>NC_087265.1:29832500-39832500 GCF_015220805.1 Pogoniulus pusillus | reverse complement strand
GTTGTGGCAGTGGTCTGCTCTTCCTGGGTGATGAAAGAAGTGCTTGTGTATCCCAGACAGTGAATCTGTGTGTGTGGACTGAGGGATGCAGAATGACATCCATTAAATGCATGGCAGAAAGAGGAGGTTTTCCTGACAACCCACTCTCCCAAGAACAGCCTGTTCCTACCTGGTCGTGTAGTTCCAAAGAAGGTGATGGATGAGTGGGTATTATGCCCCTGGCATAAAACAGAATCATAGAATCATAGAATCAACCAGGTTGGAAGAGACCTCCAAGATCATCCAGTCCAACCTAGCACCCAGCCCTATCCAGTCATCTAGACCATGGCACCAAGTGCCTCAGCCAGGCTTTTCTTAAACACCTCCAGGGACGGTGCCTCCACCACCTCCCGGGCAGCCCATTCCAATGCCAATCACTCTCTCTGTGAAGAACTTCCTCCTAACATCCAGCCTAGACCTACCCTGGCACAACTTGAGACTGTGTCCCCTTGTTCTATTGCTGGTTGCCTGGGAGAAGAGACCAACCCCACCTGGCTACAATGTCCCTTCAGGTAGTTGTAGACAGTAATAAGATCACCCCTGAGCCTCCTCTTCTCCAGGCTAAACAGGCCCAGCTCCCTCAGCCTCTCCTCATGGGATTTGTGTCCCAGGCCCTTCACCAGCTTTGTTGCCCTTCTCTGGACATGTTCCAGCACCTCAACATCTTTCTTGAATTGAGGAGCCCAGAACTGGACACAGGACTCAAGGTGTGGCCTGACCAGTGCTGAGTACAGGGGAAGAATAACCTCCCTTGTCCTACTGGCCACACTGTTCCTGATGCAGGCCAGGATGCCATTGGCTCTCTTGGCCACCTGGGCACACTGCTGGCTCATCTTCAGCTTACTATCTATCAGTACCCCCAGGTCCCTTTCCTCCTGGCTGCTTTCCAGCCACTCAGTCCCCAGCCTGTAGCACTGCTTGGGGTTGTTGTAGCCAAAGCGCAGAACTTGGCCTTGTTAAATCTCATCCCATTGGCCTCGCCTCTCAGGACAAGGTACATCTGAGGTTGTGTCTAAAAAATGTGTGTATAGAAGAACTCAGAGAGATGCATCAAGGAGGAAAGTACATAAAAAAACACTCCCAATCAACAACAAGAACAACATAAAAAAGGAATGGGTAGTAAAGTCAGACTCAAGTCACCACACATACAGAGAGAAAGCACAACAGTGAAGGGAAGAAAGAGGAGGGGCAAGTACATTGACAGTGTTTCTTGGACTGGACTGTTGTCTATTTAAGAGGATGAAACAGTTCAATGTGGATTTTACCATCTCTCATGTAAAGTAGCTTGGGAACTGTTCTAAGAGATAAGAGGGGAGTTTCTGAAGGATGCATATGAGGGGAGTTTATATCAGTCAACATTTCAGGTGCTTTTTGATTCTTGTACTTAAAGCAGACAGCAGAGCAGTACTTGTCTCTGTCCTTGTGGTGGTTTGGGTGTTCCCCACCCCCCCACACTTTGGAAATCACCCAGACTAGACTCAGCTGGCTCTGGAAATTTGAATGAAGCTTATATTTACAGCTTAGCTCAATATACAAGCAGGTATTTACAGTATATATAGTTATAGACAGAAATATACAAGTTAAAAAGTGATACAGAAACACAACAGCCCTCCCAGAAACCTGAGTCCCCAGGAGGGGCTCCCAACCACCCTTCCATCTCCTTTCCACCCCTCTACCTTACTCCAGACTTTGCCTTATGTTCCAGGTGAGTTTGGTTAATCAGCCTGGAGGATTAGGAAGCAGAGGGATTAGTCACACAGGCAGCAGGCTAGAGAGAGAAGTGCATACAGCCAGAACCAGAGGCAACTGTGTTATCTATATTTATGTTGTTCTTATACATCTCAGCAAGCCTATGAGTGAAGTAGACATCACCATTGTTTCCTTTCCACAGCCTATAATCTAATTCCCCTCACTAAAATATCCCAGCTAGGCTCAAACTAGCTAAACAGATCTAATACAATAGGAAATACTGAGGCTAGTATAGAACTTACCTGTTGATATAAATTCTCAGTAATATGACTTTTTATGTTATTTGCTGCTCTCTGTTGTGCCTTGGAAGACACACATTATATTTTGGCCCCATTTTTCATATTTGAATAATTACTTTTGAGCTGCAGTGCAGAAATTCTGTATTTATACATTTGGTCACTGTAATAGTATAAATTAGATTTAATTTTTTTTTTTTAGCAGAGCTCAATATTTAAGTAACAAAATGTGATTCAGCATGCCTTATCTCAATTTGAAAGTTGGGTTCTGGGCCCTATGTGTAAATGGTAAAATTACAGTAAAATACAACATATGCTTGCACATATAACACATATATACCAGTGGTAGCCACACACTTCATATGTAGCATATAGGTAACTGATCAGTGTATGCCATGTGTGTATATAACTTAGGAATTGCATGCAGATATTTGCTACTGTGCTGAAAAGTACAGAAGAAGAAAGAGAAATGGACATGGTAATAAACTCAATTTTGCTCCGTCTTACTAAACCATATCTCTTTGCATTTATTTGTGTACTTTAAATAAAAATCAGCTGTTTAGAGTTGGTTGTTATTGGTGCTTATTTGTTTAGTCAGAATATAGAAAGACCATATGCCTTTTCCCTCTTAATAGTTGGCAGTACAATGAATTTCAACTCAAGAGTTACCAGTAACTTTAAAGAGCTTCAATAATACATTTAGTACTATTCTAGCCTATTTCTGTGGAGGAAGTTGCATAGTTCAAATGTTGCTATTGTAAAGAATCATACTACATGTACTGTGAAATGTCCAATATAAAGCAGCATTTGTCATGGTTCAGTTTTCCACCTATCTTTTAAGCTTTAGGAAGTGGTCCGATTTTGTAAATGTTAGAATTTGAATGATCCATTGTTAGCCATTAGCTATGTATTTAGATCTTCTTATGCCTGCTTCAGTGGAAAATTTCAAGAGAATTCTGCATCAACCATGCTAAGACTTAGGAGAACAAAAAGTTGCATGCCCCTGCCCATGGCAGGGGGGTTGGAACTAGATGATCCTTGTGGTCCCTTCCAACCTGATTGATTCTGTGATTCTATTCAATGGCTCTTAGCAGTTCACATTCTGTCTTTAATTTTCAGAAGAATTTTGTATTTTGCTTCAACAGAGTCAAAAAGTTGATTGCACCTTATAAAGTTTCCTCACTGTTTCTCATTGCAGGTCCCTTTCAGTGCTACAATGTCACCTGTTAGACTGCATTCATCCAATCCAAACCTTTGCGCAGACATCGAGTTTCAGACTCCCCCAAGCCATGTTACAGATCCTCTGGAGTGCTCTACTGAGTACATGAAACTTCAAGAAGAATTCTGCCTGATGGCACAAAAAGGTAACTGGAAATGTGAAGCCTTCCCTTTATTCTGCTTCTCAGTTGTGGTTTTGGTTTGGTTTAGTTTTTGTTGTCGTTGCTTAGTTATGGCCAGAGCATTCAGCTGTATTAGAAAATATTGCATGAGAATGTTTAGCTGGTTAGGTGGCTTACAGAAAGATGACATGTATCCTTATATTTTTCATGCATCTCATGAATATAGAAATAGGTAAACTGTCTGATAAGAGATTTTTTTTAGAGGTTTTCTGAACTGAATTCTGCATCTTGTAAATACTCAACTGAATTTGCAAACGTTGTTTTATTTCTCCTTAAATACGAATCAGAGTGTCACTGCTGCATACAATATTGTGCAACTCCTTTTTGTGCAATGTTTGCTATGTCAGTGGAAACAATAGAAGGGCTCATTACTTGAAAGTACTTCAGAAGTGCCATTTTATTTCCAGTAAATGGAAGTTTTTTCCAGACTGGAAAATACAATTTTACAAAGGATTTGTTTTCAGTTTACTCTGTTATATATATATATAAAAAAAAAAAAAACCATAAAAAAACAACAGGAAAAATATGAGGCTGATATCTTAAAAAAAAAAAAAGTTAAAAACCTGTTTAAAGACCAAGTAATCCCCTTTATTAGTGCAGTATTATGTGTTGACAGAATTGAATTTTTGGTCACTCTGAAAAGAAAATGAAAAAGCTACCAAGGATAAACCAAAACACCAACAGAAAGAAAAGGTTTTCCATGTACGCACTTTTCCATGCATTTTTTGAGCACCAAGAGTATGCTCAGTTAATATATGTGTGAACATACAGTATGCACTTTGCAACCTCAAACTGTAAGGGTTTGTACTTAATTTGGCAGGAGTTACTTGAAGTTCAGATCCTTGTTTCAAGTTTCTGTAACTGTGGGATGGAAATCTCTGTATTGGTGAAGTGTAGTAGATGTCAATGTGCAGCTCTGTAGCTGAGGAAGCACTTATTTTGCTTTTCTTTTTTCTCTCTCTCTGCTTAGTGCATTCTCTTTTGAAGTCTGCCTTTAACAGCATAGCTATAGAGAAGGAGAAACTTAAGCAGATTGTTTCAGAGCAGGACCTTGCAGGCCACAATGCTCAAGTAGCACACCTCAGACAGTCACTCTCTCAGGTATGTTCTTGATTTGATTTGAAGCACATCTAGCTTGCCACGTGCTCTCTTCTTTTGTGTTTTGATCATTTCCTGAGGTATAGGAAGCTGAGGAGGAAGCCGGGCTCTTGACCAGAACTGTAACCTATGTTTTGTTATGACATGGGCCTGACCTCAGTGCATGTGGAGATGAAGGATATCAGTTGTGTAAGCATGTATCTGTCATGGTTTTCTAAAGCAAAGAAAATGGATCAAATATTTTTAAATAAATGCTAGATATCTTTCTTGGAGCTCTTTCCAGCACAGCTAGAGAGGTACTCTTCTTCTGTTAAGTAACTCTGAAATTTTGACTGTCTGTTTTCAGCTGTGTTTTCTGTGTCTGTGTCTCTAACTGCAAAAGGAATCGTGGGTAAATTAGATTTTCAAATACACACTTGATATTGTCCAGTGTTTCTCCTACTTAAGCCCAAGGAAATGTTGTCATTTGCTGTAGTGAGGAAGAAGTAGTAAATTAAGCCCTCAGCTTGCAAAGTAGCTCAAATCCTTGGATTCATTGTCAAGGAAGCATAAAAAAGATTTTAATCTGACAAATAGACTGATTTGGATTAATGCTTCTGCAAGAAATGTGAGCAGAGGTTTAAAGTCAAACAGAACTTGACCCAAATGTGGAATTTCATACTCAGTTACTATTGTTGAGTTGGAGGTGTTTTGCTTTGAGAGTGAAATTGATGCATGACTTTTTCTTTAGATACAGAGGCGTATTGTGTTATGCAGACTGATTGCTGGGTGTTAAGGACAAAAGATAAAGGAAACTGTTTCTGGTTATTGATTCAAATTTAACTAAGAATTGTGGACACTTACTAGTAACTCGTATGAGTAAAATGATCATGTTTTCTTCTTGTTCCTGGCCTCCAGTGTCAGTCTAAAAGTCATTGTCCCACATTAGGTCATAGTCTTAGTGGGGAATAAGTGGAAATCAGTCCTTAGTGAGTTGTCTGGGCTTGACAAGTCTTGTGGCCCAGTTTGAGCAGTTTAAGAAGCTCCTGCCAGACTCTTTTTAGTTATTACCTTCCCTTCATGGTAGATGACAGCTGTGAACATGCCTGGACCATTTCAGAACCAAGCAGAATGGGGTAATTTAAACTGACGACAGTTTAAGCTAACCTATTTTGCTTTGGTTCTTTCATGCAATCTGTTCCTGAGTTTACTCTATGGCGAGTCAGAAATCAATCTGTACTCCATTACAGCAGTAATTTTATACTAAACCAGTATGGCTGTCTGTTGTTCTTTTTAAAAATCTTCAGTGCTTGGGATATAGTAGGGTTAAGTCAGTTGATGTTCTAGATATGTAACCTAGTATGTGCTTTCTGATTTCAGAATTTTGCTCATGACTCTTTCAAGGTATCAGACCTAGAAAGAGAAAAATCAGCATATACCAGGCACCAGTTTACTTCTATTGTTATTTGTGACACTGGTGGATCAGCAGTTTGAAATGAGCACACATGTGTATATATAAAATTGATTTGGATGGGTGAGCACCCAATGATACTAGCAGTTATGTTGGTTTTGCTGAAAAGGAAAGCATTTCCTTTTTCAGGTTCCCAGTGCTGATAACCTTGGTCCAGAAATGGTTATGTAGTTGTAAACCAAGGATTGACATTTTATGGGTAGTTCCCATTTGTTGTTCTGCAGTTTCATTCTTTGTTGCTGCATTCACTTCCCATATCCATAATGTACATAATGCAGCAGTATATCTGCCAAAGAGGTGTCTAAAGAGTTGTGATGGAATGCCACTGTTACATTGTGGAATAACATCTGCTAATTCATTACTGAAGGCAGAGCTACCAAAAGACTAAATCACGTTGGAGAGCTTCTTGGAATAGGTATCTCTCTAAAAATAGAAGAAAGAAGGTTCTGTGATGATTTTTTTTAGGAAATTACTGAGAAGAAGCTACTTTTTTCTTCTTCTTTTTTTATGTTTAATGCTTACTTTTTAAGTGAAATATGCAATTTTTATTTTAAGGCTCTCAACCAGAATGCTGAACTAAGGAGTCGCTTGAACAGAATACATTCAGAATCTGTTATTTGTGATCAGGTTGTCAGTGTAAATATTATCCCTAGTCCTGATGAGGTAAGACTTTGGCCTTTAATGAATTTAGAGTACAATCAAACCTTGCTAATTCTCACTAATAACTGAAACACACCTGGCAAATTGTAGGATTTTTCAGATTGGCAACCATTCTGAAAAAGTCAAATTATATTTTCCCTACATAAACCAAAACTTATGTCTTTTATTTTCCATATGTCAGTTCCCATGGAAGAACTCAGTTTAGTCTCTGAAGAGAAACAGTTTTGGAATATTAATTGTTGGTTGTGGGAATTAGTGAGGTTTTACTCTATTTGAATGTAACATACAGTAGCTAACCAATTCTGTCTTAACTTCTTGCCAACTCCACAAAGTAGTCTAGTATTTAATGGCTGGGTCCTGCAAGTGTTTAAGGGACCTGATGTTTGATGACTGAATGGCACTACTGAAATCAAAAGGTTCAGTCTATAAGCACTATACTAATATCATGTTTGCAACATCTAGCATTTCTTCTTTTGCTTTCCTTAGTCTCCTCAGTCATAGATTACTGAACATTTGTTTTAATAACAAGTTGAGCTGCCATCATGAGGAGGACAAATCTGAATTGGAAAGCTGTAATGTGCTGAAATTAATATGGTCACTTTGACAGCCATTCTGCTTGCATTTTGCCAAAATATTTTTTTCCTTTGTCATTTCCACTAGTGGTTTTCTACGCATGTGCCATTTCAGCTAGTATTTTTTTGCTTCCTAATTATTTCTCCCAACAAGAGGGAAAGGTGAAAATACATTTTCAATTAGTTTTGTTTTATATGCTTTTTGAAAATGTCCAGACAATTTTGCCAAGAGTCCAGCATGATGGAGAATAGCAACAGAACATAGAGGTGTGCCACAGCACAGTGACCTGTGGTGAGGTTCAGAGCAATGATAATTTCTTCTATTTTGTGTTTTCTGCTTGTTAGCTGTTTCTTTGTCATATCTACATCATTGTCTTGGTACAAGTGTGTCTGACTGAAGGAGTTTTTCAGAGTTTCCTAGGTCTGTCATTTTTCTTGATTGCTTTATATGTATTATCTTGCCCTGTGTAGGTAATGCCTGTGTGAGCATCTATTTTTTTTTTTTCATGTAGGGGCTTGTGTGTGTTTCCAAGTCCCTCTATCTTATACAAAAACATACACTTCTAATCATGTGTAAAGAGAAACAGTGAAAATTGAGTTTCTGTTTCCATTATAATTCATCAGCTAACATAATCCATCTACAAGCTTGCAAGCCCCAGTTAAAAAGAAATGGGTTTTGAGTCTTGGCATGTTTATGATGTTGTGTTCTATGGAGATTTTTTTTGTTTGTTTTGTTTTGTTAGTGGATTTTGCGGCAAGGATTCTTAATCTACAGGATTAAGATGTCAACAATACCATGTGCAGGACTTCTGTAGTAAGATTAGCAGGGATGGAGTTGCAATCTGAAAAGATAACTGTGTTTAGGAGGGCTGCAGTAGTTTCATCTGTGTTATCTCCCAGAAGCAACATGCCATATAAATTAAGGGATTAAGCCAGTAACCTGTTTCCCTCTACAGCAGCAACTCCTTTGGTGGAATGCTACAGTGAGAAAACCTTAATTCCCTTTCCCCCTTCTTAAAGTGATAGCCTGTAGGCTAATTGAGACCTAATTTTCCTCCCAACAAGAGCAGGAAGGGAAAGATACACACCACTATTTAAATTAGCTTCCCCCCTTGCTGTTAAATTCTCTTTGAAATAAACCACAGAGAGTTCATTCCCTTTAGTGGTACCGAGTCCATGTTAATGACAATTCCAGTGAGATTTGGAGTACAAACATGGAATCAAATAAATATGTATTATAGCTGTTGTCCTGAATATTCAAACATTTCAAACATTTGTTACTAAACTGCTTCACAAGAGCATTTATTTTGAAATTCAATCGTGATTTCCTGGCCTTGTAAGGTTTTATGTTTGAGTTTTGGTTGTATCAAAGTTACCTTCCAGTGATGTCTTTTCACCTGCATTTCTCAGTTGAACTTGTCTGAAAAAATATGTAGCTGTTGTCCACAAAATTGTTCCTCCTGATACAGAACTAGATTCATGATTATTTACACTGCTAAAACTTAGCAGTCAGTGCTTAGCAGGTGTTGCACTGCATGAAGTGCAATTTATTTTGTACTTGTTAGTACATCATCTCATCTGTTGGGTACACACAAAGCCTTCCTCAAATGCTGCCCTTACTATCTGTGCTTAGAATTAGCACTAAAAAAATATTCTGGTGATTTACCCTCAATATGCAAATCTATTTTGCGTTAGAAATAATACTTTCGTTTTTCTGTGCTTTATTTACAGACAGGTGAACAAATTCATGTCAGTTTGCCACTGTCTCAGCAAGTTTCTAATGAGAGCAGGCTCTCTATGTCCGAATCTGTTTCAGAGTTCTTTGATGCACAGGAAGTACTTCTATCTGCCAGCTCATCAGAAAATGAGGTAGGCTGTCACAGCAAGCTGCAGCTTTGCTGTTGGACAGATTGAGGCAATACCACTAGAGAATTAATTTTATTTTAGTTATTTTATAAAGCTACTTAAAAGGTATCAAAATGTGTGAAGTGTAGACTAGTGAACCTGAGTCTCCCTTGTGATGGGCTGCAGAAGTTCCCTGAAGTGTCAAACTGAGTTGGAAGTTGTTTTTATCAGTTGCGTACGTTCAGTACATGCCCTTGCCTAGAATATGGTGGTTTCAGATAAGCATAATGTAGACAAGAGCAATGACCTTTGGGCTATGCAGCCAATTAATTTAGACTTTAAAATATTCTTTAAAAAAGAAATCTCATAGGATAGATAAAAAGCTCTTCTCTCTAATTGGGGAAGTAGTCAAATGCCTGAAACTTTGGCTCACTCACGCTCAAAGTTCAAGCAGACAGGTACAGTTCAGGCTTCTGAATCCTGCTGCTGTCTCTAGCTTTCCTAGAATCACAGAATCAGTCAGGGTTGGAAGGGACCACAAGGATCATCTAGTTCCAAGCCCCCTGCCCTACTCTACCCTAGAGCAGGCTGGCCAGAGCCTCATCCAGCCTGGCCTTAAACACCTCCAGGGATGGGGCCTCAACCACCTCCCTGGGCAACCGAGTCCAGACTCTCACCACTCTCATGCTGAACAACTTCCTCCTCACATCCAGTCTGAACCTACTCATCTCCAGCTTTGCTCCATTCCCCCTAGTCCTGTCACTCCCTGATATCCTAAAAAGTCCCTCCCCAGCTTTTTTGTAGTCCCCCTTCAGATACTGGATGGCCACAGTAAGGTCCCCTCAGAGCCTCCTCAGCCCCAACTCTTTCAGTCTGTCCTCAGAAATGAAGTGCTTCAGCCCTCTGATCATCCCCGTGGCCCTTCTCTGGATATGCTCCAGCACATCCACATCGCTCTTGTAATGAGGGCTCCAGAACTGGATGCAGTACTGCAGGTGGGGTCTCAGCAGAGCACAGTAGAGGGGGAGAATCACCTCCCTTGACCTGCTGGCCACACTTCTCCTGATGCAGCCCAGGATCCAGTTGGCCCTCTGAGCTGCCAGTGCACACTGCTGGCTCATGTTGAGCTTCTCATCCACCAGCACCCCCATGTCCCTCTCCTCAGGGCTACTCTTCAGCCAGTCACTGCCCAGCCTGTATTTGTGCTTGGGATTGCCCCAACCCAGATCCTGTGCTATTCTGAATAAATTCTTCAATTTAAAAAATAAATTTCCTCTAAAAAATATCTTTTTATAAAACCAGAGTAGTGCTGTGGTCTGCTGCAACTCTTCTTTAAGAGGAAATGAGTGTGCCAGCATTATTTTGTCTTCGACAAGTATTGCTCATATGCCATGGGATGACACAACCAAGTTCTGACACATGATAGATTGGCAGTATGGGCTGATCGAGGCATCCAGTTGATTTAGTTAAAAGCTCTCATTGGTTAGAGATTATTTCTTTGAATATTTGTGTTTCAGTTAATTATGTTTTTACTTGTCAGTGTATTTTATATGTATTTGACTAACTTGATATTTTATTTATGTTCTAGGCTTCTGATGATGAATCTTATATCAGTGATGTGAGTGATAATATCTCTGAGGACAACACCAGTGTTGCAGACAACATTTCTCGGCAAAGTATACTGCTATGTTTTTAACTTTGGGAAATGGGATATTTATATTCATGTACCAGATTTCCTGCATGTCTGTGTAAGACCAGCTCAGCTGAAATTGAAGTTGGGCTTGCTTGTTCTGTTAGTAATTTAGTTCAAAGGGTAAGTTTGTTTTTCTTAACCTAGTGCTTTCTTATGATAATGTTTTTTTCCCTCCTCAGTTCTTAATGGTGAGCTAACAGGAGGTGCATTCAGGAATGGCCGGAGAACTTGTCTTCCAGCCCCCAGCCCTGACACCAGTAATATCAATCTGTGGAATATTTTGAGAAATAACATTGGTAAAGATCTTTCCAAAGTATCCATGCCAGTTGAGCTAAATGAACCTCTGAATACGTTGCAACATCTTTGTGAAGAGCTGGAGTACAGCGAGCTCTTGGACAAGGCTGCTGAAACAGATGATCCTTATGAACGCATGGTAATAAATTTAGTGTACCACTCCTTATGTCTATGTTAAAAAGGGAGCTGTTGGGTGAAGGTCTTGCTTTCGCTGTTCTCTGATAACAGACTGCCCTGCTGGGTCAGAGGAATGCTGTGAACAGTTATGCATGATAAGCTTGGTCTGACCAAGGTTGAGGGACTTGCCTTCAAGCCCTGTGATTGTGACTTATGGATGTGACGACTGATCTCACTCTATAGGACTGTCAGTTTGCAAGCCTGCAGCAGCCTTTCCTGGCTTTCAGTGATCGAGTCCAGCAGTCTCCAAGAACTAGTCAAGTCTGTGACTGGCTTCTGGTAAATGTAGCTCTCAATAAGGTATCATCCTAGGCAATTTCTAATAGTGAAAAGTTCAAAAACACCAAAACAACATTTGTCTGGGCAGCTTGACTTCCATTTCTCTGGAAGTATGTCTTGATCCGTGATCTCTGCTGGATTGTGTGGTCCTGCTCTGGCAGGGGGTTGGACTAGATGATCTCCTTGAGTCCCTTCTAACCCCTAATATCCTGTGATCCTGTGATTCACCTGATGGCCAATAGCCTATGTCCAGCTGTCAGGGTATTTTGGTCTGTTATGTCTCCTCTTCCTCAGGAAAAAAAAACAGGGAAAGGTTATTAAAGGAAAGCTGGCAGTGTTCTTGCTGTACTGTTCCCTCATATGAATTGGCAGCACTGTGGATAGATGGGGAGAAGAGGGGTTGCCTAAGGCTGTCATGTATCCACACACTCAAGGCCTTCAACAGCCACATTCACATGGTCTACAGGAGAGTGAGTGGACTTAAAACACCGGTAATTTTTCCTTGCCACTGAAGAAGGTGGGCTTGTCATATGATAGGTTTGAATTATTTATCATCACATCCTGGTTTCCTACCAGACTCCTTATGTCCCTCACAGAAGAGATCCTTGTGAGGACTGGGCAGGGTTGTAATGAATAAAGCAGGCAGCTTGCATCTTTGCAAGATGAATATTGAAAATGTCAGGAGAGTTCAGGAAGGGTAGCCACAGTACAACTGAAAGCTTCCTTGGAAACAGATCCAGTTCTCTTCTTTGCTACAGATATCTAGTACAATACTGGGGAAACAGGCCAAACTTTTAACAAGCACCTTAATAATGCAAATTGCAGACCCAAGATAAGGCATGTGAGATTCCTTGCCAAAAGTGCTGAATATATCAGTGGTAGCAGTGCTTTGCATGTGTTACCTACTTCTTCACCACTCTTGAAAACATCAGGACTTTGCCATCTTAAGCATTCAAAATTATTTTGTTCTCATTTCTCTGTGTATTTTAAGTATATCTGTGTACTGTTGAGGTGGGCATTAATTCTGTGATGCTGCATTTATGAATAAGATGAAATGATTTGAGGATGGAGCACTCATTACACATTGGGAAGAAAGCAAAGCATGTAAAGCCACACACAAGTGCTACATCATTCTCGCTAGCATGAGGAGACTGAGACCTAGTTAAGGTTTACCCTGCTGCTGGCAGATTATCCATAGCTGAGTGATTTTTATGCCCAAATTGCTTTTCTGAAATTTTGTTTGGATTTCTGAGGACCTGTGGTGATGTTTTTAAATTTTTTTTTAACCTCTGGTAAAGGGAGCTGAAACCTAAATTATCCTGGCATGTCACTTGGATTATTACTCCCTAGTTTAGAGATTACTAAATTTTGGTTGCACATATAGACAAGGGGGCTGATGAGGTCACAAATACATGGAAAATCATGAGATAGTTCTACATTTGGAATATCCTCAATTAGAGCCCTTTATTTTGGACACTAAATAGAATAGTTCCTGAAGGAAAATGGTATGTGAATTTTCAATTAGAATTTACCTTATATTTATTGGCAAATAGTCTGGACTAGAGCTGGGTCTGTGTTTTAGATTATTAGTGATAAGCCTGGTCAAAGGTAGAAAAACAAAGAGACTGAGGCCATGAAGAAAATCAAACTGTGTCAACAGCAGAAATGCAGTGTATGCTGGATTTGGCAGGCACGTAGAGCTTTGCTCTCTGACATGATTCATTAATGCGGATCTCAGTCTGTGGTGAGTTATGTGACACCATACAGTGGTGCCATATACACAAGAATCTCTGCCCATTCTCACTCATGTTCTTCTTGTACTTCACAGGTTCTCATAGCTGCTTTTGCAGCATCAGGCTATGCCTCTACGTACTTTAGAGCAGGAAGCAAGCCATTTAACCCAGTGCTTGGTGAAACTTATGAATGTATTAGAGAAGACAAAGGATTTCGGTTTTTCTCAGAGCAGGTAAAGCTTGTTTCTGTGTAGACACTGCTGTTAAGATTTAGATTTTGGTTTCTTTGTTTTATAGATTAATCTTTTTTTTTCTTTCTTAGAATGGTTTGCTTTCTTAGTAATAAAGAAAGGTTGTTAGCATGAGTGAACTTTGTTACGTGCTAGAAGGTAAAAGTTTTTAAAGTATGTGGAGTTTTAAGTACAAAAGTTGCATCCTTTTTCGTAGCAGCATAACCTAATAAATAATGGGAGCTGTTTTTAGTATTTTGTTGTTGCAGTAGCAATTGTGTTGTCTTAGAAATGAAACTAAATCGCTTTTAACTCAGCTAAACTCTTTTCCAGGTTAGCCACCATCCTCCCATTTCAGCTTGTCACTGTGAATCGAAGAACTTTGTGTTTTGGCAAGGTATACTTTTTAATTCAAAAGCATAAACTCCTTTTTATTAACAAGTAAAACCTTTGGCTGTACCAAATGAGCTTTGCATTTGGAACTTACTTAAAATTTCTATGCTTACTGGATTTATCAACATACTACAAACTGTTGCTCTGAATTATTTTACTTGAAACTCTCATTCGAAGAGTCAGCAGATATGTTAAAACTTGCTTTGTTTCTTGCAGTCTTTATATACTTTTCTACTTAAAAACTTTTTTTACCAAGAATTGTTTTTATATCTTATAAACACAAGTAGTTCTTTTTACACAGTTGAAGAAGCAGCTCTTCTTTCCTTGTATCTACTGGTGTATGCATTTAATTTGTATGGAGTTTTTCCATGAGAGATTTGACAATAATGTAGCACAGGAACGATTTCTAGAAGAAAATAAAACTTACATTTAGTTTTTCTAACTTAATGTATTTTTCTAGTTGTTGATTTGGGGTTTTTTTGTGGTTTTGGCTTTTGGTTTTGGTTTTATTTTGGTGGTGGCTTTTTTTTTTCCCTTTTGTATTTTCATAACAGCCTCTCACACTGCCCTGTTTTCAAGTGGCTGGCCTAGTATAGATCATGTTCTGACATAGAGATCACTGCAGAGGGGAGACTTCAGTCTTTTCAGTTTTGTAAATCTTTCACTATTGTATTCAGATATCAGGTGGAAAAATAAATTCTGGGGGAAATCAATGGAAATTCTTCCAGTTGGAACCTTGAATGTGACACTTCCAAAGTAAGCTACTGTCCTATTTTCTTTTCAGTCTTTGCAGCAATTCAAACTGTGCTGGGAAATGTGTATGCAAATATCAGATGGATTGTACTGTTGAGAATTGACAGCTAGCTCAAATCTCTCCCTAGTGCATAGTTTGAGGATACTGAAGCATTTTTGAGCCTGAAGATTGATTTAGAGTTTTGGAGGAAAAATATGCAAGCTCTACAGAAATTGATAGGCAGAGTGGGATAGAAATGTTTTAGGAGAGAGAACTCAGGTCTTACATGTACAGTATTGACCAACCATTGAGAACATTTCTGCAATACAGAACAGCAGTCCTCTCCTTACTAAGGCTCTCAGTACTGCTGAATGTTGCCTCAGAACAACCACTACAAGTAATGATGTAAGGTCAGTTTTCAAAATCTGGGTAAGCCAAAGTGTGTCCTTCAGTTATTTCACCAGAGGTGAGATGAGTTGCAAGTGGTAAATCCTGAGAATATGCAAGGAGAGGATACTTTAGACAGGACTACTGGTTTTACAGTACTGGTTCTGCTGCTGTATGTTGCAGTCTTTCTTTCTGCCTCTGACAGTATGATATAACTATTCACCTCTACATCCATCTAATTCAAATTCACTACGAAGCATCTTAGGCTTCTATCTCCATGTTAACCCCCTCAGTTCTGAAGGAGAATGTGCTTTGCACAATATAATTTCCTCATTTTATTCTCTTAATTTGACAATACAGATGCTCAGAGCCTGAGTAATTGTTATTGAGGGAAGAGGGTGATGTTTCAGTGAGCTCCTTCTTCCTTTCTGTTATCTCCTTCCCACATTTATTTTGTTCTATTTGTAATTTAATTACATTGTCTGCTTATAGCTTCCATTCAACCTTATGTTGATCTTTGGGTCACTGTCCTGCCCCTGAAGGAATTGTGGCCAAAGCACTTAATGCTCTGAGGACAGTGAACATACCATGAAGGGCTTCAGTGGCTCATAATGTCTTGATTTGTGGTTCATAGCACCATTCTTCAGTTCTCTGCACTACAGCTTAGGTGAGCTCCTTTGTGGAGGATGGATAACGTACCTAGAACCAATGCTTTATTAAAGGAAGCTATTGTTTCCTAAGTTTTTGAGGAATGTAGTCTTGCATTTGTAATAATAGATTTACCTTTTACTTTCTGTCCATAATAATTGATGTATGTTGCCAATTGTTAATCTGTTCTTAGGTATGGAGACTACTACGTCTGGAATAAAGTCACTACTTGCATACATAACATTCTAAGTGGAAGGAGGTGGATAGAACACTATGGAGAGATAACTATCAGAAACACGAAAAGCAGTGTCTGTATTTGTAAACTCACATTTGTCAAGGTAACATATGGATTCTAATACTTACACTCATAAAGCTTCATAGTTTAAGCATACATCAACCTGATTTTTTCAGTATCCCTGAAATCCACATTTTGTATTATCAAAATCTGTGAACATGTGAATTGTAAAATGAGAGTGCTGTGTCCAGTACAAGACTATTCTATTGCATTAGTGTATAGCAGTGTGATACACTGCTGTCAGTTTTCAAAATGAAATGTAAAAATTACATTTCTGTTACAACAATGACAACACAAAGTCACTGTAGACTTCTGTGCCATTTTAACTCTGTCTTTACTAGAAGTTGGCAGTCAATTTTTTTCTCTCTTTAAATTAAGTAATGCTGCTTCAGTTCATAGTATCTTTAATTTTCAGGCAATCATTTAAATACCTATATGACAAAACCACATAGAAGTTTATTCAGGGTTGCTTGTATACTAAATGAGTTAATATTCAGATAATCTGAATTCTAATATTCATGGTTCCAGGTGAGCTGTTCAGATATAAAATTTATACAGTCGGTGCCACATATGAAAGTTCATTTTGTGCCTGTTTTGTACAATGTGTGCTGTGAAAACCAGCGTGAACTAGCAAATCTTTATTAAAATTGCAGGTGAACTACTGGAATTCCAATGTAAATGAGGTCCAGGGTATTGTGATGGATCAAGAAGGAAAGGTGGTTCATCGCCTTTTTGGGAAGTGGCATGAAGGCATTTATTGTGGGGTTGCACCTTCAGCCAAATGCATCTGGAGGCCAGGTAAGGAGCTTCCAATAATCTGTGTCAGACAGTGGAGTGTAAGCCTAAACTATACAAAGCTATTTGAGCCATCGTTTTAAACACACAAAGTACTACTGGAGAAATTAAATTTTGGGCTACACAAACTAAAACTTACATGTGTTTATCACAGTATCATCAAGGGTGGAAGAGACCTCACAGATCGTCAAGTCCAACCCTTTACCACAGAGCTCAAGGCTAGACCATGGCACCAAGTGCCACGTCCAATCTTGCCTTGAACAGCTCCAGGGACGGTGACTCCACCACCTCCCTGGGCAGCCCATTCCAGTGTCCAATGACTCTGTCAGTGAAGAACTTTCTCCTCACCTCGAGCCTAAATTTCCCCTGGTGCAGCCTGAGGCTGTGTCCTCTCGTTCTGGTGCTGGCCACCTGAGAGAAGAGAGCAACCTCCTCCTGGCCACAACCACCCCTCAGGTAGTTGTAGACAGCAATAAGGTCACCCCTGAGCCTCCTCTTCTCCAGGCTAACCAATCCCAGCTCCCTCAGCCTCTCCTCATAGGGCTGTGCTCAAGGCCTCTCCCCAGCCTCGTCGCCCTTCTCTGGACACGCTCAAGCATCTCAATGTCTCTCCTAAACTGGGGGGCCCAGAACTGAACACAGTACTCAAGGTGTGGTCTAACCAGTGCAGAGTACAGGGGCAGAATGACCTCCCTGCTCCTGCTGACCACACCATTCCTGATGCAGGCCAGGATGCCACTGGCTCTCTTGGCCACCTGGGCACACTGCTGGCTCATGTTCAGGCGGGTATCAATCAGCACCCCCAGATCCCTCTCTGTCTGGCTGCTCTCCAGCCACTCCGACCCCAGCCTGTATCTCTGCATGGGGTTGTTGATAATGGTAAATGGAAATGATCTTACAGGACATTACTGTGGCCAGTAGGACAAGGGAGGTTATTCTTCCCCTGTGCTCAGCACGGGTCAGGCCATACCTTAAGTACTGTGTCCAGTTCTGGGCTCCTCAATTCAAGAGAGATGTTGAGATACTGGAATGTGTCCAGAGAAGGGTGACTAAGCTGGTGAGGGGACTGGAACACAAAGCCTATGAGGACAGGCTGAGGGAGCTGGGATTGTTTAGCTTGGAGAAGAGGAGGCTCAGGGGTGACCTCATTGCTGTCTACAACTACCTGAAGGGAGGTTGTAGCCAGGTGGGGGGTTGGTTTCTTCTCCCAGGCAAGCAGCAACAGAACAAGGGGACACAGTCTCAAGTTGTGCCAGGGGAGGAATAGACTTGGTATTAGGAGGAAGTTCTTGACAGAGAGAGTGATTTGCCATTGGAATGGGCTGCCCAGGGAGGTGGTGGAGTCGCCTTCCCTGGAGGTGTTAAAAACAGACTGTGTGAGGCACTTAGTGCCACAGTCTAGTTGACTGGCTAGGGCTGGGTGCTAGGTTGGACTGGATGATCTTGGAGGTCTCTTCCAACCTGGTTGATTCTATGATTCTACGACATAGTCTTCCACCTCTCAGTCTGACTCCTGGTCAAATATTCTCTGGTGTCACCTGAAAAATAAACTGAAGGAAAAAAATGGTTGTCTGAGCCTGCCTTCTCACAGAGAACAGGATATTCAACAAATAGGAGGTGGTAGTTGTTTCTTGAATTTATCATATTAACATTGTCTGTATTAGGCTAAAGGATTGTCTTTAGAGATGGCAAGCTCCTGTGATTTCTGGAGCTGATTTCAACTTCCTTAATTGTTTGCCTGCATCACTGAGGTTGAATTATTTAGCTGTTGCACCTACAGTATTTTTCATAAATACAGCAAGTGTCATTGTTGTTGGTATTTTGAACTCTGCTCTGTATTGACTGTATCTTGAACCCTATTTGGCACCCTACTCTGTAATACCTACTCAGACTGCTGTCAGTGCTGAAGGTGCTGGGCAGTGATTAATCAGTCTGTCAGTGAGTCTGATCTTCTGATATTAACTGTGAAAATCAGCTAAGCAACAGACATTTGAAAACCCACTTTCCGGAGAACAGGAACTTGTGTTTAACTTGAAAATCTTGAAACTAGTAATTTTTTATAAAAAAAAAAAAGTTTTCAATCTATTAACATATAATTACCACCTCTGCACGATAACCAGTTGAAATGAATATTTAACAAATGTTGTTCCTCCTAGAGAATAGCTTTTGATGCTTTTAAATGGTATTTAAGAAGAAAATATTGCACATTTAGAGTAATAGTTTAAGAGGTTTTTTTTCTTTCTTATACATATTCATGCAGGCTCCATGCCAACCAATTATGAACGTTATTACGGCTTCACGAGGTTTGCTATCGAGCTCAATGAGTTAGATCCTTTACTGAAAGATCTTCTTCCTTCAACAGATGCACGATTCAGACCAGATCAAAGGCAAGAGTGCTTATTTATACATTTAATATTTGGTGGGTTTAAGGATGGGTTTGGCTGTGTAATAAATTTTATCCATGTCTTCACTGCAGTCTGAACTAAGCTTTGGAGGACTGTGCTAGCAGAGAATGGATTCAGTATTGCAATCAAATTCCTGCTTTGTGCAATCGAGGGGAAGTAGAAAGCACTTTTTTGACATAATGTAGTGAACATAGTATAGTGAAATCTTCGGGCAGAGGCAAGATTTCTCATAATGAACTGGAAAAACAGGCTCTTTCAGAGCCTGCTGCCCTGCTATAAATGGAAGCAACATTAATTTCCTTGTAATTCTGACTTCACACAGTGCTTAATATTTGTGGTATGCTAAAATTACCAAAAGTGTGTGCCTTGGGCTCTAGGTCACATACGTGTACCTGGGGAATCACATTTTGGTTATTCTGATGAGGTTATGACTAGAGCTGAAAGTAGGTGCAACACAGACAACTGGCTTGGCTTCTGCTTGTCTTTTTGATGATTTGTGCTAGAAAATCCCTTGTTCTAGACACTGTATGGTTGCTGTTATCCATACAGGCTTCTGGAGGAAGGAAATATAGAAGCAGCAGCATCTGAGAAACAAAGAATAGAGGAGCTCCAGAGAAGTCGGAGGCGGTACATGGAGGAAAATGGCATTGAATATGTGCCCAAATTTTTTAAGTAAGTCTCTTAATTTCAATAGTAAGTCTCTGTTTTCTATAGTGTGACTGGCAAAGTATACTACAAGAATTACTACTGATGTAGTGGTGTTAACCATGAAGGCCTAGAGAAGGGTGATGTTGAGAATAATAATTGATTGCCTGATCTCTGCCTGAAGCAACTTTTTAATGGTTTAAAGCCAATGGGTTTTGAACTTCGAAGTGAAATGCAAGTATATTAGGATCTAAGATTTAATTATGTTACTGTTTTAAGCCACTGCATAAAGTAATAAATAGTGACCTGAAAAATAGCATCATACATATGTATATGCTTTTATATACACATATTTATATACACTTAATTTCAGTGTATTTATTTTTGAGTGGAGGGGTTTTGTTTTTAATTAAGAACTCTTTTGAAACAAGGGAGAATCATACCAAATAGCCTGATGTTTAGTATGTGGAATCAAAAGTTAAAAGGCTAAATGTGTTTGATGTGGTTTTGCAGTGGAAGCTGAGCAAAATATAAATGGTAAGAGTCTTGTGTTCTGCTAGGTTAGATATCATGGTTGATCTGCTGCACGTAATCAAAATGTGTAATGGCCAAAGAGGCTTTATGGGGCTTTAAAACCTCTCACAGATTAGACAACAGATTTGCAGTCTTGACTATTTTCTAAACCTTACACAGGTAGAGGTTGATTTTTATTTTTAAATCCCTGACTGTTGTGTCCTTGAGAAATGTGATACCAGATTTAGTATTGGGTTAGATCAGAGAGGTATGGAATTTGATTTCATGTTGCATAAGAGCAGAGACGTATGGTCAGACTTTTTTTTCCTTTCCTTATTTTTTTATCCCCTACAGAAAAGTTATTGATGCTAATCAAAGAGAAGCCTGGGTTACCAATGACACCTACTGGGAGCTACGGAAGGATCCTGGCTTTAGTAAAGTAGATATTCCCGTACTCTGGTAAACTGAGAATGTAGATCTAGTAAACATATCACTCTGAAGAAGAAGAATTACTATGCACAATATGTTTCTTATAGCTAAGCGTGGTTTGTGGGTCTACAGAAAAACCTATCATTTGCATTTATATTCATCTTTATAACAGACTTTTGAAAGTGCATTAGACCAGGCCCCTGACCACTTCTGGATCTTTATAATTTTGCAGCAGCCATTAAAAAAAAAAATTTAAAAAGAAATAAAATTGAAGAAGAAGAAAGAAACAGAAGCCTTTTAAAGTTTCATACTCTGAAAATTCAGACCTAAGAAGCAAATGAGTTATCCAAAGTTGCTTGGAAGAGGTGGTAAATGCAAAACTGCAAACGGTGCTTTAAACAGACGTTAAGAGTAACGTGATTTAAATTAAAGGGAAAAAAAAAAAGAAGAAAAAGAGAAAAAAAATCCATTTTGTTTCAACTATTTTTGTTAAAAACTCTTTGGTCACAACACTGTCATTTCTGGCTTCAGGTTAGCCCTTTGGTGTGATGTGCTTGGGCTGACCTTTGTCAAAAAGATGTACTTTCCCGAAAGCTGTTCCCACTCATATGCCATTGTTCATGCCTTAAACAAAATATGAAGATGTACAGTAAGTAATTTTAAAATATGTATGCTTAGACTTCTGTGAAGGGCAGATTTTTAAAGCACTAGAAAACTTGCATTATTTAAAATCAAAAGACAACCAAACATCTAACTGTATTTCAGAGGATTGAGATCTACTGTACATGCTTTAGCTTTGGGAAGCTGACTGTATAATTGGACTGAAAAGAAATTGCTACCTGGTTGAATTTGAGTCAATTTTGGTAAATGCATATGGAAGTTGATATTCTAAATGACCGATGCTGAGATGCAACAACCTCTCTTACCACTGGCTGGGTGTGAATCTTGTTTCCTCTAAACTGGTTATTCAGTTAGAATTCCCCGAAGCTTTGCAACAGTGTTAAAGCACAGGAGGATTAATGGGAAGGACTCTGGGTAGTACTGTAAATGCAACTATTTTCTGCCACACACATTGTTCACTTTACTGGCTCTGTTTTTTCCCCGTCCGCTTTTCCTTATCTAAATTTATATTTGTGAGTACAGCAGAGGCTCCCACGCATTATACCTAACAACTACTACTTGTGTTGCCAAAACAGCTCTTTTGTGCAGAATTACATTTTACAGCTTTTCATAAAGTGATTCTATATTTTTTGATTAAGAACCAAGTCTCTTACATGTTGCTAAGCTTCCGTTACTATGTGTTGCACTTTCTCTTTGAAGATCTCTGAAACATTAAAAGAGTAGGAGGGCAGATTTTGATAAAAGGAAATGAAGTAATTTTGTTAGGTAAAAACTGCATTCCATGTGATATGATTTGGTCTTCCATTTATGCATGCATTATACATCCAGGCACTTATGATAGGTTAGATTCCATGCATATACACTGTATTTCTTTTTACACATACACAGCATACATAGTGCACTTGAATTTTTACATCTAAGATTAATTCTGTTACCAAGACCTAACAGAGATTATCAAATAGGTGAGGGATGCTGCCAGCAGAGCTGCTGAACAGTTCTCAGTAGACTACCACACGTATCCAGTTCTCCCCCTGCTTCTTCCCTTTTGCAGAGTCAAGTCCCTACAAAACAGAGATGACATTATTTAATATGCATTTAGGTCTCCCCCTGGCTTGTGTGGCAAAGCAACTGCCAGAGGAAGTAGCTACTAAGGAATTACAAATTCTTCACACAGGTCTGTTACCAGGAAGAACTACAAATACCTAAAAGAAATATTAACTACATTTTTATTAAAAATTGTGAATGCTCAAGAATTGCTTAGGACTATTTGGTATTAAAAAATCTGTGTTGCTTATAAACATTTGGTTCAAATTAATAGGATTTCTTCCAAGGAAAACTTTCAGTTACTCAAACAATGATATCTTTTTATTGTCTATCTGAACCTAGCCTGATACTTTATTTTTTAGTTCTAAAAGTATTATTATGAAAAAAATATATGAAGGTTTGGGTTCTTTAATGATATTTGTTTAACTACATCATACTTGTGTTAATGGCATTGCACTATGAATCAAAGAGCCACCTGGTGTGCAAAATAGCAATTAACTATTATGTCACTTTCCTTAAAAATAATACTACTAAAAATTTGCCCACTTCATGCTCCAGTTTTTGTGTACAGTTCGCCATGTTACTGGAAACCATTATGTGTATGTGACTGCAAGTGCTTTTGAGGGATAAAAACTGTCCTCAAATTTATATGAAAGCCATTTTAAAATTTAAATACAGAAATAAAGTTTTCAGCTTTACAGTATTCTGCTAGTGCTTTGTGAATGCCATTATTTGCAGCGTAGATGGAAACTTGGTTAACACTAAAGATGCTATCACTGATTTAATTATTTTTTTGCCCTTGTGTATTTGAACTGTTTGAAAGAATTGATTTGTTAAATCTTTCTGATCTAGCCTGTCATTTGATTCTTAGCAACCATTTGAATGTTAAATTATTAAATAGTAAGTAGAGAAAATGCTAAAGACTGTATCACAAAATATTTGCAATCTTGATCAGAAATTAAAAAGTGCTAGCAGATCTATCATAAAGCAGTTCCTTGTAGCTCAGAATTGCCTCACTTGTGTGCGAAATACTTTGTTAGGCTTTTGCTATAACCTTGGAGAACGTGCTGTTTCTAAAGAGAGTGAGTTACCAGAGGACAGGCCTGGGTGTTTCCATCCAAATTACAAATTTTAGACAGTCTCTGGAATTCTAGCAGCACTGAAGTTCAGGGGGTAGTCGGCTTTTGCATCCCCTGCTAGCATAGCACAGAGTGATGTCTCCCATGCTACAATGAGAATGCATTGTTGCCTCCTTTAAAGCCTAGCACATCTTATAGATGCTTGCTGCTTTTTAGCAGGAGTACTGCCTGGCTGTTCCTTCCTAGCACATGGCATTATTCCACACCAGGTGCAGACCCTTGCACTTCTATTGAACTTCATGAAATGTCTTCTGGCTCAGCCTTCACCTGAGCAGCTGGCTGATGCTCTGCCATTTGGCATGTCATCTCATTCTTCTAAATTAATGTCAACTGCAGCTTCGTTAGCATCTAGTCTAGGTTCTTGCCCAGGTTACTGGTGAGATGTTGATTGACATGGGATGCAAAATTGATCCCTGAAGGGCTGTCCTTATTGCTGGATGTCAGCAGGGTGTGAGCCACTGATCAGTGCCCTTCAAACCTGAGGATTTGGGCAATTTTCAGCCTACCTCAGTTCATTCATACAGGCAGTATTCCCTTTTGAAAGGTGTGAAAAATACCAGGGCAGTAGATTTAATTGCTGTAGGCTTGGTATGTGACGAAGGTTAGTGCAAGTTATTTGACACTTAAAACCTTTTAAACGATTTAAGAAGTTCTGAGTTTCACTGCAAAGACATATCCTCTGCTTTTTCCTATGTTCTCTCAAAATGCTTGTTCCTGTATAAAACACACAACACTTAGGCTGCAGTTTCACAATAGTTAACTGCGCTATCAATTAATGTCTAAAAAGTGTACCTTAATTTGTTCCCTGTTTGGTACTGTAGATATGATAATAAGAGCTATTTTCATCACATGTGAAATCTTATAAAGACTTAAATAGCTTAATTTCTCTTTTAGATCTGTATTAAGAAGATGATACATTTTCTGCTCTGTTAGAACTTGTTATCTCACTGAGAGATACAATTTGAATATTGGCTGATTTTCATACTGTATCACTGTGATTAAAAGTCACCTAGACCTCCCCATTCTAATTTTAAACAGATCTAAGTTGCATGAAATAAAGGGGGGTTTTTTTGTACTTAGCTTTAAAATTGAACTCCCACTATGATATTCTTTTCATCTTACAGATAGTGTTACCTTTTTTTTTGTACTATTTTGAACTTTTGAGTCTGAAGGAGCTTGTCTCACATTGGTGAGTTTTATTTGAATAGCACATGCCAGGGACATTTAATGGGATGAGATTTAACAAGGCCAAGTGCAAGGTTCTGCGCTTTGGCCACAACCATCCCAAGCAGTGCTACAGGCTGGGGACAGAGTGTCTGGAGAGCAGCTAGGAAGAAAGGGACCTGGTAGATAGTAGCTGAAGATGAGCCAGTAGTGTGCCCAGGTGGCCAAGAGAGCCAATGGCATCCTGGCCTGGATCAGGAACAGTGTGGCCAGTAGGACAAGGGAGGTTATTTTTCCCCTGTACTCAGCACTGGTCAGGCCACATCTTGAGTGCTGTGTCCAGTTCTGGGCTACTCAATTCAAGGGAGATGCTGAGGTGCTGGAATGTGTCCAGAGAAGGGCAACAAAGCTGGTGAGGGGCGTGGAATACAAACCCTATGAGGAGAGGCTGAGAGAGCTGGGGTTGTTTAGCCTGGAGAAGAGGAGGCTCAGGGGTGACCTCATTGCTGTCTACAACTACCTGAAGGGAGGCTGTAGCCAGGTGGGGTTGCTCTCTTCTGCCAGGCAACAAGCAACAGAACAAGGGGACACAGTCTCAACTTGCACTGAGGGAGGTATAGGCTGGATGTTAGGAAGAATTTCTTCCCAGAGAGAGTGATTGCCATTGGAATGGGCTGCCCAGGGAGGTGATGGAGTCACCGTCCCTGGAGGTGTTCAAGAAAAGCCTGGATGAGGCACTCAGTGCCATGGTCTAGTTGATTGGGTAGAGCTGGGTGCTAGGTTGGCCTGGATGATCTTGGAGGTCTCTTCCAAGCTGGTTGATTCTGTGGTTCTGTGATATGTTGAACATTGCAGTACACATAATGACACAGTTTTAAAAGATGTTGCCTGTAATTCCCTACGGAATGCTGTCAGACCTTTATGGAATTAAGATGCACTGGAAACCAGCTCTAGTCCTGCCCTCATGTGTGCCTGGTGAGAAGCTTGCGTCTAGGCCAGGGGTCCTCAAACTATGGCCCGTGGGCCGGGTATGGCCCCACAGGGTCCTCAATCCGGCCCGCCGGTATTTACAGAATGCTCCTGCCCCCCTCTGCCAGGGGCTGGGAGGGAAGCCAGGCAGGCGCTTCCTGCCACTTAATCTGCTCCCCGGCCTGCCAGGCACCCGGGACTGGGCTGGAACCAAACTATATATAAGGGCGACAAAGCTGGTGAGGGGCCTGGAACGCAAACCCTATGAGGAGAGGCTGAGGGAGCTGGGGTTGTTTAGTCTGGAGAAGAGGAGGCTCAGGGGTGACCTCATTGCTGTCTACAACTACCTGAAGGGAGGCTGTAACCAGGTGGGGTTGGTCTCTTCTCCCAGGCAAACAGCAATAGAACAAGGGGACACAGTCTCAAGTTGTGCTGGGGTAGGTATAGGCTGGATGTTAGGAGGGAGTTCTTGCCAGAGAGCGTGATTGGCATTGGAATGGGCTGCCCAGGGAGGTGGTGGAGTCACCGTCCCTGGAGGTGTTAAAAACAGACTGTGTGAGGCACTTATTGCCATGGTCTAGTTGATTGGATAGGGCTGGGTGCTAGGTTGGACTGGATGATCTTGGAGGTCTCTTCCAACCTGGTTGATTCTATGCTACTATAGTCCGGCCCCCGACACTACTGGGCTGGAACCAAACTATAGTCTGGCCCCTGAGACTGTAGTCCAGCCCCGGCAGTGTCTGAGGGACAGTGACCAGCCCCCTGTTTAAAAAGTTTGAGGCCCCTGATCTAGGCCATGCCCTCTGTTTGCCGCGGAGGTAACAGGGGATTTTCTCACCCTTGCACCCCACAGAGTGGAGCCCATCACAATGCAGACTTGCTCATAGACCTTCCCTCAGAACATCTGAATTTCTGGAAATAGCCTGGCAAGGAAGGGAGATTCATTTGCTCTTGTACGATAGTCAAGAGGTCCAAACATGTTAATTTGCAGAGAGCTTCACAGAACCTGCTTTCGCTAGCGAAGCTCTGTTAGCGTAGGGAACCTTTGGCCTCGTTCTGTAGGATTTTAAATGCTGTCAGGTGCAGAGATAGACTACCTGCTTACCATGCCAGTGGCTGCAGTTGGCATCGGAGGAATTAACTCTCTTTTAGGTGTCATTACTAGTTCTGAAGTTGCATAATGAAAGTACAGAAGTGTGTTCAGGTTAAATCCACCTGAAAGGAAATCGTATTCATGTGCTAAAATGTGAGGAAGGGTTAAATTACAGAGTTTGGCCCAGATGGAGGAAAAAGATTTAATATTGACAGAAGTGTGCAAGAGGCACTGGAATATCCTCAACTGGTCACCCTGTATTGCATGCAAGCCTGGGAGAAATCTAACAAAGTTTACTGCATCATAACTGCTTACCTTGCCTTCTGCTGGGGCTGAAAATGCTGTCTTGGTGTTTTTTTTTTTTCTTGTCTGTCATTAACAGCTGTTAAAATTATAAAACTGTAGAGAATATGTTGATAGAAGTTGAGTTAGGCAGGGATACTAAGGCTTTTTTTTGTTAATGTGCTCAAAATTACAAAATTGTACTGCAAAAAGTAGTATAATTTTCTGCTTTACCATCCCTGGTTACCTATGTTATGATTCTGGTGTCAGAAGTATCACAGTATCACAGTATCACCAAGGTTGGAAGAGACCTCACAGATCATCAAGTCCAACCCTGTACCACAGAGCTCAAGGCTAGACCATGGCACCAAGTGCCATGTCCAGTCCTGCCTTGAACAGCTCCAGGGACGGCGACTCCACCACCTCCCCAGGCAGCCCATTCCAGTGTCCAATGACTCTCTCAGTGAAGAACTTTCTCCTCACCTCCAGCCTAAATTTCCCCTGGCACAGCTTGAGGCTGTGTCCTCTCGTTCTGGTGCTGGCCACCTGAGAGAAGAAGTTTCATGGAGAAAGGTTTGTTGAGGTGTTGTTGTTGTTGTTATGGCTTTGGCTTTTGCTTGTTTGTTTTCTTTTTAACAGAAGAGTCTACACTAAGTGTGTTAATAAAGGTGTTATTATTTCTTGGGCAGATATCTCCCTGAGCTCCATTAGAACAGTGAATGGCACCCACAAGAATGTTGCAAATATCAGTAAGCTCAGAGAAATTACTTACATCATTTTATTATATTTTTGTATTGCATTTTGGAAGGAGTCTACTTACAAAAGCAAATACATTATTTGCTTTTTAAACCAGGGAGTGTAAAGCAACTTCATTCAGTAGCTGTGGTATAAGCTATGTCTTTCTTCCACGAAATGGAGAAGCCCCCTTTTTTAAAAGGGATTTTTATATGGTATCTTGCAGGTTTAAAAACTGATAGCAATGCACTTGTAGATGTTTTATGTACCCACCTCCTCTTTGTCAAGTTTTTGTGGTGTTATAAACTCATCATATCTTTACTTATTTTTTTTCCCTTCCCAAAGATCCTGATCTTTGACAAAGTTCAGAAAAGAGGAGGAGAGGCTGGTCACAGCAGCTGTCATTGGCACAGCTGTAACAAAGTTGAAAGTTTTCCAGCTTTTATGAATTAAAATGTCATCAGAGCTGATGAATCTGTTCAAGGCAAATTATCTTAGTACCACTTTTATTTCCACTGATCCATGACAGTATGAATAAAAGGAAATACTCGTGACATTTGCTCAGAATTCTAAAAGTGAAGGGAAGTATTTGTTCCTGTCATAAGTAAAGGCAGTAGCCAGCATTTGGCTGAACTTGTGTTGGTAATGTGGACAGAGAGAGTTAGGTATTTTATATGCAAGGAAACCAGTATGTAGTCTATCTTGACCTTTGAATGATTAATTGAAGTATGGTAAAGCCACTTACTCATACACTTTAAGCAATGATGCAGATGTTGTCTCCTGTGAAACACTAAAATGCAGATTGCTGTGTTGACTGCTACTTTTAATGGTCTGCGTTAATGAAACAGAGGTATCTTGCGCTAATGTGTAATATTGCTGGCCCAGAACATTAGGGATGAAAAAAGGGAAGAAGGGAGGAAAATTCTTGAAAAAGTCAGAAGTCACTTACCTGTTACACTCTGAGCATCAAAATAACCTAAGTGCTATACAGGAACAGCACACACAGTGCTAAACATTTGACCAGAACTGTTCTTCTGCATTGAGCTACTTCTTGTGCTAGTCTGTTTAGCTACACATGCGTATTGTACTGAAGTTGCATTGCTTTTTATGACTGAGCTTGTGGCCCAGGAGTTGATTTGTCAAGTCCACTGAGGACAATCAAAATTAGTCAGAACTGTAAACTCAGATTTCTTTTCTAGTAGTCCTGTGTTGAATGCTCTCTTCCTTTGTTAAATTTATCTGAACAGGGACTACTACAGTAGCACTATCAAAGTTAATGTAAATTTACTACTCACTCTTTTTCAGGTAAGGGAAGTGTCAGGATAGCTTCTTTAACTGTGTTGAAGAAATACAGATGAGATTTTGGTATTTTGAGATTGGATCAATGATAATAAAATTATGCATAGATATATTAAACTTGATTTGTCATCTGTCTTGATGTCAGCATTGAAAATTATTGTTCCAATGTCAGCATAGAAATTTGGTCTAATCTGTGGAGTTATTAATAGTGTTCGGTGGTTGAAATACAGTATAACAAATTCAGATCACAAATTTGGGTGTGTTTTCTTTTCAACCTCAAAGACCTGACTGAACTGAGAAATAGATGTGGATGAGTTTATGTTGGTACTCAGGCATAAATGCAAAACCAACTTTCACTCTTAAATTAGCAAAAGCACTGATCTTGTTCCTTTGTAGTTGCTTTTAAACTAGTTATTTTCAAGTATTAATTCCTTCCTAAAAATTAATTGTATGCAAAGTTTTCGTTTCAGAAACTAAACAGTGTTTGGAAGTCCATAGACATAAGGAGTGGCGCTTGTCTTGTGCCTAATGCTCAGACCAGTTCTCTGACCAGGGTGGACCTGTAGTACTTTCTAATATTTTATAGTTGGACTAAAAAAGAATTATAAGTGGGCCTTTGGGATAGAATTTTTCTTTGCATATTGATTTGTCTCTGTGTTATTAGAGTAAAATAAGACATCAGTCTACTAGCATCTGATCTCTGAGATATTTTCCTTCATCCAAATGCATAATGAAATTCTCATTCTGTGTTCCTGATAGATTGAAGTGCATACTTTACATAGCACACACAAAACAATCACACAATTAAACTACTGTCATATTCAGAGAGATTGTTATGATAGTTCTGTATCAGGATATTAGCTGTATTTTCTTTGTTGCAACCAGTAGCAAGACTCTTCTTTGAGTCTTGATCTATTTTTCTTTGTGTAACTAACTGGTGAATTATGACATCTCAATATTTCAACAACAGAATTCTGATTTTTTTTCTTGGTTTTGCACAAAGTTATTATCAGTTGGGAATAACACATTTTTGGGTGAGATTCTATCCCATACAGACATAGGACATATGTAGTGAATACCTTGCTCAGACTCTGGGACTGCCATTAGAAGTAAGGATTAGATTAATTGTCAATTGTACCTTGCCTTACTGAGTTTCTTTGCTTTTATCAGCAGATATTTTTATCTTTAATTTCACATGGGAAATGACCCTGCACCAGGTCTTTATCAGGCCACAATGCCAAACCTAAATAGCCAAAAGAGCATTATTTGCTGATTGCCCATATCCTTGTGCTCATTCTGAAAACAAATCCCAAATCTGTTGATTTCTTGTACACTTCTTTGTGTAGTGTAGTTGTAGAAGGTGGTCCTCGGAGTCTATCCACTGCGATTATGTTGTTATGTCATCTAGAAAGGCATACAGGCACTTGCTTAATAATTTTAAAGATAAAGGTAAAGAGTTGCTTTCTAGAAGTTTAACATACAGAGCCAGTGGTACTTCTGAGTACTGGAGAGACAGTCTATTTTAGAGGGAAATAACAGACTATACCTAGCAACAGTCTCTGTTCTTAGATGCACCAGACATTTTTTTTTCTGTTGTTTGGAAGCAGCGGAAAGCTGTTACTTAAGGGAAAGCCTGAAAGAGAATAAGAAGCATTTACATACCCAGCTACTCAAATGTTGCAGAAGACGTTCTTTTGGAGCGCTGTATTAGTATTACTGTACCTCACCTGCAGTATCTCTAATTTTACACTCAGAAGTTCACTGTGCAGTTGCATTATGAGATGAAGAAGAAAAGGATACTGGAAAAAAGAAGTTAGTACCATGATGTCTAAATAACTCTTTAAAGTTGATTTACAAATGTTTGCTTTGAACATATAGTATAAAATGTAGTATATGTAGTATAAAATACTACATATAAGTATCACAACTTTTAAAAGCTCAAGTTTAGTCCTTCATAATGCATTCAGTAATTTAACATTCAAAAAATTAATCTTGCCTGACCTTGATTACTTTCCTGCAAATGTGTGGGGTTTTGTTGTTGTTGTTGTTGTTGTGCTTGACCATTCACAAGTTTGGGGTATCTTTTAAGTTTCTTCTGCATACCTTTTTAATTCTGACTCTAAATACTGGCTGTATTTGTGCCTGTTAAAAGAGTTCCATTGCTTACAGTAATTAAGTATCAGCAGCTGAGGAATACATAGGTAGGATGTAGTTTGTATATTCCAAGTCTTTCATTTCACATGCAGAAGAAAATCATCAATGCACATGTTGGATGTTTTTTCTGCTTCATCAATATGTGTCTAGAAAAAATACTGCAGACAGTCTCATTGAATTCAGATTAAGAGATGTAGATGTAAAGTTCAAATAAAAAGGCTCAAGTGTGACACTCTTAAGAAATGAAAACAATGTACCTGGTTACACCAGCCTTACTCTGGCCCTCCAGTATCTGAAGGGGGCCTACAAAAAAGCTGGGGAGGGACTTTTTAGGATATCAGGGAGTGACAGGACTAGGGGGAAAGGAGCAAAGCTGGAGGTGGGTAGGTTCAGACTGGATGTGAGGAGGAAGTTGTTCAGCATGAGAGTGGTGAGAGCCTGGAATGGGTTGCCCAGGGAGGTGGTTGAGGCCCCATCCCTGGAGGTGTTTAAGGCCAGGCTGAATGAGACTCTGGCCAGCCTGATCTAAGGTAGAGTGTCCTTGGCCATGGCAGGGGGATTGGAACTAAATGATCCTTGTGGTCCTTTCCAACCCTGACTAATTCTATGATTTTTAATTCCTACATGCTTAAACAAATGAGCACTTATGCAGATGAGGCTTAGCTCCTGCTGGTACTCCATTGAACTCAGTGAGCTTCCAGTTGAGTGGATGATCTAGCTGCCCAAACGTATTTCAGTTGTAGGCTTAAGGTACAGTCAAGCCTAAGTATTAAATAGTTACAAATGGGCTAATTTTTGAACATGTGCACTGTCTTGTGAAAGATATACTGTTAAATACATATGGCTTGACTGTTTGCCAGTCAACAATGCATTTGACTTTCCTTTGACCCTCTTGCATTTTTGGACCTTATTCTGGGTCTCACAGTATTTAAAAGCAGTTAACTTCGTGTCTCTGCATAGCTCAATTCTCTATAACATTTGGAAGAAAGAACAGAGTAAATCAGTGACAAATTGTCATCATAGTAGGTTTCAGTTGGGCAAGCTTAATTGTGAGACTATTGGCAATTCCTGTCTCTGTTCTCCTGTATCTTCCCCAGGATGGTGCCAGCCTGGGGTTAAGATTGTTAGTTCTGTAAGCCATTCAAAAAAGGGAGACTAATCTTTCTGATTTGTGAAGAAAGGGGTGGCTAACTGAAAGCATCATCCTAATCTCAGCCTAGCAAAGCATGAATGTGAGAAAGTGTTCCCCCTCCTACTAGGCTTTAGTACATAAAGATAATAGCTTTTTTTTTTTTTGGTATCTCAAGTTCTCTGTCTATTTCAGAGATTGAAACTAGCCAGGAAGGAGCAGTAGAAAACCAGTTCAAAGTTCACACATAGTGCAGCTGCAACACTTTTCCTGTGTCTTTGCACTTGTGAGTTGATTTTAGACATACTGTTGTAATACAGAATGTAGATGAGGCCTCACACTGACTACCTCTCATGCAATAAAAATGAAGCTCATAAAGTAGTTGATTACAGTCAAGCATCTTTTGGCCACATGATTCAGGGAGGTGGTTGTTAAGAGGGGAATAGTAAACAAAAGAAATTAGTTTCATTAAGACTTTATTCCAGTGATGTATGTGGTATACACTATACCCATAATACCAACTCCAACTGAGGGAGGTCCTACAGCTTCTAGTAGGAAATAAAGGTGAACTTGGCTATGCTATAGTTTATGTTGTGCTCTAAAATGTAACAAAAGATGTCATGTTTCCTTCAGACTGAGCCAGATTTACCCAGGTATTGTGCCCAAACCCCACACAATTCTAGCTTTTGAGGAAACATGATGCTCTTTTACCCGTTGCAGTGTAATTGGATAATGCATGTACAAATGACTTGTTTAGCCTGCCAATGAATGTTGCTAATGCCTTACCAAAAAACAAAAACAAAAACAAAAACCCAACATATTTTTTGTATTTTTTCCTCAGAGGCCAATCCAAACAATGCTAGATTTGGGAAACTGTTTACTGAAAAGCATTTTCTAATAGATCTCTGAAGAAGTGCAATTGTATAATTGTTATTGTTCAGTGCATACAGTACATTGTCTCCATCACTCTGTACACTGCTGCTATTAGTGCTTGTTCTAATAAATCTTAATGTACACTGTTTAAACTGCTGTCATCTGTGTTCTGATTTATTAACGTAAGGAACAACTCAGAATGTGATTGTCAAATGAACCCTTTGTAACTATTTAAATGAACTGACTGTTAATTGTAAAATGCTTAATATATGTCGTAGAGATTGGCTCTGGAGAGGTGGGTGATAGGGGCAGCAACAGCACTGAAACAGTGGCTTCTCACTAGCGTCATCTTGTTCTTTTTTAACCTTTTCTTTCCCACTGCAGAATTATTTTAATAAAACTTTTCCCATGTGATTCTTTGTGCAGTTCCTTTAAATCTGGCAGGAGCTACCAACTGCAGTCTCAAAGAAGATAATTTTGGTTTTGGCAGTTCCTGGGTTTATCTTCATTCTACAGCTGGTAAGAGCTTTTTTGCGCACCCCCACCCCCCCTTTTCTTTTCACCTTCAACTTGTTCTTTGTGATTAAAGGGAGCTTGCAGTATGTTTCTCAAGTTGTTGGAGAAGGGGTAGGGAACAGGGCTCCTAATGTCCTCTAATGGAATTGCAAAAAAAAAAAAGGGGGGTGGGGGGTGGAAATTTATTTGACACCCACCCCTTCTTTTGAGAGATAACAGTATGTGGGATTTTTCCATTATGTGTTCTTGTCAGTGGTTTAGCCCTGAAATCAATCACACACACACACACACACACACACAGTATCACCACATAGCCTAACGGAAAACAAGAGTTTAGTTTGGAGGAGAAATTAAGGTTTGTGTTGTTTCTTGGCATTGTAAAAAGGACAAGTGTTCCAACAGTCTGGAACGCTGCCGTAGCAAAGGAAAGGAAAACACTTTTTTCAATGAGTGGTGATGCTTTCTTTCCTGTGTCAGAGTACACATCTGATCTCATCCAAACTGATGCTCTGAGCCAGGCAGCACACTGAGGAAAGTCAGCTCTGGTTTCTTGTTTTTGTAGCTGGGACCCATACTTTGCCTTTGAACGCTTTGCAAAACAAATCTTAACAGTTTTTAATGACTGGTGCTCAGGAAAATTACTGTGCATAAGTGGAGTGTGAAGAACTGCATTGTCATTACTTAATTGGTTAAAAAGACCCAACGCAACAGCCCCTTGGGAATAGATTTGAGTGCAAGATCCCTGTGAGGCAGCACTATCAATCTGACATCTGATGTAGCATAACGACTATTAAGTATGGGAGTAAATTTTATATTTAAATTTAATCTAACCAAGAGACAGATGATAATTCTTCCTCACCACAAATATGCAGGCACTGTGGTGTGGTGAGGCGAGACAAAGTGGGAAGCTATTGACAGGATTTCATCCTGAGTCAGCCAGAGGAGTTGCCCACAGAAAGCTGTTCCAAGTTTCAGTGCCAGTACAAAAATCTGTTCCGATGTGATGATACGCAGTGTTTTTATCCAGGCAATATATCAAGCCACATGGTTCTCCAGGTCCCTATTAGCTAATGAAATATTTAAGTTGGTCTAAATGTTAAAAAGCACAAGTACGCAATATTGACTGTTCCTGCATCTGAATATGCACAATTATTTTTCCAGTAAGTAATCATTACTAAATCAGATGAAAAGAAAGTAAGCTGAAACATCACTCAAAACTAACGAGGTACTGTGTCTGTCTCAGGAAGTACTCTGTGGTTTATTTCAGCTGTGTGGTGAGTCAGCAAATGAAATGTCTTGTGTTTCTACTGTGATTTATATTTCTGAAAGCTGTCTAATGTATAAGCAAAGTAGCTGAGACAGGGCTAGGTTTTATGTGTGATGCCTATATCCCAAGTGCCTACCAATAATGGCAAATTTAAAAGTACTTCAGCACAAGTTAATAACACATGCACCAGCATGTTACAGACAGACAGGTCTTTTGATAGAGTGGGACAAAAAGTAAAAGGAAACTTTTCCAAAGGGTCGCATTTGCTGGACTGCAAGTAGACGGAAAGGTCTGGTAAGGGCATTTTTAACTTAAAAAATAAGGTGTAGATTGTCTTTTAAGTTCCTCTTAAAGTAGGTTATTTTTGAGAGTGTGGCATTAAGTTTAGCAGTCAGAAATATTGAGGTGATATAGTGCAAGGACATGTCTCTTCTGTAATTCTGCTTCAAGAGCTGATTTCACTTAAATGCTGACCAGCTGACCTAGTTATGATAGTATTAATCAGGCTACTTTTTATGTTTGGTGACAGTAATTTTTGATGTCACTTGTCTGTTAAAATACTGGTATCTGGAAGCTACTCAAATATCTTCTTACTTTGTTACTTCCCCCCCCCCCCCATTTTTTTTCCCACACGTGTAAAAGAACAAGCAATAGGAAACTAGATGAGAAAAAGTATTCTTGTGGTATGAGAAGGAGCAGCCTAAATAAGCCCAAAGGTAATTATAAAAAAGGGTACTGAATTCTTGCGTGCCCTACAAACACCTACTTCATCTTGTCTGTTTATAAATACTCTGTATCCACAAATCTGGGAGTACTTTAGTCAGTCAGCTCTTCCAGTATCCTGCTCAGCCACATACAGTAGAATTTCTTGGACAGGTTCATTTCCCAGTATCACAGAACAGCTAGGGGCAATGCCAAAAATAAATCTAGTTCAAGTCTACTGCTCAAAGCATAAGACAAGGCAGCAAAGAACAAATTCTACTGATAACTGCACTGGTGCCCATCGGGCAGATCAGCTTGGACAATGACTTACAACACGGTAGATACATTCTTTGTTTTGTAATCTTTCTTCAGACAGTGGCATCGCAGCAGCTACAGATGCATCTCCATACAGATGGATGCACAAGCCCACAAATCTGCTCACACCCACTCACAGACACTGGGGAAAAAAAAAAGGATTTAGGCATTTGGGCAGCATCCTCAGTGGAAAGGCAGCATCAAACCTACTTTAGGTCACACTGGCTTGCTTATTTCCAGATTAGTCTTCACAAAATAATAATGCTAGGTGATGAAAGTAGCTTCATTGTATGCAGTAATATTTATGTAACATGGCTGAAAGATGTGCCCACTTGTTTAAATGCAGCCATACTATCTCATCAAATCTCCCCCTCATTTTGCATTTCTTACTAGAAAATGCTCCACAGCTTACATGTCCATCTGCCCAGTAATAATACTGTCAGTAATATCAGGGCAATTACAAAAAAGCAAATGCTGGGCTATTTCATACAGTCAATATTATTATTTATAATGCTGTCTAAAGTTGGACACATGAAGCAGATTAAATAGTCTGCACATCTGTGAACAAAGGTCTGAAACCTAAAAGGTAAGTCTGTGGAAAAGCATATAAAACTATCAGTCTAGTAGCACATGCTGCTTAATGTCTTTTGTGTTTCCTTTTTCATCATTAACATGGCTCTAGTGAGAAGGCAGCAAAGTGGTACAGAGGAGCCCAAGTGTGCAACACATTCCTTTTTTATCAAGTCAGCAGATGTTCCCTTATAAAGGTGAAAGGAGCTTGATGTCAAGCAAAAGCCGTACAAAACCCAGCTGATCTCTGTATCTTTCAGCCCTTTACTGATGTAACACAGTACAGTGCAGCTTTCAATACTTTTATTACTGAGCAAGTGTCATGCTGAAACACAGCACCTCCTGGCAGGAGATCTACCTTTTATGTGTACTGTAGCACTATGAATACATATTATCAGTCTGTTCTGTGACTGAGAGTAGAAGGACATTCCAACAGTTTAGCTATAAACCTGAAGGCCATTATATAGGAAATGCAGGGAATGTGTGTAGCTGTCTTCCAAACGGACTGGTAAAAATTACCTTGACAGTAATTCAGAGCAGCCCTAATGGTGCTGCTTAGATGCTTGTATAGAATAGTGATGTTTCCTGCACCTTTTCATTATGTTTTTTTTTTTTTTCCAAAATCCATTCTAATTGGTGAAGAAACTGTTCACACACAAAAGTTCATGCAAATAAAACCCAGAAGTCCATTAAAATACTTGCCTCTAGAAACTTAATCAGAGTTTCTCCTGACACTACGGATAGATCCTTTTGAATATTCCACTACTATCTCCGCAAGAAGTAAAACATACTTTCAATGTGGGGAACTTAAAACATCTTAGGACTACATTGCTTTTACTGCTTTACTAAATTGAGAGCTTAACAAAGTAAGTCCAGACAATATTACAGCATGGCCATAGCTAATGTTAATTGTTCCCTTATACTACATAATTAATAGAGCACTTGTGAACTGATTTAAAGTTTTATCTGCACTAGAACTATGCAGTAAAGAAAACTAACATGGAAGGATCTGTGCTGAACTTGGTTTAATTTACTTCTCTTCCCACAATGCTCTCTAAAGACCATAGTGCTTTGTAAGCAGCTCTCACTCTGAGCATTATGTGGAGTGACCTCAGTACCCCAGGAAAATGCTAGACCAGGAGTTCAGCATGACAGTTATATCATCTTCATACTCAGGAGTTCTGACCTTTGCTTATACAAGAGAATCTCAAGACAAGGCCCGCCTTTCAAAAACAAAACCCAAAACAAACCCAACAAACCCAACCAACCAGAAAAATCCACACAACAAAACAACCAAACAAAGCAACCAAACTCAAAAATCTGTCAAGTGCTGTTGAAACCACATAGGCAGTAAGAAGCTCCAAAACGATGACAAACCCTTAACAATTTGTTTTCATAAATTGTTACTTTCATTACGTCCTGAAACATAGCAGGATGCGCAGGGCAGAGAGGGAAATACTCCTGCCATCTGCTGGGAGGTTGCAGAATTTAGCACGCAAGTTTTCCTTTTGTCGAGATCGGTGGTAAATGTAATATAAATCAAAGTCACTTAAGTCAGGTGGTCTGGCAAGTGACAGCATCTTTTTGTACACTAAGAAGGTATTGAACAAATTACCAGCATTGTCCGGCATCATTTGGTAATTAGGATTAGGTGGATTTAACCCTTTCAAGTGAAACACCAACTCAGTTTATCCAGTAAGTTAACACGTATGGCTTGTTTTCTCCACTCAGCTGAGTGGTTAATCAGACTAACTTTATTATATGCTTGACTGATTAATAAAAACTAGAATCAGTTCACTTAGATTACAGAAACGTGAAAATAAATTGCAGATATGTGTAAATTTCTGGTTTTACATTAGTGAGATAATGCTGTATTTTGTTACTTGCACAAGATTCTTCCTTGCACATACCTTAGATCAGTCCATAAAGGCATCTTTGCACAAGGTTCTAGCTTGCATGCACCTTAGATCAGTCCATAAAGGCATCTTTGCACAAGGTTCTAGCTTGCACGCACACTAGATCAGTCTATAAAGGCATCTTTGCACAAGATTCTAACTTGCACGCACACTAGATCAGTCTATAAAGGCATCTTTGCACAAGGTTCTAGCTTGCACGCACACTAGATCAGTCTATAAAGGCATCTTTGCACAAGATTCTAGCTTGCATGCACACTAGATCAGTCTATAAAGGCATCTTTGCACAAGATTCTAGCTTGCACGCACCTTGCTCTGATCTCAGGTTTGTGTAAAGCTCTGAAGGGAGGTTCTAGCCAGGTGGGCATCGGTCTCATCTCCCAGGCAACCAGCAACAGAACAAGGGGACACGGTGTCAAGTTGTGCTATGGGAGGTCTAGGCTGGATGTTAGGAGGAAGTTCTTCCCAGAGAGAATGATTGCCATTGGAATGTGCTGCCCAAGGAGGTGGTGGAGTCGCTGTCCCTGGAGGTGTTCAAGCAAAGCCTGGCTGAGGCACTTAGTGCCATGGTCTAGTTGATTGGACAGCTCTGGGTGCGAGGTTGGACTGGATGATCTTGGAGGTCTCTTCCAGCCAGGTCGATTCTGTGATTCTATGATCTTTAGACACCCCATAATTACCTGTATACAGCATTCCTGCAGGTATAGTGTAGGATAACTGTGTAATAATAAAATAAATTTGAAGTTACTTAATACTTACTGAAAGCATTATACATCCTGAAAGGTTATGCAGAAAACAAGACTGTCCTCTAGTTTTAACTATTAAATAATCTTATTTTTTTAACAATTATTTTTGTGCCTTTTTTTTTTTCCTAAGTGTGGGTTATGGGGAGAGTTCAGGTCTAGTCCCATTCCATCAACGTATAAAAGTGGACTAAGGTGAATCTAGAAAAGGCCTTTTGTTCTTCTATGAAGGATAGTGCATGGCAAAGGCAGATGGGATGCCTTGTCACTGTGCTTATGTGACTCTGTGCTAAGGGGTATGGAAAGTTACAGACCCAGCACTCGCCAGAAGGAGCTTTGAACCTGCATGTGAGTAAGGATTTTTATCTTCACAACTCAGTGAGACAATACAAGATGTTTTTATTCAGGTGCTGACCCAGGCGTAATGTATGCAGAGCTTGGTTTTCATTTTTTGGTAGCCTAAAATGAGAGAGTGCCAGGGATGAGGAAATGGTGAAAATTCGTAAGTACGCTTATGAGCCAAGTACAAAAGTGCTTAGAATTGGAGGAGTAGGGGAAATATCTTCAGTTTCATCACTTAGATGTACAAAATCAGTGAATGTTTTCTAAATGTGGCAGCGTTAGTGTAGTTGCACTCCTGTTCTCTGACCTGTGGCATGAGGAGGATACAAACAGCTGCTACAGCATTCATGGTGGATTATAGGAGTAACAGGAGCTCCATGTAAACATATCAAATGAATCTATTCGTTAGCAAAATCAGTGCTAGGATCAGGTTGATACAAACTCAGCAAGATAAATATGAATGCGTGTTGAATAAACAGTTTCACCTCAGCTTAATACCCTGTACATAAATAATTTACTGTCAAACAGTTAAAAGACATATAGAGGAGCAATCTAAATCAAGACTGAATGGGCAATTTTAATTAAGGGATTTCCTTAGCTTTTCCTTCCCTTTACAACCTTTTAAGTTCTGTTGATGTGTTTTGATTGAGTAAATATGTACAGGATTTTACTTTTGGTGGTGTAATATGTAAGAGGAGTTACGTTCAGACTGAATTGCAGCATTTCACCTGATTTCAGTTTAAAGTCTCTAATCACTTTCAATTTCTTAGCACTCTCTAAAATATGCTGAAAGCTTTGATAGCTTTTCATCTTAGACAGCTGAGGTAACATACTTTGGCGGTTTTTTATTGACCTTTCTGACACTGTAAACATTTAAACATAGTTGTGGAAGTATTTTAAAGAACTAAACTGAAACAAGGCAAATTATGAAATAAGTTATTGTGTTGTAAAAACAGTCCTTAAAATGCTTTAATGTGGAGCTATTTCAGGGAAAATCCAACCAAACAAAACTTTTTACTTGTCAACGAGGGATAATACTAAACTTGAAGTGTAGCTTTATGAGCCTGTGGCTGATGTTTTGCTACTCTGGCTGCAAATAAGATTTCTAGAAGATGGTTGGTGCTGTGTTATGACTCTGGGGTTTTGTCTTTACAATTTTATATATTTTTACTCTGGTGCTTTCCTTCTTAGATCCTTGAGCTGTTCCCTAATCCTTTATCAATAATTTCACTTTTGTCTGAAGTACTGCTTTTACTATTTTGCATAATTCCCACAATTTAGCTAGTTTCTCACTACTCTGAGTGAAATATATGTGACCAGCCTGTGTCAAAACTAGCCCTTGCTCAACAGACAACTGAATCCACAGGAAAAGAGTTAGATCTAATAAAAGCCCACTGCTGCTTGGCCCCTCTGCTCCAGCCATCTCTAAACTTTTGTTTTGGCCCAGGGGTTTCCAAATGCCTCCACGCCCCTATACTCCCCATCTGAGCTTTCACAGGTAGGTTATGCAACCACCACTGAAAGGTAATACCCTCTCAGCACACCTACCAGCTTTCCTAAATGCGTAATTCAGGCAGTCTCCCGGAGCGCATCTGGCTTGCTGTGTTAGTTGTTGGGAAACCACTGAATTCATCTGCAGCAAAGACCCAATAAACAGTAAAACCTCAATAACTCCTAACAGGATGCTAAGGGCTGCAGAGGTTACTGTCTGCTAAGATTGTAAATTTTGTTTTCAAACGGTGGCATTAAACTGCCAGGGAGAGAGCAACCATTTCCCTATCAGTTTACAGGTAATTCATTATTCATCATACAGAATTGAAGAGCTTTACAGAAGGTATTTGAAAGAAGCTTCAAGCAAAACACCAAGAAGCTGGCTACCAAAGATGCTGTTACTGCTTTCCAAGCAAAATATAACTCAATGTAAAAAAAAAAGTTTGGTAGCTTGCCTTTTTTTTTTTTTAAAAACATGGTAATTTGTTTTGAAGGAGCATTGTGAAAAGAATTGAGGATGGGCTTGACATTTGGAAGTTACACCTGACACGGAGATTTTTAATGGTTATCATTACTAATGTCATAATATGTTTGCTGCTGCTACCAAAAACTTTGTTAAACAAGTCGGTGATGGAGGAAGACTAGTTCCAGTGCCCAGTCTCAGTGAAGCTGATAAATACCAACCTCTGAGCCTTGTGATTAAGAAAAGAAAATGTTTACTTTCAAAAAAATCTAAATTTGCTTCAACGCCTTTCACATTAAAAGACATTCTTCAAGGGGAGAAGGAAATTTCTGCAGGTAAGGACTTTCTTCAAAGCAGAAAAATGCGTTTTTTCTAGTAGATACAGCAGACATTTTAAACTGCAGGTAGTATGATGTCTTTTAGTACATGTGTAATCAAATTTGCCTGCCTTAGTCACGGAATAGATAGTCAAGAAAAAAGGGCAATTCAAACTGGTAAACAAACCCCCCCTGTGGTCAGTTAAGCCTTGTGGTTTTCTTTTGACAAATCAGAACAGATTGCTGATAGATATTGTAATGTATGTTGAGTAATTGCTACTTAACATTTGGTTTTAATGCTCATGTTTCTATGTGTACTCCTTTTGAAAGATGTAAGAACGGCTGCAGCTGTGCAGCTATTCCATGCTGGTAATCCCTGGTTTTGAACTGTGCTCTTTACAGGCAGGACCATTTGACCACTACCTGAAGTAATTGGATTTCCATACAACTTTTATTGTGTACTTAAACAGTTTAACTGTTTATATTGCCTTCACTATGAAATATTAGAAAGTTTTTGAGGGGCTCCTGTGAAAATTGAAAGGTGCAAAATTGAATGTTACTGCTTACATGTTCCCATAGCTTCCTTTGAAGTCTCTCCAGTTCATACTTACATGCTATGTTTTCTCAAAACAGTTTCATGGCTTCACTTTCTGATGAAAAGAACATCCATTTTAACAAAAGCATTGATCATATCATTAATGGCACAACAGCAGCATTAATGAAAAACTCTACCGAGACAAACCAGTTTCTAGCACAAGAAAAAGGATATATCAGTTGGCCCACAAAATGAATGTGATTCCAGGATGCAAGCACGATGAAAAAGATTGGAATCCTACTAATCCTACTAGTCTTACATTCAGGACAAGTCAGCTGGCTTGTTAAGGATTAAAAATACCCTCAAAAATTAAATCCTGAAAAGTCTCATTAAAAGTCTGAGGAAAAAAGGTTGTAAAATCCCATTAAAATGTCTTACAAACCCATAATAATATTTTCTGTAAGGCTTAGATGTCATGTGCAGAAAGTATTGTCCTTTAATGTAAGGAAGGAACTTGGTAATTGAATTTCCTCTTTTATGTGACAAATGCAAATGTTTCCAGTCCTTCAACATTCTGAAAAAAAACATATGAACTTTTTCTGTGGTCAAAAATAAAGACAAACAGGATTCATATTATGTGACTTTATAACATTACTTTCTCCTCAAGTCTTCACAGGATTAAAAAATTATAGCCTGGGTTCTCCAATGCATTTGGATGCCTAATCTCTGTGTTCTGTCTGCTCTATTATTTTTAATTTGGCAACCAAAGTGTTAAAATAATTTTCTGTTAGTATAATGGAAATGTATTTAAGGTTGTAAAGAAAGCAATATAAAAATACTTTGGCACATACCCCTTTATTGTACAATAACATTGATGCAAAATTTCAAGTAGGGCAGAATTAATCTCTTGTTTTCCTTCAAAATACACTTCATCCTGGGAATGATTTGGGATGCATGGAAAGTGTGGTAAATCTTTCTTATTGTGATGTATCAGGCAAAAGACAAAGCTAATGTTGCTGGTGCACTTGTCTTAGTCATGTACTGCAAAAATGAAGAAATTCTAACTTCATCTGTACTGCACCTAGAAAAAAAATGCAGAATTCATTAACATTTTTCTACATTCAATGGCTTTTGTTTTATTCCTAGTTTTAATACACTAAGCAATAAATACACTCAACTAAGTTTTTGTTTCAGAGCCTCTGTCATTAAACCCAGAACACACTGCATGTGCATTTGTACATATACTTACAAAATTTATGCCTATACCAACAGCATGTTACAGGTGAAGTACTTTAGGAGAGTAATGCTAAGCACAGAAGTGCAGAAGTAGTGGACTGCCCAGGGAGGTGGTGGAGTTGCTGTCCCTGGAGGTGTTCAAAAAAGGACTGGATGAGGCACTTAGTGCCATGGTCTAGTTGACTGGACAGGGCTGGGTGTTAGGTTGGACTGGATGATCTTGGAGGCCTCTTCCAACCTGGTTGATTCTATTATTTAATGGCCAGGACATACCACATGCAGGAGTGAGCATAGGCACAACTTTGCCAGAGAGACACAGAAATCCTTCATGCCCCCGTACACTCTGTTCCTATTAGTCATCAGTTGTAACACTGATAAATAAGTACTGAAAGGCTAAGCACAGTAGGAACAGTACCATTTCTTCTTTTCTCCCTATTAATTCTATTTAAAAAAACCAACAACTTAAATGTCCTGTTACCAATCTATAATGCTGTGTGAAAACGTTGTGCTCATACATTGTATCACACAATGGCTATCTTCTTTTATTCAGGCATCTCATCTTACCAGTTGCTGAACTATGAAGACAAATCGGATGTGTCGCTTAATGGTAGAAGAGGAAATCAGATAAGGAATGATGTTGGGTTTGATATTGCTGGATCAGATTCTGTTGCCTTTAAAGCTTCGTTTGGCATAGTGACCAAACATGAGGTTGAAGTACCAACATTACTTAAAGAACTTACTACAAGGTTATATGATACATTTTGTTTGCTAGTTCCATAATCGTATTTCAGAAAGTTAGGCTGAATCTCTGAAATGGTTAAATTGTGATTATTTTTAGCCAATGAATAGCAGTCACTATCTGATATTTTCTGAGAGTCTTGAGTTGGATCACTCAAGCTAGATCTCAAGTTAGACATATGACCTTCTATATAACACAGACAGTAGAGTTTATCTGAGTTAATTATTGTTGGAATTAGAGCATATTTTTCAGGGGAAAAATAAACCCAGAGAGGAATGGTCCATCCAAGGTCTGATTTATGTTATTCCATGCTATTAAAAAATGTAAATTTACTCCAAATAATATTACCTAACTTCATATATCAGAAACTAGGTTTCGTTGCCCTCATCTGATTAACTAGAGCACCATATATATTATTGTCATTGTAGATACTTCAGAGTTTTATTTGGTTATTATAAAGCCTTTCCATTAAAAAGCAAAGTAGGTTTATCTGCCTGAATTTGCCATAAACTTCTGTGATCGTCTTCAAATGCAATCTCAGTTTTTTCCACATCCTCATTTAGCTGTGGACACTGAAATTGAACTTGGTGTTCCTGTAGTGGTGGCTCAAATGCCAAATGCACAGAAATATGAGGTGACTAATTCCAGGTGTAATTCTCTAGTTTCCATTTCAAAGACTGTCCCTTTGTCCATAACATCATCCCAGTGAATCCTAGTCTTGCACTCAGTATATTATTTAGTACTCATATGACATTTGGTATTTTCAAATGCATGTTCTTCTCTTGTAGTTATTTACCAATCAGTGCATGCCATTTTGTATCTTATTCTGCACCAACCATAACATTGCTACCTGCAAACATTACTATTGATATATTAGAGGCTGAGCTAGGGGTATTTTTATCCTAGTCTTAGGATAAAAATATTCAACATTACAGGCTAAAAGCCAGTGCCTGTGGAAATTATCATGAAACAGGTTTGCCCCAAAGTAAAGCATTACAGCTATTGCTTTTGCTATTGTCCACAAAATAGTTATTAATAATTCACTTAAGGTTATTACTTAGGGTGTTGGTAAGAACAGTGTCAAATAGACTTTGAATTTCACAGAATGCCCCACATATCCTCTTTAACATTTGTACATTACTGGCTTCCTTTGAATTTCTTAGTGCTTTTGTTCTCAAATGCTGGAAACTACCAAATTTCCAGAGACCACTTCAGTCAGTTGTTTCACTGCTATGAGACACAGTGATTTTTTACTGGTTTAAACTTACTAATTCTATTAGGTGCTTTGTAAATTGCTAATAATCTCTAAATTTCCTTTCTGCCTCTCTCTGGGTTTTAGAAAAATAAACTTTGATCATTGTCTAGTCCATCAGTCACGAAAAAGTAGGCTGGAAATTTTGTGCGTGGTCATGGAAAGTATTAGAACTACCAGGCAGTGCTCCTTAACTGTCCATACTGGAATGCGTGGAGAGACGATGAGGGTAAGTATGCTTGAGAGAGTTCTGTAACTGCAATGAGCAAACATAAAAGGCTTATTTTTATAAATGTTATCATGGGATTTAAGTGCAGTGTTACTGAGGTAAACTCAGAAAAAAAAGCTGAAGTAAATGAATATTATTGCACTGGACTGTCTCTTGTTAGTATTCTGTGACTGAGGAATGGCAAGTACATGAAAGGATGGCTAGTGCTTTGGGTGAAGTGTCAAAGATGCAGCATTTACTTAGTTTGAATCTCAAATGCCTAAGCTATTTTTGTTATATAAATCTTTTTTAACAAATTGGAACTTCAGGCTGTTATTGTTTCAAGGGTCATTGGAATGGGCTGCCCAGGGAGGTGGTGGAGTCACCATCCTTGGAGGTGTTCAAGAAAAGCCTGGCTGAGGCACTTGGTGCCATGGTCTAGTTGATTGGTTAGGGCTGAGTGCTAGGTTGGACTGGATGATCTTGGAGGTCTGTTCCAACCTGGTTGATTCTATGATTCTAGGAAAGGTCAGCATATTACTCTGTCTTATGTTCTTCCTCCCTTTCCCTTTCTGTCTTCAGTGTGTTTGAATATTCTAACACACAAACCTGAGTTTTGCCCATTACAGGTATTTGTTGAAAAGTCACTGAATATTATTCACCAAAGATAATTTACTACCCTTGTATCAAGCTTCATTAAAGCACAAAGTAAATAATATAGAATTCTTTAGTTGTGCAATTTGATCTTTGATTTCAAAGCTTCCTCCTGGCACTGTAATTCTCAATATATAGTTATTTCTTTTTTCAGTTCAATTTGTAACTTCCTCTTTTGATACTTTTTTTCAGTTTCACATTATTGAAGATCAGAACTCTAAAGGGCGAGACAAAGCCATTGTTTTTCCTGCTCATACAACGATTGCTTTCAGTGTATTTGAACTCTATATTCATTTGGATGGTAATTTTGGTAAGTGGTGTGCATTTTTGTCACTATTGCTATTGTTTATAAAGGCCTGGGATTTTAAACCAGTTTTCTTGCTCTTGATATACGCAAGTTCTGGTTTCATACAATGGCATGGTTTAATTTTATGCACATTAGTAGACTGGCTTGCCAAGGTTAACAGTTCTTAAGAAGGTAAAACAAAGTACTGGAGAAGAGTCTTTCCTGGAAAGCTTTTCTAAAAGTGTGACTTTGGAATTTATTTTTTTAATATCTCACAATTGCATGGAACAAAAGAATCACTTTCTTATATTTGTAGCCTGTAAGGAACAGGCTTATGAAGCCATCTGACCAGTTTTGCATAGAACAGGCAAATAAAACAACTCACAAAAAGAAGTGTCCAGAATTTTTCAACTAAGTTGATGCTTTAATTTCAGTCTGATGCATCATTACTACATATGGGTACCTCAAGATACTTAGGAAGAAATACTCAAAATCAGTGAAAATGAATTAGAAAAAAAAATTAAGCCACATAACTCTTGTGTTTCTCCTTTTGGTGAAAGGATGGCACTTATGTATTTACATAAGTAAATGTAAAAGTGTAGCCTAGTATGGTATGAATCTTACCAATATCATTCGTAACAAACCAGAAAGTCTAGTACTTAATGACATCACATGGTAAACACCCCCTAACTAGAATGACTTTTAAGTTTTAACCACCAGGTTCATCTGTGTTTCAATACTGGATTCTCTGTGAGCTTCACTCAACTGCTGCAGGAACTTGACTTTCTAGAATATTGTGGTTTTCTGTAATATCAAGACAAAAGCCTTTGTTAGGAAAATAATGTCTTGTCCCTACAGATCTGTATGACACTGTTTTAAAGTTTCAAATAGCTCTGTACCCTTTGGCATGCACAGTATATACCTTTCATGGTAAAGCACAATTTTACTGAACTGTGGAATACTTTTACTGATAGATAGTAGCTGAAGATGAGCCAGCAGTGTGCCCGGGTGGCCAAGAGAGCCAATGGCATCCTGGCCTGGATCAGGAACAGTGTGGCCAGTAGGACAAGGGAGGTTATTCTGCCCCTGTACTCAACACTGGTCAGGCCATACCTTGAGTACTGTGTCCAGTTCTGGGCTACTCAATTCAAGAGAGATGTTGAGATACTGGAATGTGTCCAGAGAAGGGTGACAAAGCTGGTGAGAGGCCTGGAACACAAACCCTGTGAGGAGAGGCTGAGGGAGCTGGGGTTGTTTAGCCTGGAGAAGAGGAGGCTCAGGGGTGTCTTCATTGCTGTCTACAACTACCTGAAGGGAGGCTGTAGCCGGATGGGGGTTGGTCTCTTCTCCCAGGCAACCAGCAACAGAACAAGGGGACACAATCTCAAGCTGTGCCGGGGGAGGTGTTAGGATGTTAGGAGGAAGTTCTTGCCAGAGAGAGTGATTTGCATTGGAATGGGCTACCCAGGGAGGTGGTGGAGTCACCATCCCTGGAGGTGTTCATGAAAAGCCTGGCTGAGGCACTTAGTGCCATGGTCTACTTGATTGGGTAGGGCTGGGTGATAGTTTGGACTGGATGATCTTGGAGGTCTCTTCCAACCTGGTCGATTCTATGAGTCTGTGAAAAGAGATAATAGCATACTGTAGATCTTTATATTCACTTCCATAGCGCTCAACAGTACTTGCAATTTTGGAAGTGTAGGTGCATGTACAATAGTTTTGCTAAAGTCATTATCAGTGAAATACTCAATGAACCTGATATTTCTATTTGCATAATTATAGTTCTCAATTGAAAAAGTTAAAAACATGCCTTTATTTTAATTTCCCTGTAATTTCTTTCCAGTTATAGCTGAAATGTAGGAGAATACTAATTTTCATTTAAAAAACATAGTTTTGGTAGTTGGTTTGAATATTAGAAGAAGAGGTGACTACAAAACTTGCTTGTTCCTCCTTCAGAAGCAGAATTTCCATTTATATGATGCTGACTCTTTTACTCCCTTAATATGGCCTTAAATTGTGTAGAAACCAAAGCAAAATCTGACCTATGTTGACAGCCACCAACATTTTAACATTTCTGTTGAATCTGTGTCATTCGATTCTATGGACTGTGTGCAGACTTGTATGAAGAAGTGGTATTAGCCATTAAAAACATTACTAAAGCTGAATTTAATCACCGTCAACTTTACAGCTTAGAAGGCATATTAAACTCTGTGGTGCAGTTATGGTTTGTAAATGTTGTTATTCTAACAACTTCCTTTTTATTTATACAGAACTCTGTGTGACTCCTATTTCAAAAGGAGGGTTTGAAAAAGAGAAATCTACATCATCTTCACTGACCAAATTAAGGAGGTTAAAGAGTAATCTGTTTCATCGAAGTATGACTTTTGATATTTGTATCCAAATGTCTTAGTTAATGCCTGAAGCTAATACATTATTTCTTTAATATAAATTTCTGTGCAAGATGAATGTTTCATGTAGCAAATTTTGATGGGAAATGGACCTACTTTAATTTCCTGTGTTTTGAAATTATTTTAGTTATTAAGAATTCTATTTGGGAATCTGACCTTTTGCAAATACATTTATTCTAAGGCTGTTGATCATAACATCTTCAAATAAAAAATTATGGATGATAAATTGGTATGGAGCAATTGCACAACTAATTTCAATTAACATTAAGCACATTGTGTATGCTTATCACTTAACATCTAGCATTTTACAATACAAACTATAACGTACAAATAATATTTCAGGGCAAGCTCTTTAATTTTAAATACCAACAATATTAAATATGTGAATGTACTCTTTAGGCTATATTCACACATGGCAGGTATATGGGCAAGATGCCATCCTTGTTTCTCATTCTGATGTCAACACAGCATCCGACAACATTAAGTATTGCTATGTGTAGCTATGTTTTTTTCAGAGCAAAATTTCATACTTTTAACACTGATTAGTGTAAAACTGCAAATCTGAGCATGAAGATAAATGTTGAGCAGTAAGCTCATCCGTCCAAAGGCTGCTCTGTATAGATGTCCTTGATTGAGAATGTGATACAAAGAAGCTAAGGGCTTTTACAGACCAAGGCTTCAGTGCTGCTCCAGTCCACACTAAGGAATAAATCCTCAGTGGGTATGATGCATCTCAGCAGCTGTAGCTGCCTAAAAATCTGTCATCCAATTTAAACTAACCAGCCCCTGAAGAGAAAGGTAAAAGATATTACAAGTGATTTCTTCCTGGGGTGTTTGGATGCTCAGCAATCTGCTGGGAGGTCACCACGGAGTCCTCCAAATTTTCTAAACCCTTTTGAGACAGGGCCTCTGATGTTAAGTAATCTACAAGGTGGGCCATCTAGAATGGTTTTGTGAATCCATTATTTCCTTAATCAGACTAACAGACTGTTGTGTAAACAGTTTATAATGTAATGATCAATTATTGCTTTTTTGTGTGTGCATTCTTTTTCAGATAAAAGAGTAGTGGCTACCATTGCCAGCTCTGATGCTTACCTGGATGACCTTTTCACAGATTATTATGAAAAAGCTGCGAGCATGACAGATCTGTCTACAAGCTATCTCAGAGAAGGGTCTCATATCCGAATTAATTTACTTAATAACAACATCCCCAAAGGTCCCTGTGTCCTTTGTGGAATGGGAAGTTCTAGAAGGGAGACAGTCTATGGATGCCTAGAATGCTCTTTTAATGGACAGAAGTATGTACGACTGCATGCTGTGCCCTGTTTTGACCTCTGGCATAAAAGAGTAAAGTAAGGTCTAGGTAAGTGCCTGTGTTGCAGACATGAGCAAAACTGTGCCACAAACTTCTCTGCATTAGTAAGCACAACTCAAATTGTTTAAATGCAAAATAGTAAGAGTGCACAACATTTTCTTACACTGTTATTGTCCAATTATTTACTTGTCAATAACCTTTTACTTGAAAATGCCTTCATGTATTCACCGACATTGCTCTTCTTCTTTCTGGAACCTTCTCATTACCATGATAATGAAGAATGTACTTTTAATCTGTGTTTTCATAATGTCAGAATATGTGCTAGAACTTGAAGTTGTTTACACAAACTTGTTAAACCTCCAGATGTTGCCTTTGTCTACATTGGCATATGATGGTAAAATGAGATTATTTCTTAATAATTTAGTGTTCTCATGATTATTTAATTGAAGTATCAGATTAAAAAACATGCTAAAAGTTAGCTCAGTCTCATGTTTCATTTACAAAAGGGAACAACCAAACTGAGGATATGCTTTTCATACTCGGATGCCATTACCATTGTTTAGTGTACTGAAGCACTAGCCAGGCCACCTTCTGCATTTGGATTTTAGGTCACAACTATTCTTGCCTTCGTTTTCTGTGTTCATAAAAAAAACCAAACGGCTTAGCAGGAAATGTTTTGGAAGCTTATGAACTAACAGAGCTACCTCCTTCCAAACAGACTTCAGGGGTGAAGGACTGACTGATGTTAACGGCAGAAAATTAAGTCTGTGTCGTTGAGAATATAAACACCAGAGGGCACTACAAAAAAGCGTCCAATACTGGCATTGGAAGTGCTGTTGGTTAATACACTGCTGAAGCCCTCCCCGTGCTATTTTAAACTGGGAGAACAATTTTGAAATGGTTTTCTACCTGTTAGAATTATTTTAAGATCCTGTTCTAGCTCAAACCAGGACATATCAATGTGCATATCATAAACACCAAGAGCTGTCACTTCTAGAAGCAAACATATGCCATTAACTTCAGAAACAGTAGCCTCTCTGAAGAGACTTGGCTGAAAAGTGACATTGCTGAGCAGAATTAGTTCTAACTCAAACCAGGACGTAAGGATAACCTGGGTATGGAAGCTTTTTTCACGTGCGTTGCCCTTTCCACCGTTTACATCCCATTATTACATATGGAAATAAATACACCCATTGGTTTTGATGTGAGAAAACTATGATATACACAAGTATTACAGTGACACTTGCAGAACAGTCCACTGGCCTGAAGTACTATTAGCTATCGCTATTTTGCATTTTTCCAAAGTGAAACCAGAATGATGCCCAAGTAATTACTTACTTTTTAAAAGAGTATCTCACATCATCTTCCACCTCTTCCAAGGAAATCATGATAGTGTAGATTTTTAACTTAGTACTGCTGAAGAAATTAGCTAACTTACTAATTTTACAAAGTCAAAGTTTAAAAGCTGACATGATGCCTGTCTAATATTACCTCAAATAGATAGTTTTTAATTGTTCTAAAAACATGGTGTTTACCCTTACACTCCTTAAAGTGTTCATTTATTTTAAGGCCTTTCATAATTAGATTTGCTGCAGACAGCCATTCTTCCAAGCCAGCCTAGAAGACTGAAGAGGTTTAGCAGTTGCATACCTAGGATTCTGTTTTCCCCTTTTATTCTACAGAGGATTGAGAAGTTATGCTCTATGTCAACAGGTACTGGAACTATATTTGTGTGCCTGATAGGACAGAAAAAATATTTTCATCTGTATTTTGGAAAATGAGAAATGGCCTAGCAATACTGTAAATTAGGGCATGAGACAAGAATCACTAGTAACAGATCATGGTGTTCTCTGATTTTATTTCTTTCTTTTGAGATACCTCACACATTTTATTAGTTGAATGTTAAAAATAAGATCTTTACGGTCACCCTAAGAGATATAAAAAGATGATGCTATCAAAAGAACAAACCAAAACAAACAAATTCTGTGACAAAATATTATGAAAACAGCCAAAACTTTTAAAGGTACTTAGAGTTCATCATGCTGGTAGACATTGTATTCCTTTGCTGATATGAAACCATCTCCATCGTGGTCATTCTTCTTAAATATATCAGCTAAGATTTCGTCGTGGACTGAGGGATGACGCTTTTTGCCATCTCTTGCAAATTCTTCTTTCAAATACTGGCTTATCTAGAAGAAAAGAAAAAAGTGGCTTTTATGCCAGTATCCAACAGCAATCTTCAAGGATATATGCCCCAGAAGATATATATATATGTAAGCTATTGTGACTCCACAATGTTTAAGTTGCTTCCCAGCAAGTATGAAACACACTAACGTATTAATCAAAGCAAATGTCAATGTTGTACAGTGTAGTTTATGTAAACATAGAGAAGCCTTGCATCAGCTGCAGCAAAGGTAGTTCATGTAAAGATACCACTGATGCAACTATACCTATAGTTTTATACATCTTACTTCAAATTAATTTCATCCTATTACCTCAAGTTGAGAGAGCTTCTTGTCACTGTCCTTGTCTATTTGATTAAATGCTTCAACACTGCGAGGTCCCTTATTTACTGCATAAAGTTCAATCTCAAAGATCAGTGTTGCATTGGGTGGAATTTTACTCTGTGCTATGAATAAAAGAATAAAAAAAGCATGTAAGAAATCAGACACTGTGTTCACATGACAAATTCACATGTAAAGCATTGAGTTAATATTCAGATTAAACTCTAAATTCGGGTATTACACAGCTAGACAAACAAATGCAAACAAAATTGCATTGCTCATATCAATTCAGGTATTTTTAAAAATTAAGAGAATGATTTATGCTATCATCAAAACCAAGTACTTCTAAAGTTCTTTTTCAACCACTGTCTTGTATGATGGGTCTCATTAAAAGATTGATTCTAAGATATATGCCTTTACTAAATATTTCCTATCTGACTTAAAAGGTTCCAAGTAATAGACCAATGCTCATATGTATTTCCTGTGTGAAGAAACAAAAAGGTAACATCAGGTTTTGCCAACTTACTATAAATTATACAGATGGTTAAAGGGCTTTAAGTAAAATAATGTTTAAAATATAAATCTCATTAGAAAGAAATAATGTGGTTTGCTAAAAAACAAATAAACAAACAAAAAGCCCCACCATCACCACCAAAAAAACTTTACCAATGAACCAAAAAGTACTGCAACACTTTGTCTAGGCCCTAAAGAACCAAACCGTGTTAGACTTTCTTATTCCTTTGTCAAAACGTTTTCTGATATCTGAAATAAAAACTCTGCTGTCTATATACACAGGTCATTGTAGTAAGCATCTGGCAAAAAAGGGAAGTGAAGACAGACAGTAAAAAAGTAGTAAGATCTAAAAGGAAATAAAAAAAACCAAGAACGCGTGCAGTGTAAAATTCCCATGTGAACATGCAAGTTGCTTCTATTCATAGCCAAAGCCTCTGCCTGTCCTTCACAAATGGAAGGAAAAGCTGAATAATCTACTTGTTTATAAACGAAATAGGTTTACATTACTCATCTGAAATATCCATAGTAAAAAATAATGGTTTCGGAGTTAAAAACATTTTAATCTTTCAAGCTTTAAAACTTTAAAAGTGTTAAAGATATCTGAATATAAATAATGTTTATATACTACTTACAGAAGAAAGATACTAGAATTCAGTAGCAGTAGTTTGCAAATATACATACCAACAAAGGAAAGATATGTAAAGATTTAGAAAGCCACATGCATCTTTTCTAATTCAAGATTAAGCAGGCATCTTTCCCAGCATGCAGGAATATGCTGAGACAGAGGACAGGTATGCTGCAGGAGAACAACGCATTCTTGAAGTGCTACCTAGAACAAACAGTTAACACTAGTGTCAGATTTTTTTTCTTACTGTTATGAGACTTATTCATTACACATTATGCTCAAGGAGAAAAGATTATTCCTAGTAAATCTCACTGTCTAAGAATGGAATTGTATGAAAGACATAACTGTTGCTTGGAATTCTGACGTCGTATCATTACAAAGACATTATTACTGAGCAGGAGCTACCTTTTCACAGAAACTACCACATGCAAGTCAGAGCTGAATTTATCTACAATTGAGTGCAAAAACCCTGTATAAAATTCTGACTGCAATTTTTAATTTTGAAGTAGACTGCATGCATGAGCGTTAGTGCTGTAATAGTATGTCATGTGAAAAACTTTACTTTGAGGGTGACAGACCATTGGAACAGGCTGTCCAGAGAGACTGTAGAGTCTCCTCTGGACATATTAAGCCTGTCTAGATGTGTTCCTATTCAACTTGCTCTAGGTGAACCTGCTTTAGCATGGGGGTTGGACAAGATGAACTCCAGAGGTCATTTCCAACCCCTTACCATTCTGTGATAACATTATCCATAATGTAAGCAGTACTTTAAATGACTTATTTCTACTAAGGTTAATTCTGTGGCATGCAGTGGACTGCTCAGAAGATGCAGAACGTCATTAAAAGGCTAAGCAGGTAGGAGGAATGTAATAGAAACTAAACATGACTGGAATATAATAGATTAAGACAAAAAAATGCTAATATTAATCATGAAGATCTTCCTTTGGCTGTCAGTTCTTTGTATTATGGCAATATTTGGAAAAAAAGCTGCCATGTGCTGAATTTTAATGCACCTGAGTGTGGACTGCTTAGATTGCATAGGATTCCAACAATAATTTACAATACTGCAGGTTTGAAAAGGTAAAACAAAGGAGAATAAAAAAAGTTTAGTATTAAAAAGTCTTTTTTACCGTATCCTTGCTCTCCATATGCCAGTGACGGAGGAATGATCACTTTGCGTTTTTCTCCAGGACACATATTCATCATAGCAATATCTAACCCTTTGATGACTTGTCCAACACCCAGAACGAACCACTTTGGATGACCTTCATTTTGTGTCCGACTATTAAAAAGAAATGTGAGTGTGTAACAGTATTTCAATATGTTTTTAATATAAAAACAAATCAGTTATTAGTCACTATAGACATACAGTATATTATCAGAATGCAAGAATATAGACTATTAAGTGTTTTTCTTCTTGTAATAGATTTGTCAAATCTTGAGATGTGTATGGGGGCAGCCTTTTAAAATAAAAAAACAAAGGGAAAAAAACCTAGCTCATTACAAAGGCATCCAACCTCCCTGATCATGTACACAACATACCAGAAACAAGGTGCCACTGCAGGAAGTCTGAGAGGAGCGTTGGAATCAATTCACTGCTGGAATGTGAAAATGTCTTCACATTCTTATGGGTTGGGATAGGATGGAGCACACATGCATATATTGGGGCGACCTAGCAGTCTTTGCTGCAGTACCATTTGCTCATGCACCACTTTGTCCAGTTTTAATATTCAGTGCTTGACCCAACATCTGGTCATATGATGTGTACCCAGAATGGGAGCTGCACTGAATGGCAACTGCACAGCATGAAGCTCAAAAGTTATAGGTGCTCTTCAACAGGAAAAAAAATGCAAGTAAAATGGTACTGTTAATTTTCTTCTTAAATGATACAGGTCAGGGAAATGAATCAAAATTTTGTAAGAAGCTAGGTCACTGGAAGATCTTTTCAAATACAGGTGAAGAATGAGCTGGCTACCTGATGGAAAGACTCCTGTCCATAGTTCTGCATAGGCTCAGTTCTACTTCTTTAATAGGATGCACCACCATTAAAACCAAGGCACTGTAAAAAAAAAGCTGTTGCACAGCTGTCTCTGTGCAAACCAAGCTAAATGAAGATGAAAGCGTCTGAGGAGAGACAGATGGGCCAAACTGAAAAAGCAAAAGGTAACACTGTGGCAAAAAGGAAGAGGTGTGAAGACTGAAAACCACTAATGTGATGTGTCTGCCTCGCAAAATGCTATCTCTGCAGACATGGTACTCAAGTTTTTGTCTAGAACAGTTAGCGTCTCTGCCAGGAGCTCTTATCCAAACCCGGGTTTTTCTGCACAGATTACAGTACAGCACATCGTAGGTGGTAAGATGGCATTTTACTTTTTTTCGCCTTGCCAAGGAGCTTTTTCATATGAGGTGTGGGCTGCAGGCTCTCAGTGGCCCTCCCAGTTGGTCCCCGTCACTGGTGATGTCCACCAATCTCAAGCATGACTTTGGTTTGCAGCTTCCCTTAGTGCTGTTCCCTTTTGACCCTAGATAAACCCCACATCCTCCAACACTCGGCTGAAGAAAAATAACGGCTGAGATGGGTCGAAATTATTAATACTAGCGTGACCCCCAAGTCGTGCCGACGCTGAGAGAGCAGTAGGCACTGCTTACCCGCCTGAGGACAGGCGGCGGGCCCTGTGTGCCCCCTCAGCCGGGTACGCGGGACCTGCTACTCCAGGAGGCCGGACAGGCTGTGCCACGTAGACCGCCGGGCTAGAGCCTACCTTCCCTTCCAACCTAACACGGTGCCCTCGGGGCTCACCTGCAGTAAAACTTGGATCCATTGCTGGCCAGGAAACCGTCGTAGTGCGCATTCAGCAGATCCCCCTTCTTGCTCTTCGGACTGCACACCTCGGGGAGGTGCAGCACCTCTATTTTAACCTCCGCCGCCGCCGTGCCGCCTTCGGCCTGCGCCGGGGTCGCTAGCAGGGCTAGCGGCAGGAGAAGCAGAGCCAACGCGCGGCCCATGTTTGGAGGAAGCCGCTGGCGTGGCACTGTCCCCGCTGAGCCTTCCCCGTCGCACTCTTTCCGGAGGTGGGAATGCGCCCGGCCCAGACAGCGGCAGGGTGGGCGGTTCTTGGGACTCGCCCCATGCGCTCAGGAAGTGAAAGGGACGCCAGGAAACGAGCGAGTGGGGCTGCAGGGGCCGCGCGGCGCGAGCGACGCGCATGGGAGACGCGAGGTGCCCCGCGGGTGGGACAGCGCCGCCGGGGCCGCCGCCGGCCGCCGTGCCAGCGCTGAGCGGCTCCGCCTCCGCCTGCGCAGGGAGCACGGGCGGCGGGGACGGGAGGTGAGCGCCCATCCCCGCGGCGGCGGCCGCCCTTTCCCCGCGGCGGAGCAGGAGGATGCAGCCCGGTGTTGGGCTCTGAGGGATGGAGGGGGTCCTGTACAAGTGGACCAACTACCTGGCAGGTAGGCAGGGGGCCTGTAGGGCGGCGGCAGCGGTAAGGGGGAGGCTGGTGCTGCTTGGGCCTGCGGCCGCCGGGAATGAGCTTGGCCTTGTCCGTGAAGGCGCTGATGCTGCGTCGTGGGGGGCGTCGCGGCGTTCCACGGGATGGGCCAGGGGCTGCTTTTCACGCTCTGCCTGAGAAAGTATTCACCATTTGTGTTTAGAGGCACGTCGCTGGATAGTGTGGGGTCTGTCGCGGCGGGGCACCCGGGGCCGGCTGCGGGGGCCGATCCTTGAGCGTTGCGTGGCGGCGGGTGGCCAGCGCTGTCCCCGCGCTTTTGCCTGCGTGGTGAGGAGTGGATGCCAGCCTGCTCGGGCAGGGCCCCTGGGCGCTTTCGCCGATGGTCTCGCAGGCAGACCTGTGCGGTCTCAGTGGTCTCCCACTGGGGCCTGAGGGCCGGGGACGTACCTCTCGAGAGCTTGTCTTGGCCAGGTCAGTCAGGGTCTCCTGCAGGGCAGGCTGCGGGTAAGCGCCGTCTGAAGCCCTTTTTTACCCCTAACGGCTCAACAATGGGAGTTTCCATTACACCTATATTTCCTCTCAGGAAAAGCTTTAATTTCCAGCATATAAACTTGGAAGGTGATCTTTCTTGCATTTGAGGGTTCATTTAGGATTACAACTTATTTTAAGTGATAAATGTAAGAGTCTGAGTTGCTTTTAATTTACTTTTGGATGGTTTTTTTTTTTTTGAGTCTGGTACTCCCGTATACTAACCCTGTAAAACGTCTAAATAAACTAGTTCTAGGTGAAGTTTACTAATCGTATTTTTAGTACTGCAGACAAAAATGCACCAAATGCCTGCGTTTGCGTTCAGAGGTGGGGTTTTGTTTGCCTCACCCTCAGTGGTAATAGATACTGCCTTCCTCTGGAGATAGCAATGCCTCGATGGTGCTGTCTCTGCGAAACAGACTTTTCTTCTGACGCTGTAATAGGACTGATTTCCCCCCCTGTGCAGATCAGTGTTGGATCATATGCCATGCTTAATGAGGCCTCGTGTTTGACTGCTTTGACAATATCTTGTTTTGCCTTCTCCTTCTTCAGCACTTCACATGTGCTGGTCTGCTTCAGCATATTCTGGTTTTTGAATGTAGAGTGCTATGAAAATTGTGAGAGTTCGTTAGATGAGGGCCACATGACAAGAATTGTGTGCGCTGCTGTGAATTGAAGTATACAGAGCATAATCTTGCATTTTACAGAGCAAATGTATTGACATATGTGCTGGCCTTCCAGTGAAAGAGAACAATTGTAATGAAACAGACGTTTGATAAGGTATTTTTTGTCACTCGGCAGTAAATGCGGAGAAAACACATATAGGAAATAGTGAGTGCAACTTTCTTTCAAAATAAAATGCAAATTGTCACTCTAATTTATGTTGCCAAAAATGTTACTGGATCGAAAGGTGACAGATAATCAGGTCTTGTGGTACTTGATATAAACTCCTCATTTGAAGTCTGTTATTGAATAAGTAAATGTACAACAGTACCTCTGAATGTTGTACATACAACTGGCTGCTAAATCAGCACACAGCAAACCTGCTCAGAGTTGGTAGCCCTCTAAAATAGCAAGCTGTGGAACCCTTCTTTCTGTTTGTGTTGCCCAGCTGAGACCATCTGCTCTTTCATTTCAGAGTTAGGGTGTCAGGACCTCCTATAATTTCCAGTATATAGTCAGAAATGGATTTATTTATTTTTAAATCATGCTCCTGAAATTTTAAAATGTTATTACCAACTTTGTCATTACTGCTGTAGGTTTGTTTTGATGTTTTTTCTTTTTTTGTAGCCAGAAATAGGTGTAATACTTGTCATTAACAGTGGAAATAAAGGAGCTTGTTATTGGTGCTGAATCATTGTAAAAAACATCTAGTGTCCTCTATCATTAAAAGCAAACCAGTAATACAGCATTAGTTTCTTTCCCCCCTCCAGTAATAAGTCTGCATCTAAAAATTTGAGAAGTACAAAATTGTTAAATGTTTTGTCAAATGGAATAGTCTGCCTGATTTTGTATTGGCAGAGGTGTTTTTGTTCTTTAGCTTGCTTGCGTGAGACATTTGGAGTCTGTAAAGTCCTTTGCTATTCTTGTTTTCTAATACCAGCCTAATACAGGACTGGAACAATCATTAACATAGGGTTTCTTTTGTCGGTATTGGGCCGTTGAAACTTAGCGCTTGTACATACACTTCAGAGATAAGAGCAGCACAGAGTGAGTGTTTTGCCAGATACTGTAGCAGGAAAGAAACAACACTGGTGCATTTCTGAGCTGCATTTTACAGGGCATGGTCTTAAGTACAGTCATTTCATGACTGTTTGCATGTATTCTGTAAGTATACATAGTGATGTACACTTAGAGTTTGAAATATTTCCTGGGCGAGTTGGTATCCCTTGATGGTTGTACTTTCATGCTGTTTTTATATCCCAGTGTGGATCTGCTTGTAGTTACCATTCTGTATTTTGAAAGACACAAGTGCTTACCATTTATTTCCTTGCTGTGCGATTGTGACATGATGGGTTGGGGCCTGGTCTTACAGTTCTTGGATTAGTGTTAGTGTTCAAACTTTTCTTGACTTAATGTGAGCATTAAAACATCTGGAGAAGCTGGAGAGGTGGGCCCAGGTGAACCTCATGAAGTTCAGCAAGACCAAGTGCAGCGTCTTGGACCTGCACCAGAACAATCCTCATTATCAGTACAGGCTAGGGAATGAGGTGATAGAAAGCAGCCTTGTGGAAAAGGTCTGGATGAGAAGCCAAACATGAGCCAACAGTGTGTGCTTGCAGTCCAGAAGGCCATTTGCAACCTAGGCTGTGTCAAAAGATGCATGGCCAGCAAATAGAGGTGATTCTGCCACTAGCTCTGGTAACACCTCACCTGGAGTAGTCCAGTTGTGGTGCCCCCAACACAAGAAGGACATGGATCTTTTGGAGTGGGTTCAGAGGAGGGCCATGAAAATGATCCAGAGGGGCTGGAACACCTCTCCTATGAGGGCAGCCTGAGGGAGCTGAGGTTTTCAGCCTGGAGAAGAGAAGACTAGGGATACCTAATAGTGGCCTTCCAGAAAGTCACCTACAAGAAGGCTGCAGAGGTACTGTTTACAAAGGCTTGTTCTGAAAGGATGAGGGGCAATGGTTTTAAATTAGAGAATAGTAGAGGTAGGTTGGATGTTAGGAGGAAGTTTTATACCATGTAGGTGGTCAAACAGGGTGCCCAGGGAGGCAGTTGAGGCACCATCCTTGGAGCTATTCAACATCAGGCTTGACAAGGCTCTGGGCAGCCTAATCTAGTGGAGAACGTCCCTGCTCATTGCAGGGAAGTTGGACTAGATGACCTTTAGAGGTTGCTTCCAACCTAAATCATGCTATGATTATGAAACCTTTAGCTGATTTTTTGGAGTCTGGTACCTGATTAAGCCTCCTATGTTGCAATATGCTGCTGCTGGATGGCTGCAACTTGCTCCATTGGAATGGCGATTGGGAAGTACCATGGACCATGTTGCCAAATACGTTGCATTCTTCGCCACACAGTTACTGTCATTCCAAACTCTTAAGTCAAACAGGAGGTTACAGTTTAGTGTCAAGGGATAATCTGCTCCTATTGTACAGCTAACCTGGATCAGGAAACCTTCAAAAGAGGATTTCTTGACAGCTGAAGTTTTCTTTTGCTGTAATGGAACATAATGAGAAATTAAATGCTTGCATTGGAAAAGAATGGGAGTCAAATATCCTATTCATATAATGTTAGTTTGGTTATGGTGTGGTTTTGGTCTCCAGACTGCACAAGCTGTTGATTTCCTAGTATGTTACAAGAATAGTTTTGTGTTTGCATTGTTAGTAAAAGTTCTAACAGTCAAAGAGCTGAATTTGATTTGTTGTTTATTAATTACACTAAAAGTTCCTTTTCATATGTTTTATTTCCCTAGGCTGGCAGCCTCGGTGGTTTGTTTTAGACAATGGGATATTGTCATATTACGATTCACAGGATGATGTTTGCAAAGGCAGCAAAGGAAGTATAAAGATGGCTGTGTGTGAAATAAAAGGTAAGAATTAATTGATTTCTGCCTGAGGAAGTTTTATCTGCCAGGGAGATGGAAAAGGTCACCCAATACAGCTTTTGTTTTACAAGTTTTGAGTGCTATGTGACTGCCTCATAGTTCACAAAGAATAATGAATTTGAATTATGAAGACAAACACAGAATGGTTTTAACAATCACAGCTCTGTTTCAAGATTTAGAACCTACCACACTTTCCAATTTGTTTTAAATAATTGTATGCATATGGATTATACTTGAAGTTACCTCGACTGGTTGTTTAGTTCTGCTGCTTTTCCCTCTTGTGACCAGGGATGTGAGGATGAATCATGAATGCTATTTTTTCAGAAGAGCAGCAGAAGTGACCCAAAAGAAGAGATTGTTATAAACCAGTCTTGATTTCCTGAGTCATTTTTACTTCTGTCACTGTTAGCAGCTGTTTGTGTCAGATTGAGTTTAGCCTTCAGTGTATCCTAAGCTGTAGGTGAACCTCCTTGGCCAATAGCAAGGCATTGTTTAACTGTCCATTGCTTGGCCTCTTTATAGATACCCATCAATGCTTGTCATTGCGTTTTTAAGAAGGAAAGATAATAGTTGAAGACTGGATTTAGTGCCATCTGCTGGATCCATGGCTAGTGGGGAGTGGGTTGGAGGAACTGTGGTTGACAATATGAAACTCGGAGTATTCAGTTAAAGATGTAGCATCAAATTCCATGCAAGTTCTAGGACTCTTATGACATGAAGCCAGATTTCATCTAGAAGGCAGATTCAGTTTTCAACCTACTCCTCTAAATACTTGTCCTTGCAACAAAACTCTTCAGTTTATCTTATTTAGACCAGGTTTGTGGTACAACAGTTGCTGCAGACTTATGCACAGTGTATTGTTAACACAGAAAGGGAACCTCGTTTTACTTGATTCTGTCCACTGTTCTTGTGTTCCTTGAAGGCATCCTGGGGAGAAGGATTGAGCAGCATTGGGCTATTTGTTTTTTAGCTGTGATATCTTGTGATTTGCTGTGTTTGATAAATAATGATTGAGGGGTGGGGGGAGATAGGGAGGAGGTTGTGCCTTTCTGCTCCCCCCCACCAATGAAAAATGGTTGTGGTGGTTTTGTTTTCTCCTCTATCAAAAGTTCATGCAACAGACAACACAAGAATGGAACTAATCATCCCAGGGGAACAGCATTTCTACATGAAAGCAGTTAATGCAGCCGAAAGACAAAGGTGGCTGGTAGCACTGGGGAGTGCAAAAGCCTGTTTAGCAGATACCAGAACAAAAAAAGAAAAAGGTATGTATGTTACTTAGAGCATATACAATCTTACCATTTTTACACATTCTCATTTTCAGATAATGATAGTTCAGATATTTCTGTGGGAAACCAGTATGATTGTCTTTAAATATAAATAATTGTTATTTCTAGTCATCAATATGGTAAATTTCCCCTTGATGTTTGAATTAAAGATCACCACCATTGACCTTACCTATCTTATGAAGCTGAAATACCAGTGACTTGTTACAAGAACAAGCATACTATTTGTAGCTGTTGTGAATCCCATTTAATTTCTGATGGTTTGATTTAAAACATTTTCTAGTTACTACTGTTTTTTGCTGGTTTTTTTTGTGTTTGGCTTTTATTTTTCCAGTCATTTCTCTTAAGAGAGCTCAGTGTAATAATTTCCACTGATGTTTTTTCTACATTACATTGCTCCTAAGAAGGATTTCAACTTCATCTTTCCTGGTAATGTGCTTCTTTCTAGTGGTCAGTAAATTAGCATCAGTTATCCGGAAGCACAAAACTGTCTGCTTCAAGTACAGTTCTTGACTCTGTGCAGAATCCATTTTTTGTCAAAATTAAGCGAAAGCTTAAGTAAGGTTTTCTTAATTGATATTTAAATTTTAAATGAAAAGTGCTTAAAAACTAAAATGTCTACATAAATTGCATGTAATAAATTGTTTGGCTTTTTTTTTTTCCAGAAATAAGTGAGACCAGTGAGTCTCTTAAAACCAAAATGTCTGAACTTCGTCTCTACTGTGATCTTTTAATGCAGCAAGTTCATACAATACAAGAATTTGTTCACCATGATGAGACTCACTCTCCTCCCAGCATTGAGGTACAGTACATCTAGAATGTTGTTGGAGAAACTAATTATATAATAAAGCTCAAGTTTCCATTGCCATCTTATGCCTTTTTCATCTCCCTGATACTGGGAGATTTAACCTAAGGTCAGTCTTTGAGTGCTTGTACATAAATAATACTAACAGTGATTATGTATGTGTAAAGTATCTGGATGATTTAACTGTAATTGCAGCATGCACTAGGAAGCAATTGTGCTGTGGAATCATTTGGTTAAAAGGCCAGAACAGCTGTCATGTGAGCTATGCAATAATTTGTCTTGTTTCCCATCTCTGTCATGGGCAGAGTAGCTGAAACAGCCTTGCTTGTCCATTCTTTACTTCCTTGTATGGGAGAATATTGATTGTTATCTGTGAAAGCTAGTGTTACAGGCACTTGAAACCTTTGGTATAGTTAAATGTATCTGAATAAGCATAAGAAAAATGATTCCAGTATTTCTGCTTTCGAATGAAAGTATTGCAAGTTTATCAATGACTTCATTCTTCCTGCTCTTGAGCAGGGAATGGACAACATTGTTGTCGTATCGGGCAAATCAAGATGTTGATGGTTAGTCAAAACATGGCAAGTTGTTGTCAGTTTACAGCAAGGTAAAACTGACCTCTAGGCTTCTTGCACATGTTCTCCTGCAAATCATTTGTTTTAGTCAATGTTCTTCTGACAGCTTCTAGTCACTTTGAGACAGAATTTGCAGTAAAAACACAATGGCATTGTTGGCTGATACTCTAAAAAAATCAGATGTCAGAAAGAAGTTACAATGCTGTCACATTTGTTTGTTTAAATTAACCTTATTGGAAAATGTATGTTTGATTAAATAAAATGGGAAATAAAAGTTCATAGTGGTAATGAGGGAAAATAGTGGGTATGGGTGTGGTGCTAGAGGGAGACTTGTAGATACAGCTTTCAATTTCTTGCTTATGCCTGTGCTTTCATTTATTTTCAGAACATGAATGAAGCCTCTTCCTTGCTTAGTGCCACATGTAATACATTTATTACAACACTTGAAGAATGTGTGAAGATTGCTAATGCCAAGTTTAAGCCAGAAATGTTCCAGCTGCCTCACCCAGATCCTTTAATTTCTCCAGTGTCACCATCACCTGTCCAAATGGTTTAGACTTTTTGAAATACTATTTTTAAGTGTCATACTATTGGTTGGATGAGGGGAAAGGTGGCAGGAGTCTGTGCTGTTGCTATGATGTCAGCAGTTGGAATCTTGATTCTATTATCATCAGTACTGGTCCTGAGCATAAGTAAAAAATTTCCCACTCACAGTCTTTGTTTGCTAGACTTGATATAATGAGAACAAGTTGTCAGTAAGTGATACATTGTAGTGTACTAAGATCTCATAAATGAGTGAGGGTTAACTTTTCCCCAGTTTAGCTGAGTTTTGGTTTTGTTGTTGTTTTTTCTTTTTAAAAAGACCCGCTAGCTGTATACAGAGTTAAAAAATTTCACAACCTTGCCTCCATTTAATTGGAGATGTGCTGTGTGGCTTAAAGCACATCAGCAAGATAACATGTTTTTTGGTGTACATAAGTTATAATGTTTGTATTAAGCTGATGTGCCCCTAATTAACAAAAAAGTGAGTAACGGTCAAGATATTACTTGCCTATCTCTTCACTACTGATTGATTCTCTTAGAAGGACATTGTATGTGGAATCGTCCTAAATCTTGTCTCAAGCATATGTATAGATTCTAAGATAGGCTGTATTTTGGAGTTGTGTTGTGTGAATCCCCTTTTCACTTGGATCTCTTACCTCTTCAGTCTGTTTACTTACAAAGCTGATCATTACTGATTTTAATTAAGAACTTTCTTTGATATGGGTAAAGCTTTGACGGTGATACCAGAAGAACCACAAGGAAACACGAGACACAGTTTGGCTTTATTATGTAGTGGGGAATTTTAAGCTGGTGTTTGGTAGAGGAAAAATGTCTTTGTCTCTGTGTAGCAATTAACAGATAGCTCTATGAGTAATTCTGAGGCAAGAGAGAATGAATTCCATAGAAATTAGGTAGCATTTTTGCAGTAAACTGTTTTCCGTATTAGTTTCTATATACTTAAATGAATTTTTTAACTAAAAATGGTTGCTTTTCATTAAAAATACTACTCTCTGTAGAGACTATAAATAGAGTAACAATTAATATAAAAATGCATATTATTCTAAATAGTTTTTGACATTTGTGGTGTGGTTTGTTGTTTGGATTTTTTTTCCCCTCTAGATGAAGCGTTCTGTTAGTCACCCTGGCCCTTGCTATTCAGATAGGTAATTTCATGTTTTACTATGCTTTTTTCTTATGTTTCAAAAAATCTCCCCGAAGCTGCTAACATTAAAAAAGTGAAAGTTATTTCTTTGGGTTAAAAAAGAAAAGATTCATCTAATTTTGAAAACTAAAGATGCAGAGTATCAATGTGGGTGGCAAATAATACATCTGCTCTTTCTAATACACTGTAAAATCTTATTCATGGTAGAAACGTTATGCAAATGGTTTGTTCTAACAAGTTCATGAATTTAGGCATGGAAATTAGCTTGAAACACTAGCAGTCTTTTGGGGGTAGTATTTCAAATTCTCAAGATATTTTCTTTTGCATGGAAGGATTGTATTACATCTTCATTTCAGTGTTCAGGCTTTGCAATTTTAAAAATTAAGAGTATTCTGTTGACTGTACAATTTTTACTTAAGTACAGTGAAAAATATTGAGACTAACAGTTTAGGCTAAGCACCAAAATAATTTTAAAGTATGTGAAGTTTGTGTGGTTTGTTGAAGATTTTGCCTGCTAATAGATCTCACTTCTTTTCTAGGAATAATCACTCCATAAAAGAACCAGTTTCATTCGTTCATAGATTTTCACAGCGGCGCAGAAGAACGTACTCTGATACAGAATCTTACAGTGATACTCCCTTTGAAGATTCTCAGAGTAAGTTTTATTTTGTATCTGTTGACAGTAGCTGTTCTAGTCCAGCACAAGGAAAATAGGTTTCTTAGTTATGCAAAGTTTTGGTTGTAAGATTCCTGTATTATAAATGAAAGCAATTGTGCTATGTGGCTGCTTTTTTGCTGTCTTTCATTGATATTGAAAAGGATTTTAAAGCTGGAGTAGTTGTACAGAAATCAGTGGGACTACTGGCAAGAGAGAGACGTAACCAGAAAAGGGATGAAGGGATGTTTGTTCTAGCAGAGTCTTACATGAGTGGTGTTCTTGTAAGCGATGTGGAGCACTGTTAAGTTTGACACCTGCTTGTTTATCACAAATTCTTTCTGTGACCCCTGTGAGTGGTGGGAAGTAATTTCCACCTGGTGCATTGCAGAAAGATGGTTCATTTCAGTGGCTGCTTGCCTTTTGTAGAGATGAGCACTGTTCTGAAAGAGTGCAAGCTTGACAATAATAAATTAAAAAAAAAAATGATATTGTGATGAGAGTATTATTCCCTTCTGAGTAGAAGAGCCTGCTCACTTCATAGCCAATTCTTCTGCAGCTTTTCCTTTTGAAGCTTCCTGTCATTTTCACTTCATCCTGACTCCTCTCAGGGGGACTTAAACTTGCATAGTTCTACTTGACTGGTTCTTCATGACTAGTTTTGCTTTGTCTTGCTTCCTTTTGGAGCACCCATTGCCTTACTTGAAAAAAACCTGAGGGTGGTGCATTGCTGAGAGCCCATCTGAGCACAAAGAGCCACTAAGGCTTTACATTTTTTCATGAAGCTGGAGTTTGCACTTTTCACATTGTTTCCTTGGTTCTCCACTGCTCACATATTGTGGGTGTGTGTGTATATATGTACAGATATGTTAAAAAAAAGTAAACTACTAAGTGAATACCCTTCATATCTGTTATTCTTAGCCGTGATACTAACTAAAATACTTAAGGAATTTTTTTTCAGTTAAAAACTAAGTACTTACTGATGTCTTCGTAGGATCTGCTCATTGTTCTAGAAGTGCTGTCAATGGAGATCTGGTATCATCAAGCATTCCTGAAGAAAATACATCAGTGTTGAAGGAAAGATCTGAACTGGAAGAGACTCTTTCATCCTTTTCTTCCTGAAGAAACTGAAAGTATTCAATTTTCTATAAATAATGCTATGCAAAAGCTGCTGTAATTATACTGTTGTTATAGGAGGTAGTCATTTCCCTTTTTAGAAGGATTTCTCTGCACTTTATAGAATTACATAAAACTATCTTTGAAGTGTATTTTATCTTTATACTGTTTATTTGCAAGAGTATTTTCCTAATATTTCACAGTTTGAATGTGTGTTTTTTGGAACAAATGATGGCTTAGCAGATAAGCATCCACTTTTGTAACTGTAGCTCTTTTTAAGAAGCGTGAAGGTCTGACTGATACATCAGCAAACCTGCAGGTTATAAACTTCAGCAAAAAGGTTTAATTTCTTTTGAGAAAATACAGCTTGTGCCATCCAGAAGGAGCTGTGATTAGCCCTGCAGTTGGTACTTTGAAGGGCTGTGGAATGTGCACCAATGGGTCTACTCTGGCAGCTTGATAGTAACTGACATTGCCTTCTTTAAAAACACGAGGATATACATGATCCGGTCCTTATTTTTAGCCAATGAAAGTAGAAATATTTAGTGTATTTTTCTAAATAAATGTATAAAAATAACTTAATATGAAACATTTGTACCAAACATTGGATATTTAATAATTTTTATTTATTTATTCTTTTTTGCATCAAAAATTTCTACCTACTTTCACTACTAAAGATCTACTAAAGGCTTCACAATGTGCATAAGTTGTTTCTGGGGTGTGTAGCATCACAAGTAGCTAATGCAGCACTGTTAAAATTTACTATACTCACTTCAAGATGTGCTTTTAACAAAGTATTATAAAAGCAAAAGCTGAAATATTAGACCATTAAGCTGCTGCTGTAACGAGTATTTGTCTATACCTATTTTATTTATGATGTATTTATACAAAAGGGAGCTTTTGTTTTTGCAACTCCTTTATATCATTCAAGGATGGTATACACCAGGAGATGGATTTTACTCTCAGTTACTTCAGTGTAAATTTTCATGAGCTGTGAGACTGGAGTCTGACTCTTAATGAGTAATATAGTATAACAGTGCCTACTAGCACCTTGGTCCATAAGGTTGTTGATGTTAGCATTGTAAGTTGGGGGGGAGGGCAATTTTTAGGTATTCATTTAGAGATAAACTTGGTCTATGAAGTCTTAGCTGTAGAGCACTTTAAGCAAGCCATCTACTGTTTTTGATTTACAAAATTGTTATGTAAATGTACAGGGTTTTTGCACTCAAGCACATACCAAAATCTGTTTTTATACTCAAATCTTCTTTAAATTGGTTTAACTAGTCTTCCTCTTGTGTATATGAATAATTTGGTGTTTTTGAAGCAGGCTGGCAAGGACAGATGGAATGGAATGGAAGCTTTCCTTACAAATTTCTGGAATGTTTATCTATCTAAATCAAAATGGGGCCAAAAACAGATGAGCTGTTGCCCATGCATAAAATGCCAGTTTGTAAACCGTTGTCGTGGTCAAATGGAGTGGTTTGTACAAGTAAACTTGTTTGTGGATACAAGGTCAGAGCTGTCATTTGTGCTCAGTTCTGTCAGTTTGCCTGCAAGAAGCATTTGCATATGCATATCAACCACACACATGCTTGTACATTTTTTTCTGAATGTTTTAATATATTCTGTATGTGACAATTATAAAACTATTAAAGAAGGTGGTCAGAGGTGTAAACTACAAAGTGCAATGAGAGTATTGTCTTGAATCACAGGCCATTTTAGGGCTGATTTTTGAAATTTCACTGAGATTTCTGCCAGTTTGAGAAGTGTTCAGCGCACATCACATTAGCAAATACCCTTTTCTGGCTTTGAACTGCTACAGAGAAAACAGTTCAGAAGCCATGTTGCATAAAAAGCACTCTGAGACTGATTATTGCATATATTAGTAAATAATAATTTTTAAAACTGCTGCAGATAGGATTGTTTAGACAAAAGTTATATTTTAGCACAAACTTGTAGGTAATGACTTCAGCACTGGTTTGAGTTTCTCCATGTCACTAAAGTTGGACTGATGGCTTTGAACATCTGTATCATGTTCCTGCTAAAGTGAAATCTGCCTTTTTCTTTCGTCTACCTGTGACAAACTGTGGCAAAATCCTAAAATGTATTTCAACAAAATCAGTGGAGATGATATGCCATCATACTCCTGGCATTTAGAGATAAGAAGTAATTTCTCGTAGTGATAGTTGCTTGGCTGAATCCTGATGATCCCTGTGTAGTAAGATTAAAAAAAGACCCCAACCTTGGGTGCTCTTACATTTTCAAGTTCAGGGGACTTGGCAGCAATACCTAATCTTATCGTTCTTTGTGGTGGAAAACAGGAGTTGAACCTCAACATAAAATGTAATTAGAAGCTCTTTTATTTCACTTACTTGTGAAGAGATCAATTTGAAACAGTTTAAAAAAATAATATTTATCACTTAAATATGTGCAGTTTGTTTATATTCTTTAAGTGGAGATGGTCACTGTAGTTACTGAGTTATCTTTGGTATATACAGTAGTGATTAGTTGTCATTTAGGAATTTAATTTATTTAGCATTGTGATATTTGTTAAGTCTGGGTGAACAATACAGAATATTTTGCAAGAAAGTATGTAGTAAGTCAGGCTGTTTCTCTGCTTCACTGTCTGGTGGTGGGCTTCTTTTTTTCATTTCCCATGGTGGGACACTACTATCATGGTTATTTATGCACCACTACATGCCTTGCCATATCCTGGCTATTGTAACCAATGTGCATGAGAGAAGACACAACTGTATCTATGGATGCATTTGAAACAAACTAAATAAATATGGGCCTGGTTCAGTTTTGTCAAAGAGAGGGGCAAATAGGCATCTCTAAGACTGTAAGGTTCAGCTGTCAAAGGTAATACTTTAAATCCTGTTGAGAGATAGGATTTAAGAATGTCTTCTTTTCCATGTTTCATAGTCTCTTGTGATAAATGCTGCTTTGACTACTTCTGTAACTTCTGTTTTTCAGTGCACTCTGTAGGCTGCTGTAGCATTTTCCACAAAGCTTTGGTTACAGTTGTAGAAGTACCTTACATAATTACTTTGCGTGGGTCTGACTTATTTTTGCATGGACTGGGGACTTAATGACTAGAGAGCAGCCAGGCAGAGAGAAACCTGGGGGTACTGGTTAGCAGCTAACTGAATGTGATCCAGCAGTGTGCCTAGGTTGGCAAAAAGGCCAGTGGCATCCTGGCCTATATCAGAAGTAGTGTGGCCACCAGGACCAGGCAAGTAATTCTTTCTTCCCCAGTGCTCAACACTGGTTAGGCCACACCTTGAGTACTGTGTCCAGTTCTGGGCCCCTCAATTAAAGAAAGATGTTATGCTTGAACATGTCCAGGAAAGGGCAACAAGGCTGGTGAGAGGGCTGGAGCACAAGCCCTACAAGGAGAAGCTGAAGGAGCTGGGGTTGTTCAGCCTGGAAAAGAGGAGGCTCAGGGGAGGCCTTACTGCTCTCTATAACTACCTGAAGGGAGGTTGTAGTCATGTGGGGGTCAGTCTCCTTCCAGGCATCCAGTGACAGAACAAGAGGACACAGCCTCAAGCTTTGCCAGAGTAGGTTTAGGCTGGAAGTTAGGAGAAAGTTCTTCACAGAGGGAGTGATTGCCCATTGAAATGTACTGCCTGGGGATTTGGTGGAGTCACTGTCCCTGGAGGTGTTTAAAAGGATACTGGATAAGGCACCTGGTACCATGGTTTAGTTAATTCAAGGGTGTTAGGTGATAGACTGGACTTGATCTCAAAGGTCTTTTCCAACCTGGTCAATTCTGTGACTGGTATACTGACCTGCCAAAGTGAATACCTCACTTTCTCTATTAACCTTTCTTCTTTGCACCACCGCTGTTAGTACTATGACATGGTCCAGGGTGGGAATGACTGATTTTATTTTTGGTTGAGTTAATGCTTTTGGGCTTTTTCCTTTTTTAAAATAGATATTAAGTATGCTGATTAATATTCTTTTTAATCTTTTTAAGCTTTAGAATATTATCATCTTCAAACAGATGAATGGAAAGAGCCAACAACCTTGAGAAGACTTAGTTTTAATATTTTATCAGAGGTGCGAGGTTTTTGTTTTCTCTTCATACAATTTTCTTCACTTAAATGGAACAGTTGAAAACAGAGGCAGTGGTAAAAATTGAAACACAATGTTAAGATGTAGTTTTATAGTTAACTAAGAGTAAGATTACTTGTCTGTTAATGTTAAAAATGAGTCTTTTAGCGTTATGGCTATCCACCATCACAGTTACTTTCCTCAAGCTGCCAAATACAAAAGGATAGACAGCATATAGCCCTAGAGCAGAATTACAGAGTAGCTCACAGAGCTTTGTTAAAGTGTTCTTACTTGTGCATCAGACACAAGAAGTCTAAATGCCTTAACACATCAGTGGCAGATATTTTTCTGAACTTGGTCATATAATGAAGTAAAATTTTAGCTTTAAAGAGAGGAAATGTCAGCTTGCACGGTTAAAAGCTCCAGTATCTGACTTGAATCTGTTTGAAATGGTAATAACTCATTTTATATATATTTTTTTTTTACCCAAAGACTGCTTAATATATTGTTTCAGAAAATATTACTGTTTAGGCATATGTTCTGTGAAACTGACTATTCAAGCTTTAGGCTATAACTTTATCAGTGTCTCTCTATATTAGTGTTTGCTTGGCAGTCTTGTGAAAAAGTACTGGCTCAGCAGGTTGGAATGTAAAATGATGCTGTGCTTCAGCGACTTTGTAAGTACTTTAAATCTGGCATTTAGGCATGTGAGAGAGTCATCTGTTTAGTTAGGTGTGCTAGGAGGTAAAGGCAGAATGAATTTACTTAACTGCCACACCACTGAGCTTTCCTCTTGATCACATAATTATGTTCAGACTCAGCAGAGGTCATGGAGGAGCAAGATTCCAGCAGCATTACTGCAGAGCAGTCCATGCTTAAATCTGGAGGTGCTGTCTGTTGCTATTATTTCTGACTAATGCATTTGTAGTGTTAACTTTATTACATGTCTGTGTATGTAGTGGTTGGTTAACAAAGGCTATACTTGATTTTTTGTGTGTCTCATATTGAGTTTTTTGGGTTTTGTTAAGCATCTACTGGAATTAGCAAGAGAAGATTTCTTGATTTTTTTTCCCCTTTCTTTCCTTCCTTTAGATGCTTTAAGAATGTCCTTTTGAAAAACCTTGTTATTTTTGAATGTCCTTTTAAAAAAACTTATTATTACTTTTCGCTTTCCTCCTTAAGGAATAAATACCACATAGTCTTAAGCTCTTCCATCTTTATGATTGTTTCTGAATTTATCTGGTTTCATCAATGAAGAAGTCCAGACTTTGTCCTGAACCAAAACTTAAGCTCTTCTGAAATTCATATTTTTACATTAGTCCTTGTTTCATTCCCTGTTATTACCTTTCCTGTATAATTTGGATAGCTAGGGACTGGCTGGAGAGCAGCCCTGAGGAGAGGGACTTGGGGGTGCTGGTGAACGAGAAGCTCAACGTGAGCCAGCACTGTGCACTTGGCAGCCCAGAGGGTCAACCAGATCCTGGGCTGCATCAGGAGAAGTGTGGCCAGCAGGTCGAGGGAGGTGATTCTCCCCCTCTACTCCACTCTTGTGAGACCCCACCTGGAGTACTGTATCCAGTTCTGGAGCCCCCATTACAAGAAGGATGTGGACATGCTGGGGCGTGTCCAGAGAAGGGCCACGAGGATGCTCAGCAGGCATTCTCTCCTATGAGGACAGACTGAAAGAGTTGGAGCTGTTCAGTCTAGAGAAGAGGAGGCCTTCTTGTGGCCTTCCAGTATCTGAAGGGGGTCTATAAAAAAGCTGGGGAGGGACTTTTCAGATATCAGGGAGTGACAGGACTAGGGGGAATGGAGCAAAGCTGGAGATGAGTAGGTTCAGACTGGACATGAGGAAGAAGTTGTTCAGCATGAGAGTGGTGAGAGCCTGGAATGGGTTGCCCAGGGAGGTGGTTGAGGTCCCGTCCCTGGAAGTGTTTAAGGCCAGGCTGGATGGGGCTGTGGCCAGGCTGCTCTAGGGTCGGGTGTCCCTGCCCATGGCAGGGGTGTGGAACTAGATGATCCTTGTGGTCCCTTCCAACCCTGACTGATTCTATGATAGTATGCAAGGAATTGAAAAAAGAAAAACAAAAGCCTGGTTCTACAGTGAATCTTTTTAGAACATGGTTTTTACACGTTATCCACTTCACTATTTCTGAGCTGCTTTTTAATAGCAATATGCTGCGAGTCATAGAGATGCATTGTGTTGATAACTAATGCTCCTGCTCCACTTACAGGAAACTCTAATAGCAGTGCAACACTGCATCTGCTCACAGGTTGTGATGAGAGTTTCTTCTTTGACTTTCTTACTCTTCCAGTAGATAACCAAAATTGTGACCTGCCTGCATGGGATTTGTGATTCCTGCCAGGACTGTGAAGAGAGACTTTACTCCTATAGGTATGTCAGCTGATTTGAGGGATGAAGAACTGATGGGTTTGGGCCCTTGCTTACTTAATAGGCACTTATGGTCAACTAGTCTGTACTGGCTGCAGCTGCCAAAATAAGGACACAATAGCTGGCTTTGCTGATGGCAGTTTTTTAACCACCTTCAGCAGACACAAGCTGTAAAGAGGAGAGAGAACAATTATCTATGTTGGGTGTAGTGGAAATTCACTTAACAGATGGGTAAGAAGAGTACGATGTTTAGGTATGTGCTAGAATTTATCCTTTGTCAATGAGGACTTTTTTTACAGCTGATTGACTTACTGGTGGCCAGGCTCCTTCTGATAGATGGCTGCCTGTTTCAGCAACTCTTTTTTTCTGTAGTGTAACACAGGACATGTAAAAGCAAAGCATAGTAAAGTAACAAGGAGGCAGAGGCTTTATGGTGCTGAAAGCATGCTTTATTTCAAATGAACAATTCTATCTCAAGGAGGTTCAACAGCTAACAAGATCTATTACTACATTAGGAGAACTAAAGCAAATTGAAGTGTAGGGCAGTATTTGATGTTGTAACAACAGTTTGTTTTCAAACTGTGGTTCATTTCTTAATTGCCCGGAATTGACTACTGGGTGTCTAATACTACCACACAAACTCAAATCACTCCACTCTACGAACCTCCGAGAGGGGGTACTGCTGCTGCACTTGAGTACCTAAATAGCTCTGTTGATTTAGGGGATGGCCAGGTGATGTTACTTTTTTAAAGCTATTCAGGTAGTCAGTATGTCAGAAACAGTACACAGAGAGTGGGCGAACAAAGTGCTGGCCGCGTGCACTTTGTCCAAAAATTGTCAGTCAGGTATGGAAGTTATGACATAATCAGATCCAATGTAAAACATTAAAGCAATGCTTACAGGAGGGTAATTGCAAACATCACCAATGCCTTACATTTCTGATTCAACATAGGTATGTGTGCATGTATGAAATACTATGCACAGTATCATCTCTTAGGCATAGGTAATCTTCAACAGGGAGCGTCTCTACCTGTTGAGGCATTCTTAGACATCAACAATGAGTTGAGGCGCACAAATTAAATGTTGAGCAGGGTAGTCGTTTGCTAAGAAACTTTCTCCTACCAACTGTTAGTTCCAAAAGTTACGTTTCAAAATGTCATAAAATAAATGGTACAAAACTTCATAACCGTTAGCATCGGCTATATACAGTATGTACATGTCACTGAAAAAAAGGTTTAAAATTCTTAGGTTGGTAATGACTATAAGTCATAATGTATAGCTCTGGACTTTGTCTTATTCAGGTAGGTATAAAAATATTATATATTTTTTTTTTTATATATACATATCAGATATTTCAGTCCATATATGAATCACTTGTAAAAAGACAAGTGCAAATAATACAGATCAAGCTTCCTAAATTGATCGAATATTAATATTCACAGTGGCAGAATCAGTGCCAAATTCGTTTCCTAAATTCAGGGTATAAAGTCCACCGTCGTCCTTCTGGACATCCATGATGATAAGGGTGGTTAGATCTTCACTGGTTTCGATATGAAATCTGCCTTGCTGGTCCTGACTGGTAATTTTTCTCCCTCTGCAGTACCATGTTATTTCAGGGGCAGGTTCACCCGAAAAAGCACAAGATAATGTGAGAACTTTTCCTTCATCAATGCTGATATCAGATGGGAGAGCTTCAATTTTGGGTGGCACTCCTGCACAAAACAGGAGAAGAAATACCAAGTTAGTCTATTTCCACCAAACCATTCAGCAGGTGTACTGTGAGAACTACAGCACTAATGAAGCACTAACTCTACTGGTAATTGTATTGCTCACCTCTCAGACCTGATTTAAGCATTTTACTAGTTGAACTCTCCAGTTGAGCCATACTAGATTTCCCCACAATACTGCTGGAGCTCATCTCTACAAAAGATTCTTTCATGGAGGACATGCTTTTGGCAGACATGCTTGCAAATTTCATTTCAGTCATGCTGCTACTGCTGAAACTGCTGAATGAAGCCTCTTGTTTAGAAGAAGCCATTTGAAAGGACTGAGAAGAAAAACTTTCGTGCATGCTTGCGTCGCCACTTGTCTTCAATACTACCTCTTTTGGAGGTTCTTCAATTAGAGCTGGAGAGCATCGCAAACATAGAAGGAAAAACCAATAATGTCACATTAACAAACAAGTCATGCAGTTCTCTGTGGTTAATTATACAGAAATGAAGAGACAGCATAGTTTGCTTTCAATAAAAATCTGCAGTGGAGTATGAAATTAATTACAGTCATTTGTCTCAAGATGCCCAAATCACAAACAGTAATTTATAAATGAAACAAGTAGGAAATGAAACTGTTACTAGTATGTATGAGCTTGAAGGAGACACTTAAGAAGGAAGAAATGGGTCATCACACACTGTTTCCTATTAGATTACTAGAATTAGGCACTGAGAAATTCAGTTAAATTTTGTAGAAGCTGGGAAGCATTTTCAAATTCTTGCAAGCACAGCATAGGAGAGTCTGCATTTCACTGCATCGTGCCGTAACTGAAAGGCAACAGACAACTCAATCACTGCAGCTTTCCTTTAAACACAGGCACAGTCACGCATGCAAATCATAGCAACCCCTTGATGCTAGGAACTAGGATATGGTGCAGCCAAAATCATAAACCCAGTTCAGTTACAGCTAAGTTACCATCTTTTATTTTTTTTTAAACTCTGGAATGACTTTGTTTTATTGGAACAGATTCTGTTAGTAAATGAGAGAAGAATAATTTCATTGCCAGCACCAAGGTCTTCAATACAGTCATCCCGTCAGGAATGCTCATGGCTTTCTGTTAACATGCAGCTATTGGTGTAATAAATCTCCTCAGTGAGTGTTAGGAAGATTTGTAATGCCGTTTTCATTCTCTTTATATAACATATGAAAGAAATAGGAACATTACCAGGGGCTTTCATCCTAAGTCGTTTTAGTGGACATGCTACAGCAAAAAGTTGTAGTTAGTCTGAACACCAAACCCAGAGAACAAACTTACGGAGTACAGTCAAAGATGCTGTTGCAGAGCACTGTCCATGGTAATTTTTTGCTTTGACTGTGTATTTTCCAGTGTCGCTCACTGCTGCATTTTGAATCTCAAGAGAATAAATGTTTTTAAAGCGTGTTACTCTGATGTGTGATGAAACAGCAATCTGAGGAGGGAAAAATGGTTTTGTTAACATTGATTTTTAAAAAATAATCCTCATTTTCCAAGTAAATATGTAAATACTTACAGGTTGATTATTCTTAAACCACTCAATTTCAGGAGAAGGATCCCCAGAAACTTCACAAGTGAGCAATACATCTTGTCCTTCATTGACATTTTGAGACTTAGGCTGCATTATAAATGCTGGTTCTTTGGAGTGTTCTTTCGAAAAGGTCAACACGTACTGGCATTTAACAATGCCTTCATCAGTTGTACCCTCACAGGTGAGTATACCTTCATCTTTATGGCTAGCCTTCTTGATGGTAAGGGTGTGATCACTTCCAGAGACACCGTATCTGTAATCATCTGAATTTCTCAGTTCCATTCCATTCATCACCCATTTTACTTCAAAGGCACCGGGAATATTTGCTTTCAATGTCACTTTCTGCCCTTCAGACACTGTCATTTTAGTTGAAGAAGCTTTAATTTCTGCTTTCAAGTGTTTGATATCTTCAGTAACAACTGACTTTTTGATGACTTCTTGAACTGCTGCTTTTTCTTCAGTTGCTACTGCTGATTTCTTCTGGGTAGATACTTTAAGCACCTCATCTTCTTTCTGAGCTGATTTATGAATTTCAGATACTGTTTTCACTTGGGAATGGATGTTTTTAAATATTTGGCCAGTAAACTCAAAGTTAGTTTTTGAAACACCTCCTTCCCCAATAATTTCACAGGTGTATTCTCCTTTATCAGATTCTGTGAGTTCATGGATTTTGAGCTCATAGGTTCCATCTGCTGCATAATGAAACTTGAAGCGATGGTCTTCTTTCAATTTTTTGCCATCCTTATACCAAGCAACTTCTCTAATGCTTAAAACACTGCTTTCAACTGCGCATGATAGCTTTACTGTATCTCCAATAGTTTCTGCTTTCAGATGCTCTTTTATTTTTGGTGGAGAAGCAGTTGGTAATTGCAGCTTCTCTGCTGGTACTGTTTTGTCTCCAGGTGATGACTTTGCTTTTAGGGAGCTGCCGATGGGTTCAGGAGATTTTACTCGTTTAGGTGACTTAACTGGTTCTGGAGACTTCACTCGAGGCTCAGGAGATTTGATTCTTGGAGGTGATGTAATTGTTTTTTCAGGAATTTTTGGGTTTTGAATGGTCAAAGTAAAATGTGCTTCCTGTCTTCCTTCAGAGTTTTCCACCACAACAGTGTAACTTCCTTCGTCTGACATCTGGACTGGCGAAATTTCAAAGGTCGACTTGTACTGTGTTCGTATTACTTGGAAGCGCCTGGAAGAAACAATGGGTTGACCTGCATGGAACCATGTTATTACTGGTGCTGGTTCACCATCAACATCACAGGAAAATCTTGCCGTCTCTCCTTCAGAAACTGTGACTGACCGTGGCTTTGTTAGGATTGTTGCTGGCAGAGTGCTTTTAAATGCCTTGTGCACAGTCCTTTCTTCTGATGATTTTGCTTCAGCTGCAGTGATTTTTTCTTCAGAAGAAGCATAGTGTTCATATGATAAAAGTGATTCTCTTGTTGCTGACATTTCTGATTTGACTTCTCTTATGGAGGAACTTGCTTCTGTAGCAGATGCTTTCTTAAATGAGGAGACTGCATATGCCTCTGTTTTTGTCAAATCAGGTAAAATTGACCTTGGTACTTCTTCATCTCTTCGCTGGGAAGAGTATGTAGTGTAGTCTCCTCCAGTGACATCTAATGTTGCATAATCAGAGCATTCCCCTTTGTAGTTTGTGCATACAGCCCGATATGTTCCACTGTCATCAATGTGGCAGTCAAGAATCTCCAAAGTTAATACACCACTGGTATTAGTAAAGTGTATCTTGCTGCTCTCCTGGAGCTCAATACCATTGTGGTACCACTTCACTTCAGCGGTTGGTTTTGACTGGACATTTAGAATAAACCTGGTATTATGGCCACATGGTACCCGGTGTGAGCGCATTCTGAGAGTAATGCGAGGAGCGTGGTCAAGGGTGAAAGGCTGCTGAGTCAGAACTTCGTATTTCCTTTCCATAGTTTTTTGAGTTTTCAAAGCAGATTTCATGGACTCGTATCTAGAAAATATATCAAACCTTGCCATCCTCTCAAATCGAGAGAGCGACCTTTCACTAGAAACTGGGCTGGGTGAGCGTGGTCGAGTTCTCTCTGGTGTTGGGGATCTTCTCTCAATTTCTTCAGGAGGTCGTGAGCGAGTACGAATTAATTCAGATACAGGACGCATCAACTCAATGTAAGTTGGAGAAAGAGATCTTCTTCTCCTTAGTAATCTAGAGGGAGGTGAAAATTCCCTGTGAGTATGTTGCACCATTTCTATTTCTTCTTCTTCTGAAGTAATCTCAGTTATTTCTCTTTCCCGTCTTCTCCTGAGTCTTCTCTTTTCTTCCTCTGCCATATATTCAAGCTCGCTCCTATATTCAGAGAGTCGTTGAGCAGTGCCAACAGGACGGAGCAATTCTTCATCCTCTCTCTCAGCCATTATTCTTTCCTTTTGTTTAGGTGGTCTATAGGCAGCCCTGTCATGGCGTTGACGGAGCTCTGCATAGCTTGCACTGGTCTCAGCTTTAGTTGGGATGTGATAGCTTGAATACCTCAGCTCTCTTTTTCTCTCTTCCTCTGAACTGACCTGTGCTCCTGCAGAAGAATACCGAAGGGCAGACAGTTCAAACTGTGGAGGGCTTCTGCTTGGTGGGGAAGCAGAAAAGCCTAACTCCAGCTCTTCTTCAAGACGCAGTCTTTCCTCTTCAGTTCTCTTCATGGCTAAATAATCATCAATTGGCAGGAGTAATTCCTCATCAGACAAGTCACCAAGAGAACGTCTTCTTGGTCTATAATGGTAGTCATAGTCTGGAGATGGGGAACGCCGACGTGCTGGTCTCACAGTTTCAAGATCGTCTTGTGTTAGCTTTGGTATGCGCCATTTAGGCTTATACTGATCAGAAATGCGTGGCAGTGGCATTACGTAGAATTGCTCCCACCTGGAAAGACGTATGCGTTTCTGGCGCTTCTGAACAGTTTTCTCAAGTTTCCCTGGCATTTCATACTGGTCTCGGAGCCTCTTATACCACTTCATGTCTGACAGAGGCACAAAGTGTTTAATGTTCTGATCTTCTTCAAGAGTAGCGCGCACATGTTTGCGAGGCTCTGGGACCTCGTATGGCATACGGAGTCGCCTTTCTTCCTTCTTTTCTTCTTTCTTAATTTCATATTCACCTTTGACAGTCTTAGTGCTAACAGCTGGTTTATATAAGATTGCAGCTTCTCTGAGAGCCTCTTGTGCAGTTTGTGTCAGTGGAACAGCTTCAACTCCAGAAAGAATTTCTGCCATTCGTAAGGTTTTGTCAATTTGCCTCTGTACATGTTTCTCCCGCTCTTCTTCAGTCTTGTACTCACGCTTGACATATTTTAAGCGTTCAACTTTCAGATAAGCTTGACAGCTTGTAGAGCCAGCACTGTTTGTAGCAGTAACTCTGTAATAGCCACTGTCTTCTGGTAAGGTATCTCTGATATGCAGAGCATAATAATCTAAACCTTCATGAATTATATCAAAATTAGGACCAAAGGATAGAGGATGACCATCTTTCTCCCATTCCAATGTTGGTTTTGGTACACCAGATACTCTGATCTCAAAACTGACGCTTTGGCCTTCTTGACATTCAGCATTTGCCAGGAGTCTTTTAAACATTGGCCTTAGCGTGGCATCTGCTGGAGGTGGATGTGGAATCACAGTCAGCTTAGCTTTGCAACTGTCTTCACCATATTTATTGCGTGCCACTATACTGTATTCAGCATCATCTTCTTCAGTGACATTGTTGATGATTAGTTGATAAAGACCCTTGTCTGATTCAAAAGTATACTTCTTATCATCATCACCAGGTTTGATTTTCTGGCCTGATTTGAACCATGTTAAGCGAGGTTCTGGGTGAACTGTTATAGTTACTCCAAACCTAACATTTTCTCCAACATATGCAGTGCGGTTGTACAAAGGCAGAGTAAATTCTGGTGGACGCTCTAGTAGTCTCATAGTATCAACCCGTCGTTTCACTTTCCTGACAGTTCTGCATCTGTAATGCTCAGAGATTTCTCTCACACCTTTAACAAAAAGTTCTGCATAAGAGCTGTGTTCACCGTAGTCATTTACTACCTTGCATCTGTAGGTACCATCGTCAGATTTAGAAACGTCTTTGACGTACATGGTTGCCACACCTTCTTCGTATTTGATTTCATATTTTTCATTGTTTTCTAGTTGCCTCATACCAAAATACCATGTGACTTCTGTGGACTGATCATAGTTTTCAATGGTACATACATATTTGGCATGCCCTCCTTCTTCTGTAACAGCATGCTTTATCTGCCCGGCAATGGGACCAATGTCTACTGGTGCAACTTTAACTTTAGCCACTGTTATGCCTTTCTGAGACCTAATTGCACCTCCAGAGGAAATGCGGGCTACTGACACAACAGTGTTCCACTCCTTCTTTACTAGAGTTTGATAGTAACGCCTGTGCTTCAAGGTCTTGATGACTTTAGTGCTGGTCTTTTCTGTTGGCTGTTTTAGCCATGCATGGTTAAGTGCTTCAGTAGCCGTCATCCGAGATTTTCTTTCCTTTACTAGTAGACGGTCAATGAAGTCCATGGCCTCAATGCTTATATCTTTGAATGCTTCATCATCAAAATTATATTCAGCATTTAGAATATTTTCAATAACTTGTTGATTTGTTTCAGCAATGAAAGGATTAATGCCACTGAGAAGTATGTATGTTAGAGCACCAACTGACCACATATCAGTAGCTGTGCTGACTAAATCATGGTGGTGTACTTCAGGTGCATAGTATTCTGGAGAAGTGAACTGGAGTCTAAAGCTGTCTCCAGGCTTCAATTTTCTGGCTTGACCAAATTCAACAATTTTAACTACCGAGCTTCTTCTTGTGAAGTAAATAATATTGTCTGGTTTAATATCAAAGTGTCCAATGCTCTGCTGATGTAAAAATTCTAGAGCATCACAGACCTGGCGTACATAATTTACTATTTCTCTCTCATTAAGTTGAAATGAAGCTGTGCTGATTCTTTCAAAGATGTCAACTCCAGAAATGAATTCAAAGATCATGACCAATTCTTCTAGGCTCTCAAATGATTCATGAAGGTACAGGATATTTCGATGCCTAGTCATGTTTAGAATGGAGATTTCTTTCTTTACCAAAACTTGGTCAGCACCCTTTACTTTGACAAACTTGGCCAAGTAGGTCTTTTTTGAAACTGCCTCAATGCAGCGGTGTGTGATGCCAAACTGTCCACGTCCAAGCTCTTCTGCAATCATGTATTTGTCATAGAGTTCTTTTGTGGAATAATGTCCTGCTTTAACTGTGGTGACTTCTCTGGTCTCATCAACTTCTTCATCGTAATTCATTACTCTGGTCTTATCTTCCTTTGTTATAATTGGATCAGTAGGTTCAGAAGGCTGGCTTTGGCCAAACTTGTTTTCTGCAATGACACGGAACTGGTAGGTGGTCTTGCCAAATAGGTTCACCACTGTGTATCGTGTGTCTCGAGCTTGTGCAACACGAATCCATCTCTCTGCTGTTGTAGCACGTTTCTCAACAATATAGTTTGTGATTCTGCTTCCACCATCAGTTGCTGGTTCATTCCAGGTTAAGTTTACTGAATCTCTTGAAATATCAGTTACCTTCAGACCTCTTGGTGGATCAGGTACGTCAGCCACATCTAATTCAACTGTTTTTTGATCGATTCCAAACCTGTTTTTGGCACAAACAATGTAAAACCCTGCATCTTGTCTGTCAACGCCATTTGGGAAAACGAGAGATGTGAATGATCGTGTAACGATGACTTGGTAGTGTCCATTAGTATCGATGAGGTCTTGTCCCTTCTGCCATGTGATCACAGGGTGAGGCTTGCCACTGAATGGAATCTTGATGCTCACTACTTCCCCTCGGAGGGCATGAACAGCTCCCATGCCTTCCAGGTTTTTGGGCAAGTGAATCTTTGCAGGAACTGGAATAGAAAGAAGAAAAAAAGAACAAAACACATGAGCAAAAGCACATGAGAAGAGTACCAGCAGTCTAGATACTCAAAGCTTAAAAAGAAATTGTCTTAACAAACAAGACCCTTCATTTACCTTCAACATCCAAAGAAGCAGTGCCAGACACAGATCCTCCTTGGTTAGTAGCTCTGACTTGATACACAGTAGCATCGTCATCTGTTACATTTGTGATGATCAGCTGGTGATATCCACCCTTGAATTCTTGTATCTTGATCTTTTCACCATCTGGCATGATTTCTTTACCCTGTCTGTACCACTTGACAATTGGTTTAGGATGACCAGTGACTTTGCAGACAAATGTGGCATTAGCTTGGAACTTCACATTTAGATTCCTAAGTTCTTCCTTGAAATGTGGAGCTTTAATTGGTACATCAGACTTCGGAACAACTGGTTCTGATACCTCACTCCACTCACTTTCACCACCAAGATTTTCACATTTTACGCGGAACTCATATTCAAGACCTTCAATAAGATCTTTCACAGAATAGACTGTTTCACGAATTTCATCTGTTGTTACAGAAATCCACTTGTTTTGCTTTTTCTCACGCTTCTCAAGATAATAAGTTCTAATCTTTGCACCACCATCACTTGCAGGTGGCTTCCACGAGACAACACAAGAATCCTTTGTGACAGCACTGGCTACTGGCTGACCAGGTTGCCCTGGCTTTTCTGTGAAGAATAAAAGAGTTCAAAAACTGAAATTAGCTGGTGTTTTTAATTACAGGGGCCTACAGAAAGTGTTATCTTGATGATTACTTACCAAATGGAGGCTTCATAACAACAACCGATGATACCTCCAGCGCTTCACTAATGCCATACATATTCTGAGCAGAAACGCGGAAATAATAGCCTGCATTTTCAGTTAGGTTAGCAATTCTGCAGGTTGTGCCTGAAATGCTTGAAGAGACAAGCTGCCATTCTGCCCCTTCCTTGGCTTCACGTTTCTCTATGATGTAATTTGTTATCATAGCACCTCCGTCATCCTCTGGTGGTTTCCAGCTTATCACTACAGAATTCTTTAGAATAGACTCTATAACAATTGGCCCTTCTGGTTTGTCTGGCTTATCTGTAATGGGAAGACAGGATATTTTTAGTTCTTTTGCTAATTATTATCTGAGAATATTCACAAAAATACTGAAAATAATTACCTTGTATTTCCACATTAAGTACAGTGTCAACAGTTCCAAATGTGTTACTGAGTTGCACTTTGTACTTTCCAGCATGAGTCTTGTGCTGGACATTCTTAATAGCCAGATGGGTATAATGCTCTGTGTTCTCAATAGTAACCGTTTCTGATCCTCTCAAAGGTTTGTTGCCATGGAACCAAGTTATTGCTGGCACTGGTCGGCCAATATACACAACATGAAGGCGAAGGGTGCCACCTGCACCTGCATAGTATTTCTCTTTCAGTGGGAAGCCAGGATGGAACTGAGGAGGAGCCTGCAATAATAACTTGCCACTAGTTTCAATTTCTCCAACATCATTGGTAGCCATGCAAGTATAGAGACCTTCATCTTCTTGTTCATCTGTTATTACTGTCAGTGTATGATTGCGTCCATCAGATGACATTTTGTATTTTCGGCTTTGCACCAATTCTTTGCCAAAGCGGTACCATTTAATATCAGGCAAAGGTCTCCCAACAATCTGGCATGTCAGCTGTGCTGCTTCACCCAGTTTAGTTGTAACATCCTGCATTTCTTTTTTAATGGCAGGTGCTTCTCCAGCTGCAACACAGAAAATTTACAAGTTAGGAGGATTATTATGAAATTTTCCTCTACTATCACTGAAAATTGTTTCTCATTTCTACTTGTGCCTCTCATACTTGAATGACTGTGCTTGAGGACAGTCATGTTGGCAAGCAATGTGTAAAAACAGACAGGCAGCATGTTAAGTGCAGCAATGTGGTTTACGACACAGCAAATAAGACAATATATTTCTGCTTACAGGTGAGTTTAGTTTTCACTGCCATAGCTGTCCTTCGTGGTCTGCTGAGGCCAGTCTGATTTTCTGCAAAAACTCGGAACTCATACTCTGTAGCCTCCAGTAAACCTCCTACTGTAAACTGCCTGTCCTTGATGCGTTCTTTATTGCATTTTTTCCAGGTGCTTTCTCCAGACTGGCGATATTCAACCCAATAACCAAGGATTTCTTTGCCACCGTCGCTTTCAGGTCGTTCCCATTCTAATGTAATGCTGTCCTTAAATATAGAAGTGATCTCAATTTCTCCAGGTTGGCTTGGTTTGTCTGAGAATTAAAATAGATACAGAAAATAAATTTCTCTCTAAACTTACCAAGTTGTGCTTCAGAAGATAGGTTAATGGAAGCGTTTTCTTACCAAATGGATCCTTGCATACAACTGGTTCAGAAGCAGGACTTGCTTCACTTTCACCAATGTCATTTTGAGCAATGATACGGAATTGATATTCAGCATCTGGAACAAGGCCTGTGACTGTGTACATTGTAGTGGTAATCTGTGTCTTATTGTGCCGGACCCATTTTTCTGTAGATGTCTCTTTACGTTCAATGTAGTAGCCAGTTACACGAGAACCACCATCATCTTTAGGTCTGGACCAGGACAAATTGACTGAAGTCTTTGTAACATCAAGCACTTCAGGTGGGTTGTTTGGAGGCTCTGGAGGATCTGATAATAATTGTAATAACAAAGATTAATAGGAATAGTAGAACCATAATTAAAAAAAACTTCTAAAAAAAAATCTGAAAGGGGACTTACTTAGAGGTGTCTTTGGTACTGCTGCTTCTTCAGATTTGAGAGACTTGCTAATACCAAAATGATTTTCAGCAGAAACACGGAAGTGATATTCCACATTCTCTTTGAGCCCTTTCACCACTAGTGATGTCCCTTTCACTCTAGAGTCAACGGTGTACCAGGCAGTCTTTGGTACTTCTCGTCTCTCAACAATATAACCTAGGATATCCGCACCACCATCATCTGTAGGAGGTCTCCAGCTTACTCTGATAGAACGAGCTTGTATGTCATCGTACTCAAGTGGCCCTTCTGGTGGATTTGGAATGCCAATCACTCTGACTTTAATATATGCAGCTTTTTTGCCACACTTGTTTTCAAGTGCCAAATCATAGGTTCCTGAATCTTCTCTTTCTGCATCTTTGATCACAAGTTCTGTGTGAGTGTCGGAAGTTGCAATCATGGCCCTCTTGCTGATGTCGTGTCCTTCTTTTGTCCACTTACATATCGGGATTGGCTTACCCTTGATGGGTATTGTAAGCCTGATAACTCCACCTTGTCTCACCATGACACCCTCCTGGTATTTTTCGTCAAGTTCATAGTCAGGATACTCTGTAAACAAAAGTAACACATCATGCTATGTCTGTTTTACAGACAAAATTGGAACTGCTTTAGACAGTTTTCAAAGAGAATTAAGATTTCAAATATCTTACCGAGCATTTCTGTTATTTTAACTGTTCCTGGGACTTCAGCAGGTTCTCCTGGCCCACCAGCATTACAGGCTAGCACACGGAATCTGTACTCTGCACCCTGGGGGAGATGTGTCAAAGTGTATTCACGAATCTTGGTTGGTGTGGTATTGCATTTGGTCCATTCAAATTGGTCAACCTTCTGCATTTCAATTAAGTAGCCAGTAACTTTAGAACCACCTTCATCTTCTGGTGGACTCCAAGCCAGAGAGACAGATGTTCTTGTAGTATCAGTGACTCTCGGATTCTGAGGTTTACCTGGAGGAGCTGGAAGAACAAATCATATATATGGAGGGTTGGAATATGTTTTTAATTAATATTTAAAACACATAACAAATGCTAACTTGCAACATGTGATCTGTATTAAGTCTATAGGATTGATATAGAAAAACTCAGAATGAAAATCAAGGGGAAATATGAAATAGTTTTACTGGTATCATTCTTTTCTGTCATAATGTGCTTAATTTATGTAGGAGATTACTTACCAATTGGATCTCTGGCAACAGCAGACTTAGAAGGACGGCTGGGTTTCCCTGTGCCTCTGGCATTGATTGCTGTGACTCGGTGTTCATATTCTAATCCTTCAACCAACCCAGTGGAACGGTAACGAGTCATAGTGACTGGAACTTTGTTTACACGGATCCATCTATCTGCTCTAACTTCTTTGCGTTCCACAATATAACCAGTAATCTGTGAGTCACCATCATCTTCTGGAGGATACCAAGTTAGTGTCATGCCATCTCGAGAGATATCAAACACTTCTGGAGTGCCAGGAGGGCCAGGAATGCCTGTAAAATCATAACACAGAATTAATGGAGAAACTATCAAATGCTTCTACGCATTAGTAATATGCAATGTATTGTGAGTGACAATGTGATATCAATGTCCTATCAATCTCTTTTTATCAGCAGATATCAAAGTACTTTACAAACGAGGTCAGCAAAATACTTTTGTTTTTTTAATGGGGTAAAGCAATTTTTTTCAGGCTAATGATAGACCTGAGCAGAAAATCCAAGTTTGCCATCCAAGTTCTGTGCGATCTGTCTGTAATACCTATATGGATGGCATTTTTCTCTGGAGATACAGCACGGCTACTGTGCATCTTAATCTAACATTACATTTGGCAAAAGGAAGGAGTAACATTCTCCTGGGGACTGTCACAAGTAAAATGAAGCATCTAATTGAGAAAAGCTAACATGGATTCACCAGGGGCAAATTGTGCTTGACAAACCTGGCTCCCTTCTACAACAAAGGAACTTGCTTGGTTGATGCAGGGTGAGTAGTGGACCGTCATCTATCTGGACTTCCCTAAGGCTTTTGGTAAGTCTCTCACAACCTTCTGGGTAAACTACAAATTATAGCCTAGTTAAGTGGTGGAGAACGAGAACTGGCTGACAGGCCATACCCAGAGGGTGATAGAGTGGGCTAGCAAGAACCTTACGAAGTTCAATGGAGACAAATGTAGGGTCTTGCACCTGGGAATACATAACCCAGGAGTGCAGCTCAGACTGAGATCCACCTGGCTGGAGAGCAGCCGTGTGGAAAGGGACATGGGAGTCTCTGTGAACAAGGTCAACATGAGTAAACAGTGTGCTGCAGTGACAAAAAAAGACAACAGGATGCTGGGTTGCATCAAGAAGGGCAAAGGGCATCACCAACAGAGAAGTCATTCTCCCACTCTATTCAGTGTTTGCCAGGCCGCACCTTGAGGTGTGCAGTTTTGGTCTCCACTATACAAATAAAAAAAAAAAAAAAAATTAAAAAATGTGGACAGGCCAGAAAGCATCCAGAGAAGGGCCATGCGAATGGTCAGAGGACTGGAACATCTGCCATAGGAAAGGCTGAGAGAAATGGGCTTTTTCAGCCTTGAGAAAGGAAGGCTAAGAGGAGACCTTATTACTATGTACCAGTACATAAAGTGTGGCTACCAAGATGCTGGGGTTCCCTTTTTATGACAAATCCCATATCAAAAACAAAGGGTAATAGGGTAATAGGTACAAGTTACTCCTGGGAAGATTCTGTTTGGACTTCAGGAGAAAAATGTTCAGAATGAGAACAGTTAGACATTGAAATAATCTCCCAGGGAAAGTAAGTAGCGGATTCTCCTACACTGGCCAATTTTAAGACTCAGCTTGACAGAGTGCTGGGCCATCTCGTTTAGCCTATACTATTACCTAGAAAGGTTGGAACTGATAATTCCTGAGATCCCATTCAACCTGGCATTCTGTGGTCTAGAAAAATCTTACCTTTGTGTAGATAAGACAAGCCCATTTAAATAGACATATTTTATTTTTAAAGGTAGAGAATAAGCAAAAACTCAGACTTACGGATTCTGCTCTTGCATTCTATGATTTCAGACTGCAGGTAAGATCCAATCCCAAAGCGGTTTGTAGCAGCCACACGGAACACATATTCTGCACCTTCCACAAGTCTGGTGAACTTGAACATTGTCCTGGTTACTGACTCTGAAACTGGCAGCCATCCAGGACGATGAGCATCGCGTTGTTCTACCACGTAGCCACTAAGTGTAGCTCCACCATCCAGCTCAGGTGGGTCCCAGGAGATGGATACATAGTTTGCATCAACTTCATCAATTCTTATAGGTCCAATGGGTGGTCCAGGTTTATCTAGAAGAACGAAAAAGAGAGAAAAAAAGTGGCAAAAGGGAATCAGATGGGTGATGTAATGAAGTTCAGTCTGAGAAAGAACATGTACAATTATTTTCATGACTACTTACCAAGGATTATAATCTTTACTGTATCAGTAACTGTCCCAGATGTGTTCTTCAGTTCAAGTGTGTACTCTCCAGTGTCATGTATGGTGGTCTCACGCACAGTTAATTTAGCCATTTTGGCAGTGGTCTCTATTTTGATGCGTTCTGATTCTTTTAGTTTTGAACCAGCAAAGAACCAAGATGCAGCAGGAGGTGGTCGTCCTTCAATTGGAATAGCTAACTCAATGGGCTTGCCAGCAGGTACGTGAATTGTCTTCTGAGGTATTCCAGCTAAGTCAATTCTTGGTAGAACTAAGAAAAGCAAATAATATATATTTTAAAGCTCAGTTTTATAAATACCACATTTACTTGGTGTAAGATTCGCCCTGTTAATTTCGACAGCAGACACCTACCTTTTTGATCTTGTACTGTCACTGCTGTGACAATCTCACGTGGCTCTGACACACCCTTCTGATTCTGTGCTCTGACCCTGAACAAGTACTGTTCGCCTTCATTGAGAGAGATGATTGTATGCTCATAGACAGTAGGCTTGAGTGTGACTACCTTCAACCATCTTTCTGTTCCAGCTTTGCTGGCCTCAATAACATAGCCAGTCAATCTGCTGCCACCATCGTGTGGTGGCTTTTCCCATGCAAGAGTAACAGTGGATTTTGTGGTGTCGATCACTTCAAGCTTTTGTGGTACCATGGGGACATCAGATACTAGTACTGCATCAGATGTTTCACAAGCTTCACCAATGCCATAAATATTTTCTGGTAGTACTCTAAAGTAATATAAAGCTCCTTCTAGAAGTCCAGTTACTCTATAAAATGTTTTGCTGCATTTGGTAGTGACAGTCTTGTAAGCTCTCATTGAAGCTTCACGTTTCTCAATTATATAATTGTTGACTGGAGCTCCACCATCAATGGTTGGAATATCCCAAGTAAGTGTCACAGAATCTCTTGATACTTCCTTAATTCTCACTGCAGCTGGTGGACCAGGTGTATCTAAAACAGAAAAAAAAAAGTTTATTTTCCTTTTGAGTCGTTTCCTTTTACAGTCAATGCCTGTTGCTGCATAAAAAACAGTGCTGGGATTTGATTTGTAAATTAGCACAGCTTTAAAAATTATGCTTTTTTTTTTTGGATTAGATTGTTTCTCTGACTCCCCAAACATCCTCATCTTCTTTAAACTGCAGGCTTCCTTTGGAATTGAATGCCTTTCTTATTCCTGACTAATGTGTGCTATGGATAATGTACTGCTTATATGCAATTGTAGCAGGACTTACCATACACTTTTACAGAAATAGTTGCAGATTTTTTTCCTGATTGATTTTCAGCCTCAATGATGTATTTTCCAGCATCATACCGATTAACTTTATCCACAATGAGCAATGTGTAGCTGTCTGTAGTGTCGATAATAGCTCGGCTTACAAGATCAACACCCTGCTTGCTCCATGTGATTACAGGAGTGGGTCTGCCAGATACAGAGACCATTAAGCGTAGGGAACCACCAGCTCTGACTGTCACTGTTTTCTTCAGATCATCAGCAAGCTCAAGCTCAGGGATTTCTGTTAAAGGGTGTAAGAAACAGGGAATTAATTGATCTTTTAGTAGTTCTAAAGGAAAACATTCCTTTAAATGCATATTGTTTTCAAGTTACCTATTCTTTCCACAGGTTCTATTTCTGCTGATGTTTCACTGAAGTCACTCATTCCATTCACATTGGTAGCAGCAACTCTGAATTGGTATTTCTGGCTCGTTTTAAGACCAGTCACGGTGAACTCAGTATTCCTCAGAGTAGCAGTTGTATGTGGTCTATACCACTGTTCAGTACCTTCTTCTTTCATTTCAAGAACGTAGCCTAAGATGTCAGCACCACCATCGTATGTGGGCTTTGACCATGCTAAACTTATGCTGTGCATTGTAGTATCCACAACTCTTGGAGCCGAAGGTGATGCAGGAGTATCTTTGAAAAAGAAGAAAATGCATTCCATATTGGTGCAGGAAACATTTCACAGTAAGAAACAATTTCTAAACAGCTAGTGTCAGGAAATAGATCTAAAAATAATCTTAACTGCTTTTATTTCAACACTAGCTAGTTCTGTGTGATCACATGTGGGTTTGGGTATCTTAGTTGAAGTGTCAATGTGTGGTTTTGATCCATTATTCTAAGGAAATATGGAAGTACGTTTTAAAATGTGGTAACTTACATGATGGCTCTTTGCATAGCATGTATTGTGAAGCTTCACTAGGCTCGCTGTTCCCAGCAGCATTCACTGCAGTGACACGGAACTGGTACTGGCTGCCTTCCATGAGACCAGTGACTTTCAGTCTGGTATCATAAATGGTGTAATCTCTGTTCACTCGTGTCCAGCGCAGGCTTTTTCTTTCACGTTTGTCCACAAGGTAGTCTTTAATCTCACTGCCACCGTCTGATTCTGGTGGTGTCCACTGAATAATGACATGTTCCTTGCCTACACTCACTTCTTCAGGAGCACCAGGCTGTGTTGGGATAGCTGTTTGTTTGTTGGTTTGTTTGGGTTGGGTTTTTGGGTTGTTTAAAAAAAAAAAGGGGGTGAAAAGAAAAAATATTGTTTAAGAAATTGTTTATCAGTGAGAAATGATACATAAAATCTGATGCAGAATGAAAGGTAATAAGACTCACTGAAAGCATTCCTGGCAATCACAGGTTCTGTTTCAAGTGGAACACCTGGTCCATATTTGTTGACTGCTCTCACACGGAAGATGTATTCATTATTTTTAATAAGCTTTGTTACTACACATGATAAAGTCTGACATTCAGCCTCAACAATAACCCAGTGAAGTCTGCTCGTTTCACGTCTTTCTACGATATAGTGAGTAATTTGTGCACCTCCATCTTCCTCAGGAATGTTCCATGCCAGAGTACATTTCTCTTCTGTTACTCTGCTAATTGAGATTTTGCCTGAGCATGGGCCTGGTGAATCTGGGTAGAGATGAAAATAAGTATTGTTATCAGTAGCTAAGGAAAAGCATTTCACTCTTATTTCAAAGAATGTGTATTTATTAGTAAAGAGTCAATATTAATCATGAGGTACATACCAAGCACTTTGACAAGAACAGAAATTTGTTTCATCCCACTGGCGTTTTTAACTGTCAGAGTGTATTTTCCACTATCACTTCTGTCACAGTACTTGATAATTGCAATAGCTCGTTTGCTGGTGTACTGCAGAGATATTTTCTCACATAGATCCAATTCCTTGTCACCTTTTGACCAGAAGACTTTTGGTTCTGGTTTTCCACCAACAGCTGCATTGAGAACAAGATCTGATCCGGCCCTAATGGTCACGACTTCTCCTTGGAGTCTAGCATCAAGTTCAGCCTTTGGTGGTGCTGTCATAAGGGAAAAAAAAAGATAGCAAACTTAGATTACACAGCAGTACTAAAATCAGAACATTATGTTTTCAAATGTTCTAAGTGAATGCTTCTTACAGTATTCATCTTTGCAAATGACAGCACCAGTTGATTCAGATCCTTTGCTAATCACTCCAGCAGCATTCTTTGCTAATACACGGAATTCATATGCTTCATCTTCACCAAGAGCTGTCACAGTAAAAGAGTTTTCTGATACAATGGTGTAGTTGCATTTCAGCCAGCGTCCATCACCAGATTCACTATATGGTTTGCGCTCTATAATGTATCCAATAATTTTGCTACCACCATCATAAAGAGGTGGTGACCAGCGCAGTGACACTGTAGATCTGGTGACATCTGTTACTTCTGGTCTTCCTGGTGGATCTGAAGGAGTAAAACAGAAAAATGAGACATGCAATTCCATTTTGGCTTAAATCATAGAATCATAGAATCGTAGAATCAACCAGGTTGGAAGAGACCTCCAAGATCATCAAGACCAACCTAGCACCCAGTGCTGTCCAATCAACTAGTCCATGGCACCAAGTGCCTCATCCAGGCTTTTTTTGAACACCTCCAGGGATGGTGACTCCACCACCTCCCTGGGCAGCCCATTCCAATGCCAATCATTCTCTCTGTCAAGGACTTTCTCCTAATAACCAGTCTATATCTCTCCTGGCACAACTTGAGACTGTGTCCCCTTGTTCTGTTGCTGGTTGCCTGGGAGAAGAGACCAACTCCCAACCAGCTACTGCCTCCCTTCAGGTAGTTGTAGACAACAATGAGGTCATCCCTGAGCCTCCTCTTCTCCAGGCTAAACAACCCCAGCTCCCTCAGCCTCTCCTCACAGGGCTGTGTTCCAGGCCTCTCACCAGCTTTGTTGCCCTTCTCTGGACATGTTCTAGTATCTCAACGTCTCTCTTGAATTGAGGAGCTCAGAAATGGACACAGTACTCAAGGTATGGCCTGACCAGTGTTGAGTACAGGGGCAGAATAACCTCCCTTGTCCTACTGGCCACACTGTTCCTGATGCAGGCCAGGACCTGGGCACACTGCTCATCTTCTGCTACTACCTACCAATACCCCCAGGTCCCTTTCTACCTGCCGGTTCACCAGCCACTCTGTCCCCAGCCTGTAGCACTGCTTGGGGTTGTTGTGGCCAAAGTGAAGAACCCTGCACATGGCCTTGTTAAATCTCATCCCACTGGCCTCTTCCCACCCAGCCAGCCTGTCAAGGTCCCTCTGCAGGGCTCTCCTACACTCCAACAGATTGACACCTGCTCCTAGCTTGGTGTCATCTGCAAACTTACTGCAGCATAAATCTAAAAGTAGTACTTACCAACTGGATTTTGAGCCACTACAGGTCTGGAAGCTTCACTAGCTTTGCTAACACCTGCAGCATTCAGAGCATAGGTTCTGAATTGATATTCTAGGCCTTCTACCAGTCCTGTGACTTTGTAGTTGCATTCACAGCATGGCATTTTGTTCTCCTTCACCCAAAGGATGGTGTTGCGCTCCTTCTTTTCAACCCAATATCCAATGACTTTGCTGCCACCATCATGATAGGGTTCCTCCCAGCGAATGGCCATGGCAGTTGCAGACACAGAATAGACTTCTGGCCTTGAAGGTGGGCTTGGTGGGACTAAACACAAAAAACGGGAAGAAAATGCTAGTTATTATAAATACCTATGCCAGAGGAAAAGAACAAATTTTGAAAAGTACTTCACTTACCAAATGGATGCTCAGCAACTACTGTTTTTGACTCAAGGGGCTTGCTTACACCAAATCTGTTTTCTGAGCTGACTCGGAAACTGTACTCCTGGTATTTTGTGAGATGACCAACTTTGATCTGTGTGCGTTTCACACTGGAATTTACCAGCTGCCATGCTGTTGTGCCAGACTCACGTTTTTCTACAATGTAGTTTGTAATTTCACTGCCACCATCATCTTCAGGTTCTTTCCAGGTTAACACACAGGATTCAGCAGAGACAGATGATATTTCAATTGGGCCAGCGACAGGACCTGGCCTTCCTATGACTACCACCGTGACAGTGAATGTTTTCACACCAGCAGTGTTTTCAAGTGTGAGGTAGTATTTACCAGAGTCACCTCTCATACTGTCCTTTACAGTCAATGTGGTTCTTTCTTTTGTTGTTTTGATGGTCACTCTCTCAGTTTCCTTGAGCCTCATTTCCTCAAGTTTCCATGTCACTTTTGGAGCTGGACGCCCACTGATTGGTATATCGATAGTAAAGGTGCTTCCAGTCTTGCATGTTATGAGCTGTCTGCTTATTTCGCTGAGATCTGCTGTGGGTTCAATCTGTGGCTCCTTAATAATAACAGAAGAGAAAGCTTCTCTTGGCTCACTGTAGCCAGCATCATTCTTTGCCTTGACCCGGAACTCATATTCAGTATTCTCCACAAGGCCTTCTACAGTGAAAGTAAGTTGTTTAGTTTGTCCAGCTTCAATCCAGGAGTCAGATCCTTTTTGTTTCATTTCAAGAAGGTATCCAGTAACACGACTACCACCATCATGATCAGGTTTAAGCCAAGCTAAAACTACAGAAGACTTAGTTGTATCAACAATATCTAGTCTCTTAGGTGGAGCAGGCTCTTCTGTGGCGACAACTGGTTCTGTTAATTCACAGGGTTCACCTACACCATACTCATTTTCTGCTGACACTCTGTAGTAGTATGGCACACCTTCTGCCAGATCAGTGACCTTAAAAATTTGTCGTGTGCATTTTGAACTCACCACTTGCCAGCTACGACGGCTTGCTTCCCGTTTTTCCACAATGTAGTGATGGATACGTGAACCTCCATCCAGAACAGGAGCATCCCACATTAAAGTAATAGATTTTCGAGTGACATCTTTAAATGTAATAGGACCTGGTGGACCAGGAGTGTCCAAGACCTTGACAGTAAATGTGATAGACTTACTTCCGCTGTTGTTTTCCACAGTGAAAACATACTTCCCAGCATCATTTCTATTGCATTCCTCCACAGTCAATGTGCTGAACGAATCAGTTGTTTGAATATCAGCACGCAAGCTAAGATTAGCATCTGCTTTAGACCACACCGCAGTAGGAGCAGGTCTTCCAGAGAAAGCAATAAATAGACGAATGCTTGCACCAGCTCTTACAATATGTGTCTGTTTGAAGTTTGCATCAATATCAATTTCAGGCGCAGAAAGTCTGTCCACAGTTTGGACCGAAGCAGGAACTTCACAGCTTTCTCCTTTGCCAGCACCATTCACAGCACTAACTCTGAATTTATAGTGTTCTCCTGCCTCCAAGTCAACAACGGTATATTTAGTAGCAAGAACAGTCTCTGCATTGACTTTTTGCCATGCTTCAAGATCAGCTTTGCACATTTCAATGATGTACCCAATTATTTCCATGCCTCCATCAAAAACTGGCTTGGTCCACTCTAAGCTTACACTGGTCTTCGATGTATCTGTTACCTTTACAACATTAGGAGCACTTGGTGGGCTAACAGGTTCTCTACATTTGATGAGCCTTGAAACATCACTTGGAGGCCCAGTTCCTGCAGCATTTTCAGCCATGACATGGAATTCATACTCATTGCCTTCAATAAGGCCAGTTACTCTGTATCTGTTCTCAGTAATAGGCCTCTTACTGGATACTTTAACCCAGCGCATGCTCTTCTTTTCTCTCCTTTCAAGAATATACTCATTTATCTCACTTCCACCATCTGATTTTGGTCTTGCCCATGTGAGTGTGATGCTGTCTCCTGTTACATTGGTAGGTTCTGGAGTTCCTGGTGCATCAGGGAGAGCTAAAACACAGGAAAATCTAATTAGAAACACAAGATGATAACTCCACATTTTTTTTTTTTTTTTACAGAATAAATTGTACACTTACTGTAAGGTATTTGTGCAGTAATTGGGTCAGACTCCAATGGTCTGCCAACTCCAAATTTGTTCACTGCGGAGACACGGAACTGGTATTCATTGCCCTTAATTAGTTTGAGTGCTGTATAGCTGCAGGCTTCACATTTGTCTTCAGCTAATGCCCAAGCAATCCTGCTAGTTTCACGTTTTTCAATTATGTAATGGGAAATAGAAGCACAACCATCATTAGCTGGGGGCTCCCACCATAATGTGGCTTTTTCTCCGGTAATGTTTGTGAATCGTATTGGTCCGCCAACTTTTCCTGGTGTGTCTGAAATTTTAAGAGTTCCAAGTTATAATTTGCTGGTACTTAGAATAAAAAAATGTTTTAAAAGAACACGTGGAAAGTGTTCAGAGCAGTACCTTGTACTCTGAAGGTAATATCTTCTCGTTTAGTTCCTGATGCATTTTTGGCTTCTACTGTGTACACTCCACGATGATCCCGGGTAGCATCTCTGATGAAGATTGTACTGTATCCAATAGCTGTAGTTATTTCTATATTCATTGTTTGTTCAATCTCCTTACCATCCTTAAACCATGTCACTTTAGGTACTGGACGTCCTTTAATCAGTGCTTTAAGTCTAATGCTCTCTCCAGCTTTAACAGTAAGGCCTTCAAAGTGCTCAGGGCCAAATTCAATTGTTGGAGGAACTGAAAAAAAGGAAAAAAAAAATTCAATTCCCATATAGATAAATATTTTTCTTGCTACTCTCTTAAATGTATTAACTCTAAAAATGTTATATATACAGTTCTTTCACTGTGAAAATGATCTTCACTAAAAATCAGTTATTATATGAACCATAAACATATTTTTCCTGTAATTACACAATGCATCAGTTAACGGTAGGTGAACAACACTGTTAATATATTCTGTTACATGGTATGCCATGGTTTAAATTATTCAGTGCATCAGAATATTACAGTTTAAAATTTCTTTCCAACTCTGCTGTTGCTGCTTATCCAACCCACATATGGAGTTTCCAAGCCCTTCAGCAACTCATTACAGATAAAAGCCAGATTTGGGTCTTTAATTTCAACCCTTCCATCTTGGACTACAAATGGAAATAGGTTCTGAGTTGACTGGGAGGACCTCAATCACACATTCTTCCCCCTTTAGCCTCTCATTTCCCATCAGTATAGCCAGAAGCTCTAGCTGACCTCAGTACTCAAATATAGGCATATTAAGAAATTATTCTTACTGTTTTCATCTCTGGTCATGATATAGCCTGAAGACTGTGAAGGTGGGCTGATGGTGCCAACAGCATTTCTTGCAAGCACTCTGAACTCATATCGATCACCTGGACTGAGTCCTGTAACAGTATACTGACATTCACTGACATCAGTAAAGTTGCATCTGAGCCAACGATCTGCACTTCCTTGCCGCTTCTCAATGCTGTAAGCCACGATCTTACTGCCTCCATCACGTAGTGGAGGGTTCCATTTAAGGGTGACTGTTTCCCTGGTGACATCAATGTAGTCAGGAGTACCAGGTGGGTCTGAAAGGAAAATAATTTTAAATTATTTCTATTATTGCCCAGCATTGGCTACAAGATGAGAATTTTCTCAAATGATTGATCATTCACTCACCCACTGGAGAGACTGCCAAAGTATATTTGCTTGGCTCGCTAGCTCGGCTTAGACCTGCAGCATTTTCAGCATACACTTGGAACTGGTAATCCAGGCCCTCAAGCAGTCCAGTAATCCTATATTCTCTGCTGGATATTAATGCAACATTAACCTTCTGCCACAAAATACTGTTTCTTTCCTTCTTCTCAACATGGTATCCAGTAATCTCTGAACCACCATCATAAACAGGAGCATCCCAAGATATGGTCATTCCATCAGCGGTTACGTTGTACACAACAGGCTTGCCTGGGGCACCTGGTGGTCTAAACTGATGCTTTGCCACAACATCTGCTGAGACAAGAGGCGGGCTCACTCCATATCTGTTTTCTGCACGAACTCTAAACTGATATTCAGTATCTTTCACAAGGTTTGGTACTTTGAAAGTTGTTCTTGCAGCACTTGAACACACCAGCTTCCAGTTCATTTGTGAAGTTTCTCTCTTCTCAACACTGTAGCCAGTAATTTCTCCTCCCCCATCATCTTCAGGAGCTTCCCATGACAGAACTACACTATCTGCTTTGATTTCATCTAGTTTTAAAGGTCCTTTTGGCTTAGATGGAGGACCAAGAGTGATGACAGTGATTGTGAATGATTTTCTGGAAACTACATTATCAAGAATTAAAGTATACTTGCCACCATGCTCCTTTTTCACATTCTTGATGCTTAAGCTTATCTTGTTTTCAGTTTTCTTGAAACGAAGATGTTCAGTTTCTTTAAGAGGGAGGTTGTCCTTGAGCCAGCTCATTGATGGCTTAGGCTTACCTTTATAGGGCAATTCAATGTGCAGGTTGTGTCCAATTCTTACTGCAATTTGACCTCCAGGAATATCAGAAAGATCAGCTTCAGGTGTTATTGTAAGTTCTTTCACTGTAATGGGTCCAATGGTAACGCCGTCACTCTTGCCTTTTTCGTTTTTAGCAAAGACTCTGAACTCCATGACAGAAAGTTCTTTAAGTTTTTCAACTTCAAATTCACAGCTCTTGCTTGTCCCTGCATAAGTCCATTCTTTTTCTTCCTGCAACTTCTTTTCAATAACATAGTCTGATACAATGCTACCACCATCGTAATCGGGTTTGCTCCACTGCAGTTTAACAGAAGTCTTTGTAGAATCTTTCATGGCCAGGTCTTTCACAGGTCCAGGTACGTCTGCAGCTTTCACTGGTTCAGATGTCTCACAAGGTTCACCTAGTCCAATTTCATTTTCAGCAAGAACACGGAAGAAGAATGCAGTCTTTTCTGACAAGTTAGTTAGCTTAAAGGTGGTATGAGAACAATTTGTTGTTACAGTCGACCAGGCCCGCTTTGTAGCATCTCTTTTTTCAACAACATAATTTGTTATTTCAGAACCACCATTAATGAGAGGTGGTTCCCACACCAGTGTAACTGTGCCACGAGAAACATGCTTAAGCTGCAGCTTCTGGCATGCAGATGGTGTGTCAAGTACTTTTACGTTCACAAATGATGATTTTGCTTCTCCAACTCCATTTTCAATGGTAAGAACATATTTTCCTGTATCATTTCGGGTCACTTGAGGAATAGTAAGTAGTGTAGATGATTCTGTGTTCTGGATGATGTATCTTTCATCGCTCCCAAGATTCTTGTCACCCTTTCTCCATGTAACTGTTGGAGGAGGTCTTCCTTTGAATGGAATCATTATTTCCACATCTTCACCAGCTTTAGCAACAATAGAGGTCCGGAGAGCAACATCCAGATCAATCTCTGGTGCCACTGTGGAAATAAATAAAAAATAATAATGCATACTTGGAATGCAAAATAGGAAAAACTTTGAAAATAGACCAAAACAGAAAAATAGTAAATCACTGAAAATTACAGTACCAAGAATATCTTTAGCTTGAACAGGTTCTGTCATCTCAATAGGCTCTCCTTGTCCAGCACAGTTTATTGCAGACACACGGAAATAGTAATTAATGCTTGGCTGAAGGTGTGATACAACATATTCTGTTGTTCTCACTTCTCCCTTAGTACTGACTACAGTCCATTCTTGCTCTTCACCTTCCCTTTTCTCCACCACATAGCTGGTAATGGGACTTCCTCCATCATAAGCAGGTTTAATCCAGCCAAGGGTGACAGATGTCTTGGTTGTGTCCACAACTTTCAGCTTTGTTGGTGAGCCTGGCTTATCTGTAAATGACAGTTTAGGGGGAAAAAACAGTTCAGAAGCTATATTTAAAACTAATCCTTAAGAGGAGTAAACCCCATATTAATTGCTCCTTGTTCACTGATTTCTAACCAGTTAGAATGATTGCACATTGTATCTTACCAACAGGATCCACAGCTTTGTAGAATTCAGAAGCTTCAGAGAATGGACCTTGTCCAGCTGCATTGACGGCACAAACTCTGAAATGGTACTCGCTGTTTTCAACCAGACCTGTTACTTTCTGTCTGGTGTCTCGAATAGTTTCTTTAGTGACCTTGAACCAACTCAGACTCTTCTTGTCACGCTTCTCAAGAAAATATCCTGATATTTCACTTCCTCCATCAACAGTAGGCCTATTCCAGACAACAGTCATAGAATTCTTAGTTATCATTGTGACTTCTGGTACACTAGGTGGTCCGGGTGTAACTGAGTTAAAAAAAAAGAAAAGTCACTTTAGTACTACCTACAAATAATAGACAGAATGATTCAGTTGCATATGTTGTATAAAATGTTTCTTACCAAATGAATTTTTGGCTATAATGGGTTCAGACTCCAGTGAATCACCAATTCCAAACTTGTTCACACCACGAACACGGAACACATATTCATTGCCTTTGATGAGTTTTGTTGTAGTTATGATACAGCTCTCCTGTTTTTCAGAAATTAAAGACCATATAACCCGACTTGTCTCCCGCTTTTCAACAATGTAGTGTGTTACAGGTGCACCACCATCATCTGCTGGTGGGTCCCACATTATTGTAATCTTTTCAGCAGTGACTGTCTTAAACTGTATTGGTCCACTTGGTGGCCCTGGCTTGTCTGTGGAAGGTAGAAGAAAGAAGATGGTAAGTATTTATTACTGAATTACCATTCAGTAATACAACAAAGTCATATCTCAGGACATACCAAGTATCTGTAGTCTAACATGAGCTGTTGCTGAACCCATGGCATTCTTCAGTTTTAATTCATAAGTGCCGCTGTTGAGTCGAGTTGCATCCTTGATGAGTATAGAAGCAAATTCTGTTGTGTTTTCAATGGACAGTATTGCACTGCTTTGTAGCTCATTGCCATTTTTGAACCATTCAATTGTAGGTATAGGCTTTCCTGAGATGCCTAGTTTTAGCTTAACTGAAGTTCCTGCTTTATATTTTACTACTTCTGTATATTCTGGTGGCACATCAATTTCAGGTGCACCTTAAAAGAAAAAAGGGGGAGGGAAGAATATGGAAAAAATAAGAAGATACTTATTTTAGACTTGTATTTAATAAAACAAAAAATAATGGTACTTTATATAAGCTAATGGTTACAGACTTTTTATAAATACAAATTAAAGATAGCATGTATAACTTAAGTCATAAACCTAGAACAAGTTAGATCTGATCTGCCAGGAGAAGGCAACCACAGGTATAAAAATGTTACCTCCTTGGCATGGGCAGTCTTTTATTGCTTAAATAATAAATATAGTATAAGACTAAAAATGCAGATAAAGCCAAAATTGTTCATTACTGTCATTCCCAAAAGTCATAGTCTCATAGTCATTTAAAGCTTTCCATATTTGAAAGAATGTAGTTCTACATAACAGTGCTGTCTTTAAGCTTCCTAGCACCACCAAATACCATTATATCATTGTGAAACACTTACCATATGTATCAACACATGTGATAGGACCTACAACATCTGAGGGGTTACTAATGGAACCGATGGCATTCTTTGCAAAGACCCGGAATTCATACTGGGAATTCTGTGTCAGACCAGATACTGTGAAATGAGTCTCAATAACATTGGTGAAGCTAGCTTTTGTCCATCTGCCATCTGGAAGATCACGCTTTTCTACAATGTATCCGGTGATCTTACTACCGCCATCAAATGCTGGCTTCTGCCATGACAGTGTGATGGAAGTCTTGGAAATATCTGAGACACGAACATTTCTTGGAGGTTCTGTAATAGGAAACATAAAATAATTGCTAATAAATTAGAGCTGGTTTGGATATTGGCTTACTGTACAGGACAGAGGTTAAAAAAAGTGCACTTGTTATGCCAAGTTTTTTTCTGGGGAATACATACCACAAGCATCAATTGCAAGGACTGCATCAGAAGGATGACTTGCTTTTCCAATGCCAGCTGCATTTTCTGCATAAACTCTGAATTCATAGATAAGGCCAGCGCTGATGTTGGTTACTTTGAAGTGAGTCGTACGGATGAGGGTCTTGTTAGCCTTTTGCCATAATATGCTATTCCTGTCTTTCATTTCCAGATGGTATCCAATGACTGCACTGCCACCATTAGTGACTGGTTCATGCCATCCAACAGTAATACTCTCTCGGGTGACATGTGTGACCCATGGTGTGGAAGGAGGGCCAGGAGTAGCTGTTATAGAAAGAGGTAGTTATTAACAAAATTGTATTTTCATCACCAAAGCATTAAAACATCAACCTATAGTCTGAGAAGCATGTTACTCACTGTAAGGAAGCTTGACAACCACACATTGTGAGTCTATATGATCACTGATGCCAAAGCGGTTCTCGGCTTTGATACGGAATTGGTATTCTTCTCCAGTTGTGAGCTTTGTAACTTTGATAACAGTTCTGGCAACGGTGGCAGACACTTCAGACCAAGCAGCAGTACTTGTTTCTCTTTTCAGTACAATGTAGTTGGTAACTTGACTTCCACCATCGTAAGCTGGAGGCTGCCATCGGAGTGTTACACTCTCTTCAGTGATATCGCTAAGGGCAACTGGACCAACAGGAGGACCTGGTCTATCCAGCACAACAATATTAACAAATGATTTTGTGGTGCCACTCGAGTTAGCAGCAGTAATGTCATATCTGCCAGCATCAGCAGCTACACTTTCTTTAAGGTTAATGATGAAACTTTCTGCAGTGGTTTCTGTGTGAAATCTCATGGTAGATTTCAGTGACACACCATCTCTAGACAATGTCATTTTTGGCACTGGTTTTCCAGAAACTGGAATTTCAACCTTCAGGTTAGATCCTGCTCGAACATATACAGTATTATGAGGAAAGCCCTTCATGTCAATCTCAGGAGATTCTGAAAAAGAAAACATTTTCAGAACATTAAAAATATTACTTATTTTTAAATGTAACTACAATTCAATACATATCAACTTTTCTCTCATATCAGGAAACATACCTAATTGTTCTTTAACTGTAACAGGGAGCAGTAGTTCCTTAGGATCACTTAAACCTGCCTGGTTTTCTGCAGACACCCTGAAGAAATAGTCAACATTCTCCTTAAGACCATGGACAACATGATGAGTTGTCTTTACAACTGCACACTTGACCCATTTTTGCTGTCCTTTCTCAAGAGCTTCAATGAGGTAGCTTACAATTCTACTTCCACCATCATGTTCTGGTTTTAGCCATGAAAGTGAAACACTGTCCTTTGTGATATTTGTTACTCCAAGTTTTTCTGGTGGGCTGGGTTTTTCTGAGAAAAGAAGTGCAACAGGTTAAGTAATATAGCAACTCTTAACATTGTATAATAGCAATTACAGAGGAAAGCCATCTAGATTGAGAAGATGTATTTTTAAGTTAATTTGTATATTCTAAGTAGTTTAAGCTATCTAGATAGAGGAAAAAGATTTTAAAATTAATTTATTTTCAGAAATAGTTTAAGCAAAATGCAAGCAAAAGTTTAGAAGAAAACTATTACTTAGCTCTTTTTCATTTGTAAGACTGCAGACACAAGTTTTTTTTTTTACTGTAAAGAGATTTAACACTTTTTATATTATTTTGAAGTAAATATTTTAAAGCATGCATTTATATATATATATATATATATATATATATATATATATATATATGTGTGTGCGTGTATATGTATATATATATATAAAAAACTAAATACTACTCTTTGTAAAACGCACCTGTTATTTTTGTCCCCTCCTTGGTCTCAGAAGGCACTCCAACACCATACTCATTTTCTCCAGAAACCCGGAAGTAGTAAATGGCACCTTCTTGCAATCCAGTCACTTTGTAGGACAGGCGATGGCAATTGTTTGTCACAGTGACCCATGCTTTTTTGCTAGCTTCTCGTTTTTCAATAACGTAGTTCTTCACAGGTGCCCCACCATCATTTTCAGGAACATCCCAAGCTAACACAGCAGATTCTTTAGTTACATCTTTTGCTGTGATATTAGATGGTGGACCAGGAGTGTCAAGAACTTTGACGATTAAAGTTAAGGTAGCAGTGTTTAGGATGTTTTGCAATGTTAATGTGTATTTTCCAGAATCGTTTCTTGTTGCTTTTTCAATAGTAAGAGATGTGCAATGATCTGAAGTATCAATGCTTGCTCGTGTACGAAGATCGGTGTCTGGTTTGTTCCATGTTACATTTGGAACTGGTTTGCCCCTGAAAGGAACAGTCATTGTGAATGATCCACCAGCCTTTACAATTAAAGTCTTCCGCATTTCACTGTCAATATCAAATGCAGGTTCTTCTTCTCTTTCTTTTGCTACCTGAGGTTCTGAGATATCACTTGGTTCACTGACACCCATTTTGTTAATGGATTTCACTCTGAAGACGTACTCAGAACCTGATACTAATCCTCCTATGGTGTACTCTGTGCCTCTTAAGTTCTGAATAGCAGTTGTCCAATCAGTTTCATCAGTTTTCTTGTATTCAACTGTGTATCCTGTTACAGGAGCACCTCCATCAAACAGTGGCTTTGTCCACCCAATTGTGATATTTGACTTTGTAGAATCTATAACCTTAGGCTTAGATGGGGGAGATGGCAAGAAGATTGGATCTTCTGCCCGAACCAGTGGTGTGGTTTCACTTGGAAGACTGAGGCCAGCAGCGTTTTCTGCATAAACTCGGAATTCATATTCGCATCCTTCACGAAGACCAGATGATTTCACTCTTAAATCATAAACTGGCTTTTTGTTTACACGAATCCATCTTAGGCTAGTTTTCTCACGCCTTTCAATTACATAGCCTGAGATCTCATTGCCTCCGTCAGATTCAGGTCTTGCCCAGCACAGAGTTATTGCATCTTTGCTCACACTGGTGATCTCTACAGATGTAGGTGGACTTGGAACTGTAAATGGGTCTAGAGCTTTGACAGCAACACTTTCTAAAGGCTCACCAACACCATATTTGTTAACTCCCATTACTCTGAAAATATACTCATTGCCCTTCAGTAATTTTGTCACTTTACAGGATGTTGTTCGAAGCTCCCCTTCACAAAGTGTCCATGCAATTCTGCTGGTCTCCCGTTTTTCTACAATATAATAGTCAATATCTGCACCACCATTTTCCTGAGGAGGTCCCCATGACAAATGGCACTTTTCAGCAGTAAGGCCATTTATTTCCAATGGGCCTGCAGGTGGGCCAGGTCTGTCAAGTACTTTGCAATTAACTGCCAAGGATTTTGTTCCTGCAACATTTTGTAATGTTAGTACATATTGTCCTGAATCACTTCGGACACAATCCTTAATGGTTATTGCAGTAGTGTGATCTGTTGAAACTATTTCAACTCTGGCCTTTCCTTCAAGCTCCTTGCCATCCTTTGTCCATGAGATTAGTGGTAATGGCCGTCCTGCAACATCAGCATTGACTTTAAACACTTCTCCAGCTTTCACAACTACAACATCCCTGAATTTGGCATCCATCATAATTCTTGGAGCCTCAACATCATCTTTTACAGTCACAGGTCCAGTTGATTCAGATGGCTGACTAAAGAGTCCAGCAGCATTCTTTGCAATCACATGGAATTCATATCGCTGGTCTTCTGTAAGTCCCCCTACATCAAAGTATGTTTCTTGTACGTTAGTAAAATTACACTTTAGCCAACGTCCATCTGGTAGCTCTCTACGTTCAATAATATATCCTGTTACTTTAGCTCCACCATCATATTCTGGTTTAGTCCATTTCAGTGAGACACTTGTCCTTGTGATATTAGTAACTTCTGGCTGGCCAGGAGGATCACATGGATCTCTTGCAGCAACTGGTTCACATGATTTACTGCATTTGCCTATTCCAGCAATGTTTTCAGCATACACACGATATTCATACATCAGTCCTTCATCGAGACCTGTAACTTTCATTTGTGTATCAGCTATTAGGCTCTTGTTGACTTTTGTCCAAAGAATGCTGCTTCTTTCTTTACGTTCCAAGTGATATCCTAGTACCCTGCTACCTCCATCATTAACTGGTACCTGCCAAGTTACAATCATGAACGCTTTAGTCGCGTGTGTCACATGAGGTGTTCCAGGTGGCCCTGGAGGTTTAAATGGATACTCTGCCACAACAGAAGGAGAATTGGTGTAGCTGCTCTTCCCATAGCGGTTTTCTGCACAGATACGGAACTGATATTCTGAGCCAGTGGTGAGTCGAGATACTTTAATTGATGTCCTTGCAACTGCTGCAGATACTATATCCCACGTTGTTGTAGTAGTATCTCGCTTCTCCACAATGTAATTACTAATGTGGCATCCACCATCATATGCTGGAGGTTTCCAAGAAAGAGTTACACTGTCAGCACTAACTTCATCTATATGCACATCGGTTGGTGGTCCTGGTCTATCAAGGACAACCACAGTTAGAGAGGCAGTTGTTGACCCAGCAGTATTTGAAAGATGTAATTCATAGTGTCCCAAATCCTCATTTGAAGCTTCCTTGATGGACAGTGAAGTTGAAGTCTTTGATGTCTGAACATTTACTCTGGTTGTCTCTTTTAAGGGATTCCCATCCTTCTTCCACGTAATGGTTGGAAGAGGTCGACCTCTGAATGGCACCTCAATCTTTAGATCATCTCCAGCTTTTACAGTGAATGTGTTAAAAAGGAGCTCAACAGATGGCTGGATTTCAATATCCTTTGCAATGACTGGGACTCCAAGTTCTCTTGGATCACTTTTTCCTTTTTCGTTAACAGCAATGACTCTGAAACTGTACTCTTCTCCCATACTTAAGCCTGTTATTGTTGCTTCTAGTGTTTTCACCTGGGTACATGCACTCCATTTTGTACTTCCTTTACTTTGCATTTCTACTATATAACCAGTAATTTTGCTGCCTCCATCACTTTCTGGCTTTTCCCATTTAATTGAAGCAGAGTTGCGAGTCACATCAACAAGAACAACCTTTGCAGGTGGAGCAGGTGGTTCAGAGACCTTAACTGCATCAGGTGTTTCAGCTGGTAAGCCAGCTCCATATTCATTTACAGCTAGAACACGGAAGTAGTAACTACATCCTTCTTGTAGTTGAGTAATTTTGAAAGAGTTCTTAGTGCAGTTGCTTGTAATTGTGGCATAGGCCTTTCTTGTGGATTCTCGCTTTTCAACGACATAGTTGGTAATTTTAGATCCACCGTCAATGAGTGGTGGCTCCCAGGCTAATGTTACAAAGTCTTTCTTCACTTCTCTGATTGTCAGGTTTATAGGTGCACTAGGTGTATCAAGCACTCTAACATTTACGAAAGCTGATTTTTTGCCACTGTTGTTCTCTAAAGTAAGATTGTATCTACCGCTATCAAACCTATTCACATTGTCAATGACCAGCATTGTATAGGAACTGGTGACTTCAATCTGAGCTCGCTCACTTATTGTTCCTTCTGCTTTCTCCCATTTAACTTCAGGTTCTGGTCTTCCTTTGATGGTGACAAACAGGCGTAATGTGCTACTAGCACGTACAGTGACTACTTTTCTGAGATCTGCATCAAGTTCAATTTCAGGAGGTTCAATCTTGTCTGCTGCTATGACTGTACCAGGTATAATAGCAGGTTCTCCTACTCCTTCTGAGTTGATTGCACAGATGCGGAAGTTATACTCCTGGTTCTCTTTAAGTTTTGTTACAGTGAACTGTTTTCCTTGTAGGCCTGTTGGTGGAGTGCAGGTAGTCCATTCATCAGCAGCAGCTTCTTTTACTTCTACTAGATATCCTTTAACTGGAGCACCACCATCATAAATGGGCTTACTCCAGGCAAGGGAAACTGATGACCTGGAAGTATCTGTAACCTTTGGATTGCTTGGTGGACCTGGTGGATATAACACGTCACAAGCACGGTAGAAAACTGATGGCTCACTGGGTTCCCCTACCCCTGCAGCATTTTCAGCAGAAACTCTAAATTCATAGAAATGCCCATCACTAAGACCTGTTACTCTGAATCGTAAGTCCATCAGCCTTTTCTTGTTGCATTTGGTCCATCGGATACCATCTTTGTCTCGTTTTTCAAGTATGTAACCTTCAATTTCAGCTCCACCATTGTCTTCTGGGCGGCCCCATGTTACAACCATGGAATCTTTTGTGATTGCTGAAACTTCAGGTGTTGAAGGAGGACCGGGGGGTTTATATGGATTACATGCCACAACTGGCTCAGATTCCAAGGGTTCTCCAATTCCATATTTATTTACTGCCATTACACGGAAAATGTATTCATTGCCAGCAAGGAGTCTGGTTACTTTGTGGTTAAGAGCCTGTACATCTGTTGCTACTTGCGTCCATGAAAGCCTGCTTGTCTCTCTCTTCTCAATGATATAATGTGAGATATTTGAACCACCATCATGTAAAGGTGGGGACCATGCCAAGTAGCATTTTTCTGCAGTGACACCTGTAACTTTCAAAGGTCCTTCTGGAGGTCCTGGCCTGTCAAGCACTTTTACAGTGATTGGTATAGATTTCGTGCCACCAACATTTTTAAGATTAAGAGTATAGTGACCTCCATCTACTCTTATACAGTCTTTGACAGTAAGAGTTGTTTTTTGAATGGTAGATTTAATTTCCATTCTTGCAGTTGCTTCTTCAAGTTCTTTACCATCTTTTGACCATGTAATGTCAGGAATAGGTTTGCCGTGGATATCAGCTTCAAGAACAAAGGTTTCTCCAGCATGAACAACAATGACATCTTTGTATTTTGGATCCAGTGAAGCCCCCGGTGCTTCAATTTCATCTCTGGCAGTAATGGGCCCTGTACTTTCAGATGGCTCACTCAAGCAACCTGCTGCATTTCTTGCAATTACTCTAAATTCATATCGCTGGTCTTCAACAAGACCACTTACTGTAAATTCTGTTTCCAACACATTTGTAAAGCTAGCTTTCATCCAGCGACCATCTGGTAGTTCTTTCTTTTCTACAATGTATCCAGTTATTTTGCTTCCACCATCATATTCTGGTTTTTTCCACTGTAGTGTGACATTATTTCTTGTAACAACAATGGCCTCTGGGCGGCCAGGTGGGTCACAAGGGTCCCGGGCAACATACAATTCTGATACTTTGCTGACTTTGCCAATGCCAACAATGTTTTCAGCAGAAACTCTGAACTCATATTCAAGACCTTCTTCAAGGCCATCTGTTTTATATTTGGTGTCTGTAATGAGTGACTTGTTCTGTTTTGTCCAAAGAATGCTGTTCTTGTCTTTACGTTCAAGATGATAGCCAAGAACTTTGCTTCCTCCATCATTAACTGGTTCATGCCATTGTACAATCATATGGTCTTTTGATGATGCTGTTACAAATGGGGTTCCAGGTGGCCCAGGCACCTTATAGGGGTATTGCACAACAACTGGTTTAGAGTCCAGGGGAGAACTCTTCCCATATCTGTTTTCAGCAGAAATCCTGAACTGGTATTCAGAACCAGTTTTAAGCTTTGCTGCTTTAATAGTTGTTCTTGCAACAGTTGCTGACACAATGCTCCATGTAGTAGTGGTTGTATCACGCTTTTCTACTATATAGTTGCTTATCTGACAGCCACCAGTATAATCAGGTGGATCCCATGACAAAACAACAAAGTCTGCACTAACTTCGTCAAAGCGAACAGGTCCACGTGGTGGGCCAGGCTTTTCCAGTATAATTATGCTCAGCTGCTCTGTTGCTGTACCTGCTGTGTTTGTTGCTGTTACTGTATATTTACCAAAGTCTTCCTTGTTGCTTTCCTTAATATGTAAGATAGTTGATGTTGAGGTATTCTCAATATTCAATCTGGTTGTCTGTTTCAATGGCTGCTCATCTTTTGTCCATGCAATGGTAGGCTTGGGTCTACCTATAAATGGTACCTCTACCTTCAGATCTTCTCCAGCCTGTACGCTGTAGGTATTAAACATCAGTTTGAAACTTGGCTCAATTGTCAAGTCTTTAGCTATCACGGGAATTCCAAGTCCTCTGGGATCACTTTTGCCTTTTTCATTGTAGGCAATCACACGGAATTGATACTCTTGCCCTGGACTCAAACCAGAGACAACTGCATTGCATGTTTTGGTCTCACTAACAACACTCCATTTTTCTGTTCCTTTAGGCAACATTTCAACAATGTATCCCAAAATTCTGCTACCACCATCATGTTCAGGTTTTTCCCATGAAAGTGATGCACTTCTCTGAGTCACATCAGTTAGTATTACTTTGCCAGGTGACAGAGGTGGCTCTGAGGCTTTGACAGCATCCTTGGTTTCAGCTGGAACACCAATTCCAAATTCATTTTCTGCCATAACTCTGAAGTAATAAATTGCTCCTTCTGTAAGATTTTCAACTTTGAAGCTTGTCTTGCCACACTTAGCACTTACATTTGCAAACGCCTTCCTGGTTGACTCACGCTTGTCTATCACATAGTTCTTTACCTTTGCACCACCATCAATAATAGGCGGTTCCCATGACAATACAGCAGAATCCTTCTTTATATCCTTTACCACTAAGTTCTGTGGTGGTCCTGGTGTGTCCAAGACTTTTACTGTAACAAATGCAGATTTAGAACCACTGCTGTTCTCCAACTTAAGAATGTACTTGCCAGCATCATTTCTATCACAATTGTCAATTGAAAGTTGTGTGAAGTTTACGCCTTTATCAATCTGAACTTTTTCTGTGAATTCACCTTCTTCTTTAGACCACGTGATGTCAGGTGTTGGTCGTCCCCTGAATGGTATGTGAATCCTAGCAGAACCACCAGCTCTAACAACTATCCCTTTCCTTAGCTCAGAATCAATATCAAGTTCTGGAGCTTCAAGTTTGTCTTCTGGCTTAATAGTACCAGGAATTGATGCAGCCTCTCCTACACCAATCTTGTTGAGGGCACACACTCGTAGTTTATATTCTTGATGTTCAGTAAGCTTTTTGATTTCAAATCGAGTAGCACGTATGCCTGTCTGAGGAGTAACAAGTGACCAATCATCTTCATCTGCTTTACAGATTTCTACAAGGTATCCCTGGATTTCACAACCACCATCATAAATAGGCTTACTCCAAGCAAGTGTTACTGAATTTTTGGTGGTATCCACAACATGGGTGTTTGTAGGTGGGCCAGGCTTGAACATGGGGTCACAAGCTTTAAAATAGGGAGAAACTTGACTTGGTTCACCCACTCCAGCAGCATTTTCAGCAGAGACTCTGAATTCATAGTCATGATCCTCTGTTAATCCTGTAACTCTTAACCGTAAGTCTGTAATTCGGCGTTTATTGCATTTTATCCATCTGATGCCTTCTCGGTCTCTCTTTTCTACAATGTAACCTATGATTTCACTACCTCCGTCACTATCTGGCCGGCTCCAGCAGATCGTCATAGAATCCTTTGTGATGTTAGTGACTTCCAAAGCCTTTGGTGGCCCAGGAACCACAAATGGATTTTTCATCATTACTGGCAAAGATTCTAATGGCTCACCTACTCCATATTTGTTCACTGCCATAATACGGAAAATATACTCATTTCCTTCCAAGAGCTTTGTTACTTTCAGCATTGTAGGTAAAACTTCTGAAGCAACAACAGTCCATGCTAGGCGACTGGTTTCTCTCTTCTCTACAATGTAATGAGAAATATCACTGCCACCATCATGAAGAGGAGGAGCCCATGCCAATGAACATTTTTCAGCTGTAACTCCTGTTATTTGGACTGGGCCCTCTGGAGGTCCTGGCCTGTCCAGGACTTTTACGTTAACTGGAGCTGTCTTTGTTCCTGCAACATTAGAGGCTTCTAAAATGTATTGTCCGCCATCAACTCTAATGGCATCTTTTACAATTATTAATGCACTGAAGTCTGTGTTCTTTATTTCACATCTGGCATTTCCCTCGAGCTCTTTATCTCCTTTGTACCACTTAATGGTTGGTAGTGGTTTTCCATGAACATCAGCCTCAATTCTGAATGTTTCACCAGCATTTACAACAACTGTGTCTTTGTACTTCGGATCCATTGAAATTCGTGGAAGTTCAACCTCATCCCTTGCTGTTATTGGCCCTGTACTGTCAGAAGGTTTGCTTATTGCACCTGCAGCATTCTTCGCAATTACTCTGAATTCATATCTTTGGTCTTCAGTAAGCCCAGTTACAGTGAACTGAGTTTCAATGATATTTGTGAAGCTAGCTTTCATCCAGCGACCGTCTGGTAAGTCGCGCTTCTCTACAATATAACCAGTGATCTTGCTTCCACCATCGTATTCTGGTTTGGTCCACTGTAGAGTAATAGAGCTCCTTTTTATTATTATAGCTTCTGGGCGACCTGGAGGATCGCATGGGTCGCGAGCTACATAGCATTCAGAAACTTTACTTGTTTTGCCCACACCAACAATATTTTCTGCAGAAACTCGGAACTCATATTCAATTCCTTCTTCAAGGTTAGTTGTTTTAAAAGTTGTGTCCTGAATAATAGTCTTGTTCACTTTAGTCCATAAAATGCTGTTTTTCTCCTTTCTTTCAAGATGGTAGCCCAAGACTCTACTGCCACCATCATTTATTGGTTCATGCCACTGTACGACCATGGAATCTTTTGTTACTGTTGTCACGAATGGTGTTCCAGGAGGTCCTGGTTCCTTGTAAGGGTACTGTGCTACAACTGGTGCAGAATCCAGTCCAAAGCTCTGTCCATACCTGTTCTCAGCAAATATTCTGAATTGATATTCTGAACCAGTTTTCAGTTTAGTCACCTTCAGCGTAGTTCTTGCAACAGTAGCTGAAACTGTTTCCCATACAGTGGTGGTTGTATCTCTCTTGTGAACAACATAGTTGGTGATTTGGCAGCCACCTGTGTACACTGGGGGATTCCATGATAAGGTAATACTTTCTGCACTTATTTCATCGAACTTCACAGGTCCTACTGGAGGGTCAGGTTTGTCTAGAGTTATAATTTCAACAGAGGCAGACTTTTGCCCAACAACATTAGCCACAGTGATTTCATAAGTGCCACTGTCCTCTTTGTTAGTTTCTTTAATATTCAGTACAGTAAGATCAGCTGAATCACTAACGTTGACTCTTGTTGTCTGCTTTAATGGCTGTCCATCTTTCACCCAAGTAACAGTTGGTTTCGGTCGACCTGAAATTGGTACTTCTACTTTCAGATCTTGTCCCACTTGGATACTGTAACTGTGAAAAGCAGGTCTTACATCAGGTTCAATCACCAGGTCTTTTGCAACTATTGGAACAGCAAGTGCTCTAGGATCACTCTTACCCTTTTCATTTACAGCCATTACTCTAAAAAGATATTCTTCCCCTTGAGTTAGGTTAGTGATAACTGCTTCTAGTGTTTTTACACGAGCACACTCTGACCACTTCTCGCTGCCCTTTACTTGCATTTCCACAATGTATTGTATGATTTTGCTGCCACCGTCATGTTCAGGTTTTGCCCAGCTTAGTGAGACACTGTTTCTTGTGACGTCATCCACTGTAATTTTTCCAGGAGGCTGTGGAACTTCAGCAACTTTAACTGGGTCACTAGTTTCTGCAGGGAGGCCAATTCCATATTCATTCTCAGCAGAGATTCTGAAGAAGTAATAACAGCCCTCCTGAAGTTGATCTACTTTCCATGAAGTCTTGTGGCAGTTTGTTACAACAGCTGCGTATGCCTTTCTTGTTGCTTCACGCTTTTCAATAATGTAATTCTTAATTTTTGCTCCACCATCCAAGAGAGGAGGCTCCCATGAAAGTGAAACGGAGTCTTTAGTGATCTCTCTGATTTTTAAATTAACAGGTGCACTTGGGGTATCCAGTACTCTTACACTTACAAAGGCAGACTTTGTTCCACTGCTGTTTTCTAACGTCAGAGTATACTTTCCAGTATCGAATCTGTTAACGTTGTCTAGAACAAGAGAAGTAAAGCTGCTAGTGTTTTCAATAATTGCTGCTTCTCTGATCTCACCATCTGTTTTACCCCATTTTACTTCAGGTGTTGGACGACCTCTGATGGGAACAAACAGTCTTAAGGAACCTCCTGCCCTCACATTTACAATCTTCCTTAATTCCATGTCAAGGTCAAGGTCTGGTGCCTCCATCTTTTCTTCCACAATAACAGAACCAGGAACATCTGCATGTTCTCCAACTCCTGCTTTATTAACTGCACATATGCGGAATTTATATTCATGTTTTTCCACTAATTTTTCAACTTCCATGTGAGTATTTTTAATTCCAGTTGGAGGGGTGCAAATTGACCAGTCACCGTCACTTACATCACACTTTTCTACAATGTATCCCTGAATTTCAGCACCACCATCATAGATAGGTTTACCCCATGAAAGGAAAACTGAAGATCTTGTAACATCCACAACTTTAGGATTATTGGGTGGGCCTGGCTTGTAGATGGGATCACATGCTTTGTAGTAAGTGGAAGGTGGGCTTGGTTCACTAAGACCAGCAGCATTTTCAGCTGAAACTCTGTACTCGTAATCATGATTTTCTAGAAGCCCAGTCACTCTGTATCTCAATTCACTTATCAGGCGTTTATTACATCTTGTCCAGCGAATGCCTTCCTTATCTCGTTTTTCAAGTACATAGCCTAGGATTTCACTGCCACCATCTGAGGCTGGCCTTTCCCATACAACTATCATAGAGTCCTTGGTAATGGCTGTGACTTCTGGTGTCTTCGGTGGAAGAGGAACTCCAAATGGGTTCTTTGCAAGTATGGGTTCTGACTCAAGAGGTTCACCAACACCGTATTTATTTACTGCCATGATGCGGAAAACATATTCATTTCCTTCTAAAAGTTTTGTAACTTTGCAGTTTAGGGTTTGCACATTTGAATCAACGACGGTCCACACCAAGCGGCTTGTCTCCCTTTTTTCTACAACGTAGTGTGAAATCTCACTACCGCCATCTTGTAGCGGAGGTTTCCATGACAGCACACATTTTTCAGCAGTAATGCCTGTGATTTCAACAGGACCTTCTGGTGGTCCAGGTCTATCAAGTACTTTGACATTAACAGGAACTTTCTTTTCACCAGCAACATTCTTTGCCAACAGTACATACTGACCACTGTCAACTCTAACGGCTTCCTTCACACTTAGGCTTGTAGCAAAATCAGTACTTTTTATTTCCATACGAGCAGTACTTGTCAGCTCATGATCACCTTTTAACCACTGAATGGAAGGTATTGGTTTGCCATGAACATCAGCATCAATCTTGAATGACTCACCAGCATGCACCACAATAGTGTCTTTGTATTTTGGATCCATACTTATATGAGGAGGTTCTACTTCATCTCTTGCTGTAATTGCCCCTGAGCTCTCAGATGGTTCACTGAAAACACCTGCAGCATTTCGTGCTATAACACGGAACTCATACCTCTGGTTTTCAACTAGACCAGTTACTTCAAAGTGGGTATCAATAACATTTGTAAAGCTTGCTTTCATCCAGCGACCATCGGGTAGCTCCTTCTTTTCCACAATATAGCCTGTGATCTTACTTCCACCATCGTATACAGGTTTCTTCCACTGAAGTGTTACTGAGCTTCTTGTGACAATTATAGGTTCTGGACGGCCCGGAGGGTCACATTGGTCATGTGCAGTATAGCATTCAGATGCTTTGCTTGCTTTTCCAATGCCAACTATGTTTTCTGCATAAACCCTGAACTCATATTCAAGACCTTCTTCAAGGCCAACTGTTTTAAATTTGGTATCTGGAATAGGCGTTTTATTCAGTTTGGACCACAGGATGCTGTTTCTTTCTTTGCGCTCCAAGTGATAGCCAATGATCTTGCTACCACCATCATTGACTGGTTCATTCCATTGTACCACCATGCTGTCTTTTGAGACATTTGTTACAAAAGGGGTTCCAGGTGGACCAGGAACTTTATATGGATATTGGGCTACAATTGCCTCTGAAGTGAGGTAAGTACTCTTCCCGTATCTGTTCTCAGCTGCAATTCTGAACTGATATTCGCAGCCAGTCTTTAATCGACATGCTTTTATAGTTGTTCTTGCAACAGTAGCTGACACAATCTGCCAAGTGGTGGTGGAAGTGTCTCTTTTTTCTACAATGTAATTATTGATAGAGCTGCCACCATCGTACTTGGGTGGTTCCCAGGAAATTGTAATGCTATCTGCTGTTACTTCGTCTACTTTTACTGGTCCAGTTGGAGGTCCTGGTTTGTCAAGGACAACAATATTGAGGGTCTCAGTTGCTTCACCTGCAGAGTTTGTAAGTTTAACTAAATATGTTCCCACATCTTCTCTGCATGCTTCTTTTATTGTTAGCACAGTGTTGTTTTCTGAACTTTCTGCATTTACTCTTGTAGTCTGCTTCAATGCCACATCATCTTTCTGCCAAAGCACTGCTGGTTTGGGTCGGCCAACAAAAGGAACATCAACTTTTAAGTCTTCCCCTGCTAGAACACTGAAAGTGGTAAAAAGTAGTTTGAAAGCTGGTGGAATCACAAGATCTTTTGCAACTACTGGTATACCTAGCTGCCGAGGATCACTGACACCTTTCTCATTCTGAGCTGAAACACGGAAGGTGTATTCTTCACCTTGGATCAATCCTGTGATAGTGGCTTCAGTAACTTTTACTGTAGCACAAGTTGACCACTTTTCACTGCCTTTGCTTTGCATTTCCACGATGTAGCCCAGAATTCTGCTGCCACCATCATGCTCAGGTTTTTCCCAAGATAAGGATACACTATTTCTTGTCACATCCAACAAAGTTATTTTCCCTGGTGGAAGTGGTCTTTCTGATACTTTTATGGATTCTGAAGTTTCAACTGGAAGGCCTATTCCATACTCATTTTCAGCTAGGACTCTGAAATAGTAGTTGCAGCCTTCTTGCAGTGAATCGACTTTACAGCTGGTCTTGTGGCAATTTGCATTAACAGTTGAATAAGCCTTTCTTGTTGATTCACGCTTTTCAACAACGTAATTTTTTATTTTAGAGCCACCATCTATGAGAGGAGGTTCCCATGTGAGTGTAACTGATGATTTTGTAACTTCTTTTATTTTCAAATCTTGAGGTGCCCCTGGGGTATCAAGAACTCTGACATTCACAAATGCTGACTTACTACCTGAACTGTTTTCAATTGTCAGTATATATTTGCCGCTATCAAATCTGTTTACATTTTCAACAATAAGTAGAGTATAAGAGCTTGTCGATTCAATGCTTGCTCTATCCAAAGATTCCCCATGTTCTCTTGTCCATTTTACTTCAGGTGCTGGTCTTCCTTTAATTGGGACAAAGAGCCTTAGAGTACAGCAGGCTCTAATAGTGACAACTTTACGTAGTTCTGCATCAAGTTCAATCTCTGGAGGTAGCATTCTTTCTTCAGCTTTTGGAGTTCCAGGAACAAGAGCAGGTTCTCCAAGACCTTCAGAATTCATAGCATATATGCGTATCTTATACTCTTGATTTTCTTTCAGGTCGGTGATGGTAAAAGAAGTGGCTTTTAGACCTGCTTGTGGAGTTACAATCTTCCATTCATCTTCTTCAGGTAGTGCAATCTCAACCATGTAACCTGTGATCTCTGAACCACCATCATATATTGGTTTGTTCCATGCTATTGTAATTGAAGACTTGCTGCTATCCAAAACACGAGGATTACCTGGGGGACCAGGCTTAAATACAGTATCACAGGCTTTATAGAATGGACTGGTTGGGCTTGGTTCACTGACTCCAGCAGCGTTTTCAGCCATGACTCTGTATTCATATTCATGGCCTTCTGTCAGTCCAGACACTTTATAACGTAAGTCAGTAACAACTCGTTTGTTACATTTCACCCATCGTAGACCAGCTCTGTCTCGACGTTCCACAATATAGTTTGTTATTGGGCTCCCACCATCAGAATCAGGATGCCCCCAACAGACAACCATAGAGTCTTTTGTAATTGCTGTAACTTCAGGCATTTTCGGTGGATCAGGTGGCACATACGGATTTACTGCAAGAACAGGCTCTGATTCCAGAGGCTCACCAACTCCGTATTTGTTGACAGCCATAACACGGAACACATACTCATTGCCCTTCAACAGCTTAGTAACCTTCAGTTTAGTCAGCGGAACTTCTGTGGCTACAGCTGTCCATGCCAATCTACTGGTTTCACGTTTTTCAACCACATAATGGTCAATCTTCGCTCCTCCATCATCAAGCGGAGGTAACCACGATAGCACACATTTTTCTGCGGTGACATCAGACACAACTAAAGGTCCTTCTGGGGGACCAGGCCTATCAAGAACTTTAACATTGAAGATATGTTTCGCAAAGCCACCAGGATTTGTTGCAGTAAGTGTATAGGCACCACCATCTCTTCTTGAAGAATCTTTATTGATAAGAAATGTAGAGAAATCTGCTATTTTTATTTCTAATTTTGCTGTGTCTTCAAGTTCTTTTTCTCCTTTAGTCCATGTCATAGTTGGTGGAGGGCGACCTGAAACATCAGCCTCGAGTCTGAAAGCTTCACCTGCTTTCAGTACTATGGTGTCTTTGTATTTAGCATCCACCCTGATCTTTGGTGCTTCAATGTCGTCTCTACAAGTTATTGCATCTGATGGCTCAGAGGGCTGACTAACAGCCCCACCAGCGTTCCTAGCAATCACACGGAATTCATAGGCAGCATCTTCTGTTAATCCACTTACAGTGAATTCAGTCTCTAGTATATTGCTGAAATTAGCCTTCAGCCAGCGGCCATTAGGAAGGTCTCTTTTTTCAACAGTGTAGCCAGTTATCTTAAAACCTCCATTATATTCTGGCTTAGTCCACTTCAGCGTAACTGCATGTCTTGTAATATTCAGAGGTATTGGCTTACCAGGTGGATCTATTGGGTCTAGAGCAAACACAGGCTCAGATGGCTTGCTTGGCTTACTCTTCCCAGCCATATTTTCTGCTATAACACGGAATTCATATGCAATGCCATCGGTAAGTCCAGTTGATTTAAAGATATTTCCGGATACCATCATTTTACTTACAGTCTGCCAAAGAATGCTATTTCGTTCTTTTCTTTCAATGTGATATCCCAGAATTGGACTTCCACCATCAGTTACTGGCTCATGCCAGCTAATGGTCATAGTTTCTTTAGTGACTGCAATCACCTGAGGCGTGCCAGGAGGCCCAGGTACCTTAAATGGGTAGTTTGCTACTACAGACTCTGAAGTAATGGCTGGACCAACTCCATATCTGTTCTGAGCTTTAACTCGGAACTGGTACTCAACTCCAGTAGTAAGCCGGGTGGCTTTAAATGTAGTGCGTATCACTGTGGTTGCCAATTCAGTCCATGTGGTACTGTCAGTTTGACGCATTTCTACAACATAGTTACTTATTGGTACACCACCATCATCCAGAGGAGGTTCCCATGAGAATGTTAGGAAGTCACATGAAATTTCATCGAATTTGATTGGTCCAGTAGGTGGTCCAGGTATGTCATGAACCTGAACTGTGATTACTTCACTAACTTCTCCAACAATATTTTTAGCTGACAGTGGATACTGACCACTATCACTTCTAGTACACTCATTGATGGTCAGTATGGTTGCAGTTGCAGTGTTTTCATAATTTACCCTCTGTGTTTGCTTAAGTATCTGGTCTTCTTTCTTCCAAGTCACGGTAGGCCTTGGACGACCAAGCACAGGGATTTCAATCTTGATATTGTCACCAGCTTTGGCAATGACTGTTTTCTGGTAGATGCCACGGAGGTCAAACTCTGGCAACATCGTTTGCTCCTTTATAATAACAGGCCTGCTTTCTCTTGGGGCACTTCTTCCAGCACTGTTAACTGCCATAACCTGGAAAGTATACTCTTCATTTTCAGTAAGATTCTTTACTACACAGTCCAGCGTTTTTACAGTGGTTATGTGGGCCCACTGGTTGGTTCCTTTTCTCTGTGCTTCAATTACATACCCAGTGATCTTGCTGCCACCATCGTGTTCTGGTTTTGGCCAAGCCAGGCTAACTGAGTTCCGTGTTACATCCATAATATTAAGGCTCTCAGGTGGGGATGGTGCCTCAGAAGCTCTTACTGGTTCTGTAGTTTCAGCTGGTTCACCGATACCATACTCATTTTCAGCCAGCACTCTGAAATAGTATTCACATCCCTCAGCCAAATTAGAAACTCTGAAAGAACACTTCTGGCAGTTGGTTGTGACTGTTGAATATGCTTTCCGAGTTGATTCGCGTTTCTCAACAATATAGTTTGTTATACGTGAACCGCCATCTATCAGAGGCATATCCCATTGGAGGGTGATGCTGTCTTTAGTTATTTCTCTAGGCTTGAGGTTTATCGGTGGACCTGGTGTATCCAAGACTTTCACATTTACAAAGCCAGTCTTCTTACCAGCAGCATTTTCAAGAGTCATTACATATTTTCCTGCATCGTATCTGGTGCAGTCTGTGACAATCAGGAGTGTGAAAGAGTCTGTATTTTCAATACTGGCACGTCCTTTGAGTGAAACATCATCTTTTGTCCATGTAACTTGTGGAGTTGGACGTCCTTTAATTGGCACGAAAATTCGAATTGTTAGTCCAGCTCTAACAACCAGTGTTCTTCTTAGTTCAGCATCTAATTCAAAGTCAGGAATCTCTTCCCGGTCTTTGATTTCCACACTTGGAATTATTGCTGGTTCACCAACACCTGCAGCATTCATGGCAGAGATTCTGAAATTGTATTTGGCTCCTGTTTGCAGGTGAGCAACCACAAACTGAGTGATTCTTAAGGCAGTCCCTGTCGTGTCTTTTACCCATTCGTCTTCTCCTTCCTTTTGATGTTCTACTATATAGCCAGTGATGTCAAGACCACCATCATAGTGAGGCTTGCCCCAGGCTAAAGATGCACTTGTTTTTGTAGTATCAGTTACTCTTGGATTTGAAGGTGGACCTGGTGGGTCTGAAAAGTGAGGAAAAGATAGAACATTACATTACAGAGGAAACCCATTTTATGCTGCCCAAAAGTGTTCCCATCCCATCTCACACACACCCAAAAAAGAAAAGGCATGATACTAACATGCAACGTCCTTGCACATGACAGAATTTGAAGCATCGCTTGGTGGTCCAACTCCGGCTCTGTTTTCTGCACTGACACGGAATTCATACTCATTTCCTTCCAGGAGACCAGTTACTTTGCATCTAAGATCTGAAACAGGTTTCTTTGTTGCTCTGACCCATCTTAAACCTTTCTTTTCTCTTCGCTCCACATGGTAGCCTGTGATTTCACTTCCACCATCATCTGCTGGCCTTTTCCAGGTAACTGTGACAGTATTTTTAGTCACATTTGTAACTTCTGGTTTTCCAGGAGGACCTGGGGGACCTGTTAATGGGGGAGAAAAAAGAGAAAAAAAAAAAAAGGTAAAGTCAGAACAAAAATAAAATCTTCAGAGTTTAATAAAAATACACTGGAACCTCTTAACTTGTTCTACATACCGAATCTGTCTACCATTTTGACTGGTTCTGACTGTACTGGTTCACCTTTGCCATATTGATTTACTGCTGAGACACGGAAAACATATTCATTTCCTTGAATGAGCTTGCTAACGACATGTCTACAGCTCTCAATATTTTCAGCAACCAACGTCCAGAGCAGTCGGCTAGTTTCTCTCTTTTCAAGAACATATGATTTGACTGGTGATCCACCATCTTCTGCAGGAGGTGACCAGGTGAGAGTTGCTTTTTCTGCTGAAACATTGCTGATCTCAATAGGCCCTGGAGGTCCTGGAACATCTAAAACTTTCACGTGTACAGTCTCCTGCTTCGTGCCAAAAGGATTGGTTGCAGTGATTGTGTATTCTCCAGAGTCTTTTCTGGCAGCATATTTTACAGTTAGAGTAGAAGAAGTTGGTGTGGTTTCAATGTGCACAAGCTCTGAAGGTCTAAAATCTTTTCCAGCTTTTGACCATGCTGAAGTTGGAGGTGGTTTGCCACGAATACTAATAGCAGACACTGTAATGTTTTCTCCAGCTTTTACTGTTAAACCTTCCTTCAAGGTAGGATCTATAACAATGGTTGGTGCCTCTGTCAAAACAAACAGACAAAAGCCCCCAGTTGTTAAAATAAGGACATAGAAGGAAAAAAAAAAAAAAAAGAGGAGGATTTGATATTAATTATTCAAATAAAATTCTACATTTTAAAATGCTATCTACATATGTCATGGTAGGCCTGAATGGGCCAAAATAGACTTATACATGTCCTGGCTTGCCCAGACATGTTTTTCTGCTCTCCCATCTTCTGCTATGGGGAGAAGTAAACATAGGAAAGAGGACAAAGAACCTGTAACCATTGAATCTAAGGACCCTGGCTTACTGAAACTTGTTTTACTCAAGTTTACATTCTATGGTAAACAAGGTATACACATTTGGCTTGTGCCTGCCTCGTACAAGGCCTATGTTTTCCCAGTTTTGGGTAAAGCAAGCCTATGGTTTCACCTAGTATAGTTAACTTTGGCTAACTGCCATTCTGATTGGCTATTCTGTGTCCAAACGCCTATTAGGTCTTGGGCTACATAGATAAAAGAGATGAGCAGGTAGAGACATCATGCTTGTTTGCCTCTGCTTCTGGCGGTGTTGTGCCTCACTGCTGTTTCATCATGCTATGCCAAGTTATAAGCTAGCTGTGCCACATAGTAACAAAGTCTAATGCTTTGGGTTTCTTTTTCTGGAAACTGCCTACTTTGAGTTTACCAGGAATAGGCTTTAAATACCTCCATGCAATAGACCTGCATAGCCAGTGTGACATCCTTGCCAAGAGTGGACATCTGCCAGGATATCCTGCCTGCACCTACAAGTCTCCTGCCAAGATAAGGAGCCCTGGAAAGGACAAAGGATCATCCAGAGGGGGAAGGATAAGGTCAGAGATTGTCTGTCTCCTTTCCCCAGCACCCTGTGAATTCTGGAAAGAATTCTGGGAAGAATCCTGGGAAAAAGCCTCAGCAACTGATGAGGCACTGATAGAACTCCCTAAAAGTGGGTACTGTCTGAAGCTGTAGCTAGCTCTGTGAGTTGGGAGCTGATTCTGTGAGTAAAGTTTGCCTTTAGCAAAACGCTATAATTGAATCAAATTGAATCCTAGCCTTCTGTCTTAAAGCAGAAAGGCACCCCATCTTGTGGACAAGCATATATTGACTGCCAGAACCTCTTCCAGTTCAACTGATGTTGTGTTATTGCTAGTTATTTCTTAAACATTCTAGATCCTATGTTAGCATCTGTAGAATGTTTCCATGACCATGCGAAGAACCAATTGTTATTAAAATTAGTGCTCGGGGGGTAAGACTCCTAAAAACCAAAATTAATAAACAACATTAATTTTGAAAAACACCAGCTTGCAATTAATTAATACCTCTCCATTACAACATACCATACTCATCCTTGCATATTATGGTTCCTGTGGATTCAGATGGAGGACTGATAGCTCCAGCAGTGTTCTTTGCTCTAATTCTGAACTCATATTTGGAGCCTTCAATAAGGTCAGTTACAGTAAACGCACAGTCTGTAACATTCACATGATTAGCTTTGGTCCAGGTCTTTGAAGGTAAATCACGCTTTTCAATAATATAGCCAGTTAATTTATGTCCACCATCATATTTTGGTTCTGTCCAAATAAGTGTTACTGAGCTTCTAGTTACATTGATAACTTCAGGTTTTCCAGGGGGATCTGGAAGAAGAATAATATGGAGTGGTCAAATGAAAGTAATTTGAAATTTCAGATTTTTCCCTTTTATTGTCATGGTGGCTTACCAATAGGATCAAGTGCCACAACTGGTTCGGATGGCAGACTTGGTTTACCTACTCCAGCCATATTGATTGCCATTACTCTGAATTCATACTCCAGACCTTCAGTTAACCCTGTCACTCTGAAGTCTTTCATTCTTATTGGTGTTTTATTTGCTCTCTTCCACAGAAGACTATTTCTTTCTTTGACTTCAATGTGATAACCTAGAAAATAAATGGTGAGAAAAAAATGTGAGTGGTTTCCTAGAAATCTTAAGTTTTCCTAGAAATCTTATTTTCTCATGACATTATGAAACATCATACTTCCTGTATGGCATGTCACACAGGCATTGTGCAAGAGGAGCACTGGAAACTAGATTAAGAAATGGATGTGGACACACATTACAAACATATGTAATTGCCTGTTCTGGAGTTCTGTATACCCCAAAATTCCTCTCCCTCCGTGGTTTGAATGGGAGAGGGAAGGTGCAAAAATCCTGTTTCCCCCTTCTGCCCTGCAGGCATGAAGGGGGGGGGAACAAAGGGCCCTTCTGGCATGAGGGGTTCCCTGTGCAGATCCCTGCACTGGAATTGGGCTGGTGATAGTTTTATCTTACTCTTTGAACTATTAATAACTGAAATACTATAGGGGCTTTTGGGTCATACCTGTGATTGGTGAGCCTCCCGTTCTTCTGGGGTCAGTCCAAGTTAAAGCTACAGATTCATGACGAACATCAACAATGTTGGGAGGTGGAGGAGCATCTGGCACATCTAAATAATGTAAGAAAAAATGCAGTAACATTATAAGTAAATATTAACATTAAAGCATTGTTTTCACTTTTGAAAATGATGATTAATACTTACCAAATGGATGTTTTGCAATGACAGGGTCAGATTTAAGACCTTCACCTACTCCATATTTATTTTCAGCTCTGATCCTGAATGTATATTCATTTCCTTCATGAAGTCTTGTAACTCTAAACGTGGTTTTCTGGACTGCAGAGGCACAAGTCACCCACTTATTGTTTACATTATCTCTCTTCTCTAGGACATAGTTAGTAATTTCTGAGCCACCATCATCTTTTGGAGGGCCCCACTTCAAGGTTATGGCGTCGGCTGTGACTTCTTCAAATCTCACTGGACCTGTTGGTATGCCAGGTTTGCCAACAACTTTGACAGTAATAGTGCCTTCTCTGCTGCCAGCAACATTCTTCAGAGTTATTGTGTACTTTCCAGCATCAGCTTTCTGGCAGTCATGTACTATCAGTGTGGTGTTAACTGCTGTAGATTCAAACGCAACTCTTCCACTCTCGGTAAGGGCCTGGTCTTCATCTTTCTTCCAAGTTACAGCTGGGACAGGCTTGCCTTTAATTGGGATTTTAAGACGGAAATTGCTACCCTCTTTAGCTAAGTAGCATAAATCGGGTATATCTCTTAAATCAAGATCAGGTGCCACTGTAAAATAAAATAAACCATTTATTCAATTAGGAATAAACTCTGTGATAAAATTAAACACTGTTTAGAAGGAATCTGATTTGTACATTTGCATAGTAATGACAGTACACATAAAATAAATGTAATTTGAGTCAGCGAATATTGAATTAATAATCTTAAATCACTTCTTACCAACATCATCTCTTGCCACAATTGTGAGTTCTGTTGGTGTTCCACACCCAGCATCATTTTGGGCTCTCACTCTGAAAGTGTATTCTTGGCCTTCTTTTAGGTCTCTCATTGAAAAATGGAGATTCTTTGCCCTCATGACTTCCTGCCATTTATCTTCACCAATCAGGACCTCAACAACATATGCAAAGATGCGGCTTCCACCATCACTGATAGGTTTTTTCCATACTAAACTGCATGATGATTTTGTCACAGAAGAGGCTTTTAAATCCACAACTGGCCCAGGTGTTTCTAGAACAAAGAGAAATATAGTAAGTGTTCACTCAAGCTAAAACCAAAAATGATTTGAGTACCAAAATAGGTGGAACAGACTAATTTTTCTTACCAGAAGCCTTAACAGCATCACGAGTTTCACAAGGGTCACCAATACCATATTCATTTTCAGCAAAAACCCTGAAGAAGTAAGATTTGCCTTCTTCTAAGTTACTTATCCTGTAGCTTGTCTTTGGACATTCTGTTGTTACTGTAGACCATGACTTTCTTTCTGCATCACGTTTTTCAACAACATAATTCGTGATTGGACTGCCACCATCTATTAATGGGGGTTCCCATGTAATGAAGGCAGAATCTTTAGATGCTTCCTTTACAATCAGGTTAATCGGAGGGCCTGGAGTATCTAGGTAAACACAACAACCCCAAATTTGATTTAGTAAACAAAATACAAAACCCATCAGTTAAAAAGTTAACAAATACATTGCAATGGGGAAGCCCCTGACACTTACCAAGTACTTTTACAACAATAGTGTATGATTTCTGGCCACAGCTGTTCTCCAGACTGAGGACGTATTTTCCAGCATCATATTTGTTTACATTTTCACAACGTAGGAAGGTATCAAAATCAGTTGACTTGATGTCTAATCCTTGTCTATCTCTAAGGTTTGCTCCCACTTTAGACCACGTAATCTTTGGAGGTGGACGTCCTCTTACGGGCACATAAAGTCTCATTGTGACTCCAGCACGCAACACAAGGACTTTCCTCAGTTCTGCATCAAGTTCTCCTTCAGGAGGAACTGTGTGTTTAACAGAAGAACAGGCATGTAAAGCATCATCTTTAAGACTATCACTAAAATTACTGTGACAATAAGTCCCTCTATACTGGCATTTCACTATATTGTTCACGTGCCTGTGATGATAAGTTAGTGTTCTGGCTTCCATTTGAAGCTCATTTGCAAACCTGTGGGTTGGATTTTTTTGGTTTTTGTTTTGTTTTGTTTTAATTGATATAATTTCCTTTCTTTCTGTCTTTTCCACCATTTGAATTACATATCATATGAAAATGTCTCCTAGTTCTTCTAGAATTCAAAGCTGGTTCTAATCTTCCTGTATTATATTCTTGAACCAAGACGATTCTATGAAGCAATGTTTTGGTACGTACAGCAAAATCCCTTCAGAAGCTAGCATGGCTCTTGAGGAAAAGGTATCATACAATTAAACAGCGTGCCACACAGATGCTTATAGTAGTTATCTCTACTTCATATTATTTAGAAGACATGAAGAAGAAAGTTTTAAGTATAGTATTAGAGAAAGAAAAAAAAAACCTTGAAAACCCAAAACAGGAGGCAGAAAGTATCTACCATACAAATTAAAAAAGCAGACACTAATCAGATTCTATTTGAACTCTTAACTGAGCTGTTCTCTTTCAAACTGGCTACTTTTGGCCTGCATTTTTTGAGAAATGACACATTCCAAACCGATCTGCCTCTGTAACCTGCAGCAAACTCTGTAAAACACATCTCGTAAATTAAAGCAAAAGGTAATTTGCTTTCAGTGAACGTACTTAAAATGTCTTTGGCAGTGTGTTTATCAGGAACATCGCTTGGATCGCTGTATCCAATCTTATTGACGGCATAAATGCGGAACTGGTACTCTGTATCTTCTATCAGCCCTGTTACCACAAATTGTGTAGACTGTAGGTTCTTGGGTAGATTGCATCTGACCCAGTTGTCTGTGCCAGCTCTTTTTGCCTCCACTAGATAACCAATGATAGGACTTCCTCCATCATAGGCTGGTTTGCTCCATGACAGGCTTATTGAACTGCGAGTAGTATCAACTACTTTTGGGAAAGCAGGTGGGCCAGGAGGATCTGAGAATTAAAATGATATAAAGTTACCATAGTCAAGGCTATATAAAAGTATTTGGAAATAACCATGGAAAAATATCTGAGATTTTTAACTTACATTGAGGATCACGAGCATACACTGCTTTAGATGGTGCACTAGGCTTGCCAGGTCCAGCCTTATTCAGCGCTATCACCCGGTACTCATATTCTGTTCCTTCTTGGAGTCCAGTAGCCTTAACAGTTCTTTCAATAACAGGCTTTCTGGTTACCTTTGTCCAGTTAAGAGCCTTAGTTTCACGTTTCTCAAGTATATAACCAGTTATTGGGGATCCACCATCACTAGCTGGTGGTTTCCAGCTAACAGTCATAAAGTCTTTTGTTACATTGCTAATTACTGGTGGATCACAAGGTCCAGGTACATCTGTGAAGAGTTATTAAAAAGTTATGTTCACATTCACAGGTATATAGAAAATATCAGTGACTAATGAAGCTATTCCACAATGCACTTACCGTATGGATTCTTAGCGATTGCTGGTTCTGTTAAGATAGGGTCTCCAACACCATATTTGTTTTCAGCGCATATGCGGAACTGATATTCATGTCCTTCTATTAGTTTCTCCACTGTGCAGCTTGTAATTGGTACATTGGCACTGACTTGAGCCCAGTTTGGTCTGCTTGTTTCACGCTTGTCTACAATGTAGTTAGTTATTTCTGAACCTCCATCTTCCAGAGGAGGCTCCCAAGAAAGCATTGCACGATCTGCATACATATGTTTGATTTTAACAGAGGCCGGTGGACCAGGCTTATCTAGAAGAGTTAAAATAATGTGGTTTTAGCTCTAATTCTTGCTAAGTCATTTAACTATTAATGTATTTATTAACAGAATATCTTTAGCTTACCAAGTACTTTAAGTCTAATGGTTGCTGACTTAGAGCCACTTGCATTTTCAGCAGTAATAGTATAGTCTCCTGTTTGCTTTCTGTTAACACTGAACAGCTCAACTGTAGCAAGATTCCTCTTAGTGGTGATTTTGACACCTTCAGATGGCTTTAAAATTTCTCCTTCTTTCTTCCAGGTGATTGTTGGCATTGGTTTCCCATATACATTTGCCTCCAAACGCACATTAGTTCCAGCTTTAACTGTAAGCTGTGATTGCATAGAGAGATCCAACTCTATTCTGGGAGGAACTGAAATGAGAGAGACAAAGAACTGATCAGTCTAGTAAGAGACAAACATCTCATTCTTCACACGAATATGTGTTCAATATGCACAGACTCTTATCAGACTTCTCAAATACTTTTATATTTCTTACCATTTTCTGGATGAATGGTCACTGGATCAGAAGGTTCTGAAGGTGGACTAATGTTAACTGCTGTCTTGGCAATTGCTCTAAATTGATATTGAGCATTTTCTTCTAAATCAGTAGCAGTGTACTCTTCTAGGGGTATTTGATGTGGAGTTGTATTGCACCGAACCCACTTATCACCAGGTAATTTGCAAGCTTCAACAAAGTAACCAATAAGTTTGCTACCACCATCATGCTTTGGTCTTGTCCATACCAGTGATGCTGTACTCTTAGTGACATCAATAACTTCAGGTTTTCCAGGAGGATCTAGAACAAATAAGATCATATTTGTAGTCTGTTTTGGTAAAAAAAAAAAGCAAGCAAACTGAGAAAAAATAATTTACTAGTGCTGGATCTTATTTATGGCATACTCACACAGTGCACTCAGTGTGCAGTCGTGGTAAACATGAAAATACAAATGTAAGGGCAAACTGATAATGATAAAGTACTGCAGATATATTGAAAATTACCACAAAATTAAGTACTCTTGCAAATGATGGGTATATTTGGCTTACCAACTGGTGCTCTTGCTGTGACAAAATCAGTTGGTTTACTAGGTTTACTTGCTCCAGCTCTGTTCAATGCATAAATTCTGAAAGTATATTCAAGACCTTCGATGATCCCCACACAGGGGTATTCTGTGGAGCGTACAGCTGTGTCATTAGCTTTCACCCACAGTAAACTGTTCCTTTCTTTGCGTTCAATGAGATAACCAGTGATTGGGCTGCCTCCATCACTATCAGGTCTATCCCAGGCAACAAAAATGCAGTCCTTATTAACCTTGGTAATACGTGCATTCTTTGGTTCACTAGGAACATCTAGAAAGAAACACAAAGACAGACATTAATCACATCTTTTTTTACTATGAGGACCAAAAAGAGAAATGCTGCTATCAAAACCTGACATACCAAATGGGAACCTTGCAATCATCTTGCCAGAAGTAAGTGGCTCAGAAATCCCAAAACGATTTTCAGCACGAACACGGAACATATACTCTTCTCCAGGAATTAGTTTTCCAATTCTGCAGCTTGTCTTTGTGACAGAGGCTAAGGCTGTTACCCAATCTCCTCGACTTACATCACATTTCTCGACTACATAATTTGTGATGTTACTGCCACCATCTTCAAGAGGTATATGCCATGAAAGAGTGCAAGCATCAGCATCTATTTCAGAAATATCAAATGGAGGCTGTGGTGGACCTGGTTTATCTGCAGGAAAAATTAAATTAAGAAGAAAAGAGATGAAAAAATGGCATCCATTGGAATATACAGAAGCTAGCTTTGTATAAAGCTGGATTTGAAAGTAAACAAATGTAACATACCCATGACTATCACTCTGATTTTCTGACTGTCAGTACCAGAGCTATTTTCTGCGGTAAGAGTATAAAAATCAGAATCTTTTCTAGACACATCCTTAATAATAAGGACACAAGACTTTTCTGCTTTATGCACAGCAAGGCGGCTGGATGTAACTACATCTTGATCTCCTTTCAGCCATTTACAGACTGGCTGAGGCTTCCCATATACATGAGCTTCAATTCTCAGCTTCTGTCCAGCTTTAATGTGAACGTGATCAGGCATCAGAATCTTAGGTGGGACTGGAAAAAAAAGCACATACAGACATATAAATTAATTTCTACATATTCATGTATATTTTAATGTGACAGTTTTCTGTTTCTCTGTGGAATCACTAGTAGGAATTGCTTAATAAATATTAATTATATTAATAGCACTTATGGACAACTAGAGATTTTGCAGCAGGAAATAACTATTCTGGTCTTACTTTTACATTCTTGTACCATTTAGGAGAAAATATTTTGGAGTTTGGATTGCCTTTTCACATGCATATATAGCGACATGCATTATTAATGCATGACACATAATACCTCTATGTCTGGAATGCTGCTCACTTTCTACAAGGCAAATATGAAGGAGGAGAAAAGTTCTCACAGAACTAAAGCTATTTTCCCAGTCAATCTTTTGATATGTAGAGCCCCTTCTTCTACTTCTTCTTTAGCACAAATTCTTTTTATTTCATCCAACATAAGCCTGGCAATATGTTTTGTGTATTTTTCTTCTTGCCATATGCTAGTTTTCATTCTCTTTTGCTTCTGAACCTCTCTTTTCATGTCACAAATGAAGAAGATTCTTCTCATCTGGCCTTTACCCCAACATTGTCCTGTGTCTCTAGGACCCTACCACCTTAATTAGGCCAATCTATCCTCCCTGCCTTTCACTTTACAGTCTCAAAACAAGTTGTTCTCTCTTATCCCAATACAGCTTCCACTTTTGGCCCCATTTATCTCTCAAGCTACCACTCTGACTCTTTTTCTCTTTCATTTTAATTTCATTGAGGGTATTTATTATTTCCCTTAGTTCCAGTCTTCTGGTTTCAACTGAAACCATACCTGTGAAATTCTTTAATAATTACTGGTCAGCTCACATCCTGTCTGACCTGTCAAAATATTCAATGCAGTTAACCACAGTTCTCCAGATTACTTCATAAAGTGTATATCTTTCTGGAACTCTGTGAAAGAACTAGAATTTTTGCTCATTTCATTATTAAAGCAGAATATTTCAACATAGGTAGTACTTAAATTGCTACTTACTGAGTTGTTCTTTAACTTCAAATACTCCTTCGGTTTCTCTTGGCAAACTTACTCCTACAGCATTTCTAGCTGCCACCCTAAACTTATACTTCTTTCCCTCTTTCAGACCAGCTACAACAATGGAGAGATCTTTAACAACTGAATATTCTGTCCAGTTATCTGCTGGCTGTTCCTCTTCTCTGTAGCTAACAATGTACCCATCAACTTTAGAGCCTCCATCACGCAATGGTGGCAGCCAGCCTAAAGTAGCACTGTTCTTTGTAATTTCAGTAACTTCAAGTTTTCTTGGTGGATCAGGTTCACCTTTTGGGAAAAAAAAAAAAAAGAAACACATTGAAAGTTGAATTTGCAAGGCTTTCTGACCATAGAATACTTGTTCATTTGCTGAATGTTCTGCATGCTAGCTCAATGAGAAAAATATGGGAAAGAGCAAAACTCTTAATAACTGAAAAGAAGTGACACAAATATATTTATGTTTAGCACTGACTAGTTAGTAGCATTGTCCAGTTTAGAAATGCTAACTCTCAAAAAATGCAAAATCTGTTGTAATTAGAGAAAAGCATAAAATAATTTACAAAGGCATACTTACTTAGAGGATCTGTTGCTAGAATTGGTTTTGGTATGTCACTTGGAACTCCTGACCCATATTCATTTACAGCTATTACTCTAAAGAAGTATTCATTTCCAGGTACAAGGTTAGCTATTTGGAAACTAGTTTTCTTTAGTTCTGCAGTGACTGTTCCCCAGGTCTTCCTGTCAGCCTCACGTTTCTGCAGGATGTAATGAGTCACTGGGCTACCACCATCATTTTCTGGAGGTGCCCATGAAAGATGGCATGACATCTTGGTGACATCTGAAACCTTGAAGTCTGACACAGGTCCAGGAGTATCTAGAAAGAAATTAAATTTATGTTAGTCTTTTCTTGAATAAGTTAAAGAGGGTTAACAGCTTCCTATATAGCAGGAGTTAGTGTTAGCTGATACAGTTTTGCTCAAAACCTGTAGTATCGGGGAGTCATATAATTTCCTGCAATGAACGTGCAATATATCTTTAAAGCTTTTTAGAGGATATTCCTCTCATTACTTACCCAGCACTCTGACATTCACAAATACAGCTTTCTCTCCAGCGACATTAACAAGAGTCAGTGAATATTTGCCAGAGTCATCACGTGTTGAATCAGGAATGACACAGAAGGCCATAGTGTCTACCAGATCGACTTGTCCTTTTCTGATAACGTTATCAATACCCATTCTCCTCCAGGTGACTTTTGGTGCTGGACGACCCCTGACAATAGCAAAAAGTCTGATAGGACATCCTGCCCTGACTGTGACTAACTTTCTCATGCTTGCATCCAACTCAATCTCAGGAGGTTCTACAAGACAAAATTAAATAAATAAAATGCAGAGATTAGCACATAAAATAAATCCAGAGCAAATAAAGACCATATGTAAACAGGAGGGGGAAACTCACCAAGTATTTCTTTCGGAGACACAGCTTCCTTCAGTTCAGCTGGTCGGCCAAGACCAACCTGGTTTTGGGCAGAAACTCTGAACTCATATAATTGGTTCTCATCCAGGCTGGTGGCTGTAAATTCTGTATGAATAATCTGGGCAGCAACATTGCATCTTTTCCATCCTGCTTCAGGATCAGCACCTTCCACTTTTGGTCTAATTTCCACAACGTATCCAAGAATTGGAGCACCACCATCATACACTGGCTTTCCCCAGCCAAGGGTTATGGAACTCTTTGTGCTATCAACCACTCTCAAGTTTGTGGGAGGGCCAGGTGGTTCTGAAGGACAAAAAATACAGATAAGAACACAGTGGAGTAATTTATCAGTTTGCTTTGCTAGCATTAAAAGGATATGTAGTAGAATACAGTAGCATGATACCTATTGGGTCTTTTGCTACTACAGGTCTTGATGGCAAGCTTGGTTCTCCAAGTCCAACTTCATTTTCAGCACTGACGCGGAACTGATATTCATGACCAGGGATGAGATTAGTAACCTTCTTGCGTCTCTCTGGGATTGCAGTCTTGGTAACAGGAACCCATCTTAGAGATCGTTTCTCTTTCTTCTCTAAAATGTATCCTGTAATTGATTTGCCACCATCATATTCTGGTGGATTCCAAACTACAGTCATCTCGTCTTTGCTAACTTTTGTGACATCTGGAGGATCAGGGCGTCCGGGTCTGTCATACTTTGTTTTGGCAATAATTGGGTGTGTTTCTGTTGGTGGACCAGTGCCCATTTTATTCTCTGCACGAACTCTGAATATGTATTCATTACCTTCAATGAGGCGTGTCACATTTGCAGAGTTTGTTAGTACAGAAGAAGAGTATGTAGACCAAACCATACGCTTGCTTTCACATTTTTCCAGGATGTAGTTTTGTATTTCACAGCCACCGTCATCTTCTGGAGGATCCCAAGTAACAGTACATCTATCACTTGAAATGTTGGTGACTTTTAAGTTTCTTACAGGACCTGGTTTATCCAAGACAATAACAGTAGCATATGCCACAAAACTACCAGCTGTGTTAGTTGCGGTAATCACATATTTCCCACCATCACTACGTCTTGATTTTGTGAGAACAAACTTAGATGAGTCAGAAGTTGTTTCAATACTGATTCTTGGAGACTTGGTTAGATCTGTGGCATCTTTGTCTTTTGTCCATACAACTTCAGGCTGTGGTTTTCCTCTGACTCCAGCCTCAATTCTAATCGGGTCACCTGCTTTCACAGTTAGCACCCCACTTAACTTCAAATCTAGCACTGGTTTCTGAAGATCTTCCTTCACAACTACTTCAGCTGTTTTTACCCAGCCACTTTCACCTGCCTCATTCTTGGTTTGAACACGGAATTGGTAAGTCTTATTTTCAACACATCTATCTACCATGTAGTGTGTTTCCTTAATGCTGCCTTTATGAACTCTTTCCCATTCATCTGAATCTTTCAGTTTTCTCTCAACGTGGTAACTTAGATTGGGACTTCCACCATCATAATCTGGCCTTCTCCATTTCAGATATACAAATGTCTTTCCTTTCTCTGCAATGTGAAGATTTTCTGGCTCTCCAGGCTTGTCAATAGGATTGATGGCAAGGATGGGAGTCTTGGTCTCAATGCAGGGACCTGGACCTATTTTGTTTTCTGCACAAACTCTGAAGAAGTATTCACGGTTCTCTATAAGATTTGCCTTTACTAATCTTTTTGTGATGTCAGATGAGACAATTGACCATCCTCTCTGGTTTGGTTGACGACATTCTACTATGTAATTTGTAATTTCAGAGCCGCCATTATCCACTGGGCTTTCCCAAGAGATCATACAAGAATCTTTTGTGACATAACTTATTTTCAGGTTCTGGCATGGTCCGGGTCTGTCGAGTACATTAACAACAGCAAAAGCCTGAGCATGTCCACAGCTGTTCTTAGCTGCTATTATATATTTGCCATGATCAGATCTTTTGGCTTCTTTTACTTGCAGTTCAACATGAGGTAGATCATGAAGTATTTCAACAAGCTTGTCTGGGACTAGTACTTTGCCATCTTTAGACCATGTTATGTCAGGATCTGGCCTGCCTTTTACTTTACCAGTAATACGGATTGTTTGACCCACTCGGACAGTAATTAAGTCTCGACAGGTCACATCTAGGCTTACTTCTGGAGGAGAGAGAATATCTTTTGCAAGTACGGTTTCTGCCAGTTCTCTTGGTTCTCCCTCTCCCACAATATTGACAGCTTTTATTCGGAATTTGTATTCATTTCCTTCTATTAACCCATGCGCTCTGAAAGCACATTGTCTAATCAGTTCATCTTTATTAATCCTATTCCACTGCGTAGTTCCAGTTTTCTGACATTCCACAATGTATCCCAGAATTGGGCTGCCACCGTCTTTGAGCGGCTTTGTCCAAACCAGGTCAGCTGTTTCTTTGGTTTTGTCCTTTAATTTTGGGTTTATAGGTGGTCCAGGAGGAGTGATAGGGCGCGATGCTTTTATTGGATCAGAGCTTGGAGATGGCTTGCTTAAGCCCACCATGTTTTCTGCAAAAACTCTGAATTCATATGTATTGCCTTCAAAAAGGCCAGTGACTCTGTATTTCATATCAAGTATTGGTGTCTTATTGACACGCACCCATTTACCAGATGCTTCCCGGCGCTCAAGTATATAACCAGTTATTGGAGTTCCACCATCAGATTTTGGTAAGGTCCAAGCCACTGTTGCAGCATTTTCTGTAATGTCATAAACAGTTGGTTTACCAGGTGGGGATGGTGGATCAAACATGTGTTTAGCAACTGTTGGTTCTGAATCAAGGGGTGCTCCGATGCCTATCTTATTTTCTGCCCGAACACGGAAAACATATTCACAGCCTTTCTGCAGTCGTGGAATCTTAATTTTTGTGTGACTTGTTCCAGAGCTAACCACTCCCCAAGTTTCTTTGTTTGACTGACGCTTCTCAACAATATAATTTATTATAGGACTGCCACCATCATCTTTAGGAGGGCGCCAAGAAATAACCATATGTTCTGGTGTTACTTCAAGAATATTAATAGGACCTGTTGGTGGGCCAGGAACATCCAACACTGTAAGATGTAGAGCAACAGTTTTGCTGCCAGCTGCATTAGATACTGTGAGCAGATATTCTCCTGTATCTTTTCTTATGCAATCTTTGATGGTAAGTACAGTTGAATAATTGTCAGTATCAATCTTGTATTTGCCATCTGGTTTGATTTCAATGCCATCAGTAGTCCACTTTGCAGTGGGAACTGGCACTCCTCTCATAATGGCAGGAAGTCTCACTGTGGTGCCAGCTTTAACAACAAGACCTTCAATTAACTTTACATCTAGGTCCACGGATGGAGGTACTAAAATGAGAGAAAACCAGAAGTTGTATTTTCAGGGGAAATTCTTAAAGAAAGAGAGACAGAATCAGTCAAAGAACATGAAAAAATAAAAAGATACCTAGTTTTTCTTGACACTCTATTGGTATAGTTGTATCTGGAAGGCTGAGACCAATAATATTCTGAGCTTTCACACGGAATTTGTATATTTTTCCTTTTTGAAGGCCTGTAACAACACAGTCTAGCATAGGGACTGTCTGGAATTTTGTCCACTCATCTGCACCATCTTCTTGATATTCCACCAAATATCCAGTTATCTCAGCACCACCATCACGATCCGGGCGGTCCCAAGCAAGGGAAACTTCAGTCTTGTCAACATCTACGTGATGTAAATTCTTTGGTGGCCCTGGAGGATCTTTTAAAATACAAACCCAAAATGGTTACTATGATGGCTAATCTATGGTATCACTGCACCTTGTTCATGTGAGTATTGACAAGATGCTTTAATGAATTACCAAGAAAACTATGAACAAAACAAATCATATAACTGGGAAAACTTACGCAGCGGATCTATGGCTTTAATAGGCTTGAGTGTTTCCACGTATGGACCTCTACCAAACTGATTCTCAGCTGCAACTCGGAAGAGATACTGAGTGCCTTCAATCAGATATTTAGCAATGTGACTGCGTTTCTTGGAGGATGATGAGATTGCTACCCACTGTGCAGAAGCTACATCTTTCCTTTCTACCACATAGTTGGTAATGACAGAGCCACCATCATCTTCTGGTTCCATCCAAGTGATGTAGCAGGAATCACTTCTGACTTCACTGATCTGAAGATTTCTGGGTGGACCAGGCTTATCTAATATTGACAAAAATGGAATCCGTAATTTATTTTATAATTAAAGCAATTTTTACAAAACTTCATAATTTTCAAAAGCAATAATTATATTTTGTGCAATTGTTAGTCCTTTTCTTACTTTGTATTTCTTACAACTTTGTATATTGATATTTTCCAGACATTCCTTTATTTCTTGATCTCTGAGTATAGAGTAAAAACATGCAGTATAAAAGAAACATCAAAAGATTACCTAAGACTACAACTTTTACTGAAACAGTCTTTGAACCAGCTGGATTTTCAACTGTCAGAGAGTAAATTCCACCATCTTCATGGACAGTGTTACGAATTTCAAGCTTACTGCCAACTCCTGTAACCTCAATATCAGCTTTGGGTGAGACCTCATGATCTTCTTTCTTCCAGGTTACTTTTGGGAATGGAACACCTTTAATAACAGCGCTAAGTCTTAGGGTATCTCCAGCTTTAACATGCTGTTCTCGAGCCATATTAGCATCAAGTATCAACTCAGGAGGTTCTGGAATCAAAATTATATCGTTTTAGAAAATGAGAAAAAAATTAATCTGTTCTTAGTTAAACTTATCTGATTTTGTAAAACTCACCAAGTCTATCCTTTACTTCTACTGGATCAGGAACATAGGCGGGTTCAGATTCGCCTGCTGCATTGACTGCCCTGACCCTGAATTTATAGGTCAAACCCTCAGTAAGGCCAGTGACTTTGTATTTTGTTTCAGGACAAGAATCTGCTGAAAGATTGGCCTTTTTCCATTCTTCATCACCGACTTTCTGATACTCAACAAGGTAGCCAATTATCTTGCCATTACCATCATGGCGTGGTGGTTGCCAGGATAAATCAACTGAATTTCTAGTTTTATCTACTGCTTCTGGATTAATAGGTGGACTTGGTTTTGCTGTTAAAAAGGGGGGAAAAAAAGAAAGAGAGAGAAATCAGGGGAGAAAAAGAAACTATTAAAATGCTTTTGTAACTGAAATGAAGAGTACAGAAAAAATTCAATGAGAAATGAAAAGTAATACTTTACCAATTGGATCTCTAGCGAAAACTGGCTTTGATGGTGGACTAGGGTCACCAATGCCAATTTCATTTTCTGCTGAAACACGGAATTCATATTCACAGCCTTCAAGAAGGTCAGGTACTTTGAACTGAGTACTGGGGAAAATTGGGTCTTTGGTAACCTTGACCCATCTTGTAGCCATTGTTTCTTTCTTTTCCACAATATAGTTCGTTATTGGCTTGCCTCCATCATATGGTTTGTTCCAAACCACTACAGCAGAGTCTTTGGTAACATTCTTAATGATTGGTTGTTCAGGTGCATCAGGAACACCTGGAGGTGGGGGAGGAAAAGAAAGAAAAATTAAAAAAGGGGGTTATGAGCACTGGAAACAGAGTAAAAAATGAACTATCAAAGTAAGATTGCACATGAATAACATACGGAAACGGTCCTTGGCTTTCATCTCATCAGAGATGAGAGGATCACTTATGCCATAAAGATTTTCAGCATAGATCCGAATTTGGTAGTCTCTTCCTTCAAGCAGCTTAGGAATTTTGCATGTTGTTTTAACTGTGGCAGATGTAACTGGCATCCAGAGGTCTTTGTGTGCATCCTTCTTCTCAATAATGTAATTTGTAATTTCACTGCCTCCATCATCTAATGGAGGTTTCCAGGAAACTACCATGTGATCCTTATAAACTTCATCAAATATAACTGGGCCAACTGGAGGTGATGGGCGATCTGTGTAAGAAAAAATAAAGCATACCCATGTTTTTATATTAACTTTATGTAACAATATAGATTAAACAGGGTCAATAGAATAAATAAATTATGAAATTAGAGACTTGTCATTGCAGTTTTAACAAGGTATCAAGATCTCAAGACTACTCCTCTTTAGTGTGAGTTTGACTCATTGGACTTAGTTTCCTAATCTTTATAAGGGATTTGGTGATTGACATTTTCTATACTGTTGACATTCTTTAAATGCATGTAGAGACATGAAATTATCCATGCTGAGTAAACTAAGCCAGAGTGAACTATGTCCTTAACAATAATAAATAGTATTTCAGTATAAATGAGAATGCAGTAAATCAAATAATTATAATAAAGAACACATTTTATTAAATTTTATATAAATCAATTAATTATAATCAATAGTAAAAAACACAGACAATAATGTTCAAGAAAACCCACCAACAACATTAACTTGGCAAAATCCTTTTCTTGATCCTGTGCTGTTCTCTACAGTAACACAGTATTTGCCTGAGTCTTCACGGGCAGATTTCAGTATTCCCAAGCAAAGAGTTGTAGGAGTTGTCTTGATCTTTGTACGGTCATCTTCTTTCACAACGTTATCATCCTTCAGCCAAGTAACCTTTGGTGCAGGCTTGCCTGAGTAACGTCCAGTTAGGCTGAAAGCTTCACCAACCCGAACAATAAGCTTGTCTCTGAAGTCAAGGTCAAGTGATGGAGGAGCTGAAAGATAAATTAGAAAACACAATGCCCACAAATGTCAGCAATGTTGAAAAAGTAAGGAATCAGTAAATCTAATTACTGTTTTGAAATGAAATACAGAAAATATACATACCAAGTTCATCCTTGCATGTGATTGGCTTTGTGCAAAATGATGGCTTGCCTTGTCCCACAATATTGCAAGCACTTACACGGTACTCATAGGTGTCACCCTCTTTCAAGCCTTCTACAGTGTATTTCCTATCAAGCAGTTTGTCCTTTGTAACTTTGTGGAATTTCTCTTTTCCAATGAGACGGCTCTCTAGAACATACATGGTGATATCTGAGCCTCCATTATATTTTGGAGGATTCCAGGTTAATGTAACAGAGTTCTTAGTAACTGCTTTTACTTCCAGGTCTTCTGGACGATCAGGAACAGCTGTGATAAAGAAAAAAAATATGGTAAATGTATTTTTCTGTATATTCATTTCATATGATGATAATCCAACCCCCAAAATATACTTACTTATTGGATCTTTAATGACAATCTCTTTTGTTGTCTCTGTGAAGGGACCCATACCAATTATATTCTCAGCTGCAATTCGGAAAAAGTATGCTTTCCCTTCAGTGAGTCCCTGAATAGTAGCATTCTGTCTTGTAACTGTGCAGGTTACTGGAGTCCAAGCTCTACGGTCAGATTCACGTTTTTCAATTATATAGTTGGTAATAGGAGAACCACCATCGTCTTCTGGAGTAAACCATGACAATTTACAAGAGTCATTGGTTAGATTCTCAGTAAGGAGTGGCATTCCAACTGGGCCTGGCACATCTGAAAGCAAAGAAGAAATGGAGTATTTAAGTACACAGTCTGAATGTTGGGAAGTTTTACTGTTTCACAAGGACTGGAGTTGCTACTTACCTAGCACATCAACAATAATAGTCTTCTTCCTCTCACCACCGGCATTTTTAGCAAGAAGAGTGTATAAACCCTGATGGCTCCTTTTGCAGTTCCTGATGACTAAAGAAGAACTAATAGCTGTTTCTTCGATTTTGGCCTCTTCTGGTAAAGCCTGTTCATCCCTGCTCCAAGTCACCGTTGGAGTAGGTTTTCCTGAGACGTACGCTATGATCCTGATTACTCCTCCCGCATGAACAACAATTCTGTCCCTGACACTTGCATCCAAATTAATATCAGGAGCCACTGTAAGAGTAGAACAAGACAAAATAAAACAATTTTGGTTTTCTTTTTCAATTTGAATATTAGGTACTAAAAATGGAAATGTAAATGATAAATACCAATTCTGTCCTTCATTTCAATAACATCTGTAACTTCTCCAGGCTCTCCGATGCCAGCAGCATTCACTGCTCTAACTCTAAACTTGTAAAAACATCCTTCTTTTAATCCTGCCACGACGAACTTGGTTCCTCTAATCTCTTTATCTTTTACCTGGAAAAAAATATTATAACATCAGCTTATATGAAGGTATTATCAGTTTCTTTGCAATGTTTGAAACAAATCTTGAATTTCAGATTTATAAGCACAAGACAAAATGATCTTAAGCATACATGAGTGTAGATCACAAAGTTCTTCAGAACCTGTACAAAGAAATAGAGGAGGTAGACATACAAGCTATGCTTTTTGACAATGCTGACAAGGCTGATACAACAATCGAAACAGTCTGTAACCTCAGAAGAACTGAATATATTATTGAACAAATAAAATCATGTAAGTGACAGTGGCATAAAAATGGAATTAATTGTTCATTTTAAACCCTGGTGGAAAGATTGTTTACCTGGAAACAGGAAATGTAGGTATTACTTAATATGTATGTAAATATTTTATGGAGATGGAAAATCCAACCAAGGTATCCATCAATTAAATTTCCAGTTATACATTATTGAAAAGAAAAAAGGAAATTTTTAATGCATTATTGAAAAAAGTAGGAAACTACAGTACCATAGCAATTGCACATGATTTGGCACAGTTTGATACCAGTGCCAGTTCTAACCAGGTCTTGTCTTCTGTTCTTTTGTTGCAAATTACACATGTATTTTCTCACTCAGAAATTTAAAAAAAAAAAAAAAAAGTTTGGGAAACTGCATTACTGCCATTACTGACTTTTATGTCTGGTCTTGTATTTGATACATGTGAAGACCACTGTTGTGAAAAAAAAAAAAACCCACAAAAAACTTTTAGAAAATAACTTGCATAGTGAACATTTGTAAAAAAAAGGATTTTGTGTGATTTATTTTGATAGACAGAAGAAATGCAGATTCTATAACACTTTTGCACCTACCCTTTCCCATTCTTCCTTGCCTTCCTCTTTATACTCCACAATGTAGCCAGTGACCCTAGATCCACCATCCTTTAATGGTGGAGTCCACTCCAAATCTACTGAAGATTTTGTCCAATCAGTAACTTTTGGAATAGGAGGACCAGGTGGGGCTGAAAAATATCATCATGTCATTACAGCATTAACAATATATTCTGTGTTCTTATTTGAATATTTTCAAATTCAAAAGTAGGAATCTAAAATACTTACCGATAGGATCTCTAGCAATTGCTGGATCAGATGGCATGCTCGGTGGACCAACACCAGCTGCATTAATGGCAGAAACACGGAACTGGTATTCAGAGCCTTCAATAAGACCTGTAACTTTGTATGAAACCCCCAATGTCATAGGTTTGATAGGATCACGATTAACTCTGGTCCATCTCTTTCCAGTAGTCTCTTTGCGCTCCAACCAGTAACCAGTAATAGGAGAGCCACCATCATGTTCAGGTTCTTCCCAGTTTACAGTCATTGAATCACGTGTTATACTGCTAACTGTTGGCTTGTCACAAGGTCCAGGAACAGCTGGAGAAAAAATGCACACATAGGTTGTAAAGGAAAAGTGCTAAGGGAAGACAGATATAGCTAGAGTGCAAAGCTAGTGCTATGCACTCACATGGTCATAGTTACGATAGGCAGTTAACCATCTGTAGGACATTCCTGTCCTCATTCACCTCTCCATTCCTGTTTAGGTATATACACTTCTGTGAAATATAAAATATCTTTCCTTCAAATAATAATTGTCAAAAATTAGTTTTACTTGCCTCCAGTAATTTATTTCAGTGCCATGTTTAATCTTGGATATTTTGAAAATTATTTTCTCTTGCCAGTCTAACATTCTTTTCACATCAGCCTTCTCTAAACTGAAGGCAGGAAATTGACTTTTTGCCATCTATGAGGTCAATGTCTCAAGTACAACAGAATACCCAGAATCTTATCAGAAAACCCTGTGTTTTTATATTTAAAACTATAAAAGTATTGAATTGTATTTTAATATATAACAAGGAGGGAGAAAAATAATTTTTAAGTACTACATGTGCTTTCGAGACTTACTTATTAATGCTAAAACTCTTTGATCTTTTCTAGAAAAATTGTGTGAGAAGAGAAAAATTGTAGTGGTATATAACAGATGCTGTACACATACCAGCATATGAAAACAGCTGGCATAATTTGAAAGTATAATTCTACTTACTGAAAAGATTTCGTGCTGTTTCTGGTTCACTATCCAAAGGTTCTCCAATACCGTATTTATTTTGCGCCATAATGCGGAACACGTATTCATGGCCTTCCATCAACTTGGGAACAGTGAATAAACATTCTTTAGGCTCATTAGTAACGGGTACCCATGTCTTTCTATTTGCTTCTTTTTTCTCTATAACATAGTTTGTAATCTTAGAACCACCATCATCTAATGGAGGGAGCCATGATATTGTCATTTTATCAGCCAAAATGGATTCAAATTTAATAGGTCCCACTGGAGGCCCAGGACGACCTAAAAGAAAAAAAAAATAAAGAAGAATTAATTAAAATGCTACTAAAGCATCACACAAATTCCATCAACTTGTGCAATACATAACAAGTCTAGATATCTACCCAGAACATTTAGTCTCATCTCCTTTGAAGCAGTTCCCAGATTATTGACAGCTGTTATAGTGTATAAGCCTGTGTCATTTCTGCGAGACTGTTGAATCAATAAAGTGCAAGTGTCTTCATCAACAATCTTGTTGACATGTTGATCATACACTACTGGTGTTTTGTCATCTGGTTTCTTTGGAGGAGCTTTAAGCCACGTTAATGTGGGGAAAGGTACACCCTTTATCTTTGCCACAATTTTAATATCTGTTCCTTCTTCAACCTCCATAAATTCCTTGAGTTCAATAGATGGTGGGCCTACAATGAAATGTTGAAAAAAATTAACATACAAAATATTCTATAATTATAAAATGGAATTTGTATTTACTGGTATCAGTTAGCACTTACATGTCTGGTCTTTGACAACAAGTGGGCCAACAGTGGCTGAAGGACGGCTAGGACCTGCTATATTTACAGCTTTGACTCTGAATTCATATTCTCCACCTTCTACAAGATCCTCAACAGTGAACTTTGTTTCCTCCACATCACGTCTGTTGCATTGCTTCCAAGTCTCTTTTACTTCTCCAGTACGATCCCAACGGAGACATTCAACGTTATAATGTGTAACAGGAGCTCCACCATCATTCTTCGGTGGTTTCCATGTCAGGCTCACTGTATTCTTGGTCACAAGGCCAATCTTGAGTTTAATAGGTGGATCAGGAGGATCTTCACAAACAAAACAGAAACGTGAATAAATCCTCTGTACAGAACTATATGGTTTTAAAGAATTCTTTTGACCTTGAATTCACTTACGAATTGGATCTCTGGCTGTGGTCCGTTGGATGGTTTCTGCAGGAGGGCCAACACCAAAACGGTTTTCTGCACGTACGCGGAAGAAGTACTCTTGGCCAGATATGAGATCAGGTACAACAAAAGAAGTACTTCCACAGTTTGCATTGACTTTTGTCCAGGCTTTCCCATCAATATTTCTTTTCTCTATAACATAGCCTCTGATTCTATCTCCACCATCATCATCTGGCATCTTCCATGAAAGTTTACAACTACCTCTTGTGATATCGCTCACTTTTAGGTCTTTTGGTGGACCTGGGACATCTGTTAAAAGTGAAAGCACAACAGAAACAAGTTTACATAAGTATGTAGAAAAATAAGACATAACCATAGGTTTTGAATACTTCAGTAGGTATAAACCATACCAAGCACGTTGACTCTGACATGCAAAGTCTTTTGCCCTGCTTTGTTCTTTGCTGTAATACTGTATCGCCCAGAATGACTTCTGTTACAGTCAGGAATGGTAACCACTGAACTTGTATCAGTTGCTTCCACCTATTAAAGAAAGAGATATTATAGAAAAACTTTAAATGTTTATGTTTGAAAAAATGCAACAATAGTAAAGTTACAAAAAGTGTTTGCTTTACCTGAGCTTCTTCAGGTACATTATGACCTCCCTCCTATAAACAAAAGGAAATAATGTAATAGAGGATGGGCTTAAAAGTCTAAAATCATAGAATCAAACAGTTTGGAAGAGACCTCCAGGATCATCCAGTCCAACCTATTGCCCAGCCCTATCCAATCAAGTAGGTCCAGCCGGAGTCCCCAAGGGATCAGTACTGGGTCAAGTCCTGTTCAACATCTTCATCAATGACATTGATGAGGGGACAGAGTGTCTGCTCAGCAAGTTTGATGATGACACCAAACTGGGAGGCTTTGCTGATAGAGCTGAAGGCTGTGCAGCCATCCAGCAAGATCTGGAGAGACTGGAGAGCTGGGCACAGAGGATGCAAATGAAGCTCAACAAGGACAAGTTCAGAGTCCTGCATCTGGGGAGGAATAACAAACTGCACCAGTACAGGTTGGGAGGTGATCTGCTGGAGAGCAGCCCTTTGGAGAGAGACCTGGGAGTGCTGGTGGATAACAAGTTAATTATGGGACAGCAATGTGCCCTTGTGGCCAAGAAGGCCAATGGGATCTTGGGGTGTATTAAGAAGAGTGTGCCCAGCAGATCAAGGGAGGTTCTCCTCCCCTCTACTGTGACCTGATGAGACCTCATCTTGAATATTGCATTCAGTTTCAGGCTCCCCAGTTTAAAAGGGACAGGAATCTGTGGGAGAGGGTCCAGTGAGGGCTACAAGGATGATTAAGGGACTGGAGGGAATGGCTTATGAGGAGAGGCTGAGGGACTTGGGACTTTATAGTCTGGAGAAGAGAAGATTGAGAGGGGATTTAATAAACATCTGAGGGCTGGTCAGGAGTGGGGGTAGAGGCTCTTCTCACTTGCTACCTGGGATAGGACAAGGAGCAATGGGTGTAAGCTGCAGCACAGGAGGTTCCACCTCAACACAAGGGAGAACATCTTTACTGTAAAGGTCCCAGAGCACTGGAACAGGCTCCCCAGAGAGGTTGCAGAGTCTCCTTCTCTGGAGACTTTCAAAGCCTGTCTGGATGTACTCCTCTGTGATCTGTGCTAGATTATGTGGTCCTGCTCTGGCAGGGGGGTTGGACTTGATGATCTTCTTGGGTCTCTTCCAACCTCTAATATCTCGTGATCCTGTGAACTAAACTGTGGCACTAAGTGCCTCATCCAGTCTTTTCCTGAACACCTCCAGGGATGGCAACTCCACCACCTCCCTGGGCAGCCCACATGCAGGAAAATGTTTTACTAACCTTTGCTGTTGTTTTTGCTTTTCCTTCAAACTCCCAGAATGTTTTTGGAACTGGACGACCCTTGATAACAGCTGGGATTTTAATTGTTGTGCCAGCACGACAATTAAGTAAGTCCTGTGCTCCGATATCAAGGAAGATTTCTGGTTCCTCTGCAAAAATTTTATAGTACATAAATGTTAAGAGCTACTGAAAGTAAATTTCTGTCAGCACTTAGTTAAAACACCCCATAAACAGGCAGAATGCATATTTGTGAGAAAGATTTGGCATGCAAAGAGGAAGCTGGGATGTTTATGAATACAAAAATAATTTCTTCCTAAAATATACGTTATTTTCTCAGCATAATTGTAGGTGGTCATCAGTGTTCTAATGCATCCTACCCTGGCAGTGATCAGTATGACACTTTAAAAAAAATGTCAAGCTTTTGTTACACTTTTTCATAATTGTTCTTGTTTTGACTTTAGCTTCCTTGCCATCCTCTTTGAACACTCATCAGCAGTAGGTGGCATTTAGGTATACATACCTAAATTTATTCCAAGAACACTTACCTAGAATATCTTGGATAGGTATTTCTGATGTTGCAGGACTTGGTTCTGATTCTCCAGCTGCATTTACAGCTTTCACCCTAAATTTGTACTTTCTGAGCTCTTTCAAGTTGGGAATAACACATTCACAAGTAGGAAAGAGTTTGTCTCCTTCATTTGCCTTCTTCCATTCAGTACTACCTTCATCTTGCATTTCAACAATATATCCTTTTATAGGACTGCCACCATCCTTTTGTGGAGGCTTCCATGCAAGAGCTACAGATGATTTGGTTTTGTCTTTGATCTCTGGACAAGATGGTGGACCAGGCACAACTGGTAAAACAAGAACAAGTGAAAATTACCTGAGAGTTAGTGTCTGCCTGTGTTTTTCTGAATAATGTCTAGAAGAATGCAATTATTTTTATTTTCTTCTGCCACAGAGAAGTGGAGAAAACCAGCAAACTACTTTGTGTCAATATGTTCTTTTTGGTTTAACAAAAACAAAGCACTGAATTATTTGCACTAAACACAATATAAATAATACTAGCATGTTGTGGTTCTGGTGTGGTGCAGTCCTCTAAAATAGTTGTAGAAATGATATACTTACATATGGGATCTGCTGCTAAGGCAGGATCTGATGGTTCACTGGGAGGACCAATTCCAGCAAGATTTTCAGCCATGACTCTAAACTGATATTCAACACCTTCAGCCAAACGAAGTACATTGTACTCTAGACCTTTTACTGCTGGTTTTGTTACTGGAGCCCTGTTAACACGTGACCAGTAGACACCTCCCACTTCTCTCTTCTCCAGCCAATAGCCAGTTATTGGGCTGCCACCATTGTCCAAAGGAGGCTCCCAAGAGACCAGCATTGATGATCTGGTGCGTTCTAAAACTTTTGGCTTTCCAGGAGGTCCAGGAAGGCCATAAGGATCCTTAATAACAACTTTTTCTGAGAGGCATTCATCACTTATTCCATATTTATTTGCAGCACGGACTCTAAATTGGTATTTTTCATTTGTGGCAAGATTCCATACCTGAAAAATGAGATTTAAGTCAATATTTGTCTCCTTTCATAATAAACTTATTTGTGGGTTTTACTTTGAATTCTGTCTTGGAATCTCATTGGCATATCTATGTTTATATATTACACAGCTGCGAGTGAAGTCTTTGGGATATTCTTCTTTTATGTGCATAGGACCAAACATAAATTAAAAAGAAGTCATCATGTTTGGTTTTGTGGTTGACAAAGCTATGATAATGTTGGAAGTGGAAAGGAATATGTCTCCAAAGCTCAGCTGAGATTAAATAGCAAAAGAGAACAATTTAATTTGCTTTGTCACATGAGGAAAACACACCTACATAAATGAAAAAAAAAAAATCATCCAGTAATCCTGGACTTCAAATGATTCATGAGCACAGGCATCTATTGTTAATTTTTATGTATACCATAATAAGTAATAAAGATATTTTATGAATTACCCCCAGTCTTCTCTCAATAGCACTCTTGGAGACTTCTTCCCACTCAGCTTTCTTCCTACTAGCATCACGTTTCTCAATAATGTAATGGGTAATTTCACTACCACCGTTATCAAGAGGTGCATCCCATGTTAAATAGCATGATTCTGCTTTAATATCAGAAACAGCAAGATTTCTGGGTGGAGAAGGACGATCTGTTTGAAAGCAAGAGAAAGTAAAATAATATTAAAAAGAAGGAAAAAGTAACTGTAAAATTAAGTGCAATTTTATTAACATGTTGTACCCTTACCATATACTTCAACATGCACATTGCGGAATGCAGTGCCAAGACGATTGGAAGCTCTCACAGTGTAAGTGCCTTTATCATCCCTCACTGTTGCAGGCAGGATAAGTTCAGTTTTTGCCTCACTTCTAGATACTTCTTCTTTGGTTATCTTTAGTGCACTGGATGTTTGGTCAATTAAAACTTCGTTCTTGTCCCATTCAATCTTGGGCATTGGCAGACCTGTCACATCAGCAGGGATATTTACTGGTTCTCCTGCCTTCACTTTGATAGTATCTCCTCTCACAGCCAAGCGTAATGTAACAGTTGGAGGCACTGAAAGTAAGAAGAAAAATGACGTCATGAAGAGGGAGACAAAACAGAGAAATTGTCCTCTACTGTTCTGTGAATCTTTGTATGGATTTCTTTAAAGCAGATATACCTTCATCATCCTGTATAACCACATTGAGGGGCAATGATGGTTCACTTTCTCCAATAGCATTAACAGCTTTGACACGGAATTCATACATATGAAGTTCATCCAGGTTTTCAACAAGAAGAGATGTTTTTGGACAGAGCCTTGCATTAACTCTTTCATAGTCTTTTGAATCATGTCTCCTTTTCTCAACAATATATCCTAAGATAGGACTGCCACCATCACTACGTGGAGGCTTCCAGTCAAGAGTAATGCTTGACTTCGTCCTCTCCGTGTACATGAACCTCTCTGGTGCTGTTGGAGGACCTATTAACACAGATAAATCATAATGAATGAAACATTTCAAAAGTAGAGAGTATTTAATCATCTGAGTACCATAGCTCTGGCTTTTTAAAGTCATAGCTTTTACATGAAAAGTATCTGAACATGTTTTGGATAGTATATAGTTTCTCATGTTTTACAGAAGTGATTCAGAGAAGTAATTTATCTAAGGCAGATGCTTTGCCCAGGTAATAAAAAAGTAAATACATTTTCTACATAGAAAGCAATCCTCACAACAATACTGATTTATTGACCTATAATTAAGAATAGTTAAAAAAAAAACCCAAACATAAAATCAGTCATCTTACCTAATGGATCAACTGCAAGAATGGGCCCTATTTCAACAGGTGGACCAGTACCAAATTTGTTTTTGGCACTAACACGGAATTTATATTCCTGTCCTTCAATCAGGCCTGTAATATCACACTTAGATCTGTCTGTGTCTACAGCTAGTCTCCATGTATGCATCTTGGCATCCTTCCTCTCAACAATGAAGCCTATGATATCACTGCCACCATCATCTTCAGGATCAGACCAGTTAAGCAAACACATCTTTCTGTTTGTGACCACAGGCTTTAGGTCAAGGACTGGCCCAGGAACATCTGGAAAGAAAAAACCAAAACAAAACAAAAAACAACCAGGTAAGTAGGAAAGCCCTCAAAGATGATCTCACCAAAAGAAATGCTGAGTTGATATTAGAAATACTTTTCTTACCAAATACTTCTACTCTGGTTCCTGCAGATTTGGAACCACTACTATTGGTAGCAGTAATTACATATCTTCCGTGGTCTTTTCTCAATGCATTCTTAATGGTTAACACGGATTTTGTGCCAACAGTTTCAATAACAGTTCGATCTTTGTCCAATTCGCCCTCCTCCACAGCCCATACGATGGTAGGAGTAGGACGTCCTGTCACAGTAGCAGGAATTGTAATAGTTTGCCCAGCCATGATCTGAATGCCTGCTTTGACAGAAACATCCAGCTCAACAGTGGGAGGTTCTGGAGAAGAGAGAGAAACAGTTCATAAGTTCAAAGGAAAGACTAAAACCCACCATTTAAGCGGCTGGACACGTTTTGAAAATAATACAATTGCAGTACCTTTGGGTTCTGCAACAGTTGTGGGTTCTGTTTCACCAGGTGGTCCTTCACCAGCTGCATTAAGTGCAGTAACACGGAGTTTATAATCTGCACCTTCTCTGACTTCTTTAACAGTATACTGCCGAACCTTTATGGGCTTCTCTGTGCAACGTGACCACTCATTTACTCCCATCAGTTGTTTGTATACGTGGTAGCCAGTGATATCTCCACCACCATTATACAGAGGAGGTTCCCATTCTAACTCGATAGAAGTTGAGCTTGTATCAGCAACCCTTGGAATTGGTGGACCAGGTGGCACTATAAATAAATAGGTGTAAAATCAAGGTTAAAGGCTACGAATTCTATTCTATTCCCCACCGGCTATTACCTTCTATTAATCCACTTACTTATTGGGTCCTGTGCAGTCTTTGGGTCTGATGGTGGACTGAATTTACCAGGGCCAGCTGCATTTTCAGCACATACTCTAAAGATGTAGGTTAGTCCTTCCAACAGTCCTTCAACTTTTGTTTCCAGAGCACTCACAAGGTTCCTATTGACCCGAGCCCAATGAGTACTATTAATTTCACGTTTTTCAATCCAGTATCCTATAATTGGGCTGCCATTATCTTTTGGCTCATTCCATTTAACCACCATACTGTTGCTGGTAACATCTTGCACATCAGGCTTGTTAGGTGGGTCTGGGGGAGCTGAAAAAAACAAGTGTAATTTTGTCATAATTACTGTCTTCTCCAGAGCTTAATCAAAGCTAAGAACTAACATATGGGAAATGAGTGATTTTAAATAATTCACAATTCTTGTATGCTCTTTATCAGAAATTTTGATTCTTATCTGCAATCAGTAATCTAACTTGCAATGTTCTGTATTTTGGTAAGAATATTACTCTATTAAACACCAGAAATGTCACTATTCAGATACTGAGGGTTTTAACCATAAAAATTTATGACAGTGATTATCATTCTTATTTGTTTACTATTGAAATCAGAATGCTTTCAGTATTGACCCCTGTTCCAATGATTTAAATGCTCAATAAACAATAGTTATATTGGTCAAGTTTCTTCTGGGTAGAATCTGAGTGTTCCAAGAGCCTGTGTAATTTTACACTGGCTCTCAGTTTAGGTTGTATTTCATAATGAAAACTTACAGAAAGGGTCTTTTGCTGTCATTGGTTTTGAAACACATGGTGGGCCTGGTCCAACTCTGTTTTCAGCAAATACACGGAAGAGGTATTCTTTCCCTTCAATGAGTTTGGTTACATGGAATTTGCAATGCCTGAGTGTTGCACTGACTGTGACCCAGCCCATTTCAGCTTTTGTATTGTCTTTCTTTTCCAGTACATAGTTTAGGATTTCACTTCCACCATCATCAAGCGGAGGCTCCCACTTGCAAATGACTGAATTTTTCTTTGCATCTTCAAATACAAAATTGACTGGAGGCCCAGGTGTATCTGTTAGTAAAGCAAGAAAAATTATGGGTAATCTTATGCACTTCTTACCATATATTCTGAACAGCTAGGTGGTTTCGAGGATATTCATTACATACCTAACACATTGACTTCACATGAAGCTTTTGCAACACCATGATCATTTTCTACTTTAATTGTAAACGTGCCATGGTCAGCTCTGATGGAGTCACGAACTGACAGTATAGATTCTCCTTCTTTATGGTTATCAATGCTCACACGTTCTGGCAGTGAAAGCTGGAACGGCTTCTCTTCTTCTGCTTCACCCTTCTTTTTATACGTTGTTACTCTCTTTTTTATTTCCTCTGGTGTGACAACTTCATCATTCCTCAGCCAAGTGATAGATGGATAAGGTGACCCTGAAATATGTGCCTCAAGTATGATCTCATCACCTCTCTTCACTTCAAGGCCAGACTGTAGGTTTGCAGCGAGGAAGACTTTTGGAGCCTCTGTAATAACACAGAAGGATAAATGGAGAGTAGAATCTTCCTATAGGCTTTAGGATGTATGGCAACTACTAGAATCAATCAAACGAGCAATTCGTACCAGTAGGATCCACAGCTTTCACAAAAGGAGTAATCCGAGAAGGCTCACTGATGCCAGCAGCGTTCTCAGCACGAACACGGAACTGATACTCCTTCCCTTCCTCAAGACCTTTCACTGTGTAAGTTAGTAGAGGTACCAGATAATCATTGCATCTCTCCCACCTCTCCTTGCCCTTAGCGAGTTTTTCTATTATATAGCCCATAATCTTGCTTCCACCATCAAACAGGGGTGGTTTCCATGTAAGTGTTACTGATTTTGATGTTGGATTATGGACCTCAAGGTCAACAGGAGGATCTGGAGGTTCTGTGGAAGAGTGGCAAAAGAGAGATCACATCAGAAAAAAAAAATATACCAAAACAAACACATAAATATTTTGAGTAAAATTCAATTTGCTAATTTATTTGCTAGTAAAAAAAGTCTTACGTTTTGGGTCTTCTGCAATGATTGGGTTTCTCAGTTCAATATATTCACCTCCTCCAATCTTATTAACAGCTTTAACACGGAAGTAATATTCACAGCTTGGGATTAGATCTTTGACTTGCCATGAAAGCTTATTTTCACCAGACATGACTGGGATATATGTTCGACGTCCAGCTTCTCTGCGTTCCAAAACATAGTGCAGAATAGGAGTACCACCATCAAAGTCTGGAGGCTCCCAGGATACTTTGCAAGAATTCTTAGTTACTTCGCTTGCCTTAATGTCTTTACACTGTCCAGGTGGACCTGTTTTAAACAAGAATAATCAAATTAGTTAATGGTTAGTTAAGAGAGGAAAATGTATCTCTAGAACTATGAAATTATATTACATTTCTTTACTTTGTAGAAAGCAGACCAAACCCACCAATGTTAGCTGCATAGCACAAATATGAATTTATGTTCCTAAATGTGAAAAATATTCAGAATTCTATTCATAATGACTATTCATCATAACTGAGCTTTGAGCAGCCATTGACTAGCAGTCGCTTGGGGTAAAGTGGGTTTTTTGTGGGATTATGTTACATTAATGACTTTATGGCTATCTAGTTGTGTCTGTGATTTCTCCACATGGCAGACAGGGGATTATAATAGTCCTTTCTTTTGCCAGCTCCAGAGCTCAAATGAGGATAAGTATACTTCTTAGAATGTGAGAAGCCTAGTTACCTATGACTTTGACATTGACTGAGCCAGTTGTTGAAGCCAGCTTGTTCTCCAGTGTGATAGTATAAACACCAGCATCAGCATGAACGCTATCTATGACTTCAAGCAGTGCAGAGGTGTAGTCACTTTTCATTGTTGTTCTGTCACCAGCTTTCAACTCTTTGCCATCTTTGTGCCATGTTATAGTTGGGGATGGAACAGCTCTGAAGGGCACGGGGATACTTAATTTCTGTCCTTTAACAACAACAATGTCACGAGTTTTCAGATCAATTGTTGGATTGCCTGTAAAAGTAAGGATAATATTACTAGAGAACTGCCAAACATCATTCTTTTTTTTCAGTTATGCACATCTGAAAAAAAAAAAAAAAAAAAAAAAAGGAATTTCTGCTTACAGTCTGGGTCCTTGGCGACAACTTTTTCTGAGATGTCCGATGGCTCACTAGCTCCAACAGCATTGACAGCTCTGACTCTCAGCACATATTCCTTGTCTGGAACAACACCTTCCTCCACTTTGCATTTTAGATCTTTTATTGGACGAGAATTGATTCTCATCCATTTTTCTGTTCCTGCTTCGCACATCTCAACGTTATACCCAATAATAGGGCTTCCACCATTCTTCTCGGGTGGTTTCCATGCAATGCAAATGTGACTTCGACCTGCATCTGTGACATGTAAATCCTGAGGAGGTGAAGGAGGGCCTGCAGAAATGGGAAAGAATTGTGTCTTTTTTTCTCCCAGAATATCTGTTCTACATGGATTACTGTTTCCATAATCCATATGCTGTATATTATACTACCACTTACTTGTTGGGTCTTCAATATGAATGAGGTCAGTTGGTTCACTGGGATGACCACATCCAGCTTCATTTTCTGCACGAACCTGGAACTGTACATCTGTACCTTCAATGACATCAGTCACTCTGTAACTGCAATCTGGACCAGCTGTTTTGCCAGCTTTAACCCAGCGAGTGGCTAGTTTTTCCTTCTTTTCAATAACATATCTGAATAAATTGGAGAAAATGTTATTAATCATAGAAACTAGACTTAATAACTCAATAAAATAGACAAAGATATATTGGAATAGTCTGGCTGGTGACAAAGTAGAGTCATGTGACAGATTCAATGAATTTTACTTCAGACATCAGCCACTTAGTGCTTGTAGCCCTGGTAGATCTCAAATTTTTTTGAGCTAACAGTTACAGACGGATCAAACTCTCAAAGCCAGGTCCTGAATTTCTGCTGTGTTCTCAGGTTCTAGAGAGCTGCAGAGGTAAAAGAATCTTCATGCTATACCTGCACCTTTGCAAGTTTGTGAATATTATCTGTGAGTTTACTGTTAATGTTCTGCCTATGATAGGCTAAGTGGAAGTAACGTGAACTAAGTGACTCCTGTAGGCTCAGACAGCTCTCAGTAGTTGTCAGTTTGTCTAAGTTATGCTTATTGTGACTAAGAAAGAGAGGAAGAGTGAAAATATAAAAATGAAAAATATGTCTTTCACTGTAAGTTTCAGATGACATACTTCAGAAACCAAGAAAAGTACAAGTTTGAGGCAACTCAAAGGAGTAAACTGGTCTGTCTGAAAAGTGTAATACAGAAGAGGGTGAACAGAAAAGAGATGAGGCTTTAAATTATCTGAGTGTAAGCAGTGTGAATGAGAAAGTAAGGCAGAAGGAAAATGTAACATCATTTCATAGGTGGGTCTAAGTGTCTAAAACCTTGGAGAAACTGGAGACTGTGACTGCATTGTTTTTTGTGTTTTATACACACTTCAATTTGATTGGATGCTGTTTTTGACATATTAACTGTTTATGCATATTAGATTATTTATATTTGCATAATTCCCATGTGCTAAAACTAAACTTTTCATTGATTTGACCACATGGCTTCTCTTTTACATCTGTCCACTTCTTTTTCATATAAAATGTGTCAAATTAAAATGTAAACATTTTGAGAGAAATGTCTTAATTAATGAAAAGATCTTAATCTTCAGGTAGCACTACACAAACTTAATATGACCTTACCTTTGAATTGGTCTGCCACCATCATTCTTAGGTGGTTCCCATTTTAAATCAACGTGGCCTTTTGTCACTTCAACTATTGTAAGAGCATATGGAGGTCCAGGTGTTGCTAAAGAAAAAAAAAATACACATTAGAAGTATCCATTACACTTGAGCTGTTTCTATTAATCACTAAGTAAGCAAATAAGAGACTTACTGAAAGTATCTTTAGCAAGCACTGAGTCTTCAATTTCACAATAGTCACTCTGTCCAACAGCATTTTCAGCAGCCACACGGAACACATATAATGAACCTTCAGTCAGTGGGCTCACTGTGTACTTGGTGTCTTTCACTGTTGTGTCAACTGTTTGCCAACCTTTTCGCCTTACATCTCTCTTTTCAACAATGTAGTTGGTAATTGGAGAACCACCATCTTTTTCTGGCGCTGTCCATTTAAGATCTGCTGTGTTTTTAGTAATATTAATAACCTCAAGCCACCGAGGTGGTGAAGGAGGATCTGTACAATAGAGAAAGAAGGTAGAGCACATTAGCATATTTCCCAATGAAGATCTCAGAAAATACTAGTAAAACTTCATTTTTTCTTAGTTGAAGCAGGGTAGATTTTAATAGTTCTTAAGTGTTACAAGGCTTGGGTTGGTACCTACATAGACAGTCATAAATGGGGCATTTATACAGAGACAGTGTACTTGCAGTAACATCACACTGAAATAATACTCACAGAGTCTCTCCTTGCACAGCACAGGGTCACTGGGTTCACTGGGCTCACTCTCGCCAGCTTTGTTCACAGCTCTTACACGAAATGAATATTCTTGTTTCTCCATTAGGCCTTTGAGGAAGTGTTCAGTTGTAGGAACTCCTTCGGCCACTCTCACCCACTCATCTGTTCCAGTCTTTAATAGTTCAATTACATATGATTCAATCTTTGCCCCTCCATCATGTTCTGGCTTTGTCCAGTTCAGTGTTAATGATGTCTTGCCAACATCTCTCACAGTTGGCTTTCCAGGAGGCCATGGTGGATCTAGACAGGAATCCAACATTAATTACAAGATTGAAAACATTTTTTTTTAATTGTTAAATGAAAGCATTTAAAAACTGTTTATTATACCAATTGGATCTTTCACTAAGATTGGTTCTGTTTCCTTGCTTGGTTTCCCAGGTCCTGCAAGATTCTCTGCCAAGACACGGAACTTATATTTCTTCTTATTTGTAAGACCTTTAGCTCTGGAAATTAAAAATAAGTTTGATTAAACCAAATCTGCACCTTAACCCTTTCTCCCACGATTTACTTTGAAAATCTAAAAGTACTCAGATGACTGCTAGTGACATTTTATGAAATGGTGAACATTCAAAACACGTATACTGCCAACAGTAAAATGGTGCACTGTGTTACAGAAATCAACGTTTTGAGAGCCATCTTGCATTTTTTGATTGTTCCTTGGTTGTTAGATAAAACAGATATCAGGAAAAACAAACCTCAAGGTTTTGCCAAACTACTAAGTATAATTTAATGAAAAAATAAAAGAGACGATTCATTCTTCTGTGAAGACATTCTGTTTTAAAAGTAATTATGTAAAAAAAAAAGGCATCTGATTTTAGTTGAATATAAGCTAGCAAAAAAAAGTGTAAAAAAACACTTAAAACTTGTTTATAAGGCTATTGTTACACTTTTATGTCTCTGTGACATATTTCAGGCTAAATTGACCATAGTCTTACTTGAATGTTGTATCTTTCACTGGCATTTTATTGCATTTTATCCATTTATCCTGCTCAGGATCATATCTTTCAACCCAGTAGCCAGTTATAGGGCTGCCACCATCTTCGTCTGGTTCATTCCAGGTTAAGGTGACTGAGTCTTTAGTGACTTCTATAGGCTGAAGACCTGTTGGAGGGCCTGGTGGATCTGCAGAAATTAATAAATGCAAGAAAACAAAACAAAAACCAAATCCATTATACATGTTTTTTTTTGTTTGTGTTTTTTTTTCTCTGTTAAAATATTGTGAAAAGTTAACATTAATGCAATTAACTAACCAAATGAATATTTTGCGATGATGGGGCTACATTGTGCTGGCTCCCCAATACCATACATGTTCTCAGCACTGACTCGGAACACATATTCTTTATGAGGAGTTAAATTGGTAGCTCTGAATTTTGTATCCTTTATTGTCGATGACAGCTTGTGCCATACTTCACTGTCTGTAGCTCTTTTCTCAAGGACATAGTTGGTAATTTTAGAACCCCCGTCGTCTCGTGGAGGATTCCATGTCAGAAGGCAAGATTCATTTGTGATTTCTGATACATCAAATGCAGCTGGTGGACCAGGTTTATCTGTGGAGGACAAGACGTAAATGTTAGTCTTCTGTTTGCATATCTTGATATGTTACTAATTATTTTCAGAAGTTACATAAAATACATGCATACCAAGAACATTAACTTCAACAACAGCAGTAGCACGTCCACTGGAATTTACAGCTTCTATAATATAGGTTCCACTGTCGCTCCTCTTACTATCTGTAATAGTGACTGTAGAATGATTAGGTTTGGTTTCAATGGTGATTCTGTCGTCAGGTCTCAAAATTTTTTCAGCCTTGGTCCAAGTAATCTGGGGCTCAGGCTTTCCAGTTACTTTAGCTGGTAGCTCTATTTTAGTTCCAGCTTTAACAGTAAGTCCAGCAAGAAGCTTCACATCTAGGAAAATTTCAGGTGCCTCTGATTTGGGGGAGAGAGAAAAAAAAATGTTATAGAAAGAACATTTCAGAGACTCGTAAAAATAAAACAGCTATTGTAATTCAATGGTTGAAGTAATTACCTTTTGCATCAATGGCCTGAATGTCATCTGTTGGCTTACTTGGCTTGCTAGCTCCCATTCTGTTCAAAGCCTTAACCCGATATGCATACCACTCCCCTTCCTTGAGTTTTGTTACTTCCATTCTGTTTGTTAAAAATAATAACAATAATCAGATACATAAAGTGGTGAGGAGGGCACAGCTAGTTGAAAGGATATACATTCTGATGTTAATTCACTTACTTTGTTTCAACAACAGGCTCCCCGCATATCTCCCACTTGTCTGTTCCACGTTGGCATTTCTCTACTATATAACCCTTAATGCGAGCACCACCATCATGTTTGGGAGGCTCCCAAGTCAGGAAGATTCCTTTGGATGTTGGATTTCTCCATTTAACATTTTCTGGCGGATCAGGCACCGCTATTGGAAAAATGAAAGCATATGGAGTCTTAGGAAGCAGTTTAAGGAAGATATTTTTTTACATCAGCAGCAATGTGAAACAGTTAACTTACTTGCTGGTGCTGACATATCTACAGGTTCATCAATATAAGCAGGCTCTCCTGGGCCACATTTGTTATATGCGGAAACTCTAAACAGATACTCTTTTCCCTGGATGAGGTCAGGTACTGTGAACTCTTGGTCATCTAAATGATCCACAACCTAAAGAGAAGGAAGGCTCAAATGTAGTTCTAAAATTTATTTCCAAAGAGCATTTAGCAAAATAAGACATAAAATTCAGTAGTACATGTGGAAACAGTACAGCACATATAAACTGAGAAGAGAAAGAGAGAACTTACTTTGCTCCATGTTTTCCTGCTTACTTCACGTTTTTCAATTAAATAGCCAGTGACTGGACTTCCACCATCATCTTCTGGAGGCTCCCATGACAGCTGTACTGTGTTCTTGATTATGTCTAAGACTTTAAGTTCTCTTGGTGCACTTGGACGAGCTAGAAATCACAGAAATTGTATTAAATATTCTGTACTTGGAGTTTACATGCAATTTCTGTAATCTGTCTGGCACAAGACTTATTCTTGCAGTCATTCTTCCTTAAAAACACAAAGGTGGGTATTGAAAATAAAAAAAAGAGGTATTATGGAAGATGGATTTTGAGGTTTTAGTCATATTTTTATTCTACTTGGCTTAACGAAAGTTTTAATGTAATTAACATAATTAGATTTTAGCAAGACAAATAAGGAATATTATTGGCAGAATATATATATGTCCTCTTACCAATGACATTAACATTAATTTCTCCTGAAACAGATGACACTGGGTTTTCTAATGTTAAGGAATAAATTCCCTTGTCTGGACGTTCACTTGGGGTAATTACAAGTTCTGCAAAGGAGGCAGTGGTCTTCACTGTTACACGGTCACCCTCTTCTAAGACTTGATCACCAAAAGACCATGTGGCAGTTGGCACAGGGTAGCCACTTATAGGAACACGGATCTTGATTGGTTCTGGAACAATAACCTCCAGCCCATCTTTAAAAGCACTTAGGTCCATTGTAGGTCCAACTGGAAAAAATGTGAAACGAATTCAGTGAAATATTTTCAGATGTTCTGAATGCAGCTGATGATTACTGTATCGAGAGGCTGTTTCTGATTGTATCTTAGCCTGCAGACTGAAGCTGTCTAGGCCTAGCTGTGGCTTATCCCTCCCCACCTCTCCTGGCTAAACCCTTTTTTTCAAAATATGTGAGATGATAAATCAGCTTAGCATTACCAAGTAAGAGGTCTGAGTTACACTAACAACTTTGTTTTCTTTGACTTTATTTTTTTTTGTCTTCTCTGCCCATTCTCCTCTGTTCCCTCCCACCTTCCACAAAGCCAGGTCAGGAGACAAAAGCTCATTCCTCACTTTTCAGGCAAACTAACAGGAGTCTACCTAATAGTACAGATAACTACCTGCTGACTTCACAACAAAGGACATCAAGCTGTGTGGCACAGTCGACTTGCTAGAGGGCAGGGACTGAAATTCAACAAGGCCAAGTATAAGGTCCTGCACCTGGGTCGGCACAGTCCCAAGCACAAATACAGGCTGGGTGGCGAATGGCTGAGAGCAGCCCTGAGGAAAAGGACCTGGAGGTCTGGGTTGATGAAAAGCTCAACATGAGCTGGCAGTGTGCATGTGCAGCCCAGACAGCAACTGTGTCCTGGGCTGCGTCAATAGAGGTGTGGCCAGAGGGCAAGGGATGATTCTCTTCCTTTACTCTGCTCTTGTGAGATCCCACCTGGAGTACTGTGTGCAGTTCTGGTGCCCCCAACACAAGGAGGACATGGAACTGTTGGAGTGGGATCAGAGGAGGGCCATGAAGATGATCAGCGTGCTGGAGCAGCTCTGCTATGATGAGGACAGACTACAAGAGCTGGGGCTTTTCAGCCTGGAGAAGAAAGGCTTTGAGGAGACCTTATAGTGGCCTTCCAGTATCTGAAGGGGACCTACAGGAAGGCTGGGGAGGGACTATTGACAAGGTCTTGTAAGGACAGGATGAGGAGTGATGGGTTTAAGCTGAAACAGAGGAGATTGAAACTAGATGTTAGGAAATGGTTCCTTACAGTGAGAGTGATGAGACACTGAACAGGTTGCCCAGGGACGTTGTGGATGTTCCCTTCCTGGCAAGGCCAGGAGTGACCTGTTCTAGTGGGAGGTGTCCCTGCCTATGGTGGGAGGGGTTGGAACTGATGATCCTTGAGATCCCTTCCAATCTAAACCTTTCTATGATTCTATGAGAAATAACTCAGAATCTAAAAGGTCTAAGATTTTTTTATACCAGTGGGCATCACAGTTATCTGGTGAAAAAATACACATATTATAAAAAAGATTCACATTAATTGTGTGTCCTGTCTGATTGTCTTTAACAGATAGCCTATGGCTTACCAAAAGTGTCATCTGCTGTTAATGGTCCAATAACCTCTGTTGGGTCTGACACACCAGCTGCATTTTCTGCTGAGACTCTGTAGTAGTATCTGGACCCTGGTTTCAGTCCAGTTACCTAAAGACCAAAAATAATAGCTTAGTAACTCATATTAAGGGTGGTCTACAAATTCTGGGTATTTTAAGGAAGTTAAAAATCTTCCTTATGAGGAGAGACTGAGGGAGCTGGGGCTGTTTTACTTGGAGAGGTGGAGAATAAAGGGTGATCTCATTAATGGTTGTAAATATGTAATGGGTGAGTGCCAGGAGGATGGAGCCAACCTCTTCTCAGTGATGCCCAGTGACAAGACAAGGGCCAATGGGTGGAAGCTGAGGCATAAGAGGTTCCATTTTTTTAACTGTAAGGGTGGCAGAGCACTGGAACCAGCTTCCCAGGGAGGTTGTGGAGTGTCCCTCTCTGGAGATATTCAAGAACCTCCTGCATGCATTCCAGTGTGATCTGCTCTAGGTGATCCTGCTCTGGCAGGGGAGGCTGGACCAGATGATCTTTTGAGGTCCATTCCAGCCCCTGACATTCTATGAATCTATGATTTATTGATGAAAATAACATCTTACCTTAAATGTAAGCGCAGGTACTAGTTTTGTGTTACAGCGAATCCACTTGTCTGTTCCTTCTTCTTGTCTTTCAATAATATAGCCTAGAATTGGACTTCCTCCATCATCAAGAGGAGGTTCCCATGTGAGCTGCACTGATGTCTTAGTTTGATCTGAATGATCAAGGTTAATGGGAGGACTTGGTCTCTCTGAAAGTAATTTGAGAGAAATATGTTTCACGGTGGATAAAGTATAGTTGTGTATATCACTCTATATGTGTTGAAGTGCTCTTTATCAAGCGATTGTATACCTTATTCTAAAGAAGTATAGTTGTATATATATCACTCTATATATGTTAAAGTGCTCTTTATCAAGCGATTGTATACCTTATTCTAAAGTACACTTTTGAAATTGAGGTTGGATCCCAATTTGAAAGCAAAAATATTTGGAGTTCTAACTGAATGAAGTGGTATCAAAGTACTCCTGGTATATTTGAAGAACAAAAGCAGGAAAAATCTAGCTGTACACAGTATTTGCAGGACATATTTTTTTCTGAGTTGAACATTCCTACACATATCCTACATAAGCAGTGGGAATGTGACAGATGTCTTATAATGCAGTCACAATTGGTGTTTGTATACTTACTGATTGGGTCCATAATTTTTACTGCACGTGTAGCAGGACTTGGTTTGCCAACTCCAACTATGTTTTGAGCTCTTACTCTGAAGAAATATTCCTCATTTTCCACAACATCAGTCAGGACAGCTGACAGATCATCAGCTCCTGTGGTCATAGTTGGCTCCCATTTGATGGATCCTTTGTTACGCAGTTCTATAACATAGCCAATAATTGGAGAACCTCCATCATACTCAGGTGGTTCCCAGGTCAGTGTGGCTCCAAACCTGTTCACATCAGTAACTTCTACATTTTGAGGAGGACCAGGAACATCTGCAATTTATTTTAGGGAGAAGAAGCAAAAAGAAGCTAAGTGTTTTTTAACCTACTTTTGGAGTTTGTTCTACTTTTCTCACATTGCCATCAAACGCTGAGATTTTCATAACTTCTGCTCACCAAATTTGCTCTTAGCTTCCACAGGTGTATCCGTTTCCACTGGCTCACCAGTACCCACTCTGTTCCGTGCACTAACACGGAAGAGGTACTCAACTCCTCCTTTTTGAAGTCCAGTAACAGTGTATTCACAATTTTCAGCACGATCTGTGACCATAATCCAGGTTTTACGCTTGATATCACGTCTTTCAATGACGTAGCCTATTATTTTACTTCCACCATCACTTTCTGGTTCTTCCCAAGCAAGGCCAACCTCACCATCATAAGTTTCAGTGACTTCCAAGTTTCTAACTGGACCTGGAACATCTAACAAAGATATGACAATATATTAGGGTGTTGCATTTCTATTTCTTTCCCTGCGCTGTCTTAGATAAATACAGGCAAGGCTCCTATAATGGGAGTACTTACCAATGACCTCTACATTGATGAATGCTTCTGCCTGGCCATGTTTGTTTCGAAGTATAACCTTGTACCTTCCTTTATCTGATTTCTTTGCTTCATGAATTTTGAAGGTAGTGCAGTCATTTGTTGTATCAACAGTTGTTGTGGGCAGATTTTCCTCCTCTTTCAACCATTCAGCTTCTGCTCTTGGGTAGGCATCGTACGGAACAGTCATGGTTAAAGGCTTGCCAACATCAACCACAAGGTTTTGATCACCCGTCTTGATTTTAGGTGCAGCTGAGAAAGATCAATGGGAGAGGTAAGTAGTTACATATATAGAGAAAATATACATTTCTGTAGTCAGCAAAGCAGCTAATGTAGAAAAGCAAAAGGGGTTGTTATGTGTATTCTAAGCAAATCCTTCATACACTCATTGGATTGTTCTGGAAAAAGAAACTCAGGCTGGTTGGTAGGTACATGCCCTCCTAAAAAATGAGGGAAAAGGGAGTTGCTTATCAGTGTGATCATGTAAAATAGACAAAGTAAGAATTTCAGTCTTATATGACAATATAATTTTCATGTTTCAGATTTGCAGTGATGTAATTAAAAGATTTTGTATCCTTTATGTCCTTTGGTATAGACAATGAAAAGTGACCTATTTTTTGTTCAGCAGTTGGATCAGCATGGTATAATAATAAATGTTTTTGCCTTAATTATAATTCATACAGTTTATCAGCCTTGCATGTCTCTCAGACTGATTGTGTATTCATTTTAATTCAACTATTTGAAGCAATAAAACTCAATTATTGAAATAGTTAATGCAGTAATCCATGATTTTGTAAAAGAACCACAAAGCAAGCATCTTACCAGCTAATTCAAGCTTAGCTCTAGCTTCCTTATCTTTGGCAATAAATCTGTATTCCCCTTGGTCACGAGGTCTTATCTCACACACTTGCAGCCTGTGGACTTTTCCTTCACTCATCATCTGGTGTTTGTCACCTTGGATGATAATCATGTTGTTTCTCAACCACTTAACCTCCACACCATCTTTGTTCAATTCGGCCATGAAGATGACATCTACACCAGGAGCTTCATAAATGTCTTGTGGTGGTCGGATGATCTCAACAGGGATTTCTGAAATAAATGTCAATCCATTTGGTGGTTTGTGTGTGTGTCTCGATGCCATTATTACTAAATAGTGAAGAAATAAATCCTATTTGATTTTATACATACCTTCAACAAAAAGTCTTGCTCTAGATTTTCTGTCATCCACTCCACAGGAATATTCACACTCATCATCTAGTCTACAGTCTTTTATGATTAATCTGTGCAGATTTCCATCCTTTTCAAACTGGTATCTTTATGAGGGAAAACAGCAGCAGTATTTTAGTTTTCAAGCAAATTAACAAAGTAAAGCAAGCATATTTAGCATATGACCAAGAAAATGTACATACTTTTTGCCTTCTTTGATTTCTCTTCCATTTCTGTACCATTTTACGCTGGCTTTCTCCTTGGAAAGCTGGCATGTAAAGACAGCATCATCAAATTCAGTAACAGTCTGATCCTGGAGATGTTCAATGAAGTCTGCTGGTGCTTCTGTGATGAGAAGTTCTGCGACAGATTTGTCTTGTCCTGCAGTAACAGTGTATTCACCTTCATCTATAAATCCACAGTCTTTAATAATGAGTGAGTGTTTGTATTTATCAATTTTGTACAAAATGCGCCTATCGAATGTGATCTCTTCACCATTCTTTGTCCATTTGAGGGTTGCATTAAGGCGATTGACTTTGCACCAGAATGTGACAGTTTTCTTTTCCATGGTCTCGATGTCTTCAAGGGGCTCCACAATTCTGAGATCCTCCTCTGTAACGATAAAACCCACCAAATTGTTTAGCTTACATCCTCATGATCCTGATGTGAAGTTGAATATAAGGTGATGAAATAATTCTAATAAAAATGCAAGGTATTTACCTAATACAGTTAAAGCAGCAGAGCTTTTGGCATGTTCGCCTCTTTCGTTTGACAGTGAAATAGTATAAGTAGCTTGATCTTTCAGCTGTGCATCTCTGATTCTTAGAGTGTAAACTAGATCCTTCTGGACAATGATGTATTTTGCACTATCAAATATTGCCTCGTCATTTTTGTACCATTTCTCTTTGGCACCTACTTTATTGACTTCACAGTTGAAGATAATTTCTTGACCCTCATTCGCACTTTGGTCCTTAAGTGGAGTTATAATCCTGAGTTTTTCTGGAGTTAAGTAAAAAGAAGAAATAGGACATCACATAGTATAAGGAATGCAGCAAAACATTCACTTGCACGCTGATAAAATAGAGCTTACCGATCACTGTTAATTTTGCTGTAGCTTTAGATTCACCAACCATGATGCTATACTTTCCTGCATCTCCAAGAACAGAGTCTTTAACCACAAGTGTTCTCTTTTTCCCATCTGAAATGATGTCATACTTATCACCAGGCTCCAGGACTGTGTCACCTCTTAGCCACTGTACTGCAATTGCCTCCTTGGATACTGAACAGACAAATTCAGCTTTGTCTCCTTCAAGCACCTCAAGATTTTGTGGTCTGGTAAGAAATTCTGCTGCAAGTTCTGAAAGAAAGTATTTTTATAGATAGTTTTTTTGTTCTTCTTAAACTTATAAACACAATCAACCAAATTGTGTATTCCTACTGATTTATCTATTTATTTGATTATGGTTTTTTTTTCCCTAAAAAACAAAGCCACAAAACTAACTCTCTTACCATGCACAGTAAGTTTTCCTGTTGTACTGGAGCCTGGGAGCTTGCAAGTATATTTGCCAGCGTCTTCAGGGTGAGCGTTACGTATGAGAAGGATTCTCTTTCGGCCTTCAGAAATGTGTTCGAATCTGCCACCATCAGGCACCTCCTCATCTCCTTTAAACCATGTAACTTCAGCATTAGGCTTTGAAACTTCACAGATGAGTTTTACTGTGTCATTTTCGTTTACTTCAAGATCAGGAAGATTTTTTGTGAAAACAGCTTCTTCTTCTGCAACAAGAATTTCAAAAGAGGATTAAAACTTTTCACCCCCCAAAAGGGTTTTTTTTTGGTAGTTTTTCTTTTTTTTTTTTTTAATTGGATCTCTCACTAAATATTTTTCACTTGAAAGCAATAACTTTGTTTTAGGACAATCTCTGATCACAGGATTTTACAGTACACAAATCCCATGCAAGATGACTCTCAGCCAGGCGGCATGATGAATTTGGCACTGAGAATAAGGCCTACACTAACAACAATAATCTCAAAATCCTTCTGAGGAACAAAAACAAGAATATCACAGGATCACAGGATGTTAGGAGTTGGAAGGGACTGAAGGAGATCATTGAGTCCAAGCCCCCTGCCAGAGCAGGACAATACTATCTAACACAGATCACAGAGGAACACATCCAGACTGGCCTTGAAAGTCTCCAGAGAAGGAGATTCCACAGCATCTCTGGGGAGCCTCTTCCAGTGCTCTGTGACCCTTACAGTAAAGAAGTTCCCCCTTGTGTTGAGGCAGAACCTCTTTTGCTGCAGTTTACACCCATTGCTCCTTGTCCTAACACAGGGAGCAAGTGAGCAGAGCCTGTCCCCCCTTTCCTGGCCAGCCTTCAGATACTTATAGACATTTATCAAATCCTCTCTCAGTCTTCTCTTCTCCAGACTAAAAAGCCCCAAGTCCCTCAGCCCCTCCTCATAAGCCATGCCCTCCAGTCCCCTAATCATCCTTCTAGCCCTCCACTGGACCCTCTCCAGCAGATCCCTGTCCCTCTTCAACTGGGGAGCCCAAAACTGAACGCAGTATTCAAGATGAGGTCTCACCAGGGCAGAGTAGAGGGGGAGGAGAAGTTCCCTTGATCTGCTGGACACACTCTTCCTAATACACCCCAGGATCCCATTGGCTTTCTTGGCCACAAGGGCACATTGCTGTGCCATGGCTAACTTGTTATCCACCAGGACCCCCAGGTCCCTCTCCCTGGGACTGCTGATCTAAACAGTGTGATCTAAACAGTGTTCTGAGAGACAAGAAGTACAAACTGACCCATAGTCATCAGAGTGGAAATGTTAGAGGATGTACTTGAGCTTTTCATTGGTTTTAGGCAGGTGTAGTTTGAGCCCTAAGGAACTCTGGAGTGATTTGTTTAGAACCTAACTGATGTTCAGCATGTCCCAAGAGCAGTGGAATATCTGCCAAACCCAGTGCAGCCCTGGATAGTTTGCAAAACTATAAAAACCACAAAGAGACTGGGAAAACGCATAAAATGCAAATGCATTTGTTTAAATCTGATACTTGCTAGTAAATGTGGGGTAGAAGTAGATAAATAGTAAGAAAGAAAAAAAAATAGCACCTACATTTCAAATGTTAATAGTCTGGATTTTAAACCACTCTGCTTACCTAACACTGTTAGCAGGCCAGAAGTTCGAGCTGTTTTTGCTTCACAGGCATATTCAGCTTCATCATCAAAGACACATTTGCTGACCACAAGAATGTGCTCTGCACCTTTGGAAATAATGTCATACTTTTTGCCTTTTCTAATTTCCATGCCATCCTTAAACCACTTCACCTGTTTTAGGACAAATAAACAGGGTCATTAATAGTAACATACTCATCACAAATTTCAGCAGTGTATTCTTTTGTAACAACATAATAAAGTTGTTAATTTTTAAGAAAGCTCCAGTTGAATGAGTTGTTGAGATTAAAAAGTAATCTTTATTGACCTTGACACCTGGGCGAGATATTTCACATTCAAAGCGAGCAGATTCTTTTTCTTTAACTTCAAGGTCAGTTAGGGGTTTCAGGAACTCAAGGCGAATAGCTGTAAGAGAAAAGAATATTTTCACTAAGGAAGAGTGTCTGGCAAATACTCATAAACTGCGGACATTGATATTATTGGCAGTCACAGACATTAGCAGACAGCATTTATAGCTCTTATACATTTTGTATAAAGCTGTAAATTACTCACGTTCTACATTGAGGAAACACGATGTCTTAAAATCCTTAGCATCACAGGTGTATGTTTTCGCATCATCCAGTGTGCAGCCACGGATAATGAGTTTTCTGACCCTGCCATCAGCAATTATATCATACTTCTTTGATTTGTGAATTTCTTCTCCATTTTTGAACCACTTAACTTTTGCATTTTCCCTGGAAACCTCACATTCCAGTATTGCAGTGGCTTCCTCTTCGACAGTCTGGTCTTCCAGTGGCTTAGTAAATTCAACTGGGGGTTCTAAAAGAAACAGATTGATTTTTGGTAGAAAATATCTAAATTATAGCCAAGCCTCTGCTTTTATAAAGCTGTCCCATACTGTTTACTTGACTAAATAATCATACTAAACTGTACTAAACAGTATGGTTTTCCTTGACTAAATAATCAAATAGGCTCTGAAGCACCTATTCTGAATGTGTTTTATCTTTTTAATGCCCATGCATGTTTAGTTAATTCAACTAATTTTCTCATTTTCAGGATTCTCTAAGTTTAGACTGAACGATATAACTTGTCCATGGGGTTTTACCCACCACTACAAGTCTTTGCAACTCTCTTTCTTTACCTGAACTGTACCCATGTGATCTTGGTAAATCTGGAGTTGTACTCTGACCTTCAGGAAAGGTAAACTAATTTCCTGGAATTGCTACATTAGTTAGAAAGATGTATGCTTTCCTCCTTCCCCCCCCCTCCTCCCCACTTCTTAGCCATCCACTGCTTGCCAGCAGTGCAAGCGAGTATACGGTCAATGCTATTTCACTTGACTGATGGTGTAATCGTTCTTTCACAGAGTTCTGGATATCCTGAAGAACTGAAAAAAAGTCATTGGAAGTCACAAAGGTCAGTTCTTGCAGGTCTTTTTGTGGCCAATGGAATGGTTAATTCTGCAATGAAGTCCTGAAAATCTAATGGATTGATTTATCTCCCACGTTTTACATGTTTCTAATACTTCTCATTTTCCTCAGCTCTTCTGTGAAGCGTAAAGGTTTAAAGTGGCTTTTTTAATCAAGGAAGTTATCTACCAGTCCAATAGTCTATGTATGATCCTCCTGATTTGATATATGGTGTATATTAACTTCCTTTTGCCAGGGTGATTCTTGAATGGGCTATTAACCCTGACTATGGTGTAATCAGAAGGACTGACTTACCTTTCACAAAAAGATTTGCTTGAGTTCTGAAATCTTTGGCTGTCAGTGATACCTCTCCTGCATCTGTTAACTTGACGTCTCTCAGAATAAGTGTGTGAACTCTCCCTTCAGCACGTGTAACAACCTTATAAAATACATTTAAAAAAACCTTTTGTAAGTATCAACAACAAATATTTAATGAAATGGGAACCCTATTTATTGTTATGTGTGCAGTTTGAAATAGGAATAGTTTGCTTGTTTCATTTTACATGAATTTTTGACCATTTCCCTTTGAGAATAGTTTGTCTTTTCACCTACAGGAAATTGTAATTTTAATGCCCCTACACCCTATGTTTCAAGCTGCTTGTGTTCTTACATTAGAAAATCTAAATCTGTTATCAAAGTTCAGAATGAGGCTGACTGGAGATCATGTTTATTTTGAGCAAATACTAATAAACATGAAAATATGTAAATGTATGGAAAAGAGTCAGTATTACTCCTGGCTACATCTAAAGTAAAAATAGTAGAAATATAAAGAGGTCTGACACTCACATCATAGAATCATTAATAAATTTCATTTTTACTTTCTCTTATTAGATTTTAAGTAAAAAATTCTCTCTAAAAAATCCAAAAAATGTTTCCACAATCATAGAATCAACCAGGTTGGAAGAGACCTCCAAGATCACCCAGTCCAACCTAGCACCCAGCCGTAGCCATTCAACTAGACCATGGCACAAGGTGCCTCATCCAGGCTTTTCTCTAACACTTTCAGGGATGACGACTCCACCACCTCCCTGGGCAGGCCATTCCAATGCCACTCTCTCTGTGAAGAGCTTTCCCTAACATCCAGCCTATATCTCCTCGGCACAACTTGAGTCTGAATTGGACTACTACACAAACAGCCTTTATTCTCTAGGAGTGGACCTGGAGGGTCAAAGCATACATCCTTCATAGTAGACTAAGAGGGCTGCTACTCATTCATTTTGTAAATTTCCATATTGATCTTGAAGAATTCTATTCATTTATTTTCAGAGAAGTATGTGATCATGTAGTAGATCTTGGTTTGGAAGAACAAAGGGGAGAAATGAGCTTCTGCTAAGGAAGAAGCATGAAAGATTAAGTTTCTTCTGAGAGGGTAGTTGCTTTTACTTTGGAGGCAAGGAAGGAACTAAGAAACTGCTTCCTTGCAGATGGTCATTGTGTCCCTGAAAACCAGATGTAGTGAATGCTTATCTGAAAGAGATTGAGATAAATCCAAATATATAATTGATCAAGATAACCATTAAACAAAAAGGTCACTTCAGTAAGAGAAATGAGTGCTCTGAGGTGACCTTATTGTGGCCTTTCAGTATCTGAAGGAGATCTACAAAAAAGCTGTGGAGGGACTTTTTAGGATATCAGGTAGTGGCAGGACTAGGAGGAATGGAGAAAAGCTGGAGGTGGGGAAAATTCAAACTGCATGTTTGGAGGAAGTTCTTCACCATGAGTCATTAGACCCTGGAAGGAGTTGCCCAGGGAGGTGGTTGAGGCCCCGTTCTTGGAGGTGTTTAAGGCCAGGATGGGTGAGATTCTGGCCAGCCTAATCTAGGGTGTCCTTGCCCATGGCAGGGTAGGTTGGAACTAGATGATCCTTGTGGTCCCTTCCAGCCCTAACTGATTCTATGGTTCTACAAATGCTGTATGTGTAGAGTTAAATTCCAGTCACAGAGGTTAAAAATAACAGTTTGAATTAAAAACTGCTGACATGAAACACTTGTAGAATTAGACTGATTCTTAAAGACAGCAGTAAAAGTGTTTTATGTGAGGAGAAAGTGATGCATCAAGATATGTTTTACTCTGATCTGCTTCTTTGCAAAATTTCAGCTGCTAATGACAGTTTTGACAGTATATGTACACTGAATGAAAATATGATTTTTTTTAATCCTGTGATTAAAATGATAGGTAAGACATATAAGAACAGTATAATGTTCCATCATAGAGAACATTGAACATAGAATGTTTTTTTTTTTACTAGGCAGTAATAGCTATCAAGCTATCAAACCACTGCACTTCCCATATTTTCATTCCTGGGTTCAGAACTGATTACTGTGATTTATTACATCTCTCATCTACTGAGTTTCCATTTTTTTTCAGTCTCTCCTTAGATGCTCTAATATCTACCACCACAGTAATATTTTTCCTGTTTCTGTATTATTTAAAAAAAGAAAAAAAAAGTAGTTTTTTTTTTTAAATTTAAGCAAATCTGGTGAAGCTCAGAACGGTCTAATAAGTCCTGAGAATATGTCAAAAATTGTATTTTAAAAGAGGGGAAAAAAAAAAAAATCTGTGCCAAAATATCATTGGCAGCATTACTCAGGTTGTGAAGCTTTGCTAGTTCATGTAATGCCTTAAAAATTTGCTTGATGCGAGGTTTCCAATTTGTATTTTTATTTACATTCTTTCCCATAGCCTTAGCATGTGAAAAAGAAGTCTTAAAATCAGTGATATTAATTTATATTTTATGTTCCTTTATATATTTATCCTGACATTAACTTTGAATATTAAACTGACTGCATTCCAGGCTGCTCAGATCTCAAAAGTTAAGAGCCAGCACTTGATGAAGGGTTAAAAATAGCTAGTGAGAAGTGCTTGACAAGCAAATCTGTGCAGAAAGTTATCTGGAGAGCCAGAACAAATGCCTGAAATGGAATGTGAATCCTCTTAATCCCCTTATATGCAGAACTGGGCTACAATTCAGCATTCAGGAGAAAAAAAGCATTCAATGATAGCATCTTCCAAAACTCTTTCACTTTAACTACAATTAACCTGAGCGTAAAATCATCCAGTATCCCTGTTGCTGAGACTCTAGCAGAATCAGGCACAAAATTACTGTTGTAATTTTGGATCTCTATTTTCCCTTTGTGCAATAAATACTTGTAGTATTTCAGAATATTGGAATTTCTGCGGGGAAAAAGGACACAGCAGCACTACTCTATTTCTACTGGCAGAGATTAAACAGGAATTAAGGAAGAGGAAGAAAACTGCAAGAGAAGGAGGAAGAGGAAACATGAGGAAAAAAAATGTTGTTTTCTTACCTTATCGCTGGGCTCCAACTTATTTCCTTTCAGGAACCATTCTACTGGTATTCCCTCATAAGAGAGTTCACAATCAAAGGTCGCTGATTCCCCAGCTGTCACTGTTACATCCTTGAGGGGTCTCAGCAAGCCAATTACTCGAGCTTGGTAAGGAGAAGACATAATTTTCAGATTAGTCACTTCTACCCAAGAGAGAGCTGCTGCCCTTACGTACTAATCTCCATGGTGGCTTCCCTCAAGAGAGACAGACATCGCAATGCTGCTCTTCAAATTCCCTAAATAGAAGAGGCCTCCCTGGGCTTTTAGGGGGAGGGCTGGTCACCTACAATTTCCTATTTGCAGAGCCTGTTCCTTTAAATTGAACAAGGTCAGCAGGAAAGTTACAGTGCATCTGTCTCCCTGCCAAGCTTTGCATACCTCTTGAGAGATAAGGCATGTGTTTTCCAAAATAGTGAAGGCTAGGATTGGAGTGGGAAGCAAGTGGTCTTCAACTGTGTGGTCTGTCCCTGTCCATCAATATCTTAAACCTATCCCCATATATCACTGTAATCCCATCCTCTGAGGTTAACGTGATACTTTAATGCAGTAAAGCCTTTGCTTGTAATATTTCAATTTCATAACAACATATGATGCCAGACCATGAAGCCACCTTCAAGGCCATCTTATTTTTGCTTCTCCTATATGAATAAACTTTATGCAAGCTAAAAAACCCTATAAGACATTCCTTAACTAAAATAACAAGACAGTTTGAGTAGTTAATCCTTCAGTTTTTGCTCTGGAAAGAATTGCTGTGGGTTCAATGCAGTAGAGATTTGTCCATCCAATATGAAGAGGCAATGAGTACTTTGTTTTCATTCAATTAATTAATTTCAGCTTAAAAGACACTTACGTTTCACTCGAAGGTGAGCTCCGGATTTGGCATTTGCTGCTTGGAAATCTACACCACCAGCTTGATCTAAGCGTACATTGTACAGCGTAAGGAAGTGCTTCTTGCCTTCCTCCTTGATTTCACATTCCTGCAATAAAGAGAAGTTAAACAAATTTTTTTTAGTATCCTTTTTTGTGCTTCTCCCTACAATATCCCCTGCATCTCCTCATACCATGCATCAGTTACCTCCTCCTCCATTCACAATGCTGAGATTCACCACCACTTGCAACAAACCTTACAAACTTCCATTCATAGGTCTTCCCTTTCAAAGTTTCTTCCTAGTACTGTTTATTTCCTCTTAGAGAGAGCAAGAAGCAACACATGTGTGTTGCTGAATGGTACATGATATTTGACTAGCCAACATATCTATATGTAGGCCAGCCTGAGACCTAAGTGAACTAGAAATTACTAAGCTTGTGCTGCAGATTTTCCTTGACATGGGTCTTTTTGTCTAATTCAGACACTGATTTTCATGGAATTTCCAGATTTTTTTTATTATTCACATCAGTACTCTCACAACAAAGAATTGTTGAATTAATGCCAATCATGATCGTACTGTTTCTTAATTTTACAAATCCTTCCATCAAGGAAGTAGGAGTATTTCACTAAGCCTTATACCATTATAAACCAGTTTTAGCTGTCATAATAATGGAAAAGAGTTTGAAAATATGGTCTCTGCCTATTTAAAGAAAACATACTTCAGAAAGCAAAGCTAAATGTAGACGGACCAAAATTTAAGTGTAGTTTTAAGTGCCGTTCTGTTTAAATTAATTTTGCAAGGTCTTTGCACCTTGGATACCTGATTGAGGGAGATCTCATTGCTGTCTACAACTACCTGAAGTGTCATAGTGGAGAACCTATTGCTGGTCTCTTCACGCAGGTAGTTGGAGACAGAACAAGGAGGAATGGCCTCAAGCCGAGATTGGGGAGGTTTTGATTAGATAGTGAGAAAAAGTTTTTCACAGAGAGAGTGGTCAGGCACTGGAATGACCTGCCCAAGGAGGTGGTTGAGTCTCCAACCCTGGATGCCTTTAAGAGTCCTTTGAATGTGGTGCTTAGGGGTATGTTTTAAAGTGAATCTGGTAGAGTAGGGTTATAGGTTGGACTTGGTGGCCCTGAGGGTCTTTTCCAACCTGGATGTTCCTGCGATTCTGTGTTTTTTAGGGACTAGCAATACAGGATGTGCTTATTTATGTAAACCCATTTATTGCTTAGTTTATCTAATATTTTAGATTACATTTACACTACATTTAAAATATTATTAATGAAAAAAAACAACAACCCAACCCAGTGTTTTTTTGTAGTGGCCCTTATTGAAAGCAGAAAAGAAATTCTACTTAGTTTCTGCAACTACCTTTTTCTCTTTCACATCCAAAATCCCTGCAAATTGCTGGGACACACATAAGAAACATCCTGAAATATTTGCTTACAGCTGACTCCGTCAGGGGTTCTCCCTTTAGCTTCCAGTTACCATGAACGCCTTCCTCAGAGATTTCAATATCAAACCGGGCAGTCTCTGTCTCAATCACTTCCACGCTGTATAATGGGCGTATAATCTCGATTTCCCGATCTGGAAGAAAAGTAAAACAAGGAAAAGTGATTGATTCCCTAACCTGTAATAGAACCCTGCAAATCTCTCTACTACAGACCAGCATAGTAAAATAGCCATACCTTCAATATTGAGGTTAGCAGAGGTTTGATCAGTACCACAGTCACAAGTGTACTGTCCAATGTCATTCTTCAAAGCTTTCTTGAGGATAAGGATTCTCTTTTTACCATCAGCCTTAATAACAACATTCTTTGATGCAGTAATTGGTTTGCCATCCTTCAGCCATTTCACTGGTGCATCTGCTTTGCTGATTTCACATTGTAATATTACTTCATCTTTCTCTACAGCAGTGTAATCTTGCAGCTTCCCAGTGAAGTAAGGGTCTCCCTCTGCCAAAACAACAAAAAAAAAAAAAGGTAAGATATGTTTAATTTTGGAATTCTACCCTTTCAGAGAAGACAGTTCTTACCATATATACATTTCTTGTTCGTGATCTGAAAGAAGGATTAAATACAGTCCTTATGACTATGGAAAGGCTGAGTGAGCTGGGGTTGTTCAGCCTGGAGAAGAGAAGGCTTTGGGGTGACACAATAATGACTTTCCAATACTTGAAAAGGGCCTACAAGTAGGATGAAGGGTGACTGTTTATGAAGGCCTGTAGTGATAGGACAAGGGGCAATGGTTTTAAATGAGAGAAGTGTAGATTTAGATTGGTTGTTAGGAATAAGTTATTTACCATGATGGTAGTGGAACACTGGAACAGGTTAACCAGGGAGATAGTTGAAGCCCTGTTCCTGGAGATATTCAAGGTGAGGTTCAACAGAGCTCTGGGCAACCTGATCTAGCTGAGGATGCCCCTGCTTACTGCAAAGAGGCTTGAACTAGATGAACTTTGGAAGTGCATTCCAGCCCAAACCACTCTATGAGTCTATGAATATTACACAATTCTGATGTGAACAAAAAATCCCCTCAAAACAAAACAAAAAAACCCAATCCAAATATCTAAGACAAAAAAACCCAAACATATTACTATCATAATATTACTAATATTACTGGCAACATTGTTTGGTGTTTTGAATTTCAGAGTACTGGTTAATTACCTAATAGTTAATTTTAAGTATCTAGTTGTTAATATTGCAAGTAGCATGAAATGTTAAAGTTATTTTAATTATCCTTTGTTCATGAGGAAATGGAGACCCAAAGAAGAAAAACAAATTGTAAAACTGTCAAAAAAAAAAAAAACCATAAGGCAGATTTAGGCCAAACAAAAAAGACCTCCACCAAAGCAAACCGAAACCAACTCCAAGATACTTTTATCAATGTTTTCATTAATAAGACTCTTTTAATGAATATTACTTTGGGTATTCTTACCAAGAACAGTGAGCTTAGCTTCTGAAGACTTGTCCATAGATTCCACTTTAATCTGAGAAGTATCATCAATAGTAAGATCTTTGATTGTAAGTGTATGGAATTTGCCATCATCTGTCATTGAAACCACTTTGCTGGTATGCAGTCGTTGGTCGTTCTTGAACCAGACAACAGGAATATTTTCATGGGAGAGTTCCACAGTGAACACAGCAGTTTCTCGCTCCTTTTTTGTTACATCCTTGAGAGGAGTAATGAATTTCAGGCGGATACCTATAACAACATAAGATTTCATGAACAGTAGCGTTAGTGATAAAAACTATTCAAGGACTATGGTGCGAATCTTTGAAGGAAAGACAAAGTCAGACAAACCTTCAATAATAAGCTTGCCACTTGTTGTCTTGTCCTCAGCTTCAAACACATATTTAGCTTCATCCTCAAATGCAACAGATTTGATAATCAAAGCATGCTTTGTTCCATCTGAAATAATTTCAAATCTTTCATCTGAAGTGATCTCTTGTGTTCCTTTCAACCAACGGCAAGACTTTGGTTCTCTGGAAACCTCACATTCAAACTTGGCTTCATCCTTCTCAAAGACTTTCACATCGCTTAGTGGCGTGATAAAGATGAGAGGTAATTCTGAAATCAATGAAGAACACTCTAAGTTCAGTAATATGTCCACATAGACCTTTGTGCTGCTAGAGTTGTTTTAATGCCGAGATACACAGGGAAATGTTGGCAAAGTGCAGACTGTACCTTTGACTTTCAGATTAGCAGCACTTTTAGCATTAGCAGCTTGGAAAGACACTTCTCCAGTCATATCAAGATTGCAGTTATGAAGAATGAGAACATGCTTCTTCCCATCTTCAATGATTTCACAGTCCTGGTAATAAGGAAACACACCCCACCCACCCATTAAGAATATTATAAGAAAGAACTCTATGGAGATTATTATTAAAGATGTTTTTTCTACTGTAAATTATGGTCTATAAAGAAAGAAACGGCCTTACGGGTGAAGGTGTTAGGGTTTCTCCCTTTAGCTTCCATACAGGATGGACATCTGGCTCAGAAATTTCAATTTCAAAACGTGCTGTTTCACCAACAAATACTTCCACTCCATACAGTGGGCGCTCCACTTTAATTAAGCGAGCTAAAATTTAAAAGAATCACTCAGTCAATACTGTGGAAATGTAATACTGGAAAAAAGCTCAAGTCCCAGAAAAGCTCAACTCCCTCTTTAGGGAGTCCCTTCTTTAGGGAGGGACTTCAAATGCTACTGCTAATTAAAGTTTATCTAACCTCTTTTTAACAAGATGCAAGTTTGAGCAGTCAAAAACTACCTTCTGTAATGTATCTGAAATTATTTTTATTAGGAATATTTTCATTATAATTAACCCAAATACTTGTTACAGTGAATTCAATCAACTGTTTGTTTTCTTTCCTATAAATGGACATAGAGGAAAATTGATCATCACTGTTTTTATGACAGCCTTTTATATATTGTAAGATATATTGTCTCTTACAAATACTCTTAATGACTGTAAATCTAGGCATTTCAGCTCTTCATCATAGCAGCATGTTTTCTAATAGTACAATTTTTTGTGTTGTGCTTTAGATAACGTCTACACCATTTTACAAAGGTTCTAGTACTTTGCCTTAACCAGAACATCATAACTTACATTCAACGCTGATATTAGCACTTGTCTTGTCTGTTCCACAGTCGCACTCATAAACACCCTTATCACTCTCTGCTGCCTTCTTGATCTTCAGGATGCGGCGTAAGCCATCCGTTTTTATGGAAATTCTGTTGGAAGCTATTAGTTCTTCACCATCTTTGTACCATTTTACTGGCACATCTTTGCTAAGTTCGCATTCCATGGTAATATCATCTTTTTCCACAGCACTGTAGTCTTGTAATTTCACAGTGAAATAAGGATCGGCCTCTACAAAAAGCACAGTGGATGTGAAACAGTAAATTTGCAACAAAAATTTGCTAAAACGTCAATATTTTGTCACTTTCTACCTATAAACATAGTTTATATGTATTATATAACATTTTAAATAAATTACCTAAGACTTTGAGGTTTGCTTGTGTGTTCAAGTCCTTGACTACAGCCTTTATTTCAGAGATATCATCAAGTGTTACTTCTCTCATTTCTAGTTTATGAACTTTGCCTTCTGAAGTAATAAAAACTGTCCTGCTTGTATGGAGTCTCTTGTCATTTTTGTACCATTTCACTGGCATGTCTTCATGGGAAAGCTCAAACTGAAAATGAGCTGTTTCCCCTTCTTTCACTGTTTGATCCTGCAGAGGTGAAATGAACTTCAGCCTCACACCTGTAATGCAGACACATAAGGCCATCAGAAAAAGCTTTAAAGGTTTGTAAAGATACATTCTCCGAGCATTTCTGGTGTGTGTTTTCTTTTTTCATAAGAAGATACTTGCCTTCCACAAACAGTCTTGCCGTGCTCTTCTTGCCATCAACTTCAGCAGTGTATTCTCCTTCATCATCAAATTGAGAATCATTGATTACAAGAATATGCTTCTTCCCATCTGCAATGATGTCAAATTTTTCTCCAATTTTGAGTATATCAGTGCCCTTAGACCATATAACATTAGCTTCTCTAGTAAGGACACATTCAAACCTTGCTTGGCGCTTCTCAGGGACAGTAACATCTTTTAGGGGCACAGCAAAGTCTAGTTCAATTTCTGGAAGCAAAACAGGACACATCAGTTGTGTGCTCTGTGTGAGCTCTGTTTAAGCTGCTATCACATGTCGTGGTGTACTGTACCTTTCACTGTCAGGATAGCTGTAGTGACTGCATTAAGTGCCTGGTAAAGGACTTCTCCAGCTTGCTCTAACTTGACTTTGTGCAAGGTTAGGAAGCGTTTTCCTCCTTCAGCTTTGATTTCACATGTCTACAGAGAGATTATAGACTTTGGTAAATACAGTGCCAGTGCCTTACTTCTAGGTACTTTTGGTAAAGAGATTCTATAATAATTTTCTATGTAGTAAAGAGTCAGTCAGGAAGGTTGGAATGGCTTTTCAAGGAAAGTCAGCACAATGAGAAAAATAGAGTCTGTTTCTTCAGCATTCAACACTTATTTTAAATGCCAGCATCATTCCTAGCAATGTATGTAGGATATTTTTATTATTGTCTGAATAATGTGCTGTAATCCTTGGAAAAAATAAAGCCCTTCAAAACTTAGCTTTTATAGAATATAATTCTTATTTAGAGAACCGGTGTTTTTCAGTCACCATAATGTTCAGCCTTTCTATGTTCTAGCCTCAGTGGCAATGACAAACCACAAAGATCTTGTCATAAAGAGTCTAGGGAACATGGCCACCACTTGTAAGTTCAATAAACTGTTGTAAAATTCAAGGATGCTTACAGGTGAAGGTCTCAGGATTTCTCCTTTCAGCTTCCATTCACCAGGAATATCATCCTCAGATATTTCTGTATCAAAGTTTGCTGTTTCTTTCTCATAAATGGTAACATCCTCTAATGGCTTCAGAAGTTGAACTTCACGTTCTAGAATGCACAAATAAACATATCTATAATTAGGTCAAGTTATGATAGAGCTTTATGGTAATTCAGGGTACCTTTTTTGTTTGCTTAGAGGGTTTTGAACATTGGCCTATTATCTCATTCAATATAACACAAATAAAAGCTTCCTTACCACCAAGGGTCAGTTTAGCTGGGTATCTGCGACCCTCAACTTCCACTGAATATTCCCCAACATCAGCAGGGCCAGCATTCTTGATTTTCAGGAAAATTTTATTTCCTTCTTTCAAGATTTCTGTTTTATCAGTTGGTTCAGCAGGGATTTCTTCATCTCCTTTAAACCATTTAATGTTTGGTGTATCCTTGACAATATCACAGGAGAAAGTAGCTGTTCCTTTTGGTTTCACGTGCTGATCTCTTATGGGTTTTACTAACCAGTCTCTAATAATTTCTGCACAACAAAGAGATACAAAAAAATAAAGCTTAGTGGATTTTATTTTATAAGCAGATAGGTCCTTAATAGAATAAATAGAACATGTTTTTCTTGTTAAAGCAGGCTTTTAATAGATGTAAAAAATGTACATGCTGATTTATATAGTCATTCTATGTGGAAAAGCTTTCTTAATTTTAAAAAAGCCCAGATCTCCAAAGAAGAGCATGATTTTGATTGCTTACCTACTACTTTAACACAAGATGAACATGACAACTCAGAGTCTTCCACGGTAACTGTGTAAGTGCCAGTATCGGCATCATCTGAATCAGTGATCGTAAGGGAATGTGACAAACCAATAATGCCCAGAGCAAATTTGCCAGCCTTGCTTTTGATGATCTTCCCATCCTTCCTCCAGACCACGTTTCTTTCTTTATTAAGCTCACATGTCAAGTACAGTGGCTGGCCTTTAATCACAGTCGTTTCTTCTTCAAGAGTTTTCACAAACTTCACTGGGAGTTCTGTGGGAAACACATTTGGGTTTGTCTCATTTAGATACAGAAGGTGTGAGATGCAGAAATGTCCTATATATTAAATAAATATTTGCAGTGGTTGAGGGAAGCAAAAGGATGCCTCTACCAACTGCTGTAAATTCACAAAGTAACAGTACTTTTAGCTTGAGCAGCAGCTAACTTTTGAGTTAGTGATAAACTTGAAACAAGGAATACCTTCAACAATGAGTTTGGCTGTAGAGGTCTTCTCTTTGTTCCCCAGTCGTAATACACAAGTATATTCACCGGCATCTGACAGCTGGACATCAATAATATGCAGCTTCCTATCTTTGCCATCAGCAATAAACTTGTGTTTTGGGCTCTCTCGGATGTTACTTCCATCTTTCATCCAGCTGGTAATTGCAGTGGATGGTGAAATAAGGACTTCAAAGATTGCAGAAGATCCGACAGATTCAGCTTCTGTTAACACTATGTCTTTCATCTCCTTGACAAACTTCAGTGGTACAGCCTTGAGTTGGTAAGTGAACGGAGGCTCTTCAGGAGGTTTTTCACCACCACTGCCTGGCCTGAGTTTCCTTCTTTCTGCATCTGCTGGTGAAGGTGTCTTCTTGGCTGTAATTCAGATGAAGAAATTAATAAACTGATCTGGGTTTCTCACTTTTTGCATCTAGGTATTGACTTTTAGTATCTTACCTTTGATTGGACTGATACCCTTCGGAGTTTCTTCCTTTGATGGTCTTGCCTCTGAAGTAGAATGGCAATATTATTAAGTAATGCAAACATACATGCTAAAATGAAGACAAATATTTCTTTTACAAATCAGTTTTTCTCTTCCTTTAGTTAGACACACATACAAGGGAAGGAAAATATAAACATACATATATATATGTTTATATACACACACATATTCAATGTGTGCCATCTATGCCTCAATGGTAAGTTCAATATTTTGAAGGATGGGAAAGATATATTGAGCAACAAGGACTGAAAGGAAGCTGAGGAGCTCCTACTTTCTCTGATTTTTCTCTTACCCATTATTTTGTAAAATTCTGACACTTCCTGACACTTTATTCACAATTAGGCCCTTGAAGACTCTGCAGCTGTCAACTAAAATAACTTAAGTATCCACTACAAACTATATGGGTTTGGGTTTTTTAAAGAAAAAGCACACACTTTTACTAATGAAGACAACAAAAATATAAGTTGTGTAAATTAAATATGTTTCATGACAATGTGATGCTCTCACAAGTTGCTGCGCAACTTGTGATGAACCATCTCAGACTTGTGAAAGTCCCATGTTATGCAGCATTATTTATTTCTGGGGGGGGGGACGGAAATTTAAAAGATACTTTTAACAGGAGAATGATATAAATGAAATTAAGGACAGATTTTATTGTGGAGGATGGAAAATGAATACTAGAAAAAAAAGTGAGTTTTTCTCAGAAGATAATGGAACACAGCAGGGTTTATGCAGTCTTGGGAAAATGTAAGACTAAAACAACGACAACAGTGATCACACAGATGTATGTACAGACACATAACACAAACATGTCCAGAGTGACTGAATGTCAATACAGCCAAGTGACAGACTATATGGAAATGCGAATGATGTTAAAGAACCAAACTGAACATCACAATGGCAAATGGTGTTGTCCTGAAGCAAATAGTACAAGCACTTCGTAGAAGAATTTGCCTGCAGTCTTCCTCACCTCGCTTTGCATGAGGCTTCGCAGGAACATCCCGAACTTCACATGATTCTCCAGGTGCATCCAAATTCCTGTTCTCATCTGAAAATCTACTGACCTGCTCAGCCATGTGAGCAAATTCTGATTTCCGCTGTTCTTTATCTCCTTCTGATTTCTTGGGAGTTATTATCTTACCTATGCTGGAGGAGTAAGTAACTTCTTCATTTCCAGTGATTCCTTTGCTTGGTGGTGCTTTGTCTGAAAGCTTTCCTTTGGCTTTTTCTATGGTTACAGGTGTGCTTTTTCCAGTGCCACGTTTAGCTGAGGTTTTTTCATCTGGTGTACTTTCTGTCACAGGCTGCTCTTTTCCTGAAAGCTTTATTTCTTCCACAGACATAGAGGGTTTCTTTTCTTCAGTTTTATATTTGCTGCTTTTGAAAGCTGGAATTTCTTTATGTTCATCCTGAATGGTACGAACCTCCTGACACTGTTTTTTATCTTGTCTTTCTGGTGGCTGAAAAGGAATTTTTATTGACTCATATCTCTCAGCGTTTTTATCTTTGACCCTGTTTTCTTGTTCTCCTGTAAAATAGTTACCTTCCTTTCCTTCTGCTGTAATCATTGTATCGATTTCTTTTCTGACAGGCAGCTTTTCAAGAGTGTTTGACTGCTGAATATTGTCATTTTTCAAGTGGGTGCTAAAGGTAGTTTTCTCTCCCTTCTTTGGTGTAATCTTTTTGCCTGTTTTTTTATCATTTATGAGTGCTTCCTCAGTCAACAAATGTTCTGAACTATCCTTATAATGAAGTTCTCCTTCCTTTGCAGGATATTTTTCTCTTGCTTTCTTTTCTTCCACTACTTCTGACTTAAGAACAGATGGTTTAATGGTTACATAAGGCTTTTCTCTGGGAATCTCATCTTCAGCAGGGGGTTTTAAGTCAACATCTTTTGTCAATAGTGGTTCAGGTTCCCCAGACAGGTCTGTGGGATGTAGATCTGCTGATGTCAAGTCCATATTCTCATCTTTGTCATAGTCTTGAATAACTTCCATTTTCTTTGCTTCCTTAATAAGAGCATTATCTATAGAAATTTCAGCTACTGTGGTACCAGATTTCTTCATCCACTGAGTTTTATTTCCTGTGCCATGTTCATTGGCAGATTCTCCAAAAACAACTTCAGATTTCTCTAGAGTAAATCCTCCTGTTTGTTTTTGACTTTTAAGCAGAGGAGTTTCAGCTATTTCTGCCCCTGTGATATCCTTTTCAAATGACTTTTTATTCTTGGAATATTCTTCATTTTGCAAATGGATTTTTGATTTTCTCTCTTTTCCTAGAAGTCTTTTCTGGTCCCTGGGCTCATATGGCTCTCTGGGTGTATGTTTAGGTACACAGATTGATTCAGTCTCCTCCTCCTTTTCATGCACAGGAATCTCTCCTTCGTGAAGAACACTAAAATTGTCAGAGACTTTCTCTGGAGCACCTTCCCTACAAACAGCCAATGTAATTTCACCCCCCTTTTCTTCTCCAGAATCTTTTTCCATGTGTTCAGATATCGTAGAATTTAGTTTCAATTCCTCCTCATGCAGCAGTGGTTCATTTTTTTCATAAAGAATGTCATCTATTGCAACATCTATTTTCTCACCTTTAATGGGGGGTTTTCTTGAAACTATAGATGTCATTTCTGGCTCCTCTTCATCAGAAGCCAGGATAAAATACTTAAGAACTTCTTTCTCCTGCTCATCTTCCTCTGGCTTCAGTATTCCATCAGCTGTTTCCAGTGATATTTTAAACTCAAGTGGCTTTACTGTTTGAGTGTCCAGCACTATATCCTTAGGGCTTACTCTCTCTTTTATATTCAAGTGTTCCTCAACCGAAATCTTCTTTAATTTAATTGACTCAGGCTTCTCTTCTTCCACTGGGGAAATTTTATCTCTATGTTTTAGTACAGTTGGTGCATCGGGCTTTTCTGCAGCTACAAAGGTTTCACAGGTAATTTAGAGAGTTAAAATCCATAAGAATAAGAATGAGGAACAATATATTTTAAGACAAAATTCCCAGCTATGCCTGCAATAAAATGAACATAGAACACTTTTCTCCTGCACAGCATAAAACTTACAACACAATCACAAAACAAAAGACAGATAACAATGGCACACACAAACACTACAGAAGACCTAAGCACACCACTGTGTTTGGTACAGAGCACTGTCCCACTAGTCAGCTGATTTAAATCCAATCCAGGTTGAAAGTAGCAGACGACAGATTTCTAAGGTGTATCTGGCCATCTATACAAAATCAGTTAGTTATGCCACTGCAGGCCTGGATACATCACCAAATCAATGGTCAAGAGACAATCACATTTAGGCTTTTCATGGGCCCAAGACCTGTGTTTTATTGTAAGATGAAGCCGTTTGAACAGCAGGTATAAAAGCTGTACAGCAGCTCTACTGATGGACCAGAGGTTCAGAGTGCTTCAGACATAGTGGTCTAGTTGCAGTTATTTTTTTTCATGGAAGGGCCTTAATGTAATAAATGAAAGTGGCAATACTCTATTTCAACACCACTGTCACTTTTTTCTCAGGCCTTCAATGGCAAATTAAAAGCAAAAAAAAGCCAAACAAGATGATAATTGTTTAGAAACGAGCAACCTCTCTTTTGTTGTACAGATACTACGAGGTACAGTTGACAAGACATACAACAGGACATAAACAACATCAACGAATTAAAAGAATACAGAAATTTTTACATCACAACAATGAATAAAAAGACACACATCACCATTCAGAAACAAGACCACACATTTATCTCTACTGTAGGTGAGAGACATTTGGTTTTTAGATTAGGTGACAGAATCTTGAATAACAAGACCCCTGAAGAGGACTTAAAATCTTCCTGTAACAAATAAATTATATGGCAGTACAGATCTTCCTTGTCTTTATCTGGAAGGAATTTAGGTATCTCAGAGAGAAACTCCCTATAAATACAATGGAATAAACATAAATACCTGCTTTCTTTCCAACCACTGGGGTTGTCACTGGAGTGGTAACAGCTGCTGCTGGTTCTGCTGTTGGTTTTGGAGATTTTAAAGCTGTAGGGATTAAACACAAAAAAATTCTCAGGTATTTGTTTTAGTAATAAATTTTGGTTCAAGCACAATGTTCTTTATAATATTCTGTAGATCGTATGAAAGTTCCAGTCTTAGTAATACTGAATACATTTCTTTCATGTCCTTTTAGAAAAAAAAAAATCTCTGAATGGAAAACAGTAGACACACAAGAAAAGCTTGCAGTGGTACTCAAGACTAAAGAATTCTTACCTACTGCAGGTTTAGGTTCAGGCTCAGGAACTGGGATAACTGCTTGCTTAGGTTCTAGCATTACAAACACAACAGTTACAAATAGGTTAATTTACAGGTTTTTGTAATATTTCAAGTTAGAAGCAACAGTGCAAAGAGAGTTAATCAAAGACAGAATGGCTAAATATTTTTATATTTTATTCATCCAGAAAGCAAGAAATTAACTTGAGATGAACTCTTGTAAAGCAAGAATGATTGAAAAACTGATGAATTTTTCAAGCACTGAAGAATTACAGAGAACAAGAAATCCAGAAGAATGCAAAGTGGTTAATCATGACAATAATGATGGACAGACTGGACAACAATAAAGCATTTGATTAATCTAGCATGATATCCAGCAATTTAGTTGCTGCAATAAAGAAAAGGAACACCATTAGTCTGTACCTTTTGGCAGCTCTGGCACATGTTTCTCCTCTTTTTTTATGGCAGGTATCTCAGTTTTCTTCTTAGGAAATTCTGGGACTTTAAAATATATATATATTTTATTTGTGAGATATATTGAATCAACATAACCCCCCACTCAATTATCTCCCATGTATTTTAAAAGTTTTGATTATTTCTAGATACAAGCAGTTTTAGATGTTCATAAGGTTTACAAACATGCAATTTTAAGAGTGAGATTTGAATTAATTGGAAAGCCTAAGTGAACTAAAGGACAAATACTTGCAAAATGTCAGCTAAAAGAGGGCTCATCTTAACTGCTTCACTGCAGCCATCTTTTAATCAATCGTTGTAAAGATAGTTTCTAGATACAATGAAGACTGAGGAACAACTCCAGAATACAGAATTCAGACCCAAATAAGGATGTCAAATTTGATTGTACTTTCATCAAAGCGTTAAATTACACAGTTAAAATTTCACTTTGATGCTGGAATTTCAGTGAACATTACTTACAAGTAAGATTTTTGTTGTTGTTGTTTTTAATTATGCTTTACCAAATACATGTGAATGTAGTCTAGTACCTTCAGGTTTCTTAATTTTTTCTACTGGTGTAGGCACAGGTTTAACTTCTGGTTTAGGTTCTTTTTCTGGTTTAGGTTCTTCCTCTTCTGATCGCTTTTTAAGAACTTTAAAAGAAAAGGAATTTCAGTTTATAAACCGCAGGTAAAGAGTAAGACAGAACATGACAAAAGAGTAAGATAGAACATGACAAAAGATTAAAACTTATATTGACAATCATGAAAAAACTGGAATGTAGAAGATAGAGTTGAAGCTTTTGTGTAACTTTTCAAGACAGTACTCTGAAAGCACTTTATAATTCAAAAGGAACTAGAGCAAAAAAGCTTTTATTAAGAGCCGCCCATCTGAGAGCAAAGATGTCAGTGTTAACTGTCTATGATAGAGAGAAATTTCTTGCAGTGTCTTATCATATATTTATTACTTTATTTAAATATTGGCTTGTTATACATAATTAGTCATTAATAAGTGCAGTTGCAGATAGTGAAATTTCTTACAGTGTCTTATCATATATTTATTACTATATTTAAATGTTGGCTTGTTATACATAATTAGTCATTAATAAGTGCAGTTGCAGATGGTTCTCAGGGACAAAATGCAGGATTAAGGACTAAATTCCTACAGACGCCAATGAGAGACCAAGGCTGAGGCATCAAGTGTTGTATTTGGAGAGTTTCAATTTGTATAATGTCTGGTTTTAATTTTATTTGTTTAAATTATTCTTGTACTGTCAGATATCTAACAAAACTGTTCTCTGAACAATGGAATAGCTGTATTTTAGTATATTTTCTGTATTTAATATATGTATTTAGTATATTGAAGGGCAGCTGCAAGCTACATAGGTATAAACCAGCCTGTTCTGGTATTTTGAAGAGAATTTGCATTAGGGCTTTCTTCTTCTAAGCAATAATTGAGCATGAGGTGATTCAGAAGGCTTCAAACTTTGCAGGGAAAGGGACTGATGTCCTATTGGACAATATAGTACAATGCTGCCATGGGGTTCTGAAACCTGTGCATTACATTCAAGAAAGCTGTGAATTAGAATGCAGATGCCACATACACAACTTTAGTAACACTGATACTGTCAGTAGAAAGTATTTAGACATCTGGAAGCTGAAAATAGTGTAAAACTGTCAGCTCTAGTACAGACTTTACAGAAACTAGGAAAGCTGAAGAGAATTACAGGGAACTAGAGTTTAAGTGTTCTGCTCTGTTTTTATCACAGATCCTTTGGATATGACACATTTTCAGGATACCCTACTTCATCCCTGCAACTATAAACACTTCCTCCAAGAAATATACATCAAGTAGTACTTTGTTAGTGTATTTTTCTGTATGACACACTTAAAACAATGCTAGTTATGGGTATATACTGGACACTGCTAATACACTGGGCTTTTTAAAACAGGGCCAAGGTACTATACCTTTTTTCAAAACAACTTCTTCTTTTGGTGGAGGAGTAACTTCAGGAATTACTCTGCGAGGTTTCTTTACAAGTCCAGGCACTTAAAAGAATATTATTACAGATTTCATTATAGGTTCATAACTGTAGGAAGATCTAGCCAAAAGCTAGCCATTTCAAACACACAAACCAAGTGCTAGTCCATTACAGAATACCAAAAGCAAATGTAAAACTACTGAGATTAAAGTAAAGAGTTTTACTACTTCTCTTACATTATTTGTGTGCTGTTTTCTTCTAGGCTTATGCACAAGAGAAAATTTTCATGCAAATCACCAGAAGAAAAGTATGGTTAACAAAACTATAAATGTTACATATCCAAAGAGAGCTACAGTGATTCTTTTATTGCCTTTTTCTCTTTCATTACAGGCTTATGTTTATCTGAACTGTCTATTTGTGGTGTTCATTAAAATCCAGTCATCTTAATTTCTAAACTTAGAACTGCATTAAAAAGAGGCATTCGCTGCTTAACTTGTCTTAAGCTGCAGTAAATATGAAAAATGTAAGGAAGTACTTGTAAAGTGGCTGGCTTGATCAATTATTTATCTCCACCTCTGGAAAATTAACTCTTACAAAAGCAAGTTGCATTTCAGGTTAACAAAAATCTGTTTGAGCAATGCTATATATATATAAACAGAATATTATTTTTTGATGTCTTCCTAAGCAGAGAACTAAGGTGAGCTTCTGCACAGGGAACAAAACATAAAAACTCTTTCACTCTTCTGTGATTAATCTCCCATCATGAAATGCAAAAGATATAAAGCAGAGATGAAGATAACGTGAACATATACATCCAAGACTGAAGTCTACTGGTAAGAATAACCTAACACAAACAGCTTTTAAAAAAATATTTCTGAGCAAATTAAAGAAGAAGGAGGTACCAAAGAACTACACCTTCAGGCTCACAAGAGGCTTGCTTTCAGTAAGGTTTTGTATTAGGTACCTTTAGCAGGTGGAGGTTCCAGTTTCGGAGGCTCACCAGGTTTTGCAGTCACAACTTTCTTCCTATCGTGAGCTTTAAGGAAAATTATTTTAATTTTACAACATGCCATTAGATTCAAAAGAGAAAAGAACTTTCAAAGAAATCCAGACAACTGATCAATACCGTTTGCATAATAAAAAGACAAGAGCCAGGAAGCTAAGATTGTGGCTGATTAACTGTTTAGAAGAAGTTAGATGATCTGTAGGAAGGAGAGTTATTGTGAAACTCATGTTCAGATAGCAACACCAGCAAACCATTGCTGGAGATTCTTTTCATACTTATGAACATGTTAAAGACAGAAGAATTATGTTAAGGACAGAAGGTTTTGTTAACTTGGTTAAGAGTTATATTAATAAATGGATTTTTTTCTATAAATATTGAAAAGAACCCATATAAACTGCTCTGGCATAATGCTGGTAAAAAAAATCATAAGAGATTGAGCATTACTAAGTTGTACCATTAGAATGAGAGTAGACTGGGGGAGGAGGGGAAAGAAAAAAAAAACCAAGAAAAAAAAAACCAAGGAAAAAAAAAGAGATCCAAAACATATGTTTAAAAGCATGCTTGTCAAGATTCATCAGTATAATTCAAGAGGATTATATGTTTGAGTTCCTGCTGTTAATTGTGGCTTCAGATGATTATACCTTTAAGTAGTTCTTTTGCCAACTTAATGTCTTCTGTTGGTGCAGCAGGTAATGGTTTTCTCTTTTCAGGGATCTTCTTTTCAGGTTCTGGTGCTTTAAATAACATTAGGTAGATTTAGTATAAGGTTGCTGCCACAGTAGTTACTGAAGAGTAATGTACAAATGTAAATATGGCAATTTCCCATTTCCAATGAAGCCAGTGGGAAAAATCTCAATGAATTAAATGATTAGGAATGAACCTTTGGCTTTTGCTTTGTGACATGTGCACAATACAAATATCCCAAGCAGACTTTAAAAAAGCATGTTAGTAACATGAGAACAAAACTGGGAAACCATACAATGGGAAGACTTTCACTGACAAGAAACAAATTAAAAGCATTCAAAATAATCAGGATGTTGCACTTAGAATTAATTTCTAAAATGTAGTAACAGAAGTACACAGAGACCTACAACATACAGGTAGATGTATGAAGAGCAAGACAGGAAGAAAAAGTCTGAACAGTAATGAAAGAAAGGCGCCCAGCAGCCTCTAGGTAGGTGTTTTGTTATACCTTTAGCTGGTAAAACTTCTTCTACTTCTACAGTTGTAATTTCTTCCACTTCTTTGAGTTCAGTCTCCTCTATGATTTCATATTCTTTAAAGAATTTGGAGAACTAGTGTGAGTTTCCAATGATAAGATCATTTCAGATAAACAGTTATGTAGATATGACTAAAACAAACACTGCTCCAATAAACAGAGACAAATACATGTTAGGATAAATAAACACTATCTGTTACCATTGCAGTTAATGCATGCTTTTAAAAAACACTTTATTTGTAAGTAAGAATGAATCACAGTTGTGTGTGATTTCTTTTATGTATACAATATAAAATAAGCACTAATTTGTGGATGAGTCATTGGAATGGAAAAGAAAATATCTTAAATGCTCTCAATTAACATAGGATTGTAACACCAATGTGAATATTAGGTTTTGAGAGACTCAAATTGAGTGGGAAATTATTAGGATACTAAAAAAGATCTTTGTGAGGAAACTGTGTTAGGAATAGCCTGTGTAGGACTATGTTATTTAAAGTGATGCCAAATATGAAAACATAGGAATAGATACAAGAAACATATATAGTGTGCTGGTCTCCTTGCAAGGGAAGCTGAGTTTGGCAGGAGCACAGCCGGAATTGACAGCTATGCTGGAAACAAAGCAGGGATATGGGGAAGTCTTAGGGAAGGTATCACCTGCTTCTCACTGTCACTGAGAGGCCCTTGCTAGCTCTTTTTCAGAAGATATCATAGAGTCATAGAATCAACCAGATCGGAAGAGACCTCCAAGATCATCCAGCCCAACCTAGCACCCAGCCCTAGCCAATCAACTAGACCATGGTACTAAGTGCCTCATCCAGTCCATATGACCTAGTATGGCAGAGAAACTATTCTTCAAGTGAGTCCTAGTGAGTATTAATACCATGTCTGTTATCCAAGTGAACGTAACTAAGAAACAGCACACAGCAGTCTGCAGTTTGGAGAGGAGAAGGCTCCAAGAGGACCTTATTGTGGCCTTTTAGTGTCTGAAGGGGGCCTACAAGAAAGCTGGGGAGGGACTTTTTTGGCTATCAGGTAGCAACAGGACTGGGGGCAATGGAGAGAAGATAGAGATGGGTAGATTCAGACTGGATGTTAGGAAGTTCTTCACCATGAGAGTGGTGAGACCTGGAAGGGGTTGCCCAGGGACGTGATGGAAGCCCCATCCCTGGACATGTTTAAAGCCAGACTGAATGAGGCTGTGGCCAGCCTGATCTAGTGTGAGGTGTCCCTGCCCATGGCAGAGGGGCTGGAAGTAGATGATTCTTGTGGTGCCCTCCAACCCTGACTGATTCTATGAAGTAAAAAAAAATTACCAACATTACAGTGGGGAGAAAAGGACAACATAGATTTGAACACTTATGTTTTGTAAGAACAGGACCAAGTATTGTCCTTATAGTCACAGCTATTATGGCATGTACCTTCACTTGGTAGTGGTTCAGGTATTTTAGGAACAGCATCAGGTACTTTCTCCTCTGGGACAGGTTTCCTGGGCACCTCAGGCACTTAAAGAAAATATTAGTATTGTTTATTTGCACGTATAAATACACATATAAAACATAACTTAAAGACACCTAGCTCTCTCACACACACACACACAGAATAACAGCAACTAGCAGTGGACTCAATCTAGAAAGACTGCACTCCAAAGAGTATTTCCCAAGGTAGTCTACATACAACTGACACATTTATACATAAGACAAGAGAAAAAAAGAAGAAGATATTTCTTCCCAGGAGATGCTTGTTAGTAGTATATACCTTTGGTTGGAGAAGTCTCTGGTCTTTTAAATTCTGGCTTTTTAGGTGTTGTAAGAGGCACTTTCTCTTCTGGAACAGCTTTCACTGGTACTTCAGGTGCTTTAAAGATATTAGTACATTTTCATTTTGTGAACACAGAGATACAGATATGTACACTAGTGAAAAGTGTGATGACTAAAAAGAGTTATCAGATTCAAAACTCAAATAGGAAACCTTTAAATGACAGGTTATTCACTGAGATACTTAGGCACTGCATACATCAGTGAAACAAGGGACAAGGTATACAGAGAAGAGAGAAAAGGAGAGGTTCTTTCACCTCTATATATACCTTTAACTGAAGGAATTTTAGGTCTTTTAAGGACAGGCAGAGGCTCTGGTATTTTTGGCTCAGGCTCTGGCTTCTTGGGCACAGTCACAGGTTTCTTTATTACAGGGACAGGTTTCTTAGGCACTGACACAGGCTTTGGGGGAATGATCACTGGCACTTCCTCTTCTGGTTCTTCCTTCTCAGGCACTTCAAACACTTTAAAGATATTAGTTCATTTTAATTGACCAATCTGAAAGTCAGGCACAAGCAGACACAACACGAGCAAATGCTGCTGTCACCCTCCCCACGGAAGAAAGAGGGACAAAAAGTGCTCAGAACTGCAACAATCACCGAGGGCAAGGCAGGATCTTTCAGAACACCACCATATACCTTCAGCTGCAGGAGCTTCTGGCTCTTCAGGCTCAGCAGCTGGGGCCACCTCTTCCAGTGCTTCCTCCTCCTCTTCCTCTTCTGGGACCTCTGCCTCAGGTATCTCAGGCACTTCAAAGATATTAGTGCATTTCATTTGAGCTTGGTGAAAGCCAAGAAGGAACAGAAACCAGAGCAAGGCAGACAGAGAACATCACAACAGCCGTCTCAAAACCTCTCACACACACACACACACATGTGCAGTACCATTTGCCCAGCACACACAACATCAAGACTCTCAGTTTGGGAAATAGAGATGAGGCAAGAGAGGATAGGACTATGCTTCAGAGAAGATGATGAAGTATAAAGACAGGTACCTCTGGGTGCTGGAATGTCTGGTGCTTTGGCAGTGGCTGCAGGCACTTTTTCTTCAGGAGGAGCCTTCCTGCGTACCTCAGGTGCTTCAAAGATATTAGTACCAGTCAGTTGGATACATTAAACGAGAAGATGAACAATGAAACACAAACTAGAGATGCATTTATGACTCAGTCTCTCAGTATTGACCCATGACTTTCTCACTCACACAGACACACACAGAGGCACAAGGACAGAATGGTGAAGCCAAGTAGGTTCAGAGAGAAAACTTCTGGCCATCTTTAGGTACTGCTGAAGGCTGAGGTGTGAATTAGGATAATTTCCCCTCTATACTCAGTAGCCTTCCCTCCCTGGGAGAAGAGACTTGTTTTCAGGCCAACTGGGATCTGACACTTCCCTGGGAGCAACCTCAGCCTGGGTCTTGTCTGTTGCCATTTTTCAGGAAGTCGCTGATACTTTGCATTAAGAAGTGTGGGCCATGATGTGGTCCTTTGCCTTTACTTTTGTTGTTTTAAATTTCTCATCTTTGTATATGCTTTTATTTGATTTGTTGTTTTCTTATCCTAAGTATCTCTCATCTCAGTTTTCTTTTCATTGTCCCAGGATCCACATCCTGTATAGGTAACCATATTATATAATAATTATATAATAATATAATAAACTCTAAAATTATCAGCATTTTATTTAAACATTGATGTAGTCAGTTCTTCCTCCTATCCTGATATGTTAATTTCTGAGTAAAAACTGTTTTTTCATTTTGAGAGGTTCACATTTATCATATGTGCTGAGACTGCAAAAAAATGTCATGGAGACATTTTCTCTGCCAGTTTCAGTTAACAAAATAGGATGGCAGTCTGAAAAAAAAAAAGATTATGAAATTTGAAGAGGTAGTGTTTTAGCACCTGCTGATTCAGAATATGAAAACAAAATAGTATACTCAAAATACCTTTTGAGCTGGTTATATGAAATACTTGAAAGTGACTTTTCTGACTGATACACAGCACAGAATGTGGACAACTAAGGTAATAACAAATGGGCACGATAAGAGACATAAGAAGTAACATGTAAGACAACAACAAACAGATTCATTCAGGCTGAGGCACAGGGCAAAAGGTACCTCGAAGTGGTGCAGGTTCTGGCTTTTTTGGCACAGTTAGAGGTTTGGGCTCTTCCGGGACAGCTTTCTTAGGCACCTTGGGCACTTCAAAGATATTAGTATATTTTAGTTTGGTGGGCACTGCAGATGTGTATGAAACAAGAAGACAATCAATACTATGTGCAGACAAGTCTGCTTTGAGAAAGTGCTGTGTGCACATGCAGCTGTTGGCTATGCTTTGTTTCAAATGTGTGGAAATGGCAGGGTGTCAAATATGTCACACAGGAGATGAGAGTTCTGTGTGACAGAAGCTAAGAGTGCCTTTCTTCTGAGTCAAGGTGTAGATGCCTAAATGTATGCCCTTATTGTAACAGCTGATTTGAGACACTTATGGAATTCTGCTGTAATGAAGTATCAGACACATCAGTGGAGATTTCTTTTTCATTGTAGCACAAGTGGGTTTTTTTCAGGAAATTAAGGTTTGCTTGATGATTACCACATTTTCTATGAATTATTTGCAGTCTTCATACTTTTTCTTAATTTTCATCTTTCTACAGTTCTTTTTTAGATTGTTTTTTTTAATAGAAATATATACTTCCTCTCTGTGTGTTTAAGTGATGTTATTGAATGGGCTGCCCAGGGGGGTGGTGGAGTCACCGTCTCTGGAAGTGTTCAAGAAAAGCCTGTCTGAGGCACTTAGTTCTGTGGTCTACATGATTGGACAGGGCTGGGTGCTAGGTTGGACTGGATGATCTTGGAGATCTCTTCCAACCTGGTTGATTCTATGACCTTTGCATGTTCTAGTAACATCATCACTAACCACTCTTTTCATAACAATCCTATCTCATGGATACTGACATTAACTTGCTTTTCAAGATGTAGAGAAGTGATACTGCTGCAGACACCCAGCAAAACATTCTACTTGAAAACTTGGGGATGTAACATTATGTCTTTAAAGTGAAGACTTATTTGCAGTCCCTTCTTCACAAGGTATTATTCTGTTTAAACTAAATATTCAGTAAATGTTAATTCCTAAAATGTAAAAATGGTCAGAAAGCTGAAGATATTTTTCAAAAAGGTTAATGTAATTTTTTTCTGCCATGTTTTTGATAGTCCCCATTGCACTTATATTTCTCACATAGCTATGTCCAGAAGGGAAAGACTGGAAAAATTACTGTAACTGAAGTCCAAAAGAACATAATGTTCCTTTCTAATGATGATACTAATAGTGGTGAAATGTACCTTTGGCTGGTGTTGGCTCTGGTTTTTTGGGTACAGCAGTGGGTGTGCTTTCTTGTTGGACAGGTTTCTTGGGCACCTTGAGCACTATAAAGATATTATTTCCTCTTAATTTCAGAGTTTAAATAACACAAAAGGTCATGACTCTTACAGTATCATCAAAGAACTTAGTTATTTCTAACACTGTAACGTTCTTCTAGTGGTTGTTTTGTTAGTCACATGTGCAATAACAGGCATAGGCTAGGGGTACAGACACCTAACACATCTTACATGAAAGAGATAACAAATCCAAATATTAGTCAATATTCTATAATAAAAGGAATACTCCCTAAAAGATATACCTTTAGCTTGTGGAGTTTCTTGTTTCTTTGGCACAACAGTAGTCTTGGGGGGAATTATCAGTGGAATCTCCTCTTCTTGTTCTTCCTCCTCAGTCACCTCAGGCACTTTAAAGATATTAGTACTTTTTAGTTGACTGAGATAAAGGTCAGCAAAAATCCAAATGGAAAGCAGCAAATCAGAAAAGTAAACCATGGACAGACTACCAGGGAGTCCTTGTCAGACACCCATTCTTCCTTCAGCTGAACTACGTACAGGAAAGAGCTAAACTATGGGCTCCATAGACAAGCTACAGCCTCTCCTGCAGACACAACACGAGCAAATGCAGCTGTCACCCCTCCCCACGGAAGAAAGAGGGACAAAGAGTGCTCAGAACTGCAACAATCACCGAGGGCAAGGCAGGATCTTTCAGAACACCACCATATACCTTCAGCTGCAGGAGCTTCTGGCTCTTCAGGCTCAGCAGCTGGGGCCACCTCTTCCAGTGCTTCCTCCTCCTCTTCCTCTTCTGGGACCTCTGCCTCAGGTATCTCGGGCACTTCAAAGATATTAGTGCATTTCATTTGAGCTTGGTGAAAGCCAAGAAGGAACAGAAACCAGAGCAAGACAGACAGAGAACATCACAACAGCCGTCTCAAAACCTCTCACGCACACACATCTGCAGTACCATTTGCCCAGCACACACAACATCAAGACTCTCAGTTTGGGAAATAGAGATGAGGCAAGAGAGGGTAGGACTATGCTTCAGAGAAGATGATGGAGTATGTTAAGTTATCCATAAAGACAGGTACCTCTGGGTGCTGGAATGTCTGGTGCTTTGGCAGTGGCTACAGGTACTTTTTCTTCAGGAGGAGCCTTCCTGCGTACCTCAGGTGCTTCAAAGATATTAGTACCAGTCAGTTGGATACATTAAATGAGAAGACGAACAATGAAACACAAACTAGAGATGCATTTATGACTCAGTCTCTCGGTATTGACCCATGACTTTCTCACTCACACAGACACACACAGAGGCACAAGGACAGAATGGTGAAGCCAAGTAGGTTCAGAGAAAAAACTTCTGGCTATCTTTAGGTACTGCTGAAGGCTGAGATATGGATTAGGATAATTTCCCCTCCATAGTCAGTAGCCTTCCCTCCCTGGGAGAAGAGACTTGTTCTCAGGCCAACTGGGATCTGATTCTTCCCTGGGAGCAACCTCAGCCCATATCTGTTGCCATTTTTCAGGAAGCTGCTGATACTTTGCATGCAGTGGTGTGGCCAGCGACAAGATAACAAACAGAAACCACATCATCAACACTATTTCTCCTGTTTCTTTTCTGTATTTTTGTGTTTGTTTCGGTCTTGGGTTTTCAGGTTGTAAGTTTTGTTGGTTTTGTGGTTTGATTTTGTTTGGGGTTTTTTTTGGCATTTATTTTTATTTGCTGTTGTTGTTGTGGGGTTGTTTTTTTTTTTTCCTAAGTCTTTTGCAGTATGTGGGAGCTCTGACTTAGATTTTAGAGATTCTGTAATCCTGTACTTAGAGATTGCTTTTGGCAAGCATGGCAGTGTCACTTGCAGAGTGAGCAGGTTTCCTTGCTCTCTTTCATGTGAGGCAGTATTTTTCTACACAAATGCTGAAGGTCTGGTGGCCTTGTTCCAAATTTGTAATTCAACTGTAGACCTGCAGAACCCATTTTCTTGGGTCCCTATGAGCTCTTGGTCAGAAAAAAGTTACAACAATGCATTACTACAGCTATAGCCATATGTTTGTTCCACATGCAGTTTGGCAACAGAATGCAGAGCATTCTAATTTATCACGTGTTTGAATAAGCACTGTGTTTATTAATGAGTTTGGACTATCTGCTCTTTGTAATATACAGATAAAAAAAAACATTGAGGGGGACTTTTTAGGATATCAGGGAGTGACAAGACTGGGGGGGAAAGGAGCGAAGATGGAGATGGGTAGGTTCAGACTGGATGTGAGGAAGAAGTTCTTGAGCATGAGAGTGGTGAGAGCCCGGAATGGGTTGCATAGGGATGTGATGGAAGCCCCATCCCTGGAGGTGTTTAAGGCCAGGCTGGATGAGACTATGGCCAGCCTGCTTTAGGGTAGGGTGTCCATGCCCATGGCAGAGGGGTTGGAACTAGATGATCCTTGTGGTCCCTTCCAACCCTGACTGATTCTATGATTCTATATGGATCCAGATCATGTATGCCTAAGGTTTAAAGCACTACTGTCCTAATTTGATTTTTTTTTAATTCTCTCTGAAGTGATCTCTTGTTTCTTTGGTTTTTAATACTGCTGTGTCATGACTATGGCTGGTTACTACACAGACTTGCACAGGGTTACCTGTTGGCATTGGTTAAATAAAAGTGTTTCTGGTAAAAGAAAATTTAGTTGACATGAGATTCTTGGCAAAAGATAATGGCAGAAGTTTACATTAAAAGTGTAAATTAGAAAGCTTTTTCTTATGTACCTTAGCAGCTTTGAAAAATAAAATGCTAGATTCTGAACACATATGAAGGAGATGGGTAGAGGCCCTCAGTTGCCCTGCTCGTGTAGACAGCACAGAATGGAGATATTTCAGGTAACCACAAATGGACACGATAAGAGACATAAGAAGTATCATGCAAGACAACAACAAACAGATTCATTCAGGCTGAGGCACAGGGCAAAAGGTACCTCGAAGTGGTGCAGGTTCTGGCTTTTTTGGCACAGTTAGAGGTTTGGGCTCTTCCGGGACAGCTTTCTTAGGCACCTTGGGCACTTCAAAGATATTAGTATATTTTAGTTTGGTGGGCACTGCAGATGTGCATGGAACAAGAAGACAATCAATACTATGTGCAGACAAGTCTGCTTTGAGAAAGTGCTGTGTGCACATGCAGCTGTTGGCTATGCTTTGTTTGAAACGTGTGGAAATGGCAGGGTGTCAAATATGTCACACAGGAGATGAGAGTTCTGTGATTAGTGCCTTCTTCTGAGTCAAGGTATAAATGTCTAAATATATGCCCTTATTGTAACAGCTGATCTGAGATATTTAGGGAATCCTACTGGAGTGTATCATCTATTATTCTATTCATCTCTGTGTGTTCTGTGATGGTTTTGTCAGTCACTGCCATATTTCTACTTGTCACTTGGATATTATCATTATTTTTATTGTTACAGTTTCCTGTTTCTTTCTTTTTCTATCTTACTATGTTTCCTCCCAGAGCTCTGGCTCACAGCTAGGTGCTGTTTCCTCTTATATTCATTTGCATTATTTAAAGCTTTAAATATGAGGTGGTACTTCAGTTAAAGAATATCATTGTATTTCAGAAGGAGGGATTCCAGTGACAGAATGTTTACTTCTTTCTCTAGCCAGTGCTTGGGACTTTCTAAAGGAAATGAAATTGTGCAGCACTGCATCAATCTACAATATGTATGTCTTCAGACTATATTAAGTAATTCTTAAGTATCTTAATTACAAAATCTGTCATCCTGATTAATCTGAGAAAAATAAAATCCTCTTAGAAGGCTCAGTGAATTAAGTATATACAGGAACTTTACAGCTCTTTGGTGCTATTTATATAATGTAACAACTTTGCAAATGTTGACATATGATCAAAATACTGGGAGATTATAATTAACACATCAACAAAATGATTGTGCTCCATGAGTAAACCCATGGCAACATAGGTACATTGAGGCATCTGCAATTATTTTGTCCTCTGTACAGAAACTGCTCCTCTTTGCTGCAACCTTTGATTTCTGCTTTGTATTTTCTTATAGAATTATTTAGGTTGGAAAAGACCTTTAAGACCATCAAGTTGAATTGCAAACCTAACACTGTGAAGTCCCACTAAACTATCCACATTAATAATGTGAATAACAGTTTATGCGTTCATTCTCTTGTTAGCATCATACCTGCTTGATGTGCTGCTATAGCCTAAGAAATCAAGCCTTATCTCCTGAACTTTTTGGCTGTGCCAAAAAGAGAGTACAACAGGATGATTTTAATTGAGGAAACATTTGACACCCTTGCACAGTATTTCATATTTGCTACACGTCCCTCAGACTATAGATATCATAGTATAAACATTGATTTTAAGTAAGATCAAATTTAAATGAAATCCACCCTTCTTTATGACAAAGATCATGCTGGCATGTACCTTTAACAAACAGAACTCTTGTTTGTTTAGGTACAGTAATGGGCACTTTCTCCTCTGGAACAGCCCTCTTAGGCATTTCAGTTACTAGAACATTTCATTTAAGAATTACAATACAATTTACTATTGATACTGAGGCTGAAACACAGAGGAAAATAGAAATGTCCTGAAGTAACATTATGGCACACACTCATTGCCAGTGTGATTTGTTTAGCAAATATAATTAAAAAACTTAGATCTGAAAAGAAAGACAGAACAAAAGAGGTTAGGATAATACTTCAGGGAAGAAGATTAGGTGTGTTTATCATGTATTCATGATAACAGGTACCTTTGATTGATGGAGGCTCTGATTTTTCAGGAACAGCCACAAGAGTTTTCTCTTCTGGGACAGCCTTTTCAGCAATTGTAGGCTCTTTAAAGATATTAGTACCTTTTAGTTAATTGTATTAAGCTTTAAAACAAGCAGTGAAAGACAGTATAATCAAGAGAAGGAAAAAGGATCCTATCCATAAGAGGTACCTTTAGACCGTGAAGCTCCTCGTTTTTTAGTTATAGCAGCATGCTCTTCTCTTTCAATCTTCCTGGCTGGTGGCGATTCCTCTGGTGCCAAAACAGGTTCTGGTTCTCTATATGTCATTTCAGACTTCGATATTTGAAGTTCTGTAGAATATTCTAGTTTTTGGTGTGCTAGAAGTATTTCTGGTTCCTCAGGTGCCACAACAGGTTCTGGCTTGCTGGTTTCCAGGACAGGCTTTGATTTTCTGGTTACTGCAACAGTCACTGATTTTTGGAAATCTGCAACAAACTCTGTTTCTTCATGTTCTACAACAAGCTCTCTTCTTTGGGGTGATGTAAAAGCTTCTGTTTTGTGGGGAACCACAACACGCTTTGATTTTTGGGTTGATGCAACTGTCTCTGACTCCCTAAGTGTCACAGTGAGCTCAGGTTCCTCAGGAGCCATGAATGGCTTTGTTTTTGGAGGTTCCACAGCAGACTTCTCTTTTGAGGATATCACACCAGGCTTTAACCTTTCAGGTGTCACATCAGCCTTGGGTTCTTCAGGCACCACAAAAAATTCTGGTTCCTCAGGCACCACAATGTGCTCTGGCTGTGGGGGTTCCGCAGCAGGCTTTTGTTTTGGGAGCATCGCACCAGGCTTTTGCCTTTGGGGTGGCACACCAAGAGTGGGCTCCTCAGGCACCACAATGTGCTCTGGCTGTGGGGGTTCCACAGCAGGCTTTTGTTTTGGGAGCATCACAGCAGGCTTTTGCCTTTGGGGTGGCACACCAAGAGTGGGCTCCTCAGGCACCACAATGTGCTCTGGCTGTGGGGGTTCCACAGCAGGCTTTTGTTTTGGGAGCATCACAGCAGGCTTTTGCCTTTGGGGTGGCACACCAAGAGTGGGCTCCTCAGGCACCACAATGTGCTCTGGCTGTGGGGGTTCCACAGCAGACTTTTGTTTTGGGAGCATCACAGCAGGCTTTTGCCTTTGGGGTGGCACACCAAGAGTGGGCTCCTCAGGCACCACAATGTGCTCTGGCTGTGGGGGTTCCACAGCAGGCTTTTGTTTTGGGAGCATCACACCAGGCTTTTGCCTTTGGGGTGGCACACCAAGAGTGGGTTCTTCAGGGACTGCAATGTGCTCTGGCTGTGAGGGTTCCACAGCAGGCTTTTGTTTTGGGAGCATCACACCAGGCTTTATCTTTTGGGGTGACACATCAAGTTTGGGTCTCTCAGGCAGCACAAAAAGTTCTGGTTTCTCAGGCACTACAATGTGCTCTGGCTGTGCGGGTTCGGCAGCAGGCTTTTGTTTTGGAAGCGTTACACCATGCTTTAACTTTTGGGATGGCACGTCAAGCTTGGGTTCCTCAGGTACCAAAATAAACTCTGCTTTCTCAGGTGCCACAACAGATTCTGGCATTTGAGGTGTCAAAAGAGGCTTGGGAACCTCAGATGTCAAAACACTCACTTGTTTTGGGGGTGTCACAACAGGCTTTTGTTTTTGGGCCACTCTAGCAGGTTCTTGTTCTTGAGGCTCCACTTCTTGAGGCTTTGGTTTTGCAAGTACTGCAGTGGGTTTTGTTTTTTGGGAAACTGGAACAGGCACTTTCTTTTCTTGGAAAGTTGTCTCAGCAGCTTTACATACATAAAAGATATTAGTTCTAATATTATCAGTTGCACTGACAATCATACCAAATGTAAGTGAAAGATAAGCCCACAACTATAATGAAAGCATTAAAAACCCAGCTGTTAGTCATGTATGTTGGCCTTTCCCATGATGAATATACACACCCTCCCACCCCCAAGACTCACAACCCATATACAACTGGATGCAAGCACTGATACTGTAACTTAAGCAGCAAGTAAAATCTATGACAATTATAAACAGAGTGGACAGGACAAAAGATATTAATAACACTAATAAGCTGAAGACACTTTCAGTGATGGCATCTGGTTGTTTGTTGGGGTTTTTTTTGTCAAGCTTCTGGTATTTCAATTTTGATATCTTCAGTTCTTAGCTACTAGAATGAGCACTTCCTTTTCTTCTAATATTATCACTTTCAAGATATTAGTAGTGGTTGTTTACATCATCTTAAGTGGGTAGAATATTAAGAATAGTTGAAAACAATAATAAGAATTGAAGTATAACATTCAGGCAGTTCAGACATCCTTCTTGAGAGAGACCCATGAATGTCTGTTTTCACACACACATATGCAGATACATAGAACAAGTGTTATTTAGAATCTCCAGAAAAAAGAAGACCTGGAAAATCACAGTGCTGAAAGAGGAAAAACATTGCTTTCATTATGTTATTAATGTTGAGATTTACCTTTCTCTAGTGCAGGTTCTGGTTCTTCATGGACAGCCACTGGTTCTGGTTCTTTAGGCACAACCTTTGGTTCTGGTATTTTAGGCGCAGGTATTTTCTTTTCTGGAACAACTTTCTTCGGCACCTCTGGTTCTTTAAAGATATTTATTTGTTTTACTTTCAGGAATTTACAGAATAGGAATGAAAAAGATGACAATATCTCCAAGGTGAAAATCATCAAAGAACATCAGGAAAAAAAACCCATCCCTTATAAAAAATCTGGGTTTTTTTTTCTGTGTTGCTTGATACACACCATTTATAGCCATTGCTCCTTACTGGAAGCTATTCACAAGTGAAGATGACAACACAAACTACAACAATAATAAGTACTATAATATCACAAAAGAGGATAACACAAACTTTTAAAAGATATTTTTTAGAGAAACAGATTAAAATTTCTGTGCAAATCTATAAGCATACCTTTAGGTGGTGCCGGTGGTGGTGGTGGTGGTGGTTCAGGTTTTTTAGGAGCTTCAATGTGTACCTTTTCTTCTGAAACCACTTTCTTGGGCACCTCAGGAACTTTAAAGAAAGTAATTAAGTTTCTTTGTGTGAAATTCAAATATATATTTTCAGTGTTAAGACACTAAGAAATATAAATCTCAGGGAGATCAAAAGCGTTAGGAGACTGGATTGTGAATATCAGATTTTGGTTTTTGCCCAGGAAGCATTCTCTCTGATATCTTAGTGAGGTACAGACACAGAAATTACAACTTAAGAACCAAAATTATTTGATAGAACAATTATAGTAAAAGTTAATTACCAGTATGTTAAAATGGTACTCTTGGCAATACAGGGGTTTTCTTTCACTGATTGTGTACAGCAGTCACCTTTAGTTGGTGGAAGTGCTGATACTTTTGGTATCTTAACTGAAACTTCTGGGACCACTTTATTTGGTACCTCAATAACTTGAAAAATATTAGTAACCTTTACTGTGAGAATTTAATAAGCAACATTAAAGTGGAACGGCATTACTGAGAATTATAATAACCACGACCTATTTCTTTTAACACAATATATTTGTTCACTAGAAAAGGAATTTGACAGCAGAAGAAAACAATAATGGGTATCCTGGATATGGTCTTCTATAGTGTTAAAGCAAAGAATGAAGGTTTGGATTCTGTTAATTTTGTCATGATGGCAAGTACCTTTAGCTGCTGGAACTGCTGGTTTTTTAGGCTCCACAACTGGTATCTTCTCCTCTGGGACTTTCTTGGGTACTTCTGGCACTTTAAAAATAATAGTGATGTTAATACCAAGAACCTAAAGAAACTTAAATGCTATTGAAGTGGAAAAAAGAAACACACAAAAAAGGACACAAAGTAACAGCAGTTAAACATAATATGTTTTACCAACTGAGAAACTGGTTTATAAAGTTAATAATTTTTTTTTTGTTCCCAGTCTTGATTAAAAGTCACTTCAGATGAATAAAGAGAGTTCTCCCAAAAAATGAAATAAAAAGATACTAGTTTATAAGATGAAAAGATGGGAAAATGGCATCAAAAGGGTCTTATCAATGAAGGTAAGACAAGTATTTGCCGAGGCTTTATTAATGACATGTGCCTTTAGCTGCTGATATTTCTAGATTTTTAGCCACAGTAACTGTGGGAAGCTTCCTCCCGCAGCGGAGCATGAAAGGTAAACATCAGACCCTGTGATGAGAAGTGTCCTTGGAGCCTTGAGGCTCCCAGGGGCCTGAGCCTGTGACTATGAGCAACCCACGCACAGCTGTCAGGGGGTGGAATCTGCCCGCCTCTGAGGTGGGCACGGCCCAGGGGGCTGACTCTGGCCACCCCCCCTGGGTGGGATCCTTAAGGTGTTTACTGTAAGTTAACCTATCTCTGCCTTACACTTAACCTGGAGCCAATCTGTACCCTCCACTTGTACCAATCTTGAACTAAGTCAGTTGTCTACACCCCCTTTGGGGGCTATAAAGGTCGCTGTATCGCCCTAATAAATTGCACTGCTGCGCAGAAGCCACAGAGTCGACTCTCAGTGCCCCGATCTCTCGCCGCACCAGTCTCCGACCTCCAACAAGTAACTTTGGTTTTCTCTTCAATAACTACTTCCTTTGGTGCCTCAGGCACTTCAAGGGAAGATATTTTCAGTTATTATATGGTATTTTCCAGATGTGTTCAAAACTGTAGAAAATGAAATGCCAGGAAGCTCTTACTGAAGCTATTTATGATGTATTAAGTGACTTAAGGTTCTTTTATACCCTTGTAATGTCTAAGGAAATATCTCAGACTCTTTTAGAGTTTCTCCTATATTACATTATTTTTGTATTTTATTCAACCACCTCCTGAATCTCCATGTGACAAACTCTGTTTGCCAGTGTCCATTCTCTCTATTCCTTGTCACATTCTTCTATGCACAATGGCGTCTTGATACAAAATGGTCATCTACACACAGAGGGTTTTCTCCTGGGTTAGACATCTGTATCTCACTTATCCTATACTTTGATTTGCCATTGGAATGGGCTGCCTAGGGAGGTGATGGAGTCACCGTCCCTGGAGGTGTTCAAGAGAAGACTGGATGGGGCACTTAGTGCCATGGTCTAGTTGACTGGATAGGGCTGGGGAATAAGTTGAACTGGATGACCTTGGAGGTCTCTTCCAACCTGGTTGATTCTATGATTAAATTATTTTTGGAGAGTGTAATTTTTCAGTGTCACTTGGGAGCACTCCAGATCATACAAGCCTTGTGTTTTCTCTGTAAGATTTCTGTTGTGGTTCTCAAGCATCAGTCTTGTCTCTGCTCAGTCACATCAGTATTTCTAACACACTGATTGCAGCTCTGATTCCAACAGAAGAATTTTCAAAGCAGTAACATATATAGAACTATGGGCACAGAAAATGAAAGCTACACGTCTGCACAAACAGTCAAAAACCGAATCTGCACATTAAGGCAGGTGATGTTTTTTTCTCTCCTTAATTTTAGTTATCTGTTGTGCAACATACCTTTGGCTGGAGGTGGTTCTGGTTTTCTAGGCACAGCAGTGGGTACATCTGGAATTTTCTTGGGCACCTCTGGCACTTTAAAGAAAACAGCATTCATTTTTGTTACATTTAAGGCATTTTAAAATTTGTAAATTGTTACGAAGAAAGTCTCACAAGAAACAGGAAGAAACATTAAGATCAAAAATGAAAAGAGAAATGTCATGTAAAACATGTTGCATACCATTACATACCCCTAGGATTCTTTTTTTCAGTGAGAAATATAAAGTAATATTTCCTTTTATTGTAAAACCTGCTACCCAAGAGGAAACAGAAATGTCCTTCTCAGAGAGCTACCATCACTGACATAGTAGCTTCTGGTGGTGGCACAGCAAAATCTACTGAGACAAATTTCTTAGGTGCTTTTGGACACTTTAAAGATATTAGTATGCTCTCAAACTTCCCAGAATAAAACATGAAATACAGTGAAATAAGACAAGTAAGTAGATGTCTAAGGATATTCTGACAACAGGTATACATTCTGAAAAATCTCCAGGATTCTTTCCCTCTGACAAATAAGAGTGTGAAGGATGTTGCTGGGGATCTTTTGTCATGCCGTGGTTTCATGCCACACAAACTGTGAGTTCAGACAGACTGTTAAAATATCCAAATTGATGGCAACTGCTTGTTTCTGTGCCTTAGGATATTTCCTTTCAAACCGGAATCAACTGACCTCTAAGTTTAGCATGAGCAATATGAAAGAGGAAGTGTATACACTTCTTGCTTCAGTAATGATAGAATTTCTGAGACTGTTTACAGACAATGGCAAAGCACAAATATTTTTTCTGTGAATCTTGCTGAGTGATGACTCAGAGTTTTCCTTATTTTCAGTCCGCTCTACTAGTTTCTGATACAATTTCAGTGCCATTACAATGGATCACTCTTGGGTAGAGGAACTAACTTTTAGTGATTTGAGAACAACAAAACAAGGAATGGAAGGAATTTGAAGAAAAACGAAAAAGAAAGAGTGTGTTGACCTATACCTTTGGAGGGTGGAGCTTCTGGCGTTTTAGGCAGAGGGACAGGTTTCTCTTCAAGAATAGTTTTCTTGGGCAATCCAGGCACTTGAAAGATATTTAGTGATTTTACTTTCATGTCATAAAGACAAGTTGAGAAACATTAAAAAGGACATACACAAGACAAACACCACAAATGTGACACAAGTGGACCATGAAGTGTTAATTAAGAAATAGAAAAGGTGATATCAGCAAAAGACCTCAGTTCTATTAAGCTGTCAAAGTACCTTTAGATGGTGGAGGTTCTGGTCTTGTAGGCACAGAAGCAGGTTCTGCTTTTTTAGGCATAGCAAAAGGCACTTTTTCTTCTGGAACAGCTTTCTTAATGACTGCAGGCACTTTAAAGATATTAGTTAATTTTTAAGGTTTATATAAAATAAAAGGATGAGTCATTTAAAAAATTGCAAATTTGTAATGTAAGTGAGATACTAAAAGAATTAATTCTAATTATTCTAATTCAATGTAATTATTAATTACATTGAACAAGAACTAAAGCAGGAACTATTTAATTTTCCTGGAGTTCATGACTGCAAAATTCAGGAAGAGATGAAGAGGAGATATACCTCTAGGTGTTGGAGTCTCCTCTTTTGTACGAACAGTAGAAATTTCTTCTTCTATGTGTATCTCCTCATAAACTTCATGCACTTGAAAGATATTAGTTTAAATACTTAAATTAGAATATTTTCAGCAAAGAAGACAACATGAAAGACAAAGAGCAAACACAATCAAATAGTCATCCAATCAAATATTCAAGCTCAAGCTGGGAGACTTGGCTGATACAGCTAAGGCTGTGCAGCCATCCAGAGAGACCTGGACAGACTGGAGAGCTAGGCACAGAGGAACCAGATGAAGTTCAACAAGGACAAGTGCAGAGTCCTGCATCTGGGGAGGAATAACGAACTCCACCAGTACAGGCTGGGTGGTGATCTGCTGGAAAGCAGCCCTGTGGAGAGGGACCTGGGGTTCCTGGTGGATAACAAGTTAGCACAGCAATGCCCTTGTGGCCAAGAAGGCCAGTGAAATCCTGGGGTGTATTAGGAAGAGTGTGTCCAGCAGATCAAGGGAGGTTCCCCTTCCCCTCTACTCTTGCCCTGGTGAGACCTCATCTTGAATACTTTGTTCAGTTTTGGGCTCCCCAGTTGAAGAGGGACAGGGATCTACCGGAGAGGGTTCAGCGAAGGGCTACGAGGATGGTTAGGGGACTGGAGGACATGGCTTATGAGGAGAGGCTGAGGGACCTGGGGGCTTTTTAGCCTGGAGAAGAGAAGACTTAGAGAGGACTTGATAAATGTTTATAAGTGTCTGAAGGCTGGCCAGAACTGGAGGGACAGGCTCTGCTCACTTGCTTCCTGTAATAGGACAAGGAGCAATGGGTGTAAGTTGCAGCAAAAGAGGTTTTGCCTCAACACAAGGGGTAACTTCTTTACTGTAAGGGTCACAGAGCACTGAAACAGGCTCCCCAGAGAGGTTGTGGGGTCTCCTTCTCTGCAGACTTTCAATTCCTGTCTGGATGTGTTCCTCTGTGATCTGTGTTAGATAATGTCCTGCTCTGGCAGAGAGGTTGGACTCGATCTCCTTGGGTCCCTTCCAAGCCCTAACATCCTGAAGATCCTGTGAGCCTATGACACACAGGTCTGTGTTGTATATAGAATTGCAATTAGGATTCTTTCAATTCAGGGAAGAAAAGAAAGATCTCATACCCTACCTTGATCTGACCTTTGCAGCTTGCCAGAAGAAAGATGTCCTACATTGTAATACTATGCTGAGTACAAAGAGATTGACTCTGTTTACCTAAATTCTATTTTATTCTTTTTTCCCTCAAACTGATCTCACATAGCATGGTTGGGTTATTTTTTTGCAGTTGTCTCATTTGCACATAAAGCTAATTTGCACAAAAAGCTAATTTACACAGATCACAGATCATCCAGAGGAGCTAGGACACAAGGTCAGAGATTGTCTGCCTCCTTTCCCCAGAAGCCTGGGAAGAATTAAGTCTCAACAGCCAACAAGACAGAGTTCCCTGGAAAAGTTTGGGTACTGTCTGGGACTGTGGCTAACCCTGTGAGTTGGGTAATAATAATTTTGTGAGTAAATACTTAGAGCCTCTTTGTAATTCTCCATTGCCTTCTGCCATAAGCAGAAAGAGCTCCTAGAGTCCATCTAGTGGACGAGCAGTATGTTGACCAAAAGCAGCATTTGACCACAGGAATCTAGATCTAGATATTATCTGTAAAATGTTTCCATGATCATGTGAAGAACCTATTATTAGTATTAAAATTAATGGTTGGGGTGGTGAGAGTTCTGAATATAATCATTAATAAACAATATTAATTTTGGCAAAAATATAATCTCAAAATAATTAATTTCCCCTTTATAACACCTATCAAATGATCTTTAGGAATTTTAGCAATCTGGAGGGTTCTATTTATATATTCAATTTCAAATTTATATATTCAATTTCAAAGCCATAGGCTTGCTTTATCCAAATATTATCTACAAAAGCAAGCTAAAACTCCTGTGAAATTAATTATTGTCTCTCAAGCATGCACAGAACTCTTCAGTGCTGGAATTTTATTTAACAAAATTGTTTCTATTAAAAAAAAAAAAAAAAAAGAAAGTGAATTTGTATTTTGTCCTGAGTTTGTCTTAAGTTAATCTTGACTTTGTTAAAGCCCCTGATGTGACACAAAATTATGCTTCTGCAAATATGCTTCTGCTGCCAGCTTTTAGTTTTGTTTTTTTTAATGTATTGTCAGATAAAGTATTTTGGGAAACAGAGAATGAGATTAAAAAAATCAAAAAATGTGAGGTTAATCCCTGGCCCTACTATGAATTTCCTGTCTATTAAATTTCTTTGTCTAATTTTGTCTTTAAATTTTTTCAATTATCAATGCAGAATGTATATAACAAAAAATGAGAACAACTTTCCTCGGTTTCCCAACACCCCCCCCCCCCCCCTCCAGTGATGTATTTTTCTGTCTTAACAATTGTTCATTAGTGCAGTGTATTTTCTAAAATTCTTTGTAAATGGTTGCAAATTGTACAGGGTTAACCCTCCAGGGGGAGTGACCTTGAACCTGAACCTAGGTGGTCTTGATCCTATCCCAGGGGTGGGTCTGAACACCACCAAGTGGTTCATGGTTAGCTCACTCCTCCTTCCTGTCTGAAGGTCTATAAAAGCAGGGGGACTTGTTCTCGCTCTCTCTGCACTCCGTTCCTCCCTGCTTACCAGCATCATCATTGTGTTTGTATTTTTAATTTCTGCTCTCCAGGTACTTATGGTCTGTTTCTAAGACAAAACCAGACAGACAAAACTGACTCTTAAAACAAGAGATTAAATGTATGAAAACAGCACCTGATCCTATTCAAGAAAAACAAATGTGTTGGGTTTTTCACTCAGTATTTTGTTTTTGAAAGAGGCTAAAGGTAATCCATTTGGAGGCCATGTACCTTTAATTGATGGAGCTTCTTCTGGAGGTACAGCAACAGGTATTTTCTTCAGTGGGACAGTTTTCTTTGTCACTGCAGGTACTTCAAAGATATTAATTTTTTTAACGACCAAATGCGAGTAACAAAGAAGTAATGACAGACACACAGCATCAAATAAAACATTAGGATGAAGATGTTAAAGTAATACATTAGCACACAGATAGAATGACGAAGATGGAAAACTAATTTGTAAGTAACATGCTGCTTTATGGATTTCTGGAATAGCTGATGTACCTTTAGATGGTGGAGGTTTTGGTTCACTAGGAATAGTAGCAGCAACTTTTTCTTCTGTTGGAACTTCTCCATAAACTTCTGGCTCTTTAAAGATATTAGTTTATTTTATATGTTTTAATATTATTTACAATACAAGGTTAGAAAGACAACTTATAATGCAAACAATGAAGACATGTAAGTGGACAAAGAGATGTTTGAACATAAATTAGTTAAGTATCTCATTTGAGCCTCATCATTTCCCTCTTATTGCTAGTAATGATTCTCAACTAGCACAACTGTACAGAAATATTTCCTTTTATTCACCAGTTACTTAGTTTTGTGTATTAGATAGAAATTGTACCTGAAATTTCTATGTCCTTGTATGGCATTAACTGTCTATAATCCAGCTGGAAAATTAATCGTTATTGAGGATGGCTCTTAAGCCAGAGTCTACTTCAGTTTGTTTCTTTCATTCTGATCTTTTCTGGATCAAGAGCTTCACTCTTTAAAAATGCTAAACTGTAACTAAATTTAGGGTGAGAGGATATCTAAGGGACATGGCTGGAAGTCACTTTGCAATAACTTAAAAACATCAATTGGAAATGTCTCATATTTCACAGAACAGTCTAAAGCAGGAATTGATGTATATCCTGCAATTTACCTCTTGGTGGACATGTCATTGCTGTACCTTCTTGCAAAGAAGATTCCTCTTCAGTAGGAATAATAATGGGTTCTTTCTCTTCAATGACAGCTCTCTTATGAAACTCAGAAACTTCAAAGATCCTAGCTTTCTTTTAGTATCATCAAAATAATTATCAACTTTTAAAGTCCCAAGCAAAAATAAATCCTGAAAACTAGGTTCTTTTGAGGTCTGAAACACTGTGCCTTTTGGAGAATTAAATATTGCATGGTGTGAGAACTGTGTTGCTAGAACTATTACTTATGTGAAGAAATGTAGCCTTTCTGTTCTCAGAGACAAAAGCTTTTCCCACTCTACTGCCATGCGTCTCCTTTCACTATGTGTAACAGCTTTAACGGTTTTAACTTACTAACTCTTCCCCTATTACTTCTTCACTGGTATAATGACTAACGTACTGGCTTCAAACCCACAGTTTAGATTTGCAACTACATTACTATTATAACAGCACTGAAGGTTTACAGGCTGGTAGTGTAACAAATGGTACCTCCTCAGCACATCTCATTCAGAAATAAATGTATTTACTCTTTAGCACATATCTTGCTACAGAGGTTTTAATTTATTACTGAGCCCTGAATCTATACTTAGAGACTAGATGCTCCTGCCACATAAGGCAACATAAGGATCAGTTTAGAAGATGTGAGTTGGGAAAAATGACACAAATCTTTCCTTCCATAAAATCTTGTATCTTGTATCTTGCCTTTCATTGGTGGAACTTCTACTTCAAGTGGTTTTATAGATTTGTTTTTCTCAGGGACAGCTCTTTTGAGACCAGCTGGCCCTTTAAGGTATAATTTAGGACTTGCAAAGTTATTTGGCAAAAGTTAGAAAGAAGAAGTCAGATTGAAGAAGAGCAAATGTAACAAGGAAGAGGAAACAACAAAGGATTAAATGCTTCCTGAATGAATATCTGTGATAATTTTGAAGATTAGACTGAAGAATAACACATATAAAAATATTCTTGAAAGATGGCCATAAATATGGATGATGGAATCTGCTTCTTTTTCAGAAGAAGTAAAAATATTCTTTATTTGTGCACTACTGTAATGTATACCTTATTGGCAGAACACTCATGAGTGGGTTTTTTAAATTGACTAATATATTTTGAACAAATGACTCTGGACAAACAAAACTAACAAAGGAAAACAGACTCAGTCACAAACAGTTGACAAACCACAGGAGGGACATATGCACAACTTTGTCAGCAAACAACGAAGACAAACTGAAGTCAGAGTTCATGACTAACAAGGACAACACAAAGTATACCTTTAACAGGTGGAGCAATTTCCTTTTTAGCAGCAGCAGGTAGCACTTTTTCTCTTGGAACAGGTTTCTTTGGCACTGCTGGCGGTTTAAAGACATTGGTGTATTTTTAAGAATGCTTGCAGTATTAATATTATGTAAGAATAAAAGTTAAACAAAAAGCAAACAATCCAAAGGGTCAGAAAATATAGACAAACAGGAAATACTGTGTCCTCAACTGCTGTTGACTGATGACCTTGCAGACCACTCTTCTGGACCATTTTGCTTGAATTTATAGAGTCTTCAGTACTCATTGAAAGAAAAACATTGCTCTTATGGGTGAGTTTTTACTATGATAAGCCTTAACAATTTGGTTTCACAAACTACCAACCTTAACAATTTGGTATGAACTTTTACTATGATAAGCCTTAACAATTTGCTTTCATGAAGTACCATTAGTAAGTTAATCTCTGTGTTTGAACCTGTGAAAGAAATCCCACCAAAACAAGCTAAGCGTCTATCAGTCAAGTAAGAATAGGTAAATGACAGAACTGGAGGTTCAGAGACTCAGGCAGAAGGCTGTACTTTTAGATTTATCTGATAGCTAATGTACCTTTAGCTGGTGGAGCTTCTTTTTTAGGAACGGGAACAGGTACTTTTTCTTCTGGCAGAGGTCTCTTAGGCACCTCAAGCACTTAAAAAAATATTTTATTAAAGATTTTAAGTTATTTGTAAGGAATTACATCAGACACAAAGACAGCAAGCAAAGCAATCTCTCATTTGCAGAGAGAAACATTTATGCAGAGACAACGAAGCAGCCATGTGTCACACAGAATGTTAAAGGTTGGGAAGGACCTCAAAATATCATCTAGTCTAACTCCCCTACTAGAGGAGAATCACCTAGAGTATATCACACAGGAATGCATCCAGGTGGGTTTTGAATGTCTCTGAAGAAGAAGACTCCACAACCTCCTTGGGCAGCCTGTTCCAATGTTTTGTCACCCACTCAGCAAAAAAGTTTTTCCTTATTTTTATGTGGAACCTCCAGCTTGCTTACTCCAGCTTGCACCCATTGCTCCATCCTCCTGACAGAACAAGAGGACACAGTCTCAAGTTGTGCCTGGGGGAGTTCTAGGCTGGATGTTAGGAAGAAGTTCTTGACAGAGGGAGTGATTTGCTATTGGAATGGGCTGCCCAGGGAGGTGGTGGAGGCACCGTCCCTGGAGGTGTTCAAAAAAAGCCTGGATGAGGCACATAATGCCATGGTCTAGTTGATTGAATAGGGCTGGGTGCTAGGTTGGACTGGATGATCTTGGAGGTCTCTTCCAACCTGGTTCATTATATGACTCTATGTTAAGATATTCAATTTAGGCTGAAGCTGACCTGCATCAGAATATTATTATTTACTTTGCTTGTGTCATATCTACACTAGCTCACCCCTTGGCAGTCTGATGAGAAATTATCCTATTGCACTCTGTAGGGAAGAATTCATTAGGAAGGAGTACAAGAGAAACAATCTCTGCATGGATTTATCATTACTAGCAGCAGATGCTCACATGACCACAAACAGGGGAAAATACAAATAAACACCCAAAGAAGACTCAAGCAGAATCTGGGAAATCAACAAACTACAAGAATGATAGAATCATGACTTGATGTACCTATATCTGGTTGGATTTCATAAGCCTCCTCATATCGCTCCTCGTATTTCTCATGGATCTCTTCCTTCTCCTTGAACTCATACATTTCGTAGACATCTTTCTCCTCAGCCTCCTCTTCATACTCCCGTTCCTGAATTTCCTTATAACTCTCAGGTTCTTCAGGTTCCTCATATGCCTCAATTTCTTCAGTTTCCTGAACCTCCTCAAACTCAATGCTTTCATATGTCTCATACTTCTCATACTCTTCATATGTATACTCATGCTTCTTCGCCACAGGAGCAGGAGCAGGAACTTTTTCTTTCCGGATAGATTTTGTGGATAATTCAGGAACTTTAAAGAGAGTGTTATTGTTATTACCTTAATATTATTTTGTAAGTTGTTTTACTTTATTTTTTGGTGTTTTTTTTTTTACATCTAGTCAAGATGATCAACATAGAACAGAAAAGGTACATGATAACCACCAAAAAAAAGTTACAGTAAAATATAAGAGCATGCTCCTAAAACAATATGCATAGCATAAAAGATTTTAGGAATGAGGAGGAAAATAAAATCTCTCAGTGGAATAAGAAGAAACGAGTCTGTACCTTTAGCTGGTGTCGGTTCTTTGGGTTTGGGCACAATGACTGTCACCTTCTCCTCTGCAACGGCTCTTTTACGCACCTCAGGGACTTTAAAGATAAAGACTTTTAGGCATTTTGAAAAAAATAAAGCAATACCTCAAAGCAGCATACAAAAAGCTTTACAGTTCTTCCATGTGAACACTGATAGTGAAGAGTTTTAACACATTCAGACAGAAATCACACACAACAAAGACAAAAGTTTAAAAGAAAGTCAAGAATATGCTTAGCATAAACATTAATCAAGAGCACCTATACCTTTTGCAGCTGGTAAATCCACTTTTTCAGTGGGGGCGACAGGTATCTTCATTTCAGAAGTAACCTTCTTAGGCACCTTGGGTACTTTAAAGATAGGATCTAACTTTAGTGCTCTTTTTACACTAAGTTTTAAATAGACACAAACCCAGAAGCTCACGAACAGCTAAACAGAATCTTACAAACAAACAAAGAGTAGTGTGACAAATACAAGACAAGACAAAGATGCTAAAATATCCCCTGCTGACCTCAGCTTCTAAGAATATTTTTTTGTTATTGATAAGAGCATTTGCAAACTGCAATACCTTTTGCAGGTGGGGCTGGGACCTTTTTGGGAACAGGTTCTTTCTCTTCAGGAACAGGTTTCTTGAGCATCTCAGGCACTTTAAAGACAGTGTATTTTAAGAAGGTCATTCACCAGTAGCACGAGAAAGACAACAGGAAACATAATGAAACAAGAACTGATCGGCAGAATCTATTTAAAATCTATTAAAGATGAAAGAGAAACTAAACCAAAAGACACTTTACATCCATATGCAGACATCCTGAACAAGTACAATAATTTCACATCTTGTATTTCCTAGGAATTTGACTTGCACACTGAGACATCGGTACAGAAAAAGAGCAGGGACATAAAACTAACACAAGTAACACGGAAAAAAAGCAGACACACAGAATGAGAATAACAACATATTGTTTTCCTAAGTATTATCCTATATACCTTTTTCTGGTGGAAGCTTCAGCTTCTCAGTAGTGGGTACTGGTATTTTTTCTTCTGGGACAGGTTTTCTATGGATCTCTGGCTCTTTAAAGATATTATTTTGCAAACACATTTCAAAATTAGACACAAAAAAGCCACATAAAACAAGATCACAAGCTCCTCCAGAAGATCATTAAGATTTACACACAGTTTAGAACAAGAAATAAAGACAGATTTTAATGAATCCAGAAGGTCTTCTGAGTAACTTGCAAGAAAAGATGGTATACCTTTTGCTGGTACTGGTTCCTCTGCAATGATTTCCTCTTCTGCCTCAGGAACAAAAATGGGAACCTTTTCTTCAGCCACTACTTTCTTTGTCACCTCAGGGACTTTAAAGATATTATTTTAAGAGCTTTACTTTCACGACCAAAAAAAAATTGAACATAAAACACAACAACAACTTCAAAGTAACAATAGTAATTTAAAAAAAAGGGAAACACTTATTTTTTCACTCCCTGAAAACAGCAATTAGGTTATATGGATTACATGAAGACTATCTCTTTTATCCCATTCTTAATTACACAGCAATACTGACAATATTAGCAGATATATTGCAAATGAGATGTAGAAGATTATTAGCATCTCAACTTTTTCACATTTAAAACTTCCAGTGTCTGATTGTTCAATTTATTTTTGTTCTAAAAATCCCAGCTGGAGAGATAGAATTCATTCAGCACTAAAAAGTTGGCCTCTGCAATGATTTTCCCTCTCTGAATTTCACGCTTAGGCTGTATGTTCTGGTTGTATAGGCAGTCATGATTTGAATGTAGGAGTTTAGCTATAAGGCTTCAAATTTTAGCATACTTTCCATGTCAGAATGATTTCCCTGAATTGAAGGAAAATGTCCATAAAATACTGCTCTAGGTGTTTTGGTTAAACAACATTTAAATTAATTTAAACATTACTTCTCAATAATGATGTCACAATTAATTGTTTAGTTTACAACAATCACTTAACACACAAATCCAGCAGATCACTCAAGGTCTGATTCTCAGCCCACTGAAGTCAGTAATGAAATAAATAATCAAGACCTGCCTGAGACCTAGCACTGCTTACTTCAAGGGAGCAGCAGAGTGCTAGAAGCAAGGATCTGATTTTGCATAAGTATGAACTGATTCTTAAAATTAGGTTCTACTGATATATGAAAATGTAAGGGAGAGAAAAATATCACTCCACTATGTGATATACCTTTAGCTGGTGGAATTTTCTTTACTTTAGGAACTGCAACAGGTACTTTTTCTTCTGGAACAGTTCTCTTGGGCACCTCTGGCACTTTAAAAATATTTGGATGAGAAATTTTCAATTACTCTTAGAGGATCAAAACTACTATAACCACAGAGTCACAAAACTCAATAATAAGAAGGAAACTCTCCTTAGAAGAATAACAAAGATTTACATGCAACTTAAAACGATCAACACAGATGAAGATCTTTTGAAGAAACTGAGGAAAGTTCTCTGGTAGTTTTGGAGGAGGAATGGTGTACCTTTTACTGGTATCTCTGGAACTGCTTCCTCTTCCTCTTCTTCAGAAACAAAAATAGGTGTCTCTTCAGGGGCTTGTCTTGGTATTTCTGGTACTTCAAAGATAGTATTTAATTGTAGAAAACTTAGACACAACATTAGAAACAGACAACTTACACAGAAGCGAAAGAGTGTGAATTAGCAAGCACATTTGCCACAAACTATAGTATGTCAGCCAAATTCTAATAACAAGTGTACAGAAAGAGTGGGAAGAATCACCCACATTTTCAGCTATAAGAAAAGATACCTTTGGCTGGTGGAGGTTCTGGCTTTTTATGAAGAGGGACAGGTACTTTCTTTTCTGGAGCTTTCTTCGGCACTTCAGGCACTTTAAAGACATTTTTGGTTGAGAAATTAATTGTCAATGTAACATAAAACATAGGAAAATAGTAACTGTGTCAGTGACAAAAAGATATATACACAAATACAAGAAAATTTAATTTGTATGAAACATAACATTGTTTTTTATCCATGGATTAATGCACTGATGTAAACTTACAAACATACAGACTACAACATAACAAACAGGTGTAGAAGGATTAAGAGGGAAGTCTGACTGCTTAGGCACATTGTTTGTGTTTTGGAGCACCTGGTTATCTGTAAATACTTTTTATATATAAGATCCAAAAGACAGAGACAATACAAGACAGAAACATAGACATTTTTGAAGTGCAGAATAAGCATAATGCCCATGACTAACAGAAACTGCCTGATCAAACATAGGTCAAAGTGGTTCGGTATCAAACGCATTAAGATGAGGAGTGGGAATGTTACTTGTAGTCTTCTGAAGCCAAGGGGACAAACTAGAGCTACGCAGCAGAAACTGGTGTACCTTTGGCTGGTGGAGGTTCTTCTGCTCTTTTAGGCACTGGGACAGGTACCTTCTCTTCTGGCACAGGTCTCTTTGGTACTTCAGGCACTTAAAAAATATTATTGCTGTTTAAGAATTTATTTTTTGAACCATAAGGTAAAGAACAATGATATAAACCAGTAAAGTGGAATGACAAAGAGCTGACAAGAACAAAAAGAAACCTCTCTTCACTAAAGAGGAAAGGTCAACAATGATTGCTATTTTAGAATTACTTTTTTTGTAACGTATGCAGTCAAGAGCTGGTATACCTTTGGCTGGTGGAACTTCTTTCTTTTTCTGTACAGTAACAGGAACCTTTTCTTCTGGCACAGGTTTCTTGAGCACTTCTGGAACTTAGTAAGATATTGTAAATTGAGCTTATAAGAATCTAAAACACCATAACATACAAGCCAGTGACTCTAAAAAAAAATCAAAGACAGACACAAAGAGCCACTATTTTTAAGAGCAACGGTCCTTTCACTGGCCTAGTGATTAATACAAGTAAGAAGATAAATGAGGTCTAGAAGACCTCTCTAATCACAGCTAATTACAATTTCATATACCTTTAGCTGGTGGAGCTTCTTTCTTAGGCACTTGGACTTTCTTCTCAGGTGCAGGTCTCTTTGGCACCTCAGGTACTTAAAAAACATAATTTTGGTTATAAAAAAGAATGTACAGACTATTCAAAACAGAAATGAAACAAAAAAGACAGTGACACAAACATTTCACATGAAAAGTCCCCTTCAGAAAGAACAGAATAAGTAACAATCAAGTAAGACGTCTGTAAAACACTGTGAACCACATATTCAGAGTATGCCTGCTAACTTAAAGAAACAATATATACCTTTTGCTGGAAGAGCTTCTTTTTTCTTCAGAAGAGGTATTTTTTCTTCTGGTGCAGGCTTCTTGGGAACTTCTGGCACTTGAAAGATATTAATATTTTAGGTATTTACTTATAAATCAACAGGAACATAAAGTTCAAGCAAGCATCACAACTACATAATCAAAACACACGACAATGGCTGAGCATGGTTTGATCACTAAGACAAAATGAAATAGCACACAGATTACATCGACTGCTGCTATGTCCATTCTCCCTTCTCAGCCATTGAGACCAGCAATAGAAATGTTTTTAACCTCCAGGGCTCATTTGCTCATTAAAAGGATTACGTTAAGGCACAGTCTGACATTATAGAACTAGATATTAAGGATTAAGAAGTGTCAAGGTTGGGAAACTTGCAAAAATTATTTCCCTCCAACTTTTGGATGTTTATTACACACATTGTAACAAATTATTTAATTGCTATTTTAGCTATTTAGTGTTTTTACTACTTCTCCTTACTTTCCCCTAGAACTATGATACTAATGCTTCCCAGTCATGTACTAGGTTGCACCTGATCATGTCAAATGAGCCACTTTTGCATATGTATTAAATATATACTGCTGATTATATTTTCTTCCTTATAAATTTCTACATGTAAAATGCAAGATGATGCACTTTATTTATTTCTTTACCTAAACCACAAAACTATGGACACATTATAACCATCCTGCAGTTTATAACATAATTTGTTGTGCGGTGGCAATGTTTATGACAGGTTTTCCCTAATGGAGTAAATAAAACACTGCAATCAACAGATTTTATTTTTAATTGTAGTGAGGCAAAGGGGTCAACTAAACTGTATCTTAATGATTTTTGTACTCTAAAATCCAGAAATATCCACACAAGTTTTATGATGACAGGATAGTAATCCCACCAGCTCTGTGAGTATTGAAGAACATTTAGAGTACATATAAAATAAACAACTACTATGACAGAGGAAATTTTATCCAAGCTTAATCTTCCTGTTCAGCATTAACCTGGCTTTTGCAGTGCATAGTCTTTGCATTTTATTTAATATGAAAAGATGTGTTAATTAATATGTCAAAATTCTAGTGCAATGTTAAAAAAGTCAACTTTGACACTCATTAGTTAGTCAAAAGAAATTGTGAACTTCTTTGGGGGAAGTGACACTATGGCATGATTTGATCAAGGATTGGAAAGATTAAATGGCTAAGTATTCTTAGATGATTATGTAAACTTGGGAAATAGTTTTTAGTTAGTTTATATCTTTATATTACTATGTAGAAAGGATTTATCACCAAGACCTTGGTGTGGCCTTGTGGGAATGAAAAGTGAAGAAGGATAAGGATGTTGACCTTGGTTACCACGAGCTGCTGGCTACCTTATCTCAGAAAGGATAGATAAAGGACACCTTGCTAATGAGGAAAACAAGGCATGGTTTATGCAGATGGAGTGGGTTGTCCTTGCCTAATTATGCTAATGTGTAGGTGTGTGCTCTATGTTCTGAGGCTACATAATGACAGCCAAAATGATCAATAAACATCTCTAGCACAATTCACATTAAATCATCTGGAGTCCATGTGGCACTGCCTTTGATCACATTGATCTGAGGGGGCCTTGACCACATTCCCACAGCAAGCAAGCAGGTTTTCTGCAACATGACCTCATTGTGCTTTTTAAGTAGTGCATAGTATATTCCTCTACTAAAATTGCTGAAAATTTACAACAGTACCATGGGAAAACAGCTAAAGTAAAATGTTCCAATAATGCAGTTTTCCAGAACTTTGATGCTTTCTATTAAAACATATGACTCCCTTCAAGAAATGAACAAAAAACATCTATAGGCATTTCAAAGGTTTCTGAAGGGAAGACAATATTATTTTGGTTCATAATAACTTATTTTAAAGTACCCTGCCTATTTTCTAGATAAGTTTTTATTTTTGCTTGTGAATGTGCAATTATAATTAGTATTTCTGAATATTTAAAGCACAGCCTGACAACAAGATCTGAACTCAAATGAGGATGAAATAAAGCTCAGTTGAATTTCCTTAATAGGTTACACAGACTTCATACGAATGAAGAATGAATGTGTATGACATGGAACATTCAAATGTATAGAGGTAGTAACAAAGATTAGACATACAGGTATATTAATAGAATTAGAAGACACTACTTCTCATCACACAAATCCTAAAATGAAATTATACCTCTAACTGGTGGGAGAGCCTTCTCTTCATACTGGGGAAGTTCTGACTCTTCCTCCTCATATTCAGGAGCTTCCTCTTCATAATAAGCAGCTTCTTCTTCATAATAGGTGACCTCTTCCTCTTCATATTGAGAAACTTCTTCATACTGAGGAACTTCCTCCTCATAGTGACTAATTTCTTCATAGTGGTGGACTTCCTCCTTGTAATGGACTACTTCCTCCTCATATCTGGTGGCTTCTTCCTCTTCATATTTTGGAACCTCTTCTTCCTCTTCATATTCAGGGACTTCAACATACACTTTTTGTTTTTGAACAACTGTCTTGTGTACTTGAGGCACTTTAAAAGACAGCAATTAAAAAAATCTTAAAATTTAGCTCGTAGAACTTATTAATAAGGATCACAAAACATTGCCAGATAAGAATCAACACAAAGGAAGAACATTCCACAGAAAACAAATCGATATTCACTGTACGTGGAACAGACAAGACACAAAAAACATATAAACTACATTTCAGTGCTCTATCCAGTATACCTTTGGCTGGTAGTCTTGACATTTTTTTAGAAGGATACATTGGAAGTCTTTCTTCAATGATAGCCTTCTCTGGTACGTCAGGCACTTAAAAGATACAGTATGTTTACATTTAACTATAGTTAAAAGTGTTTTTTTAGAGCAAAAATATTCTTTTTAAGAGATACCCTGGACACACAATCATGAAAGATATTAGGCTGCTGTTCAATTAAGAAATTACTAAGATTTCAAGATCCCAGTACAAGTGATTCCTGTGTCATCCATGTCTGTCATCAGTGAAATTAATGGGCAGAAATAAAAATCCAGATTCTATCAGCTGCAAAATCAGTAAATCTTACTGCCCTCTGTGGCAGCCCCTTCTCTGCAGAAATGGCACTTTGTACTAGCTTAGTAATAGACCAAGAGTCCTTAACCACTGTTAACAAAAGATTTGATAGGAAACACCTTGTGAGTGATTTCCTTAAGAGATTGAATATATTCTGTTAGTGACAGATTTGAGAGTTTCTAGATGCTTTTGCATTCTTTGTGATAAGCTACAGTCAATGTATATGAGTGGCTGAAAGTGGGTGTTATTTGTAAAGCAATGTGAAAACTGACCAGCTCTCTGAATATGTTTTGGCAAAGCTCTGCTTGGTGGGTCATTGTAAATGTCAGGTATATCTTCACTTGCAATCTTAAGCTAAAACTGATTTGAAGTTGTAAGTTTGGTTGACTTGCTACACAAAATTTGCACTGTGGATGAGTGTCCTTGCCAGGACATTTGGTTTTCTTTGAATTAATTTGTCTTTACTACAATATCTCTCTTTGGTATCTCTTGGGAGAACTATCGCATTTCACATCCTTCTGCTTTGATCCCTTTTTTCCCCCAGAGCAGCTGGCAACAGCCTTTGCCGCACAGAAAGCTAATGAAAGATACTCTTCCATCCTCCTCTTAGTTCTTGTGATCTCTCAGCCTTCCCATCATTCACCAATAGGGACACTAAATAGAGCATATAACTTCATACTGATGTGATTCTATTAATCCTTCATTATTTGAGAATGATAATCATGTTTAGCAGCAACAGCAGGTGTGAGATATGAAGCATTTTGCAAGTGAGTTTTCACAGATCAATGGATTGCCTCAAAAATGATATAGCAGTGTTGTTTTGTTTTTGTTTTTGTTTTTGTTTTTTCAAAAACTATGGACATTGTTAAAGCCTTTGAGTGGAAAGATCCAAGTTATGGGATTCTGGTTAAGTATCTCAGCCATGCAGGCAATGGCAGAAGTAAAGGATTTTTTTGACCTTCAAATTTAGGTGATAAATTGCTGTCCCAGAACAGGAGATGACAGACATTTTCAGAAGAGGAAAGCATGTTAATAAAAAATGAAGGAAAAGGCTGCCCCATATCTGCTCAAAGGCCAGAGACGTGGCGAGATTTGCAAAGGAGGATCTAGGTAAATGGTTAAGCTTCCACTATTACAACAGCAGTAAGTCAGGAGGAAAGATTCAAGCCTCATGTGAGAATGGAATACTGTCCTGTGGTATTATACAAGCTTCACTTCAGGATCTGTAATCTGTACAGGCCATGAAATAGTGCTTTGGTTGTTAATTTTTTGGTTTGGTGGTTGTTTTGTTTGGTTGGTATTGTTTTTAAGTAGATAATGAGTAGATAAATTTGGCCATAGAATCTTTTCAGTCTGCTCATACCTGTGTATGAAATCTCCTCTTCTGTATGAAGAGAAATGGATACTTCCTCTGACATAGCCCAGTGTTCCTCTTCTGTTGGTACTTCAAAGACAGAGTCTAATGTTAGTATTTTCTCTGGTACAGTATCATGTACCCTTTCAGGGCTACTTTGAAAACAGGTACTTCCTGACACCTCCCACACCAGAGTAATTGGGAAAATATGTCTCTAGCCTTTCTAAAGAACTCTTTTAGGGTTCCCTCAGGATTACTATGGAACATAGTGGTGGTCTTGGTAGTGTGAGATTAAGAGTTGGATAAGGGGCTTTTCTAATCTAAATGTTTCTATTATTCTAACACTAGAACTTGAAGAAAGTTGCCAGACCAGCAGCTCTGGTGATATTGCATGAGGACAGATAGATAATTCATGGGCAGGAGTACCTTCTTGTGGAGGAGACACTTTTCTTTTTGGAACAGCAATGGGTATTCTCTCTTCTCTGGCAGTTTTCTTCGGTGCTTCTGGTACTTTAAAGATAGTCATTGTAAGAATACTAAATTCTAATACTAATCACAAATTCTGAAGTTCATATGAAAGAATGATGGACAAACAATTATGGGGAAGTAGTACATATTTACATAATGAAGGTACTTACAATAAACGTAACAGTCACACCAAACGTACAAACATAAAGACATTTAAATTAACAAAGAGCAGCAGAAGCTTTAATGCATAGTGGGGAGATATGCATTAGATATTTTGAAGACTACTAGTTTGGGGGGTGGGGGGGTGGGGGGGGTCCAGAAAGAAAATCCTCAGATAAATAAGATGCTTTGAAACACTGTGCAATTTTAGTAACAGCAGAAATACGTATTAAAGTAAAATCTACTAAGATAATACATATAATGTTGGATTAATAGCTACAGAGACCAAAACACATCAAAGACAAACATAACATTCATGCATCATGAGGTAAGATGGAATGATTGAGATGAAAATAAGATAGAAATTGTGTCTAGGCTATTCAGAAAAATCACAGAAACACCACACATACAGGATACGTAATAAAATCACTTTTCAAGCACAAGAATATTACAGAAACAGAGAACATATTTCTAAGTTTAAAACACTTCACTGGATACTGATTTTATAAATGATAGAGCTTTTTTTTTTTTTCTGGAATATGTTAATATTTATTTTATGTCTTCACTGAATAAATGTCTTCACTCAGCTTCTGAAAGCTCTTAAGAAGCCAGGGTGATCAATGAGGTTAAATAGCAGGTAGAAAATGCCAGAATCTACAGGTGTGTGACTGTTCTCTGTCACCTCCTGCATTCTATTGCATAAGAGAAAAGTCCTTTTTATTTATAATCAAGTCAGGAAAGACTGTATTTGGTTAACCAGGTAGATAGTGAGTATGATGCCCATAGACATCTGACATTTAGAAGCCTTCTCTACTTTCAGAAGAACTTGTGTACCTTTAGCGGGTGGAGCTGCCACTTTCCGTGAAACTGGGACAGGTACTTTGTCTTCTGGCACAGGCTTCTTGGGCACTGCTGGCAGTGTTGGTTTTTAAAAAAGAGTTTACGTTAAAAGATTTGGAATGAATCACAATTTAGGAACACAATTACATGACAAGACACAAATGCAAAAACTTGACATTTCTTCAAGTCAAACAAAAAACTGAGAGCAAACACTCAAAGTCACATTAGAATAATCGATACAAGTTAATAGTCTAAATCAGACTTCTCTCATGTAGCTCTGAAGGATTATATACCTCTTTTTGGTGGAGCCTCTTCTTTTTTAGCAATGGTAATTTTTTCCTCTTTGCTCACTTTTCTGTGAACTTCAGTCACTTTAAAAAAAAGCATAAGAGTATTTAATTGCAATATTTGAAACGCAGACATATATAAGGGTTTTTAAATTTTACTTAGTCTGATTATTAAATACAGTGTCAAGTAAACTTCAGCAGCAAGAAAAACGAGACACTGCCAAAGAGTACACTTTGCAGCCACAGCACAAAGATCAATACAGACTAAAGAAAAGGGAAATCCAGTGAAAATGTAAGTAAAATGCCTAAACACAAGCACAGAAAGGCCAGACAAACAAAATCTCTGCAATAATACTCTCAGTTTGATTACCTTTGGTTGATGGAGGCTCTTCAACTTCTAGCTCAAAAGTGGACACCCGATCTTCTGTTTTTAAAAAAAGATTGTGCAACTTTAGAAAATTTGGTGCACTTCACCAACAGGCATTAGATAAAAGATCAAATAAACCTCAGCAAGATGATAAAAGATTAAATAAACCTCAATGAGACGACCCAGGTCACAGGCCACATTATGGACAAACGGACATCAGTACATGTTTAATGTTGAAGAGATCGTATATGTGAGATTGATTTTTTGCTAACATGCATGTGCATTATAGACAGAATGCTGCAAAAATATACAAAAAAGGCGTTTTCTGAAACAGGAACAAACCACTGATATACCTCTTACTGCTGGAGCTTCCATTTTTTTAGGCACAGGGACAGGTGCTTTGCCTTTAGGAACTGCTTTCTTAGGAACTTCAGCAACTTCAGAAAAATGTGAGTAAGGTGAGAAGAAGAAAAAGAATATTAAGGTGTAATACTTTTATTGTCTACCACATTACAGTGTGTTTTACTGAATAAACACAAACAATGTTGTTTGTAGTACAAGGTGGAATTCAAGACAACCATTCATCGCTGGAAGCAGACACTACCCACATCAACATGTACAAATAAGACAGTCAAACAAATATAATCCCCTTGAAGATGCATTGCCCAGATGATGAACTGGTTTATACCTGTAACTCCTGCATCTTCCTTAGGAGCAGCTGGAGCTTTTGGTTTAGGGACAATACTATGCTTCTCGGGCACTTTAAAAGATTTCAATACATAGTTTTATGAAGAGAGTTAGTATCACCAAAACATGCACACATTTCCTTAGCACAAAAAACCACAGAGATAAACATATAATGTCAACATAAGATTCATAATGGTGAAACAACTAATATTTTGTAATTAAAAGAAAGATACCTTTAGTGGGTGGGACTTCCTCTCTTTTAGGAAGAGTTACCCTCTCCTCTTTGTAGTAAGATTCTTCTTCAGTCACATCAAGGGAGTAAAAAACAAAAACAAAAAATAAAAACTAAACTTGAGTTCAAATATTTTACATCTCTTACTGTCTTTTGTGGCCCTGCTAAGCAACAAAAGATTTGTAAGATAAGAATAAGCAGTGTGCTTAGCTATCAGACACTTCTGGTATTACAAAATCTACATTACAACCATCCAGCTCCCCATGAAGCCAATCAAAAACCTCCAAGCAACCTAAATAGAACTGAGGTTTGGCTCTTATCTTGCATTTCTTTGGAATTTGAAAATACTCTGCATTTTCCATTCCTTTGTCCACTAGTTCACTGACACTGGAATCTACTCACTTTGAGAAAGGCTTACACATACTGAAAAAAATCCTAGACCAATTCTATCCCTTGAAAATACTTTACTTGGTGCCACTTGTAGTGAAAATTGAGCCAATCAGTTTAGACTACTGTTCTTCATAGCATTACAACATCACCAATAGACAATTTAGTCATTTTATGATGCAGTTATTGGAGGAACCAGAATGCACCATAATATTCTGAAGGACATTTACTTCATCTAAGGAACCCAGAGGAAGAGGAACTTTCAACAGACATGTTTGGTTTAAACAAAAAAGAAAAGAAAAAGAAGAAGGGCTGTAATTCTCAATATTCAACAGGTACCAAACTATTTTCACTGTATCAAAGCAGGATTAGACATTCTTATAATTAATTTTGCAAGATATAAAACATATTTATATAGAAGTAATTATTTTTTAATGACTAGAGTAGATACTAATCCACACCACTTTTGGTATAACAAATGTGTTTTACTTTTGCCTAGTATTTCTGAATCGTGTTGTACCTTCAGAAATCTCTTCTCTGTGAATGGAAATAGACACTTCCTCCATGTCTTCTTCCTCCCATTCTTCAACTGTTGGTTCTTTAAAGAAAATTATTAGTTTTAGTATTTATGGTGGATAGATGAGTGGAGGGAGAGACAGAGATAGATAGAGAAGATGAAGACAATTTTTTATGTAACAAAGACAGACACTGACACAATACAGAAAGTGCTGTGTGCACAAATTGATGTTTTGCTCTAAATGAAGGGATTTGCCTATGACCCATGTACCCTGCTGTGTGCTGTTGTATCTCTCACTACTCAACTGTCAGTCCATCAGAATGCCTCAGCTCCTCAGACTTCCCCATCACAACAGCTGTGAGGGGACACATCAACAATTAAAGAATTAAAAGTTGCTCCTTGATCCAGCTACATGAAAGTAAGAAGAGTGTGACCAAGATGAGAACGGTAGGTTAAGAACTGAAAGGTAAGCCTGGCATATGCACATTCACACATGTGAGTCTATCAGGGAAAACATCAACTCCTTCTGCAGTGAAAGACTGACTTGCAGAAGACAAGCAGAAATTAACACTGCATGTGCTCATATGAACGTGTATTTGTTTATATTTTAGATATCTAAATTACATGTCTATTAAATTGTTTATGCTTTAAAAATATATGCAAATTGTCTCAGTCATTTAGTTATTAATGGAACATAAATCCAGTCAAAAATACTGACCAGTTTGACATAGATATTTTGTAGAATGATACTAACTTAACTAATCCCAACCTTTTTCTGAATATAAGAATGTGAGGCAGAAGAGCTGGTGGATCTGCAAGGCTACAGAGAGCATTAAAGAGAGTATAAGAAAAGGATGGTTACAGTTCTAATTAGCAGGGTCTAGACTTAACAGCAGTCCTTTCTAATTTCTGACCTGAAAACCACTGTATTCAGCGGTAAGATTTTCCTTCATGTCAGTGGAGTGGGATTCTGGCATTCATGACTGAAATGTTAAATAGTATTCAGAAGGCTCTTAACTGCCTGAAAGTCTGTAAAATGTTCAACACAAAACTCAAGACAACTAACACTACATTTTTGTGTATTTTGATCTTGGTGAACAGCGAACTTGTAGAAGAAGCACAAGTTTCCTACAATTGTCTGTAGTGTACCTTCAGGTGATGGGATTTCCTCTGGAACAGCAATGGACATCCTTTCTTCGGTAATAAATACTCTTTTTTCTTCAAAGGTGGCTTTCTTCTGCACTTCAGGCACTTTGAGAGATAGTAACATTAAATATTTTTGAATTCCATTGTCAAAGTAATGTTGCAAAATGCTAAATCTAAGTTGCCAAAGAGTTGCGTAAGGGTACCGAGCACATAAAACATAACAGGGGTTCAATATTTAGAAATAACATGTTGCACAAGACATACAACATATTGTATTGATTTGCTGTCACTAAATCAGAACAGAATGCACGAAGGGAGCACAAATCAGTGACTGCTAACAGTACAGAATACAGAAACAGAAGCCAAGAAACAGAAGCTAAGAAACAGCATATCCTTTCATTCTACTGAAAGATATACCTTTAGCTGGAGGAGCCTCGACTTTTTTAGGAACAGCAGGAGGTGCTTTTTCTTTAGGGACAGGTTTTTTAGGAACTGAAAGCATTTTAAGAAAAAAATATCTAGTTTTAAGATCAATAAATCACAAAACCTTCAAAAGCATCACTTAACAGAAATGTGTCATTCAAAAAGATTACACTTGAACATATCTTGCTTACAAATACAACGTCTGTGGAAGCTGAGACAAAGACTACAAAAAATACATTACAATGAAAAATGTTATACCTTTTGCAGGTAAAGCTTCTTCTACTTTAGGAACACGTGATATTTTTTCTTCTGGAACTGGTTTCTTAGGTATTTCTGGAACTTCAGGTATATGAAATATAACAATATTTAGTAATCAGAATCGCAAGTGTTTTAAGACTGCATCTATAGCACAGACATCCACAAAACATGTAACTAAAGTACAATTAAAACCAGATCCACTTAATCAAAACCAGAACTGGACATAAACAAGGTGTTTAAGATAACAAGAAAATGACTTTAAGTGTACCTTTAGGTGGTGGAGCTTCCTCTCTTTTGGGAACAGCAATTTTTTTCTCTGGGGGAGCTCTCTTAGGCACCTCTGGTGCTTAAAAGACAAAATATAAGATAGTTGAACTCTGTATTTCAAAGATTTATTGCAGTATTATAGAATTTAATTTATCCATTAGCAAGAATACCAAGACACACAGCATAACACATTCATACACTTAACATAGAAAAGCATGAGGCAAGAGCAACAAATATTTGGGGGAAAAAAAAATGAGCCAGTTCTTAGAAGCCTATCAGATGCTTTAAAATGATTTCTTAACTGAAGGAAGAACTGCTGGAATATATTATGTGGCCTTAAAACATATTATGTATATGCATAGAGGATTATAGACTAAAAAAAAAATTACAAACATACATACAGGCTAACAAAAAAAAATTAAGTCCATCTCTAAGTATGCCTTTGATGCATGATTGTTCTTTTTCTTTTTTTTGGGACAGGAATGTGCACTTTTTTCTTCAGGCACAGAGTAGTTTTAGGCTCTTCAGGAATTAGAATTTGTTTAAATAGTATTTATAAACTGTTGTGTTTGACTTGGAAGTGAACAGACATACAACATAACACAACACACAAAGACTATCATATGCTTATATTAAGAAGTGAATAATACTTAGGAAAACAGTACAATAGTACTGGACTGGTTGAACCCCACAGTCAAAAAAATTACCTTTTTCTGGAGGAACCACCTCCTTTTTAGCAACAGCAACTTTCTTTTCTGGAGCAGGTTTCTTAGGGACTTCAGGTACTTTGGAAAACATTGTCAAAAGAAGAGAACTTTAGTTTTTTGGACCACTTATCCGGATCTCAGTAATCCAAGATTGCTTTATAGAATGCAGTATCTGGACAAGAAGCTGGGCACTGCAACACAACTTGCAACCTTTTGGACATACACTGGACATGGTAATAACACTATGGTACAGCACAAAATTCCAGGGTTATCATTACTGCATTAATATGTTTCATGGAACTCTATTGAAGTCAATACATCCTGCTTTTGTCTGAAAATGCCACGCAACATAAATGCAAACAACAAGCACAAGACTGTTACAAAAGAGAAGGGCAAAAGATGAGACAAATGCAAGCTGTAAACTAAGTTATAGTGCAAATGAAAAAGTGGACATATGGAGATAATACACAATCCAATAATGCTTATGGAGAGAATGCAAAACTAGAGACACATAGAGAGTAAACAAATAACTACATATAAGAAAACATGAAAAACAATGTAATAAAAGATTATATCTTTGGATTCCTTTGTTTTTGTTGTGTTTTGTTTTTTCTAGTTTTTTGTTTGTTTGTTCAATTTTTTTTTTTAGTTATTATTAAGACAGTAGAAATACCTTTAGCTGGTGGACCTTCTTTCTTAGGGACAGGAACAGGCTTTCTTTCTTCTGGAACATGCCTCTCTGGTATCGTGGGCACTTTAAAGAGATAGGTGGTCAGCACTTAGGAGACAGTAAAAATCTCTGGTAAATCGCAGTAGGCTACTTTCAATACACCTGATAAGCAAACAGTATGTGCTCAAAAATGTGTTGTTTTATCAAAGTGGTACAATATCAAAGAATTATTTAAAGCAGTGATGAAGAATAGATTTAGAAATGCAGTAGGACTTGAACTTTTGAGAGTAGAGACATTGAGAGATGGAAAGATTCTGATACGCTGTCCTTTGGCAAAGGGTGGTACATGTAGATAACTTGAAAGTTTGGTAAAAAGAAGTGCATGATGATACTAAGATTTTATTCACCTTCAACATGAGGGATCTCCAGTTCTGTAGTGACTACTTCTTCCTCCTCTTCAACCTCCTCATGGGCTACAATAAGAATTTTAAAGATATTGAATTTGGAGATAGAAAATATCAATGCCCACATTATATTTGAAAAGCTTTTAAGAGGTTATTATATGTGCCCAAAACACAACAGCCACTGAAATATACAAGTGAATATGTAAAAAAAAAAAAAATCCAGAAAACCAACAACGTGCACAAATTTCAGAACCAGCTTTGATTAACTACAGGTTCAAATTGTTCTAAAAATCTTAATTTTTGCTTAGCCTCTCATTTTTAATCAATCTACCTTCAATTGGGTAAACAGCTTCAAAGAATCTTTCTTCCACTGTTTTCTCATGCTCTGTTGGCTCTTCAAAGAAAAGCATTTAAACATTATTAAGATAAAATAGTTGAAATGTGACTTATTAATCTAAAGAGAACTGAGGCTACATAGCACAATGAACGGAAAGAAGCGATGCATATGTGAAAGACATTATATATGCTGTGTCTAAATATGTAATTTGTCAAGCATAAAAATAGATTAAAAGAAAATCGAGAAGGACTGAAAGATTGTTTTCATTTGGGTGCCCAGATTTTGGGGTTTGTACATACCTGTGACATATGAATACTCTTCTTCTCTGTGGACAGAAACCGACATCTTTTCTTCTGAAACAGTCCATGTTTCTACTGTCGGTACTTTAAAGATAGGATTCTGTTTTAGTATTTTATATTCTAGATCCACATCAGTGGCAGTCAGCTTGTGAGTTTCTATCAAATCTTTATCTGTATCGCACATATTAAGTCTTAGACATATTTAGACAGTCAGTATTCATTCAAAAATACTGAACATAAACCAAGCATACACGTATGATATTTAGTGTCTGTTAAAAGTCTAAAGGCAGAGACAACTTTAATCCAAAAATGTTAAATATATGCATGCACAAACTTTTGGGAATAGAATATGAGAAGAATTTTAAAAGCTAGTCTTCAAAGAACTGGGCCAAAATTATGCATAGGCCAGCAGGGAGAATAAATGAAGAAAAGACTAAATCACGCTGCAATATCCTGTAGGCACCAAAAAGCATCCTGTAGAATCAAAAAGCTAGCAACAAACATGTTAAAGTCAGACTGTATGAAAGATAAAAGCATGGCACACATACTATTCAAGCACAGAGTAGCCAGAACATGACTAAGCACATACATAGAGGCCCATATTTTCACAAAAGCACTGGAACGCACAGAATGATGGAAAAAATGTAAACTGCAATTGAAAGATGCTGATCTGTACCTTCCTTTTTCATAACTTTCTCCTCAATGATCATTGATGTAGGTTTTGGTGGCACAACTTTCTTGGTAACTGTTGGTATTAAAATTGAATTACTCAGACAGATATTTAGCAATGAGATTAAAAATGTCTACAGATATCTAGCAATGATGTTGAAAATACGACACGTGAGATAAACATAACCTAAAAGTTTAGTCTGGTCTCTTGGAACCACAAAAAGAAACAGAAGGAATGTCTTTGCTTCTTTTTACTTCTGCCTTCTTAAGAGACCAAGTAACTCAGGGCATTTAGTAGGTAGGTCCTATCCCGACATATATTGAATTTCATCCAGCAAACTCCTGCTGCAGAATGTGAAATGCTATACAAGAGGAGGTGTTTGCCAAGAGAATAAGGATGCATCTTTATTTTCCAAGTGAACAAATGGCCAAGACATCCTGATAGACAGGTCAAGATGGAAATAGAGAAAGATGGGGATATCACATCTTCAGCTTAGAGTGAAACAAACCATTTCAACCAGTGTAATTTTACACTCACTTCCCTTCTCAAAGCTTTGATAGTTAGCATCTGCATGCAGTATTTCCCCCTAAAAATCTTTTCAACTTCCTTTTATACAATTTAGCAGAAGCTTATACTAGATGTATCAGAGAATCTAAAAATTGAGTAGACCCTTGTTAAATGAAGACTGAGCATATGCAGATCAGGCAGGTAATGATATTTAGCCATTACTTTCATGTGAAGATGGCGTTAAGATATTTTAAGGATAGTTACCCTCAGCCCGCTTGACTTGTTCTTCTGCAACCCTCTGAGTGGTTACCTCCACTTTTTCATCGACAGGTTTCTTGACAACTGTAAGGGATACATTTACTGATTAAATAATCTTGCAAATTATTTTCTGGACACAAACTAGGCAGAACTGCCTATTTTCCTGTTTAGCATGTAATTACCCTTGGACATTTGTGAAACACGATCAGGTCCACAATCCCCCATGAGATACAAAGTCACCTAAATGGAGGTCATTTCTCAGAAGTGCAGCATTCAATACCTCAGAAGCTCAAGGCTAGTATACAGTGAGAAGGAAAAATGACTGAAGCTCTGTTTCAAACACTGTTGCCACTTTCTGCTCAAAAATATGTGGTGGAAGAAGAAGGGCTGGCATAGAATCATAGAATGGTTTAGATTGGAAGGGACCTCATAGATTATCTAGTACCAACTCCCTGCCATAGGCAGGGATACCTCTCACTAGAACAAGTCACTCAAGGCTTCAAGGCATGAACCTTGCTTACGTTACTACCCAATGTAAAGAAAATGTATTCTATTCCAAATAAATATGAAAAACCATCATGGTTAAGATTGAAGGAGATGAATGAGAGATCTTAGCCTGTGTGTTCCCATTATCTTGACAGGAAAGTCATACCTTTGCGAACAGTTACTTCTTTCTTTTCCTTCTTTTCAGCTGTAATTGCTGGTAGTTTTCGCTCTGGCACAGGCTTCTTAGGAACTTCAACCACTTGAAAAATAAAAGCATTGCTTAATGCTTTAAAATGCAATGTCAAAATGCTCAATACACACAATAGGCATTAGATATGCAACTGTGAGTTTTTGAACTTGAAAAACATGCAGCATTTTGGAGATCCAAATGTTGAATTAAAATTTTAGGCTTATTTCCAAGATTAAAATGTATTCATTACAGCCAAATTCTTTTTCTTACCTAAGACAGATAAAGCATGCAAAAAAAAAAAAAAAAAAGAAAAAAAAGAAAAATGCAGTTATTATTAATCGATCAACCTATGAATCATTTAACCTTATTCAAGTTTCCCTAGAATACATATAATTATAGAACTAATATCCAAAACAACTAATAATACAGCTATCCTTACAGACTACTTAGCTCAGATTAGATTCTAAAGATATCCCAATCTGCAAATGATAATGTATCACTTTCTTTATGCATCTATATACCTCACCTTACTAGAATTCTTGTCTGATCACTGTTATGGGTTGGATTTAAATTTGCTTCCAAACCATCCTGCCTCAAACCATTTTCAAAATGAAGTGCTGACTGAAGTATTATGAGGCTTGAAATTCAGATTGTAACATGAGAGGCTTCCTGTTCTGGTTGATGCTTTTGGGGTCTGGATTTTGGGTGTTGGTTCTTTCCCATGGGAATAGCAGCAAGACTGGTGGGAATTGGCCAGTTCCCTGTGTTTCTGCTTCGTGCTACTGCTTTCCTATTTTATGCTACACTTTTGTTTTGGCAAATAGGCTAAGCTAAGCGAATAGTGCCTTATATTATTAGCTAAGGTGTTTGCACATTGTATTATCTTTTTTGCTTGATAAAATTTTATCTCAACCCAGAGATATTTTTGTGTGTGTGTATGAGGATCAGCTCAAACGGCCACACCTTTCTCTCACTGCTGTGTTGTAGGGAGACAGGCAGGATCACTTTAACCTGCTACAATCACCTAGTCCTATTTAAAACTTGGCAGAACACTGAAGTTCAAGCAAATATAAAAAAAAACAACCAACCAAACAACAACCCTCCCAAAACCCCCTAATAACAACAAAACCCAAGACCACTAACAGAAAGAAAAAAACCCAACCAAACAAACCAGAAAATCCAAATCAAACCACAATAACAACCAAAGCTTCCTGGTTCAAAGTTTTTTGCACTTAAAAATAGATGAGAGAAAAGGGAAGAAATAAGATGGTGTGATAACTAAAATACCTTCTTCATGAATGACTCGTTTTTCTTCATAAGTCACTTCTCTTTTCTCATAAGCTTCGTCCCATTCCTCTTCCCCTTCATCATAGCCTTCTTCCCTGACATAGTAGTCATGGTCTTCTCCATAATCCTCTTCCCATTCCTCATAAGCTTCTTTGGGCTCATATATTTCCATCTTCTCTTCACGAATTTCTTGTCTTCTTGCCATGGATGTTATTTTGACCTCTTTGGGTTTCTCTGGCAGTATCTCAGGAACTTTAGGAAAAAGAATAATTTAAAAAATAGGTTATTTGTACCATAGCCTGGAGCTCCAAAGGCATGTTGATGTTGAGAGTTAATGAAGTGATTTAGTTTTCATAGATGGTTTAAAGTAATGACTATTTTCTAAAGAGTTCTCATCAGCCTGGATTTTAATTGTGCATGGTTTATCACAAAGACAAAAGGTCAAAGTAATTTGAAACAAATTGCCTTGTTTCCACAAAGTAATTTTGCTATTTTAAAAAAAGAAAAAAAAATTAAAAAGAAAAGAGTCACCTTTAGGTGATGGGACTTCTTCAGGACCTTTTTTAACCACCTTTTTGGAGACTTTCTTTACTGGAACCTTTTTTTCTGCTTAAAAACAATATATTTTGAAGTTAAAGACACCCCAAACCAGTAACCATAATGAGACATGTACATGCTGTCCAAATACTTGGAAGTATTTTTACCTGGCTTTTTCTCCTCTGGTGGTGAAACAAGAGGCAGAAGAATAGGAATTGGGGCAGCTTGTAGGAAAAATGAAATATTTAGAATAAAATATGAGTATGATGTTTTCTTGTAAATCAAGAAATGCTTGCCACTGCAAGCAGTTACCAAATTATTGCAGACATGAAAGAAAGAAGATTGAACTTCTAAAGTTCATAGGAAACTATTTGAATGTAACAGAAATATATATGATGTTTGTAGCCTAAGTCAAGTATCAGAGCCTTGTGAGAGCTTGCAATAAATATGCAATCCATTGCATGACTTTAAAACAATTATGGTTTTTTTTTTCTTTTCCAAAGAGAGTAGTAATTCAGACAGGTTGCTTAAAAGATCTTTTTATGGCAAAGAAAAAGAAGAAAAGGTAAAAATAAAGACTATCTGAAAGGAAAAATGGAAATGAAAAGAAGATTGTATGAACAAGAGATTGACAGGTTAAAAAGACGGCAAGGAAGAACGCTAAGAAAACAGGATTTATTCCTGTATAGCTTTCACCAAGCTTATCCAAGCTAAGTCATGGTTATATTATGTTTGCATATAGACAAGAAGATTCTCTCAATGCACTGTCTCTGCAGTTGCCACTGGCCTGCTGCTTCAGTTCAGATACAAACCAGCATCATGGAAGAAGTAAAACATGTTACCCTACCTTCAGCTGGTTTTTGAGGTGGAACAGCAACTTTGGCATCCGGAACATCTAGAAAAATCAAAATATTAATTGACTTAACATAATAATGTCTTTTTAAAAATGGAATATGTCATCCCCAAGACTAGTAGTTCATTATGTTTACATCTTTCTTGCTTTATCATGCAAGGATTGTAGACTGCTCTGCAAGTAATCGTTAGATGGCCAATAGATAAATAATTGCACTAACCTTTCAGTCTGGCCAGACTCTGCCTGTTTACTTTTATTTCTAAATAATTCTTGCATAATTTTGGAGTAGGCTTTTGACAGTCATAAAAGAAGATGATAGTAGATCATAAAAAGATGACTGCTATCCCATTTTCCCTCCTTGGTTATTTTTTACAGTTGTGCAGAGGCTGCCAAAGCTATTCATTGGCACCTCTTCTTTGTTCTGTTCCTCAGTCATTCAAATAGAAGTAGATTTCTGCATTTTAGAGAATGTGGCCTCTCCCATTGCAAAAAATAGGACCTCAGACATTTTAATATCACTGATTTTGGAGTTATTACAGAATTTGTGCCCATTTTTTATGATAATAAGTAGTTCTTCACAAGTATGGATTCAGAATAATTTTTTAGGGTGCATGTCTCACTTACTATAACAAGGAAAAAAGAATTTGAAAACAAAAGAATAGTGCTGAGCAATGTACTAAGACAATGACACATAGTAGATGTTGTCTTATGCCAGTCTTGCTGATAATCTTTACCTGGTGGCTTCAATTCCAGTTTGATTTCTGCAAGAGAACATTAGATCTATTTTAGAACTGTTTGCTTTTCCAGAATCACATTTCAAACTCACAAATTTGCATATGGTTATGATAAAAAATTTGTTCAGTAAATTCACTGACCTTTGGTTACCAGATAGAGTTCTGCAGTGCTTCTTGCTTCTCCTCTTGGTTCAAGACGAGCAATTACAGAATATACACCTGCAACAGCCAAGAATGTTGACATTAATATATCTTTATATTTAAGAAACAGACAACCAGATAAAAGAATGACACCGGAACAAATATTCCACGCATTTTACCTTCATCTTCTGCAGTAACATTGTGGATAGTCATGTAATGACAACGACCTTCACTTCTGAAGCTGTACTTGGGACTCTCTCTCAGCTCAGTGGGACCTTTATACCATGTCACGACTGCATCATCAAAAGACACCTCGCACTCAAACGTTGCTGACTGGTGTTCACTCACTACAATGTTCTGTATACTCTTCGTGAACTGGATTGGTTCTGCTGTTTTTAGAAACAAAAAACAAACAAACAATCAAACCTATTGTTTTCCACCAAGCCACTGATTTCGTAAAAATAGCTATATGATAGCAAAAGAGATAGCAAAAATAGATCTTGGAAAACTAGAGTAAGAGAAAGAGATTCCTTCTTCTATGAAGTTTTCTGTGTAAGAGTGAAGATTAGAAGACAAAATAGAGTACAGCTGTAACAAGATTGCTGTGCAGATATATTATACAAGAAGAGAAACTCTAAAGAAAAGTAAAGAATAATTAAGAAAAAGAGGAATCCCAAGGAAAATATAAGAGTATCAGAGAATTAGACAATAAAAATAAGCATGACTCAGATTGAGGGACATTACCAATGATGATATGTTCAAAAGTACTAATTTACACAAGCATGGCATGTCATATGTTATTCAAAGAGAAAGAAGAATGAATTTTCTTGTTTATTCCATGATTAGGTTTGGGAATATCTTGTTAAGAAATTCCTTCTATTTTCACTTGTTCTGTTAATGGAATATCCAGAAACTGCTTATCACTACAGTAATAAAGATTCTACATCCATTTACAAACCTTCTATGGCCAGATCTGCTGTTGTTTCAAGACTGTCAAGTTTGCAGGTATACTGTCCCTGGTCTTCTGTTCTAACATCCTTGATGATGAGTTTGTGTACTTTGTCAGAGACTTGTGTCGAATATCTCCCTCCTATTTTAATGGGTCTCCCATTTCTGTACCACTGAGACTTGGCGTTTGGAATAGAGAACTGACAAGACAATGTGCACGTCTTTCCTTCCTTGAAAGTAGTGTCATGAAGATGTCGTTCAACTGCAGGTTCTAGTAGCATGTTAAAATAGATGTTTTAACAGACATCAGAGAGTGGAATAATTAAAGTGCAAATTAATTCAAGCACATACTTCAAAATACACTTACCAATCACAGTTAGCCTGGCACTGGCAATATGTGGTCCACATACTATTCTGAAATTTCCCTGATCTTCAAGTTGGCAGTTCCTGATTCTCAGTATGTGGCGGTCACCTTCAATTTTAATGTCATATTTGTCATTGGAGTCCAGTTTCTGGGTTCCCTTGTACCATGAAAGTTTAATTTCTGGGTAGTTAATTTTAATCTCACATTCAAAAGTAGCATCCTCGTCTGTTAAGACTGTTTGATTTTCAATGTCTCTGATCAGAGTAATAGGCTGAAAAAATATTATTTTTAATTAGTTTCAAGTTCCTTGTTATGGAGTTGAATATTTCATGAATCAGTAAAAAAAAAACAAAAGCTACCTCTGTCTGTGACAGTCGTTGTTGAATAAAAGCTACAAGTTCATCAAATTCTTGATCTTCTGTTCGAACTTTTTCTGTGAGCTCAATTTCCTGTAAAGAGGCAGGATATACTCAAAGATTAAAGGATCTTAAATGTCAAGCTGTCAAGCTTATGCAACTTAGAATTAGTTCCTACATCAATTCTTCTGTTGCTGTCCTGTAACTAGAGTCTTAAAATTGCAGCCAAGTTGTAAAGACAGAACATACTTGGCCAGAAGGTACATTGCTCCTTCTGGGTTTTGAGCACACAAGAAATTGAGAACTGTTGGTAAAAGATCTAAAGAGATACTGGAAATTCCTGCACACACAGTGACAGCAGAGTGTACTCCAAGTCTGTCCGAAAGAGCTGTGTTACTCTTAACCAAGCCAATGCTGCAGTCAGGTTTCTTACCAATCTATGGCTTTCTTCTGCTTGGGTTTGCTTTAGTAACTCAAAGGCTTGTAGGAGGCCACGGAAATCTGTAATTCCATACATGCGAGCATATTTCTCATATTCTTTGGGATCAACATTTTTGAGGAGTTCCAAGATATCAATGGGCTGCTCTTCCTCTTCTTCCTTCCTTTTTGTTGGGGTGCTATTTAAATCAATGACATGAGATAAATATACAATGCTTCATCCATTGAAAGCTGTTCACTGAAAAAATTAATCATCTCAGAGCTGTGCAGTTGAATCCCTTATTATAATCTAGTCAGGTGCTTCTGTTTTTAGTACAATTATGCATATTTGAGAAATATGAGAATGCAATACCTTGGCCTGAGATAGAGAATAAAAAATGTTTCTTCTGTGTTAATGGCAAATTAATCTACAAAAACTTTCCATATACCTTTTTAATTTTGCCCTGAGATCCCCTTCAACAACTTCTTTCTGTCTTTCTTCAACTTGCAGGTTTACACTCCTCTCAATTTCGCCATGTTTGTTAAAAGCTACACATTTGTACATGCCAGAATCAGTTTTAACTGTGTCCTTTATTTCCAGTTTGGCTTCATCTCCTCTCTGCTGGATTATAATGCGACCTCCCTGGTTGAGTTGCCTCCATTTTCCCTTCATCCATTTAACATTAGGAATTGGGTCTCCTCCAACTTTTGCAATAAATGTTGCAGCAGTCTCTGCAGAAAGATGCAAATGAGGAAGCTAAGCCTTTCCAGCTGTCTATGACAGTGGGACATAATCTCAAACAAAAGGTACAGGCAAATAGAAGACAATGTGCTTTATCGCAAAGAGTTCTTACTTTCCATGACTTTGATATTCTGAGGCTCTGACACAAAATAAAGTTTTCCTTCCATCTCTGCTTTCTTAGCTACTGGTGCAGCTGCTGGTTTTTCTAAAAACAGAGTCAAACAATTAAAAAAGTTGGTTTCATGTAAAATTTTATGTTCCTGAGTGATGACATTTCCAAACAAATCCTATATATCTACACACACACGTATACATATATATAAAAAAATTAATTGTAAAGGTGGAACAAAATATTATGCAAAAGATAAAAGAGCAAAATACTTCCATATTGTTTTAATTGTATTTTACTTTCCAATTGAAACTGAACACTGTGGGTTATATTGTGCCTTTGTTTAATTTCAGTTATCTCATTTATTTTCTGCATGGATGCAAATTCAAAGAGAGATAAGTAAATAAGAAGCCTCATTTTCTCAAATTTCTGGAAATTTCACCCACAGAGTTACTTGTATTCTTTTTTTAAAAATAATTAATATGTTTGTTATCAATTTGTTTTTCTTCTGTGGAGTTCTTAGCCTTGTGGCTTCCCGTGTAGTGAAAGGAATACTATTTCTACATAGCACTTATGTCTTTTATGCAATACTAAGGCAAGACCTACATGAAAGGATTCATGCTTAGACAATGTTTACTTTCATTTCAGAAGGTCAAAATGCATTGAAGTTGTAACTTTGTGGTATGCTTCAAAATGTCAAAATAGGTTTATACATGTCCTGGCTTGCCCAGACATGTTTTTCTGCTCTCCCTCCTTCTGCTACGGGGAGAAGCAACTGTGGGAAAGAGGACAAAGAACCTGGAGCCATTGAGGCTAAGAACTCTGGCTTGCCCAGACTTGTTTTGCTCTTGTGGTAAACAAGGTGCACACACTTAGCTCGTGTATGCCTTGTGCAAGGTCTATGCTTTTCCCAAATTTGGGTAAGGCAAGCCTATGACTTCACTCAATATGGTCAAGATTGGCTAACTGCTATTCTGATTGCCTGTTCTGTGTCCAAAGGCCAGCTAGCCTCAGTCTGTATCGATTATAAAAAGAGATGAGCAGGTAACACAAATGCGCTCAAACATTGTATTCATGCCTGCTGTTGCCTGCTGCTATTGCTCTCTGCTTCTGACAGTATATTGCCTTACTGCCTTATTGCATCCCGAACTGCCTGGAAACTCCATTGCCTCGAGTTTACCAGGAATGGGCTCTAAATGCCTTCATGCAATTGACCTGCATAGCTAGTGTGACATTTGTGTTTAAGACTGCATATCACAAGACATCCTGCCTACACCTGAAAGTCTCCTGCCAAGATGGGAAATCCTGGAGATACACAGATCATCCAGAGAGCCAGGACCAATGCCTCCTTTCCCCAGCATCCTGTGAAGAATCAGAAGCCTCAGCAGCTGACAACACAGTAACAGAATTCCCTGAAAGCATCTGGGTACTGTCTGAAGCTATAGGTAGCCCCACAAGTCAGGAGATAATTACTTAAAGCCTCTTGTAATTCACCATTGCCTTCTGCCATAAGCAGAAAATAGTTTCCTGAGTCCATCTAGTGGGCAAGCTGTATAATTAACCACAAGTGGTATGTTGACCATGGGAACCTTCTCTTCCAAATGAGTTCAATTAATGTTTATATATTTTTGCTAGTTATTTCTTGATCTAGTTATTCCTCTGTATAGTGTTTCCATGACCATGCAAATAAATTATTATTATCAAAATTAGTGTTCAGGGGTTCTGAATATCAAAATTCATAAACAATATTAATTTTGGAAAAATATAATCTCACATTAACTAATTACCCTTCTGTAACAAGTACTGAAGTAATTAGCCTCTAAGGCCACACTGTGGATGATATTGCTTTTGTATTTTCCTTTAATAAGCAGTACTGTTCCCATCCTTTCCATAAAATATGCATGTCCAACTAATTTCACTTTGATTGCATTTTTCTTAAATGCAGTCTTTTTGATAAAAATGTACTATTGGGTTGACACTCATCTCCCACTGCTTATGCCACTATTTATATATAAATTAGTGTTATATGTGCTGTATTCCCAAATTGCACAATTTTGTTATGAACTAAAAGATACTGTTTACTGTTAGATTATTAATATTTGTGTTCCAGACTAAACAAAGCAGGATGGAGTTTTGGTCTAAATTTCAATCATATGCCTTGATTTTCTCCATGTTATTATACCTTTTACTATCACTTTTGATTTGGAAGTATCAGTGCCAGCTGCATTTGAAGCTTTGCATATATATTCTCCAGCGTCTGATTTGGTGACTGCAGTAAGTTCCAGAAGAGCTACTCCATTAGTAAAGCTGAAGCTGCATCTGTCTGAAGCTCTTATTTCTCTCCCTGCCTTCAGCCACTGAATCCGTATTGGCTGTGATCCCTGGACGTGGCAGCTGAGCTGTACAATATCACCTTCCTCTGCTGCTGCTGGATGAAGAGGCTGGTCAAAAAATGGAGGCTTTTGGGGTTCTGGAATAGGAAAATGCTTGCGTGAATACTTAAGAATGGAAAGTATGAGTAAGAATGTAAGAGAAAAAGAGATACATACAATTCGTAAGAAAACAATGGCAAAGAATGAAAGAGAATAAGCAGAAGTCTGAGAATATAAATCATTGTTCTAGAAAATGGAATAAGTATCTAAAAAACATGTTCTCCATGCAAACATGGAAGAAATAGCTTTCTCCATGAAGTATGGACATTAATATGTAATAAAAATAAGAATAAAAGCACTGCTACTAGGCTACAAAACTATATAAGCATTTAAAAGAAATAATCATGCAACCTCCTGCAAGATTATTACACTGCCACAACACATTGCCAAAGCTGCTCTAGTTTAGATGTAATTACACAGAGAAATTGTTATTCCACAAAAAGAGAATTGCCAAAAATTCAACAGAAATTCAACATAAAGATTTCATTGTTCATGTAGCATCATAGCAAATACTGAAAAAGAAGGTCCCCCCCGAAGAATGTTTTATTTTACCCATAAAATTAAAAGAGTTTCTTGGTTTTATTGCTTAACTCAGTTTTACTTTTTCCATTTCACTGCAGATTACTGCTGGTAAGTAGAACTAGCTTATGAGACAGAAGCTGTGTATGTGCAGCTAGCATACAATAGAGAAAAATAAGAAGCAAAGAAACTAAGACTTCAACTAACCTCTGATAACAACAGAAGATGTACATAAGACGCTTCCTGCTTCATTGGACACTTTACAGGTATATAAACCAGCATCTGATTGCTCTGCACTCTTTATGTGCAAAAGTAAGGTATTGTTTTTGAAAGATATCTCACAATGAGGGCTTGAATGAACTTCTTGGTTGTTTTTATACCAAGCAACAGTCAAAGGCTGTGAGCCAGAAACACGGCCCTCAAGTTTAAGTTCATTTCCTTCTGTTTCTTCTACTGCTTCAGACAATTTCTTAGTAAAAGTAGGTGGATTTTTTCGTTCTGTTGGAAAAAAAAAAAGAAAGAATGTCCATATTATTCAAATTCACACACACACACACACACAGTATCACCAAGGTTGGAAGAGACCTCACAGATCATCAAGTCCAACCCTTTACCACAGTGCCCAAGGCTAGACCATGGCACCAAGTGCCACGACTCAAACTTGAAATGAAAAATCTGAACACTGGAGAAATTATATTCCCCCTCAATTAAAGAGGAATAAGTTCTTTAATATAATTGTATGCCAAGATAAACAGAAGGTATCTTGATTTTATTGTCATAATTGATTTTCATGCAATGATTTCTTTTTTAATTTGTTGTAGTTGAGTTCTTAAGAAAGAAATAGGCCAAAGCCTACAAAAAACCTAGGCCAAAGAAAATATTCCTTATTTTCTCTTCCCATCACTGTTCATGACTCTTCCTAATTCCCTTAAGAGACCCGTGGGTATCTCTAGATAGGTACTGCCAAGCTATAGCTGAAAGGTTTTTCTTTAACTTAAAGCAATAAGGCTAACTTCCTTTATAACTGAAGGAAGTAAATGTACACACAATGTTTTCTATTCAGTACCTTTAACTGTCAGTTGGGCTGTGCAAGAGTCCTTTCCAACTTCATTGCTAGCATAGCATGTATACTTTCCAGAGTCTTCCCTGTCAACTTTCAGGATGGTCAAGTGGGCTGTGTTGTCTACAAAACTGATCTGATAGTTTCTTCCTGTTCTAATCTCTTGGTTATCTTTTGCCCAAGTGACTTTAATAGGCTGTGTTCCAGAAATGTGACACTCAAATTCAGCACTTTCTCCAATAATACCATCCACATGTGTGATTGGGGTGTCAAAGAATGGAGGAGTCTTCCCTTCTGAAGAATGAAAGAAACAAAAAAGTGTTACTTTAAAATCTCAATTTGCTTTAAATCTCTGTTAAATAAAGATTATTCGTATAGCACTGAGTCCATATATAAAGCAAAAGAAAGCAAAAGTAAGATTTAAGATATTTCCATTAAATATTTCACATCCCACCAACCTGTAAGGACAAGCCTGCCACTAGATGAAGCAGTCCCAATCGCATTGGTAGCTGTGCAGGTATATTGCCCAATCAGGCTCCTATCTGTCTTCAAAATCTGGAGAGTCGCTACATTTTCTATGAAGGATGTGTGGACATTGTAGTCCTCTTTTATGCGTACACCATCTTTAAACCAAGATACTTCAAGAGGTTCTGAACCAGCAATGCCACAATCAAATGTAACTGGTAAGCCAACAGTTTCATGAACATCTCTTACTTTTCGTGTAAAAGAAGGAGGAAGTTTACGTTCTGCAAGAAAACAGGGATTGTTCAGAAGACATACACCTATTGCTGTGGTCACGAATCACTGCCTAATACACTGTAGAGTCTGCCAGATTTTTATTGTGACTTCTGAGTAAAAATATCATTCAACATCTCTTTTATTTGGAATCCAATGTGAAAAGAGCACTACACAGACAGTTGTAGAAGAACGCATAACCATTTTGCCAGCACACAGTGAGCCAGTTACACCCAGTTACACTCAGTGCTTAACCCTCAGAGCTGCTAAGAGTGGAGACAATCAGAGCAATACCCTTAATGGGGAAGGAAGATGAAGAAGCTTGTATCCATACAAAGAGCTGTGGTCAGTAAGAGGTGCATTTTCATTAGTGGGTAGGCCTTTATTAGTAGAAAAGAGTAAGATAGGATATCTTACACATAAAGAAACAAGGAGAAGGTGGTCTTTGTTGTGGGAAAGACTGGCAGGGAGGACTACAAACATGTTCAGACAACTTGCGGCTGAGCCATCAAAAATGTGTACATCCTAACAACTCTGGGTTAGTTTTCTGTGCTTGACAAGTATGACATCTACTTAGGTAATATAGGCCCACGACAGACTCAAAGGCACCTAACCAAACAACGCTTAACATTTTTGCACTCATGTGAGAAAGATCAAAGAACAGTGGGAAATCATGTCTGCAAAAAAAAAACCCTGATACACAGGTGAAAGCAGTAGGTCAAAAAACTCTTTGCTGTCTAGCAAGGAAAAAGTTCTGCAGTGCCTGTGCTTCTGCTTGTGTGCCTCTGCCTGGGTGCCATAGATTCAATCAAGTTGGAAGAGACCCCCAAGATCATCCAGTCCAACCTATCACCCAGCCCTGTCCAATCAACTAGACCATGGCACTTAAGTGCCCAGTCCTTTCTTGATCACCTCCAGGGATGGCGATTCCACCACCTCCCTGGGCAGCCCATTCCAACGGCAAATCACTCTCTCCGTGAAGAACTTCATCCTAACATCCAACTTGTACCTCCCTTGGTACAACTTGAGATTGTGTCCCCTTGTTCTGTTGCTGATTGCTTGGGAGAAGAGACCAACCTCCACCTGGCTATAGCCTCCCTTCAGGAAGTTGTAGCCATCTTCAGATGTCCTCCAGAATTTACATGGTAATTAAAATAAATTTACTCTTTGCACTTTATCTGTGACTTTATGGTTGTTACTTCCTATGCCAGCTCATACATTTCTTTTATGAAATAGCAAAATATACTTAAAAACAAAATCCATTTTCCTATTTTTAAAAATTAAGTATTCACCTTGAACTGTCAGTAAAGATGATGAAACAGCTTCCCCAACAGCATTTTCTACTTTGCAGATGTACTGCCCACTGTCACTACTGTCTACTTGGCTGAAAACCAGAGTGGCAACTTGGTTCCTAAAGTGCATTTTCATAGTAGCAGTTCCTCTCAGCTTTGTATCACTTTTGTACCATGATACAATCATTTCCGGTGTTCCAGCAACCTGGCACTGTAAGGATGCAGAATCCCCAACAGTCACCTGCACTGGCTCCATGAGTTTAACGAAGTAAGGTGGTTCTGAAGAATAAACACAAACCATTAGTATAAAAAGATACTGCGCAATGACCATTAGCAGTTCAAATAACATTTGATAAGAAGATGGTGGCGAGACACACCTAATATTGTGATTGTGCCATGGCAATTATCTTGCCCAGAATCATTTGCAATATGACAAGAATATTTCCCCTGATCTTCTAGTTTGCTACTAAGAATTTCCAGTATGGCAGACGTTTCTGTAGTGGTGATGCTGCACTTTTCAGACTGCGTTATTTGTACTCCATTTTTCTTCCATGTCACTGAAATTGGTGGAGTGCCCGTGTATGTGCATTCCAAGATTAAATTTTTCCCTTTCTCTATGCTTAAATCATTCAGCTTCTTCACAAATTTGGCTGGTTCTATAATGAACAACAGGAAGAAAGCAAATTAAATAAAGATAGATGATCATTTTTAGAAGAATAAGAAGCATAAGAGAAGTAGTCTGGACAAACCTTTGACAAAAAGATGTGTTGTGCAAGAAACTTTCCCTGCCTCGTTAGAGACTTGGCAGGTGTAGTCTCCACTCTGCATTGGATGCACATCAAACAGCTCTAGCTCCGCAATTGAATCCTGCAAGGTGATACTGCATCTGTCTCCTGGTACCAGCTCAACACTACCTCTAAACCATTTAACTTCCAATGGAGATGAGCCTTTTATGATACTGGTAAAGGTTATGTTTTCCCCAGAGAAAACATTCAGAGGTTCGGGTTTCTTCACAAAAGATGGTGGTTCTAGGCATGCAAATAAAACAAAGAAAAAGTACATCTGAGCTTCTGATGAAGAGAGAGTAGTAATCAGAAATAAGCAACAAAGGAGAGACTGAGATCTTTTTGAAAATTGATTTGTGCCCTCTGTCTCTGGCTACGTAAGGATACTGACCTCTAACACTCAAAAAGGCGCTGCATTCATCGGCCCCAGCTACATTGGTAGCTGTGCACAGATAAGTTCCCATATCAGATTCCTGAATGTTATTCACTTTCAGAGAACAGGTATTGTCTGTAAGAGTAGCCTGATACTTGTCTCCACTGGTAATCTCCTCTCCATCATGAAACCAGGAAACCTGAATAGGTGGTGACCCGTAAACTTTGCACTCCAGTACAGCAGAAGAACCCAGTTGACCATATGTTTCTTTTAGTTTTCTTGTGAAAGAAGGAGGAATAATACGATCTACAGTTGTTGAAAGAAAAAGTAATAAAAATTGTCAGCTTAAAATGAACAAAGTTCCCTGTGCATAGTAAAAGAAGTTAACGTTCTTCTGATACATCTTCTGCTCCTACACATCTGAGTCACTGGAAGGTTGATTGTTGATAGTTACGGACATGCTGGAGCTTTCATTCACAATTCTTGAGGGATGCATTCTATTTTTGCAGTCCTTTTACATAAACAACAATATTACACCAGCTGTCCGAGAAGACAGGTAAATTAAGCTGAACAAGTTAAGCCCATTCAACAACTCCTGCCACTCAGAGGTTAGGCAAGCATCTATTTTTAATGCCTCTGAAAGTGACATGCCAAATGCTCCTAAAATTATACAAGCAATGAGACTCTCAGGCTATGAAAAATAAGAACTATATGATCAGATTTGACTCAAAAAGAGTAGTCAACTAACCTGAAACATGCACTGAAGCTGTGCAGCTGCTTTTACCAACACTGTTTTTCACCTCAAAAGTATATTCTCCACTGTCCTCTAGTCCTGTGTTGAGGATCTTAAGACCAGATACTTTGTTGAAGAAACTGATTTTATATTTATGGTCAGTGGACAATTCATTCCCATCCTTAAACCACCTAGCAGTAAGCTCTGGTGTGCCGTCTACTGTGCATTCCAGAGTGCAAGAGTCTCCAGCTGTAACTTTGACTGGGCCTGGCTTCTCTACAATGACTGCAGGTTCTGCAATGAGATGCAAGTCACAAAAATTTTAAAACCAAAAAATGTGATAGTTATTAGTATCACAAAAGTTGAAAGTTTAAACGTTGTAAAACACACTGGGTTTTGGAGTCTTTTATCCCATGCTACCAACCTAGCACTGTCAGCGTGGCAAAGCATTCCTGAACTCCAGCATCATTTTTTATCTGACAGATGTATTTCCCAGCATTGGCCGGTTCTGCATTTCCAATCCACACAGTTGCAATGTTTTCTGAATAGGAGATCCGAAGATTATCACTTTCTCTAATGATTTCCCCTTTGTCTTTTAACCACTGAACAGAAATAGGCTGTGATCCTTCTACTGCAGCCTGCAGTTCAATTGACTCCCCAGCTATGACAGTGAGATCGCTCAACTTCTTCACGAAGGTTGGTGGTGCTATTTAAGAGAAGATATTTGACAGTAAAAAACCATGCCAGGAGTGGAAATGTAGGAGGAGAATGACAAGAACAGTGATATGTCAAGAAGATTCCAATCTTTATACAAACCTCGTAGTGTTACAGAGCCAGTACAGGAGTCACTTCCCACATCATTTACAGCCTTACAGTGATATTCACCAACATCTGCAGTATCCACACTGAGAATGTGAATACTAGCTAGGTAGTTCTCAGACATAACCTTATACTTCTTGCTGCTCCGAATTTCTCGTTTGTCCTTATACCATGAAATCTGGAAGGGAGGAGTGCCCTGAAGCTCGCATTCCAAGTGAACATCAGAGCCTTTCAAAGTTTGGACAGGATGGGGCTTCTTGGTAAAAACAGGGGGTGCTGGAAAAAAAAGGGGAGGAGGAGGGGTTAAAGTTTGAGTAAAGGACATTGAAGAGGATTATTCAAGTGATGCTGAAGAGCAAAGAAAACCCATAAATGAGAAAGATCTCCAACAGGGAAGAGATTCACCATCTTTTCAGACAGACCACTCTAAAGAAAGTGGTATTTAACAGCTCATACAGACAGAAAGATAAGGAATGAACTGGGATTCTGACCTTTCACTTTCAGTGAGGTAGTGGTGCTTGCACTACCCGCCGGATTCTGAGCTTCACAAGTGTAATCACTGCTGTCTTCAACACTGAGGTTGTGCATTTCAATGACTGCCACTGAATCCACAAAGGACATGCTGTATTTTTCACTGGGATGGATCTGAGTTTCACCTTTGTACCAGGTGACTTTGATTTCTGGAGATCCACCTATTTTGCACTCATACTTAGTGGAATCATGCTGTTTCACAAGTCTCGAGGAGTCTAGTTTCTTAATAAACCTTGGTGGTTCTGGAAAGCCAAAAAGTGAAGATGATGTTTTAAACTGTGTTGAGTCTTTGGATAAGCAGGGAAATATGTAACAGAAAATGTAAAGTTTGGGGACTTATGAAAAGATTCTGATTTTGTTACAATGTGGTTTTTTTTAAAGATTATTTCAAGCTGGCACAAACTTTAGATTAAGAAGCAAACAAGTTCTTTGTCTGCATTTCGGTTAATTCCTCCTGATTTTAGCATCCCTCTCTACTTCTACATATTCAGATCTACTGATGTCTGTTTTTCTTTAATACCATCTTGCAATACATCAGTAATCAAAATGCCTGCTGTAATATCCAAGAATCCAAACCATTCAGACAAGAAATATCATTAAGAGCATTGCTGCTGAGCATTATAGCAACTGCTTTACATCTTAATAGGTCATTAGTGGTTGATATAGTTAAAGAATATATCTGCATTATGCCCTTTCAGACATTTACTTCAAAGACAAAAAAAAAAAAAAAAAAAGAAGAGAAGGGGAAAAGGTGCATATCAAGAATAAAAGTCAAGAAGTTTAAGTAGTAAATGAAAGAGGTTCAAAATTGATGTTAAATGTCCTGTGACTAAAATGTAAATTGAATGTTCATGTTTTGTTCCCTAAAGAGAGAAAGGAGAGGAGGTTTGACACTTTGCATCAAAAAGTATCATATGGGTGATTCACAATCACAAGGCTGAATACTTATAAATTGAAGATATAACCAGCAAAGCTGAGAGGTGGTAATGTGGGCACAACAAAGAAATGTCTCTGCAGAACAGGATGAAGGGCGTTTTTGTGCATCTGCCTGTAAAGCGTAGGAAGAACATCTACTTTATTGTGGGTTACTTCAACCTGTGTGATATTTGCAGAACATCCTGTGTTGCTAATAACAACACTTCCTTGGAGTTTCTACAAATAGAAGTGACGGCTTTCTAACAGAAGGACACTTGGAACATTAGTAATTTACTATCAGATTTAACTTTGATGGAGAGTTGATTGTCTATCTGCATGCTAATGGTCACTAATGCAAGTTATGTTATACTTAGAATGTAAAGCAGATTCTAGAACCTAAAGCAACTGATAAACTAAAGATTGGTAACATCACATGTTAAAGTGCAAAAGTTAATAAAATACTTTGAGGTCAATTGAACAAGAGATTTTAATTCTACAAAGAGAAGGCTGTGTGTTATAGAAGCGAGAGCCTCTGATAAAATTAAATACATGCAAAACAATGCAGACAAGTTGTTGCCCTTCCAAGCTCTATAAAATTCTGGTTGATGAATGGTGGTCATTAAGTTTACAGCCCTGAGGAATCTGTACAAATTCTAAAAGAATAAGTGAGTGCCAGGGTAAGTTCATGATCAAAAAAAAGAAAATTATAATCATGGGGAAAAAAAAACAAACCCACCAAAGCACCAGGGTTTTATGAATAAAGAGTTGAAGAGTAAGGAAATAAAAACAGTCATTAGGATGATGTTAGGAAAGGTAATTTCAATCAAGTGTTAGCAACGTTATCATTAATAATAAACAGATTTATGATTTTGGTGGAAACAACATTTAAATCTCTTTAAAAGGTTAGATTTCTTGCTACAATCTCTCCACACATTTTCCAAGTCAAGCTATATAATAATAGCATCCCTGCTTACTACTGAATATCCACAGGTGATTTGGTCTGCCACATTCTTCCCACTTCCACCAAGAAAAATCCTTATGGCTAGAGTATGGTAGGTAGATACATACATACAGACATAGATAATTTCACAAGCAATTACTACAAAATCTCACTAGTGGTAGTTCAACTTCTTGTGTTAACTGTCTTAGAGAGTAAAAGTCTCTTCTTGACACGTTTCTCTCCCCTCAAATTCATACCAAGTTTTTTTTACACTCATACCAAGTGTATTTTACACTCATTCTTTTATAAAGTCACTAAGAATGCGATATCCAGAACAGCTCTAAGTCCAAGGTTCCCACCTACACTAAGGAAATGATGCTAATATCCAAGCGTCACTTCTAGCAAGGACGCTTCAATGTACACGGTATGTGGAGAATTGAAGTGTTAGCAGAATGGACACTTATCCCCAAATCCTCTGATTTTGCTATGTAGAACAGCAGTTTTCAACATTTTCAGTCTGTGAAACAGTAAAACTATTTACATATCTGGTAAAAATAAGTTTAAGCTTGCAAGTGAACTGACTTTCAGCTACCATTCCCTCATCTAGGCAACTTAATGAACATCACTGCTGAAGAAAGACTTTAAGGACAGATTTTGCTGACTGACAGAGACACTTATAAAGATGTAATGAGATAGTAAATCAAAGTTCACATTTCCATGGAAGAATCCCTTTGATAAGACAAATCATACACGACACCAGAGCAGAAGAAAGATAAGTTTTAAAGTAATACAATAATATTTAAATGAAATAAGACATCTCAGTGTAGCCTCCTGTAGAGATTGTTAGTTTCACACATATTCAAGGCTTTGTTTTCCAGGCATCTGTCTTGCAAAGAAAAGCCTAAAGAACACTAAAGATCACAGCAATACCTTGCACTGCCAGCTGGGCTGCGCATGCATCCTTTCCAACACTGTTGCTAGCAGTACATGTGTAGAGTCCAGCATCCCCTTTCCCAACTTTTAGGACTGTCAAGCTGGCTGTATTTTCCACCAGTGTCATCTTGTAGTTGCCACCAGGGCGAATCTCCCTGTTGTCTCTGGTCCAAGTAATCCTCATGGGAGCAGAGCCAGTCAAGTGGCACTTAAAAGTTGCACTTTCCCCTTGTGCCACATCGATAGATACTGGTTTGATGTCAAAGAAAGGAGGCCGTAGGTGTTCTGAAAAGAGGAACGCATGGCAGAGTTCACCACCAAGCCCTCCTCACCACATGCTTCACCATTCCATACCCATAATCCCTGGCTACCATACAATGGGTAGAGTAGGGAAAAAAAAGGTTGAAGAAATAAAAGAGCAAAGACATAAAAAAGAGCTGTGCTACAGTGTGAGCGACAAACCTGTGAGGAGAAGTTTGGCACTGGAAGATGCAGTTCCCAGAGCATTTTGGGCTGAGCAAGTGTATTTGCCACAGTGATCCATACTAGTTTGCAAGATCTGGAGAGTCGCAACATTGTTCAAGAAGGTTGATTGCATGTTGTCACTGTCACTCAAGAGACCCCCATCCTTGTACCAAGACACTTGGATAGGCTCTGAGCCATTTATACGGCAATCAAATGTCACTGGGGCACCAACCACCTCCTGAATATCTTTCAGTTTTCTGGTAAATGTAGGGGCAAGTTGACGTTCTGCAAAACAATAATAATCACCACTATAAGCAGGAAGGCATCCTGTCAGTCTAGAATTAACTAACTCTGAAATTAAAAAGACAACAAAATGTTCCTACAAACTAGCCCAGAAAAGAGTGGCCCTTGGCTCATCACCTTTGACAATAAGCAAAGCCGTGGTGGTGGCAAAGCCAACGCTGTTTTCTGCTTTGCAGATATACTCTCCAATATCTGTATCCTCTACGGTGGAGAATGCCAACGTTGCTACATTATTCTTGAAGTGCATTTTGTAAGCCTGTGTAGATCTGAGCTTGGTATCATCCTTGTACCAGGACACCTTGATTTCTGGTGCACCACCAATCTGGCATTTTAAGATTAAGGGCTCGCCAATCTTCACCTCTACACGGTCCAGATGTGTGACAAAATAGGGTGGTTCTAGGGGAGGAGAGAATATGGTGAGCAGATGCAGAGCATCAATGGAGTGCCTTAGGGGGACCAGGGGTGATATATACCTAAGATGGATATATGGCTGTGGCAAACATCGCCACCTGCCTCATTTGCCACCTCACAGGTGTATTCGCCTTCATCACTCTTGGTACTATTGAAGATTTCAAGAATGCCAGATTTTTCAGTAGCTGTTACACTACAGTGTGGAGACTGAGCAATGGGCACACCATTTCTTTTCCAGGTGACAGAGATGGGAGGGGTGCCTGTATAGATGCTTTCCAGCACAATGGACTTCCCCTGCTCCACGCTGAAATCACTTAATTTCTTCACAAAGACTGCAGGCTCTGCGGGGAGGCACATATCAGTAGTTAGAGGGGCAGATGTGTCAGTGTTGCAGGCAGAAGAGTGATACCTTGTACACATACACATAAAAACACACCTTTGACAAAGAGCTGAGTTGTGCATGAGGCACTGCCAGCATCATTTGTGACTACGCAGGCATAGTCACCACTTTGTTCTGGCTCCACGTTGTACAGCTGCAGCTGTGACACAGACTCATCCAGAGAGATGGAACAGTTGCTGTCCGGCATCAGCTCCCTGATGCCTCGGAACCAGGTCACTTTGAAGGGAGTAGTGCCTTTGATGTAACTGGTGAATGTCACACTTGACCCAGGCAAAACTTCCTGGGGATCAGGTGTCTTCACAAAAGAAGGTGGTTCTAAAGATTGTGCAAAGATGTGAAGAGGAAGAAAGATGTTAATAGAAGAGTCTCTAAAATAGGAAAACTGAAGCAAATTTGAGTCAAGAAAAAAAAAAAAGAAAGACTGAGAAAAAAACAAAACCAAACAAATCCAATCAAGAAGAGGAAAAAGTGGAAAACCAGAGGACAGGAACAGAAAAGGGAAGAAGAACTTTGTTGAAGGGGCTGCAATATCCTTCCACTGACCTTGTACAGTCAAGAAGGCGCTGCATTCATCAGATCCAGCCACATTGGTTGCCACACAGGTATATGGCCCTGTATCTGTGACATCCAGGGCATTCAGCTTCAAAGCACAAACATTATCCAAGAATGAGATTTCGTACTTTTCTCCACTAACAATCTCATTCCCATCCTGAAACCAGGTCACAGACATGGGGGGTGTGCCTGACACTTTGCACTCCAGAAGCACTGAGGATCCCAGCACCCCCTTTGTTTCCTTTAGTTTTCTTGAGAATGAAGGAAGAACAAGACGATCTATGTAGAACAGGGCAGAAGAATGGGAAAATATTGCTGTGTTTTATTCAGGCAAAACCTAAAAATAATAATTAAAAAAGCTTCCTTTAAAGACAATCATGAACAGCAAAGACATAGAGCTGACCTGTAACATCAACTGAAGAAGTGCAGCTGCTGTCTCCCACCTCATTGTGCACTTCAAAAGTATATAAGCCCCTGTCTCCCCTGTCTGCAGAAAAGACTTTCAAAGTAGATATATTGTTGAAAAAGGTAATTTGGTATTTGCGGTCACTCCTCAGTTCTTTGCCATCTTTGTACCATTTGGTGATAAGTTGAGGCGTTCCTCCTACTTTACACTCCAAGGTAAAAGGATTGCCAGCCATTACTGTGATCGGTTCAGTCTTCTCTAAAATGACTGCTGGCTCTGAAATAGCAAGGGAGGGGTCAGTGTGTCACCAGGAAGCCTATTCACAAACCAGTGAGCACAGGACAAAAGCAGAAAACAAACACTGGTAGAGGCAATTGCACCAAACGTAAGATATAGTGCCTGTGAAGCAGGCTATACCCACCTAGGACTTGTAAAAAGGCAGAGCATTCCCGCATGCCAGCATCATTTTTGACCTGGCAGATGTACTTCCCAACATCAGCTCCCTCTGCACTGGCAATCTCAAGAGTTGCAATGTTGTCCATGAACCACATCTGGACATTTTCACTCTCTCTAATAACTTCGCCCTTGTCCTTGAGCCAGACTACAGAAATTGGTGGAGATCCTTCTACCACTGCCTGCAGAGCTGTTGGCTCCCCTATGAATATTGCAGTGTCACTCAGCTTCTTAGCGAAGCGTGGTGGTTCTGATGGCAAAAACAAGGATGCAGAGGAGGGTTAATCATGCTTGCTTGCTTGGAAGAGGGACATACATAAGATACAGGAAAGAGGGTGGTGATGCTGACAATCCTCCATACAAACCTTTGAATTTCACTGGGCAAGTGCAAGTGTCGCTTCCCACCTCATTCATAGCTTTGCATTGATATTCTCCAGTATCTTGAGATTCCAGAGAGAGAATATGAAGACTGGCAACAGAGTGCTTTGCTGTCACCTTGAACTTCTTGCTGCTTCTGACCTGCCTCCGGTCCTTGAACCAAGCCACCTCAAAGGGTGGAGTCCCTGCTATCTCACACTGGAGGATAACATCTGAGCCTTTAAGTGTGTCCACAGGGCTTGGCACCTTGCTAAAAACAGGCGGTTCTATAAAAAAGAATCACATCATACTACATGAGCCTACTTCCTAGGACATATTTTTGAATAAAAGGAGGATGGAATATATTCAAGAGGTGAGCCTACACTTATTTTGCAAACCTATATTTAGCTTGAAATACATAGTCTCACTTCTGAAAACGCTAAGCCTCTGGCATCTCCCAGGAAGTCATCCCAGCACTCAAAGTCCTAAGGGCAAAAAACTATGACACTTCTGCACCTGTCTGGAGTGAACGCTCAGTCCTCCTTCCCAAAAGCTTCTCTCCCCTCTCTCCAGAACTACATTCCATCTTTCACTGCCTTTTACTAGTCATGAAATCTACCATCAATGAGGCTCAGCCTCACAGGCTCCTCTTTCATCTTAGATTTCATTCCTGCTAGAATAACTATATATAAAAAGGAGGCAGAGGGATGTCTGCAGTCATCTCAGTTCCTCCATCTAGTCCATGCTTCCCTTGTGATCTGACAAGCTTGATTTATTCAGCTTGTAACTGATTTAAAGGTGGAGAGACAAGGGAATGGTCACGTAGTGCGGAATGTCTACTGCTATTTCCTGCCTGGAGTCTGCTGCCTAAATACAGCAACATTTGAATATGAAAGCAGATGGAGAAATATGTCCCCAGCAGCCACCAGGGATTCTGATGGTGTATGGAGATCTGCTGCTGACCTTTGACTGTGATTGAAGTGCTGCAGCTAGCTGTGCCAGCAGAGTTATGAGCTTCACATATGTAATCACCAGCATCTTCAGTGTTGGCACCCAAGATGGTTAGCGTTGCCACGGAGTCTACAAAGGACATATGGAGCCTCTCACTCGCTTGGAGTGCCTGATCATTTTTGTACCACATGATTCTGATCTCTGGTGTGCCGCTGATTTTACATTCAAGTTGAACTGTGTCCCCATGCTTCACGAACTTCAGAGCTTCAGGCTTCTTGATGAACTTGGGAGGTTCTGCAGAACAAAGTATGCAGAGAGTGACCACATATCTGCTTGCTGTGTGAAGTCTACATTGCTGAGCAAGAGTTATGTACCGCAAAAGCATTGGGGCACAACAAAGAAAGCATGCTACCACAGCTGATTGTATCCTCTGTTTCCTCTGAAAGAAAGATGCAAGATGGAGAAAAGAAGACAAAGACAAGTAGAACTATATTCTGCCAACTCCAGAGCCTGCTGCGTCAGATAGCTGGAGTTGTAAAAAAGATATGAAGGAAAATTGCTCAATCCAAGAGAAATTTTGCTGTTACCTTTAAGAGGTGAAGATATCCCCTGGCAAGCATGAAAGATTCGACAAACCCTTCACCCTCAGGAGCGGCAGAAACACGGTAGGAGTACCTTTACTTATGCATCTTTAAGGTGTATTTTTACACAAAGAACTTACAGGATTCATACTCTAGATTAAATCACCAATTCAGGACTCCAACTGAAATCTTTGGCAAATTTGAAAGAGACACCAATGCTGGCCTAAAAACACAAGTTAGTTGTATTGGCTGTATCACTGCTTTCCAAATAGTAATTGATATGTGTAAATCCCACAGCCACTGTAGTTTAAGTACTAATGTTCACGCAAAAATCAGGGTGAATGCAACTTTCCATACAAACGGCTTCACAAAGAGACCTTTTTCCTTTGGAGATTTTGTAGACACAAAAGGCTTTTACAGCCCTGCATTGTAATAGGAGGTCACCACATGATATATTTCTGCTTTCTGAAAATATACTTTGTATTTCCAAACTGGGAAGAGTGAAAAATGAGACTCAGTAACAAAGAGATCTCTTTACCCAAGAAAAAGAAAACACAGAAACAAAAGTGACTTAATCATAATACCTTTGACACTGAGTTGAGCTGAGCAAAAGTCTTTCCCAGCTTCATTACTAGCTTGGCAAGTATATTGGCCAGAGTCTCCTTTACCCACTCTGAGCACTCGAAGGTGTGCTGTATTGTCTACAAAGGTAATATTGAAGTTTCCTCCAGTTCGAATCTCCCGACCATCTTTGGACCAGGTGATGTGAATTGGCTGTGTTCCCCTAACATGGCATTCAAAGTCAGCACTTTCTCCAAAAGGCACATCAATAGATTCTGCTTTGATGTCAAAGACAGGTGCTTGCTTGGGTTCTAGAAACAGAAGAAAACTCTGTGATACTTGTGTCTCATGAAATACCTAATTCAAAACACAGGTATCATCACATGCATAAAACTGAAACAAGAAACCTGTGATCCAGGCTAAAGTTTCATAAGGCAACACACCTGCCACTGTAAGCCTAGCACTTGAGGTGGCAGTGCCTACAGCATTGGTGGCTGTGCAGGAGTACTGCCCGGTGTGATTCATCTCAGTTTGCACCAGTTGCAGCACTGCAACGTTATCAACAAAGGATGTGTGAACATTGTGGTCATCGCTTAGCAGCACACCATCTTTATGCCAAGTCACGGTAATAGGTTCTGAGCCACTGAGTCGACACATAAATTTAAGGGGTAAACCAACTGGGTGCTCGATGTCCTTTAGTTTTCTTGCAAAGGAAGGAGGTCGTTTGCGTTCTGGAAGAAAACAAATAAAAGATAAATATGCCCTAGGAAGCAATTTTTTTATAATTTTGCAAGAGAAAAAGAATTTGAAGAAAACTAATATAAAATCATCACCTTGAACAGTTAAGAGAGCCTTTGTAGATGCTGTTCCTACACTGTTTTCTGCCTTGCAGATATATTCTCCACTGTCATTAATAGCCACTTTGTTGAAAATAAGTGTAGCAATGTTGTCTTTAAAGAACACTTTATACTCTGGTGTAGACCTGAGTTTTGTGTCACCTTTATACCAAGACACAGTGATTTCTGGTGTTCCAGCAATGTGGCATTGCAATGTTGTATAATCTCCAACTGACACCTCAAGAGATTCCAAGTGTGTTACAAAATAGGGAGGTTCTAAAAAAAGAGAAGCAGTTGGATAGGTTCATTATAGTGCCAGGTCTTGGAAAGCATACACTTGAAAGAACAGACAAGAAAATGCAGCAAAGGGAGCACACACCTAGGGTAGAGACTACAGCCTCACTAACATCTCTTCCAGCCTCATTTTCAACATGGCAAGTGTATTCTCCTGCATCATCTTTGGTGCTGTCAAGTATTTCCAGGATGCAGGATTTCTCCGTAGTGGTGATGCTACACTTGTGAGATTGAGTGATGGTGTGGCCATTCTTCTTCCATGTCACTGAGATGGGCAGGGTACCTGTGTAAGTGCCCTCCAAGATGATAGTCTTACCAGGCTCCACGCACTGATCACTCAGTTTCTTCACAAAGACAGCTGGCTCTGATGAAGGGTAAGAAGTCACAAACATTGAGCACAAGGGGAGAAATGTAGGGATGGAAACAAAATTTTATGGTAGGTAGAGAGACACAGTGTTTACAAACCTTTTACAGTAAGGTGTGTTGTACAGTTTGCCCTGCCAGCATCATTAGTCACTAGACAAGTGTACTCGCCACTTTGGAGAGGAGTCACATCAAATAACTCAAGCTCTGCAGTGGAGTCCTCCAAGAAGATATTGCATTTGTCCCCTGGCACAAGCTCATTCGCCCCTCTAAACCAGTTCACCTTAAAAGGAGGGGTTCCTCTGATAACACATGTAAAAGTGATACTTGTGCCTGGCAAGACATCCAGAGGCTCTGGTGTCCTCTCAAAAGAAGGTGGTTCTAAATGCACAGAAGAAAAAGAGAGGTAAGACAGATTGCTACAACATAACCCTGGCAATTTCACACACCTACTGATGATGAAGAACAAAATTTTTATTTTCCAGTCAATAATGTTCTCTGAGTATATTTATAAAAGACTATAGAAAATTCAAGAAAGGAGGAGAAAAGAATAGCTCAGAGGGGTTCCTGACCATCATTTACTGACCTTGTACGGTCAGGACAGCGCTACATTCATCTGAACCAGCTACATTGGTAGCTTTGCAGGTGTAGGTTCCAGCATCTGAATCACTCAGTGAATTGACTTCTAAAATACATAGGTTGTCTGAAAAGGAGATTTGATGTTTTTCCCCACTGACTAACTTAAGTCCATTGTGGAACCAGGCAACAGAAATAGGAGGTGAACCCAACACTTTGCATTCCAGCAGTGCTGAGGAACCCAGGACACATGGGGTTTCCTTTAATTTTCTTGTGAAAGAAGGAGGGATTATTCGATCTGCATAAGAAAACATAATCCATGGTTAGAGATAAAAGAAGAGAAGGAATAGAAGAAAATAAAGAGAATACAACCAAACAGAAGGTTTTTTAAAAAAAATAGAAGACAAGATACCCAACCAACCTAAAACATCAACTGATGCTGTGCAACTGCTTTTCCCCACGTCGTTCTGCACTGCAAAAGTGTACAATCCACCATCTTCCTTTTCTGCAGCCATAATTTTAAGTGTGGATACTTTATTGAAGAAAGTAATTCTGTACTTTTGGCCGCTGGTCAGTTCTTTGCCATCTTTGAACCACCCAGTGGAGAGCTCTGGAGTGCCTGCCACTTTGCACTCCAAAGTACAGGTATCTCCTATAGTAACTTTCATTGGCTCTGCTTTCTCTACAATGACTGCAGGCTCTGGAAAGAGAGATGGGTGATGTGTATGGTGAAAACAGGATTTGATTAGTATTAGCTATAAGTATTACAGCACTATAAGATGGGGCTTACACATCTCATCTTAAAGAACTTCACCAGCTCTATTTCCCACCCCCATCCATTACTCTACACTGAACTGGAGATTTCAGATGCTTTTCAAAATGAGGTAAAAACAGTTTTAAACTCTTAGGAGAGAAATACAAGTCTCTGTCCCTCTCCAACCAGGCAGAAGCAAAAAATCTAGTCAATGGGATCCCATCACAGTGTAGAGCCCTGTGGTTCCTCTCACCCATATTCCTGCACAACTGGAAAGAAAGAACCTGACTTCTGCCTCTTTGGGTCACAATGAGCCTCTGCTTTGTTTGTCTTGATATCAGGGGTATAAGCAAAATATAGAGTTGTCACTAAACAGCCAAGTTCCTAATTTAAAAAAATAAGTTTTGTGAACTTGTGCTTTATACCAACCTAGAATAGTTAAGGTAGCCATGCACTCACGACTTCCAGCATCATTTCTGATCTGACAGATGTATTTTCCAGCATGGCTTGTCTCTGTGCATGCCAGTTGTAAAGTTGCAATATTTTCCATAAATGTGATCTTTGTGTTTTCACTTTCTCTGATAATTTCCTCTTTGTCTTTAAGCCATTGCACAGAAATTGGCTGGGAGCCCTCCACTCTTGCTTGGAACTCTACTGGTTCACCAACCACAACAGTTACGCTGTTTATTTTAGTCAAGAATTTTGGTGGTTCTGAAGAAGAAATTGCAGTTATAGTAAATACTCACAATGACTGTGTAAAGCAATGCAGCACCACTGGAAGCAATCCAGAAGGCGTATGTGCCAATACTGTACCTTTCAGCTTCACAGTGCAAAAGCAAGTGTCGCTTCCTACGTCGTTCTGCGCTTTACACTGATATTCACCAACGTCTGCAGCTTCAACATTAAGAATGTGAACGCTTGTATGGTAGTTTTTGGCTGTAACCTTATACTTCTTACTACTGCGGATTTGCCTCCTGTCTTTGTACCAGGTAACATCAAACGGTGGAGTTCCTGAAATCTCACATTCCAGGCTAACCTCAGTTCCTTTGATTATGTCTACTGGAGAGGGCTTCCTGCTAAAGACAGGAGGTTCTAACAAAAGAAAGGAACATTTTTTTAGAAAGGAGTCTGGAGTTATTTGACCAACAAAGAGTTTACCAATACCAGTTTCTGCACAGTGAAACTGCTAAGAAAATCAACTGAATGGGCAAGGACTTTCTTCCTTTTCTGAGCATATAATGAAGCAATCTTGCAGGTAGGTGAGTATTTGGAGCTCTCAGCATCTCTGTACAAAAAGTAAACAGAGGGGCAATCTGTGACAGAGAGTGCAGGAATCATTTAGCTGGTAGTAGTCTCGAATATGGGGTGTAAAATTGGCACTGATCAGCTTAAGTCTACTCTTTTTCTTCATAGATCAGTTCTTTGATATAACAGTTACCACTATGATCTATACTGGATGTTGCCAGGCATGGAACTGAGGAACAGTTAGCTTAGGACTCATCTACATTAAGAACAACATCTGCTGGAGGAGAGGGGTAAGGGGGCATCAAGAAACAAATATGATATGAAGAATAGTAGTCCTGAACTAAGAAATTAATTTCACACTCCTGTGGATTTTCAAGGGGGAAAAATCACCAAGGAAAAGTAGGATGTAGCCATAGAGCAATAGGACAGCTAACCTTTCACTGTGACTTTGGTGCTACAGCTGGCCTTGCCGGCAGGGTTCTGAGCTTCACAGATGTAGTCACCACTCTCCTCAGTACTGAGATGATTCATTTCAAGCACAGCCACAGAGTCAATGAATGATGTCCGGAATTTTTCACTGGCGACAATTTCGTGGTCATTTCTGAACCACACTACTTTCATCTCTGGAGATCCACTTACTTTGCACTCAAGTCGGGCTGAGTCACCTTGTTTGACTACTTTTGCCACCTCTAGCTTCTTAGTAAACTTGGGTGGTTCTAAAAAATCAGAAAAGTGAGGTCAGAAAGGTCTGAATGTATATCAAGAAGAGTAGAGAAAAGAGTCAAAAAATTGCGGGTTGCAATCAGAGGGTAGGAAATTCACTTGGTAGTGTGTCAAAGATCACTCAGGTGGGCTTGGCAGAAAAGAAGGAAGATATTAAAAGATTGCAACACATTAAGAAAGTGCACACCTGTTACCAACAATGTCGTAGTACAAGAGTCACTGGCAACATCATTTGAAACGTGGCAAGTGTAGTGTCCACTCCTAGAAGTATCCACTGAGTAGAGAGTTAAGAACCCAGCTGACCCTTCAGTCCCAATAAAACAAGTTGGACCAGATAGAAGTTCTAAGTCTTCTTTGAACCACTTTACTGTAAATGGTGGAGTTCCTTTTAGTGTGACCTTAAACTCCACTGTGGAATCTGGTATAGCTTGCTGGCTTTCAGGTTTTATTAAGAAGCTTGGTGGCTCTGCAGTTTTTAAGAAAAAGAAACATTCAGTTACATCAGAAATATGTAAGAATGAAGAAAATTAGTGAGGTAAGCATGGAGACCAAGATTTTAGTATTAATATTAAGAAGTATAAGAGTGTTATGTTAGCATAAGATTTCACGTATTTTCCCAGCATCCATCACAAATAAGAAGTAGCAAAAGAGTTTCAAACCTTTCACAGTCAGGACGGCGCTGCAAGAGTCACTCCCGGCAACATTAGAGACACTGCATGTGTAATTTGCACTGTCTACCAACTCTAGATTAGCAATCTCAAGTGATATAGTGTTCTCATGGCACAGACTTCTGTATTTTGCACTGTCAGTTATCTCTTTTCCATCTTTAAACCATTTTGCAGTAATGGGGAGTGACCCAGAGACTTTGCACTCCATTTGGATAGAAGATCCCAGAATGGTATCCTTTTTGGTGAGTTTCTTGATAAATGCAGGAGGAATTGATTGATCTGCCCAACATAAAAAATGGCAAAACCACACAGTTACCTTCTTGCCTATCTTCCACAGAGATTATTATTTTTCCATTCCCTCCCTGCTGGCCTGGTAAATTTGCCAAATGACAATACAAACCTAGCACAGTCAGAATAGCTTCACAGGTGCTACTTCCAAAGTCATTTTCAACCTTAAAACTGTATGTACCACTATCCTCCTTTGATACATGTTCAATCCTGAAACTGGCAACATTGTTTTCAAAGCTCATCGTGTAGTATCTACTGGGCAGGAGCTGTTTGCCGTCTTTGTACCATCTTATTCGGAGCTCTGGTGTCCCAGCCACAGTACATTCCAAAGTCACAGGGTCTCTTTCAGTGACTTGAAGTGATTTAGCCTTTTCTACAATCTGTGCAGGCTCTGAGGTAGAAATTGGATAAAAAAGGGCAGTTAGCTATGCAGACGGGGGACTGACTTTCCAAGTACTCATCAAGGATGAACTTGAAGGGTCACATTTTGTACACACCTTGTACAAAAAGCAAAGCAAAGCACTTCTCTGTGCCAGACTCATTCTTTGCCTGGCAGGTGTATCTCCCTCTGTGGCTGAGGTCAACATTGGTAAGTTCCAGAGTGGCCACATTGTTCTCAAAGGTAATATGGTGGTGCTCATCATCTTCTAATATTTTCTCATCTTTTATCCATGACACAGATAAGGGTTGAGCGCCTCCTACAACGCACTGGAAGAATGCAGTACCTTTCAAAATGCTAGTGACGTTCTCCAGCTTCTTGATGAAGGATGGTGGTTCTGTGGTGTGAGATTTTGTTGTTTGAAGAGAAGTCATGGAAAGGGAAGAGGGGAAGTAAAGGTCATATAAAGTCATCCCAGTCACTAAAGCTTAGCCAGAGGATGTAACGTTTGGGGCATGTTTCCTAGGGAACTGACCTTTCAAGCTGAGCCTTGTGCTACAAGAGCAGCTCCCGCCTTCATTTGATATAATACACTGATATTCACCAACATCTGAGACATCACAGTTAGTCACATTCAGAGTAAATATTGATTCTTTGGTGGATATGGCATATTTCTTGCTGCTGAACATCTCCTTATTGTTCTTCAGCCACTTGACCTCAAATGGAGGGGTACCAGTCACCTCACACTCGAGTGTGGCCTCTAAACCCTTCACTACCTCGGTGGGTCTCAGCTCCCGAACAAATGTTGGAGGTTCTACAAAGAGGAATGAGGGGAATGTAAATAGTAACCTTGTAAGGCTTTGAGGGGAGAATTCTCCCCTACCCCATCACCCCAGTTACGTGACATAGGTGGATTATGACAAGATATTCAAAACCAACCTTTCACTTTCAGCTCGATGCTGCAGCTCTCACTACCTGCATCATTGCGGGCTTCACAAACATAAATACCACTATCCAACACTGTAGCTTGAGTGACTTTCAAAGTGGCTAAGCCATCTATGAAGGAGATGCTGTATTTAGCATGGTCAGTCACTTCATTCCCATCCAGGTACCATGTGATGTGAATTTCTGGTGTGCCTACTACCTGGCACTCAAAAGTGGTGGATTGTCCTTCACGCAAAGCTACTACAGAAGTTGGTATCTGAATAAATCTGGGAGGCTCTAGAAGATGGATAGAAAAAGTGAGGCTTCATAATAATCACAGTGGTTTAAAGAAATACAAGGTTTTCCTACCTCTTCCCCCCAAAAGTGCACAGAAAAATCAGAAAGAACCTGGGGTCACACACCTTTTACAAACAAAGCTGCTTTGCAAGTTGCAGTCCCCACATCATTGCTTATCTGACAAGTGTAGTTTCCAGAGTCAGATGTCCTAGCTGAGAAAAGCTCCAATACACTAGACGTGTTGTCCTTCCAAACAGATCGATTGGCTCCAGAGAGGAGCTCCTGGCCATCTTTAAACCACTTTATCTGCAGAGGGGTAGAGCCTTTCACCAGTGCTTTGAACTGAACCCTAGCATTTGGCACAACCTCTTGGGACTGGGGTTTTTCCAGAAAATATGGTGGTTCTATAACATGTAAAAAGAAAAAGGATTATGCTGAGACACAAGAATTTCAAAATTATGAATGAAAGATCTACCACAAGACAAAGAAAGAGCTCACACCTTTGACTGTTAAGAATCCACTGCATTGGTTGCTTCCTGCCTTATTTGTTGCTTCACAGGTGTAAGAGCCACTGTCTGTGCCTTCCAGATTATTGATTTCCAGGAAAGCAGTGTTATCATGGAAAGAGTATTTATGCTTTTCGCTTGCAGTTATTTCTTGACCATCCTTATACCACTGGATACTTATAGGGTGTGAACCAGACACTATGCATTCCAAGTGGATGAAAGATCCTTTAATGCTATCCATTTTCTTGAGCTTTTTGGTGAATTTAGGTGGTATAATGAGGTCTATCCAAGACAGAATGAAAAGATAAAGTATGAAAATCAGACTTGATTGTAGCAGATGTCAGCTCAGAAGAAAAGATTTTGTACGAGAAAACAATGATCAAAGAAATTCCATACACACCTAGGACATTAATGCTGGCAGAACAGCTGCTGCTCCCAACGTCATTGTTAACCTCAAAAATGTATTCCCCACTATCTTTCTTTTCTGCATGAAGCACCTTTAGAACTGAGACTGTATCTGTAACGCTGATCTTGTATTTTGGGCCTAATGTCAGCTCCTTTCCATCTTTGAACCATTTCGCTGTAATAGGCTTTGTTCCTGAAAATTTACACTGCAAGGTTGCTGGGTCTCCCTCAGTCACATCTATTGACACAGCCTTGTCCACAATTGTAGCAGGTTCTGTTGTAAACAGGGAGAGAGGGCGTTAAGGACATCCGTAAGAAACACAAGGGAACTGTCTGAGATTGCTGCAAGTCCTGAAATTTGGACCAACCTTTAACAGTCAGCAGAGCAGAACACCTCTGAATTCCTGCCTCATTTTTAGCCTGACAGAAATATTTTCCATCGTGTTTCAGTTCAATAGACCTCACCAGAAGAGTGGCAACATTATTCACAAAGGTCATTTTGATATTGTTGTCTTCAATCACTTCATCATTGTCTTTCAGCCAGGACACAGTGATGGGCAGGGAGCCTTTAATAGCAGCCTGAAATACGACTGTGCCACCTCGAAGGGAGCTAATGTTTTCTATCCTCTTCAAGAACTGTGGGGGCTCTGGCAGGAAGAAAGTGGCTATGTAAGTACATGTCTGGTGCACAATAGTGTGGCATTGAAGCCACACTGGGACAAGAGCACGCTAGTGGCATTCTGCACCTTACACTAACCTTTCAGTGTGACCTCTGAACTGCAGAGGCAGCTCCCGACATCATTTGTTGCTCTACACTGATACTCGCCAACATCAGAAGCATCAAACCTGAAAATGTGGAGGCTAATCAAAGATTTCTCAGTGCTTAATCTGTGCTTCTTACTGCTTCGCACAGGCTTATCATCTTTCAACCAAAACACTTCAAAGGGAGGTGTGCCAAGAACCTCGCACTCCAAAACCACATCGGAATCCTTTAAGACTTCCATGGAGTGAAACTCCTTGATAAAATAAGGTGACTCTATATTGCAAAAGAGAGAAGGCAGTTTGTATTAATCATACTTACAAACTGTGTAAAACTGCACTGAGTTTAACTGACAAACTATGTCTGGATGTCACACACACCTTTGATTGTAACAACACTACTGCAAATATCTTTTCCAGCATCATTTTTGGCCTCACAAATGTATTCCCCACTGTCTTCAGTCTCAACCTCTGTAACACGGAGTATTGCCAAAGATTTTGTAAAAGACATCTTGTATTTGTTGCTTTCTTTTAGCTCTCTATCATCCTTGAACCATGTGATTTTAATCTCAGGAGTACCAGTGACTTCACAAGTCAGCTCAGCATATCCACCTTTCTTTACTAGTTGGGTTGGTTCTAGCTTCTCCTTGAAGGCAGCAGGTTCTGTGGATTTAAGAAGAGCATTCAGGACAAAGAAAACAGTAAAGAGTGCCACTTGGTCAATAGAGCAGCTGAGAAGTTTAAGAGAGAGTAAGAATGCAAACCTTTTACGAATAAGTTTGCACTGCATGTTACTGAACCAGCTACGTTGGAGACTTTGCAGGTATATTTTCCTGAGTCTGTTGGCTTGACTGCGTAAAGCTCCAAGTAACTTGCCAATGCTTCTGTCATAATATAACAGGCACCTCCTGTCACCAGTTCAGTATCGCCTTTAAACCATTTCACTGTCAGTGGTGTTGTGCCTCTAAATGTGCCTTTGAAACGTACAGTCGATGCAGGCAGCACATCTTGGGACTCTGGTTCTGTGTTGAAGCTGGGTGGCTCTAGATTGTATTGAAAGGAAAAAATTGTCAAGAGTAAGACACTTGGCCTGCACTTTTGGGAGGAAAAAGTATTGTCACGTTTAAAGTGAAGCTCCAAGAAATGTGAAACAAAATGTCAAACCTTTTATAAACAAAGTACTACTGCTGTCTTTGCTACCAGCGGAGTTTGTGGCTCTGCAAATGTAGACCCCAGCATCACTTGTATCTAAGTTTCTTATTTCCAAAGATGCAGAGCCTTCTGCGAAGCGTACTGTGTACTTAGCACTTGAAGTGATCTCAGTGTCTTGCTTAAACCAAGAGACAGTCATTGGAAGAGAGCCTGAAATTTTGCAGTCTAGGTGGCACGAGGTGCTAACAATACTGTCGATATTCTTCAGTGGTTTAGTAAAGAAGGGAGGAAGAGTGCGGTCTGTTGAGATTGAAAAGAATGAAAGAAACAATCACATAAACAAAAAAGGTGTGCAGTTCTTATTCTTGCTCTGTTGTACTCAGAGCTAAGTAGTAGGGATCTTTGCAAAGAGTCAGTACCAACCTAACACAGTGAAGCTGGTAGTACAAGAGCTGATGCCCACATCATTGGATATCTCAAAGGTGTACTCGCCACTGTCCTGCATTTCAGTGGCATAAAACTTCAGCTGAGCAACGTTATTTTTAAAGCTTATCCTATATTTTTTGCTGGCAGGTAGTGGTGTCCCATCTTTGAACCATTTGGTTTTTAGCTCTGGAGTGCCTGTGACAGTGTACTCCAAAATGGCTGGTTCCCCTGCTGTTACCTGGATCATTTCCGATTTTTCAATGATTTTGGCAGGTTCTACAACAGAATTAAACAACTGGTGTTAAGGACAAAGGGAAATTGCTTTTCCTTACTAGTGGGAGACAGTGTGGGGATCACAGCACCACTCCACTGACCTTTCACTACTAGTTCACCAAAGCAGGACTGACTTCCTGCATCATTCTCAGCCACACAGGTGTATTTGCCACCAGAGCTCAGTTGGACACCAGTAATTTGCAGTGTTGCCAGACCATGATCAAATGTCACTCTCACTTTGTTATCATCTTGAATAATGTCCTTGCCTTTCATCCACATCACAGAAATAGGCTCTGACCCTTTCACTACAGCCTGTAATGTAACAGTATCTCCAGCCAGAGCTGTCACATTTTCAATTTTCTTAACAAAAGATGGTGGTTCTAGTTCAGAGAAAAGAGAAAAGAAGAAATACTCATTTGCTATTGCATCATCCCATGAAATCCACATATTAAAAGACAGTTTTGTGAGACAGTGTATGCAAGTATATGGCACAATTAAGCTAAAGAACAAACAAGAAGAACTGAGTTTCCTAGTTGAGAGTTACTGCATGGTCCTTTAAGCACAACATTCTTCAAATTCCCATGGTTGATGCCAAATAAGAGATTAGACACACAGAATTTTAAGAGAAGAAGATTCTGTTACCCCTTCCCACCTTCTGTTGCCACCCACAAATCCAAAAGGAAAGACACTTTCAAATAAGAGGTTCATGCCAATCCCCTCAGTAAGTGGAGTTTTCTCTTTTCCACTGACCTTTCAAGACGTATGTTGCACTGCACATGCACTTCCCAACTTCATTAGCTATCACACACTCATATTCACCAACATCTGCACTATTAAATGAGGACACTTCCAAAGAAATAACAGCTTTGTGAGAAGTCAGTCTGTATTTTTTGCTACTGCGAATCTGCTTCTTGTCTTTGTACCAGCTAATCTCAAATGGTCCAGTGCCAGCAACCTCACACTGAAGAATGGTGTTTGTTCCCTTCACTATCTCTGCTGGTTCAAGTGTTTGGATGAAAGATGGAGGCTCTACAAATGTAGTAAGAAAGAATTAGTCAGCCACACCAAAAGAAAAAAAAAAGGGAAAAAAAGAAACAAAGAGTGGGTTTTTCTCAAGAATGTGACTGGCAGCAGCAAGAAGAACAGACCTTTGACAACTACTTCAGTGGTGCAGCTGTCACTTCCAACCTCGTTTACAGCTTCACATGAGTAGCTCCCACTGTCATCAACTTTCATCTCCAAGATATCTAACACAGCCACATAATTGACAAATGACATCTTGTGTGTGTTGCTTTCACGGATTTCCTTATTGTCCTTGAACCAAGTAACCTGGATTTCAGGAGATCCTTTGATTTTACATTGAAAGCGTGCTGAGTCGCCTGGGGTCAGTAAATAAGATGGATCGACCTTCTTCACAAAGGATGGAGGCTCTAAAAATGAGGGGAAAATGGAAGGGAAAAAAGAGGAAGCAAGAGGTAGAAAACAGGAAAAGGAAAGGAGAAAAAAAAAAAAGGTTGAAATACAGAGCTTTGAAAGGTTGTTTCCTAGCATAAGAACAAAACATGACTTCAGAAAAGATCAGCATAATCTTTGCTGAGATGCAGTTCTTGTGGTTTCTCTTGCATCTTCCAACCAGGAGCAATTCTTGGGTCTGGCTTGTGAAAGTAAGAGTGAAGCAACACACAGTACACCAGAAGACAGTAGAAGAAACAAACATGAGAAGAATTGACCTGATGGAAGGTCTGAGAAAAGTTCATAGTGTGAATGCAACCCAAAGAAATTGTTTGCCTGCAAAAGAAGAAATAGGGAACCTATGAAGAGTAAAGGTAAAGGGAGTATAGGATGGTCTTACCTCTGACTGTGACGCTGGCAGAAGAGGAGCTGCTTCCTGCCTCATTTGAGGCAGTGCACACATAATGGCCTGAATCCTTGAGTTTAGCCAGAGGAATTTCAAGTGAAGCTATTTTGTCTTCAAAATAAATCTTATAATCTTTGCCTGGTGGGATTTTGTTGCCATCCTTTGTCCACCCTACTGTTACTTTCCTGTCTTCATCTACCTGACATTCAAGACGTATTCTCTTATTGACTGCTGACTGCACTGACTGCAAAACTTTAATAAAGTGGGGCTTGTCTATAATGATCATTTCAGCCTGGCAAATGTCAGCCCCAAACTTGTTGGAAGCTTTGCAAGTGTAAACCCCTCTATCACTGGTGGTGAGAAGAGAAATTTCTAAAATATGTTTATTTTCCACTTTGGAGATCTTGTGGTGGTCTGAAGGTGAAATGGTTGTGCCATCTTTCTGCCAGGAGACATCGATGACTGGAGTGCCCGAAACAGTACACAGGAACTTGGCACTTTTGCCCACAAAAGTAGTAATAGATTCAGGTCTGGTAAGAAACGTTGGTGGAAGTGCTTCTGCAAAACAAAGGGGTTCAATATTATCCAAAGTTGAAGACCAGAGCTTATGCTTTTTCTTCACATTCTCCAGGGACAGAGAGGAAGAGGGGCCAGTCTGTCACTGGATACTCTTAAGCAAAAGAATACAACATTGAAGGGGATAAGAGATGTTAAAGATGATGAATTTTGGGTTTTGATTTTTTTGCTTCTTGGGTCTGTATATTGTTCCAGAATTTGATGTAATTTTGAATCTCTGGAGCAATGTACAAACTAAAGAAAAACAACCCAAACCCAGAACTTCCTCCTCCAAGAATAGCATATTTATGCACCACTCCTTCAATTTGGACAAAGTTGCATGCAATTCACAGTCTGTGCATATTTATTTAGTCTCTAGCATCTGGGTTTTTAGCAAAGACCACATAAAGACTCGTCCCACAAAGAGAAAAGTCAAAGTAGAAATATCATCATATGCTGAAAGCTCAAAAGTTTGTTTTTTATAAGAAAAATAAAAGAAGCAAAGAAATAAAATATAACTCCTAGTAGGCAAAAAAAGTTTGCAAGTTCAAATAACTTTAAACCCTATTTTGTTTGTTTAAGATCTGTTTCCTCAGGCAGACAGAGTTCTCCCCTCGCCGTGGAGCACATTCAGGTACACACAGCTGCATAGCCTGCTAGCAAATACAGCTGCAGGACGAATGTACAGTGTTAAGATAATCGCACAGTGATTATTACACCAAAGACATCAAATTTAAAAGTGTCTGTTTTCTTCTTGTCTGGAAGTTAAATAAACTTTCCTCAAGAACGAATTCACAAAGCAATTCTATTCCTTTGATGACCTAGTTCTTCCCACTCTCCCTTTCTACTTTCTTCCCCTCTGAAACTTTTCACACTGATTCATTTTTCTGCGTTCAAAAAAGCACCAAAAAGCAGCATTCCTGAATATCTTCTTTATGTTTGTGCCTGCCTAAATTAGGTATGGATTAAGTATTACAATGTTAATCAAGAGCCCTACTATAAATACTTTTAATGCTAGCAGTGAAAGCATTACAATATACCAAGGCAATTTATGCAGCAGCACAAGTGCTTGAAAGCCTGCACTTACCGGTTACTGTTAAAAGTGCCGTAGAGCTTACACTGCCGTGCTGGTTGGAAGCCTTGCAGCTATACTCTCCACAGTCAACAACTTGAGGCCTTGGGATCTCCAGTGTCGAAAGATAGTTGGAGGTGCGAATGGAGTATTTGTCCCCATCATAGATCTCTCGACCGCCTTTGTACCACTGGAACTTGACATTGGGCGCAGTTTCTACCTCACAGGTAAACTTGGCCACATGATTCACAGCTACCTCCAGTGGTTCAAGCCTTCTCCTCAGGATTGGTGCAACTGAAATCAGAAACAGAGAGTAATTCAAAGCCCTGCCTGTTTAGCACTCTGGAAAGTAACAGTGAAGTGACTGACTGGTGGGAAGAAAAAGAAAAAAGTTAAGCTTCTAATTTACATAAGGTGCCTGTAAAAGAAAAAAAATATCTGTAAGAAATGGAAACAGCTCTGGGCTCAGTGGACAGACAACGTTATGGTGCATAATGGCAACAGAAATCAGTGGTGATACTGAAAAAACAATGTGCAATAGCAATAACAACGAGATACAAACATATTTTACACTATCCTGGAGCTATGAGAAATTGTGGTGCAAACAAGAAATTGTGCTGAACCTGTGTAATGCCTCTACAGAGTGAAAGGTGGTGCAGCACAGAGAGAAGTGGGAAAGGAAGATCCATCTCACAGGCAACAACGAGACAAGTGGTTGGAATTCAGATACTGTCCTGACTGTGCTTGTGTGATGGGAACAGGAAGAAACAAAGTTCCTGATGAAAGACTGGAATAAGGGAAGTGAGAGGCTTTGCAGTGTGGCAAAAGGACACCACAAATCCAGAAAGAAAGGGCATCTTCTGATTAGTGGTGCAATAATATTACTATTGTATTTGTATGCAGATACAGACATGGAATAGAACAGTTTCATTAGTGAAGCAGTGCATTAGAAAAGGCAGCATTTTGTCCCCATAATCCAACCTCTTTTAGCAACCATGAGTATTGTTGCTGTTGCTCTTTTTCCGCCTTGATTTAACACTTCACAGATGTATTTTCCTTGATGAATGTCCCACACACTTTGCTTATTACTATTGTGTACCTGTCCTGATCTTGCAAACACTTGAATTTGTCACCTGAAGACACCAGTTTACCCTCAAAGTACCAATTTACTTCTCTGGTATTTGTTATGACTGACACTTTTCCTCTCCTCCACAATAATGTTGACCAGTTTGCTGTGGATGATAGGATAACTCTCTCTGCCAAGCTCATTGGCTGTTTTCCCAGTTCTAGCTTCCAGACTCTCTCTGCCCATTTCCTCATATATTTCTCCCTGTTTCTCCTTCATTTTCCGTGGGTGTCTCAGTGGGAACATTTGTGGAGGCTACATCAGCAGTGGGTGTAGCTGCACCCACATACTTGATTTTGACACAGTCACAGTACTGATTACTTGTGCAGGCAAAAGCTTCTCCAGGGATATTTCTCCTTCCATAGTCCTCCCAGCCTGTTGGGGATCCAACTCAAAAGTTTCATCACAAGACTTTCCTGAGAGAAATGAACTGGGATGTATGGGCAATGCTTTGGACTTTTTGTCTGTCTAGAGATGTTTTTCTCCATAAATAAGTGAATAAAAAGCGTCCTTCAAGATCATCTTCTGGTCAGCTACTTCTCCTAAGGAGACTGGGATTTCTGTGGGACTGAGTTCTCCTGTGGTCACAACATAGGTGCATAGAGTGCATAGGCAGTGCAAGAAGCTCAGCAGAGCCTGTGGCCTCACCCAGGGTGCTCTCTGCCCTACATGTGTAGAGTGCCCTCCTCCATGCACTCACAAACCAGCAAAATACACTGTGCTGTCAGGTTACTTCCCATCTGGATCAATATGGGTGTCTGTTTAAACCTGACATCACAGTATGGGTTAGGCATACCGCTAGGATGCACAGCATTAGTAACATTCAAGCAATGTTGGTGCATTTCACAAATCTAATTGAAGTGGTATGTGTCTTACGTATTTGTATGTACACTCACAAACAAACACAGCAGATTAAATTCAAAACACCAAGAAAAAAAGAAGAATGACCAACTTAGGATTGGAAAAATGACACAAACTTTTCAGCACACCAACTTTTTTTCTGGTGCCATTAGTTAATCTCTCAACCCTGTCTTTTGTCTACCCACACCAAGATACCACTTCTCTACCAGCTTTGTCCTGTTTTTTCATTAGCCCCTTATGCTAACAATGCTGTCATTACTAAAATCATGAGTTCACACATTCAATCCAATGTCATTAATCTAAACCTTTGCTTTTAAACTCCTCCCTGTCAGAATATTGCATATTAGAAGTTCCAGAAAATCAGAGAAAAAGAGGACAAAGTACTATAATATTTTTCTTTATCGTGCATTTGTGAATTTATATATTCACATATTGGACCACTTTGCTCTAATGGTGGTCTAAAAATGAGAGGAAGCAGACATAAAAAATAAATCATTGTCTGCAGATACTCAAGACTAGAAATGTTAGTGAAACCTGAGACCTCCAGGAACATAACAAGCCATCCATGAAAAGTACAGCACAAAGGAAACCTTTCAAAATCAAATTCTGTTGTCCTCAATGAGCCAGACTTGCTCAGTTAGGATCCACAGAATTTGACACTGGAAAGACATGAGGGTTGCTAAAAAAGAATAAAAGATGTGTGAGTGAATAAATGTCTCTGAGCACTCTAAGAGTGAAACCAGGCAAGTTTCTTGGTCACAGTACCTTAAATTCTAAAACTTATTGTGAGATAATTATTTTCCTGCACTCCTACAGCAAATCTAAAGATCAGAGTATGTTATACCCAACTCATTCTTGTTGGTCTTAACAGTTATTAATCTCGCCACAAATACCATAACAAATATAATATGGCACAGTGCATACAGTGCTTAACTTCAGAGAAAAGATGCTTAAGTAAAAAACCAGTACATCAGACCTTCCATTACTACCCACCCAGTATTTAACCTACCCTTAAGACAGTAGGGCAATTTCCCCACAGTGTGCTAGTGAGTGGGTGGCAGAACTGGGCCTAAAATCAAGAATAAGAATTACAGAGTGGAACTTGCACTAACACAAATGAGAATGTTATATATACAGGAGTGTGGCAAAAATGCATCCACTTTTTTTGTGTGTTCCTGAATATTTATGACAGAAAAACTATACAGGCACTTTTTTGTCTTTTAGCTATGTCTGTGAAATTATTGAAGTACAAGAATCAGTGGACTTAAGTAATTTACATATTTATTTCACAAATTAACCATATATATTAACATTCAAACAGACACTGATAACAAATAAACACAATTACATCTTTTCTTTTTTGTGTTTTTTTTTTTTTTTAAGATACTTGGCTTGTACAAATAAAGACAACATTAGACACGACAATAAAATTGTGAGTCCTATAATTCTCATGAAAGCACAAAATTTTGACAAGAGGTGGTCAATCGTGGCTCTAAGTTATATAAGCTGCCCCAGAGCAGGTTTATTCAAAACTAGAATTACTCCAGGTTTATATCTTTGTAGCTTAGGTGAGACTGTCTCTCCTTAAGTATGTGATATTGCTCCTGGCTAATGTATGGAACTTAAACCAAGACCTTTAAACTTACATAAACCACAAACACTACTACATAGGTAGAGATAAAGATGTTTGGCTGTATATTTCAGATGTGAACATAAATTTGGACCTGATAGCTTATGGTTTCAAAAAGAAGTTATGGGTCATTTGTTACTAAAAATTTAAATTAATTTATGTGCAAATTAAACACGTGTCATAATTGTTTAGAACTTATGCAAAGGCTCACTGATCTTTCTGGATTTCAATCTAAAAGACACTACATGTCTCAGCTGATGCATAACATCAGACAACTCATACCAACTTGTAATAGATTGGACTGGATGATCTTGGAGGTCTCTTCCAACCCGGTTGATTCTATGATTCTATGACTTCCCTAGGGACTTCTCTCCAGTGTATCATTTAGGGCTACAGATCTGCACAAGGAATGGATTAAGGACATACCATGAAATAATTCTTTCTTACCCCACTACTGGGTCAGAGACTCATACTTCTCTTTCCTCCCACCATTCCCTATGAGAAACCACAATTATCTCTACCTTTAACAATGTAAAATCTTAAATATTTATCATGAGGTCATGAATGGGAAGAAACTGAAGTGACACATTGGGACTACTCTGACTACTCCAGTGATTTCCCCCATGTGCTGGGTCATTGTAACTTGCCACTCCTAACTTTAAGTTTATATAGGGCAACACAGTTTGTCAAAATGACTCTTTGGATCAAAATTACTATCCCAGATAGGTGACATGATAGTGTTAAACATGTATTTAATTTTTGAAGCATGCTGACCTCAGTGAGAGGACACATCAAACTCAGAAATAGGAACATGCATCAACATAATTGAATGTACTATAGGGATAGTTATGCTTAAAAGCTAGGTGCTGCTTAAAGCAGTTTGTTAGGCAACTGACAGCAATTTGTAAATAAGTCAAGGAACCTCATAAACAGGTAATCAAATTTAGAATAATTTTTGCTTGTGATTGTTGAACTCAAGGCTTCACCTTGGCATATAGGTAACTGAAAGCCTGGCACATTCATTAGAGAATTTTTTACCTTCTGATAAATATTAATTAATAGCTGTTGTACTTTTAACATATTTTTAAATCAGTTTATCATTGTTTATGTAAGATAGACTTTGTAAATACATTTAGTTCTGAATTGTCAGCTACTGCTGATTCCTTCTCCTAAATATTAGCATTATTTGAAATACCAAAATACATACTCACATTGAGAACATTAATATTATTAATGCAAAAAACTTTTCTGCTGATAAACTGTCACAGATAACACCTGAATGTGTTCTACTTATTTCTGACAAATAAAACACTTAACTAGAGATTTATTTCTAATGTGAGAAAAGAATATTGCATAAAAACTGCTTACTTTTTTACTACCTTCTTTTTGATGCATGACACTGGAATACAGGGACAACCAAAATTAGTTTAATGAATTTACAATTACATCTGTAACAGTTACATTGATTTATTATGCTCCCTCTCATTTCCCTTTAACTGTACAAAATACAGTTTCATGTTTATTACTTGGTAATAGAGAAAAAAAAAATCCTGTCAGTCTCTACTAAAACTAAACTTTGTTTTCTTCCCATTATGTTGCTCAAATCCATTGACTTTAAAAAAAAGTCATTAAATTCTACGCTCCAGTAAACTGGGTGTAATAATTTTGCAGTGATAGAAACTGTAAACACAGGATTTGAATCAGCGAGACTCACATGTTCTGACACAACATCTTGAGAAGAGGGAAAACCAGTTTAAGGAGTTCTTTCACAGAACTATATCCAAACTACACAAGGAGCGTAATTTAGTATTCCATATCTTTAATTTACAATAAAAGGCAGTTTCTACATTTTCAGGTGATCAGTTGCCTACATAAAACAATTATCACTTCACTGTTAGAGAAGCATATGAATATATACACTATATAAAAGAATTAGTCCTACATAAATGACTGCCAAAATATCTTTACAAGAATGAGTAAGGAGCTTGGAAGGAGCCTGAAATATACCTCGGTGCAGAAAGTGTGTGCAAAAACTATGCACAGATTAAATCTCACTTAAATTCCCCAACAAAGCCAAAATTAAGTGAGACAGAAATATGCCCAGAATAGAGTGGTTTTCATCCCTAAAAAGATGAAAAACAATGCCCCTAAACCAACTGCTGCATTTTTATCTGCAGTGAACAACAGCATAAAAACATTTAGTGTTCCAAAAAAGAGTCTAAAATAAATAATGGAAATTTAGTACAATGTTAACACAGCACAAGTCTCAGCAGTTCCTGCACTGTTAGTAGCTATGCATTTGTACTGCCCACTGTCACTTGGCATCAAGTTTTCAACAGTAAGGCTATGAGTGCCCTCCTCTTCTTCTTGTACACAGTACCTGTCCCCTTCCAACAACATTCCATCCTTGTACCAGCAGACACTTGGGCGGGGGGTACCAGCCACGAGACACTGAAAGCATGCAGAGGCACCTACAGATGTGCTGCAATCAGAAACGAGCCTTAGAAATTTGGGAGGGGTTTCTGTGACCTGAAACTCAAATCTGCAGCTCTCTGAGTCCTCTGCTCTAAACTCAACCTGTTCTTCTTGGGACTGTTCGGCAAACACGTCAAAGCTGATGTTGACGCACTTCTCCCCTTCCACTTCCTGCTCTGGCTGAGTCACCGCAAACAGTCTTATTGCTTTCTCCGAGTCATCAGTGTGTGACTTGAATTCAAGCTCCAGCTCTATTTCTGACTTGTCACCTGGGCTCACAGTTTCACTCAAAAGTAAATCACACTTCTGGGGTTTGTGTGGCTCACTACCCGCAGAAGTCTCACTGCCTGCCTTAGCACTTGCTCCATGCTGAGCCGTGACTAGAAGAGAGCCTTTGCACATTGCTTCTCCTAGCCTATTGGTTGCCCAACATTCATACAAACCACCATCAGAAGGATCCACATTGTGGACCTTCAAACTGTGAAGTCCCTCCTTCTGACTCACAACATACTTCCCTGTGGAAGGAGTTAAACAGGTTTCACCTCTGAACCACTGCACTGCTGGGCTGGGAGTACCTGTTACCACACACTCAAACACTGCCTCTGAGCCTTCAGTTACGTTGACATCAGCAAAGGGCACAGCAAAGCGAGGAGGCATTTCTGTTACTTGGAAATCGATTTTTATATCATCATTCTCCTCTGCAGCCAGCCCTGCAGCTTGCTCCAACAAAGCAAGTGGAAGGACATCCAGAGAAACCACCATGCTCTTCTTATCTGGGCTAAACTCAGGACTGGTTATGATTTTGACCTGCTTCTCAAACTCCTTGACTTCGTTTTCATCAAGCTCCACTTCCAGGAGGATTTCCTGTGGTGAAGGTGACCTTGAGGATGCATTTTGCTCTAGGTCAAAGTGTATAACATGCTGGTGGGTGACAGGAGGTGGCAGTGCTAGTGATTGCCCATCTTCAGACAAAACGTCCACCTGTGCGATACTTTTAGCCTCTCCAACAATGTTGACAGCATGGCAGAGATACTGTCCTCCATCAGATTTCTGGACATTAATGATCTCCAGCACATATTTGTCCCCATCCTTGTCTATCCGCACTCTCTCGTCCAGCTCCAGCAGAGATTTATTACGATACCATTTCACGCCTGGCTTAGGCACACCTACCACCTCAGCCACCAAGTTCAGCGTGCTGCCCTCATAAAGTGTCCTTCTGTTCAATGCCTTAAGGAATGCAGGTGGCATTTGCCTGCCTGATGGTTCCAGGGCTTCACAGGGGATTCTAAATACCTCATCCTGGGGCTGGTCTGGAGGCTGCTGCCTTCTCTCATAGAGAGGGAGAGTGGTCAGGGCATCTATATACTCCACAGAGGGTGTTTGGTAGTTCTCTGTTGGTGTGCTGTCCCCTGAAACAGAGTAAGGTCCCTCAAAGGGTGTGAAGAAGTGCTCTGATGGTGTGTTGCATTTTGAACCTTGGGAGGGTGTGAAGTAGTGCTCAGGTGGTGTGCTGTACACTGAGCCCTCGGATGGAGTGGAGTAGCGCTCAGGTGGTGTGCCATATCCTGAGCCCTCGGATGGAGTGGAGTAGCGCTCAGGTGGTGTGCCATATCCTGAGCCCTCAGATGGAGTGGAGTAGCGTTCAGGTGGTGTGCCATATTCTGAGCCCTCAGATGGAGTGGAGTAGCGTTCAGGTGGTGTGCCATATCCTGAGCCCTCAGATGGAGTGGAGTAACGTTCAGGTGGTGTGCCATATCCTGAGCCCTCAGATGGAGTGGAGTAGCGCTCAGGTGTGCTGAGTGGTGTATGGTAGGATGCTGATGAAGCAGTTTCAAAGATCTCCACTGAGGAAGGAGGTGTGTAGAAGTGGTCTGAATCAGGTGACTCCTCTCCACTCCCAGCCTCCAGTTCTATAGACATTTCTGACTCAGGAGAGAAGGGACGGATGAGTTCCTGCTGATTGTTGTAGTAGTCATAAACCATGCTGAAGGTAACCTCTTCCACCTCCAATGAAGTTATGACCTCTTGCTGCTCCTTCTGAACTGTCCCTTTGAGAACTGGAGTTTCCTGCATCCCAGTTGACCTTAAATACTTGGACAGAGTCAAGTCAGGCTCCAGCTCTGAGGTTTCCACAGAACTGGGCTCTGGACCTGCAGAACTATCTTCCCACAGTTCTTCTTCATCCAGGCTATTCTCAGAGGCTTCCTCAGTGGGAGTCCTCTTCTTTCCCCAAGACTCTTTCCTTTGCTCCTTCTGTGCTACAGGCTTGCCTGTGATTAAATCAAGTAAGAGTTGCCCAAAAGAGAAGCCCTTGGTTGTGTTTCGTTCCTGTTCAGCATCCCTGCTTATCTCCTCAAGGGCAAGTCTGTTTTCTGTCTCACAAGTGGAGATGCTCTTGCCTGTCTCAAAGATCTTTTCTGTACCAGAACCTTCTTCCTCAGCCTGATGCCCAGCTTGTGGTTTCTTTTCATAGGCAGCTTTTTTCAAGTCAGCAATAAAGCTGTCAGTCTGGTAGCCTGTAGTCTCCAGTTGCTCCCCGCTTTCCCAGACATGTGTTTCCTGCACACATGTTTCCTGCACACCTCTTTGAAAATCTGCTGTGGACTCCATCAGAAAACTATGAATGTGTCCCTCAAATGAATCCTCCTTATGTACACTCACATCTGACTCATTAATTTCTTCAGTGGAAGATCCCTCTTTAGCAGACATCACGGTGCTGTCAAGACCTCCATTAGGGACTTGCAAATCAGCCCTTGTGATATCGTTTGGCTGTGCCTGTTCTTGAGCACCAGCCTTCTCCTCCTGTACACTATAGCACTCATGCAAGCCCTCGTTCAGAGACATCTCTTCCAGAAGCACGTTATGCTGGTTCACAGTGGAGATGAGTCCAGCCACTCCTACCTCCACACTCTCTAGATCTGTGGCAGTTTCTGCCTGTTCTATGTTCACAGTCGGTAAAGGCTCCTCAATCTCCTCCAGATCAAATGTGACATCGATCTCTTCAGTCTCAGATGACACCAGTTGCTCTTTGGAATTTACTTCTTTTACATGAACCTTAACTTCTTCAGTAAAATCCTGATGTGACTTTTCTGTGCTAGAAGGAGTGAGAATTAGATCCAAGGTGGTTTGTGCCTCTTCTGTGTCCACAGTCTCTGCAGTTGGTAAGGGCTCCGCAATCTGCTTCAGATCAAATGTGATATTGAGCTCTTCAGTCTTAGATGACAACAGTTGCTCTTTGAAATTTACTTCTTCTACATGAAGCTTAACTTCTTCAATAAAATCTTGACCTGAGTTTTCTTCACTAGGAGGACTGAGGATTAGATCCAAAGAAGAGTTGCCAGCATCAAACTCTGTTTCTTGCAACACTTGTCCATCATCTTGTGTTTCCCAGTGTGTGGCACTCACATCATGATTCATTTCTTCTTTATAAAGATGATCATCAGGTTCAACATCCTTTTCAATATTAATTGATTTCTCTTGCTCCCTGGCCTGTTTGTTGTGCTGATCTTCTGTACACAAGTCATAGAAGCCAAACTGCTTCTTTGTGGGTATGCTTGCATCGTTTCCCTGCAGATGTGGCACACTTGGCTCTTCTATGAGAGACACATCAGGAGACTTTGCCTCACAGGATGGGGTTTCATTCTCCTCCATGTAAGTATCACTCCCCCCTTGCAACACATGTGATATAGGAATGAAAATCTGTGAAACCTCATACCCCTTTGTCAGAGTGAACTGCTCAGATGCGTGAGTTTCCTCTTTCATTTCCACAAATGATGACTCCGAAATGCCCCAGGACAAAGTATCTCTTTGTGGCAAACCCATGTCTCCTTCAGTCTCTAGCTCCTCTGAAAAGTGACCTGAGTCCTTGGCCACCAGTTCATGCTCTTTTGTGGACATGCTGGAGTACACATCAGAAATATCAGTTCCAAAGCTGTGTTCCTCAGAGACATATTTTTCCCTGTGTTGCCTTGTCTCAGAAATACCATTTGTATCTCCCATGGTTACTTCTGTATAACCTGTTTCTTTCCTGGGAAACCCTGTCATGATACCTGGTGCTATTGCTTCATCCATCTCGTTTTCCCTGATATAAGTAGTTTTCTCACACTCCTCTTCCAATTGTTTACCAGGAGGTGAAGGCACTCTGAGGGACCAGGGTAGGTGGGTTTCCTTCTCCTTGGAGCATATGATCTGTTCCTCTCCATCCTTCCCAATTGTACTGAGGCCTTGGAGACCCAGAACATGGTCCATGGCAGACAGTTTCTCAGTGCCTCCCTCTTTGCTATACAACCTGGGTGCCCTGGGCTGTACTATCAGTTCAGAGGCTGTCTGTGTTGTTCCAGCCACATTCTTGGCCACACAACAATACAAACCAGCATCCGTGACAGAGACTCTTTGGATGTGTAAGCGGTACGTGCCATTTTCACCTTCCTCAAACATCAGCCTCTCACTAGCAGAGAGCCTCTGGCCATTCAGGGACCAGATTACAGTTGGTGGGGGCTGTCCAGACACAGCACACTCCAACACCACTGTCTCCCCTTCACGGCAATTAATGTATGCTGGGGCTTCTGCCAAAATTTGAGGTGGCTCATTTCCAACATCAAATGAAAACCTGAATTTATGCTTTATACTAGAAGCAGCCTGATCTGGAGAGGGCTGTGTGGTTTCCCTCGTCTCTGTATCTTGCTCTGGTGTTGGAGTGGGAGCAGTGATTTTGATTTCCACAGGCAATGACAGCAAGTTTGAGTCCAGAGTTACACTTGGCAGTGTCTCCTCTTCTGCAAAAGCCAGGCCAATTTCTTCTTCTTCTCCCTCCTCCTCCTTCCCTTTCTCCCTTTCTTGTTCCTTTTTCATCTCCTCCTCCTTCTCTTTTTCCCTTTCTTGTTCCTTCTTCATCTCCTTCTCCTTCTCTTTTTCCCTTTCTTGTTCCTTCTTCATCTCTTCCTCCTTCTCTTTTTCCCTTTCTTGTTCCTTCTTCATCTCCTCCTCCTTCTCTTTTTCCCTTTCTTGTTCCTTCTTCATCTCCTCCTCCTCTTTCTCTTTATTCCTTTCCTTTTTCTCCTTCCTCTTCATGGCCTTATAGGCCGGCACCTGCTGTCTCACATAGAGGGCAGCTGAGGTGCTGACTGTGCCCAGTGGGTTGAAGATCACACAGGTGACAGTGCCACTGTGTTGTCGGAGCAGGGATGGGAAGGTCAGTGTAGAGCGACACTCTGTGGTATGAACAGCAGTGCCCCGAACGGACCCCACAGGCTTGGCGTTGTTGTACCAAGTGACTGTGGGCTGTGGGCGGCCGTGGAAGAGGCAGGAGAAGGTGCAGCTGTGCCCCTCGACAGCCTCTTGGGGCTTGATCTCCTGGACAAAGAGGGGTGGGCAGGCCAGGAGACCACCTGGTATCTGCCATCTTCCCCCTGCGGCCCTGGGCTTGCAATAGCCCTTCACTACAGGGGGCTTTGAGCCATCCATGGTGGCAGTTGCTTCAGCTGGGCTAGGCTTCCCAAGCGGGCCACTCTGGGGCATAGACATGAGGGATTCCTGCTTCTTTTTCAGTGCTGCCCTCTTTGCCTCCCGAAGCCGTTGCAGCTTCCAACGAATCTCCTCATCTAGCAGCTCCTCAGCATCTACCACTGTGCCCCTGTGCTCCCTACCATGTGCCAGCTCTTGACAGCGAGGCCCCACTGGTGGCAGCCTCTGGAAACGGATGGTTCGTACCATGCCCCGGGCTGGGGAGAGGTCCCCGAGTAACTGCTCAGCCTCCTGCCCCTTATCAAAGGGTGAGCCAGTGCAGCGAAGCACCACGCGCAGTCGATCCTCCTGTTGCTGCTGCAGCAGACATTCCCAACTCTCACGCATCTGCTTAGGTTTCCCTGCGGAGCCCAAGCCCTGCTGCCCCACACTGCGTGCCACCAGCAGCGAGGCAGTGGACTCAGCTGAGCCTTCACTGTTAATGGCAAATACCCTGTAGCTACCAGCGTCATGCTCCTGCACATCCCGCACCTCCAGGCTGGTGCGGTGCATTTGCTCCTCACTCTCAGTGCGGATCACCTTGCGGCAGTCCTGGTGAACTGGCCGGTTGTTGTGAAACCAGGCCATGTGGGGAGCTGGGCATGCCACCAGCTTGCACTGGAAGAGTGCAGGGTCCCCCACCAAGACAGACCTACACTTGAGGCCCTGTGTGAAGGTGGGTTTACAGTTCTGACAGCAAGCCAGTGCCGCAGCTGTCCCAGGTCCCTCAAAGTTCGCCTTGCTGTGCTGCTCTGCAAGAGAAGGACACCGGGTTACAACATGCCACCCTCTACTTGCCATCTGACTGAAAAAAAAAAAAAAAAGTAGAAGAAATAGCAATATATTGAAATAAAAAATGGGCATGCAACAGATTTCATCACACACCCAGGAAAAGAAAGTAATTCACTCACCATATTTGTTCGAATAAACGCAACGCCTTGCTCTGTTTTAAAGATTGACACGGAAACCGTTCCTTGTCTGTTCTTTCTTCAGACTGCGGAAATTTCTTCTTGAACAAGCAAAAATTAATTTCAAAAGAACACGTTCTTCTGCGTGTATGTTTTTGCTGCCTGGAAAAAGCTGTGTGTCTTTGGGTGGCGAAGAGGAAAATCTTACCTGACTTGCAGACAGTAGAATAAACGCCCTTTTTGACCCCTCTGTTTGTAGATTAAATGTTCAAACAATCGAGAAAAAAATATTTTGAAATACATTTTTTTTTTGAAAGTAAGTAGCTAACACGAAATGAGAAGGCGTTTATTCGAACTAATACAGCCACTAACTCCAGAGTGTTATGCACAGGGGAAAAAAAAGCAGGCAACATAAACCACATATGGTATCTGCAAGCCAGGGTAAGAGATATATAATGATGAATTAATGTATGTAGAGAAGTGCAAGAAACAAATGGGAATGTGTAGTTTTCTCATACCCTAAATAACAAATGCTTTTGAATATACTCCATCCATCCAGTAGTGTCCACTGAACTGATTAATGTTAGGTTGCTAACTTGTTTTAACATTGTATGATTAAGATTTGTAGAACTTCCTTCTGAAGTAATCTATTCCATGCATTCAAACAGAAATTGAACCAATAGAAGTTCTGTGAACAGTTGCAAAGCACGAAGTATATAGCTGCAAAGTTGAAGTTTTAAACATATTTTAAAACTTAAATAACCTTATAATGCAGGAAACAACCCTTTGCATATCAAAACAAACATGCAACATGTTCCAATATGCTTTAAAGTGTGTTTTTCTTCCCCCATCAGACACTACATGTAAGCAGAAAAAAAGCTTTTCACAATGTTACTAATTACTTGTACTAATTATTCAGTGTAACATCATTGGAGACTGTACCTTTCACTTCCATTTCAGTCTCTTCTAACTTCTCGTGAACAATCTTTTCAGGAGCTAGAATAAAAGGAGAAAGATTTTTGAGCTATAGTTGCTAAATGTGACAATCAACAGTTTATGTATCAAACCCATCCAATCTGTCTTTTGACAACACAGAAATTCACACATACATACACATAAATGCATGCTGAACAACTGATGGATTTTGAGAACAGAGTCATCAAATGGTTTCAAACTTGTTGGCAAGGTGCACTTTTCCATATGATTTGCTTTCTTTTTGCAGGGCAGGGGAAATTTTCTAATATAACATGCCTTTGTCATGCCTTACATCCCTGAAGGAAACATCTGACAATCTACAGACTAGTGAGCTGTTTGTTCTTTATCATCTTGCAGGGAATGAATGTAGTGGAACGCAATGATGCTATGCATGAGGAATTGATACTTGGAAGGAACATGCAGTTGCCAACCTGTCACTCTCAGATGGGTGTTGCACTCGGCTTGTCCTGCAGAATTAACTATTCTGCACTTGTATATACCCTCGTGGTTCTGACCAGCTTTCAACAATCTTAAACTGCACAGTGGCCCATCATGTTTTAAGGAACACAATGCAGACTCCTCAACTATTTGCTGATTGCACAGCCAGACCACACAAGGTGTAGGCACACCTTTCATTATACAAAAGAGTAACACATCATCTCCTTCTTTTACAGTTGTTTCTGAAGGCAGAGTTTCAAGAAACTCTGGTGCTTCTGCGTCAGTTTCTGTGATGTCTTCACATGGCACATCATCAGTGTAGTAGACTCTGTTTCTTTGCATCTCAGTTTCATATAGTCTTTGAGATGTAGATATAAATAAGCTTGAGGTTTTCTTGGAAGGTTCTTGCTTAACTTCAGATACTTTAAACTGACAATCTTTGGCTGCTTTAAAGCTTTTAATATCTGATTCAAGAGTGATTTTTGTTACTGCTGTGGCTTGTGCTTCTTTTGCTAGGTAGGAATAAAGTTAGGAAAAGGATTAGATTAGATGTTTTACAGGATTAAAACATATCTTTATACTTTGGGGAAACAAACCAAATAATTAGTACTGAAAGATTTTCCACATATTAGTTCTACAACAATGCTATTAAACGTGAGTAATTACCCATTTAAGAGCTCTATTACTCCTATGCTAATCCTGTATGCCAGTTAAGTCTATGAGACTGTCATGGAACCAAGAATTAGTCTTTAATGCCTGATAGAAGCACATCTTTGTTTTTGCTTTAGAGCCTCAATTTAGGAAGTAGCAGTAGAAGATTATGTAAAAGACTTTGGACAGCTCAAGGGTAAAGGAAGAAAATTCAACATCTAAGAGCCAAATAAACAAGGAAAATTACTTCCTTGTTACTCATTTTAGTTTTCTGCTCTTGATTCCTTTGGGCTTGGCAGAAATACCATCACTTGTCCAGTGTGGTGATAATACTTTCTTGTGTCTTCACTAGTCATAAGGTTACTAACATTTTAATACACTAAATTTGGGTGAAAAAAAGATGGAAGAAGTCTTAGCAAGAATAAATACTTATATCTCAGGCAGAGTGACAAGTAGAAGAAAATTCATTAGTGCAGTAATATAGTGCTTGTGCCTATTAAATTTTTAAAGCACTTGTCAACCTTGGATCCACTAGTCTCTTTTTCTTTACATCTGACTGCATGTCAAGAAAGATCTGAGGATCAGAAAGCCTCCAATGTTTGTGACTTGCTGGGAAGAGGCATGGAACACACTACTAGCTTCCCAATACTGCATGTCAGTTATGAATAGAGCTGTAAATGTGGAGGGCAAATCCTAATGCATTATCATTACAGCTTTCTCAATTAAATACTGATGATAAATTAAATAAGTGTTAGCTGTAGGCAGTGATAATGAAGTTGCAAAAGGTAAGTCATAATGTTAAAAGTCAGATAACCACCTTTGATGGTTAGTATTGCAGCTGTAGTTGTCCCTCCACAATCATTATAAACAGTACAGCTGTACAGTCCTTGATCTGTCAGCTGGGCATTTAGAATTGTGAGCAGTAGGACACTTCCATTTTGTGATATCTTCATTTTTTCAGACACTTCTATCCTTTTGCCTTCATGGGCCCAAAGAAACTCGGAGAAGAATTCATTTTCTAAGGCACATATGAACTGAACAGTGTCACCACATTTCACAGTTAGGTCTCTGAGTTGCAAGATAATCTTTGGAGGGACATCTTTCATTTCCTGAGCAGTGGTCATAGACATCTGGGTACTCTGGGATGTTTGGGAAAGATGTTCTGTTTGCTTGACTTCTGTTTCTTCAATTGATGTAGTCTTCATGGTCAAACTTTCTGATACGCTTTCAAATACCTGTACACCCAGTTTCCATGCTGGTTGTTGTACCAATTCAAATTCTGTTTGATATGTTTTAAAGTTCTTCTTCGTGAGAGGAGCAACATGAAGTTCTGATATAGCCTGTGACCGGACAGACTCTCTTACATCTTTCCCAGAACTTTGCCTATCTATGGCTTGCACTGTGTGATCAAGTAACAAAAATAACAATGTTAGCATCTAAAGAACTTTACTGGGCCATGCTCTGAACAAAATCAAACTTCATGGAGGATGAAAATGAGTGATACTCATCTGAAACTCAGCATGCCAGATGCACTACTCTCAACACAAATTTTATCCATTCATGTATATGAATGATGAGTGATGCCTAAGCTAACTGTGCAGTTGATACACAGCTGATGCTTGTCTCTTCTTTCACTGAAGTCCATTTTAGTGCTAAAAACTTACTATAGACCTTTTTAAGAAGGTTTTTTGCTTATTGGTTTGCTGGTTTTGTTTGTTTGGTAGGTGGTTGTTGTTGTTTCTTTTTTTTTTTTCCTATGGGATAATGCAAGATACCTCAGTCAAGGCTATGAAGATTGCTTAGTTACTTATTAAAAGAAAAACCTGAATGCCTTCAGTAAAATGATTTGATTCTTTGACCTATATATATCAAGATATGAATTTGCAAACTTGTGAACATTACAGTTTAAACAGAAGAAATGAGAGTGAATGGGTTATAGATGGTAAGTGCTACTTATATTAGCTGGTGAAAGGTGTGAAACAAGGAAAGAAGAGTGCTAGTAACAGCATGAAAGTGTGGTATACAACATACTGAATCCCTCTGAAGTAAAAATGGGGCTTTACCTTCTGTAGTCACAGTAAGTGTAGCTGTACAAGTTGTTTCTCCAGCACTATTTCTTGCCTTGCAAGAGTATTGGCCAGCATGCTCTAAGAAAGCATCTACTATTATCAGTATAGCTGTGCCTGCAGACTCATCAAAGTGGAAAACTAAGTCTTTTCTTGGCAACATGAGTTGTTGATTATGAAACCACTGGATTTTTGGTTTGGGCATGCCAGAGACTCTAGCTTGAAATTTGACTGATGCCCCGCTGCATACCCTGCAGCTAGAAATAGGCTGGATAAAGGTGGGCCTTTGGCCAATAGACTCCTCCTTAAGTGAAAGAGATGAAGAAACATGCCAGTGGGATTGTGGTGTAACTTCTTCAACCTTTTTAAATCCTGAAAAGAAGCATGTCAATTTTTAATTTCTTACCCTACACTGCAATTCATTTTCTCATTCAAGATTTTTTTTTCTAACTTGAAACTTAACAGTATGACTTAGTCTAATTTTTCATTTCTAAAATCCATTACAAAAAAAAAACCCTAAAATTAAAATACTTGTAGTTAAGTAACATCAAGTACAGTATATAACTTAAATAGCAAGTTTTCCAGACAGTATTTCTGCTTTAAAACTCTGGTCACTGTTTCATCAATTCATATGAATGTAAACTCTTCCTTTCCAGTTGCTGAAGTACCTGGTACACATCACTATTTAACATGTTTTCCAACACTTTCAAAGTCATTTCTTTTATAAAAAGACCTCTTAGGAGATTCTCCTCACAGCCAAATTAAAGAGTGTGTGAGCAAAGAACTTCTGTTAGAAGTAAGATTTCCACCATCTTTGGTGCAGGGCACATTCTAATACTGGAGAGAATGAAAAGGTGAGGTGTACAGAGCATTGAAAAGAGGTGAAGTTCTCCTGTGTATGACACATATTTGGGAGACAAATGTATGCTGTGGACATTGTAAATGGTAGCAATTAATTGAGTTAAAAGACAGCATGACAGACAACTACTCACATATCAGTGTATATTATGACATGTATATCAAGTGTACTTTAGAACATGATCTGTAAAAGACATTGTTTTAGTTACACACTGTACCTTCTAGCTTCAAGGTAGCTGTGGTTGTCACTTGGCCTACAGAATTACTAGCCACAAAAGTATAGATTCCTTCATCTTCTGGATAAGCTTCAGCAATCTCCAGCTGGTAAGTATCTTCAAATTGAGTCATTCTAAAAAAACGTGATGGCTTGATCTCTCTCTCTTTGCTGTACCAAGAGACTTTTAGATCTGCTCAAGAAACAGAAAGAAGAAACAATGTGTAAGTTATTAGACTAGTAAATAAACATTATTTTTTATATTGGTCAGAAATTCTACTTCAATATTACCTATTACAAGTTTAAATGTGCCTTTTACTACTCTGATCATGCATGATCAGTGGAAAGTGGTCTACTTTGTTAAGTTTTAATTTCTTCATTGGAAACATTCATATGGAAAAAAAATATTCTGGTGTTGCTATATTCCTTAGCATAAGTAATTTTTCCTTTCTGCTCTTCATATATAAATTTAAAACTGTTTTGCTACTACTAAAATTCAGAAAAAGTCTCATTTTAAAAAGGGATTCTTTTATAATTGTCTTATTGAAAAGGCTATAAAATCACTAGGTTGGGCTGAATAGGTTAAAGAAATGAAAATGGAATATTCTTTCACTAAGGACAGTATCAGTTCTTCACAGAGAGAGTGTTTTACCATTGGAATGGGCTGCCCAGGGTGGAGTCACTGTCCCTGGAGGTGTTCAAGAGAAGACTGCATGAGGCACTTAGTGCCATGGTCTAGTTGACCGGATAGGGCTGGGTGCTAGGTTGGACTGGATGATCTTGGAATTCTCTTCCAACCTGGTTGATTCTGTGATTCTATCTTGCCTCTTTCTTGTAATTACAAGTTTAAACCTCATATTTCTCAAGAAAGATCCTGTCTTTTTACCATTGAAAAATTCTTCTGTAATAGGTTGTTTGACTTCTATATTCTTGTAGATTTGGGAAAAGAGGAGACTAAAGAAGACTTTGCCCTTCCCTGTGTACCTGGCACTATGTTACATCGTTAATCAAATGGTTTTGTACAAATAGTGTGCTTTTAATGTCATCAGAAGAAATCTCTCTCTGTGAAAAACTTCCCCCTAACATCCAGCCTACACCTCCCCTGGCACAACTTGAGACTGTGCCCCCTTGTTCTGTTGCTGGTTCGCTGGTAGAAGAGACCAACCCCCACCTGGCTACAGCCTCCCTTCAGGTAGTTGTAGACAACAAAGAGACAATGTTTTCAATAGCTGCCCAGGGAGGTGGTGGAGACACCGTTCCTGGAGGTGTTCAAGAAAAGCCTGGATGAGGCACTTAGTGCCATGGTCTAGTTGACTGGATAGGGCTGGGGACAGGTTGGACTGGATGATCTTGGAGGTCTCTTCCAACCTGGTTGATTCTATGATTTAGTGTTGCACTTTCTGGTGTTAGGCTATCAATTGGTCTGGATATTAAAGGTCTTTGCCAACCTAAATAACTCTGTGATTGTGCAAGAGGGAACTTTACAGCACACTACACTATGCTATAAATGCAGCTTCCAGATTCACACACACACAGTTCTTGTAAAAAAGGTTATACTAGGATGCTTTTCACAGAGGGCAAGCCAGTATTTCCAACATGCATTTTCTGAAGATTCTGCATTTCTAAAGCAGAATCAGATTTGTTGTAAAGCTTTCTTAAAAAAAAAAAAATAATTGCAATTTGGTTTTAAATTGTTGAAATGTGAATTATCTGTATTTACATATCTATATTAGCATTTTATGAGGATTTTTACATAGTTAACCTCTCAGGATTGATTATAGGTATTTTTATTTATCTTGAAATAATTTCAAATTTGAACTAGATCTTATTCTGTAGTTCACTACTTGAATATTGTGTTACTAGTCATACTGAAGCCACTTATTGAAGTGAAGAAAGGCAGTTTTATTTGTTTTTGCTTTAATTTGGAAAGAACTTCTAATTGCAGAATGATAATCTACACAACTAAAGCTAGAAAATTCACTTAGGAAAAAAATACACACTTCAAAAGACCATAAACAGACACTTTTTTTCACACTAGAAAGAAAAAATGTAATAGCAGTTTACAGTTTTCAGATTGATATGAGATACTTAGGAGTATGTTAGGATAAATACTGAAGCTCAGTTTCAGTCTGTCTGTTCAGTTAATTAACATGACACTGTGTGTCATCACAAGCTTACCATATTGTTTTTACATGATAATGCTTTTCCACCATGGTATTACGTGTTTTGAAAGTACATTTTACTCTGAGACAGTTTTCCCAGATCGTTTAGCGTTTGAAATATTGAGAAGTTTCCAAACACAAGTTTATGGAAACAGATTTTCTTTGCAGAAATGCTTAATGTGTATAAGTTCCATGATCGATGCTGTTTTTGACATATGACTTGCTTTACTGGTAGTTGTCAGTGAGTAACACTTAGCTACATGTGTATAGCAAATAAATGCATTTCCAGGGAAGGACCCATCTCAGTACATATACTGTTGTTGTTTTCCCAAGTTTGAGATGAAAAATTCTGGGAGATGAAAAGATGTAAAGGGTTACATTAAACCCACCTGTTCCAGTCACTCTGCACTGGAAACAAGCAGACTGTCCCTCAGATGTAACAGTATCACGTAGTGGTATTATGACGGCAGGTGGATACACTGGCACTTCTAGCTCAGGAGAAACAACTTCTGGGACTAGAGGATAAGAAAAAGAAGTAATTTATAAAGATGAAGGTCATGCACATCTTGACAATCTCAGTTCACAGATAATGTTGTTACGAATATAGGAATCTTACTTTCCACTGAAAGTGAAGCTGAAGTTGTAGCAAGTCCGTAGTCATTTTTTGCTTCACAGGTGTACACTGCTGCATCTTCAGGGAAAGTTTCAATCAGCAGTAGAGTATATTCCTGTGCATCATGAAGAAATTTGCACTTGAAACCTGGAGAAAGCTGTTGGTCATCTTTATACCAGGAAATTTTGGGTTGGGGTTTGCCTGATATCATAGCACAGAAGCGGGCAGGTTTGCCAGACTCCACAGTAGTTGGCTCGAGCTCCCGAATAATCTGAGGTGGCTCTGGAGCTGCAAATTGAGAGCAGGGGGAGATAGAGAAAGAGAGAAATAAAGAAATCCTATTACTGATATTTATCAAGGCTTTAAGAATATTAGCAAGGACTTTAATTTCATTTTTGTAAATGTTATTATTCCAAATCTTGCATGCTTGTGATAATCTATCCTTTTCGTTAATAACAGAGGGAATGATCCTGCAGCAAGTGCCTTATCAAAATCAGCTGTGTTAGTTTAAGTGCTTGGTGGCAAAAAGTGTCTAAGAATTATTAGGTTTATCCCTCTGGGGAAGCATAGAGATCCACATGAACAAACTGTTTTTGAGGCATTTAGTGCCATGGTCTAGATGACTGGATAAGGTTGGGTGATAGGTTGGACCCATTTACACGAGGATTTTGGTAGTATTCCAGACATAAGATTCTCTTTGGATTTTTATTTTTTTCACTTTCAGAGTTACAATTCCAAATAAGCTATGTAGGATCAGAAAAATTCTGTCAAAGCATTTCTTGCAGGGGCACATACCATTCACATAGAGAACAACAGAACTCCTATTCCGTCCTGCAACAAATGTATATTCTCCTGCATCAGAGTAGGTAGTTTCAAAGATGGTCATTCGATGAACTCTCCTTTCCACCACATAACTGTATCTTTCCTCATACTGGAAGTTGATCTCGATGCCATCCTTGTACCACTGTGGCTCAATGTCATCTTCATTGACCTCAAATTCAATTTCAGCTCTTTGTCTCTCAATGACCTTCAAACAAGTACAATAAATGTTAGACATTACATTTGTATTTACACATGCCCCCACATTCCACTTTCCTAGAAGATGACTCTGACTTCATGATTATAGACTTTTGTGCTGGGACTCTTGATGATTAGATATTATTGTTCTTCTTTTGCTTTTATCTTTGACTAAGTTACAACATACTTATTTTTCTCTATATGCCATACCTGAATGTCTTTTTGGGTGCTTCTGATACGAATATCACGACCTTCAACAATCAAATTGGCACTGGATGTGTTTCCACCTGCTACTACAGTGTACTGACCAGCATCAGACATTCTTGTGGAAGGAATGATGAGACGATGGACATATTTCTCTCTCTGAATTTTCATCCTAGGTACAGCAGAAAAGAAAACAAACAAGTTATTTCCTGGGGGAAAATACATGGCAAAGGTCAATGTGGCATAAAAATCCGTGACTTTCACCTGTCACCAATCTGAAGTTCTTGTCCATCCTTCATCCACTGGACCTGAACATCAGGTTCTGAAATTTCACATTCAAAAATAGCCCTCTTCTTCTCCACAACCTTGATATCTTTAATATGTTTCCTAAATTCAATGTGACGAGCTAGGGCAGAAAAAGAATGAAATGAGTGCTACAATGATACTTAAGCTAGCAGAAGTCACTAAATAGACAAATCAAGAGGGGAAATACCTTCCACAAATAAAGTGGCAGATGAAGCTGCTTTTCCAGCAACGAAAGTGTATTCTGCAGCATCACCAAAGTGCACATTCCTTATGGAGAGGGAGTGTGTGAGCTTCTTTGTTCGTATCTGGCATTTATCTGTTGATTTTATTTCTACCCCATTCTTTAGCCATTTATAAGAGATGCCTTCATAGTTGACAGTAACTTCAAATGTTATTGTGTCTTTCTCTTCAGCATTGATGTCTTTTAGCATGGAGGTAATTAGGATGGCTAAAAAAAAGAAATTATCATGTGGGTTTTATTGGTTTTAGGTGGTTTGGGGGTTTTTTGTTTGTTTTTTTGAGGGTTTTTGCTTTGGTTTTTATTTTTTTTCTATTTTAGTTTTTATTTTAGCACACATTAAAGTATTTTAAACATCTCTGATCCAGTTAAAACAGTGTCTGACTTTTGGTAGTACTAAAAGAAAGGCTCTGTGTCTAGAATCAATATTACCAATTAAGTTTCCCAAAACTTATGGATGACACAGGAATATAAATTCCCTCTCTTAAGCTTATGGTGACTTGGTGCTTATGCACGCTGGCCTAAACAGAAGAATCTGGGTCCTAATTATCCAGTTTCAGTATCTGAAGGGGGCCTACAAAAGAGCTGGGGAGGGACTTTTCAGGATATCAGGGAGTGACAGGACTAGGGGGAATGGAGCAAAGCTGGAGATGGGTAGGCTCAGGCTGGATGTGAGGAGGAAATTCTTCAGCATGAGAGTGGTGAGAGGCTGAAATGGGTTGCTCAGGGATTGAGGCCCCCATCCCTGGAGCTGTTTAAGGCCAGGCTGGATGAGACTCTGGCCAGCCTGATCTAGGATAGGGTGTCCCTGCCCATGGCAGGGGAGTTGGAACTAGATGATCCTTGTGGTCCCTTCCAACCCTGACTGATTCTACGATTCTAAGTTTGCAGGTTCTAGCTCTGTTTTTAAAAGGTAACTGAAGCTATTTGGAATTTATACCTCTACAACTGTGCTGAATTGCACTATCTGCTTGTATTAGCTACTGCTAAATATTATAGTTAATTATGGTTTTACATACGTTTTACAGTCAGAGTTGCACTGACTCTGTCATTTCCACAGACAAATGTGTACTCTGCAGAATCTTCACTGCTTGTATTCATGATATTGAGTTGATGGAGTTTCCCCTGGACCACTATTTTGAACTTTTCACTCATTTCAATCTCCACACCATTTTTCAACCAGACAGCTGGCACATTGAAATGAGACACTTCACATTGAAAAGAGGCAGTTTTGGTCTCGGGGATCTCAACACTTTTCATGGTCTTTGTGATGTGTATGGCTAAGTGGAGAAAGAGATGGGAAGAAAAAAATAAGAAAATTTATTTTTTAAGTTAGTATTCATAGAAGATTGAAATAACCCAGAGGGCAACAGGCTATGAAGTGCAAGGTAAAGGCATTCAATATGAGTTGGTGCAGCAATTAATGTAACTACTTTCTTGCAAACTTCCAATACTTACATTCAACAAACAGCTTTGCTTTACACTCAATTTGCCCAACGAGAGCTGTGTATTCCCCAGCATCATCAGAAGATATGTTATGCAGCATAAGCTTGTGAACTTTCCTTTGAGATATTATCTTGCATTTGTCACTTGGTTTAAGCTCAACATTTTTGTGGAACCATCGGACTGGTACAGTGTCATGGGATACACTCAGTTCAAAGGAGACGACAGCGTTTTCCAGAGCAGTCACATCCTTTGGCTTTTTGATGATCTTGACAGCTTGAGGAGAAAAGTTAGCAAGATTCAGCAGTGTGTTTGATTTAAACTTCAAACCACACATTAAAGCAAATATCCAAACAGAGCTGACTTACTTTCAACATGCAGTCTGGCATTTGCTCCTATCTTTCCAAGCTTAAAGCTATAAACAGACTCATCGGTGACAACACAGTTTTTGATTTTCAGTGTGTGAACAGTTCCTTTCACTGAAATTTCATATTTGTCACTTGATTCAAGTTCAACTCCATTTTTAATCCACAGAGCTCCTTTCACATCAGGGTGGCTCAGTTCTACACTGAAAACTGCCTCTTGGGTTTCTGTCACAGTCAAGTTTTTTAGTGTCTTCTTTATCTTGACAGCTAGGGGAGGAAAAAAGAAATTGACAAACTAGACCAAAATTTAAAATTATGGTAAAGACAATAATCTTAATAAAATTGAACCGTGGTGCTTAAAATTTTAGAATATAAAGAAGCTTAATTGTACAATCTAGTCTGTGTGTACTGATTTAAACAGTTTCTACCAAAGCAGTATGCTTGGAACACAAGAACTCTCATTAACTTCTAGCATCCATGAGAAATAGGGAGCTTTAGTTGATAAGTTTACCGAATAACAAGCAAGAAGGAATTTCTATCTGCTCACCTTCAATGAAATGTATTTTGATTAAAATACCATGCTAAATTCCAAATATGGAGACTCTAAAATACAGTAAATTTAGTACCTCAGAAAGTGGATCATGATGAAAGTATTTGCAAAAACCAAAGCAAGTCATGCTTGCATCTTAGGGCTTGATCCAAGACACAGCAACTGATGCTGGACTGAGACTTAAAGGCATCAGTAAGTCATAAAAATTACTGACCTTCAACCTTCAGTTTGGCAGATGTCTTTGAGCTTGCTACCTCATAGCTGTATTCACCCATATCATCCAGTTTTGTTACAGGGATATTGAGCCTTCTTTTTACACCATCAGATTCAGTGCGATAATGATCTGTCAGAGGTAATGATCTACCATTTATTAGCCACTGGCCATCTGATTCAGGATTTGCCACCTCACACTCAAAAACAGCTGCCTGGGACTCAGCCACAGTCAAGTCAGTGAGAGGCTTTGAAATGGCACCGCCTGTTGGGAAACAAAAGCACGTATTTTTGTCATCTTCATGTTCATTTTCATCCTTATAGGGAAATGAAGCCACACAAAAAGTAGAAACTCTTTGCCATTATTTGCAATTTAACTGCAGACACTCTAAACTCTGTGAAAAATCAAGACTGGAATGTGACTTGAACATCAGTAAAAGATGTTTCTTACTTCTATTCTAGACACTCCTATTTATTATCAGCACCGTTATATTGAACATTCAAGACAAAACCCTTTTTTACATTAATTATATCAAAACATATTACATCATTCCACAAAATAGACCTGATTTAGTAAAACGTATTATAACTTAAAAAAACTTCATTCAATTCAAATTATATCAATCATAAAAGATAAGTAGAGTAGCAAGGAGGGAAGAGGGAGTGATAATTATGTTTTAAAAACTACAGAAACAGTAAAATTGCTACAATTAAGAAATATATTACATTAAGCACTGTTTTTCAAGTGAAAAATCTTTAATATTAACCCTACTAACCTGCTACTATAAGCTTTCCAGATGTTTTCTTCTCTCCAGCATAAAAAACATATTCTCCTTCATCATCTTTCATCATCTTCACCACTGTCAATTTATATATTTTGCCATGTGCTTCAATTTTGTATTTGGGGCCAGCCTTTATCTCTTGGCCTTTGAAATGCCAAATTACATCAATCCCTGAGTGAGAGAGCTCAACCTCAAAGGATACATTCTGTGTTTCAGTGCAGGTGATGTCATGAAGACCTCTAATAATCTCAATTTCTGTAAAAACAATACATTACAAATATTTTATTTGTTTCCATATTTTTGTGTTTAAGTAATAATTTCACAAAGAACTGTGTATCTTAAAGGAAGCCTACCTTCAACTGTCACATTGCAACTTGTTTCAACTTTGCCAACCATTAGCTTATAACGTCCTGCATCTGATGCATGGGTTCTGGTAAGCACAAGTCTCTGCTTATTGCCTTTACATACAGCTTGTATACGATCATCAGGCTTTATCTGATGTTCATTTAGGTACCATTTGGAGGAAGACACATCAGGTGCTGAAACTTTGCATTCAAGGATAGCTTTTGTTCCTTCAACTACATGGAGATCTTTTAGAGGCACCAATATTTCCACACCTGTTGAGTTGCAAAAATATTCACAATGAGAAAAATATACTTTTAAGGAGCAATCCTAAAGGACCCAAAAGTCAAACACATCTTCAAAATCGTGATAATGACTCACTGTATACTGTGAGCTGCCCAGTGGTCGACAGTTCAAGATCAGGAACACTGAAAGAGTAAGCACCACTGTCTTCCTTTGTTGCATCTTCTATTAACAACATGTGTGACTGTTTATCCAACACTATGTGAACACGGTCACTTGACTGAATTTCATGACCATCTTTCATCCAGACACCTTCCACATTTTCTAGGGAGACTTTAACTTCAAGCTGTACTATATCTCCCTCACAGACTTTTTGATCAGTAAGTCCTTGAAGAATAGCCATGGGACGAGCTGTGGAATGAAATCAAGTAATCATCATGAGATATATGGAGAATATTAAGACAGTATGCAATATAGTGATACAGCTATATGCTTTAATAGAGAAAATCTATAATATGTAGGCAATATAAGTATTACAAATGCTTACGCTTCATCTTCAGTTTGCACTGAGTTCTTTTTCCGTCCACAACAAAGCTATACTCTCCTTGATCATCTTTACTGACATCTTTAATAGTGAGGGTTTGTCGACCACGGCGGGACGCAATCACATACTTATGATTAGAAGTGAGTTCAACATCGCCATGATACCATTTCCCCTCCACATCTTCTGGGGAAACCTCACATTCAAGTTCACCTGAGAAGGATTCTGGTATTTCAACATCTTCAAGTTCTTTAATAAACTCAACAACAGCACCTACAGGCAAAAATAATTACATTCATTAATAAGCTTGATGGGCTATCTCTGGTGAAAACTTTTCTTTGTAAAATGAGCCTAAGGAAATTAATACATGTGTGATGTTACCATTTTCAATAAATACATTTCTAAACTTTCATACTGGATTCCAGTTCTGGGCCCCCCAGTTTAGGAGGGACATTGAAATGCTTGAGCCTGTCCAGAGAAGGGCGACGAGGCTGGTGAGAGGCCTCAAGCACAAGCCCTACGAGGAGAGGCTGAGGGAGCTGGGATTGGTTAGCCTGGAGAAGAGGAGGCTCAGGGGTGACCTTATTGCTGTCTACAACTACCTGAGGGGTGGTTGTGGCCAGGAGGAGGTTGCTCTCTTCTCTCAGGTGGCCAGTGCCAGAACGAGAGGACACAGCCTCAGGCTGCGCCAGGGGAGATTTAGGCTCGAGGTGGGGAGAAAGTTCTTCACTAAGAGAGTCATTGGACACTGGAATGGGCTGCCCGGGGAGGTGGTGGAGTCACCATCCCTGGAGCTGTTCAAGGCAAGATTGGATGTGGCACTTGGTCCATGGTCTAGCCTTGAGCTCTGTGGTAAAGGGTTGGACTTGATGATCTGTGAGGTCTCTTCCAACCCTGATAATACTGTGATACTGTGAAAAGCAGCTTGTATGTTTCTTATGCATTTAAGTGCAACATGTCTTTGTGTAGCTGTTTATTTTTTCCTGAAGCAGATCTCACTTTACGAGTACTGCTGTGTACTAAGCTGTATGCTTCTTACCTTCAACAGTAAGTTTAGCAGTAGTTTTTACAGATTCATCTTCTACCAATGCACAGCTGTAGTCATCATCATCAGACTTTGCAATCGTTAGTACAGAAAGAAAATGAGCCTTTCTGTCTGAGTGCATCCTGTATTTGTCTCCAGAATGAATCTCAATTCCATCCTTAAACCATTTCACTTTGACAAAGGGTTCTGATGTCTCACATTCAAATGTTGCCATGGAGTCTTTCTCTTTAGCAACCACATCTTGTAACTTCTGGGTGAAGCTGATTAGCTGCTTGGCTGTGTAAAACAATATGCAATGAATCAACAGTGCATGTAAACTTAGCATATTATGAAAAACTATCTAAAAAAGAATTTAAATTACCTTGCACTAACAGAAAAGCGTGGCTAGATGTTTCACCAGCTATATTGACTGCTTTCACCATGATGCTGGCAGAATCATCAGAAGTCACATCTCTGATGACTAGTTCACAGACATTATCTTCAGGCCAGTACCAATACACACGATCAGTCCTTTCTATCTGCACACCATTTTTGAACCACTGGCACTCAGGGTCTGGTTTTCCCACCACTCTTACACGGAAGTGCGCATCTGTCCCCTGGGCTACTGTCTGGCTTTGAATTCGTTCAAATATCTTGGGAGCCTCCATGCTTGGACTAAGCTCAACCTTCTCTGGTTTGAATGTTGGAATGGTGATTTTGCCTTCAGGAGGAAGCTCTTTCTTCTCTTCCTCTGGGATCTCTTTGGTCCAGTGAAGAAGTTCCTCTTTTGTCTTCTTTAGCATTTCTTCATAAGATTCATCTTTTTTACGAGATTTCAATTCCACAGCAGTGATGGCTTCATAATAGCCCTCTTCTGTCCTACGCTTGAATTTACTACGCAGCTCTTCAGATTCCTCCGAAAGCTTCTCATGAGTGATTCTTTCAGCTCTTTTCAGTTTCACCACTTCTTTGGTTGTTGCCTCTGCAGGCTTATCTACCTTCTGCACCTCAAAGAGCAGTTTTCCAGCCTCTGTGGCTACAGGCTCATGTTTGGGTTCAGGAGCACGACGAAGAACGGATCTGAAGTCTTCCCTCTGCTGGATCTCAAGTCTCACTTTATGCTCAATAAAGCCTTCTGGATTCTCTGCAGTAACTTTCACCTCTCCTGTGTCATATGATTTGCAGTCCACAATATCCAGGTAGTGGATCCCATCATAGCGCAGTCTGAACCTTTTGCTCTTGCGGATAAGCTGTCCATTGAGGTACCAGTTGACCTTGGGCAAAGGATAACCGGTTACACGGCAGCGGAATCGTGCTGTTTCACCTTCCAGGACTCTTGCAGGTTCAGGAACCAAAACAATTTCTGGTTTTTGTTTCTCCTTTTGGTCCATTGCAACTGCAGGAAGAGCACCCTCGTGGGCCATTCTTTCTAACTCTTCAATCCGCTGCAGTCCCCTTCTACCTTCTGGCAACTGGGATTCTTCCACAAGGCTTTTCTCATCCTTCACAATCAGAGTAGCAGATGTGTGGTCTGTGCCATATTTGTTAGTTGCCCTGCAAGTGATAACTCCGCTGTCTCTAGAATAAGCTACTCCATAGTCTAGGCTACAGTACCCAAACTCATTGATCATGCGGAGTCTGTTGGCTGCTTCCAAGGGCTTGCCATCATGCAACCACTCCACCACCATGGTTGGGTCACCAATTGGTGTAAGCCTGCACTCAAAGTGTGCTGGTCCAAATTGTTTGAGCCTTAAAGATGTGAGCTTCTTCTTAAAAAATGGTTTCTGTTGTTTTTCTTTGTCATAGAGATCTCCTTCCTCCCATTGCTCTTGACCATAACGCAAATGGAGAGGCTCTAACTCTGGTGCTGCAATCTCCTTGGCTTTATAAGTTCCTTTTGGAATGATTAATTTCCTTTCTGGTTCAGGTTCTATGTGTTCAACTTCAACATTTACTTTACATCGAGTAGTGTCCCGTCCAGCTTTATTAATAGCAGTAGCAGTATACCATGCAGCATCTTGCCTGGCAGTAGATTCTATTTTAAGGGCAGCTGCTCCTTTGGTTCCCTCAATCCTGAAATATAAGAAGGATTTTTTTTTAAACTTTTTGCATGTCTTTGTCATTCATTTTTGCCATTTTCTAAAACTAGGTCAAAGCCTTCAAAGGCAAATCTCTGGAGGAGTTAGTCATGCTCTTTATGTTTATTCATGTTTATGACTGTAGTTCCTAAGAATCAGGTAAGGAAAATAAAAAACAGCTTTGCATTCAATAGCAGTTTTGCCTGCAGAGGACTTCAAAGGCAGAGATGGAGAAAGTTTCCTTAAATCTCTGTTGTAGAAGCCTTGACATTGCAGAATACAAAATGCACAAACACACAGTCTGAAAAAAAGTAAGTCCTGAAAGATATAACTCTTAGCCTTGCTGCACTGAAAAAGCTATTAGTAGCATCATTAACCACTGGACTTACACCTTACTGAATGCCTTCTGTGGAGATAAGTCTATACAGCGCACTGTAGGAGGCACTTTGCAGAATAGCAATTATTAACGTCTTTAGTATTTAAACAAAATAAAAAATGCTTACTTTATTTTGGGGTATTTGTGAGGTACAATGATGTCACTGTTCTTCAGCCATACAATGTCAGGATTAGGGTTACCAGTAGCTTTCACTGCCATCTCCAGTCTTGAGCCCTCCTTGACACTAACATTCTTCAGCCTTTCCACAAAATGTGGTCTGACTAGGTCTTCCTTAGCTGCAAAAAGCAATGTAAGTTATCACCAGGAGAAATGGCATAACCATGGCTTTTAATAAGAAACACTCCCCAGCCTGCTATAAATAGCATGCACAGTAGATACCTTCCACAGTCAGTGTCATTGAGACTGAAGCTTTTCCTGCCCTATTCTGAGCAATTACAGCCCATTCTCCAGAATCATCAGGCATAGCAGGAACGATGATCAATGACTGTGTGCCATCTTCTTTAATCACTATTTTGTGGGTGTAGTCATTAATCACTTGTTGACCTGCAGATCCACATTGCAGGGGGGGGGGGAAGAATCGCATTCAGAATAGTGTCTCAGCAAGATGTAAAATGCACATAAGATCTATTTTTTAAAGACTATTTATTGAAGAAAATGAGGCTGACGTACCGTTATGGAACCAATATGTCTCAGGCATAGGTCTGCCAACAACTTTTAAGTCAAATCTTGCTGTCTGCCCTTGGGAACATTTAAATGATGTAGGTTTCAGCACAAAAACTGGCTTATATAGTCTCTCTAGCTGTCCTTCATCAGTTTCTTCTAATCTACGGGCTGGAGAACGAGAAGGAGAACTGCGAGCAGGAGACCGGCTTGGAGAGCGTGGAGAAATAGACCTGGAAGGAAAAGATAGGACAGATGTCACATAACAGTGGGTTGACATGATGAACATGATTTGACGTTTGCCTTTGGAATCTTAAAGAGATTAACCAATTTATGAAATTGTGCCAAAATTATTTTTTATTTGTGGTAGGGAAAATGTCTGGCTTTTGGATACTGTACATAGAATCACAGACTCAACAAGGTTGGAAGAGAACTCCAAGATCATCCAATCCAATCTAGCACCCAGTCCTATCCAGTCAACTAGACCATGGCACCAAGTGCCTCATCCAGGCTTTTCTTGAACACCTCCAGGGATGGTGACTCCATCACCTTCCTGGGCAGCCCATTCCAATGGCAAATCACTCTCTCTGGCAAGAACTTATCCAGCCTATACCTCCCCTCACACAACTTGAGACTGTGTCCCCTTGTTCTGTTGCTGGTTGCCTCGGAGAAGAGACCAACCCCACCTGGCTACAATGTCCCTTCAGGTAGTTGTAGACAGTAATAAGATCACCCCTGAGCCTCCTCTTCTCCAGGCTAAACAGGCCCAGCTCCCTCAGGCTCTAAGTTTGTGATACGTTTGTGCATATGAGAATGTACATAGGATGACAGAACACAGTATATGGCAATACTGGAATTTTTCTATTTCAATAGTGGGAAAGGAGAGTCACACACAGTACTAAAACTCTAAGAACATAATTATTATTTTTTTGAAAACATGACTACTTTAAGAAATAACAATGTTTACTGAGGTAATAATCTAGTACTCTGGAGATACATGTGAGTGATGGTATTCTTGAAACTGCACTGCCCGTTAAGAAGGCAAAGCAGACAAGGAGCTGGCACATTGGTCAATTTAAGCCATGAAACCATAATTTAGAACTTCTCTAGAGGTATGTAAACTCCAACAACAAGCTGTTTAGCAACTGTGTAATGAGTTTTGGAACTATTTATCACAGCAGACTAAATTCTCATGGAAGTTATGTATTACTATGTACCTACCTATATCTTCTCATAACTTCCGGTCCTGGCATATAACCTGGAGTTGCTGTGGGTGCAACAGGCTCAACATAGAGTTTTGATGAGCAAATAGCATTTCCTTTCAAATTACTGGCAAGGACAGTATAAATTCCTTCATCTTCAGGTAAAACAACAGGCAGACGCAGGCTGGCACTGCCATCTTGCAAAACTTCAATGTGGTAGCGCTCTCCATGCCTTATGCGCCTGCCATCTTTGTACCACACAACCTATACACAAAGAAACAGTGTAATGTTATGTGTGCTCTCCTAAAGACAAAAATGTAGTAATGACTCATGCATATAATTTATTACAGCTTTCTCTTTCATAGCTGATATGTCTGCATATCCCTTAACGTTTTTACTTGAAATAAGTAAGACATGAAATGTGTTTTTACATGAGTTTTGGAGCTAGAAGGAGTCAGAAATTCCATTTTGATGAAAAGTAAAGCGATCTAGAACATACTACTGTGTTCCCTGCTTGTATGGGCTAACCAAGGGACACTCAGAAGTGAGAGCAACTTTACTATTAAGTCTCACCTACCTCTGAACTGGCTAACCAACCTAACACTGTTCTGTTAAGGAACAAATAGATATCAAAAGACTGGATTTCTTTTGAGATTTGTTGGTTTCTCTGCAGAATATAAAATATCTGACAATGAGATGCTGAAGGTTTGTTTTGGTTTTTTTTTAAGTAGAGAATGAGATTTTTTTTAGATAGATTCATGTCACATAGGTTTGACATACCTTTGGCAATGGATATCCAGTTGTCTTGCAATGGAAGGTAACTCCTGTCCCTTCAAATGCTCTGTAATTCTTTAATCTTAAATCAAATCCAGGTTCTATAGCTTCAGATTCAGAAATATCAATCATCATCGCCTCTCCGTCCTCTTCAAGAAGTTCATCTAAAGTCGTCTTAATAATTCTGAGTTCAATTTCCTTGATAAGTCTTTCTTCAAAAGAAGAAATATGCAATTCCTATATATAAAAACAAGAGCATTAGTTCTATGTGTCAGATAGTGAACTTGTAAAGAAGTGATTGCTACTGGTAAAATGTCAGTACACAAAATTACTATGGAGTGATATACTTACTTCATCTTCTACAAAAGTTCTGACCATCACTGTGTCTTTGGCCATTTTCTTCCTAATTAGGGCTTGTTCTTTCTCATATTCTTTTTCAAAGTCACCATATGGAATTGCTGGGGCTACCTCAGCCACTTTGGGTTCCTGTACGTATGCAGTCATCTGAGTTTGGTACATCATTTCTTGTTGTGATTTTATGTAGGCATCATAATCAGCTACGAATTAAGAACACATTAAATTTGATAAGTTTCTGTGGGCATCACTAGATTGAATGGAGAAAAATAACCACAAACTTAATGTTTTGTGTGTGTGCGATTCAAGCAGAATTTCTGTCTTCTTATCCAATAAAATACAAACAGCAATAAAATGCAAAAACTAATGCTTTCATATGAGCTTTATAATCAGGTAGGTTTTACTGTGGTATTTTAGGTGTTGCAGTTATCAGTGGAAACACCTACAGAGACTATTTTGCATTCTCTTCACCATGTCTCTGTTTCCTGCAATCTTTAATACAGTTTTACAAAGACAACTGAAAAAAGAAAAAGCTTTCTCCTTGCAAAAGAGTAATCTGTGAGTTACCTCCTTTCCCCATATCAACCTCTAGATAGTTTATGTTATGTAGGCAGTTATGGACATCAACAGAAGATTCGTATAGTCATACATTCTACCAGAGAATGTATTTCAGAATTTGATGCCAGGGCCACCAGATCTCCATTTACGTTCCCTGAATTAACAGAAGACTCAAAGAATTTGCAGCAGAGCTAAAAGCAACTTTAAACCAGAAAAATGTTCAGAAGAAATATTTGTCCCATTTCTTCAATCTAGAAAATACCTTCTTCTAATAAGGAGACCGTTGCAGAAGCTTCACCATGTGTGTTCCGAACAACAATAGTGTATTCTCCGGCATCATCGGCAAAAGTCATGGAAATTTCAAGTTTGCATTCCCCGGTTTCTCTTTTGTAACTCACTTTGTATCTATGGAAGAAATAGAAATACAATCTCTTTGTAATTCTGATGAAGAGTCTTTTTAGTTAAATTGCTTTTAGTTAAGCAGTTAATCAGAATCATGTCTAACTTGTAGAAGACAAAAAAAGGGTAATATTTTGCAGACAATTCTCACTCAGGGAATGTGCAGAACAGTGTAGGAGTGGTAAGCATAATGAAAGTAAGAGTACAGCTCTACTTTCTTGCTATTAACAACAAATGAGATGTGAACAGTGCACTGACCTATCACAGATCTAGTTAGCAGGCACTGTAAAATAGTGTATGCAAGGAGCACATAATTTGTCTCAATATGGATTGTTATAGCATTAAATATTACAAGAATCCTACATTTTTTCCCCTCTAGTAGAAGGCACTGCTTTTTACAGACAACATTTGCATTGACAGAAAAAAACAAGGCTTCTTCCTGGTTTATCTTTAAGGATATGTAATATTGCTCATTTTATAGAATCATAGAATCAGTCAGGGTTGGAATGGACCACAAGGATCATGCAGTTCCAACACCCCTGCCATGCCCAGGGACACCCTACCCTAGATCAGCCTGGCAAGAGCCTCAACCAGCCTGGCCTTAAACACCTCCAGAGATGGGGTCTCAACCATCTCCCTGGGCAACTCATTCCAGGCTCTCACCACTCTCATGCTGAAGAACTTCCTCCTCACATCATCTGAATGCACCCACCTCCAGCTTTGCTCCATTCCCCCTAGTCCTGTCACTACCTGATGGCCTAAAAAGTCCCTCCCCAGATTTTTTGTAGGCCCCCTTCAGTTTTGTGGTCTTTTGAATATTTATATAGTAAAACTTAGCTGCCTAAAGCGTGACATTAAGACATGATTCTATGACTTTTCTATTAAAAAAAAAAAAAACAGAATCAATGATAGTATTTGACTCAGCATCAGTGAGGGAAGCAAAATTATGTTGATTAAGTATCCTTCAAAATTGTTTTAATGGGTTTTGTACGTTGCATTCAAAGTACCTGTAGCCAGTCGTTAGAGGAACTCCACCTTTTTTCCAGTAGACATGTGGCTTTGGGTTGCCCCCTACTTGGCATTCAAAAATGATGCTCCCACCTTCAATTAGTTTATGTACTACGGGTTTTCTTATGAAGAAAGGAGGTATGGGTTCTCCCGATACTTCCTCTGCTGCAGCAGAGACATCTTCCATTACAATGTCCTTTGTCTCCACATAGCTGAAGCAAGATTACAGGACAGGTTAGTGAGCTGATGTCTGAACCTCTCATAAACAGAGTGCAAGAAAATGATGACCACAGTAGAAGTAGTCTGTTTAGGAAAGTAACTTTACCGTTTCTCTTCTGTTACAGCCTTCTCAGAAATGGTTTCTCGAGTCTCAATTTCTTCCGATACTGCAAGGCAAATATGGTTTTAATAACACTTAATCAGTGACAAAAAGTGAAAGAAAGGTTAGTTAGTTAGCTATCTCAGAGGCCCAAGTAATTCCACTGAGAAAGCAAGTTAAGGGTCTGCATTGGACTATAACTGACATTTTCCTCATGTTCTTACAGCCATTACTAGCAGCCCTGAAGTACAACTGAAGGCATATGTTCTATTTGGGAGCTAGCAAAATATTCTTTGCACTACAACTAATAAGGAGTCAAGAAAGTTATAATCTTCCTACAGTGACAAGAAGAAAGGGCTCCAAGTTGCACAAGGAAAGGTTGAGATTGAATATTAGGAAAAAAATCATCACCAAAATGGCTGCTAAGCATTGCAACAGGCTGCCTAGGGAGGTGGTTAAGTCAGCAACTACTTCAAAGTTGTGTAGATGTGGTTCTGAGGGACATGGATTAGTGGTGGCCTGGCAGTTCTAGGTTAACAGTTGGACTTGATGATGTTAAAGGTCTTTTCCAACCAAAATATTTCTATGATTTTATGATTCTATAAATATATTTACCTTTCACGTGTAAGTGGCAGGATGTGCTGACACTCCCAGCCTTATTGGTAGCAGTGCAGGTAAATCTCCCACTGTCTTCTGCAAAGGCTTCACGAATCACAAGGCGAGCAAGCCCTGCTTTGAAAGTAATCTGGAAGTCCATTGAGCTCTCAATCTTGTAGTCTTCTCTGTACCATGTCACAGTAGGCTGAGGATGACCAGAGATATGGCACTCCAGTGTGACTGACTCACCTTCTGTCACAGTCTTATTTTTGAGGCCCTATACGATTAAAAGAAAGTATCACAGTCAGTGTATATTTTCACTACTAAACAGACATCTAAATAACTAAAATCTATTTGAAAGGAAAATGAAATATCTGCTTCAAACTAGTGTTCTGTCCATTAGTGTATCCAGGAAAAAAAAAAATTACTGTGACTAACAAGAAAACAAAATTTATGTTTATCACAGTGAGAAACTTTCACTGCAGCAGGCCAAACTCCTGCCTGACACAGTTTTGATGACCCCCATAACAGACATTCAGAGCCATTTGTATCAGAGACAAATTGTGTGGGTGAGTAGGTCTAACACAGAATTTAAAAGATTAAACAAAACTGAATTTTCATGGTCAGTTTTCCCAAGATAAAGGAATACATAATGGGTGAAAACAGAGTGGAACTCCCTTAATCTACATGCAAAGTACTTACTGAGACTAAGGTGGGTGGAGTAGAAGGGATTTCTGCAGGCACAGGAACTCTGGCAGTTTCTGTCACCTAGATTATTTAAAGCAAAGTTAATAAATATCTAACAAAGCCAAGGACTTTGCTGTACTTAAAAACAAATCAGTTGAGAATTTAGACAAGAAATCAGGCATAGAGCATGCTTTGCTTTTCATAGGCAAATATTAGGCCTTTAGAGAGTTTATGCAAAACAGCAAAGAGATAGAAGTCGGCAGAATGCTGTAAAAGTGGGAGTTTGAAATAAGGAAGACCAAAGAAGTGAGGCTATGCTAGGTTTTTAAGATATGAGACTGAAATTGTCTTAATAACATACCTTTGCTTCACCTTCTTTCCGCAACACCAAGTGCTCTTCCCGCACTGCCTCGCCCTTCAAGCTTACACCTGTCTCTTCTTTAGTTTCAACAGCATACTGACTTTTATAGGCCTCAGCAGCCTCTCCAAAGGGAAACTGCGGAGGGGCAGCTGGCTCGGCCTTTATTCTCACTTCATGTGGCTTTAGCTGAGGAGGTCTCACAGGCTTGGTGATTTTTTGTGCAGCAGAAGTAGTTGACAGCTCTTTTTCCAGAGTAGCCATGGCAGATCCAGCTATAGAAACCTAAGGAACAGAAGAAAAAGAGTTATGCCTTTGCTGTTCTCTCGTTTCCAAGGTGTGCTAGTTTGAAGCAAGCTGGAATGTTTTGGTAAAAGAAGTAGATAACGGGCAGTGGAATGAAAAACAGTTGTGTCTCCTTTGCTCACAGTCACACTGAGAACTCTGGGAAGAAGTAGTAAACATTCTCCATTTTGTTTCTCACTTCTGCCTTTGCCTTCAGACCTGGTCACATCTCATTAACCCTGCTCCTACTAACCTTGCTCCCTAACCTCTTGGCTGCGCCTCTCTTCTTCCTGAGAACTGGGGTAAGGTTGAGAGGGCAAGGGGAGGTGTTGGGGTGGTTTGAGAGCCCCTCCTGGGGACTCAGGTTTCTGGGAGGGGAGTTGTGCTTCTGTATTGTTTATCCTTTGTATATTTCTGTATATAATTGTATATATTGTAAATAGCTGCTTGTATATTCTGCTAGCTGTAAATAAATAGCTTCATTTATATTCCCAGAGGCTGTCTGAGTTAGCTGGGGCAAATCCAAAAGTGTGGGGGGGCGGGTAAGAGCCCAAACCATCACACAAGGGAAACAGCACATTTCTTGATAGACTGCATAGGCACCAGTTGAGTCCTTAGTTACTTATTTGTTGACACTGCCAAAGCTATATACACAACAATGGATTCTAGTTACAGATTGCAGTAATAGAATATCAAGATATAATTTTTATGTTGCCTAACATTCAATGATTTTCATTTTATTTGACTTTGGAATTGATCTTTAAATGGAAAAGAAACTCTTAAGTGCAACATGAGAAACGTCCTCTAATTTTATTCACTGGAATAAATTTTGCTTTCAATTTAATGAGTTGATTCTGCAATCAACAGCACTAATTACATAATGTCAGTGATAAAAATAACTTAAATATTTTAAAATATTATTTTAGGTGTAATGACTTCAGAAAATATTTTAATCTGTACAGAAAAGCTATTTTAGCTATATTGTTTAATTATGTTTGAAGGGAAAAAAAATTTTAATTATGTTTAAAGGAAAAAAATAACTTCATTTTTAAAGTTCAAGTGGAGTAGTATGCTTGAACAAAACACTATTTAAATGGGAACTTTTAATATTATGTGAAGAAGTTGAACAGAAGAATGGGGAAATGACATTTACAACCCAGATGGTGTCATGTTATGTAGCTTAATATGTAGTAATCTGTAAGGAAGAAAGAAACACTACTTCCAAATGTGCTAGTGAAGAGATGCACATAGTAAGACTGAAGAGGATACCTCTGCTCTATAGTCAAAGAAGTCAATAAAAACAGCTCAAGAGAGCATACAACTGTTCTTCATTTTGAGAATGCAACCCACTGGAGTAGGAGGAAAAGTCAAACGGAACAGGTGACCTACTGATATAAATGAGCATGCTGTTCTGCCTGGCTAGTTTCCATTTCTTACCTCGTATGTATGATCTGGTTTAGGAACAGCAATTTTGGAGACTGTGAAGTGAGGACTTGCTGTGCGGGGTCTTGGGTGTTCAATATGAATTGTTTTCTCAGTTTCTGTTGTTCTTTTTATCTGCACAAAGCAATGAAAATGTTGAGAATGTGATACTGAAGCAGATTTCACTGGGACATAGTTTTTGGGAAAGAAAGCAAAGTAAACTGAGTCTAACCTCTGTTGATAAACTAACTTCCTTCTTTTCAGCAGCTGAGATATGTTTTTCAGGAGGAACATGAACAGTTTTTACTTCTTTGGTGACAACATGACGTTCTGTTGGGGCCTCAGCAACACGGTCTGTTACGGTGTGCTCCTTATAGCCATATTCCAAAGTTTTCTGCTTTACATAAGCTTCATCTGCTTGTTGTGTTTCCCAGGGTGATCGAACGCGTGCCTGATCAACTGCTGCAACCACTGTAGCCACAGCTTCAGCTCTTTTTCCAGCTTCAGTCTACACATAACATAGGACAATTAATGCAAACATTTATCATGGTATTAAAGACTTGCATAAATGGCAAATACTTATAAATATGATGCTCAGGAAAGTGGTTTTCAGCTGAAGAGAGCACAGACACAAGTAATAATGTGTCCAATGTATTCAACCTGCAGTAAGTAATTTCAAATATAGACATTTTTTCTAAGCTCTTTCTATGCATATTCAGAACATATCTATGATAATGTGCTTTGTACTTACTGATATTTGCACGCTTTTAATATTTATAGTCACATTTATGGCATTTTTTTTTTAAGAGTATGGCACATAATTTAAAAGTCAGGATGATCATTTGGCTCAACATAACTGGTAGCTGCTACTAAAATTCTAAAGAATGTGCCTGGCATCTCATGTGAATATATTTACAAAGGAATGTAGTTGTATTTTTTTAACTACAGGCATGTCTGTTAATCAGTGCTAACCTATTTTACAAATAAGAAAAACTGAATTAGCAATTAATTGCAATTTCTGAGAGTCTGACTCATGAATTTATATGTTATGCTCTTAAAAATAGGTTTTACTAATGTATTTTATGAGTGCCCAATAGTGTTTCTAGCAAAATAGATAGACTTTAAGTAAAAGCTGTTGGCAGCTAGGCTGTTCTTCCACATATGAGAGCTCCTGGCTGTATTAGAAAAACTTTCCTATCTGATTGTCAAAAGTAATAAACTGGCAGGTTTGAATGGATGTTAGAGTTTGCATTGAGCAATACAAACGAAATGTTGATAGAGAGAGGTTGCAATCATCTTGTAGAAAAGAAGAAAGATTGCTGACTCAGAAATTTAAAGAAGTAAGCATTATTTGGTAGTCATTGCTAGGGAGCAAGATTTCACAGATAAATCTGACTGCAGTCTTAAAAGTGGTATCTCCTAACAGAGTTAGACATAAATCTCTGTATGGCTAGACTAGAAACTTGATCACATTGATTGTGTTACTTCATCATTACAACCATTATTATCAGAAATTTACCATCAGAAACTATAATAAATAAGGGCATCCTAATTGTCCCAGAGTAGCTTTTAATGGTGAGGTCTGCAGATAATAGAAATGGTAACTGTTTTTCACATCTGCAAAAGCTGTATGCAGCCATCATAATGCTAGACAACTCTCTTCTTGTTTGGCTGTAATTTCTTGTCTAGCTCTGGACACAGTGATTGATGTTCTGGTTTTATCATAGAATCATAGAATCAACCAGGTTGGAAGAGACCTCCAAGATCATCCAGTCCAACCTAGCACCCAGGCCTAACCAATCAACTAGACCATGGCACTAAGTGCTTCATCCAGTCTTTTCTTGAAGACCCCCAGGGATGGTACCTCCACCACCTCCCTGGGCAGCCCATTCCAATATTCAGAACTATGGGAGTTTTCTTAGCTTCCCTTTTATTTTATATATTTCTTAGATTTCTTATTTATTTTATGTATTATTATAGCAGGAAAAAAGAAAAGATTCCATTAAATATGATCAAGAAAGTAATTTGAACAACAAGAAAGCATTCTGGAACAGGAACAGTAATGGAGAATTAAGGGGTTAGAACCTTGTTCACTACACACAGCTCTGGGTTATCTGTATACTGATAAGTATTGTTAACCCTGATGCCTATTTAAATAATAGTAATGAGTTTCCTTTTTTAAGAGGGAAAAAAAACCCCAAAACAAACAAACAAACAAAAAAAACCAACAAACCACAAATCCAAACACACACACGTATACAAAACCCCCCAAACAAAACCAAAACAGTTAAAATGCATTTCAGGAGTGTCAGTCCATCCCAAAGCTCAGTCAGAAGACAATTATTGGCACCCTATTAATGAAAAGTTAGGAAAGAAAGGTAGAGCTGGAATAATAGAGTTGAATTAATGCTGTCTTTAAATGTTTGTAAGTAGGATAAATCTCAGGAAAAAAAATGAGCTGAAAAATGTATCATTAGTATTTTTTTGAGGAACACATAAGGCTTGTAAAGAAGAGGGGATGAAAAACCAAACATGGTTATGATAGTGCTATTCACCTTTTGATGGGTTATGCGCACTTGTTCTTGTTTGGCAGAAATTCCTTCTTTACTTTTCATTATTATGACCGGTGGTTTAGGTTTATCAGTGGTAATTACTACCTTAGGTACAGAAGGTTTCATATCTTGCTTTCTTATCTAGTTTTTATGGTAAAGAAAAGTAACAGCAATCAATCGCACCTATAGTTAAAATTTTGGGGAAAGTAGAGTAAAGTTTCAGAGCGTGTATCAATGTGAAAAAAGGTGGCACCTGAGAAATGAAGTATTTCATTTGTACAAACCAAGTTATAGCCTGTTTCACATTCAAAATCATTTTGCATTGTTCTGTGTGTGAATTAAAGAAGAATCATCCTGCTTACTATTGAGTTGTGACACATCATTGTGGTGCTTTGTAGAAACTGTTCCATAAAAATGGGCATGGCTGACAATGTTTACTCCCATCAGTAGATGGAACTATTTCATTGGTTAAGCCAAGAACTAGATTCATTCAGCCCTCATACAAACATGAGCTTCATTAAATCAAACTCCACACATTAAATATCGCATCACGAGAGATAACCTTTACCATTTATCGTCAGCAATCTACTTTGGCTATGAAATGCTTGGACTGTTTCTGGGGTGCTTTGTTTTGCATTTTATTTTGTAATCGCCTCTCCATAAAGATACAGAGCAAAGATATGTAACGCATTTGATGAAAAATGAGGTTTTATAATATAATGATGAGTCAAATATTTGTAACACTTATTTACCTTTTCATGAGCAATCTGCACTTGCTCGTGTCTGGTGGATACTTCTTGTCTGGCATGGGATACTGTTTCTTGTTCTTTGGTTTTGTCGGTGGCGATTGTTACTGTGGGTACTGGAGTTTTCTCTGCTTCTTTTCTTACCTGGGTATTTGCAAAGAAAGAAGCTTAGGTTATATATTGTTTTAAAATACAAGGTATAAGATTTTCTGTATATTTGGAAAAGAGGATACAAATGAAAGGGAGGAGAAAGGTCAAACTGCTGATTGCAAAGTAATCTAGACTGGAAACAGCAACGACATAAGCAGACTTTCTACTAAACATATATACATTTAGCATAAATATAGTAAAACAATCCACAAATGCTTGCTTTGCTACTGAAGGCAATAAAAAGAATCAGATCAGAGGAAAACTGTCCCACATCATAATCAGCTGGGGAACATGTAGGATATTAGAAACAAATTTTAGGTAGTTTCCCATTTTCAAGAACTTCAGATATAATCTGCTCAGAAACTTGTAATGTTTTTTGCCCAGGCAGATTTCTGTTTCTCAGCACTTTAAAGGTAAGTGACACATTCTTTGTCACACATTTCAGCTGCAATGCAAATGCAACATTTCTCTCTAAACATGGATCTTCAATTAAATCACATTTGTCTGATAAGACACATGACAAAGAATTTGAATTCCAACTGCTCAACAGTTTTTACAAAATTTAAATCAATGCAAAATGAGTTTTCCCCTGCTTTTTTCTGACCCACTGTGCTGCTAAAAAAACCCCAAGCAGATTACAAATGGCAAACTTAGAAACAAAGCCTGGGAAAAAAAAATAGAAACAAAGTCGGGGCCAGGGGGGCGGTGGGAATGGAAAATCAAAGAGGTATTTCTAACATCCCAGTTCTTTAAAGGATTGAGAATGCTGCCAAGTAAAGTCATTCTACAATATATATTAAGGAAAAAAAATCCCTAAGTTAAAGCTTTTTCAAGCTTATCTCTCTCTCTTTTACTCTCATGTATAATGGAAGTGAAATAGAGTTTAAAAAAGAATCATCAAGAAGAAGAGATAAGAGAATGATAACAATACGAACTAAAAGACTGAACCCATGGTAAAAGGGAATATTATGGTATATCATTTATTTTGTTCACAGAATTGTCTTTTTAAGGAGATATTAGACTTATTAAAAAATGACCTAGGATATGACAATTGTAGTTAATATCTGTATTCACCTTCTCATGAGAGATGTGCCTTTGGTCTTGTGATGAAACAATTCCTTCTCTAGTTCTTGATATTACTGTTTGGTTTGTGGCTTGATCACTGGTAACTACTACTGTTCCCTCCTTTCTCATCTGATTTTTATATCAAGAAACAAACAAAAAAAACCCCAAATCCTTAAAACTGATTTCAACAAACTGATCATCAAAAGAAGAGGAGAAGGAAAAAAAATAAGAGGATTGCAAGCAAAGGAACAACACTAAGGGAAAATTGTTTTATCCCAAAGGGGAAATTATAAATGAGATATTAGAGGAAAACTTTAATCAGTGTAAGAGAATCAGTGTTAGAGAATAGATAAGAGGGGAGAATACAGAATTGTTTTGAAAGATGGTATTCGTAAAGCTTAAAAACTGTTTAAGAATAATTAGTTCAACCCCACTATGATGGAAAACAATTAAGTAATCCACAAACATTCCTTTACAGTCCAGATGCTCTGTACAAGTATGCATGCGTTTGCAGTGCACTGGGTAATATCTTGTTAATTCCTCACAGTGAATCATGCCTTGTTTGCATGTTGTATGAAGGGATAAAGAGAAGAATCACAGAGTGTCTGTGCTCTATTTCTACCTGCTCCTGAATGTGGACTGCAGTCATTGCTGTCCTTTTAGCAGTTTGCTCTACAACACCTGGAGCTGGTTCTCTCACCATGGCTTGATCCACAGCAGCAACAACCGTAGCAACAGCTGCTGTTTTTTCACTGTCCTTTCTCACCTATATTAGTCACATCAAAAGACATTTTTTCATGTTTTGCATACATTCAAAAGAAGCACAAAACAGGTACAGAGACAGAATATTGCAAAGAGATGTTTAAATATTTGCAGCAGAACTCAAATGAGAGCAGATACACACATTTTTAATACACAGCTTCTCAGACTCCATTTAGCAGATCTATTCAGCAGTGGTGAGTTCACACTTAGAGCAAATCCAGTGCCCATACTAAAAACAGACTTTACCTCTCTAGCACCAGCTGCAACATCGCCAGCAGCAGCACCGCTAATGGTGACTTGCTCTTGGACCCCGTATCTCCCCTCCCATCTTTCTTCAGTTCTTATTTGGGTAGTGCTTGTAGAAACTCTTGTTTCTTTCATCTGGGCTTCTGTGGTTGCAACATATCCTTCCTGCTTCCAAGGGGGAAGGACTTCAGCCCCAGTTGCGACTACTTGTGGTTTACGGACTGGAGACGGTGATTTCACTGGTCTGATAGGGGAGGTTGAGATTCTTCCAGCAGGAGAAACCGATCTAATGGAAAATAAAGTACTCCTATAATGCAGTGTCATGCAACAACTACTATACAACCAGCTTCAGCCTGAGCTTAAATTCACTCCCTGTTCAGGGTATCTTCAATATGTTGTAATTTGATTTTGAAAAAGTTTTTGAGATATCCTACTTACAAATTACACTTATCTGTTTTTAACATTGTGCCTAACACATGCTTTTGTCATAATTAGAACTGCAACATATCTTTGTAGTAGCTTAGTAGCTACTGTAGTCACTGATTTCAAAAAAGGCAATAAAATCAAGTGTCAAAGGGCATTTCACTCAAGTACATATGTTTAAAATGTTAAAATATACCACGTTATTTCCTTTTATTCAATCAATTCTCCTCATAGAAATAATACAGAAGCCTTACAGGTTGTGACTATCATATGTTATATTTGTGATATGGTCTCTGTAGGCAGACAAAACAATTAGCCCAGTCACCCTTTGTAAAAATGTTATGTGACACCTAGCAATAACACAACTGTATCTACTCCTGCACTCCATCTCATTTTCTTCCATTTGTCATCCCTATATGTGTTCAGACTCTAGGCAAGCCTCTGCTCAGGGCTCGTATTTTTTCCCATACTTATATCTAAACTCCAAAATTCCAATTGCTATGTTAACAGACAGCTTTGAGAAAGCGTTTTGAAAACTGCCTTAGAAGACTTTCTAACTTAAATTTTCTTTGAGAAGGTGGTTTGGTTTTTTTTTTTCGGCTGAAGTATTTCCTAGATAACATTAACAAATTTCAACATTAGGGGGCAGCAGCATCAAATTGATGTTTAGCTTTATTGCCCAACGTACAATAGGTCTGAAAGCGATTTGACTAGTAAGGGAGTACAAACATCTGGCTCTGTGCGCACTCTAGGTGGCACTATTAAGTCATTCGTGCATCTGTGCAGTCCGCCTTTCTCCCTGTCCTTGCTAGTTATTCTCAATGGGGCAAAATTAATCAGTATACTTAGCTCTGTCAATTTAAATAGGGCTCTTCTGAGTACTCAGCTCGAAGACTTTCCTTCCATGGCACTGGCACTTCAGGATATTGAAGCTATAAAAACTCCAAAGCAATTTACCTGCCTTTCAGCACAGACCTCTTGGGATCTCTTGTCCGTAAGTCCTGCTCTTCAAATCACTCGCTTTGTCTCTCGAGACCCTTCACACAGCAGAGCTAAACTTTTTTTTTTTCTTCATAAACATATTTGCCTTGCCTACCTCCAAACCTTTATTTCCACAGTCATTTCTATCACACATAGAATGTGTCCATGTTTTTCACATATCCTTCCATTCTGTTTGCCACTGGTCAGTTTCACTGTTTTTTCCTCTGTTCATCTAAAACAACTGAGGATGAACTGCTCTACTCTTTTCTTCCTTTATGAACTTGGAGTTCTGAATGCTACTTCAGCAATCAAATAGCATTTATTCTCTAACGGATATTCTTCTTTATCTAAAGGATATACAGGATAGGAAATTTATATAACAAACATGCACTCCTGCAGCAGTGGCAAATATAGGACATTATAGCTTACCATGAGAACAAACTCACTCAGTATCAAGTCAGTGCATTCTTGCATTTGATACTATGCTCTTTTTCTTACTGCTGTATGTGGAGGAGACTCAAAAAGCAATCTTGTTTGAAAGAATAGTAAATTTACCTGACTGGAGAGGGTGTTGGTGCTCTGACATGTCTTACAGGTGATGGTGACTGTCTAACAGGTGATGGTGATTGCTGTCGAGTCATTTGTGCTTTCGCAGCAATTACTGGTGGAGTGGGTGATTTTGACGTAGGTCTAGGAGGCATTCGTGGAGGTGCTTTGTGTGGGAGCTGTTGGCCTGTCACACCTTCTATCACCATTTCAACACTTGTAAGCGATCTGGCATCAAAGTGGGTTTCAGTTTTCTACAATGAAATCAAGAAAACAGGCATCAAAGTGGTCTTCAGTCTTCTACAATGAAATCAAGAAAACAGGTCTGATATATCCACCTTTTAGCCTTACCTACTTTGCTTTAGAAAAACATACCTTTTCAATTCTGGCTTGTCTGGTTTGTGAAATCTGAGCAGTCGAAACAATTGTCTTTGTCTTTTTAGCAGGAACGGCTTCTTCCTCACCTTTTGGGAGAGAAATCATGCTCAGAAGAATTGCATGTGGTAACAAACAATAAGCAGTTGTAGAAATAAATGAATGGTCAATTCCAATTATCTAGAATTTTCTATAGACAACAGAGAGAGAATTAAGAAACCATCTGCTGTCCCTGCAGTACTAATAGATGGATAATTGTGAAAACAGTTACAATATTTTTGTATTACTATGTCATCAGGGAAACAAACCACAAACAAACAAAACACATTTATTGTAGACTCCTCAGAATCAGTCAAATGACTACACAGACCTCAAAGTCTGACTGAAGTGAAATACAAGCAAGGCTGCTCCAAGTAGAGTAACTCACTGCTACAGTTCTCTAAGAACTTCCTCTTTGGCAGGCTCGTTTAGGGTAGAGTGATGTAGTCTATCACAGCTAGTTTACAGCTACAACACTGAGAACCTACACAACAAAACAAAAACAACTGTATCCTTAGTTTAATGGTGATTCATTCTAGAGAAAAGGACTTTTTAATTCTTAACTTGAAACATTTGACCAATTTCACCAAAGACATTGCCTTTTCACAGCAAATTAGTAACTCTTGAGAAAGAATTTAAAAACTAATGCATTGAATAAGGCTCTGAAGAAGTGGTTTGCGGTGTATTATCACAATAGCAATTCTTATTTTCATGGCTAGGAACTTATGCTCCATTACCTTGAATTAGCAGTTCAGCTGTTGAAGTAGCACGTCCCACGTTATTTGTAGCATTTACTGAATAGGTACCGGAGTCTTCAGGATAAGCTTCTGCAATTATTAAGCTGTAAAGGTCTCCATCTTGTAAAATTTGGAAATCGGGGGAGCTTTGGATTTCTACTCCATCCCGATAGAACTTCACCACAGGTGTAGGGATTCCAGTCACTCTCACGTCAAGTCGAACTTGACTTCCCTGCTTTGCAGTCATGCTCTGTAGTCGTTGTGAGAAGTTTGGTGGTGCTGTTCCAGCTGCAGTTTTACAGAAGAAACAGGTAGAAAAACAATAACTTCTGTTAAAAAGCACTGTAAGGGCTTGATAATCCCATTACTGAAAGTTCACAAGACCTAATTCTCTTGCACATGCTACTAACAAATGATACTTCCTCAAACATTCAAAACACTAGGAGCTGATTTGCCAAAAACCAAATAACCTTCATGTTTTTTTTCCATGTGTTTAAATGTTCTGATATTTCTGACTATACCCATGATTGCAAATGTTTCTGGAATTAGAGATACATTGATCATAAATACAGGTAGTATGCTCAGCCTCTTCAGTGTGAGTTTTTCTGTCAAATATAATTTATATCATTGAACACCACAAAGGAGTCCATCTTGCAGAACTTGATCCTCTCTTTTTTGAATAGTTGGACGGTAGCTGGTGTGACAGATCACAAGAGTAGAAGTATGTGCAGGGCTAAAGCAGAAATTTTTGATTGTGGATAAGAAATTGTAAGGTCAAGATTAAACTTTATACAGTTAATATGTAAAGGACACTGTTATAAATGACTGGTGAGAATGCTTTGGGAAAAGGAATTTGCTTTGTTATATCTTTGCCGATCAGGCAGTTCAAAACTCTTTTCGTTATCTGTGGTGCCTCTGCTATGTCTCTTGCATTGCAAGCAGAGAGATCTGCCTTTCTTTAGCTGCTTCATACCTGTGACTAGTAGTTCAGCAGTACTAGTTGCTTGCCCAGATCCATTGGTGGCTTGTACGGTGTATCTTCCACTGTTTGCTTCTGTCACGGCAGGGATCACCAGTTTAGCGCGGCCATCACTAAACGAGATCTGCACACCGGGCAGAGCTGCAGCAGAGAGAACCTGGCCATCCCGATACCAGCTCACCTCAGGAACTGGGATACCTAAAGAAACAGAAAGATGCTATTAAATGCCAGATATTCAAAATTACCATGACAGTCACTGATGCAGACACAGTTATAGTGGAGCTCAATGGCATAGGCAAAGACCTACAGCTGCATGTCCACTGACACAGTTGTAAAGGAGTTTCTTTTTAGAAAGGTCTTTAAAGTAAAAAGAGCACAGGACAACTGCACAGGCTACTACCTTTAGAAAATCACTTGAATAATGAGTGGACTGTAGTGTTTGGCAATCCTGTTGAGGGATAAAAGTTCATTAAAATTATGAAGGGTATGAGTTAACTCGCATGAGGGTTTGGTTTGGTTTTGGGGGGGGGAAGTTGTTTGTTCTGTTTTGCTGGGGGTTGGTCTCTTCCTCCAGGCAACCAGCAGCAGAACAAGGGGACACAGCCTCAGGTTGTGCCAGGGGAGGTATAGGCTGGATGTTAGAAGAAGTTCTTCCCAGAGAGAGTGATTGGCATTGGAATGGGCTGCCCAGGGAGGTGGTGGAGTCACCGTCCCTGGAGGTGTTCAAAAAAAGCCTGGATGAGGCACTTAGTGCCATGGTCTAGTTGATTGGATGGGGCTGGGTGCTAGGTTGGACTGGATGATCCTGGAGGTCTCTTCCAACCTAGTTTATTCTATTATGGGGGGGGGGGGGGGGGGGGGGGAGGGTGGGGATGTGGTTGCTTAATTGGTTGTGTTTGTTGTGGGTTTTTTTCAATTATTTTTATTTGCCAACATTGCTTATTGCTAAGGAAACTATCCAGGCAAATCATTTGGAGAGAAAGTAAAAATCAGAATGTCCAATCAAGTTAAACAGTTGTCCTAAGACTAAAAGATTGTAGAAAGCAAAGTAACAGTAAAAGAAACTGTTGTATACACTAACTTCAAATGCTATTAATGTTTTGGGACTAGTTTTAATTATTTTTTTTCCCTAGAGGTTCAGGAATGACATCTGAGACTGCACTCACTACAGTTACTCTAATTTGCTCAGTTTCACCCTCTGTAGTTTGGAAACCCTGAGCAGCATAGAGTTCTGCTTCTTTTCTGAATCATCCCTTCTATAAACTCTTAACTGTTTTGAGTTTTTAATGGTGGCAGGAATATGACTATGTGCATCTAAAATGGAAGAGAAGGTGTGATTGAAGTTTTTATTTGCAGTCACATGCAATTTGGTTAGAAAAGTTTTATATTTTGCTTGTAGTTGAAAAACTGATTTTAAGATACATATAAAGTAGAAATACACAGGAAAAAAACATGTGGCTAGTTTTAGAGAGGATTAGAAAATGAAAGGGTCAAAGTACATTTAAGCATTGCTAATTTCACTAATGGAAGTTATCAAACAGCCCTGATGGGTTGGTACAATTCAATTGTATACTACCATCACAGAGCAACATAAGCTTTATTACAATAAGCACAGAGTATCCAGCAGATGCTACTGATTTCATTCAGAATTTCCCCATCTTCAACGTTTGTGCAAATGAGGCTCAGGTTTTGGTGGTTTTTTTTAAGATAGGGGATATAAAATCATATTGTCAACAGTGAATTTCTTGAAATGTTGCCAGCCAAACTGTTTTGTTTTGTGGGGTTTTGTTTTGTTTTCTACCTATCTACTTTTTTTTGGTGGTAGGTTAAACAAGACTCTAAAGTTAGAACCCATTTTGAAAATCTGAGCCCAAATTCGTATTTAAAGAAGCTCATCTTCATAGATTTATTAGTCCCTTGCCAGTCCCATGCCACAGAGCTGGGGTCTAAAGGCAAGATCTACCTCAGATTATAGATATTTTTACCTGGAGTGTATGGAATAGCCAATGTTCCAGTGTACACTATCATTAGAATATTAATTACTTATTAATTACTAGGACATTCTTTTTAAAACTCTCTGAGCTTTTCTTGAGCTTTATTGAAAAAAACAAATAAACAGACAAAAAACCCAACAAACTCTGAAGTACCTGAAGCTCATTACTTAAGTAATTTAATTCAATGAGATTGTCCTGACTGTGATGGGACAGGAACTCCCAATCTGTACAATCTATGTACTGCTTTCAGCAAGGTGCAGAGTATAAAGGCTGTCTTGCATTGGGTAATACCTGAAAATACCACTTCAAAGGAAACTAAACAGAGTACAGATTAGTTCTTTATCAACAAATTCAATAATGATCAGTACTGTGGAGACATGAGGATGTGCACAGTTCTAATGTTAGCAGGATTGCAGATTCTCTTGACAGTCATGTACTGTCTCACATGTCCTCAGCCACTGCTCATCTATCAGGGCTCTGCCTGTGTTGGTATCTTGGCTGCTCTGGCATTCACTGCTTTTAATCTCTGGGTTTGTGTGTTCTGCACTTTCTGAACACTGGGGAAAGTACTGGGTATTTTTGTCTGAGAGCAAACCCTTGTAACTTGACACTTAATTCTCAATCTGATAGAAGAGTGTAGTCGATTTATTCTAGTTTACATACTACAAAATTGCATCCCAGGTCGTTGCTAATCCCTTGTTAGTACTCTTAGATTAGCTGGGCTCTTTGCATTTGAATTGTAGCTCTGTGTTACCACTTGACTTGTATATAAGAGATCAGTATTATCAGAGGTAAAGAGACAGTTTCAATTTCAAATTCACAATAATTCATGACAGACAGGAAGGGCAGACAATGCAGCAGAATAAAGGTATATAATCCACTAGTTATTCAATACTTTGAGAAATAAAACTTACATTGTCTTTATATATTTGAAAAATCAAATCCAAGCCACTGTCAGATCTGCCTTGGTGGATGTTTTGAGGGCATGGAATATATTCCAGAACCTCAGATTGTGAATAAACTTAACAAGAGATTGCCTAACATGATATTTGGGATTAAAATACAAATAATGCACATACTATTAGGAAAACTTCTGTCATCTCCTCAGCAAGAAATTGAGTTCCCCCTGAAGTACTCCACGATATCACAAAAATGAAAATGCTCACACTCATACATTGAGCTGCAATAATAGAATCCTAACCTGTTCTGAAGATCTATTTATATGTTTGTAATAATTATTGTAATGTATGTATTTGTAATAATCATTGGTGGAAAGAAGCTTTCACAAGCAATTTCATGTGTACAGGCACCAAGAGAAGGCTAGAACAATTAAGTGAAGAGTAGAGGGCCAGATAACAGAATAAAGCATTAAAAAATCATGAATGTAGACTATAGGACATCTTCAAGCACATTCTTTGAGGCAGTACTATCCACAAGGACCAAGGAATGAATCACAGTGGACCATAGATGTCAGAGATCTTTATAGTTCAAGAGATCATATGTTTGCACCTGTTAGAAAGCATCTGGGTAGTGTTTTATGGTATGTGGGTCATCACATTGCTATTGCCTGTAAGACAATATAATTCCATCAGCAGAAACACGTGCCATTTCTCCTTAGTCACTGCTGAGGTCAGAGGCTCTCTTAGAACAGGGTGTTGGCTATCTGGTAAAGTTATCTTGAGGGTTTGCATGGAATTTTGCACAAAACAGGGTGTTCCAATACTGTGGAGACTGGCAAGATGAATTATCCTTTAAAATCATGTGGCATTTTGAAATTGACATAAATCATGTTAATACATCTAGCCAGAGTAAGGTTTAGCACTAAATCACCAAAAAATTAACATATGCCCTGCTTTTTGCACTTTCACTCCTCATTCTGTCTCATCATCATCCAGACGAGATTACTTTCTCTGCACCCACATGAAATTCCTTGATTAGCATAGTACACCTTCTTTTAGCACAGCGTGTATCCTTTAAGCACAGTATATATATACACACACAGACTTTTAGTGATATTCCCCCTCCAGTTTTGATGACTCAAAAATACATGAGGATTAGACAGCAGTCTCATTGGCAGAGTGATCAGCTGTTGCCTGGGAAGCCTTGTGACATGTGTTATCTCTGTGGATAGCTGACACCCCCTACATAGTGCTGATTAGTACCATATGATGTGTGTGTATATATATATATATATTCATATTTCAGCACTATCCTCACCCATTCAGACTAGATCATGATCTACAGAAAGTGCTATTGTTTGTCTTAGCATAAACAGCACCAAAACCAAACCAAACCAAACATAAAAATATTCAATCCTGGAAAAATAAACCAAAACCTTACCACTAATATGAGCCTCAAAGGTTGCGGCACTACCCTCCAGTGCCACAACACTTTGTAATGGCTGTGTAAATGTTGGTGCTTTTGTCGTCATCTTTACAGGCACTCTGAAAGAAAGGAAAATATAATTAGATATCAGTGCCAACATTTTTATGATATGCACATCCTTCTTGCTAGATTTTGGACATATTTCTAATTACTTTCATAGCAGTTTGCCCTTCTCAGTTTTAAATCATATTGACCTGATGAGAAGTGAAGACCATAGGTTTTGACAAAGTTGTATAGCAAGTTACACTTAGGACACGCTTGGCTGAGTTGGATGCGAAACTTATTTTTAGCAAAGCTGCCATTTGGCATTACAGGCATGTAGCAGGAGACAAAGTTCTGCTCATCTCACTACACGACCTTGTGCAGGTCATCTCGCTTCTCTTTGTTCATTGATTTCCTTTAGCTGAAAAGAAACTAACCTACATGTAAAAATGGTTTTGGATCATGTGAAAATAGTTTGTAGTGTAAAACATTTGCATTCTCCCATGTAAAGGCATCTAGATGACTAAGTAGCAAGTGAAAAAACTGTGAAGGTCTACATGTAATAATTAATATAACAATTAAATAAATAATCTGAGCTACTATCTTCTTTTAAAATAAGTCTTTATGTAGTGAATAATTTGTTTTTACACAGATGTACATTGGCATTAAAGATGCAGATAAAACTCTACACTTTCTTAGACAGTAGCTCAGTGGAATGTTGAATACTGGAAGACAGCCACCTTGGAAATGCGAGCTAGGATATAAGGTAGCCACTGACACTGATGGTTTGAACAACTGGAGATTTATGCAAAAACTGAAAGAAAAATAGTTTGCTTCTCTTCCCATGCTATAAGATCCTACTTTGAAATAACACAATGCCTCTAGAAAAGCTTCTGTATCAGAAACACTTTATATTTGCATGAACATATTTAATTAATGACATTGAATTGTGCAGGTTTTTTAAAAGGTAGCTGCTCTCTTTATAGTATCACATACCTATTCAAGTTACATTTATTTAAGAGTAAAAAAGTTCCCTGAAAACAGATAACGTTTTAGCAAACAAAAGTTAATTCTATAATCATTTCAAGTCACTCTCACTCAAACATTTACTGCTACTTACTTTAGATTTTGTGCCACTTCCAGACTTAGCATAAAAATTAATGAGAAAGTAAAGTTTGTGTCCCTACAAGCCAGATTCCTTCATTGAAATCAGTTCTACTGCCTATGCACAATTAGCACATAAGGGCAGATCTGGATATTGTATGGGGATTTTGACCTGTTTACCTTTCCTGAATACTTGATGGAGGAACAGTCTTTTATCATAGCTTTTCCACTTTGAGGGTGAGGGGAAATAGCTCAAATCAGAAAGTAAACACCAATATCTTATCCTAACACAACACTAGCTTTCTGAAGGGAAGATGAAGACACATCTGCCACATTTATTTCACTAAGACCTATGTTTTGAAGCTGAGCTAAAACTGTGTTTTGAAGCTGAGTTTAAAATGTATGGAAGTAATCTTACAATAATTAAACAAGATGAAAGCTCATATATGTCTGTACATACACACACACACACACACACACACTTACTTTCCTCACTCTAGAATAGATAGAAATAATTTAATAGGAATTGTCATTGAATTCACACAATGTTTATGTATTTCATTGTCTAGGCAAATTTTACTGATGAAGATCTGATCTTATAAGGCTTTTTGTATAATTAGAATTGAAAGTATGCCTCTGAAATGTCATGTTCCCGAAATAACCTTCCTGGCTATGAATGACAGCAGACAAGTGTTCCAGAGCTGCCGTGTAATTGATACCTTAGCAGTTGATTCCCTTAAAAAGTCATCAGTGCTTAGCTGATACCATATGCATTTTATCAGAGCTATTCTCGGAGCTTCTCAGTTTATCTCTCAGTAGCATAACCTTGAACATTCCCAACAGAAAGCAGTTTTTAAGTTAAGCAGATGTTTCCATGTACTTCTCAAGTCGTAATTTATGCAGCCTTAAACTACAAATCTACTGGAAAAAAGAAAACCAACATTTTGCTGAATGTTATCAAAACTTACTCCTAGAAATTGAAGATATAATCTTGCCAGAGAATTTAAGTGCTCCATTTCTGTACTTTGAAATCTATACCATTACCATGATCAAATTTATAAATAATGTATATATATCAGGATTATTAATGACTGATAAAACACTTATTACATCAGCAAAAACATGCTACTGACCTGATCTCTCAAAGTGCCTGCAAGAGTGGGCTAAGCCCAACAAAATCTCCTTGAACGACGTCCTTATCCAGAGTAAGATTTTTTTAGACAATCCCAGCATGAGAATCGTAGAGCCTCTAATCATAAAAACAAAACTACACAGTCTTGACAGTGTAGTTTTGTTTTTTTGCAATCCCTACACCCGAGGCGAGGCGGGGAATGCACGACTGCTCAGAAGTGCTAACATAGTTGTTTTGCTTTATATACCCCGGGGTTGCTGACAGGTCTGCTTCATCATGGCAGGGCCAGTTCTGATTGGCCTCTTCAAAGAAAGTGTCTTGTGAGGGGGGATCCACTCTGTGTAACCATACACCACTTGTTGGCTTGATTGACAATGCTAATTTTGGAAGCACAAAAGAGCTTCACTAAGGGGACCTCATCTGGTCCAAAGATTTTAATTTACAGTTCAATTTTGTTTACAATATGCCATCTATAAGTGGTTGCAAATGTCCAAAGTTACGAGCACTAGATGAAGCAAGCAATAAAGAAGCATTTTAGCAGAGGATAGGGACGAGACAGAAGTAGCCATATCAGTCAGATTCAGCCTTACTCCTTTCCATGAGAGAACATCTAAGAAACTACCAAATGTATCTGTCAATCACCAAACCAAATAACTGAACTGAGCTCAGACATGTGGCTGCACACTATTAGAATACACAGCTGAAATTGTATTTATTCTGTGACTCTGAATTCTAAAATTCTAATTGGTAATAAATGTTGTTTGTTGTTCTGGTGTTTTTGTTTTGTTCATGATTTGTCTGCTTGATGGTCCAAGTAGTTAATCTTAATAAATAAGAACATATGAAGTTCAGAAATATAAACTATGTGTAAGGAAATTAACACAGACAATTACTGTAATTTCTAAAGGCAGATTTTAAGTCAAATAGTTTGGGGGTTTTTTTTGTCCTGGGGAGGCCTTCTGCAAACCACAGAGTTAATCATCTGTGGAATATCATATTAGTGTATGGGCCTCCACCAGCCCAGCTTCATCAGTTGGTTTCCTGACCTTGGATTGGTTGAAACAGAGATCAGAGTTAGAACACTACTCTTGTTTATAGCTGGAATGGAAAGCGTTTTGCCACACCACCCATTGTGCCTTCTTATTTAAATATCTTTCTCTCTTCCCTGCAAAATAGAATATTTACAACACATATCTAGCGAATTCTTTAAACACATAAACAGGCTCATTAGTTTATTTATGAGCTCTAAAGTCACATTACACATGTGCCTAGCTGTTTCGGTAAATGGAGGACTTACAGACTGCTGTTATCAAGATTAAGGATTTTAACGACAATTTTATTCTCTCTTGAATATCACAAGCTTCAAACTGCCACTTTGGCAGTTTGTGATTTTCCAATGTGGAATTACCAAATTTGTTTTCTTTCAAAAACCACAACCTTTCATTCATTGTTTGTCAAACGGTTATACTGCGCTACATGCTGTAGCTGCACAGCCAATGTAGCCTTAGCCTGAAACCTGGTTTCTTTCCTGGTCCCTTAATCTGTCTACATGTGCAAACTGCATAAAAACAATCAGTGTCTTTCCCATTTTCTTCTCTACTTCCATTTTCACTTACTCCATTTTTTTTTGGTCTCCTTTTTTTCCTATACAATGTTTGTTACAATGTCTGTCCTCTCATACAGTGTTTTTCACAGGGAGGTGGAAAGGAACCAAGGAGATCGTCGAGTCCAACCCCTCTGCCAGAGTAGGACCACACAATCTAGCATAGATCACAGAGGAACACATCCAGACAGGCCTTAAAAGTCTCCAGAGAAGGAGACTCCACAACCTCCCTGGGGAGCCTGTTCCAGTGCTCTGTGACCCTTACAGTAAAGAAGTTCCGCCTTGTGTTGTGGTGGAACCTCTTTTGCTGAAACTTACATTTTAATTTCATTTTTCCTTCTACTGAATACACAGTAAAAGAAGTCATTATATAAATTATTTGGTTACTTTAAACAAAACTTTTCATTGCTAAGATAATGACCTAAATCTCTATAGAATGGACAAAACACAAGCCAAAATTATATAATTATATGTAATGAGATTGCTAAAATTCCAGTTTTCTAAAGCCTACTTCTGAAGAAAAAAACATCACAGTATCACAGTATCATCAGGGTTGGAAGAGACCTCACAGATCATCAAGTCCAACCCTTTACCACAGAGCTCAAGGCTAGACCATGGCACCAAGTGCCACGTCCAACCTTGCCTTGAACAGCCCCAGGGACGGCGACTCCACCACCTCCCCGGGCAGCCCATTCCAGTGTCCAATGACTCTCTCAGTGAAGAACTTTCTCCTCACCTCAAGCCTAAATTTCCCCTGGCACAGCCTGAGGCTGTGTCCTCTTGTTCTATTGCTGGCCACCTGAGAGAAGAGAGCAACCTCCTCCTGGCCACAACCACCCCTCAGGTAGTTGTAGACAGCAATAAGGTCACCCCTGAGCCTCCTCTTCTCCAGGCTAACCAATCCCAGCTCCCTCAGCCTCTCCTCGTAGGGCTGTGCTCAAGGCCTCTCACCAGCCTCGTCGCCCTTCTCTGGACACACTCAAGCATCTCAATGTCCCTCCTAAACTGGGGGGCCCAGAACTGAACACAGTACTCAAGGTGTGGTCTAACCAGTGCAGAGTACAGGGGCAGAATGACCTCCCTGCTCCTGCTGACCACAACATTCCTGATGCAGGCCAGGATGCCATTGGCTCTCTTGGCCACCTGGGCACACTGCTGGCTCATGTTCAGGCGGGTATCAATCAGCACCCCCAGATCCCTCTCTGTCTGGCTCCTCTCCAGCCACTCCGACCCCAGCCTGTATCTCTGCATGGGGTTGTTGTGGCCAAAGTGCAGCACCCTGCACTTGGAGCTATTGAACCCCATCCCATTGGACTCTGCCCATCTGTCCAGGCGGTCAAGGTCCCGCTGCAGAGCCCTTCTGCCTTCCAACTCAGTCACATCTGCCCCCAGCTTGGAGTCATCTGCATTTTACTTTGTTTCATCCTTCCCCCCTTCTTTAGACTTGGAAACAATTAAAGAATTCTTCACTTTATTCTTAGATATTTAGATGAAATTAAAATGCTTTTCCATCAATTCTGCATCCCTAGCAAGTGCTATAAACTACTTTATAATGAAATGTTCAGAACCTTAAACAAATGCTGTAAAATACATTAAATTCATGTTTGTGTGATGCAACTGGCTTCTGGGAAGTTGCAGCAGTTTCAGAGTCTAACATCTCTTACCTGAGTTACTTTAGCCAATGTTGCAAGATACATTAAACATTTTCTGCTATAAACTGAAACTTGCTTACAGAAAAGTGTTTGACTTCTTACTGATGAATTTACTGTCAGTTGCTCCCAACACAGAAAATTTAACTAGGGCAGTATGCAATTTTTGAAACTACTTTAGCTATTTCACATGTGAACAGCTTACTGGGAACTTTGCCTAGACTGGAACAGGTGTGGAATACTTATCAGTGTCCATATTCGTTAACTTCATGTTGATAGTTGCCACTCATATAATCTCCTTGGAAATATCCAAGAAGAAGATTTACAGATACCACTTTTCTCAAATTTTCCTTGCATATTCTTTCTTTAAATATCATTCCCATTCCACTTCCTTTCACAAAGCTGTAGTTAATATCATAATACTGGGAACGAATTTTAACCAACATATTTAACAGATTGGATTGTTTAACAAATTCTAAGATTCATAAAACTATGTAGAACCAACAAGACTTACCATGTTCCACACTGAATCCATTCCTTGGGAATACTTGAAGGAATTTCTCTGCTCCTTGTTGGCAAAAGAAAGTTGCTGGGGTTTCCATTCGTGTTTATGAACACCAGTTTAATAGAATCATAGAATGAATCAGGTTGGAAGAGACCTCCAAGACCATCCAGTCCAACCTAGCACCCAGCCCTATCCAATCAACTAGACCATGGCACTAAGTGCCTCAGCCCGGCTTTTCTTGAACACCTTGGTACTGTTATCTTCCTGAATCAGGCTCTGGCCTTGTTAAATCTCATCCCACTGGCCTCTGCCCACCTATCTAGCCTGCCAAGGTCCCTCTGCAGGGCTCTCCTACCCTCCAACAGATCAATACCTGCTCCTAGCTTGGTGTCATCTGCGAAGTTGCTGATGATGGAAACACCAGAAAACTATAGATTATAACAGATAAATACAGATCTCTGGTTTGCTCCATGTATTATTTAGAAAAGGATTAGCCTTTCTTTTTTCCTTTTTCTTTTCTTTTTTTTTTCTTTTTTTAACTGTCTTTTGTAAGCCAGAAGGCAGAGGGGAAAAAACCTCAAATATTACACCTCAGGTTGTTCTTACTGGATGACAGAGGAAAAGCAAGAACTCAGTACCATGAATTTGCTGGGGAATCAAAATTTGCAGGCACTGAATTCTGCACTGTGATTTTCACAAAATGGATTTTTCAATGGAAACTTTTGTGTGTCATACATAGGATTCTAGATAATAACATACATTTAATTTTTTTAATTTGGGGGAGGGTGTCTGATATGTACTTTGTCAGTCTCCTGAGTGTGATTGCGGTTAGAAACTGTGTATTCTGTGAAATCTTTCAGCAACATGGGCAAAAGAGTGGTGTAGTCAGCAGAAAGGTAACAGTATGGCATCCACAAGATGGTTGATATTTGTCTCCATTCCATTTTGCAATAAACTGTGAGAGATACAAGGTAAATAAGCAAAGCAAGAGCTTCAGTCCTCGGCTACTATATTTATGTGCACATATACACAGCCTTGTGACTGCTGTGGGCAGCATGCCACTGACTTTTCCATAGCGTCAAGTGAGTGATTTATGTGATCAGGTGAAGACATTTTTTTTCAGCTCATTTCCTCTCTATGTACTTTAATTTGGAGATAAATTTAAGTTTCTAGCAGCCAACCTGTATTGTGTTGGCGACATATGTTTAACATTTTGCTATTATGATTTAAGCAACTCTCAAAAATATTATTTCAATAGCAGTTTTGCACAGATGACATTTACCTGGATGAGGCACAGAAGATGATGCTCTGCCTAAACTCCTACCTACTCTTTGTGACTGTTGTGGTATATAGTCCTAATGTAGGCCTAATCAGCTTTTATATGAATAATGACAAAATGTTGCACAAGAAGCACTTGCACAATGCACATGTACCCATGGCATCAGCCAAGCCACACATGGTGAACCAAGGCAGAAGTCTCAATAGCATGAATCATTCATGAGGTAGGACTTTGAAAATCTGAATCAGAAGGATTGAGATGAAGAACAGATATTCCCAAGTCTAACCAGATGTTATGTTGGTTGTTGTGCCAGTCAAACAGCCATCCAAAATAAGGCATATTCTGAACTACGTTTTTCAATGCTACAAATTGACATTATTCAAGTCCTTCTCTTTCTCTACAAGGATCTTTGTAATCAAGTGAAAAAGGCATCTAAACTTTGAATTTAGGAGATGGAGACAGAAATTTCATCATGCTAAAGACTTCCCTATAATCCAAAAGATTCCATTTCATTTCAGGTTTTCTTTATATCCTGAATGGATGCTATGGGTCTTGAGGAAGGCCTTTTTGGTGAGATCCATGGCTAAACTAAAGATGTGCTTTAAAACTAGCATGGATATCACCACTTCATAGTCTGCTCCTTTGAACTGTAATGCCATACATTAACTGGAAATGGACTCCTTTGTCACACTAGTCCAGTCCTGACAACAAAAGCAATAGAGTGGAAGACTTCTCCAATATAGTGGAAGATTCCTCCTTTATGCTGCTTTAAAGAGGCTCTCTCCTCCCTCAAGACCTTCTTGGTATGAAGCATGCACTAGAAGATTCATGCTGTTGATGCCCAACCTCCTCAAAATGTCTCTAAGTATAATGAATAATGCCAGGAACAATGTATTTAATAAACTGGAGATTTCTGCAGTTATAAACTCATTTTAAGTAATTTGTTTCTAAATTCCCTAAACAAGTTAGGGGGAAGGACGATTGATGTAATTGATAACAGTGATTAAAGCTGTAGAATAAAACAGTGAGTACTGATGAACCATTGAGGAGATTTGTAATTTTAAAGGCTAACGTCCCTTTTTTTTTCTCACTATCATCTTCTGTTAGATTTGTTCAACAAACCAGAGGAAAAACTGAAATAAATTATAAATCAATAATCTAATAAATGCTGTACCCAGATTAATTTTATTGTTTATTCATATGTAAAGAAACAAATACATATTGTAACCTATGTATAAAGTGAATATCAAGCAAAGGCTCATCTTATTCTCACCCATGGCAAGTATCTACTAAAGGACACAGCAAAGAACATGACACCCTCATTTCTTAGGCATCTTGCAGTTCAGTCCATCTTCTCACCCTGTACAGCAGGCAGGAGAAGAACAGGATCGTGTTCCAAATTGAAGCTAACCTCTAGTGGCCTCTCAAGTTCAAGATACACTCCTTGAAGCCAAAGTTTCTCTTTAAACCTGTTTAAAAAAGAGTCAGTTAATATTGCCTATATTCTTCATGGTGGCAGCTGCAGCATTCTGTTTCATAAGCAGCGCTACGATAGTTGGCCTAGACCCCTCTCTGCAGTCATGAGACAATTACAGAGTGAACAGAGTGGTTTCAGACACGAGATAAAATATTCTAAAACTCAGTGACAATAATAATAACCAGAGGACAACTTTAGTTATGAAAAAGAGCAGAGACAAGGAAAATGGGGAGAAATTTCACCTTTCCATATGATCTACACAGAATCATAGACTTATTTAGGTTGAAAAAGATCTTTAAGATCACTGAGCTCAGTGAAGTCCATCACTAAGAACCACATCTTTATGTCTTTTAAATGCCTCCAGAGACAGTCTCTCATGCTTTAATCATACCAAGTTCCTTATGTGCACCAAGTAAAACTAACATGACCTTGTGTTTGGCCTGCTGTTTTGCTTTAGAATATCTGCCATCTCACATCAATGCACAGGAAACTCAAATAGAAAATATGAGTCAATGCTTGATCAGCTGGTCAGGAAATAAATTGTGCAGGCACCTTATTATGAAATAAGAACAGTTTTTGAATCAACATATACAATAATTTCCTTCTCTTTTACACGTTGCTCTGCATCTAGATAGACAAATCTCAGGAACTTGAAGACAAAAGAACACAGCTCTTTCTTTTTTTATATATGGCTTTTTGTCATAGAATTCACTACTCATGAAAAGTTCAGAAATTATTCAGACACTTTAAACAGTAAATATGATTTTGTTTGAACCGGGTGAACAATTGGAGCAGACTATGAAACAGTAGCCTAACAGAAATCCCACATATTCTCAACCAATTTCCCATGTCACATCAACCATCAGTTCTTCAAAGGCATGAGAATCCTGGAGTCTCTTTTTCATTACATTGCTCCACACACCTTCTAGAAAGAAAGCTATTTGTCTACATCATCATGAAATCAGCTTTTCACTGCAAACCCATCTCACTAGTTTCAGAGTTAAGTAATAAACATTATCAATAGTATCTTTCATGTATATGTTTTAATTGAAAACTTTTGGCAACACATCTTATTTTTTATGTGCACAAACTATTCCTAGCCCCCATTTACATCTCTACACTACCTGACTTAATCTGACATTGTCAGTGAAGCAGTGAACTACCAGCAGTATAACCCAGACCAGTAATGATGACAGGCTACAAAACCTCTCTCATCCCTGAATACACTACTCAAAACCAAATCAGTTCTAGCCAATCATAGGCTCTCAGAGCCCACATTCAGGAGGCAAGAATCAGTCTCGTGCAGGAGGTCACCAAAAGGACTATTGGGTTTATGGGTCTCATTTAATCTTCTGAAATTACTCAGTGGGAGGTTTTGTCACCTTCAATCAACTAATGAATGATGACTGTTCCTCTGCTCTTAGGGCTGCCACTTATTCTACTAAATAAGATGCTTAGTAGAAACTTTGTTTATGTATTCTGCTGTTGAAATTTCATGTGTATGTAGTTATATCAGTTTGAACTTCTGGTATACTTCATATCTTTGAGCTTTTCAATCGATTAATATCCAGATTAAGATACCTAGATTTTAATTTTGTTTAATACTTCATTAAACTAAATATCTTATTGCACAAACTCCATTTTCTATTTTATTATCAAGTCTTTGTTCTAACATATTCTCTGATTAAGAATTGATTGTAAAAGCAGTCACACATTATGCACTTATATTATGCAAATATTCATAGGATTAGGAGAGTGCTTGGCACATGCTTTGTAAATTAAGGTAAAGCTACTGGAGTGTGCTAGTTTGAAGCTAGCTAGAATGTTTTAGTGAGAAGGACTAGATTACAGGCTGTGAAAGGAAAACAATGGTGATGTCCACTTCACTCATAGGCTTGCTGAGATGTAAAACAATAAGACATAATAACATTGATAATCACTCTCACTTCTGCTGCTGGTGAGCTCTGAGATGCATTTTACTCTCTAACCTCACCCTCCATTTTTTTTGCCTAATCCACTTTGCTTCCTAACCCCCTGGCCAAACCTCCATTCTTCCTTGGGACTGGGGTAAGGTTGAGAGGGGTAGGGGGAAGGTGGAGGGGTGGTTGAGAGCCCCTCCTGGGGACTCAGGTTTCTGGGAGAGGGAGTTGTGTTTCTGTATTACGTTTTATCTTGTATATTTCTGTCTATAACTGTAGTATACTGTAAATATCTGCTTGTATATTGTGCTAGCTGTAAATGTAAGCTTCATTCATATTTCCAGAGCTGGCTGAGTCTAGTCTGGGTGATTTCTAAAGTGGGGGGGAGGCAGGGAACACCCAAACCATCACATGGAGTATCTCAAAATATAGCACAGAGTAAGTTGTAAGTTACCTTATTGGGTGATGCCTTGCCACTGGCCTTTGATCTCCAATGCCATGTGTGCCATGGGCTTGTACTAACTCAGCTGTGGTGACATTTACTTCTTCAGAAGTGTATCCAGGTCCCCATTCTGATTTGGCCTGAGTTACAGTGGAAATTTCTGGGTTTTTTTTTTTCCTGAAACAAGACACAGACATCAGTAAGTAAAAACAAGGTGATCACTTAATATGGCAACAATGTGCCTAAAAGCATGCAGTCGGTAGGATGAATCACCTATCACTGTTACGAAAGCAGAACAATGTGCCTTTCCAATTTCATTGCTGGCAACACAGATGTATTTCCCAGTATCTGCAAGGACTACATTTCTTTTTAAAAGGTAATAGGTGTCTCCTAATTTCTCAATCTGTAAAACAGCAGAATGGACACAGTCAATTACTAGCAGCATAATGTATTTTCTTTCTCTCGGGAAGTATTACAGGAACATTGGAACATACGCTGATGTCTCCAGATACCACTTGAATATTGTCCTTTGTCCAGTAGACACGTGGTTTGGGTTTTCCATGTATAGTGCAATGCAGGATTAAATCTTCTCCTTCTTGCAGAGTTGTATGTCCAAATTTTTGTATGAAATTTGGCTGTTTTCCTTGTACTGGAAAAAACATATTTACAGTTTTAAAAGGCACAACTAAAACAACTTAAAATGTGAACATATATTCCAATGATTAAAAAGGTCACCGCATTGCATGATAGAAAGAGCTTTTACAGATGCCTGAGAGTCAGGATAGCTTGTTTGACAGAAAGACAAATAAGTAGGCAGACATTGCTTTTCTACATAGCATAACATTTGTTCAAACATAGGGGTATTAAGCACCCAAGAATTTCATGCATTGGCCTAGTGATATTAGTTCCATGGTAATGCCCAAACAATCTTGTACTTTGTGTAGTATTAGGCAGGTCTGGGTGACTTATGGTGTTTCAGTGAAGGTGGAGGAGTATATTTTCCCCACAAACATAAAGAGAAAAAGTCAAGACACCAATATTTTGTGCTTATTGCTTTGTGGATTGTTGCACATCTCATTGTTTTCTTCACTTCCCTCCCCAACCCCCTATTTTTCTAGTTAAAAAAGCCACCTTATTAAAAAATATAAACATATATCTGTATTCACAACAATGAAGGTCAGAATGCAAACTCTGTACCATTTTAATCAAGATTGTTATTTTGGCAATCATTAGTACTGAAATTCTGTACTACCAGATGACACAGTACAAATCTGTTTCAAATGGGTAAGTAATTGCATTTTGCCAGAGCACATGAGACTGGGTTTGCACTGGCTTCATGCCAGTTGTGGAAGGACAAATGACACCTGAACCAGTACAAGGCCTGGCTAATACAAATAAACCTATCAAAATTGTTTGGAGCCATTTCAATCAACATCAGTTGGCACTAAATCAAAACATCACTTCTTCTGACAAGAAACTTAATGAGCTGTAGAGCTGGATTTACTGGATCACTGTACAACCACCTGAGGTTCCACTTACATTCCGCCTCCAGGGCCACAGCAAAAAAAGACAAGTTTGAAACCTTGACTAAGTATGGCTGACACTGGGAATCGAAAGCATCAGATGTTACACAGAAGCACTGGCAGGTACTATAGCACATACAAATATTTCTATCACACAAACAACGTCTTCTTGTTCCTTTTTAATACAAATTGTACCTTATACCCATAATATTTAACAAAAAAATAATTATCAGCCTTCTCAGAAACAGTGTGATACTATTATATATACTATATATATAACAGTATTATAGATATAATATATAAAAATAGTATTTTTATATATATATAAAATACTGAAATGTGTAATAAATAGCAGAGCTTAAATCTGCTCTCAACTATATCAGTCTTACTCCACCAGTTTAGGATGAAAATTTCTTCTCTGTGTTATTGTGAACAAAAAGCAATACATTTCATAAAGGTGCCCAGCAAGGTCTAAGCCCAAATATATTGAGCTCATGGATATTTTTTTCAAGTGTGTCAGCATGTTAAGACATTTTCACCCATTGTATTAAGAAATCCACTGCATAGATGAGCTCTTACTTTCAATAAGCTTATATACTTCCCTTGTACTGTAAGACTGAGATCACAATACAGAGCAGAAGTGTATAAATTTTACTGTCATACTCTTGATAACCTAAGGTCTGAATCAGCCAGTCCCAGCAATTAAAAAACCCCTCAGCTCTAAGCTGTCGAAAGTTACCATGCACAAGCTGCCACCACCGTCGCACTGCATGCACCTAAAGCACAGATACATGAGATCTGCAGCTCACTTCAACCAAGAGATCCAAGCTTAAGCTGCTGCCTCCTCTGTGCAGTAGGCTGGCAATAAGTGACAGTGCGTGATTAGCTGATATTCCAGTGAAAGACATTAAGTGGGCATCAGCCACTCCTTGTGATGTATTTGGCTGGATTCCATTACTTGTGTGGCTTGGATTACCTTACGAAGTCAAGCTGCGTCTCATACCAGGATGGTTTTTAATGTTATAAAAAAAAAACATAAACCAAACAAACAGACAAAAACAAAAAAAAACAAAACAAAAAAGTCTGAGTGGAATGCTGATAATGCTTAGACTCTGCCTTGATTTTGTATCAGTAAGTCAGCAGAACATAAAGAAGTTTCTAGAGAGCAAAGGGAAAAGTATATGCAAAGAAAACTATGAAGTGACAATTACCACTCTTTAAGGCATAGACTAGAACTCAACAGGGGCAAAGCATCTACTTTAAAAGAAGAGCTCATACTCAGAGAGCAACCTTCAAAACAGAATTGATGGTTGTATTTCACTAATGATTTTCCCATGACATCATAATTAAGTGTCAGAATAAGGTAAGACAAATTGTCAATGAAAAACATTTTGTGGACAGACATCTCATTAACCACAAAGGTTAGAAGTAATAAACCTTTTCTCCTGCATTGTGGAGAGAAAATCTTTCAGGCAGTTAGTGATACTGAAATCCCACACTGATGGCTTAATATATTTACTATGGGCATGTAATTTCCATTTTCTGATATCTTGAAATGTTATATTACCAACTTTAGCATCTTCCTTCTATCTTCACCACAAATTTAGGCTCGACTGAGAAATATTTTAGCAAGTTATGGGTTAGATGACTAAAGAGTGAGGTGGTGGAGTCACCATCACTGGAGGTGTTCAAAAGAAGACTAGATGAAGCACTAAGTGCCATGGTCTAGTTGATTGAATAGGGCTGGGTGATAGGTTGGACTGGATGATCTTGGAAGTCTCTTCCAACCTGGTTGATTCTATGACAGAACACAAAGGGTTGTGGCCAATGGTACACGATCTAGTTGGAGGCCTGTGGCCAGTGGTGTTTCTGGGGGGTCATTACTGGATCTAGTCTTGTTCAATGTATTTATCAATGACCTGGACAAAGGAAGAGAGTGTACTGTCAGCAAGTTTGTTGATGATACAAATCTAGGAGAAATGACCAACACGTTGTCAGGCTGTGCTGCCATTCAGCAAGACCTTGACAGCCTAGAGAACTGTGCAGAGATAAACTTTAGAAAGTTCAACAAGTGGAGATTCCTGCACCTGAGGAGGAATGACCACACGTATCAATACAGATTAGAGCTTCACCTCTTGGAAAGCAAGTCTCCTGAGAAAGACTTGAGAGTCCTAGTGGATGAGTTAACCATGAGACAAGAACATGTGTTGGTGGCCAAGAGGGACAATTGTATTTCAGGGTGTATTAAAAAGTGTGGCAGTGGGAAACTGTCTTACTACTCTACTCTGCCCTGGTGAGGCTGCACCGGGAGTGTTGTGTCCAGTTCTGGGCTCCCCAGTTCAAGCTGGACTGAGAACTACTGGAGAAAACCGAGCAGAGGGCCACGAGGCTGAGACCTGGGGGTCTTTAGCTTGCAGAAGGCTGAGAGGGGTTCTTATAAATACATATAATTTTATGGATGGTGGAGGCCATGAGGATGGGGCTAGGGCCTTTTCAGTGGTGGCTAGTGGTAGAACAAGAGGCAATAACATCGATGAACTCCTTGGGTCCCTTCCAACCCCTAATATCCTGTAATAGGCACTAGCTAGAACACAGGAGGTTTCATTTGAACTTGAGAAAATTTTGATGGTGATGGAGCACTGGAACAGGTTGATCAGAGAGGTTGTGGAGGCTCCTTTTCTGGAGACATTCAAAACCCACATGAATGAGTTTCTGGGCAACCAGACTTAAGCATACCTGTGTAAGGTGAGGGCAGGGTAGGGCCTGGACTAGATAATCACCAGAGGTCTCTTCCAAACTTAGCCATTCTGTGATTCTACAAGATACACATCATAATGAGGAGACTCTGGATTCACTTGGCATTGCTCCAAATGAAGACATTGAACTTTATTGTTTTGAATTTGTGTCTCAGATAAGTTCCTAACAGAATTAGAAGAAATTCTATTACGGAATATCAAGTGGGTCTTGTGACCCAATTGATTTGAAATATTCATAATCCAGATCTCCATTTTCCTTGAACTCCATAGTGCAGACTCATTAAACGAAGTCTGAGCAGTAATTTTAAAAGACACAGCTCCTTTCAGCCACAAAATGTACACACACACAAAAATTGCTATCATGACCTAGCAAAGCCTCCAGAGAAACATTCAGCAATAGGTATACCTTACCAGTCATTTGAGAGGAAGCCACCTTTTCCATTGCAGCTCCAGTCACATTGGATCCAAAGCAAATCAGGGGAATGATGACGACTCCTACTGCCTACTGACTCACACTTGCGCCCTCAGACAGGCTGCTTCTTTTGAAAAATAAAGGCAATTAATCCATTTCCCCTACAAACCTATGTACTGTGTGTAAATAGCCCTTCACAGAGGTCCACATGTTGTAGTCAAGCACATCTCAATCACCACCTTCTTTCTCAATGAGTGTCTGCATATGGGGAAGGAGGAAGGGAGGTTAGTTTAGTAATATGCCTAAATACAATATTTTTGTTATAAGACAGATTGAGATCCTCTTCCTTAAGAAGGCATAAAGAAGATGTAAACATTTTGGGGTTTTGAACTAGATATAGCTTCAAAACAGTGACTGTGATCAGGTGAACTGATCTTTGTAAGGCAAGAATGTAGTAGAACCAGTACAATACAAAACACACAAGGTTAAGTGCAGTTTCTTTTCATGGAAATAGAGTATCATGAGACATCATCACTACTGCTCTCTTGTTTTAGGGTTATCAGAACAGGAATCAGCAGGAACTTCCAAGAAAATTAAGTGGGCATTCATTAAGGCCCTGCAATAAAAAGTACTTAAACTCAGACTGCTCACACAGTAGTAATCAGCATTTAATATACCTTTGCTTACAAAGTCAAGCATTGAAACCAACAGACTTTTCTTACCCTGCTGTGTATTTGCCATGTCTAATCTTCCTCTCTTTTAAAAGTATTGTTTCTCATACCTATTAAAAGCTGCATTAAAAAAGATTCCTGATTTAAAGTAGATACAATACCATACTCATAAAATCAAGTTTTGTTACTCTAGAATTCATGGAAATGCTCAGATTATCAGAGGGAAGGTTTAAGGATCACACCTCTATGAATTACACACCTCTAGGATGGTTTCTTAAAAGCTACACATGTACTGATGCAATTTATGATATTTTATCTTTACACTTTGGCATTTAATAACCACATACCTGACTATTAAAAAATACAACATTCTCATAGTGATAATGTATTTGTTTTGACCTTTCACTACTTCAGTGTTTGTTTCCATACAGCTTCCATACTATTGCTCTTTTCTAAATAGCAATAATATGGAAGCTATAATTACATACACACTTGAAAATAATAATGTACTTAGATTTCAAAAGTCACAGGTAAAGCAAGTGAGTGAGATCTCTCCCACTTGTTCTGAAGTCTCTTAAATACAGTTAACAGATTTAAAGCAAATGTGCATGAGGGAGAAGGTCTGCATGCCTATCCCCTTATGATACCTCAGGAGCCCGGATGTACTCAGTGAATGTTATGAGGGAGGAGAATGAATTTGCTCCCACAATCTGTGTACACTCATCCAGTAACTCTGTATGAGTCTGTTTGTTACCCCTTAAACTCATACAGCTGATTATCATAAATAGTTAACAGTCTTTTTGCAAGTGCCAATAAGCAATCAGATACAACTACAAGACTAGATCCAAGTTACATTCAATTCCTGCCTTATGCCTTGATGGAAAGCTCATATATTCTTCTTCTTCTTGTCACAAGTGAGTTTATGACTGATTTTCCCAAGCAGCATGGGAATCCTAGATCTAGTCTTGCTTTCCTAAGGACACAGACTCAAATAAACCAACCTTTTTGGCTCTACTCCAAGCAGAAAGGTCAAGTTCATCTCTCTGAACTCAGACACTGGCCACATAAAAATGACAGAACAGTGATCATTCCAGTACTGACCTTTCTGTAGTTTTCAGAGTGAAGGATCCACAGAAGTGCAGCTTTGAGCAAAGCATCTGTGGAGCTACAGTGACTATTTCTGTCACAAACCTTATAGCAGATAATACTTACAGGCATAATCCTGACAGAGGCAAGACAAAAGAGGAAAGATAACATCTCTGCTTTCACTCCTGCTGGTGTTTTTTTTGTGTATGTACCTGGCCTCAACACTGAAAGCAAAAATTCCTGACAAAATGACCTAAGTATTATATATAAATGGAATATGTCAAAAGAACACCCATCATTTCAATTTTTCAATGATGGGCACTCTCAGTAAAAATGGAAGACTGAAGGGCAGCCATCACCTAGAAAATTAATGGGATGAACTAATGTTATCAAGCACAGGCAAATGCACGTAGTAGAGACACTCTGGTTGGTTCTTAACACACCTTTGCTTAATGCACTGCTTACACAGAACAGCTTGCTTAGATAGAGTGTTTGCTGTATGTTTATAGCAACCATCCATAAAGGTAGAAGGGCACAAAACCCCCCCACTAACCTTAATTTTACTTCTATAAAAATTGAAACATTCAAAAGCATAGTAATTATTACAATTAGCTTTATTGTTAAATGGAAAGTACACTTGAAGAGAAAAAGTGATTTATCTAAGAGATTTCTTATGAATCAATGTTTCTAGGAGACGGACTGAACTTGGAAGGGTAATACCAATTTTAGCTTGTTTTGTTTCCCCACCTGCTCACCACCTCCTCCTCCTCCTCCTCCTCCCTCGTGTATTGCTGTGATCTTATATTCCTTTGAGAACTTCTCCTGTTTCAAAGTTACAGGAATTTTAATCAAGTTGTAATCATTGGGCCAAAATATATAAATGCCAATCTTCAATGTCACTAAGGCCCAGTAATTTGCAATCTATATTTTGCCCATACATGATACACAATAAAAAGCTGACTTCATTTCTGCAAATTCTGCAAGAAAAGGTAAATATTTTCTCTCTACAGATTTTGTGCAACATCAGGGTTGCAATATGAAAGTTGTAATTCACAGATGCAGGAAAAATCATGCATCAGTTTGTCATTTTTACTGAATAAACAGAAGTACCAGATTTAAAGAATGAAGTTACATCTGAGGATTTATAAATGAGAACTTCCACTGTCACAGTTACATTGTTGTTATCAAATATTTAAATAAATTACTACCTTAATAAAAGATAATATTTGCTATTTGTCATTGTCCTTGGCAAGAATGAAATGCAATATATAGGTGAACAAAATTCTGGTTTGAACTTACCACTCTGAAGTTACAGGAGAATTCCATTTGACTGAAGTACACCAAACTATTTTTTTCTTTTGAGGTCAATACACTTTTTGAGTGTTTCCCCAGTTTGGCTGCTTTTGTTTTAATTCAGTGCATTAAAAATTCTAAACATACACAGATGCTCACTTCACAAGCTATTATTTTTCTTGTGTTATACTAAAAATTCAATGGATTGCTAGAAATAATTATATGTTCAATGTTATAAGAAGGTAGAGAAAGTATCACAATCATCCACCTAAAAAGACTGCTCTGCGGGGATGTTTCATTTTGTAGGCATTTGGGAGTTTTGGCCTACTGTATGCTAGGTGCCACTTAACACAAATTCAGTTAATTATGGGGCAAATATTTGTAATACAGACAGTGACAATTCTATTGGAGCCATCTTTTGCAGAGACCATCTGCTGGGCTTAGAGAGTTTTAAACATGTTCTATGCCAGTGCAACCATGAATGGTATGATTCCTTTACAAAGAAGATTTACTCTATACACGTATTTGCTTTTTAAGCCATTGAGCAGAATGTGGCTGGAAATAATACATTGGATGTTTAAGAAATATTCCAACAATCTCCATGCTCTTTCTCAAAAGACATCTAATAAAAATACGCATTGATTTGAGCACTCTACCTGGGTATGTTTTGACATTTAATACTTATAATTTAAACTGTTTGCAACACTTTGTAATACCAACATTTTTAGAAAGCCAAACTCTGCCTTATAGTTGACAAAAGCTTTGTAGCATTTTTATCTCAGCATCACTATGAGAAAGGAAAATAAAACCACATAACATTGGTATTAAAGAAACGAGCAATATATCGAGTGTAACATAAAAGTGATTTGGCACAGGTTGTGAAAGATGCAGTGTCTAGAAAATAAATGAAATGTTTTCTTAGCATGTGAGAGTGCAGTCAATATTGAACTTACTTTGTGAATAGCCAGTATATTAGTGAAATGCTAATATAGATGACACACAACATTGTCCAGTCTATTCTTGTAATAAGTGGCCTGTTACCTTTCACGTGGAGAATGGCACTTGATGAGATAGTGCCGTTCAAATTTTTAGCCCGAACAACATAGAGGCCAGCATCTTTGTCACACACCTTCTGAATGAACAAAGTATGCTTTGTCTCCTTTTGAAAAAGCTTTAAGTGTTCATCTGCAGTCAATTTCTGGCCCTTCTTGTACCTGAAGCAGAGAGTCAGTTTTCAAGTCAGATTTATATCACTGTATGCCAATCGGAACTTTGCAAAGTCAGACAACCTCTGTAATACTACATAGACAGTAAGAGATCTGGGTCACTGCCATGCTCCCATTCCTCACTATTATATTTAATTGTAAACATGGATGAATATTTAAACAATTCAAATTTCTGGATAATACATTCTTAAGACAGAAAATGTGGTTCTGAAAGCTGTTTTCAATAGACAGTTATCTCACTACACCATTGGAGAAGGCAACATCAAGGCCTGGGTCCCCAGTCTTCTGCTGAAATAGGTATTGAGTCAGTCTATGCTCAGTGCATGAATAGGCAATGTACAACCTGCCTGAACTTGTGTCTCCAGTAAAAAGACCGATCAAGGACTTGTTCCTGCTCCACAGCCCAGTTAATATTTGCTCAATTCACATCACCAAACAGTAAAGAACAATGCATCTGGAGTTACATCAGAGAACTGCTGTCATATTGTGACACTTAGATCTGCCAGAATCACACGTGGGTTCTGACTCTTGATTTATGCATCAGAACTCAGAGAAATCTGTGGTTCTTCTTGCCTCATGATGTTTCAGCATAAGCTATGTTTAACCTAACACAAAAATACTTTTTTTCCACATGTCTATCCAATAAATTCTCTACATCAGTACATAAGACATGACATTAACAGGAAAAAATAAAAGAGTTTTTTTTTTTGTTTTCATAGATTTGAATTTGAAAAATGTAAATTCAACTCAAAACATTTGAACTATTAATGGTTTCAGTTATTTTTAAGAGACCATAGATCAACTGTTTATATATATAATTTTGAGATAAACCAATACTTTCTCACGATAAAATAAAACTGGAGGTACCTCTTTTACTCAGCAAAAATACTCCTCAAAGTTTAGAACACCAAGATTCAAAACAAAGTAACTTTATTGATACCACCATAGTATAGCACCAAGACTGCAACATCCAGTACTTTTTTCAGTATCATAGAAGAAAATTCAGCTTATGATTTGCGTAATTCTTTATATGTGTATTAATAATCTTAACATTAAAACATTTCCAGTAAGAAACATATCTAATGTTAATACATTAAAAAAAAAGGCCTTCATATTGGAATAAGTGGAAAACTGGCAAATGAGGTAAAACTTCAGGAAAATATGCAAGCACACAGAAGACTGCTACCATCACCTTGAAACCCTCCTCCTGTTACCTTTGGCAGGAAACTTCTAAAAAGTCATCTTGAAAGATGTTTATATTACATCATTAGTACTTTTCACAAATGCAGCATGAAGCTATCTAATTAGCCATGCTGAGATAAAGAGTGTATGCACACATATAAATATATAAAACTGGTTTTCTTGGTATAAATATTTAGGAAGTTTTCTTAACTTGTAACCTCTCTTCAGTTTTTGACAACAAACTCCAACATATATAAAAATGGTTCTATGTATGTGTAGTGGCTGTATAAACAATGTATGTGTCTCTGCACACACAGTGCCAAGATCCTGAGATAATGCAGGTGAGTTTACTCACAGTAAGTCTAGATTGCAGTTTTGTTTCAAGAAATTACTGCAGAAGTGGAATGTCATATTCCAGAATATAAAAATTGTATGACATAGCTGCTTAAAAAAAAAAAATCAGATGTGCTTGTAGTCATTCAATGTTCTCACTATACATAAAATTAAATACAGAGAGATTATTTCAAGTAAGTTAATTGTCAAAAGTAATTTTGAAGGTGGGAATCATGCAGAAGTGTGGAAGAGAAAAGATCCAAGCCATCTATTCTATTCTATAGAGTAAATAATTTGGTTACAAGTGGTCTGAGTGTCTAAGGTATATTTACTACTTCTCATTATAAGCTACCCACCATGTCAGTGTAGGTTCTGGGAATCCCGTTACTTCTACTTCCAAGGTTACTGGAGAACCTTCCATGACGGTTTTGTTAGACAGAAGCTGGGAGAAGTTAGGCACCTGTCCAGTTAGGCTGGCCATGCTGTTCTTTTCTGATGAACTTTTAATCTCTTCTCGGGTGACCATCTGCTTCTGACAGCTTCTGGTGGCGTCTGATTGAAACACGAAACCTGAGTATGCATCAGGCAGAGCATGCAGCCTGTCCTGGGTTTTAGTACAGTTATTCAAGTCATGCAATTGTTCTTGTGTTTCTGCCATGCTTTTATGGAGTTCAAGGTGTTGCAAATGTGTTTTGGGCACTTCACTCATCATGCTATATTCTGGGTTGGCATTTATAGTGCAGGAAGCAGTGCTAGTTTCAGATATTCCTTGTAAATGGCAAGCCAAAGGAGATACTGTTCTGACTTTTTGACCAGAATCTGTTGAAGAAACACAAAACTTCTCAAACTGATCTGATAGGCTTTCCATTATATTATGTGTAGCACCAGCATAAGCAGAATTTGTTAAGAGATCAGATGCTTCCATCACTTTTATAATGCTAGTGGTTTTCTGCATGTGCAAGCTAGAGGAATTGACATGCAGACTGTGAGAACTACAACAGCACTGCTCTTCTAGCTCTGCTTCAGAAAGTAAGAGGTTGGACTCTGGTGTCTCAGAAAGCGGTGGCAATGAGATATCATCAGGTGATATACACTCATATTCATCTCCAGAGGGTATTTCTTCTGCCAAGAATTCAGTCTGTAAGCTATCCTCTTTGGCTGAAGATGACAGCTCTGTATCCTGTGAAACAAGATCTTCACCAGCTGGACAGATAACCAGAATATCAGCCAATTTATTCCTCTCCTGAAATTAGGAGGGGAAAGAAGAGGAGAGAAAGAAGAAAAGGAAAAACACAGAATGAGAGAATGAGTTCATCACCTTTTCATGCAGAAGCCAGCAACAATACTTGAAATATTTCTTCTAAGTAAGCTTAATATATTGTGAGGAGGAGAGATTACAAGGAGAAGGATAATAAATCATAACATTTTGCAGCATCTAGATGGAATTTCAAAGAGTTTGGATAGATTCTAGCAGATAATAATAATAACAACTTATTGAAACAGTAATGATAGAAGAAAAAGTACACTTTCTATAAAGGAAATCCTCTAGCTGCTATTTATAAGAGCATTTGCAAGTGGAAGCTAGAGCAAGAGATGGCCTAAGTACATCTAAATGAAAATCAGTTACATAGCAATAAAGATGTATACTATTGCAAGTTACTGGAGATGTATTTTATTGCAAGTTCCTGGATTGTGATTCTTTAAGACAATCATCAGTCATATTCAAGATTTACAGAATTAAACCAAACAGGTCTTTTTTTCCAAGAGTTTCATATTTCTTTCATTTTTTCACCAGCTGTTTTAAGATCTTTGCCAAACACTAAAAGACACGTTGACATTATTTTCACATTACCTTTGATGTGGAATAAAAAGAGTCCTTCTCATCATGTTTCAGAAATACCTGAATATGGCAAAGCATCAAAGCTATTATATTATTTAATTTATTAATTACTTTTCTGCCTCTTGATTAGTTTTTTAATGTCTAACAACACAATCAAGTCTTTTTCATTTGTGGCAGAGCTCTCAAAGGTGTTAATGACATTTTCTTATGTTAACAACCCAAAACCAGTGCATGAAATGAAAATAAAAATGAAGTAGTAGAATCTCACATGGGCCTTGGTCCTGTAGATGTGATAGTTTTAATATAGTTCTTTTCCCACGTTAATACATTTGTTATTTCAAAGTGATGCGATACATGCAAAATTAATGAATGAATGACTGGAGGAAATTTGGGATTTTACTGTGTCTGTTTTATTAAGTAACTCACTGCAGTTTTAAGTTCAAGATTGGGCATTAAGTTTTTCACAAGCTTCCGCTGATGAACTCTGTCTCCAAGGTGTCTTTTTATAATGCATATAAACATGATAAATTATGACTGATTTTCCAGTTTGGTAAAACATGTCTATTTTTCACCTTTCCAATGACTCAGAAAGCTACAGACTGAGCTACTTTTTCCTACTACACATATTTATTTTTTTCTTTTTGTGTTCTAAATAATTATAAATTATTCTGAAGAATTTGTTGTTATTCAGAGATTAATTCCAAGACAGTCTTACAATTTGCTTTTCTAGGGTTTGCAAATTCGATTGTCACCCAGCTCTTCTAACCAGCGATAGAACAAGGGGACACAGTGTCAAATTGTGCCGAGGGAAGCATAGGCTGGATGTTAGGAGGAAGTTCTTGCCAGAGAGAGTGATTGGCATAGGAATGGGCTGCCCAGGGAGGTGGTGGAGTCACCATCCCTGGAGGTGTTCAAGAAAAGACTGGCTGAGGCACTTAGTGCCATGGACTGGATAGAGCTGGGTGCTAGGTTGGACTGGATGATTGTGGAGGTCTCTTCCAACCTGGTTGCTTCTATGATTCTATTATCATTGTTCTAAGTACCTTTCTCAGCTTTAAACCTGACCAGATTTACAAGTCTTTCTTCAATGAAGCTTTAATAAGCAGTTCGGTAGCAAATTCTGTCTGTATTGGCCTGACTACACTAAGAAACTTAATAAATCAAGTCTGATTTAATATTAAGAAGTTGAAAAAGTCCAGATTCATTTTGTCTATTGAGGAGTCTATAAACATGTACACCACAGGAAGGCCAAAATAATGTAGGAATCTTCCAGTAACTAATCCAGCAAGATCACAGAACTGAACAGAGTGATTTCAGATGTAGCTGGAAAATGACCCTGGAGAAAATAATGCCAGGTGAGCAGTGAGCTGGCAAGCCGTCAGGCTTTTGCAACACAGAGACTTTCAGCTCTGGTGTGCCACCTGAGATCAAAGAAGAATGAGAATGAATCTGCCGTGGGAATCTGTAGGCTACATGGCTAACACTTTAGAGCAATGATAACTAATGTTGAAACAAATTAATCCTGCAAAACTGACATGCAGAAGTGTAGGTAAAATTAGATACTGCTGGCCCACTAAACAAGGAGATGGGCCTGAAAGGATGGAAATGGAAGACAGAAAAGCTGTAGTGAAAAAAAAACCTGCTACTTCTTTAAGTGATGTATGGAGTGATGAAAAGGGTGGAGGAATCATAGCTGCCATACTTCACATCTGATATCAGCTGCTTCACATACCCTTTCCTTTTTCCCTTGGCAGCTGAGCTACAGTCTGACAAGGATTGGCAAAGCTGTGGCCTACCAAGATAAGAAATAGGGCTATGAACATCTACCCAGAGAGGTGATTCTCCTGAAGATGGCTCTTTGGAGCAGTCACAACATTTTGAGTGAAACCTGGGCTCCAGGCCAATGGTGAAACCCCTGCTGACTTGGAATGCAGTAACAAAATTAATTAGGCTGTATTTTGGCTCAGCAAATTACCAGGCTTTCTGTATTGAACTGAGGGGAATGTTAATTTAAGTTGAATTTCTAGAAAACATGACAATTTAATGTCTTGTAGTATTGGTAATCAGCTTTCAAAATGAGAATTCTGGAACTTTAAATCAATTACCAAGGTACCCTATCTTTCCAAAGGCTTAGTTATATTGCCACCCACTCCAATTTACCAGAATATTTCACATAGTAAAATATTTATATTTACATCAGGATCCCAAGGCTTCAAAGTGTTTGTTTTTTTATTAAGGGAATTACTGTCATAAAGCATAGGTCTGGTTTTGTATTTACTGCATTTCTAAGATTACCTTTATTCACTGACAATTTGAAATATTTCATATTCATTTACTGTATACCCATGAATAAGACATTATCTTCTCTTATTCTGTTATTTCTCTTTTCCCCACCCCCCAGATTTTATTCTAAATGCACATTCAGTCTTTACCTAATTTCCTTTCCATTGTTCTCAACATGCAAACCATGCTTTGGAACTTTGCATGGAATTTAGCAACCAATATGTAACTGAAATGTTTTAAGGTGAGGGTGAAGACAACTGTTTGATATTGAGTCCTGATATTTATTTGATGCATTATACCAACAGTATAGCAAATTATCTATGACATTATGTTGTACCAAGAGTACAGCAGATTATCTGTAACATAATGTTACACTATCTATCTGGAGTCATGCTCCACCATGTGTTTGCCATCACTGAATTCCTGTTATTTACACAATTACAAAGCTGAAGCAGTTCTGTGGTGTTTAGCACTGGCCATTTGTAATACCATCCATGAGAATACAAGCAAAACTCACTAATCTATGGCAATAAAGACCCTTTTTGAGATTAAAAAAAGAGGAAGATTCCATGAAGAGTACACACAATATCCATAAATTCTATTTAAAGTAAATCAATCAACATGAATGTCAGACACCTGTTTATTGTTGGAAGGAGACAGAGTATTTCTTTTCTCAGTAATCCTTTCTGAATGCCTAAGCAATTTATCTGATGCCAGTTAAAGGAAAAATGTTTTAAAATAACTTATTCCTTCCTTAGGTCCTTAATGACTCAACAAAGAGCCCTAATTTCCTCTGCTACTTAGTTCAAATTCTGAATTGTAAGGCTTCTCTTATAGCATATTATTTACAAATCAAATACTTTCATAGCTTGTCTCTAAGGATTATGTGAATATTAGTTCTCTGGGCAGTACTGACAGCAATCTCCTCTATTACATTCTATATCACCCCAAGCCTGATTATGAAAGAGAGAGCAGGAAGGAAGAATGGTCAAAAGGAGGACTTTTGCATCATGGAGGACACTCTGGCAGGAAGATCAAAGGAAAATTCGTAAAAGATGATGTAAATAGTATTGGTTTAGATTTTGTTTTTTTAAAAAAGGAGACACATAGTAAGAAGAATGAAGGCCAAAACATTTTAAATCCAGATGGAGGAATACATGGGTTGATTAGAAGGTAAAGGGATGACTAGAAATAAGAAAAGAGAAAGAGAAAAATGACTGAGATTACAGTGATTACATCCAATGTAATGGAAGTTTCAAGACAGAAAAGCAAGGAACTTTCCAGCAATACACAAAGCCTTTTAACAAACAGAGACACAGGTAAGAAGAAATAAAATCTAAATAACCTGCTGCTTTCCGTCCTCTTCTCTGTCTTTAGTAACAACCTCACATGCTTCTTGAACATTTCTCTCTTCTTTTTTAACAGGGAACAACTCTTCAGAAAACTCAGCTTTCTGCCATGTGAAAAGAAAAATAAGTAAACTTATAAACAATAGAGGGTAGCAATCGTTAGAATGCCAAATTACTGGTTCAATACAACAGAGTAGGAAACAACTCAAAACAACCTCCAAATAACTCTGATTTTAAAAAAAGATATCATTTTACAATTAGTGAAATTAGTCAAAATGCTATGATTGTTCTGAAAATTCACATCCCTTTAAAATATATTCATATTGTGCTGAGTTGGCAAAAAAGATCAAAGTCTTAAGCCTTCTTCTGACAGATCTTGAGGCTGTCATTCTGCACACAAGAGCATTTATGTAACAGATGGATTAGGAAAAGAACTTTGAAAAACCTAGTTATCATTTATATTGAAGCTTCTTTATGGTCACTGTGCAAGGAAAAGGCCACTTTCTAGTAATCTAACAACTTCTGGAACTCATCACATCTAGGAAGGTTCTATTCCCCTACTACTCTGAGAAGTCTGAGAGAGATATTTGTATACAAATATCTGAGGGGTGGGTGTCAAACAGATGGGGGCCAATATTTTTTTGGTGGTCAGCAGCAATAGGACAAGGAACAGTGGCTACAAATTAGAATGCAGAAAGTTTCACATCAACATGAGGAGAAACTTCTTTACAGTGAGGGTGACAGAGCATTGAAACAGACTGCCTAGAGAGGTTGTGGCGTTTCCTTCTCTGGAGGCTCAAAATCTGCCTGGATGTGTTCCTGTATGAACTACCCTAGGTGATCTTGCCTTGGCAGAGAGGTTGGACTCGATCTCTGGAGGTCCTTTCCAACCTCTAAAGTCCTATGATTCTGGAGTCACCGTGCCTGGAGGTGTTCAAGGAAAGACTGAATGAGGCACTTAGTGCCATGGTCTAGTTGACTGGATAGGGCTGGGTGCTAGGTTGGACTGTATGATCTTGGAGGTCTTTTCCAACCTGGTTGATTCTATGAAAGTAGTCCTCTCAGCTGTTTTCCATAACTCATCCTTAGTTGATGCTTTAGACTTAATTACATTCAAAGAAGTTTAACACAATATGAAAATTAAAACATTGTTCTCCTAAGTATTTATGTTATAAGCAATTTTCTTCTAATTTAAATTACTTCCATTTTATCCCAAGTTATTTTTCAGGATGCTTTTTCCTACAGGAAGCTAATCTAGGTTGTTTTTGCCATTTTATAGATCTAGGACTTAGCTATATTACAGTCCCAAGGGAAGATGCAATATATATAAAAACACTTGTCTAGATACTCAGAGAAACCATGGCATTTCCCTCTAAAAGTTACTTGAAGGCAGTAAAAGTTCGGAAAGAAGCTGAGAAAAAGAAGCCTAGGAGGAGTTAGTGGACAAACAAACAGCAATTCATTGATTCATTGAAATAATTACCTAAGATAATAGAAAAGTAAACAATTACAAAATTCTTCATACTGCCATAGATGGCACTCAGTTAAAAGTAGTATTTCAAACACTAAACCTGATAAGTTGATGCAGATGCAATACATTCTCCAGTAAAAAAGAAATTAAAATACCTTAATCTCCTTAAGTTCTCTCAGAGATCTGCACAACTCATCAACAGAATTAATTATTTCTTTATACTTTAATACAGCTTTCTCAACATGCTTCTCTCCTTCTTCAATACCTACAAAGGTAAAACAACATGAAAATAATATAGAATAACTCAAACAGATATTTAACAATGTGCTTTGTAACCCAAATATACTATAGTAATTACATTTTGCTATGTTTTATTTTGGTGAAAGAGTCCTGTGTTTTGCAGCAATGTGCTTTCCTACCTCCTACTAGCTCATAGTCACTACCAGTTTTCTGCTAAGCTTGAACACAATTTTGTCTGGTTAAAGATACTGTTTTCAAAGATGCTGACCTCGTGAAGTGTCTCGTAAAACTAGTTATCTTATTACACATCTAGGAGGCACTTAGATCCTTGATATAAGAAATACAAACACAGGCAGGATGGAAAGGGCTTTTCCTATGTAATAATGTAAAAAACCCAAAGCAGCTTCCTTCTCTCCACACACATAATCAAATGGTGTCAATAATCCATTCTGTCAGCTCCTTTCCTGCAGTAGGAATGTTTAAATGATAAGGTTTAAAAAAAAAAATTAAGAGCACTCTATGCTTCCATGTAGTCTTCTCAAAGCTAATTAGAGGAGTTTAAAAGCACAGTTTGAATCGATTGGGTTTTTTTAAGATTCATGCTTTGAATCAATAGGCTATACCTCATCATGTCGCATCTGACTTGGTCACTTGTCTCTGCATAAAACAACTATAACAATTTCAACAAGTGCAAGAAGAAAAGCAAGACATGAAGTTTGCTGACCTTGAGTCTTTTTGGTCAACAGTTTTCCAAATCAATACAATTGCATGTACAGTACTTGCATAACAAACCATATTTTTTTGCAAATAAAATGCTTAATAAAGTTGGCAATCAAATAATGCTAACTAGTGTTATCATAATAAAATTCCCTCAGCATTGAGGTATATCACCATAACATGATTTTACTTCAAAGACTTGCCTGTTATGAGATAGCATAAGCCATGAAATCTTAATTCCAAGCTCATAAATATTACAAGGACATTCACGCTTTGATTTCATAGTGAACTCAGGCTGTGTACAGAGAATCAGGAAACAACCAGACTCATGAGTATTTTTATTGTTTAAATGTTTGTTCTGAAATCCCTTACCTCTTCCAGTCAATACTTTTAAACAACTGATTTTTAAACTTCCTGGGATTGTTTTCTTACATGAACAAACCTAAGCACTTGCTTTCTCCTGTTACTGTAATTTTTTTCCCCCATAGTGCATTACCAGACAGTTGCTCACCATATAATTGCTCAGCAAGGTCTATAATCTGCTGAATTCTTTCTTCTTGTTGAGGCACTGTAGGCTCAATGAACTTATTGAATTGCTTGTAGAGAGTCTCTATTGCCTCTTTAGTTTCGCATTCTGCAGAATACTTGCCAACTCTAACAACTGTTGCACTTACATCTTCAAACCAAAATTGACACTAAGGAATAAAATATTGTATTATAATGAATGGCATAGACTAGTCTGTTCTTAGACAGTCCTCACCCAGTGGCATTCAATAGGTCTTAAATTATCAGATTTAAATTCAACCTGAAAAATATTTTTTATTACCAATGTCACTTCAAATATTAATTGCTGCTAAATTTTCTTTCAATGCTAGTTGCACATTCATCTTGCAAGCACGAGGAGGTTATTTGTTAACATTTCTGCATACATATGTTTTATTTCTGGGTTCATTCTGTCTTGTATACCAACTGACAATTTAATAAACTTCTTATCATGGTCACAGTTACACCTCTGCAAGGGCAGCAAGGTTACTTAGATTTGGTCTACTTGCAAAGAGTTTCTGGGCTCAACAACCACTGAAAGTTTCTAGGATCTTTCTTCTGACAAGAATGGGCTTTAGAATATACCCTTTAACATTTTGGGGTAACAATACTCAGAGGGCATAATCTGGTGTTCACTCAGTACCATCTGTATTGCAGCGTTACATCAAGCAGCTAATAATCATCAGTTTGAGCTGTGAATGAAAACAGCATTTAAGACATTCCTATTTACTCTTCTGTTGACTAAAAGGTGATACTTTACATTGAGTTAAAAAAAAAAGTTAGTCTTTAGCATTTAGATCACTTTGGAGATACAAGCAGTGTTATTTCTAAAAATAAACAGTGATGACAGGAATGTGCTTGCTTCACAGCAGATGCACCACCACAATGTGGCAAGAGGGAAAATACTATCTCAAACCTTTTTTTTTCTTCTAAGAAAAGACAATGAACGAGGCAGTTCTCCAAAGCATTGAAGTTATAGAACTTTCAAAAAAGACTCAGACAGCAGTTCATGAAAACAACCAAAAACCACCACCAAGGAAACCCCACCAAATGAACACTTACATATTTCTACTTAAAATAAATAATCATTTAAAAAAATAATACCATCAAAAAATCCCAACATGTTGTTTTGAAGGAACTGAATATTTTACCTTTCAGTTCCAAAATTAGATACCATGCAGACAGCTCTTCCTGAGGGCTTAACAAAGTGGATATTGTGAAAACCTGGCTCTTGTGGTTTGACAGCTTTCAAAGAGCACTTCATAGCAATTTCTGTGCTGTCTCAGGAAATACTGAGAAAAAAAAATGAGCTCATAAGGATGACCACAGATATGCTGAATCACTATGGAAGTCATAGAGAGGTATAGACCCCCGTGATATATGCATAGCACTGCATGGTCAAAGTGGGTGGGGTTTTTTTCCCTTTCTCTACAAAATTGGTAGAAGAAAATGTGTTTCTATTAGTTTCAGAAACCACAGATTTTTTTTTTTTTTTTTTTTGCCAGAAGTAGTAGAAACATATTCTTATATCCCAGTTCTGGACCTAAATTATTACATATACAGTGGGGATCTCAGGTTTACTTGTACCTCTTCCATCATCTGTTGTAGATGCTCCGTAAGATCCAGGTTTCTCTTGTAATCCTCCACAACTCTGCTAAAGTCATTCAGCTGCTTTTGTAAGTCACTGATTGACCCCAAGAGGACTGTAGATTTAACATTAAGTTCATGTTCTACATAGCCAATTACTTTATTCTCTAAATTATCCATCTTCTTTTTAAGAACCTGTTTAAAAGATGGAGCAATATTAAATACTGCAACCAAAATATTTCTATTTTTTAGAAATAAAAAGGAAAAAAAAAACATGGGCAAATCCACACCTATTTTGTGTCCTGTGTTTAAAAAATGACAAATGATTTTTCAAAAATGTAGGGAACTGGAGGGCTTCTGCAATGCAGATTAAAATCCAAGTCACGTTTTTCTCTGAGTAACAGGGAACCTCGTGATGTATTTTGAATATCACAGTCACAGAATAGTATGCATTGGAAAGGATGTCTGGGGATCATCTAGTCCAACATCCCTGATAAAGCAGGTTTGCGTAGACCAGGTTGCACAGGAATGTGCCCAGGAAGGTTTTGAAAGTCTCCTGAGAAGGACACTCCACAACCTCTGAGCAGCTTGTTCCAGTGCTCCATTACTCTCTAATTAAAGGGGTTTTTTCTTATATTCAGATAGCACCTCTGTATTCTAGCTTGTGCCCTTTGTCCCTTGCCCTACCACTGGGCACTACAGAAGAGAGGGAGTCCATACCTATCCCCTTGACATCTGCCCTTCAGATGTTTAGAAATATTGAGAAGATGCCTTCAGCCTTTTCCAGACTAAAGAGCCCCAGCTTCTCCTTGTAAGACAGATGTTCCTCATCATCTTTGTAGACTTCCATTGGACCATCTCCAGTAGTTTCCTGCCACTCTCAAACTGATGAGGCCAGGACTGGACACAGTACTCCAGATATGGCCTAACTAGGGCAGAGTAGAGGGGAAGGAGAACCTCTCTCAATGTGCTGGTCGCTTTTTTCTTAATGCACCTCAGGATACCATTGACCTTCTTGGCCACAAAGCCATATTGTTATCTCGTAGTTAACTCATTATCCACCAGGACTACCAGGTCCTTCTCTGCAGATCTGCCTTTTAGCAGATCAGCTAACCTGAACTGGCACAGGAGCTTATTCTTCCCCAGGTGTAGGACTCTACACTTGCCCTCAAACACATGCCACAGCAATTCAGCCAGCAAAGAATAGAATTTCTAGTATTACCTGCATTTTGTCTGCATACATATCAACTTGCTGAATCTGTACTTTAAGTACTTTCAAATTCCGAGCTTTTTCAGTTTTCTTAATGTAGTTAAACTTCAAATTGTTAAATTTCTTTTTGAGATCCTTAAATGATTCTCCAAGCTGAAAAAGAGTAGCATATTTGTTGGTTAAAAAAAAAGGCACATTTCAGTTTTGTTTTTTTTGTTTTTTTTTTTTTTTTTCAAGAGCTGTTTCTAAGGCCACAATCTAAACACTGAAAATTTAATAGAGAAATTACTAATACCATCCCATCCCACCAAGCATCCTTTTTTTTCCCCCTCAGAATATCTTTCCAGTAGTGGAAATTCATAATCTTGCTAAATCAACATTTTTACATTCCAGATGCTGAGAATTGTTTCCAGAATGGCTGAAGCTAAAAAAATAGAATGAGATAAAGGATGAGATCCCTGCTCAGTCAACCTCTCTATATGCAAGAGCTTCAACGGCTTTTACCTAGAGTCCTAGGTCCTCTAGTTATGCACATTTAGTGGAAATGGCTAGTCATGAAAATGTATACATATATTTAGTTTCCAGGAAAAACATATTTTTACTGGGTTTGGGAAAGTAAATATTTGTTTATTCATTATTATTTATATCAAGTTGCATGTTAGGTTTTGTTTGAGCTTTTTTCCCCCTTCCATCTGCATCTAACAAGTTACACAGGGGCTTAATTTTTATGTACTCTCCTAGTCCAAACATCTTAGTATAATTATTCACAGCATACAAAGATGAACCTAGATCTGTGTAGAATTTAGATCTATACTACATCAGTACTGGCCTTTCAAATAACTATTCCATGAGCATAGTAGTAGAGATTCTACCTAACAGACACTCAAGAAAAGCTTTTGCTAAGTACAGCTAAATAGTTTTGGTACTATATCAGATTTTCATTACCATTTAGCACAGAGTTGCTGCAAAAAGATCAATGTTAGGGAAAATTACAGTAAAATTAATTAAGATTAACTGTTACGTCTGGTTACAAAGAGTCCATGCCTTTCAAGACCTTTCATATGGACTTATATGACCAGAAATCTATACTTCTAAATTCAGTTATATTAGATTTGCTGTAAAACTCTTTTGTTACTTAGATGGATGCAGCTAAGTTTTCTTTAATCTGAGACATACTGCAAAAGCCAGAATGATAAGGATGACACTGATGAAGTTCTAATAAGCTAGCTTCATTTACACACCTGTGGATGAGATGCACTGCCAATTTACCAGAAGCTTAATGAATCACAGAATCCTAGAATCAGCCAGGTTGGAAGAGACCTCCAAGATCATCCAGTCCAACCTAGCACCCAGCCCTATCCAGTCATCTAGACCATGGCACTAAATGCCTCATCCAGGCTTTTCTTGCACATTAAAAAGAAGAGTCTTATATGATCAGCATAATTTTTTAAATAATATATATACCAATGGAATTAACCATAATATAGGGTTGTTATATTTTTTCCTAATGCCTTTCATCTTGCTTTAATATCCTCTTAGAAGTGTGCCATTAATAGACCATATGTTATTCTTTGTATTGGCAATGTTATGTAAGTAAGCATTACAGTTAAACTGTCTTTAAAAGGACTATGACTTTTTTCAATATCATTTTTTCAATTTTTTTTTCTCTGAAGGCCATGTAATTTGCACTTTTACTTACTGCAACACATCTTTTAAATATTACAGTTACCTTTGAACGCCTTCAAGCTAGAGATAGAGAACCAGGTAAGTAAAACTTGCTTAAAATATGCTTCTGGTAAAACTTGCTTAAAATATGCTTCTGGTACCTTATAAAAGGAATCATTTTAATTACATTGTATTCTGTGATCACATTTTTTTAACTGTTTATGAGAAATTGATAGAATTTGAAATAGAAAAATATTTTTTAAATCCTAGGGATTTTTTTTTTCATAATTTCATATTCCTTGGAATGTAGAATAAATTATCTAAAGTCATGTTTATCTAAAGAAACTGTTACAAAAGAAATGCAGCAGTTTTAATGCTTTAAAGTCCATTTCTCCAGACACACAGGGAAAAAAATTAATTAATTTTAACAAGTTCAAGTTGTATCCAAAATTTGATATTTATTGAATATATTTGAGGCTTTTTTAATAGCAAAAAGTATTACAAACTTCTCCCTGTTCCCCTCCCCACCAAAGAACACAGGAAATAATGAATGCTTGTTTTGCAGCTGCTGTTATTGGAACAGGTAGCAATCAATTATTATTATTGTCATTACATACTAATGTTAATCCATATATATTTTTTATTTTCATTTCAAGTGGGATGTTGCCACTTTACTCCAGTACTGAATAAGCAGATGGTGTTCTCTCAGTGTAATGGAAAGGAAGGGAATTCTACCACCGGCACTGTGATCAGTTAATTTAAGCTCTTTATCCCACATAAGTACACAGAATAATATCATCTACCTAAAAGCCCTGTGTTAATAAAACCACCTTTGCAGAGCAATATTTTGTATTCAGAACACGAGAGCCTTATTTGCTAGTTTAATTTTGAGGGAAAGAAGTGATGAGCAAGAGTTTATTTTAGTTTATTTCACTGGCTTAGGCACATACACAGGCTAGTGATCCTTTATAATGCCAGAGGCTTTCCTCGCAGCAGTACATGAAATAAGGTCACCTTGTTTCAGATATGATGGCTCATGTGTCAAAGGTCTGCAGCTGCTGCCACTCTTCAGATTCAGCTCAGACTTACACATCATGCCTTCAGAGTGCATGTACACAACTACTGTTATCAGCAGCAATGGTACCAAAGATGATACATGGTTGCCAATGTTTAGAAATCTAAAAGTATCTCATTTGTCCACTGCTTCCTGCAAAATTAAAAGTACCAAAGGAACTATACATCCTAATATCTGTAGTGACCTCAGTTCGAAGGAACTTTGTAACTTATCCATTGTGTCATAGTCATTAATCAGGCAGCTGTTCCTAACTATAGTTGGCCTGTCACAAGTGGAGAATGATAGCGGAGAAGACACGGTTAGGTGCTGATTGCTCCGATTTATCACACAACTAAAAGCAAATTATAAAGCTGCTTTAAAGATGTTTCTGTTATCAGAATGGTTCTAGTAAAACGTTTTGCTTCCTGTATGAGCTAGTCTAGGAGGTACTTCAATGTTGTTAGTCACTTTCCCCTTTGCATTTGAACAGGAAACTTTCAGTAACTCTACTAATAAAAAAAGGATGTGTGAAAGTCGGTTGTTGAAAATAGATTTTCCAAGTGGCAAAGACTGGATAGGGCTGGGTGCTAGGTTGGACTGGATGATCTTGGAGGTCTCTTACAACCTGGTTGATTCTATGATTAAAGAACAGCCATCCAGGAAATGGTGGGGAAAGATAAGATCCTGATCGAGTCATTAATGGCTCTACTCTGGTGACTCTGACAAAGTACAGTAGTTATTTAATTGTGGATTTATTTAGCAAAGGATAAAAATCAGAAAAGGTAACTTTTGGTACCTGTTTTTTCCACCACCTGCACTTCATGCTACAGGGAACATTAGTGTGAAAGCCTGCCAAGTTAGATTGCAGTTTCTGTGCTTCATGGATGTATAGAAGTGCAATCTAAAGAACAAGTGTAGAGGCCATCTGTATAACTTCAATGCCTCTAGGCTTCTGTATTGCAGAACACAACAGCCTTTTTGACAGTCATTTAACATGCTGGGATTTATGTAATTTACCTCATTTATCTCCTCTTGAGTGGTGCAGTGCTGGAAATGCTGTGACAGTTCCTCCTCATACTTACTGGCTTTGGAACTCCAGTTAATGCTATCGCACTCAAATCTAGCAATTTCTTGCTTCAGGTTCGTTACAGAAACATTCAAGCAATGCTAAAAAGGCAGTAGACAAAAAATGAATGCAACTCAGAAAATTTATTGCTTTAGCCTATTTAAAATTAAAATAATTTTGAGGTAAAACATGCATAGTCAATCACAGTGGGCTAGGACAAGTTATTAAACTTCTACTGGAACAAAGACAAGTACGCAACAGTTTAAACCACTAGAGGAGTAGTTTTCAGTCAAAATCACAACTCACACACAGTGTTTGTTTTGAGCAACGAGGAAACAGCCTATTCTAAGTTCTTTACCACATGAAGATTAGCTCAATTCTGCTGTTGATCAGTTTATGGAGTCTGAGGAGCAGACTGGGCATGCGGCTGATGGGGCACAAGGGAACACCTTGCTTTCTCCCTACTAAATGTATAAAGGGCAATAACGATTCTGCCCTGAGTAAATAATTTCTTTATAAAAATATCAGTTTTATCACGCAAATTGGTCATGAATTCACTAATAAGGTATTGTTGTAGGCCAGAACAGGCAAAAATAGACGTGAACATGTCCTAGCTTGCCCAGATATGTTTTGCTGTTCTCCCTCCTTCTGTTGTGGGGAGAAGCAACCACAGGAAAGAGGCCAAAGAACCTGGAGCCACTGAGTCCAAGAACTCTGGCTTGCCTAGACTTGTTTTTCTCCTGTATACATCCTGTGGTAAACAAGGTACACACTTAGCTTGTGCCTGCCTCATGCAAGGCCTATGTTTTTCCCAAATTTGGGTAAAGCAAGCCTATGTCTTCACCTAATATGTTCAGACTCAGCTAACTGCCGTTCTAATTGGCTGTTCTGTGTCCGAAGGTCTATTAGTCTCGGGCTATATTAATAAAAAGAGATGAGCAGGTAACACAATGTGCTCTGCTGTCATATTCATGCTTGCCTGCCACCATTGCTCTCTGCTTCTGACAGTGTCCTGCCTCACTGCCTTATTGCATCATGAACTGCCTGGAACTGCCTGCCTCGAGTGTAGCAGGAATGGGCTCTCAATGTCTCCATGCAATCGGCCTGCATAGCCAGTGTGACATTGTGCTGAGATTGCACGTCACATGACATCCTGCCTACACCCGAAAGTCTCTTGCAAGATGGGAAGTCCTGCAGCTACACATCCAGAGGAGCCAGGATAAGGTCAGAGATTGTCTGCCTCCTTTTCCCAGCATCCTGTGAGGCCTGGGAAGAATCAGAAGCCTCAGCAGCTGACAAGGCATTGACAGAACTCCCTGAAAGTGTTCGGGTGCTGTCTGAAGCTGTAGCTAGCCCTGCAAATAGGGAAATAATATTATGCGAGTAAATATGTAAAGCCTCTTGTAATTGGCCATTGCCTTCTGCCATAAGCAGAAAAATGCTTCCTGAGTGCATCTAGTGGACAAACGACACATTGACAACTTTATACAGAAATATACAAGTTAAAAGTAGTACAGAAACACAACACCCCTGCCAGAAATCAGAGTCCCCAGAAGGGGCTCCCAACAACCCTTACACCTTCTTTCCACCCCTCTATCTTATCCCAGAGTTTGCTTTACATGTGAGGTGAGGTTGGAGGATTGGCAAAGTGGGGTTAGAAAGCATTATTATTATATTTCCTTTTTGTTCTTTCATTATCCTTTCTTTATATGAGAATAAATATGCAAAACAACCTTGACCAAGTAGCAAGAATCTAACAGATAGATGTGGCATTTGAAAAATCACCAACAGGGTCTTGAACTGCACAGATACTGCAGAACAGAAAGTCATTTTTTTTTCTAAGCAATGATATTTAAAAAATATATATTTATTCCTTACTTCAAATTTACTTCAGTGTTTTCCAGAGTAAAATCCCTTTACAGGTTATTAAAAAAATAAAATGAGATTTCAAAGAAATATTTTTATCTCAATGAAAACAACTTGTAGTGTAACTACGAAAGAATAAGTTTCCTCATTCCTGACCATTTAATTTAATGGCTGTATATCTGACAATTCTGAAAGCAGAAATATAAAAATGATGAGCTGTTTTAAGTTTTCTCTTTGGCTTTCTTTTAAAAGGATGTTAATGATCTATATTTGGTTTTCTCAGAATATACTACATTAGTGTAAGTCTAAAAGCTAGGTCAAATAATTGTCTTTCATATTTATCCTGGATTTCACAGATTATTCTAATTCTACTTACAGGTTGCTGCACTGCAGACAAGATGTCTACTCCCTGGGTAATAATCAGCTTATACAGCTGTCTGATATGTGCATGTTTCTCCTGAGTATTCATAAGGTAGGCTTGAGCACGGTGCACGTTTTCAGGGTTCTCACATATTTCAGGAACGTCCAGTTCTCCTGATTTCAACAGACATTCCAGCTGGAATACATTGAATTGAAAATCAGAATGTGTTCAAAATCATAGAATCAATCAGGTTGGAAGAGACCTCCAAGATCATCCAGACCAACCTATCACCCAGCCCTATCCAGTCAACTAGACCATGGCACTAAGTGCCTCATCCAGGCTTTTCTTGAACACCTCCAGGGACAGTGACTCCACCATCTCCCTGGGCAGCCCATTCCAATGTCAAATCACTCTCTCTCTCCTTTATCCATAACATGTTACTCTAAACTTTGTTGATGTGCATTTAACTAAATAAACTTCAGCTCATATCTGATTTTTATATTAGCCATTTCATGCAATTTCAGATCTCAAATTTTAGTTCTGATCAGTTAATGTGGGATTTTTTTGGGGGAAAAAGCAACAACAACAAAACCACACATACACGTACAGAAAAAGAAAAAAACACCCCACCCTCCAAAAAAAAAAAACCAAACAGAACAAGACATTAAAACCAAAAAGAGTGTAACTATGACAGGAAGAAAGTATGTATCTTAAAATATCATACTCACTTCATTTTTAATGTGATGAAACTTGACTGTCTTGTTGAAAATCTCATTGTATTTTATCATTGTGTCCTCTACTGTTTGATGAAAATGAATAAGCTCACTTACTCCCTCAGAATTCTCTTTCAAAGGAAATCCTTTCTGGCTTGGCAATTCTAATAATTTTATCAGGTACTCAAGCTCAGCATTCAGTTGCTGGAAAAAAAAAAGTTACTCAAATGACACAAACATATTTGAAAGTTTTGCTTTACATTTGATGAGATAGCAACCTACCCATGGTAAATTGCCTTGGGAAAAATCAGTGCTATAATTTACTCTCCATGTATTTTACTTTTTTGCTGTACGTGAATCTCAGCTCTCACCCAGAAAGAGCCTTGGATCAAAACAAGTCCAGCTGACTTGTAGAGAAATGGCAGACTGAATTACTAACACTCAGAGGAGGAAGGAACCTCACTACAACATATATTAGCACCTGATCAGCTCTTAACCCAAATGCATGCAACTTGTACTTTCACCATCCCAATGCTTCTGTGCCATTTTACTACATAGCTAACAGCACACAGGATGCTCTCTGGACAATGAAACTAAAAGGTCTTCTCCCTTGCCATATACACAGATATAACATCTTCCTTCCAGAGAAATAATTTAAAATACAAAACACTGCAACCCTAGACAGAGTGTCTGGGGTCAATGTGAATTTTTACTGTACCAAAAGCAGCTTTTGATGCAACATGCACTTCACTCTCACCTGATACTGTGGTTTCATTTGGTTAAGCTTTTCTTGTAGTTCCAAAACAATCAAAAGGTCAGTTTCGAGGTCAACTGTTGCTGTAAACTGAAGTGACTCTTGCATAATCTCTAATCCATGGGTAGTCTAAAAGATAATCAAACATTTCAGAGCTCTGTCTCTAGTAAATAAATAAATACATAAAATTTAAACTCAAATTAAATTCGTAGTGACTCAAAACAGGCACTCAAAGACTGCCAACAAAATCTATCTGAAATCCTCTGGCTGACAAGAGCGATAAGAAATCTTTAAGACAGCATGTAAAAATGACTCAGATGTTGAGACTTGAGGACTCATATCAACAAGGGGACACAGTATCAAGTTGTGCCGGGGGAAGTATAGGCTGGATGTTAGGAGTTCTTCACATAGAGAGTGATTTGCCATTGGAATGGGCTGCCCAGGGAGGTGGTGGAATCACCATCCCAGGAGGTGTTCAAGAAAAGACTGGATGAGGCATTTGGAGCCATGGTCTAGATGACTGGATAGGGCTGGGTGCTAGGTTGGACTGGATTATCTTGGAGGTCTCTTCCAACCTGGTTGATTCTATGATTCTATGACAGTGTATTTTCTATGATAAAAATTGTAATTTAGTGATAAGTTGCACTAGACAAACATGCCCAGTTCTGCTACTAGCCTAGTTAAGGAACACTGCAGACTGTCGCTGTGACAAGGAGGTTTCAGTCATCTTTCCTTATGAACAGGTCTGGACTTGAGTTTAGTAGCTATTAGGACAGAGTTTAACATAACTATGAAGTTAGAACAAAATAGTGCTTTCTCAAAAGAAAAAAAAAAACAAACAAAAAAAACAACACACCACCCCCAAAAAGCCTAAAATATTGCTGGTATATATGGACTTCATTAAAAATTACAATTAGAAATGGGAACTTAGACTTGTGCATGCTTGAAGAAAAGCAAAAAACAGATAAGAAGTATTTCACATTTCTTGATGACGACCTGAATGAATAGACTGCAGAGAAGTATCATGCTGATCTTCTCCTTAAATGACACAATATATCAGAGGGATTTAGTTACAACTTACAATTTTTAGTTGCTCCTTAAATATCTGGCTCTGTTGCTTGGCAGGTTTTACTTGAGTAATTTTGAAATTCCAGATTGCCCAAAGCTCAGTCAGCTCTTTCTTTTCTTTACTCAGATTAACAATGGTATCTTCTGTTAATCGTACAGATTTTTCCACATTTAATATTAAGCTCTCATTTGCCTGGCAAATAAACAGATACATTTTTATAGAATACAATTGAAACCTAATAACATTAAAGCTGCAACAAAGTTTAATCTAGGAAATAAGAAGTATTTTAGCATAACTTCCTTGGACATCACTGGTTCTGAGTGGCTTTAAATATGCTGTTCCTTTAGAAATAAACATAAATCAAAAACCATTGCACACTAAGGACATGGTTAAATTTAAAGACCTAGAACAGGCCAGCGATGACTGAGTTATTGCCACCTGATGGCTATTTGACATGAAAAACAAATAATTTCTGAATAGACAGAACTGCTCTGAAAGGCCTTTTTGAGAATAGGAACTGGAAATAAGTGGATGGAGAACACTACTTTGTGCTGATAACCAAAGCAGCATCAAAACATGGGAAGATGTGCTAGTTTGAAGCAGGCTAGAATGTTTTGGTGAGAAGAACTAGATCACAGGCTGTGGAAAGAAAACAATGGTGATGTCTACTTCGCTCACAGGCTTGCTAAGAAGTACAGGAACAAGAAATAAAACCATTAGATAACACACACTCAGCATCACTCTCGCTGGGGCTGCTGGCTGAGCTGCATCTCTCTAACCTCACCCTCCATTTTGGGTTAACCCACTTTGCTTCCTAACCTCTGGCCAAATCTCTATTCTTCCTTGGGACTGGGGTAAGGTTGAGAGGGGTAGGGGAAAGGTGAAGGGGTGGTTGGAAGCCCCTCCTGGGAACTTGATGATCTCTTTGGGTCCCTTCCAACCTCTGACATCCTGTGATCCTGTGACTCAGGTTTCTGGGAGGGGAGTTGTGTTTCTGTATTACCTTTTACCTTGTATATTTCTATATATAACTGTATATACTGTAAATATCTGCTTGTATATTGTGCCAGCTGTAAATATCAGCTTCATTAATATTTCCAGAGCCAGCTGAGTCTAGTCTGGGAGATTTCTAACGTGTGAGGGGGGTGGGGAACACCCAAACCACCACAGAAGACTAATTGTTTATTTGTAGCATGGGAACTTAGCATTTAAACATTTGGTGGTTTTTTTTTCTCTTTTTAACAGACTATGTCAGAAATATCAGCAAATGGGATAATGCTGTTTCTGTTTTTCCCATTTCAGAATTTTTCTGTGTGCTTGCAAATTACTTTAATGATCTGTATCTTCAGATACTTAAAAGCCACAACCTAAGAACATCATGGGAACAGAGTAGCAGAAAATACGGTAGCAACATATTTCCAGGTATTTAAGAGAGGAAATAAGGAAATACTGGAATATTTGTTAAGATTTTAAATGATTGCTGAGAAACCTCATATTCACACATATTCAGCTTGTCTTTATATTATCTGTATCTGGCTGCATCCAGCTGTGACAGCAAACACTTCAACCCACATTAACTGTCTGAGCATTTTCCCTCCTTAAGTAGGTTTATCCAGTTCATTTTGCATGCTGCTGTATGTTCTCAACACCAACTCCTCTTCATCACCCTATTGGAACTGCTCCCTTCTCTGTCCTATAAAAACAGAATGAACAGCTGGGTATCCAGGCCACGTACATCAATTAGGATCATTTTAGACACGGTGGCTTAGGGAATGATTGCACATCTCAAATGGTCACCTCACGAAGGGCTGCTGGAAAATTTGATAGGGATACCTAAACAGTGTAGCTGAACCCAAGACAGAATGTCAAGACACCAGGAAGTAGCTCTAGCTCTCACTTCTTTACTAATTGAGTGTAGGAAGTCCTTCTAAAGACTGCCTCTTAGTGGAAGTAAAACAATAGTGTACACGTTTATATTTCCAACATGAATAAATAAGGTACGTGCATAGATATTTGTATGCATGCACTGGATCATTTATTAATGATTATTCCATTATTAATCACAACACTTTTTATATTAGTTATAGTGCCATAAGCACTTAATACTTAAGTACTTTTAAAGTGCATTGCAGCATTAGTTCCTTTAAAGGTAGGTCACAGAACTAGGATTAGGCCTGACCACAGACATACATAAAATACTCAATACCATTTATCAGATTATACTCACCACATTTACTAAATTAAGAAAACTGCAACCTATGTTTTGTGTGGAAAAAATCTTCCTTATAGCCTTTTGCCACTGGGTATTAGCTGACTCCACAACATTTTTATTTTCGGCCTCCCCTTTTGTTTGTAGTGGTTCTGATTTATAGAATTTCTTCAGATTTTGAATATCATCGTTCACCTACACAGAGACAGTAAGTATCAAAAAACAAATAAGAAAATTATCTATTATAATCAGAAGGTAAACAGAAATGATCACATTGAATAGCAGCCTCTGAACCCTATCCAGGCTTTAAAATCTCTGATTCTTCCTAAAATCCATAAAAATAATAAGTAACAAAAAAGTTTTGAATAACTTGTAAATCAGCCAGTAGCAAGCAAATATGGGCAATGAGAGAGTCATTAGACACTGGAATGGGCTGCCCGGGGAGGTGGTGGAGTCGCCATCCCTTGGGCAGTTCAAGGCAGGACTGGATGTGGCACTTGGTGCCATGGTCTAGACTTGAGCTCTGTGAGGTCTCTTCCAACCCTGATGATACTGTGATACTGTAATTTGTTACATTCCAGTTATGTATCATTACATGGGTATTATATGCTGGTGTTTCAGTGCAAAGGTTTTCACAGGTCTGTTTAATGTTAATTGAAGTTAGCAATAACCAGATTTAGATGTAATCCAAATTTTTGTCGGTTTCTATCCAAATAAATAAATCAATCCTATGACAAATTTTATCTGATAGCTTCTATTCTGGTCTCAATTTCTTTCTAAATATAAAAAACACCCCAGTGTTGTAGAATCTCAGAATAAGTATTTCATCAAACCAAAAATGAACTGTCCTTGGTCTCATTAGCACAGCTAACAAAATTATGTTGATATTGAACTGATTACGATTTCAGGTAGAGCTGGTTTGTGCTTAATCTTTAAACTCCATCAGATGAGTTAGCACTTCAGTGAAAGTAATGTAAAACAATAATAAATATCTGTATCAACATCTTCTAATATGATAAATATCTATGTCAACATCTTCTTTGAATTTTGGATTTTTTAATTATCCAAAGGAAAATCAATACAATGAGCCAGAGTTCATACACAACTATTTTCACTGTGTATACGAGTGCACATGCACACAGGAGAAAAAGTAAAAATTAAATTGTAATACTTCTTACAATATTGATTTAAGTCAGTAGAAAATGTGTATATAGACTAATCATGTTCATGCAACTTCAGTGACCAGAGCTGCATGCCCTGTGTTGTGGTAGGCCTGATGGGCCAGAAATAGGCTTATACATGTACTTGCCCAGGCATGTTTTAGTTCTGTAGTAAACACGGTACACATGCTTAGCTTGTGCCTGCCTTGTGCCAAATTAGGGTAAAACAAGCCTATGGTTTCGACCAATATGGTCAGTCTTGGCTAACGGCCATTCCGATTGGCTATTCTCTGTCCAAAGGGCAATTAATATCAGCCCACATTGATAAAAGAAATACGCAGGTAAATACAATGTGCTCTGCCATTCTATTCATGCCTGCTTTTGCCTGCTGCTATTGCTCTCTGCCTTACTGTTTACCTGCACTGTTTACCAGGAACAGGCTCTAAATGCATCCATGTGATCAGCCTACATATCCAGCGTGACATCATGCTGAGACTGCATGTCGCAGGACACCCTGCCTGCACCTGAAAGTCTCCTGCCAACATGAGAAGTCCTGGAGATACACAGATCATCCAGAGGAGCCAGGCGACAAGGTCAGAGATTGTCTGCCTCCTTTCCCCAGGCATCTGGGAAGAATCAAGTCTCAGCAGCCAACAAGACAGAGTTTCCTGAAAGCATTCTGGCACTGTCTGGGACTGTGGCTAGCCCTGCGATTTGGGTAATAATTTTGTGAGTAAATACTTAAAGCCTCTTTGTAATTCTCCATTGTCTTCTGCCACAAGCAGGAAAGAGCTACTTGAGTCCATCTAGTGGGTAAGCCATATTTTGACCATGAGCAGTATTTGGCCACAAGAACATTCTCTTCCAGTTCTATTAATGTTTATATATTTTGCTGATTATTACTAGGTCTAATTATCTGCAAAATGTTCCCATGACCATGTGAAGAACCGATTATTATTAAAATTAGTGGTTGGGTGTAGCAAGAGTTCTGAATATCAAAATTAATAAACAATATTATATTGGAGGAAAAAATACCATCTCACACCAATTAATTTGCCCTTCGTAACACCCTGATGGAACAAAAATCCTTTAAAGTAGAAAGGAGCTAACAAAGGGTTGCAGTGCTTCCATGGTACTGCGTCTACAAGATTTGTCTTAGTTATCTAAATGCACATTTTTCACTTGTAGTATTTTCACAGTCTCCTCAGAGCATGAATAAGTTTAAACAGTTACCTCTGTAGCTGACTTCAAAAAGGCCACGTAAGTTCTGAGAATTTCTAGTTTTGAACAGATTGTTTTTTCCATTTTCTTCAGTTCTACATTCAGAACATCAATTCGGCTAGTGAAAGCTGCCACCTGCTCAGGTTCAAATGCTTCAATATCTTTGATGATTCTTTCAGCAGCTTCCAGTTCACGTGAAATTTCCTTTGAGGGTAGAAGCACAGAAGGATACATATAATGACTTCAAAGGATTTGATCTCACATTGTTAACTTTCAATGGTATTGCTTTCTTATGCATAATTCAATTACTTAAAGAGGATATTTTACAGTGAAAACAACCATTTCTTCCCTAAAATCTATGAATGTAGATATTAAGATATCTATTTTCACTGGGGAAAAAAAAGGGGGGGGGGGGTAGGAATCTTAGTATTCAGATTAAGTAAATCACTTACAGTGTAAGAATGGAAACAGAAGCATTCCATATGGGAACATCGATAGCCAGAATCAATACGATTCCTTTAATAAGCAGTATAGCCCAATTTTATGAACTGATGTTCTTGAGTCTAAATCCCTCTTAACTGCTTGCCTGATACTCAAATCCCATAGAAGAATTCAGTGTCCACTTTAGAATAAGACTCACAAGTCTGCTGCTTTAATTGGATTCATTTATTATTTCAATTATTAATTTATCCTTGTAGCACTTATGAATCTTGGTTCCACTCATGCCTTCATTCTTGAATCAATAATTGTTTCCTAGCTCCAGACTAATTGTTGCCCATCAAGCTTGACTGCACTACATTCCAACACAAATTACTGGCCTTACTTGCAGCAAATCTGCAGAAATAGATGGAGATCTAGCAGTGGTTTGTATCAGTAACTGCATCAACTGCTCAACCCTAGAATAGAGTCACAGGATGCTGTGTGAGCAAGAGCCAAGTTACTAACATTTTCCATGATTAAGCTGGCATTCTTGTTTTCAGATTCACTGTCTTAACTCACAGCTTCATATATCTATGCCTATCATTTATCTGCTTTTATATATTTAACCTAGTAACAGTGTACCTACCCCAGCATTCACCCAAATGAACAAACTAGCATAGCACACAAATAATAAGCTGCTATTGTCAGAGCAGACTGTACACTATAACTAGTAAAGGTTACAACAAATAAAGGTAACACACTGGCATGCAAACATTTGGCAGAAAGGAAACTAAAAATTATTATACAGTCTTGTGGAATAAAAAGAGGCCTTTGCTCTTGAACTTTGCTCTTTCTATGTGCTTTCTAGAATTTGTTTAAAGTGAATTTAATTTCTCCTAGTCTCCTTTTTCTTCAGCTTAGTCATGAAATAAACACCTATGTCAAGACTATGGTGAGGATTCAACTGGTTTTAAGACACTTTCAGATACTCCAGGACTTGCACAGGAGTTGGAAAGGCCCTGGACATGGTTTAAAAATAACCTCATCTGTGCTACAGACCCAAGCGCTGCAGTGCTTTCCATACCATCGCTGCATTCCCTACATAACTAATGCGTATCTGATGGCAACTTTACAGCTCCCTTCAAGCTTTCTCCACCTGGAAACTGCTCCTCTTTTTTTTCCCCCTTTTTTTTTTTCCATGATTCATCACTTTTATTCAGCATGATAAGCCACAAGAAAAGTTTTCCATGGCTCTAAGGCACTGACTTGGTACCTGGGGAGTAGCAACCCTTATTTGAAGATCCTTCCTAGAAAGGGTTGATACTGAAATCTTGAGGTAGCAACAAAAAGTGCAATGAGATTGACAAAATGGAGATAACCAAGGATATCAGGAGAGCTAACTTGTATTGCTATCAGCGGCTTTGTTGATTAGCTAAGTTTTTAAAGTGTACTATAAACATATTTTCTTTTAACAATGCAAATGAATCTCTCAGTCTCTCTCTTTATTTAGAATTACATACATCATGCATTTGTTTCTAAAAGGTACTTAATATTATTAAAACTTCTTTTTGTTTTGGTGGGTTTTTGTTTGTTTTTTACCTTTGTTTCTTTTGCCAATTCAAGGTGTTTGTTCAAAACTCTTTCTGCCTCGGACAAATATGAACCAATCTCCACACCAACTGCAAGCACCGGGGTGATGTTTTTAATCAGCTGTGATACCTTTAATTGAAAACATTGTTTAAACAGTTAGTTTATACAAGTAGTCCATATTGAAACAACTTAAAACATCATTTTACACAGGAAAAAAAAGTGAAGTAACATTTGTCTGTTGGTGTTTAGACTATGAAATTCAGGAATGAAAACATAAAGAGAAATATACTACTTCTCTTAGGAAAAAGTTGACACTCATGGTGTCTAAGAAAACTCTAAGTCAGAATTTAAGAAAGAAACTTTTCTGTTTATTCTCATTTTGTTGTTGGTGCTTTCCTTTGGATTTGCTTTTGGTTGGTGGGTGATTTTTGGGGGGTTTTTGTTTGTGTGGTTTGGGGTTTTCCTTAATTTGTTAGGTTTTGTTTCCATTTGTTTCTTCTGGGGATAGAGGGGTCCCAAAAAGTACATTTAAAGTTTCTCTACCAAGACAAGAAACGTATTTCTGTGCAGATACATTTACACAACTCCATTTAATTGTCACTGTAAGATGTTATACATGCATGATGATAACAAAGCACATTATGAAAGGCAAGGGCAGAAGATACCAGATATAGCATATTATATAGTTATTATTAGACACATGAATTCACATGTGCCGTGTATTTTAAGTCTCTATTGGTCGGGGTTGAAACCTTATTAAGTGAAGCTCAGAGATAGTTGAATCTAGCACCAGATTCTTGAGGATAGATTGCATTAGCAAGGTGTTGGAATGAAAAGTATTTTGCTTAGTAGGAATATAACAATAAGCACTGTTTACTGCAATGAAAGATAACATACATAAATCTTAAAACTGCTCTCTAATGCAAGACTGGAACAATGTGATTAGAACAAACTGCAGAAGGAAATCATGTGGCAAAGCTGAAGCCTACGCTTTGAGCAAAAATTACCTTCCGAATAAGAAATTTCAGCCTAAGAGTCACAATATCCTGATGACATAATTTCTACACAACTAACAGCAGCTGAAATGAAGTATTTTCTTTTTTTTTTTTAATTAAACAAAATAAACTCAGGAATATTTTCTGGTCTATGCATAGAGGTTTCCTTAATATTAATCTGGATAAAAGATTGTATTTTTAGGTTCAGATTTACACATGTAACCTCATTTAGGAGCCCTATGCTTATTCTCTCTCTGACAAGCCATTACTACAGAGCATTCAGCTGCTTCAAGAAGGTTGTGATGTCATTAATGCATCAGTACTTTAATGAATAAACGGATTTTTTTGTCATAAGCACAATCTCTTCAGCCTCACTGAAAATTTGCTGTGGTCCACAGCTGCCATGCTTATTATTGCTCAGTTTTGCCACACTTCTATTTTTATCTTCAGACAAATACGAAAGACAGAAACAGCATAGGAAACCTGCACACAGGTCACAATCTTGATTGCTCAATTCTTCTCCAAAATAAGAAATTATAATAGCTCATTATTTTCCTAGCAAAATGCTCTCATGAAACAACTGAACTTTCAGAACAGATTTAGATTAAATTGTACTGATAGCAGCACTCAGCATTCTAACTACAATTGTGTGCTCCCTAGCAAACCAACATTTTTGCAGTTGAGCCAGCTGTAATACTCACATAGCTAAATTATGGAAATGCAATAAACTGATAATTAATGCATTAAGTAGAAGATGTGTCATGACATACCTTACTTAGATGATCTTCAAGTGAGGCAGTCCATTGTTGTTTCTTCAAAATAAGTTCTTTAAAGTCTGTACACTGCCTGGGTAATTGATCTACTCTTCTTTTAACATACCCCATCATTTTCTGAATTCCTGCCACCCAAGTGCTAAAATGGGAAAATAGAACTGTTATTTCTCATTTTAACTCAACATGCAGAATGATATTTTTAATAATAATACCTTTTTCTGTAATTTTGTATGACAAAAAAATACTAATTTTAAACTAATGGTTTGAGTGTTACTCACCCCCCACACTTAAGAAAATCACCCAGACTAGACTCAGCCAAGCTGGAAATTGAGAATGAAACTTTATATTTACAGCTTAGCACTATATACAAACAGGTATTTACAGAAACACAACAGCCCTCCCCGAAACCAGAGTCCTCAGGAGGGGTTTCCAACCACTCTTCCACCTCCTTGCCACCCCTCTACCTTATCACAGATTTTGCCTTATGTTCAAGGTGAGTTTGGAGAATCGGCCAAGGAGGGTAGGAAGCAGACAGATTAGACAAGAAGTCAGGGAGAGAAGGGAGGCAGCCAGAGCCAGAGAGCAACTCTGTTATGTTTTTGTTCTTGTTTTCATACATCTCAGCAAGCCTATGAGTGAAGTAGGCATCACCATTGTTTCCTTTTCGCAGCCTATGATCTAATTCTCCTCACCAAAATATTCTAGCTAGCTTCAAACTAGCACAAACTGTGACACTTAAAAGAAAAAATAGGAGAAATATTGAAGTCCAAAGAAAATGGATAATGAGTAGGATACAGAAATGACATTTCCAAGATAAATAATTTATCACCTACATACGTTAGGCATACATGCCAGATAACCTGAACCACAGAGAAACACCTCATTTCACAAATAATTGTGATTTTATTTATCTATTTAAAGACTAAAACTACAAATAGAACAGTCTGAAAAGAGTGAAAATAGTAATTTTTTTTTTTATTAGGACTTTCAAATATTTCTGTGTTTTTACAGTAACTGGAAAGAGAAAGCCATGTACACTCTAAGTCAACACTTCCTTGAAGCTGCTTCTTTAACAGAGTCAACACTTTAAAAAACAGTAACTTTTTCATACCTTTAAACATTTAGTGTAAGAGAAGCAATTCACAATCTGAATACTTGAGGCAGTCCTCTTCAAATTGCATAGAAGTTACCACATACAATTAAGATCCAAGTTTTGATATTAAACAAAATAAACTCACATATCAATTGACTCACTACCGAAATTTGTTCATCATTAAGAATATTTGTACCATGTTTTTCATTACTTCAGTTTCATCAGAAACTTACATTAATGCAGGTAATTATTCAGTTTCTTCCTTTGACCTCTAAAATGAAAGGCACTTTTCCCCTCACTTCAGATCTGATTCAGAGTTAAATTCTGCAACCTCAAAAAACCCCTTTATCTATGCTACTAACATGAATTATGGTATTAATAGACTGTTCTTTCTTAATCAGATCCAAGAACTGGTCACAAAGAGAAACCAAAATTGAAGTCCTTTTGAGAGAGTAGGTGGCTTCAAATTTTGTAAATTACTTCCTCAAATATTAACATCCTGTTAGTTTTATCCTTAAGTTCTAGAAATATCATTCATTTGTTTCAGTACTCCTTCAAATGAGGTGTGTTTAAAAACAACTACTTCTACTAGCACCACTCTAAAGAAAGCAGATTTATAGCTTTTTGAAAATGATAATTTAGATCTCACTAAAATCTTTGGAAGTATCATTGGTTACCATGAGCTAACACAGAATTTCTTAGATTGGAAAAGACCTTCAAGGTCACTGAGTCCAATCATTAGTTTCACACTGACAAGTCCTTGACTAAACCAAATCCCTCAGCACAATATCTAATCACTATGAAGTGCTATGGTTGGAAAGGAGCACCAGGATCATCCAGTCCAACCTTCATCCCAGCATCCTTAATCACTAGACCATAGCCTCAAGCACCACATCCACTCTTTTTTTTTTAAACACCTCCAGAGATGGCAACTCCACCACCTCCCTGGGCAGCCTGTTCCAGTGCCTGACCATCCTCTCAGTAAAGAAATTCTTCTCAACATCCAACCTAAACCTCCCCTGATGCAACTTGAGGCTATTTCCTCTTGTCCTATCATTAGTAATTCAGGAGGAGAGACAGTCTCCAGCCTCACTACAACCTCTTCTTAGGCAGTTGTGGAGGGCTATAAGGTCCCCTCTTCTCAGCCTCCTCTTCTCCATACTAAACAACTCCAGTTCCCTCAGCCGTTCCTCATAGGTCATGTTTTCCAGACCTCTCACCAGCCTCATTGCCCTTCTCTACATCCATAAAATACAGTTCTTAGACTTACAGACAAACGAATTGGATGGCAAACTATAGTTCTTTTAAAAGGACAAAACTTCCTGACAGTGTAGTTTTTGTAGAAGTAAGATGTAATTTTTTTCTCCCCGTTTTTTTCCTAGCTGATCTTAATTTTTAAAATATGACAGCTGAACAATCACATTTACCAATATTTTAATTCTTAAAAGCTCTAGGATTGAGAGGTAGACCTGCCTTCCATCACCTTTTCTACAATCTATTGCTCTTCCAATGGGAGTTGGCTTGTATAAATACCAGCAGATAAGTACAGTAGAAACCTTGAGTTTCATGTCCTTTAAATACATATCTTAGTTAACTACCCTGGCTCTAAATGTAGATTGATTCTAACTAGTCCAGTTATAAGGCAACAGAGACATGGAGAAACGCAGAAAATACACAAAAAGGGATGAAATACCTGTGAGAGTCTGATTTATTAACTAAAGTTTGTCCCTTCTGCAAGGCACTCCTTGTGCAAACTTGTATTGTTTCTTGTATTTCCTCATACTTCACTGTCAAGACAGGCAAATGTAAGCCTTCTGAATTAAAGATTTTAATGTAATTCTCAATATCCTCAAGACCATCAAGCACCTGCAAATAAATAAATAGGTTGTGAATTTCTCTGTTTAAAATGTGCATGCATATTCTTTCTTGTAAATAGGTAATTAATAGACATTTAATATTTGACTTTTTTTCAGGAATGAAAAATATTACTTAATTTAGATCTTGACATTCATAGACTCTGTGATGATTTGGGAGTTATCTGCTCTTCTACTCTTATGAAATCACCCAGACTAGACTGGGCCGAGATGGAAGTTAAGGAATGAAGCTTTGTATTTGCAGCTTAGCACAACATACAAACAGGTATTTACAGTTCATCAGAACATGCAGAAATATGCAAGGGTAATACAGAAACACAGCACTCCTCCCAGAAACTAGCACAGATTCATACAGCGGATTCATACAGTGTTTGGGTTGGAAGGGACATTAAAGATCATCTATTTCCAAGGCCCTTGCCTTGGGCAAGAGCACCTTCCACTAGATCAAGTTGTTCAAGGCCTCATCCAATCTGGCCCTGAACACCCCCTAGAGAGGGGTTATCCATGACCTCCCTGGGCAACCTGTTCCAGTGTTTAACCACCCTCACTGTAAAGAATTTCTTCTTAATATCTAGTCTAAATCCACCCTCATCAAGCTTCAGTCCTTTCCCTCTTGTCTTCTCACTACAAGCCTTCATAAAACATCCCTTCTCGCCTTTCCTGTTGGCCCGCTTCAGGTACTGGAAGGCTGCTATAAGGCCTGCCAGGTGCCTTTTCTTCTCCAGGCTGAACAGGCCCATGTGTCCCAGCCTGTCCCACAGGAAAGGTGCTCCAGCCCTCCGATCATCTTCAGAGATTGGTTTTAATTGACTTTGCATGGCCCAGAAGAACATATGCACAAATATAAAGTTGTCACAAATAGGGGTGCACAAAATCATGATTTCTCTTTTATCTCAGAGTCACCCAGGTTGGAAGAGACTTCCAAGAGGCTTTGCTTCAACACCTCCAGGGACTGCGACTCCACCACCTCCCTGGGCAGCCCATTCCAATGCCAATCACTCTCTCTGTTAAGATCTTCCTCCTAACATCCAGCCTAGACCTCCCCTGGCACAACTCGAGACTGTCCCCTTGTTCAATTGCTGCTTGCCTGGCAGAAGAGACCAACCCCCACCTGGCTACAGCCTCCCTTCAGGTGGTAGTAGACAGTAATGAGATCATCTCTGAGCCTCCTCTTCTCCAGGCTAAACACCCCCAGCTTCCTCAGCCTTGTATTTTTTTTCAGGAATAATCATGTCTGTTAGATATACTAAAGCAGAACCAAAATAATGAGAGTAATAACAGCACACCAGCACTCAAGTTTTTAAGTGCATTTCTAAGAAGTCATGACAAAATTCATCCTCCTTTTAACATTTTAAATATATCAAACATTTTGCCAAAAAGTCAACTAAGTTTGCTTTTGTTGAACAGGTGGACTTTGATTTTGCACATATACAGTTTTGGGTTTGTTATGCCTATACTCTCTTTTCCCTTATTTTCCAAATTTAATATTAAAGAATCATAGGAAAGTTGTAAAGTGTTCAAGGATGATTGAAAACTAAGAAGCATTTCAGGAGGAGTTAACTACTGAGACAGACTTATGTATGTATGGCTAGATGACATATTTAACGATGTAAGTAGCAAATGCAAGCATGTAGTTTGAGTATTGCAAAAAAGCAGTAAGAAAATTCTGTATCATTGCCACAGTTAATGTTTCAAAGAGGAACATAATTAGGATGGTAACTGGACAAAAGATTTAGATCCAAACTGGGATGAAGGGGAAAAAAAAACACAACTGAAATCAGGTATGATCTGTAGATTGTCTTCCTATTCTGAATGCTTTGCACGTTCCTAAGTCTGTACTTTCAAGGAGAGATATTGTGTTTCATTGCCTGCCTTCTCAGTGCTGTTACAACTTCAATCAATTGAGGCTGTAAAGAAATATGTTTCCTGATGTTCAAATTAAGTTGCTAGTAGAAAATCTGATTATGGTAAGATATTATCTGGATTGACTTTTTTTCCATAGCAGCTGCTGCAGTCACTGGAAGTTCTATACTCTTCCTATTCTGCTGACACTATGAGGTCCTAAACTCAGTCTTTCAGGTGCTCAACCAAATCAATTTTAAACAGTCTGCTTCTATCTCAGTTTTCAAGATTCAGCATAATGTGTATATCTCTGCTCATTGTTGTTTCTTTTATAACATAGGCACGTTATGATATTGACAAAAGAATACAAGAAGAGCTTCATCTCTACATGCAACTCTGATACCAGGGAATAAAATGAATAAGACTTTGAAAATTCTGTTGTTTAATCTATCAGCTGATAACATAAAAATGCTTTGAAACTTATATATTCACAAGTTAAAGGCACCAGAGAGTTATAATTAGTTATCTTAATGTTTTACACTAATGACAGGATGAGTTGTTTGTTTGTTTGTTTTCATTTTAATGTGGAAGATTAGCTGGGAAAAATCAGTAGTTATGCTAGCAAAAACTTATGAGCTATAATTAAGATAAACATCAGCATGCTGAAGATAACATGAACTTAATTCTTTGGAATTAAAATAATATCTCTCTTACCTAAGCCATTTTGGACAATTAAATTAAAATCATAGAATCACAGAATCATAGAATCAACCAAGTTGGAAGAGACTTCCAAGATCATTCAGTCCAACCTAGCATCCCACCCTGTCCAATGAACTAAACCATGGCACTAAATGCATCAGACAGGCTTTTCTTGAACACCTCCACAGTGTGACTCCACCACCTCCCTGGGCAGACCACTCCCATGGCAAATCACTCTATCTGTTAAGATCTTCCTCCTAACATCCAGCCTACACCTCCCCTGGCACAGCTTGAGACTGTGTCCCCTTGTTCTGTTGCTGGTTGCCTGGGAGAAGAGATCAACTCCCACCTGGCTACAGCCTCCCTTCAGGTAGTTGTGGAAAGCAATGAGGTCACCCTGAGCCGCCTCTTCTCCAGGCTAAACAACCCCAGCTCCCTCAGCCTTTCCTCACAGGACTGTGTTCCAGGCCCCTCACCAGCTTTGTCACTGTTAATTAAAAAAAACACTTTGTAACTAATCCAAATGTCTTTTAAAAAGGATCATTAGCCCTTCTCAAATCCCCATTTTAAGTGACAATAAAAAATTACAGACTTACTGGAGCAAAAGTCATCTCTCACTTCAAGGGTCTGTAAATAATTTCAATGAGTATTATTTACATATTGCTTTAAAAAATAAAATAATACCAAAGAAAAATACCAAAGAACGTAGTAGAGGTTAAAGTGAGTTGTGATACAGCCCCATCTGGTGCTCAAGATGAAAACAAGCAAGGGCAAAATCTTGAGGAGCTATTTTTCAGCACGTTTGGCAGAGCTACTTAAGAGATATATGAAGATTACCGTTGTAACTAGTTCTGGAAATAATTTGTTCCAAAACTTCTATGAACAATCTGCAAACAATGCACTTAAAAAGATACTAAACCATCATTTGGTCTTTGGACATTTTAAAATGTAAATGTTTTTAATTAGTCTTCTAACAAAAAGGTTTGGGGGAAAAACGTTTGCATTACTGTGTTGATGTACGTAACAATGTGGGAATGGAGTGAAGAGAATAATAACAGATGGATTGTGACCTTGGTTCTCACAAGCAGCTGGGTAACTTATCTCAGAAGGGAGAGATAACGGACTCCTCGTTAATGAGGAAAACAAGGCGTGGTTTATGCTGATGGAGTGGGTTGTCCTTGACTAATTATGCTAACATGTAGGCATGTGCTTTGTGCCCTGAGGGGATATATTGAGAGCTGAAATGATCAATAAACGCCTCTGGCATCATTCATATTGAATTGTCTGGAGTCCATGTGGCCTTGCCTTTGATCACACTGATCTGTGGGGCTCTGACCACATTCCTGTGGCAAGCTAATCAGGTTGTCAGCAGGAGCAGGGAGGTCATTCTGCCCCTGTACTCTGCACTGGTTAGACCACACCTTGAGTACTGTGTTCAGTTCTGGGCCCCCCAGTTTAGGAGGGACATTGAGATGCTTGAGCATGTCCAGAGAAGGGCGACGAGGCTGGTGAGAGGCCTTGAGCACAGCCCTACGAGGAGAGGCTGAGGGAGCTGGGATTGTTTAGCCTGGAGAAGAGGAGGCTCAGGGGTGACCTCATTGCTGTCTACAACTACCTGAGGGGTGGTTGTGGCCAGGAGGAGGTTGCTCTCTTCTCTCAGGTGGCCAGCACCAGAACAAGAGGACACAGCCTCAGGCTGTGCCAGGGGAAATTTAGGCTGGAGGTGAGGAGAAAGTTCTTCACTGAGAGAGTCATTGGACACTGGAATGGGCTGCCCGGGGAGGTGGTGGAGTCGCCGTCCCTGGGGCACTTTAAGGCAAGATTGGACGTGGCACTTGGTGCCATGGTCTAGCCTTGAGCTCTGTGGTAAAGGGTTGGACTTGGTGATCTGTGAGGTCTCTTCCAATCTTGGTGATACTGTGATAACACAACTTACTTTTATAATATGGTAAGCCAAACATATAAATTGTTCCAATAACTTATTTTTTCACTGTCTGGAAAACAGACATGCTGGAAATTGACAAAGTCTGACATCTGACTGTGGTTATGCTACTAAAATTCCCCTGCCCGTATAGGTATTTTTCTAGACTGTACAGTGCATGACATATCCAATGGGAGGAATTGTCTATTGTCCTTGATTTTTTTTCAAAGGGTAATTAGATGTACAATTTTCAATTCCAGATTGTTTAGCAAATTGTTTGAGTAATCTCACATATATCAGCCTTTAAGAGCACACAGGCAGTTTTATTATCAGGCTATTACAGGCTTGGCTTCTTACCAACCTTCGCAGCAGTATGAAAGAAGTCATTTGCCTCTTGTAGCAGAGCTTTCCTTTCTTCCATATGGAGGCACACTTCTTCTCTCAACAGGCAGATTTTCTGATTCGAAACCTTTAGATGTTCTTTTTCTGTGTAGTCCTCCGAAAGCAAGATCTTAAGTGCTTCAGCTTCCAGTTGTTCCACAGTGGAAGTCCATTCCTAACAGGGAAAATTTCATACAAATACAAAAACAATATACCTTAATAATAATGATAACAGGAACAAAGACATCATCAGGAAAATCTGTATCACATCTATAGGTCTGAAAGTAATCACCATTTAAAATAGTATTTTTACTAGAAGAGATTTCTCAGCAACCTATAGATTTAGTTATAGTTTATAGTTCTCAGTATTGGCATTCCACATCCTTTGGCACAGTTTCAAAAGAAGAAGTAGCAGTTACTGGTGTGTTTGTGTGATAGTTTGAAGACAGCTGAAATATTTTGGTGAGAAGAATTAGACTGTAGTCTATCAAAAGGAAAGAATGGTGATGTCTACTTCACTCATAGGCTTGCTGAGATGTATAAAAACAACACAAACACAGATAACAGTTGCTGTGTGTCTCCGGCTGTCTGCCTTTCTCCATAACCTGCTGTCTGCGTAACTAATCCTTCTGCTTTATAACTCTCCTGGCTGATCTTCCAAACTCTCCTTGAACATAAGGCAAAGTCTGGGGTAAGGTAGAGGGGTGGAAGGGAGGTGGAAGGGTGGTTGGAAGCCCCTCTTGGGGACTCTGGTTTCTGGGAGCAGTGTTGCGTTTCTGTATTACTTTTTAACTTGTATGTTTTTGTATATAACTGTATATATTTGTGTATATCTGCTTGCATATTGTGCTAAGCTGTAAATACAGCTTCATTCCTTAATTTCCAATTCATCTGAGTCTAGTCTGGGTGATTTAATAAGAGTAAGGGGGCAGGTAACATCCAAATCATCACATTTTGCTGGAAAAAAGGTCTGGAAAACATAAACAAAAGAAACTTCTTCTGGATAAGACCACACTTCCATGACTAACAGAACCCTAAACCAAATGACTTAACCAAGAATAACTCAAAATACTGCCTAAATAATAGCTGCTTCCAGTGGTGGAAGTGCTCTGACAGCTACCATGTGATCTGTCTGTTGGAAAGGTCAGTGGGTGGCTCTTTGTGTGTTTAACAGTGAGTTGTTAGAACCAACAGACAGAAAGAACAAAGAGTAATCCAAAGTCTATCACCTGACAGAAAATGTTGAGACATGCTAAAATATGCCAGCAGAAAGAGTGATTTATCATAAAAACCCAAACAAGCCCCAAACAACCAATCAAAAACCCCACAACACACAAACAAACAAACAAAAAAAAACCCAAGTGAAACCATTAACAACAACAAGAAGATAAAAAAGGAGCACTCATCCAAAGCAGTGAGGAGACATTACTAGAAAGTTATATAGAGAGAAGCATCTTATAAATAAACACAGATTTACATTTCATGCATGAAAAAGATGTTGTGATGGTTTGGGAATTACCCACCCCCCACACACTTAAGAAAATCACCCAGACTAGACTCAGAGGGCTGGAAATTAAGGAATGAAGCTATAGTTGCAGCTTAGCACAATATACAGGCATATATACACAAATATATACAGTTATATACAAAGTAAAAGTATCAAAGAAACACAATACCACTCCCAGAAACAAAGTCCTCAGGAGGGCTCCCAACCCAAACCCCTTTTCCTGTCCCTCCTTCCCTCCCTTCAGAAATAACCAGATCAACCCATGTATATCTTACATGATAAGCCTGGGGATCTGAGGTGAGCTGTCAAAAACAGACGGCAAGGAAGTTAGCCAAAAAAGGGGGTTAGGTGGATTAGAGAATTAAAGGCAGAATCAGCCAGAGATCAGACCACCAGAAAGAAGGCACAGCTCAAAGTGAGAGCTGAGCAGTGTGTGTGTGAAGTGCCTGTCTTATCGATATTTTGACTAGTTGCGTTTCTCAGCAGAAGAATGGTGATACAGGGCACATGTATTTTTCTTTTCACAGGTAAGGATTTAATTGCTTTCAGTAAAATACTTCAGTAAGTCTCAAATCAGCATAGGTTTAGGTACAAATAAAATTCCCTATAAAGAAAAAAAAATTTCTTTGCATGCTTGGTTCTAATTGTCAAAACACAGGAGTGTGTTAAAAAACAACTGCTATGCAGATGAAATGCAATACTTGTCAAAATCCAGAACAGAGTTCTAGTCTTGCAAAAACTCAAAAGAAGAGAAAGATAACCTGGGTTTGCTTTGCATTCTTTGTGAACATTAACATTTGGTAACATTCCAAGAAAATTGCTTTTCCTTGGTTTGATTTGTTTGATAGTTTGGGGGGTTGTCTTGGTCTGTTTTAAAATGTGATTTAATATATAAATAACCAATCTGGAAGTTGTTTGCCAACTGAAAAATTAGATACGTAGCTTCAAGGATTACTCTACCTTATCAACAGCTTTTAAACTTGTAAAGGTGAAAAACATTGAGAAACATTGAGGTCTGCATTTTTAAAAGTTATACAAAATAATTTTCTCAATCGGACATAGGAATATAAGCCTCGTGTACACACACCAAATATCTGCTCCTATATGTGCTTATTAAATGCCTAAGTTCACATTTTTCTGCTCATTCTAAAGTTCCTTCACTGACCAATTACCATATTTCTTACTTTCATTTTGACATCCATTTCTTCAAGCTCTTGAAGCAATTTTTCATTTTCTGATAGAGATGAGCCTAAGTTTTGCTTGTAAAAATAATCTCTGATGTTTTTCTTGTACCAAGATGTTACCTAAATAAACCACAAAAATAATTCAGTCAGTAAACAATTGGAGAATAACTATCCACTTCTTAAAATACTTACTAGACCATTTCATCTACAAAAGATTCAATTTCTTAAATTTTTCATTCCTAATATTCATGCTTTAAATAATACAAATGCAAACATCTGGTTAAAATGATAATAAATACAGAAGGAAAGGACTGTGGTCGAAACAAACACATACTGGATTACACATAGCAAAATGAACAAAAAACATCCATCAAGGACCATCAAATTATAAATTAACACAGTCAAACCAAAATCAGCCTAGAGAATACATAGAAAAATGCACAATTTGTAACACAACAGATTTTGCACATACTAACTTAAAAATATCCCCCTGTGTGCAGTAAAAAGCTATAAATCTGAGTATTGGTGTTACTTATACCTCCAAAAAATTAAATATCTAAATAAGCCTGATGGTCCAATATAACCTCTCATGCCTGGCTTGCAGAGAGAAAAACAATATTACGTGGGATAATCTTTAGTTGCTTAAAACAAAGAGAAATTACATTTTACTAGGTTTACTGAGGAAAGTATATGCAGCAAATATATGCAGCATGCCAGTGGATCTTCTAAATTGCACAGAATGAGCTGCATTTATTTCTGCTTGATTCACAATAGGTACCTCTCACTTCATTTTTAAACAATACTTGGCACAAACTCCTAAGGGAAGCTTTTTGCATTTTAAAACAGTAGTCAGAGTGAGTTATCAGGATCAAGGAGACTTCCTCTTATCTTTTTCTTATCTGTTTGCATACTATGGGATAACTGTCATGACCAGGTAATTGTAGTCACATCTAATACTATTTTCTGTAAAGAAAGGGTCATTTTTCTAGACAAAATAGGGATAGTTCCAATATAGTGAGTTAGACTGATACTTAAAGTTCAATTGTAAATTATTTAGAATACATTAGATGGAAACATTTATTTGTGAGCATCTTTCTTTTATGGTCTAGGTATGCAGTGCTGCTGAAAAATCAAAACCATTAACAACATCAATAATATCTGTCTCTAAGCAAGCACCAGATGCTTTTCTAGGTGGTTTCTCATGATTTGCCCAGAAACAGGTACTGCCTCCTATGGCATAGTTCTTGGTTTTCAGCATTTTTGTTGGCCATTATTTTACAACTGTGTCTGAAGTGCCATGGTCTAGTTGACTGGCGAGGGCTGGGTGATAGGTTGGACTGGATGATCTTGGAAGCCTCTTCCAACCTGGTTGATTTTATGATTCTATGAAATTACAGCACTTGCATAAGACGACACCAGTTTTCCTTTTGGTTGGGTTTTGTTTATTTGGTGTGGGTTTGGGGTTTTTTGGGTTTTTTTTTGTTGTTGTTTGGTTTGTTGTTGGGGTTTGTGTATGTGTGTTTTGTTTGGTTGGTTTTGGTTGTTTTGGTTTTTTCTATCCTATCATTAAATAAACAATTCTTGTTGTTTCTGGCAGCCACTGATATTGAGTACTCCAGAAATAAGTCTGGCAGCTTCTGTATGCACCTTAACAATTTGTATCTCAAGTAATTTTTTTTTTACCAAGTTGCTGTCTACAGAGTAGACTACTGGTAAAAGTTTCTAACATTTTCCTCTGATTCAGAAGGTAACTGTTTTGGAGGCTAAGAAGGAAACTTACTGATGCATCACAATCAGAATTGTATTGTCAGAGATTAATAGAAAAAATTAAACTATTTACAGAATGCTGACAACAACAGTTTTAGTCTTGTTAGATTTTGGCAGTTAAATTTGCATAGGTCCCTCCTCAGCTTACTTAATATTAAAACAAATTAAAAAAATAAGTGGAGCAGAACTTTGCTCATATCTCTTTTTATGACAAGTTGGTGAAGCTGCATGGTGCTTCTCAAGGAAGATGAGAAGAGTCTTAACTTACAAAAGCTTCACTGGTAATGTGGAGCACAAAGAGAGAAAAGTTATCTGATCTAAATGCTGGGAAATGAATGACAAAGAAGTAGAATTGGAAACAGGGAGAAAAATTTTATCATTTCAATGCATTTAAGTGCTGAAAAGAAAGTACAAAACCAAGCTGTATTTGAGAAATTATGCAAGAGATGGGAGTTAAGCTGGAAGAAAAAGAACCAAGTTGAAGTTGTGGTAAAGTTTGACTCCCAAGAACGAAATATCCCTCTTTTCACACACACCAGATGGCTAACTCTATTGTCTGTTCTGTGGAACTGACCTGTCCAGAAACAGCCTGCTGGTTGGGGAGGGAAAATTAATTGATCCAAGTTGATATTTTTCCAAAATTAATAGTGTTCATTAATTTTGATACTCAGAACTCTGGCCACCCCCAGCCACTAATTTTAGTAATATTTTGGTTCTTACACGGTCATGGAAACATTCTGTGGCTAATATCTAAATCTAGTAATAACCAGCAAATATATATAAACATTAATTGAACTGGAAGAGAAGATTCCTGCAGTCAGATGCCGCTTGTGGTCAATATGCCTTTTGCCCAGTAGCTGGGCCCAAGCTCTTTCAGCTATGGCAGAAGGCAGTAGAGAATTACAAAGAGGCATTGAAGCATTTACTCACAATTTTTTTTTTTTTAATTATTATTATTATTATTATTATCACCCTCACGGGGTCTAGCCACAGTCCAGAGAGTGCCCAAATGCTTTCAGGGGACTCTGTCTTGTTGGATGTTGAGACTTGAATCTTCCTGGCTTCTGGGGAAAGGACGTAGACAATCTCTGACCTTGTTCTCCTGGCTTCTTCTGGATGATCTGTATGTATGTCCAGGAATTCTGAGCAGGACCTTAAGGTGCAGAAGGCAGATGCTGGGCAGTCTCAGCACAATGTCATGCTAGCCACACAGGCCGATCGCATGCAGACATCCAGGGTCTGCTCCTGGTAACTGGTGGCAGTGGAGTTTAGCAGGCAAGAAATAAGGCAGTGTGCAATGGCAGCACAGCTGGGCACAGCAGAGAGACCACAGCAAAGAGCAGGGAAGCAAAAGCAGGTTGTTTACCTGCGTGTCTCCTTTTATTAATGAAGGCTGAGATTAATTGCCCTTTGGACCCAGAATAGCCAATCAGGATGGCAGTTAGCCAAACCTTACCATATTAGGCAAAGCCATAGGCTCACTTTCCCTAATTTAGGAAAAGCACAGGCCTTGCACTAGGCAGGCACAAGCTCAGTGTGTGTACCTTATGCCACAGGACCCTGGGCAGGCCAGACTCAGAGACTCCAGGTTCTTTTGTGTCTGTTTCCCGAGCTTGCCTCTCTGGTGGAGCAGAAAAACATGCCTAGGCAAGGCAGGACATGTCTAAGCCTATTTTGGGCCTTTGAGGCCTACCACAACACTTTTTCAGTTTTAATTGCTGTTAAAAATTACTGTCGTCACTCATGTGGCTAGAGGTTGGATTGTGCTAGAAATTCCATTTGGTAGGAAACTTGTCTGGTTTGCAGCACGGCATTTAACACAAGGATCCACAAAATGGAAACTGTTTTTGAAGACATTAAAGTAATATTAAAATAAATTCTGAGGATGTTAAAGTTCCAAATCCAAATATTCCAAAGTTAGGATCTCAAACAGAAGCAGCCCAGGGATATTGACTAATAAAGATATTTAAGCTCCGCTTCTGTAATGGTCTCTACCATAAACCAGCTACTTTTTTAACTGTGATATCACCTAATATCATAAACCAGCTACTTTGTTAACTGTGTGTCCTGGAGTCCTGTACCCCTAAATTCCTCTCCTGCCCGGACTTCGGGGGGAAAGGGGAAAAGCCGCCTGGTTCCCCCCCCCTCGCCTGCCCTGCAGCCATGAAGGGGGGGAGGACTGCCCCGTGAAGGGGGGGAGGACTGCCCCGTGAGTTCCCGCGCTGGAGCCAGGCTGGGATTGGCCGTGCGCTTTCGCGCCTAAGGTGTGGTAACTCTGCCCTTTGTCTAGCGAAGGTTATAAATATTGGAGGTCTTCCCGCCTTTGGGGTTCCCGCTTTGGAGTTTGCCTGTGCCTGGACGTATGTCTCTGCCTGAGCTCACACACTCCCCTGTGCCTGGACTGCAGAGAGACCTTCAGGGATTTGCTTTCCTATTGACACCTTTGTGTGCCTAACGACCCTTAACGATTCACCTGCAGCTGCTGGAAAAGAAGAGGAAGACAGACCGCACGAGCCAGCCTGAGTGAGTTATTTGGCTTAGCTTAATTTAGTAAGAAACCGCTATTAATTAATAGCTGAGGCCTTTTCCAACTTCTGACTTCCAAAATAGTTAGATTATTGACAGTGTGCTTGTAGTTTAATTCTCAAGCAACTGAATCTGCTTATCAAATCAAATTAATCTTTGTATATATAGTTGTGGGGGCAGGTTTTTGGGAAAAATAAAAAATAACTATTTTTGATAAATTCCCGACTCAGCCACATATTAATTCCTGCTCTCCGCAACACTGTGACATCACCTAATATTACATGTCTTACCTGGTTCTCTTGTTGGTGCCACAAATATATTTGCAAAACCTGCTCCATTCCTTGGCGCTGATGCTTAAGAAATCTGTCCAGTTGGCGTCTCCTGTCCTGTAGCATTTCAAGGAGATTGTCAATCTTCAAGCAGCTGCTGTGGGCTCCCTGGATCAGCTCTGGAATTACATTTGGCCCCTCGTATTTGAATTCTTCTATGAATTCAGTTAGCTCTTGGCTTTTGTTTAATAGTGCAAGTGATTTTTCCAAAAGCTCTGAAGGAACAGAATTTCATAAGACAAAAAAAAAAAAAAAGAAGTTATTTGTAATGCCAATAATGTATATAAAATATGCTCAACTAACTACCCATCTATTTCCCTACATCAGCATTGTGTGAACTGGTTATAAGCATTTATTCTAGGAGGTTTATACCCTGAGATATTTGAGTTTGTACAGCTGTTATAAAAACCTGCAAAGATATAACAGCGTATACATGTGGTTATGTGTACCTATAATGGTACACATAACACAGCCTTATGTAAAAATGCAAACCCATATAGAAGTACAAAGGTGTCTGAAGTAGTGACACAATGAGGTTGGTTTTGAGAATTGGGTTTGGATTTTTGTTTGTTGTTTGGTTTTGGTTTTGTTTTCCATTTTTTGAAATGAGAGTATCACAACAGGGTAGAAAATGTTTAACTTGAAAATCTGGACAAACAAAAAGAACCACATTGAAGAACTTCTCTAGGCATAGGAAATTATGGTGGAAGGGAAGAGAACACCTCTTTTCCAAGAATGTTACAGTTCTGGAGAAGAGGAGGCTCAGGGGTGACCTCATTGCTGTCTACAACTACCTGAAGGGAGGCTGTAGCCAGGTGGGGGTTGGTCTCTTCTCCCAGGCAACCAGCAACAGAACAAGGGGACACAGTCTCAAGCAGTGCTGGGGGAGGTCTAGGCTGGATGTTAGGAAGTTGTTGCCAGAGAGAGTGATTGGCATTGGAATGGGCTGCCCAGGGAGGTGGCAGAGTCGCCGACCCTGGCGGTGTTCAATAAAAGCCTGGCAGAGGCATTTAGTGCTGTAGTCTAGATGACTGGATAGGGCTGGGTGCTAGGTTGGACTGCATGATCTTGGAGGTCTCTTCCAACCTGTTTGATTCTATGAGTCTAGCTACAGAACCTCTTGGAGCACATTGTACAACTCAACGGGGAAGTGAAACAGTCCCATTATTCAAATGCAGAACCAAAGTCCAGGGACCCACTGTAGGCAAACAGATTCTGAAGCTGTCTAGTTTCCATCTCTAATTCAGAGCTCCTACCTTTACTTTGCCACTTCTTCAAACCCCATCCTAAGGCAAAGGAAAGCAGATTTCTCCCTTTGCCACCTTAAAGAGACTTTAGGACTTGGCACAGGACTTTTACTAGAGCTGATGGTAGATTTTCTAACAGAAGCTTTTCCAGAGGAAAATGCTCCTTCATTGATAGCTATAACTTCAATGAATTTTCCCAAAGAACAGATGGATAGTTTTAGAACTTGCTTTGCCAATCAACACTGAAACTCACCTTGACTTCTTAGCAGCTCATGTGCCTTGAAATCAGAATACAAGCTTACCTGCTGTTTTGAAGCACCAGAGGTGGAATCACAAGAGGAAGAGCTCAGAATCAGTCTCATAGCTCTCAGGAAGCCTGCTATGGAGTTATTTTACCATTATATTTTTTCCCAAATGCACCATTTTCATATTGGCCCTAAGATTTTTTTTTCTTTAAATACACAGTGAAAGAGTAGAATTGACCTACAAGGAATCATGACACAAAAGCACACCACGGGGAGAGGAATACTGTTTGTACCTTTTGTATGATGCTCTTGTTGCAGGAGGAGTTCTCTCAAAGAGTCAATGTTATCATACGCTTGGGAATTCTTCAGGAAATCTTCAACTTGGTCAATTTTAATAGCAAACTGCAAAAGGCAAATGGAAGATGGGAAGAGGCATGGTATAATCTTCTTTTGCAAACCTAGAATTTTTGTATGTATTAGTTTAAGCTGTCTGGCCCCACCGGGATGGGGCCACCTCCATCTTTTGGCACAGAGTAACACGGCAACTTGGATCATATATTCTATGCCACACTCATATCATGCTTGCTGCATGACAGGAAAGTGGTTGGCCACAATTTATGGGACTTGCAATATATTCTGTAGTTCATAAAGTTTCCTGTTCTGGGTTGTTTGTGGTTCTCCCACAATTTCTGGGCGGGGGTTTGTCTCTTTTTGTTCTAGTTTTTGTTTGTGCACAGCGGCAGCAGGTTTTTGCAGTTTCATCTGCTGTATACCCTGGGACATTGTGATGGTTTGGGTGTTCCCTGCCCCCCCACACTTTAGAAATCACCCAGACTAGAGTCAGCCAGCTCTGGAAATATGAATGAAGCTTATATTTACAGCTGGCACAATATACAAGCAGATATTTACAGTATATACAGTTACACACTTCACCTTCCCCCTACCACTCTCAACCTTACCCCAGTCCCAGGGAAGAATAGAGGTTCGGCCAGAGGTTAAGAAGCAAAGTGGGTTAGCCCAAAATAGAGGGTGAAGTTCGAGAGATGCAGCTCAGCCAGCAGCCCCAGCAAGAGTGAGTGCCAAGTGTGTGTTATCAAATGTTTTTATTTCTTGTTCCTATACTTCTCAGCAAGCCTGTGAGTGAAGTAGACATCACCATTGTTTTCTTTCCACAGCCTGTGATCTAGTTCTTCTCACCAAAACATTCTAGCCTGCTTCAAACTAGCACAGAGGTTTTCTCCTGGTTGGTTTGTTTTCCCTTTGTGTAATCTGATATCCTTTCAATAGAGTAGTAAAATGTCCTTATCTCAGCTGACACTTTGGATTTCCTCCTTGCTCAACCAGACATAGGGAGACAGGAGCAAGAGGGACTGCTGGGACTCAACTGCCAGATGAGTTAAAAACAGGACACTGTATTACACATAAGGTTTGTGGGGAAAAAATAAAGGTTTGGGGCTGTTCAGTCTGGACAAGAAGAGGCTTCAAGGTGACCTTAGTGTGGTCTTCCAGTATCTGAAGGGAGCCTACAAAAAAGCTGGGGGGGTACATTTTAGGCTATTAGGTAGTGATAGGAGTAGGGGGAACGAAGCAAAGCTGGAGGTGGGTAGGTTCAGACTGGACGTGAGGAGGAAGTTGTTCAGCATGAGAGTGGTGAGAGGCTGGAATGGGCTGCCCAGGGAGGTGGTTGATGCCTTGTACCTGGAGGGGTTTAAGGCCAGGCTGGATGAGGCTGTGGCCAACCTGACCTAGGGTAGGGTGTCCCTACCCATGGCAGGGGGGTTGGAACTAGATGATCCTTGTGGTCCCTTCCAACCCTGACTGATTCTGTGATTCTACAGAAATGTGTAAATTCTTTTTAAAAGGCATTTTTTGTGTCTGCTAGATACAGATGCTTCATGGCCTTGTCCTGATTTTGCTGGTACAAAATCATAGGTATGCTGTGGGCTTCAGGCCAGCAGTAGTTTCAAGTCAGCCAGGTCAGTTGGTTCACAGGTGTATCCCTAACCATAAATCTCACACTCAGTATATAAAAGGGGAAGTTTGCCAAGAAGAGGGAAGTTTCCTGCTTGGGCTTTTCTTGTCCCTGTTCCTTTCTTCTGCTCTCAAGAACAGTTTTCCTGTTTATTGTGACTGTTATATCTTTACTGCCCTGAATAGAAATTTATATCCTTTTATTGACATTGGCATAATTTTTGCTCCGTTAAATCCATTTTCACTTCAACTCTTGGTTTCCCTGCATTTTCTCAGTTCTCCTTCTCTGCTGGGGAGAGGTCAACAGGTGATAGAGCAACTGCTACAATTTAACCTTGAATATAGGGGAGACATGAACAGGACTTTAGGTATCTTCTTGGGTTTTTTGAGATTCTCATTCATTGACATACTCCATAATTCCAGTTCACCACTTTATGAAATCTCTTTCCTATGTAGCCTTCAGACCTACTGAAAATAAAATCTTATAGAAGAGTCTGCTAATTTCAAAGGCTTCAATAAAATCACTTAACATGAATGAAGCCTTTAACCTAGGCTTCCTTCCCAGAACTTCTTTCTAATGTTAAAGTATGGGGGGGAGTGGCAGGAATCTAAAACATTTAAAGGCAAGAGCAGACTGAGTAGCAAATTTAAGCAAACTAGTACTATGGTAAACATGGTAACTAATTATAGTGGGGAAATAGCACCTCCATAATGAAGAATGCAGTTAAGATGCTCCTTTACAGCTTATTTGTGCAGGGATTCTCTATTTTAAATATTGGAACATTCTATTTGAGGAAGATGTGGAACAGATTTGGCAATCTGCTTTGTTAAAACTAAGATTGGAATCCCTTATTTGCTTCCCACCTTGCGGGTGCAATTCCAAGTATAAGTAGCTTAGAGAGTGCTATATTCTTCATCTCAGCTACTCTTTACCAATCTTAGTGCTTCATTTCAAGAATGAAGAAGCCAGCAGACTTCAAACTTGTGTTTCAGCATAAGCAAAGACATTGAAACCTGTAGTGAAATGAAGGAAATTGAAAAACAAGCACTCCGCTTCTTCAGCATTTGAGATTTTAGTTCTGATTTTCACTTGTGCTAGTTAGAAGCAAGCTAGAATGTTTTGGTAAAAGAACTAGATGATGGGCAGTGAAATGAAAAACAATTCTGTCTACTTCTCTCACAGTCACGCTGAGAACTCTGGGAAGAAGAAGTAAAACTTTCTCCATTTTGTCTTTCATTCTGCCTTTGCCTTCAGACCTAGTCACATCTCATTAACCCTGCTCCCACTAACCCTGCTCCCTAACCTCTTGGCTGCACCTCTCTTCTTCCTGAGAACTGGGGTAAGGTTGAGAGGGCAAGGGAAGGTGTTGAGGTGGTTTGAGAGCCCCTCAGGTTTCTGGGAGGGGAGTTGTGCTTTTGTATTGTTTATCCTTTGTATATTTCTGTATATAACTGTATATATTGTAAATAGCTGCTTGTATATTTGCTGCTGTAAAATAAATAGCTTCATTTATATTCCCAGAGGCTGTCTGAGTTAGCTGGGGCAATTCCAAAAGTGTGTGTGGGGGGGGCAGGTAAGAGACCAAACCATCACATCACTGCATTATTCTTGAGATACATTTTGTACTTTATCACAGCAACAATTTCCATAATGACAGGTTGTCATTTGCAGAAAAGCCTTTGCATAAGAAGTTTCTGCAACCTCTATCTAAAGTGATATTGCATTTCTTCTTCCCTCAGCTATATAATGGGAGTGATCTGTGCTGTATTCCAGCTGCTGCATTTTGTTCTAAAGATGGAAGCCTTGTTGCAGGGGCAATTCAGCTAATGCCTTAAAGATTTGATCTTCATTAGGTTAACCTTTGGTGTAACACAGAATTTATCACCTTGATACTTACACCAACTCTACTAATTTCATTATATAGTACACATCACCAGGACACAATAATTAGTAGAATGTTGATGTTATCTTAGGACAGTCAGCAGTAGTAGAGCTGGGTTTGTAATTTATAGGTGGCTCTGGTCTACTGTAGAAACAAATTATCGAGAAGAATTACCCAACTCTTCAGAGACAGGGGACCTGGGGAGAGTTGAACACCAGACTACAAAGAGTAGAGCACATAGCTACAGGTCATGGAATTTATCTCTGCCTTAGCTCCTCGTGTGTCAGTGAATATCAATGAATGAAGATAAGAGATACAAAGAAATTGGTCAAGGAGGAAAGAATACTCTGAAAGCTGTCTCTTGGCGCACCTGGATATGGAAGTCTCAAGTACAGGACTGGCAAGGTAGACTACTGTTTAGTTTGTGCAATTACAGTAGCTGTATGGGTATTTTAGCAAGCATTAAAAGATGCACCTGAGGAATTAGTTCTTTCAATGTCAAGTATTTTGAATCATAAGGAATGAAAGATATTCTGCAGAATGCCCATTGCCACTGAATTACACATTTTAGGTTTTGGTCCAGTTCCATTTCACACTGTCATTTTTTGTCAACTACAAATTTTGAAGACATCATGACTAAAATATTTCTTAAATTGACCTGCTGGCATTTTTTTGCTCAGTTTCATCCTGAACTCTCCAGGAAGTGTAAAAGGAAGGATGTATATAGAGATTCTTATTTCCTTAATTGCTTCACACTTTAGGAACATGATGAACATAGACAACAGAGTAAAATTACAGTAGACAGAATACCTCTGAGATGTGAGAAGTTTCAGATTAAGTCACTTGATTTGAATACAGACCTCCAGAGCATTTTCAAAGAACACTGCAGTAAGTTCTAGAAGTGCCTGTCTCTTTTCTAACATAACGATGAGGGCATCCCACGCATCACCAAGGGTCTCTGCCATGGCATCATAAACATGACTCTTTTCTTTGTTCTCTTCTGCAGCCTTGTCTGCTTCATGCAACAGGCCCCATACCTCATCTTCCAAAGCCTGGAAAAACAAACAAACAAGGAACACACAGGGGAAAAAAAAAAAAAAACAGACATTTGTAAACAAAATACAAAGCACTGTGTTGACATTGCTGTTTGGATCCTTTTACAGTGAGTCTGATGAACTACACACCACTCTCCTAATCCAGCTTTATTTCCAGTGCCTAGCAATTGGTTCCTGCATGTTTCACAACAAGCTTCTGAATGACATTTGCACGTAAGAGGCAATATTGTTATAAAAACAATTTTTAAAGTATTAAGAGAATAATTGTCTAATATTCAGTTTTTAATGATTTTACATCTCCTTAAACATAAATATGCCTAGAAATCAGCAGTGCAGATGTTTTGGATCTTCTTTTATGCATTACAAGTTTTAAAACTTGGTGAGAGCCCTGCAGGGGGACCTGGACAGGCTGGATGGGTGGGCAGAGGCCAATGGGATGAGATTCAACAAGTGCAGGGTTCTGCACTTTGGCCACAACAACCCCAAGCAGCACTACAGGCTGGGGACAGAGTGGCTGGAGAGCAGTCAGGAGGAAAGGGACCTGAGGGTACTGATAGACAGTAAACTGAAGATGAGCCAGCAGTGTGCCCAGGTGGCCAAGAGAGCCAATGGCATCCTGACCTGCATCAGGAACAGTGTGGCCAGCAGGACAAGGGAGGTTATTCTGCCCCTGTACTCAGCACTGGTCAGACCACACCTTGAGTACTGTGTCCAGTTCTGGGCCCCTCAATTCAAGAAGGATGTTGAGGTGCTGGAACATGTCCAGAGAAGGGCAACAAAGCTGGTGAGGGGCCTGGAGCATAAATCCTATGAGGAGAGGCTGAGGGAGCTGGGCCTGTTTAGCCTGGAGAAGAGGAGGCTCAGGGGTGATCTTATTACTGTCTACAACTACCTGAAGGGGCATTGTAGCCAGGTGGGGGGTGGCCTCTTCTCCCAGGTAACCAGCAATAGAACAAGGGGACACAGTCTCAAGTTGTGCTAGGTTAGGTATAGGCTGGATATTAGGAAGAAGTTCTTCCCAGAGAGAGTGATTGGCATTGGAATGGGCTGCCCAGGGAGGTGGTGGAGGCACTGTCCCTGGGGGTCTTCAAGAAAAGACTGGATCAGGCACTTAGTGCCATGGTCTAGTTGATTGGATAGGGCTGGGTGCTAGATTGGACTGGCTGATCTTGGAGGTCTCTTCCAACCAGGTTGATTCTATGATTCTAAAATTTTGTAGATTAACTTATTCAAGTCTCTGATGACTTCAACGCAATTTAGACAAGAGTACCTCAAACATATCCATATATTCTCCAGAAGTCATCTGATTTCTGTTGTATTTCAAGTTCAGCTCACTACACTGTTCAACCTGGCCACCAAAAAACAATATTCTTTTGTCAGGACCAGAGTTTTAATATGTTTCATTCACTTTACTAATCTCACCATAAGCTAATTTCAGCTTTTGTTAAAATTCTTCAGTGTGTCAGAAAAATTAGTTATCATGTCCTCAATTTTCCCCCCCTCTCATCTCAGACAGGCAAAGTCTGGGGTAAGGTAGAGGGGTGCGAAGAAGGTGGAAGGGTGGTTGAGAGCCCTCCTGGGGACTCTGGTTTCTGGGAAAGGTGCTGTGCTTCTATATTACTTTTTAACTTTTGTACTTCTGTATGTAGTTGTATATATTGTAAACATCTGCTTTTATATTGTGCTAAGCTGTAACTAGAGCTTCATTCTTCAATATCCAGATTGGCTGAGTCTTGTCTGAGTGATTTCCTTAAGTGTGAGGAGACAGGTAACATCCAAACCATCACACGTAACATGGAATGTCTATAACTCTGCTTGTCTACAGGGCACAGAAAAACATCTTACTATTTCCTAGCAGCTTATTCAAAATGATGGCACCCAAAATTCAAGTTCATCTCTAACAGCATTTTATGTTTAGGAAAATAATATTCTAGTAGAATCATGAACCATGAAACAAAGTAAGTATTTTATAAAGCTACAAAAATTGAAAAGAATTAAAGTTTATCATGGTATGGGAGTTTTTTGGTGGGTTTTGTTATTGTTGTTTTGGTGTTTTGTTTTGTTTTTTTTGTAGGTTGTTTTTTGTTTTGTTGTTGTTTTGGGGGTTTTATTGTGGGTTTGGTTTTGGGTTTTTTGGGGTTTTTTTTGTTGGTTGGGTTTTGTTTGGTTGAGGTGGTTTTTCCACCCCCAACAGTTTAACAGCAAGATAAATGAGGGCATACGAAGGGACTACAACAGGAAAATGACAAAGAAAGTTTCATGTCCAAACTGGGTCATTCTCCATGTTTGTCATTTGTCATCCAACATTACTAAATACCCATTGTGTCATAATATTTGTTTTCAAATAGAGTTCAAATTTAAGGTGATGTCCCACAGCAAATTACCTCAATGAGGCTCTTTGATTCTTTGTTTTTGATTCAGTTGTGTGATCTTTGCTAGGAAGTGCAAATTCAGGTCAGAGTTCAAGCATTAACTGCCAAATCACTTTTATGCAGAGCTAAACTTTTCAGTATTTGGACTGTTCTAAAGTGAGAAAATGAGAACCTCATGTGGATACTTCACTGGGCAGTAACCTAACTTCCATCAGCAAGGCATAGAAAACTCCCACAGTTTCAACAATTGATACCATGGGTGAGATTCTTGTTGCCTCACTTTCCAGCCATTTCAAGATGCTTGCTACCCTGGGATCATCATTCTGAGTTTGAAAGGTCTTTGATAGAGGAGACTTACTCAGGGACCAACAGCATTGTGAGTTAAATATGCTGGAGTTAAATGCCAGGACTCCAAAAGCATAGAACTTTGCCTGGTTTTCAATTACTATTTTCCAAGTTCAGATTGTTTAAACTGTTTAATTCTGTGCAATTGCTTCCTGTTGAATCAAAATCCAAGGAATCTCCCTGATTTTTAACATTAATAATAAAAAATAATATTCATACAGAAATTAATATTAATGATTCATAGCTATTATTACTTTCTGGTGCACACCTCAGTAATCCATTTTAAATCATTCAGAAGATATTAACAAATAATTTCTTCCATAACAAATGTACTGAAAAATAAGCAGTATGAAAATATTTTTAATAGAAATAACTGAAAGACTTCTGTAAAATGTATCCAATGTGGGGGTAAAAAGGCAAATTACATTATTGCTTTTTGAAAATTGTAACTTTCTAATTTGGTTTTCTTGGCTATTAGCATATCAATTACTATTTTACAATTTGTGCTCTATAAGTTGAAGTAAATAAAATTGTTAGGAGCAATCTTCAGGTTCAGGATCCAAATTAATAGCAGAGTTCATTTTGAATTTAAGTTCGTAGGGTAGAGGTTTTATTCTGTACTGTTTCTGCCACTGTTTATTTCATGATAAAACACAGAACTTTGGAAATGAAACAAGAATGCCACTGTTTGTCTTGGTGGGGATTTTGACAGTCATAACCAAAACCCTGCCTGCACACACAGAGTTGGGGTTTTATATATATATATATATAGAGAGAGATATCATATTATATGTATATATATGTATAGATAGATCATATATATGTATAGATAGATCATATATATGTATAGATAGATCATATATATGTATAGATAGATCATATTATATATCTATACATAGATCATACTATATATTTATATATAAATCACACTATATATCTATACATAGATCATACTATATATTTATATATAAATCACACTATATATCTATACATAGATCATATTATATATGATCTAGAAAGCCTTAATATTAGGAGATTGACACTCTAAAATGGTATATATTATGTCCAGAGACAACTTCATTATGGAGAATAGAAGAAAGACAGAGGAAAAAAAAGTGTAGGTATGATGCAAATATTATATAATTCTACCTTCAGGAAGCTTTGCCTCTGAAGGCTTTTTGGATTTGATTCTTCTTAATTTTATTTTTCTTTTTAAAGTTTGACTTACCAAAACATACACATACATCATATATTTATATTTCCAAAACACATAAAACTCCTGAAGGTCATCTAAATGAGGATGAAGCATATGTTGGGGAGCATATTTGAAATCACAGAAACTGATGTTTCCAACTGATATGATTTAATTTAGCAAAACGGAAATAGAATATGTTATCTTTGAATCAGAACAGAGTAGCTGACAACTGAAGGGTCTCTTTCCTAACTCATATATATTTGAAATGCAGCCCTTTCCAAAAGTTGCACTCTGCTTTTTATTAAAATAGTATGGTGTTCCACATTTCCAAATTCAATGGAACAAATTTGAATCAGTATTAAGAGTGATAGGGTACTCTAAGGAAACAATATTGGACTTTTTTCCCTAATGTCCTGTAGTGCACACAGCAGTTTTTTTACCACAATAATTCTGAAAACTAAAAGCAGCAAAGAACTATTGTAAAAAACTTCTGATTGCCCATTCAACAGGTCTGTTACTACTATCCTTTAAAGATCCATTTGACTTACTGTCAAAATGATTGTTAAGCATTTTTTAACTCCTGTTAGCATTGCCAAGTGAAAACCAAATCCCTGGAATATTGAGCTGGATTAAATTCCTTTTCCTCTAGCATGAGAAGTACTATATACTGATCACTGGCTACTATCTCAGATTCTGTCCTTACACTTACAAATCCTCAATGTATGAAGTTGATGAAATCATTTGGCCTGAATATTTTGATTGTAACTTACAATACATATAGTGGGATGAGAATAATGGAGCTTAAAAGTAGAAGGATGATAAAAACCAGAATAACTTGGGATAATTTATGAAATAGCTGGCTGTGCTGGCATTATCTTCTAAAAGAACTTAAGTTCTCCAGCACTGATTCCAAGGATTTATTACTTATTATAAAGTCAGATTAGTTTCACATTCAAAATTTTTGCCTGTATTGTACAAATGCTTAACTTTGAATTGTGTTGAGGTAATCAGCATGGTTAAGCATCTACAGAGTCAATATTTGTCAGGAGACAATTTATTTTGCCTCCCCCACCCCTTTAATTCAACAACAAATGAGAAATAGTAAAATGATTCAAAACTTCCCCATTTGTACTTTAAATTCAGGTGACTGAAAAATTTCACAATAAAAATAATTTCTGGAGGATCTAAGGGATCCTTAATTATACTATTTCCTAGTGGTAAATAATTTCTAGCTCTAAAATAATAATTATAAAAAGAACTCCATTCTCCCTTATTTTTATTGAAGCACAGGAAAAGAATGCATTCCTATAATCTAACTTTCTAATCCTCAAAATAGTCTTGGACTGAAAAAATCAGATTATTTTGGTGTTTAGTCAATTTTTATATTCGTATAAATTTAATCATTGAAGGAATTCAGATCATCATCAGTATAGCATTTGGTGTAATAAATACAGTATTTATATTGATTTTTTTTTCCCCCTGGATATTCATAGATTACTTTATGGAAGCCTTCATTTTCATGAATATACTCTTCTAACAAGATATTTCTGATCTGTTATATACCATATTAACATTGCTACAGTTTTGAAAAGACAACAAAAACCTGAGAAAAAAAATATCACAGTGTTGCCTGGAAAAAGGTTTTATGTGACCACAAGTCCTTAACTTCATCTTTACCTCCTTTTAGACTATTTAAGACTAAAAGCAAAAGTAAATACGTGATAAGCTGCCATTAGCTACTATTAATAGAATCAAGCTGGAACAATAGGGCTGCCCAAGGAGGTGGTGGAGTCACTACCCCTGGATGTGTTGAAAAAAAGATGGATGAGGCACTTAGTGCCATAGTCTAGTTGATTGGATAGGTCTGGGTGATAGGTTGAACTGGATGATCTTGGAGGACTCTTACAACCTGGTTGGTTCTTTGATATTGACATAATTAATCTATTAGTTTGGTGTGTTTGACTTTACATCCATAGAAGGATTTTAATGCATATTTCCATCAGCAACTCTCTCTCTCTCCCTATATATGTGTATATATATATAGAGAGAGAGTGTGTTATCTCTCTCTCTCTCTCTCTCTCTATCTATCTTTAAATATTTCTATGTAGTTGCTGATATATATATGTATGTCCTCTTACTACAGGAAGAACACAAAGTTGTTGAGGTTATTCAAAACTAATACGTGGCATTCTAAAGATGTAGATATTGTGCCAATATTTAATTTATTGCACCTGGTTGATTCTATGAATACAGTCAAAGAAAACCACTTGTAGTTGGTAAAGAAGATCTTTAAATTGTACTGGATAAGACCACGGCTGGGAGAACATTCATGTATTTGTATAATTATTGTTAACATTCAGAAAACATTGTTCACTAAGAGTAAAATAGAATTGCCTGTAGTAGACACTACCAAAACAAGGACCATCTCACTCCTGCAGATATCATCATTTTAAACCCTCTCCTGCCCACATTTCAAATGGTTTTCTTTATGCTTTCATAAGCCATTAAAACTTTACATCCATAAATGTAGAACAGTGAAACATTATTAACTCTGTATCCACTCTCACATAACTAATGCATAATTCAGTAACAAATGCCAAAGTGAAAAGGTTACTGTAATCAATACTTCAAAGACTAAGAATTCTTGTAGAAACTTTTAAGGAATGGAGGAATGGGTTTAGTAACTTAGGACTGAATAACTACTAGTTAAATGTTAACAGCTTACTATAAGACAAAATGGGTGGTGTCTGATAAATGTAGTCAACATGAATTGTGGTGCTTCAGTCCTATATTATTGCAGCTCTTCAGTTGGTTTTCCCTAAACTGGTCATTTTGACCATAATCTTTTTATAGAATGTGTATTAATGCTGGATTTTAGAAGGACTAATGGACTTCTACTAATGTAAAAGAAAGACTTTTACATCTGATGTAAAAGATGTAAAGCATGAAATAATGAGCATCTGTCCCTGATACATTTTTAGATGATAAGCACTCTTTAACAGATCATGCACAATAAATTTTCTGATCTAATATAACCTATTAAGCTTTGGTGATCCAAATTAAAATCAATTATCTGGTTTAAGCAATCAATCACAAGGTCTCACAAACAGGAATGAACAATTTTAGCAGTTTCATTCATTGAAATATTTGTAATGGGTTTATTATTTTACTATTTATTATGAGCAGAAAACAAATAAAATGCTTCTCAATGAAAAACAAACTTCAGGTTCTATGTATCTAGAACAGTAGGAATAGAAATTCAATCTTTTGAATGAGCATTAGAGAGCATGAAATGCTTTTGGATTACTTAATCATTTCACTTTTTTTTTTTAAATTAAAAGAAACCACTCTCCAAATTAATTTTAATTTTTTTTTTTTTAAGCTAGAGTAGCAGCTTGGGGATGCATCTGGAGATTTCATCTGTGACAGTTTGTCTTTTTTTTTTGCCTCTTCTGTTGTCTTTAATACAACAATTTTGAGTTGGAACCCATGGAAAGGACTTGAATTTTTTTTTTTTTTTTTTTTTTACTGCCCTTGTTACTAGTTTTCAGTGCTACCTACAAGGTGTTTCTTAGGCCCATATATATATATAGTTTTTGTTCTCTTAGGTATGACTTGATGGTAAAGTGTTATTTGAACTTTCATTTTTCTTTTAAATACTGTAATTACATGTGTGTGTGTGTTTGACTCTGTAAAGTTAATTTTTTTTCCAATTATGAGACAAAATTAATCTTCTTCCTTCTGTCAGTGTATAAGACCTCAGCTAAATTGGAACTGTTCAAACAAGATACAGCAGCCTACTCCAAGAATGCCTCAGTGTAGCACAAATGGCAACAAAGATGAGGCACTTGCATAAGCAAAGGTAGCAGAACCAACTTCTCTGGTTTTTTGGATGGTTTACTCCTTTGGTGTGGGTTTGGGTTTAAACAAGATACAGCAGCCTACTCCAAGAATGCCTGAGTGCAGCACTAATGGCAATAAAGATTAAGCATTTGCAAAAGCAATGATAGCAGAACCAACTTCTCTGGGTTTTTTGCATGGTTTACTCCTTTGGCATGGATTTGGGTTTTTTTTTTGATGCTACTCTTCATATTATTCAAAATCCACACTCTGCTGTGTATTAGGTTACATTCTCTATACACTCTATTACATTACCTCCTGTGCATTTAAATTTTACAACAGGGAAAACACTTAGTCACTGGTGTTAAATGCACTTGATCTTACCCAGATCATGTTTGCTCATTCAGGCCTAAATTTTATGCAATCTCAAAAAAATGAAATAGATGCAATCTGTTAAGGTAAATTGCTGAGCTAAATCCTCTGGATTTTAGAAGAATTAATTTGTCTACAGATGCAAAGTCAGTCTTCCCTATCAAAACTCAACCCCCAGATTTCTTCTTAGGTGCATCTGGGCTCTTTTCAGTGTCAAACATCCACATTTAAAATATTCTTTTGTTTCATGCAAGTCTGTCACTTTTTGTCCCAATGACACTGCTGTTATAACCTGCTTTTAAGAATACTACAGTCTGATTTCAGGTCTGCTACTTAGCTGGAGCCTTCCTAGCTCAAAAGAAGTAATCTTTAATGTTACGATATCATTCTTAGCATGAACACATGAATTAATGTTTAATAACTATGTGTTTGAAATATCTACTTCACACTTTAAAAGATTCAGACTTCCAAAGAGCTTTCTTGTGTTTACAGCTGTTAGAAACTAATTAAGCTTTTCACAACACTAGAAAATCAAAAAGCATAGGAGGAGGGAAGACACTTCAATACATTTAGCAGCTGCTGAGGGCTGCAGGAATTTTTCACTTGACTTAACAGCAATTTATGAGCTCGAAAAGAACAATGTATCTTTACTGCTGTTGTCAGAACACAATAACTTAACCCTGAGTATATACCTTCAGTGCAGACCTGTTACTCTGACAAAGGTTAAACTCTCACGAAGAAAAAGATACATTAAGCTTAACAACCACGTTGCAATAGGAGACTCGGGCAGCTGTGTCAACTGTTGTGCCTGAAATATAATGACTAGATTTAATTTGGTGCAGTCTTATCACTTCTTACCTTAAGTTTAGCTAGGAGGAATTCATGGTCCTGCAGTAGCTTTTTCGTCTCATCTTGATTGCTGCCAATTTCTAACAAATTTGGTGTTGATTCAGCCAGCTGAAGCTTCACCCATTTTCCACACTATAATAAATAAACAATTGCAGCCTTCAGAACACACAAAATATCCTTTATTTCTTTACTCTCACAAACTGTCAGGTCACACATACTTTCCATGGCTGTAGATAGACATGGACCTATAAACATGTTTGATTGCAGAATGAAGGATACAACATAAAATTCACTTCAATGAAAACAGATGTCAGAATCCCAGACTCTAGCCTTGTCCAATAGCTACTGTGATTTTGGGGCTGCCTGTGAAGAGTAAGATTATCAAAAGGAGCCAAAATCTTTTTTCCAATTCATCTCCCTTTTCAGCTAAGACTGCCCAGACAGCTATGGAAACTTGGATGGGCAGGTGAGTGGGAGGTACAAACATATTACAGCAGATGCAAAAGGCAGAACCTCAAATCTTATTTCTAGCATGCAGAATCAACATACCCATGTATTGAATATACAGAGGGAGACACTGCATGACTAGCAACGGAGACACTTAGTAGTCTTTGGAATAGGAATCTGAACAGCAATCTCTCCATTTGTCCTGAAGGATACACAATGAAAGGAAGCAACCCAAAGTGTAAGTAATTATTTCCTTCTGTTGTAGAACTGCTACAGTTTTAGAAGTGTAGCTCAGAGACAATGGTGATAAGGAATGAAGCAGAGAATTCACTGGAGGCTGGCATGGCAGCCACAGCACACCAGGGAGCCCATTGCAACAGAAGTTACTCCGCTGCGGCATCAGACAGAGGCTTCCAGGAAAGGTGAGAACTGATGGGAGAGAACCTCCTCACTGACACAACTGAGCTAACTCCATCCTGAATAATCACTGTAATTCAGTGATAGTCCAGTGCCTTGTCACCCGTATTACAAACCCTAGTGGCCAAGGCTAGCATGCTTTTCAAGTTGCCTGGAGAATGAAGAATCAAACTGCCAATGAATTTCATTTGGGAACCTAGACACCCAGTTTAGTTCCCATGCCAGACTTTGTGCAAGCCATAACAGCATAGCCCTTTAGGTAAGGGCTAGGTAACTACAACTACACACAAAGGCTTCTACTAGAACATATGTGAATATGAATCCACAGCTTTCAAAAATAGCCACCCATTATCAGGTTTAGGCTTTTCTGCCCCCCCGTGAATACTTAAAAGGAAAAAACAGGTATACAGAATCTGCATTTATGGAGTTGGCAGACTACCTATTATTTTAAATTATTGTGGAGTAGAAAGATAACTTCAGAGGAGCCCCACCTACAATTAAAGATAATATCCTGCTTATTAAGACATTTTCATGACACTCTACATTTCTTTCTTTTTTAATAGGGTAAGAGGAATTCCTTGCTTCTAAGAGCCTATATATTTTGGCCACATTTGCACATTGTGCAGCACTGAAAAAAGTAGTAATCACTGAGTAGCAGAAAGCCAAGAGCGAACATGCTAGCAGCTGCTATCTTACCTTAAGTACAGCTATAACAATACTGGCATCCCCAGCCTGAACAGCAACCGAGCTGACTGTTGTTGTAGAAGGCTTCTGCTCTGAACTTCCTTCCTTAGACATGGTGATTCAAAGTGGGACTTCATACATCAAAACAGAATCGAAATGCTCTTGCAAGATCCACTGTTCATTGCAGAAAGCGGCAGAGAGTTGCTTGGATTCATTTAGCGAAGCAGCTCAACTAACACTGATTAGTCTGCCAAAAGGAAAGAACAGGAGGTTAAAAATAGACAACTCCATTGAGTTTATCATTCTTGAGAGAGATTTGACACACCCCTAGTTTGGTAGCAGTAAGCTGTCTGTTCTTTTTTGTTACCATCTGAAGAGCAAAGAACTTCTTCCATGGACATCACCTAATGCTGGCTAACCAAAAGGATAAGATTCACAAATTAAAACAGCTAGGAAAAAGGTTTTTACTAGAGACAAACCCAGCATTCTGAGATTTCAAAACATGCAACTATACAATCTACAATTTCATATTCTACAAGTATTTTCTCACTTACCATTTACTAAAGATATTTGCTCAGCATAATTCTTACACTGAGTCAAAGCATTTAAACAGGATGAATATGTATGTTTAAGTCAGGTGCTGAATCAAAACAGAGAGGGGATTTTTAATCCAAAAGTATTTAGAAGTAAAGTGGCCTTCACAGCCAGGGAAGGAAACCAAGTCTGGTGTGTGAATTCTTCAGAAGCATTTTATTACTGCTTACGATTAAGATAATTTACTTGCTTTCTGGTTTAATCACATGTTATTTCTGTGTCTTCATTTTATTCTACACTAGCATAAGAAAGGCCTGAATAATATTTGTCTAAACTCCACTTAAGTTTTTTTTTTTAATTCAGTGCATGGAAATTAATAGACATATTTAAATCACAGTATTGGTTTGGCATATCACCTGTGCTTCCAGAAGCCCAGAGCATGCCACAAGTAACCTACAGAACGAGAGAGCAGCTGCTAGGTTTCCCTCCAAAGAACAGCTGAGAAAGTGACACTAGTGTTTATGTTTGCCAGTCATTCCAGAAACACAATTCCACCTAAGAAACTACACACACAACTCTCCTCTAAACATCTGCTTGCTTCATTTGTTTACAAATACGTAACATTTAGCTACATTTTAGTATAACTGAGACTTGCTAATTGTAATCTATAACAGACACACCTGCACTGAAACCAAGATCTGGAAGCAAATTCCAAAATATTTATGACTGGAAGAAACTGAGGCTATTTGCAGAGAAATTGAACAGGTGTGTCATGGTCTTGGATTCTTTGTTCATTTTCCACCCTCCCAATTCTTGGCAGAATATTACCTTTATCTGATAGCCATCTTTGAACAATCATTTTCAAGCAGGATATGCAGAAGCACATTGTAAATGCTTGGGCTGAACTAAATGGGCTTGGCAAACCAAAACAACAACTTTTCCATCCCTTGTGCCAAAACACAATCATGAGCCCTGAAGTCATCAGCCATCAATGTCACATGGTTTCCCAAAACAACCTGCAACACCTATAGGAGGTCCACATTATGTGGACATTTGTGAGGCTCATGTGGGTATTGATCAAATAGGTACAGCAGAACTAAATGTTTGAAATGTAATGGTCACGTACAAACTGGAATGTGGAAGTCCAGAAAACCCCTCAAACCTGAAACAGAGAAGAGCACCCTAATTTAGTTTGAATAGAAGATAGGTCCATTGTACAAAAGTTGCTAAACACTGAGGATTTAACAAACACACCTGAGAAGACAAGCAACTGGTTTACTCACCCTATAGCTGACAAGCAGGACTTGAGAGCTGGAAAAACTGATTGGGAAAGAATAAAAGAAAGAGAATCTTAACCTCTTGTTAGTCTTACAACAGGAGCTACAAAACAATTCTGGTACTGCATCAAAGTGTCTCTCCTGCAGTTTTTGTTCTCTTTACAGTACATTTTGAGTGTACTTTTCATAGCACAAGTTAGGCCGGTCTGTCATCTCACTAGGTTAGTAGGATAAAAGAGCTCTTTTTGGCTCCAGTTAAATGAGGAACCATTTTTTGTAGTGCTGACAGACTGAAATCATGGGAAGACACCACGTTCAAGAAATTGACTGCAAGCAAATTTGGCAGCAGCTGACTCAAGTGATTCAGAATGTCTGAAACAAATGCATAGATATTTTATTTATTTGGCTTGTGCTAAACACACAAGAGATGAGTAGCAGGCACAGTAAAGATAGCAAGGAATCAGAAAAGACCTCACAGCACAGCCTTAGGAGGAAAAGCTGATGATCACAATCACAGAATGACAGAACTAACCAGGTTGGGAAAGACCTCGAGTCCAACCTAACACCTTCTAATTAACTAAACCATGGTACTAAGTGCTTCACCCAGTTTCCTTTTAAACACCTCTAGAGATGATGAGTCCACTACCTCTCCAGGCAGCCCATTCCAAAGGTCAATCACTCTTTCTGCAAAGAACTTCCTCCTAGCATTCAACCTAATCTTGATCATAATGATCCATTTAAGCTGCGTCCAGGGAAACAATGTTTAACAGGCCTGGCTTTCTCAGTCTGTTATACTTACCTATGTCATCACTTCCTCCATCCGAAACAAACAAAAATCCCACTAGAAGCCAGAAATTGGTGTATTATCTGTGCCAGCAGAGAAATGTTTTCCTTTGCTAATGCTCTGTGAAAGAGAGCAAGAATTACAAAAAGCAAACTACCACTCAGCAGCTGTCCACAAGGAACAACAGAACTGAAAAAAATGAACAAAGGAAACAACTTCAGGAAAACAGAAAAAAGATCAAGTCCCTCTAGTGCAAATAATGTCAGATAATATCTGTAACAGCTGGAAGTGAAGAGGTGAATAGGATAAACTTGCTTCCTTTTCAACATGGAGCACGTTTTATAAGCACCTCTTTCTCCCATGTGGCAAGAGAAGTGTGTTAATCACAGTTTTGACAGTTATGCACAGAAATGGGACCCATATTTCTTGGAGTTAAGTTGATTTTTGCTCAGAACATTGAAGCTGTCAGCGCACTATGAAAATGCCTCTGGGAGATACAAAGTTCGCTCCCTTAGGGTGCATCCATGAGAGGCAAAGTCTTTCATTTTGACTGGTTTGTACATGTAATGGGTTTCCTCTTCTAACAGGTCTCTCCTTTTCCTGTCTCACAGCTGGAGAGCAGGCAAACACAGAAAGGGAGGGAAGGAGAACATGGGAATGAGGCATCCCTCAAACTAATAGGCTTCACCAGGCTTGGAAAAAGGAATGTAAACACCAATTCCCTCTGGCAGCCCCACCTGATGTCAAACTCCTACAAGTCTCTGGTGGATGCTTTCTCCTGGCTCCTACCATCTTACGTTCTGAGAAGGCACCATCTTCACTTATCATCACGAATGGCAGCATGAGGGAATGAAAGCAAGGAGTCTGCAAGTTCCCCTCGGAGTCATAAAGAGATTGTGAAGCCATGGAGGTCACACACAAGGTTGAGGGTTGAGCAGGAGAGTTAGGTGTTTCTTCTGAAAGACAGTCCTTTTTACACTGGTTGAACAAGTCTCTTGAGTGACAAACTGACTAAAATACAAACCAGGTCTTGCCATTCCTAAAAACTCAAAATAATTATGATATAAACCATCCCAGTAGCAGTAGCGCTCAGGGGACAAAGGAAGGAAAGAAGCAGAGAGACCTCCTCCCAGGTATCAGAAAGTACATGTGGGGAACAGTAACTCATATTACTATCTCTTTCTTAGCACTGAAGTAGAAACATTCTTTGCAGAGAACCACACTGTGAAGTTAGCTAGAAAGCAGAAGGCAACTGAGACTCTTACAGACATTCCCTGTTTACTCAGGGCCACTGAGGCAGGACAAGTGGTGGCAGGCACAAACTAGCTTCCCAGGACACAGAGGTAGAGCAAGCATGAGCTACTTCAGTGACTCCAGTAAGGCTAAAAGATTCAAACACAGGCCACATCTGAGGGAAGTCTTTCCTCCCACAACTCCTGGACCACCTGGGACAAAGCATGGTCCAGCTGGGCTTTGCTTCCCTCAGGGTAGTGAGGGGTTTCTGCTACCAAACCCTTTCTCCAGAGGCAGGGCAGCCACATTCTCCCTGCTCCTAAAAGCAACATTACTATTACCTGCAAAAGGGAGAGGAAGGGCTAGGCAGGGTAAATGAGAATAACTTCAGGTAAGTAACAGCTGAAGCATGGGTAGAATTAATTTCCCTGTCAACTTAGAATCCATGAGCTTAAGAAAAAACAGCCTTAAAATAGCCATGGACAGTGGTAGCCCCAAATAGGGAGCTGTGCCATCTTGGAAAAAAGGTGGTAGAGAAGCCCCAGTAAAGGGCTGGGAAACAGCTGAGAGTGCCTGAGCTGGTAAGGCCTCCCCCACTCTCCTTCAGCAAAACAGTCTAAGAACAAGCCATGGCCCCTGTGGCCTGAGCTGTTGTTTGATAGTTGCCAGGCTCACTTTATTCAAAAACACACAAGTATAACGAAGCATTGTATCTTACACCTTCCCATTCTTCCTCTTTAGCACCCTGGCAAAAACGTTTTCATTCTTGCTCTTTCATCACCACCCCAAAAGACACAGAAACCATGCAAAAAACATCACTGTGCAAAGCAAAGACCAAAAGCAAGAACGTCCTGGTTCCTCTCTGTCCCACTGAACGAGTTTACCACACCACAAATAAACATAACGCTTCTAATTGTAAAACCAACGAGGTGCTGGAAGATTGTTAAGCTGGCTAGCAGTGTAAGACTACTGCTTTGGTGCAATGGTAGAAGTAAAATCACTCTTCATTTGCTTCCAAGGACAGCACCATGTAAAACAACTCATACAGTAAACAGACCTGCGAAGCAATGACAGTTGATACGTTTCAGGCCTCTGGTCATTAATTTTTCATGTCCCACTCTCTCATTCCAGAGCACTCACTATTTGGTTCCCAGAGGATTGCCACAAAGCATACACGCTATTTGCACCTAGTACTTGTCAAAATAGTACCTAAATCCCTACTGTTTATTAAATGATAGAAGAGAGCCACCAAATTTTACTTGGGCTTACAACCACGTGTTATGTCACTTCAGCCTGCGGTGTTATTTTAGGAAAGCTCATGTAGCCTGTAAATATAGAACTGCAGCTTCTAGATGTTATATAAATAAAGATCATTCTGTTTCCTAGCATCTGTTATTTTGAAATATCTGCTTCCCATCCTTTATCTGGCTTACATATGGGGTATAGAGGAATGCTGACACGCAGGAAACGTGTGCATTTTTATTTACTAGGTATCACACTACTTGAATCCCTGATGAGTCTACAATAGCCCTGATTGTTTTCAAATATACAGAAATACAATAACCCAAGCTTGGTGATAACCTGATCATTTGATTTGCTTTCTTCTTACCTTGATATCTTAGCACATGACTCAAGATGGGCAGCATAGAAAACTGAGGTGGTGGAATCTCCACTCAAAAACTCATGTTTCTTATTCTGAATGCACTAAAATGCTAGCGTTTTCAGAAAGAACATGACTTTCTTCTTGAACATAACATCTTGCAAAAATAGATTTCTTTGGATTCTTTACTTTAAAAAAAAAAACCAAAAACTTGAGGAAGTTTCATACACAAAAGCAATGGAGGAAGAAGAAACATGGCGAGCGTGAAAGATGGAAAGAGAAGCACAGGTCTCTGATAGGTCTGAAGCCATTGGCAGCTCTCGCTAACAGATCTTCCTCTAAGCCAACTCATCTCAACAAACGTCCAAAATCTAAGCACATTAATTACTTGGTATAATTTTCCTCTGCAAGTTGAATTTCATTTTGCTGTCACAGTCAATGAAAATCCCCACAAGCCTGAATCTACACCTTTCCTTTAAAGGACAACTACAGGAAAAACCAAAAGGAAAAAGTGACTTGATCACTATTCAAGTGTAGATAGAAAGAAAATATAAACAATGAAAATTTTAACTGATGAAGAGGCTGAAAAGATTGAACAAAACAGGAAACAATGCCTAAGAGCGAAGCACAAAGCAACCACGTAGTCTCTCTCACATCGCAGGTGAAGAGACCATCACATTCTCTTAAGCTTGTGAAAGAAGTGTTAAGAGGCTTTATCTTCACTTCAGTTTCCTCAGATTCTGGAGAGTGGACTTACCCCATCAGCACCCCCAGGGAAGCTCAACATTTCTGTCCCACTGGGTGTTGTCCAAAACAAATGCTGCACAGCCCATGGAGCACGCTGATGAATACAAAAGTGCAGCAGTTTCAACAGGTCACAGGGGATACATACAATGCTCAGCCCAACTGCAAGCTCGTCAACAGGCAAAAAGGTGGCTCAGCATCTTCAGATCTGTCAGGAGAAGGAAGAGACCTTAGGTAGTTCATTAGTCCATTGCTCAGTCTCCATCAGCAGTAGCAGAGAACAGTTTATTGCACAAAATTAGTATGTTCCCTTGCCCATGCATGCAAGGAAAGCCAGCAGGACTTTTGTTACTAAATTCCTTGGAAGCATTTGAAATTCCTTCCTGATGTGTGTTAGCACAGCAGAGTATGCACTCTGCACCAAATATAGATGCAAGACAGGCTATGCTTTCTCCCTGTAGAGAAGAAAGATTAGGATATAGGTTGCAACCTACATCTATATCTCAAGGCAGCTGCAAACTATCCCACTACTGAGGCAACTACAATGACAGGTTTGCCCCATGACACTAATTTCTGCTTTTAACTTACATTTCCAGTTAAAGGGCCCTTTAATTGCTTGTCAGCATTTTTACATTAATAGAGATGTCTGTATTAAAGTTGTGAAATAAATACATCAATTAAGATATCACAACGACTCTTCTAGGAGACAGTTACATCAGTGTCAGAGTGAAATATCTCTCTTTCAATGTTATCAGAAGTAATCAGCCAGCAAAGATGCAAGAAGATTGGTGTGAGTCATTAATTTAAAAGCAGACTAAGACACAATCATGCTATCAACACCAAAACGTTAGAGGCATGTTGCTGATATTGTTTGAAAGAGCTGATTTAAATGGAGGCAGATTTCAAAAAGCTAAATTTAGAACGAGTACAGAAATACATTACACAGCCACACTTCTAATAGAGCATTATTTTAGACATCTGATATTGGGGTAGGCTTGTCCAGAGGTGGAAAATTCGTCAGGGACACTGAATTTTAAGTGTTAAATAATCACAAGGCTTTAGAATCCTTTTTGTAACACAATTTATCATGAAGTTATAAATAGCAGTGCTTTGTTTTAGTTTACTAAACCAGCTTCATTATGTATAAGTGCTACTTGAAGGTTTACATTGATGAGCATGCCTTTGTACCTTTCAGTCAAACCTTTCTCTCTTCCAGATCACGATACCTAAACCAGCCAAAATGTGCCATGTCCTACTTGTCCCTTTCACATCACAGAAGTGTTGAATTTTGTGACAGACAAAGTCAAAATGCAGAAAGTACTGAAATCTTATTGCCTCTTCTCTGCTTATTTGTCTGTAACTGAGATGTTAAACAGCTACATGCTCACTGCTGACACCTCCTGTAACAGGAGTGTGACTACAGAATATCACAGGATGTTAGGGCTTGGAAGGGACCCAGGATACCTCCCCTCTTTGCCCATGTTTCCTGCTCTAATGTGTCCCCAAGGCTAGACCTATATGGTTCCTAAGTGGCCCCTCCTGTGGACACAAATACGGCAGAAACAAAGGTGCTCTTTCCTATAAGAGGGCTAAGTGATCCATAGATTAAGACCATAACTAACTGTTATCTTAGTGTTCTACAGATTTGGGCACCAGGACTAGGTAACTCAGACAGCAGGTTGCTGCTACAGAGAGATTTCTGGCACAGCTCAGAAGCATAGCAGCCCATGCTGTCAAACCAGAGGTAGGTGCTGCTTTTCCACATCACTACACCCAGTGCTGTAGTATCACCAGAAGCCTCCCTTCCCCTAGAGATACATACAGAAAATCATTTCCTCTTCCTGGCTGCAGTAGGGGAAAGCAAGAAGTGGTCTGTCAGTATGTCCTTGTTGGATCTGACTGCAGACTCCAGGGATGAGGACACTAGATCAGCTCTGGAGGGTGCATGTTCCTTTGGAGTCTCCCTGATTGTAATCCCAGGATCTGAAATCCCACCTGGGCAGCGTGTTCTCATCAGACAGTCTCTTCGAGCTTTCAATACAGGATATGTGGCTGCAGTGTTGTGGCCAAGGTGCAATTATTGTTTTAAGTCTTCAAGAACACTGCTTTCACTCTCTTGACTTCCACACAGCATTCATCCTCTCATGCCCAACAGCAGTCACAAGCATGACAAACTCTCAGGAGAGCCACTGAACTATTTTGCTGTTTTCTCCAAGCAGTTTCTGGTTCTTCCACCACATACATTAATGATCAGACATCTTAGGACCTCAGATTTCACCTTCTGAAATTTAGCAAGCAGCAGAAGATGTAGCTCTCACCATAGGAAAATAATGGAAAGGAAAAAATCAGAAGAAAGACAATTTAAATAAGGATAATAAGAAAAAAAAATTACTCAAACAAGGAGATTGAAGACTAAAGACTAAACAAGGTTTCTCCTCCACTTCTACTCTGCCTTGATGAGACCATACCTGGAATACTGTGTCCAGTTTTGGGCTCTCCAATTCAAGAGAAACAGGGATCTGCCAGAGAGAGTTGAACTGAGTGCTAGAAGGATGATTGCAGGACTGGAACACCTCTCCTATGAAGAGAGACACAAAGCTGTTTAGTCTTGAGAAGAGAAAGCTGAGAGGGAATCTTAACATCTACAAATATTTGAGGGGTGGGTGTCAGGATGAAGATGCCAGTCTCTTTTTGATGGTGCCCAGTGATAGGACAAAGCCGTAAACACTACAAGCTAGAACGCAAGACACTCCACCTCAGCACAACAAAACACTTCTTTATGGTGAGGGTGACAGAACACTGGAACAGACTGCCCAGAGAGGTTGTGGAGTCTTCTTCTCTGGAGACTTTAAATTACACTGGGATGAGTTGCTGTGCAGCCTGTTCTAGGTGCACCTGCTTTGGCAGGGTGGTTGGGCTCAATTTCTGGAGGTCCCTTCCAACCCCTAATATTTTGTGCTTCTGTGAATGATGAAGAAGAACCTGAGAGTTGTAAGGATTAATGAGGGACTGACAAACATCAGTTAAGTCCACTTGGCAAGGCGCACTTGGCCCCTGTAGAAAGAGAAACATGTCAGAAGACTGAAAGAGCTCTGCAGTGCTCAGAATTTTGCTACTGACATGTCCATGTTAGGTATAAGTTGAACAAACGTGAGAACCTGGCATACACTGTGTTTGAGAATCTAATGACACGTTGGTCTGGATCTATTTAAATTACATTTGGATCTGAGATTCCATATAAATGGTATTCCAGAGATTAAACTGTCAGTAATAAAACAATGCTCTGAGAGCCTAACCAATATGCAATGATTAATCACAGGAGCTCACTTTAAATCTGTGTTGCGGTAGGCCAGATAGGCCCAAAATAGGCTTAGACATGTCCTGCCTTGCCTAGGCAGGTTTTCCTGCTCCACCAGAGAGGCAGGTGTGGGAAACAGACACAAAAGAACCTGGAGCCACTGAGTCTGCTCAGAGTCCTGTGGCGTAAGGTACACACACTTAGCTTGTGCCTGCCTAGTGCAAGGTCTGTGCTCTTCCCAAATTAGGGAAAAGTGAGCCTATGGCTTTGCCTAATATGGTGAGGTTTGGCTAACTGCCATCCTGATTGGCTATTCTGTGTCCAAAGGGCAATTCATCTCGGCCCACATTGATAAAAAAGGAGATAGGCAGGTGAACAACCTGCTTTGCTCCCCTGCTCCTTGCTGTGCTCTCTGCTGTGCCCAGCCCGGCTGCTATTGCACACTGCCTTATCACTGCCTGCTAAACTCCACTGCCACCAGTTACCAGGAGCAGACCCTGGATGCCTGCATGCGATCAGCCTGTGTGGCCAGCGTGACACCATGCTGAGGCTGCACAACATCTGCCTTCTGCACCTGAAGGTCCTGCCTAGAATTCCTGGACATATCATAGAATCAACCAGGTTGGAAGAGACCTCCAAGATCATCCAGTCCAACCTAGCACCCAGCCCTAGCCAGTCAACTAGACCATGGCACTATACAGAGATTGTCCAGAAGAAGCCAGGAGAATGAGGTCAGAGATTGTCTGTGTCCTTTCCCCAGAAGCTGGGAAGATTCAAGCCTCAACATCCAACAAGACAGAGTCCCCTGAAAGCATTTGGGCACTGTCTGGACTGTGGCTAGCCCTCACAAGGGTAATAATAATAATAATCTGTGAGTAAATGCTTCAATGCCTCTTTGTAATTCTCTACTGCCTTCTGCCATGGAGCAGAAAGAGCTTGAGCCCAACTATGGGCAAACAGCATATTGACCGCAAGCGGCATGGACCACAGAATCTTCTCTCCCAGTTCAATTAATGTTTCTTTATATTTGCTGGTTGTTACTAGATCTAGACATTATCCACAGAATATTTCCATGACTGTGTAAGAACTGGAATGTTATTAAAATGAGTGGTTGGGGGTGGTGAGAGCTCTGAATAGCAACATTGATAAACAATATTCATTTTGGAAAATATCATCTTGCATCAATTAATTTCCCCTCCCCAACAATCTGCAGCATTGATGCAAAACTAATCATTAAATTGACCATCAGTGATCTGGCTGCTGGTGTTAAACCTGCAAGGTATAAGTTCTATCTACAGAGAGATATTTACCATAGACCATCATCTATAATGATCATGCAGACAAACCAGGTTCTCAAATGAATCTTTTCCAAGAGCTTTATCAGCCTCAGTAATATCTCCAGGATCCTTTTGCCAGGACAGAAGTATTTTCCTGTGAATCAGGGAATAATTTCTTTTTGACCACTTTTCCAGTTTCTCAAACTAGCTCCACCTGAAGCATCAGTCCTCTTGTGAATTCTGCAGCCAGCTGCTTTGATTAACAATCCCCATTGATGAATTACCTTAAACTTTACACTTGAAAACAGGTTCTCTCAGGCCAGTAGTCACCATCTTTGTCAGAAAAAGGATATAAATAGAAGTTTAATGATGTGGATGCAAGGTTTTCTGGTATGATGTCCTGTGGTCTTCCTCAGTGTAGACACAAAAGGCAAGCAAGCACTCTAGTAGAAATACACAGCTTGACACATAGCTGCACTGAGGATTAAAGGAGAAAGGAAAGATCAGAATAAGCAGAACTGTAAACTTACTGCATTTTTGAAACTGCACAGAAGTTCCTGTTTTGTTTTTAACCTTAACACAATTTCAGTATTAGAATGCTTGAGGAAGAGTCTCGACCGATATGTTCTCAGGCAGCTCATTAATTTGCCTGAATGTTATGACCAGAGAACATCACTGTGTCCTCACTGGCAACAACAACATTACCAGAGTGCTGAGGTAAAATTCACATGATGCAAAATGACTTCCAAATTAATGTTTTGACAGGTCACATGAAAAATACCATAGCATCACTGGCTGTGAAGAAGGTTTTGCTCCAGTCTGCTCTATCCTCTAATCTGAAAATGACCATAAATCAGGGTGTTACTCCTGAGGCATATTCTCAGCCCCTGAAGTAAAAGGAATGAACATTAAGCCAATTTTAAATAATAATAATAGTGGTAACATATTTCCAAGTCCTTAGTGTGGCATATTTGTCTATTGTTCTCTGAAAATCATGCAGTATGTGTGACAATATGCTTCAGATTATTCAGCTTTCTTTTCCAGTTATACTGTGGTGGTTTTGTACCACATCGAATTTGGGATTTACCCCCAAAAAGTAAATTACCACACCTACTCAGAATTTGGAAGTAAAATGACATTATTGTTTACAAAAGCAGGCTGAAAGATAATAAATATATACAAATACTTACATACATATACAACTGGACAACAGCCCAGCGGCCCCTCTAGGCACCCCCCCGGACAAAGCCCAGCTGTTGCCAGCTAACACAATGTTACCCCCCCCCCCCCCCCCACTCCCAGGCAGTGTTCTTACCATAATCCAAACCACGTGTGATGGTTTGGGTGTTACTTGCCCCTGCACTTAAAATCAGCCAGACTAGACTCAGCCACTCTGGAAAATTGAATGAAGCTTATAGTTACAGGTTAGCACAATGTACAAGCAGATATTTACAGTATATACAGCTAGAGACAGAACTATGCAAGTTAATAAAAAAGCAATACAGAAACACAACAGCCCTCCCACAAAACAGAGTCCCCAGGAGGGGCTTCCAATCACCCTTCCACCTTCTCCCCACCCCTCTACATTACCCCAGACTTTGCCTCTAGTTAAAGGTGAGTATGGAGGGTCAGCCAGGCATGTTAGGAAGCAGAAGGATTAGTCACACAGAGAGAAGTTCATGCAGCCCCAGAGCGACTCTGTTATCTATATTTGTGTTCTTGTTCTTATAGATCTCAGCAAGCCTATGAATGAAGTAGACATCACCATTGTTGCCTTTCACAGCCTATAGTTTAATTCTTCTCACCAAAATATCCCAGCTAGGCTCAAACTAGCAGAAAATGGCAAGGAGGACAAGCAAGCAAGGCCAGAAGGAGAGAAAGGGGGGAAACGAAGCAAGAAGAGAGTCAAGAACAAACTGTGCTCCAAAATGTATGGAAGTTTCACATACCAATGGAGTGGGAAAAACATATCCCTTAGGTTTTGTTCAGCCCCTTTGACACTCCATCTCCCTGGATTCTCTTGAATTCTCAGGAAAACCTTTTTACAACTTAGGACCCTAGTCCTCAAACTGTACTATATATACAATTACTGTGGGCTTTCTAGTCCTTTAGAAATTTCTTTGGATTTAGTTAAAAAGAAACAATATCAGTGTTTCTATTTCTTAAATCACCAAACTTTAATCCAGCATAAGCAGTTCCAGGAGAGAGTTGAAAAATCAGAAGTCACATTTCAACAAAGACTCCTAGAACTTTGCCTAAACTAATAGAAAATATCTAAGAGTTCTCTGTGGTCCTTTCATTACACAGAAGCTTTTCAGAAAGCAGAGAGAAATGATCAAACTCCAGTCACCTGTTAGCAATGCAGCAGGATTTGCAGCAACTATGTTCTAGACCTTGCTTTCAGTGTTCCAGGCATTAAACCTTTATGGGCTGCATAGCTTTGTTGTTTGGGTTTTTTTTTCCCTACTTGACCTGATGTTTAATAAATATTATGTAATCAAACCCATTTCTCCAAGCTGCTTCTTCTTGGTGTGTTAATGTTTCTCCTGTTAGCAGGGTATTTGATTAAATGCCTTCAAATGCTGGATCTTCCCAAAGTTCCTCACAGCAAACTTATTGGCACCACATGCATTTTAGAAACATTTTAATTGTAAATAAAAGTCTTACTGATTCATCAAATGATTTTAATACATTTGCTTTTCCCCCTCTCCTTGATTTTCTGTCTCTACCTCTCTTTAGGCCTCACTACCATAGAATCAACCAGGTTGGAAGAGACCTCCAAGATCAGCCAGTCCAACCTAGCACCCAGCCCTAGCCAATCAACTAGACCATGGCACTAAGTGCCTCCACCACCTCCCTGGGCAGCCCATTCCAATGGGAAATCACTCTCTCTGTGAAGAACTTCTTCCTAACATCCAGCCTATACCTACCCTGGCAGAACTTGAGACTGTGTCCCCTTGTTCTGTTGCTGGTTGCCTGGGAGAAGAGGCCACCCCCCACCTGGTTACAATGTCCCTTCAGGTAGTTGTAGACAGTAATAAGATCACCCCTGAGCCTCCTCTTCTCCAGGCTAAACAGGCCCAGCTCCCTCAGCCTCTCCTCATAGGGTTTGTGTTCCAGGCCCCTCACCAGCTTTGTTGCCCTTCTCTGGACATGTTCCAGCACCTCAACATCTTTCTTGAATTGAGGGGCCCAGAACTGGACACAGTACTCAAGGTGTGATCTGACCAGTGCTGAGTACAGGGGAAGAATAACCTCCCTTGTCCTGCTGGCCACACTGTTCCTGATGCAGGCCAGGATGCCATTGGCTCTCTTGGCCACCTGGGCACATTGCTGGCTCATCTTCAGCTTACTATCTATCAGTACCCCCAGGTCCCAGAGAACAGAGAAATGCCCTATCACCTCAGTGTGCCAAGACAAAAATGCTTTGAGCTATGCTTTTTATATCCTCTGGGGGGTGTGTGTGATTTCCATGACATCTCACCCACTCCTGAATATTAATGACATTTCTTTCTTAGCAGCCTCTTGAAGCAGGGGATGCAGCTGTCACCTGCTTCCAGCACACACGCACAGGCAGTAGCAATCAATTCATCATTAAAGTAAATTCATCCCTGATAACAATGAAGGAACTCTTTTAAAACTGTTATATCACTTAAAATGTCTTTGACAAAACTGTTAGCAGAGAAGACAGTTTAGAGGTGGACATATTGATGATAAGGTCCAGAAACTAAAACAGTATCTAGAGAAGAAGAAATAGCTAACAGTGAGTTGCAATAAGAACTGCAACAGGTCCAAGTTCTGTTACTTGTAAGAGCAAATACCCTGGCTTCTTCACGAATGGATGCTTCTGCAGAGATAATGCACCATGAAATGATGCCTGCAAATGGCAGCTACCTAATGAATTGACCATATACAATGTGTGGAAATAAAAACCTTACAAGGCTTACTGAGCATTTGGCTGTTTGCAGCCTTTGGATGATCTTTCAAACAAAGCATTAACAGAAACTCTGGATGTGGGTGACACTACTGTGGATACCTTTGTCTTGGAGACAAGGAAGGCCATGCTCTGAGAGGCAGTGAGTGATATAGAGCAGACAGTGGAACATCATGTTCACATCATCACCACAGATATGTGGAGCAGCAGTCAAATGTGTTGAATACATTGTACAATCTTCACCCTGCTGAGACCAGCTTATGGTTATCTATCACCCAGTAATGGCATGCAGAGAGCTGCATACAAGAGTTCAGAGAGAGAATGGTCTGCGCTTAGTACCAGTTTAGAATGTGGCTTGTTTCCAAGTCTCTAAAAGTCACTCACATCACACAATCACATTAAATATCAAGTAACCACGCCACACACTTGCCTGTGGAAATGATTAAGACACCACAAAAGCTACTTTCTTTCCTAGTAGTCTAAAAACTTTAAGAGAATAAGAATGTTAAAAGACATGCATCACTTGGCCAAAAACTATAGAAACCCCAACCAAAACAAGCAACCCACCCCCCAAAATATCTTTGGCATAGTACTTGAAAGCAATGTCCTACTGGAGCTCTCCAGCCCACTGGAATTCTGCAGCCTCTAATCCCGTGAAGCACGGGGATCACGAGCAATCCAGGCGTGCCTTGAAAATGAGCAACAGCAACGGGAATGTGCTGTCACTTACCCAGCATCTGCAACTCCTCCTGTGAAAAACGATCGAGGCACAAAGAACTCCCAGAAGGGAGATGGCAGTCCGCACACTGCAAACATGGTGACCCATGACAAAAGTTATTCCACAGAAATTAACACATTGAGGACTCCTATCATACTTAACAGCGTTTGAGAAGCTAATTCAGACCTTTGCTCTCCAACACGTCATCACTATCTGGAAAATTAGCTGAACTTTTACAAATGAAGTTAAAGAACTGAGATTTTCACTTCACTTTTGAAAATTTCTGACTTATTTCCTTAGCACATTTCAAGTTAAGATTTTTTTTTCCTCCTCTCCATTCAAAAGGAGTTTATGTCCTGACTCAGCCTTCCTCTTCTCCCTGTGTTATATTACCATCATTTTTGTAGAGACCTATGTAAACTAAAGTCACAGAAGAAGTTGCTCCTTAATTTTGCATATTCTTGTATTAGCACAACTAAAATGTGTGCTGGTTTGAAGCTAGGTGGGATATTTTGGTGAGAATTAGATTATAGGCTGTGGAAATGAAACAATGGTGATGTCTACTTCACTCATAGGCTTGCTGAGATATATAAGAACAAGAACACAAACATAGATAACAGTTTCTCTGGCTGCAGGCACTTCTCTCCCTAACTTGCTAACTAATTCTTCTGCTTCCTAACCCCCTGGCTGACCCTCCAAGCTTACCTTGAACATAAGTCAGTCTGGGATAAGGCAGAGGAGTGGGGAGAAGGTGGAAGGGTGGTTGAGAGCCCCTCCTGGGGACTCTGGTTTCTGGGAGGGCTGTTGTGTTTCTGTATTATTTTTTAGCTTGTATATTTCTGTATATATCATAAATATCTGCTTGTATATTGTGCTAAGCTGTAAATATAGAGCTTTATATGTAGGGGGTGGGAGGGGGGCAGGTAACACCCAAACCATCACAAAATTTTTAATTAATATAATTGATATTTGATTAACATTTTTTCTTCCAGCTTGGAGAAAAATCAGAGATGTTCTCACAAGTTCCTTTAATGATTCACCACCAGGTTCCCAATTAACCTTAAGGTCACGGAAAAATGGTCCTAAACTATTAGAAGTGGGAAATCAACCTAATTTTTGGGTGGGTTATTTACCTGTATTTCCACACAGTAAGATTCCCCAACAAAACTACCTCCTCTAAACACCAAATGAACAATATCATAAAGAACTCCTTGCCTCTATATCCTTGCAAAAGGCATCCAATGAATCAGTTTCTAACAGAATTTTCAACTCAAATGCAGTCCTGACAGGCATTGGTATTGTAACAGGACTATTTAGTGGGAGAAAATGAATGTGAGATGGATTGTGTGGGAATGAATGACTTTTAAATGACAGCCCAGTGTACTTTTCTAGCATCTGAATTCTGTTTCCCAGAATTAACTCTGCAATAGCCTGTGCTATTATGTATGATGAAATAGTGGAAATGACATGATACGACAAAGATTTAGTCTACTGAGATACAAAATGACTGTGACTATTTGTCTTGGTACCTTATTTCAGAGCAGATCACTTTTTACACACCTGAAAGAGACAACAGACATCTCTGCAAGAACATGAATTAATTACCTTGCAGAACCATGTTATGCAAACTCCAAATACTTGAGCACTTTCTGGACCTACAGTTCACATTCAGGAACTTTCTGCCTTCGGGTTGTTTTGTTTAAGCTAGAAGTCTAACATAACTACTAAGCATTTTCACAGTGATGACTCCTTTTTCTGCTGCAAGAGTTTGGAAAGATGAGGGATAGACAGTCCAGTTCTGGGCTCCTCAATTCAAGAGAGATGTTGAGATACTGGAATGTGTCCAGAGAAGGGTCATGAAGCTGATGAGAGGCCTGGACCACAGCCCCATGAAGAGAGGCTGTGGAGCTGTGTCGTTTAGCCTGGAGGAGGCTCAGGGGTGACCTCACTGCTGTCTACTAACTACTGGAAGGGAGGCTGTAGCCAGGTTGGGGTTGGTCTCTTCTTCTGCCAGGCAACCAGCAATATAACAAGGGGACACAGTCTCAAGTTGTGCCGAGGGAGGTATAGGAAGTTCTTACCAGAGAGAGTGATTTGCCACTGGAATGGGCTGCCCAGCAGGTGGTGGAGTTGCTGTCCCTGGAGGTGTTCAAAGAAAGCCTGGCTGAGGCACTTAGTGCCATGGTCTAGTTGATTGGCTAGGGCTGGGTTCTAGGTTGGACTGGATGATCTTGGAGATCTCTTCCAACCAGGTTGATTCTATGGAATTAGGAATCACCAAAACTTTGCTTTCATCTCTGTTCCTCAGGATTTCAGCTCCAGAGCTACTTAATGTACTAGTATAGAACTATCCTATAGCTCCATAAAGCTTCCTTTCTTCCTCCTTCCCTCCTTACAAAGATTAAACAGATAGAAACATTTGAGGAAACTGGAGGTTAGTGGAACATCATTACATGTCACTACTGTTGTTGAAAGCCCATTACAACCTCTCTTTGTAAACATGACTTACTGACACTTTTTTTAACAGGATGGAAAAACCTATCCTGTCTTTTTTGTCAGCTGGCATTCATATTTTTAGGCAAGTATGACACTATAAGAGGCGCTACACAACCCCACTGTACATATAACCCTCCTTCATCCATCCCTGTACATCCAGAGTAACTCTATTTGAATGCTAAGTTAGCCACACTAGCTTTAAGTCTCCTGTTCCAAACCTGTTGTTTGCAAGAAGAAAACTATTCAGTCCTACCAATAACATCTCTGATTTTTGTTTACTGCCTACTAACTTAGAGATTGTTATGGAAACTAATACAAACACACACACTTTTCACAACTAAAAGAGCTTATTAGTACAAGTGCTTTGTATGAATACCTTTACACTCAAGTGATGCCAACTGAAAATGGATGTCCTCTAGTAGGCTGGCCACCTTCGCACTGCTGCTGTCATAAAAAAAAACAACCCTAGGACTACATTACCAGAAAAAACGTGACTAAGATTACATTCCCAACACAGACTAAAAAATATTTAACATTTTTGAAACATTTAAAATGCATCTAAACTTGGTGTGATGGTTTGGGTGTTACACACCCCCCTACTCTTGTGAAAATCACCTAGGCTAGACTCAGCCAAGCTGGAAATTAAAAACTGAAGCTTTATATTTACAGGTTAGCACAATATGCAAGCAGGTATTTACAATCTATACAGCCACAGACAGAAATACACAAGTTAAAAAGTAATATGGAAACACAACAGCCCTCCCAGAAACCAGAGTCCCCAGGAGGGGCTCCCATCCACTCTTCCACTGTCTCCCCACCCCTCTACCTCATCCTAGACTTTGCCTTATGTTCAAGGTGAGAATTGGCCAGGGGAGTTAGGAAGCAGACAGGTTAGTTACACAGACAGCAGGTTAGGGAGAGGAGGGAAGGCAGCCAGAGAGCAACTATGTATTCTGTATTTGTTTTTGTTTTTCTACATCTCAGCAAGCCTCTAAGTGAAGTAGACATCACCATTGTTTCCTTTTCACAGCCTATAATCGAATTCTTCTCACCAAAACATTTCAGATAGCTTCAAACCAGCACACCTGGCTAACAGAAACTTTGAAATTCTTGTTATTGCTTTCATTACTGTGGAACACTGTTGACTCCATACCTCCCAAGTCCTTAATCATAATATATCCAGGAGTACAATAACTACCAATTCTTAGAATCCACGTTCCCTACCTACTATTTGTATCTCCTCCAGGTCTCATATGTAGCACTCTATCCTTCACTGCAGGCCATTTGTTAAAATAAACAGAAAAACAAACCACCACACATTTGCATCTCATGGAACTTTGAATTGTTTTTGCAACCACAAAGTGCAGACAAAGGGCCTCAGGTAGAGTCAACGCTACCACCTGCAGTAGCAGCTGCCCAGACAAGTGAAAATACATTGAGCACAGAGACTGCTACAAGGCAAATATCACTTCGTGTGCAGTTAAAGGCTGTGCACTCCTAAACACTGAGTAGTAGATGGTATATTGACTAAGATGACTAGCACAAAAATCTGTTACTTACATTCAGCACTGGTCCTTAACAAATGATGTTTATTCCATTATTTCATTTGAAGAACTGGCAGATCGTTGCAATGAGACCTGGAAAACTACTTACCATTGCTCCTGATACATAGAAAATAGGGAAAGTGCTGATAAATAACACCTTACTAGCCCCCTGATTTCCTCAAAAACAAAGGTGTCCACAGAGAAAAGGGAAGGGAGCAGAGGGAAAAAGAACCCCGAAACTCAAAACCAACCAAAAGCTGCCACAGCCCAGCAGGTTTTATCAGACTAGAGACAATAGGGTGAAAAAGGACACTGGCCTCTAGGAATTCTGAAAGACAGGTAAAAACAGTCTCAATAGTGGACTTCATATGCCAAAACTAACATGGGGGTACTAGGGTAAGGACTTACGGGTCCCCATTTGTGCATATACCTATGTACTATTTTAAGCTGACTGGTCCCGTTAAGGGGGACAAAGGACAGAGGATGGGGGACAGGGCTCTCCTCAGCCAGTGGCACAGAGCAGCTGAGCAAGCTGGACTGTATGTTCTACATCATGCTCACTGCATGACAGGAAAGGGGTTGGCTATGGTTTATGGGAGTTGTAATATATTTTGTAGTTTGTGAAGTTTCCTGTTTTGGGCTTTTTGTGTTTCCTCCCGTTTCCAGGCTGGAGTTTGTTCCTTTTGTTCCACTTTTGGTTTGCACATGGCAGTGACAGTTTTCATGGTTTCGTCTGCTGTGTACACCAGGACCTTTTCTATTGTGCGATTGAGGTTTTTTTGTTTCCCCTTTTGAGTAACCTGATAGCCCTGCAATACAGAAGCGAACCTTATCTCAACTGACATCCCAGCTTTCCCAGCTCCTTTCCTCACTCACCCAGAGGAAAGCAGAGGGGAGAAGAAAACCCCTCTGCTGTAACTGGACTGCCAGGACTCAGCTGCCGAATCAGTTAAAATCAGGACAGAGGAAAAATACCTTTGTTACTAAAATCAGAGATAAAAATAATAGCTTAAAATTAATAATGGCTTAACAGAGAAGTTGCTTTACTTGGCACATAATTTTCCTCTGGGGAACATGTGGAAAAACCGAGACAACCAAATATAAGATTTGAATGACAGATCCATCAAGAAAACTTCAGAGGTAATAACAAAGCTCAGAAGATGAAAGAATTACCTTTACTGTGAGCAAAATGTAGTGCAGCAGCAACACTGAGCACTCAGACCTGCAGTTGGTTGTTTCACACACAGTATTTTAACATGCTCAGATACCACACAACCTTTCAGTAAATATAATATTCAGTGTATCCAGATTAAGTCCTGAGGAGCAAAACGTTAACCCATTTATGCACACAGCTGACTGGATCGAAACAATTTCCTCCTCTTAACAAATTTCACTGTATTACTGTTTTCATGGTTCTAAGAAGTTCATGTTAAGTTTTTCATTAGATGAAAATCCTTAACCTCAAAGGGATATTCACATTATTCAAGATTCTTTCTTTGTTCAAAGGGAAACAACACTTACAAACGAAGCACAAGAGCTGTGTACCAGACCTACATGGGAACAAAACTGTTATTAATATAACACTGATTTATGCACGTAAGACTCATGTAAGTACTGCTATCACAAAGTAGAGACTTTGTGATAGCAGTACTTACACAAACTACACCATTAATAACGGTTCCACAGTATTAACAGTGGTTCAAGAGCAGTTCCCCTTATAGCTGTGTGTCAGAGTATTTTATAAGAAAAATTATGCAGACTTTAAGAGAAATATTCAAGGAACAAGGATTTTTACTACCACTTAATAAATGTTTCACAAACGTAACAGAAATGACATTAGGAAATACAGACCAGAACAAATTCGTGTTAGACTTTAAAAAGATGGTTTTTATTAAGCACAAACAGCTTTTAATACATTATCAATACAAATAGGAAAACATCTGTTTAATGAATTTGATATATCAAAGATTTGATGGGCAGGTTGCATACTGGCACAATAAAAACGATCTTTTCATTAAAAAGCATTTCAAATTAAAGTCATAGGATCAACACTGTCTACACTGCAGGAACTTTACCTGCTGTCTAAAATTACTACATCACCTGGGCATAGGGGGAAGCAAAGTCTACAATTTCATAATATGGAACTCCTAACACTTTAGTTAGCACCATTCAAAGCTTGCATCAGCTGTTTAACTAAGAAGCAGCTGACAGGTCAGGTAAAGCTTTACAGCAAATTTCAGTGCAAAGTTTACAGTTCCTTTTCATAAGATACTTGGAATCTATGGTTTCATAGCATGTTAAATAATTATGGCTTGATAGATGTACAGTGTTAAGATGCCAAGAACATTTATTCTGAAAAAAACATGAGACTTATAATAGCTGTGAAATGCATTTTAATATATTATGCCAAATTCTGTAATATGCAAACACCATGCTGGATTACAAACTGAAGTCCTATTATGAATTCATAGACATGGGTCAGTATTAGCTCTCTGGGGTAGTAGCTTCTGGTTGTCTCAGCTGCTGCTTTTTCAGGCTAACTAGCTTCATCTTCTCTCTAATGTGTTCTGCTGCAGAAGCCATATCACTGGGACTCCCAAAGTACTGCTCAGACCTAAAGAACCCAAACCACAAAAGTTACCACTGAAAAGCAAAAGACTACGTTGATATACACACGAATCGCACTGTAAAACAATGCAGGAAAACAGGTACTTGTCCCTCCTGAAATTTAAGAGCCATTTTTAAAAGGATATGCAGACTCAGTGATGAGACTTGACAGTGTATCTTAATGAAATCATTACAAATACTAAATGACCCTTTATATCCAAAAGATTCTCTTCAGCAAGGCACTGTTTCACAAGTTCCTAACACTATTTTTTACCTCCTTCTCTGGCTACCTGTCAGGCTAGTCTGGTAGTTTTGAGGACTACGACAATCAAGGAACTCTGTGTATACATGAATCCTGAGGCCATACAATTGCTGCATTACTGAAACACTCTGTGGATGTGAATTCAGCCACATGCTGTCAAATTATGTCCTCTATCTGTCAAACCGAAAGCACATGTGGCTGTGTCAATTGATTTCTCCTACTCAAATACAACAAAAGAACAGCTGAAATTTAAGCAAACGACTAACCAAGCTGTCAGCAAAGGGAGGATCTGAGCAGAAAACATATTCCAGCAAAAGAACAGGTATCAAGAAGACTTTGAAAATAGTGGCAGGGCAAATAACTTCAGACAGAGCAGGGGGGTGGACAGAGAAGTTATTTCATGCAGGAGTAAACTAATTTAATTAGGGAACTCCAATGACAAGAGATTGTAGAACTGCACACCAGATGACAGTATGGGCAAATATTTTTCCTGATGCAGAGAAGAATTCATGAGAAGGACAGGGGATAGTGACCTGGACACTTCAAACTTCTGTCACTATCACCCTGCAAGTGCTCGAAAGGCTGATGAGGAACCTCCAAACATTTTATGACATTTCCTATGTTCCTACATTTCTTAAATTACTTCTGCTCATTTGTGAGCCCTCTGCAAATTGCTTGTTAAATGTTTCAAAACAAGGATGCCTAGAGATGACAAGCAGGAGATCCTGGGATTTAGGACACTAGGATCCCACTGATGGGAAGTCGGACACACAGAGCTCTGCTAATACATGAGAATGGTCTAGTAATAGCGTTCAGGACTCAGTCTAAAACACAGATGTATATACAGCTATAGAAGATTCGTGGCTTTCACTGGGAGCTGTTCCAGGTCCTAAGGTTTGCTTTCACTTTAATAATTATACTCACTTTAAGCACAAGTTACAGTTGCTCTTTTTACTGGATCACTAATATCTGCTATGCAATTTTTTTTTCAAACCACTATTAGTTCATGCCTGGGTCCATCTTCAGGTGCAGTGCTCCTTACCAAAGGAAACACTGCACAGGGAACATACTTTGCTGTCTAATGCAGTTGCCTGACACCACCTCCTAAGGGTTCAGTCTCTAATTCAAAATGCTAATTTCAAGTCTCATTCTTTATGGTGTGGTATCCTGCACACTCAGAAACTAGCTCCAAGGTCATCACTACTTCAAAAAAGTGGGCACGTTGTCTTTGGAAAGTTTGAACGTGTGTTCTGTGAAAGATGGAAAAGGATTTTTGACAAGCATTTGTGTGCTGGTTTGCTGATCTCAGCAGTTTCAGGGCTCTTCTGCATGACAGACTATTACAAAACTTTACCAAACGTATATTCAGAAGGAACTAGAAGAGCATTTTGCATACCCATCAGGATAAACTACAGGCACTGTTAGTCGGTCCAACAGCGACTTCCCAACTGCCTCAATTTCATCAAATTGTTCCTCTTCACTAAAAGTTTCAGGCTGCTCTGGACATTCTTGCAAAACCTGTTAAATAAAAGATATAGAAGGGGTAGCATGTAGGGGTTTTTCAGTGCCATTAGCTGACAGAGTGAACACATTTTCAGCATCTTCACTGCCATATTTATATGAGATTCATACAAATACTCATAAAATTCAAGAAAAGAATATGTGAATTAAACTATATTAAGAAGATAGTTCAGGGCTATAAACATAGAATTCATCAAAATAGTAACTTGCATCAGTAAATGTACAAGACAGTCACATAAAACAGAAGAAACATGGATAAGAGGGTCCCTTACAGTTTCTAAACTACATCCACGTCAGATACAGAACAGGTGGGATAAAAAACCCTCACCAATAGGATCGGGATCCAAACTTTTTCCCAAAGCAGCACAACTCATTAATATCTCACAATAGCACTAAGAAGTAATTTCCTCTTTTTAAAAACTTCTGATTGTCTTAAAATGTAGCAATTATCTATTGCAATAATGAAAAAATGCTCATGATATTCAACTCTCTGAGAAGTTTATGAACCACAGAATTCCAATTTTGGTATTGGGTAAAATATTTTACAGACATCACTGACAGCATATTGATGATCTATTTCTTCAATTGTGAACCTCCCATCAAACCCCAATGCCTACAAATGCAAAGTATCTTCCATTAATACAAACAAGAAATTAATAAAAGCAAGAAGAATACCAATCAAATTCACAGCTATGCTCTCATTCCATGACAAGAAGTAATTTTCTTTCACCATGCACAAGGTTGGGTTTTTTTGCAGTTATATGACATTTTATTCTCAGCACTAGAGATACATACTCTAAATACCTTCTCTAAAATGTACCACAGCCCTACCTCTCATCTGCATTAACAGACACAGCCTTGAATTCAGGCATTTGAGAACTCTCAATACCCCTCCACTGCAACAAGCTGTTACTGAACAGCAAGTATTCCTCACAACATTTGTTGTTGATTGCTCATCCTGCTCTAGCTTCTAAGCATCACCCAACTGAGCACATGCTGAGACAATTGTTATGGGGAGTTTAAAACCCTATCAAGGTAGAGGTACGTTCTAAAGAAAATACATTCAAAGCCCTCTGAGTGCAAAATCCAAGATGCAGCAACATAGCACACTGAGAACTAAACTGGTGAGAGTGGCATTTCTTTGCAGTTTGTGAGAAGGATATCACATTTCAAAATGCTCATGACTTCAGAGGTAGTGCTTCTTTTAACTCTCCAAAGATTTTAAACACTCCATAGCTTTGTATTATACCTTCCAGAAGCACACAAATCAAAGAGTTCCTTACCTTTAAGAATCAGTCTAAACCACAAAAAGTACTATTTTATGGTCAACATCAGAGTTCCCCTCTGAAGAGAGAAACTCACATTCTTCCCAGTCCCAGCTCAATGCATTTGAACACTAGGGCTGCCTGCCTTTCTCCTTTTGTTAAGCAGGCCCTATATAAATACACATGCATGCTGTAATTGCATTAAGTATCAAAATTAACAACTAGAAAAAGATGATTAGTTTTTCTGCCTTTTTATCTAGTATGTGTTGGGGGGGATACACACCTGCTTCTTACATTTTGTTTACAATATAAATTTTTTCTTTCATAAACATAACAATTACCTTTTCAGCACTAGAATGAAATGCAACAGCTGTTTCCAGTCGGTGTACTCTTTCTTCAGAAGTTATTGTAAACTGTTTCCACACTCTGTTCAGTCTTGGAAGTGTGTCCCCTGAGGACCTTGAAGTACACCGAAGGGACTGGCACAGAACAACAGTTGCCTGCAGTAACTGTCTCCCGTAATCGTAAGTACTCTAAATGTTGGAAGACATGGGAAAGAAAGTACCCATAAAAACTCTGCTTTTAACTCAGAAGCTAATTAACATCTTCAAATGAAAGCACACATGCTCATGAAAGCTCCTCAGTTAGGTCCCCAAAATATATTGAACCAATCTGCTCTCCTAGAAAACGCTGCTGAAGCATGAATAAAACAGTAATGACCAAACAGTGCTGTTTCTCTTGAAAAGTACAATATATTAGCCCCTGTTGTCTGGCATTCACACTGGCAAAAGAAGGGAGTTTCCTGAAAATTTGAAATAACTGAATGGATCATCTTATATGGGGTACTTGATATATACTGCCAAGATGACTGTGTTGCTGACTTCACTACCACTGTGCTTGTGGTCATCCAGCATCTAAGTGCTTTGCGGCACATCATTGTAAGAGCAAGCTACCCTGCTGTCATTCTCAGTTCCACTTCAAAAGAGAACATTAGCTCCTGCAATTCCAAGCCATCACATCTGCTAACTGGCAAATCTGAATCAAACTCCTAGAAGTAGTATACATCTGAAAAAAGCACCTGAGAACAGCCCAGCTTTTGTATTTCTTATTCTTCGGTGACATCTTTGACATGTATCCAGTATCTGCTGGCACATTCAAGATTTGCAAACACGTGTGTAAACATGGTCTATGGCAGCAGTAATTTCAGTGGAAACTCATCAGCAAGATTCCTTCGTTGGGTGCTACAGTCAAGAATTAAAGCTGCCAATTTTGCTCAACCATGAACTCTGTTAGTGCCAAAACTCCTTGCATGAGCAGGACTATTGCACCCCAACATTCAACTCTATCTGGAAAATTAATAGAAAGGCAGGCACTGTTTCATGAAGTACCTCAAAAAAAAAAAGGCTGAAACTAAATGGCTCACCCATATTTCAGTCTTTCAGAACTAATTACAAGGACTGCTTAAAATATGTACCTTTTAAGAAATTAAACGTGAAGTTTAAATTTTGTGGTTTTCACAGCCTATTGTAAGATGGAAGAGTTGGTTTGTATGTGATCAGAAGTTACAACAAGCCAATAATCACTAGTTACTAAACATAAGATCCAGGGGGAGCAGGGCTTGCAGGTATGTGCACGAGTGGTAGGGAAAGATGATATTCCAAATAAAGGAGTTTGGTCCTCCTTGGTTCAGAATTCCAAGATGCACTGGACACGTCACAGAATTCTGGACACATATAAACCGCATGATGATGTGGTTCCTGGTGGGAATGCCCACCTTCTAAGACAGCAGCCAACCAGCTCTGCTATCTATGCATCTCAGGTGCTCTGTTGGCCAGTGGGATAGGGTGAGTGTAGCCTGCCCTTTGATCAATAGAGCTACTTGGGTTTGTTTGTCAAGTGTTAATTCAGTTTCTCCCTATGGCTGTAGTAGGTGAGCCATAGGTATTGCGCATATACCTTTCTCATTATAGTTTAAACACTAAAACCATCACGAGTATTGAAACTGTACCCAAAGTGGGGTACCCGTGTGTGAGAGTGTTCCCTGGTCCCAAAGAACTCACTGGAACACCTATGTGAAGCAGTTCAGCTCAGGTAGTAAACTGCAGTGCTGCTAATGTTCATGGAACACTGAATCCTCATTAGGCTCATCACTCGTTTTAGCAATCATCAGGTCTTCATTCAAGCACATCAAGGGTAACCATTAAGACTAGTAACAGCTGTTGCAGGATTGCCCATAAAAGCACCAATTCTATTTAGAAACTGTACAAAGCCCACATTGCTAAAAAAAAAATTCTACCTGTGCAACATCAACAAACTTTCGATGTTTCTCCAACAGAACTTTTGTTTCTTGAGCATCATCTCCCAGTCGGGTGTGTGTCTTCAGCAGAGCATCTAAAAGTTCACTTAACCACTCTACTGCCTTAAAAACAGAAGTTAAAAGACGAGTGGTAAACTTAAAATAAATTAAAAAATCCAGAAGGATGAGGTGACTTCAGTACAAGTATATACTACTGACAGGTAAAAAAGGTAGGAGAAAGATCACAAACTGGTAGATCATGCCCGTAATCACCAAACACTATTTTCAGTCAATGCTACAGCCTTTGTTTTCACTGCACAAGTTTACTAAATAAAACTACATTTGAAAGCAACAAAAGATACTGTACAACTATCAGTGCCACATCAATTTAACCAGTGGTCTAATAAAGACCAGAATGATGAAATTCTGTAGATATTTCCACACCTGGGCAGCATCCTCTTCACATTTGAATAACTGTACCATCTGAAGCATTTTCAGTCGCCGCACATCAACCATATCCTCACACCTGAAACAGCAGCACAGAAAGACTCATCAACACATGTACTGCAGACACAATACACTGAGTTTGACAATAAAATTCTTGGCAAGTAATATTAACATACAAGTGCTCATAAAAAGTTGACTAAAGTACTTCTGTTCTGCTTACCTTGGCCAAAATATGTAATGCCTCATGTAACAAATGAGATAAACAGAACTAAGTAATAGAATTCTCTGAAATCAAGAGCCTCACAATTCATGACATTGCTAACCTGTAAGTAGTATTGTGGGTTCCTTACCTTGTTGCACTGCCTACATGGCTAAGAGTTTATTCCAACTGAAGTCCAGGTGGAAGCTGGCTAAAACTGAGCATAGTTCTGATTTGTACTTTAAGCTCGTAGCAAAGTTTTCTTGGTGACTAAAATGAGGACCGTTTAAAAGATGTTAAAACCTTTTCCCATTTCTCTTTTAATACTATAATAATTGAACTCTTACATGATGTCCTTTACTGTAAATTGTTAAGAAGCATTTCAAGAACCATTGCCTATAAGAACAAATTCTAATTGTTTTGTCATGAATTAAGCACATTTTGCAGTTCTTTCTCTAATTTTCTTTCTCTATTTTTTTTAATTGAAAGTTCTTTTCTTTCCACAGTGAGAGTTTAAATACATTTAGCAGAACGACCTTTTCTACTTCAATTTCTGAGCCTACTAAGCAGACAAGATACATAGTCCTGCCCAGTGCGGATTGCATTACTGATGTCAAAAGTTACCAGCTTAAGTGACTGCAGTAGTCCTTTTGCATGGATCTGTGAAGCACTTCCAAGAACAGTTAGTGCACTGTATTTTGTACTTTGTGATGCACAGTACTGTGATGCTTACAGAAGGGAAATTTGTTGCTCTAATAATGCAGGAAAGTAGTTTATGGGTTACAAATGCATAACTAGCCAGCAAAATGTCCCTAGAAATAAACATCATATATACCATGTCAATAATGAGAAACATTCAATACAACTTGAAGAAAACTTTTGCAAAAATTACTACTAAAGGCTACTGAGACAGTGGTCTTTATTGTACTTCTCTTTCATTCAGAATGAAGAACCCCATTTGATCATTCATCGTATACCTTTGCCTGAACATTTTACTGATTTTTTTGATCCTTGAATTGCCTTCCTACAACTCTATATCCCTTCTGAGAATATAGACCAGGATTATGCAACAAACCAAAAATGGCCTACAAATACATGAAGTGAAAATTACATTTTCCTTTTAGTTTCCTATTCCTTTCCTAACAATCCTTAAAGTTCTACTTGCTTCTCACAATACAACTGAACATTAATCTTTCTGAACATTTCCCAATGTTTAACAGCTGCTTCAGAGTCCATTACTATGCATTTTTAAGTCTTTCCTTCTCCCATGTGCATCTTTCCTCAGTTCTGAATTCCAACTGACTGCTGTTTTTTATTGCACAGTGACACATGGCTTCTTACACTAAACTAAGAAAGCAATTTGTGACTGACAGAATTAATTCCTATAATGAGCAACTTGATGCTCACTAGAGGCACTGAATTGTTGTTCATAGAGGCACCTTTTGGTTCAGTCATTGCCCTCAAAGTTCAGGCACTTCTATGGAAACTACTGTCTCAGTGGTAACAGCAGTAACAATGAACATCTTCATCTAAGTTTTTCCAACACTGGTGAATAGAAAAGGAGGCAGATGGTAACCAAATACCAGTACCACTACATTTTCAGAAAAGAAGTAATCAGCTAGAGTCTTTGAAGAAGAGGATGACAGCAAAAATCCATCCTTTTTGCAAACTCAAGTCTCCTCAGCATTTCTCCCTAGTACAACTTCGCTCTCTTCTCCACCTTATTCCAAAACTCACAAACCCCCCACACAGTAATAACTGAACTCTGTGCCTCCATTTTGTACCCTGTCCTACCAGCACTACCTTGCCTTTCTTCCTATCTTCAGGAGTGAAAAGGCCATGCTCAAAGGACAGATGTTGTGAAAGAGGAGAGGATAAATGAGGCTGCACATAATTAATACAGAAAATTCAGATCCATCATCACTATTGTGGTCTTATACCTTACAGGTCAAACTGATAACATATAAAAGATGCCTCTTGCATTCATTCCATAACTCAGGTAAGAGAAATGTATAACTCTTGATGAGTGTTTATAAGTAAAGGAAAGCACTCCAATATTCCACCTGGTATCAAACTACAAAAGGTGTTTGGATTTAAGAATATGTTAGAATGGATCAAGCAGGGACATTTCTGGACCATTTAAGTAGACTGCAAATACATATTTTTTAAATAGATATTTTTACATATATGGAATTTTTTAGAAAAAAAAATTTGGACAATTTTTTTTCCACAGACTTATCTGCACACAGCAGTTCTAGCCATTTAGGATATTTCTGGTTTATTTTCACCTTTGTTTTCTAAGCTGCATATCTTCCATAACTCCCTGGATATGGTCCACATTTTCTTTGTTTTCAATGGTCACATCTTTTCCATAGGCCCAGGATGCCTGGTTGGATATCTGATCAAGAAGACTTTGACCTTTCTCACGCAAGCCTTGCAAGCCTAAATCTAAAGGGGGAAAAAAGAAAGTCAGCCTATGTTCACTCTTTTCTATCTACTTTTTTTTCCCAAAGGAAATGTAAGAAAAGCAACAGAATCTAAGATGGAAGGCCTGAAAGCGAAAAGGACACAACTGTGTGTCTTTCACTGACCTTTCCAACTTCTGTAGGATCATTTGTCTATATTAACAAAGACTAAAGCTTTGCTATTTTATGGCCTAGTAGATAACAAGAAATAAAAGCTGACAGTGAGTATTAAATTTTCAGCATGCAAATACCTCATTAAATTTCTTTCATCCACAGAGTTGCACAGAATATTTATTACTGTCAAGTAGTTGCAGCCTAAAGGCTCTTCAAGAGCTGGCAGAAGTTACAATTTCATAATACATCTGATATGGCTGATGTATTTTTCTATACTAAAATATTCCAACCCTTAGAACCTGTTGTTACATGTATTATTTGCCAGCTCTAGTAACTGTTTTTCTAAAGGAATATCTAGTTTGTGCATCAAACCTATATTCAAATCACAACTACTTCTACCACGTATGATTTACCTTTGAAACTAGACATAAATTGTAGGTTCCCTCCCAACTTAAATACTCTATTATATGTATTTCACAGTGCAATAACCTTAAATGTGTGTCATATTAACAAGGATATAATCAAAACTACTGCAAACCACTTAGTACAAGTACTCTAAAACTGAGTAGGTAACAATCTTAATTGAGGGGGAAGTTAGGCAGACAAAAAGAACATCTAAGCACAATATTGCAAGACACTACAAGTGGTTAGTGGGAGAACAAAAAGTTTCTTTAAATTGCATGATAATGATGTGGAACAAATATATATCATACTTAAAACATTTAAAATGAAAAATGTTTCTAGATATTTTCCCAGGAAGCAAACAGCATAAGCAAATCACAAGTAGCTAGGTAGAGCATGACTTAGCAAGGAATCAGAAGAAATATTTTTTTCTGTTGTCTGTCTTTGAAGAGGTGGAGGGATAACTAGTTAGGTTTTTTTAGCTCCATCAATGAATTCATTAGAATGTGTGTATCTTAAATAAAAAATACTTTGCTTACCAACACTTTTTAGTTTTTCTTCCAGTAGTTTTAAAGTTTGCTGAATTGATGCTCCATCTGCTGGTGCTACATCTACACACAACATTCCTAGTAAGCCATCCAATTGCTGAGACAACTATAATGAAAACCAGAAATGTTTATCTTTAAAAAGAGGTTTTGAGCATCAGATGGTCTGGTCTGCAATATTCTTTTAAATGTTAGGAAATCTGTCATTTTAGAATTTTCTCTGTTCATCATAGGAAATTAAAATCAAGAAAAATGACTCGCCTGCCTATAAAATTCCAGAAGCATACATCCCTAGATGAGGGCAGGGAGGCAAGGCAAGATTGTTTTTCTTTGACACAGGAAAGGAATAAATGCCAATCAATAAAAGGTACCATCAACTTCAGCTCAATTAATATATATGCTTCGAATTAAAAACACACACAAACTAAAATAAGAGAGGCAAAAAGCTATTTTTTTTAACTGGCAATCATTTTATTTTGAGTGCTGTTGAAATGTAAGGCATATTACAAAGCAATTGTCACTGGAAAAAGGGAACTCCATCTTCCCAGTGTTTCAGTTATAGAAAGTGAAGACACAGCATTTCCCAAGTAACATTACATTTCTCCCCATCCTCCTAAGGTTTTTCCCCCAATTAATTCAACATTTGTAATACAAAGGAAACAAAATATTGACAAGTGAACTTATGAAAAGTTAAAAGGAACAACTTACATCCTGGGCAACACTGTGGAATTCAAGCGCTGCTTGTAACAGATTCTGCCTGAATTCCAGCTGACTGGCCTGTCGGTAACACACATCACTCAGCTGTTGCTGCAATGCTTTCAATTCCACAAGGTCCTCCTCATCCCCTGCATTTAGAAGAGCTGCGATCTGCTGATTAAGCTCAACATAAACAGCAAACCACTCCTACAAACACAAGAAAATTAACTATTAAAGCAACACCAAACAGAATTTCTCTCAGAATGGCACAGACTAATGAATAATCAGATTTAAAAAGAAATGTGTTAGAGCTTATGCGATCATTACACATCACATGGGAGGAAAGCACACTCCTGATTTCCAGTCAACTCAAAGAACATGTAGCACATTTTGATATAGTTACTGTAGCATTAAAAAAAGGTACAAAAAAATCCAGAAAGATTACAAGGCATGACTACTCGCTCCCAGTATTCTACTGCACCAACAGAGAGGAATTCCAGTGCTCTTCAACACATTTCTAATAATTATACATTTTTAGTGCTCTGCTGAAACAAAAGATGTTTTGTCAAATGGTAAGCAATTACAAGAAGATGTTCATAAGACTGTCTAGGTGTTCCTTCAATGACATGACCAAAACTAGAAATAATTGTCATGAAACATTCAGAAAATACTACTACTGTTGACAAACTGGAATTATTCTCTGCCTTCAGAATAATACTGTGTCCACGAACAGAAGCATCACTATGATCCTTGTTTCTTATTTAAGGAAAACTAAATACTACTCAATTAAAAATTTACAGATTTCTTTTTTCAAATGCTTTAATTACTGAATGTATACACAGGAATTAGCTACATTGTCACAGTATTTGCAAAAGAAAATAGATCAAATATTTAACAATTTTGGGAGATTTAAAACCAACTTGATAAGTTGGTTTCATATCTTCCATGACTGAGATGCACCTAAAGCAAAATATGTTTGCCTAACAGCTTTTATATTGGCCTACAGTAAAGCGACCTTCAAATGTCCTGTGTATTTCTAATGCTATGGAATAGCACCATCTATTGGACTGATGTATCAGATTTAGTTACCATTCTTGTCACACTCCTACTGGGATGCCTGCAATTTTTCAAGTTATGCCTTCACCTTTCTCATAATTTATTTACAAAGCATGCAAAACTGAGTATAAATATCCATATTCTAAACTTTTGTTTTCTTTTTACCCAAAGCTGCATCTACCATATGCTCACAGGAAGAAACAGACTATGAAAAGAGCCAAGGAAAGAAAGAAGTGATGAAAAAGTTAAACTAGCAATCAGTAAAAAATTTAAAGGCAAAGTAATTCCACCACCTACCCAAAAAAGGGAGCCAAAATGACATAACATGGAAATGTATTTCATTGTCATAGATGTACTATCTATGTACTAGATGTACTATAGATGTATAGTACATCTAGTACAGTACTATAGATGTACTAGATGTACTATAGTTATATAGGGTTTAATAAACTAACTTTACACAATATGACTTGGTATTAGCTTCAGACACTGGAAACACAGATCTAGCTTACTGAATATGACAAGATCTAGATTAAAACCTTTTAGGTTTCATTTTAAGTAAGCTGGCTGTAGCAACTGATTTTGGTCAAGCCATCAGTGAAATTAGAGAGACAAGCAAAACAGATGTAAAAAGTGTGTTTCTAATTCTTTTGGTAAGGAACAGTTTGGCAGAGCTATATGGCACAGCTCAAACAATGGGAAAAAGGTCAACATTTACTCAAAAATAAGAAGTCAAGTATTTTTCTCACAAATAAAACAGAAAATGAAAACCTAAAACTCCAAGCAACCCTGCCCAAAAAACACAAACAAGAAACAAATAGTGAAAAAAATCAAAAAAGCACCCTGAGAAACTGTTTTCACTTTGGAGTTAATGGAAGTGAAAAAGCCTTTTATACAAAGCAAGCGTTTTTGTAAGCATCTTCAAAATAGAAGTAATATAATGAACAATAAATAGGAGATGAAAGCAAACAAGCGTAGAAACTGTTAATTACTAGGATGGAAAAAAAATGGAAAAATACTGAAAGGAATTGTACACTCAGCTGTTATGAGATGTTTAAAAGCCAAAGAAAACAGCAAAGCACATTTTTCCAATGCTGTCGTCAAAAAATGATTTTAATTTATACACAGGCATCTAAATTTGGGGTAGGCAAGTGGTGTCTCAATTACTTTTTGTATAAAATTACAATTTTTTCTGACTTATTTTTACAAACTTCTGCCAACAGCTGAGCAGCATTCCATCTTTGTCAGTGCTCTAGTGATACACAAACTGTAGGCCTGCATGCAAACTTGAGCGAAATTTGAATTTCAAGGACTGTATTTAGCCCCAGATAAAGCAGAGTTCTCTGTTACAGATATCCAAATGAGTAAAAAAGTATTTTCAATCTTTCCCAATATGTGATAACACAAAGGAAAGATACTCAAAACTGGTTTTGGCAATGAAGTACGCAAGAGATTTTTTTCCTTTCCAATTAGGAATGTAACTGTAAAATGTTTTGTGTTTTAAATTTTAGAAGGCACTGGTTCAAAAAGCAGAAAACTGGTTGCAGAGTGTAAGCAATGAGAGGACACAGGATCTGCTTGACCAAATAGACACCTACAACACACATTTCTGCACCTGAGCAATGAAGCCATCCTCACTAGGAATACACTCACTAGAACCACTGCGGTCTATCACATGGTGTTTCTAAGGCTAGTCTGGGAGGGGAGGTTGCTTTGTATTTTTATTAAAAATTGGAACCCAGTGACTATTTTCTTTACCATGACTGTACAGAGAACAAAGAGACCAGATGGAATTATCAATACTCACATCAAGGGAAATTGGAAAACAGATCAAGCTCTGTGAACAACACTTCCTTTTGGGGACACTGAGTATTCATATCCCAGTTTACAATTAATGATCTGATGGAAACAACATTCTGCTGAACTTTAGGGAGGTATTCAAAATCAGAAGTGAAGGCATCAACTCAGTACAAAACAAGCCTCCTCAAGATTTCATTAAGAACATGAACTATATCTTGCCTTGATCAAATGAAGTTAAGCCAGTTTAAACTACTGATAAATGTAGTTTAAAAGACAAAAATATCAACTTATTCACCTGATAAGTACAGGACTGCTCAGCCATTTCAGCAGGACAAAAGCCAAAATTTACTCATACCCAACAGGAAAAATCTAAGAACTGCTGTAATAAAAATTAAGCAAAACCATACATAAACCCTAGAATTTTTCTACACTAAGACACAAAACCAATATGACAACAGTATTTAGTTCTTAAACTGCTTATGCACTTTCCTCTACAGCCCATAAAATCATGCACTATGCAACATTTCTAAATAGTCATAACCAAAAGACATTGCTCCTAATTGCATGTACTCAGAATTATTTTGCTATTTGAAAAGGATAAGGGAAATCTCACACTGTGCTGACTCTCGATCTCTTCATGTTTCTGTTGCAGCGCTTGTGAAGCTCTAATTGAATCACCTATTCCCCACTGGGTTCTCAGCTGTTCTGATCCAGGTCCTTCAAGCCAGTTGACTACCTGTCAATATGATAAAAATGACAAAAATTAAGTGGTGCTAAAAGAGTTTTGTAACAGAAGTTGAAACACTTCACAGTAAGTACACGTTTATATAAAATAATACCCTTAAAATAATCTTTATGGCCTCTGAAGTCTTCCACACCTTCAAAAGCTTTAACTAGAAAGTAATATTCTATAATCTCAGCCTATCAGCTCCACAAAAGCAGGTGGCATCTAGCAGAAGAGTTGTCACATACACACCTGTCATTTCCTATCTGTCAATAAAAGAGCTTTTATCTTGACTACAGACCTCTTGAGTTCAAACAAGATTTTTTTTTTGTGTGAAGTGAATTACAATGCCCAGCTGTATTAAATCTCACACCTGAGCATTTTCTCTGTAATTTGTTAAATATATTGACACTTGAGTACAGGATGTATACTCATTCCAAAATTAAATCTACACAACAATTTAGGTTTTTTATGTATCTTTCAACTTGCTCTATTCAAATAACAGAATCTTCTTTCAGAGTTTTAATGGCCACATCCCATAAGATTTGTCTTTTGCAGAAATCTTTGCTAAGTCATGGCAACACAATTTTGCTTTCAGTTATGTTGAAACTAACAACATTAATATTGAATGAACTAAAGAAAAGCAGAATACCTCAAGTTTTGGTTTTGTTATACAAATTTGAATAGTAAAAAATTCTAAATCTTTACAGTCTAGAAAATAGAGCTGAAAATAAACACAACACAAGAGTCGCTACTGAAGTCAGGAAATGCAGGAATACTCACAAGTTCTGAAAGTTAATGAAAAAAACATAGGAAGCAAGCTTCCTCTCTTTAATGTGACGTTTGTTTAAACAAAGATGACAAAACAGCTTCACAGAGTTTTTCAGGAAATAAAATACAATACACAATGTAACACCATAACAAGTGAAAAAGGGACTAATTGGATCATTTTCCTAGTGCCACCAGGCCACACTGCAGTGCTAATCAAGAGTGATCATCCCTATCACAAAAGGCTACACAATTCACCTCGGCTTTTACTTATCGAGTCTGCATCTTTCCACCCAATTTTTTGTGTCATATTCCCCTTGTACCCAAGAACAGCAGTTTCAGAGCATGCATTCTTTGCTCCAAAAGTATCTTGAGCCTTTTGTACTTTGATCATTTCTAAGGGTAATTAACTCTACAATTCTAGGTTCTTTTCATTTAAACACAAGCTCTTTGTTGTGCTCACCACCTCTACACAGCCGTTGCTGGTTAAATATGGACCAGACCTAGAAGTGAAGGTACCCAGATGTCTTCCTGTAACATAATGTGGCTGGGAAAACTCATATATGGAAACGACAGTTCTCATGCAAGTCTGAAACAGTGTGCAAGACTACTGGTTAGTAGTGCCCTCTCTGACCAAGACCAAATCCTCATTACATGTTTCCATCAGTGACCACATAGACTTGCAGAAAGAAGTGATTACATGATCAGAAAATACATTTTAAATAGTTGAATATTAAATAATTGATGACCAGACTTCTGCAATGCCTGACATTTACTGTTGTGAATTAAGATTGGAAAAATGATAAATTAAGACCTTTGCCTAAGGAGAAACAAAGCTAGAATTTATCATAACTTAGCTATGGCGAACTTAGCAATTTATCATTGCTCATCAGCAATCTGTTTAGTAGAACCGCTTGTCAAGAAGTGTCTGGAAGGGTCACTGACATCTTTACAATGTGGAATGAAAGACAAAAGCAAGTGAAAGCAAAACTATGGAACAGAAATAAAGCTATCAGATAAAAAAGAAGGTAGAATATTGAAGGGACAAAGAGAGGTGGTTATGGGTAAGAGGGCTTAGACAGGAGTGAGAAGTTCACAGTAAGCAGAAGCAGCAAATAATGAAAATGAAGCAGGTACTACAAAAGCAAGCCAGAAGTGTTTAGCAATATAAGAAGCTATACAAAGAATTAAATAGTAATGTAGTTGTAATGAAAGCTTAAAGGAAATCAGAGCACTATAAAAAGAAAAGGAAACAGAAGTTTATTTCCCTTATGTACACACTCATTCCAACTGAAAATACTGAAAATGTGTTATACTGTAACTTGTTTGCTTTGGCAATAAAAAAATTCCATGCCATTCTCTCTACTGGTTTCTAGCAGCCTATTATTACCATCTTACTTTTCTCTTGTTAATCTAATTTTCTCTAGTAAGCAAAAAGGAAACTAAATATCGACTTTTAGACTAAGTTTTTCCTAGAGATCTGTATGCCTATTTGAAGAGCTTTTAAATAAACTTCATACAACTGATTAGCTTGCTAAAACAACAAAATACATTCTTTCTGAGCGCTGAGACTCAGCTTATTACTATGTAGCTTCAATAGCACAGACAAACTAAACAAGTACCTGTTTCTACTACAAATACTGCAAAATGAGGCTGATGTTCCAGCAAACAAGTCCACTGAAATATATTAACAATGCCTGTATCCTAAAGTACATTCTAAATTTATTTCTATCAGCACATCTTATTCAAACACTATAACACAGGAAAAAAATAATCTCACCTGCATCTCATCTGATAATACCGACAGCTGTGGTAGTATGTTATGTATTGTGTTATTTTCATCTCTTACCTATTTGTATTATTTCCAGCTTAATGTATCATAAGATGACATTTGCTTTTCATTTTTTATAATATGAATTACTATTCTGAAGGATTATGCAAAATTAATAATCTGTATTAATTTTGATATCCAGGTGATGATTGTTAGTAACTATGAAAATTGTTTATTAACATTAAAACTCACCAGAAGCTTATTCACAGATTCAAAAAACAATGCACAGGTTGGAAATTTATACAGGCAGGGCACAGGCAAAACTAGGTCACTTCTTAAAGTGGCAAACACAAATATTATACTGCAAGAGGCTTTTAAGTATTTACTCACAAAATTATAAATCAGACAGTACCCAAAGCACATGGAACTCTGTCCAACTGGCCACAGAGACTTGATTTCTCCCAGGCTTCTGGGGAAAGGAGGCAGACAATCTCTGATCTTGTCCCTGGCTCCTCTGGACAATCTGGGTATCTCCAGGACTTGTAGTCTTAGCAGGAAGACTTTCAGGGGCAGGCAGGATGTCGAGGTGTGCACTGTCTCAGCACAGTGTCACACTGGGGGCTATGCAAGGCAACTGCATACAGGCATTTGGAGCCTGTTCCTGGTAAGCTCTCCAGGGAAATTTAGGATGCAAAATGAGGCAGCAGCAGCCTCGTGCTACCTGCTCATCCCTTTCATCAATATCCATCCCGCGAATAGTGGGGCATTGGACAACGATTAGCTGACTGGAATGGCACTTTGCCAGGCCTCACCATATTAGGCAAAGCCAGGGCTTCTGCCCTGCCCTCCCCTCCAAAGGTTGCTTCCCCAGCACAGAAGGAGGGGGGGCAGGCAAACATGTGTGGGCATGGATAAGCCCATGTTTGCACCATCAGGCCTACCACCACAATGATGTAAGTGAAAATCATTTCCACAGTACAGAATAAAGGGACACTATGAACATTGTTCAGCGTGATGCCAAAAGAGCAAATTTTAATCACCTCCATGTGTCAGAACAGCCTTTAAAAATTCACTATGGTAGCCATAATGCAAAGCATCAAGTGAAACTAGCACACTGCAGTTCGAGGGTTGAAAGGAGGCATGAAGTTCTCATCTGATTCTTAGTTTGGCAGGAAACAGCCTAGCATTTGTCAAATTGATACATCACAGCATTCAAGAACAACTCCAACCTTACCTGCATTACCTTCTGTTGAATCTCCTCTAGTTGTGTGCGCTTGCTACGCTGCCTGCAAACTTCTTGGTAGCGTGTATACTGCTCTCTGAGCGAGTCTAGGAGCTTCATGACCTGTGGCTGAGCAAGTAGTTCATCATCCATTGGAGACCAGGATACTCCTCCATCTGAACCATTGAATCGACGTTGTTGTAACTCAGACAGCAACTCATGACCTTTCACAACACATATAATCATGTGGTTAATGTAGTTCATAAGAAAACAGAAGGCACAAAAATTATTACTAGCAATTATGCCTGCTTTTAACCCACCAGTGGTATATGTCTGCAGTTACTGATCTTTCATGCACAGGGTGCATTCAATGATACCATTTCATGCAGAGCATTGACCTATTTATGGTGTTGTATCAGTCATTCCAAAAAGGGGAGAAATGATGTGGTATACTTTAGACACATAAAAGACACCATGACCAACATACTGACAATAGTATTAATGTAAAGAAACAATTGCAGAGCGCAATCCTGAAACATGGTTGGAAGTTGTCTGAAACAACTATTAAGTATTGTGGTTCATTGCATAATACTGTGGAGCATCCAGAGAATTTCTCTCAAACACTTAGAATGATAGAATCAACCAGGTTGGAATTCTGAGACCTCCCACCTATCACCCAGCCCTATCCAATCAACTAGACCACTTCATACTCTTAGATTAAAATGAAGGACCTAGAAGCACTAATTGACCATATAATTTCTCTGTTACCCTTCAGAATTTCTACAACAAGTACAACACTTCCTTAGAAAATGTGAAGCTAATCACTAAGTGTTTTGATAAATGTTTTCTCATTTTTCTCACCCTTTTCTTTGTGCTCCTCAGCACCACATCAGGGTACTGGTTTTCTATACAAGGCAACAGCTTTCATACACACAACAGTGTTTTGACTATTTCATCCTCTGTTTAAATGTTCAAAGAACAGGATGTAACACCATACTACCAGTGAACTCAGATCCTCAATTTGTTCCCTAAAAGCTTGTGAACAGGTCAGTGAATGAAACAGTTTGGCTGCAACAGAAACAGTGTAAAGTGCAAGTCTGCCAATTCCACAAAGTCTTACACAAGTAACATGACTGTTCACTAAAAGAAAAAAATTACCATTGCAATAGTAATCAACACCTCAAGGGAAAAACACAACTACAGACTCTAAATTCAGCTGGTATTATCCAGACAATCAAGTTGCCAAAGGCTTTGGAGATTGCAGCAAGCAATTTGAAATTACTCAGCATGTATTATTGTGCAATGAGCATGTCTTAAGAATTCAAATACATTTTGCGATACTATGGAAATAAACATCTTTGATTTAACCCAAGAGCAAACAGACTTGAGGGCTTAGTATTCTGTCAATTGGAAATTCACCCTTAAAAGACCCAACACAGACCCAAGTGAAGAACAACAAATTGTTTAGTGCTGAAGGCAAAGTCTAGAAAGTGAAGAGTAAGAAGATTGTATGCTGCACTTATATAGGTGGTCAGGTCTGAAGCTAACATCTGCTACAAGAATATGTAGGAAAACACTATGTGTATTGTAACCATTTGCTGGCTACTGAGACAAACTCAATCGTTAGGGTCAACATTTGATATCACCTACAGACAATATATTCTCACAATTAAACACCAAAGATTGTATCAGGATTATTAAAAACAGCATTACAAGAGACACGTTTGGAATTCCACTTAAACTTTTTAACCCCAAAATGACATTAATTGATAACCTTGTTACATTGTGATGATGGCAAAGATAAAATAATTGTTGCGTCATCTGTGCTTTTACTTGAGGTTTAAAAACGAGAAATGTTATGCTATTGAACAACATTATGATTATTCAACTTAGTATACCTGTCTGCAATACAGTCTCAGGATCCACTGAAGGAAGGAAGTTCAAATCTATCGACCTTGAATAAAACAGCAAACATACTATTAATAAATTAAACCTACTAATGAAGTAACAAGCATTATTAATAATTTGTATTGTAGTAGTACCTCAATGCTGTTAAAGAGGCCATAAACTCCTCAATTTTCAACTCACTGTATCAAAACAAGTGCAATGGCTTGCAGTTACTAGCCAAATGAGCATCCATCTACACACACATAAACTTTGTAGTCTATGCACCAAATTTTCAGCATTTCTTTACACATTTGAAATACTTAAGGCACACTGTATTCTCAGATTTCCAATGAAAAATTATAAACCAAAAGCATCCATTTCAAAAAGCAGATCACACACCTTTCTTTTTCTTGTTGAGTTCCTTTATCACTTCCATTGTTAATTAGAGCAAGCTCATCCAGTAAGGACATTGACTCTTTTGTGAACTTTTCAAATACCTAAATAAGAAGCAGGGTTTAATTTAACACATGAAAACTATGTAAAAGTGGTAGTATTGAAGGCATCAGTGGAAATCTCTTCACTAGTTCTGTTCACATATTTCAATCACTTGACCACATCTCACTAGAACAAACTACAATAATGAACTTTGTGAAGATTGCGGGCTTTACTCACTAGTAGTACAAGCTGTAATAAATAAAATATTATATGGAAAGAAATATTCCCACTAGTTTCTCTGAATATAGAGGCTTACTGATTTCAGATAACAAAGTCAGACACCAGGTACCACGCAGGTTTTTTGGGTTGTCTTCTGTTTTGCAGAAATTAAGCATGATCTGGCGCTATGCATGACGTCAGCAACAACTTTCAGGTCTTTTTGGTATTAATAAATTATTAATCAATAGCTTGCAGATAAAGCTTCCATAATGTACTTTAAGATTGTTAACTTTCAGGGAAAACCAAAAATGACATGAGGTGGATAGCTCTTAAAGCCATTTTACAAGACAGTAGCTTATAAAAAACAAGCTACATTCATCTATTAAAAAAGGAGAAATAGAAAATCCATACAACTAAAATGTATCTACAGCTGTAAACTATTTTTTCAGCTAGTATCTTAACCTTTCTGCCCTCTTGTCCTGTCTCAGAATACAGGAGTTGCAATGGAGGTTCCTCATTAACAAAAAATAAGTGAAGCAAGACAAGAGAGCAAGAAACTACAGAAAGATTTTCAGTTGTAGTGTGAACCAGATATACAGCAAATACAAAGCCCTTGTGTCCAAGCACTCTCAGTTTCAGGCAGAGAGGAAATGAGTTGCCATGCCCTAATTCACACACATATTAACACCTTGCAATGACCAGTGGAAGAAAAAACTTGCACAGCTGATGATGCTCTCTTCCCCTGCGTCTAAAAACACAATTTGCTGAGATTCAGTAAAAAAGAAACATGGTAGACATAGTATAAGCCCTTAAATTTCTCGAGGAGAAAATACTGCTGTGAGACTGGCTGAAGGGTACGTTTGCAGTTTTCAAGTAGTTGCAGTTGGGACACATTGTGTAGTATTCCTTGACCAGCATCCCACGTGGAGATCCTAGATGCAAATGCACATTTTAAGGGTAGCCTACACAGGAAAGGAACACACTATTTCATAGAAGATTGTAGAAAACATTTTGAAAATTCAACTTAAGTAAGTGAAAAATAAGTATCAATGAAGAATGGATTAAAAACATTCTATGTGCACCAGCAGCTAGCACCATAGTTGCTGAAACAATTGGTGTCTATTAATGATTTAGGGACATATTTGCTCCTAAAGATTTACTACATCTCAGTCTACTGGAGAAACTGCATTGACACCTTTTAGTGTAGTACAGCTTAAAATCTGATTCTTAGACCACAGGAGCCAAGGTCTAATAGAATCTCAGAAGATCTGCAAAGCCTGAGAATTTTCTCCTTGATTTGGATTTCTCCTATCAATCAACAGCCAAACAATTTCCCTCTACAGTGACTATACCATACATTCAGGCACTTTTAGAGTGAAGGTCTACAAGAGAGCTTCAGTAAGGTATTTTTGTTTGAGCAAACTGATTACATTAGCTTTATTATCCCTTGAACAAATCCAGTTTTAGTTATCATTGTAAAACTATTAATGCATTTGGAATGTATCTTCTACATACAGCAATTTCTATCTATTTAGCAGTTCCCATACAAAAATTCATAGCTCAAAAATGAGACATCTGAAGCAAAACCAAACACATACATAAAACCAAAGCACCAATAAAACAACCAAAAGCCAAATCAGAAAACTAACCAGCCTCTTATTCAACCAATCCATGTGATCATAGGTGAGGGTTCCTCCAAAATCTTCTGTTAGTTGGCATGGTTCTATATATCGTGTCAGCTTGTTAGCAGATACTAAAATAACCTGAAACAATGAGAGAAATTTTAGGTACCCTTTTAAGTCATGCTTACATTTTTCCTTAAGCATCTGAGAAGCTGTGTTAAGTGCATCCAGAAGCAGTAAGCAAATCTATCTGCGTTCTAGAGGCATCTCATTGAGCCCTAGTTACATAAACCTAAACCAAAAATTAGCAGCACAGGTTGATTTGATGCATAGTATGATAAGCATGGAAAATCTCCCTAAGGAATCAGATATATTGGCAATACACAGCCAGGAAGAAAACTACAATTGGGATAATTTTGAGAACCCACTGGATTATGCAGCACAAAGTTTTCTACTTCTATCCTAGCTCCATGTTCCTAAACATGCAAATTTTCTTCTTAAAATTACCTCAAAGTTTTTGCCTTCCACTACTCCATGACAATTCAGGCCTCTTTAAATCACTAAGCCCATTTTATCTATCAAATAATTAAAATATTGAGATAGGTTTTGTGATCTAAAGCTATTCAAGTCACCGATCCTAGGTCATCTTTAAAAACTCAAAGCAGAGGTTGTGTAGCCTTCAGCAAGCACAAGCTGTTCTCCTGTATTCATAATAGTACACAGCTTCCATAAATAGAATTAGCTTCTAGTTTCATTAACTAATGACAGTAATCAGCCCAAACCCCAGATGACTAAGTCCAAGAAAAAGAAGAACAAAGGCTTTCTTTAGGCATACATTTGTATTTTAAGGTCATTTTTACATTCCTTTTCATCTCTATGAGCTCATTAAAAAGGAGAAAATTAATTCACTCAATCAGGACATTTTGGTGTGGAAGCTAAAGTAAATAGGGCACCTGGTTCTAAATAAAACCAACCCATCAAATGGCCTCAGGCTAAGAATGGACTGCATTGAGACCACTCATTTCTGATTTTTTCTAAACTGAGATCCTTCAGGAAGGAAAGCAGACAAGGGATATACTTTACAAACTTTTGTCAGGGAAACATGTAAAAAAATCCTGAAAGGCAAAACTTGCCTGTAAATATGGTCTGAACTATTCTCCTGATGATTTCTCAGGAACAGCTATGGAACTGTAAAAGCAAAGACTTCCTCTACCAGAGGCAAAGAAGAATCCCATTATTTTATGGCAAATAGCTTTCCAAAAAATTGAATTAATATTTCACAGAATCATAGAATTAACCAGGTTGGAAAAGACCTCTAAGATCATCCAGTCTAACCTATCACCCAGCCCTACCTAGTCAACTAGACCATGGCACTAAGCACCTCATCCAGCCTCTTCTTCAACACCTCCAGAGATGATGACTCCACCACCTCTGAGGGCAGCCCACCCCCAGGGGCAATCACTCTTTCCATGAAGAGCTTCTTCCTAACATTCAGTTTGAACATGTCCTGGTGCACTTTGAGATTATGTCCTCTTGTTCTGTCACTGGGTGCCTGGGAGAAGAGACCAACCCCTGCCTGACTACAATCTCCTTTCAGGTAGTTGTAGACAGCAACAAAGTCTCCCCTGAGCCTCCTCTTCTCCAGGCTGAACAACCCCAGCACCCTCAGCCGCTCCTTGCAGGGCTGTGCTCCAGCCCTCTCACCAGCCTTGCTGCCTTTCTCTGAACATGTTCAAACATCTCAACACACTTCTTGAATTGAGTGGCCCAGAAATGGACACAGTACTCAGGGAGGGGTCTAACCAGTGCTGAGTAGAGAGGCAGAATGACTTCCCTGGTGTCATGGTAGGCCTAAGCAGGCCAAAACAGCACTGCATGGGGTTGTTGTGGCCAAAGTGCAGAACCTGGCACTTGGCCTTGTTAAAATTCATGGCGCTGGACTGCAACCATCCATCCAGCCTGTCCAGGTCCCTCTGCAGTGCCCTCCTACCCTCTAACAGATGAACACATGCTCCCAATTTTGTGTTGTCTGCAAACTTACTGGTGGTGGACTCAATCCCCTTGTCCAGATCAATGAAGATATTAAACAGGACCGGGCCCAGGACTGATCCCTTGGGCACACCACTAGTGACTGGGCCACCAACTGGATGTGGCTCTATTCACCACTGCTATTTGATTAAACACTGCGAAGGACTGAGTGTTACTGGTTAATACGGAACACTAATCTATACAATGATCAGTTGCTTTAACATCACAGCAAGAAGTACAAGTTAAGTATTTATCTGGCTGTTATCACAGAGAAATCTGGCGTATCAGAAACTGAAGAGCAGCTAATAGAATCCGCATATCCACTCAACTGTCAACATCATCTCCAATAACTGCCTCCCTCCCTGGCAAGCACTCATGATTTTGCACACTCATCTGCCATCCTCTCCAGGGCTCATGATAATAATTAGCATGCTATCTTTTTTCAATCCCAGAGAAGAGACTAATGGACATACAATCTGGTATTTTCCAGTGCACCCTTCTTTAAGGCTGAATTTAGAACATAACATTAATGTAGGCTTACAGTACTCCAGCTCCACAGGGGCAATTCCCTGATTTGGCCTGTGTTTTTAAAAGAAAGGACCCATTGTCTCCAATGTTAACATGAAAAACATGCAGAAAAAAGATAAAAATAATGCAGGAGATAAAATTAAATCAGATAAAACTACACAGAAAACAAACAAAAATAATTTTGATTAAAAAACTGGAATTCCTATGCATTTCTGGCAAAGTCCATGAAAGCTACAAACTCTAATGCCTCAGTACTAAACCCCTTAACTGGAAGGTCTGATATAAAAAAGATTTCCTGCAAAATGTTAGTCATTCTCAACCTTGTGGAGCCATACTCTGTTCACTAGCATTGTTTTTAAAAGTTAACCTGGGTATGTTTTTGCCACAATTGATTTCCAAGTAGAATATAAAAGCTAAGGTATAAAGGTACACATTACAAAAATAGTTGATTTTAAAACCTTCTTGTGGTAATACAGTAATCCATTCTGGACCACAAAGTGTTTTCAATGGCATAACACAAAGCAGGCATATATAAGTGTTTCAGGGGGATTTTTGGTTTTTGGAACATGAAGGATTACTATAACCACAAAACAGGCATTTAATCACTTTCAGAACAAAGGCTGTTTGTCTAGGCAAGGCAGTATCATAGGTATGTACCAATGACCTAAAGCCAAGGTAACTGGGTAACAGATCATTTCCAGTAAAACTATCTCAACCTGGAGGGTCCTTTTCCGTTACTTTCACTCCCATCTGTGTGAGCAAAGAGTAGCTTCTAAGAAGCTGTGTTAACCCAGGACAGTTATATTAGTAAGTTATCTTCATATAAAAAGCTCAACATCAAATACAACACACCATAGCTACCAACAGTGATTTATCACATTACTATCTCAAGTATATTGATAAAAAGGCAAAAAGCAAACACCTCCCAAACCTCCAACACACATTCAGATTTTTTTAATTCAACTTAGTTTTTCATTAATTTAAAAACATGAACAATATTATGCATTACCATGTAGCATACACAACATTTCAGCTGAAAGACACCCTTGGAACTATTAAGACAATTCTGTCATGAAGCATGGGCACAGGATCAGAAAAAAAATGCTTCAGTGAACACACAAATTGATTGCTAACAAGCATTTTAGAATAAAGCTCCGCTGGAAGATCAATGGGACTTGACCTGAGGGAGGTCCAAAACCAACACTAATACAAACCAGGAATAAGGATATGGACTTTCATTCAGCTGAATCAGCCCACCTCTCACATCTCAGCTCCCACATTTACTTTCAGTGCTTTGCAACTCATCACCACATGTCACTTTGAAGCAGAGGACCTCTGCCTCTGAACAGAAAGGAAACCACTGTGATTAACGGCAAGGTATTAAAAACAGATCAGGTTGCAGGACAAAGGAGGCAGCTGTGATGCTCCATTAGAAATCAGAAATCACAGTTACATATCATCCACTTCAAATAAAATTGAATTATACTCTCAAATGAAACCATGAAAGCTCTTTATTTAATTCTTTAGATCAAATTCACTTCACAGGTGCAAAAACATTCTTGTATTTCTGCAGCATTTATTCAAATCTAATCCACGGTCCAAAACAAGTAGTGTGTTGGTTGTTATTTTAGTTTTGTGGGGTTTTTTTTTGGTTTGATGTGGTTTGTTTTTTTTACTGCCAGTAATATAGTTATGCTGCTGCGTATTTGTGTATGACATAGAGGTTTCCACAGCCTTATCAGTGCCTTGCACTCACATCAGGACTAGAGCAAAGGCATACTACCATCTCTAACACAAATATTATTTGGAGCACAGACAAGGTGATTTTTACTGAGCTAATTTTCCTAATCATAGACAGCCAAGAGGTAACAAATGATGAAGAACAAAGGCCTGCATAATACCCAGGGTGGTACTTCATTACCTGGGAAATCACAAGATTTTTCCTACTGTGCTCTCAAGCTTTCCCTGTTCTTTAATGAAGAATGCCATTTAAGAATGAGTTATTGCACAGAAGACAAAAAACCAAAACACCACCACTGCAGCAAGAAAGTGCAGAAAGTGCAAGATATAAGAAAAAGCCTTAGGATAGTAGTCTCTTTAGAAATATCTATTGCAACTGTACCAGCAGCTGTTCATCATCCAACCTGTTACATGACAACTGCTTCAAAGCTGATGATAGCCCTTCCTGCAAGCCAGCAATCTACCCATTTCAATGCTTCAGTTCAACAGCAAAACTTACAATCAAACCAAGAATTTAGCAGCTACATTTTACTACCCTCTATTCCACAAACTTTTGATCTGTCTATACATCAAGACAAGATACAAGAAGACACTAGGAAGTGAATCTGAAGTTTTCATCCTGCCTAAGAAGCAGCTGCTGTGTTTTAATGCTGTGATAATTTTTCTTGTAACATGACAGATCATTTGGCTACTTTTGTTACAACTGACACATTTTGATGCATTTGCATGAAATGTGTCTCTAATACTCATTTTCTTCTTCCTAAAAGCTCAGAACTCCTAACAGACTCTTAGATTGAAATTTCAAGTTGGGGAAAAACATTTATGCTTCAGTAATGAAAAAAATGGTTTAGAAATAGAAACCAAAAGGTTCAGTTACACAACTCCAGTGGTCTGTGCCAAAGCAGCTGGCATCCTCTTTAGCACAGAACATGCTTCATAACTTTACAAAGCTTTCATTGCACAATTGTAATTGAAAGACTTTTAGCCAATCCTTAGAGTCAAACAAAAAATCCTTTTATTATTGCAGCCATGTAAAATGATCCCTGCTTCATTAACATATTTTCTGTAGGCTTTGTGCTTATTTGTCTAGAAACAGATTCTAGCTGAGTCATATTGAAGAAAAAAAATCTGTCAAGAACCTCTTAGAGAATTAATTTCCAAACTAGCAATATCATTATGTATACAGTAGCAACCGCTGTAGACAATTATTTTATACCACAACTTCAAAGGCTTCCAGAACTTGTCCATATTTACAGGTGTGTAGATGGAGGTTGGTAGAGAAGATGCATGCATGTTCTTATAAACAGTCATTCTGATTTAGTGACAAACACACAACATGCATCTCTACAGCCTATTGCAGAAGTCATGGAAAACAATTCACGCCAAACCCTGTACAATCCCATTTCTTACTCCAAAATGTCACAGTACCTCAACCGCTTTATCTTCTTGCTGAGCGAAGCATTAATCTGAGACCCACCTCATTTAATGTTTTTATTGGAGGAAAAGTTTAAAATGCCACAGTGGTTTGTAAAGGATACACACAAAGCACCTGGAGTATAGCCATTTTTAAAGAGATGTTAGCTTTCATCCAACCATTCTAGTATTCCAAAAATGGCATTTCTGATTGAAGTAGGCAGAAACTCTACATACCTCAAAGCCAAGTCTATCCTTCTCTTTCCAAAAACAGAAATGAGTAACCTTCTTATCCCAAAATTCATCTGGCTTTACTACACAAACAAGTGATACCTCAGCTGGAACAACATTCTGTAAGACAAATGGAAAAAGCCAAAGTCAAGACTTCATTATCACAGAACTGAATTCCACTTACATGTCATCAACTATTGAAGACCTGAAAATCTGTAGACAGAAACTAAACTAAGTCTGCTGCACCGACATCACATGTCAGTTCCAGCATGCTTTGGAGGTGATTGCACTAAAGTTCACTGCAAAATTGTGTCAGAACCAAAAATAAAATCTAACATTTTTATTCCTAGCCCTGAGGCCTAACCATTAGTCCATGCTATGTTAGTACATAAAACTATGAATTATTCTCTAGACTTAATTTATGGCATTTCACTTAAAAAAAAAAGAGTCAAGCAAAAAGTTTTCCATGTCATGCACTATGTAAAATGCAAAAGTCATCACAAAGCTAGAAAATAATAGCAGACTTTAGCATTAATTCATACGTCAAGATTATATCTTCTATTTCCCTAGTACATATTGCTTAGACTAGAATGAAAAGGCTTAATATTAACATTTCAGTATATTAATTCAAAATAATTTCTCAGCCTAAAGCAGTAATTTCATCATTATTTCATAAAATTGATTTTATGTTGTCACATTGAATGCATATCAAAGAACAGACTCTTGACTACTCCTAAGTCATCAACTATAGCAATAAGCAACAGTTAATCACAGTACAGACAAAAGGTGACAGAAAACACGTGATTTCTCTTCAAATATCTCATCTCCTCCTCACACTATTTTAATGGATATGCAGAAACTGTTTAAAAGTAGATAGTTTTTTTTGATGCCGAAGTGTAGGTCTGATGCCAGCCAGCACCTTTAAGAACTACAGGTGTCTGAGCAGAAAGAAATTTCAAGTGGTCTGCACAAGTAAGTAGTGTACATGGGAAAATCTTCCTTTATTGCTTTCTTCAAGTTAGATACAGATATGCAACTCATGTTTCTGCAGGTTTCTCACCAACAGGAAAGCATGCTGCTGGGAAGCCAGTGAAATATGAGCATGGGCAAACAGATACCTTTCCCATTAGCTGAAGTTCCCACTAAATGTCACAACTGCACATCAGCTACCATGAAGGTTCAGTCAAGATTGTAAATCAAAACACAGTGGATCCAATTACTGTAACTCTTCTAATAAGAATGCCATCTTAGTCAAGGTGAAACACACCCTGAATAGGCTTAAAAAAAACCATGAGCAGTAACAAGCTAAAGGACAAGGGCTGTGTGACAGGCTGGACTGGATGATCTTGGACATCTCTTCCAACCTGGTTAATTCTGACAACAGAACTAAATTACCTGTATTTAACACACTTTCTGATGCCTCATCTGAGAGGAAAACTGCTCTGATAAAGCTAAATCACCTGTGCAGTAAGAAAGGAAGTCATCCAAGTTCTTTAGTCTGCTCAAGAGCACTGTAATTTGTTTTCTTTGACTGCTGAGACCAGAAAATAACCTGCACTGTTTAGCAGAAATAAAACTTCATTGCAACCCCACAGTTCTGAAAAGGTCAAGTAATGAAGTTTTATGAATTTCTTTAATTGGGAAATGGACAGCATCTAGAATTATTTATGACTGGGACTACTACACACAACAAAAATCAACAACAGCTGACTCCAATGGAAAGCAAGTAGCACAGCACATTGACTGCATCAGCACCTGCTCAGCTGCACCATCAGAGTGAGCTGCCGTCCTGCAGACATTACTGCTATTTGCAGCCTATTTCTGTATTTAAGTACAACTCTCAGTTTTAACTAGTGCAATATAACACTTACTTTTCAGACTGTTTCCTTCTTGCAGAAAACTCTGTCACGGAACCAGTTTTCTGATTTTAAAGGCCATTAATTGTCTATTTCTCAGTAAAGACATTACTGCCTCTACAATGATAAAGCTACCAAGTTCAAATCTAAGAATACTCAAATGTGAACATACAAAATTTTCTTTACCTGCAGCATTAACACAACTGTCTTGACCACGTTCCATTGTGACTTTCTGCCATCCACTATCACAGTAAATCCTCTAGCTTTACATTTCTCACTAAAAGAAGAAAAACACTTCAGACAAAAATTCATGATCAAGTGTCATATCACAATAACTTTGCTCTTTGCTACATAGCTTATTTATCAAAATACTGTCTTATAAGCTTTAGTCATTTGGAAGTAACTTGCAATTTTAATACTCAAGTACACTAACAGGTATTTCCAATCACAATTCTCCAGTTTCCTAAGGAAGACAAAGAGATGTCAGTTTTCATACTCGTACTTGAGAATTGGTGCAGATTTGGGAATACAGTTACATATCACCTGATACATGTCTGAACAGGAAGCCTTCTAAACATGTTTATATTTCTTTCCTGTACATATAAAACAAACTGCAGTGCTAAAAGCCTCTACAAGGACAAAGCCTTTGCATATGGATCAACAAGAAAGAATATTATAGGCTAATAATACAGTATCTTTTTCCTCTAATAAGGTTTGCATCTGTGTATCCTTAAGAAAAACCCCAAAAAACCAAACAACCCACCCAAAACCAAAAATCACACATGAAGTAACCCCAATCTGCTGAAAACAGCTACAAAGCCAGAAATTCAAAATGTACTTCTGTTTAAGTACCGAATAAGATATAATAGTCAATCCTTCCTTCACTTGCTTTGCATTCCCACAAAGACCTTTCCATCTTGTTTCTAACTGGAACTTGCAACAAGCTGCTCACAACAGCTGGGCAGTGCTCAGTGGTGGCAGCAATCTCTGGACATCACCAACTGCTGAGAAGCATTATCTCCTTACAACCAATAGAGCGGCCAAAAGTGGGCACGGAATTGAGTCTGCAATTTTAACATTAGTTACCACATTAGATACTTTGTCTCAGGTTGAAGTTTCTGCGTGCAGCAATGTTATGAGTAGCTAAAACCCCTGACATTTAGACAAAGTAAAAAATCTTCAGCACAGAAATCTGTAATTACCAAACAATGCTATCTCTGTGATTTCCACAGCTTAAAGAAAAATAGAGTGCTTTTCATGTAACAGTATGCTTTATACCAAAGAAATTTAACTGTTAATGTTCAAGCAGAACTTTGCCAAGTATGGGTGGAAGGCAAATCTACCTTGGAATCTAAAGAAGGGTGGAAACCGCATGTTACTAGACTATTCAGGAAAAAAAATTACAAAGTTCGCTGCCAATCCAAACATGGGTTTGCTTCTAAGGAACTTTTAAGATCACGCCCATGATTTTTACGGAATCACTCTGAACATACAGGCTTTATGCATGCAACATTTAAACAGAAAAACTCAAGAGGCACACTACTACTACTGCCGTCCCTGGGGCAGTTCAAGGCAAGGTTGGACGTGGCACTTGGTGCCATGGTCTAGCCTTGATCTCTGTGGTAAAGGGTTGGACTTGATGATCTGTGAGGTCTCTTCCAACCCTGATGATACTGTGATACTTTCAAAAACTATTACTATAGCATCTTGAGAGATGGCTTCCTTAGGCTCAGTGAAATTTAGCAGTATCTGCATTTGTTCTCCTCTATTACTAAAACTAGTAAAAAAAACCCCAAAAGACTCAAACGAGCAATTATACTCAAAACTAAGCTACCACTTCTGCAAAGTTCAGACAACATAAGCATGAGTGCTTGCTGCTTTTTGATTTGAGCCACAACATGAAGAATATTACAAAGAATATAACAAAGCAAACAAACTTTAGCACGGATGACAATAACTTAACATCTCCATTTTCATTTTTCCTGAATTCTGAAAAGGCTTCTCCAGCATCTGAGAATTTTAAGTAACATCAAAGAAAGACATAACCATCAATCTGAACACTAGCAATAAGTTGTCTGAAGTTGTAGGAAAGCTTTCAAACCATTCCCCGTAAAGAACTTTTACCCAAGACAGTATGAACAGTTATGCCTCTCAAATACTGGACACAGCTTTCAGAACAGTCAGAGCTATGACAAACATCATACATAACTTCATTAGAAGTTAAACACACTATGTTATCCTGCACATAGAATTTGAGGGGAAAAAGTAACATTAATGTTTCTTGGACATCTATCTAGGTCTGGGACAACATTCCTCCCCACATCCCTCTTTTCTTCAAATAGTCTTTGTCTTTTCAAAAAAATCTTTCCAGAGCAAGAAAAGGCAAGCTCCTAAGCCAGTAAGTTTGTATTTCTCACTTAAAACCAGGAATACAAAAACAACAGTGATTTTTTTTCCGGACTGCAGCTATAGAGGCGAGGTCATCTTTTCCATGACTGACAAACAGAACATTGAAGTGGAAACATTAAAGCTCACCTCCAACCAGATTTTGCAGTTTGTATGGAACAAAGCACCATTGATTTGTATTTTCAGTTATTTTTACATTAATATGTGTAAAAACATACACCAGGATGAGACGGGAATAATTAATGCTTGCTAGAACAACTACATCTGTTCTATAAATACGGTCAAGCCCTTTAGTCAATGAGATGGCTTGTGCTGGTGATCTTTAGGGATTTCCATCACTTCACAAAAGACAAGATGTCTGAAAACCCCCAAGACTTCCATGACTAAAACATCGTGCAAAATACTCACATAGCTAGTGGTGTTTTACCCGTAAACAACCTGAATTGATTCTCTGCTTCTTTCCCCAGTCAGAGTATTTTTTTAAAGCCTTAGCTACAAAAAAATCCTATAAATGAATTGTGTTTTGAAAACACATAACACTGAAATATGCAAAGTACATTAAGTAGTTTGCCACTGTTACTGTTTCCAGAAAATTAATTCAAAGGGATATAAAAGTAAGCATTTATTCAAAAGGCATCTTTCTTTTTTATAATCAGTGGCAGAAGAGAACAAGATAAATGTATGTTAAAGATCAATCTCTGGATCCTAAGAATAAAATGCAGTGAACTGAGCTAGAACCAAGAACTGACACTGTAAACTTGCAGGGTTACATGCACAGAAATTAATCAATGATGGCTTCACAGCAAGATTTGGATGACAGGGTACTTGTCATCATTCAGTCCAGTGCAGCAGCTCCCTAACAACACATTTGAGTTGCTCACTAATTTCAGTAATACTTCATACGTATTTAGACTCAGTGCACACTATAAAGAATACGCACACAGTTAAGAAAGAAGAGGAAGCCTTTTTACTTAAAATCAAAGCTACTTTTGCAAGCTTAGAAGTTTCATTAAATTACTATGTAAATTAATGAGTCATTCCAAGTGCACAGTCATTTAAACAAAATTATCAAAGATGTCCCAATGGAGGAGTATGGAAATATACATACACACACAAAAAAAAGCCAGCTATAAAGAATAAAAAGACATATACAAACATTACTGGATATCCCTTAATTGATTTGGTTTATGTTCTAATTCAGACATTACATTACCACATTTTAAACTAGCATTTATGTGAACTCTATTTGGCAAATAGAAAGAAGAAGAAAAAAAACAAATCGACAATTAAACCCTCCCTCTAACAATGGAAAAATAAGGCACCCCTGAACAAAATGCCTTTGAGAAATCACCTTGGAATACTTAGAAGATAGTCTAGTGTGACACTCAGTTCATCCATACTTGTCTGTTCAAGGCATAATGGAATTGTCAGAATGAGGCCACTTCTTCTGTCCTTCCCTCCTGTTTTGGTGAGAAAGAGTCATTAGAAGGCTAAAGTAATAGTTTAAGGTAAATTATATACTCTGTTGTTACATGGTCTCAAAATACATTTTTTAAAAGTAATCTTTAGGTTGCTGCAAATATCACAACTGACATTTCAACTGTTTTGAGGATTTGTTCATCACATGGATATTTAAGGTTTTAGAGCATAGATCTCACCTGTAGCAGTCGTCATTTCTCATCTAACAATTTCAATATAACATGAATCAAATCTTTCAGAAGTATTACTTGTACGTACCTAAGTTACTCTGTTAAAAAGTATCTTCTAGACATTATCAGCCTCTCAGAAACCAGGTAAACTCCAAGATAAACATTGCAATTGGAATATAACACTTCCCAGAAACACAGACTAGACAAAGGAGGATCTTGTACCACACAGGCTGCCCTCTGCACTTACTTGAAATTGGTAGCTCTTTCATCAAACATAAGATTTCCAGATCTAATTACAAATGTAATAGTAACCTCACCATTAAGATTAACATTTTAAAACAGTTGCTTTAATCTCTGTATCTTGCTTTAATCCTTCCAGTAAATGTTGTACAAAAAATACCAGTAAAAACAACAACAAATTGAAAGAGTCTCTGGAATGGTAAAGTTTATGTTTTTAAATATTAAGAATACTGAAATTTTCTCTTCTGCTCTTCTAAAAGATTGACTTTTGAGTCACACAGTTCTGAACCAGTAACCTAAATGAATCTAGACTAAATTTTCACTCATAGCTTAAATGGGAACTGAAGCCCAATCCACTGATTACAAGAAAAATTAATATTGACAGAGTTCCCTGAAAGGGTCAGTCATCAAGTGGTGCAGAGTGAATGGTATCAAGTGTACTCTGACTGACTCTTCTACTATCACCATATGTCCAAGTACAGGCACATCAACAGTGATCTTCTGAAGGCGGAAGGCCTTAAGACCACAACATTTGCCCCTGGAAAGTTATTAACTAATCCAAAAGGTAGCTGCGACATCTTTCCACTTAATTAGGACCAATTCATACAGGTCTTCTACTCATCATGTTAAGAAAAACAATCTATTATTTTTTTTACTCTCTGCCCTCAAATCTTTTCACATCTATAACCAACAAAAATAGGGATCTTAATTTCAAAACCCAATCAAGTACTGTGTCAGAGATAATAGAAAAGGAAGTATGAGAAGTGGGGAGGAGAATTTGCATATGAAGCAAAGAATATAAATTAACACAAATATATTCTAGAAAGATATTGTGCATAATCTTTCAGCTTATTATATCACAACTTCAGTCATGTTAAAGTTTTTTTTTCCTGAGCCTTCTTTTTTTTTAAAAACTAACACCTACTTCCATACCAAACCACTCTCCACAATCTGAAGTAGCTGAAAATCTTTTAGATTTTATTCAATATTATTTTTAGATTAAGTTTTAATATATTGACTATTTTATTAAAAGATAATACCAGCACCATTTAAGTACATGTAAGGAGGCAATTACTAAAGAATCTTATCCATATTTTAGAAGAATTGCACAAAGATAATAACCTCTGCTCTGAGGTGAAAAATAAGCATAAAAATTGTCTGTAGCCTGAGAAAGAATACCTTTATTCTCAATTTGTTTGTTATTCATGTGATTAAAGCCATAGTTTGACTTCATAAAGTTATTTAATGTTGGTAAAAGTCTATCTAATCACTAAGAACAATTTTTCATATAACAGTAACCAGCTGTGCAGAAATAGGACAAAAGCACAGGAACACAGTAATGCTTGCAGATGCATAAACATACACTGACACACTAATTCCCTCCATCCATTAGAGATGCAAGCAAGAGAATGAAAAACACATTTTGTTTACACAACATATGGTGGCATCTTAATTGCAAGAGGTTTTTTTCTTTGTTTCCAAAGCTGTGCAAACTCCCCCCAAACCATTAAACATGCACAGATACATGCACACTTTCCACATCTTCATAAAGGACTTGCTACTTTAAGTTGTACACTGCAATAGTTGTGTTCCCCTTCTTTTCTCTTTTTCAGGTTAGAGCTGTTGCTGGAAAACAGCAATGGACTTTTTAACATCTGCATTTCCAAACACAAGAATAAAGAGCAGTGCTATGAGTGAGAACAAATGGACAGACCCTTTCCATAGTAACTAAGAGGGAGTCATGGTTTAAAGTAAGCCATTTATAAACTGTCCACCCTTGTCTGTTTCTGAATGGCAGGGGGGAAAAAAGGAAGGAATAACACTCATTGCTTTAAAAAATGGACTTTTGTTCTCATCTGTACACTTGAGAGTGAAAAAATATTTTCTCTCCACTTGCTACACTGCTTAATGAGCACACATTAAACTCAGAGTTTATGGGCATAAAGTAGTAATACTTCAGAAGCCATGCTGATTCAGTGGTGGCTTGTCAGCTACCATCTCTCAATAAGAATAAAACATTATAATGAATGAAGAAGCTTTTCATTAGGTGTTCAGGCACCATCTGATCTTTCCTTATCCATAAGGATATCCCCAGAGATGAGGTGTGCTGGTTTGTGGATAATTGGAATATTTTACTGAGAGAAATTAAATCCTTAGCTGTGAGAAGAAAAATAAAACCCAATATCCTCTATCACCCATTCTTCTGCCAAGAAACACAACTAGATAAAATACAGGTAAGACACTCACTTCTCAGCTCTCAGTTCTGTTCTTTCTTTCTGGTCTCTGTGGCTGTATCTGCCTTAACTCTCTAATCTGACCTAATCCTTTTTCCTCTAACCTCTTTGTCATCTTTCTGCCATCTCACTTCAGCTCTTCAGATTTATTGTGTGAAGTATACAGGGACTGATCTAGTTATTTCTGAAAGGAAGGAAAGAGGGAGGGGGGGAGGAGGTTTGGGTCAGGAGCCCTCTTGGGGACACTGATTTCTGGGAGGGGTATCGTGTTTCTGTATTACTTTTAACTTGTATATAACTGTAAATGTTTGTGTACATATGCTTCTATATTGTGCTAAGCAGTAAATATAGCTTCATTCCTTAACTTCCAGCTGGCTGAATCAGTCTGGGTGACTTTAAGTGAGGGGGGCAGGTAACTCTCAGAACTAATCACAGAAGGGTAGCAGGTTTTAGGAATATAGAAAATAAATTTGTTGGAACTCAAGTCTGCAACTGTCAGACTTAACAAAGGATTACATACTGTGAAATGGAAGAACTGTGGAAAAACTACTGGAATAAAGACATACTGTCAGAAGTTTTGATAAAAATTTTAAACACAGACTGAACAGAACTTGGTTATCAAAATGAGCGAGTCTGAAATAAGAAAATTAAGAAAGTAAGAGGCAACAGTAAAAAAAATTACCTTGAACTAGCCCTTAGAGTCCAAAATTCCAGGACCAACAGTAGCCCACTGTTGGATATTGTATTTTTAAGAACTGTATCTAATACTTCCTCTACCTCCCTACCCATGGACTCCTTAATGGAGCATTCCCCCATGGCTGGGGAAGGAAGGGTTGCAGAAAGCCATTTTCTTGTATTTATAGCAAGTAAGGAATCAGCCATGACAAGACTAACTGGAAGGCATATGCTCTCTTCAAAGTTGCTTCTGGATTCATAAGACAAAACACCTCCCCCACAAAGGTAGTTAAGAATTACTAGTAGTTCATGTTTTGTTTATACAGACTTTAAAGTCTTCAGCATTGAATGGGGTCTAACTAATGAAGTTTATAATTGGCACCTGAGGCAGTATTTGCTGAACCAATAAAAAAAACACCAAACCCAACAAACCAACCAACCAAATAAAAAACACACAACACCACCAACCACAACAAAGCCTCAGAGGCTATAATCTCTTGACATTTCACAAAAAGACCGCAATAATTACCTAAATTAGTCAGTTTCATGACAAGTCATCTTGTCTATCAACAACAGGCTTTCCCTCCAGCTTGTAAACACTACTAGTAAAGATTCAAACATCTGTATTCTGCCTACACTGTTATTTTCATGCAGCTTTCTTGCTCTGAAGCATATACAGATTGGCTAAATACTCTGCCAACCTGCTAGAGCACACAAGAAAAACCTCACACAAACTAAGAGTTATCACCAATTCTTACCCTCAGTGAAAAATTATGACCATTTACATGAATAAAAGGTAACAGATATATCTTTATCCATCTAAAAATCACTAACTGAAAACTGTATTTCTAAAAGGAAATACGGAGAAAAACTGACTAGGACTTTAAAGGAATATCAACTAAAATCACCAGTTAAGAAGTGAGTGACAGATATCATGGATATAGTCTAACATTTCCCAACATACTAAACAATAAGAATTAAACAGTAAAGTAAGTTTTACTTTAACTTTCACTGTATAACTTGCAGCTCCTTTCTAAAAATTAAAGACTGTATAAACATTTGACACTGCTTCCAGAATACAATGCTTAGTGAGATAAATCCAATCACATCATGATTTTAGGCACAGTAAACACCACCTCGTCTTACTATTAAAATAGCACTATGCTCACACTGAGTCTTAAGGCCTAGAATCAAACCTGAACAATAAAACCATTTGAAATTAATTTGATGTGTGTTGCAACTCAGAAGAAATGGTACAGTTTATTAACTACACACACATTTAATTTTAGGAAAGAAAAAAGAGCATCACCAAAAAAAGGTTTTAATTCACTTTGCACTGAAGTGGTTACTCAGGTTTCTTTCCAAGATAGTCGATTGCCTTTATCTCCCCTGCTATTTGTAACAATTTTTCAGTGTGGAAGCTAAACAGACACAGATTCCAAATAAGAGGAGACACTGCACCACTAGAAACCAGAAGTTTTGCTTCCAAAAGGTGGTGATAGAGCTAACATTATTTGTATCAATTTAACTCCAAAATGGCGAGAGACTTCAACATCAAAACAGCGGAAAGCACTTCCCTAAACCACTATTTTTCTCATTACTTGTTATTGATGTTTGTGTTTATGAAACTACATCAAATAAAATTGCTTTAAAGTTCAAGAACTGATTTTTCTGTCAAGTTCCTTCATTTACACTAAAGAACACTTAAGAGAGTTACTGCATGAATCTTTATTATTCATTACAATATCCATTAATATCATTCCAAAAAGGTCAAATCTACTTAAAAATACATAGGCTGAAGAACATTCCTAACATTTAAACTGCCACTCAAATTAAACTCCCCTAAGAACAACCACATTTCAAAATGAATCAAGTAGTTTTAACAGCAAATTAAAAATGGGCTCTAGTTCACAAGAACTTCCCATAGTTGATTATTCAGCTTTATACTGCAATCTGCTGTTACTGCAGAAGAAACTGCTCACTGTCCCAGGCTTTAATGTAAATTGAGTTTGGAGAGTTATTTTGTTTGTATTAAAATAGGAACTGTTTGACTTGCAGGTCCTAGGGGATAGTGGGAAAATTCAAAGCAAAACGGTTTCCATTAACAAAAAGGAACAGGTTTTGCTTCTCAAGTGACCAGGGCAAGCTAAACTAGACTAACTAAAATAAACTGATAATAGCCATGGCACCACTTGTCAGTTTGTAAAGTTCAGAAGTATTCTGCAAACTACACCTACCCTAGACTGGACAGACAAACACCAAAAGTCAACACATCTATCTATGGCAGCAGTAATATCAGAAAGAGAGTATCATTCATCATTTTAAGTATTTGCTTTTGGGTTTTTTTCCCTGGCATAAAGAAAGTTATGTTCAAAGACTGAAGAAGTTTCAATAAAAACAGTAATTCCAGCCTCTCCTGAAGTACCTACTTGGCAAAAGTAAAAGTGTTGCAATGTGTGGCTAATTCTGCTCCCATCCATTTATAATTTAAAGAAAATACAGGAGAGAGAAAAAGGAGGAAACAGTTTCTAAGGAAAATACTGTAAATATTTGCTCTCTATTTCTTAAACACCACTAAAAAAAAAATCAAACTATTGTTCTTGGTGTCTGCTAAATTGTTCTTTTAGATATAGGCTACAACTCCATGACAGCAGCAGCTTGGCTAGTAGATTAAATTTTAGAGATTCTTTCGATAAATGACCAAGCACTAACCAACAATGTATTTCTGCAGATCTAAGTAATCAACTTAAAATTTCCATCCAAATTACTCAGGGAGGAACCAGCTGAAGAAAACAGAAACCATACCTGAAAGAAAAGCCAATTTTTTCTTCAGAATGGGTAATATCACTGAAGCTTCCATCCTACTTCAGAAAATTTTCACAGCTCTGAAATAAAGAATTTAAAGCTGTCAATCACGCAAAACTAATTATAACAGTTCACTACACTGAAAAACGACCAGAACACCTTTGCACAGAGCACTATAACCAAAATCCAAAGTATTGTAACGAACACTGAAAAAAAACAATATTACCATATGTATTTTAAAGATTCACATAAAGAGTTCTTCCTTATTGGGAAAAAAAAAACAACAAAAAATTCAAAGCAGCATCTCAAGTACGGATATTGAGATCATTTACATAAAAGCCCTATTTTCCAATCCCATTAATCTACAATTAATTTACAGGTAGATAATCTATGTACTCAGTGATTCAGATGTAAAGCAAGCTTAAAGAAAAGAATATCTTTGTATAAAATAATATCTTTGTATAAACCAAGAATATAACAATTATTTAAACACATTATGTGGCTCTCACGTCAGGAAATTGCCACTACCCTGCTATCAGTAGGTCTTAAATTTAAGAAAAAAAAAACAACAAAACAACAAACATCCAGCAGTCAGAGTAAGCATGTCTAAAGTGTAGCTGGAAATGCTTTTGCTCCTTTTTCCTCAAATCTGTTCTTACCCTCACCCCAGATTTATTGCACTTTAAACTACAGTACACTGTGATTAAGCTTCTGTGTTTCACCAACAAATCAACAAGATGCTTGAACTGCAACCTCCTCTTCCAGCCTACACAAAGTAGTAACTGGCATCTGCTGGGAAACCCTTCCAAATTCATACTTGCACAAATCAACCTATATAATAAATCTAATTCTGTATAGAATGACAATACACAGTCAAAATAAAAATACAATCAAGTAAGTTGTTTGCTTTTTTCAACTCTAGGCATATGGCTTCAGACTGTAACACGGATTTTTCCATCTGGATACTTCAGCATTCATGCACATAAATAGAACTTTCCTTGTTACTGGTGACGGAGGGAAGTTAAATGAAACAAAACCACAAATGATCTAGAAAAAGAGAAAAAACAAAACACAACCCTACCACACTAACCAAAACAACAAGTACTCAAATAGAGAGCCTGAAGTAAAACAGAACAGTTACTCCTCCTCTTGTTAAAAGAATGAACTTCACTACAAAAGAAAAAATCTGACCAGAATTATTTTTATTATAGAAGTGAAATAATATTTCAGTTAAAAGTTAACTGTCCTTCTTTACTTTGATGCATGCTTCATGATACTCATATTCCTTCTTCCAAAGTCACCATATTCAAATGTCTTTTTTGTCAGTTTTATTAAATACACATTAATACAAATTTAAGGAAATTTGAGTCCCAAGACAGCTCACACTTTCAACAATTACTCAAATAAGCATCACATCAAAGCTTCCTCTATGTCTCAGACAAAAATTTACAGGTTATTTGTCGCATCAATCACAAAACTCATTCTGGAGTGATGCAATCATTTTTGTCTCTCAAACACTATGCTCAAATGAGCCTAAGCTATACAACCTTAGCAGTATTCTTTTTTTCCTGAAGATGTGGAATATATACTCAGTAATGATTTGTCCCTCTCCTCTCCAATTTATGTTTCAAAATCATTACAAATGGCTCTTTTATTATAATCAATGAAGAAAGTCCAAGTCTGAACACACATTTCACTGTCTTCGTAATTTCCGACATGAATGGCAGTTTGCATCAACTTACTGACTGCAGGAAGGATGCTTCTTCGCTGTTGTGAAAAGACCAGCTTATTCAATATGAAAGCACTGCCTGCCTTTCTGCCACAGTAGTGACACTGTACATGGATTAAAATAATTCTTTAGTTCAATACTTCCTGGAACCAAAGGAAGCATTCTGTTCAGAGTGGAGGAAGGCAAGTCAGAACAATTTAAAACTGTTGCCAGCAGTTATTCTAACAGCTAGCCTTTGTTTGAGGAATATCTAAAGTTTTCAATTACCTCTCTTCTGTGAGGCCTTTCCTGTGCTTCATGCAAAAGAAAGCTCCCACTAGAGCAGGTGATGAGAACACAACAGGAAAAAAAAAAAACAAACCTTCAGGTTTAAAAATAAAGTTTAACATCCTTCTCCATCTTCAGTACTCCAGAGAATCTCAGGATGTACTTAACAAAATGCTAGTGTTGACCTCTACCCCCCACCTTGATGTTTTTCTGTTGGTGTTACTGGTTTGGTTTCCAGGTTTTTTTAGGGGGTTGTGTTTGTTTGGAATATTGGAAAGTGAAACTATTTCAAGACAGTTGGTGTCTACTTTCCACTGAGAGCTATGGAAGGTGTTTTTAAAAGGTACACTGTGAAAAAGCAGATTATACATTTGTAGGTCTAAATAAAGTCTTTTTAGCTTGTTTAGAGAAAGACAAAAACGACAGGCTCCTAAACTAACCATGAAGGTCTCAATTTAGACTGAATAGGGAATGACACATTGCTCACTGTCACACCACTGGTTTAGATGAAAGGAGACCCAGCGTCTACTCATCAATAAAAAAATGTGTTTGAACTTATTAAATAAAAAAAAGCTGCAGAATAAAAACAGTAGCAGCACAGAGAACAGATTTCACTCAAGGACACTGAACTACTTCAAGAAGCTGCACATTTTATCACTTCCAAATCAAAAGATATAACTTCTATATGCTCCAATTTTACAGGTACGGAACAAATTGAAGACACTAAATCTGTTTCCTTAATTTCAGAAACAACCTAGATTGCAGCACGCTTGCAATTTACTTTGTCAATTAAAATACCATAGCCAAATTGCAAAATTTGTGGATATAGGAAACACGTTAAAGAAAAGAACTACACTGAAGAACCTCTCTGAAGTTCTTTAGAATGATTTGGGCTTTCCAGCTTGCAAATCAGTAGAGTAATGTTAATCTCCAACAACATATACACTCTTTTAAAGATTTCCACAGGAAAGTGCCAAAATTAAATCCACATAATAGCTGTACTTAAAATCTAAATATTTGAAAGGTAGTCTACTGAAGTAACAAATTCTTACAAAGCCTCACCAAGAAGGAGCTAATACTACTTGTGGAGAAAATTTTCTTTAATACAAACTGAAATGAGGAAAGAGAGTGAGAGGATACAGACAGTAATCAAATAGTAAAAAAACAACCAACCAAAACCCAAACAATTTACGGGACAGATAAAAATATAAACAGTATTTCATGATGTACTCCAATGTGAGAGCAAATCATAACTTGGTAGGCTGCATGCCCTATCACTTCTAGGCTCTGGAACAATTGCAAATTACACTGCATTACTCAATTTAAAATTTCTTTTAAAAACCAAACATAGCCACAAAACTCACGTACAACAAAAATTATATACAATTCAGCACACAAGTGCCTAATTTCCTAATGCCTATAACTTGCACTTTCCCTTACACATCTCCAGTCTCATCTAATAAAAAAATATTTAAAAATCACCTAAGAAACAAGTGTCCAGACCATTTAAAAAACGTTTTCAAAGTTAGAGAGAGGAGACACTGACAGACTTGCATTGACTAGATGGCTGGAAGGTATTAGAGAAGCTGGCCTGTAAGTAACATGCTTCCATGCTAAGCAACCCAGTGGAAACCACTGTTAAAACAAATTAAAAATCAAAATGAATGCAAGTTCAATTACAATTCATATAAATGTGTTTATTCAAATTCATTGGACCTGAAATATTTAATACTTGATACGTGGTGTAAGGTCCTTTAAAAGGGTTAGTCTGTTCACTAGCAGCTACTGCAAGTTTCAAAGAAGAATACTTTATTCCCTCATCTATTAAACAAGACAGGAACTAGTTTGTTAAGCACAGAACTGGAAGTCAGGGGAGAAAAAATAAAATCTAGAAATCTGACTTCAGTTTCTCGTTCTGCTATGAAATATACATATGGCTTTCAGCAAGTCATTTATCCCTTTTAGTCTTCATTCAGTCTCTCCATCTAATTCCCTTTTTACAAGGGTATTGTGATGTTTAATTCATTAATGTTTTTGAAGACTTGAGATTAAAAGGAACTCCACAGATCTGCCTGTAAGTAACCAAGCAGCAGATGGGCAGTTATAGTCAAAACTACAGCAGCTTGCAAGTCCCAGCACAAACAACAGACATTCTGAAATACTGCAAAAAAAAAGTAAAGCCTCAATGATGTAGTAAAACTTTTTTTTTCCTTTTAAAAATGCACTGCTGAATTGCAGACCCTCAAAGTTAACAGCTTCATTTCTTGAAGTTGATATGCAAGTTTTTTTGTGTGCTGAAGTAAGCATCAGAAAACACTACATCATGCTTTCAAATCCATGTGCAAATGGAAGAAAAAGCTGATTATCACAATTATCTAGGTAGTTTGTTATTTCACCTTCCTTTAAAGATGCATTAAAGGGCATCATCTCTCCCACAGGTAAGAAAAAAAAATATAGATAACAAAACCAAAGCTGTCTCAAGGTCTTATAATCCAGGGTAAATTGACAATCACATCAAACTGCCCCAAAAGTAGAGAAAGACTGTAAACATTCATTAGTTAATGCTGTCTTCAGCTGATGAGGACATGGAACTGAGTAACTCAGCTGTACAGTTTCAAAACAACAGTAAAACCCAACACATGAACATCAGCTCAGGAACTCAAATGCAGTGTTTGGGTTTTGCTTTTTTAACTTATTATGAACAGCACTAATGAGAGACCCTAAGACTCTAAGACCTCAATAGAAACAACTACTCAACGTATCTAATGAAGACCAATTGTTTTAATTTTTCAACCGTTTTGTTGTTTTAATTCATTTTCTTGACCATCTCTACAAAGCATCCATAAGAAAGGGCATACTGGAGTTTTAAATTATGCCTGATTTTCAACTTACACATAAATATTCTTGTTCTTTCAAAAACCTGTTAATTCACACTAAAAGATTAGGCAAATAATAAGCAATTCTATGGTTACTATGTAGTAGATATCATCAGTATGCAAGCTTGTTTACTTTTAAAGCAAAATGCAGTATGTCAGCTTCACTATGCATAAACAGTATTCTCAACTCAGCAACTACTGGCAGCAGATGAATGGACAGATCAAAAACATGTTCAGTTTTTGGTTAAATCTAGGACTAACAGCTTGCTAGGCCATGATCCAAAAGTATACTGTCACAAACATTTCTTCTCCATTTCTTCTGCCCCACTTTCACCTCAAGTCTTACCCTGCACAATAGGGTCTTCTAACTAGCTAGTAACAGATTTTAGAACAGCGTCTCTTAACAACTTCCTCTTTTTAACCTATCTTCCACATGTGTTTCCCACCATTTTTCACCTCCTCAGCATGATGTGAAAAGTGAAATTGGCGAATGACAAAATGATGAGCAACATAACGAACAGTGAGCCAGCAAAGGGAGAACAAGAGGTTGTGCTATCCAAAGAAGACACTGTACTCACACGCTTGAACTTTGATCTTAGTCAACTACTCATTTCACAAAACAAAGAATTTTCCCTCAGAACAAGTGTCAGAGGGAAAGAAGCGTACAGAACAACATAACTGAGGACAAACGATAACATCCGCATTTAAAGCTGCGAAACAATACCGACACTACAGTCTTTTCACAACAGAAGGGCATGCACAGGATGCTGTGCAGCAATTAGCTCTCTGTTAAAGAATAGCACTTCTCTGAACTCGGAGGCCATGTTCACAGATCACAGTCTTTTTCCAGCCCAAGGGAACCCTTTAGAAGTTTGCAATGACACCACAATACAAAATGATAGCATGCTAGACTTTTGTACCCTTTCCAGCCTCAGGCCCAGATAAGCCCATATGGTCTGTTAAATTATGTTTTCAGGCTTCTTTAATCCAGCACAGTAGAGAAAAGAAGTCACAGGTTTTGGACACATCTGTATTTGCTTTTCTGCCACATTTTCAAAGATACTGTATTTGCTTTCCTGCGAGACCCCATAGCTTCCCCGTGCAGGACATTACCACAGGCAAAAGAAGACTGATCTACCTTATACTCTCCCTTGCAAGTGGCAACCAAAGCAGAAGTTGCAGTCATCTGGTACAGTCATAACTCACTTCACAGCATCAAACGACCACAGAATACAAGAAATACTATGTAATTGAGTGGTTGCTTCTTCCACCATTTGCTACATAACAGTAAGTCAATTGAAAAGCTATGTCCAAAACACAGCACAGACAAGATTTCTCTTCCTTGTCACGCTCCCCTAAAGCCCATTAAAAACACCAACAAATTCAGCTTTTAAAATTTTAATTAGAGTTCATGTTAAAATAAGACACAAATGACACAGAACAAATTCTCCCACAGAAATAGTCTGAGTCACAATCCAGGAGAAAAGTAAAATAATCAATTAATAGTAAAATAAAATTACACACTCCTAGTTGCCACTACTAAAAATACTTTAGAAAAGAAAAATAAAAGGCTTGCAAGAATAAGCTCTTATACCTCCAGTACTTCATAAAAGGGGAGTGGGAGGAACGAGATTGGACAGTTCAGGCCATTAGCAGCTAAATCAAAATATAAACAGCTGCACTGATGAGTGTAAATGTTGGCAACCTGGAGCAAATGAAAACTTTCCTCTGGGGTGCAAGATTAGAACTTCTTGTTCCTTTCATAACATTTATATAAGAAATTCTACAACTTCACAACAATACACATACTTGGCACTGGTCACAACTGTGAGTGGCTCAGACCTTCAGGAATCACTTCTCAGATCAGGATACTGACACTACAACTGAATGGAAGCTCAAAGAAATACTCCTCTAAACTGAAAGCCATCTAGAGTGGTAGAGCATATGAAAGTACAAGAGTTTTTGAGGGGAAAAGTAGGGTGGAGTGTGTAGACAGAAGTGCAGTAGTCATGCTTTTTAGGTGGAGGAAACTGGCTCAAAACTGACCAAAAGGCTCCCACCTCACAAGTTAAGACTGTGTGTGGACCTTGAAACATCCTGAACAACTTCCTCTTGGTGTTTGTTTGTATTTGGGTTTTGCTGTTGGTTTGGTAGAGGTTTTTGTTTTTGGAAGGTTTGATTTCTTGGGGTGGGGGGGATTGGTACGGTTTTCATAGAATCAACCAGGTTGGAAGAGACCTCCAAGATCATCCAGTCCAACCTATCACCCTGCCCTATCCAATCAACTAGACCATGGCACTAAGTGCCTCATCCAGTCTTTTCTTGTTTTCTTTTGGTTTTGTTATTTGCTTTTTTTTCCAGGTTGGTTGGTGTTTAAGTTATGGTTCTGATTTTCCCTGTCTCACTGCACAGAAAGGTAGACACCACAAGAATATTAAAAAAACTTCATAAGGAATACACAATTTCAGAACTCTGCTACTCTAAACTAAACATTAAACTACAGGAGACTAAAATATGCCAGATGTGGTACATAAATAACTTGTACATCCACATTTTTGAATTTCAAAATATTTCAGAATTACATTAATTCATTCTTATGAAAAAAAAAAATCTATGTTGCCCTTTAATTAGTTTGTGCAGGAAAAAAATCCTTCCCGTTACTTGCACTGATGTCATTAGTGTTTGTACTCAAGTTTAAAATTCTGAACACTTTGGCTGCAAATCACGAACTGGCTACCCCAACCACAGCTCTCCCACCTCCTCAATATAGCATTCCACTACCATAAACAAATGGTCACATGCTTCAGAGAACATAAAAATCAAGCTCTCTGAACTGCTATCTGAAGCATCTTATATAGACGTAACACTCATGTATTTTCCACTGATACTATTTTCTAGAGCCAAATTAAAATGTAACACAAAAGAATTAGCAAACAGCACACTAGCAGAGAGAAAATGGACAAGTTGTGTTGAGAGCATATTCATTAAAAAGAAATAATTAAGCTTTTACCAACACTAAAACCCAGATAAGCCTGGCATCTTTCATCTCCATATGATGCATCCATCCTGACCCTCTTCCTCAAGCAGGACTTCTTTACTCAGGTTCAGTCAAACATATCATTTACTAACCCAAACAAGTTAACACCAAATCCATTAGACTTATTTTTCCAATGTTCTTTTTAGTTTTGACCTTACTTGATCCAATCAACATTTATCCTTCAAGATGTATCTCTAAGAACACATCTCAAATTCTCCTCTGCCTAAACATGGCAAGTTTAGCTTGACCCTGAATTCTCACATACCTACATCTATCTCCCTCACTCACATTATCAATTTTGCAAAACCCTAAGTCATACCTTCATCTCCTCTTAACTACTGCAATTTCCTTCTTAATGGGTTCTTTATGTCCCAAAGTTCCAAACTTCAGCTTGTCCAAAATGTAGCAGCTCATCTTCTCACCTAGAAACAGGAAAACAACACTCCATATCGATTTCCACTTGCTTCCTTGTCAAGTTTAGTGTCTGCTCTAAGAAAATCCTCACCTTAAAAAAAATCTCTCATTTATACTAAAAAGATTTGCCAGTGAATCTTTCTACTTGTTCACATCTCACATTTGTCTTCTGTATACAATCTTATCAACCCCCTCAGAGTAGCAACACCTACCTCTTCTTTTAAAACTTCTTTCCATACTCTCACCTCCAACCACAACTCCTTCTTTAAAACAGAATTCCTAAAGAAGTCATGAGTTACAGTCTAAGTAAGTTTGTGTAAAGCCAATTGCAATGATATGGCTCTGTGTAATATATTTATCAGAACCAAACTGAATTGGGGCTCTTCAGCCTGGAGAAGAGAAGGCTTCATGGAGACGTTGTAGTAGCCTTCCAGTATCCGAAGGGGGTCCACAGGAAGGCTGGAGAGGGACTATTTACAAGGTCTTGTAATGACATGACAATGGGTAATGGGTTTAGACTGGCATAGGGGAGACTTAGACTAGATGTTAGGAAGAAGTTCTCTGCAGTGAAGGTGGTGAAACACTGTAACAGGTTGCCCAGGGCATCTGTGGATGCTCGCTCTGTGAAGGCTTTCAAGGCTAGGTTAGATGAGGCTTTGAGCAGCCTGTTCTAGAGACAGGTGTCCCTGTCTATGGCCAGGGGTTGAAACTAGATGATCTTTGAGGTCCCTTCCAACCTAAACCATTCTACAAAATATACTGCATGGAAATTTTAAAGAGCTCAGTTTTGGAAAAGAGTGATTTTACTTACCATTGGTACAGTGTCTGTAAGGGATACAAGTCTAAGTTCTGGATCCCGGATTCTGCAAATTTAAATTAAAGAAAGTAATTGAGTATAAACATCTAAAATTGTGGTCAATCTAAAACTTACTTTCTTTGGAAGCCTGAGACAAGAGCTTACTATAAATCTACACAGCAAGGGGAATCAATATTTCCATTATGTTCACAAGTACTTGTAAGCTAGGCATTCAAGTAGAATGGGACAGCAGGAATCCCCTATTTTGTACCAAAACATATGGTAGAAATCAACATTGTTTATAATTAGCAAGCAATGCTCCCGAGGCAGCACCGGAAGTAGTGGGAAAGTAACAAGAACCAGAATCCTTGTAGTATGCTTTCAGTCAGAGGTAGTCTACAGAGCTTTAGGCAAAATTGAGTAGTGCTCATGCTTTTTGTGAAAAGGAGAAAGCAGCATTCCTACAAACTCAGTTAATCACTGCTATATCATTTTAAAAGGCAAATTATAATTTGAATTAAAAAGGTAGATAGTATAGTTCCTACTTGTATTAGAATACACGTAATTAAGAGATAAGCATCAGACTTCAGCAGATGCTTTAAGACTTGCATAAAATTGTGTAACTGATAAAATTACACTCACCAGCAAAACCTCAGAAGCTCAAAAATTAGTGTATACTATGTTACATATGAAGTCAAGAGGCTAGACACATTTCATAGGGTTTAGTTAGTCATTTCACACTAGCAATCTGCCTTACAAGTTTCAAACTTCAAAAAAGCCTCATACCACCACAAGTTTACAAATCAGACGAAAAACTAGTGACCCCAAAAAGACTGAGAGAAGGCAAGAGTACATACCTACAGATCAGGAACAGAAATACCAATAGCAAGGACTCAAGACAGCCTGAACAGAGACACAACGGAAATCCTGCAATATCATTTCTTATCCCCACAAGACCCTATAGTACATTATGCCTACTTTACCAGAAGCTACCTATTGATGGTGTTCTGCATTTTCCCAACTACTCAGTCACTGGGTTCCTTCTCATACTTATTCCTAAGGGCTCTTGACAGTTATGTAGCATTGTATTAAAAGGTCACCATCAACATACAGTAGTCTCTTCTACAAGTACCTTCAGTTCTCCTCCCTACTATCACTCAGAAAGAAATTGAGCTGAACATCACCCGATTATCTAGTTGCTGGGAAATAACAAAACGGTGTACATCTACCCTGTTTATGTAATTTCACAATCAATTTAGACTGCAAGAAATGTAAATTCAGGATCCATTTGGATTATAGTCTACAACTCCAAGAGACATCAAGGCATTGTTTCTTGTAACAATTTTTTTTAAACACACATCTATTTTCTTCTCATTTTGTTTCTATGAAAACTGATGTTACACATCATCCAAAAGGCAAATGAAAGATCACCTACTAGCACACTACCTTGGGGAAAAACAGTTGGCTGTGGTGATTTTACAGGAGTCTTCAAGCATCAATATATGATGTAAATAACTGTGCAAAATTTAAAAAAAAAATCCATTGCTAAAAAAAAAAAACCCTAGTTCCTAGTTTCGATAGGGTTCCTTTAGTTTTCGATTTTTCCTCACCTGGCAGAAGAAAGCACCATCAGCACCTTATTCTGGGCCCCCCAGTTTAGAAGGGACATTGAGATCCTTGAGTGTGTCCAGAGAAGGGCGACGAGGCTGGTGAGAGGCCTTGAGCACAGCCCTATGAGGAGAGGCTGAGGGAGCTGGGATTGTTTAGCCTGGAGAAGAGGAGGCTCAGGGGTGACCTTATTGCTGTCTACAACTACCTGAGGGGTGGTTGTGGCCAGGAGGAGGTTGCTCTCTTCTCTCAGGTGGCCAGCGCCAGAACGAGAAGACACAGCCTCAGGCTGCGCCAGGGGAGATTTAGGCTTGAGGTGAGGAGAAAGTTCCTCACTGCGAGAGTCATTGGACACTGGAATGGGCTGCCCGGGGAGGTGGAGTCGTCGTCCCTGGGGCACTTCAAGGCAAGGTTGGACGTGGCACTTGGTGCCATGGTCTAGCCTTGAGCTCGGTGGTAAAGGGTTGGACTTGATGATCTGTGAGGTCTATTCCAACCCTGATGATACTGTGATCAAGCAGTAGGCCTCCCTGACCAAGCTTCAGCTCTGTTCTGGGGTTCACCAAATTACTGCTGAATTTCAGCAGTCAGTTTCATGGAATACGGAAAGGAGTGGAAAAAAAAACAAACCAGAACTTCCTCATCACAATGAATTTTAATTTGTGATGCATGTCAACATCCAGTTGTCATGACAAGGCAAGCACTTTAATACTAAAATGGAGAGAAGTGTTTCCTTTAGTGAGATGAAAAAATTGACAAAAGCATCTGCTCATATTCATGCGTGTAAATCTTACGATTTTTGCTTGTTAAATGAGTAACAGAAACTCAAAAACCCAAAGATTCATTATTCACCAACTGTCTCTATTTTTGCGTCCACACATCTGTTCAAATTCTATAATAAAGAATCTCCTTTCAATAGCTCCCTGGCCAAAAACCTCTGTTAAGGGGCACCAAGGGAGACTGCAGTTAGGAGAGGAAAGGCAAAGTAATTCAACAATGGCCCTGTCAGAAAAGCAATGGCATGACAACCATGGCTCTGAGCAACCACTGCTTCAGCAGTGAATCAGCTTCCCGACCAAGCAGCGCTTCTAGAAACCCAGGAGCGCCTGACGCTAGGGCAGTGACACGGCCGTGACTCGTCCCCCCTAGCCTGCCGCCGTACTGACCACCCGCGACGCAGTGAGAAAATCCTCACGAGAAGCCGGCGGATCGCCGAGCTAGGATGCCGGGTCCAGCGCCCGTTCCCCTCCGGGAGCCATCCCTTGCCCGAAGTTCTCTCCTTCCATACCTCCCGAACCTGCTGTGACACTCGCAGAGAGGCCACGGCAGCGCCCAGTGGAAAGGTTGGCCGCCAGCCCCCGCACAAAGGCAGGCCCCGCCGGTGGCGGCAGCGGCCGCTCGGGAGCCCCTACGCCACTGCGGCCACGTAGGTAGCGGCGGCAGTAACAATACCGAAACAATACTCAAACCTGTTGCACGGGTTCCCCTGGGCTGTACCGACCTGGTGAGCCGCCTCCGACCCGAGAACAACCTGCGGGACCCACAAAGGGGAAGGGAACCGTGACGGGAAAGGAGGCAAGTTCCGCAGCCAGATAGCCCGTTAGCACTCCCGTCTACTGCAGCACTGCGACGCCGGCCAGGAAGGACTGTTCTGCCGCAAGGCCGGGCCACAGCCACCCCGGGAAGGGCCGGGAACCAGCTGGCGGCCGGCGGAGCGGGTCACACCACAGCTCCAACGCCGCCGCCCGGGGAACAAAGCGCGGCCAGGCCGCAGGGCCTGCGCTACGCCAAGGAAAGGCCTCTCTACAGGACCGGGGCGAGGCGTGAGCCTCTGCGGACGCGGCTACTTACCCGGCTGCGGTATTTTGGATGCCCGGGCTAGGAGGACGCCGGCAGCAGGGCGGGTAGAGGCGGGGCGGAGCTTGAACCGCCCGCTCCGACCAGGCTGCGACGGCCGCCCGCAGACCACTCGTACCGGTTTACTGGCCCGGCAGCAGCCCCCGGAGATGGAGGCGGCTCCAACCACTCCTCCGTCGGCAAGGCGACAGCAAGCACTGGGCGCTGCCGGCCCGCCTTCGCGCCACTGCACTCGCCTCACCCTCCCCTGGAACCGCGGTTATCGCTCGCTCCTGCCGAGGAGCCGCCGCGGCAGCTGCGCGGGAGCCGTCCCGGCCGCGAAACGACAGCACGAAGCCCCACCCCGCCGGGAGACAATGCGGCGCCACCCTCCCCGCTAGGCCCCGCCAAGCCCCGCCCGACCTGGCCCCGCCTGGGCTTCGTTCCCGCCGCGTTGGCTTCTCGTCGCTGACCGAGGGGCCTTTATAGCGGGGTAGGCTAGTACGTGTCTGACTACAGGTGTTTCATCGCTAGCAGCTATTAAGGTAACAGCAGCCGTGCTTTACTAATTGGAAATACGTGGGCGTGAGTGTTCGTAGAAGGCAAATCAAACTGATCACTGGTGAAAACTGGTCATGGATAGTGACCAGGTGTCAGCTTCCACCTGTGACTCATCAGTGTTTCAGTAATCACAAGCAAATGCATATTTTCTTTCCCTCTGAAACCACCTATTGTGTGTCCAGGATTGTGGACAAATATCCCAAACCACTATCCTGCCTAGACTAAAATAGTCCAAGCAAAAGCATGGAAAGATGTGCTGAGATGTGCCCATCTGGACACTTGTCTTGCTTTCAGTCTAACTGCCCTAAGTGAAGTTGCTGTCACTCTCAAATCCCCTGCTAAACAGAGTATTCGAGGGTTACAAAATGGCTCTTAGAAAGTAGTGACTACTGAAAACTCCATTTTAACAGTAAGTTTGCTTCTGTACTTTGCGAGGCAACATCTCATTCCAGATTGGAAAACTCCTGATGTCCCTACGGAGAAGGATGGACAAGTGGTGTCTGTCAAGGGGACAGTATCACAGTATCACCAAGGTTGGAAGAGACCTCACAGATCAAGTCCAACCCTTTACCACAGAGTTCAAGGCTAGACCATGGCACCAAGTGCCACGTCCAACCTTGCCTTGAACTGCCCCAGGGACGACGACTCCACCACCTCCCCGGGCAGCCTGTTTATGACAAGATAGTGCACCTTTGATGCTTTTGTTTTGGCTTGTGGATCTCAAACTTTTCAGTATCATGAATTAGTTTTATTACTTTTCGATTTTTTTTTAATTAAGTTTTGTTAGTTTTTTTCCCAAAGCACTATCCTGCCTAGACTAAAATATTCCAAGGAAAACATGGAAAGATGTGCTGTGAAGTGATTAGTGCTTTTTAATTAGTTTTTGACATTTTATTTTATTGTAATAAAATTTCTCATTGCTGAGTGTGCTGGTTTGAGGCTAAGGTTTACTGAGAAATTAAATTTTTATCTGTGAGAAGAAAGAAAACAAAAACACTAACAGTAGCCTGTATCACCATTCTGCTGAGAAATGCAACTAGTCGAAATACAGATAAGACAGGCACTTCACACACACACTGCTCAGCTCTCACTTTGGGCTGTGCCTTCTTTCTGGTGGTCTGCGCTCTGGCTGACTCTGCCTTTAACTCTCTCATCTACCCAACCCTTTTTTCCTCTAACCTCCTTGCTGTCTTTTTTTGACATCTCACCTCAGATCTCCAGATTTATCATGTAATATACATGTGGGTTGGTCTGGTTATTTCTGAAGGGATGGAAAGATGGAGGGGGAATGGGATTTGGGTTGGGAGCCTTCCTGGAGTCTCATTGTTTCTGGGAGAGGTATTGTGTTTCTGTGTTACTTTTAATTTGTATCTAACTGTATATATTTGTGTATATATGCCTTTATATTGTACTAAGATGTAAATATAGCTTCATTCCTTAATTTCCATCCCTCTGAGTCTAGTCTGGGTGATTTTTCTTAAGTGTAGGGGGGCAGGTAACTCCCAAACCATCGCATTGAGAGAAAGGAAATTTAAGTCAAAAGAACATAGACCAAACTTCTCTGTTTTCTTGATCGCAACTGTAATCTGTTCTCAACCACAGAACAAGGCATTTCCTCCTCCAGAGAGCAGGAGCAAAAGCCTTGCTGCAGCTTCCAAAGCTAGAAGACAGAGCAACCCAAAAGTCACTCTTACCTGTACTCTGTCTGAAGCTGTGCTAGTTTTGAGTACTGAAATGTTGTAACAGGTTTTCTGACTTTTCTGTGTATACTTTGCCGAGTGACTTGCCAGGACAGAATCTGAGATGATTAATTTTGTTTCAAGTCATACAGGCAGTTCAGAGTTAATCACCTGCCTTTGCCATACAGATTGCCAGCAGAAAGAAATCATAGTACATTTTTGAACAAGGATCCATTTGGTCAAAATGAGCCTTAATATATATACTATTCTTCTCCAGCAGCCATGCTGGATTTACTCAAATACAAATAAAAGTAAATAGGCTGCAAACATCCTGAGCTTTGGGCACTGTGCTGTGTGCCTGCACAATGGATCCTTTGTTACAGGCAGAACACTGCTCTCACAATGGAGTTTCTGCTTAGAGCTTCAGCTGCTGCAGTTCCATAAAAATCACCCTTCAAAGAAAAACAAACCTAACCCACATGCTATTCTAGTGGGCACTGGCTCATGACCAGCTCCTGACCACTTCTAGTGGACACCAGCTCATAACAGTGGCCCCAGGTGTCATCAGGTGTGATGGTGGCCACCCTGTGCACCTGACACACGTCTTTGCTCTTGCTCTGCTTGCTGCTAAACACAGGGAGATGTGCATAGCCATGCACCAGGCAGGCTGGAAACACATCACATGGAGTGGTTTACTCTGTTGCCTTGCCTGTTACTTGCTTCCACAACTCCATACAACAGATAGACAATTATTTTACTTGCAACACAAAAATTAATGTCAATTTGTGTAAGCAAGCACTATCCGGTGTAAGTGGCTAGCAATGTAACTTGCAGCTTACTGCAATTCATAAATGGTGTATGTAGTAAATAAGAAAATAACTCTAAGCAGTGAGATTAGCGTAGTCTGGTGTTGAAGAATTGTAAACAAAAATGAGAATGTTTTCTGTGTGGAGCCTTACGACCATAACAAGATTGCATCACTGTATTCACAGGTAAGCAGCAGAAACATCTATTCCTTTAGAGCCTTTTGTATTCATCACACAGCCAGATCGATGTTGGCAAAACAGTGGGAAAGGCCCCTCCTGTGTTGGTAAATAGTATCAGAGGGGGTGGGAAGTGGAAGTGACAGAAAAATATAAACACTCAGTGCACATTCAAGATATCACAGAAACAAACAAAAGATCTGCTACAGTACTCAGTATGTGAGCTGCCATTCACTGCCTTCTGAAGGCAGCTATATTCACCTGATATCAGCATATATATTTGAAATGTCCTTTTAGACATAAATGCTAAAGTCTGGACTAAAAAGTGATTGTTTCTTCTGAAACAACTAGGAACAAAGCCTTAAACGTTGGTCTTAATCTGAAATCCGAGCCTCCAGGTAGTTCAAATGTCTGACTACATATATAGAATCATAGAATGGCCTGGATTGGAAGAGATCTCTGAAGGTCATCTAGTCCAACCCCCTCTACAATAAGCAGAGGCATCCTCAACTAGATCAGGCTGCACAGAGCCCTGTCAAGCCTCACCTTCAATAACTCCAGCCACTTCTCTGGGCAACCTGTTCCGTTGTTCCACCACCCTCGTAGTAAAAAATTTGCTCCTAACATACAACCTTAATCTGCTGTTTTCTAGTTTGAAGCCATTGCCCCTATCACTACAAGCTTTTGTAAGCAGTCTTTCTCCATCCTTCTTGTAGACCCCCTTCAGGTACTGGAAGGCTGCTGTTAGGTCTCCCTGGAGCCTTCTCTTTTGAGGCTGAGCAACCCCAGATCCCTCAGCCCATCCTCATAGCAGAGTTGCTCCCAGATCATTTTTATGCCCCCCACCCCCCCCTGCCCCGGACCTGCTCCATCAGGTCCGTATCCTTCCTATATTGAGGGCTCCAGAGCTGGACACAGTACTCCAGGTGAGGTCTCACTAGAGCAATGTAGCAGAACCACCTCTCTGGATCTTCTGGCAATGCATCTTTTGATGCAGCCCAAGATGTGATTGGCCTTCTGGGCTGCAAGCATGCAGTGCTTGTGTCCAGCTTCTTGTCCATCAGCACCCCCAAGTCCTTTTCTGCAGGGCTGCTATCACCTCATCCCCCAGTCTGTACTGATAGTGAGGACTGTTCCAGCCAAGGTGCAGAATTCTTCACTAGCTCATGTTGAACTTCATGAGGTTCACCTGGGCCCATCTCTCCAGCTTGTCCAGGTCCCTCTGGTTGACATCCCATGCCTCTGGTGTATCAACACCACCACTTATCTTGGTGTCATCTGCAAACTTGCTGATGGTGCACTTGATCCCACTGTCTGTATTATTGATTAAAAACATTAAACAGCACAGGTCCCAGTATGGACCCCTGAGGGACACAACTTCTCACTGCTTTCCATCTGGAATGCAAGCCATTGTGCACTACCCTCTGGATGCAACCATCTAGCCAATTCCTTATCCACTGAACATTCCACACATCAAATCCATATCTCTCCAACTTGGTGAGGAGAATGTTGTGGGGGACAGTGTCAAAGGCCTTGCAGAAGTCCAAATAGATCACATCCATAGGTCGTCCCTTCTCTACTGACATAGTCATTTTATTATAGAAAGCCACTAGGTTATTCAGGCAAAATTTGCCCTTAGTAAAGTCATGCTGGCTGTTCTTGAATCACCTCCCTGTCCTCTGTGCCTTAGCATGGCATCTAGGAGGATCTGTTCCATGATCTTCCCAGAGAGTTGAGGCTGACAGGATGGTAGTTCCCAAGGTCCTCCTTTCTCCCCTTTTTAAAATGGGTGTAATGTTTCCTTTCTTCCAGTTACCAGGGACTTCACCTGATTGCCATGACTTTTCGAATACCATGGAGAGTGCCTGAATAACACAAGCTAAAAGCCTGGCATTCTGTGTAGGCAGGGCCTAGTACATTTTGAAGGATCTATGATTTATTATATTCATACTTATTAAAGGTTATATAAAACAATCTTTTTAATAGCTATCTCATGTTGGCAATAATTTTGGTCTTCTATTAAACTTAAAAAAAAGAAATCTTTGTTTTATAAAGGTCTTTGCATGAGTGACATGTCTGTAATGAAAGACAGCAGTATGAATCTGCAAGATCCTGAAGGAACTGGGGAGTTTGTGCCTTCTTTTTTTTTTTTTTCTTCCATACACTTCTTAATGCCCAGGAAGAAAAAAATAAAGCATACTTCAATTTCATCATATCATTCCAAGTAGTAAAGGCTGTTGGATTGTATGTCCTGCAGCAAACTCTACAGTGACTTTTATTACATTGTTTAATTACTTTTTATTTTCTATAAACACAATCTTCATAACTCTTTTCCTTCTGACTGAAGAAATAAGGGCTTTCTGGTGGAAATAAAAAAATAGAACCCTAAAGGCTGCATTGCCTGAGTAGATACCCAAGAAGGTGCAAGAGGGAAATTGGTATGTGGCTGATCAGACTTTGGGCAACAGGCCCAGGTTACCAGGTTACCAGAGATAATACCTGGGAAGAAATAGGGTCTGTGAGCTCTCAAGTGATAAAATTAAGGAAAACAGAGCCTGCAAGTACTATCCCTGTAATCAGAGGCTGGAATGTGGTGTTGGCTAAACAGTATGTGGAGCCAGTGATGACCTGGAAAGGCTCTGCAGAGGGCAACCAGCTGCAGAGGGAGCTGAAGGTGATGAAGGCTCCCCTCGCTAGGGGGTCACGCAGCCACCAAAGCCAACAATGTGCATGGGCAGTAGGGAAATTCGTTATCTAATGAATTGCGAAATAAGGGTGGAGCTTGGTTCTCCTTGGTTCAGCCTTCTGGGACGTAATGGCCAAACATCACAGAATTCTGAACACATAGAAACTGTGAGCATAGGTGACTGAGCTGTGAGCATCACCAGTCTCACCAGTGTAACAGGTGCTGGTCCACTGTGGGCACGCCTACCTTTTGAGACAGCATCTGACCAGCTCTGCTATCCATGCATCTCAGGAGCTTTGCTGGCCAGTGGGATAGGGTGAGTATAGCCTGACCTTTGATTAGTAGAGCTACTTGGGATTATTTGTCATATCTTATTCAGCATTGTAGTTTCTCCCATATACCCTTCCCTCTATGGCTGTAGCATGTGAACCATAAGTGTTGTGGTTTCCAGTATACCTTTCTCATTATGGTTTTAGTGTTTATAATAAAGTATTGAACTGTACCGGGGGGGGGGGGGTGGTGGGGTGGTACCCATGTGTGAGAGTGTTCCCTGGTCCCCAAAGAACTCACTGGAACAGAAATAATTAATAGGAACCAAAGCTGCTTGTGGTTAGTGTCTTGTTGCCCACGTTCCTTAAACATGAACATGGTTTCCTCTTCATCTTGTGAAAGAGGAATGGTTTCTGGTTGAGCCTCCATAGTACAGAGAGAATTCCTTTCTTTCTACACAGGAGACTGATCTGTGGGATCTGGCCTAAGTGTCAGGTGTGATAACAAGTCAAAAGGTACGTAACAGCAGAGTGGAGACGAGCTTCTCTCAGGTAACATTTGTAGCTGCCAGGGAAGGAAATGAGAACCAACTTACCTGTCAAATTATGTGCTTGCACCATACACCAAGCAGGTTTAGTTGGATGTCTGCAGCATACCTACATCATCTGACATCTCAACCTGATCAGGAATTTCTGCTGTGGTGTTTGCTGAAGATGAGAAACCGTACTTCCCATAATAGTTATCACATCAGGAATAACAGCTCTGAAAAAAAAACATGACTCTGAAATACTAACTATAGAAGTAACAGAGAGAGTGCTTATAGTGACATTTTTTGCATGACTCCTGTACAAAGCACCGAATGTTCTACTGGAACCATATTTGCAGCCCCATGCTACTTTCTTCTGGTTGCTCTGAAGTTTTTTCTATTCTTTTTAATGACATTTGACTGCTCACTGCCTTCCTGCAGCTTGTGCACTCTATGCTATGGAGTTTGTTAGCATTAGTCTGTGGAAGCTTCGTTCGGTACCACGGTAGTTTTTGTTTATATTAGATTTGCATTTAATTTCCAGCCTCTGAACAAATGATTAGTGAAATGTGAACACTATAAAGGAGGTTAGATTGTAATGTATGTAAGAGGTCAAGAAACGGGTGTCCCGTACTGTAGCTGTTACTTCATTTGGTCTTAGCAAATGGGAAGACAAAGACAGTTTTATGCTTTTTGTGTGCATTCCCCACGTTGGGTTTTCTGGGTTCTAGCATAGTTCTGACCAGGGGGCATTAATGAGCACGTTCTTGACAAAAACCTTCTATAGTTTTCCTCTTGAAGTCAGAAAGGGCATTCTTTGGAAAAAGAATTAACTGGAAAGACCTTCCCAATAACATTTTTCTTCTGTATGTCTAAATAGCAAATCTTTCTATTGATGATCAAGAACTAGTCAGTTACGGATTTAAAATACATTCTCTGTATAGGCCCCTCTTCATATGGCTTGAATTTCTCACTTTACAAACTGCAGCTGGTTCACAGGGTATATACTAACAGTAATCACAGTCATTGCTAGCAACAGTGAATTGAAAGAAGATAAGAAATATGAGCTATTTTTAGAGGCAATAAGCCAGAGCTCTTCGCTCTCAGAGAAAAGCCATTTTTAGGAGTAAGTGGCTGAGCTGCTTAAAATTTGTCATTGTGTCTATCAGTCTGTGGATGTCCTTAAAGCTTCTTGACTTTATAGTTTATTGTGTTTATTAAGCATTTAGGAGTTTTGAATGGTAACCTTTGATGTAGAAGAGTGTTTATTTTTATAGAGATTTAATGCTACTTGGTGTTCAGTTACTCAATATTCAGTGTTCACCCTGCATGTCAGAAATTCTCTTCAAGAAAGAGAGAATGTAATGGCTTAGAATGCAACTATTTTACCAACGAAATGAATTATATCTGTAATTATAAAATAGACCATTGTGAAAGGTATAGAGATAACTTATCTTTTTTTTTTTTGGTCAAAACTGTTGTGTACAAACTTTACTGAATTTTAAAGTACTCTCATGTATAATTGTGTTTATCTTTAACCTAAAATATCTCTGAAGTCTTAGTTGGAATGGACAGGATTTTCAGATACAAAGGCCCCAGGATCCTAATCATGAGATGTTTTTATAATGTACACAGGTATCTTAAAATCCCACTCATTGGTCCTCATTTTCTTCTTTGTAAACCTTTTCCTAAAGCACTTTTCTACAAACACACACATCAGAAATTTTGAGCAATCAGGTTGTGATACTGACCTTATTCACAGCGGTCACACACATTACAAATGGATTGTTACAGCCATTCAGACCACCTTAAGATTAAGGTACTAATTAAATGCAATATGAATAATGCCTTCTAATCCAAAGAAAGTGCTGATAATTTTCTAGTCTGAGGCAAGGATTTCTTGAGCTTTTAATCTTTACAGTATTTGGTGTTATACAACAACTGAAATTTGTGTGTGTTGAGTACTAAATTAGGTACTTGGCACTTTGTCTTCTAGTACATGAACATAATTTCCAAACAGCTTTTACTGAGAGATAGGAAAAATAGGGCAGCAATGAACGAAATGGCACAGCAATTTTTACTTAATGAGGTAATGCTGAAAAACTTTCATAAACCCAAATATTGCTGAAGAATTCTATCATGCCTTGTGTTACTGGATGTAATAAAATCTAACAAAACATGAATATCTACATTTCTATATATAAAAAGTAAATAAAGTCCCTTCTCTTACAGGCTCAGCAAATTTTACTTCAGCAAATGGGTCTCACTAAGAATCTTTTCCAACCTGAGCTGTTCTGTTCTGTGATCATTAAAACTCATATTCTACCTATGAGCCAGTGAGCATGCTGAAAAACCAATGGATTATGAATGAAATTTCTGCATTACAAACTGTTAGGAAACACAAATAAAAGGAAGGAATATCAGGAAACATAATCAGCAGCAACTCAAGTATATGTGTGCAACCTCACTTTTAGAGCATGGCAGAGGAGAAAACATTTCTCTACTTACATTAAGTAAGAAACTTAGTCCCTTTGATTGTATGCAAGCTGATTTCTTCGACTGTAAAAAATATTGATGAGTACCTTATTCCTTCAATAATCTTTCTTGAAATAGTAATAAAGGTATTTAAATCTACTTACTTTTCAGAATTCAGATCTAAAGTTTAGTTGTTTCTTAATATTTAACTGGTTCAGCTTTAGAGAGGGAGGAGCTGGGTGGACTCTGCAGTCCATTCCAGGGTATGCAGCAGCTGACTCGAAACTATCATGACAGCCTGTCTATACCTATCCATCAAATCTGACTGATTTATTTTATAGAATCACAGAATCAACCAGGTTGGAAGAGACCTCCAAGATCATCCAGTCCAACCTATCACCTAGCCTGTCCAATCAACTAGACCATTGTGGTGGAGGGGCAGTAGCCCCAAAACTGAGGCTTTTCTATGCCTCTACATGCCCAGACATGTTCTTCTGCCAGGACCCACGAGGCAGTAAACAAGTTATGTAACACACACACACCCAGCCCGTGTACCCCTGAGGTCCGGGCAGGTGATCCCCTATTGGGAGGGTCCAGGCATGTCTCTATTGCCTATTGGGGCAACGTTTGGCTTACTGCCAACCTGATTGGTCATTTTAGATGTCCAACGAGCCACGAATCTTGGCCCCAGAGCCTTTAAAGAGGGGTGCACAGCAGCACCACGTGGTCAGACGTTCAGTCCTGTTCAGTCCGATCAGAAGATCCAGACTGTTTACCAGTTCAGAAGCTTAGAGCATTTTAGACTCAGCTCTGATCCACAGCAGCATCCTGCTGCCCTGACCTGCTTGCATTGGCCTAGACACAGGATCAGGCCTTGCTCACTTGCAAGCATTACAGAGGCTTAGACCTCATGCATTGATCTCAAGGCGCAGCCAAGCTATCTGCAAGCCCTCTGAGAAACAGAGCACATTCATGCCTGCACCATACATATATGGGGAGCCGAAACCCCCTGCCTAAAGCCTAGAGCTATCTTGATTCATCTGCGGAGTTAAATCTGCATGCAGCACGGCATAAATACTGCTTGCCAGCTATCCTGTAACTCTGGAAAGACCCAGAGCCCAGCAGACCCTCAGACAGTCTGCAAACCTGCAAACACAGCCTGCTAGCTGCCCAAACTGTGTCAGAAGCTGCACGGACCAAATCCTTCTCCTGCACCTGGAATCCTGCCAGCTGACCATCCCTGGACACACGGCTTCCAGAAGAAGAAGCAGCACCAAGGCAGAGATCACCCCAGGAGTGAAGGTTAGAGAAAACTCAATTTACCCTAGAGACTGGGAAAAACTTTATCATCCCTTGCAAGCCAGGACAGACTCCAGCTCACCAAGACCCCAGTACTGGGTACACGCTGAGACAGATTCCCGGGAGGGTGATTTAATGATTAATACTTAAGAATAGCACACATAAGTAAGCTTCAATTCTTTTGTAATATAAGTTACCTCTATCTGAGGAGCACACATAGTTTCAGCCCTCGCTGGGCAAACACTAGAGCTGTTAAGAGGCATTAAGCCTAAGGAATATTTCTCTCTGTCTACAATTGTTAATAATTTGATATTTTCATTTAATAATCAATCCCTGTAAATATATAGATCCCAAGCTATTTTCATAAACTTGCAAACGAACCCTGGATTTCATAGTGGTTGGGGGTGGTGTAAATTTGTAAATATTACTTTTAAGAAATAGTTTTATAAAAAATCAAAACCGCCTCAAATTAATTTCTCACCTCCCCCTAACAGGGGAGGAACAGAGAAAACCCCTCCAAGACAACCATGCCTCATTCAGTCTTTTTTTTTTAACACCTCCAGGGAAGGCAACTCTATTACCTTCCTGATCAATATGTATGGTTTATAGATCCTTTTAAGGTGAGCTCTTCAAGATGCTATGTTTGTTCTCAGACTCTACAGAAGGGGAGCAGCAATTTGCAACATCCTATGCTTGCATCTTTCAGAAAAAAACATGGCAGTTCTACTACTTGACAAGTTTTTAAAATTTGTGTTTTGAGCTGGAGGAGGAAGCAGAATTTCTGCCTAATGAAATGGATATCTGAAGCTATGGCTTTTCAAATCCTGTGATTCTTTAGCTGATGTACTGCCTGCTAAGTGTTTGATACTGCTTTATTGACATTTATTATTTCTACTTGGGCTTACATTTCAGGATTTTTCAAATGTTTGATTTTACAGGATCCAAAGGAAATTCGGAATGTCAACATAACTGAAACAACACATTAAGTGCAGAGCTGTGAAATGGTTTTGCTTAAGCATTTTTTAGGGACTCTGCTAGTTTCACAGGATTTTATGAAATAATTGGTTTTCATTCTTTTCCCAAACTCCTTTTTCATAACTGATGATGGCTCTCTTGCATACTTTATCCAGAAGTAAAAAAGTCTATCCTATTGTATCCTATACCTGTAATCAGCAACTGGAACCAGACTACTGTTTACCTTTCTATCCTAAAAGCAAATATGTCCTATCCCTGGAGATGTTCAAGATGAGGCTCAACAGGGCTCTGGGCAACCAGGTCTAATTGAGGATGTCCCTGCTGGCTGCAGAGGAGGTTGGACTTGATAACCTTTGGAGGTCCCTTCCAGTCTGGACCATTCTATGATTCTGTTTAGCTTATAATTTGCTGCCCTTTATTTATGAATGCCTGTATGAATCTGGAATAAAATAGGTGTAAAATCTCTTTCCTGATGAAGGAATAGGTGTAAAAAAATCCTATAAAAAGCTAGGATTCTCAGGACTGGCAAGAAACATTTGAGCTTTCTATATCTTGACTTTGCAGCAAATTGTCCTAATGAACCTTCCTACTTAAAATTCATGAGCATACCAAGCGTGTGTAGTCAGCAGTAGCACGCTTTTAAATCTTCCTTAGGCCCCATCTATTTTCATTGGCTTCTGTACCATCAAGGCCATCTGTTAACCCTTCACAGAAACCTGCCCTTATGATCATTGGTTACTGTGACCAGTTCAAGTGGAAACTCTCTCTTTTCCTATAGCTCCCTCAGCATCCTGAGTAGCTCAAGTGATGTTCTTTTTTTGAACTCCAGACTTGCTAGCCTTGTTTAGTACCTAGAGTTTATCACTGAAGTGTTAGGCCATAATGGAAGCAAACAGCCTTCTCAGCTTTGCCTTCAGCTAACAGTAGAAGTTTTGTTACACGTTTCTACGGTTTGGTTTCCCTCCCTGCTCTAAACATGGTTTGAGTTTAGCTCAAAATTCATTCACTCTCTTCCTGCTGCTTTGCCTGTGCCTGTCTCCTGGAGGATGGAATGTGCATTTCTCCATTCTTCCACCTACAGGCAGGCTGTAGGCTCTCCTCCATGGCTGGCCATCTCTGGCCAGAGTTTGATAAGCCCTAACTTCATTCATGCCTGCCCCTCTTGCTGTTGCATTTTCATTGTGCATTTTAATACACACAGCTACACAGTAGGCCAGGCTGCAAAACTGAGTAAGATCGAACCAGCATCTTTCCCTCCCTGCAAAGCTGAATCAGCCAGCACTTCCACCAAAGGAACTATCCCTCCTGTTATGTCACAGACATCTTTCCCTCTGAGTACTCAGTCAATCCTCCATACCTTTTCTCCCATCAGTCCTTGATTTCACTTGCCCACTCTTCAAATGTTTTGCTGTTGCCTAGCAAAGTATATTAGCCAGGCTTTTCTAAGTTTCTGCTGTGCCATTCTTCAAGTGGCTTCCACTTGAGTGCAACCAGCAAAGGGCAGGGGCTCTCCAGTATTCCAGTTCTTTAACGTGTCAGCCTCTGGCAGCATGTGGCAGGTTACACAGAGTCACAGAATCATAGAAACACAGTAATATTTAGTCATACAGAAATGTTTTGAGATCAATCAGAATTTTAAAGCTGCACAGAGATTCCCCAGGCATTCGTGTATGAATTCTTCCTTGATTCTTTTTGATCCACAACCCAATGTAAAGAAATTAAACCATTTTGGATAAAATGAGAGGAAAAGTATTTTCTTAAGTTTTGTTCCAGTCCTGCTAAGCCTCATCAGTATTACTAGTGCTTTTGTATTTATAATTCAAGGTGACTACTCATGTATATAGAGGTGCTTGCTTCAGTAAATATCTGCAAATTTAGACATTTTTTGCATTGGAGTGCAAATCTTGTGTTCAGATCTGTATAGGTAACCATTACTCACAAGAAGCCCTATTCATTTCAAACATTTCTGCAGCTCCACTGGCAGGATTATGGTCTAGGCTTTTGATCACCTATAAACCATGTAAGTATACAAGTGATATAAAAGATTTTAAATGCTATTTCTAGTTATTGGTAGTGTTTTGGAATAGCACAATGAGCTTTTAGCTGCATGAGTTAAAGATGAGTCAAACTGACAAACCTATCTTTGGTTATCTCTGTTCTATAAAGTAGATATTAGAGGACAGACACAAGCTGGTCTTAACAAAGGCTGTTGCCTCTCAAAACTGGATGCAACCCAGATTGTAACTGAAAATGAACAGCATTTCTTTGCCTTTTGCACGGAGCAGGACATAGATGCCAAATCTAAACATTAGCAGCAGCAGCAAAGCAAAATAAAAAGCAAACAGACCCCCTAAAAGTCCTTCTGTTATATTTGGTAAACAAAATGTTGTATTTGGATTTAATCTAGATTACATTTCAGAATATTCACACTTGAGTAGATTTCAAGTTTTTCCATTCTGCATATTTATTATTATCCTTTATTTTTATCAGTGGCCACTATGCATTGTTTTTCAATCACATTTTTAGACTTCCCTGGCAGAGGATGCTTTAAAACATCACAAATGAACTATACTGAGCCACTATACAATCTTTTAAAAAGGTAATCTGCATTTCTAATTTCAGGTTAAAATGCAGAAGGAAAGATTTCTCTCTTTCTTTTGCACAGATCTCTTTAAGACTCTCCATTTAAGGAATCAAAAATAGAATTTCCAACGTGTGCAAATTGTTTACTGTTTGTTGCAGTAAAAGGGTTATACTTTTTGAATATAATATTCTCATTTTTGTGCATTTTATTAACAATAAATGCCAGCAATAATAATTTTTATCTATGTAGAAGGTATAACAAGGTTAAATCCAATCATAAAGAAACTGAACAACCTAATAAAAGCATATGATATACTTTTATGCTATTAAATCAATAAATAACCTCATCTTATTGGTAATGGAAACAGGTTGCATGCAATTATTTTGCAAGTAATTATAACAGAGGAATCATACTTCCTTTTTTAATTCTATTTACACATAACGGAACATGCATTTTCTTGCCAATGAATTTCACATCTATTTTACAGTGAGGGCAAATTATTTCACAGCAGTTTTGAAATCTTAGATGTTTGCAAGCTATTTGAGTGTAAATCCACTTTCTTCTTACTGATCTAGAAGTTTCCTGTCATTCAGAAAAAGCAGGAGGCCGCAAAAATATTAGCATAGAAGGAAAGGGAAACAGCAGTTATGGTCACATTATTTATGAACGCTGGAATAAACTAAGCCTGATGTTGGCTAAATTTTTCATTTTAGCTTTTTTTTGAAAGTTGCTATAAATGGCAGTACTGTGGAAGTATCATACAGGGTTTGTTTGCTTGGTTTGTTGCTGTTGTGGTTTTTTTTGTTTAATTGGTTAAATTAAAAGGTTTTAAAAGAATAAAGAATAAGTAGCTTTACAGTGAGAAAGCTGCAGTGGTAGAACCTCATGCACAGGACAGAGGGTGAGCTTCATCAGCTTCGTGTTGTTCACTCAGCTCCCCGATAGAGAAGCAACGTGATAATCCTTTCCTGCGTGGTACAGGAAGATGGAACTTTCAATCTGGACCTCAGTATGAGAAGTATAATGAAAATTCAGAGCCTGGCATTGATAATTAGGAAGCTAAAGGGACTGATTAATGAGGAAGTGGCATTGATTAAAATCTGTATTTAGAGCACTTTCTCGCAGAGCTTCACAACCGCTGTACTGGTGTTAGAGGAGCATTTTCAAAAGCAAGCACTAATGGGCTGCTGTAGTCCCCTGGCCTCCGGTAGTCAGCAGATTTTCTGAGCAGGTGTTTAACAAAGCCAAAGCCTGCTGAACGCTCTTGTGCTAAATATTCCATGAGGAGGTGGTGAGGCCATAGCTGAAGCAATATGCACATTACTTTTGTTTGTGAAGACACTCAGCCACTTCCCTTTGTTTCCAGCCAGGTGCTCCTGATTTAAACAGCTCAAAGGCATAGAAAAAAAAATGACAGGAGTGAAGGGTCCTTAGGATTGTATAGTCGTTAGTCACTACTGGTGATTCAGCAATCTGTGTACCTTGGAACCTCTACTAAGAACACAAAACAAAACAAGCTTTCTGCCACTTCTTTCCCAAAAGCCTCATTAAAAAGCCTCAAAACAAACAACTGAATATGAGTGGCACCATAATAGATCAAAGCATGCAGAAAGAAAGAAGTGGCTGTTGAGAGAGTTGAGTGAAACTGGAGGGAATTGCAATTTAAAGACCAGTTGCATCAGCCATTGGCTGCAGAATCACATTCACTACTAAAGATAGATGACAACCAAAAGAGAAGAATATTGTGGAAAGGGAAGATGCAGGTATGTAGTTAAAGATATATCCACACCCTCAAAATGAGTGGAAGTTGCTGAGAACTTTCCATGACTTTCACAAAAAACTATTGAAAAGACAAAATTATCTACAGGAAGAATGGACTTGAGAAGGACCCTCAGAGGGGACCTCATTGCTGTCTACAACTACCTGAAGGGACATTGTAGCCAGGTGGGAGTTGGCCTCTTCTCCCAGGCAACCAGCAATAGAACAAGGGGACACAGTCACAAGTTGTGCCTGGGTAGGTATAGGCTGGATGTTAGGAGGAAGTTCTTTACAGAGAGAGTGATTGGCATTGGAATGGGCTGCCCAGGGAGGTGGTGGAGGCACTGTCCCTTGAGGTCTTCAAGAAAAGACTGGATGGGGCACTTAGTGCCATGGTCTAGTTGACTGGATAGGGCTGGGTGCTAGGTTGGACTGGATGATCTTGGAGGTCTCTTCCAACCTGGTTGATTCTATGATTCTATGATCTGTAGACAAGAGACGTGGTCTGGGAGTCCTAATAATGTCATAGTAACACTCTGTACATTAATTAACCACCAGAAGTTAAAACAAAAAGAGAACAGCAGTTCATTTAGGAGCTTCTGGGAGATTTATGCTGCACAAGTCATGCTCTCATGGTTTCTCCTTGGATATCCTTGTTTTCCTCCCTCCCCAATCCCTCCCCTCCAGCTCCTCCCGATCCTACTACCCTTGTAGTAGAGATGTTAAGACTGGGGTAAATAGAGAATGAATGGGAGTGTTTGGAAAAAGGAGCAGAAGAGGACATAAAGGCCTATGTGTTGATGATAACCTACATTAGCAAGTCATCAGGATCCCATCGGATCTATGTACAACTTCTAAGCATACCCAAGTTAGGAGACAAAGGAAATCCTGATGACTCATAGAGATGGGACAGGATGGAAAGGCCAGCAACTCTCAGCTCCTACAGAGTGTATAAAAAGTATATCCAAAACCATCACATACAGCTCATTGAGAAGATTGGGGAATTGCAGAAAAACTCGGTGTGCTAATCAGCTTAGCTAAGAGAAGCAAGGAGATACTCAATATCCGCTACAAAAATAGAAAGGGATTATAGAGCCTCTACTTTGTTTTTCACTGCTTATTCTGTGAAATAAGGCATTTGTATTAGTGGAAAAGAAGACAATGCAAAGCATTATGAAGTAACCTTGGAGAAGAGCTGAGCCTCAGTACGCAAGTAGATCTTTCCAGTGAGATGGGACATTATATTTTGATGTAGGACCAGGGGCAACTGTAAGTGGCTAAGGCATGAGCACATAACATGCGGCACACAAAGAATTTCTGCTGCTGCTGCTGCTGTGGAATATGCGTTGCTTTTATTTTGAAACAGATTCATATAGGTCACTGCTCTAGTGAAATAGACACTTCAGTACTAATTTTCAAATCTCTCAGGTTCTCATCATTTAACCATTGTTAATTATTTAGCAATTATGCTGATGAAAGGTTAAAAATTATCACAGAGGCATTTCTTCAGTCAGAGAAGGGAGAAATGGTTTAAAACTAAATCCCTTGCAGTTGGGGCTTATTTTTAATGGCATACTATTTTTATATGATTTGAAGTAACAGATGATTAGTTAGAAATTTTGACATTGGAAAATAGGCTAGGAAAGTACAGTGATCTAAATAACAGACAAGCATCCTCTGCTGTGAGATTAGTACGTGGTAGAGGCCTTTACAAAAATACAGCTTTACAAATTACTATCTTGATGACCACTGAAATACTCAATGCAAGGTTCATAGATGAGTGTCTAAATATGAAGTAGGGAGAGACTACAGATAGGAATGCTTAAACTTTACCTAAGAAAGAACAAGATATTATTTGCATATATTACTAATACAGTATAGTCATAAATACTTAAATGAAAAATACAAGTTAAGCCAATAAATTTAAAATCATAGCTGAACTTTTGCTGAGTTGCAGTTTTTTTCCTCCTATCTTTTGAAATGCAGCATGAAGAACTTTACCACCTCTGAGTGTCCTATCAGCCATTTCAGACTGCTAAAACAGAACATAATCCTATTTAATTTCTCCCACAAGCAATATTGGTATCCAGCATAGACACAGGAACCTATATTTCATGCTTTCTTCCCTTATTTAAAGGGAACTTGAAACAAATGAGCTGAACTTTAAGCCTTAAAATGAGTTCACCATAGAGTATTTCTGAGAAAGAGCAAGAAAGCATCTGAAAGCTGCCAGAGGTTCCTATGAAGAATATTCTGCCAAGCACCTATATTTAGATGTATTATGCTCACCTTTGTCAGTTGCAATGCCTGGCCCCACAGGGAGATGGGAGGAATGCAACTTGCTCACACAGATTGATCTCAGGTTGTCAATCATTTGATGTCCTTCTGGTGCTTCATTCTATATGCTATAAAGGTTTCACTGAAAGATGAGCTAGTCTTTTGAGTATGGCAGAGACATTTAACATAATGCCAGGTGCTGAAAACAACTGCAAGGCAACCTTATATTTCTTACAAATAGCACATATTCAGGCTGTAATAAGAAGAGAGGTATCAGTACATAGAATTTAAATATGAAAAGCAAGTGAAGATTCCCTGCCATGCCCTGCAATATGTGGAAGCACTTGGCAGCAGGTTGTGGCTGTCAGGTTGGGAGGATGTGTTGCTGGCACTGCCCTCTATCCCTCAACCCTCGTCAGCGGGGGGTGGGGAGTAGAGGGGGTGTCGTGCTAAGATCCAAATAATGTCCTTGGGGTAAATATAGGCATGAGTGAGGTGTGCATAGAGGGGGCCACTGGCCTGTCAGTGGCCCTGCTGCAGTGGTTTCCCAGAGGGCATGCCTGCCTCTGCAGAAATGCTCTTTTCATTGTCCAGCCAGCAGCTGTCTTCCAGAGCCATTAAGGCCACCACTGTTCATTCAAGGTCAGGTATTGTCACACCTTGTTTGAGACACTGGAGTCATTATGGGCTATTATCTTTACCCTGCCACATGCATTGTTTTGAGACAACAGTCATTGGCTTATGACAGTTGCCTAGGCTGCTGAGGAGCAAGGCCTCCAGCTTCTGAAGCCCCATGGGTCCAAGCTGGTCAGCATTTGCTGTTTGCTGGTGCCTCCGGCCACTTACCCTAGCTGGTACCACTGCTCCGTGGCTCCAAAGGGTCCAGGCTCGTGTGAATTATCACTGCAGCTCTGCTGCTGTCACCTACTCTTCAGTGCCCTCTGCTCCCCAGAAGAAATGCCTGTAACACACAGGATTGTGCACACAGGATCTTTGCTACTCAAAGGAGACTATCCTAACTTGTCAGCCTACAAGTTTTGGACCCTGAATCAGTATTATGCAAGCTCCTTTGCCAATAGGTATGCTTAGTATTGCGATTGCACGACTGCACTCACATTGTGAGAGATCTACATATTACAAAGTGAAATGTCTCACCTTTAACACTGGCAGCAAACTGTGACTCAGAGCTGACCCTTTGCTCCTCTTCTGCCACCAGATGTCAACAGAGGCCTCCTTCTGACAAGACGGCTGCTCTTCCCCACAGGCCACAGCCATCAGGATTGCATTTGTCTAGAACGAGAGAAAATTGCAGCCCATCTTCCTGATTATTTCTTGAAACAGCAAAAGAAGAGGGAAAATAAATGTCTTCACTGAAACTTTATGTGAACCTAAATTGTAATGTAGATTAAGAACTCAGTTTGGTCCTCATAGTGGGCAGAGTTTATCATTACACTTCATTTCTTTCAATGGACACTTACTTCTGCATTCGTATGACCAGGGCCATTCATTTTCATCTGAACTGTGGGTGTATATTCCTCTCTGATTTAGAACATTCAAGACATCAGGGTGTATATATATGAACTAAATCATACACATTTCTTTATTTTTCTTTGTTTTCCCTGCCCAAACACTGATCTGCTGCCAGTTGCAGGGCAATTATACCATGTGTTCTCATTGCAAGAGGACAAGTGCATTATGACTCATGGAAAATGAGACCTCACAACACACAAAGTGTTATTAGGTAAGGCATGTTTAATCAGTGCTTCATGACAAAGGGGAGGTCATCCTCCAAAGCCCTTGCACAACTTCACCTTGTTCAGGTAAAATAGTTATGCTACAAAATCATACATATTCAGTACAAGGGTAGGGTTCTCACAATTAGTTCTGGGAATAGGTGGAGTTATTACAATCAGTTCCTGAAACTCATTTCCATAATGTCTCACCTCTTTACGCATGCTCATTGCCACGTGGTGGTCGCCTTTTGGGGTCTGTGGGAGGAAGGTTGATATCTTCCTCAGTCTGACTTCTCTACCTTTTGTCCACCCGGCATCAGTTGTGGGTCACATTCTTGGCTGGAGTCTCTAATGTTTTCATCTTTGAATACAGTATCCTTCTTCATGAGAGTGTTTCAAGACCCTCTCAAGCTTAACTCACCTCCTTTGTGTTTATCTGCTTGATGATGCTTTGTATCAGTGCTCACATAGTTAATGATTTAACTAGGTTCCCACACTCTATGTTCTCTATCCCTTTTCCCATATCAGTTAAAAACCTCAAAGTTCTTAAAAGCTCTCGTAGGTACTTAAGTTCCTCTGCTGCTTCTCATAGTGTTCATCAACTGTGAACACATCCCTCAGTCTTAGTGACACTCAAAAACTGCCACTCTTTTTCATGTTAAAATCATTCCCACTTGTGTTTTTTTTTGGGTTTTGTTTTTTGTTTCTGCCTTTTTTTTTTTTTTAAGTGGCACAGTTGGTTTGGGTTTTTTGGAGGTATGGCATCTCTAGAATGGGAGCAGTTATGTATTATCTGGGAGATGTTATATATTCACATATATATACACCTATATATGTGTGTCTTGTAAGTGCCACTGTTCTTCTGGGAGCATCTAAAACACATGGAGGTGCAACAGTGTCTAGTGTAGTCATTTGTATTGGTCCATCTCTGTGAAACTGTGAAAATCAGATTCTCTCCAGTCAAAAATAAACACCAGCATATATTTCAATGTCATTTATAAAGGATTAAAGATATAAATAAATTTTTCCTACAACTAACAAGGAGTAAAATCATACTTTCCAGAAGATTTGCATCTGCTAAATAAAAGCATGAATTACAGAGATGTAGTTATTTTGTAAGGGTCCCTTTCAAACTCATACTTTTGTCACAAATGTGTGCTTTAATAGCAGGTAAAGACAGATAGAAAAGAGAGAAGTGCTTCTGGAAGCATCTAAAAGGTAGCTTTGCACCATCAAGCTGCATTCAGGGATCACAACATGGCAGTGCACCTGCTTGTAGGCAAGCATTTTTCAGTATGGTCACAAGCAGCCTCATCTTACAAAGATCAACATAGCCATGTATCAGTGGCACATCAAGGCTTTGTGGTTTGTGATAATACAGTTTAATCAGAGAACCTATAATAAATAGCATGAAACATTCACTGAGTCCAACGTTAGGTAAGGCTTTTCTTTATTATCTATAATTCTAGTTGTTAATTTTTTTTTATTTTCTCATTTCCATATTTTTCTCCTGTTTCATCCTCTTTCCTCATAACATATCTACTCATCCTCTGCATAACTATTTCTGTCTCTATGACTCAAACTTTGCACAATTCTTCCTTCTTTGTTCTCATATTCCTATTTATTTCTATATGGTTTTACATCTTTCTTCCATTGTTGTTTTCATAGATCTTCTTTCATCACCCTATGGCTTTTTTTGCTTCTTAAGTCTCATAGAATTGTATTCCTACATCTTGAGTTCCTTTAAAAATCTTTCCTTCTTTACCAGCTGCCTTTCTGCATTGCCTCACATATATCTGATTGCTTAGATAAAAATTCATTTTTAGGTTATAGAGAGGCCAAGCCCACTGATATATTGAACTCACATATGCAAACAAAGAAAATTCCAATTAGATTCTTTAGCTGTAACTGATAAATTAACACCACACTGATTAGGTTTTAAGGATGAACTCCTGATGAACACAGAAAGTCCTTCCGAACATCTCTTCTACTAGTTACCATTTGCTTATAGTCCCCCTGCAGCGTTCACAAATTTTATGCCAAGTGCATCCTTTCTCTGAATGTACTGGCATTTCTGCAAACACATTTGCTTGTGGAATGACAGCCTCAAGCAATTCAGATAACACTCAATTAGCAGGAGACTGCGAATAATGTGCTTGTCAGACACCTCCCATTCCCACTCACATTCTCTGAGTGTTCAGACCAGGGAATATATTTTTTCCTCTTCTACATTTCTGTGATTTACATTTTCATTTGCTAAGTGTGTTACAATGTCCTATTTATCTTGGACTGCAGCATGAAGATCTTTGTGCATCTTATTCCCTTCAGGAATTTATTAGGCATGTATTTCCCCACTGCACCTCTTTGTTAAACAAAGACAAAAGATGTGTCTAGTGCAAAAAAAGTAGAGACCATGCTCAAAGGAAGCCAAAATCCTTCTGAAGAATAATTAATTTTCTGAATACAATTCAATGGAATGCCGTTGTGTGTGTGAACATGTGTTAGCAAGAAATAAAAGCTTCAAATCATAGAAGCTCTCTATCTTAGATGATTAGAATATCTGAAATAAAAACCCAAACATCAAACACACACACAAAACAAAACAAAACCAAAAAAAAAAAAACCAAAAACCAAAAACACAACCCCCAAAAAACGAGTTCAGTGTAATTTGGTCTTCTCATACACTTTTCATTCAAGCCCTTACCCACAATTTCTGGAACCACTGAATTTATTCCCTAAGAGCCCTTTAAAATGATTCTCAGGTATGGGAAGAGAGACATTACTATTATCACAGGAATACAGCTTCAGTCTGAACACTGCCCTTAAGATAGTATTAGAAATAATTCATTATTCTGCTTACTCACTAAGTGGAAAGAGCATGCAGCAAATATATATGCTTGTAGTACCATCCAGGAGAGCTCATACAGAGGCTTTAGACCCTTGGGAACATTGCCTGACCCTGTCCTTCAGTCTAGCCAACAGTGGCCATTTCAGCTCTGTTTAGCTCTCTGAAAAAGGAAGCCCTCATGAACCTAATCCAAAATTGCTATCACTCTCTTCAGCTTCTGGCAGAACCTTTGCTTTGAACTCTACATTAAATTCAGCTTTGCTATCCAGATCAGTTTTTAAGTTGCTTCCTGTTATGGAGGTTCAAAAGCATCATCGGGGAAGTGCTGACTTGAAAATTGATGCAAATGAAGCTTTCTGAGGGCTGACTTTCCTCTGTGTGCTTGTAAGTAAGAGTAGAAAATACATTATTCTTTGTAGTTTTACCCCATCAAGAGTTCTGGATAAATAATTTATGCAGATGGATTACCTCTCTGCCCATTATTTTCACTTTCACTAAGAGATGAGATTCCTGAAGAGCTGAGGCATGGGGCTTAAAAGATGTATCATGAAATAGTATTTTTCTATTTGAGAATAAGACACATCAGAAGAAACAACAAGCAAAAAAACAAAATTGCAGGAGCTAAGATACTCACAGCTGCACCCAAGCATTTAAAAAAATCTCATTACCCCCCCAGACTTACCACAATGTTGACAACACTGCACAGAGGTGCAAAGTTCTTCAGTTGAATCATTCTCTTATCGGATGCTGCGTGCTCTAGGAAAACAAAGAAGCTTCTATTGATTCAAGGTCAGGCAAGTTCCATCAATACTTATCTTGTAGTGACTAGTCCAGAAAGTGCTCGAGGATTTGAGCTGGTCTACTACAGGTGCATCTGAGTGCATTCTGTTCATTTTCCTCAAGCACATATATGTGCTTATGATGTTGAGAGAAAGCTCAAATTGCCAAAATCGAGTAACCATGAAGAGCCTGTTTTCAAGCCAAGATACCCAGGGTCCCTGAGAGTAGAGAGCTGTAATCACTCTCTTATCTATTGTTGGCATCAGCTGTGGGCATTGTTTTTATAAGGTTTTGGTAGGAACTGTAGCAGTGATCGCAGATAATAAAACCAAATGTAACCCTCTAATTGGTTTAAGCTGATTATAATACCATAATATGAAAACCCACAGCTCCTAGAGAAGCCCTCTACCCAAATAAGTACTTTACCCTCTCTGCACAGATAGTGAATCTAGAAGTAGATGTATCTTTAAGATGAAGCAAGAAGGAAACTAACCAGTGGCCAGTTAGTGGGCTTTTCATTAGCCATAGCTAATACATTGTACTGTATATATATATGTGTGGAGTTACCACCTAGCACCCTTTTATGTGCAGAACTTGAATAGAATTAGTATCTTCACTTTGTGTGTTGATTGGTCTTTTCACACCATAGAAGAACCCGTATTTGAGACAATATTTACTTTCCTTCCTTTGCTTCAGCACTCCCATGAGATGTGAGCCTGCTTTCTCAGCATCCTCCCCACTTCGCTTTATATCGCCACCCACAATATCAAGAAGTAGAGTCAGCTGGGGCATCCTGGAAAAAAAAACCATACTGTCATCCCCACATTGATTTACATTCATTAGTAGCATGCCTATGAAAAGAAGTCTCCACACTTCTTTCAGAAAAAAAAAAAAGTGATTCTGCTTAGTGCCATTCTGTGCCATGCACATTTTTTTAGATCCTTTCCACCCTTATTTCTGCAATCCATTCTGGACTCTGGTGTTTCTTCCCTCAACATAAACAACGAGCTTTTAGTTTTAAGTGTTTCTTAAGCCCACTCATTCTAGGAATTTCCTACCCAGGCACCAAGCCTCCTCAGCTGTTAACACTGCACATGTTCTCTTTCCTACTTTACAGGTATGCTGTATTACTAGTTGCTTTGTCCAATCTTCACTTGTCCAGCTCACTAGCTCTGTTATGAAAGGTATTTGAGAATCAGCTGAATGGAGTCCAGAAGAAGGGTGTATTTGATTAGGGCTGGCACTATGCAAAGGCAGCTACCCTTGTTCTGGACTACATCCAGACTGGGTCATATGGATTTACAGACTCAGTTCAGCCTGATTTTTTTGCACAATATATAGACATATCTTCCCTCACTTAGGCAGTACTGCAACTATAGCTGTGCATTATAGCCCTTTACATGGACAGTAGACTCTTTACCTCAATCCACTTTCAGAGTTGCCCTTCTATGATTGTCTCAGTACAGTGGACATCTTCTGTTATATCCTAGCCTAGATTCACAGGATATTAGGGGTTGGAAGGGACCCAAGGAGATCATTGAGTCCAACCCTGCTGCTTTGTGGTCTTTGTTCCTTTCCTGCACAAGGTGAGTGCTACATCACATGGCACAGTCAGTGACTCCACAACGACCTGAAGGGAGGCTGTAGTCAGGTAAGGGTTGGTCTCTTCTCCCAGGCAACCAGCAACAGAACAAAGGGACACTGTGTCAAGTTGTGCCAGGGGAGGTTAGGAGGAAGTTCTTCCCAGAAAGAGTGATTTGCCATTGGAATGGGCTGCCCAGGGAGGTGGTGGAGTCACCGTCCCTGGAGGTGTTCAAGAAAAGCCTGGATGAGGCACTTAGTGCCATGGTCTGGTTGACTGGCTAGGGCTGGGCGCTAGGTTGGACTGGATGATCTTGGAGGTCTCTTTCAACCTGGTTGATTTTATGACTCTATGATTCTTCCAAAGGCAGCTGCATAGATCCTACTGGGCTGATTGCCTCTGGTTCTTACTCTGCTGTCAGCAATAGAAAATGATTTTTCATAGAAATATTCTTCACTGAATTTATTGAAAATATTGAGTACCACTAGCTATTAGTCATGGCAGAAATACTTACCTATGCAAACCTGAGCCATAGGAATTAATGGGAATATGAGTTGCTCACTTAGCAGATTTATCATAATAGGAGCAATTTTAATCCCTCTTAAGCAAAACTGGATTTAAGCCAGTTTAGCCAATACACAAAAGACTCTGTAGCTAATTAGCAGGTCTTTGTAGTACCCAGACCCCAATAAATATTAATGTGATGTCTTAAAGAATGAGCTTTGCGTTGCTGAATCATACATTTATTAAGTCAAGATTTGACCTTTTTGGAGATTACACAGACAAACTTCTTCACTCTCTGCAAACACAGGCAAAAATCAATCTCCTACAAGCCTAAAAAGATTAAAATACAACATCCTACACTTAATGGACACATTTCATTAAACTGAATACAAACCCCAAAACAAATTGAATCCTCCTTATCTAGCTGCAATAAATTAAATATTAGCACAATATCCACATCTTTAGAATGCCAAGTATTAGTTTTGAATAACCTCAACAACTTTGTGTTCTTCCTGTAGTAAGAGGAGATACATATATATATCTGTGTGTCAGCAATTTTATATAAATATATATATATATATAAATAAATATATATAAAACACTCCCTCTCTCTCTATATGTGTGTATATATATATAGAGAGAGAGAGAGTTGCTGATAGAAACATACATACATTAAAAAATCCTGCTATGGGTGCAAAGTCAAACACACCCAAATTAGTAAATTAATTATGTCAGTATCATAGAATCAACAATGTTGGAAGAGACCTCCAGGATCAGCCAGTCCAACCTGTCACCCAGCCCTGTCCAATCAAGTAGACCATGGCACTGAGTGCCTCATCCAGGCTTTTCTTGAACACCTCCAGGGACGGTGCCTCCACCACCTCCCTGGGCAGCCCATTCCAATGCCAATCACTCTCTCTGCCAACAACTTCCTCCTAACATCCAGCCTAGACCTCACCCAGCACAACTTGAGACTCTGTCCCCTTGTTCTGTTGCTGGTTGCCTGGCAGAAGGGACCAACTCCCACCTGGCTACAGCCTCCCTTCAGGTAGTTGTAGACAGTAATGAGGTCACCCCTGAGCTTCCTCTTTAGCCTCCAGGCTAAACACCCCCAGCTCCCTCAGCCTCTCCTCACAGGGTTTGTGTTCCAGGCCCCTCACCAGCTTTGTCACCCTTCTCTGGACACATTCCAGCGCCTCAACATCTCTCTTGAATTGAGGGGCCCAGAACTGGACACAGGACTCAAGCTGTGGCCTGACCATATGCATTCTGCTGATTTTCTCCCAAAATAATGATCAATAGGATCTTAACTCTTACACTTGACACCCAACAGCACAGTTCTCTCAAACAGAAGAGCAACAGATAATGGGGATACCATTGGCCCTCATACAGGCCAGTGAACAACCCCATGCCACTCCATCTGCCAAAATGGGTTTAAATGAGGTAAATCTTGCTTGGTGTGGAGATTCCTGACTTTCAAGAGCCCAAAGTCATCTTCAGTGCTCAGAGAAATGAATTTAGATAGGACAACTCTATTAACATGCACACTACCTGTGAGAAGCTGTGCAAATTGATCAGTAGATTTCATTTTCCAACAATAGCCATCAACATTATATTCCCATAAAACCTTTAGAGCTCTGGAGTACTGTTCTGAAAAAAAACAAAGAGAGACTGTGAAGGATTATGCAAAATTAATAATCTGTATTAATTTTGATATCCAGGTGATGATTGTTAATAACTATGAAAATTGTTTATTAACATTAAAATTCACCAGAAACTTATTCACAGGTTCAGAAAACAATGCACAGATTGGAAATTTATACAGGCAGGGCACAGGCAAAACTAGATCACTTATTTCTTAAAGTGGCAAATGCAAATATTATACTGGAAGAGGCTTTTAAGTATTTACTCACGAAATCATAAATCAGACAGTACCCAAAGCACATGGAACTCTGTCCAACTGGCCACAGAGACTTGATTTCTCCCAGGCCTCTGGGGAATGGAGGCAGACAATCTCTGACCTTGTCCCTGGCTCCTCTGGACAATCTGGGTATCTCCAGGACTTGTAGTCTTAGCAGGAAGACTTTCAGGGGCAGTCAGGATGTCTTGAGGTGTGCACTGTCTCAGCACAGTGTCACACTGGGGGCTATGCAAGGCAGCTGCATGCAGGCATTTGGAGCCTGTTCCTGGTAAGCTCTCCAGGCAAATTTGGGATGCAAAATGAGGCAGCAGCAGCCTCGTGCTACCTGCTCATCCCTTTCATCAATATCCAGCCTGCGAATAGTGGGGCATTGGACAACGATTAGCTGACTGGAATGGCACTTTGCCAGGCCTCACCATATTAGGCAAAGCCAGGGCTTCTGCCCTGCCCTCCCCTCCCAAGGTTGCTTCCCCAGCACAGGAGGGGTAGCAGGCAAACATCTCTCAGCAAGGATAATCCCATGTTTGCCCCATCAAACCTACCACCACAGAGACTTTCCAGACTTCATGCACAGAAATAAAATATTTTGGTCTGTGGTAAGACCCATGATGTCCCTAAAAATGTTTACAGAAACTGAGAAAATTCAGAGACCATCATCTTGCAGCTTCTGGCCTTTTCTCTTTTTTTAATGAGTATGATGTGAAGGAAGTCTCTCCCATCTCAGCTGCAGCCAGGTGTGACAAGACTGCCTGTATGTCATACCTGATGTGTATATAAACCTCTGGGGAGAGGAGGACCTGTGTTGGCTGTTGCTACCAAAATAATCCATTCAAAAAGAATGCCCTTCTCACAGAAACTTTCTATCAGATGATATAATGCATACATGGTCGTGATAATATAAACCATCCTTGATGAGTACATCATTAATTTAAATACCATGTTTATCTTAATTAAAGTTCTTTTACTTAAAAAGTAAAGGGCACCATAGTAATCAGATATGCCTATTGCATGTCTATGGCAATACTGCCACTGTTACTTAGCAACCAGTAAGATTTTTCTTCCCCTGACAGAATTAAAAGTTTTAAAAATAACATAAAGGAATAAAAAATTTGGATGCTGAGTTGAATAATAATAATTTTTAAAAACAGGGAAATATAACATTAATATACACCATGCAAAATAAAATGAGATGTCTTGTCCAGCAACTCTTGGACAGCATTAAGTCAACTTAGGCTATTACATCCAAAGATCAGTCCTAATTTCAATTTCCCTACCATTTAGGTGTGCTATAGAATCATAGAATCAACCAGGTTGGAAGAGACCTCCAAGATCATCCAGTCCAACCTAGCACCCAGCCCTAGCCAATCAACTAGACCATGGCACTAAGTGCCCCAGCCAGGCTTGGCTTCAACACCTCCAGCCACAGCCACTCCACCACCACCCTGGGCAGCCCATTCCAATGCCAATCACTCTCTCTGCCAACAACTTCCTCCTAACATCCAGTCTAGACCTCCCTCAGCACAACTTGAGACTGTGTCCCCTTGTTGCTGGTTGCCTGGCAGAAGAGACCAACCCCACCTGGCAACAGCCTCCCTTCAGGTAGTTGTAGACAGCAATGAGGTCACCCCTGAGCCTCCTCTTCTCCAGGCTGCACACCCCCAGCTCCCTCAGCCTCTCCTCACAGGGTTTGTGTTCCAGGCCCCTCACCAACTTTGTCACCCTTCTCTGGACACGTTCAAGCGCCTCAACATCTCTCTTGAATTGAGGAGCCCAGACCATCCTATGACTTTATCAACTTCTCTGTTTCATATTATATGCAGAAAGAGGCAAAAAAACGTAAAACTTGGTGTTGACTTAAAGGTTTGTGCTAGCTGGGATATTTTAATAAGAGCAATTAGATTATAGGCTGTGAAAAGGAAACAGTGGTGATGTCTACTTCACTTATAGGCTTGCTGAGATGTATAAAAACAAGAACATAAATATAGATAACACATTGATCTTTGGCTCTGGCTGTCTGTACTTCTCTAACTTGCTGTATGTGTGACTAATCTGTCTGCTTCCTAACCTCTCTGGCCAGTCCTCCAAACTCACCTTGAATGTAAGGCAAAGTCTGGGAGAAGGCAGAGGTGTGGAAAGGAGGTGGAAGGGTGGTTGGGAGCCCCTCCTGGGGACTCTGGTTTCTGGGAGGGCTGTTGTGTTTCTGTGTTACTTTTTAACTTGTATATTTCTGTCTATAGATGTATATATTGTAAATATCTGCTTGTATATTGTGCTAACCTGTAAATATAAAGCTTCATTCTTTAATTTCCAGCCACTGAGTCTAGTCTGGGTATTTTTCTTAAGTGTGAGGGAGTGGGTAACACCCAAACCATCACAAAATTCTGTAGGTGAGCACCATCATTTTCACTGAGAAGAAAAAACAGCCTCAGTCACAGGAATTTACAGGGAGCAAAATTCTACTTCTTCTATTCCATAAAAATAATCACAAATGTTTGTGAGCTTTCTGCAGGGTCAGGATCCTGGCTGCTACAGAAGAAAGCACAGAAACACATCTGTGCTCTTCCATCCTAGCTGGCCAGTGGGTTTCTTTGATCATTTAAAATCTGCTCAAATGGCTGGACAAGGCCTCTCCTTCCTCACTGCTCCCTACCACCTCAGACAGGAGTTAGAAGTGTGTTTAATTGTAAAAGGTGAAGATTTAATGTACGTTCTGCCATGGAGGAAATGTAATGAAATTTCTATACTTGGACAAATCAAATAGAACTTTTTGGTCTATTTTTTATGATTTAGGAAAGAACAAATCATATTCTGACATACTTAATTACTAAAAGTAATGCTGGTATGAATTAAGCACTTAGATTCCCAGTAGGAATCAATTACATTTCTGGTAGTTTGGACAATTTAGCATGGTTGTTTTCTTCTATAAGACAGCAGTGTTTTGGCAGGATGCCATAATATTGTGTCCTTCATTGTTGAGACACATTGCTCCTGGAATTGGAGAAGGTAGTTCTTGAATTTATTATCGGCTTTCTTGGGTCAAAACTCAAGGTTTAGCTCCTTCAAGCCCAGGAGCAATGTGTTGGGACACAGGAAGACAGACAAAAACACCAAGTGATCTGCAAGGTTGAAAAGGGCTCTCCTAGATACTCTGGACAGAAAAAGGAGACCTAAAGAATGTGGGGAAAAAAGGCAAGTATATTGGAAGGAATACAGAGTGGTTATCCAAGTAGCCAGAGATCAGGTCAGGAAAGCAAAAGGCTGAATAGAATTAAATCTGGCCAGGAACATCAAGGTCAAAAAGAAAAGTTTGTAAGTATGTTGGTGATGACAGAAAGACTACAGGAGAAGTGGGCTCTCTATGGAAGGAAACAAGGGACCTGGTCACTCAGAATAAGGAGGAGGCTGAGATTCTCAACTACTGTTTTGCCTCAGTCTTCACTGTCAAGGACTTTAAACACATCACTCATGTTACAGAAGGCAAAAGCAAAACCCAGGAAAATGAAAAAAACACCCACAGTAATTGAAGGTCAGGTTCAAGACCACTTAAAAAATCTGAAGTCCATGGGAGCTGACAGAAGTCATCCACAGGTCCTGATGGAACGGGAGGATGAAGTTGCCAAGCTGCTTTCCATTGTATCTGAAAAGTCTGGGCATGACTAGAGTAAATAATACACTGTTATTTTGTTCTCCTCAGGCCTGAGTAATAACTTTTCTGCTTTCCTGCAGCAGTGCCATGAGCACAAAAAGCAAGCTGAAAACATACCATTGCTATCTATGAGACACTACACTGATCACACTGTGACTCTGCCACAGGCAATGTGCCTGGGTGAAATATTAGAGATCTTGTGTCAGCTCAATACAAAGAAGCACAACTCATTCATCTACTCAACAAATATACATGATAGAAATGGACAGCTCTACCTTGCTTAGAAAAGATGAATCTAAGGGCCAATTGGAAAGGTGTCAAGGGAGCAGCAGAGATCTAGTCTTTGTAAAGTCAGTTATTTGGATCAAAATTACTTTTAAGCTGAATCCTAGTCTTGTAAGGTGAAAGTTCTTCAGAAGTGAAAAGTAAAGAAACTGGCAAATGCTAAAAATGGTTGTCCATTTCAGAGCAAGGAAGGCAGATCTTGTGACAAGTGAGTCAGGAGTCACAAGGAGGGCATGACATTAGAGGTACGATTCTTTACTTTTTGCATCTTATAAAACACAATGCTAGACAGTTTGGTGAGAAGGTTTTGTAAGCAAATAGAAGTAAGGTGAGGAACCAACCAATAAAAAACCTATCCAGGCTGAGGACCAGTAAGAGTGCTGTGTGTTAAAATAACCAGAACAATTATGGGAAAAGACCAGCAGTGAATGACAGCTCAGAGGCACAAAAGTCAGCTAAGAGTAAGCAATAGTAAGATGATTACTCCAGAAGCTGTCAGTGTATCACCAAAGGCTGGATGGGCAAGAGCAGGCAGGTCTTTCAGTGGATGAAAGATGTGATCTTGGTACAGCAGCTGCATTGAGTGCAATTTCTATTATTCTCTGTTAACCTCTATTTTTAATTTTTGTCCAATTCATTTCCCTTCAGAGGCCCAAAAGTAGTTTCTTACATCAGTTTATTTGACATATGCCTAAGCTGTAGACTTTCTGTAGCAAGATCACCTTTTGTGTGCACAAACAGTGATGAACAGAGTGGAGGCCTGATTATTCACTAAGATCACTTGAAATACAAGTACTAGTATGAGACAGTGGTGGGGAAACTGAGAAGTCATCTAGTGGTGTAGCATATAAAAAGCTGATAATGGTTGCTTGAGCTTCACACAGTAGGTTTGCTTTCCCAATGCTGTATTAAAAGCAAAAAATATTGCTAGGTTGGCATCCAAATTATTTTCAAGCATTTTCTTATGTTGTTTGTGTTTAGCTTAAGACACACCATTTTTGTTTAAGATTGATTTGTGTCAGTAGATGTAAGCTACCCTGGGGGAGAGGCTGAAATGTTTTGTTATGGACACACAGACATCATAGAATCAACCAGGTCAGAAGAGACCTCCAAGATCATCCAGTCCAACCTGGCACTCAGCCCTGGCCAATCAACTAAACCACGGCACTAAGTGCCTCATCCAGGCTTTTTTTGAACACCTCTAGGGATGGCGACTCCACCACCTCCCCCCTGGCAGCCTATTCCAGTGCAAATCACTCTCTCTGTCAAGGACTTCCTCCTAACATCCAGCCTATACCTCCCCTGGCACAACTTGAGACTGTGTCCCCTTGTTCTGTTGCTGGTTGCCTGGGAGAAGAGACCAATCCCCACCTGGCTACAGCCTCCCTTCAGGTAGTTGTAGACATCTTCTTACTTGAAAGCATTTTACCTGCAATCATTGCCCATGGAGCAACTTGTAGAGCTGAAGCTTCAGAAGGTTAGGTTCTCGTAGCCAGAATAAGTCTCTTGAAAGTTAAATTGCATGAAAAATGTGCACCTGAAGTTGAAAAAAAAAAAAAAGTGTCAGGCAGAAGATGTTTTAATTGACTCAACTCCTTTTGCATAGCACAATGATTTCCACTGTGACTGCGATAGAGACTGCGCTTTGCAAAGTGCAGGTGGCTTTAGGAAATGCTTTGTTTTGCAACCAGGTGGGGATTTCTGCCGAATCCCATGGTCATCTTTGAAATCTGTCAACTTCAGCAGCTATTCTTCTGGTGTCAGTTATTTTAAGCTTTGTTGTTGATATTCAAGGAAGGGTTAGTAAGTCCCCTGAGTTCAGGATAGTATTTTCAATCAATGAAAGAACCGTGCAACATAAATTTCCTTTCTTTCCAAGGCCGACACTTATAAAGTCTTCACAATTTAGTTCAGAACCATTCAATTTAGTGGACTGATGATTTAAGCCTTCCAGAGTGGATGAATCACAAGTGCTGAAATCTAGCTTAGTTTTAGATTTACTGTTATGATAGGCATCTGCACTGAACAATCTATAAATACAAGAATATGACCAACATAAATATTCATTTCCCAATTTATGGTTCCTTATCCATCAGACAGACCTGGGACTGAAGCTGAAAAATGTATTTGTGGAAATCCTTTCTAGCAGCTGCAAAATGAGCAATGGGGACATCTTGGGGTCTTTATTAATTTAGAGGTAGTGGGAAAGTGGGACTCATTTTCTTAAAACTGTACCCCAGTGGCTTTCACAGTATCACAGCATCATCAGGGTTGGAAGAGACCTCACAGATCATCAAGTCCAACCCTTTACCACAGAGCTCAAGGCTAGACCATGGCACCAAGTGCCACGTCCAACCTTGCCTTGAACTGCCCCAGGGACGGCGACTCCACCACCTCCCCAGGCAGCCCATTCCAGTGTCCAATGACTCTCTCAGTGAAGAACTTTCTCCTCACCTCAAGCCTAAATCTCCCCTGGCGCAGCCTGAGGCTGTGTCCTCTTGTTCTGGCGCTGGCCACCTGAGAGAAGAGAGCACAATATGAGCCATACAGATATTCTTGTCTGCTCTAGAGACAAAGTAAAGATGACTTTTAGTATCACTGCAATTCCTGTTTCTGTTAACAAGCTGTCTAAGTTAAGAGCTGCCCTCTGTGGTCAGTGTCTGTATCCCTGCATCAGTTCTGTACTACCGGCTATGTGTCAGGAAAATGAACAGAGGCTGAAAGAGGTTGATGGCTCTGGCAGACTGTTTGGCTGAGTAAAGCACTTCACAGCTGTTAATATTAACTCAGGTGCTCTGAAGTCTTGAATTGTTGGGATTAGATGCATCGATCTAGCAGAAAGGCCACAAGCCCTTGTTGCTCCGTGAGCAGTTGTTATACTTTAATATCTTTCAGGCTGGAGCCTTCTGGCAAAAATGCAGGAAGTATTTCACTTGGCATTCTGTTTTTCTATTTCTTGCTGCACTGTATTTTTAACAGCATTAATAATTGTTTGGCACTTGAAGTGCTCTCTATGAGTCAGGCTAAAAGTTAACATGCACTAAATAATAATGGAGAAGCAGCCAATTAATACAGAAAGAAGCATCAAAGCATTCTGCAGTGCAACCATACCAGCAGCTGATACAGCATTTTGATGTAATTACTGGGACTAAGATGTTAAATGATTGAACAAACCTACAAATCGATGAACTGCACACATACAGACTATTAAAATCTTGAGATACCAGTCAATGGTCACAACATTAATGGATGAGGGGTGAACAACTGTCATTTACCTGGACCTGAGCAAAGCCTTTGACACTGTCCCGCATTGCATCCTGGTCTCCAAGCTGGTGACACATGGGTTTGATGGCTAGAGCACTAGATGGATAAAGAACTGGCTTGATGGCTGCATCCAAAGTGTGGCTGTCAATGGATCCATGTCCAAGTGGAAGCCAGTGACAAGTGGAGTCCCTTAGGGATCAGTCCTGAGACCAGTCTTGTTCAACATCTTTGTTGGTGCCATGGACAGAGGCATTGAGTGCAAGTCTGCTGACAACACCAAGCTGTGTGGTGCAGCAGAGAGGCTGGAGGGAAGGGATGCCATCCAGAGGGACCTGGGCAGGCTGGAGAGGAGGGCACAAGCCGACAAGACCAAGTGCAAGGTCCTGCATCTGGGAGGTCGAGGCAATCCCTAGAACAAATACAGGCTGGGCAGTGACTGTCTGGATAGCAGCCCTGAGGAGAGGGACTTGGGGGTGCTGGTGGATGAGAAGCTCAAATGAGCCAGCAGTGTGCACTTGCAGCCTGGAGGGCCAACCAGATCCTGGGCTGCATCAGAAGTGTGGCCAGCAGGTTGAGGGAGGTGATTCTCCCCTTCTACTGCACTCTGGTGAGACCCCACCTGGACTACTGCATCCAGTTCTGGAGCCTCTGTTACAAGAAGGATGTGGAGATGCTGGAGCATGTCCAGAGAAGGGCTCCCAGGATGATCAGAGGGTTGGAGCACCTCTCTGTGAGGACAGACTGAAAGAGTTGGGGCTGTTCAGTCTGGAGAAGAGGAGGCTCCCAGGTGACCTTATTGTGGCCTTCCAGTATCTGAAGGGAGCCTGCAAAAAAGCTGGGGAGGAACTTTTTAGTCTATTAGATAGTGACAGGACTAGGGGGAATGGAGCAAAGCTGGAGGTGGGGAGATTCAGACTGGATGTGAGGAGGAAGTTGTTCAGCATGAGAGTGGTGAGAGGCTGGAATGGGTTGCCCACGGAGGTGGTTGAGGTCCCATCCCTGGAGGTGTTTAAGGCCAGGCTGGATGAGGCTGTGGGCAGCCTGCTCTAGGGTAGGGTGTCCCTGCCCATGGCAGGGCAGTTGGATCTAGATGATTCTTGTGGTCCCTTCCAACCCTGACTGATTCTATGATTCTATGAACATGTTGCTGTGCATCATTTCTGCAAAAGTTCGCTGAGAGACTGTGAAATCTCCTGTACTGTAGTTTTAAGAACAAAGCCCAGACACTCTATGCCCATGCTTACTCACACAGTCTCTGAGATTTTTTTGTTGTTGTTGATTTCTAACTTGAGCCTTCTTTACTTTAAGGCTGTGGCTTCTTCTGCTAGCTTCAGTCAATGTGAGGAACAAGTTTCAATCTTTTCTGCTGCAGCCATACTTACATTTGATGTATAAACAGGTGCTGCGTAGGGTCTGGTGAGGGCCACACCCTTCCTTTAGGGTGCACAAAGTCCTGGTCTTACAGCTCCTGTAGTAAGCAGCAGCACCACTTCCAGGGCTGTGCACAGCTGGTTCAGTCATGAGGGCTGATGTGTCTTTGCATATCCTATTTCTGCTGTCGAAGTCAAGACAGGGGCTCTCATTTGTCTCATAAAAGAGGTCACTAAAATCCAGGATTGCTGTCACTGAGTCATGGTAAGGTATTTGCCTTCTATATCTCTTTAAATTGGAAATGGATACTTAATTATCTGTGGTGATTCGGGTGTTCCTTGCCTCCACCCACTTTGGAAATCACCCAGACTAGACTCAAATGGCACTGGAAATATGAATGAAGCTTATATTTACAGCTAGCACAGTATACAAGCAGATATTTACAGCATATACAGTTATAGACAGAGATATTCAAGGTAAAAGATAATACAGAAACACAACTCCCCTCCCAGAAACCTGAGTCCCCAGGAGGGGCTCTCAACCACCCCTTCACCTTCCTCCTACCCCTCTCAGCCTTACCCCAGTCCCAAGGAAGAATGGAAGTTCGGCCAGGGGAGTAGGAAGCAAAGTGGATTAGTCCAAAATGGAGGGTGAGGTTAGAGAGACGCAGCCCAGCCAGCAGCCCCAGCAAGAGTGAAGTGCCGAGTGTCTTATCTATGTTTTGACTTATATTTTTATACATCTCAGTAAGCCCATGAGGGAAGTAGACATCACTCTTGTTTTCATTTCACAGCCTATGATCTAGTCCTTCTCACCAAAACATTCTAGCTAGCTTCAAACTAGCACATTATCTCTTACTTGTAAGCAAAAATAAAGAACTCGTGCTTTAGCTAGAGCTTAAACACAGAGCTTAAATACAGACTTCACTTGTGTAACGTGAGAACATTGGTACTTTAATTATTCTTCACATTTTTTTTTGTCTGACTTTTAAAAAAGCAGATAAGCAGGGCTGCTATATTAACCAACCTTAGGGAAAACAAACAAACAAAAAAATCCAACAAAAAAAGCGACAAAAAGCCCCAAAGGCTGAGCTTTTAAATCTGGGATATTGTCCCAACATTAGAAAAGTTATTCAGAGTCTACTGGAAGAAGGAAACTTCTGAGTTTTCTGCTTGCTATCTTTTGTAACTTATAGTCCTGAAACTGAAGTAGTTACTGACTTCTGTGATATTCCAAAGGGAAAATGAGGATAGTCTGATAGAAAAATGATCTGTGTGCAAATTGTTAATACTGATGCCTTCAGATAATTGACTAGTCATGAAGTTTTCAGAGACTGAAAAATGAAGGGAAGCTCAGCTATTTAATTTCACTGCTTCTCTACAAATTATAAGTTATTAGACTTTAAAGATGAATCCCAATTTGGTAAATCAGATGTGCCCTCCAAAACAATTATAGCAGGCTAAATGCAGCCCCAGTGCTTCCATTATGTGACACACAGCAGGAGATGTGGAGGATGATATCAATTGCAGGGCTGCAAGTCTCCTTTTCTGTGTGCAGATCTCCCTATCTATGACATCTATTAGCAGACATCAGATGGGAACTAGAAGCTAAACTGAAGCTCCTTGGGTGATTTCAGGGCTATTTCCATAAAGCAAATGGAATGCAACACACAAACATGTGACATGGAACAGCTGAAAAGCAAAGTGCCTAAAACTTTCCTAGTGAAAGACATTTTCCAGGTCTGAAAACCTTCTCTTAGGAACTCATCTTCAAACTACAGGAGGAATATGTTTGAGAATGGAACAGATCAAAACCCACTAAACCTTTCCCTCAGAGAAAAGGCTTTCTCAGGGCTTGTATCCGGGAACAGAGGTGCTGGCATTTCTCTATAATAGCCTCATAGATCCAGCTTGGCACTAAGAGAAATAAATAGGTAACATGCTCAAACAGCCTATTGACAGCTCACCAAAGCCACCTGCAGAGGCTTATGGATTTTTCCCCTGCTGATGTGGCAGGTCCCAGACAGTACTGGACTGGGGAGCACTGCATGTAAAGTCACCTGATGAATGTCTGTCTGACATGATATTTACTACCTTGAAGCTTGCATTCCTGGTTATTTCACATCAACGGTGGTGGAAGTCACCTGAATTATATACAAGGAGATAACTTTACTGGACTAATTAATCTTATCCTACTGCTGTTTATAGTTGTTTTTAAATAGACAGTAACTGGTCCCTTAGAACCCATTACATCTCCTCTATACAGAGTGCTTTATAAAGATATGGAATACATTTCTCAGAGCTGGTTGTACTTCTTAAAATAACGTTGTTAAGCTTCTCCATTTCATTTGTAACATTGTTTTCCACTTCTCGCTGTCAGCCTCTAGTTCACAGTATGCTCCCCCTGGATCTCATTTTCCTTTGGTTTTAGTAACATCATTGGTTTCACCCGTAAGTGCCTTCTATTTCTGGCACATTATTCCAAGGTAGCCACTAGGTGTCATCAAAACGCACACCCTGAAGCTCTGCTTACTCAAAGATTTGGCAATTTTAGGGGGAAAAAGCCTCATTCTCATTAGCTGCCAATAAATTGCTCACAGTAGTAAGTGGGCCACATTTCTGATTTCCCGATGCCTTTCTCTGTTTAGCCAGACTTTTTTTGCATTACAGCAACACGGTGCAAATAGCAGGCTCCAAGTGTTTGCACTGCAGGTGGTTGCCATCAGCTTATCTTTGGTTTCATTAAGAGCTATTTGTGATGGTTTGGGTGTTAACCGCCCTTACCACACTTCAGAAAATCAGCCAGACTAGACTCAGCTGAGCTGGAAATGAGAATGAAGCTTTAGATATACAGCTTAGCACGATATACAATGAAGCCTTAGATATACAGCTTAGCACAATATACAAGCAGGCTTTTACAGTATATACAGCTATAGACAGAAATACACAAGTTAAAAAGTAATACAGAAACACAACAGCCCTCCCAGAAACCAGAGTCCCCAGGAGGGGCTCCTAACTACCCTTCCACTTCCCTTCCACCCCTTTGCCTTATCCCAGATTTTTCCTTACGTTCAAGATGAGTTTGGAGGATTGACCAGGGGGGTTAGGAAGCAGAAGGATTAGTTAGACAGATGTGAGGTTAGAGAGAGAAGTGCAGCCCAAAGCCAGAGAGCAAACTCTATCTAAATATAGAGGCTTGCTGAGATGTAGAAGCTTTATATTTACAGGTTAGCACAATATACAAGCAGATATTTACAACATATACAGCTACAGACAGAAATACACAAGTTAAAAAGTAACACAGAAACACAACAGCCCTCCCAGAAACCAGAGTCCCCAGGAGGGGCTCCCAACCACCCTTCCACCTCCTTTCCACACCTCTGCCTTGTCCCAGACTTTGCCTTACATTCAAGGTGAGTTTGGAGGACTGGCCAGGGAGGTTAGGAAGCAGACAGATTAGTCACACAGACAGCAAGTTAGAGAAGTACAGACAGCCAGAGCCAAAGATCAATGTGTTATCTATGTTTATGTCCTTGTTTTTATACATCTCAGCAAGCCTATGAGTGAAGTAGACATCACCACTGTTTCCTTTTCACAGCCTATAATCTAATTCTTCTCACCAAAACATCCCAACTAGGCTCAAACTAGCACACTATTCTAAAGTCTGCCTGGATTTACAGTGCTCGTCAGCGTGCTTGGGAAAAGTATTTCTCCTCGCATCAGGCTCTCCTAGATTTTCAACAAGCCATCAGAGCTTGCAATTACATAACATCTACAAGATGATAAATAAAATACAAATTGAAAAGGCATCAGATAGGACATATTCATTTATTCCAGGCTTTCACTTTGAAAGCATCTAACACCCAACACCAGCCCCCACCCCCACCTCTTCCCAGCCCCAGCAGCATGTGAAGAAATTTCCTTTTCAAAGCAAATATCCTCCACCTCTTCCTCCCCAAACTTTTCAAAATTTCAACAAAAATGTTAAAAGCTTTTTCTACCTATCCTAGTCCAACTGCCCATTTCTGTATGCTGCCATAGGTCCTGCTCCCTACATTCATTTACTGCATAGGAGTTTTCCACTATTTTTAAATATCTGGATCAGAAGCTTGAATATACTACAGGTGCTTGCCAAGGCTATTAATCAGATCCCTAATACAAAACCAATTATCTGTCAAGTGCCAGGCTCTATAGGACTTGTATGGGGGGAAGCAAACCTGATCAAAGGTGTGCCAAGGCAGGAGACCCATTGACACAGACTGTGGACTGTGCCATGCTGGTACCATCCTGTAGCTACTCACTGCCAGCTCTGCTGAACAGGTTTCAGTCTGTCTGGCACTATCCAAGTGATTCACAAGAGCCAGACACGGGGAAAGATTGCAGCGAGCATGCTTCAGTGAAAAAGACCAGTATCACCAAAGCTCCAGAACCTTTCAGAAAAGCAGAGCAGCTCCAATATACAAATACATTTGCATATTTTCAGGTTGGTTGTTTTGTTTCAGCTCACAGAAACCAAAACATTTTCATTGATTAATCATTCCTGCAAGAGCTAATTTTTTGACTTTTACCTTGTGAGGTGGTTTAGCTGAACTGGATCTTACTTTATGCCTTTTAGCTCAGGGTGGACTGGAACAGGATCCTGCTTACTTCTGGAATCCAAGGGAAATGACCCCATGTCTTCATATGCAGTTATTCTTAGGTGAGGCAGATAGCAGAGTCTGCTTCACTCATTTTCTTTGGGGATAGAAAGAAAACCAATTAAAAAAGGATAAGGAGAGTCTCACTCTAGAAACCCTCTACTTCTTTCTGCACCTGTGATATTGAGAATTAGTACAGAGGAGAGAAGCACACCAGGGATGAATAGTCTCAGGTTAGTACAGAAGTCTGTGAAACTCTGATCTATGCCTTTTCCTTGTGTGAGATGGTTACTGACATGAAACTCAGGCTTCACAGGATTCCATAAACTGAATTTAATGTTAAATATAACCCCTAGATTTCACACAGAACGAGTTATTATTAATATCCCATCTCTTTGACCTAGATTCAGTAGAGTGTAAAGTGGCAGGTTTAAATTTAACTTCTAAAGAAAAGATAATTCAATTGAAAAATTGATCACTTGGCCATTTCACACTCAGTTAATTTAAGGTCAGATGGTTAGTGTCTAAGATAAGCTAAGTTATACTAGTTGGACCAAGTTTGGAAGTGATGTGTAATTAGGCATAATTGCATACTGGCTAATGAGTCTAAATTGGCCTATAGCATACATATTGAGAGATGTATGTATCCCATTATCACCTCACCGAGTCACTTATTTGTTGGACTCAAGGAGACAGAGGGCAGGAATTGCCACCAGGGGTTCTGAGTGATTCCAAAAGGTCATGGCTGAAGTGGACAAGTACCTGCTTCCTTCCTGCACAGGCAGGCACTCAGGGCACCTCGCCAGAAGGATCACAAGTTGCTGCCCAATGATGTTTCCTCTGCTGCGTTGGAATCACTGTGTTAGATGTTATCTGTTGTAGATGAATGACTTCTATAATCCATGTTGTGGTGGGAGGTCCAAATATACAGGTGTATATATATATAGTATGCAATCATTTTATTGTATACTATAGGTTTTAAGTGCCTTGTTAGGTTCCATGGCAAACATTTTACTGGCTTGTAACAGTAAAGTCTGAAGCAATCTAATTATAGACTCACAGAATCATAGAACGGTTTAGGTTGGAAGGGACCTTAAGGATCATCCAGTTCCAACCCCCTGCCATAAGCAGGAACACCTACCATTAGAGCAGGTCACTCAAGGCCTCATTCAACCTGACCTGGCCTTGAACACCTCCAGGAAGGAAGCATCCACAACCTCCCTGGGCAACCTGTGCCAGTGTCTCACCACCCTCACTGTAAAGAACCCTTTCCTAACATCTAGTTTGAATCTCCCCCTTTTCAGTTTAAACCCGTTACCCCTTGTCCTGTCATTACAAGACCTTGTAAATAGTCCCTCCTTAGCCTTCCTGTAGGTCTCCTTCAGATACTGGAAAGACACTATAAGGTCTCCTTGAAGTCTTCTCCAGACTGAAGAGCCCCAACTCTTGTAGCCTGTCCTCATAGCAGAGCTGCTCCAGCCCTCTGATCATCTTCATGGCCTCCTCTGGACTCGCTCCAACAGTTCCATGTCCTTCTTGTGTTGGGGGCTCCAGAAGTATTTTAAGGAAGGAATTTGGAAGGTACTTTAGAAAAGTATCTTTTCATTTAAAGAATATATTTCTGATTAGTCTGTGATTTTAGGGGAGCAATGTTGGTACAGCTGTCTCTCCTGATAAAATCATTCTTTGTGGCTGAAGCATATGCAGCATACTTTAAACAGGGCCTTGGTAGACTCAGTTTTACAGACAGAGAACTTAAAGCTGTGGTTCTAAAAAGAAAAAAAAAAAACCAACAAACTATTTGCATGTTTAACTGCACTCATCTTAGAATAGCAGCAGCAGGCCATAAGAAAATCTGTCTTATCTGCATTACTTTGAGATGCAAAGTAAATCAAAAATACCTAGTGGTGACTGAACTGATAGCCAAAAGTCTTCTGCTTTATTCCTAAGGTTTTACATTTCAAGGTAGCATGAAGCATCATGAAGAATCACAGATACTATTTTTCAGTTGCATATCGAGTCAGAACCTCTAACATAAAGATCCTTGCTTTCCTTTTCAGCAGACATTCCTATGAAAGGGGCACAGCTGGTGAAACAGCTGCAGCAAGGTTGACTTCACAGAGGCTCCTGCAAGGATTCTACTCAACAGAGACTTACAGATTTTAGCAGATCTTTCCTGTTTCCTTTGTTTCTGGCTTGGTGAGGAAAACGGAAATTCCTTATGTGAAATTCCTTTATGCAGAAATTTTATGGCACTTTTAAGCACTGTAGTTGTCCTTCAAACAGGAGACCAAGCAAAGGAGAGCAAAACATGGAACTGAGCTGCGTACCATAGCCACTAGGCTTCTTGTCACAGCTAAGCCTGTGTCTCCAAGTCCAGATATTACACAGCTCAATAAGAGTAGGGAAGGAATCATTGAAAATACAATTAATGACAAATTCAAGTTCTAGCTAATTAAAAAGCTGGAGAAGTTATTTTAAATTGTCTGTATCTTGAGAAAGAAAGCTGGGGAGGGACTTTTTAGGATGTCAGGTAGTGATAGGACTAGAGGGAATGGAACTAAGCTAGAAATGGGTAGATTCAGACTGGATGTTCTTCACCATGAGGGTGGTGAGACCCTGGAGCAGGTTGCCCAGGGAGGTGGTAGAAGCCCCATCCCTGAGGTGTTTAAGCCCCCATCCCTGAGGTATTTAAGGCCAGACTGGATGAGGCTTTAGACAGCCTGATCTAGTGTGAAGTATCCCTGCCCATGGCAGGGGGGTTGGATTAGTATTTCCAGACATGGGAAAGGATTAATGTAGCCCTGGACTCAGGGACAGATAGATAACAGGAAACAGATCTCTTATGAATGTCAAATATTCAGCAGCAAATGAAATGAAAACTCAGTACACATTACAAGGCAGGTGTGGACCCTCCCAGATTGTGGCTATGCTGCAAATGGTGATGTTCTGTTCAGGAGTGGAGCACACCTCTATGTGGTCCCATCAGGACTCCTATCAGGAGTTACACAGCTAAGAAAAAACAAGGATGGAGCCAGTGTGTTTACTATCATATATAAACCAAACCTTCACTATTCCCTTTGCCCTGTTTGGCAGTGAGCAGGCTCACACTATTCGACCATGTTGAGCCTCAGAGCAGCTCCAGTGAAGTCAGGCAGTGAAGATCCATTTTTCATTCAGCCGCTGCAGAAAATGTCAGAGAACATTTTAAAATTCAAACTGCATGTGAAAAACCTGATTTGGCACAGTCAAACACAAAAATTAGTTTTGAATGAAGCTACCACCTGCCTTCCCGAGGAGATAATATATCCCAAAAAAGAAGTGTCTGCAGGCATCACTGACCCTCTAAGGCAAGCATCATATCTGCCAGAAAATGTGCTTAGCACAGTCAAGGCTGACAGAGCTTAGACAGATAAAATGAGAAGGGTAATGGCTGTGTTGTCCTCTACCCTTAGGCTTTCTTATATGCTAAAATCTGCCATTACAAAACCTGCCAGTTTTACTCTCCCTGCAGGTGTTGTGGTGGGGGGTTATTTTGGGGGGTTGGATTAGTATTTTTATTTGTTTTGGTGGTTTGGGGGTTTTATTGTTTGTTTGTTTGTTTTTAGGGGTGGAAGGTAGGATTTGGTTGCCACAAGTGAGCTTTAGGGAAGACATTGAAAGTGAACTGTTTGGTGAGTGTATAGTTTAGAGAGCTGCTTTCAAGTTCAAGGGCAAAACTGAAAAATCTCACCAGCGTTTGCTAGAAAATTAAGGCAGACTTCACTCAGGTGATGGAGGAGGGAGCTGACAGCTTGTTATTAGAACTGATACTTTAAAAGGCTGTCAGAGGGCTGGAGAAACAAGTGGCATGGTTTGATGTGGTCAAGGAAAGAGCTAGAGAGAGGATCAAAGGATCAGCTGATAACAATCAGAAGGCAAGGCAGGACTATGCTGCAATAGGTTCAGACAAGTGATGTTGAGAGCTTGGCTGGCAGAAAATGATCCCTCAATAGTGGGAAAACCCTCCCTCTTACACCTGGAGGAGAGTAAATATCAGATGAAAAAGAAACTTGGGTGTGTGGCTCAGGGGAGAAGGCTTCATAAAAAATTACACAGAATCATAGAACTGCCTGATTGGAAAATACCTTAAAGATCATTGAGTCCAACCATAACTCAACATCTCCCTGTACACAGCTGTTACTCCACATCCCTAAGTTCCTCATCCAAATGTCTTTTAAACACCTCTATGCATGGTGAATCCACCACTTCCCTGGGCAGCCTATTTCACTGTCCAAAGACCTTTTTAGTGAAGATTTTTTTTCCTTGTATCCAGTGTAAACCTTCCCTGGTACAACTTGAGTCCACTTCCTCTCATCCTATGACTTGCTACCTAGGAAAAGAGACCAGACCCCTCCTCACTACAGCTTCCTTTCAGGTAGTTACAGACAGCAGTGAGGTCTCCCCTCAGCCTCCTTTTCTCCAAGCTGAACAACCCCATCTTTCTCTAAGCAAGGGAACTCCTGAGGGAAACACAAAATCCTGGGGAAGCAAAATAGAAATTTCCTTGTTGGATAAGAGCCATCTTTGGGTCTGGAGCATCAGAGGGTGCTCATTGCCTGAAGTGTCTTGAAAGCTGTGGCTCAGATTTAGTACTCTGACAGCACCAACTGGCTGTGCATGTGTTGGGCATTTAAATCTCCCGAAATTACATCATGTATCTGGAGTGTAAACTGCAGTCTGTGAAAACGAAGCCTATGTGATGTGGCTGCTCCAGCCTAGGAAAAAAGCTCACAGTAGCTAACATTTCCTAACACATGTGTTTTTCCGCACCACCACAGTCAAATGCTTTCATGTAAGACTGACCTAGGCGTGCTGGTCCCTCTTTTGATGCAGCCTGCTGCATAAGGCTAGACAGAGCCCTCCTGGCACTTGCGTTGCCTTCATTTTATTGTTTGGAGTCTGCCTGCTCCTCCCCCCATTCTGTTTGATGGGGGAGGCAGCTCTTTCCTCTAGGGCACCTTAGGCCTTCTGTACAAGAGAAAGTTGTCTGCTATTTCTAAGTGATTCCTGAACAACAACCACCAAACACCAAAACCAACCAAATATAGTGCAGATGCCTAAACCTACTCAGTCTCCTGTAAAGGGACTGATCTGATTCTGTCCCTTCACACAACAAATTCAAGTGCCTTATGCTGATGAAGTATGGTTTACTATGGTATTCTTCAGTTCTACCTAAATCCATAACATCCCTTTCTCTTTATGTCTCAAGCAATGATCCAACTAGTGAAAAGCACTCAAACACTTCATAAGAGTCAGAGAAAAATTGTTGCCAGGACATGAAGTCCACCTTTCAATTTTGTTCCATTTTCACTTGGCTTGCACAATAGTCACAATATTTTGCCTACTTTTATTTCAAGGAGAGAAAGGAGTAATTTTTGTTTGCTCAATTGGGTAGATCAGAATTTGTTTTCAGAGAGAAAAATTTTATGTAGTGGATTTATGTCTGACAGCACGCCTGTGGTACGTGGGTTTCACTGACCAGTTCTCCAAATGCAGAAATCTGTCTCTGCCTTATCTAACCTTACTTCTGACAGCAGGTGGCCTTTTAACAGTCAGCATTTTAGCTGCATAAACCAACGGATGTTCATCAAATTCAGCCAGCAGTGGCCTTAATGTCTGTTGCACGGAGTATCACAGTACCACAGTATTATCAGGATTGGAAGAGACCTCACAGATCATCAAGTCCAACCCTTTACCACAGAGCTCAAGGCTAGACCATGGCACCAAGTGCCACATCCAATCTTGCCTTGAACAGCCCCAGGGATGGCGACTCCACCACCTCCCCGAGCAGCCCATTCCAGTGTCCAATGACTCTCTCAGTGAAGAACTTTCTCCTCACCTCCAGCCTAAATCTCCCCTGGCGTAGCTTGAGGCTTGAGTACTTTATTCCTATTACAGTTCACCTCCTTGCTGCTGCTTTATTATATCACCAACATCTCCCTTAAACAGTCCATAATACTTGTCTAAAAAACATGACCAATTTTTGTATTGATCTTTACTTTTGAAGTCACAGAACTGTGCAATTCAAAGCCCAGTCTGCTGCTCCAAAACATATGAGTCCAGAAATAAATGGAGAGTAGGGAAGTCATAGAACTGTGCAGTTCAAAGCCCAGTCTGTTGCTCCAAAACATGAGCCCAGAAATAAATGGAGAGTAGGGAAGTCATAGAACTGTGCAGTTCAAAGCCCAGTCTGTTGCTCCAAAGCATGCAAGTCCAGAAATAAATGGAGAGTAGGGAAGTCATAGAACTGTGCAATTCAAAGCCCAAACAGTCTGTTGCTCCAAAACATGTGAGCCCAGAAATAAATGGAGAGTAGGGAAGTCATAGAACTGTGCAATTCAAAGCCCAAACAGTCTGTTGCTCCAAAACATGTGAGCCCAGAAATGGAGAGTAGGGAAGTCATAGAACTGTGCAATTCAAAGCCCAAACAGTCTGTTGCTCCAAAACATGTGAGCCCAGAAATAAACGGAGAGTAGGGATCAATTGTGGTCTTTGATGCACTGATCAAGTTGCTTTCCTCTGAGTGCAAGATATGAACAAGATTGGTGAGTAGTTTTTCAGCCACTGAATTAGTTTTACAGCTTCAGGTAAACTAAACAAATAAATGAATGAAAATGTATTTGATTTATGAAAATTCACTAAGGTCTGAAAACCATCATATTTGAATTACTGTGACAGTTTTGGGGTTTTTTTTGGCCTGAAAAATACAACCTCAGCCCTTCCAAAATCTAGTCACGCTATTGCAGTACAAATGGCTTCCCCTCCCTGTCACTTTGACTTTCTCACCTTTCCAGGTACATCCTCCTTTCAGTTCCCTTTCTTCAGCCTACTACAGGAAAGATGCTTCTCTTCAGTTTTTTGTCTGGCTAAAAAGCAGTGTTGTGAACGATCAGTCAGTATTTTGTGCTGTAAAGTTTCCTTTGGTTTCTAATTGCCCTGCAACACAACAAATGATGTTGGTTTTTTGTTCAGCAGAAGATCTTTTTATGTTTTGGAATTGTTGACTCAGTTTAAGATGGTAGATCTCCTGGCAGTCACTTGATCCAGTCTCCTTAAAGCATCTGGAGTTGGATCAGGTCACTCGTCTGACTGCATATAAGGGTGGTTATTGCAATAACCTTCCTGGGCAATAACCTGCTCCAGGCCTTACGCCCTTTTACTGTGAAACTTCTTTTTTTCTTGTGTGCGCTCTTTTCTTCTCCTCTCATCAAGCTCCTCTGAGGAACATGCATCTCTCTTTCCCAGGACCAGTTGGAGGACACTGGCCAGAACTGCCATAGCCTTTTCCAGGCTCAATAAATCCAAGTCACTTTCCTGAACACAACATGCTCTTTTCTTAACCATCTTTGTGGTCTTCTCTCGGACTTGTTCTATTTCGTCAAGCTCTCTCTTGTATCAGACTGGACGCATTACCTCGGGAGCTGCTTCCACAGTGCTGAGCGGCTGCCTCGGCTCCGCTGGCCGTGGTTCCGCTGAGCGGCGCAGTGTTCAGTTAGCGCTGCTGCCACAAGGGGGCGCTGCTGACTCGTGTTCACCGGCTCCGCGCTTGTGTCCCCTCGCGTTCCTGCCCAGCCGCTTCCCAGTGAGCTCTGCGCTACTGCACCGCCTGGCTCCTTCCCAAAGCCAGCGCCTGGCCTCTGCCTCAAACCCATGAAGTTCTTGTCAAGCCACATCTCCAGATGGCTGAGGTCCCTCCAAACAGCAGCCTTACTCTCCAGCATATCGCCTAGAAGAGCAGGCCTCTGATTTGGTATTAAAACCTGCACGCCTGCCAAGTGCTCTCCACCGCCCTGGTGAGAGCACTGCATGCTACTAACCCAAAGCACGCCGCTCAGGCAGCTGTCACTGACTGCAAATGGCTTGGAGCTCAGTGGCTCAGCCATTCCTACAGCCAGCCTGTCACAGAATCATAGAATCAACCAGGCTGGAAGAGACCTCCAAGATCATCCAGTCCAACCTAGCACCCAGCCCTAGACAATCAACTAGACCATGGCACTAAGTGCCTCAGCCAGGCTTTTCTTGGACACCTGCAGGGACGGCGACTCCACCACCTCCCTGAGCAGCCCATTCCAATGGCAAATCGCTACCCAATCCACCCATGCTGCTCTCATCTCCCGGCCAGGGTTCTATGAGAGACATTTTCAAAAGCCTTACTGAATTCAGTGTTAAGGGCATCCACTGCATCCTCTTCTCCTCACAGATAGGCATCTCGTCACAGAAAGCACTCAGGCTGCTCAGGCATACCTTTTGTAAACCCCTGCTGGCCAACCCTAACCACCTACTCATTTTTGTGGCCCAGATCATCTTGCACACAATTTCTGAAGGCAAGCATGGAATTGCCCCTTTACCAGTCACTAGGAACCTTGCTCAGCTGCAGCCTTTCAAAGGCAATGGGCTGTCCTGGCAAGAATTAGCTCTTGGCATTCAGTATCTGGCACAGTGCTCTATCAATGTGAATAAATACAAATAAAAAACAACTTTGATTTTCTAAATCAAAGTCACTTGAATGCAAACCCATTATAATATCTAAGAACTCTAGATACTAAAATATATATATATACACATATAAGTTTTACCTGAAATGCTCTTCATTCCAAGAAGCACTTGAGGATGTCCCTTGAAGCAAAATGGGGAAAAATGGTTAAAAATATATAGTAGCTATATATATAAATTATAGTAGCCATATATATATAAATAAATTATAGTAGCCATAGTATGACAATCATGATGGCTGTGACCAAAACGTGACAGCTGTGGAGATTTATTGCCCAAATAAGCATGACTAAATAGTACAGTACCTTCATTTATTCAAGGTGATGTGTTCAAAAGATGTAAGAGACTCACTGGGTTGTTGCCAGATACATAAAGGTAGCAAAATACTTCCTGCAGAGTTTAAGACAACCATGTTCTCTTTTTTGTCAGACAAATCTCACAAAATTTCTTTTGCAAAACCTTTTTGAGCATAGAATTTATAATCCACAGAGTAAGGGAGTGAAATAAGGTTATTTACTTTTTAATGAAATAATCTATTTCTTACTAGAAACATTGATTAGTTTATAGTAGATTGACTCTAAATCACATCAAAGGAGTTCAAGTGGTGACAGGGACAAGGATCTTCACTGCCTTACTTCACTAGAGCTGCTCTGAGGCTCAACATGGTCGAATAGTGTGAGCCTGCTCACTGCCAAACAGGGCAAAGGGAATAGTGAGGGTTTGATTTATATGATAGCAAACACACTGGCGCCATCTTCGTTTTTTCTTATCTCTGTATGCTGGATTCTGTCTTCCTTCTGCTTACCAAAATTGGATGGAAAGATTGTATTATTGTTTTCACCTGCAGAAATGAGAGATGCACTGCAGTGGTTCTAGAAGATCCTATTTCTTTTTCTTACAGGTACATATCTGTTTAGACTACTGGACCATGCACATTCCGTTTATTTATTCAAAATTGTAATTTCATGACAAATATTGTATTTCAGTACTTGTTCTTTGTTATCCCAAATCCATTAATTTCATAGCTAGCTGTCTGTAATGTTGTTACATCTCAGACAAAAACATCCTAACATATCCAAAAAGCTGCTGTTAGTCTTTGTGCAAATATGATACAAATTTTCCTTCTCACATAGAGCTCATTTCTAAAATGCAAGATCCCAGCAGGCATAATGAGAGTTTGCCACTTACCATGTAATTATATTCTCAAATGTTCCTTCATGCAGGTCATGGACGAAATTGTGGTGGAAAGTGGAGTCACAGTGAAGAAAACATAGTTAAAGCAGCAAAGATTACAAAGGGTGTTGAATATGAATCTGAACATGAAACTTCCTTGGCCTACAGTCATAGTCTTTTAGTGTTTTGTGTTTCACAAGTTCAGCAATTCCTCTTGTTGCTGAATGACACAACACATTCTTTCACTCTTAGTGACCTAAATATTTCTCCAGTGTAAGATGCTCTTAGAAATAATAATCTCCAACAAATCTATGCAGTCCTGGATGGTGCCCTCCCTAGCATTGCCTTTCTGTGTTTGATATGCAAACATTTTCAGTTGAAGAAGTTTGCAACCAACTGGAGGTTAAGTTAAAATAATGTTTTCTGAAGAACCCATTAAAATAAATAGTTTCATAAACCCACCTCACATTGGACAAAAACAGGCTCCTCACACAATTAACTCATCTGAAAGTAAGAGCAGTGAAACCTGGCTGCCAGTGAGCCTATTACAAAATTAGAGGCAAATATTGCACATGGAAGAGTGCCTACACAGACTACCTTGTCATTCCCACACTCCACAGGATTAGTACAACTGTACCTGCTTCCACAGAGGATGCTTAAAAGCTCAGAGTCCTTTACCTACCATGTTGTAGATTGCTCTCCAGCCAAGTCTCCTCTCATAACACAGTTAACTGCTCCCCTGAATAGTAGGAATTGGGCAGAATTACACTTCCAGAAAATGGTTTCTAATACGTTGCAACTATGAGGTATGTGCTGGTCTGTAAATTCTCTATGACAGAGTTCCTGACATTTTGATTCCTTGGCCCTTGTGGCTTTGCAATGATCCCCTTGGTTTTGTATTAACACCAACAGCCATGCACTTATGTCTCTTTAGTACGTTTTACTTTTCACTTTACACCAACAATTTGATAGAACAGATTGAGCTTTTCAGGAAGGAAAATGGTTACTTCAAAGCTGCCCCAAATACCTGCCTTCAAAAGCCTGCTTCATCAAGCAGCTGCCTATTTTGTCCATGCTTCAAAGCAAGTCCTGGCTCCAAAGAGACCTGCTTCCAGTCTCAGATATGCTCTGGCTGGTTTTAAAGTTAATCCTTAATCACCATCAGAGATGGCATAACCATGTTGTAGCATTTTGATGGTGCAATAGTAAAACCATAATCACTCACCTGGTTCTACTGCTTCTTCCTCTGAATCTTGGATGTAGTGATTGTTTAACAGTCCTATTGCAAAACCACCCCAGTAAAGGCTGTAAGAGGAGGTATCAGTTTAAGATGACTAACCCTGCTAGAAGGGATAAGGGATGGAGCTACACGTCTCTCCCCACTGCAGTGCCACAGTGACAGCTAGACTGTATATTCTATACCATGTTGATATGCTCACTGCATGATGGGGAGGGGTTGCCCAGGGCTTATGGGACTTGAAATATATTCCATGGCTTGAGGGGGCTTCCTGTTCTAGGTTTTTGTGGTTTCTTCCCTGGCTTCTGGGCAGGCGTGCAGGTTTTGTGTGGGTTTTTTTTTTTTTTGTTTGGTTGATTTTTTTGTTTGTGTAATTGTTTGGTTGGGTTTTTTTGTCCCATTTTCAGTTTTTGTGGTGCAAGTTCTGTTGGTCCACTGCATATGCTGGTACCTTTTTTCCCCTCCGGTTTTGTTTGTGTAATCTGATATCTCTGCAGTAGAGTAGTAAATTGTCTTTATCTCAACTAACAACTTTGTCTTCCCCTCCAACACCCCTCTCAGTGCAGGGGAAAGGAGCAGGGAGGCTTGTGAGAGTGAGCTGTAATGACCCAGGACACAGAATGTAGCAAGGAAAAGAATTATAATACAAGGGAAGTAAACACAAGTTCTGCAATTATATTTTACTGCTACTCTAATGCTCTGTCTGCTCCTGAAGGCTCCTTTGGCTAAATTTGTTTGTTCCTGACTTTTTTCCCTGTACCAATCAATAAACACAAGCAGCATGTATATTTTTCATATTATTTTATTGCAAAGGTACATTTAAAAAAATACACAGACATTTTACTATTATGGATCGCAGATAAAGATGCTCTAAAAGTTAATTCTATTTTTTCCCCCTTTCTTCTACCTGTTGTCTCCATTGTCACATAATGACTTCAGTCTGAGTGCTGCATATTGATATCACCTTTATAAAAGGGTTGGGGAGGTAAGAAGATAAGTGGGGCATTACTGCAATATATTCAGTAAACAGAGCATACAGTCAATTATAAATATTTTATGTTCTGTACATTATTGCATTAGAGAGCCACAACGTTATGCAGCATCATTGCAAGGAAACTAGTGGGAAATGAAGAAATAAGGTTGTTTACGTACAAACACATGGATCCATTGCCTTCTTGAACAACGCATGTGAGCTGTGGTAATGTGCAATTGAAAAGCTTTTTTTTTTTCTTCTTTTTAAACATTGCTTAGCAACACCATTGAGGAAACAACAAAAATAAGTTAAATCAAAGTAGCAAACAAGTAGTAATCTTAACTATATGTTATATGGCTTTCTATTTTTAATTCCTCTAAATAAACTGTGACACAAAAGAAATCATTAACAGCTTCAGCGCAGCATTGCTTTCAAACATTTGCACAGAAACTAAAAATAGTAAAATCAGACATGAGATACATCATTAGTACTACACAAGATACACCAGTACTGGGGCCTAGGACAGTACACAAACGCTGTCAACAAGAGCACACTGGAAGAAAGAAAAAAGAGGACGCCATTAGTTGTTGAGATGTTAGCCACAATCAAGCATTTGGTTCATCTGCCTTTTTTTATTCCCACACTGGATTACATCCCACTGGTTTTCAGAGATGTATATACAGAAGTGTTGAGCAAGGAAGACCCTAGTTTTCAAGTCTGACAGGAAAATATTTTACGTTCATTTATTCCAAGGTGCATCATACATGTTGAAAATAAAGATTAAAAAATACTAGATGCATGGGTATTTAGTATTAGAAATGTTAATGAGTAATTAAGTTTTTACTGAAGCTACTATGTGGATTTTAAAAGGACAGACAGGGAGACTGAGAAGGAGGGTTGTTTAGACTCCAAAATGCAGTACAGCTGATGGTGAATTTTATGGTTGAAGTGTCACCTTGGGTGGCATTTCCAAAGAGAAAGATATTTTGGAATCTCAACCTATTTCCTGCTTTCATTTTACCCTTTCCACTGGCCATAGTTATCTCTTTTTTGTACTGATAAATTAATATGGTGCAAAGAGTATGGAGGCAGGTGTTGCCCGGATGGGACCATGGCCTGGCCTGAGGAGAGCTGGTGGTATTGCAGGTGCCTGGAACAAGGAAGCAGAGGGACGAGGAGGAAGGGACAGAGCTGATGACACAGCTGCGGCCGCAGCAAGAGGAGAGGAAAGGAAAGCAGGTGCCAGTGGCTTAATCATGTCCTTCTGGAATGCAAGCTTTGCCTGGAATAAAACACACCAACGAAACAAAAAAAGCAATGTGAGGGGAAAAAATGAACCCTGACAAAGGCACACTGCTGTTTCTCATAGAAGCCTCATGTCAACCGCTTAGAAATTTTACCTACATCATCATCTTACTCCCAAGGCAATTAGAACAGCCCAATCATATATTTAAAGATACATAAACCTCTCGAGTGTGGAGGCAGTCACACTGATATTTAGAAGGAAGCATAATTTGCAAGTGAACAACCTTAAATTATACAAATCCTAACTGCACAAGAAACGCTAAAGAAACACGATTAAGACTTAAACATCACAAGTCAGAATTTCCACTTTCAAAACAGTTGTAGAAAAGTAGAGCTATCAAGATGGAAAGCTAGTCCTGTCAGCCCCTTACCTGCCAGGATAGAACTCCTCTTTTCAAAATAAAAACATGTTTTAACATCAATAGCATAAAGAATGCTCTCTGAAAGAATTATTACTCAGTTTATCATCTACAATTGTTGCTTGTGCTTGTGGTGAAAAAGCTAAGCAGAAATACACACACTGCAGCCTCACTGAAAATGATTTGCACTAGAATCACATATTTGTGGGGCCAAAGATAATCTCTTTATCAGTAGAGGTCTCTGTGCAGTAGATTATAAAATGCTATATTACAGAAGCGAAGAAGACGAGTGTGTGGAACCTACTGAATGTGGACACTTAGGGAAAGCCTGCAGCATTTTCATGCTTGTCTATGCATTTAAAAGACATATGAATATTTCAGGTTTTAAAGGCTTTTCACATGTCTACTGTACTTTTGTGCACATATATTTGCATCTCTCTCTAACCAATGAATTGTTTTTGAGCCATAGGTGGCATACACTTTTCCCTAATTAATAAAATACAGGCTGAGTCGTGAGCAAATAAGCATACAATCTGTGCTGTGCTAGAGCCAGCCTGGACTCCCACTGCAGGCGAATGGCAGAGCTAGCTTGGAGAATTCCTGGAAATGCAGGTGGGTGTGAAGGGCAAATGGCTGGGGCCATGAAAGCAGGAGAGGTGTTTTGGAAGCCAGTGACAGACACATACTGACCATGCAGATAGGGAATCAATTCTCCTAAACCCAAGAACTCTCTTGCACCAACAGAGTACATTCACAAAGCACTGTTTTGCTGTACACAGAGAACGATTCTTAGTGGGTTTGTATCTTTGTCCTTTTCCCTGAATGCATTTGTCATAACTGAGAATTATCTCAGGTGCCCAGAACAGGCAGAGATTACAACCTTCAGGAAGTGGTGCACTGGCCTAGCAGAGTAAACACTTTTCCATAGGGCATGCAGTTCATTCCTCACTCCACTGATTATTTCTTTCTTCCTAGCAGTAAATAACACTCGCAGTGCTGTTTGCATACCTTTGACTGGGTAGACAGAATACATAACTATCTCCAAATCTGATCCCCAGGCAGGCTCAGCCTGTGGGGCTGGAACACTGCAAAAGCATCAGGTCTGTCATGTTCCTGTCTCAGTGCAGTAGGAGTCCCCAAGGTCACAAATTCACATAGACAGTCATGAGAAATAAAAGTACTTACCGCTAAAATACTCGGGCTGCGCTGCAGTTTGTTATAAGGACTGTATTTAGGTTTCATAGGCTTCCCTGCCACTCTGTCCTTATGCCTTCGGCTGGAAATGTGCTGAAATAAATATTCTCACATTTAATTAGCTGTTTAAACATTTCTCAGTTTTGAGTTTGAAAAGGATTTGTCAGTAAGATATGCCTAAGCTCCTGCTTGTAAGATAGAGTAGGTTGTTTAGCAAAGATGAGTTTTGCTAAATCAAACACCAATTTGAACCATATCAAACTGAAAATCAGAAACTAAACCAAACACAGTGAATTCTGTGATCCGAGACAGGCCCTGCAGTTTATTGATATTTTGGTTAGTATTTCCTTTTTCCAGCTGAGAAGCTTTGAACCAGGCAGAGCTGTAATCACTAGGTCATAGAGATATTCAGAAGTAGGAGGTAAATTTCAGTCTTGCTGATGCCATTCAGCTGGATAAATAATTTAGTATCAGCTGAAGGAAGAAGCAATACCCAGGGACATGTCTACACTATACAAATACATACTGCCTTAGAGATAACTAAAAAAACAAGGAAGGAGAGGACAGATCCAGACTACACAGCACCCTCCGGTTAGATATTCCCATATAGGTATCCAAAACAACGTATCTGTATTGGTACAGCTCTGAACCCACAGCTAATTGTCTCAGAGCAGAGCTGCACATTCATACAGCTACACTGTTAGCTATAAAGTTGGTCTACACAATTCAGACAAATCTACACTATCCTCCTGCTAATTGTCCTAAACCAATAGATCAAGTCATATTATTCTCACATACTATTAAAGAGTAGCCCAGCAGACTGAAACAGCACAAGAAAAGAAACTCAGGGAACCTCAAACCAGAATTTCTTCCATTTGGGAGACCAAAGTTCAAAACTCTCTCCTGAGCTACAGCAAACTTTTAAGCTCTATCTGCTATGTTATTTATTAATACTGACATCTTGTCTACCTCTGTTTAGCTCTGAAGCCTATTTTTTCCAGATGAAACAATTATGTGAACTCGACCTACGGTGAAAAGTGTTTAGAAATAGTTGTGGGATGACAGAAAAGAAATAGTAAGTTCACTGTTTTTCTAAAACATCTTCACATACAGCTACATCACCTATAACATTGCAGTGCAACTAAACCCAGCAAAGAAGCCCCAGATCCATGGAAGCTACCTGTTTAAGTTGAATCTCTGAATTAACATGGACATCACAGATTTCACAATGAAACGTCTTGTTCTGCAGTCCTGAGCCTTTACTGCCATTCTGCACCTTCAGCCTGGATCCAGGTCTGGGGTAGGACTTGATGGGACCTGCACCATTTCGTGCCTCCACCATGGTCTTGTGCTTGGAGCCTAAGGGATAAGGAGACACAGGCGAGTGAATGATCAGCAACATACAACCATGTCCATTAGCCTTAGACTTTTTGTAAGACATTTCTTTTCAAAAGCTACCAGAGATGGGGATTAAGGATGACTTGAGTTTTGGTCAACATAGGTCCTACTTCCTTAATCTAAAGGGAAGCCAAACAGAAATGTTTGTACAAAAAGGGAACAACAGGCACTTTGGACCACTGCCCTTCTGTCTGAAGGCTGTGTGTGGTTGTATGGCCCAGGTGTTTGCTGCCTATTCTTCCACTCTTCACCACGTATAGCTGATGAATCACTTAAAAAAGGCATTAGCCAGGAACCACGGTAATCACTTAAAACCTGTCCACAAGTAGTAATACAGAAAGTATCCTCTGCATTTTGGCCATTTCAGGAATGGATTATAGCTGTGAAAAACAGCTTTGATAATTTGTTAAGATTTACATCACCAGCACATCACAAAGCAGCCAGAGCACATTAGGGATTGCTGCTTGGAGCCTTTTAAAGGGAGTATGTCTAATCTGCAGTAATCAAAATATTCTAAGAACATCTAGGAAGTCTAAGAAACCCATCCTAAAATTATCATAAATATTAAATAACTAAATTGCTAAAAGTTGTGCCAGGAAAAAAAAAATAGATACAAGAGATAGTGAGATGAAATATGAAAGAGATAGAAAATTGACATTTTAGACACTTTAACATCACATAGACTACTGTGATCTCCTCATCATGGAGATATTATGGAATCTGATTAGGTAACATGAACTGTAGGGATTTTGTCAGCTAAAAGCTTGTAGAGTGCATGAAGGACAGCTCAAAAACACTGAGAGATAGCTTTAATAAAATATCAAATAGCACACAGGAAATTGTCATTAACAGAAAACTCTTTGTAACCTGCCATTGTAAACTTTAACTGAAAGCCTCTTCCGTGGAGTGTGACCAGCACAGCAATGGAAAACCCAGCTTGTTACAGTGAACTTTAAAAACACCACCACACAATTGCCTTTTCCCATATGCATACTTACCTGTATTGTGGGCTTCTAGTTGTGACAGGGAATTCACAGCCACTTTGCATAATGAACAGTAAAGTAGTTTTTTGGCTTTTTCCTCTTCTGACTCAGAAACTGCATTAGGGGATCCATTTGTACTCTTGGAAGATGAAGCAGGTGTTACAGCTGCCACTGCTGCCACTCCAGGTTTGGGAGGAAAAGAACCTGCTTCTGTACTGGACTGTTGACTTGCACTATTGAGTTTTGCTTTCCCTTTATCTTCTAAAAGAAGCAAAATATGTATGTCACAATACGCTGCACATAAAAAAAATCATACCGTAATTGCCCTGTGGTTTTAGTGAACCCAACCCAACAGGGGCCTAATTCACCTAGTTTTATGCAGGACAGCAGCATCCTCAAAAACTTGTTAAAATCCTGTGATGAAATGTTCAGAATCTGAGAAAACAGGAGATTTTTAACCTGTTAATAAAGCAAGCCTGCTATTAAAGCAAACACCAATGACTTCCTCAAATTCATGCCAGCTACTATTGCTGTCATGCTGCAGGTTTGGCCACTTGAAAAGAACAAAAGAAAGCAGCCAGAGTTAAGAACAGGAGAGGGCTCAGAAATGTGTGAGGCTTTGCACTGGAATTTACAAAAATATTTCTGAAAAGTGATGTATTTGGGTTTGGAGTGATTCCAGTTTCCCAGAATCACTAAGCAGATGCTGAAATCTCCAGCATTGTCACAACACACGGTATCACTCATTTCATTTACAGATAATTGTGGTACTACACTAGAGACATGAACACAACTCCTGATATTTTTAATTTTTTCCAAGAACAATTCCCTATATATGTTGAGATCAGATGACTCTGATGTGCATGCAGTGCATTACTGCATTCACAAGCATGAGTCAATCCTGTGTTCTCTTGTGAGACAGATAGGCAGGTGTCACTGCATTTTACAGAGAGAGATTGCGAGGTGAGAGATTAGATGTTCCAGCTGTGCTTGAAGTAGAGGTTTGTTCTGGAGCTGGTACTCAGATGCTTCTTTCCTATAAGTTGTCTACAAGCATGTACTGCTTTTTAAGCTATTCCAGCTGCAGTTCTTGCCACCACAAGCCACACTAATTGCTGTCGGTAAGACATGCATACCTAAAAAGAACACGAGGTGGGAGGAGGGTGGTACAATAGCATGAGCAACACTGACTAAATGGACGTAAGAAATGATCATATGAGTGACCTGTTGTGACTCTGATCAATGAGAACAAAACTTTATCATCTAAGCAAGTACAATGCCTACACAAAAGCAATCTCACAGAAACAGCTTATATTCCATTTGAAACTTGTGACATAATCTTAAACAGTGTTGAACTGATTTTAAAAGCTAGGTTCTCTTTTGAGCACTTGCATTTGAAGTTCACAGCTACTGCACTCTGTCTTAACATCACTCTACCTAGGAGGCCAATGCTGTTCTGCTAAGAATTTGGAAAACAGGATTGTACCTCCTACAATGAACACTTGAGAGTGTGTAACAATGAATTGGCATCCTCAAACTAAAACCCACGGTTGGTGGCATATTTCCCAGAAGTGCATTGCAGTACAACAATTTCAGAATGTTAAAAACCAGGAGAAAGTAAATCCTAATAAAGGAATTAGGTTTTTTTGTTTGTTTTTAAATAGCAATAAACATACTTTGAGATTAGATGATGTGAACTGTATTAAACATAGAAAATAAAATTAATGATAAAAACAAATTCTGAAGGTGTTTTGATTGACAAAGTATGACAAAAGAAGTGGATGTTATTCATATTTCATAGTCTATGAACTGTGATTTATTTCCATAGCATTGAGTTACATCTGCAAAATTCTAGAATACATTCTATATCTTGGGAGTCTTCACAAGATATGTGGTTGTAATAAATAGCATCTGCTAACAGTCTGAATTAAAGTCTTTTCAATAGGGAAAGTTCTCAGAGGGGCTAACATATACAAAGCAAACATGCTGAACTGCTGCCATTTGGGAATTTATGTTGCAGGAACACAAACCTGCTGTTGTTATTCTGTGCAACATCGTATCACCAGGATATATGTGAACCTGAGTTCAACACAAGAAGGTACCTCAGTACATTTCAGACCTTACAAGAAAAACATCTGCAGAACTCCAAGATGTATACTGCTGTCATTTGGTTTTGGTTTTTTTTTTTTTTTTGAATGTTGTTTCTCATGTTTTGTTTGTTTGTTTTTTAATGCAAGCAGAAATATTTGATGCTTTTTAAACACTTACTGAAGACAGAAATCATCTCCTGTGAGAAAGCAAGCTGGAGAGGGCCAGCCAGCAGGAACACCAGTGGATGCGTGCCAGGGTGGACCCCTGGCCTGAGAGACTGCCTCATCCAGCAAGAGCACTGCTCACACTACAGCCTGCAGCCCCTGATCTCACTGCTGAAATAGTCTCCAACAAGAGGGAAAGCAGATTTCTGTTTCTTTTGGTTTTGCCATCAAGCATCTATGGAGTGTGATCCTGAGCAATGGAGTAAGATCCATTTTGCACAAACCACCAATGCCATCAGAGAGCAATGGTCTTCCACTGCTGAATTTAACAGGCAACTGAAAAAGGACAGGTTTCATTTCTCACTTTTCTTCAGTTAGCCACCAGTTAATGCAGTATGCAATTAAAAAAAAATCCCCAAATTTATGGTCTTTTTATTATACATCATATAAAGCAAGTCTATAGTTTGTAAGAGGAAAACTTTGAGGAAACCAGAAGGAAGTTAGCAGCATCCAGCTGGGCTCAATTCTGCCAGTATTGCAGCTTTTGGAAGAAACCCTCAGTTCACATAATAATTCCATCATTTGGAAAGCTTCCTGACAGAAATAAGCTCTTCATCCACGGGGACATATAAGGAGAGACACACGCCCCTCTACGAATTAATGTTTCCTTCCACTGTTCTAAATGCTTAACGCAGAACATCTTCAAAGATGGTAATTGTAAGGTTATTATACAGTTTAACTCCCACAGAAAGTACACGGAGCTAAGTGCATATTTGTCACTGCAGTGGGGCCAGAACTGGGTTTTCTTGGCTTCTAAAATCAGAAAATTGCACTTCTCTAAATGGGCTTTTGATAACAGCTTATTGTTTTCAATCCACAGAATTCAAAACACCATTAGTTACAGTTTTATGTTTGAGACAGAAATGCCAAGTGTTCAACTGTGCAAAGCACAGGAAATGCAAATCTCATGTACACACAAAGACCACTCTTTTCTCTGTGCTTATAGCACAGAGCTAACAAATCAAAACTCCATGCAGAAATCAAAAATGTATCTGTTAGTGTGCCTGCATGCATACACGTGCTTCCAAATTAGAATCACTGGATAAAATGTGTGTGGATGGTTAAGGTGCAGCTGCAGAATTGCAGTCCTTTTGCTATTTCTAAAGGCAAGTCTTATTGAGAATAGGCTCGGATTTGCTCCTGGGGTGAACCCTTGGAGCCCATCAGAGCCAGACAGAGGCCAAACAAGTTCATGAGTGAGTTCATCTCACCCAGGACCATCTTCTACTTCACAGTTCAGCACGGCACTGCTGGAAGCAGAAGACCATGGTGGTATCAACCTCCTTCCAGAAAGCTCCAGCTGTGATTGCAGGGTCAGGCTGCAACGCTCACACTAACTCATGGGCAAGAGGTTCATTTAAAATCTAACCCATGCTATTGCACTATGTTCTTTTTCTATACAGAAAGGCCATATTTAATCTGTATTAAACTCCTGTCTTTAAATTAAATCTTCCTTTTCTCAAGACTCCCTAGAAGTAAATCAATAGTTCATTTCAAGTTCTTAATGCAGCCTGAATTTATCTGGAAGTAGAGCCCAAGGAAAAAAAATAAAGCAAACTAATTAAATATTGCTTTAGGCTCAGTACTATCAATGCTCTTGTTGCCTACTTATATTGTCTCAACTCTGCTTTGAAGTTGTTTTCACATATTTCTGGTTGTTTGCCTTATGTTTGTGTCAGCACCATTTTAAAATTCAAGACTTACTTATCTAATTAGTACTGCCTCACTTCAGCTGTGCATACCAAAGTTAGGATGGAGCACAGTATTACATCTGGCAGATTCAAATCTAACCAGTTCTAGCTTCCAAATGTAGTGATTTACACGTGCAGGCCACTATAGATGCTGTGACATAATTGATAGGACCTACCCATTAATGCTAGAAACCCAGTGAATGGGGTTTTGTCCTAGATTGAAATAGGAGAAAAAAATTAATATAAAACTTCCCTCTGATGAGCAGCCTTTATCTCTTGAGTTATTTTCTTTCCTGGGGAACACCTAGGTATGAGCCCTGCTCCAGCTCATAGTCCAGAGATTAATGCAATCCATGCAGAAAGTAAGAAGAGTACATTTTTTTAATCCCCTCAGCCATTTCATTAAAGGGTTTGGTTTATGAAGTACATTTAAGAGTTCACTTCATGATTTGTGGGAAGTAGTTATAATTTTATAACACACACACACATACATATATATATATACACAGTGTGTATATATATACACATATGTATATATATACAGTGTGTATATATATTATAGAATCATAAAATTCAATTTTTTGTATATATATGTATTTCCTCATTATACTTTTGTATTGTAAAATGCTCTCTTACCATACTCAATTGTGCCTATAGGCATTGCTTTCTACAGCTAGGAAATGTTACCATTTTTCTTCCTGAGTGAGAGCAATGCTTTTGGTGCAGAAGTTCTCATTTGTATCCTGTGATAAAACTATGCATTCTGTTTTCAATAGAAAAGTCTGTAAAATAAGGTCTTTCATTAAGAATTGAGATTCTTAATAAAAATAAACCCCAAGAAAAAAAATCTAAAAACTTCTATCTAGAAATTGAAATAAGGATTTTCTATATCAATACCACTCATCATTACTTACATCCCACAGCATGCCTGTCTGTACAGGTTTTATCACTGAAGATACACAAAATGTAAATTTGCAACAAACATCTGTTTCACAACAGCTTGCTCAAATAGCAATTGAAACGCAAAGATTATCCAAGGTAAAGAGGATACATGTGATACACTTGCAGGAGCACTTTCCAATAGATCTATGAAAAGCCTTTAGATATGCAGCTCTGCTGTGATCTTAATAACCCTTACAAAAGTGTAATGTACATTTTCTGCCTGTATGTAATAAATCAATAACTGTGATCTTTGTGTGATGGTACCAGAGGAAATAGTATTTCAGTAGCTGAAAAAATACATTTTGTGTGTGTGTGTGCATGTGATAAGATGTACATATTTGCATTTGCCTGCTCGTCTCTGCCAGAAACTGGGACTGTTACCAACGATTTGTGCCAAAGGCTGAGCACACAGACATGGATCTCGGGACAAAAAACAGCCTCCCAGAGTTGTGCTGGCTGTGATGGAGGTGGCTTCCCACTGGGAAGAGATGATGCCATCCATACAATCACCCACTGCCAGGTGTCAGCTTCGCACCTTTCCTTGTGCCAGGTTCTTTCCTGCATCCCCCAGCTGCAGGCACTGAACAGTTGCTATACATAATGTACTCAAAAACATAAGGGCAGCAAAGCCATTGCAAAGTGTCCACTGCTGCTCTAGACAACCCTACACTGAAGCTCTTCTGAGACATTTGGTGATTTTCTGTCCTAGAAATGGATATTTGTTTTTGTAGCCCTCTGACTTGCTTGCACAACAGAACATACTGTCAGCTTAGAAAAGAGCATAAAAGAAAAACTATTCCTAGCAGTCTAGGTATTTATTATTCTCCTTCATAAAGGTAAGGAAATAGCAAATGCTTCTGTGCCTTCTCTTCTTGAAATGCCATAGCATTTCCAATGCAATTTCCAGCCCATGCCAGCTATATTAGGAGAAACACAAAGTAATATACTGTGTACTTGGTCACTGTATGGTTATCAAGGCTATGCAGCCATTGAGCAGAATGGATGCAGAGTTAGGCACAAATCCCTTGGTGCAATTGGCCTTGTTTATAGTGGTATGTTACAATAGCTTATCACTAATGAAAGAACAACTGTTTAAAACACAGACAGCTTGATGTCCCTGAACACCTTCCATTAGTTTCTGAATATGCCTCTTCCTATGGTAACTAAAACCAAGGGTGATTTCTGAAAGGGTTTATGTTTTATTTATGGTTACTACAAATGTTATGCAAAGATTGTCTTATGATAGCCTTGAATTCACGTAAGTTGTATGCACAATGAACTAATAGTCATCTGAAGTGTTCATTTTGGAGAGTAATTGAGACTTCCAGGTAAAGCAAGCATATATCCCCAAGCCAGCAGAGCTATACTAAGTGAAATAGATTTTCAGCACATCCCTGTAATTTCAATACCTCCCAATATGCCTATGAATATAGGGCTACATTAAACAACCTTTGAAGCATTGAAGAGGAAATCAATCAGATTGTCAGACTATTGTATAAGTGCTCTTTCCCTGACTGACTGTGTAGCAAAGGTAAAATCAGTTGCATTAATTACAGCCATACACACTCCAAGAAATTTTCCTGAAAAGCTTATCACTGTAGCTAAGTTGGCATAAATAAATAAAAATTAATAATGTGTTTATTGAAAAAAAAGAAATTCTAACTTAAAAATGGATGTGTTGGATGCTTGGCACATCTGAGAAAACTAAGAAGTCGTAGAATCATAGAACAACCAGGTTGGAAGAGACCTCCAAGATCATCCAGTCCAACCTATCCCCCAGCCCTATCCAGTCAACTAGACCATGGCACTAAGTGCCTCAGCCAGGCTTTTCATGAACACCTCCAGGGACGGTGCCACCACCACCTCCCTGGGCAGCCCATTCCAATGGCAAATCACTCTCTCACCTTTCCCACTACAATTTTTTCTTTCTACACTACTTCATAAAATATGCCCATTGACAATGCTGAAGAGAGGCAAGTTACTTGATAATACTAAAATCTACCATCTGTCCTAGCTGCTCTAATCTTTCTGCACACAGAATAGCAAGTTGCCCCCTGGATAAAGCAATTTTCAGTTTAAGAGAGAGGAACACAGCTGCATATAGACAGGTATGAAGTCACAAAAGAGAGCATCCCATCACCAACACAGGCACCAGTGTGGCATGCAAATTTCTCACATAGAGCTTTTTTTGTTGCTATTTTTCAATCTGTTACAGAGGAGGAAAAAAAATTAGATATGAGAGTAACAGAAGTAAATTTAGCAGCTGTTTGCAGGAAGGTCTTGGCAAATAGAGTCAGGAAAAAGTGGGAAGTTGTTTGGGAAGGTTTTTGCAATGGTTGATGGGTAGCAAAGGCAAGTCAGCATCTTGAAAGTACTTTACAGAAGACATGCAAAGGTATGGAGAGATTTGGGAGTGAAGGACATGAAAAATTTGGAGAATCATAGAAACAGTCAGGGTTGGAAGGGACCACAAGGATCATCTAGTTCCAACCCTCCTGCCGTGGGCAGGGACACCCTACTCTAGATCAGGCTGGCCAGAGCCTCATCCAGCCTGGCTTTAAACACCTCCAGGGAAGAACAAGAATCAGTAACTTTAACTGCACCACAGAAATATTTCCTACAAGTGTGCAGCATTTAATACAAAGACATGAAAGTAAAGAGATCACAGTCAAAGAGTTTACAAGTCTGGGTAAAAGTAATTAAGAGACATGTTAAGAAGCCATGACAAAATAAAGTCAGGTTGCAGGAAGCTTACTTAGCCACACTGTGCTTGAAGGACTGCCTAAGCAAACCCTAGGATCTATGCTGAGGCCATAGGCCTGGGGCAGTGAGGGAGGATCCAAAAGTCACCATGTTGGAAACAATAGGTGCTGTATATTTCTTTGCCCTGAAATATGATATGGAGGGAGAAAATCAATAACCAAAGTAATAGAAGGATGAAGAGGGCCTCCTTCAATATATTAGGAGAAAAGCTAACAGCCAGGCAGACAGCAGCTCCAGTAGGATAATCAAGTTGCAACACATTCTTCACAGAAAATCCTATCTTTTCCTGGCTCACACTGCTATAAAAGAATAAAGCACACACTTACGCAATTAATTACCCTTTTTATGAAGAAAAAGATTAACACTATGAGTAATATGTGTCATAAAGGCAATAGCAGGAATGCAGTTAAGTCACCAGTGGTCACAATCTTTACAGCATTTGTAAGCACTCTCCTGCATCTCAGCATCATTCAAAAAAACCCCACCAGTAAAGAGCATTAATTATTTCTTGACACTCATTAAGACAGTTATCTGATAAGGGATTTCAAAATGTTTTTTCTGGTTTATCACCACATTTGCTGAATGAGACTCTAAAAGGCTGTCAGACAAATACCTACTTTCTCACCAGTTGTGCAGCCTACTGAGAAATGAGGCTGAAAAACCCGTAGGGCTCTGTTCTAGAAAAATTCCAGTGCAAACCTACATGCAAATCAGACAGAGCAGTGTGTCTATTAACCCTTGGACTACCAGCACTTTGGCAAAATGCTTTTTCTTGTGCTTCAGGCCTGTCTGGAAAATAGTTAGGTTTTATATAATGGAAGGTTGTTACATAAAATAAATCTGCTTGACATGTTCCAAAGAACACAGATTTTGTTTCTGTACAAAGATGAGAAGCAAATGCAAGCCATAAAGCTTTTCGTCTCAAACACAAATGTGTACTGAAATAAGCAACAACATATTTTCCCAGGATACTGAATCTACATCAGGAAATGTCTTGATGGCTCTGCAATACTGAGTGAACTCTGTAGCTACACTGATGATTTGATTAACTGCATCACTACTCTCTAACAGGCTAAACCGAAGTACCTTTTTCATTTCAAGAGTATTGCTTGTTCAGCTATGGTACTACAGTAATGCTGATGCTTAATTTCTTAGCTATTTTAGTTCTGGTTTGGTGTGGATTTTCTTACAAAAGAACCTGTCAGTTTTTCAGAGTATGAAGATATTTGCAAGTAATTAAATTAAAGATGTAATGTTACAAAGGCTTGGCTTTGAAAATTTGGATGGGTTTTATTTTTATGAAAGTAGACTGATAAGAATTAGAAAATATTCAGAAGCACACACAGCTCTGTAACTCTGAAATGTTTTCCTGCAAAACCTGCTTCTGTACCTCTTTCTGAATAGAAAGTGCCTTTTGCTTCAATTACTGGAATAGCTGATGGGATCCCACAATATCACCTATAATTTTTAGTCAATTCCTTGCACAACTCGGGGTTCCTGAGGAATTGGTTTTGGTTGGTTGGATGGTGGTTTAGATCTGTTTCATTGACCAAGATCAAGAAAAATCAGGGTCTATTCACTAGGGGAAAATAAAAATAAATGCTGGTACATGCATAAGAGGCAAGTATCAAAATAACTGTACAAAAGTTGTCAAGTGTTGACAAAGGGCATTCAGAAACAAAAATCTCTTATTTAATCTTTCAATACAACACAAGTTCTCTCGTCTATGCAAAAGCAAGAGGAACTAGAAGGGTTGATTCTCCAGTTAGCCAAAATGCAGCAGTCTGCCTACAGTCTGCTGCAAGCAAACTTTGAACACTCACTTGAAGCTATTTGTGATGTGTCTCCATTTCACCTGCTTGTCTTAAATTCTGCTCTCTTTTTGTTGGATGGAGGTTATTATATCAGACTTCTCATTTCCTCATTTGAGAAGTGACTAGTACAGTTTCCCATTCCCTCTTTCACAATTTTTAAACTGAACAATGGGAACAGATTTGCCAAAACAACCCCAAGCAGCACTACAGTCTGGGGACAGAATGGCTGGAGAGCAGCCAGGAAGAAAGGGACCTGGAGGTACTGGTGGACAGTGGGCTGAAGATGAGCCAGCAGTGTGCCCAGGTGGCCAAGAGAGCCAATGGCATCCTGGAACAGTGTGGCCAGTAGGTCGAGGGAGGCTGTTCTTCCCCTGTACTCAGCACTGGTCAGGCCACACCTTGAGTACTGGGTCCAGTTCTGGGCTCCTCAATTCAAGAGAGATGCTGAGGTGCTGGAACATATCCAGAGATGGGCAACAAGGCTGGTGAAGGACCTGGAACACAAACCCTATGAGGAGAGGCTGAGGGAGATGGGGGTGTTTAGCTCAGGGCAGACCTCATTACTGTCTACAACTACCTGAAGGGAGGTTGTAGCCAGGTGGGGGTTGGTCTCTTCTCCCAGGCAACCAGCAACAGAATAAGGGGACACAGTGTCAAGTTGTGTTGGGGGAGGTCTAGGCTGGATGTTAGGAGGACATTCTTGACATAGAGAGTGATTTGCCATTGGAATGGGCTGCCCAGGGAGGTGCTGGAGTCACCGCCCCTGGAGGTGTTCAAGAAAAGCCTGGATGAGGCACTCAGTGCCATGGTCTAGATGACTGGATAGGGCTGGGTGCTAGGTTGGGCTGGCTGATCTTGGAGGTCTCTTCCAACCTGGTTGATTCTATGATTCTATTCTAACCAAAGAACATAACCATGGTAAATGGAATGCATTAGTTCTGGAGAAAACTAACTTGTCTACAAAACACAAATACAAAGCAATTTTCTGGTGCCCATTGCTGGTATCTAATTTCTCAGTGATATATTGCAGCCCTCTTACAGTAGGTTGGGAAAAAACTCACTAGACATTTGTTCACAAAACTCAGAAAGATTAGTGGCATTACACTGCCAGCAGTTCAAAACAAGGCAGGTCTAACCAGGGAGCACATAACATGCAGATAGCAAGGGGCTAATTAATAAGTATGCATGAAGTAAAGCTATCCAATAACTTAGTCTTCTGTTGCTGTGTTTGACAAATTTACTTCAAATCTACATTAACCTTTCCTATTGTTCTGAGCTATGCCAGTCTGTATTGGCTGAAATGGAAAAAATAATTTAAGAGTTGGAAAATTATAATACACTTTGGGCAAAGTTTGAAATGTAGTATAAGAGCTGTCATTACAAAATATAACTCTCCTCTGACTGAAATGTAAATGTTTTTGCTGGTTAAAATTATCTTTTCCTGAAAACAGACATCTATTAGTTTGTAAATATTTTATAATCTCATTACAGAGACTGCACATTTATTTTAGAGTTACTGGACTACAAGCTTTCTGTAGTACTGCATCATCTTTGTAAGGTGTTAATAATATAAGAATGCTTAGAAAAATTACATTTAAAGATTACAGCAAACATACTTTATTCTGTCCATACATCCTTCACTTCTGCTTGAAAATGTCTTGGCTCATCACCTCAGTTATAAAAATAACATTGCCTCCTCCATTTATGAATATGAACTCCATTACTAGAATCACATTTCATTTGCCATTTGTGCAAACAAATTATAATCTTACAATTCTATCCACAGCTGCTAAAGTGCTTTGGAACTCAATGTAAAATTCATTTATGTCTAAATAAATGAATAAAGAACTGACAGTGTGCTTGCAAATACATTCTCATGGGCACGTAGCTGAACTTCTTACTTTGTCCTTGCCCAGGCAGAACTGCTGTTGAAGTCAACTATGAAACACTTATCTTCATTTCAGCTAAATGACATCTGTAACTGTGCCTCCTCACTGACTGTTGTGGAAGGGCTGCTTGAAGACTGTATTTAGCAGTGCCCTCAAGATTCAACAACAAATTGCGTTTCAAATAAAACTTGTCTAGCCAACACCAAAATATTCTCTCTTTACTTGAGAACAAGAAATAAGGAAATAATCTGTAACCTATTGCACGTAAACATAATTTTTATGCTGCAGGTATTTCTCATATCAAGTCAATAATGCAGTAGCTGCAGAATTAAGGCTGGAAGGATGCTGATGGCAGATTTTTCAGAAGGCCTATTTAAATGTCTGATGTGCCAGAATAGATACTTTTGGGTTTGGTTTTGAATCAGCATCTCTTAACAATTCCTGCATCAAAACCAATTCATCAACTTCTCGGTTTCACAGTTGCCTGCTATTCCCTAGCAACATGCATTTTCCCTTGCATTTATGTTACAAAACCAAAGATGAGTAAAAATAACATTGACCAAAAAAAAGCCTGAGATCAAAGCTGTGTTATTGAACATGCGGAAATCACTGCTGGACCAGTGTCAGCAGTCAGAGATATTTTCCTTTACATGAATGTTTGCTAAGAAATGTTTTCTTCAATCCTATGTGCATGATTTCCAGGGGAAAAAAGAATTAAAGGTAAAAAACTAGAACATTTATCTCCTCTAGAGGCAAACCTAAAGCATCCCTAAGGAAGAGCATTTGCCTTGCCCTGTTCTTTTACATTTGGAGATTAAACTCGTTCAAAGGCTGAGAAAAAAGGAGGAATTTTAACAGAGATTTTACAGACCCAACACAACTTTTAACTCTGGCACAACTGGACATGTACAGAACTCCATTCAGCTACCAATTGTGTGAGTAATCACCAGCTTGCTGCTATTTATTCTCTGATTATGTGAGAAAACTAAATGTCTGGCATCACATGAATGGCCTTACTTCTTCAGCAACATATTTAATGAGCTTTATGAAAGTATTAGGTACAGGTAAAGCATTCTAATGCCTCTAAAGGTCTAATTTCAAGTTCGTGTAAATAAAGAAAACTTCCACTTATTTGAATTTCTTAGTCACCTGAAAGCAAACCTTGGGCCTGGTTAATGAATTAATTTTTTAGGCCAATAATGCTGTAATTCATCAAAAAAATAATCATCTTGGAGTGATAGAAAGGGAGATTTTATTTCTCTCATCTGCAATTTCTACAAAATCTCACTACATAAGCCTCACTTTTGAGGATACTCATGTGTCATCTTCCTGATAGAAAACTGCAAAGCAGATGAGTGACACTGGTATTTGCCTCAACTCTTTGACAACTGCTTTCTCCCTTCTCCATTTCCTTACCTGAAGGCTCAAGAACTCTTGCAATAGTGTGTTCCAGAGTCATAGAATGCTTTGTGTTGGAATAGACCTTTAGAGAACATACAGGCCACCCCTTTCCCACTTGCCACTAGCATAAGATTCTCTGATAACAAAAAAATCTTCTAATCCTTTTTATGTGCCACGTTTATGTATTGGAAGGTCACAACAATATTTCTCTGGAGCTTTCTCTTCTCCAGGATGAACAATCTTAACTCCCAGCCTTTCTTTATAAGAGAGGTGTTCTGACTGATAATTATATGGTCTCATCTGGAACCTCAGCAACAGATCCATGTCTGCTTTGTGCTGACGACTACACAGCTGAACACAGCATTCCAAGTCAGGTCTCACTGGAGCATAGTAGAGGTACAGAATTACCTCCCTCATCCTGCTGTCCATTCTTCTTTTGATGCAGCTCGGGTTGCAATTTGGTTTGGGGGCTGTAAGCACACACCATCATTTCACTACCATCACTACACACATCTCACTACTCTCAATCCTTTCCCCCCCTTGCTTGTATCGCTATTGGGGATTGCACCAAACCATGTGAAGGACCATTATTATAAAGACAGTGATGAATAAAGAATTATGTGATACATAATAGTTCTGGTAGTGCCCTCTCTCTAGTATTGTATGCTCTCTTGAAACATACAGATTCACATTTGCTAGTAATTGTTGTTGTGTCATATTAATCTTATTACCATTCTATTGTGGTCATTGTCCTATTGAAAAAAAATCTTTGGCTATTCAATGAGGCACATCATTAGCAAAGCAAAACAAAAAAGCAAACAAAAATAGATGCCTGACTGCAAAATATAAAAGAGGAGCTGACAGATTTGATGTGTATAAATTGATTCTTTACATGACCACATACATCTAGCTAAAAACCAACACAGCAGCTGAGAGCACCCCTGGCTCTGCTCGCACTATTCAGCAACATTAGCAAAGCAAATCTTTGGCCCAATGCCTGCCTTTACCACTCCCTTAAGTAAAAAAATCCTGAATAAAGAATGCTAATGAAAAAAAATAGGTAATGAAATTCTAGATTTTAAAATTGGAACAAGTAATAGTGGTGCAGAATTTTAATGGTATAGGACACATGAATGCTCAGGCACAGGGCAGAGCAAAAGAGTTTTGCTTCAACTTACAAATTTTTGATGCAAAATCCAAACTATTTCTTATATTTCTGATTGATATAATACCTAGAGAAAAAAAAAGACTGACCTTTTCCTATGTGAACAGGAATTGCAACAGCTCATCAGTGTAATTGTGTGAGACAGAGAGTTTATCTTTCCGTTAATAGCACCTATAATCGGTTTTCAGTAGAGGTGCAGAATTTGAGATGTGCTAGTTAGTGTTATTATAGACAGGCTGAAGAAATTTCTCAAGACTCTCAGGATTTTATCAACACCAAAAAGTGCACAACAGCTGCTCTTCCACTGTAGTTGTATGACATATATGGGAAAGTGAGGCTTGAACACCCACTTTCCAAAAGTATGAACAGCAAGAGTGACAAGAAAGACAGCATTTCAAGATGTAATCTATCATAATGATTTAATGGACTTTGATTTGTTATTATTGTTTTGGCTAACCTTTTATCCTATGAGCATAAACCAGACAGCAACTTCCTGAGGTAGGCACTGAAGTAACCCACCACAAAATGTCCAGAAGCTATGCTAAATCAAACAGAGACATTTCATGTCCCACTGTCAGTACACTTTACATGTCAATACTGATAATATAATATTCATGCAAATACATGCACCCTGCTTGCAACACTGTATATGGGATGAATGTAGAATCATAGAATCAGTTGGGGTTGGAAGGGACCACATATGGGATGAATTTAGAATCATAGAATCAGTCAGGGTTGTGGTGGTAGGCCTGATGGGTTAAACATGGGATTATCCATGCCCACACATGTTTGCCTGCCCCCCCTCCTTCTGTGCTGGGGAAGCAACCTTGGGAGGGGAGGGCAGGGCAGAAGCCCTGGCTTTGCCTAATGGGGTGAGGCCTGGCAAAGTGCCATTCCAATTAGCTGACTGATGTCCAGTGCCCCACTAGTTGCGGGCTGGATATTGATGAAAGGGATGAGCAGGTAGCACGAGGCTGCTGCTGCCTCATTTTGCATCCCAAATTTGCCTGGAGAGCTTACCAGGAACAGGCTCCAAATGCCTGCATGCAGTCACCTTGCATAGCCCCCAGCGTGACACTGTGCTGAGACAGTGCACACCTCAAGACATCCTACCTGCCCCTGAAAGTCTTCCTGCTAAGACTACAAGTCCTGGAGATACCCAAATTGTCCAGAGGAGCCAGGGACAAGATCAGAGATTGTCTGCCTCCTTTCCCCAGAAGCCTGGGAGAAATCAAGCCTCAGCAGGCAACTGGACAGAATTCCACATGCTTTGGGTACTGTCTGATTTATAATTTTGTGAGGAAATACTTAAAAGCCTCTTCCAGTATAATATTTGCATTTGCCACTTTAAGAAATAAGTGATCTAGTTTTGCCTGTGCCCTGCCTGTATAAATTTCCAACCTGTGCATTGTTTTTTGAATCTGTGAATAAGCTTCTGGTGAGTTTCAATGTTAATAAACAGTTTTCATAGTTATTAACAATCATCACCTGGATATCAAAGTTAATACAGATTATTAATTTTGCATAATCTTTCAGACACGCTGGCCACAGCCTCATCTAGCCTGGCCCTAAACACCTCCAAGGATGGGACCTCAACCACCTCCCTGGGCAAACCATTCCAGGCTCTCACCACTCTCATGATGAAGAACTTCCTCCTCACATCTAGTCTCTATTTAATATTAATATTAATTAATATTAATTCTGTTCTGTATCATCCACTATGACAGCATTGTGGTCAATAACCATATTCTATACTACGCCTTAACCTCCATTCTTGGCACATCTTCAACAGGCAGCAATACACTGACTCTCAGATGCTAGGAAATATTGAATGAAAAGAGAACAAAACTTACCATACTCAGAGTGTTTAATAAAAAAATATCCCTCCTTGGTAGCTGAATCTCACTGAATTTACTAATTATCTGGCTATAAAGTAATATCTTTAAATTGCAGAACTGTGCCTGTACTTAGCAGGCACTATCTGAATATGTGTAAACATAAATGCACATTATTTTTTAGAGTACAAGTTAAGCAGAATTGCTTATGCAAGCATAAATGTGAAGAACTGGTAAGGCTTATCAGTACCTTTTGATGAAGACCAGACATAAAAACAAAGCATTTTTGAGGGGCATATGACAGAACCTCTAAATATGGCTCATAGAGGTTGGAGGACAGCAAGCCTGATGCATCCTTATTATATTCCTTTCCTAAAGCTTCTCTCTCTCTCCTTGCCCTACCTTCAAAATTCAATGGTCACAACAAATTTTGAGGTCTAGAGGACTTGGGCAAAATATAAAGAATGAATGCCCTGAAAACATCCTAAATGTTGAGGTTCTTATGATATCTGTGTAACAAATAAGCTAGGATTGCCCAGAACAGTTCAGCTGTGGAGGCTGTGTGTCTCTATCTCCTATCTATCTCTGAAGGTTTATCTAAAAAAAAGAAGTTTATTTGAGTGGTGTAAACAAGCTGTTCCTTTAACGTGAGTGGAAAACAAGGTGACAAATGGGAATAAATATTAAGGTGAACAGGGGTTCTGTTGAGAAAACTGGCATCATTTTTAGGATTACTCCAAGCATGGAAAAGCGTATGGAAAAGTTTAGCATTTAAACACTGGCAAAAAGATTTTTTTAAAACAAGCAATGAAAACAACATGACTAAGGGAGTGTCCTGATGGTGGACTTGCAAAATACAAACTGATCTTTCCCATGGGACATTACACTTCATTGGTAGTTGATGAATAAGCAGCATTAGTAATTGGGACACTGGAGAAATCCAACTCATCATAATCTTCCCAAGTAAATGTGATTCATGTTGCACTGTACTTTAGGAATATAAGGAAAAGTCACTGAGTTTTGGTGTCAATGCACCCACAGAAAGCTCTTGAACTAAACCCCACAGACAAGATGCGAAGGTCAACTATTCTAAGTCTAATGAAGCTTGGAGTTGCCAGTCCTATCTAACAGGCAAACTAATTAGCATATGCCTATGTGACATCAAGTAGCATTTGTTAGGCCCATCAATGGGTCTAGACTGTTTTCAAAGTGTAAACTGTCCATTTGGTATCAGACACTGTACCACACTCTAAGATGACAACGTTCCTTGGATCAACCTCCATCTGGCTTTAATTACACAGCTGTAGTGACTGGAATAGCTCTTTCAGAGTCTGCTTAGGATTAAGAAGCTGGCAAACAACTTTCCAGTTGCATCGTTTTCCTGTTATCCTTGCCAGCCACACACATCAGATCAGTATTGGATTGTTCATGTGCTGAAATATCATCACCATTAGCCTGTGAACTGCTTCTTGAGCTGCCCTGAGACACAGCTACAGTACAGAGCGGTGGTAAGAATGGCAGGATTTTAAACACGGTCTGACACTGGGCCTAACTGGGTGCATAAGAGCTCTTGCAGCTCAACAAAAAAAAGGAGTTTTCATAGTGCATCCAAAGGGTTTATCTGTATCTAATAAGTCTCAAGTAGCAGAACCTTCTGCTCCTATTTGAATGAGGACTGAACTTGAAATGCCCATACCTATAATGTCACCAACAGCTCTTCCTAGCACAAAGAAAATTGAGCATATATAGATCAAAGGCAGAAAAAAAATAATTGATGTTACTTTTATAAGCTGAAAGATGGGTTTGACTCTTTTAAGTAGTTTAAAACAGCTGCATTTACTTCCTGATTTTTATATCAAAGCAAAATGCAAAGAAGGTAATACTACATCATCTGTCTGCTTCATTTTGAACTAATTGTTTTGATTTAGAAGTATGATCAAAGAGCTCCTATTTTCCTGATAAGTAAACAGTGACATTTCAATCCAGATATTACCATATGCATTCCTAAAGGACTCATCACTGTAAGCATCTAGACTATGCTAACCTGGGATCACAGACACTGTCTTCTATTGCATTCTCAGCTATATTTAGAACACATTCTAAATACTGTGGAGTCCTATGCACTGGTTACTACCCCTGACCTCTTCTAAAGGAAAGCCAGACATAGTGAGGATCTCAAAATGAGGGATGAAGATGTTTGGTGTGATGATAATGATCCATAAGAAGACCCTGACCCTATACCAGAACCAGTACTAGTTCAGCCATTAATTAAGACTGAAATTGTTGATGAAGGGGATGGAAAAGCCCACACTGCCATGTCTACTGTCTCCTGGCTGCCTACTGAGGTACCTAAATTACAGAAAAAATATTCCAGGCATCTGGAGGAATCAGAAACAGAGCATGTGTGGCAGGGTACCCTCACAGGCAGAGAATGGGTCTTGTTGAGCAAGTAAGGGGAAGAAGGACATTGTGGATCTGGAGTTATTTCTAATTACTATACCAGGTAACCACAACTACTCCTTGACTACCTAAGCCATTTATTGGGCAGGAGAGAGAAGATCTTGTCATTAAGATTTCAGAACTCTCAGAGCTAGCAGCCTCTGTGCAAAAGGCATCCAAGTACATAAGCAATGTATGAGAGAGATGTATTAAGACAACCCATAGTGCTAGCTACCATCAATTTGTCCAGATGAACTCCTTTCTTTCGTGGACTTTTAGATAGTAAAAAAAATGTATCTATCAAAGGCCTCAGATTGCATACAAATGCTACTAGTGACTGATTGTTCAAAGTTAGACTGACATTGCTACCTTAGGATAAGATGGTCTCAGAGAGAGGAATTGATAAAATTAGGCTAACACTGTGTACTGAGATAACTGGTTTCAGGAGAGCCTTATCAAGGATGAAAGGTCAAAGATACCCAAAACCTGCATTCTTGAGGCCGTACATTGTTTGGTAAAATCAGAAAAGTCCCCTAAACTTATGCCCTAATGTTGAACTGACAACAGGATACTGCAAAACCACACATCTAGACAAAGAAGTCCCCTATGCAAATAAACCCCTTTACCCTCTGTGTGCACATAGTGAATTTAAAGCTAGCTGTAGCTTTAAGATGAACCAAGAAAGAAACTAAGCAATGTGAGCATCTCCAGTGAAGAGGATAATAAATGGCTACCAAGGCAGAAGCAAATTTATCAGAAGCAGTCTGTAAGACCAACAGTTGGGAAACCCACAGTAGGTGCTTTCTCCTGGATAATAAGTATTGTATTTCAGACTGTCAGCAAGCTCAGGAAATTATCCTCTTTCATTCAGTAACACAACACTGACAGAACAGAAAGAGACTCAAGCAGCTCTGCCACAATTAGTGTCACTGTTCTTCCTCAGATTACTAACATGGAAAAAAATCCCAAACAATAAAACACTAATGAGCTGTGGAAGTCAGAAAATATCTGTGCTATGAGGCTTCACCTCATTTTTGTAGGTGTGTTTTCCTGTTTGAGCAACATTATCCTATTCAGAAAGGAAAAACATATGAAGGTTTCTTGCGCTTCGACCAAATATACACACTTCAGATTTGTCCCTCCACCCACATCCATTCATTATTATTGTTTTATGAACAACATCCATACTTTATCAGAGTAAATTTCACAAGTTTAAAAAACAAACCCCCCAAAAAACCCCACCACACAACAAAAAAGGCAACAGGGACAGCACATTTCACAGATGTGAAAAACGCACCTTGATTATATCAACATTAATCAATTCTGTACAAAGAAGCATAGAAAATAGTTTAGAACACACAAGTCATGGACCACCATCATGCAACCAGACTCTCTTGTACAAACACCAAAGAAAATAAAAGGAGAAAATAAAGAATGTATAGAACAAAAACATTTCATTGACCTGATTTGTCAGAGATGTTGGCTGTGACTGGCGTGGTGCAGCAGCTTGTGTTAGCCTTTGCGCTGTCCTTGGAAGAACCAACTTTGGGTTTATTTTTCGTTGCCTCTAGTGCTTTGACCTTCTTGGCATGTTTACTTCCTTTGTAGTGGGCCTCGGCCTGGCTCTACAAAGGAGAACAAATCAGGCTCACTTTTTTTCTGTACTTCTGTATAACACAATGGATGACAAGGCAGAAAAGTGATACTTTCAATAGCAGGCACCATATTACACAGCCCAGAAAATATTTGTAGCTTTATAATGACAGCTTTCCTAGATGTAAGTTCTTATACATCCAAAAAGACAGGATTTTAATGAATGTTTCATGTTTTCAGTAACTTGGAAAAGAGGTTTCAAGATTACATAAAGTTCTCACTCCTAAAGTGAGGGTTTGTGTTCTAGGCCCAAATGTTACATTTGATTTAAAAATCTAGAGATAATTGCTAGTTTCAACTCTAAGTTATTGAGACTGTAGTCTCAGTGTCAGGATGCTGAACTGCAAGACTACTGAAATGGGCTGCCCAGGGAGGTGGTGGAGTCGCCGTCCCTGGGGCACTTCAAGGCAAGGTTGGACGTGGCACTTGGTGCCATGGTCTAGCCTTGAGCTCTGTGGTAAAAGGTTGGACTTGATGATCTGTGAGGTCTCTTCCAACCCTGATGATACTGTGATACTGTGATACATACAATATGTTAGCCTTATATACTAGTATGTATCTAATAAAACAATCTAAACCATCTTCTGCATCTAAACATGCTTAATAAGAGTAATGTTCTATTTCTTATTATAAGCATACTGTACTGCAGAAAATAACTGCACTAACTCTGTGCTTCCGTGGTGCTTAAAAAGTTGATGCACTATACAAATGTAAGCCTATTCCATTGAGAAGGATGCTAAGATGCTGTTCAACTTTCACATATTGTTCTTTACTCTCTCTTGCTTTAGCTAAAAGAGCACCATGATGTACCATCGAATCATCAATTTTTCCTTCTGTTTCAGGCAGTACAAAAGTATTTTCATCACTGTACTGAGAGCTATTGAAACAAGAATTAATGACATTATCACTTCATTATCAAATCAAAGAAGGGGGATTAAAATATAAATTTTAGGAATGCCAAGTAAAACATGAAAAATTAAATGCTTCTCAGACCTGATTGTTCTATAAACTGCCTTGAATAATTTTTTTTTGGCACCTGAACAACAGGAAGGAGAGGAATTTGGCTAAAGTGCTTTATATATAATGCACTCTTCTTGACCTGTCTAAACAGAAATACATACCAAGATGTAATGTTCACTTTACCCTTGTCTAAAAACTAGCTTCAGAAGCTAGATCAGTGTTTTTGAAGTTGTACAGATAAAGCCAGACAAATAAATGCCTATTTTTAGCAGTGATTTTGAGTCCCTGTTATTGTTCCTAACTCTACCTATCCAGCTGCATTTACAAATTGGGCCACTCTGTTAGGTGCAAAACTAAGAAGCTATGTGCATAATACAAAGTTCAAAGCTTTGGCATCTCAGTTAAGGAACTACCTCTTTTCTGTTTTTCTTTTTTTTTACTTAGGAAATCAGCTTAACAAAAAATGAGTGGACATAATTTTATCCAGAATAAAGTCTATTTCTCTAACATTAAGCTATTCAGCAATAGCTTCACGTTATTAGTATTTACAAACTTAGTAAAAGAAAATACTTCAGACATAGTACTAGGTGCCTCTATTGAAAGTTACATATTAACTAGAGAAAGTTAATATTGTAGTTTACTTCAAAGTAAAACATTCAAGAGAAAGCATGCTTCATGTAACCAGATGACCACACACTGGCACCTGGTATATCAGTGCAAGTAAACTTTTAATAGGTTCATGCAAAAACTTGTTCTCTCTCTTCGGTTGAGTAAGACTCTTCTATTTAGTTCACTGTGTTAAATGAAGCGAGCCATGAAACGAGTCACATGCTTCTTACAAAAAGCAACTAAAACACATATGACATTTGAATTCTACAAAAGAAAATAGCTTTAAGATCATCAGAAATATGCATTACAATAGGAAGACCTTTGGACAGCATGTAATAAAAGAGCAGCGTAAGTGAAGAATAGAAACAGCTGGACCAGACGAGAGAATAGACAGTGTGTTAGAGCCTTCTCAAATAATTATGCTCTGTTAAAACTCCTGGAGATCTGCCACTAAAATGGAGGAGTGGTTTGCATACACTGAAGCTTCTTGACTGACACACCCCATGAAACACAGTGACTTCCACTTTAAAAGGACAGTGTAGGTGTCATACTGTGGCTGCATCTTTTCTACTGTGAGAGATTTTAGTAAGCAAGCATTCAGTTAGAAAGGCTGCCAAATGAGTTTTACTTTGAGCTCCTTTGAAATGGAGATTTTTATTAAACAATTAATTATGAAAACAGTAAAGAGTCAAGTCATCAATGGCTATTAAACTATTTTCTGATTTTAAAACCTTTGAAATAATGATACATGTACAAACACAATATAAGGATTATAAAGAAAGAGCTAAACAGCTATACCACTACTACTACGTGCACTACTTAAAGGGACACTTGTCAACTTCTGTCTTGGACCTCTTCAGTTGTGAATGTGAGTAGAGGAGCAAAGGTCTGTTTGCACTATTATGTCAGTGGGCTTCACACAGGCACAGGAGTTTCACCCTGTCTCTCTCTACCCTTGCTGTTTTGTTCATTTCTCTTAAAGTTTGATGTTGCTATGTGATGCACTAGAATGAGTCTTCAATAAAATTAAAGAAACCATCCACACTTTAGTGTACAAAAGAAAAAAAAAATTGAGTGGTATACATGCCCTTTCCATTCCAATACTTTTATTCTTAAATAATAGCAAGGATAAGATCTTCTACTCAATCATTCTCAAGTTGATGATGTCCCTTTAAATATTTGAACTCTATGGTCTGCGCATATGTGTACTGTTGATAGGATCATATGCTGCCTGAGGCCAAAGCTATACAATGAAACATAAGTGCACTCAAGAGAAAGACTTAGCAAGTCAATTCCTTGATAATAAGCCTTTCTGCTGATATTTGCAATAATAATGCCTGCAATATCAGTAATAACCTACTACAGTCTTTGATTCCCTTCATTCAATCCTCATGTAGTGTACATGAGACCTGTTGAGAACAAGCAAGCCCAGGCAGAATTAAAATTAGGATTTTCATAAACACAAGCAAAGCCTCATGGAAACATGTTGAATGGACTCTCATTTGATTTGAGTTTTGAAATTATTATAACATTTTATTACCAAATTCATAGTTGCACATTACATGGACATAGCAGTAACTTTTGGCCTTATAAGTAAGGGTTCCGAAAACACCAGTTTTTGAAAAACTGTTTGAACAACGTTGGGGGCAAAAGAAAAATTGTCCAACCTTGATTTCAAAGTAGCTAAATATGGAAAAATCTAACTTTGGTAAACTGTTTGACTGCTTCACTTCGTTAGTTAGGTGTACACCACTTATTTCTACACTGAGTTTATTTAGTCTCAACTTCCAGTGGCTGGATTTTGTTATAAACCTTTGATTTTTAGACTCTTTCAAATCATCTCCGTTCTGTGAGTAGATGCACAGATAATCTATTCAAAATGAAGTTAGAGGAGTATTCCTTGAGGTACTGAAGCAATGTTTCCTGGCCATGTAAGCATTATTTTCTAACCCTTCAGATGCACCTGATGCTCAGAGTTTGCTCTGTAAGACAAATCATTTGATTCGATTGCTGATTAGTAACTGAAACACAGCATCAACATGGAACTATGCTCTGTGTATGTTACAAAAAACACTGGAGTTTTCTGGAGTCATGTGTGAATCTGAAATTGGAATATACATTCTGATTATTACTGATATTAATTATTCTGATTATTAATATTCTGATGATTACTAACTCTAGTTTTTGAAACTATTTACACAAGTACCATATTTGCTCCAAGTTCCATTTCAAACTGGCTTCTGACACAAATAAGTTCTGTAGACACAAGGTTTAAACATGTATGAAGGAAAGACATTTTACCTGTTTTAATATAAAACCCCAATAAAGCATAAAATGAAATTAAGAGTGACTATTTTTGGGATGCAATATTTTAAGTGGATACTGAAAGCACTTTTTGATAACCATTGACTAAAGAAAACTAATTCATGTAAATTCCATGTAATCAAAACAATGAGGAAGTAAAAAAAGTTAGGAAAAGCCAAAATAAAGATACGTAACCTTAACAAATCTCTCTGTACTCCTACTTAATGATGCTTTTTAAGCACATAATAACTTATTCCAGCATATGGGGCTACATTTACTGTAGGTATTAACCACTACTCTGTATCACTAATCAGTTTTATTGGGATATTTCAGTTTTTTTATTTTAAAAAGACTAAGTTTGCTTTCTTTCTGAAACAATCATAATTAAATGTCACCAGTGAACTTGTACATTTTCAAATTAAACATTTACTAAGTTAAGGAAGGTGAACCTTGATAAAGTGGAATATGAAAGTATTTCATATGAAAGAACTTCCTGCCTAGGAAAAACCTAATTCCCTCTCTGTTCTAAAATTGATTATGATCTGCCAGATTCACATATACACACTACAACATTTTAAAGACAAAGTCCCCTACTTAGTAGAAAGTACATGAAGTTGTGAAGTACTGGCCAGTAAGTTATAATGAACAGGAAAAGATCTAAGATGCCATAAATGTGACATTACATATCAGAATGCAACAAACACCTTTGTATTGACAGGCTAGATTCCACAAAAGTGTAAATGCCTTTGCTTAATATTACCTTTTGGTCAATCTATCTTTTGATAAACATATGTGTAAATCTTTAGAATGAAAAAACTGAAATGAGAAAAAAAAAAAGTATTTTACATCCAGTTGCAAATAATTAAGAATACAACTGACAAAGAAACGTGCAATTTGTCTCCCATAGTTTGGTCTCCCAAAATTTCTACACCTTAAAACACTGCCAGGACTCCTGTCCTCTCTTTAAACCACCTACATTTTCAGTTTCATTCATAGTTTATAATTAGCAATTAAAAAATCCCAACCAATTAAAACTTTTGATGTTTAAGAGAGCCTTCTATGCTATAAGGATTAATGACTTAGCCCTAACAAAGGACAAGTTTTTCCTCTCTTAAAAAGATATTTAATTGAGACACACGAATGATCTAAATGTTACATTTGATTTAAAAATCTAGAGCCAATTGCTAGTTTCAACTCCAAGTTATTGAGAGTGTAATCTAAGTGTCAGGACGCTGAACTGCAAGACTACATACAATATGTTAGCCTTAAAGAATCACAGAATCAACCAGGTTGGAAGAGACCTCCAAGATCATCCAGTCCAACCTAGCACCCAGCCCTATCCAGTCAAATAGACCATGGCACCAAGTGCCTCATCCAGGCTTTTCTTGAACACCTCCAGGGACGGTGACTCCACCACCTCCCTGGGCAGCCCATTCCAATGGCAAATCACTCTGTGAAGAACTTCCTCCTAACATCCAGCCTAGTATGTATCTAATAAAACAATCCAAACCATCTTCTGCATCTAAACATGCTTAATAAGAGTAATGTTCTATTTCTTATTATAAGCATACTGTACTGCAGAAAATAACTGCACTAACTCTGTGCTTCCGTGGTGCTTAAAAAGTTGATGCACTATACAAATGTAAGCCTATTCCATTAAGAAGGGTGCCAAGATGCTGTTCAACTTTCACATATTGTTCTTTACTCTCTCTTGCTTTAGCTAAAAGATGCACCATGATGTACCATCGAATCATCAATTTTTCCTTCTGTTTCAGGCAGTACAAAAGTATTTTCGTCACTGTACTGAGAGCAATTGAAACAAGAATTAATGACATTATCACTTCATTATCAAATCAGAGAAGAAGGGTTAAAATATAAATTTCAGGAATCCCAAGTAAAACATGAAAAATTAAATGCTTCTCAGACCTGATTGTTCTATAAACTGCCTTGAATAATTTTTTTTTTTGGCACCTGAACAACAGGAAGGAGAGGAATTTGGCTAAAGTGCTTTATATATAATGCACTTTTGATTTAAAAATCTAGAGGTAATTGCTAGTTTCAACTCTAAGTTATTGTGACTGTAATCTAAGTGTCAGGATGTTGAACTGCAAGACTACATACAGTATGTTAGTGGTGTGTAGTAGTATGTATCTAATAAAACAATGCAAATCATCTTCTGCATCTAAACATGCTTAATAAGAGTAATATTCTATTTCTTATTATAAGCATACTGCACTGCAGAAAATACCTGCAGTAGCTGTAGTTTTTGGATAAAATCGAGGTGTACATACATATATAAAGGGAGAGAGAGAACCAGGAAACACACAAATCATCTAGATACATAGATAGCAGTATTACCTCTAAGAAATGTTTGAAATTCAGATAAGACTGCAGTACAAAGATTACAGAAAATTACCCCTGTCAGGAGCAATGACTGACAGTATATTTGAAATCAGCACTATTCATTTTGACAGTTCACAAGTGACTGAATTCTAGAATCTATTTGCTGTGTGAATGACTAATTAACTGAATTTATTAACCTGCCTGATCCCTTCAATGGCAATCTGATTCAAGTTTGACTAGGTCTAACAGTTCAGGGTGTGTGCACATGAAATGAAACTTTTTTGGTTGTTGCTGCTGTTCAGATTTATTCAGGCTCAGCTGAAGTAGCCCTTTGAAAGGTCTTCATTGAAATAAGACCATTGGACCCTCAACACTTAAACTGAGTGCTTTAATCTGCCATCATATTACCCAGTCTGACAAGAAATAAAACTAAATCTATGTAGAGCAGGATGACATTAGGAAGGAGAAATACAGAAATGAGGCTCAGGGGTGACCTCATTGCTGTCTACAACTACCTGATGGGAGGCTGTAGCCAGGTGGGGGTTGGTCTCTCCCATGCAACCAGTCCTGTTCAATATCTTCATTGATGATCCGGACCAGGGGATTAAGTCCATCATCAGTAAGTTTGCCTGATCCTTGGCTAGGAGCAGGTGTTGATCTGTTGGAGGGTAGGAGGGCCCTGCAGAGGAACCTGGACAGGCTGGATGGGTGGGCAGAGGCCAATGGGATGAGATTTAACATGGCCAAGTGTAGGGTTCTACACTTTGGCCACAACAACCCCAAGCAGTGCCAGGCAGAAAGGGACCTGGGGGTACTGGTAGATAGTAGCTGAAGATGAGACAGCAGTGTTGCCCAGATGGCCATGAGAGCCTGGCCTGTATCAGGAACAGTGCAGCCAGTAGGACAAGGGAGGATATTCTGCCCCTGTACTCAACATTGGTCAGGCCACATCTTGAATACTGTGTCCAATTATGTGCCACTCAATTCAAGAGAGATGTTGAGATACTGGAACATGTCCATAGAAGGGTGACGAGGCTGGTGAGGGTTCTGGAACACAGCTCTGTAAGGAGAGGCTGAAGGAGCTGGGGTTATTTAGCCTGGAGAAGAGGAGGCTCAGGGGTGACCTCATTGCTGTCTATAACTACCTGAAGGGAGGCTGTAGCCAGGTGGGGGTTGGTCTCTTCTCCCAGGCAACCAGCAACAGAATAAGGGGACACAGTCTCAAGTTGTGTTGGGGGAGGTCTAGGCTGGATGTTAGGAGGAAGTTCTTCACAGAGAGAGTGATTGGCATTGGAATGGGCTGCCCAGGGAGGTGGTGGAGTCACCGTCCCTGGAGGTGTTCAAGAAAAGCCTGGATGAGGCACTCAGTGCCATGGTCTAGTTGACTGGATAGGGCTGGGTGGTAGGTTGGATCTTGGAGGTCTCTTCCAACCTGGTTGATTCAAAATATAGTAAGGAAGGACACCAAGGTGTTTTACATCCATAATATATTATCATTTTACTTCACAGCAGGTCCTAAACTACAAAGCTCCCTTTCTTAAAATAGTAAGAGATCTGCCAAATATTTGACCAGGTAGCTTAGCAGTTAAAACCATATTGTAAGAGTATGCACATTTATGAGAGGACTACATAAATTCATAAAAAAATTATACTAGAAGCATAACTTTAATAAAAATTACATGAAGTGATAAATGAGGAAGAGGTGTTGAAAAATTTAGTTTTATCTCATTGCATATTAATAATAGATATAATTGAAGAAATCTACCATACTGAGGTATTCATATATCTATGATACCACAGCTATGCATTAGGTTCCAGTTCTGTTTTCAACAGGTTTCTAAAATCTAATTGCTCTGAATGGTAAGGTAGGTTACCCTTTGAAAAGGACATAGCAAAGCATAAAAGTTGTGAATATCAGCCACGTCATAAGAAGTCAAGTCAGGTTTTAAATGTCTAAGCAAACTTAGTTAAAAGCTCTGTTAAACAGCTGCTATTTGAAAAGAACTCTCAGCACATTATAACCCTGTACCCTATAATCATGCAATATTTCTGTCATGTTGGAGCTAACAACTTTCATCATTTTGTCAGTTCTGTCTACAAAATAGAAAATTACCTTCATAAGTTCCTAAGATTTATGCTTTTAATTACCTCTTATCTGCTTCACTACCTTCCACATCCAAAGAATCAATATAAATAGTCTTATTTATAGGGAAAATGTAAAACATTTGACAAAATACAATGACAGTTCTGTAGATTTTTATTTGATCCTATTGATTATTTTGTGTGTTATCTTCTTGACAGCATGAATGATTCATTCAGATTTGCAAGGTTTGTTAATACTTGTCTAAACCTCAAAAATATGCCTTCTGTTTTCTTTTTTTTAAAGAGATCATCACTACTATCACATCATTTTTTTTAACTATAAATGCATTCAACACTAAATATGACCTTCACCATCTCTTCATGTTCTGTTACATCTTTTTTTTCTTTCTGATCTGCCTGCAAAGTGCTTTTCCTTGATTTCAAAGTCTTGGCAGATGACACCAGAAACCACAACTGCCTTACAGTCATTACTCACACAGCAACACACTGCACAAAGACAAGTTTATTTCAGTCTAATGATATACTATCAACTACATGGCACCTACCAAGCTCTACCACAACCAAAGACCTTTCTGCAAGAAACAGTGTGCAGGGAGAAGCAGGTATTTCTTTTAGATGTGATCAACAGATGATGAACTCTGGTCTTAAAAAAAATAGACAAAAGACCAGTACCAAACAAAAGGCATTAACAAAAGCCCATGTGAACTGCTAGCATAACGTAATTGTGTGTTTGGAGCACAGACAGATCTGATGCTGAGAAAAGGAACTGGATTAGGACTGGATTTGGATTAAGCTCCAAAACCTCTGTGGACTATCAATTAAAACAAGGAGAGAGATCAAAGAGCAGTTACTTGAACATAAGGTGATGATTCACGGATGTGTAGGGGGAAAAAAAAATCAGTTCTGCAGAAGCCAAACAGGTATTCTTGCAACTCTACTTTCTCTTATGGCTGCACGCTACAGCGGTGTAGCAGAATATAACAAACATCTCATGGCCAAAGCTCCACAGCTGCTAGAGAGACTTTTTGCCACACAGCAGCTGCAGGAGATGCTGCAGACTCATCTGGTGGCCAGAAGGAGTAAGAAAGAATGAGCCAAGAGTAGGCAGAGATGGATTCTAATGTTGGATAGAAATCAGCCATCTTCTCCCTTGTTCTGTTGCTACTCAACTGTCTTACAGGGGAATAAGGATTTAGCAAACTCGGGCTGCTTTTTGTTTCTGCTAGAATGTCTGTCATACAAATGATTAATATCAACAAGCCAGACCTATGTAATCGCTGTGAAAACTTATTTAGCAAATCTTATCTGTAGTCCATATAGATATACCACGAGTCTTGGAAGGAATCCTGGAATTCTTAAAAGGAAAAAAAATATTTTATCCAAGGCTGAACTAAATCTTTCTCAGCATGTCTTGCTTCCTCTTGGTGGAATAGTTATGTCCCTTGTTCTGGTAGTGTTTAAGCAACTGTAAAATCTGACTCACTACCACAATCTGTTCTATGAAGAGAGTTCTTCCTCTACTGCTGCATGGTCTCTGAGATATTTATCCCTTCTTTTCTAAGCTGGATTATAACTTGAACTTTACTGACACACTAATCATTGCTGTACTAGTACACATGCTGTTTCATCACCATGTAGAAATGGAGAGATAAAATGGTGTTAACAGATATTTGGATGCAAAGATGGAATCACTTGTGTCAGATCCAGCCATAACTATTAATGAATGGGTTCAGTTTTTTCTTTTCTTTTTGTTTTGAAGAATAATTTTTCCCAATACAAATAAGTTCCTTGGCATACCAGAATAAAGTTTAAGCAGGCTAAAATAATGCCCCACTTACTGTTCTGACTAATCAGTCTCATCTGATACCAATCCTCATAATGCTATCCTTTCTCAGTTGCAATTTCTGACGCAATTTAATGACAGCTGATTCCCAGTATCTACCACCATTAAAAATTGTTCTAGAGCAAAGGTTTTTCTCTATTCCTGACTCGTTCTTTTTAGCATTTCATGTCTCTTGAATTGTTGCTTGTAATCTTGAGGTCAATTAATTTTCTTGTGTTTCTTTTCATGCTTTTTCTTCACTAAATCCTGCTTTGCCCCCCACTTAACAAGCAAACAAAGAAAACAAAGCTAATCAGTGAAAATTCAGCATAGAAACAGGCACCCAGTACGATTTCAGATGCCTTTATGTGTCCTGCCTGACCTCCAATTGTGGGTCCTCTGCCAAGTCTATAAGCCTGTCCCAGATGCTTCAGAAACTCAGGCAAGAAAACACTTAGGTTTAGGCACTCAATTCCAGTCTAAGTACCAGCTAGAGCTTCTTAACTGCATAATGTGAAAAACACAGTTGAAGCATCCTCAGTGATGATTGTTGCCAGGTCAATACTGCTATTACAGATAAAATTCTCATTGAACAACCTCATAGCTATTACAACTGAAATTTGGTGTTGTTTCTTGAAGGTGACATTGTATTTGTTTGTTTGTTTGTTTGCTTCTCAAGACTTTGAGTGATCTCTTCTGCACTACAGTTTCTCCTGGAGTTGACAAAACTTGGAAAAGGGGCTCGAGATGGTTCTCTAATAGTTCATTACCAAAAAAACCCCACAACTTCCAAATTGACCAAACTGTGGCTAATGAATGCTAGAAAATAACAGATTACGATGTCAAATGTCTGAGTCAAACCCCATAACTTCTCTGTTAATAAACTGATCAGGCTAAAATTAGACCAAATTTAGAGTCTTCATATTGTACTTAAAACAATTATTTTGTACTTTAGAAAAATGTTTTAGAAGTACAGGAGACTAGAAGATCCTGAGGAATTCAGAATTCAGGAGACAACCTACTTGAAAATTGCCTTCTATCCCTGACATCAGATTTTCTCTTCCAGCAGATAGCTGCAGATCCCTGTCACTGGCAGGACTCTCTCACCAAAGCAAAACTTGAAAATATACTAGCAGAAGAAATTGGAAACCTTTGCAATTTACAGTATTAATTTAGCAGAAGATTTGACAACTATATATTGACTGGTCTGACTATTTTGGTCTACTGATCCAGAACAGTGGGTGTCGACAGTGTGAGGAAAATATTGCAGGCAGCAACAATTTTCTTCTTCTCACAGATAAATATCCATTTGTTGTATCTATGCCATAGATAAAGCAGTATTAGAATCAGGTCACAATGTTCAAACAACATGCAATTAAGATCCTGTTATGAGTACAAAAGTAAGAAAAATATTTAATGGCTTACTTCTGTAATTTTTATTTAATTTGCTTGCATAATTTAGGTCAAAGGAAGTTCAAAGGAACAAAATGTCTACCAACAACAAGGAGTATGTCAGGCTTGTAGAACCAATAAAAACTGCAAATGTGGAGCTGCAGTACTACAAATCTCATTCTGTAACCTATTATGCTCAAGCTTTTAATGCAGGTTGTCACAGTTTGATGCCATCTGAAGGACTCTAGACTATGGCACTACATGCCTCATCCAGGCTTTTCTTGAACACCTTCAGGGATGGTGACTCCACCACCTCCCTGGGCAGCCCATTTCAATGCCAATCACTCTCTCTGGAAAGAACTTCCTCCTAACATCCAGCTGAGACCTCCCCCAGCACAACTTGAGACTGTGTCCCCTTGTTCTGTTGCTGGGTGCCTGGGAGAAGAGACCAACCCCCACCTGGCTACAGCCTCCCTTCAGGTAGTTGTAGACAGCAATGAGGTCATCCCCTGAGCCTCCTCTTCTCCAGGCTGCACAACCCCATCTCCCTCAGCGTCTCCTCACAGGGCTGTGCTCCAGGCCTCTCACCAGCTTTGTTGCCATTCTCTGGACACATTCCAGTATCTCAATACCTCTCTTGAATTGAGGAGCCCAGAACTAGACACAGTACTCAAGGTGTGGCCATGGCCTAGTTGATTGGACAGGGCTGGGTGATAGGTCAGACTGGATGACCTTGGAGGTCTCATCCAACCTGGTTGATTCTATGATTCTATCCCTTCTTAGAATATTACATTGACGGATCTGGTTCATCAAAATTCAAGTTACAAGGTTCGCAAATATCTGACTAACCTTTACCCTAATACGCAAGCACAGAATTAACTGTAAAGGCCATTCCACTCTCTAAGCATAACTTCACACTATAAAGAGACCAAAAAGAAAAATATAAGCAAAGAGTTCAGATTTTTATTTCTGTATAACTCTTAATAAACTAAGACAGAATTACAGGACTCTGAAGAGCTTAGTCAAAAGGCCATTATCACTACCCTAAGTGAAATTACAATGCAGAGAAATATCCAAACAAAAGAAGTTTTCACTCGAGGGACAAAAAAAAACCAACCCAAAACCAAACCAAGTAAACAAACAAACAAAGCAATCAAACAAAAAATTCAGTCAGATAAATAACTTGTAAGGTCAAAAGACTAAACTTGCTGGAAAGACTTAAGTCTTATGTAAATTTCCCAGGTAAAGCTAAATAATTTCATGAAAGGCTAGATAGCTTTTAAAATAGAAGAGCTATACTATAAAAAAAATCATTCTCCAAGTATTCCTGTATGTTGTGGTTATGAAATATCTTTGAAACATTTTTTTTTCACTTCTAATAGAATCCTAGCACATTCTAAAATCAAATTTCCAGGTTGTTTTTGAAAGTCCTGGTAAAGCAAATTTCTGTAGAAAGTAAGGAACTTCATTTTATCACTAACAGTGACACAGTCAAGATGCTTCGTCTTTTCTTATAACCATCCATCACAAAAACATGATGACATATTCTAGTAACTAGAACTGAGCATAATGATCACATTTGGAAAGGAGTACATCACTGTATGAATACACCTGCCTCAGAAGAAGACAGAGAACTATAATCCACCATTATTTTTTGATGGCACTATCGAAAGCATAATACAATCTGCACTTTTTGTTCTACATTGTGACTAAGTCTAGATAGGAAAAATTGCTTGGTTGGCAGATGTACAAAATGGTATTGTATTCCACCTCTCTTCTTGTCTTTATTTTGAGCCACTAGATTGTGATTCAGTCTGTCTGCCCAAAGTGCTGTTTGTTCACCTGAATGTCAGTGCAGATGAAGTGAATGACGCCTCTAGGTGCACACCTATCATCAGTGGGTGATGGAGTAGGGCCCAACTCATATGCAAAAATCTTCCTGGATCTCAATCTTAACAGCTTGATTTGTTCCTTGTTTTAATCAGTAAAAGAAGGTATTTGAGTCAAGTATGAAAGCAGTAAGATTTTTTTCTCACCTTAAAACTTAAAGAGGAAAGACAAGTGAACAAAATTTTAAGTAAGAGTTTTCAAAAATCAGTTAACTGAGTAGATATTGCCACTTCAAAGGAAGTTTAATAAGCTTGCCAAAAGATGACAGATCTAGAAATCAGTTTGCAGGTAAGACAGCACTACTTCAAACCCCCTACCAGCCTAGATAAGAAAGCCAAACTGGGAAAATCACTTCACAAGATACTTTTTAAAGTGGGATGACAGAGGCAGAGAAAATCAGAGTAATAGACATAGGTGCCTTACTGCAAATCTCTAGGAGCACCAAGTATTCAAAGGCTTTCAGGTGGTGTCTGCAAACTAGTTCTTAGAATGAAAAGATAACAGCAAAACATATAATATTTAAGTACCACATTTGTCCTTGGACTTGAGATCAACAAAATTATTTGAGGTGTCTTCTATTAGCTTAATGACACTCGTGAGTAGTCGCCAAGAATAAATACATATTTCTGAATTGTCTGAGGCTATAATTTTCATAGAATCATAGAATCAACCAGGTTGGAAGAGACCTCCAAGCTCAGCCAGTCCAACTTAGCACCCAGCCCTATCCAGTCATCTAGACCACGGCACTAAATGCCTCATCCAGTCTTTTCTTGAACACCTCCAGGGACAGCAACTCCACCACCTCCCTGGGCAGCCCATTCCAATGGCAAATCACTCTCTCTGTCAGGAACTTCCTTCTACCATCCAGCCTATACTTCCCCCGATATAGCTTGTTTTCTAAAGCCTTTAATTGTCAGGAAAAGCATTAGTTTGATATATATTTTAAGCCTATCAGTCAATGTACTCTTTTACAATATGTTGTTTCTTTGAAATTTATCATACTCAAAAAAGACAGAAGTAAATACTCAGAGAGTGATTTGCCATTGGAATGGGCTGCCCAGGGAGGTGGTGGAGTTGACATCCCTGAAGGTGTTCAAGAAAAGCCTGGATGAGGCACTCAGTGCCATGGTCTAGTTGACTGGATAGGGCTGGGGGATAGGTTGGACTGGATGATCTTCCAGGTCTCTTCCAACCTGGCTGATTCTATGAAATGAAAGTTACAGGAAGAGTGATTTTATTAAAAACATATGAAACCATACTGTCAGTGGGGATGTAAGAACAAGAGAGAAAAAAGATATTTCATCTGGAAGAATCATAAAGGTTGGAAAAGATCTCCAAGACCATCAAGTCCAACCATTAACCTAACAACACTGAGTGTGACGTGGAGAACTTACAGGGAAATTTTTTTGTCTGCTTCCCCTCCTTTACTTTATTAAAAAAATACCAATTATTTATTGCAGTATGTCTTGCAAGTTACTGGAATATCAAATGGAATACTGTCACTGGATGATACCGTGCCAGAGCCATTCACAAAAACCCAAGTGCAATATACCTCTATGAGCTTCCACCTCTGAGTAGACAAAATATCAGGCTAAGAAGAATATGGGCAGAAGAGGAATGATTCGTTTGGGGGGAGGAGAAAGCTGTAGATTAATGATACTTTATGTAAGACAAATAAATAAATAAAATAGCCAATACTTACATCAGAGTTAAATCGAAGCTGGCAGACGTTACAGGAAATGACTTGCTTCTTCTTTGGGGGAACGGACACTCCAAATGTATGGTTTATGACTGCTTTTTGCACAGGATCCATCTGGAGAACAAACAAGTCATTTATAACTTTTCAGGGCAATGCAGTAAAGAAAAAAAATTCCTTTTTCTACTACAAGTTTTTTCTTCTTTTGCTTTTCTTTTTTCTTTTAATTGTTAGATAAACAGAAGGAAATAAAATTTCTGCCCTCATAATAGTTAGATTTAACACAGGTTAGTGAACTGGTAGCATGTCAGAGCTTATGAAGAAAAGGCAAGTCCATTGGTGGCATCATCCTCAGGCTACTAAATAGTTCCTCCCTCAACCCTGCACATCCTGTGTTCTGCAGGGCCCCACGGTTGGACCTGAATTGCAACAAGTCCCCCAGAGAGCCTTCCCCCGCCACCTGCTGACTCAACAGAGGCATGATGAGAAACAACACCCTAACAAATCACTCTTATTTAGCACTAATTGTTTTTCTGTTCAGAGATAGATATTAGCCTTTTTGTGAGAGGATGGTTCTGTTGAAAAAGGTCACAATCATCAAACTTCTCCATGTAGAACAGATTAGCGACAGATCCTATGGGAAGGCTAAGTTCAGAGGAGTGCAGGGGGAGTGTTTGCATGAGGAAAGGATACTGAAGTTCTCCACACTTAGGAAAACATTTTATCATAAGGCTCTTCAGAGGGACTTGGATAGGCTAGATCAATATCAATGAGATGAGTTTCAACAAGGCCAAATGCCAGGTCCTGCACTTGGGTCACAACAACCCCAAGTGACACTACAGGCCTGGGGCAGTGTGGCTGGAGAGCTGCCTCGCAGAAAGGGATCTGGGGGTTGTAATAGACAGGAGCTGAATAGGAGCCAGCAGTGTGCCCAGGCAGCCAAGAAGGCCAATGGCATCCTGGCTTGTATTATAAATGCTGTGTCCAGCAGGAGCAGGGAGGTGATTGTCTCCTTGTGCTTGGCTTTGGTGAGGCCACACCTCAAGTACTGTGCTCAGTTTTGGGCACCGCAATACAAGAGAGATGTGGAGGTGCTGGAGCAGGTCCAGAGGAGGGCAACAAAGCTGGTGAAGAGCCTGGAGAATAAATCTTATGAGAAGTGACTGAGGGAGCTGGGGATGGTTAGTTTGAAAAAGAGGAGGCTGAGGGGAGACCTTATTGCTGCCTACAACTACCTGAAGGGACATTGTGGAGAGGCTGCTGCTGCTGGTCTCTTCTCACGGGTAACTGGAGACAAATCAAGGTGGGAATGGCCTCAAGCTGAGACTGGGGAGGTTTAGATTGGACATTTCATGGAAAGAGTGGTCAGGCATTGGAATGAGCTGCCCAGGGAGGTCATTGAGTAACCCACCCTGGATGTGTTTAAGGGTAGTTTGGATGTGGTGCTTAGGGATATGGTTTAAGGTGAATCTTGTAGAATAGGGTTATAGGTTGGACTTGGTGATCCTGAGGGTCTTTTCCAGCCTGGATGTATCTGTGATTCTGTGATCAGTGAAGCACTGCATATATTACCTATGACTGGATTTTCCAGAAACCAGGAACTGACTGCTTGTTTGCTAAATATCAGGACTTCTGCTGGTCAGCAGTTTAGAATACCCTCAAGACTGCAGAGAGCTCTGCTATTAACACTGCAGGAGCTGGCGAGCAGCACTGAATGTTAAGGAAATGGTTTATAACTGCTACTGCCTTGAGGCCTCCATTAAGCATAATATATCATTTTTCCTGATGTGTCATGGATAGAGATTAAAACTAATTTCCTGACTCAAAAAGATATGAACATTTTTCTAATTTAAATAAAAGAGAATATCTGGTCTGACCTCACAGCTTGGAGCTGTAGGTTAGACCAGATGACCCCTGAGATGCCTTTCAACTTGAATTACCCTATGATCATCTGTGCATGTATGGTCCTCCACCCTTATTTAAGATCAGAAATGGATTCTGAAGAAGAGAGGGCAAAAAATGGCCTCTAAGATAAACTATAATGTGTTCATTTCCCAACTTTGTTTTTAAAGCATCTCAGAGAAAATAATTTGATTTGCAGTCACAATGATAGTTTTTCCTACTTTAAAGCACTATCTGAAGAAATCATATAAATCTGTTTAACTTTGGGTGGTACACGTCATGTATTTGATAGTAAGATAACTTAGAAAAAGCAGAGAGAAAAGTCAAATTTACAGAATCATGAGTTGAAGATTGTAACAGTAAATCAGCTGCTTCCAGACTTTCTAAACCGGAGGACAAAGACTGTAATTTTATCTCAGTACACATTTAGGTTTCCAGAGAAGTCTTCATTAACAAGTATTTTCTTTGGATATATGCACATGCACAAATAGATAAATCCAGGAAAAAACATGCTGCATCATTTCTGCCCAGAAAGACATTCTTGGATAATATATCACTTAATATTAAACACTTAATTTTTTTGAACTATGGCTACAGAGGTTTCTTGATACATTCCTTTTAAACCATAGGCATGATTTTGTAAATGTCATTGCTAACCATTTTCTGGAGAGATGATGTAATTTTTATCAGCTTTTGCTATTAAACACAGTATTTCATTGCCATAGAGGTACCATATTAAGACAATTACAAGAGTGAAAAACATCTTGTCTAGAATGGACTACTGAATTATTAAATGACACAATGTTGTTACAACGAATATGATCAAGTCTAAAAATACCCAATAAAACAAATATCCTTATTTCCTGTTTTCTGTGTTTCTAGAATATATTGTAGCCCAAAGTTTAAAAGCTTAGAAGGTAACAACAGAAAACAAAAATCTGCTCCTAACTTGTATCATTTATTGCATCACTCTGCATGAAATATCAAAATTATACAAGCAGGCAAAATGGTTTCTGAGCATCATTATATAATAGACATATACCAGTCAACATACATTATTACTTTGATGATATATATGAAAAGATTCATTAGGGAACAGTTTTGAGGGTTTTTTTACCTTAAATGGAAGATCAGTTTTGCCTTTCAACTACTATTTTTTAAATCAGGTAATCTAGAACAAAAGAGTAATGCTGAAATGTACCTCAGCCATATGAAGTGCCTGAGACTGTCAAAATAAGCATCAAAAATACCCAAAAGATTCTGAAGTCTTGCTCCAAACAAATAAAAAGGCAAAAAGCAGCAGCAACCAATGATTCCTTGGTGCATTCCAGATAACCATCCACAGTGCTAGCGTTAGGCAATGCCGTTCAGAACCATACAAGGCAGACTGCACACAAAGTCCCAGTTTCAGACAGAAGTATCAGCACAAAGATGAAATCTGCACAAATAATACAGCTCAGACTGCCTCTATGAAGTACCACTCAGGATTCCCAGGGGAATGGTTAATGATCTTTCCCAAACAGGAGCCCCATCTGTAGGCTGGTCATCATTAGAATTCAAGAAGTGCAACATTAACAATTAATGGCTTTTAAATATAGCAGAAACTGGAGTGGATTACAGCATGATGGAAAAATAAAATAGTATCTCTGTGAGAAGATTAATACTGCAGGGTAAACTGATCTCAGATCACTACACAAAGTTATCCCCTCCATTTCAGGGAGGGAAGGAGCAGGAAACAGGGAGAACTTAATGCATTGATGTATATATTCAGAAATAATACAGCATACTTTGCCCAGTGGGGAGCACCAGTATTTAAAACACAGTTCTACAGAACAAAACAATAACAGAGGCTAACAGTTACCATAAATACAAATAAAAATCTGTACTCTACTGTTTATGATAGAGGAGAAATTAATACAGTCATTCACAGTGCTCTGATAGCTGTAACTAAGCCTAACAACCTTTTATCCTTGTTCTCCTATTTCAAAAGCTTTAATAAAAAGTTAAATTTAAAAATGTCTTTCCAATGAATTTGAAGACCCTACTTCTGTACAACAGGTCTCCTTAAAACTACCTAAGTGTGCAAAGATTAACAGAACCTGGATAGATTTCAGCAGTAAACTACTACTACTACTATTATTTCCTAGATTTCAGAACGTGTAAACATGAGAAATACTCTGCAGCTACTGAGACCAGTGACACTTACTTTCAAAGCATGTAAAGAATGTGAATGTAACAACAGACAGTCCAAAGCACAGACTAAATGCTATACTCTAATGTAGCTGCATCCAGCTTTTTGTTCTGTCCCACAGAAGAAATACATAGAATCATAGAATCAACCAGGTTGGAAGAGACCTCCAAGATCATCCAGTCCAACCTAGCACCCAGCTCTATCCAGTCAGCTAGACCATGGCACTAAGTGCCTCCTCCAGTCTTTTTTTGAACACCTCCAGGGGCGGTGACTCCACCACCTCCCTGGGCAGCCCATTCCAATGCCAATCACTCTCTCTGGGAAGAACTTCTCCTAACATCCAGCCTAGACCTACCCCGGCACAACTTGAGACTGTGTCCCCTTGTTCTATTGCTGGTTGCCTGGGAGAAGAGGCCACCCCCCACCTGGCTACAATGTCCCTTCAGGTAGTTGTAGACAGGAATAAGATCACCCCTGAGCCTCCTCTTCTCCAGGCTAAACAGGCCCAGCTCCCTCAGCCTCTCCTCATAGGGTTTGTGTTCCAGGCCCCTCACCAGCTTTGTTGCCCTTCTCTGGACATGTTCCAGCACCTCAACGTCTCTCTTGAATTGAGGGGCCCAGAACTGGACACAGGACTCAAGGTGTGGCCTGACCAGTGCTGAGCACAGGAGAAGAATAACCTCCCTTGTCCTACTGGCCACACTGTTCCTGATGCAGGCCAGGATGCCATTGGCTCTCTTGGCCACCTGGGCACATTGCTGGCTCATCTTCAGCTTACTACCTATCAGTACCCCCAGGTCCCTTTCCTCCTGGCTGCTCTCCAGCCACTCAGTCCCCAGCCTGTAGCGCTGCTTGGGGTTGTTGTGGCCAAAGTGCAGAACCCTGCACTTGGCCTTGTTAAATCTCATCTCATTGGCCTCTGCCCACCCATCCAGCCGTTCCAGGTCCCTCTGCAGAGCTCTCCTACCCTCCAACAGATCAACACCTGCTCCTAGCTCAGTGTCATCTGCAAACTTACTGATGCTGGACTCAATGCCCTCATCCAGGTCATCAATAAAGATATTGAACAGGACTGGGCCCAGCACTGATCCCTGGGGAACACCACTAGTGACTGGCTGCCAACTGGATGTGGCACCATTCACCACCACTCTCTGGGCTCTGCCATCCAGCCAGTTCTTGATCCAGCACAGAGTGAATCTGTCCAAACCATGAGCTGCCAGCTTGGCTAGGAGCTTCTTGTGGCAGACAGTGTCAAAGGCTTTGCTGAAGTCCAAGTAGACTACATCCACAGCCTTCCCCACATTCACCAGGCAGGTAACCTGATCATAAAAGGAGATCAGGTTGGTGAGGCAGGACCTGCCCTTCCTAAATGCATGTTGGCTGGGCCTGATCCCTTGGCCATCCTGTAGGTGCTTTGTGATGGCACCCAAGATGACCTGTTCCATGACCTTGCCTGGCACTGAGGTCAGGCTCACAGGTCTGTAGTTTTCTGCTCCTCCTTATGACCCTTCTTGTGTATGGGAATCACATTGGCCAGCTTCCAGTCTTCATGGACCTCTCCAGTGAGCCAGGACTGCTGATAAATGATGGAGAGTGGCTTGGCCAGCTCAGCTGCCAGCTCTCTCAGCACCCTAGGGTGGATCCCATCTGGTCCCATGGACTTGTGAGGTAACATGTAGTTACCAAGAGAAGAACAGGATCAGCACAAATGCCTTGTGTTTCCTCCAACTATTTCTATAAGGCTCATGTATTTTTCCACCATAAACTTTCCAGAGCCAGTTGTTTTCTATGTATTTGTTGACACAAATAACTTTCTCTTGCACAGTTAACCCATGAACTGATGTAAAATTCTCTTTGCATTGAGTACAAATGTCCACAGTCTGCTCTGGCAAGAAACAATTATTTTTGTTTAAATGTAGCTCCACGCACCTTCAATTTTATAAGACCTGTACCACATCCTAAGTTCTCAGTTGCTCAGTCATACTTTGCATGGAAACTATTGCACTCCTTTGAGCACCCTTAGAATCAGAGAATCAACCAGGTTGGAAGAGACCTCCAAGATCATCTGGTCCAACCTATCACCCAGCCCTTGTTACCCTTCTCAATTCTATGCCATCAAATTGACTTAAATCAAAAGTTCTGGAGATATGGGCAGGAACTACAGACAATACTCAGGGTGGATCAGTACTGAACTCTGAGTTGATGTTGTAAAGGGATCATTATTCTAAATCTGAGATCTCAGTCCCAGCTGTTAATGGCCAAGTCATAGCAGATTACATTCTACATGTATTCATTCTGTGGGTGTTATTTATATTTATGTAGATGGAACTTCACCAACTGCTTGTCTGGCTGCTTACTCTCATTAAGGTCTTTCACACTGTGTTGGTCCTTATTTGGATCATTCTTTGTACTGATTGTCTTTGTGAACTTTTGTTAGCAGACTTCCTCAGCAAACTTAATCCACAAATATCTTTCTGGCATGTCACAATCCTCCTATACAATTCTTATTGAGGTTTCTATTCATAGAATCAACCAGGTTGGAAGAGACCTTCAAGATCACCCAGTCCAACCTATCACCTGTCCAATTAACTTGACCATGGCACTAAGTGCCTCATCCAGTCTTTTTTTGAACACCTCCAGGGACAGTGACTCCACCACCTCCCTGGGCAGCCCATTCCAATGGCAAATCACTTTGTCATTTTGCCTGGCAAATATAAGTAATCCAAAATATTATGTACTCCATGGAACATGTTTTGAATGCCCTCCACCTTTCAGTCTACAGGGACAAAAGCAGTTTTATACAAGCTGTTGCACATTATCATCAGTAATTCAACAATTTTATCTTTGAATTTTCTTATACTTCTTTCTACTAGAAACTCTACCAGCCCTGATGTATATCGTGGTACTAAATATTCTCCTGGGATCTATTGAGATCTGAACTGTGAGATATCAAAATAGACATAAGGAGGTAATAAAAAGGAAATAATAAACACACACACCCCCCCCAAAAAAAAAAAACCCCAAACCAAACCAACGAACCCAAAACACACCAAAACCTAACAACAAAACCAAAAATACAAAGCAGCAAAACCCCAAACCACACACACACACACAAATCAAAACACCAAAAGCATCAGGAGAATTCCTTCAGAGAAACTAAAGTTCTGGCTAATTTAAAAGATCCCTTCACACGTAGCAGACAGTACAAACACCAAATTGTGAGCCCTAAATAAATTGCACCGATCCTGTCAAGAGGTAAGCTGCTGCAAACAGAAAGGTTAGGTACCATATCTAAGCCTTTTGTTTAAATGAGGTGACACTACAGTGCAAGAAAAGCTGCTTTTTAGTGATGCTGGAAATCCAGGATATTTGTACTGATTTTTGATCAGGTGCAATCTCCTGCTTAAAAGCTTGGATAAATCCAAATGCTTACCTGGGCTGAAGCTTCTGGTATTTGCACAGTATCTGGGACTATGTTACTGCTTACACATCTGAGCTAGTGGTAGTGCACTGATGTATATTTGCCTTTTCTACCTAATGACCTAATTTCTAAGCTTTCATTCTTTTTTTGATCTGCTTTTCTATTGAAATATATTAAAGAAGTATCACACATGCTATTGCTACCACTGCAAACAAAAAGCTACATCCAAAATATATTTTTTCTCCCAACAGAAACATAACCTCAAATTTGAGTAAGGTTTTATGTTCTCAATTCAGATACTTACCATAATGTAACTCTTGGGTCAATTCTAGAGTTGTCTACTAAATGAGCATTTGTGACTAGAATATTGGTAAGCAGGTGTAAGAGATTTAACTGAGTATCACTTCACCACAGGGCATTAAGAACCTTCTGGAAAACTAAGCCCTGAGAGTTTTTTTACCCATTGGACAATACTCCTCATCTATATACCATTATGGTGGTGACAATGTAGGAAGGTGAACAGCAACAAACATGCTGTATCCATTCCACATCCTTATATATCACAAGGCCTGAGTCAACTCCTCCTGTGTTCAAGTTCCAGTTGTCAGAAAAGCTGAGCATGCTGCCACTGTGGAGAATGACCATATGCTGGAGCTTATCACAAACTCTGTCATACATACACAGCCTCCTACCATAACTGTACATATTATGATGACTAAAAGAGTAGCAGAATTAAATACACATACTCAACAGAGCACATATCTAAAATGCCCAGCATAAAATCAGAAACACTGACACTGTAATGCAACACCTGGCACAGTACTCCAATACAAACTAGCAACAATCTGTTCTTTCCACATTTGTGTCACTTTGGTCCCATAAGGAGCATATTTCTCATTTGGTTAATGCTAAATGGAATTTACTGTTCAAGTCAATGCTATGCTGTTACACAATTCCTTGTTTGTTTCTCATCACCAGGAACACTTGAGTCAGCTTTATCTGAATAACGAGGTTGTAGTGAGGTGAGCATCAGTTTCTTCTCCCAGGTAACATGTGATACGAAAAGAGGACGAAGCTGGTGAGAGGCCTGGAACACAAGCCCTATGAGAGAGCTGGGGTTGTCTAGCCTGGAGAAGAGGAGGCTCAGGGGATGACCTCATTGCTGTCTACAATACCTGAAGGGAGGCTGTAGCCAGGTGGGGGTTGGTCTCTTCTCCCAGGTAAGCAGCAACAGGAGACACAGTGTCAAGTTGTACCGAGGGAGGTCTAGGCTGGATGTTAGGAGGAAGTTCTTCCCAGAGAGAGTGATTGGCATAGGAATGGGCTGCCCAGAGAAGGTGGTAGAGTCACCATCCCTGGAGGTGTTCATGAAAAGTCTGGATGAGGCATGTAGTGCCATAGTCTAATTAACTGGATAGGGCTGGGTGCTAGGTTGGACTGGCTGATCTTGGAGGTCTCTTCCAACCTGGTTAATTCTATGATTCTATGAAATGGCCTCAAATTGTGCCAGGGGAGGTTTAGGTTGAACATTAGGGAAAAGATCTTCAGCAAAGGGTTGTCAGGCATTGGAACAGGCTGCTCATGTAAAATACCACAGAGGTATTTTAAAAAGACTTGTAGATGTGGCTCTTAGGGATATGGTGGACTTGGCAGTGTCAGGTTTATGGTTGAACTGTATGACCCTAAGGGTCTTTTCCAACCTAATTTTTTTTTTTTTGGTAGGAATGCCTGTCCATGCTCCCTCAATATTGTGCTTCCATGACTAGCACAGAGCATGTCCACAGAGATGTGTTTCTGTATGCTGAACCTACATTTGTAGAATCACAGAATCAGTCAGGGTTGGAAGGGACCACAAGCATCATCTAGTTCCAAACCCCCTGCCATGGGCAGGGACACCCTTCCCTAGATCAGGCTGCCCACAGCCTCATCCAGCCTGGCCTTAAACACTTCCACGCTCACCACTCTCATGATGAACAACTTCCTCCTCATGTCCAGTCTGAATCTCCCCACCTCTAGCTTTTCTCCATTCCCCCCAATCCTGTCACTACCTGATAGCCTAAAAAGTCCTTCCACAGCTGTTTTGTAGGCCCTCTTCAGATTCTGGAAGGCCACAAGAAGGTCACCTCAGAGCCACCTCTTCTCCAGACTGAACAGCCTCAACTCTTTCAGTCTGTCCTCATAGGAGAGCTGCGCCAGCCCTCTGATCATCCCAGTGGCCCTTCTCTGGACATGCTCCAGCACATCCACATTCCTCTTGTAAGAAGGGCTCCAGAACTGGATGCAGTACTCTGGGGGTGGGGGGCGGGGGTCTCACCACCTCCCCACACCTCCACCTCTAAGCTCTTTATAACATTTTGGGGGTTCAAAAAACGATGCAGATGTAAATGGCTAAAACTGACCAGGGAAGGGCTTCTGTTAGATATCCAGCAGCTTACTCAGAGGCTTGTGCAAATGTTTAATTAGAATATAAACAATAATTTACAAGGAGGTGGAGTTTTTTACCATAATTGTGTGGTCTAACTGGGGGTAGCTTTAACCCCATTTTGCTGTTTAATAGGCTCTCTTACTGCACAATTGCACAGAGTATGAAATGTAGATCTCATTGAAAAGCTACAACAAGTCCATGACTTCATTTTTTTCTTTTTAAAATTCTGAGTAGATATCTTTCTCCACATGCAGAAAGTCATAAGCATCCACTAAGAATTCAGACCAGAGGGACTAATATCTCCCTTCTTTTCCACATGGCAGCCAAAATACAACAACATTGCACTCCGAAGAAGAAAAATCGCTCTGAATGCAGCTTCTCATTGTGTTTGTCTCTCATACTCTTGATGGATTTGACAGCAAGCTCTGGCTTAAGGAAAGCAATAGCTGTGATAAGTGCAACCTTCACACACTACTAGAGGTCAGTGAAATCAGCCTGAAGGTGTCACAGGCTGTGATACCATAGTATCAGGGGGGTAATAAGAGATGGGGCAAAGGCCTGATACAAGCCAATCCAAATCTGATCCGAATTCAATCCCTTTTACTGCACCCCAAGCATAGGTTTATATAGTTTTTTATCAGAAAGCTACATAATAGGATTACAACAGCATGTTAGGTTCTGATTGGTTATACACACCTGCGTTAGGACTACGTTAGGATTACACACTACTTGGCATAAACATTCTTCATACTCTCTCAACAACACCTATATTGTGTCTGGCAGTTCTAAGTCAGCAGAGATAGATGACAACCACAGACTTCAGCCTTACATTTGTTTACATTTGCTACACCAGTCTCTAAGGTCATTCCAACCTTCCACTTTATCTCTAACTCAGCACTTACTGAACTGTCTCTTGTCCATGGCTGGACAACAGCTGCACCACAGTCACACAATTCTATAAAAACACTGCATTTAATATTCTTACATCCAACATGAAGGCATTTAAAATCAAACAAAAATGTCACCATATAATTCACTAGGAACAGCCTTTACACCTTTAAAAATATTACTAAATTTATCTTCTTCATTTTTCTTGTAGAGATTGTTTCAGCTAATTTTATTTTTGCAAATTCCATGTGAATTCTGTTAACAGAGTTGCAGGGATGGAGTTCTGGATTTGGGAGATCAATTTTCTGTATTTATCACTAGCAATTAGTCTTCCCTCCCTACTTTTTTATCTCCAGTCCTGTAGCATAATGCAGAGCCACTGGGTATGCTACCCTCTTGCATGTTCCCCCTTTTCAAGTACAGCTTACATGGAAAGAATGATTTTTTTCTATCTGCCTCTAGTCACAATCACACAGAATACTGAAAGCAATATCTGCAGCAATGTTTTAGGTTGGAAGGAACCATTAGACTTCATTTCCTGAAAAGTTCACAACACAGTTTTATTCACTGGAGAGTTCTGACCCTTTCTATGATGAATTCTGATAATCTGTGGTCAGAACCTAAATTTTGGGGAAAAAACCTCAACAGTTTGATCTAGAATTTCCAACTAAGTTAATATACATCACTAGCGAAGCAATGCTAACTACGTCTGTCACAAATCACACCATCTAGTTGTGATTCTCTACTGAATATCACCCTAATTTAGGAACTCATACTCTGCATTAAGATCAGCTCTTAACCTTCTCTTTCAGAAATAAAGCAAGTTAGAGAGAGTGATTTGCCATTGGAATGGGCTGCCCACAGAGGTGGTGGCGTTGCTGTCCCTGGAGGTGTTCAAGAAAAGCCTGGCTGAGGCACTTAGTGCCATGGTCTAGTTGACTGGCTAGGGCTGGGTGCTAGGTTGGGCTGGATATCTTGGAGATATCTTCCAACCTGGTTGATTCTATGATCCTAAGTTCATTAAGTCTCTCACTTATAAAAACCTTTATTCTTGACTCCTTTTCAGATTCTCATCGTGCCATTGAAACATTGGCAGTAAAAGAACTATATGCTTTGTCTTCACTTAATTACATCATTTTTGTTTTAACAAGAATTGCATTAATATTCTTACCTCAGAATCATTAATATTCTTACCTCAGAATCAAGTTGACTGGCATGCCCATTTATCCAACTTGTGTGCTACCACAAATAAGTTCACTATTACATATCCTTCTCTGTGTCTGGATGTGTTCTGACCCAGCCTAGGAGAGCTACCTTAAACAGCACCACATGAGAATCTTATGTTGAAGCAGACACTGCTTTCAGTAGATTTTTGAACTTAGTAAGTCTGATTTCCATGACTGCCAGACCAAGCAAAGCAGGCCAAGGATGAATCCCAAAAGCCTTCTCAAAAGAGTTTTGTTTCTCCTAAACTAAGTCCAGAATCCATATTGAGATGGGTAAGCACAATGAAAAAACATTCTGTACTGTCCAACTGAAATAAAACCAGGGATTTGCTAATCTCTTTTTTTTTTTTCTTCTGTACCCCTTTGTCTTTGCAGCTCTCTGGCTTAAATCAAGAAATTCTGTAATTGACTCTTCCTACTCTTCTCTTCTCCCTCTATAAAGCAATATGATTAGTCCAAGAGATTAAATTAGAATTGAGAAAACACCTTCTAATTTTTTTTACCTTTTATTTTTTTCCCCTCCAGTGCTGGAACTATTTATTTCCTCTGCCCTTCCTACCCTTTATCCATAGATATATTTATTTCATGCTAGAAATAGTTTCTGGTTTAGTAAATCATAATTAGAAGAGCCTTAGAAAGAGTGTTCTGGTAAAACTGCTGCTTTAGAAACTGATGCAAAAAAGACCATTAAAACTTAATATTTGATTCCTGTGGAAAGACTGAACCCAAAGAAAGAAAGAATTGGTGAGCTATCACAGCAATAAAAAAAAAAACAAAACAAACAAACCAAAATAAAATTAAAAGAATATTCTGAATGTAGTCTTAGTTTCTTATAAGGCTTATTCTCAAGTGAGGATATAAATACATAAAATGATTGTGCTTGCAATGTGAACACCAACAACAGATTTAACCTCTATGGCAGAAAAATGTCAATTCCTGCTCCAGACAAGTCTGGGTATTTTTGTGCATGAAATAAATAAAAAAAAAGAAAGCTGCTGAAAGTACTTTGGGATTGTGCTAGTTTGAAGCTAGGTAGAATGTTTTGATGAGAAGGATTAGATCACAGGCTGTGAAAGAAAAACAGTGCTGATATCTACTTCACTCATAGGCTTGCTGAGAGGTATGAGAACAAGAATCCAAATATAGATAAGGCACTTCTGCTTGAGAGCGCTGAGCTGCATTTCTCTTTCTAGCCTCTCTGCCGCCTCTCTGATTAATCCACTTTGATTTCTAACCCCCTGGCTGAAGCTTCATTCTTCCTTAGGACTGGGGTAAAGTTGAGAGGGGTGGGAGAAGGTGGAAGGGCAGTTGGGAGTCCCTCCTGGGGACTCAGGTTTCTGAGAAGGCTGTTGTGTTTCTGTATATAAATGTATATACTGTAAATATCTGCTTGCGTATTGAGCTAAGCTGTAAATATAAGCTTCATTCAAATTTCCAGAGCTGGCTGAGTCTAGTCTGGGCGATTTCCAAAGTGGATGGGGGGTGGGAAACACCCAAACCATCACAAGGATAAAAAAAGAATTCCTTCCCCAAGCATGTAGGAAATGAAGAAGAAACAAACTGAGGTTTTATATATATATATAAAAGTACTAAACTGAAACCACTTTAAGCAATCAGTAGCTTCTCTCATAATCCATCCAGATTACTCTTCTACCATAACACAAGACTTTGTACCTGTGAGATGAGCTTTTAGGATCATGATAGACCAAACTTGAAGGAAAAGAGCAAAGTATCACAGTATCACAGTATCACCAAGGTTGGAAGAGACCTCACAGATCATCAAGTCCAACCCTTTACCACAGTGCCCAAGGCTAGACCATGGCACCAAGTGCCACATCCAACCTTGCCTTGAACTGCCCCAGGGACGACGACTCCACCACCTCCCCAGGCAGCCCATTCCAGTGTCCAATGACTCTCTCAGTGAAGAAATTTCTCCTCACCTCGAGCCGAAATTTCCCCTGGCACAGCCTGAGGCTGTGTCCTCTCGTTCTGGTGCTGGCCACCTGAGAGAAGAGAGCAACCTCCTCCTGGCCACAACCACCCCTCAGGTAGTTGTAGACAGCAATAAGGTCACCCCTGAGCCTCCTCTTCTCCAGGCTAAACAACCCCAGCTCCCTCAGCCTCTCCTCGTAGGGCTGTGCTCAAGGCCTCTCACCAGCCTCGTCGCCCTTCTCTGGACACGCTCAAGCACAAATCCCATAGTTAAACTAATAATCAACGAATACAAACAATTTACCTTCTCTTTTTTCGGCTTTCCTGTCTCACAACTATATATGAGCCACTTCACCCAAGATTTATATTATTCACTTGTAAAATGGGGATTAAAATATTTGCCATCTCACAAAAAAGCTGAGAGGCCTAAATAACACATTCACAACTCCTAAACGTTACCCGAAGGAAGATGCTACTTAACTGCTATTTAAGACTGTTGGTTTTACCACAGAATCATAGAATCAACCAGATTGGAAGAGACCTCCAAGATCAGCCAGTCCAACCTAGCACCCAGCCCTAGCCAGTCATCTAGACCATGGCACTAAGTGCCTCAGCCAGGCTTTTCTTGAACACCTCCAGGGATGGTGACTCCACCACCTCCCTGGGCAGCCCATTCCAATGCCAATCACTCTCTCTGGCAAGAACTTCCTCCTAACATCTAGCCTATACTTCCTCCGGCACAACTTGAGACTGTGTCCCCTTGTTCTTTCGCTGGTTGCCTGGGAGAAGAGACCAACCCCCACCTGGCTACAACAGAACACTTGGCTGTGTTCAGCTAAACCAAAAGCACTACCAAAACCATAATCTTGCCTCCAGATACAGCAAAAAATAAAAAGCATACTATAGTTTAAGACTTGCTGAAAATCAAACCAATAACATACTTTGAGAGCAAAGTTATTTTCCACCTGACAGTAAAATACTATGAACAGGTAAAATAACATGAAAAATTACATTTCAGCAGAACCCTGCCAAAACCCTCAAGTCTAGGAGTTTGTAGTCAGAAAAGCAGTTTAAATTTTGCTTAGAAGACTTACAGCTAGAAACTAGAAAAACCTTTGGAAGCACAGTAGTGCACGATGTGCCTCTTTGCCTTAAGCTACAATTTTACACCTGCAAGCTTTGAGAGAAGACATTCTCTTTACAGTCTATTTGCAAAACATCCTTCATTGGTCTAATGCCTAAAATATTTATGTCTCTCTCCCTTTAACAGGCTTCCTTGCATCATGAACATAGTACTAAACTGAGAAGAAGGCCATTCAATGAAGATAAAACCTCCTTAGTTTTCCCCTCTGCTGATCAGTAAAAGAAATAAATACTGGTGAAGTGTTGGAAAAATTAAGCTTTCTGTAAAAACAGAGACAAGGACCATATTTTCTGGGCAACTCAGCAAATGGTAGGGTTTGTATATGGAAACTGTATTTCTTGAAAAAAAAAATTAGGCTGACCTAATTAGTTATATGCACAATAACAGACATATTGCAGCGATTTAAGATCCAGTTTTCAAGTGTGTAGATGCTGAGCTCCTGCACAGCAGGAAGCAAAGGCTTCCATACCTGATGGCTTTTGTTCCTCACCAGTGCATGTCACAGAACCACACAATGTTTGAGGTTGGAAAGGATCTCCAGAGATCGAGTCCATTCCTCCTGCCAAAAGCAGAGTCACCTAGGGCAGTCTGCACAGGAATGCATCCAGGTGGGTTGTGAAAGCCTCCAGATAAAGAGACTCCACAACCTCTCTGTGCAGCCTGTTTCAGTGCTCTATTGCCCTCACTGTAAAGAAGTTCCTCCTCGTAGCAAAGCGAAACCTTCTGTGCTTGTTTGTACTCATTGTTCCTTGTCTTCTCACTGCACAGCACCAAAAAGAGATTGGCCCCATCCACTTGACTCTCAGCCCTCAGATCTTTATAGACATTGATCGGACCCCCTCGTATCAGTGTATTTTCTCCTTCAAGATGCTGGTCTGAAGTGAGAGGAGGAAGATCATCCATCCAGTTCTTCTTAGAGAAAAAAAAAATGCAAAGCAACAGGTAACTTTGTGCAATAATTAATATTTGAAAAGATTCTCCCTGAAAGCCAATCTGTATTATTTTAAACTTGCCCTTTTTTTCTCCTCCTTCCTGAGAATAATACAAATTAAAGACTAGAAGCCAGGCAGAAGTGTACTTGTTTAGGCTCACTGATTTAACAAGCAGATGGCCTTTGAAGAGATTCCTGACAGGAACTAAGGAACTTCATCTTTACATTAAAATACCACAAATTGTAAAAGCTGTCAAAGACTGTCTGACAACTCCCTGGAGGTGTTCAAGAAAAGGCTGGATGAGGCACTTGGTGCCATGGTCTAGTTGACTGGAAAGGGCTGGGGGATAGATTGGACAGGATGATCTTGGAGGCCTCTTCCAACCTGGTTGATGATTCTATGATTGCCTGCTTTTGGCAGCACTTTTTTCCTTTCCCCCAATATCTAAGTCCATGTATTTTACCAGGTGTTTTCTTCAAGCTCAATCTTTTTTGAAAGCTTCAGGTGAAGTGTTTTGTGGGAAAAATAGACCACTGTAAGCATTTTTCAGGGCCTCCAAAGTCTAAGAAGATTTTATCCAAAACCTGCTACCACAGTTGAAAGATGTCACTGCTGGTGCTGCATCAAAACCACAGAAAGATAAGGAGGAATTCCTGGATTAGTATTAAAAATATAAATGTTAAGGACAGGATAAAAAGGGACTAGAGGAAACTGAAAAGAGGAAGACATGGAATGTAAAAGGGCTCTGTAGGCAAGTACTGTGAGAGGAAAGAGAGGAGAAATCCAAGACTAGCTACAGAGCAGAGGTCTGTGTTTGCCTTATCTGTGCTTTGCTAATTCCTGAATCTCTGTCTTCCTCCTCTCTAACTATCTGGGAGTGGGGAAAAAAAAACCCCACAATTATTTTTCTCTTTTATTTCCTTTATGAAAGGTAATAGGCTGGTTCCTCATGTACTTTGGATGATTCTGCTATGACTTGGAAAACACAAGCTATATTATCCATAACAAAAAGTGAAATAGGAATGTTTTGAAGTGTTCAACACAGGAATAGAAGACAAACATGAAGCACCTTTTCTATCTTCATCACTATAAATAAGAGTATAAGATATCTATAAGAAAAATGTTGCCATTTCATCCTTAAACAAACAAAAACCCCCATAACCCAACAAAAACCAAACGCACTCCACACACTCAAGAAAGGAAAAAAAACAAACCCAAAACCAAACTAAATACCAGCTACCCCACAAAACATCTCTTCTCACATCAATTGCTTAGATTTCCTTTCTATGCTGTTAGCTACTGTAAAGTACAGCTCTCACAAAACTTCACCTGCTCACTGCAGCAGAGTGTTTCAAAGGGAAAGCAGCTGAGCAGGTCACTTCCCTCCAAGCACTTCATGAAAGGGGAAATCATAGGACATGGACAAGCTGCTTAGATACAGAGGACCATAGATAAGAAATTGGCATCATCCAGTTGGCTGCATCTGCAGTTCAATCTGCCTGTGTACAATCCTGGGCTCCAGAGCATACTTTGGCACAGCAGCAGGGTGTTAAGTGGATGAATTCAGACCCTGCTAAGGAAAGAGAAAGCTCCTGACCTGTGGTGCCAAGCACAGGAGAGGCAGTTGGCGCAAAGCAGCGAGTGAAGCTGGCAACATGAGTGCCTAGTGCTGTTATCTACAGACCTGCTCTTCTGCCTTGGCTGATTACTGGGCACTTCAAATGAGAACTAACTAGGTAGCAAATAAAAATGAGGGTCATAATTGAAAATGCAGAAGAGGAAAGAGCAAATTAGTCTCTCTCAGTAGTTGTCTTGGGGGAAGGCCAGGGGTAGTTAGTCCAAGCAAGGCTAATGATGGAGAAGAGCCAGATTTCCAAGTTACTAGTCAGCTCCTATTTCCCTTCCTGTATGCTGCTCCAGCTGGCTCACCTTCCCTGGCAGATGTAAAATACTTCTGGTTCACTTCAAAAGGGAACTGAGGTAACTAATACAAAGAATCAGCATAAACCTACTTGAAAAGAAATAGATACAGAAGCAATAACTAGGTCACATTAACCCCTGTGTCCTCCAAATTAGGAAAGTATGAACCAGCATTTAGAAACCAATCACAGGCTAGTTAGGTGGAAAATATTTCAGTAATGTTAAAGCTACAAGAGCTGCTCTAATCTTTGATTACCCCTGAGGCCATAACAAACTCAGAATTGCTGATTATTTTGTATGATGACAGAACCTGAGAAGTTGCTGATACTGCTTCCACGGAGACTGATGGGTGCCTGGCTGTGCCACTTCAACTAAATTAGAATCAGGTAGCACTGCTCTCCCTTTGGGACAAGGCAGAAAGCAGTGGAGTTTTGAGATTTTTTTTTTTCCCTAGGGAGTATACATTCTTTGTAGCAAGATGTTTACATTAAAAGCACGAGGACCACAGTAATCAGCTTTGATTTCCTCTGACTTTATGCACTTGACTTTAAAGTGTTACAGATCTTTAAATGCAAGATGTTACATGTTAAGGAATCATTAGAGTCATTTTAGTATGCTAAAAAATATCTCAGCTTAAACAATGCCTTTTCTTTCAATTTCTATTTCAAACTGAAGGTATCACCTTGGGAAGTTCCTATAATGCTGCCTCCCATTCTGCTATGAACAGGAACTTTCCAGCCAAGTAATACCAGCCAAGAATTTAATTCAAACTATGCATTTCAGACAGAGGGTACCAGCAACTAAGCAAGAGCTTTTATAAGTTGATGGCAGGACAAATATGATTTGATGGCAGAACAAATATGATATGCTGCTGCAGTAAATCTGAGATAGGATTTGTCCTTCCGTGCAGCATGGTCATGATCATGCCTCTCCTGTTCTGGCAAAACTACTTGCTGATGCTGTGGAAAGACCAAGAATGAACAGAGGACCTATTCTGCAATACCTCTTTGCTTGGAATCCTTCATTCTGCACTTAGGAGATCCCTTTCTGGCTGATCTGTTGAAAAAAAAAGGTATCCTTACTGAGAAACAAAGGCAAGTATCAAAGCTGTTAGTTCAATCACTCCTCAATTAATTTTTCCTATATAATAAGCAAGTTCTAAGGAAGAAAGACAAATTTAACTGGGGCACAAATCGAGTACTGTTCATACTTGCAGAGCATTTTTAGAACTATTAACTGGTTTTAGGAGAAACAGAAGGCAGGCATTTTAAACTAACTCACACAATTCTGTCAAGAAAATAAGATATACTTGAGGTAGGCATTTCTTTTGGAAAAAATAAGGGTCTGCTCAGTGCTTCATTTGAATGTACCCCACGTGGAGAGAAGCAAGTGATTAGAACACTCTCACAAACGAAATGGGAACACTGATGTTTCATCTAGAGCATCACAGATGTTTTCAGAATTGAAAATGTCAGAGTTAACTATATAAGAAAAGATCTACCCTAGATTTTAAATATATTACCATAAATAAGGGAAGTTATTTTTGGAAACACTGTAGAGGGTGTTCCTTTAAACATGTTTGTAGTGAATATTTTTTCACCTTGTTTTTCAGGCTCTGGTAGTTACTGTGTCAAGCTCCTATGCCAAAAAGCTTTTATTTTTTTTCAGGCCACTGAATTTAATTTAGAAACCACCTCCTGGCAAGGTTGAAAAAAGTGTTTCTACATCTGACTGTCATTGAAATTGAACAGGTGCATCCAAAGTGGTTTTCTCTTGAGACCACATTTCTTTTCACTACCTTCAGTGAACACATGCAAGCATGAAGAGCAGCCCTGGCACACGCTGCAGGGTCCCCTTAGTCCTAAAGAAAGAGATTGAGCACTGCACATTTGAGGTTTCACTGTCCGCAGTCCTTGACAATTCCTCTTGTGAGTGAAGTGCAAAGATTTCCTGAAGGATCCATAAGGCAAATTATGGTTTTTTGGGGGGAGAGGAAAGGATAAAAAGTTCTTCCAATATTTTATTCCTGATCAAGATGTAAAATAACGACACTTTGGGTGACACGTACGGGTCAACTGGATCTAGCTTCTATTGACTCAAACTTCTCTTCTGGAAAAAAGGCTTTTTGTAAACTTTTACATACTTCCCCCACCACTTTACAGTGAAAACAAGAAAAAAAAAAAAAAAAACCAACACCCAACACATTATATACACACAGACATAGAACTCTACATTTGCAAAGGTTATGCTAAGTTAGAAATAAAGGAAGTGGCAGTACAGGAGTTGGTCTTTTCTCCCTAGGAACAAGTGATAGGACAAGAGGAAATGTCCTCAAGTTGCATCAAGGGAGATTTAGATTGAATATTAGAAGCAGCTGCCCAGGAAGGTGGTTGAGTGACCACACCTGGATGTGTTTAGAAGTCATTTGGATGTTGTGTTTGGGGATATGGTTTAGGGTGAGCCTTGTAGAATAAGGTTATTGGTTGGACTTGGTGATCTGAGGGTCTTTTCCAACCTGAATGTTTCTGTGATCCTGTGAAGTGCATGACAGCTGGTGTTCACTTTGCCTGACAGGAGATTATCATGAATGATTTAGTTTTCCAATGAGCTTTAAAGTCCACTATAAAAGACCATTAGGGAAAAATCAATACCTAGAAGATAAATGGCAAAATCTGTAAATTAGAAATAGAGTAGTAATGAACACTGTTTTCCAAACAACAGAGCCTGAATGTGGTGTCTGTGGTGCATGGCTGCATAATTTTATATAACTATCAGAAGTTCCAAGTGAGGAAGCAGACTGACCCTATAACTGGTGCTGATTACCCCAGTACTCTTTTTGGAATAAAACCTGCAGAAATTTGGAGAGAAATGACAAGTGTGAAGGATAAATGAGCTGGGAATTAAATAACATTAGGAATGTAAACCAGATAAATGTAAGCTAGCATACATAGGTCAACTCAGTGTAAATACCCACATTAATCTGTTTCTAGAAGCTACCACAACTCAGAAATTCAATAATACTGTCAGTAAACAAATAATGTTGGCTGACTCTACAACTACTGCATCCCTAAGGAAAAGACTGAGTATTGTGCACAGTTCTTTGAAAAAGCTCACCTAAAAAATCAGTGCAACTGAAAAGCAGAAAAATCAGTAACAAATAGAGTTCTCAAATGTATCAGAAAGAGGGTGGAAAATTATTTCATGTTTAGAAGATGAGAATGACACTTAGTTTTTTCCTTAAAATCATACTGAGTTTTGGTCTTGCACTTTACACATGCCTGGATTTTTAAAAATCGTTTTTTGCACACATGCACTTTAATGTACACTCCCAATCTATACACCCACCCCAATCTACACACCAATCATAACCACCCCTGTACCAGTTTCATGATAATCACACACACAGTTTGCAGTGAATTGCCTGCATGATTTGCTGCTTATGCTGTAGCACAAGGACTGTCAGCAAGATATATTTGAAAGTCATGAAGTAAAAAACCAGCTCTCAGGCTGTTTTAACTTCAAACAGAAGTGAATTTGTGAAAAGAAACACTTGGCATTGCTTCAGCTGATCACTATCTGGTGGTAGTGACACTGCTTCCTTTTCTACCTCCTCCGCAACTCCAGTGACGCTGGAGTTCAGGCAAGGGTCACATAAGAAGCAGATCATCCTCACTTGGCAGAAGTGATCCAGAGCAGTTTCCTCCCTGTTGCTGTTAGCTTACTACTTCCCTACTCATAGCTTACTACTTCCCTACTCATTCCATGCTGAGTAACGTCCACACAGGGAAATGTGAGTGGCAAAATATTGGTTTTGGTGTATCAAATGCATTTAAGATAATTAAAGAAATGATAGCATGCAACACCAAAAAGGCATTTGGATGACATTCAGAATCACTTTACAAGCTGTTAAAGAAGCGAGAACTACAGAAGCATGTATATTTGCTCTTATTGGCCTGATAAACAAGGGGGAACTTCTTTACTGTAATGGTCACAGAGCACTGGAACAGGCTTCCCAGGGAGGTTGTGGAGTCTCCTTCTCTGGAGACTTTCAAGGCCTGTCTGGATGTGTTCCTCTGTGATCTGTGTTAGATAGTATTGTCCTGCTCCGGCAGGGGGGTTGGACTCGATGATCTCTTTGGGTCCCTTCCAACCCCTAACTTCCTATGATCCTATGAACTACAGAAGCATTGAGCATTATTGTGACAATATTTTTTTTTTTTTGCAAAAACAATCCAAGATGCTTTAATGCAAGTTAAAATTAGCCTGACTCAGTGGAGGGTCTAGGTCTGACCTGTCATCCAGCAGCTTTTGCTGTTTCCTCTCTCTTAGCACATGGAAATGCACACGACCAGGCAAATATTCCAAAAGCATCCCATCACTCACCAACTCTCTATCACATTTGTTTTTTTTTCTGCAGTGTGTGAACACCACCCTGACAGACCAAGTTAAAAAGCTATCAACCCCATTCCCACTGAGAAGACTGGGTACCACTCCAAGCCTTCCAGACAAGGGAACGGCAACCATCACAGCACAGACGAAAAAGGCTCTCTAAAACTGTGTTAGTGATGCAGTGTTTCAAGGGAGCCTGAGTGCTGGATATGTAAAGCACACACTGGATTGGAAACCATACACTGCAGCTAAATATGGAAACATCTTTACTTACTGTGTTAAAATTTGGGAAGAATCCAACAGCAGAGCTGCTGTCCACAGGGAAGGACATGAAGGGTTTGATATCCAGGGAAGGCTGCATCATCAAGGTTGGTGTGCGCACAAGGGTGGGAAGTGTAGTAGTGCCTGCCAAGAGCAAACAAAACCAGAAGTTCATAGTATTCTCCTTTCCACATCACATACAGTATAGCTGACATGACTGCCAAGAAAAAATAATACAGGCAGGTAACAAGGTGGCTCTGTAGGAACTGATACCATTAAAAGAACCCAAATTTCCACATGCTGCGGATGAAGGAGAGCACTTCCCCATGGTCATGAATACTTAGAGGCTGAAGAGGAGACATATGGTATGTAAATCACATTGGCAGGGTAGAATAAATCCTTTCTAAAGCTGAAAAAATTCTTCTGTTCCAAAAAGGCCAAGAGGGGCACCCATGAATGTCAGATGTTTTGCAATTCATGGTTGCCTATTAGATCAGCTAGCACAGACAACACATACAGGCTAAAATCCTGAGGTTTCTTTCCAAATAGTGAGCTGCATGTTATTGTTCCCTCTTCTAACCTGACAGTACCTACCAGCTGCCTCAAAAACACCCTTTTACCTAGCACTAAAAAAAATACCTCCTGGTTTACAGTACAAGGCATATATTAGAAAAGGGCCAACAATTAAATCATCAGCTAGCACTTAAACAAACACAACTCTTTATATTCAATGCAAACTAGCATTTTCTTAAATGGAGCTCAAAACTTTATCTCCAGGGAAAAGCTTTCCAGACATCTACACTTGAGAATCACTCTCCAGCAAGACCCCAAAGGAATGGGAGGACACGAATGTCCAAATATTCACTTTTAACTAGCTATCTACCCTGTTCACACAATAGTATGCCTAGGAGACAGCTTCCAGCTATGCCTGTGAGAATATTGTTTGTCATGAAATCAGATAAAATTGGTTTCAAATAAAATTTCCCTCATTGAAGTAAGAAATGTAAAAAAAATATTAGTAACAAAATAATTTAAAATTCTCTGTTTCTCCTTCCTGGGTTTAATAAATAATTCAACACTGGCTGGAGCAAGTGCTGGAACACAAATGTCCCACAACTCTAAAGGAGATTGAGTCACTTCACCTCTCCTAGCAATAGAACAAGGGGACACAGTCTCAAGTTGTGCCAGGGGAAGCATAGGCTGGATGTTAGGAGGAAGTTCTTCACAGAGGGAGTGATTTCCCATTGGAATGGGCTGCCCAGGGAGGTGGTGGAGTCACCATCCCTCGAGGTGTTCAGGAAAAGACTGGATGAGGCACTTAGTGCCATGGTGTAGATGACTGGCTAGGGCTGGGTGCTAGGTTGGACTGGATGATCTTGGAGGTCTCTTCCAACCTGGTTGATTCTATGATTCCATCTCTGCCAGAATTTTCCCATAATTACTTCCTTCTCCCAGTCACTGGTGGCCAGCAGATCAGGTGGGGGAGCATAACAGTCCTCTTAGGAATTTCTCTAATCTCAAGCACAGCTGACACAATGCCTCAGCTTTTTCACACAGAAGTCATCTGAGCTTTTCAAACCAGTCAAGAATAGGAGGTAAAAAAAAAAAAGAAAAATAGTAACCAAATCAAATTCATAGAATCATGGAACCAACCAGGTCAGAAGAGACCTCCAAGATCATCCAGTCCAACCTAGCACACAGCCCTATCCAGTCAACTAGACCATGGCACCAAGTGCCTCAGCCAGGCTTTTCTTGAACACCTCTCAAGATCACGACTCCACCACCTCCCTGGGCAGCCCATTCCAATGCCAATCACTCTCTCTGGAAGATCTTCCACCTAACATCCAGCCTATATCTCCCTTGGCACAACTTGAGACTGTGTCCCCTTGTTCTACTGCTGGTTACCTGGGAGAGACCAACCCCCACCTGGCTACAGCCTTCTTTCAGGTAGTTGTAGACAGCAATGAGGTCATCCCTGCACCTCCTCTTCTCCTGGCTAAGCAACCCCAAATTATTTGCATGTACTTACAAGATGTCAGGGAATTCATATGGGCTGCCAGAGTACCAGTCTTCCATCAAGGGATCTCTCTTTCTCATTGCTAAGGTTAGTCAAAATTAAAAACAGAGTAGAAATTTTCTCCCTTTTCACCTAATCATCCTGCCTCAAACTGTGAGCCCATCTTAGAGTGTCCAAGAGGAAAGCTGAACTGTGAAGCCAGATGAGACTGCACAGTTTTTTTTTGAGATGACCAAGCACTTATAACTAGCCCTGAGTTTGTATTTTGTAGATTCTGGAGAGACATTTATCTTGATCATAGCTGCAGCACAGCAAACATTATATTAGGGTCTAGCAGATGAATAGCAGGCTGTAATCTATTCTCCATTTCTTCTATAGGAAAAGCATGATGATTACACAAAAATAGGTTATTGGCAAATACAGAGAAAGAACTGTTTGGACATCATCTCAGCTGAGCTGCACAACTTGAAAGGAAAAATATGCTTTTGTAAATACAAGGTTTATTTCTCATAAGCCCATGAAATTCATGGACAGTTGTGCTTAATTAACTGTAAGTAAGCTTATGCAAATGGAGTTACAAATGTCAAAATGCTAAAGGCTAGCCTGTCTGTAGATTCTTCCTCATATCCACAGCAACAAAAACATTAATTGGAAAACAGAATATTTATCCAAAGAAAATACTTTAAACTGCATAAACAATGATTATTTCTATTGGCTAGTTCTAAAAGTGTAGACATTCATAATTTGGATTTCAAAGTTGTACTTAAACAGCAAAGAATCATAAAATCAACCAGGTTGGAAGAGATCTCCAAGATCATCCAGTCCAACCTAGCACCCAGCCCTATCCAGTCAACTAGACCATGGCACTAAGTGCCTCAGCCAGGCTTTTCTTGGACACCTCCAGGGATGGCAACTCCACCACCTCCCTGGGCAGCCCATTCCAATAACTAATCACTCTCTCTCTGTGAATAACTTCCTCCTAGCTATGTTATATTCAATTACTTAAAGCCCATAGAGTGGACTCATCAATTTAACTTTTACAAGTTTTGTCTTTGGAGTCTTTAAGCAATTAAAGATCCATGAAGGTGAAAAGGTCTTGTCCTCCCTTCACATAATTCAAAGAAATCTACAGTTGCATATTTTAGCAAAATTTTACAGAAAATTTGTAACACAATATACTGTGACTGACATTTACAATCAGACTTAGGTTTCTGTCTTGAACAAGGTATAGAAAGTATTCTGCATAAAAGTTGTAAAAATTCAAAAGCCCAGCATCCTCCTGCAAACAATGCAACCTTCTTTGGGCTCCTTGCCTGAGTACAGATCATTTTATGAAACAAAAGCATTTGAAATCTGCCACCAGTTTTGCAGTCCATGGTGTTTTGGCTGCCAGAGTAATATATAAGCAGTGGACTAGGATATATTTGGAGTTTTTCAGTTCCTTTTGCCAGTTTATTACTTCTGCTATTGCCAATCAAATACCAGTGACCCTGTTTGACTGAAGCTTGATTTTTAGATTCACCTTTGAAAGCCTCCAGAAGAATGATCAGATAAAGATGACTGAAACTACAAGTAGAAGCATTTCAGGACAAAATCATCAAATCAGACAGAACAGAACATGATTTTACACTGGCATTGCTTCAAAAGGTCAAACAGATTCTCATCACCACTCCACCAAATCTGTATGCAGAATTGAGCTGAGTAGGAATATTGGCACAAGAAAGATGTAACTGACAAGCTTCATTATCTTCATAAATTTAACAGATGCTTACCATTTAATTAGCATTTTAATGACAATTTACCATGTCAAACATAGATTGTTTAAAACTACTTGTGAATCTTTCACATAAATATGACTGATTTTTCTTGTAAATTCATTTGCTCATTTCAGTTTCACAGTTTTTAAACAACAGTTCGCCTTCATAACTTTTTTATCTCCTACAGCAAGAGTTACCTATGTACTGAAGATGCAAGCTGCAGACAGACTCTGCCAAAAGGCACTGAACCTCACTGGCCCCTTCTGACTTTGTCTAGAGAGACTGGATGAGGCATTTAGTGCCATGGTCTAGATGACTGAATAGGGATGGGTGATAGATTGGACTGCATGATATTGGAGGTCTCTTCCAACCTGGTTGATTCTATGATTCTAAATGGAGGAAAATAGGTTTTAATTTGAGTAGATTATCATAATGTGTCATTTCATAAGAAAAAAAATCATCTTCTTGTATATATTGATCTGAAAACCAAATCCCTGTGCAACAGGACCTATTTCTCTTTAGCCATGTACATGTGGCTTCATACAGACCCCAATGCACTGAACAGTGATGTTTTTGAAAAGTTATGAAAGGTTGTCATCTCTACCCAAATTTGATCACTAGCTAACAATAAAAAAAAGGGCATAGATTGAGCAGTGAAAATGTTATTTTAAGGGAGCAATTAGAAGGTCTTGTATTGGTCACTCCTTCAGTGAGTCCTGAGGTAAGATGCTTTCCCTAGGCACCAGAAAGGGGCAGCAACAGGAGGACTCAAGTAGGCTCTACCAGCAACTCCACACTGCTCTTTTGTGGCTGCACAGAAACTGTAGAAGCTACAGAACACAAAAACTAGCAATATATCAACTTTGGCAGAGGCAATCACAGTAAACTTTGGCCATGGTTAACATTTACTACTTGTCTTTTTCAGGAAGATTGTTATCAATTTCAGTCAAATCTGAGCACACAATTTCTCATGAAAACCATTTGTGAAAGTATTACTCCCACGATTTTCTCCCTAAGTGCTCTCCCTTATCACTGCAAAACACACACAAAATGTGCAATATCTGCACATCAATTCCTCTGATTTGGGTCAGTAATAAACATACTCATCTAAAATACATTTTGGGAGCAATTTCAGCATACTTGGAGGAAATAATTACTTTTCAGACTGGAAAGCATGCTCTTCATTAAAGGCAACCATAGAGTAACCCAAAGCCACACTCAGGTTTCTCTCCTTTTTCTATTACCTATAGATGTTAGTACAATGTTTTAATCCTACAGTTCAAGGAAGCAGTGCACATTCAGAACAAGAGCAGTGGAAGAGTAACTGAAATGGAATCAGGACTGAATAAAAACATCCAGCTGACAAATTTCAGTAAACTGAACCATCTAGATCCACTTCAGACTGCATGTGGTTGTCTTAGTTTTAATTTAGCCTTTCAAACATTTAACACTAGACCAAAAAATGAATATTAAAGCCTGGTTCTAGCACTGGTCTGATACTAGAATTGCCAGAGAGGTGCTGGGCTAGGCTGGAGCTAAGGAAGTTCTTCACTATGAGGGTGGTGAGACTCTGGAATAGGCTGCCCAGGGAGGCTGTGGCTGCCTCCTGCCTGGGGGTGTTGAAGGTCAGGCTGGATAAGGCCTTGAGCAGCTGAGTCTAGCTGAGAGGTGTCCCTGCCCATGGCTGGGAGGTTGGAGAAGATCTTCTTAATTGAGGCCTTGAGCAACCTATTCTACAGGGAGGTGTCCCTGCCTATGAGAAGGGGTTGGAACTGAATGATCCTTGAGGTCCTTTCCAACCTAAACCATTCTGTGATCTCTGAGGTCCCTTCCAAGCTGAGCCATCCTCTGATGATGACATTTAGGAAAACTTCCAAGAGACCATGTTTGAGTTGTTTGCACTCACCAATGATCCCATGCAGTACACTGTAGTTTTGGTCACAGTTACACACATTACAATGGGTTTATGGACAGCCTGTGCCAGCTCTTCCATCTCAGCATTATCTGACTATTTTTGGCTATAAGGAACCTTTGCTTTCTACACCTATGGTGAGTCATCTCATGTGGCGAGGGAAGATCAGCAACATAACTCATAAGATGGGACAGTTCTGAGCTTTCTCCTCCTTCAACATTTTTAATACAATGTTTTTCAGACACTGCTTAAACCAATAGTACCCCTTCAAGAACAGATGACAAATTGTTCCTTTCACTTTGCCCATGTTGGTCGAATTTTAGACCATGATACGCATATCCATTTGGCTTTAGACCTTACACCACTATCATCTCACAGAATCATAGAATCAACCAGGTTGGAAGAGACCTCCAAGACCATCCAGGCCAACCTAGCACCCAGCCCTATCCAGTCAACTAGACCATGGCACTAAGTGCCTCATCCAGTCTTTTCTTGAGCACCTCCAGAGACGGCAACTCCACCATCTCCCTGGGCAGCCCATTCCAATGCCAATCACTCTCTCTGGGAAGAAGCTCCCCCCAACATCCAGCCTATACCTCTCCTGGCACAACTTGAGATTGTGTCCCCTTGTTCTGTTGCTGGTTGCCTGGGAGAAGAGACCAACTCCCACCTGGCTACAGTCTTCCAGAAGATCAAGATGAGGCAGGACATATATAAAATAGCTCTCTGGAGAGATTCTGAGGTAATTCAGCATGTGTTCATCTATGAAATTTTCCTGGGACCCTACAGTTTCAGTAGTTTATTATTTTGTCAGTGGATGTTTTCAGAATATTTAGAAATATTTATTTCAGCATGTGGCTCAAAAAGCAGTTTTATAAACAGGTTAGAGCCACAGGCAGTATCTAGGCTTTCATACTGAATAAAAATCTATTCAGCTCTATTCCTATGCCTTGTAAAAACCTTTAAAAAACCTCACATAGCAGACTCATTGCCAACAGGAAAACACAACTTGCACAAGGCTTTCCTTCACTTGCTTAATATGCAGCTTTATGGGAAGACTGATGCAATTAAATTATGTTAATAAGCCCCCCACCTAGCAACAGAAATGCTCACCACAAAAAACCAGCAGCTATCTTCCCTTATCTCTGATGTCCCCATTGCATCATGCCCTAGATATGCTTTTGCCCATAAATGACAGGTAAAAAACAGTCAATTGCAAGTCACAACAGTTTGCAGTTTAAGTATTTAAATGATATTGGCTCCTGAGATTTTTCCCAATACTTGATGTAAATATTACTCTGTTTTCCTTCTCAATATGATCAGTTTACATGATTCAGAAATGTACTGATTTTGTTATGTTACAGTTACACAGGGATATTAGAGAATGCTTTGTGTTTCTCTTTATTGCTAAGATAAACAATAATTGCTGAAAACAAGGGCAAGTCAAATAATTCTGAGTTACTGGGCTGCCCAGGGAGGTGGTGGAGTCACCATCCCTGGGGGTGTTCAAGAAAAGCCTGGATGAGGCACTTGGTGCCATGGTCTAGTTGACTGGATAGGGCTGGGTGCTAGGTTGGACTGCATGATCTCGGAGGTCTCTTCCAACCTGGTTGATTCTATGATTCTAACAGTTGATATCAGAATGCTTAAGGAAAAAATCTATTCTAGAAGTACACCATTAATAATACTCAGAGAGGTGAACCTTAAAACATTATTCTCTCAAATAAAAAGCAATATGAATAAATATAGCATTTCAGTAGATTTTTTTCCCCAGGATTCACTCAGCAGAACAAGCATTGCTTCCCTATAACATGGAATTACAATAAATGAGTCTTAAAACACCCATAGGGACTGCAGTCTGTCAAAAGTAAAGTAGTCAAGGAGAGATAAGACCATTACTTCAACAGATTTTTCCCTAGTGGCAAATTAACATGATCCTAAGAGATATCTCACTATCTGGGCAACTTGTTTTTAAAAATAACTTGAAGCAGAAGCCTCACATGTATGAGGCATGGCACAGTCCCCAGGTGAGCTGGGAGAGCAACAGAGACATGTCTCTGCTCCCAGGGCACCATACCAACTCAAGCACTAATGAAGGAGGATGCAGCTCCTTTGGGAGTTGATATGACTACCATCAGTTACTGATGCACATTCATCTTTAAACACTTGGAGAGGGCACTGAATTTGTATCTCTTAAACATTATTCAGATATCAATGGAGCAGTTAGAGCTTCCATCAGCATATTAAGGGATTTTAAAGGCAAAAGTCATATGCAGCCACACACATATGGCAACTAAAAATGGGTAAATACTAAAAAAAAAATTTAGTTTTTAGGTTTTGTTTTGTTTTTTGTTGGTTTGTTCTGTTTGTTTTTTCCCCCCAGAAGCCACAGGGAAAGGAAACAAGAACTGTTGTAGACCTTATTGATACCCAACAGCAGCAAGAACCGCACACATGACAAGAGTTAAGAAAGCACCTGTCCACATCTAGCTTTCCCTAGTAACATGTGGAGAAAATACATCAAATAATTTGGACTCTATTCTGAGTTTATTTTTTTCAGTAAAAGTTTCAGCAACCCCAGAAACATTTGGTGCAACTTCAGTGCAACATAGAAAGTTTGGCTATATTGAACACTCCAGGTATTCATGCTCAGGAATGACTGATCTGAAAAGCAGGCCAAATTATGAAAATAACTCTCCCTCTACAAATCAAAGCATTATTTCCTGTATTAAGCTACTATTTCCATTATTATCCATCTTGCAGCCCGCAGGGCCAATCAGATCCTGAGCTGCATCAAGAGAAGTGCAGCCAGCAGGTCAAGGGAGGTGATTCTCCCCCTCTACTCTGCTCAGACTCAACCTGGAGTATTGCATCCAGCTCTGGAGCCCTATTACAAGAGGGATGTGGATGTGCTGGACCGTGTCCAGAGAAGGGCCACTGGGATGATCAGAGGGCTGGAGCACCTTCCCTGTGAGGACAGACTGGAGGAGTTGGGGCTATTCAGTCTGGAGAAGAGGAGGCTCCAAGGTGACCTTATTGTGGCCTTCCAGTATCTGAAGGGGACCTACAAGGAAGGTGGGGAGGGACTTTTTAGGATATCAGGTAGAGACAGGACTAGGGAGAACAGAGCAAAGCTGGAGATGGGGACATTCAGACTGGACGTGAGGAGGAAGTTGTTCAGCATTAGAGTGGTGAGAGCCTGGAATGGGTTGCCCAGGGAGGTGGTTGAGGTCCCATCCCTGGAGGTGTTTAAGGCCAGGCTGGATGAGGCTCTAGCCAGGCTGATCTAGAGTAAGGTGTCCCTGGTCATGGCAGGAGGGTTGGAACTAGATGATCCTTGTGGTCTCTTCCAACCCTGACTGATTCTGTGAAATAAGTGTTCTATGAAGGTGTGCTAACAGAAATCATATTCTTCATTTGTATAGAATCAGATACCATGAAATGAGGTATGCATATATTTAAAATACATGTAGGATTCCACCCATTAGGTCAACAACAAAACCAAATTGTAATCTGCTGCTGTTGAAACAAATGGAAGCTGTAGCATTTAATCAGTCCAAACCCACCAATTATTACTTAGCTACTATTAATAATTATCAATTGCTCATTTATTATCAGAAATAGAGCTATATATTGCATGTATTTCACATAAGAATACTAAAAATAAAACCAGAAACCTACTTACACTTACATATAAGCAGATTTTCATTATGTCAAACCCTTTATTAATGAAATATTAGGGACTGGCTTGGAATGACTTTAACTTCTGTGGGTTGTTAATGTTTTGCTATTTAATTATTTTCCTACCACTGAAGTGAGTCCAATGAGGGCTATGAAGGTGATTAAGGGATGAGAACATCTCTCTTAAGAGAAAAGGCTGAAAGAACTGGGGCTATTTAGCCTGCAGAAGAGAAGGCTGAGAGGGCATCTGCTCAGTGTTTACAAATACATTACGGGTGGGTGTCACAAAGAAGGGGCAAGTTTCTTTTCACTGGTGTCCAGGGATAGGATGAGGAGCAGTGGCTGTAAATTGGAACACAGGAAGTTCAGTCTTGACTTGAGGTAGTACTTCTTTACGGTGAGGTTGATGGTGCACTGGAACTAGCTATGAGGAGAGGCTGTCGAGTCTCTACCTCTGGAGACTTTCAAAACATATCTGGATGAGTTGCCATGTGGCCTGCCCCAGGCAACTTGGCTGTGGCAGGTAGGCTGAATTAGATGATCTCCAGAGGTCCCTTCTAACCCCTACCTTTCTGTGATTCTGTGATTTTCCATCTCCAATGTCTTATGATTGAAGGTTTTTCATTAAATAAAGGTGAGCTACAGACCATGAACACCATGCACATATTCGATATGAAGACAATCATGGAAAAGCTCATATTGAAAAAAACTCTGTTATAATAATACTAATATTTGAAAGAATTGTGTCAACATTTATCTCCCTAATCTGCACATTTAGTACATCCAAATCATAGAGAACAAATAATTATGTTTACCTGGTGAGGGGCAGGGTGAGACATAAGCATAGGAAACTGAAATTTCAGTATTTTAGAGACAAATATAAGAAAATATGAATCAAGAAAAATCTCCTTCGCCTTGCACTTGTACTGTAAATCTAATAGTTTGCAATAACAGCAGGAATCCCTGTAGGTTTGGTATATAAGATACTAGAACAGATGGAGTGAGAAGATAAATCCAAAAATTAGAACTGGAACAGATTATCTTGCATTTTCTTTAAATAACTGTGTTACAATTGCCTGATCATAACATTTGGAATTACCCTGCGTCTCTCTGGCTCTTAGAATGTGTGACTCACATTCCTGTCCTCTTTCTCCTTTAGCCACCACTCTTGTATTCCAGCAGCTGAGAAAGGACTTGCACAGCTGCACAACACACAACCTAAATTTTACATCAATTGTGCTACACTCTCCCACACGTTTTCTGCAGGATTTATATTCCCCAGGAAAGTGAACTCCAGAAGCTCTATCATAGTTTTAAAGCATATTTATTAGCACTGGCTCCTTATCAAGTCTAAGTAATTAAATAAATTATGGAACATTCTTCACTATATTTAGAAGAAACATCCTGGCTGCAGTACAACTGCAATTTGCTACTATCTATAGGTAGTATGGAAATATTTGTCATTAGCTTCTTAAAAGAGCTAATTCTGTAGACTTCTAAAGCAACCGAGACAATGTGTTTGACTGGAAAGCAGTGGCACATTGTGGCTTAAAACCACCAAGCTCAGTAAGATGGATTTATTCTAATCAGTGACAACAATTAGTAAATGCAGTGCTCCTGCCTGGATTAAAGTCAGCTTTCAGTCTCTCCCAATTTCTTTTCCTCAGAAGCTCCTGGCTCGTTCAAACCTCTCCCTCTGGTATCCACTTCCTCAGTGAGCAGCTCTGCCCTCTCTTCTGTTTTTATCTGCTTCTAGGAAACGCTGCTTTGGAGTTGTTTTCACTTTGAAGTTTTCCAAGTATGACAGGGGGAAAAAAATGCTGGCTTTCCCAGCTCTCTATTCTCTTGCCATCTGCACTAACAGAGATCTTTCTGAATTTCTTAGGATCTTTTTTCAATCAAGAAACCAGCTCCCCCCAGACCTTGCTTTTTCCAGACTCCCAGCACAGAAGTGCAGTGAGAGATGGTATTTGCTTTTCTGCTGCTCCCCTGAACTAAAGCCATGACATCACCACATGCCAAACGAAGGCACAGTCTGTCCAGAGCACGGTGCAACTTCCATGCCAGTCACACTATTTTTCCATGCAGTCTCCATTCTTAGGTGTTGGGCATTGAGACTATGACTGTCCCAGGATGAAACGCTCCACTTCCTTCCCTCTTTGTACAGGACTTTGATTTAACACCATGTTTCAATACAAATGGAAAATTCCCTGAGAAACAGGAGAGGAAATAAAAGGGGCGGGGGGAAGGGGGGAAGAGTTCAATTTACACTACCTTACAAGTTTCATAATTTGGGGAACAGGATTTGGCCATGGTTATCCTTTTAGAGAGTTTGCTATCACTTTACCTCTCATATGACTTGACGCTTCTCAAAATCCAATTCTTAGCCTGAATTCTTTCACCACTGAGCTCATCTATCCCTCAGTGAGCCTCAGCACACACTTCTGGTAGGTACTGAGTTATTATCCACTAAAACTAAATAACTCTATCACTGAGGATGCTGCTGGGTCACTGTTTCATTATCAGTTGGTCAAAACCGTTATGCCCTAACTTTACATTTGAGGAATTTAAATCTAGTTGGCTTCTCTCTCCTTATTCCATTTCAGCAGGCCAACACACGAGCTCAGCAAGACTGTACACAAAGGTAATAGGGGTCTAGACCCATACGCATCCTCTCAGATGTGTCTAATCATTTAACCACATTAAACAACTTCCAAATCTCATAAAAGTCATCACAGCTCAGAGAATGTCCTGCCTCATTTGCTTTTTCCACATATTATACCATCACCTCTAGAATCACCTTAGTTACTCAAGTTGCTTCTTGTTTTCCTTGCATAAGCTCTTCTGTTCTTTCTAAACATCCTTCAGATAACAGGTTGCACCAACAGCTAATCTAGGCTGTTGAAAGGGTTACACTGAAACTACCTGCAATGGAAACCAAGATCTCTGCTGAATGAAATCCAGTTTTCATGCCAAAGTTTTCCATTTTCCACGACTTTCAAAAGTTTGAACACCCAATTCACCTCCCTTCTATCCAAAAGGTTACAATTTCAGTTGTGATCTCCTTTGATGCAATCATTTTTCTATGTGCTTTTAGAAGAATCACCATCTTGCTGTTGAGAATAACAAGCAATGAGATAGGTAGATTTCAAAACCATCAGTCTACATTCCACACTGAATTAAACTGCTCTGTCACAACACAGGGCATAATGCATACAAGCATCTATCCAGAAGACTTCAAACCCATAGAGGTAGTGGGCAAATTTACCATACATGCAGTTTAAGTCCAAGTGATATAATCCTTTTTCTATGATTGGTTTAGTGAAGAATTTCCTAGATGGCTTAGAAGTAGTTTTAAAAAAAACAACCCCAAATGAACAAAAAACAAACCCCAAACAAAAACCACAAACAAACAATCAAAACCCACAACACCCCAAACAAACAAAAAAACCCCTCTAGAACAAAAAAAAATGAAACACCACAACCAAAAAAGCACTATTTCATAATTTCCTAGTTAATATGACAGAAGGGAAAAACTCCTCCTTCCCAAACTTCCCTAATTCTTCCTTGTGCTCTATCTGCTGCCTCTAACTAAAGCAACAAGAATATACTGTGCTAGTTTGAAGCTAGCTAGAATGTTTTGGTGAGAAGAACTAGATCACAGGCTGTGAAAGGAACACAATGGTGATGTCTACTTCACTCATAGGGTTGCTGAGATGTATAAGAGCAAGAATCCAAACATAAGACATTTGCTCTCTGTCCAGGCTGTGGGCTGCATTTCTTTCTAACTTCACCTACTGTCTCTCTGATTAATCCACTTGCTTCCTAACCCCCTTAGCCGACCCTTCATTCTTCCTTGGGCACAAGACAACATCTGAGTTAAGGTAGAGAGGGGTGGGAGAAGGTGGAAGGGTGGTTGGGAGCCCCTCCTGGAGACTCAGGTTTCTGGGAGGGCTGTTGTGTTTCTGTATTACCTTTTACCTTGTATATTTCTGTATATAACTGTATATACTGTAAATATCTGCTTGTATATTGAGCTAAGCTTCATTCAATTTCCAGAGCCGGCTGAGTCTAGTCTGGGTGATTGCTAGAGTGTGGGGGGTTCCTGGGGGATTTCAAATTTCTCCTGATGCCAAACTGCATCTGCTTTTCAGAGCTCATGCTCGTAAATGTCACAGCAAGGGACAAGCCAGAAATCTGTTTCTCAATCTTTAGAAGTTACCAATGCACTTTGTTGTTCTGTACCTGGAAATATAAGAAGCACAGAGACCTCACCCCACAGAGGAAAAGAGCCAAATTCAGCATGTTTATCAGTGCCATATAGTATTCAGAAGCTGCAAAGGGTTTTGCTATGACCACGCAACCACAAATCATTTGAGCAAAGCAAGAGCACAATAAAACACAGACTAAATAGTTCCATAAAGGCTTCCCACTGTTAATCAGTACCATAATGCTTACCTTTGTCCCCAAGGTTACAAATCCACCTCCTCTGCAGCATTTAAACATAGACACAGCATAAGACTCAGACAAAAACAATCCTTTCATTTCAAAATGGTGCTTTTGTGATGTTAGGCACTATGAAACAGGAGGCAGCCAGCAAGCCTGAGCAAATCTGAGCTGTTGTAATTGTTTGCTTGGTTTTAATTACCCTCCAGGAGAGTGCTTGCAACTTGACTCCAGAGGCCTGTTATTGACATCACCTGATCAAATATAACCTAAAAGACTAGCAAACTGTATTTCAGTGGCATTTCCCCTGCTATTCACTCTAGAATAAAACTTAGTGGGATCATTAAGTAGCTGCTTGCTATAGAGCTGTATTTTAAATAACTTCTATTAAAAAAAAGTGCTTGATTTTTTTAATAAATTCATAAAAGGAGACCTTGGAGCACAGATTAGAGACAGTGTTGGGTCATGACACTTAGAAGATCAAAGTCCACAAATCCTGGCTCTCCTGAACATTGCTTTACATACTCTCAAAATTAGGAATGATGAATAAGGAAGAACTTGAAAATTAATAAAACTGTAAGATATGCTATGTGCCCTCTGCTACATATGGAGGAATGAAGGCAAGAGACTCCAAATTAACAGATCTGCTAGCACAGCTCACCACACTCATGAACTTATTGAACATTAATTGAACACTGGTATTTGACTAGAAACCTTATTCTGCTTTTGGATGCAGCAGTGCACCAGCTCTGCCAAGGCTGGACCATAAAGACTTTTTTGATGCTGTTAGACTTTGAAAGCCTGCACAACATGAACTTGAGTAACCTTACCCTCAGCTACATCAGGAGAAATCAAGAGGAAAAAAAGCAGTATATAACAGAAAGTTTCTGTTAAAATTAAATTGGAATGAAGTAGATATTTTTTGTAACAAAACATCAAACCAAATTTGAATAAGGCTTCAGCTAGTATAAACCTTTCAAAAAAAGAAAGGCATCTCTCATTTCCCAGAGACTAATTAATCTCTCTTCACTATGACTTAATAGATTAATTAAATCTACTTAAATATTAGATCCAATTAATCAAACACTACACTGAAAATAAAGATAAACAGAAGGTGAGAGTGGATGTAATAAAAGCATGAAAGCGTTTTTATGCCACTTGCCATGCAGCCATCATCTTCTTTGCATGACCACAGTGTGATCAAGCTGCGCAGCCTCACCACTCCCCCTTTCTCCCATGCTCTCCCTGAGCCCGCACAGGGACTCAGACCAGTTGGAAACAAATTGGCAACGAACCAACAAAAGAGAAATTGCTTTCAACCAGACCAGTGAACTGCTGGAGCTGAACCTACAGTCATGAAGCAGTATTGATACAAGGGTATCAATAAAGGCATTGATATGATTCTTAATCTCAATCAGACTCCTAAGAACTAGCCCTCATCTTTCCGGCAGTGTAAGAGACAGGTTTCATGTCTGTCCACTGCATCTCTGGCTGCTACCTCCCAGGTCTACATCTCTCTTAGTTGATAACACAGCATTGTTAACTTGTGTGCAGCCTGTGATAAACAGCAGTCCTTCCCTGTATTCTCACAGCAGTGATTCCTGCTTACGTGCAGCAATGGTTATCACTCAGCTCCTGTTTTCCTTCAGGTGTAATTAATATGTCCCCTTCTTCAAAAAGAAGATAATTATCAATTCTAAACTCTGATCTGCAGTCATTTTTTTAAAAATTCTGTGACCCCATAGGCAATCCTTGGTGCCCCAGGACTTTGTCTTCACTTCACAAGTGGTAAGACCCAATATTTTCACCCATGCAAGTATCCTTGCATCACATTAGCCAGAAACAGCATTTTAGGTTCATGAAGACACTCTGACCTGTTCTTACAGCTCTTTGTCATTTATGTTGACAACTGTCACCTTAACACAACTGATCTTTCTAATCAAAAATAATGCAAAACTGGCACCATGGAACCCAAACTTACTGGCTTCCTCTGGCATTCACAGAACCCTTTGGTATTCTGAAGGTATTGCAAGTGCACTTAAGGAAAGATTTCTTGGAGTTTCATGTGTACTTTGGTTTCATTTTGTTTATTAATTTTGCCCTATGCTTTCAAGTTACTATTTTTTGTCATCCTTAGTAATTGAATCTACTTCCATTTCCTACCTATACATACAGTTCTTGTGCTTGAGATATAATCAGCCCATAGTTTAGCCTAATTATCCTTGCTATATTTCCCATTTTTCCTTCACCGTGAGGTAGTTTGTCATCATGCTCTTGTTAGGGTCTCTTTAATAGGACTTCCAAACCCTTGCAGTATGCTTGGTAAGAGAAATATCCTGATAAGGGTGTCTTAAAGAAAAAAAAAAATCACTCATTTCTTTCACATTTAGTTTCTTTACTACGTGTTTGGTGTACTACAGGGCAGCAGCATTTTGCTGCATAACTTAAAAATCAGGCAAGATGTCTCTTCTGTTATGATTTGTACTAGTTTGAAGCTAGCTGGAATGTTTTGGTGAGAAGAATTAGATTATAGGCTGTGAAAAGGAAACAATGGTGATGTCTACTTCACTCATTGGCTTGCTGAGATGTACAAAGACAAGAACATAAACATAGACAACACAGCTGCTCTCTGGCTCTGTCTGCAAGCACTTCTCTCCCTTACTTGCTGTCTAACTAACCTGTCTGCTTCCTAATTCCTCTGGCCAATCTTCCAAACTCACCTCGAACGTAAGGCAAAGTCTGCAATAAGGTAGAGGGGTGGAAGGAAGGTGGAGAGGTGGTTGGGAGCCCCTCCTGGGAACTCTGGTTTCTGGAAGGGGTGTTTTGTTTCTGTTTTACCATTGAAACTTGCATATTTCTGTCTCTAGCTGTATCTATTGTAAATATCTGCTTGTATGTTGTGCTAAGCTGTAAATATAAAGCTTCATTCTAATTTCCAGCTCAGCGGAGTCTAGTCTGGGCGATTTTCATGAGTGGGGGGTGGGTAACACCCAAACCATCACACTATTTCTCCTAAAGAGCAACTGCCTCTCACTTTTAATAAATATCCCTTGCCCTGTTTTAAAAATTAGCATATCACTTTGGTTTTAAATGCAATACTTTATGCTTAGTATCCTAAATGCCAGTTTGAAGATGGAGCAGAGCAGTATACAAGCTTCAGCCAGGCAGATCTGTTTCCCTCACCCCTTGCACTTTGCAAATCCCTGATTATAAGATGCAGTAAATAACTGTGCTTATCATTCTAAGAAATAAGGGCAAAGGAATGAACGCTTTTTTTTTCCCCTCCTATATCCCAGTTCCTGGTTTATGAGCTAAAATTCCCAATAACTGGGCTTTAAATTCATGTTTAAACACTTCTCTTAATTCACTTGAGTGTCATGCACATTTAACCTCACTTCATACTCAGCAATTGGTAAAATTGATTGAGAGGCAATACATGTTTTTCAGAAAATTAAGATTTTAAATCATAGAATCAACCAGGTTGGAAGAGACCTCCAAGAGCATCCAGTCCAACCTAGCACGCAGCCCTGTCCAATCAACTACACCATGGCACTAAGTGCCTCATTCAAGCTTTTCTTCAACACCTCCAAGGATGGTGACTCCATCACCTCCCTGGGCTGCCCGTTCCAATGCCAATCACTCTCTCTGGCAAGAAATTCCTCCTAACATCCAGCCTAGACCTCCCTCGGTACAACTTATGACTGTGTCCCCTTGTTCTGTTGCTGGTTGCCTGGCAGAAAATACCAGCCCCAGCTGGCTACAGCCTCCCTTCAGGTAGTTGTAGACAGCAATGAGGTCTCCCCTGAGACTCCTCTTCTCCAGGCTAAACCCCAGCTCACTCAGCCTCTTCTCACAGGGCCGTGTTCCAGCTCTCTCACCAGCTTTGTCACCATTCTCTGGACACATTCCAGTACCTGAACATCTCTCTTGAATTGAGGAGCCCAGAACCAGACACAGTACTCAAAATGTGGCCTGAATGTAGCTTTAGATCTCTAAACTTTTCAAGACTTAATACTGAGACATGAAACTGCACAATTCAAAGAAATTCAGCTTTGTTTATGTAAGGTGGGAAGAACTGGCAAAAGGCACCAAGAAAGGAAAACACTGCTATTATAAAGCCATGTTTTTCTCCCTCTCAGAACTACTCACTGCAGTAGGAAGAGTGAAAACTCCAAAATGCAATTCAGATTTGGAGAGAGAGAGAGAATTATTCATGTAAGATTTTGAAGTCACAGTTGAAGGGATTTTATTATATAAGAGCATACTTTTAGACACAAAGAAGTCTTAGGAAGATAGTATCTATAATATATATTGTGTTTCCTTTTTTATTGCATATATTAACAAAATCGAGGGAAGGAAGACTGGAGATAAAATGTGTGACATACAAAACTCCATCAAATGGTCCAAGCTTGCATCTGCTACCCTGGTGAAAATCTGTCATCATTGCTTTTAACTCCACAGGATTAGCAGCAGTACAAGTGTGAAATTTGGGCAATTGATTTCAGCAGGAGCAGCTCTGTATGGAAACAACAGCTGCCAGGTCAGATATTATGGCAGGCATTTGTTAATGCAAAGCAATAGCAAGAGGAGGTATACCATGGTATTTATTAGCACAGCTCCACGTCTTTGATGCCTTATAAACAGAAATTGCTACATGCTCCTTGTTGCATAATAGTTCTGGAACTCTTGTACAGAGAAACCCAGTGAAGACACGATGTGTATGAATGCCAAGAGGAAAGAAGCAAATAATCATGACATTAGACAGCAGCATTTGCAGTGGTAGGACCACAGCAAGCAAATTACGGAGAATGACAGAGGCAGGATCAAGCTTAACCACTCGTCTACTATGACATGACTACACATTGCAGCTCTCACTCCTGTTCTGTGCAGATGTCCTAACACCTCCTTGCATATAACAGTTGCTACAGCAGCACATGGCATTTGACAACAGAAGTTTTCAAATCTGGGGATAGAAGACTGGCTCCTTAGTAAAGATCAAGGCTTATGTATTCCTGTGGACACACCAGTCATGATTTCAGAGTCAAACATGCATTCCTCAGTAAGTTTCAAATATGCCATGTATTTCTGCAATAGATAAAACCACTCAGAGCTAAACTATGCTCCAGAATATGTTGACTGCTGTATAACCTAAGGACTCTTATCAAAGTCTCTAACTCAGGAGCTGAAGCTCCTTAAACCAGGGATTAAGCTGGCAGTTCTGAACTTGTGATTTGCAGTTCAATCACTGTGAGAAGAAGCCTACATCTTTAACATCTTCCTTTGCCTCCACTGATGGTTACCTACATCCTTGGAATTTCCAAGGGTCATTTTCCATTTTTTCATAATTTTCAAACTGCTGAAGAAAGGAGGGGAGAAAGGGTGGGGAGAAAGATCCATCATTCTACAAGATAAAAACAAACCTCCACCACAGACCAGGAAGTGTCATGTTATCTACAGAACACTAAGTATCCACGGTGAAGAGTAGGTAAAATAAACTTAAGATGGGAATTAGAAACAAATTACAAGAGCAGATTGATTGCATGTAGTAAAACTTACATAACTTCAAGGAGTTTTGAAATTGTAAACCCCTCTGCCTAGAATAACAGAGGTTTGGTCATGATAGGAATTTATCAGTATTTTTTAATTATATATAGGTGTATTTAAACAAAAGAGTGAGGGAAAACTGTAAATCAATCTAAGACCACGTAGTCTTCATAGGTTTGGCTGGATATAGATTACAGATCAATAAATCAATCCATCAGGTAGCACTGCAAAGTTAAAATGAGACTTAGGGGAAAAAAAAATACAGAAACTAAAAATACCTGAGCATTCAGTCTGAAAAGTTCTATTAAGCATGCCCCTTGTCATGCACTGAAAATAAACAAAACACCAACCTAAAACAACAACAACAAAAGCATAAATAGTAGGAACATTTCATGTGTTTCCAAATAATATCTGAGAAGTGAGAATGAGGGTTTGACCTGCCATGAGTAGCAATTAAGTGGAAAAACCTTAGTTCCCTCTTCTACATAAACCCATCATGCATGAAAGCCTAATAATCTGGCCACAGCATGAGGAACAAAGCTGAAAGTATCAGCGTATCACTCAAATGAAGCAAAGACATCACTCCCTATTTGATAAAGCTTATTGTGCTGGGCAGCAGGTACCTTTTAACCTGAAAAGGATGTACAAACTGAAAAGAGACTGAGGCAAAGCAATGTAAGAAACAAGCTCTTGGAAGTCTAGAAAATGCAAAAGGTTACATACGGACACCCTAGGAACAATGCATGACAGACACAGAGGTAAGAGGTGGGAAAAGGGTATTTGAAGGACCTCTGAAGTAACAAGTTCTGAAAGGTTTGGAGAATAGAGAGAAATGAAATAAAAGGATCTAACTGAAAAACAGGTCTGAACATCAGGGAAATCTTCTTGACACCAAGATTATTCTGAGTGATATTTAATGTTCGTGATGGCAGCCTTTTTGAGCTGAACCAGACTATGGAAAAATATCTCAAAAGAGAATTTGGGGATCTCAAGTGCACATGCATTCGTATAAAGACTGAATAAGAAAGTGCTGTGTGTACAAGAGAAGCAATTCCACATTGACAAAGAGGATTGGATGACCAGCTGCGGGTACTATGATTGCAGCCTGCTAAAGACAAACTGTGTGATGGTTTGGGTGTTACCCGCCCCCCTCACACTTAAGTAAAACCACCCAGACTAGAATCAGCTGCTGAAAATTGAATGAAGCTTTATACTTACAGCTTAGCACAATATACAAGCAGGTATTAAAAAAAAAATAATAAAAAATAAATATATATATATATATACACATATATAATTATAGATAGAAATATACACATTAAAAAGGAATACAAAAACACAACACACCTCCCAGAAACCTGAGTCCTCAGGAGGGGCTTCCAACCACCCTTCCACCTCCTTTCCACCCCTCTACCTTACTCAGGACTTTGCCTTATGTTCAAGGTAGCTTGGAGGTTCTGCTGGGGGGGGTTAGGAAGCAGATGGATTAGTCACGCAGATGGCAGGTTAGAGAGAGAGAGAAGTGCAGCCCCAAAGACAGAGAGCAAACTATGTTATCTATGTTTGTATTCTTGCTCTTATACATCTCAGCAAGCCTATGAGTGAAATAGACATCATCACCGTTTCTTTTTCACCGCCTATAAGCTAATTCTTCTCACCAAAACACTCTAGCTAGCTTCAAACTAGCACAAACTGCAGTGGCTGGAGAGCAGCCAGACAGAGAGGGATCTGGGGGTGCTGATTGATACCCACCTGAACATGAGCCAGCAGTGTGCCCAGGTGGCCAAGAGAGCCAGTGGCATCCTGGCCTGCATCAGGAATGGTGTGGTCAGCAGGAGCAGGGAGGTCATTCTGCCCCTGTACTCTGCACTGGTTAGACCACACCTTGAGTACTGTGTTCAGTTCTGGGCCCCCCAGTTTAGAAGGGACATTGAGATGCTTGAGCGTGTCCAGAGAAGGGCGACGAGGCTGGGGAGAGGCCTTGAGCACAGCCCTACGAGGAGAGGCTGAGGGAGCTGGGATTGGTTAGCCTGGAGAAGAGGAGGCTCAGGGGTAACCTTATTGCTGTCTACAACTACCTGAGGGGTGGTTGTGGCCAGGAGGAGGTTGCTCTCTTCTCTCAGGTGGCCAGCACCAGAACAAGAGGACACAGCCTCAGGCTGTGCCAGGGGAAATTTAGGCTCGAGGTGAGGAGAAAGTTCTTCACTGAGAGAGTCATTGGACACTGGAATGGGCTGCCCGGGGAGGTGGTGGAGTCACCGTCCCTGGAGCTGTTCAAGGCAAGGTTGAACGTGGCACTTGGTGCCATGGTCTAGCCTTGAGCTCTGTGGTAAAGGGTTGGACTTGATGATCTGTGAGGTCTCTTCCAACCCTGATGATACTGTGATAACTTTTATTTTACTTGCACGTTTGCAAGTAGGCTATGTATTTTAGAAATTGTTTTATAATTGGTCAAAAGAATGGTAAAGTAAAAATTAACAGAAGAAAATAAAAGCACAGACATGCCACAAGCTAACATCAACGATGTCCCCAGTGCAGTGTACTTCATCACGTCCGTTCCACAGAACAAAAAAGGGTCCTTCCTCCACAAACAGGATTGCCAAAAGCTTAACATCATAACATGGAAATATCTAGAAGTATTTACATATTTATTTGTATAAGGCTTAGTAAGAGACAAGAGCACTAACTTCTGTTTGAAATTTTCATTTTAAGTTTTCTAGGGTATTTACTTTTTTTTTTTCATTAGAAATGCAAACAACAATATAAACATTAACAGAATCACTCTGATAGGAGTTATGTGCCAATTCCTGTGGGCTACTAAAGCAGAAAAACTTCAGCATTTACTCTTCTGTCAAACCTGGTTGTTGACAATATAAACATTTTAGTACTTCTTAATACAATAGCAGTTGCAAATTCTGGGAAAAGAAGGTTGCTAAGATTCCTTCTCACTCTGCAAGTGGAATTTTCCATTTCCAATAAATTCTATTTTTGCAAAAGGATCTTGTACTGTGCTGTCACTACACATGAAATGGAAAGTTCTACAAGTGTAATGAAACTGGGAACTTACTTTCATGGAACACTTTTTAATTACTTTCTTATCATAGTCGATAGCAGCATTACTTATCTTTGCAGTAAATGTAAGATTGATGAGTTTATTCCTCAGTATAAGTCATATCTGATTTTAAATTATCATCTTCCCTAGTGCATTGCTAGAAAACTTCATGACAAATCACCCCAAGCACAGCTGCTGGCTGCCACATGCCCTACACCTATCATAACAATTTGCTTGCACGCAACTCGCCACAAGCTGCATAGGCTAGAAGCAAAAACAACTTTCATTTATAGATATTAGGATTTGTGTAAATTGCAACAAAGTAAGATATTTATATAACAAATAGTTTGTAGTTAATTTTTATGGAGTGACAGTAACCTTCAGTCATTAGTACTTAGATAAATAAGAGCATTTTGATTGAATGCTGATCACCGAATCATAGGAAGCAGGGCTAGACAATTTCAAGTCATCCAATCTATCCACACCAAATCAAACAAGAATTCTACCTTAAATTTGTGGTGGCAGTTTAGCTCCACATGATCTGAAAATCACTTCACTATAAAGAAGAGGAGGCTCAGAGGTGATTTAATTACTGTGTACAACTACCTGAAGGGAGGTTGTAGGCAGGTGGGGCTTAGTCTCTTCTGCCAGGCAACCAGCAACAGAACAAGGGGACAGAGTCTCAAGTTGTACCGAGGGAGGTCTAGGCTGGATGTTAGGAGGAAGTTCTTTCCAGAGAGAGTGATTGGCATTGGAATGGGCTGCCCAGGGAGGTGGTGGAGTCACCATCCCTGAAGGTGTTCAAGAAAAGCCTGGATGAAGCATTTAGTGCCATAGTCTAGTTGACTGGACAGGGCAGAGTGCTAGGTTGGACTGGATGCTCTTGGAGGTCTCTTCCAACCTGGTTGATTCTATGATTCTAAATAGCATCCAGAACAGAGGGAAAAGTAGTAAAGGTACACGAAAAGATGGCAGAAGAAAGGAGGAAATACTACTGCTGCATTGAATATGATGCATTTTCTGTGCACACGTGTAGCTTAAAAAATCCCATCTTTAAAGCAGATTTGAGGTTTGAAAGAGGTATTCACTAGAAATTAGAAAAATCCATTTATGACTCATTTAAAAGAAGGGTCAGCAAGATTAGATTATATTTGCAAGATAAACAGCAAATAATTACAAACTTCAAGATCTTGCTCATAGTGTGGAACTTTAATTACTTGAGATTAAATATAGAGAAAATAATTAGATGAGAGGTGTTTGTTACACAGACTAATTGGCAGAGTCATAACAGATACTTAGGCATTTTAAAGTTCATCCTTCAACAGCAACTAGATATTTAGAGATCTATTCTGGTTAACACAGTGAGAACAATATAGACATGTGCTCCATTTTTCCTGGAAATTCTGGAATCCCATTCCTCAAAATTTTGCTTACACTGCAAAAGTTACAGTTGTAACTTTTGCAGTGTAGAATCATAGAATCAACCAGGTTGGAAGAGACCTCCAAGAGTATCCAGTCCAACCTAGCACCCAGCCCTGTCCAATCAACCAGACTATGGCACTAAGTGCCTCATCCAGGCTTTTCTTCAACACCTCTCAAGATCATGACTCCACCACCTTCCTGGGCAGCCCATTCCAATGCCAATCACTCTCTCTGGGAAGAACTTCCTCCTAACATCCAGCCTATACCTACCCTGGCACAACTTGAGACTGTGTCCCCTTGTTCTGTTGCTGGCTGCCTGGGAGAAGAGACCAACCCCCACCTGGCTACAGCCTCCCTTCAGGTAGTTGTAGACAGCAATGAGGTCACCACTGAGCCTACTCTTCTCCAGGCTAAACAACCCCATCCTCTCCTCACAGTGCTGTGTTCCAGGTCTCTCACCAGCTTCAATAATATTAATAGAAGATAAAGATAATATTGTTTTATTTTCATTCACTCATTTGTCACTACTTTTGTTTAAGAATAGATTTCCTTATGTCTCAACTACATAAAAACTGATTCAAATCCTATACTTCCTGCTTTAACATTTAGCATCCTGTTTTGAAGTTGCTCCCCTCTCATAGCTGGTTGCCAGCACTACTCTCCACAGCATTCAGTCTGATTTTCTCAAGGCTTTTTCCCCATGAAGAATTTTCAATTGTACATGTCAGTAAAACATCCAAGCCCTCAGCATCATGGGGTTAAGATCAAAACCTGGGGATAGTTCTTCCCAATTCCCTTTTATTTTATTATTTCCTGGAAAAGCATTGCCTTTTCCTTCTTAACATGCTTCCTTTTTTCAGATCAGCACTGAAGCTAAAGGAGAACTCAAACCCTTCTCCCTTCTAGAAATTGACCCCACTTTTCTAAAGCGGCATTTGTTCTATGCTCCATCAACAGTCTGGGATGAAAACTTGAGCTTCTCTCCAGGTGGCATATATTGTATAGACAAGAAGCTCTTTTCATTTCATGCAACTCATTCCATTACAGAAGGCAAACCAGAGTTTCCTATTGAATTTTAAAATGCTACCTCATGTATAATTTATAAGAACTGTCAGTTACATCAACTTTACTTTTTCTGGTATGTTTTCTGCTTAAAAATCTTACATGCAATACTTCAACCACTGGTTCAGTATCTATAACTGGCTGTAAGTGACCCTGAACTGGCATCCATATTGTTGCTATCAACAATCACTTGAGCATTACAGATTTTTTGGCTGACAACATAACCTATTGCTTTGTTGTTACACTTAAAGTTGCCATGGAGACAAAAGAACAGCTGAATAGCAATCTTAATGCTTGAGAAAAGCTTGTTCTTTAGTAATAGGATGCTACTTGCCAGTATGGAGTCTTGGGGTTTAATGGAAATTATTATAAATAGTAACTTCTGAATCAAAACCTTCCTCAAAAAAAAACCCCAAAAGACAAAAAAAAAAGAGATGCATGTTTCCTCCTGCCCACCCTAGTTCTACTGGCAACAAAGGCAAAGGGGACCTATCCTACAGTCCTGTGGCACAAGAGATCAACACAGCCTAAGTTACCTCCAGCTCCACATCCTGAAGGACGCAACAGCTGCTGAGCCAAAATGCTTACCTTATTTTCTCTCCATGCACCTGTAGGGTGTAAATAACCTCAAAATGGAGGTTCCATACTTCATCATGCTCACCAATTCAGGTAAAGTGTTACTCCATCCACAGAAACTAGGATACTTGATTTTTCCCTTGTAGGTGTAGAGATTTGCTTTCTCTCTGGCACAACCCTTCCTACACAGACTACGTGTAGAAGCTCAGACAACAGCTGAATCCCACTGCTCTCTGCTCATAATCCATTAACTCACGCTACAATCCAACTTGCAGCTGATAGGAATGAAGGACATTCAGCCCAGCCTGGGGATACTTGGCACCTTTCAGAGGAATGGAGGACACTCGGTCCAGCCCTGGGACACTTGGCACTGTTCAGATTCTTTCTATCTCACTGCAGCTACTGCTCTTCACTGTACAGTACACATGAGATCAAAATTAGAATCACGTAAAGAGTTTTCTATCTTAAATCCTGTTCATGCGAAGTCAGAGAATTTCTGAAGATCATTATAAATAGTAGATTATCCCTGGTTTGATACAGTGGATGAGAGACAAAATGCAATAAAGCAGGGTCTTCTCTGCAAAGCCAACCATTAGACAAAGCTAGCAGCTGTCAGGGACAGCTGAAAGAATATTTTCCTATACAAGAGATTTATCTTCACCCTCCACTTGACACTGCTGCACTTCTCCCAACACCTCAGTGGCAGTAAAAACACAGAACTTATTCCCAGAGGTTGCTGCCTGATCCCTCCCCAGCAGCAGAAGCAGCTTTAGCCCCTTGATTTCCTGCCCCATATGATGACCCTAACTTGCCTGTTCCCATAAGGAGCAGGATAATTCAGTCAGGTGTACATATTCTAGCAAGGCAATGAGTGGTGGGGAATATGGCACAAGACGAGGAGGAAGACTGAGATAAAGATAACAGAATCACAGAATCAACCAGGTTGGAAGAGATCTCCAAGATCATCCAGTCCAACCTAGCACCCAGCCCTATCCAGTCATCTAGACCACGGCACTAAGTGCCTCAGCCAGGCTTTTCTTGAACACCTCCAGAGACGGTGACTCCAGCACCTCCCTGGGCAGCCCATTCCAATGCCAATCACTCTCTCTGGAAAGAACTTCCTCCTAACATCCAGCCTCCTCACCAGATCTCACCCTGCTGAAAGATGCCTGCATGCCCTTTTCCAGTCACTGAATTCTCTCTGTCCTCCTTGCCTTTGTTCTCCACGTCCTTGACAACCCATTTGTGGGTCCTTTTACCTCTACAGAAGTCTCTTGCAAACCCGCAATTTTCAACAACCCAACCTCTGTGCCAAAAGAGATTTTGTTGACACTTCAGAAGGAACACTTCATACTGAGATCTTTTACTCACATTGGACAGAATCTGCTTTTGCTAAGAAGCCTTGAATTGACTTGGGAGCTCACAGAAGCAAAAAAATATTAAATGTTAACACATGAAAGGACAGGCAGGCTGTGACAATGGAGGTCTGTTTTCTAGCTTGGGAGTTTCCAGCTGAGTGAAAACATTCTACAGATAAGCTGAAATTAAACATACAGATTGATCCTAGTTTTACAAATTCTCTGATCTACAGCAAAGGTGCTTAAAGTGTAAATAAAGTTTTGAAAGAAAACTACTCTCTTGTTCTTTTGAGCAAATATTTTTCCATTACTTGAGACAGGAGAGAGACTGATGAAAGTTTTTATTACAGATATTTAATTCAGCATCTCAGCACCCATAATCTTCCTGACCTCTCTCAGGAGTTTCACAATGCTAACCTCAGTTTTGCCTCAGCCAGTCCTGCTCTAGACTTGTCCAATTAAAGAAAGATTGCACAGCTTAAGCAGACCACCTGGGCAGGTGCCCAGCAAAGCAGGAATTCATTCCATAAAGGCAGAGTGCCTTCCTCTTATGGCATCTTATTCAGAGACATCAACAACCTATGCCAGGGATGCTTGACAACAACATGCAATCCTCACTTTGGAAGAGCATCCACCAGGACTAGCAGAGGGACTTGGGTACCACCACACCAAAACTGCAGTAGGTGCTGCTGTCTGACGAGTCTGAACCAACATGTTTGCCTCCAACTACCAACAAAAAATGTGGTCTGGCACATCGCTTCTGGCAGGTTGCCAAACCCAATTCCACACACCTCTGTAAAAGTGAGGGGTGAAGGGAGAAGATAAATCTGCTGAACAAAATTATGACATTTTTGACACCCTTGTGCTCCCACGGTCAAGCTTGAATGGAAGGGAAAGAAACCCACACACCATGAAATTAGCTAAAACTCATGGGGAAAAGAAAATCAGCTGAGTGGCAGTCTCAGCTCAGTCCCACTGGCTTTTTTTTAATCAAATACATTTGGAATTCTTCCCACCTTGGGAAAGAAAAACCCTCTCTGAAGTACAGTTTAAAGAAATGTGTGACAGGGCAGAAAATAAAAGACTTCAATTGAAAAAGTCTGTATGGAAAGGTTATAGGAGGAAGACTTCTGGAAAAGACTGTCCAATCAAAAGAAAAAAAGATCCAGATGGAACTCAAACGGAAATAAAGCAAGAAAGTGATAAATTCTAGATCAAGTTGAATTGGAAGATTAATGTACATTCAGAAAATATGAGGGATATGAAATGGTGTGCATTTCAAACTTAAGTTCACACAAGTTCCATGTTCTCTGTGCCCAGTAAGATCATGGAGCAGAACCTCCTTGAGGCACTGCTGAGGCAGAAGGGCAATGAAGAGATGATTTGGTACAATCCAAATGGCTTCACCAAGGACAAATCATGCCTGAAAAACCTGGTGGCCTTCTATGGTATCGTCACAACATCAATAAACAAGGGAAGAGCAGCTGACATCTTTTATCTGGATCTGAGCAAAGCCTTTGATGCTGTTCCACACAACGTCCTGCTCTCCCAGATGGTGAAATACAAGTTTGATGGATGGGACGGTTGGTGGATAAAGAACTGGTTTGATGGCTGCACCCTAAGAGCGGCTGTAATGGGTCCATGTTCAAGTGGAGGCTACTGACAAGTGGAGTTTCTCAAGGATCGGTACTGGGACCAGTCTTGTTCAACATCTTTGTAAGTGATATTGACAGTGGCATTGAGTGCACCCTCAGCAAGTTTGCTGATGACCAGAAGCTGCGTGGGGCAGCTGACACATTGGAGGGAAGGAATATCATCCAGAGGTACCTAGACAGTGTGGAGAGGTGGGCATAAGCCAGCCTCATGAGGTTCAACAATACCAAGTTGTGATGGTTTGGGTATTACCCACCCCCTCACTCTCATGAAGTCACCCAGACTAGACTCAGCTGAGCTGAAAATTAGAATGGAGCTTTATATTCACAGCTTAGCACAATATACAAGCAGATATTTACAATCTATACAGCTACAGACAGAAATATAGAAGTTTAAAAAGTAATACAGAAACACACCACCACTCCCAGAAACCAGAGACCCCAGGAGGGGCTCCCAACCACCCTTCCACCTCCCTTCCACCCCTTTACCTTATTGCAGATTTTGCCTTACTTTCAAGGTAAGTTTGGAAGATTGCCCAGGGGAGTTGGGAAGCAGAATGATTAGTTGCACAGACAGCAGTTTAGGGAGAAAAGTGCATGCAGCAAGAGACTCACAGCCACTGTTTTATCTATGTTTGTGTTCTTGTTCTTATACATCTCAGCAAACCTATGAGTGAAGCAGACATCACCATTGTTACCTTTTTAAAGTTTATAATCTAATTCTTCTCACCAAAATATTCCAGCTACCTTCAAAGTAGCACACAAATGCAGGGTCCCGCATCTGGTTTGGGGCAATCCCAGGCACCAATATAGGCTGGACAGTGACTGTCTTGAGAGTAGCCCCAAAGAAAAGAACTTGGAGGTGCTGGTGGATGAGAAGCTCAACATGAGCCACCAGTGTACACTTGCAGCCCAGAAAGCAAACGGTGTCCTGGGCTGCATCACACAAAGTGTGGTCAGCAGGTTGAGGGAGGCGATTCCCCCACTTCTACACCTCTTTTGCGAGGCTGCCACACAAAGTTTTATGTACTGTCACACAAAGTTTGGGTCTTTCTTTCACACAACTAGATTGGGAAAAAGACACCTCAGTTTTGCTTAGGATTTAATTTTCTGTATTTCCATTCTAAATATCTAGATAAGTTAGCAAGCGAAGGGTACTCAGGCTACTCAAGTTCCAAGGAAGAAATGAATTTAAGACTAAGAGCACATAGAGGTCAGACATGTAAAGTGTTAGAAAGGATCCAGGCAAATTATGAAAACAAAGAATTATAAAGAAACTGGCAAACACACCCACAGATAATCTAGCAACTTTTACCATTAAATAAATAAATTGCTATCATGCTGATTTACCTTAGTGCTTTCTTTTTGCACCTTAGTCTGTGAGATGAGATATTCCTTGGTATTAAAGCGAGATGCAGGAAGCCTTTCCCTTAAGATGTTTGGCAGAAAGAAGCTGCATGGCTGCTCAGAGCAAAGGGCTCTGGGCAGAGCATGGCAAATCCATTACAGCCACTGTGCCATGTCCTTGCAACATTTCAAATTAGGAAACCTTTGATGCCCTTCCAATAAATTCCTTTCTTGCTTTTGTTTCTGGTGGTGTGAACAATCAGTCCAGATGCAAATTAATAGCAGTCAGTATTGGGTATTTCATTATGTATGTTCATGTTTCCTTAGTGAACTAATCCTTAGGGTATCAGGGTTTTAAAACTCTGATGAAAGGTCTTTGAATTCCCCCTGGATTTGTATTCACAATTGACAGTATTATATAATTTTTAAGTACTGAATGACTCACAACTGGATATTAAATACTGACTTCATAAAGACCCTGTTATACTTCTTAATATTTCTTACACTTTGCTCTAAGGGTCTAGGACTTCAATCCTTGATATTTGGATTTACAAGAAGCAATTCCTCTTTTTCAAGTAGAAGTCTTTCCTTTGTTTAATTTTAAAAAGCAAAGACAGCGCTGAGATGCTCATTTGTGTTAGACTTGCATAACTACATCTCAAAGTACTTCTCAGACAGCTGTAAAAGAAAGATTTCCCAAACCTTACAACTAACCCTCCAACTACAAACCAAGTAGATCCCCAGGGTTATGGATTCAGCATGTTAAATGTATCTGAATGCATCTTGCCTATTTCTACTGAATGTTAGGGAGTTTCAGTGTTTGTTTTGTGTTCACTTTCCTGTAGTCAGCTCCCTCACCCAGTCCACAAAGGCTCATCTTTTAATTCAAAAAACTACTCAGATCCCAGCAATGTCTCTTTTAAACATCAAGACTAGGTCCTTAAGTAGCACTACAGCATAGGAAGCCTTTACTTTCAACTTAATTGAATTCCTGAAGAGGGAGAAAAAGAGGTGTTTGGTTGGTTGTGTTTGTTTATTTGTTTTGCTGTTATTAAGATGCAATAGGATCCCATCCATTTCATTATCTGATACTATTTCTCAAAGGCCAAATTTGGACATGGACTCAAAGAATAAAATTATTGTGTTCTTAATGTCCCAAAAGTAGACAGCTAAAAGAGTAAACTGATCCCACTTACAGCTGCTAGAAGCAAGCATTTGGCTTAAAGACATTTCATGTAATCTAACAAATGTTTCAAAGTACCACATATGTGCTGAGCATGCTGCTAAAATTAACTCCAAGGTTACTGCACACAAAGGAACTGCAATAAGCAAATGGCAGAATATTGAAAGTCAGGTTTATGAACCCAGTGACCGGGCAGGAACCACAGGCTAACACCACTGCAGGGAAGAAAGCACCACTCAAAAGGTATCTGTGAACTGACTAGATATAGCTCATTTTGCAATAATTTAATGAGGTTAAGACCCTTAAACACAACCATATATATATATAATATGTATAATTATATATATAAAAATTACATATAGAATAGATATAGTTAATTTTGCAATAATTTAATGAGGTTAAGACCCTTAAACACAACCATATATATATAATATGTATAATTACATATATAAAAATTATATATAGAACAGATATAGTTAATTTTGCAATAATTTAATGAGGTTAAGACCCTTAAACACAACCATATATATGTATTATTTTTATATATATAATTATATATATTTTATAATAGATATAGATAATTTTGCAATAATTTAATGAGGTTAAGACCCTTAAACACAACCACAGGACAGCATTCCTACTGCTATTACAAGGACCAATTTCACGAAAAATCAGTGTCAGCACCCCTCACTGCCCCACGAATGTTTCAGACATAAGTGGTGCAAACAAAGAATGTCGCTTACTTTGATACAGCATAGTTAGCAGTGATAGGATATGACTTAAAATTGGGGAAAACAATATCCAAAGCAACTTATCCAAAAAGAAACAGGAGGGTGTCCCATGGGAACTGCAGGAAAGCCAGTCAACTTTGGACTTCCAAAGGAAGATCGGAAAACAACAAAATTAGTGACTGCATCTTATTTTCATGTTCCAATAAGAGTTTTGCTTCTGTTTCAACTGTATTTTTAGTATTAAAAACTTATAAAATGTATTTTAATGGTGCTAGTTCCCATAATTTTTAAATTAGAGCATATAGCCATGGACCAATCATAGAATCAACCAGGTTGGAAGAGACCTCCAAGATCATCCAGTCCAACCTAGCACCCAGGCCTATCCAGTCAACTAGACCATGGCACTAAGTGCCATCATTAGGCAATATCTAACATATTACTGAGTATGTGAAGTGAGAAGCTGATTGATTTTGTTCAGTAGCTGGAATTCTACCTAATCTGAAACCACACATCACTTCTTGTGGACTCAGTCAAGATGCATAATCGAAATGAAAATGCCTCTCCTTTTAAGGGTTTGCTTTCATCTCACTTTAAACTGCACAAAGACCAGATTTTGTGGGTTGCTGCACATATTTCTATTCTCACTTATACTTTTGTCCATTAGATTAATTCCACTAGCCTCAGAGGATTACATGGGTGAAAAATAAAGACTGAACAGCCAGCCACAAGACATTTTGACCTGAAGCATATGCCCCATGATTGGCTGACCTGCAGTACATTATGCAATCGATAGGCAGTGGAGATGCTGTAAGTTTTTTGTTTTGAAGTGTGTCAGAAATATAACACACCACTTCAGAGGCCGACTCCTCATTCCCCTGCAGTGAGAAGCAAAATTTCCAACAAAACCAGAATTACAAACTAACAGTTTAAGGGTGAGGAGCACCACTCGCAGAGAATCTTATGAACCCTGGTCACTCAACTCAGCTTTGTAGCTCAGCACATGCCATAAGCTATAACAACACTGTGCAAGAGAGATGTATAACCTAATCCTTTACCTGCAAGTATTCTTTACACCTTTTACTAGCTGATCAACTACCCTTTCAGTGCCATCAAAATCACACAAGCATAGAAATTACTTTTACAGTTAAAAAACCTTAGGATTCAATCTATCCTTATTCCACAATCTTTTGAAAAGCTCTAAACACTTGCCTGTAGTGCCTTAGTTTCCTACAGTTCTCAGCAAGACTGGAGTAAAGTCTCTCTTCCCACTATGAGTGATATCCCTGCTCTAATCTTGACTGTGTCCTCTGTGCTTTTTCCTTCCGTAGTTTTCTGCTGCAGTTCTCTCCCTGCCTGTTCTGGTGACTGCTCCTCACTTCAGTTTCAAGACAGCACATTAGAAATAAAATGGTTGCAAGTCAGTCACAGAATGTCTCAGGTTGGAAAGGACCTCAGAGATCATCTACTCCAACCTTCCTGCCACAGGCAGCGACACCTCTCAATTAGACTTGGTTGCCTATTCCAGGTGGCAGAGCTTTCTTTTATAGAGGGGTAGCCTTGCAAATTTCCCTTTCCATCAGCTGCCCTCTGGGATGTTTCTGGCATGGTGCTTTTTAACAGCCCTTTTCCTCAGTATTTTGCACACAAGATTTTTCTTCCTGCTTGTAACTTGAACTTTTAAAAAAAATCATCTCCAAAATGGCCTCTCTTCCTAGGCATTCTAACTAACAAATCCTCCATTGACAGAGAAGCACTTTTACCAAGTTATCTGTAGTTCTAGGGATTTGGGACTACCAGAGAGAAAACAGACAGGCTTTTAAATTAAACTAAATTAAGCTTCTTGATTTTGCGAGTGTGTGGAGGGGAGAGGAGTGCAGAGACTTAGGAAGAGCTTTAGCTATGGACAGTACTTATCAAAACAGATTCATAAATTCCCATGAGGTTTTTTGTACTCACTGCAAATCTGAAGAGCTGTGCAGTGTACACAAGGATGTCCAAATTAATATCTTTGCACTATTACTAGGTCGTAAGGATTTGCATCCTTTCTTTTTATAAGTGAGTAACTGAAAGTTCATAAATCAACATCCTGTGGCTAGATTAATATTCAGCCTTCAAAAGGGACAAAAATTCTGGTTTCTAGTTAGCCATGATCTTTCAACAGTTCCCTCATATATGAAGTGTTCTGATTCTCTATTAGAGACAACCTCACCCAGCCATTAGTAAGGGCTGCTTTCTGGTTCTGCTGTGCCTCATTTCAGGAAGCTCATAGTAACTTTTCAAAGGATGTTTCATAACTAATTTTAGACCTGTTATTGACGTTTCATTATTGAAGTGTCAGCTGTGCCCCTGCAACATAGTGACAGACATTAATATAGGATGTCTCAAACCACTAAAGAGCAGTTGTTAACATCAACCAACTGATTAATTTTTAGACAGGAGGCAAAGTGCATGAATCAGCCTCAGAACAGCCCTGGAAGCTACTGCCAAACACAATCTCTAACCTACCTAATCCTCTTAAATTGAATCTTAAAATAGAGATAATAAAATTTGGTTTCATCAGCAAAGAAACTCCAGAATATTTTCAAGCACTTTAAAGGTAGAATTCCAGAATAAATGAGAGAGAAAGAAAAAAAAAAACAAAAACAACACCAAAACAAACTAAACTCCTGCCCAAAACAAAAAAAATCCACCAAACAAACAAAAAACCCAACTAAACACAAACAAAAGAAAAACAAAACCACCAAAACACCCAACAAAAAGAAACCCAAGAAATGTAGAACAACACAATACCTCTTCATGTCTTTGTTTTAAAGTAATAATTGGCTGTTGCTTTTCAAATACATCCCACTTTCTAAATGAAAGATCCCCAAAGGTCACATCCAACCTCTACCACTCTGCAGTCACGTCTCAATACTCCAGGATACCTCCTCTCCTTCCAAGAGACCTATCTTCTGCAGGGCTATGAGGATAGGCAAGGATTTCTCTTGACCATTCTTTGCAGGTAGCACATGAAATTAGCCCTCACCTCTACCTACAGAATCTAGGGAAAACAACATTTTTCAGAGTCCTCACAAGAAAGACTTCTTGGAAAAGAAGAGGAACCAAGATAAGTCTAGCTTCCACTAACAAGTTCAGGGATGCAGTAACTTCACATTTGAACTGAAAATTGTCAGCTTTTATTGTCAGCTAGTATTGCTAGCCCTGCAGATCAGATGATAACAAGAAATAATGAGTATACTGTTCCCTTTTTCTTCTCTTTCTGGTTGCACTGAGATCAGCTGTGCTCTTGCTTCCCTTTGCCTAACTGCCCACAGCGAGGCACAACTTCTTAATGGCATGCAGGACAAGCAGAAATAAATGTCACAGCAAAGGACTACAGAAATAACTAAGTCATACAGAAAGAAGCTTCTTATCTATGCCAAAGCAAACTGTATCAAGATCATCCCCCCCCCCTCCCCCCAGCTTTAACTAATCTTCTTTAAAAGTCTCATGAAAATGCTACTAAAAGACTGATCAAAATCCCAGAGATTAAAGGAGGAGAAAACTGTTCCAAACACAACACGCTTCTAAGCAAACTCTTGTTTTAATTGCACAAGTCCGTATCTCAGCCAACAAGGTACTGCAGGATCCAAGCCAAACCTCTGCCCAGCCTTACAGGTCTGACTAAAAGGAAAGCTGTTGTTCAGATATATCCTACCTTCTTTTACCAGTTAAACCAAATTTTCTAGGAGAGACTACTGCTTGTCTCTATGATCATTGCCCTATTGATTATTGTGTAAATATTAGGCTTCCTGCTTGGGGAGAAATACTGCAAAGTTTCTTTCACTCCTGTTTACATATTTTAAGCTTGTGCGTGGTTTAGAACAAGGAAGTTTATGTAACGCTCCCAGAAAGTGCAGGACATCATGGCTCATTTTAATTCAGCCATGAATACATGACACAGATGAATTCACAAAACACTCCTTTCATCTGAAACCTGAGTAGTAACTCTTTTTCTCCTGAAGGTTTAGGCAACTTTAAGTGATTAAGTGATTAAATAACGACTTTTTCTAAAGGCAGTGCTGAATAGAACAGTTTAAGATGAATCTTCCCTGTATTTATTTAACTATATATATGCCATTGACCATAAGGATATTCAAATAAGTCATTTCAGAAGATCCTGATGTTCTCTACAGCTATAGGATATAACAATTTTAAACTTTGTTCAAAGTTTATTTTGGTACTACAGCATATAAAAACATATTTTCCCCAAAGATCAACTTTTTAAGTACCAAATAAATGTTTCCAAAATGAACAAACCTTTACATGCATCAGGGAGATTCACTTACTAAACACAAACCTGCCCATTACCAGCACTCATCACTGAAATTCTTGTTTTCATCTTTCTGGAAGAGCAAGTTTTCAATATTATTAGGAACTATCATTGAGAAGCTGACAGTGGAGTTCTTCTGTACTTCGATTACTTTCTTTGCCAGACACCTTTTGCTAGTTCAGACAACCCCTTTTGCAGGACCTTTTCTGCCTCTTGCCCCAGTGACTCAGAGCTCTGTGCCTGCTTCCTCCAAAGCAGGATCAGTAGTGGTCACTACCACTAGCAGCAAGGGTTAGACATTTGTCCTCATCAGGCTGTATTTGTGTTACTCAGATTTTGCCTAAATTCATAGCACCTTTGGTGCACAAGCTTCCAAGTTTTTCTGGGTTTCCCCTGTCAAGAGAATATCTCAGCTTAACAGAGCTGCAAGTTCTGCATAAAGCAGCCTTCATCAGTTAAAACTGGAGGTTTTTGCTTAGCTGGGTTTGAGTTTTTGTGAGTTTGCTTCTTGGTATCTTTCACACTATTGTTTTAATTACTGCACCTGTCCCCAAAACATTTGGCACCGATTTTTTGACTCTCACTTCCCTCTTCCAGCTTGCAAGCTATTTTCCCAGTGCCAGCTTGGCTTTGCCAAGTGCAGCAGGCCATGCCTAGCATTGCTTATGCCTTGTCTCCCAGGAGTTAACAGCCCAGGTTTTTTGGTCTGACTGCACTGTTTGGTAGCTGTTTGCTGTGAACGACACACAGCAGCCTGGCCCAGACTATGAACTGTTATATCAGCCACACTGAAAAACCAAAGACAACTGAATCTAGACATTACCTTGATAATGGTAGCACAGGGAAATCACGACTAGTGATGTTTACCAAGCACCCTGAAGGCAACATGGAAGGTGTGGATAGCTCTATATTCAGAGGGAATTAATACATTCATAAATCCAGCATGCTGAAATCACATAAATGGGGAACAAGTGAAACACCAGATCTCTTGGGCTTCTTGGTTCAAACCATTCACAACACGTATTTCTCCACAACACAGCAAATTATTATCATTACTCTGGCTGAATACACAGAAGCAAAGGCCTAGAAAAACCAGAGAACCTCTCCCTACCAAAAAGAATAATAAAAAGATCATCAGACAAAACACAGCACAACGCCACAGGCACCTAGGATGAGAAATAGAACAAGGGATAAATGCTTATGAAACAGCTGTAGTCTTGAAGTACCTACAAACATGAAACTTGACTTGCTGAAATCTGAGCAATTCAATTAGGCTAAGCTAAATATTGCACTAATGATAAATAATGCCCAAGAGAAACACCTCCCTAGGCCATTTTAACGCCTTTAGAAAGTTAAAATGAGAGCAACCAAAAATTATGGTCAGTGGATGAGTATTGTTTTCAGTGAAAAAAGAGAGAGTTAAATTATTTGAAAAGCAAAGGAATGCTATGAAATGTAATTTGCCACAGCCCAAGGACAATCGTAGTTACACAGGATACAGTGGATTTTATAACACTGAATTCCCAGCAAATAGGCATTCTACTAGTATTTATTTCAGCATCTGACATTCCTCCAGTGAAGGTTGCCTTATATGTAAAAAAAAAACCACTTTAAAACAAAAGTTTGCTACAAGATAATAATCTAACTATAAACAGGACTCTGAGGATTGAAGGAGGGCACTTAAATGTTTGACCTAATACCCGAGCACCCTAGAAGGAACTTTTTCTGAATGCATGATGCACGTTTTTAACATTGCAGATCAGCTCTACAGTGCAATCTGCATTAATATTAACACTTCATAAGCTTAATAATTTGAAGTTGTTCTTTAAAAGCACACATGAAAGCATCCCCTATTTCAAATGCTAATACTATTTATGGTTGTTGAAACTATTATATAATATCAGTCAGTAGGATTTAGCAGCATAATGCTAAAAGGAAATTAAAAACATAATAATCAAGCATTACATTTTCGCAGTGAACCATCAGTATGCTAACAAATAAGAGACAAATTAATGTTAATATTTAAGCAATGCATTCTTCCAATGGGCTTACTAACAAGAAATTTCATTTATAGCCTTCCTTCAGAAAATGTCACGATTACCATCTGAACAGGAGGGGGGAAAAAAAGATAAAGTTCAAATGCTGATTTTGGCATTTGTATTCCTCTGATGAGGTTTACATAAAGATAAAAAGTATTTAAAAAGAAAAGACAAAAAAAAAAAAGGAAAACATCCAAAACACAAAACCTCACCAAAAACATCTGCAGAGCAAATATTTTCTAACTCAACCAGTCTGTTCCTAAAGTACAACAAATGAGTACTGCTTTCACTAATGGACTGCTATTAAAAATAAATCAGCAAAACAGTGCATGCACTTTTCCTTTCCTAAAGCTAGAGCAGGCATACAGCATATTATACAGCAAGTTAAAAGACAGATTTCAACCTCCACATGGAATTACTTACCCAAAAGCATGTTTCTCATCTACAGTTAGTTCCGCAGAATAGCAAATTCTGCACAATAGATCTAGCAAAGGGAATGTTCTCACAAGCTCCTTTTTGACTAGGTGCAAGTTTTGAGCAGGGCTTGAACTCGAGCTGCTGAGCAATATGTCTTGCTCCATAAAGCTGCTGGAACACTACTTCACTCTCATTGGTGAACGATACCTCTTCAGACTACGCAGAAGTAGGTGGTAGCTGGTTCCACCTTAATTTGAAGTGACAAAGCCATTGAAATAAAGTCACCACTTTAAAAACCCCAAAACATCAAAGTAATATATTTCAATATACTTGTCCTGCAACTGTTTTTAGCAAGTTGCCCAACTTTAGCCAAGAGAAATTAAGTGCTAGGGGCTGCCTGCCCTGCCTCTGCCCCTCCCCACTCACCTCACCTGCTGCTTTTGTCAGTTGTGGTGTTCCCAGCTGAAGGAGGAGCTGCTGGAAGGAGGCCAGAGGAGGCCACAAAGATGCTGCAAGGGCTGAAGCAGCTCTGCTGTGAGCACAGGCTGAGGGAGCTGGGGGTGTGCAGCCTGCAGAGAAGGCTGCAAGAGGACCTCAAAGCTGCCTGCCAATACCTAAAGAGATCCTGCAGGAAGGCTACAGAGGGACTTTGCACCAGGGTGTCTAGAGACAGGCCACGGGGGAATGATTTGGAGCTGATGCAGAGAAGGGTTAGACCAGAGCTGAGTACGAGAGCAGGCTACAGGAGTTGGGGCTCTGCAGCATGAAGAAGAGAAGGCTTCAAGGAGACCTTGGAGTGGCCTTCCAGTATCTGAAGGGGACCTACAGGAGGGCTGGGGAGGGATTATTGACAAGGTCTTGTAATGACAGCATGAGGAGGAATGGGATGAGACTTGAAGAGGGGAGATTTAAACTAGATGTTAGGAAGAAGCTCTTTGCAGTGAGGGTGGTGAAACAGTGGAACAGGTTGCTCAGGGAAGTTGTGGCTGCTCCCTCCCCGGCCACGTTCGAGGCCAGGTTGGATGAGGCCTTGAGCGACCTGCTCTAGAGGGAGGTGTCTCTGCCTATGGCAGGGGGTTGGAACTGGATGATCCTTGAGGTCCCTTCCAATCTAAACCATTCTATGACTCTAAAATGTCCCTATAGAGCTGCTTGACACAGCACATACCAAAGAAAGATTAAATTCAAGTTTCACAAATGCAAATGGCCTGTCTTTCCATGGTTGTGCTAGTTTGAAGCAGGCTAGAATGTTCTGGTGAAAAAGAACTAGATCACAGGCTGTGAGAGGAAAACAATGGTGATGTCTGCTTCCCTCAGAGCCTTGCTGAAGAAGAAATGTAAACATTAGATAACACTTTGGCCATTTTGTCTTCACTTTCGGGCTGGGCTGTGGCTGAGCTGCCTCTCCCTAACTTCACTGCCACTAACCTTGCTCCTTAACCTCTTGGCCGAACCTCCATTCTTACTTAGGACTGGGGTAAGGTTGAGAGGGGCAGGGGGAAGGTGCAGGGGTGGTTGAGAGCCCCTCCTGGGGACTCAGGTTTCTGGGAGGGGAGTTGTGTTTCTGTATTACCTTTTACCTTGTATATTTCTGTCTATAACTGTATATACTGTAAATATCTGCTTGTATATTGTGCTAGCTGTAAATATAAGCTTCATTTATATTCCCAGAGCCTGGCTGAGTCTAGCTGGATATTTCTAAAGCGTGGGGGGGGCGGGGAACACCCAAACCACCACAATGGTGTTTGGTTACATCACAACTGAAGTTTCACCTCCAATATCAAAAACTTCCTTCAAATAAATAATAGCAGGGAGATTTTGTGTGTCTGTGATGGTTTGGGCTCTTACCCGCCCCCCCACACACACTTTTGGAATTGCCCCAGCTAACTCAGACGGCCTCTGGGAATATAAATGAAGCTATTTATTTTACAGCAACAAATATACAGGCAGCTATTTACAGTATATACAGTTATGTACAGAAATATACAAAGGATAAACAATACAGAAGCACAACTCCCCTCCCAGAAACCTGAGTCCCCAGGAGGGGCTCTCAAACCACCCCAACACCTCCCCTTGCCCTCTCAACCTTACCCCAGGTCTCAGAAAGAAGAGAGGTGCAGCCAAGAGGTTAGGGAGCAAGGTTAGTGGCAGCAAGGTTAATGAGATCCAGCTAGGTCTGAAGGCAAAGGCAGAATGAAAGACAAAATGGAGAATGTTTACTACTTCTTCCCAGAGTTCTCAGTGTGACTGTGAGCGAAGAGACACAATTGTTTTTCATTCCACTGCCCATTATCTAGTTCTTTTACCAAAACATTCTAGCTTGCTTCAAACTAGCACAGTGTCTGTGTGGGTTTTTGTTTGTTTTGGGCTCAGACCTTTTTGTGTGGGGTTGTTTGGGTTTGGTTGGTTGATTTTTTTTTGTGGGGTGGGGTTGTTTGGTTTTTGGGTTGGGTCTGTTCTTTTATTTCAAACATCACCTAGAATTACATTTAAATTCTTCTATTGCTACCATGGCAAGCAGCTACTGTCCACTACAATTCACCACAAGCTGTTTTGCATTATTAAAAATCTCTGCTATGAAGAGAAAAAACACACAACTTTCTTCCAATTGTAAAAGCAGAAGGCACATCATCTGAAAATTGTGATTCAAATCATAAATTTGTAACCAAAAGAAGTGTCCATGCCCTGCATCCCCTCACTTTGGTATGTGCTGTAAGTCTGCATAAGAAAATAAAAAGAAAACCAAGAGTATCAGAGAGAGTTTTTTATCTGATGCACTTTGTAGTCAGAGTTTAGAATCATAGAATCAACCAGGTTGGAAGAGACCTCCAAGATCAGCCAGTCCAACCTAGCACCCAGCCCTAGCCAGTCAACTAGACCATGGCACTAAGTGCCTCAGCCAGGCTTTTCTTGAACACCTCCAGGGATGGTGACTCCACCACCTCCCTGGGCAGCCCATTCCAATGCCAATCACTCTCTCTGGCAAGAACTTCCTCCTAACATCCAGCCTATACTTCCCCCGACACAACTTGAAACTGTGTCCCCTTGTTCTGTTGCTGGTTGCCTGGCAGAAGAGACTCCTCATACAGAAACTGAAGAAACCTCATCTATAACCCTTCCAGATCAATGTTTTGCCTTAAGTGTATAGAGTTAAAATTTACTTGATTTCCTCATTTATTTTTCTAAAAGTGAAGGTACAGGAGGAGGGATACAAGAGGGCTTTGAAGAGCAAACTACTTGGAACAAGCTTCCACATATCTCAAAATAGTAGACAAAATATTTTTCATCAGATTAATTTTGTACCCAGCCTTTCACAAAATATGTTGTTCCAGCGATGACACACTTCACTAGGGTGTGACTTGTGGTCATTCAAAACAGCACATATGAAATAAGATTAATCTTATTTTACTCTACAACCTCTCACTCCTCATTCTTTCCACTAAAAGGTGGATTACTTTGGTAATTACCTGCCAGCTTGACTTGGCAGCATGGACTTTGTTACATGCCCTGAAATATTTGATATTCTCATTAAAAGTACCTTCCTTCAAAAAGAAAATAAAGAAAAAGAGGGGTGTGGGCATTGGTAGCAGGAATAATCACAGAAAAAAAAAAGTGGGAAAAAATGGATCAGCTTTGACATAAAAAGGCAAATAAAAATGAAACCAATTTAAAAATAAACCTCTCTGATTTCTAAGCAAATCTTGGGATCTTGGAAAATGTGACTCATTCTCATTGCACACTTGGGGTTGGCAACAGCAAACTTCCATGAAACTTGATGTGAGTTTTATATAGATGCTGATGACTTAGCAAGTTGCCCAGTATTTCCAAGCCACTACTACATTCTCTCATTCTGACAATAACACTAGTGTTTGTATTTTTGGTGATGCCTGAAGGATTTTTTCATTTTCTATTTCAAACTTCACTACTAACTGCAGAAAAGACTCACATGTTCCATAAGCACGCAATGCATTCACACACTGGAGCAAGACAAAATGGCAGACACTGCAGCTCCCTCTGAATTGGCAGGCATGCTGCACTCACTCCACTTGTTCAATGACTGTAATGTCTCTTTTTTTTTTGGCAGTGTTTGATAGTTGCTTGCTAAAACCACTAGAGTGCATTAGCATGATCAGTTTTAACCACGTAGCTGGCTTGATGCATTGTACCTCTCTTCCATTTCTCTCTGTCTCAACAGCCTCTAACAACTTCTCTCAAAGATCAATCTGTGTTTGCAGAGGAAGGTCTCAGTAATCACAGGTTTGGTGTTTTAGCCTGCCCTCTAGCTCCAGAACACAAGCAGTCACTGTTTTAACTGCAAGTTTGCTGTACTTGTTCTCAAGGTTGCAGTGTGCTAAAGATACTTACTAGTCTCATACAGAGGTTTTTCACAGAGGACCAACCTAGGAAACATGGGTGTCAGCTACTACATCTGAGAATAACATAAAAGTTAAGAAAAAGACAAACTTAGCAGTAGTTAAGTTTTGACCTTGTTCTTATTATACTACCCATCCTGGTTCTTAATCTTCAGCTTTGTTGACCAAATAATTTCATGCATATAGTTGAAGCAGAAGAATGCTACTAATAAGATCTCAGCTAAAATTACTATCATGGATATCTTAACAAATCCATGCTGATACATGGAATATCACATTAATGGAATACATATCACACTAATGAAATACAAACACTGTCCCGAGACAGTGACTTAAACCAATGACTAGTATGTTGAAAAAAGGGCCTTTGTTCAATAAAAACAACTATTCTTCCTCTTGTAATAAAGGATTCACACCAGTAATCCAAATTTTTCTAAGCATAGGTAGCATCAAATCACCTATATTTTGCTTCTAAAATTTGAGGCATGAACCAACACAAGGTAAATTTGTCAAGAAGCCTTGTCAAACATGCTGGCCACCTTTGAATTGTATTTTAACCCAATGCATTTAATACAATCCCTAAGAATCATCCCAGTTTGAAGGAGGAAAGCAGAAGTCAGAAGTGAGATAGAATAACCTGATCCTACTGTACAGACATGCAGAAACAAGGAGAAGACAAGCACATGTCCAGGGGGATAAGAGTTGAATTGCTTTCTGACTAGATAAAATTCCAGGACACAACAAACTCCCAAGGCTTTCCAGAAATTTCTCAGAAGAGAATATTGATTCAGAAGCATTCAGTTATTCACTTCTTTTTCCCATATCAGGTTATGTACAGTGAGTGGTGCTACATGTAGAAACAAGCTCAAAGTGAAGGCAAGCATCATATTTGCCAAAACTCTCAAATCATAATCCCTAACAAGACATGCATATCTACTCACATACAAATTACAGCTTTTTCTCTTCCTGTCATACAGAGCACTGAATCCAGCCCTCACTAGAAGTTTTACTCTAGGAGGATTTAGAAAAGCAACATTTAAGTCTGCTCCAGTTTATGGGTAAAATACATTTATTGCAATAAAGACGTACATGAAGTGCATATGAAAGAGTATTGAAAACTACCATCTCACACTGTGTGTCTTGTTACTTGTGCTTACATGAAGTAAATTCTGCTTATTGCTACCTGTCTCTGCATCTGCTTCACAAAAATGCACCAAACTTGCACATGTATATTCACACATGCCTGTACACCCCTTTAACATTAACACCCTGGACTCTGCTGAATGCTAAATGAAATAATCACAGAACCATAGAATCAACCAGGTTGGAAGAGACCTCCAAGAGCATCCAGTCCAACTTAGCACTCAGCCCTAGCCAGTCAACTAGACCATGGCACTGAGTGCCTCATCCAGGCTTTTCTTGAACACCTTCAGGGACGGCAACTCCACCACCTCCCTGGGCAGCCCATTCCAATGCCAATCACTCTCTCTGCCAACAGCTTCCTCCTAACATACAGCACAGCTTGAGACTGTGACACCTTGTTCTGTTGCTGCTTGCCTGGCAGAAGAGACCAACCCCCACCTGGCTACAGCCTTCCTTCAGGTAGTTGTAGACAGCAATGAGGTCACCCCTGAGCCTCATCTTCTCCAGGCTAAACAACCCCAGCTCCACAACTTCTCCTCACAGTGCTGTGTTCCAGGCCTCTCACCAGCTTTGTCACCCTCCTCTGGACACATTCCAGTATCTCAACATCTCTCTTGAACTGAGGAGCCCAGAACTGGACACAGCACTCAAGGTATGGCCCAACTAGTGAAACAGTCTCCCTCTTTCAGTTTACAATACTCAGGAAAAAAAAAATTAAAAATATTGTATTCCAGATCCTTGTATCTTAACTTTGCCCTTCGATATGACATCCCATTATGAGAGGTGACCAACAGTGCATCCTCAGAGAGGACATTCTATCTTCAACAACTCCTTGTAGAACATAGGTAAGATGAACATATTGCCCTGCATACTACCATAAGAACTTAGCGTCACTTTAATTTTCACCTTCAAACAGGGAACTTCATTGACAAATTCCTAAGTCTTTCTCAAGCCTCAGTTGAGTCCAACAGGTTTGCAGCCCTCAAGGCTGTAAGAATTTTGATGAGAATATCAAAGGCATGTCATTCCAGCTATAAATGCACACTAAAACCTATTTTTGTTCAAGTCATTAATCACCATTGCTCCAACTCGCTGCTTTGACTCAAGAATTTGTCATTATAAGGCTTAGATGACAGCAAATATTTTAGGAGCCATCCCAGTAATTACTTCATTGCAGCTGGAAAAAGAGAATGACAAACTTATTTTCTGCTTTGGATCTTGTACTCCCCAAGCACCGGAAAATAGGATGTTTCCTATGCAGTGTATCAAACACCTGTAACCCATCCTCTTCATCGTGAGCACTCAGATTCTGAAAGACTCATTACATCCAAGTTCACAGAATCATAGAGTGAAACAGATTGGAAGAGACTTCCAAGATGATCCAGTCCAACCTAGCACCCAGCCCTAGCCAGTCAACTAGACCATGGCACTAAGTGCCTCATCCAGTCTTCTCTTGAACACCTCCAGGGATGGCGACTCCACCACCTCCCTGGGCAGCCCATGCCAATAGCAAATCATGCTCTCTGGCAAGAACTTCCTCCTATCCCTATACCTATCCAGCCTATACCTCTCCTGGCACAATTTGAGACTCTGTCCCCTTGTTCTGTTGCTGCTTGCCTGGCAGAAGAGACCAACCCCCACCTGGCAACAGCCTCCCTTCAAGTAGTTGTAGCCAGCAAGGAGGTCCCCCATGAGCCTCCTCTTCTCCAGGCTGCACAACCCCAGCTCCCTCAGCCTTTCCTCATAGGGCTGTGTTGCAGGCCTCTCACCAGCTTTGTTGCCCTTCTCTGGACAGAGTTCTCAGACTCTATAGGTCTTGCATTCCTGTGCAGCCATCAGATGAATTTAGCATTCCAAAAATAATATATGGAAACGACAACACTGCAATAGTCAGATGTATCTGTTCCTCAGCTTTCTTTCCAAAATACGAATACATATACATTCACCATAATGCTAATGATAAAAAGTTGCCCAATAATGTAAATGGCAGGGAATAGCAGAGATCTGCATCCAAAAGATAGTCTAAAAAGATCCACAAAACACCCATTGATTATTTTTAATCAATTACAGTAAGACCAAGAGGTATGAAATTACTTCAGGCTCGACAGTACTAAGAGCTCTGTGCACACAAGTTAAGAATTACTGACCTAAGAGATTACAGCTCAAGAGAGCAACACCAAAAAGAGATCTGTGACATCAAGTTCTACGTATAATGAATTATAGCATCTGCGTCTCTGCTCGAGTGAAAAAGAAAGTATGTGGTATACCCTGATGTATAACAAATGTGTTCTAAGCATGCTCTGTTCTGATCATTTTCTTTAACTCAGGGATCCTTACTAGAGCTGGAAAACAATTATCCAATCACAACAGGTAAATCTCAGGGACATTTTTCCTGAAATACAACAAACCTTTTCAGAAAGTGATGACAGACTACTAAAAAAAAATACAAACCCCAAACCAGACAAAGGCTTAACAATCCAATGCCATTTGCAAAGCCCTCTTTCGTTGAGGGAGAAGCAAGCAACACTCATGCTCCAGATCTCAAATTGCAGTGCAGAGAATTGCACTGTCAGGCTGGGCAAGTCTTTGTGCTTGAACAAAAGCAGAAGCACTTTAAGAGAGAAAGAGAGAAGGAAAAAGGAGCAGGAGACAGGGATAGATGTTGCTGAAAGAGCTTTCTACAGCATGGGCAGTATACTGTGGCACATGCACCAGTAAGAGTTCCTGGCTGAATTCTCAGGAAAGTGCTGGACTTCACTACCATGAACACCTTGAAATAAACTGTTTAACTATCTTGAAAGTCACCTCTTTGTCACCAGAAATACAAAAATACAGTAAAGGCTGCAGAAGAGGAGCAGGTAATTTATTTCATTCTTCCATCAGTATGCATCTCTTTTGTTGAGATAACAGACTCTACCGAACCAATCATCAATTCATACGACATAAATGAAAGCAGAGGAGATCACAGTCACAGAAATGCTAGATTCATGATGAAAAATGAGAACGACATTTGCAGTGAGGTGAAAACGTTTAAGATAGCCTTCTCAGCCTGAATTTCTTTTGAAAATATATTCAACATTCCCCAGTGATCCTAAGAGCCTTAGGAATTAGAAAAACAAAACAACAAGAAGCAAACCAACCAACGAGATGCCTAATGTTTGCAAGGAACTATAAAGCAAAAAGTGTGAACACAGGCAGAAAGAACCAAGATGGATTTTTGAGAGAATGAAGCCGTAAGAAACTAACACCACAGCTACATTGTAATATGGGCTGACAGCTCAGCTGCATTCATCTCCTGTTGTAAGGATCATCTCATGCACATCATTAACTTGTCCTCCTCTTTCTCCCTGGTGCATTTCACTACAAATTTTTTAATTAGAATCAGCAGCATAGAAAAAAGGGAAATCATTTGATTAAGTGATCTGTTTCGTTAAGGTTTTTAAGGAGATAATGACACACTGATCAACATAAAGTTGAAAGTACTTTTGGCAGAACAGCCCTTTTTAAAAATAATGCTGATGATAGCACTAAGCCACTGACTACTTCACATATGGATCAGCAATGACTCCCTATTGCCTCCTCATGTCTAAGTGCTGGGTTTTGAATATAATAATGTCCTGATGCAGGAAGAAAGAAACAAACAAACAAAAAGAATCCATGTCAAGAAACACTGTCCTTGACTCACAAGCTCGTTCATTATGGGATCTTATTGGCATATTTGTCTGAGATATTAATCACAGAATCAACCAGGTTGGAAGAGACCTCCAAGAGCATCCAGTCTAACCTAGCACTCAGCCCTATCCAATCAACTACACCATGGCATTAATTGCCTAATCCAGGATTTTCTTCAACACCTCCAGGGATGGCAACTCCACCACCTCCCTGGGCAGCCCATTCCAATGCCAATCACTCTCTCTGCCAAGAGATTCCTCCTAACATACAGCCTAGACCTCCCCCAGCACCGCTTGAGACTGTCCCCCCTTGTTCTATTGCTGGTTGCCTGGCAGAAGAGACCAACCCACACCTGGTTACAGCCTCTCTTCAGGTAGTTGTAGACAGCAATGAGGTCTCCTCTGAGCCTCCTCTTCTCCAGCTCCTTCAACCTCTCCTCATAGGGTTTGTATTCCAGGCCTTTCAACAGCTTTGTTGCCCTTCTCTGGACACATTCCAGTATTTCAACATCTCTCTTGAATTGAGGAGCCCAGAACTGGACACAGCACTCAAGGTGCGGCCTGACCAGTGTTGAGTACAAGGGAAAAATAACCTCCCTCATCCTACTGGCCACACTGTTCCTGATATAGGACATATTTCTTTCTGTTCAGATTTAAACTCTCTCTTCCCCCCTCACCCTGCCCTTTTTTTTCTCTATTTTTTTTCTCTGAATCTAAATTCTCATTTAATGGCAGGTCACAACAAAAAGTATCTACAGATTAAAATACTTCTGACAAAATGCAGGGCTGGAAGGCTGCAGAGTCTAGTCCTAATGCAATGTTTCAACAGCACTCAAGTGCAACTCTTCTAGCATTTGTGTGAATCCAGAGTTGTAAAACACATGCTGAGGAAAGTCTCCTGCCTTCAGGGACTGGGTTAAGTGGCACAATCTAAGGAACACAATTTCTACCCATAAGCTGTTAATATGAAGTGAGATGTCTGTTCTTCTATGGGCTGTGTATTGCCTCCAGTCTTCTCCCATATAGACTCTTCAAGTTGTAAAGAAATTGCTCATTCCCCATACTCCTTTCCCTCCAATCCTTCAACTCCGTTTGTCAGCTTTACTGTTTTCCATTCTTTCTTGTTTCTATCTACCTTTTCTCTACTTAATTCCCACTCCTACTAGCTTCGGTTCCTCTGTTCTTTTCTTCTTACCCATCAAATCCTTCACCCCTCTGGTGCTGCTAGAGTTAGCAGCTGTTTTATCTCCTGGGTTTGCACAGTATCTGATGCTGGAGCCTCTGTTCCAGTATTTTTGATTTCTGCAATACATCAGATCAATGCCACCTGCTTCAGATCCAGCTGGAAAGAAAGCACACTGTTGCATCAGCATAGCTACACTGCAGAACACGGGAAGGGAGAGAGCTGTAAGGAACAGAGCCACTCAGCACATCAGAATCAATGAGAGGATTATTTTGGACATGGAAGAAGTGTGAGAGGATATGACCAAGGGTTCTGCACTGCACAGGAAGCTCCTTCTTGGGATCAGGCAGTTGAACACCAGCGTAGTAGGGCACAGTCTGCTGTAATAAATTGCCTCTGAAGCAGATGGATGTGTGTTAATCTACAAAGAGACCTGTCTCTCAAAGCATAGTAACAAGTAGTAGCTCAGCCTTATGTGTGAAAGCAAATTAAACTGCTCAAGTGACACAAGACAGAGAGTCAATTTTTCTTGGCAGCCAGCCTTCTCTTCTACAAAGTCATCTAATTGTGACGCTTGAGCTTTGCAGAAATGGCATCTGTACAGACACATCAGAACCAAAAGATTTACACCTGCTAAAATCCAACTCAAAAGACTTGCAGGTTCACAGATGTACACAGATTGAACATTCCTCAGACTCGGTAAGTATTTATGTCTCCTATGAATAGAAGCATATGCCCCAAAAGCTCTGTATGAACAAGTGCAAGATATACAGAATGTATGCTGAAAATTTGTAGGAGTTGGATGGAAGAGAAACAACTCTTGCCTCCCTGACTCCAGGAACAGCACTGTTGCACTGGCTTCACTGTCAGACCTCCATCATTTCCATGTAAAATTCCATCAGTTTTCTCTGCAGCTTCCAAAGCTAACTGTGCTAGTTTGAGCCTAGCTAGAATGTTTTGGTGAGAAGAATTAGATTACAGGCTGTGAAAAGGAAATGATGGTGATGTCTACCTCAATCGTAAGCTTGCTGAGATGTATAAGAACATAAATATAGATAACAGAGTCGCTGCCTGGGCTTTGTGGGTGGCACCTCTCTCTCTAATCTAACCTGCCATCTGTGTGACTAATCCATCTGCATCCTAACCAGCCAGCTGACCCTCCAAGCTACCTTGAGCATAAGGCAAAATCTTGGGTAATGTAGAGGGGTGGGAAGAAGGTGGGAGGGTGGTTGAGAGCCCCTCCTGGGGTCTCAGGTTTCTGGGAGGGCTGTTATGTTTCTGTATTACCTTTTAACTTGTATATTTATGTACATACTGTAGATATCTGCCTGAATATTGTGCAAAGCTATAAATGTAAGCTTCACTCAATTTCCAGAGCCACTGAGTCTAGCTTGGGTGATTTCCAAAGTGTGGAGGGGCGGGTAACAGCCAAACCATCACACTAACACTTGTATGAGCATCACACAAATTGTGCATGGTATGTTGCTACATCTAAAAAAATATCACAGTATCACCAAGGTTGGAAGAGACCTCATAGATCATCAAGTCCAACTCAGAGTGATTACTTGGAAATATCTGAATCCCATTATATTCAATTTTTTTTCCTCATAGAATGTTATCTGCAATGTATACACAATGTTCTCTTTTTCCAATCTGGATAAAACAGTAATGTGATGGTTTGGGTGTTCCCCACCCCCCCACACTTTAGAAATCACCCAGACTAAACTCAGCAGCTCTGGAAATTGAATGAAGCTTATTATTTACAGCTTAGCACAATATACAAGCAGGTATTTACAATATATACAGTTATATACAGAAATATACAAGGTGGAAGGTAATACAGAAACACAACTCCCCTCCCAGAAACCCGAGTCCCCAGGAGGGATTCCCAACCACCCTGCACCTTCCTTGTACCCCTCTCAACCTTACCCCAATTCCAAGGAAGAACAGAGGTTCAGCCAGAGGGTTAGGAAGCAAGGTGGATTAGTCAAAGAAATGTCAGAGAGGGGTGAAGTTAGAGATGCAGCTCAGCCAGTTCCCCAGCAGAAGAAGTTGTTATCTATGTTTTTATTTCTTGTTCCTATACATCTCAGCAAGCCTATGAGGGAAGTAGACATCAGCCTTGTTTTCCTTTCACAGCCTGTAATCTAATTCTTCTCACCAAAACATTTTAGCTACCTTCAAAATAGCACAACTGATCATGCAATTTTAACCTCCAAGCTTCCTATTTGATACCTTAGCTGCCTTTTATCACACGCATTTATGTATTTCCTCCAGGGTATCTGAGATGTACTAGTTTTGCCCCTTTGGGACAACTTGCACACATAGGACATCCTTTCTTTAGCAGTGTATTCATTCAGCTAATTCAAGCTCTCTGGAGGCATTTAAAGCACTCAAAACACTAAGCAAGGTCATTCCAGACACCTGTTACAATTTTTGAAGGGACTTAATTACTCATAGATTGACTTTGTGCAATCAGAATGGCATGTATTTTCACCAGTTTTCTTGAAACAAATCTGATCATTCACCAGATTGATAGCACTGCAGTCTGCTACTTTTTTGGAGAAGTACCAACATACTGCAATGCCTGGCAGAATGCAAATTTATGCCCATAAAAACACAATTGAGATTTTAATTGTCATACAGGAAACAGATAAGCATCACAGCATACTTTTTTTTAAACACAACAGGCATGAATATGCATTTTTTTCCCCTAACAAAAATCTCATTCAAATTAGGTTGTTTCTGTAGCATTATCTAAATAAAAGTATCAGAAATGTAAAGCCATTTGACTAATCTTTTTCCTAATCTGGTGATCATTCCTGAGGGCTATTTCACTGTTATCTGCCACTCAACCCAGTTTCCAAAAGAACTGAGCCTCTGAAGCTACACAGAAGCCAAAAGAATTGGCAGAGAGTGTCCTTGGAAAACTGGGCCAGCTCTCTTCCTGGGACTTGCAATCCTTCAGTTTCACCTTGGTTTCAGTCTGAAGTACCCTTAGAAGGAATAACTCAGTCTCTCTTTAAATGAACAATTGCAATTATACCTGCTCATACAGTAGTAATTTAAGCTGCCATGAGGCCACTTTCCTAATAAAAATACAGATGAGATTCTACTAATGTGGAAGAGGCTTGCATCTGTCCTACTTGTAAACAATACTACAAGACAGATTTTGTTGATCAAACCAGTTTGCTAGGGAAGTTTTATGTGTTGCCACATAAATAAGAAACATTCAGAAAGAGATAAACTAAAGCCAGCTGCATGAGATGGACTTCACAGTATATCCAGTACCCCCTTTAGCTACAGAACATTCAGTTACCTAACAGCACTTAAACACACTTTAAGGGAAATTAGAGAAGTTACCTTATCTTTCAAACATACAATGCTTTCTTTCCTGGACTTTTTCCTTGACAAAGCAGTTTGGTTAACTCAGAACTTCAGATGAAGTCTTACCATCATCTCTCTCCCTTTTCTGATGTACCAGGTTTTTCCCAAATCACTCACTTTCTCCAGTTTGAACTCTTGGGCTCAGGAAAAAAAACGATGGAGACCACTTACTATTTTCCAACCTGGTCTCTTCCAACCTGGTTGATTCTATGACTTGAGCAGAGGATGACTTTCTGCAAATGAGTCAGGTTTTTGTAAATCTGTCAAAGCTGACAGGTGCAGAACTGTACCAAACACTTTAAAAAAGGTAATTGCATCATGATTATCAAGAGATATAAAATAACAAGAAGCTAACATCAGTGTCTCTAGTAACAGATTACATAACAATTATATAATATATGTATCTCCTACATATAATACTCTTCCCTTAAAAAAAAAGTATGTGTGTGTGCATCAACAACTTCCCATATCGTTCTTATGGACCACTCCAAATCTTCTTGGGTCAGCCTCGTGTATTTGATAAGATCACAGCTGAGAAAAATGCTTTTACATCCAAAGGCAGTCCTCAAGATGCCAATCTCTTACTGCACCAAAATCAAGGTGCTAGTGAAACAGACTGTGAGACCCGTTAAAATCCCTACCGAGCAGCAGATGGAGCCAGCACAGAGGGATATTAAAAGTCCTTTTGTTCACGTCTTCACATTTTGCTTGAAGTCAGGCTAGTGAAGAAGCCAAGCTTGCTTTAGTGAATGAATTTGAGATAGAAAAGCCAACTGCTTCTTACCCAAACATTCTGACTGGTGTAGAAACTACCTGTAACTTAGCCTTGCTATTCTGAACTGCACTACTGTGTGACAACTCCAGGTCACTCCTTCAATGATTTTTTTTCAGAGAGAAACTTGAGAAACAGTAAAACTGAGCAAAAAAAATGGACTTCTACAGGAAACAAAGAACATGCCACATACAAATAAATGCGTTATTAATTTGGCATCTTTAAATCATTAAAATATATATTGTATATGAGAAAATAACTGCTTGAGAAAGAGTACATTTTCAAGACACTTATATACAAAGTAAAAAAGGAAAAGATAAAAGGTAACTCACAAAAAGGAAAAATATGTGCAGTTAACTTAATGTCCTCAAACACTACAAGCCAAGAATTTTGCATCCCTCAAACCCAGTCAGAAGAATACAGGCCAGTATCAGTATATTGTCCCCGAGTACATTCTTTCATCAATGGGTTAATCTGCACGGGGCAGCCATTCTCAAAAGCATCACAGGAAAGAGACAGACACCTCCTGAACCTAGAAAAGGACTCTTGCAGAAATATTTAGCCCATTTTGGAAATAACCTGGACTTTCACAAAAGCAATTGTCTCTCATCAATGTAACTACACACCAAATATAAGCAACAATAGAGCTGTGAAACATGACTATTTCCACATTAAGTGGTATTTTTTTCTTGGACATATCTGAACTGACACAAGCACTGTTCTGTCTTTTCCTCCCAAATGGTTCACATTCATTTGTAATAGACAGCATTGCTGGCCCTTGACAAGAGAAAAACCTGACTAATGAGACAAGTGTTGCTTCTGTACCAGAGATGGATTTGGATTTAAATTGAAACTTGAGATGCCAAGAAAAGCCAAAGCAGCTTTGTCTCAATCCTTCATATAACCTTTTATTTTCATATGGGAAGGCTGACTAAGAACAGTTACATAAAAACTAGCACTGACATACATCTTCCTGCAACCTCACATCTGCTTTTAAGGGAGATTGATATCCTAGTTTTTCCGCACAGAGAAATAGACATTTTGTATCACTAAGAACCCACATACAAAGAACAGAATAAATTCAAAACCAGGCCTGACATAACTGATTTTGAACCCAAACACAGAGACACTGAATAGCAAGTACTGGTCATTCCAGTCACTTTCTAAATGAAATAAAAATATGTTTAACCTTAATGAAGATTAACCTTTAATCTTGGATCAGCTGAGGCTCTATAAGTAAAAACACACATGTGATCATCGCACTCAGGGCTTTTTGCCTGCACCTGGAGTACTGTGTACAGTTCTGGTCCCCAAAAATCCAGAAAGATATGGACTGATTGGACTCTGAAGATGATCAAAGGGCTGGAGAACCTGCCCTGTAAGATGTAGCTCCAGACAACTTCCAGATTGTTAGAAGAAATTAATGATTTACATCAATTAGGTAAATTTCAGTCTCATCTATATTATGTAACATTTTCACTGCTTCTACACCCATGCAAATTAAAATACATATTACATAAAGAAGGAACAAAATCCTAAGAGCATGTTTTTCAGCTGTACACTTTCTCCTTGACTGTAGTCATAAAGGTCTGCCCTGCAAAAATTCTTTAGTCAAGATTAGAAACCATTAACTCGAACTACAAGGTCATCAAGATAAGGATAAAATCAATAGGACTGTCCTTCTGGGTTTTTTTTTCCCAGCTATGGCTAATAAGTCTCTAGAGCACATTCTTCTCCACACATATTCAAATATTTACTCTGGCTGCAATTTAACTTATGGTTTATTTTGTATGATGCCAGTGTTCTAGCTTTGATTGTAGCACCATTTCTTTCATCTGCTGGGACTGCACTGATGTAAGGTCTTATTCAGTATACACAACAACTCAGTCAAGTCTGGGTAATGTACAGGGTGCTGAAGAGGATGGGAAAATAATGCTCAAATAATGGAAGATGGCATCTGGATATTATAGTAATGATCACCATCATAAACCAGAATGAAAACCTACATTAAGTTTGACATTAAATCATTAAATACAAGTGCAGAAATTGGAATCTCTGGAAATGCAGCCAGTGATGACCTCCCTGAACAAAGCTGCTGCACATCTTGAAGGAGAGGCTGGGCTCCAGATGCCACCAAAACTTGCATGCATGAGCTAGTGATGAAAACAGCTGTCCACAGACAACGATGAGCACTATCACAGCTTATGTTTGCATGTTGAATAGTAACTTTTACAACCCTTTGGCACAACAGTCAACCTACCTTGCCCATCCTTCTGCCATCAATGTAAGCACCAACTCATTTGTTTCTCACAAGTAGATCACTCGGTCTGCCACCCCTCACACCAGAAATTTCTAACAGCCACCCTGTTTGCCACTATAAATCTTTTAAGGGATTATGTTTAAGAAACTGTCACCTCCTCGTATCTAGGTAGATGGTTCATGAGGGGATTCACAGTTAACTGATTTACACTGTATCACTTGTGAAAAAAGCAGCAACACTACAGATCTGGGTTACATAAACATCAGCTATTTTCAACAGAATCCTCTTTATTTTGGCTGTTAACCATGTTCCTTCCCTCTGTCTGTGATTCCACACTTCCTGAGCCTGTAAAGCAGGTAATCAGTATTGGCTTGTGCTCTCTACCACAACAAAACCCTGACTGCCAAAATGCAAAGAAGGACACACAACATTTTTACGCAGGATATTAAAGCTAATGCCATGAATATAAGAAGCCAAAAGTAAGAATTTGGGAGGTAGAGAGAAGGAAGGAGAAAGAGAAAAGTTTAACAGGTAAATAACTTAGCATTAATTTAACTCCAAGTTATTTTTCTGACTTTGAGGTTTTCTCTCATTCTTTCAGTAGACCATAATCTGTAGTAATAGAGACTCTGCTTAACTGAAACTTATTTACTTACATGCTTGTAAAAGAAGTGAGAAAATATGTTACATAAAATATACTAAAGATCTTTGCAAATTCAAATGAAAACATAGCAAAATACATATGAATAAATCCATGTTTTATTTATATAGGAACATATATAAAGTGATAAAAGCAACATTCCTTTTTTTTTTAAGGAAGAATCCCTCAAAACACACTTGGGCACCACTGAAATAGTATAAAAAGAGTATGTTTTCAAAACTTATCTCAAAATCCATCTATTAGCTTTGATTCAGAGATGTGCATGTGGTACAGATGCTGGCTGGGAAAAATGGAAAACCTGTGATTTCTGAACTTCTCAGTCTTAGAGGCTGAGAATTCTAGTTGCCATCCCTGGAGATGTTTAAAAAAAGAGTGGATGTGGCTCTTGAGGCTATGGTCTAGTGATTAAGGATGCTGGGATGAAGGTTGGACTGGATGATCCTGGTAGTCTTTTCCAACCATAGCGATTCATAGTAATTAGATGTTGTGCTGAGGGATTTGGTTTAGTTAAGGACTTGTCAGTGTGAACTAATAATTGGACTCAATGACCTTGAAGGTCTTTTCCAATCTAAGAAATTCTGTGATTTGAGACACTTGGATTTGCAACCCTACATTAGACAGAATTTAGAAACTAATTAATTATAACAGTCAACATAACCTAATCTTTGTTCTTGTAGCTCTTTGCAATACTTTTTTTATGATAAACATGGATTGGTTTAGCTTGGATTTCATGAAATGGCAACTTCATCACAGCTACACTGGAACATTTTACCACACATTTAATTTTACAAGTGTTAATTCTCCCTTGATTAGTTGCTAAGTTGAGAAGATAATTGAATTGAGGGACAGTTAATAACTGGAGGCAATTATACAGGAGAAGTCCAATACACAATCTACATAAACAAGAGCAGCTCAACTTCAATGAACACAGAGTGGTGATACTCCCTGTAAATGGACTAAGTACCAGCTATGTGACCACAGTGTGGTAATCATGTATGTCCTTAAACAGTTGTTGGTGGGATGAGATTAAAATGTCAGTAAAAGCATTTCAGGAGATGGCAAAATCTACTATGGATGCAAACCAGCCTACCTAGCTTCTGCTTTCAGCAATACAGGACCCAAATGCTACATGTGGAAAAGACACAATAAAAAAGCAAACAATAACCAGTTTGGTTTTGTGAACTATGCAGTGTGGTAAGATACCTATTGAAAATACACAAGCTAGAGAGAAAGTTCCACTCATAGCAGTGGACAGAGGTACACATTTTACTTGGCAGCATGGAAAAAACAGTTATCTATACACAGGCCATTTCACATAAGGAGAGAAGCTATGCAATCTCTTGCAGAGATACGAAAAAGTCTTTATCTAATCTATTAAACAAGGCAGTCACTGTCTTTACAAATGTAGCTGAAGATTATCTTAGTCTTTCAGAGTATAAAGACACCACTGAAGTGCTCAGCACTATCTACTCTCTCAAAGCCATGTTTGTTCATATTATCTATAAGCAGATTTTATAATGGTATATTCAGTTCTGAACCTCCTCCAAGATGCTGACAACCAGAGCCAAATCATCACTCTCAACTGACAAAAGCAGAAGTCATTTCAATAGTCCATAGGGGCCATAGAGACTATGAGGCTGAAAAAACAACACCAAACCACAACTAAGCTTCAATGCCACAAGCACAAGACATAGACACACTCAATTTTGTTATACCTAAATCCCCCCTACATCACACACACTAAAATATTACAGAATCACATCACAGGGGTTGAAAGAGACCTTGAAAGATCATCTAGTCCAATCCCCCTGCCACAGTGGGATCACCTAGAGCAGGTGAAACAGGAACCTTTACACATTTGTTTCATAAAAAACTCCTTGTAGTTTCTTCTGATGCAAAGTAAGATCTGCAAACAACAACAACAACAAAATGCTCACAACATCTCAAAGTAATTCTAAGGGCATTCAGTATAACAGCGATAAGCAGGATGTAATGTCATTAACAGACCATGTTATAATTGTATGCACATCTGTTTGGCTTACATGCCAACTGAAAAGTAACCAGCACATAATTCTTTTCAATTGGTAGTTTTATTTATGACTACAACAGAAAACTGAAAAAGAAAATCTGGTTTATTTTGAGGCTACCCTAGAAAAGCATCATTATTTGAATTAGTCCAAACGTTTAACTTTCTAAGTAACCCCAGATGTACCTCCAGAGTACTTTTTGCTCATGTTACACAAAGTGTGTCATATTTTTCAATGGCTGCAATTAAAATGTCACAATATTTTATGAAAAAGATTCATGCATTGCACTTCTCTCAAGGACTTCAACTAATACATCTTTTCCAATCTGGGTAGATTTTGTAGCTCAGTAACAGGAAATAAACTGAAATAAAAACTAAGTAATTTATGTTTTCATGAAAACACAAGACTCCAGATTAATTGCAGTTCACTGAAATCATCTATCACTGCTTAGATGACTAGGATAGCACTTCTCCACCCACCTCAGTTTTGTACTTGTGGTGGAGGGGCAGCAGCCCCAAAACTGAGGCTTTACCATGCCTCTACATGCCCAGACATGGTCTTCTGCCAGGACCCACGAGGCAGCAAACAAATTGTGTAATACACACACGCCCAGACCATGTACCCCTGAGGTCTGGGCAGGTAATCCCCTATTGGGAGGTCCAGGCATATCTCTACTGCCTACTGGGGCAAGGTTTGGCTTACTGCCAACCCGATTGGTCATTTTAGATGTCCAACAAGCCACGAATCTTGGCCCAGAGTCCACAAAGAGGGGTGCACAGCAGCACCACGTGGTCAGATGTTCAGACGGTCCAGACTGTTTACCAGTTCAGAAGCTTAGGGCACATAGACTCAGCTCTGATCCACAGCAGCACCCTGCTGCCCTGACCTGCTTGCATGGCCTAGACACAGGATCAGGCCTCACTCACTTGCAAGCATTACAGAGGCTCAGACCTCATGCATTGATCTCAAGGTGCAGTCAAGCTACCTGCAAGCCCTCTGAGAAGCAGAGCACATTCATGCCTGCACCATACATATATGGGGAGCCGAGAGACCCCCTGCCCAAAGCCTAGAGCTATCTTGATTCATCTGCGGAGCTCGTCTCCATGCAGCATGGCATAGACCCTGCTTGCCCGGCATGGATTTTGCTTGCCAGTTATTCTGTAAGTCTGGAAAGACCCAGAGCCCAGCAGACCCTCAGACAGTCTGCAAATCTGCAAATGCAGCCTGCTAGCTGCCTAAACCGTGTCAGAAGCTGCACAGACCAAATCCTTCTCCTGCACCTGGAATTCCTGCCAGCTGATCATCCCTGGACACGCACAGCATCCAGAAGCCGCAGCATCAAGGCAGAGACTACTTCACCCCAGGAGAGAAGGTTAGAGAAATCCTGTTTACCCCAGAGACTGGGAAGACTGGGAAACTTTATCATCCCCTGCAAGCCAGGACAGACTCCAGCTCACCAAGACCCTAATACAGGGCACACGCTGAGACAGATTCCCGGAGGGGTGATTAATGATTAATACTCAAGAGCATCACACCTAAGTAAGCTTTAATACCTTTGTAATATAAGTTATCTCTATCTGAAGAGCACACATAGTTTCAGCCCTTGCTGGGCAAACACTAGTGTTGTTAAGAGGTATTAAGCCTAAAAAAATATTTCTCTCTGTCAATAATTGTTAATAATTTGATATATTCATTTAATAATCAATCCCTGTAAATATATCCCAAATCTATTTTCATAAACTTGCAATACTAACCTTGATTTCATAGTGGTATCCCAAATCTATTTTCATAAACTTGCAATACTAACCTTGATTTCATAGTGGTTGGGGATGGTATAAATTTGTAAATATTAATTTTTAATAAATAATTTTATAAAAATTCAGAACTGCCTCAAATTAATATCTCACCTCCCCCTAACAGGGGAGCAACAGAGAAAACCCCTCCACAACAGTACTCTGAAATTATCTTTAGTTATTTTTCTGTTCTACAGGTGTCTGTACTACATAAGAGGACAAGTCTCAAGTTGTGCCAAGGGAGGTATAGGCTGGATGTTAGGAGGAGGTTCTTCACAGAGAGAGTGATTTGCCTTAGGAATGGACTTCCCAGGGAGGATGTGGAGACACAATCCCTGGAGATGTTCAAGAAAAGACTGGATGAGGCACTTAGTGTAATGGCCTTGTTGATTGGACAGAGCTGGGTGCTAGGTTGGACTGGATGATCTTGGAGGTCTCTTCCAACCTGGTCAATTCTATGACATATTCCTATAAAGGATAGTAAATTGAAATACTACTGATTTATCCCTTGAGACAAAAAAATCAAACCATTCTGGAAAAATCAAATCATGCTTGAACAACTATTTGCATAGGAGATCAGATAATTTCCTTATTCTTGAAATCCTAGTTATGAAGAAATATGGGCATGTGGAACTGATTTAAGGCCTAAAACTGCATTCAGAACTTGATTTTAAAAAAAAAAAATCAGTTTTATAATTGTGTATTCTCTTAATTTGAATATGTTCTTGGGATATGTTCCTGCATTCAGGTATTTCCTTGTGTTGCATTCACATACTTCTCAATGGTTTCACTTTCAGCCATTGCACTTCTCTTTTCTGTTCTTCTCATTATTGAAATGTTAAAAAGCATTAGAGGAGTTTCCTGTGATGCAGTCTTTACCACCTCCTATAAAAACAGCAATGTTTTTCTTTATCTGTGCCCTTGCTATATAATCTCAATCACCTGACATTTGAAAGAACTGTGTTCTTCTAACTCCTTGGACCTTATTTTCTTTTGGTGTATGAGATTTATTACCTGTGAAATATTTTACTGCACTATTTACTGACTTTAGTTTCCCATTCTGGGAAAGTAGGCAGGCCTCCCTAATGACAACAATGTTAATGACTCCAGCTGATGTTCCTACTTTCCCAGCCGATGGAAATGTGAGCCCTGTTCCTGCAAGCAGCATGTTTCCTGAAGCACTGCCCCAGCTCACTCCAAATGTTTACTATCTGGAGCAAAGTCTACCAAAGGAAAAGAAGTCATTTATATTTCCCATAAGCAGGACTGTTTAACATAAAACCAGGTAAGTCATGGGAAGGAAAAAAAGAAATGGGAGGAAATAAAACAAACCCACCAACAAACAAAAACAAAACAAACCCCTACCACCCTAAAGCTTATTCTCTCAAGGAAGTAGCTTAAGACAAAGATAGTTCCATAATGGGAAAACAAAAATCAGAATCTGCAGAACCTTTCATTTAAGGATCTCCAAGTAATTTAAAGCCACTAATTCCCAGATTATTCCAGGTGTATCCAGTTCGGGGCCCACCAGTTCAAGACAGACAGGAATCTACTAGAGAAACCAACAGAGAGCTACATGGTTCACAGGATCACAGGATATTAGGGGTTAGAAGGGACCCAAGGAGATCATCGAGTCCAACCTCCCTGCCAGAGCAGGACCATACACTCTAGCACAGATCACAGAGGAACACATCCAGACAGGCCTTGAAAGTCTCTGGAGAAGGAGACTCCACAACCTCTCTGAGGAGCCTGTTCCAGTGTTCTGGGACTCTTACAGTAAAGAAGTTCTCCCTTGTGTTGAGGCGGAACCTCCTGTGCTGCAATTTACACCAATTACTCCTTGTCCTATCACAGGGAACAAGTGAGCAGAGCTTGTCCCCCCTCTCCTGACCAGCCCTCAGATATTCATAAACATTTATTAAATCCCCTCTCGGTCTTCTCCTGTCCAGACTGAAAAAGTCCCAGCCTCTCCTCATAAGGCACGTCCTCCAGTCCCCTCATTATCCTCATAGCCCTCCACTGGACCCTCAAACATCTCACCTGTGAATAGAATAGAATCAACCAGGTTGGAAGAGACCTCCAAGATCATCCAGTCCAACCTAGTACCCAGCCCTAACCAATCAACTAGACCATGGCACTAAGTGCCTCATCCAGGCTTTTCTTGAAGATCCCCAGGGACGGTGCCTCCACCACCTCCCTGGGCAGCCCATTCCAATGCCAATCACTCTCTCTGGGAAGAACTTCTTCCTAATATCCAGCCTACACCTCCCCTGGCACAACTTGAGACTGTGTCCCCTTGTTCTATTGCTGGTTGCCTGGGAGAAGAGGCCACCCCCCACCTGGCTACAATGCCCCTTCAGGTAGTTGAAGAGAGATTGAGTGACCTGGGGCTGTTTAATATGGAGAAGAGAAGGTTGAGAGAGGATCTTATTAATGTCTATAAACAGCTAAGTGTCAAGATGAAGGTGATGATATCTTTTTGGTGGTGCCCAGCAACAGGATGAGGACCAATGGGTGTAAGCTAAAACACAGGAAGTTCTAGCTCAACATGAGAAAACCTTCTTCACTGTGAGAGTGATGGAGCACTGGAACAGGTTGCTCAGGGAGGTTGTGGAGTCTCTGTCTCTGGAGACTTGCAGAATCCACCTGAACTCATTCCTGTGTGGCTTGCCCCAGAAGATCCTGATTTGCCAGGGAAGTTGGACTAGATGATCTCTGGAGGTCCCTTCCAACCCTAGCATTCTATGATTCAGTGTCTTTGCTTTGTTCATACAGCACAGAAAAATTAATGTGCAAGCTTTTGCTCACAAATGTGATATACATAAAGACAGGGATTTTTTTACAATTAATGGTTTAGCAGTGGTTTTGTTGCACACATCAGAAAACACTTTAATGAAGCTACATTTCCTTCACCCAGCATTATGAAACTGTCCATTCAATTACCAAACTAACTACTGAAAAGAGAACTCATGCAACAGATACTCATAACTACAAAATTCAATTTCCCCCTCAAGCACAGGGAAACAGGTGCCAAGCTTGAAAGAAAATATCCTGCTGCTATGTAGCAATTACTGTGCCATACCTGATGTCCCATGTAGCCCTGTCAGACATCGTTCTGAATTCCTTGACATTCTCTCATAGATACTTCCATTCTATTTATCAGTGATATATGGACCAAATACTCAACACTATCCCAATATCTCCAGATCAAAAAATAGTTTAACAGTATTTGACAGATGAAAAGAATGAATAAGTGGTGTACAAGGACACTGATTATGGTGAGAAGCTTCCAATCATGTTTAAAACCTCCAAATTTATGCAACTGCATATTAATAATTCTACTGAAATATAAAAAAGTTTAAGATTCAGCAAGCAAAACATTCAGACTCCAGATTTAACACTGAGGACATGGAACTGGGTTGCTGGAAACCTGGGCATGTGCCTGGTCTCTGACCTCTTGCTATCTCATTCTTCACAGCCTGTTAGACTGTACTCATATTTTGAAGGTGGCTTATTAATTCATTCTTCCTTTTCAAAAGCAGATGCCCTCATGGCTGAGTTTTATTTGCTAAGCACAGAAAGGAACAGCTAGCAACTTGCATATGATAAAAACACCAAATTTTTACAGCTGTCTCATTAATGTATCTGCTACATTGTGTTTAGTTCATTTAAGAGGGGAGGGAGTAAGGTGGGGGTGGGAAAGACAACCTCGTCCAAGCCAAAGACTGTCCTGCAGCAACACATGAATTTATTATGCAGCAGAATAGATTAAATTTTCAGGAAGCCCTTCCACTTTTGTGAATACATAAGCTATTTTCCTACCTTGATAAAATGAAGTGCTACCAGAACAAACACTCACTTTCTTCAGTAACATGAAGAAAATAATTTGACTTTAGCAGAGTGTTGTTTTTTTTTCCTTGATAATTCTCTTCTTCCAATTTATTCTACTGCCTTCATGCATTATGTTTCAAAGTAGATTCTAAAATTTGGAGCTTAAGTCTTTCCCATAATTCTGTACAAATCTAACATAATGAAACTGTGAATCTTAAGACATGTGTGCAATACAAACAATCATTCAGTTAATTAATATAAAAGACAACAAGCTCTGAGCAAAACACCCCTCATTTGTAAGCATGACTAGTCCTATGCATGACAAGGCTGAAGATTTGCTTTATAAATGATAATAGACAGTCATGGTGTCATCTAAAACTTTGTTTAAAGGTTTGGGTTTTGGTTTTTTTTGGGGGGGGGGGGGTGTTTTGTTTTTGCCTCTAAGTCTATACTGAATATATATGTTTTATTTTTCATCTTGAAATCAAGACATGCAGTACCTAGGTATGTAATATTCCAGTATCAAGCATTCATTGGCAGATAGTTATTTTCCATTACAACAAATTATATAATTTCTTTTTATTTTTTTTTCTCAAGACATTTTATTAAGCTCTCCACCAATTCTTATTAAAATTTTCATACCCTATGGTGAGGCTGACAACAGTGTGGATTTGACAACCAGAAGCAGAGTAATCTAGCAAGAAATTACTATGCAAATGTGTCTGGGAGAAGATAACATTAATAAATATTTGCTGATGGGTCTTTTGCTCCAGTAAATGGCACATTCGTGATAAAACCTTAACCATAGTTGCAGCCAAAGATCAGAAGCCTCAGATGTACATGTGGCTGATGGAAGACAAAAGAAGGAAAACACTTATATATGTTGTCATTTTAGAGGAACCAAGCCAAGCTCACTACCTCAGATGAAAACACTTTCCTTCCAAATTCTCACATTCTATCAATGTTTCATTCAACAACAACAAAGGCATCTTTTTTGTTCATCAGTTACTAGCAACTTCTAACACTGTCTTTCAAAAAACTCAGACCCTTTCAGAGATGAAGCATGAAGCAGAAAAGGCAACATTAGGTTTGTCATAAAACAAGCGGCCAACTACCAAACAACAGGCCTTAAGAGTACTTTATTAAAGAAAACCTTCATGAATTTTAAACTTAAATCTGCAGCCAAAAGAACACAATTTACAGGGGAGCACATCACACTATAACTGATTTTTCTCAACAGTAAAAAAACTCTGATGCTGAAAGACAAAGGGAGAAAATTCTACCACCATGTGACTACATAACATTTAAAGTTAGACTATAAGAGTGTAAGAAGATGCTTCAGAAAAAAACAGTAACTCCCTTGAAGTAACTTCTTAGCTCCAACAGGAGTAAGTAGAGGGAAGGTTTAGACAGCTGGAAAAAGACCTCAGTAACTCAAGCATGACCAACCCTCACATTCAATGATGCACAGAAGAGCAGAACTCTACTTCTGGTTTAGTTTGTTTTCCACTTCAGCTACTGCTGCAAAGTAACTTTTTTATTATTATTATTCAAACTATACTGTTTTTTTCAGTTGCCACATATTCTTTTTTTTTACTTTATTCATGGACAGCACTCCCAAAATTCTGAATACAGGTACACATATGGATTAGAGGTCATCCTGCCACAGAAGCGAGAAGAGCTTAAATAAAAGGTATGTTTGCGAGTGGTACAGAAATTGTAGAATTAAATTCCAAGCAACACCTACATTTATAGAGTATTTTCACTCCCTTCTCTGTGGGACCAAGTTTGGTATTAGAAAAAAAAACACCTGCTACATATTGGCAGCACAGCCTTTGGAGTCAGAAATCCTGAATACCACATTGCAAGGTATTAGAAGGATTAATATTAAGTATTGAAGTCACAGGCTTAAAAGAAAGCTTGTTCACAGTGACATCTTGTCAGGCAGTCCATATAACTAAACTAAGCATTTTACCTCAAGTTAAAAAGGAAGGAATTAGTCATCCAAATAAATTTGCATGCTTACACAGTGCTTCCACACTTAGCACAGACTACAGAAACACATTTTTGTGTATTGATGGATGTAGGGGCTGAGGACATGTTCCAGAGGAGATAAAGAAATCCCTAGGATAACAACCTGGATATAAAACTGCATGATATTGTCTCCAATTCAAATGAAGGAGGAAGAAGACAATGACTAATGGGCATGCCTGTCAAGTACTAGTATCAGTGCACCAAAGAAGATAAATAACAACATTATTTACATGGTTAGATTGCAGATATTCTTAGTTCCAAAACTTCAGGTAAAACTCTGAAAAAAAAATCTGCTAAGTAAATCAGTAAATATAGTGCCTTTACAAGCTGGGTAGGAAATAGGCAGAAGATTCTATATTACCTGTTTTCTGCCTCTTCACTGAAGGTATGCTTTAGAGTGCCATTGGAATGGGCTGCCCAGGGAGGTGGTGGAGTCACTGTCCCTGGAGGTGTGCAAGAGAAGACTGGATGAGGCACTTAGTGCCAAGGTCTAGTTGACTGGATAGGGCTGGGGGATAGGTTGGACTGGATGATCTTGGAGGTCTCTTCCAACCTGGTTGATTCTATGATTCTATGAAATAAAAGTCCTTGAAATCGATGCTAAGAAAATCAGGTGAGACAACAAATATGTAAAGGAAATCAAACTAAAACTACACCACTCTGATTCCCACATTGATATTAAGCTTCACAAAAACATAGAAAAAAAAGAACCCACAACCAAAAAACCTTCACCAAAACAAAACCCAAGAAAAAATAAACTAAACAAAAAAACCACCTCCAACAACAACAAAACAAACAAACAAAAAACCCCAATAACATTAAAGAACCAACTGCAAAATAACTTCAGGTGCCAAAGGTCACTATGAACCTTGGGTGCTACCAAAAGGAGGACAGAGAGATGCTGCACAGCTGCCTGTCAGTATTTAACACACAGTTTTCGGAACAGAGGCCAGCCTCTACAGAAAACAAGCAGAGCATACCATAAGCAAGGGATACAACTAAGAAACAGTGTCCTTTCACAAGTTGTCAGCAAGAAATTCTTGATCCTGCCAGCTGAAAATTGACTGGAGGAGAGGAAAAGGCAGTAAAAGTCCTAAAAAATCTTGAGATGTATTGGTATTATGTTCCTAACTGTGTGCTAAGACAGCTAGCTTTATGAACTCAATTCTGCCTGAAGGAGTATTTGTTACCAGTTAAGAGTATGCCATGCAGACTGTAAAACCCAGGACCCGACAGACCACTACCGTGGAGGCAAAGCTGTCATCCTGATGCACTGAAGAGGCACTGAGACCACCGATGCGAACCATGAGATTCAAAGAATAAAAGTAGCACTCGCTCTTTTCAGATGCTACACGATCTGTGCTTGTAACTGCACACTTAATTCAAACAGTGCAGGACTTTAAATCAAGCGTCCTTGCTGTTTTAAAAGAGGAATGTACCTAATAAGTGGAGTACTTTAATAACAGGGAAGAAAAGGCACCTCATAATTAGAAAATTCAAATTGGCAAGATGCAGTTCTTAACTGCAGAGGTAAGGAGTTATCTCAACAACTGGAGACTGTAACAAAACCATCACATTCTGGAATCCTTAAATTGAACTTGGATGTGTCTCTAAATAATATTTTCTGGTTCAGTTGCAGATTTATTGGACTTAATAGCAAGCACTGGCACATTAGGAAAGGCAATTTCTTCTGCTGAAGGAATTAATGTTTGAGATTCTTTTGTCTGGCGTTGTACAGGAGATAAGACTTAGTGATTCCTTTGGTCCTCAGAGTCTACAAGCCTCAGTGGATGCACCGATTCCAATTCTGTTTAATACCAGAAGAGTCAGGGTAGACCATACATTGCTTACAAATTTGTTGACTTTCAAATTTCTTGATAAGAAGTTTGCTTTGATTAGCATAAGAAGAAGATTTTTCTCATTATTTTCAGTTAATTGGCAGATGTCCCTTCAGACTTCACTCTGGCAGCTGATTGCTCCACACCACAACAACATGGTCATGTTCTATTAATGTTCAACAACAAAATCAAAGGGGAGGAAAAGTACAAAAAAATAAAGACTAATCCTACAAGACTGCACTCCTCAAAAAGTCCTCCACTGTGTCTCTGCACTGGTACTGCTTGTAACAGCTAAGTAACATCTGAAACCTTGAGTTTGCAATACAATTTCTGGTGACCCTAGAACTCCATTAAAGGCAGGCAATAAACAACATGTTTGTGCAGTAGATGTCCTAGAAAATAATACTGCAAGGGGATTTCAATTTCAGGATAAGTGTATTTACAGTAGCACATCAGTTTTATTGCAGATTATCACCACTTGACAACTACTACAAGCTGCTATTTTTGACACATTTTAGGATATAGCATTTCTAGCTTGAAATGTTGGACTACACAAGACAGAATTTTTTTTTTTTTCCTTTTTTCTTTCTTTTTTCACATGCTCCCTTTCTTGTACATGGGCACCTTATCTAATCTTTCCCAATTCCTTGTGTTTTTTTTTCCAGAGTTTTCCTTTGTTTTGCCACATAGGGTTTGGTGCTAGTTTGAAGCTAGCTAGAATGTTTTGGTGAGAAGAATTAGATTACAGGCTGCGAGAAGAAAACGATGATGCCTACTTCATTCATAGGCTTGCTGAGATGTATAAGAATAAGAATGTAAACATAGATAAGGCAGCTGCTCTCTGGGCTTTGGGCTGCATATCTCTCGCTAACCTAACCTGCCATCTGTGTGACTAAATCCACCTGCTTCCCAACTCCCCCGGCCAACCCTCCAATCTTTCTGGGGCAAGGGAGAGGGGTAGGAGGAAAGGTGGAAGGGTGGTTGAGAGCCCTCCTGGGGACTCAGGTTTCTGGGAGGGCTGTTGTGTTTTTGTATAACCTTCTTAACTTGTATATTTCTGTCTATAGCTGTATATACTGTAAATATCTGCTTGTATATTCTGCTAAGCTGTAAACAGAAAGCTTCATTCATTTTCCAGAGTCACTGACTCTAGTCTGAATGGTTTTCCAAAGGGGGGGGAGGGGGGCAGGTAACACCCAAACCATCACAGGTTTGCTTTTGGAAAACAAGGCACATCCTCTTTCAGAGAGAGGCCGGATCAACTCCCTTGTGCATAGTGTGCACCTGTCAGTTCCGAGAATGATAAAACCTCTAGTACAGGATGGGTGAGAGTCTCAGCTGTCAAACAGCCTGGTAATCATCAGCCAGCAGAAGGAACACATTCCTGCAATCCAGTCTCCAGTTATTCAATTAATGCATGAAAAATTATCATTAGGATTCTTATCTTAGTTAAAGCAGGTAAAGTAACTTCCATGGGCTGCATCGACTTTGCAGAGAAAAGACTCAAAGCAGCCAGGGTAGTGTGCTCACTAACTATTGAAGTAAGTGTTCAAGTAAGAAAAACAGTACAAAGTAGAAATACTTTCAAAGTATAGACAGCCTTGTTTTCTCCATTCACCCACTGGCTTCAAGTCTGGGTAACCATAACAAATATTTCTGAAGCAAAGCTATAATGAGATGAAAAATTACTGCATTTAATCTAAGAAAGTATGTGTCTGTCACTCCACCAGCTCCCATGTATTTAAGCAAAATAGAAGCACTTCATGATTGTAAACATACTGTCTTTTCCAGAGTAGAACTCCAGTGCAGCAACATGCAACATGCATAGAATCATAGAATCAACCAGGTTGGAAGAGACCTCCAAGATCATCCAGTCCAACCTATCCCCCAGCCCTATCCAGTCAACTAGACCATGGCACTAAGTGCCTCAGCCAGGCTTTTCTTGAAGACCTCCAGGGACAGTGCCTGCACCTCCCTGGGCAGCCCATTCCAATGGTAAATCATTCTCTCTGTGAAGAACTTCCTCCTAACACCCAGCCTATACCTACCCCGGCACAACTTGAGACTGTGTCCCCTTGTTCTGTTGCTGGCTGCCTGGGAGAAGAGAACAACCCCCACCTGGCTACAATGTGCTTTCAGGTAGTTGTAGACAGTAGTAAGATCACCCCTGAGCCTCCTCTTCTCCAGGCTAAACAACCCCAGCTCCCTCAGCCTCTCCTCATAGGGTTTGTGTTCCAGGCCCCTCACCAGCTTTGTTGCCCTTCTCTGGACATGTTCCAGCATCTCAGCATCTCTCTTGAATTGAGGGGCCCAGAACTGGACACAGGACTCAAGGTGTGGTCTGACCAGTGCTGAGTCCAGGGGAAGAATAACTTCCCTTGTCCTACTGGCCACACTGTTCCTGATGCAGGCCAGGATGCCATTGGCTCTCTTGGCCACCTGGGCACACTGCTGCCTCATCTTCAGCTTACTATCTATCAGTACCCCCAGATCCCTTTCCTCCTGGCTGCTCTCCAGCCACTCTGTCCCCAGCCTGTAGTGCTGCTTGGGGTTGTTGTGGCCAAAGTGCAGAACCCTGCACTTGGCCTTGTTAAATCTCATCCCATTGGCCTCTGCCCACCTATCCAGCCTGTCCAGGTCTCTCTGCAGGGCTCTCCTACCTTCCAACAGATCAACACCTGCTCCCAGCTTGGTGTCATCTGCAAACTTACTGATGCTGGACTCAATCCCCTCGTCCAGGTCATCAATAAAGATATTGAACAGGACTGGATTGTTATCCGCTAACATTTGCTCTTTCCTTCTGCCAATAGTCTCAACAAAAAATGTGACAGAAATATATCACTTCCATTTCACATAGGTCTTTAAATTTCAGTGCTTCTTGGTATTCAATAAATTAACAGCCCTTTAAATGTATTTCTTGTATGTAAAAGACTACCATCCAGAGAAACCTACATCAATAATTGAAGAACTCAATAAAGCTTCACTTCAAAAGAGGATTCAGTAATGGTGGCTGGAAGTTTCACTTGAAACAATGGTAATAACTATTTATAAAGCTATTGTTAACCTTTTGAATTTTGTTTTCTCTAATAACATGCCTATTATGCATCAAATACACTTCAGGGAAAAAAAAGTTTGTTATATGAAATTGTGTTTCTAAAGCAGATGAAAATGTGAAGTACATCACACTGATAGAAATAGCAGTTTCTTGCTAAAAAATACAAAGCAACACCAAGTCCTTAAAATTTAGAATGCTTGTGCATTCCTTCAGAATTATTTTCCTGATTAATTGTGCAACGCCTCAAAACAAATATTTTACCATGAGGTTTCCCAGGTTTAAAAAATGGTTTATAAAAACCAACTCCCCCCCAAATACACACAAAATTCACACTCTCATTTGCCTCTAAACACAATCAATGGCAGCAAAACCCTGGGATGCATCAGCATCGCCCTACATTCTGGGGTACAGTACTGCAGCACTGCACATCTCTAGGCAGCTTCACATTCTCAAAGCAGGGAAAGAAGAGAACTGACCAAACTAGCACCCAGAAAGTCAAAACCAGATCAAAACCAAAGCAAAATAAAACCAATCAAAATCCAGTATGCATTATCTCAAGTAGCATTTCTTTGGGCCTATCCTCAAAAATGTACTGCTTTTCATCTTGATTTAATGTAACTGTTTTTAAGATGGAGTTTTCAATGACCAGAGTTACATTTTCTTCTGCTCCTGTTCAAACTCCTGTTCACGAACAATACCCAACAACTTGTGAATGCTTACACAAATGCTTAACCTTAGGTGCATGATAAATCATTACTAAAGTCAGATAAACTGCATGTGTGACAGCAATTGGCCTCGAGGAGTCTGGAACATTCTGACTTCAGCCACACTGCTGTTTCATTTCATGTATCAGGATAAATCAATGCCTTTTGCTCTCTCAATTTTAATTTACTTCTTTAATTGGTACATCACATCAAATTTCTAACCCAGTTCTCTCCCTCTTCACCACCAAGCCCACTGACACCTTCCCAAGTAGGTATGTGCATGGAAGAGTGGGAGGAGAAGCTACAAGTTTCGGCTGCAGAGCACTTGCAGAGCATGGAAATCCCCAATAGCTTTTATGCATTCTTGCAATAACCCATTCTGTTCTTCCCATTTCTCAGAAGATTCCAATAAAATTGGGCTGGATCAATGAACAAATATCACGCTGGGAACAACAGGACAGTTTTGGCTAAAAGCTTGTCATACTGCAAGATGTTCACAAGTCTGTTTATAAATTAAAAGTAATAATTATATAGCAAATCACATGTGAAATTAGGCCAGCTCAATGTTTTTTTTAACCATAATTACTTAATGGTTTGGATACCTATTTCAAACTAATCCAAAAGTTATGCTTTTCTCATTTTTAACACTTCTTTGCCTGTGAGTAGTTTGATACACTTATGAAGCAACAGGCTGTTTCTGACGCTTAACTAATTGTTAGTGACTGATACATAGTAACACAGTATTATTAGGATTGGAAGAGACCTCATAGATCATCAAGTCCAACCCTTTACTACAGAGCTCAAGGCTAGACCATGGCACCAAGTGCCACGTCCAATCCTGCCTTGAACAGCTCCAGGGACGGCGACTCCACCACCTCCCCGGGCAGCCCATTCCAGTGTCCAATGACTCTCTCAGTGAAGAACTTTCTCCTCACCTCAAGCCTAAATTTCCCCTGGCGTAGCTTGAGGCTGTCCTCTCATTCTGGTGCTGGCCACCTGAGAGAAGAGAGCAACCTCCTCCTGGCCACAACCACCCCTCAGGTAGTTGTAGACAGCAATAAGGTTACCCCTGAGCCTCCTCTTCTCCAGGCTAAACAATCCCAGCTCCCTCAGGCTCTCCTCGTAGGGCTGTGCTCAAGGCCTCTCCCCAGCCTCGTCGCCCTTCTCTGGACACGCTCAAGCATCTCAATGTCCCTCCTAAAACTGGGGGGCCCAGAACTGAACACAGTACTCAAGGTGTGGTCTAACCAGTGCAGAGTACAGGGGCAGAATGACCTCCCTGCTCCTGCTGACCACACCATTCCTGATGCAGGCCAGGATGCCACTGGCTCTCTTGGCCACCTGGGCACACTGCTGGCTCATATTCAGACAGGTATCAATCAGCACAATTTGATCACCAAAGGTGATTATTTACAACAAAAATCTTCCAAAATCTAGGAATTCATAAAGCATTTAAAGTAAATAGCTTTGTCACCAAGATATTCATGGGTGAGTACTTCCTTACAAAGCATAACTTGAATCATTAGCTGCTAGTAAATCATTACTTTATTGATCCAGATTTTAAGCTTCATTGATAGTCCAGTTGAGAAGCAATACATCCAGAAGGATACCAATGCCATAGGTGTCATGGAGGGAATTTCTCTATTCCTCCCCTGTTAGGGGGAGGTGAGAGATTAATTTGAGGTGGTTTTGATTTTTTATAAAATTATTTATTAAAATTAATATTTACAAATTTGTACCATCCCCAAACACTATGAAATCAGGGTCTGTTTGCAAGTTTATGAAAATAGCTTGGGATATATTAACAGGGATTGATTATTAAATGGAAATATCAAATTATCAACAACTATAGACAGAGAGAAATTCCCTTAGGCTTAATGCCTTTTAACAACTATGCTGTTTGCCCATCAAGGGCTGAAACTGTGTGTGCTCTAAAGATAGAGGTAACTTATATTACAAAGGAATTAAAGCTTACTTAGGTGTGTTGTTCTCAGGTATTAATCATTAACCACCCTCCCAGGAATCTGCCACAGCGTGTGCCCAGTATTTGTGGTCTTAATGAAGCTGGAGATCTGTCCCGGCTTGCAGGGGAATTGATAAGGGTTCCCAGTCTCTGGGTTAACAGAATTTCTCTAACCTTCTCTCCTGGTGTGGTCTCTGCCTTGATGCTGCTTCTTCTGGAAGCTTTGTGTCCAGGGATGATCAGCCAGCAGGAATTCCAGGTGCAGGAGAAGGATTTGTCCGTGTAGCTTCTGACAGGGTCTCACAGCTAGCAGGCTGCGTTTGCAGGTTTGCAGACTGAAGGTCTGCTGGGCCTGGATCTTTCCAGACTTACAGGATAACTGGCAAGCAGTATCTATGCCGGGCTAGCAGGGTCTGCTGGGAGACTTAACTCCATAGATAAATCAAGATAACTCTAGGCTTAGGCAGGGGTCTCTCGGCTCCCCATATATGTATGGAGTGCAGGCATGCATGTGCTCTGCTTCTCAAAGGGTTCGCAGGTAGCTTAACTGCACCTTGAGATGAATGCATGAGGTCTGAGCCTCTGTAATGCTTGCAAGTGAGTGAGGCCTGATCCTGTGTCTAGGCCATGCAAGCAGGTCAGGGCAGCGTGGTGCTGCTATCAGAGCTGAGTCTGAATGCTCATGAATGCTCTGAACTTGTGAACAGTTTGAACCTCTGACCACATGGTGCTCCTATGCACCCCTCTTTATAGGTTCTGGGCTGAGATTCGTGGCTCATTTGGGCATACAAAGTGACCAATCAGGTTGGCAGTAAGCCAAACCTTGCCCCAATAGCCAGTAGATGTTTGCCTGGACCTCCCAATAGGGGATTACCTGGGCAGAACCCCGGGGTACACGGGCTGGGCGTGTGTGTGTTACACAACCTGTTTACTGCCTCGTGGGTCCTGGCAGAAAAACATGTCCAGGCATGTAGAGGCATAGAGAGGCCTCAGTTTTGGGGCTGCTGCCCCTCCGCCACAATAAATACCATGCAATAACAGTAAGTTCCAGAGTAGAAGTCTAATATACAATTAGGAGAACAACGTCAACTCATTTTTTTTCCCAGTGAAGACAATATATAATAATCATAAAATCATAGAATCAACCAGGTTGGAAGAGACCCCCAAGATCATCCAGGCCAACCTAGCACCCAGCCCTATCCAGTCAACTAGACCATGGCACTAAGTTCTCCATCCTGTCTTTTCTTGAACACCTCCAGGGACAGTGACTCCACCACCTCCCTGGGCAGCCCATTCCAATGCTGCTCTCTCTGGCAAGAACTTAACTCCTTGTTTTGATGAAGGAGAAAAGGAGGAAAAAATAAAAAATGTATTTTTCCAACAAAAGAGATATACTTGTTAGAGAGGAAAAAATATTAAAATGAGCAAGTGTTTGATACAATATTTTCCCTTGTTTCTGCCAGTTATTTCCTTGTTTCTGTCAATAGTTATTAACAAAAATCTGGTACCACATCACTTTGCAAGTATTCTCTAAAATCATGTCTACAAAAATTTGAGGATGTTTACATAATGATTTAATTCCCTCCAAACAAACTTCTGGTGTTTCAGCTTTGTTTTTTGTCTCAAAGTCTGGGCTCAGCAACCAAAGAGGCTGAAAAGCTTGAATGTTATTTTCAGAAGTAACCTGGGTACACAGGTGCCAAGAGCTATTTATGTTTCCTTAAAAAGAGGTCACTACAGTGATTACTTAACAGAAAGGATGGATTTTTGCTATTCAGAACCTTTACTGGAGACATTACTGGCTTCAATAGTACCATGAACAAAGCTGGCAACAATACACTAATTGCAATTCCTAAGAATAACCCTCAGTTCTTTCCAACTAGTCTGTTTTCTCCTGATGAAGTGATTTCAGTGACTCTTTATCCAGATGTGCCACTCTAAAGCCTAAAGAACTTCCTCACCTCTTTATTCTCCCCGTGTTCCATTTAAGCATGCTTTGCTGATTAAAAAAACCCTCCTTTTGTGTTCACAGAAACCTCCTTTTCTGTTCACATGCTGAGTCCCAGAACTATGATGTCCTTCTAATCATACTGAAAAAAGTTTTTCAAGTTGTCATCACTGCAAACACCCTAGGCTGAATGAGAGGAGATTGTACATATGTGAAAATCTCTAATCCAGTTTGGGCAGAAAGGCAGAAACTCTTAGGGATTTCCTTCACAGATTTCTTCCCTCCTCTTCCTCCCTCTGCTCCACCTAATATGAAGCACCTAAAGAATGAAAATGGAGGCCCCTGGATGGAAGTCACAAACTTTCAGGTAATATGTTCTGACTTCTAATTATGTCATTACAGAATACTTGAAGAGAGAAAAAGGGAAAGCAGCATGCTAGAGACCTGCTCTCTCTTAATCTTCTTGCCCAGTATAAACATTTCACAAGTGAATAGCTAACAATACAAACAAACAAAAGATTAAACAAACTAACCCCCTGAAAACATGCATCACAAGCCCCTCAAAACTCTCCAGACCTGGAAACACCTGAAATGATCCGAATACAAGTGATCTGAATACATATCTCATAGATCATCCAGAGCAACCACATACACTAACAAGTGATAATACTACACATATCATACCACAATTTCTTGCCCTGATAAAATTTGGACACTTTTTTAAGTGTCTACTGAGAAAGGTTTTGTCTACTGAGTTTTCACAGTCATATTCTTTCCTTCAAGTAGCTCTTATAACTCACTGCATATATATGATAATCTTAGTCCTTAAAGGATCTGTACTTCTCCACCTGGGGAGTATTAAAAGATGTTCTCATCTCCTCCCGAGATCTACACTGCACAATCACAGACCTAAAAACAGGGAGAAAGGAGGGAAAAAAAAAGGTCTTGAACCTACTCAAGGGTAAGGAATTTAGTCTTTCACCTGTTCTAACTGCTAGTGTCAATACAAAAAGCACTTTCCTTACACATGTACAGATCAAAAAGTACCCTGGTTTCCCCACTTCCAAACACCCCCATCAAAAAAACAAACAAACAACAAAAAAACCCCCACACGTTAGTTCATTTTTCCTTCAAGGACAAGTTGTAAGCACTGCTCAGCATACAACAGAACAGGAAGCATATATGGAGGAACACACAATTTGTTGGCTGAAGATTCAGAGCGAGACTTTCAGAGCATCTCTGCCTCTTTAGCCTGTGGAGAGGGAAAATTCTTCAGTGGGGTGTCAACGAGGCTGCCACAGCGAACTGCAGTTCTCAGCTTGCTCAGACCCTCTGCCAGGAATCATCAGTGACCTGAAGATTTCCATGAAGAGTTAGATTTGATTCCCACAATCAAGTGATTGACATGAAATTGTTTACAACTCCATGCCACTTCCCCTATCACTTTTTTTCCTTTTAGCTTAAGCTATCCTCTTCTTCAGAATCTCCTTGTAAGTAACCTTACAGTGATGAAGCTACCATTGCCTAAATCCTCTCAAAGTGCTAAAGACCATCATACATTAATACTCATGTTGCCTACAGAAGACATTAAAATTATGATACCATGTGATAACTGCCAATCTGATGTACAAATGGCTCTTGAAAAATAGAACTCACTACCAAGGAAGAGAAGCAGTTTTGTCCAGTGTACAACAAGCACACCAAATCTTGCTTCTCACTTCCCCAATGTGAAACAGCAGGAGAGGAAACATGCATCAATAAAAACACTTGGAAGAGGATGCAAGATCTTTGAGGCTGAAAGCTCCTTGCAAACAACAGCTTATTGGAACAAAGAACTAGCCAGCTTGAAATGTGACAAGCTTGTATTCATAGCCATAAAAACAATCTCAGAAAGAATAAAAGGAGAAGGAAAGGCATTCTATCTCAAGCATTTAGAGAAGTAAACAAGCTTAACATGTCAGTGTAGTGACATGTCACACATTGTTTTCCAAGTGTTTGTAATAATAATTTCTATCTGATAGCCCTGAAGCACACTTTGAAGAGCAGCATCCAAATTTATTCAAAGGTCCTAAAATGACACATGAAAGCAAACAAAAATAAAAATGAAGCTGTCTAAAATACAAGCTGTCAGTCTGCATCTGTTTTGTGACTACAGGATGGTCAAAACAATGCGGCTTGGAGAAAGGAGCTCTGTTAAAGTGACACTTTGCTGCACCTTCCAAGTGTTTTTGACAGAAAGCAGTTGTCTTCATAGCTTCTACTTAGAATCACACAATCAACCAGGTTGGAAGAGACCTCCAAGATCATCCAGCCCAACCTATCACCCAGCCTTGTCCAATCAACTAGACCATGGCACTAAGTGTCTCATTCAGTCTTTTCTTGAACACTTCTATTCCTCTTCCATGATGATGGAACATAGAATGGTTTAGGTTGGAAGGGACCTCAAAGATCATTTAGTTCCATAGGCAGGGACACTTCCCACTAGAACAGGTCACAAGTTGAATGTATCACCTCCAGCAACAGGAGATAGGTCTAAAAAGCATTTTAGTTCCAAAAAACTAACAAAGGACACTAGCTTAAGTTTACTTCTTAAGTAAGACTCTCAAACCTACGTTCTCCAGCTGCTTCTTTTTCAAGAATACCTACAGCTGATGAGGATCTTTCCTCAGTGCTCAAGAATAAAAAACATTACTGGTTCTAGAGCCCACCACACAAAACACAGTGTCAAATATTGTCCCTTGAAGACAGAACTGAGCAAAGCAGCAAATATTGTAACATCAAAAAGGGTTATTGCAGGATCAGATGAAAATTAATGAGCAATACAATTTAATATTACCTAATATAAAACAGAGATTAAGGTAAACTGGACAGAGTAACCCAAGTGAAGTCTAGCAGTACATGACGCTAACCACCTTAATCTTTGACTAAAGATAGCTAGATAGCTACTGAGCAAGGGAACAGTTAGCAATCTGGCAGTTAGACTGCCCTCTGTCAAGAATGATAAAAAAATGGTTAAAAAAAGAGGGTTTACAAATGTAAATTTACTAAAACCTTTTTTGAATCCTATACATTACCAAAGAGCAAAGTTAGCAATGTGTTCTAAAGTTGCAGTCCAAAAAGACATCTCTACCAACCATTGAGGGTGTTTCACATATATTTTTCACATGTTTTTTGTCCTTGATCATTAAGCACATAGAGAGTATTAGTAGAGGTCATGAAAAACGCTTATTGCAAAGTGCTTATATAACTGTCTATAGTGTAAGGGGGTGACAAGGAATTTAATCATTTTACATCATGAATAAAAAACATGCTTACAAATGTTATCTGAAAGACTACAACAAAATAACCCCAAAATGCTATCATAAATGTGAGTAGTCTAGGTCACTGGGGAGAATTTTCCTTTTATGATGGTTTTTCTATGATTCCCATCACATTTTTGTTGGTTTATTTTTCTGTTTTGTTCTTTGGTTGGGGTCTATATTTTTGTGTGTGAGGGGGTGTTGTTTTGGGTAGGGGTTGTTGTTTTGGGGTTTATTTGGTTGGGTTTATCTCCAAGGTACACCTTAGCAGAAGCTATCAGCTTTGACAGAACACCAAAATTCTAGCACTGAACCATAAATTGACCATTACCATAAAAAGAACTGCTAAATGAGAAACCATGTGCTCAGTATAAAACTAATTTCATGCTTTCAAAAGCACACAGTGGCTTCTAGCAAGATAGTGGCCCTGGGACTTGCAAAGACAGATTGGCTAATACAAATGGTGTGTGCTCCTGATGCAGTCTGCTTAGCCAAGCTTTACATGTACTGGCAGTAAATGGAAATTCTCGAATCTTCTGTCAAACAAATACACACTTATCTATAACTTTAGAGCTGAAAGCTATAAAACAGCTGTCTCATAAATATATTTAGCAGGAAAATGCATGAGCTGTCCTAGTTCCTCATAAAAAAAGAGCCCACAGCAGTCTTTTACATAGTAAGCATAGACATTTCTATAGCAAGCAAGAAAAACACTTTAATTTTTTTCAGTATCTTTCCTTCTTTTATTAAAAAATAAAAATACTGTTAGCAAATGCAAATATAATCATAGTAGGTCTCACCACAACTGAAATATATTATAACATCAATGCTTAGAAAGTAATTAAGTTGAACTGATTTTTCTGTATTCTGCTATAGGAGAAATGTTTTTAAAAGTTTATTGAGAAATATTTAGGTCCAAAATCTATTTAGTTTAACATAATGCTTCTTTTGTGCCTAAAGATTTATCACTAGAACTTCATGAGGTACCTTTAGCACACTATCTGTTCCCTTAGATAAAACTTACTGCACTAAATCTCAAATTTAACTGGTTAGAGAGAAGTGGCAGTAATTTTATACCCTTCTCAAAGCAAGCTGTCAGTGCAAATGAACTACTGGAAGCTACCCCGGGCACGACAGATCATAACTTTTAATATTAACAATGACAGACATATACAAGATGTCAAATCCAGTATACAATTTATTTCATTCTTTACTTTGTTAGTTTATCTGAACAATCCGACAGCTCCTGTGTTTTACATATCATTCTAACTATAATTTGAGATTTAACAAGCCAGAAAGCAAGCTCTGGTAAGAAGCACTTAGTCACACAGCTAATTAGCTCCTTTCTGTAACAATAATACACCATCACTGACATGTTTCAAAAACATTTAAAATGCATAGGAAGTCACCTACTGGAAAGATGCCCTCTGCAAACAGCAAGCAAGTAAAGGGAGCTTGCCACATATTTAGACTTACTTTTAATACTGAAATGAGAAGGAAAATATGCATTACATGCCTTGCCAATTTCTTATCCTCTCCACTAGATTAACTAAAACACAAATGACATGCACACAGAAATAATGCCAAACATGTAAGCATCCACTCAATACCATATCACAATGCAATTCAGTGAAGTTTAATAATAAAAATCATGCTCACCTCTACTGGGAAGTCCACTCCACATTATGGCAATATTATTTAAGCAGCTTAAACAGCAACCAAGTTACGTAAACAAAACTTCCAGTATGTGACCAATATGATCTACGGTGCTACAGAGACTTGGCTCCAGCCCTGATCATCTGTGTGACAGTACACTGTTATACCAGTGCAGCCTCAAACCTTCCCAGATGCTGGCTTATTGCATTGCTCATTGAAAATCCTTCACACGCTGGCAACATTTTAGGGAAGGACAAGCACACTCTGAGTCATTTGTAAAGAAAGCAAAGCAATTTCAGTTCTGTATCTTCATGCGTACCGAAACACAGAGCACTGTCAAAGTAGAAGTCTGAGGTGAATTTATGCTGAGAAACAAGCAACCCAAGCCTTCATTATCAATGCATGGAATCAGCTCCAGCGATCAAATTCAAACAAATCATTAAAAAAAAAAAAGGGATGATTATGAAAGGCTCTACAGATTCAGCTCCAAACCACACAGAATGAAGAATCGTCTCTCTAGACTGTGTCAATGTTAAAAATAGCTCTGTCTTTTCTACAATGAGCACGAGACAGAGGAGAATCAGTAGCCTGTATTCTGATGAGGTTCATTATTGGGGAAGAAAAACCAGTAATAAAAATTAATGATTCCTTACAGCTCTTCGAAATAAGATTAATTTAGAATTGTGCAAATGAACAAATAAGTATTTTTTAACCACATAACAGACAAAGTCTATTATATACAAATAGAAGCATAAGTGTTTGGATGAAAAATTTCAGAATCCTGACCCAGCAAAGATCTGCACAGAACCAACAATTAAAAGCGTGGCACTATATGACCAACACCTTCACCTTTCAAATCCAATCATTTTTAATTACTTACTATGAAAAAATCTCCATGGCTTATTAAATTCATGCTCTTCCTACTCCCACACAGACTTCCCACTATGTAAATCTTTTTATCTTTTAAGGTATTTCATACATTTCCTTTCCCAAAAAAGCTAAGAGGGATTGTATCATGGTGCAGACTCACACAAACACACACAGATAATACACAGCATAATAAGACTCAGATGTAATCATAACTAGGTTAAGTTTGCAAAGAAATAGAAAGACACAGAGATTTGATTATAATACCTGTAAGGTTATCCAAAACAGACCTGAAATAAATTGTGGCAGGATTTTTTGATTCCAGATGAGGATACATACAATCCAGAAAGAGTATCTGAATAATTTTGCAAGTCAAAATGAACAAATTTGTCCCTTTTTCTCTCCCCAGTCATTTCAAATACAGAAATCACTGCTGGAAATGCACACTGAATAAAAATGATGACTCTGCATCTATAGATCCCTTTTCATCTTAGCTATCTGCTCAAAGGTGGGGTTGTCTTCTTTACCATTAGGGTATTTCTTAATGTTTTGCTCTAATGTATCTTGACAATTACTGAAAAACAACCAACCTCAATGAAATTACAACTTTCTTCTTTTTAATTTTTTTTAAGACCACCATCCACACACACAAACCATCCCCTTAGTTTTAGGAATTTGACCAGTGCAAACACAGAACAAAGTACAGTAGACACAGTTTAAAGTTCTTTGCAAAGAAGAAACCATCTTTAATGTTAGCTGTCCCTAATATCAAGTCTCATCATCAACATTTCATAAGGAGTACTAAAAGAGTGTAGTAGATCCTCTTGATTTCAGAGCAATTAATCATAACTGATGTGAAAGAAACATAGCAATCACTTATCATAAATACATTTCATATTGTAAGAATAATGTTACCTAGCATTTCAGTTGTGGAAGTTACTCAAATGATGGAAAGAATATGGAACCACATACCAAATGCAATCTTGTTCAAGAGACAACAGAATAAGAGAAGATGTCAATATATCCTCTAGTGAGAAGTGGCATCCTAACAGTTTCTCAACAGCTCACTAATCTAAGTTGCAACTCCTAAAAAAAATGTCATTATATTGAAGAAAGGTTTTGGGTTTCCAAACAAAGCAGCAAAACAGGATAGCAGAATAGGGACCAACTTCCCTTTCACACAGGGGGCAGACAGAGAAAGCCCCAAATTGTTACTCCACTTTGTGTCCTTGCAGCAGCAAGGTTTTTCAAACTCCTTTCCAAGTGGTTGCACTGTAGGCAGCAGATCCAGAAGCAGTACTGACCTACAAGTCTAAAAAGGATTTGGGCATAAGAAAGAGTAAGCTCACAGTGCTTTCTACTATCCGTCTCTCCTCTGTAGTCTTACACATCAATTCTACAGCCATGTATGCACACACTCTGTAGGACGCAGCTCACAAACATTAAAGATCTAACTACTACAAGTCTAAAAAAGGTTTGTGCATAACAGAAGAAAAAGCAAGAGTACAGTGCTTTCTGCTGTCCCCCTCTTGTCTAGTTTTACACACCAGTTGTATAGCTAAGTGTGCATGCATTTAGTACCACACAGCTCTCAGCACATTTTGGCTAATGCTTATAGTTCATACATACACACAATCACAGAATCAACTGGGTTGGAAGAGACCTGCAAGATCATCCAGCCCAAACTAGCACCCAGCCCTAGCCAGTCAACTAGACCATGGCACTAAGTGCCTCATCCAGGCTTTTCTTCAACACCTCCAGGGACAGCAACTCCACCACTTCCCTGAGCAGTCCATTCCAATGCCAATCACTCTCTCTGGGAAAAACTTCCTCCTAACATCCAGACTAGACATTCCCCGGCACAACTTGAGACTGTGTCCCCTTGTTCTGTTGCTGGTTGCCTGGGAGAAGAGACCAACCCCCACCTGGCTACAGCCTCCCTTCAGGTAGTTGTAGATAGCAACGAGGTCATCCCTGAGCCTCCTCTTCTCCAGCCTAAACAAAACCAGCTCCCTCAGTCTCTCCTCATAGGGCTTGTGTTCTAGGCCCCTCTTCAGCTTCATCACCCTTCTCTGGACACATTCCAGTATCTCAACATCTCTCTTGAATTGAGTAGCCCAGAACTGGACACAGCACTCAAGGTGCGGCCTGACCAGTGCTGAGTACAGGGGAAGCATCACCTTCTTGGGATAACTCAAAATTCCTTTGAGTACACAGCAGAACAGTTCATACATATCTTCTGTAACAGAAGTCAGATTGCTCATCTTTAGAAAAATGAAAGATAAACATTGACAAGGAATTTGAGAAGCTAGATCAAAATGGGCAAAAAATCTGTTCTCCATTAAGTTGGCACAAAGTGGCTTTAGATGGCAATAAGGGTACTTGCCAAATATCTAGTCTTGGCACAGCTAAGGATTCAAACCTACTTACAAAGACCTCTGTTTAGGATGAGATTCTTCTGGCAATGAAAAACCAAGGAAAAACTCCACTAAAACTGCAGCTTCATTCTGTTGTGACAGACCTCTGTTTAATCCTGCACTGATCTAGTCACCTGGCAAGGCAATTTCTTTACTGTTCCATTAAAAAAAAAAGTGTTCTTCAAAGGCATCAGGCCAAAGGTGGCTCTGTGGATCTAAGGCTAGCTGGAATATTTTCAGAATAATTTCTCAATGTCTACCTAATAGTCACTTTTGGTCTTTGAGAGAAAGAACAAGTCAGATGATTAGATAATTCTTAATCAAAATCAGATGTTAAAGAAGGTCCTTTTCTTCACTATTTGCACTTCTAACTTTAGACATTTGGCAAAATAATGTACAAGTTAGCTATGTAGTCCACAGATCGTTTGAAAGATAATCCTGAGGACTTGGTGAGGCTCCCTGTCTGCATTAACTGGAAAGCATGCCTGCTTAGTAGGCTTTATTCCAGGTTCCAGTAGCATGGCATCACACAAGGAGGCAAAGCAGTTCTAATCTCTCTTGCCAAAAGTGAAGAAAGACTCTTTGCATTACCAGGCCCTTTTTGTGGCATAGTTTAAGACATGGACACAACAGAAGTGTAGGTCTTCATTATCCCCACCTTAGCGTGGCTGCAAGGGAGGCAATGAGGAGGTTTCCCACGAGATAGCAGCCCAGGAACAAGTAATGAGAAACTGTGCCGCAAAACTGGCGTCAGCTCCAAAGGAGAGCGGTGAGAAACAGAACTAAGTCACCCACAAAACGCATTAAGAAAGAACGCGGTGTTATCTCTACAGACAGCTCGCTTAATTAAAAAAAGGCTTGGTAAGAGAAGCGCGGCAGCGGAGCCCTGCGGAGCCCCCGGCGGCAGCACAGCGCCGCGCAGCCCCCGGCGGCAGCTCGCCCGCTCAATGCCCGGGCTGCAGCGCCACCTCGTGGAAACTTTGCCCGCCCGCAGCCAGCCTTGGCTGCCCCAGATCCTCTCCTCGCTTAGCTGTATTCTCTCAACACGCAACTCATCAGTTATCTGTTAGCAGCTAAAGAAGCAAACGATCTTTAATTAGCCGAGTCCGTATCACACTCTCAAACCCGGTGCCTCCTTATTTGAAGTGGAGCTGCTTTAGCTCTTGTTTTCAGGGTATCAGGAGGGATTAGGGGTGTGACCTGACCTGCAGTTAGCGCTGCTGCAGGGTTCCAGCACATGCTGCTGAAAAGCTTGAACAGCCTCATTCCAAAACACATTTCTCTAAAGCTGCAAGAAACTACTCTTTCTTTTCCTGTTTATAGGAAATAACTGAAATCATTTCCAATTCAGTCTGCAGAAGCAAATACATGTTTTCTTCTTTGCTTGGGACTTGCTTCCTTCTGGCAGCAGCCTGGCTGTGCATCAGATATGCTCGGCACAAGGGTAAGGATGACCCCTGTGAATGGCATCAGGGACAAACGTCACCCTTAGCTGCACTAAGATGGAGAATGTGTACCACTGGTAATGAACAGCTACTCAGCAGGTGGTCTGCTAGAAAGCAGCCCCGTGGAGAAATACCTAAGAGTCACAGTATCATCAGGGTTGGAAGAGACCTCACAGATCATCAAGTCCAACCCTTTACCACAGAGCTCAAGGCTAGACCATGGCACCAAGTGCCACGTCCAATCTTGCCTTGAACTGCCCCAGGGACGGAGACTCCACCACCTCCCCGGGCAGCCCATTCCAGTGTCCAATGACTCTCTCAGTGAAGAACTTTCTCCTCACCTCGAGCCTAAATCTCCCCTGGCGCAGCCTGAGGCTGTGTCCTCTTGTTCTGGCACTGGCCACCTGAGAGAAGAGAGCAACCTCCTCCTGGCCACAACCACCCCTCAGGTAGTTGTAGACAGCAATGAGGTCACCCCTGAGCCTCCTCTTCTCCAGGCTAAACAATCCCAGCTCCCTCAGCCTCTCCTCATAGGGCTTATGCTCAAGGCCTCTCACCAGCCTTGTCGCCCTTCTCTGGACACGCTCAAGCATCTCAATGTCCCTTTTAAACTGGGGGGCCCAGAACTGAACACAGTACTCAAGGTGTGGTCTAACCAGTGCAGAGTACAGGGGCAGAATGACCTCCCTGCTCCTGCTGACCACACCATTCCTGATGCAGGCCAGGATGCCACTGGCTCTCTTGGCCACCTGGGCACACTGCTGGCTCATGTGAGACAGCAATGTGCCTTTGTGGCCAGGAGGCTCTATAGTGTCCTGGGGTGCATTAAGAAGAGTGTGTCCAGCAGAGCAAGGGATGTTCTCCTTCCCCTCTACTTTGCCCTAGTGAGGCCCCATCTGGAGGACTGCATCCAGTTCTGGACTCTCCGGTTCAAGAGGGACAGGAATCTACTTGGGAGTCCATCAGAAGGCTACAGTGATGACTAAGGGACTGGAGCACTGCATTGTGAGGAAAGGCTGAGAGACCTGGTGCTTTTTATTCTGGAGAGAAGACTGAGTGGGGATCACATAAATACATGAGGGCTGCATGTCAAGAAGGAAGGGACAGCCTCTTCTCACTTGTGCCTTCTGACAGGGGCAATGGATGGAAACTACAGCACAGGATGCTCCACCTCAACATAAGGAAGAACTTCTTCTCTGTAAGGGTTATGGAGCACTGAAACAGGCTCCCCAGGGAGGTTGTGGATTCTCCTTCTCTGGAGACTTTCAAGACCCATCTGGATGCATTCCTGTGTGACCTGTGCTAGATTACATGGTCCTGCTCCGGCACAAGAGTTGGACCCAAAAATCTCAAGAAATCTCTTCCAACCCCTAACATCCTTTGATCCTATAACATAAGCAAAATGTAAAGTAATCATAATGTAATGTAAGCAAAAACAAAGGCTCTAACATCACACACAATATAATTTTCCAGTAAGCTAGTTTTTTTCACACACATAATTTTTAACACCAATCTGAGGAAAATGAAGAGTTCAATAAAATGGATTAAATCACCAAAGCTTTCCTATTTAATAATGTTTTCAATTTGATCAATATAAAGAAAAGCAGCTATAAAACTTTTTTTTTTTTCTTGAAGTAACTGAAATCAGGTGCAATAGCAAAATAACTTCTAGATTTCAGTAATCATGTGGGGGAGGCAAAATTTTAGTGAAAGAATCTAAATACACTTTGAAATTCTATGGAAATCATACTCTTTTTTTTTTTCCTCTATATTTGAATTTACCTCTAAAAAGATATTTAGACTTCAAATACATAAAACTCCCTCTTCTATACACCATGGGGTATTACCACCAAGATCTGCCAAGAATCAGACTTCCACAGTTATTAACTGTTAATCAACGCTACAAGTAGTAGGAGGAGTATTACCTAGCACTGAAAGTTACAAACAACAAATAGAAGGTATATAGTTGTAAAACACACTGGAGGTCAACAATTAAAAGGATACTTTGTAACAATTAAGGCTGTCTGTCACAGAGAGGATCTCAAGAGAGGATGAATATGAAAATATGTCTGACAACTCCTTTATATTCATCCCCATTTGAAGTAAAGTCCACCAAGAGCCAAGAAGGCTGGAGGCTTTTATGGTGCACAAATCAGTTCTGACACATTATCAAGAAGAGTTCTGGCAGGTCTCTAATCCTGGTATCTGTTCTGTCAGAGAATATTTACAGTCATCTATATTTTACACTCACCTTATTTTCTCCCAGGAATATTATTAATTTCACATTCATCTTATGATGATAGAAGAAAACTCCAATGAGAGCCAAAAATCTACCAGAGCTGTGTTGAACCATTCACTACCTAGTTCACTAGAAAGGTACGTAGTTTAGAACAATGAAGAGTGAGAATAGCTATTTATTTCCTTCACACATGGAATAAAGTCTGTTCACTGGTGAGGTGAGATGAATATAATTTCTTCTACCATCTGCACAATTAATTCTGTTTACAGTGTTAGCCAAAGAAACAGGAAAGGCAGACTCCCATTACAAGAGGCAACAACACTCCAGAGATCACGGATTAAAACTGAGCCTGGATAATGCCAATTTTAAAGAAAATTAATTTCTACTCATTTTTGGAAAATGTTCCTCAAGAACTACATTTCAGTACATCCTCTTCTTCTACTGGCATTTAAGCAGCCTATTAAATTGTCTCTGCAATTATAATAATCAACTGTGTATGCAATGCATTTCTTTCTTTTCACTGCTATGAAACTAACACCCCCCACTTGTGGGAATAAAATGTCTATTTCAACATGCACTGGATAGACCAGCATAGCTAAGTAAATAATTTGCATGCACTGTAATGTAGAGACCAGTGAACAAAGCACAACAAAAGGTGAATGTTAACTGCTAAGCTATTTAGTAACTCCAAAGCACATGACCCAGCAAATGGAAAATATCCTTAGAAGAGCATTCTTTGAGCAATAATGTCAGAGATGTCATCCCCAAGAATGACAGCAAAGACATCAGATGCAGGAGTCCAGCTAACAAAAAAGCAATGGAAAATATGCAGTGCAAACATTTTCAATGCTTTCTATCAGTATATAGAAGAAATGAAATTAAACAAGAATGCCTCATAGATACTCAGCTATTTAAAGAAGGCACAGGTGTTTATTCAACAGAAATTAAATCTTTTGGACCACAGCCCTTATCCAAGTGACAATACTGCTTGGTTCTAAACCAAATGAAACAATACCACTGACTTTAAAGAAAAGGAAAAAAAAAAAAGAAAGAAAATTCAATTAACAAGAACGAAAACCAGGAAAAAAAAAAGAAAACCAAAGGAAAAAACACACAAAACAAACAAACAAACAATAAACACACAAAAAAATACTCAAAAGCAGAACAAAAAAATGCCAGAAAGCAGTTCACAAGAGAATCTCCAAACTATTACAGACCTTTCATGGCTTAAATGAGAGTGGCAAGACATTGAAACAGGTTGCCCAGAGAAGCTGTAGAATTCTCATTCCTGGCAGTGTTGAAAGGCAGGTTGGATGGGGCCTTGGATGAACTAGTCCAGTGGGAAATGTCCCTACCCATGGCACAGGGGTTAGAAACAAATGATCTTGAAGGTTGCTTTCAAACCAAAACATTCTATGATTCTACATCTGCCACCCTGCAAGCAGAAGTTTCTGCTGACATGCATCACAAAAACCACCACCAAACAACAACCACCAAACCAAAACAACCACAGTTAAACTCTTTAATATAGTTTGACAGCTTCTACACAAACCAAAAATCCCAAAAGAAGTTTTCTCATGTGGTAATTAAAAATGTCTCTAATAAAATTAATACCACTTCTTTAGTGAAGATTAGAGATGTTACTTCATCAATACCAAGTGGTAACAATCAGCAATTTTTGCTTCTTCTAAACAACAATTCATTTAACCTTTAGCATTTTATACATCTCAGACCCAGAAAGGATGACTTGCTATACTTTAAGATGTAAACAAAACCTTTTAGTATCAGCTTTGGCCATTGAGGACTCTATAGAATGCCTAAAACTGCTAAATTTTCTTTAGCAAAATAAACAGAAGGGAAGAAAGAATGTCAACTACCAGAAAGCAAAGCATCCTTAAGCTGCTCTAACATTTTTTCTTCAACGTTGTTGAAACATCACAGAAGAACAATCCTACACTGCAATCCCTTACTCTATGCCAGAAGCCCTTGAAAAAAGGAGTCACAACATCCTTACCCTCACGGTCATACAAGATCTGACCTTTCTTACATGTGCAGAGAAGTGAAGAAACACTACGTTTTTCTCAGAAAAGCTGTAAGTTATAAGCTGAGTCTAACCATGAAATAGTAACAATAATTAAAGCAAACACCCAAAAAACCCCACAACAAAACCCACCAAACTCACAACATATGCAGAAACCAAAACCACATTATGCACTTTTTACCTTTACATTATGCATGTAAATTGCCTTTTGCCCAAGCATTTGGGACCTTTATTTTCCCCAATAAGTAAAAAGTATTGTATTCAAATTACTTCTCACTTGAATGGTTATAGCTAAAACCTAGAACATTGAAAGCTGAACCACTTAAAAGGCCAGGCCTGTAAATTCCATCTCTCCTCCCGCCCTTCCCACCACTCCCTATCTTTTAGAAGTTTCTCCTGTACACACAGCATCCTTCCAAAACTTTGTTTTGGGAACAGAAGACAAAATGCACGACTATCTGAAACCACAACACCCACTTTTAAATAGACCATATCTCAACTACACAAGTCTCACCCCAGTCATCAATCAGGCACTAATGCAATATTGCTTCAATACAAGTTGGCTTTACAGGAAAGAAATAGACTAGTGATACTAAATGGGACAAGATGTTATTAATTATTAGTAGAGGTTAAAAGCTTCCTTAGATCTTGACTAAAATCCAACATCTGATATTACTCACATACCTGTGCTTGTAGTTGCATACAAAGTGCCAGTAGCTGTACTTGTAGGGAGTTTTCCATTATTTAGTTGCTTCACCCTTTTCAGGTGAGACTTCCCATTGTAATGAACTTGAGCTTGTGCCGCAGAGTTCAGTTGTATATTGCACACTTCACAGAAAGAAAACAGTACCTTCTTTTTTTCTTTGCTTAATTGATAGTCCTGTCTGTCGTTCCTCAGTCCCTTTTCTTCAAAGCTCTGTAGAACAGCTGGTTGATTCATAATCCCATCTTCAGAGATGTGTTCAGGACTTAATGGACGTTTCATACCTACAAAGCAGACAAAATTGTTGGAAGCCAACTAATAGCACTCACTACAAAACAAGCATTTTGTGTTTTGCAATTCTATACAGCATAAACCAAAGACCAGTCCCAACGAAAAAGGTTCCAAACTGCAGAGGTGTCACATAATAGAAGAAATACACATTTGTGACACAGCAGAGCTCAGAAATAACAAGTTGGCAATAAATGATAGTCTGCACACACTGATGACTCATTATTTTCTTTCCAAACTCACTATTTTAAAGCAGGTTTATTATTGCATCTCTAGTAGAGGTTAAGATAACTTTCAAATATATTTTTTCCACCTCACTACATGGTGGTTGCAGGGATTTTCTCTTTCCACTGACTGTAGCAGTCCCCACTGCCCCAAATAGAATTATTCAACCAAATAGATGCCTACCAAAGATGTTACTGAACTACTGGAAGACAGTAGACTGTTCAAGTGAGATTGATTATTAGTTTCCACTTTTATATACACCCAAATTCTCATTCTTCATACAAATATTAAAGTGTGATCTACATTAGACTTCAATGCCTTCACAATTGAAACTATTATGTGGAAAAATGTCAGCTAGAAGACAGTCTTCCAAGAGCTACACAAATACACAGGAAATGAGAGTCCCTAAACAACCATCCAAGAACCTGGAATATGCATACTTGTCCCTAATGAGTAAAAAACTCATCATGATAAACAAGCCAAGCTACTCAAAACAAAAAATCTATATGGCAGGGGAAGGGATGTGCACAAGTGTGTATTTTCTTTAAAATATGCTCCTAAACCAAAACAGAAGAAGGGAAGTCTCTTTATAAAAGGAATAAGGGTTTACGGTAGCTCAAACAGAAAATACTACTGTTTTCCTGACTAAAAAAAGTGCTCTTTACATTTATTCTCTCAAATATCTGTATCAGCTGAAGGCTGGCTCACGAAGCTGTGCAGAAAAGCTCTTTCCAGGCAAGAATGCACCAATATTCGGCTTTGAGAAGGACAGAGGCTTCAAATAAAAGGTCTCTTTTTCAGTCCAAGGACCACAGTAGCATGGATTGTGATGGTTTGGGAGTTACCTGCCCCCCCACTCTTATGAAATCACCCAGACTAGACTCAGATGTCTGGAAGTTAAGGAATGAAGTTTTATATTTACAGCCTGGCACAATATACAAGTAGGTATTTACAATATTTACAGCAGTATACAGAACTATACAAGTTAAAAGTAATACGGAAACACAATATTCCTCCCCAAAATCAGAGTCCCCAGGAGGGGCTCCCAACCACCTTTCCACCCCTCTACCTTACCCCAGAGTATACCTTACGTGCAAGGTGAGTTTGGAGGATCAGCCAAGGGGGTTATAAGTGGAAGGATTAGTTAAAAAAAAAGCCCAGGGAGAAAATCACAGATGCTAACTCCAGCAGAGACACACATTTTTTCTTATCTATGCTTGTGTTCTTGTTTTTATACATCTCAGCAAGCCTATGAGTGAAACAGACATACCATTGTTTCCTTTTCACAGCTTATCATCTGATTTTTCTCATTAAAATATTCCAATTAGCCTCAAACCACCACATGGATCTTTGGCACATACATCACTCCAATAGACAGTGGAACAAGAAAGAGTACACCTATACACACACAAAACAAAACTAAAAAGCAGTCATAGCACAGCTATGCAAATGGCAACAAACTTCAGAGAAAAGGTTAAGTAGTCTTTTATATGATGGGATAGTATTTAATCACATTCCTAACTCTAGACCATGATTAAAATTTTTGTATTGGTACATCCAGTTGGCAGCCAGTCATCAGTGGTGTCCCCCAAGGATCAGTCCTGTTCAATATCTTTATTGATGATCTGGACCAGGGGATTAAAGTCCATCATCTAAGTTTGCTGATGACACCAAGCTAGGAGCAGGTGTTGATCTGTTGGAAGGTAGGAGAGCCCTGCAGAGGGACCTGGACAGGCTGGATCGGTGGGCAGAGGCCAATGGGATGAGATTTAACAAGGCCAAGTGCAGGGTTCTGCACTTTGGCCACAACAACCCCAAGCAGCGCTACAGACTGGGGACTGAGTGGCTGGAGAGCAGCCAGGAAGAAAGGGACCCGGGGGTACTGGTAGATGGTAGGCTAAAGATGAGCCAGCAGTGTGCCCAGGTGGCCAAGAGAGCCAATGGCATCCTGGCCTGCATCAGGAAGAGTGTGGCCAGTAGGACAAGGGAGGTTATTCTTCCCCTGGACTCAACACTGATCAAGCCACAGCTTGAGTCCTGTGTCCAGTTCTGGGCCCCTCAATTCAGGAGAGATGTTGAGGTGCTGGAACATGTCTAGAGAAGGGCAACAAAGCTGGTGAGGGGCCTGGAACACAAACCCTATGAGGAGAGGCTGAGGGAGCTGGGGTTGTTTAGCCTGGAGAAGAGGAGGCTCAGGGGTGACCTCATTGCTGTCTACAACTACCTGAAGGGAGGTTGTAGCCAGGTTGGGGTTGATCTCTTCTCCCAGGCAACCAGCAACAGAACAAGGGGACACAGTCTCAAGTTGTGCCAGGGTAGGTCTAGTCTGGATGTTAGAAGGAAGTTCTTGCCAGAGAGACTGACTGGCATTGGAATGGGCTGCCCAGGGAAGTGGTGGAGTTGTGATCTCTGAAGGTGTTCAAGAAAAGACTGGATGAGGCACTTAGTGCCACAGTCTAGTTGATTGGATAGGGCTGAGTGCTAGGTTGGAGTGGATGCTCTTGGAGGTCTCCTCCAACCTGGTTGATTCTATGATTTTCCAAGTCAAGCATGACCAAGAGTTTTAAACTGAGTTCATAGCCATGTATTCATTTCGCATATGTGACAGTTCTGCCATCAAATTCACAAACAATATAATCAGTACAGTAAGATATGCACCATATTAAATATTAACACCAAAAAATGATGATTGGAAGTATTTGTAAGGTCTAGGTACCTAGTGCTTTTAGAAAAAAGAAAACACACTAGTGATCCTGAAAAAAAAAACCAGGCTAGGCACTGTCACACTAAATCATTTAAGCGTGAGTATCATATTTCAAGGCAAGCAACCAGGATCCTCAACTCAGCTGAACTTAGATGACATTTTCACCTGAAAATTTAATCTGCTTAGAGCTTTGATATTTGTAGCTTTTCAATGTATTTTTAAAACTATAAATAGTTTCACATACACCCCTTTGTTTTCTCTAAACGTTTAAAACAGCATTGTTGTATTTTTTGTACATTACATTGCATTGCAATCAAACATAATTCTTCAATGATAGTTAACAGTTTAAAAACACTAGCTTGTCAGAAACATCACAACTTTGACTGCAAAAATCAAATAATAATTCAAAATGTAATTATTTCAATAATCTACAAGATTTTAAACTCATTTTAGACACGTTTAAAAGTGGCTGAGGCAAACATCTGCAGCAGGAAGCTCGTGGGCTAAAAGGCAAACTGGTGATGCAGACAGCTGCTGCTGATTACCTGTAACAGCAGCAGAACCTTTCAAAGAGGGTTTATTTTGAAAAGCACTAAGGTGATACTGCATTAGGCCATTACCACTGCAGCAAGAGATACATGGACTCCTAGGAAGATCAGAACAGTTGCATCAAAAGTGCACTCCTGATGTGACCAAAAATATTTTTCATGTGGTCACACCCAGAAAGAACAAGGACCACACCTACTCTTCAAAGCAGCATTCCATCTGCTAGCACACATGGAAAATAAACCTTTAGACAAGAAGAAACTACTGTCCAAATTTCACCTTTGGGTTTTGTTTTTTTTTTTACAAACTCACTTTTGTTTTTTTTTTTTACAAACTTTTTTTTACAAAGTACTGTCTTAGGTGCATTAACAGAGGACAAATGAGTCCTTAAACTAATCTCTGGCTACTAATTTAAGAATTAAAGACCATAAACTGATTTTTTTTTTTTAAATACCTTGATTGCCTTCAGCTCTGCATCTAAATTAAAAGGTGACCTGATGTGGCTGTTTGAGCTAATTTTCAAGCTCAGATATAGGGGAGAGGTGAACATTCCAGGGACAGGCCATATAATGGCAACAATAAATAAGTTAATATCATTTCACTGGAGCATCAAGAGCCTTATGTCTAGAAGCACAGCTTGTTCTTTCCCCTTGCTGGCTTCTGCAGCTTGAGCTGGGCCTGTCTGCTATCTTCCCTGGCTGATGTTTTGGCTGCTGCTGCTTTTGTTGCTTCACTGCTGCTTGACCCCTTCCCCACCTTCCTTAAGTTTATTGTGTTTTTTTTCTCTAGTAATTTATTTCTCTTTATACTGTTATACTGAAACTAGAAAAAGTACAATTTAATTTTTCCTTGACTTTCCAAAAAAAAAAAAAGAATCAGTGTTGTGAGTTTATTCTATCAGAGGAGGGATGCACCCTAACCCGGGACACCTGATTATGAGCAGAGCTGACCTTACATCAGCTGCAGGCAGCCACGGATGCAAAGCACTTCTGAAGGAATACCTGCATTAAGCACCTTAACCCTTAGCTTTAGGATGGTTTTCAGCAGCATACTTTGAACAGTAGGACCTTGGAGAGGACCGGTGCGTACAACCAGAGACCATATCATGCTAGCCCTCTGGAGCTGGTCTGTCCCTACACAGCAATCTCAGCCCTTGTCTTCCCAGGACATGAGAGTCCTGTACATTTGGTACAGCACATTACCTGCATTTGAAAAGTCTTGTCCAGTCCCTTTTAAAGTGTTTAAGAGGAAAATGTTGGTGGTAAGCATACACCAAGGTTATACTGTACATCCATCTTTCACACCATACTACAACTCCTACCATAACAGAAGCGTTCTAACTGTTGTGGTGTGTTTGCTCAAAAAAAACCCAAGAAGGTTATTACATGAAAAGTCCCTTTTTTTTTTTTTTTTTTCAAAATTTAGTTTCTTCCTTTCTTCTTTAAAGTTAGGGTTGGAAAAACACACATTTTAAACTGTCCACTGAAATCTCCTGACTCTAGAATATACAGAACAAATACAATTCTGTATTCAGTCAGTGTTAACAATTTCACCATGAATGCAATGTATTTTGTAAGAAGAAGCTCCTCTTTAGAAAGCTATCTGAATGCTTTATACTTTGATTAGAGAAATTTGCACACACACATTAAACTGCAATAAAACCCCAAACCAACCAATCAACCACAAAAAACCCAAACAAATATGCCACAACCCAAAAGATTGGATCATTCTTCCTGTTCTCTACATTTTATCATCACTCAAATTTATGCAAGTGGGCATCTGGCAAGTGTCTTTTTCCTTTAAAAAAAAGAGCTTTCCACTGCAGACAGATTTTGAAGAGTTCTGGATGCTGCTTATTCTCACTCACCCTGAGTCAGATATGAAATGGGGCCATTTTGTTCCTCAGGCTTACACATAGCTCAATAACGTTATCATGTAACAGAAACAGCTACTTGAGACTACAGTCAGTGAGCTGAGAATACAGAGAAGTTACATGATCATTATATTCTGCAATACTAAAAAAAAAATCAATTGAAGTAAAATAGAGATTGAGAACTATTTAGAAGTATGTTTAAGACTAAAAGCAAGAATATGAGTTCATTAAAAAGGGGGAAAGGATGGAAATAAGGGGGAAATACAATAGATGAATCTTTTAAGCTCCCACCGTGGTATGCACAGTACAAGCCAAGTCTCAGCAGCAGCTGATACATAACAATATCCACAGATTGTAATGTCTCGTTTAAAAAGGCCATGGTTCTGTGAATCACACTTGGAGAGGCAGACACATTACAAAGGTAGTGCTATATTACTGTAGCTGTATTCACTCAATGACTTAAGAGGACCAGACCCTATTAAAAATTGAAAACAAAGGGGGAAAAAACACAAACAGGAAACATGAAACAAAGAAAAGCATCCAAATACATTAGAAAACATAGGGCTAAAATGACCCAGAAACATCTAGATCTGTAAAGGGATAGTGTGCCATACAAATTTTCCACAGGTACTTGGAAGTCTGGTCCTTTCTCTTGCAAAACTAAGTTCTGATTCAAACCAGATATATTAATTTTCACTCTGTCTGAAATCATAAAAAGCAGCAATGCAAGTATAAGAGATTTTCAAGGATTTCACATAAGCTGTTACCAAACTAAACAAGTTGTCCTCCCATCACGTTTCCTCTTCAGTACACAGAACTAATCTATCCAAATAGATTCTGCAAGCAATACTGGAGCACGAATGAATTAGTGATTTATGACACCACATTCAATTTCTTAGGTGTCATAAGATACCCTGTTAGGATTGCTGAAACCACATCTTCTCAGCCTCTTTCAGCTGGTAAAGAAATCTAAGCATGGACATCATCTATACTTGAAGCTCAAGGCAATTAGCCTTTCAATTTAGCTAATTTACTTTTAAATAGAGGTGTGCTTTCAGAGGAGATACAAAGAAGTATTATATAAGTCATCGCTGTAGGTGAAAATGTGCAAATCTCAGCTCAAAGGAAATCAGCTTTGGTTATCCTATGAGTTAGTGAGGGTTACATGAAGCATTATTTCCCTGAGTGCTGTTCTAAACTTTTGCAATGCCCATTCCTAAGTAGTTGAAACTTCAAAGAACCGCTATGCTGGAAATGTAATTACACTGCAGACTCTCTGTGGATCTCTGCCAGGTAAGCAAAACAACTTATATATGGGCAAACACTATGTTCTCCTTTAGCCTTTGCAAATAATCAAATGTGTTTCAGAAGTACAGGGACAAATACAATAATTATCTGGCTTTCTGCACTGTCACCTTTCCAAAAAGGTTCGCTGAGGCAACTGGGGAAGGGAGGGGAAGAGAAAAAAAAAAAATAGAGGGAGACCTAAGTCCAGCCCTCATGCAGTACACCTCCTAAGCACCTCCTATGGTGAAACCTACCTATGCAGATGGCCTAGTGAAGACTGCATACATGCCTTAAGTGCTTTGTCTACCTGAGGGGTGGTTGTGGCCAGGAGGAGGTTGCTCCCTTCTCTCAGGTGGCCAGCGCCAGAACAAGAGGACACAGCCTCAGGCTGCGCCAGGGGAAATTTAGGCTCGAGGTGAGGAGAAAGTTCTTCACTGAGAGAGTCATTGGACACTGGAATGGGCTGCCCGGGGAGGTGGTGGAGTCGCCGTCCCTGGAGCTGTTCAAGGCAAGGTTGGACGTGGCACTTGGTGCCATGGTCTAGCCTTGAGCTCTGTGGTAAAGGGTTGGACTTGATGATCTGTGAGGTCTCTTCCAACCCTGATGATGCTGTGATACTGTGACTCGAAACAGAACAATCATGATTCCATAGTTCCTCCACTCTGCCATAAAACACTCGCACACACATCGATAAGAAAACAAAACAAAACCAAAAAAGGCAATGAAAAAGAAAAAGAATGGAAGTAAAAGAAAGACAGAAGAACCAGCCTGAATACAGCCAGAGCATTATTTAAAAGAAACTCATGAGAGCTGCTTTTGAGAAGTCTTGGGACCTTTCTTATATTTTTAGACAGTATTTTCCAAACACAGATAAACTATCAAGAGACATATGGTTTGCACCATCTGGGCAACAAGTTCTACTAGGATACCGTGGTGAATAGCATATGTATAGTGCCTTGTGTGCAGTATCCTACAGTGTTAAAAAAGCACTAGAGACTATTTTGAAGCCAATCTTGAAAAATTCTCCATATGTTTAAGGGACCAGTTTTCTTTCAGAGATGTGTTCCTCTTTCTTTCAGTACAAATCAAAACAGAAAACTGCCATGTTTAATCTTCATCGTGTCTTGAAATTCCTCAAGGAGGCATCATAGTCTGCAAAGTTTCCATGTGTCAGACTAGTTATTAACCATCCATATGCACCAAACCAGCTCTCACTTATTTCTTCCATCTCTGCTCACAGAGCACACAAAATATTTTAATTCAATGTTACAGTGAAAACTGGATGGTTTGGGAAAGTAAATACATTTCTATGCCTTCAGGGCCTGTTGTAATAGGACATGGGGTAATGGTTTTAAAGTATAAGAGGGTAGATTCAGGCTAAAGAAAAAGTTAAACAAATTCTTCAAGAGAGTGGTGAAATGCTGACACAGGTTGCCCAAGCTGGTGGTAAATACCCTATCCCTGGAATCATTCAAGGTCAGGTTGGACAGGGCTCTGAGCAACATGCTTCTGAAGGTTGGACTAGATGACCTTTCAATGTCTTTTCCAACCCAAAACATTCTATGACTGTATGAATTATAGCATACTGACCAAACTGTGTTAAGTATTTTTTTCAGCTTGTTTTGATGCTGGTTTATCAAGGCAAAAATGAATAGAAAGCCAGCTTTGCTATTCCTGTGCATGAAAAGTTTTGAATGGTGTAGTATGACAAATGTCTGACAGCTTCCTCACAGACACATTTTAGAGTACTTAACATTTGAACGAGTTTCTCTTTAAACTAGAAAAACAGATGGTTGTTTCACAACACAAACATTAGCTGTTCAGTACAAGGTAATTCAGAAAACTGAAAACATTCAACTAGCTAGTACAGCATTTTGCTTTGTTCCACCAGCACTGAAATTTATCCACATTAAGAAAACCTAAGTTACACTTACTGTACTAGATTGTGAGCTCAGCTAAAATTGGAGCAATTGAAAAATAATAGAATCATAGAATCAACCAGGTTGGAAGAGACCTCCAAGATCATCTAGTCCAACCTATAACCCAGCCCTAGCCAGTCAACTAGATCATGGCACTAAGTGCCTCATCCAGGCTTTTCTTGAACACCTCCAGGGATGGCGACTACACCACCTCCCTGGGCAGCCCATTCCAATGGCAAATCACTCTCTATGCGAAGAACTTCCTCCTAATATCCAGCCTGTACTTCCCCCAGCACAACTTCAGACTGTGTCCCCTTGTTCTGTTGCTGGTTGCCTGGAAGAAGAGACCAACCCCCACCTGGCTACAACCTCCCTTGCCCATGTTTGTAGCTAGCTTTAATTATAAGGTTGATCCTTCCCTCTCTAGCCCACATACTTAAGATCTCTGGCATTCTTAACATTAACAGTACTAAATTTACACAAAGAGATATATCCTTACCTAATACAACATAGCTGACTTCTCACAAGAGCGTTAAATAGGTTTGGAGTCCAGACAGATATCGTGGATTCTCCTACTCTTTTGTCATCCCCTACCGTGTGTGTAAGTTTATCAATGGCAATAGATCTGACAGCAGAATGCTACTTGACTCCCTTAGTTTTCTCCACACAGAATCACACAGAAATTCTTAGATTGGACTCAATGATCTTGAAGGTCTTTACCAATCATTAGTTCAACACTGACAAGTCCTTGACTAAACCAAATCCCTCAGCACAACATCTAATCACTATGAATCACTATGGTTGGAAAGGAGCACCAGGATCATCCAGTCCAACCTTCATCCCAGCATCCTTAATCACTAGACCATAGCCTCAAGCACCACATCCACTCTTTAACACCTCCAGGGATAGTGACTCCACCACCTCTCCAGGCAGCCTGCTCTATCAACAAGTCCATTGATCCATACAACATTCTTGATAACCACACTGCCAAATCCTACTGTGTAGTCTGTGTATCTTAGTGTCCTCAACAACAAAAACAAAGGTCACAACCAGACATCACTTACAATCCCTACTGGGTCATATTTACATATAATTTCATCAAAAAAAACTAGCTTTTTGTCAAAGACCTAAGACCAAAATATTCTGTATTTCTAAACAACACCCAAGAAGAAGGTGGAAACCCAAATAAATAAATCTAAGTCTGATTTTTATATATGTATCAAACTTAAATTAATTCTGTTAGACAAATCCAGAATTAAAACATCTCATATGCCAAAATGCCAGTCAGCAAAAAAATAGTCATTAACTTCAAACATAGGTGAGATGCTTTTAAAATACATGGAATGTACAGGTCATTTTAATAGCAGCCTCTCAAGATTAAACAATTTTGAATCTACTTTTTAAATTTTTCTAAGTGGAAATATACAAAGTGGCTTTTCTTCAGCATATTCTCAATTATGCCCACTTTCATTATCTGCTTCCTTGAGACTAGGGAACTCTCTTATCAATCACCAATTTAATAAAATAGATTTAATTATATTGTCTCTAAGATAATTTTCTAAGACTATTTCCTAAATATCTAGATTTCTACAAAATTACTAGATTTGGGTTTTTTTCACTTGCATCATTCAGTATTGCATCCAAATATTCTTTTCAATCAAAGGACTCCTCTTGTGGTCTTCCACAGGGAAAAAAATAAATCTACACTGAGTAACATTGAAATTGTTTAAAACAAAGAAGATGTATCTTCATCACATTTTACAACTGAAAAGAGCTGAAAACAAGCTTATAAAAGGAAATTATCACAGAATCACAGAATTAATTATGCAGAAGAATTATATAGAAGAATTATGTAGAAGATTAGTCTGAACCTGCCTACAGCAATAAAAATACCCCAAAAAAGTAGAGCTTTATAAGAGAACAAATTAATTCTCTATATTTTAGAATCACCTCTGAGAACATAAAATAGCATAATACCCACTGTAAACCAAATGGTTTTTACCTAATTGGAGAACTGATACAAGATGTAAGGTACTTTTAGTGAACTATCTATTTTAATCTTTAAGAGTTTTAGGCATGAACTTGCATGAATAAAGACCAGAACCCACAGACATAATGGGAAATTCCCACAGAGTATTTGTACCTGGCTGTTGCTTTATCTTGCTTGAGCTAATCACATTTGAGGACTAAGTAAAGCTTTGGTCTCAGGAAGCAAAAATCATTTCCTACCTTTCTCAATAGCATTGAGAATTCACCTCATCATATAAGGAAGCCACTAGAGAAAGCCATGGAATTCACCTCATCATATAAGGAAGCCACTACAGAAAGCCATGAAATTCACCTCATCATATGAGGAAGCCACTACAGAAAGCCATGGAATTCACCTCATCATATAAGGAAGCCACTACAGAAAGCCATGGAATTCACCTCATCATATAAGGAAGCCACTACAGAAAGCCATGGAATTCACCTCATCATATAAGGAAGCCACTACAGAAAGTCATGCATAGTAGACAGTCGTCTTATTCATATAGCCTAAGTCTGACAATATTAGGAGCTGGGTCTAAGTTGTACTGGAAATCCTTCATTCAGGATAAAGCCTGGTAACGATACAAAAGAACAAGAACTTTGAGGACTGTGGGAATGTAATAGCTGAGCATGAACAAAGAACAAGCTATGTTCAGAAATAACGTGAGATTGAGACGTAGTAGCTTGCCTGACAGCACTAAGAGGAAGAAAGCCTGCTCAAAACCGCAAGAACGATCAGTGGCAGCAAACATCAATCCTGAAGTGCCCCTAAAGGTTGGTCCCTATTTAGTCATCCATAAGAGACTAATTCTCTATGTAAACTATTGATTCTTTTTTGGAACTGAAAAAGTCTGGAAAGAAATGTTCCCTTATAGTACAAAGGTAAAGGAACCTAAGATACATTTTGTCTTATTAGTTACTTAAGATTTATGATCCAGTTATAAGGTAATTATCCAACTGGCAGTGAACCTAAAAACAGCCCGTAAAACTAGGCAAGTGGATCATCTAATCTGAAGTCATCTGCAGAACCAGACCAGGTTGAATTTAGCACATCAGGAATGTAATCTTTCACTTCCCGTCTTCTGTGTTTAAAAGGAACCATAGCTAAACATAGGTTTTGCTGACACTGAACCTGGAGAAGCCTCTGGCAGAGCTGAGAATGTGGCCACTCCCTAATCCCTCCTGCCCAACCACAGACTTATGCAGATCTCTCCTAAACTCGAGCTGCCAACCACTTTGGGCTTTAAGCGACTGCTGCCTGCAGTTAAAATACACACTTCCGTTCATAAAAAGTGAGGCACCCTTTTGCTGGTTTTGCTGACAACTCACACTGATCCATAAACAGCACATGCATGTGCTTCCATGCTGCAGATAATCCACTCTACTCTCTCCCCAGCAGTCTGTTGGGGTGAGTGTACTTGTTCATACACATTGGACAGACAAACACTCTTCATGTCTTTGCACTCCAGGTCATGCAGCCCAACTACTGCATTCATCTTATTTGGGTTTGATAAACATTTGGACATAACTTTAACATTTACATTTGCATTCTAACCTGAAAGGTATTACTTGAATTAAGAATGTGAGGGTTTGATTTTCTTCCCTCTTATTATGCAGCTGCATAAAATTTACACTATTTGTATATCATATTTAAGGAAAAAAAACACTTCAATAGACTCAGACAGTATAGTCCTCCTACCTCAAAATCTTCATACCAAAGAACCATTGGCAGTTCCAATAGCACTGGACTGCATAAACACTTGTAGATATTCAGCACCAAGTATCCTGAAGAAGAAGAATATTCAAGTTAGCTATATGAAACACTAAATTAGATACCATTCATAAAACTTTTGCTTCATACCCATTTCAGTGGACCAGTTAAGTGCAAATAGAACGTGCTTTAACACAAAGCAAGCCAGGTGCCTTAACTGCAGTATAAAGCAAATTGCATGATAGATGTGCAGACTTCTTTGCTTCAGAGGCATTTGTACTTGAATCAGCCCAGAGCTTCCTTGGGACCAGCTTTTCCATCTAAAATACTCTATAGAAAGAGCCTGTCACATAAAAGAAAAATGACCCTTCCAAGCAAAACTGGTCTAAACAGTATTTCTCAAACCACTTAAGTCTAGAAGAGAGGCTTAGTTCACAGAGGCAAGGATGAAGAGAATAAAGGAAAATGTCAGTGGGTATCTTCATGGTTCACACTTCTATCTGTGCATCGACTACCTGAGGAGAAGCCAGAGTAGTAGGGCTGGAAGATGTGTTTCCACTCCTGAATCTGAAACAAAACTATGAGGTGTTCTTCACGTCATTTTTGTCCAAATTGTCCTCTCTCTTCACTAATCAACTCAGACTACGCTGTGAAAGCAAGGGCACAATTTATAGCTAGCCTTTGTGCTCATTATCTGCTTCAGGTATGATTTGATATGAAGTATCTGAACATCATCTCTGGAACAATAGCTAAGAAACAGAAGATTCTTTTTTCAGCACAAAAACACAAAGATTAAGGTCAGCCTAAATAGGGGTCATTCAGTATCATCATCAAAATGAACAAACTATGGATATGGAAGAATCACCTCACAGCCACCCATATTAGAGATGGACTCGAGGCACGTGCACATCTTTTGCTGGTTTCTACATAAAGTGAGCTTCTCATAGTGTTGACTACATACTAACTGCCGTGTTAACAAGCAGTGTCTTCCTTCGGACATTTACAAACATCAGAATGCTTATTCATGACAGTCCCACATATCATCTGCCATCCCAGATGGTGACTGGTGGGATGCTGATTTTGTCCTAAGGCAGTTACCACCCACCAAGATAGTATATGCAGGGCTAAACAAAAAGCATGTGCCATCTGCTGTCAAGTTTAGAAGACTTTTTGAAATCTACTAAGTTAGTTTACTTTAGATCAGACAGGTCTGGAGGCTATAGCTCTCTAAAGGCCCCATAAATTAAGGGTAAGTTACACTGTTACAGACACGTAGTAAATCAGGAACAATTTGAAATGTGCTGCTGGCCTCACCTCTAACGCCATCAAGGCAGCAAAGTACTCTTATTGTGATCAGTAACAAAAAGGACATACAGACCACAAACTCAGAGGGAACTAGAAGGAACCTGAGACCAGGAAGCAAGATAAAATTCTACAGAGCTTTACAATTTCTTTGCTTAAAATGATTTTTATAAAGTTTATTTCTTGCTGACAGGATGATTTTTCTGTCTCTTTTCCTTTAATCTCCCTGCTGCTATCGTTTTGACATTTGTTCTCCATCTTACGATGCCTTGCACAGCCCTGCTTTTTTCCTGCCCCCATATCTCCAGATAATCTTCTTGTGCTCTTGCTCATGTGCTGTCATACTATGCACACACAGAGGAAAGGAAAGTCAATTAAAACACAGAACTAGTGTGACATCTTCTGCCTGCCTCACAAACAGCGGAAAATTCCTCTTGCTTCATCTGTCATGCCCATTTATGGATGGTTAACAGAGAATGCAGCAATCTCCCCAATCTGCTGCCAGTAAGCACTCAGACTGCATACAATAATTCTATCCATTCTTCTTGAATCATAGAATTAAATTTCTTTTTTGTACATTGATAAAGCTCTAAAGCCAGAAAACAGAGAAGAATCCACCAGAGTATTTTTCTGAACGTTTTTAAATCACAAGCTACACTAAAACCTTTCACTGAGGCAGGGAGTTTACTCTTGCACAAGTGTAAAGGTTACATCACTGTCTGTACACATCCAAAAAAAACTATATTGCCTAAGATCACCCCTTAAGAAGTGAAATTTTAAAACATGTCCAAACTGACTTTAAATCTTTAAGATCAGAAAAACAAGGCACAAAGGAGAGATGGTGAAGGTCTGTAGTGCATAGAAATAAGAGAAGTGTGCTGCAATGGTCTCAGGGAGGTGGCAGAGTAGATAAACACTGCAAAAGCCCCAGGTGCTACAGCCTACACCAACACGGCTGCATCAGTAAAGATCTTCCTGGAAGCCTGGTAGCAGATGCTGCAAAGAAAACACCTCTAGTCAGCATGGGTGCATCATCTCCTCTAGCATGCATAACATGTGGAGCAGAGACAGAGCAGAAGAACAAAATAGACTGGTCACCTTCAAATGGCAGCTCAGCTTTTAAGAAAAGGTAGGGACTAAGAAAGAAAATCTGGAGAAGTGCATGCAAAGTGAGAGATTTGTCACTCCTCTCCTCCCACACAAGGAACCAGAGGCAGTAAGAGGCAAAGGGTAGAATTCCTCCATACTCCTTAACAAAAGGTGTCCTTACTCTTTCAATTACTTAGTACAACTCTCAGTTGCTTTAAATTGTCCAGTACAACTGTCAATTGCTTTAAATCATCCCAGGCTACTTCCCTACTGCAGAGACCACAAATTCCAATCTATGCATCCTACTGCAGCTGTCAGCAGAACACATGGCTTTATTAAATGTCCATGTAATCAGAAATTTAATTAAAATTCAGTATCACAAAGGTATTTAACACAAAAAGATCTGACATACAAAATTATATCAGTTAGTCTTATACTGCCATCCTGCACAGAATACAATTCTGGACCCTCTTTAGAAATACAAACATTTTTCCACCTTTCATTTTATAACCATGAATCTGAAGTCTTCAAAGAAATTCATGCATACTGTTACTATAAATGTAAAATGCCACTTTTCAAAGGGATAAACTTCTGATGAAGGCAGTCACACTGAAAATTGGACGTTAATCCCCTCTGAATAAATATAACCCCCAGAAAGATGGAAGTGTGAGCAGAATATGTATTTTTTACACTTGAAAACGCTGAGGTGCACTACAAGAAGCTTTTAGTTTAGTATTTACAGCCAAAGATACCCTTCAGAAGCTCATTTTACTCTCGTGAGATATTTCTTTTCAGTCTCCTATACTCAGGTTATACCATGCTGAATACCTGATAACTGAACACAGTTTCAGACAGTTTTAAACACACCTATTGCCTTAAAAAGTCCAGTGGATTGACTATGCCTCCTGTACTCACATCACAAATATGACATTCTGAAACATCAAACAATTGGATTCACTTAAGAAAAACTGATTTATCAGTCTGATGTTTCTTTTGCTTATGACACTCCACTCATCAGGGTTGCTAGGTCTCAGAATTATATCTTACAGTATTAAGCATTTTTCTTAAGCTTTGTTTGTGCAGTCATAAAATCCCTAGGAACTCCTAGCTTTTTAATCCTTCTAGAGATGAGCCTTTAGGGTTCATATTTTCAGTCAGGAACTAGAAGGGAATTAAAGATAAACCAATTTCTATTTTCTTCTTGGACCTGACAAGATTTTTGAATGTTCAGAGCTGACAATATTTCTGGCAGCTAGGCAGGACTGTTGATGTGCCTTCAGCCATGCACTTGATCAAGTCCTGTACTGCTGCTATTCTTTATCACTGTAAGAAGCACAAGAACTTTAAAAACAAAAACAAACAAACAAAAAAACCCCACATCACACACACAAAAAGAAAAAACTACAAGCAAATGAACAAAACCCCGAAACAACTCAAAACAGCCACCTCAACCAGGACAAAGCTCCAGCAAGCAGGCCTGTATTTGGTCACACAAAGTTTTCCAGCTGCTTCTTCTGATGCAGTGTTGATTTGAAGTCCCTGTTTCCCTGGTGCATGCAGTCCATAAACGCATCAGAAGGCAGATGTTTCCTCTTTATCTGTGTTCCCACAATCTCCCTTTTTTCCTTAGCCCCTAATTTCCAAGACTCACAAAGTTTCCCCATAAAAAAACCCCTTAAGTTCTCCTTTTCCTCAACCAGAATGCTCCTTCTCTGCATTCATGTCCATCTGAACTCATCACAATCAGTAATCAAATCAGCTGCCTGAACTCCAGATGGGGACTCAGCGGTTTTGCAGTTGCAACATTAATGCTTCCTTCGCCCCAAAAAAACACAACAAGGTTGGGCATCACTAGTTCATTTAACACAATACTTAAAAGCAACATATAAATAAGATTTTTTTATTTGTTTGTGCTTCATTGGGCATAAGAATCCAAGAACTGGAAAGCATCAAGAGCTCTCAGCTGTTCTGTCTTTGATTTACACCAAATGACCAATTCAATCAGTAACCCAAACTGTCAATTTAATGCCACTTTATTGTTTTAAAAAAATTTATCAGCCCATAGCTAAGACATGAAAAAAAGATGCCCAGTTCAGCTGTCAGCAGAAACAGACTGTCATCTGCCACAGAAAAGCAACTAGATTTCAGTGATCCCACACAATATCCTTGCAAAGGAATTAATATTAAGGACTGAGTTTCAGAATACAGTTGCTAATTTTCCAATTATATTTTCTATTTCCCCTTGGAAAACCTTGTTTTGTAGCCAGAGCCTTCCCCAGAACATAATTAACTTACTCAAAATGTTATTTCTGAAATTCCACAGTCATTAAATTCACCACAAGCACCTGTTTCAGCATCATCAAACAAATACTGCAAAGGGAAGGACAAGATCCATAGCTATTAACACTTGCTGTAGCATTAGGCGTACCTACATCACAAGGACAAAACACAAGTCAGGTACCACCCACCCTATTGCTCTCAAAACCATCTGTAGGTACAGTACACAGGCTAAACTAGTATCATAGTATCATCAGGGTTGGAAGAGACCTCACAGATCATCAAGTCCAACCCTTTACCACAGAGCTCAAGGCTAGACCATGGCACCAAGTGCCACATCCAACCTTGTCTTGAAGTGCCCCAGGGACGGCGACTCCACCACCTCCCCGGGCAGCCCATCCAGTGTCCAATGACTCTCTCAGTGAAGAACTTTCTCCTCACCTCCAGCCTAAATCTCCCCTGGCGCAGCCTGAGGCTGTGTCCTCTTGTTCTGGTGCTGGCCACCTGAGAGAAGAGAGCAACCTCCTCCTGGCCACAACCACCCCTCAGGTAGTTGTAGACAGCAATAAGGTCACCCCTGAGCCTCCTCTTCTCCAGGCTAAACAATCCCAGCTCCCTCAGCCTCTCCTCATAGGGCTGTGCTCAAGGCCTCTCACCAGCCTCGTTGCCCTTCTCTGGACACGCTCAAGCATCTCAACGTCCCTTTTAAACTGGGGAGCCCAGAACTGAACACAATACTCAAAGTGTGGTCTAACCAGTGCAGAGTACAGGGGCAGAATGACCTCCCTGCTCCTGCTGAACTAATGCCTGCTTGTGCCATGAGGGCATATCTCATCTAGATTATCTGAATAAATCCTGAATAGTAATAGAGGAATAACTTAATCATGTACATTTTCTAGATATGAAAACAGTTAAGATGAAAGAGTATAAAGAACCTAAGTCTTCTGCCTGCATCTGTTAGCACTGTAGACCATAGTTTAGGACCACTTCATCTGTTCTCTTGTTGAACTTTCCATACAAAAGAGATGGACCAGGAAATCATAAAGTTAAAGCTATTCTTCTTCTGAAGTCACTCATCCAATTCTTTTAATGAAAGTGCATGTATCAGGGTAGACACAATTGGGGGGGGGGGGGATTTAAGACAGAACCTGTAACTTTGCAAAGTTTCGATTGCAACAACACCCGTAAAAAAAGCAGAATAGCCTCAGCACAAAAGTAATTAATGAAAACAGCTTGTGTAATTCTTTTATTTCACATCATAAATGACGTTACATTGTTCTCCTAAAAAGTTGCCACTTCTCAGTCTCAGAGCACCATAAATTCATTGTTATCTGATGCAATTCCCATCTATGGAGTACAAATAGACCCCTCGAAATAAAGCAAAAACTACACTCCAAAATTCACATGATAAACAGTGATAAACATTTACTTGCCATCCTTTGCCCCCAGCATCAGTAATTATGGAATACCTGATATTCAATTTGCCTTTTTTTTTTTTTTTTAAACACTTAAGTGGACTTCTTAGTCTGCTGATAAGACATGAACAAGGAAGAACATGCACTGAGTTTCCTAAACTAAATCACACTAATGATTCACCCTAGCATACCGCCGAACTCTGAAATAAACACTCTGCTGTTTCTCCATTGTGCATAAAAAACATATTTACTGAAAGTGAAATAGAAATCTAATCAAAGAAAGCTGTATGGAACAGCTACATTCTATGAAGGAATAAGGAATTACACTTCAAAATAAATTCTCGTGCAAGAGAAATAGTTGGAAACAAAACCAATGTTCTAAAATTGTGTTGGAGAGTGAACTCATTTGGGATCTACAGATGTTGTGCTTTAGAGATTTGGATTAAAATCCATCATTATCTTTCAGTTAATACTCTTTCGTGGACCAATCAGCAGTCATATGGTGTTTACCAACCCTGGTCACTTAACCCACTTGAATGGCCTTTGTGCTATAATTTGTACTTCAATACAAGCAGATTACTTCTAATCTAAATGATTTGTGTCCTTTATGGGACAGATAAACACTAATCCCAAGGTTTCTAAAACATAACAAGCCTAAACAGTGCCAGTACAGCATCCACTGTTTGCCTTTTTAATAAAAAAAATATTTCCCAATTTGAATGAAATATTCTATCCGATCATACCAACTTAGCCTTTTAGACATTTATTCCAATTTTTTTATACAGGAAAAGAGGGAAGATTTATCAGCAAGCACCACAACTCAGATATACAGAATTAGTAGCAAATTATCAATATACTAATTTGTAGGTACTATGTTTGATAAAACTATTTAGCATGGGAAAAAAACCCCTTATCTAATATTCCTTAGAAGATTTGTAACTGCTTGTGAAACAAGGCATTTTAAATGTGGTAATGGACCACTCTTCCCAGTTCTCAACTTAAAAAGTCCACTTTCAGAATGGTTTTCCAAAGATTCATCAGTTAAAGTGTCCTCAGTCACTCCTGTTCTTCAGTTAATCTGGGTGACACTTGGAAGAAATTGCACTATCGTGCAAGCCTGACATCCAATTACACTGAACAGTAATACGCTTAGGCTCTGATCTCCTAAATGCTTCTGTACAAGTTGATCACTGAGCATGCAACAATCTCCCTAGGGACTCACAGATGAAAACATATTTGTATGATTTAAGCCAGGTACATCAATGTATGTGTGCCTTGAAAAATGCTGGAGACAGGAACAAGAAAAATTGAATAACTCGGTAAGAGCCTTATGGTGACACAAAGTACATCAAGATGTCATCAGTATTACCCTATTATACTCATATATTCACCAACATCAAGATGTCTTACCTAGAAAAATTACATAACTAAAGTTCCAATGCCCTAGAAAATTTACCACTTTGTAAAATATAACTAGTCAACTCAAGTTACACCAGGCTGAGGCTACTCAGAATTAGATAAAACATTCTCAACCAAAAATCAAGGCAAATCTAAACATATTTACTCCCAATGGCTCTGCACATGCTTATATTTCATATCAAGGAAAATGTTCTCCTAATTGATGGCCTAAACCAGAAAGTCCTTTTTCTTATAGTATCCCCATTCACACACAGGTCCGCTCTCAGTAGGTGACCTTAGCCTACCTCATACTGATGAGCAAACTAACACACACACAAAGAAAATCAGGAACCATTACTATTGCCAAACGCCTGTTTTACAACTGAGGCATGAGCCTAACACATGAAACTTTTAAAAGCCTCCATCCTGATTTGAGAGGAGTTAGATCATCTTTTATAGCAGCACGAAGGGCACGAGGGGGACTGCACTATAAAATTTGCCGTTCCGGCAGCAAGCGCTTCCAGGATTATTCAGAGCATGGCATGTATTTACTTGGCTTTACTCTGAAAATAGCTCTTCTCATGTTATTTGTACTTTTGAATAAGTCTCTATTACATGAAAGGTCTGGTAGAAATTACAGCTTGTTTGAGATGTCCCTGAAGATGCAATGATCTTGGAAATTACAGGAAAGCTTCTAGAATTAACTTCTCGAATTACAGGCTAGCACACTACCAAATACAGAGTTTAAGAGGGCTGATCTATCTTTCCAGAACAGTAACCTTTGCTTTTCACTAATTTTTCAGGCTCTAAGAAGACTCAGAAGGTTGTACAGTTCCTGGAATACTGTGTTTCTGTTATCTCTATTGTAATCATGATGTAAGCGCAATCTGCAGTTGTCAAGTGGCAAGTCACAGTTTCTCGTCAATTGACAAGAATGAGGAGAGTCTAATAAGAAAAAAAAACCGAACCAAACAAGAAAAAAACAGAGAGAGTGATTTGCCATTGGAATGGGCTGCCCAGGGAGGTGGTGGAGTCACCATCCCTGGGGGTGTTCAAGAAAAGTCTGGATGAGGCACTTAGTGCCATGGTCTAGTTGACTGGATAGGGCTGGGTGCTAGGTTGGACTGGATGATCTTGGAGGTCTCTTCCAACCTGGTTGATTCTATCATTCTAAGAGGTGGACATTACTATCAGAAAGACATCAATATTTAATTTCCTAGCATGGAAGCCCTGTGAAACCCAGAGTCAGACTTTTTTTTTTTTTTTTTAATAACAGACTACTTACCTCTGCCTTGCACACTCATGTTGCAGTGCAGTTCTGCGAACACTCTCTGAACACAGTTATTTTTTTTTTCCTTTTCAGACTCCTATGCTTCTGAAGACAGAAATTCACAACTCAAGAAATCTCTGCATGCACTAAGGCAAAGCATCAATCAAACGCACCTAAATCTAGAAGCTAAATTTAAGTGTGAGCACTTTAGGCTGTTTACAGGATTCCTTTGCCAGTAAGGTATGGCTTACTTGAGAAAAAACAATCTATTTCCTGATACCAGATTTCTCAGTTGATGCAGTTATGGGGCAAAAGATCTCCTTTGAAGGGTTAAAGGTAAATCTGATGCAGACATTTTCTGAAGTAAATATATCTCTCATAACCCAGGGTTTAAGTAAACACAATATGACACCTACAGAATCTGTTAGTAGGTGAGAAAACCGTTATACTAAGGCCATATAAAAATACAGCATGAAGCTGATCCTCTAACTCCAAGAACATCTTCACTAAAGGATTTTTATAGAGATATGAATGTTTTATTTTTACTCTTTGTCTACTAAAGCAATTTATCAAATGCAAGTGAATTAATCTCAGAGTCATTATAATCTATACACATCTTAAAACCTACATATCCATCAGTCTCGATAATGTGTAACTGCAAGGAGTAGCCAAGTGCTTGCATGACAGTTTTCTACTCCACTTTTGTAACTGCTTTCCAACCAAATACCTTAAAAGAAAAAGGAATAAATGTTTCTCAACTTCCAACACACACACACACAGATGCAAAGGTGAAATTTCATGGGGTTGTTTGTTTTTTTTTCCCCAGGCTTTACTGACTGGAAGAGCAGCTCAAAACGCTTTTATTAGAATTAGAACAGCATCCATCTGAAGATCTATATTTCACTTGGTAGCCCATGTATCCTCCAGTGACTCACTCATCAGCCTTTGTAATTCATATAACTAGGCTGTAATCAGGACGGAGAACATGGATCAGTTAGAAAACTAGGTCAAATACTAAGCTCACCAAGGGGTCAAGAAATTTGAAAAGCCAGAAAATACAACTATTGAAGGAAAGGCCAAAGATCAAGTTATTAGGCTGAGGGGAGAAAAGGCAGGTGTGGACAATGATCGATGATCAGGAGCAGCAATGGTGAGTGGCAGCAGCCAGGCAGGGCTGCCTGCAGTAAACCCACAAAGCCACAGCTCATTGTCCTGCAACCTTCAAATCCGAAGGATTCCTAGCAATGTGGAGGAAGCTTTTCACGTTGGCACTCATTAACTCTAAGAAACATTTGCAGGTACTCTGACAAGTGAATTAAGTTCTACCTATGGCTTTTTGGAAAAACATGAAATACCTATCCTAGGAACAAGTATTCTAGAGAGATTCTAACAGTGCTGAAAAACTCACTAATGCCCAGTTTTCAAAACTAGCCTATTTAGAAATGCAAGCTGAAATGATCCTTTTAAACTATAGAAAGTACTTCACTTCTGTGGCTCAAACCCAGCTACTTCAACCTTACAGGGAATTCCAAAGTATATCTGGTTTTCTGCAACAAATCATTAGCACAAAAGGAATTTCAGTTAGAATCATAGAATCAGCCAGGGTTGGAAGAGATCACAAGGATCATCTAGTTTCAAACCTCCTGCCATGGGCAGGGACACCCTACCCTAGAGCAGGCTGGCCAGAGCTTCATCTAGCCTGGCCTTAAACACCTCCAGGGGTTTAAACACCTCAACCACCTCCCTGGGCAACCCAGTCCAGGCTCTCACCACTCTCATGCTCAACAACTTCCTCCTCACCTCCGCTCTGAACCTACCCACCTCCATCTTTGTTCCATTCCCCCTAGTCCTGTCACTCCCTCATTGCCTAAAACATCCCTCCTCAGCTTTTTTGTAGGCCCCCTTCAGATACTGGAAGGCCACAAGAAGGTCACCTGGGAGCCTTCTCCAGACTGAACAGCCCCAGCTCTTTCAGTCTGTCCTAATAGGAGAGCTGCTACAGCCCTCTGACCATCCTCGTGGCCCTTCTCCAGACATGCTCCAGCATCTGCACATCCTTCTTGTAATGAGGGCTCCAGAACTGGATGCAGTACTGCAAGTGGGGTCTCACCAGAGCACAGTAGAGGGGGAGAATCACCTCCCTCGACCTGCTGGCTGTACTTCTCCTAATGCAACCCACGATCTGGTTGGCCCTCCAGACTGCCAGTGCACACTGCTGGCTCATGTTGAGCTTCTCAGCCACCAGCACCCCGAAGTCCTTTTCCTCAGGGCTGCTGTCCAGCCAGACACTGCCCAGCCTGTATTTGTGCTTGGGATTGCCTCAACCCATATGTAGGACCTTGCACTTGGTCTTGTTGAACCTCATAAGGTTGGCTTGTGCCCACCTCTCCAGCCTGTCCAGGTCCCTCTGGATGGCATCCCTTCCCTCCAACATGTCTGCAGCACCACAGCTTAGTGTTATAAGCAAACTTACTGAGGGTGCACTCAGTGTCACTGTCCATGAGTTTTCATAAATTCATGAGTTCTCCTAAGACAGAAGACACAGCATGGCAGTAACAACGTAACAATAAAAACCAGGAGTGGATCCAAAATACATAATCAGAAACATTGAAAACTCTGATGCAGTGCCACACGATGTCAGCTCGAGCTCTGAAAAAACAAGACGCCTTCCATACAAAGCATCATATTAGTACTGCAGATGTATTTATAAAGTAGTAGTGTACAAAAGCAAATCTACCAAGATTCCTGCACTCAGCATGAAGCATGCTGTTGCTCCCCATGACAGTCCCCATAGTTATCACGACCACATGGTAAAATAACCCTGTGATCAACTGTGTACAACACAAGGCAGGAAACAGTTGCAGTTCTGCACACAGAGATTACAAACCACACACCTATCAGCAATAGATCCTTTTGGCCCTTCTGTGCCATGTCATCGGTGGTTTAAAGCCAGCATGTCCTTTTCTTCAGGGGAAAAAAGAAACAACACCCAAACCAACAACATTCACCAAACCAGATTAGTATAAATCTTTTCCCCTGAAGAAGAAGGAAGTTTTTCTATCCTTGCTCAATATCTAGATGTCCACTTTACAGATGGAAAAGAAAATTCAGCTCCTTTCTTAAAAAAAAAACAAAACAACATAGAAACCTGATCAATATTCTAATTTACACTTAAGAAAGCAAGGTGAAAAGCTTCTGACAGTCACAAATAACACACAAGAGAGGTTCATGGGGTTCTGTCAATGGCATAGGCTTTCCCAGCTCTTTCAAAATGCAACAACAAACAGCCATCAACATACATGCAGAAATATTAGTTAATGCAAATGCACCACGAGAGTTAAAAACAAGCATCACAGCATTGCTCTTTTGTCTGCCTCTCGTCTTTTCCTTCCCATCCCATTTAAGTTACAACATCAGTTGCAATTATGAAGGGGACAACTGAAACTCGTCAAATTTACAGACTCAACATATGGCATTGAAAGACAGTTGACAACATAATCAAATAAAAAAGCTCAAAATATAAACAAACTTTGACTTGATTTCTGACAATATTTGTTACTACTGATCATAAATGCAACTTTGATGCTTGCTGAAGTCTCTAGAGCTCTGTTTTCTGGTTCCTTAGGCTATTTTGGTAGCATTCTTTAGTTGATAAGATTAAACTACATGCTGAGGAAAGACAGTAGAGTTGGACTTGAAATGTTTTCTCAGACCTGTTTGGAAAAGAAAGAAAATGCCATTGTAGGAGTAGCACTTGCTTCAGAGCATCTATCACTTTTTGGAAGTTAAAAACATGTCCAAATATGGTGGATTGTGCTGGTTTGAGGCTAATTGGAATATTTTAATGAGATAAATTAGCTCACTGGTTGTAAAAGGAAAATAATGAAGAAGCCTATATCATTCATTGCTTTGCTGAGAGGGATAAAAAGCCAAAATGTAAACAATTTGTCCCACTCGCTTCTGTGACGCTGCTCCTATTCACTTCTCCTTCACCCCTCTCTAATCTCTCTGCTAACAACCAACCTAAGCTTTGCTGGTTGTTTTTGTTTGCCTGTCTGAGAAAGTAGAGGGAGAAAAACAGGGCAGCTTTGAGCCCCTTCTCTGCAGGTTCCTTTGTCTAGAAAGGAGTTTGGATTTCTGTATTATTTCTAGCTTGTATATAATTGTAAATACCTGTAAATACATTGTGTATATATGCTTGTACATTTTGCTTTGCTATAAATATGGCTTCATCTCACTGAGCTAGTCTGTTAAATTTCAATAGTGGGAGGGGGAAGTTCTTACCCACCACATGGATTTAGTCTTATTCAAACACACACTAGTAAAGCTACAGCAGTCTCAGATACTCCTAAAACAGTTACTTCCATAGTCAGAAGTTATTATATAGCTTTTCAGATAACATTGATTTTGAGCAGTTTAATACCATATAGAATAAGGCAATAGCACCAAACATCACTACCATGTGAGAACACTTAATATTTTTCATATTACCTATGGGAGTAGGAGAGACATAACTGCATTTTGGCTGCCTAAAACTGCCTATAATAAGATTCTGCTGCTTCTGATATAACCTGTCTAAAACAACATGCTGAAGATCTCCAGAATACAATCTCAAGATATCTGAGTGAATACCAATGAAACTCAAAAGACATCAAGCCTTTAATGCTGCTCCACATAATAGTATGAAGTTAATTTCTTCTGTCATTCCATAAGCTTCAGAATCAGGCTCTTGATCTAAACAATTGAAGAGTATTGATGAAGAGATTTACCATGAGTCCTTAGGACAGAATTTATGGGTTGTACAGTTTGCATTATTTTTCTTTATTAAAGGGGGAAAAAAAGCTCATCACAGAAACACAGGATGTTAGGGGTTGGAAGGGACCTCCAGAGACCATCAAGTCCAATCTCCCTGCCAGTGCAGGACTACCTAGGGCAGGCTGTGTAGGAATGCATCCAGATGGGTTTTGAAAGTCCCCAGAGAAGGAGACTCCACAGCCTCTCTAGGCAGCCTGTTCCAGTGCTCAGACACCCTCACCATAAAGAACTGTCTCCTTGTGTTGAGGTAGAACCTCTTGTGTTCTATCTTGTACCCACTGTATCACTCGGCACCACCTAAAAGAGACTGACACCTTCATCTTGACACCTAGAATGGTTTAGGTTGGAAGGGACCTTAGAAGTCATCTACTCCAACCTCTCTGCCATAGGCACTGATGCCTCTCAACTACACTTGGCTGCTCAAGGCCTCATCCAGCCTGGCCTTGAACACCTCTGGGGAATGGGCATCCACAGCCACTCTGGACAACCTGTTCCAGAGTCTCACCACCCTCATACACCCATTCATCAGATATTTGTAGGCACTGATAAGATCCCCTTTCAGCTTTCTCTTCACAAGACTAAACAGCCCCAGGTCTCTCTTCATAGGAGACATGTTCAAGTCCCACAGTCATACTCAGAGTTCTTTGGTGGATTCTTCACAGCAGATCCCTGTCTCTCTTGAACTGAGGACCCCAACACTGCACGCAGTATCCCAAGTGTGGGGTCACCACACGGGGCAGAGCACAGGGGAAGGAGAACCTCCTTAGACCACTTTTCTTAGTGCACCCCAGGATGCTGTTAAAATATCTGGTTCTCTCTCTCCACACAGACTGCAGATGAATGAAGACAATCAACATAAGTCCTAAGAATACCTATCTCTTAAGAAAAACTACCTCTTCTACTGTATAAGCTGGAAGAAAAGAAAGAAACTGCAAGAGAAAGATTCAAGGTTAAGGTTCTTGAATGCTGCAGTGCAGAATCTGTCTGAATCTTGAACTACACCACAGAGCTGTTAGAAACAGTAGGCAAGTTGCTTAAATCACTCCTTACACAATCACTGGCTGCGCATGCTGCTTCTGGAAGTCTAACTTGATAACTGCAAGCTCTGGCTTACAGAAGTGCCACTGACAGTAACAGAAACTCCACTGTGAACACACCCTACACCATTCCAAGTGTTGTCATACCAGTCCCCAAAACTCAGATTGAACATCTAACACTGCTGAAAATTTAACTCTGTGCTGAAGCTCCCCCTCTGTCAGGAGAGGGCTATTAATTTATGTCATAAAAGTGTTGCAAAGATCATTTTCCCCCCCTGTGAGGTATACAGCTACCATAGGCTGAGCACTAGTGAAAAGTCCACATTCTCAAAATAACACTGAAGTGATGAGCCACATGCCAGCAGATTCAGGAAGAGTCACTTGTCAGTAAGAAACCTTACCTAGCCTGTGCACAAAGCCTGATGAGATTCCCACAAAAAACCTCAGAGATGACTTGTGATTATACATACCAACAAGCTCAGTTAAGGCTGTACACACAAAGCTTTCTGGCATTTTGTAGTTTTCAAATACTTAGCTCTGAAACATTTAAGTTGTCTTAACATTATTTGATGTCTATGATATAGATATTGTTTCTCTGATTAAGAAGCAAACAAGTTAAGCATTAAATGTAGTACTGACTACACACAGGCCCCACTATCTATCAAATACACAATTGTCTGGCATAGACTGCACCTGCATTGCAGATAGCAGACAGCAGAAATGGGTAAAAGCAGAATCTGGTCTTGTGGAGCTTTGGTGTTTATTTATAAGGGTTGTTTTTTTAATTAGTAACATGTTATTAAATAATGTAATTTTTAAAGACTGAAGTGCATCTAGGCAGTTAAATGCATTTGCAATTCCAGGTCAAAGATTCACCACCCAATTATTAGCATGTGGACAAAGGAAGAAAGATCATGCAATAGTTTTTTTTATCATATGCAGTCATGCAAAGATAGAGACTAGCTACTCCTCTGCTAGCTTGTATTAGCATTTCCATTATAAAATCTCATTAAGAGGTTCCTATATCTTCTTTGGAAGTCTTGCTGCACAGAGCAGAGTATGAACTTTGAGAAGGTTCACTTAATAGCTTACCAAACTCATCTTCTCTGCGTATATCTTGATAATGTGTCTCTTTACACATTTTTCCTTCCTTGGCTTAGGAATATGAGCTAATTTTTAAAGCCCAAAATTATGATAGAGGCAAATAAACAGGGTAAAGTGTAAATCAGGTTACATTATAAACCACATACTTTTTCTCCCCCTCTCTTCCTGTTTTGAGGCACTGCTGCCTGCCAAATAACTGCTTCTTAAACTAACATTTTCAATTACATCAAATTGTGATAGGACTAAAGAGGCCTGATAGCCTGATGTATTTAAGTGGGATGTACTGAGAAGTGTCAAATTCAAACTCAGCTGTTCTAGCCATTAAACAAAATCTCCTACCATATATTTAACTTTTTGATACTTGCACAAGTATATATAGAGAGAACAACGTGGCCTGCAGCCATGACCATGAGGGAGGTTATTCTTCCCCTGTACTCCACATTGGTCAGGCCACACCTTGAGTCCTGTGTTCAGTTCTGGGCCCCTCAATTCAAGAGAGATGTTGAGGTGCTGGAACGTGTCCAGAGAAGGGCAACAAGGTTGGTGAAGGGCCTGGAACACAAACCCTATGAGGAGAGGCTAAGGGAGCTGGGGTTGTTTAGCCTGGAGAAGAGGAGGCTCGGGGTGACCTCATTGCTGTCTACAACTACCTGAAGGGAGGCTGTAGCCAGGTGGGGGTTGATCTCTTCTCCCAGACAACCAGCAATAGAACAAGGGGACACAGTCTCAAGTTGTGCCAGGGAAGTATAGGCTGGATGTTAGGAGGAAGTTCTTGCCAGAGAGAGATTTGCCATTGGAATGGGCTGCCCAGGGAGGTGGTGGAGTCACCATCCCTGGAGCTGTTCAAGAAAAGACTGGATGGGGCACTTGGTGCCATGGTCTAGTTGACTGGCTAGGGCTGGATGCTAGGTTGGACTGGATGATCTTGGATATCTCTTTCAACCTGGTTGATTCTATGAATTCTACTTCTCCCACTTACTCTTTTGTTACAAACTCATTGTATCTTTCAAGTTTAGTAGTGGTGAGTAGTGTTAAAGACTTGATAGGTGGCATTCTCTGCAGGGAATCAGTACTACTCCAGCCACCATCAAAAAAACTGATTATGAAATCAGTCTTTATGAGAAGACACTGGTTGTACAATGGCAGCATTTCTGCTTCCATAATGAGGCACTATAAGCCTCAAAAATCATAAAAATACCCTGGCATATAAAAAACAGCATCAACAACAAACACACCAACGAACAACAAATTATGGTTTAATGCAGCAATATAATTCAAGCTTCACCTCAGTTAGATTTACTTTGCTTTCCTGACCTTAAACCCTATCATTTCATCCAGGTATGGAGTTGTTCTCCAGTGACTGTAATAAGTAGTTACACAGTTTTGCTTTATAAACAGTTTTCTTTTATATACCAGACTTATATTCTGTGATTATCTTAGTCTTATAAGAATCATTTTCACTGCCACACAGACACAAATAATGGGATGAACATCATCATATCACAAAGCAGACTGGCTTTGAAGTCTGTACTTTGCAAAAGTGTCCTTGCAAGGGCACACATCTCACAGTGAAATTCAGTAGATTACCCTATTTCACATGCAGAATGTGCGATTGTAATGGAGGGATAATTAATTAACATAAGAAAATATTTCCAAAATTAATATTGTTTATTAATTTTGGTATTTAGGAGCCTTGCTCCCCTGACCACTAATTTCAACAATCAGTTTCTTCTGCAACACTCATGGAAACGTTATACAGAGGAATAATATAGGACCTAGACCATTTAAGAAATAACTAGTAAAAATATAAACATTAATTGAACTGGAAGAGAAGGTTCCTGTGGTTAATACACCATTTGCAGTTGATTATACCACTAGATGGACTCAAGGAGCAACTTTCTGCTTATGGCGACAAAGCTGGTGAAAGGCCTGGAACACAAACCCTATGAGAAGAGGCTAAGGGAGCTGGGGTTGTTTAGCCTGGAGAAGAGGAGGCTCAGGGGAGACCTTATTGCTGTCTACAACTACCTGAAGGGGCATTGTAGCCAGGTGTGGGTTGATCTCTTCTCCCAGACAACCAGCAATAGAACAAGGGGACACAGTCTCAAGTTGTGCCGGGGGAGGTATAGGTTGGATGTCAGGAGGAAGTTGTTGCCAGAGAGAGTGATTGGCATTGGAATGGGCTGCCCAGGCAGGTGGTAGTGTCACTGTCTCTGGAGGTGTTCAAGAAAAGACTGGATGGGGCACTTGGTGCCATGGTCTAGTTGACTGGATAGGGCTGGATGCTAGGTTGGACTGGATGATCTTGGAGGTCTCTTCCAACCTGGTTGATTCTATGATTCTATGCAGTGAGGCAGAACACTGTCAGAAGCAGAGTGCAATAGTAGCAGGCAGTAGCAGGCAGCAGCAGGCAAACACAAATACAATGGCAGAGCACATGATGTTACCTGCTCACCTATTTTTATCAACATAGCCCAAGACTAATGGGCCTTTGGACACAGAAGAGCCAATCAGAATGGCAGTTATCCAAGCCTGACCTTATTAGGTGAAGCCATAGGCTTGCTTTACCCAAATCTGGGAAAGATGTAGGCCTTGCATGAGACAAGCATGAGCCAAGTGAGTGTACCTTGTTTACCACAGGCTGTAAAAAAAGCAAAATAAGTCTGGGCAAGCCAGACTCCTTAGACTCAGTGGCTCTGAGTCCTTTGTCCTCTTTCCCATGGTTGCTTCTCCCCATAGCAGAAGAAGAGAGAGCAGAAAAACATATCTGGGTGTGCCGTAAGCCTATATTGGCTCACTCAGGCCTACCACAACAATAACTTAGTTGCAAGTGTTCCCCAAGTCCTGCACTGGCATGCCTTCACCAAACAGTTTGCCATCCGAAAGCAAGAGTAATGAAATGTCCAATATAGCATTTGACTACGACACATCATCACGACACACAGTAAAATCACCAGAAAAGAGCTAGGAAATTGTGAACTAAGGTGTATAATCATGCAGATCCTGCTTTCTGCCACAGAAGAAAGTGCATTCCACCTATCTGTGTCCTGTTCATGCAGACTGTGTGTTCAGCAGAGACTCAGAAAATGTTAAAACCTATGAAACACTTCAAGAGGATTATGTAACTGAAAAGAACTGAAGTTTATGAAGGGAGGTAAAAAGGACTCTCTATCAAAAATTTCAAGTTGTACTCATGCTTAGCTAAATCTTCCCTTGAATTGTTTATCATAAATATTTAACACAAAACAAACAAACAAACAAACAAAGTTGTTATCAATAAACAAAGTGTTATTGGATAATTTCTCTGGTTGATGAAGTACTGGCAGTGTTTTCAAAACAGTCTAACTTGTTTATATCCAAATAATCATCAACAATGTAAGCAGCTCAGCTCTAACCTGCCCTGATGTGTATTAGCACTACCTGTCATTATAAGATATGTCTGGCAGCTCAACAGCAGCAATATTGATAAGCAAAGGACTGGAACTGCACTGATACAGTCAGATTGGTTTACAAGGCTTCTATTTTTACAAGCCTTGGCAGCTCAGGTTCTCTAATGAATTTTTAACATGTCAGTTAATATGTTTATAGGAAGTAATGTCAGCTTAAGCTAATATATAAGAAAAATCACAGTTGCATGCAAAGCATACAATGTACATGCTAAAATTCTATGCTTTACTTTTGACAAATTCGAAAGAATTAATAAAGACAATCTTAAGACAACACCTGTCTAGAAAAGAAACAACAAAAATGCATAAGTTAATGGGCACAATTCATTACACTTGGAAATGTTTGCTTGACAGGGCATAAGACAAACAGGCTTCCATTTTTGGCAAACAGAGTAAGACCTTGACCTCCTGCCTTCAAAAAGAAACACTGAGTAGTATGATATTTTCACCAAATTACTACTGATGTCATAAAAAAAACAATGCTTACTTAATACATGCTTCCACTAAGTGTAAATGTATTACAATTACAGCATTAGATACCCTTCTGCACCACTTTCTTCGACAACCAAGAATGACACCAAATGATCACACCGTACAGATACATTATTTTGGTCATAATTCCCCAGCTTCTCCATGAATTACATAAAATCAGAAAATGGATTAATTCTATGGAAAAATATTTTCTCAAATCCTTAGGACTCAAATTGTTTTAGATGTTTTGGCTTTAAAATATTGTCACATTAAATAATAAAAACTGTTAATTTCCTATAGTAAGATTACGCATGTTCTGTGAGACTGGATTTAAAAAGACAAGTTTTAAAGGAACCAGCACATTTTGCACTTGTTGGCAAAATGAAAAGAGAAAGTAGCCCTTCAACCAACATTTGAACTGCATCTGCACAATTAGGTAAGCAAAGCACTTGGTGAGGAAAAAAGAAATTAAAAATCCATCGACCTATGCAGCTAAAGGGATATTACAGTCACACAGGAGAGTGAAGTTCATGCAATTCTTTCAACTCCATGCTTTTATCAGTTTGAGGATAAGATATGCAAGTGCAGTCTACTAATTCAGGTAAATTTCCCCTTTAACTGCAGTATTATGGCATTTAAGAAAAGTTACAGGACTAAAATATTTACCAGCTACAAGCTAACCTTTCAGAAATTTCAGTGGCTATAAAGGGTATAATGAAGTGATAGTACACTTTCTGAAAGTAAGCTATTCAGACTGCAAAGTCATCTTCTCTTCCTGTTAACTACATATGACCTAAGCTTTGCAGCATATTTCAGTACACTAGAGAGAACCTCACACTTCAGTTATGTACTCCTTTACATTCCAACACAGCATGACAAATGTTTCAGGAATTGAGACTACCACAGCTGTACCATATGTTCATTTTAAAAATAACACTGACGCCTCATTTCATAAAATCTCTAAATCTTGAAGCAAATAGGCTCAAACTACAGTCCCTTGTGATAACCTGAAGAGCAAAGACTACATTGATTATTAAGCACCTGTTACATTTTATGCAGCAATCCTCATTGCTGTTTGAAATTGTAGGGCTTGTAGAGCTAATTAACTAACAAGCCTACATTCCCCCAAAAGATTATCTTCCACAAGGTTTTTTTTTTCCTTGCTTTTACACTGCCTTGTCCTTGAGCAACTACATTTGTGTAGGAAGATACACTCTCAATTAAAATTAATCTGAAAAAAAAATCCAAGGTCGGGGGGGGCGGGCGCGGGGTGGGGGAAGAAAGAAAATATGCAGACAATTGAGAACAGTTGGTTAACAGATTGATGCTGGTGCAAGTACATCATCCCTGGCGAGACAGTGCCCAGGGCAGATGGAGCACAGGGTGATGGAGGACAGCTCCCGCTAGTGTGTAAAGAGGCAATACTGCACAATCTCCTGATATCAGCTACTTTTTGAAAATACTTCTAATTTTAAAGAAATATCCATTATACTACTCATTAGGGAAAAAGACATAAGAACTTGGTAAATTAGCAAAGGTACAATGTAACAGGAAATTTCTTACTACCTTAGAGATTATTTAAAGAAGAAAAAAAATTTAGTAGTATGAGCAATTTCAAAACTCAGTTTTTCCTTCAGGATTCACACAATCACATCAATCTTCCCTCACTGAAAAAGTGCAAGGAACAAAATTCCCATCTGGTGAAACCAGACATCCACAGAGAAGCACCTCAGGAACCAGAAGGAAGCAAAGCTACATCCTCTCCCTTAAGCAAACTGCTGACCTGGTGAGTTGGAAGGAGTAGCAGGATTGCTTATTTGGAAAGGGAGAAGCATAATGGCTCAAACTCGCCTAAAGTCACTTCTAAACTGTGCAAAGAAACATCTTTTTTCTTCATTTTCAGAAGTAATAAGGCAGGGGGCAGCTGTGTCCACTAGTGAGGATAATGCTGCCTGCCCTTAGAGGCACAAACTTTAAAGAGCAGGTCCTCCCTGCAGTCACCAGCCTGGGCGTCTCCCCACTGACCTACCATTACCTCTTATTGTGGACTTGTATTAGCAACGCCTCATCTACTGCATTCGCACGGAAGCATCTCCATCAACTTAAGTTTTTTACACTACCGTTTCATATTGCATTTTACTCAGATAAGAAAGCTTGAAGGTTCTTGACAGTGATAAAGGATTAGTTTTGCACCTCGTTATCAGACTTTGTGAAAGAATTCAATGAAATAGCAGGAGACTACGGAAAATAAAACCATCATCTCCTTCCTATTAGCAGTAGTTAACTGCAGTTAAATGTTCACTATGAAGACACTTAAACTTTTGCACGTCCACAGTGACACACATCTCTTAACTTTTCCGTCTGCAGCCGTTTCCATCCAAGCTTGAAAGTAATGATCTAGTGCCCAGAAGATTTAAAAGACATGAAAATAATTCCCTTGTTTGTGTAAACAGAAACCAAACATAAGCATTCACACGTGCATGAATATTCCGACAATTCTTCACAACAAGGACGATTCCTGTTTGCACCCACAGAAAACACAACCTTGCCCCCACCTCTCCTTTATACGCTTTGAAACAGTGTCACCAGGACTGTAACACGTTAAGCATGCCGCCACCATCTCCAGGCTTGCGATGAAGAAGCTTGTGAAGCCAAGCACCTACACTTACCACGGGTAATTAGCTCATCGAGGGTGCCACTTTCACATAGGTTAATTCCTCCTTTGCGGAAGTTTACCTTTTCCAAAGCTGCCGTGATTTATGAAACAGGCAAGCCGTGCTATGCTCACGCATTGAATATTGAGTGACTTCTCAGAAAAGTCACTCAATATTCAAGGAAAAGAGAGCTCTCTTAGCCTTGAGGCCAGGAAATGAACCCTCGTACCTTTCTGAGGAAAGGAAAACTGTTATGCAAATCTCGTCCACCTCTGAAGACCCTGACCTATTTAGAGCCGCGCTGTAAGTTCTCTGGATAAAAGTGCAGCTGCGAGAGACGCCGCTAAACCCCCCACTCCCGGGCACGCCGGGGATACCCGCTCCGCCGCCGCCGCCTGCTACCTGCGGCTCCGCTGCTCGCCCTCGCCCCGCTCCGCGACGGCAAAGTTTGGTTTGGGCTTGACCGGGGAGCTCCGACTGCTCCCCGTGAGCGGGCTGGGTGTCCTCGGTGCGCTGAGTCCTCGCCCCCAACTCCTCGCCCTCAGCTGCGCTGTGACATTGAGCAAGGTCCCCGCTGGCACCTGCCAAGCCCCGGCGCATCGTCCACCTCTTACCTTAGCTGCCGGCGAGAGAGGAAGGCGGCAGTCAACGCGGGGCCGGCCGGCGGACGAGCAGACCGAAGCGAACGCGTCCCAACTCCGCCGGACCCCGGCAGCTCGCCCGCTACCGCCGTCCCGGCGCATGCGTCCGCTCGGCCCCGGCAGCCCTCCCGCCGCCCCGCCTCGGCGGGCTCAGGTGCGGCGCGCACGGGCCGGGGTCGCCTGCGAAGGCGGGGCTTGCGCGCTCGCCCGGCGGAGGCGGTTGGCACCTGCGGTCGTGCCGGGTCCGTGCTGAGGGCGCATGGCGCCCGCGTCGGTACCCTCGCTTGCTGCCGGAGCCGAGCTGGACAGTTCCCGGGCTCTGCGGCTGCATGGCTCCTGAACCGCCCCAAGTTGTGAGCGCTGCCCCCGGGGTCGCTCGCACCCGCTCTGAGGGCACAGCCCGCGGCGAGGCGGAGGCACGGCCATGCAGCGGGGCTCCGACAGCCTCTAAGTGAGGGGGAGGGAAAGGGCCTGGTGGTGGAGGCAGCCTCCTCTAGCACTGCGTGTTTATTTGCCCTGGGCAAAACAGCAGTGACCGGTGGCAGTTACCTCACCATTTGCCCATTCCTTTGGGACTCCTCGTCCCAGCAACCACAGCTTTTTTATTAACAACAACAAAACCTACAAACACAAACAAAACCCCAGAGCAAACCCAACACCTAGTTGAACCACCCTGCCTCCTCCAATTCTTGCCCCCTTTTAGTTTCTGGATGTCAGGGATATATCTCTTTGCTTCCTAAACTTAACCCGTCCCACAAACTCATGACTTTGTCAGCCCGCTGTGAGCAGTGCAAAATAATAAGCATTGCTCATAAGCTCTGTCTTCTAAACTGCACAGAACTGTATCTAAATATAAGCATTACACTAGAAAACGTCAGGGTTTAAAAGTCTATTTAACAGAAAAATAATATTATAAATAGAAGCATCTATACAAACTTCAGTATAAACATTTTTATAGTGTCAGCTTTCAGAATTAAAATCTCCTTCCTGCAGAATACAATATAAACAGGGGATATTAGGAAGAAGTTCTTCACAGAGAGAGTGATTTCCCATTGGAATGGGCTGCCCAGGGAGGTGGTGGAGGCACCGTCCCTGGGGGTCTTCAAGAAAAGCCTGGATGAGGCACTTAGTGCCATGGTCTAGTTGATTGGATAGGGCTGGGAGCTAGGTTGGACTGGATGATCTTGGAGGTCTCTTCCAACCTGGTTGATTCTATGATTCTATGATTCTATGAAATGCTGTGGTGCTTAATGTGTTGTTCTGCAGAAAGGAAAACAGGAATGTTTAACAGTGGAGAAAACCTTCTTGCTGTATTTTAATTATTTTATGTTTTTTTAGAAGCTCAGTGCTTCTTAATACTATTAAGACTTGTATCATATTTTGTTTATATAGCTTTATGTTCATTATTTTTATGATTCCAGGCAGGAAATTGTCACAGTTTGAATTAACCCTCCTATGAAAATACGAATGCGACTCTTCATTGGGTGCTTTATATACCATGAACTTCTTCCTTAGAAGATTTCCAAACTCTAAAGCATCGCTAAGTTTTATTGAAAGATTTGGTGGTGTCTCTTGTAAGGAAAGAAAAGCTGCAAACTGGACACGTTTCTTCCTTTTTCTTTTTTTTTTTTTTTTCCCCCAGAAATTCTGAGTTTATCTGAGTCTGTAGTGTCACAGTAGATAAGATAGTGGGAGGAATCCACTACTAGAAACTGGGAACATTGGACTAGTGGTAGAAGAATTGTGAGTGTACACAATCCCTTCAGTAATTCTGCTCACACACATGCAAAATAATTAGAAAATCTGGGCTGGCTGCACTTGATGTTAATCAGACACCAAGCTGATTATCTTGAAAAGGAGTATTGATATACAATCACACATTACCAATATCCAACAGTATTTGATTGCCTTTTATCTGTCTTCTATCCCTTTTGAAGACAAACTTGGCATAATCTAGAACAATCTCCAAAATATGCTCAGAAATCATGAAATATTAATGAAGGCTGGGAATCCTATTGTAAAGACCAGTCCAGCTGTTAAGTCCTATTTTAGAGAATTAAGAATATTATGTTCATGTAGTATTATTTTTCTAATATAAGCAGCTGCTGTAGTTGCCATAGAGATGTTATTCAATCTCAGATTGAAAGGTGGTCTACAATGGCCATTCACCACATTCACTGTTAAGATGAAAATGTTTCAGAACCCCTGTGAATACTATAACATCCTTCAGAACAGAAACATTTCTGTTCAGTAGGCTCATGAATTACTTTTCACAAAAAGAAAGATATTTCAGTGAAAGCTAGCCATCAACCTCCTACAGAGAAATGTAATGACAGATAGATAATTGTATATGGGTTTGAACACTTTATGTCAAAGTATAACTTGGATCCATCTTTGCCAGGACTATTCTCATCCAAACCAGCAACATTTAACCCATAACTGTAAACATATTTATAAAGCATTTCAACTGAGTCTTCCACTGTGCAATCCACCATGCCTGATTCCTGATCTCAATAAATGCCATGCTCTAGAATACTGTATAGGTGGGGGGAAATGGAAAATTTCACATGTCCTGTTGTCTCTATTCTAAGTGTCACATTTCATCTCTGTCAAACAATGATGTTACAAGTTGTCCTACAATTCATACTTCTTAGGAGTTGAGGAATATCAAAATAGCTAAAGAAGAGGTGTGTGCAACAGGAAGACAATTTAACCTGGGAGATAAAGAAATCTCACAGAAGGGAGAGGCAGAATTTCCACTGAAACCTGCATAAACCAACCTATAAAAGCAGGTAGAGGTAAGGTATGGATATGCAGAGTAGGAAGAAGACATTCAGCAATGTGAATTAGAATTGCATTTTGTAAAGTTCTGGCTAGATTGCAATGCTACCTGGCTCTGTCAAAATAAACTTAGATGGTTTTGGATTTTTAAAATACCTGCATTGAGAATAAATTTTGCAAGCTTGCTACAGAAAGGAATAGATTCCTACAGAATGGTGCATGCAAGTAAACCCAAAACTAGTTAGGGAAATCCCAAGAGCTGGAAAGTATTTCCTGCCAAAGGGAACACTAATATTAAATCTGGATGACATTTTATGCGAGACTCTGAGGAGAGGTTACCACTGGAACACTTCAAGCAAACCTCACAGGTGTGATTTACTCTGAAAGAGACATTGTGCAAGAAATCTAAGTAATGTTTCCTGAACCTTTTCACCTATTTCTATGGTCATCAAAATTAAAATCTGATAACAGATTTCTAATAAAACACAGCTAAAATTCTATCCACTTCCATGCATGGAAAACGTATGGTAAAGAAAATCAGAAGAAAGTCACTCTAGTGGCTGAAGCCTGATCTTCCATATCTGAATCCATGTCCTTTTCTCTAATGAGACTAAGATTTTCCTGGTATGTTTTCACAACATTATTTCAAAAGACTTTCTAAGTGATTTTCCCACTGGCATTCAGTTCCTTGTTTGTTGCCTGTTGGCATTTGTTTCTTTGTTTGTTTGTTTTTAATGAAGAATTTCTTTAGAGTTGTTTCTGAACCAAGTATATTTTTAAAGGCTTTTGAAACATCATTGATTTCCTTATTCAGTTTAATATTCACAGCTATACTTGCACATCTTGAGTTTTTCTAGGGGAATCTGATATTTTATAACCAGATATCTTATATGCCAGTATATTTTTTTTCTATCTTCTCTGTTACTGCCTCTGGGAAAACAACCTCAGATTTAGTAGATTTCCATCTGTTTCCCCTGTAAAAACAGACAAAGCAACTACTTAGTCACCCTGCTACTTGCAAACCAATCTATCTTTATTTTTCTAGGTAGGGCAACGATTTATTTTGGTCTTCTTTTTTCACCTTGTGTCTGTATTTGATGGGTCTTTGTTATTTGGGATGCTTTTTGCAACTTGCTATTAGCTTTTTACTGTTATGATGATGATGATGATTATGATTTTATTTCTCCACAAATAGCCCATTTCCTGGTGTTTTAAAAGTGTGTTTCAGTATGCCACTTGTCTTCCTAACTGCTCAGACTTACCCCTTTTTAAACCTATGTCTGCTAGCTAGAAAGATCAGTATCTGATGACCTTAACTTGGGGAGGGTGCTGGAAAGTTATCCACCGAATTAAGAAATATTTGATAAGTTCTTTTATATTAATACACTTTACAAGCCATCTGCCAACCATTCAGTCTTACACAACTATACTATTTGTGTCCAGAGAAGGGCAACAAAGCTGGTGAGAGGCCTGGAACACAAACCCTATGAGGAGAGGCTGAGAGAGCTGGGGTTGTCTAGCCTGGAGAAGAGGAGGCTCAGGGTGGGCCTCATTGCTGTCTACAACTACCTGAAGGGAGGCTGTAGCCAGGTGGGGGTTGGTCTCCTCTCCCAGGCAAAGAGCAACAGAACAAGGGGACGTAGTCTCAAGTTGCACCAGGGGAAGTATAGGCTGGATATTAGGAGGAAGCCCTTCCCAGAGAGAGTGATTGGCATTGGAATGGGCTGCCCAAGGAGGTGGTGGAGTCATCGCCCCTGGAGGTGTTCAAGAGGAGACTGGATGAGGCACTTGGTGCCATGATCTAGTTGACTTGGCTAGGGCTGGGGGATAGGTTGGACTGGATGATCTTGGAGGTCTCTTTCAACCTGGTTGATTCTATTCTATTCTACAGTATAACAGGTCATTTAATTGCCTTAATAGTGTTGCATTTAACTGCCATAGTATTATTTTTATTTCCTGATTGCATGTTCAGTAAAATGTAAGATGTTTGGCATAAGAAATTATTATTAGCATATATTGTGCTTTGAAAATCACATCTATGAGCTACAGTCAGGGCTGTATATGCACATTCAATATAAATAATAAAGTATGGCATAATCAGATCATCTTCACTAATGTGTCATCATTTATATGCTTGCAATCCTTTTCAAAATTACTTGTGAGCAAATATTTGTGTTATATGCTAAGTTAAATGAATCTCAAAGTTGTAAATCGACAATGTGCATGTTGTTTCAATGGAATATTTGCATCTGCACTTCATTACTTTCCTGGCTACGTTAAATATTTTTCATCTTTCTGCAGGATACTCTTCCCCTGAGAAACAAACAGAGAAATGTAAACCTGAAGAAAAACATCTGACATTTTTCCAAGCACTGAAAAGTAGCTAAACCCTTCCTTTCAGTCACAATCTGTTCTAAGAATGAGAGCTCACTGGTATATATTAAAACTATTCAATGTTCTCCTGTCCCTTGAGAGTATCAGCTTCAGAGATAACATGGAGGCCTATTCCTCTGCATAACTGATTACTGTGAATGCTGGAAATGCTACAGATTTTTGTCATTTGGAAGCTAAATAGTGCCAACAAAAGACAGAGAAAATCTGTGCAAAAATCTGTGTCAGATTTTTTTTTAATTCCAATTCAGTTCAAGGAGTAAGATAATTTGTAGACAGGGAAAAACAATTAGTTCAAGTAAGTATACTACTAACATGGGATGTGAGAAGTTGAAAACTGTCAGAAGGAACATCTGAAAACCTCCTGGTAAAGAGCCCAGGTAGGCTAGCCAGATGGCACACTATTTGTTTTCACTACTTCATTTAACATAGAAACAAACTGTTCTTCAGCTGAAAAACAAAACCAATCAGAATATTTCTTTCCCTCAGTAATCCTAGACCAGCATCCATTAAAAAATCACCAGGGGTTTCCAGATAAAAACTAAGCAGTTTTTCTTCTAAAGTACAGGTGAAAGATCAGAGGCACCTCCTGAGTTCCCATCTGCTTTTTAACAATAATACTACCTGCACAGCATAGGAGTTGGAAAACTGAGGCAAGGGTAGTATAAGGAATCTGAAATAATTCAGTTGTTCTTTGGTATCATTGAGTCAAAACAAGGATGATGTATCATCTGTGCTTATATATGGGAAATTAGCACAATCCCACCCTATGATTCTGGGAAAATGCAATTTGAAAAGACCATTTTTTGGCTAAGGGACGGTCTCTTTTCTGAGAGACCTGCCACTTGAAGGTTTGAAAACAAGCCAAGCATTTGCAGCATAACTTTGCCCTGATGGAAAATTATGAAATACAAAATGCAGTGTAGAGGCTAGAGGTTTAGATTACACGTGAAACCAGTAATCTGGTGGATTGGATGTGGATTGAAAATGGTACCAAGGATAAGAGTAATATTTTATTCTTTACATAGCCAATACTTACACTGGAATAGTTAGCATGGAATAAAATAAGAAAGGTGGTGGTGAAAGATTCATTTCTTTACAATAACCTCAAGAACTTCTCTCAACAATGAGACTAAAAGAAAGCACTGTGAAAATGCATTGCAAGTCTTGATTGTTTGCATTAACAGTATTCAATATGAAATCTCAAGGCACCATCCAGAACTAGAAAATAAATAATAGTCCTTATAATTAATCCCCAGGGAGAATTGCTCTAGGGACAAGAAGAACAGGATTTGGCTGTAACTGCAGATCTATATTTATCTTAGCCAAGACTACCAGTGGAAAATTGACAACATAGATGATATTACTTAGCTATTGAACTGAAGCTGTACAGCATGCCACACCTGTATGGTGTTTTATGATGGTATTACTGCATGTTACAGTATAGGAAGTCTGTGTGAATACATTGCCATACCAGAGTATGTGTGTACACTTCAGCTTTACCTCTACAAAAGTTCACACAAAAAGGTTGTAGCATTACCTGTGTCAGTAGGCACTGTTTGCCATACTACTATTTCTGAAATATTGTAGGTATCTGATTACTGGTTTGTTGATTTATTTTTTTGCCCCCATTAGCAATTAACACTGCATATTAACACTTTTCTCTCATGTAGAATCATAGAATCAACCAGACTAAAAGAGACCTCCAAGGTCACCCAGTCCAACCTAGCACCCAGCCTGATCCAGTCAACTAGACCATGGCACTAAGTGCCTCATCCAGGCTTTTCTTGAATGCCTCCAGGGATGGCGACTCCACCACCTCCCTGGGCAGCCCATTCCAATGGCAAATCACTCTCTGGCAAGAACTTCCTCCTAACATCCAACCTATACTTCCCCCAGCACAACTTGAGACTGTGTCCCCTTGTTCTGTTGCTGGTTATCTGGGAGAAGAGACCAACCTCCACCTGGCTACAGCCTCCCTTCAGGTAGTTGTAGACAGCAATGAGGTCACCCCTGAGCCTCCTCTTCTCCAGGCTAAACACCCCCAGATCCCCCAGCCTCTCCTCACAGGGTTTGTGTTCCAGGCCCTTCGCCAGCTTCATCACCCTTCTCTGGACACGTTCCAGCACCTCAACATCTCTCTTGAATGGAGGAGCCCAGAACTGGACACAGTACTCAAGGTGTGGCCTGACCAGTGCTGAGTACAGGGGCAGAATAACCTCCCTTGTCCTACTGGCCAAACTGTTCCTGATCCAGGCCAGGATGCCATTGGCTCTCCTGGCCCCTTTGGCACACTGCTGGCTCATCTTCAGCCTACTGTCTACCAGTACCCCCAGGTCCCTTTCTGCCTGGCTGCTCTCCAACCACTTTTTCCCCAGCCTGTAGTGCTGCTTGGGGTTGTTGTGGCCAAAGTGTAGAAGCCTGCACTTGGCCTTGTTAAATCTCATCCCATTGGCCTCTGCCCATCCATCCAGCCTGTCAAGGTCCCTCTACAGGGCCCTCCTACTCTCCAACAGATCAACACCTGCTCCTAGCTTGGTGTCATCTGCAAACTTACAGATGATGGACTCAATCCCCTGGTCCAGATCATCAATGAAGACACTGAACAGGACCAGGCCCAGCACTAATCCCAAGAGGACCCCATTGGTGACTGGCTGCCACCTGGATGTGACACCATTTACCACCAGGAACTTACCCATATTAAACCTTTGTTGTTGTTAGCATATTTTTGTGTGTGCGTGTTTTGGGTTTAGTTTTGTTTTGGCCTTGTTTGTTTTTTTGTTTGGTTGTTTTTCTGGTTTTGTTTTTCAAAAGATCACTGTCTCAGAAAGATACAGGCAAAATACCCAAACCTAACTGGAACAGTTACATCCTCTGAACAGAGGACCAAGTCTAAGAATATTTAAAGGACAAGCTGCAGCTAAGCTTGTTTAATTAAATCAGAAATGCAAGGAATTACATTAATGGGGTGGATGTCTCTCAGAGACACTAGATGAGTGATAAAAATCAGTCTATAGGTCACAGTAATTGGATATTTGCAAGATCATGCTTGTGCCTTAAGAACAGCACAGAAAGATCACAGAATCACAGAATCAGTCAGGGTTGGAAGAGACCACAAGGATCATCTAGTTCCAAACCTCCTGTCATGGCCAGGGTCACCCTTCCCTAGATCAGCCTGGCCAGAGCTTCATCCAGCCTGGCCTTAAACACCTCCAGCCATGGGGCTTCAATCACCTCCCTGCACAACCCATTCCAGGCTCTCACTGCTCTCATGCTCAACAACTTCCTCCTCATCTCCACTCTGAACCTACCCACCTCCAGCTTTGCTCCATCCCCCCCAGTCCTGTCAGTCCCTGATAGCCTAAAAAGTCCCTCCCCAGCCTTTTTGTAGGCCCCCTTCAGATACTGGAAAGCAGCAATGAGGTCACCTGGGAGAGTCCTGTTCTCCAGACTGAACAGCCCCAACTCTTTCAGTCCATTCTCATAGGAGAGCTGCTGCAGCCCTCTGACCATCCTCGTGGCCCTTCTCTGGACATGCTCCAGCATCTCCACGTACTTCTTGTAATGAGGGCTCCAGAACTGGATGCAGTCCTCCAGGTGGGGGCTCAGCAGAGCAGAGTAGAGGGGGAGAATCACAGATAAACAAAATGTGAACAAGAACAGGATTTAAATTATTCTGATTTCCTACTTTCATATTTTGTTTTTTAATGCCTTCATGCATATGGTATTTGCAGTCCAGAGAGTTATTTCTACTTAACCAGTAGGAGGGATGGATATATTATGTGGACATACCATTTTAAAACTACACAGGGATTTTATGCATCATGTGGCAGCTGGATTATACTATTGGTTAGAGAATAATACTGTGATTACTGAAGTTTAGTTGGCAGATAATTCAGTAAAATAACTTTAGGAAGTGTCTCAAAGACTAATTTTAATATGCAGCCTTGTAATTACATTGTATATGTTATAAAGGCCCAACACAACATGTAATTAAATAACTACTGACTAAATGCACAACCTCACAATTTTACAATTAAAACATGATTACTCTCTTTGCCACTTAGTCCCACAAAGGTTTTTTTTTAATAATTAGTCTTTCCTTAGGTTGTTTGTATGGATCCTGCACATTAAGATTCTAGGAAGGGATTAATTCTGATCGAGTAGACATTATACCAGCATTTCAGTTCTACATGTGACTTTCTTGGTGTTTACTATTCCATTCATTTGTTTACTCACTTGTTCTGTAGAAAAAAAAGACAGCAATAGACACAGCTTAATTATATGCTAAAGAGATCAAAAGCTGCCTCCTTACGATTACACAGTTTCAAAAAACAGAACAGTCACCAAGATAGTATCCACCAAACCAAATTACATCTGATGTAACCACAGAGAGGTCACTCAAAGCTCATGGGCAAGGTGAAAACTGTGCTACTGTGGGATTTGGCATCTCTCTATGAGGAGGTTTGTCCTGCACAAGACGAGAGAGAAAGAGAGAGAGAGAAAGAGAGAGAGAGAAAGAGAGAGAGAGAAAGAGAGAGAGAGAAAGAGAGAGAGAGAGAGAGAGAGAGAAGGAAAGAAAGGGAAAAAAGAGAGAGAAAGAGAGAGAGAAAGAAAGAGAAAGAGAGAGAGAAAGAGAGAGAGAGAGAAAGAGAGAGAGAGAGAAAGAGAGAGAGAGAGAAAGAGAGAGAGAGAGAAAGAGAGAGGGAGAGAAAGAGAGGGAGAGAAAGAGAGGGAGAGAAAGAGAGGGAGAGAAAGAGAGGGAGAGAAAGAGAGGGAGAGAAAGAGAGGGAGAGAAAGAGAGGGAGAGAAAGAGAGGGAGAGAAAGAGAGGGAGAGAAAGAGAGGGAGAGAAAGAGAGGGAGGGAGAGAAAGAGAGGGAGGGAGAGAAAGAGAGGGAGGGAGAGAAAGAGAGGGAGGGAGAGAAAGAGAGGGAGGGAGAGAAAGAGAGGGAGAGGGAGAAAGAGAGGGAGAGGGAGAAAGAGAGGGAGAGGGAGAAAGAGAGGGAGAGGGAGAAAGAGAGGGAGAGGGAGAAAGAGAGAGAGAGGGAGAAAGAGAGAGAGAGGGAGAAAGAGAGAGAGAGGGAGAAAGAGAGAGAGAGGGAGAAAGAGAGAGAGAGGGAGGAAGGGAGAGAGAGGGAGGAAGGGAGAGAGAGGGAGGAAGGGAGAGAGAGGGAGGAAGGGAGAGAGAGGGAGGAAGGGAGAGAGAGGGAGGAAGGGAGAAAGGGAGGGAGGAAGGGAGCAAGCAAGCCACATTTCGGTTTGTATTGGTGAATTTATTACTATATCAAGCTCCAAAAGTAACAGTGGCATTATTGGAGCAGAGGGATGTTAGCCCCTGTGAAACCTTTCCAATTACTGTGCAAGAGACAGGGCTTAGCCAACCTTGCATTCAGGGACCTCTTCAGGCCACACAAGACCTGAAGTGCCGGTTTGTAACACCTGCCAGGCATCCTGCTTCTTCAGGGCTAGCAAAAATATATCAAGATGCTTGTATTTCACCAAGCCTCTGTCAGCTGTAGCTTCTTGCCGGAATGTTGTGCATCCCAGGGACAGGCTGTAAGGTAATACAGCAACAATCCTAGGGCCAATGATAAGGTACAGGGATCTCTGGGGGCTTTTCAAGGTCTGTTACAGATTTTGGAGGATGTCTGGATTTTGGTACCAGATTTAATACCTGTGCCAGAAAGCTGAAACAAAATTCTCCCTGAGCTCTTCCCATGGCTGTTTGATGGACACTCCAAGGGGAACACTAATGATTATTCTGCTTTTCATGCGGATGAGAAAATGCTTCAGTATGCAGACACACATTCACCTACAAAACACAAATGCAGTTTATATACTAGGGAGGCTTTATCTAGGCTGGTCCACCCTGTAATTATGCTGAGAAATTAATTGAATGGAATTAGAATAACTCAAGGTAAATGAGCTGCTAACCTACAGGATATTTTACTAAATGATTCATGTGAACTTTCTCATGTACACTCTTTTCCTCTTTGCTTTCACTTCACTGTAAAGCTGAAATGAACAACTAAGTTGATCAGGACATCAGCAATCACAGCTGCAGCAATGTTCAGCACCACATTCCTTACACTAAACAATCCAGATATATTAAAGTATTTATTTTATTTTACTTTTGGATGACATGAGACAACAGGAAATAATCAAGCAAGACACTGTATAGTCTCATTTTCTTTAAACAAGAATTCCCTACTGGAAACAACCATAGAAATGAATTAATTCATTCCCAGATCAGAGTAAAAGGAAGACAAAGTGATTCTCTGCTCAGAATTACACCTATGCAAAGTCCTTCTCTATCACAATTTTTAGCTCATTAGGGACAACTTTTCCTATTTCTTTTCTCAGTAGGCACAGGAAATCAGCTCTTGAGAAAATACATGACAGCCTGGCAACTGCATGGTGCAGACAGGCTGTTGTGTCTCAGCAAAGGAATTGATGACTCTCTCTACTGCCAGCCATCGTCCCACAAAACAGCGCAACCCCCACCAATTCCCATTGGAGATTAAAATCTTCACAATAGCACATGTAGTGGGAAGACAGGCTCCCTTTAACAGCCTGCATTTATTTTTTTTCTTCACAGTAGAATGAGGAATATTAAATGGGCAAGAAAAAAAAATTATTATTTTTTTCTCAAGAGCTATTTGCAGCTGCAGTTTGGTGGCTGCTTGTCAACAGCCCTTGTCCAGGCCAGCATCAGCCATCCTGGACAAAAGGTCAGAGACATACCTTGCTCTCAGCTGATGAAAGCTAGCAGAGTTGCTGTGTGAACTAGGTGACCCCTTCTGATTGAATTACAAAAAGTCCCCATTGCCTCTACAGAGTTTTGTATGACACAAAATATTTAAATTATGTTTATTCTGCCTTATCTACTTCTAGATGTAAAACTGATATCAGCTGGTATACCTCCTCTCCCCTCCGTATTTTTATAAGGGTGGTCGCCAGATCTCTCTTGCAGTCATGAACATGTGTTTCCCAGTATCTGCCCAAAATACACCAATCACATCTGGAAGTTAAGTATGTAGTATTTTGCTGTTTTCTGTTGTAAACTACAACTCTGTTTAAGACCACTCATTAAGATAAGAACTTGGTTACAAGTCTGTAAGGAGAAGAGAATCTAGGAAGGTGCAATCAGTCTTGGCTGTCCAGCACTGGCACAAACTGTGTGCATGAAGAATGTGTATATAACCTAAAGAGATCATGTTGTATGCAATGCTGGGAGTTTATAGCCTGGGAGACTTCTCCCTGTTCCTGTGTGAGCTTGTATTAATCACCCTGGGAGTTCCTGCATGCTGTCCTCGGGGTTATACCAGGTAGGATCTGAAAAGGACCTACTACCACGGCTCAGTGTTGGGCTCCAACACAGGCTGTTTCTGGGATATCATCCTCCCTCTCCCAGCAGCCTGCTTCCCTTGGCTGCTAGCCAGACCTCTCATCCTGCCATCAGTTCAGGTGGTTGGAGGGCATGGAGAAAGGCCTGGCCAAGCACTTTGCAATAAGGGAAAGCAGAAAGCAAGCAAAGGCGATGTGGCGGTGCTGTCCTCAGCTTGCACGCAAGCCTTTTTGCCTGTGACATTCTCCCTGTGCTACGTGCCAGGCTGCTGCATCTCTCTGTCTGGGGTAACACATGGCCTGACAGCAGATTAATAAATCCAGAGGGACTAATGCTGTGTTCACACTTCTTCCTGCTTTTGGCACCTACTGTACCAAGTCAGGGACAAAGCAGCTCTGTAACGTCTGCTTGTGATTGAATTTAGAAGTTCAAGGAATTAAAAAAAAATAATTTCTTTCACTGCTTTTTTAGCTATTTGGCATGAAAAAAGTTAAACTCCAGTTATTCCCAGGGGAGTTTCAAATGAAGGTGCTCAACCACTCAAAGGCACAACAAGAGTAGAGTTTTTGCACACCCTATCTCTTTATTATGCTCATTTAAACACCTTTCCCTTTAAATACCTTTTAAAACATATTTGAACTTAGAGGCCTTCACTTATTCCCTTGCAAATAGCTTAGCCTTGTCTTCAACCATTTGATTTTTTTAATTCAAGTTGTTAGTTGTGAAAATTATATCAAAAGTCTTTAGGGAAATTATTGACCATCTTTAGTTACATGATAAATATTTGGTAACAATTAAAAGTATTAACTTAAATGTAATGAAAACTCTAGGAACCACCAAAATATATAGGAGAGAACCTACATGGAATAATTTAATTCATCCATACTTTCAAAGAGCCTTTAATAACACCTGCAGAACAGGCTATTAAAGAATGCAATCAGTTGTGAAGAGATCAGGAATTTGAAACATAGTATTAGAATATAAAGCACAAAAAGATATGCTCAATATTCTGCATGCCAACAGCTAAACAATGAAGCAGTCCCAGAAGCATATTTGAATGGGTTCTAGTACTGCTACTTGGAAAAATGTACTAGTAGGATCTTAAAAGAACTTGAAGTAGTTGAAAGTACAACACAATGACAGCTGAAAGTCATTGTTGACATGAAAATGTTCATGAACATTACAGGTAATCTTGTGAATTATTTGTACAGGTCTGCTGTACCAATAAGTAGAAGTAAGACCAGAGCATAACCCTGGACAGCTCAGTCTCCCTGATACAGTGGCTGTCAAGAAGCTAAAGATATAGACTGTTCCAAACCATAAGGAAAAGCAAAAGAAACAACATGGAAAATACAAGATCATACTGAAAATTAGTGCCATGGTATCATAAACTAGGCAGCCACAGAGCATAGAGCAGAATCACAGAGGACAGAGTGAGAGAGAAAGGAGAGAGAATAACAATTATTACAGGCTGTGAAGGCTTTGCTACTGAAGTGAAGCTCTGAAGAAATGTTTCTAGAAAAGATAAACAGAAAAGCACTTAGCTCTTGACACTGGCAGTAATAAATATTATATGGAAGAGAAAATGAGCAATTCTTATGCTGTCTCATAGCAGGAGAGACATTAAGTGAGAATGAAAACAACACATTTGAAACAGATTACAGCCTTTTTATTTTAATGTTGTAGATGATTCCATAATAATAATAATAATAATCTGCAAGAATTGTAGCATCATCTTCTGAAACACTGACTGACAAAGAACTAAATATTTCACATGTAATTCAGAATGATCAGGTGTAGCAGAAAGCTTATTAAGAAAATAAAAAGAGGCTTTCTAAAGATACAAGGTTGCCTCTCCATGCCTTTAATGTCTTTTTATAAAAGAGGCTATAATGGTCCACAGAGAATAAAGAGAGACTGGAATTATTAGGAACAGTGAAAAGATGAAGTTACAGCTAGTGCTAGGGTAAAAGTGCAAATTAAACTTGCCATTCAAAATGAGAATTTCACAGGCTGACAACTGCTATTCAACTAACCTTAAACTTCACTCTCCCTCAAATAGGGTGTGATGCACAAATCATTAAAACAATTGGTCTTCATGCTGCATTTTCTTTACAAACTACAGTGGAACTATGATTATGCAAACAAAGCCTTCCTATAAATACTGCCAAACAAGAGAGCTTTTGATTATACATTTGCCCAAAATAAGTCAGACCTTGAGACTTGGGTGGAAACCCTTTGTACTAAACCCAGCCATTGCTCCTTACCACATTGGTAATCACAGTCCTCCAGACCACAAGATGCACCACCCATCTCTTCCCTGGTATGCTGAGGGACAGTCTGATCTTGACATGCATACAGTTCCATGGAAGCATCAATTTCAGTTGCTCCTGGAAAAGAAAGTGTAATTTCATGTGTATAAAACATCAGAAGATGACAGAAAATATACCTGGGGCTAAACTATAGCAGTGACCCTATCACCCAATGACCACACTCCAGCTGAGAAGGGAGATTGGGACAAAAAGACCCTGGGTTCAAATGAAAACTGATTTAGTTACATAGCCAAAGTAACACCAATGCAAATATACAGTATACGAAGTTATGTTCAGCCCAGTGAATGTACAGTGGTCACAATAAGGCACTCCTGAGGAGCAGGATAGTAAGCAAGGCCCTCCAGAGATGGGGAGAAGCAAGAGAAGAAAGAAGAGGATGGGTTACAAGGAGCTCAAGCAGAAGCAGCCCTCATTCTCAGCAAACTTTCCCCTTTGTACGGAGCATGCAATAGGGGATGCAATGGAGAGCCAGCTCAGGTCAGCTGCCCTGGCTGACTCCAAACTGCTAACAGCCTGCAGACCACACCTGGCTTGTGAGTCTGGCCCAGCAAAACCAGAACAAGTAACAGTGTTGGTCTCTGTAGTCCATCTTTTAAAGTGCCTCTCTCTAGTACTATTTCACAAAATCAAGACTTAACATTTTGTGTTGTTATCACAGCATAGAGGAAAAGCAATGTTTGAGAGCTATTTGGGTAGCATGGTGTTAAAACATATTACACATGTAAATAACTGAAAGTTCTACTAGTAAGCTATATTAATTCACATGTGCAACTCATCTTCAGCTCTTGTGTATAAAGGGAATGAAAACAGAAGACTGGATGCAAGTGTACGTCTGTGTTATACAGATGTGGGAAACTGAAATATACTTCTCCAATATGTATTGTGATTCTGCAGAGAGCTAAAAATGAAATGGGAGGAAATAATTACTTTGCAAACTGAAACGAAAAAACACAAGGATGAATTTAAATTTAGCCTGAGGTTCCACAAGGAGCATGGAGACTGCTCCCTTCCCTGCCATAGGTGAAGCAACACATCCTCACAGCCATATGCACATACCCAGCACGAGTGGAGGAAATGATGGGCTGTGAAGTGCTAACAGATGACATCTCAAAGAATTTGTTTCAAACAGGTACAGTGATCAAAACAGCCTGATGCACCATCTCTCTCCTACAAAGAGGTGGTTTTTTTTTCTCTGTAGAGAAGGGAGGACAGGAATGAACAGAGCCGCAAAGGGATTCTTTTTCAGCTGCATCTTTTCAGCTTCTCGTTTCAACCACTGAGCAAGTAAGTCACTTGGCTTCGATTTTTTCTTAAGTGCCTTTGTGCTTGACCTCTGGTGACTCGTAACAAAGCGTACATGACAAGAAGGGAGCTCTGTGAATGTAATCAAAGAATAAGAGCCTACAAACCAGACATCCAAATCCAACCTCAAGGCCTGAACAAAGGAAGCATATTTGTTAAAAGTGTGTATCCCATTCCAGGTAGTCATCACTTCAGCATTCCCTCCTCATGGGAAGCCACAAAGGATGTCTGCACCCCTAGTATTGATATGATCTAATATATCAAGTTTCCAATTGACCGTTTCAACCCCTAAACTAAAAGTTTCTGTCCACTGTTTATGTTCCCTGACACTGAAGTCTGTTAACATATGTTAACTGACAGAGCAGACCCAGGGAAAGCTACATGAAACCCATCAGTTATTTAAGGCAAAGTCTCAAGGTGTGTATGGATGTCATTTTTAAAAGGAGACAGAAAGAGGTGACTCTCTGGTTTTGAGTGGCACATGGGAGACAAGAAGGGGAGGACAGTTTGAGAGTGCTACTGTCATGCATTTTCTTGAAGAAGCATGCTCAAGACTCCCAGCACTAAGTAGTGGAGGTAAGAAGAAGCATGGCATCCTTTCCAAGGCTGAAACAGCAAAGTAAGGGAAGGGCTGCTTTCAGCCACCTAAGTGGGACCCGGTGAAGTCTTTCTCTTTTCAGCAGGACTGGCCTATATTATTTTTCCAGAATAATTTTCAAGTTGACTAGTCAGGCATTCACCCATCCCTTAGGTGATTGAGAATCAGGGTTAACATGGAGGAGGACAGGAGGAAAGTACTTGCAAAAGCTACCCTTTGTGTAATGAAGCTATTCTCTCTGCGTGTTCTTTGTAGTCAAGCAAGGCAGCATGCTCCAGAGGTTTTCTTTGCTTATGGCTCATAGAACAGCCACTGTAGGTTAGAGTCTCAGAGGTGAAGCCAGCCATTGTGAAAACCCTCTGAAAGCACCTAAATCTACTGTTTACTCTGCTTTGAAACCTTATTAGAGTGATGATCACCCAAATGGAGATGAACACAACACACCCAGCTCTAAAGCTGTGCGGTGAGGGATGACAGGGAGGGGACAGTAAGATTTCTCTTCTAGTAGCCTTGCCCAGGTATAGGTGATAAACTGGTTGAACAAGGCACACCACTCTCCATGAGTGTCTGTGTGAGCCAAAAGACTCTGGTCAATTACATAATGCACCAGCAAGAAGACAGAAACTCTTAGGATTCCTTACAAGGACACAGAAGCTTATGAGAACCATATAAATGCTACATGCTGAGCCCTCTTTTTCTGCTGTTATAGTACCACCATGGCTCCTCTGAAGGCATATTGGCATTCAAGAGGCCCTTTAGACAACTCTATCTAAATTGAGAAACCTGTAAAAATCTGTGAGTCATTCTTCCTAGCAAAGGTGGTGTAAAATAAAGGCAAACATAAAAAAAAAATGCAGGTGTAACCTGTAACTCACTGTTTCAAGGTAAGGAGGAGAAGGCAAGCAGCATGTTGCATGCTTCTTTACTGGAGGTGTAAACACACACTGTTTCTTCAGCCAAGTTATGCTTTAAAGTTTATTTTTTTCAGGTGCATTATGGAAGTGATATATAGCAAATCTTTGATGTGTGTTTTTAACATTATGCTTTTATAGAAGGCTAACACTGTGTGTGATAAACAGCAAAGTTCAGAAAAGCTAGAAAATCATAGAATCAATCAGGTTGGAAGAAACCTGCAAGATCATCCAGTCCAACCTAGCACCCAGCCCTGTCCAATCAACTAGACCATGGCATTAAGTGACTCATCCAGGCTTTTCTTGAACACCTCCAGGGACGGTGACTCCACCACCTCCCTGAGCAGCCCATTCCAATGCCAATCACTCTTTTTGGGAAGAACTTCTTCCTGACATCCAGCCTGTACCTCCCTTGGTACAACTTGAGACTGTGTCCCCTTGTTCTGTTGCTGGTTGCCTGGGAGAAGAGACCAACCCCACCTGGCTATAACCTCATAAGAACTGTAACACCAACAGGAGAAAATGAAGGAAAGCATGAGAATAAGCCTACTGAGCAACACAAGCACAAGCCATACAGGGCAGCATCTGCAAATGACTGAAGATCTTATGCCTATCCCTGTCAAATCAATGGGCATCTCCACAATGAGCTTAACTATTACTTCAGAGCAAAAAAGGATGCTGAAAATGTCTAGCCTTTATGGAATGGAGCAGATTTATCCACAGGGACTTGAAAAATAAAAGGAATCTTCAAGTTAAACCAAAAATTAGGTAAGGTAGCAACACAGGAGTTTTTACATAGCTTTTTATCACACAAAAAAGACCACAATCAGAAATTTCACAAGAGATTTTGCAGCTGTGACTGAGGCATAAAGTACCTCCAAAACTGAGTTAACCAACTAAAAAAAAAAAGCTACTGGATCAGCAATTTTATAGGGAGAATGCACATTTCTGTTCAGTAATGAAGGAGCAATACCAGCCAAGTAGCTAAACCCAATTAGTGCTGCACCTGCTGTGAGAACAGCTGTGACCTCACCTCCTTACCTACCATAAACACACTGACACTGAAGACAAATTCTCTTATTTCTTGAGACTTTGCATCATCTTCCACACCCTTGCTCTTCCCTTTCCCCTTTTAAGAGATGTTGCAGCTTATTTTTTTTTTACCCTTAGGAAAAATGTTCATCCCCACTTTATTTTATAGAATTACTGGATAAAAAAAAACCTGCAGATGGACATATCTTAAAGAATCAGAATGTGACTTAACAGTCTTAAAAGACTTGTCTGGTTTATGCTTTAGTAAACCATTTCCCCAACAACACCAAGGTTTTGAGTTACACCCTGCTTCCTTTCTTTTAACTTCCCTGTTTCAGAGAAAATGCTTGATGATGTTCATGAGTAGACAAGAAAATCAAATCTCATAGTAGTCTCAGCCAAATTATAGCTTTGCTTAAAGGAAACACATAAAGCAGAACATCTCTGAAGTGACCTCAGGTTTTTCCAACGTAATCATAGAATCAACCAGGTTGGAAGAGACCTCCAAGATTAGCCAGTCCAACCTAGCACCCAGCCCTAGCCAGTCAACTAGACCATGGCACTAAGTGCCTCATCCAGTCTTTTCTTGAACACCTCCAGGGACGGTGCCTCCACCACCTCCATGGGCAGCCCATTCCAATATTAATATTTTATAATATTAAAATATTTTATAATATTTTTCTCATGCAGTTTTTAATCTAATCTATGCTTTATGTAGAGTTTGAATTAAAAACCTCTTTATTCTGCATTTTTTTTCCTAAAAAAAATTAAAAGCTTTAAACCCCCAACTAGTAGCTTATCTAATTGGAGATAAATCGAAGGGCAAGTTTCCCTTCTTTCTAAATATTATTAGAGTAACTGGAGTAAATTCCCTGTGCTAGCAGAACAATATACTCTTCTTAAGATGCTCCAAGAAAATTAGCCTTATGCTTTCAACAGTAAAGATGATTCGAAGTGTAGCATTGGTGACTGCAGATCAGTGAGTGTCATCTTCTAGATTTATAAAACATAAAATTTAATGACAGGAAGGCACTTAAATTGTTACTAGAGCTTGAAGTGTCCAGCCTAGCTCGTGGTTTGTTTGGTTGGGGTTTTTTTTTTTTTTTTTTGGTGGCTCACATGTGCTGAGCTATTTTGAAGCACAACCTGCTTTCAGAAGTTAGTAACAGTTGTGTTACTGGAGAAGAGACCAACCCCCACCTGGCTACAGCCTCCCTTCAGGTAGTTGCAGACAGCAATGAGGTCACCCCTGAGCCTCCTCTTCTCCAGGCTGTGTTCCAGGCCTCTCACCAGCTTAGTCAACCTTCTCTGGACATGTTCCAGTATCTCAGCATCTCCCTTGAACTGAAGAGCCCAGAACTGGACACAGTACTGAAAGCGTGGCTTGACCAGTGCTGAGTACAAGGCAAGCATAACCTCCCTTGTCCTGCTGGTGACACTGTTCCCGATTCAGGCCAGGCTAATATACCAACTACATCTAATTAGTACTACTAGTAACATTCAAAATTAATTCTCTATATGTACAGACTTGTTTGCAACATTCATTTAACCTGACCAAGGCAAACAGGAAAATATTTGTGTAGTCAGGTTCCTGTTCCAATACAGAACTGTTGAGATAAACTATCTGCAATTTGAAGACTGCAATGTTGCTTTAGTAACAACTAAACAGCTTTAGAAAACATGATTTATTAATGACACTTTTAGATTATTTTCAACAGAGTAGATAGTTTTGTCCCCAAATTTATCTAACTGCTTTCATATGGAGGTCAAAGTCAGAGGATTTATATAACAAGGTAGCCCAAATAGTCTTCCTTTACAAATCCATTCTTCAGACTTCAGCCTATGAATAATTGAGCTTCAAAGAACTTGCTCTAAACAAAATTATTGTTATGGAACAGAACTATGGTTCTTACAAATACCACAAACTCTTCTCTCCAGATTTGTTCCTACATGGACAGTGTATGCACTGGGTGAGTTGCCAGCCCATCTGTAGAGCACCCAGTGCCACCACTGTGAGGCAATTCTTAATCTTAGACTGAGGCAAAGGCAGCAGATGGAGGTTCATCAAGAAACAGAGTATCTCCTTCCCTCCTGCCACCAGGCAATAGGAGAAAACCTAAAATGGGGGAGTGGAAACAGGTGCCTGCTCAGGGAGGCAGGCAAAACTCCTCTTAGCCTCCTTCACCTTCCCAGTTGCCCTTACACAATCAGTATGGCCAGGCTACAGAGAAGCAGATAAAGGTCCACCCAGGGTGACTCCACCAGCCCCATGAATTAGAACTACTTGTGTTAAGAAGTATTCTGCCACAAGCAGCACCTCTGTACCTGGCTAGATCATGGAGTAGATCCTCCTGAAAGCTTGCCACACAAGGCAAGTTTTTTTTAACTTCTGGAAAAGAAATAGCAAAAAATATACAGGTTTAGATCTATAAACATGACAACCAAGATGGCAAGCAGGAAACAACTATGCAACATTATTCAGAAAACACACTGAAAAGTAGCAAATGAAAGTGATCAGGCAGAAGCTGTGAAGAAGCATACTTTCTACACATGCTATGTAGTGAAATACTGCAACTGGCAGAGGATGCTGCAGAATTCCCCCTAAATGAGTGAAAGAATTAGGCCACTTACTGGGCAAGGCCTTATTCAAAGATACATGTAGTGGCTCTGGCTCAGAAAGTCATTCAGCTCTAGTCTGCTAAGAACTGAGACTGACCTCAGTATTACTCACCACTGTATCTCTAGACTGGAGGTACTTCTGGTCTGCTGTAGTGCAGCATTTCTTCTGAGCATGCACCTTTTAAGATGCACACATTAACCTGTTTGTATTATTAATGGTAAAAATAACAGCTATTTTTAACAGGTTATTCTATCAAACATCTATTAATGTTTCTGGAAACGAAAACAGAAAAACACACCACAAAACTGTAAACAGAGCTAAGACTTCAGCTCAAGTCCCAATGCCATCCTCTCCATTTTGCCCCCACCTCAAAAAAGAGGTCAATGTTTTTAGCAGCCATATGAAATAACAAAGAATTGGAGATATTTAGGCTGGCATTTCCTGATCAGCATGCCTGAGATCAAATGTTTTGTTTTTCACATTTTCACATTTATTGTTTTCATGTATTTCCATTTATTAAAAATGTAATTAACAAGCTTTTAAACTTGAAAGTAATACCTCAAAAGCTATGGGTTACTAAAATTTATAGCCATTAAACCCATAACTTAGGAAGGAAAGTGTTAGTCTGGATAAATTACATTAAGTTTGCACCATTAAACCATTATGAAGTACAGATAATTTCCAATAGTTTGTAAAGATCTATCAAAGAAGCACAACAATTATCAGCAGCATTCCTTTTAGAAAGCATTCTTTAAGTTCTCTTGGGATTAACACACACTGCCAAAATGCATAAATGGTTTTGAGAATGAGAAATACTTTGCCCAAAAAACCACCACAGTTTAAACAACATACACCTTACAATGCCACCCACGCATTTTCAGCTGTGCGGTACGGCAAGATAGAAACCTTTTTTCCCCCCCCCCCCTTCCTCTCTGCAATATGAATTTTGTATTTCCCACGCAAATGCTGTTGACTGAGAAATGTTTTTACTACATGAAAGCCTGCAGAAATAAGTTCTGTTAAACACAGAAAAAATTCTATAATGTGGCATTTTTCTTAGAAAAATGTTGTGACAAGACTTAGGTGAAACGGATCCATTTCCTTAGGAATTGTTCTCTTTTCTGTTAGCAAGCAGCTCAAATATTTTCCATTTATACGAGATGAATTATGATTTACATATGAAATGTGTAAGTTCTCACATGCCCAGCAATCGTGTTTCCTGGGTTTTTTAACTTTGTATAAGGAAAAGTGACAACTATCACCTCCGTCTTTCCTACTGACGATGCCCAGACTATTTCCAATTTCATGCTCAAAGACTTCAAATATTTTCCTTACTTACTACAGGGATTGTCTTAACCAGATGATTTTGATTCATTATGCATACACAAATGTTGAGCCAGGCGCGTCAAATGACTCCTGGTAAGACAACTTATAATACGAACTGCTGCAACAACTGGATTTTTCTGGACAAACTTTGCTTCTAAGAATGTTAACACTTCAAGCCATGTGTCCCGGGTTTGGGCTGATCCCTCCCCCGGGAAGAAAATTCACAACACAAACCCCCCTCCTTTTTTTGAAAGTCAGGGAAAGATGAAATTGTATTTTCTTATAGTATAAGTATAACAATGTAAAGAGAGATAATAACTAGAGAAGGAGGGAAGGGAAAAAAAAAAATACAATAACCTTAAGGGAGATGGGGGAGGGGTCAAGCGGCCGCAAAGCAGCAGAAGCAGCAGTAGCCAAAACAGCAGCCGGGGAGACAGGCAAAGCTGCAGCAGCAGAAGCCAGCGGGAGAAGGGGGAGAACAAACTGTGCTTCTAGACATTAAGTTCTTGATGCTCCAATGAAATTATATTAATTTATCTATTGTTGCCATTTATGTGGCCTATCCCTGGAATGTTCATCTCTCCCCTATGTCTGAGCTAGAGGATCAGCTCAAACGGCCACACCATGTAATTCAAAACATCTACAAAGATTTGAAACACCTTTCTGATTTCTGATTTTTTTATACACTGGACAACATGTTTCTTAAACACTTCTTTTGTAGAGTTGAAGTCTATGACTTTTAAATCGAATTTGTAGCTGAAAACAGCCAGCCTCTGCTTTTTCCTCTCAGATTCCAAGCGTAACTAGCTCAGGATGTTACAATATTAAAAAACACTGTGAAAAGTAACAGAACAAGTTGACACACTTTCACATGTGACATTTAAAGCTGCTTTCCTGATTTTTAACTCTTGAAGAAGAAAAACACAAAATCGACCCAAGTACTTCCTGAAAAACTTGGTCAAACTTGTTTTGTGTTCATGAAGTTGAAAGAATACACAGCTGCAGAATGCCTGAAGCACTTGTGCTGACGTTTTAAAATTCATGTAAACCTTCTCAGCTGACATTTACATCGCAATGTGAAGTTTCCACATTTATCACCTCCGTCTCAGTAACTGACTTTCAATTAACAAAGTTAAAAGCCAATGTTTTTGAGTCGATAAAGTTGCAATTACAAATACTTGTAACCAACTGACCAAACCACTCATTTTGCTGAGATCGTAATGGTTTTATTCACAAAATAAACAGCTTTATCTCATTGAAAGAAGAATTGAACAGAAAAACTCAAGGCAGTAGTTATAAAAAGGTGGTACTAAAAATCTGGAAAAGTCTGATAAAATTTACAAATGCAAACTTATCACTTTGTACAAAATATCTTTGTTTAAAGAAAAGTTCAGCAACAGATTTCAAAATACTGTTTTTGCCAGCACAGCAATGCACATTTATGTCACGCTCTGGTCAGGTATTATTTTCGTCTGTGTGGGGAGTTCTCCCTTCGTCTGTCCTCGTTCTTTCTGGATTCCCTGTACTGCTCGGAGTGGCGGCTGTACTTCTCCTTCTCCCGGTGCTTCTCGGAACCATTTCTGTACCGGGCTTCGTGTTCCTCCTCTCTCGGACTTGAGTTGTTATGAGCTCGCTCTCGGGATTTGGATCTTTCTCTCTTCCTGCTGCGATGCCCGTTATCTTTGCTCCACTGTCTGTAATTTTCATCATCAGACAAAGAAGCTCTTCTCTCTGCCTTTTTTGGTTTTGAATTACTGTGTTTATTTTCTACATCCTTATTTCTTTCATGGGTTCTATCCTTTCCACTATGGTAACCATCTCTGCCATTGGACTCATCTCTCTGATACTTTGATACATCCTCTCTCCTGTGTGATTCTTTCAGTTTTCGGTGATTTCTTTCTGATTTGCTCTCAGTATCACTTCTTTCCTCTTGCTGCCTCCTTCCTGTTTTCTTTTCAGGGGACTTCCTTTTCCGTTCTTGTTTTTTCCTGGAAACTTTATCAGATTCTCTATTTTTCTTTTGAAGTCTCTTTCTTTTGGCTTTAGGAACATCTGAAATGATAAAAAAATAGGAATAAGGTTCAATGCCAATTTATTACACTTGGTAACCTACATAGATTTATTTCATGTCAGAAGACCTTCATGGGAAGTATCTGGACAAGGGTTTCAAAGCAACAAGTGTGATTTTACTGCTCCTCCCCAACCCCAACCAATCACCTCATGCAATGGGGAAAAATTCACCCATTCTTTCATTGAGCAGGTACTGCTTACTTTTAAAAGCCTGCCTACACTACAGGCTTTTTTTTTAACATAAATTCTTCATAGAAGTGTGAACTGACTATCAACACTAAGATTATCCTCCATTTTTCCTCTATGCTTTCAACATTTCTCAGCAACTACACTATTACTAACAGAAGAACCATATTATAACAAAAAGCAAGGTCACAATGCACCACCTCTAAATCTTAGCAGCATACAAATCAGAAATTAGGAAATGGCCTTCTGCCTTTCATCCCATTACAGTGATCAATGGGTATGGAAAACATGATGCAGCTCAAACCAAAAGAAAACTTCTTCCTCAACTTACAAAAAACTCCAACAAGCCTGGACTTGAATGCAAAATATCACTAAGCAATCGTATCATCGTTAAAACAGAGTAACTCACTAAATTAGAATCTGACATAAAATGTGCAAGCCTGTTGACCCAGGAACTTTTTGTAAGATATACTTCTGTAATTGAACATGGGGACTGCTTCTCCCCAGTTAATTACTTAAAGAGAAACAACTCAAATTTGTACAGATCTCTTTGTCACTGACAAGTATCTATCAGCAGGTCTTTTATCCATTAGCTATCTGCCAGCAATACCTGATTTTTGCAAACCTCTACACATCATTATCCTCTGGTTGAATTGATACAAAAAAACCCAGGCATAGGCTGTAAGATCATACATCAAAGCACTCTGATGAATAATTGTTCTCAGAAAGATCACTTTTCCTAGACTATCCACTCTCTTAAAATCACTTACTTTCTCAATTACTTCCTGGAAAAGCTTATCAGTCAATGGAGACTGAAAACAGCAGATGGGGAAAAACCTCCAGCACTACCCTATGAGAAACAAGAGGCATGCTAAAATAGGTTATCTCACTTGAGATAGAGGTACTGCAGCAATGTAGCAATGTACCTCTGGATCCTTTTTAGGAGAAACAGTGACAGCTTTATCAACAATTTAAGTTTAAAACTAACTTCTGTATTTCTAAACACACACCAGTGCTCGTCTCAGTGGAATAGGCTCTGCCTGTTTGATCTTTATAAAGAACCACTAGGTTTCACACAGCAGTATTTATTGGCAAGAGCCATTTAGAACAACCTTTAATTCACCTTACTATACAAACTATAGTACCATAATAACTTACTCTTTCTAACCACCTTTTGAAAATACCACAGGCAGAAACTGATTCAGCAGTACTTCAAATATCTGAATTATACAGCAGCTGGCTACTGTCATATCAGAACTAAGGCTTCCTAGTGTTATGGTAAAACACAATGAAGCACCAATTGAGACACTTCTAGAGCACTAAGTTTTTTAAACAGTGTCTTCCCTATTATTTAACATCCACCAGAGTGCAGAAGACAACCTGAGAAAGTAAGGTCAAAGGAACAAGCTACTTTGAGAACAGACAATTCTCCTCCTCTGCTGGACCTGTTTTGCTTTGAATGATGTCTCCAGAGAAGTGCTGAGCTGAGCTAGCTGAAAAAGTTCCACACACAAACTGTAAGACAGTAATCTCTAATTCAGCTGTATGGTCAATTCCTACTACGCAGGTTTTCTATTCTCTCTTACACATTGCACTGCTAAAATACTCTTTTTTTTTTTCTTTCTGAAAAATGCTTTTCAACTTTACCAAGTTATTTTAAAGACTCAAAAAGTTGCGAACACAGAAAGACTTGGAGCTGTAACCAGCAATGGACCTCGAACAAGAATACAGTTCTCTCCAATTAGTGTTCTGACCAGAACCAGAAAAACTGTGAAACCAGCCTGCAAAGAACAGATAAAGGACAAACAATAAAATGGAAGGTCCTAAATTTACCAAAATAAAATGTTCATGCTAGCAGACTGCAGACTCAGTTGGTTTGTCACTAAGGACTTCCCTCTCTGGTTCCTATCAAGCAGCTCAGCAGAGCTGCAGCTGTCTATGCAGGGGCCATCTGGCTCTCTGCTGAACCAACAACGCCTTCTCTGACCCTGTTTAACTGTGCCCTCCTCTACTGCTTTGTCGTCATTAATGCGATTAATGCGATGACACACAAATCAGGCTTTGTACAGTCAGACTGCAAGGGAGAACAAAAGGGTATTTCCAAAGCATAAGCAGTTCATACTGCTTTTATTTTATTAATCAACATTTTCATTTCAATGGCACATAATAAATCAAATTAACTCTGAATCAGCAAGCTTCTGTACTATAGAAAGTCATGCTGTGTTATCATCTGCTCACGTTATGTGCAATGGGGGAGACTGCACACACCAACTCATACTAGCATGTACTTTACAGATTAGACAACGCCTGTGACACCCTATGCCCAAGAGAGTGTTTCACATCAGCAGTATAGCATATGATGCTAAACACCACTTAAAATGCACAAAATGACAAAATACTAAGTTGCCAGTAAAAAACAATTCTCCTTTGGAAATTTATGTACAGACAAGGACCTTTTCTCTATCACCACCCAAAGTCTTCCTAAGTTAGCAGAATTAAAAATGGGTATTTGGAAAGAGAATAAAATTTAAACACATTGCTAGAATGTCATTTCTGACCCATGAAGCAGCACATATTCACAGGGAAGGACACAAGTAATATCAAGCTCACTCAGTCAAGCCAAGCAAAAACGAGCTTGTAGACATTAGTCTCTACAGTTCATTGGTAAGCATCCCACAGAGATTATTAATAGGGTATGGGTCTAATCCCTCCATCCTCCACCAAACTGAAATGCAGAACAGGTATCAAGTGTGTAAAAAAAAAAAAAAAAAAAAAAAATCTTAAAATCTACTAGAAAAAAAAAGTTTCTCAAGTATTAAAGTCTCTAAAATGGAACTCAGATTTTCTAAATTATGAAATAAATTTCCATGGCCATAGCTAGTATTTTAAAACCTGCAACTTAAAAAAAGTCATTAAGTTTCATAAAGCAGAGAAACAAATACACTCCACAGATACTTTTTTGTCTCAAAACAAGTAAGTATATATATAAAAAAATAGATGCAAGAATAAAAGAGAAGCATACAGTTACATCTAGTGTTTAAGTACCTGAATCACTGCTGCTGTCACTGCTAGATGAGGAGTCACTGCTGCTGGATGACTCTGAGCTACTACTACTGCTGCTATCAGAATCAGATGAAGAGTCTGTGTCTGAAGACGAAGAGGAATCCGATGACTCAACATCCTGTTTTTGTGTCATTATCATCTTTGGTGCATTTTTAAGATGCTCTCGTAATTCATCCCTAATTAACATTAAAAAAAAAATCCAATTTTAGTTTTTTAAGAGGGAGAGAAGAAAATAAAGATAAATATCAAATCAGAGAAGTGTTCCTCACGTTAGTCCTCCAAGGCCAATAGAAGTGAAGAAATTGATGGCAAAGCGAGTATTCCTTGGGTTATCCCGAGGTAATAATCCCTCAAAGAAAGGCTGCAGTGTTCTGGAGGAAACAAACAGCTAAATTAAAGACCATTCCACTTTAGCACTAATTCTTATTGACATTAATAAACTGAAAAATTGTATGGATCTCCACAGGACAGCAGTTTTCTCTTTACACATTTTTCAATATTTTCATTATTTATATCTGATGTACCTGGTAAAAACTGCCTTGTTTTATGAAACCAAACCTTCTTGTGCACAAAATTATACATATACTGTCAGATTTTAACTACAGAAAGCCTGATTCTGTGAAACCCTGAAGAAACCTGTGAGATCACGATAGCTGGTGATAACAAAGGATAATAATAGGATCAGGCTGGACATGAGGAGGAAGCTCTTCAGCATGAGAGTGGTGAGAGCTTGGAATGGGTTGCCCAGGGAGACAGCTGAGGCCCCATCCCTGGAGGTGTTTAAGGCCAGGCTGGATGGGGCTTTGGCCAGCCTGATCTAGGGTAGGGTGCCCCTCCCCATGGCAGGGAGGTTGGAACTAGATGATCCTTGTGGTCCCTTCCAACCTGACTCATTCTATGATTCTATGATTTGTTTACTAAGTTCAAAGATCTAGGTATCTATGCTGAAATTCCATGTACCAGGGCTCTAAAGTATAGTTTCAAATGTAAGTTTACATGAGCTACTATATTCTTCATCAGACACAGAACCTCAATTTACAGGACGACAGCTCAAGCAGCCAAAAGGAACACTGCCAGGATGCAATGCATTCAATCTTGTGCAAGCTTCAAAGAATGTGCCATTTACGTTGTATTTAAGGATAAGCAACTAATCCTGGAACCACTGTTATTAATAATCACATACTTTTTGTTTTGGTCAGAAAAAGAAGCTACAGTAGTATTTATTATTACACAGATGTAGAACTGTCAATGCATAAAAATGGACATGCACTTGGAAAAAAATAAGATACATCTTGCAAAGTCATGCAGATACTTGACCCAAAACTTAAGAGTAACACGCTCAGCCTAATGGGACTCTGCAGTGACTAACTCTATACATGAACTTACTCCTGAACTACTGCAACTACAAAAATGCAGCCTTACTTGAACACAAGAGTTCTCATCTGTACTTTCTCAGATAAAGAAGCCAATTAAATTCATAGTTCATTTAAATTCATTTAAATAAAGTTACAACTTACACATCTTTTAACCTTGCGTTAAGATTAGGAAGTCCCATATATTCACTGAGTTCCTGAAAGAATATTTTGACAAAAATTCTGCTGGAGGATGTGGTAGTTTCTTCACTCAATATTATACATTCAAGGACCTGAAAATAATTGGTAAAACAGTTAGGAAACACTCTTAAATTTTACCATACATTCTTTCATTGCCCTTCTGAAATAACTAATATAAAGAGTGATAGAAGTGATCTCTCCCCCCCCCCCATCTCAAAAACATAAAGCATGTAATTTCAGGTCAAGGCTTTCTTCTTCAAAGATGTTTTTCTACTGTGTGAACAGTTTCTGATCACAGTTACACCAGTAATTGTTTTAAGATTTCTAGCAGCCAGGAAAGCTTCATATAAAAAAAGTTGTGTGGATTTCTGGAAAGTTAAAAGATTTGGGACTTCAGTCGTAAAGAGGTGAAATGTTTGGACTGACTTTTGTATTCCTGAAGAATGAGATGAGGCTGCGAAACCAGAATAAAATAGTACAAAAAGACAAGTTAGCTATTTCTTCATTTTCTTCACTTCTAATGTCACATTAGTGCATCTCAGAAAACAAGATTGCTTTATTTGTTTGGCTCTTAAATCACAAAATGGCACTATTTTACAATTTCTTATCATTCTGTAAAATGGAATAGCTATAATTTTAAAGGGTTTGTTTTTCAGAGATAGTTCTGCTATTGACATTGCTGATTAGAAGTTCAAAATTCTTAAAAGTACATTCTAATCAACCAATTTCACCTGTAGTCCATAGAATAATAGCTTAAATCATAGAATCAACTAGGTTGGAAGAGACTTCCAAGATCATCCACTCCAACCTAGCACACAGCCCTATCCAGTCAACTAGACCATGGCACTAAGTGCCTCATCCAGTCTTTTCTTGAACACCTCCAGGAACGGCAACTCCACCACCTCCCTGGGCAGCCCATTCTAATGGCAAATCACTCTCTCTGGCAAGATCCTCCTTCTAAAATCAGCTACTTAAGAATGGGAGAAGATGGTAATGATGCACAGGGGACTGAAAAAAGAAGATGCAGCAACACAGAGTTCAACAGTGTCCAAGAAGACACTTAAAATAAACCAAGCTGCCAAAAATACAGGCAGTTCCAATAGAATATTGTATTTTAGTCTATATATATAGTAGAATAAATACTAAAACTAATATATTATATATTAAATCTGAACTCTGGAGATTAATTAATGAAGTCTAGGAGCATAGCTTTTTTTACTTACACTCCAGGGAATTGAATCTGTGTACAGCAGGTGAGCAAACATCTTGGCAACATTCCTCAGTTTGTTTGTTTCCAAACGATGAATGGTATCATATTGTTCTTTGAAAATAGCTTCAAAGGATTCCATATATTCTTTTTTCAACATGCAGAAACGCTGAGAAATCACATAATTTGGGGAAAAAAAAAAAGATTAAACACACAAAAAACCCTACATGTAAGTGACCTAATGTTTCAAGCATCGATCACAAGATTTTCCTTTTAAGTAACCCTTGCAGGAGAAGAAAATCTCTTCAAATGGATAAATTTTATTTCTTTAAGCAGTTTGTCAGAACAAGAAACTCATCTGCATGGCGAAGCAATAATTACCAGTTTTGAACTACAGCAAATAAACAAACTATTTCTTTTACTTCTGCACATGCAGTATTGTCACCTGATGCAACCCCATCAGAGGTAATTCCTTTTTTTCATGGCATCAATGAATATTTAAAGTGAAAAAGGCAGCAGGAAGCACAGAGGTAAGACACTTTGGCCATAAACTTTCCAAAGAACATGGAAATTAAGTTTAACATTCTACTGAATGCATAGATTCATATAGCTTGTTCTTTGTAGCTGTCAGCAGAAGCATTTAAGCATAACATGCTCCCTGGAGAAGACAACTGTTTTATCTTAACCAGTCAGATTTGTTAATATCATAGACAAGGAAAACTTTTAAGTGCAACTAAATTAGCAATTAGTTGCACAAAACCAGAGAGCTAGCTGTTAAGTTAAAAAGACACATGCAAACCACCCACAACCCTGGGACAGAAAGCACTCATTCATGTTCTCTAAATAAAACCTACTAAGCAGCTTTGAATGAAGTAATGAAAGAGCTTCCAAAATTAATCTTCAGCACTACTAAGAGACTATTTGCTGGTAATAATACTTTAACCTCTTTTAGTATCATTCCTTTAGCACTGATTTACTGCTCTACCATAATGAGAAGAGAGAGGCAAAACAAGTAACGATATAAAGAGAAAAATGTGATCTCTTATTCTGCATTCACTATGTTTATTACAACCAAAATGTTATCTCAATTTACTAAATAACCAACCACCTACAGTAACCATTTTCATAATGGTAAAAAGATTATTAGTTTAAGTTTGACACACAAAAGAGAGCAAACTAATAAAATTATCTACCACAGGATAATAAAATGGTTTGAGTTGGAAAGAACCTTAAAAAGCATCTAGTTCCAACCCTCCTGCCATAGGCAGGTGTCCAGTCTCCACAACTTCTCTAGGCAACCTGTTTCAGTGACTCACGACCCTTATGATAAAGAATTTATTCCTAATGTCTAATCTAAATCTAGATTCTTCCCGATTAAAGCCATTACCTCTTCTCCTGTCACCACATGCCTTTGAAAAAAGCCCTTCTCCAGCTGTCCTGTAGCCTCCCTTCAAATACTAGAAATCTGCTATAAGGTCTTCATTCAACCTTTTCTTCTCTGGGCTGAAAAACCCCATCTCTCTCCTCTCTTCACAGAAGTGGTGCTCCAGTCCTCTGATCATTTTTGTGACTCGCCTTTGGACCCACTCTAACAGTCCCAGGTCCTTCTTGTGTTGAGGGCTCCAGAGCTGGACACAGTACTCCAGGTGGGGTCCTGGCACATAAAATCTCAAAACACTTTGTGGTTCATACAGTATAAAAACTGAAAACAGAACTCACCCCTGCCAGTAATCCAAAGAATTTCTCGTATGTTCTTTGCTGAGCACAGCAGTCAAGTATCATATTGCAGAGTTCTTTCTGGTTTAAGAAAAGAAAAAAAAGAAAGTCTAGACAAATTCACTGCAGCAGCAAAAAAGCATCATTGCCAAGTAGCAAAATACTAAACAAAGCCTTACATTGACATGAGCTTTGGAACAAGAGCATTTACTTAAAACTTTATTGGCAAAATCAACAGTTTTTCTCAAAGGATGAATTTCTCAGCTTTTAGACATTATCTGGAGTAAGTATAAACTTCAGACATTCAAACCTCCTCTTCTGCATAAGCTAAATGTATGAGTTAACACACTGTGTAAATCTAAGCAAAAAAAGAGTCAAAACCAATTTACAAACTGACTTCTTCACCACAGTACAAAAAGGAGGTGTAAGATAAAAAGGGAAGGTTTTGAGGGCTTTTTCTGGAGGAGGCAGAGGGTTTGGGTTTTGTTTAAATAGCACCTACTTCTGCATTTATAGAAAATTAAGACTCCCAAATGTCAAAATGGCTTACAAGTAAGCCCTTCTTGAAACTCAAATACAACGCTGACGCTTAGCAGCACATTTCCAAACTAAAACAATCTGTAGATTTTTGCATATACTAATACCTTCAGTTATTCAGCTTTATTTTTCACAAGCTCTGCTTAAGATAAGTGAGCAGAAGGCAGTGCTTCACTGCAATTGCTTCACTGGAGCGGCCCAACAGTTATATTCAGACAGATTAAACTCAGGCCTGGGAGGTTGACATGATTAGACTCTAACCAAAAGTGAGAGAACTTCTCTAAAGAAGCTGGCTTAGGCTCAATCACTCTCTAAAATCACATCTCTTCTTGGCTAGGAAGGAGAAAGTCTATATAGATCAGCCTCCCAAAACTTTTGTGCATCCTCCACCACAACCACCCAGCTCTACCATTTTGCCCTGTTTCCATGGTGGACATGGATGTTACAGCAATACTATAGTAGATGTTCTCTGTTGACAACAACTATTTAAAATAGTTAGCCCCAGTCTTCTTGGAATAGAGGATGTTCCTCCTTGTTCCCCAGTACCATTACACCAAGGTCATTACTAATCATTCCTTGGTAGCTGCTGCCTCTTCCTGTTCCTTCACACATACCAAATTGAAAATCAGCAGGAAACGCATGTGAGTGGATTCTGCTTTGTACCTTGCCTCTAGGACCAGAGCCAGCCTGACAGCAGTGATCTAGGCAAGTACGCAAACATGACTTGAAAAATGCTTCTCCCTCTGACCTGCTATGTATGTTACAGATGGTGGTAGAGCAGTGAATTGGCTTAGGGCACATTCTGAAGCATGAATTAAGACAAGTGAAGCAAACATTTTTATATAAATTAAGAGCAATGAAATACACACTGCTTAAACAGGCCTGCAGTTTTTCCCCTCTAACTTTTTTTAATTACTATTATTTTCTCAGAAGACCAGCTCAGTAGCATTTTATAACCTTCTCAAATAGGCTTTTGGATGCCAGACTGTACCTTTCATTATCACTTTAATTCCTCTTTAAACTCATAATACTGCCATAAAAATACTGGATAATTTCAAGCATTTTGCCCTTTCTGTATCTTACATCAGTTTATTGTAACTATACAACACTTCTTATTCTCCCTTTTGTACCATTCTTCTAAGCACACATTCTGAAAGGAAACATTCTGCCTATCATAAAAACTCAAGACAAATAAAAAAACAACCATGCTGAACAAAACAAACAAACAAAAAAACAACCTCCAAATAATAAGACAGTAACATAGTGAACAGACTTACAGATGTGTTTAAAGGCATTCATTTCCACACCGTCACACTGTATTAGTGTGAGGTATTAAAATGCACATTAAATGTTTTATATTGTCTTGTTTTACAGTAGTGCTGCAGTTAATCTGCTTTTAAACAATAAAAAAGGTAAAGTGCTAATGCTACTGCTAATAACATCAGTAAGACCTGAAAATCAAATTACTTTTCTTCCTCATCTTAAATGTACTTCCAACATTTGTATCCCCTGTGGTTTACAGTAATTAAATATTTCGACATTTTAATTAAATATTACAATGATTTCTAGGAGGCTAACAACAAGCTTTGATGCTTCAAGCTTGTCCACCTGGAAACTTTGCCGTGCCTCGGTCTACTAGGGAGGCGCATTAAGTGTTCTTCACGCTGTAGGCAAGACTCATTGCCTGAATCAGGCAGCCTTAGTGTAAAAACCCTGCTGGTAGGCAACAACAGACTGGACTATGCAGAAGGGATTTACCCAGATGGGGTTAGACCAGGAGAGCCACGTGCTTGCCTGAGAGACCTCAATGCAGCCTGCAAGGTGAGAGAGAGCAGGTTACTGCCACCAGCAAGACATCATCTTTGCCTGCACACCTGCAAACCTCTGTGCCAAGTCTGGAGCCCTGGGAGGACAGCATCCTTCTGAGAAAGAACCAAGACCAGGTCAGACACTGTGCCAGCCCCACCACCCTGCCAGAGTCCTGGGTATTATACCACTGACAGCTCCCTCCAAGTGCTGTGGATAGTGTCTGGAACTATAACGTAGTCCTGGGAACTCGGAGATACCAGTCTGTGAATAAATATTCTAAAACTCTCTTTGTAATTAGAGCTCTTTCCTTTGGTTCTGTTTACTCTGTTTGCTCTGTATTGTGCCTTCTGCTTCAGCAGAAAGGAACCTCTTGAGTCCCCCTGGAAGGCAAGCAGTAAACTGATTCCTGCCTGAGCAGAGAGGTTGGACTCAATGACCTCTAGAGGTCCCTCCCAACCTCTAAAGTTCTGTGATACTGTGAATAACTGCTTGCTTAAGAAGAAACTTGCCCACAAAGACATTCTTGGTAGTGATATTTAACAACTTGACATTAGGCCTAGAGTAACTGTACAGATGAAAAATTGGCAAACTTTAACCTCATTTACTTATTTTTTGTAGAGCTGCAGCAAGTTCACTGGCAATTCCAGCTTCACTTATAGCTTTAAATGTTAGTTAACTCATTTCTGTATTGCAATAATAATGTTTCTGGTAGAAAAAGCCTGTGGCTTTTAATCCATCACTTGCTTTAAAGAATGCAACGAATTTGTTTTGTAGTATTACAGACGATTTATGTACTGTGTTGTTCAACAGTTTTCATAGCATTGACTATTATCACCTTTGGAAAGAGGGGGTGGCAACTCAGCAAATTTTAGGATGTTGTCAGGTTGTGCAGGAAGAAAATTAGAGAGGCAAAAGCCCAGTTAGAACTTAGACTGGCCACTGCTGTGAAGGATGGCTTTTCCTACTAGCTCTTATCCCAACAGGATAATGGCTTAGTTGGACTGTGCCTCAACTTAACATGGCAAGTATCATCTTACTTTTAAAAATGCTAATGGGTAAACTAAGAAAAGACAGAAAAAAATGACTCACATTTTTTCCCAGCTTTACCATTTAGGAAAAGCAAGCACACTTGTGTCCTCTGTGCACACTGTGTGTCCTCTCAGCTTCACTCAAAGGCTATGTTCACTGCTGCTTTCTCACTCCCTTCTCATCACCCATTCCCTTTTACAGTTAGTACATTTTTCCCCTTTCTGCCTTTATTTTTTTGCTACTTCTTTTAAGACTTACATTCAGTTAAGGCTGCAACGTCAGAACTGCCCTCAGAACCTGCCTCCAAGAGGTCTCTTTTACCACTCCCTAGCTGGAAGAAATTTCTACCTTCACTCCCTTGCCATTCACACAGCTCCACTCCATCCACTGCACAAAGAAGCTGAAGCAATCATGAGACATCCCCACCTTGTAAACTAGTATGACTTCTTCAAAAACAAGCACTTGGGTTGCTACAATCATTCAAGGAAGTAAAGGAATTGATTTGCTGGAAATAAACCTAGTAAAGAACACAGCTGATTTAAGTTAGTGTGAAATTGGAATTTCATTAAATTAGTGGCTTTCATTGTGTGCTCTTGCACTGCTTTCACAGTTGGTACATTTTTTCCTCTTTCATTTTCCTCTTTTATTACAGCTGAAGTGTATTTTACTTGCTCTTATTAACCTTAAAGCATTCTCTACAGCTCAATATTTGATTGTATGTAACTATCATGAACATATATATTTTTCCACCATCTCTCCTCTTTCTCTTCTTTAACCATCGAATTACAATCTAGAGCCAAGGCTGGCAAAGCTATGAGAGGTGTTTCAGGTGTTTTTGGCAGCTACTATACTGTATCCAGATGTGTTTGGTGAGCTAATGGCCTATCTTAAGTTTTACTGTCCCTTTATTTACCATTTTTTACTGCAGCTTGGTTTTTGTTTAGAGCAATGCATGCTTAGAGCTGAACAGTCACCAAAAATTTTCATAGAATCAACCAGGTTGGAAGAGACCTCCAAGAGCATCCAGTCCAACCTAGCACCCAGCCCTAGCCAATCAACTAGACCATGGCACTAAGTGCCTCATCCAGTCTTTTCTTGAACACCTCCAGGGATGGTGACTCCACCACCTCCCTGGGCAGTCCATTCCAATGGCAAATCACTCTCTCTGTGAAGAACTTCCTCCTAACATCCAGCCTATACCTCCCCTGGCACAAGTTGAGACTGTGTCCCCTTGTTCTGCTGATGGCTGCCTGAGAGAAGAGACCAACCCCAACCTGGCTACAATAATTCACAGGACACATGGCTAGACGTACTTTTTATCATGCTGCATCAACTCTGCACCACACACATGACTCTGGTCAAGTAATGCACTAAAGCCCTACAGTATCAGCTTCCCTTCCACCTGAAAGCTACACAAGCAAAACTTAATTTTAATTTATGTCACTGGGATAATCTGAGCAAATCCATCTCCTTTAATGCATACATACCTGCTTGGAAAAAACATAGTCAGAATTTCAGCTAACATCTGTTATCAGTAAAACACAAATATAGCATAATTCTGTATGTCCTCTATACCTTATTTTTGTAGACTTCAACATATACCACAACGTGCACAGAAAATGCAATCACCTTCCCAATTGCGTAAGAAAATCATAGTCTGGAGAAGAGAAGGCTGAGAGGGGATCTTATTGCCCTCTACAACTACCTAAAAGGAGGTAGTAGTGAGGCTGGAGCTGGTCTCTTCTCTCGAATTACTAATGATAGGACAAGAGGAAATGGCCTCAAGTTGCGCCAGGGGAGGTTTAGCTTGGATGTTCAGAGGAAGTTCTTTACTAAGCTGGTGGTCAGGCAATAGAACAGGCGGCGCAGGGAGGTGGTGGAGTCACCATCACTGGAGGTGTCTAAAAAAGGATTGGATGTGGTGCTTGAGGCTATGGTCTAGCGATTAAGGATGCTGGGATGAAGGCTGGACTGGATGATCCTGGTGGTCCTTTCCAACCATAGCGATTCATAGTGTTATACTGAGCAATTTGGATTAGTCAAGGACTTGTCAGTGTGAAACTATGACTGGACTGGATCTTGAAGATCTTTTCCAAGCACAGAAATTCTGTGAAAATTGGCTATTTTTACCTCATTAGTATCTTTAATGTCATAAAGATATGCAGTTTTAGAAAACATTTCCTAAGCCCATTATAAATATTTTAACATAAATATCACCTGTCACATTTATAAAGTGCATGCAACCTGTTTTCCAAAACATACAATTAAGCTTTAAGCACTCAAGATAGATCAAAATTAGTCTCAGATTTTTATTTTTCTTTAATTCTGGTAAAATAGATCAGTAGGAGTTGAAAATTTCAAACTCATTAAAAAGTTATATGCATAAAATAATATTATCCAATATCATGCATTTAATTAAGTTCTGTTTCTGTAATTTCATCCCATATAGGTACGGTTTAAAAGACCTCTCATAATCCATTACTCTAATAATAATTATTTCAAATTATATTTTGAATGATCCAACTATATGTCTAGCTGCCTTTTCCTGTGAAAGCTCAGCCTGTTTGTGTGATCCACAAGCCTATCAGGAGCAATTACTATTCCATTCTTCAGGCCATTGAAGAAATCTCAGGTTAGCCAAAGCAACTAGGTCATTCAAACCTACCAAAGTCTTTAACTAAAAACTAAACCAATTTTTAAGTATTCTACGTTATTAACTAGGAGAGAATAAAAGAGTATACTGGTTCCACTATTGGGTCTCTCCAACTTTTAACTCAATATCCAGATTCTGCACGTATACAGCCATTTCCTTATGCTCTGTGTCTTCAGGGATTACATGTCCATGGTGCTGTATGTTGCACAAATTAAAGCTATTGAAGAAACAAGACCAAAATTTTATACCCTAATGTCAGAAAACTATGTGTATCCATGTCACTAGACTTATACTTTAAAACATTAACAACAACAAAAGCAGGGAAATAAAAGAAGTTTGTGCATTAACAGAACTCAAAAATTCTATATACTTCTAACCTCAATATCAGAATTACTGTACTTAATTATGAAAATTCAGATGGATTCAGTATTTCAAGCCCACAAAAAAGTCCTGCTTCAAAAGTCATGAAACCTGCTTGAGCAGGATCAACTTTTGCAGGCAGTAGCAAGTCTGTGAACTAATGGTGCAGCTGCCAAACCTACCAGCTGCAATGGCCTGTAACAAAAGAAACCTGTGAATCTAAGAAATCATCAGCTTGATCAGAACACAATTATCAGCATTACACCATCCTCCTCTATACCAGTTTCCTGGACTACATTCTCACTGAATGTCAAGTCAAAGTAAGTACTTCTGTTAGCTTCAAGACCTGATGCATAAATAGCAAGAGAGACACTGACACCCCCACCTCTCCATCTAGGACTGTTCTGAGCAAGTGTGACTCCATCCTGTAAAAATGAAAGTGTCAAATGCATGCATAATTCTTCCAAGAAGGCCACGCCTTACAGTAATTTTTTTTCAAGTGGAAAAGATAATATCCTGTGACCCATTACTTTTGTCTGGTATAACAGCATTGAGGGGAAGATACTGTTTTAGAAGAGCCTCTAATTTAATCTAGCCAAGTTTTGAGCATCACTGTATGAAAGTTTAATTCTCATCACAATTGAAAAAAAAAAAAAAGGAGCAATAAAAGCCTATCTATCTTAGGCACATTTTCAAAGAGTAAAACCAATGCATGACTGGTGGCATATTTGGTTAGTCAACTCCATTCTGCTCCTGAAGAAGACTAAGCAACGATGTAAGGCATTTCCCTTTCTGCTCTCAGTTTGCTAAGAACACTTAAAATCAAGTATTCTGTAGGCATCTTTCAAGAAAAATAAATTAAAGTTTTAAAAAATTGATATTCCTCAAGTTTTTCTAAAGAAGGATCAATTCTCTACCTAAGCAGTTGGCACTCCTCTATATTGGTATTAATGTGTGAATCCTCAACTTCTTTTGTTTCAACTGAAAACAAAGCAGCTGAAATGGACTCCTCCAGTAACAGAGAACAAGAACTTAATAAGGGAAAGCATAAAGTTGAAAATCTGACATTTTAGTTGAGCTTGCTTGTTTCCTTTCCTCATAGTTCAGAAGCCAGAACAATTATTAATACCACAGTCCTCTAACTCCAGTTTTAATTGATTTAAATGTTCTTTGGTAATGCATGGGATTAATGCAGCTTTAACACAGATAATAACATTAGTTTATAAAAAAGAGAAATAGTTTGCTCTGCCAAGACTGAACATATGCTCCAAGAAGCAACTGTAAAGCTGTACTACAGATTCTCATAGGCTGTAGCACAGTCTACACAAAGCTCTTCAACTTTTGATCTGCAGCTGAAGACTGAAAGATAACTGCATGAATATCAGATGGGAAATGGAATGTGGATGTTTAAGAGAATCGTTTCCTTCTGAAAAAGCACCATTTCAGTTCACGGCAAAGTCTGTTCACCTCAAGCCAGAACACAACAATTTCAAGTTAGTAAATGAGAGACTGCTAACATTCCCCTCACCACTGCAATGCCAAAAGCAGAATTATGTTGTCCTGTTCTCTAGATTATCCATTTGAACCTTAATCCTCTTCTGCGAGTCAGAGCTGTGTGACAGATCCATTATGGGTATTAAGCACGTAAACACTTGTGCTGCACAGCAGTTAATGTAATACAATAATCTGATAATTCAACCACTGATAAAAACTGCTAAATATATTCCCCAACTCAGCCCTGCTAAACCACAACAGAAATCTCTGTACCTAAAGAATTCAGAAACAATTCATCTGCAAGAAAGTTAATACTACATTAGTGACAAAATTGTTGTACATGCCCATCTCAAAACCTGTGGAGAATAGCATTAATAAACCCATCTTTCTTTAATTCTGGCATTAAGCCTTCAAATAAGAAACAGGAAGTCACTGTAAAATTTTACTTATTTTGTACAAAAGTAAGAAACATCATTAAACTACTTCAAACACCCTAGTACCTGCTTCTCGCGATAACCACTATTCATAGCAAGAGTTGGCATAAAGAACGACCTCTTACCTACGAAGTTTTCACTGTAAAAACAACCAACCATGACGTTATCACCTCTCCTACACTCAACCTAAATTGTAGTTTTCTTGCTAACATAAATAAAACTTTGACGACTCATCCAAAAATTCAGCAAACGTTCCAGGAATTTCTCAGGACTAGCTACAGCTTTGAATCATAAAAGTGAAAAAAAAAAAGAGAGCTGAAGATTCGACATCTTGCAATAGAGGTCAGTGAAGCTTTCAGTCAAGCAGATTAAAAAGTGTGTTGTGGTGAAATAAATAATCCTGTGGCGTGTTTTGATAATGAAGGCAATAGAAATCAGTTCAATATAGGGTTCGATCAGAAGATATTAACTTGGAAGGATAAAAGATTATTTTCCTTGTTTAGAAACTGTCAGTAAACACAACCAGAAATTCCTGCTGAAAGCATTTAGGTTTTTATTCACATGGACAGAAACAAAAAAAAAAAACCCTGAGTAACTTTAATTTCTGTATCTATTTTTATTTTCTGCTGTCACACCAATATGGAAACATCATAGCTTTCATCTTTTTGTCCCCACACACATTCCTTCCAAGCTCTAAGTCTATACAGTGACCAAGTCAAACCTCTAACATCTTTAAAGGTGAGATGAAAAGTAATGATGATTATTAGGGAAAAAAAAATATCTGCACAGAGATGCTGCTTCAGGCAATAAGATGCAGTTTAATTATATTAGTTTCTACAACTAGCACTGCACCATAGGTTGAAATTAATCTTTTTAGATAGCTATATATTAGCGCACACACACAAAATGTCAAAATTAACACTTCTGCATTTATTTTGTAAAGCATTTAATTCATAGCAATTATGACAAACTCATAACTACATCACCTCAGATTCCTCTTACTTAATAGGGTGGCGTTTCAACCAAAAAAAATATCTAAGCACCAGAAACTATAACATATAAATTCTTATTCGTCTGAGTGTAGCAGCCTTCAAAGAATGCTATGCATTAATTAAAAATAAATTATACATTTAAATTAAATTTTAGTTAAAAATTCTGATGCTTAGTTAATTTTCATATTTTCCAAAGCACAAAGTGATAAGAAGGAATCTACTGGAATGAGCTGTTAAGGGAACAAAGTAATATTGTCTAGAGACTTGACTAGACAGCTACTGGGATACCCTATTTTGTCTCCTAATTACTTGCTCTCTGAAGAGACATGAAAGTCAGTGGAAGTATTTCAGAGATCAGAGCACTGCTAGCCACAGAGCTACTGTACTCTAAATTAGTGAGCATTGTATTTAATTGATTCTCACCAGTTACATATACATTCAAATAACCCTTATTTTCTTAAGTCTCAGACTTGGGAGTTGTTCTGAGAGACTTGCTACAAAATTAGGAGTAGCAATTTCGGTGTTCGCAGCACAGCAGGAAAAAAAAACAACCCAGGTTTGTGAATTTATTTTTGCATGTGGCATCATCTATGTATTTTTCATTTCTAATTCATAGAGAAAATAGTTTCTCAAAGCTGGGAGAGAAATAAAGCCCTTCCACAGGGTTATGTAACATAAATAAGACCTATTCAGTAAATGAGCAACCTACATATAAAAAATAACACCCTAAATTCATGTGTGCATGTCTAGTTATTTTTATTTGCAGAAAAACAACCAACCAAACAAAACAACAACAAAAAAACCCCAACGACATCCCAAGTCCCAAACAACAAAAAAATATTCCCACTAAACACCTGGCAGCAAATATTAAGTCGAATCTCAAAAAAAGTCTAAGCGGTGAAAGAAAAATCTACCTTTTTTGTGCACTTAGGAGTCAGACTAATAGGTTGGGGCTTTTTCTTCCTCCATTAAATTAATTTCTTCCAAGTAGTTCTTGCTCACAGAATAGCCAGTAATTGACAGAGGCTGCATGGTATTAAATACCAACAGTTCTCTGAGCAGTAACCCAACAAGCAACGTCACACAAGTTAAATCTCTAGCACATATATTCTAGACTGTTCTCCTTATTTTTAACAGAATTGATGTGCTAGAAAACTGAGGGGGTTTCTCTAGAATTCTCCAGGTTATGCTTCACTGACAATTACAATCCTATGTATGCTTACTGTTGCATTTCATGCACAGAATTAAAGAATTACATAAGGAAATACTTAAGTGATCACCTGAATTCTTCATTTACTTCCATGTAAATTGCTTAGCAACAAAACAGTGTAAGAACTGAAAAATATTCAGCAAACTGATTTCTGATCCCTAGATTAAACCATGTTTTCAAGGAATGCTTAACTGTAGACTAAATTTTCACTTACTATTTCAAATAAAACAGAACAGTGACAATGAAAGCCACAAGAAAATTAACAGCTCTCTCAAGTGCAACTCCCATGACGATAGCTTACAGCTATGTGAAAAGCCAGTTATATAATTAGATAGGTATTTATATTCTACCAGGATCTAACTTGAGTTGAAGGACAGGCTCTTTATTGAGACCATTCCAACTGTTTCGATCTGAACAGTGTCTGAAGACAAAACAGTTGTCTGAGGATCTCCAAGATTACAACAAAGCAATCATACTTACAACTGCTTTAATTAAATGCACTATTATTCAAAGAGAATTGTGAAAGCAACAAAACTGTATTACTTTAGCACTATGATGATTTTCAAGCCCCACTGATAACGTCTACAGCTGCCTGAAAATATGACCTTCAAATTCTTTATAGAACTGAGAATGGCTCCCATACTGCAGTGCTGCTGTCATGGGCTAAGTGTTTCACAAGTCCAGTCAGCAAACGTTTTCAAACAGGCATTGAGCAAGCACTTGAACTGCTGGACAGAAAAAAGTAATCACAAGACAAATGCCCTATGAAATGCATTTCAGCCTATTTTCTATAAATGTTTTAAGATTCATTTGAGGAATAACAGCTCTAAGGAATCACTCTCATTCATCTGCTTGCTATATGAATAAGCCTCAAGATTTTAGATTCTATCACAGTACTGTTTCATAATAATGTTATTAAAAAAGAAGAAAGAAGCAAAGCTTACAGTCTGACTTTCAGGAAAGTCCATCTTCAGCAATTTGTGAGCGCATTCTTCAAAGTCTAAGCTGCAATAATGGAAAAAATATTCCTTATTATCTGTGTCATGTATGTGATGCTAAAAACATTTCAGAATTATGCTAATCATTAGTGCTGAAAATCTTTTATTTTAATGGAGTTTTTAAATAAACATTTTGTATTTCATGAGTTTATATCTGAATATTAATCCAAAGTCAATACATTTGAGGCAATTTCAAAGTAAAATGACTCAAGTAATTATTACAATTGAATCATCTGACAAAATTCAGCAACACACAAACATGTGAACTCGTTCTGCATATCCTGAAAAATCACTCACATGCAAGCACTCTACGTGAGCTCCCAGAGCAGTGGTTACTAATTCTCCTCTGCATTTCTGCATAGTGAAAGCCTTTAGCTGCCAGTAGGTAATTCTCTTTCTATCCCCAGGGTGCACAAACCTAAGTATAGCAAGGAAGTATGGAAGTATCTTTGGGTAATTTAAGACACTTCCATACCTTTCATTATGATATTAGTTCATCTAACCATCAATGCCACAACTACACTATCTGAATCTTCACGCAGGTTCAGACCCGCAGAATATTGTGCACTGTGCTTACTTTCAATGACAGAATTGAGTGGCGTACAACAGATTAATGCCTCTTTTCACCCAGGCAACGCAAAGAGTTATACCAACAGGTTTTGATTATTTGTGTCATGTACTGCAGGGAGATTCTATTTCATACAAATTTCATAGAATCAAGCAGGTTGGAAGAGACCTCCAAGATCATCCAGGCCAACCTAGCACCCAGCCCTATCCAGTCATCTAGACCATGGCACTAAATGCCTCATCCAGGCTTTCCTTGAACACCTCCAGGGACGGCAACTACACCCCTCCCTGGGCAGCCCACTCTAATGGCAAATCACTCTCTCTGTCAAGAACTTCCTCCCTTTACCTTCCCTGGCACAACTCGAGACCGTTTCCCCTTGTTCTGTTGCTGGCTGCCTGGGAGAAGAGACCAACCCCCACCTGGCTACAATGTCCCTTCAGATAGCTGTAGACAGCAATGAGACCACCCCTGAGCCTCTTTTCCAGGCTAAACAACCCCAGGTCCCTCAGCCCCTCCTCATAGGGTTTGTGTTCCAGGCCTTTCACCAGCCTTGTTGCCCTTCTCTGAACATGTTCCAGCACCTCAACATCTTTCTTGAATTGAGGAGCCCAGAACTGGACACAGTACTCAAGGTGTGGCCTGACCAGTGCTGAGTACAGGGGAAGAATAACCTCCCTTGTCCTACTGGCCACACTTTTCCTGATCCAGGCCAGGATGTAATTGGCTCTCTTGGCCACCTGGGCACTCTAGGATGGAGATCTGAAGATGAATACAAATACAGTGCACTGCAGGGTTGGTTGTCTGTATACTTCTCTGAAAACAATGCAGACTGCAACAGGCCTAAAGACTACAACACTAAAAGATTCCTCACTCTCAGAAGTGGAGAAACTCTGCAACATCTCCACTTTAACCTTGTTGCACATTTTTTTAAATTCTTGGGATTCTGTATCATCTGAAGTTCACTGACCTGTGAATAATCATAGAAAAGTCCCACTGTGCTACTCAAGCATCTTTATACAAACAGGATTTATCTTAGGATAAGAATTTGTCAGAACAGTCTGTTCTACATAACGAGGTCAGGTTCCATTAAATAACACTTTCCTGTCTATTTTTTTATTGTGGGGGGCTGGTTGGTTTTTTGGTTTTGTTTTGGGGGTTTTTTTGTTGGTTGGTTGGTTGTGGAGCTTTTTGTTAATTTTATTTTAACTGCACATTAAATAATAATTTTAACAGGAAGAGAATTCCAGCTGACCCATTTCAAAAGAACTGCAATCATAGGTGTTCAAACTGTATTATACTTACCTTGATTGAATGGCAAGATAAATTGTACGACGGAAGGAGACCAGGTTAATTTCTGTTTTGTCGTGGACAGTAACTTTCTGACCTGGAAGAGAAAACCATGGCTTTGAAAACAGCAAAACATTAAAGCAGATAGATATAATCACTTAAGTAAACATAGCTGTTTTAAGTCTGTGCACAACGTAATACTTTTTTCTAGAGATATTAAGGACTATTCAGCAAGTTTAGTAAGTTTTTTTAAATTTATTTTTAGGGAGAAGAAAAAATAATTTAAAAAAATCAGTATTTGCCTCATCTGTAACTAACAACCTAAGTACACATGATTAGATCCTCCTTTTAAAGACCTTTCACATGATTTCGTCACTGCAGCTTCTGGTTTTAACCTTTCTCATTATTGATTGTTATCAAGGTTATTTTCTGCATAATTTAATGATACAACACATTATACAGCCTCCCTGATTTTAACAGGGAATTCTTAACATTATGTGTAGGATCTACATTACAGCATTCTGCAAAGTTTATAAAAATCCACTTGGAATCAAATCCATTCAGGGAACACCTTTGTTGATAAGGTGTTCACTATTCCTCCATTCTTCTAAAGTTTGGTAAGAGCACAAGTGATGAAAAGTTCAGTGAATTCTCAGCTTTCATCAGCTTCTATTTCACAGAAGAGCAGAGTTTACATCAACAAATTGCTGAGGAAATCCCTTCCAAGCATTCTACGAGAATAAGACCTGGATGGCTTTTTAATTACTTATGCAATCTGCACAAATACATCAGTTACATATTTAATTTTTCTTCCTGAAAGTCGAATATATTCTTTGGAAACATATAAACACTAACAGCTTCCTCTAAAGATCAAGGAAGGGGATGAAGTGAACTATGAGTCAGCTATAGAGAAAGTAAATAGTGTCAGGAAAACACATACTGATTTTAGAAGTATAAAAAAATTGGACAGAGTCCTAGAAAGCGTCTGGAAAGGTTGTTTTCAGCAGTTTTTGTTTGCAGGACTTTTCTCATATGAAACTGTTATGCTCAAAAAACAATGCAGCAAAACTGCTTTTAATTTTCCACCTGTGCTGAACATCTCCTTTTCAGACTGTTACTTTATACTATTCGTTAGTGAACAGTTAGACCTGAAAATAATAAGATGAAACATCCCTTAATGTTTCAGCTTTCTTAGTTTTGCAAAATGTGTACCAAATTAAGATGTTCTTTTCCGTTTCACCTATAAACAATCACTAATAAAGGTGCCAGTCATGCACTTACCATCTTCATCCTCCTCTTCATCATCATCTTCATCTTCGTCACTACTTCCAGCCTCTTGATCAGCTTCAGATTCACTGTCACCTTCATCAAGAATTTCTGAAAGAGCAATATCCCAGATTAAAGGATGGCGTCGGTTTTTACTCCTAGGGATGGGATGGCTCAGGAGTGGAGGACGTCATCGGCTGTGACCATAGTAGCCTCATTACCAAAACAACTTGATCTAAACGAGTCAAAGGTTTCTCTGGTGGAGAACGTGGCAAAGTCAGACAACCAGGTATATCATAACCTAATGAAAACGTAGATGGAGAAACAACACTGACAAAAACCAAACAGGAATACATTGGAAAGGACTATGATGAACTGAAAGACGGTCATCTGGGCCACAAGTATTGCCCACTGTTAATGACTGCCAACAACAGCTGGATAAGCAAGCAGCTTCTAAGTGTGTAAACATATAAATAAAGTATAAAAAATGTATATATGCCACGGGCTGGGTGCCATGGGCATTAGAAGAATAAGAGACAGGGAGAAGACCTGATACAAGCCAATCCAATCTAATCCGTTTATTGCATTCCAAACATGTGTTTTTATACCTTTCATCAGAAGGCTACAAATTGTATTAAACTGTGATTGGTTACATGTACTTGCATTATAAATTACACGCTAATTAGCGTAGACATCCATCACATTCTCTCAGTAACATGTATATTTTGTCTAAGCAGAGATAGGCAAAAACCACAGACTCCAGACTTATATTTGTTTATATTTGTTCCACCCTTCTCTAAGGTCATTCCAACCTTCTATCAGTACTTCTGACCTTGTGCACTCTCGCTTGTCCATGGCTTACGTTCCAGTATTTCAATTTCCCATAGCTGTACCACAGTCAGACAACTCTATAGAATCACTGCATTTAATACTACTATACCCAACATATATACACACACATTTCCCTACCTTTTTTTAGCATTTTGTATTTCTCTTCATTTTCCATAAAATTTGGATCCATCTTGAAAACATCTATAGAATAAAAGAGAATCTTTTAAAATAGAATAAAGGAAACAAATATTTGATCTTAAATTTGTTTTCATGGTGAAAAAAGTGTCACAGAATTATCTTCTAACTTACTGAGAATATCCTCTGGGTTGTAGTCATCTTCTAATGGCAACATATGAGTAAACTGATCCTCCTCCTCCACTAGATCTAATCCCTCTGGAATGATGGGGTGATCTTTGAAGCCATCCTTCCTTACAGCAAACATGACTTCTATCATATACTGAACACGCATATCAATTTTAGATTCATGCAGAATGTGTCGAAGACGATCAAAGATGGCTTTGGGAAAAAGGCAGGAATGTCAATACAAAAAAGATTCACTAATACAAACACCAAAAAGATTGTGCTGGTTTGAGGCTAATTGGAGTATTATAATGAGAGAAATTAGATCATTGGTTATGAAAAGAAAATAATGACGAGGTGTGCTAAGAGGGATAAAAAGCCAATCACTCTCACTTGGGGCTGTGTCACTGAATCAAATCACTTCCTCTTAACTTTGATCTGATCTAATATCGCTCCTCTGATCTTGGTTAACAACTAACATGTAAGCTTTGCTGGCTTTTGTTTTTGTTTGCCTGTTTGAGATAAAAAGGGAGACAGAGGGGGTAGTTTTGAGCCCTTCTGGACACTTTCTTTGTCCAGGAGAGAGTCTGGATTTCTGTATTATTTCTAATTTGTATATAATTGTAAATATTTGTATATACTTGTAAATGTATTGTGTATGTATGCTTGTGAATTTTGCCATGCTGTAAATATAGCTTCATCTTACTTCCAAGCTGTCTCAGCTCATCTGGTAAATTTTCAATACTTCCTAACTCACCACAAAGACAAACTAAAAGGCTAATTATACTTACCATTAATACCTCTAGGAGAAACTTCAGTTAATTTGAGACCACTCTCTTTAATAAATCCAATAGCTACTTCAATACTGTCATCAGTAGGCCTTTCAAGGAGCAAAGTGAGCATTTCTAGGCACAAAACCTCATGAGCCTATAGAAAGCAAGGCAGCAAAGAATTAGAACACACTATGTTATGCTATTATTACGGTAACTTAATTGATAGAGCGGTCCAGCTTTGAAGATGCCACATCACACTTGTTCATTTACACAAATAAGGCAATGGTAGTGGGACAAAGCTAATTCACAGGAAGTTAAAATATCAAGCGCAATTTTAGCTCCAGTATTTACACCTAATTTGTAGTGAATGTGACTATGCTAGAAATCAGCATCAAACCACAAAAAACATTTTGCCACTTAAAAAGTACGTGCAGGAAGCAAACAAAACAGCACTCACGTGGCAGAAACTAGTTGCAAGTGCAAATATCACATCTCAGATTAGGGTGCCCTTTACCAAAATGCCCAAAGCATTCCTGAAACACAACTTCTTGTTACCATTTAAATTGTAGTATCCTGATTTCTAACACAAAAAGATGGCAGAGAGCTAGTTTGAGATGCATTCGAGTCTAAGTCTGCTTAAACAGGTGTTTAAGTCAGATGACAGCGTTGCAAGAAAACTTTAGATGATGCCTGCTTTGCATCTGAGTATCTGGGCAAGATCTGGAGCATAAGTGCAATCATAAATGTAAAGGCAATTACTAATGTCTTTTCTAAAAAGGTCCTAACATCTTAAAGCAGGCATCACAAGGACTCCTGAAGTCAGGTTTTCAGTAACTTCTAGAACAGGTAGAATATTTTAGCTTTAGGCTCTTGCTCTCTTGAAACTAAATAGCCATAGGGGGGTTAGATTAAGTTGAAACATGAAATAACATACCACATTTTGATTCATCAAATGTGCAACAAATTTTGAAGACGTTAGACAAAGTTGCTGCAAAAGAAATAAACCAGGGAACTTTAAATACATTGCATATGGAAGAAAACATAAATCAGACCTACTATACAGATCTGTGAATCTCACAATCAAGGTTCTGAAACTATTTAGGGATACTGAGAGTTGTTCACAATAAGGATTGTGCAGTTTGAAAATAAGAAAAGAGAAAACCTATCATAGAAGCAACTTGGAACAGCAAAACAGATTGTCAAGCTTTCCAGATATGCTAAGACTACTGTAATTAGTGTACTGATGATATGTCCTGATGTACAGGTCTTGGGTATGTTCCTCTGAAGCATGTAGTTTGAACACACTTGATACAGGGTTAATGCAGCAGAGCTACTCATTTTGGTATGCTGCTTTTTCATACTTCACATACCTTGTCATTTCTGCGATATCCTTTGCGAAAATTTAATATCAACCTCTTGAGAATCAGCTCACCAATATTTGGAAACTTTGAATTGATAATTGCCACAAGAGCTGCATAAACATGAGTAAAAATTGGAGAGGCACTCTGAGCTTGCAAAATGGATCTAGACAGCAATCCCCTGCAAAGACATGTAAGTTTAAGATGTATCTGGTAATACAACACTGAATGTTTTTCTTCAGTACATATCACATAAAATAGCATTGTATACTTGGAATAGTTAGAAAATATAGATGGTCATTTTCAAACTGTTGTTTACCATGTCACAAACAAGAGTTCTGCAAAATGCAAAGGAAACTCTTAAGATCTGTGAGATAAGAGCCCTTAGGCATCAAAACTACATCAATGAAAGTCATCACACTTGACACAGTCACAACGATCCAGCACTGAGCAAAACAGCAAAATAATAATTTCTCTACATTACAACAAAAATCCACTGTAGGTAACAGTAGTAAAACTTTCATTTTGCTCAATACTGGCTACAAATACACTTTGTCCTACACAAAAACATCCAGAAACACAGAAGTAGTGTAGTTAAAACCTTTAAGAAAAGGAAATGATTACCATCCGTTCCATTTTTATTCCCACAAACATACAATCACTTCCCTCTCTGGTCCCTCCCTCAAGTACAGGACTACTCTTCATAGAACAATGCAGCCTAAAGTGAATTTGAAAATCTGACTAGTATTCATACACTGCATATAGCACACAAAGTGATGTACATGTGAACTGTATACATACTAGCAGAAGGGCAAGAGAATTGTTTTAAAATACTGAACTTACCTTCCTCGAACAATATTTTCCTGCAGGAGCTCATGAATTATATTTTCTATATTAGAAACATTCACTTTATTGACAAGACCATTGATTGACTTCTTCAAAGCTTCCCAACTCATCCTCTGATACGCCAAGCTAATGCAAAGGTATCACAAATTATTAATGCATAAATTTGCAGTAGCACTGATTTCTTCTAATACATTTATGACAAGAATGTATGTCGTAATCAGCTAAGACAGTATTGACTGCCTACATGTCATGACTAGTTCACAACTATACACTGAACTACTAGAAAAATCACTAAACCAACATGACACACCAACATGTAAATCTCTGCAGATACAGTATCTTCAGTTTTTACAATTCCCAAAAATCCCTGATCATGCAGTACATCTCACTCTTCCATCTACACTTTGCAGCAGAAGATACAAAGTTTTTAAAGATACTCCCAAAAATCTCTGATCATGCACTACATCTCACTTTTCCATTTACACTTTGCAGCACAAAGTACAGTTGTAATTTGATTTTCTTCTCAAAAAAACAACCTTTAAAATAACGATCACAGTCCTCCAAAGATACCCCATTTTCACCACCACTCACCAAAGTCCTTTACCACTTTGCTTATCAATAAAAATACTCGTGTGCTACTTCCAACCCACCTGTTTTTATCAGTGATTTGCTCTTGCATCATCCTGAGCTTAGCAGGTGGAATATATGCACCACCAGTGCGAGTAAGGATTGGGTCCACTTCTTCTTTCTTCTTCTTAGAAGCAACCTCATCATGTGTGCTCTGCGCTGTCGACCTCTCTGGACTCCTACGATCAGGTGATGAGTATCTTCTCTGCTTCCTTCGATCAGATTCCCTTTCCTCCCATTTCTCATGATGCCGCTCTCTCCCTCTTTCTGTTCTTCTATAAAAACAAAAACCCAACAAAAACCACTAAGCACCCAAGAGATCATGAAAGGTTTCCAAGTTTTATTCCCTGCCAGTGGAGCGTTTGGGTAAAATGACTTTTTGTTCACCAATATGGTTAGGACCATCCACTTTATTTCCGTGATGCAGTGACTTATATGCATTCTTACAAGAGGCGTGCTCAACTTAAGATTGGTTACAGGTGATGATTGCAAGGTTACATGTAATGCATGCATAGGTTAATATATCATAACATTCTAAGAGTCAACCCTCCAGACCACCTACTCCAGCCCCCTTGGCTATCTAACTCTGCCCACTGCAGCTGTGTGTGGGGTGCTCACTTGTTTACAGTTTGATTTCCTGGGCTAGCAGCGTCCCAAGGACGTTTCTCAGCACGAGTTGTTCATGTTTATCAATTTATGTCCTCTACTGGTAAGAAATTCATCCACAATTCCTTAAAATTAGTATTTTATTACTGATTCAGAACAAGCTAGATACCTTCCTTCTGACATTCTGTCATCATAGTATTCCCTTCTTGAATATTCTTGATCATATCTGCTGTCATCAGAGTATCTTCTCTTTCTTGGAGACGGCGACCTGTCACGGTCTATGTCCCTGCTCACAATCCAAGACACACAATGCTTAGTAATAGGCTCAGAAAAGCAACACTATTAATGCCCAGTTGCAAAACAATGCTATGTTACTGTTATGCTTCTGCAACTTAAGCATCAATATATAAATCATTCAACTTCTTTTCTGATAATTGTCATAAAAAAATAAAGAAAAAAAAATCAAGGAAGCACTGTAAAAGAAAGCTGATACTAGAATTGAAAATGAAATGCTAGTTGGTAATAAAATCAAATGCCAAAGACAAATTCAGCACTGCGCATTCCTTGGAACACATACATCCATTTGATTAACCTACTTTTTATCTGTGTAGTATGAAACATAATAGACACTGTTAGAAAAAAAAATTAAGTGTTTAGTAAAAGAGGTTTTATTCCAATTAAAATGAGAAATTAAAAGTAAAATGGTAACAATTTACTCATGCCTCGGTACACTGCACTTCAAATAATACTCAATCACCTCCTGCTGGCCTCAATAATCTTGCACTAAAGTGAAAACTGTGATTTCAGCAATACATAAGCACAAGCAAAAAGCTGGCATTTAATCTCCATTTTCAAGTCCTGTAACAATTTAATTGAATGCTAAGGATTTTTTAAAAAACATTTCACTTTAATAACAAATCTAACTACTGCTATATTGACATGCAAGTATTTTATTAAACTTACACTTCTTTTTCACTGCTCAAGTATGACAATATATAAAAAGAGATCATGTTTCTTTTTTTTTTAAGTTCTTTTAAACTTATCTAAGTTACTATATAAAGTATACATATGGCATTGTAGGGGATAAAAACCAAGTAACTCTACCTGTCCTCTGGAGACAAACTTTTCTGTCGTGAACTGTAGCCTTCCTTCCTTTCATAACTGGAACCATGCTTTAAGAAAACAAACATATTTTAAGAATCAAGCCTCAACATTATATATTAATTACTGGGAGTACATTTATCTTGAGAACAAAGTGTACCATGTCTTCATTTTTCTTACTCCTTTACAAGAAACTGCTAATGGCAGTCAATTTTGACAAGGAGTGCTGGTTCTAAATAACAAGTAGATAAGCAGCTGGACTCCCTGCTACAGGATGCTGCAGTTGTCCAAAGCTTGCAGAGGCTTAAGAGACTGGACAAACACATAAGAAAAAAAAATCACATAGGTTACCAAAACTATTTGTCTCAGGAAGCTATAAATAGGCAGAAAGTGGGAGAACATGTGGGTGAATACTTTCATCATTGCCCCATTCCTTAACTTCTCCAGCCATCTGCTGCTGCTTACTGCTGGATAGGTCTGCTTTTCCTGCTTCCTTACTCTATACACATTTTACATTTTGTTGCATCATATGCAATACCCTTAACAGAAATCTACCACTTCTTGAAAAGTGCCTTTCCTCTCTCCTAAAAATCCCCTTTATTAATTTCTCCTTCCTCCTTTTCACTAACCATGATTTAATTTTCATGAGTCTTTTTTAGTATTTTTACATTATAAACACCCAAGTTACATTGTTCAAAATGACAGATCTTGGAAGTAAATTTAATTCTTTTTTTTTTTTAAATGTGAGCATTCAGGACTGTTCAAGTGACACACAAATAGTTCACAGCAAATTCTGTGAACTGAACCAAGGAGAGAGGTGTAGACAAAAATCGGAGCATGACTACATCTACAAGACACAAAGATGCTCCCTTCATCAAAACGTTTCAAAACTACTTTGAGTACAGCTAAGAAACAGCTTTTATAACCTCTACACTTCCACTGTAAGATTCTTCTCTTCCCATATAGTATACTTTTCCAGAACCATAATCACATGATACCAGCCCCTGATCAGATGAGAAACATGTAACACTTCACCTTGATGCAGAAACTCCGCACAAAGACTTGCTTATGCACCTTGGCTAACCTTTTTGCAAAAATACTCATTTGCTGAAGTGTCATTCTATCTATTCACATGCTAGCACAGCAGCTTTTGCCAGACCAAAGCAGCAGCTGAAATTGTTGGTCAGAAGAATACAGTGACATTTCCTTCACAAGCAGACTCTGACAGACAGCTATACCAACTGATCTCAAACTTCATTAGAAAGAAAGGCATGTTTACTAAATAACAAGTGTGCTGTTTATAATGACCTGTGCAAGCAAAACCAAAATTAACTGATGTTTCCTAAAGAAATAATATCAACACAAAGATTATGACCACCATCCAAGCAACAAATTGACAAGATTGTATGGCTAGCACACACATCCACATGCGTATCCTAAGATTACAAGAAGACTGTAAAAAAAACTTTGAAAAACACAGAAACACAGAACAGTTACTGTACTTAAACAATATTCAGCAGACTGGAAAAAAAACCAGTCTTTTTAGAATGATCCATTCTCATTAGTTTTACACCACTGATCACTGACCAAGCAAACAAGTGGTCACAAAAATAAAATAATGTTGTGTTCAAAAAAGACTAGATAAGGCACTTAGTGCCATAGTCTAGTTGATTGGACAGGGCTGTGTGCTAGGTTGGACTGGATGATCTTGGAGGTCTTTTCCAACCTGGCTGATTTTATGATGTCTCTGTATTTGGCAGTTACCATGTCTCCTTGTAAAAGCACCTCGGTCACCCTCAGTTCTTCATTACCAGGCTTTCTGTTATCTTCCTTGCCCATTTCAATCAAAACAATTAACTGAAAGCATCCACACAGTGTATCTTCGCTGTTACTTTGACAGCTGAGAAAGGACTACCATAATCACCATATTGGTAAAACATGAGATGACATAAAATTATCCTGAGCATCAATATGAAAAACCACTTCAATCAGCAAAGCTGGAACTGAAAAAGGAAAAAGGCCATACGAGGTTGAACTCCATAGAATTAGAGCCAGATAAATACCACAGATCTGACAGTGTATCAGAAGAGTACTGCTCTGCAAACCTGTCCCACATACAATGTGCTTTACAAAACTAAAATTACTTTGCCACCCAAAAATACCTTACCCCTTATCCATTTACCAGAGCGCTTTTAAATAAGACACCTGTAACTTTCACAGCAAGAAACAGTTGTCACATTAACTGCTATTTCCTGTCTCCTTATCTTTTCATTTTAACATCATTGACAAATTTTCAATGCCTCTTTTCTCCATTCCTTCAGATGCTTATGCTCTCTGTTGAGCCATCATTCAGCTTCTTTTCAACAATTACTTTATCATTATATGCTAATAATGTTCAGAACTTCTATCATTAAGACAACACATGCCAGGAACAGCTGTAATTCACTGACCTCACAGCAATGTTTCTCTTGTAAACAGCTGCTGTCAAATAATTTTACATTCACGGAAGTATTTTTTAAGATAGTATCAACTATAAACCTTACCACCAGTAATAAGACCCCAGTCAAACCCTACAATTTAAGAAAACTTACATTCACTTGTGTCACCCTGCTCTTCATCTTGACTTTCTATTTTTTAGGAAGTTCTCAATGTGCAGCAATAAGACAATCCAAGGACTTCAGCATGTGAAAACCGTATCATCTATGACACAAAGAAGACAACCAACAAATTCTTACTGCACATGGTGCTGGAACCTGTTCTTCTGCTTTGTTAATACTATGTTTCCGTAACTTCTTAAAAGAAAACAAGTAGCCCGCCCTGGATAGTCATGTATTTTACGGTCATACAGCACCTGTCGGAGCAGATTAAGGCTGCAAAACAGCATCCAGTTCTCCAGCACCACCGCCGCGGCCAGTAGGCACTGTCATACGCGAGAACCAGCGGCCAGGCCGCAGCAGGAGATGCCGAGGCCCTGTCCACGGACCCTGCCACACACCTCCCAACCCTAGCCCTAGCCCCAGCCCCAGCAGGCCACCGTGCTCTTCGTGGGGCTGCGTTACCGCTCGCCCCGCGCCCCTCCGCCCGCTGTTAAGCCGCGACTTGGGAGGGCAGGTCGCGACCACCCAGCCCGTGTGCAGACCGGGGCAGTGGACGAGACGGCGCCTGCGTGATGCCTCTCGCTCCCGCGAAAGGTGCGGGGAGGCGATCTGCTGCCCTGCCCACGGAACCGCGCCGCCACTGCGCCGCCCCCCCGCCGCCACCCGCGGCCCGCCGCGCTCCGCACCTACCGCCCACACCCGCGCACCGCCACAGGCAGCATCACTTCCGGCGGGACGCGCACGGTGTGAGCTCACTGCGCTCGGTCCCCGCCCGGCGGCGGCGCTTGGCGAGCGCCTGCGCACGGCAGCACGGCGGCGGCGGCGCGAGGGCTGTCCCACGGGCGCCGAGGCGTGACGGGAAACGTAGTGTGGCCGTGGCGCGCCCGGCGGCCATCTTGTGTCCCCGCCCCGCAGCCTCGTCTGCGCTGCTCCTTTTCGCTAACTTCATAGCGCCGCAGAATGCCTGCCTGGGCGCTCCTGTGTTCGCGTTTGTGTCCACTGCCCCAGGTCCTGTCACCAAACACCACTGAGAAGACTCTGACTCCATCCTCCTGACACTCACCCTTAAGATGTGCACAAACATTAATGCAATCCACTCCCACCTCAGGCTCCTCCAGGCTAATTAGACCCATCTCTCTCAGGCTTTCCTCATAGGCTAGATGGCCCAGGCCCCTAATCATCTTAGTGTCTCTCTCTGGTGGTCTCTCTTTAGCAGTTTCGTGTCCTTGCACTGGGGAGCCCAGAACTGAAAGCAGTGTTCGACATAAAGCCTTACCAGGACACAGTAGAGCGGGAGGGGACCCTCCCTCAAGCTGAAATTTATTAGGATTGTGGAAACTTATTCAATTTATAGGAAAAAAAAATTAAAAAAAAAAGGAAAAAAAGAAAAATGCTGTAAGAAAAATGCTCTGTAAGGTCTTAAAATGTTTACAGTTTATTTTCAGCTCTTGTAAGACAATGAAAATAAACTCTTAGAAGACAGAGCAGATCAGGGTCAGAAAGGCATTAATTTAGCCAACAGCCAGATGGTTCCTGCAGAGATGTCTGTGAGCCATGGGGCAGTACTGCTCTGCTGTGCCCATCAGCATCAATATGCAAGTCTGTGTGTGTGTGTGTGTGTGTGTGCGCGCACGCAGTGGGACACAGTATTTGTGGAGAGTAAGAAGATGGCAACAACGTGGGAGCAGTGCTGGAAAACCACTACTCACAATTTCCCTTTTCAGACAGAAGGGAGAAATGCATCAACAGCATTGTAATTTTGATGAGCTGGGGTGTACAATGGCCTTATACTGACTCGAAGATAAATCACAGTGTTATCTGCTAATGTATTCCCTGCATTCTTTCCACAGCTGAAATTGACTCAGCTGTGATGTTTGTAGAACAATCAACAAGATAGTTTCTTAGGAGCAGCAGGTATTTGCCTGCAGCATTCCTGCAAGGACCAAGGGATGAAAGCATATAATTTTATGTCTTTTATTCCTGTTCTCCCTTTCTCTCCTATGAGAATTGCACCTTCGATTGCGTGTTCTGGTTGTGGCAGTGAGAAAGCATCTCATTCTTTTGCAACTAGGTGGCTGCCAATAGGGAGGTGTCTTCCACAGTACTGTAGAGTCCTTGCCCTGTCTCAGGCTCCCAGGTCAGCCCAGGTGGCTGGCTCTTGGGCCCAGAAGCTGGGGGACTCCTGGTTGCGCCTCAGGTCATGTGGCCATCCTCTGCCATATATTTTGTAGCCCTGAAATACTGCCTCTGTCCTCCAAGTTGGTGAGCCAATCTGAATGTTTTCAGTGACTGTGGTTCTAAAACGTGCAAAACTCAAATTCTCCTTAGCATTTTGAAACACATGAAGGGACTGAATAGCTGAACAACTCACTTCAGGTGCAGAGTGACTAAGAGGGTCATAAGCACTTAGTCTCCTCTTTGTGTGGTGATTGCAGCCAGCTTTACACATCAGACAACAGTATGGGAATCATAGAATCATAGAATCAACCAGGTTGGAAGAGACCTCCAAGATCATCCAGTCCAACCTAGCACCCAGCCCTATCCAATCAACTAGACCATGGCACTAAGTGCCTCATCCAGTCTTTTCTTGAAGACCCCCAGGGACGGTGCCTCCACCACCTCCCTGGGCAGCCCATTCCAATGGGAAATCACTCTCTCTGTGAAGAACTTCTTCCTAATATCCAGCCTATACCTACCCTGGCACAACTTGAGACTGTGTCCCCTTGTTCTATTGCTGGTTACCTGGGAGAAGAGGCCACCCCCCACCTGGCTACAATGCCCCTTCAGGTAGTTGTAGACAGTAATAGGATCACCCCTGAGCCTCTTCTTCTCCAGGCTAAACAGGCCCAGCTCCCTCAGCATCTCCTCATAGGATTTGTGCTCCAAGCCCCTCACCAGCTTTGTTGCCCTTCTCTGGACATGTTCCAGCACCTCAACATCTTTCTCGAATTGAGGGGCCCAGAACTGGACACAATACTCAAGGTGTGGTCTGACCAGTGCTGAGTACAGGGGAAGAATAACCTCAACACTATGCACCAGGAAAAAGAAGAGATGCATTATTTCCTGAAACAACAGAAAAATGTTCTTGAAATGGTGCAGAAAACCAGCTAATTCAGTGTAGCACTAAGTATGGAATAAACAGTGAAACCAAAATGATGAACTAAAGAAAGCCAAGTGAAGAGGTTTCATTTAAAAACAATGCTATCTTTTGAAAATTATGACACAAAGTTGTCATAATTTTTGGGAAATATAATTCTCAGTATCTTCTTTCTACTGTCAGGAATCCCAGGTTTGGGTTTTTTTTTCCTTGTTCATAACAGCTCACATAATTGCTGGAATAATTACCATTTTTAAAATGACCTTTCAGGACACTAATTTGCTTCCTTCAGAATTCATCAGTCTCATTCTTCTATTAGTGCTTGATGTATACCCATGTAAGTGTATTGGGAATGAGTGATAGTTATTAATTATGAATATTAATTTCTGTATTAATATTAAATTTTAATTAATATTTACAGTCAGGAAAATTCCCTGAGATTCTTTGGATTTTCAGTTGGCAGGAAGTATTTGCACAGAATTAATCAGTTTAAACAATCAGAAATTGGAAAATAGTAACATGAAAACAGGAAAAATTCTAACTATGCTTCGGGAGTCTTGGCATTCACTCCAGCATATGTACTCATGACTCCTTTGGTCCCTGAGTAATTCTTCTGTATCAAAGATGCTTTCAAACTCGTGATAATGAAGGACAGCTGAGTTCCTGCTAAGCTGGCAGGTGTGAGCTGCATACACATGGCCACCTCTAACGAGCCACAAATGATGAGAGGCAGGAAGGCTCCGTGCTGAAGGCAGAACACAAAAAGACTGAATGCAGAAAGGCACAGTTTTCTAAATCATCCCCCTTTACATATCTCATTTTGAAAATCAAACTGGCCAATAGGCACTAGCACCATTTTTCTGGCCAATAAACTCAAAGCTTCCTGCCTCCTTTGACCACACAGGCACGGTGAGGGCAGCACAAGACATCTGACACATGGTCCTAACCCCCAAGCCCTCAAGGCTTTGCTGGGACCAAACCTTTATTGTTTGCTCATTTAACTCCACTCCCAGACCCACAAAACAGGAAGAGGAGAGCAAGGGTTAAACCATCCTAGCAGGATTTATGCCCTACCAGGACAGTGAGTCAGTTTGCATTGTGGAAATGCTACAAGGCTTCTGCTTTTGGAGGATGATGTTAATTTGAAAAACAAACAAACAAACAAACAAACAGAAAAAGGTTGTTACTGAAAGGATGGGGATATTTGTTAATAAAAAGGAAACTTTAATTTGCACATGCTCTGAAAATTTTGTCATTGCTTAAATACATGCATCTGGAGCACTAGATGAAGGTATTAAACATTTTGTTGTGCTCCATGTTTAACACTTCACATTCTATGTATTCTCATCGATATGGAAATACAGTTTTTATTTTGTGACAATACTCTTGGTACAGCTCTTTGTACTGAAACTAAATGTTTTTAAATCCCAGTGATGCAAATCACCTCTTCATTGTGCCCTGTGGCCTGCTTTGCAAAATAAGGACTACAACATAATCTGTATCCATAATCTGTCCAAGACTGTGATGTGTGATGGTTTGGGTGTTACCACCCCCCACCCCCCCCCCAAACTTTGGAAATCAACCAGACTAGACTCAAGACAGCTCTGGAAATTTGAATGAAGCTTATATTTACAGCTTAGCAGAATATACAAGCAGATATTTACAATATATACAGTTATATACAGAAATACACAAGGTGAAAGGTAATACAGAAACACAACAGCCCTCCCAGAAACCTGAGTCCCCAGGAGGGGCTCCCAACTGCGCTTCCACCTTCTCCCACCCCTCTCAATCTTACCCCAGTCCCAAGGAAGAATGGATGTTCTCCCAAGGGGTTAGGAAGCAAAGTGGATTAATCAGAGAGACAGCAGAGAGGCTAGAGAGAGAAATGCAGCTTGGAGCCCCCAAGCAGAAGTGCCTTATCTGTGTTTGGATTCTTGTTCTTATACCTCTCAGCAACCCTATGAATGAAGTAGACATCAACCCTTGTTTCTATTTCACAGCCTGTAATCTAGTTCTTCTCACCAAAACATTCTAGCTAGCTTCAAACTAGCACATGATGCCACAGAAGAAAGGAAGGAAGTATCAGACTGTGGCTGAGATCACTGAATGTGCTATGCAGCACTTTAACTCAAAGCCACTTTGGTTTAAACTAAGGTACCAGTGTTTGCTCTCCAACGCCCAAGTGTTAACAAAACGAGTGCAACCTGTTCTCAATCTTTTAACAATAAATTGCACATCATGCCAGATATTCTGGTGTTCTGTGCTCCAGAGGTCGTAGTTATTTTTACTTATAAAGTCATAAAAGCCAACTCTCTATTTACTTTACAATACAAAGAACAGTCAATAAAACAAGAAATTCCTAATCAAAACAAACACAAGGATAGGTTTACATTAAATAGTAACAGCCAGAAAAGGAACATTTTTTGTTGTTGTTCTGTTTATGATGAAGTTGTAGCTACAGACTTTGATTTCTTTGGCTTTCAAAATGATTTTTTCAACTGTGGCAGTCACACAGGAGGTTGAGACCAGCATGTATCTGGATGGTTTTACAGATTTTGACATGAATTCTAAAATGCTTACACCAGATACTCTGTGAACCTGCAGCAAATACCATATCACCTGCCTGTGAATACTCTATGGTTTCCCATTCTGCTGTGGAAGTAATCTTCCTGACTCACACTGTGTAAACAGGTGTCATGAAATAGAAAGGCATATGGCATCAATGTGGCAGCAGCATCTCATGAGAAGGCTGTCCTGTGGCTGATGGTGCATGTACCAGCACTCAGGCTGTCCCTCCGCACACCCTGGGAAAGAACAAACATGGAGAGCTGAGCACTCGCATCAGAGGGACCTTGAAAACAGAACAGGAAATAAACTATCTACTTCGAAGTGCCTTTGCCAAGAGACAACTGCTTACCTCTGAGAAACAAGTTTGTGTTTTGAAAGCAACTGAGTAACACAGAGTGACAAGTTACACTGTTTGGTTCCCTGCTTACATGTGGAAAGCAGAGGAGAGGCCGGGAGGGCAGGTGTGGGGTAACTGCCTAGTTTACTGTGGAAGAGGAATGCAACTGAACTTAGTGCACTTCAGGACAAGAGGCAAAATGCTTAGAACCACGAGGTTGTTATCTCAGGAAATTAAGATCTCCAAAGCTGGCTTGCCAAATGGCTGAAGGAGGGAATCTTGTGAAGATAAGACTGCTTTATTTTGGCTAAGACTAATGAAGCAAGGTTAAATCAATCGATACACATAGCTTTGAAACAAGTTCAAAGGCTGTAGTGCCTGAGCAAAGAGCTTTGTCTAATTTTAATACTGAAGTTGAAATCCTCAGTATGATAATCAGCCAGATGGAGTACATGCTAAACATATACAATCATGTTACTCAACTCTCCACTCATATCATGCTATATGTCACATAAAGGGCAGAGACAGACGGGGTCAGGCTACAAAAACCTACAAAAGGAAGATCTCTATGTGGGGAAAGACTGGACTTAGCAGAATTGAGGACAGTTGACAGTGCTCCTTCTCCTCTACCCAAAACACCCTTCTCTGCAATTCCACTAAAATGCATAAAAGCAAGAATAAATCATGATCATTATTTAAAAATCACATACTGGAAGAAGGTACATGAGTGTGCTCTAACTAGAGCTTTTTGGAGATTACTTTCATATGGGTTTATATGAATTTCTGAGTTATCTCAGGGCATGTCTGCTGCACAGTGCAAGTGGAGATGAATTGGCTAAGTTATCTCTAAATGAACTAGTTCTGGTACCAGTAATCATATAGCCACACTAAGCAGAAATCTGTGCTGTCTGATACCCTTTGTTTCATTAGGTTGGCACAGTGTTATCAATGAGCTAGGAGGATCACATCACTTCTGGTGTCCAAATTAACTCATGCCAAGTGGCTTTATGCATATAGAATGGTAATAATCAACACAGAATGATTCTCATTTTCTTAAGTGAGTGCAGTGATAGATCAGACCTTAAAATACAATAACACCCAATCCATACAAAATTAAATCAACATGAAAAGTTGTGTTTCAGATAAGGCAAATTTAAAATGTAATTTTCTACACACTGAAAATGCTGAAAGCAGTGACAATTCAACTGAGACTAATAGCAATTAAACCAAACATAATTATAATGTTTGAAACCTGCACAAAGGGAGAAAGGATAATGTGTCCAACAAATTCATATTTGCCAGCTTAATGTTGTGCATGAACACTCCATTAGTACGCCACAGGAAAATAGTTTTAGCCATGTTGTTTTCCCATAGCAGTTTTTGTCATTGCGCCTGAAATGATACAAGTTAAAAATCATCCACATGTTGTGCTCCCTGGACTGCTGCCTCCCCTGGCATAAGCAGCTGTAGATCCATTAACTTTCAGTGTTCTACAACTTTTAATAAAATTTTGTATCTAGGTCACCAAAAGTACCCAATACTACTGGAAAAGCAACCACAGCTGCTTATTCTCATAGATGATTCTTTGCAGTTAACATTGCTTTATTAATTAATCACAGAATGATGGTGACTGGTTTCCCTGACTGCTTTATTAGGAGTAAGGCATTTACACACAACTAAATCTCATTAAAATTAATCAGTGTGACCTTTAGCATGCTGCAGAAATAAAATTTTGAGCACCTATTTCCAGATAGTTGTTAGAGTGTGCCAGCCACGCTGCTGCTGAGACAAGAAATCACATTCTTTACAGTTTCAGTACAAAGTCAGTTAAGTTGAGCCTAGCCTGCAAAAGAGGTCCGAGACGACAAAGCTCAGCTTGGTTGGCAGACTGGGATATGGATGTGCAATCCCTTCTGCTACGTTTTTAGTGGCAGCAGCAATCTCTGCTACCGTGTGTTAAGCAATATATGGGAGAGAGACAAAAAAGAAGGAAAGCTCTTATATCATGTATATACCACTGCTTCAGAGGGATCTAGCATCTCTGCTGTGAAGTTCCATCACAGTTACATGCTAATAAATGGTAGAAGAACATGGATTTACAGTACTAACTGAAAAACATCTCTTTTTGGTACCTTAACCAAGTGATATTTGTGACACTCTGTCCTGGTCTGAGTAAGAGCAGACTAACTCATTTCAGTGATTTTACTTTTCAGTTCAGTCTCTTCTAAATAACTACACTTGCTGATATGAATGGCAGATTTCCACAGTAATGATAATGCTCAATGTCTTTAGTTAGTACCAAGGGTTGGTGTGCAGGCCAAGGTCACTGCTAAATCTTTTGTATCACGTTTGGGTTGCAGTAAGTAAAACACCCCATCTGTAGGGAGAAGCAGAGAGTTTAGGTGGCCCTAAACTTACTGGTGAGGTATTCCATTTCATATATGTCATGTTTGGTGTAAAGCTGAGGGATCATGAGAGTCAAGCTCTCTTCTTCAATGTCTGGCATCTGAGGAGGACTCTGTCCTCACTGCCTTAAGTCCCTATCCATGAGTTCCTGAACCTGGTTCCATAATCCAGCTACTACATCTGGTTCCCATCTGTTGCTGAGTCCAGTCTGGGACTTCTGTTGCAGCATCAGTGCTATGATGATGCAGTTGCCATTCAGGAGGTTGAGTTCAGTGTTGAGTTTACATATATTAGTTTGTTGGGGGGGGTTGTGGTTTTTTGGTTTGATTTTTGTTGGTTTTTCTCCAAAACAGCTGTTACAGTTTTATTTTCTAATTCATAACTGTCCCTTACTCCCTTTCTCTTCCCTTTTGGCAGGAGAGAGGATTAATAGAGATCATCTGTCACTCATTTAGTGGCTGTCCCAGCCCTAACCCTTGACACATTCCATCACAAATGTTATTATTTACAAAAAAAGTACCATCACATTCCTAGTTTATTTTGAAACCTCATCAAAACAAAGTTATCCCTATGAGCTCAGTGTGTAGTGCTGCTCATATGTGGAACTTCCACTGCATTAAAACATCAAATATGTTTTCTGTTATTTTAGCTACTTCTCATACTAGTCAAAAATCCTCCCAGCTCCTGTTTAAAATAGGCTCCCAGTTTGTATCTAAGATTTAATTTAATTTAAGTGCTGTAGTTACAAGGCAGTCTGGTCTGTGTCAGCTAGCGTTTTCATGTCCTTAGCTTCACTTCATTCTTATACACTAGAGGAGAATACTGGTTTGTTTCCACAGTTAAAAGAGGTCGCCAAACCAAGGTGTTGCTCTACAACAAGCCCACTAAAGTTAGAATAAGTCTGTCTAAAATGTCGAGGCAACACCATGAATTGCACTATGTTTGAATTAAGCTATATTTGGCAGCTTTAGCTTAATTAGTAACTAAAATCCTTTTTTAAAAGCAACTAAAACCTTTTCAGCTGTGTTTTTCATCCTTTGTGATGATTTTTTTAGCTTCTCTGAAGTATTTGTGTATATCTCCTGGCCTTGAAAGAAAAAAACACCTCAGCTCCTCTGCAGAGCTGGGACAGTAGAGCCCCCTCGTGGGGACACAACGTTCAGTGCCAGTGGGTTTGTGTCCAGAAACTGTTAAGTCAGAGTACCATGAATACACTTTTCATCTACATGCATTAAACCAGAGATTGAGTAGCATAACGTGCAGAGTAGTGGCTTGAGGTGTTGTGTTCATGTTCTTCAGTAAGTGCGCTAAGCTTATGAGATGTAATCCTTCTCTTACTGAAAACCTAATACATGTTTTTAGTCAAATTTTACTCTTTAAATAGAAAGAGAACATGACTGTAAAGATAGCAGAAACAAGAATATTCTATCTGTACTGGAAATTCCACCTATATTTTGTCCTGTATTAAGGACCAGTTAATTGATTGTTACATGCTTCTAAAAAGGTGCTAGATGGTTAGACCATTTGTCTTTGTTTCTCCAAGCTAGAAATGGAAAATATGTGCTTTTCTTGCACTTGGTTTTTCACAGCAGTTAAAACCCCGAATGAAACTAAACCAAAACCCAACAAAACCAAGACCTTCCCTTGTTCTTTGTCACTTTTCCATTGTAATTTTTATAATTATTTCATCAAGCAGGAACAGCCACTCAAACCTATAACTAAAAGACAAGTTAGCATAACTATTTCTCAGCTACTTGAGCTGGCATTTTAATACTGTGTTCATATTCAGTTGTGTTCATATTAATTTCTTTGGCAATCCAAAAAGAAGAGGAACTGTCTAACTGGAGCCAGTGACTACTTGCAATAAATCTCATGTGAGATTAAAGCATAAATACATCAGGGCTGATGGTATATTATAATGTACCGGAAAGGACTTGGCTACATATAGTTTTCCTTACACTTAGTGAACCCAAAACATTAAAAACATGTATCAGTTCTAAATCTCTTCAATTTCTTGATACATCTGTTGTGGGGCACTCCAAATTCATTCTCCCACTCCTTCCATCTCCAGAGGTTTGAATGGAGGAATAAGAAGGCACAAAACCCTGTTTCTCCCTTTGTCCCTTGCAGGCTTGGAGGGGAAACAGCAAAGGGCACCTTTTTCCACTGTGTACTGACTCATGGGAAAGCCCACACTGGAATCGGCTGGTGGTTGGCTGGATTCTTCATGCGCAGTATGTATGGCAAATGGACACACAATGTCTAGAAAAATCATAGAGTGAGGAAAAAAGCAAGAGATTCACACCTTTACAGAGTTCTCACTTTCAGAGTTCTCGTTTTGGACCACCCCTGTTTTTGGACAGCTCCCACTTTTGCATGGCTCCTGTTATTGTGCTGTCCCTGCTTTTGGACGGTCCCCCACTTCTGCAGCATTCTGTGCAAGTCTACAAGCTCAGCAAGTCCTTAAGTCCGTTTGAGAGAGCTGCCAGTGGCACCCGGACCCAGCTTCTCTTGGACCACACCACAGCTTTACTTCATGCTCGCTACCCCAAGCTGGGGACTGGCCAATTAATTCCCAACAAAATAAACATCTTAGGGTCTTGCTGTCATGAGAGAGGTTTGCAAGACATTGAGCAGCCCTTGGAGCTCTTGGATCTTACAGCATATCCAGATACGTGAGTTCATCTCAAGAGAGATTTAAAAACACAGAAGACTGTTTGAGAACATTTTCTTCAGAGTTTAAATGCAGTAACAATGCTGGGAAGACCCTTGGAAGTAATTCACAAAGAACTTTATTATATACTGAGCAGTAACATAACTGATGAAATAAAGACAAGAGAGTATAGTAGCAAGAAAAGTAACAGGTCAATTCTAAACTTCAGCATACTTGTATTAAAATAGTTAATTCCTCTATATAACAGCAACTAGTACTGCAGTAAGTGTTAGGCTTGTACAAAATGTGATGCAAATATTATTTTATTGGAAGTGATACATTTTAGTTATATTACAGGGGAACTCTTTACTTTGTGAGATCAACATTTGTGTTCAGAGTGGGAGTGATCCTAGGACCGTACCTGACTTGTGATTGTAGCTGATCTAAATTGCCAAAGAGCCTTAACACTGTCTTGTCTCTCATTCATTGCCTTCTGTCTCTCATTCTAATATTTTAATTGTACTTTCCATCATAGCAGTTGTTCTTTCCCAGAAGACTTTTTTTCTTTGATCTTCTGGTTGTATGTAATGGAAGAGTTAGCTCTTCAGTCTAGAAAAGAATATATTCCATTCAGTAAATAGAGATTCACTAAGCTTTTTCCACTTTACCTAGAGACAGATGTAAGCTCTATTAACACTTTCCCCCCTTTAACTACTGTGGTGTCTAAAATTTTATGGAGAGCAGTGTTACCCAGAAGAAGGCACCACAACGAGCCCCTTTACAAATCATGTCACAAAATGCAACATTTGTTTATTATCTTTTCTTAGTGCTGTAGCAGACCTACAAATTAATAGCTGTTCCAAACTATATGCAAACAGTAGGTGCCTCACTTAATTAACTCTGCCCCTGTGTGATGTGATCTAGGCCCTGCTTGTGCTAAAAATGGGCACTGATTTTCCTGTGGCATATAGCTGCCTTTCTCCAAAGCAACTTCGTTGGTGCCACCAACACAATTTTGGGTTCTTTGATCTTGGGGAACTTTACATGGCCCTGGGGTCTGCTAGTGATAGATGGGGTACATCTGTCTCAGAGGGGGAGAAAGACCCTGGCACGTGAGCTGGCAGGGCTTGGTGAAAAGGTTTTAAACTAGGTTGGAAGGGGGAGGGGGTTAAACACAGTAATACTAGAGACTAATCGGAGGAGGCTGAGGGTAGTAGGCTAGAGACTGGGGTAAAACCAGCAGCCCAGCTGAAGTGTATGTACACTAATGCATGCAGTACGAGAAATAAACAAGAGGAGCTGGAAGCCGTGGTACAAGAGGAACACTATGATGTTGTCACCATCACAGAAACGTAGTGAGATGACTTACACAATTGGAGTGCTGTAATCAATGTCTACAGACTCTTCGGGAGAGACAGGCAAGGGAGAAGGGGTGGAGGAGTGGCCCTATACATTAGGAATGCTCTGGATGTCATGGAAGTAAAGATTAAGGATGATTAGGTTGACTCCCTATGGGTAAGAATTAGAGGGAAGGTCGACAAGGCTGACATCCTGGTTGGAGTCTGTTACAGACCACCTAACCAGGAAGAAGAGGTTGATTTATTATTTTTTAAGCATCTGGAGGCTGCCTCAAGATCATCTGCCTTTGTTCTTGTGGGCAACTTTAACATGCCAGACATGTGCTGGGACTTTAACACTGCAGAAAAGAGGCAGACTAGAAAGTTCCTAGAGTGTATGGAAGACAACTTCTTGTCTCAGCTGTTACATGAGCCTACCAGTGGTGCAGCCCTGCTTGATCTGATGTTCACAAATAGAGAAGGGCTGATGGGAGATGTGGTGGTTGGAGGCTGCCTGGGGTCCAGTGACCATGAAATTATAGAGTTTTCAATATTCAGTGAAACTAGAAGGGGCCTCAACAAAACCTCCACTTTGGACTTCTGAAGGACAGACTTTGCCCTATTTAAGGAACTAACTCAGAAAGTTCCTTGGGACACAGCCCTTAAAAACAAAGGAGCTCAGGAATGCTGGACCTACTTCAAGAAGGAACTCTTGAAGGCGCAGGAAAAGGCTGTCCCAATGTGCCAGGAGATGAGACAATGAGACAGACAGCCAGACTGGATGGGAAAGGAACTTTTAAAGGAATTAAGGGGAAAAAAGATATAAAAAAAAAACAAACAGGGAGGTATCCCAGGAAGAGTTCAAGGATGTTGCTAGGTCTTGTAGGAATTAGAGAGGCAAAAGCCAATTTATAACTTAGGCTGGCCACTGTTGTTAATGTCAAAAGAAGGGGCAAGGACAACCTCCACTCCTTACAAGATGGAGAGGGGAATGTAGTAACAAAAGATGAGGAAAAGGCAGAGGTACTTAATACTGTCTTTGACTCAATCTGCAATAGTGGGACAGGTTGTCTCCAGGATAACTGGCCTATTGAGCTGGCAGATGGAGCCAGGTACCAGTATAGTCCTCCTGTAATCCAGGAGGAAGCAGTAAAGGGTCTGCTGAGCCTCTTGGATCCTCATAAGTCCATGGGATCAGATGGGATCCACCCTAGTGTGCTGAGAGAGCTGGCAAATAAGCTGGCCAAGTCGCTCACCATGATTTATCAACAGTCCTGGCTCACTGGAGAGGTCGCTGAAGACTGGAAGCTGCCAATGTGGTGAAGAAGGGCTGGAAGGAGGAACCCCAAAATTATAGACCTGTCAGCCTGACCTGAGTGCCAGGCAATGTTATGGAACAGGTCATCTTGACTGCCATCACAAAGTACCTACAGGATGGCTAAGGGATCAGGCCCAGCCAGCATGGGTTTAGGAACAGCAGATCCTGCCTGACCAACCTGATCTCCTTTTACAATCAGGTTACCTGCTTGGTGAATGTGGGGCAGGCTGTGAATGTAGTCTACCTGGACTTCATCAAGGCCTTTGACACTGTCTGCCACAACAAGCTCCTGGCGAGGCTGGCAGCTCATGGATTGGATAGATTTGCTCTGATGTGGGTCAAGAACTGGCTGGAGGGCTGGGCCCAGAGAGTGGTGATGAATGGTGCCACATCCAGTTGATAGCCAGTCAGTAGTGGTGTCCCCCAAGGACCAGTGCTGAGCTCAGCACTGTTCAATATCTTTATTGATGATCTGGACCAGGGGATTGAGTCCAGCATCAGTAAATTTTCAGATAACACCAAGCTAGGAGCAGGTGTTGATCTGTTGGAAGGTAGGAGAGCCCTGCAGAGGGACCTTGACAGGCTGAATGGGTGGGCAGAGGCCAATGGGATGAGATTGAACAAGGCTAAGTGCAGGGTTCTGCATTTTGGCCGCAACAACCCTAAGCAGTGCTACAGGCTGGGGACAGAGTGGCTGGAAAGCAGCCAGGAAGAGCCTTTTCCAATACCTGAGGGTACTGAAGCTGAAGATGAGCCAGCAGTGCGCCCAGGTGGCCAGGAGAGCCAATGGCATCCTGGCTTGGATCAGGAACAGTGTGGCCAGTAGGACAAGGGAGATTATTCTGCCCCTGTATTCAGCATTGGTAAAGCCACACCTTGAGTACTGTGTGCAGTTCTGGGCCCCTCAATTCAAGAGAGATGTTGAGGTGCTGGAATGTGTCCAGAGAAGGGTGACAAAGCTGGTGAGGGGCCTGGAACACAAACCCTATGAGGAGAAGCTGAGGGAGCTGGGATTGTTTAGCCTGGAGAAGAGGAGGCTCAGGGGTGACCTCATTGTTGCCTACAACTACTTTAAAGGAGGTTGGTGGGAGTTGGTCTCTTCTGCCAGGCAAGCAGCAACAGAATGAGGGGACACAGTCTCAAGCTGTGCCAAAGTTCCTCCCAGAGAGAGTGATTGGCATTGGAATGGGCTGCCCAGGGAGGTGGTGGAGGCACCGTCCCAGGAGGCGTTGAAGAAAAGCCTGGATGAGGCACTTGGTGCCATGGTCTGGTTGATTGGACAGGGCTGGGTGCTAGGTTGGACTGGATGATCTTGGAGGTCTCTTCCAACCTGGTTGATTCTATGTTTCTATGATTTTTGTACGAAGAGGGACCACTGTAAAAGTAAACTGGCTTTGTGTCCGAAATCTCCATGGGGCTTATGAGGCAAAATGACTTCAGAAGAGAAAGTAGGTTAAAGCAAGAACAGACAATCTCCTCAATTAACAGTGCACAAATACCCAATTCAGGGCATTTCAGATTGATTAGTTTTAAAAAGAGCAGGGGTCAAAAAGAGTTAAACTGCTAAGAATTACAAAAACACGTTCCTTAACTCATGCTTGGATGAGGCACCCTGCAGATCTACCATGAGTCAGTTTTAACCTGAGTTTACTTTATAGATGTCATTTTAAAATCTCATTTGAAATAATCTTAACACTTGTAGATAGTCTGGTTTTTGACAGGAACACTTCTTGAAAACCTGATTACATTTTCTTTTTGGAGTGTGTCTCTGCCAGTGTCCTTTAGTAGGTGTGGGAGGGTTTGTTGCATTTTTAAAGTATTAAATTGTAGGTAATTTGTTTGTATAAGGATTAAGAGCAGAAACAGTGTCTTGTTAATCAGTTCCTTTTAGAATTTCTTGTTTTAGTCATGGATTAAAATTTATTCCTGTTTTTTTTCCCTACCTAGTGAAATATTATTGTTATTTTTTACTATACCAACTATTAGCAACAATACAATTTTTCCCCCATCTCCCAGATGCAGTCATAGTGAGCTGTAACTTATGGAAATCACAGAAACATAGAATGGTTTAGGTTGGAAGGGACCTCAAGGATCATCCAGTTCCAACCCCTGCCACAGGCATGGACACCTCCCACTAGAACAGGTCGCTCAAGGCCTCATCCAACCTGGCCTCGAACACCTCCAGGGAGGGAGCATCCACAACCTCCCTGGGCAACCTGTGCCAGTGTCTCACCACTCTTACTGTAAAGAACCCTTTCCTGACATCTAGTTTGAATCTCCCCCCTTCCAGTTTAAAGCTACTACTCATTGTCCTGCAATTACAAGACCTTGTAAATAGTCCCTCCCCAGCTTTCCTGTAGGTCCCCTTCAGATACTGGAAGGCCACTATAAGGTCTCCTCAAAGCCTTCTCTTCTCCAGGATGAAGAGCCCCAACTCTTGTAGCCTGTCCTCATAGCAGAAGTGCTCTAGCCCTCTGATCATGTTTGTGGCTCTCCTCTGGACTTGCTCCAACAGTTCCATGTCCTTCTTGTGTTGGGGGCTCCAGAACTGTACACAGTACCCCAGGTGGGGTTTGATGAGATCAGAGTAGAGAGTGAGAATCCTCTCCCATGCCCTGCTGGCCACACTTCTCTCGATTCAGCCCAGGACACGGCTGCTGTCTTGGCTGCATGTGCACACTGCTGGCTCATGTTGAGCTTTTCATCAACCCAGACCCCTAAGTCCTTTTCCTCAGAGCTGCTCTCCAGCCTTTGTGAAGTTCTCTAATATATTGTTCCACTGCTTCTCAGCTGCAGTTATGAATTACTTTGAATGTAATTACCAATTTTTGACACTGCAGAATTTTCCTAGCTCCATAATTTACTGCTACTGTTTCCATCACTCATGTGTCTTTCTCCACAATATGACAGTTTATCATTTTGAGAACACAAGTGAGTTAGTTTTTCTCAGTTTTTCTCCCTTCTTTTCATGAAGAAAGATTGCCTCCGAGAGTTTTTGTTTTGGAAAGGGCAGTTCCAGAAAATATTAATCTCTATACTTAAAAATTCTGCCAAATGTTGCAACTGAGTTGAGAGAGTTTAGTTTTCTTCTATGCAAATAACAAAATGTTAACTAAATGACTGCATTCTTCTAATATTTCCAGTATGGAGACTCCTGCCTAACATCTTTGCTGGCATTCTGAAGAAAGGGAGGATGTGTTGCCTGCCAAGACTGCAGAGCATTGCTTCTTGGTGAGCTTCTATATTGGCTGGGCTGGTTTTGTCCTTTGCCGGTTGACATCAGGACAGCTGGCAGCAGTCCAGGCGGCAGTGGGAAGCACTGTTTGTTTGTTTGTGTTTGTGTGTATAAGCAGAGAAGAAAGATGGCATGAAGAAGAACAAAGAGAGAGTAAACAAAGAACAGCTTCAGCTACAGCAAAGTCATAAAAACTTAGATAATAAGCCTAAAATACACATGAAGGCACACATGAAATACACATGAAAATAATCACTAATATCCTCTAAATCTCATAGAGGCAAATTTTTATAACCACATGAAATGATACAACTTTTTAGCATTTTTTCAAGATTTAAGAGTCATCATTATGTTTTCTGAGTATTGCACAACTGATTGACTGCTTCATGACTGTTGAAAAACTGAGGAATGGTCATTACAGCATGGAGTAAATTCATCGTCTTAAAAGGAGGAATTTTTTGCTTCAGGCAAATGAATGGTTTAGGCAAACCATTGTTTTAGGCAATAACTGGTTTAGGTAATGAAAAAATAGCAGCTTGTCTCTCGAAGACAGCATGAGGGAGGGGAAGAGGAAAAGAGAAAAAGAGGGCTTGAAATCAGAAAATTATGACACTTTGTGAAAAAAAAATTCCTTTCTTTAGTCTTTGCATTCAGCATAGAATTGGATGTAATGTATTAGTAGCACTGCAGAGCACAAGAAGAGCCATAAGCAAAAAGGAAAGAAAAAAGGTGGGATTTGTTGGAAGTTAATCACTGGCTTCGGTCTGCAAACTAGTTTTGTAAGTGTACTTAATTATCACAGTATCACAGTATCATCAGGGTTGGAAGAGACCTCACAGATCATCAAGTCCAACCTTTTACCACAGAGCTCAAGGCTAGACCATGGCACCAAGTGCCATGTCCAATCCTGCCTTGAACAGCCCCAGGGATGGCGACTCCACCACCTCCCCGGGCAGCCCATTCCAGTGTCCAATCACTCTCTCAGGGAAGAACTTTCTCCTCACCTCAAGCCTAAATTTCCCCTGGCGCAGCCTGAGGCTGTGTCCTCTCGTTCTGGCGCTGGCCACCTGAGAGAAGAGAGCAACCTCCTCCTGGCCACAACCACCGCTCAGGTAGTTGTAGACAGCAATAAGGTCACCCCTGAGCCTCCTCTTCTCCAGGCTAACCAATCCCAGCTCCCTCAGCCTCTCCTCGTAGGGCTGTGCTCAAGGCCTCTCCCCAGCCTCGTCGCCCTTCTCTGGACACGCTCAAGCATCTCAATGTCCCTCCTAAACTGGGGGGCCCAGAACTGAACACAGGACTCAAGGTGTGGTCTAACCAGTGCAGAGTACAGGGGCAGAATGACCTCCCTGCTCCTGCTGACCACACTATTCTTGATGCAGGCCAGGATGCCACTGGCTCTCTTGGCCACCTGGGCACACTGCTTATAATCCAAAGCTCTGTGCAGATTACCTGCTGTATACAGATGGCACATTTTAGACTGGATTTTCCCAGAATATCTGAGTGCTTGATTGCACATTTGTCGTGGTAGGCCTGATAGGCCAAAAATGGGCTTATCCATGCCCCAGCTTGCCCAAGCATGTTTCTCTGCTCCCCCTCCTTCTGCGCTGGGGAGAAGCAACCATGGGCAAGAGAACAAAAGAACCTGGAGCCATTGAGTCTAAGGACTCTGGCTTGTCTAGACATGTTCACCTGCTCCCCTTCCTTCTGTGCTGGGGAAAGCAGCCACAGTAAAGGAAAATAAAAGCCTTGGTTTCACCTAATATAGTCAAGCTTGGAAAAGTGCCATTCTGGTTGGCTAATCTACATCCAAAGGCCCATTGGTCTTGGGTGGATACTGATAAAAGGGATGACCAGGTAGGATGGTGTGCTGCTGCTGCCTCATTGCATCCTGAATTTCTCTGGAAACTCCATGCCCTGAAGAGCTTACCAGGAACAAGCTCTAAATGCCTGCTTGTGATTGGCCTGCATGGCCAGTGTGACATTGTGCCAGGACTGCACACTGCATTGCATCCTGCCTGTCCCTCCGCAAAGAGGAACCAGGTGAGAGACTACACTATAGACTCCCAGCTTCCTGAGAAAAGTACCTGGGAAACTCTGACAGCAACCCCTCCACGTGCTTTGGGTACTGTTTGATAATATTTTGTGAGTAAATAAAGCCTCTTCTAATTCATTAATTGCCTTCTGCCATAAGCAGAAAGGGGCTTCCTGTGTCCTCTAGTGGATAAGCAGTATAATTAACCACAAGAATCTTCTCTTCCAGTATAATGTTTCTGTTTGCCACTTTAAGAAATAAGCAATTTAGTTTTGCTCATTCCCTGTGTGTATAAATTTCCAAACTCTCTGTTTCTGAACCTTGAGAATAAGTTTTCTGGCAAGTTTTAATGTTAATAAGCAGTTTTCATAGTTATTAACAATCATTGCCTGGATATCAAAATGAATAGATTATTAATTCTGCACAATCCTTCACTACATTACTGTGGTTACCTACAGAAAAGTAGTAATTTTTATGGTTAAGTAAAAGGGTGTACATCAGAGTGATCCTACAAAGTTTGTGCATGGGTACAAAACATTTAGCTCTATTTAGGTCACTTCTGGGATCAGCAAAGGAAGAGAAAGAGAAAGAAAAGGCCTGAGGATTGTAGCTGACTGTCTGAGGTTGGGTTTGTGAGAGAAGCAGGCAAGGAGCAGTGGGCATGGCCCTTCATTTCTCCATAATAGTCAGTTTTTTCCTGGGGTAACAGGCCTTACTGAAAGGAAAGCAAGAAAAAGAACTCTGCCAATGAACTCCATACCAAAAAAAACTATTTCAAAACAATTTAAAATGAAAGGTGAGAGCATCTACCTTACACGGCAGCAACCTTATACAATAGTGACAAAATTCATAAAACAGAAAGCAAGAGCTCCTTGTCCTGACAGATAGTCTCACTGTCAGTCCCATGTACCACACTCAGTGGCAGATGAGCTCTGCAGCATGCTGTGATGTTTAGCAACATGGGCTATTTCACACCAAAACTGAGGAGCTGGCAGTGTGTAAGTACAAGGCTATCAAAGTCACACATTCATGCACTTCAGATAATTTTCCACTGCCTAGCTGAGACAGCTTCTGGCTTCAGTAGGTTCCCCTCAGCTTTGCTTACTCACTCTTATTCACTGCTAGCTCAAGATAGCTGCTGTCTCTGCAAACAAAATTTGTTCACTTCCAATATTTTTTACACCACCCTGGTGCCCTAATATTGCCTGACCCTCAAAAACATCTACCACAGAGTTTTTGGGTAATTTTATGTCTGTCCCTCCATCTCATTGCATGGGTTGGCCATAAGCTGAAATTTATAAATTAAATTAAAACATACACATGTAAATAATTTCTTTAAATTATTCTCAATACCCTGCCATAGAAGCAGGAATTTTAAACAGTAGGCATGGCGTTGGGTGCCAAAATAAAGATGTGATGGTTTGGGTGTAACCCACGCTCCCCACTCTTCTGAAATCAATCAGACTAGACTCAGCTGAGCTGGAAATTAAAGAATGAAGCTTTGTAGTTACAGCTTAGCACAATATACAAGCAGGCATTTACAATTTATACAGCTATAGACAGAAATAGACAAGTTAAAAAGTAATACGGAAACACAACACCTCTCCCAGAAACCAGAGTCCCCAGGAGGGGCTCTCAACCACCCTTCCACCTCCTTTCCACCCCTCTGCCTTATCTCAGACTTTGCCTTACGTTCAAGGTGAGTTTGGAAGATCAGCCGGGGGGGTTAGAAAGCAGAAGCATTAGTTACACAGACAGCAGGTTAGGGAGAAAAGTGCAAGCTGCCAGAGACACACAGCAACTGTGTTATCTATGTGTTCCTGATTTTATACTTCTCAGCAAGCCTATGAGTGAAGTAGACATCACCACTGTTACCTTTTCACAGCCTACAATCTAATTTTTCTCACCAAAATATCCCAGATAGGCTCAAACTAGCACATCCCTAAATAGCTTGCTAATAGTTCTCTTTAGCAGAGTAACCTATTTTTTCTCAGGTGTATAACAATTTAAGCAACAGAGGCTTTCCAGACAGATCCTAGGCTGCTGAGAGCTTTACACACTGAAGCCAGCACTTTGAACTCTAACTGGACACTATATAAAGCATTTCAGAATCATAAATAAAAGGCTTGTGATGTGATAAGCTCTGTGTCAGAGCACTAATGCAGTGAACTAGATGATGTTATTCATATCAAGCATGCAGCTGGCCAGATGCAGTTGTTTCTGAGCTGTGCAGATCTGTATGAAGGAAGACAAGTATGAGAAAGTAATATAAAACACAAATAGAAGAAATAAATTGTAGCATTTCGAGGCAGTCTCAAGTTCCAAAGAATAAAATTATGTCCTTGGTTGTGGGAGCAGCACTAGGATTAAGTTTAACTCTGTGACATGTAGCTTTGTTCTCTTCACAGGAGAGTCTGTATTCTGCAGGTTCTCTCATCTTTATTACACAGCAACTCAATACTTTTACATGGAAATTACAAATTAATTTTGGGTTGCAGAGTGTGTCCATTCTTTATCTCACTAGATTAAGGGAAAAAAGTATTCATTGTAATATTAGAATACAACTAATTAGATTCCTTAATAATAATACATTTATCTGCCAAACACACCTATGTAAACAACCTTTTAAAGGCTGTACTGGCTGCTTAAATAAAGGTAAACAGAGATTTACTCTTTTAATTACTATTTTATGGATTTTCATAGCTTTGGCACCACACTTCTAGTTTTTCCAGTCTGTTTGTATCACAGCACAGCCTTATGGGGTGGAAGAAAACCTCTACTCTGAAAAAATTCAACAAGTACTCTTTTAACATATAGGTGCAAAATCACTTTGAGGTGAGTTGCTTGTGCTCTGTGCTTGGCATAAACACAGGGAATTTGTGGCACAGCTAATCAGTATGCCATTTTTCTAGGCATTCAGTGCATTATTTACAATTCAGTGGATTTATTTTGTTCTGATTAATAATATGACAACTTTCTGAGCTTTAGGAACTATTTCACTAACATTCATAAAAAGAAAAGTAACATTTATTTTCTAGCATGCAAAATACAGCATTTGCCTATATCTGGAAGTTTGTTCCTTTTATCATTAGCCCAGTCAAATATGAAACTTGAAGGGGTGCATTAATGAGTATGATATTTCAGTTCTTGGTTTACCACATAGTTTGCTGCTCTTGAAATTTCTTCTCGTGACAACTGTAGTCAACATTTGCCAATCTGAGTTGGCAATATTTAAATCTTTTCCTTTCCCCTTCCCCCCCCCCCCCCTTTTTTTTAACGAATATTTGTAACTACTTTTTCCATATATATATAAGTAATTTCTACAACAAATTAGAAACAATTTCAATTGTCAAAGCAGGAACTATTTTTTCTATTTCTTGATTTGATTTCTATGTGATGGTAAACTTACCAAAGACAAAATGCCTTGGAAGAAAAGGAGAGTGGGATGAACCTCATGAGGTTCAACAAGACCAAGTGCAAGGTCCTGCATATGGGTAGAGGCAATCCCAAGCACAAATACAGGCTGGGCAGTGACTGGCTGGAGAGAAGCCCTGAGGAGAGTGACTTAGGGGTGCTGGTGGATGAGAAGCTCAACATGAGCCAGCAGTGTGCACTTGCAGCCTGGAGGGCCAACCAGAGCCTGAGCTGTATCAGGAGAAGTGTGGCCAGCAGGGCGAGAGAGGTGATTCTCCCTCTCTACTCCACTCTGGTGAGGCCCCACCTGGAGTACTGTATCCAGTTCTGGAGCTCTCATTACAAGAAGGATGTGGAGATGCTGGAGCACATCCAGAGAAGGGCCACTGGGTTGGTCAGAGGGCTGGAGCAGCTCTCCTATGAGGACAGACTGAAAGAGTAGGAGGTGGTTCAGTCTGGAGAAGAGGAGGCTCTGAGCTAACCTTATTGTGGCCTTTCAGTATCTGAAGGGGGCCTACAAAAAAGGTGGGGAGGAACTTTTTTAGGCTATCAGGGAGCGACAAGACTAGGGGGAATGGAGCAAAGCTGGAGCTGGGGAAATTCAGACTGGATGCGAGTTCTTCACCATGAGAGTGCTAGGACCCTGGTATGGGTTGCCCAGGGCCCCATTCCTAGAGGTGTTTAAGGCCATGTTGGATGAGGCTCTGGCCAGCCTGGTCTAGGGTAGGGTTTGGAACTAGATGATCCTTGTGGTCCCTTCCAACCCTGACTGATTCTGTGATCCTGTGAGTGAATTTTATAAAATACGGGAGAAAGGTGAGCTTTGTTCAGAAGCCTCCCTGCTCATTACCAGATAGCTGTAGTTTAATGATTCCACTGTGGTGTAAAGAAGCAATCAAATTAGATGTTGTGTGAAGCTGCCATTACCCTGTGTGTTTCTCTGTATAGTTCCAGCTTAGAGCATCTTGTTTCTTTCATAGCAGGCCCTCAGATTACCAAATCTCATCCTTTCCAAATCAAAGTGCTGTCAGCATTTTGCAGCATAAACAGGATGCTGAGATAATTTTACAATAGATTCTCTTCAAACAGCATTGACTTGTACACTTAGAACATTTCTTTTTCTTCTGGGATATGCAGAAGAAGGTGCACTAAAGTGAGCAGCATTTTAAAACTGAACAAAACTAGGAACAGAAATATCTCTTAAAAGTAGGACCAAAGCACCTCTGTGGGGATGGTGGGGATTTTTGAAAGCAAATTCTTCTCAAGCACTGTCTGAATTGTGTTTCAGTCAGCTAGTAAGAGCCAGTTTAAATGTGGAAAACATGTCCATGCCTTGAAAAGCATGGATCATCTCTTTTTATTTACTAGCTGAAAAATATGGTACCTTGAAAAGTCTTCAAGGTAATATATATCAAATCAGACCCCACCCTCAACATCAAAAACATAGCCTCAGTTAGTAACCAGCGTGTAGAGTGCTGGGCTTGCTGTGCTGACCCTATTGCTTTATGTGATGGTTTGGGTGTTCCCCACCCCCCCTCCCCACCCCGCTCCACACACACACACTTTGGAAATCACCCAGACTAGACTCAGCTAGCTCTGGAAATTGAATGAAGCTTATTATTTACATCTTAGTAGAACATACAAGCAGATATTTACAGTACATACAGATATATACAGAAATATACAAGGTAAAAGGTAATACAGAAACACAACTCCCCTCCCAGAAACCTGAGTCCCCAGGAGGGGCTCCCAACTGCCCTTTCACCTACCCACTCTCAACCTTACCCTAGTCCCAAGGAAGAATGGAGGTTCAGCCAGGGGGTTAGGAAGCAAAGTGGATTAGTCAGAGAAATGGAAGGTGAGGTTAGAGAGAGAGATGCAGCTCAGAGCTCCCCAGCAGTAGTGCCTTATCTATGTGTTGATTCTTGTTCTTATACATCTCAGCAAGCCAATGAGGGAAGCAGACATCACCATTGTTTTCCTTCCACAGCCTGTAATCCAATTCTTCTCACCAAAACATTCTAGCCTGCTTCAAACTAGGACACTTTATGATGAAGTTGAAAAAATAAAAATAATAAATACAGAAAGCAAAAGAGTTAAAGACAGCAGAAGGGCAGAACTTTGTATGATAGGCTTTAACTTTGTAGCATTTTCTTTAAATCCACTCTGCCAAGGAATGTGCTTTCTTCTTGGATATTCGTTTTGTACCTATACACAATCTGTAAATGCTTCACATTGTATTTCCTAGTCATGTTTGTAATTTACTAGCATCTCTATAAAAGATTGTCACAGACCTGGGTAATGATAGGATGGGGAACAGATAGATGCTGATAGATGAACTGAAAAAGAGAAAGCAAACCACGGTTTTCATGTTTCATCTGCCCATCTCCCATTTCAGACACAGTTGACACCTGGGATTGGAGTGATATAACATAGAATTTCACTTCTTTCTCCTGGTGGAAGGATAAAGGTCTTACTACATCTCACTGGGTCTGAATTGTGCTTACTACAGTCAGTCTTTCCAAAATAAATGGTATCCTTGGTTTTCTCATATTCTTTCTGCTATTTTCTGCATTGGCAAGTAAAAACAGAACAAGCTCTGGAGTTTCACATAGACATGGTGCCCCATTCACAGGAAAGCCTGGGCTTCTCTGCTATGAAATGGCAGTTGAAGGCAGTGAAACACAAGACAGGACAGATACACACACTACCAAAGAAAGCATAAGACTTAGCAGGTAAAGAACTGCTTGTTTCTTTCACAGGGAAATTCCAGAATCTTGGTTTTACCTCAAATTCAGATATTTTTGCAAAAGTAAATAGAACCACAAATCAATATATAATTACCAAAGTTTCGCATTTCATTTTCAAGGTTATTATACAATATTAAAAGTTTGGTTTGTTTTCTTTTCCAAAATAAAACAGCAAAGTATTGCTGTGAAGTAAGGTGACCACATTCAAATGAAAGCATAAAGGTCAATGAGGAAAGCAGAAAAGTGAGTATTTGCATAATTCCTTTTTGGAACTTCTGAAATCCTGGGAATGAAAGTTTAGATCTATAGATAGTATGTTTGTCAAATCCATCTCTACCTAAACACTGCCCAACTTTGTCTCAAAATTATAAAAGATTTTTACTCAGAACTATTTCTCCCTTGTCTTTTGCTCCCTTATCTTGTTAGCATATGACTATTGGTAGTGTGTCCTTGGCTTTTCACGAACACAAAAGATAAATGCTTAATAATAATGTTTCATCTTACTTTACGCAGAGGTCAGAAACTGATCTCAGCTACAGCAGTGTAAATCTGGAGAAACTCAGCTGAGCTCAATGGACTTACTCAGGCCTGAAATCAATTATTACTCTGGTGTAAGTGAGATAGAGCCCAGCACATTGGCCTCGTTCTGGCATTGAGATGCAAACTGCAACCGCGGGGACATCAAAGGATTGCCCAGGCATCTTGGTGGCAGCCCCGAAGATGCTCTTGCTCCTTGGCACTATTCGTGTAGATCAGGCGAGCAACAATGCTGGGGCGTGCCTGGGTGCTGCACTGCATGTAGCTACACAGCCAAGGAGCAAACAGGGAGAGATTCAATAGAAGGCAGTAATTGTTATGCAGTCATGCAAGAACAGAAACAAAATACAGCTTAAATGCTCTTCCTCCAGCCCAGCCCCCATGATTATGCCTCTGATAACCACAGTGGTAGCTATGGTGTCTATTTTTCCATTTCAGTCTTTGGCATCAGTGAGCACTGGCACTAAAGCAGACCCCAGTGGGATGCCTGGAAGACAGTGCCGTGTCAGGTTAGTAACGGGCTACATCAGCTTAGATAAACTGATGCTTCCTGACGCCCACCCTCTGAGAGCCACCTTGTAGGAACTGGCTGCAAACATACCACAAAGTCCCATTCCATCTCCTTCCTGTGTCCTACCTCCTACTGCCAACCAAAGAGCAATTAAGAACACAAAGCATTACACTGTAACAGTTTAAAAATTAAACTTCTATCCTGTGTGTCATTATATCACTTTTTACACAGAGAATTTAACCCAAAATTGCACATCTCCTATTAGTGGCTGAGTCTCAATTACTCTCATTGTAAGCACCTCAGTAGCTTAATGGAATGTAGTTGCAGGTAAGGATCCACAGACACTCTTGAAACCAGTTCCCCAAGGAGCCTGCTCTTTCCAGATTGCATTAGGTTTAATAAAAGGCTGAGGTACTTAATGAGTTTTGCCATACTATTACTTTATATGAGACAAAACTGTACTGAAATAGATTTTTTAATCCTTGGTGATATTTAATCACTAGTGATTTATTTTCAATCCAGTAGCTGATGCAAGCAAATGTGAAGAGCAGAAATACTGGTAAGGCACCTAATTCTGAAAGTAAAGAATGACATTAAATTTAACAAGCAAATATCTTCCATTTTTTTGGTTCAGTTTTTATTCCAATTGTTTAGTACTATTTACTTTTCTCTATTTGTTATGCTACAGTTGGCAAATCTGAGAAAAAGTAGTAAATAAATACATGAAACCTTGATAAATTCCTTGACAAGCAGGATAAAGCCTCATTTGGAAGGGAAATAACAAACAAGTATTAGGAAACTGCTTGATTTTTCTGAAGTTTGCTTTAAAAAAAAAATTAAAATCAAGTGTCCAAAAGATGAACTTTGTTTTGTATTAAGTTTGAACTAATTTAGCTTATTCTTTGAAAATGGAGGGATTCCCACTGTGGGCAATGTTTTCTTTACTGAATGTGCTGCTTTAGTTTGGAAATCTCTCTAATAGGAAAAGTTCCTTGTTCCCCATTTAACTCCCCACTGCAAATTCCATATGACTTCACAAGCTGCTGTCAGATGCCATATCAATATGCTGCTACTAAAACTAAAGGAGGGGTCATTTTCTTCATCCATGTTACAGAGGTGCCCACAAAACAGACAGCAACAGCCACCTGAGTACTGTAGATTCACTGAGATTACTCTGCACTCCTTCCAACACAATAAAGTTACAGGTTCACATATCAGTTGGGAATACAATGCTGCACAACCGGTTAAACTATCTAGTGGGGGTGCGAAGATTCCTTGGATGAAGTTCCAGTCTAAGGGGAGAGGAGCTGACTGCCAGGCTGCTTGATGCGTGGAGAAGCCCTCTCTCCATAGCAGGACTTCATTTATACCCTGTTGAGTGTGTGCAGTGGTCAATTTCTTAATTAGTTGAAGGGCTGAGACCTCCAAGCAACACAAGGGAACTTCTGGGCCCAGAGGTGCCAACTAATATCTGGAGGCATTGAGCTGAGCTCTAGCAGCTTCTAGCAAAACCCAGCCCTTTGTGTGGTGTCAGTCAGGCCCTTTGTGTTTTTGAAGGTGGTTATACCTGCCATAATCCATAGCACTTCTAGACAGCCTGGAACAGGTATCTGTGTTCTGCCTGCTAGATATGTAAAAAGTATTAATGATAAATGCAAAAGAGAAAGCTGCCAACTCCTGTATTATCACCTCTTTATTAAGCTCTTGCAGTTAGAAGATTTATTATGGAGTATAAAGATATCCACTTAAAGCTTACCATTTGGGTGAGAACTACATATTTTTACTGAATACAAGCCTCAGAGCTGACAAGAGTCAGGATAACAAATAGTTGTTTCTGCTCCAGCCCAAAGTCCCTGAAACACCCAGAGTGATTCCTGAGAAAAGGCCAGGGCAGGCAGAGATTTGCCAGTCTACTTGGCTAAAGCGCTAGATGTAAGGAGGAGGATCACCTCTAGAACGTCTGCGAACTGAAAGGTGGTTCGGGCTAAGAGGTCAAAATAAAGTAATTTTCTTCACATCACCATTGAAAGAATTAAACTATACAAATTAGTAATAAAAACATGCTGAGAGCACTGAAGATAGATGGAAAGTGTTATGTTTCTAGTTATGGGGTGCAAAAGGCTGCATCACAGTCATGCCTTCAGTAGATGTTGTCACGCTGTGGACCATATGCTTTGAAGTTTCTCAGGAATTAATAAAGCCATGACTTTGCTTCCCTGCCCAGGGCAGACAAATTACAGGGTGTACTGCCCTGGCATGCTCTCTCACAGTGCTGATACTTGGAAAATTAAGTTTAAATATATCTTCTTCTCACAGGAAGCACATAATAATTCTGCTGACAAGTATCAAGACAGACTTTGAGATGCAAATATTCTAGCTGTGATTAGTGATTTACTGGTCTGTGTAGTAGGCAGATGTGGTGGAGGTTTGCACAGGCCCAAATGGCTGTGTTTACAAATCTATTCTTGCCCGGATATGTTGCCCCCTGAAAGGTGTTGTCCTGCCCAAACCTGGGGAAAACAAATTAAGGGGGACAAAGGAGCACAATAAGCCTGGTGCCTTCGAGTCTGGCCTGCCTGCTCGCACGGTTGAAGTAAACGTGTTGTGTAAGCTCACGCACCTAGGCTGGGGATCCACCTGAGCCCACTCCATATCTGGGGGTACCGGACCCGTGGGTTTCACCTTATTTGGCATGTTTTGGCCTGCTGCCAGACCCTTATTGGACAGAATTGTGGCCAAGGACCATCAATCTCGGGCTCATACCTAATAAGAGGGGCAATGCAGCGTTCCTGCCACCCTCCTCCACCCGCTGCTCCTAGCCGCTTTGCCGCTGTTGGGGCCACCGCAGCTGCATGATTCCGACCCACGGCACTTCGCACCAGCCCAGGGAAAATCGACCAAGGCGCTCCCGGCCAGCTGCCGCCCCAGCCTGTCGTTCCCAGCTCGATCGTGCCCATGAAGCCTTTCCTAGACAACGCACCCCAATAATCCCTGAACTGAACTATTCAAACCTACGAGGGTCAACAACGTGGCTTTGCTACATATTTTGGGACCACCGAGACTGCGGCTCCAGCCAGTGAGTAACTGAACGGTCTTGATTCGAGCCGCAAGACTCTCTCTATCCAAACCTTTCCAAAAACCTCTGCTAAATTCCTGATTTTTGCTGTAAATAGACATTCTGTAAAGTAATTTCACAACCGCATACAAAGGACTTGTGTAGGTTAGCTGCATATAAGTTTGGGGAAGGAGGGGGGGGGGGGGGAAATTCCTTGTGTATATAATATGAAATTATTTAAACCCTTTTAAATTCGGCCTCATAATTAATCCCCTGAACCCAGACAAAACCCCTTCACAACAGCAGATATATGAATTCCAGTTTTATATGTGGGCACACACTAAATATTTTGTTAAGTATTTTGATCTAGCTAACCTTTCTGCAGATCACCTCCCAGATCTCTCAGGTGTATTTTCTCTTGCTAACCACAAATCTCAGAAGAGTCCTCATACCTGACAGTCCAACTTCTAAAATACCATTCATCATCCTTGTCACTGAGTGTACTGACAGTACACATTATTAAGTGATAGGCTGATTAGTTACTTCTTCAAGTGCTTTTGCAGTGGTCGGAAGAAAGAAATAAGGACTTAAGGCCTTACCCTTCCTAAGCTGCCAAGTCACCTCATTTTCTGTAGGCTTCAGTGAAGAACGGAGGACAAAAAACCCTTCCTGGAACAGTGTCTTTGGGTTGCCTCACTGCAGTCAGCAAAGCTATGCTGGCAGAGTGCTCACAGTACATCTGATGTTACTCAAGTGGTGCTACTCCGAATATTACATAATGTTTGTATGTCGGAGTAGAAGGGTCTTTCTGTGACCAAATTCTGCACTTGTACTTACTGAAATAAAAGCCGTAATAGAAAAAACCCCAAACCACAACACATACACACACAGATGTATCTACACACATTCCTTTCCTTTGTTACAACGGTGATTAGTCTTAAAAGGTACTATAAGAAACATAATGAGTAATGATTGTTCTTTACAAAACCAAACAAACCTACTCCTTTCCTTAGTTCCCCTGAAATGTCAAGCAGTTAAGGCTGGAATGGGAACTATCTGCTAAGAATGTTATGATGAAGCTGGAGTGTGTCTGCTTGATAGAAAGAGAACTAATAAACTGAGAGGAAACCCAACACCATTAGGACACCTGAAGGGAGGTTGTTGCCAGGTGGGGCTTGGTCTCTTCTCCCAGCTTGTTTTACTTAAATTAGTTCATAGAATCATAGAATCAACCAGGTTGGAAGAGACCTCCAAGATCATCCAGTCCAACCTATCACCCAGCCCTAGCCAATCAACTAGACCATGGCACTAAGTGCCTCAGCCATGCTTTTCTTGAACACCTCCAGGGACGGTGCCTCCACCACCTCCCTGGGCAGCCCATTCCAATGCCAATCAGTCTCTCTGTGAAAAACTTCCTCCTAACATCCAGCCTATACCTCCCCCGGCACAACTTGAGACTGTGTCCCCTTGTTCTATTGCGGGTTTCCTGGGAGAAGAGGCCACCCCCCACCTGGCTACAGCCTCCCTTCAGGTAGTTGTAGACAGCAATAGTTGCTGTAAGAGCCACTGAAAAGAGGCTTTTACTTTTAATTTTTTTAAATTATTTTTAAGTGGATTATGTATTGTGTTTGAAGAGTAAATGTGTAAAAGCAGCACATTGTAGAGTCCTTAATGTCGACCTTCTTCAGATGGCCTTTGCTTTTAAATGACAGCACTCTGTAGAGCTGCCTTAAATTCACCATGTGACTCGCAAGCTTCAGCAGTTTTAGTGCTTCTCTACTTTAGACACTAGCATTTGTATGTTTTTTATCTCCCCAAAGAAGTAAATTATTTATACAGCACCAACCTTTTTTAACCTAGCTTCTGACAGGCTGGGATTTTTCCAGTCTCACTTCAAACTGTCTAAATAATTTATCAAGTATTCTTTCAAAGTACAATGAATTCTGAAACCTAAGAAATGTTAAATGAGATTCTTTGCCCTTCTAGTGTGAGTCGGTTACTGAGGTTAAGCTAGTATTTTCTTTGAACTTTTCTCAGTCTCTGTTTTCTCTCATTTTATAGATTCCCCTTTTCCTCTCCTACTGTCTGTCTATTCATTATCGTGACATTTTCTATTTATCAGGCTTTTCCTTTGTGTTTCTCTATCTCTTGCTAACTCTTCCCTTGCTGATGTCTTCCTATACATTTTATTTTTAGTTACAGTAAGACAACTTAACCTTTATCTAGCCCTCCAGATAGAAGAACCATTGATTTCTGTGTCCCAAGCTGCACAGGCAGCATCAGTCTAGACAATGCCCTCAGTATGTGCCTGCTCAAAATTTCCTCAAAGATAGATTTTTCTATAAAACCTGGGTAATTATATCTCAAAGTATCACTAAAAGAAGTTTATAAGAACACACAAAAAAAAAAAATCCCACCAAAACTCAACCAAAATGACTCAGACTATTAACAGGAAAAAAAAACCAACCAAAAACCAAAACCCAACAAACCAACCCGAAAGTACTTGGTCTATTTGAATTTTTCCAGTAGGTATCTTAATCCTTTTTATCTTTACAATCCTTTTATATTTTTGTCAAATATTTCAAGTAGCTTTCTTTACCTGAATCAATTCTTCCCATTGTACTCACGAAAGATTTTCCAGTTTTCTTTTCAGAATAATAATAATAATAACAAATAATAAAGAATTTTACTTAGATTTGGCAGTTCAGTATTGTATCCTGTCTAAATTAATGGCATCATGAGCTATGCTTCAAGTCATTTCAAGTAGCATCACAGTTGAAAAGTGCAGCAGAAACTTTCTAGCAGCTGTTAACTTTGCTATGTTCTGTTAATTTGAACATTATTCCTTTCAGAAGGATTGTAAATGTTAAGGTTTTAAAGCATGTCACAAATTACTAAAGGCAACTATAACCACAGGTATTGAGAGACAGCAAGTTCTAGTTAGTTAATCACTACTGAGGCAAAAAAGCTGATTTTAGAAAAGCTGACCTGCATGAGTCAGGAAAAAAGTGTCCAGGTAAGATTTTGCAGGAAACAGCAGGAAAAGATGTGTGGCCAACTCAGTAACTATAAAATGGAATAATCCCTATTTTCTTTATCTCCTTCAATTTGTTAGCATGCCACATACATAATTTTTTTGTGGTCTTGCAAATCAATTTCTACACTCCCTTCCCTCTTCATCTTGAGTTCTTTCATGCAATAGATACCTTACGTAAACTGAGCATAAATTAATGAATGTTTAGTACAATCTCCTGCTGTCTTGTTTCTGCTGTCTTAGAAACAACAACACAAAGGGGATGTAGATGGCACACTAATTCACAGGTGAAGTCTGTGTAATCACTCTCGTGAATTACATGCATATTGCAAAGGGTTTATTCTATGCTTGTTGCCATTTTATGGCTTGCATTGAATTCCTTTTCTGAAGATTTTCTTACACAAAACTACATTCTAACTCTGAATCATAAAACCCCAAAGATTTTTACTTCATAACATTGGATTAGTATTTCACCATATACAGTAAACAGATTAGTCAAGAATTAAACTTTCATCTTAATTGAAGGTTTAACAGTTTGTTTTGTTTTTTTTTCCCAACTTATGGCTACCATGACATTACTAAAAATACTTTTAAAACTGTATGTGTAAAAATTTGTTAGGAGATACGCATGGTTACATAATTTAATGATACCTATTTAGGGATAACAATTATTTAACAGTCTACGAGATTTTAATTTCATTCCAACACTCCACTTTCCCTTTTATATGTGGTAATGGTATGAAATTTAATTATGAGGAAAGATTATTTCTTTTTTGTCACTTAATAGCTGTTCTCGCTACACTTTTCACACTGTTAACTCCCTGGAAATCGGAAACGCTATATTCATTTATTCCCACTTCCCAGTAGATGGAGCTCTAAGTACAAGAACACATCAACATGCTCCTCTATTTGTGTGAATTGCTTAAAGACATGTTCATTAATTTATAGCTCCTATGTGTTAGTGAAGACTTATGATATGTAGGCACAGTGGTCTATGAAAAAATTGAAACCCAGTGGTTCTGCTCAAAAGTTCTGAAAGCTGTTGGCTAGTTTTCCTCGAATATGGCTATGGCACACCATCTAACATCAGTGTTAAGGGGTTTGGTCTCTTGTGGTATAACAGATACATTAACAGCACTTTTTTTTTTGCTTGCTTGCTTGGAACTTATGCATAACGTTATTAAATGACAGTATTTGCTGTGCTGCACTCCCAGTAAGGTGCAGTAATTTGAATAGGTAACTAGATATTACAATACACCATGCATTATATGCACTCATACAGATATACAAACACCCACTAATAGATGCATATACATTCACCTGACACCTCACTCAGATATCTCTACATAAATCATACTGAAGTACCATAAAGGAATTATCATCATGACAATGTTTTCCCTTGTAAAGAGTCCTCCATGTGCAACATTTCTTTATAAAAGATGAAAGACAAAGTTTTGAATACAGAACTGCAAGGGAGAAGTTGATCTGCTTGCAATGCCAATTATGCATAATAACTTCAGTGCTGTAATTGTTTATACTTTGTAGCTATTTCTTAAAATAGCATTTCAATCTTTCCTTAAAATGGCTTATTGCCAACACAGTGTGTAAAAAGGAAAAGATCTCTTTCATCCAGAAAGGTTACTATCCTAGACAAAACTGCTGGGCTTAAATATTTTTTATGTAGTCTAACATGTAACTGCCTCTGAGTGCTTTACCAGCAATATGCTCTTCAATCTGTCTAGATTAGAGTGAAGTGGGCACACAACACAGTAATAGTGTTAACTTGCTTAAAGATGTGTTTCAATCAGTGACAAACCTGACAGGTATAAATTCTTCCAAATCCATGAATCGTAAGTTTGAACCATGTACTGAATTAGAAGACTGATGGTTAGCATCAGAACATCGATGCACAAGATTATTAATTGCTACCTTTATTTTAATTGTTTGATGTTAAAATATTTAATGTGTATATTTACCTCAGTCTCTAAATTTAGGTGTTTAGGTGATGTGGTAATGACACCTAAATACCTAATGGTAACAACTTGGTCACCCTGCTGTGACCCACTAGTCAATAATGCTCTTTTAATCTTTCATGTATTAACTTCCTAACTCTTAAACACATTTGGCTATAGACACAAAAGATATGGAAGCTCTGTTTAATAAACAATTAATCAGGAGTCTAATCCTCATTAATAAATTAAACAACGTATTTACTTATATAAATGGACTATATGAATGGCTACATTTCCTCTTTGTTTCTGGATTTACTTGCTAGAAATACTCTTAATCTTGGGATATCTTTTAGTAAGATTGTTGCTTCTGATTATGTTTTGTGGATTTATACAGAGATTTTTCTTCTGTGTTTTTCTGCCAATAACATGATATTTTCTAGACCATCAGCTTTTAATTGTTGCTCGACTAAACATCACTAAGGATACTTAAGAAATTAGGTACCAATACTCTTATTTTTTTGCAAGTACCAGGAATTTAAAAAGAAAGGAACAAAAGAACAATGGGGGACAAAAAGAAAAGTGTTTGAAACTCTAAGCTGTGCTTAGATGCTGTTTACACCTTGTTTGCCCAAACAGAGGCTTGTGTCAATATATGACTACACTAGCTGCAATGGTTTCAGGGCACAAGGGAAGGGCTGACACAAAGCAAGACAACAGAAATTATGACTGTGCTTCTACATTACTGCAAATAATGAGATGTTTTTTAAAAGTATACATGGAAAAAAAAGTTCTATAATTGTGAAGACTTTTGGCTTTCTGGAACAATCATGATAGATAATTATATAAATAAATCCACACTTGACTATGCTCTCAAGACCTCCTCTGTATGCTCAGCTATGTCGCTGCTTTTGCTTAAGTCAGTCATGAATGTGGTGCAGCTATGCCAGCCAAAAATTCCTTCTCTCAGCATGTCTTGAATCTATACAGAGGCCTCTACCAGCCAGACTAGTCTAGCAAAGCTGCAGAGGCAATAAAGTCTTCAGAGCCATGTGAACTGAGGACCTATGTTGCCAGAGCCCAATGTAACCTTTGAACACCCTACATGATAAACAGCAATTAGCAGCTCCAGTATGTGTTTAAACTTGGAGTCTTATCCTAAGGATAAAATCCAAGACTACTGTCCTGAACTGTTCTACAGTGTCCTTGCAAAATTAGCTGTACACAAGTGATACTCTGGCACTGCAGAGCCCACCTGGTACCATCTATACCAAAGTCCAGACGGTTTTGCACCACAAAGGCATGGATTTACAGCCATCTGTACTAACTGCTTTCAATTACTCTCAGCCTTCCCAGTTTTAGGAAAGCTTTTTCTCTTAACTTCTGTCTTGCTCATCATGGGAATAAAATATTCTGTTAACAACTGTTGTGGTTTTCTACCAACCTGTACCTATCAGGTATCATCCATCCTAAGTGCAGCGGTGGAAAAGAAAGTGCAGAGGTGGGGTGGAAAGAACAGCAGAGGCAGGCTGTTAGGCACTTTGGGTGGGAGACAGCACAAAGAAAAGGGTTTGGTCAGTAACTCTTAGGTCTGTATTCTGAAGAGAAGAGAAAGGAGAACAAACCAGAATGTTATTCCAGCTGTATAAAAAGTTTTACTTGGAGCATCCTTTGAATTAAAGTAAGCAATAATTTTCTATATGCCTGCACAACTCTTAGTCATTTTGTTTATGTGACATTTTAAAAGGACTGGAATCAAATATTTGAAGTTGAATTGAGTTGAGCAGGCAAACACTATTTTAAACTCAGTATAACTAACATCAGTAAAACTGTCTCTGCACAAAATGAAATGAAATACACAGAACCGAGATTCTAATTAAAATATTTTTTTTTCTATTCCATTTGGAATCATAGAATGAGTTGGAAGTGACCTCCTGAGATTATCTAGTCCAAAGCCCCCACCTTCTAACTCAGGTATGCCTAGAGCAGGTTGCACAGGAACATGTCCAAGTGGGTTTTGAAAGTCTACAGAAAAAGAGACTCCCTAACCTCTTTGGGCAGCCTGATCCAGTGCTGTGACAACATCAAAATAAATCTTCTCAAATTCAAGTGAAACCTGTGTTCTAATTTGTACCCAATGCCCCTTGCCCTATCACAGGCCACCACTGAGAAGAGCACAACCCCATCCTCACAACCATCACTTTTAATGCACTTATATGCATTGCTAAGATCCCCTCTCAGTCTTCTCCATGATAAAGAGCCCCAGAACTTTCAGCCTCCAATCCCTTTGTCATCTTCATGGCCCTCTGTTGGAATGTCTTCAGTAGTTTCCTGTCCTCCCTGAACTAGGGAGGCCAGAACAGTATACAATACCCAAGATGAGGGCAGAGGAGAGAGAGAACTTCCCTTGACCTGTTGACCACTCTCTTCTTCAAACAACTCTATTATCCAGCAGGAAACGGCAGAGAATGGGACAAGTGTTTGAAAGTCAACATGTTGCTTTCCACAGCTCTTAATGTTTTCCACTCTAGGACCTCTAACACTTTACAAGCTTAGTGTGATTAACTTTATGCTCAGTAACCAGTTCTACTCATAAAACAGATATGCCGTTACAGGATTAGGGCCTCGATTTGTCCTTAAGTAGTGAGCAGTGAGTATCACTTAGTGCTTTGACAGAGCTGTATAAATAACAGGTAGTGTGATGTGTCTGAAGATCTGTCAAAATGGAAACCTGAAACAAAACAAAGTGCTCACATTTGCAGTAGGCTGCAAGTAAATAAAAGCAGAAAGGATAAAGGGAAAAAAAAAAAGAAGAAGAAAAAAATAAAACCACCCAATGGTCTATTTTAAACTGCAACATTTTCTCTTCAAGCTCTGGAAATGTCATTCTTTAAAATAAAATGGCAATTATTTAAAATTACCAGTTGGAGTTGAAACAGTAATTCTTAGCATGTCAAACCGAAGCATCGACTTTCCTTTGTGCACGGCGTGACAGTTTCCACTTTCGGTGGGAAGTTTTTTTGTCTTCTGTGCGTTATGAAAGGTCAAGCAGAGCTTTTGAGCCATGTCTGTTTATGGTAAAACATCCTCTCTGAACAGCTTCTGAGGATTTTTTCTGAGGGCAGCTAAATTCAGCATGGCTGTGTCCTGTGTCTTTCAGCTCGAAAGCCTGCTTCATGGTCTCTGGCAAAGAGGTACCCTGCAGGGCCTCGACGCGTGCCTCCAACAACGAAAGTACAAACAGTTGTAGTCATACCTGCCTGAACATGAGCCAGCAGTGTGCCCAGGTGGCCAAGAGAGCCAGTGGCATCCTGGCCTGCATCAAGAATGGTGTGGTCAGCAGGAGCAGGGAGGGCATTCTGCCCCTGTACTCTGCACTGGTTAGACCACATCTTGAGTACTGTGTTCAGTTCTGGGCCCCCCAGTTTAGGAAGGACATTGAGATGCTTGAGCCTGTCCAGAGAAGGGCAACGAGGCTGGTGAGAGGCCTTGAGCACAGCCCTACGAGGAGAGGCTGAGGGAGCTGGGATTGTTTAGCCTGGAGAAGAGGAGGCTCAGGGGTGACCTTATTGCTGTCTACAGCTACCTGAGGGGTGGTTGTGGCCAGGAGGAGGTTGCTCTCTTCTCTCAGGTGGCCAGCACCAGAACAAGAGGACACAGCCTCAGGCTGCACCAGGGGAAATTTAGGCTGGAGGTGAAGAGAAAGTTCTTCACTGAGAGAGTCATTGGACACTGGAATGGGCTGCCCGGGGAGGTGGTGGAGTCACCATCCCTGGAGCTGTTTAAGGCAAGGTTGGATGTGGCACTTGGTGCCATGGTCTAGCCTTGAGCTCTGTGGTAAAGGGTTGGACTTGATGATCTGTGAGGTCTCTTCCAACCCTGATGATACTGTGATACTGTGATACTGTGATCAGAGATCACTATCCCTTCACTGCTCCCTTGAGTGCGGGGGCTCTGCACCGTAGCTCTGATTAATGCCACGACGAGCGTGGGGCCCGGCAGCCTCTCCCAGCTGTATGTGAACGCAACGCCCCAGCACAAACCCCGCTGCCAAGTCCCTGGGACTCTAAGGGCATGCGGAGAGACAGGGGCCCAGCGTCAGCCGCAGCTGCCCTCTGCCTCCGCCAGCCAGGCGGCGGACACTGCGCAACCTCCCCACAAGATGGCAGCAGGCGGCGTGCTCAGGCCCCGCAACGCGGCACCGGGGGGCAGAGCCGCAGCGGCGCTGTCACGCCCCTCGGGCCCTCCCTGCAGGTCTCATCCCGCCGGGGGTCCCGCTCCAGTGCGGGTTGAGAGCCCGCTGCCGGTCTGACCGCTGTATGGGACAGTGTTTGCCTGCTCAAGCTATGACATAAAGCTGTGGGGGCAAGTGTGGCAGGGCTACAGCTTCTTCTACCCAAATAAAGTCTTAATTACGGCATAGTTGTCTTGCACATGAGCCCTCAGCAGAACTGAGGCGTTTGAGACAGGCCTTACCCATTCATTGCCCAAATACTGCAGAACAAAGAAAAGGCAGCAATGGCCCCAATGGGCATGGCCTGCCTAGGGTATGGCTGGTCAGAAGGCATCATCGAATCTGCACTGCCATGGCCACCTGCCTGCCCAGGTCAGCAGTCACAGAAGACTCTGACACAGCCTAGATGCCATAGGCTCATCTGCCTCTCATGCCCAGACAAGGCTCTGCCCTTCCCCACCAGGAAACACTTTCATGTTTCTGACGCTTCTTGCCTATTTTGTTTGCGTTCGTTGGGGAAAGATCTGGGACTCTGACAGACTTGCTCATCATTTGCTGATAAAAGCCCTGAATGGAAAAGGGCTGAGGAGTGAGACAGTGAGAGGGCTGCTCTCAGGGACTTTCATAGAATTATAGAATCAATCAGGTTGGAAGAGACCTCCCAGATCATCCAGTCCAACCTAGCACCCAGCCCTATCCAGTCATCTAGACCATGGCACTAAGTGCCTCATCCAGTCTTTTCTTCAACACCTCCAGAGACAGTGACTCCACCACCTCCCTGGGCAGCCCATTCCAATGGGAAATCACTCTCTCTGGGAAGAACTTCCTCCTAACATCCAACCTATACCTCCCCTGGCACAACTTGAGACTGTGTCCCCTTGTTCTATTGCTGGTTGTCTGGGAGAAGAGACCAACCCCCATCTGGCTACAGCCTCCCTTCAGGTAGTTGTAGACAGCAATGAGGTCCCCCCTGAGCCTCCTCTTCTCCAGGCTGAACAACCCCAGCTCCTACAGCCTCTCCTCAAAGGGTTTGTGTTCCAGGCCTTTCAAAGAGGGTTTTGGCAACTGTATACAGAAACCAGGGTTCAGAGATGAGAAAATCTGAGAAGTTCCCCAAGCTCCACTGCTAGCTCAAGGAAGAAGAGAGTACAATTTTATTTTTTTAAAGGAATCACACAAAGCATTTTTTAAAAGGATTCTTATAAAACTATTTAAAATGTAATGTAAAATTATGAGTGGAGCAAGCATGTGGTAAGTTACACTGAAATAAACCATATTTAATAAATACACAAGAGTGACTTTATCTTGGCTCTTAAATTATATGCATAATCACTGAAACATTTTTTGGTTTGTACCTTGTTCTAACCATTTTTTTAACAACATACGTAATTTGCTACTGACTAAATGTATTTCCCGTATCAGTCTTTCTAACAGAGCAGATTTTGTTTACTTTTGTAGGAAGAAGTGTTTTGGGGACTGCAGGAAAGCTTTTGGCTCACTGACTTACGGGTTTAAGTTGCAGAAAAAGGGTTCTGCCTCAACACAAGGGGGAACTTCTTTACTGTAAGGGTCACAGAGCACTGGAACAGGCTCCCCAGAGGGGTTGTGGAGTCTCCTTCCCTGGGGACTTCCAAGGCCTGTCTGGATGTGTTCCTCTGTGATCTGTGTTAGATAGTATTGTCCTGCTCCGGCAGGGGAGTTGGACTCGATGATCTCTTTGGGTTGCTTCCAAACCCTAACATCTTGTGATCCTGTGATCCTATGACTTCGTGCTGCAGTTCAGAAGGAGTAAAGATGTACTTCTTTTCCAAATAAGTAATTTGTAGTAATGAGATCAATTTTGAGGTGAAAAGAACAGCCCATTTTGGCATTTCTAAATCCATGAATAGACACATGTGAGAATGAACTGAACTGATTTTGGATATCTGACGGTCTCCAGCACAGGTTTTTGAGCACATTTGCCAACAGATGCCTCTAGGGAGTTTTGAGATTATATAGAGGTCACCTTGTATCCATTGATTTACTTCGAAGCAGGTACCTGATTGCCAGTGAGGTTTTGAAAATCTCATTATGCCTCCACTACAGATTTGGAGTCCTAAGATCTGGCTTCTAGTGATGAGAAACAAGCTTTCAATCCACTAACTGTAGTTAATACTATTATAGTGCTAATATATGCTTTAATAAGTGATGCTTATCACTTAATAAGTGAGGAAAAAATGTTTTTACTAATAACATGTTTTATGCTACAAGTAGCAATGTGTCTATGTCACAGAACAGAACCACAGAATTATTAAGGCTGGAATAGACCTCTGAGATCATCAAGTCCAGCCTATGACCTAAGACTACCACATTGACCAGACCATGTCACTATGTGCCACATCCAAGCTTGCCTTAAACACTTCTAGAGACAGCAAATCCACCACTTCCCTGGGCAGTCCATTCCAGTGTCTAATTCTCCTTTCCATCAGGAAGTGTTTCCTAACATCCAACCTAAACCTCCCCTGGCACAGCTTCAGGCCATGTCCTCTCATCTTGCCACAAGTTGCCTATGAGAAGAGCCTGACCCCCACCTTACTGCACCTTCCTATCAGGTAGTTGTAGAATGTGATAAGATCCTTCCTGAGTCTCCTCCAGGCCAAGCAACCCCAGCTCCCTCAGCCTCTCCTCATCAGCCTCTCCGTCCATCCCTTACTCTGCTCCATCCCGTCCCCAGTCTTGTCGCTCTCCTCTGGACCTGCTCCAGCAGGTCAGTATTTCTCTTGCAGTGAGTGGCCCAGAGCTGCACACAGTGCTGGAGGTGAGGCCTCACCAGTACCAGTACAGGGGCAGGATTACATCCCTAGTGCTGCTGTCTTTTGTGTTTGCATTGTAATTGTACATTTAGCTTGATACGAATAAAAAAGATCATTTCATGTAATGAAACTGAAGACATAGCAAACTACTTTTTCATGCACGTTGAGGTATCTACCATAGAATTTGAATAAATATATGTTAAGTTTTCTGCTTGCAAACACATGTGAACAGAATTTGGTAAGAAATAACCATCTGGAGTAGTGGCTCTGTGCAGTTGTGATTTCAAATGATTATCCACATTTGTAAGAGCAAACGTATTCAAAGTAAGAATGAAAAGTGGAAATGCAAACCAAGATTAAAAGTAATTATTCATATTATGGTTCCATGATTCCAAATTGTGATTTATATAATTTTGATTTATGTGTCAATCCATTGCACTTACAGCATTTTCCTCCAATGCAGTTAAGCTCAACAAATTTGAGACCCTATGGTTTTCTTGACCTGCAAAAATACCTTTCCAATCTCTCTGATTCCATTTTACTCATCTGTTAAGAAAGAATAAAAACGTTTGTGTTTTATGGATGAAGGTACCATGCAAGTGCAAAAGCTATTATATAAAATGGTAATTGAAATGGTGCAGGAGCAAAAGGTTTTAGTGAAATGACAATTCAAGATACATGCAAATGTCCCTGTCTGAACATTGATTGAAATGAGAAAAGTTAAAAGTGAATTTTAAGTGCCCATAGAAAAATGCATTGAATGTTAAGAGTAAATTAAGAAGTGCGTAGGCCAAGGGACAGAACTGTCTCAGAAATGGATAAAGAAAGAACTGAAGTATTCCTTTGAGGTTCTGGGACAAAGGATCCTCAGTCCTCGATAACAGTGCAAAGCAGGTTGGGGAATAGACTATGGGGAACACAGGCATAATGACACTTCAAAAGACCTAGGAACTTGAAAAAGTTGAAAATGCAGTTAGCGACAGATTTGGATCTGAAAAGGGAAAAAAGCAATAGTGAGCACAGCTGGATATGAACTTTGATGTTGAATTACACAAAGCTTAAGAAGAATTAGGGCCTTTAGAAGATACTGTCATTTGGAAATTCTGAGAAGTGACTCCAGGGCAGTGCAAAGGCCAAATTCTCCTCTACACTAAAGCTGTTGCTAGCAGCTTGCTTTAATCGAGGCTAGCGAGTCTGGCACACACAACTGCACAGGTGCTCAGTTTCTGGGATAGACCTGCCTACCCTGAGGTGTCTAAATAAAGTGAACACCAAAGAGAAAGGAACCAGTGATGGCCTCTCTCGTGCATAAGAACCAGATTCAAGGTACTGTTTCTGACCATGTCGCAGAGTCTGCATGCCAAGCATAGGCTTTAAGAGACTAGTTTAAGGGTAAATGATATAAGAAGGATGTACAGATAATGATGCACAGACTGGTAGGTAAGCTCTCAACTCCCTATGAAAACTATCCTTTCTGGTGTTCAGGGGCACTAGAGTTGGGGTAATGTCTTTTAAATGTAACTCAAATTTGTGGGAAAGTATTATAGAGGTATGATGTTTGGTGAATGGTGCCACATCCAGTTGGCAGCCAGTCACTAGTGGTGTTCCCCAAGGATCAGTGCTGGGCCCAGTCCTGTTCAACATCTTTATTGATGATCTGGACCAGCGGATTGAGTCCAGCATCAGTACGTTTGCAGGTGACACCAAGCTAGGAGCAGGTGTTAATCTGTTGGAAGGTAGGAAAGCCCTGCAGAGGGACCTGGACAGGCTGAATGGGTGGGCAGAGGACAATGGGATGAGATTTAACAACACAACAACCCCAAGCCGCGCTACAGGCTGGGGACTGAGTGGTTGGAGAGCAGCCAGGCAGAAAGAGACCTGGGGGTACTGGTAGATAGTAGCAGTGTGCCCAGGTGGGCAAGAGAGCCAATGGCATCCTGGCCTGCATCAGGAACAGTGTGGCCAGTAGGATAAGGGAGGTTATTCTTCCCCTGTACTCAGCACTGGTCAGGCCACACCTTGAGTCCTGTGTCCAGTTCTGGGCCCCTCAATTCAAGAGAGATGTTGAGGTGCTGGAACATGTCCAGAGAAGGGCAACAAAGCTGGTGAGGGGCCTGGAACACAAACCCTACGAGGAGGGGCTGAGGGAGCTGGGGTTGTTTAGCCTGGAGAAGAGGAGGCTCAGGGGTGACCTCATTGCTGTCTACAACTACCTGAAGGGAGGTTTTAGCCAGGTGTCTGTCAGTCTCTTCTCCCAGGCAAGCAGCAACAGAACAAGGGGACACAGCCTCAAGTTGTGTCAAGGCTGGATGTTAGGAGGAAGTTGTTGCCAGAGAGAGTGATTTGCCATTAGAATGGGCTGCCCAGGGAAGTGGTGGAGTTGCTGTCCCTGGAGGTGTTCAAGAAAAGCCTGGCTGAGGCATTTAGTGCCATGGTCTAGTTGACTGGATAGGGCTGGGTGCTAGGTTGGACTGGATGATCTTGGAAGTCTCTTCCAACCTGGTTGAATCTCTGATTCTATGTTGGGAGAAGTAAAATGAACCATGACAAGATGGAGAAAAGAAGAATGTACACTGGCCCTTCTCATACTGACATGGACATCTGCATTAGCAACATAAGGCCTCTCATTCAGAAATATATTGCTGAAAATATGTTATGTGAATTCTACTTGCTAAGAAAACTGCTTTTTTTGGTGTTTCTTCCCAGAATATGCATGGGAATAAGTGGGGCAAAAGAATGTGATAGGGAGAACTGGGGACTCATTAATGGACACTTTCTCAACAATGAGAGAAAAGAAGCAGTTTCTAACATTACCTTGATAACGTGAGAGATGTGGAGGAATGCAGGAGAATCTCACCTTCTTCTGGAGGAAGGATTTCTTTCTCTGAGGCTATTTACTCCTATGGAGGTATGGAAAATTTACTCAGTGTGAGGAAAATGATGTCTCTGTGAAATGGCAGACCTCTGTAGCATGGAATAATTTAATGCCAAGCAGCCTCATATTGTGTTGGCATCCAAACTCCCCCATTTTGTCTTCTCCAGAATTTGCACCCCGAAGTGGAACAATGATAGAAAAGAAGGGACCATCCTCTGTTGTAACTCCTACTGTATCTCCAGAAACTGCCTCAGTGAAGTCAACAGTAACCAAGAATTTCAGTGTCAAAGGATATCTTTTCTAATAGTTCTATCAATCAGGTCAATCCCTCCTCTCCTCCATGCTTCTTTAACCCTTTCCTTTTGAATTGTTACAATTGCCACTACTAATGGATCCCTGCTGATATGACAACATCTGAGAAAACACCAGTGCTGAATTTATAACAGCTCCTAGTTAAAACAAACAAACAAGCAAACCAAAAATGTAATTTTAATGTGTTTCAGCTGAGAAACCTATAGGACATTGAGATGTAATCTGCCTAAGAAAAGACTGTCTTCTCACTTTTCATCATTTTACTGTCTCTTCAACTGGTTGGAAGTTGTGATGCTGACACTTTAATACTAATCTCTCAATCAGTGTCGACAGCTGTTTCTTTGGAAGTGGTACAGAACAACCATAAGTGACATAGGGAATGATGATAACAAAAGCATCTTCCTATTGCCCCCCTTTGGAAAGGTAGGGAGAGGGAGAGGAAAAGGGAGAGGGAAAGGGAGAGGGGAAGGGGAAGGGGAAGGGGAGAGGGGGAGGGGAAGGGGAAGGGGAAGGGGAAGGGGAAGGGGAAGGGGAAGGGGAAGGGAAAGGGAAAGGGAAAGGGAAAGGGAAAGGGAAAGGGAAAGGGAAAGGGAAAGGGAAAGGGAAAGGGAAAGGGAAAGGGAAAGGGAAAGGGAAAGAGAAAGGGAGAAGGAGAGGGAGAGGGAGAGGGAGAGGGAAAGAGAAAGGGAGAGGGAAAGGGAAAAAGGGAAAGGGAGAGGGAGAGAAAAAGGAAGCCTTTTCACTTCTGACAGCTGTGCTTCTAAAAATAAAACTTGTTAACTAAAGAAATCTTTCTGTCTCAGTGATTCTGTGGTTTTCCTAAATCAGAACAGATCATCACTACAGGAGAGACAAGGGACACTGAAATCAAATTAAATTTACCTTTATCAAGGGAAGAGGAATAATACAGAACATGTCACAAAGTGTTTTTACGTATAAATAGAGTACGTTCACTGCACTTCTATTTGAAAAGCAGTTGTTACTGTTTCTAAGGTTTTACAGATCCCAGGGATGTATGATTTCACTAACTTAAACAGTGATGGTTTGGATCAAATGTGTACATAGAATGACTCACAATACATATGCTTTGGTGACAAGGTTCTGATTTTATAAGGCTGTACTGTGACTTTGGCATGAGCCCAGATGTGTGAATAAAGTAGCTCACATTATGCTGCTGCATGATGTGCAGCTTGGGAAGTAAAACTGCACCTTGTTACAACTTAATTCTTGCAGACACTATACCTTGCTCCAACCAAATCACAGTGGAATGGACCCCTTTTGGCTTTTTTTTTTTTTCCCTGTAGTGCTGTCCAACAGCATGGAAAAAAAAAGAATCTTAATTGTGTGGACCCTTTGAAGCTTATTAAAAATTGGTGCTTATCAACAGAGGCTTTCTTCTAAATGTTTGTGAAAAAAAAATGTAATCTATTATTTACCTAGGAAGCCTTATTGGGAAACCTCCATCAACAGCCTCTTCCCAATTAGCTTGTGCTACCCTGTCCTGAAATCTAGAAAGTGCATAATATCCTCTACTCCCACTGGAATCAGGGCAGTCCTACTGCCTTTAATGCATAGTGTGTTCTCAGCGGCTCCCAGGATGTGGTCTTCAGGCTCCAGTTCACAAACACATGTGCTTAACTTAAGCATATGAGTAAACCCATTAATGTAGTTCTTAAAGTTAACCATGTATGTAATTGCTTGCAGGACTGGTTCCTTAATTAGCTGCCCTCATCCCTTAATCCTCCCTGTCTTTTAACCTCTGTACTGTTACATGCCTCAATTTCTTTAATCAGATAATGAACATTAGGGAAGTTGTCATTTACTGCTTCTAGAGACTTCAAGATTTGAACTAAAAAACATGGACCATATGTAAAGACTTATTTAACATGGTGAAAATAAAATATAACAGCATAGAAAGGTGTAAACTTCTGAAGAATGTCTTGATTTTCCTCTTGTTAATTGACATTACAAACTTTCTGATGTCATGCATGGATTTCTTAGTGGTTTTTTCTTCCCTAGGTTTAAAAATTGTGCATTCTTTGTATGATAAATTTCAAGGTTTAAGTAAAGTCCTGTTACACTGTCAAAGCAGCAAATCAAAACTGAAATGTAGCAATGCAGAGATACCAGGATGGCCACACTGAAACAAAGAAAACCAACAAACATTACTACCACCACAAACAAAAAAATCTAGAAAGAGAACAGCACAGAGGAAAAAACCCAAACCAAACCACCTCAATAAAAGCCCATGAAAACAGAAAAACCTCACAACCTCTGGGAAAAATAGTTTCAAAGAGGATATATTCCAGTTTTTCATTAAAAGTGTCTGCTAGTTGCACTTAGATATGCTGGTTGTGCTGACTGCTTTCTGCCAATCTCTCCTTATCACGTCTAATGCTGCCAGGAGGGCAGGAAAGCATATTTGCAATCATCAGGTTTCATTGCGTTTTTCACTTCCTTGACCTATTTTTTCCCCCTAATCTTTAATTTTTCTCTTTTTCTTAGATCAGCACATTAGCATTCCTCCAAATTTTTAATTATTCTCCCTGGTAACTCCCTGGAATCCTCTGCTTGAACTTACTTTCTCCACTTGCTTTACCTCTAAGTAACGAGCGCCTATGCTGTATTTTGCTGGAGTCTAATCCCCTGTAGCTTTCTTCACTTCCTCTGTATGCTGCAAGCTGTCCCATTTGGAGAGTCACTTTGCAGTTTGACAATATTGGGAGTCTGTTCTTTCTCAGTTGGTTTCCCTGTCAGGTTCAGCGCTTCTGACAACAGGGCTACTGATGGCATAGGTTTTGAATCCAGCCATGAAAATCGCTTTGTGATAGTGCTACATTACATGGTACAACATTTGCTACTGGGCTGGGAATTCTTCTCTCCATTTGTAAATCTGCTTTTATGATTGTATTATTTTGAACACTTCATTTCATGCCTAATACTGAAAAAGGAAGAAAGTATCACAGCAAAGCATTAGATGCTTACCTAAAAAGGAGATACTAGCCTATCTGATTTTCTTTCAGTATTGCTCACTTGGTATAGTGAATAAGCCCAGGGTCTGGTATGATTCCTTCATAATGTACACTGAACTGTATCACCTTCTTCCTCAAGCCTTCATAGCGTACACTGAACTGTATCACCTTCTTCCTCAAGCCTTCATAGCATACACTGAACTGTATCACCTTCTTCCTCAAGCTTTCATAGCGTACACTGAACTGTATCACCTTCTTCCTCAAGCCTTCATAGCGTACACTGAACTGTATCAGCTTCTTCCTCAAGCTTTCATAGCGTACACTGAACTGTATCAGCTTCTTCCTCAAGCCAGTTTGCCATTGAGACAGATGCCCTCTAGCCATCTTCTCATTACCATGATCAATCTTCCCTCTGCTGATCAGAATTCAATTCTATTAAATCACTAGGCTTGCAGTAAATGTGTATCATACACATGCACACTTGCCACAGCAGATTATTATAACTGCCTTTATTTTTTGGAACATGCTCCTGGCTAATCAGTACAACCCCACTGCATGGCTGCAGGAAACTGGGAGCAGCACAACCTTCCCATAGAGGGGAAGTGGAGCACAGGGATTGCATGGAGGACACAGACGCTTGCTCCAGGAGTATAGAGTTCGAGGTGAGATGGCAAAGGAGGACAGAGGAGATATCACAGATGTTATGGGTCTGCTTTCCACCTTATACAGCTACTCATGATTGTACTGGCAGCTGAGAGAAGTCACTGCTTACAGTCTATGGAGGGGTCTATATGCCCTGATACTGTGAAGTTTTCTCAGTTTTATTGAATTTTTTATTATTTTCCCTAAAACATTAATAGAATGATAAAGGTCTTGATTAGGGGAGAAGCATTCCAGCTCATTCAGTAATTTGTAGCTACCAATGTTTCAACTAGTCTGGGTCACTAGAGGGTGCAGATTAGCCTCCTCAGTCTCAGTCTGGACATCTGTTTTGTGACGAACCCAGTCTCCTGATTTGCCGTGTTAAGTGCTTCAGAGAGGAGGCATGGATATTCTTTGCATGTGTCCAGTTTTACAAGGACAGTTTTATGAGTACAAACTACCAGAGCTCTATATTACATAGAGTGAGGAATTTGATGCCTTTTCCTGCCATACAAAATAAGAGATTTTGTTAATTTATCTATTAAACAGAAGAACATGAAAAGTATGATATGGCTTATCTAGTATTTTAATAGCCCCAAAGCAGCACATTGAAATTATGTCACTTATTTTAGAAACAGAGAATGCAGCTCAAAGAGATTTGAGGTTTTGGTTTTTGTTGTTGGTGGTGGTTGTGTTTTTGTTTGTTGTCTTTTTCATATCAGGTGTACAGAATTTTCAGTAGATTCTTATTCTTTTCTCTGTGTGGGTCAGCAAACTGTTTCACCATTTTGCTGCTTTTGATAACAAGACTTTAGGAATTTAATGGTCTCTAAACTTTTTAGGATTAACAAATAGGCAAAGATCCAACACTTGCATTAAAGTGCTTGTAACCTCGACATTTGGTACATAAATACCTGTGACTTAAAGCTATAAATACACATTTTTGAATGCTTTTCACATTTTATATTAAAACATGACTGTTATGTCTGATTCTGAGGGTTTTTCTTGTGTGACAATAGTTTTAGATCACAGCTTCATTTAGCTGTTGTAATGAAAAACTTGGATTTGCAAATCCTCTTGCCAGGGAACTAATGGAAAACGGTGAGAATGAAAAAATCTTCCTTGTTCATTGTGCAGAGAGCAAGCTCTTAATGAGAAGTTATGGTGATGAGCTGTAAAGCAGAATGGTCCGACAGTGTTCCCTTGAAAGATAATCATCTAATTGTCCTAGAAGCTGCACACAACAGCATCCTGAAGCACCTTACTGAACAGAAGCATCTGTCCAGAGCTTAATTAAGAAAAAGTTACACATTTAAGACTACTTATGAAAGTTAGGATCAGTCAAGCAAGAGTGTGCCACTGAGTTCAAATGATCATTAGTGGTTCTGTTGAAGATCTAAGTTATTGCCACAAAAAAAAGCAGTGAAAGCTTCTCTGCAGATGTGATTTTTGTATGTTATATATTTCCATGGAACTACTTGCTGTGCCACAGGGAGATCAATACATAGAATCACAGAATCATAGAATCAACCAGGTTGGAAGAGACCTCCAAGATCATCCAGTCCAACCTAGCACCCAGCCCTAACCAATCAACTAGACCACGGCACTAAGTGCCTCATCCTGACTTTTCTTGAAGACCCCCAGGGACGGTGCCTCCACCACCTCCCTGGGCAGCCCATTCCAATGGGAAATCACTCTCCCTGTGAAGAACTTCTTCCTAATATCCAGCCTATACCTACCCTGGCACAACTTGAGACTGTGTCCCCTTGTTCTATTGCTGGTTGCCTGGGAGAAGAGGCCACCCCCCACCTGGCTACAATGCCCCTTCAGATAGTTGTAGACAGTAATAAGATCACCCCTGAGCCTCCTCTTCTCCAAGCTAAACAACCCCAGCTCCCTCAACCTCTCCTCATGGGATTTGTGCTCCAGGCCCCTCACCAGCTTTGTTGCCCTTCTCTGGACATGTTCCAGCACCTCAACATCTTTCTTGAATTGAGGGGCCCAGAACTAGACACAGTACTCAAGTTTAAACAAAAATCTCTGACTCTGTCCACACTCATAATTTTGCTGATTTAACTTGTTAAAGAGAAATCTCTTTTATGAAGTAGTCAGGAGTTACAATATGAAGATAATTCTTGACAGTACTCAAGTCCATCACACTGCACTAAAGTCAAAATGCCATAAAACATTAATAACAACTTGAAAAATAACACTCTATACAGGTTAACCAAGTGCTAGAAGTATAGCACAACTGTGGCAGTGTGGATAGCATCTGGACAACTTACATATTGTTATTTTTAAGTCTATAGTCTCCACTATAGATCACAAGGTCTGTTCCATAGCCAAAGTGGATTGGCAACTAAGAAAGCTGAAACAGGTCCAACAACCTGTTAGAAAATGAGGCTGCAGGTAAGTAAAGCTGCTGATTGTTAGACCTCTATGTCAGAAGTGGTGAAGTCTGAGTAGGAAAAGAGGGAAAGAGGGTATAGTAAAGACAGAAGAATTAGTATTAAAGCATCATCATTTTCTACTGTGAAAAAAAATAATATCCTTATTTTGATAGGGAGCTGATAGCACAAAAGGGGAAAGTAGAAGTAGCAATGTTTTCAACTTTTCCCAAAGATGCTTGAACAAGTCGATAGGATTAATTTTAGGATCTAAATTCACAGACTCCATTAATTACACAGGTATTTGTGCTCTGCAGAAGTGATACCTGTATGGGAGCTCTGGTTTTGCCCCAGTGCAGGCAGAGCAGAATGGACAAGCTCTGCTGAATCTGTACTTGGCTCTGCACAACTATGTGCAAAGTTGACTGTGAGGTGGCTCTGAGAGGAATATGGTGAGTGTGGCAGGGATCTCCATGTGCAACCAGGGCAAGGGCAATGCTAATAAGAGGCTGGATCAAGTAATAAGCAAAACATTATTAAATTCATCAGACAGTTCTCATCTCTTAGAAGGAAGAACTCCCTACTCCAGAGTTTCAGACAGTGTCGTAACTGCCCTCAATTATCTGATGAGAGTTTGAAAAATGTAAAACCCACTGTCAGCAAAACAGTGAGTAACCAGCAGGGAAATGCCATGGGAACTGCAAGAGCAGCCTGGAAATTGATATATTTCAAGGGCTGATACTGCATGGATTATTTACAGGAGGATGCTGTGCAGAAAGATTTAAAGTGGGAATTTAAAGCATACTTAAAACCCCATGTGGACATCTCCTCATAGTCAGTATTTGAAAGTGGAGTACAATACAAGGCAAGGAAGAAATACAACTCTTCAGCTGTGGGGTTCTGCACAGAGCAATTGCACTAGAATTGATTATCTTCCGAGTCAAACAGAGATTAAGACAGAGGCAGCTTAATCAAATCTTAGTTCTAGTTCAGTAGTCCATGTCCAGCAATAATAATAGTAATAAAAAACAACCACAAACAAAACCAGACAACCCCCCCCCCCCGACATCATATGTAAAAAAAACCAAAAAAACAAATCACAATTAGATGAAAATACTTAAATTGGTGTTCGTAGTGCAAGATAGAGGTAAAATCTCATTCTTTCATGAGATGAGGACATGCATTGCACTATCATGCTGGTTTTTAACCTATCACAGTATCATCAGGGTTGGAAGAGACCTCACAGATCATCAAGTCCAACCCTTTACCACACAGCTCAAGGCTAGACCATAGCACCAAGTGCCACGTCCAACCTTGCCTTGAACAGCTCCAGGGATGGCGACTCCACCACCTCCCCGGGCAGCCCATTCCAGTGTCCAATGACTCAGTGAAGAACTTTCTCCTCACCTCGAGGCTAAATTTCCCCTGGTGCAGCCTGAGGCTGTGTCCTCTTGTTCTGGTGCTGGCCACCTGAGAGAAGAGAGCAACCTCCTCCTGGCCACAACCACCCTTCAGGTAGTTGTAGACAGCAATAAGGTCACCCCTGAGCCTCCTCTTCTCCAGGCTAAACAATCCCAGCTCCCTCAGCCTCTCCTCATAGGGCTGTGCTCAAGGCCTCTCACCAGCCTCGTCACCCTTCTCTGGACACGCTCAAGTATCTCAATGTCCCTCCTAAACTGGGGGGCCCAGAACTGAACACAGTACTCAAGATGAGGTCTAACCAGTGCAGAGTACAGGGGCAGAATGACTTCCCTGCTCCTGCTGACCACACCATTCCTGATGCAGGCCAGGATGCCACTGGCTCTCTTGGCCACCTGGGCACACTGCTGGCTCATGTTCAGGCAGGTATCAATCAGCACCCCCAGATCCCTCTCTGTCTGGCTGCTCTCCAGCCACTCCGACCCCAGCCTGTATCTCTGCATGGGGTTGTTGTGGCCAAAGTGCAGCACCCTGCACTTGGAGCTATTGAACCCCATCCCATTGGACTCTGCCCATCTGTCCAGGCGGTCAAGGTCCTGCTGCAGAGCCCTTTTGCCTTCCAACTCAGTCACATCTGCCCCCAGCTTGGTGTCATCTGCACCTACTCATATATTTGACCGAAAAGTAAATATAGCATGTTCCTTTCAAAGGTGTATTTGAAGAGTTTTTTTCAGTCTTGCCTATATTCCTTGCAATGGTGTAAAAAAAACCCCACCAAAACCCAGAAGCTATATTTGACTCTCTTTTTTATTGTTCTTTAATCCTTCAGTTTTTCTTGTATTGTTCTTGCCATTTTCTGAACACAAATGTCTAAATAGAATCATAGAATCATAGAATCATAGAATCAACCAGGTTGGAAGAGACCTCCAAATCTGTCAAAAAAACCTTGACTCTCTACTCATCATTAGCATTTTAAGACGGGAAAGGGGTAACCCTCCTGGGAGTGGTCTGAATCTCATCCCAGGTCCTTCGGACTCCTTCCTGGAGGTGATCTGAATCTGATCCCAGGTGCAATGGTTAGCCCATTCCCACTTTCTGCCTAGATCCCCTATAAAAACAGAGGAACTTTCCATTCCTCTTTTTTCTCTCCCTCTTTGACCTGCCTGCCTGCCAGCAGCACCCTTGTTCCTGCTGCTCCTGCTTTTGCCATGTGGCCACTCCTGCATCTACCTCCATCCATTGCTATCAGTCTGGTTGCATATATACATTTTGTATCTTGTTTCCCTTCCCTATACCTTTTTCTAACTCCCCTTATCTTAAGTACCTTTTATTTATTGTTGAAGTTTTTAATTTCCAAATCGAAGCAAGACTATTCTTTGGGTGTTTTAGCCCTTTTCACTCTCTACATCTAATTCCTTTCTTTCCAAAAGGGGGAGAAGGGAAGGCATCTTATTATTGTATTGTTCTGTTCCCAGGCTTTGGGCTCTGGGAAGCTTAAACTAGAACCAATACAAAGACGTATTTGAGCCAATGACCTGTGGATTAAAAGCACTGTAGCCTGCTACCAGTCTACCAGGAGAGTTTGCCCTGGTGTTAAGTTATTTAGCAAAAATGTCCTCTGGCTTCTGATCGTCTACACCTACTGTTTTAAAAAGAATTAATCCTAAAATAATAAATGCCAGATTAGATTTTTATCATATGTCTGTAGGCTTCTGCTTATGTATAACAGGATTCACTCCTTTCTATCCTTCATGATTCAACCTCTGTAATTGTAATGCATGGTCAAGATATCTGTCAACACATTGCCTCTTGCTGGTTGATAGTTTACAAAACAATGGAAGCTATCTGCCAGGTAGCACCTGTCTTTTCAGTAATTAAAGATATTAAATAAATAAAATGGAGTACAGACCTGCTGCCTTATTTTCTTTAAACTTGCTCATCGCTCTTATGCACATTTAATGATAAAAGATATCTTAGGAGACACTGGTTTGTCATTGCTATAGAAAGTGAAATTGCAATCAGGGGAAACCTTGCTTTTCTAAGCTACTGTTTCCCTGTGTGATGGTTTGGGTGTTCCCTGCTCCCCCACACCTTAGAAAATCACCCAGACTAGACTCAGCCAGCTCTGGAAATATGAATGAAGCTTATATTTACAGCTAGCACAATATACAAGCAGATATTTCCATTTTATGTACAGTTATATACAGAAATATACAAGGTAAAAGGTAATACAGAAACACAACTACCCTCCCAGAAACCTGAGTCCCCAGAAGGGGCTCTCAACCACCTCTTCACCTTCCCCCTACCCCTCTCAACCTTACCCCAGTCCCAAGGAAGAATGGAGGTTTGGACAGAGGTTAAGAAGCAAAGTGGGTTAGCCCAAAATGGAGGGTGAGGCTAGAGAGATGCAGCTCAGCCAGCAGCCCCAGCGAGAGTGATGCCGAGTGACAGTGATTATCAAATGTTTTTATTTCTTGTTCCCAGACATCTCAGCAAGACTGTGAGCAAAGTAGACGACACCACTGTTTTCTTTTTACAGCCTGCAATCTAGTTCTTCTCACCAAAACATTCTAGCCTGCTTCAAACTAGCACACCCTGCAAAAGGAAAGACAACTTCAGGTTGCTGTCACTATGAGTGTGGCAGTTGCTTAAGTTAGCCAGGGTGCATGCATAAAGTCAATGCATTCACACTACCTGTGCTTTTAAGCAATTGTAATGAAATTCAACACCCTCCATATGGAATTGAGTTTGACACAGATCTTTTTGTTTGTTTGTTTGCTTTAGTGTTATTTTAACCTTTTGTTTAATAAAAATCTCTCCTTCCTGTATGTTATTTATAGTCCTTATTTCTGCAGTCGAGCTTGGTCAGTATATGTAATTCAGACCTAGGTGTTGGGCACAGTGAAGTTAGAAATTTGACTGTTACATACATCCATGATGATGTTGTAACTGTTCTGCTATGGCAGCTGTCAGAGAAATTGTGATAACTTACAAAGTGTAGTTTGAAACATTTTTGCTGTTTCAGAAGTGACCCACAGGGACCAAATCAAACAATGGGTGCAGCATCTCATACCCCATTGTTTGGTTCAGCTGCCTGTACTGACTGTGAACCCCCCCAGCTTCTTGTGGGAAAACCCAGTAGCCTTATCTTTGCTCAAGCCAGGGCAAACCTACAGAATGAGATTCTCAGCTCCTGGTTGAAGACAGAGACAACTGCTTTAGAGAGTCTTAAGATTTGTGCTTCTTGTTCTTGGATGTGCTTGTACCTGGATCTCCAAATGAGCCCGTACAGGCTTGCCTTGTCTCTGAATAAGGTCCTAAAACATTTTCCTTTTTACTAGCTGTGTTCTGAGATCAGCAGGCTAATGCAATGGACACTGTGAAAGCTAAAGAGGACTTTGAACTGATGAGGAAGGATTTAGGAAGGAGCAAAACACCCATGTGCAATCCTATCCACACCTCCACAATGTGACCCTGGAAGTGCGTGAACTCAGAATGCCCTGTGTCTTAAGTGGACACAAGTCTAAGAGGACATGAATCTAAGTACACCTCAGCTAAATGGGATCTGAAAGACAGGCAGATATATGCCATTAGTGTTCCAAAGCTGCCTCATGAGCCTGCTCAGAATGTGCCAGTCCAGTGGAAGATCAGGGCTTCTTACTGTGCAGTGGCTGGAGAGGGAACGGGAGGCAGCACAGATGCTGTCACTCCTGTCCTTCACAGAAAGTTAATGGTGATCCAGGAGACTTGTGTTCAGCAGTCTCTCTACCTAGTTCTACTTTTAGAAGAGTGTTTTCAACACTGGCCTAAAGTTATGTGGAGAAAAGACTAAGATACTTTTCCTGTTCTATTGAACTGCTTTAGAGCCAGGCAACGTGCAAAATAATAAGGGGGGGGGGGGGGAAGAAATTCGAAGAGAAAAAAAAAAAACAACAGAAAATAAAATGAAAAAGTGGGGGAAAAAAAGTTTAAATAAATGAGAAAAACAAACAAAAATGTTTAAAAAAAAAAAGATGAAGAAAAGTTTATCTTTGGAGCTCAGAGAGGGATTGTGAGGCAATATATCATTACAGCTTGTATCTTTAGGTTATTCCTCTGAGCAGCATTCTGGATGGCTACGCTTAGGGACATGGTTTTGTGTCAGCCCTTCAGTGTTGGGCTGGGGGTTGAACTGGATGATCTTTGTATCTGGTTTGTATCCAACCAGATACATTCTGTAATTCTGTAACTGTGTTTCAAGGACTACTTAATCCAAGACATGTCTGTAGTCTTTGAAGTAGGGATCAAACCTTTGGTATCCCTCTTGAACCCTGGTGCAAGGGCCTTTCACCCATCAGAGTGAGGAGTTATCCTGCGTCTTGTGCAACTTGCATGCTTACCTCCATTCTCACTCTCAACAAATGTGTCTTCTGGGCTGGTTTAAAGCTCAGACAAAACTCCTTGGTGATGAAAGGATGAAGCCTGCAAAACCTCTGCACAAAGATTGCCACCAGCATGCCTGTGACTCTGGATTTGCACCATGCAGCATCATTACCACTTAGACTTAGTCACTTGTCAATGACTACTTTCATCAATTAATGTGTGCAGCTATGGCATTTGAATGAATCATAATGCAGTATCAGACTGCTGTGTGGCATCACTGGGCTGCCATGTCACACAAAACATTGTATATTGCAAAATGAATTAAATGCAAGTGAAAAAAAAGCCTTGGCATGTTCAAGGAAAAGAATGGTTTTGCTTCTCCTGTAAAACGAGAACAGGGGGGGAGAGGGGGGAAGAAGAAAGAAGATTGATTGCCTAAGTGTGCACATTTTACAAAGCTGTCATTTATAGGAATGAAGCAAAAATAAACTGCCTTGCTGCTACTGACATAGTCTAATGACCTGCATTGCTTGTTGCAGAATCTGTGCAGAGCTAATGACTTCAGGTCTTGCTGACCCTGTATGGCTCAGTTCCCAGAGTCCTACTGAGCATATGGGGAAAATAGCCAGGTTTTGTACAAACACAAATGTTTGCTTGAGCTGAGCCCAGGACTGATTCGGTCTAACCATCATCTTGGGAAAGGAAGATTTGTTGCCAAGTGAAAATTTAATCTGGAAGCTGAGAGTCAGTAAGAAATAAAGTTGTTCCCTCAGACAGACCTTCTCTGCTGTGAAAATCAAATCCATGGTAAGAGGAGCAGATTGTAAAAAATTGTACTGTGATGATATCTAAATACCTCCTAAAAAAGATTTATTATTTTAGTCTAGTCCTGAAGGGAATTTGCAGAACTGCCAGGACTACTGGCACTGATGTGGGGATTGCAGACAGCACAAATCAGGCTCTAAATAATGGATCAAAAAGAGGAGCCTCAAAAGCTACTCTTTGGGGAATAGCACAGACTGTTGTAAAATACTGCAGGTTGTGAAACTCCAGTAGCATCGTGTAGTTTAATGAAGAAATAGCCTTAGGGATGATGAGAATAGTTCAGTGGCAGAGGTGGATAGAGCTACACCACTGGACTGTAGAAGAACGTCTCAGAGTTGGCCACATCCCAACCTTTTGCAACGTTCAGCAGCCTGTACTTCAGCCTTGTACAAAGTAAAGTTACATTGCCTAGGTGATTCAGCTGCTCCCTTTCACCCTTCATTCTGCTCCCTTTCACCCTTCATTCTTAAACTAAAGCACAGGTGATTGGATGATGTGATTAAGCAAGAGCAGTTATGGGATGCTGCTCTCTGGGTATGATCATACCAACTCTGCTCCTCATGTCAAAAGGGAGAGGCATCATCAGCATAAACCAGCCTTTATTAATTCAGGTTGTATTAGAAGATGCAAGACAGACCTTTCCTCAATTGAAGTGCCACAGTGTACTTATTTATAGCCGTGAGGTCTTTTCCCAATTGATTTTTGCTTGTAAAAAGCCAGCAAAAATCAAAATCAATTATGATAGAATACAAATTAAATTAAATACAAATAAATACCAGATTAAATAGAAATCAAAATACAGTGAGGAACAGCAGTTTATTTTCACCCGAAACTTAAATAGGCCAATAGCAGCAAATGCTTGGCTATCTCCAAGCAAACCAAGGGCCTGCTTGCCAGATTCAATCTCTGGTGACCAGCTCTTTGCAGCTACATGCAAGATTCAGTAAGAAAACAGATGGTACGCTGGGGCTTTGCTTCATGAAGAATAATAGATGAGTAGACAGAGCCTCTCAATCTCAGAGTAGCACACAGGGTGATCAGAATCCTAATCACAACCACACTGTGTTAAAAGACTCTGGATGAAGAATGAATTAAGGTGGTTTGGTCTGTTCTATCAATAAAAGTAATAGTAAGATGTATTTCTTACAATTCTTTAAGCAGAAGACAACTCACAGGAGAGTTACATACTTCTTATAAAGCAGTATGAAGTGGGATAAATCACACATTTAATAGCTGTGTTTGCAGCCTCTGTATTATCAGCAAGATTATTCCCTGTATTCTGGCAAAATGGATAAGAATATATTAAAAATATAGAGACAAAAATTCTCCTGGCATCTTTTGTCTCCTTACTGTGAAGGCTGGCGTAGATTAGAAAGCAAATAATTTGCTTTATGTTGCACTGGTTTGTTATTGTGATACATTAAAGACTGACACAGGATTCTGTCACCTAGAAATATTTGAGCAAAATTTCCATATTTGAAAAACAATTTAATGTCAAGAAGGTAATAACAAGTGAAGTAGCATCAATATAACTAGAATATCAGGACAGCCTAAAAGTAATGATTTTGCAGCCTGAGGTATTAGAAGGAAATAGCTTAAATTATTCAGTAAGTAAACTGATGTCTTGTGGTCAGTGCACTACATGCTTCACATATCCCAGTTAGAATTAATGTAATAATAAAGATTGATTGTTAAGTAATAAACACTGGCCAAACAAATTACTGTAAAGATAAGTCAAATCTGCTTGGACAGCATATCTCTCTCCCTCTGGTTTGCACAACAGGCTTTGACACAAACAGGAGCTGAACAACCCAATTCCTACCAAATATTTTCTGACTTCTTTGTCCGTCTGGCAAATACACACCAAGCTCTCTCAGAAGGCGATGAAAAGCTTGTGCAGAGTATTCTCTCAGTGTGTTACTACCCAAGATGTGATAGTAATAGAAAAAAATATATACTTTGGGCTGATATATAGGAGAGTGCACCAGAGTTACCTATGCTGCTTATAATGAAATGTAAATACAGCCTGTAAATGTATAACCTTCTTTGTATTGCAGCACCAAATTAATTTGGTAAAAGCAGATTCATTTATAGAATCATAGAATGGTTTAGGTTGGAAAGGACCTCAAATATCATCTAGTTCAAACCCTCTGCCACAGGCAGGGACACCTCCCACTAGTCTATGGGCTTCTAGGTTTATGGGCAGCTTCTAGGTTTTTTACTGTAAGTAACAATTTATGCTACAATGATTTTAATAGTGAATTGAGCCCCTTCACAAATGCTTATTCAACCAGTGTGATGAACTACAGTGTTCACGGAGTGCCATTCCTGCTTTCTTGTCTCTCAGATGATGTCAACTGGTATGAAGTCATGCTGCAATACAGTTACTGGCAGAGAATCTGTCCTAACAACTGCCTTCCAATTTGTTGTGAGTATGCATTTTCTTCCTCAAATACAAACCTTGCCCACAGATGTGAAAATGAAGCTAAATCTTGGATTCCATAGGCAAATACCAAAAGGATTTATCAGCTAAATAAGACCTCTCTGAAGACTGTGGCATGGAATTCAGCCTTGGTTTGTGTGCAAGCACTACGTCATGTCGTGCTAACCTTCAGGCTGCAATAAGTTGTAAGTCCATTGTTCTAAAGGGGTTTATCACTAAGAAATAACCAAGGAAATGGAAACAGAATTTCCAGTTCATGGAGGACAGCAGTGCTATGAAAAGGCAGGTTCATATTGCTTCCACAGGTCAAGACAGTGAAGTACAGCTTATAGGGATAATTTTTTTAATGTATTTTTTAATCATTGCTAATTTTGCATTAATACTTGTCATTATAGCACACACACACACAAAATCAATTTTATATATTCAAGTCCTATCTTACTGGGGAGGGGAAATTAATTGATGGGAGATGCTATTTTCCAAAATTAATAGTATTTATTAATTTTGCTATTCAGAACTCTCACCACACCTGAACACTAATTTTAATAATATTTTGGTTCTTACATGGTGATGGAAACATTCTATGGATAATATCTACATCTAATATAACGAGTGAAATATAGAAACATTAATTGAACTGGAAGAGACTATTCCTGCAGTCAAATGTTGCTTGTGGCCAATATGCCATTTGCCCAGTAGATGGGCTCAAGCTCTTTCTGCTATGGCAGAAGGCAGTAGAGAATTACAAAGAGGCATTTAAGCATTTACTCAGAGATTATTATTATCTTACCCTCATGGGGGCTAGCCACAGTCCAGACAGTGCCCAAATGCTTTCATGGGACTCTGCCTTGTTGGACGTTGAGGCTTGAATCTTCCTGGCTTCTGAGGAAAGGACACTGACAATCTCTGCCTTTGTTCTCCTGACTTCTTCTGGACCATCTATATATATGCCCAGGAATTCTGACCACCAGGTGCAGAAGGCAGATGTTGTGCAGCCTCAGCATGGTGTCACACTGGCCACACAGGCTGATCACGTGCAGACATCCAGGGTCTGCTCCTGGTAACTGGTGGCAGTGGAGTTTAGCAGGCAAGCAATAAGGCAGTGTGCAATAGCAGCACAGCTGGGCACAGCAGAGAGCACGGCAAAGAGCAGGGAAGCAAAGCAGGGAAGCCAAAGCAGGCTGTTCACCTGCATATCTTCTTTTATCAGTATGGGCAGAGATTAATTGCCCTTTGGACACAAGAATAGCCAATCAGGATGGCAGTTAGCCAAACCAAACCATATTAGGCAAAGCCACAGGCTTGCTTTTCTCTAATTTGGGAAGGCACAAGCTCAGTGTATGTACCTTACACCACAGGACCCGGGGCAGGCCAGACTCAGTGGCTCCAGGTCCTTTTGTGTCTGTTCCCACACCTGCCTCTGGTGGAGCAGAAAAACATGCCTAGGCAAGGCAGGACATGTATAAGCCTATTCTGGGGCTATGAGACCTACCACAACATACCTCAAAATTATCAATGGAATATGCAATTGATTAGAGGGTAAATACACTCATGCAGGATTTAAAGCAGCATAGAATGTATTACCCACTTAAGGATGTTAAAGATGAAGAAATATAAGTCTTTGTTCCTGATTTACCCTATTAGAAATGTCTGTTGACATTGTATATTGCTCTGATCAGCAAGTGTGGGAGAGTTCTCCCGCAGCAGGGCATGAGCTGTAAACATGAGAACTTGTGATGGGAGAAAGTCCTTGAGCTGGAAGGCACAAGTGAGCAACCCACGCACACATGCAGGGGACTGAGCCTGCACAGGCTAACCACAGGGTAACCTATCTGCACCCTGCATGTGGCTTTGGGCCAATCTGTACTGTGCACTTGTGCCAGCCCCAGGCTGGCTGGATACACCTCCTCTGAGCACTGCCCTAATAAAGCGTACTGATGCATAGCAAGCTGCTGAGTCGAGTCGTCAGTACCCCGATCTCGCCTCTCACCAGCCTCCGGACCCCAAAAAGCAAGTGTAAGAAATACTTTGTGAGATAGGAATCCATTCAGCCTTTTCAGATAAAGATTGCCTCCAAAGTTACAGTAAATCAGTGCTCCCAGAAGTCACTGGTAAAGATTACAAGCTTGAAAGACACTACCTGCTATTTTTAAATGTTCAAATAGCAAATAAAGGAAAACAAAACCACTGCTTGATGCCCTAGGTACTCTGCAGTGGATGACCATTTAGTAGAGAATTTAAGTGAGATGTAAGTGCTTCTGAGACACTTGTTCAAACACACTATGCTTTCACCAAATCTCTCTCCTCTCCATTTTTTGGCATACTGTTCAGTTCTGCACTCTATAAGATTTATATGTAGTATGCTCTTAGATCTTAAGACAAACTAACAGGCATCTGAAAGAGACCCCAAATGAAATATTCATGAACTGTCATAACGTTCATTACCATTTTATGATTCTCTTTACTTGGTCGAACAACAACGCTTTCCAGCACTCTATTAAATCAGCCAGCAAACTATATAAATCACCACCTAAACTACATGAATCTGTCACTTCTTAATGTACTGTCTGAGCACCAATAATACTTGGGCACATGGCAAAGTCATGTGACTCTCTGCTGTCAACATTGATTTTTCTGAGTAAACTATTAGCATATTAGGAATTGACAATCTTTTTACAATTGAGTTGGAGTTTAGTAGATAGATAAGCCAATGAAACAGAAAAAAACCTAAAAAATATTTGATTTTGCAATGATTAATACTTATCAGGAAAAAAAAAAAACCAAAATATGCATGGACTCACTAACTAAAATTTTCACAGTATCACCAAGGTTGGAAGAGACCTCATAGATCATCAAGTCCAACCCTTTACCACAGAGCCCATGGCTAGACCATGGCACCAAGTGCCACGTCCAATCCTGCCTTGAACAGCTCCAGGGATGGCGACTCCACCACCTCCCCGGGCAGCCCATTCCAGTGTCCAATGACTCTCTCAGTGAAGAACTTTCTCCTCACCTCGAGCCTAAATCTCCCCTGGCGCAGCCTGAGGCTGTGTCCTCTCATTCTGGTGCTGGCCACCTGAGAGAAGAGAGCAACCTCCTCCTGGCCACAACCTCCCCTCAGGTAGTTGTAGACAGCAATAAGGTCTCCCCTGAGCCTCCTCTTCTCCAGGCTAACCAATCCCAGCTCCCTCAGCCTCTCCTCGTAGGGCTGTGCTCAAGGCCTCTCCCCAGCCTCGTCGCCCTTCTCTGGACACGCTCTTATATCTGTAATTAATAGAATGGGAATGTTCAGATCCAGCTAAAACTCTACAAGGATGCTAACGCCGGACTGAAAGCTAACTCAGGCTGCTGGAAGGTGATGCTAAATCCTAGTGAAAGAAAGTGGAAGTGACTGGAATTGCTAAGGACACAGATAATCTAAAGAGGAATCAGATCTGTCTATTTCCATTAACATTATCACCTCTCATTTCACGACCTTCTGGGCAAAGATCTTGCCAGCTGTCTGTAGGACAATTTTTTCCACCTATCTCTGCAGGCTTAACAATAGCTCTCATACCAACTTCTATCAGTAAATTGCTTCCCAGGATCAACATGGTCCTTTTATCTGTTGTAATTGCTGGAGTCAAAACTACAGCCCAGGCAAATAATGTAACTGATAAAATAACCAAACCTGCAAGTTCCTGAAGAAATAAAAATAAATAAAATCTTCATCTAAACTGAAATAGACCTATCAAATATCTCCTGGCCATAATTTCACCTGGCATTTGCAAGATTATCAGCAATATCTCTTCCTTTGATAACATTCTACAAGGTCACAGTTACAATGTCTTTTTAGTTCTGAAACTTAAAATTTCTGTATCTGAACCTTTGGCCTCTTTTCTACTATGCACTAAGTCTTGCTGATTTGTGTGATTTTTGGTCCTGAAGCTGTGGAAACCTAAGCACATTTTGAAGCTAATTCCTTCCCTCTGAGGAGCTCATAGATAATGTGGAATTTATTTACACACGAGGTTAGCCTTTTGATACCAGTCATCTATTCCCATGCTTGAAGTTAAGCATTAGTTTAAGTGCTTTGCCAGGTTTGGGAAACAGAGACAGGTCCCTGGCAGCAGCAGGAGGCATTTACAGAGACAAAATAACCTTTGGATTAGGCCAAAAGTATTTATAACCATCATAAGAACATTTGACATGTCTCTGTATTTATGTATCCATTAAAAAATATAAGCCAAAGGCAGAAAATTTCAGAGCAGATTGTAAGGTTTTGGTAGACTTATTTAAAGTTATAATAGCTTTTAATTGTTAGTACAGAAACATTGTGGTAGGTGATTTGAAGCACAATTTGTATTTCAAGTTCACAAAAGGATCAACATCACAGAGAAAATGCTTAATTTGGACATGTTGACGTAGTGCCCTTTCCTCTAAAGAAGATGAAGCTGTAGCCTTTCATTAGTGCTTCAGATTCTGTGTTTTCTTGTCAGTAGCATTTTGCAGACCAGAGATTTGCCTTTAGAGCTGATTCTGAACAATCTGCAAGAAACTACAGACCTCATTTACTAAAAAGAAGCTGGGAGAGACCACAACCGAGATAGAATCATAGAATCATAGAATCATAGAATCAACCAGGTTGGCAGAGACCTCCAAGATCATCCAGTCCAACCTAGCACAGAGCCCTATCCAATCAACTAGACCATGGCACACTGAAGCAGCCCATGGACCCTCCAATACATCAGCACTGATGTCATGCCTCCTGTATCAGGGGAGGGCTGGCTGGGGCAAAAGTGGATGCTTTGAACAAGCAGCTGCAGAGGTGCAGAGGCAGGCAGAGTCGAGCCGTTATGGTCAGTACCGTGTTTTGTATCACTCCCCTTATATGCTATTCATCAGTATTATCATTATTCCAACTGTGTCTCCTCTCTTTGTGTTCTTAAAGTCTCCTTACCTCAAATTGGGGGTTTTTGCCTTTTTCTCCCGAGTTTCCTTCCCATCCCACCAGGTGGGCAGGAGCAACCGTGTGTGCAGCTGGATGAGGCTCAGCTGCTGGTGGGGTCTGAACCATGCAGACATTATCTCACAATTTGTATTGCTAAAATGAACTATTTATGTTCTAGATGATGACGGTGGGATTTGTGCTCAAATGTGTTTCTCTAGTGATATTTGAGACATCCTAATGTGTCAATGGCATCCACTTCAGCACTGGCAATGGGATATGGTATATAGGAGAGATCCAAGTCACTTTGAGGCAGCAAGCAAAGCCTAAACAGGTTATTCCAGCCATCTCAAATGGTTTTGGGTGTCTGCTTTGGTAGTATTTGAATTGTTTCTATAAAGCAGGTAACATAATGTAATTAATCCTCTCAGTCACTGGATAGCTGAACACTTTCTACTGAATTCTAAGAGAAGGAGCTATGAAGTCCATGGTTTGCTTTTGACAGACATATCTTGACATAGGTTAGTTATAGGCCTTGTCTAGATACCTAATACTATAACATAATGTCATACTTGCATATTAACAAATCAAACTAGTAGAGGGCCTGAATTGGGTAAAATCACAGGAGAGTGAAGCATGTGGAAACTGCCAGATTGTGTATCAAGTCTGAAGTAACCTTTTTTTCCTTAATCCTGCAAAGCTCTGTCTAGGGAAATGTGTCTCTCTGCTTGAACCTTCAGTGGAAAGGGAGCATTATTCCCATCTGAATTTAGTTACCTGTATCTAGGTAGACAATCTAGTTTGCAAATCCCTCCGAGACCCTTTTGCTGTCAGGGGAGACAGATGTTCTGAATACCCTTCTCAAGTTTTACTTAATTACTTCCTGAAATTAGGGATAAGGTTTCAGGGTCAGGCAATCTAATGTCATTCTTCATGATCAAACAATAAAACCTGAAGTTTTGGGTTGGGTAAGCTGTAGTGATTCTGTGATCCTACGATTCTAGTGGGTTTTTGAGTTTGTTTTTTTTTGTTTGTTTGTGACTATAGCAAGGATTTTTAAGTCTGCTTTGGTGCCCTAGCTACTTTATTACCCACTACATCTTTCACCTCTCATGAGAAAATCTGGTTTGCAAAAGTGCACATTCTTTCACATGACATTAGAGAGGCTGCCTTGCATCAAACTCCCACAGTAGAAGAACAAAACATGATGGTCTAGACTTTGTTTTCAGTTATATCAGCTTTTGAGTCACCGCTGGGCATAATGAAATTATACAACATATGTATTATGATAATTGGCCATAATTACAGTGCTTAGAGATAATCAGATGAAGAATTACTTGAAATACAGTAGTATAATCAATAGACAGTAAGTAGGAAAGCAATTAGACATCTTCTTAGCAAAAGCTTTTTTAAAGCAAACCAAACCACACCAAACCAGAATTTACTTAGGGAGTTTTGGATTTATGGAATCCTTTCTAAAGAATATGCCAGAATTTTCTAAATACATACCCTAGGACTTCAAAACATGACAGATTTGCCTCACCACTCTGCCTAGATGGAAAAGTGAATGAGAGAGAGTTTGTCAAGGAAAAACAAATTATTCTATTGTCAAACAACACAAAAAAATACCCAATACAATCACGTAATGAAATTAATTGTAAACAAATTGAGAGCACATGAGAATCTCCAACACCAGGCTTTGTTTGATAAGAACTTTGACAAAGATTTGTGGGTGTACAAACCACTCCGTAACCAGCACCAAAGGCTGAGGCTGGCTAGAAGCTGATAAAGATCCGCTCAACTCTCCCAGACATTATCTGGCACCTCCAGGGCCAGAAAGCCTTTTGTTGCTTGGAGGACTGGGGCCTCCAACTAATTGAGAAATTGACCCAAGCACAATATAAATGGAGTATAAATGGAGTCCTGTATATAGCCCAGCTATGGAGAGAATTGGATTCTCTCCACACAAAAGTAGCCTGGCAGTCTGATCTTCCCCCCTTAGAATGGGAGCTTGTCTAAGGAATTCTCACCCCTGCTATATCTATATCATCCATATCTATATACCTATCTGCTGGGTAGCCATGCAGAGATTTTCCTTTTCTGAGTGAGTGTGCATTTTGATTTCTCTCTCCCCAGATTGTTTATCTGATTATGCAGCAGTATATTGCCAACTGACATCTGAATCTGTAATTACTGTGTCAGAAGGAGAGCAGACTAATTGCAATAACTCCACAGACTTCAGGTGGCTGTTGCTATCTGTTTTGTGGGTGCCTCGGTGACAACATGGACAGGATGGGCATCATAACAACAGCTGAACATCATGAGACCTTTATACTTGGGCATGCTCAAAGAGAAGCCTTTTCAATTTATATTTGCACCACTGGTTCCTAACACTTGTTTTGTAGGTTAGGTTTCACTAGTGCACATTGGAACATTCTCTTGGATTTAGGCTCATGCAACTTCTAGCCTTGATCCATCAGCCAGATATAAAGAAACTTAGCAGAAGAAGAAAGGAAAAAGGAAGTGATAAAAGTGTCCTGGAGTACCCCAAGTTCCTTTCTTTTCCCTCCTCCTCCATGGGTTTAAATGGGAGAAGAAGGTGTGAAAACTACTTCCCCCCCCGGCTCCAGGCTTGAAGGAGGAACAGCAAAAGGTGGCTTTCCACACATGGGTGGACCCATGTGGAGGCCTGAACTGGAATTGGGCTGGTGGTTGGCTGGGTTTTTGCACCCCGTATAAATGGTAAATGGACACTTTGTCCAGAAAAGCACAAAGAGAGCAAGAGAGAAGGTGAAAAGGTTCCTGCCTTGAGAGTTCATATCTTTAGAGTCCCTGATCTTGAAATAGCTCCTGATAGAGTTCCAAATGGGGCAGGTTCCTGTCATGACTGGACAGTCCCCGCTTTTGGATGGCTTCTGCCTTTTTGTACAGCTCTTGCTTTAACCCTGTCCCTGCTTTTGGATGCTTCACCCCACTTTTGCACCATTCTGTGCAAACCAGCAGGATTGGCAAGTCCTGGGGTCCTTGGAGAGAGAGCCACTGGCAACATCTGGACCAGCCCCTCTCAGACCACATCAGCCAAATTCCTGGCTGCCTCCTGGACTAGGGGACACTATCAGTTTTGGCTCTCTCCTGCATCTATGAAAGCAGCATCATTCCACAATCATTCCATCCATGGAAGAAGTGCTTGAGATATTTCCGAGTTTGGCAGCTCTGCCACTTGCCTCGGGCTTCTGCTGTGTGTATCTCTATTATTGGATTTTGCCTGCAGTGCCAGAAGGCAGCTTCCTCAGAGGAACTGAGCAAGGAATCATTGCCAAATGTCTATTTCACCTCCATGTGTGAGACCTACTGTTCCCTTAATCGTCTGCTCAGCCTGATTCATAGTGGGGTAAAGCTCTGTTTATATCTTAGCCTTTTCCATTTCCTGACTTCCTAAATATACAAATTTGTCTATAATAATCCTCTTTTGGAAGAAATTCCCAATCAAACTGAATCTGTCAATGAACTAAACTAATTTTTGTGTATAGTTTGGGGGCAGGATTCCAGGATTCTGGGATTCCACATTAATTCCCTGCCTCCATGACAAAAAGGAAAAAAGAAGAAAAGCAAGGAGTGCTGGTAAAGGGCCTCACAGACCAGATGCACATTGTTGAAGACGTCTGTAGCAAACCATAATAACTTTGTAGAAGTGTTTGTTTGTAGCAGTCAGCTGAACAGTTATTGGACACTGGAATGGGCTGCCCGGGGAGGTGGTGGAGTCGCCGTCCCTGGGGCTGTTCAAGGCAGGATTGGACGTGGCACTTGGTGCCATTGTCTAGCCTTGAGCTCTGTGGTAAAGGGTTGGACTTGATGATCTATGAGGTCTCTTCCATCCCTGATGATACTGTGATACTGTGATAAATAACAACATTTGCAGAAGTGTTTGTTTGTAGCTACTAGTTGAAGATTTGTGATATGTTGTGGGAGAATTTTCTTGCTAACAGGACATGAGCTGGTAAGCAATAAGCAAACCCATGCTGCAAAGTGTCCTTGAGTCCATCTTGGACTCAGAATACCAGGCACTGGGTGGCCCACACACACACACAGCTGCAGGAGGCTGAGCCTGCCAGATGCAGGGGCGGACACCACAGCTTGTTTTGGTATAGACTGACCTATCTGTACCTTACACATAACTTTGAGCCAATCTGTACATTCCACTTGTGCCAGTCTCAAACTAAGTTAGTTATGCACGCCTCTTTCAAGTACCATATAAGCCACTGTATTGCCTCAATGAAGTGTACTGCTTGTGGCTAGCTCAGGCTGAGAGGACTCGTCAGTGCCCAGATTGATCCCGCCTCTGCTGGATTCCCGCGGCCGCAGTAGGTAATCTTGAGAAGCCCCAGGTCTGCATTCTTTTGACTAAGGAAAGCAGGAAAGAGATAAAGGAGAAGCAGTGGTATCTTGACTTCAGACAAATAAAGCAATTAAGGGAAGCCTGCTGGTCAAAAATGGAAAAACTCTGTGAGGAAGACTGCTAGCCTTCATCCCAGATGACCATCCAAGACCACTGGGGGCGGGGGGGGGGGAGGGGGGGGGGAGTGGAACCAGGGCAAAGATTGGGAAAATACTTATGTTACAGAATCACAGAATTAACCAGGTTGGAAAAGACCTCTAAGATCATCCAGTCCAACCTAGCACCTAACTCTTCTAATTGACTAAAGCATGGCACTAAGTGCCTTATCCAGTCTCCTTTTAAACACCTCCAGGGACGGTGACTCCACCACCTCCCTGGGCAGCCCATTCCAATGCAAATCACTCTCTCTGTGAAGAACTTCTTCCTAACATCCAGCCTAACCCTGCCCTGGTGCAGCTTGAGGCTGTGTCTTTGTTCTATTGCTGGTTATCTGGGAGAAGATACCAACCCCCACCTGGCTCCAACCTCCTTTCAGGTAGTTGTAGAGAGCAGTAAGGTCTCCCCTGAACCTCCTCTTCTCCAGGCTATTGTAAATAGCAATGTTAATGAGGTCCAATAAATAATTGTAATAACCCTACCTCTTATCATAAATACATATGCTCTTGTAACATAAATTGTAGCTTGTGCCAGCATGGGGTGCACAGGATTGGTGGAGATGTATGGGAGTGGCATATTGCAGCTCAGTTTAGTATGAAACAATGGGTCCCATCTAGGTGTAGATGGTAGATAAGATAAATGCAAGTGTGAATGAAGGGAATGTGGGTGTAAGTGTACTGTAATTAACCAATGAACACAGTATGAACACATAGTAAAGGGCGTGATCTGAAGACCATCTGTAGACTACCATGTGAATAGAGCTGGAAGCGTATATAAGAAAAATAAGTTGTGCAAATAAAGGTCTTCACTTGGAAAAACCTGTGGTGTCAGTGCCAACAAAATGCTACAGAGATATCCTCTCTGTCATCTGGTGCTGGAAGAAACATCTCTGCTTCATAACTCTGCAGGAGTTGTGGGGGTCATTTTGCAGGTCAGAAGGCCATGAAAAAAGGGGAGCTGGCCTAAATCCAGGCAGTGTGTTCCTCGTGGCTTCTTTGGGATGGCTTTGTGATCATAGAATCAGTCAGGGTCATAGAGTCATTCAGGGTTGGAAGGGACCACAAGGATGATCTAGTTCCAACCCCCCTGCCATGGGCAGGGACACCCTTCCCTAGAGTAGGCTGGCCAGAGCTTCATCCAGCCTGACCTTAAACACCTCCAGGGATGGGGCCTCAACCACCTCCCTGGGCAACCCATTCCAGGATCTCACCACCCTCATGCTGAACAACTTCCTCCTTACATCCAGTCTGAATCTCCTCACCTCCAGCTTCGCTCCATTCCCCCTAGTCCTGTCACTACCTGATATCCTGAAAAGTCCTTCCGCAGCTTTTTTGTAGAATCACAGATTCAACCAGGTTGGAAGAGACCTGCAAGATCATCCAGGCCAACCTAGCACCCAGCCGCAGCCAATCAACTAGACCATGGCACTAAGTGCCTCATCCAGGCTTTTCTTGAACACCTCCAGACACAGCGACTTCAACACCTCCCAGGGCAACCCATTGAAATGCCAATCACTCTCTATGGGAAGAACTTCCTCCTAGACCTCCCCCAGCACAACTTGAGACTGTGTCCCCTTGTTCTCTTGCTGGTTGCCTGACACTTAAAAAGGATTTCGGTTTTTCTCTACTCTGTAGCAAATAGTTTGTTTAAATTGCTGTTAGAAATTTGTTTTTTTAAATTAAACATTCTGTAAATAGCAGTGTTAATTAACTAACACCTCGTATTGGAAGACAGCCTTTTTCTTAGTGCAGCAAAGCAAAGAAAACCTAAGAATCCTCCCATATATGAAAGATGCTAAAATTCTGTTTCTAAATATTATTTGATCTGTTTCCCAGAGCTACAATATTATTTTTCCTTGTTACTTCCATGATTGTCTTTTTTATGCTAGAGATTTAGCTGAAGGCAAGATGCATAAGTTACAAATAATATCATAGAATCAACCAGGTTGGATGTTAAATAGATAAGTAAATAAACTAATTTGCAGCACATTTCAGTTCTTTGTTTTCTTCCTCCTTATACTATTTGGAAGCTCTATTACTCTTAAAGTATGCTGGTTTTTTATTCCCCAAGGACCCCTTGTGTAATTCATTTACAAATACATAAACCTCAAATGAGAGCAATTTGGTGACCATAAGAACTTGTAATAGCTAAAATCTAACATCTGAATATTCAATAGACTGAACTTGGACTAAGCCTCTCAAGTTTTATGTATCACAAAGCAATGCAACGTTATTTGCTATAGTCTGTACAGCAGTAAATACTAAGGGAATGGAATCATGACTCATTTTCCTCTATGTGATTTGGCTTAACTTCTTAGGATGGTGATTTTGGTCATTTTAAGGATTTCAGCAGTAATAAGGTTCTTGTACATTAACTTGCTAGAAATAGTCCCCAGATACATGCAGCAAGGAGTTATTTGTCAGATGAGTCCCATGAGATGTTCAACACTCTGGATCCAGTTCAAGAGAGTATTTAAGCACATATTATTTCAATTTAAGCACAGGAACAAATCCTTTACTTAAGCTACAGCATTCAGTGCCTTGAAGAGCTAAATTCTGTTTTCCTAAATTCTCAAGCAATATAACCAGAGAACAAAATGACTTGAATGGTCAGATGATGTAAGTCAAGCCATAAACAGCAACAATAAAGATTACTTGTTCCAGCAAGCCTGTTTCCTTTTAGCTTACAGCCTCTCTTCTATGCAGCTGTCATCTTATATCCATGTTTTCTCTATCACTGCTAGTTAATTCCTAAAATACAGTACACAGCAGTATTAATTTCCTGAACAGCTCTCTTCCTTGAATGAGGCAGATGTGCTTCACTTCCATACTGGCTGTCAGCTTCAGTTATTCTGGAGCCAGCTGAATTCTTGCTACAGTCACGGTTGTCATGCTAGTTGAATTGGCAGGCTTGTATCTCTGCATTCTTCCCATTTTCCTAAGGATCTAAAACAGTTCTCCTGCAAAAGATACCCTGTGTATACCAAAACTTGGTGAATTGTTTCAAAGCCAGTTATTTATGTTGAGCATAAGTCAGTAATGACCTCAGCACTTCTTTATTTGGAAGATTTCAATGTATTGAAGTCCTAAGGAGAAGAATAGACTTAACTGCTTCCTCGCAGCAGAGGAGCCCTAGGAGACAGGATTTACTAACCTAGGCACAGCAACGTTGTAATGCAAATAGGATTTGAACAAAACTGGATTTTAATTCTGGGGTTAAATTCATACATCAGCAGCGGTGCCATTCCTGAGCAGGATGCCACTAAAAAGTTTTAAAAGGTGATGCAAATATTTCTAGTGCTGTGTTAGCTTTTCAGATCAGTTTGGGGGAAAAAAAAGGTGTGTGGGGCGGAATCCATGTGAAAACGAAAGTCTGGCTTCTCATGCACAGAAATGTCTGGCTGTGCCAGCTTGAGACAAGCTGAGATATTTTGGTGAATTAGATTATAGGCTGTGAAAAGGAAACAGTGGTGATGTCTACCTCACTCATAGGCTTGCTGAGATGTATAAGAACAAGAACATAAACATAGATAACAGAGAGTTGCTCTTGGGCTCTGGGGCTGCATGAACTTCTCTCTCTAACCTAACTTGCTGCATGACTAATCCTTCTGCTTCCTAACCCCTCTGGTCAACCTTCCAAACTCACCTTGAGTGTAAGGCAAAGTCTGGGGTAAGGTAGAGGGGTGGGAAGATGGGAGAAGGGTGGTTGGGAGCCCCTCCTGGGGCCTCAGGTTTCTGGGAGGGCTGTTGTGCTTCTGTACTACTTTTTAACTTGTATATATCTGTCTATAGCTGTATATGTTGTAAATACCTGCTTGTATATTGTGCTAAGCTGTGAATATAAAGCTTCATTCAATTTCCAGATCAGCTGAGTCTAGTCTGGCTGATTTTCTTAAGTGTGGGGGGCGGGTAACACCCAAACCATCATGCTGGCACCTGATTGATACACTGGAATCTGGAGTGCTTCAGTGCCCCTGTAAACACAATATCTATCTGATGTCCAACAAAGTATACAATATTAATTGGCATATTTTAATCTTTTTATAACTTATTGTATGTACAGGAGTCTGCTAAGGAGGCTTTTTTCCATAAAATGCTTGCTAGAATACATATTGAGTATTTATGCCTTTGCCTCCCAGTTATTGTATGCTGTTCTGTGACCAGGTAAAATAATTAAAAGAGATAGACTCCAATACTTTAATAATCTTTATTTAAAGAGTAACTGAGGTAGATATTTTCTCAAAACTGCGGATTTCAGTAATATTTTTTCCATTGTTTCCAGCCTAGACAAGCACAAGTTTGTTCAGTTAGCTTTTGGCTGTGATCCAGTCAGATGGTTAGATGCTTGAATGAACTTGGAGAAATATTTTTACAGTATGAAGAATTTGTATTTAATCATTTAGGGAAAAAAATTATTCCATTATGATTCTTTGCAACAGTACTTATCTTAAATTGCTTAGTCACATGAAAGTAGAATTTCACAAGCTAGCAGATATCCTTTTGAAATTTCAATTGCAGCATGCTTTAGCTCACCAGCTTTGACCCTTATGTAAGGTCATCTACACAGCTGTTCAAATAAAAATATACATGATGATAACTCACACTGTGCTCCAGTCATGCAGAAATATGAGTGAACAGCTTATTGATTGTAGTGTCTGACATGACCTGCTTGTAATTAGGAAATCAATAACCTAGATTATCCTCTCTTCAGCACCTGCCTTTCCTCCATATTCCAAAAATACCTCTGTGTTCAAAGAATGCCGACGTTGGGTTCCCATCCCAATTTTGCAACACAAGCATTTCTCTAATACTTACATAATTTCACACGTTGTACTTTGCTCTCAAGATCTGGATGGTAGTTGTGGAAGGAATTTATTAAATAGTACAGAAATAATGTTCAAAGGAAACCTTAGGGCAAGGATATAGCAGAATTAGACTGTTATTAAAATCGTGATGGGCAGAAGAAGAAGAAAATGTTCAGCTGACAACACAGGTCGAACTATTGTCACCTAATCACTTCACACAGCTGACAAAATAGCTGCAGAGCATGACCCCCTGTGATGGTTTGGGTGTTACTCCCCCCCCCCCCCACTTAAGAAGATCAGCCAGACTAGACTCAGTCGCTCTGGAAAATTGAATAAAGCTTTATATTCACAGCTTAGCACAATATACAAGCAGGTATTTACAACATATACAGCTATAGACAGAAATATGCCAGTTAAAAAGCAGTACAGAAGTACAACAGCCCTCCCAGAAACCTGAGGCCCCAGGAGGGGCTCCCAACCACCCTTCTCCCATCTTCCCACCCCTCTACCTTACCCCAGACTTTGCCTTACACTCAAGGTGAGTTTGGAGGATCGGCCAGGGGAGTTAGGAAGCAGACAGATTAGTCACGCAGCAAGTTAGGTTAGAGAGAGAGAAGTTCACACAGCCCCAGAGCCCAGAGAACCAACTCTGTGTTATCTATGTTTATGTTCTTATTCTTACACATCTCAGTAAGCCTATGAGTGAAGTAGACATCACCATTGTTTCCTCTTTACAGCCTGTAATTTAATTCACCAAAATATCCCATCTTGGCTCAAACTGTCACAGCCAGACATTTATACACACATAAATAATTTCTTTAAATTATTCTCAGTAACCTGCCATAGAAGCAGGAATTTTAAACAGTAGACATGGCATCGGGTGCCAAAATAAAGATGTGATGGTTTGGGTGTAACCCACTCATCCCCCCTACTCTTATGAAAATACTCAGACTAGATTCAGCTGAGCTGGAAATTAACAATTAAGCTTTGTATTTACAGGTTAGCACAATATACAAGCAGATATTTACAATATATACAGCTAGAGACAGAAATATGCAAGTTAAAAAGGTAATACAGAAACACAACACCCTTCCCAGAAACCAAAGTCCCTAGGATGGGCTCCCAACCACCCTTCCATCTTCTTTCTACCCCTCTACCTTACCCCAGACTTTGCCTTACACTCAAGGTGAGTTTGGAGGGTTGGCCAGGGGGGTTAGTCACACAGCAAGTTAGGTTAGAGAGAGAAGTTCATGCAGCCCCAGAGCCCAAGAGCAACTCTCTGTTATCTATGTTTATGTTCTTGTTCTTATACATCTCAGCAAGCCTATGAGTGAGATAGACATTACCACTATTTCCTTTTCACAACCTATAATCTGATTATTCTCACCAAAATATCCCAGCTCGGCTCAAACCAGCACACCCCTCCCATCCTGCCCTGCATCACACAGTAGAGAAATCTCAGTGCTTTCCAAGATGCTGGTTTTGAATGGTATCTAATGGACATTTCCCAGCTTCTTGCTAGGGATTACTGGTGTCCTCCAGTAGATCTACAGATCTACAGAAAGTTACAGGGCTTGAAAACATTTGAAGTTATTGCTGAAAAGTGAAACAGAGCATGCAGACAGACTAATGGAAGAAATCAAATATTTAAAGAACACATGTAAAAGATTTCAGCCATCCTACATGGCATCTCGGAAAAGAGTCAATTACGGCACACAGAAAGAAGCTAGTAATAACCCAAGTAGGCCAAGTGCAAACACTGTCATCCTGGTGAAAATTTGAAAGAAGCTATACAAACAGTGGTGAAGGAAGACAAATATGAACATTCTGAGCACACATATCCCAGAGTACCCTTACTAAATCACATTTTAGGAATATGATCTGCTAAGCTCAAGGAATTCTGAATTCAGATGCAGCTACCTTCCACCTGAAAATCCTGCCAGATCCAAGCTACTTTACACTCCAACACTGCCACAAACAAACTCAGAAGAAATCATAGCAGGTACTTTTGTACTTATCTGATTCTTTTTCCTGGCTAGTAAACAAAGGACAATACACAATGTTGCATCATTTCCACTAGGCTCAAAATGCAGAGGCGGCAGCTAAAAGCAGTCAGAAAGGTAATTGAGAGAGAATAATGCTGCAGGAAGCACAAAGCAAGGATCCAAGTTTCAGCAAGTACTCAAAATTACACAATTCACTTCCTTGCAGCTTCAAGTGGTGAGGGTTTTACATACATATCAAGGTACTCACAAAATAGCAATGTATTCAGAGAAAAAAACACAAGCGTAAGAGGTCTCAGTGAGACACATGAGAAGTTATTCAGTGAGTGCTGAAAAATAGATTTGTCCAAAGCAATTTGTTTGGTTTTAGTTTTGGGTTTGGGGATTTTTTCTTTTAGTTTAAACTTTTAAAAAATACATTTTAAAACATATTTAAAAATACATTTTAAAACCAGCATTCTCTAAGAGAGTTTAGTTTTAGTACAACAGGTGTAAAAGTTCATCCTCTATTTAAAGTACTATTCACTGGCCTACAGTCTTTTAAGCACTGTATCAATTACCCTAGCAGTGTAAGAGTATATAGATCAAAGAAGATTATAGTACCAACCAGGTATCACAGTATCACCAAGGTTGGAAGAGACTTCACAGATCATCAAGTCCAACCCTTTACCACAGAGCTCAAGGCTAGACCATGGCACCAAGTGCCACGTCCAATCTTACCTTGAACAGCTCCAGGGACGGTGACTCCACCACCTTCCCAGGCAGCCCATTCCAGTGTCCAGTGACTCTCTCAGTGAAGAACTTTCTCCTCACCTCCAGCCTAAATCTCCCCTGGCGCAGCCTGAGGCTGTGTCCTCTCGTTCTGGTGCTGGCCACCTGAGAGAAGAGAGCAACCTCTCCCTGGCCACAACCCTCCACGATCATCCAGTCCAACCTATCAAGATTTGCTTTCCTGACATTGATCAGCATATTAAACTTCAGACAATGCATCTGCATAATTAAAATCTTTTATGATGAAAAACTGGTAAGCCCAGGAATTGTTTTCCATGAAATTAGTGGTTTTCAGTGTAAGACTGCCTTAAACCAAAAAACAACCAAACAAACAGCTCTCTTTTGGAATAAACATTCATTTGCAGCTAAACTGGCTTTCACTCTCATTGTGCCTAGGCTGAGTTTTAGAGGGCTCTGGCACATGCCCAGGCAGCAGTGCTTGGTATCACTCTGGGGGACATTCCAGGGCTTAAACACACCATTTCCCAGAACTCCAGGCTTTATGCACTTAATACATAGGACACATACATTGGCCTCTGAAAAGATTTCTGTGCTTTATCTAAAAATTAAAGATAACTTAATTTTTTTTTTTTGTGGAGTCAGTGTGTTAAATTGTATCAATTCAATGATATAATTCGTGATACAAGATTAGCCACAGCATTTTTGAAGTGGGCATCTTATGGGTAAACTTGGTAGTGGAAGTAAGATGCTGTTTTGGATTAGGAAAAGGATTCAAGAATTTAAAAGGGGGAAAAACCAAATCAACCCCAAGCCAAAACCAAAACATATGGAGTCATGACTCCTTTCCTAACAACCCAGATCAAACCAGGAAAACATTCCCTTGTTTCACACTAATCTTCAGTTGATGGAGCAATATCATAGAATCATAGAATCAACCAGGTTGGAAGAAACCTGCAAGATCATCCAGTCCAACCTAGCACCCAGCCCTATCCAGTCAACCAGACCATGGCACTAAGTGCCTCATCCAGGCTTTCCTTGAACACTTCCAGGGACGGTGCCTCCACCACCTCCCTGGGCAGCCCATTCCAATGGCAAATCACTCTCTCTGGGAAGAACATTTCTCTTCCAATGCCTTTGTTTTTTTTTTGAACCAGAGAGTTTCTGTACTTGCTCCAGATTTATTTCCTCTTACCTTGACGTATGCAGTACTGCAGCTAACCTCTCTGGTCCTGCTACAAAGTATCACCTTTCTCTTCTCACATTTTCATATAGTTAAGAGAATTAACTTGGCTTTTCAGAAAGTAGCTTTTTAAAATAAAAATACATTTGTTCTTTTATGAGTTTATCAATTCCTCTTGCTGGCAAAGTAATAGGAACAGTCAGCTCCCTCAATGCTTTTCCACAAAGAAAATACAAAATTTAGTTATCCTAGATTGGGAAAATATATCTCTGCACAACATCTTGCTGCAAACTAAGGTATTGAATGCTATGGCAAGCTGACTTCTTTGTACTGTAGAGACCTCAAGTCATGTTGCATTCTAGTACGAGGACTATGTTTGCTTTTGGCTTTTTTAAAGTAACCTTTTATAACACTCAGTTGCTGTACAGCAAATCAAGCTTTGCAACAAAGTAAGTCTTGACCCGATTGGTGTAAGCATTTCCAAGTACAGCATGCCACAGTTCCTTCCTCCTGTCCTACCACCTTCTCACACAGATGCTTTCCAACACTTGGGAACAATCTCTTCCAAACACACTTCTTATCTTTCATAGAATCATAGAATCAACCAGGTTGGAAGAGACCTCCAAGATCATCCAGTCCAACCTATCACCCAGCCCTGGCCAGTCAACTAGACCATGGCACTAAGTGCCTCAGCCAGGCTTTTCTTGAACACCCCCAGGGACGGTGCCTCCACCACCTCCCTGGGCAGCCCATTCCAATGGGAAATCACTCTCTCTGTGAAGAACTTCTTCCTAATATCCAGCCTATACCTACCCTGGCACAACTTGAGACCGTGTTCAGTGAAAACCTTGCCTAGGCCAGATGCTTTGGGCCTCTTTGCATTTATTTAATTTGCCATTTAACAGGAAATAGTTAACACTTCATGACAAATGTAACTCTACTCTCTTTGCAATCATTTCTTTCAAGACACAAATACTTTTACTTCCTCCTGGCTTGCCTTAAAACAAGCAGAGACTAGAAAAACCTGTTTTCTGGAACAAATTTTTAGGGAGAGTGTAAATTTGCATTCACTGCCATTAATTAGATCGAGTTAATTAGCAATTAACTTTAAAAGGGAACATGTTGAGTCTAAGGAGAAACTAGTTTGTATTTGTGTGTGCTTAAGAAACTGGAGTTAGCTTCTCTGAGTGCATTCCATAAGACAAAGTGCTGCATCACTCAGAAAACCACATCGAGACAGAACAAAAAGGCATATAAAAATTAGCAGTTGCTGTATTTCACCTGAGGGTGTATATGGCTGTTTCTCCACTGTTTTAACACCCTTTGTAACAGAGAGCTGGCACTTGCCCTACAGAAGTGAGCTCTGAAGCAGTGCTTTCAAAGAAGTGAACATCAGCAAAGCCACGATAAATTAGTGAGGTCAACTTAAGCACCCCCTGTGCCCTTCTTACCCTATGCTCTTCTCTGTGGTGCCAATACCACAGCTGATGTGGCTGCACAGAAAAAGACATCAGGGCAGTGATCTCCTTTAAGAAAATTGCTTACATCAAATAACATCTACAGGTACCACTGGAAAGGAAGGACTTAAATTGTGAAAATAGAGTATATTATAAATGAGGTTTCCTCCCCAAAGATAGATCTTGAGAAGTCTTACCTTGAAGGAGGCTTCAGTTTGTTCCATGGCTATGCAGATGCACAAGCAGGACCCACATCAAGGAGCTGGTGCGGGGGCTCTGCCATGCAGTTGTACGAAGTGCAGCAGCAGTCAGGGAGGAGAAGGGAGCTGTGCTTCAGCACCTCCCGCGTCTGCCTTCTCCAGCTGAACTGCGGTGACAGAGCACCGAGCTGTCTGTCAACAGAGAGCAATTTTTTCACGATAGCATAAGAAAGCAGGAAACCTCTCTGCTCTTGTAATCTGTCTCCAGCTCAGCTGACTAATGTGCACAAGTCAGGAACTACATTTTGTCTTACCAATTTTCCTGTAATACTTGTATAGGTGCTGTATATTACATCGAAGTTATCCCTTCTCAGCTCACTGCAGTGGGCTGTGAATCTGCAACAGACCTTGGTCTATCTTGTGTAGCCAATTTCAAATATTTGCTACATGAAATTATTAGCTGAAAATATTTATTTAGTTCCTTCATGTTGCAGCAGTAGATTATGCTGTCCCACTACATAATTATGAAGAGCCTGAGGACTCTTTAGTCATTAATCATGGAGAGTATTTGGATACTGCAATGATGTTTCTCAAATGACTTTTTCTTTAAAAGCTGTTAAAAGGGTTTTTGTTTAGCCTGGAGAAGAGGAGGCTCAGGGGGGACCTCATTGCTGTCTACAACTACTTGAAGGGAGGCTGTAGCCAGGTGGGGATTGGTATCTTCTCCCATGCAACCAGCAACAGAACAAGGGGACACAGTCTCAAGCTGTGCCGGGGGAGGTCTAGGCTGGATGTTAGGAGGAAGTTCTTCCCAGAGAGAGTGATTTGCCATTGGAATGGGCTGCACAGGGAGGTGGTGGAGTCACTGTCCCTGGAGGTGTTGAAGAAAAGGCTGGATGAGGCACTTAGTGCCATGGTCTAGTTGATTGGCTAGGGCTGGGTGATAGGTTGGACTGGATGATCTTGGAGGTCTCTTCTAACCTGCTTGATTCCATGATTCTATGTCAGAGATTTGTTTCAATTTACATTTCCACTAAGGGTCTCCTTTCAGCCTTTACAGAAAATTCCAATTGATGTCAAAGAGGAGCAATCACACATGAAATTAATGACTACATCCCTTGACGTTTAGTGTGTACACAAGATATTCTTATTAACTATAGTCCTAGTTAATTTTTATACTAGAACATTAACTATAATTTACAGAATAAGGAGTTTTTAAGTTCTTTCCCCCCTCCTCCCTCCAAGAAAATAAAGGCACTACTGCTCATGCTCATGTGGCATTCCTGGACTCAGAGACCCTGATGGAGGCTGTAGAGAAAACAACTGACCAAATTTCCCAACTTTTTAAAGTTGGGAACAACTTTAAACCCAACTTTTTTAAATCTCTCAAAGATTGAACGTCTGAATTAAGATCTGTTGTCCTGAAAGCTGATGGGTTACAGACTAAATTAACAAAATCATACACCTAAATGATGAACTAATTAATTGGAAGTTGAGGTGAAAGATTCACTGTCTATGATGAAGGAGAAGGGCCAAGCAGAATCAAAGTAACAATACTGGCAGGGCAGTAGAAAAGCTGCATGAAAGCTAAGTGGTTTTGGGTTTTTTTTAACTGTAATGGGAAAAAGGAGGCAACAGTGTAAGGAATGTATAAAAGTGTAGTGGCAGTACAGCTTCCAAACAGTAAAACATGCTACACTTTGACTAAGATAGTTTATGTTAAATCTTTTAATCTTTTTGATGACCAAAAAACCCCAAAATGACCCACTGCACCCAAAATATCACTGTTTCTCTGGAGCATTATTGAATTCAGACCAAATCTTTGGTTAAAGCCCTCCAAAGTTTCATGTTCATATGTCTGCTTATTGCACCAGCTTAACTGCTTTGTGCTCTGTTGAATCATAGAATCAACCAGGTTGGAAGAGACCTCCAAGATCATCCAGTCCAACCTAGCACCCAGCCCTAACCAATCAACTAGACCATGGCACTAAGTGCCTCATCCAGGCTTTTCTTGAAGACCCCCAGGGACGGTGCCTCCACCACCTCCCTGGGCAGCCCATTCCAATGCCAATCACTCTCTCTGTGAAGAACTTCTTCCTAACATCCAGCCTATACCTACCCTGGCACAACTTGAGACTGTGTCCCCTTGTTCTGTTGCTGGTTGCCTGGGAGAAGAGGCCACCCCCCACCTGGCTACAATGTCCCTTCAGGTAGTTGTAGACAGTAATAAGATCACCCCTGAGCCTCCTCTTCTCCAGGCTAAACAGGCCCAGCTCCCTCAACCTCTCCAAGATATTGGCACTTTTCTTATGCATACAGTGATTGGCTACATGCAAAAATCTCAACACTGAAAAATACAGCACCCAAGGCCATGCCCTCAACAGATGCTTTCAGCAGTCAAAGCTGAATCAAAGCTCAGTAAACCAAACAGCACAAAAGTGGCTGGGGATGAGATAATGCAGGAAGAGTATAACATTGAAAGGCAAAAATCTGCCAAGGGACATTGATTTATACCTAGGAGAAACAAAAGCAAAACAGAAAGCCTGCCACAGGCCTTGGCTGGCTTCTTCTCTTATCTGCATTTGGTCTTCAAACAAAACTTGTACACCTCTCGAGTGCTCCTGCTACAGAATCAGTGACAGTGGGATGAAGTGAAGCATCTAAGAGTTATTTTTAAGTGCTTAGTTGAACTTGTCTAAATCTAGTATGCACTACTTGAACATCTCAATTTTCTTTTCTGTGTGGTTTCCAAGTTGAAATGTGTAAAAGCATAGGCAGCAGCCAGTGCAGGCTGCATAAGTAGGGAGGGAAAACAGTTTGCAGAGAACTGCAGTAGTTTCTAGAGGTTTTGAGTCCTCAAGGAAAAGGTAGCAAACATTACTAATGTTGCTTTTAGAAGCTTCAGCTTTTCGGTAAGCAGACTGGAGTGTTTAATGAAATCCAGTCATAGAATCATAGAATCAACCAGGTTGGAAGAGACCTCCAAGATCATCCAGTAAAAGCTAGCACCAAGCCCTGTCTAATCAACTAGACCATGGCACTAAGTGCCTCAGCCAGGCTTTTCTTCAACGCCTCCTGGGACGGTGCCTCCACCACCTCCTTGGGCAGCCCATTCCAATGCCAATCACTCTCTCTGGCAACAACTTCCTCCTAACATCCAGCCTAGACCTCCCCTAGCACAACTTGAGACTGTGTCCCCTTGTTCTGTTCCTGGTTGCCTGGCAGAAGAGACTGACACCCCCCATCTGGCTACAACCTTCTTTCAGGTAGTTGTAGACAGCAATGAGGTCACCCCTGAGCCTCCTCTTCTCCAGGCTAAACAACCCCAGTTCCCTCAGCCTCTCCTCACAGGGCTGTGTTCCAGGCCCCTCACCAGCTCTTCTCTGGAGTCCTTGCAAGGAGGACTTACTGGCCACTTCAATTTTATTAGATTCAACATCAGCAATCAATGACTCAGTCAAGGATGACTACAATGAGAAAAACACTCTGGGTGCAATTTAAAAGCAAAAACCTTACAGAAAATACTTGGAAAAGGACCTGGGGGAAGAACATCAGGTAAACAATGCAGAAGCATGAAGGGATTTCTCTTTAGCAGACCTGGCCCTACTCAGTACCACTAAGGTACCATTTCTAGAGCATGTACACTCCACCTCCATCACATGATCCATCTCATATGAATAAGCAGTAGATCTGCATGTGTCATAAAGGGAGCCTCATGTCATTATCTACAGCTCTGAGAAACACCTGAAGATAGATAGTGTAGGGGAGGCTTTGGCACAATTGTCAACAGGAACCATCAGTAACAAAGGGAAAAGAAACTGTCAACGTATCCCCATCTATAAATCCCAACTCTAAAAGGAAGCTTTCTGTGATGTCAGGAATGCTCCTGAAGGCTACACAAATCATGCTTCTCAAAATGAGGAGAAAGAAAGCATTAGCAAGTATTCCCAAGTGTATTGAGGGCTGATCAGATTAAATGGAAGAGTGGTATGATTAAGGACACAGAAGAAATGGATTCTGAAGTAGGGAATTTGTCAGAATTAAAAGGATCCCCAGAAAAAAGCATCTCAACTGGCCACAAGTGATATTGGCCAGAGTTAAAATGGACAGCTTTTGGCTTAGGAAGTCATGAGCATATGGCCTACAGTGGTCTTCCAGTAGGCACTGTGCCCACAGCTGTGCTGTGCCTGGTGAGCACCAGCTCAAGAAAAACAAATTCCCACAGTGTGCTTGCAATAGTGACTTTCATCCTGAGAGCTCTAAGCCAGCTTTCTTCTAGTTGGTGACTTAAATGAGTAAACAGACAACATATAGGGAGAAATTTATGTTAAAATGGAAGGACACATACCAAATTTCCACAGAAGAGCCATATGTTGTACCAGGCAGCAACTGTGATAGCACAGCAAGCCCCAGCTCAGCTGACAGCTACAAGAGAAAAGAGGATAGTTAGGGAAATAGATAGGGAGCATGAGACCATGGAAGAGGAAACAGCTGCAACATTGCAAATAAAACCAATCCCAGATACAATATGTTGATATAGCAAAAGTGTAGCTACAAGAGCTGAAGCAGTCAAGACTCAGTAACCAACCTGTATGTATTCTGGTCACTTATGGAGGCAAAAGTGAATGTGAAAACCAAGCATCTTTGCAAAATATCCCAGAACACAAATGACTTGCAAACTCATCACATTTATGGCATATGAACACTCTCACTTTTAACATCTTGCATGTTTGTCTAAAAACAATAATAACACTGGGGAAAGTTGTAGACTCCACCTATTTGTCATTGGGCCACGGTAAGTTCATGAGCAGAGGCTGAGGGAGCTGGGGTTGTTTAGCCTGAAGAAGAAGAGGCTCAGGGGGATCTCACTGCTGTCTACAACTACCTGAAGGGAGGCTGTAGCCAGGTGGGGGTTGTTCTCTTCTGCCAGGCAACCAGCAAGAGAACAAGGGGACGCAGCCTCAAGTTGTGCTGGGGTAGGTCTAGGCTGGATGTTAGGAAGAAGTTCTTCACAGAGAGAGTGATTGGCATTGGAATGGGCTGCCCAGGGAGGTGGTGGAGTCACCATCCCTGGGGGTGTTGAAGAAAAGGCTGGATGAGGCACTTAGTGCCATGGTCTAGTTGATTGGCTAGGGCTGGGTGCTAGGTTGGACTGGATGATCTTGGAGGTTTCTTCCAACCTGTTTGATTCTATGACTCTATGATTCGGTCAGTGAAATTGTCCAGGTTTTCATCTAAATGTAATAGTGTTTCATTTTAAGTCTGGTCAGACACAGATCTGAAGAGAAATTATGCAGAAGAACAAGCTCTGTCTGTCTATGCTGCCCTTACACTACATGTTTGGGCAGTGAGAATATGCTTCGATGCTCTGAGTGCTGGTAAAGATGTCTAACAGTTTGTTTCTTATTTTTATGTGTAGTTTTTGTTCCTTCAAGTTTTATTTCACAGAATAGTAGTGGTTGAAGGGCACCTCCAGAGATCATCTAGTCCAATCTCCTGCTGAAGCACCTAGATCAGGTTGCACAGGAGCACATCCAGGCAGATTTTAAAAGTCAAGGAAGAAGACTCCACATCCTCTCTGGGCAGCCTGGTCCAGTGCTCTGCAACCCTCGAAGTAAAGAAGTTCTTCCTTATGTTTAGGTAGCAGTTCCTGTGTTCCAGTTTGTCTCCCTTGTCCTATCACTGGCCACCACTAGAAGGAATCTGTCCCCATCCTCTTGACACCTACCTCATAAAGAAGATCGTCTCTCACTTATCTCTTCTAGGCTAAACAACCCCAGTTCTCTCAGCCTTTTCTCATGAGAGGTGCTTCAGCCCCTTCATCATCTCTGCAGCCCTCCACTGGACTTTCTTGAGTACTTCCCTGTCTCTTCTGAACTGGGGAGCCTAGAACTGGGAACAGTACTCCAGGAGTGGCCTTACCAGGGCAGAATAGTGGGGAAGGAGTATCTCCCTCCACTTCCTAGTCACACTCTTCTTAATACACTCCAGGGTCCCCACTGGCCCTCTTGGCTACAAGAGCCCACTGCTGGCTCATGGTTAACTTCATGTCCATCAGGACTGCCAGGTCCTTGCCCGTGGAGCTGTTTTCCAGCAGGTCAAGCCCTAAGCTGTACTGATGCATGGGGTTATTCCTTTGCAGATGCAGGACTCGACACTTGCCCTTGTTGAACTTCTTTAGCTTTCCCTCTGCTCAGCTTCTCAGCCTGCCTAGGTCACACTGGATGGCAGCAGAGTCTGACAGTGTGCCAGCCATTTCTCCCAGGTTTGTATCATCAGCAAGCTCCCTAAGGGTACACTCTACCCCTCATCCAGATGATTGGTTGTTTGAAATGGTCTTGCTCATCAGGTGCATTCAATAGCTACACCTGCATGAAGCACTGCCTGTTGGCACACCACTGCTACAGTATGTACTCACATAAAATTTGTTCCAAATGGCATAAGGAGAGCAGACTAAAGCATTTTCTTGGCTGGAGAGCATCAGGCAGTGATACTGCATAGTTTGAACGTATAGTGGCTGTGTGGATCTCCCTGCCTCATATGATCACAACTTTAACAGCAGAGATTCATCATTTGACACAGATATGAGAATGCTTGGTTTGTATTTAAGGAATAGGTACAGAAACTGGCACAGCACGCTGAGAGTGAAACAAACCTTCTGCAGCAGCCAGTCCTTGAAGGCCACAGCAGCTCATAACAGTGAAGTTGTGATGGTTTGGGTGTTACATGCCTCCCCACACTTAAGAAAATCCCCCAGACTAGACTCAGTGGCTGGAAATTAAAGAATGCAGCTTTATATTTACAGGTTAGCACAATATACAAGCAGGTATTTACAACATATACAGCTACAGACAGAAATATACAAGTTAAAAAGTAATACAGAAACACAACAGCCCTCCCAGAAACCAGAGTGCCCAGGAGGGGCTCCCAACCACCCTTCCGTCTCCTTTCCACTCCTCTACCTTATCCCAGACTTTGCCTCACCTTCAAGGTGAGTTTGGAGAATCAGCCAGGGGGGTTAGGAAGCAGAGGGATTAGTCACACAGACAGCAGGTTAGAGAGAGAAGGGAGGCAGTCAAAGCCAAACAGCAACTGTGTTATCTGTGTTTGTGTTCTTGATTTTATGCATCTCAGCAAGCCTATGAGTGAAGTAGACATCACCATTGTTTCCTTTTCACAGCCTATAATCTAATTTCTCTCACTAAAATATCCCAGCTATCCTCAAACTAGCACAGAAGTCCACCTCTTCTGGCTGAATCATCCTTCACCATGCAGTGAGTTTGAAAGACAGGAGCCTAGTCCTCTTCTGGCTGGATGTGAGCATCATCCATTGAGATCAATGCCATTACATGCATCTTGCAGAGCAGGAGTTGTTCTGTTTGTATGTGATTTGAGAACACTTGCAAAAAAAAACCACAGCATATGAGAGCTTTCAGTTATCTTCTGAAGACTAGGCTGTCTGCCAAGAGAACATCACATTAGACACATCAATGATTCCCATCATCTACCCATCAAAAAAAAAAAAAAAAAAAAGAGGAAAAAGGAGATTCCATTCACCTTAAAATGCATCATATATGGAATTTACCATGCTGAAAAGGGCAGCACTTGCAGGTCTCTGAGCTATCATAATATAACAGGATTTGTTCCCCTTAGTGCTGCTCAGACACAGCTACTGCCTCAAGGAATTTATATTAATTCAGTGAATTCCATCCCTTCCTTGACAGGGGAGGGCTATTTAACCATAAATTAGCTAAACTCTGTGGCCATAACTGGTCAAATGAAGTGTGCCTGTAGATAATGTTTAACCAGAAAAATTTAACTAAAGAAATAACATTTGATCATCATCCAGTAAAAGTGGATGGAGAAGTGGCAGTGATGGTCTCAGCAGCAAAGCAATTCTCAGTACTGGGTGCAGCACAAGCATTTGAGAATATAAAATCAGATGAATTCCAAGCTGGTTATTTCAATATACCTTTCAGAAGGTTCAATTTAAATTGAATGCTGCTGAACATGCTATTTGAATGCTATCTCTCTTTTCCCACTAAGGGTTTCAAAGGTCTTACACAGCTGTCTCACCTGAGGAATAGGCCAGCTATGCTCTGTGTTACATTCTGGCTAAGACCATGCTTTAAGGTGCTTTTGCTTGTGCTTCTCTCTCTGAAGAAAGACAAGCAATTCTTGCCTAGGTCTAAAAAAAACCAACAATAAATTTTACTTTGTTGTGCTGTTGTTTGCCCAGGATTAGAGTTTAACATGCTGAAAAATTAAAAATAAGTGACTCCTCCAACCCATGCCATGAAACTTCTAAGCATATATATTTACATCTAAATACTAACTTAGGTCATCTGAAAATGTACAACATGTAGGGAGGATAAATAACATAAGAATAAAGATAAGTCTGGACATTGGCTGCTTCTGCCTTGCTGCCTCTGCCTCACTGCTCTAGGACAACATGTTCTGCTCTGCCTTGTGCTTCAGACCAGCTTAGCCATGATATTTTGGGCTTGAAGTACCTGAAAACTTAAGTGCCTCAAGTTTCCCAGAGAAGGCATTTAAGTGCCTCGTGACTTGGTGAGAAGTGCCACCAACATCGTGCCCTCTGCAAGAGAGCCTGCCTGCACCTCTGCAAGTCTGCATGCCAAGAGGAACCAGAATCAGCTATGCTGGATCAAGAACTGTATGGATGGCCGAGCCCAGAGAGTGGTGGTGAATGGTGCCACATCCAGTTGGCAGCTGTCACCAGTGGTGTTCCTCAAGGATCAGTGCTGGACCCGGTCCTGTTCAACATCTTTATTGATGACCTGGACGAGGGGATTGAGTCCAGCATCAGTAAGTTTGCAGATGACACCAAGCTAGGAGCAGGTGTTGATCTGTTGGAAGGTAGGAGAGCCCTGCAGAGGGACCTGGACAGGCTGGATGGGAGAACAGAGGCCAATGGGATGAGATTTAACAAGGCCAAGTGCAGGGTTCTGCACTTTGGTCACAACAACCCCAAGCAGCGCTACAGGCTGGGGACAGAGTGTCTGGAGAGCAGCCAGGAGGAAAGGGACCTGGGGGTAACGGTAGATAGTAGCTGAAGATGAGCCAGCAGTGTGCCCAGGTGGCCAGGAGAGCCAATGGCATCCTGGCCTGCATCAGGAACAGTGTGGCCAGTAGGACAAGGGAGGTTATTCTTCCCCTGTACTCAACACTGGTCAGGCCACACCTTGAGTACTGTGTTCTGGGCCCAGTACAGTTCTGGGCTCCTCATTTCAGGAGAGATGTTGAGGTGCTGGAACACGTCCAGAGAAGGGCGACGAAGCTGGTGAGGGGCCTGGAACACAAACCCTATGAGGAGAGGCTGAGGGAGCTGGGGTTGTTTAGCCTGGAGAAGAGGAGGCTCAGGGGTGATCTCATTGCTGTCTACAACTACCTGAAGGGAGGCTGTAGCCAGGTGGGGGTTGGTCTCTTCTCCCAGGCAACCAGCAACAGAAAAAGGGGACACAGTCTCAAGTTGTGCCAGGGTAGGTATAGGCTGGATGTTAGGAGGAAGTTCTTGAGAGAGAGAGTGATTGGCATTGGAATGGGCTGCCCAGGGAGGTGGTGGAGGTGTTCAAGAAAAGCCTGGATGAGGCACTTAGTGCCATGGTCTAATTGACTGGCTAGGGCTGGGTGCTAGGTTGGACTGGATGATCTTGGAGGTCTCTTCCAACCTGGTTGATTCCATTATTTTTTTTTTTAAAAAAAGGAACAAAACTGGAAGAGACAGAACAAGTCATAGCTACAGTAAGGAGAAACTCTGAAAGCTTGTCCCTATCACAGACTGTAAGCTGCTGGCTTCTAATGCTCCACGGGCAGCAGCGCAGTTACGGTAGGCAGCACACAGTGAGTGTTTTCTCTCTGGGGACATTCTGATCCATTAGCTGCTTCTACAGACATATTTGTCCACGGAAGGTTTACAACCACAGCTTTTCAAAAACTGGCAGGTGACTTTCAGTGTGGTAATGAGAGATGTGGAAGAGGCAGATAGTAGATTCCATGTGCTGCACTGTGATTGAAATTCCATGTTACCTGGAGGATAGAATGCAATTCAGTAACTTGCTTTGAAACAGTGGAAGCAAAAAGAGATTTCTTGGTTTTATCAGTGCTTTTAGAGATTTGTTCAAAGTTGGCATGCAGCAGAGGATCATTTCCTACTAGCACAGAATCACAGAATGTTAGAAGTTGAAAGGGACCCCCAGAGATCGAGTCCAACCGCCCTCTCAAAAGCAGGATCACACAGGAATGAATCCAGGTGGGGTTAGAGTCTCCAGAGAGGACTGCACAACCTCTCTGGTAGCCTGTTCCAGTGCTCCATCACACTCCATGTAAAGAAGTTTCTCCTCATGTTGAGGTGAAGCTTTCTATGTTGAAAGGCAGCACAGGGTCCAGTCATGCAGCCAGCAGTGCCCCCAGGGTGACAGCCTGAGGGGCTATGCTCAAGTTTATGGCCATTGTACCTTGTCTTATTACTGCATGCCACCAAAAAGAGATCGGCCCTACCCACTTGACACCCACTCCTCAGATATTTGTGGACATTGATCAGATTCCCTCTCAGTCTTCTCAAGACTAAATGCCACATTCTCTTTGGTTGGTTCAGATGTTTACCATCAGCAAAATGAAATAGGATTTCAAAATAAGATGCTTCTTCCTTGACTTTACCGTGGAAAGGTCCACCACAGGGACATAGGAGGATATTTTTCTATTTAATAAATGGCCAGATTTCCTCTTGCTGACTTGCTTATAATGCTCTGCTGTCCTCTACAGTTTGTGAGACTGACAGTGGTAGGCAGAGTAGGGAACAGCTGTCTGTCAAGACAACGTCTTGGGTGATCAAGATGAGAGAAAGGCTAAGGAAACAGAAAAGTATTTTCTCCTTTCATGATCTTAGCAAAGGATGAAGCCAAGCCTGGTTCTTCTGGACAAAATGAGATACAGAGTTAACAGAAAATGTCTACAAAAGGACCAAACAAGTCACAGTATTTATTTTGTGTTCAGAGGAGACAGGGCAAGTAAAAACATCTACTATCACCTTGCAGAAAAGATGCAACTGCCATCCTTATGACAACTGCCTGTACTGCCTCCTGTGAAATCTCTGCTTGGGCACATCAAGGGCTTTTTAGAGCATCTACAGCACAATGCAGATCTCAGGCTGAAGAACAATGATTCCCTCTGGAGAAGGACACATCCTGTTCTTGCACTGGATTGAACATTCAATTTATTGCAGATGGATTGTAACAGAGCACTGATGCCATCTCTAACCTGGGCATACTGCCATGCTACAACTTCATTCCAGCGATGTACTGAGGTGGCTTTGCTTCCTTTAATCTCAAGTCTCTTTGGAAGCAATCCAGGCAGGCTTTCCCTGCTTTGTGACAGCTCTTGGCTAGCTTCTTCTGGACTCAGCAGTTAATTTCCAAATTCCCACACTCCTGACATCACTCCTCTCTGATTCAGGTCTGCCTGAACCATGTGAAATATCTGAGAAACCCAGGCCCTTCTTCAAGCCTGGATTCTGATATCCAAATGGTGAGCATCTGCACCTTGCTCTGTTTTTTGCCCCAGTCTCTCAGATGCCCTCTCAAGTAGGAAGACTAAGGTGTTATTTCCCTCCCTTCTTTGCCTCCTGCTGGCTGTGGTTTAAGGAAGGCCTCTGCTGAACATTACTTACAGCTCCTCAAAAGAAAATTTAGAGCAGAATTTCACTACACAACAGAAGTAATCAGAGGAAAGCCCATTCAGGTGCTCATAAATATGCAACACTTTCTCTCCTAAAGGAGCAGGTCCTGACACCCTCTGTGACTGAAGGCAAGGGCATATGTTGTGTTAGACAGATGAGCCAGAAGCTGTGCAATTCCAGATTGTCTCTGATGCTTCTAGATGCTGCCTGACAGTGCTAAATATTTGCTTGCTATTCATTCAGGTTTGTGAATTATCCACAAAATATTCCATTAGGAAGAAATTAATTGTGGGTTTAATTGCCTGCTCTTCTTTGATGATACATAGTATAAACATAGCTCAAATGCACATAAATGCAGGAGCTGATGCATGAAGAGTTGGAAGCCTTCTCTGAAAAGCATTTTCCCAAGTCCTGACTCATGCTAGCAAAATAAAACAAAAAAATAATTGTGGGAACTGGGAAGAAAACAACTCCACTTTTAAAATCACACATGGGTCTAGGTTCAAACTCAGGTCTGACACAGGATGTGCACCAGCGGTAATTATCCAACCAATTCCTCAGGACAAAACTAGCCCTTTCTCTGGCATTTCTTGTCAGGCAGGTGTTTCTGAAGCTTCAAGTTAGCTGACAGAAAATGCCTGAGATGAGGATAAAGGATGGACACAGATCATCTGAATGCATCACTTGTTATCTTCAGGACATACCAGCTTGCTGTATTTCAGGACAAGGGAATGCAAAGAACACAGTACAGGAGCTAAAGTGGTTGGCTGAGGCAGTGTCCAACCGAAGTGCTGAGCTTCCCTTCTGCACAGGAAACATGCCAGCGTGGCTCCTTGGGCTCTTTGGCTGATGTGGTCTTGGCTAGGTATTTCCAACAGCCTTGGGAGTATCTCACCTCCTCAGTGTGCCTGTAACTCCATTTCTTGGCCTCTGAGACAGAGGATAACTCTTGTGAATTTTTAAGGACACTTGGAGTGAAGGTGATTTTAAAACACAATTACATTTTCCTGGAGAACTATGGAGAAGTTTATGCTGCTTTCAGTAAGGATTGGTCACTTCTGGGTTTTGCACAGAAGATCATTCATAGAATCAACCAGGTTGCAAGAGACCTCCTATATCACCCAGTCCAACCTCTCACCCAGCCCTATCCAATTGACTAGACCATGGCACTAAGCAGCAACTGTCTGTAGCTTGCCTATGACAGGAGTTGACATAAAAAATGACTGAGCAGAGAGAATGCTGGCAATCCACACCATGGGCAGATGTCAAAGGCCTTGCTCTGCAATGCCTATCATGCCAGTAGGTCTCCCAGTATTGAACTGTGCATCAATTTGTGGGGGCAGCATAGTTATGAATCATGACCTGCACCATTGGTAAATGCACACTCAATGCATTAAAAAGTGCAGCAGTGGAACACAAGGTGCCTGTCATGGGGACTTCCATACAGGGTTTGAACAAGCAGTAGATTTGCCACAGAGTGCAGGTTTAACATTGCAAGTTCAGTATAATGAAGGTAGCTGCCTGCTGCGTTTCAGAAATCAATGACATTGTCATCCAGGGCAAGATAAACGGAGAAGCTTGAACGAAGGTCTTGACAAGTAAAATGTCTTTGATTTCACCTTTAATTCAGCAAGCTCACAATGTTACTGAATTCTCTGTATTAATAATAAATACATACTGAGGCTCATGTCAGTGGCAGAATTCGATTCTAACCTGGTAACAACATACCTCTGTGAACAGCACATATGGGAAAAGAGAGACACTATGCACAGTGTAGCCAAACAGTCAGGAGATGTGAGAACTGTTTAACAACATGTGGAAAGGTCTGAAAAATACAGGGTCCTGAAGAACTGGTTTGAACCCTTGAGCAGGTGCTCTTGCATATATTTAAATGATGTACCCTGGATGTGTATGTGCTTGCTGCAAATGACAAGCAGACCACATTCTGCTTGCCCATGTTGCCACCCTGCAGAGACCAAGTAGATGTGCCCTCCCTGCCAGAACAGACTCAAGAATGTGACCCTGGTGTGCTAGTTTGAAGCTAGCTAAAATATTTTGGTAAGAAGGACTAGATTACAGGCTGTGAAAAAGAAAACAGAATGATGTCTACTTCCCTCATAGGCTTGCTGAGAGACAGAAGAACAAAAATCCAAACATAGATAAGGCACTTCTGCTGGGGGGCTCCAAGCTGCATTTCTTTCACTAGCCTCTCTGCCGTCTCTCTGATTAATCCACTTTGCTTCCTAACTCCCCTGGCCAAACCTCCATTCGTCCTTGGGACTGGGGTAAGGTTGAGAGCAGGAGGGGAGAAGGTGGAAGGGTGGTTGGAAACCCCTCCTGGGGACTCAGGTTTCTGGGAGGGGAGTTGTGTTTCTGTGTTACCTTTTACCTTGCATATTTCTGTATATAACTTTATATACTGCCAATATCTGCTCGTATCTTGTGCTTAGCTCTAAATATAAGCTTCATTCAATTTCCAGAGCTGGCTGAGGCTAGCCTGGGTGATTTCCAAGGTGTTGGGGGGCAGGGAACACCCAAACCATCACACCTGGGGTCTGGGTTTTGGATCTGCAGAGGAAGGGAGCTGGTGGCTGCTCCATCACATAACGCTGGTGCGTAGGTTTGCAGAGTGATGAGCACAACACAGCTTGAGACCTCAGCTGGAAGTGTTTGGAATTACCATGAGAATAATAGAACAATAACCAAAATGTGATGCAGAAATCATTTTGCATCTTGAATGCCAGTCTGAGGGCTAACATTGCCCTCATCCCAGAGAGGAGAAAAGGTTTGCCTTTCAATTTATTTTATGAAAAGAAGCTTAATTTCTGTATCTTAAAAAGAAACAAAGTAGTCTTTCTTTAACAGCCTAAGAGCAATGGATAATGTGGTATTTTTTCAGCTCATTATCACATCCATCTATTTCAATGGATCTTTAGGAAGTGGGAAATTTACTTGTGGGTTTTAACTGTTATAAGCAGAAACACACCACCAGCTGCAGCCATGAAGTAAATAAGCCATGGCTATGATTAAGACGTTGTACATTATGCAATTACAGTGATTCACTTTGCTGCTTATATTCACTCAGAGTAAACCAAATTGGATCAAACAGAACTGAACCTTTGACAGCCCAAGTTGGGCCTTTTTCTTAATGTAAATTCAAACTGGAAGACCTCTGAATTGATTTTTCTGGAGGAAAGCTTGAGAATTGTATCTGAAAGAGTGCTAGTTTGAAGCAGGCTAGAATGTTTTGGTGAGAAGAACTAGATGACAGGCTGTGGAAAGAAAACAATGGTGATGTCTACTTCATTCACAGGCTTGTCAAGATGTATAGGAACAAGAAAAAAAAACATTAGGTAACCACTCTAGCTTGCGCTGCTGGCTGAGCTGCTTCTTACTCTCTAACCTCACCCTCCATTTTGGACTAATCCACTTTGCTTCCTAACCCCCTGGCAGAACCTCCATTCTTCCTTGGGACTGGGGTAAGGTTGAGAGGGTTAGGGGGAAGGTGAAGGGGTGGTTGAGAGCCCCTCCTGGGGACTCAGGTTTCTGGGAGGGGAGGTTTTGTTTCTCTATTATCTTTTAGCTTGTCTATTTCTGTCTATAACTGTATATATACTGTAAATATATGCATGTGTATTGTGCTAAGCTGTAAATAATAAGCTTCATTCATATTTCCAGGGCTGGCTGAGTCTAGTCTGGGTGATTTCTAAAGTGTGGGGGGGTGGGGAACACCCAAACCATCACAGAAAGCATACCCAACTTATACATAAAAAAGAATGCATTTAAATCTATATTTAACAGGTCACTGGATGGATATTAGTTGCACTGAATTCAGTAGCTTGGCCACAGTAGTATTAACTCAATCCTCACCTCTTATCTCAGTTGCAGAGCAATTCTGTATTTACTGGACTGTATTTGGTCTGAGTGATCATTAAGTCCATTAATAGCAACAATCTTGAGATTTTTCTACTTTACAGCTTCTACACTGATCATTTTCTCAATGCCACAAATTACTACGAACCAGAGCCAAACCACTGCAGCCTTCATTGACTTTAGCAAGAGTTGCAGCTGGTCTGCAAATTATGGCCTTTTAGTGTAATATTTGTGGCAGAGTGGCAAAGCTGTGAGGTGAGGGCAGATCGTGTGAGATTATGCTGATTTTGAAGTTAAGAGACTGTTTTCTTTGAGATTTCAAAAAATAATTTAGCCTCTCTCCCACATCTTGAAATCTCTCACTAAGCCAATCTGTCTGCTAGACAAGAACTCTAAATTACTGTAGGTATAAGCAGTAGCACAGGTATGTTTCATTCTTTAAACAGTGCAATCCTAAGTAGCTCTCTAAAGCCAATGTCAACAGAGCAAGTGATGATAGTCAGACATGGCATTAATGTTCCTAGGTATGGCTGGTTTACTTGGTAAACCTATGTCTTGGCTTTATTTCAAGGTTTTTATTGCTGTTTACTTTCACAGTGTTTCAGTGGAAGCTTCCCTTTTTACTAAGTTCTTTGGTCACATAAATTGAGATATTGATTTCTTGGAATAACCTAATGGTCTTGTTGAATTACTGGCAGACTGTGCTGCGCTTGTGTGACGGTTTGGGTGTTCCCTGCCTCCCCACACTTTAGAAATCACCCAGACTAGACTCAATATGAATATGAATGAAGCTATTTATTTACAGCTAGCACAATATACAAGCAGATGTTTACAGTATATACAGTTATATACAGAAATATACAAGGTAAAAGGAATACAGAAACACAACTCCCCTCCCAGAAACCTGAGTCCCCAGAAGGGGCTCTCAACCACCCCTTCACCCTGCCCCTCTCAACTTTACCCCAGTCCTAAAGAAGAATAGAGGTTCGGCCAGAGGTTAAGAAGCAAAGGTGGGTTAGGCCAAATGGAAGGTGAGGTTAGGGAGTAAGATGCTGCTCAGCCAGCAGCCCAAGCGAGAGTGAGAGAAAATGGCGAGAGTGTTATCTAATGTTTTCATTTCTTGTTCAGCAAGACTCTGAGGGAAGTAGACATCACCATTGTTTTCCTTTCACAGCCTATAATCTATTTCTTCTCACCAAAACATTCTAGCTAGCTTCAAACTAGCACAACTTGTCTTGTTCTGGTTATCAGTACCCATTTAATCAAACCTTCAAGACATTTTACCTAATGTATAGATGGTTACCAGTCCTCTCTGAAAGCCCTTAAAGCTACTACCATCACATGCATCAAAGGAGCAGTCCAATCATGGAATCAACCAGGTTGGAAGAGACCTCCAAGATCATCCAGTCCAACCTAGCACCCAGCCCTATCTGATCAACTAGACCATGGCACTAAGTGCCTCATCCAGGCTTTTCTTGAACACCTCCAGGGATGGTGACTCCACCACCTCCCTGGGCAGCCCATTCCAATGGCAAATCACTCTCTCTGCCAACAACTTCCTCCTAACATCCAGCCTAGACCTCCCCTAGCAGAACTTGAGACTGTGTCCCCTCATTCTATTGCTGGTTGCCTGGGAGAAGACACCAACCCCCACCTGGCTACAGCCTCCCTTCAGGTAGTCGTAGACAGCAATGTATATGTGTTTCACATTCAATGTATACGTGTTTCACATTCAATGTATACGTGTTTCACATTCAATGTATATGTGTTTCATACTAAACACACATTTGTTGACCGAAACATGACAGAGACAGCTCAGTATGAATCCATTTTTAAAAACTATGTCAAACCCTATCTATATAGAAACAGACAAACAGAAAACCAATTTGGAAGCTACTCAATATACACAGCCTTGTCCTGCAACCTTAATGTGCTCATGTCTCGTGATTAGAAGAGGAGGAATTTGGATCTGTAATGAATGTGTGGCAGGGTTCTCAATCCTAACTATTTAGCCAAGCAATTACAGAATCACTAAAGTTCAAAGGCACACAAAGAAGTGCCGTAATCAGAAATGTAAATGAACCCTGATAGTTGTAAGAAGCCAGTTTATGGCCGAATAAATTCCTGTACTAATGGATTAATTCCACTAGAATTCAGAAAAAGATGGAGAAGCAATTGTTGCATTTACATGCAAAAATGGCTTTCAAGGACAGCTTGTAAGTAAGACCAGTGCTAAGATTTAGAAGATTACCTGATATCTCCCTGCAGAAGTACAAATTATAACCCAAAACAGCCTTGAGCATTACTGGACAATAAGGGGTTGAAGACAAATCCTTCAAGAAATAGAGAGTAAGCCTTACCTCTCATTTTCAGGAGTCCACTTCGTTTTCCATGTATATATAAGCCTCTACTGACTTCATGCTCTTTAGCTAGCTACATAAGAGCTCTTCTGAATTTCCTTCTGACTCAGAGCCATCTTTTCTCAGCTAATTATATAAGGAGATCCACTTGCTACCAAGTCCAGATCACCTGTAAAGATCTGCTTGGTGAGCCAAATCCCTTTTTCCTGTGAGTGGCAGCAGTACCTGCTGGCCATACTGGTTCTGGAGATGCATGAGGCGTTCATCATCTGTGTTAGAGTATAACATGCTATCTTATCATAGCACAGCTGCCAATGTTCTGCTATGCAGCACTACTGGAATTTAGAATTAATCAATATCTGCACTTCTATTACTTATGAAAAATAGTTTAGTGATTGTGTGCTTAAGGAAAGAGTGAGTGGCTGGTAAATGCCTCTTAAAAGAGACCATTTTTTGTATATCAGACGAAGAAAGGGCAGGATGATCCAACACCTTTTCCTTACTTTTTTAGTTTTAGATGTTGCAGCTGAGTAACACGGTGTAAATATTTGTTTTGGTCTGCATCTCTCTATACCAGACCAGATGTGCAGTGTGAGACAAGATTCCTGCATCAACCTGGTCGCTTGACGGAGACTTTGAGGGGTGGTGCAACTTTCTGAATGAGCAGTCTCTCTCCTTAGCTGGATTTGCTCAGGAGTGCCTGTTAATGATATGTTTCACCACCTCAGCAACTTCAATATAGCATATTGGCTATATTGGCTGCTTTCACACCAACCATTTTGTAACCGGATGAAATTGCTCTTCTGTGAGACCAATTTATACAGCATAATTCTTTCTCCAACTTAAACATAAGACTTTCAAACACATTTGCTCACTTTATGCTTTCCATCTCCTCTCAACAATAATTGTGTGAGCTCAAAAGTCTTTTGTAATAATTTTGTATTACTGTTTTCTGTTTAAAAACACCACTACAGTGAGACAGCAGAGAAAAAGTAATAATCTCAATTATTTTCTTCTTTCATGATTTAAAAAGGGGAAAACCCTTAAAAATTATAAGCCTACCTTTATTGAAAGATTTGCAAAGGAGTTTCTTTCAATGGGGCAAAGAGGGAGTAATTTTCATGCTTATGCATCACTGCTTTTGAAATTGAGGGTGTCAACTGATATTTCAATGAAACTAAATACAGTTATTCGCTGTGTAAACTGATTGGACAAAGATTTCTGGTCCTTTGTTATGTTATTTGCAATGCAATAAAATGTAAAACTTTCAAGAGCAGCCAAGATGAAGGGAGAGATGAGTAGCAACACACAAGTAAATCAGCTTACTAATGTTAATTAGGGTTTTGGTCCTTCACTAGAGATGTGCACATTTTAAGCTCTGCACCCAAAGTGCCCTAAAATTAGGAGGTACAGCGAGTGTCTTACAAGTGCTAGCAAGTCACAAGCTATGGTGTCATGCACTTGCAAGACATAGTTTTAAATGCTGCCTAGATTACCACTGACAAGCTGATGAAACTGTTGTGTTCATGGTCATGGTCCAGTGCAGCAGCACAGAATTAGAGCTGAGCAGTCAGTGCTGGTGCAAAGCCATGGGGCTGGTTATCCTAGGATCTGGGGAAAAAGGATGGCACCCTTCAGAAACATCATCCTTGCCACCTGCAGTGAAGTAACCTGCTGCAACCTTCACCATATCCATTCCAGAGAAGGTTACAGAACTGCAATTTCCAGTACAATGCACAGGTCTTGTGTTAAGAAGCGGTTTAAGTCTGGGTTAGAAGTGAATTGTAATGAGGCAGATATAAAAATTTTTAAATATATAAAGAAAATTTCCCCAAACTTGTTTACAGAGTGGCTGGAGAGCAGGCAGGCAGAAAAGGACCTGGGGGTACTGGTAGATAGTAGGCTGAAGATGAGCCAACAGTGTGCCCAGGTAGCCAAGAGAGCCAATGGCATCCTGGCCTGCATCAGGAACAGTGTGGCCAGTAGGACAAGGGAGGTTATTCTTCCCCTGTACTCAACACTGGTCAGGCCACACCTTGAGTACTGTGTTCAGTTCTGGGCCCCTCAATTCAAGAGAGATGTTGAGGTGCTGGAATGCATCCAGAGAAGGGCAACAAAGCTGGTGAGAGGCCTGGAACACAAACCCTATGAGGAGAGGCTGATGGAGCTGGGGTTGTTTAGCCTGGAGAAGAGGAGGCTCAGGGGCGACCTCATTGCTGTCTACAACTACCTGAAGGGAGGCTGTAGCCAGGTGGGGTTGGTCTCTTCTCCCAGGCAACCAGCAATAGAACAAGGGGACACAGTCTCAAGCTGTGCCGGGGGAAGTATAGGCTGGATGTTAGGAGGAAGTTGTTGCCAGAGAGAGTGATTGGCATTGGAATGGGCTGCCCAAGGATTTGATGGAGTCACTGTCCCTGGAGGTGTTCAAGAAAAGCCTGGATGAGGCACTTGGTGCCATGGTCTAGTTGATCAGATAGGGCTGGGTGCTAGGTTGGACTGGATGATCTTGGAGGTCTCTTCCAACCTGGTTGATTCATTGATGCTCTATTATTAATGCACACAGATTTCATTATGGGGTTGGTAAAACTGATTTTTGCAGAATGTCTCTATACAGTCAGATTAAATTTACATGATTTAGAAAAGGCTTTTAGATAATGTTTATAACTGGACAGTCTTGCAGCACAAACTGCTGCTTAAAGGTTAAGCATACACTTTTACAAACTTGAGAAAGGAGAGTTGGTTTACTCACTGGTTAAGAGTCTCAATATTTGTGATCCGAAAGCATAAAGGGGAAAATATAGTCAGAGCCATGTGGTGGCCTTCCACATGGTGATGGTGCCATGTGGCTCTGCTGCTTGTGTAGCTCAGATTGGGCACGTTGTCTGAGCAGGCCCATGGACATGAGATGAGCCCTCTGTGGCTCTCAGGAAGTCATGGGAGTGGTCAGCCACCTGGGCAAAGCAGCAACCAGGTTTGCAGGCTGGAGCAGTCCCATTGGGTGTTGCGCATAGCAAGGAGATGGCCCTCAGGCTGGAGCAGCTGGCTGGAAGGTCCCAGTGTCACAACTCATTGCTGGGCCATTGCTATGTTGGTGCCTAGACTTGGCCAGAGTCAAACGGACTCAGGTTCGGTGGAGCTCAAGTGGAAGTGAACAGCTGTATGCCAGTGTGGGGAAGCTGTATCCCACTGTACCCCAGTGTGGGGCAAGCTGTTTCAGTCCTTCAGCTCAGTGCGGGAGGCAGGCAGGGCCGGGGTTGCTGGTCATAAGGAAGGCAAGTCCCTAGCCATGTGCCATGCAAAGTGTGGTGGCACATAAGGCAAACGGGTAGCAAACAAAACAAAAGCAGCAGCAGCAGCTAACAAGTTTGTTAGGTTTAAGCATTTTGACAAGCATCTTTGGCCAACAGCAACCGGTAAGAACACCTCTAGAACCCGTCCTCAGTTATTTCTCCTAAAAAGGGAGAGGCAGATGCCTGGCAGCTGTGACCTGTGCTTACCACAAACAAAGCAGGCTGCAAAACAAGGCCAAATATGGTGTCTGTGATGACTGAGAAGCATTGAGGCTTTTGTCTACTCTCCTGTGCTTCTTCCACCTGGGAAGAAGAAGTGGGGTGGGGAGGGGCCACCAAGGCAAGTATTCAGGTAGGTGTTCAGTACATGTCATGGACATGTATTCTAGGTATAATCTGGACCTTCCACCACATCTTGCCTCCACAGCTGCCTGAGCTGTGAGATATGTTGGGGTTTTTTTTGGTGGGAGGTTGGGTTTGGTTGTTTATTTTTAATTAACATAGTCCTTAGAGTTCATCAGGTGGCTTCAGTTTATTTAGATCTGAAGATATGCTACTTTCCTAACCAAGTAATTCGTCTTTCTCTGTCAAAGACCTGTGCTTCCTGTTGAAATAGATTTAAAAGCAGGGAGATAGAGAGCTTTGGTTCAGCAGGTGTGAAGGGCACTACATAGGTGTGTGGTGGTTTGGGTGTTACCCACACCCCAACAATGTGGAAATCACCCAGACTAGACTCAGCCGGCTCTGGAACTTTGAGTGAAGCTTATTATTTACAGCTTAGCACAATACACAAGCAGATATTTACAGTATATACAGTTATATACAGAAATATACAAGGTAAAAGTTACACAACAGCCCTCCCAGAAACCTGAGTCCCCAGGTGGGGCTCTCAACTGCTCTTCCACCATCTCCCACCCCTCAACCTTACCCTAGACATTGCCTTGTGCCCCAAGGAAGAATGGACGTTCGGCCAGGGGGGTTAGAAAGCAAAGTGGATTAATCAGAGAGACAGAAGGTGAGGTTAGAGAGAAAAATGCAGCCCAGAGCTCAGGCAGCGCCCAAATACCTTATCTATGTTTATACTCTTGTTCTTATACATCTCAGCAAGCCTATGAGTGAAGTATACATCACCATTGGTTCTCTTTCACAGCCTGTGATCTAATCCTTCTCACCAAAACATTCTAGCTAGCTTCAAACTAGCACAAGGTGTAATGAATAAACAGAATTAGAAGACTTTTGGCAGCCTCAAATACTCCCTAGGATTAGGCTTGATAAAATAATAATAATAGTTGTAGCAATAGCTGAGGCTTGCCATTGAAACCCCACAATTTTAAACAGCTGTGCCTCCAAGACTACAACAGATACCAGCCTGTATACCTCTTCATTTACCCTCCTGAATTTGTGTTTTGCTTTGTCTGTAAAAACAATGGATCCAATTTGCTCTTTGGGTAATTCCCCTGATTTAAACATCCCTTATTTCCTCTGACCAAATTCTCATAGAAGCAGGGTTGACTTCCTAGTGTGTGACATGTTCTCAGCATGCTCAATTCTATTTAAAATTAGTAGTTGCAAAGCTATGAAGATATCTGAGTCTGATTAGTTATAATTAGAACAAAAGCATGGCAGTAACAAAGCAGCATGAAAATGTGCAGTTCCTTTAGAGAGGAAGCTACTGCAGAAGAGCTGCTTTGCAGATACAGCATTTTGCATAGCTGGTAAATCTGACTACCTTTCCAGGTCATTCTTTATGTGCAAGATGGCTTGAAGTTAGAGATAAACAATCTCTGGAATTGCCTTTTTGTGACAAGTCTCACTTGCAGGAAGTATTTCCCAGCAGAACTGCAAGAAGAATAGGACATTTTGAACTCTCCAAAATATTGTGACATTATTATTATTTTCACTTTTTTAAATAATATATTTCAGCACTCCTGAAAGCTTGGTGATGTATTAGCGTGACCTGAAACAAGCTACTTTGACTCAGCTGAAGTTTCAGGAGTGATTTTTCATAGTAAAGCACTACTCTTCGGGGAGCCATAATTTGTTAAAACATTTTTCCCTGGTTCTGTTCTCTATGATGAGCCAAGGACTCTTGTCAGATTATGTATCCCCCTGAAAGCACTGTAAATAATTGATAGCAGTTCATTGGCCAAGCAAAATCAGTCAGAATTGTTTGTTATTTATTAAAGCTTTGCAAGCTGTCTTGTTATAAAATAATTAAGAAATATTTTAATTGACTGTTTAAAAAAAAATATAATTGCCTGGCCCAATGATCAACACTCACACACTTTAGCAGCATGTTCATAGAATCAAGCAGGTTGGAAGAGACCTCCAAGATCATCCACTCCAACCTAGCACCCAGCCTTTTGCAGGCAGCTGGCTTTGCCTTGGCTTTTCTGCAGAAATCTCCATATCAGTATAGTAACTCACTGTTGCCTCTCTTGGAGGCAGATGTTGGGGTTGGTACACCTCAGGAAACACAGAGGTGTCTCTCTTTATTTTGGAACAGTCCTAGTTTTACAGCAAGATTGAGTTCATCCTTTTAGACGAGTGCAAACATCAAACAAATGGCAGCTTTTATCAAGGACCACAACACAGCTAATTTAAACTTTTTCTTAACAGCAGTTTTGAAGGACCTGGGGCAGGAAAATTAATGGAAGAAGATGCAGTTTAAGTCACCAAAAGCATTGGCAGACAGCCACTTAATCCCAGAATTGTCATGTCAATTTAAACCCTTCCCCTGGCAGGGATTCAATTATTTTCGTCTCTGCTGAGGGTTTGAAAAGGTCAGAGAGAGAACATTACCCAGTGTTCAAATGCAACCTTGAGTACCTTTGTAGAAAGCCACCTACACTTAAGGCTCTCGCTAGTAATTTAGGAAGAGAAAGAGCCAGGTAACCTACCTGGGAGGAACACTGTTCATTCTTTGCTAACCCTGCATGCTCGCATCAGCCATAGTCCTCATTGGATGCCAGACACCCAGGGGACCCCACAGATCTGCCTCAGTTGATAACTTATAATAATTTTAAGCATTTCTGATTGTATTCAATGCTCTTCTCCATGTAGCATGGTCTGGAGCATGTTTCCGCCTATTGATTCCCTGGAGATACTTTTCTTGGGCTGAAGAAAGAGGGAATTTTGCTCTTGAATCTTGTGAAAAGATTAGAAGGGAATAGAAGAAATACCTGATGCTTGTCTGCTCACCTGTGTATCCTTGTGGTGGTAAGCTTAATGGGGCAAACATGGGCTTATCCATGCCCAGACATGTTCCCCTGTCCCCTCTACTTCTATGCTGGGGGGAGGCAACTGTGGGAGAGGAGGGCGAAAGCCCTGGCTTCACCTAATATGGTGAGGCCTGGCAAAGTGTCATTCTGATTGGCTAATCAAATGCCCCATTAGTCTCAGGCTGGATATTGATAAAGGGATAAGCAGGTAGCACAGGGGATGCTGTTGCCTCATTTTGCATTCTGAATTTGCCTGGCAAGTTTACCAGGAACAGGTTCTAAATGCCTGCATGCAATCAGCCTGCATAGCCAGCCAGGCATCCTGCTGAGACTGCACACCTCAAGACATCCTGCCTGCACCTGAAAGTCTCCTGCTAAGACTAGAAGTTTTGGAGACACACAGATTGTTGAGAGGATCCAGGAAACAAGGTCAGAGACTGTCTGCCTCCTTTCCCCAGAAGTCTGGGAAGAATCAAGTCTCAGCGGCAGACAAGACAGAGTTCCACATGCTTTAGGTACTGTCTGATTTATACTTTGTAAATACTTAAAAACCTCTTCCAGTATAATATTTGCATTTGCCACTTTAAGAAATAAGTGATCTAGTTTTGTCTCTTCCCTGCATATATAAATTTCCAACCTGTTCATTTTTCCAGCATAGAATCATAGAATCAACCACGTTGGAAGAGACCTCCAAGATCATCCAGTCCAACCTATCACCCTGCCCTATCCAATCAGCTAGACCATGGCACTAAGTGCCTCATCCAGTTTTTGAACCTGTGAATAAGTTTTCTGGTGAGTTTTAATGTTAATAAACAGTTTTCATAGTTATTAACAATCATTGCCTGGGTATCAAAATTAATACAGATTCTTAATTTTGCCTAATCCCTCACAATCCTACAAAGCATACAAATAGCCTACACCTTTCCCACATCAGATGCTATTATCACTGGGCAGCAAAACTAAACTCAGAACCACAGCAGAAAAAACTCAAGCCCTCTCTTCTGCATGTAATGGTGTTTTATGCATTTACAACCTCGTGGCCTAATTATTAAAACTGCTTACATTCAAGAATGTCATGGAAAATAGGCATGGAAAACCTTTAGCTGGGACTAAACACAAGAGCCATCTCTTTGGTGGTAAAAGCCACGGCTAGTTAATTGCAAAGAGTTCCCTTCTCCTGACTGCTCCTGCTGTGCCCACTTTGAGTTTCTGCCCAGCCCTCCATGGGGACAGGGATGGGGCTGTATCTGCAAATACAACACCCATTAGACTATGGAAACTGCAGATCAGTACAAGAAGTTTAATTTTTGCCCAGTCATTTTGTTGTGTGCAAGAAAACATACAGGCACTGGCCTGTAGTCAGTGGTGTTCTCCAGAGATCAATATTTGCTCCAGTTTTGTTCAATATTTTTATCAATGATCTGAATGAGGACACTGAGTGTACCCTCAGCAAGTTTGCTGATGATACCAAACTGGGGGTGTGTGGGGTGTGTGGCTGACAGCCTGTCAGGTTGTGCTGCCATCCAACAAGATCTGGACAGTCTGGAGAGGTGGCTAAATCAAACCTCATGAAGTTCAATAAGGACAAGTGCAGGGTCCTCCATCTGGGGAGGAATAACAACAAACACCAGTACAGGTTGGGGGCTACCCTGTTGGAAAGCAGCTCCATGGAGAAAGACCTTGGAGTGCTGGTGGACAGCAAGATCTGCATGGGCCAGCAATGTGCCCTCGTGGCCAAGAGAGCCAATGGCATCCTGGGGTGCATCAGGAAAAGTATGGCCAGCAGGTCCAGTGAGGTTTTCCTCTCTACTCTGCCCTAGAGAGACCACACCTGAAATATTCTGTCACATTTTGGGCTCCCCAGTTCAAGAGAGACAGGGACCCGCCAGAGAGAGTCCAGTGGAGAGTCATAAGGATGAATGGAGAACTTAAGCATCTCCCCTACAAAGAGAGACTGAGAAACCTGGGGCTGTTTAGTCTGGAGAAGAGAAGACAGAGAGGGTATCTTATCAATGTATACAAATATCTGAGGGGTGGGTATCAAGTGGCTGGGCCAATCTCTTTTCAGTGGTCAGCAATAAGACAAGGAGCAATGGCTACAAACTGGAGCATAGAAGGTTTCACCTCACCATGAGGAGAAACTTCTTTACAGTGAGCATGACAGACACTGAAACAGGCTGCCCAGAGAGGTTGTGGAGTCTCCTTCTCTCGAGACTTTCAAAGTCTGCCTGGATGTGTTTCTGTGTGAACTACCCTAGCTGATCTTGCCTTGGCAGGGGGGGTGGACTTGATGATCTCTGAACATCTTTTACAACCTCTGATGTTCTGTGATTCTGGGCACACATGAAACTGTGTTTACAGAGAGAACTTGTGGTGTAACCCAGAAAAACAAAATCTGCAAATCGTGTTTCTGCACTTCCCAGAGATGTTAGGTAACGAAGAGCCAAAGTAGCAAGCACTGAAGTTGGGCTACAGCCCACAAATAGGTGCTGAGGAGAGGCTGAGTGTGGCCAGGCTCCAGAGAAGGTCCACATATGTATTCTGCACCCTCTGTGTAACTGTCCACCTTCTCTCACTCTCCTAGCCTCAGAGGCACACCAGAAAAAGTTGTTCTCAATACCAGCACATTGGAAGGCAGTCAAAGGGAAATGCAGAAAACCCCACGCCCTGCCTCAGCTTCATTCCATGGAGCATTTTCACTCCTTGTCATCTGCAACATCTTCTCAGACCTGTCAGGACTGCCAAAAATCTCTTCTCTGCAGTTTGTAAAGGTTTCTGCTCTGAACCCAAAAAAATGCCAAAGCTGGTCTTGGCTCATCACCACACTGCCAGAGGAGAGAGCCTTGTCTTCTGAGCTGTCACATACCATCCAGCTTCTGAATGACTGAAAGGACACTATGTCCCCAGACTACTTTCCTTTCATGGATCAAATCTGTCTAACAAATTCTGGGAGTCACTTCATCTGAGAAATTGAACAAGAGAATATTACTTTTGTTTTTCTTCTTTTGATATCAACTGTGTCAGGCACTGTATAGTTTTGGGGGAGTTTAAATATTCAAAGGAAGGATTAGGAGTGGATCAACAATTGTTCCTATCTGAAAAGTTTATACAAGTTTAGTTGAACAGAAATAAATTTCTGTGACACAGAGTCTCAAGTTTTCATAGTTTAAAAAGTATGTTTTTTTCCTTGGTACTGTCTAATAATCCAATGTATCTGTGAGTGCCTACTCATGAGCTATGTTATTCGTTACACTGACCCCACATAGACATGATCACCAAAAGCAGGGCTAGACAGTTGTGTCTTCTGCCAGAAACTCACACATATCACAGGATCACAGGATTTTAGGGGTTGGAAGGGATCCAAGGAGATCATCAAGTCCAACCCCCCTGCCAGAGCAGGACCAAACAACCTAGCACAGATCACAGAGGAAAGCATCCAGACAGGCCTTGAAAGTCTCCAGGAAAGGAGACTCCACAACCTCTCTGGGAAGCCTGTTCCAGTGCTCTGTGACCCTTACAGGAAAGAAGTTCCCCCTTAGGTTGAGGTGGAACCTCTTTTGCTGCAACTTACACCCATTGCTCCTTGTCCTATCCCAGGGAGCAAGTGAGCAGAGCCTGTCCCCCCCCTTCCTGGCCAGCCCTCAGATACTTATAAACATTTATTAAATCCCCTCTAAGACTTCTCTTTTCCAGACTAAAAAGCCCCAAGTCTCTCAGCCTCTCCCCATAAGCCATGTCCCCCAGCCCCCTAATCATCCTCATAGCCCTTTGCTGGACTCTCTCCAGCAGATCCCTAAAAAAATCCCAGATTTATATCAGGGCATTTTTCTGGAGGAGATGCAGGCTGATTTGCTATATTCTTCAAGCAATCATGAACATTTTTATTCATTCTTTTTCTCTCAGTTATTCCCACTTTACACAATTCATCATACAGTACAAGGCTGTATATTTCTACAAAGCATAAATCCTCATCTATCTCTCCTAAACTGCCATTCTAGTTGCTGAATAAAATTGTGATCACTTGTGTCATTCTCTGTATATAGCACTGGCTGATCAAAGACAAACTTTGCAAGGTAAGTGTCACCAACAACATGTGCATTTAGAGAAAGTTTATACTTTGAATATAAATTTGATCTCCAGATTTATCATGGCCATGTTTTGAAGGAAGACTTCTGCAAAGCCTTTGACACTGTCTGCCACAACAAGCTCCTAGCCAAGGTGGCAGCTCATGGCTTGGACAAATTCACTCTGTGCTGGGTAAAGAGCTGGCTGGCCGAGCCCAGAGAGTGGTGGGGAATGGTGCCACATCCAATTGGCATCCAGTCACTAGGGGTGCTCCCTAAGGATCAGTGCTGGGCCCAGTCCTGTTCAATATCTTTATTGATGACCTGGATGAGGGGATTGAGTCCAGCATCAGAAAGTTTGCAGATGAGATCAAACTAGGAGCAGGTGTTGATCTGTTGGAAGGTAGGAGAGCCCTGCAGAGGGACCTGGACAGGCTGGATGGGTGGGCAGAGGCCAATGGGATGAGATTTAACAAGGCCAAGTGCAGGGTTCTGCACTTTGGCCACAACAACCCCAAGCAACACTACAGGTTGGGGACAGAGTGGCTGGAGAGCAACCAGGAAGAAAGGGACCTGGGGGTACTGGTGGACAGTAGGCTGAAGATGAGCCAGCAGTGTGCCCAGGTGGGCAAGAGAGCCAATGGCATCCTGGCCTGGATCAGGAACAGTGTGGCCAGTAGGAAAAGAGAGGTTATTCTTCCCCTATACTCAACACTGGTCAGGCCACATCTTGAGTCCTGTGTCCAATTCTGGGCCCTTCAATTCAAGAGAGATGTTGAGGTGCTGGAATGCATCCAGAGAAGGGCAACAAAGCTGGAGAAAGGCCTGAAATACAAACCCTATGAGGAGAGGCTGAGGGAGCTGGGTTGTTTAGCCTGGAGAAGAGAAGGCTCAGGGTGAGAGGACACAATCTCAAGTTGTTCAGGGGGAAGTATAGTATAGGAGGAAGTTGTTGCCAGAGAGAGTGATTTGCCATTGGAATGGGCTGCCCAGGGAGGTGGTGGAGGCATCATCCCTGGGGGTGTTCAAGAGAAGCCTGGATGAGGCACTTAGTGCCATGGTCTAGTTGATTGGCTAGAGCTGGGTGCTAGGTTGGACTGGATGATCTTGGAGGTCTCTTCCAAAGTGGTTGATTCTATGATGATTCTATGATGAAAATGGTACACTTTAAGTAGTTGCTGGGTTATGCCTGATATCAAAATCTTGTGGACTTCTCATAAAAGGTGCAGAAATATCACAAATAGAGAAGCATCAAATCACAAAACCAAGCACCACCCTGCAAAATGGCTCAGAGAATACACTGTGGGAACTGTTTACAGTTTTTCACTAATGGAGAAAAACACCCCCACAACACAACAGAAACCAAAAATGAACAACCCTTCTTAGTGGTTTTGGACAGATTTATTCCCATTCAGACTCCTTGGGACCACCATAAAATTACTTCTCAAAGCCCACAAGCTCTCAAGTTACTGCGTCAAGGATAGGAAAACACATTTGGCTCATAAAGAAATGAAAGAATCTCTTTAAGTAGCTCCCTAATAAACACAGTAGCTCTCTCCTACTCACAACCAAAAGCTATCAAGGCTACATGCTAGGTCTCTCTCTTGAAAAAGCTCATGGGTTGGGAAAACTTTGTCCTGAATTAATCTACATCTATTTTCATTAAATATACCCCTCTGACTGCAACCATTCTTCCCTTGTAACCTGGCACTGCCTTGTTTTTTTCTTTTTTAACTATTGTTGTGGTCATTCATGGACTCTAAACTCTTGGTGGATTATCCTGAGATTTGAACTTTATTTTTGTTTTTGCACAAGGCTGTAAGAAACTTATTCAAATGAATTCAGGCATCCAAGAGTGAACTGAACTGTACATTCAGAAATCTCAACACAAGATAAAGTGGTGGTAGAAATCACTATTTAAATGTACATTTTTAGCTCTCTGATAAATGCAATAGGAACTGCCAGATAGTATTTTTATTTGTGTGTGGGTGTACTGCATCTCTGCATTTCATTCTTTCAGCAGCACCTAGCAATATTTATGCAGTTATACAAGTTCTGTATAAGACATACAGTTTTACTTTCAGATAGAGTGTTAACTTTGGTATGCCAATACCATAATATCCTTGTTCAAAAACCATCAAGTCTTGCTGTAAAAATCAAGTATATCAAATTAAACTCCTGCCATGAAATACTGTATGACAGCTTCTGTCACACTTTCAGCTCTGCCATAGCAAATGGCTGTACGTTCACTGCGTCTATACACACAGTGTCTGCAGTGAGCCACGACCAGTCCTTGTGCGCTGCAGTGGTCACTACCAATGCAGTTGCCTGGGGCATAGAATCATGCAGTCAACCAGGTTGGAAGAGGCCTCCAAGATCATCCAGTCCAACCTAGCACACAGCCCTATCTAGTCAACTAGACCATGGCACTAAGTGCCTCATCCAGTCTTCCCTTGAACACCTCCATGGATGGTGACTCCACCACCTCCCTGGGCAGCCCATTCCAATGGCAAATCACTCTCTTTGGGAAGAACTTCCTCTTAACATCCGCCCTACATCTCCCCTGGCACAACTTGAGACTGTCCCCTTGTTCTGTTGCTGGTTGTCTGGGAGAAGAGACCAACCCCCACCTGGCTACAGCGTCCTTTCAGGTAGTTGTAGACAGCAATGATATAAACAGTGCCCTTCACCAGTTGTAAACAGCAGCCCATGGGATGATCCCTGTATTTTAGCCACCTGGCCACAGAACAGAATTCATCCTTGAGGCAAGTCCTGATGTCATCTACGTAAAAAACTTGTTATTTTCCCCATACATGATCCAAGTAATACCACTAATAAAGGTTTCAGCTATGACCCCACAATGAGAAAGTGTGATGCAGAGTAAGAATAGCTTAAAGAGCATTTTCTCTATTGTCTTTACTCATTGGAGAACATGTCTGTGTCAGTGCACTAGCTCAAATGGAGAGTGACACTTTGAATTGAACCCTCTTGTTGTCCCTGCTGTTCAAGGACACAAACTGGATTCCTTCAGAAAAAGACACAAAGCTGGAAGATACCCTCCAGCAGTGCATCTACAATACTCCTGTCAGTAACAGAGATTTATCATGCAGGACAAGTAAAACCATGAAAATGCATAACAAGGATTCCAGGGTTTTAGCAGCAACTGTTCCACCCTGCAGATCTGTTCTCGCTCATCTGTGCTGCTGACCAACATACCAGTCTAACCTGCACAGTTCAAAACACATGGGCCTTTTGGTACTGAGTGCTTGCCAGGCAGAGTATGTCTGAGTTTATTATCACATAAAGTACCAGGACCAATCCCTTTATGTGTTGGACATTTGCTGAATCTTCTGTTCAGCATCACACAAGTTCCTTGGACCAAGTCCATCATTCAGATGTTGGCTAGTGTACCTGTTTATTTTCAAAGGAACTTTTAATCCTCTGATGTTTAAAAGATTTATTGGTTTAATTATTAGTTTGTTTTCCCCTTTATTACTACCCTTTGATGTTACTAGTTATTACAAAGCTTCTGGAAAGGCTGTTAATTACTCATGCCATTCGGAGATCTCTCAACGTTTGATTTACAGCAGCACACATCACTTGATAGAGAGGATTGTATAGTCGGTTTCACTCATTAAAGACACTATAACATTTTGCACAGCATTTTCATAATGGTGAAATGAATAGAAAGTCTAAATTGAGACTATCTCAGGGAACATAAAACCAGGAGAAATTGATTTTTTGAGTGCTGCTATCTGATGGATATGGAGGAATATCACTATCCCTTGAGGTGTTTAAAGGATGCACTAAGGGACTTGTTTTAGCACCAAAGGTGACAGTGTTAGCAAATGATTGGGCTTGATGATCGCGAAGGTCTTTTCCAACTGAAACAGTTCTGATTCTGTGATTCTAACTGGGTAAGAATAGTAACAGAGACTTTGGCAGTGGAGCACACCAAAACAAAACAAACAAATAAAAGACTGGATGGCACATTTAGTGCTATGGTCTAGTTGATTGGCTAGGGCTGGGTGATAGGCTGGACTGGATGATCTTGGCAGTCTCGTCCAACCTGGTTGATTTTATGGAGATGGAGGACTGATGTGCTGAAAGAGCAACACTCAAGTAACTTTCAAATAAACTTAATATTCCCACTGCAGGGAAGCAGAGAATGGTGTCTAACCTCCATCCTCAGAAGGAGAATTACTGTTGCAGACTGTAGAGTCAGACCTCTTTCAGAAGAATGGTGGGAGGTTAAAGGGAGTGTCTCAAGCTGGAAAAATGCATTGCTTTAACCACAAAGAACAACTTATAGGCTTATTAGCCAGTTATGCTGCTTTCTAGCAATGAGTGGTACCTGCTAAGTTATTAGTTTTCTATTGTGAGGAAATCAGTGGTGTGCAGTGATCACCACACCACTATAAGAAGATCCAATATCACCACACACAAATATCTGGAAATGTGGATTTTCATTGGCTTCTAAACAGATGAATAGGAGACAGCAGCTATAAGTGTATTCAGACTTAAAATATTACTCCAAAATCTGCCTATGAGTTTTGGAAAAGTTACTACATCTCAGTGGAGAAATGCATAAAAAGCTTTTTGATCTGCTAATAAAATGCAAAGTGATGCTGGAAAGCTGAAAGCCAAGTATCAGACTCCTAAATGAAAGAGGATGAATTTTAGGAAGCTGAGTAAGTGTGAAAGACTGAAACCAGTGGGAGATTCAGGCTTTTACTAGCTTACTGAAGCAGACTCTTAACATTTAGTAACTGAACTTAAAACCTAGTATTAGTCAAGATGTTAAAGACAAAAAGCATTACAATCAAATTCCAATTCCAAATCTATTCCAAAGTTTATGCATCTTCATGAATTCTCTGCAAATACAGCCTGCATCTTTTGGCAGTATGTGCTAGTTTGAGCCAAGCTGGGATATTTTGGTGAGAAGAATTAGATTATAAGCTGTAAAAAGGAAACAATGGTGACGTCTACTTCACTCATAGGCTTGCTGAGATGTATAAAAACAAGAACATAAACACAGATAAAGGAGCTGCTCTTGGGCTCTGGGGCTGCATTGTCTAACTAATCTATCTGCTTCCTAACTAATCTATCTGCTTCCTAACCTCGCTGGCCAACCCTCCAAACTCACCTTGAACATAAAGCAAAGTCTCAGGTAAGGTAGAAGGGTGGGAAGAAGGTGGAAGGGTGGTTGAGAGCCCCTCCTGGGAACTCTGGTTTCTGGGAGGGCTGTTGTGTTTCTGTATTACTTTTTAACTTGCATATTTCTGCCTACAGCTGTATATATTGTAAATACCTGCTTGCATATTGTGCTAAGCTGTAAATATAAAGCTTCATTCAATTTCCAGATCAGCTGAGTCTAGTCTGAGTGATTTTCTTAAGTAGGGGCGGAGGGGGGGAAGGGGCAGTAATAGAATCATAGAATCAACAATGTTGGAAGAGACCTCCAAGATCATCCAGTCCAACCTAGCACCCAGCCCTATCCATTCATCTAGACCATGGCACTAAGTGCCTCATCCAGTCTTTTCTTGAACACCTCCAGGGATGGTGACTCCACCACCTCCCTGGGCAGCCCATTCCAAAGGCAAATCACTCTCTCCGTGAAGAACTTCCTCCTAACATCCAGCCTACACCTCCCCCGGCACAACTTGGACTGCGTCCCCTGATTCTGTTGCTGGTTGCCTGGGAGAAGAGGCCACCCCCCACCTGGCTGCAACCTCTCTTCAGGTACTTGCAGACAGCAATGAGGTCCAAAGAAAGGTTGTGCATCTGAATACTAGCAGAGTTGGTGCTGACAAATTTCCTATCTCCTCAGAAAAATAATTATTCTAGGCACATCCTATTATTTCAAGTCCATCTCATACCTGAGGATGTTCTCTTTGACATCTCTGACAACTTCAGCATGAACACACTTACAGAAACTAACTCAGGTCCAGAGTAATTTGGCTTATCATAAGGTACAAGTATGATCAACTTCTCATCTTAAAAGCAGTCCAAAGCAATTAATAAAGCACTTGGTTCAAGTGTGCTGTAACTTCACATTCCATGTGATGATGACAATAGTATTTTCCTCTGGATGGACTGAAACATAGCTCGTGTAGAGTGAATCTACTCTTACTATTTAGTATAAGAAAGAGAGATGTGTGTTGTAGATCTGGTTTCATTCAAACACTGGAAACTCTGCAGTCATCACAGCACTGTACCAGCTCTTAACCTCCCCTCTTGCTGGTGGGTGCAGTCACTAGATTCTCAAAACTCGATGACAGTGCAAGAGGAAGGAGTCCTTAACTCATCTAAGCCATTTCTAAATAGGCTTATTTCATACTAGGCACTACCACCTCTGACAGAATACCTGGATGGTTATCTTTGAGCCACAGCTCCACCTTTACTGTTATACTTACTGTCAGTGTGTTGACAACAGGTAGCAGTATTCAGAACCACTACTGGAATGATATTCTACTTCCATTGTAGCTGACATGCAGAGAGCCACTCCAGGGCTGTCAGCATGTTGGACATTGATTCTTAGATGTCGGAATGCCGATACGTGCGAATTTAATTCAGAAGCAACCAAGATATTGCTTCTTGCACCCAAACACTGGTTAAAGCTATTAGATACGCCTGCTGTTCCCTTTGGTGGAAGTCAAATTGCTTCCACTCTCCTGTAGAGTCTAAAGGTCATGTTTTACCCTTAGAAAAGCATGCAACCTGTATTTTAAAAGTTCCACGGTATATTTTACAGAATGTAGCTGGGTTTGATAAATTTCTTATTACATTCCATACTAAGAAATAGTTATTACTGAATTTCTGCTTTTTTGTTGTCATAATAGAATCAAAGAATCATAGAATCAACCAGGTTGGAAGAGACCTCCAAGATCATCCAGTCCAACCTAGCACCCAGCCCTAGCCATTCATCTAGACCATGGCACTAAGTGCCTCATCCAGTCTTTTCTTGAACACCTCCAGGGACAGTGCCTCCACCACCTCCCTGGGCAGCCCATTCCAATGGCAAATCACTGGAATAGTAAATTATCTTTTAACTAAGGGACTTTACATTTAGTATTTTGATATAAACCCTGATACATAAATCCTGTAAAATGGCCAAACGCTGTTGATACAGTTGGCATTACTACACTAGTTACCACCTATGCAACAGGTTCCTATTTAGGATGCTTCCCTAAATTGGAAAGTTATACCATGATTGCTGTTGGGTCCTGGAGAGCTGCTGTCTCCTTCACCCTTGACTTGTACAGTTGTTATCATTTACCCTCAACAGATAAGAGAAAGATCAGATTAGCATTGAACTCTCACCAACATCCTCAGATAAAACAGCCACAGCCCAGCTCATAAGCAAAGGTCTTCAGTCACAGTTTGCAGAAGGACAAAGTGAGAGAAACAAAAAGATGCTACATCACAAGCATCTAAGAGGGAGAAGAGAGAACAACTCTATTCTAGTTCTGAGGGTTGGGTTCCAGGAAAATAAAATCAATCTTCTTTTTTAAATATTTCCTTACTCCACCACATTAATTCCCTGCCTTCATGAAAGGTATTCCCCTATTTTCTGGACTGGAAGTAATTTCACTGAGAACAAATAAAGCTTGGTCTTATGAGGGTTTAAAGACAAGCAAAACTTAAAGATTGTATATCTTTATAGTCATAGCATCTTTGTCTTGATGTATGTATAACTTAAAGTGTGCCTTGTATTTTTGTCTGTAAATTAATAGCTGAGTTTGTCTGTGAAAAACAATTTACCCTCCAAAATAGGTGGAGATTTTAAATATACAAATAAGGCCAAAAGTACCCTCAGCAAATTAAAACACTTTGGGAGCGCTTGCTTAATTGAGTACCAATTAGGGTGAATTTGCCTGTAGTAATGTCCTAGATGAATCAACAAACATCATTAGCTACAAACAATTTCCAAAGCTTTTCTATTTTTCAGACCAAATGAATTCTTTCAATAGAGCTGAAGAGCATGATTTCCCTTGATCGCAATGGATTAACATAAGCATAGGTTTAGACTACATCATTAAACAATCAGTTTATTAAAGATGTACCTCCTGCTTTGCCATGGCAATGAAAGCCATTACCAACTGCCTGTGTTAATTTTGCAGCAGATTACAGTGGAGATCCACACAACCCATTAGTGTTGTTAATGGGGGTCCTGTGCTCCTTTTTCCATTTTACAAGTCAGTGAGAACATATTACTACTTATTAAACAGACCACCAAAGGATTTTGCTAGCTGCAGGCTGCAACTAATCTTGTTTGTTTATTTAGAATGATGCAGGAACCAGTGCTAAAGATCAGTCACATTAATATTGCTAACATGCTAAGAAAAGGCATGTATTTGGTCTACTACAGATGCCTAAATTTACCTCTGAAAGCTGCAGAAAGATGTGTCTGTTGTAACTAGCAAAATGCAAAACTATTGGGAGTTTTTAATCAGTGAAATCCAGGCAAGGTGAGGGTACACAAGAAGCTACAAAGCAAAGGCATGTATTTGGTCTACTACAGATGCCTAAATTTACCTCTGAAAGCTGCAGAAAGATGTGTCTGTTGTAACTAGCAAAATGCAAAACTATTGGGAGTTTTTAATCAGTCAAATCCAGGCAAGGTGAGGGCACACAAGAAGCTACAAAGCATGGGCAGTCATGTTTTCAGTCTAGTTGAAGCAGAAATGCAGACATATGAAGCAAACAAATCCCATCAGCTGTGTTTGTTGTTTTCTGCTTAAATTATCCAACCACAGAAGAGAGCTGCAAAGATCCTATTTCTGGGTTCAGTGCCTGCTTTCAGAGTCTGCCTTGCACAGATTAACTTGGCTAAAGGATAACAACAGAAAAAAAGTACAAAAAGCAACTTTCTGCATCAGGGTTACCCAAGCTGCTGACCCCATGTACATTGGAAAGAAGTAGATATTAGACCATATAGTCTCAGATTTATTCTGTGTGCATTGGCGATTTTCCCTCCTCAGGTGGTTAACAATGCTTTAAAAAAAAATCCTTTCTCTTTTTTTATTATACTCACTGCAATGCTATGGCTGAAAAATTAGTCCCAGTCAACTGCCTGTATCACAGTATCACTGTATCAACAGTATCACAGTATCAACTGCCTGAACTCTGAGAAAACAATGTGATGGACAAATGTAGTTGTTGTGTCTACAGATGAGAAGAGTGGAAAGGAATGTGATGATAGCCAATAGACATGTGAGAACTAGTTGCAAATAGGAAGGAAATGATCAGGTCTTGATGCTTATGGTTCTTTCAGAAGTAGTCAGAAACAGTCTCAAGTTGTACTTGGGGAGGTATAGGCTGGATGTTAGGAGGAAGTTCTTGACAGAGTGATTTGCCATTGGTATGAGCTGCCCAGGGAGGTGGTGGAGTCACTGTCCTTGGAGGTGTTCAAGCAAAGCCTGGATTGAGGCACTTAGTGCCATGGTCTAGTTGATTGGACAGGGCTGTGTGCTAGGTTGGATTGGAGGATCTTGAAGGTCTCTTCCAACCTGTCTGATTCTATGAATCATTCAGGTTAGCCTTTGGGAAATCCATTGTGAAGTTAAAGGGAGTCATGTACTGGGATGGAGATGACAGTCTCTAATACTAGATGTATTATGAATAAATATAGCACTAGTGTCTTGGTTAGACTTTGACTAAAGGGATGAATTGCTTGAGTAATTTAGTTTCTGATTGAAAATTATTGCTAACAAGAAAACCACTGCTTTAAACTAAATCCAAGCCATTGCAATAAAAAGAACCAGTCAATCTGCTGAAATAAAAATATAACCATCAGCCTGAAATGCTGACCCTTGGTTGACAGAGCAGTTTGGTACACACATACAGGGCGACCCAAAAAGTGGATGTGTTTGATTAACAGAGGACAAAGTTAAAAAAGCATATTGTGCTGAAGAAAATTCTGCTGGAAACAGAGGATCAGCAGCATCAAACAGCTTTTGAAACATTTCTGATAGGCACCAGAGTAAATGCTTTGTTTTTCCACCAGTGCCTCCAAACACACCAGTTGCAGTAGTTTACAATGCTTGTGCTTATCTTAGAGAGAAATATCAACATATCAGACTGAATTCTTACACCAATCCTGTCACTAAGAATTCTGAAAAATGACACCAAAAGTCTTTGTGGTGAGTTCATTAGTTCCGTGGTGCTCTGGAAATGTGAAGTGCAGTACAAATACTGAATATGAATGAATAAATGAAAGTCTTGGGAAAGGGTTACAAGGAGGAAAGAGTATAATTTATAAGGGCCACAGATGATAAGAAAGAAGAAATGTGACTGATGGAACAGAAGTGAGCTGAGAAGATTGTTTCACTCTTCCCTCGCCCGAGATTGCACATTGAGGGAGTCAGTAACTGAAGCTGCTGTCTTCTGGCCATTAAAGGTCTTCTAGAAGCAGGTGTTGTAGTCCTTTCTCTGAGAACTCTGGTACACAAGAGATGATGAACACTCCAAAAACAAGAAAGGCAGTATTTTGGTTTAACTTCCATAAGTGAAGCTAGCTTTTCACATTCAAGACCTGTCTGGAGGTGTTCCTGTGCAACCCTGCTCTGGCAGGGGGTTGGAGTTGATGATCTCCGGAGGTCCTTCCAACCCTTAACATCCTGTGATCTGGTGAAATGTGGGATCAGTAGCTAACATGAGCAACTCCACAAGTTCAAAGCAAGGCAAAAAGAGATGCTAGCTACTGGCATGGCAGAACATTTGCTGGGAAAGGATCAAGTATGTCAGGAATTAATTTTAAACCAGTGGAGCTTCATTGCTCTGCATTGCTTGTGCTCAGTGCTCTCTCACTGGCACGGTGACTTCAAGCCAATTCTGCTGAGGTTCATACACCTCTCAACAAAGCACCAAGGGCAAATATGAAGTCACTGAAGAGCAGCAGAATTACTTAAATGCATGGAGATTGCAGCAGAAGGGGATCTTGCCATCACGACAGTGCAGTCATCCTGGAGGTTGCAGAGGCTCATGATTTTACAGTGGAAGTCATCAAGCAGGAAGCCTGTAAAGCGAGGAACTGTGCTGGGGGACTCTGGCATACACAGCAATTCCTGTTTTCTACATTGAAGACAGAAGCAAAATGAACCCTGAAAGAAGCATGGGACAAGACTTTTTGCACCTTCAAAGAGGGATAGGTTTCTTTTAACTCCTGGTGCTAGGCACTGAAACAACAGGTAAAACCGCAACCACAGACACTTCTGAGAAACGATGCCTGCAGGCGACTCCCTCAGAACTGTCATCCCTCCCTAACCCCTGGAGCCTGACAAAAAGAGGAATCTTTCAGCATGAGATAAGAGTCAGCAAATTAAAGCTCTCATGGACCAAAGGAAAATAAAGTAAACTCTACCATGGGACTTGCATTAAAGCCTTTCCTCCTCCTTATTATCAGAGGAACTGGCTTGAGTATCTACAGCGATCATAATTGTTACGCTACTATGTAGAATTGAGAGCTTTTGTAGTGAATCATAGCTGAAGTCACTTAGTGATTAACAGCACAAAAATAGCACTTTAAACTCAGTCCAGATACTCAACAGCATTGCTGTAATGCGTCTTTTAAATGACTCATCATATTTTGTAAGAACACAACATTAAAATTGAAATAATTTCCTTAAGAAGGTACAGTGACCTCCAGAAACAAATCTATCATGGGACCAGTGGGACTGTAACCCTCCTTTTCCCTGTTAATGCCTTTCTAGTGTGACACGTGAACTCCTGCATCCCTGATACCACCCTGTGGTCAGTCTCTCCACTCAGGTCAAGGTTGTAACTCTCCTCGTACTGGCCAAATTTCAGAGTAATGAAGGCAGATACAGTAATCACCAGACCCACACCTAACAAGGTAAACCAAAGGAATAATTCAAAGAATTGTTCAGAAAAAAAAATTATTAATGAGCTTACCATGAGGTGGCCTTTAGGGATATGAAACAGAGTGATTACACTGACAAATCAAAGAGGAAATACTGATTTACATGTGGATTCATTTTTACAACTGTTAACAAACTTCTTGAATCAGTTGCATCCTCTCTCTTGTGCCAGATCCAATAAGCAATTAATTATTATCAGACTTTTATTATTGTTACTCATGAGACTTGAGCACTGGGACACATCAAGACATATGTATAAAACTCACTTGTGGCTGCATACTTCAGCTGGCACTGCACCAGCTCCCTAGGGTAGATCAAGCAGTTGAACTTAATGATCTTAGAAGTCTTTTCCAATCATGGAATCATAGAATCAAGCAGGTTGGAAGAGACCTCCAAGATCATCCAGTCCAACCTAGCACCCAGCCCTAGCCAGTCAACTAGACCATGGCACTAAGTGCCTCAGCCAGGCTTCTCTTGAACACCCCCAGGGATGGTGACTCCACCACTTCCCTGGGCAGCCAATTTCAATGCCAATCATTCCCTCTGGCAAGAACTTCCTCCTAACATCCAGCCTAAACTTCCCCCTGAACAACTTGAGACTGTGTCCCCTTGTTCTGTTGCTGGTTGCCTGGCAGAAGACACCAACCCCCACCTGGCTACAGCCTCCCTTCAGGTAGTTGTAGACAGCAATGAGGTCACCCCTGAGCCTCCTCTTCTCCAGGCTAAACAACCCCAGCTCCATCAGCCTCTCCTCATAGGGTTTGTGTTCCAGGCCCCTCACCAGCTTTGTTGCCCTTCTCTGGATGCATTCCAGCACCTCAACATCTCTCTTGAATTGAGGAGCCCAGAACTGGACACAGGACTCAAGGTGTGGCCTGACCAGTGCTGAGTACAGGGGAAGAATAACCTCCCTTGTCCTACTAGCCACACTGTTCCTGATGCAGGCCAGGATGCCATTGGCTCTTCTGACCACCTGGGCACGCTGCTGGCTCATCTTCAGCCTACTGTCCACCAGTACCCCCAGGTCCCTTTCTTCCTGGTTGCTCTCCAGCCACTCTCTCCCCAGCCTGTAGTGCTGCTTGGGGTTGTTTGTGGCCAAAGTGCAGAACCCTGCACTTGGCCTTGTTAAATCTCATCCCATTGGCCTCTGCCCACCCATCCAGCCTGTCCAGGTCCCTCTGCAGGGCTCTCCTACCTTCCAACAGATCAACACCTGCTCCTAGCTTGGTGTCATCTGCAAACTTACTGATGCTGGACTCAATCCCCTGGTCCAGATCATCAATAAAGATATTGAGTAGGAGTGGGCCCAGCACTGATCCTTGAGGAACACCACTGGTGACAGCTGCCAACTGGATGTGGCACCATTCACCACCACTCTCTGGGCTTGGCTTCTATTATTCTATGATTATTCTACTCTTAGTAACCCATTGGTTTTAACTGAAATAATTTAACTTATCCTATCCAAGCTAGAAACATATGTAAAATAATTGTCTGGTCAAAGTAAAAAATAGTAAGTGCATTTTGCTGTAATACTACCTCGCCCTCCCCCCCCCCCCCAAACTTGTGTTACTAGCAGGATGTGGATTATCTTTATTTTCACATATGGAATTCACTGTAACAGAAAATCTTAGTGAGTTGTTCTACTTGCTGCCAAAGAAAGCATCAAATAATTAGTACTGCAATTGTAGATTTTAGGACCATGCAGGCATGTGAGAGAAGGTAAAGACAAGAGAGTGTGTTTCCAGATTACATCTGAGGAAACGAGTAATCATCATATAAATGAGTGTATTTTTCTCAGTTGTCAGAGTTACAAGTCCCCATGTGTTAACAAATGGAAAATAACACATTCATTGCAGCCAATCTAAAATAATCCCAGTGTGAAGAAAGGCAGCAGCAGACCTGCCAAGACATGCAGCGTCTCCGTATGACCGCACAGACTCCATTGGTTACAAGTGGAGAAGAATACAGAACTACATTAAAATCATGACAGGGCTGCCAGCAATGCTACACCTAGGAATCATGGCTTATACAACAAAATAGCAGACTATCATACCTGCAGGTTGACAGATGCTCACTTGAATGTTTGAAAACTCAGGGAGCTAAATCATTAAGCAGCTGGAAAAAATGGTGCATGCCTTGAGTCTTGACATATGGAATAGGTTTTCCACTGCCTCACTCTCAAATTCAGAGTAATTTGAAAAATTACATGTCTTCTCTTATCTCTAATATACTCATTTGTCCCATGATCTCATCACACTTGTATTTGTTGATTAAGGAAGCTCAGTGGTATGAATTAAGTAGTAATTGCTCACAGAACAGGAACTGCTTGAGAAAGTTTTCTGCTCATTGAAATGCACAGATCTCTGTCCCAGGAGCGTCTTACTAGAAACATATTCTTTATGTTCATGGCTTAACTGTGTCTTAGACTTTCTCAATTAATAAGATTTCATAACCCCTGAGGTTTATGTGCAAGCAGGATTTGTCAGAAAATCTTGAATTCAAGATACTCAAGAAAAGTAACTGTTTGGGCTAATAAATCCCTCAAGTAACAATTAGTGTTATCCATGTTTTATACATAGTTTATGACTCCAGTAAAATTACCAAATGTCCTATTTTACACATTCAGACAGGCACACTCATATGGTTTAATTTCTAGGAAGACAGAAATTTGCCCTGCCTACTGAAAGTGCAACCAACAGGTTTTTTGCCAGTTAAGGCTGTCTCTCTCACAAGAGTAACCAGTGCTCCTTGCTGCTGCACTGACAGTGCAACGAGACTGTCACCAAGTTAAACCACAAAGGCTTCACCCTGAGCCACTGAAGCAAGGAACAGACTGTTACAGATTTAGGAGAACTTAAAACGTAAGTAAAAAGAAGAGGAAAAAAATAAGTACAAGAAAGGCAGACCTTTTACATCCTTCACTCTTTCACTGCACACCATATTTTAGGTTTCTCGATCCCTGAGACTGCCACAGGGACCAAATCAGCTCAATTAAGGAAATACAGACTGTTGTAATTTTTCCTCTTCTTGTCTGAGGACAGCAGGTTTGCACAGAACATAAAAGAGCCAACAGCATGCTAGTGATTCAGAGGTCAGCTAAGATATGGGGCTTTTTTAAGTCCTATTATCCACCAGATAAGGAGAACACTGCTTAGAAAACTATAAAATGAAAGAACTTGATTTTGACCTATTTTGTCTTTATGTCTATATATTATACAGATGTATTCAATTTAATAATTTACCCAGTGGTTGCGAGAAGTGAAATATTTGCTGGTGCATGGCGAACCTTATACCTGAAGCTTGCAGTTGTCACAGGCTCCATTCTGGCATTTATCACAGCATCACCAAGGTTGGAAGAGACCTCATAGATCATCAAGTCCAACCCTTTACCACAGAGCTCAAGGCTAGACCATGGCACCAAGTGCCACGTCCAATCCTGCCTTGAACAGCTCCAGGGACGGCGACTCCACCACCTCCCCGGGCAGCCCATTCCAGTGTCCAATGACTCTCTCAGTGAAGAACTTTCTCCTCACCTCCAGCCTAAATTTCCCCTGACACAGCCTGAGGCTGTGTCCTCTTGTTCTGGCACTGGCCACCTGAGAGAAGAGAGCAACCTCCACCTGGCCACAACCACCCTTCAGGTAGTTGTAGACAGCAATAAGGTCACCCCTGAGCCTCCTCTTCTCCAGGCTAAACAATCCCAGCTCCCTCAGCCTCTCCTCGTAGGGCTGTGCTCAAGGCCTCTCACCAGCCTCGTCGCCCTTCTCTGGACACGCTCAAGCATCTCAATGTCCCTCCTAAACTGGGGGGCCCAGAACTGAACACAGTACTCAAGGTGTGGTCTAACCAGTGCAGAGTACAGGGGCAGAATGACCTCCCTGCTCCTGCTGACCACACCATTCCTGATGCAGGCCAGGATGCCACTGGCTCTCTTGGCCACCTGGGCACACTGCTGGCTCATGTTCAGGCGGGTATCAATCAGCACCCCCAGATCCCTCCCTGTCTGGCTGCTCTCCAGCCACTCCGACCCCAGCCTGTATCTCTCATGGGGTTGCTGTGGCCAAAGTGCAGCACCCTGCACTTGGAGCTATTGAACCCCATCCCATTGGACTCTGCCCATCTGTCCAGGCGGTCAAGGTCCCGCTGCAGAGCCCTCCTGCCCTCCAACCCAGCCACATCTGCTCCCAGCTTGTCCTCTGCAAACTTGCTGATGACTGACTCGATGAAGATTTTACCTTGAGCAAGGTAAAATGGTAAAGAGATCTTGTACATCTGTCTGGAAATCCAGATTTGTTTTTCCTGTGTAGTAGCTCAGATACTTCTAGCCTAATCAATAAGACAGTATTAAAAGTAGAATCACAGCATGGTCTGGGTTGAAAGGAACTTTAAACATCTTTTTTAGCCCCTCCAGCCATAGGTAGGGACATCTTACATTAGATCAGGTTGCTAAGAGCTCCATTAGACCCAGGGCTTTGAATAACCTGGTATAAGGAAGGAATTAGTAACAAAAATGTACACCACCCATGACTCCTCTGCAGTAGATTCTGCAGTCCTTTGCCTATATTAGAATTTGTCATATCCTGAATGTAGCATTTTAGAAGCTACTCAGTCCGGAACAGAAATTGTTTTAGTTCATGTTAAAGGAATACTATCAAGGAAAAGCAGCATGAATTATTTTGTCTCTGTTTGCATCATTTCCTCCTTTCACTTTACTCAGTTTGGATTGCAAAGCTAAAGTATTTCATTTCTATTTTAACTGTGCTTTCAGGCATGTCCTTTTCCACTGATGTAGTCCCACCAAAACTCTGTGAGAGTGAGACTGCTTACACCCCTACAACTAACCAGTCTATTCTTAATAGGATTTCTCTCTTCCTGTCCTTCTTTCACTTTCATTTGATTTGTTATCACTTTAGCCATGCTATACAGTCTGCAAACATTTGGCCTAGAAAAAGAAATCAACTATTTTCCATCTCTTAATCTTGAAGTACAGTGGCAGCAACCATCTTCCAAAGAGTCTTAATTATTCAGCATTTGGGTGCAACACATGAGGCAAAGCATCATAAAAGGACTAGACAGAAACACCCTTGAAAACAAATTCACAACTCATTGACTCAGCTTCTCACAAGCTCTCCTATTTTTTCAGGTAAGTATGTTGTGTCAGTGCCTCAACAGCATCACATAAGAGCTCACATAAGCAAACACTATATATGGTTTGCTTGAAAGAAGATCTGGGGGAAAAAAAAAGTGCTTTAAACAAAGCAAATTCTAAGCAGCAGATCTAAAATGAACAAAATTTTAAGACATAATTTTTGGATATTTTCTTCAGCTAAAAAAAAGCTCAACCCAAAAACTCAGAGCAGAAGGAAGCTAAAAACCCAACATGAGCAATAAATTAAATATGCATTTTTTAAATATAAGTTGCTTTTACCACAGAACACCACAAGCATTCATTGTGACCACAGAAGATAATTCAATCTTGTTTCTCTAACAGTTTTCTCACTTGGCTGAAAATCTTTGGAATCACAAACCTGCATTGCAAACCATTTATTATGGTCACAGTAGAAAAGAATTTTTTTACAACTCCAGACTGAAATGATACAGAGAGCACACTGTAGTAGCCTTGTTACTGTGCTTCTGGAATTTGCATAGAATCATGGAATCAACCAGGTTGGAAGACATCTCCAAGATCATCCAGTCCAACCTAGCATCCAGCCCTAGCCAATCAACTAGACCATGGCACCAAGTGCCTCATCCAGGCTTTTCTTGAACACCTGGGGAGGTGGTGGAGTCGCCGTCCCTGGGGCACTTTAAGGCAAGGTTGGACGTGGCACTTGGTGCCATGGTCTAGCCTTGAGCTGTGTGGTAAAGGGTTGGACTCGATGATCTGTGAGGTCTCTTCCAACCCTGATGATACTATGATACTATGATACCTCCAGGGACAGTGACTCCACCACCTCCCTGGGCAGCCCCTTCTAATGGCAAATCACTCTCTCTCTAAGTTAAACAGTCTCAGTCTCTCCTCAAAACTGACTGAGATGCCATCAAACACCTTTTTTGAACTTCTAGTTTTGGTGTTCATTTACCTGTGAATCTCTGATTTAAAAAAAACATTTTCAAAGTATCTTGTATTAAGATGGCATTAGAAAAATTCTTATAGCACAGATGTAATATTGTCTTGTCACAGGAAATATTACTTAAATAGTATTAAAAACCTTCTTTATTATAAAGCCAGGGAGGTTCATACCAGGTCTGGACCAAGCTCTTAGGTTTGAATCAAGTTCCCTAAATACATTTTTGTATAAACTCATTTTAGTTTGACATCAAGAGTGTGTGGGTTGGGGTGGGAAGGTGGGGGTGGGGTGTTACCACTTTTGGCAAATGCAGAAACTCCCAATCTAACTTGACAGGCTTGAAGTCAAGCCGAGTTGTTTATCAGGTAGTTTGTTCCAGGTGCTGCCAAATGGCAAAGGTCTGGGAGGTGATCTGCTGGAAAGCAGTCCTGTGGAGAGGGACCTGGGGGTCCTGGTGGATAACAAGTTAACCATGGCACAGCAATGTGCCCTTATGGCCAAGGAGGCCGATGGGGTCCTGGGGTGTATTAGGAAGAGTGTGTCCAGCAGATCAAGGCAGGTTCTCCTCCTTCTCTACTCTGCCCTGGTGAGACCACATCTTGAATACTGTGTTCGGTTTTGGGCTCCCCAGTTTAAGAGGGACAGGGATCTGCTGGAGAGAGTCCAGCAGAGGGCTAGGAGGATGATTAGGGGACTGGATGGCATGGCTTATGAGGAGAGGCTGAGGGACTTGGGACTTTTTAGTCTGAAAAAGAGAAGATTTAGAGGGCATTTGATAAGTGTTTATAATTATCTGAGAGCTGGCTAGGAAGGGGGAGACAGGCTCTACTCACTTGCTCCCTGTGACAGGACAAGGAACAATGGGTTTAAGTTGCAGCACAAGAGGTTCCGCCTCAACACAACGAAGAACTTCTTTACTGTAAGGGTCACAGAGCACTGGAACAGGCTCCCAAGAGGGGATGTGGAGTCTCCTTCCCTGGAGACTTTCAAGGCCTGTCTGGATGCATTCCTCTGTAATCTGGCAGGGGGGTTGGACTCTATGATCTCCTTGGGTCCCTTCCAACCCCTAATATCCTGTGATCCTGTGAAGACTCTGTAAGAGCTGAGAGCCTGAAGTAATCCACTGTTTCAGGAGTTAAACTTTTGATATTAGAAAAGATATTCTTAAGGGATGATTGAAATAAGCATAAACACGAGCTAATATCCACAACACCTCAAACATATATTCTGAGAAGATGCTATTTAGCTAAGTTCACAAACAAGTTATTTCTCTCACTGACTGGTCTTTCCTATTAGTGATCACATTTAGCAACAACATGCCATTGTGTCCACCATAGGGATCTGTCTAATTGGGTGGAAAGTATTGATAATGAGACCTTCTTCCAATTAGGCAGATACAGCACAGAACTTGCTGGGATCAGCTAAATATGTTCAGGGATGTTTCAGGGACACTTGGAACCCTGAAGCACATAAACATACTCCTACATAGAGGAATTTCCTCCCTTGTAAAACTTTAGCCTCTATAATGTTAGGAAAGACAACTTTTAATTCATGTTAAAACAAATCTAAATATCAAAGACACTCACAAAGTGGCAATATGAAGATTCTTACAACTTTTTTGTTCAAGCTTTACACAAAAAAGTATTTTCTATCCCTACTTTATGAAATATCCATCTAAATAATCTGTGATAGAAAAATCATAGGACACAAAAGATGACAAAAAGTAGCTCTTGGATATTCAGCAAGTGCACTTCTTATTTTTTTCCATTTCAACATCATCATTTTAATATTTCAGGAGATTTAATGTAATTTTGTCTCCTTGAAAGAAAAAGAAATATTAAAACCATTCATTAGAGAGTGGTTAGCATCAGAACATTTTTACTTTGAAACTGTTTTGCTCAGAACGATAGAGTAACTCACAGTGATTTCAGAAATTCATAAAACTGTTCTGTAATAATATCACAAGTCTTCAAATAGCCCTTCCAAGCATCAATCTGAAATATTTCCATAGGCACATTTATGTCATCTCCTGAACCATGCTATTATCAACCATACTTCAGTGTTAAGTAAGCTGCAGATATTAAATTGCAGTGTGAAAAATATATACTATTTAATTCCTAAAGATAATTTGCATCAAAAACTCCCCTCAGGGAGTGAGTCTGACCCAGCAGAGACCTAATCTTCAACAGAGCTTCAAACAAAAAAATTCCCTCTCCAGCAAAATTACAATCCCTCAAACACTATATAGGAGAGATCAAGCATTCCAATCATAAATTGCCTTTCAAAGCCACACTGCAAAGAGCTAGAAGCTTGTCATGCAACATGCCACATGTGTTGGAAAAGGGAAAGGAAGAGGATGAACTGTGAGAGCTGCTCACAGGTGATCTCTGACAGTGATTTCTTGGGGGACTAATACTGCTGAGAGATGACACTGCCCAGACCTAGCAGTGACTCTGTAGCAAGCCAATGGTATCGGCTTCAGAAGCCCTTCCAGCCTCACTGTCTGCCATAGATCCTGTGTCCTGGATTGCACAGGTTGCATTACTCCCAAGAGAGCACAGCCTTTCCTTCAATAAACCTCAAAACATGGCCATAGTTTGTGAGCTGCATGACTAGTGCATGACCACCAAGTGGTTCAGGAGCTACAGGTTGGGCATTGCTGAGCTTGTCTACGTCAAACTGGAAGGATCATAGCAAACCTTTGTATAAACCAAGAGAGACAGGTGGTAGGATGCTTATGCAAAAAAAAACCACAAAACCCATGTGTCAAGAACATTTTGTTGAACTGAAATAGTAAATGCCTCTGAACATAATTTTGAAGTACTTCTGAAGCTACCATTTCTGGTACGGGATGGAAGAGTCAGCATTCACTAATCATTTGTACTTATCTGGCATCTGAGATGCAACACTATTTTTGAGCACTCATAATGTAATTTTAGTAGCAGCTCTAAGAGTTGTATCTACAAGATACTATGCACTCAGCTAATTGTTATATTGTCTGATTAGCCAAGACTCTTTTCTCATTTCTTGAGAGAAATGCTGGTTTCTTTCTTAAAAGAACTCTCACAATACCTATTTATATCAAAGCAAAATCATAGTGCAGACTTCTGGCCAAGTGTACTCAAAATTTCTCTCTCTCAAAAAAAAAGGGGGGGGAAAAAGGGGGGGGGAAAGGGGGGGGGAAAGGGGGGGGGAAAGGGGGGGGGAAAGGGGGGGGGAAAGGGGGGGGAAAGGGGGGGGGAAAGGGGGGGGGAAAGTGAAAAAAAAATCTGAGTTATGCTTTCATCTTGAAAAATATGCCAACACTGAGGTACAAATTTCAAGTTAGCAATTTGTGAGGGAATATTTGTTCCTGTATCTTTAATGTATTAACAGAACTAAAATTTGACTTTCAACATTTTCAGAGGACATTATTTTTGCCTTTACAGTATAAGTGAATGGGTGTAATGCTATCAAACCCTAAGTGCATGCAGTGATACCCTGAATTCCTCTCGCTCTGTGGAAGAAGAAAGGTGTGAAAACCTTCTTCCCACACTCCTGCCCTGCAGGCTTGAGGCAGGGCAGCAAAAGGTCCTTACTGCACATGGGGTGACCCATGCAGATGCCCACACTGAAATCAGGCTGGTGATTGGCTGTGGTTTTGTGCTTAGTATAAATGGTAAATAGACACTGTCTAGAAAAAGGGATAAATAGAGCAAGGGTTCCCACCTTGGGGTTCCCACCTAGATAGTTCCCATCTGGAGAGTTCCCTGCCACTGCGAAGGATGGGCTCCTGCTGTGACTGGACCATTCCCACTTTTGGACCACTCTTTTGTGCAAGCTGGCAGGCTCAGGTTCTCAGAGAGAGAGACAGCAGCATCTGGACTGCCTTCTCTCAGACCCTATCAGTAGCTAATTTTCCAGACTGCCTCCTGGACTGGGGACACTAGCAGTTTTGGCTCTCCCCTCTCCTTGTTGAGGGCAGCATTGTCCTGCAGCCATCCCACTCAGGAAGAAGTGCTTGAGATATTTCTGAGTTTGGCGGCTTTGTGACTTGCCTCAGACTTCTGTGGCATGGGTCTCCATTATTGGATATTGGCTGCAATGTCAGAAGCCTGCTCCTTCAGAAGAATCCAGCAGAGATCTTTGCTGAGTGCCAAGCTCACATCTGTAAGCTTTTTCCTTAATCTTCTGCTCAATCTAATTGACAGTGGGGTAAAGTTGTGTTTATAGCTTAGCCTTCTCCATTTCCTGACTTCCTAAATAGCCAAATTGATCTATAATATCCTTTGTAAGATATTCCCAATCGAACTGAGTCTGCTAATAAACTAAACTCCTTTTTGTACATAGTTTTGGGGGCAGGGTTCCAGGAAAACAGAATAATTACATTTTTTGTCTTTCCTGACTCAGCCACGTTAATTCCCTGCCTCCACAACAAAAGCCATGCTCTTCCTGGTGATTTTCAACTGTTTGAGGAATGTGGTCAGAATAAATGAGTCTCTATCTTCTTCATTCAGGAGACAACAGATGCAATAACTAATATTGCTCCAAATTCCTTCAGTCATTTAACAATCTTTAACTCTTTCAAATTTTGATAAGAATTATGTATGTGGCAGTGCGAAGTAGAAATTTGCATTGATTTCCATTAATTGTAATTCCCTCATAAAACTTAGAATCTGACTAAGCAAGATACAATTTCATATCAAAATGAGCAAACCTGGAAAGGCTGTGAAGTTCATGACACTTTGCCCACTCTATAGGTAGTCTCACACTACAGACACAATCGTGATTAAAAACATTGGGTTTCACTCACGTAGGACTGAGCTCTTAAACTGAAAAACTGAGCAACAATTTGTCCAGGAACAGACTACTATAAACCCATGCTTTTGTTATTACCTCCTGGGTTAGGAATACTACAAAGAGTAAGCTATGAGCCAGCAGTGTGCCCAGGTGGCCAGGAGAGCCAATGGCATCCTGGCCTGGATCAGGATCACTGTGGCCAGTACGACGAGGGAGGTTATTCTGCCCCTGTACTCAGCACTGGTCAGGCCACACCTTGAGTCCTGTGTCCAGTTCTGGGCCCCTCAATTCAAGAAAGATGTTGAGATATTGGAATGTATCCAGAGAAGGGTGACAAAGCTGGTGAGAGGCCTGAAACACAAACCCTGTGAGGAGAGGCTGAGGGAGCTGGGGTTGTTTAGCCTGAGGAAGACAAGGCTTAGGAGTCACCTCATTGCTGTCTACAACCACCTGAAGAAAGGTTGTAGGCAGGTGGGGTTGGTCTCTTCTCTCAGGCAACCAGCAATAGAACAAGGGGACACAGTCTCAAGTTGTGGTGGAGGGAGATCTAGGCTGGATGTTAGGAGGAAGTTCTTCACAGAGAGAGTGATTGCCATTGGAATGGGCTGCCCAGGGAGGTGGTGGAGTCACTGTCCCTGGAGATGTTCAAGTAAAGCCTGGATGAGGCACTTGGTGCCATGGTCTAGTTGATTGGATAGGGCTGAGTGCTAGGTTGGAGTGGATGATCTTGGAGATCTCTTCCAACCTGGTCGATTCTATGATTCTAAGTAAGCAGAAGTACTGATCAAACACCAAGAACTGGTTGGTCTTTGGAGATGGTACAGAGGTGCACAGGAAAAGCAAACAGTGCTGCCTGTGCCTCAGGGTGGGGATGGCCAACCAAAATGGAAAATGATAGCCTTGATTCCAATGTGTATTTCGCACAAAGCTGAGGTTTCCTTTTGTATCCAGAACAGCTTTAATTGTCTATTCTTTACCTAAAATTTGAACAAATTCTGGTTGCCATATTCAGGGTGAGATCCTAATAACAGCTCTGTAGGTACTTTCTAAGATGACATCACTAAGCTCCCATGGAACTGTTGACAGAAAATATGTCTTGAGGAAATGTCCAGATTCTTTCAAAAGGAAACAGAACATCTTCACTTCTACTCAGTTACTCCCATTGGTAGAACAGTGTGTGTCAAGTTTGGCAGTTACTGCTTCATTACTAGTGCTTATTGCACTAAAAGCCAGGTCTACTATGGTGACAGGATTCCCAAGGTCCTGAAGATCCACATTTTAAGTCTTCATGGCAAAAGATAAAAATACGATTACAAACATTAAGTCAGAAAAGCAACAGAGCTAAAGAACAATTTTTTGTTGTTGTTGAGTTCAAATATCAAGATATTTTCCACCCACAACAGATCCTGTATGGTTAGCCAATATCTGCTGTGCACTGGTATTTTAGCAGTATCATTTATGCTTTACAATGTACTGTAAGCAGATGATTTGATCCACCATAGTTGCTATTTGTCCTACTTGTGACTGTTAATTTTTTAAAGTACATTAATAAGTTTGGGACACATTTCTACAGCCTTGAAAGTGAGTCCTACCACATCTGAGGTTATTCTGGCAGAAGCCTAAATTGAAGTAGCAAATAAAGATGAACTTGTCTTTAGGTCTTTGTCCTTTCTCTACAAAAGATGTATGTCTGGGTTGTACTCTCCCTGATACACCTACTCTCCCTATTGGTCATATAGCCTGAAATTTTCTAGGATGACTTTTTTCCTAATTCTCTGCTGCAGAGCTGGGATAGGCAATCAGGGGGATGCCCTGAGCTACCCTGGAGCTGTGACCTCTGAGAAGGGACATCATGAGTGCCTCTCCTACTCACTAAAGCATTTCTGCCCCTGCATCCCAAAGTAGTTCTAAAACCTCCCTGCTCACCACACTACCATACTGCCTCAACACTACAAACTTGCAAAGCAGGCAGGCTTGTCTGTAAACTCCCAAGTAGTTAAAAAAATACAGCTCCTAAAGGGAGCAGCAGAAACTCAGGAAGGACTACATGGAGGATAGCCCTGGCTGGGACTCTTGTCCTGGCTGCTTGATATGTATAGAGTACATGATATCATGGCTGAGAACATTAATCCCCATCTGTCAGGACACACCAGTGGCTGCTATCAAGCTTGGCTGGCCCTGTGCCCTGGAGCACAGGTGCCTAGCAGTAACTAGCTTGTAGCCAGCCTGGGAAACACAGTGAGCAGCAGCGCTTCTGTGGACTTTCTGCTCTGCTTGCTTGACAGCAATGAAAATCTGGAAGGTAAACAGTATAGGAGATGGTGTCAGTTCTTCATTTAGTGTCCAGCTCTCTGCAAAAGTTACACAATGGGTGTAGGTTCTTAAAACTAAAAAAAGATGACAAGTAGTGGCTTTTGCTAACAAACACCAGATTTCATTTAGATGCACATGCCAGAAGCCTGTGTGATGGGTTTGGAACAGAACTGCCACCTGGTCACAGTGCCTGAGAATGCACTTGTGTGACTGGGCTGCCAGCAGTGGCTGCAAGTGCACCCCTCCTTCTTCTACCTCAACAGTACAGTGAAGCAGACTAGGTAGCAATATCAGCGAGGCAACTATATACATGCCTGCTACTTGTGAGAAGTTCAAGCACTGGTGTTAGCAGCACCAGAGCTGGTGTTAGCTTCCTCAGAGCTGGCTCTCCCCATGGTTTGAACATATCCAAACTGGGATCAATTTTATGGCAATACCACCTTGCTAGTTGTTAATTGATTTCCATGAAGTTTCTTTAGTAATCATGTCATTATTCCCTACTTGTGGAAATATCTATATTTTAGTAATTGTAGGAGAGATTACAGGAAAACAATTTTCACCTAGTCTAGAGCACTGAAAAAGTGGTATTGTTTTAAAGTGGAACCCACCCTGCTACCAATAAACTGGGTCTTGAAAAATCTCTAAGGCTTTCTGTTAGAATTTGTAGTACTGACTTCAATATTCCTCTCTACAAATGCAGGTTATTCCTTTTGGCCTGTGTTCTCAGGGCCAATCCATCATGGGACAGCATGTATGCTTTCAAGGTTGTGACTCTATAATTACCTACATGAACCTCACAGAATCACAGAATCAGAACCACAGAATCAGTCAGAGTTGGAAGGGATCACAAGGATCATCTAGTTCCAACCCCTCTGCCATGGGCAAGGGCACCCTACCCTAGACCAGGTTGGCCAGAGCCTCATCCAGCCTGGTCTTAAACACTTCCAGGAATGGGGCCTCAGCCACATCCCTGGGCAACCCATTCCAGGCTCTCACCACTCTCATGCTGAAGAGCTTCCTCCTCATGTCCAGCCTGATCCTATTATTATCCTTTGTTATCACCAGCTATCGTGATCTCACAGGTTTCTTCAGGGTTTCACAGAATCAGGCTTTCTGTAGTTAAAATCTGACAGTATATGTATAATTTTGTGCACAAGAAGGTTTGGTTTCATAAAACAAGGCAGTTTTTACCAGGTACATCAGATATAAATAATGGGCAACTCATTTCAAGGTCTCACCACACTTGCAGGAATTACTTTTACCTTTTCCAGCGACTTTTTTTCCCCCTGGTGTTTTTGGGTTTGGGTTTGCTGGGATTTCTTTCTTTCTTTGTTTTTTCTCCCTGTTTCCCATTTATTAGAGATAAGCAGGGTATTTATCTTAGCCTTGGCTTAACTTCTGCAGATCTGTGTTTATTGTACATCCCTGTGGCAACTTCTTTTGTAAACACATTTCTGATAAGCACTGGAATATTTCCTATGACTTAGTATCCTCAACTCTACATGCACACTACATATCAAGGTAACACAGGGTACTCTTACTCCTTGGATCTCAGAATTTGCTCTTGCTGAAACTCAGGTTGTGCTTTAAGGTCAGAGTGCTAAACATCTCTTTTAAGGTGTTGAGGAAGTAATAGTATTAACAGGGACAAATCTTCCTTTAAAGTCTTTCCTGGTTTTGCTGGTGCTTGCCTACAAAAGTTACTTCCTTTTTTCTGCTTATTCAAAATTTCCCAATCTTTATTTTAACACCTCTCCAGAGCTTTGAGGGTCACAGGACCACACTATTGAGCTTCCCCACAATAATTCTAGGAATGGCTCCAAGATATGAATCATTACCTCCTGCCTTGATCATCAGATGCTTGTACAGCCTATGTTATGTCCCATCTGGGTAACTCTAATACATACATTTGGGGGCCTTCCTGCTCTTTCCCTGGAGTTGCCTGTAGCTTGTACACAGCTCTGTTGCCAATACAGTAACCAGAGCCAAAATCTCAGTGTGAACTCATCACTGAAAGAGGCTTGTTGTGTTGTAATGAAAGAGAGGATCCAGTTCTAAGTCTTACATGGTACTGTTGTGCCACAAAGTCAAAAGCTGGTTTGTTTGTGGCCCCTGTAGCTTTTCCATCACTCCAGGTGAGAAAATGCAGGTTTCACTGCCAGTCAGAGCTACAAAATAGATTTTTTTCTCTTTATTTCCCAAACTTACTGTCTAGCCTTGTTAATACTGTCTGAACTCCTGTGCCTTACTGTTCTACAATATGGGTCTAATTGCAGCCTTATGCTTCGCAGAGCACTGATTTATGCAGGCACAGGGGGCTACGAGAGGGCAGGAACATGTGCTTCTTCATACTAAAGGACACCTGTTTGCCCTTGCCTGCCAAATAACATTCTGTTCATGAACACTTCTGGTTGCCACCAAGACAGATTGCATTACAGCAGGTGCCTGGGAAACCCAGGAAGTTTTGGGGTATAGAAATCTATGTAACAGGAAAACATTTATTGTATTTGAAGCCAGTTTATACTTGGAAAGACCGATGGGGATAAAATGAACCACAAGGAAAGAAGCCTAATGGACCTTGTGAAAGAAACATTCCTGGAGAGACTGAACCACCAGCTGCATCCAGCTAGATGGAAATAGGATATCAGAGGCTTTTCCTGATTGGGAGAAGGCTGAGATGAAGTTTCCATGCCTGAAGATGAGGAATAAAGCAATACTGTGGCAACAAGTGCTCCAGAGTTGGTGAGAATCAGGCATGGTGCGTCTGTGGCAGGTGCTGCACTGCCAACCCTGTGCTTGTCTACCAGCACCAGCTGGTGGTGCTCTTAGCAACGTTTTGATGCACCTTAAAAATGTATAGAACATAAAGATTTCCTCATTCTCATCTACACTACACTCAAATACCAGAGGGTTCCTTCAGAAGATAACTGATTCAGACAGCTACCTGAAAACCCACTGTCACAAAAAAACCCACAAAACACCTCAACTGCTGATGCCAGTTGTAGCTCTCCTCTAGATCTAAAAAAATCCACAAAAGATACCATGTACCACTGGAAGTGGAGTAGTGTCTCCAGGCAGGTCTTAATTAATAGGTGAATGATGTCCAGCAAGATGCTTTCATGAAGGCTGCTTTTAGGGAGAGTAACTGACACAGTGAGGACTGTGTGGATGGTAAGGAGCACTTGAGATGCAAAATGTATTCATGAAATAATTGAGACATCTACAATAATCAAAGGCGCCACGTTGGGCGCCAATTAAAAATGTGATGGTTTGGGGGTTACCCCGCCCCCCCACACTTTTGAATTTGCCCCAGCTAACTCAGATGGACCCTGGGAATATAGATGAAGCAATTTATTTACAGCTAGCAGAATTTACAAGCAGCTATTTACAATATATACAGTTATATACAATTATATACAGAAATATACAAAGGATAAACAATACAGAAGCACAACTCCCCTCCCAGAAACCTGAGTCCCCAGGAGGGGCTCTCAAACCACCCCAACACCTCCCCCAGCCCTCTCAACCTTACCCCAGTTCTCAGGAAGAAGAGAGGTGCAGCCAAGAGGTTAGGGAGCAAGGTTAGTAGGAGCAAGGTTACTGAGATGTGACCAGGTCTAACGCAAAAGCAAGAGTGAGAGACAAAATGGAGAATGTTTACTTCTTCTTCCCAGAGTTCTCAGCGTAACTGTGAGAGAAGTTGACATCAATTGTTTTCATTTCACTGCCTGTTATCTAGTTCTTTTACCAAAACATTCTAGCTTGCTTCAAACTAGCACAGAGACATATACAGTAATCAAAGGGAATTAATGCAGAAATGTAGAATAAGAATATATAGACTCTCAAGATGTGGGTCTAGAAGACCTAAGAACGGTGAACCAATATAGTCATCACATATTGTGAACAGTCATTTAAGAGCAGTAAGTAGCAGGTGGCATGAGAAATCTAACTTTCAAAATTCTAGTATGTGACCAAGTTCTATGATGATATATATCAGGTGTGTAAAAAAAAAAAATAGCTCTTCCTTCAGATCTAAGCTGCAAAATGATTATTGTTTAAACCAATAACTAATAAGTCTGCTTTTTCTAAAGCATACCAAAAATCTATTGCTACAGACAATAGATGTGGAGGAAAGGATGTTTCCTCAAAGGCTGAGGAAACTTTTTCCTTGAAGAATTTGCTTTTGCCAAAAGAAATCCTTCATATTAAAAGTTTTGTCTTAACTTTATTTCTTTTTTTCTTTCTTTTTATTTTTGGTAATTTTAAGCTACAAAGGTATCTTTAAAAAAAAACAACCTTCTATTTTATAAGAGACTCTTATCTGCTTCCACTTCACATCCATTATCAAAGGCCAAGAAAATGAGGTATCAAAAAATAAACTTGCAAAAGTGTTCCAGAATTTCACAACAGATCTTTCCCCCCCTCTCCCCACCGTGTTACTCTTGGCAGTTTTGAAACCCAAGTTGACCTATTTTCTAAAATGCCTGTGTTATTTAAACATTAAGGTATGAGTAAGATCATGAGTGTGCCAATGAAACCACTGGTGTCAGTAAAGCTCATGACATGCCTATGTCTTGTAAAGCTCATAGAATCATAGAATCAACCAGGTTGGAAGAGACCTCCACGATCATCCAGTCCAACCTAGCACCCAGCCCTAACCAATCAACTAGGATTTGTGCTCCAGGCCCCTCACCAGCTTTGTTGCCCTTCTCTGGACATGTTCCAGCACCTCAACATCTTTCTTGAATTGAGGGGCCCAGAACTGGACACAGGACTCAAGGTGTGGCCTGACCAGTGCTGAGTACAGGGGAAGAATAACCTCCCTTGTCCTACTGGCCACATTGTTCCTGATGCAGGCCAGGATGCCATTGGCTCTCTTGGCCACCTGGGCACACTGCTGGCTCATCTTCAGCCTTCACAACACCAGGGAATGGTCTGGTTTTAACTACATCTGCATCCTGGTCTGCTGCTGTATATGCACGTGTACAATGCCAAGTGTAAGGTCCTGCATCTGGGTCGGTGCAATCCCAGGCACAAATACAGGCTGGGTGGCAAATGGCTGGAGAGTAACCCTGAGGAAAAGGACCTGGGGGTCTGGGTTGATGAAAAGTTCAACACGAGCCGACAGTGTGCACATGCAGCCCAGACAGCCAACAGTGTCAGGGCTGCATCAAGTGTGGCCAACAGGGCAAGGGAGATGATTCTCCCCTTTACTCTGCTCTCGTCAGACTCCACCTGGAGTACTGTGTGTAGTTCTGGAGCCCCCAACACAAGAAGGACATGGAACTGTTGGAGCAAGTCCAGAGGAGTGCCGTGAAGATGATCAGAGGGCTGGAGCACCTCTGCTATGAGGACAGGCTACGAGAGTTGGGGCTCTTCAGTCTGGAGAAGAGAAGGCTTTGATGAGACCTTATAGTGACCTTCCAGTATCTGAAAGGGGGCCTAAAGGAAGGCTGGGAGGGACTATTTACAGGTCTTGTAATGACAGGATGAAGGGTATTGGGTTTAAACTGGAAGAGAGAAGATTCAAACTAGATGTTAGGAGAAAGTTCTTTGCAGTGAGGGAGGTGAGACACTGGAATGGGTTGCCCAGGGAGGTTGAGGATGATTCTTCCCTGGAGGTGTTTAAGGCCAGATTGGATGAGGCCTTGAACAACCTGTTCTAGAGGAGGTTGTCCCTGCCTACAGTGGGGGTTGGAGCTGGATGATACTTGAGGTCCCTTCCAACCTAGACCGTTCTATGATTCTAAGTCTCCTGATGCACAGTGCCCGGACTGCTGGCTTGGTTGGAAGTGTTATGCATGTGCCATTTTAACAGAGCATCAAAGTTTGTGGTCTGACTCAGAAGTGCAGAGCACATTTAACTCTCGTTGACTTTGGCTAGGGCTACAAAGCACACAGTAGCTCTTCAGAAGAATCAGACTCTTTGTTTAGGTTCTTTTTTAAACGGTACTGTACAACCTGGGTAAATTGTGTGCCTCCTGTTAAATTTCAAAGTGGAAGAGCTATGTGCACCTAGGACTCATGCACTCTAACAAAGAGAAAGATCTAACACATAAAGAAACCTTCATGGGACAGTTTACAGCATGCAGTGGTTTTTTTAACTGTCCTATAGAATTTAGCAGTCAATTATATCACAGAACAGGAAGCTAAGAGACATCTTTAAACGCTGATGAAAAATAGTATTTTTGTTAAATTCTACAACCACTAAGAATAGCAGAAAGCAATTAAATGCACACATGACATTTTAAAGGGGCTTCTATATGCCAGGAAAAATAATAATAGAAAACAGGTGCAAAGCACTTTGAGAAAGAGATTGAAACGAATTTACAAGAATAGCTGAATTTAAGGCAAGAAGAGCTACGCAACTTAGTATGAATGTTGCTGTGTGGTGAATTTCTTTCATGAAGATGGTAATAATTTAGCTAATATGTAGTACTCAATAGTAACAGATAACAGTAATTATCTATGATTAATCTGTAGCAATACATATTAATTATAATCTATGGTTATGTGTTGCTAATGACCTATTTAACCTTTGGGGTTTTGTCGATTCTAAAAGCTTTTTTTACTCACGCAAATTTAACCTCTGCTTCTACTACTTAGACTGCTCTAGCCTGGATATAGTGTTTTTCTTTTAATTACTGATAAATCTTCTAGCCTTCCTCAATTTTTAGTATCAATCATAATAATGGAATTAGAACTTAATGAAATAGCAATTTGGGGCTGGTATTTATTTGCCAAATGAGCCTTTCCTATCCATTAGCTTTAAGTAGAAGAAACAAGGCTTTAATGCCAAATTATTTTAAAATAATGATTTTTTTTTTCCAGATCCATGAAGAAAAAAATCCCTTGAATCTTTAGAGAAATGGGATTAAACCATGGTACTTCAAGTAATATCAGCACTGAAGTAATAGAAGCTTTCCTGATAGCCTGAGATTAGGAGGGACAAAAGAGCAGAGCCTGTTCTCAGGTTGGTAAGAATATGAGGCAGAAGAGATAAGTACTTATTCATTACACAAGAGGCAGCACTCAATATGATTTTTTGAAATCAGAGAAGGGCTTGAGAATCCCCAGTCACTGACTAAATTACTCAGGAAAATGATGTTTCTGCAACATGTAATTGGAAAAAACAGAAGAAGAGAGAGCTTGAGTGGATATTAAAACTAAATGTGTTAAAGAAAACACCCGTTTCAGTGACAGACAAAGAAGAAATGTGAAAGTCTCTAGCCATAAAATAGAGAGGAATGTTGAGTGTCTTTCCAGGACACAGCTTAAATACGGTAGGACCTTGTATGAAGAAGCCTTAAAACACAAGCCTCAAGCCATTGGAATGGGCTGCCCGGGGAGGTGGTGGAGGCACCGTCCCTGGGGGTCTTCAAGAAAAGACTGGATGAGGCACTTAGTGCCATGGTCTAGTTGATTGGATAGGGCAGGGTGATAGGTTGGATTAGATGATCTTGGAGGTCTCTTCCAACCTGGTTGATTCTATGACATGTTCTATGACATGAAAGGTCAAAGCCATTTCAGATACTTAACTGAAATGTCACAGGATGCATTGACTGTGTAAATTAACTTCAAGATGTAGTCAATCAGTAACATAAACTTTTAAAATTATTATTATTTAGAGAAGCATATTACATTCAGCTCTCCAACTTTCCTCAGCAGAAGTGGAGACACTCTGTCACTCATAGCTATGCTTGCTAATGAAACATGCAAACTTATTTTAACCTCAGAATTTGTCTTTGTGGAGATGAGTGCAGGAAACTTTCAGGGACCAGTGGTCACTTGCAGAATCACTCTAAGAACTGGATAATTTTTCTGTACATATTTTTTTTTCAGAGATTTGGGTGCTGAGACAGTGAAGCTGCTTTATTATATCTGAACAGAAAGCTTGCAACAGTGTCGTATTTTTCCAAACCCCTTCCTATGAAATTTTGAGAAGTTTGGGGTTTTTTTGCTTTTGTTGGGTTTAGATGCCTAGAAAATATCTGAGGGTGACACTGGTTTAAAAATAAATTGAAAACTTGCAAAAAAGAAGAGATTTGTTGATGTCATTGGATAGTCACATATTGAGAGGAGATCTAACTAGGATCAAGTTCTAGACTCAATTACGTGACACAGAGTTGTTAACAGTTTGCACTTACTAGCAAAGGTTGAACCCAAATCCATAGGGATTGTGATGCACAGGGATAGAATTTCTCCCCTCTGCTGCACACTGCACTCTGCAAGGGCTTATTTGCAGGAGAAAGCAGATGGTGTTTGAGTACTGCATTCCAGCTGGGATTCTGCCAGGGCAGGGTAGCTATAATTTTTCTCCCCTTTTCACCATGACAACTTCTCGAACCTGGCTCTAGTCACTTGTTTTTCATGGCAGTGTTAGCTAGAGGAGGATTACAGGGCAGCAATGTTGACTTGCAGTGCTGCAGTTGTGCTTTGAGTGAGCAAAAAAAAAATGTTTACAAAGCTAGGAACTAAGTGTGGTATCTGCAGGAGATGTGATTTGTTGCTCATTTAAAAACCAAACCATCCAATGCAAGCTGAAAGATGATGCAATTGAGATCATGAGAGCTTGACAACTTGCTGACTCAAATCAGTGTCAAAATTAATGTGAGGGCCAAAACCAGCTACCTGTGAGCTGTCCTGGCTGACCCTAGAAAACCACGCTTTGGAAGAAACTTAACCTTTCTTGGTTTCTGAGACAGTTTCCTAATATACAGAACAGAGGTAACACTGTTTGCCTACTATAAATTCATTCTGACCATTGTATGCAATAAAATTTCTTTTCCTGATTTAGAGAAGGCAGAGCAAGAGAAGTGACATATATTTTCTTTGCAGATTGCTTAACATGCATTTGGCAAGTACACTGGAGCGAGCACAGCCTGCCTGCAAGAGATTGCATGGGAGTTTGACTCCAGCCGTTCCAGCACTCTGTGAATAGACCTAACGTTGCAGGCTTGATAACTAGAGAATTGTGTTGCTGTTCACTTTAAAGCATATCCCTTTGTCTCCCATCACTTCAAGAACTACTTATCTCATGAAAAGTGCTTTTCTAGTGTCAATCCTTCCAGCTAAACAAAAAAAAGAGATAAAGAAAAGAGTATTTCAAAGTCTGTTCTTCGTATATGAACAGATGATGTGGAGTGAAATGTGCTATTCTTCTACCTCAAGAGGTGAACTGGTATCCAGCTAAGACTGAAGCAGCCCTTAACAATAATACCTGATAGTTCTCATTACACTGCAAATGAAAGAGTTTCACAAGGATCACTTGAAAGGCTCAAGTAAGATATATTGTTAGCATTTTTCTATTTGGAAGATCAGTGGGATAAGAAGCAGATTAAACTACCAGAACCTGTTAAAGGGACTACCTTTCACTAGCTCAAATGAGCTGGATGAGACAAACAACCTCTGTCTGGCTATACTCAGAAACCAAGGAGTCCTTTAATTCTGAATGACATTTGTTTAGCAAGAAGAAAACACCCTAGAACACAGCCCCTGCAGGAGAGCCCTGGGCGTGTTGCTACACAGCATGAACATCCCCAGACTTGCTTTTCCATGGAGTCTTGCCCTGGGGGGAGAGTGGCCCAGAGTGCAGAGCCTGGGCAGGGATGGGTTTCAGGAAGCTGTTGAGGAGTATGGCAGGGCCGGACCAAGAGTGGTCCTTTGAACATGGGAGGCAGCAAGTAGGGTCTCAGCTCTCCTCTTTGTGTGCTTAGCAAGCAGATTGCTGGATACTTTCTGAAGGGAGCCTTCTCAGAAAGCCCTTCATAAAATATAACCCATAGAATAAAGAGTTCAAGCTACTACAGACTTTAATTTGCCAGAAATCAGGCTCTCCTGGCCCTGTAGAAGGAGCTTACAACCTTTATCTTTTTCTCTCCCATTCACTCCAGGCCTCTGAACACTGGAACAGCAATATAAAGATATATTTCTACGTATTACAGTTCCAAGCACCTACAGCATGGACTGTGCTCATGAGCAGAAAGTGAGCTGGAATTCATTTGGCCTTTGGATTCATTGCCAGCTGTAGCTGTGGTACCAGTGGGCATCCTAAGAGCACTTTGACCATCAGCTGTGACCCAACACCACCAATCCTACTTATTTTAAGAACATGCTTATGGTTCTACAACTACTTCAAAAGCACCATTTTTCATAAGTAAATTAAACCTACTGGGAGACACCAAAAAAGCCCTGGTTTGCAGGAGTCAGATGTTAAGGAAACAGAAACCATTCTTCAATGGAACAAAAACTCTAGTAAAAGGCTTAATTTGACATTGCTTAAATTTTAACATTAATCATCTAGGCATTGTATGTGAAAAACAAACATCTCTTTTCTTTTAAACTAAACAGTGAAGCACAAGCTAGCTTAATGTCATTTGATTTATTGTCTGAATAGAAACTAAGTAGGAAGAATAATTAATCCTCTTTGCCAAACAGAATATATAAAATCCTAATAATTCTTTAAATGCCATTCATTGCTGAAAGAAAAAGTGGTTCTGTTTTAAATGGAAGAAGTGGTGCAGATCTGACTTCTTTGCATTTTATACCACTATGAGCTCAGGTCATGACTTAGAGATTACTATCAGTGTTTGCTTTGAATTAAAATCTCAAGAGTCAGTCTTTTGGGAGTGCCAGCACAGTTTAAATGATAATATGAAGAGAACGGAGGGGAAGGTAGACTGTGTGGTAGCTGTCTCAGGAATGATAAACCAGGAATCTTCACAGAGAAAACAGAAGCTTTGGGAACGACACCATGAGCTAATGACACATATGCTAGATCTTTCTTGAGGAAGACCTGGAGAAGATTTGATTCCTCTCCTTCTAGATATTAGCATTTAAAACAACAAGAACAAAAGTTTATTTTATTATTTAAATGACCTTAGAATCATAGAATCACAGAATCAAAGAGATTGGAATAGACCTCCAAGATCATCCAGTCCAATCTATCACCCAGCCCTGTCCAATCAACCAGACCATGGCACTAAGTGCCTCAGCCAGGCTTTTCTTCAACACCTTTAGGGATGGCGACTTCACCACCTCCCTGGGCAGCCCATTCCAATGGCAAATCACTCTCTCTGGGAAGAACTTCCTCCTAACATCCAGCCTATACCTCTTCTGGCTCAGCTTGAGACTGTGTCCCCTTGTTCTGTTGTTGGTTGCCTGTGAGAAGATGGCTACAGTTGTAGCCCTAACAAAAAAATTGTATGAGAACACATTTAATGTGAAACTGGTTGAAGTCCTGCTTTGGCAGGTGGTCACTGCTAAACAGAGGCTTCCTGGATGGTCTTAGAAGTGCTCAGTATAGCGTCTGGCTCTACAGCAGGACACACCCAGGTTTTCCCATTCAGGAAAGCATGTGGGAGAAGGAGCAGCTATTATTATCATGGCTGAGCTCACTGCGCCAAGCAGTCCCTATGGAGCATCAATCATTTCCTCCTGCTGGCTTGTTCAAGGTCTCTTTCTCCTGTTACAACTAAAGGAGTGGCTGAAACACTTTAACAAGCATTTTATAATTTTATAATTTAGGTTGGATTGGATGATCTTGGAGGTCTCTTCCAACCTAGTTGATTCTATGATTATGAGTTGATCAGAATAATAGGGTTGGACTTGATGATCTGTGAGGTCTCTTCCAACCCTGATAATACTGTGATGCTGTGTGATACTGTGAGTGCCACAGTGGAAGCAAAGTCAGGCCACATCTGGTCTTCTGCCTCCACCTAAGAGATGGGCACCTGATCAAAGTCAACACCATGACATGAAGTATAAAAGGAAGGTAGTTGTCTCTCAACCTGAGAAGTAAAGGAGTGAAATCAGCGCTCTGCATTACCACACCTAGCACATTTAACTCAGCATTAGTATTAACAGGACTTGGACAAAACGAACATTTTAGCCAAGGTGGTGTTTTTTTGTTAGAGCTCTTATTTCCCTTGTTTAGTCTTCTTAAAGTTGATAATAATTGCATGGTTGAAGCATATAAAGACATGAGTGGCTTGTCACATCTGAGAATCAAATGCAGTGTCTCCGGTCACTTCAGCATGTAGAAGGATGCTATGCTCTGCTTTGCAGCTCTTCCCATGTAAAGAGTAGATATAACAAGGAAAGCTTCATCCTTGTAAGTCACAATCCTCTTAGGACAGATCCATCTTTTTTTGATGCAGACTTATCCCCTTTCAAAGCTCAGGTCTTTTATCACTCCCACAGCATTTGTGAGACTTTGATAAGTTTAATGAAAAATGTAGTAATACCTAATAATGGATACTTCTCAGAAACATATACACTGGGGCTAATACACTCACTGAATGGAGGAGATTGCTGTAACACACCCAGGGCAGCCAACACTGCATTTTCAGATGAGCACCTCTGCATCCTAGTTCAGCTGCACATTAAGCACATGCAATACAGTCCCAGCCAGCAGCAGCCATGTTGCTGAGCTCCCAAGCATACAGAACTCACTGCTCAGGCCACAGGGTGCATACTTATTGCAGAGAAATGCTCATCTGCACACTGCACTTCCATGCTTTCACATCAACAGTTTCCTTTTCTTCCATGTCTTTTGTTTGATCCCCCACCCCATCATGGTAGGCTTGGTAGGCCAAAATAGGCTTATACATGTCCTGGCTTGCCCAGACATGTTTTTTTTTTTGCCCTCCCTCTTCTGTTTTGGGGAGAAGCAACTGCAGGAAAGAGGACAAAGATCCTGGAGCCATTGAGTCTAAGGACTCTGGTTTGCCCAGACTTGTTTTGCTTCTGTGGTAAACAAGGTACACAGGCTTAGCTTGTGCCTGCCTTGTGCAAGGTCTATGTTTTTCCCAAATTTGGATAAAGCAAGCCTATGGCTTCACCCAATATGGTCAAGCTCAGCTAACTGCCATTCTGATTGGCTGTTCTGTGTCCAAAGACACATTAGTCTCAGGCCATATTGATAAAAGGAGTTCAGCAGGTAACACAATGTGCTCTGTTGTTGTAGCCATACCTGCTGCTGCCTGCTGCTATTGCTTACTGCCTCTGTGCATCCTAAATTGCCTGGAAACTGCCTGCCTTGAGTTTACTAGGAACAGGCTCTAAATGCCTCCATGTAATCAGTCTGCACAGCCAGCATGGCATCATTCTAACACTGCACACCGCAAGACATCCTGCCTACATGTGAAAGTCTCCTGCCAAGACAAGAAGTCCTGGAGTTACACAGATCATCCAGAGGAGCAAAGAGATAAGGTCAGAGATTGTCTGCCTCCTTTCCCAGCACTCTGTGAAGCCTGGGAAGAATCAGAAGCCTCAGTGGCTGACAAGTAACAGAATTTCCTGAAAGCGTTTGGGTACTGTCTGAAGCTGTGGCTAGCCCCACGAATCGGGAGATAACAGTTTGGGAGTAAATACTTAAAGCCTCTTGTAATTCACCAAGGCCTTCTGCCATAAGCAGAAAGAAGCTCCTCTAGTGGACAAGAGGTATATTCACTGCAAGTGGTATAATTAGCTGCAAGAATCTTCTCTTCCAGTTCAGTTCATGTTTATATATTTTTGCAAGTTATTTCTAGATCCTATATTATTATCTGTATAAAATTTCCACAGCCATGTGAGGAACCCATCATTATTAAAATTAGTGGTTGGGGGTGGCAAGAGTTTTGAATAGCAAAATTAATAAACAATATTAATTTTGGAAAATATCATCTTGCATTAATTAATTACCCCTTCATAACACCCCCCCTTCCCTGTTTTGGCTTTCTGCACAAAGCAAATAATAGTTGAGGGAAGTTAATATACAAGGAAACTTAGTTCTTAGATACAACATTTATAGTCATGTATTCAGATTTACCTCCATGGGGCTTTTATTCCCCCCACCCCTCAAATGAATATTCTTATCTTTACTTGAAAATAAAAGAACCTCATATATTTTAGTATTACTAATTGTTGACCTTTTCTACATTTTGTATTTCTTCTGCATTATGCCTAGCACTGCAAGCAGTTATGTTGAAATCTGCTTTGCAAGAGGAACATTTTGAACAAGTTGTATCAGAAACTAATAATAGTTATGAATTATGACTATTAATTTCTGCATTTATATTAATTTGTATTGTTAATATTCAATAACTGGGAAAATTCCCTGACATTCTCTGGATTTTTGGTCGACAGGAAGCAATTGCACAGAATTAAACAGTTTAATTAATCAGGACTTTGAAAATAGGAATATAAGAACAGGAAGAATTCTAACTACGCTTACGGAGTCCTGCCATTCACTCCAGCATATGTACTCATGACTTTTTTGGTCTCTGAGTAAGTCTCCTGTATGAAAGACACTTTCAAACTCACAGTGATCCCAGGGTAAAAACAAATATTTCAGGCAGAGGGAAGAAATGCTGCTAAGCTGGTGAGTGTGAGCTGTATACACGTGGCTACCTTTAACAAGCCACAAATGAGGAGAGGCAGGAAGGCTCTGTGCTGAATGCAGAAAGGCTAAATATAGAAATGCATGGTGCAAAAAGGCAGTTTCTAAATCATCCCCCTTTATATACTTGATTATGAAAATCTAACTGGCCAGTAGGCACTAGCACCATTGTTCTGGCCAATGAACTCGAAGCTTCCTGCCTCCTTTGACCACACAGGCCTGGTGAGGGCAGCACAAGACACCTGACACATGGGGCTAAGCCCCCTAGCCCTCAAGGCTTTGCTGACTCACTCGCGGACCCCAGCTTGACAGGAGGAGGAGAGCCAGGGTTAAACCTGCCTGACAGGATTATACCCTACCAGGACACAAGTCATGAAACAAATTGAAAACGTCTGCAATTCTTTGAGAATGGGACATGTAGAAGCTGATTTGTTTTATTGTTTGCCTAATTCAGGTATAAATTAATTCCTACGCAACAAAACACACTCCTTCATCTACTCACACTTATTTACCAGACCAACAAATGGGACGTACTTGAGTGAAATAGTTCTACTTAAGCATGAAATCTACTATTAAGGGGAAACACACATACTCATGTTACACTTTGAAGAAGAGGTACTAAACAGTATTTTCTTTTGAATGTCTGATTTGACTTTTTGTGTTTACCAGCTTGGGAGCTTTGGAAAATGCCATGCAAGATACTCATACAAATTCCTTTAGGCAGCAGGTTCCTTTGGAGAAAGTGGCAAAATACAGCTCAGTCTACTAGGACAACAGTGTACAGCTCTAGTCTTTTTAAAGCAGAACTTTTGTCATATGTAGAAATCAGTCTGTAGAAACTGTAGCTGAACATCCTCATATGGAAACCACAAAGTGAATTTATGTTTCTCGCTTGAATCATAGAATCAACCAGATTAAAAGAGACCTCCAAGATCATCCAGTCCAGCCTATCACCCAGCCCTAGCCAATCAACTAGACCATGATACTATGTGACTAATGTAGGCTTTACTTGAACACCTCCAGGGACAGCAACTCCTTTTATGAGAAGTCCAGAAGATTTTGATATCAGGAATAACACAGAAACTACTTAAAGTGTACGATTTTCATCATAGAATCAACCAGGTTGAAAGAGAACTCCAAGATCGTCCAGTCCAACCTAGCACTCAGCCCTATCCAGTCAAATAGACCATGGCACTAAGTGCCTCAGCCAGGCTTTTCCTGAACACCTCCAGGGATGGTGACTCCATCACCTCCCTGGGCAGCCATTCCAATGGCAAATCACTCTCTCTGGCAAGAACTTCCTCCTAACATCCAGCACATACCTCCCTCAGCACAACTTGAGATTGTGTCCCCTTCTTCTGTTGCTGCTTGCCTGGCAGAAGAGACCAACCCCCACCTGCCTACAACCTCCCTTCAGGTAGTTGCTGACAGCAATGAGGTTCCCCCTGAGCCTCCTCTTCACCAGACTGCACAACCCCAGCTCCCTCAGCCTCTCCTCACAGGGCTGTGTTCCAGGCCTTTCACCAGCTTCTCTACCCTTCTCTGGACACGTTCCAGTATCTCAACATCTCTCTTGAATTGAGGAGCCCAGAACTGGACATAGTAATCAAGGCATGGACTGAGCAGTGTTCAGTCCAAGGGAAGAATAACCTTCCTTGTCCTCCTGGCCCCACTGTTCCTGATCCAGGCCAGGATGCCCTTGGCTTTCTTGGCCACCTGGGCACACTGCTGGCTCATGATCAGTCTACCCCTTTACTTCATTTTTTTCCTCCTGACTGTCACACATTCTTCTCTACTATTTCCTGTGTATTAGTTGCTTCCTGAGAGATGAAAGTATCAGCTATTATTGGTAGAGTTACTAAACTCTGTTATAAGCTGCATGGATTAAAGACACTTAGAGGTATGAGAATGTGAGAGTTACATTCCCAGAAGACTTTTGAAAGTCTTCAAAAAAGATCACTATTGAAATGCAAAATTCCACACGTCATCCAAAATACAGGCATCACCTAACTTATTCGTGTGAATGTGTACTTAAATAGAATAAGGAACTATTTTATGCCACCTACTTTCCACTACAAAGTAATTACTATACTTCACAGCCATTTCACCATCAAAAGAAGCCACAGAAAGAAAAAAAAAAACAAACACTGGGACCACAGAATTTAAAATACAGAAAAAATTCAGCATAGAGTAAATGGACAGCAAGCCCCTGAAGCCTCTGACCACTCAAGAACATGCTTCAAATGAGAAGTCAGATCAACTTTAAACATGTCTTTGTATAGACGTTTATCATCATTTTCTCTGCCTAGCAGCAAGGTTCATCAGCCCATTCAGACTGTAATTATTGTTGTCACCCACACCGTACTCCACTGAGGGTAATTAACCACTACCTGCCCTCAGTTTTTAGTTGCTCAGTGATCATAAAGCACACTGAACTCATGAATTTCCTACTTAAAACCTTTTTAGACATTAGAGTAGGCCTCAGCAATTTTGCTACAGAATATTTCATTACCTGCTCTCCTGCTTTTACTGGCTGAATGCAAATGTAATATCTGGCCTCATTCATTAAAAACAGAGCCCTTTGCATATGTCTCAATAAACTTAGGACTACTCCTTCACTTTCTGTTTCCAGAAACATCTTGTCCTGCTTCTCATGCCTCTTGCATGAAGGCATGCCACCAATTAACTGGCTGCAGAACGCTCACACTTCGTAGAGTCATAGAATCAGCCAGGTTGGAAGAGACCTCCAAGACGATCCAGTTCAACCTATCACCCAGCCCTAGCCAATCAACTAGACCATGGCACTAAGTGCCTCATCCAGGCTTTGCTTGAACACATCCAGGGCCGGTGACTCTACCACCTCCCTGGGCAGCCCATTCCAATGCCAATCACTCTCTCTGGCAACAACTTCCTCCTAACATCCAGACTAGACTTCCCCCAATGGAACTTGAGACTGTGTCCCCTTGTTCTGTTGTTGCTTGCCTGGGAGAAGAGACCAACCCCCACCAGGCTACAACCTCCCTTCAGGTAGTTGTAGACAGCAATGAGGTCTCCCATGAGCCTCCTCTTCTGCAGACTAAACAACCCCAGCTCCCTCAGCCTCTCCTCACAGGGCTGCGCTCCAGGCCTCCCACCAGCTTCGCTGCCCTTCTCTGGACACATTCCAGTATCTCAACATCTCTCTTGAATTGAGGGGCCCAGAACTGGACACAGGACTCAAGGTGTGGCCTGACCAGTGCTGAGTACAAGGGAAGAATAACCTCCCTTGTCCTACTGGCCACACTGTTCCTGATACAGGCCAGGATGCCATTGGCTCTCTTGGCCACCTGGGCACACTGCTGGCTCATGTTCAGCTACTATCTACCAGTACCCCCAGGTCCCTTTCTTTCTGGTGCCACCTCCATCCCACCAGCCACAATATCTTACTGACAGGTGTGTCACCTGGCACTGTGACTGAGCTGCCTGAGAGGGCAGTGGTATGGTGATCCCAGAAGCATCAGGCCAGGGCAGTGCTGGCTGTGAAGCAGGATGTGTCTGCCTGAGAATGCAGGGAGAACTCAGCAAAGGAAACCAAAGATGACCTTGACTTTTTTGTCTGGCTTTGCCTGAAGTGATTACCTTCCTCCAAAGTGTCACTTCTTTCATGCTCAGGACTAGACTCTGCCTAGTTATTGTAGGGGAAGGAAAGCAGCAGAGAGTGAGATGGTTTTGTTTACTTCAAACTATTTTTTTTCTTTAATTATACTACTACTATCATCATAATTTCAGTAATTACTTATTACTAGAAACAACTAAATACTTTAAAATCTGTTAATCACCCTTCTCTCAACTACAGCTTTTATTCCAACAGGGTGACCACTTGGAAAAGAAGTAAATACGCTGCTCCAGTGAGGCAAGTTTACAGTGCTATTTCTAACTAGCTAATTACCTTACTCTGTGACTAATGCATTTAAATGGAAGTCCCTAATTTTGTTTCTTCCTTGCTAGTTCATCTTAATGCATTAGTCAAAAGGAAGCCAAAAAGAATGACAAAATTCTATGTTTCAGTGCACTGTAAAACACAAGGACAAATGGTAAACAACACTCAATTGGCAGATATTTCTCTAAATCCCTCTTCTGAAAGAATGAAAATTGTGCCTCACCTATGAAATAGAAACTATTGGAGGCCTTTAAGGAAACCATTTGTTCCTTGTAAACTAGCACATTATTGTTCATTAGGACTGAGCGAAACATTTTTTGTTGCTTTCATGCTCTTTTGATCAGTAGGCTTGCTGAAAGCATTCACTGAAGATGTCATATTTGCAGATTTCTGCACAGCATATAAATAAGGTGAATAGATTGCATGGCATAGTTTGTTGGGTTTCTGTGCTAGTTTGAAGCAGGCTGGAATGTTTTGGCGAGAAGAACTAGATTACAGGCTGTGAAAGGAAAACAGTGGTGATGTCTGCTTCGCTCATAGGCTTGATGAGATGTATAGGAACAAGAAATAAAAACATTAGATAACAAACTCGGCTTCACTCTCGCTGGGGCTGCTGGCTGAGCTGCATCTCTCTAACCTCACCCTCCATTTCTGGGACTAATCCACTTTGCTTCCTAACCCTCTGGCCAAACCTCTATTCTTCCTTGGGACTGGGTTAAGGTTGAGAGGGGTAGGAGGAAGGTGAAGGGGTGGTTGAGAGCCCCTCCTGGGGACTCAGGTTTCTGGGAGGGGAGTTGTGTTTCTGTATTACCTTTTACCTTGTGTATTTCTGTATATAACTGTACATAAAATGGAAATATCTGCTTGTATATTGTGCTAGCAGTATATATAAGCTTCATTCATATTTCCAGAGCTGGCTGAGTCTAGTCTGGGTGATTTCTAAGGTGTGGGGAGGCAGGGAACACCCAAACCATCAGAGGTTTTTTCTCTCATGAATTCCTGAAAAGCTGTCCAAGAGTCTAGTGTTGAAAATCATTGCATCAATTCAAAGACCAATATTTAATGCTGGTGAAAAAATAACTAACACATCAAACTTAAATCCAGACACTTCTTTCAAGTTCTTATTTTTTACTCATGACTGTTTGAGGCTGAGCTGCATTAATTCTATAAGGCCTCTTGTTCTCAGCTGGGTGTTGAGTATGCCTTGAAGAAGAACCTACGCTCCAACGCCAGTGATGAAATTTCTGTCTATAAATGCGAACGATCACAGCACATATGCTCTCCTTCCTCATCTCAGCTTCAGGACTGCAGCTTTCGTGTGTGTCAGGAAACATTGAACAGCAACGTTGAAGAAGGGTCTTCTACCTCTCTTGCATCGTGAAGATAATTTAGTATTGCCAAAATAGGACCCTAAGGCAAAGGTGCACACGAGTGATGTCCTCCACATGCCTTTTCATTTTGTTCAGGCAGGATAAAGGACCATTGAGGATGAGGCTTATGGAAGCTCCTGCAGCATCTGAGGAGAGATACAGCAGCTCTGTGTTCTACACAGAGGAGCTACATGGAAAGGAGGGGTATGGGTGCCCTCAGAGGTGCACAACCAGATGGCTAGGATGGAGCCAACTCCCCCTCTTTTCTATCAGCTGTTTCAGATGAGGGACATCAGAAACTACTCCATTCTATGGACAGCATCAGGCCAGCCTCTAGCATTTCTACAAAGAGATCGAATAGCATAAATCTCAATTTGGTTTAGGTAGCTCAAGACTAAGACCCAGCAGTCTTTGCAACTAACTTATTAATTTGGTACACAAAGAATCACAGAATCATGGAATGGGAGTTGGAAGAGACCTCCAGAGGTCATTGAGTCTGACACCTCTGCCTAAGCAGGATCATCTAGGGCAGCCACACAGGAACACATCAAAGAAGATCTGCTTTTTGTGTACTTAAAGTTACCTTGTGCAAGTGGTCTACTACTGAAGTTGATTACAAAAGTTAGCAGATGAGTCAAACAATGAGAATACCTATTTGCTTTAAGAGTTAACACATCACCAACCTCATGGACAGATTACAAGAGCAAGTAAGACTCTGGGACAGGCTACACCAGGGGTATTCTGACCAGGAGCTGGTATGGGGGAAGCTTCTCTAGGCTAAGACATTTCTGTACAGTGCTAGATTTAGCTTTACATGTAGTGTACATAGAGATAATCCAACATATTCCATGAAGAACAATGACTAAAATATCATCACTGCTCACGATGTGGTAAACAGGAAATAGATCACTACAAGCTATACATTCTACTCTGCTTCTCCAAATTATGGCTGGCTAGGAGAAAATGGAAAAAAAAAAAAGAAGAAACACCAAACCAATCCCTGATTCAAAACATTTCCTTTCTTTAATTTTATTATTTAAATGACAACCTGCTACTCCAATCACAATCAAAAGATTTTAATGCTGTTCAGAAACATGTCAATACATTCAGTATATGCATAATTATTTTTGTAAGACAATCTGATTTGGGAAATTTAAAGTCTCATTCACAAAAAACATACTAAAATTAGGATCAGGGTAATAGATTTCAGTTACAATTGGAAGAATACATATTAAGATTTGTTACTGTAAGGCACAGTAGGACTCAGCTCCTCAGCCATGTAGAACACAGCTTCTGCTTTCTGAGCAGAGACTTTAAAATCAAGTGGACACCACTGATTATATGGGGAGGAAAACAAATTTCACCTTTTCTCTCTCAGTGCTGTGGTTATGAGATGCCTAGAGAGGACATGTAACTTAGCAGAGAAGAAAAGGAAGACACAGAAGTACATGTTTGACCTCCTGTCCTGTGGGACCTTGGGATTTGATGCAGGCTTACACCAACAAGATCTGCTAAATGGATGCATTAACTGTAGTGCTGACTGTACCTTCCTCCATCCTCTAACCATTGGATCTTTAGTATCAGGCTTTGGATCTGCTTTCTCTAGGTAAAATGCCTTCCAGTAACATTATGGAATCACAGAATGTCAGAGGTTGGAAGTGACATCTGAAAGTGATCTAGTCCAACTGCCCTACTAGAACAGGATCACCTAGAGTATCACAGTATCATCAAGGCTGGAAGAGACCTCACAGATCATCAAGTCCAACCCTTTACCACAGAGCTCAAGGCTAGACCATGGCACCAAGTGCCACGTCCAACCTTGCCTTGAACAGCTCCAGGGACGGCAACTCCACCACCTCCCCGGGCAGCCCATTCCAGTGTCCAATGACTCTCTCAGTGAAGAACTTTCTCCTCACCTCAAGCCTGAATTTCCCCTGGCGTAGCTTGAGGCTGTGTCCTCTCGTTCTGGTGCTGGCCATCTGAGAGAAGAGAGCAACCTCCCCCTGGCCACAACCACCCCTCAGGTAGTTGTAGACAGCAATAAGGTTACCCCCGAGCCTCCTCTTCTCCAGGCTAAACAATCCCAGCTCCCTAGAGTAAATCACTCAGGAATGCATCCAGGCAGGTTATGAATGCCTCCAGAGATGGAAACTCTGCAGCGTCTCTGGGCAGCCTGTTCCAGTGCTGTACCATCCTCAAAGTGAAGCATTTTTTCCTTTGTGTTTATGTGGAACCTCCTGTGTTCTGGTTTGTGTTCATTGCCCCTTGTCCTGCCACCACTGAGAGGAGTCTGGCTCCGTCCTCCTGACCCTCAACCTTTAGATATTTATAAGCCTCATCTGTGTCCTTCCAGTTTATACTAGATCCACAAAAACAGACTTGGGCATGTGGTTTATATGCTATACTGTATAAATAATGATTGCACAAGGGACACTAAAGTCAGCTAAGTCCTCAAGTAAATTCGTGCACTTAACATGTGCTACACTTTACCCTCCACTTTGCACTTTCAGAAGATGTAGTAAACAGGCTTTAATGGGGTGACTTCTACCTTTAACTACACAGCAAATAAATAAAGTTAACTGCCACCTCGTATAAGCAGATACTACCCGCAGCAGACTGAGAAAGTAGGGACTGATGTGGGTGACCTACAGCAGAATCTAGTTGTAAGCTTCACAGAAGTTGGGGTTTTTTTAATTACCAATATGAGATGTCAGCACAGATTCAGCTGAACCCCTCCTGTAAATTACTTTGCCAAAAGGAAAGACAAAATACAAGCCACGTGTGGCACTAGTTCAGCGGCTGACACTACTTTTTCAGCAGAGGATTATTTTGTAGGATACAGAAGCCCCAAGGGCCAGGTTTTTAAAGCAACTACCACTGAGCAGCTTCATCTGAGGCACTCGGAGCCTGTTTTTGTGCCTGCGCTGAACCCACATTCTGACTGAGGCTCGATGTGGAGATGTATCCAGCACCCACAGCCTTGATGAATTTCAAGGGGTTTGAGAGTATTCCGAATTAACATGAAGCTTACTGTCAGCTCTTCTCTCTCTCACCTCTCTTCTGTTTTATTACCAACAGTAATCCCATTCTGGGAATCCTAAATCATGTTATGTGATTTTCTCTGTCCTATTACCAGCTTCCCTCTGTGGGAATAGCTGGCAAGTGCCAAATTTATTCTGTACAAATTGTTTCAAGGGAAGACTGATGTTCTTCAATCCTTCCTTAAATTGAACATTGTATCTTGCTGGTGAGGACTGACTATTGAAGGCATTCTCCACCCTGTGTGGAGAATTAGATTGATGCTCCATATTACAGAATAGATGTTCAGAACAGCTGGGAACACAGCTCACAGCCACTTAGTGTATTTCTTCATTTTTAATATCTCTTCTGTTACCCTTTAACAAACTGCAGACCAATTACTCTAGGGGACAGGTAAAGGGCTGACCCTCTCATGCTGCTTCATCAATCACAATCAGTACTGTTGTTTGCACTAAATGTGGCTGAAAAGACAGTGTGTACTCTGCAAAGGGAGGAGGAAAGCAGGACAGATACAGGTCGTACCACAGCATTCATCCAAAGAAATGCTGATTACAAGGTAGTAAATGAGAGTACAGCCACACTGCTTGTCATGTCTACTCTAAGTATTACTGGGCTAGAAAATAAGTGGAAAAGTGTTATGCTTTTGTATATTTCACCTTTGTCACCTCGATTTCTCTTTCATCTCTCTCACACACATCCACATGTATGTCCATGCACATATACAGCTTTCCTCTTGAAGCTTGCCAATTGCCACAGATTCATCCTTCTAAGTACATAATTCAATCCACTGAACATTACGCTGTGGTAATGCTGATGAGCTCTTAATTCTTCCGTATTTATTGCAGCAAATTTATCATTGACCTTAATGAATCTTCCATTATGACAAAAATGTCAGAGCCAAATCTCTTAAGCAGGTCTGGCATACAGTGGTTTTAAAAGGTCAATGTGTTATTTTTCTTTTTTTTTTTCAAATGGGTCATTTAAAAACCAGGCACTTACATTTAAAAAGGCAAGATTACACACACACACACAATATCACTGACTCCTCTGGTCGGGTCCTGACAGATTAACATTGTTACTTAACTAATTCTCAGAAAGCACATGGGAAAATTGTTTTTTAAAAGCTCAGCTTTCATGTGCTGACATAAGTCATCAAGAGCCATGTGGTCACATCTGCATCTCGATGAGGAGCTGCTGCTCCTGAGAACACGATCCAGAAACAGAAGATGAGATGAGGAGAGGGGATGGGTGCAAGGCAAAGCATGGTGTTCATAAGGGCAATACAGAGCTCTCTGCCTTTGGCTGCTAACAAGGGTCAGCCAGACTGCTTCAGCAAGAAGCTCATGGATATAGTGGAGGATAGCTTAATTTAAAACCAGTTTTATTGGGTTAGTGCTATTTGGTACAAGTGATTATTTGCTACAAGATTATTTACTTATAAGATGCATAGTGGTAACAGTGCCTATCTAACAACCTCTGGTGGCTGAAAGCTGTGAGGGCTGAATAAAGGCAGACAACCTCTAGTTTTATAGGTGGAAAAGGAAAAACAAAGGGTAAGAGCTGATCTTCAGGTGAAATGGCAGGTGATTAGGTGAGGAAAGGAAAGCTAATGTTCACGTTAACTGGATTATACTGCCTTTGCTGCACTTGTACAGCTTAAACACCAGGAGATAATCAAGATTTTTGAATGTTCATTGGAAAGGTTAACCATACAGGAGAAGAACTTGAGATTAGACACTAGTATCAAAATCTTGTCACAGTTCATGAAAAAACCTCACACTGATAACCTATATCCTTTGATAAAGAACTAAAGAAACCACTGCCAAAACAGAGGACCAGAATACCGTTTGTTGACCAGGACTTGGCTCAACGCCAAATTCAGATTTCCAAAGACAAACAATGCCCAAACAATTCTGTCTATAGCTGTTTGAAAGGGTCTAAAAAATTACAGATATCCATTATCTTAATAAACCCAAATCTAGCCTACCCCTTTCCTATCCCTGTTGTCTAAAACCTAACTTCTCCTTCCAACAAATCAGCCTGCAGCTTGAGTGAATTATGAGGGGAGGAAATTAATGCTGTGATCTGCTTGTGGAACAATAATTATCCCTTGTATGCTACTCCAGAAGCAATGCTGTTATCAAATGCATCATGCCTGTAAAATAACACTTCTGGGAATGGTGCCAGACTGGGGGCTCATGGCTTTCACTTAGTTTGTAAATAGCAAATCAGCCTAGGAAAAGCAGTAGCAGCCCGAACAGCTAACAGGAACAAGGTCCTAGTCTCACGCATATCAAGTGGACCTGCAGATAGAGCAAACCTGGAAGAGTTCTTGTACTTGAGGCCAACTAAGAGACTAAGTGCCCAATGGCACTAGGGACAGGGATTTCTCAGAGACACCAGGACACACAGGTTTTGGTAACAGATTAAAGAATCCAAACCCAGCAGTGCAGGAAAAGGAACTCTACCTCCAGCCTGTTGGACTGGGAGTTCTTACCGAGCAACTAAAGGCCACAAAACCTCTGTTTTCTTCCCTACATTGCTGTTTCCCTTGGGGTCGATGTCAGCCAATGATGTGCCAAGCTGACTTGGCACAGGAGAGCCTGAGGACAGGAGACTGCCTGAAGGCTCTGCCAACACAGCAAGGTGCAAGAAAGGACATCTAAGACAAATCATCTGGCATATGTCTAACAGTGCACTTTTTTGAGTTCTGCTCATTACCCACAACAGATGAAATGTTGGGAAGATGCAAAGCACATCCAGGAGAACTACAATTGTAATTTGGATTATGTGGAAGATAATCAGATTGCCAATGGTTTTGAGCTTGTTGAGCTCGTCCCTGACATACTGCAATTCTGGAACTAAGTTGTTGTATCAGCTGCTAAGTGACAAGTTCAGTGCTAATCTATAAAAATTACAGCCTCCTTACTGCTCAGCTCATTAAACTGACTCTGTCTCCCGGCCACTCATTCATCTTCATAATCATCCCCCATCCAGCTACTAACCTCCTCTGTGTGTGCAGTTTACAGTACATCAGGAAGATAAAGTGGACTGATATGTGCTTCTAAAGAGCAGTGGCTTTTAATTTTTAGACACACTTTAAGTACAAAGATAAATAAGATAATCTGATATCACATTTTCAGCTCAATATTGAAAAATAAGAGTGGATTTAGATTTCACAGTGCTGTTAGCTTGGCTGCAAGCAGCATTTTTCTATTCTTACTTTTACCATATCTGTGTTTACTTAGCACCACTGAAACATCTACCTCTGAAATAACATGAAGCAACACACTTCTCTTGCACTGTCCTGCCAGAAGAACTAGAGAAACAAAAGACAAGCTAAAATTATGAATTTAGGTTAGTATTTGGGAACAATATGAATGCAGACAAGAGTGCCAGGGCTGCATGTAATAACCTACACTATGCTGTACGACAGCCACTGGTGCAGCTCCAACTGCAACACTCTCCTGCAGTGGCAGGGCAGCCTCTCAATGAACACTGTAGGAGCTATACTTCACAGCATACCTGAAGGAAAAAATGTGCCTGCTTCAAGAATGCCTTTTGGCTTCTGGCTGGAAGGGGCAGTGGACCACACGTGAGAGAAAGAGATTTACAGATTGATGTAAAAGAAATCATAGGGTAACGTGGTAATTGACAAATACAGTGGTATCTACATCCCACTGGTGCAAAACTATGCAGAAAACAACACACACACAAAAAAGAAGATGGCCATTTCACCACTGCTTGTGTGTGTGACATCACAGTAGATACAAAGTATTAATTCTGGGTTTATATTTAGCCCTACATCTCTAATCCACTTCTTTCTGCAGCAGCTCCAGAACCTGAGTAACCTGCCCTGGGCCTTTGATTTCAGCAAGAGGCTGAAGGAAGACGTGCTCCTCCCTCATTCCCAAAAAGTGCAAAGCAGAGAGGTAGTGGCTCAAGCAGTGACCCAGATGTGCTCTTTGGAAGGGTATGGGCAAGGAATGCTGTGCTGCTCCGGGTGGGGAAGTGGCTTGTGTCTCCTGGAAGCTATAGGCTGTAGCAGCCTTTACTGCAGGGCAGTGCTGTATGCACTACAGATAGCAGCAGCTTCATGATGGTTTAGAAACTTAAGGAAAAAAATAGCAGCTGCCTCTTTCCTAGTGTGACAGTCAGTAATCTGATGGTGTTCCAGTACATATAAGTACTGTGAGAACTTCCAACAGTACCATCCAGAGCTACCATGCAGCACACCGCTTCTTGAACTACAAGGAAGAGGCAAATCAGATTGACTCATATATTCCAAGCAAGGTGAATTTCAGGGGTTATTTTATAGCTTGGTCCTCAAAGGCAAATTTTCAAGTCAAAGGCACTGTTCCCATTTCAATTGTATTAATTGAATTGAGTATATCCATAGAGAAGAAAGCAAATATTAAACTTGCTCTTTAAGTGACTGGTATTTAATGTAGTGCAGAGCATGTCTGTGCTGGAAATGCAGCATAAATGAAGACCAGGAAATAATTTTTTTTCAGGGGGATAATTTTTTTCATTGCATTTCAGCCAGACAGAACACAAAAGGGCTTTTTATCTATGCATTAAAAGTTTAGAGAAATTCAAGCTATATTCTGTATAAACTGGGCTTTACCAGTGACAAGACAGATTTTTTTTTTTGGTTGGAGCACAAGAAAATGGTTTTGTTTCCACCAGTGCAGCACATTTACAGAAATAAGACATATCAAGTGAACATGAGCCAGCAGTGTGTCCAGGTGGACAGGAGAACCAATGGCATCCTGGCCTTTATCAGGAACAGTGTGGCCAGTAGGACAAGGGAGGTTATACTTCCCACATACTGAACACTGGTCAGGCCACACCTTGAGTTCTGTGTCCAGTTCTGGGCTCCTCAATTCAAGAGAGATATTGAGATGCTGGAACGTGTCCAGAGAAGGGTGATGAAGTTGGTGAGGGGCCTGGAACACAGCCCTGTGAGGAGAGGCTGAAGGAGCTGGGGGTGTGCAGCCTGAGGAAGAGGAGGCTCACGGGGGACCTCATTGCTGTCTACAAATACTTGAAAGGAGGTTGTAGCCAGGTGGGGGTTGGTCTCTTCTCCCAGGCAACCAGCAACAGAACAAGGAGAAACAGTCTTAAGTTGTGCCAGAGGAGGTATAGGCTGGATGTTAGGAGGAAGTTCTTGACAGAGAGAGTGATTTGCCATTGGAATGGGCTGCCCAGGGAGGTGGTGGAGTTGCTGTCCCTGGAGGTGTTGAAGAAAAGCTTGGCTGAGGCACTTAGTGCCATGGTCTAGTTGACTGGATAGGGCTGGGTGCTAGGATGGACTGGATGATATTGGAAGGAAGTCTCTTCCAACCTGGTTGATTCTATGAAGTATCTAACTAATGTTATGATATTTGCTATTTTCTCTCTCCTGTTATATTTGAAGTTATAGTATATAAAGCAAGTAAAGTTTACAGGCAAAACACACACACACACACAAAAGGGCACACAAAATACTTACATGGATGTACACACCATGGCAGATACAGTTGTAGGATATGGCCCAAATGAAACAGAAGAGGAACATTACAAGAAATAGCAGCTGAGCAAGAATGTTCAATGTGTTCATTAGTTCTAGTTTCCCTAACCATCACCATGGCGTACACTGCTCTAGTAGGGAAGAAAACTCTCTCAGCTTTCACTGATGTATGTTAGAGAACAGAGTCCACAGGGACTATCATGAAAAGTGATGATGCAGCCACCAGAGAACATGGAGGGCAGATACGAAACATTCAGAGAGGGGAGAAAGAATCTACCAGTGTGCTGTTGTGGATATAAGGGATGGACACATAGGTCTAGGCTGATTTGTGTCCTGCCTGACTCCTCAGCTTGGATTTCAGCACGAGTGTTATGGAGATCGTGGCCCATACAAAGACAATATGCAAAGGAAAAAAAAAAAAAAACAAACCAAACCAAACCACAACACAAAAAAACCTAAACCACACACACAAAAAAACCCTATCCAACCAGCAAAAAGTATCCAACCTATCCAACAACAAAAACCCACCAAAAAAAAAACCCAAAACCAACAACGAAGCCAACCCAACCAGCAAAAAGTATGCAATAAAATAGGGAACTCCAGAACAACATAGCAGCTTTAGAAAATCCTTGCTCTATTTGTGATGCCCATTCAAAACTTGGCATTGCACTCTTTAGAGCACTAATTAAAAACCCCTGCTCTCAAACACCTAACATTCACTTACATTATGATGTTACATCTGTTAAGGTTTGTCTGCCTTTCAACTGAAAGTTCTCTGTTCACGTTGCAAAGCAGGAGTAGATGAGAAATCCAAGGAATCATCTTGCAAAACTAGTAGATTTTAAAGTTTTCTCCTTTTCACAAGGGATAAAACAATGGTCTGAAAAAATTGTCCAAAGAGCTGTGCAGAGGGGATGGGAGAGCAGAGGCAGTGTAAGGTATTGGTTTTCAAAGCATTCCCTGCCCAGAGGATAAGAGTGGCCACTGACTCCTGCACTCAGACTGGCTACGCTCCATTGCTTTCCAGTTTGTGCAGCTCTAAGACCTCAAGCAAGCTGCTCACATTGTTTCATATTATGGTATAGGTTATTGGCTTTATTCAATATGGAACATGAGAGATAATCAGAATAATAATCATGGAAAAATGCACTTTGCAAGTCTGTTTCTCAAGCTTATCACTTGTTAGATTTAATGTCCCTTTAGACAGTCAATGTGATGAGTGCATTCAGTTTCTCCTTGAATTAAGCCCCTGCTCTTTGAAGAAAGGCAGTCAGATCTGCTTTTTCTAGTCCATCCTGACTCATGATTCTGTGCAGAGTGATGAGGAAGGCACTTCTGAGGTTTAATTAATCAAGCCAATATTCTCTTTTCTGCTCTTATTCAAAGGTTTTGCCCATCAAGTGTGATCTTGTCAGAAAACCGATAGTTAATTACTTACTCCAAAGCACACTGAACTTATTCAATTCACTTTTCCTTCTTTAAGTCAGTGTCTCGGTTTCAAATAAACATTAGGCAGAAAGGCTCTTTGACATGCATCCCATTCTTGCTTTATGTCCTTTGCATTGGTAAGCAATGAGACGTTTTCCCCACAGAGCCATCATCCAACACCCTGCATGCCAAGAACTATTAAAAGCAATGGAGCTCATCCTGCTTTCTTCAAACTCAAAACCTATGCACACTGAATACAATCCACATTACAAGCTATAAAGTATCTTAACTAGCTTTGTGATAGGTTAAAATGTAATACCAAAGTCAAAGCTCATATTAGAAAATCTCAGAAATCAATATTCTCATCCTCATCCTGATCTAGGGTAGGGTGTCCCTGCCCATGGCAGGGGGATTTGAACTAGATGATCCTTGTGGTCCCTTCCAACCCTGACTGATTCTATGATTCAACCCAGGCAGGCAGCTAGTGCTGATGGGGAACATGATTCTCCATCCCATTCAGTGGAAAACCATCTGGCTACCTGGGCCAGGCTGCTCCCTGTCCCAACACTCACAGCTACTGTGCAGACATCTAAGAGTGGTGCTCAAAAGGAGTGTATGAAATATACTTAATGTACTTTCAATACATGCTACTGTGACACAAAAATAGCAAAAAAAAACCCTGAAAACTGAAGAAAAAAATCCAGTCTCAAGAGAAATGCAGTGGAGTTAGTGGTAGCAGTTCCACAGATACTCTCTAGGTAGATGAGTTTGCTTTAAACAGCAAGGAGAGAGGGCTTGTTGCTGGAGTGGAGTCACTCAAGGGATGAAGAGAGCACTTGATAAAGCATCTTGAATCTCCACCAGCCCCTAATCTCCTCAAAAAGTAAAACAGTTTAGAATAGTTTCTACATTTCACAGCTGTGTTCATGTTTATAGACTATGATGTCTCTTCCAAGATAATTTGAGGAGCTGCATTTCCAATTTGCACTTGGTCATACATTCACAAACACACTTAGCATTAAAACCAAATCAGCTTTAAAGCCACATGCTAGGGGTTTAAATGACACAAAACCAGGGATCACGTTCAGGTTTTAAGAACAAGAAGGGGAAAAAAAATAAATTAGATACTTTCATGTATTTATGAATGTGGTTGAAGACCCAAATTATACTGGGAATATGTATCCATCACACGCCCTGAACACCCACCTTGGTCCTACCCCTCTGCCCCAACCCCTGCTTTCCTCTTCCAGGGTGGAAGAAGCACAGAAGAGTGGACAAAAGCCTCGGCACCTTCAGTCTATCAGAGAGAGCGTAATTGGCCTTGTTTTGCAGCCTGCTTTGTTTGTGGTAAGCACAGGTCACAGCTGCCAGGCAGCTGCCTCTCCCTTTTTAGGAGAAATAACTGAGGACGGGTTCTAGAGGTGTTCTTATCTGTTGCTGTTGGCCAAAGACGCTTGTCAAAATGCTTAAACATAACAAACTTGTTTGCTGCTGCTGCTGCTTTTGTTCGGTTTGCTACCCGTTTGCCTTATGTGTCTCTGTATGCCACAGCACTTTGCACTGCACATAACCTGGGACTTGCCTTCCTTACGACCAGCAACCCCGGCCCTGCCTGCCTCCCGCACTGTACCGAGGCACTGAAACAGCTTGCCCCACGCGGGGATACAGCTGAGTGCATCTGACTCTGGAAGAGTCTAGGCAATGACCTAGCAATGAGTTGCGACACTGCTCCGGCACGAGGGTCGATTGCTTGCTATGCACAGCAAACCTGGATGCTGCTTTGCCCAGGTGGCTGGCTGCTCCAGTGATGTCCTGAGAGCCACGGAGGGCTTGCTCCCTGTCCGTGGGCCTTCTCTGACAAGGTTCTCAAGCTGGACTAAACAAGCAGCAAAGCCCTGCCGCACCATCACCACGTGGAAGGCCACCACGTAGCTGCAACTGTATTTTACCCCACTTATGCTTCTGGATTGCAAATACTGAGACTCTTAACCAGTGACTAAACTAACTCTCTTGACTCAAGATTGTCAAAGTTTATCACAGTGTCACAGTATTATTCAGATTGGAAGAGACCTCATAGATCATCAAGTCCAACCCTTTACCACAGAGCTCAAGGCTAGACCATGGCACCAAGTGCCACGTCCAACCTTGCCTTGAACAGCTCCAGGGACGGCGACTCCACCACCTCCCCGGGCAGCCCATTCCAGTGTCCAATGACTCTCTCAGTGAAGAACTTTCTCCTCACCTCGAGCCTAAATTTCCCCTGGCGCAGCCTGAGGCTGTGTCCTCTTGTTCTGGTGCTGGCCACCTGAGAGAAGAGAGAAACCTCCACCTGGCCACAACCACCCCTCAGGTAGTTGTAGACAGCAATAAGGTCACCCCTGAGCCTCCTCTTCTCCAGGCTAAACAATCCCAGCTCCCTCAGCCTCTCCTCGTAGGGCTGTGCTCAAGGCCTCTCACCAGCCTCGTTGCCCTTCTCTGGACACGCTCAAGCATCTCAATGTCCCTTCTAAACTGGGGGGCCCAGAACTGAACACAGTACTCAAGGTGTGGTCTAACCAGTGCAGAGTACAGGGGCAGAATGACCTCCCTGCTCCTGCTGACCACACCATTCCTGATGCAGGCCAGGATGCCACTGGCTCTCTTGGCCACCTGGGCACACTGCTGGCTCATGTTCAGGCGGGTATCAATCAGCACCCCCAGATCCCTCTCTGTCTGGCTGCTCTCCAGCCACTCCGACCCCAGCCTGTATCTCTGCATGGGGTTGTTGTGGCCAAAGTGCAGCACCCTGCACTTCGAGCAGTGCTTAACCTTGAAGTGGCAGTTTGTGCTGCAAGAATCTCCAGTCATAAATAGCTTATAAAACCTTTCCTAAATCATTTCATCTGACTGTATAGATACACCCTGCAAAAATTAGTTTCACCAACCCTGTAACAGAATCTCTGTGTGTTACTTGTAAATAAGTTTGGGAAAATTTTCTTTGTATATTTAATAAACTATGTAACAATTTTTATATCAGCCTCATTACAATTAGCTCCTAACCAAGATTCAAAACCCTCCTTAAAAATTAATTAGTAGTAAAGCCAGTAATTGATTTAAAATCACTTAGAACTCACAACCAAAGGCCATTAAAACTCATTTTAGATTTGTGCAAAGGCAGTCTTAAATGTGCTACTGGAAGATGCAGTGTCCTGCATCTGGGGTGAGGTAATCCCAAGCACAAATCCAGGCTGGGCAGTGACTGGCTGGAGAGCAGCCCTGAAGAGAGGGACTTGGGGGTGATGGTAGATGAGAAGCTCAACATGAGCCAGCAGTGTGCACTTGCAGCCCAGAGGATCAACCAGATCCTGGGCTGCTTCAGGAGAAGTGTGGCCAGCAGGGCCAGGGAGATGATTCTCCCTCTCTACTCTGCTCTGCTGAGACCCCACCTGGAGTACTGCATCCAGTTCTGCAGCCCCTGTTACAAGAGGGATGTGGATGTGCTGGAGTGTGTCCAGAGAAGGGCCACAAGGATGATCAGAGGGCTGGAGCAGCTCTCCTATGACGACAGACTGAAAGAGTTGGGGCTGTTCAGTCTGGAGAAGAAGAGGTTCTGAGGTGAGCTACTTGTGGCCTTCCAGTATCTGAAGAGGGCCTATAAAAAGGCTGGGGAAGGGCTTTTTAGGCTACCAGGAAGTGACAGGACTAGGGGGAATGGAGCAAAGCTGGAGGTGGGTAGGTTCAGGCTAGATGTGAGGAGGAAGTTCTTCAGCATGAGAGTGGTGAGAGCCTGGAATGGGTTGCCCAGGGAGGTGGTTGAGGCCCCATTCCTGGAGGTGTTTAAGGCCAGGCTGGTTGAGGCTCTGGGTAGGCTGATCTAGGGTAGGGTGTCCCTGCCCATGGCAGAGGGGTTGGAACTGTATGGTCCTTTTGATCCCTTCCAACCCTGACTGATTCTATGATTCTAAGACTCATCTTTTTGAACAGGGAAAGGGTTACTCTCTTCTGTTGCTGTTCCTTAAGTCTTATTGGTAGACTTGGAGCTGCTTTTTAAATATTTCAAATTTACTAAGCACATTTCTCTTTATAATAGAGAGATTATAACAGAGATCTCATCATGAAAGTCATCTGTTGTGAAAACTTGAAAACTCCTAGTGATGCAAGGGGAGCCTGATGCCACAATCAGATCACAAAGACCTGAGGTTACAGGATCTGGGTCACCCAGGACCTGCTGAAAGGCTTTGAGCTGCCAGATCCCTTTTTCTGCCCAAATAACTTCTGGTTGTCTTCTGCAAGCAACCCCCTTCAGTGTTCTGCCTTAGGAAATGCACTGGGGAGGAAAAAGGAAAATGGAAGAGTCTCTTTTCATCTGGCCTATTTTAAAACACAGCTGAATTATTCAAGTCAGAGGAGACTTTTCCTTACATTGAAATATAAGCTCTTCAACACTGAGCAACTTGTTTCAAGGTTTCTAGTGATTATGATTTTAATTTATAAAATCTTTACATTGCCTAAATTCAAAGGAAATGTTTACATTAATTTTACTTTTTATTTGTGGAACATCTCCAAAAATGAGCAAAGCAGTTTTTGTTTTAAGTCACACTTGGTCATTTTCCATATAATTCTTTGGGACTGATGGCAAACTAAGCATTCACAGGCCTTCTGAATACTCACAACTGACTTCCATATACTCAATTTACTACTAGGCACATCCTGAAGTAGAGGAGGAGCTATCTGTCAAAGTGGACATTATATCTGAGCTCTTCATGTTTTCCAGGATCAGTCCCATACCACAGGGTGGATGAGAAGATGCTACCTTGCAGTTACCACTTCCAGAGTCACCAGGATCCCAGCTGCACCACTAGCACATATGAATCAAACATTGCACTTTTCCTTGATTAATTCTTTTTAGTTCTTGTGAGTACAACTGAAACTATACAAATGTAAAAGACAACACAACTCCCTACCATGCAGCAACTACAACCTGAAAAAGCATCAGTGTAAACAGGAGAAAGTGAGCAGTTCTACTGTTTCTCTCAAATAAAAAAGTCTCAGGTTGCAATGACCTTTATAATCAAGTATTCTAAATAATGTGGAATATAATTTGAATATCCTTTATAAAAGTTCTGTCAGATAAGATACAAAACAGAGCGTACTGCCTAGGGAGGTGGTGGAGTCACCATCCCTGGAGTTGTTCAAGAAAAGACTGAATGAGGCACTTAGTGCCATGGTCTAGTTGACTGGATAGGGCTGGGGGATAGGTTGGACTGGATGATCTTGGAGGTCTCTTCCAACCTGGTTGATTCTATGAAATACCACAGGGAGTACATGCTGGGCTTTGTTTTCTACCTTAGTCTTACAAGGCTAGAAATGCGGGGCAAAAATGTAACACTATAATTCAGCTTTGCTAATAAGCATAAAGGAAACATCCAGACAGGAAGAATAATGCTCAGGTAATTTTTACTGAATAAACAGTGATAAAAAGCACTGTCCAGTATGGAATTACTTGGATTCAAGGAGAGCATCGCCTTCAATAGGCTCATGTTCACCTTCTTCCAGTTCATGAGAGACCACAAGCACTGTCACACGCTGCTCTAGTGATTTTTTTTCTGTTTTGGGGACTTTCACAAGCAAGTTCTGTAACCATCAGGCTACAGGGATGTTTTCTGTCTCTTTAAGTAATTAACTGTCCCTACAACATGGAATCAACAGGAAACACAGGGATCTCAGGCCACATCTGTCTGCTGTGCCAAAGGCGTGTTACTGATGTTGCACTGCCCTACACCAAGAGGCTTTGTCTTTCCAGGATGCCTGTGACACCATCAGGAAAACAACCCTTCCATTTCAGTTGAAGTGTTGAAGAGGCAATTTGCATCAAGAAGCAGTTGTTGCTGTGTAGCTCTGCAAAACTACATATTAGATGGCTCCATTTTTATATTTGCATGTCTGATTCAAATGACAGACCGAGAAAATCCCCTACACACCACAGAAGCCAAGGTTTTATCGGAGATAGGACTTTCTTTTATAGACTTATGGCCTTATACTTGATTATAGAGTGAGGAGCAGGCCCTCACTGCAAGCTCAAGGGGCTGCAGAACCTCCTTTACATTTGACCCAAATGGATTTAACCCCATTGCTGGGATGCACTCAGGAGTTTGTTTTGAGGCACAGTAGAACTGTGAATGTGAGACCCCACATGGGGTACTGCATCCAGTTCTGGAACCCCCATTAAAAGAGGGATGTGGAGATGCTGGAGCGTGTCCAGAGAAGGGCCACGGGAATGATCAGAGGGCTGGACCACCTCTCCTATGAGGATGGACTGAAAGAGTTGGGGCTGTGCAGCCTGGAGAACAGGAGTCTCTGAGGTGACCTCATTGCTGCTTTCCAGTATCTGAAGGGGGCCTACAGAAATGCTGGGGAGGGACTTTTTACACTCTCAGGTAGTGACAGAACTAGGGGGAATGGAGCAAAGCTGGAGATGGGGAGATTCAGACTGGATGTGAGGAGGAAGTTGTTCAGCGTGAGAGTGGCGAGAGCCTGGAATGGGTTGCCCAGGGAGGTGGTTGAGGTCCCATCCCTGGAGATGTTTAAGGCCAGGCTGGATGAGGCTCTGGCCAGGCTGATGTAGGGTAGGGTATATATTTCTACCTGAAAAGCCACAGCTGTTTCCCAGAGTCTGTAAGGGGTTTTTTTTTGCACAATTACTGAGTAGAGAGCTGTACATACTTCTCCCGTGGCTGTCTGGGACTGCTGTACACATGACAGCAGGTGAATTACGGCAAACAAAGTCAAGGTGTGAGAACAAAAGGGCAAATCCAAGCATTTCCCAATGCCAGGCACTGCAGAGCAGCACTTTGTGTCTTCTGAGACACGAGTGCATTCACAAAAATCAGAGTGCTGGTGGTTACTGTCTGTCAGTGTGACTGCTTACATTAGTGGTGTGCACACCTGCTTTTGGACCTATGTAAGAAAACCAAGCATCTATCTGGAACTGTAGGAGTTAGAAAATAAAGAACTATCAAAGACAGTATCTTCTGGGAACCTGAAAGAGTAGGCAACAGGCTTGTGCACTGCTGGAGTGTCAACAGAGGAATGTGTATGAGGGAGCAATATGATCATTAAGGATAAACACACAGAAGACAGCCAAAGCAGATTAACCAGACCAACTCACCATCTAAAAATAAATTCAAGTTCCTCTACAAATGTTCATCACCAACACCAAGGGAAACAAAATAGAAAACCTAAAGGCAGAGTCATCCTTGTAGTATTATCTGGCAAACAAAAAAAACAGATGCTTTGTGTTAAAATGCTCTCTACAAGAGGCTTGAAACAGTTAGCAGAAGAACCTCCTGTTGTTGGTTTATACTATGCAAAAAAATGACAGAATTTTACACAATTGCCTTTTTTATCCTTTGTGAATAAATTAAATACAATCAAAGGGATATTTGAAGCACCAAAACTTTTCTTTCAAGTCAGAGCAAGGGTGGGAGCAAGCTCATGTCTATCAGAAATACACCATACGAACATTTCTACTACCCAAGAGATGTCAGGTTTCTGCAGATTTCTAATGCAAAGATGAATAATACAATTTCTGTTTTGTTTTATAGTCATGAAACAATTTGGCTCCTCAGGAAGCCTTCATTTCTCCCTCCAACACCTGCAGCCAAGAGACTATTCAGCAACATTCTGCATTTCAGTTACAAATTGGAAAAGGATCTAAGAAATAGTCTCCCTATCTCAGAGTAACACATCTCAATACCACACAATCCCTAGATGTGACAGCCCAGTTCAGTAGCTTGAACTGATAGCAGAGGACTTCCAAATGTGACAGCCCAGTTCAGTAGCTTGAACTGATAGCAGAGAACTTCCAAATTACAAGAAAGAAAGAAAAAAAAAAAACCCCAAAACAAACCACCAAAACCACAACCCAAGCCCCTGCCCTGTAAAGAGCACAGTAAATGGTAATAGCATTTTTCATCACATCTAAACATTGGTTCAGGCTCCTGGCAGCATTCACATTACTTCCTTGCTCAGGCCAGACCCCGTTATTGTCCCTGTTACTCATCACAATCAGCTGGATTCCCAGATCCCTCTGTGGCTCATTACTTCCCATGAAAGCTCTTGTTTAGGGGTATTCACAGCCACTCATCCTGGCTGAAGTTAGAAAACCATGACCCTTGACCTGAAGTACTACCCCATCTTGATTGTTTTGACTCTGACTTTCTGAAGCCAGTGTCCTTGTCCAACACCAGTGCTTCCCTAGGGCTTGCTTAGGGGTTTGCTGTTAGAGGCTGATGCACCTGCAGTGATATCAGAGCACACCCTGTAGGATTACTACTTCTGAACTGAGTCTAATAAATGAGTGATCTGAGGAACTCTAAACTTGCTGTAATATAAAACACAAATTTTACTTGTGAAAAAAAGATCACATTAAGCAGAATGAACAGATATTTTTCTTAAATATAATTATATAGATTAGTTACTATAATGAAGGTTTAATACTGAACATGCCTCAGTTACTTTGTCTAAGCAGCACAAACCGATGAAGACGATGGACAAAGCACTTCACCTTTGTTCAAACTCGCTTGATTTACTTTTTACATTGTAAGTATGTTTTCCTTGCCTGCAGGAGAAAGCTGCTTCCACTATTTTCTAGTTCATCTATATCTACTATTATGTCACTTTTGGGTGCATAAATATAGACTAACAGATTATTTGCCCCAGAAACAACACAATGAGGTTTTTGGAATGCTCCTCTTTTCTGTACCTTTCATTTGATGGGACAGATGCAACTTATAAGGGTGAAAGAACTTCAGTTTCTGTGCAATATAAAAACATCCTCTGGTAAACTGAAATTCTTTAGAGGGAAAAAAAACCCCCACAAAACCAAATGAAAACATTTGTTACTACATCTGGCTTTAGCCACAAGACATAGATCAAATTGAGGAGTTCAGTGCTAGCTGTTTTGACTTAGCCTATGAGGTAATAAAGGCATCAGTGATTTATGGCCTCGATTCTTATATCTACTGATTCTGAAATCTGTAGCACTGGCTTTATTACAGCAATGGCAAATCTGGTTCTGACAACTTTCAGAAGCTACAGGTTTGTATAACTTTATGCATAACCATCCAGCAGAATTTAATGAGAGGCTGAAGTATCACAGTATCACCAAGGTTGGAAGAGACCTCATAGATCAAGTCCAACCCTTTTCCACAGAGCTCAAGGCTAGACCATGGCACCAAGTGCCATGTCCAATCATGCCTTGAACAGCTCCAGGGACGGCGACTCCACCACCTCCCTGGGCAGCCCATTCCAGTGTCCAATGACTCTCTCAGTGAAGAACTTTCTCCTCACCTCGAGCCTAAATTTCCCCTGGCATAGCTTGAGTGACAAAGCAAATCTCTTATACCAATAGCAGCAGTCCACACTAAAAACATTTTGAAATAATTTAATACTCCAGCATTTCTGTCAAGTTGAAACACATGAATAAAAGATCAATCAGTACAAATAATCTGTGAAAAACATCTGTAAGACAGCGTTTTATTTTGTTTTTACTGAAGTAGATGCCTATATATTTATGTTTCTCTTAGAAAAAAAACCCTTACACTACCAAAAATTACAAGACTTCTGATATGTGGAACTGATTACTTAATTAGTTGAATCTAGTCTAAAAACAATGCTTATATTCATGTATTGTCAGAGATGTTATGTTTCCATGCCAGTTGCTTTTGTGCAAGTAAAGGATGTCTCCATCAAAGGATCATACACCCTCTATTAAGATCTTATTCTGATCAAGATTTTTTGTCTTAGATCTCTTCTCTGCATCTTAAAAAGGAAACGTGGAACCACACAGAGTGACAACTAAGGAGCAGAAGAATCATAATAAACATCTTTGTATTTTCAAACAGGAAAATATAAAATAAACAAACTTACATTTGATGCATTTTAAAAGATGCTAATAAAGCCTATAGTATCCAGATTTTTGTCCACACCATAAGTCAATCTACCATTGAAGCACAGTCTTAAAGGAAGCCTGTTGAATTTGACTCTATGCTGATGAAATACAAAAAGCTGCAACTAAAAAGCACATCTTAAATACCAATGTAAATCAATACATCTTTTATGTTCAGCTTATCTCACATCCATTTATCTAGCTGTCCTCTAGCTGTACATTGAAAAGAAGGTTATTCTTTGCTTCTACCCATTATGGTCTTTTGCCATCGAAATTAGTAGAAAGGATGGTTTTATAGCAACGACTGCAGTCAAACGTGCTGTGTGCAATCTTGTGAGCAATACCTAATGTTTTAGTTTTAATTTTCAATCACAAATACTGACAGATGGCAGTTGGGAAAATTTAGCATTGTGAGAGGGGATGGCTATGAACACAACAAAGAAAGATAGAAAGTAACATGCATATCAATATTTTGCCAGCTTTATTTCTAGCAAATTACTTTTAAAAAAAAGAATCATATTTTGGCTATAACCTCCAGCAACAGCTGAGACAGTGTTTGCTTTCCATCTTATTTGGAAAGAAAACTCACATCATTATCCATTATTAAAACATACAACTGAAGTTGCATAATATGTATACACACAGAGCTCCTTTATTTAGCACAGACAACAGACAGAGGTCGCCATTCCAGAGTCTCACCCAATGCAAGCAATGAAAACATTCTGAGTTTCTGTGCCAGTGTGAGGCAGGCTAGAATGTTTTGGTGGGAAGAACTAGATTGTAGGCTGTGGAAAGAAAACAATGGTGATGTCTGCTTCCCTCATAGGCTTACTGAGGTGCATGGGAACAAGAAATAAAAACATTTGATAGCACGCACTCGGCACCACTTTCACTCTCGCTCAGGCTGCTGGCTGAGCTGCATCTCTCTCCTAACCTCACCCTCCATTTTGGGCTAACCCATTTTGCTTCTTAACGTCTTGGCCGAACCACTATTCTTCCTTGGAATTGGGCTAAGGTTGAGAGGGGTAGGGGGAAGGTGAAGGGGTGGTTGAGAGCCCCTTCTGGGGACTCAGGTTTCTGGGAGGGGAGTTTTGTTTCTGTTTTACCTTTTATCTTGTATATTTCTGTCTATAACTGTATATGCTGTAAATATCTGCTTGTGTATTGTGCTAGCTGTAAATATAAGCTTCATTCATATTTCCAGAGCTGGCTGAGTCTAGTCTGAGTGATTTCTAAAGTGGGGGGGAAGGGTGGGGAACACCCAAACCATCACAGTTTCCAACCATGATCACCTCCCTGGAAGGTTTATTTTCTTGCTTTCTGCTCTCAACTCATTATGTGACCCACAAGTCTACAGTTAGCATGGGATGAGACAAATTCTCTCATCATCACCAACTAGGTCAGCTACAGGTTCTTGAGACATGTCACACACGTGGCTCACACCATGATTTTCTCTGATTCACTTGGGCATCTACCATTTTTGTACTTTGAATATGTAAACAATGCATGGGGCAAACATCACCATTAAAAGCATTTAGTGACTTGAGTGAGAAGAGGCACGTCTCTACCCCAGGAAGCTTGCTGCAGCCCAAGGATTTAAATGCAAGACTATAATTTCCAAAGTTAGCTAAACGACAGCTACAAGCTGCATGAAGCTTGTAGCCAAATACAGCCCACCCTGATTACCTTTTGTGTATGGGGGCATCTACAAGGTCACCCTTTCATAAGATTTGCACATAGTTGCTTAAAGTTTTGACTTAATTTCAGGGATGTTCTCTCTGCTACTATGAATCTGTGCAAGATGCATGTGGCTGTTTCCCAATTAATAGGCAGCAGATCTGTGTGGTGCTGAGTTACAAGTCTGACCTATGCCAGGGAGAACTAATGCAGTTCTACCCAATTAGACATAGCATGCACTGCATTTCTGCTGGCTTTATACTTTTATGATAGATCTCTCACAAAGTTTGAGTAACTCAGATATTGATGTCTGATCTAGTATAAGGTCTACTGGGATAAAGTGACCACTAAATACATAGAGGCAATATTGCTCCCACTGGCTTTTGAAGCACCAGATATAAAAGAGCAGACATGCAGGCTTCAGGGTTTCCTCCTGTCTGGGAGAGATAATTAGATTCCCTTCCTATAAGATGACATGTGTTTCACACTATAGCCACACCAGCTTCTATATTCCTGACATTTCCTGTGGCTTTTTCTGATATTAAAACTCCTATTTAAAATTGAATAGTTGAAGCTCAATGCTATATCTCTCCTTTCCACTGGAAGCCACAGAGTACCTGTAAGACTGCTTTCACCAGCTGTGATTGTAAGTGGAGTGTCCAACATATAGTTTTTATTTTCTCAGTTGCTAAGTACTAAGAGTTAAATTCTCTTCTCTGATGATCACACAAGTTCCCTTGAAGTCTATTCTACAGTATCAGCTTGCATTAAACTCCAATTGATGTCAATGGGGGTTCTGTACTCACAGGGAGAGCAGGATAACTTTGAAGGGATGTGTTGTGTGTTCAAAGAAAAAAATTAACCCTTAACATCTTAGTGTTACACTTGCAAATATTTACCAAAGCTGCCTTACAATTCTTGTGTGTTTGAAAACAATTTTTAATTGTCTTTTCTTAACATCTTAAAATGGTGCAAGGAAATTGAGAACATACTCATAAGAGAAGGTGAGAATTAATAAACAGGACCGTTTATACATGCCATTACACCGTTGAGATAGTTTGGGTGTTCCCTGACCCCCCACACTTTAGAAATACCCAGACTAGACTCAGCTGGATCTGGGAATATAAATTAAGCTATTTATTTACAGCTAGCACAATGTACAAGCAGATAGCTACAGTATATACAGTTATAGACAGAAATATACAAGGTAAAAGATAATACAGAAACACAACTCCCCTCCCAGAAACCTGAGTCCCCAGGAGGGGCTCTCAACCACCCCTCACCTTCTCCCTGACCCTCTCAACCTTACCCCAGTCCTAAAGAAGAACAGAGGTTTGGCCAAGAGGTTATGAAGCGAAGGTGGGTTAGACCAAATGGAAAGTGAGGTTAGGGAGATGCAGCTCAGTCAGAGCCCAAGGCAGAGAGTTGAGAGTGTTATCTAATGTTTTCATTTCTCGTTCAGCAAGCCTCTGAGGGAAGTAGACATCACCACTGTTTTCCTTTCACAGCCTGTGATCTAGCTCTTCTCACCAAAACATTCTAGCTTGCTTCAAACTAGCACAACAGTTTATTCCTTTATTTAGATGACCTAGCTGGTGATATTGTCACAAACTTACACTCTAATCCACTGAGTAGAGGAACCCATGTTTCAACTCCAATTTGCTATGTTACATACAAGTCTACTAGATATAAGATAGGAACCATTATGCAGAAACCCAAACTGAGTGATGACAGTAGCTTCCAGTTTTGTACTCCGGCATGACTGGTAGTAGCAGAAAGGATGCTGCTAAGCATCATTTTCCTTTAAACTGTTTGGGGTGTGTTTCCTTGTTCTGTTTGTTTGGGTTTTGTTATTATTGCTATTGTTGGGTCTTTTTGTTTGTTTGTGTGTTTTTTCAGTGAAACTGATGAATAAACCAGACCACAAACTAGTGCACATCAGCTATATCAAAGTTAAACAGGCATTGTGTAATCATTCTTTGAGGTGTCAAAGTTGTCCTATAACAAACAAGCGTGATGTTAAAATCACTGGTCATTACCATTCAGAAAGACAGCTGATTCAGTTTGTTCCCTCCTTCTAGCAAACCCACACTCACTCTCAGTGGAGAGGGAAAGCCAGCTGGTTGCTTGTGGCCCAAACTCTGACATGTGGATGATAAATAATTCAGAAGTTGGTGAAAGATGTTTGACCTTTTAGGGTCAAAACAACACTACAGATTCAGCCACATTAGAGCATTCTTATATCAGATGTGATAGCAGATAAGACTGGGTTTATCTATCCAAATTAAAGCAATCCTGTAGAATTTGGAGTAAAAAGCTTGAGGACATGAGAGGGTGGATGGGAGAACGCTGTGCTAGTTTGAAGCTAGCTGGAATATTTTGGTGAGAAGAATTATAGGCTGTGAAAAGGAAACAGTGGTGATGGTTATTTCACTCATAGGCTTGGTGAGATGTATAAAAACAACATAAATATAGGTAACAAGGTTGCTCTCTGGCTCTGGCTGCCTGTGCTTTTCTCCCTAACCTGCTGTCTAACTAATCCTTCCATGGCCAATTCTCCAAACTCACCTTGAACGTAAGGCAAAGTCTGGGAAAAGGTAGAGGGGTGGAAGGGTGATTGGGGACTTTGGTTTCTGGGAGGGGTCCTCCTAGGGACTCTGGTTTCTGACAGGGGTGTTATGTTTCTGCATTACTTTTAAAAACATGTATATTTTTGCATATATTGCAAGTATCTGCTTGTATATTGTGCTAAGCTGTAAATATAAAGCTTCATCCTAATTTCCAGCTCAGCTGAGTCTAGTCTGGGTGATTTTCACAAGAGTGGTGGGGCAGGGAACACCCAAACCACCACAACTGGTCTGAATTCCCATCTGGTGAGCAGTGAGAATCTGAAAAAATCAAACCAAACCATCCAAGAGGACAGCAGCAGCTTCATCTGGCTCATGGCTCACATAAGAGTACTGCGGCCATGATCCATACAGCCACATGGCAAGCAGCATTGCCTTAAACAGAGCCAAGCAGTTTTGCCACTAACAGAAACAACAGAAGTATTTGGCAGGTACTGGAATGGATCAAGGGGCAGCCTTTTTCATCAATGAGTGGACAAAAGCCCAGCACATTTGGACAACAGAAAAGAGGAAAGACATTTTTCTATTCTTCCTTATGCTGTTGCCTCGGAGTAATTCAGACAATTAAAACCAGATAGATACCCTCAGATGAAGGGGAAGGAGACAGCAAAGATTAAAAGTCACTAATCAATCTGTGCAGAGACTGAATTAGTTGGAAGCTAATCCTATGCAAATACGGGGGGGGGGGGGGGGGGGGGGAGAAAAAGAAATATAAAAAGGACTATGAAAATCAATCTCTTCTCCATAAAAGCAAATCATCCTAATTAATTTCCTTAACAAATTTATTGCCAGTCTTATTTTAAATTGCATAAGTAACTGCTTAATCTTCTACAGGAATCCCTTACCTTACACTTTTCTTTCCTTGCTCTTGTTGATCTTTTTGTATATGAAAGAAAACTCTTCTAGGAAAGAAGGAAGGGAGAGGGAACACAAATGCCTGTCTTTCAGGGATGCAATCAATAGGCACTATCATGTTTGAAGCAGCTGGGAAGTATTTCAAAAGGAAATCACATTTGACTAGAAAATGTCAAGAGCTAGAGAGACATCATCTTTTGCAGGAGCACTTGGGATATGAAGAATTTGGAGGAAGTCTGCTTTGAAGACACTGAATACAGAATATTGATTTCTCTGACATTTTTGATGTTATGACATCAGTAAGTTAATCTAGAGATACTGACAACTTGCACCTTGGTGAATGTACAACAAAACTGTAAACCGTGTGAAGCAGAAGATAACAGCCCTCACTAGTCAGCACAGCATCCCTTTAGGCAAGATACCCAAGTATATGCCTTCTCCCTGTGTGGCATCTCACACAGACACATTGGCAGTGCTCCCACAAGCCTGAGACCAGGGCATGTGGTCTTCTGCATCCTCTTTTCAAAGCAGTATTTTCACCAAAATGCATCCATTGTAACACTGCTATCAGGTGTATGATCATTCTACCATCAAGAGGCTATCACCTATCTGGCACTCTGGCATGTACTGGAGAGTCTGTTCCTCAGTTCAGAGGTAAGTTCTGAACTGACAGTTCCCTACTGCACCTTCCACATAACCACTTGTGTTACACCAGCTAAGTGTTCAGCTCATTTTACCTTGAAGTGATTGTGCCAAGTGGAATGTCTATCTTGGCTCAGTTTTTATCATTACTGATAAATGTTTCTTATTTAGGTATATTTCTATCACCTTTTCCACAAACAGATGGCAATATAAACTTACTATTTTTTCCAGAGTAAAAAAGAAACCTTGCTGTTCACACACTTGCATTTCCTTAACTCTCCAGTGTCAAGGGAGGCATCCAGCAGTAATGCCCAAGTCAGTACTTGACACAAAACACTGAATACGTTTTAAATTCTTGAAATAAATAGAGCTGCAAACCGATGACCATGACTACATTGAAACCTACACTGAATCTCCTCAGGCAATACCAAGCCTGTTTTGAACAGAGACCTTGGACAGGGAGCAAAACACTGAGTAAGTCAAGCTCATGCCTTCTGAGAACTGGGGCAGAGTATGTGAAAGAAAGGAGCTGGAGCCTCTGGGTTAGGGAAGAGGAGACACAGCATTATTCACTACGGAATTTGCTTTACTCTGTGTGTGAGGCATGATAGGACATTAGGGTGTCAAGCAAGTTAGCAAAAGCTCCAAACTTTTACAAAGCTGAGTCAGTAACAATTGGTCATCTTAAAAAGTTTTCCTTAGAGCTTACTCCTCAGAAATGTATGTTAACATCTTCTTCGTTACAGTACAAGAAATCCATCACTTAGCTTGAACTACTCTATTTCTATTGATCTGATGGGAAATGTTATCATCAAATAAAGTCACAGATGAAACTAGATTATAGTTATATTGAATTGAGTGTTGAACTGAAAGCAAACATAGTTGATAATGAAGTCAGAATTCTAAAGCAACAAGCTATCCTTGCCTAATAGGTGATGTCCTGGAGTCTTGGATATCCCAAATTCCTCTCATGCCGTGGTTTGAACTGGGAAAGGAAAGGCACAATAAAACTGTTTTCTCCCCCTGCCCTGCAGGCTTGAAGGGGGGGAGCAAAGGCTCCTTCCAGCACGGGGAGTGACCTGTGCGGATGCCCGTGCTGAAATCGGGCCAGTGATTGGCTGTGGTCTTCGCGCCTACAAAAGGTAACTCAACACTTTGTCTACGGAGGTATAAATATTGGGGTGCTTCCCGCCTTGGGTTCTCCCCCACCTGGATAGTTCCTGGCACTGCAAAGGACAAGCTCCTGAGGAACTGGATGGTCCCTGCTTAGGACAGCTCCCCACAGCAAGCACCCCTTTGTGCAAGCTTAATAGGCTTAATGAGCTTTCTTGAGTAACTTTTCTGCTCAGCCTGATTGATAGTGGGAAAAGCTGTATTTATAGCTTAGCCTTTTCCATTTCCTGACTTCTGAAATAGCCAAATTTACCTATAGTATCCTTTGTAAGATATTCTCAAGGAAACCGAGTCTGCTAATTAAACTAATTTCTGTATATAGATTTGGGGACAAGGTTTCAGGAAAATAAAATAATTCTATTTTTATATATATTTCTGACTTGGCCATGTTAATTCCCTGCTGCCACAACAGTTGACAATCCAGAAACTGAAGAAAATAGTTTTTTATAGAACATTAAAACAGATTTATGAGGAAAGTACAAATAACATTTCTCCCCAAGGAGCAAAATATATTTAGCTGGTTAAGCATACACAGGTCCATAAACTTTATGTGCTGGTTAAGTACACAAAGGCTCAGGAAAAAACAAACCAAACCAAACCAAACCCCTTAATTTTTTTAAATGCCAATCTGATCTTCTCCTCTAGGTCTTAACTGCTGTGGCAATTTGGATTTCTTTTCCCTATTGAACTCCACCCTATGCACAAAGCAAAGCTGTTAATGAGCTTCAAAGTGTCAGTACACTCAAAAGTCAGGAGAGGTAGGACTAAGACAGTGTCATGGTAGGCCTGATGGGCCCAAAATAGACCTATACATGTCCTGGCTTGACTAGCCACGTTTTTCTCCTGTGGTAAGCAAGATACACACACTCAGCTTGTGCAAGGTCTACATTTTTCCCAAATTTGGGTAAAGCAAGCCTATGGCTTTGCCCAATATGGTAAGGTTTGGCTAACTGCCATTCTGATTGGCCGTTCTGTGTCCAAAGGGCAATTGATCTTGGCCCACATCCATAAAAGAAATATGCAGGCAAATGCAGTGTGCTCTGTCGTCCTATTCATGCCTGGCCTTGCCTGCTGCCATTGCTTACTGCCTTACTTTTTGCCTGGAAACTCCACTGTGTTGAGTTTACCAGGAACAGGCTCTTAATGCCTCCTTGTGGTCAGCCTACATAGCCAGCATGACATTGTGCTGAAACTGTGCATCGCAAGACGTCCTGCCTACAACTGAAAGCCTCCTGCCAAGACAAGAAGTCCTGGAGATACACAAATCTTCTGGAGGAGCTGGGAGACAAGGTCAGAGATTGTCTGCCTCCTTTCCCCAGAAGTCTGGGAAGAATCAAGTCTCAGCAGCCAACAAGACAGAGTTCCCTGAAAGCATTCTGGCACTGTCTGGGACTGTGGCTAGCCCTGCGATTTGGGTAATAATAATTTTGTGAGTAAATACCTAAAGCTTCTTTGTAATTCTCCATTGTCTTCTACCATAAGCAGAAAGAGCTCCTTGAGTCCATCTAGTGGGCAAGCAGTGTACTGGCTGCAAGCAGCATTTCACCACGGGAAGCTTCTCTTCCAGTTCAATTAATGTTAATATATTCTTTGCTGGTTCTTACTAGATCTAGACATTATCTGTAAAGTGTTTCCATGACCGTGCAAAAACCTGAACATTACTAAAATCAGTGGTCAAGGATGGCAAGAGTTCTGAATATCAAAATTAATAAACAATGTTAATTTTGGAAAAAATATCATCTCACATTAATTCATTTCCCCTTCATAACAGATAGACAGACAAGATGATAATTTCCAGTTATTTTCAGCACGGTCTCTTTAACAACCTCACTAGCAACTATACTCCTATTCATGAAAACACACTTTCAGCATGCTGGAAAAGTAGGCTACTTTGAATGAGCAGGGATAGCATAGCTACTCCGAGGTTGGTGTAGTCACTTGCAGAGCCTGAAATCGAGTATCAAAGCTGGAGAACACACACTGTGAGGTTCTGCAGCACACAAACCTCTAGAGACCTCAGATTTTTGCTACCTCAACGGACAAACCAGCTACAAACAGCAGCAAGCAGAGGCAAACCAGCAAGTGCCAGCTGAGGCTCCTGCTGGAATGTCCACCCAGATGCAGGCTTATGACTTTAACCCTTAAAAGTTGGTTAGTTACCTGTCAAGTCCTGCTGCTGCAGCCAGCAGGAAAGGAAGTATTGTAGCAGTTAGTGATAGTCCAAGGCATCTCTTATTGAAGATAAACAGGGGAACCAGCTGGTCTTAAGTGTGTAAACCACTATGTTTTTTGTTAAAAACCTTGCTGGGGTATACCAGTGTCTCTAACATTGTGTTCAGAGTGACCTAGAGGGGGAAAAAGTAATCTTTTAAGTTTTCCAAAGTAATTTTTCCTTCCTCAGCGTGAGGAGTACCCAACAATCCAACATGAAGCCATCAACTCCCTGTACACTCACAGCAGACTTTCTGCTCAAGTAGGCAATTAATATTTAGGTTGTAGACAGAAAAGAATCTGGCTACTAATTAGTATACTTGCATGCAATATAGTCTGCATTATAGCTACATCACAGGACAGGCCATTTGACACTCCACTTTGTTTAGTGCAACTGTATTTTCCTTCTTGTCCAGTACTGCAGTTTGTCAGTCTTTCTCAAGTGCTGGGTTGTGTGTGAGCAGACTTCCACATCCCGATTAAACCACACAGCAAATTTGGTTGCTTTTCTCTCCACATCCTGATTAAACCACACAGCAAATTTGGTTGCTTTTCTCTCCACATCCTGATTAAACCACACAGCAAATTTGGTTGTTTTTCTCTCCACATCCTGATTAAACCACACAGCAAATTTGGTTGCTTTTCTCTCCTGACTCCTTCTAGTGTAGCAGGAGGATTTTCTCCACGGGTGGACAAAAAAACCTGTCCCGTACAATCCTGTTCTGAGCTACCCTGTGGCTTCATTTAACTGGAGAAGAGCTTCTCCCTTGTGGGTCAGAAAAACAGTCACCTCCACCCTCTGCATTCATATTGAGATCACTAACCCTGGAGAGGTTTAAGCCAAGATAATACACAACCAGTTCATCGTGGGCCAGAAAAACAGCTCCTCTGATCACACCTGCCTAGCCCACTCACTGACCTAGCCTGAAGTTTAATGTCATTTATGAGAAGGTGAAAGATAATGAGAAGATAAAAAAAAACCACCTGAACTAGATTTACATTATAAAATGCCTTTGGATAGTTTTATCTGACAGTTAAAATAAAGGGGTCTTTTCTATGGTTCAATTACTACTTTTTTTTTGTTTTTACAGGGGTGTGTAGAAGTAATCTACCCTTTCAGGCTGTCAAAAATAAATCACTTCAGATAAAATAAGACTCTGTAACTCTGTAATAAAGCACTAATTTGAATTACATCTATCTGCCGTTAGGAGTGTGTCTAAGAATTTCATAGTTATTGATGTGTTTTTCTGCAAGCTAATCTGTGCTTCCTCAACATACTTGAGCCCATAAAGCTCAAATGCTATTTAAGCTATCAGGAAAATCTGCTTTTCTCTTGCCCCTCTTCAGTGGGCTGTTAAAATAGAAAAAAAAAGTATATTATTTGCAGTGAACAATTTCAATTTACTGCCTTTTGAATTTATACTCCATATAGTTCCCCAGTAAAATCTTTGTGAGCTTTCAGCCAATTGCTTGAAATGTTTCTTCTCCTGAGAAAGGCTGAAATTTGGGTTTATTAAATTTAGTCATGCTGAGCAACTGACTATGAAGGTGTCAAGGAGTAAGAAAAAAACCTAAAACAACACAAAAACCCCTAAACAACCAAAACACCCAAAAAACTTAAGTCATTTCCAAGGCCTCCACACTTCAACAGTAAACTGAGGTATCACAAACCTCCTGTTACTAGCAGGGAAAAAAAAAGAAAAGCCTTCAGAGGCTCCTTTTAGTTGACTGCTGTTTGTTATTTTACCTCAACTACAACTCATAACTTTAAAGCAATTAATTCATGAAATTAAAGTAATGCATTTATTTAAAAATAAAAATATTAGCTATTTCCTACATAATATGATCTTTTTATAACCAGATTATATGCCAAAACATTAAATTGTTCTTATTGCAAGTAATTTTTCCTTCCTTACTAAAAAGGCCATATGAAAGCTCTTTAAAAGCTACTTCCCCCTACTACCTGCATTACTTAGGATGATTTCTTGTGAAGTGACTATAACTTCTAAAAAAAAGAGAGTAAATTTGGTCCAAAGAAGCTATGTCTCCACCTCTACTGAAGATGAAGTCGTGTAATTACAACAGCAGAATTGTAACTACTTGTGTCTCTGCACCTAGATCAATAGTGCTAATTCATGCTTCATTGCTGTGTGACCCACAGTGCAGCAAAGTTCTGTTAATACATTAAATTAATGACAAAAAAAATTAAAGACCCAAACCAACCTGCTAAAAGTACTTGAGAGCAGAGTTTTGATGGCCTGGAATAGGACAATGGATTACTTTGGCGAGCTGTTCCGTTGGTTGGAATGTTTTTGCACACCCTGAGGAAAAAAAAAACCCAACCCCTAAACTGAACACCATCCTCTTTTCTATAGTTTGAAATAAAACATGCCTGGACACCAGGTCATCCACCTGACAGTCTACATTTCAGATTTGGTGACTGTTGTGCTGCCTGCTCTACCCTTCAGCTACACAGCCCAGTATTTATTGGTGCTGCAGCTTGCCAAGGTCTGAACTCTGTAGAACAATCATAAAAGGAGGGGTCAGAGAGAGAATGAAAAGATTAATCAGATGAACTTTTTGGGCTGTCAATCTTTTGTCAAGTGTTGAGACACAGTAGCTACAGTAGAAACATACTGGAAGAGCTCAGTCATCTTTAAGTTTCACAGCTCATCTATCATTCTAATGAGAAAATGTCTTCATCTGGTACCAGTAATTCAAAATACAATAATAAACGTGTGCAAATTCACATCACTTAAAAATTAATTGAGCTATGGGAAAAAGAGAATTACTTTTTTCAATCATGAAATTGGAAGCTCCTGAAAACATAGGAGTGTTTTGAACAGCAAACTACATGTCTGGCACTACAAAGATTACAGGCATGGTTTTATCACCCGTTCTTACAACACGATGCAAAGAAATACAGCTTTGCAGAGCACCAAGAGCACTTGGCAGTTGAAGATTGCTCATGGAGTAACACATGATTAAGATATGGAAGAAAGGCAGAGGAATGCTCAGTATTATTACAGTAATAATTTAAAGAAAAAGGTCATGAAACATTCAGTTCTAATGTAACTTGCAGTTTAGTGACTGACAATGAAGAGTAATTGAAGACATAATATGTTCACTTATTCTGATCTTAATTCTATACAGAGCACCTTATCACTTTAAGAAAGGCCTCTTCCTTGCTAAATCACATTATTTCTATTACTCAGGGAGTTACAACACTTGTAGAGTTCATACACATGTAATACAATAGGATTTGCATAACATGAAAGGCATTAGTGCTTTGATTAGCAGAACCTGCACAACCTCTCAAGTACTAGTTTCTAGTTGCTCTTTTAACCCAAGCATTTCCAAGTTAATGCTCACAGTGAACATTCAAGGTTTATCAGGACTCCAGTGATAGAGCTTGCCACTGTCACTCTGTTAATCCCAAAAAGCCAGTGCAAGTACACGAGACCATCGACTTACAGGAGACACCATGCTATTTCAGTCCTGCTGTCAGGAGGGTAACATCAAAGATCTTCTGCCAGCTGAGCATGAAGGAAATAAGAGATGAAGTGCTTGTTCTTCCTGAACATTACACAGAGACCAACGCTGTGTGTGTACTTTCATGAGAACAGAGACATTCTTTAAACCCCAGTGCCTGAAAATCTGGTATGAACTTGTCAATAACACAATGTATTTTCACCCACGTGAAAAGTTCTTAGATGATTTTCCTCTGAACATGCTTATCTTGTTCAAAAGTGCACTTCCACCATGTCAGTACACCAGCTGCCAGGCTATGTGTGGAGGTAAGGATAACAGCTCCAATGCCAAAACTCCATTTTTGGTCTATAAGGAGACTTTAGTTGAAGGAAACACTTCAGTAGCATTGTAGCATGAAGGCTCACCATTTCTGCCAAGTTCAGGGGTATACACTTAGGTTGGAGCAGGTTAGATTTCAGAGAAAGAACACTGCAATTTCACCAACTACTGCTCACATTTGGAGCACAGGAAGAGGATTAAATACACAAAACACTGCTCTTAATCTCAATGAACCACAGTAATTCACACTGACACTGTTCAGAACGATTTTGAAGGAAAAAAAACCATGAGATCCATGTGAAACCCTGGTGTGCTCCTACAGATACAGCACTATAATAACAGAAGACCCCATCTCCCACAGTTTCTGACCCCAGCCATCTGAAGACTCCTGGAGACCAAGAGGAGCAAAGCAGGCACCTCTGCAGAACATTTCTTCCCTAGCAAGGCATTCAAGACTGCCATCCCACCAGGCAGCCAAGGATATTACAGAATATTCAGGACAAAGTCTTACCTACTTTAGTACAAGCTGTTTGATTTATAAATCACTAACATGTATAAGTGAAGAAGAAAGCATTCGTCCCTGTAGCAAAACCAAAAGGAATTTATCTTATAAGGCCTATTGTGATTCCAAATTTATTACAATATTTAAATAATGTTACTATTGGGTTTCTATGAAACTATTATTAGGCTAATATTGTGATTTCACTTTGTCAGTTCAACGAAATTACATATTGATGCCTTGTTTCTCCACAGCAGCTTATATCCTGCTGTGTTTATTTTGCTTGGCAACTGGATTTTGAGTTTTAAATAAGTGTGCAAGTTGGAAAGAATGAATTCCATTAAGTGATCTTTTATAAATAAAAAGGATCACACATACACACACAAAAAAGCCTGTTTCTGATGTGTTGAGATTCTGTGAAGTCGCAGCAAGCTCTTCAAAAGGCAGACAGAAAATATTATGTCAGTGAAATTTAATGCTAAAAATGGGAAGAGGGAAAGGAATGCAAATTTTAAATCTCACTTCACTCAACGTAGTAAATAAACATTAATACTTACTTTTCTGGTCCAGACACCAGGTAGTTGCAACAGAATTACAATTTACTGCCGCAGATTTATGTGCAAAAAGGAAAAGTCAGGTGTGTGCAACAAAAGAGTATGTGCTTTCTAAAATGGGTACCTTGCAAACTACCTGTGTTCTCCTGACAGTACCCTTGTGTTAACATGCTGTGAATAACCATTAACTAAGAGGTTTACTATTTCTCTCCTGGAAATATTATTTAAGGCTCTGCATGGAAAAAAAAAATTTTTCAGGTGATGTGGTTTTATCATAAAGAGGCAATTTCCTAATCTTTTGCATTCTGAACTAATGGTTTTATTTAAAACCTTTTCAAAGGTTGTATTTAGGACAGAGGCATTTAGGACAGTACTCTGTATTGGTTAGACCACACCTTGAGTACTGTGTTCAGTTCTGGGCCCCCCAGTTTGGGAGGGACGTTGAGATGCTTGAGCATGTCCAGAGAAGGGCGACGAGGCTGGTGAGAGGCCTTGAGCACAGCCCTATGAGGAGAGGCTGAGGGAGCTGGGATTGGTTAGCCTGGAGAAGAGGAGGCTCAGGGGTGACCTCATTGTTGTCTACAACTACCTGAGGGGTGGCTGTGGCCAGGAGGAGGTTGCTCTCTTCTCTCAGGTGGCCAGCACCAGAACAAGAGGACACAGCCTCAAGCTACGCCAGGGGAAATTCAGGCTCGAGGTGAGGAGAAAGTTCTTCACTGAGAGAGTCATTGGACACTGGAATGGGCTGCCCAGGGAGGTGGTGGAGTCGCCGTCCCTGGGGCTGTTCAAGGCAGGACTGGACATGGCACTTGGTGCCATGGTCTAGCCTTGAGCTCTGTGGTAAAGGGTTGGACTTGATGATCTATGAGGTCTCTTCCAATCCTAATAATACTGTGATACTGTGATGTGGTGCTGAAGGGACATCGTCTAGTACCAGACTTGGTAGAGTTAGAGAATGGTTGGACTGGGGGATGTTAAAGGTCTTTTGAACTGAAACTGTTCTATGACTTTATGACAGATTATTATTACCTATAAAAAGCCCATTAATAGATCACACATTTTCTTTCAAAAATTCATTACCTTTGTAGGACCAGAGTCTGCCACGTGCATTTCCCACAAGTATGTAGCTTGCATCAGGAGCAGCCTTATTGGTATCAATAGTGTCATTTGCTTGACATGGCATATTATAGAATCATAGAATCAACCAGGTTGGAAGAGACCTCCAAGATCATCCAGTCCAACCTATCACCCTGCCCTATCCAATCAACTAGACCATCTTATATCTTAGGACTATACATTTTATTCTTAATTGCTTTCACAACAAAAACATCTCAGAAACACCAGTTCCTGCTTCCAAAATAAAAAGGAAACACTATGTGTAATACTTCAGTCAAAGTGCCAACAAATCTTTTCAGTCCCATTAAAATGCCACTGCACTCAATCCCTCACTGCATTACAGTCACTTTAGAAGGCAGTTGTTTAGCTTGTCATCCTGTCTACCTATCGTATTTCTTTCTCTTTCCAAGCAAAAGACAAGTAGCCTTAAAATACTGTTACATGGGGAGGTTATAGAACGTACAGCAGATGTTATTGAGTAAGGAATGCAAAAGAGGGCTGTGGGAAACAAAAGCATCCATCTCAACAGACTCGTAAAAAACCATCACTGTGTTTCTATTCCTTTAATTGACTTTTTGTAATAGCCAGCTAAATTTTTTATTGGTTTTCTGCTTTACAGCATGTATTTAACCAGAGTAAAACTAGCAAAGAACTCATCTTAGACTCTCTTCTTAACTACCAGCAAGGCTATTTCTCTATCACTGTTGTTCAGTGCACAGGTCCATTCAGACACTGAAAACAAAATAAAGTGCAGCTGAATGAAGTCAGACATAATTTAGTAATATTTTTTTCTCTGTGAAATTACTACTAAGTCACATATTTGTTAAAGTGCATTTTACAATTCTTGACTAACATTTAAGGAGATTAAATACATTTATAACTATTTCATTGTGATTATTTACATAGCCAAAAAAGGCTTACATTGTACACAGCACTGCATTCAGCCTGGGGCAAAGCCCTCCAGGATGGTGACAGTTCAGGCTGTGCCTGAGCTGAACAGCCTGGCAGTTTCCCAGTCTGCTAGACATATCCCCTTCACACACACACACACACACCCTACTATGCAAACATTTCTGAATAGATAAGAGTCTGTTTTCCAAGATAATTAGAACTCACAGAAACCACCCAGGAATCTCCTCTGCTCCTAACAGTAATGAGAAAACAAATGCACAAGAGAAAAAAAAAAATTATAGACATATTGGGGTCAAATCTACCCAGAGCTCCAACAAATGCCATGAGCACATAGAAAAGAAACAATCTTTGGCTCCTGAAAGACAAATTATTATTCCAAGATGTTCAACTTGTTGCCAACACAGAACTGCAACTGGTTAATTTGTCACATCAAAGTGTCCCTGGCTATAACAAACACTTAGATTTCTGAAGAAATTAATCCTCAGAAGCCTCTCTTTTAAAAAATTAAACAAATGGCAATAACTATTACTAATTTAATTGCTGGTGTCTGTTAGAGGAAACTGGGAGGGGGGAGGAGGGGGGAAGTGTTGTTTTATCCCCAAAATTCAAAACTCACAGCACACTGAGTGAATACTCTAACTCTAAGAAAAGGAGCTCCCCCCTTGCAGGGGGCCAAAGCCAAGGCTATCTTCCAGCTCAAAGATCCAAAGCTTTGGATCTACATAATGCCATTTTTTCCAGGGTACAGACCACTGTTGCAGGTTTCTGTTTAAACAGAAATCTTGTCTGCTAAAATCCAAAAATATGTAAGGTGTAAAAGGGCTTTGGATTTGTCAGAGTTGATTTTTCACAGGGACGTAAGGCTGGGTTATGGAAACCAGGGTGCTCAGCTGATGGCATAGTTCAAGTGCTAATTAAGATAAGACATCAAGCAATTTATTAGTCATTAAGGAGCTACCCAAACATGACAAATAGATATTTGCTAGTAAAATTTGGTCATGGTATTAAAGGACCTCTGGTACAATTATCAGGGTGGAAGAAAACAAAGTCTGAAAGTTATGATTACAGGAAAGAGAGAATTCAAAGCAAATAGAGCTGAAATGAAAGAAATACATATACTGAAGTTGATTGCTACATAACCCTATCATTATAATGGACATGAACTGAATTTGGACTTAGAAAAAAGTTCAGAGCTAAGAAGAGAGCCTCATCTTAGACCTGTCAGCCTTTTCTCCAACTCATTTTTTGTATCACCTTTCCAGGTGATATTATTTACCAATCCTCTTAACTGGTATCTATCTGTTACTTATTAATTTGTAATGTACCCTAAAAACGTCATTATTGCTGATAAACATCTTCAAATGTCACAGGATGGTAGGGGCTGGAAAGGACCCAAGGAGATTATCAAGTCCAACTCCCCTGACAGAGCAGGACCAAACAACCTAGCACAGATCACAAAGGAAAGCATCCAGACAGGCCTTGAAAGTCTCCAGAGAAGGAGACTCCACAACCTCTCCGGGGAGCCTTTTCCAGTGCTCTGTGACCCTTACAGTAAAGAAATTCCCCCTTGTGTTGAGGTGAGCCTCTTGTGCTGCAACTTACACCCACTGTTCCTTGTCCTATCACAGGGAACAAGTGAGAAGAGCCTATCCCCACCCCACTCCTGACCAGCCCTCGGGTGTTTATAAACATTTATTAAACCCCCTCTCAGTCTTCTCCTCTCCAGACTCAAAAAGCCCCAAGCCCCTCAGCCTCTCCTCATAAGCCATGCCCTCCAGTCTCCTAATCATTGTTATAGCCCTCTGCTGGACCCTCTCCAGCAGATCCTTGCCCCTCTTAAACTGGGCAGCCCGAAACTGAATGCAGTATTTTGCCTATTATGCCTAATAATGCCTGAAGTAATTTATGTAAATTTAAATATATCCTTTAGAAAAGAATTCATTTTCTGAGGATGCTTTTCATTGCATTTCCTTTCTCTTCTGTATCAAGCCCTATTACTTCAAGGTGGACACATCTGTTACTAATGTAACTAACACTCAGAAAAGTTCACAGTAGCCATATGCCTAAACGAATGCTTCCATTTGGAGGTAGCCTTGTTCCAGCTTAAGGCAAGTCCTTGGTGAGCATGGCTTATTTGCTTTTATCTTTCATTAATGGGACTCTGGTTGCAGAGATATCCTTGTCTAGACAGACTCTGACTCACTGGAAATGTCACTACAGACAGGTAGAGGCCCCAGGCAGAAATCAAGGTCTTGTTATCTTCACCATTTCATAATCATATGCTAAAGGATCACTACTCTTACAAGAAATAGAAAAAAAAGTATCTTCAGGAATAAAATGGAACAATAGAGGGATGAAATGAGAAAAGAAGAGGTGAAAAAGAAAGGAAGTTAAAGTGGCAATAATTTCCCACTTAAACTGAAGTTATCCACAAAATGTGACAACTGTTTCAGACTTTGACTAATTTAGTTGTTCAATTAACACAAGTATTCACTTTTCTTCCCACTTATTTTGGGGAGGAGAAGGAAGGATGTGGTATTTATGTGCTACACTTATAATCTCCAAGTGACATCTCTAGAAAGGTTCACTGCTTAATAGTAGTTTGCAGTAGGACTGTCACGTGGAGATTGCTAAATTGTGTGCATCCCAGGGACTACTGCCCACTACTGCTGCTTCATGTGGGCATCATAGACACAGCCAGAAACAACCTGAGGATTAGGTGCAGCAGTGAAGAGCTCTGGGGCACAAGTAGTCTTTTCATCAATCTTCCTGACAAAAAGCAAAGCAATTGAATGGGTTGATCAAATCAACAAATGGCTACAGAAGCCATGGTCACAGTCAGGGTTTTGGGATCATCAATCAATCAACCCCACCACTACCACTTCAAGGCCAATGCCAGCAGCAGGTGCCTAGAACCTGAGGAAGGTTGGCAGAGTGGGTGGAAGGGATGCCATCCAGAGAGACTTTGACATGATTGAGAGATGAGCCATTGCCAGTCTCATGAAGTTCAGCAAAGCTGAGTGCAAGGTCCTGCACCTCAGCTGGGGCAGCTCCACTCACAAACAGGCTGGGCACAGAATCAATAGAGAGAAGCCCTGAGAAAAAGGACTTTGGGTTGCTTGTGGATGAGAAGCTCAACATGAAGACAGCAATGCACACTTGCAGTCCAGAAAGCTGACCTACTCCTGGGCTGCATCAAAAGAAGTGTGGTCAGCAGGTCAAGAGAGGTGATTCTCTCCTCCTGCTCCATGCTCATGAGACCCCACTTAGAGTACTGCATCCAGCTCTGGGGCCCTCAACACTAGAAGAACATGGAACTGCTGGAGTGGGTCCAGAGAAGAGTCACAAAGATGATCAGAGAGCTGGAGCACCACTCCTATGAAGACAAGCTGGGGGAACTAGGGTTGTCCAGCTTAGAGAAGACTGGACTCTGGGGAGACTCTATAGCAGCTTTTGAAGGGGGCCTACAGGACAGCTGAAGAAGGACTTTTTACAAGTGCATTTAGTGATAGGAAGAGAGCTAATGGATTCAAACTGGAAGAAGATAGGTTTAAATTAGACATTATGAAGTAATTCTTCATCATGAAGGTGGTGAAGTACTGTGATGGGTTACCAAGATAAGCTGCAGAGGCTCCAACAGTGGAAATGTCCAAAACCAGGTTGAAGGAGAATCTTGAGTAACCAGGTCTAGGTCTAGTAGGAGTTGTCCCTGCCCATAGCAAGGGAGAAAGAATTAGATGATTTTTACGATCCCTTCCAACCCAGACCACTTCTTTCTTCAACTACTGTGAAGTAATTTTTCTAGATATTAAGACTCAGTAAAATGTCAGAGTTCCTTACAGAGCCTCTCCCCTCCAGGCACTCTGCTGCCTCTATTTTCCTCTGAACTCTAATTCCACCTTTCTAAAATGATGTTTCTATGGTAGTTTCAAAACAATGTAAGGCCAAACTGCTAGGAAGTAAAAAAGTGTTATCCCTTCCTCACCTCTGCCTTGGTAACACATTGTTGCTGAATCCATGAGCTGACCCAGCGCAACTCATACTGGGTGAAAGCTGCTGCTAATGCAAAAGGAGTGGGAGAGCCTTTGGAGACAAATGTGACTGTCCCTTTGCAGCAGAGCAGCACTGACTTAGACCACTTTAAGCCAGCCATGAAAATACATTCCACTTCTCTCTCTTCCTTGGTCCTTAATGTGATTTGCAAACCAGCTTGTCTAAATGCTTTTGTGGTGGTGGCCTTTTCAGCCTCTCTCAACCCTCACAGATGTTTGCTTCACTTCAGTCTTTTCTGCCCACAAGCTCCTGCACATTGTTCTTTAGTTCCTGAAGTACTGTTGCCTCTCAAAGTCACAGGACAATTAGGGCAGGAGACACTTTAATGAACGTGTAATGAAAGGTAGGGAAATTATTACTTTGTGATTGATGTGACACTGAAAGGGAGCCAGAGAAAGGAAGGGGAACATAAACTGGAAGCACTGGCAGCACAGCAAGCTCAGAAAGTGGTTCTAGCAGCAGAACTGGTAGTGAATGTGGTTAATAATAAGTTTGCAGGTAATGGGAGCAAAAAAAACATAGTACAAGACAGAGACAGAAGCTGCATGGAGGAAGGAAGAGGAAAAGTCCCAGTTTGCCTTTATTGTGACTTTGTTGACAGGAACATTGGGATTGGTTTTAGTATTCATCTAACAGGAACTGGCTATGAGTTCCAAAAGTCTCTCTTCCTGCTCCAACCCTTCACAAGTGCCTTTGGAAAACAGAAGAGCTACCTCTCTGCAGTGTGTCAAACCTGCACTCATTAGGTAAAACTCATACCACTTCATCCTGCTCCCTGGCTGCACAATTCCCTTTATCCTGGTTAAAGTGAAATCTTGCTGCAGGAATACACCACCCACCAAACCTATTTTTGTCTCCAAGAACTATTACCCCATGGGGTCACCACTTCCTATCCCACAAGATTCCAGAATAATGCATTTCAGGTCAAAGCATGTCTCAGTAAAATCAAATAATTTCCTTCAGAATATAGATCTTTAGAGTTGTTATATGACAGAAGACATTCAAAGTTGGAAGCTAGATTGATATGTTACAACAAAAAAAGTTCTGTTTCAGAAGGCAAAGGAAAGATGCTTTTGGTAAGAGGCTTTTAAAACAGAAAACAATTAGGAAAATCAGATAGCTGCCTCCCCTCCCCCCCATTATTTTTCTCTTCAGTTTAAAAATGCTTCTAATAGCAAAATGTCATCCTGACTCTGTCCCCTTCCCTCCAACACCTGCTGCAGGCACTGGAAATTATTACACTACCATACAACAGCAGCTCCTCTCCCTTATTTGCACTTACAGGTGGTTTTGCTGGCCCAACACTTAAGAGTGCTAAAAACAGTCATGTCAACACATTTTTTTTTTCCCTGTAATAACAACATATAGAAAAACTATGTAGAGTAATTAGATCTGAATCCTGATCACCTTTCTCCATGTGCAAATGGCAATTTTTATTTTCAGCAAAAAACCAAGAATTGACAGCCTGCACTTGAAATACCAGACTCTGCATCTGTCAGCCTGCAAGGGAAGACAGCTACTGATAATCTCTGACAACAGAGTACAGACACTTCAATCAAAAGAAGGTGTATCGATATTCTGGTCAAAATCTTCATGTGCGGTGGATGAAAGTTTACTTGTGGAAAGGTGGACAAGCAATGGTTAAAAAGATCTTACACTTAATCACCAGTGAATTAATTCTATGTTGTAGGCACGATTTACAGTTTTCTCTTTTTTATGATGAGCACTGTTGGGCAGCTATATTAATTGTGGTAGACTCTCCATCACCTCCAGTTACTAAATTAAGATACAGTTTAGTTTGAGCTAGAATTTACCTAATGATTTTTTATGGTTTGTATGTGAAAACAATGGATCCTTCTGGCCCTTATGAATTATTAATCATATTGTTGGAGTTGCTCTCTGCTATCAGGTCTTGTCACCATTACTTCTAAGAGAAGATAATAGCTTCTATTTTCCACTAGCTGACACAATGTGACAAGTTTATCTCTGTGTGTTCCTGTTGAAAACTAAGATTTACAGCTACCACAAATTGAGACTGTGTAGTCTGTAATACTGCGTCTCACGGTGGCTCCAAGGAGCTATTTTTTTTTTGTCAGTTTAGTGAACTAAAATGTATTGCACAGCTCCAGTGCAAACTCTGTTCTGCTATGTTGCATATATGTCAGTGAACCGTAATGGTGTTTCTCTAAGTTATGTATCTTTAGTAAGATTAACTCCACAGTAATTTAAATTTACATCAGTAACAAATCGGAGCTGAAGTGGCCATCTCTACCACTTTGGTTAAGAATTAGAAGAGGAGATCCTTAAAAAAGAAATATGACAAGTTTCAATAAATCAATAACCACCATCAGGCAGAAATTCAAATGCAAACCACTTCAATAAAGCATAAGGTCATTTTGAATTCAGGTCTGTTCATTGCTGTTACTAATAACTGGTGGTATAGATTATGGGATCAGAGAAAAGGCTTTTCATGTCTCAAGTTGTGCCAGTGGAAGTATAGGCTGGATGTTAGGAGGAAGTTCTTCCCAGAGAGAGTGATTGGCATTGGAATGGGCTGCCCAGGCAGGTGGTGGAGTCACCATCCCTGGAGGTGTTCAAGCAAAGCCTGGATGAGGCACTTAGTGCCATGGTCTAGTTGACTGGCTAGAGCTAGGTGCTAGGTTGGGCTGGATGATCTTGGAGGTCTCTTCCAACCCGGCTGATTCTACAATTCTATGTGAGATCCAGAGAAAATGGGTAGGAATATGGAGGCAACTGACCCACTTAGTGAGGACACTCACTGCCTGTTACCATCTTTAGTGTGAGATTTTAGTTAGCATTAAAATGCATTAGATTGAACCTTGTATTTCATCTAGAGAATCTATAGCACAAATCATGTCACATTATCAAAGTAATATTCTGGGTAAGAAATTGTGACTTGGTTTGTGCACTCACATCCTTAAAGCAAAGTAGTCTTAACCCTTCTCAAAATGGCCAAAATTGTAGGAGAAACATGATCATTAACTACAGATGTATTTCTGGCTCCACATTGCCTTAGGTCAAAAGTCCATCCTAATATTTTTTTAGGTGACCATCCCAAACTTAAAATTTTTGAATGCAGTTGCCCATACTGCTGTCTGCTAAGCCAAATTACTTTCCCTGCTGAAGTTTGTGTCAAAACAGCTTGAGTGCTTCAGCATTAAAAAGTAATGAAGGGAGAAGAGCTAGTGTACTTTCCTTCTTCTCTTAACACTGGAGTAGAATAGAAAGAAAAGGAAGGGCAAAGAAGGATGTTAGAAAACCAGAGAAAAATCCAGAAACCCTAAGTAAGGAAAGACATCCAGGTCGACTTGGAAGTGAAGTAGGTCTGAAGGGAATGACAATGACCATAGGAAAATATAGATGTTTTGGCAAAGGAAGGGGGAGAAAGCCATTGCAAAAGGGCACAGATAGGTAGTGGAGCTGAAGAAGCAGGAGCAGATGCAAGCTACAGTGGCAGATGCAGAAATCCTACTGAAGGCTGCACTGCTACACAATTGTAAATTAAACCAGGAACTCCAAGTCTCATTTTTCTTTTTTTTTCCCAAAACCACATTTCATTTTTATTTTTTAAGTAACCTGTTCTAATAAGCAGGTTATCCCTGTAGCTGAAGTTGCACAGGTCTGCACAGCAAATCTTGATTAGTGACTTCTTCCTAGAAGTGATTCTCACACAGAGAAATTCTGTAAAGTTTATGATTTCAGAAGTTCTATCCCAGAGCATACAAATGTAGCACATTTTTAAAAAGTCAACAGTAGGCAGGATAATATTGCTTGGACAATTGCTGCCTTGTTCTTAATCAGACAGTTACCTCTGCCTTCATTTCATGCCAGGCAGAAGCAAGCTGTAGCTCCAAAGCTAGGTTAATGCATATACCCAAGCACAGCACCAAACTTCTAGAGCTGAGTTACAGAGTTTATTTGTCCCAGCTTGTTATCCAGGCCCTATATTAGTCCAACAGGAGTAGACCGCTGATCACTGAACCACCTTTTACATCCTTCCAACTTCCTTCCTCAAATCCTTCTTTAAAGTTTTCTGTGCACTAGCTACACCTATAGACACTGAACGCCTCCAGTACCCACGGAGTGAGTTGCAGAAGTGACAAGCACTCATGTGTTTTCCCTAACATACGAAGCACTTGAAAAATAAGATCATTTCCAAACTGAGCCCTCAATGTCAGAGAAGTTTATAGTATTAACCTTGCACTTTGCAGCCTCATGCATGAAATGTGGATTGTATCTGCACCTAATCACACACATTTTTCTCTCTCACACAGCCTCCTGTAATAGATCAAATTTAAGGATGAATTCATTGATACTTGTCACAATACCACAATTGATGACAGTGCCATACAGATGTATAAGTGTACGTTAACGTGGCTTTTCATTGTAGGGTTAGAATAGCAAACAGTTAATAATATGTGACCATACACTGAAAGATGAGGGGGAAAAAAAGCACACCTCTAACCTTCCACAGAAAGTACAGAATAAGGAAGAAATAAGGAGAGAAGAAAGGAAAAGAAAATTATGGGAAGAAAGGATTGTGCTATATACTAGGATATCACATTAGGGTTTCATAATCCTCTTGAATTACAAAGTGCTATTTTTTGTGTATTTCACATTGTAGGCTTAATAGCTTATTTAGAGGGTTAGTGACTGGAGGTGTTGTGTAGCATTTAATATGTTCTGTAAAACTACTACACAGGAAACCTGCTATCTAGAATATGGAAAATCTTTTAGTGTGAGTGCTATTTTGTATTTCAGTGCAGTACTGGAAAATACTTCCTGCCAGAACTGTCACAACCTGTTATTTAGCACAATGATTTTGCTAAACGTGAGAAAACACTGGAAGAAGAAATGTGGGCACTGAAATTATTTATTTTTAGACAGTTGCCTTTGTAACCTGGGTTATGCAGATTCTGAAACCGAGACACTGTTTTTGCTAATGAGTAGCTAAAGCAAAGAAACATCCCAACACCTCTAAACAAAATTACCTGCCATGAAATACAGCTCTTGGAAAATGTAGCACTACTGATAACTTCTACTGCATCTGGAGCAGCTTGTAATAGTTTGACTTTAGAAAAGACTTTGAGGGAAACCACTGAGGGTGGGCCAGATGCTAAAGACAGTGGATTGACTAAGAAGTTGGTGGAGGAAAAAAAATAGCATTAAATTATTCAACAGCAACATCCTACATACTTTCATAGTGCAGTATAATCCTGATTTAGCTGTGTACCCATGGGTTGCCTCTTAACATATATATTCTGAAGCTTATAAATATGCTATGAAATATACTATTTTCAAGAAGTTAGGAATTCAAAGCTGCCAGTGATTGTGCATCCTGCGCCCCTTCAGAGATCAGTGAGATCTCAGTCTAGACTCTTACCCCTTCTGTTCCCTGGGCACAGTGTTAGTGCTGAACAAAAAACCCTGCCAAGTGGGTCCTTTTAAACCATTCATACTATGTTTTAGTGCAGTAAAGTCTAGAAGTATTTGTAATCTCAGGCTTCACAGCCTGAAAGTTACCTTCCCATGGTAAGTCTTAGATAACAGGACAGAAAGCACTTGAAGCTACAAATGCAGACACAGCTTTAACGAAGGTTTATTTAATGCCCAGAGCAATGATATAGTTCATCTGTCAGCAAAGCTGAAAAGGTGTGGGCAAGAACATATGCTCCATCATCTCAAATAGATGATCAACTTGCCTTTTGATTTCCCACCATGCTGCCAGTAGTCATGTTTTGTCTGGCAGAATGTGGCTCAGAGCTCTCAAGGAAGCAATTTTATCCACTCTCTTCCCTGAAATGGCCAGTACCTTAAAGGCATAATTAAGTCCTAAGTACATAATACTTAGTGACATTTAGTGAAGCATATCCTCTCTGGCAAACTGCCATTGTAGAAGAAACAGCAGACAAATGTATTTGCATTGTTTTCAGTTGGTTTGCAATTTTTTTTTTGGGGGGGGGGGAGGGGGTAGTTGCATTGTCAGCAAATGAAGTGTTAGATGAAATACACTGGTTAACAGACTGAACTACATCACATTGATGTAGTGAAAAGAATGGATTTGTTTTGCAATAAGCAATATTTGATGAAAAAAAAGTCTCTCTAAATCTACATAAAATGCCTTACTTCTGCTATTAACACTTATGTAGTTTACACTTCTCACGAGTACAGAGTTAGACCAATAAAACAATTGTTACAATTCACAGCCACACTGTAGTGGTCTGTTGAAATTTGAATAAAGTAGATCTTCTCTTACCCCTGCTTGGCTTCATGCACTCCTCCTCAAACTCACTCCGAAGAATCAACTTTTTGTTTCTCCTTAAAACAGCAGGTGATGAGCATTACTGGGCAAGAATGGATCAGAGAAATGTGAACATCTTGACTTACAATTTCCTTGCTTACATGTTATGTCTCTGTAGCTGACAGGGCTACTTTGTAACAATCATAGAATCAACCAGATTGGAAGAGACCTACAAGATCATCCAGGCCAACCTAGCACCCAGCCCTATCTGATCAACTAGACCATGGCACTAAGTGCCTCATCCAGGCTTTGCTTGAACACCTCCATGGACAGCAACTCCACCACCTCCCTGGGCAGCCCATTCCAATGCCAATCACTCTCTCTGGCAAGAACTTCCTCCTAACATCCAGCCTAGACCTCCCCCAGCACAACTTGGGACTGTGTCCCCTTGTTCTGTTGCCTCTAATCTCCAGCAAGAGAGGAAAATCTAAACTCAGCATATTAAAAAACCAACCAACCAACCAACAAACCCCAAAGTTGAACATGGCAGAACTTCACATTTTCATTTAAATGCTCTCAAATTCAAAGCCAGTAAAGAAAACCAAGGAAATTGTCAAAAGACACTGTATTTAACATGAAAATTCCATTCAGAAAATGGATATTCCCTGTTAGAGATCACATTAATAATTTGGCTTCCATTTCTTGTTTGTTTCCTCCATTTACAAATAAAATCTACCAGGCTTTGGTGAAATAATTCACAGATGAAAATCTTAGTCTGCATTCCATCCTTTAAATCTTTATAGCTTTACTACACCCAACAGCCTGCCTGGTGAGAAGTTAGTTGAGCATCCAAGGTAAAGCATCTAAGAACCAGCAACAAACTACAGTGGGTTTCATAACCACTGCCCAAGCTGTCAGTTCTGCCCCAGCTGTCAATCCTGCCCCTCTGATTTGATTGCTGGAGGACATAGCTTTCAATTAAGATGTTGTAACTTTTAAGGAAGCACTAGAGCATGAGCTATCTTACAGCCTAGTACCTTTCATTAGACAATAACTTCATTAAAGGTGGGGAGTGACATCATAAATAGATAAAGCAAGATTAATTAATTTTCATCTGTTAATGCAAAAGTCTTCTGCTTTTAGCAGCAAGAACATCTTGTTATTAAATGCAAGTATTTGCCAAGCACTCTAAGTAATACAGTTTCAAAGCAGAGAAAAATAGTATTTAATCTCAGTGACAGCAACCTCCAGCCTTACTGTACAAAACATCCTCTGCAATATCACCATCATCTAACTCAGCTAACATAAATGTAATGTTGCTCTTACATTTACAATGCAAGGAAATTTACCATCAAGGTGGACTCTCAGTTCTGTCACAAATTCCTCTCACCATATTAGGCAGGATGAAGAAAACCCCTAGCTCTTGGCTCCAAGGGGCAGGATAGAAAGACCAAGCATATGAATTCTGCAAATGCATGTGTTGTGCAATTAGAAGATTTTTCACCCCTCACATTCTGTTTGTGGCACGTGATTCTTTAGGGTTTTCAAAGCTGCACAAAAGGTTTCATCCACAGGTGTCGTGGAGGCAGGGAATTAACGTGGTCACATCAGGAAATATAAAAAATAGAATTATTTTATTTTCCTGGAACCCCACACCCAAAACTGTATACAAAAAAAAAAAATAGCTTATTAGCAGACTCAGTTTGATCAGGAATAACTTACAAAAGGATTTGGCTACTTAGGAAGCCAGAAAATGGAAAAGGCTAAGCTATAAACACAGCTTTACCCCACCATCAATCAGGCTGAGCAGAAGTTTAAGGGGAAAACTACTCATGGATGTGAGCTAGACACTCAAAGATCTCGTGCTGGATCCTTTCTGCAGGAGCAGTCTGTGATGTTACCTGTAATATCCAATAATAGAGATCCATGCCACAAAATGTCCGAGATGAGTCATAGAGCTGCCAAACTCAGAAATGTCTTGAGCACTTCTTCCTGAGTGGGATGGCCACAGGACGATGCTGCCCTCACAACGGGGTGGGGAGAGCCCAAAAACTGTTAGGGTCCCCCATCTGGGAGGCAGCCAGCAATTAGCTCCTAATAGGGTCTGAGAGAGAGCAGTCCAAGTGCTGCAGTCTCTCTCTCTCTCTCTCCAAGGACCCGAAGCTCATCAAGCCTGCCGGCTTGCACAAAAGAGCATAAAGGTGGGGAGAGCCATCCAAAGCAGGGATAGTCCAGTAAGATGGGAACTTGTCCTTCACAGTAGCAGGGGACTCTCCAGGCAGGAACTATCAAGGCAGAAAGCACCCCAAGGTGGGAAGAACCCTCTATTTATCCCTTTCTCTAGATAACTAAGTGCAAAACCACAGCCAATCACCAGCCTGATTTCAGCGTGGACATCTGCATGATCTACACAGGTCACCCCATGTGCAGCAAAAGGACCCATTGCTGCCCCACTTCAAGCCCTCAGGGCAGGGCGAGGGGGAAGCAGGTTTTCATGCTTTTCTTCTCCCACAGAGAGGGAGTAGGAAGGAATTGGGGGTATCCAGGACAACAGGATTTATGACATTATCTTTAGCTGGTTTTAAAACACTGAATATTACTTTTATTTACTAAAAAAAGTCAGTGGTTACCAATGAACAAAATTCAACTGCCCTAGTTTAGCTAGATGCACTGAATTCAAAGGCACTCATTCAAGCCTCTGGCTCACCTTTTATGGTTAATCACTGGAAACAGTATGAAGTTCATTGCTAGTCTGACTTATCTGCAATTTTTATGTTTTTGTGGTTTGGTTTTTTGTTGTTGATGATGTTTTTTTGTTTGAGTTTTGAGTTTGGTGGAGGTTTTTTGTTTGTTTTTTAGCATGCGTGCTTGGGTTTTCTTAATTAATTTTATACTAAGCATAAAAGCAGCACAATAGAAAACAAATTGAACTAATTTTTTCTGGAGTATGTTTACTGGCTTAATTGCTGAGATATTATTTTCACCTCAGAATTAAGAGTTGGCAGACTAGTCTTTTCCACTAGAATGGAAACTAGCAAGCAAAGAGTATCCTATAGCACAAGAATTAAATACAATTCTTTGACCTCAGCCAAACTGAACATCCTAAGTAATTTTCACTGGAGTATTTTTATGGGCTATTTAAATGTTTCAAAAATCATAGAATCAACCAGGTTGGAAGAGACCTCCAGTCCAATCTATCACCCAGCCCTATCCAATTAACTAGACCATGGCACTAAGTAACTCATCCAGGCTTTGCTTGAACACTTCCAGGGCTGGTGACTCCACCACCTCCCTGGGCAGCCCATTCCAATGACAAATCACTCTCTCTGGGAAAAACTTCCTCCTAACATCCAGCCCATACCTCCCAAGGCACAACTTGAGGCTGTGTCCCCTCATTCTGTTGCTGGTTGCTTGGGAGAAGAGACCAACCCCCACCTGGCTAGAACCTCCCTTCAGGTAGTCATAGACATCAACATATATGTGTAGACAGCAATGAGGTCACCTCTGAGCCTCCTCTTCTCCATGCTAAACAACCACAGCTCCCTCAGACTCTCCTCATAGAGTTTGCGTTCCAGGCCCCTCACCAGCTTCCTCACTGTTCTCTGGACACATTCCAGTATCTCAACATCTCTCTTGAATTGAGGAGCCCAGAACTGGACACAGGACTCAAGGTGTGGCCTGACCAGTGCTGAGTACAGGGGAAGAATAACCTCCCTTGTCCTACTGGCCACACTGTTCCTGATCCAAGCCAGGATGCTATTGGCTCTCTTGGCCACCTGGGCACACTGCTGTCTCATCTTCAGCTACTATCTACCATTACCCCCAGGTTCCTTTCTGCCTGGCTGCTCTTCAGCCACTCTATCCTCACCCGGTAGCACTGCTTGGGGTTGTTGTGGCAAAACATCTATTCTTTTAAGTGAGCTTTCCCTTTGAAATCTGGTTTAAAAATGCTGAACTTGCCAAAGTCACCACATTTTTGTTGTAATCTGGCATTGTTCCCCTCTACCCATATGAAAAGTAGTTTTAATAGTATTTAGCACTATTTAATACTATTTAATAGTATTTAGCACTTTGAACCATACATTCATTTTTTATTGAATGTGACCAAAAACTGGGGGAGGCTGGGAGGGGAAGAGAAATGCTCCAGCTGATAACATATACTTTCACTTCTTCAGCATACTTCTAACAGGTCTCAGGGGGAAAAAAAAAAAATTAACACTGCATTATGTGCTGTAGGCAGCTGCTAATTTTTAGTAATAATAATTTCAGTGCTTTCTATGCAGTTACTGACATTCACTCCATCACAGAAACAAAACAGTTTCATAGCAGCAGTAAACTACCCACCACAGCTCACACTGCAAATACAGAACATACGCAGGAAACTGCTGCTCATCCATCTGGAGGTAGAAATCAATGAGGAGCTATCAAGATAAACTTTTATATATATATATATATTTATTTCATCATATCAAGAATGGATAAAGGAGCTGAAGCTCAGGACTCAGCATTTAGAGAACATTTTTTGCTTTATCTCTACAGGTACTTATGCAGCATCCTGAGATTTGCAGAGACCAGGGTTACCCATGAACCTGAGAGTGAGAGGGCAGCTGACAATGTCCAAGTTCTATATTGAATGCTGCAGCCAGCCTCACAGTGTGCCTTCAAATTGCAAGAGTCAGCACCTTCTCTATAGAAACGGCACTTGAAAGACACTATCTCAGTTGCAGAGAAATGTTGAAAGGGAACTGCATGTGAAAAAGCAGCCAAGTGACAACAAGGAGGTTTGGAGTGATTTTCCAGACATTTTAAATGCTAAACTGCACAAAGCCACTGCAAAGATAAAGAAATTCAGAGGCTTTAATTTTAAATTTTCCTTACCAAAGCATGCCCCTAGCATAGAATCTGATTGTGATACACAGGAACAATTGTGTGGTTTGCTAGCCTGTGTATTACACCATACCAGAAGCTCCCATTTCAGTGCAGTATTAGTGCACCTGTGAGTATCATGGAGAATGGAAATTGTAATTTCATTACATTACTCATTACTTGAGTGCTGTTCACACACTGAAAACTTATCTGGAAAACCATACACGATCCCCAAGATGCACAAAAAAACCTTGATTTACAAGTTGGACAGAAGTCCAAAATATCAGTCGACCAACAACTGACTTAATACTGTGTCACAGATTTTTGTAACTAGCAAATATACTTTTTTCAACCCAAGCAAGTCTGCTTTTACATAAAAGTAACAATACAGCACAAGTACAAAACATACAATACCAGAGCCTGGGCTGCATCAGGGGAAGAGTGGCCAGCAGGTTGAGGGAGGTGATTCTCCCCCTCTACTCTGCTCAGACCCCAACTGGAGTACTGCATCCAGTTCTGCAGCCCCTGTTACAAGAGGGATGTGGATGTGTGGAGCGTGCCCAGAGAAGGGCCACGAGGATGGTCAGAGGGCTGGAGCAGCTCTCCTACAACAACAGACTGAAAGAGTTGGGGCTGTTCAGTCTGGAGAAGAGGAGGCTCTGAGGTGACCTTCCGGTATCTGAAGGGGGCCTACAAAAAAGCTGGGCAGGGTCTTCTTAAGCTACCAGGGAGTGACAGGACTAGGGGGAATGGAGCAAAGCTGGAGGTGGGGAGATTCAGACTGGATGTGAGGAGGAAGTTTTTGAGCATGAGTGGTGAGAGCCTGGAATGAGTTGCCCAGGGAGGTGGTTGAGGCCCCATCCCTGGAGGTGCTTAAGGCCAGGCTGGATGAGGCTGTGGCCAGGCCAGTCTTGGGTAGGGTGTCCCTGCCCATGGCAGGGAGGTTGGAACTAGATGATCTTAGTGGTCCCTTCTAACACTGACTGATTCTATGGTTCTATAAGGTCTTAGGTTTGTCCCTTTTGCATAATGAGGAGTTTTCTCTCCCATAAAGTTATTTGCTACCAGAATTGAAAGCTGCAAAAGTCACAAAATAGATATCTAATACCTATTGCTACATTGAAAAGCTACATACATTAGAAAACATTTTTAAACAAAATGTTTAAGGCACAAATTAATGGAAAACAGATGCTGGGAAAGGTTGTAAGTAGTAGGCTTGAACCCCATTTAAAAAAAAAAACACTGGAGTAAAGTATATATCATTTTACAAAATCAGCATCTAACCTGCTTCAGATAGAGAATGCAGAGCTCCTGTTGGATGGCTGTGCAGCCTGCTCTGCAGCACAACTTACAAAACTAGGAGGAAACTCAACACCTCAGTTTGACTGCTTCCATGGGATAGGCATTTGACCTGACAAAAGATCAAAAAAAGTCTCAAATCTTATTTATGATGGGAAGCAGGTTTATCCTTTCTGTCCTCTACCCAGCAATTCCAAGTCACAAGAAGTATTGTTTTATTATACTCTGAGAAAGATAAAAAATCTAAGTTTTCTGTCCTCCAGCTGCAAGGCAGACAGAAAACCCACAGAATCCCAGTCATGCCATCCAACAGTGAAAGCTGTTTTCTGCTCCTTCACTGCAATACAATGAGAATCCAAGGCATGACAGGAATGTTCTGCTTGTTGCCATCTACTGAATGGGAAGAGATGACTTAAAAGGAAGACTTGAAGCAAACTGAGGCACGAAAGGTAGTCCACCTTCAGCTAAGGGACCAAAGTCTGGGTATCATGTAACTCCAGTTACAGCTCTTCCCTTCTTAACCCCAGCAGCTGTCATCACAGTTCCTATGACTCAATGTGGCAGCACAGTGAATGTTTCTTCCAAGAAAAGCAGCTCCCACACATCTCAGCAAGTGGTACGTACACAATTAAAATGGAAATGTACAACTGATTTGCTCTATTTACCCCACAAAACCTAATGCTTGGCCAAGCAAGCCTCTGAACCCCACTGCCTGCACTTCCATTTGGTTTGCCACGTGGCTGTGTGAGGGAGAGATGCAGACACCTCTCACACCTGGCTTCATCAGGTGATGTTAACTCCTAATCCACTGCTGATGTCTTTTTTTCCAGGTTTTGCAGGGAAGGTTTGGAGTTTCTTGCTGAAGCCAAACAAATCCTCACCATAGAGATAACATTTACATGACACATCTTTAGTCTACCATCTATTTAATACTCTGTCTGGATGGCAAGCTGTCTGGGGCCAGCAGCTGCCTCGTATTCCACATTTCTGTACTGGCAGCGCAAAAGGCCTCACAGGTGCTGGATCATGAGGCGTTAATATTTTAACATAGCAGCAAAACTATCATCAATGGAAGTTTAAAAATAAACTGGGATTTTACTCCTACTGTTTAAAAAAAAATTGCAGGTAAAAACTCCTGCTTTTGCCATACAGAGGGCAGAGGAGACGCTCCTAAATTGTTTATCATAATTAGCACATGCCAGTGAATGCTGTAGCTGTGTTTGATTCCCATTTAATAGCTTTGATACCATTTGGTCTTGGTTTCCTTCTCTTACGTATTTTGTCACAGCTGACATTTGCTTCTGTGGTACTCCACTTCATAGTTCAATGCATATGAAGATAATGACGGTGAAAGCATTGCTCTAGTAGTTTAATGGCTCAGGATGTATTTACACTTCTCCCAAATCTTTGCTTGAAGCACTGCACAAATCTCTCTGCAGTGTTTATTATTTCCAGTGACTCAAAGTGCTGAAATTACTAAATCTTGTTCTAACCTTCTGCTTTTGTACCTTAAAGCACTTTCTTCCTTCCTGATGAAATCTGGAACTCAAAAGGTCAACTATGCATATTACATTGCAAGACTCCCAGCATTTCCTTCCTTTGAAGGTGTAGGTTAAAAGAAAATAGAAACCTAAGCCATAATGATAGTTTAAATACAGAACCTCTCACTTTCCCATATCGCTTGTGGCTTGCAAGAGTGAAAGAAGCACAATCAACATCATTAAAATAAACAGTTCAAAATCTTTAAAAGCAAGAGATAGGCAGGGCAGTTTGCAGGTGTCACTAACTAAAGCCTTCTATGGAATTCTGCTAACAGCAATCTTCCTTTGCCACACAGTCTTTAATCCTCACCTAACCTCCAGCTACAGACCAAGGAATAATGGAATTCACTGCTGTTCATTTGGGTTTAAACAGCACTATATGCTTGCATTAAAATGTAATAATATTTCTCTTTTCTATTTTAGTTATGAGTGCAACAAAGCAGTAGGGAAGTGAATCTTTCAGTTTAGTGAATGCATACAAGCACTAAGACAGCATGGTTTTGAAAGAGTTTCTATCACCTACTCCCCTCCCCACCAATCAAGCAGCGCTACAGGCTGGGGACAGAGTGTCTGGAGAGCAGCCAGGAAGAAAGGGACCTGGGGGTACTGGTGGATAGTAGGCTGAACATGAGCCAGCAGTGTGCCCAGGTGGCCAAGAGAGCCAATGGCATCCTGGCCTGCATCAGGAAGACTGTGGCCAGCAGAACAAGGGAGGTTATTCTTCCCCTGGACTCTGCACTGGTCAGGCCACACCTTGAGTCCTGTGTACAGTTCTGGGCCCCTCAATTCAAGAGAGATGTTGAGGTGCTGGAACATGTCCAGAGAAGGGCAACAAAGCTGGTGAGGGGCCTGGAACACAAACCCTATGAGGAGAGGCTGAGGGAGCTGGGGTTGTTTAGCCTGAGGAAGAGGAGGCTCAGGGGTGACCTCATTGCTGTCTACAACTACCTGAAGGGAGGCTGTAGCCAGGTGGGGTTGGTCTCTTCTGTCAGGCAACCAGCAACAGAACAAGGGGACACAGTCTCAAGTTGTGCCAGGGGAGGTATAAGCTGGATATTAGGAGGAAGTTGGTGCCAGAGAGAGTGATTTGCCATTGGAATGGGCTGCCCAGGGAGGTGGTGGAGGCACCGTCCCTGCAGGTGTTGAAAAAAAGACTGAATGAGGCACTTAGTGCCATGGTCTAGTTGACTGGATAGGGCTGGGTGCTAGGTTGGACTGGATGATCTTGGAGGTCTCTTCCAACTTGGTTAATTCTATGATTCTATGATCAGTAACTTGCTTATAGAATAATCATCAGTATTTTAGGACTCATGCTCTGTCATTAGAACACGAATAGATTTTCTCCAGGGAAAATTAAAATCCCAGCAGATGTCATGTCCCAAGATCAGTGAGAGTTTACCATCTGTTTTCTCTCCAAAAAACTGCTATTTGCAACTCAACTTGCAGTCTAAACTATTTTCTCTCCTCCTCATGTCTAAGCAACTGCCTTTACCCAGACAGCTTTATTCCTCACTACACAGTTGCAAATACTCCACTAAGATGCTCAACTCCTTTGTGTTGCTTCTGCACACGGTGAGACAACCATGACTGAGTCAGTTGAGGGATGTACATAAGAAGGAAGTTTAAGACTCACTCAGATCAATGTATTACAGTTTTACACAAGCCTTCTGCCTCATTCTCTACTATATGGAGCTGCTATCTTCCTGTGACAACTTAAGGTATTAAGACAAAGCTACTCCAGAACAGCACAATGTTGTTTTTGGAATAGAGGATCATCAACAGGATAGACTTCTGAGAAGAAAATCTGGGTGAAGCACTGACAAAAGGGCAATCCTCCAAGTGCCAATAGATTGCTCTCACTTGTTTCTTAATAAAGTATATAATCTAAACACTTGGTTTATATCTGACCTAGGAAACCTGTCTCATTTAAAGATTTTAGAGTCCCTTCCTAAATTTCATTATGTCTTAAACATGTTAATATCAAAGTTACATTCTTGGGGTTCTTTCGCAATTAAATGTCAAAACTAATTAAGATTCATTGCCACCTAATTTGTTATCTGCATTTCCAGATATTGCATACCTACATCAATTGCTCTGGGCTTGTATAGCCTCCTTTTGATTTTTATCATTGCACCTGCCACTTCTGAGGAGTGATTACTTAATTGTGAAGATGATTATTTAATTTACCTAGGAGGAACAGAGTTCCTTGGTCACAGATAAGTACCCTGACCTTCACAGTTTGCAATTGATATTAAACATTTTTTGTCATCTTCTGTAGGAAGGTCCTGAACCCTGGAAGGAAGGCAGATTACTCTGAGAATTTGTTAATGCCACTGGCATATTTTGATTCTCCTAAGTGGCCTACTCAACATTTTCATCTTTTACATCGTCATAATTTGGTTTGGGTTGATTTGTTTGTTAGAGAGTTTTTGGCATTTATGTTTTTGGTGTGTGTCTCACTCCTCACCCTCCAAAATGCAATTTAATGTATCCATGCTATAATCATCATATTTAAAGGATGTAGATACAAATATCCAAGGAAATTGGAAAAATATCCGGTTCATTCCTATCATAATCAGCATTTTTCTTGCTTCTTCTGTATACCTTTAAAGTAACAGAATGAAAACACTGCTTTTCACTAGAGGATTAACTGTATTTAAAGTCAATAACTCCACTTCCTCTCACAAACCAGAGACAAAAGCAATGAGCATCTGACCATTTAAGTTAATAGTCACGAAGATAAGAGAACCTCTAACAGCATCTACTGCCTTCCAACTTACAAATCCACGCTCCAAAAAATATTATTTGAAGCTCTTCCTTGACAATGGAAAGGGATCTTTAAATAATTTATAATCAGTAACACCTTAGCATAGATGCAACTCTATATAGTCTTCCACTCCTGTTGCTTTCTTCAACACACACAGCGCTGTTTGCTACTGGCTTCTCATTCTCCCCTCTCCTCCCACCAGGTTTTGAGATGAGAGTCACAGTTCTTCAGCCCTTTACTAGACAACAGTTCTTCAGCCCTTATTGTGAATTGTTGTGAACAATTCCTAGAGCCTGGCCATGCCTGAGAGTCAGGATTCAAATTCAGTGTTCTAAATAATGGGAATCATCAGTTGCAGCCTTTCCCCTTGCACCATCTAAAAAGTCAAATGGGCTAGATTAGATTCCAGTGCTTTAAGTTTTATACTGTAAGAAAAGTTAAAAAAAAAAAAAATTCTGTTGTACAGACTTCAGACCCAGGAGTTTTCATTCAAAAAAATTCATTTTTCAGGAGTGCTGAGAACAGCAAACTGTAAAGATATCTTCTAGTATAATGTTAAACCAAACACTGGCTACCAACACAGCAATAACTGCTTCTTGGGAAAAAGGTTATGTGTATTTATACCCTGTCCATCCAGATGTCAGGTCTCATTTAGCTTTCAAAGTTCCATAAAATGAAGTTATTTTTAAATTATAAGCCACTGATCATTACTTGATTACCTATTACCATGTAAGTGAATTAAGAAAACAACACTAAGCATTTCATAAATTGTAAAATAGATTAGCAATTAAATGCACAATTGTTCTATTGACTTGCTTTCAGCAAGCTTTCTCGAGAGTTTCAAAAACTAATCATACAACATTGCCGTTTATAGTATTCATTTTACGTTTTAAAAACAAGGTATTAATTACATGGAACCTGAAATTTATCATTAACACTATAAATATAATAATCAAATGGACTGAGTACACAACTTGGTGTTTATAGTTGAATGCTTAAAAGCTGGAAGAGTACTGCTGGTTACATTTACCAGTAACTGTAATATGTAATTAATGTGATCAAGCACTATCAGTGCACACAAAAATTCCACAAGTAAAACATGCATCTCTTGTGCAGTGTTTTTCTTTACCTTCCATTAAAAAGTAAATGCAGCATATGAAATGATCCTGTAATATGCTTTCCAGCTCTTATTGTTACTGAAAACATGAAACCACTGAGGAAGTTCAAGGTTTATATTTTCACTGTGCAGAGTTAATGAGCCTATACAAGCCTCTGGTACCCCATAAATTCACTATAGGAAACCTTTAGAGGTTGAAACCAGGTATTCGAATCTGACAGAATTGTATGCAGCAATATCAGTTAGATATATTCACTCTAATGCATAAAGTGCCTTAAAAGTAAAGGTTTGGAATCCTTGTTGTATACTAGCAGATATTTTCCCAACTTGTCTGTAGGTTCAGTGTTTGTGAATGCCATATAACTCTTTTTCTGATTTAAAAAGGAGGTCAGAATCCTTATTTGCTGTGATTTTCTAGGTATTGGTTCACTTAGCTGCATAATTCAATTTGTAAAACTATGGTTTAATCCCAAGGGTACCAACATACCAAAAAAACATACACTGAATAAAACCCATTGTCACTGCATAATTATTTGATCACACTCAATAAATGCTGGTGGGCAGATAACAGTCTGCACTCCCTCATGTACTTTTCACTGCCAGGTTTTTGTTATGCCTCTGCCACGGACTTCAGTAGCAAGCCATGGATAATATCACTAAACATGTCAGCTCTTACAGAGACCTGCCGAGTTTTATCTTTTCAGCTGCCTTTACTCATTTATTACTGTTATGCAGAGAAGGAAAATATAGGTGTTTACTTTGCCAACCATGCTAAAGAAAATACATAGAGGCAATGAAAGAAAAAAAAAATTAGTCTTGGTTTAAACCTTGGACACACTAGAGGCAAAAGTAATTCTTTCACTTATTGCAAGGTCAAGTTCATACTCCATTATCTTTGCTCCCTCTACACAAAAGCAGGTATCAGTATCAGGTTTGGATGACAGGACAAGCCACAGCAGAGACATGAACAGAATGACAGTGTGATGCCTGCCTCAGATGAATACAGACAAAGAAAAGGGAAGACATCTGGAGAAGACTCATTTGTTCCACCACATCAGCCGAAGGACTCTGCAAGGAGAGGGAAGGTGCAGTATCTTGTGGGGGTGGAGAAAGCACAAAGTATAGAGCAAGCTACCCTGCTTACCATTCTATCTGCCTACCAAAACAGAAAAATTCCTCAACTGGGGCAGTTAATTATCTGTCCATTAGACAAAGTTTCTTTTGTCCTGTGCAGTCACAGGCAGTAGCTGGCACACACCAGCCTCACTGAGCAACCCTCAGCATTCTTTCTCATGCTCTAGGAGCAGGTGCTGAGTGCAGCTCCTCACTGCCCACTTTTGTTGAGCAGCGAGTATTAAAACAAGGCCTGATTATTTTTTTCTAGAGGTTAGCCAGTCTCCCAAACATACTTCCAAGAAAAGCTCCTCCTTCAGAGTTCTCTCATATCTGATTGGAAATTATTTAGCAGAGGGCATATTACAACATATTTAAGTGCTCTTGGCTCAAGTTTAGCTGTCGACACAAAGAAGAAATGGCACAGCTACCCAGCTCATGTATCAGTCATTACCATATGACTACACTCCTCCTACCTTGCCTTTAGTATACTCATCTCAATGGTTAAAGTATAAGAAACACCTGTTTTCTAGGTTGCTGCTGTTTGCTGCCTAAGTAACAGAAAACTGCACGTGTTCAAGTTGCATGCTACAATGCACATGTCCAAGTTTCAAGCTACAATATCTGAGTAAGACTGCTATTACTCATGACTGTGTCACCAAAGCCTGGGATGACTCTTATTTCCATTAAAAAAAAAAAGTATTTGTCATGGGAAAGTAACATGCTACTGAACACCTCCACCAGTCCTGGCTTTCACTTCAGCAAAGGTGAAGAGAGCACTGAATCTTTGACACTTGTAACCAACCTAAATTCATTCATATAATCTTGCTCTCTTTAGTGACCATATCTGTGATTTTACATGTCAGATCCTCTCAGGACATTATAGCCACGTTAAGACCCTCTAAACCTCCAGCTGATGCTGAGAAAACAAGATTCTCCAATAGGGTGGGATTCTGCTTCCCACTGCAACAGTGCATCTCAGCAATTTCCCCTTTTGCTGGGGAAATTATCTAAAAGGGCATTGCAAAACATTTTCCTATGGTCCTCTAATTTCACAACAGCCTACATTTAACATGCAAGTGCAGCCCAATATTACTAAAGAGCAAATAACACCCAATATGTTGTCCCTGTGCTGGCAATATTTATAGCTGTCTTTTAGTAATGTACCTTTTCCTGGAGCAAAACAGACAGTTCAACAACTCACACTTGTAAAGAGAGAGAGGAAAATAATGTTGAAAGCCAGGCTAAGTAACTGGTCTAGACACCAAGCATCATACTTTAGTGAACCAATTAGACAACAGGCACACACTTGGAAATGTACAGGGAAATTAAGGGGTAAAATATGAAAAGACTCAGAAATAAAATACAGAATGAAAAAAAAACTACAAAAAATATGAAAAGACTCAGAAATAAAATACAGAATAAAAAAAACAACTACAAAAAATATGAAAAGACTCAGAAATAAAATACAGAATAAAAAAAAACAACTACAAAGTGTGGGTAGTCTAACAATCAGCAAAACCTCTTTAACCAATTTGAAAAATACAAAGGTAAATATCAAAGAAAATTAATCTGAAAATTAAAATCAAAAGAAAAAAATCAAACAGGCATAAGGAGGGAGGAAGGTCTGAGCAGAGATCTACACTATTCTTTTTATCATTGGACCATAGCTTAAATCTAATGTAGAGTCTTAGCTTCCTACAATTTGTTTTTATGCTAGGAACCCTTAAGTCCAACTCCATTACAAGTCCTTGAAAAAATATGTACATCACACCCAACTGTTCCAATATGTTTAAACCAAGGAAATTATTCATTTGTCATTGATTATGAATGACCAGTGAACAAGTTTAAAGGGTAAACCGTGCTGGGCAAACCCAAATGCCACATCAGGGAAATGTTGATGTACTTCACAATGAGTAATAGGAAAATAAATTTCCTTGTAATTTGAACTCATTGTATTGCATTTTATAATCAATTAAAACTTGATGCTTTTTTCTTCTCTCCCACAGTAAATGAAAGAATAAATAACTTTTAGAGCATAGATGTTTAAGATTGATCTTATATTTTACTTCTGGTCATGGCATGCAAGGGTACATCACCTTTTTCTTTTAGCTACAAAGGATTTCTTGCTACAAGGACACAGCCACTATTGTTCACAGGATCATTACAAAAGGAATCACAGAATCAACCAGGTTGAAAGAGAGCCCCAAGATCACCCAGTCCAATCTATCACCCAGCCCTATCCAATCAACTAGACCATGGCACTAAGTGCCTCATTCAGGCTTTTCTTGAACACCTCCAGGGACAGTGACTCCACCACCTCCCTGGGCAGCCCATTCCAATGGCAAATCACTCTCTCTGGCACCAACTTCCTCCTGACATCCAGCCTTTACCTCCTCCAGCACAACTTGAGACTGTGTCCCCTTGTTCTGTTGCTGGTTGCCTGGGAGAAGAGACCAACCCCCACCTGGCTATCGCCTCCCTTCAGGTAGTTGTAGACAGCAATGAGGTAACCCCTGAGCCTCCTCTTCTCCAGGCTAAACAACCCCAGCTCCCTCAGCCCCTCCTCATAAGGTTTGTGTTCCAGGCCTTCATCAGCTTCATCACCGTACTCTGGACACGTTCCAGAACTTCAACATCTCTCTTGAATTGAGGGGCCCAGAACTGGACACAGTACTCAAGGTGTGGCCTGACCAGTGCTGAGTACAGGGGAAGAATAACCTCCCTTGTCCTACTGGCCACACTGCTCCTGATACAGGAATAACACTTAATAATTATAAAGTGTGAACATGCAGGCTGGACCTGTCAACATTTGTCTTTGCTTTTAAACTTGTCTTTGTTGATAATAAATTATCTCATAATAATGACAACCTCACAGGAAAAGAGAGAGGATGGTTGCTTCCCTTCTCTTGATCCTGTTAGAAAATATACACCACACCACCACCACCCTCTGCCCCAGGTTATTTGTTAATTATGAACAATTACTCATTGGTCTGAGAGCTTATATTGTGGGATTTTTAAATATTATGATTAGGAAATACTGAGTGTAACATTTAGTTATTTGGATGTGTTTTTCTGAATATCCTCCTTAGCTGCTTAGTTTTGAATTGGATGCAATTCAAAGAGACAGAAGCACCAGCAACTAATGCCAGGCTCAGGTCAGGTCCAATTTCTTTTTAAAGATCTTGGATAATCATATTTTACTCCAAACCAGAAATATGTTTAAGCTGGAACAGAACCAGAAGGACAGCCTGGGAGAGCTATTTCACAGTTTAAGAACCCTATTTATCAGGAACTGATGAAGAAACATTTAAACCCAGGATTTTTAGCACCACATGAAGTTATTAGAATGGACCACAATGAGTACTTGTTGAATGAGTTTATATAATGATGACATTAATCACTGTAGTAGCATGCCCTTAGAAGTACAAGGCTCAATAGGAACAGTACAGATTAGTGAGGTACGTTTTAGAATGTTCAGATGTTCATATTAGATAAGCATCCTGAGACTGATTGCTTAGGAACAATCATTCAGACCCAAACTTCAATGAGTCAAAGCTCTTACAAGTCATTCAGTGACAGACTTTTTTTAGAATGCAGTTGGAGCTGCATTTTTTTTCCTTCCAGCAGCACAGCAGTATGAAATAGCTTCAACAGGGCACTAAAGCCCTACCTACAGGAAGAACATTCTGTTGCTTCTGTATTGCACCCATCGAGAATGGGGGCGGGGAGGGGGAGGGGGTGGAAGCACGGTAAATGCACAGCATTTCAGCAACTGCAGCACAATCCTATTTTCCGATGCTCAGCTTCCTGCTCAAAACGTGGTACCTTGTCAGACAAGCACATTAAGTTACGTAAAAGAATATACAAATAAGCCGTAACATGATTTCAGCTCACCAGATGGTGGTATTAAGGTACTGCAGAAAGCACTAAAAGAGTGTTTGAGCAGTGTGTATTGTCTCTCCCAGTGTGTTTCTCTAAAAGTGCTGGAGGTATCAGGGAAAAAAAAACAAACCACAACACAGTCTCATTTCTTGCTTACTTAGTGTAAAAATCATTTTCCCAAGTCCTGAATACAGCAGGAATCACCCACTTCTAAGGCAGCATGCCATATGGCATTCACAAATTAGAGGCTAACTGGAGCAAAATCCCATGGAGCCTAGGAGATACTATTAGAGAAAGAAGATACATACAGTCAAGCTTTCAGAGCCCTTTGTCTCTGACCAGATACTGTGGATCCAAGCAGAACTCCTGTGCATTCCTTTCTGTGCTAGATTCAGTGTCTTTGTCACTCACCCTTGGAACAGACAAGTTGGTCTGCATGACAGCCTGTACACAAACACTCTTGCATGTTAACCGTGCATCTTTTTTGTTACTGTTCTCCCAGGTGTGCTGGCTTGAGACTAAAATTGGAATATTTTTATGAGAGAAATTAAATCATTGGCTGTGAAAAGAAAATAATAGTGATGTCTATATCACTCACTGTTTCTTGGTTTTATGTCTTTCAGCAGAACCTAAGTCAGTGTCTCTGCTGCTCCCTGCTGTATTAACTATCTCTGCCTGAACCTGTGTAACCTGAATTAATCTTTCCTCTTCTAACCCCTTACCTGGCAATCTCACCCCTGCATGTAAGCCTTCTGAAATAAGGGAGAGGGTGGGAAAAAAACAGGAGGGGAGTTGGTTTGAAGCCCTCCTGGGCAGTTTATGCTGCTTGGGAGGGGTTATGAATGTCTGTATTACTTTTAACTTGTGTATAATTGTATATAGTTATAAATATCTGTATGTATATATACTTGTGAATTTGTGCCATGCTGTAAAATATATCTTCATTACTTAACTTCCAGCCAGATGAGTTAGTCTGGTGAATCAGGGGTGGGACACACACAGAGGCTCATCCCAAACTACCACACCAGCATGCATATACATTATTATTTTACATTTTATGTAATACACTACACCTAGATATGAAACAAGGAGTCTGTTCAAAAGTGCTATGACAGAGGAATTGTCTGCTACTTGGTAAGAATGTTTTATTCCTGTATGGGTTTATAAGTTGGAGTTATGCAAGACAAACAAACAAAACAAATCAAACCAAACCAAACTAAACAACCCACATTGAACTCCATTCTGTGAAGTAACATGTTCCTCAGACTGAAAAGTGAGGAAAAAAATACATTTGAGAAGATATAATCTGAGTTCTGGGAAGCCTCATCTACTTCCAAACTTTCTATAACAATAGGATTAATTTTTCTCTGTGCCTACTACTAATACAAGAACAACTGCCTCCTTTTCCCACCCAGAAAACGTACACAAAACTGACTGCATCAGACACCAAGCAAGGAGAGCCACACAAACGCCAAATCCAGCAAAGGAGACTTCTTTGAAGCACAGTGGAAGCTTAATTACTGTGAGCACAGCACAATAAGAAGCACGTGGAATGAGCCTTGATAGCATCCGATTCCAATGTGCTGCTAACTGGTAGTCACCAAATCCTAAGGGAGAGTACTTAATCTTTCAGGTCTAGCTCTTCACTGCTAAACCATGTGGGGCATCAAACTCAGCAGCATCAGCAGATTGAATTGTGCCAAGAAAATACCAGTAAGAGGAGACTCATTTTATTTAAAAAAAATATATATATAATTCAAACAATCAAAAACCAGGATCACTTGGAGAGGGCAATCAGACAGAAGAGAAAATGTTGTGGTACCATTTCTATTTCATCTCACATAAACATATAACTGCTCAGGAATTACTCAGCAATTCCCAGACAAAGGCAGGCTTTATGTTTTCTTCAAGAAAACACAGAGTAATTATGCCAAGTTGCCCGAGACACCACTGTAGCTTGCAACGACTGGGCTTTACAACAATGAATCATCACAGAAGATAGCACTAATCAGCCATAACACCGAACTTAAGGGCTATTATTCATGCAGTACTTACTGCATCAATAGATTGCCTACATAGTTTCCATACCACCATTAAGGAACCTCTATGTTCTTATACATATTTATGCACTCAGCTCACCAGATCTTCTTACTGGGTCAGTTCAGAATTTTTAAAATGCTGGGTTTTTTTTCCTTTAAGATTACCAGGAAAGAATAGAGCCAAAGGCTATTAAAAATATAGGTCTTTCTGCTTTGAAATCCCAAGATCTGAAAGAGGAGAGCAGGCACGAAGGCATTTTTCAAAGGACGAAGAGCTGAATTAGGCTTTAGTCTAGAGAAGTACAAAGGCTGTATATAATGTATAAGGTTGCTCTCATTACAGAAGCCACCATAGATCTTGAAGAAGTACAGAGAGAACCACAGAGAATTAAAGGAAGGAAGAGGAATTCCTGCTAATGTACACATACTCTGAAAAGTCACTTTGTTTAAAAACCAAAGCCACATTCCATCATTTCTGAATCTCAACAGCACAGACAAAATTGCTCCAGGAGCAGGAGAACAGTGCTATTTACTACTCTTTCAGGTATCAAGAAATTTGAAGTGAATGCTGGTTAGTTCTGACTTGCAAAGATCTCCATAAACACGAATAAAAAGAGCATTAAGTCTTACCTCATCTATGTATCTTTTCATCCTGTGCTTTGGGGAACACACAAATCGTGGAACAGAGAAGGTTTCTAAGAGGATACAGAGCACCCAGCCTCGCTTAAATCCAAATTAGTACTTTCACTATTGACACCTGGGCCACAAGATCCACTTAATACATTTTCACACCTGGGTCACATTCACAGGGATGAGAGGCCTGTGCAACACCTCACTGTTTAAAATGATGTAGGAGGGTGCAAGCCTGTGGACAATCAGCAATCAGAAACACCTAGTAACATAATGCTCCTTCTAGGTAGTCACTAACATATAAACTCCATGGTTTCAGAGTTACTTCATTCTTTTTTCATTTATGCTCAGTGAAGTTTGGCATGGCTGTCTGTAAACACTCTCTAAAGTTTCTACATAATAGAAAGATAGTAGATAAGACTAAGCATAAAATATTTGCAGCTGTGCATTAACCTCTTGAATTATACTGCCTTAAACTGGGCATACAGCATAATCCTCTACCTTTGATCTAGCTTAACAGCTTTAAAAGAAAGAATTCTGTTTTATGGTTTATGATGTGCAAGGCTGATTATAGTAGGCTGAGAGTTGTTAAGGGCCTGTCCTCAGTTATATGCTCAAACGTTTAAACACTGAGAGAGATTTTGAACTCTTCTATAAGTAGCTCATGTTAATAAATCCAGATGAAAGCTCCAGCTTTCTCTATCACGTAGGATGATTACACAGTGTCTGAGTGTGTATGAACTAATGAGACATACATTTCTGAAATATTAACCATTATTCTATCATGTTCTGGGATTTTAAGAGTATTTCAGCCTGCCTGTTCAGTTGCATGAGGGCTGATAAATTCCACCTTTGCACACACTTAGCTACTCACATGGCTTGTGCTAACTGCAACAGGAAACCTTCCGTTTCTGAGAAAGACTGCACAGATCTTTTCACACCTCCCAGCTCCAACTTGTTGCAAGGGCTAAAACAGTTTGTTACAGCTTGGACAAGTTACATTTGCTCACAATCTGAGCAAGCACTGCCTGCAGATGACAGCAGTGCCTTGCAAGTTACAAGACAGTGTCCTATGTCAGCTGCATCAAACCACAAGAGGGACATCTGGAAAGGTTTCTTGCAGAGAGCTATATGCTTCTTTCCTACAGGGAATCAAAGCTGTTCAAAACAGTTGAAAAGTTTTTCTCCTTATCTGCTATTTGAGTGACACTACAGTGTTTCATGTAGCATTTACTGTGTTCAGTTCTGGCCCCCCCAGTTTAGGAGGGACATTGAGATGCTTGAGCGTGTCCAGAGAAGGGCGACGAGGCTGGTGAGAGGCCTTGAGCACAGCCCTACGAGGAGAGGCTGAGGGAGCTGGGATTGTTTAGCCTGGAGAAGAGGAGGCTCAGGGGTGATCTTATTGCTGTCTACAACTACCTTGAGGGGTGGTTGTGGCCAGGAGGAGGTTGCTCTCTTCTCTCAGGCGGCCAGTGCCAGAATAAGAGGACACAGCCTCAAGCTATTTCAGGGGAAATTTCGGCTCGAGGTGAGAAGAAAGTTCTTCACTGAGAGAGTCATTGGGCACTGGAATGGGCTGCCTGGGGAGGTGGTGGAGTCGCCGTCCCTGGGGCAGTTCAAGGCAGGACTGGACGTGGCACTTGGTGCCATGGTCTAGCCTTGAGCTCTGTGGTAAAGGGTTGGACTTGATGATCTATGAGGTCTCTTCCAACCTTGGTGATACTGTGATACTGTGATTACCTTTACATGTTTTAGTCCAATCCATCACTTTGAAGAGTGCCTATAGGAGTGATGCACTTTGGGCCAGGTGTATTCTAAAGTTGTGTGCACATGCTTCTATAGTGCAGCAACACTCCTGCACTGAACACTGTTATTTTAGGTCCACCAAGATGAATTAGTTACTGTTCTTATACCATTTTGCATGCCCAATTTAAAAATCTGGGTTCCTTGCTTCATGTGATATAAAACTTACATCATTCTCTTTCTAGGAGTTCTGTTATTTAAATTGTGCTCTACTTTTGATAAACTTTTCATAAGAATTCAAGGGGGTTGTTGAATTTTTTCTTTTATACAGTGTGACTAAACCTCTGCAAAAACAAAATTCAAAGAAGGCTTAATGTTCCATTATTTGAGTCAGACTGTCTGATAGACTTATTTTGTTTCTAGGTAAGAAATAGCTTAGAAATAGTCCAAAGTGAGAAAAAGTGCAGTTTAGGAAATGAGTAAATATTAGCTATTTGAAAACAGAAGCAAAACCAAGAAACACTCACAGTACTTCAGGTATCTTTGTCATCTCCTCCACTTGCATCTCCTGTCACTCAAAGTGGCAAAGTTAGTGACTCAAAAATCAGTTGGGTCAGTGAACACGAAAAAGTTGCATCAGTGACTAAAAAGCCCTCTCTCAAAATCTGTTCACCCAGACAGTGCAAGCTGATTATTTTTACTATTAAGCATGTGAGGGATTATGCAAAATTAATAATCTGTATTAATTTTGATACCCAGGTGATGATTTTTAATAAGGATGAAAACTGTTTATTAACATTAAAACTCGCCAGAAAACTTATTCACAAGGGTCAAAATGCACAGGTTGGAAATTTATACATGCAGGGAACCAGCAAAACTTTCTTAAAGTGCAAATGCAAATATTATGTTGGAAGAGGCTTTTAAGTATTTAATCACAAAGTATAAATCAGACAGTACCCAAAGCATGTGGAACTCTGTCTTGTTGGCTGCTGAGACTTTGTTCTTCCCAGACTTCTGGGGAAAGGAGGCAGACAATCTCTGACTTTGTCTTCTGGCCCCTCTGGATGATCTGTGTATCTCCAGGACTTCTTGTCTCAGCAGGAGACTTTCAGGTGCAGGCAGGATGTCTTGCGATGTGCAGTCTCAGCACAATGGCTGGCTGGCTTTGCAGGCTGATCGTGTGCAGGCGTTTAGAGCCTGCTCCTGGCAAGCTCTCCAGGCAGATTCAGGATGCAAAATGAGGCAGCAGCAGCAGCACACCATGCTACCTGCTTATCCCTTTTATCACTATCCAGCCCGAGACTAATGGGGCATTGGAAATAGAGTGGCCAATTGGAATGGCACTTTGCCAGGCCTCACCATATTAGGTGAAGCCAGGGCTTTCACACTCCCCTCCCACAGTTACCTCCCCCAGGACAGGAGGAGCAGGGGAGCAGGGGAACACGTCTGAGCAAGCCAGGGCATGTATAAGCAGATGTTTGCCCCATCAGGACTACCACCACAAGCATATGCCATCAAACTTTAATTTTGATAGGCAAGGCAAACAATACATCAAATGTCATAAGGTAACAAGCGTGAGACAGAAATTTTTTTGGGTTTGTTTCAGGAAATGTAACTAAGCCTGTGTGAGGAAACAAGACACCCAGAAATAATCTTACAGCTTTTTTAATGAGTCAACCAAACTTCTCAAGCAGTGTGCAGGAATAGGAGAATCTACTACCTACATTTTTTTGCAATGGAATGTTTACAGTAACTTTCTCCAAGACAATTAAGGTTAATCTCCCACATTAAGTACATTTTTCACAGCATATATTTATTCCTATTAGAAACATCATGGGAGACTGATGCTTTTTGTTATTTATACTGCACATATATTAATGAGTTAATGGACAGTAATGCAGGCAGGTCAGGTGCTTTTGTTCTTTCAGGAGCATTCTTGCCCTTCTCATGCCACTTTGGAAAGGCTTTCCAAAGGCATAGGTTACTGAGAATACTATGGATATGTTATATTTGCAATGCTATACTTATGTCGTGGAAGGTAGTTTTAGGAGAATTGTGGGGAAAACACGCGAGGCTCACTTGTAAAGATCAGGTGGTTTATTGCTCAGACACGGAGATCCCCCTCCCGAAACTAGATCACCCACGTGAATTCTTTTGATATGAGGTTGCAGAGTAACATTTCAGAAAATGGCAAATAAAGAGAGAGAGTCTGTGGTTTTTAGAGTTCTTTTGAGTCTTCCGAAGTTGTTCAGTCTTTAGGTAAAAGAGTCCGTTGCTCTACTCACTGTTAGGCAGTTCAGTTCAGCTGGATTCGAGGCTTTGGGCGGTGTCCCTTCCTTTGCCAGGATCGGGCTGAAGCAGGCCTCTGGCTTCTGCAGCCGCTGCGTCGGGCAGGGCCGATCAGGAGTGAGAGGTCAGCGGGGCAGGAGCAGCAGGCAGGCAGGAGCAGCAGGCGGGCAGGAGCAGCAGGCGGGCAGGCAAGCGAGCAGACGAGCAGACACGCAGGCAAGAGGCGCTCCCGATCCATGCAGGCACACTGGTTTATAATGTTTCTAAAGAGGTGTAACCACCAATTCAGACTAATTTTACATTATTCTTACAGATTGGCACAAATTATAATTAACCCATATAATTGGACAATTTTTACCAAAAACACCTTCTGAGACCATCCTGGCCCACACCAGGTGTTGAGTGTGCATGAGAACCAAGGCCGACAGTTGGAAAAACATTGGCCAATTTTTACCTCTTATCTTCACTAGGGAGGCAACTTCTCATGGGACTGGAAGATTGTTTTGGGTTTTATGATGCTTTGGCCTTCAATGTGAGACACTGCTACGCACAACATGGGGACCTGCTAGGGAGCTTTGCTACCCTCCATGACAACTTATTATTGCAGCCTATCAGCCACGGTCCAGGAGCCGCTATGCAAAGCTTGCCAGCTAGACTCTGCATCCTACCTTCATTCCATCATTCCTTCTTCTCCTGATTTCTTTAGAACGTAGAGCCAAACGAGAAATCGTCTACATTTCTTACAGGTGAGGAATAAATAGCTCAGTAAACTTATCGAGCGAGACTACCAGTAGGAAGTCTCATTCATGAAATGTTCCTCCACACTGGTTGGCCTGCTGCTCCATCCAATTCAACCAGTAAGGTAATGGATTAAAAATGACTGGTCAAACTATATAAAACTGCCCCCTACTTCTTAGTCAAATTTTCTTACTGCTAAATGTAGCTGATTCAATGAGGAAGAAAACCATCATTATAAAAATCATAGAATCATAGAATCAAACAGGTTGGAAGAGACCTCCAAGATGATCCAGTCCAACCTAGCACCCAGATGTATTCAGTCACCTAGACCATGGCACTAAGTGCCTTATCCAGTCTTTTTTTGAGCCCCTGCAGGGACGGTGCCTCCACCACCTCCCTGGGCAGCCCATTCCAATGGCAAATCACTCTCTCTGGGCAGAACTTCCTCCTAACATCCAGACTATACTTCCCCCAGCACAACTTGAAATGTACTTTCTGCCTTGCAAAGAGAGACATACAGAGGAACCCAGACCAGACCATAAACACAGCAGCCCATTGCAGCCGTCCCACAGCCAACCCTGAATGAAGCTGGTTACAGCAAAAAAGTAATTCTCTACAAATATGTTCTGCTGCCTTCATTGGGAGGTTTGCTGGTTTGAGGCTAATTGGAATATTTTACTGAGAAAAATTATTTCCTTATCTGTGAAAAGAAAGAAAAAAAAAACAACAGTAACCTATATCTCTTATTCTTCTGCTGAAAAATGCAACTAGTCAAAACATAGATAAGACACTCACTTCTCACACACTTCTCTGCTCTCACTTCTATTCCTTCTTTCTGGTGGTCTAATCTCTGCCTTAACTCTAATCCTACCTAACCCTTTGTTTCCTCTAACCTCTTTGTCATTTTTTTTTGGCATCTCACCTCAGATCTCTCCAGATTTATCACATGAAATATACAGGGGTTGATCTGGTTATTTCTGAAGGGAGAGAAAGAAGGGGAAGGGGGGAAGGGGTTTGGGTCAGGAGCCTTCTGGCAGTCTGATTGTTTTGGGAGGGATTTTGTGTTTCTGTATTACTTTTAACTTGTATAAAACTGTATATATTTGTGTATATATCTGCTTGTATATTGTGCTAAACTGTAAATATAGCTTCATCCCTTCACTTCCAGCCAGCTGAGTGTAGTCTGGGTGATTTCATAGGGTGGGGAGAAGGGTAACTTCTAAACTGCCACAGGAGGCACGTAGGCATAGAGCAGCAAAGACATTACATGAAGAAGCTTCACAGTGTTATCAATAAAAATCTGAGAAATGGTGATCTCATAGTGAAGATGGAGAAGGAGAGACCCCTCCTATGTATAATTAAAAGCAAAAAAAGTTAAAAAGATTTTTCATAAGAAATAGGAACAGCCTATTTCAGTACTATGTTACATAAAACACATCTGTCACAACTGAGGAAGGTTTTTGCCATCAGTTTTGAATTAACAAGTAGCAAAGCATCACTTTCCATGGCAGGCAAAACAAGAGGGATAGAAACACAAAGGATAAGTGGTCATGATGTTAACTCTTGATGAAAGGGAAGAAGTTCTGTAATGTAAAGTTAAAATCTATGTATTCCAGGTGTACTGGAGCAGTACCTGGATCCAGAGTTAAGATTATGTGGCCATGTACTTTAACTTGCTTCTTCCTCCTTTTCATATCTGTGCACCTGAAACTGGGTCACACAAGTCTTACAGAAAATCAGGGAAGCCTGCCTTAGTTAACAAATCTCTCAGTTTTGACCCTTTGCTATCTAGCCAAAGTGAAATCGAGAGAGCTTGGGGACCTTAATAACATAGGAGGAAGAGCTTTTGCTTGCAGAATGCACTGGGTAACAGATACAGTTTCTACTATCATTGAACAAGGTTTCACCAATTATTTACATTTTTCACTTGGCAATGTATTCAAAATGCATGAGGTGAGATGAGCTAAGGGAAGCAGGTTTTCTCTGCTGGATTTACTACAAGGTTTCACAAATAACATATTATTGACGTGAGGAAAATATTTTGTTTCTGTCCCTACCCGGTACAAACCTGCCTGAGCTCTGAAATATGCACGGTGCAGCATTTCTAAGGTGCTGGGATAAAGGGTGGGTTCCAGAGAAAAGCATGGAAAGCTAGAAAGGGGTTTTTCTTTCTTGGGAAAAAGGATCAAGGCATTAAGAAATAACAGAAGTAGAACAAGGAACTTGATGGAAAGAGAAACCTGCCAAGCAAGTCCCCAGGCATTATGGAAAATCAATGATGCTAATTTTGTTCATCTGCCCTTTCCCTGCATCTCCAGCAATGGATGTCTGAAAGTGATGAGCTCACAGCAGACATGGTATTCTAAGTGTGTAATTTTTCATTCAGCACAGTTTATGTATTTTCAGACTAGAACAATCCACTAGTGTTTCCTTGGAATGGAGTCAGGAATGTCCGATATAAATCTATTTCAGTAAGAATAATGCTGAAATGATGAGAAATGAACAAAAGCAGTTTTAATGAGAGTCAAGGGTTGAGGGGTTTTTTGTGCCCTCCCCCCCAGGTTTGTTTTTTTTTTTTTATTTACACCAACATTTGTATGGCCCAGAGCAACATGAAAAAGCTAAAGACTGTCGTGTGCATGCCACTCTCACTTCGCTTTTGTGAGCTTGGCATCAACTCCTGCTTTATTTCTCACCTCAGTCCCAGCTCAGAGAGCACAGGAGCTAGCAAGAACTATCCCACTATGTTGCATACTCTTGGAGTTAGGGACTGCAGAGAATGGCTCAGTAGCAGGGGGAGCCTCACCTCAGGGATCCCTCCCTATCTCTTACTATTTTATAAGGTCCTGCCCATACACAAATGCTGGGCTTCCCCTGCTGAGACACACATGCTGTTGTGAATGGACTTTTAAAACAAACAAAATTCAACACTGCTTGCAGTAAGCAAGCAATGGCAGCAAAAGCACTGTTAAACATACTGACATAATACCAGGTTCAGAGCAAAAAACAAATACACACTGCTCATCAAAACAGCACTGCTTCAAGCTAGCTGGGTTTTTTTCCCTATAAGAGATTTGTTCTGCATGGCAGAAAAACTGAAAGTCCTCTTTTCATTGCATTGCTTCCTCAAATACGGAGTGAATATTAAGTCAGAAGACCTATATTCTTAAGTGATACAGAAATCGCCTCATGGACCACAGACTGTCTCATGTCTAGCTTTCAAGTGTCTCATTTAAATAGCATAACTCCCTAGAGAGAAAACAGTGATCAAGGAGCATAATGTATAATTTCTGGCCTGAGGAGTGCACCACCTTATTTATTGTATGTCAGAATTAGCAAAAATGTTTACCAGGCATTTATAGCCTCATACATAAAACTGGAAAATGTAGTTCTGCTTGGAAAAATCAGCCCCAGAGAAATGTTGTATCAGTGAGTTAATTTATTGTATCTCCCTCTTTCTTCCTCTGTTTAGAAAAAGACAAATAATGGAACAAGTGATTGAAATGTAGTTTTTCTAGCCTCTAGCCCTGTAAAATTACAATAGGGTCTTTCCTGTCCACCCTTACAATATGATCAATATAGAAGGAAATGTGCTAATGCATGTTTTAAAATTAAATTGTTGTGCTTCTTAAGATCTACATAAAATGCCATAAGAAAAATCAACATCGACAACAGGAACTTCTTTTCAAAAGAGAAGGATTTTGCTATCATATTTCAGCTATGAGAAATCCTATTAGACCTTCACAAAGGCATAATCCACACAACTGAGTCTGAAACTTCCCCTATTTGCCAGACTGTCTCCAAGACAGATGGAAGGGCTACTAGAGGAGGAATAGTCCAGGCTAATAACACTTGTGCTGACCACTTCTCACACATCTCATGAGGTTCTTTCTAGGGAACAGCGACAGTGGAGTGAAATGAGAAAACACACAGCATATATCAGGGAGGTCATTTAGGACTTGTAGAAGGAGCACAGTAAATACAATTTTTTAGCCACTAAGCTACTAGTACAGCCTGGGGATTGTAGATACAATCATGCTTGCTCAGAAGGTGTTTAAGTAAAATGCTGTTTTCTGTGCTGGCTCCAGTTGGAGCACAGTTGAAGTGTGCTTGAATACAGAGCACTCTACAGTAGTCTACTCCTCATGTTAAAATAAATAAATAAATAAATAATTGTCAAGGGTCAAATCTGTGAAGAGTGATCATCTTTCTGATGATGGGACTTGGGTTTTCATCAGTATAAGAGTTTTGGAGCTCCCAAGCCTGAAATAGACACCAGGAAATAATGGGCTCTGGGAATGCCTAGAGGCAAGAGGTCAGGCAAATAGGGCATCTCTGGTCTTCATCAGAACCAAGTTTTTGCTTCTATAAAATATGGCAACAGTTTTCACTTGCCAGCAAATTCTTATTAAACAATTTCAGCATTTGCCTGTCCACTTATGTTTGTGAAAAATTAGCCTATTATTATTGTTCAGGCCAACTGACAAAAAAAGCAACTTGTTTTCAGCAAGGTTGTAAACCAGGGAAGAAGAAGCACAATGAGTGTGTAGACTAGGTATACCAACACTGGTGGCACATCAGCAACTAAAGAGCTCCAAAATTTTACTGCATCAGGATCACCTTAGTCTTTCTTCATCCAGCATTAGCTACCTGCTCTCCACCTGTTATTTCACCTGATCCCTTCCAAAAATGTGCTTTAAAAAATGCAAAAAGAGTTGACTATCTTCTGCAAGTTGTGGCCCAAGCTAAAATCACTTCATCCTCATGAGGTGTTGAAAAAGCACATCTCCAGAAGGAGAAGTCAAGGACTTTGTACAAAGGGCTGCTCACAACAAAGTTTGTCTGCCACTTACAACTGCACAAGATCATCAACTTTGATATCCCAAATTGACATACTGCAAACCAATCCCAGTACACTTAATTTCACTGCCAGGAGAAAGTGAGGTAACTATGCCTCAGCTTAACACCTGAGAAAAATCCACCAATTCACAGGATTAAAACACAATAGTTGGTGTACAGAGTTAACCCTCTAGAGGGAATGACCTTGAACCTGACCCTAGTTGGTCTTGACCCCTCCCCAGGGGTGAGTCTGAACACAACCAGGTGATGGTTTGTCTGCTCCCCCTTTCTGTCTAAAGATCCATAAAAGCAGGGAGACTTCCTCTTTCTTGCTCTCTCTGCACTCCCTGCCTGCATCATCGTCCTGTTCCTGGTTCTCTTTGTTTTACCATGTGGCCATCACCTAAGAGGCAGACAAAGCCATCACCATCAAAATCTGGTTGTATTTACACATTTTGTATTTGTTTTTCCCTTCCCTATACCTTTGTAACTTCCCTACCTCAGATACCTTTTTATTTTATTGTTTCTTATTTTTAACTTCCAAATCAGTGTGAAATTATTTATTTGAGTGTGCTTACCTTTTCCTCTCTCTACATCTAATTCCTTTTTTTGGGAAAGAAGGAGGAAGAGGGAAGGGCACTCTATAAAATTGTTATTGGTTCTATCAAATATATTTGAGTCTCTGGGAATTTAAATTAGAACTGAGACAGTTGGGTTGTAAAGAGTGTTAGACATTAATGTCACATTTTCTGTGACATCAAGAAGAATTATCTTGAAGCCTTTAATTTCTCTTTGCACACAAATGAAGCTTAGGAAGCTTGGCTATTGAGGTCAGTAGACTAAATAAAAATGGGTCGATGTACCAGAGACAGATCAGAACAACTGCAACTTTGAACTTCATCTTATATTGCATCCACCATTGTTCAGGTAGTATTGCTCAATTCACTTGCTGAAGTGCAGTCTAAATTAACTGGAAGCAGTAACGCACAGTGAATATTTTCATAGTGAGAAAACACTTTAGGACACTAGACTGATTCATAGAATCATAGAATCAACCAGGTTGGAAGAGACCTCCAAGATCATCCAGTCCAACCTAGAACCCCGCCCTATTCAGTCAACTAGACCATGGCACTGAGTGCCTCATCCAGGCTTTGCTTGAACACCTCCAGGGACAGTGACTCCACCACCTCCCTGGGCAGCCCATTCCAATGGCAAATCACTCTCTCTGGGAAGAACTTCCTCAGCTCAGCTCTAATGAAGGAGGTTCAGCCATCATATTCCGTATTTTTTACCTATACTCCTCATATATTTTAGATTATATTAAACTCCAGTGAGGCATTTTAATTGAGAAAATTAATCTGTTCTTACAGCATTGGAAAGGTTGAATGCTTCACAACAGTTCAGTTTGGCCTGTGATAATATCCTAATCAATTTTTTATCTCAGCTCTGCATAAAATTTGTACCTCTAACAAGATTCAATTTACTAAGATGCTTCCTTCCTCTTCCACCACCAGACAGAGAAATATTTTCATTTCTAAGATTATGATTGGTTTTTTTTTTCCCCTCCCCACTGTTATATATATGTTTCCTTTTGTTTCACTCTCCAAACACAGCTCATTTGCATTTGTAAATATTTGAATCTGGAAAATCTAAGATGTTGATGCTCCTGTTTAAACTTTTTATTAAACTAGAAGTATGTCTTTTACTATTGATGTATTAAGGCCAATAGGCTGCTTTGAAAGCAAAAATTATTGAGGATTAGTGCTTCTGCAAGTGTAAGTCAGCATACTTTAATAAAGCTTTGTCATGTAACACCAGCCACAATCCAATCCCAATTGGATTATCTTTAAAGCAGAGAAAAAAGTAGTGCTGAACTCTGAGCCAATACCAAAGAGATTTCAATGGCTGACTGTTGGTTTCCTCAATGTTAAATTCATGTTGAAGCCACCCACTGCACTTTAAAGAGCTTTATTTTTTTTCAGGCATAGTAGGCACTTTACTAACTTGCTTGGAAAAAAAATTGCACTTGGATTAGTCCAATGGATACAGTTCTGTTCTGTGACGGTATCAAGGATCAATAATTATATGCTCTTATCCTGAAGCATGGAGGATACTTGATGAGAAAGTGAGCACAGCTCTCATTTTATTTGAGGAAAAAAAAAGAACCTGTCAAACTAAACAATATAATCCAGTGACATCAGGGAAATACTGAAAACTGATTGAAGGTTTTGTTATACCATGAGATAAGATCTTGGCAGATAAAACTGCTGGAAATATTTAAGAGGATCTTACGCATATGCTGGATTATGTTATAGGTTAAGGCACTCCTTCCATTAATGAATTTGTATCTCTTTTGGTAACTAACATGCTTGGGTTTTATTTTAGGCTGCATGGGAAACATTTTTCTGCACTGCAGAGTCCTTCAACATCATCCTTCATGAGAGGTCAGGATAAAGTTTGCTTTCTTGCTCAGTAAACAATGACTGAGAACACACAGTTTCTGTGCTGGTAAGAGGAGAGCATTTTCTCGACTAGCTGTGTTCCAGCAGTCTCACACTGTAACAAGAAAGAACAAATCAGAAGGCATGTGTCCCATTCATAAAAAAGCCTGGCACAGGCAGTTTGCGCACACAATCCTGTGCTTGAACCAACAGTGTGAACTGAGCTGCCAGCTCTCAAATTCCTCAGATTCAGGGTGGAGGCCAAGTGTAGCAATGTGTCCAGAAGCAGCCCTGCTGCTCCTTTCCCAGTCATAACTGTAGCTTCAACAAAAACTCAGGAACTCAATGATCTTTGAGGTCCCTTCCAACCTAAACCATTCTAGGACTCTATAATTCAGATCCTTTTAGCACAGGTGCAACAACAAGAAACGCCAAACTTTATTGCCACAAGGCAATATATACAAAAGCACAGCCCAGGACTATAGGACAATCAGTCTTATTTTTTTGTAGACAACTGAGATGGGGTACAAGAATATGAAAAGGACAGTCTTTCCTTTTTTCTCTATCTGCAGCTTTGTGAGCAAGAGCCTACTTCAATTATTTGCTGATGATATTAAGGATTACAGATCAGTCATTATCAAAAACATCACATGAATATATACGATGCTTCTTGGGTTTGCCACAAGGCTAATACTTAATATCTTCTGATTGTCAAGGGAAATATTTCAAGTAATTATACAATTACAGACAGCTGCATGGAAGAGTACAATAAGGATTCTTCCACTTGAGCTCACACTCTTCACTGCTTTCTAGGGCCTTAGATTGCCCAGTAGAATTACACAGCTCAGAAGACAAGCAAGCCACCTTTTAATTAAATGTTAATAGAAATAATGTATCAAGTTTCATACATGTAATACAATAGCCAGAATTCACATAATCCTGATGATTAGGGAATTCTTGGTTTGGTTTGGTTTTCCCCTTTTTCTTTTCTTTTTTTTTTTTTTTCTTCTTCTCCTTGATAGTTTTGTTTCTTTAAAGATTTTTTTTTCCCTTGAGGGGGTGCTGAAGGCTCTTATGCTACTTACATAATTTTGGCCATTGACTTCGATGAGAAACAGGCTAGAACCAATAATGTATGTTATCATAAAAGCAGCTTGCAAACTGTAACCAGCTAATTCTTACCACAGTGCTGTGAAGGTGCGATTAGTGATGCTATTATCCTCACTTTATGCTGCAGAAAGAATTGTAACACAAAGGCTAAGTGACTGCTGAGGGCCTCAGAGGGAAGCAATGTTTGCACAAGAAAATAGACTAAGAAACAAGCTCTTGGCTTTAAAGGGCAAAAAGAGCTTTTCATTACTTTGAAAGGCAGAGGAAATCTAGCTTTAGGTAAGAACATCCTTGTCAAATCCCAGAATTACAGAAACATGCCGGTTGGAAAAAGACCCTCAAGATCACCAAGTCCAACTGATATCCCCACTGTACAAGGTTTCATCCTAAACCATATCCTGAAGGACCACATCCAAACAACTTTTAAATGCATCCGGGGGCTGTGACTCAACCACCTCCCTGGGCAGCCTATTCCAATGTCTGACCACTCTTTCTGTGAAAAAAAATTTCCTATCGTCCAGTCTAAACCTACACAGTTGCAGCTTGAGGCCATTCCCTCTTGTTCTATCACTCATTACCTGAGAGAAGAGACCAGCAGCCTCTTCCCAACACCTTTCAAGTAGTTGTAGACGGTGATGAGGTCTTCCCTCAGCCTCCTCTTCCTCAAACTAAACAGGCCCAGCCTCTTCAGTTGCTCTCTTAAGATTTGTTCTCCAGGCCCTTCACCAGCTTTGTCGCCCTCCTCTGCACTTGTTCCAGCACCTTGACATCTCTCTTGTATTGAGGTGCCCAAAACTGAACACAATACTTGAGGTGTGTACACAATACCAGAGCTGAGTACAAGGGGACAATCACCCCCTATTGCTGCTGGACATAGCATTTGTAATAGCAGTCAGGATGCCACTGCCTTTCTTTGCCACCCGGGCATCCTGCTTGCTCATATTGAAACTCAGATGTTTAGGCAGAAAATTAAGATAGGACAAAGAAGCAATAATAAAGCAATCTCTTTATTCATCTTAAATGTATCTAACTCTTCTAGCATACCAAGAAGCATCTGTGCTTATGTGGCTAAGACTGATAAAGTAGTGTCAACAACAATATTACACTTCCACTATACACATTCACATTTAATCTGCTGAGAACGTGAAGGAGACAAACACAATATCTAGGCAAGCTCTGAAGGTTTTGGAAACTTAATACCTGTTTTTGCTCATTCATATTTAGATACCTATGACTATATCTTTTCTATGGGGATTCATAGGCAAGAATGTATCAGGGCCACACAAATCATGGGAAGAAAGAAGTTTGTACTGTCACCATCTGTTCTTATTTCTTTAAGTACATTGCTTAAAAATTTCACTGCTTTGACTAGGCTAATGTTTCTCTTCTTATTACTATCTTTAGGCATCTGAGCAAAGCTTTCCTCCCTTGTGCATTCATAGTTAAATATTTGATCACCTGAAAAGACAGGTTAGAATAGCATGAAGAGTTTATCAGGGAAAGTTTGCTCCAGTGAATCGGTGTAGAATGAATACTGTCCCTGGGCAGAAAGACATACATCTAAATTAACACAAAAAGATTCCTTTGATAGGCCTGATACCAAGGCAAGTAAAATAAAAGGATGAAAATTAGATGTACATGCCTCAGTGTGTAAACTCTGAAGAAAAACTATTCTGTCCAAATATAAGAAAATAGGGTTTCAGTCAGCTGCTACATCTTATGATCATTTCTGGAAGGATAGCATAAGTAAAGACCGAAGGGTTCTGAAATGAAAAGGGGAGAAAGCACTGAAAATTAGCAGTTTTCTTTACCGTGCAACAGAATAAGCATCTGAAACAAAATAAACCAATAAAAAGCTAAGTATTTTCCATCATATGGATTTAACTTTCCAAGTAATGAATAGAAAGTATATTCTTAGCATTATATACAGCACGGCCCTTCTCTTTATTGAAGGAAAAGAACATAATCTTGTTTTGGCCTGGGGTGAACTAAGTAAACAGGAAAAACAAACCATTAATTTCAATGGCATGGCAATTAAGAGGTAGCAAAGGCAAGGGTGAATGGACCTGTGAAAGAGTCAGAAGCATGAACTGCTTGAGTAAGTGTAAGTTAATCCTTTGAGTAAGCCAGGACTAAGCTCATGTTAGTGACATTGCTCTCCAATTGCATAGCTTAAAGAGAGCTCAAGAGAGAAAGTAGTGTCGGACAAGTAGATTTTTGCATGGCATAGACCTCTTCATAGAATCATAGAATCCACCAGATTGGAATAGATCTCCAAGATCATCCAGTCCAACCTAGCACCCAGCCCTAGACAATCAACTAGACCATGGCACTAAGTGCCTCATCCAGTCTTTTCTTGAACACCTCCAGGGATGGCAACTCCACCACCTCCCTGGGCAGCCCATTCCAGTGGCAAATCATTCTCTCTGTCAAGAACTTCCTCCTAACATCCAGCCTAGACCTCTTGCTTATACTCCAAAGAAAGCTATTATGGGGAGCAGGAAGAAAAGACAGGGACCTAGCTGTGAAGTATGCAAATCAAGGACATACTACTGGAAATAATTCTTGGTTTTAGGATAAACCCAAATTAGCAAAAAATGTATGTTGAAACAGATTTGCTGATATTTAAGCCTAGCGCTTGTCCACAGAATTGAGAGGTACTCATCACATAGACTAATCTAGTCTTTCCTAGGCAGGTTTATTTGCTCTTAAAGCTTCAGCCATCAAATTTGTTAACCTGGTAAAAATCAGATTGTAATCAATATAACTATAAAAACAATGAGAAGAAAAGTCTGACTAAATCATTACACCATAAATTCTAAAACGCATCATATCAAATGAGATAATTTTTTCCTCTCTTTTTACTGCTCAAGCATTAGTTTCAATCTCAGGGACTGTACTAAACAGAGGATTGGTAATGAAATACAGATTGGCAGTGGAAAAGCAGCTTTTCTTCAGCAAGCTACCAGCTAACTCCTGTCCCATCAGCAGAGATCCCTCTTGGCCTCCTGCAGCCAGCAGGCCAGCTGTCCTGCTCTACTTCTTACTGGACGTATTTCCCTATCAGAAAAATTAAACACTGCCTGGAATGGAAACTGCCCTGGGCTGGCATGCAGAACTGCTCTGTCACAAGCTGCTGGCAGGCCTGAATACCCAGGTACAGCACAAGGTGATTGCAACAGTATTGTCACCATGCTTACTTATGAAAATCAGGCATTGAGATTCAGCTGCACTGATGTCTTTTGCAACAGTGCATTCCATTATATAGCACTTCTGGGGGACTTCTGAGAAACTGCTGTGTGTCTTTAAACTATGTTGTTGTGCTGCTTGGGAATGTTTCCTTGCTCTTCTTGATAATTGTACCAATAATGTTTGGCACTTGGATTCCTCTGGCTTGTGCAGACTTACGTTCAAATTACACTCAAAGCTGTTTTGAGAGGCTGAAGGATACAACTGTGGAGTGGCTGCATTGACCAGCTGCTTGCCAGGAGGGGAAACCTTGAAAAGCTAAGCAGAGAATGTAACTTAATAAGCATTCATTTGACTAGGAGAACACTTTGACCCAAGATATGAAGCTACCATTACTGAAATGCACTTACAAAGCTGTGGAAAGGAAGTCCGCTGTAATAATGAGCAACAATATTTTCCAGTCTGGGTATGTGCAATGCATCATTCAAATGAGCACTCACATTGAGCACAGGCAAACAGAGGCAGAGACATGATGCATTCAAAGAAACACATAATGCCAGCTTTGCAGGGGAAAAAGGGAAAGGATGCTTTTAAATCTGGTGATGACTGGGCTTCCCCAATAGGCTCTACTTTCACAGAAATAATGGCTCTGTCTGTATCTTCATATCCTGGACATGCTGCAAGTAGGCAGGTCTTGCTAAGTGCTTCATCTTGTATACTTCTATGATGCTTTAAAGTTTATTGCCATTATTACATCAGCAAGTATTTCTTGGTACCACTGGGGTAATAAAATACTAGGCAACAGAAGTCACACCTAATCTTCATTTTACAGTCACAAATTTGGTTTTAAGACAGCAGTGCCTGTATCAAGAAAGAGGAAACAACTCTTCCTCTACAAGCCAGTGGTAAAATACCTCAGTCTAGAACACAGGCTAAAGCAATGGAAATAAAGCAATAGCTTAGGAATTCAAGTGGTCTAAGCAAGATATATTACTTACAGTTGAAGACAGGACTAGCATGCTGGACTGAATTTTATAAGGACGGGAAGAGAAAACAGTTTCCGGGAAGAAATCTCAAACTTGGACCAGCCAGGGGAGTACTCAGTGTGCCCATCTCATGCCAAAGCCACTCCATCAGAGATTCTCTTCCTTGTGCTGCTCAGCAGTCAAGGAACAAGCTGCAAAGGGTGAGATGGGGCATTTTAGGAAGATGCTTAGATTTCTCTAAATTGCTTCTGGATTTTGAGTGTGATATCAGTTTCCAGATGTCAGAAAAAAAGCAACAATGGAAGTAATCAAAAGCAATTGTTTCTTTTCTCAGGACAGCTATTGTTTGGGATGCTTTTCCTAACCTGAGCTACAGGTTACATCAGTCTTCAAACACGGAATATAGAAAGCTTTTTGTAGGGTTTTGTTCTGTTTTTTAAGCAAGCACATTAAAATTACAGACCTACCATGTGAAACCACTTTCTACCCAGCAGACAAGAAACCTACATTGAGTTTGTGGGACTATTGAAATCATGTCTTGTCAGGTCTTGGCAAATTTCTGTGCAGTTGGTTTAAGAAGGATCCAGAGAGGCTGTCTGTTTACCACTCCTGGACACAGCCAGGACACAGCAGCAGCATGTCTCCTCGTCTGGCAGTATTTACTATTGCTGTCCTACTTCTGGCCGGGAAAAGAGGAGCATATAGTGTCTGGGACTAGTGCTCTTGAGCTGGCCTCAAGTATGAAGAGGACGTGACATTCTATCTTAACAGGCATCAGCTCCAGCTGAGAGCTTTGCTGAAACATCTTTATTTGATGGCTTATCCCAACTCTGTAATAGCTGGAGCTGCCACCAGAGATTCATTTTGACACTTCATTTTATTTTATATGTTATATTGCTTCCATGAGCACATCACAGTACAAGTTCAAAAAATGATGTTATTCAGAAACTGAAACATCTAAAACCAGAAGAATTTTAATTTAAGAGTCTGATAAGCAAATCACAACAAGGAAGTGTAAAGCTCTGTCACCTTTTTCTTGCTCTTGATGTAGGGGATCCTGTCAATGTTCTTGCTCATGTACATAGACGGAAAAAAAAGGGGGGGGGGGGGGGGGGGAAGAAGAGAGAAAAAAAACACACCAAAAAAAACCCTGAATGCTCATCACATTCAGGCAGCCAAAGAACTTTTGGATTTGGGAGGTTTTTTTTGTTTTGGCTGTGGGTTTGGGATTTTTTTCCCCCTCTTATTTTTCTCCTCTGATCTCAATTCAGGAAAGTTTTAAAAAGCTTTCTGGGAAAAATATTCATTTTTTGGATAAAATTACATTGTGTGGATCCTGCCTATAAAGCTCTAAGATAAAGTTAAATGCTTTTTTCAAAGGTAGTATTAGTGAAGTGTGCTTTACAGGTTTTATATCTGATGAGATCACTTCTTGCTTTCCTCTGCTTCCAAGCACACAGAACTCAGGACATATTCTGTCCTCATTTAAACCCAAACTATCCCATTGGTTTCGATAGGGGTATAGACCAGGTGAGAACTGGCTCTATGTGGGAATATAATGTGAGAAGAAAAATAACAACGGAGTGCTGGCCTTGATTTCCCACAGCTTCTGGCTACCCTATCTGAAGAAAGGATAGATAAGAGGACATCTCATTAATGAGAAAAACAAGGTGGGGTTTATGCAAAGGACTGAATTGATCTTGCCTAATTATGCTAATGTGTAGGTGTGTGCTCTATGCTGAAGACTATATAATAAGAGTCAGAGAAGTCAACATAGTGTCATAGAATCATAAAATCAACCAGGTTGGAAGAGACCTCCAAGATCATCCAGTCCAACCTAGCACCCAGCCCTATCCAGTCAATAGACCATGGCACTAAGTGCCTCATCCAGACTTTTCTTGAACACCTCCAGGGATGGTGACTCCACCACCTCCCTGGGCAGCCCATTCCAATGACATATCACTTTCTCTGGTATAATTCACACTGAAAGGCCTGGAGTCCACGTGGCATTGCTTTTGATCACCCTGATCTGTGTGTGCTTTGACCACATTCCCACAGCAGCAGATAGGTAGCTGCAACAGCTCTACTGCATCTCCTGAATGAGCATGCAAATTGAACACAAGTTCTTACAGAAATGGCAACACTCCATTTCCAGGGAAAATGAAAGTGCACTACCATTTTAAGACAAAGGTCATTTGATCATTTCTGTTGATGTGAAGACAATTTTTTTTTTGTTCTCAAGAAGCACTGGGCAGACTCTATTTGGCCAAAGAGCAGCTGACATAATGCCAGCACTCACTGGCTAGAATCTACATTATTCTCCACTCAGACCTGTGTTCTTCAGTTTTGACAGGATATTATCCCGACCAAGAGAATGTTATAAGTTGTAATTCAGAAGCCATTTTGCAACTGATCAGTCTCTCAAAAATCAAAATTAATGAAAAATAATAAATCTTGTAACAACTGAATCAAAGCTATCATTTAAATGGGCAAAAGCCTTCATTATCCCAGCACTTTCTGAAATTATATAAAACTCCTTAAATAAGTATGGACAATTTCTGCTTCAGCTAATGTTGAATCAGATTTGTTTTTAACTGTATTTCAATCAGCTGAAAGCTAAATTGCAATTATTCCATCTAAATGGAACACAGGACTTGACTACATTCCTTTCTGCATATCAAGTGTCACGCACTGCTAGCTGCACATAGCTGTTAGTCTCTACTCAATGGATACCACCCTCCACCAAAAAAATGCTTTCATTGCTGTACCCATAGGAATCAATATGGAGGGTCATTATGACTAATCCCATATGCCAGACAGAGTTTAGAACAGTTGTTTGTCAGATATTCTAGGTTAAAAACATTCTGCTTATTCAACCATACTTCCACACAATTGATTGGGCATTTATTTTGGACTTTGCATATCTCAAGTGTGTAAATGAATATAGGCTAGTTAGTGAAATCATTAAAGCTATACAAATGCTGGGGAGTATTTGTGTTGTCATATGCAATTGCTTTTGACTGCATTTTTAAGAAGCAGGTTAGGCAATTCCCTGGTGTATAAGAATTTTATATAGCAGCTCCCCATGACCACCTTTTCAGCTTCCAGTGGGAAGCTCTTACGTCTTCCAACAAGTAGGACATCTAGCTTCTCAGCTTCCATCTTTTCATGCCCCAGTTTGTTTCCATGGCTCTTCTCCACTTCCAACAGTAGGCCACCTTGTAAATAACACAGATATTCAACTGTTCCTCCTCCTTCCCTCTGTACTGATCTTTCCACAATACCATGAACACTGTGGCCAGTAGGACAAGGGAGGTTATTCTTCCCCTGTACTCAGCACTGGTCAGGCCACACCTTGAGTACTGTGTCCAGTTCTGGGACCCTCAATTAAACAGAGATGTTGAGGTGCTGGAACGTGTCCAGAGAAGGGCAACAAAGCTGGTGAAAGGCCTGGAACACAAACCCTATGAGGAGAGGCTGAGGGAGCTGGGGGTGTTTAGCCTGGAGAGGAGGAGGCTCAGGGGTGATCTCATTGCTATCTACAGCTACCTCGAGGTGGTGGAGTCACCATCCCTGGAGGTGTTCAAGAAAAGCCTGGATGAGGCACTTAGTGCCATGGCCTAGTTGATTGGCTAGGGCTGTGTGCTAGGATGATCTTATAGGTCTCTTCCAACCTGGTTGATTCTGTGATACTAAGGGAACCAGGCCACAGATTTGTCATTCTGTAACAGAACACCAGAAACTGCTGTGGAGATTGGAACTGAAAATCCAATTCAGACTATAATGCATTTAAGATATGGAAGAACCAGTAGAGAGCTTTTGCTTTTTGTTTGGTCTGACTTTTCCACTTCTGTGTCCTCAGAAAAAATTTGATGGTACCGACCTATTTCAATAGCTACTTTTACCTCGCACTTGATTGTGTCACTCTTCACTGCAGGCTCACAAATTGATCTACAGTTCCCTTTTTTCTCCTGATAGTTAGACAGTAGCAGATTGTCCACACATCTCCTCAGAGAGACAGGAAATTCTATAGTTTGACATAAAGACAGGGGTATCCACACTGAACACCTTCCCATTTTGAACTTCTTTCATCTTTACAGAGAGTCTCTGTTTTTTCCCTACTATTTTTAGCAGGTGCAACCCATTAAGTTTCTCCATGTGGTGCCCTGTTATAGCTTTGTCAGTTGAAAGTACAAATGCATTTCATGCACAGTAATCCTCACAACTCCTCTGTTACACGGGAAAATGTTTTTTCATGCTTCTCTGTTATTTATACTCAGAAAATAACCACTGTAACACAATGCTACACAAACCTGATAAGAACAAAGGCAGATTACTATAACAGGACAACGTGTTCAGAACTTGAGAGCGAGGTTGATAAACAGCCAGATAACAGACTAAGAGTGAAATGCCTGTAGTCTATTAAATGGCCAAGGAAGATACCCAAAATACCTGTAGCATTTCATACAGGAAAATATGAAAAGGCCCAGACATGGCATTTTAAAAATACACCATAAACTCACAGTAAACTCCAGCTAGAGTATGGATAAACAAATCACCTGAAAAATAATCTTTTTCATCACTCAAGTTATACCTGGTTATAGAGAACAACAAATATAATAGAAATTAGTAAACATGTAAGTACTGGAGATGCAACAAGTTAAGGCTGCTGAACACTCAGAAGGCACTGAGTGTATGAACTATTTGTTCACCAAAACAGATTGTTATACTTGACCTTTATCTTGTCCTGAATAAAAAAGTAGACCTTTACAGGAGAACAAGTCTGAGCCTTGGGAAAGGAAGTGTGGAAAAACACTGGAGTAGCAGATGTGGCTACAGGCAAGCATCACCTCCCAGAATTGTATTTGTAAGTGCCACTGGTCCTGCAAATACTTAATCCAGAAGGAGACACAAAGATTCTGGGGAAAATACCCAATGTTAGTATTGCAGTTGTTTTGACTCCTCAGCAGAACTGATCTGGCTACTAGCAGAGAGCAGAGTCTAGCGAGGTAAATACAAACTAAATCCAAGATGAATGCATCACACAAAATGAGTGCCCATGAACACCAGCTGTAGTGCCAGAGATCAGTAATATTATCCACCTTAAAAGATAAACATCCTGAGGGTTATAGTCTGCAAAGGTCATAACTTCTAGCCTGAAGAAGTGTTTCTCTGCTTGACAGTGGTAATAGTGCTAATGTTTTCCTCTTGTTAGTCAAACAGATAGCAGTGGTGAAGGAAAAGTCATCACTACAGACCTCACAAAAGGCCTTGGGATACACCAGTTAAGGCCATCAACAAAATAGCTCCATGGGTAGTGGCACTCTTTAGCTCCCCAGGAGCTAGCTCATAGCAACAGATATGAGAAAAGATGAGCTCTGTTTATTCCCTAAAACCAGGCAGAGTAGGCAAAAGCATCAGAGTAAGACACAAATAGTCTCACTTTTCCTCATTCTTCGTGTGTGACCATGAGAACATCACCTACTTTAACTCAGTTTCTCTTCTGCAGAAATGAAGATATCTGCACAGGAGCACTGTAGAAGCCACACATTCTTGAAGACTGTCAAGTACTAACCTGAACCAGCAGCAAGGAGATGAGACGGATATCATGCTGACATACGTGTAACAGGGCCCAGGGTAACAGCACAAGGGATAATGGTTTTGAACTAAAGAAGGGCAGATTTAGACAAGATATAAAGAAGATATTCAGATATTCTTTATGACAGTGGTGAAAAACTGGACTAGGTTGCTCAGAAAGGTGGTAGATGCCTTGTTCCAGAGCACTCCAGATTCCTTTCTTTTCCGCCTCTGACTCCCATGGGTTTGAATGAGGAGGAGAAGAAGACGCAAAAACTGCTTTTCACACGCACACACCCTGCAGGCTTGAAGAGGGAACAGCAAAAGGCCCCTTTCCACACGTGCACTGACCCGTGTGGAAGCCTGCGCTGGAATTGGGCTGGTGGTTGGCTGGGTTTTCCCACCCAGTATAAAATGGCAACTGGGCACTTTGTCTAGAAAGTCATAAATAAAGCAAGAAAGAAAGTGCAAGGTGGTTCCTGCCTTGAAAGAGTTCCCACCTTGACAGAGCTCCCAACAGAACAGGTTCCTGCTGTGACAGAATTCCTGTTTTGGACCATCTCTGGTTTTGGGCAATTCCTACCTTTTTACACAGCTCTCAGTTCTATGCCATCCCTGCCTTTGGATGGTTCTCCACACTTTTGCACCATTCTGTGCAAACTTGCAAGCTTGGCAAGTCTTGCGGTCCATTTGAGAGAGCTGCCTGCAGCACCCAGACCTGGCTACTCTTGGACCATATCACAGCCAACTTTCTGGCTGCCATTCTGAACTGGGGAGACCCTAGCAGTCTGACTCTCTCCTGCCACTGCTGAGGCAGTGTCACTTCCATTAGTCCCTGCCTTGTGGCAGTCATGTCTCAAGACATTTCTGAGTTTGGCGGCTTTGCCACTCACCTTGGGCTCCTGACGTCTGGATCCAGATGCTTGCAGCATCAGAAGGCAGTAGAGCAGCAGAGAAATCCAACGAGGGATCATCATTGAATACCTATCTCACCGCTGTGAGTAAAGCCTGCTGTTCCCTTAATTCTCTGCTCAGCCTGATTGATAGTGGGATGAAGCTGTGCTTATAGCTTAGCCTTTTCCACTTCCTGACTTCCTAAATCTCTAAATTTGTCCATAACATCCTTTGAAGAATTCCCAATCGAATTAGAATCTGTAAATAAACCTAAACTAGTTTCATATATAGTCTGGGGGCAGGGTTTTCAGGAAAATAATTCTATTTTTGTAATTCATGACTCAGCCACATTAATTTCCTGCCCCATCCCTGGAAATGTTCATTTAAGCTAGACTAAGCTCTGAGCAACCTGATCTAGTTGCAGATGTCTCTGCTTGTGGCAGAGGGTTTTACTAGATGACCTTTAAAGGTCCCTTCCAAAACAAAACATTCTATGATTCTGTAACAATTTCACTGCTGTTGCTTCCCATGTTTTCCTTTCTTTCCCCCAAACAAACGTCTGCTACTGTTTGACCACCAAACAAACACACCCAACAAAATCCCCCAGACCAAGAAACAAACAAAAATCCCACCCTATTTAACAGGAAGTGTCTAATACATTGAAAGGGTTTCCAATAAAGGCTTTGCAATAGTCAAGCCTTGATTAGAGTCTACTAATCCAATGCTTTTATCTAAATAGCTAAAATTGAAAACAAGACTGCTACATGCTGGCCTTGACATTAATTTGTTCTGCCTTTTAGAAGTCTAAACTTCATCCTCAAATGCTCGGAAAGATGACACACTTCTACTATAAAATGTAATCAAGTATTGTAATTTTTGACACACCAAGCTGAAGTTCCACTACCAATGAAGATGGTTTGTTCATTAAAACCACAGCTACTGCAAAAAAACAGTGAAGACACATCAGAGTTTCCTTGCTCTGCAGTATGTCCTTCTCCAACCTCCTGTCATTCTCCAGGCTTCCCCCGTGACAGCCCGCAGCATGGCACAACCCACAGTTCCCACAGAAGCAAGGACTCTTGTGTCCCTCCTTCCATAAGAGTGGGTACAGGCTGCTCACACAAAGCTGCTCTTGGAGCTACAGCCAAAAGTCCGGGCTCAGTGAAGCCAGTGGGAAATGTGCCATTGACCCTTAAAAGACTATTTCACCCTTTGCTGACACTATGAAGCATAAGCAGCCTAAACATTTCCAGCAATACACTGATATTTATGGGCTGCAGGCACCTGCACAAGTGCAGTCTTGCATCAGTCAGACTACATGATCGTACATTTCTCTTTCAAAATTTCCAGAAGGAGGATACTTCTAGGTTCTATTTTATGTTGAATAGGTCAGTGATGACATTTAATATAACACATAATCATATCAAGTCACATCACAAGCTTTTATAATCATAGCATGCCACATTAAGGCACACCTGAAATACTCTATTTTTAAAAGCTCTAAGGGTCGACTGCTACTTAGGACTCCTTGAAACATCTTACATTATTTCTAGATCAAAATGTTTGCTTTTTTCCCCCTCTAATGAGACATGATGTTATTTTCCAGATCAAAGTATTAAACTCTATTTCTCAACAGAAGAACAGCCACTTTCAATAGCTTTGAGCTTCCAGTATGTAACTAAACAGCCCCTTTTGACTATGGGACTTGTAAGGGACTAGTGTGGTGATAAGCTTGATGGGGCAAACATGGGCTTACCCATGTTGGCTTGCCCAGACATATTCCCCTGCTCTCCTGCTCCTCCTGTGCTGGGGGAGGCAACTGTGGGAGGGGAGGGCAAAAGCCCTGGCTTCACCTAATATGGTGAGGCCTGGCAAAGTGCAATTCCAGTTGGCTAATCGATGTCCAATGCCTCACTAGTTGTGGGCTGGATATCAATAAAAGGGATAAGCAGGTAGCATGGTGTGCTGCTGCTGCTGCCTCATTTTGCATCCTGAATTTGCCTGGAGAGCTTACCAGGAACAGGCTCCAAATGCCTGCACATGTTCAGCTTACATAGCCCCCAGCGTGACACTGTGCTGAGACTGCACATTGCAAGACATCCTGCCTGCCCCTGAAAGTCCTGGAGATACACAGATTGTCCAGAGGAGCCAGGAGACAAGGTCAGAGATTGTCTGCCTCCTTTCTCCAGAGCCTGGGAAGAATCAAATCTCAGTGGCCAACAAGACACTTTGGGTACTGTTTGATTTATAATTTTGTGAGCAAATACTTAAAAGCCTCTTCCAGTATAATATTTGTGTTTGCCACTTTAAGAAATAAGTGATCTAGTTTTACCTGTGCCCTGCCTGTACAAATTTCCAACCTGTGCATTGTTTTTTGAACCTGTGAATAAGTTTCTGGTGACTTTTAATGCCAATAACAGTTTTCATCATTATTAACAATCACTGCCTGGATATCAAAATTAATACAGATGATTAATTTTGCATAATCCCCCACCACTAGTATTATTCAGTACCCAACCAGAAATAATGTAAATCCTATATATAATAGCTGCATATAAAACACAGTACATTTTGAAATTACAGTGGTCTTTTAGTCTACCTGAAGTTTCAAATGTCTTCTAAAACACTTAACTTTGGGAAGTATTCCAATGTTTCATTTGATTATGGAAATGAAACACAATAAGATGTTGAAACTTTTAATATTCCATGGTAAAGAGCTCCAGATCTGAGTTGAGATACCACGAAGGGGAAGAAGTCAGAAAAATCCAGTTTATCAGAAAATAATACCTCATCTGTTTATTTAATAACCTGAAATTGGCCAAAAATTGTCCTTCCACAGCAGAGAAGTTGCGGCAAGCCTGGGGGTTCTATGCCACTGTTCTTACAGCCCTTCCAGGGTTTGATTTATTTTTGTCCAAAACCAAACTTCTAATATCAGATTTCTGCATAACAATGTTGCAACCATGAACAGGGATATCTAACAGAAAAGCATCAGAGAGCAGCATGGTGCACTGCAGAGACCACGTGTACCCAATCAGACCAAAGCCATGCTCTGATCATCAACGATTTGAGCAAAGGAATTTCCAAAGCAAATAAGGTGCTTACTCCACTCACATTTTCTGCCACTGCAAGCTAACATCTCCTTTTTGTAACACAGCTTATAGTTCTCAACACTATATGCCAATCTGTAACCATTCAGTTTACCATCTGAGATATTAACATAAGATTTAGTCACACAGTTTCACTGTCATCCAGCCTAAACACCTCTGCCTTGGTGTTCCCAGAAAAACAGCTCCCTTAGAAAAGTGAGTTTGACAAAATACTAAAGTCCTAGCTCCTTCACTCCAGGATCTTCACCTGGATTTCTCACTTTGCCTGAGTTTCTTCTAAATTTCTCCCATGGTACCTAAATAAGAATAAATAATTCCTAATTCATAAATCTAGCTACTTAATATCTGTGCATCCTTTTTCAATAGGTGGAAGTACACAACCTATTCCCTGGCCTCCAAAGAAGCTGAACATTCTTTGTGCAGAGTGAAGAAAACATTCAGTCTAAACAGTAAGAAATCATCATGTTTGTGGGTAAGATGATGCACTGAATTGTAAGTGTATGCAACAGGGCATGGTTTCGTCTGGGTCTTCTCTTACTGTTTGGGAAGCCTCAGAGAAAGAAAGATTCAAGGTTGAGGAGAGTAGGCAGAACAGCATTGTGATGGTTTGGGTGTTACCTACCCCACCACACTTAAGAAAATCACCCAGACTAAACTCAGATGGCCAGAAATTAAGGAAGGAAGCTTTATATTTACAGCTTAGCACAATATATACAGCTATATGCAGAAATATACAAGTTAAAAGTAATGCAAAAATACACAAGTTAAAAGTAATACAGAAACACAACAGCCCTCCCAGAAACCAGCTCAAAGAGAGGCTCCCAACCACCCTTCGACCTCCTTTCCATCCCTCTACCTTATCCCAGACTTTGCCTTATATTCAAGGTGAGTTTGGAAGATCAGCCGAAGGGGTTAGAAAGCAGAAGGATTAGTTACACAGACAGCAGGTTAGGGAGAAAAGTGCAGGCAGCCAGAGACACACAACCACTGTGTTATCTATGTTTATGTTCTTGGATTTATACTTCTCAGCAAGCCTATGAGTGAAGCAGACATCACCATTGTTTCCTTTTCACAGCCTATAATCTAATTCTTCTCACCAAAATATTCCAGCTAGCTTCAAACTAGCATGAGCATTCACAAGAGAAAGGAGAAGTAGAACATTTAGAGAAGAGTGGGTTCAGCCAAAGTTGAAACAGAGCCAGCCTCTGCCTCTGGGCTCGTAAACAAGCATTCCCAAAACCACCTGCCATCTGCAGTCAGCAATGCCCACAGAGAGGACAGCCCTGCTGTGGAACAACCTGGGTGGACACTGTGCAGCTCCCAGCACCCAGCCCAGGGAACAGCAGCAGTGCTGCACCCAAGTAAACTCTGTAAGCACTTGCAGAATGACCTCCACGCCACCTAGCCTGCAGTAAATCCTCATCAGCATCTACTCGGAGGAATTAAGGGATTACTTTACCAGAACTGTCTGAAATAAATACAGCTGGAGACAGCTTCTTTAATAGTTTACTAAATGAACAAGCCCAGTTTAGTTGATGCATCCCCATGAACTTCATGAGATTAAGTAGCGGCCTCCCATTGCCCTCTTGCCCACTATTAGCTTCACCCTTAGCACAGACCAGAGCAGACATCAGCCAAGCCATCACTGCCACAAGAGCCAGGTTGCATGTACCTTTGTGTTAATGCATTAAAGTGCTGATCCTACAACCCTTTATTAGTGCAAGCAAACCTGCAGAAGCTTTAGTTTATGGCAGAAGCCAGACAGCCCAGAACCACAGGAAAGCAGAAGTGCGTGACAGGCATAGAAGAATTTGGGCTCCCACAGTCCAGCTGTTAAACAGGCATATTTTTATGGTTGGTCTTCTAAAGATAGTGATCTCCAGTGACTGAGTCCCTTGTTTCTATATTCTAGAACAAATCTAAACACTGTCCCAACTTGCAAGACTGTAACATAATTACAGACATTTAGAGAGTCTACACACACACATATATAGAGAGAGAGAAGAAAGACATAGAGAAGAAAGATAAAGAACTAAGTGACAGCAGCGGTGCACAGCCAACCAGGCAGCACAAGCAGATGGAGGCACAGGGAAGCACATAGAAATAGCACCAAGTTTGTCCAAATTGTCAGCATAACATGGGGCTGCACATCCTGCTCCAGATTCTATTGCATGGGGAGAATTTTAATACCAGATTATTTCAATTTACCATGGACTTAACTAGTTCTTCTCAATATCCAGATCAAGACCTGTGACAAGCAATGTCCCTCAGAGGTCAATATTGGCACCAGCACTGTTTAATGTCTTCATTAATGACACAGTGGGATCAACATCTACACCTTTAGAAAGTTTACAGATGTCACCAAGCTGAGCAGTACAACTGAGACATTTGAGGGACAGGAGACATCCTGGCATTCAGATTGATGTGGATAAGCTCAGGAAGTGGGCCCATGTAAACATCATGAAGTTCAACAAGGCCAGTCCTGCACCCAAGTCAGGGCAACCTGCAGTATCAATACCAGCTAGAGAAATGAAGGAATTGAGAGCAGTCCTACACAGAAGGATTTGAGGGTACTGGTGAGTGAAAAGCTGGACATGAGACAGAAATACATGCTTGCAGTCCAGAAAGTTAATTGTATCCTGAGCTGCATAAAGAGGAGTATGTCCCATAGGTCAAGGGAGGCAATTCTGCACCTCTACTCTGCACTGCGAACAGCTCATCTGCAGTACTGTGTCTGGCTCTGGAGCCCTCAGTACAGGAAAGACCAGAATCTGCTTGAACAGGTCCATGGGAAGCCACCAAAATGATGAGAGGAGTAAAACACCTCTCCCAAAGAGGCTGTGGAGTCACTTTCTCTAGAGACTTTCAAGACCCATCTGGATGCGTTCCTGTGTGACCTGTTCTGTGTGATCCTGCTTTGGCAGGGATTTTAGACTTGGTGATCTCCAGAAGTCCCTTCCAACCCATACTGTTCTATGATTCTTGTCAGCATTTTTTTCATGTGAAATGCAAACTTATATGGGAAGAGCAACCAATGCACCCAGTGGAGATACCTTAGCTGAAAATTCATAACTAAAATTAACTTATGAGTAATTCCCTATCCTTTCAGTCAAGGTTTTCTATATTTCAAGATATAAGCTTCAGACTAGAACAAAAATAACTCAAGTGGCCACTTAATATGTCAAAATGCCAGTCAAATGCCTTAAGGTTTTCCCTGATAGTCACACAAGTTGAAGGAAGCAAAGAAAGGAATCACAGAATTATAGAATGGTTTAGGTTGGAAAGGACCTCAAAGTTCATCCAGTTCCAACCCCCTGCCACAGGCAGGGACACCTCCCACTAAAACAGGTTGCTCAAGGCCTCATCCAACCTGGCCTTGAACACCTCCAGGAAGGGAGCATCCACAACCTCCCTGGGCAACTTGTTCCAGTGTTTCACCATCCTCACTGTAAAGAACTTCTTCCTAACATCTAGTCTAAATCTCCCCTCTTCCAGATTAAACCCATTACTCCTCATCCTGTCATTGCAAGACCTTGTAAATAGTCCCTCCCTACACTTCCTTTAGGCCCCCTTCAGGTACTGGAAGGCTACTATAAGGTCTCCTGAAGCCTTCTCCAGGCTAAAGAGACCCAACTACTGTAGCCTGTCCTCATAGCAGAGGTGCTCCAGAACTCTGATCGCATTTGTGGCCCTCCTCTGGACTTGCTCCAACAGTTCAATGTGCTTCTTGTGTTGGGGGTTCCAGAACTGTACACTCCAGGCTGTGGAGTATTCTGACAAGAGCAGAGTAAAGAGGCAGAATCCCCTCCCTTGCCCTGCTGGCCATGCTGCTCTTGATGCAGCCCTGGACACAGTTGGCTCTCTGGGCTGCACATGCACACTGCCAGTTCATGTTGAGCTCTTCATCAACCCCGACCCCCAGGCCCTTTTCCTCAGGGCTGCTCTCCAGGCATTCACCACCCAGCCTGCATCTGTGCTTGGGTGGAGGACCTTACACTTGGCCTTGTTGAATTTCATGATGGTGGCCTGGGTTGACCTCTCCAGCCTGGACAGATCCCTCTAAATGGCATCCCTGACCTCAAGCAAGTCGACTGTGCCACACAGCTTGGTGTCATCTGCAAACTTGCTGAGGGTGCGCTTGAGTCCTCTGTCCATATCACTGACAAAGATGTTAAACAGCACTGGTGCTGGCACTGACCCCCGAGGGATGCCACTTGTCACTGGTCTCCAGGTGGACATTGTGCCCTTGGTCACCACTCTCTACATGTGATCATCCAGACAATTCCTTATCCAGCAAGTGCTCCACCCATCAAGTCCGTGTTTTTCCAGTTTGGTGACCAGGATACCATGTGGGACAGAGTCAAACACCAAATGCTTCTCCCAAGGGGTTCTCTGCATGGTTCTAACCATGGAGATCCCTGCTTCATTGGTCATATTTCTTCCACCTACTGCCCTTGCCTGGGAGATCAGAAGCTACATGCTCAACCTTATTCCAGGCCAGGTGACACAATAAGTGGTATACCTCAAAGCTCAAATTACATCTACTATATCTGTCACTAAAAGAAATAATCCACTGGCATATAAACTCCCCAGCTGCTGTAATTCAATGTGGATTTGCTGTTTGAGCTTATGCCAGAAACCAAGGAAATACCCAGGCTCTCTAGAGAGTCCATTTTAGCTCCTTCAGACAATTGATGAAACCCTTGGCTAAGCCCCATGCCAGCTGTTACTAACTATAACCATAAACCCAACCACAGTCATGTGAACCATGCCCACCAAAGCCTGATGGTAACGCAGACAGAAGCGCAAGCACTCTCCAATATTAGGCAAAGGGATTTCTAGAGCCTTTAAAAAGCCAGAGAACTCAGCTGAATTTAGTGGTACTCTCTCATAGATGCCCATAATTGTAGTGTCTATACACAAACATAAAAATGTTGCCTAGTCTGTTATTTCCACAATCATCAGGACCTGTGTTACTGTAAGGAGCTTTGCTGTGGGTTACAGTAAGGAACACAGAGTAACAAAACCAAAAGTTTAACACCATGGGTACAGACACTTTTCATTTAAAATAGTTTGGGCTTTTTTTCTTTTGGCATGCACTCTTCTGCTTTTTCTGATTGTCTTATAGCCTGTCTTCCCATAAGAAAAAAAAACACCAACAAACAATTCCCAACTATTTGGGATAGGAAGAGGAAACACTACACTCTCAAGTATCAGGCTTCCACACAGCCTGCATGGAAACAAAAGCTGCGAGGAACCCATTTCATCTACTTTGTCAGCAATTTTCAAACAAGAGGAGCTTAGGAATCTGCTGCTAACAGCCCAGTTCACAACCATTTGTTGTCCCCCGTGAGAAGCCACAGGCAATAGCTACAAACATATTCTGTGGGATCTCAGAAAGTTCAGTAAGGGTTGCATATCTGTACTTTCATCACTTCTCATGAAGTACTTTAAGTGTTAATAATTAAATCAGCCAGAGACTATTAAATACTGACCGAAGTGACAGCTCTGCTATATTATTACAGTGTTTGCACAGCAATCATTCTGCAGGTTAAGTTGTTTTAGGATGAGTGGTGTTTAAATTAAATACAGTCCCCCGTGTTCTTGTTTCATTTAAAGTCAACCACAGAGTGCATGCCTGAACATTAAGCAGAGTCAGTAGGTTTTGCTGAGTCTCATTTGTTTGTTTTTGTTTTACCCCTTACTCCTTTTACCAGGCAAGATGAACCATCTGAAAGAATCCTGCTGAAATAATTAAGGCTTTCATAGCATGAACCACCACATAACAAGAATGACACTAACAGTGAAAATCAGGCTTAAGTAATGCAACCCAAATAAAAGACACAAACTCTGCACACCACCTTAAATACTAGTACTAGGCTTTGGCTACAGAGGAGATGAATATGAAGTTCCCAACTTGTCTTCCACAAAAATCATCCGCATTGTAAGTCAAAGTGAATAGATGTGCTAGTTTGAAGCTAGCTAGAATGTTTGGTGAGAACTAGATTACAGGCTGCAGAAAGAAAACAATGGTGATACCTTCTTCTCTCATAGGCTTGATGAGATGTATAAGAACAAAAGCAAAACATAGATAAGGGAGTCTTCTCTGCTGCTGGCGAGCTCGGAGCTGGACCTCACTCTCTAACCTCACCCTCCATTTTCTTTTCTAATCCACTTTGCTTCCTAACCCCCTGGCCAAACCTCTTCCTTGGGACTGAGGTAAGGTTGAGAGGGGTAGGGGGAAGGTGGTGGGGCGGTTAAGAGCCCCTCCTGGGAGGTTTCTGGGAGGGGAGTTGTGTTTCTGTATTACCTTTTTACCCTCTATATTTGTGTGTATAACTGTATACACTGTAAATATCTGCTTGTATATTGTGCTAGCTGTAAATATAAGCTTCATTCATATTTCCAGAGCCAGCTGAGTCTAGTCTGGGTGATTTCCAAAAGGGGGGGAGGTGGGGGGCGGGGAACACCCAAACTACCACAATAGAGAAAATTCCAGGTCTTTTTCTACTTGTAGAGATACCAGAGCTACTGTATTTAAGTTAGAAGCAAGAGCGTCATCCTTTGCTATGCTGTTAATATGATTTGCCACAATTGTTTACCTATTAAAAAGCATCTTTCAGATGTGTATTATCTCCTTCAGACAGTTTATGTCATTAATCAGATTTAACTAATTGCTTTCCTGGAAAGGGTGTGTGGTGCAGTAATCTATCTATTTCTTAAGAAGAAACTGTTTCTCCACTCTCCCCAGTGGCTTGAAAACCCATAGCAAACATTAGCATTGTATCCATTATTAATGCTCATTCAAGCACATTTTAATAAATCCTACATACATATGCATATAAGTCCATGCTCTCGCATCGGCCTTTGAACTGTTCATACCAAGATGTTTCCCAGAACACTGTTCCTGCTGTGCCATCAGCTGCATTTACTGTTTCCTGAGAGCCACTGATTTGTAGGACCAGAAAAAGTAAAGAGAGTAACATTGCAAGGCTGTAGGGAAGCTGAGATGGAAAATAAAACATGCTAGATGGAGGTCTGAAAGATTGTCCCCTTCCAAGGGTGCTGCCAGAGAATAGCAACAGCCACAGTTGAGGTCACATTCAGTCACAGAGTTTATTTAAACATGAAATGGCCACACTCTAAATGCAGTGGGTGAGGTAGGGAGAAGCAGCTTAATGATCATTTTTATTACCATTAGAACTAGTAAACTGAGCCACCTCCCTCCCAAATCAAGCAGCCTCCAGCACAGCACTCAATGCAAGCAGCTGAGTCAGTAAAAACTCATAAAGCTGCCGCTAAGAACCCAGAGCCAAGACCCAGCAAAGGCAGGCACATGACCCAAACCTGAGGAGAATCCATGTAACGGGGTTGTATCTTAAATATCAGGTAACTGAGAACAAGAGAACTGCAAGTGAGCACTAGATAAGTTGGGCAGATCAGAAGCCTGTGTCATGATTTTTACTGAGAGAATAGTTTTACAACCCATTCTGATATTACTTTTCCCCCTTTTTGTATCAAACTTAGATATCTAGCTTTGGGTAGCAGAATGTACACAGGTCTTTAAAGCCATCATATGAACTGGCCATGTGGATGTCCCCCAAAGGGCAGAAGGCAGTGAGCGACGGGCAGCCTGCGTAGTGCTGGGTGAGGGATACCAAATGCAGTGAGGAAGCTGAGGAGTTTATGGTATCTGAATACATGTTAAATCAACTATTCCACAAAAAAGGCTAGTCCTCCAACTCAGCACGATTAATAGACTTTTACTTGCCACTTTTTCTAAACACTGAACCATGGAAAGCTGGGCTTCAGGCAGTTACAAAGAAGGACATGAAATGATATAAATACCTATCTCACATTTAGCTGAATTCATCCTTGCAGAATATTAAAGCCTTTGGACACCATCTTTAGAACATGTTTGTCTTCTGGATTCCCAGCGTAACACTCTAGAAGGATCCTGCAGTTTTCAGTAGATGAGCTCATCACTTCTAAAGCTAGACTTCTTTTAGCTGTCATAAGGTGGAAGTCCCAAGTCCCCAAACAATTGAAAAGCTCAACATGTGCCACATGTTCCTGTAGTTTGCTGTGCTGCAAACACTCAGTTCCTCTGAACACAATCAGCCTCCACACCTGAGTGTCGTTTAACTAACGTGCAGGTGTTTGTGCGGTCAGGAGCCTGAGTGATAAAGAACTCAGGGGATATACTATAATAAAACTGGAACTAGCAAATTCTTGCTTAAGTAGCATTTATGAAGATTTATTGCAAATATATGTAAACATTAAGTAATAAGTGTTGTAAAATATCAGATTGTTAGATGCTTTAGCTGCTCTGTATGAAAACGTTTTACATAAGATAGCTTTTAAAGCAGTCCATGAATATCCATGCTTTGCCATCTGCTTTCAAATTGAATGATCCCTCGAAAGCAGCACCATAAATATTTCCACAAATGAGTGATCTGTTCACATTACATCCACTAATGCTATCTTATGGTAGAGCAAACAAATAGCTCAGATGCCACACCACTGCACACAGCAACAACAAGGTGCACTCTGACTGGGTTTTAACACCTTACTAAAAACTGCATTGCTGGTTGTCTCTGAGGATCTAACCTGGCTTTTTAGAGGCATATTTCATGACAGCCTGTCAAGATAGGCTGGAGTGAAGAAAGAATACCTTTAGCATCTCATTTTTCTTAAGAGATGATGAATTCTAATCTGGGCTAACTCTCAAAAAGATCTGAACAAAAGGATGAATAGGAAGTAGCAAAAGAGGATTTATAAGGGAGGTTTGATAAAATGAAGTCTTAAAGGCAGAATATGCAAAAGCCAATTTTTAAGCAGACTCCACAGCCTGCTAGTCTAGTCAATATTTTAAGAAATAATACATTAATTTTCCATGTTTACACAGTTGTCAGCTGTCTCAAAATGCTTTCGTCAGTATCTTGGGAGACAATGAGGCTTGTACCAGCCAAGCAAATACACACACAGGGTTTGCTCAAGTTCATCGACCAAGGAAAATAACTCCAGGTCCCTGCTTGATCTTCTCAGCAAAGCGTTTAGGGCTTTGGTATAAGGGAATTCCTGTATTTTAGGTCCAGCACTGGGAAAACAGTGCTTCTAGAGGAGAGGCATGCTGAGCAACATAGGGAGCACACACACCCTCCCTTGCGGTTCCTTCTTTCTGAAGCAACTTTGCTATTCAGGGTTGATGAAATCAGCAGCTTGCCCGTAGAAATGGGCTGGTTTGGATGCCTACAGAGGCAAGGAGAGCTTAAAACTCTTTGTCTCCGGGGTCAGGAGGCTTTCCAAGGCCTTGTACCAACCGAGACTGTGGTGCCTGCAGAGTGTGCCTGACATCTGCTGCTCCCTGGTGGGAAACTCCGTGGAAACCCCTCTGTTCCTTTTTATTTTAAAGTAACTACTGAAGAAAACCACGGGGTGGATGAGTGATGTCAAATACTTAAAGGCATCTGAAGAAAACCAGTCTGGTCTATACTTGACACCCCATTGTTTACTGAGTTTATATTTCAAAAATGAATTAAGCAAACCACTGCTCTAATAAGGCTCTTTTGTCTGTCAGAAATAAAACATGAAGCAGTCGAAAGCCACAAGTGAGGAAATTTACAAGGAAGATGAGTTAAAGTGCAGTTAATGCAGTTTTTCTTATAGATGCCATTCTTTTGACAGATGGTCTGGTTTTCCTGCCCTCCTAACAGGAAAGAAATGGCCCTGTGGGAGGAAAGTAAACAAAATTTCGAATAGATCTATTGTTTCAGAAGACAGGAGAGACACCATACACTCAAGTAGCTCACAGCGCTGGCTGGCTAACGTCAGAGCTGCTCTTTCATAAGAGGATAGACCTTTTCCTCTAAGTAACTTCTTGAGAATATCCTCTAGGGTTAGCTCAGCCTGGGAATTAGGAAGCTGACTCGAACACAACAGCATCCATGCTGTAAGTAATTTTGCCCTTGAGTTAACTGGTAACATCAAGGACATTTCTTATAGGGTAAAACGAGGCATGGTAGTAGCAATAATAATGCTCATATGATGACACAATGATCTATAGGTTCCCAAACAATTAAGAATACCAGGTGTTACTGTTCTTTCCAGTTGCCATGCAACCACAGCTGCCCTGCTATGCTTCACCTTCCTAATCTCCTTAACAGCTAACTCTAAAACAAGTACAATTAATTCCTTGGTGAACAAGACAGGACATCACTCAGTCCTGCAGTTGCAGAATTACTTTGACTGTTGGTATATAAAAACTAAACGGATACAGCACCAGCATACAGCACAGCACCAGGCTGCAGTTTCATAAGACTAACACAAGTCACTGCTGCAAACTATGATCTTTCCTGGAGTGCAGGTTTGTCAACAACTCCTAATAGATATTTCTTGTGCTCCTTAGGAGACAGTCCTTGCCAGTCCTCTGGCAATCCAGGCAGCCTTTTGCCCTGGAAACCTAGAAAGAAATTAGTGTGCTGTGCTTGAGCACATCAAAAAACCATGATTGCTACCACTGTGCTGAATCTGATCATTTCTGTTATCAATAAAATGGGTGGTGAACAACAACTTGTGCTTCTAAAATATATTAGTGTGTATATTTACAAAAAGTAATAAACACTCCAAAATCCCTTTTATTTTGAAGTGGGTTTCATTTACACCAGCCATTGACCACTAACATTTCTGCATTGCTCCCCAACCACAGTGTAGAGCTGTTGAGCAGCCACAGAAATAATTGGAATTGCCACTGGATATGAAGGTATTCACAGAGTTCCTGACTCAGCAATCAGGATTTTATTGCAATGACTATATATTGTACAAGTAAAATACCATTTTTTGCAATACCTTATTTCACAGTAAAGAAATAAGGAAAGAAATAGATGAAAGAGGAAAAAGCTTTTCCATTTCATTTCCTGTTAATTCAAGCTCTAGGGAGCAGACTGTATTTGCATATAAGCTGTGTAGGAACAATAATGATGGCATTTAGCATTTTGATAATAATAGCTTTCTGATATTTTTAAAGGTGTTCCTAAATGGTAAATACTTCAGTTAGGCACATAATATATATGCTCTCAAGCATTTACAAATGTTGATAATTCTCCATTCACGTGCTGTAGGAAATATTGCATTGGAAAGGGCAGGCAGAGACACTTCGCTGTGAAATACAGTGGCATTAAAACCTTTTTTTTTCAGATCTCCTGTAAGTGTTCTGCTGCCTCTCAAAACTTCTCATGGGTTCATTGCTATTCCTACCTTTAGGCTGCTGCCATGAGCCACCACATCCCTCCAACACAATCAAATTTCCCAGGCTGAGCTGTCCACTTTTGACATGGTGACCTCAACAATGCAGAGATAAAGAGCCAGGTGTGCCACAGTCAAGTCTTCAGGAGAAGCAAATTATATGTTGACTACTGTAGCAAGAGCAGACTCATGTCTGGGACCTTGCTTCCAAAGGTCTCCAATGATTAAAGATGCATGGCTTGGAAATGCAGCACTGTAGTCATCTGTTCTGGTGGATGAAGATGAGGGCAGGACTGACTGGTTTCTTCCAAAAGGAAAAATACCAGTAAGTGGGTGGTTAAGCACTCATTCACCTGTCAGTTTGGGGCTTCTAAGGAGGAGGCTGATAGGAAGCAAGTTAGCATAGGTGTGGTGTGTTAAAAGAATTTCAGCAGCATGACAGGGAGCAGCATTTGTCTATGCTGTAAGTTAAGTAGATCTTACCCTTGGCTTCATGGCACAAGTATGCACTTGTCTACATTATGCCTTCGTGAGTTCATAGGGTTTTTAGGATTTGCCAGTCTTCATGCACTCTTACTCAAAGAAAACTTCACAGAAAAAACATTTCATGATGTCTGCATACAAATGTTTGCATAGCTGTACTCTAAAGCCGGCTCACATTTCCAGCGGTCGTGTTAGGCTATGACTTCTCACAGCAGCAAGCACTTGTGCCATGATTTCCCGTTTACTGTTTCTCAGGCATGTGGAAATGCACAGAATAATTTTTCAGTGTTATATAAACTAATACACAAATCAGTTAAAGTGAGATTTTAGCATTCTGATTGTATACTTAGATTATTAATTGCTAGACCAGCCCTCCTTATATTTTACTCTCTTTTCATTATCTTGCTTCTGCAGTAGCTGAGAAGGGAGAAAGACAAAGCTGAACAGTATTGTAGCCAGAGGGGCATTTAAAGTATTACTCTGCACCTGGGAAACAGGTTTAATTGCTGCTGCTGTCAAAATGTTTTCATGTAAACATGTTTCCTGATAGGTCACATCTCCTTATTGTGGCCTATCATCTACCAAACACAAACTACTTTATGGTAGGGCTTAAATGTAGGTATCATAAATTAGAGCAATGAAACTTTTATGATTAAAGATGCTTTTTCTGCTTTCAAATTACAGAAACTATACCAAGTCTTGATATGCAAAATGAAATAGGATTAAGAGTCTGCAGATCTCTATACAGTAGGTGTTACAGGCCCAGGTCTTTCAGAGATGGGGCAGAGCTTCGCAAAGACATAGGAGGGAGGCAGCTCCTACTTCTCCTCTTGTAGACAGCTTGGAATTGTCTAGTTGTTGACATATATTTAAAACGGACTAAAACTGCCCTAACCTGTACATGAGAGACAGTCTTTGACGTACCTTGGGAATAATGTCTGTTGCCTCAGCCACAGTTTCTCTGGCCTGTAACACTACTCCCTCTGGAGACCTTCCTAAAAGGCACCACTGTCATGGAGGGCCCATAGGCCCAAAATAAGCTTACACCTGTTTACCTATCAAACGAACACAAAAGGGACACAATAGACTTCACACCATAAAGTTTGGCCTGCCCAGGGCCCAGGTTGTGTAACGCTGTTGTGTAAGCCCACACGCCTAACTTATGGCCTACTGGGTGCAAGGCCTGTGCTCTTCCCATACTTGGGGGAGCCAGGCCTGTGGACCCTGCCTAATGCGGTAAGGTTTGGCTAACTGCCATCCTGATTGGCTATTCTGTGTCCAAAGGGCAATTCATCTCGGCCCACATTAATAAAAGGAGATATGCAGGTGAACAATGTACTTTTGCTTCCCTGCTTGCTGCTATTTGCCTGTATTGCCCAGTCTCCCGTGCAGCTGTGCACTCTATTGCACACCTGCTGCCTTATCACTGCCTGCTAAACTCCACTGCAGCCAGTTACCAGGAGCAGACCCTGGATGTCTGCACGTGATCAGCCTGTGTGGCCAGCATGACATTGTGCTGAGGCTGCACAGCATCTGCCTTCTGCACCTGAAGGTCCTGCCTAGAATCCCTGGACATATACACAGATCATCCAGAAGACGCCAGGAGAACAAGGTCAGATATTGTCTGTGTCCTTTCCCCAGAAGCTGGGAAGATTCAAGCCTCAGTGTCCGACAAGACAGAATTCCCTGAAAGCATTTGGGCACTGTCTGGACTGTGGCTAGCTCCCGTGAGAGCAATAATAGTAATAATCTGTGAGTAAATGCTTTAATGCCTCTTTGTAACTCTCTACTGCCTTCCGCCATAGAGCAGAAAGAGCTTGGGCCCATCTAGTAGGCAAGCAGCATATTGACCCCAGGTGGCATACTGACCGCGGGGATTCTCTCTCTCTCTGTCTGTTTATTGTTTGAATGTTCTAGATAATAATAGTTCTGTTTGGTGTTATTCCTAGAATGACTTCCATAACCGTGTTAATGAACAAATATTAATCTTAAAATTCAGTGGTTGGGGGTGGTGAGAATTCAGAACATTAAAACCGATAAATTATATATTTTAATAAAATATCATCTCACATCAATTGATTTCCCCTCTGCAACAACCACAGAGCCAGAAAGCATGCTCTCTATTCCTCAGGGGTGTTCAGGGTCCTCTAAAATAGGCAGCATATGGCCTGTATATCTGCTCCAAAGGAGGATTCAGCATAAAAGTAAGTGCACATGAACTGAGAGATGATGCTGATTCTTCTGCTGTATTTGATCTATGTGATCATTTTACCCTATTCACATCACTCCAGGTAGTAATGTTTCATATTAAGTCATGTTTGTTGAAAGCAGATTTAAAATCTGCCATTAAAATCTTTGCTTCCAAAACATATTTATATTCTGCTTATCCATTCAAGATACAGAAACATGAATCTTGCAGGCGCCGATAGGTAACAAAGCTCAGCTTCCAGGTGTTCATATTACTTAAGAAGTGTGTGTGGAGGGGTTTTGTTTTTAAAAAGGAAAGAAAAATGTAAAATAAATGAAATTATTTCATGTAGGTGGTACATGAAAGAGAAGCCTCAATTCATCTTATAAATTATTCATGGTGAATTATTCACTTGACTCATATAGAAGTAAAGAAGGTGCTTTTTCATACTATAAAATCTACTCAAGTCTTAAAGCCTACATTAATATGAAGTAATGTGTGATTATAGTTGGAGATGTACTTTTTAATCATCTTTTTGAAACCTGAATTTGACCGAGAACACTTAACTATGTATGCACTCTATTCCTTGATACAATAGTCATACGGCAGCTGTGTAAGGGAAATGAATCCAAGAAAAAACAAAAGGCATTCAACTTCATAGATCACAGATTCTCTTATTCTTTTAGGAGATGAATCACAGCATCATAGAACTATCTTGGTTGGAAAAGACCTTTAAGATCCTTGAGTCCAAACATTATACAACTCTACCAAGCTTGGTGCTAAACCATGTCCCTTGGCACCACTTCTATGCATTTTTAAAACACCTCTGGGAATGGCGATTCGACCACTTCCCTCTAGACACCATTTCAGTGTTTGAGAACACTTTTACCGAAGAAGATTCTTCTAATTCTTAATCTAAATCTCCCCCTGGTGCAACTTGAGGTCATTTTCTCTCATCCTATTGCTTCTTTACTAGAGAAAAGAAACCAACATACACCTTGCTTCAATCTTCTTTCAGGTCTCCCTTCAGCCTCTTCTTCAGATTAAACAACCACAGTTCTCTTAGCCACTCCTCAGAAGACCTATTCTTCAGACTCTTCACCTGGTTCATTGCCCTTCTCTGTATTCACTCCAGCACTTCAGATGAGTGAAAGTACATGTATTCATAGAACGGCTTGACTTGGAAAGGACCTTTAAGATCATCTAATTCCTGAAAGAACATTACACTAACATAATGCAATTAGCAGCCTTAGAAACACAGGAAGGAAACAGAAATTTTTAGTTAATTAAGGGCAGGTTTTCCAAAACCGAGACACTATTATAAATAAATATCCTACAGAAACAGAGTTCTGCACTTGAAACAATCATTTTATTAGGGGAAAGTTCTTCTAGAAATCTCACCACTATGAAAGTTAGGAGATTTTCCACCTAAGTTCTGTTCTACACTCATTCAGTGATTGCACTCAATGATCTCTGAGATGTTTTCCAACCTTGATGATTCTATGATTTTATGTTTGTAACATTGTCTCCTGCTTCAGCATGTTAAAATTAGGATCAAACTGGAATATGCTCCAAGATTGATTAATACCTCAATTTCCTATCTGAGATCCAACACAACACACCTCACATTTCACTAAAGCCCAATGTATCACATAAAAAGTCATCTGTAATAGCTAACATTCTTTGCCGATGCAACTTAATTGTGTTGAACAAGAGAAACAAACACTACGCAAATGGTCAAACCTGTTCGTTCGCAGGTTACAGTAGAGACAACAAAGCTGTAATAACCACGTTACCTATACACACTAACTAGTTTCCATGGTGATCTCGTAGCAAATTCTAACACTAGGCAGACTGGATAGATGGTGAAGATGTCTAGGTGATGGTACGGTACTGAACATTACAACCTCTCTTTGGCAATGACAACAGTAGATCCAGCCTTACAAGATCATAGTCATATTTGATCTTTCACAGGAAGCTTCAGGCCCATTGTGGTGGTAGGTTTGATGGGGCAAACATGGTCTTACCCATATTGGCTTGCCCAGACATGTTTCCCTGCTCCCCTGCTCCTCCTGTCCTGGGGGGAGGCAACCATGGGAGAGACGAGTGAAAGTCCTGGCTTTACCTAATATGGTGAGGCCTGGCAAAGTGCCATTCCGATTGGCTAATCTATGTCCAATGCCCTACTAGTCGTGGGCTGGATGTTGATAAAAGGGATAAGCAGGCAGCACGAGGGCTGCTGCTGCCTCATTTTGCATCCTGAATTCTCCTAGAGAGCTTACCAGGAACAGACTCCAAATGCCTGCATGTGATTGGCCTGCATAGCGAGTGTGACACTGTGCTGAGGCTGCACATTGCAAGACATCCTGCCTGCACCTGAAAGTCTCCTGCTAAGACTAGAAGTCCTGGAGATACACAGATCATCCAGAGGAGCCAGGAGACTAAGAGACTGTCTGCCTCCTTTCCCCAGAAGTCTGGGAAAAACAAAGTCTCAGTGGCCAACAAGACAGAGTTCCACATGCTTTGGGTACTGTCTGATGTATAATTTTGTGAGCAAATACTTAAAAGCCTCTTCCAGTATAATATTTGTGTTTGCCACTTTAAGAAATAAGTGATCTAGTTTTGCCTGTGCCTTGCATGTATAAATTTCCAACCTGTGCATTTTTTAACCTGGTGAATAAGTTTCTGGTGAGTTTTAATGTTAATAAACAGTTTCTATAGTTATTAACAATCATCACCTGGGTACCAAAATTAATAGAGATTATTAATTTTGCATAATCTGTCACACCCATGATCTGAGCAATCTGAAATCAATGTCATTCTTCTCTCTCTCCATTGAACACAGATGTAAATGTATGGCTCCACTTAGTCCAGTTTACTAGAAAACCAATAGCTAGCCCTGACAACTAACTTCTGATTAGACTACACCATACACAATATTAGCCATTGTCTGTTGCCAGACTTTTGTTCTAGCAGAGTGCCTGATTCGGTTCAAAATAGAAGCTTTAAGTGCAATTTTTTAATGAAGAAAGCAGAAAAGTGCAGTTTGCACTGTAAAACCAAAGCTGTATGTTCAATAAATTAAATAAATAAATGAAGAAATGAACCCCCAAATTGGATAAATTGACATACTAGACTCATCTAAAAATCATTCTGTGACATCTATATTCATGTTTTGAGGTGTTTTGTACACTTGTTAAGATGGTTGGTTTACGTGTTTAAAGCAGGACCTTTTCTATTACTCATATTAACCATTGAGACTAAAACCAGTACAAACCTTAGCCACGTAAAGTCAGGCCTCATTGCAACAGTAAGATTGTCAATAAGAAGAAGATTGATAAATTGATGCAAAAGAAACCTGGGCAAAGTTGGACAGCAGATATTTCACTCCGTTCCCTGGACTTTGTGTGAAACAGAGTGAAATAGACTGTGTTCTGAATGGTTATTTTTTACTTCAAGTCACAAATAACTGCAAGACATATAACTACTTTTCATTAATATTAATAGGTTTGAATTTCATTCAAATAATTCAGAGCACTGGTTAAATTGAAGGAAACATGAAGTTGTGAAACTACTGTATTAGTTTATTACATTATCCAATACTAATAGAGATCTCTTAGAAATGAGACACTCACTGCAGAGTTTCTATTTTGCACCCTAAAAAGATGAGCATCTATGTTTAAACAATACTTCTACTAAAAATATAGTTTGGGATATAGATAGTTTGCTGACAATACCAAGCTATGTGGTGCAGCAGACATGCTGGAGGGCAGGGATGCCACCCAGAGGGACCTGGACAGTCTGGAGAAGTGGGCACAAGCCAACCTCATGAGGTTCAACAAAACCAAGTGCAAGGTCCTGCATCTGGATTGAGGCAATCCCAAGCACAAATACAGGCTGGGCAGTGACTGGCTGGAGAGCAGCCCTGAGGAGAGGAACCTGGGGGTGCTGGTGGACGAGAAGTTCAACATGAGCCAGCAGTGTGCACTTGCAGCCTGGGGGGCCAATCAGATCCTGGGCTGCATCAGGAGAAGTGTGGCCAGCAGGTCAAGTGAGGTGATTCTCCTCTTCTCTGCTATAGTGAGACCCCACCTGGAGTATTGTGTCCAGTTCTGGAGCCTCTATTACAAGAGGGATGCAGACATGTTGGAGTGTGTCCAGAGAAGGGCCATGAGGATGACCAGAGGGTTGGAGCACCTCTCCTACGAAGACAGACTGAAAGAGTTGGGGCTGTTCAGTCTGGAGAAGAGGAGGCTCCAGGGTGACCTTCTTGTGGCCTTCCAGTATATGAAGGGGGTCTACAAAAGAGCTGGGGAGAGACTTTTTAAGCTATCAGGGAGTGACAGGACTAGGGGGAATGGAGCAAAGCTGGAGGTGGGTAGGTTCAGGCTGGATGTGAGGAGGAAGTTGTTCAGCATGAGAGTGGTGAGAGCCTAGGGAGGTGGTTGAGGCCTCATCCCTGGAGGTGCAGGCTGGATGAGGCTCTGGCCAGGCTGCTCTAGGGTAGGATGTCACTGCCCATGGCAGTGGGGTTGGCCCTAGATGATCCTTGTGGTCCCTTCCAACCCTGACTGATTCTAAGATTCTATACAGTCATTGCAATTTTTATTTGTAATGCAATTTTTTTCTATCATTTATCTCATCTCACCTTCTGGTGTCCATCAAGAAATATTCCTCTTTTTATCTTTCAGAAATATTTCTGTGAACTGGCCAAGTCTTCTGCATTTTACCTTTAAACTTCTAATCCTAGATTTTCAATGCCTTTGCAAAAGGTTCTGCCTTCAGTGGGCACTTAATACAGATATTCCTAGGCCACAAACCTTGCATCGTTTTCTTTATAGATGTTAGGAAAACAATCAATATTGTGTTTGATTTGGGGGAAAACTTAATGCCAAGTAAGAATATAATTGGATTTTTTTTTTCTTTCTGGGAAGAGTTTTCCTAAAGATTTCCACTCTGGAATACCCAAAATGCAGTTCTAAGTCCACAGATGGCCACGTCCACATGCAAACAAGGTAATGTGAGGAAGTTCAGTGCATTCACTCCTTCCCTGCAGCTAGGCAGCTACTCTGCTCCTTCTAGAAACAATCAAAAGGACATTGCTAGCAAACGGGCACAGATCTGTCATCATAAAATTAAAACACAGAAAATAAATGTCAAACAATCTGAGAAAGCCTAATTAATTCTGGGGAAAATTTTGGATCAAATCTCATTTTGAATCTTGCTATTAGTTCACAGTATCACAGTATCACCAAGGTTGGAAGAGACCTCACAGATCATCAAGTCCAACCCATTACCACAGAGCCCAAGGCTAGACCATGGCACCAAGTGCCATGTCCAACCTTGCCTTGAACTGCCCCAGGGATGGCGACTCCACCATCTCCCCGGGCAGCCCATTCCAGTGGCCAATGACTCTCTCAGTGAAGAACTTTCTCCTCACCTCCAGCCTAAATCTCCCCTGGCACAGCCTGAGGCTGTGTCCTCTCGTTCTGGCACTGGCCACCTGAGAGAAGAGAGCAACCTCCTCCTGGCCACAACCACCCTTCAGGTAGTTGTAGACAGCAATAAGGTCACCCCTGAGCCTCCTCTTCTCCAGGCTAAACAATCCCAGCTCCCTCAGCCTCTCCTCGTAGGGCTGTGCTCAAGGCCTCTCACCAGCCTCGTCGCCCTTCTCTGGACACGCTCAAGCATCTCAATGTCCCTCCTAAACTGGGGGGCCCAGAACTGAACACAGTACTCAAGGTGTGGTCTAACCAGTGCAGAGTACAGGGGCAGAATGACCTCCCTGCTCTTGCTGACCACACCATCCCTGATGCAGGCCAGGATGCCACTGGCTCTCTTGGCCACCTGGGCACACTGCTGGCTCATGTTCAGGCGGGTATCAATCAGCACCCCCAGATCCCACTCTGTCTGGCTGCTCTCCAGCCACTCCGACCCCAGCCTGTATCTCTGCATGGGGTTGTTGTGGCCAAAGTGCAGCACCCTGCACTTGGAGCTATTGAACCCCATCCCACTGGACTCTGCCCATCTGTCCAGGCGGTCAAGGTTGGCAGGTCTGCCTGGTTTTCTGAAGCAAGTGTTGACTGATAGCAGTATCTCAGGTCGTATATTTCCAAAGACTTCTGTTTTGTAAAAGAAGGCTTAGAGTGGGAAGGGATAAGAGGTCTTTTAAAACAACTGTACCACAAAGAGATGTACACTGATTTGTAAGAGTTTGCAAGATGTGTGTGTCTAGCAGTGTGTCTCTCATGAAAGGGGTTTTGATTTACCACCAAAGCAAATATTTGAATGCCCTTTTTGGAAATTAAACAAACAAACAAACCAACCAAAACAAAACAAAGAAATACCCAAATCAAACAAACAAACTCCTTCTCTAAAGCTTATTCTGGAAAAAAAAATGTTGAATAGATGTCGAGCAAAGCAATTTTTTTTCTCTTAACCCATGTACTAGTTTGAGCCTAGCTGGGATATTTTGGTGAGAAGAAATAGATTATAGGCTGTGAAAAAGAAACAATGGTGATGTCTACTTCACTCATAGGCTTGCTGAGACGTATAAGAAGAACATAAACATAGATAAGGGAATTGCTCTTGGGCTCCGGGGATGCATGAACTTTTTCTCTCTAACCATCTGTGTGACTAATCCTTCTACTTCCTAACTCCCCTGGCTGACCCTCCAAACTCACCTTGAATGTAAGCAAAGTCTAGGGTAAGGTAGAGGGGTGGGAGAAGGTGAAAGGGCAGTTGGTAGCCCCTCCTGGGGACTCTGGTTTCTGGGAGGGCTGTTGCATTTCTGTATTACTTTTTAACTTGTATTTTTCTATATATAGCTGTATATGTTATAAATATCAGTTTGTATATTGTGCTATGCTGTAAATATAGCTTCATTCTTCAATTTCCAGAGCCACTGAGTCTAGCCTGGGTGATTTCCTTAAGCACGGGGGGGAGGGCAGGTAACACCCAAACCATCATACCCAAAACTTCTATTTTAGGGGGAGAGGAGGGAAATAGCGGCTAACAAGCACTTATTACTTAAAAGAAGACTCATTACTTTTGCTTCTGTGAGAGCAACTGGGTATTATATCTGGAAAATAGCTATTGCAACTACTTTATAAAGTGCTTCATAATTACACAGCAGCACTGCACACTACAGAGCTTTTCCCATGCTAAACATCACTTTGGACATGCTCAAATTTTACTGGAGAGGAAACAAATATGCATTTTTTTCTCTAGAGGACTGTGTGTTGAGGGAATATTCATGAAACAAATCTGACATAAATTCATACAATCTGGGAGCCTCCTGGAAACTGATCCTATATCCTAGGTTTGAAATGTATTATTTATTAATTACAGCTTATTGTTTTGTGTAAGTTTGAAGCAGGCTAGAATGTTTCGGTGAGAAGAACTAGATTACAGGCTGTGAAAGGAAAACAATGGTGATGTCTACTTCCGTCATAGGCTTGCTGAGATGTATAAAAACATCTATATAAGACACTCATCATCACTCTCGCTTGGGCTGCTGGCTGAGCTGCATCTCTCTAACCTCACCCTCCATCTTGGACTAATCCACTTTGCTTCCTAACCCCCTGGCTGAACCTCCATTCTTCCTTGGGACTGGGGTAAGGTTGAGAGGGGTAGGGGGAAAGTGAAGGGGTGGTTGGGAGCCCCTCCTGGGGCCTCCGGTTTCTGGGATGGGAGTTGTGTTTCTGTATTACCTTTTTACCTTGTATATTTCTATACATAACTGTATATATACTGTAAATATCTGCTTGCATATTGTCCTAGCTGTAAATATAAGCTTCATTCATATTTCCAGAGCTGGTTGAGTCTAGTCTGGGTGATTTCTAAAGTATGGGGGGGCGGGGAACACCCAAACCATCACATGTTTGCACATATATTACAGCAGGGTATCTGCTACTGAAATTTTAGTTAAGAAAAATCATCTAGGAATGTGAAACACTTTCACTGTTCCTTTACCAGGAGGCAGAAATGCAACAAAACACAGCTAATGTGTATTTGAGCTCTTTCAGATGTTGGATTGGCTGTTCTGTGTCCATGATGTTTATCCAATCACTATTTTGTCTTAAGGGAAGAACAGAACAACAATGCAAACATTTTGCCCAAAATCCAAAGTCAGTAACATCTTACAGTTAAAAAATGAGCCTCTGGAAGACCTTCCTACCAATTTTATACAGAAAATGCAGACAACTAAACCAATGTGTGGATTAGTTAGGCTTTTTGTGACTCTAAACCCTTTGCTGGGAATATAAACAGTACAAAGGGTTTATATTGACAGTTACTTTTGTAGGATACAAACCTGGTCGACTCCAAACTTATCAAAGAAGATTTCAGTCCTGGACACAGAAATTGTACTGAAAAGTTAAGGTCCATCTCCTGTGAGCTAGCTGCAGGTCATCTCTAAATGTTTCCTGAGACACTGTGAACCATGGATATAGGGGACTAGAAGCTTTAATTCATATCTTACAACGTTGTTATGGGTACTTGTCTTTCTAATCCTTCCCTGTGCTTTCTTCCTCTATGAAACCCTCAAGAGTAAAACTGTTCCACTATGTAGGTCAGGGTGGACACAGAACCAGAATAAAAATTATGCCTGACCACAGTACCTGGATATGGACCATACTCCTGGAGTGAGTATGGCTGAAGGACTCAGACTTGCTACCATCATTTCAACACCCCCATGCCTCGAAGTAACTACCTGGTGCAGGCCCCCATGGCTCTGATTGTCAATGACAGAAACCTAGAGCACCATGTACAATAAATACTTTTATAGGCAGTACTGAGGCCAGATTTCTTACATTTTTCTGAATGCTGAATATGAGCCTTTCTACTGTCCTTGCTGTCAAACATCAATATGGTTAAAACACCCTTACAAAAGCCAGTTATCCATCCTCATTCACCTAACCTACCCTCTCCGTCAAGCTTAGGAAGTTGTTTACCAAATAAACCTAATTTTAAAAAGCCACAAGTTGTATTCTAGTAAGAGATTAAACCTTATTTGTTGTAAATAAAATACAACACCTGAAATGGTATTTCAGTGTGTGACTGCTGAAAATCCATTATCTGTAACATGTGCAGCAGGAATTTCACATTCATGCTCATCATAGCATTAGGGGCTTGAGAAGAATCTGTGCAGTTCAGTGACCTCTTATCCATACTATTCAATTAGATGCAGCCAATGCTTTTTCATTTGGATAAATCTCAGCTTAACATTTTTTAAGACTTCTTTGCCCTTTTAAGGAACTTATGAAAGATATACTGTATCACAGTTGTTTATCATACTAAAATGGTATAGTATGAATCATTGAAGCTGAACTGCTAAAAAAATGCTTTTAATTGTTCATTACACATGAAGGGAATCAGTGCTTTAGGACCATAAAATAATGAAACTTGGAAAGTACTTTAATATCTGAAATAGAAACATTAAAGGGCACAGTTTTGAGATAGAGCAGTCCCTTAAGATACAGAAAGGCACCTTGTAGAATTTCTGAAGCCACATCTACACATGCAATCCACATTTTTCTTACTACGAGTGCCATTCTGGGCACATCTGTCTGCATCTTCAAGTTGCAGTGCCCCTATTCCTTTGTTTCTGACACAATATATCTGCATAAAAATAGCCAATATAGAAAATGAGGAAACAACATTTTTTACTCCACGGTTTCTGAAAAAAATTCTCTGACTTCTTCATGAAGTCGTTAGTCTTGCCTGGATCTGAGCAGGCTCAGCCCTGGGCTGCTCTGAAGGAGCTGAGTCATTTACTCAGTTGTATACAGCAGCAGCTTGCTCTCTAGCGTTGCAGGTTTCGTTAACTAGCTATGGGGGGGTGGGGGAAATCTCTCCAAATGGTGACTGTTTTGCTGCAGTTGCACTGGAAGGAGCCCATTCATTCCTCTGCTCTCTCCCACCAAGACTGGCAACATGCACTTTCAGAAAGTGCTGTCTCTATGCAGTGGATGTGGGCTTATTAGTATTTATTACAAAGAATACAATTTTGTTTGCAGTGTGCTATATTGAATACAGATGAACTGCAGTGTTATCAGTGAAGTTGCCTTCATAGCTGACTCCTTACCATTCCATAAGATAAGACCATTTGCAGTTAAAAGCTGATTCTTCTGCTCTCTTTGAGAAGTAGAATCACTCATGCACCAACTAAAATCAAATGGAAATGATGTCTAAAATTTCTTCTCAGTGAGGCTACAAGAAGTCTACTGCAGTTTGCATTTAGTGCTTTGTGTCAGTATATAACAAGAAGATACACACTACTTCACTTGGACTTTCAGCTTTTAAGGCACAGTCCTTTAACCGTACAATGCATGATGTACTCAAGAAGAGATTAACAGGGGAAGAGAGGAAAACAGGTTGCAAAGGGATTTAAGGGAAGAGAATCTCAACAGGGATACAGAACCACTGACATTTCCTTAAAATTTCCTTTTAAAATGTTAATAAAGGATATTAAGTAAAGAACTGCTCTAAAGAAACAAACAGTAAGAATAGTGTAGAAGCTAAACTTCAGGTTTTGGATTAACACGTTATGATTCAATAAAGCCTGTAAAAGCCCATCAACTCCAATCTCTATTGCTTTCCTTTCTCCAGGCCACATAACATAGGACAATTTAATACTCAGGCTAAGAGGCTTAAGTACTGGCTTTTACACAATCTTACTGCCTTTCTGTCATCGAGGCTGCAGCTATGACTACTGCTGCTACTGGTGAAGAAATACAACTCCAGATTTTGCTAAGTTCTTAGGCAGATGATGCAGACAATTAAATAAAACAAGAATCATTTTCTCCCAGGAAATGTAACAGAAAAAAATCCAACAAAATTCAGCAAACAGATTAAATGAGATTTGGTGGATATAATGGACGAATGGATTGATAAAACAGAAAGTCAGAAGTGAGACCTATAAGATACCTTTGTTCAGTTGAAATATAATTTCTGATGGGAATAAGGACAGTACTGGAATCAAATTGTTCTTAAATTTACTCAAAGCAAAGGAAAAGAAAATGCCTTTAAAGGAAAGCAAATTCAAGAAAGAGAACAGCAAAATTAATTGCCTTTACTGATACTATGTAATGCTTTTTTTGGTAACTGTGATGGTTTGGGAATTATCCGGCCCCCCATGCTTAAGAAAATCACCCAGACTAGACTCAGAAGGCTGGAAATTAAAGAATGAAACTATATTTACAGGTTAGCACAATATACAAGCAGATATACACAAGTATATACAGTTATATACAAATTAAAAGTATCACAGAAACACAGTACCCCTCCCAGAAAGAATCAGAGTCCCTTCCCCCTCCCTCTTTCTCTCCCTTCAGAAGTAACCAGATCAACCCACGTATATCTCACATGATAAACCTGGAGATCTGAGGTGAGATGTCAAAAAAGAAGACGGCAAGGAGATCAGAGCAAAAAAGGGTTAGGTGGATTAGAGAGTTAAAGACAGAGTCAGCCACCGACACCAGACCACCAGAAAGAAGGCACAGCCCGAAGTGAGAGCTAAGTGTGTGTGAGAAGTGCCTGTCTTATCTATATTTTGACTAGTTGCATTTCTCAGCAGAAAACTGAGGGATAGAGATTACTGTTGGTCTTTCTTTCTTCTCACAGCTAAGGATTCAATTTCTCTCAGTAAAAATTAGCCTCAGACCAGCACAGTAACTAAATTTCAAAGCACTATTTAGATGGAGTTCATCACTAACTTTTTCATTTTATAGACATGGAAATTAAGACACATGATCAGGACGAGTAGATTACCAAAAAAAAATTGTATCCAAGAAATTGCCAACACTGAAGAACAGATTGTGGAACCAGCAGGCAAATGGATATAAAGAAGAGAGATAGTGCACATGTAAGCCACACTAAGCAGCCCACATGGTTGCTATTCGTTTAGGTCCTTCCATACATATAATGAGATCTCTTAGAGCAAAAAGTTACCCATACAAATTTGTATCTTTTATTGCACATACTTATTCTGCTTAATTTGATAAAACTGATTTAAATTACTTCTGCATTGACAGATTGTGTTTCTCTGGCCTGTTTTTTCAACTGCATTGGCTAAATGTGTATGAAGTGACAATTCTGCCTGCTTGCACTTAATGTAACTGCCAGGCATATAGGCCGTTTCACCAGTAAATACATCCACAAGTATGTAACACCATTTCAAATTCCCAAATAGCTGTCAAGTGCACAAAAGGTATCTTTTCAGTTCAGCAAATTTGCTACCATCACTTCTGCCTTTTGTTTATCATGCAAACCCAACAGCATTCAGTATTTTTGTACAGTTGATAATTGCTAATTATGGAAGGAAAAGTTTTCTGATTGTCAACCATGGAATCAAATGAATTGAAAATATTCCATCAAGAGTTTAATGAAAGGGGAGGGAAAAGACTGACTAAAAATAACAATGAACATGTTCTTTGTGTTCAGAGATCACTGGCAGAAGTGAATTGCACACAATTCAGATTCTTATTGCTTAATCATCTCACATTTCATTAGCCACAGCTGCCAATTGCCTTGTGCAACGTGAATTGCTTTTCATTTTTTTAAAAAGGGGGTGCAAAAATGAATAAATGTTTATTAGGATAGAAATTGGTTTCACTAAGATGCAGTGCTGGAATGCAAATATTCATTTCTGAATTAATTCATGACAGAGGGCTTGGCCAACCTGAGCTAATCACACCCCTGGGGTCCTTTAATCCTCTAAAGCTGATTATCTCATGATTGTCACACCCACTGGGAGTTCCCTTTGTCATTAGCAAATTCAAACTGCAGTTTAAAAAAACAAAACCCAGACACCCCCCCACCCCCGCCCCAAACAACAAAACCCACAACAACTTGTTTTGATGCTAAGATTGGGGAGTGAACAATGGCTCCGGGTCTAATCCTTTGGCTGGCTGACAGGAGGAAATGCACTCTAGTATGTCTCATTGCTCCCTCAGAATTACTAGGGTTCAAAGAGAACGAACAGCTAGCTAGTCAGGTGGCAACATTATATACTTATGAAACAGTTTTGTCCCTCCAAACTTAAAGAACATACCACGAATAAACGTATGAAATTATAATTTCCTTTTTCTTCCCCCTATTCTTTTGATGGAAAATTGGCATCAAGTCATGAAGAAATCTGTGCAACGTAAACCACAAATGATTTGTACAATATATGTTTCTCTTCCAAATCCAACTTCCACCAAGACAGTAGAAGCTGCAGAAGGAGCAGAAAAGTTCAGAGCATGCATGTGAAGTAACTGGAAGTAAACGTGTGACACTCATCCCCAGCAGGTAATTAATGCTACTTACTAGATTCTATCACAGAATCATAGAGTGATACCAGTTTAATAGATTGCATGAATAAAGAACTAAAGTCAAAGTTTAAAGGCCACTGCTGGAATTATTATAAATGCAAGCCCTGCACACTCAGCCACATTGTCTGGCAATTCTCCATGTGAGAAAAAATTTCCTTTAATTGGATATTGTAAAACTGTGCAGGAAATCTTGAATTATTCATCCCAGTTCTTGTTGAACTTGCATTGTTTTTGCTAGCATTTCCAAGCTGCTGGAATTTGCTTCAGATGCTAGCTGTCTAACCACTGTATTTAAGTGTACCAGAGTGGCCTCTCGCTTCCTAATCCTAACACTACTTCTCTGTCATGTGAACAGTTTATATTTTTAGTAATGACTCTGTATGGGGAAATTTATAACAATGACATTGTAAGAGTCTTCTTTGGCTTTCTCTTTTTATTCTTCTCTTTTAAATTGTTTTTTTTCCTTTTGTTTGTTTGGGTTTTTGTTTGTTTTGGGGTGTTTTGTTTTGTTTTGTTTTGTTTGCTTGCTCTACATTTAAAAACAAACAAACACCAATGGCAGGTGAACAGATGTGTGTGTATGCATCCAGGTTTGTGATGTGCAAGAATATGCTGTTGAAGCTGGTAGATGAAGAAATCTCTGGTTCAATGTTCTTAGAAACACTGGTATGAGATACTCTCAATAAATGCATTTTTAACCCATCCATACATTTAAGATTTCACTTAGCTGTAGGGTGTCAGATCTGTATGACAATATGCAGCTTGAACTACTCGTTGAAATTCATACTGATCCCCTGAAGTTTGTATCATGAGATTTAATACTCCTCTTCCATGAAAACGTTGAAGATGCAACACAAGGAAAAGGTGTAACGTGATATGGAATGTACATAACCTCACTCAAAATGTTCCAGCAAAACAAAGAAGTGAGAGAACTGCTGTAAAAGTTTAATTGCGTGTAGTTTGCCGTTAGTTTTGCATGCAACATGAAACTTAAGCTACTAAGATCATTGCAGACTGGTGAAATTCCTGCTGACTGGAAAAGGGCAAACATAGTACCCATCTTCAAGAAGGGAATAAAGGATCACCCTGGGAACTACAGAGCAGTCAGGTCCTGCCTGACCAACCTGATCTCCTTTTATGATCAGGTTACCTGCCTGGTGAATGTGGGGCAGGCTGCAGAGGCAGTCTACCTGGACTTCAGCAAAGCCTTTGACACTGTCTGTCACAACAGGCTTCTAGCCAAGCTGGCAGCTCATGGCTTGGACAGATTCACTCTGATATGGGTCAAGAACTGGCTGGAAGGCTGGGCCCAGAGAGTGGTGGTGAATGGTGCCACATCCAATTGGCAGCCAGTCACTAGGGGTGTTCCCCAAGGATCAGTACTGGGCCCAGTCCTGTTCAATATCTTTATTGATGATCTGAACCAGGGGATTGAGTACAGCATCAGTAAGTTTGCAGATGACACCAAGCTAGGAGCAGGTGTTGATCTGTTGGAGGGTAAGAGAGCCCTGCAGAGGGACCTGGACAGGCTGGATGGGTGGGCAGAGGCCAATGGGATGAGGTTCAACAAGGCTAAGTGCAAGGTTCTGCATTTTGGCCACAACAACCCCAAGCAGCACTACAGGCTGGGGACTGAGTGGCTGGAAAGCAGCAAGGAAGAAAGGGACCTGGGGGGAGTGGTAGATAGTAGGTGAATATGAGCCAGCAGTGTGCCCAGGTGGCCAGGAGAGCCAATGGCATCCTGGCCTGTATCAGGAACAGTGTGGCCAGTAGGACAAGGGAGGTTATTCTGCCCCTGTACTCAGCACTGGTCAGGCCACACCTTGAGTCCTCTGTCCAGTTCTAGGCTCCTCAATTCAAGAAAGATGTGGAGATGCTGGAATGTGTCCAGAGGAGGGCGACAAAGTTGGTGAGAGACCTGGAACACAAACCCTCTGAGGAGAGGCTGAGGGAGCTGGGGGTGTTTAGCCTGGAAAAGAGGAGGTTCAGGCATGACCTCATTGCTGTCTACAACTACCTGAAGGGAGGTTGTAGCCAGGTGGGGGTTGGTCTCTTCTCCCAGGCAACCAGCAACAGAACAATGGGAATAGGCTGGATGTTAGGAGGAAATTATTGACAGAGAGTGATTTGCCATTGGAATGGGCTGCCCAGGGAGGTGGTGGAGTCACCATCCCTAGTGGTCTTCAAGAAAAGCCTGGATGAGGCACTTAGTGCCATGGTCTAGTTGATTGGACAGGGTTGGGTGTTAGGTTGGACTGGATGAACTTGGAGATCTCTTCCATCCTGGTTCATTCTATGATTCTATGATTCCATTTACAAGGTCTTGCAATGACAGGATGAGAGGTAATGGGTTTAAACTGGAAAAGTGAAGATTTAAACTAGATGTTTGGAAAAGGTTCTTTACAGTGAGGATGGTGAGACACTGGCACAGGTTGCCCAGGGAGGCTGTGGATGCTCCCTCCCTGGAGGTGTTCAAGGCCAGGCTGTATGAGGCCTTGAGCAACCTGTTCTAGTGGGAGGTGTCCCTGCCTATGGCAGGGGGTTGAAACTGGATGATCTTTGACATCCCTTCTAACTTAAACCATTCTATGATTCTATGTTTGTAAATTTGTGTTCTCTTTTGAATGGGTTTTTAATCAGACAAGTTAAAATCTATTACACTTTGCATATTGAAAAATCTCTCTATAATAAAGTTGGTACTGCATGCTTGCTGCTATTTATGTGAATATTTGCAGTAGGAACTGTATTAAATGGTCCAAATTACATATGCATGCTGAGAAATCTGAGCTAGTCAACGAGAAATGTTTACTGAGTTTACCTTGAGGCCAACAATTCTCTCTCCCACAGGATATTTGTAATGTATGAATTCTAGGCAATTTTCATCATAAACAGATCAGATTTTACCAAAGAAATGAAAGTAACAGCAGCAAAATCATGTGTTCAGTGCGCAAACATGTAAGAAAAGATGCTCACACAGACTGCAAGATCTTGACAATATTACAAACTACATCAAAACTTTTAACTATCCACAATAGTAGTAAGACTTTCCTGAAATCTTTATATCATTCTGTATGAAATTCCACATAGAAATGTTGTTTCATGTAAAAGGTTTCAGTTGCAGTTCTGTGAGAAGCTCTTAACAATCCTGGCAAACTGACAAGCTCAGTTTATTCTGGAAATTAGTCCTATGTGGATATGTGGTAAAAGTGATAATGATAACCTCAAAACCAGTGCTGTCAGCCCTTAACATTCACCATGTACATCGTATCCTCATACAGCCCCAACTCCTTATAGTCAACATTCATGCCAGACTTTAAACAAACTACTCATGTTAAAACTAAAAACCAAGAACTGAATTGTGCTAGTTTGAGCCTAGGTAAAATGTTTAGGTGAGAAGAACTAGGTTACAGGCTGTGAAAGGGAAACAGTGGCAATGTCTACTTCACTTACAGGCTTGCTGAGATAAGAACAAGAGTATAAACACAGATAGGGCATTTGGGCACTGCCTGGGCTTTGAGCTGCATTTCTCTCTAACCTCACCTTCTGTCTCTCTGATTAATCCACTTGCTTCCTAACCCCCCTGGCCGGTCCTCCATTCTTCCTTGGGGCACAAGGCAACATCTGGGGTAAGGTAGAGGGGTGGGAGAAGGCAGAAGGGCAGTTGGGAGCCCCTCCTGGGGACTCAGGTTTCTGGGAGGAATGTTGTGTTTCTCTACTACCTTTTACCTTGTATATTTCTGTATATAAATATATATACTGTAAATACCTGCTTGTATATTGTGCTAAGCTGTAAATATAAGCTTCATTCAATTTCCAGAGCTGTCTGAGTCTAGTCTGGGTGATTTCCAAAGTGTTGGGGGGCAGGTAACACCCAAACCATCACAAGAATATAGAAGGCTTTACAGATATGGACCATTAATACAGAAAACTTATTTCTTTCAATCACTTGAACAGTGGCAGCAAAGGTTCTACATTTGTAATAAGGGAGAAATCTGAATTACTGAAGTTATTGAGTTGAAAGTCATATATCACAGTATCACAGTATTATCAGGGTTGGAAGAGACCTCACAGATCATCAAGTCCAACCCTTTACCACAGAGCTCAAGGCTAGACCATGGCACCAAATGCCACATCCAATCTTGCCTTGAACAGCCCCAGGGACAGTGACTCCACATGAAGTTTAAAAGGCTGCTTTCCCCCTCAAATTTGTAGAGTAAATAAAGCTAAACAAATGGAAGATACAAATTTCCAGGATCATGTAAGAAACTAGTATCAGAGTGTATGAAGAAATAATCAGGAATAACAATAATGTACATTTTATCTTAAGTAGCACTTCATTTGGTTTATTTTTTAAGTTAGACATCTGAAGCAAACTATTTTGTAATTTTATCTGTTGACACCCTGTGAAACTTCCAAGGGGAACAATAACCTCTAAACTCGTGGCATATGACAATGAATACAACTGAGCTGAAAGAATTGAACTTAGAATTGTACTGGAAAACCCAAGACTTCCTGTGTACTTGCCACTGGTTTAAGCCTTCAGCATTTAGTGCAGAAATCGTTATTTTCCTGATTGCTTTAGAATCTAAATCATCAGTCTGTTTTGATCATTGAAGCTTGTAAATTACTGAGGAACTTTTCAAAATATTATGATGCAAGCTTAGTTTTTTAGAGTATAAATGTGTAGAATGTGTGTGTGAACCTACCTTCTTCAGTGAAATGTCTTCAGAAGTGCTACCCAGCTTTTCACGTTACGTTATGTAAGGACACCCAGGTGGGGGGTGGCCTCTTCTCCCAGGCAACCAGTAATAGAACAAGGGGACACAGTCTCAAGTTGTGCTGGGGACAGTACAGGCTGGATGTTAGCAGGAAGTTCTTCCCAGAGAGAGTGATTTCCCATGGGAATGGGCTGCCCAGGGAGGTGATGGATCCACCGTCCCTGGAGGTGTTGAAGAAAAGCCTGGATGAGGCACTTAGTGCCATGGTCTAGTTGACTGGCTAGGGCTGGGTGTTAGGTTGGACTGGATGAACTTGGAGGTCTCTTCCAACCTGGTTGATTCTATGATTCTATGACAGTGTAGGAAAGAGAAACAGGACTGTGAAAAACCTCTCTCATGTCTTTTGAAACCAACAATTTAGCATGGAGGGAATGAAGAATTTTGATAGGTATAATAGATTTGGGCAAAACACTTTTCCTGCACGTATCTTTGGGACAAACCTTGCTCAGCAGCATTATAGCACTCAGTGTCACCTCTTTTGTACCCAAGAAAAATGACATGGAATCATCTCTAAGAGTTTGTGGGTGAGTGTGAAGTGATAGATATGATGTCCAGCCATGACATGTTGAATTTCCTCACAACATGCCTCATCTCAGAAAGTCTTGTGATGAAATTGAACCATCAAAACTGTAGCAGGCTGCAAGACTCAAATGGAAATCAGAGGGTAAAAATGTCTTCTAGCCCTGCAAACACACCAGTTGCACTTATTTATGTTTTTTGTGGTAAAACAGAGTCCTTACCAAAAATCAGGCTCGCTCTATGCTTTCTGACACCAAAGGAGAGGTAGAGCTTGATAGCTTGTATTGCACATTCTATAGACTGTTATGTGGGCCCTATTGGCTTCTATAATATTTTGAAAATGCATTCACAATAATATTCTATTTCCATGCTAGTAATGTCAGTGGGAGTCCTGGTAGTATGCTATTTAGGCACATTGAGAAAATAACAGCATTTACAATAGCTGGCAATTTGTTTTCTACTGCCACAATGTCTACTTTTGTTAGTCTTTGTAGCTGTTAGAAATTTCTTTCTGCCTATTCTGTTCATCTTTTCCAGAGAAGCTCCTTTCATTTTTTTTTTTTGCCATTGTGAATCATTTCGTGAATCATTTCAGTATGAATTGCAGTGGTTTTGCTGCCATAAGTTTTCATTATTAGATCTAATATAAACAATGCAAATGTTTTTCCAGGAACAGTCATACAATTTTTAATGGTCACCAGTTCCATGCATGGGCCTGATGGATGGTCTTACCAGCAGTACTAACCATACTCTTTCAAAGGTCAGAGGTAATTGTCAAATCATAGAATCATAGAATGCCAGGGGCTGGAAGGGACCTCAAAAGATCATTTGGTCCAGCCCCCGTGCCAGAGAAATATCACCTAGAACAGATCACGCTGAAATGCATCCAGACAGTTCTTGAACATCTCCAGAGAGGGAGACTCCACAGCTCCCCTGGGCAGCTGCTTCCAGTGCTCTCTCATCCTCACAGTGAAAAAAATCTTCCTCAGGTTCACATGGAACTTCCTATGTCTCAACTTCCACCCATTGTCCCTTGTCCTGTCACTGGACATCACCAAGAAAAGCCTGGCTCCATCATCCTGGCACTCACCCCTTACATATTTATAAACATTAATGAGGTCATCCCTTAGTATCCTCCTCTCCAAGCTAAAAAAGCCTCAGGTCCCTCAGTCTCTCCTCATAAGGAAGATGTTCAACTTCCTTAATCATTTTTATGACTCTGCACTGGACTCTTTCAAGCAGCTCCCTGTCCTTCTTGAGCTGGGGGGGACTAGAACTGGACACAGTACTCCAGATGAGGCCTCACCAGGACAGAGTAGAGGGGTAGGAGAACCTCCTTCAACCTACTAACCACACCCCTTCTAATACACCCCAGAATGGCACTGGCCTTCCTTGCCACAAAAGCACACTGCTGGCTCATGACCGTCCTTCCACCCACCAGGACATCCAAGTCCCTCTCCCCTTCACTGCTCTCCAGCAGCTTGGTCCCCAGCCTATACTGATACATGGGATTGTTCTTTCCCAGGTGCATGACTCTACACTTTCCGCTGTTGAACTTGATTAATTTTCTCCCTGCCCAACTCTCCAGCCTAAGTCTCTCTGAATGGCAGCACAACTCTCAGAATCAGAAAGTTGCAGCCAATAATAAACATATGAAAGAGAATTAACAATCTGACATGTTAAAGAGGTAGCAAATGTTGTCATCCAGCAAAATTGTACATTCCAGTTCAGTATGATACTCCCAAGAAGGACAGGCCAGAGATCTGGGTTGCTCAGCTCAGTGTTTGTTGAGTTTGCACATCCTTACGTAACTGTTCATGTTTATGCTAAATGTTAAACTCAATTTAGATACTTCAAACTCCAGTGTAAACACCACCAGATCTCAGAAAATAATATGTGATACTACAAAAAGTCATAATGCAAGACTTGTGGATTTGCTGATGATGAAAAAGTCCAAGTTCAATTATAAAAAGATATGCAAATACTTTAAAGCTGTAACAAATTATATCTTGCACACTGAATTAACTTAGATTACACAAAGAGTAGGAAAATGAAAACATAATAAACTGCCAAGATAAAAATAGTTCTTGCTGCAGACTTCTGATACTTAGAGAGTAATATCCCAATGCAGTGCAAATATTCATATGCTTACCATTTTTTTGAATATGTTAGTTAGAAATTGGTTCTATCTTTTTGAATTTGCCAAAAATAACATGGCCTAATATTTGCTGTCTACTGTGATCTAATTCTCACACCTGCCTTACATTGTTTGTTTGCACTGCCTCAGACATGTAGATACATGACAATAAGAAGAATGTGACCTTTAAAACATCAACTTTGCCCACTTTAACTTACCCAGTAACCATCCAGCAGATACTGAAAGGTGAAGGTTGTCTTTTCTTTCTTGATCAGAAGGTTCTTCTCTTTCTTAATCACTTTTAATTACTGGAGGGAGCCTAGCCTGCAGGTCTTCTTTCATGTCTTTGTTTTTTGTATGTTTGTAGAGAGGGAAGAAATGGCATTTGTTGTCACATCTGAAATGGAGAATTACAGTCCTAAACTTCTTTTTGAAAGTCCATTCGAATCCCATAGCAATCCCAGAGCAATTGCTCAGATCATCTATGGCATAATGATAATAGTAATTAACTTTTAATACTACATAAGTACCCAGCAGAAATTAATTCCGTGCTTGGATCCACAGACCTAGTCTAGAATTCAGGCATATCAAACTCTACCTACTGACCAAGAGATGCTTTCAGCTAGTGCCTCACTCCTTAAAGTATGTTTCATTTTGTGGCTTCATCATTTGACTCACTAGAAAATGTATCCACCTGGGTAGGGCTGATTCACTTGAGACAGCCAACAAAGCTGATGAAGGGTCTAGAGAACAAGTCTTATGAGGAGCATCTGAGGGAATTCATATTCCTTAGCCTGAGAAGATGGAGGCTGAGGGGAGACCTCATTGCTCTCTACAATCTACCCGAAAGATGTAGAGATGGAAGCAGGTCTCTTCACCCTAGTATTAGGTGATAGAACAAGAGGAAATGGCAAGAAACTACGCCAGAGGAAGTTTAGACTGGATATTAGGGACAATTTCTTTATGGAGAGATTGGTCAGGCATTGGATTAGGGTTGTCCAGGGAAGGTGGAGTCACTACCCCTGGAGGTGTCCAATAATGTAATGAAGGGATAATTAATTGTTGGGAGATGATATTTTTTCCAAAATTAATCTTGTTTATTAATTTTGATATTCAGAACTCTCATAACCCCCAGCTGCTAATTTTAATAATAATAGGTTATTTGCACAGTCATGGAAACATTACACAGAGGAATTAGATCTAGAAATAACTAGCAAAATATATAAACATTAATCAAACTCAGGTGAACTTGGGGACATGGTGTTAGGCTCACAGTTGTACCCCAATGATCTTAGATGATTCTGTGAGTCCAGAAGAAAGCATACAACTAAGTGTAAGGATAGATTCAGGAAAAGTCTAGTTAGATCAAATTTAGAAGTCACCTGAGCTAGCACCACAAGACACAGTATTTGATCCCTAGGCTGGGGTCCACAGAGCAATCCCAGGCATATATTTTCAGTAGTACTCTCTGTGAACTAGGATTAATGCACTTAAATATGCTGTCTTCCTAGACTCAATTCAGAAGGTACGAACTTATTCAGTAAAATACAATTATTAGAGTTTAAATTGCTGTATTTTTTTCTTCAAAATCACCAATTAATATAGCTGGAAAGAAATATTTTACAGATACATCAAGCTTAGGAAGAAATTGGAGCTTCAATTGCAGTGTCTAATTATTAATGTATTAAATTACCCTGATATATCTTCAGTTGATTATATCAAGCACTCTTCTAGAACTTGAGAGAGTAGTAATAAACTAAATGATAAATGACTATTGATTATTTTTAACTTGTTATCTTCCTTTACATTTTGATATGGATATTGCCAGCTGATGCTGGGACATGATGAGCACAGGCAGTGGTTTCAATCAAACACTTTATGTCTGCATAATTATTCTGTGTCAGGGTTACATTTTTCTTGATGCTCTACTGCTAGGCAATGACACACTATGGCTGTTCTTTGGCACATATGTAATCACACAGTATCACAGTATCACCAAGGTTGGAAGAGACCTCATAGATCATCAAGTTCAACCCTTTACCACAGAGCTCAAGGCTAGACCATGGCACCAAGTGCCACGTCCAATCTTGCCTTGAACAACTCCAGGGACAGCGACTCCACTACCTCCCCGGGCAGCCCATTCCAGTGTCCAATGACTCTCTCAGTGAAGAACTTTCTCCTCACCTCGAGCCTAAATTTCCCTGGTGCAGCTTGAGGCTGTGTCCTCTCATTCTGGTGCACATGTACATACTAGCAAGTTGCCTTCCAGTGCAGAAAAACTGACCAAAATATTTTTGTTCTTCTGCTAAGGATGTTCAGTGGGAGGTACAGAGGAGGAGTACAAACTCACAGCTCAGTGGGATGTACAGAGAAAGAGCACAAAGTCACAGCTTTTCATCTCATTGCCACACCATACCCCTTTTGAGCAGTAGGCCCTATGCAACTATTATCAAATGAATTATTTTAATTTTAAATGTAATTAATGCCCTTTGATTTGGTTGGTTTTGGTTTTGTTTGTTTATGGGGTTATTTCTCACCTTCTCTTTCCTCCTCTTCACCTTCTGACACCCACAGAACAAGTGAGTGAAGAGACACCAAGTATGTTCTCTTTAGGTGAGAAGTGCTTGCTTCAAAGGGTATGTAGTGTCTAGATTTGACTGTTTCATTAAAAAAAATAATCCCCTCCACGGAATAAACACGGTATTTGATGAACACATAGGTTAAACAGAGCATGCCTGTGGTGCTGTATATATTAACTAGTGGTGGACAAAATAACAGCGACACGAGAATATGTGAACACAATAGCCAAAGCCAAAGCTGTTTACTACTATAGCAGCAGTCTTTTTATCTGCCATTCTACAAGTTGTGGTGATTCTACAAGTTACAGAATACAGTGATTTGGTAAAATATTGTTTTTAACATTCTTATTGGATAACAGTGAGGTAACAGTGAGGTGCTGGCTATCTTGGCACAGACTACTTTCAGTTCTTTGTTCTAAGTTTTCTATGCTTCCATGCAAATGTTACACAAGGGAAGAATATCAACTTGCTAGTTTCTATGTAAGAATTACACAAATGCAGGCATACAAATTTACTATGTTTCTAACCTCAGTCTTAGTGCTTCAAGGGTACACAGGGATGTGCTCCAGAGATACATCACTTATCACATTTCAAAGAATCAACCAGGTTGGAAGAGACCTTCAAGATCATCTAGTTAAGGCTATCACCCAGCCCTTGCCAATCATCTAGACCATGGCACTAAGTGCCTCATCCAATCTTTTCTTGAAGACCTCCAGGGATGGTGAATCCATCACCTCCCTGGGCAGCCCATTCCAATGGCAAATCACTCTCTCAAGAATTTGTACCAGATATTAAACTGGTAAGAACAGATACTACACTTGATCTGAGCCAAAAGGCCCAGAAACTACTCCCTTCTGAAGCTGACTCCCTTTTTTGATTCCCACATGCCTGGCTATGTGATTATAAAAGCACCACAAAACTGTTGGAAGGGTCTGTGACTGTCAGTATTTAAAGATCTGGAAGTTAGAAATGCCATTTCCCCATATTTTCTAAAATGTGATTGCAAAGAAGTCCTGAAAATTGGCATACAAGTCACAGTGGTAACATTATTCTACACAAATAAATACTGTTCTAGTCAGCAATTTTCTAGGTATCAAGTACCTTTGGTTTCAAAAGCATTCTGTGTATCTGTGCAAATCTGCTATCAATAGTAGATCTTTTTTAATGTAAAAAAATTACAGTAGATCATAGCATCTATGATATCGAAAAGGTAATATTCAGATGAGTACAGTAACTCTACTAAAATATACAACTTCATATTAATTTGTAGTATAATAAATTCAGTTATTTTACAGCATATGAGTGCTTATTGGTTTTTACAAAATTCTATTTGCCTTCAGATAGCTCCCTGCAGTTTTGCCTCTCAATTACAGAAATATCCTTGAATGTGTTTTTAGAGACTTGCAGGCAAAACTACATTAAAAGACAGCTGTAGAACAGCTGAAAACTTTTGGAAGCGGACAGCTACCTGTTTCAGTTTCCCTTAGCAAATTTGACTTGGGAAAGCACTCACAAACTTAGGCCACACTGGTTGGTAGAAAAATAGCTTTACACCATACTTGTTCCAGCCTATCTACATAATCAACTTCTAATAGGGAAGAAGCAGCAGATACAGAATGTTACCCTCCCTTGAGAGACATCTGTGTGGATTCAGGTGGCCTTGTGACATCAGAACACGTTTGTGCTGCAGTGGAGAGCAACTGTAATTGTCACACCAGTAGCAAATAGATACAGAGCTCCCCTATTGAGATTTTATCCTATTCCACTTCTCTTGGCATGGTCCAAACAGAGTTTTAGCCACATTAGGTCCTTGCATATAATCAGCTGGAGGACGTAGATGTGTGATAACTGGAAATCAAAATGCAGAGGATTCTGAAATAATGGTGAATTAGTTAATTACATTAAAGGATGGGAATCACACATACTGTGAGTGAAGAATATGTAGGATGCAGTTGGATAGGGCACTCATTCAGTTAAAATGAAAACAGTTTATGAAAGCTGAGTTCTAAAATGAAATCCATTTTGCTGTCATTACAGGAAGCTGCAATGCTAAATCCAACAGAAAAGGCTAAGCAACAAAAACTGAAATTTGATTTCATGTATATGAGGTCAAAATACACGACGCAAATAAGATTTAGTATTCATTTTGTGTTCATGAATCATTTCTGAACAGATTTTCTTTATTTGTGGGCATACACCAAATTGCTTCTGTGTAAGCATGCTGCAATCTTCTGCATTGTTTGTGAATCACTCATATCGACTACTCATAGCATGTAATTGATCATTTAGCTCAAAAGCCAAAATTTCCCTTCTTGAAGGGTGCATTAGAATGTACAAATAAAATAGAGGTGAAATAGCAACACAAAAGGCACTTTGAACATGTGTGTCTGGAGGAATACTTCTATCTTCTTAAATTTTTGAAACGTTAGTTAGATATTCAGAAACTATTCAAATATGAAGGCTCACCAAAAAAGTGAAAGTGAATACACTACTGTGTTCACAGATAGGACAAGGGAGGTTATTCTTCCAATGTAATCAACACTGGTCAGGCCACACCTTGAGTACTGTGCCCAGTTCTGGGCTCATCAATTCAAGAGAGATGTTGAGATGCTGGAAAGTGTCCAGAGAAGGGTGATGAAGCAGGTGAAAGGCCTGGAACACAGCCCTGTGAAGAGAGGCTGAGGGAGCTGAGCCTGTTTAGCTTGGAGAAGAGGAGGCCCAGGAATGAAATCATTGCTGTCTACAGCTACCTGAAGGGAGGCCGTAGTCAGGAGGGGGTTGGTCTCTTCTGCCAGGCAACCAGCAATAGAACAAGGAGACAAAGTCTCAAGTTGTGCTGGGGAAAGTATAGGCTGGATGTTAGAAGTTCTTGCCAGAGAGAGTGATTTGCCATTGGAATGGGCTGCCCAGGGAGGTGATGGATCCACCGTCCCTGGAGGTGTTGAAGAAAAGCCTCGATGAGGCACTTAGTGCCATGGTCTAGTTGATTGGCTAGGGCTGGGTGCTAGGTTGGACTGGATGATCTTGTAGGTCTTTTCCAACCTGGTTGATTCTATGATTCTATAGCAATTCTATGATTAAGTCAATAATTAGGAACTCAGGTGTTTTTTTAGCTCTAATTGTAAGAAATGAAAAGAAAAATAACACAGAAGTATTAAAATTTCCCCAAAGGAAGGCAAAAATAGCATTGAATGTAATGAGTAGACTTTGGATTAAAAAATAACTGAAGTATTAGTTAATTTTATGGTAGAAACAGAGAAAAAAAAGCTTTGTGGAAAAAAAAAAGAAAATACACAAGGTAGCAAAATATAACTCTGAAAAACTTAGGCAAGTCAAGAGAAAATTAAATCCACTGCAAACAAATAACTTAAGATTTATAGCTTAAATTATACACTTCACAGAAATGAAGGTATAACCAGCATCTTTTATAAAAAGGACCAACCTACTACAGAGATTAAAGAGGTTACAGAAAAACAATTAAACAATCATCTAAGAAAACATAAAAGCAATTTCCTGAGTACAAGGAACTTTAAACCACAATCTACTGATAATTCAGTAATGTTTAATCTGGAGAAAGCTTTTAAGACAAACCTAAAGAGTAAGTGTCCAAAATCACCATAAAAGAAGTTTAGTTTTTGCCAGACATAAATCCATTCTCCATCTATTAGTTCTCAGTCAAAAAGATGTAGCACCTCAATGATTTTAATCATCAATCAACACTGATGATTATGTGGAATCTTAACTTGAAATCCATAAAAATTCAAACATTATTCTACATTCCAGTACTATTATTATAGTATCGTAAAATCATCAGCTTCAAGAACCACTTGAAAATGTTCTGGACAGAAGGGGAAAAACATTAGGCCAAATTTCAAATTGTTAAACAAAAACATTGAGAAAAGTAGTGGAGAGATTTTTACTGTAAAATAGCAATATTTAAGAAGCCTGATCAGTCAGAAGCACGCTCCTGAGGTGTCCTACTCTACAGAAGAGAATTAAATATCTTCTAGTTAGCATATAAAATCTTGCAAGATAAAATAAATGTATCTAATTCAGTACTTGTTAACTTCTTAAATAATAAATAGACTCAATGAGCCTATCATCAACACTATATTCTGCATGTTTTCAGTGCAGAAAGAGAAAAAGGTATTTCCCTTTATCAAAGAGCTTTTTGAATTTGTGTAAACCAGTAAGTCAGGTTGTCAACAGTTCTTCTCATATTTTTCTACTTTTCAGCTTTACTCTCACATGGGTCAAACACTGAGTATGAAACAGTGGAAAAAGCAGCCTTGCTCACAAAACATTGTATTCTAACGTCCACTAGAGCAAAAATCAAGCCTGCAACAGCTGTGTTCAATGATGAAGTTAGCTCACTCTTAGGTTTTAGGATGAACTTTTTTCTGGCCACAGTTTCCTTTTTCCTCTGCAAAGGACATGACCTCAAAGCAACGGTAGACGTTAAAAAAGGTTTTTGTGAAGAGCATAAAAAATGTATTAACTTCTCATGCAGTGTGGCATCTTACCTGCTGTTATTCCTTATTATATCCAATGACAGAAACAGGAAATGCTACAGAAAACAAACAAATGGATACTTCAGCTGGAGTTAGTGAAGTACTGTTGTGTTCAATAATTTGGTTCAACTCAATTCCAGGGGTTGATACAGCCACTAACACACCGGGAGGGATAAGAATCAAAAGAAGAAGAAGGCAGCACACAGTATAGAGGTAACAGATCATTTTGCAAGTGATGTTCTAACAGGGAGATGACATAAGACAGACACCATTTAAAGTAACAAAACTATTTAGGGAACACTGCACACAGATGAGGATGTGCAGAAGCCAGTATGAAGCCAGTGCATGTAAAAAGGAACTGAAGATAGAGCTTGGCTTTTTTGTTATCTACAAAGCTTAGATAAGCGTTTTGCTTTAATAAAGCCAAACAGCTGGATAAAACCAGGATGCTCCACCCTGGCTTAAAGAAGCCTGAAATAAAGGAGCTAGAGTAAGCTTGTTACCAGCACTGACATTAAAAAAATATTGCACAAATTTGCACAGACTTTTAAAAGCATATTTAGGTAGTTTTCTATTAATAAGGCACTATTATAACATTGCTATAGCAACACTAGAGTTATGGTTGGAAAGATATTTTGTAAGCCCTTCTACCCTCTTCTTTTGAAAATGCTTTAAAATACTTCTCAGTTCACCTTAAATATTTCAAGTCTATTATTAACTTAATAGCAAACACTTTAGAAAAGTTTTCTAGAGGGGAAATGTCATGTTTGATGAATCAGCCTGCTTAAATATTATACTTCTTGCATTAAGATTTATGTTTAGATGAGGCAGTATTCAATGAAAAGGAAATGAAAGGCAAAAGATGTTGATATGATGAGTAAGACTGTAAGATTATGCAAAACTAAGTCATTAAATTAAGAGTTACTGCATTCACAACACCTGTAATGTTGCCCTGAGAGATTAGCATATTAAGCAGCGCACCTATTAAACAATAAAAGTAAGCAGCACACACAGCAGTACAAAGCACTGTGTAAGCAGAAGTTAAGGTTATTTTAAGATACAATTTCTCCACTACCATGTACAGAACCTTATCAAACCAAATCGTTAACATCAGACCAGTTGTTTCCTCTCTGGCAGAAATGCGACAGCAATGAGGTGACAGAGGGTGACGGGGCAGGGGAACAGTGTGTCCAGAGAAGCTACAGTGTCTCCTTCTTTGGAGAATTTCAGAACCCTCCTGGACACATTCCTGCACAACCTCATTTAGGTATACCTGTGTTAGCAGGACAGTTGAACTAGATGATCTCAAGAGATCTCTTCCAACCCTTACCATTCTACGGCTCTTCAGTTCTATGATTCTGTAAGAAGAAATGTCATAAACCAGTCACTAGGAAGCTTTCCCTGCATAAGGTTGTTTCCACTCAAAAGTAACAACAGTTTTCACCTACAGACCTGTGTGGAGGGCCAGCATATCACCTCAGCAGCTCTTGGCCACCAAACGAGGCAGGTCACCTTTGGCTTTCTGTCATTCAAAGCCTACACTGCTCTTGGAGGAAGCTAGACCTGTGTGAGGATTTCTTCTATTCCTCCAGCCACGAAATGACCCTCTAGGCAAAGAAGATTTCTCTAGGAAATTCACTATTTTTCTTTTCTGTGTCTCCTGAAGATGATGAAAAAAATTGGACATTCTTACAGCTGACATTTTAATTTCTGGTTAAAAGAGAAAAATCTAAGTTTCTCACAAAAGGTAAATGTTTCCCTTTTGTATTTTTTTTTTTAGTCAGTGCTGAATCATGTTCTGGTCACAATACAGCAATCATGACTAAAATCACAGGAATATATTTCCCTACTCTAGAACAGTATTAAACTATTTCTGAAGAATATTTCCCTCTAATACACTCTCAGAATTTCTCAGTGATTCCACAATCTCACAAGACAACCTGCCCTGTTGTACCACACTTAGGACTAGGAAGTTTTTCTTGATGTCTGACATAATTCTCTCTTCCTGCAATTATGCTGAATTTATCTCTTGAAGATAATGTACTGTGTTCAGCAGGAAATGATGTGTGAATGATGATGTGGTGACTTGTGAAGCTACACCATCACTCGTTCATATGCTATTCTTACAGAACAAACGAGTTACATTTTCACCAGAGAACCTTTAGTTGAAAAAAAATCACATTCACTGAGGGGAAATAAAAAAGTCCAAATTTGAATAAAATCCAATTTGCTACTAGTAGCTTTTTTTCAGTTTGACAAAGGATGTGATATACATTACTGTACACAATACAAAACAAATATGTAATATCATGACTTATTCTCATGTTGTTTTTTTTTTTAAGTGAGGTGTTCTGTTTGTATATAATATAAACCAGATTTTGAAGGAAAGACTACAGGTTTTTATTTTTGCATTTAAAAACTTTTTGCCATGTGTGCAGAACATGCTACAGAAAAGTCCCTTACAGGCAGGCAATACTTACAAATACAACAACCCCATGCAGAGATACAGGCTGGGGTCGGAGTGGCTGGAGAGCAGCCAGACAGAGAGGGATCTGGGGGTGCTGACTGATACCCACCTGAACATGAGCCAGCAGTGTGCCCAGGTGGCCAAAAGAGCCAGTGGCATCCTGGCCTGCATCAGGAATGGTGTGGTCAGCAGGAGCAGGGAGGTCATTCTACCCCTGTACTCTGCACTGGTTAGACCAAACCTTGAGTACTGTGTTCAGTTCTGGGCCCCCCAGTTTAGGAGGGACATTGAGATGCTTGAGCGTGTCCAGAGAAGGGCAACGAGGCTGGTGAGAGGCCTTGAGCACAGCCCTATGAGGAGAGGCTGAGGGAGCTGGGATTGGTTAGCCTGGAGAAGAGGAGGCTCAGGGGTGACCTTATTGCTGTCTACAACTACTTGAGGGGTGGTTGTGGCCAGGAGGAGGTTGCTCTCTTCTCTCAGGTGGCCAGCACCAGAACAAGAGAACACAGCCTCAGGCTGCGCCAGGGGAGATTTAGGCTCGAGCTGAGGAGAAAGTTCTTCACTGAGAGAGTGATTGGACACTGGAATGGGCTGCCCGGGGAGGTGATGGAGTCGCTGTCCCTGGAGCTGTTCAAGGCAAGGTTGGACGTGGCACTTGGTGCCATGGTCTAGCCTTGAGTTCTGTGGTAAAGGGTTGGACTTGATGATCTGTGAGGTCTCTTCCAACCCTGATAATACTGTGATACTGTGATACTGTGAAATAGATATTAAAGTCCAGAACATTTTCAAATGTCTCTTTGCTAAATTCACATGGCACCAGTTTCTTGCTTCCTGCAGCACACAGCTACCAAAGACACTGTTTGCACAGCACTGCTTGATAGAAAATTGTAATTTTCCACTTTACCTAAGTTAAAGATTTTACACTTCCTAAGGTTAAAGAGTCCTAAACACAGCTGTTTCTGGCATAATCAGAGAAAAATACATATAGAAGAAGACACTGAAAGACTCTTCTCTGCTAAGTGAGTACTTTATCAAAATCTCTGAGGGTTTGGTTTTTTTCTTCCCTTCAGGAAGAGATGACCACATTTAATTGGTAAAATTCTTTTTGTACAGCTCTTGCTGTATTTTATACCTTTGGAAAATGATTAAACATGTCAAACAATGGATGAGAAATGTAGAGAAGAATATACAGGCCAGCACAGCTCAGCTGTGGCCCAGAAAAAGATTCTAATTTAGCGGACAGGAGAGGACTCAGACTAAAGTAAGCTTTTACATCAGACAGCGAGTTAAATTTGCACATCAGTCCTCAAAGAGTTATGTAGGTTTGGCAGGCATGGAAAGGATGTGATCAAAGACATCAATGCAGGATGAATGTAGGACATAGTCATCACAATTTCATTTTTAATAAAGGTATTGAAGTTGCTGTTGTTGAAGGTTTAAATTCATTCATTGTCTCAGAAGTCCAATGGGATGACAATGGCATGCAACACTGTGAATACAGTTGAGAAAAACAAGGAAGCTGGAACATCTCAGAAACAGAGCTACATTTCTGCATCAAGGCAATCTGGCAATTTAGTGACAGCAAAAGTTTACAAAGCAAGACAGCCATCTGACACGCACTGCCAAACAAAACCCACAGCAGTAGAACAGCTCCTGGCAAGGAACTTGTATGCAAGGCCAGACTTGCTGCAGTGAAATTGCAACTCCATGGAAATCCACCATTCACACTGCGTAAACTGTGCCTGAATCAACTCTTTTCAGTTTTATACCTCTTTCAGATGAGTCTGCTCATTTTTTCCAACCATAACAACAATTAGTCTAAGTCACATCAACAGCATGGAAAGATGACAGGTAGTAACAGCCACTCTGAGATTCTTAACAGTTCTATATTGCTCATGGAGGTGCTGAATTGGTGACAGTATCATCACAGGACCACAGGATCACAGGATATTAGGGGTTGGAAGGGATCCAAGGAGATCATCAAGCCCAACTACCCTGCCAGAGCAGGACAACACTATCTAACACAGACCACAGAGGAACACATCCAGACAGGCCTTGAAAGTCTCCAGAGAAGGAGACTCCACGACCTCTCTGGAAAGCCTATTCCAGTTCTCTGTGACCCTTACAGTAAAGAAGTCCCCCCTTGTGTTGAGGCAGAACCTCTTTTGCTGCAACTTACACCCATAAGCTACTTCTGCTCCCTGGCTAAAATGAAACACTAGGTAGTCATCGCTCACTGTAGTCTACTGGGAACTCTATAAAACTGTGGAATTCTGTGTGGGTTAGTTCTGAAAGTGTCATGCAGCTCTTTTCATAGATATGGAATCCTCAGAGGAAAAGCAATCTACTGACTGAAGGTGGTGAGTGTGTATAAACAAACTGAATATATTTGTACACATTTATATTAACCACTTAGTTAACACTGAATCAGAATATATTGTGGGTTTGGCCACTTAGAATCTAGTCAGGTTCTTTTTTGCTGTGGAACTGTCTATTCTATGGTGTTCAAGAAGTTTTGCAAAGCCAGAGAATAGTTAACAATTAAATTCAGTAAATTTAGTAATTTACTGTGAAGGTACTCACTGCTCACTTAGATGACATCTTGAGTACACAAATATGGTGAAAAGTGAAAATAGTGCAAGGAAGCTGAAATGTTTTTGTTTCTTCCTTTCCTTCACACCTTCAAGTAAGATATATGATGCTGCCATAGGAAACCTATTCATACTTGAAATAAAGTCAGGTTTGAAATATGTTTAACGTATTCTAGGTGAGGGAAAAGATAATAAGTAAATAAGGAAAACCATTTATTTGCCAACCCCCTGCAGCTACTGTATTACTTATTTCAGTTCAAATGTCACCAAATAAGAATTGTGACATTCCACACAGGTGTAAATGATTAATTATACACAGGACATAGAGTGTACAGCAGACTGCACAGGATGCAAACATTTCTCCTCAGATTAATTTTTAACTGTCATCAAATCCACTTAAATAAAATCTCCATTTTTTTTCATATCCTTGGTTTTGCTTTTTATGTGTGTGTATGTGAAATGATCTCTTTGTATTTATTAGTTCTACATAATTCAGTGTAATGTAGGGTGAGTTACACAGGCACATCAGGATTCCTTCAGGAATAACTTCATGAAATTGTATTTACAAACCAGAAACGTTTTTACCATGTTTTCTGATGTTGTCTGATCAGATATTTCTGGCAGAAGTGGTGCTCTGTCATTTCTGTAGGATCTGGGCTCACTCACTGCAAGATGAGTCCATTCTAATGTAGGCCACAGTACCTCCTCATCATTATACATTGCATAGCAACTTTACTGTAATGTGTCTCTTTTCAAATGATTTAGCTGTTTTCTGCTTTGGTTTCAACCAGGATGCTATTATTTATCTTTGCTCGTTAATTTTTACAAGATGTTTCACACTTTTAAGTTCTGCAGTTCTGAGAAACAACTGCAGTAAGAATTTCATAGGACCAAGTTAAGACTGAAATATTCCAAGCATGTGTTAAGGAAGCCTCAACTTCCTATTGCCAAAAGGCAGTGCAACCTTCCCACACAACGAAATCACCTAGACTAGACTCAGTCAGCTAGAAGTAAAGGAATGAAGTTATATTTACAGCTTAGCACAATTTACAAGCATATATACATAATATTTACAGTTATATACAAGTTAAAAGTAACATAGAAACACAATACCCCTCCCAGAAAATCAGAGTCCACAGGAGGCTCCTGATGCTCTTTCCTTCCTTTCAGAAATAACCAGATCAGTCCCCATATATCTCACATGATAAATCTGGAGAGATCTGAGGTGAGATGTCAAAAAGATGACAAGGAGGTTAGAGAAAAAAAGAAGTTAGATCAGATTAAAGAATTAAGGCAGAGGCAACCACACAGACCCAGAGTGCCAGAGAGAGAAGGAACAGAACCAAGAGCTAAGAAGTGTGTGAGGAGTGTCTAATCTATATTTTGACTAGTTGCATTTCTCAGTAGAAGAATGAGTGATATAGGGTACTGTTGTGTTTTTTTTTTTTTCTTCTCACAGCTAAGGATTTAATTTCTCTCAGTAAAATATTCCAATTAGTCTCAAACTACCACAATCCACCCCTCCATATCAATCAGTGTCTTGTTGGGAACTGTCTAATCTAAAACAATACTTACAATATTGAATATCACAAATTCTGCTTGCACTTCACTCTGGCTATCTCTGATGTAGGTGATTCAAAAGCTCAGAAAACAGCAAACAGTTTGTCTCCTCACAGATGAGACAATAACAGGGACTCCCAGGTGACATTGGGTTCATGATCACGTACTGCAGATTCTGTCTTTGCATGCCAGGTAGTACAGAAAACCTCCTCACAGCTTGTATGACACACTCTGAATTTAATCTCTCTCAGCAAAAGTTAAATTCCTCTGTGGAATACACTGGATTTCACCTTTCTCCTGCATTACCCAGTATGTATGACCAGGACCTTCAGCAGACACCACCCCTCGGACAGGTTTCCCTTCACTCGAAGGAGAAAATACCCAAACAGTTTTCCCTAACAGATTCTTTTCATGTAGAGCAGGAACTTTATCACCATCCACTGTTTGGACCAAATCTGATTATGTAGGTCCTGCTCTGTTTACTGAGCCCCTACTATTTAGTAACCAGGTTGCTTGTCCTATTTTTTCAGAGTTCCACCCTCCATGGATTTTAGGGTGGTATTCAGCAAACTGCTGCAGCATTCAATCTTCCCTGCAGCTGGTGCATAGTAGGGTACATGGTAGATCCACTAAATACAGTGCTCTTTGGCCCAGTTTTTCACAAGATTGTTCCTGAAATGAGTGCCATTGTCTGATTAGATTCTCTCTGGAGTTCCATGTCTCCACATGATTTGTCTTTCCAAACCAACAATGGTGTTACGTGCAGTAGCATGTGGAACTCGATAGGTTTCCAGCCATCCAGTGCTGGCCTCTACCACTGTCAGCACATACTGCTTGCCAGAACGAGATCGAGGTAAAGTGATGTAATCAATCTGCCAGGCTTCACCATACTTGTACTTTGACCATCGCACACCATACCACAAGGGCTTGATTCACTTAGCCTGCTTAATAGCAGCACAAATGTCACAGTCATAGATGACTTGGGTGATAGCGTCCATGGACAAGTCAATTGACCTATCGCGTGCCCATCGGTATGTTGCATCTCTGCCTTGATGTCCAGATGAGTCATGGGCCCACCAAGCAAGGAACAGTTCACCCCAGTGTTTCCAATCAAGGTCAAGATCAGAGTTTATAACAACTTGAGGAATTTTGGCAGCTTGATCTGCCTGTTGGTTGTGTTGGTGTTCCTCAGTGGCTCTGCTTTTAGTCATGTGTGCATCTATGTGCTGCACCTTCACTGGAATTCTCTCCAGCTGTGCATCAATGTCCTGCCATAGATCAGCACACCAAATAGGCTTTCCTTTCCTCTGCCAACCATGCTTCTTCCAGTCCTTTAGCCAACCCCATAGAGCATTGGCTACCATCCATGTGTCGGTGTAGAGGTAAAGGATAGGCCAATTCTCATGTTCAGCCACATCAAGAGCCAGTTGGACAGCTTTTACCTCAGCAAACTGACTGGATTCACCTTCTCCATCTCTCCCTTCAGTAACTGTCCTGGTAGGACTCCAGAATGCTGACTTCCATCTCTGCCTGTTCTCAACAAGATAACAGAAACCATCTGTGAACAAAGCATAGTTCTTTTCCTGATCAGAAAGGTCACCATAAGGAGGAGCTTCCTCAGCATGGGTTACTATCTCCTCTGCAGGTTTTGTACAGCCTGTGCCTTCCAGCCAGTTGGTGACCACCTCCACCAGACCAGGGTGATCGAGATTACCCATTTTGTGCTTGTTGGGTTATCAAAGCCATCCACTTAGATCAGGTTGCACCTGTGGCGTGATGCAGTAATGAACCTTTGTCTTTAAACATCCAGTTTAGAACTGGCAATCTAGGAGCTAAAAGCAATTGTGACTCAGTTCCAACCACTTCAGAAGCTGCTTTCACTCCTTCATAGGCTGCTAGTACTTCTTCCTCTGTTGGGGTGTAATTTGCCTCTGAACCTCTGCAGCTGTGACCCCAGAAACCAAGTGGATGACCACGGCTCATTTGGAGCTCTCTGCCAAAGACTCCAAGTTAGACCATTGTCACTCACAGCTGAATACAGAATGTTTTTAATGCCTAGGCCAGTTTGAACAGGTCCCAAGTTCTTTCAGAAATCTGTCTCTTTTGATTTCTGAAAACAGCCACATTAGTTTTTTTTTTGTACACAATGATACCATTAGTCCTAAAACCAGAATTATTATGGCTATATTCATACATGACAAGCAGAGTACTGTATTACATGTATAAAACTCACTACAGGGGTCTGGAAGTGCAGTTTTTGGCCAGATGACGTGCATTAAAGCTGTGGGAGGAGAAAGAGGAGTATAATAGTCCAATTAGCCTCAAACCAGAAGAAAGAGGAAGCATGTGTTTTCTTTAATCTTCCTAAAACATACTTAACATACAGAAATGTTTTAAAACTAAAGCAATAATTCTTCTAACTGTATGCTTTGCTTACTAGTCAAACACAATATAGTGGTCAGAAAGCCAGAGATGATCCTTATTACAAATATTTATGATCTGAACAATATACGGACAACAGATTAAGAAACAAACATCAGAGAATAGTTCTGTGAATGTCAGGAGGTCTTGTTTTACATCAGAGTTATCATCAAATCATAGAATTGGTTTTGCTGGAAAAGACCTCTAAAGTCATCAAGTCCAACCATTGCCCTAACACCTCCATGGCCATTAAGCCCCATCACAAAGTTCCATGTCTACATGTTTCTTGAAAACTTGCAGGGATGATAACTCTACCACCTCCCTGGGCAACATATTCCAATCACTGACCAATCTTTTTTGTAAAGAAATCTTTCCTAATATCCAATCTAAATCTCTCTTGACAGATACCTAACAAAATTTAAGTAAAAGGCATAGAGATAATTTGGGGGCTGCTGATATGAAAACTCAAAACTATAATAGATAACTATTGGAAGATAGTAATTGCATTTTCTGAGGAGCTTGGAGGTATATGTTTTAAGGATGGAGTTACACATTGTGACTTATTGGTTTCTTAAGTGAATAATATTAACAGTACACCGTGACTGTTTTTGGACAGCAAAGAAGATGCATAGGAGAGAAAAAAAATGATGGCTGCAACTGTAAGAAAAGCCAAAATCAGAGTTTGTATCTGGAGAGTCCACAGAGGAAATAAATGCAGACTGAAGCGCTAATAATTTAATGCCTAATAGAATAAGAATCTCACAGTCCTCCGCATAGTTGTTCTACTGCCTAGTAGGAATATGTTCAAACTGTGTTCTTTCTTTTCAGAGGAAAATGAAATAAACTATGTTTCTTCTGTCTGGCCATTTTCTTGATAAAAAGACACATTAAATCCTTCTATTCTACTTCCCAGCTTCGCCCAAGGCTTAATACTTTATCATCACTGAAGGGTAAATATAGGCATTCATACAGTATAATCACAGAGATTTTTTTCCTCAAGAAACGAGTCCTAAAACCAGATGAAAGAACACTAACAAGGAGTCGTCGCTTTACTGTGGTGAGAGGTGATGAAACTGGATAAACAGACATTTACATGGGAAGAGCTGACCTATAATGAAAGGTCAAGTGAGGCACTGAGGTAGGAGGCCAACCTGCCAAATGACAAGAGGATGAAAACAGAAGGAGAGAGAAAGATGACACAGAAAATCAGAGAAAGGAAGGAGGAAAAGATGGAGAACTGGATGATGAGAATATGGAGAGTAAAAACTAACTGGTCGGGGAGAAAAGATTGAGAACTAGTCCCTATGAACAACATTGTCTCAAAGTATTTGCAAGCACAAACTCATTCATTTTCATGCAGATTATGAAAGAAAAAGCAGAGAGCATCTCAGAGGAAATGTAATCCACTCAGTCCTTCCACTTCTTTGAGGAGACAGCATTTGCTCAGCACTTCCAAGGCAAGGAAGTGAAAACTAGCTTTATGTAACAGCTGCTGATACAGACTGCCAAGAAGTCAAAGTAGTTTATTGCTCCTTCAAGAGTCTGAAAATTCATAGATTCTTTGATCCATTAGAAGCTTGGTGAGGGCTGTAACAAGGACTCTCCTGTGAAAAATATTGGTTGTGAGAGCACAGAGGAATGATGCAAACAATGGAACCTGCAGTAGGAAAACAAATCTATGTATTTCAGGTGGCATAAGAGGTGGCAGTGATCAGAAACTCTGGATGTCACTGATACTCTCCATGATGCAGTAATGGGAACAAAATGTCATATATGCAGCTGTGAGAATGATTAGTTGTTCAGCACAGATATTTGAATACGCCAGGCAGGAGAGGCAGGTGAGTCCCCTCCCAGTCCCCCCAGTCGCCCATACACAACAGGTATGAGGCCCTTGTAACAGATGGCCAGATGAATGAGGATACAGATGAATACCCATGCATGCAGCTACTCAACACTTGTCAGCCAGTCCCATGACTTAGAAGTAGTGTAAGCAGGAAAAAAAAGAAAGGTGTAAGTAGTAGGAGATTCCCTTCTCAGGGGAATTAAGGGTCTGATTTGCAAGCCGGATCCATCCTACAGGGAAATCTGCTGCTTGCCGGGGGCACAGGCTAGAGACATTTGTAAGAGACCTCCTAGTCTGCTGTGGCCATCAGACTACTACCCACTACTGGTTATTCAGACTGGGAGTGATAAGGCCATGGATAGGAGTATAAAAACAATTAAAACAGACTTCAGGGCTTTGGGGAGATTACTTGAGGGCTCTGGAGCACAAGTGGTGCTCTCCTCAATCTCTCCAGTGGCAGGTAAAGATATTGAAGGAAGGAAAAAAATCCATGTGATTAACACATGGCTTAGAGGTTAGTGTCACCAACAGAACTTTAGGGTTTTTGACCACAAGGAAGTTTTCTTGACATCATGTCTAGTGGCAACAGATGGAGTTCATCTGTCCCCTAAGTGGAAAAGAATCCTTGTGCATAAGTTGGCTGCACTCATTGACAAGGCTTTAAACTAGCTATGACGGGGGGTGGGGATGTAGCTGGCCTTGCCACCAAGAACTCTGGGTGTAATAGCCCAACACTTGAGGATGAGGGTGTTGGCATTTTAGATAACCAGAGGATCTACCTCCCTTCACAGCTGAAAACTGTGCCCTCAACTCCATTCCTGAAATGTTTATACACCAACAGAGGCAGCATAGGCAATAAACAAGAGGAATTAGAAATCCATCTGCGGTCACAGGGTTATGACCTAATGGCAATTACAGAGATATGGTGGGAGAGCTCACATGACTGGAAGGTGGTCATAGACAGCTATGTACTTTTTAGGAAAGACAGGTCGGCAAGGCGAGGTGGTGAAATTGCTCTTTACATCAAAAAGCAACTAGAATGTCTTGAGTTCTGTCCAGGGGTGGATGAGAGGCAAGTTCATAGAATCATAGAATCAGCCAGGTTGGAAGAGACCTACAAGATCATCCAGTCCAACCTAGAACCCAGACCTAGACAATCAACTAGACCATGGCACTAAGTGCCTCATCCAGGCTTTTCTTGAACACCTCCAGGGTCGATGACCCCACGACCCCCCTGGGCTGCCCATTCCAATGCCAATCACTCTCTCTGGCAAGAACTTCCTCCTAACATCCAGCCTAGACCTTCCCTGGCACAACTTGTGACTGTGTTTTGTTGCTGGTTGTCCGGCAGAAGAGACTGACCCCCACCTGGCTACAGCCTCCCTTCAGGTAATTGAGACAGCAATGAGGTCACCCCTGAGTCTCCTCTTCTCCCGGCTAAACACCACCAGCTCTCTCAGCCTCTCCTCATAGGGTTTGTGTTCCAGGCCTGTCACCAGCTTTGTCACCCTTCTCTGGACACATTCCAGTATCTCAACATCTCTCTTGATGAGCCTAGAACTGGAGACCGTACTCAAGGTGTGGCCTGACCAGTGTTGAGTACAGAGGAAGAATAACCTCCCTTGTCCTACTGGCTACACTGTTCCTGATACAGACCAGGATGCCATTGGCTCTCTTGGCCACCTGGGCACACTGCTGGCTCATGTTCAGCCTACTATCTACTAGTACCCTCAGATCCCTTTCTTCCTGGATGCTCTCCAGCCACTCTGTCCCTTGTGGGTGTGAATTAAGGGACAGGCTAGCATGGGTAATACCAATTGTGGGTGTTTATTACAGGCCACCTGATCAGGATCAAGAAGTTGTTGAGGCCTTCTACAAGCAGCTAACAGCAGTCTTGCAAACACAGGCTCTGGTTCTCATGGGGGATTTTAACTATCTAGATATTTGCTGGAAGGGCTACTCAGCTAGCCAGCCACAGTCCAGGAGGTTCCTCCAGTGATGATAACTTCATGATGCAAACAGTGCAGGAGCCAACTAGGAGGGCATCATTGCTGGTTTTTATCATCGCTAACAAGGAGGGTATGGTTGAAGCAGTGAAGGCTGAGGGCAGCCTTGGCTTTAGTGATCACAGGATGGTGGAGTTCAAGATCTTGTCTGGTAGGAACAGGATATCACGCAGGACTACAACCTGTGAATTCTGTGACTGATGTTTGAAAATAAACTTCAGTAAAGAAGGTTCATGCCCCAAGACTGCCTTGGCAAAAAGGTCATGGTGCAAGAAGCCACAGAGCTCTGTTGACAGCTGATGAGTAACTAATAATGAGTTACCATATGTAGCCATTGACACTATAACTGGTTTGGAAATGTTAAAAATTTGAATCATTTGGAAGATTAACATTACCTTTATTTAAGGATGAAAAGGTCTCTGGTTTTATTTAGCAACTTATTGTGGGGTTAATCTTAATTTAAAAGCTAGAAATGTAACTAGGTGACTTAAATCCATTCCCGGCAAAGGCTTAATGAGGGCCAGACCATCTCATCAGCTCTGATACTCTCCTGCTCTGATACTCTCCTTTCTAATAGCAGTACTGTGATAGGTGACACTGAAGATGAGAAGGCAATCTCCTCCATAACTGCTCGTGTGCACAATGCTCTTCAGAACCATAACACTGGTGCAAGTCACATCCTGCACAACTGTGAAAAGGCAGACATCAGGAGAGCAGAACAAAAGCTACAGTTTTAGTTACATCACCTGCCCCTACAGACATGAGACCTCTTCTGTTGCACCTTCTCAAGAAGAAGAAAGGCCTGAGTCGGACATTCCCTATGACAGCAGCTACTGAAAAGTCCTTTTTCTTGGTGGTAAGAAAAAGTACATTATATGGAAGGAAGAGGCAGGATTTGCATCCTAATTTTAGCTCTTTAAAAAAAAATCATTTGCCTTCAAAAGAAAGCATCAATTTTATTTCCAGAGAACAGTCCCATGAGGAGCCTGAGCAGTGTCTGAGGCTTGGGTGTGTTTGATGAGAAAGGGGAGTGGGGTATAAATACCACAGCAGGCAGGAGAAAGAATTAGCAGCAATTCTCTTGAAAATTAGATGTGTTCTACAACAACCCTTCCTTCTTCTCACTTTTAAAGTTGATTGTTTGCCTAGAAACTCTGAAATGACAGTGCTTGCTTTTTTTTTCTTCACTAATTTGGGCAGACTATAGAGAAGTGGAATAGATAGCCCAGAAGACACGAAGACACAGGCTATTCTGTTTCCAACTGGTGGTCTCACCAAGCCCTAACAATAAGTAACAATTATTGATTCTGAGGACCTTGAAATGTACATAAGAATAACCCTTATTTTAGAGAAGAGGAAACTCAGAAACAGAACAGCTTGGTGACTGCTAGGGTCAGAGTGTAGCAATGTTATCTATCTCATCTGTCAATCTCTGCTGCCCTTTCCCACAGTATATGATCTTCTCTCAAGAATTAATAATAATATTACAACAGGCCATAAGTCTAAATTAGCTCTTTCATTTCCCCAGACAGGGTTTATCTAACTTGCTTTCTTTTCTCACTCCTCACTCTGACCTTTCCTACTTTCATTTTCTTCCCTGCTGATTTAAGCTGTGTACATGGTGGGAATAACAGGGTTAAAATAACATTTTATACTTTACCCTGACAACTGTGAAAGTTGGGAACATTCTCAACTGTTTCAGCAAGGGGTTTAAAGTCTTCTACATCTTATACTGTTGTGAGAATTACCCATGAAGTTAGGAGAAACATTGTCCCTAAAATAAAGTAGATGGCAGGAGTGAACATTGTCTGAAAATAAGCTACTCTATATAATGACTTGGGAAACAAATCTGTTAAATTTAATAATGATATTCTGAAGCTGACCCACATTTTGAGGAGGGCCAGCCTACGGTGAGAAGCAAACCTCTTAGGTTTCAGGCAGCAGGGCAACTATTAGTGAACAGTACACCTGAAGACAGAATAGACATCTCCCTTTTCTAGTCCTTGGTGGAAAGACTGTATATTTGATTGTTGGAAATTCTGTTGTATGTGGAAATGTCAGGAAAAGTGGTCTGACTTGAGCACAGTGCTGAACAAAACAGTTTTGCTTCTTCAGATATGGTCTTGACCGTCCCATAGCATCTTTGCCACGTGCTGAAGCACCCTGCAGCACAAGTGGACAGGCATAATCCAAAATCACAAGCAAGTACATTGTACATTTCTAGGGAGTGACTTCTCCCAGAAACCTGACAATGTCTTTCCAAGATATTAAGTTCTGTGCCTCTCTGCCAAAGGTGGCTGACCTGTTCCAGTAAGTTCATGTCTTCTTACAGTACAGTCCTTCTACAGTTCACTGTGTTTGGACAGTGAGAAATTAATCCACAGCCTCAAGATGCTATGAAGACCCAAATTTCAGACTGAAAACCTCAGTGCCAAGTTACATGACCTGCAAACTCTGTCACAAATTCAATTTTCTTTATTCCTATTACAGCTGACAACAACGTTAAGAACATAGAAGACTGGAATAAATATTTTTGTGAATAGTTTTTAACCTGCCTGAGGTCTCACATCCTCAGGAAAGAAAAATTTAGTGGATGCTTTAAAGCACCTGAGCTAAAAGATCTTCAGTTTGAGGGCAGACCCACTGAGTAGGTGAGCAACTTATATTGTTCAGACCACATGTATGTTTGCAATTGAGTTTGTTACATGACAAGCATACACCATGGTGGTTATCTGAATGACAAATGTGTGAATAATTGGATAGACAATTTGGGGATGCCCAAGTACAGTCCATCTAAACAATGAAGTGCCTTAACAAATGAGCCTCTCCAGTATGTTAAACTTAAAAGCACCAATCCAGGTAACCCTCTTTCTCTTCAAGCCAGATCTGAGAGCTGACTTGGAGGTAAGTACATTAAAATGATACTCTTACCATTTGTGACTGAATAGTAAAGCATACCTTATTTTCTTGCTGTTTTGAACAGCCCAGTGGACTGACTTTGGCTAACTGGCACCAACTGATCTGGTTTTGGCAATGAAGAGCTGTAGATCAGCATGGATTCACCTATAATTATTCAAGAGAGTGGTGCATTAATTCACCTTTGTAGGTTGTTTTTGCATCAACGTGTAGTAAAAGACAATGCTAATGAAGGCCTACATTTCTGAATACTATAGAGTAGCAGATAGAAGCTTTCTCCCACTCGTTTCTCTTTTTTTCCTTTATTTTTTCTTCCTTTTTTTCTTTCCCCCTGAGGGCATAATCACAGCTTATCACCTGCTATTCCTGAGCCTGAGCACAAATTCTGAGAACGTTAAGACTGAGTTTGCTGCTTCTTCAGGACAAGAAACCTATGAAAAATTATCCCAGACTTTTGTTTGCCTCTGGATTTTACACTCTGGATTCTGAGTCACTTACCCATGTCACCAAAGTTTAATAGCTATTAATTTGATAAAATGAATCTTAATGTCACTCTATTTTTTTTACAGAAAGAGGCACCAAAGAAGCGTTTCAGCCAGAACTATATTAGCACTACACTATTTCAAAGTTAAGTTTGAGAAAGATAATTCAATAGGGAAAATGTACTCTGGAGAGTTAAAATGCAGGTGGTAAACTGCTTTGACTATGGTTTAACCGATTCTGATTAATGGAGCCATTTTAGTTTGATCTGACACAGGAAAGTACCACACCAATACATCAGATATCTACACTGGATTAATGCAGTCTACTAACAAGAACATTACTATTTAAATTCATAAACAGCCTCACAATAAAGGCCAAAAGTTCATTCTCACACATAGCTGAACAAGGAACAAAAATAAGCAGACCTTAGGAATGATGATCTCCATTTAGCTAATTAATTAAAACAACGTTCAGTAAGTTAGGAATAAGAATACTCCTGAGAGATTTTTTCATAGCTTTCAAGATCATGGATACAGTACAAAGTAAAGTAATCTTTTGATGTCAGATGAGTGGAAGCAGCTTCATTGGCATATTTTTTCTGCTGTTTTGAAGTTAGCACCATGTTCTTATTTGTTCTGGCATAGTACGGTCTCCTCTATTTTTATTTAACCAAAAAGCACTCTTAACAACATAGAATGTTAATATTCACATTAAATATTAGTGAGAACATAGTAAAAGATAACTGTTAGAAATTCAAGCATGAATAGGGAATGCTATAGTTATACCCATCTAAGAACAGCTGATGTGAATTGAGCTTGCATTTTCCAGTCTTTCCTTCCATTATTGTGCAGAACACAGGAGCATCATTTCAGCTTGACTTGGAGACACTAAAATATTCTAGCTTAGACTTTGACACTTTCATTGTGATAACTATACTAGAAGCTTTTGCCTCAACCTCCTGCCCCTCCACACTCTGCCGTCTGCATGAATAGGATATTCAGCAATACACAAGTGCAGTCGTACAACCCTCCTACCTGAAGAGATAGAGTAGGTTAATTTACATATTGATTAAACATTCTAAGTAGAAGCAGGCACTGCAGTGCCACATTGCATTGTGAAGAAGGGCTCCAGTAGCAGCTGGGACTACCGTACTGTAAAACACACAGCACTCAGTCTGTTGACATACATGTGAATAAAGGTAGGGAAATGCCACAATGAGTATTTAAGACAAAAGCAACTTGAGAAATAACTGCACTCAGCAGTGCAGCTGTGCTCTGCAGGGGCACAGAGAACATCCTTGATCTCTCATTCTCTGTTGAGATTGCAGTAGAGACAGCACATGTGGCTGGCCAGGAAGGACACTCATCCATCAGCTGCTACACAGCCAGACTAGCAGTAATGAGGGACTCCAGAGGGAGCCTGGTTCAGTTCTCACTCAGAAGGAGAATGTTGCTTAAAAGTGTAACATGGAAATGCTCATTACAAAAAGAATCAAAAGCTGAAAGAAGAGTTTATTGTTGAAACCATGGGACAAGACTAAAATCAGACTGTTCTCACACCTGGTAATCATAATTTCTTTCCTGTGCAAAGATTTCTGGCTAGAGATACTAAAAGAGCTGCTTGAAGATAGTGATATCTTAACATCAACAGATGGGGATGATAAAAACAACTAATAAGCTGTTCATTTTTAAGTCTACATCACTTGACCACTTAAATACTTCAGAGAAACCTTTCAAGATGCTCAATGACAAACATAAATCCTCTACCTACCCTGAAGAATTCAATCCATTCTCACCCAAATTTTTCCATGGTGTAATGAAGGGGTGATATACTGATTGTGAGATGGTATTTTGGTACTCAAAACTCTCACTATCCTCGACTACTAATTTTAATAATAATTGTTTCTTCACATGGTCAAGGAAACATTATATAGAGGAATAATATAGGATCTAGAATGTTTAAGAAATAACTAGCAAAAATATAAACATTAATTCAACTGGAAGAGAAGGTTCCTGTGGTCAATATACCACTTGTCCACTAGGTGGACTCGGGAAGTTCCTTTCTGCTATGGCAGAAGACAATTGGTAAATTACAAGAGGCTTTGAGTATTTACTCACAAAATATTTTTTCCCAACTCACAGGGCCAGCTACACCTTTAGACAGTACCCAAACTCTTGCAGAGGGTTCTGTTGGTGTCCTTGTAGCTATTAAGGCTTCTGATTCTTCCCAGGCTTCACAGGATGCTGGGGAAAGGAGGCAGACAATCTCTGACCTGGTCCTTGCTCCTCTGGATGATCCGTGTACCTCCAAGATTTGCCATCTTGGCAAGAGACTTTCAGGTGTAGGCAGGATGTCTTGTGTTATGCAGTCATGGCACAACATCACGCTGGCTATGCAGACTGATCACATGGAGGCATTTAGAGCCTGTTCCTGGTAAACTCAAGGCAGGCAGTTTCCGGGCAATTCAGGATGCACTAAGACAGAACACTGCCAGAAGTGGAGAGCAATGGCTGCAGGCAACAGCAGGCAAGCATGAATACAATAACAGAGCACAATGTGTTACCTGCTCACCTCTTTTATCAGTACAGCCTGAGACTAATGGGCATTTGGATACAGAATAGCCAACTAGAATGGCAGTTAGCTGAGCCTGACCATATTAGGTAAAGCCATAGGCTTACTTTACCCAAATTTGGGAAAAAATATAGGCCTTGTGTGAGGCAGGCACAAGCCCAGCGTGTGTCCCTTGTTTACCACAGGATGTAAACAGGAGCAAAACAAGTCTGGGCAAGCCAGAGTCCTTAGACTCAGTGGCTCCAGGTTCTTTGTTCTCTTTCCTGCAGTTGCTTCTCCCCACAACAGAAGGAGGGAGAGCAGAAAAACATGTCTGGGTAAGCCAGGACAAGCCTAGTTTGGCCTATTCAGGCCTACCATGACACAATCCTCTTCCATCTACCATGATATATGAGAACAGCTTCCAGTGATCAGGGCACAAGAAAGTCTGCTCAGAGTTGCAACATCTATTCCTATTGCAGAATCTGCCCAGCAAACTCAGGAGTCCGGGCTGCAGCAGATCAGCCCTGTCCAGTAATTAACAGCGATGGTGTATCATGATCAGGCCATGACCTGCCTTTCCTGTCCTCTTGTGAGAGGTTGGGGCTCCTACAGCAGGAAGGCAGAGGATAAATGTAGACAGTGATGCTTCGAGTCAATAGGCACAATGTCACAAAGCTGCACTACAGGAGTCTTTGGTAATCTCAATCTTTATATGCTAAAAAAGGTATCGCTTCTTTATTGTTAAACAGACATGATAATGGGAAATAGGTATGGGCCTTAACCCACATTCAGGTGCTTTCAGATGTGTCACAGGCTTTCCAGGCAGGCAAATGTGACACACTGTGACTCATCACTAAAGGGTGTGTGACTGTTCTCTGGGATTCACAAAATTTTCTTTAAATGCTGATCAGTTCCTTCTTCTTCAGTGAGATAGCACAAACCAGAATTTGAAGAACCTGCTGGGTGCTGATGTGTCAAACTGCCAGATAAAGATGTTCATGACAACTGTCACCAGCCCTAATGGTGATGAAGGGAATATTTTGCTCACCTAACCCCAGGGAAATAGGTTAGTCAGCCTGAAACAGTAAGGAGCCATCTAGCATCACTTTTTTATTTCTTTTTCTTCCTTTTTTTTTTAACACTCTCAGAATGGACTAATTAGTCATGCAAATTTAAATCTTTAATTTATTTTAAACAAGACCAAAACCACAAACAAAAACACATCAATGAGCTTTGGCAAATGTCTGCCCCATATGTGTGTTTTTTTCTGACCTCAACTCAATCAAGTGAGTTTGACTTTATATTGATCCTGCCTTCTTCTGGCTGGCTTGAATGAGGATATTAGCTCTATTTTACCAGCCTATTAACTTTCTGCTTTTACTCAAACTTCGACATTTTGGAATCAAAGGTTTTATAGAGCCAAAGGTTTCCAATCTAACTGTCTGTAGACAGCACTAAGATATATACCTGTGTATATATTTATAGATAGTTTAAGAGCGGAATAATCTCTGTTTGTAACAGGGGACTGAGATGTTTACTAAACCTTCAACACTATTCACTACAACTGCTACTTTTTTTGTAGCAGCGTATCACACACAGGAATGAGAGTCTTATTTTACTGCATCCATATGCAGGAAAGGGGCAGATTCTCACAGTGAAAGTTTTCTGAGCATGCTGGTCTTCCAGGCTTCTACCTGTAGAGACAAGTTCTCCCTAATTTATGGTTTTAGGAAGTGATCGTATCTCTATATTCAGCACTGGTGAGCCTGTGTCTTGCATGTTATGTTCAGTAGGCCCATCACTACAAGAACAACATTGAATTGCTGGAACGTGACCAGAGAAGGGCAACAAAGCTGGTGAAGGATAGAGAACAAGTCTTACAAGGAGCAGCTGAAGGAATGTACTTGTTTAGTCAGGGAAAGAGGAGCACGAGGAGAAACATCATCGATCTATACAACTGCCTGAAAGGAGGTTGTAGTGGGGTGGGGATTGGTCTCTTCTCCATAGTACCAGGTGATAGGATGAGAGGAAACAGCCTGGGGAGGTTTAGAATGGATATCAGGAAAAAATTCTTTATGGAAAGAATGATCAGGCATTGGAATAGTTTGTGCAGGGAGGTAGTGAAGTCTATATGAACATAAGGAAAAACTTTTTCACTGTGAGGATCACAGAGCACTGGTGACATTCAAAACTCACCTAGATATATTCCTATGTGACCTACTCTAGGCAATCCTGGTATAGCAGGAAGTTTGGACTAGATAATCTCTTGACATCCCTTTCAACTCCTAACATTCCATGATTCTGTGTGAAATATGCTTATGAAGCACAAGTGACTACTGTGCAATACAGACCAATCCCACCTGAATCCTGAAGGAGCTTTTACCAACTGGAATGCTTCTGTTTCTGTGAATTTTCTCTATTTAGTTTTTCTCACTTTTCTTACAACTTTTCAAGTTAAAAGCTGGCTAATACAAGCTGATTTCAACAACAACAAAAAACATGGATTTCTTTAACGTGCTGATAGTTGTTTGACATGCACAGACACTGGGATTCATATGAATGATGACTAGAACTCCAAAGGGGTCATTAGGGCTTTTTTCTTGCATCTACACACAATAAAGAAGTTACACAAAAGAAGACAAGGACTCCATGAGAACACTGAAATAAAAACCCTTCCTCATGACTTTGTGCTTCAAAAACATGGACTTACCTGTTATTTTTTTAAAGCATTTAATGCTAATCTGCACATTACAACCTAGTAGCCAACTGACTGCTTTGTCTTTTAATGTTAAAATACAATTCCAAATAAAATGTATGCCATACAGTAGAACTTACTATCTACTTCATAGCATTACAATGAAAATTAATTAATATCTGTAGTGCTTTAATGTCTGTTAAGTATTTTTCCATAGATGTATACATAGCAGTGTACAACAGTGCAAAGAACCCTGGCAAACTAGCTAACTCCTGTGTTAAAATACAGTTAGTAAAATTCTCGTGTTGGCTTTAGTCCAGCACATAAGGATCCAGAGAAAGTAAAGGCCCCTGAAGTCTCTAAGCATCCCGAGTTCCAGGCCTAATGACAGCATGCATTAGAGCATTCTCAGAAGTACCAATGAGCTACAATATCCTCCAAAACATCATTCTTCAAACAAAAAACAACTGAAGCACCACAGCCTTCCGGCTTTTGCCTTCATCTCTTACCCCCTCCCCGTCCTTCTTTCACCATGTTCCCACACCAGGATTTGTAAGGTAGCAATACAAAATGAACAGATAGGCTAAACATCAGCTGACAAAGAGACTGGGAGGTGTTTCCTAAAGATTGGTTCCTGCCCACTGCCACACTTCTCTTCTGGTTTAGGACAAAAAAATTACCTGTTTTTCATGTAGATTCTTGAGGATATAAATTAATTGAACCATAGCCAAAACATTGTTCTTTAGGGGATCATCTTTCATTCACAAACCCAAATGAACCTACAGCATCACAATGTAAATATTCCTATTTATGGTAGCGATTTTAAGGCACAACAAGGGGAGCAGCAATTACTGATCACAGCGGGGTCCCTACACTTGCTTCTGTAAGTCACTACATGTCTTCCTGACCCAAAGCTTTTGCCTAATCTTTTCTATCTCTCTCTGTTAAGCTTGTTAACTATCTTGAGGAAAGTCAGACTGCATATTTGTACAGGATCCACCTTACAAGAGCACTAGTTGGTACTATTACACTAATTACTAATAAAACACTATCCAATTTTTACACCATCTACTTTTTGAAAACCTAACATATTTTGTGCCTTTCCTGGTTCTGCAGTTTGTGGTATTATAGTAGAGCTCCAACAGGTACTTTAATAGTACAGCCTGGTATAGGAACACACATAGAGCAGAAAGATACATTGCTAGGTAGAAATATATTTACTGTCAGGAAACAATGGTTTTGTGATAAAGAAGATAGAGTACACTACTGTAAACATTAGGCAGTATTTTCAATTCAGGTGCTCTTAATGGTGAAAAATGTATGCTGCCCTTACTTTACCATCTGTACACTCTTAAAATGGTAGGGACAAGGAGATCAAACCATCATTTCTCTGTTCTTCACATTTTTCTTGTGAGAAGCACAAAATACCTTTCTCCCTAGTTCTGATACCAAGCATTGAGTTGTTTGCCAACACACAATTTCACGTCACATGGAGGAAACTGAACTGTGAATTCCTAAACCTAGAAAAATATTTTCAGGTGCCTGTGCAGCCCAAACCTCTGCATCCTTCATACCTGTGTTCTGACAGCACAGGGATTCAGATACCCGAAAAGTCATCGGGCTTCTGAAAAAAAACCAAACCACTAACTACCTTGCTAAAAAGCAAAACCAAACAAGTAACCCAACCAAACAACAAAGGCAACTGACTGGGAGGGGGTGAGGAGGGGAAATGCAGGCCTCACCCACTCTTGAGTGCCCGGGGACCGTTCAGATAAGTTTGAATGGTCCTTAGGAAGGCTCTGCACTTCACAATAGCAGCTGTACGTTCACAGTTCAAGTACCCAATAAACCGGCAGAGAAAAAGCATTCATGATAGGTACATCAGTTAAAATTACTCTGTGTCAAATGACAAGGGATATGAAAAGACAGAGAGATTGTGATATGTAGCTTTGCAACGAGAGCTATTAAAATTGGTATTTCTCCCGCTCCTTCAAACCATACCATACCTCTCAGTGCAGTACTTTTTCTACGGCTGACAACATAACAAACGTACCCAAGGAAAACATAACCTCATAAGAAGAAAATGCCATCCTTTGAGACCTCATGTCAAATGAACGCATATTTGTTCAAATCAACATCTGTTATATCCACACATTGTAGTAGTAAATCTGGTTTAATATGGTACAGAAGGCTGTGAAAAAATAAAATCTAGGCTTGTTTTTCAATTAGTCTCTGTAAAAGGGGTGTGTTTTGTTTGCCTTTATTTTTTTTTTCACTTTGCATTCTGAAAGCTTCAGAATGCACACAACATGTAGTAGCTGACATGGTGTGCAACCCTTCACCAACCTACTTACTTTCATTCTGCAGACACATACTCTTCTAGTCCTTTTTTCTTTTTTTCATTTTTATATCTGTGTTAATTTCCACCTGAAATAAAATTAAAAAATAAAATACTTAATCCTGACTGAATTTCAAAGTTCTAGTAAGCCCCATCTTGCCCATCATCAACAGAATGTGGGGGAGGGGGAGGGAGGAGAGACTGAAAAAAAAATAGAAGAAGAAAAACTCTCAGTGAGTGCTGACTGATAGATTTTTGATATTGCCATGCCTCCCTTTCACTAATTATGCCCAGATTGCTCATCATGCTGGATACTGTTTATGCTAGGAATTTTCTACAGCATACCTCAGGGGCAAATTGCCTGTAGTGGTGATCTGGGAATTCTCTATAGCCTACTTTAACAAACAAACCTCCAGTATTCCTCCACATCACATCATTCAAATCTCTCACCAATCTTCAACATACTTCATCTGAGCTAACTTCAGCCACCCAGAGAAAGATATTCCCTGACACATTGTTTCTTCCCTCTAGAGTATAATACCTGCTTTCTGACCCCTTGATCCTACACAAGCTGAGAAAATGCAGTAGTTTTAAATCATTAGACTGTTGATAATGAAAGCCCTTGAGGTAAAAGCCGTCAAGGAAACTGTCCTGCTGGACAGCAACACTAGCTTGAGATTTCATGTAAATTGCACAAACACTTACAGCAATTGTTAATTCCTGTTCTGCTGAAGCCTGATGTCTACGACCTCATCTACTTTTCAGAGAGAATAAATTTTTTACAAGTGAATTTTATTGCCCATATGATCAGACTCTTAAGTTTGGAATATTTACATTATTTCAGCTGGTGGACTGCTTTTATTACATGGCGAACTCCAGGCATACAACCTGTTCAAGTACACACCACAACAGCACTGGCTAAATCCCCACCCTGTTTCTTCTTCCAGTGTCATCTCCCATTACTGCTATTGATTTCCCCCTTCCTTTTGTAACATTCAGGCTTGGCACGTTAGCTGCTCACAGATAATTCCTAATTCTGTTTTTGATCTTGAATACTTCCATTGGGATTGGTGAGGCTGCAAGGTGGTAGTCAAATAGCAGCTGGGTACAACGTTGTGGAGCCAGGCTCCTCTCATTGACATCCACTGATAGGCCAAGGGGCAATGGGCACGAGCCAGAGTGTACAAGTTTCCACAGAAACGTAAGGAAAGACTTTTTCACTGTGAAGTGACAGAGCACTGAAACAGACACCCAAAGTGGTTGCGAGGTCTCAGCTCCCTGGAGACACTCAAAATCCACCTGGCTGTATTCCTGACTGACCTATTCTAGGTGATTGTGTTCTGGCAAGGTGTTTGGACTAGATGATCTTTTGAGATCCCTACCGACCCTCACGTTCCATGGTTCTGCGGTTCCAATCTCCTCAGGAAATGCCCGTGTGGGCAGGACAGCCAAGGCTGTCACCGTGCTCCAGAGACACTATGTCAGCTCCCACATGGGAAGATGTGCCAGCAATGGAGATTTTGGGCAGCGGTACAGGTAAGGGAGGTAATCATGAGGTAAGCACCAAGAGTTCCATTCCTGTGTTGGCGGCTAGCGTCTGTGCCTACCTCCGACACTGAGTGTAACACCTAAAGCAAGGTGTATGGCACAACGCCGGGGCGGCTGAGGAGGCCGCACTGGCCCTCACCAGCGCAGCCAAGCCGTCGGTGGGTACCAGCCTGACTAATCTGCTGGCAGAGACTGGCAGGCGTCGGTTGGCCGGAGGCTGGAGCCCGATGGAAACCGGGCTAGGCCAGCGGCCGCGGCGCAGGGAGGCCGCGGGCCAAGCCGGGCCGAGCCCAGCGGCCGTCGAAGGCCGCCCCCACCGCGCTGCGCTTTGTCCTTGCTCAGCCCCGAGCACGCGCGGCCCCGGCCGCGGCGGGAGAGCGCCTGCGCGCCCCCGGCCCGGGGTGAGGCGCGCTCCGGCGGCAGCCAGTCGGGAGCGAGCGCCCCCTCTCCCCTCCCCCCCCCAACTCCAGCGAGCCGGGAGCTCCTGCGGCGGTGCCGCGTCGGCCGCGGCGCCGGGAGGCCGGAGGCCGCCGGCGCCCCCTCCCCAGCCCCCGCCGGCGCGCGCCAGTAGCCCCCCGCCCCGGCCCCCCGGCCCGCCGCGGGAACCCGCGCCGCAGAGCGGGGCCCGCCAGCGCCACCCGCCGGCCGCGGGGCCGTACCGCGCCTCCCCCCGTCTCCCCCTGCTCCGGCTCTCAATGTTCCACACTGCCCGGCCACAGAGCCGCCGCCGCCGCCGTATAGCCCCCCGGCCGCCTCCGTCCCCTCCTCGGGCGCCGCGGGCCCGGCCCGGCCCCCCGCCATCCCGCCCCTCCGACCCAGCAGCGGGACAGGACGCCGGCGAAGGTAAGGGAGAGGCGGGCGAGGCGGCTGCCGCGGCGGCTGGGCGAGCGCGGTGGGGGGAGGCGGGGAGGAGGCGGGGGGGCTGGTAGAGGAGCTTTGTTCTTGTTTTCGGCGCTCTCTGCCTGGCGGCGGCCGGGGGCGCAGAGCCGGCCCGAGTTCACGCCTCACTTGGTGCACACGCACGGTGCGGTGCGGGGCCGGGCGAGCCGCCGCCGCCCGCCGAGCCCAGCCGCGCCGAACCGCGCCGCGCCGGGCTCTCCCCACAAAGCGCGGCCGGGCGGCCGCCTCCAGCCCTGCCGCAGCTCCCCGTCGGGCTCCTCCTCGCCCCCCCCGGCCGCCGGGGCAGCCCACTCCCCACTCCCCCCCCCCCCCCCCCCAGCCCCGGTCGACGGAAAAATGTCGGTCTGCCTGGTGGAGCTGCGTGGGGAGCGGCGGCGGGGAGAGCTGTGCAGAAGGTGTAGTTTGAATTATGCTTCTTCCCCCTCCGGCAGCTCTGTGGTGGCCGAATGCAGTTCTCGCTGCTGGCCATGTAAATAACCGGGGCTGCTGCTGCTCGAGTTGCTTTAAATGCATCTTGGGGGTTTTCTCTTCTAAAAAAAACAACGACGACAGAAACCCACCTCGTCCCCGTCGTGTCCCCCCCGCCAGCCTAGCCCTCTGAATGCGCAGAGCAAGTGCACATTTCCATCTGAAATCAACCCAAGTGTTATTGGCAAATGTATTTTCTCGGAGAGAGGGGGAGCGGGGGGGGGGAATCTGGTGTTTGGACCCAATAAAATGCTCTGCTCCAATGTAAATATTTACAGGATATTAGTGACTTTTTAAAAAACATTTTCAGTGAGGTCTGTTATTTACAATGTGTCATAAGTTATTAATGTGCATTGCCTAAGTACTCTGCTAAATCTGTCTCATGCCTTAGAACAAAGTCGACAATTGGCATATTGTTTAAAGTATGAAAAAAATGTAAGTGGGCTTAAAAATTGAAAATATCTGTATTTTCAGAAGGGTAAATATTGCTTTGTAGCTGTCAAACTGCAGCCCCTGGGGAGGAGACAAAGGAGTATATTTTGGTTAATTTCTTAGTGAAATGGAATTGTCACTGATTCAGGTGCTGTCTGGAACTTGGGGCATGGCAATAGAGTCCTACTTGTTGTATTAACTCTGCCTCTTTGCTTCTCTTTCCCCTCAAAAGTGCCCCACAATGTCCAGTGATAGGCAGAGGTCAGATGATGAAAGTCCAAGTACCAGCAGTGGTAGTTCAGATGCCGATCAGAGGGATCCACCTGCACCTGAACCTGAAGAGCAAGAAGAGCGAAAACCATCTGCCACTCAGCAGAAGAAGAACACCAAACTATCCAGCAAAACTACTGCTAAGCTGTCTACCAGTGCTAAAAGGTAAAGGGGACAGTAAAACGTTCTTTAGTGTCTTGCAGTGTTTTGAGGCACAGTATTTGTCCTGTATTTTCCAAGGCAGAGGGTTTCTTGTAATGTTATGTGGAGAAGAGTGAAGTACCAGCTTTTGTAGTGCAGGAGCCTTCTGGGCAGTATCCTCATTAATCCAAGTCTTATTTGGGTAGTAATTACCCAGACTTTTCATAAGAGTTTTGAAGAGCTGCTTGAGAACTCTGTATCTTAAAGGCTGCCTGGGGGGGCACCTACATGCATTTCATATTTGTGAAAATGCACGAGAGAGTGTCAGCTGTAGCTCCCTTTTTCAGAGTTAGGCTTCCATGCTGAATGGCATAGGGTGGAGGCCTTCTGGTCTATTTTATTACGATCTGTAGACCAATGACAATCAGCACTCTTTAATTAAAGAAGTCACGAATTTCCAATGGCTTCTGTGGGCCTTATGACTAGCTTTTCATGTCAGTTTGTGGGAGAGCTCTACACATTCTGCAGTTCTTTCAGGAGATGCTCCCTTAAGATGTGCAGATAAAAACCATGAGGTCCTACAGGTAACCTTTATCCTTAAATATCAAAAACTTTAGAAAACTTGTCTGTGTTTCAGAAACTTGTTGTGGTTTTGTTTGCATATAAGCAGCTCACTTCTCAAGACATGCACTCTAATAATTTTCTGTGGGTTCATCTGTGTGAAATAAGCAAACTTTAATGCCTTGATTCCAGTGGTCTTCAGAGGTGGAGCATGATGTACGAGTCCTGGAGCTGCTCTTCTTTATGTTTACTAATTTCTTATAGCAAGAAAATCTGTAGAGTAGCCATAGCAGCTTCAAGTTTTGCTTATTCAGCATTGACAGTGTAGTTCTAACTTTTAGGAACATTTTAGTAATTTTGTATTGGACTTCAGTAAATACTTTTTGAAATGTGTTAAAATTGCTGCAGGGTATGACTGGGTGGCTTTGATGACTCTTGAGCTTGTTAAAGAAACTCTTTGAAATAGGACTGGCTAAAGAAGAATTCTGAAACTACTATGTAGGGTTTGCAATTTGTTATTGCTTCTCTTTAGGAAGCCTGAGATGCAGGCTTTTGAGACTTCAGTTTTCCCCTCATGCCTTTATTTCACTTACTTGTTGAAAGTCTAATTCCATACATCTCAGAACAGTTCAGTAGTCTGACTGAACTTACTAGTACCAGTGCAAGGGTGTGCAAGCAGTTTCTACTAGCTCATATTTTAACACTTGCTATTCACTTGAGATTCAGAGTCTTGGTCCTATTCTGAAGGAAGTCTTATTTGATATATTCAAGAGGAATTTACTGGTTGTCTTGAAATTACTTCTCTTACATATCTAAATAAACTATTAAATTGGTGAAAAGTATTTGGTATTTTTCTGGATTTTAACACCCTGGAAATGGTTGTAATAGATCATAGTTAAGCATAGCTTATTTCAAGTATTTTATCACTTTTTATCATGTAAATATAGCCACTGTATAAGGAGGGGGGCAGAAGCAGCAAAAGGTGTGGAGAGAGGCAAAGCTGATCCAGAGAGATTATTCCAGTAACAGAGACTGCCTGGCAGTTCTGCAAATCCACTTTTTAAACACACTGCAAAGTACTAAGTAAAATATTGTGAAGAGTATGCCTGCTGCCAGCACGTTTCACTTCTTCAGCCGCAGTCGCAGGTCTGTAGCGCTGGGTTAAAGTCATTGTCAAATCTGCCTGTGCAGCCCCCTCCCCCCCCCGCCTCATTTGCATATTAGCTTGAAAAGAAAATCTCTCTGGTAAAAAGTGCTCGGATGTGAAAAATAGTTACTTTTCTGAATGCTTGCAGGACATTTCTACCCAGCTCTGTTGTAAGCGTGCTGTTTACATACAGCATGGAGCAGGAAAAAAGCTGCAAAGTTTCTCAGCTGTGGGATTTGGGTTATGCCTCTGAGAACAAAGAGGAAGCAGCCATGTTAGCATTACTGAAGGCAAAGCCAATCTTGCATTTAACTGCATGGTGGTAGAGGGCAGTGTAATTCCCTGATTTATTCTATAGACTATCTCAAATGCTTTGTGTCTGTTCTCATTTCACCAACAGAATCCAGAAGGAGCTAGCTGAAATAACCCTTGATCCTCCTCCTAACTGCAGGTATGTAACAGCTTCCTAAATTGTGGACAGTGGTAGGAGATTAATGTGCTCAGGCTAAGAAATGGGAAACTTGGTGTTTATGATCAGTGACTGTTAGACAGAAATTGCATACTGCAGATTGAACAAATAGAGAGAAACGTTTGATATTGAAGTTTGCTATTCTGTTGACATGGTGGTGGTGCAGTCATTAGTGATTGATATACATAGTGAAGTGCGTTCAGTTTGGGTTTTGTAGCTGGTCACTGCCTTCATGAAACATTAATTAAATGAACTTCAAAATATGCTGACGCTTTCAACTTAATGTCTGCATGTTGTTTGAACTGGCTTTTTGGATGTCAGGTTTATGGAGTTATCACCTCATTTCTGAATTAAATAAATTTCTCTTGTTATGCTGCTTAGTAGTTAGATAAACTGAAGTATTGCCTTTAAATATATGTCTGTTGTCAAAGCTGTAGTCTGGAGAATATTTTTAAGGATGTTCCCAGCTTGGGAGACACTCCTGTTAGGTTTTAGAAAATGAAATAGGAAGCTTGGAAGATTAAGTGATTTAGTCTTAGATAAAGTGATGATACCTGGAGCACTTGATCTGTAAGAAAGTTAAATAGCAGCATAGCTAGCTAGTTTCTTTACATCTTTTACATGTTTTACTTTTGTTTGAAAGATGCATAAAAATTCTCCTTAGCTGTGATCATCCAGTGTTCAGATTTGCAGTAAAGCTACATTTGATGCATGTCAGTAAGATTTCCAGCTGCAAGGTATCTTCATATTAATAGCTCGTCTGTGGCAACCAGCCTTTTGCACGTTTGCAAAAAGGCTGAGAGTGCTTTCTGATTTTCTGTTGGAATTGTTTGACATTTTGAACAGCTGGAAAGACTTGGTGCAGGTCTTGCAAATTCAGTAAAATGTGAGTTGCTCTGCTGTCAGACTAGTTGGTGAGAGCAGGGGCTAACCAGAGCTGTGTTTTGCTGATTTTGTGGTAAAGGTGTCTTACCCTGAGGACTGTGCTGCGGATTGCCTATGGCGGTGTGGTGTATTTGCATGCAGGATCAGTGGCTCTCCCTCTTCAATAGAGGCAAATGTGTGTTGAGTTTGTTGGGTTTTTTTTGAGAGAGCAAGTGTTGTTTGGTTTTGTTTCGGTTTTGAAATAACTGTTTTAAATAACTTCTAGTTAATTATTGTGATCTAGTTCCGGGTCGGTTGGACACTTCACACTGGGAGCCTCCAAAGGGGCATTGTAGGAGACAAAGTATCTCAATGTAAAAGAACACCCAACACTTTGCCCTACAGTTGCCAATAAGAGAATTGTAGCAGTTTTGAGTACAGCTTGGTTTTTAGAAAAAGGAGCCTCCCCTCCTCATGCTCTCCTGTGCCATCTGATATTTAGCTCTTTGGCAAAACTTGTTCCTCTCATATTAGCATGAGTATTGCAGAGGATTTTTCTTGAGGGCTGGTACTGCCGCATGCCCAGGAATGCTGTTGTGAATGATGAACACCCCCCACTGTGTCTAAAAACATTCCAGTTTCTCTCCTACAGAGTGTAGGGGAAAAGATTAATTTTTTTTTCTCTTTTTGCCAGTGAGAAAGTCAGTAATTCTATTCCCTTGAGTATTTTTTTCAGATTAATTAACCCTTTTACTCAACAGCAACTGTATGAGGAGTGCATTTCTACCTTTTGCAAAGTAAAAAATTATTTGCAAGAAATTCTGGCTTCTATAACAGAAATTGAATGCATGGTTTGAGCAGAGTTTTGGTGCCCAAAGGACTACCACTGCATTGGAACTGACTTGTTAGAAGGAGCCTCTCTAATATCAGGAGGTAAATGAAGCTGTGTAGTATGTGCAGAGAAGTTAAAGATTGTAACATGCTTTCTTCTAGTGTAGTAGCACAGATCAGACAACAGACTGTCACAGCAGGCATATGACACCTCTTCATTGTTCATCATACAACAAGCAACAGAATCCTACTTGTTTTATGCTTCTTGTAAAAGAAAAAAGAATTTATAAACCCCCCCACATTTAAATGCTTGTATAGCTTGGGCACATTTACATGTAATTTAAAAATGAAAACATACTTGTGTGGTAAGTTTTCCCAAAGAGAATTTGTCATGCAAAGTTGTTTGCTCTCCAGTTCTAGAGTTTACCCTTATCGTTTGCAATTCATGTTAAAGCTTCACAAGAATACAAGTGCCAACCACTGCTGTTGGATGTCCATAGTCCTTTTGGTTATTTAGTTACACAAGTGATAAAAAAAATCAGCAGTTTTGAAAATACAGTAGTGGGACGTACAAAACATTAAACATTACTTTCACAGGATGCTGTACAAGTACCAAGGAGTGTTCTTAACTCTCCTCTATGGTGTTAAACTCTAGTGGCCGTCCCCACTTCTCACCTGTCGGTGTAACTGTATGTGGAGTTGCTCCATCAGGGATATCTGAGGCTGATTTAGTGACTATAGAATGACACCAATTGCTTGCACTGTGATTTCTATGCAAAGGGGCGTAGGTTTCCTAGCAGTAAATTTCCCATAGTCAAAGCTATTACTATAACATCTGCTTTGTGAAAAGGCAGAGCCCAGGAGAGCCCCACTCCTGGGTGTGCTGAGCAGGCCTGGGCTGCACATTAACTTCTATTTTAGGCACTAGGACAGCAGAATGACAGGCACAGTAAAAATGTCTGAATAGCAGTTTTTGACTTGCTTGTCTCAACAGTGGAAACTGATTTCTGATTCTGTTAATCAGGCAATGAACTGTTAGGAAAAAAAAATGTTTTGTTGTGTTTGCAAGCAGTAAATATGAACTACATTGTGGGCTTCCAAGCATAAACTTGATATCTTAATGCTGATAGCTTTATTCTGTAACATAAAGTAGTAATCTGAATTAATGTGTTTTCAGTGTGATTTCCAAGAAAGAAGGACTTCTGAAATTAATAAAATTAGATTTGGTCTTAAACCATTGCAGATGCTGGAAGGAAATTAAGGACTGCTTTCTCCTCATGTTTTCTCCTATCCAGCAAAAGAGCCCAAAATGAGTCAATTACTGTCTGACATGTGCCATAGGAGAGATAGGTAAACTGAGGACACAGGTGTCTGATCCTGTCATTTCTTGCTTTTGCTGGCTTAACTCAAAGCTGTGCTACTTGGTGCAGTGTGCTGTATTTAATTTCTTTTGTGCTTTTAATAGCATAAAGCAAAGCTGAAAAGGTCTTGGCCCTATTGCTCCTAGGCAGCTCGATTTCAAACCATGGCCAAGTGCTTATACGTACTTCAAGGTATGGAAATGTGCCAAACCTCACTGTTCTACATTCTCAGGAAAATGCTGCTGAGATCTTGCATGCAGTATGTGGTAAATCTGGGCTGCAGAGATGCTCTTAAATATGTTTGACATGTCTGGAATAAGTATTTTCAGTTTATGGCATAAAACTGTTTAGATCAGAGGTCAGCACTGTAGTTAAGGTTATATCTAAGGCTACTGTTCTGACCTGCCCAACGCGGAGGCCGCAGCTCAGGTGGAGCAGGGCACAGCTAACTCTGACACTCTTTGTACTTCCTGGATTTTAGGGCTGGCACAAGCGAGGCCATTCCCAAGGGTACAGTGATTTATAGCAGCTTCCTTTACTGGTTCCTGGCTGGTCTGCTGATCCACAGCAGCAAAAATATGTACTTCTCGTCTTTTCTCACTCCTCCTCATTTCTATTCCAAGATTAATCATTGTTCATCTTCTTGTGAAAGTTTTTGAATTTCAACCCAGTAGCAAGTACATTTGGTAACAGCCATGCCAGCTTAGTTTATAGTTTACAATCCATTTTACAACAAATTCAGTTTGTTATAAACTTTGTAGGAAATGAAAGCAAACAGCAATTCAGTGTATCCACTCAGAGCCTAATTCATGTGGTTTAAAAAGATGTTGAGTTAAGAATAGTGCATCTGTCCCAAGAAAGTGCAAGAATGTAGGCATTTTATAGTTGGTTGGCTTTAATCTCTTCTTTTTATTAAATTACAGATCAGACATCTGAAAGCAAGTGGTTAAAAAAAATAGAAGAAAGACCAGGCTAAACCACGTGTATTAGAGCACTGGTCAGAGAGACAACTTTCCTTCTTTGTAGCTGCTGAGGAGTGGAAATTCTTACCAAGGAAAAGCAGCTTGGGTTGCTCCAAAGGTTCCCAGCTCTGTCTCAGTCTGTAGCTACTAAGTGCCTACCCTGACAGATCTGCTGAAAAGCTTTTCCTTACTAGTAATTACTGTCTTAGTTATTATTTATTTTCAGGCCTTGAGTGCTGATATATACTAATGTAATTTCTTAAGCAATACTACAGAAGGTAGTAGGTGACGATTTTGTTGTTTGTAGCCCCTCCTAGGCTTGCAATTAGGTTGACAATTTGAGTAGTTGATTTTAAAATAACTTATATTGAAATAATACTCCAAAGTGTGCATATTGAGCACAATAAGAGCGAGACATGTAGGGGGGTTGTTTTAATACAGGATTCTCCTGCTTCCTAAGGACTGGATTTGTCCCTTTCATCACAGACACATCTTGGGCTAATTCTGTGCAGTAGAGGGTTGCCAACCCAACCCCATGATCTGGAGTCTGACACAAAGAAAAATGCCTGCAAAACCCTGGCAGATGACTGCCTTTACTGGTTTAGTTATGGACCCACGAATCCAGATGTTTGTAACAGCCTTACTGCGGTTATTACCCCACCAGTGGGAAAGCACTGCAGTAGGTATTTAAAGAATTATTGTGAAGGTGTTCTTCAGCAGTTTCAGCTTTTGCAGTTGAGCTGTCTGAAACAATGAGAAGCAATGAACAATTGTGCTGGTGGTGCAGGCTCTTACATGTGCAGAGGTGGTGCTGGATTTGAGCAGCAAAAAAGGTGCTGCATCTAAGCTGGTAGAAGCCTTCCTTTTGCTAACATACTCTATCTACAGTTAGGTTATAGGCAAATGTTTGCTCTGCAAACATTGTGCCTGTTGAAGATGTTACAGCTTTGGTGTGCTCCAGTTCTGCCATGGAGGTGACTACTCCAGTCAGTGAGTTAAGCAGATTCATCTGATTACTCCATATTGCTCCCCACAGAGGGAGACAAAAAATAAAAAGAAAGAAAGAAATCATCCAAGTTTGCTTAAATGGTTTAAATAGGTGATTCAAACTAACTGCTGGATTTTTCCTCCCTCCCTTTGAAGTAGGCATTGTTCACACAAAGCATTTTGTCAAACACACCAGGGTATGAATAAGTCAATCCATCCTTTTGTCTCTCAAATCTAATAAGTTTCCATCTCTCCTTTGTCAAAGCCAGGCGTTAGTTCTGTGCTTTTTTGAAATCAGTAGGAGGAAGAATATTCTCAGTGCAAATACCAGACCCCTATACAGTAGCATAAATGTGTGCTCAAGTCTTCACATGTGCATTTTCTTTCAAACCAGTCAAACTGTTGGTTGGTTGGAGTGATCAATGTCAGTCCCTCGGTTTTATATTTATTCTGTTAATTTCTTATTGGAGAGACATCTTCATATTGCTAAATATTTGGTCTCGCTGAGGGACGGGAAAAAAAAAAGTCAGTTTTGTTTGTTTTCACCTCTGCAGTGAAAACCCCAGCTGTGAACTCCAAATAGTTCCCTGTAGGAGAAGTTGATAAAGGTGTGTAAGAGACACTATATTAGCAGTATGTACAAAAATGCCTGTGCTGAAGCTGAATGGGCAAAATTTAAAAAACAGCACCCAAACTCTAGTGGGTAATGTATCTTCTCATAGTTATATGATACTTTTTATTGTCCCTTCCTGCCCAGCACTTTCTCACCACCAAGTGCAATAAATCCATGCTACAAGACAGCTGAAGTTTTCAGAACATAACACAAACCCAACCATTATTTCTAACAATTCCTTCCCTCTACAGAAGTTTGCAGTTGTAGTTATAAAAATACAATGAAGAGGGTTCACAACTCCTGTAAGAGCATGTTTGAAGTAGCTCTCAAGTGAATATTGAAATACTACTCTTTAGTATTGACTAGCTCTGAAAATTGCCATGCGGTTCCTTCTAAAGCAATTCCTTCATTGTTAGTTGCTGAACATAAATCAGTGGCTTGCAGTGATTTAAAGATCTCTTTATTTTTATCTTGATTTATCTGGAATTATTTCTACCAAGGTATTTATTCTTTCTCTTGTTTTTTTTTCCTTCCTTCTTTCTTAGCATTGGAGTACAGGCTAGGTGAGAGTAGGAAGAGCAGTATGGTTTAGCACAGCAATCAGAAATGTGGTGATTTTGTATTCCTGTACATTTGTAATAACAGCCTGATTGTCCCATCTTTGTGTGCAGGCTGGCTTTTACCTCATTTCCCAGTAGTCTGTGAAACTGCTGAAGGAGTAGGGATTAAATAAATGTAGAAAGGTGTTTCAGTAAAACATTTAATTGCCAAGTAGAGCTAGAATGTGCTGTTTTTTAACATACTTTTTAAAATGCAGCAGTGAAAAGATTGTGTAACTCCTGGACGTTTCCAATTGTGAGAATATTTACATTACTTTCTTTTCAGCTGAGACTAGGTGGAGATCCACTGGCTGAAAATGCCTCAAGTTTTGTTGGTTTTGCTTGTTTGTTTGTGGTTTTTTTCCTGTGCTATTATTGACCTCTTGCAAGCTGTAAACCAGTTTTTTTTTACGAGCCCCTACATAGTGAATTTCTCATGCAAGTAATCTCAGTGGCATAATTGAGACAGAGTCGCGCAATGCCAATGAACATATCTACTCTTGGAAGTAAGTTTTCATGCCTACAGATTTGCAAGGTAGTCACTTGTATAAGGAGTGTCCATAGTGCTATGTTATGTGCTTTTAAATATCTGTGTGTTTGTCTAAAGTTCATATAAATCACCAATTTTTATTAACATTACTGTCAAAATGGAAAAAACAAAACCAAAAGAAATTATGGCTCTCGAGCTACTCTACACTTGTAGAAATAGTTCAGACACTTTTCACTCAGCTACTGGTACTGGAGAACTGACCCTCGTTTTGTTGAGGTTTTACCTGAAAATAATAGCAGAGTCCAAGCTGAATCAGTTTTTAAAACAATTTTTCAAGCACTGCTGTGCAAAAAAAAATTGGAAAAAAGTGTGAAGTCATGTGTCCTCAGACTTAAAGACAAACCTGCTCTTCAGATATCCAGTACAAACACCCTTCAGGCTCTGTGATAGAACTGATTAAAATATGCCATATATAGATATTTCTTTTTACACTCAAACTGTGCATTGCTCACCACCGCCATCCTGTCATATCTACTTTGTGATAAACGGTATAAATGGCAAGGTCCTACCGCACTGAATGCTTCCCCATCAAACTGATTTGTCTGTTTGTATCAGTTATCCTGATTTGATCTTTACTTGTACAGACCTGGGACACCTAATTAACCAAGTGCAAATAAAAGAGAATAAGCTAAACTACATTAAAGCCTTTATTTCAAATGAGTTGACTATTTCATATAAAACTCATGTGTGGAGATTTCCTGGAGCTGTTGTAACTAGGATTTGCCTAGAAGTGGAACATTTGAAACAGGTAATACAGACATTATGAAGAATACTTTGGGCATGTTTTCTGGGTTCAGGGGCTAAGTAAGCAGGAGCTGCCATCTAGGACAGGAGCGTGATACCATTAAGCTAGTCAGGAGCTATGCTGTAACTTTAAATTGATGCTTTACTTGGAGCAGTAACTGCTAGTGATAAATGAGTCCTAGCCTACTTGCATTAATTTGGATTAATTTTCCCTATGCAGAGATTGCACTTCACTTTCATCTAGTTTAGAACTGTGGGTGAAACAGTTGTTAATTTTGTAGCACTTACTGTAAAAGAAACTGGGCAGATCTCTTAAGAACTTAGATTTAGCTGGCAGTGTTGAAACTACTGTTGTATGTGTCACCTTCAGAAACGAAGAAGGGAAGAGATTTCCTTGATGAAATATCACAGTAACTTGTAGTTACTTAGCAGTAGGTGAGTAGAATTTGTAAAGAGGGTCTGTAGTCATTAGTAATTCATGTTTTCATTATTGAGGTGGAATCTGGACTAGAGTATATACATACTGCATTTGCAAATAACACTAGGGAAGGATGGATTGTAGGCACATGGGGGAACAGAACTAAAATGCAAAGTGACGTGGGCAAGTATAGGAAGTGACCTTAAAAAAGCATGTAATAATAAGAACTGCAAGGCATAGCACTTTAGTAGGCATAATCAGCTGCACAAATCCATGGTGGGAAAAAAAAAGAGACTGTGAGGAGCGGTTCTTCAGAAAAGGTGTAGCCTTTTCTCTGAGGATCTGTGCACTCTGAGGATCATGTGCTTTCCAGGAATCAACAACGTGCAGCTACAGCAAGAGAAATAAATAGAACAGCAGTCACAATAGAGGGATATATTAAAAATAAAACTTGGAGATATGATGTGTAAAGCCATCCAATTTGGTTCAACACTACTAAAGGCCAGCTGGAGTACCTTACTCAGTTTTAAGCACCCTGCTGCAAAGCAACATGGACTAGGTGGAAAGAGAGAAAGAATAACCTTTGCGTATAGAAGAAAATTGGTGCGACGTAAAGTAAGGCAATAATTACCGGTCTGGTCCGGTGGTTGTGGAGAGCAATTTAAATTGCATAATGAAGACCTAATTTAGACATGAAGAGTGCCTAGCTTTAAAGGCTGTGTGCATAAGAAGGTGGTGGATCTGTGTCTCCCGAAGTTTTTAAGAAAAAAAGTTTAGACGAATGACTGTCAGGAGCAGATTAGATAAAGTTGATTCCGTCTGTAAACAGGAAATTGACTAAGTGACCTCTTGAGGACCAGTTTGACCAAGCTTTCTGAGACACTGGATTAACATGACAATGTTAAAGGAAAGCTCATCAGGAAGTGATTTTCCCCTCATTTAAAGACTATATCAGAGTTTTATAGTATCATCATCCCGGAAAAGATACAGTTTCTTTGATTTAAAGCAACAACAGTAGCAGTAATTATTAAAATGTCACTGGAAGCACATAAGTGTTTTTCCTGTCGTCAATTAAAAGAAGGAAAAACATTGTGATTTTTCTGCCTTTTTTCCCCCCTTCCTTCATTGTGGCTTTGTTTTAATGTTAAATCCAATCCAGCTTTCCTTGCACAAGTTGTAATGTTCTGCTAGCTAGAAATGAGCTGGGCACATCCTCAGCTCTACTCCAGAGATGTAGCACCTTTGTGAGAAGAAGAGCCCTAGCTGTGCAGTTGATCATGGTCATTTTTCTGTTTTGATACTTCATGTTTTCTGTGCTTTTGTTAAACAGGCCCATAAGTACCTCTTCCACAGAAATAAACACAAGCAAGGGACATTTTGTCCCCTGCTTCATAGAGGCAGTTTGCAGTAGATATGCAGGCCCAAATGCATCTGTGCACAGCCCCTCAAATGGACCCAAGCACATGAGTGGTATGGCATACTGTGTCTGACTATGGGTCCTATCTCTAAGCACCCTCTGGAGTCAGGACTGGGAAGATTGTGGTGAAAATGTAAGCAGCCTGGCAGGTTTCCAGCTGGTGAGTTAATGCTGCTATAAACTTCAGTAGTTCCTCTCTGAGGCGTGCAGAAGGGTGCGGGCACTGGGAAAGTAGCCAATGAAGGCAGAGAGCAGACTGCAAAGCTAAAGGCCAGCCTTAAGGATTCACAAGGCGATTGTCTTTGAGGTGGGTTCCTCCCTTGCCAGAAACCCTTCAGTGGCAGGGCTGGAAATCGGTAAGGAAATTAAGGAGCGCAGTTCAGCCTGTGAAGCCAGCCTGACTTGTGGATGCTTGTTTAGCATAGTTCGAGCAAAGATAGCTATGCCCAGCACTCAGGCCACCCCATGACTGGATTAGCAGTACAGGGTGCTGCAGAAAGCCAAGGGTTCTCAATCAGGCCAGGTCAGTTCATTGAGCTTGAGTTGCAGTGAGACAGTTTAGGTTTGAACTCAGACTTGCACTTCACCCTGAAGCCTAGATGTGTAAGTTGCAAAGATACTGAAGACAGAGGTCAGATGCCATGGGACAAATGGAAAATAAACAGCAAAGAGAAACACTGATGGCTTACATTGTGTAAGTGAAAGTTGGCAGCAGAAAGCTATTTTTATTTGCATTTTAAGTGAAGCATTTAGACTGTAAACGCTTTGAGCAGAGTGAATTTGGGAGAAAAATATTAATAATAAAAAAATGTTACATTAGATTAGTAGCTAAGCAATAGGAGATATGTTGAGCTGATGGAAGTCCTTGCTGTGAAGCTGCAGCTATTGTAGCAAACAATGGACAGCTAGATTCCTCACAGGAAACTTATCTAACAAAGAAAGGACTTGTCTACTGTGCAGGCACTGCCAGGGATGTGCTCATACTTGAACGGGCTTTTGTCCTTCCCACTGGTGTCTGAACATCAGAGTCCTCATCTAGGCTGGAAGATCCCTGGGATGTATGAAGTGGTGCAAGGATGGTCAGATGACTTGTACATCAGTGCTCATCATAACTCGTTCATAGATGCCTACGGCATATCTCTATCTATTTCATTAATATTGATGTCAGAAGCTGTAGTAGGACATTACAGCCATGATGGCACATTACAGATGTAGTGGCACTTCCCTCTACAGACACCAGTAAGGACACAGTGAACCAAAAACATTATGTCAAAACCCACTTCTGTGTTTAGAGTTCTGGACTTCGACATCTTGGGGGAAAGGTGAGATTTGGTTTAATTTCTAGCCTATAAAGCAAAGAGCGAAGAGGTCTAAAGAGGCTAAAATCTACTTATAATGAGTGCTGTAACAGCCACTATATTCCCATGGAAGCAAATTTAAGTGGTCTAAGTTACACAGCACAACCTACTGCATATTAAGCATAGTCTGAGTGATTAAACAAACCTCTTATGCAAAAGGTGGAGATACTGTAGAAGCTAGAATTCTACAAGCGTGATTAAGCAGTAATCAAATCTGAGAGGGTGATCTTCACATGATAAACTATTTGAAGCACAGCCTGTAGCTGCAAAGTGTTTGCTTGTCTGGAGTAGCTGTTTTGTATGATATCCACACAAATTTTATACAGCCCAGTAATGCCTAACTCCACATTCCTCTTCCTCCACAGAGTGCTGAGATTGCTGGGGTAGTGCAAAGAGTTGCAATAGCAACCTGCCTACCTCAGTTTTTGAGTTTGGTTTGCCCCTTTTTTGAAAGTAACTGAAAGGCAGAATTACAGCTGGTGTATTTATTTATGCCACGCTGAACACTCCATAACTTTTGGTTTTTGCTTTTAAGCTACAAAAAGTTACTAAAGTAAAAATGACATGACCAAATCAAAACAGTGAGAGAGCAGTATTTTGTGGGATAATACACAGTACTAAATCTTAAATAGGTGTGTGGAGAAATCAGTTACTCTCTAGGTTCTCTGAAAACAAATATGGTGAAAGCATTTTTCTTTCAAGTGTTTTGATTGTCTGATTATTTTTGATGGTAATAGCACAGATCAGCATTACTTTAAGTCTTTTATTTTCATTACTCCTTCTTGAATGTTTTCATCTTAGAAATAGAAGAAGTTGATACTAAAACAACTATTGTAGGCTGAAGACTGTGTAGGCTCCTAGGTAGCAAGTGTATTCTGGGCAGAGCTCCCATACAATGAGAGGTGTGCCATAGTAGACATTAGTGAAGATGGGGCCAGGGATGGAGGAAATAGAGATGTGAGATGTGCTAATCGGACATTTTGTTATTACTTACTCTTCTCAGTAATGCTTTAATGGAGATGAAAAGATGGAGCTGGTTTTGGAAGTTGAGGCCAAGATGCAGGAGCACCTGTGAGATGTTTTGATTTTTTTTTTTTCCTGTGGAATCATGAATTTATAACACTGAATCTGAAGCAAATACTTGAAGTTGTTTTGGGTAATAGATTCTTTAAAACACTACTAGAATGTTGGGGTGGGGGAAGCCCCAAATTTGTTGGATTTTTTTCTTTTTTAACAGTTAAAAGGATTACTACTTTAGGCATTTTCCATTAGGCAGCTGTTGGCTGGAGGCATGGGCACAGTTCCTTCAGCATCTTCAGCATTCTATACCTTAAGACACAACTGGTGAGAAATCACATTACTGTTGTCTTGTTAAGGCAGTTTTCAGTTGTTTTCAGATTCTCCTTAAAGCTTCTTTCTATCCCTTTCCTAAATGGAACTGATGTTTGCCGCGAACTCTCTCTTGCTTAGGTTGTGGATGTTTTCTCAGTGCTTTGTTTCAGGTGGTGGGTGCATTGGTGCTGTGCTCTGCGCCAGCCACATCCCAGTCTCTGGCTGGATCTGTTACTGTGCTGCAGTCTAATTCAAGATGCAGGATTTTATAGTTTTTATTAAGTCTGCATGGCTCCACGTTCTGCTTTGCATGGAGCAAGGTTAATTTGCTCTTCCTGGATCTGGATTGGTGCTTGATGAGAGAAGTTGAAGCACATGAAGGATTGAGCTGGGCAAAGGGGTTGTGGAATATACTAAGCCTGATTTCTGTCTGCTTCTCTTAGGTGATTACTATTAAAACAGTTATTTGCTACTTTTTTAACTCTCACAGTGAGATCTGATAGATAATTCCAAATTCTCTGGGTCCTTATCTCATGTAAGTATGAGGAGTAGTTTTATAGTCTGAGGCAAAGTTTGCTAGCCTAGAAATCATTAACCAAAATTAATCTATTTTCACAAATATGTAGGCTGCATGTAACATTGGAAAAATAAATCTCTGCACTTGAGACACAGCTTTCTGGATTTCTCGGCTGCTCAGTTTGCACAGTTGTAAGCACATCACATTTTGCTCCCCGGTACTGAACAAAATAGCCTCAGTCTCAGGCAAGAGACTCAGGTTTGTGCACTCGTAGGTCGTTGCCCTATATTGGGTACCTGTACCTTCTGCCGGCTGCTTAAATACAGGATTGTGTCATTCAGTGACTGAATGTGACTCCTCATCCTGTTGGATGCACCAGCTCTAAGTTGCACCGTGTGCTTTGTGTTGTTAGCTGAGGAGCAAGCCCTGCTTGATACCTATGCTGCAAGTGGCTGCTGTCTACTTGTCGCTGAGGCAGGCTTGTGTGAGAGTTCAGCTCTCTACTTTGTTTTCTGACAAATGCAAATTTTCCGTGCTTAATTTTTCTTTACTCGTGTGTCCAGATTCTGACCTTTAAAGAGTAGATGCAAATGAAACCTCTTGCCTGGATTCTTAGACTCAACTATACTTGCACTATCTTTTTATTTTTAAACATGGGAGTAAGGAGACAGGAGTGACAGTACCTTCCTACCCCTGAGATAAGATGGATACATCCCTTTTCAGATCCTCCATCCAGGATGGGCAACTTTCCAGTAAAAATCACCAATGTGGTATCAGCTGGTTTCTGGAGGTGGGAATATAAGAGTGCTGTTTGAAAAATACTGCACCAGTATCACTTTGGTTTTCTTCTCCAAAGCAGATGAAGAACAGAGTTAGAGAGACCATATTGCCCCAGGTTTTAGTCCAAATCTGTTCATGCCCAGAAGCAAACCAGATTTGTTAAGTCTGAAAGAGCCGTTGAGTTTTTTACGCCTGAAGGGAAAAATTCCAGGCAACACTAAATTGTGCAATGATATTATTTCAAAAAGTAATCTTGCTGATCTTTTTCTGAAGTCAGTTACTGATCACAAAACCAAGAGTCAGCTCTGGTTAGTTTTGCAGTAGATGACATTAGCAGTGAGTGCTTGATGAGCAGCCACTGTGAGATGTTGTGCTGCAACTGCTTGTGCCTTCCATATGCAACACCTCTGTTCAGTACAAAGTCAGCCGGTGGAGTGTGAAGCACCATGAATCATCCTGGCACTGCTGGGATGTACAACTACAGTCTTCAGCTAGGCAGGAGCCAGACTGTGGCTTTTATTCGATCTGTATGCAGAGCAGTTCAAAGAAACACATCCTGGTGCTCTTTTGTCCGAGGGCGAGCGTGCAAAATGCAGTCTCTTGCGTGCTGTTTGAAGCTGCACCAGCTGCATGTGGTCTCGAGAGGCTGAAACCTCTGCTAACGAGAGAATCTGTTTCTGGGGCACTCCAGCAGTACAGGTCCATCTGGGGCCACCTCTTTCTCCCATCCAGGAACAGTGCTGGCCTAGGCTGTTAATGGTGTAGCCGGACTCTGCTGGTAGTGTGGTGCAAAATGACTGTGCTGACCGGCATTGTGCTTCTGGATCTGTCAATTACTGTTTCTCTGGTTTGGTATTTTTTTGTGTGGTGGTGTTTGTGTTTGTTTTTTTCCCCCCCTACCCTCTGAAGTTCTATTGTTGGAATTTGGTGTATGACTGGAATAGGAATTTGGGGAAAAAGATTTTCCTTAGTGATGTTTGAAAGATGAAAGCTTTACAATAAAACCTTTGTGTTCTCATTTTTTGGTATCTGCAGTAAGTTGTTCCCAGTGTTATTAATTCTTCTGGCAGGTGGAGTTAATTTATTTGTGTATTAGTCTTTGTACTGCTGGATGAATTATAGATTTAATTATGGTCCAGGTGCTCAAAGCTTTGCTGTTCTTTTAAATGTGAAATACAAAGAAAAAAAAATGAGTCTGAGTAATTTTTTTGCTTATTGAATAAATGTAAACATCAGGAAATGATGCCAGAGTATAAATAAAGAGAAGATTTGCTTTGCAGAGAATATTATTATCTGCTCTGAAGTATTCTGCTTCATGGGAAGGATTGTACTGGGACACACCTTTTTACAGCCACTACTCCATGTAGCAGATTAAAAAAACCCTCTTCCCTATAACTTCTTGTATTTTCAGACAGAGTTTCTTTTGCAATTGCAGCTGATTACTAGTGGCCAAAGGTTGAATGGAGTTAATATAATCATAACAAGAAACACTCCCTGATTCCCTTGTAGGTATAAATAAACTACTGACTTGTAGAATTCTGTATCTGTGTTAGTTTTTCCTTTTCTGCCTGACACAGTTTTACTCACAGTCCTCAGATATTTGCGAAGGTAGTTACATTTGTTTGGTTTTGTTGTCCTAAAACAGCTTTCCATCATACTTTTCCTTAGTCTGTATGAAAATTTACTTTATGGATGGCTGTTCACAGTCAGATTGATTACAAAATCCATGAAAAAGTATTTTTTTAACTGAGATTTCATAGGATATTTGAGCAAGAGGCAAGTATATGAGCCATGTTAATTAACTGGGACTTCTCTTTATTCCTCTTCTGCTTCTACCTTTTTAATTACTTCCTTTCTGATTTGCTGCTCCCAGTCAAAAACCTTTCTCAGCTTTTTCAGGAAAATCTGTGTGTGCTTAAATGCTTTTCTGAAGGGAGTGTGAATTGGCCCCGTTTCAACTGCTGCTAAACATCACTTGGCAGAGCCTATGGAATAATTTGCTTGTGTGTCTACTGCAGTGTTGGAGGCAAAAAAAAACCCCAAAGACTGTGTTTCTTGATTATGCTTCACTGTAATATGTAATCTATACATGCAATAGTGTGACAATTTGCAATTAATACCAACAAATCTATCCTTGCAGTTATCTACTTGTACCCCATCTAATTCAGGAGTCAGGAAAATTTCTATCATCATTTCTGTTTTCTTTTGGGGGCTACACAACAGCTGCCCTCGGGAGTCTGCTGTTTATTGGACAGAAATATTTGATGCATCTCCTCAGAAAGCAGCCAAAACTGCATATTCTGACCTCACCTTTAAGCATTTTCATTTCTCTTACTGGCATGTAATGAAGTTACTATCACAGCCATTAAAGATAATTTTGTGAAAGCAGTTTATGTAATTATTACATAAACTGGTTTTAGTGCTGAATGAAGTCAAGTGTTGATACTGATTCATCATTTTGGCCCATTGTAGCAATTCCAGTTTGCTCTGGTAGTTAGATAGGGAGTGTGTGTTGAGCATTTTGAGTTTGAGGTGGCTAAGGAGCTTGTTTTGGGGCAATCTGCATGCTTTAAAGCATTTCAATATTCTTTTATTTAAGATATTAGGTTAAATTGACTTTCAGGTGGCTCTTTATTTTCCACTTTTTCTTTGATGCTCAGGTGCAGGGGATCATTTCCAAAAGTTTTGCTGGTGGCACTGAATTCAGTTCTGGTTCATCAGTATTGATGTTATAAAGAGCTGTGTAACTGCCACCTCAATGTCACTGCTGCTAATGGGTCTACAAGTGAATTCTTTTTAAGCTCTCTTGATGGGCTTCAACTTTTTTGGTTAGGGAAGGTGCAGATACAGTTTCTTTATTTAAACACATCTTCATCGTGGTTAAATTTAGAATAAGATTAGGAAGTAAACTCTTCACAGGGATTTTCCTATTATAGAGTCTAAATTTAGATTCTCTTATATAAGGATAATTTTAGATCATGAAGTACCTACACTTTCTGGGAAGTTAGTGAATGAGTAGACTGGGGCTTAACAATGTATATAGGCTTTCAAGTCCTTTACTCAAGAAGGAAATGCAATTGATGTCAGCATGTTAATTTGATGGAATGCATTTATAGGAAGCTTTATATAGCTGTTAGGTGTTAACTAAAACCATGTCTTCATTTGGTACATTTGTTCATTTGTTGTGTCCTTAGGTTATTTAATAAAACATGCAGTGAAACGCTAGAAAACCTCCTGGACTTAGTCTGCCGAACAGCTACTGCTGTCATTGTTAAGGTTCTTACAGCTACTGCTGTCTTAAAGCAGTCATTTTTCTTTACAACAAATGTGTGATTCTGAAGTTCCTTATTCTTCATGCATTACTATATATTTTTCCTTTAAAACTGAATTATGTAGATGTGTGTTTTTCCCAGCGTTGGAGAGCACTGTAATTTCTGGAGAGATGAATACTACTGCATAGAATCCATATTAACTTAAAAAAATGCAGGAAAGAAGACAGTGCCACACACTCCTCAGATTCCATTGTTTCTAATACTGTCAGCCTTTGTGGGCCCTGCACGTATTTTTGTGTCTGGCTGCATACAACTGGAGCGGTGCAGTGCATCAAACAAGGTTGGCTTTGCACCACTGAATTGTAATCAGTTCAATCTCGTTATTACTCATTATTACTTGGTTTGCTGTAAGCACACTATAGATGCTCCTTGTTTAGTGCTCAGGAACTCTTTCCTTGGAAATTGTGTGCCTTTTTAATGTGTCATGGCTCAATTATCACATTCGGGTTTGGCTGCCAAAATAGCTATATGTATTGTCTAGCAAGTGACAGCCTGGGCCTTTATCTCTTGCTGGCTGTTTGCCAGCTGTTTAATTGCAGCCCTGTGTTTGCTGTGTGTCACATCTTATGGTGGTCTATTATACCCACCTAAAACAATATTTTGAAAATGTTTCAAATGTAAACTAATTCTGTGAGACTTTATGTCCTGTTATTTACATGATCTGCTGCAGATGTAATGTAGGTCTTTTTTTCCCCTCCCTACAAGTACAAATGTTTGTACCTTCCATCATCTCATGAATTTCCAGGGCAAAGAGGAGATGAGATGGGGACACAAAAATGCTGCCTCGTCTCCTTGAGAGATTAAATTAAAGCTATACATTTTAAGTGTAATTTTTCTTTTGTAGTTTCCAAGGTATTTTTAAAGCCAAATATTCCCCTTGTTCTGCCCCTTAGAAAAGAGCAAGTGTGCAGAAACCAAGCTGAGATCTCAATGGGAGTAGCAAAGCCTATGGGCTATATTTTTGCCCAAATAGATGCTTCAGGTGAAGATGACTGTAGATTTTGAGTGAATGGTGTCTTAAAGTAGCTGATAATGATGCAGGTGCTGTACACTGCACATTTGGCTTGGCAGCTATCTGCTTTCCATCAGGAAAGATTTCAAACTTGTGTTACTTGTGGCAGAACTGAACTGATTTGTGTCCTACAGCCTCACACCACCTGGGGAAAGGAACTGGAAGCCAGGATATTAGTGCACCAGAGATAGGACTAAGTGTGAATCCAGTTTTTGCTGCACCTCTTTGTGCAGCTGTTAATCTCTTGCTTGCTCACTCTCTGAAGAGCCTATGTCTTGGAGAGTTTCAGCTCCGAGGTGAGATTCCTATCAGGTGCAAACTGCTTTAGCCTGGAAAGCAATGAATGTGTCTGTTAGCTAACTTTCCTAGCTATGTAGAGCTTTTGGCAGAAACTTTGCTTTTCCACTGCTTAAAGAGGAAATCAGAATTTGTTCAATTGCTTGTTTAATAGGAAGAATAACTGTTTAAGAAGAAAGACATGATACAAATCTTGGGAAACAGCTTTGCAATTTTGGGTCATAGGAATGCAGAAGAGAAGAGAGAATGCAGAAGAGAAAGATCCCATTTCTGTTCAAAGCACCAGGTTTATAATTAAGTGAGAAGTGTTGACTTTTTAAAAAAAGGGAAGGTCAAGGGAGGTTATTCTGCCCCTGTACTCAGCACTGGTCAGACCACACCCTGAGGACTGTGTCCAGTTCTGGGCCCCTCAATTCAAGAAGGATGTTGAGGTGCTGGAACATGTCCAGAGAAGGGCAACAAAGCTGGTGAGGGGCCTGGAGCACAAATCCTATGAGGAGAGGTTGAGGGAGCTGGGCCTGTTTAGCCTGGAGAAGAGGAGGCTCAGGGGTGATCTTATTACTGTCTACAACTACCTGAAGGGGCATTGTAGCCAGGTGGGGGGTGGCCTCTTCTCCCAGGTAACCAGCAATAGAACAAGGGGACACAGTCTCAAGTTGTGCTGGGGTAGGTATAGGCTGGATGTTAGGAAGAAGTTCTTCACAGAGAGAGTGATTGGCATTGGAATGGGCTGCCCAGGGAGGTGGTGGAGGCACCGTCCCTGGGGGTCTTCAAGAAAAGCCTGGATGAGGCACTTAGTGCCATGGTCTAGTTGACTGGATAGGGCTGGGTGATAGGTTGGACTGGATGATCTTGGAGGTCTCTTCCAACCTGGTTGATTCTATGATTCTAAAAAGATTGCCTATAGGCAGGATTAGATCTACAGAGTTGTTTTTCTTTTTAATTGCTGGGGGAAAGATCTCATCTAGCTAAAGCCACCTAGCATGCTGGGTGAAGTGTAATACTAAAATGAGATTTTTTAAAGTGAAATTAAAGTGTTAGAGTGCTCTTAAATCTCCATCTGTAATACTGTGTGCAAAATACTCAAATGTGTGCACATCTTTTTTCCAGTTAATCTGCTGAAATGTTCTGGTAAACAACCTCCACACACCTTCTTAAGAAGCCAACTTTTTCAAGTAGGGTTACAGGGCATTAAAACATATTTAGAAGAGAGTTTTACCTATATGGGACAGCTAGAGTGTGAATGTTTGTGGCAGTTATGCTGCTCTGTCACTGCCTGTCTTTTGAGGAAATGCATCGAAATAGTTCCTTGTATCACTTTGTCATAGTAGGATCTACATCATTCCAGTAGTTTATAATGTGACCAGTCTATCCATTGCTAAAAAGAAGGCCACTCTTGAGTTTCTGCTTCACTAAATTCTTCCCTGTTTCATTAAGCTTTCATGTAGTGCTGTATTTAGTACGTCATGCATGTCAGTTTCTTATCTTAAATCATGTTATTTTCTGCTTAGTCTGAAGACATCATCAACTAAGTTTTGTAGTATACAAGTAAAGTGGGTGCTGAAAGGTAGCTTGACAGAAAGCTGTACTGTGTACCTGTTGTCAGGTTCAGTGAGGTGGGTGTGCCTGTGTGCCATTAACATGGAGACTTCAGCAAGCCCCCTGATGTGTATGTTCATGATTTTTAAGAAGTTGCTTCTGAAGAGTCGTTTACACCACTTAGTTATAGGTAGTATCTTGTTGAAAATGATTGCTTATGTGTTAGACATATTCATTGCAAATTAGTGGTGGCACTGGGGAAGAAACTTCAAATGGTTTCTTCACCGATTGAGATCCTAGGTAGCCCTGTGAGTGAGATACAAGGAAGATAAATTCTGGAAAGACTGAGGCAAAGCTCAGTGCCTGTAAAGCGATGAGGCCACTTACTCATTGTGGCTGAACATCAGTTATTTGCTTGACAAAGTTTATATGGAGGAGGACAACACAGGAGCAAGCTGCCCATACAATGCTACAGGCTGATGAAAACCTGGATGCTGAAATAATGAAATACAGATGAAACACACGAAACTGGGGGAAAGCAGAGTGCAGCACAGCAGAGTAGAGTGAGAGCAAGTACGCAGTTACTGTGGCACTATTGAGAAGTGCAGTATGATGTAGCCAAGATACAAAACTGTTGTGAGCCCATGGCACCAGCTGCTGTATGGATGCTAGGGGGTTCTGCTTGGCTTTCCACACACCAGGCTTCCTTTTCCAAGTCCTCTTCCACGTGCTACCTTTATTCTTAGTTTCTGACTTTTTGCATCTCGCCCCTTTCAACCCCGTCTTCACAATTCTGAAGTGAAAATAATTGAGGCTGAACACTGGCTTTTTGTTTCCAGTGGAATATTTGTTGTATATTTGTGGTTACTTTGTTTGGGGCTTCAGAAAAAGGAAAAAAATAAGACGTCCTCTCCAGGAACATGCAATGTGTTCCGGGTTGAAAAGGGACACTTCCCTCTCTTGTCAAATTGGCTTTGGTTTCTTAGATCCATCACACTGGAATGCAGCTGATTTTCTTGCAAGGAGGAAGCAGAGCCAATTGATTTTAAACTTCTAGTTTGTCTGCTGGCAGTTTCCACCAGGAGCTAATTACAGCTAGCAGCTATTGCCAGCAGATGACTGAGTGAGTGGTTCCACCTCTTAAAGAAGAGAGTTGAAACCTGCACAGGATTTCTTTTCCCTTGAGATTGTAAAGCTGGAGTAAAATCTTTAAAACAAATATTTTACATACACCCACAGATATCTACAAAACTTAGGTACATTTTATCACACAAATACTATCTGTAGCAATTCCCCAAGCTAGAAGACAGTTTATTGGGCTTTGCACTGTGTCATTTGAAGACTACGGTGGCATGCCTGTTTAAACTCTGATGTCATTAATGCAGATTGCTTTCTGTGTTGTCAGTTCGATAAATTACTTCAAGGTAAACAACATGCTTCAAACTTTTTTTTTTTTTTTTTTTGCTAAATTAATGCCCTGCCTTTGAAAGTACTCATAGGTACTGAAACTCTGCCCCTCTTGAAACTGTAGGTTCACTAAGAAGAGTTTTCCGAGTGACCGTCTTTAATAAAGGGATTTTTTTTCAGGCAGCATCACTAGGTGGCGGTGCCTGGTAGTCTAACAGTTGAGTGTGACTTTGGAAAGAGCTCAAGTCCATGTAAATCGATAGAGTAATTAGATATATGTTAAACTTTCAGTGTGTATGTCTCAGAGTTCTTCTTCCTTTTAATCATACTTCTAATAGTTCAAGAGAGGGTGTCCCGTTTAGGTGTTACTTCTGTACGTATAGCTCTGGGATAAGCAGTCTGCTCCAGTTTTTACTGGGGTTCTGCCTTCTTCCTTGGCTTGCTTGAAAACTTTTTGAAGTCACTTGCTGAGGGACTGAAGCTTAGCCAGAGCCCATGCTGCTGTTTCATGGATGGCTCTCCCTGTACACAATTTATATGAATTGTGTGCTGAAATGCTAATGCAGGAGTGCTTGGAGGATGCTAGGTCAGACAGACACCACCAAAAAGCCATGTCAGTATTACGTTCTCAAAAGCTCCTGGGCTGGTATAGTTTTCTGAAGAATGACGTCGACTGTTAGTTCAGGCAGTGTGAAATCAATGAAAGTGTTGTTTGTGGCTTTTATTCTGTTTGTTTATTTTGTGTTTTAGACACCATATAGTGTTTTGTTTTGTTTTTTCCTGGCTGGTTTCCTCTGTTTTGTTAGTGGTCAGTCATGTGTCTGGCTGCAGCACTGGCATGACAGCACCACGCCTGCACATGGGGCATGACAATGCCTGCACGCTGTTCTTCAGCATGCTTTTTCCCAAGCGAGGCAAGAGGAAACCTGCCTTTCATGTCAGCAGCCTACTTAGCTGAAAGCAGAAAGACTTCAGATAGGTGGGTTTATTCAGGGAGGATGGTAAGGAGAAATGATGAACCCAGGCAGCTTTTGCCCAGTGCTTTCAGTTCAACTCTTCTGCCTCTTCTAAAATGTAAGTGTGAATTTGGCATAGCCAACTCCCTTTTCTTGGTTCACTACACTTTTAATGTAAATAACCTCCTGTTTAAAATTACAGTTGTTTTCAAATTCTCTCTTAAGCCATTGCAGATGTCTTTATCAGTCTACTGAAAACTGAAGATGTGTTGTTGGCAGGAATTGATGTAACTCACTTGTTTGGTTTGTTAGTTTAAGTAGTGGTGCTTGTTAATGTCAATCAGTTTGCCTGAAACTGTACATTTAGAGTATGCACACTTCTGTTTGCTCTAACAATTGTATTTACAATATTTTTAAAGTCTTTGTAGTAGAAGTTTAGTTGTAGGATAATGTTGCTGATCTGCATTACAGCTTTGACACCTGTAAAGCAGAATCTAATTTAGCAAGAGAATGAAAAAAATAAAAGCACCAAATTAAAGAAGATAACAAGAAGTAAGGAATGTACCAGAATGTGTTTTTTATGACAGGAGTTCACCAATGCCACTGTTTGTTTAAGAGATTTGAAACTAAGTGCTAGATAACTTTCTGAACAGCATTGTGGTGTATTTCTGTAGGGTGATGTAGTCTTTTGTGAAGCCCCACTTCAGAGAAACAGCAAATGGAGGGTGAGCAAGATGATTTGGGAACTGCAGCACAGTGCTTGACATCCTACTCTTGTGTGCCAGGGGAGGGGTATAAGAATACCAGGACAGACAAACCCTTTATCTTTTTTCACATGTTCACATGTTTTTAAGTCAGAAGGAATGGGGGTAGCTATGAAGTAATCTAATCACTTATGGGCTTGGGTTTGATAACAAAGGTACAAAATTTGGTACAAAGGGACACTGGTGGGGAGAAGTCTACATCCATTTAATCTCCCAGTCAGTGAAGTACCAAAGTGTGTGCTTATCTGCTATTGAAGTCAGTGGGTTTTAAGCACATGCAAAAATACTTTCCTGAGCTGAATCTGAAAGAGAGGAGTCAATTAAAGTGAGGCCACTGCAGAAGGAAGAGAGGAAAGCAGTGTGGGGATTGTGAGTTGGAAACAGCAATTGCGTTCGGTATTTTGCAGGAGAAAGCTCTACCTCTGGTTGTGCAATGCACTGGTAGGATTTTTAACCAATCTCAAAGCCTCATCACCAGATGTCAGATGCACCAGTGGCTTTGCAGGAGGTTTAGCCCAGTGTTAGTCTGTGCATTTGGAAAGCCTAGCCTTTGGTGCCATAGTGGGGTGAGGAGAGAGAAAGCAGGGCAAGTGGGACCTGCTTGCTGTCTCCCTGCCTTTGCCAGCTTGTGTGTGGTGGTTTCAGGAATATGCCATTCAAAGGAATAACATTTCTGCCACATCTCCATCCCAGTATGCTGTCTGCAAGCAGCAAGAGGTGGAAATACGAAGCCAGTAGTTGTCAGGAGATGCTCACTACATTGCTGTTAGGAGGGACTCTGTTGTGAGTGTATAAAATCGAAGTACACATTCAGTGCCTGCTTTTTCACCTATTTTTTACATGAGGGCTGAATGCTCATCTAATCCTGTTTATTCAGGGGCATTCAGCACATAATACTAAATGTGCTTGATTTTTTTTTTATTTGCAGGTCACCTTTAAATGGAGCTGTAAAAGTAAGTGTAAGCTGCACCTTCTTTGTCATCAGTAAGTGCTGAAGAGTGTAATGCTCAGGGCAAGAGTGTCTCTGGACTCACATGTGGGAGAAGGGTGGGCAACCCCTAGTGCTACTCAGAGAGTAGGAGAGTTGAAAGGTAACATGGGCCCTTGTTCATTTCCACTGTCTATTTGTACAAGCTGCCTCAACACTGGAAATACCTCCTGGTTTTTTCACTTGGAATGCTTGTCATAAGGCACATTTAGCAGGACAGTTTTGGCTGTGAAGATACCCACTATCCTGCTTGGTTGGAAAAGAGGGCCAGATGGCTTGTCTTGATGACCTCTAGGTCAGACATAATTAGAAAACAGAATGTAGGCTGTTACCCTGTGTAGGGAGATAGCATTTGCCCCTTTCAGAGTGTCTTACAGAGGATCTTGGTCCTCAGTAGAAGTCAATTAAGTGCATTTTCCACATGACATGAGCAATTCCTGTGATCTCTTTGGTGAAGGAAGTGTGATCTAGAGGCACTTAGCACTTGTGCCAGAAACACGGGTGTAAACCAGATGAAGCAGTAATAGATCTCAACCCCCTGTTTCCTCTGCTTGATTTGCAGCTGTTGAATTTGTTAGCAGTGACCCGAACAGGGGGGAGCCAGTACCCTGTAAAGGCTTTGGTCTGTAATCTGCGTGTGCAGTGGAACAGTGTCAGATCTGGAGCCAGAGTGTCTTTCTAAGCTGTTCCCTTTTGTCTCAAGGGCAGCTTGTGCCCCCAGTGACTGCTGCTGCAGATCTTCCTCAGTCACTCCCTTCCATGGGAGCTGCACTTGGAATGTCTGCATATCCATGGTGGCAGAAGGAGGTGAGCCTCAGGGTGCTTCACTCCAGAAGATGGGTCCCTTTCAAGCACCAGGCAGGAATGGGCAGTGTCTGGAGGTGGCTGCCCCACTGCCAGTGTTCTGTGTGTTTGTCTGCCTGGCCATGGCCAAGACACAGCCTGTGTGCTGAGCAGCACTATTCTCGCAGCAGCTGTGTGACTGCTGAAATAAGTCCTCAGTTTCAAAAAAAACTTTATGTGTTTATTTTAAGTCACAGCATTTTGGAAGAAAACCCAACTGTTTGACCGTGGTGTACCCAGGAGGGTGGGGAACAATGCCAAATGGAAGCAAACGTCATTTTTAGTGGTTGTGAGAAGCAGGTCTGAGGCTCTGTGTCACAAGCATTTCTGAGGATCTGTGCTGTCATTGCTGCAAGAAGCTGTCTTCTTCTGTGCAAACTGAGCTGCCTAGTGTAATGTCAGCATAGCAGGAGACTATCTAAGGAGGATCTGATGTCTTACCTCAGTGCCAGGCATGTGGATTTCTCAATTTTGAACCAGTTGCAATAAAAAAACCCACAACACCACTTTGGCTTGCCTTCAGCCTCTGAAACACTCTCTTATGAGATTGCAGGTGATTTCATCCCTCTTTTGTTGTTTCAGAGCAAAACAGCTTGTTGACATTTATTGGGTCTGTTCTGTAAACATGGAGGAAGGTCACACTAAGTGCTGGAAGCTGAGCATTCAGAAAGGCCTCAGCCCTTACGTGGGCAAGGCTGTGATAAGTAGTACTGTGGCATCAGCCAGTTCTTACACAAGAGTGTGCATAATTAAGAAGTGTGGACCAGGCTTGTGAGCAGTTAGCAACTGCCAGAGGGTCGGCCTCGATTTGCTGTCTCCTCTGGTTGCTGCTGTCTATATGAACTAGGGTGTGTGGTTGCCAGCATTAGGAAACGCAGAGCAGGGCTGAGGTGGTGGTGAGCTCCTTTTCTCAAGCTGCTGGCAGGATGGTGAGGAGTGTGAGGCACAGGTGAGCTGCCAGGCCTGACAGTACATGCTGCAGTGACTGCCAAAGGCAGGGCTTCATGGAGGGGTGAATACCACGGGGGAGTGTCATCTGGCCTGACTTCATCTCGAAGGCTACTTGCTCAGTACAGAAACATCACTTGATCCTGTGAGGAGCTGTGTGAATACACCAGAATTCAAGACAACTGAAATAAGATGGGTGGTGTCCATGAGAGAGACCCCCTCCATCTCTTGCACTTGTATGGAGAAAACAAGAGTAGCCTGGTGCAGGGAGACTGGCAGGTTGTTTCTCAGGAGAAGCTCTTCCCTTGACTTGTATCTCCTAGTGCTCCAGGAAGACAGAAATACTGAAGCTAAAAGAAAACTTCTTTTCTTTTCTTTTTTTAAAAAAGCAAAAACATTAGGAAACAAACAAACAAAAACCCAAACAGATGAAACTGAAGCTTACTGGAAGGAAACACTCATGATTTGCCTGAGGACAGAGTGGTTAGTGTCAGACATTTGGTGTGTAGGGCTGCATAATAAGGCTTGCCCAAGAAGACCTCCTCTGCCTGTCCCCCAGCTCAGAGGCACTGTGGAGTAGCTTTATTTTTTTTCAGATGCTGTGTGGAATCAACTCAGGAGCAGGAGGCTGAAGCAGCAAGACAGCTGTTATCCTCTCCTTGGAGACTAGGAAGTATCACCATGCCACCAGACCTGCTTATATTGCATGTACTAAACACACATGGTACCTTTCTTCTGTCTGTTTTTCATCAGAAGGTTAGAGCACAGGCTGAAAGAAGAGGGACTTTGAAGGCAAAGGCTTTCTGCCTCATTATGCATTAAGCACTCCATGATAAACAAATGAGCTGGAGGCCCTGTCCTAAGTGGTCTGATTCCTGCAAAGGAATAGTGGTGTTTGTTCCTGCTTTCTTTTGATCTTAACAGATGCTCTGCTCCTGAGCACCTTCTTGGCCTGGAAGCCTTCTCTGTGGTCAGGGAGATGCTCTCTCTCTGTTGGATGTGAAACAAGGCAAAGGTTTGCTGTTTCCAGGGAAAGTACATTTTCTTGGCAGTGAGCATTTACCTGGGAGAGCAAGGAACAAGACTGGGTGTCTGCCAGTCCATTCCAAAGCTGTGATTTGGTAAACACTGGGCAGTAGGAGGGAGGGCATCCAGCAATCGTGTGGAGAAGCATACCTAAAAGACCAGTTTGTCCAGCTCTGTGCCCTGAGCTAGCTGGGGCCCATGCACTTCTTTTCATCTGCTAGCCTTGCTATGAGAGCAGCACTCTATTGTTGAAGGTAAAAGCAGATTTGCAGCCTTCTCCCTGTTGTTCCTCAGGAAGAAATGTGCTTTCAGAAGTCAGCCTGGAGTGGCTGAGGCCCTATCCCTGGAGACACTCAAGCCTGGAGAAACACTTCCTCAGCAGTAGGCTTGGCAGCTATTTCAACAGACAGTCAGGACCAAACAAGCATGTTTTGCTTCCAGTTTTGTATGGTGAAAAGCAGTCCACCTCTCCAGCAGTCTCATCTTCTACATGTTCTTTCTGGCACTGTGTTAACTCTTTGCTTTGAAATACGTCTTGCAATCCTGTGTTTGACTGGGTGGTGCAGGTGGTATGGCTCTACTCTGTGGTTAACTGAATTGCTAGATGTGTTTGAGAATGGCCTGTGTGCCAGCCTGCTTCCTGAATCATTCTCCAGACAGCTCAATTTCTGCATCATCCCAGGGTTTCTAGAAGGTCTTTTAAAACTCCTAGCATTTAGCTGGAGGCTTCTGGATTATTTCTTTTTATGTAGCTTTTCAAATTGTCCACAGGTAGTGCTGACATTCTTGGCTGGCTTCCAGGTCAAGCATGAAAATGAGATGAGATCTCTACTCTCTTTGCTGCTAGGCAGTCAGATTGTTGCCAGCCTGAAACTCTCATTTCCCTAGAGGTGTAGGGAAAGGGCTGAGCAAGGACCTCTGTGTAAGCAGGAGACAAAAGTGTCCACCCAGCTAGCTACTAATGGTGACAAATATTGCAGGAGAATTTGTGTGTGTTTCAGTTAGGAGGACAAGGAGACATTTACAGAGAGAGAAAGGAAATCACAGTTTAAACATATTAAATATGTATTTGAGTTTAAAAGCACATAAATGATTATAATCAAGTAGATAATTCAAATTTATTGAAGTATATCTTCAATAAGGGCATGCTGCAAGCTAAGGGGTTGGTGATTGCTTTGTTGACAGAGGATGTGCTTTGGTGAGGCTACTACAGTGTTGACTTGAAGAGGATGGATTTGCTAACAAAGTGGATGATCCTGCCTGGTCTCAGACAAGGGGGGAAAATGAGGGAAGATAAGAAACTGATGTCAGCTTATAGCATTGGATAAGTAATCTCAAACAGCCATACTGATCTTGTAGTTTTAAAGTTATATAAATATATGAGAGTGAAAAGGAAGATTTCATTCAGTAGACAGGGTAGTGGCAGCCAAGAGAATTAGTTTACATTTTTATTAGGCATTCTCATTAAGGCAACGGGAAAGCAGGATTTATTCTCCTCCCATCTCACAAGGCTTATGTGGGACGTTTCGGTACTGGGATGCTTAAGCATCTCAAACTAATGAAAAGATCATTCCGGGGCTCTTGAGCTGTTTTATAGCTTGTGATAATGGAGAAGATGCATTATTGTTTAACTGGTAGAGAAATGTGTGCCTGAGCACTGCTAGAGCAATATGCCAGTGGTTGTTACATGCATGTGTAACACAGAAACTGCATTTGTGAATCTAATCTATTTACCCAAAAAAACCCCAAAATGAGCTTGTGGGTTTTGCCTTTGCTGACAAGAACAGTGAATTAAACTGAAGAGATTTTATATCTTATGCTAAGAGATTGTACCTTACTCTGAAAGATTTTCTGTCTTATTTGGAGAAATTGTACAAGTTCTGGGAGAGATTTTTCTTTGAAACACAAGTGAAATCTGAAAAAATTATAAGTAGATTTTTTTAATCTAAAGTACTGGAGGTATGTTTAATTTTCAGGTTTATTGCCTCTTTTTACACCTTTTATTAATTCATTAGCTGTACTAATTCATTAGATAAGTATTATTAATGTTAATTGTTGTTAACTGTTAAATAATTATGAATTTTAGCTTATTGGCCATATATTAAAATAGTCTTTATAATTTTACTGCACATTTACAACTAAAAGCACAAATTGCTATAGAATCATAGAATCAAACAGGTTGGAAAAGACCTCCAAGATCATCTGGTCCAACCTAGCACCCAGCCCTGTACAATCAACTAGACCATGGCACTAAGTGCCTCAGCCAGGCTTTTCTTGAACACCTCCAGCGACAGTGACTCCACCACCTCCCTGGGCAGCCCATTCCAATGCCAATCACTCTCTCTGTCAGGAACTTCCTCCTAACATCCAGCCTAGTCCTTCCCTGGCACAACTTGAGATTGTGTCCTCTTGTTCTGTTGCTGCTTGCCTGGGAGAAGAGACCAACCTCCACCTGGCTACAGCCTCCTTGCAGGTAGTTGCAGACAGCAATGAGGTCACCTCTGTGCCTCCTCTTCTGCAGGCTAAACAACGCCAGCTCTCTCAGCCTCTCCTCATAAGGTTTGTGTTCCAGGCCTCTCAACCGCTTCATCACCCTTCTCTGGACACATTCCAGTTAGTAAATTAATTCTTACTAGCATTTCTTAATGTTTACAATAGTCTTGTATTGGTAAAACCCAAATCCATGATCATGAGTGACATTAATGAAGCCTCAGACAAGACTGAGAACAGAGTTTGGTCAAAGGGACTGCATATACTTGTCCATTTTAATAATGCTCTGCATAGCTAATGCCAGAATATAATTCATATATCAACTAAACATAGTAAGTAGTATATATTTTCTGTACATGCTGAAATCTTTTCTACTTCCCTCATTAAATGTGGGGGCATTTAAATAGAAAATTGTCCTGAGTTTTGCATCTTCATTGCCTGCCCATTGCTCTGTCTGCATGTTTCTTGGATTTGCAGCTAAAAGCCACTAACAGCTCTAGAGCTCATAAAGACTGAAAAAGACCATGGCTAGTTGTGAGAAACCAGTTCTTTCTGCTAGATCCCTCCTGGTTCCCAAAGAGAGCTAGTGAAGGTTTTTGGTAAATCCTCAGGAAAGGGGAGAGTAGAAAATCCTCCTGTAATATATTCTGCTTGGGATGTTTCCAAAATTGTTCCAGCCAAAGTGAAGTCTCTATCTTTGGCAGCAGAATGCTGTGCATTACGCTGATCTCAGTTGTCATTTTAAGGCTCCTTTAAGCTGACTCCTCGATGCTGACATTTGTAACTGTTCCCTGACAATAGAACTGAGCCACTGTCTGACTTTCTTTAACCACCAGAAAAGCTGTCGTCTTCTCTCCACTCCTTTCCACCAGTTCCCACAGATCCACTGCTGACAGCTTCTCAGCAGTGATGTGAATTCCTCCTCTGAGACTGGACCTGAGCTTGCAGCTTTTGGTGCTTTTAGGACATACCTTTGAATGCTGCTCTCCAGAATAAGAATCAAGATTGCATCCAGCTGCTCCAGACTATTTAATTTTTTCTGAATGTGTGTTTGTTCTGGAACAGTCCCACTGAAATGAACAGAGGGGTGGGACATGCCAACTGTATCCTTGACAGCTCTGAACAAAATCCCTGCCTGATAACATGTTTTGGTTTGTTGTTCAACAGTGAAGTGAGTTTACTGAGTTTTCAATGATCATAATTAGAACACAAACCCCAGCGTTGTGTCAGCATGCAGAAAAGAAGTTGAATGTTGTCTTTCAATGAGTCAAATTTCAGATTTGGTATCACTTGTGGCTGTGTGCACAGTACTTCTGTCAAGACAAAACACTCTACAATCCCTTCAACCAGTATTCCTATCTAAGACCAGTAACAGGTCTGGTAGAGAGCACCTTGTCCATCAACTACAAATACACATGCACATTTTTGATGTTGAACAAATTTCCTGCAATATTTCTAAAACTCTGTGTACACCTGCCCTGTATGGTCCCTTCCAACTGTTATTTGCTATTCAAATTGGTGGTGCTATTTTTGCCTACCTTTTCATACATCCTGCAGTGGTTTCTTTCTTGACCGTTGGCATCATTCTTATGTTACAATGCTGGCATTGGTTGGATCTTTTCTAGAACAAACAAACAGACACACACATTATTGTCCAAGAGTTTTTCTTTCCTGCCAAGAGTAAAAGTCACATAACATGTAATTCACTTTAGCAGTTGTTTCAGGGTAGTGACAAACTTGACTCAGCATGTAAGCCTTAGGTGTTCTCAGTATTTTTGACTGGCAGAAGCTGAGCATGGATGATTTTAATCTACAGGTTATAGATACAAAATATTTGTCTTCCTAAAAGGTGCTGTCTCTAAAGCAGTAAGGAATTAAGATAGAAAGGGACCTTCAAGAACTTGTAGGAGAGTTTCTAATTAAGGTCTAATTTTACATTTCCTATTTTGTGAATAGTCAAATCTCCACTGATATTTCCTTGTAATTTTCTGTTTCTACTCCTCACTATTGAAATATTTCTAGATTAAAAAAAATGTTTTCAAGGAGAAATAAATGCTGGTAGAAGAAATTGGGGGGTGGGGCACTGTTAACAGATCGAAGTATTTCAGGTAATTACAGCAGATTTGCATTGATATAGTTGTTTGAGATTAACATGCAAATAACTAGAGGCAGTGCATCATCATCCTCTTTAGACTTAGTTACAGTCAAAACACCATAGATTATTTCCATATTATTATGCAACAGACATAAACCAATTAAGAAGTATTTTACCATGCACAAAGAGGATCACTGCATTAATTTGACTAGAAATCCAGGAAGAAAATAACAATCTAGTTTTCAGCAGTTTCTGGTTGTTACATGGTTGTCTCAGACATGCTGAGAAAAAAAGGTTTGCTGTAAAACTTCTTCACTTTGAATACGAGTCTGAAGTGAATAATTCAGTCTGTGTTGGAATCAGCAGTGATGAAAGATACTTAGATATTGCTCCATCTCTGATGAATATTTTGAATAGATATGAAGCAGATAACTGACATTTATAATTAATATTTCTTCCCTGAGTCTGTTGGATTGTCAGAAAAAAGGAACTTTGTCTTCATGAGACAGATTGTCTTCATTGTAAGAAGAGTAACAGTTTGATGGAGTACTGAGGGCATGTTCAAGGAAAGAGGAAGATCTCCTTGAGACTAGTTGGAGGGCATTCTGGGAAAATCACTGTTGGGGTCTGCTGGCTGAGATTTTAACAGAAGACATGGATTTTCCTTACAGTTTCAAAGGGACATTGAGTTGGAAGGTGTAGAAGAGCTTGAAAACTTGAACTGTGAGGAGGCTGGAAATGTACCATCTGCAGAAGAAACATTAGTTTTGTGGACCTAACTTGTCAAAATGAATCAGACAGCAAGTAGATAAAGGTGGAAGGAAGCCAGTGTTTGAAAGTTGGGATTTCTTTTTCTGTTGTCTGCTTTCTAATGTCATATAGACAGCTGTGTTTAGTTTATTTGTTCATGGCATATTGAATGTACTGTGTTCTTCTGAATGCAGCCTTTATCCATGCCTGCCTCACCTTTCACCTTGACTACATGGTACACTACTTGGGGTTTTGCTGCAAACTGTTCTGAAGATAAATTCCAGCCTGTGCCTGTTTGTTAGGCAACCCATCACTCAGAGTGCCAACAAAATTACTTCCAGCCTTTTAGATGGTTTTTGAAGTAGAACTTGACCTTCAGAACATTAGAAATTTTCAAGGCCCAGTTTTTGAGAGATGGCTTCTCTCTGCATTATGCCTATGGTCTGGGGAGAGTGCACAGGTTTCCAAGATGAGTCCCAATGACACCCATTCTCTAGCACCTGAGTTCACCCATTCCTGTGCTACACAAAGTTCTCCCCCTCACTGGACTGCAGATCTGGTCAGGATTTGGAACTTCAGGTTCTGCAATGCACTTCTGTAAGTGAAGGCAACTTCTGAGTTCTTTTGAATGAATGAGGCCTCTTGCTTCTTTTCTTCTAATGGCACAAGGGATGCAATGTGGGAGAAAGGTCTACTCCTTCCTTACTGAGTTTTGCTGTTTGGGGGCTGTGGCTGTACTGGAGGGATCATGTCATTCTGTACATGCCAAAATGGGATCTTCACCTAACTATAATCCTCCTGGGTAGTTGTCCACGTGTGGATGTTGCCACTAATCCTGTGTTTGCCACTTCTCTTTTTAGTAACAGGGCATTTGCAGGTAACACTTTGATGTTAAACAGGATATTGCTGCCAGCTAGGAAAAAGCTATATGTCACCCATTCCTCCTGACCCTGGGTATAGGACAGGTTGCCTAGGTAGTTCAGAGTCATCTTTCCTTCCAGAACACAATCAGAGCGTGGTTAAGCATTCACTTTGCAGTCAGCTGTGCCTGCAACCTTCTGTGGTGGTTCAGACCCCTCCCAACTCTGCCAGCTGACAAATTCATGTGAATGGAAGCTCTATATTCTTGCTTTTATACCAATCCATACAGTTGCTTGATATGGGTCCCACTGAAATAGGTTAGGGAAATCTGATATTCTTTTGTGTCTGCAGGACTGCATGAGCAGAAATAGTCGACCAACTAACTCTTCTTCACTTTCCATCTTTTCCACTATGTCTCTTGAGAGGAGGCAATTGAAAGTAATTTCCACTCATGTAGTTTTAGACTTGACTGTTCAGAGTTCTGCACAATATCTCTCATTGCAACTAGCAGCTATTTGGACTAAAAATCTACGGACAGAACAGTGACATTCAAACAAATGTGCAACTCCCTGCACTTCTGTTTTCAGCCCCCTTTAAGTTCTTTATTTCAGTTGTCCTCAATAAGCACAGCATTCAAGCACCCATATGTTTGGCAAAACACATAAATAATTTACGGCCGTTGTTTGTGTTCATTTCTGTAGTTCTGAAGTGATTTTAAAGAAACAGCCCAAAGCACTTTTTCCAGAATTAATAACTTTTCACATAAATCTGGAAATTACTGTATTTCTGCTCAGATCTTCAAAAAAAAAGTGCATTTAGTTCATTAGTTTCATGCTGAACTGTTAACATTTTAGGTTGTTTTATTAGGAGAGAACAAAGAACCCCTGGCTTGTTGAAAATTTGTTACACAAAAGTAAGGATGAAAAGGTTCCAAAAGAGCTGATGTTAAACATTGCAAACTGGATGAAGTTGTGCAGATTGTAAAGATTTACAAGACATCTGGTAATTAGCTTCCAGCTCCTATGGAGTCCTGCTCTGAGAAAGCTGCTGCTGCTTGCACTGAAAGGGGAGCAAGAGGGAGATGAAGCATAACCCTGAAAAGCTTGATCTTTGTGTTCACAACTTATCAGTGGTCCATTGAAGAGTCTGTGGATACCTCTTTTGAAAGCTACCTCCTACCAGAAAGATGTCTGACATCTTTCCCTTTGAAGGACTGTCTTCTCTGCTGGCATTTGCTTGGTGCAGTGGGAGAGAGGGAACAAGCTGTCAAATAGCTGTTTATGGCTCTTCCTGCCTAAGCCAATCTGCCAGTCTACCCCACATCAGCTTGCTGTTCTCTTTGGGGAACTGCGTGGCAGCTGGGAATTGACATAGTGCAACTGGCTGGAGTTATTTCCCTCTGTCTGTTCCAAAGTGATGCTTAGGACTGCTGGGCAGCTGGTGAATAACCTTCTCTGGGGAAGCTGCAGCATGCTTGGATGCAAGAGTCTCCGAACCAGGCCACAGAGATTGATCCTTCCATTATTGTAATTATTTTTGTTATTATTGCTACTATTACTGTTATTTTCCAGGGCTATTCTTTTAAATTTCGTTAAACAAGAAACAAAAGTTTACATGTGGATTCATTTTGTAAGTTGTCTGGTGGGGCCACATATCCACACCCTGCTTACAAGATGAGGTGTGTATGTGTGGTTTCTGAAGTTCAGATGTTTGAACCTTCCAACACTGAATGAAAATCACTGAGACTTAGTGTTTTGGTTACTTGTCAAGGACTTGAGAGACTTTGCTTCTGTACCCTGTTCTGTCCCTTACCTATAAAGTCACTTTTGGCAAGTCATTGTCACATTATCCTGTCTGCAAAACAGAATATTGATTTTTGTTGTAGACATCTGCCATAATAACAGTTAAGATCAAAATTCTATATATACTTATTTAATGATCTAAGCATCAGTAGTCAATCCTAGCAGACTAACTACTAGTAAAAATGTTTATCCTTTCACCTCTGAATCTGTTTGGTACAATGAGCAAGCAGCCTGCCTTAAGTTAATTTTTCTAGTAGATGTGCTTTAAAATTAGGCAAAACCTGAGCTTTACTGAGATTAGGTATCAGAACATTATTTTGTCTAGATTGCAGATGTAAGCAAATGAGTGGATAATGGTGCTCACTCTATTATAGCTGACTAAGAATGTGAAGGAGGTAGAGTTATGTGTCAATATATAATATTAGGACATATTGGAAGAGATTATGCTTAATTTGTATATAACCCAGTGAAATTTGAAAGCATAGCCATTAAGTATATTCTTTCTATTGATAAGTCATGCTTGTAGTCTCAAGTAAAAGCCATACAGTCTGAGCTTTATCTTCTGGAGATGACAGCATTCTGTATCTGTGTTGTAGTGGTGTGTAATTCCTGAATGCAGTGCAACTGGTGCTGCAAGTTGGTATGACATCCAGGAAGAGATGGGTGCTGTCCGTGTGCCTGGCTCAAGATCTAAGATGCGGTATCCTACTGCAGGCAGTAAATTGCCACTTTCTTAACCTTCAATCTGAGCTGGAGGCCAAAGTTACCCTTCTTTTCAATCATAGGTCTGAATCAACAGATGTGTAAAAAGATAGAATGAAGATGTAGTGTACCTTAATACACTGGTAACAGTGGCCCAAGCTCTTCAGCAAAGCTCTGTGCAGGCCATGATTTTCTTAGCTCATCCTGAGCAATGACATCTGTCTTAGAGGAGGGATACAAAAGGCTGCTCTCAAGTTTACCCCTGCACCATGTGCTAGAGGGCATTCATTTGGAAGAGTTACTCATTAAGTTAATATTGTTAGAGGGAGCAGTAGTTGGGCTGGAGCTGGCTTTTCAGTAAACAGGTTATACTGAGTGAGACTTGTTTCATTTAGATGTTTATTGACATTTTTTCCCAGGAATGATTATTATTTTCACTTTTTTTTCTTTAGTGTAGTATACTTTTGCAGAGTGAAATGAACTCATATCAGAGATTGATTTCTGTGTATTTGTAATGCATGATACTTTCTCCATTCCTTTGAATTATTCTGCTTTTGGAGCTATTGCTGCTATTCACAGGGGTTCTTAATGCTTTTAATACACAAATTACATTTCAATCTACTCTGTACCAAGCGTCACTTTGGCTGTCTCCAATTCTGCATTAGAGAAAACAGATTCCTATCCTCAACTGCTTTTGTTTTGAAATTCTCCTAAAACACATATACAGCTAGTGAAGTGTATATTGTTGGTCTAATGTTTTAGCACCTGAATCAAACCTGCCTTGTGCTCGTTACAGGATAGTTATTGCTCATAATATTGAGTCACTACACAGTGTATGTTCTTAATGGACAGTGTGGAATGGAGACAAAAGATCCTGAGACCCTGCTTTGGGAAATAGGGCAGGATAGGAATAGGACTGAAGGCAGACCACTGTTGCATTGAACAGGATTCTTGTCTTCTTGTCTGAAGAGGCTCACACTTTTCAAAACAGCTGACTTCTTTGAATTCTCATGAAGTACCTAGTGACAAAAACCATGCAGCCACCCCAGCCATGTTTGGAAAGGACTCAGACTTGAGAAGTTATCCTTATTGTGTAGGAGGTGGGAAAGGTCTTTGCATATGAACTGGGAAAGGTCAATTTAATTTTTGAGAAATACAGCCTTTTACTAGTTACAGTTTCCATCACACTTTTATGGCTTCAAGTTAGACATTTGACACAGGTAGCTGTGGCACAGCATTTTCTGCTTTATTAGGCTGTACTTTGCTAGTCTGTATGACAACCATGCAGTCTTCTTTTGAGGAAAAATAGCCAGTGCTTGCAAGCTACAGAACAACATTCAAGAAGTTAATATGAAACATCTAAAAGTATGAAACTAAAATTCATATGTCATTAAGTCACTAAGTAGGTGCTTCTTATTCAGTGTTAGCTACTATGTTTTAGTGGTGACAGGCTATCTTCTGACTGTTTTTTCCTCTTATTCTCCATCTCTGTTGATAAGCTGTAACTTTGTTGATGAAGTTGAAAGATAGTTTTTCAGCAGGGGGGGAGGTGGGAAGCAACCTCTAGCTGTGTTGCTGTGGAGTGATGGAGAAACCCAATGCTGGACATTCCAGAGAAAGCAGCTCCACTGTGGTAGCACCTTGACAGGTGGATACACCCACATTCCAGTGAAGATGACTTCCCAGCAGTTCTGTCTTTCTTGGTCTGCCATGACATACCCAAACGTGTTCACTAAATTGCACCGTCTTCTTTTACAGTAGTAGGAGTTTTTCCACAACTTTAACACCATTCACAAGTTTAATCATGGACTTTAAAATTGAATTGTCAGACTGTGGTCATTCTCTAATTCCCTCGTGTGCTTTCTGTCTTGAAAAGCACTGTTCGCAAGTGTAGTAGCTTAATTTTTTTAGTGCAATATATGTTTCTTTAAAGAGGGAGGCAGTGGAAGGTTTTTAATATATTGGTCAGTATTTGAAGTTTGCTGATGTTTTAGTATTTCATGGTGACGGATAGCTGGGAGCTTCATTTTACAGCTCTAGTTGTCCTATTGGAAATTGCCCAGTTATTGTTCCTTGCCATAAATCTTTAATAGCTTACCACAGTTTTGAAGCCAGTTGCATTTTAAGATTAGTTACATCCTTTGGTGAAATTATTTGGTTTAGCTGTTCTTTCTTCATCCTTCATGTGAAGGATGTTGGGAATAAGAGATTTTTTTTTCTTGACATTAAAAGTACTATTGGACATATTGGTAGGAAACCGTAAACTGGATTACTTAGCATCACTTAGCTTTTTGGCATGAGGATTTTGCAGTGAATGATGGTGACTGATGTCTAAAACACATGGATCTCACAAAACTATTGAATGAGCTACTAACAGTGTAATCTCAGTTCAGTGGATAAAGTGATGGCCTGGGATTTCAGAGATTTACATTGCAGTCATACTCCTGGATAGATGACATTAGGCATACGATCTTCAGTCTGAGTGTCTCCGTTTTGTGGGCAGATGCCTAAGGCTGCACAAACTCTTAGGTACTGTGTGCTTCTTTTAAGTGTGGATTGCTGACATCAGTATGGAGGCTATAACATATGGAAGAGTAGCATCTGTATCACAAATTATTTTTGTTTGTGTTAAGGAGAGAAGAAAAATCCCATCTCATGGAAGAGGAGCAAAACAGACCATGTTTGCTAAATGCAAGTTCATCGGTAATTTTGAGCGGAGGGAAAATGTGAAGTGTGTACCTGGTAGACAAATTTCTTTGACAAATTGCTCTGGCCTTAGTACAAGTTGAGCTTTATACCAGCAGAAAGAAAACAGCACACATTTTGCTATTAGTACTACTAGTGTTTCAGCACTGATGACAGGAAACTGGTCTCTCATTTTATGCTAAATTGTGGCTTTTTTTAATTATGAACACATGGCAAAGTAGCATGAAATGTTTCTTTATACTGACTGTCCTGCTCTGTGTTTTAATAGTGTACAGCAGTAAGAGAGACTTCTGTGCAGATTTCAAGATCTTTAAAATAAACCAAATGTTCAGCACAAACTTTCTTCATGCCTGTGATTCCTCTGTTTGCAAAAACAACTTGTGTTTGGTAAACTTTTTTTATGTATTGCGTGGGCAGTGTGTATTTACAACTCCTCTGTCAAGATCATAGTCAGGAACAATCTGATGTTTTGCTACCTGGTTTAAATTCAGTATTTCTATTGTAATTTAGTGAAGTATGTTCTGGACTTACTTTTCAAAAGAAAAATTATAGGAATTCTGCCTGCCTAATTGGCTAGTGTTGTTCTGGAAGATGGAGAGAACCTGAGCAGACTTCTAACAGCAGCAAGAAAGGTCCAGGAAGTAGCATGAATACAAAGAGGAAAGTGAAGTTGAGCTGTTGAGCAATGAACTAATTTAATGGGGGTTTTGGCAATGGAAAAACTATCACCTTTCCAAAATGCATTACTTAGGTTATCTATGTATTACAGCTTTGGAATTATCAAATGATTTGTTACTTAGCTTCCTTTAGTAACAACAGTGTATATTTTTCTACAGATGGCAAGTTTAGTGCTGGAGATTTTAATCATCTAAAACACTACAATCTGGCATCTTTCTCTTTAGGGTGATTAATGGGAGATCTGCACTTGCAGTGGTACAATTTGACGTGAACCAAATACAGCCACATGAACATATTTTTAAGCTGGACTGTGCAGTCTAAAGTTTGTGCTCTCTGTATGCTGGCTGCAGGAGGACAAATGGTACCTGACTAAGCACAAAGCCTTGTGTTACAAAGATAATCCATTGTCGGTTTTGGAATGTGTGCAGCTTGGCCAAGTTAGTTTATGTTGGATCTGCACTTTGCTTTGAGTAGCCACATTGCTTTTGATCTGGTAGGAGGAGCTCTCCAGTGGATTTACTGTTGAATTGAACCATGGCCTCAGGCACAAGTCCTGCACTGCTTTACAACCAGCTGAATTAGCAGGGGATCCATGAGTTAAAAATAGACTGCTGGGTTTGTTTTTTTTGTTGTTTTTGTTGTTATTGTGGGGTTTTTTTAGCAGCAATTTCTAGATTTCAGTCTTAAGGGCATGATAGACTTTAAGGAAGTGACAGAAGCAAAGGTTTGTACAGTGAACTAGACTCTGTTATACAAAGCCTCTGTGGACCTGCTAGAAGCAGTAAATAACCTTTTTCAGCAAACAGATGTAGCAGATAGCTCAGTGGCAGGTAAAATAAGAACAGTTGTACCTATATAAAGAACATAATAGACTGATACTTATTTGTTGTAAGAAATTGCACATAACCTGAAACCTTAATAGTAGTGAGTACCATGTGGAAAAGCATTTTCAGCATGGATTTGATATATTGCTGTGGACAACCCATGTGTCCAACTCTAGAAAAATACTGTAATCAAAAAATTAGGGCTATATCTGAGGCTCTTGCCACTGAAACCAGTATGTTTTCTGTGTAAAGAGTATGTCCTACCTAGATTCTCTAAGTAGAAGTGTGCAGGCACTGGTGCTGATAATATTAACACTGAGAGTTACTAGTCCAGAAAGCCCTGTAAATGAGGCATAGAAAAATAAAGACAATGGAAATTGCTGTCTATGCTTGTCAGTTTTTAAAGGTCACAGGACTGAAAGCCACAAACTTATGTCTTTTAATTAACATCCATTTCTTTTTGGTGTGCTCTCTAGCTGAAAATACAAGAGCATCTCCACAAATGGGAAAAGAGGAATTAAAAAAAGGATAAATGTTCTTTGTAAAATAGAAGGGAAATCATCTGAATATTGATTCCATTCTCATGTCTAACATGAAAATAAAACTACTGACAAGCAATTCATGCTTTCCAGGTTTTGCTGGGTAACACTAACTCCTAAAAGAGTTTGCACTAGAGGAGATCTTTTGGTTCATTTGGACTTTTTTGTTATTATTATTATTATTTAATTATCAGCAGTACAGTAGTGTATGTAGGTAAAAACCTAATACCTCTGTACAGAGCTAGACAACCCTTTCTCACTGCATGGAAGGTGGGGAAGATTTTTCTAAATGACTGAACTTAGTGGCTTGAGTTAGGAGTCAAGCTCCCCATGCAGTCAGTGAAAAGTAGGTGTCACCAGATGGAGATACACTTTGGTATTAGGGAGCATTCAAATGCTCCTTGTAGCTCAGGGTCATGATCTCTTTACCCTGCTTGTTGGGGAAATCTGAGGTGCAAACATCAGCCTCCCTGCTAGATATTCTACATGGTAAATACAAGTCCCACCTCTACAATAACCTGAAGCTACCTAAGCCTGGAGCTTTCTCCTTCCCTTGAGATGAATTCATCAGACTCAAGCTGAGATGGTGAGACAGGCAGACTCGCTGCGGATGGGATCTTTGTATTTACTTGAATTGCATATGCTAGCAGGACCTATTACAGTCCTTCAATCTCTAGTGGCATGGTACTGAACTAAAAAGTCATCCAGCAGCTTTAGCTGAGGCACTGCTGTCCAAAACAAAGCCTTTCCTGCTGGTAACATGCTGAGTGCCTTTCTTACAGCAGGGTTTGTGACACTCAGTTTCTGAAGCCGTGTTGTGGATTTTGCAAAACTCTATGGTAGCTTTATGAAGTGGATTTTTCAAGTACAAGTTTGTGGAACATACTTCAGGGCATTCACTCTTCCTTTCATTAGTACTTTCAGTTGAATAAAGAAAAAAATACAAAATATGTCTCCCTCCTTTCTTAAAGCACTGTCTTCACTTACATTATTGTGAAAATGCTAGCACTGAGACAGAGTGGTATATGACATTTCTCTGACTGTTTTAGAGTCTGCCAGACTTCACTGTTGGGAAGCTTCCTAGAAAATGTGATTTCTTTTTTTTTATTTTTGGCCTCAGTTGGATCCTGTTACAGACCCAAATTGTTTCTCATAATAAAGCATAACACCAAGTTAATATCAAATCAATTTACATCTTTTTTCACTCTTTTTCTTCTTAATTATCCAGTCTGAGCACTATGAAGTTGCATTCTGTCACCAAAGTTAGAGCCCTATGTTTCAGAGAAGTGGTGTTGACAGGGGAAGTACATTTAGCAAGTGCAGAAAGCAGCATGCTACCAGCATCATGTAGATTGGAAATTTCTTGTCCTAGTTTCTCATCCTGCAGCTAGTTCCATATGGGCAGCTTTAATGCATTTTGATTTAGTGAATTGTAACAAATGCTGGATTCTGATTTCTGTAACCTCTGTGTCAGGAGCTTCCAGACTGCTTGCTGGTGTAAATGCGGCTTCATCCATGTGAATACTCATGACACTGTGTTGGAAAAGCTGTTCATCATCTTCGTGAAACCTGAGAGCCAGAGTTCAGCAGAGTTAGGTTTAAAGGAGCTGGTGTGACTTCATGAGCCCATAGAGTTTAACCTCATGTCTTCTCAAATTCACCATCTGAAGTCACATTTGTAAATTAAATCTCTTCAGCTGACTAGTTTGGATAGAGCATGGTTATAAATCCTTTGTCTTATCTGGATCACGTATACATCCTTCAGTGAAGTGGCACAATGAATATTTACTTAGGAAGCAGATGTAGCCAGTTAATTTTATTCTGTCAATTTATCCAATTAATCTAATTAAAAAAAATCCAGTTTTTATGTCTGAAGTAGAAATTCTGCAATTTTGCAAATAATATTTTGTCATTTAATTTGCTTTGTTACATTGTCTGAGATTTCTCTAGCCTGTATTAAAAAACATTAATCAAATGCTTCTTTACTGAGAATATGCTGGCAGTGCCTTTACTGAATTTGTGATGTTCTATAAGGTAACTTAGGAGGGCAGCAGACCAGTAGCAATGAACTCAGCACCTATGCTGTGTAGTCATAGAAATGAAGCTGCCATCAGATCTTGTGTTTCAAAGGACAGAACAGAAGAGGGGTTTGTGTCCATTTGGGTTCCGTGGGGGAAACTGGAAGGAGATAGGTCTCTCAGGAACAGGAATAAAACCATGGAGACTGTGCATTGTAGTGCTTTGCCTGGAGCATTCCGCCCAGTGTGGCAGACAGAGATTCTTAGGTTGTCACTCACCAGAGCTCTCAAGGTTTAAGATGAGATGCTTGAAGCCTGTGCTTGTAAGAGGTGAGTGTATCTCTTAAATACTAGGAGAACTGGGAATAAAGAGCTCAAGTACAGCCTCTAGAAGCACCTTCTGTGCCAGCCTCTTTAGTGCCCAGCAGGAGGAGAGTATCTCTTCTGGGTGTATTGATGAAATAGAAAATGTGGAACAGGGCAAAGCTTCCTTATTCCTGGTTTTCAGTCCTAGTCTTTCGCTGTCCTCTGGTAACGGAGAAGTTAGAATTGCACCAGCAAGTGGCAGTTCCCGCTTTGTGATTTTCTGCAGCACTAAATCAATGCTCTGCAGTGGTGGGGAGCCAAGGGTAGTGACTCCAGCAGGGCTTCAGTCCTTGCTCACAACTCCGGACACAGCTGAGGTGTTGCTTAAGGCAGAACTGTGCTTTTTGCTATTCTCTGCAGTCATCTCAGTGAGTGTAACTCCACTGTCCTGTCCCACCCTGTCCTGTGGAAATCACTGCACAGGCTGATGCTGCCATGAATAGCTCTGGTATGTGTTGCAGGGCCTCGGAGAGTGTGTTTACTTCCAAAAAAGATTACCTTGGTATGTATACAAAAGGCAAAGTAGGGTATGGCTGGCTGGAAATGATCCCCACTGGAAATTTACAGGTGGTAGAAGCGAGGTGTGATGTCTTGTCTGTTATTTTATGTCATGTCTTCTCACACCCATAATGTAGTAATTGTGGGGATTTTCAGGTTGCTAATGAAGCAGGGGTGTCTTTTACACCATTGAAAGTGAGACACCACTTCAACTGTTAGAAATCTCACAAACCTCAGTCAGGTGTAATGACAATGTTCAATTTAACAGTTTTCTCCTTTATCTGAGTGTGGTTATTGTTACAGCTTTGTGTTTCTTTTGACTTTGAAGCAATCTTTTCTTAGTAATAGGAGAGATTTCAAATACAGAATTTTCTTCCTCTTAGAAGGATGGGAATTCCCCTTCTCATATTATAGCCAGATCCTTTTATGTATTGCTAGTGGTAGCATAGAATAGGGTAGCAGACAGTAACGGGCACACAGTTACTGCACTTAGCTTCTGGCTACTAGCTGATAGATGCCCTTGCTGTGACTCGATGAGTGATTACCAGATAGTTTGGCACTGGACTGATGCTGCAGTTAATTGTGATGGATTCATTGGGCTGAAATATGTCACTAATTTAATTAATCTGTTTCATTAATCTGATTGAATCGCATCCAGCTGTTAGAGGTGTGTGAAAGAGAGGTACCTGACACGTGAGGCAAGAGCGCTAACCTCTGCGTTAAACTGTAAAACGGTCATTAGGACACCTAAAGCTGAAATTGAATTGCTCCATAGAAATTTGGTTTCCAAGCACAATACTAATTAGCCATAAGCTTGATGAATGTCAAGAATTAATTAAAACATTTCAGTGGCCTGTATGTGGGTTTTAAATATTGTCATTATTACCCCAATATTTTCAGTTCTTACACTAATTGCTTTTTAGAGAGCACGAATGGAATTATCTTCTGGAATGACTAAGGGTACAAATGGTCCATTACATCATCAAAAATGGATTTTCTTGCCACTGGATTATGCTGTTTTCCTTCTAAAAATTATTCTCTGGTTTTCTTCCACTTTTGTGCATGCAATTCAAATAGTTTTTAGACACAAACTTTATTTTGAGACCACCTTTACTTTTTCTTTCCTTACTGTACTCTGGAGACCAGCATGCTGTTGTTACCTACTTTGATTTTGGCTACAGGAAAATAATAACAGGCCCATCAAATAACTTTTTGTTTTTAATTAAATAGGATGTCGGCCAAAATCCATGATTACTTTTCCCTCTTAATGAAAGGACTGCAACAGTTTTAAGCATTTGGTACACAAAACACAAGATAGAAACCACATTGGGAAATTAGGAATTGAAAGAGAATTCATTTTCAAAACCAGCTTTTTGTTGTTTCTCAGATAAGATCTTAATGTGAAAACAGAGACATTGTAGATGCTGGAGTTGCAGATGCATAGCCCAAATTGCTCATAGTCCTTGTCTCTGATGAGCGTCTTCACGTGTTGGCCACATAGTAAGGATGAATATCATACAGACTGCAGACACATATATGACAAATACTTGAGGTGATGTGGCACAGGAAGAGCCTTTACACTTGGAGGCCTTGTAGGGAGACTGCAAGTGTCAAGCAATGCCAGAAACCACTAACTCCCAGGTTACAGCTTGGTGACATGTCCTGTTGCTTGTTCATGTGCAGTCATGTAGATAGTCCTCAGTGCCTATTCCTTGGAACCACAGAAGGGAGAAGGATGAGGACACTTCACCATGTATCTGCAAGATGTAGGTGGCACCTGAGAGGCTGCTGAGATGGAGAGAATTGAAACATCTTTTACAGTTCAACATTATTGACTTGCCCACGTATGTGATGAACCTACTATGCTAGCATGAGCCCAGCAGTGTTATTTTTCACAGCAGTCAGTATGCATCTCAGCAGCTCAGATTCAGGACCTTTTGTGGAAGGTTAGGTTGTTTTTTACCCCAAGACTTGCTTGCAGAAAGGAGATTGTGCTTTGATATTTTGTGTGAGAAGGTTAGATGGTTACTCTGTGATAATAACATCAAGTATGATGGCTCATAAGAGAAGAAAATGCTTGTTCATTGTCCCTTCTTTCAAAGCTTTACTGTAGTAATTAATTATGTGATAACCCTTCCTCCAGTGAGAAATGTGTGCAGTATTGTACTTCTTAAACTAATTTTGGCAAGTCGTCTCAATGCTGATTGCCTGGAGGCAGAACACAAATACGCTTGGAGAAAACAGTTATTTGGATTGACAGTGCTGTAAGAAGTTCAGTTCCAGGTTACTTGTCTCTCCCATCCCCAGTTTTCCTGCCCAAGGGTGTAACATTTTACTCCAGCCTGTGGAACAAGTGGCAGTAAATTTTTATCGATACACTTCACATTTTTAATGAAGATGTGATCCCTTCAGTGCCTGGAGAAGATGAATGTAGTCAAGTTCTACAACACGTTTTGTGTGTGGATATGCTGTCACTGAAAGGCCATGATGTAGAAGCTCAGAGCAACCGCATACTAGAGAGAGCAAATGTAGGAGTTTGTTTCTGACAACGACAGTCCAGTAGTTCGTGGTCAATTGGTTTTGTTGCTGTATCTCCAAAGGGACAGTGGAGTGCTCAGTTTTCACGCCTGTTTAAAACACTTGAGCTTACTTTTAGCAGATGTTAAAGACAGGCAAGTGGTTTGTATTTAAAACAAAAGCAAACAAAATGAATGTAGAAGAAATTCTTAAAATTCCTCTCTCAAAGGCACACCTGACTCTCCTCTTTTTTTGCACAGTGCTGGTCCTAAAGGAGATAACATTTATGAGTGGAGATCTACTATACTTGGACCTCCAGGTTCTGTATATGAAGGAGGTGTTTTTTTCTTGGATATCACATTTTCATCTGACTATCCATTCAAGCCACCAAAGGTAAGGGTAAGGTTTTTATTGTGTTTATCATATTTGTTTATGGTCTCTTGAAAATGACAAGGTCCAAAATCTCAGCCTGCAGTTTCAGAAAATACCTTGTGTCTCATTTGCTTCTCAGTTGCTACTGTAAATACCGAATTTCAGACATTACAAGTGAGAAGTGAGATAATAATTTTGAGGTGATAATTCTAATCAAGAATTAAGCATCAAAATAAATTCATTTTCATGGAAACCAGCACAAAACCTCCTTATGTTTCCTCCTCCTCATTCCAGCTACGTGTGTGTATATATATATATATAAAAACTTTTTTTTGGGGGGAGCTGGATTTTATATTATATATTTTTATGTAATTTTAAACAAAATAGCAGAAAGCTAAAATGTTAAGATAGAAAACTAGAATGAAGGAGACAACTTCAAAACGTGTAAATTACTGTGATGATTTCTGTTACTGTAAAATGTCAATCTATTTGCTACTTATAGGATCAGCAATCTTTTCTGATAACATTTTTAAGCGTTTTTTTTTTAATTAAATGGAACTAATTTTAAACTAAAATTTCATTGCCGTGCTCAGAAATAGTATCTCCCACACAGTATTTCTGCAATGTATGGCTCTTGTGGCTATACCATTGTTAATATGAATCAAATACCTTCTTTCATTCCCAGGAGGAGTGCAGCACAAAGAATAACATAGGTTCTATTTCCCACTTTTCTGAAACTCACAGTATTTAATATTCCCTGACTTAAGATTGTTGTAATGAAGCAATACAGAATTTTAGACAAATTCCTCCTTAAACTCTTGCAGAATTTTTTTCAAGAGTATGATAATTTTTGGGTTTTGAGTAGTTTCAGAAATCATGATGGATTTTTCTCCTGTGCATCAGTATAAAGGAGAAAATTGTCCTTAGTTTCCCATGATTTAGGCATTTAAAGCATTTAACTTCTTCTTTGTGCAGAAAAATGCTTACATGCTGTACTGATATTAGTCTGAGATAATTTAAAAGTAAGGACAGTATTACAGTGTGATAGCATTGTTTTGGCTGTGTATTATGTCCTGCCTAATGAAAGACAAGGCAAAGACTTCACTGCTAGTTTGGATATGAGTAACACTATATTCCATACTTAAATATTAATTTTCATTATCTAAATTTAGGCTTTTGAATGAAAGGAAAGACAGCTTTTGTCTACTTCACCTTCAGAAACCACAGTGAAGTTACACTGGTGATTAGATTGTACTTGACATGTTATATGTTCATTAAATAACATACAGTACTACAAAGTAGGTCCTAATTTTAATGAGTACTAGACAGAGGGCTTGTGTGAAAGCAGTTATGCACCGAAGATCTCCATGGTAGCTTTCTTAAAGGTAGCCATGACTACAGTAAATAGGCACTCTTCTGTTAGATAATTGTGCCTCCACAGAAGCTCTGCAGAACTGTGAGTGCCCCAGGCATTGCTGCTGTTCAGAGACAAGAGGCAGCATGCAATGACTCTCTCTTATGCTGTGATTCTAGGTTACTTTCCGTACCAGAATTTATCACTGCAACATCAACAGTCAGGGAGTCATCTGTCTGGACATCCTGAAAGACAACTGGAGCCCTGCTTTGACTATTTCAAAGGTTCTGCTGTCTATTTGTTCTCTTCTGACAGACTGCAACCCAGGTAAGGAGCTAATAAGTTACTGAGTGTCCACTCCAAGGTGTTTGACTTAGTTGCCACGGAATGTTATTTTTATCTCTGATTGTATGCAGATTAAATGAAAATTAGTATTTTTATCACTGGGGATGAAACACTCCTGCTTGAATGCCATCCCACAGGTAATGGTGCTTTTCACTCCTGTGGCACAACAGAAAGTAAATCATGTTAAGCCCTTGTTTTTCCTGAGGTATACTGAGGGAAATACACTACTGTCATTGAAGGTCTGTATTGCAGTAGCTCCAGCAAGTGAATGATCGATCCAGGAGGGCTACAAAGTTTTCTTGAAAGTTAATCCTGCAGGTCAGAAGTGGCCACAGGAAATCTCTTTTTTTTGAGACAGCAACTGAAACGTTTAATCTTGCACTTGTGAGGGGGAGGTGATGTTCAGAGAGATTTTTCCCTATTTCAAGGAGTTCTTGTTGGTAGAAAAGGAACTCTGCTTGAAAGCAAGCAGAACAGTTTCTCAGCAACAACCTGTGCGACCAGTATCATTAGGTGATGAATGCTAATTGCCTGTGGTTGAGGCAGGAACCAAGCAGTGGTGCATTTACACAAGAGTGGTAATGATCAGGGAGAAATGGATAAGCCTCTTTGATTAAAAAAGAATCCATGACTTGAAGGAAACTGGATCCCCTAGGTATGCGTCCTGATACTCTTAATGTTCTTGTCCAGCACTGTGACGAGGTGCCCTTGCTGAATGTCCCCTGTCCCCAGCAGCCCTTCCAAAGGAGTGAAGCAGGGCACCTGACTGGGGCAAGATTCTTTCATATGCAGATAACCACAAGAGGTTTTTCTGTTTTCTTTTTCTGTTCGTTGTGCCTTGCGTGCTTTCTCTTGGAAATGTCTTGTATGGTAAGAGCCCCACTGTATCTCACAGCATTTTGTGGCTTGGCAAAGACTCTATTTTCAAATATATTCTTTATTTTAAATCATGTGTTTGAGGCTTTTTTATTATTATGGAATGGTTTCTGAATGTATCTTTTCCTGCCTTTGCAGCTGACCCTCTGGTTGGAAGCATAGCCACTCAGTACCTGACCAACAGAGCAGAACATGACAGGATAGCCAGACAGTGGACCAAGAGATATGCAACATAAATGACAAACTACTTGTGCAGTGTGAAGGTGCAGAAGGCAACTTTGCAGTGTGCAACAAATCTTTATAGCCTTTACAATACGGACTTCTGTGTATATGTTATACTGATTCTACTCTGCTTTTATCCTTTTGAAGACTGGGATACTGCCCCCTAAAAAGGTAAATGCTATCAAGAGTAGAAATTTGTAGCTGTAGATTAGTTATGTTTAAAATGCCTACTTGCAAGTCTTGCTTCTTTGGGATATCAAAATGTATTTTGTGATGTACTAAGGATACTGTTCCTGAAGTCAACCAAATATTATAGTGCATTTTAGCCTAATTCATTATCTGTATGAAGTTATTAAAGATAGCTGTAGATTACTAGGAACTACGTCATTTGTATTAAACCCAGATCTATTTCCAATATGTGGTACATGCTGTTGTGAAAACTGTTTTAACTTTTACCTTTGTCAGTTTGTAATGAAAGGATTTCCTTTTTTCCCTTTGTAGCTCAGAGAGCACCCAGTGTATCATCTCAAACACAATAAACATATTCCCCAAGGAGTAATTTCTTTGTTTTCCTATTTTAAATTAATATTTGAATAAATTTAATTATAGTAACAAGGCAGGGCCAATGTATCACAGATCCCTGTGGATAATCTTTAAATTAATATACATAAGCAAAGGCTTGCTGTTAAATGTTTAATGCACACCTGTGGATTGTTTAAGTTTTCTCTATTTTATTTTTACCAGAACAAATGCCATTGCTACAATTTCCCTAAATTTAATACAGCTAGGCTCTTTCTCGAGTCGGAACAAGAGCATTGGGTATGCTTGCTCCAGAAGTTAATGTGATGTAGCTGGTTGCTTCAGGGCCAATCCTGCTCTTGTAACAGGCTGCCCAAGTCTTGCTACAATATTTTTTGTTTTGCAGGATGAGGAACAAGTTAGATTGTCTGGTGCTTTTGTTTCCAAGTGAAGCAAGTCGGGCTTGCTGATCTAGAGAACTACAGTTACCCATTGAAAATGGTCTTCCAAAGCATGATTGAACACTGTATCATCTGTCCAGAAAATAAAGTAGTAGAATAAATTTGATCAGATTTTTATGGCATGAAAACAGTCAGGGGGGAAACGAACCTTTGTTGGCAAAAATGATACCTGTAAAACTTTTAGAATACCTTTCCCCCACCTTCACTTTCTGGCTTGGAAATTTTGTAACATCTGTAAGTAACAAAGATATACAGCTTTATAGTACATATGGTTTAAAAAGTAGAGTCACTCATAGTTTTATAATTTAAGCTTTTATAGGTTGCCAGTCACAATAGTGATTATATAAAAAGAGACTTGATCCCTTTAAATGACATTTTTTTTTTAATTACACTTAGTTTGAAACTTTACAGTTTCTCTTACCTACTTGGTGGTTTTGGAGATAATGTAGCACTTCCATCAAATGATGCTCTGCTCATTTAATATATGAAAACTGAATGTTAAGTTTAAATATTAAAGCAATAGGGGAAAAAAATAACAAATCAGAAGTTAGTCATCACCATATAGGTCCCTGGTTTTTCTATCACATAACCTTTGACCATGAATTGTCCTCCCTACTTTAAATATTTCTACAGATTCCTGAAGGTGGCTTGAAGAACTGTGTATCCCAAATATCTCAATCTAGAAGCCAGTCTCTTTTGGTAGCTACACGATAGCTTTAGAGTTCAGGTTATAAAGTGCAAAAGGGAATGAGAAATAGGGGATCTGGCAGGTGAATATGCCTAAGTCAGGTAACAGACTAATGCCAGGAGATGAAGTGCTGGAAATCACTGCTGAAGGTGACCAGAGTTTCTCATTATGTCATTGGACGTGTGAGAAATAGCACAGATTGGCAAAGAAACAAGGGGCTGTCACATCCGGGCTGGATGTCCGAAGTCCGCTTGCTGCTGACCATGAGCACACTCATGGGTGACACAGTGCTTGTACACCACTCCTGCGACTTCTCAGTGAAGAGCAAACTATGTATTTCACACATTAACTGTGTTGCCTACAGAATTTACAGATATTTATATCATAAAATATGGTATAAAATGACAGGTTTTAATCCTAATTTTAATGTATTTGGGTTTATATTGTACCTACAACTTCAGATACCTAGGTGTACAAGTGGGATGCCTTGTTAGTGTTGCCCCATCTTGCCTTCCTTGCAATTGGATCCTTTACACTGAATTCCCATCCTTTTTTTTTTTTCCTTTTGTTGTTGTTGTTGTTTTGTCATGATTCTGTTCTTTTTTTAATGTAGGGGTTTTTTGTGTGTAAATTTTATATTTACTGAAGTAAAGGTTGTTTTTGTGTAAACATTTAAACTTTAAAAGAAAAAAAAAGCTAATTTTGTTTCTCAAGTTCTCTCTGCTAAACCATGCAGTAGAAAGAAATTTGTATTGTTAAATAAATCAATTAGTTGTTAAATGAGAATGTGTGTCTCTTTTCATGGGAAGGGGAGAAGTGCCTGCTGCAAATATATCCAAAATGCCAGTTGCAAAGAGCAATTGATGCTTTCAAACTGTCCTTGCCAGCTATACTGGCATGAATACCAAAGCACAGCACTGGTCCTATTTTACAGTTACAGTGTCTAGCTCCATATTCTTATCACCAGTCACTGGGCTCTGTATTTGTGAAAAAGTGAACAGAAGCTATACTTTTTTGTGTGATGACACTAGCTAAAGATATACCACATCCTCTGTTCCTCTCCATTTCGGCTGGGCTTTTCTTGTTCTATTGTCTTTGGAGTTTGAGTGGGAAACACAGGCAGCTTGACAGGAAGGTGCCTGAACTGGACTCCATAATCTCCTGGCCGAAGTACCATTTGCATGGGAACTGACCATCCCAGCCTTTGAGCTGTGACATTGCTGAGGAACAGAGGCTCCAAACCAAAGGAGCAAAGACCATCACATCTCTGCTTTCCAGTTGAGGTGGTGGCTACATTCAGAGTAAATACTTCATCATACCAAATGAGAAGGGACAAGGGAGTATAAATTTATTAAGGATAAATACATTAGAAATGGAAAGGCAAATATATATCAGCCTTGTAATTTCTGTACTAATATGTTCTTGGTGAGCTGCCTCATGTTCTGTGATGTGGAGACAAACTCACTGAGCAATGTTGACTAGCCGTTGTTCAAATTCTGTAGCCAGAAAGGGAGAGGTGTTACATGGGGCTAGGAAAGCAAGACTGTGGGGTATCCTAAGCTCCAAGCCATAGATGTGCAACCTTATAAAGAAGCTGGGAACTGAACCCATGTCTGGTTTGTGCTCTGCTCACTGGCTCCTGGGGGTAAAAGGAAAGTCTGTCATGCTTTGCTGCACACTGGTTTTGCTCAGTACAAGTTTATTTGTGGTCATAAGTATTGCAGAAGGTGAGATCAAGCTTCTCTCATTCTTATTTTGTGTGTGTCCAGATTTGTGGACTCAGCAGCACTTGCCTGCACTGTGATGGAAGAGCTGCAAGGCTTTGGCTGAGGGGCTTTGCACCATTGGTGTAGCTCTGAGCTGCAGGGCAGCACCAGTTGCCCCTTTGCCGCTGCTGCCATGGCTTCCTTGTAGCCCTGCCCAGGTCACCACAGCACTGGAGGGGAAGAAGCTGGAGACTACAGCAGCTTCTACATTGATCCTGTGGTCTTCTGCTCATGAGGTTTCATCTGTGTGAATACAGACGGCAAAGGACGGACTCCTGACTCCAAGTTAAGGAATAAATTTCATCTTTTCTGCATTTTCTTCAAAAAAACTCACCAGTGGATATTTATGTGAAAGAGCAAAGGCCTGTGCAGGCATCCTGCACTAAAAGAGCTTCGAAGGACAGTGACAGTAGCATGACTAAAGTAAGATTTGATTCAGCCATAAAGCACTGTATTCCTGCAGCCCATGGCATAGCCAGGGAAATAGATGTGTTTGAGAACTTAATGCTGCTTCAGGTACAGTATCAGTTCAACCTTTGCATAGTGGTGCTGCTTGCATTTGTACTGCATGATGATAACATCCAATGCTAAATCACCAGTCCCTTTTGCTCACTAACCACCCTAGCTGAAAGTAGCTGGAGAGGATCCTCAGACAACAGTAGAGATGGTGTAATAGAGCAGATGTTTAAAAGTAAAAAGTGAGGCAGCATCACAGCTGCTAGGACTGGTGCCTAACCTTGCTGGTATCGATGACAATTCAACGTGTTCAACTGCAGCAGAGGTAGAAGAGCAAATAATGCATTTGGAAGATAACTGCTGGAACATTTGCAGCAATAGAGGCTTTTGCTCTTTTCTTCTTAAAGAAAGAAACCTGCTTCAGCTTGTCTTCCCACACCTCTCTGCATGCATGTATCTCTGGAGTGCAGTTATGGTTGCCTCTGTTGCTGGATAGAGCAGAAAGCATCGAGCGTACTAGCAACAATTTGTGGGGGTCTTTAAAAATAAAACCTGCCAAGAACAGATAGAATAAGAGGCATAGTGTGAAAAATACATGGTTTATCTGCTCAGGATGGCTATGTCTGAGCACACACTTTGCATCTATAGGGATAGAAGATGTGGTGGGACCACATGCATGGATAACTAATGCATGTAGTTGTCTGTTTCATTGTTGCTATTGCTTCTTTGCAGGTAATGTGTGGAAAATACTTTCTGTTTATGTGGTGTTTCCAAAATACCAGGAAGCATTTTGTAACTTTGTTGTCCAAGATAAATATCTTTTTGAACCATCCTAAATTGTTACCCTCCACAACATCCTTTGACAGTGAATGGTGCAGTTAAATTAAAGACCATGTGAGAAAGCATTTTGTTTGTTAAGTGATTATTTCATGTAACATGCATTTAATTTTATGTCTCCTAGTTCTATACTGTGAGAAATAATAATTGCATCTGTTCTCCTCCTTGATGTCATTTGTGGGTTTTGTGTACCATCATTATTATCAGCCCCCAGTATTCTCTGTTTTCAGTCTGGAAAGTCCTCATTTGTTTCATCTCTCCCTGTATGGAAGATGCTGTGATTATCCTGGTCACCTTTGTCTGAACAGTAAGACATTCTGTTTCAGTTAAAGGAAGGAGAGCTGTGTACTGCATGCAGAAGGTGAATTCAGGATCCATTTGGATTAATGTCTTCTGGTTTGGTCTGCTTGTCTGGTAATTTGTGATACTCTGCCTTTTGGACCATTGCTTATTGCTTAGGTAATGTCTTTGTTGAGCTGTGTTTAGGGATGCTGGAATCTCTTTTCTGAGCAATAGCTAATTTAATCTTTTATGTGGGTCTAGCAAATTTGTCTTTCTGATATCCACTGCTTTGTATTTATCATCACCAAATTCATCTGTGATGTTATCTCCCAGTTCTTGGCATCATGAAATCCTTTACGACTCTTGGCAGTCAGTTTTAGTTTAGTCTGCCTGGAATATTGACTCTCTGTGTGTGCTGCATTCACTAGGGGTGGGAGGTAACAGCAAAAGTAATAGAAAAGTGCACTGAACAGGTCTGTCTGCCAAGAAGTGATGGGTCCCCGAGGACAAATTATCATCTGGATTCTGAATGGCACAAATGAAAGCAGCTGCCAACTGTTTTCATCAGTCTGGGCTTTGTCTCCCTCTACAGAACAAATGTCAGGTCATTATTTAAAGAGGAGCTCAGCGTGGGTAAATTTTCCAGAGTGCTGAATGAGCTGTCATCCTGGAGATTAGTTTTCTGGGATATCATATAGGTAGACAGGGGTGAATTGCAGATCCTGTGGGAGACCATTCCTCTGAATACAGCAATTGGATATGTCTCTGAAGGATACAGTTGGGTTGGAAATCTACAGTGTAGCATTCATTTATGGAGCCAAACAGCAATAGCGGGGGGTGATAAATGGAAGTGGAATGAAGCTGTTGAAGTACAGCGGTGCATGATAGTGTTCTCTGCATGAAGGCAGGCAGCTTCTTACAAGCGCACAGGTCTGTGGCTGTGTTTCTGCACTCCACCATTTTAGTTCTGTGCACATGAAAATTTGAACTGAGAGTCCCCTAACTCTACGCTAAATAAAAGAGGTTACCAGTTCCTAATTTATTAGGCAGCAGAACTAGAGTGAGGAATTATTTTAAACTTCTTGTCAGTTTCTGAAGGGACGTATTAGTACACTCCATGTTTTCCTGCCAGTTCCCTTTTAGCTGGGAAGTTGATGTGCTGTCTTTTCATGGCTGGAATGGGTAGGTATTTCATACAAGCTGCACTTTTCATTTCACTCACTTCAGAGTATTGCTGTTCCCAGATGATTTTCTTTTCCATGAATATGGATTTAATAAAGAACTAAAAACATTAAGGTATCATTTTAAGCTTCATTCACTGATTTACTTGGTGTTTTACTGTAAAATTACCTGAATTATCGTTCTTAAATGAAGAGAATAAGAATTAAATGACACAGTGATTCCTCTGGAAGATTATGCAGGATGTTTGCTAGTTCACTACATTGTATGGGTAAATCAAAGAACTTCACTGCAGTTTTCTTTGGGCTACTACATAATACATGATTTATAAACTACCAGAATAAATGACAAAGATGAAGTGCTGTGGAGTTTTGTTGAAATGAGGGTGAAGTAGAATAGAAACTGAAACGTATATAGAAACCATTAAATGTCTAATCTTTGCATGCAAGCAAACGCGCACCGCCGTTGACCTGTTCTGCCTCTCGGCCCGTTCCTCTGCTAAGTTGCCGGTGTGAGACGCGGGTGCTTCGAAGGAGCCGAGCCGGTCAGTTTCAGACGGCGGCGGAGGTGCCGGGTCTGCGCCGAGCCCGATCCGCGGCGCTGCTCTGCGGGGCGGCCTGCGCGCCGCTGGGTGTCGCTGCTGCACCGGCTACGGCGGCAGCGCAGTCCCGGCGAACGCCGCGGCCCGCGGGAGGTCGAGGGCAGGCTCTCGGTGGCAGCAGCAGCGGCGCAGCGCGGCCGGCAGCTGGCAGCTGGGGGGCTGCGCAAACCTCTGCGGGTGGCCTGATTTGACACCCACAGAGGCGTAGGGCTCGGCAGCGCAGCCTGTGCGGGAACAGGGAGAGGCTGTAGCACTCCCGGCACCATGCCCATGTCCGGATGAGCGCTGAGGGCTGCAGCCAGCTAACTGTCACCCAGCGGGGAGGGAGTCCGTGGTCCGTGGCCTGGGGCTTGCCCTGCTCCAGGGGATGGACGCAGGACAGCTCACTGCCGTGTTGTGCCGCGCCGCAGCCGCTGCGTTGCACTCTAAGGACATGTTTGGCTCTCAAGTCTAGTTTCACTCGCGAATTCTGTTACAAGTAAGAAACTGCAACAGATTATCTGACGTAGCTGCTGCCAGCCCGCACTCGGTCTCTCACAAGTTCGTTAAACTCTATTTAAAAGTTCCGTCTAATTAAATAACACTTACATAAGCCCAACAGCCCGGGGAGGACATGAAGCTTCGGTGTGCTGCTCGGTGCCTCTCAGCCTACTTTGCCCTGGCCAAGAGCCTGTTTTTTCTGAGAAAGAGACCCCATATATTTAGAACAGTGATGCCTCGCATAGATGCCACTGCTTCCAACCGACCGGCAGTTAAAGAAAATAGCTAAGCAAGCTAAGAAGACAGACTTTGAACTTTCAGAGTGAAGTATTTGCAGATGGGTAGATTTAGTCCAGATGGACTGAAGTATCATGTTCGGTTTCTATTTTCTGTATTAGATTAAATATTAGGTTCCTGGCATCTGAAAGTTTTTTAACTCTTCTTACAAGCCATATTCATTCCTAAGTCCCGCTCTGAAAACTGGCCTCAAAGACAGCTGTGTTTCTTTCAGTAGCAAACGATCTGACAAGGCTGCTTCCTTTGCTCTGTTGCAGGGTCTGTCCTGCTCTTCAGGTCTCAGGAGGTTTTCCAAAGCTGCTGCGCTGAGAGGCAGCAAGACTTTTCCTGGCCCTTGACTTGTATTTTGCTGCTTGAAGGAGAACGACCTCAGATGAAGCTGACGGACTTGTGTGACTCTCTCAGCCTTTCACATGACACAATTCCCAGCTCAGCCACAATGGTCTAACACTGCTCTTTTTACCCCTCCAGCAGCAATTTCCCAGTGTTACAAATGGAGGTGTACTGGTTTGGCACTGTCTGCTTGAGAATGACATATAGACAAATATTTTAGATGTATCAAATTGCTAATGATTTTTGAAGGCTTTAATCCAGTGATTAAAGCAGCCACTGATTTGTCAAGCCTCAGCCTGGTCTGTAGTTCAAACACTCGGCAAAGGAAGTTGAGCACAGTTGGATTTCACTGTCATTCAGAGTGAGGCTGGTGCAATTACCACTGCAAACACCCGGTATTGTGTTTACCTTAGCAACTTACATTAGGAACCTGTAGTAAAGCTATGGAATAGCAGTCATCTTAAGGTGCTTCCTGTAGTAGGGCTTATATTAAAAGCATTTACAGAGCCATAAAATGTGAAGGGAATGGTTCATGCAAATTGCTGAGATTTAGGCTTTGAACATGTTGTAGATCTGCAAATGTGCTGGAGATCCTACAAAACTGTTGCCAAGTCCCACAGACTGCATTGGGAGGAACCAATACTTCCTAGCTGTGGATGTTTTAAACATTTAATAATGTAATAATTCAAACACTCAGCAGTGGTGCTTGGAAAACAGGTTAAAAATGACTAGGCTTTTACCAGCCAGACCAGGATTTCGGTTGGAAGTTTGGCACAGGGCAACATCATGGACACTTCTTCACCCATCTGCCCCATCCATCACAGCAATGCTCCCTGTAAGTCATTGCTACTTCACATGGGACATTTTTGCTCACTCCCTCATGGTGGTGAACCTTCAGTTCAGTTAGCCTTTGAGAACTACAAAGAGTGGAGGTACATTTCACCATACAAGCCAATTTAGTTGTATAATGGCAGTTATTCAGACCTGAGGAACATTTTCTGCACAGTAAAATGAAAGTACCCACCAAAAAATCTACTGAAGCTTACTTGAGAAGAGCTGAGAGCTTGAAAGTGTAGCAACAAGAAAGTCCTTGGTATTCAGCCCTCAGCTCTTCAGAAGAAAGGAGTGGATGAGGTCTTTGCAGTGCTCTGAGACTTCACCGGTTAGGAAACATGAAATTCTGAAGTAGGAAAGGTTTAGAAGTCCCCATGGATACTACCTGCTCTGACTTGCTAAAGCTGACTTTTACTGTGTGGATCTGGCTCTCTTGGGTTTTCCTTTGTTTTCATTGCAGGCAACTAAGGGAGCTGATTTAATTCTTTCCAAGTCTTGCCCTCATTATATTTTTCTTCCCTAAGTTTACAGTAGTTCTTGCTTTCCTGCTTTTGTTGCCATACAGCTGAATTTGCCATTCCTAGCCATTGTTAAGGGCACGTTGAAAAGACAGCTTTGGAAGCTGCTTTTGCTGATTTAAGACCAACCAAGTGACTGAAGCCAGTACCAAGCAGACTGCAAGCACCAGATGAGTACATCTTCCTTGTGGTGTTTATACTGTGCAGCAACACATCTTTTGTTCCCCCAGATTTTCCTTCCAAACCTTGCTACTGCTTTCTTTTCCTTCCACTTTAAGGGTTTTGAAAGAAGAGGTAATTTCCCTCAATTTGTTATTATGAAAAACTGACTAATGTGAATCTAAGAGTTCAGTCTTGAATTAATATAAGGTTAACACTCATGGCAGCTGAGTGATGGGGAAGCAGAAGTGACTCTGGCTTGCAGAAGGTCCCTGGAGGCCATCACACTGGCAAGAATTATTGCCTGAAGGGCAATTACATTGGCAAGCATCAGCTGGAGCACCGTGCACCCTACTTTCTCACCTCATCATGCCAATTCATGCCGCCAGCTTTGTTCTGACACCCATCCTCTATCACAGGAGCAAGTGGCAAGGAGCCAACTGTGCTCAGCATGGGGTCCCTTCTCCTCAGAGAGCCAGTAACTGAGGGCCAGCTCAGCCTGTTACTGTGGCTGCAAAAATACAACAAAAAGCAATGAGAAAAAAATAAAGCCTCATTGAATAAAACCCAAAAGCTTGGCCTGGTCTAAAGGACTCTGATAAACAAGAGGACCAAGACAGTGGGAGTGAAGAAAATCAAACGCATGTATTTGAACTAGGCCTGACTGATGGCAAATGAACAGATGGACCACTCTACTCATCTTCCTCCTAGGGAGAGAGATGATAATTCAACTGTGAGACAAAAGATGTAGATGGAAAGGTGCAGATTCTATCCTGGCTACCATGCCTGATACCTTCTGAGATGGTTGTGATCCCACTGAGCTTTTGTCCCTTTAGGGTTGGGGGTGGAGTTGGGCGACATACCAAACTTGGCACTTGATTGAAATACTGCTGATTAGAGGCTACTGAGAGAGAGGCTGCGTTGCCCAGAGACTTGTCCCCAGATGAGTTCATCCTCTGAGCTGTGGCCTCCAAGGTCAGCCTTAACCCCAGACAAGGACTAGCGTTAGGGACGAAGCTGGTTGTGGAACTGTAAGAGTATTGCACCTTCTATTTCATAAAATAATAATTGATGAGAAAGCTGGAAATGCAAGACTGAGCAGCTACAGAAAGCTCTCATAAACAAAACAGAGAAGCACTACAGGCCTACTTGTTGCAAAGTGCTGCTTTTTCAGAGCTACCTTTTAATAGGATCCAAAATGTATTTCTGTTCAACATCCATACTCTAGAAACTGAGATACATTTGTAAAGAGAATATAAAAACTACATGGAAATGTAGAAAGCTGTTAACAGAATGCTAGGAGTACATTCAAATGAGTAAAATCATCATAAGCAGACTGGAAAATATTTGAAGAAACTTATGTCTGTTGAGAAAGCATATTAGGTCTCAGAGCAAAGTTGTTATCAGGAAAGACTGTCAAAATATGAATGAAGCAGCTAGCTGTAGGATAAAGGAAGCTATTAAAAGCAAGCAAGCAATAGAAGGCTGAATACTAAGGAGACAAAGTTTGCTGCTGATTTAGTTATTCAAAGCAGTTGAGAGGCAAACCAATTGTGAACTATCAAAATAACTTACAGTGACTACGATTTAATATAGATAATGAAATTCAGCGTAGTTGAATGTAAAGTGATAAGCAGATGGAAAAGACTCTATCTTCATGTTCATGATGGGATCTAAGCTGCTGCTTGCCATCCAAAAGTGGTGCCTGGGACTAATTGCTCACTGTCTCTTCCAGTGCCAGGATAGAGCAAAGACAGCCTAGATTCAAAACAAACTAAAGACAATAAACAATCTTGTAAGCACTGAGGGAGCATATTATGAAGCTTCTTTCCTCAAGGATGTTGAGAATTCTGCAAGTCTGTGATGAAGAGATGTGAAGTCATGATTCCTGACACCCAGCTCTAGGTAGGGCTTTTTTACCCTGCCTCTGAATAAGGAAATGAAGAAAAGATGCAAAGACTGGCTCAGAAGCAGTGGTTGCAGCAAGCAGGCTCTGATTCAGAACAAAACGAACTCCTAAGAGACTGAAAGGTACATCACAGCTTCAATGGGCCTGGGCCTGTGGGAAATGCACATAGCAGAGCAGCATGCCACTGCAATGCTTCACCTCCCTGCTCAAAAAGGTGCAAACAGCCCGACCTCACTGTGCCTAGCCTCAGAACTGGCTGAAGCTCACCCATCCTGAAACAAGGTGGGCTCACTTAGAGACAGGTGAGGCTGAAAAAGCCCTGCTAAGACATTGTCACTGTGACCTCGGACAGGTTCTCATTGCACTCTGCAGTCTACTGCTAACTCTATCTCAGGCTCCTTCCCTCCCTTCCCTCTCTCCTTTTCTCCTTCCTTCCCTTCTTCCTTCCTGAATTGCTTCTGAATTTCTTCTAGGTTTCTTCTTTCCAAATTACTTCCTTCTGAATTTCTTCCAAATTCCTTCCTTACTTCCAAATTCTCTCCTTCCAATTCCCTCCTTCTTTCCTTCCATGTATCTATCTTGTGTTCATAAAATACAAGGATATGTGGTCTTCAGATTTTCCATCCTACATATATTCTTCCCATGGTCATCATCAAATTATCTCATCTTTTATTTTCCCCTCATCATCTCTTACTTCAGAACTACACCCTGTTGTTCCAAGCAAGAGTACTTTGCAATGCCAGTATCAGGCTTTTATCTGAAGAAAATAGTTATTGCAGTATATGATGGGCAGAAACGTGTCAGGAGAATATTTTTACACTTTGTTTTATGACAGAAAAGTGAATGCCACAATTTTAATAAAATTCGAAATCCTTCATGTGGGAAAAACTTCTGTCAACATCAGGAGGAGCTCATAGCCCCCAGATAAGGCTCTTTTTGATGATGATTGATCAAGACCACAGTTTAGCCTGCCTCCCTAAATACTGACATGCTACTTACTGGCAATTTTTTTGCCTTCTACATCTTTTCTAAATGCATCTGACATTGAGATGCCCATGCTTTTTTTTTTTTTTTTTTTTTTGGAACTCCATCTTTGCTAGAACTAGAGGAGAAAAAACCCAAAACATGGCAAGAAGAGAAAAACCGAGATTTTACACGTATGTAAAGTGAATAGCCCAGAGCTGTTCCACAAATGTTTCAAGTATCACCAGCCTGTTTTTATTCTGTAAACCCTATACCAGTTGCACTGAAACCAACATACTGCACTGGTGCAGGCATGGGGAATCAGACCCTACATTAAAGGAAAAAAAAACCAACCCAATGACTCAAAACCTGTTAGGAATCACATTGTTACATAACTCTCAGAAGGCCTACCCATCCCATGCATCAAGACAGTTACCACCACACTCTGGGGACTAAGGACTGTATGTACCAGGAGCTGTAATTTCCATCTTTTTAACAACTGAGAAATGAACTACAGGCCAATGCAGCTCATTAAGCCTGTAGACAAGGAATATACTTTCATGCAGCTGCATTATGCTATATCAGCTCAGTTTGGGGTCAGACAGACATCAGAGCTCATGCACAGGCTTGAGTAAGATTGCATAGTCATGAGCAGTGACAGAGATTCAGAGACTGGGAGGTTGGGAAGAAGTATGCATTTCTTAATGGCAGCAAAATGAGCTGCCCTTTCCCTACAGAGTGCTTAGCTACTTGCTTGCATCTACATCAGTCCTAAACTGGAGCCTGTAAGCTTTTTGGAATGGAGACTGTCTTCAGACTTGAAGGTGCTGTGCTCTGCACTTGACAATAAATTGCAGTAGAATTCTTTCCCTTTTATGTTGCATTCTAGTGATATTTAGATTACATTCAACTACAAATAACCTTGGAAACTTGGAACATGTAGATCTTCCTGAGTAGTTATCAAGAATGTCATATTAAATACTGGACTATCTCCACTCCCTTAAGAGATAGATCCATCGTCTCCTGTCAGTGACTGGTCAATTTTCCTCTCTACTGAATGCTTCCTTTTCATGATAGAAGAACACATGCCAGACCAGGCATGTCTAGGGCTTTATTTGTTATCTGTCTGTAGTGCTTGAACTCTCTCATAGTTTAGATTGTTGAGACTCATAAATGCACTCAAGATACATACTCCAACAAGCTATTTTTCTCTACAAATACAAATCCTGTTATGTTTCATTATTTCCATACTCATAACAGTTAGTACTTACTCTTATTCAGACACAGAGTGATGCCAGCAGTGCTTACCACTGACAGAGGAAATTACATGCATTTTTTTCCCAGTTTTTGGTGAACTTGTGAGAAAACACAGCTACTGATTTTGCTTATGGCTTTGAATTGCATCGAACATTACCTTGTGTCATACCTATAGACTAAAACATGATTAGCACCACTGTCTCCCATCTATTTTGACTTCATTTTTGTCTCTGTTAGTTAAAAGCAGATTTGAATGTGTACCTGCAGCATATGTACAGATGTGGTTTTCTCACTCCCTTTGGCTTGTAGGTGGAAGGTATTCTCAGTGATAATTTCCATCAGCACTTCTAGGTATTGAGTAGCATATTCCAGTGGGCAGAGATGAACAGTATATGCTACGGATACCTTTGGTTCACAGGTTCTCTTTTTTCCACAGTTCCAGGCACTTCAAACTTCAGTACACATTGCTCTTGTTCTGTAATGACATACACAAAGATGCTTAGAACCAAGATATGAGGGAGGAGGTTTCCTCTGAACATGTTATTATGGTTTAGTGAGGCTTTTCACAGAAAATTCACACTGAGGCCCTGCATGTTAAATTTGGGAAGGATAGAGCTGTGGGAGCTGAGAAAATGGGAACAGGAGAACCCATAACTATATGACCATTAAGATCTGGGAAAAAAGATGTTGAAGAAGTTTCAGATTGTGGAAGGACTTGAAAATTAAGTCACATGGATAGGAAACATAAGATAATACAGTGCCATTTGGGCCCTTGCCTAGGTTTTTTTGCCTAAAATATCAGGCATTCCCAAAGTTCACATTAACATAGATATTTTTCTCAGTTCAGCTTCAAATTGTTGATCTTATATGAGGTCCTATGACAGCCTGTGATTTTTTTCAGGTCCATTCACACCAGATAGTTTGAATAATGGTCTGGTTGGTCTGTGTTTTTGAAATCAAACCTCTGAAAATTCTCCTGAGTATGTCTTTTACTCCAGAGACAGCTCATTGCTTATTAGCAGCAGTCACAGGGACATAACCTCTGGAAAATGCTGCTGATGCACAGTGCATTAAAAAAAACAACTATTTGCCATTACAGTGTGATTTGTGGAGAACTTTGTTATGAATATTCTTTTGCACAAGAGAGGCAAGGCTAAGCAGAAAACCTTATCTAATCCTGTTTTATGCCACATGCCATATTAAATGTATCAACTGTTATCATACAGGATCCAGATGTAAACATGCTGTTGGCTATAACCATCTATTAAAGTTACATATAAATATAAACCCTGAGGCTGAAATATCTTTTCAGTTTTCTCTAACCCATGCTGGATTAACACATCAACAGCTGTGAAAGAATGTTTTCAACTATGTCACAGAATCTTATTGTTAAGAGACTACCCAGACATAATATCCAACAGAAAAGAATTCTAAGTCTCATTTGCTCTCTGCCTCTGCTGCACCAATGTGAGTGAAACAACAGGCTTAACATTTTAGAATTTCCTTTCATCCCAAAACAGAGTAAGAAGTTGAAATTTTGAAAATTGTGGAATGGAAAAGCCCCCACACACTGGAAAGGTACTTTATTCAGGCACTCTTCTGAAATAAGATGTGTGCCTTTCAGAGCACCGCTGTCAGCATCCAAATGAGCAGCTGGAAAAAAAGCAGCTTCACCTGACTAAAAATACAGAGAAGGCTTTCAATAATTTCCCTGAAGGGTAATATTGATGGACATTGTGTGTTCTTGCAAAACAAAAAATTGATTTCATCCAACCCATACTTCCTCAGTGTGGAAAAAAGAATGAAGTTTTCTTTAGAAAGGTAAGACAGACATCAACTCATAGTACAGGGATGGTTAGAGGCAACAGGTTTTGCAGATCTTGCAAACGGTGCAAAATTAGGCCCATAGCTTTGGTTTTGTTTTGGTTTTTTTCAGTAAATGCATATATCACCTTCTAGGGTGTTTCCTTTCACCATTGTTTTGTTCTCATCCACACCTATGTGAAACTAGAGTCACTTCCCTCAAGATGTTCTGCTTTAGGTATTTTCATTTTTCTGTGTGAAGTTCTGATTTCCTGTCTTTACATTTTGCATTTGTCTACTTCTTTACTCCTATTTACAAAGTATCATATCATAGTATCATAGTATCATCAGGGTTGGAAGAGACCTCACAGATCATCGAGTCCAACCCTTTACCACACAGCTCAAGGCTAGACCATGGCACCAAGTGCCACGTCCAACCTTGCCTTAAAGAGTCCTCCTTTCATTCCTGTTTCAATTGCACTGGAGATTTTCACACCCTGCTATAGCAATGAAAGAAAAAAAAAAAAAAGAAATAAAATTGCACTATTAATGCTGAATTTACAGCTACACTTTGGAGTGAGATGGTTCCTTACTGGGCAGAACACAGCCCCAGCAAAAAGCTCCAGGCCATCTTCTGATCTCTCCTTGAGCATGAAGCATTCTGGGGAGATCCACAGCCACCCCTCATCCTTCAGCTGAGCATTTACCAACACGTGGCTGCCTACAAGGCTTAAAGGAGTGCATGCAGGGTTAATAGCTGTCTCTTTCATACTTTGTTTGTTGGATCCTCTTTTCATGGTGGAGCTCCCATTTTCAATATAAGCTCTTTCAGCTTTTAGGGACAGTTTTTTGGGAGAGGTGTATGAGTGAAATCTTGGCACAGCTGCATTCTGGGCACTGGTGGAGACAAATCCTGTAATTATAAGATAATTTCTCCCTCATCTTTGCTATTTTTGCATGTCTGAACAAATGTGACTCTGAAGCAGAGAAAACACCATGCTATCTCCTTCAAATTCAAGTTTTCAGTATCTCTGGCTATGCTATTGAAGGTGACTCTCCAAGAATCTTGTTCCCACTGGATTCCACAGAAAATAAAGGTGCATAGCCCTTTGCAGCTAAGGCCTTATGCCTTGCTTTCTCTGATGGCATCTCTGTGGATGTCATGGCTGCACTTATGAAAAAGTCTAGTCCTAATCTAGAGAAAAAAAGGATGCAGCATGCAAGGGTATATTATTGACAGCAACATCTTTGAAAATACAACTCTTCTTGGCTCTGTGCATAGGCATAAATATATCACCATTCCTTTCCATTCTAGTAAGCAGAGATATTTCTTGTCTACTTAAATTTTAGGGCTGAGGCACACCAGCATTTATGATGGTCCTTAATGCACCATCAAGAGAGTCTATCTACTGTCTTAACCAGTCTGGATATATAGACTTTGGAAAACAAACATCCTGAAGTACCTGAAGCAAGAGCAGTGAGTTTTGAAGCACAGATTCTATTCAGAAACTACTATCTTTGAATTTGTGGTTTGGATTAGGCTCAAGAAAAGCACAGAAATGTTCCTTCTAAAGGTTTGTCTGGAGATTTGCTCCCAGGCAACATCATCCAGACTTTCTGTACAACTCCAAGCCCTTTTCCCCTATTGTCCTTAATTTTACAACTAGCCCCAGAAAGGAAAAATGTAACCCCACATCATCATTGTCATGTGTGGGGTCTCCTTCCTACCTCTACCTCACACAGCTTTAGTATCACAAGGCCTTTTAACAACCAGAAAGAAGGAAAATCCCCCGTGCATCTGGGCAGGGGTCATCATGGCTTCAGCAAAACTGGCTGTGGAGGTTTGGGGATGTGCTGCTAGGCACAGGCCAGCTAAGCTGGGTGTCTCACATTGGCAGTTTTTTGAGTATTTTCTCTCTTTCTATTACCAAAGACACAAGCAGTCAGACAGACAGGTGCAGTGGAAGCTCAGTCCAGCCTGGCTATAGCTCCACTGGTGCTGGTGGGGCTGCTTGGGTGGTTCTGTTCTGCTTCAAAACCCCACAGGTTGCATTGGGTTGAAAGGGACCCTCAAAGGTATCACACAGTATCACAGTATCATCAAGGTTGGAAGAGACCTCATAGATCATCAAGTCCAACCCTCTACCACAGAGCTCAAGGCTAGACCATGGCACCAAGTGCCACGTCCAATCTTGTCTTGAACAGCTCCAGGGACGGCGACTCCACCACCTCCCCGGGCAGCCTATTCCAGTATCCAATCACTCTCTCAGGTCATCTTGTCCAACCCCCTCACTGCACTGCTTGCCTGTACAAAGTGTAAGCAGTGCCATTTCCCCTTAACAACAATTTCTTTGAAGCCATAGGGAGTTGAAAATATTCCCTCCTTTTTGTGCTTTGGTATCACTTGCCTGGATTTACATATTTTTGTGTCTGACAAAAGTATATCCCTATAATCAGATTGAGAATGTGACTTTCTTTTTACGTTGCTTTGTCACCAGATAATAGTAGATGATAATTTGGATAGTCTCACTGAGACCCAGAATGGTTAGGGCTGAATGGGCCTCCAGAAATGGTCCAGTTCTATGTGGTCAGACGTCAAGTATCTCTAGGGATGGTGACATTGCAATCTCTCTGGGCAGCCTGTGCATGGGCAACCTCACAGCGTGCAACTTTTATGCTTAAAGGAAATGTTTTGTGTTGAAATATTTCAAAATTCAGAATATCAGATACAAGAGGACACTCGTACAGCACAGTCATGATTCACTCATCGATGCTAAGTGATATACAAAAAATATACTTCTGAGAAGTTTTAAAGTTGGATGTGGTGCATTTGTTCAACGGTTCTTTATGTATGTGGGTCAAGTGGAGGACAGTTTCTTTACTGTATTTTCTAGCCTTTACACAATTCAGAATTTTTTCCCAGCAGCTCAAAATGATCTTTAGGTGAGATGCAAAATCTGCTCATCATCAGGCCATTACCCTGCATTTCAGTCACTGTGAGTAACTTCAGCATGCCTGTTACAGCACTATGAATGTGAATCATAGGATCATAGAATGGTTTGGGTTGGAAGAGACCTCCAAGGATCATCTAGTCCAACCCATCTGCTGTAAGCAGGGACATCTTCTACTAGATCAGGTTGCTCAGAGCCTTGTTGAGCCTCATCTTGAATATCTCCAGGAATGGGGCCTCAGCTCCTCCCCAGGCAACCTCTTGCAACATTCCATCACCCCCATGGTAAAGAACTTGCACCTAACATCCAATCTACATCTACTCTGATTTCAAACTATTGCCACTCATCCTATCACTACAGGCCTTTGCAAATAGTCCCTCTGCAGCCTTCTTGTAGGCCCCCTTCAAGTATGAGAAAACCACCATTAGGTCTCCCTGAAGCCTTCTCTTCTCCAGGCTGAACAATCTCCGCTCCCTCAGCCTGTCTTCATAGGAGTGATGTTCCAGTCCCCTGATCATTTTCATGGCCCTCCTCTCGACCTGCTCTATCAGGTACAAAGATAATATTTCATGACATCAGTGTCAAATATAATAAGCTCACCATCTGCAGGACATTCTGTTTGTTTTTTCCACTGAAGATTTCATAAATTAATAAAAACCCCATATTATTTTCCTCAACCAAACTGACAGATATTATCTGGTCTACCACTAGATAAAAGTATGTGAACAGCTCTCAGCTAGTTCAGAGGTCCTTAATTTTTCTTTTTGATCCGTCTTACACCATTTTATCACAGGGACATCTGTTCCTGATTTACACCAACAGCCCGGCAGGAGGATCAGACCCACTAATTCCATAGGAGTGGCTGAGGCACGGCTGTGTCTAGGCACAGCTGCCCTAATGCACACAGTCAAGTACAGCTGATTTCTTTGTTTTACTGGGCAGGATAATAAAGTTTTCCTGAACAGCAGTATTTAAAGCAAGCGAACTATGTGAAATCTCTCCCCTCAGCTGCTATTACACAGCTTGCAACCTTTCGTTCAGGAGATTAAGTTTGCAGCTCTTTGCGTTATCTCTTCATAATTGGAAAACTTTTGTTCTGACAGAGGCAATGTGGCAGCCTCCCTGCGAGCCTTGCTGCAAGCCAGTGCTGAGTGCCATCTGGAGAACTGATGCCGAAGTCAAGCAACAACATCCTGTCATATTTTATCTGAACTTTGCAACAGAACAACGAGTAACATCTTAGCTTCATTTGTCTGGCTCTCTCGTGCTCTTGGCAGAGGTCATAACCGGTGGTGGCTTTGCTGATTTGCTGCATCAAAACTAATTAGGTTACAGTGCTCACTGACAGAGCCTCTCCTAATGGCATAAAAGCCTCCGGCTTTAACTTTTCTCATTATGTCAAAGCAAAGCTTAACATTAATAAAATTTGCACCTGTATCAGCTTCCCAGTTGTAAGCTTGAGCATCTATTATTAGCACATAGTAGACTGATGGAGCTCTCAATCCCCCAGCTTCATTTTTGGCTTTTTCTTTAAAGGTGCTGCTGCTGAGAAGCGGGGCTCCTGGCATGCAAACATGTGCCTGACACTGCAGACGCAGAGTTCTAAGTCCAGCCTCTTTGCTTTTTGCATCCTTCGGAGCAACAAGAATGCCCCGAATTGACTCGACGTGGTTTGTAAGTGAACGCACTGAAGCTGCCTCCCGCCTGCCTCTAACGAACTTGGGTAGGTGACCTTTTCACCGTGCTTATTGGAAATCTATTCTTTTACCAGACACTTTCACAGTTTGTCTTACTGAATGAGTCAGGTTTTAAAATCTGACTAAAATTAAGATAACCGTTGCATAAGGTTAAAATTGGGGCAATGCTCAGGGTAAAAGCCAGGGCATATTTTAATGGCACTTCATACACGTGAGAAACCAGCAGGAAAGAAGATTTCTGTCTGCACAGAGGGAAAAAAGAGAAGTAAGGTTTAACAGTTTCCTGCTTAAATGTTGTAAAACATGTCAGCAGGAGGCTGTGGCAGTAAGAAGAATTGTGCTTTCTCACAGCAGGGAAGTGGCACTTCACTAGACTGGCTACATCGATTATCAAGATGAGGCCGTCTTAAAGAGCAAGCACAGCACTTAAATGTATTATAATGTGTGGAAGAATCATGATTTGAAAAGACAACACTGTGTATTTGCTGTAAGACTTCCCACCTGCTACTGCTTGCAGGGGTTGCAGTAGTGGTGAGAGCTCATGCAAGTTTGTCTTTTATTCTTGTCCAATGAAAATAGCAGCTGAATCCCACAGACAACTGCCAGTTTTGCACTGTGCTTTGGAGAGAGCCTGGATTTTGTTGGGTATTAATGTCAGATCATCTGCATTTGAGAGAGACGTTAGAAGTAAGAATGAGGTCCCTTCCAACCTTGGTGATACTGTGATACTGTGATACTGTGAGGGTTAAATAAGTTGTTTGGGTTTTTTAGAATTCTTCCTATGCTTAAAATGACTACCATGCTGTTAGTTAATATTCTTGCAATTCCTGTTTATCTATTTGTTCTTTACACTTTTGTTTTTTTTGCATAAGGAATTGCAAAATTCTGGAATTTCTAGTGCTCTCATTTGAGATAAAAGCTTTGAATTACATTACAGTGTGAATTCCAATTCAGAGCATTGTAAATAACACTGCTCCTTTAAAGTCATTTGGTTCCTCTTGATAGATAATGCTCTGCTTTACTAAATCTTCCTATCCATCTGTCTCATTTAATATATTTTGTTCATTATAACAATGTATGGAAAAAATTTCGAGCTATGTTCACCCATTCTAGTGTGATAAAATGGACCATATGCTCTTCACCCCCAGGACCATTTACAGTTGGGAGCTGTATCTTTCTGAACATGGATGTGCATCAACATGAATGAGATTTGCACCAATGTGAATGACAAACTGTGTGAATGAGTTGTATATGATAATGGATGTGTGTGGAGAAATTAGATCTGGAATATACTGTTCATATCTGTGATGGTTTGGGTGTTACCCACCTCCCCACTCTTATGAAATCACTCAGACTAGAGTGATTCCTGGAAGTTAAGGAATGAAGCTTTATATTTACAGCTTAGCACAATATACAAGCAGATATTTACAATAGATACATCTATAGACAGAAATATACAAGTTAAAGGTGATACAGAAACACAACACCTCTCCCAGAAAACAGACTCCCCAGAAGGGGCTCCCAATCACCCTTCCACCTTCTTTCCACTCCTCTACCTTATCCCAGAGCTTGCCTTATGTGCAGGGTGAGGTTGGAGGATTGGCAAGGGGGGTTAGAAAGCAGAAGGATTAGTTACACAGCAAAAGTCCAGGGAGAAAGCATAGGCTCCGACAGAGACCCACACATACTGTCTTATCTATGTTTTGTGTTCTTGTTTTTATACATCTCAGCAAGCCTGTGAGTGAGGTAGACATCACCACTGTCTTCTTTTCGTAGCCTATAATCTAATTTCTCTCATTAAATTATTTCAATTTGCCTCAAACTAGCACAATATCAGAATAGTTAATTAACTGAAGAAACTGGATATTTAAGAGTAAAAAACTGCTACATGATTAGTAATCTGGCTGGATTTCTTTCTGAAAGGAGACTAACCTGGGCAAAATACGTAGGGGGACAATACAGTGACTATCTGAGTCAACAGATATTTGAGGAGGTTCAGATCACCAACAGACTATATATGTGTACACACCTCCTGCTTTACCACCTTCATTTCAATTTGCTTGTGATAACAAAGTTAATCATGTGCATAAATAAGTGCAGGGTTATAGCCTAACTATGGAAGAAAATGAGTTAGCATGTCAGCCACTACTCCAATTAAGAAGTATAAATTATAGGAAAGAGTTAAGACAAGATCAAGAGCACCATTGTCACAGAAAGTGTCAGGCTCTTTTCCTTGACTGATGAGTGAAGTTTCATTGGCCCTTAAAGCAAAGCAACTGAATTATTAATAAAAGCAAAACAGCAACCAATACACTCTAAATGGGTTATCTATGTGCCAACTGTTGCCTCTGTCTCCATGTGAGTGTTTCCAAACGAATGTTTTGCACTGATCAGAACAAAAGCAACATCTTACTATATGTGCTTGGAAGGAGCTACAGGTACAGTGTTGTGGGACCACAGGGCAGTACAGCAGCTAAAGCTTCTAGTTTGGAAACTTAGCATGAGTTAGTAATGTTCACTGTCATTAGCTTGAAGATTTTTTTGTTTGTTTGTTTGTTTTTTCTTATTTGATTTAGGAAACTTAAAATTCTGAGACTGCTCTCTTGGGACAGAAAAAGTATCTGAGAAAGCACCATGGACAAATAAATATCCTCTTGTTTGCATATACACAGTAATATGACTGAGGAGTCAAGGGGTTGGGGGGAGGAGGAGAGAAAAAAACCCAAACGAACAACCCAAAATGAAAAAAAAAAACAAAACCCAACACAACTATTTCCTATTTTTCAAAACATAAGGGAGGCTGGGTGAGACTATTACCCATCACTCATTCCTGCTTCCAGTGTGGGAGTGCTGCGAGAACCATGTATTACAGCTGCTTTGTCCTGTGAGGTAGCTTATAGGGAGATAATCTAGCCATAAATTCACAATAAAGAATCCCCTGCTGCAGAGGAACGCTGCTGGATATAAATGTGCTATAGTCAAACTGTGCAGAGATATAAAAGCATGTCAGAAAAGAGGGAGCAGAGCTGAGGCATTGTGGGATGCTGCTGCACACCATCTCCACAGCTGGAAGGACACCAGGGTGTTCCTGCTGCTGCTGTGGAACTGTGCCCCAACACATCCTGCCTGAAACTGCCCTCTGCTCTCCAATGAGAACAAAAATGATTATGTGAGAGAACAACCTTTTGAAAGACTAAAGGTCTGGAAACGGAAGGGCTCCTACTCCATCTGCCTGTTGCGTTGAGTTCTCACTTTACACAGCATCAACACTTCCTGTCTTTTGTGTAGCTTCTGCCAATGTCATGCACCAAAACTCACCTCTTTCAGTAATATCTTTTTAAGTCCCACGTTTTCAATAGAATGAACAGGTAAACTGACTTAAGCCCTGGAAATCTATGATGAAGCCAAGTTCTTCAGATCACTGTCATTCACAGTGGAGGGTTAGTTGATTCAGTTCTGATGTACATCTTTAGATCAAAAAAACCCATAAAATTAAATGCTGACAATGGTTACAAGTTGGATAACACAAAGCAGATACAGAATGGCAACTGCTACTTATAGAAAAGCATAGGGCAGTGAAAATGGAAGTGGGAATCAGAGCTATGATGTAGACTTCAGGGTTGGGGGATGAAGATCACCAAGTTCCCTCCAAGACAGTTGTGGCCACCTTCTGTTTCTCATTTTGCTAAGTTGTGTCTCCACAGTTGAGGATGGGTGATGATGAGACATTTCTAGTACCCAGCCTCTTATCAAAACCGAAACTATCAGCAGCGTTGTGCAGACTTGATTTGGTCTCTGAGCATGCTAAATCATGTTTGTTCTACATTGATAAATTTCAGTGTATTTATCTGCCTTCTAAAGTATGTGTGGATCACATTTTGTTGAGGGATATCTCTAATAGTGGGTGTGGCAGAGAGTTACTGGACAATACAAGGTTCAGTGCCACAGCAAGAGCAGCTCTCTGAGATCGAGTCATGCTCGCATAAGTTAGATTAATATTGCAGTTTCACGCTTCTTCTGAGACTCAGTTCTGGCTGGAGTGAGTTTTCTAAGCCCACTCAGCCAACACACACTGAAGAACATATTAATCTATTTAAATGTAACACATTTTGTTTGCAAATGTATTTGTCACATAGTCTGTTGACATGGTTTAGCATCTTGTCAGCAGTGCTCCAAGTTCAGTATTTTCCCACGCTCAGCAAGCACAAACTATTCCTTTTGCTAGTGTGTTGCAGAGGTGCACTCTGTAAAAAGAAAGGGGACAATGCTCTCACAGCATGAGTAAGGAGATGGCTAACAGTGCCAGAAATAAAGAGATGTATCTGCTGCATATCTTCTGTAGGATTTTAAACAGGTCTGAAATAGCATCAGCTAAATCAGCCTGTCTCTGTTGCTCTGAGGAATGTAATGTCTCCATCTGTTTTTAGGCTCCAAACAGTGCCACAGCCTGTACGACTCATCTGACTCAGGTCTTGTGGCTTAAAGAGGAGAGCCAGGTGCTTGGTGAATTGAGACAGTTTTTAGCTCCTGGCATTTCTAATAAAGACCTATTTTTTTCAGAACCTCTTGCAGAGGTTTTGTCATTGGAGGAAAATTTTTCTTCACCTCTGCCAGCCTGCTTCTAGATCTGTGAAGAGGCAGAGTTCAGAACACCTCCCTGGAGGTGTTCAAAAAAAGACTGGATGAGGCACTTAGTGCCATGGTCTAGTTGACTGGACAAGGCTGGGTGATAAGTTGGACTGGATGATCTTGGAGGTCTCTTCCAACATGGTTGTTTCTGCTCAAGGGTGATCTCATTGCTGTCTACAACTACCTGAAGGGAGACTGTAGCCAAGTGGGGGTTGGTCTCTTCTCCCAGGGAACCAGCAACAGAACAAGGGGACACAGACTCAAGCTGTGCTGGGGGAGGTATAGGCTGGGTGTTAGGAAGAAGTTTTTGACAGAAAGAGTGATTTGCCATTGGAATGGGCTGCCCAGGGAGGTGGGAGGTGGTGGTGGAGTCACCATCCCCTGGAGCTGGTCTGTTTATAATATAGAAAGTCTCTAGCAAGGTAGTGGAATCAATGAATCTGCTGGGAGCTGAGGCACAGCACTCCTCTCTGCCCTTATTAGCAACCGTCACTCTTATCAGGAGCAAGCACTGGTTCCTATGTGTTGCAGTGCAACACAGTACATTTGCAAAGGCCTTCCTCTGAGCAACTGGAGGGTGAAGAAAAGGGCTTTTTCTCTATGTTTCTGCCTTGTGATTAATTTTAAAAATAACTTATTTCTTTCAATCTTCAGTTCCCTTTAGCTGCTCTAGAGGATTCCTTTTAGCCACTTTCCTAATCCAAAACTAGTTGTAGAAGGAAAGGCCACTGTGAAATTTGCTGGTGGTCTTTCTGCCTGCATGAGAGAAGGCAGGAGAGAGAGGTCTGAAGTTTTCACTGTTTCTCCTGTAATTTTCTCTTGCATTGAGGAAGTAGATTCAGAAGACTAAACCAAATTAATCTGTCTTAGGGGTACACTGAGAAATTATGTCATAGGTAAATCCATGCTAGACCCACTTAAATGCAGCATGCTGCTTAAAGCTTTATCTGTGATTGCCTTCGTTCCTCTGAGTGTCTCTCTAACACAAGAGCATGCTGACAAAAATATGGAAGCAAGCCACATATTTTGCCTTCAAAAAGACAAGTGTAAATGTTGTCATAGCAACACAGGAAAGCAGAATGCTACTTTATAAAGGGAGGGGAAATGAGGGAGGGAGAATGATAGGTTTAAAGAACATGCCAAAAAAATGACAGTTCTAAAATGAGTAAATGAATATAAATTCTCCATGTGACATCTTCAGTTAGTTACAGGAAAGTTTATTTGTATCTGAAACACAAATAGTTCTGGCAAACTAAGTAACATGTCTAAACAAATCAGGTTTTTTTCATCGCCTATGTCTTGTATGATGGAAAACCTGATATACTAGGGGTCACCCTGGTACTTACCCAGGCCTGATACTGGAAAAAGAGACAGATTACTCTCAGCATCTTTCATTTTTACAAGCAGCTTATGACATCCTACAGCATCAACATTTCAAAGATTCCACTGAAACTACTACATGCTAGGTATTATAAAGAGCTAGGAGGGTAGAAGTTAACATATCTATCCCACAGCAGGTACTTTGGCTATGAAGCCTTTTCTTTGTCTTGTGTGTTATCTGGTGATGTAAAACATGGCCTACTCTGATCTTCCAAAGGCTAAGTTTTGGTAATTTTGACAAGGAACTGAATGAAAATTGTTTCAGTAAGAAAAGTGAAAACCGGGAAGGAACAATCAAATATCTCATAATGGCATGAAAGATACTCCTCAAAAATGTTCTCATCTAGTAAGAAAAAGTTTTGTCTATTTCCAAAATACAGTTGAAATTGTCTTACTACTTTAAATGCTTTGTACTGTGGACTTGAGAAGCTGCTGTCAACAAACCAAAGGAGACCAGAAAGAACTCGTGGCTCTTGGCTGATTGACAGATTCACTTGCTGAAATTTTGAACCCAAAGCTGAAGCCTGAGCAGGGTCCACTTCATGGAACTATGTGAAAGCCATTTGAAAGTTTTTTTCATTTCACAGTATCACAGTATCACCAAGGTTGGAAGAGACCTCACAGATCATCAAGTCCAACCCTTTACCACAGAGCTCAAGGCTAGACCATGGCACCAAGTGCCACGTCCAATCCTGCCTTGAACAGCCCCAGGGACTGTGACTCCACCACCTCCCCGGGCAGCCCATTCCAGTGTCCAATGACTCTCCCAGTGAAGAACTTTCTCCTCACCTCAAGCCTAAATTTCCCCTGACGCAGCCTGAGGCTGTGTCCTCTCGTTCTGGCGCTGGCCGCCTGAGAGAAGAGAGCAACCTCCCCCTGGTTACAACCTCCCCCTCAGGTAGTTGTGGACAGCAATAAGGTCACCCCTGAGCCTCCTCTTCTCCAGGCTAAACAATCCCAGCTCCCTCAGCCTCTCCTTGTAGGGCTGTGCTCAAGGCCTCTCACCAGATGTGTCACCCTTCTCTGGACACGTTTAAGCATCTCAATGTCCCTCCTAAACTGGGGGGCCCAGAACTGAACACAGTACTCAAGGTGAGGTCTAACCAGTGCAGAGTACAGGGGCAGAATGACCTCCCTGCTCCTGCTGACCACACCATTCCTGATGCAGGCCAGGATGCCACTGGCTCTCTTGGCCACCTGGGCACACTGCTGGCTCATGTTCAGGCGGGTATCAATCAGCACCCCCAGATCCCTCTCTGTCTGGCTGCTCTCCAGCCACTCCGACCCCAGCCTGTATCTCTGCATGGGGTTGTTGTGGCCAAAGTGCAGCACCCAGCACTTGGAGCTATTGAACCCCATTCCATTGGACTCTGCCCATCTGTCCAGGCGGTCAAGGTCCCGCTGCAGAGCCCTTCTGCCCTCCAATCCAGCCACATCTGCTCCCAGCTTGGTGCCCTCTGCAAACTTGCTGATGACTGACTCCATGCCCTCATCCAGATCATCTATGAAGATGTTAAAGAGGATGGGGCCCAGCTTGTCATTTAAAAATATTATCTATCTGAGGGCGATTCACTCCCAGGACTTTATATTACGTGCAAAGCATTGTGAAGGGACTATTTTAATGTAGCTGTAGCTTGCTTTAGTATCATAGAGTGAGAAGAATGTCTTAATTAGCTTGCATTCCTCCATTCCTGAAGCCTGCACTACAGATACAGATAGTACTGTTCAAGAGGGAACAGAAGGGTGAATTTTCATTTGGAGCTGGCAAGTGGCACATCATTTCCAGATTTCTGAAGATGGAAAGCTGTGTAAAATTAGAAAAATGTCTATCTGCTGTATTTACAAAAATAAAATGCTGTTGCTAAGGGCCTTGAAAACAAAGAGAAAGAAATGTCTACGTAAAGATAGCTCTGAGTCAGCTTTTGTATCCATCCATATTTCTGTCTTTCTGATGGATTTCTATGGGTCTTGGATCCTTTTAAAACACCAGTTGTAAAAGGATCTGAAAGACTGACAACAACCTCTCTTGACTCTCCTCTTCTTGTCATCTACAGAGGTTAGTTTCTCCCTAAGTAACAGATGATCATACAAACAGGGAAATGAAGTTGCCAGCAGCCAGGGTCCTGCAGGTGTTTTGGCTAGAACAACTGGTCATTTCCTCTCTCACTCTGCGAGCATTGGCTTAAGGTAGTGGTGGCTAGAGATCAGAAAAGTAACACCGAAGCAGAGCTAACACAATGAAAGTCAAGGGCAAAAAGTTATAGTGTGGCAGACTTCTCAGTCCCCTTCATAAACATAACAATGGTTGTAAAACTACACATTGTGCAAGAACTCAGGAGCAATCTTTGCCTAGCAGGAAAGAACTGTTACTGACTTCCCTACAAACGCAAGAATTTCCTGCCTCTCTCTCTTTTTGTTTAATTATTCTTTTTTTTTTTTCTTCCTATACAAACAAATCCATTTCTCACTAGCAGCAAAATAGATTGAGGGGATTAATTTTTACTTAATTGTGGTCTAGGGTGGCCAGATTCCTGTTCACAAGACTTTACTGGATCGCAAATACAAACCAGGCATTAGTGTCACATCCACTCACAGTGAGCCTTGCCCTAGCACCCTTCAGTGCCTTATTTGCCACATTCAGTGGTACTAAATGCAAACCAGCTGTTGTTTCCTGGGAAGTATGCAGACCCAGAGACCCGACAGGCTCTACAGCTCTAAGCCAGTTTCATAGGAGAGGACAGCCCTGGAAAGCCTTTTTCTCTGCTTGCCCTATCACAACAACATTGCTGGTTTCCCAGGTTGATCCTAATTGAATTTCTGTACATATAAATAAGCTGTTACTAGTGTCTAGCTGTTACTGTCCTCTCACCAGGACATTCCTGTTCTGAGCTTCTGACTTGTAATTATTTCTAACAAGAAACCTTGCTCTCATTTTAAACACTTGCCCGCCCCTTTGGGCAAAAGCAAATCTGGGGTAACTTGGGTCATCTCTGCTCAGGGAAATCATACAATTTCACAGGTAGAAAACAGGAAAAAAAAATCACAAAAAAAAGTGAAAAATAAAGCAACCCTCTGTTAATCCCTCTGCTCTAGTCTGAGATTGTCCCATTTGATTTCCATTTAAACATTTTAAAAGGCTGTAAGTTAATATGAACCATTTAGTTCCCTAGATTTTACAGTATTTAAAGTTCACCCTTTAAAATATTTAAAGCGTTTGCATCATTTTATTCTTAATTCTGGATCTTTTGCAGGGAAGTAAAAGCTCTTCAAGACAAAGACTTTCTTCTAAGAGCACAGAAAGTGAAATCACACCAATTACACCTCTGTGGCATACAGGTAAAGGCTGCTGTCAGAAACCAAAGCTGGATGCATGTGTCTTTATGCATTTGGAAGCATGATCACGTTGAGAATGTGTCTCTTCAAGAAACTCAGCTTAAAATAGGTTCTAAAATTGCTAAGAAAGTTAATCTTAGAACCAAAATTGTGAGGCCAAAGCAGGGAAAGAAAAGCACCTCAACCCCCCACCCCCCGTAGAGGGGGAAATTCCCAGGCTATGTAAGACAAACATGTTTTAATGTTGCCTCATTGCTGTGGCAGCTGAGCTCTCTGGTCACTGTGCTGCATGTGCTCCTGGTTGCCATGTGGCCCCACAGTCCATATGCAGTACCAGTGTGGCACAGAGTGGTACAAAATCATTAGGAGCCTTGTATGAAGTGGAGGAACTGAGAATTGGAGGATCTATAGCAGTGTTTACAGCTCAGCAGCTCCTGCAGCCCTCAACCGGCCTCACTGAGCACAGCAAGCAAAAGAAAATCCACTCCTGCCCCATTAGCTGCGTGATTTCTAATTGTTTTGTCTTGTAGAGACACCAAATATCTTTGTAAACAGCCTGTTCAGATTGTTACATGCAAACGTGCATGTGATACCTTTATGAAATATGCAAAACTTGATCTGCTGGGCTATGATGTGATCTGCGGGTGTATTTGAAAGTCTTTTCCACGCTTTGTGTCGGGTACTGAACATTTCTGACAGTTTGTTTGAGGTAAACAGAGCCAATCTGTCAGCATGATTCACTACCAGCACATCTGATAAGTATAACTTAACTTGCAGCAAGGTTGTATGCTTTTAAAGCACTTGCTTGCTTTGCAGTCAGCAAATTACTGTGGGGCAAAGCAAACAAAAAGGAGATAACAAAAAGAATGATGGATCTGATCACGTTACAGAGGAAGCAGCATGATAAAGATATTGCTTTACCTAGCTCAGACACCTGGAAAGCAGAGCCTGTGTCTCAGCTATGTCAGAAGAAGTGTGATCCAGAAGCCCCATGCTGTGCACAGGCACTGTAACAAGAGGCTGTCATCACATATTGTCCCACATTCCCTTTTATATGGATTTCCCTGATTAAGTCTGTTTTGACAGCTTTTGAACAGTAACACCTTTCTCTTTTTGCCTCTGAATTTCCTCCCTCAGAAGGTGCAAATTACGGTTTTACTGTGGCCTGTTAGAGGTGCAAATAAGCACAACACAGCCAAACTGGGACTGTCTGGAAGTAGTAAAATATCAGGACTGAATCCTGTTGAAACATAATACATATATATTGATAAACTGGGGCTAAATGTTGGGCAATGTATTTATGAAATTTTGGGGTAATGTGAAGTTCTACATTTGCCCAGCCTGGGAATTTGGTAAAGCTGAGGATGGAGAGGACATGAGCAACACAGAGATGGTTAAATTCTGGGAATGAAACAGGTTTTGGTGGCAATTGCTACAAGCAAATAATGCTAGTACCCTTTCTTCACACAGAATCGCAGAATCAGTCAGGGTTGGAAGGGATCACAAGGACCATCTAGTTCCAACTCCTCTGCCACAGGCAGGGATACCTCACACTAGATCAGGCTGTCTAGAGCCTCATGCAGCCTGGCCTTAAACACCTCCGGGGATGGGGCTTCCACCACCTCCTTGGGCAACCCGTTCCAGGATCTCACCACCCTCATGATGAAGAACTTCTTCCTAACATCTAGTCTGAATCCACCCATTTCTAGCTTTGTTCCATTCCACCTAGTCCTATCACTACCTGACATCCTAAAAAGTCCCTCCCCAGCTTTCTTTTGAGCCCTGTTAAGATACTGAAAGGCCACCATAAGGTCACTTTGGAGCTTTCTCCTCTCCAGACTGAACAGCCCCAGCTCCCTCAGTCTCTCCTCATAGCAGAGATGCTCCACCCCTCTGATCATCCTCGTGGCCTGTCTCTGGACATGTTTCAGCACATCCACATCTCTCTTGTAATGGGGGCTCCAGAACTGCATGCAGTACTCCATGTACATTACTGTCCTCACTTGACTGGGGCCAAGTAAGTATCTCAAAGTGTAAAAGGTGCAATTCTCATTACTTGTTTCTGAACTTACTTTGACTTCTCATTTTTAGTATTATAGAAATTCTGTGCCTGATTCAAGCAGCACCACTTTGTAACTGCTGTTGTATGGAACAGAAAACCACTTCCTTGACCACAACTTCTTGCTCGCTGTTTATCACAAGCACACTCAGAACGATCATTACTCTATTGCAGATGCTTGCTGCTAAAGGCACAAAAAGAGAAGTAGAACCACATTTTATTCTGTGTTTTCTTTAAAGACTATTGTGGAACTAGACTAAAAGGAATTTATAAGTTTGTGTGGTTTGTTTCTATATCTTCATATTATAAAATCTAAACCAATAGTGGTCATAATTCAGTAAGAACCCATATATCTGCACTGATTCAAAGGCAAACAATCCAACATGACACATTCAGTTACCCATGCTATATTCACCTGAATGGAGATGGGGGGGGTGGGTGGAAATCACCATTTACAGCATACCCCATGATGTTCAGCTGCAAGTGAAAGGGGACATTTGTTCTGGATTGAAAGGAACACCTTCCCTTCCATTTCCAGAGCAAGAACAGCAAGAGTTTCTTTTGTTACAGAGTTTTAAAGGGCTGTTTCACACACACCTTCAAAAAGCAGAACGTTTCTGTATTGTGCCTGCTGGCAGAGCTGAAGGGAGCCTGTTTGAAAATGAAGGTTAATCAACCAAATTTAAGTTGGGTTGTTTACATTTTTAATCACCTGGGTATACATTTCTACCTTGATTTTAGTTGGAAAGTTGAACATATCATTAGAACAACCGAAATAATTGGGGAGGGAAGGGGGGTGGAAAAGTAAGTATGAAAATGGACAAAATTGCAGGTACATGAACCCTTCTTTTCATTTAGTTTAACCTCATGCTTGTGTGATTTCTGGTTGAGATAACAAATAATACTGGCTCTGCCTGCCAACAAACCCAGATTCTCCTGAATTAGAAGACTATCATGGCTGATTGTAACACCATCATTATTACAGGAGCTTTGCTGCAGGTCTACAAAGTCCTTTTTGTGGCATCATTGTGTCCTTTCTCCCTACTTAGAGTGGAAAGCCTATGGGGCAGTGTAACCACACAGGAGAATTTTCACAAACAAGAGATACTACTTGAAGCTTAGCTAAATAAAGCTGTGAGAGGAGTTAAAAAAAGTCCACACCAAGTATTCTAAGAGTTCCTTCCCATTTCTTGTATGCTCTTTCTTAAAAGAAAGGTCTGTTTTTACCATTTACACTCATAACTCGGCCACAATATATCACATTTCATTCATTCAGCCTTTTGCAGCAGTTCTTGGTACTCTAGTACCCTGTTATTTCAGTGAGATAGGAGCTTCAGTGATTAACCAGGATCCTTTAGATATTTTTAAGATTCAGACTTTTTTTTTTTCTTTTCTTTTCAAAATGCTGAACGGAAAACCAAGTTCCAGGCTATGTTTAAAATTCAGTTTTAAAGTCTGAATAATGCAAAGCACATTAAGTTAAAGGTTAGTGTTTTAGCATTGTGTATTTGATTCTATCAATTTACCTTTACTGTAGCAGAAGTATGAAAGTGTAACTCCCTCAGCAGAAACATGCACTCATACATGTCTGATGCAACCAAATGAAGTTTGCAGTAGAAAGCCTAAAATCTTTTGAGTTAACAAAGGATTACTTCTGTTTGATCTTTTTTCTTTGCTTCCCTTGCTTAATAAACTTCAGCTCATGACCTTGTAGAGATTAGACATAACCACCAAAGTAGTAGGTGCTTTTGCTAAAGGTGCATTTTGTATGAGCAGGTATGTCCCAGCTGACACACTTCCATAAAGAAAAGAGCAAATTCTACTGGATCTCCTGGTTGGAAACTGTTGTTTATTTTCTTTCTTTTGTTCATTTTAAGTCTGCCTTGAGTAAGCTATTCCTGCAGCCTGACACACGCTTTCAGTGCATCAGGTTATAGAGCATTACGTGATATAATGCATTTTGACATATCCAGATGTAACGTGACGCACGTGTCACAAGAAATAAGCAAAGCAGAGGCAGTTAATTTTCCTTCTCTTAGATGAACTTGTAAATATCCACAGGTGGTTGAGTCTGTCCTCCTATATGCCCCCATTTTACTAAGGGAATAATAGAGTAGCTGAGGGTAGCCATGAGCAACAGCAGGCTGTAGGACATCCTGTGAGACTGCTGTGTTTTACAGTAATAACATTTGTAGAGCCCAGCAAGTCCTGTCATGCCTATTTAACTTGGTGCCACATAACTATGCATTGTGTTAGATTGAGGTTGCATCAGATGAGTTTTCTTCCTTTGTGTTTCTGACACAGAAGTTAGACAGTTCACACCCACACTGATTTTAAACCCCCTTCTACAGACAGCTGTGGCTGTAATAAGGCACTGCTACATCTGGCATCTGGCAGACAAGTTTCCGCTACCCTTTCTGGATGCTGCAAAACTTTGGGGCATGTCTGTGGTTCTGTCCTGGGGTTGATGGGTTGGTGGAAGGGAGGAAGGCACAGGGCAGGCACAATTTAATTGCTCTCCAGTGTATGCTGCTCCAAGCAATAAAGATGTAGTCTCAGCACTATACATCACTTCCTGGAATATAGTAAAAGCATCAAGAGTGTGTTAAGACAGAAAAACCTCTGAGTATTATTTTTTCCTTCAGGTGCCTAGCATTACTTAAAGCTGAGAGCCAGAGCTTAGAAGTGCCAGATAGGTGCATTGCACTATTATTCTCTCTAGTACAAAAAGGGAGGTGAAATAAACCATTGTTAGCACTTGAAATCGACTGCTGACTTTATCATACTGTAAAGGATGAACTTGCTCTATTTAGTACTGAACACACCAATATTTTGAGGGGCTGGAGGATCTTTTTCTTCAGCTTTGAAGGCAGATAGCATAACTAACAGCATGACCAGTAGACAGATTATTTATTTCACTTTCCTTTCACCTTCTGGGAACAGATTTACCAAGCTGAATTTTCAGCAAGCAAAGCTAACAAATTTTGTTCTTAGTCAGGCAGCTGCATCAAAGCAGAACACAGTGGGAAAGCATTCCCTGACACAGCTCTGTGGCTCCTACAGTTCTCTCCAGTAATCGGAGTAGCCTCCTTCCATGCAAGCTGACAGTTGTCACACTTTCAACTTTAATATGCATAGGTGCAAGAATAAAGACTGTTGCTTTTCACAGACTGAAAATGCTGCCTGAGCAATGTCATCCTGTAGCTTCCTGCTGCCAGTACTGCCTGAACAGACACCAAGACAGTTTCATTCATGGGATTGATGCCATACATGAATCATATGGAAATTATTTTCTTAGGTGGTAGTTTTGTTGTTTACTTTGTTTTAAAGGAAGAAAAAGACAAACATATCAATTAGTACACAATGAATAACATTTGCTTAGCTGTGCAAATGTCAAGAAGATTTTCTTTATTCCAATAAGTAGTACTTCAGAATTCTATCTCAGATCCATTTGTCATTATTTTTTACAGTTTGTCCTTAAGCATTAAGTCAGTTATTTAAACTAGAGATAAAGGGCAAAATTTTCACTGGAATTGAAGATGCTGAATTGGGATTCCAGTTTGAGAGTTGATGATTTTAAATTACTTCATGTCAGATAGCTTAGGGATTTTGAAAGGTTTTTATTTGACAACTCTTTTCTTCTCTATTTTATTTCATGTAGAGAATTTTATTTCTTTGCATGATTCTTTTTTTTTAAACTCTCTTTTCTTGGGAGATGCCTGTGGGGCTGATTTCAGTTAAATTTGCCTTTAACTTAGATTTTTAATCAACTACTGTAAAGATGTTAAAACACAGTGTTTCAGAATAGAGGACAGCTAGTTGTCCCAATCACTTCTCTCAAACAGGTTTTGATATTTCTTTTGGAAACATAAACGACTTGATCTGGTTGACCTTTGTACATTTAGGGAAAAAGACTGTTTCCATGCACATATACATGTGCTGGTGTAAGCAAACACTGCTTTATGTGTCTTTGTTCCTAAATGAAGGATATTGTCCTGAGGTTAATTAGTTCTTTCCTTAGATGTTGTCAATCTTACTGTGAGTATTTGAGTTGCAGGAAAGAGATATAGAATCATAGAATCAGCCAGGTTGGAAGAGACCTCCAAGATCATCCAGTCCAACCTATCATCCAGACCTGTCCAATCAACTAGACCATGGCACTAAGTGCCTCATCCAGTCCTTACTTGAACACCTCCAGGCATCCAACTCCACCATCTCCCTGGGCAGCCCATTTGAAAGGCAGATCACTCTCTGAGAACAACTTCCTCCTAACATCCAGCCTATACCTCCCCTGGTATAACTTGGGACTGTCCCCTTGTTCTGTTGCTGGTTGCCTGGGAGAAGAGACCAACCCCCACCTGGCTTCAGCCTCCCTTCAGGTAGTTGTAGACAGCAGTGGGGTCACCCCTGAGCCTCTTCTCCGTTCTCTTCCCTTGAGAGCTCGAATAGCAGATGTGCTTGGTCACTGCTGCTGCTAGTGTGTAGTGCCAGCTTATCTGCACATGTAATCTGCACAGTGAGGATACAAAAGACTCCCATTTGGATTTCTCCTTGTCAGCAGGTTTGCTCACACACACATATGTATATGCTCACAAAACAAGCCCTAACATGATTAGTATAATTTTCATCAAGATATATAGGAAGTCTGTCAGTCATTTCCATATTCTCCTGCCTCTAGTCTGCTGTTGATCTGAGCTGGGTAAACAATTTTATTTGATATGATTAAATGTCTCAAAGTTACTTCAGGGGAAGGAAGAAAAAAATACATGCACTGAAGACAATATTCATTGTAAATCCAAACCAGCCCAACTAATCCTACTGAAAAAAATAAACCTATTCAACAGAAGTATTATAATCAATATGAAACCAGTATGCATGGGAAACCCCATCCAATTAAACATAAAACATCAGAAACAAAGTTCTGGAAACACCCAGGACGACAATTCCTGTGGAAAGGGTTTTCTTTTTACACAGGAAGTAACAGCCTGTAAATCTCTGCTCTGCTCTCAGAGATGTTTCTCATATGGATCTGAAGATACTTTAATTACTGGATGTCCTGAGATAATTCCTCATCTTCTGATCCTGCAGCAATCCAGGGTATCAGATGTAACACAGCCAAATGTTGGATGGGATGTTTTTACATTTCTGTTGGGTGAAATGCTTCAAGGGAAGTTTTATCTAAGAATCTGAATTTGCTCCCAAAGCATTTCCATGTAATTTAGCATACCAATTCCTTTCTGGATTAAAGTCTTTTCTACATTACTCAAGGAAATATTTCGAAGCTTATAAATCTGATTTTATGATATTTTTTTTCTTTCTAAATTATATCAACATTTGGGATTTTGTCAGGACATTTATTAGAAGACTTCTGTGAAAAACTACTTTGAGTTATGAAACATGAACACCAGCATTACAATCTTCAGTCATAAGGAAGATGACCCTCACAAAGTTTTAAAAGAAGCCAATGTCTGTCAAATTTTAAATTAAACAACTAATTCATAAGCAATCATAGAATCACAGAATCAACCAGTCTGGAAGAGACCGCCAAGATCATCCAGTCCAACCTAGCACCCAGCCCTAGCCAGTCAACTAGACCATGGCACTAAGTGCCTCATCCAGGCTTTTCTTGAACACCTCCAGGGATGGGGACTCCACCACTTCCCTGGGCAGCCCATTCCAATGGCAAATCACTCCCTCTGTCAAGAACTTCCTCCTAACATCCAGCCTATACCTCCCCTGGCACTATTTGAGACTGTGTCCCCTTGTTCTGTTGCTGGTTGTCTGGGAGAAGAGACCAACCCCCACCTGGCCAAAAAAGGGTTCATAAAAATGTAAACACAAAAAGATGTGCAGTTGGAGTTCATGAAATGAAAAAAACAACAACAACAAAAAAAAAAAAACCCAAACCAAACTAAAAAAAAACCAAAACATTCTCTCCTTTTAAAAGAGATTCTGAGCAGATATCAGATGTGCAAAATTGATAACAGATCTGAGCTATTCCTGGGACTCTATTTTTGGGAAGAATTTTTTGTCTTGATGGACAGTGTCACAGCTGTTGAGATTAAAACCTCAAAAACCTAAAAAATTCTTCCAGACCCAGTTTCAGCAGTTTCTCCAATGGAAATTAGAAAGATGGAATAGAGATCAAATAACAAAGATGAATGGTTGCTGTGATGATACTTTTCCATTAGGCAGATGTAGAAGTCTAGAGGGCATCACATGGTGTAAAAATGTGGATTTGAATTTTAAATATCCAAAATAAAGCAAACTAAATGAGAAGAATTGACATTAGACAAGTATACAGCATGGATGTTTTTCAACACTGAAATCTGGAATGAGCTCATTCTTTCACCAGGGCTCTTTTCAAGAATGTAAGAATCATCCCCATGCAATGAGACTCTCACAAACATAAAGAAATCAGCAGAAGCCCTAGTAATTAAATAGACATAATTCATACATTGAAACCAAATAGTGATACAGCTCTCCAGTAACCAAGGAGTGACCTTCTCACCAATCTGTGCTATTTTAGAAGGAATCAGAGCATGTCCAATTTTTCTCTGGAACCTTTGCCTGCTTCATATGCTGTTTTGTAGTTTGTGAGGAGCTTGCCATCTCCGTTGCCTTTTTATTTAGCTAGTCATTGAGGAAATGAGAGCGGTGATTCTCAAACCAGTAATTTAATGTTTCAGTCATTGATCTGTTTATTCATTTATTTTCTGCTCTTGAGATATCATTTCATAATGTGTGGTCATTAAAGGAAGGATTCTGTGGGTATATTTGCCCTGGTGCAGCTTCCTCTCCAAGCACAGAGAAGCCTCAGGGGCATAAATGGCAAAGACTTCTCCTGTTTATAGAAGCATCTGGCTTCTCCACAGATTCCCAAAACAGTTCCATTGGTGGCCCTGAAGATGCCCTTGGGCCTGCTGCATGATTAAGCTGCAGATGGTTTTTTGGGCTCCTTTAGCCTTCCAGTTACAATTTCTGTTAGTGTATCCCAGATTCTGAGACATTTTAGACACTTCAGAAAAGAAGATATACAGGATTTCAGGAGCTGATCCACTGAGGCCAAAGAAGGTGAAAACACACATAGCACATGGAAGAGATGACATCAACAGGGGAAGTCAAGTAATGTTTGTGTTCAAGATCTGCATGTTTCCCTTTGGGTCAGATATGTGACATTCTCTGTCCAAATTGTGTTGTGCAAGAGTTAAAGTGCTTGTGGCTCACAAATAGCAGCGAGTGGTAGCTCTGCAATTCCAGAGTCTTAGTCTTAAACAAAACTCTGGCAAAGGCTGTAGAAAAAGGAGTAGTTCTACTTTATAAAAGACAGCTGAATTTCTTCAAAACCTCAGGAAATTCTTGCTTCAGTGTCTTGTCATACTTAAAGTTGCAACACTAGGATTGCTATTCAGAAAGGAGCTCAACACGTTCATTGTATCATTTTTCTCTCTACTGATAAGCAAGCAGAGAAGTTCTGTCTGTGTAATCTGTGTGGGCATTCAGACCTTTGGTAATACTTGGTGGAAACAACTGCACTAAATAAAGATTAATTACTTGTACTGCAGAAAAATAAAACAATGACCACAGCAATTGCAATCCTGGTAGTAAAAGCATCTGGGATCTGTAGAAGCAGATGTATCAGAGGAAATATCAATACCACATTTTCACATTTTCTTCTCACTGATCACAGCTGCAGTAGCGCCTAATTTTCTGTTCATCACCACTATTTCCTGTAGCACATCAACACCAACCAACTTCTCCCTTCTATTAGCTGGCATCATTGTAGAGTAATGGAGCAGTGCTGACCTGCGTCTTCATCTTCCCCAAAAGTGAATTTTGCTAACAAATCCTTCTTTCTGTGAGTAGAATCTCATTAGCTCCACTGTCTTCTGCCCTGGGTCCATACCTCAACTAAGGAAATAGATTGGGAGTGCTTCTGGTGATTTGCCAGAGCAAGCAGGAGAGAAGCAGCTTGTTTTGCCAAAACAGAAAATGTTTAAAGTCTTCTCTGACATTGCATTTGTTTCACAGGTCTGGGCAGAAGTATCAATGTCAAGAACTTCCAAATGGTCACATGTGTTGGTCTTGACATGTATGTATGAATGACTATTAATTTCTTTAACACAGGAAGTTAAGATTGTATTATTATCTTCCTGTAAGGTTTCTACCATCAGGCATATTTGCCCTCTTATACTAATATGACTTCTCTTGATTGCCCATTTGAAAGCATGTCAGAAGAAATGTATTTCAAGATAAGATACTTGAAGTTAGTGATCTAAGTTAACTACAACCTCCAGGATGGGGAGGAATTGTAAAAACAAGAAGCATATGGAAGATTTCACAAGAGAAGAGTAGGAGAGTAGGAAGTGGGGGAGGAAGAGCAGAAGGAGGAAGATTAGGAGGAGGGAGGACAGCTGATCTTTGCCAGTGGGTAGAAATGGTTGCCACACTCTCATTTTGGTCTAATTTTCTGTTTCACTCTTGTGATGACTTCTCACATGCTCTGTGTTTTATTTGCACATTTCACAAATAGAAGCAGTATTTAACTCACTTAGGGGAAAATGTTAAAGGAAAAAATGTATGATTCTCACTTTATTTTTAGAGCTGAATTTTCAAATGAGATTATAAAAGTTTTAACACCAGTGCCTGCCACCACAGTGTGTAGAAAAGTCAGAGTAAGCTGTGTGCTAAGTAACATGACTAATATCTACCACATGCTGTTAATTTTTGTTTCATTCTCTCTGTAATGGAGAAAATTAGTACTTCTCATTTTTGTTTTCTTTTTAAACAAAACAGGCCTGTCCTGCTGCATCTGTATGAGAGAAGACAGGTTACAGAGCTGCACTTTTCACCTGAAAGGACAACAGGGATGTCTGCAATGGCTGTTGTGTTCTGTTTGGCACGGATTCGTTCTCTAATCTGGGATTACTCCCTAGTAGTTCTCTCTTCTACATAGGTGAACTTCTGCCTCATTGTAGGGATTTCTGCTGTCAACCTGAAACCTCTTTTTGAGTCTTAGAGAGAGGAAGAGAAGGTAGAGAGAGGTGATCACTGGGAGGAGAGCGTTTAGGGAACCACACTCTTCTACTCATTATCAATGTTTCCTGAAGACTCAGTGCTATGGCCAGATGTGCTGCTGTTTTCCCAGCAGCTAAGGATGATGCATATCCAAGATGAAGCCACCATCAGCCAAGGTGGAACACATTCCTCTAGCAGACAGAAATAGCAGAAAGTTTTACCTGAATGACTTCTACAGTGATGGATTTAACCACTTACACACGAGTAATGTTAAAAGAGGACTGCATCATCTCTGCAAATTCTTCAAGTACTTCCTTCACAAATCAGCATAATTTCTTCTTTTGAGGTTCGTGTTCAAGACACCATTTTTTGGCTTATTATCTGATCTTGTCCAAACCCTGGGAATGAACTGGAATTGCTGGATATGAGGATCTGTCATCTTTTTGTCAAATTGTGTTTACAGGGATATTGTCGAGTGCTTGCTGTCATGGTACCTTATGAGATGTATTAGGGCTGCTAGAAGACGATAATTGGGACTGGAAAAAACACTGATCATTGTAAAACTTTGTAAAAACATTCATGCCACTGGAGTTACAGAATCACAGAATGTCAGGGGTTGGAAGGGACCTTGAAAGATCATCTAATCCAACTCACCTGCCACAGCAGGATCACCTGTACAAGATCACACAGGAACACATCAAGGCAGGTTTTGAATATCTCCAGAGAATGAGACTCCGCAGCCTCTAGGCAGCCTGTTCCAGTGCTCTGTGACCCTAATACTGCAAAAGCTTTCCCTTGTGTTCATGTGGAACCTCCTATGCTCCAGCTTGCACACCTTGGCCCTTGTCTTATCATTGGACATCACTGAGAAGAGCCTGACTCTGTCCTCTCTACACTTGCCTTTCACAAAATTATAAACATTTATGAGGTCACCTCTCAGTTCTCCTCCAAGCTAAAGAGACACTGTTCCCTCAGCCTTTCTTCAGAAGGCAGACGTTCCACTCCCCTAATTGTCTTTATGGCTCGGCTCTGGGCCCTTTGCAAACAGTTTCCTGTACTTTCTGAATTGAGTGGCACAGAACTGGACACAATATTCTACAAGCAGCCTCACCAGGGCAAAGCAGAGGTGGAGGAGAACCTCTCTCAACCTACTACCCATATCTCTTCTAATCCACCCTAGGATGCCATTGTCTAGCAGAAAGGGACCTCAGAGTTCTAATCAATAAGAAACTCAATATGAGCAAGCAGTGTGCCCAGGTGGCAAAAAAAGCTGATGGCATCCTGGCTTGTATTAGAAATGCTGTTCCCAGCAGGAGTAGGGAGGTTATTGTCCCTTTGTACTCCACTCTGGTGAGGCCACACATCCAGTATTGTATTCAGTTTTCGGTATCTCAACACAAGAGAGATGTGGAGGTTCTGGAGCAAGCTCAGAAGAGGGCAACAAAGCTGGTGAAGGGCCTGGAGAATACATCTTATGAAGAGCAACTGAGGGAGCTGGGGCTGTTTAGTCTGAAAAGGAGGAGGCTGAGGGAAGACCTCATTGCTGTTGACAGCTACCTGAAAGGACATTGTGGAGAGACTGGTGCTCAGCTCTTCTCAATTAGTGATAGAACAAGAGCGAACGACCTCAAGCTGCAACTGGGTAGGCTTAGACTGGATATTAGGGAGAAAAAATCATGGAAAGAGTGGTCAGACTTTGGAATGGGCTGCCCAGGGAGGTCACCAAGCCTGGATGCGTTTAAGGTTGTTTGGATGTGGTGCCTGGGGATATGATTTAGGGGTGAACATTGTAGAGTAGGATTATCAGTCAGATTTGATGATCCTGAGGGTCTTTTCTAACCTGAATGTTTCTGTGATTCTGTGGCCTTCTTGGTCACAGGGGCACTTTACTGGCTCATGGTCATCCTGTTATCCCTCAAGACCCTCTGGTCCCTTTCCCCTGTGCTGCTCTCCAACAGAGCAGCCCCTGACCCCTGGTTTATGAGATTGTTCTTTCCCAGATGCAAGACTCTTCATTTACTCTTGTTATATTTCATTAGATTTCCCCCTGCCCAACTCTCCAACCTGCCCAGGTCTCACTGAATGGCAGCACAGCCTTCAGGTGTGTCAGCCACCTGCATGAAAACCTGTGAGACGTACAATATTCAATACAGAAGATTCTTATGGTCACTCAGAGTTAGGCTGCTACAGCCAGGCTAGCCCAGAGAAAGACTCTGTCAGTCCCTATGTAAAAGTTTTTATAGGAAAGTTACAAATTTTAGGCTGGGTTAACCTTGCTCAACATTTTCTGCTGGTTTCATGGAGAAAAATCCTGGCTCATACTCTGCACTTTAGAGGTGCTTGCATCTCCCAGACAGGGAAACTGTAATGCAGCAGTGTTGGATGGGTTGGAAAGCATTCTTTCCATGCATGTCCCTATTGGATAAACTTTCTTGATACCACTATTTCCTCATAAGAATGCCTGAACTAGTTCTATTCACTGTGTTGAAACTGGCCCTCAAGGGAAGATACTCATAGAAAGTAATTCTTACTTCTTTTTATCTTTTTTAATATCATTGTACTGCTTAGTGTTAAATCTACCCAAACTGCTGCATCATCACATAGAACGACTTCCAGAAATCAGTGCTTCACAGAAAGTAGCTTAACAAGTGTGCCAGTTTTTCAGCTGTTTGGATCTATGCATGTTGTCTTTGATGTGTTGCTTGGATAGTGGTGGAAGAATACTACTACAAAAACTATGTGCCTTTGGAAGATAGCTCTTTAAAAAGGCATTTTAATTTATCAGAAAATGACTGTGCTTTTTCTTCTATTCTTTTCAAATATTTTCTTAAACAAGGATGCTGTAGATACATAAGTTAATCTAATTAAATATAGTGGAATAAAAATCCTGAAATAGTGGTCTCAGGCTCATAGCCAAAATCTACAGTCATGGACTATTATCTATTTTTATTCCAGAAATTAGTAACAGCTCAGTTCATGTCTTTCCTAGCTGTAGTTCTGCAGCTGAATGAGGAAAAAAACAGATGTTCACAATATGAAAACTTCCTCAGATAGTTCATGAACTCACAAATGTGTATTGTAGAAGAGCAGCCTGTTTCTATTACAAATGAGAAACACCGCTGACAAATACAGCTTGAGATCTCAGCCAGAAATTGTTTTACTGCACAACAGTTCTAGGAACACTTCCCAGGACACAGGCAAATCCCAAGATAAAGAATTGTATTTTCATTGACATTGAAGTTGGCATGATTTTGATTTAAAAATATGTATCTGCAAACATCAGTTTCACATACACGCATCAGTAAATATCTGTGGCAGGGCTTTCCAAATCCACAGTCAGATTATACAGTTATTAGAGCGGTTATTATCATTATGATGATTCAGTTGTAGAAAGGGAAGTTGGAATTCAAGCACCTTCCCTTCCAAATCTTTATAAACACTGTGTCTTGAATACTGTGTCCACTCTTGTGCAGTACTCAGTAACTTGAGACTTCAGAAAAGTGGGCTGTTTAACAGTGGCACGGTGTCTGAGATGTACCCCAGCTGTCTACACCTTTTCCCTGTTGCTTCCAGTACCACCAGCTCTGTCATTACAAAAATACCACAGAAACAAAGCCTGAACAGAAGTGCAGCTGCCTTGCTTTCTCCAAGATGGAGATGTTCTTAAACCCTCATCACGGCACGCTAGTCTCTAGGTCATGAAGCTACTCCCCTACTAGACTCTCAAGACAAGTGTCATGTCACTTTAGGTTTCGTGCCACAGACATCAGAGCCTAAAACAAAGTGTCCTACACTCAAGTTACCTCTTTCCACTTTGGGTGGATGTGGCCTTGCTTTCATATTTCCTTTAATATGTTCACCTTGGTTCCAGTTTTCAGTCACTTCTTTCTTTAGTTCCCCTGCTATTACAGACCCATTGACTATTTACCCTCTATATGGTACATATATACTGTGTTACTTAAATGCTTCCTCACACTAAGAGTGTCTGATTTTACTTCCAACTCTCTAACTTTCCTGTCCTGAAAGCTTTACTGCAGATTAGGATCACATGATGCTAGTGATTCCAGGTCAAACAAATGCTTAACTGAAGAGGAACTCAAGAATATAGATACAATTAAGCTCCCATTGGACTCAAGAAGTTATCCAAATTCTTTTTGTACTTCTGTGAGTTCAGTTTTTCAGGGAAGTTGGATGACATTTGTTGGCTTTTCCCTTCCCACCCCTCCACCCCCCTCCCCTCCGGGCTATAATGCTTTTTTGAGGTTTGTTCTGAGTAGTTTGTAATCTCTTTGCTTTTGCAAAAATTTCCTCAAGTTACTTCAACCTCAAAATCTTGTATGCATTGGAGGAAGTTCATGTGTTTATGGCACTGAGTCTATCCAGTTCTCCAGTATCCCCTCACATTTTTATTACTCCTTGTCATGGGCAAGGTGGGGCAGAATTGCACAGACTTTATCCAACCTACTGGATGTTTTTCAGGCAAGCATATGAAGCTTCCTACTCACTCATGTCTCTGCAACTCTTATTCATCACATCAGTCATTCTCAGTGGTTTCAGCATTATTATTGTTTTAATGATATCTCTCTAACAAGGGATCTTCTCACTACAGTGAAACTGATAATTTTAGAGCTTTAGTTTGTACAACATAGAAACATGTAACAAAGAAAAACAATCAACGTGTTAATATTCTTGCTACTCAGTTCAAGAACCACCTTCTTCCATTGTTTCAGTCTCACACAGCAATAAGTCATGCACCAAGCCTGGATATATTTCCATCCCTCTAAATGAGTCACATTAAAAGTGGCATTTCAAAAGAGCATCCATGTAAGAGAGATGTAACACTAATGTAAAACTGGAATGAACTTAAAAATAAATGGACGAAGAAACAAAACTATTTTCATCCCAAGCTAACATCTGCTACAGTTCAATTCTGATAAAGGAAGATGAGAGCTAAGTTTTAATTGTATCTTGCACACGCAGAAAGAATCGCTTTGAGATTCATTTTAATTAGAAACAACATGAGTTCTACTTCCAGAATTGCACAGCTGACCAGACTTGTGGTCTATTGTAGACTTATTATTGGTCTCAATTTTTTTTCTAATCAGGTAATTGCTAGTTTATCATGTAGACAATGTAGCCTTAAAAGGACTGTAATTACATCGTTTTCATCCACAGTGGGATATAAAGGAGCTAATAAAGAATGAATAGTCAGTGTTTCAACCCAAGTATCTATGAATGCTCCTTTATTTCCTGAGACCAAAAGGGGAAAAAAGCCAGAAGTTTTAATGTTTATTTGCTCTCTGTCAGCCTAAAGAAAACTTAAGTGGATGTCAGTTTAAAAGAACCCTGGGAGACAGGATATTGTTTTCCCTGCATTGATGTATTTTAATCCCTGTAATTTTAATGTGGGACTTGGAGAAATGGGGTCTTGTTAACCACCCACATGATACTAGTAATTGTCAGACCACGAAATTTCACAAATTAAAGCAAAAAAGACTAAACAGAACTAAAAAAAAAAAAAAAAAGTCTAGTAAATCACAGAGCCATTAAAAAATTATGAGGCATATATTTCATGTCAATTTATGAAGTCATTCCCTGCCCAGTCTCAGAATGAATGCCCCTTTATCTCCTTTTAAAATTGTAAATCCAAAGGTTGGAATTGTAGTACAGAGAATAACTTTGGGAAATTTTTGGTTAAAGATAGTAATAGTGATTGACTTGCTATACTTTACCTTATTAGTACTCTGCAAACATGAGTATAGAGAAAAAGCTCCACAATGACTGCAGGTAACACTACTCAATTTCTGTTAAATACTCTTTAAAAGGTTTTATTATTTGATCAGCTTAGGAAGTTATTAAAGCTTCATGCAAATGTGAATGTTTACAAGGTTCACCTTTTTTATTTTAAAGCACATTTGAATGTCAGTCTCTTACTATTTGTGGCTAGAGTTGAAACTTTCAGAATGCCTGAACAAATTATCACATTGTACTTCTGTGCTAGTTTATCACAGTCTTTGTGTGAGAAAAGACACAACACAGGCATGAGGGAAAGTAACACAGGTGTGAGGGAAAGTAACACATGCTAAAAAAACCTCTGGGTTGAGATAAAGGCTTGAGATAAGAGTTTAATACCAATGGCATAACTTAATGCACAATTACCTTAGCCTATATGCAGAAAAAGCACAGCAGAAAGCCAGTGAGCAAAAACCAGGGGGCTACTACCTCATTCTTCCCCATCCAGCTGCCCTCCCAGCAGAAGAGAGACAACACCCAGAAAACCTGGAACCCAAAAGCAGCAACCAGAAAAGGGAGACTCCCATATTACAATCTGAACTTCAAGCCCCGTAATACTTTCCTCCAGCCAGCATTTTCATTTTAAAACTGATGTGAAGGAGGACATTTTTGAGTAGCAGCAGCAGATTTAGACCTAACTCATGACAGTTTCCTGCATATCCTGAGCCAAGGTACATTGAGAACTATGTGCACAGTTGTATTCATTGCCTTACATTTAAGGAAAATGAGAAAATGGAGTAATATTTATTACAAGAAGAATAATTACTTATTGGGAGAATGGAAAATTTATCTTAGAAGAGGCAATTAGAATAGAAAAAAATAATATGAATTGTGAACATGGGATACACGAATCTAGAAAACTAGCAAGCTTGGAATAATCTTTTAGGAGCTCTCTCACATCATTACTAAAAGTAGGCAGGAAAATCTAGTAATAATGATCCGAGAAAGAGAGAGCTTGACAAATTGTTTTGTTCTGTATTAGAAAGCAGGTGGATATAGACCTTCCATAGCTAAGGGAAATTTTAAACACGACTGCCCTGAAACCAGCTAGTCTAAACAACTTCTGGTAAAGAGGTTTTCCAAACAGATGTTTAGCTGCCCCCATCACTGAGGTGGTTGTAGGACTCAGAAGTGCAGCCCAAGAGTGTGAAGCATATCTGATAACCAATGGTCACTGAGGGAGGTCCTGCTCCTGATCTCCCTACCCTGTTGTTCTCCTTTGCTTTCACTGCTACCTCTCAGCTCTGCAGAGTCTCCGACATTCATAACCTTATTATACAAGCCTCTTACAACAGCATAGCAGAAAACCCTCCACTTTGTCTTTTTGCAAGTTTAGTTTTGTGCTGGATTCTCGAGCTGCAACATTTCATAGCAGTTTAGAAGAGTGTAATAGCTAGCACCATGTAAATAATGAATGCAAGCAGATGGCACTGCACATTAAAAGGCTTCAGAGAACAGAGAATGAGACTACCATCTTTCAGCACTGGTTCCCAGTTGGAATCCAGTGACCCTCCTTCTCCTTCTTCTCATGCAGCTTCATCCTTGTTAAGAAGCACCTCAGGCTACCCAAAAGATGCTGCTGCAGAGAATACACTGTGGTAGCTGAGTTGTGTGTGTCTCATGTGGCTTACAGACACCGATTCCCAAAAATTACTCAGCCAGCATCACTAGAGGGATAAACTCAACAATTAATCAAGATGAAGCTCCACAGAAAAAGACCTCAGACATGGTGGTCATGTGAATCTGTTCTTTGTCACTTTGTCATAGACTGTGCTCTTCAAGCCTTGCTGTCACTGAAAGTCAGAAATCCTAGCTAGGAAGAGAGGGAAGTTGGGTGGGTGAAACAGCTTGCAGAACTCTACCAAGTTTCCCATTCTTTTTCATTTTGATCATTATATTTAAGCAAAGCTTATAGTTTAAATCCACTCAAACAAACATTTACTGATGCTGATTAAACTCAGTAAGTGTAAACAAACTTGCAAGTCAATCATTTCTCTCCTGCCTTCTCTGGTCTGACGGCTAACCTTTGCAGATTACTTTTTCTCATCACTTACACAAGAAATCTTTTAATTTATAGTGACCTACCAGTTTAATTGCAGCTTTAGTAGTAGTGAAATGTAACCATGTAGCCAGCAAAAGGAAAGAGCATTAAAATAGCCATAGGCAGAGACTCCAAGGAAAAAAAAAGGAAAGCCTCTTCAGCCTTCTGGAAGTTTTCCATGTTGTCTCATTTTTTTTCAAAAGCCTGATTTCAGTCCTTGAAAAGTGCTAAAATGTGGTTGGTAAAAGTAGCTACACAAATGTAAAGAGCTTCACTCAAACTTTTGGTATACCGTTCTTATTGGCAGCTATTTGTTCAGATTTGTCTAATATAACCATCTGACTTATTGATACAGTGCAGCACTAACTTTTTGGCTGGAACTTCAGCAGGAGGTTTTACACAAGGTTTCCAAGGATTTGCAGCCATTTCCCACCAGTACTGAATATTCAACAAATTGGAAAATCATAGTGAATAAAACTTACAGGTGACCCAAAAGTGGCAGAGTGGTGAATCTCAACAAACACAGAGTAGGTAGTATGGAGAAACCTTAATATACAGCAAGAAAAGGAATCTTGTGTAAAGAGAAAAATCTTGCATATCTCAATATCCTGACTTCATTATAAGATCTTTGTAGAAGAAGTGTACAGTAAGTCTGACTACATTTTCCTGGCTGGTCATGAATGCAGAAACATGTCTGGAAGGTACGGAACTCTTGCTGATTCACTCTAGGCTGTTTCTCAAGTTGCAGCCCTTATCTGCATTTATATGTTACTTCTGAAAGGAAAATGTATGGTTTTAAAAAAAAATTAATAAAAGATTTATTGCATTCAAAATTTCAGGTACCCTAATACTTGTGATATGATTTATGTGTGCACTTCCTGGTGAGTAATAACAGAAGTGAGACAAAGACCATATTGTAGTCTCTCTCCTGCCCCAGAAATATTATTTGTCTCCTTCCCTCCAGATAGCACTGCCCACTCAGGCTCAAAGTGCTTTCAAGGAGACTTTGTAGTGGCCTTCCAGTATCTGAAGGGGGCCTACAAGAAGGCTGGGGAGGGATTATTTACAAGATCTTGTAATGACAGGACGAGGGATAATGTTTATAGACTGGAAGAGGAAAGATTTAAACTAGATGTTAGGAAGAAGTTCTTTACAGTGAGGGAGATGAAACACTGGAACAGGTTGCTTGGGGAGGTTGTGGAGACTCCCTCCCTGGAGATGCTCAAGGATAGGTTAAATGAGGCCTTGAGCAACCTGTTCTAGTAAGAGGTGTCCCTGCCTTTGGCAGGGGGGTGGAACTAGATGATCTTTGAGGTCTCTTCCAACCTAAACAATTCTATGATTCTATGATGCTACTTGAAGTAGAAATTTAGAGCCATTCAGATTTACTGCATCCAGCCAACCAAACTAACTGGCTTACATTAAGCTGTGTTAGCAATTGATTGAAATGTACTTTAAGATGCAGCTTACTGCCTTTCTATACTATACTGTCTGTACTTTATCTATACTGTCCTGATAAGCACAGGCATTCTACTCCCTAGATGCACATTAATGCTAATATGCTTAGCAGCATACTTGTGTTATAAAGATGTCTCAGGAGGCGTATCTGGTTGGGGTCATTGATTTCCTCAGGGCCAGGAGCTCACTCATTTGTTAATGAGTGCTTCACATCTGGCATTACTGTTGCACATTGTTGTGGAGGTTTCCCTGTCCCCTTGTTTCTCGGCAGGGAGACAGCGGAAGGGCTCTGGTGCCAGCAGCCAGGAGCCTCATGGGGAGTTCTCAGGCTGCATGAAATATGGCTCTACTGAAGAACAAATTTGTGGACATGGAGTTTGTGCAGTTTGTGAACCAAGAACTGAATTTCATTTCTTGTCACTTCAAAATTAGAACAGCACGGTAATAAAGTGAAACAGCTAGTTAATAAATAAAATAAGTAATAGTAACACTAAGCCACATGCACACCCATGTGAGAATTTATGCACAAGGCTGCCAGGGAACTCGAATTCAAATCTGCTACTCACAAACTTACCTGCAAAACTACCTTGTTGTTGACAGTAGGAAACAGAAGAACTTTTGCATCAGTTTTACTTATTCTTTATGTCTGAGTGTTATTCTTCTTTGTGGTATCTTTCACAATGTTTTTTAGCCCTAGTAGTGGAATTGTTATTTATTGGGAATCTGCCTTTGATTTCAATGAATCAGAACTTTATTTCATACTGTGCAAAGAAATCTAATGGATTGTTTTGCAGGAGACTCTCACTGTATGCAGAACAGCATTCATTTTTACTGAATACCCATGAAAACAGTGATGGAGAATAAGAAGCAAATGATCTCTCAGCTGAATTTATTTCTGTCCCTTTGAGGAAAAGATTTCAGACTGTTCTTTGCCAGAAAGAATGACAGAATTCTTGGGTTAAGTCTGCTTACCATGTACACAGCTCTAATGGATATAATTGTATTCACTGTGTACATAAACAGACAGGCACTGAGTTGTTAAAATAACAGAAAAACAGGCTCACATTCATACCAAACATTCTTGCTACATAATCTCAGCCTCAGCCATTAGCTTTCTTTTGGGAGCTGCTCTATCTGTTAAGGGGTGTCTGTGTTTGTTTGGCTTCTTCATTGTCTGTAACTGTGTAGATTTAACCTTACACACAGAATAGTGCCATTTCTGTGTACAGGAGGCCAGCTCTGTCAATTTCACATATGTCCTCTCCCTACAAATGACATTTATTTATCCTACATAGAGATATTTTCTTCTCTTCACAGAACACTGGGGAAGTTGTCACTAGGGGATTCCTAAACAAGTAGGAGAATCAGATATGCTAATTATGAAAAAGGAAGACATTTGAGTATGGTCATATTACTGATTTCCAGGAGACCCTGTAAGTATTTCTGTTAATAATGGGAAAAGATTAAAATTCTATTTGCATGACTGATGCTAAACCTTCTATCTTGTAGTCTTGTAAATGAATTGCTGCCTCACAGGCACTTTGTGCTATGAAAACATTTTACATTCAACTGGAATAATTGCACACTTAACTTCAAAGTTACAACCTGCCTCGGGTATTAATTTGTCAAGTCCACACTGGAACTGTAGCAATGTCAGAAGAACTGACTCAGGATAAAACTGTCATGCACCACAAACTATTGATTTTATGATTCTATGATCTTCTCTGCGGTCTCTACCACAGATATTGAATCAAACCTCCTCATAATTCAGGTAAGCACAAATACATGACAATCATTGAAAAATCTATAGTCTGCTTGAGTGAGATGTCTGAGTAGTACTATAAAATGAGGAGCATTACATCCTACTAGTGCCAGCTTGCTGTATTGCTTTTAAATTGGTTTGCATGCACATGTAACTAAAGAGCTAAGGTACGTTCCTCATACAGATAGCTATTTAATCTCTTTTAAATTAAAAGAGGACTGTGAAGTTAGTTTTCTTTTTTAATCACTGCAGTAACAAATGCTTGTAAAGAGATATCAGCCCTGGTAATACAAGCATGAGTAATGTCTGAGTGATTTAATTCACTGTACATCATTCCTGCTCATTATGGAATCATTTTGCATTGATATTGTCATTACTTTATGGGTTCTGCTAAAAAACATGTTAAAACACCTTAAAATTTGTGACAGTTTAAAATATTTATGATTCAAATTCAATGAGAAATATGCACTATTTTCCACCTTCATTTTTTTTTAAATACCAATGAATTGGTATAAGCCATGATGAGTGGGGCAAATTAAGTAAGAAGAGATAAACCTAATAGAGTTACATGGCACCTGTGGACAGTCTGCTTGTAACAGCTGAAGGATTCAGTGTTCATAAGGTTAAAGTAGCTATTTCTTTATTTTGCATGAACTATTTCTTTATTTGGCATGAGCCAAGTGCTCAAAGCTCCTATAGCAACCATTTGGCTTAGAGGTGGAAAGAGAAGTGAGAGGCTTGGCAGCTAGCACCCAAAAGACTGGATTTTTCACATCTCAGATATTCCAAAATGATCCAAACTGGATCTTCATTGAAATACCAGCATACCTTGTCCATGCAAGTGATTACTTAAAATAACTACAAATTAACAATCTATTCTGCAGTACATATGCTGATTGATTTCCTTCTCCCATCCCGCCCCAACAGACAAGGTCAGACATACAGAGATGTGGTGCTGAGGGACAGGGTTTAGAACCAGATTTGGTAGTGTTAGATAATTGTTGGACTTGATGATCTTAAAGGTCTTTTCCAACCAAAATGATTCTGTGATTCAATTTCACAAAGACAAAGCCTTTACAAATAAAACCCACCAACTCAAGTAATGCATTACTTTGTACATTAAGGGGTCTTTTTATCATAACAGAAACTTAATTCTGCATTATATACTTGGATACTTAAGTAATTTTCCTGAATAAAATAGATGCAGAGACAATATGAAAATCAGTCACAAAGTAGTGGTTTGTTCTCAGTATTAGCTGAAAACCTTTATTCCTGGAAGCTGGCAACTCATCACATTAAATATGTCTTTTCCTTAAAAATTATGATGACATGGAGGTACAGCTAACTTTAAATAATATGTAATCTCTTTAAACTGTTCTTCTTTTTATTATGTTTATAAATAATGCTACTGCTTCATTTTTTTCCCCATTTGTTCAATCTTTACGTCTTCCAATTTATGTTTAGCATTTAATAAGGCGAACATATTTTTAACTTTGGCACCCTAGATTCAAAGGGGAAGAAGTAAAATGTTCTTGTTCAATCTTCCTAATAAATCAGTCAATGAGGCAGTTTCATTTCTATGAATCTAATGTCTTCTGATACTTTTAAAAATGTATCTAATCATGTAAATATTCTTAGGAGAAAACATTTTCTACTTATGAGGTTTTAGGTGGCAGCAAGCACATCTGGAACTTCGCTCAATAAATAATAGAAGAAGTATCCAATTTTGTCACGAAAAATACAAACAGCAAATTTCAGAAGAAGGATGGGGACTTGTGTTTATTTGAACTAGTCTGCAGAGGTGATAGATAATACAATGAAGACTTCACCATCACCAGTAGGCCATTAAAAAGACAAGATGTGCTGAAATTTCATGTGATCTGATTTCTATATTTCCAGCACTTTCTGAAAAAATAAATTAAGGAGTAATAAACTCTGCCATAGATGAAAATTTGTAATGACTACATTTACAGAGAATTGAGCAGCTATTGCTCAGTCTGCTAACTAACATAAGGTTAGAGGACAACTCTACCTTCCCACAAGGTTGACTAACTACTGTAGGGTCCATGCCAGGATGTGGATTTACTGAGACGTGCTAACCTGAAAACACATTCCAATGGGACATTAAGAATTCAAATGAAGTGAGGGAAGTATTTCGTGCCACAACTGGTGTGCATTGGAGCCTTGGCTCCCTGCAGTTCCCTGGAGCCATGGCAGCAGCTGGATGAGTGTTGGAGCTGGTTCAAGATGAGGGTCTGAAGCAAGATGTTATATTTACATTGAGAAATTTACTGTGGTATAGCAACACTTCAGCTAGCAGGAAAACTGGGCTGTAGAGACAAATGAAACAGTAACTTGGTGAAGACAGCAGCCACTGCTGTCACTAATTTCCATGGGGCTACATTTCTTTTTCCATGTTGTGGCCCTTGAAGTATTGCAAGTCGTATTTGCTGCTGAAAGGAAAAACAGATCTTGTTGGATGATGTCGTTAACCTGCCTGCTGGTCCCACTAAGGTCAGTGGAAACATTGCCAAGGTTTCTCTTTCTTTGCTATAAGGACGAACACTGAAAAGTTGAGAGGGGAGGCAGAGGCTGCAAATAGTCAAGAAGTAGCAATGCAGTTACATCAAAATAGCCTGGCTGTCCTTCTCTTGGAAGATGCACCTCCCTGTGAACACTGATCAATCCTACTCAATATCTGGCTTTTTTGCAAGAAGTGCTTAAATTAGAATTTGAGTTGCCCTAGGGTCTCTGTATACCTAATAGATGAAAGAGTTATGTCCAGATGTGATTTAGCTAATCCACTAAATTAGTTAATCCAAATTCAAGCATATTTCATAATCAGCAAAGTTGCATTCCTGTAGATCATGAAGGCAGAATTTAAAAGATATGAAAAATGAAGTTTCCCAAGTATGTTTTAAAGTTTTTCTCCTGTTGTTTTTACAAAGTCTCATTGAAGTCAGTATGCAACATCTTTTATCGGGTAAGGATAACATCTTGAACACCACTGGAAAATCCATGAAGGCTCAGTTAATGTATATGAATAATTTGAAAAATATTTTGATTGAACTATCTACCAGATGCTAATTCCATTATTATATTCTCTGTCAGTCATTCCTTCACTCTCATCCATAGAAAACCTTATGTTGTTAACTAATGTTGGTTATCAGTGAGTTTGCAGAGGACACCAAGCTAGGAGCAGGTGCTGATCTGTTGGAAGGTAGGAGAGTCCTGCAGAGGGACCTTGACAAGCTGGATGGGTGGGCAGAGGCCAATGGGATGAGATTTAACAAGGCCAAGTGCAGGGTTCTACACTTTGGTCACAACAACCTCAAGTAGCGCTACAGGCTGGGGACAGAGTGGCTGGAGAGCAGCCAGGCCAAAAGGGACCTGGGAGTACTGATAGATAGTAGGCTGAGGATGAGCCAGCAGTGTGCCCAGGTGGCCAGGAGAGCCAATGGCATCCTGGCCTGGATCAGGAACAGTGTGGCCAGTAGGACAAGAGAGATTATTCTCCTCCTGTACTCAGCACTGGTCAGACCACACCTTGAGTACTGTGTCCAGTTCTGGAGTCCTCAATTCAAGAGAGATGTTGAGATACTGGAACTGGGTGTTAGGAGGAAGCTCTTGCCAGAGAGGGTGATTTGCCATTGGAATGGGCTGCCCAGGGAGATGGTGGAATTGCTATCCCTGGAAATGTTTGAAAAAAGCCTGGCTGAGGCACTTAGTGCCATGGTCTAGTTGATTGGACAGGTCTGGGTGATAGGTTGGACTGAATGATCTTGAAGGTCTGTTCCAGCCTGATTGATTCTGTGATTCTATGTAAAAAGGCTAGATTCTTGGTCCACAAATTAGAGGCAAGTAGCATACACCTAGCAAGAGATACACTTAGAAGAAACAAAAGAGTTTTCATTTAGATATTATTTAGATTACATCATGGCTGATTGCACAATAATGGCACTGTGCAAATGATGTTTGATGTTTAATGTTTAACTAGATTATGAACTGCTATGAAAGCTCAAATTTGGATCATAACACTCTGAATGCATCTTCTCAAATATTATTTGATAACCTGCAATTTTACTCTTAAATTACTAATGCATCACCACTGTTTCCTGTCTAAAAAAAAAAAAAAAGAGCTTTGTTCAAAGTGCTGATAGGCAGCAAGGTCTGATGAATATTGTCAGACTTGAAGCACATAACTTTATCAAACGGAAATTTTGGTATTACTGCTCTGAATAGGAATGTCACAATAGCAACGTCTGTTTAGAGAAAAGCATCTCAAAGGCACCAAAAGTGTGTTATTCACCAGCATCAAAGTGAAGCTGCATTTAATTTAGAGGCTTGTTTAGTTTTCTAGAACAGCTGCTATTCTGTTTCTATGGGATTCTTTCCTGATACACTGCAGAGTGCTTTCTGCCTGTGCTAAAGTATTACATTTGTGTTCACTGAAAGGATTGCAGAGAAAAGATTAGAATGCCTTGGGTTTTGCAGCCAAACAATGAAATTATTTCTTGGATTCTGTTACAAAATAAGCAAAATTAATAATCGATATTAATTTTGATACCCAAGCAAAGATACAAAACTGTTACAAAAACAGTTTATTTGCATTAAATCTCACCAGAAAACTTATTTGCAAGGTTTGAAATGCATGCTTTGGATACTTATACACACAGGGAACAGGCAAAACTAGAGCACTTTGAGAAATAACTAGTAAATGCAAACATTATACTGGAAAGAGGTTTAGTTTCAGTTATACCTCTTGTACACCAGGGGACTTGAGAGGCTCCTTTCTGATACTAAGGCAGAAAGGCACAATAGAATCTAGTTACAGGATTTCTTAGAGAGAGGCTTTGAATATTTACTCACAAAATTATCTCCCAACTTGCAGGGCTAGCTATAGTCCAGACAGTACCCCAAATGCTTTCAGGGAATTCTGTGCATGTCTTATCAGCCACTAAGGCTTCTGATTCTTCCTAGGCTCCACAGGATGCTGGAGAAAGGAGGCAGATGATCTCTGCCCTTATTCTGATTCTCTGATTTGGGCATAGAACAGTCAATCAGAATGGCAGTTAGCTGAGCTTGACCATATTAGGTGAAGCCATAGGCTTGCTTTACCCAATTTTGGGAAAAACATATGCCTTGCACTAGGCAGGCACAAGCCAAGTGTATGTGCCTTGTTCACCACAGGATGCAAACAGGAGAAAAACAAGTCTGAGCAAGTCAGAGTTCTTAGACTCAGTGGCTCCAGGTTCTTTGTCCTCTTTCCTGCGGTTGCTTTTTCCCATAACGGAGGAAAGGAGGTCAGAAAATCATGCCTGGGTAAGCCAGGACATGTTCAGGCCTGTTTTAGCCTATTCAGGCCCACCACAACAGATTCCTATACCTAGCTGGACAATGAGAGCCATTTTTTAACGTAAAATTTCAGCCTCTCTGCAGCTGCTAAGGAGCACTTTTCTGATTGAGTGATGGCAGTTCTGATCCTCATGCCTGTCTGTACCAGGAGCCACCAAGGTGTTTTAACCAAATAACTGCTCTAATGCCATGGAGGGAGTCAACAGCTCATCTCCTACATAACATTGGTTTATGATTTAGACCAGCTGTGCTTTTGAGTGTGTACTTGAGCTGTGGACCTCACTGTTGTCTTTGGATTTTGAGTTTCCCCAGTATAAACACTGGCTTCAAAATTAGCATTGTTTGCTCTGGTGTGTCCCTGTGAGTTGGATCAACAATGCAAGTATCTTAAATACTTTACAGTTGTGTTTTTTTTCTGAGACACAGTCTTTCCCCTGGTAAACCAGAGTGCAGCCTTATATCTAGTGTGATAAGTTTTCAGTGAAAGTGCGCAGAAATCATGGACGCTGTTGTTGACTAAAAGAAAGTTTTGTTTCAGAAGAGGGTATGGACAAAATAGGCTATCAGCAAATCATCCTTTAAGCTAACAGGTATGCACAGAAGAAAACTCTTGAAGTAGAGAATCATAGACTACTTAAACTCTATGGACAAAATACCACATTGCTAATTGCAGATAGGGGCTACTGAGGGAACAGGGGATCTGAGCAGCAAAAAAATCTCATGAAGTTAGTCCTATTATTTTCCTATTGAAAAACTAAAGGATTATGCCAGATGCAACCTGCTTCAAAAGTAACAATGAAAAAAATCAGAAATGCACAGAGGATGTGACCTCATAATTTTTCATGTAAGTATTACAATATTTACATTTATACTCGTGTAATTCTCAGCTACTGATTACTAATTATAACCATGTTTAGCTCTTGGCTTCAAGAAAATAAAAGAGGACTGAGTCTACTGATAAGTAGCCATTATGATGAAGAGAAAGAAAGGTTCATAGTTGATATTTTTGTGTCATACCACAAGTGCTCTCCTTGAAGTCAGTCCATAAGCATCTGACTACATGTATTTTGAATTGGTTACTGTGCCTTCAGTGCTTTCAGCTGACAATATATGGATTTTCTAGGCAGTTTTAATTGAGTAAATTGCCATTTCAAGCATTTTTATCCTCTCAGATAATTTTTCAAGCCATGGGAATTGTTTCTTGCTGTTCTAAGGCAGCAGGGCTTCCCCTCTTAATTCTTATCATTCCATTAAGTAAACCCACTGAGCAAATAGATGTTATTATAACAGTGTAGATTTTCCTCTGCTCCACTAGAGTGAAAACAAGGTTGATAATTGACCAATATCTCATAGCATTTATCCAGTGTCTTAATTTAATGCAGTCTCTAAACAGGTGCTCTGTTTGTTGCCTATAAATACCTATTAAAATGATGAAGACCATAACATTAAGACATTCAGACTTTCTAGTCAGTACAGAACTGTCCTACAAAGGAAAGTCTGATTCTTATTCTCAGTGAGTTAACTGAAGCACCTAAATAACTCTCAGCATTTCAGTTTGTTGGCTACATGACAACTCTGTTATTCCCTAAGTTTAAGACAAGGTTCTCAAGGGAGTCAGATAAAAGCATGTGCCCAAATCCATTTGATTTTGAACTATACAAGGTGATTTTTTTCATGCCCTGGAATTTTTATTCCTTCTCCTGAAGTCATCAAGAAATGCTGACCTCATGGAGTAAGCTAGCTAGAATGAACCAATCTTTCTTTACCCCAGTATCCAGACACTTGAGAAGAAAGAGGACTTATTCTGAATATAGTGGAATAGACAGCAAGATCTCCCACTGCAGAATCACTGCAGTGCAGAATAAAATTCCCTGTCAGCATTCCTCTCCCGAGTAAGCTCTGTAAGAGATCCTTCTACCACAGGGGCTGTTTCCCTATATAAATTCAGCTGCTAGGGAGGATTAACATTTCTGAATGGCAGCATTTGCACTGCAATATGCAGCCATGGATATCAGTCCCTTTCCCGAAGATCTGGCAGGGTAAACTTCTGCAATGATCATCTTTCAAAGTCTCCATTCAGATAGCATCCTGTAAAAAGGAGAATGCTGCTCTCCCTTGACTCAGAGCTCCCTTTGTGATGGGCAATTTAGAAATTCCAAGGTAATCCTGATGGTGGAAAAGGCATGCACTTCAGAGGACAAGAGAAAGTTAAAACAAAAAGGACCCCTTAGCATTATGAAGTGTAATGGTTTGGGTTTATATCTAAAGGGATAGGAGAAGAACGAAAAATGAAAAAATAACAAAAAGGGGTAAAAGCAGAACTGTAAGAATTCAACATTAAGAAATAGACAGGTTTTCAAAATAAGGGTAGAAAAGAAGCTAATTGCAGAACGAAACACAAGCAACCCCCAGAAATGCAAGTATTTCTTTCACACTGCATACCCAGAGGACATGGAATATTTTTTCATAGTGGAATTTAAAAGTCACTGCCAAAAAGTATCTAATGTTTCAGTTTTCACACCACAGCTTCACTCAATCTGAGAACAGATTGGGCTTGCCTAGCTGCTGCGTTTTAGAAAGTAATAGTAGCTGGAAATGCAGTTTATGTTTTCACCTCCCAGGAGTTGTTTGTGCTTGTGTCCTTCTTGCTGTAAATATGTTTTGTTCATACAAAATTTTCTTTTTATGTCCATCATAAAGGACCACAGAGACTCTGAGTTGAAAACTTCAAGACTCTTGATGAAAAAATTCTATTAGTTTTCCACAAAACAGTTTTGAAGCAATGTCTTCAGGGAATTAGTAAAAAAAAAAAAAAAAAAGGAAAATCAAAGAAGAGAAGAAAATATGCTATGGTAATATGCAGTCAGATGAAAAAGAAATATGTGTTACAGTAATCATAAAAGCAATTCAGCATTTTCTTTTATACATCTTGCTTCTGATCTTTGCTCAGCAAAGAGAGTAGCTCCCCTAGATAGGACTGGGTGTGTCAAGATGTGAAGCCACTTGTCGCCTTTTCATTTTCTGGTAACGAGCAACTCTTTCTTTCTTTCTTTCTTTCTTTCTTTCTTTCTTTCTTTCTTTCTTTCTTTCTTTCTTTCTTTCTTTCTTTCTTTCTTTCTTTCTTTCTTTCTTTCTTTCTTTCTTTCTTTCTTTCTTTCTTTCTTTCTCCCTCCCTCCCTCCCTCCCTCCTTCCCTTCCTTCCTTCCTTCCTTCCTTCCTTCCTTCCTTCCTTCCTTCCTTCCTTCCTTCCTTCCTTCCTTCCTTCCTTCCTTCCTTCCTTCCTTCCTTCCTTCCTTCCTTCCTTCCTTCCTTCCTTCCTTCCTTCCTTCTCTCTTTCTCTCCCTCTTTCTCATGCTTCAGTTTACTCACTATATATACTTCCCACATTCAGACATGTGAAGAAACTGATGCCACATCCTTTCTCTGTTCTACAAGGATTTCAAAGTCTTTCTCAAAACAGAGTAGCTTGTTTTTTTCCCAGTTAATATTTTCCTTTTTTAACAGGGAACTTCCTGTTATGAAAGAATGACTTGTATAAAGAAACACTAAAATAAATGTTCAGCTCATTAGGGGTAGAGTTTGTAATGCTAAGTTGATTTTGCTGTGGTTTACCATCCGTTGGGAGACTATTAACTAATCCATAAGAAGTGAAAAATAACAACAGCTATATCTGCATAAGGTAAACAGTGTGTTGCATGTGGAAATGTTTGCATTCCTCTCCACTTCCCAGCCTTACTATTAATCCTAAAACAATAAATAAATAAAAATGATGTTGCATTTGCAACCTCTTTGCTCCTAAGGTCTCAGCAGTGCATGTAGCTTCACACACTGCTATAATAATGGGTGTGCATTGCCAGTTGATGCTGTAAATAGCATGAGTAAAAATTAAATGTAAACCTAGTTTCTCAAGGGAAAAACGGATGCAGATTCTGGCCCAAACATTATGCTGACGCCTTTGGCCTTTTAGAGTGTTTTTCCTTTAGTTGGTTGGGATGGCTCTGATTCCTCCTCTCCCCACAAAAGAAGTGTTGTGGAATCTTTTTGAACAGCAAATATTGCAAATGTCATGTTTTCCTTACAGTAACTGAAGGCAGACAAGAAGTTCAGTGGTGAACTGTATGAAGCAAAACCTCAGGGATTATGTTTGGTGGATGCAGTTTTATTTGACCTTCAGCATTAAAGAAAAATAGAGTGTGAGTAGCATTGGAAAATGAACAGGCTAAGAAGGTTGACAGCAGCAGCAGGATCTCTGCCAAACTCTGTAGTCACAAAGTGACATATGCCTGACCCTTACTCTGCCTTTGGGTGTGAAACAAAAATCTGCAAGTGATTTCATTTGGTTGAGGTGTACATTGCTTTTCGTTGAAAAAAATCAAACTCCAACCTTCTGACACAATCCTCTATACAGTTTAAAACAGGCAGTTTATATCAGTATCCTTCACAAGCTCAGAGGTTTTCATACTGTGGATTGTGATTCCCAAGGTGATGAGAAAAGGCTTCACAGAGAGTCACACAGTATTTTATAGCAGAGTGATTTAGAAGCTAATCAGTTTTCTCAAAGTAAAAGAGTGGAAATAGGCCCTAACTAGTGGTTGCAATTGACTTCAGTACCCCTAGAAAAATCAATGTCATAATCACTGAAGGCTCAGCATTTCCTGCAAACAACTACAAGGCTGCAGGGGATTTAAAGAAAACACTCAGCTTTTCTTCTCCCCTGCCAGAAGAGCTCAGCTGGTCAAGAGATACCATGTTTGAGTCATGATGATGACCCAAAAGCAGGACATCATCACTTTCTAAAATCTGAGATCCTGACCTAGTGCAGTCATGCCTTGTCCAATGCTTTTCTACCTGCAATCTAGCTAATATTTCCATTGGACAATATTTGCACTAGGCGGGGAATCTAAGATCAGTCAATGTTTTTTTAATGTCAAACTCAGAGACAGGCAAAGGGGATTTGTGAACTCTTTGTTAGATGACAAAAGAGCCAAAAGAAACAGAAAAAGCTTCTTGTAAATGTTCTATTGGAAGCTAATATTTAAACTTTCAGAGTCCATTTGTTTTATGAAAAGTTTACACAGCTTGTGAGAAACCAGATTTGGGAACATTAAATGCCTATTTCTATAGTTATTTCATCTCATTTCTCTTCTTCCCAAGCAATCAATAAACTAAAAATCCCTATAAAAATAATTGTTAGAACCAGTAAAATGAGTTATGTACTTACAGGAAATGTTTCACACAAAGATTATTTCTTTATGTAATACATACTGTGTGACATGTACTATCATGTCTTCTTCCCCTCAGTGATGGGAGTATGTCTGAATTATTTCAGAAAGATCATCTGTTAACTATTTGTAAGAGTGGCATTGTTTTCACATGGACAGCACTGAAACCATATGGTCTCTCTTTTTTCTTGTCTTGTGCTTTCATCTAACAGATATTTATGTTTGAAAGTACTGGAAAGTATTTGGCTTTTGAATCTATCCCTACCTTCTGGCACTCTGCTTAATTTCCAGGTTTCTACATCAATGAAAGCAGTGTTTCATCATGGAATTTTTTTTTCTTTCACATATCTATGTTCCAAGTCAAGTGTTCAGTGCTATTGAGGAAACAGAGTGAACTGAGAACTATGTCTAAAAGTTTGGAAGCCCTTTTATGTGAATCAGTACATGCATGCATGATTTCAGTAGTAATTATGCAATAAATTATGCAATAAAAATCAGCTAAAACTGTATGTTGTATAATAAAAAATATAAAAAAGATAAATTTCTCTTAACTCATACTGCACTTGAATAATTAAAGATATCTTTGTATGAATAAGCATGTGCTGAACTCTATCTCATTCAAGAGGGTACTATAGTATGTGCATATGTACAGTTCATCTGAAGAAAGGGAGTTACATTGATCTTATTTACTTGTAAATCTGGTGTGAATCAATGTTTTTTGAGGCTGGAAAATAGCTGATTGCACACCCTGTCTTCTCTAAGTCAGCAGCTCTTTGTGTCATATGTTTCAGAGGGCATAATGATTTGCACTTCAGGTCATATGTGGATGAAGTAGATCGCTGTGCTGTAAGCAGAAGTTAATCTCAGCTCCACTTGCCTATTTGCCAGCATGCAGGTTAAAAGAAGTTCAAGCTGTGGGCAGTGAATGAGCACATTTAGGGAACCATGAGTTGAACCATGATCCTCTTTGTGTAGATGAATGCTCAGCTGTACGTTCTTCTCTATATCTCTGATAATCATGGTCATGCATCATTAGGGAGCTATGAAGGGGCCAGTCATGCAAGATTAAGTTAGTCCATGCTTTCTTATTTTGTTCATTACATTAGCCTTGTCAAAATGTACACAATAATCCTCCTTTGTGACCTTCAGGATCAAGTTCCTTCTCACTAACTTTTTCCTTCTCCACAGAAATTGACAATAGAATACAAAAATGGATGAAATAGCATACTACTAACCAATAAGGTATGTATAGATACATGTCATGCTAACAAAGCAGAGGAGTGGCCAGCCTGTTGGAAGTGAATCTTGGCCACAACTCAGACATTAAACTGCAAAGGCCAAGAGTGTTTACAGCTGCAAGCAGACAGTTCAACATAAGCGTGAGGTCAGCATCAGAAAAAATCAGCCAGTGAGATTACATGAGATTAGATCTGAGATCCAACCTCATTTTTAAGTCTGAAGATACCCAAATCATTGGGGTCCAATTTCCTGTACTCGGTTTTAACTATCTGTGGTTAAAAATGAAGTGTATATAAGCTAATTTCTTTGGTTCTTTTTTCCTCAGAATCTCCTTTTAGAGAAATAAAGCACAAAACCTCTCTCATTCTCATACAGAGGTCTTGGAAGTGCTACTACACCCCCTTGGATTACCTTTGTATATGGCACCACCTTACTATTAGGGTTAGAAACAATGTTTTGTTTGCAGAGCATCTTGCACACAGGGCTCTTGGTTTGCCTCTTGCTTTGCCACAAGAAATGAAATAGTAACTTCCTTCCTCTTCCTCTGATCTGGCTCAGAGGCAGGAGCTGTGCACCATCAGCTGCACTGCTGTCAGTTAAGCAACACATAATGCTCCCTGGAGGGGGGAACTCTCCTACCTAACTACTCTTCCCATCTGCCACTCTCACCCTTGCTGAGGGCCAGCACTCTGTCAGGTGTCACAGAAAGAAATCCAATGGAAAAGAGGGGAAAAAGACTACTCTGCTGGCAGAGCACAAAAGGGCTCCAATTCACCAGGAGCACTCACAAAGACCAGGTTTGATTACACTGGTTGGGTATAGATCACATAGATACTGCCCTGCTATACATTTCTTTGCTGTCTGGCTCCAATCAGGTGATTTGAAGTGTCTGAATGTTGCTTCTGTATAAATAATGCAAACTTGATGATGATGCAAATGTTAATGTCTGTGCATTCAAGGAATCCTTGTCTGGATCTTACTCAGAGGGTTGCTAATGCTTTCCTATAGAACCAAATGGCCCAAAACTGACTTGAGTGTTGCCAGTTTAAGATGCTACCTCATATTACAGAGCCAAAACATTTCCACAGTAAGGAGGAAAATAAAAAAGATTGCTAACAGTTTGAAAGGCTTTTTGAAAGTTTTCCCATATAAAGCTGTTTTTCAATCTGTCATCAATTCGAAGTAACCCAGTAAAGAAAAACAGCTATGGTATCAGTTTGGATGTTGGACACAGTTGTAAAAAGCTGCTAAAACCACACAAAGCCAAATTTGGAAGTTCTCAATTTCTTATTCCTGGAAAGGATACATTGACACATATATGAGCAGAAGTTTTAAGTTATACAAAGTGACTTGCCTAAAACGTGTTTATACTCCTTATTTGACCAGGTTTTGGAGCTTGAATTATCATTATAATTTTGCCTGAGCAGCAAGGTTTCCATTTACAGTATGAAAGTTCTTAATCTGCCACTGCCATGGTTAAGTTCAGAAGCATTTGCACATCTTGGTTAACCATATCCTGCCCAATCCTCTCCAAAGACTACACAGAAGAATTTCACAAAGTAAATACTGGGAAACTCCTTCAAGTAGCAATTAAATAAAACCCAAACCAAAGAAACAAACAAATAAAAAACCTTCAAGAGGCTTAAAAGCTCATCTTGGAATCTGCTGTTATGGACATCTTCCAAAGGTTAACATAAAAGATTTACTGTAATTTTGAGTTGCTGTTTCCTGCCTGCAGTTTTGTCTTCTTAAGTTAAATTGACTTTTTTTTTTTTTTTTTTTTTTTTTGTGATCACATTTCCTTCTGTTTCTAGGATTCACATTTCCTTCTGTTTCTAGGATTCCCAGATAGGGTCTTATTTTTCTTCCTATATGACATTCCTTCCTCTTTTTTTTTTTTTTTTCCCTCTTCTCTTTGTAACTTTTTTCTTCCCTTGAGCTCATAGAAACAAGATCCCAAAGGAAAAAGGTCTTTTTGTCACATTGAATAGATGATTAGAAATACAACTTTTTTTCTAGCCAGCTCCAGTGATTTCAGTAGCAGAAGAGGATAGGGATTTCTCTGTTTTTTCTGATGCCACTTTCCCCCCAGAGATTACTTAAGTTGCTGGATAACAAGTCTGAAGTAGCTACTGACTCAGCCCAATCATGAACACACATAGGAAAAGGGAAGAGCAGGAGAACACCTCTGCACTGTTACACAAATTGCTCTTGAGTGCTTGGCTACCACCTGAAACACATTATTTTTATCTGTGCTGGAAGATACTTTGAATCATAGAATCAACCAGGTTGGAAGAGACCTCCAAGATCATCCAGTCCAACCTAGCACCCAGTCCTAGACAATCAACTAGACCATGGTACTAAGTGCCTCATTCAGTCTTTTGTTGAACATCTCCAGGAGGTGTTCATCACCACCTTCTCATCTTCTCAGCGAGAGATCTTATGCTAGGCTTCTGTAAGCATGAGTGCAAATTCCTGGCCTCTTCCTATGTTGTAAACTACAACATTAAAAACTCTTTGCTCATATAAACTGCTTTGTTTGCATGCTGATAAAATACATAGGAAATACACTAAGACAATCTTTCTTTCACAGTGGCTCTATAAGTTAAAAGTTGGAAAATGATCCTAGTTACACTAGAGATTGATATCTTCCAAAATATTGGTTCATCAGTGGCTTAACAAATAGACAGCTAAGTTTTGTCTCAAAGCTTGAAGGTAATTTACACATTTCATTATATTATGACTGGTTTTGTTTTGTTTTCTGAATATATGAGTGATTCTAGGCAAATCGTAGAAGTCTAGGAGACTTTCAGACTACAGTTACCTTTTATTAAAGACCCATGAATATCTATAGCTTTTGATGATGCCTTGTAGTTTAGTTAATGTAAACTGACAAACTAAAAATAGAAGAGCACTGTGGAAACATCAGGCACGTTTCAGGTAAGAGATTGTCAGTAATGCTCAGATATTACATATCACATATTACACTTCTGATTTTACTCTGCCCTTGGACTATAAGCCCCAAAGATTATATTTCACCATCAGATTTGGGTCAGATTTGGGTTTGGATTAAAATGAGTCATATCATTGGGAATTTACATAAAGCTAGATTCAGTGATGACAGATCATACAGAAGTCTTTCCTTGGTGTTCCCATACACTAAATTTCACACTCAGGTATTAGCCTTAGGGTGTAATGAAAGTGTCACAGCTGCTGGTGGACTTTTAAGCTTAACTATGAACATCTGGAGAATTACAAGGGTGACTAAAAGATTATTAGCTCCAGGGTTTAGGTGTTCTGCTCAGACAGACAATATGCATATTTATATATATATATATATATATATTTTTTTTTTTTTTTTTTTGGTCATTATAACACACCTTCTTTTATAAGGTCATTATAATGTCAGAACATTGTTTCTAAAAAAGAATGAGATAAAACCAGATTGTCCTGGGCACTTTGAAACTGGACAACAGGTACTCAGGTAAAAGCAGTCATTAGATATTTATGAGTGTTATATTTCAGAATCATATTGGTTAACTATATCTTTATCTCATTATATAAGCAAGGGATGAAGGTAATGTGGTACCCTCACAGAAGATGTTTCTAAAGATACTGGAACATTTCAACAATTGTTTTGGTCACGTAACTTTGAAAGTACAACAGCTTTTCCAGACAGCTCTGAAGAAAAATGCAGCCTTCTGCATATGAGTGAGAGGGGCAAATACTGATGCACAAAGCACTCTGGGCTCCTGAACTTGTTAAAAGGCTGTATCCCTCTCCCCTACACTTTATAAGCTGCCAGCAAGGCTAGGTGTTTGCAACAGAAACAGTTCTTGGGCAGGCTACAAGCCATTTAATGTTTGAGAAATGTTCTCATGCAAAACAGCATTGATGGATCTTGTTTACATATGGTATCATGAAGATGAGAAGATAGACAAGGCTTGGGATAAAGTATTTCTATAGATACCTAACATCTTAACATAAAAAAATTACAATATTCAAGAATGTTTGGCAGAAATATAAATCCTCATGCTTGCACTTCAGATTACAAAAGAACTGCTGCACAACAATGGTCAAAATGGTTCTGAACAACTTAATGAGGACTAGAAGTTTTCCTGGACATTTTCCAAAAACATCATCATAAAATTGAAATTAATATTATTTTCTTTAATTATTCATATTTCATCACTATTGTAAAATTTTGTGACAAGTATGAGACATGAAGACAGAAGATAAGATGTTTTCACTGGAGTGCTTGACTCTTCAGCCTTCCGAGTGGCATTATCTGCTCTGGCTCTTTGTAAATGGAACCAGCGGAAGTGAAGGACCATAATTCATCTACATTGGATTTCATCCCAGTTGCTAATTTTACATTTCTTTTGAGTCTGTGGGAACTCGTCTCAATCCAATTCCCCTGATGTTTAAAGAATTGGCTTAAATACAGCTATATTAAGATGAGCATGCACACATGAAGAAGAAGGTGCCCCACAAGAGATGCAAAACCATTCTCCTGTGCCTTCCTGAGGGTTCCGACTTGTTCTTCCACAGCTGCTCTCCACATACTGAATCTGTGGAACTGTAATGCTGAGCACTACTGTAGCTTTATATAAACACTCACAAAGTCCCTACCTAGACTGAAGAATAAGCAAAAGTAATGAGAGGAGGAGCTGCCCGTAAGAGAGAGGACAAAGAAATGGCCCTTCCAAATATATTCTTATTACAGTCTAAGCCTGTAGAGTATTTCATACAATGACTTCCAGAAACAGTAACAGGAAGAAATCTTTGTAATGACCACACTGCACTGTCACTGCTGCTCTCCAAGTTACGTTTATGTCCCTTCTTGGCATTATTTGGCTGGAATCACAGAGCCAAACATGCTATCAATATAAGAAAGCTTTAAGTATCTGATAGGTGCTTAGGGACAAATCCTCCTTCTTTCATAAAAAGCATCATTCCAGAATTGTACAAAGGTGACATAGATCTCCACTCAAACACATCATAAGAAATAATTATTATAAAAACGAAAGAAGAAACACCTAAACCACAGCAACAAAAAAAAAGCACCAGCACCACCACCAAATAAACCCCAACAGAAAACATCTCTCTGTTCAGTTGAGAAGAAATCACAACTTTTGGTCATCTCTCTGTACACAATTGTCTAAAGGAAAAGCCATGAAACTGAACACTTTATAAATGCAGATGAAGTTCAGGGTTAAATCAATATTCCAAGCTTAGAGCCTTTGCTCTGTATAAAGCAATGATGAGGAGATGCCTAGACCAGAAAATAGAGTCATGCTTATCAGCCTAAACTGATTATAATATTGCTATGGTATTTCTTCACCTTTTTTAAAAAATATATTGTTGTTTGTTTTTTTTAAACAAGCAACATCAAATGGAATATGAGATGAGGACCTCAAAGACCCAACTGTAGCCTGGGACTGAAGAGGATGGGCTTAAAAGTAGTTTCTTCAGTATTCCCAAAATTGGGAAGCAGATTCTTTGAACTGTGCTCTTCTTTACTGGAGGCATTTATTTTAAAAATCGGAAAGTAAAATGGACATATTATAACTAACGAGCTGCAAAATACAGCATGGCAAGCAGAAGAAAGGAGAAAAGAAGCTGTGTGGTGGTTAGACTACTTTTCTGGGACAATTCATGCTGTCGTATCTCATGTTTTTACGCTGGCATATTAGCTCTGACTGCTTGAATCAAAGGGTCTAGGAGCTCTCAGGCCAACATAGTTACCTAGTGGTTATATTTGGAAAAGGAAGGTAGCATTCTTTTCATTCCCTATTGGTATGTTTTAATTTTAATAGCACAAGTAGCAGCATCAGTACTATGAAATTGTTTCTTCATATAAGAAATTTCCAAGTTAAATATGAAACAGTGAATATCTAGTCCTTACAGTGGGGAAATCTTCAGTTCAAATCCATGACCTGTGCCCACCTCTGAAGTGAGAACATACAATGGAACTGTAGCCCCACGTGCGAGCAATGAGCAGAGGATTTGGAGGGCAACTGGTCTTTACAAAGAAGCACTTCTACTCAGAGTGAGAGACTGTTGTGGAGGGCCTGTAGGCCCAAAAGCAGGCTTATTTATGCCTGCTCTACCTGGACATGTCTTTCTGCCTACACCAGGGGTAAACAAGCACAAAGGGGCACAACAGACCGGGGCCATAAAGTCAGTTGCCCAGAACACCTGGTTGTGTAAGTCCCCACATGCCCAGCTCGTGCCTGCCTGGTGCTGGGCCCACATGATTCCCATATCTGGAGTCCAGGCCTGTGGGTTTTACCTAGTGTGGTGGGGTTCATCTGACTGCCAACCTGATTGGTCATTCGAGTGGCCAATGAGACCATTAACTCTCGGCCCACATCTAATAAATAGGGGTGCACAGGCTCACGTGCAGCCTTCCCCACATTGCCGCCACGTGCTTGCTTGCTTGCCTGTGTGTGTGTACTTCCTTGCAGCTGTATGCCTGCCTTTAGTCAGCGTTAGACCTATGCTCAGACTGCATGGAATCCTGCCTCTGCACCTGGAGATCCTGCCTGCATACCCCTGGAGAGAGCAGCCAGCAGGATCCAGCAGCATAAGGTCAGAGACTGCCATTTCCCCTGACGCCGGAGGATTCCAGCCTCAAAGTCCACAAGCAGAGACCCTGAAGAATTGGACGCTAGACACAGGCTGACACAGCCCCGGAGGGTGATTGATAAGAATTGTGAGTAGATGCCTCTGTAATTTCTATTACCTCTGCCATAAAGCAGGGAGCAGCTTTCAGCTCAGCTTTGCTGGACAAATAGTATAAGACCCCAGGTGGCATTAAGCCACGGGGAAAACTCTCTCTCTCTCTGTATAGTTTGAAATGTTTGCTAGTTATTAATAAGTTTCTGTAGATATATATTCCCATAATGTCTTCATAATCATGTAAAGAACAATTTAATATTAAAGTTCAGTGGTTGGGAGTGGTGAGAGTTGAAATATTGGAGTTTAATATATATTTTTATAAATATCCTCTCACATTAATTAATTTCTCCCCTCCGCCAAATAGGCATAGGTACTGGGAATCCCCCTCCACAACAGAGACCTTACGTTTGAATTGATGGAATTCTACTTGATTTACAGACACTCTGTGTGATGATATCTGACAGTGGCAGCGGAGGAATACCTGGTTTTCCAAGCAATTTATCGTAATAGAAATAACCTGTTTCTTGTGACCACTCACCACCCTTCCATCTGCTGAACATTTGGAACAGGCACTTTCCATCCAAACTGGATCAGACACTAACTACACTGGCACAAATGAAATGCTGAAGCCAGCTATTTCTGCTTGGCAGAATTTGTCTCAGACAAAGCTTAAGACTGTCTTCCACTTACAACATCTGACACGCACTGCTTGTCCTAGCAAAATAGGTCCCATGTAATGAAACAGAAGACTATGTAAGGGTGATTTTTCTACCATTCAAACCCCCACAATTTTTCTGATTTCTTGAAGCTAGGAAAATCATGACATTTTCAGAGACTAAAATATAATTATAATAACAAGGAAGTGTTTACAAAATTGCCAAAGATCATAGAACCATAGACTCATAAACTCAACTAGGTTAGAAGAGACCTCCAAGATCATCCAGTCCAACCTAGCACCCAGTCCTAGCCAATCAACTAGACCATGGCACTAAGTGCCTCATCCAGGCTTTTCTTGAACACCTCCAGAGACGGTGACTCCACCACCTCCCTGGGCAGCCCATTCCAATGCCAATCACTCTCTCTGGGAACAACTTCCTCCTAATATCCAGCCTAGACCTCCCCCAACACAACTTGAGACTGTGTCCCCTTGTTCTATTGCTGGTTGCCTGGGAGAAGAGACCAACCCCACCTGGCTGCAACTTCCTTTCAAGTAGTTGTAGACAGCTATGAGATCACCCCTGAGCCTCCTCTGCTCCAGGCTAAACAACCCCAGCTCCCTCAGCCTCTCCTCACAGGGCTTGTGTTCCAGGCCCCTCACCAGCTTCATTGCCCTCCTCTGGACACGTTCCAGTATCTCAACATCTCTCTTGAATTGAGGGGCCCAGAACTGGACACAGCACTCAAGGTATGGCTTGACCAGTGCTGAACAAAGGGGAAGAATAACCTCCATTATCCGACTGGCCACACTGTTCCTGATACAGGCCAGGATGCCATTGGCTCTCTTGGCCACCTGGGTACACTGCTGGCTCATCTTCAGCTACTATCTACCAGTACCCCCAGGTCCCTTTCCTCCTGACTGCTCTCCAGCCACTCTGTCCCCAGCCTGTAGCACTACTTGAGGTTGTTGTGACCAAAGTGTAGAACCCTGCACTTGGCCTTGTTAAATCTCATCCCATTGGCCTCTGCCCACCCATCCAGCCTGTCCAGGTCCCTCTGCAGGGCGCTCCTACCCTCCAACAGATCAACACCTGCTCCTAGCTTGGTGTCAGTCTGTAAACTTACTGATATGCTACTAAGAAGTGAGCTGCTAAGAAGATGGGGGAAAAAATAAATTAGCTCTGTACCATCCAAAACCAGGACAAATGTATACTAACCTTTAACAAATGTTACCATGCTTTGCAGAAATTTAGTAGTAGTTTTACAAGGATGCTTAGAATTAGTTTAGATATTGACCACTCAGTCATTAAATTTAGCAGTATTTGATAGTTTAGCAGTATCATTTCAGAATTATTCAACTGGGGTTTTTTTCTTGTATCCCTGACATCTATATTTTTAATCATTCATTAAAGTCTTAATTTTAAAAAGGTGAATATATTTTTGTTTATCTGCTTTAATCTAACTGTATTTTTAAAATATTCCATAAACCAAATAATTATGTGCAAGTTATTAGTCTCAAGGGATCACAAGAAATTGGAGACATGGATTAACTTTTTGATAGGATATAGATAAGAGACAGAACTCTTAACAGCTCACATCACCCATCAAGCAGCAGTAAAATATTCCTTTGTAGTAGGTATTCCTTTAACAACAACATGTCTTTGTTAACAGATCTGTGATAAGAAATTACCGTAAGGGGGTCTTTGGTTCAGTTCCAAATCCTTTCTAAGAACTCAACTATCTGAAGAGCCATGTGGGTTGCAGCTGCTGAGAGTCCTGCTGAAAGAGTTAAAGTGCCATTTCAGGTGCCTCCTGTGTTTCCTTTGGGGCAACGTGTCCAGTGCATTGTTTTAGTCACAGTATAATTTTCTTGGTTTCTTCTCAGTTCTTGACAGTGAAAGAAATGCTTCACATGGAATGAAAGACGGGAGATAGGTGCATTGTTTCAAAATGTTACAGACATAGCATGAAAAGCATAAGCTTTGTGAAATGCAGTAGTTACAGATCTCCCTATCTGGGTCCCTTCTGAGATAGAAACACTGGTAGACTATTAGACTCTTTTCTTTATTTACATAGAGTATAAAAAGACTGGAACGAGGCCACTGGTATCATTCTTAAATCAGATTAACCAAGGAAGCCCAAGGAAAGCAGCATACTAGCCAAAGGTGAGAAGAATAAAGGCTAAAGACATAAAGGATTTTTTTCAGCTTAATGGAGGTATTAAATATCCAGGGTTATAACGTAACAAGACTGTATTGCTGCAAGGAAGTAACATTTTACCCTATGAGGTCTATTGTATGGGGTCAGTTCATTGCTGTTCTAAATAGATTTAGCAAACTGTATAGCAAAAAGAGCTATGCCTTTTTTTGATTAAGTTGTTAAACAAGTCATAGAGCAACTTTATAAGCAGTCTAAAATTCAGTCAATATTGCAATTGATGCAATTTCAGTTAGACTAAAATGTCACATTCATACAGGTTCATGCATTTCACTTCATGCAACTTACAAGGTTGCCAGGCAGCACACTTCAGATAAATTTAAAGTTTGCTTCAAAAAAGATTATCAGAAGTATCTATCCCACAGTGTGGTTCCATGTTGATGAAGCAGAAACTGGGATCAAAAGCAAGCTTTTCAAATTTATCATAAATCATCATGACAAAGAAGCTTATTTCAATCAGAGCACGAGGAAATATTTTTTCCTGAATTGTTTTTGATTCCAAATCACCAATCTGAGTTGAACAAAACACTTTCCTAATTAATTCTGATTGTTTTCAGTGTTGAAAAACAGAACCCCAAAACCACCTAATATTGAAACATCTCACTGTACAACCTAAAAGCTTGGAGAGCCTTAGAAAAATTGCCTTGTTTATTGAACAGCCCATTTACATTTTACAGACAAAACATGGAGAGATTAGTTGTCCAGAGAAAAGGAAAGAGTGGAACTCAGATCAGCTATCAAATTCCCTTTTCCCCCACCTTGTGCTCTGTTCAAAACATGTAACCACTCCATGGACAGACCTCTGTCATACAGTTTTAATATGCTTTTGGCTATGATACAAGTCAGACTACTAACCATCAAATTTCATTTCAAGCTGAATGAATTTGGAGATGACACAGTTATATGCAAGAAGTTTTGAATAGTGAACACACTGGTCAATGCAGGACTAGGAGGAAGGGCATGTGGGATCAGTAGGGAGGCTTTTACAAAGAACAGCATCTGAAATCCTTGGACAAGCAGTAGTTAAGAAAGATACCATCCAGAAGTGAGGAGTAGCATTTCTTCTTCTCTTCTCCCTATTTTGCTGGATTTCCTCAATGACATTTAGTCCAGGAGGCGAAAGAATAAAACACAGCAAGCACATCAGCTTACCAAGTTGTTGCCATTGTCCCTAGTTAGAGCAAGGTTCACCACCTCCATAAGGCTTCTTGCTCATTTGAGATTGCTCTGACTTCAGATACAGTTTGCTATGATTATTGCCACCCCAAAGTATTCTTCTCCAGAAGAAAGCAAAGACTGAGGCTAACCCAGCACAAAAATCATTCCAGGAAAAGAGGAATGGAGATAGCTGCTTATGTAGTACTGACTAAGGTACTGTCAGCATTTCTATTTTCTTTAAATTATGACATAAGGAAAAGTCCTTTCATGGCTTATTCAGATGGAAAAAAGGAAAAAAACAATAGCATGACATTTTCTAATCGGATATTTTCCCCACTTTTCCAAAAGACAGTGTCCATCTGTTTTAGCATCTGCTCAGTGTAGTTCAAAATCCTCCTAAAATCAATAAATAAGAGAAATGGCTTCACTGTCTTCAAAATGTCAAGAACTATGAATTTGCTCAGGAAAAAAGTTACACATGCTGACATTACTGCTGCAAAAAGTGTCTCTGATTCCTCTTCTCTCTCGTCTATTTAAATACAATATGCAATCTCCATCTATTTCAGTAGATTTGAGAAAGATACTTGATTCAAAATTTTGAGGTTGCCAAATACAAAATATTTTTTTTGAGTGCAAATATTTGCCCTGCTCAAGGTTAAAGGCACTGACCTTTTGCTGCACTTTATTTGGAGCCCTTACAGCAATAACTACAGAGAAGATTATGTTCTTGAAATGAAGTATCACTTATAACTTGAAACATTTGATAGAAAGCCTATTTTTTAAGAAATAAAACACTCTCTACATGTTCTGTTTCCATATGTATTGGCATATGCCAGTGGAGCACCTGGGTAAAATGACTCTTTGTTCACCAATATGGTTAGATGGTCGTAGTCCGCTTTATTTCCGTGATGCAGAGACTTATATGTATTCTTACAAGAGGTGTGCTCCACCAAGATTGGTTACATATAGAGGGTACAGGGTTACACATAAGGCATGGATAGGTCAATCTACCATAACAATCTGAGGGTCAGCCTCTGGGGCTGGCTAAATTCTGCCCACCCGCAGCTGCACTCCACCTCCTGCAGCTGCGTGTGGGGGGAAGCTACCCAGTGCCTGGTATCTTAACTCCCTAGATGGATTCAAGGACGCTCCCAGCACGGGTTGCTCATATTTATCATTTCTGTGTCCTCTGCTAGCAAGAATTTCTCCAACACATATGTCTCATTATCAAAGAGGAGAACATAGGAAGGAGTTGTTTGTGAAACACTTGGAATCATACAATCAATCAAGTTGGAAGAGACCTCCAAGATCATCCAGTCCAACCTAGCACTCAACCCTAGCCTCATCCAGTGCCTCATCCAGCCTTTTCTTGAACACTTTCAGGGACAGTGACTCCACCACCTTCCTGGGCAGCCCATTCCAATAGCAAATCACTCTCTGTGAAGAATTTCCCTGTAGAGAGACTTGTTGTCCTTCTTTCTCTTCTCTGAGCACTCACTAGATACCCACATCTATTGTGTTCAAGCTTCACCAGGCATGCAAGGCAGATGCTTTTGCTCCTGTCTAAAACCCTGAAAATATTAAATATTCCTGTCATTTATACTAAGACTCTCTGAAGGGTACTATTTGAATCCTATTTTCGCTCCTAGAGTTGTTCCTTCTGCAATTCCAATTATCTAGGATGCTACACAAAATTAATTTTATATCAATACTAATAAGATAATTCAAGTTGGAATTTCATCATAACCTGCTGAAATAGCAGATATGTCTGCCTGGCTCGTAAAGACTTTGGTACTACCTTTATAAGTTCACTTGTTTTTTTAATTCACATTTTAGACTATTTTGTGAGACTGAATTTATCTGCAAGCTTTAGTTCATTTAATAAATATTGTCTCTTCAGAGAAAAATGAGTTAACACCACAATATTTTGGTTCAATCAAAAGAATTCAAAAGAAAAGGATACACTGAAAAACAAAATTACTTTTGTTTGGGATCTCTTTTTTTTTTCTTTTTCACAGATTTGCTGATTGCTTAATTCTGTACTGACTTTCAGAAAGTTTTTAAACTATTGCATCTGATTTTCAGAATCACAGAAAGTTTAGGGTTGGAAGTAACCTCAAAACATCATCTAGTCCAACCCCCCCTGCCAGAGCAGGATCACCTATACCAGCTCACACATGAACACATCCAGGAAGGTCTTGAATATCTCCAAGGAGGGAGCCTCCACAACTGCCCCGGGCAGTCTGTTCCAGTGTTTTGTCACCCTCACAGTGAATTTTTTTTTCCTCATGTTTACGTGGAACTTCCTATGCCTCAATTTCCACCCATTGCCCGCTGTCCTGTCATTGGGCATCACTAAGAAGATCCTGACTCCATCCTCTTGGCACTCACCTTTTACACATTTATAAGCATTAATGATGCCACCCCTCAGTCTGCTCCAAATTAAAGATATCCAGCCCCCTCAGTCTCACCTCATAAGGAGAGTCTCCTTACTATGTGTGCTAACCCTTTCCCTGCTTTGTACCATTACTGTTTCCGAATGTGATCTTCCAACTTGTGTTTCTGTCATTTCATGTTAATCTGATAATACCTGCTTGAACAAAGAAGAGTGGTCTAGGCAGAGCATTCCTGAAATGATCAGCCACTGTCTGACAGATATTACCATCACAAGGTAATCTAACAGTAAACAATCTAAAAGAAGTGGAGAATTTGTACATTTCCATGAAAATTTGTACAAGTTTTTAAGAAGGGGGGTGGAAATAGCAAGAAATGACTGATAGATGAATGGTGTTAACAGTGCTGCCACACCACTGACATATGTCAGGGTGAGAAACATCACGATGCCTTAAAAGAGAGATGAAATAGAATGAAATGAAATATATATGACATATATATCAAAACAAATATGTCTAAATGGCTGACCTTACTTAAAGAATGACATTTATATGGCAAAAGCAATGGAATTTAAATAATTATTTTTAAATGACCATAATTAAAGTGTATGAGGCTACAGCAGTCTTCTGTAGAAATAGATGGTTACGTGGCAGCATGAGTTAATGATGAAAAATCCTCCATTCACTAGAGAATTCTCATCAGATTTTCTTTATCTGAAAGCAGTATTATAACCTTATCGCCAAAGTCCCTAAACCAGAATGAAATAACATGTTATCTGGAATTAAATCAATCCTTTCATTGCTATTCATTCTATCATTGGAATCGTTACATGACAAGGGAGAAAAAAAAACAAAACATTTTATCTGATAGAAATCAACATGATCAGTGATTTAAACTTGAAGATATTATTGTTTTCAGTAAATTACTTAAAACAGAAGTTGTATTAAGGGTTTTTGCTTACTTTAAGCTATATGGGCAGATTGATTGAAAGACTGGGGTTGTTTAGCCTGGGGAAGAGGAGGCTCAGGGGTGACTCCATTGCTGTCTACAACTACCTGAGGGGAGGCTGTAGCCAGGTGGGAGTTGGTCTCTTCTCCCAGGCAACCAGCAATAGAACAAGGGGACACAGTCTCAAGTTGTGCCAGGGGAAGTATAGGCTGGATGTTAGGAGGAAGTTCTTCTCAGAGAGAGTGATTGCCATTGGAATGGACTGCCCAGGGAGCTGGTGGAGTCACCATCCCTGGAGATGTTCAAGAAAAGCCTGGATGAGGCACTTAGTCCCATAGTCTAGTTGACTGGATAAGGTCAACTATCCAGTGCTGGGTGCTAGGTTGGACTGGATGATCTTGGAGGTCTCTTCCAACCTGGTTGATTCTATGATTCTATGATTATACTTGGGTTTGAAAGTGCATAAATGTCTCTGCTGGTTATATGCAGACTATAGATTTTGGTGAGAAGTACAACTAACACCACCATAAATTCTAATGAATATTTAATTACAATTAAATACTTACTTATTGTGCTATAAGAAGTGTTCTTGTTTCTGTTTTTGTTTGATAAATTCTGTGGAAGCTGGACTCCTGTCATGGTAGGCCTAAATAGTCCTGAACATGTCCTGCCTTGCCCAGACATGTTTTGCATCTCTTCTTCCTTCTGTTTTAGGGACAAGCAACCACGAGAAAGAGGACAAAGAACCTGGAGCCACTGAGTCTAAGGACTCTGGCTTACCCAGACTTGTTTTCATCCTGTGGTAAACAAGGTACACACATGCTTAGCTTGTGCTTGCCTTGTGCAAGGCCTATACTTTCCCCAAATTTGGGAAAAGCAAGCCTATGGCTTCAACTAACATGGTCAGACTTGGATAACTGCCATTCTGATTGGCTGTTCTGTGTCCAAAGGCTCTGACACAATGGGCTCTGACGCTGTATTTGTGCTTGCATGCCTGCTGCCACTGCTCACTGCCTTATTGTATCCTGAACTCTCTGGAAACTTCCTGCTTTGGGTTTACCAGGAACACGGTCTAAATGCCCCCACACATGATTGGCCTGCATAGCCAGTGCCACAGTGTGCTAAGATTGCACATCACAAGACATCCTGCCTACACCTGAAAGTCTCCTGCCAAGACAGGAAGTCCTGGAGATATAAAGATCATCTAGAGAAGCCAGGACCAGATCAGAGATCCTCTGCCTCCTTTCTCCAGCATCCCGTGGAGCCTGGGAAGAATCAGAAGCCTCAGCAGATGACAAGGCAGTAACAGAATTCCCTGAAAGTGTTTGGATACTGTCTGAAGCTATAGCTAGAACCACAAGTCGGGAAATGATATTTTGTGAGTAAATACTTAATTCACCATTGGCCTTCTGCCATAAGTAGAAAGGACCTTCCTGAGTTTATCTGGTGGGCAAGCAGTATATTGGTCACAAGCGGTATACTGACGGCAAGAATCTTCCCTCCAAGTTCAATTAATGTTATATATTTTTTCCTAGTTATTTCTAGATCCTCTAGTTATTCCTTTGTATAATGTTTCCATGACCATTGCAGAAGAACTGATTATTATTAAAATTAGTGGTTGGGGTGTCAAGACTCCCAAATATCAAAATTAATAAACAATATCAATTTTGGGAAAATATAATCTCACATTAATTAATTACTCCATTACAGCTCCTAATGCAGATTGCTTTAGAATTGACTTGGTAACTGAATAACCTATTTAGCAACAGAACAAGAAGACACAGTCGCAAGTTGTGCTGGGGGAAGTATAGGCTGGATGTTAGGAGAAAGTTCTTCCTAGAGAGATTTACCATTGGAAAGGGCTACCCAGGGAGGTGGTGGAGTTGCCGTCCCTGGAGGTGTTCAAGACAAGACTGGATGAGGCACTCAGCGCCATGGTCTAGTTGATTGGCTAGGGCTGGGTGCTAGGTTGGACTGAATGATCTTGGAGGTCTCTTGCAATCTGGTTGATTCTATGATTCTATCAAAACAGGAAACTGATAGTGACTGAACCTCTGAATGTAAAATCTGCTTTTTATGCATGTGGCAACAAGGAGAAATCCATCTATCAGAGATACATGTATCATGCATACATTCCTGAAAGTTAGTGAATACAGATACCTTCTTTTTTAACACATTTGTGCCCATAGAAATATCAATAAACTCCCTTTGATAGGTCAAATTCTACACTCAGAGAATAAGTCATCTTTATTTAAAAGAATTGTTTCTTTTACCTAGGAGCACCCTCAAAGTCCTTATTGCAGGTGTTTGAACCCAACAAAGAGTTTGCATGTAAAAGGAGGGCACTTCCAGCAATGCTGCCTCCATGTGACATTGGCTGTTGTTGAAGCAGAGCACAGAGTCTCAAGTGCAAGAGCAGCAGCATATTATTCAGGTGACTGAATTGATGAAGTGGCTCAAAGCTTTCCTTATTAGGAAAAGCTCCAAGACTGTTTAAATTATACTATTGGTCTCCAACATGTTTAACTAATCTTGCAACAGGAAGAAAGGGGGAAAAAAGCAGGGAATATGTTTGATTTTTTTTTCTTTTACACTCCCACTGCTGACAATAAATCAAGGTAACTACAACAGAGTGCCAGGTTTGTTTATCCTGTAGCACTGTGTGTTGCTCTTCATAGCATCTGGGAACTGCTGCTTCTGTATCTCAAGTATGCAATTCTAAATACTCTCTAAATACTCTGTATGAGCTAAGGAGGCCTTATATACCAGAAAAGTATCTTAGTGTATTTAAGCCTAAGCATAGATGAACTATAATGAACAATCTGCTAAATGTTAATGTAATTTAGGCTTTCTTAATTTACAAACATGACATATTGCATGTATTCAGTGTTAATCTAGTTTAGACACTCATTTGTTTTGACCTATGTCCATAATATATTATGTACCTTGAGATATTTATCTTGTCACTTTGAAACATGATTACAATTAATATGACACACATGAGTTTAAATTAGTAGTCCAACTAGAGATATGTGAGTAATGAATTAGCCACAGTCTTGAACCATTGGCAGACAATTTAAACTGCCTTCCTCTTTTTGATGCACAATCTGGAATCACTAAATATCTATCACAGTATCACAGTATCACCAAGATTGGAAGAGACCTCATAGATCATCAAGTCCAACCCTTTACCACAGAGTTCAAGGCTAGACCATGGCACCAAGTGCCACGTCCAATCCTGCCTTGAACAGCTCCAGGGATGGCAACTCCACCACCTCCCCAGGCAGCCCATTCCAGGGTCCAATGACTCTCTCAGTGAAGAACTTTCTCCTCACCTCAAGCCTAAATTTCCCCTGGCGCAGCCTGAGGCTGTGTCCTCTCGTTCTGGTGCTGGCCACCTGAGAGAAGAGAGCAACCTCCTCCTGGCCACAACCACCCAAAACAAGACACCAATATGCACTATCTATATAGTCTTAACAAGTTTTTTTAGATCAGTGACTGAACAATACTTTTTAAGCACTGTTTTTCTAAGGGAGAATAGCAGCATAAAAAGTTCATTTGGGACTCTATAGTCAGATGTCTGAGTGCAAACAATTCTTCCACAGATTTGTTTTTTCACACCACATTTGGTTTGCTATTGTAAGGTCAAGCCTAAAGAGTTAAGTGGTTGCCTATAAGAAGCAGGACTGTAATTGTGATATCATTAGAAATACTGAATTGTGGATAATACTTTATATTTGTACTTGTCACTTGTCTGGTTTTTGACAAGAGGAGGCAGTTTTGATGGGCTTCCCGTGGTCCTTGTGTTTTTTATCCTGTTATCCAATTTTCTGCTGCACTGCTCTCCTTCTGTCACACTGACTGCTAGCCAGCCTTGCTTCCTTTACTGGAAGGGCATACAAAGCTTTTCATTATAGTGGACAGAAATAAAAGGAGAGGCAATAACAGGGCTGAATTTTGAAAAGTACCTTATGTCCCCTGTCCAGGGTAAGTCCTACATGATCTATATATCACATGGTCTTTCAAATATTACAGGAAAAGTAACAGATATTGAAGAGTAACACTAATGAAATAAGTACATACAACCAAATATATATGTTTAAAAATCAAATAGATCTTGAAAAGAGAGAACACAATCTATGATTTTAAGAGAAAACAATCTATGATGTTGAAAAAAAGAGAAAACAATGTATGGTTTCAAGGGCTATTTGTGGATTACAGGAAAGCACTTAATTTAGTAACTATGCATTGTATGAAAAATTCAGAGACAACAAAAAACAAAAACAAAACAAGCAAAACCCAAACAGCCTATAAACCAAAATAAAAGCTCTAGGGTATAAACTTCAAAACAAAACAAAACAAAAAAAACCCAACCCTTCATTCAATTTATAACATCCAGTAGTCTTTGGATATGAATTTCCAGTAGCTTTCCATTTTTTTGTAACTAGAGTTTGGCACAAACAAAACTGGATATAGACAAAGTTTATAATCTGTATGTGTTTATGTGCTGACTCAATCCCTTTAGATATATCTTCTGCAAAACTGACAGTCTCTGGCAATAGTCACATTTGCTTCTACTCATTGAAAACAAGTGTAACCATTGCATGATTTCCTGGCTTTTTTCTCTGAGTGTTTTACAACTCCACATCCCAGAATCTTAAGTATACAAAGCTAATGATGCAGGCAAGACATCAAGGCTATTTCTGAACTGGCAAAGTTAGAAGCACTTTGAGTTCCTATACCCAGACTCATGTGTCATTTGGACTCCATCATGAAGTTAGAAGAAGTTTGTAACAGTCTTTCATCATGCCCTGGATTGCTTGGCAGATGCCTGCAAATTCAGGGAATTGGCAGTGTTCAGCCATCAGGCTCCCAGTCTGGGCAATCAGGAGCCGAGGGCAGTTGGTGTCCTTGGGACTGTGTGTCATCTAGACATGGCTCAGGAGAGCTGTATCTCATCCCAAATATGCCTAGAATCCCGTCCTAAATCTTCAAACAGCTCCCAGAAACTTTGCTTACCTACCTCCTTTTGCACAATTGAGGTAGAAATGCTCTTGCTAACAACTTATATTTTGTCATGTACTAGAGACTGACAATAAAATTGCTCTGGGCATCACCAAGAAAGGCGGCATTAGATGGAAAATAATTGTTCTATAAGCTATCAGAGCCATATATGCATTACTGAAAGACAGTTACTTCTAGTGTGGTCCCATCCTTATTAAGTATTAAGAGAATATCTTTCACCTTATTTGTTAAAATACATTTTTAGCACAGGGAAATTTTGGCTTATGTAGAACATTTTTATGTATCCTATCTATCATATTCTTAGGCTCAATACCAACATCTACTATAGAGGAAGAAAAAAATTGCCCTGTATATCTGGGAAAATTTGATAACACAATTTTAGGAGAATGAGGCGGTCTCCAAAGAAGCATCTGAATTCTTCTTAGTCACTTCTAAAACTATTTTTAATACTGTAATATGTCATGAGATTATAGATAAAAGCTCTACTTCAGTCATGGGTTGGGCTATGATTTAGCAGATCTCCTTTTATAACTTTATTTTTAAGACAGATTTGTATACACCATATGGGGTGTAGGATGTAGTTGGAACAGATTGGTGTTCATTAATCAGTAATTCATACCTCATACAGTGCAGAATTAGTGTTAAAAGTAACAAATTCTCTAAGATTCTTGACCAGGGACAGCAAGCTGAGTGATTGATTCTTCCACATCAACCTCTTTCATTCCCACAGTACACTAAGAGGCTGCAGTTTTATGTTTGGTAACAAGTGACTGGAAGAGTCAACACTCACAGGGGTTTATTAAGAGGCAAAGGTGGTACACTCAGGAACTGAGAATAGTCACACTGAGCACATCTGGGATAAGACCACGGGAGCTGCTTGATATCATAAGAGACCTGACCACATAAAAGAAGTTTAAAAGTATTACAATGCCTTGAAAAGTCAAGAAAAAGGAAATCAGATTGGTCCAATACCTGAAGGTGTGGTAAATCAGAGAAAAAGAAATATTTCTGTCAGGAAATATGTAGGATTTTTGTTATATACTGTAACTAGCTCTGAAACATACTACCTAACACATCAGTAAGTTATTTGTACATATTGTTGTCTTGTTTTGTGTTATACAAATGATGGTCTACCTGAAGGGAGGCTGTAGCCAGGTGGGGGTTGGTCTCTTCTCCCAGGCAATCAGCAACAGAACAAGGGGACACAGTCTCAAGTTGTGCCAGGGGAGGTATAGGCTGGATGTTAGGAGGAAGTTCTTCACAGAGAGAGTGATTTGCCACTGGAACAGGCTGCCCAGGGAGGTGGTGGAGCCACTGTCGCTGGAGGTGTTCAAGAAAAGACTGGATGAGGCACTTAGTGCCATGCTACAGTTGATTGTCTAGGGCTGGGTGCTAGCTTGAACTGGATGATCTTGGAGGTCTCTTCCAACCTGATCAATTCTATGATTCTATGATCTTAAGAAACCTTGCTTTTCATCAGACTACTTCAACCTTAACCAATGGATGATATGTGGTAGCTACCATGCCTAGTACTGCAGAGCATGCACTAAGCAATCCTCTGTAGAGTATGAAAGTCGCCCAGGAAGTGCCTTCTGCCAAAAGATGTCTGAATCCTTAATTACTATGTGGCTTTCCCTATACTGGTTTTATCCTCACATATAATAGAGCACCAGTCTATTGACTTGTTTGTAGTGTTTTTTTCTGTTTTCTCTTACAGTGTTTTCTTTGTTTTCATTAAAAACTAGGACCCTTTTTTTTTTAACTCTAGGCATATATTTGTGTGTGTGCTTGAGCTAATATGTGTTCTTGGGTTCAGGTAAACTGTCACAAATCTTAATCAGTGAAAAAGCTGAAGAAGTTGAACTTATCCCCAAAAAGCTGTTCTTGTCTTTGTTATGCTGCAGAATAGGTATGCTCCATGCACCTCAAAGAGCTCTTCCCAATTTTTAGTGTCAAGTATGGACGAGGTGGATATAAATCACAGTGAAGGCAATACAAAGACCTATTTCATTCAAAAGCTTACCTGCACAAAGATTGTGCCCTTCTATTTTACTGTCTCTTGTTTTCAGATTTCTTTTGTAGGCTCCCATAGTTTAATGCTGCATCAAACATTACTGTGATGAGTATATGAACTTCTGGATTCTCATTCATACTGAAATTGCAGGTGTCTTGTGGGTTTTGTGTAATAGCAGAACGATGCAAAATGCTTGATGTTGTCACAGCTCACTTGTGATTTAAGGAAAAATGTTATATATGTGGATTTGAACAATCCTTTTCAGAAAGAATTTGGGGATTTTTTGACCCAGTGGCTCTGGTCTGGTAATTTCAATGTCTTAATAACTTTGCTTTCTGGGCTCAGCCGTTGAAATCAGGTTTCAAGTTTCCTTAGGAGTAAATGATTGCAAAAAAACAATTCCTCTTCTAAGCAACAATTAGAGCATTAGCTGAACAAAGAGATTCATCTGGCAATTAGTATTCCTGTGGTGAACAGGGAGAGAATTAGCCAGAGATGCAGGAGGCTCAGGCTGCAAGAGTTGAAGCAAAAGGCTTGGTGTGCAAGCCTTCTGATGCTCCAACGCCTTATCTCCTCCCAGTTTGAGAATCTCTTGCATTTATTTTTCACAATAGGTTAATGCTCTCATGTTGAAAGAATATATTATGGCTCAAACATTCATCTTTGCTTCAAAAGATAGGCAACAGCTACTGGAAACAGCAGGGCTCTCTGCTGTGTTTTTAGTCCTGAGGCTGATCAATAAACTCTGGTGACACAAGGGAGGAAGGGGTAATGCACTCACACACTGCTCAGCCCCAGGAATGCAGAAAGGATGAATAGAAAGCTAAATGTTTCTTTAAGGAATGAGACTCAAGCACAGATGGCACTCTGTATTCATGGAAGGCTCCCACATGGTGCAAAGAATTAGAGCCTGCAGGGTCTCATAAAAATAATGGAATCACCTATACACAAAATCTTCAGCCAGATTCACTCTCAGCTACACTGCTCTAAGATAGTAGGAGTAAAGGTATTAAAGTCATTGGATTAATGCAGTGTAATATTGTCCTTAGAGCTGAACCTCACACCCACTGTGTCTTTACCCAAAGGGCTTGTGCGTGTGTCATGACTAAACCAGACAAGAAACTTAAAATTCCACCTTTAACCATCATAAACTGGATCATGCATACAATCTGGAACCATGATACTCCTGTAGAAGTGGAATCAACCCAGAAATCCCACTTAAGAGAATATCTGGGAATTCTGCAGGAGTAGGAGTTAGGTCTTTTATTATCTATTTCTAAAGCACCATCTTCATAGTTCCTTTCTTTAGCTCAGCAGTGTGAAGTCAGGAGAAAGGGAAAAAAGCCTGATGTTTCTGTCATGTAATCACTGGATGACAAAAGCTCCCTTAAGAGCAAAATAAATTAATGTCATGCTCAGCATTTTAAATTGCAAGTCAGAAGAATAACATTTCACAATTTCACATGTCCTGGAACAGATTAAAATACTGCTGTTGAACTTGGCTAATTCCAGGAATTTGCACCTTAAATGGAAATAAGCAGGATTTATCTGCTGGAAATTAGTACTGGATATAAATAATACATGCCACTTGGGCACAGATATTTGTTATTAATTTCAGCCAGTTAGGTCTTTCCACAGATTCTGTCACTGAATTTGACTGGGCTACTTAGATCATTGCTATAACAGATGCAAGAAGAAATGAACTCTTGATTTGGTTTCAATACAAAGGCTTGCAGTTTAGTTATGTCTTTGATATCCTCTACTAGATCACTCAGCAATAATATTTCTTCAGAATTTAGGTGCTGCGGGTATGTTAGTTCTGAATTCTCTGCAGTAATAAAGACAGACCTAGTCACATCATAAAATCATAGAATCAACCAGGTTGGAAGAGACCTCCAAGATCATCCAGTCCAACCTAGCACCCAGACCTATCCAATCAACTAGATGATGGCACTAAGTGCCTCACCCAGTCTTTTCTTGAACACCTCCAGGGATGGAGACTCCACCACCTCCCTGGGCAGCCCTTTCCAATGGCTGTCAGTACCATGTTTGTTGATTGCTTTAAAATGAACTTGTATTTGAATTTATGTTTCTCCAGAATCCCTGTTAAAAGGACAGAGTAGGAAAGTTAAAGTGGTCTGGGGAGACAAAACTGCTGAATCTAACAGCTGCACTCCTGTCTGCACTGGAGGCAGAAGACTGAAAAGAAGGGAGATGGAATTGTTTGTATCCCATGAAGGCCCTAGAAGTAGTGTATGTTCCTTCCTAAGAACTCTTCCTCTGAGTTTCTACTGAAGAAAAGACAGATGGAAAGGGGCTCTGATTGTCCCACTTTCTTAACCTCTTCCCAGTCTTTTCAAACATGAGTGAATTGTCATGATGTGGTTTTCTGCTAAGGGGGCGCCTCCACTATTGGATGCCCCCTGAACTGTGCTCTGTCAGGCTCTGTACCAGAGAGGGTTTTCAGGAATCATGACTTGGTATAAATCCACCAAGATCATATCTCAAATTCCTGTTAGATGTGGTGAGGTGCTAACTGTGAGAAATACTTGATTTTGAAACACAACAGACTTTGGATGAAAAGAAATGTCATCAGATGAGGATCAGGGCCCACCTTGAATCTTGTATAGGTATGTTTTGAATGTTTGAAGTTGGGATAAAATCAGAGAGTGAGGAAGAAGAGGGGATTGTTATGTGAATAACAATGGGATTGCTGCAATTTATGCATAACAATTTGTGTTAATTACCATGTCAAATGGAGGCACTGTTATCTCTGTTCAGCTCCACAGCACCCTGTCTCCAAGCTTTCCTCCTGCCTGTCCTTATAACAACCCTTAGAAAACTGCCCTCCCAGACCAATGAGACCCCTCACAGCCTAGCAAGGCAGCCTGATGAGTGCCTCTGCACCACTACTAACAGCAGCTGTTACTGCTAGGAAGGACACCTAAATAGAATCCATTACTTACCAAACAGATTTTCTGTAGGTGCCATGGTTTCCCAGGTGGATGCTAGGTTATTCATTCAATGGAAACATGACCAAGAAAAACAAGTGTAGGAGGTCAGGCTTTTAAGCATATAGCTTAAATACCTGGTCTAAGAAAGATGAGTGAGAAAAGATTAAATATTGTTGAATTTGGAGGTCATAGAAGTGACAATCCTACAAGTAGACATGCTTATTAGGCATTATAGAGCCAGCACATAAACTAAGTCTGAGTAATTAAATAAGAGTAAGACGAAGGGGTGAAAGAAAACACCATCTGCTAACTCTCGATCAGTCACTTATAAACAAACTGGAATATAATGAAGGCCATTGCATTCTGATCATGAAGAGATCCTTCTGCTTGGCTTGTGTTATTTTTCCTCAAAAATACTGCATATGTTTTGTAACAGTTTGGTAAACACATGAAGAAAGGAGGAAAAAGAAAGGTAAAATTCTCTGCTGAGCTATGTGCAATGCAGCACTTTAGATGCTTCATAATGTTTTCATATAATTATTTATTTTACTGGCACTCTTAATAACATTTACAATATCATTAGTTTGATTTGCAAGATAAGAGCTCGATTATGCAGTCAGCAGTTCCAGTTTTACACAAAATCATTGTATTTGTCAGAGTGAATCCAAATCAACATGAATTCATGGCCTTGCATTCGCAGTTATTTATAGCCATTAACTGATAAGCTGATTCTGTGAGGTGACTGCTAAATGGAGAGTGTTCATGGAATCTCCTCTAGGATTAAAACAGCAATTGTTTTTAAGTCTCTGCATTTTTCAACATGAATGGCACTTTCTAGGCTATTAATAAAGAAAAGCAAGAGAAACCAACATACTCACCTGTTGTGTCAACTACCAGCAGTCAATAGCACATGGTAACACAAGGCCAATGTTCTTTCATTAATACTTATAAAATATAAGAAGTTAATTCTCTGATTTGATGCCAACAATCCAATCATTGCAAAAAGTAAAATTCATTGCAGCACTGTCACAGCCATTCAAAATCTCACTGGTCAAGCACTTAAGCAGACAAATTACTTTATATAAGGATCATGCCACAATACATGGGGCAATGTATGAAAGATACTCTCGAATCTAAGTGGTTTTTCTGGAAGAGATTATATTGAGAGCTGTCTTTTAAAGACATTTTCAAACATTTCTGTGGTAAGGATCCAGCCCGGTGATGGCGGTTCAGCTTAATTATGAAATCAAGGAAAAAACTGGGAATGTGCAGAGATTGTGAAGTTTGTTGCTTTTAATAATATTTACAATTAAAAGTCCCTAAAAATTGGATTAACAAAGAAACCAACCACCCAATCAGCCCAAACAAACAAACAAACAGAAGGATCATTTAGAATTAAAATGCTATATGCCCTTTTCATTTTCAGAAGTTAATTTTGCTCTCCACTGAAACCAGTATTCTGATAGTTATCACAGTATCACAGTATCATCACGGTTGGAAGAGACCTCACAGATCATCAAGTCCAACCCTTCACCACAGAGCTCAAGGCTAGACCATGGCACCAAGTGCCACGTCCAATCCTGCCTTGAACAGCCTCAGGGACGGCGACTCCACCACCTCGCCAGGCAGCCCATTCCAGTGTCCAATGACTCTCTCAGTGAAGAACTTTCTCCTCACCTCCAGCCTAAATCTCCCCTGGCACAGCCTGAGGCTGTGTCCTCTTGTTCTGGTGCTGGCCACCTGAGAGAAGAGAGCAACCTCCTCCTGGCCACAACCACCCCTCAGGTAGTTGTAGACAGCAATGAGATCACCCCTGAGCCTCCTCTTCTCCAGGCTAACCAATCCCAGCTCCCTCAGCCTCTCTTCATAGGGCTGTGCTCAAGGCCTCTCACCAGCCTCGTCGCCCTTCTCTGGACACACTCAAGCATCTCAATGTCCCTTCTAAACTGGGGGGCCCAGAACTGAACACAGTACTCAAGGTGTGGTCTAACCAGTGCAGAGTACAGGGGCAGAATGACCTCCCTGCTCCTGCTGACCACACCATTCTTGATGCAGGCCAGGATGCCACTGGCTCTCTTATGTTGCAGCATGGGATCAGTGTCAAATTCCTTACCATTTCTTTGGCTTTAAAGTTACAGCAATCAAATCCTTATGTTTCTGAAGCCTATGGTGGGGGAGGCAAACTGCTTCTGCTAAGTTGAAGCTATATCTTCTAATGTGACGGAGCTGTATGGTATGCAGGTGACAAACTGCAGATAGAACACTTCTGAAATCATAGAATCATAGAATCAACCAGGTTGGAAGAGACCTCCAAGATCATCCAGTCCAACCCTTCAAATACTTAACATTTCCTACCAAGAAGCACAGAACCATGAGGAAAGGCAATGTGTTCCTTAAAATCGGTACTGAGCAAAATAAACCTAAGAGGACAGCCAGTGTTTAAAAATCACATTCTTGATGCCATTATGCCATTATTTTTCTTGTCCTTGGTTACAGCAATGAAGCAACATATGTCGTGGATGACAGAAGGAAACCTAGTGCATTGACAATAGCATTAATTAGGGCTTCAACATATTTGAAACACTTAATTTTAAGAAAAAAAATATATATGGTAACTGCTATATTTTGCTTCTTGTAAGCAGTCTCCTTTTGGCCTAATTTCAGTTAATGACCTTTAACTGTGAAAAGCAAACTTAGAAGACACAGACACAGTTATGCTTGAGATGTGCTATTAATGTTCTCTACAGAGTCAGCATGTTTGCATCTCTGCCAGCTTTTAGCATGCTTTTAAATTTATGCTCCCAGAGATTACAAAGTCATTTCAGTGCATTTCAAATTAATTTTAAGGATGTTCAGAAGAGAGGATTAAAGCACAGTGCTTGGGTTGATGGTATTTGAGGCCAGCTAACCAGGATAGCTCAAGCTACGATTCAGAAACATATATGACTTTCTGAGTACTCATGGAAGATCTGGGGACTATGAAACAGAGAAAAGAAAAAGTCTGTGTAGACTTCTTAAAGGAATGGTTTTCTCTAGCAGTTAGTTCTTGTTACTGAGGGAGTGCATTGTTCCCTCTATATTCATAGTAATGCAGCAGATAATTTTTTTATACCATGGGGACCTCTAAGGACAGTTCTCATAGCACCTTGCAGCTTCCACAGGAATGAAAACCACTATGGGGATGTTTAAAAGTGAGTCTTGGGGAACTATTTTCTAATCTCCATACTATGACTATGATAATAAGCACGCAGGCACTGAGATTCTCCTATTTTTATGTGAAAGATGTATTCCTCCTGCATATAAATTGCATCTCATGATCATCAGAGACAAATGGGTGCTGTGGAAGCAGCTTACATAGCTAAAATCTTGAGTATCTAACGAGTTAATATAGAAAGAAGTATGTGTACTGTGATTTTATTGTCTTAATGGAGTTATTTTATCTTACTTACATGCTGTGGTGAATTATCTCTGCACAGTAACCTCCCTTATTGCCTATTTGGTGTCCAGAAACTCGAAGAAGTTAGTTGGTGTCTGATGTCAAAGTGAATTACTTTTTAAAAGACAGTTTTAGCAGTTGGCACCCAGATAACCGACTGTAGCTGCCCATTCCCTGGAGACAGTCTCCCTAGTTCACCTCTGTTGTGGAAAACAGTTTTAGATAAACCCTTGTTGACTTGGAGGCTGGGTTAACTTCAGTGGAAACTGGTGGCAGTATGCATCCTATTTATATAGGATGAAATAAAATTTGGGCAAACTGTCCAACAGTAGCAGTCCAACAAACTATGATCCTGCAAGGCTATTCAGGATGCATGTACAATTTCAAACCATCTTCAACCTTCCTAAACATGGTAATTTTGCATTCTGTGCCAATGTTATACAGAACCAACGCAGTTCAAGACCAAATCCTGAGCTCTCTTTTGGACATTTTAAGATGTTTATACAGGAGCATTTAAAAGAGAAAATTTAAACTACTTTTTAAACTTGACTAAGTAAACTACATCAGTTTTTTTTCAAGTTTGAAATCACTTATTCTGAAAGAGAGTATTTACACACTGGGACTTAGGTAAATTACTTCAAATTTTGTGTGGAAATAAGTCCTGAGTTATAACTGATCTATGCAAGGGTGTTCTTTGGCTCACCTTGCTCTTTATCTGAAAGTCTTATGACAAATAAAATCATTTGAAATAAATAAGTAAAACCCAACACCTGTTATTATTAGAAATAAGTAGGATTTACCTATATGGTAAAATATCTTACCTATAGATAGGGTTTACATATATAGTATTATAGGTACAAGTTTATTACCATGATATTAGTGGGTTTCATAGTCATTCTCATGTTCTATGCCATATAAGGTTTTTCAAATAGAATTTACTATTTTGAGTATCTGTATAAAAGTAATGCACTTAAATATCAGAAAAAGAATACTTCCAGAAAGCATGCACTGCTATTTAACTATTCTTTTGTGTCTCTAACATGTAATCATTTTACAAGCCATCTCCAGTAAGCTTACAGGGAAATGGGAGAATTCACTGAAAATAGCAACACTATTCAGTGTTGCATGAGAGACTGTGGTTGAACTGTATGACCTGCCATGACCTCTGAACACAAGGAAATGGGAGCTCTTAAAAGGATATGAAGCCAAAGCCTGAGCTTTGTTTAATAAAGAGTTCACAAAGCCTGGAAACTTTCTGAAATACATTATTATTTCATTAATGTTTTGTATGGTAAGGATGTATAATGAAAAAAGAATGATAATAAAGCATTCGGTTTAAAAAACACAAGTTAGCTTAACAGAGTTTGCATTGCTTTACTCATAGTTTGCACATACTATTACAAATAACATTTTAAGAGACACTGAAGTACATTAAAGTATCTTATGCCTTAAGAAACCAGGAAACTGATTTTAAGAATGCTTATTCACATCATTCATAGTTTAATATGCCCTAACATACTGTAGAGTTCCTCTTTTATAAAACTCCCACACAGTCACACAGGAAAAAGTTCCAGTCATGCATAGCAAAAAAGTCAGTCTTCACTGCTGACATGCAGAATTATTATTATTATTATTAATTACAGAATTCTTTTATTTCCCTGTAAGCTTACTGGAGATGAAGTTGACTTGTAAAATGATCATGTGTTAGAGATACAAAAGAACAATTAAATTGCAGTGCATGCTTTCTGGAAGTATTATTCTCCTTAGTAGAACTGTATCTTATGCAATAGTCCTGAGGGAGCTTAGTGTTATTATTACAATAGTCAAATTATAGAATTATTTCAAATGTCAATGTGTTTTTGTGATCTTCCAGTAAATCATTAAATCCAATGTGAAATACTTGTACAAGAGGATATGATCTCACTGCTGATGTCAAGAGACAGTTCCCTGTTGATGTTCTCAACATCTCTGCCTTATATGGACAGAAGTTGAAAAGATATACCTTGTGTAACAACTAGCATTTACTACCACCATTTTTTGTGGGAAATGGCAAAACCATTATTAAAATGACATTTGGGGGGAGGAAGGGGTGTGTGTGGTGGGGGGAGACATGACTGGATAGGTTGGACAGGATGATCTTGGAGATCTCTTCCAACCTGGTTGATTCTATGGTTCCATGATGATTTTAAAGTCTGCATTTATTCCTATGATCAGGGACAAATTTTAGAAAATAAGAAATATTTGCACATTTATTTGAATCAGATATTAAAGACTCCAATTTTCCAAATTGGAAGCACCACTGTGTGTGATAATAACGCATAAAAATTGACTGGTTCTTTTGTTTCTATGTGGACCGAGAGATTCTTATCTGTAAAACATAAGATGACCTAACGTGCTAGTTTGAAGCTATCTAGAATGTTTTGGTGAGAAGACCTAGATTACAGGCTGTAGAAGGAAAACAATGGTGATGCCTGCTTCCCTCATAGGCTTGCTGAGATGTATAGGAACAAGAAATAAAAACCACTCTCACTTGGGCTGCTGTTGGGGAACTGGCTGAGCTGCATCTTACTCTCTAACCTCACCCTCCATTTTGGACTAATCCACTTTGCTTCCTAACCCCCTGGCAGGACCTCCATTCTTCCTTGGGACTGGGGTAAGGTTGAGAGGGGGAAGGGGAAGGTGAAGGGGTGGTTGACAGCCCCTCCTGGGGACTCAGCTTTCTGGGAAGGGAGTTGTGTTTTTGTATTACTTTTTACTTTTTATATTTCTGTATATAGCTGTAGATACTGTAAATATCTGCTTGTATGTTGTGCAAGCTGCAAATATAAGCTTCATTCATATTTCCAGAGCTGGCTGAGTCTAGTCTGGGTGATTTTCTAAAGTGTGGGGGGGGGGGGAGGGGGGAACACCCAAACCATCACATCTAAGCTCCAAGAGCAGGTTTGCTATTTTCACCCAAGCCAATAACTACGAGCTGAGCTTTTTCAATTTCCCTTAGGTTTAGTAAACTTGTAATCAGGTCCTTGGATCAGAACAATATCGTAACAGTCACCATCTCCCTTCTTCAAAAGAAGAAATTGGCTATATGAAGTAAGTTTGGGCATGTACAGGTTTTCAGTGAATTTCTGCAGTTTATATAAGCTCAAGAGTTCAAAGTGAAAATTCCAAGGTACTTCCCAGAGTTTGGATGGCTAAGGTTTATTGGTAATAGAGTAACTTCAAGGCATACTAACTAAAACATCAATTTTTATGTTTATTTTTGTCTTTCACTTTCTCACATAGAAGTTTATACTGCAGAAATTAGAGAGAAGCCTTTTCCCTGCATTATCCACTTGCCACTACTTGGTCTTCATTTCAGCTGTTTCCCTTCTTTATAGTCAAATGTTTCCTATGTTAATTTAACTATTTTTTTCACAGCAACAAAGGCATGAAAGATGCCTAAAGCAATATCTGATTGCCACAAACCCTCAAAATGTTTATAAATTACTAACAGCATTGCAAAATCTTAAAGAAAAACACCTTCCTCAGCCACTATCTACCTTCTTATAAGTGCAAATAGAAAGTGTTGACTTTGCAAAGTATATTGAGCATTCTGATAGCTGCAAAGTTTACCTTATTGGTAAAGGGATGGGTGGACATGTTTAAAGATGGTTTTCCAGAGTGAAAATAAAGAAATATGTTCCGTGAAGATATAGAGAACAATACTTCAACAAATATGCTACTAAAAACTTCACATCTAACTGGGGATTTCAAAATGTCAAACTTCACATATGAATGACAAAGTCATATCATGTAATTTGCATCACTTTATGAGCAGTGAGAAGGATGCAGCACATTTACTGGTCAGAGTATCTGCTTCTCCTAGAGCAACTGCAGATGCAATTTCCATATGCAGCTGTGTATGCTCTGTGTACAATCTCTGCACTTCTGCTCCATTGTCTGCTCTCTTCTTTGGCCTGGGAAATGACTGCTCTTAACCAGAAATTTTCCTGAATAAAATATGACTGGTTTACTTTTATTGGTGTGTTTTATCACCAAAACCAAATGTAATCTCCATTTTGTCATAAGTCTAAGGTGCACATTTCTTGAAAAGCAATGTTAATGGCAAGCACTGGCTTCTCTTTTTAAAATGTCCTTGCTGTGCATGACATTTCAGTAAAGCTGTCTTTATAGTAGGATTTTGGTGATAAAAACCAATCACTTATATAGAAAATATGCATCATATCATTTCAGTTGTAAGCAATGAAAAAGCATAGAGAAGCAGCGTTTGACCTGGGCAAAAATCACAGTGACCATTTCTTTCAAATAAGCCTATAAACAATCATTAAAGTCAGTTGATAGCTGTATGAGCAGCTTAAATTTATCCATAACAGAAATGTATAATGTACCCTGAAGAAGGAAAAGGATTTGGTATTTTTATCATCAAGATACAAGCATGTTTGCATTCGTATAAATGAGACCTCTTTTCTATCAGTAGAAGCTGAAACAGACTAGATACTTTAAGTCTGTTTAGTCAAAATACATAAACAAGAAATGTTGAAATTAGAGGGTTAATACACTGAGGGGAAAAAAAAGAAAAGGAAATAAGAAGCAGTCAAGACCCTGCTTAAAATAGATCCCTGCATGAAAAAAAAATCAACTAAACATCCTTTTTCCCAGTGACCCCCTCAGCAGGACTTCTATCAATATCCTCGTTAAACATAGCTTACTATATGGTAAGTTTGGGAACTTGCCCAGAAGGTATCTATTATTTTTGTAATGACTATAAAAACACTTGTGAATGTTTCTGAAAATATCCTACTTCAAGTCAGTAATGAAATTATTATTCTGTTACTTTTGTTTGATAGTAGCTGAATGCTGTGAGCTCCTTTCTGAATACAGCTGAGAATGAAAGAGCTGAATAAAGGAAGATTCTTTGATCAAACTGCTACTTTCTCTATTTAATATTTTAATCTGTTTTTTGTGAGAAAGCTTATCTGTGGCACGTAGCTGACTCTAGTCTTAAAATATAGAATATCCATTAATCAGTGATGTGGATATACAAGAGAAGCAAATAGGTAAGGTAAAAAACATTTCTAAAAGAAAACGTGGCAATAAATACTATTTCATTTAATCTGTCTGCTTCTCTGTGAACTGCTTTTCCTTTGGCTGGCAGGGAAGGCTGGACAGGGCAAAGTCTTATGGAGCAGTGTGGCCTTTTAATAAAACTGCTGTAATAAATGCATTAAAATTATAACTATAATTAACAGTCCAGTTTGAATGGCTACAGAGACTTCTGATTTTTTCCCAATTATTATGGCAATACTTATTTGTTATTTACATTTTTTCCAAGTGTATATTTATGCATATTAAAGATGCAGACTCAGGGCTGTTGCTCTCATTTGTCCTGTTTTGCAGTGCTTATCTACATTACATGGGATAAAGCCAGCCAGGCACTGGGGGGAAAAGAGATTTGATGAGTTCATTCTATAGTATTCAATCAGAAAATGGGAAATTGAATCTTGCTTCCTTTTATTCATTTAATCCCTGTAAAATTCAGTTTCATACTCAGTGGAGTATGTTGTTTGTGTTTTCTATAGGACCCTGTGGGAAGATGTATCCATCATCCAAAGCCACACATAACCTGAGTAAACACAAGCTGAATTCACCAGAAGCTTTGCCAGCAATACAGTAAAATATAATGACACTTATTCACACAGAGTTGCCATGTCCTGTGTATTTTGCCCTTATAATTTACCTTCTGGGGAAAGTAATATGCGATAAACTTGTTGCAGGTGGTAATAAATTAGTGAATGCAAAACTGATTCAGAGCGACCATGTCCGCCCATCACCAGCACAGATGTTCTGCAAAAGATTTAGAGACTGTTTTGCAAGCCCTCAGCCTCTGAGGTGAATTAGTTGCTTGCTTGCACAGAAAAATGGAAACAGTCCTTTTTTGCATGTGTTGCCTTGATTTTTCAGGTTTTTCCTTCCTCCACATTTGTCCATCACAAAACCTCTCCAGTACAGAAAGGGTCTACGTACATAGGTCAAAAGTAGATTTTAGTCTGCATTATAATGTTGTTTTTCATTCACTATTTTCCTTCAAAGCATCTTGTAGTACCTTTACTGGGACTTACTATAATTTCACAGAATGTTCACTGAATCACAGAATGTTAGGGATTGGAAGGGACCTTGAAAGGCTATCTAGTCCAACTGCCCTGCCAGAGGAGGATCACCTATACCAGGTCACACAGGAATGCATTCAGGTGGGTTCTCAATTTCTCCAGAGAACTCCATAACCCTGCTGCACAGCCTACAACCCCCCTGGGCAGCCTCGCTAAGTTCTAAGCCATCAGAATATACTTATAAATTTTTCTATGGACTGTTATTAGAGAAAAAATGGTATTTTGTGGTCTTAAGGACTGCTTTCATCTATCAGGCTATACTTATCCTATCACAATGAGGATTTTGGGCACAGGTAAGGATCACCTGTATATTATCACACTTAATTACCAACTCTTCTGTTTAAGAATGACCTCTGTTAGTGTGGATTTTGATTATGGTAGTTATTTTAGAGATTATGCCACATAGCCTGATCAATCTTCCTGGTATTTACTACAAAATTATTTTCCTTGGCACCAGCCTTTAAACTCAGAAGTCTCATTTAGCATCCAAACAGATTGAGAAAGGTCCGTCTGTGCTCTCCTATGACAGCTGACAAAGGTTATATATAATATACTTAGATAGGTTCATCAAAGCTGTCCTTTTCTAAATTCAAATAATTAATCTTTTCCAGATTGGCAGTAATTCAATACTGAGTACATAGAAGATGAAGCTTTGATATTCATGTGGCTCCGCAGCACTTCAGGGTAATATATTACTAGGTTAAGGAGCACTGAAGACAAATATTTCAGTCCTTGCAGTGCCATTTCCTTCAGTTGTCGTATCTTTACTAAAAATATAATGGTGATAGATAATGCTCATAACTTGATGACAAACTTGCCTCACAATGCCAATGGCATTTCTGTTAATGACAGACACCAATCTTGCTGATCAAATAAATACAGGCTATATTTAAAACGTAGTACACAGTGAGGGCAACCCTGGCAGTGACAACAGCAACCAAGAATGTGGAGATGCCAGGAGTAGCTTTTTTGTGTCTATTCTCAGAGGACACTACTCTAGAGCAGTAACTAATGGAAGCTCATAGGGAAAGTAATCCTATTTTATTGTGTGATATAAATTAATGTGCAGATCTGTGGAGCTACAGAGATGTTTTAAGTGCCTTCTACCTCTATTTCAGGACTTAGACCTTCACTGAGCAGATGTGAGTTTTCAAGCAGCTTTGTGGCTGTGTATGAACTGCCCTAAATGCATCATGTAGTAGAATCATAGAATCATAGAATCAACCAGGTTGGAAGAGACCTCCAAGATCATCCAGTCCAACCTAGCACCCAGCCTTGTCCAATCAACTAGACCATGGCAGTAAGTGCCTCATCCAGGCTTTTCTTGAACACCTCCAGGGACGGTGCCTCCACCACCTCCCTGGGCAGCCCATTCCAACGGCAAATCACTCTCTCTGTGAAGAACTTTTCCCTAGCATCCAGCCTAAACTTTTGCCTTTTGCAGCTCAATTATTTCCTTACATAACAAAGCTAGCTAACCAATGCCAGGGTGGGAGGAAGACAACTTTGGTTCACAGTTGAACCAATTTGCCAGCTGCCACAGAAAGGATTTTGTTTATATCCCATTTTTAGTAGCATGACATGCTGTGATAGTCCACGAAATCTAGTGTTTATTGAGCTATGTCCTGACAAATGTAACCTCTGCTTGGTAGGCATCATGAGTAATGAATGCACCCAACTCATCATACTCTACTGTGTGCACTTCTGGATGTTATAGTAATGAAGGGAGCCTGGTTTCTCATTTCCCATCAGCCTTAGGAATTCCCGGGATTCACTCCTCTGTTTGTGTGAACACACAGACTGTCTAACCTGGTTTTTAACATGGTGACAGAGAATATAGCAGCCCTTGGAGAACTGCTGCTGCTGACAACAACATAGGTTTTTTTCAGTCCGAGCTGTTCTTGCTTTAATGTCAGCTATCTGAATCTGTTACCTCCTGCTTGATACTTGCCTATAGCATGCTGACAGCATGTACAGATGCCAAATGGTACTTGCAAGTAAAAGAAATCCTGTTTCCTTTGCTTAACACTTTCCCTCTCTGCTGTATCTGAAAAAAAAAAGTTGTATACCTATCCATTTTTATTGAGCAATCAGCCTCAATCAGGTCTAAGTCGCTAACATCTTCTTCTTAGGCTGGAATGGTCAGTAAATTTAAAAGGAGCTCAGTTCTAAGCAAACTTCCAATGTCATGATCATTATGATAGTGTCTATTCCTGGTGCATCCTCACAATCAGAAAGTTGAGGGGAGCAGCTTTCAGTACAGGGACATTTCTGAGGTACAGCTGACAGCAATGAGCATATAAGAAGTAGCTGGCAGTGGTTTGCAGCTTCTGCTGAGTTGTGAAGGCAGTGGGAGCTGAGACCCTCTGCCTCAAATAGAGCAGATTACCTTTTCATGTATTGTAGGAATAGGAAACAAATTACTCTCATGCTCTGAGCACCAAAATGTCTTGCCCCATGTGATATAATATACTGATGGTGAAGCTGCACATAATTTAATGCAGCAGACAGCTACAAATTCACAGCTCAAAAGACCTGCAAAGAATCATATTATTGTGCATAGAGGAAACTGTATCTCTGACATGAATGTGATCTGACACAGCTGACAAAACCTGACAGTATGTATCAAGTTAATCATGCAGAGAGCAAATATGGGAAGTTTTCAGAAGAGAGAATTTTGTCGTTTAATTATTCTCCAAAATACTGCATAAAAGCCTATTTTTTGACCTTTTGCCTAATTCACTGAACATGATGAAAAACCTTCTTTGATTTCATGGGTTGTTGAATCCGGCCCAGAGATTGCAGTAGTGTAGTAGTTTAGTCTGAAGGGCACTGTCAAATCTATGCAGAGGCGCAGGGTTACGGCAGCTGGAGAGATTCAGAACAGAGCTGAGACTCATAGGGAGAATTAACAATGTGAAGATTGCAAGGGCCTTTCTCCCACTGTGCATACCTCTCTTTAGCAAGATCAATCACTCACCTCCACACCAGCCAAAGTTGTCCAAGATTAGGAAGATAATAATAATAAATAATTAGCATTTACATCACATCTTTCATCTTCAAAGCATCTTACAAACATTCACTAATTAATCCTCACAACAGTCTTGTGAGTTATAGATTTTCATATTAATATTACAGCATTCATTAGGGACTCCAAAAATCTACAAAGTAAAAACAACAAGAAAAAAAAAACTACCCTTATCCCTAACTATATGAGTGTTTACTGTAAACCACTACATGAGAAAATGTGGTGTGCCTTGGGAACATTCCTGTCCCATTCTTAAAAAAGTAAATATGTAGAGGTTATAACCTCATGAATGAAACACAAGGTAAAATAAACTCTATTATTTTAAATAAGCAGCTGATTCTCAAAGCAGCTACAAGGACAGGTGAAATATTGCTTGTAGTGTCTTTTATATCCAGTTTTACATTTGTTCTGTGCAAGAAGAAGCTGCTAATGGGAAAAGGAGGAAATGTTAATGAATTTTATCCCTACCTTATAGTGCTGGTTACTTAGAAATGTATGGTATCCTCAGATCTTTCTGGTTTGATTGCCATGTGGAGGAGTTACTGCCTATAGCAGGGCATTGGAACTAGACGAACTTTGAGGTCCCTTCCAACCTAAACCATTCTATGATTCTAAAGGGTAAAGAACTGCAGAGAACCACAACTGCTCATGAGTCCCTGCTCCCTATTCTGTGTGTATATTGGAATAGATCTATTGACAGAGATGGGTCTCAGCTGATTCATGCCTAGTGAAAATGCTGTGTTCCTTCATGGTTTATAGACCCTCTTTGTCTTGGTCTCCCTAACAAGCAGCTCTGCACTTTTCCAAATGAAAAAGAACAGGCTGAGAAAGTATGCAGTGGAGATCCAGTTTTGCTCCATAGTTTACGTAAAGGGTGAGTGCCAACAGGATGAAGCCAAGCTCTTCTCAGTGATGCCCAATGACAGAACAAGGAGCAATGGGTGAAAGCTGAGATACAGGAAGTTCCATGGAAACATGAGGAAAAGATTTTTCACTGTGAGGGTGTCAGAAAACTGGAACAGGCTGCCCAGGGAGGTTGTGCAGTTTGCCCCTCTGGAGATACTCTAGACCCGCCTGGATGCATTCCTGTGTGATCTGATATAAGTGATCCTGCTCTGGCAGGGGAGTTGGACTAGGTGATCTTTTGAGGTACCTTCTAGCCCCTAACATTCTGTGATTCTTTCACAGAATTCTCTTTACCCAATGGCAGAAGACAAAAGTTTAAAAAGTAGCTTACTTGTTTCAGAAGACAGAGGATTTCTTGTACTTATTTAGGATTCACACAAAGCAAATTACTGTTATTTTAAGGTGAAAATGGTTTCATTTAGCAGGTTAAAAACCTTCTTTTCTTTCACTGAATGCTAGAAAGAAATCATCTCAGAAAACAGTGAAGTAGTGTAATTGACTTGTTATTCTGTTTCTACAGAGGCCATTCATGCACTATTGAAGCTAATAGTTTTCATGTTACAAATTACTATAAAACAAGCTTACAAAAATTAAGTGATTCACTGAAAGCTCCATCAGTTTGTATTGTGTTGGAGACACTGTTTGGGGTAATGCTGGTAGCAGAGCTAGTTTATGAATTATGTCTCTTTTGTTTTCAATCCTTTCCTAGAAATCATAAAACTTCATAAATCTGATGAATTCTGCAAGTGACCTCTCTTCCCTCTTTAGGTTTAAATCTCAAAACCTCTGCCTCCCTGCCTTCTGGCCTCTCCCCTGGATGTTCCTTGATGGTTGTCCATCTTTCATATTCTTCCTTCATAAACTTAGGCCACAATTTACAAAAGGAGTTTTTGCAAGCCTTACTTCTATAGAGATTTGTTACTGGATGTATTTTCATTCAGATCGCTATATGCTTGGTGCCAGTTTTTATCCACTTCTTTCCACTTCAAAAAGTTTGCCCTTCTTCTGATCCATTTGTGGTATTGGAGTACTTGGGGGCAGGGACTTGACAACAACCAGGTGTCACAAATAACATTTCACCATGATACAATTTAACACAGTGCTTTGTTTCGCACGGGAGACATTCTGGATTACATTGTGTTGCGTATTGCCAGAAGCTTATTGCAGATCACTGGAGTGCAATCTAAATGGCCAATTAAACCCCTCTATCCTATGCTGATCTGATCAGGATGAGAAATTAGGAACAACAGGGACTTAGCTCCCCTAAACCACAGCTTTCTTAGCAGCTCAGCTTCTTTTCAACATCACCACAGTCTGTCTGTGGTAAAAAGATTACATTTGTCCACCTGGTAATGCATACATTTAGTACAGATTGCAGTCCATCCATATATGTACATTTAGTACGTATCACAGCATGTATAATACATGCATAAGTAGTGTTGTAGCTTTTCAGTGCTTTACAAAGAGACTTACATACTCCACTATCCCCTTTTCAAGGGAACAACTGAACAGCAGAGAGTTGCTAACGAACATAGACAGAAAGTGTCAGGAAAGTAAGTTGACTGGACTTTCTGGAACATCTGTCCTGGTGCATCCTATGGTGCACTGTGACTATGTGAAAACACACAGGGTACTTCCCTGAAGGAAGCAGGCCAGAGATTGAGCCATCTAAGGCAGTTTGAAAATCTTGAGTGATCTTCACAGAAAGCTATAAAATCACTCTGGCCACAGATGCTAGTTGTTAGGGTAATTATATTTTAACAGAATGTATGGATTTTTTCAAGCCTTCATCTCAAACAACATTTGCTATCATATATGAAAAATACAGCAACAAAGAAAAACTATACATTGTACCCCTAGGGAAAAAGTAGTATTAAGTTCTGCATACTTTAAAGACATGCAAACTTTGGAACCGTGCAAGGCTGTGGGATTTATGCCTTTTAAGTGCTAATCAGTTTTCCATTTCTCCTGTGCCAGTCAAAAAGCATGCAGTTGTGAGATATCCCCTTGATTGATTTCCCTAGAAACATGGAACTAACACTTCAGGTTGCGGGATGTGACTAGGGATAATAATCCACTGTTAGCACTTTCCTTGGAGCACGAATAGGAAAGAGGGGTTGCCTAGAGCTATCACGGGCTAAAAGAGGCTTCTCTCTGTAAAAGGATGATCCTCCAGCTACCAAATATAGCTGTGTTGTGAATGTAGTCTTCTGCTTAAGACCAAGAAGCTGGGCAAAAACTCCTATAATACGTCTCTCATGTCCATGTTCCTATGTGTGTACTGTGTATTAGCACAAAGACCTATCTGTGTATCTCACTTTTGCACTCAGTGGTGTCTTTTGGTAGGTTGGTACTTTCTTATATCAGTTGAATACTCTTTTGCACCAAACCTCTTCTCTTTTTGCTTTCTATATAAGCAGAACTCCCAGTCCTCTGTACAGCTAATGGGGATCACTAAACAGCAAATCCCATCTTTTACTCTTCTTGCTTAGGGCATCACATATACAGCAACACTCCTGTCCTTAGAATTCCAAACTATCTGGCAGTACAGCTGAGGAGGACAAAAGCAGATAATCTACTCTGGGGCTACCTCCAGTCTCCATGGCAACTCTGCCAAACTGGCTTCTCCTTCACTCATGAAGTAGTTTTCTGGTTTTACTCTTGTAAGGACATGAGATTTAGCAGTTCTGAAAATACTGTCCCATCTGCCTGGGTGCACAGGTCTGAGCAGAGTTGTCTGGGACATGCTGTCTTGCAGCTTGAGGTGTGCTTGAGGAGCAGAGCAGGATTTGTGCAGCAACAGCTTTAGACTTAGTTTTAAAGACTTGAGACATATGCCCATTCTTTTGCAACTCAAGATCATAAAGCTCATCTCCAAAAGTTATTCCAAAGAGCATATCACTATAATTACACCTAGAGTCATAACTCTCAGGTTTGATGTGCTCCAGGGTTTGAATTCTGAGTCCTTCCTACATCAGAACTATATGCAAAATTGTGGGTTTTTTGTTTTGTTTTGTTTTAATTCAGAACAATAACATGATTGCAGTTTCACTGGAGAAGAGTGCCATGGATGTTCAAAAACCAGGGAGAAATTAATATTTTTTTGTGAACTTATCTTGAGCATGAGTTTCAAAATCTGGAAAGTGCATCTGGTTAGTAACTGATCACAAATTCTGTATTTTTTTTCCCTATCCTATGGATTTTCTTTCAGAAAAACTATGTCTCCATTTTTCCAAATATGTGAATTATTTTTCATTTTGTGAACTTTTTCAAGTAAAGCAATTTAGACAGTTTGTATTCAGCAGCAGAACTCATTTTGAATTATATGTAGGTAATGGTGCAAAAGATGTATAAGGTAAAAACATGTGCTGAGCATATGTATCTCCCTGATGCATGCCAAACTTAATTAAAAATCAGATCCTAATTCGTTGTGGGATCTAGACAGCCTACTGGTTTCTCCAGATGTTTATAAATGAGAAAAATATATTCTCTATTGTAAGTCTGCATTTTGCAGACTCTGGGAAGCTATTGTCTGAGCGTTATACAGTCTCAGTTCCTTAAATACCAATGTTCACATTGTTGAGGGTATAGTTTATAAATCTAAAACACAATTAAGGCCTTCTCAGGATTGTTCATTTTATGTTAAAGAGGTTCAATGTAAAACGATGAATAGAAGTCTTAATAAACCCCTCTTGAGTCTATGAATGGGTTGCCCAGGGAGGTGGTTGAGGCCCCATCCCTGGAGGTGTTTAAGACCAGGCTGGATGAGGCTCTGGCCAGCCTGATCTAGGATAGGGTGCCCTGCCCATGGCAGGGGGGTTGGAACTAGATGATCCTTGTGGTCCCTTCCAATCCTGACTGACTCTATGATTCTATGAAGGATACAGAGGTTTAGGCTATTCAGTAGGAGCTCGGCAACCTCTCTTCTGAAATACATCGCCAGCAACAATTTCCTGTTGTCCAACATTACTTTCATATGCAACGTAGTAAATAGAGCAAAAACCCCCAATTTCTTCAAATATTTATTTTTTTATACTTTTTTTGATGTAGGGTGTCTCTTGCCTGCAATTATTTCAGCATATTAGCTTACTGACAGTGTCCTTTATTTCTGTACTGTGACAAAGGCAGCAACTAGAGACCAACATATCGATGGATATATTCATTAAACACAATTCTGGAATTTTATTAATAGCTTTTCATGCCACTAAAGAATTGTGTACAAGGGGAAAAACAACAACAACAACAACTCACCACAATTTAAAACCCCAACCGCAAACAAAAAAAAACCAAAACAATACCTGTTTGCATAATTTGCAGTGACCTACTCAGGAAAAGAAATTAACAGCAAAAAATTACTATAGGAACCATTTAGGTAACAGCTCAATTAAGCCTACTTTTCTTTTCAGAGACCTGCTAAAATTAGGCACAGGAGCAGGCTTTGCCAATGTGCCGAAAGCAGAGCTGCCGGGGAAGATGACCAGCCTGGATGGGTCAGGGACTTGTGAAAGAATTAAGGGGAAAAAAAGAGGACATGTCACCTTTGGAAAGAAGGGTTGGTAACTCAGGAAAAAAATAAGGATGTTGCTAGGTCATGTAGGAAGAAAATTAGAGAGGCAAAAGCTCAGTTAGAATTTAGACTGGCCACTGCTGTGAATGATGACAAGAAGTGTTTCTATAAATATGTTAATGACAAAAAGAGGGGCAAGGATAACCTCCACTCTTTATTGGACAAGGAGGGGAATGTAATGACTAGAGATGAGGAAAAGGCAGAGGTGCTTAACACCTTCTTTGCCTCGGTTTTCAATAGCAAGGCAGGTTGTCCTCAGGACAGCTGGCCTCCTGAGCTGGTAGGAGGGGTCAAGGAACAGAACAGCCACCCTATAATCCAGGAGGAAGTAGTTAGGGACTTGCTGAGCCTCTTGGATCCTCACAAGTCTATGGGATCTATCCTAGGGTGATGAGAGAGCTGTCAGGTGAGCTGGCCAAGCTGCTCTCCATCCTTTATCAACAGTCCCGGCTCACTGGAGAGGTCTCTAGCTCATTGGAGAGGTCCCTAGCTCATTGGAGAGGTCCCTGAAGACTGGAAGCTGCCAATGCAGTGCCCATCCACAAGAAGGGTCTGAAGGAGGACCCAGGCAATTACAGACCTGTCAGCCTGACTTCAGCGCCATGCAAGATAATGGTGCAGATCATCCTGAGTGCAATCACAGGGCACCTACAGGATGGCCAGGGGATCAGACCCAGCCATTACAGATTTAGGAGAGGCAGGTCTTGTTTGACAAACCTCATATCTTTTTATGACCAGGTGACCCACCTGGTGGATGTTAGGAGGGCTATGGATGTAATCCACCTAGATTTCAGAAAGGCCTTTACACTGTCTGCCATAGCAAATTCCCAGCCAAGCTGGCAGCCCTTGGCTTGGACAGGGGCATTCTGTTCTGGGTTAGGAACTGGATGGATGGCCAGGCCCAGAGACTGGTGGTGAATGGTGCCACATCCAGTTGGCAGCCAGTCACTAGTGGTGCGCCCCAAAGATCAGTGCTGGGCCCAGTCCTGTTTAATATCTTCATTGATGATCTGGATGAGGGGATTGAGTCCACCATCAGTGAGTTTGCAGATGACATCAAGTTGGGAGCATGTGTCAATCTCTTAGAGGGTTGGAAGGCCCTGCAGAGGGACCTGGACAAGCTGCAGAGATGGGCAACAACATGACATTTAACAAGGCCAAGTGCTGGGTTCTGCACTTTGGGCACAACAACCCCATGCAGCGCTACAGGCTGGGGACAGAGTGGCTGGAGAACAGCCAGGCAGAAAGGGACCTGGGAGTACTGGTAGATAGTAGGCTGAAGATGAGCCAACAGTGTGCCCAGGTGGCCAAGAAGGCCCTATGACATCCTGGCCTGTATCAGGAATTGTGTGGTCAGCAGGACCAGGAAAGTCCTTCTGCCCTTGTACTCTGCACACACTTTGAGTCCTGTGTCCATTCTGGGCTCTCAATTTAAGAAAGACGTTAAGGCACTTGAACATATCCAGAGAAGGGCGACAAGGCTGGGGAGGGGGCTGGAGCATGAGCCCTGTGAGGAGCGGCTGAGGGAAGGGGGTTTGTTCAGCTTGGAGAAGAGGATCAGGGGAGATGCCATTGCTCTATACAACTGCTTGAATGGAGGCTGTAGCCAGGCGGGGGTTGGTCTCTTCTCTCAGGCACCCACTGACAGAACAGGAGGGCACAGTCTCAAACTGTGCCAGGGCAGGTTTAGGCTGGGAGTTAGGAAGAAATTCTTCACGGAAAGAGCGGTTGCCCATTGGAATGAGCTGCCTGGGGAAGTGGTGGAGTCACCATTCCTGGAGGAGTTTAAAAGGAGGCTGGGTAAGGCACTTAGTGCCATGGTTGAGTTAATTAGAAGGGTTAGGTGATGGGCTGGACTGTGAATTCTGTGATTCTTTAAAAATGTGACTTTTGTCATGCTTTTTGTTTAGTGCTTAGCAGAAAGACACACTTTTTTCTTGGCTACTTTTTCAGGATATAATTAGTCCTGTATTTCTGGGGAAAGACATTTTTGCTGGGAGGAGCTTTTCTCAGTCCCTTTTTGGCTGTGAGAAATATCACAGAAAGATTCTGCATCAAGTCACAAATTCTTTGAGATTACAGAAATATCATGCCAGATTTTAGCTTGCTAAGAATATTGTCAGCAAGACACAGCACTGAGTCACACAATGCTGGCAAGAATAAAAATGCTGTTCTCAGAGTGTTACTAAATGTGAGAATTTCTCCATACCTCTGAACACACTTTTCTACATACATTGTTATGGAACCTCACATGTAAATGAACTAATTCACCAACTGTTTTTCTTCATACATTTTATTAACAAACACACTTTTAATACTTTTCCTGTTATTTCAGCCATTATTTAACTTTTTACAATGGTGGGATTCTATGGTATATTGTGTCATTTCCCAGTAGACCATAAATCTCACCACCACAAGTGTTTCTTATCTTGTCTTCAAGACCAACTGACAATTGCTTCTGCTTATCTGCTACACATGTAGAAGAGCTCAGTGGAGACTGCTCAAAAGAGCAGACACTTGAAATGCTGAAGCTCCTGTAATAAAGCCTTTCCTAACTGGGAAAAAAATTAAAATAGGAGGGTAAATTCTCCCAACACCACCTGGTCCTCTCACCAGGCTTATGCCAAAGCAGCATCACTGTTTATAGTTGATCTTCTGTTATTCAGTTATTTTTTGCTTTGAGTATGTGTAAGCCAAGGCAGGGTAAGCCTTGCTTTGCACATATATAACAGTTGAAGGATTACTTTGGACATGCAATGCTCATACTGTAACATCTTCATTAGCATCAACAAGACTATTCTCTGTCAATGGATTGCAGCTTGGAATTTCCCCTCGAGTTAAATGTGTGTGTCAACCTTTTCATGTGATGTTAAGAGATGATTATTAACAAATTAAGGTTTGTTTCTTGACACATTACAAAATATTTAAAAATAAATGGAAAAAAATTAGTTACTCAGGAAAAGTGAGATTATAAATGTAGGTTTAAAACTCCTCTGATCTCGTTCATTATTAATACTTCTGTAGTTCCATGCTATATTTCTTATTATTCATTCTCAAAGTTTTAGGTATAAGCATCAGAAGCTTAATGTGAAGCAGTATTTTTCCTTACAATGTCTCTAAGGAATGGTGAAGACCAACTTAGATGAGGAGTATGTCCTATCCTCTAAAGCTGAGAAGTAGCTTCTACATGTGAGGAGTTCAGGCATTCTAGCAAGGCAACAGTTGGCTGCCAGTGCTGACGCCTGATATTCTTTGGATTAATATCAAAGTTCTGATTCTAGTGTAATTAATGACTGTTTGAAGAGGTCTCAATGGCAAGACAGATTTGAAGTATATTGATCTAGTACTTTGTAAAATTTGTTTCTCTTTCTTTCTTAGGTAAATACATTTTCCTTCACATAAAAAATCATCTGATTCTTTCACATAAGTATCAACTTTACATCTGATTATCTTGGCATTGTTCCTGCTTACTGTCCTTCTAGTTAAGAACAGAAAAGTAACTCTTGGCGGTAACTGCTCAGAAAAAAAAAAAAAAGTATTAAATAAACACCACTTCCCACAATGGTGACCTACAAAAATAGTGAAGAGACTTGGATGATACTAAATCATACAAGAGAACAACATCTAGAACAAGTTGTAGGATTTGAACCAGGTGATCAGGCAAAGAATGCATGCTAACGTGAAGAGATGTCTTACCAGCGAAAATATTGAGTGAATGTACTTAAAGCTGGGTAACAGAAGCTTAAAATTTTAACTAATGAAATGTCAGTAGAAAGTGTTACATTTTGAGAAAAGATCACAGAAGCTAGCTAGTTTCCATCCAGAGTCATTGCTATCAGTGCAAACCATGTTATTTATTAAACAGTTTCCACCACTTCCCTGTCTTTGATTCCCCCAAAAGGAAAAAATAATCCATTATTTAAGTATTGTATTCCTGGTGTTGACTGAGGTTTAATGTTTGTACACCAAGAATAACTTCTGTGACAGAACAAGATTCATCCCTTCCAAAGGTTCAGTATTATGTCAGATGGTGTAACTGCTATCAAATCATGACACCACTTGTCCGTCTCATCATGGCCACGTTTATCTCAGTGCAATGTTGACCTTTCAGCACTGTAATGGTTTTGACTCATGTTCAGCTAATTACAATAATTCTAACTTTTGTTCTTGTATATTTGTCATCATAAGTACATAACAGATTTTTAATTTATGGAAATAAGTGAAAGGCAACATACCTAGGCAGAAACAATTCAGAGCCTTCTAACTGTGGTTAGTATTTTCAGCTGCCTACTCTAAAATCTGCCAGGACATATTTTTCTGAGTGTAACCCCCCCCCTCTTTTGAGGGGGCAGCACAGTAAAGTACAAGGATGGGAATACACAGCCAAGAGTCACATTAATGCCTTCTACGATTACTGTAGTGAGAAAAGAGCTTGGACAAAATCTTTTGCTGCGGCAGCAGAAGGACAGATAATTCCCCTAGGGATAGTATGAATGAACGGAGAAGAATATAATCCCAGAAGTACTGGAGAGAAGAAATTTAGTGAGCACACACTTAACCCTTTAAAAAATCATCCCTTGAGACTGAAATTTTGGATCATGACACATCAGGGTTCTGAAGTCTAACCCCATCCTCTTTTGAGGGGGCAGCACAGTAAAGTACAAGGATGGGAATAGACAGCCAAAAGTCACATTAATGCCTTCTACGATTACTGTAGTGAGAAAAGAGCTTGGACAAAATCTTTTGCTGTGGCAGCAGAAGGACAGATAATTCCCCTAGGGATAGTAAGAATGAATGGAGCAGAATATAACCCCAGAAGTACTGGAGAGAAGAAATCTAGTGAGCACACACTTAACCCTTTAAAAAATCATCCCTTGAGACTGAAATTTTGGATCATGACGCATCAGGGTTCTGAAGTCTATCTCCCAAATCAAACTACTATCCTTGCAAGATCTAAACAGGTCAAATTTCCTTATTTCTGTGTTATTTTAAAGTGTCAGAAACTTAACACAGCTTTTATATCTACCAAATATATATATATATATATATATATATATATATATATATATATATAAAATATTTAATACAAGTCCTTACCTAGCAGTCTCTGTAAAGCAATGCTAAGGAAGCTATGAGCTATATTTAGCATTGCAGGCCAATTTCCTCATGTCTTTTAGGGCCACAGAGAGCCACCTGTGTGACTGTGGCAGCAAGCCAGAAAACAACTGTATGATTTACGCCCACTAGTTTCCTATAAGCTGTGGGAGTGTAACCTTAACCACCATCTTCTTGCACAAAAGATCCTGAGAACCACTTTTTTTTTCTTCCCCAGAAATGCACACTGAATGAAAAAATTAAAATACTTCCTGCCTCCACATTCTTAGAGCCTGATAAGGATAGTATTTCTGTAGCAAAGCAGCTACTATTTTTCATGCAACTTAAGAAATGCTAACTGGATCAAGACTTTCTGTGCTACTGCAAAAACCTAAGAGAGTCGGCTCTATAAAGGTAGTTAGACACCTAAATCTCAGCAGTATCAGAACAATTAAACATCTTAAGAGTTTTAAAAGTCTAGCTGTTATACTATAGTCAGTCTTACTGCAGAACTCAGTTGTAGAGATGAAACGGTGAACTGCTACCTCAGACTGTTCACCTCCTCTAAAGGATTTGTTTGTGACATGTTACTTGCAGTAGGAGATAATTCATTTTATACACAGTTGTAGACCAAAATGGAGGAAGTGTTACAAAATTTAGTAAGGTAAACCCCCATATAAACAGTGTTTTGTTTTGTTTTGTTTTGTTTTGTTTTGTTTTGTTTTTTTCTGGAGAGAAAACACAACACTAAAATATCAGGAAAAAAAAAAAACACAGTAGACCATTTTCACTACTGAAATACCACTCAGGACGAAGACTTGATAAACACTTCTTAAAATCCCAAATATTTATAAAATGGCAGGTCAGAGTAATGCACAGGCCACCTGGGATTTTAGGGATAGAGCTTCCTTTCAGCCTTTGGGCTGCAGTGGTGTGCACACACAACATGCATCACAGCTAATGCCAAACTCTTCTCGTTATTCCATGCGCAGTTTCTAGGGGGACACCTTCTTCTATGGGTACATAAGGCATCAACATTCTATCTCTGATTTGCAAGATAAAAGCCCAAACATGAGTCTTTAAAACAAAATTTCCCCTCCAGCTGGCAGATTTACCCATCCTGTGCTGCTTTTAGAAGACATACAACTAATTATTTTACATATCACTTTTCCGTGTGGTTCACTCTTCTGTGATGTATTTATCACAGGAGCACAGCAAAGCCTTTTTCCTTCTGCAACCCTAATGTCTCCTCCTGCTCTTTTGTGGTTAGAAACTCAATAAATACAAATGGTTGTTCTAATATCAAGAACAGCAAACAATGTCAACTCTGCCCTTTAAATGCATCTAGTAAAAGGAGCTAGGTTTTAACACTATGAGATCTTGGAAATGTGTTATAATTTCCTTCCCAGGTCTACCAGTCACTTTTGCAGAATTACATCCACATACTCCTCTTTCCCACAATTAAACAAAGACAATTTCTCATCTGAAAAGTCCTTGTACCTTTCTAAATTGTGGCCTGAAAAGTATCGAAACAAAAGAGGGGTTTCAGAAGCAGTTTCTGTCAGATAAGAAGTTAGATAGACCATATTCATTGCAAGCACATTGAGCAGGCAGAAGTGTTTAAACCATCCCCGGTTGTCCTCGACATTACTCAGTAGTTTCTTCTATGGTATTTTATCTGCTTTTATCTCCTCTGGTTTCCCACTCAAGATACTTCCTTAGCTCATTTTACTCCCAGTATCATGTGTTTTCAGTAATGGTACATAGACTGTGTTTCATTCAGCTCCCATGCCCTAACACAAGAGCACTGCTAAGCATAAGCTCCCCTCTTAGCGCAACAACTGGTTCCAGCTGGCTCGAGCTAGGGATCACTGGAGATAGACGCTGCCATGACACACTGCAGCTGCTGGTTTGCAGAGCATGGCTCCAGGAGGCATGCTGATCCCCATCCGTGGCAGGGAAAATTATCCCCAGCACTTTCTGCAGGCAGCAGGGCACCGCTGCTCTGCTCTTACCTGACAATCAGGAACCCAGAAATTCACATCTCTTACTAAGATAAGCTAGCTGCTCTTACAGGGAAAGAAACAGAGAGTTGCAGCCCTTTCTGTTGGGTTTACTGGAATGAGGCTCACCAGCTACTTCCATGAACTAGTGTGCGATAGTTCTATTCAGTAAGTTAGCTTCTTTTTACCTTCTCTTCTCTCCCATCCCTCATTTCTGTGTGACTCAGTGTTTAAGTAATATCTGACAGTTATATATGATAAAAGAATTTTCTTTTGTTCTCATTGCAGTGTAGCAATAGGAAGGGGTTTCATCCAGCCAAAGGTGACTTTTGGTTTTATTTCCTGAGAATGCATCATTTTTCTTCTTTCAGCCTTTTTAATACTGGTACAGGGATCTCACAGGAGACTGTCAAAAGCGAGATCTTATGGCTACTTATTTGCTGACAGTGCGATTTGATGAGGGAAAGAGGAGTGGACATAGCATAGGAATTACAGCTGCTAGGTATATCTTATCATAACTGGGCTTCACCACTAAGAAACAAAACCATTACATCAGAACTAATGTGAGGATGGAAGAGGAGGAAGAGAAGGATGTCTGCCTCATCCCACAACCTGATTTCTTCTTTAATGTGTTTTTGGCCAGCTGTCAGGGTTGCATCTCACAGGGCAACTCTGATGTGCTGTATCTCTCTCATTCATTTGTCCCCATGAACTGCACCTTCAGGAGAGAAAAAGTTTGTTTCTTAGTTTGTTTATTTCTTAGCTGTTCCCTCTATTTTCTCCACAGGGCAGTTGGGCTTAGATTCTGTTAGAGGATGCTCACTTCAGCTGCATTATCCAAGAGGTATGTATGGGATTTTTATTACTCATGATTTCCTGCCTATGATTTAGCAGGTGTCTTTTTTTTTCCCTAAGAAAGGACCAGAATATATTTACTGAAATAGACATTTCCATTGTAGGAAATGGTACTGCCAGATTATGATGGTGCTTTATTGCTGAGAAACTTCAAGTTCCTGATGATGTTACCCACAGACAAGAGAAAGACATGCACATAGCACATAATTTCAGAGATTTTGTAACAATTCTTAAGAATTATTAATATTATACAAGAAAAAAAAAGAGGAGGGGAGAGAAGAAGAGAGTAACATGCTAGTATTTGTCAGGCCTCAATACTTTTTGTTGTTGTTGTTTATATTTTGTGTTTGTAGTGTTGGGTCTTCATTAAGTCACATGGGTTTGTTAAGAAGGTCAGGTCATATATTATCAATGTAAGCAGCTGTGCTTGAACAGCAGTGGGTGTTTCTAACTAATGGATATGTTATTATAGTAAGATACATGCTTAAAATGTAACTGTGGTATTTTTTCTTTAAAAGCACAGCTCCAGTGCTAAAGACCTAATGCTGTACCTTTAGTTCTGAATAAATCTTTGCTATTCCAAAGATCAAGCACTTAATACTCACAAACTGCCTTTCAAATTATTAATGTCAGGAGCCAAGTAAATGGTTTTCTGCAATTCACAGACTCTCACACAAATCTAAGTTTTCACAAAGCTCCTTTTCTGATGTTCACAATCCAGCAGCTTTTTTGCTTATCTGCTTTTGTTATTTTTTTGGGCGGTAAGTTTTAGCTTTCTAATTCACTCTGGCTGCATCAGGGAGAAAACCGCCTGTATCATGCCATTGAACTAGCAATGAGCAACAAATACCACAGTTTTAACTTGTAGGGTACTCATAATATTTTATGTTGTGCTAGTTTGAAGCTAGCTAAAATGTCTTGGTGAGAAGAACTAGATTACAGCCTGTGAAAGGGAAACAATGGTGATGTCTACTTCACTCATAGGCTTGCTGAGATGTGTAAGAACAAGAACACAAACATAAGTTGCTCTCTGTCTGGGCTTTGGGCTGCATTTTTTCTCTCTAACCTAACCTGCCATCTCTCTGATTAATCCACCTGCCTCCTTACCCCCGTAGCCAACCCTCCAGTCTTCCTTGGGCTTAAGATCTGGAGTAAGGGAGAGAGGTGGGAGAAAAGTGAAAGGGTGGTTGAGAGCCCTCCTGGGGACTCAGGTTTCTGGAAGGGCTGTTGTGTTTCTGTATTGTCTTTTAACTTGTATATTTCTGTATATAACTGTATATACTGTAAATATCTGCTTGTATATTGTGCTAAGCTGTAAATATAAAGCTTCATTCAATTTCCAGGGCCACTGAGTCTAGTCTGGGAGATTTTCCAAAGTGTGGGGGGCAGGTAACACCCAAACCATCACAGTTGTGGAAGTGTGAGAGCCCTGTTTCCACAAGGCTGCATGTTTTAAAAACATTTTCTTTAATCTATAAATCACAGGTAGAGGTCTCAGATTCTATTGCAAAGCTGCATTCAATTATATACTTCTTTGATAGACTTCTTTGAGGTAACACATGCTTCATAAGCATGCTAATGGTCATTGAAAATGGTGGAGGTGAATGGTGGGGGGGGAAAGCATTTTGCAGAATACACTCATCAGCAGATAGTAAGTAATGGGAATATACCATTAAACCATACAGTATTTAAAAGAGCATCATAATATAAAAACTGAAGTTGTTTGATCAGTTTAGGAAGCCCCAGAACAGTCCTTGATTTCTGCAATGAGCTGCAAGTTTTGCATCATGCATGGCCATGATTTGTTAAAATGCTTTCTTCTTACAAGCAGTACAATAGAAAATACAAACTGCATGTACAGTGAAACACATTTGCTTGTAAATATCTCAGTGAAACATGAATTCATATTTCATTTCTAATACTCCATTTTATGCTGAAATAACCCACAAGTTCCACATAAAAACATTAGGCCTTTTCCAAGCTAAAGCAAAGCTAAGGAAATTATTCAGAAATGTTTGCATGAATTCTAAATCGTTTTTCTATTCAAAAGTGTTCACACCCTTTTTGGTGATTAATCCCTGCACATTTGTGCTAATGGACATCTGCCCACACAAATGTTTAGCTTTTCACTAAGTGACAACTTATTTTATTTGCAAATAAGGTATTGGTGCCTCAATAGGGCACTCACCATCATCCAGTCAAAGAGTAGGAGGGATGCCATGTGATTTAGCTTACTAATCTTATATAATGAGTTGTGAATAGGCAAAGATATAGTGGAATTAACAGTTCAGGAGTACCACAAGTAGAAATGTGCTCTCACTGGGTGAGGCTTTTGTGGAAATGGGAGAAGGGCTGCATAAAATAAAAAGTATTATAAACTGTTACTGCTGTACTACCATAGCCTGGTTTCAGCCAGATCTAAAACCTGATGAATTGAAGTCTTAGAAGAGAACATAAGAAAAAAAAAATACTTTTGAAGTATATAAGCAAAGCAAAGAAATGAGGAATTTATTTAACTGGATACACTGCAAGTATTAACTTGCAGGCACTCAGGGATACTACTCAATTTCTGAACAACACTTCCCAGGCTATTTATAATTGGTTTCATTTAATTCAGAAAAGTGGCCAAAACTCAACATATATTCTGCAGCTTTTGGCCTCAGAAATGAGCTGGGAGTGTTAGGAAATCAGACTTCTGGTATGATGGGGTTTTTTTGTTTGCCAGCTTTGCAATATCTCAGAGCTGTTTTCTTAGCTTTTGATTTTTCAGGTGAGACTGATATTTAGCCAACAGCTTCAGGAAAGTGCTTTTTTCATCTAATCTACCATCAGGATACAGGACAACTGTATTAAGAGTATTCCTCTTTTGCCCTAACAGAAGCACATGGCAAACCTGAATCTTTGCAACTCCTTGCTTCAATGAAAAGGAGAAAAAAATATTCAGGGATTTCTCATTAAAGCAGTAGAAATGTCTATTTAATTTGCCACCCTTACCTGAGTAGGATCTCTTGAGATGCAGCATGTAAGACCTCTCCAGTGTGCCTTGTTTACCCTAAAGAGAAGCATAAGAGAAGAACATTGTAATGACAAGAAACAGTACTCTGTTCTATCAAAGTGTCTCAGCTGTACTATGACTTCATGAAAATATTGAAAACTGGTAATTCTGACAAACATTAATTTTCTTTGAGGAGGTGCAACTGCTTAAAGTAAGCTCTGCCTATTCAAATATGACTTTCCTGCTAGTTTGTTTGCACGGTGGTATGAGCCAGGAACCTCTCTGCACGCATATATCCAGAAAAAAAAAAAAATCTGTCCCTAAGGAAATGAATATCTCTGTTTATATATAGAATTATTCAAACTTACAGGAAACCAGCAAAACAGCATTGACCACTGTGCCAGTCCAGGGGCACAGGAAAAGAGCTGACTGCCTGCTCTCTAATTTTTGATATTTTTTACAAGAAAGAAAGTTTTTAAGGAGAAACTTAGAAAGTGGTACTGGTTCACAGATACCTCTAACAGTTTTCCCCTCAGAGTGATGAATAATTATTTTAATTAAATGCCTTAAAACTTACTTGCTCAATAGGATTGGATATTAGGGGGAAAATCTTTGTTGAAAAGGTAGTCTAGCTTTGGAATAGGCTGCCCAGGGAGGTGATAGAATCACCATCCCTGGAGGTGTCCAAAATACTTGTATACATGGCACTGGAGGACATGATTTAATGGCCATGGTAGTGCTAGGTCAACTGACAAGTTCAAATCCTTTCTGCTTCCGTTTGAGTCTTGACTTCAGATTGTTCTGAACAAATGCATGCTCTGTCTAATCTGTGGAAAATGACCCTGTCTAACAGAAGATTTAATTTCAATGATTCAACATCTTTAGGGGGGAAACTATCTTTTTCATTGACACCTAATCACAGAATTTTCAGCTGTAATTCTGAATTTACTGGAAATAACACCTTTAAAACTTCCGACTTTCAGTGACTAGCTGTCAAGGATTAATTCTTTTTTTGAAACACATCAGATCTCTATAAATTTATATGCTTGAACTGTTGCCTTAAAGATACTCCAGTAGCTTTTAATTGTATTCTTGATTGATTTCAGATGTCAGGAGAAGTCAGGCCTAATCAGTACTTAGATGGGCAAGCTCCCACGAAACCTGACACAGAGCAGGTTGCAGTGGTCCACAGTACAGGATTCACACTCCATGGCTGCCTCTCAGCAAGGGCCAGTAAATAGAACTTTCCATTCCAAGAATTTGACAACTTGTAGTCTCTGCTGCTCTTTGTTATTGTTGGGATTTTAGCTGTCATACCTTAATCAAAATTCCATTGAGAAATTACAGCAGGCCTAATTCTGCCCATTACTTTAGTGGAAGCAGAAAGAAATTATAAACCATTATAAACCAAACAGTTTCTACATATTTTCATTTTGATAGATACTCTGCCTTCTGTCCTCAGTCATTGGGTAGTGTGATGTTCCTTTAAATGTCTCTCTCTTCTGCCCTGGAGGCAATCACAGTTGTGTGATGGATTAATTTGTCTCTGCCATATACAGCATATGATGTGCTTATGTCACTGCTTGAGAAGTTCTAGGCTATTATGTCAACACCACTGTTGCTATTGTGGACACAATATTCTCCCAGTCTGCAGCAGCATAGTTAGCTCAATTTCAGTTGTAACAGAGAAGAACCACTAACAAAAGCTCAGAGAAAGCAAAGGCTCAATTACTATTCAGCCTGCCTGAATATGTCAGCAACATTTGCAATATTCTACTCAATATATTTAGTGTTCAAGTTGGTGTTTTGTTTGTCTTCACTTCACCTCTGTAAAGCTGCCTTCAGCACGTGCCTCTTTCATACACTTACATTAACATCCAGTAATGGCAGTATTAGAGTTTAACAGGCAAAACGGATGCTGGTCTAACCCAGCATGTCTGCTTTGTGTTACAGTCCTATCCACAACAAGACCTGGACTTGCATTTTTCTCACTTCTCTTTTTGCCAACCCTCATTTTGGTGGGCGTTCTTTGTAAGCCACTGCTTTTTCTTCCTGCCCTCTGCACAAACCCAGCATTGTGTAATATGCAATGAGGAACACGGGTAGCACAGACTGCTTCTGCGTAGACAAGTCACTGTAGTTCTCTTGTTCATTAAAAGCTCCTATTGACTTAAAATCAGTTCCACAGGGCTTTGTGATGACAGAAATTCGCCTAGAGACAATTTGGGTGATTTTTGTCTTCAGACTTCAAAGAATGTTGTACTTGTACATGTAGTTCAGACAGAATTATTGATAAAGTTGTAGTGGCATTAACAAAAAGTGCTGCTGGGGCCACAGCTGTAAACTCTGACCCTGTAATATGTTATGGAACATTCAGTTTTATATCTGATCTTTACAGTTTTTCATATCTTTATGAACTTGAGACCTAATTCATGTAGGCATTGTTTGGTTTTATTTTACTGCCTGTTTCAGGATTTCAAATTTTACATTGACATTTATGATTAGATCTTTTACTACAGGAACTTCATCTTGAAGATGCTCATCACAGTAAAAAAAATTAAGATCTTTAAGATGAAAAAACAAACATTGCCCTTGTATTTTGTTATCCTTATTATAAATAATACTATGTATATTACCTATGCAAACCATTGCCATGCTCTGAGAAGGTGATCTTTGTGGAACTAAGTAATTTTCCATGTCTGAATTTAAGTTTGTACGTAGTTTTGGCCAGATTAGATGGCATTTTACCTAGTGAAATGTATTCAGTACTTGATACAACAGTAAAATCTGAACAAGTGGAATGGGGAGAGAGCAGGAGTAAATTACTTTTAAAATTCATTTTGAAAATTAAAACATTGGGTATTTCAAAGATAGTGAAATGGCACTTGAGAGCTCTTTTGAAAAGTTCTTAAACTGGATGTGTACTCACACCAACTTTTTTTCCTAGGAAAAAGAGTGTTTACAGAAATAACAAAAGAGGGGAAAAAAATCTCATAAAGACTTGCACTGAGATCTACTCATGCATCATCAGGTGACTGGTTCAGGTGATTGCATGAATTCCAGCTAGAAAAAAATGTGATTTACCTTTCCTGCTGTGGAGCAGATGAAGTTAGGAGCCTCCTTAGAATAAATACCATAAAGCATTTGCTACAGCTGAAGTGAGGAGGGATGGGGGGTAAGTTAGGACAGGAATCTTCTTGGGTTCTATTATCACAGAAGATTTTAACTGTGAAGTTCTGCTTGATTGGATAGCTTTAAGAGAACAATTTATTGTAGTAGCCAGAGAGTTCACAAAGTTTCTCCTGTGATAATGCATATTCATTTATTTGAATATTTCTGAAGTAAAAAACTTTGGGTTTGGGACCAATTTTTACCCCCAAACAAGTTTGAAACATAAAAACTTCCTTCCAAAAATCTTTAACATTCCCTTCTACCACAACCCATATTCTAATATCTAAGTAGCACTTTTAATGAAATATATTAGAGTTCACATTTAAATTTAGATAGCATAACATGCTCAAATGAGGCTGACAGCTCATGAAATAGTTGGGCTGTGTAGAGTTAACTTTTGGAAAGCCTGGGGGGAGATCATGTTGCTCTTGCTAATTATCCTTTGAGTCTGCCCCTATTTTTCACACCACTAGTGTAAATGGACAACTCATCTGGAGTTTCTGTGTTCTCACAAGCAGGGGGGAGATGCTGGGGACACCCCTCACATAGGCCACACAAAGAATGAATCCCAAGACTCTCTCTACTGCATGGTGAGGGGAAAATGGCAGAGGGGAACAGAATCCAGCCTCTGATAATTTTAGCCACTTTAACAGAAGTAGGCTAAAGAATTTTCATGCCCCTGATTTATAATCAGGTTAAATGGCAACAGCTTTTTGCCCTTTCCTCTGGATGCTTCACTCTTTCATCCTAATACATAGGTGCATGTGACTTAGGATGAACATTTCCAGTCCCCTGAACAACAGCACTACAAAGAGCATCTTAAGCCCTCTCTGATAATGTCATTATCAGAAATCTTGTGTGACCTTTTGTATGCCATCCAACTGCTCTGTCAATATCCAAAACCATTAGCAAACTGCTAAGAGGGTTTTGTGCATTCCGCATAGAAAAATTTCACTCGCTTTGAGTCAGAACTGTCTCTGTTTGCAAAGGAGATGTTGTGGTGAAAAAGCACACCAAGGTCTTCAGCAATAGCTTGCTTCTTCCTGTTCATTCATTTGAAGATTAGAAAGCATACACGTAGTCTATTAGTGTGAACTCTTACTGTGGGAGCCTGGTAAAGACAGTGGGATGAAGAAAACTCAGCATCCATGTGTAGCGCTTCTCGGATGAAGTATAGTTAAATGTTTCATTAGTTCTCCCTAAGGTGCATGTAGTTCGGCACTCCTCTGAGACAGCTCCTAGTTATACCAAGTTAGGATTGATTATCAGCATCATTCACTAGCAGGCAATCCTATCAATGTTTGTGAAAGTTGAGTTGAAGGAAGATGAAACTCCCCTCTATGTTGCAGTGAGCAGTGCTTCACTGAGATGTTGCTGGGTTTATTTTCCCTGTGTAACTCCTGTTTTTGCAGACTGAAGCAGACAGATGACCCAGCAAATGGTTTACAAATACCAGTCACTTTGCAGCACATCAGCAGATTTTCCATATGTCTGCCACAGCTGCCATGCAAATTCAAGAGCTCCCCAGTTGGAATCTACTGCTTCTGTCCTAGGGCACTGCATCACTTTGAAAGTTCTGTGACTATAACTGAGCTTAAGTGGGCCAAAAGTCACCAAGTCACAATAAAAACATACAAGAAGGAAAGTCTCAAACACCTTCTCTCCTAGAAACAGAAGTTATGAAGCAACAACTATGACCTAGAGAATAATTCAGGGTTTGTCTCAGAAAAATGTTGGTGTAAGGATTGCAAAATATTGCTAGGGACATAGTCAATGCCTGCAATACACTTCCTTGGAAAAAAAGATAACGCATTCCCTCCCATAATGAATTAAATTCTAGATAAATTCCTATGAGAATAAACTCTCATCAAGGTAAGCAAACAAAATCCAGTCTGAAAGGAGTATAGACTTTGACATTTCATGTCTGTTCATATATCTGATAATGAAGATGTAACACAAGACTCTCTGGGTGGTGCAATGGAGGGGAAGGAAAAAATGTTTTGTTGTGTTTCAGCTGCAAAAGACAGTGTAACTTGTGTCTATGAAACACTGCTCCATTTAGATTTACTTTTTATTTTATACTTATAAGAAGAGCAACTACTACTAAGAAGCTTCTTTAAGAAGGCAATAATGAGATACAGTTTATAATACAAACCATGAAATCCAAAGCAACTTTTGATAAAGGCTCTGGTACAACAATTGCTTTGGATTGTCTTAGATAAAAGCAAAATGTACTGCAATGACACATCAAACAGACTGTTACAAAATGCAGCATGCAATGCTAACCAATTATTCTTTTACAGATGCAAATCCTAAAGCCCCTTTTCTGTGTGCTGGTGGTATGTGCTTTTATCACACACCTATCGAGTGGTTAAGACCAATGTTTTTCACTTTTTGCCATTTGAAGTGTGTGGCAAAAAAATAGTGCCTCATTACCACATTCTCAGTAATTGATTTTGTTCATACTGTGCCAAGATCACATCAGTGCTGTGGAATTTGTGTTTATTCAAAATGGAGTAGACACACATTCTCTTCTTTCACTTGTTAACACAGATATTAGGAGAGGAGTTAGATTTCACAATACTGTCAGGACTAATGCAAATATTTAAATCTATTCTTTCACTGACAATTTGATAAATTGTTACTGCTTTGGATGAGAAAATTAGAGCCTCCACAAAGGAATCAATATGTTTCTGAGAGTGCAGGGTAGTACTGACAAGAATTAGACATTCTTAAATGTGCAGGTCATCAGATCCTGCAGCAGTCACAGTGGAGTATTTCCTGTGGAAGCAGTGATCTGTTCCAGATGGGAATTTGCTGATTTGGGTGATCTAAATCAGTAGCATCTGCACTGTATATGAGTGCACATCATATTCAGCAGAGAACAAATTCAAGCTGACAAACATCCTTAAATACCAGTAAAGGTAATTTCCTGTAAGCTTCCCAGCAACTATGCCAAGCATACTGAGCAATCATAAGAGAGTGTGATAGCCACCCAAACATAACATGTTGCAAAAACTGTGAGGAGCAGTTCCTTAACTCGTGTTCTCTTACAGTTACTAGGCTGAGCTGGTAGTGCAGGGAGGGGTAAATTGCTGGCCATCATGGTTAGAGGTTGCCTGTTCCCCATCTGAAATCCTGTTGTGAAGGATTGTGTTGGAGCTGCCAGGCAGGTGAAACGGGAGAAAAAGGGTTTAGAGAGTCACGAGATTGCACTTCTGCAAGTGGCCAGAATTCCATGTTGACACAAAAGACTCACTGGAAGTATCTGTGTGAAGTTAAGCTAACTGGCTGTGCACTGTATGTGCAGCAGTTTCACATAATGCTTTTTCACAGCCACACAAAACTGTGTTGTCTTACTAGGAAATAAATAGCCCAGGGTGGCTTAGGACCACCCACAGTTTTATTTCTGTCCCTAATGTTGTGCTGTCACTGTCTCAGTATTTCGTGCTTGCCTCATGCCATAAACCCATCTGATTATGCCTTGTGGCAGTGACTCAAAGGATGAGCACAGAAAACCCTCACAGCTTCCCCTCCCTGTGCTGCAGAGCAGGCATGCCAGAGACCATCTCCCACTCTACGATTGTGCCGTGCCAGATTTGAAGCAGCAGGCATAATTGTGCTGCTCATACATGTGAAGGAGGATACCTCATACAGTGCATAGAGAAGTCCTCAGAAAACTAGAGGACAGCTTTGAAGCTCACAATGTGATGCTTCTGCCAAGTATGATATATTCTGAAGATATGGAAAGGTATAGGGGGTGGTGAGAGTTCTCAGGGATACTTACTAAGGACTCTGGACAGTCTTGGCCTGAGCCAGGTTGCTGCTGGTCACTTTAATTTTTTCCAGTGGATTTTCTATACCCAAGCCTGAATTTCACTACTAGCACACAGCTGCTGTGTGCTGAGCTACAGCAGACATAAACTGAATTGAAACAAAGGTTTGAACCTGACCTAACATTATAGTATAGATTTAGCAATGCCTCTAACATGGCTTATAGCCTGAGTAGAAAATAATTCAGCATGCATTTGAAGTTTTTCAGCTTTAACAAAGCAGCTTTGTCTTTTGGGTCTGAGCATGACTAAAATTGACCTTGATTACATGCTGGAATTCATTGAACACTGTAAGATGATCTTCACTTAAACTAGATATAGAGGCTAGGAGCATTTAACAAGAATCTTAAGCATAATGAGCTTTAACAATTTGCTAAATTAATTGCTTTTTACTTAACTTATTTGTTTATTTTAGTCTCTTTTCATCATATTGCTTTCTCAAATTTATTAATTACTTAAGCACATTAGGCAGATGTTTTCAAACAATACATTGTGCATACCAAAACCATATTCTGTATAGATTCTTTAGTGATCACCTTAGCAGCCACTTGCAGGAAAACAGTAAATTATGTGAACATCATCTCTCTGCTTGATTTCTTTTTCCCATATTCTCACTAGAGGGAGGTGTATGTTTTCTAGAGCTACTTGCTTTGAAAAAGTTTGTGTTTGGTGAATTTGTTTTTCCCGAGCATCACAGAAGCATGGTCTGGTTTCTTTTGTTGCTGCATGCATCTTCTGAATTAAAAAAAATCAATGTGCACATGAAGCAATAAATAAGATGTTCAAACCTAGGGAAGATAATTTCACGTCCAGGTGATGCCACTGAAATTTTTTATTTCAAAATTTACTTCATCCAGATTAAGCAAATTTGCCAGACATCACTTTTATCTCATAATCTTGGTGGGAATTGTTTGACTTTAGTATGTTAAGCTGCAAAGACAGAGACTGAATCTAAATTGGACCGAAAGTTTATGGGAAATTAGTGAGATACTCAAGGATTTATAACTACTTTCCAGTTGCTGTGGTACTCAAAAATAATGACTGAAGGTATTAATTCATTTTGAGAAATAATAAATGTGATTTCAGTAAAGAAGTACTCAAGTTATATGTTGTGAAATCAAACCTTAAGTAGACTTTCTGCTAATATTTATGCAAGTCTTATGGAAAGTCTTATAATGTAATGAAGAAGAACATGGTTAATTCATGTGATGTTTGAGCAGAGTTTTGAACATTTACTCTTTATTGACCTTGTTCCAATCCTGAGCCTGCTAAGGTTACATTGCTAAGTAACCACTACCTCTGAGAAGGGCAAAGAGTCTGCACAAAGGATCAGCATCTATTTCCTGCAACTTGCATGCTGGTCATCCCTCATCAGTTCCTAGAGTGCTCAGGATGTCCAACTGGCTATCAACATGCAGGGTTCAGTCCACAACTTATGGATTTATCGGAGCCAAAAGGGATAAATAGAAGAGGAAAGTGAGGAAAAGGTAAAGCTTGTAAATCAGGCTCAGATACACAGTCTTAAATACATAATGCAATTATATAGATTGTCTTAATTTTCTAAACCTGCAACTCCAGCCCCAAAACTCTCTCTTTTAAAGTAAAATCTCTACAGGAACAAGACTATCTAATTTCAGTGAAGTCATCCAGCCAGTGAATCAAAGAGATGCAGAAGCTCCTGGGGGCTGTGAGAAGGCTGCAGCCTGCCAACAGCCTGTGGCATAACAAAGATAACTTGCAGCTCATTTTATTTTGTAGTCGTGGATGAACCCTGGCAACCAAAGGTAACTTGCAGCTCATTTTATTTTGTAGTTGTGGATGAACCCTGCAACATGTTCTCCATCTATTTGTTGACCTTTTTCTCCAGAGTATGTGTGCACTGCCTGGGTTCTAAGCAACTGAAAGCAAACTGTAAGCCCATGCCAAAACAGCATGTCTCTCAATAAAACTTTTCAGTTGCGGTTGTGGCTTGATGTTAACCACAGCAGATCTACAGCTGGCCAACAGTGAAGCAGAGCTTACCTTCACATAATTTTATACCAAGGGGGAAAATAGGCACCAAGGATTTGTATTTCTGGGTGAAAGATGTCAAAGGAAAATTTTATAGCATAATTTACAGGAACCAGCTTTACATATATGTGGAAAAAAAGGAGAACTTTCTTCTTTCTTTTGACCTTTCCAGCAATGCCTCGAGCACCTTTATAGCAGACTATCCCCACTCAAGTGCCTTCATCAGACAAAACCACACAAATGCCAGCTCTACAAGAGAGGAAATGGTAAGGCTTGTACCTTCCTACCTCTGCTGCAACAAATACACAGGGCTTTGACTGTCACATGTTCATACAGATAAAAAACATTACTAAGTATGAACACAAGCCCAAAACACTTCTCACCACAGACCACAAACACCTCCTTCGCCACGACATGAAAAAGTAGCTTTATCTCTCAACTTCCCAGGCTAGGTTTTCCTCCTTCATCATCTCACCCTTATTTTGTGCTCAGCTTTGGGTTATCCAGAGAACATAAATTCCTAATGCTGCAGAACCCACCAGACACTGACCAGCTACTGTCCAACCCCATTGCAGAGCTACCAGAATTAATTAAAAGGTTCCTATTTCTGGCTGTAAATGCATGAGTAGACCTGGTCTGTAATCCAGCTGGTGTACAATCAGAGATCTATGCCATGCGACTCTCTTTGAAGATGCTTCAGAAGAATCGAGTGCGGGTGGCAAGTTTCACTCTCAGCTTTCAGACCGACACTAAAGGTTACACTGCAACAGTTCTACCTTGCTGGGTTATTCAAGTCTGTGCAAAGTTAGTCTCACTCAACTGGCAGTGAGAGGCCATTTGTGTGATAAATACACTAATAATTCAGAGATTTCAGTCATTTTAATCAGTTCCATTTTTCTGATGTGACCTTATCCATTTCAGCAAAGATTAGCACTGTTACCCAGAAACTCCATCTTAATACCATTGGCTCAAAATTAACAGAATAACATTTATTTACTATGAAGATACAGGAGTGATTCCCCCCACTTTCCCTCTTTTTTTTTTTATTTTTCCTGTAGAATGTGTGGGGTTTTAAGAAATACATACATAATTTTTAAAATTAAAATGCTGGATTTTCAAATGTATTTTTTTTTCTTTTAATGGAACTAAATAAACTGATTGAAATATCCGTGTCAAGAAGAAACAATGATAAACAGTGCTTATCTGAAAATCAGTATTTTGTCAAAATGTCAGTTCCAGTAGCTGCAGCTGAATTTTTCTTTAGTGAAACAAATTAACTTCAGCTGGGGATGTTTCTAACTTACTTTCCTGTGGTAGTAAAGAGTGCAACTTTCCTTCTAAGCTAGGAAAATCCCTTCTCAACATACATTAAGAACTATATTTAAACAATGATTCTTCCTCCCTATGAGAAGCCATCCACTATTGCTATATACCAACATACAAAAATACTCACAATAGATGGCAGGCACAGTAGCTATTCTACTTTCATTAAGCAGCTGAAAAATGCAAGGAAGTAGTCAGAAAAGAAGCCCTGCCTCGCTGCTGTGACAGACTGCCACGATGTCCAAGCCTGCAGTCACAATTTCTTTCCCTCCATCTGGTATAAATATTTAGTACTTTTGATGTCACTATTTCAAATTAATTCACTTAGGCTATTTAAATATTCAGGTGTTCCTTACCCCTGATACATTCTGAAGGAAATGGCATATCTCAACCTTTCATCTACTTGTGGTTTTTTGATGACAAAACAACTAGTTAGGTTTTTTGGGGTGTTTTTTGTTTTGTTTGTTTTTTGTGTGTGTGTGTTTGGTTGGTTTTTTTGGTGTTTGTTTGTTTTTATGGTGACTGGAACAACTGCAGCCTTAAACACCAATTTAGGTATTTAATAGGAGTTATATCCTTGTTGCTCTCAGCACCAAAATGATTTAATGGGTGCTCCACTTCCCTAATGATGCAAATGTGAATACGTAGCTTTGGAGTTTGCTTCCTTTGACAAAGTGTAATCACCTTCAACAAAAGAATGGCTGTGTTGCTCTGAGACTTTGTCTCTGCAATTTTTTTTCTGATTTACAATGACTTTTCAGATTTGCCAGTCTCTGTGAGCCCAGTGATTACCTCTGGGCTCTTAAGAAAAGGCTACAGTAGTGTCAGTGGATGTAAGAATGTTGAAGGAACTCTTTGTAAGAAAGAGGAAGCATTTTGGTTGAGCTTTAATGTTGTCAGCAGCATTTTGTTTGTTCCACATTGTTGCTGAGGTGACCTCTAAACGTTGATATGAGTAATACTTCTAAATGGAAACCGTGTTTCAATGTCGTATAACTGACTTTCCATCCAAAGTTTATTGCTGCTTAATACATTTGCTGCCAAACTGGTTCAGAGAGGAAGACGGCTAAATAGAAACTTTCTCAAGATGGTTTTATTTCCATCTGAAAAACATCCATACAAAACCATGTAAGTGCCAAATCTGTTGTGAAGCTCAGTTGGGCTTCTTATAGAGGAGTTTTACAGCTGTAGAGTGCCATCTGTGAAAATCAAATTCTGCTCCAGAAGCCCTGCTTTATTACACTAAGCACTGCTTTTCTCTCATTGCCCCAGCTACCTATGTCTGTCCCTTCTCTTTTCCCCCTGCATTGCCTGTAAGCTACCATCTATAGAGGGTGTTCAGAGCCTTCTAACATACTCATGCTGTGGCTAACTGTGAGGAGAAAGTTCTTCACTGAGAGAGTGATTGGATACTGGAATGGGCTGCCCAGGGAGGTGGTGAAGTCGCTGTCCCTGGAGCTGTTCAAGGCAAGATTGGACGTGGCACTTGGTGCCTTGAGCTCTGTGGTAAAGAGTTGGACTTGATGATCAATGAGGTCTCTTCCAACCCTGATGACACTGTGATACTGTGTGATACTGTGAACTTCTCTGCAAAGATTTTTTTTTTTTAAAGACTTTTGTAGTGGTAGTCAATCACAGATGAGATGAGATGAGATGAGATGAGATGAGATGAGATGAGATGAGATGATGGAAAACCTGGAATCTTAAGGAATGACACCAGTTCTAGAAAGGGTTCAGTCTAGATGAAGTTATAATGCCCTGCTTTGAGGAGGAAGAATTTAAATAAAAAGAAAACTGACAAAACATGTATGAAGATGGGTTGAAAGAAAATAGGCAACACTCAGAGTTCCAAACTTTTAATGTAACATTCACATTAAAAAAAAAAAAATCGTTCAAAGCATAATTTGCTTTCACAGACTGCTTTATAAGCAGTAAAATACACTCTTGTAGAAACTATTGTGATAAACAAAGAAAGTCAGAGTAACCAGAGGCCTTTAAGAAATAAAATTGCCCAGTTTGAAGTTCTGCAAGAACTGGATCTTGGGGAGAACAGAAAGAGGAGAGTGGAGGTATATATTTTACTATTTTACTGAATGCTTACTATTTTATCCAGCAACCTTTCTAAAATAAAAAAAGGTAACAGTAGGGATTAAAAATTCCACAAGTGGTATGAAGGCATGAATGCCCCTTGCTATAAATGCCAGTGAAAGGGGAAGCTGAGTGTGTGTGATGCTGTGGTAAGGAGGCAGCCCTTAAATCTCTCCCACCATCTACACTGAAAAGTTAAAATTCAATCCTATGCCCTACATTATTTCTGAAAGGAAGAGCAAATGTAAGAGGAGGAGAAGGTAGTTTAGAATACCATTATTCTAAGGGACCAAGACATGAGTCTGCCCTTTGATTTTGTATCAGCATTAGACTTAGAATGCAGACTTTATTGTGTTTTTTAGCCTTCATCTTGACTAAAATATAGCCCACCCATGCAAAGAATACAAGGTGAAAATGAGGTTCACTTTGTAAACTGTTTTGAAACTTCTTCCTGCTGTCAGAATGAATCTATCCTACATGCTGCATCAAACTCATTCTGTAGGTCTGAACCAGACAAAACTTTCGTTGATTTCAATTGTATCTTCCTGGTTGTGTCTCACAGTTCTTAAGAGTTGTTTTGTTTTGTTTTGTTTTGTTTTGTTTTGTTTTTAAATGATTATAATTTTCTTTAGCAGGTTGTGAAGCACAGCTGGATAAGAAAAATAAACAATTTTGAAAGTATCATTTGTTTTCATGCTTGAAAGGGCAACTTCAGCTGGAGTGTTTTTTGTGCATGTATATGCAAGCCTAATCAGCATTTCTTCTGGTGACTTAGTATTATACTGCTTTTTAATTTTTTTTAAATGGCTGATGAAATAATCTTAATTAGATGACTTGCTTTAGCTGCTGCTGCTGTTGTCATTTCATTTTCAGTATTTTTATTTGGTGAAAAGATTTTTCCTTTCTGTCTTGTAAAACAATATAATATCTGTGTGTCCATATGTAATTATAGAGTGTATACATGTATTTTTAGTACATTCTGTTCCTTCAGCTGTGCTTGGGTAACCTGGTAAGCTTCATTGCCTTGTGTCTGCACGATCATGATGCACAGCATGGGGGAACTTTTGTAATGTGACAAGAGCTTTGACATCTCACATTTGCTTGTGGACATATAAATTTAAAAAAAAATAAAAATTAAAAGCCCTCATCTTGATACCAGCAAAGAGCTGTTTGTAAACTACAAAAATTCTTTAAAATAAACACGAAGTGGTGAATGGGACAACAGTCTACTGCAAGTGTAAGGGGATTTACTGTAACACCTACTGTGAGTAGGTCAATATTTAGAACTTTAAAACTGCTTCCTGTTACTCTTCTGGCTTACTTTCAACCATGTTTAGACTCAGTCATCTGCTGTGAAGTTTCCTTTGAGTGAAACTTTAAGTTTTCATTAAAAGCTTCTCCCAGTCCAGCAGCACTCATCAGAAACAAGTCTAGGAGCTAAATACCAGAGAAACCAATAGGGTGGAAGGCAAGAGGCTGAGACTATTACATACATTAAGAGAGAGTTAACTACTGTCTTCCGACAAGTAAGTCACAAAGAGATGAACAAATGTGTCACAGACACTCTACTGAGGATCTAGATCTCACTTTCTTTATAGTAAGAAGCATCTGCTTTACTCCTCTAGTCTTCTAAGTTAATAAATTAATTAAAACATAACATCTTACCGTGTCCTGACTTGCAGAGACTGCACAGAAACAGAAAAACAAAAACCCCCAAACTTCATGTTAGCATATGATTTATTCCACACCATTTCTTGGAAAACTCTAGATGGCATTTCTTCAAGAAGGGGATTTTCTTTTGTTTACTTTTTTTTTTTTCTTTACATCTGCAGGGTATAAATCAAGTGGACTGTAACAGTGGGAACTCTGCTTTTCCACTGGCTTGCTTTCAAATGTTAAACTAGATCATAGAATTGTTTGGATTGGAAAAGGACCTTTAAGATCAATGGAGTCAGATGATAGAGTCACTGTTAGGTGTGAATGGTAATCCTTTTAAGGGCAAAAGTTCCTCATAGATTTCAGCAGAACTAGAGTCTGACTGCAGATAAAATACCGGCTTCAAAAACTATGAAGCTGCACTGGGAGATTTGTTGTGCTCAGGCAGAAGTGATATTAAAACAAATCAACTAAATCCAAAACAAAACCCTTTTAACACAGTTAGTCTGAGGGCTGAGTTACCACATAATTGGAAACTGCTGCTTTTCACATGGTACTGCCTTCTTCCTGTCTGAAAGAAACACGTTATATTGCAGGCTTGCCATTCAACTGTTTGCGCCAGTAACTCGTGAAAACAGCTCAGCTGTGAACATCATCCCTTCCTCTTCAGTTTAACTTCAAGGCAGTTCACTACCTGTTTTTAACTTATCTGCGTATAGTAGCTACTTGTAACAATGTTTTGTAACTATAGTAGCTACTTGTAACAATATTTTGTAACTACTTGTTAAACAAAACAAGTTTCCAAACTGAAAACATTGGGTTTGTTGTCTTCTCCACAGATGCATGCTACAGTGAGAGATGGGGTTTTTGGGTGGAGTTCAGTTTTGTTTGTTGTTGTCTATGGACCACATAGCTCTTAGGTGAGTATTGGTTCTTAGATTATTATTGGCACTAAGTATGTGACATTCATTTCCACACAAGACAAGAGTTCCATGGGGCTGATGTAGACCTTGCCATCTTATTATTAAACAAGCTTACTAAAGAGTAGTGTAGACATCAGTACAGACTGTGAAAGACTTTTCAAGACTTCAAACAATTTTTTGTTACTAATATTAAGCATACATTTAGGAAATTTGTGAGCTCTGTGCTGCTCTGAACGTTGCTACATGCTGGACTAAATGCTGTGGATCTAAGTACACAAGCAGCAGTGCCCAGAGATGCTGGACAAATAGATTGAAAGTATCAGTCTGTTTTTTCACCATTTGTTCATGCATTTAAAAGTATGCTCAGTTGTTCCTAGACCCCTGACACAACACTGTCTCCCCCTCTTCAGGAAAATAGCAGGTCTCTGAATATCCACGTAGAGAACACGCACACATCTCAATCTTACTGACTAGGGATCACCATCATGATCACCATCAGGATTGCCATTGCCACTTGCAAGATGGGAAACCTTTAGCCTGTAAGTCCAGACTGAGAGACAGTAAATAAGGAAAATGAGAGAATAGGACTTGACATGTTTTGCTGTATGTAATCTTCACCTGAGTGAGCAAATAGCAGAGGCATGTGTCTATCCAGTAGAAGGAAGTGCACTGGGAAAGATGGAAGAGAACAGAGCAAAGCTCTGCACAAAACACATTGCTTCACAATACATTTTCTTTGTATTACACAGATCTAAACCCTATCCTAGGATTGTAGGCTTTGATTTGGAGGGGTTTTGTGTTTCCTTGGGTTGTTTTCCTTAATCAAACTGAATAGGTGCGAAAATGTGGTTCTTTTTTTCTGAAGGAGTAGCTTAATTCTTGAAACGTTATTACACTATTACTACAAGGTTTCATGAAAGAGAAAGTTGAGACTTAACAGTAAAGTATGTTTTCTTCCATCTTGGTTTGTTGAACTGACCACAAATGCAATTCCAACTATAATCTAAGCATTCCAGAGTTTCACATGGTGAGTGGTAAATCTCCCAAGTTTCAAACTGTGATGAATCTTTAGTAGAAGAAAAGATAATCATCACATAAATGGCAAAAAGGTCTTATGACAAAAGGGGGGAAATCCATAGAGTTTAAGCAATCTGTGAGATAGTAATTAACCAGAATGTCTAAGGGTATGTTACAAGTTCTCAATGGAGCAGTTACTCATGTGATTCTCTATCAATACACAGTGTTTTGCGTGGTACTTCTGCACAAAGTAAAATAGATCTGTAATGAATTTTGCGACACTTGCCACACAATTTGTGTACAGCCTGTGTATGATATAATCTATTTTCACAGTCCTTGCAAGTAAGTGTCATCTCTCTGACAGTGGATTCTTTCCACTTTTTCATACAAAGACTTCCTTGGTTCCTGGAAATGTGAATGATTTCTGCTACATAATATGTATCAGGGAGTCACAGACACACTAAATTAGTCCCTAACATTAGACAAATAAAAGGTGCTCTGGTTTGGTATATTCATTTATGTCAAAATCACAGTGCTATGCTAGTAAAAGAAACTGATCACAACACAACTCAAATCTTAATGCATTTTGTATGCTGGCATTTCTTATTGATTACTTCAGACTTTTTTTTCTATCTGGGCTTCTTTCTTAGCCCAAAGACACCTAGAGTGAACTCGTAAGATAAGTAAAGTATCTATCACACAAAGCCAGTAACAGTCTTTCAAGCAGTAAAATGATCACATTATACATTATCATGATTTTCATAGGCAACACTTAGACATCTAAATGTTAGGACCAGTCATTTGTCATGGTGGGTTTAAAATGGCATGCTCATATTTAGCTTTGTCCTTTTGCTGTTTCCAGTTGTCAGCACATAATGTCTGAGCAATCTGAATTTCTCCCTACTCTCTGTGTGCTGAAGAAGACTTAAACTGTGAATTAGTTTTTAAGCATTAGAAGTTAAAATAGGAAAAATTGTTTCTAATAAGTAAGTGACTATTAGGGGTTTTTCCTTAGTGACAGTGACATGCTGAGAAGTTTGAGAAGTCTGAAGAAAGTAGTGGGCACTTACTCAAACAGTCATTCTGCCTCTGCTTTTATGAAACATCACTCCTATGATCAGTAGGAGAAAGTGATGCATATAAAATGTGCTGCTTCAAGAGGCACAAACTAAGAAGACCTTAAACTGAGGATAACAATATCTACACATGTAGATTACTTGTATTGCAGTATTACTTGTACCAGAATCTGTGGCTAAGGGTAATGAGAAAATGGTTTTGAGGAATGTGATAGAGAAAACTTTGCCAATGAAACATGAATGAAAACCTTATAATTCCTGAATATTTAAATGCTGATGGTGTTCTTGGTTTTGACAGCTTGCTACAGGTGGGCTGCAGTCTTTGTTCCATTTGTGTGATCATCTGTTGTCACCAGTAACTACAGACTTGGGAGCACTATGCACCTCCTAGCCCTGGTTGCATGCAGCATATTGCATTTTGCAGACATCCTGTATGTCTTTCTTTCTACAGCCTTTTAGGAATGACAAGATATCTTCAGTACCTAGGTGGAGATCTTCTCTTGTCCAGGGCAGAAGAAAGGCAAGGTAGTGTTTCTTCTGCTTCAGAAATGAGAGTTATCTGTCTATTGTCTAACCAATACTTCCTGCAAGGTGGCTGATAAAAGCATGCTGTAAAGACCGTCATGGCTAAAACAGGTTTTCAGGAGGTTTTCTTGCAGTTTTCAGAAGCCCAACCCATGAAACTGAAATGGTGATGAAAAGGTCAATCACATCTCATCAAATAGCAGATAAACTAGCATAGGGCTATCATGAGTAGGGTTATATCTACATGTATTTGGTTCTATAAAGAAAAAATACATTTATGGTGGTATATTGGCACTGGAAATTTGCCTTCTCATAGAGGAATGTGACACTGACTTGCTATTCCAGATGGTATACATGCACCAAACACCATGACACTGCTTCTACTGCTGAGTGACCATGCATATTATCTTAAATGTAAACTTACAAATCTAATCTAGTATTTCAGGACTCTTACTTATTGGCAGTTACAAATTAAATGGCCAACTCATTGCATTTTTTTTTCAGCTTAATGCTTTACTTCTGTAGTCTGAATATTGTATTTGACATCTCAAACAGAAATATGAAGCATTCAAGAGCTCCCTTAGGAGACAGCTTCTGGCCTGAAAATCTTTTTCCAGTGTGAGTAACACAGTTCCAGTATAAAGGGCACAGATTCAGGCAGTGAAAACTATCTGGTACAAACATTGTAAATTCTATTAATTTCTTTTTCATTTTTACATCTAAATGTGACTGATATATCTCCAAGCACTGACTACACAGCCTTGTATCAAGAGATGAGTCAATTGAAGGAAAGCATAAAAAAAAAAGAAATATTTTTTCTTACAAACTGTCCCTGCATTTGTAGACCAAGTGCAAGAAATTCCTTATAGCTGAACGAGGTTGTGCTAAAAAAAGAGCTCCCACACATCAGTGCAATGCCACCAGGACTCCCCTGATATTTTACCTGGAATTTAACTGTGTGCTTTGGCTGCTCAGGGAAAGTCTTTTCAAATGAGAAGTCTACCAAGGGGGAGAAACATGACACTAAGGTAAGTCTTTGCACTTGCATCAGCATTTGCTGTAGCTATTAACAGAAGACAAAATGAAAGCTTTCTCTGAACTGATTGTGACAGTTTGGGTGTTACATGCCGCCCCCCCCCCCCCCCCTCCACTTTTATGAGATCAACCAGACCAGACTCAGCTGTCTGGAAATTACGGAATGAAGCTTTATATTTACAGCTTAGCACAATAGGCAAGCAGATAGTTACAATATATATAGCTATAGACAGAAATATACAAGTTTAAAGGAATACAGAAACACAACGCTCCTCCCAGGAGGGGCTCTCAAACGCCCTTCCACCTTCTTTCCACCCCTTTACCTTATCCCAGACTTTGCCTTATGTGCAAGGTGAGTTTGGAGGATCAGCCAGGAGGGTTAGAGAGCAGAAGGATTAGTTACACAGAGAGCAGGCCAGGGAGAAAAGTACAGGCACCCAGAGACCCACACTGACAACTGTCTTATCTATTTTTATAGTCTTGTTTTTATACCTCTCAGCAATCCTAGGAGTGAAGTAGACATCACCATTGTTTTATTTTCACAACCTATAATTTAATTTCTCTCACTAAAATATTGCAGCTAGCCTCAAACTAGCACACTAATACTGCTGTTTGCTGGAGAAATATGTTGCTGCTTCTTTCTAACTTATCTCACATATTTATCACTTTAGTTATATATGGATAGTATAGATGGATGAAACTCTGTGTAGCTGTGAAGGTGATAGTACTGTGGCTGTTAACAGATGAAAAGAAAAGCTTGGTGCTATGAAAGTGTTTTCTGTTGTTGCCCACTTTCCACAGCTGTAATAGGATGTTTCAGATCTGATTGAGAGAGGTACCTTAAAAAAACTGAGCATCTTTGTAGTAACTCAGAACAATTGTTCCAAGAACATGAGACAAGATATGTGAAAAGTTCAAAAAGATAATTTAGAGATACAGAAAAGGGAGGTAAGTCAAAACATTCTTAAATTAATACTTTACCAAGAATAGGGGAAATACATCTATTCTTTCATTTGCTAGAGGAAAAGTTGAAGGAAAGATCTAGGATAAGACAGAGAGGTTGAAAATTGGCAAAATTAGAAAAGCTTTCAAGAACCTATGCTAAGGTAAAAGTGAGTAAATCTTCTACATGGAGTATGCAGAGTAAATGATTAAGGGAGAGGGAGGGAAGTCAAGTCAGAAGGTATGTATTTTAAAATATTTTGCCAGAACTTCTGAAAAAAAAAAATAGGGAAAATCACAAAATGAAAGATAATAAAAGTAATAGTGAAAGAATCAAGTAAAGAATAAAGTAACAGTGGCCAAAAGGTCATATCCTAACTCTCCTCAGGATAAAGAGGGAGTTTTCAGACTGTAAATCTTGAATTTATCATATATAGTTCAGTGCATCTACATCATGCCTTTTTGGGAGAAAATGTATACAATGAAACCTTTAAATAATTTTTCTTAAAAAAGAAAATCACTCTGCTCTCTGTATATTTGAGGGTAGTTTTCAGTTCTCCTCACAGAAATCTGTGTCTAAACACAGATTGTTTATAGTCATCCTTTCTGGAACCACAGTATTCAAATTCTCAAACTAACCAAGCAACTTCAACTCTTAAAATTCTGTTTTCTTTGTTTTGAAAAAAAAAAACAAAAAACAACAAAAAAAAAAAAACCAAAAACAAAAACTCAACAGATTTCATACCCATAACAACACTGGCTACTGTGCTAGCTATAAACCAAACCAACTCCAAACCAACTTTAAAAAGTCACAACCACTTGTGGTCCAATGTTATTGATCATATTCTGACCAAGTGGTGTTATTGATCATATTCTGACCAAGTGGCTAATGAAGTTCCTGCCATTACCACGTCTGCATACCCACATCGTCAGCTGTGCTTATTCATGTGTTCATGAGCTTTCTTCTCTAAAACAAACCTGCACAATTATGAGGTTATAGAGAGTCATTTCCTCATTAAGCATTTGAAAAGCAACCTTTTTCCTAATTCAGTCCAGAGTGGCCACACGAACTCTGTTCAGAAAATGAGAGCTTGCCCTCATGGAGAATTTACAATGCAAGAATGTAACCTGGGATTCCTGAAAGTGCTTTCAGTTCTTGTGCTTTGTGTATGCAACAGGTGCTCTAGGTACAGGTTGCAGATCCTACAAAGACTTCATAAATTTCCTGCAAAGCATTCATTTGCTTGGCTGGATTTTTTGCTATGATAATGTTCAGAAATTATGGGATTTTAGATACTGCTTGATGAAAATTATTCACATTTTTTAAAGTTTATAAATTTCTGTGGTGGTGTTCTGCAAACCCAGCAGCATCACAACACGTTCCAAAAACAAGCTAGCTTGTGACAGGAAAGATAACTACCATTTGCTAAACCAGAAGATAGCTATTGTCTTCTCTAAGAGATCATACTGCCTAAGGGAGGGGAGAGGAGTCTAACTTCCAGGATCTTTGTCTCCAGACAATTCACATAAGCAGATCTCCAGCTGCCCTCTCCTCAAAACAAACAAACAAACAAACAAACAAACACACAACCCCCCCAAAAAACCCTCAACAACAAACAAACAAAACAACCAAAACCCAAACCGTTACATTTGCTCACAACTATAATACTTGGCTTAAGTACTTTTTTTCCTTCTTTCTTGACAGAGATTCTCAGCATGAAGGATGACAAATCATCTCAAGTAATACTTAATCTTTAGAAATTATTTACAACAAGTCAATGCTTCCAAGAATAAAATAAAGCATTTAATGCAGCAAGCCATGATGCAGGGGAAGTAATAAAAGGGAAACACAGCTTGAACTGTAATATTACTGGGTGAGTTACATCTGAAGGCATCAGAGTTGCAGTTACTGAGTGGCTAATCGGTTCTACTGTTTTTTAATCAGATGTTGGCATTATCTGCCACTAATTGCTTTTTCATTTCCACTTGTAATTATTCCATTGCATGTTTGTGGTGAGAAGCTGAAAATGAAGCAGATCACCAAGAAAGAATTAATTGTTAATGAATAATCATCAGTAGGAAGCCAATTTCATTATCTTCAAAGAGGTAGCCAGAGATTACTAAGTGGGGTTCTCTTACTTTCAGTTCATGACTGTAAAGTAATCACAAATAATCACAGCCTTCTACTTCAGCAGTTATTTTCTATTATATATACCAATTTTGGGGTTTTGTTGTTTAATGTTAATGGTAGTATTCAAACTGAGGAGTGCTAATTGGAAGATATTCTATTCAGTGGGCTTCAGCCCTAATTCTTATTACAGCATCTTTTTCATTAGCATATGATTGTAGGAGGGATACATGATTGTAGCTACTAAATTTTCCATGTTACAAATGCATTATCTTTATCAATAAATTTAGACAGTCAAAATAGAGTGATACAACCAAAGCTACTCTCTCAGCAATGCACAGTAGTAGGGCTGTTTTAAAAACATGCTATTCTTAACTCTTTATTGACAAATTCTCTTTAAATCAATCTGTCAAAAGCAAAGGTTGCTTGTGATATAAGCAATGGGTGTAATAATGTTGAGGTCTGAAAGAAATCAGAGTAAAAAAAAACTGTTGCATACTTAAAAATTTCTGTATGCTTCATCATTGTTGCATAGAATGATGGTCCAGTGAGAACTGCTGACTCTCATTCTGCCTTGCTAGTGATTTTTGATCAGTCCTCCATGATACCAAAAGCAACTGTGTAAAATAGCTCTCATAACGTTTTTAGATTAATTCTGTATTGTGAACTGCTAGAGAATAAATAATGCCTACTGTAGAATAGATTCAATCTCTGTGTAATACTGCACTTATTGAAGGCTCTAATCTTCTCTTGTGTGAGTATCTGATAATCATGGGAATACAGACTGTGTTTTTTCCAGCTCTGTACCTTTGCATGTGAAACTCCCTGAACTTTCACCAAGAGAGCAGTTGCCACCTGTTAGTTCTCTTCTATCAGAACTGATTTAAGACAAGCCAGCTTTTAGATAAAATTTTAGTTTTCCCTCGAGTAGGGAGCATAAGACAACCCCACCATCTGCATCTGAAAGAAGATATATAGTAAAAGTAGTTTTCTTCATAACCCTCCTCAGTAGCCTCATTAATCATTTAACTGGGAAGAATGACATTCTGGAAACTTAAATAAATACTCCTAAGGAAGATGGCTTTTTGTAATTCCAGGTTTTTTGCAAAAATAAAGAATGGAACTCTACTGAAATATTTGGCATTTCTCTCAAGCTGCATCTCAGAGACAACACCAAGCATGTTCAGTTGTAAACAATTTCTGAAAAGCAGGGTAGAATTAGGTTAGACATAAGGAGGAAGTTATTTATGAGAGTGGTAAAATATTGGAACATGTTGCCCAGGGATGTGGTTGAGGATCTATCCCTGGAGACATTCAAGATCAGACTTGATGTGGCCCTGGGCAGCCTGATCTAGTTTGAGGTGTCCCTGCTCACTGCAAGGGGATTGGACAAAATCACCTTTGATTGTCCCTTCCAACGTAATGCAATCTGTGAATCTGTGAAAGAAGAATTCTGACCTTTGCTGAGATGTATAGTTTGGCCTAAGTATAATTTACCTGTCTAATGCATCCAGCACTTTAGGAAACTGGAAATTGAGTTCAGCTATATGCAGCTTCTTTAAAAAGTCAGGTAACAGTCACATAAACATTACAGGTCAGTTAGAGTGGTATGTTGTTAAATCATATAACGAACTCATGTCACCTCTGTAAAGTAGCAATACATTACTTCCTCTTTGAAAACTGTATTCTGTGTGTTCAGACAGAACTTGAATCACTGAAGTAATGTTCAGTCAAAAGCAGCAAAGGTGATTTTTTCTGTAAGACAAAATCTTCTACTGTCTCTCACAACAAAGTATGATGTGCTGATGTCAGTGCTGCCACAAAATATTCTTCCAATTGTGCATGTTTGCATTTGGAGCAGGGTGGCTTCTATTATATTTCCTTTTTTTTGGCACAGAATCCAATGGTGTGTTAAATAAATATTAATCTCTTGCTGCCTCCAAAGCCATTTCTACCATATTAGGTCTTTAAATATCTTCATTAATTGCTTAACTACCTTTTCCTAACTTCCCCATGGGGTCCCTTGATACTAGTCTCTCTAATGTGTTACCACATGATTCATGGCTTCACTCTGCTGTAACACAGAACACATTTTTAGCCAATTGTGTTTTACAGATGTCTTTGACAAAACGAAAATTCTGCATTTTTAGACTCCAAAGCTAAGCAGACCTAGAAAGAGTCATCACCGTACTTCATTTTTAAAACTATAGAAAGCATTGCTGTCTCAGTTCACATTTGTGAAAAATGTTTGTGGTCAGAACCATTCCATGGGTAAATACAGAACATATTAGTATGAAATTGGCAAAATAATCAATAGAAAAAAAGCGATTACTGAAATATCTATGATAAAATTATTATCTGTGTAACAAAAAATGGTCTTGTTTAAAGTGAAGCTATAATAGGATTAAAAAAAAAAAAGAAGATTGTAAAGAAATGCTAGATCAAACCAATTGCTTACAGCAGGTGAATCATTTAAAGATGAGAGTTTACATACAGTCCAAGATTTTAGTTGAATTTTATTTGTTTTCTAATTGCTGCATGTCACAAAAAGAAAAGAATGATCAAAAGACAAGAACAATGCCCAACTTCTATATATATTCAGAACTGGATGATGTTTTATATATGAAAAGCTCTCAAACTTAATCTAGCCACATGCTCATGAAAACAGAGGTGAACGATGAAAAAGTAAAATGGCAACCATGAGAAAATAGATGTATTTTATGATAGGCCTTGAAAGATCACTCCTGTAACATAACAGGAGAAACTTATTTTCAGTAAAATAGTTTTGGGAACTGCAAGGACATTCACAAGTATCAAAAATGTTATGTTTATGTATTTGTGCATTCATAGTTTTTACACAAATGTCTGACACTTTGTCCATTCACGTCCATTGAAGCTGAATTTGCCTTCCTCCTCCAGTCTCTGATAAAGATCAAGTCATACATATTTTTGCAGAGGATACTTCATGTTGAAATGGTCACAACATTTTATAACTAGAGGTTGCATTACCTATTTTGTCATTGTCTCTTCTGATAATAATCATGTTTAGAGGGAACAAAAGATCTGTAGAGGTATGTCCTGGCTCCCTTAATTAGAGTTTTGGGTAAAGTGATAATTAGCTACACATATTTTTTTGGAAATTGGCCAATGCAAACTGATCTTCAAAAATATTTTAGTCTTTTTTTACTGTGTCTAATTCTGTGGTATTTTTGTCATATTACAGACTCTAAAGTGAGTGTAAGAAATAAGAGGCAAAACTTGGGTACAAGTTCATCTGTTATTGGGCTTTCTCCTGTGAACTTTTCGGCTTTCATTTCTGACCTTTCTTGAATTAAAGGAGGCATTTTAATTGGTACTGTTAATAACTAGCTGTCATGCTTAGTCTGATGCATCATAGATACTGATAATACTGCAGGATTGGGCTTCCCCTGTGTTTAGCCTAAATTGAAGCTTACATGAGAACACTTTGACTCTAACTCACTTTGAAATGAAAGTGATACCTTCATATTAAGAGTGTTTACAGAAAGTGATATATTGATAGCACAGTGGGAGTAGTAAGAATGCCATCTTTTTGTTACAGATTCATAGCCAAAGAGTCATTGAGACTGACTGATTTTGTTGTTTCCAGCAAGGAAACACTGATCACAAGACGAAGAATTCAGAGGCAGGTCCACATCCCAGTTCTAGCTAGAATTTTGAATTTTTTAATAATACCACCTTTGTTTTGCATCTTTGTCATAACCAGGCTTGGTTATTGCAGTGAGCCTCTACTTAATGATACACCTAAATATGCATCCCAAAATTTCAGGAAGAAGAGCATAAATGTATCTGCCTAGCTGCTTTATTTTTAGTAAGTGACATTTCACAGCCACTCAAAAAATGCATTATTGTCCACTTAATTTCTCAAAATAAAATAATCAAATATCATAGATCACTATGACCTGTAGAGCTTATGTCCTATTTTCAATAAATTAAATTAAGTGAGGTACTTGAATAGTGAGACTTCAATTTACATATCTTTCAGAAGACCCTGTAAATTTGGAACTTGACTAAGATTCTAGCAAAACTGCAGCTGATTCCTTCATGTATGTATTAGAAAGGAGGAAAGTTTTCAAATCTGGTACTTGATATAGACAAGGGATCTATAGTCTGCCTATAGAATTCATGACAGAAAATGCCTATGAAGTCAATCAACTTGAAAAAGTTGCAGAGTTGCCAGACAAAGCATCTTTTATCTTTTGCAGTTACCACCAAACAAAGGAAAAGCACTTCCTGAAAACAATAAACAAAGGAGAATAAGGCTTCCATAGGAGTAACTCAGGTTTTCAAGAGCAAAGATACTCCCTCCATTACTCACTGCAAAGAGGAGTTTATGACACTTTCAGTATTTGATCTTATTTTCTATTTATCTATAATATAAACACATGAACTATTAATTTCACATACATTTAGAAATGTCTTGGATCTATCATATAAATCAGCACGAGTCCTGTTCTGTAAGTCCAGTTACCTTCAGTTTTAAAGTATGAGACATTGAAAGTCAAGCAAAGTAATTCATGATTTATGTGGAACATTATAGAACGTTGTATCAGCCAGCATGCCATTTTTGATCAAGTATCAAGACTTTATGACCTCTGCTTTCCTTATCTGGGTTCTTTACACCACAATCAAAACATCTTCAGAACCAACACAGAGAATTTTTAGGTTTATGGAGGCACACCCCAGCTCATAAACTGACACAATGGACTGTGACAGTTCTTTCAGAGGCGTTCCAGTCCGTCATGTCTTATGTGGCTGATGTTTGTGTACACAAGTCTGTGCACTAAAAGTTCTTATGAAATATTAATCACCAGAAAGGTGATGTGCATTATCAGTAACAGCTACACCCAAATAAAAACAAAAATAAGTTAGCCATTTGCCCCCAAAGCACTAGGTGTGCATCACAGATTAATGTCTCTGAATCTTTTTTTTTTTTTAATAACAAAAAATATTTATTGCTTATAAGTGCTTGAACAAACTGGGTGAAGATTGTATGCCTTTTGAACACTTAAAAAGGGCCAAACAACCAGCTGCAAGATGTAATTTATAATTGGAAGCAGTGACACACTACCTCCTGCTGCAGCATCAAGAGTGATTTTATAATACTGTCACCTGAATCATCATTTCATTTGGCAACAAATTCCTTGTAGCAGCCACTCCTGAAACACATTCAATAATATAAGATACAGTCATACTTTTGCATTTATTTATAGGCTTTCTTTTTTATTCCAAACCAAAATTTTGACACAGCATACAAAATTCGGTTTGGTTTTAGGGGGTTTTCATTAAACTATAAGTGAACTGCCCTTCTGGCTGAAAATCTGTTTTCTTTTGCATTCTCATCTCTCTTATGTGCTACATTCCCTCTTAAATTCCACAAGGATTCTATAGATTTTATTTAAGCAGTGCCAAGCTGCATGAACAGATCTGCCCTAGAGAAGTTTGCCTCTTTTAGCATGCAGCGTACCACTAATGCTCCTTTTTCATTTAGGTTTTCAATTTGGATGAATTCCAAATTACCATTTATTCCAATAGAAATGCAACTAATTACACAAAGCATCTTAATAAAGAATGGAAACAAGATTAAAAGCCCTCCTCCTTCTGGTGTTTTAATGTGTGGAATTTATAAAATGCAGAAAGGTGCTTTAATTGCAGTTCTATTTGGGCCTCCTAAACAATCCTTTATCTGATATTTTAGTAATAGCCAAACAGAACAATATTCTAGTTGAAGACAAAATACACTCACCTTAAATGGATTTATTGCACAGAGCTTGCCTTTCTCACTGTTTGCTCGTTTCAATTCTTCACATATAATGTGTTCAGAGCAGCTATTCTGTCCTGAATAATTCCCTGCACTAAGAAAGACATTTCTGCCTTCAAGACCTACACTATGCAGAAATATGTCACTTGTATAAAGAACAACAATAGATGTTTTTCAGGTCAACTTGATACACTGCAATCAAAACACAAGTTTGTGCAGCCTCTGAGAGCTGGGTGAGATGGGTTTCAAACAATCTTTTAATGGTTACACAGGTGTAACAGCCCTGAGCAGGAAGAACAATGGGACTGACAATGGTCAAATTAGATATGAGTTATGAGAGATGAAGAACAGGGAAAGATAGGTATTATGTGAGTGACAACAGTAGCATTGATACCACTAGAGATATGAAGATGATAACTGAAGTCCTGAAGGTAATACTAGAATCTGCAAGTGGGCAAGTCTGATGACAAAATTTTTAGACTTGAAATTACCCAACAAAAAGAAAGTATGTACTAGAAAGGCCAAGTAATAGATTATTCCCATATAACCATTGTCTACAGCAAAGCCTATGTAATCGTGGATTCATGCTGGGCAAGAACGAATTGCAAGAGTACAAATGAAAGGGCTATGTCCTTCTGCTACCTCCTCTGCACCACAGAAAAATCCAGTCAAGATCCAATCAAAACAGCCAATGTACCACAGAGTAGATCACCTACACAATGCTTAACAGTCAAGACTCAATCCCTGCATGAGGAATCCCTCTTATACTTGTGATGTGGTCTGTTGAACAAAATACAGTACTGGTGGTTAAGCAGAGAAAATATCTGATAAAGAACTAAATGAGAATGCTGGAACTCAATGGAAACTTGTGGGAATACTGGAGAAAGCTAAAGATGGAGATTAAACTGGAGGAAGGACGTACTTGAGATTGGGCAATACTTTGCTCTAATGCATTATTACATGATTGTTAGAATTTTCCATTGACTCAGAGGCTATTTGTGAATGGGTGTGACCAGAATAGCACACAAAAATTACTTGGCCACTCAAGAGGGCCATTGCCACTGCTACTTCTCCACCTGGATTCAGTGTTTGTATGCCCTCTCTCAAAATCACAGCACCCTTTTTGTTCCTTCCCATGTCAAGTTTGTGGGTTTCTGCAGCTTGGCCAAAAATAACACATCTTGGTGCTGCAGCAAGTTAGAACACAGGAATGATTAAGAGGTCAAAAAAGGGATGTTGCCAGGATTGCTTGATGATGAGTATACAGAAGAGACTCCATATCTCACTGGCAGAGCTAGTGAGACTGAACAGTGCCTTATACATACAAACATACACACCAGCAAGGTTCATTGTGCTCTCTGTTATATATTCACTTTATAGTAACAAGCATCTGGAAGACCTAAGAGCTCAGGAGTACATAGGAGAATAACAAAGCCTTCCCAATTATTTTAGTCAAGCTATGCTTTTAACTTTTGAATGTTTCATTTACTTTGCAATACATAGAGGGAAAACAGCACAGATTAGAATTCAATTAATCTAGGGGAATTTATCTTTTACTCTCAGCACAAACCAGTGAAAAAGGTTATAGAAGATAATAATGCATCTCATCCTTCATAAGCAGCACTTCCTTAATTTTAGGGCACTGCCAGATAGTAAACAGCTATTTACAGAGCAGTTTTGGTACTAAACTCTCAACTGGTCTTTGCAGTGCTGTTCAAAATAACATGAGTAGGAAATCTCACAGTCTAAGAGCAAAAAGGTCAATAGCTGGAAGTAACGGTAGAAATATGCCAGAGGCTATAGTAAAATGATCAGCCCGTAACAGAGCCTTGGCTGTAACCTTTCAGTTCTGTCTTCCCAGCAGCTAAAGGAACGCATGGCTTTTGTTTCCACAATAGCTTCCTTGAAACTTCAGCGTCCTCACTCTCCTTCTCTATGTTGTCACAGTAGACAGGATAGTAACTAATAGCAATGTTACCTAATTTACAGAAGTAGGGCAGGTTTTGTTGTAGCTTAGACTATGCCTGTCTATAGTAATTCATTATCTCAATATTCAATGCTAACATAGTTCTCAGGAGTCTCAGGAGCAATAAGGAAACACCATAAATGTGCACATCTGCAGCTGAGAACTTATTTAAGAATGCCTGTTCTATATGCAGCTATATTTTTAATGCATATAAAGGCTACCTTTGTAAAACTTTTTTTGCTTGTTATGGGTTTGTTTGTTGGGTTTGGGGTTGTTTTTAACACCTAGAATTGGTTAACATCGCATCTCTCTGCTTTCCTTGGGCAGCTCTATACAACTTTGTATATTTTAAAACCTTAGCCAGAATGTATAACTGAAATATCTTGCAAGCCAGTTCTGCATTTTTTTTCAAGTAAACTCCTACTGGGAATGCAGAACTAAGCACCTCTAGAGAAGGGTCTGTATTCAGATCATCAGTTTCTTACCACAGGTTTTCATGTTAATGGCTCTTGCGAAGTACCCATTCTGTAGATTTTGTAGGTTAATTAAGCTCCCACGACATTGGGAAGTGGCAATAAAGTCCCAATAGAAAGATGGAAATAATACATGCTATGAAATAAGGGCAAAATATTAACATCACTATTCTGTGATTTTGAACAGTTTCCTTTAATTTTCCAGTTATTTTCAATATTGTATGAATTGACTACTCCTATCATACTTTTATGTGAAGGCATGTTAGGAAACAAAGTGTTCCAAGTACTCCAGGATGTATCCAGTGTTCGAATCACATTAAAGAAAATTGAACAAGTGCTGTCTAGTACTAATACATTCCTTTCCTACAGCAACTGCTGAGCTATTAATTATTTTACATGAATTAATGAATGTTTACATGATTTAATTGCATGTTAGTTCCTTCTGTCTAAAAATTAGTGTTCAGAGATATTTTCTCTATGTGGGGAGAAGAATCACATTTCTCAACAATTACAGAAATCTGAAATTCACATCAATTTTTACACTGTTCTTAAATAAATATAAAACCCTTCACCACTTGATTAATTCTTGTGGTGGTATTTTAATAATTAAAATATTTAATAAGATTGTGTTTCTTTATCAAAGCACTCAAATGTTCTTTTGGTAAAATAAAGTTAAAGTGCCATATCATAGTTTTGCCCAAGGTGTTGTGGAGTCTTCCTCTCTGGAGGGAGATACTCATGATCTGCCTGCATGCATTCCAGCATGATCTGGTATAGGTGATCCTGCTCTGACAGGAGGGTTAGACTAGATGATCTTTCCAGCCCCGAACATTTTGTGATTCTGTGATCATGTATATATCTAGTTCTAGCTGGTTATTTAAATGTAGACAGAGTTAACTGTACAACTTGAGTTCATAAAGGCAACTACGATAAAGAGAAGTGTGTTTTGTGAGGGTATTGTTTCATGGAGGATCAATGCAAGTAGGAAGATGCACGTATAATGATGGGGTTTCGCTCAATGTGTGCGGCAAAATTATGCAATCAATACTCACTACCCAGTCAATGACATTTCAAAGAACAAAGAAGGAAGAAGATCCTTCATTATTGCTTAATTATAGAAATAGTATCTCAAATTTGCATAGTACATCAAGGGCATCCCAGCTGTTTTACAAACCAAGACGTCTGTGAATGTATTAAACTGTTCAAGGACAGTTCATTTATGCTGTGTTAACAGAGCAATACCCTTATACTTGCTCTACTTTACTGCACAAGTAATGACTGGAAATCCCACCTGAAGAATTATCTCAAAACAGAGAGAAAAACGCACTAAATCCTGATTTAACAATCAAGTAAATTACTTGATGGACCTGACAATTCTAAGAAAAATACCAATTAATATTCTCAGAAAGATTCTGAAAGCCACTGCTGTCCCTGTCCATACTGAATCAGAGCAATAACATGTGCCTGCCTGTGGGCTGGCTGGCCCAGAGAGTGTCCAGATGTGTTAAATCTGTCAGGAAGTAAGAAGCTAGAAAAGTCACAAAGACCATGAAGCTATCTCCCAGCACGTGTAAAATGCCCATGTAAAGCAGCATGGTTTAATTCCAGTGAGATGTGAGTTCCTGACAGTCGGATCACAAAGGAGGTTATTAAAATAATTTTAAATTTGTGAATGTAACTGGACTGCATCTGAAGCAATATGACAGACCTGAGGGAGACAGCATGCCTCTGTGAGCTTTGAAAGAGGACAAGAACACCAGCAGCATCCCAAATATTTTTGGGACATCATTGCACAAAACGGCTTCTTAAGAGGCATGCTCAAAGGAAATATGAGGAGCTGACAATTAAAGGCACAAATATTATAAGAGGAAAAGGCAGTAATACTGCAGAACAGTCACTCTTCAAAAGTGATCATTTTATGATCTAACAATCATATATTTAATTGTTTATGTTCGTTCTCTTACTTATGCATGTATAAAAATTCTTCCCCTACTGACTTTGTAGTAAGGATAACTCTTCTGTTCTTCACTTGTTCGCACAAAAGAGCCCACATGCTCTTTCTTCCCATACTATTTGGGGATACCTTATGACTGGGGTCACTGCATAACCTACTGAACAGCCTGATGAAGGGAGCAGGGAAGCTAGATCCTTCCTCCTACCCTCTCTGAAGTGAAAATATCAGCACAGAGATCCTTTGAAGATGCCAGATGTAATTACTTCTCTGTAGCCACCAGGACTCCAGGTCAAAACAAATGAACAAAATAAAACAAAAAAACCCACCCAAAACAAACCAAACCAACAAACAAAACCACTGAGTGAGAATGTGAATAAGCACATAACACCTGCCACCTCTTAACAAGTCTCTCATAGGCTCTGCTTTTTCCACTCCTGATCATTACCTTGAAATATTCCATCAAGAATAGCCAAGTTATTTGTCCTCAAATACTGAAGAATTTGAAGACAACTTTCTGCAGGGCTTTCTGTCATCTTTTCCTATATACCTTGATTCTAAGTTTTGGCTGCCTTTAGTACATATATAACTGACTTTCTCAGATGAAAGCTGCTGTCACATGCATTTCAAAGCACTTGACTGGATCCTGGAGGATTCACACATAACTATGATCCACAATACATCCTCACCAGCAACAGACAGCAGAATAATAAATATAAGAGAAGTCAGAGGTGAGTTACTGGTACTAGAGAAGGACCCAAGGTCTGTCTGAGGATTTCCAGCCTTTTGAGTCTGACGGCAATGCATCTTAAAAGTACCACTGTGTGTATTTACCAGTCACATCACTGATCCGTTGTCTCATGTCTCCCATTAGACTATCAAGCCTCCACCAAAACATTGCCAAGCTACCCAGCCTTGGGCTAAACACAAAAATAGGTGCCACAAAGGTTTCATGGTTGACTGAAGTCCCTTCTAATCATGCTGGCAATCTTGCTTCAGTTACCATACAGGTCTCCATTGCCCCAAAAACTTTGCTTCTACTAAGTGTTGAATGGGATGTGTGGGAACAGATTGCTGACTGAAGAGAGCTGCAACTAACTGCTGCAGTAGTATAAACAAAAGGTCCTTTCCTAGCCATTCTCCTTCAGCAAGAATGTTAAACCCAGAGCGGTTTTGATGCTGCTGCCATTTGCTAAGCATACAGCCTCGAAAGCACATCACTAGACTTTTGGCTCACATGCTGCATATAATAAGATTGTAATAAGATCCATCATTTAAGAGTCACAGACTTAATCTATGGCCACATAGCAGCAATGCTAAATAGGTGTTTGGATTCATTTGTTTATTTCCAGCTCTCTTGATAAATACCAGTTCTTTTCCAACACCAGTCCTTAAGCACCATTTCAAAAACTCCACAAATGAATTTTAAAGTCCATGTTTTGGAAAACAGATGTTAATAAAGGAATCAGCTTTTATATCTCTATTTGTTACTCAGAGGTTAAGTAACTGGATTAATTCTAGGGTACTGCTCATGGTAGTATGTTGCAGTTTAATGTTACTGACTGGTCATCCATTTTTCACCAAAGTATTCACAAGGGTGTTTTGTTTAAAAATGCACAAAGGTATCTTATTAAATAATGTCACAAACATGAAGTTCATTATTATGCAAATGCCATCCTCAGAACAGATTTGTTAATTGCAACTCATTTGCATAATTAATGAACTCTCAAATGAATAATGCCTTTGCAGATTTGTGCAGCATTGTTTTAAAATAAATTATAAAATACATGTCAAATGAAGAGTGCTTCTTAGATTCCCATAGCATTGTTTGAAAATTAATTACCAAACGCTTGTCAAATTAAAATGAGTTTATCGTTTTTACAATGTTATTCTAAAATTAATGACAAAATAAAATGTCACCGTACTGAAGTAAATAACTTGTTCTTTTTTTGAGAAAGAGAGAAAGAAGGAGAGAAAGAGAGAAAGAGAGATAGAAGGAGAGAGAGAAAGAGAGAGAGGAAGAAAGAAAGGAAGAAAGGAAGAAAGGAAGAAAGGAAGAAAGGAAGAAAGAAAGAAAGAAAGAAAGAAAGAAAGAAAGAAAGAAAGAAAGAAAGAAAGAAAGAAAGAAAGAAAGAAAGAAAGGAGAGAGAGAAAGAGAGAAAGAGAGAAGGAGAGAGAGAAAGAGAGAGAAAGAAAGAAAGAAAGAAAGAAAGAAAGAAAGAAAGAAAGAAAGAAAGAAAGAAAGAAAGAAAGAAAGAAAGAAAGAAAGAAAGAAAGAAAGAAAGGAAGGAAGGAAGGAAGGAAGGAAGGAAGGAAGGAAGGAAGGAAGGAAGGAAGGAAGGAAGGAAGGAAGGAAGGAAGGAAGGAAGGAAGGAAGGAAGGAAGGAAGGAAGGAAGGAAGGAAGGAAGGAAGGAAGAAAGTCTAAATTTCGGTTAAATTGGTTGTTATACCAACTCTGAGTTCCACTTATTTTGTCATAGCATTATGATTTAACAAACTTGGTAGCTGTCTGTTAATGTTTTAGTATACTGAAATCAACCCAATTATAGTGTCTTGTATCTCTAATTGTACTAAGGATTAATGATAGTGCATGTGAAAATGTTGCATGGTGAGGTAGTGACAAAAAGCACTGTGAACTTCAGTGACTGAAGATTCATGCTTGTTTTTATAAAAAAAAAAATGTATCTTTAAAATCCGTTTGGTTTCTGCATTTTTTAAGCAGTGTCATGAACCAGGACTTTTCTTTCTTGTCATGTAACTTACATTTCCATTTTTCTTGCAGAAAAACAACCCAGAAGTTCATGAAGGTTGAAATTTTCCTGCATTTGTAACTGTGCAACCTAAATAAAGTCAGATCAGTCTCAGGAATTCAGCACTACAGCTTGATATTCCTTAACTGTCTGCTATTTTAAAACCCAGATTATGAATGATATTCCATTTTGAGACAAGAAATTCTAGACAGATCCTCTGCTTTCTGTAAATTAGCTTTCACTTTCTAAAGAAAAAAAAAGAACAACAAACAAGAAAAAAAAAAACACCTTTATGTCCTGAGCACCTGAGTGTAAATGATGGAGGATTTAGATAGGCTGTTAGATACAGCCAAAAAATACTGTGGAGGCACTTTACCAATTCTTTGAAGATCAGCCCTGCTGGTAAAGAGAGAGCTTCCAACCATTTTGCAATCCTTTGAGTTATGTTAAGATTAAAAAATAATGTCAATAAAGTTTTTAAAGTATCTTGGAGGAAGAACTGTTCCTTTGTTCATGTTTACATTGTCTATAATTCTTAGAAAGAGTTCTGTGTTGTAGATGCTATTCTATTTATAGTTCTATTCAGTCCCAATCAGTGTCCTGCGTACATAAATATGTGTGTGTGTGTGTGTTTGCAGAGAAGCATCACCCAAACTCAAGAAGTACTAAGGCAAATTTCATATTAAAAAAAAATAAATTAAAAAACAGCCCTCCAGTTCCTGGATTCCTGCTCTAGTGTAGTTAAGGTTGTTGATGACTGTGGAGTGACAAGAGAAAGTGTAAACATGCAAAACGGATTGACCCATTTCAGAGACTTCTTCACACTGATGGATACAGTAATGGGCTAAACAGACATCAGGTATGTAATGTGATCAGAGCAAATAATCTCTTCTGTCCTTCCAGTGCAGCCGTGGGATTCATGCTCCTAAGAAGCAACGGAGATTACAAATGAAATAAAACAAGCCTCCACTTCGGGTACATTAGTGTAAACTGGAGGCAATGAGATTTGTTTTCATAGCCTATGAAACACATTAAAAGCACAAAAAGTACACAGGAAAATGTAGAATATTGTATCAAATGAAGTGCATCTTGTCAGAAACATTTTTTAAACACTGTTAGATGTAATGGAAGACACATGATAACCAAGTGGAACCCACACATATTTGGTCATGCAGATGACAGGATTTCATTCTGTGCCTTCAGATGACCAGATGACTGTGCATGCCACAACAGTACTGCCACTAAAGGAGAGTGATCTATAGCTGCTGCAAAACATACTTCTTCAGACATTTAGCATTGTGGGCTGTGGCTGCTTGCCATGAATGGAATTTACTGGGGACAGTGATTAGAGGTGACACTTTGAAATTCTGGAGTGAGACAGACTGCATTCAAGAAATCCTTGAACTTAGGTGTCATTAAGTCATTTTTCAGGTGTGGGAGTTGCTAATGGAGAACACTGTCATTTTTAAGTTTTTTTTTCACTTGATTACTCAGGGGCTAACTGTGTGAGTCATCCATCACCATGACTGTTGCCCTAGAGATTTAAAACGCTTAATGTGTTGTTGCCGTATTGTGTCACTGAGCTTACTGATACAGAGAATGTCTTTGCACAGGCAGAGATCATGTAGAGAACATTGGTGACATTAAAATCCTACTGTTTGCCCTTCAAAACAGTTCCAGTTCCTTATCACCAGGAGGAAATAGTTCTGATGATACAAAGCCTGTTTGTTTACCGTGGAAGACTGGTCTGCACCAAGTAGCCTGGAAAGAACCATCCATTTTAGAAACTTCACTGGGTTAAGCAAAGTGATCTTTCTTCTTTGGATTGCCATGGATAGTAGTAGGCTCAGGATTATTTTCAATTTGATGAGTTTATGTTCTTCATTCTTCGTTTTTAAAATATTTTGTTAGACAAAGACAACTTAACTTTACATCAATGTCTTTTTCTCTTCACAACTGTGAAAAAGCTATAGAAATTCTACAAGGTGTAAAGTTTCTTGACATCCAGAATGATAAATTCTGCAAATGTTCCAAATTACTGAGAAAATAGACATTTCAGTTAATGTATGCTGACTTTTCTGCTAGTGCTATAATTTATGTTAATGTATATGAATTTTTAAAGCACACAATTGTAGTTGAAACAGCAATTTGGCTGATAATAACTCAGACTTTAGCTTCAGTGCAATCAGTGGAATTGTAATGATTTGTTAAGAATGAGATCTGGCCCTGCTGTACTGGTGTTTTACAAACACTTGTATTACTCTTTCCATCCTTTTCTTTAATGAATGCCAATTCTTCTGTTATTAAAAGCTTCTCTTTATGCATTAATAGATTGATGATTTGATTTATTTGAAATCTCTGTGAGTGAGGGACTGAATTTGCTGCTCACAGGATATTAGGCATTGGAAGGGACCCAAGGAGATCAGTGAGTCCAACCCCCCCTGCCAGAGAAGGACAACACTATCTAACACAGATCACAGAGGAACACGTCCAGACAGGCCTTGAAAGTGTCCAGAGAAGGAGAAGGAGAAGAAGCTGTTCAGCAGGCTGCAAGAGGTCTTAGGACCTGGGAGGCAGCAAGCTGAACATGAGCATGTCTTGACAACAAACACAGCCAACATCATCCCATCCAATCCTCCTCCACATGGTGTAAGGTTTCTAGAAATGATTATTGAAAATCGAAGATATATCTATAAAAGGTTTAATTCTAGTAACTTCCTTTGTCAACTGGCTTAGGAAAAGAAATTCAGGGAGAGATGCTGGAAAATAAATTGCTTTAAAAAATAAGCAAAAAATGCTTGACCCTCTTGTTAAGGTACAGATTTCCCTATGAGTTATACAGAAAGTGGAAAAGGATTTTCTAAATCCAGTAAAAACTGCACTGAACTAGTTATATAAGATAGTCCACTGTTTTAGAAAAAAAAGAATCACTGAAAGAATTAAACTCTAATACATTCGCCTTTAGAAAGTCACACATCCAATGTCAACTATAGAAGGATTACAGAGGACTTATTCTGTAGTAATCTTCAATTTATAATCACTTAGTTTCTTTTGGATTAGATCCAGTCCATTTCATTAACCTGTAGTAAGGTTTTTCCTTTCTTGCATTTTAATCCACTCTAGCCTGATTTACAAAGATTAACTTCAGATTGAAGTTCTTGAGATCCGCATCCCCAGATCACAATATTTTACTTGGAAACACACATCATAAAATATGTCTCAAATAATGGCCCTTTTCACTTTTACTAATTTTAGTCTGAAAATTGCTGAGAAGTTTGTAGATTCCAAAACCTACTGTTAGAACAAAAATAAGCAAATTTAAATCTGCCATTAGTGACCCTGAAGATAAAAATAATTCATTTTGATCTAATGAAATAAATAAGATTAAGATTTTTTTATAAGAAATAGATTAGAATTAAAAAGAGAGATGAAGAGCAAGCAAGACATCTTCTGTTTATTACTAAAGCCTGACAGATACCTTAGTTGGTTTGCCTACCATTCCTAAGTTTGAGGGGAAAGTATTTAACTGTGTACTAAGACAATCTAATTCAGTTTTCAATCACCATTGTGTAAATTAAGTCAAACATGTTATAAATCTTTTTAATATTTAGAGAATTTAACAGGCATATGGTTGTTCTAGTGTGGGGGGTTGTGTCCCTATGGAGAGTCAACCATCATTACCGAATTACAGCAGACTGAAGCTGAGTACTTGGAAGTACCTAATCTCATATATTTTAGATTCTAAAATACACCTGAACAGAGGAGTTGGTACCTTCATTTTGAAAAAGTACAAACTTCTGATATTTACTATAGGCGTATATAGTTATTCACACAGATGCTTATTGTGAATCAATCAATATACAAGTTGCAGATGTTATAATATACCTTAATTTGTGAAATAGAAAATCAAATATTTAGGATGCTGTTGTGTGAAGGTGCATTCGTTACAACTGAGCTGTATACAACGTAGCCCTGGTATTTCAGCTTTTCTGCTTTGTTTTTGATGATGAATATTCCCTTTCTATTTCCATTTTACATTAGTATTTGGATTTCTAAGTATTCTCATGCAAAATAACAAAGAAAATATAAGCCTTTAAGCCTTCTCCAGATGATTGACATTTTTTTCAATACATCCTGCATTTTTATTCTGAAAGTCCTGTACTAGAATACAAATAGATTACATCTTTGCTCAATGTACTTTGTTAACCGTGATCCTCAGAGTTACAAAAACTCTTAACTCGTAAACTATCTTAGTCCACACTGTTGCCAATGACAATCACTTACTGGGTATTTTTCTCTGACTCATTCATATTTTCACCTAAAATTATATAAAATACAGCAGGATCACATTACAAAGAAATTATGAGGTTTTAAAAATCACATACATTTAAAAAAAAATAAGAGAAGGGGTTGAAGCAGAAAACTCCCTTAATATTTTTCATTTTATACATGGTTTTGTCTCTAAAGAGGATGCTCCCTTCTGAGTGGCCACAGCAACATCATCATGCACTCTTTAACTGTGGGGGATAGCCCTCATTTAGATGTTGCTGTCAAAGTCTTTCACATACAGCCATCATCTTCTCACTTTGAAGACATCACTGAATAATACTTGTGTCCTTGGAAGGCTGTAAAGAATCAGCTGGCGTATGTATTAATGGGGGGATTTGTATGTGCCCATCAGTTAGCACTTTGCACAGAGAATGAGTATCACACAACCCTGTTAGCAGTCACGATTCACTTGCCCACTTCTCTCTGAATCAGACATGTGAATAACTTGAAACACAGCACTTCCTTTTCTGTCCTTTCTGCTCAAGGGACACATGGCATACATCCTTTGACTATTTAGGGAATTTAGTAGATACATGGTTATGCTGGTGTGAGGGTTTCTGCCCTTATAGAGAGTGACCCACCACACACTGAGCTGTGTGACACAGCTTCCTTCTTGAATCCAGCCATGGCATGTACATTGGTGTTGTTGGGACAGTATAACCATATGTTAGGATTGTATGGATCGTATTTTGATGGCAATGATCAGCAACAGCTTGATGCAAGGTGCATAAGGATGTGCATTAGCCTACAGCTAGCACTGCAATATCCAAAAGGATAAGGCTGATGTGTTTGATCAAGCAAAATATTTTAATAAATGACTGTGGAATAATTGTATGGGGTTTATATCTATGAGGCTCTTTGTATGGGATGAATCAACCAAAAAGTCACTGTGTGAAAGTGGCTCAAATTAATGTTAATGTATGGACAATTGTGTCCAGACTGTGCCATTTAAACTGAGTTTAAGTGAATAACGTTCTATGTTTTGGTTTGTTTTTTTTACACAGACATTACATAAAAAAAAAAAACCTGAAGCAAATAAATATGAATCTGTCATTACACATGGAAAATCATAATGAAAATGCATGTCTGCCAAGAGTTGAATGGAATTAAATCTATTTTTCTGAGAATTGCTATAAAATTTCTTTTGCTCATGATTTTTCCAGAAAATTAGCTTTATACTCAACCACAAAGTGCCAGTAAAAAGGGCCTTAATAAAGCTGGAATAAATTGTATTTTTCATTTGGGGATCAAAATAGAAATACTGATTTTATTTTTTTTTCAATCAAGAATCAAAATAAAACATTCAGAAATGTTTCAAATCCCAAGATGTTCAGTTTATTTTTTTCATGTGAATTAACCAAATAATTATCTTCTAATTTTCTTTTAAAAACTTTCAAAACAAGTGCTCAACATTTTATATTCTAAAAGAATATCAAAAGATTCACTGTTTTTTCTCTAAACAGTACTGCTTTTTTCTAAAATAGTTCTGTCAAATTTAGTATATTTTGAGTTTGACAAATTAATGTTGATGTTCATTTACTTACAAAAGTAAAAACTGTTGTCTGAGAAAATTTCTGATTCATCCATGCCCCTGTGAGCTCCAGGATCAGATTTTAGTTTGATAGATGCCTTAACCACTACTATACTGTAGGCTTACTTGCTTGGGATTTGAGGTTGTTTTGTGGGAGGGGTTTTGAACTTCTGCAATCAAATCTTGTAAACTACCAGGGTATCTTAAATAAAACACATTTTTTCCATAATAAAAATATTTCTGTAGTGGAAATTCTTCATCTTTAGGGTATGTGTTCTTGCTGATGTAGGAAAGGCAACACTGCAGAGAGCCAGGATGCTTGATATACTGAATCCCCAGATTCATCAGGAGTGTGGTAGACCTTTCTCACTAAGAGAAAATAGACATTTCAACATGACTCTTGGATTCTATATGAACATACTGATCCCTTGTCATGTTAATTTTTAACATGTGAAAGCTCAGAGTTGTGGGTGTTCTTTTTCCCCAACATAGAATGAAGGCTAAATGTTTAAAATTATTTGCAAAATGGAATTCTTGTTTTGCAGCCATTCTCACATCTGACTTCATTGGAGCTATTTACATGACTAAGAGAAGTAGATTTCAACCATAGTAACTGTGTTTAGACTAGTAGATTTAAGAGTTCCAAGGATGTGCTTCCAGGCACTGGAATTTGATTGTCCACACAGCTAAATCATTAAAAGAGACTCTGGCACACTCCTGGCTTTTCCCCAGCTAGAGCAGTTCCAAACAATTCACAAGGACTTTTCCCTATAGGTAGCATGGACACAAATGCCCTTTGGACAGTGAGACAGTTTCACGGCATGGATGTGGCCCAGTCTGCACCACACACCAAAGAACAGTTATGAGTAATGTTAATTTAGAGGTATAGAAATAATCAATGGATATCATAAAAGAAAATAAAAATAATGATTTTCTATTCATGGAAGAGAAGAAATGTCTGAAGAAAGCAAACAGATTTTTTTTTTCAGTTTACTATTATGTCTTTTCACCATTTTCCTATATTGTAGTAACATATCAATAAACTGCATGGATTTCACTTATTAGTAAATTTCACAATTGAAAGTGTAGCTATACTAATTCTGAGCAGGCCTTTTCCAGCCCAAACATTTTACTGAAGATTCTGTGCCAGGGGCAAAAAAGATGGCTGTTAGAAATCCTTTTCTTCTGAATAACCTATGACCAACAGAAAAGATGGTTTTGAACACCAAGGATCAGCTCACTCGGGGAACTAAAGGCTAAATTGTGTTTGTGTCTTTGCAGAAATACACTAGGGCAGAAGGGCATCTTCTTCAGGCATTCAGTCTCTGCCCAGGATGGAGTATAATGGCAGTGATTGTATTCATGGAATGACAGGACTCTGCAAGGCTAAAACCCCTAGAAATCACATGTGAGAAGGGCTATACTCTCTCACCCATTTTACTGCATCATGGATACGGCTGCAAATGGGAAGCAGAGCTCTTGGCTCTAAAGTTTGGGGTTTTTTTTGCCTGTACTGATTATGTTTACCTTTAGAAATCTGAGGACTGCTTCACTGAGGCACAATAGAGAGCCTCTGAACTCTCCACTGCTACTGCAGTGGTTCAGGCTCAAGGACCTTTTCAGGAAATGCACTGTATGCAATCCTGACAGATACACTGAGGTGGGCAGGTCTGCTAAGTGCAGTTTGAACTGGTTCACAGAATCAGGATTAAGGATCTGCTTTTCCTTTTATCTTTCTTCTAATTGGAATGAAGCAGCACTCCAAGGAAATGGTCATTGCTAGTTTCTCATCTATACACTGTAATCTACCCCATAGAGCTGATCTGTGTGATATTTTGGAAATGAAAAACAGTAGGCTGGTTAATAGCTATCTTTTTCAAGAGTACAACACAGTCTAAGCATGAAGGCCCTGTTATACAAAAAAAAAAAAAAATAAAGGTTGCATGAATTAGTTGATTTGAGGATTCCTCTAGCATTTCAGAGGGAATTTATTTAAAACCATGTATCCATGTATATTAATAAAGCAAAGCCCATGGTGTTTCCAAGCATGCTTGGTGACATGTGCAGAACTGCCAAATGGTCCATTATTTCTAAAAATTATGTGTCCCAAGGCAGTAGCAAGCTTGTTCTCCAGACTGTGGGCATTGGTTTATGTGCTAGATTTAGCACATCCCTTTATCCTATGTTTTCCAAGGCAAGTTTGTTTTATAAAGTCCTATTCTCTGAAAAACTTTCTTTTTTTTCCCAGAATGCACCCTAAAATAACTGCTTATTCTATGTTGTCCACTGAGCATCAGCACTGTTCAAGGCAGAGAATGGAAAAGGCAAAGTATGAAAATGAAAGGAAGGTCTGGAAAGTAATGGCTGTGTTATAGCAGCACATAAGGTCTATACAGTAGTCAAAAATAAGATAATGCCACACTTTTATATGCCCCATGTGTTTTATCATGTTAATTATCTGTTCATTAATATTGGTGAGAGCAATTGTTCTCTTTAGACATATAATATTCCATATAAATCACGATGTTTGAGGATTTTTAGAGCTTTAGTTTTGGTTTTGGCACCTACTGGATTATTTCATACTATAGTGACAGTAAGAAACACAGAGATAGTATTTTAGGTAGTTTACTTATAGGAAAAAGTAGTTTGCTTGCATAAGAAAAGGCTTTTGAGAAAGATGTTTAATTGAGTCAAAGCTTCTGGTAGTGGTATCTTGTCAAAGATAAAAGTACAGGTTACCAGTGACAAATACTTAGGAATTTTAGATTGAAAAAAAAAAACAAAAACCAGACATTATAATAAACCAAGACATATTCACTGTTCTTTACAGATCCAGAGGCTACTTGTGAGCATGTTGATCACGTTAGGTACTAATTCAGCAACTAAATAAATGTATTTTCAATGTTAACAGGCCTGCACTCTGGTGCAACAGACCTCTATCAAGTCAACTCAGTTATAAAGCATTTTGCCTAAAGACAGTGCTGACAACAATGTAGGATTCACAAGGAATTGTTGAACAGATCTCAGCTTCCCCCTGAGCCTGCTAAAGAGAATTCATGGGAATGGTGATTTAGAAGATGAGAACATTTATCAAACAGCTACACTGTTCTCAGCACAGTGTGATCTTTCCACTTTTAAACAGCCTTATAGAGCACTGAATGGCATAGCAGAGATATCCCTGGCTTAGTATCTGACTTCAGGGAAGTCCGTCTATCCATTTTTCATCCTCTCTCCTGCTTCTCCTGTTCTATCATGTGTGTGAACACACATAGTCACTGCCTCAGTTTCTCCAGTTTATAGACTGAGCTAATGACACTGAAGTCTGTAAAATTCTCTGAAAACTGCTGATGTGATGTAAGTAAAGCATTACTCATGTACAGCTAAATCTCATTTTCCCTTCTTGATGATTTGAATGCCTTAGAAAATAAAGAAAATTAAAACTTTTCTATTCATAAAATCATTAGTCTGTAGTAGAAGGATGAATGCTTGGAGTAGATCAGTTCTGCCCTCACCAGCAGAGCTGATAATAATCAGTCACTTATGTGCTATTTCACAGCTGATACCTCCTCCAAAAAAAAAAATTAATTGCAAAAGTTTCACAGATGTCTGCAGCAGTTGACCAGAGCTCTTGGGTTATTGCTTGTCAGACTATTAATGGGTTTGGCTAACCATGACAGTCATTACTTTCCCCCTCCTGTGAGCTACTTTCTGTGTAATTTATGCATAGGTTTTGCCAAGATTTGACAACTTTCAGGATATTAACATAAAATTAGACTGCAGAGCTGAACAATGGGTGGCATTAAAATTAGCAGCAGTGGAAACCAATCAAAGAGAATTGTTTTCTCTCCTGCTTTGCTTTTAAGTTGATATTTTTATTTATTTTTATCTTATTTCATTATCATTTTCAGTTTTGTTTTATTTTGCTGGGTACCTTATGAACCTTCAGAATGGTAGAGAAATTTCAATTAGAGAAAATGCCTGACAGCATCTTAAACAACAGCTATCCTGAAATCACTCACAGAGGAAGAAAAGTTTGAAGTGTTTTGGTTTGGGTTTTTTTAAAAAGGGACTTTAAATGGAGCAGAGTCTGCTCCACACAGATTGTTCAGTGAATGCCATTACAGAGTGCAGTGTGTGTGTTAATAAGTAAGGACATCTGGTAACCAGCTTTTTTCTGATTCATTAACTGACTCGGCTTCTGTGGCCACAGGGCTTGATAGTGAAGACTGTAAGACTTCTGCTCCCAGAAAACGGGACTTTGATGTATGCTTCATTTCTTTGACCCAACCATATCCTTTAAATTTCCTCTTATGCCTCCATTATAAATATTTAAATTTGAAATGTTGCTGGAAATACTTAAAACCTCACAAGAATGCATTCTTCTGTTTAACCATATGTAGCAGGAGGTCATAATTAAAATTCCTTCATTGATCTTCTACAAGTCACTCTTAACACACAATAGTATGTGACACTCTCTACTTGTTAGCATTTACCATGGCTGTATTTAAATATTAAGTTATTCTCCTGTTTCTGAGTGTTTGCACTCTTTCATCCATGGTTCATGACAATGGATGGAATACTCCTGAAAAAAAATTGCTTAGGAATTATTCCTCTTTTTGAAAACTACAATTTGTGCCAAAACAGTAGGATTTTTTTTTTTTTTCAAATCTTCCATGAATTTAATGAGCTTGGACAGAGAAAATAAAAGCATCACACTGCTCATATCAAGTGCTGTTTTTCTTCATATAATACAAGTAAAACAGCCCCAAATGCTCTAGAGAAAATGATTGAGCAAAAGAAATCTAACTTGATAGTACATGTTGAGGGATGAAATGGACAATGAAGTATCCATATGTTGTTTTTGCGCAGTAATTAGAAACTGTCACACACCGTTTCATTTTTTAGTTTCCTTGGGCTTATTTGCATCTATGAGGCTTTCCTTAGAGCAGAGTTGCAAGCATCAAACTGGCACCCAGTTGAAATCCGAGGCAGTGACACGTGGGCTTCTTCCACCTCATGGACAAAAAGCCAGCGGCAGGTACTGTGACGGCCCAGAGCAGCTGCCAGTTGCAGCCTCCCTTACCTCTGACTCTAAGTTTTCTTTTTCAGGTTGAAGCAGTGGCTGTTCTCATGGTGTGAGTCTGTATATTATTGGGTATGCAGACTAGTTTTTGTTTCCAACAGGAATTTAACATATTAACCTCCATGTACATTCGATGGGAGGTTGAATCCTCATTGCCTCAGATTCCTTTGAAAATTCTTGCTTCTTCTCAGGGGAAAGGCAGGCAAACAGTGCACTGGTTCTCAGTTTTCCTACAGATGCAGAAAATTGCCCACAAGATTTTGACATTTTTTTCCAGCTCTTTGGTAGTGATTTCCTTCTATGTCCTGATAAACAGATGGTTCATTTAAAACATCCAGATCTGATCTTCAGGATTGCACAAGAGCAGAATGATCAATAAAACTATTTGGCTTTTATCTTGGTCATCTCAGTGGTAATGATGACCAAGAATTTGGGTGTATTGGCATGTTTTTTCTAAAATAAGGGTGATAGGTAGATAGATAATGTATACATATATGTACACTTTATTGCCAGCTAAGAAACAAAGTCAGTGTGTCTGTTGTATGAGTTGATGTTTACCATCTCTGAACTATTTCCCAAGCCTCTGTAAAATACCAGAAAGCTTTATGCATAGTTCTTGTCCATACAAGATAGTTTAGGTCTCTGGACTGCTGTTAAATGTCAACTCTTAAATGATCTATAACCTCAACAAGCAAGCCTCTGAAAAAACATCAGAGGACATTGATTACATCCACAGTTACACCTAAGAGGCAGAATTCAAAGAACTGTCATTAAACTAGTATTTTTTTAAACACTAGGCCAGTCCCCTGATGTTACTAATCTTCCTTTGTTCATTCCTGACTAAAGCAAAATTGAATTTGTTTTCAAAGAGCTGAATAAACTTCTACTGTAATCAGTAATTATTTGTACTATAATAGCACTGAAACACTCCCCTCTGTCAACTTCCATACAGCTTCTCAGAGATCCTCATCTTCACACTCAGTATAAAATGGCTCTACATTAATCTACTTTATTCACACAAATAAGCCTTCAAGGAGAATGGGGCATGCTTACTCATAGTCACTCAAAACTGTGAAGCATAGATTCTTGCTTTTACATGTATTTTACTGAAAAATTTTAATAATTTTAGTTATTTACACTATATTCAAACAATAAGTAGAACTTGCTTCTAAATATTGAGGCAAATCCACAGGAAACTATGATGATACCAGGAAAAAAATGGAAATATTATACATTACAGAAAGTTTCAAAGGTAATTATGGTATCTTACTTTATTTTTACAATTGCAAATACAGGGAAAAAAAAAAGGAAAATTATGTAAAGCTATTTTGAGAGATATCAGAGTTATTGGTCAACACAGTGGAAGGCATGTCACTGGTTATAGCACAGCTGCTGGAGGTGACTGTGTTGGTATCTGTAGCATGTTGATGTGTGAAGTGAAAAAATGAATCTTATTCCTCAGGAGAGTCCTGCATATGTCACGTATATTGTCTCATTAAGCCAATCCATTTATCAAGCCACTGAATGCCAATTAAATTGCACAGGATGGTGCAGGTATATGGTGGGCTGATGGTGCCAAACTTTATTACAGCTGAGCTTTTCTGGCTCAGTACATTCCTACATAGCAAAATGGCAGACATATCAAAGCCAAATTAAATGTTCTTGAAATAATGCCTTTAAAGAGGAAGAAATGCCACTGTTTGGCACAAAAGGGTATGAAATGTAATGTCACTTCTTAGTGTACTTTTAGTTCCAATGAAGATGTCACGGCTCAGATCCAGCCAGTGCCAAATGTCTTCACAGCGTGCAAATTAGATCAGTGTAATTTCATCAGGACGATGATCAGACTCTGTTATAGTTATATGGCTGCATACACAGCTTCTGCTGTCTGATGCAGTCAGACTGGCACAGCTGAGCTAATGCTGCCATCCTCAGAAAGAGACAGAAGTTGATTTTATATCATTCTCCTGATGCCAGAGTCCAAAGAACATTCCTAGATTCTAAGAATATACTGAATTAGTATTTTCTTAGAAGCGTTGACTCAAATAACTCTCATTTTATCTCCCACAACAGTTCCCTTTTTATCTTCAACAGCAATAACATGAACACCTTTATTCTTTTTTTATATTATCAGATTATCAGAATTTGGGGGAAGGTTTTTCCTCCATTATGACATGAGTGACAGTATTCTAGCCAAGAAATCTGTTCTGCCCCTCTGCTCCAAGATATTGGCTGGTACCAGAGAGCAGAAAAGACCTATTGCCCTAGTTACTTCAGTCTACAGCCTATTATATGAACACAAACTTAACCCTCTTTGGCAGTATCAGTAAGGATCCTGACAGATGTACTCTGCTGGATTTGGTATCAGTCACTTAAATATTATTGCTCCGGCTGTCCATTTCATTCCTTTGCTGGAAGTTACAGCCTGCATAGCAGGGGTGGGAGAAGTGACTGTTTCCCAGCTCCCTCAGTTCACAATTCACAATTCAACATACTAGCTTGACTCGCTACTGCTTAACTGAATGTATCTAATATACTAAACCTTGGTATATGAAACCATCTCTGAGAACGGTTAGTGTATGAGCATGTATCTTCTGACGACCAGGTGTAGGTCTGGTAATTCCCAGCACCTTGAAAAACAGACACATGGGAAAAGTATTGTCTTCAAAAGGTTCAGCCTGACTGCTGCCTTTTTGTATGCCAGGTCTCCAGGTATGCAAAATGGACCTGGCTCTTCTCAAAAATACTGTTGCTGCACAGCAAGATTTAATCTACTAAGTCAGTGGCTTGCTGCTAAATGCCATGGAACGTGATATTTGGTGCTTGATAATGATACCAGGGCCAAGGCATACTTTTCATATATTGAAGATTTGGGTTTGCTTTATTTTTTTGCATGGAGGATTTTATACATTAAATTGTTGTATATTGTGATTTTTTTTCTCCCTAAAGCATTTGGTAAAGAGCAATTACTTACATATATAACAGCGAAAATCCCTGAACACCATGGCACGCAGCCATTTGAGGCAAGTTGCCAAGTCTGTAGCTTCAATTAACCTTCATATATCCCCCCAAACTTGGAACACTATCAGAAGGCTATTATGTTCAAACCTTACTCATGCAGTGAGTATTTAGACAATGAAGTTGAAATCAATAGCACTGGTAGATACATCATTGCTCATGTATCCAGATTTGCACAAGCAGACTTGATTTTGTGGCAGTCTCATGCAGACTGAAGTAGGGAGACACAGAATCTTGCAGACACACAGCCAGTTCAGGATTTTGTCACAGAGATCAAGCCCATTGTCCCTTAAACAGAATTCATTCATCACAGAACCTATTTGGGCTCAGGTAATAGCAACTGGAGGTGGACTGGACTTAAAGGGATAGGAGCACAGCAAGATTCAGACACCTCATTAAGCCTGTAAAGTAGCCACTGCTTTCAGTAATAGCTATATGTTCAACAGAGGTGCCACCTAAATGGGTTGCTCTCTATGAAGACTCAGACACTACGCATCTCAGATGTTCCTATGCAGTATACTTAACCTCCTCCGTGCACATTTAAATCTCAAGATAGATGGAGAGGGAGCAAAAATGGAACATGAAATAAAAAGTCAATTTTCACTCGAAAATGTTACTTATGCTCACGTGGAAAATGTAAAGCTTCAATAAAAGCAGACAAACACAGTTTTTATGTGGGGGCAGACAAAGGGCTAGATGCCCAGCTGGTATGAACTGGCATAGCTTCACATTGAAGTTGATTAGGCATACTGCAATTTGTGCCAGCTAAAGATCTGGCTTACAGTTACTGTTCAGTATCCCTATTGTGTGGGTGAAATCCTACCCATCTAGGACAGAATATGGCAACCAGTTATGGATATCTTAAGAGCAGAGGCCTCAGGAACCTCATAAGATTCTGCCTGAAAACTTCCATAATTTTTAAACCTCATAAATGCCACTACAAATTGCTAGAAACTGAGAAAAAGTACTGACACTGAACCTAAAATCATGGAAATGCAGTAGCTTCTATCAGTAGAAGAAAAGGATATAATATTTAATAGATGCATAAAATTTTATATTTAGTTAGAAATATTTACTTTGTGGTGCCTTTACTCAGACATTTCACATCTGCATTCTACAGGACATGTAGTCTGAAACAAATTAGATCTTTCAGATGAGACAAGAAGCAATTCACTCAGTCTTTCTGTTTGTGCACCTACCCCGATGAGGGGGGAGCACCTCAGGCCACTCCTGGGGCATGCCAGGACCCAGATGCCAAGCTTGGGAAGGCTCTAGCAGCAACATCTGGCTGCATGGCGAGGTCTGAAGGCAGTTAACGGATCTGGAATAGCCTCTGGGTCTGGGCTCACTCATGCTCTCCTAGGACACATTTTCCTTCTGCTCACCTTTGTTTTGTCAAATGTGTGGGGGTTTCATTTATTACACACTAGAGTAATGTGGAAAGGCTTTCTGTCTTATCAGCAAGGATATTCCCTTTTCTTCTCCCACAAATCTTTGCATCAGTGACTGCACTTTATACAAGCTCATGCCACTTGATTTTTACTTCCTTGATTTCATCATTCTACTCTTTGTAAGATCTAATTGATGATCACAAACATGTGATATGAATTTGTTATCCCATTGAAAAAAATTAAAAATCAGTTTAAGCTGACAAATATCAGGGATACTAGTACCTTGTGATCACACTTCATATTTTTGTACACATTTGGGGTAGAATTAAGCAAAACTGTTTGAATTTGCTCAAGAATTTGCTTGAGTTACTTCTGGTAATGCAAATAAAATAATATGAAGCTATGAAAAGTTGCTGCCACATTTAAAAATCAAACACTTGCATATTATTCTTACATCTATAAATCTTTGCTATGCATTGGATATACAATGCAAAACTTACGACAAGGCAGATCCTTGCATCATTAATACTAAATTTAAAAAGTTAAAGATTTTTTAATTCATAGCATGCAGTGTGCCCAGGTGGCCAAGAGGGCCAATGGCATCCTGGCCTGCATCAAGAATGCATCAAGGAGCAGGAGCAGGGAGGACATTCTGACCCTGTACTCAGCACTGGTTAGAACACACCTTGAGTAGTGTGTCCAGTTCTGGGCCCGTTAATTTAAGAAGGACATTAAGATACTTGAACGTGTCCAGAGAGAGCAACGAGGCTGTTGAGAGGCCTCGAGCACAAGCCCTACGAGGAGAGGCTGAGGGAGCTGGGATTGCTGCCCTGGGAGGTGGTGGAGTCGCCATCCCTGGAGCTGTTCAAGGCAGGATTGGACGTGGCACTTGGTGCCATGGTCTAGCCTTGAGCTCTGTGGTAAAGGGTTGGACTTGATGATCTATGAGGTCTCTTCCAACCTTGGTGATACTGTGATACTGTGATACTGTGTTCCTGAAGTTGCTTGAAATGTACACACATGACCTACTGAAAAATTGCTCAAAAACTTTGAGTTCTGTTGCATCAACTTTTACATGCTTCCAAAATTTGAGAGATTTCTTTGTTCCCTTTATTTTAAAATAAAAAATTAAGAATAATGGCAAAACATTTTAACATAATTTTAGCTTAAGATGGATGACAGCTTAGGAAGTCATGAGGTAAACTAAATAGTATCTTGCAAGTCAGACACTAGCCTTTGGCCCTGAGCTAGCAAGAACTAAGTCATTCCACATCTAACATTCACAAACATTGAGTAAATTAATGTTTACAGTGTGCATTTTTTTTCCATGGGCAGTGTACAACAAGAAATATTACAGGATGGCGTGTGCTAGTCACAATGTTCTGTGCACTGCTAAAAGTTTTCAACAAATGTTGATACAAACTGATTTTTTTTCTAATTCTATATAGCAAATAAGGAAATACATGGTAGAAAAACAATGCTCAGAGCATTACAGGTGTCTAATAGTAAAAAATTATTTTTTCCTCTAGCTTTGTGGGAATTATATGACTACAATAGTTACTGTTTTGTGGAACTAGGAAGAATTTTGTTCTTCAGGGATTTAACAAAAAAAAAAAAACCCAACAAACCACCAAAAACCCCACAACATTCAAGAAAGGATAAATCCAGAAAACATAATCCAAGTAATCAGAAAGGACATGTGGATTAATATGAAGAAAAATTAATTGGAGCATTAAATGTTAAAGAAAGCATGAAATGGATAAATGAGACATCTCTAGCTCAGAATGTTGCTTAAGGACTTAGGTGCAGCTCTGCTTTACCACAGGCCAATTCATAGTTTTAGGTTTGGTTTCTCTTTCATGTTAATCTTATGGCACATCTACAAACCCATGCCAGGGCTATAGCACTTGTGAAGTGCCAGAGTGTTGGTTGAAACAGTACATTTAAAGGAGTGTGGTGTTGGGAACTGAGATGATACTGTGACAGTCATTGCCATGATATCAGACTGTTACTGAGATATTTGATTGAGATAATCAATAACCTTAAGTGGGGTTATCACCAAAACTATCTCGGAAAAGACTAAAAAAGAAAGTTTGTAAACCATATTCACACATAGAAAATCAAATCTTGGGAAGATATTTACTAATAATCCATTTAGGAAAGACCCTTAACTATTGTTTCCTTGCATCACAAGGAACATGCCATTCACAGTCTCCTAGGCCATTATACACTGAGCTTCTCTGTTTTTTCCTGGCATCTGTGGGACTGAGAGAAGCCTTTCTTACTAAAATAATTCAAAATTACTGGAGTTAACTTCAAATTACTGTGGAATCTCACATTACATTCATCCTTTCTAAATTAACGTCCTTCAGTAAGCCTCTATATTCAATGCATCAGAGGCATGGATCAGAGTCTTTCCCACTAACTATAACAAGGGGAATACTCTGTTACAAAATACCAGAGTCCGGAATGTATTTGGCAGGTTTATGGCAATGACTTTGGAAAATGTTGGTTTACAGAAGTAATTGCCAGTGTTGAAGTAACTTGGCTGCTCTTGGGAGTTTCCTCTTGTTACTATTACTCTTGATTGTATGAACTACAGGGAACTGGGATCAAATGCTTGGATCCACAAAAATGAGCTTTCACAAAGGCCATATAAAACAAGCCATTGTCCCTTTATAATTGTAAGTAACAGTGCCAAATATTTGTTAAATAGGCAAGGTCCTGGAAAACTTTACATAAAACATTCTTGTGGAGGGTTAAGAGCTGTCATGACCTCGAGACTGATTTACATAAACTCTGTCCAGGACAGAATTTATTCTAACTTGATGGCCAAAAAGATCAGTAATGAGAAAGCAATTAACATAGATATCATTGCTAAATGCAATTACAAATGGTAAAGGAAACATGTTCTTATTCTGTTTCCCTTCTTGACTTCCCAGTTTCTTGGGTCCAGGTCAAGAAGGGAAACAGAATAAGAACAGAAATACTGTATCAGACAGTGATCCTCTAAAGCAGAAGCCATCATTTAAGCCCACATGCAGAACAAAGAGAAGTTGAATGTGCTGGAACACTTAAGAGGATTCAAGCTTATCTTTAAAATGTCTGATTGATATATGAAATATGTGTTGAAACATGCAAATCAAAACTACTCCATTCCATTATTCTAACTAAACCATTCCACAATTCTAACACTGCTAAAATCTAAACCTTGTCCTTGTTTGGAAAAATTTAAACTAACCAAGTTGTTTATTTAAATTCATATATCATTTATAGAGACTTGACTGTCATATTAAGTTACTCTACAATCTGAGGACAATATGCAGATGCTTCCCATTGTAGTTCTGTTTGAGGCTAACAGGAGTCTGTGTGGTTAAATACAACTCACTGCTTTGACAGCACATAATGCCCTTAAATTTTCACACAGAGATCAGATGTGGGTAGTGGAAAACATCTGTTTCTGATCGTATATTATAGGAAAAAAAAAACACCAAATATTAGAAGTTGGTAGAAGAGTTGCAAAATTCTGGACCAGAATTCAGGCAGTCATAATGTTAGGAGTCCCTTCTTTCCTGCTTTGCCTGGGCCTTGTATTTTAAAAATATTTTAATACCAATCTATTGTTTCATTCTATTTGAAAATTAAGCAGCCACAGATATTATTGCTAGTACTAAATAAATATAATTTTGTAGCTAAATTGTTTGAAGCTTTGAACAGGAAAATAAGATACTTTGAGGTCCATTCAGTCCAATTTAGGAGTATTAGCTTATTTCTGTCTGTTATGGGGTGTTAGAAGAGCAGCAGAAAACAAATTACATCACTCAGTGGCACAAAATTTCCAATTTGCCTACAAAGCAGAATGTGTATGGCAGGGAGATGGCAATTTCTGTTTTAAGGTCTCTATTCCACAACATGCACTTACTCTGCAAATACACAAACATCCAAGTCTTGACTGACAACTCAAGGGAGCATGACACTCACTCCAATGCACAACACATCCACATCGAACCAGTCTTCCAGGCATAAGACTCTCACCTCTATCTCAACTGCCTGCGTGGTGTTGGAGCTCTAAAGAGGTGTATCCCTGATCAACTATTTTTCTGTGATTTAACCATCACCAGGTTGGATGGTCAGGAAAACCACCAATAGGCTTATTAAATCATTTGGCTCTCTGGCATTAAAGGGGTAGGGGGGAATCTGTAAAAAGAGCCTTTGACTGTCTCATCAGGTCACCTACCTCTGTAGGTCTCCAGCCTTCCCATTCAGAAAGGCAGCTACTCTTCAGTGACCAAAGTCTGCAGGTCTGTTTGACCAAACTATAACTGCACTTTTCAGCAGAAAAGGATTCTGTTAGAAAACTTCTGCTTGCGATTGAGATGGTTTCTCTCTTGAGCTTTTCCATGTGAGTTCTGGATTCCGTTATTTTATTAAGTTTTTTCTCATATCACCATTAAAATTGCTCTTACAACAGTGGTAGTTTCAAGTTATATTATTTTCCACATGTATGTCATGGATACTGGTTTACTAAATTAGGCATTTTCAACAGTAGTCTAGTCTCTTTTGAATTCAGTGGGGAAATTCCAGGGTCCTGCCTCCACCATTTTTCTGGATAATTTAAACAACTTAAAATAACATTATCAGGTAATGTATGTTCTATTTATCACAAAGAGTGGTGATTTAATACAGAAGCTATCCAGTTTGTATTACTTTATAAATATTTAACAAAGTAACTTCATAAAAATATTCATGCTGTTTGTTTTCATTGTTCTTTATTATATTAATTAACAAAACTGTTAATTAATATAATAAAACAACCATTATAGCAAGCAAGAAATCTAACATTTTATTAGAGGTATCTTCTGTGACTATGCCAGGTATTACCTCCTAGATGTAGTTTATTTGCAGATGGACTACCTTCCTGTGTGAACTATCTTCACTATTTTTTCACACATAATGTTACTGTATTGCACTTTGGGGTAAGAAAAAAATTGCTACAGATAACTGAGCAAATACTAGATCAGCATCCACATATTCTGCCTGTTTTTTCTCCTGTATCTTATTCCTATTCAGTACTAGAGCATATTTGCAGCAGATGTCATCTGGACATTTTCCATGTAAGGTAGAAGGTTATCATGTAGATAACCCCAAGCAGACGTAATAAAGCACATCCCTCAAACTGTTGCTTATGTAATGTTTTGATTTCAGACAGGAAATGGACCCTAATGCTTAGCACCAGTATAGTTCACTGGGAACATCTCCTGGATAAGAAAACAAAACAAAACAAAACCAGCATTCTTTTATTCTAGTTCAAAACCAAAACAGTTTGCATAGTTTTTAATTTATTCCAGATATTGATGCAAGCTGGTATCTGTACATTTTAAAGAGGATGCTGGTACTGAAGCCTTTACCCCGAACTACTTCCACCTAGTTTCATGGCTAACTCAAGAGTACATGACATGGTCAGACCTTTGGGTTAGAAAATCATTACTGTTTTTACAGACCATGTAACTTCATCTTAATTCTGGTGATAGCAATAATAATTGTATCTAACAACTCTGACAATCTTTAAAAAAAAAAAAAAGCTATGTGCCAGAGATCTCATTTTTTATTCTGTCCTTCAAAAAATCAGCCCACTTTACCTCTTATATACAATAGTCTCTTTGTTATTCCCTGACTTCATGTTTAACTTTCATTCATAAGTACTTTGTATGTTCTATACTATCTAAAAGACTTTAAGCCTTCTTTTCCCCATAGTCAGCAGGAAATAAATTTGATACTGATTCTCAGATTTTTTATGTTCTTAACCGAAACCAATAAATAGAGTACTGGTTACATTTTCTTTCATTTCTTTGTGAAAAGAGAATAATACTTTAGGTATGTTTCAAAGAACTTTCAAAACCTGTATGTTTGCATGCTATAAAATGTTTTGCTAGTAAGCATATTACACTAGAAATATAGAAAAGACTATATTAAATTAACCAGAAGATTTTTCAAAAGCACTCAAGAAATACTAGGCAGTATCTCTAGAAAGGTCATAGGACGGGAGATAAAGATGTGATGAAAAACAAGTTAGAAATGTTCAAGTTATTTAACTAGAATGTAATTATTCTTATGAGTTGGACTATAATATAGCAGATTTTTCCCAGTCATACAGCATGGGAAGTTTAGACTGGATATTACTGAAAGAGTGCTAGAGTCATGATCCCTGGAGGTGTTCAAAGAACAAGTAGATGCGACACTTTGGGACATGATCTAGTGGTCATGGAGGTGGAGGTGTTGCATAAAAGGTTGGACTCCATGATTTTGGTGGTCTTTTCCAACCTTAATGGTTCTATGAAATAAAATTAATATTAGTATCAAACCATAATTGGTTTTCTGAAATGCCCTAATCCTTCCCAAAAGATGTCCTTTGTCTGTCAGGATCTAGCCATATATGTACATGCAGTCCCCTGCAAAGTTCTTTCCTGTTGGGCTTTGTTTACAACAAGCTTCCAATTACCAGAACCTCTACAGAAAGGTCTCGTGCAAAGCATTGCTGTTGGATTGTGAAAGAGAGCTCTGTGACTGTAAGGGGAAACAAGTATATTTTGAATTTATCTACGTAGAAGAATCAGATCATATAATGAAAATATTGTTGTAGTTTCAGTAAAAGAAGTCAACTCAAATAAGATATGCAACTAGACTTTGAATATTTTTCATCTCCTAGGCTCATTTGAGATTACATTCTGAGAGTATCAAATTAAAACTAAAACCTAGTGAAACTACTTGTTCTCTAATAAATCGTCCAGACTTATTGCTGTTTCATGCAATTAATGTCTCTCAGTTACATTCATGCTCCTTCAGGAAATTTCATCCCACTCCTAAAGTGTGTAGGAATGAAAAAGTTAGCAATCTCAGTCCTCCAAATCCCCCATGACTTATGGAAAAGTAGAATGACATTTTTATTCTGAATCTTTACAAGAAGTACTCAGCTACGTACACTATAGGGTGATTCAGTTTAGCTTCTTTCAGGGCATAGTTTAAAGTAAGTCAGAAGAAAGTAAAAGTAAAGAATTGCTAATAAGAGAGAAGCACTCATAAAACTAATTTGAAAAAAGTCTTTGCATTCTTTCTACTCCTTTACCTTAGAAAATGTCACCAAAGCTGGAAATAGAATTATCCTATTTATCTGGTTTTTGAAATTAAAACTTTCTAAAGACCATGAACAATTACATTGCATTGTTGGAAAACAGCCATTGCTGTTGCATAAATACTGCTGCACTCAAATGGGAGTTTAATGTTTCTGCTTCACAATTTCCTCTGTTTTGTACAGGCTAAACTGCTAATTTGCCTGCACCTTTCTTAGTATCTTTTATATTGTTTAGTCTGCTCTCACCTTGAGAGAAGATGTTTGCAAGACAGGAGACTTTGTTCTAGCACATCACTGGAAACATAATCTATCTAGTATCTATGCTTATTTGAGCATAAGGAGTTTGAAGAGGTCAAACCACCCTTTGAGGAGAGCAGAAATATCTAACCAAATAGAAATAGGTCATTGCTGCAGTTTCAGATGCTGAGAATGCATCTGTCCTCTCATTCACCTCTGAGATGGTTTAACTATTGGCAAATTCATTTTACAAAAAGAAAGATGACATTAGCTCTACCATCTAAAATCTCAACAATGTTTAATTTTTTTTTATGCCTCACAGAAAAATTACTTCTGTTCTAAATATTTAAAAGAAAACCAAAAAAAAGCATGAATATTTGTGCACTGTATCCTCCAGATCAATCTGTTTTTGCTGAAGTTTGCAAATCAAACTTAATTCCCTAAGTCCCTAGCTTTTGTTCTTTTGCTTTAAATATACTCTTCAGAATAACAGATAAGTATTGTAGCTACCAAACAGAAGGTACAAGTTCATTTTCCCTACTTCTGAGCCATAAAATTACTTCTGTCATGGTTTAGACCCAGTTGGCAGCTGAGCCACACACAGCCACTGACACAGTCACCCCCAAGCCCCAAAAGGGACAAGGAAAATCAGGAGCAAAATGCTCCTGATAGTTTAATAAAATAAATACAGAGAAACAACAAGAACAATAGTACTAATGAAGTAATATATAAAGTGAGTGCTATAAAACCCTACAGGCACGATGTCAGTATGGTAAGGAATAGTCCACTGACTGGTTCATGAAGCTACCTTGGAGATGGTCCCTCCCAAAAATGAATTCTGTCTACTTGAGCCCAGGACAACAGCTCAGAAGCTAGGACGCTAAGCTTAGATACACATCTAAGGTGCAGAGCTAAGACAAAGTCCTTTTATTTTGCCCATATATGCATGTTATTTCTTGTCATAGTTCATTAAAAAAAAAAAAATCAAAATGCCTTGCCTTCCTGCTGTTGCTGTGTTATGCTGTATGGTATAAGCATGAGTGTAATCACAACATAGCTCTCTTAACAGGGAAAAGTATAAAATTGCACTAAAGGGAAAAATATGCATTGCAATGAAATAAAGAGAAAACTTTGCTTTGCTTTCTATTCTATGTTTTATTTTCTGATGAAGGAACTTCCTAATCTGCATTGAAAGGTTACAAAACTGAGGACTGTTTTAGTACAAATGAATAATTTGATTTAAAAAAAAAAAACAAAACACTTATTAGCAGAAGTAGTGCATTTTCTTTCAGAGGAATTTTCCCAAATTCATTAGGGTTAAAATCTGTATCTGGGTAAAATTAGAACTCAGATATAAAAACAGTAAAATACTCAACATATCCTATCCAATAACTGAGATGCAACAGTGTATAACACCCCTTTCTTTGCTGGAGGATAGGAAAAATCTCTTTTTTAAAGATACTGCTGTTAAAGCTGTACCTAAAAGAAGAAAACCTGATTTTGCATGCATATCAGAGCACACTTCATCTTGGCAGGTCATACAGGAACAGGGAGCACAAAAGTTGCTTCCTTCTGCTATTTCTCTAACACAAGATGATAAAAAGGATTAAACAGATGTGCGTGCAACCAGCCTTCAGTGTAAGGATGGATGAAGATGAGCTGTGTGCTACTCGAAAGATGAAAGGACAGACTTGTGTAACATGGAAAAAATGACAAGAAACATTACTAGCTCTTGGCTGAATGCTGTATTCAAGAAATAATTTATGCTACTGTACACCTCAGATTGCAGGACTTTCATTCTAAATTCCTGAAATCTCAGAAAGATGCTACCTAAAAGATGTCAGGTCATTTGGACTGCTCTCCAGTGTACTTGCTCATGAAAACAAAAATCTTTAGGACATGAAAACTGGAACCATGTGAAACTGACAAGAAAATCAAATATGAAAATGTTATACATCTGGCTTTTCTGGATTAATGCTGTCAACAGAGAATGTTCTTTTGTACACACAGCTAGAGTTGCTCACGTTGTAAAAGGGCAATTTCCTAATTTAGTCTCTGACTTTTTTGCAGTACAGAAACTAATTGCTGAAATTGCAAATAGAAACCTTGTCATCCTTTCCCTAACAAGACTTTCAGAGCTGAATGAAGCATTCAAAATTAACACTCTGTATTCTATGTTTTTTCCCTGTTAGAATTGAAGAACAAACCAACAATGATCTTGCAGAATTTGCTCATTATTCATCACTGTTCACTGACACTTGTCCAAACAAATTACTGCCTATAGATTATCTGAAATGTTGTTTACACATAATTATATGTGATAGATCACTCAAGCCACATGTTAATTAGATGTTAATTAGATAATCTCTATTTCATAAAACTGAGCATACCTGAAAATCATTCACCATTACAATTTCTAAGTGATAAGACAAAGATCTAATTCCAGGAATCTGTTTATTTGTTTATTTTGTGTGTGTGTGTGTGTGTGTGTATGTTGCAGGGTAAATCTAACTAGACACATCTCTGCTGGTAATATATGGAGATTACAGACTTCAAAGCTCATTCTGGTTTGAGTGAGCTGCTTAAAAAACTTTCATTTCATTTTTTGTTGATGCTAAAGTTGCAAATTATAGTGTAGACATGTGCTTGATGTTGTTCATACACACTGTCCACAGAGCCTCATCTCATGTCAACTGCTTGCATCTGTATGCAGGAATCACTGTATCCTGCCTCAATAGCACTCTATTTCAGATGTCTCTTTCATGCTTGGCCTGAAGCCACTGGCCTTTGTATTAACTTGAAGAGTCATACATAATTCTGTTCTCTTAATTTTGATAATTTTCCATCTCACTAGACATGTACTGCATAAAAAACCTATACACAGTGTTACTAGTCCAATGAGTATAGCCCAGAGTACTACTGGAGCCCTGAATATCCCAGGCAACAGCCATACTCCTCTCTTCCTGCCAGTTAAAACTTCAGGACAAGACAAAACTTAGCTTTAAGATTCTCTCTATTAAACAATAACATCCCAAACCCATGTTTTTACTGATGAATGTCTGAAAACTCCTCAATGCCTAGTTATTTCTACTTTTTAACACCTAGAATCACAGAATCAGTTACCTAATGATTTCTTCTTCTTTTTTTTTTTTTTTTTTCAATTATCTAGTGGAGGGAACTTAACTTCTGATCTGCTGCCTGAATCTGAAAGGATTATACATGATCTGCATTTTGAGTTTCTTACAGTTGCAGGACATTCTATTTATTTTAAAGCTAATTGTAAGCATTCTGTTTCATCAGTCATTTTATCCTGCAGTCTTGGAGTTTCATCTGTTCAGGAAAAACATTCACTTCAGTCAATGCTACTTTTTGTGGAAGAACAAAAAAGGTATGAGCCCAACATGTGGCTCGATGAGTTAAACTTCCAGTATGTTACAATGGTGTATTTATATTGCAGATGCAAATGTAACTCAGTTTTCTTTCTTCTTGAGATAAAGAAACTAGAAGCAATTTTGTCAGTTTCTTAACATAAAATAAAGCAAGACAAATCCTAGTAATCATTTAAGTTAATAAGCCATTTGTGTCATTTCAGTGGAGGGTTGTTTTGATACTCGAAATGGTTCCAACATGAGAAGTTAAAGTTAGTCAGACACAAAGATTGCCACGCATTCCTTTAAATATTCTCTACTTCTTATATTTCTCTTTTGTTAAATAGAAGATCCACTGGATATATGCTGTGGGCATTTCCTCTGATTTCTTTGAGTAATTTTCAATGCCATTTGATTATTATATTTGTATTGAATAATTATTTTAGCGTAAGATATTAGTGAACTACAATTATTTTTAGACTTCAGGGAGTTGTACATTGTTCCTGGCTGCATCTGTTTAGATCCTGGAAAAAACGAGCCAGATGCTGCGTGGTATGCAAACACTCTGAGTTGCAGAGATCATATGTGCAAAGACTACAAAAATACTCTCTAAAAAATAACTGTGATAATGATCAACATGACAGGCAGCTAAGACTGAATTCAGTCAGTTTAAGTTGCATAATCCACACAAGTTTATGGGAAAAATTTCAGCTGTCACTGAAGTCTACTTCTGTCAGAATTGCTCTCAAACACTTACTGTCAGTAATCATTGTGGAACAAAGGCAAGAGAAGATGAAAATATTTTAGAAAGATAAAAATATATCGATTGCTCAAGGAGTGACTGGAAATAATTCACCATATCAAATTCTCAACTAGTGTAAATCAGTCTAACTCCACTGACCTCCCACCTCCAACTGTCTCTCAGGCGTATACTGTTTAGCTTTAAGACAGGGAATAAAAGTCTACAGACTGCCTAACTGTATTGTTACCTCTTACAGTTCCTAAGATATGATCCACACGATTTGCTATGGTGCATTTCTCTACAAGTCACAGGTCATTTTAAGTTCTGCTGGTTCTTACAGCCTAAGATGGCAAACTATTACTCGTACACATGCGTCTATTGAAGTCAGATCTTGTGCTCAACTGATTAGAACCAGAGTTGCAATTTTGATCCAAATACCAGAACTATGCATGACACTTCCTTTGTGCTTATGAATCTGTCTTTCAGATATTACCCCAGACCTAAACAGGCCTTTCCTCACTCATAACACAGCACAGAGCTTGCTGCATTCTCTCTTTTCAGTGACTATGAATCTTGTTGGAAAATATAGTTTGCCACACTATAGACTTTAGAAGATGCATAGACAACAAATCATTTTAAATGCTACTATTTTTCCTTTCATGGGTGTATGTGTGTGTGTATAGATCCTTATCTATAGCTATATGCATGTGTACATTTTACATTTGTCTTCCTCTATTTAAAAGTCATTACAGTAACAGACTTCAAAAAACGTTGTGACAAAGTTTTGTTTCCAGATTACATCTTTTTTTTCTCTGAAATTTTAATGCAAATACTTTTTTTTTGCTTTATCTTTTGTACAAATTAATATGAAAATGAAGGAAAAGTAATATGCCTTGTGAATAATTATCTAATGCTTATACTTACCAGTTACCAGGCATAAACAATGATTAATAGAAAAAAAGTTTAAGGTTCTTTTCAGCAAGTAATTTATGTAAGTGTAAACTAATAAAGCAAGTGTCAGGGAATGGCACATTTGCACTGAAGTTTCTGTCCGTGAACTTATTCCTTTAAACACAGACAATTGAATGGTTACAATTCTTTTTGCTTGTGGTAAGCAGACCTCTACTACCCGTAATTTTGGAGGCTATTCTTATCTATTCATCTATCATAAGCCTGAATTCTAACAGTCATTGCAATCTCCTAGTGTTTTCAGAAGCACTGGATTACCCTCTCTATGGAAAAGGCTCACAGACTTGGTTTCAGCATGCTATAAATGTATTCAAGTGGAGATGTACTCAACTTGTAAGCTTTCCAATATAAAAAAATTTGGTTGATTGTCAAGTTGACTTCTGTAAGTCTTAGTTACCATTTCAGATAACATGTAATTTTAAAAATTACTCAATGGCAAAATGGTAATTTTTTTTCTGGAACAGGTAAAATTACCACAATCAAATTCACCTTTTAACCTTTTTTTATTTTAAACCTGTTGACTGACTTTTTAAGCCTTTTGAATTTGTAAAGACCCATGACTTTGAAAGCTTTGCTGTCCACACAGGAATCAATGAGTCACAAGGGGGATGTTTAGTGACTTCCTCCTCACATTAATGGCTGCACATTTATAGCAGGAAAAAAGGTTGTTCAGAAAAACATGTATGATCTTACACTTGATCCTACTTATCAAGAAAAAAATATGCCAAGTTTTGGAGAGAATGTTAATTATTATATCAGTTGTCATTAGCTAGAAAATCTAAAAACAACAACAAAACAACAAACAAACAAAAAACCAAACATCACCTCAAAGCATGTTAATCTCATTCTGCTTCAGTCTCCACACAGACCAGACAAATGCACAGATGGCCAAAAGTGTGGTCCAATTGAAAACAACAGAAAAACTCCATTAGCCAGTGAAAGACCTAGAACTGCAAACTGAGTATAAGCTTAAATAATGAACAGTAAGGGCAAATCTCTGCTTTACTAAGTGAAATGCCAAATAATTTTTATGGCTACTGAGGGTTAAAGAGACATTGCCCGCTGACGAAAATGTTCAGCATTCACTATCTCTAGATCTGCTTGGGTTTGGTTGCTTTTCTGAGAAATGTAGTTTTGTCTTAGCTACATGAAATACATATTCAGTATCTTATTTTTACCCATCTGTGATGACACTTAAATTTTGGATTAATTTTCTCTGAACTGCCTTCTTTGAAATCAGTAAGCAGAACTAATTTGTTTTAGGTAAGCAACATTCACTTCTTAAAATAGATATTATGCCTAATTATCCCACAGGCATGTCTATGGTGGAAACGGCATGCTCATTTATGGTCAATCTGTGTGCATGAAATAATGTCAACTGTGAGAATAAAGAGAAAAGTGTGGTTCAGATAAATCTGAAGAAATAAGATGGCTCAGTTATTTTTCTTCTTATGAGGTAGATTAATACCCATATTGCATTTTATGAAAAAAATTAGGTGCAGTCACCAAATGGCTTATAATAATGCTTAAATGTAGGTGTGGGGTTTTTATTAACACATTTCAATTGCTCAAAAATTGTGACAGACCATAAAAAAATAACTGTTCTCTGCCTAAAATAAGAAAATTCTTTGTTCTCAAATTTACGATACATCTTCGTATCTTATTATGCAATAAATATTATAACCATAGATTCTTCACTCACCTTATCCAAAACTAGTACAAGTTCACACATTTAGGGCAAAATCCGCAGCCCTTTTTTTAACTTTTAAACCCTCAATACAGCCCAGGGAAGATTCTTATATGGGAGACATAGCAGGCAAGGGTTATCTCAAGACATAATCAGAGGCAAGATCACAAGACATAATGCTGTAGAAGATGTAAGCCTCAGAGAGATAATTGTGTAACCAAGAGCTTATAGATAACGTGAAAAAGTCCACATCACTTTCAAGTCTGGAAAAGGTGAATAATGCATGGCTGGGGAAAAATAGAATCATAGAATCAACCAGGTTGGAAGAGACCTCCAAGATCATCCAGTCCAACCTAGCACCCAGCCCTAACCAAACAACAAGACCATGGCACTAAGTGCCTCATCCAGTCTTTTCTTGAAGACCCCCAGGGACGGTGCCTCCACCACCTCCCTGGGCAGCCCATTCCAATGGCAAATCACTCTCTCTGTGAAGAACTTCTTCCTAATATCCAGCCTATACCTACTATAATTTCATGACAGTCAAACTAGATTTGAAGAGTGAAAACCAAAGACATTAAAATGCCACCTTCACCACTACCAGAGCTTTTTTTTCTGGCTCAGCTTCAGTCCTTAATTCCCAGGTGTCTACGTGCCCTAAATACAACCAGAAGGTTCAAGGGGAGATGGGGAATGTAACTACTGTAAGTGCATAATAGTACCTCTCTGTTTCTCCATCCTTCCCGCGTTTTTCCCCAGCTCCAGTGTGAGTCTTCTCCGTGGGCTGTTGCTCCTCTCCACAGGCCTCAGTTCTTGCCAAAAGAACCTGCTGCTTGCTCCTGTTCCAAGGCCATGTTTCCTGACAGGACAACATGCTGCAGCAGGAGGTCTCCATGACCCACAGTTGTGGACACTTCATGGCCACTGTTCCTGTCAGGAGAACCTCTTCTAGTGTGGGCTCTCCATGGGCCACAATCCCTGTAAAGATAACCGGCTCCGGTATGTGTACAGTTCCTGCATGGAGAACATGCTTCAGCATGAGACCTCCACTGGCCACAGCTGTCAGGAACAATCTTCTACAGTATAGGCTCTTCATGGATCACAGCCTCTGCTGGAGAACCAGCACCACAATGGGCTCTCCATGGACACATTTCCTGTCAGGAAAACGTGTCCCCGTGTGGGCTTTCCAGAGTCTGTAGTTCCTTCAGGGCATGTCCCCTGGCGCCAGGGTGGGTCCTCCACAGGCCACAGGCTGTTATGGCGTTTTCCTTCCCGCAGGCCTCACTGGAGTCTCTGCTCCGGGATAATTCTTCTCCTTCCTCCTTTCCTGTCCCTGTTGTTTGCAGGTCCCTTTCTTGGTATTTTCCCTCACACCTTGCTCCCTCTGCCGTGTTTTGCCCTTTGCTAGGTATTTTCTAGCCACCTGCTTTGCTGAGTGGCCTAGTCCGCAAGGATCCTGCTGCAGAGGTGGCTGCAGTCGGCTGGAACCAGCTAGAACTGGCTGCGTCCAGCACAGGGCAGCCTCTAGGCTCCGCCCCCATGCTCTGCTGCCAGAGGCTTGCCATGGACAGCCAAAAGGATTCTCCAGGAAGCACTCATTTAAGGCATGAAGGCTTTTAGGACTGTGCAGGACTTGGCTAGCCCTTGTGCCTCTTGGTGCTAGAGCCAGAGCAAGCACTGCTGGGGAGCCAGCTTCAAAACAAAAGCCAGGAGCTGGTACAAAGTCAGCCACCGAGTCTCTAATTAGGATAATGACGTATGAGATGAACTCTGAGTTCATTAAAATTCAAGGGTGTGCTTATATGGTCCTCCAGGTCTTAAGTGATTTTCTGAATCATTTTGTGTCATTGGAATTATCAGTTCCACTGTTCAGTCTGCTCCTTTATGAACTTCTATGTGTCAGACATAAAATGCCTGGATACGTGTGCCTTCAAGCTTCTCCACCACAAAGAAAATGATTAGTGTGCTTAGACGAAGGCAAACCTGCTATGTGGAAGGCAGGCATGTGGCCTTTCCTTGACTTTTGGAAGTATTGTCTCACTAAAAGGAAAAAAATCTGGCAAATCCTGCTCCTTCCTTAGGAAAACAATGATGCTTTAGAATTATAACATCATTTTTAGAAGACTCTTTAGATAAAGTTTCTGTTTTTCAAAGCATCGTGCTTGTTGTGTGGCTGTAACATGCAGTTGTTTTGGGAATGATACATTTTAGCACCGAAGAGCTGAATATCAATATTCTTTGATAACAGGAGGAGCACTGTATCCAGGGTGCTCTCTTCTCAGTACAGACCATCCTGTGAGGCACCTGCACAGGTACAATAAACACCAACCAACCAAGGAGAATAACAATTTTTCAGACCTGATCTCCTATGTATATAAAGTGTGTACATATTTGGAATAAGTTAGTGAAAGAGTATAATAAGTGTATGCTATGTGTACAATAGTGCTGCTGAGCATCATTTGACCCATTCCAAGCTGTTACTTGTCCAACTTTCACCAATCATTTGCCATGTGTGTTTTTGGTCACAAGATATTTTTTAAAATATGCAAAAAGAAAAGAGAGAGAGGGAAGAATAGCCCTTTTCCTCTCAAAATATTCAATCCTTCAATGGCCATCTTTGGAAAAGAATAGCTGTTAAGGCAGTCCTGTGTAACATAACTGTCTCATTGTATTGACAGATGCTTATGCTTCAGTGCTGACACAAATAGAAACTGTAGTATGTCCAAGTGATTTTAGTCTAGTGATGATAAGTGCTGTATAAAATCATATATGAAGACAGAAGTGATGCTTCCTGTCATCAAAACTAGCATCTACTTTGTTTGACTTTAGTTAAGTAACCAAAGTTTGTACTTTTAATCTGTCCTCTGGAATGTCTTTCCTAGCACAAGCAACAGACCAATTTGTAAGTTGAAGCTGCTTTGCATCTGAGAAATAAATATAGGCTTGTTCTTGTGGATTTTTTTCTGTTAACATTTCACCCTATCTCTTTAGCAGACATGAGGAACATATGGAAGAAAAAAAATATTAAATAAATAGAAACTTTGGATATCAAGAGATGGTCAAGAATTTTTCTGTGGAGATATTAATATGTTGAACTGGAAATGAATTGCAGGAAAGAGTCGATTAAAATAAGTTTTTCCAATGGGAAAAAACAAACAAACAAACAAACCTTTTTTAAATGTTTCAATTCTCTGAACATACATGTTTGCTTTTCATGTCAAAATAGCTGCATCAAATCTAGACTATTTGTTTTTAAAAAGTGAAAATAATAAAAAATGCTACAGCTACACTGACACAGACTTTTGCAGCAGAATACACAGAGGTGGAACATGAAAACTGTTGTCATTTGAGATGGGAAAGTTTCAAAAGCATAGAAATTTCTCTGTGGTGGTAAAAGAGATTACTACTTAGGTCCACTCAAAACTAAAAACTTAAGGTTGTATCTGATCTTGCAACTCAAAAATCTTAGACAAAATTCTAAGAAAGAAAACAGATACCAACATATAACACACATACATAATTAACTTCAAGTCTTATATCCATCTGTAAATCAGAATGCAGTTATTAAGCTGTCATTAACCATAATCATCTGTAGTTTGCTTCTCATAGTCAGGGTGCCATAGTCTTTGTACGACACCAATATAAACTTAAATATTGGAAACCCTGTCTTCACCAACACCAGCGTTCAAGGGAAGAAAAAACTACTTTAAGGTATTTCCTAAAATAATAAGTGTGAAGACATTATTTATAATTAAATTAAAGTATTCTTGTATTTAACTGATTATAAATTAAATTCAGAGAATGTAAGTAAAACGATAGAAAATAAAGACACTAATACGAGCTGCTTTTTGGTGCCTCAGACATCTGTGCTTAATGATACTTAGAAGTGGAGAATATTCTCTTTGTGCAAACTCATAATATCTTAGAGCACAGGGAAGATGACGTTTCATGAAGAGAGAATCTTAGAGTTTTAACAGTATATTTGGCCTTTATACATTCTCAGATGACAGTGTACAAATAAACTTTTTGGCCCACAGTCGTTGTTAAGGTGGGATGGGACACTTACAGAAAAACAAGACATAGTTCTGGCCTGAGCAAATCCCTAGATGTTCCATGATTTGGTGAAATTTCAGTTTTAAGTACCAATATTTAAGTGGTTAGACAATTTCAGAATGAAACTTTCAACTCTTTCTAGTTAGGAGCAGGAAATTAACCACCAATTTTTTTTTGTTTCTAACTGAAAGTGTGTTTGAAGACACTTTTCCAAAAGCAGTGATAGGTTTACATGACACAAAGGAAGCCAAGGACAAACACAGATGAAAGCAGACATATGCACAAAGATTTTTAGGAACAGGTGCTTTACCTTTTATTTGCAACACAGTGAACTCACTGATGTGACCAGTTACCCAATGTCAGGCAATATACAGGGCTTAATTTAATACAAATGCCTTCTAAGTTATGGAATCAACATGGAATCAGTACAGGGTGCACTGAAGAAAGCCATGACAGACATTCAGGATGAGCATATTCTTTCTACAGTGATTTTCTTTCCTTTCTTTTCACCAGCAGTGGGATATATTACAGGTAAGCAATGTTGACAGTGATTAAAGACTCAAACCATTGCTTTTCCCAAATTGAACAGCTATGGGGAATACAACTTGGGTTTGGTTGTTTTTTTCTTTTTTTTTTTCCCCAGGAACTTCCTTTAATATCCATTCCAAATGCAAAACCACATGAAAATCTCAGCAGTAGCTGCTACCCCATAAATGCATTTGAAATAATAAAATTTGAAGGATCATGTATGATCCTGTGTATCATCCTGTGTTCACGTGTTGCATGTTGATATTCATCGCATCAGTGAATCCAGTTTAAGCTCTCTTTAAGCTGGAACCCTCAGGGCACAGGCAGAAGAGTATTTGGACCAAGATGCCTATACTCCAGCAAGAAATCAATTTTAGGGAATGGATTTCTGTTTCCATTTTAAGGAGGATGTGTATATGTTAACTTTGCAGGCTCTTGCCACTTCTAGAAAGTTAAGGCTGTTGCCTGAGAAGGCTCCTAAAGCTGCTACTAATACACCTGTCCAGCCACACAACATATGCACTGCAAATATGATCTACATTTGGAGGTTTTGCTTGGTTATTTTTAACCTAAACCATTTCTCTGATTTGGTTCACTGCTCATGCACAGAACAGTATCAGTGTACCAAAAGCAGCAGTATGATTCAAGAATTACCAGCAAGACATGAGGACACAGTCAGATGAAGTGTACACATCTGGTATTAAAAATGCTTGCCAAACTGCAGACTAGTACACCTTCTCACTAAATAAACCATACCAACAGCTCCTCTGAAATTGCCTTAGATGGTGAATCAATGTCAAGTGGAAGAGCAAGTCACTGTGGTATTTTGCTTCTAGTGTTATTAACCCACAGAGGACTGTGGGAGATGTGCTGTCCAGACTGCATAATAGAAAGATATCTGGGGAATAATTTATTTTTATTAATTCAGGATAACTTTATCCATCTATTTACATATTTTCTTCATAAATACTTAGCTTCCAGTGTCAGTTTCACCTTTTCTGCAAGTTGTCCTAATTCCTAATGTAACTCAAATTCTTTCTCTACTACACCATTTTGTCAGTTATTGCATTGATTTTACTCTCTGCCTGGTGCTGCATCTGATAACTTAATTTTTTTTTTCTAGAAATAGGGATTTCTTGCACTCCAGTAGATTGATGTTTTGCAGATTTAATTGATGTCTGGTGGATCATGATCACACATACACTAGCACAGTCTAGGAGACGATGCATTTCCTCCTGCCAAGACAGGTAAAATGCATTTCTCATCTGCACAAGAAGCAATTTTTGTGACAATATCTGGATCCAAGAGTTCACAACCCACGTTTTCCTGTCTGTTAGGACCCCTGACACCTGTTCAATGCCCTTTGTAGAAGCCTATCAGACCACTAGACTGGAGGTTCTACAAAGTGCGTATAACTTTAAGCAGTGTCTCTCTTTCGCTGTATTCTCCCAGCAGTGCTTGTGTGGAGACTGAAATTTGTCTCTGAGTAGCATAAGTGGTTTGTGCACATTTACCCCTTGCTTATGTGACACTCATTGATAAGGTATAACATCAAGTGTGAGGGACAAGTCGTCTAACGAAGGGTTAGGGTGGGGTTCTCTTGAGTGGTTAGAAACACAGCTGCAATGAGATTGCTCAGACACAGTCACATATTTACTCCATCAGCTATACCAAGATGGTAGACTTAAGATTGCTCTTGAGAGAGGGCAGAAAGAGCAGAGACGTTAAGGACATAAACTTACAACGGAAAAGGAATCTGAAAACTGTTCTCTTTCCTGTCATTCGATGGATAAAGCTATCTATCCGTTTTTGTGAATAAAACAACCCCAGGAGTGGTAATCATGTCTTGGAGAAAAGCCTGAAAGTCCCCCCCAAATTGGCTAAGTGGTCAGGGCAGTGGTGAAACGTTAAAGTTTCCCACCAACTAAACCACAATTTAGAATTTCAGGTTTGAATCATACTTGTTTTCTGATGCTTTCAGAATGACAGTGAAAACATCTTGACTGGTAGAAATGCAGATTCACAGCTGCTGTTGATTGCAGTAATTCCTTTGATGTCAGTAGTTGGAGGGAAGATGAATAGCAGATGAGGAACTGCTTAACTTCTTTACACAAAACAGTCCTGCTCCACATCAGTGTGATCCCGGAAAGCCCTCTGATGATTCTACAGACAAAGACTTTAAAAAAGATACGTTTCTGACTGACAAACTACCAGATCTTGCAGTGTGCTGATCTCATTCTAGGAGCTACACATCTGCATATGCTTAGGATGACAAGATGCTCGAGCACTGCTTCAGTGTCCCGCTCTGGTAGTTGCTCAGCATTTGGCAGAAGCGTTAAAGTTTCCACATTTCCAACTGAATGCAAATGAAAGGGAATTTTACTCCAAGAATCTTGAAATGCCGTTTTCTTGAATTTCCAGGGGATAGCACTCTACCATATCAGTTACTTTCAATGCATGTAACATTTCATAGTTGAAATTATACTGGATTTCTTTTCCAGATACAGTAGAGTAGACGATCTTTGTAACTAAACTTTCCATTTTGAAGAACTGCTTATGTTATTTCTCCTCTGTCTCAAAATACCATTATACATATGTGATCTATATACACGGATTATTTTAGCAGCAGGGTAGCCCTAATATTCAAGGTATTAAAGCAAGGCAAGGTTTGCAGGAAGAAGTAACAGCTTTGATTTCAGTATAAGCTAAACCAGGAGTCAGTGACTGACTTAAAAACACTCTCTAACATCAAGGGAGCCTTCCCAAGTCCTGCTAAATACCTGATACAGTGCTCAGGTTTTACTTCGTTCCCACGGTATCTAGAGGAATGGCTGGTAATTTTGCCAGCAGCTGCAGTACTAAACAGGAACGTGAAAAAGTTACTCTAAAATGTTTTAAAGCAAGCAAACAAAACCCTAAACAAACAAATAAAGTAACAATGAAAAAGCAGTGGGAGGGTTGTTCCGATTTCACCCTACACAGGAGGATGTCAATCACCAGTGAGCAGTCTTTCACGGCCTGGGTAGGCAGAGCTCAGGATTGCCCTCTGCTGCTAGGGCACTGGTTACAGGACTCATACCCTCCCACCGGGTGGGAAGGAAGGACAAGAAGGACCCTCTCGGCACGGGCGGTGTGGGAAAGCTTACAACACAGGGGTAATAGATTTTTTTTCCCCCTAAATCTGAAAGGATAACGCAAGCACAGTTTCCCTCCCAGAAGACGGGCACACACGTGGCTGGAGATCCCTGGCTGGTGCTCAGGAGACGAAATCTCAACTAACCGAGCCCAGGTGCTTCAAGGGCTGGTGGGGTGGGAAGTTGTTAGGAAAAGCCTGGTAGCTTCTTCTGCCCCCAGAACTCTCGCCATCCACTCCAGCCACACAGGCAGCTCTCCCGCGCCGCCCTCCGGGCAGGTGTACTGGGGCGGAGGTGAGGTGACGGTGCCGTCCCGCCGCGGGTAGGGATGGCCACAGCCCACGGGTTCGTGCCCTGCCCGGGAATATGGGGGTCTCACACGCCGTACCGTCCCAGCGCCTGTCGGCCGCGGCCCCTTCCGCAGCAACCCCGTGAGGGCGGACTGGGCGGGGAGAAACCCGACCTGGGAAAGGAGCGGGGCTGGCGCTGCGCGGGAGGAGGCAGCGCGGTTGAGTGACTCCCTCATCCGGAGGGGACACCCCCACCCCAGCCTGCGGGGCGGGGGGCGACTCGCCGGTAGCACAGGCAGCGCAGAGTGCGGGCTACCGCCGTCCCGGGACAGGGCAGGGGTGGGGACGCAGCCGCTGTCTTCTCGCCGAGTGGGAGAGCGGAGCGAGGAGGGAAGCCGGCGCCGGGCCCCTCTCTCTCTCTCTCTCCCTCCCTCCGGCCGGCCGGCCGGAGCCATGCGAAGCTGCGTGAGGGTTAAGGGGGTTGCGGGCTGGGCTACCCCGCTGCTCCTGGTCTGGCAGTGGCTGCCCACGGCGCGGCCCTACAACCTGGACACTCAGCACCCGCTGCTTTTCCAGGGGAACAACGAGACCTTCTTCGGGTACTCGGTTCTCCTGCACAGCCACGGCGAGGAAAGATGGTGAGTCCCCGGCCGGGCCCGTTCTGCTGGTCGCGCCTTCTCCCGGCTCCGGCGGCCCTTCTTCATGCTGCCATCTCTGCCCCGCAGGCTTGTGGTGGGTGCCCCCCGGGCCAACTGGCCCGCCAACATCTCAGTGGCCACCCCTGGGGCAATTTTCCGGTGTCGAATTGGGAATAACCCCAGCGGACGATGCGAGCAGCTCCAGCTGGGTAAGTCGGCGGCGGGGCGAGGGAACCCCGGCACTGGGCCGCGATGGGGCGGGAGTAGGCGACTGCGGGGCTCGGGCGGCGCGGCGGGGCGGATGGCAGGAGTGACCGCGGCGGCGGGACAGGACGCTCCGCGCTCGTCAGCCGTGATGCTGCCTTCAAGAGGCAACGGGCTGTTGGCGCTTTCCCTCGAATCCTTTCCAAATTGTGCTTGTATAGCTCGCCGAAGGGTGAGATCAGCTCTGCTGACAAAGAGTAGCAAACGAGGCAACTTTTTTTTCTGTAGCCAGGATGAAAAGCACCAAAACTTAGATATCTAAGTCGCGTGTGACAGCTCCCGTTCCCACAGTTTTCTTTCCCACCTTTCAGCACCGGGTTCTAAAGCCTCGTGAGAGTTCCAGCCTGTCTCTCGTACTTCTTGGCAGAAATCTAGTTCAACTTCCAAAGCAAAGGGATCTGTCATGAGCTCAGAGATGGGCGGGTTGAAGCTTGTGCCTAAATCAAGCCGTCCCTTTGCAGAGTCCACTCCGAAGTAGCTCTGAGCTAGTGGTCGTGCAGATGCGTTCTCCCTGCCTGCAGATGTGTTGAAATTTTGAGTTTCAGAGGAACAAAGTTGTTGACTGAATCAGTTTTTCCTGCTTCTGCACTTCAATCTAACTTCTCCCTAGCTCCCTGGTGCCTGTGAGATGTAACTGGATGCACTTACCCAACCTCAGAGTGCTTGATACTTATTAGGAGAACACTTTGCAATGGGTTACTGTGAACATGCATGATTATCTTTGGGCTCTGTTGTTGTCAGTGCCATTAGTTCTACTCCTATGCTATTTATTCCTATGCTTTGCATAGAGAGCTTCCTGAACTTTCTGTCCTGCTGTGGCTAAGATCATCCAATCCGTTAGAACTGTAAACTTGCCGCCCAGTGAGGGTAAGAAGCGCGGGAAAGGGTTTTCAAAATATTTGAAACCAACAAAAGTGATAGTGCTCTGTGACCTGGTGGGCTTTCAGGGCAGAAGGCAACCTTCTGTAACAAATGCTTGTAAAAAACTTTCTCTACACATCTATACATATCACACAGAACTGGTGAGTTCATTTCTTTCCTACAAATGCAAATAAGAGAGTTTTTATACCTAAGTTACAAAAACATAAGTGGTGCTTTACTTGTAGGCACATAAGGAAAAAAAACAAGCAATTTCCCATGGCAGGAACAGCAGTAAAACTTATGCCAGCACAAGTAGTCTCTTGTTTGCTTTTCTTTTTTTTTCATTAAATTCATCCCAATATTAGATCTAATTAACTGGCCAACTAAAGTGGTGGAATAGCATATGCAAAGGGGCAATAAACTCCTTCTCCTGGCTTGGAGGTAAAAATAGTCCTTCACTATGTGAGAGGAAGGAAAGGAAGGGAAGGATAGAAAGGTTTAGGATCTTTAGAACTATGTGCTTTTTTAGCACTGCTCAACTCACTCGTTTAGCCAGTGGAGAGACAAAAGCTCTGAAAGTAACTTGATGGGTTTTTCCTCAGTGGATGAAGAGATTCTAAACCAAATGATGCAACAGGTGAATGAAAATGTTTGCATGGTTCCAGAGGTTACATTCAGCACAGCTTCTGTTCCCAGGCTGTACAAGAGATACTTCTTAAAATGTTTGTTTCCCTTAGTAGTAGATGACATCTTTACATCACTAAGGTGCATGTACAGTATTTCTGAAGTTGAACAGATACTGAAAAGTGTTCTATTGTACAAAACTGGTCAATGAGGTCAGTGAAGAAGCACCAAAGGCAGCTGTGGTTAGTGGGTTGTAAATGAAGTTGGGTGATATCTGAGTTTTGTTAAGCCTCTACTATCATGCCGAGTGGTCACTGAAATACACAAGAGAACTTGCAGTTCCAAAGCTGAACTTCATTATCTCTCATTTTACTCGTTCAGGCTGTCAGCAACTTCTGGACATAATTGTTTTATCCACATTGTGTGTTCAGTCAAATACATCCTCATTCTCCTGCTTGGATTCTCCCTGGTGACAAGTTTAGGTTCTGATCTTGTAGAATAGGGTAATTTCCTTTGAAAGTTGTGCAGGAATGTATTACATTGCTGAGACAGGCAACTTGAGAAATAGTTCATTCTGGTTTTCTCCTAAATACTTTAATTTGCATTTCTTTCAGTAAAAGACTCTTTTAGGTAATAAGTTTCTAATTATGAGTCATAGAAACATAGATATTACAACAGGCAGTGGAAGCTGGGTTTTTCACAAGTTTGGCCTCTGCAATAAATGACTGCAAGTTACTTAGAGACCTATGCTGAAATACTTTGTTGCTATTTTTCACTGAAGTTGCCTTGTAACCAGTGTAACTAATTAATGAAGAATTCATGCACAGTTAGGAAGCCTCCCATCATACAAAACCATCATTGTGTTTTTATGTCAGGCATTTGCTGGAAATAGTGCTGTGCAGTAGTTATCCTAGCATTTGCTGGAAATAGTGCTCTGCTTTAGTCATCCTAGCATCTGGAAATAACTCATCCAGGTGTTGCAGGGGCCTGGTCTAGTTTAAGAGGAGCCATGAGACCTACTGCCGTGAGATACATTAGCAAATCTTTGTCTTCTTAGTGGGCACTTTTAAATCCCACTCGGATTGCTGAATAGAGAAGTAATATTTTGAGAGTTTATTTTCTAGTACTTTTGTCAATGAAATCAAGTATTCTAGACTGCTTATGTATTTGGAGTAGTTTCAACATTGACTTTAATCAAGCTCTGGGCACAAATACTAAGTACAGTGGTTTAAATGTATTGTTTGGAGCATTAAGTGTCCATCTACCAGTTCTCTGGTCTTCTGAATTTGGGTACCTTGTCTATGTCAGTTTAGAATAGTCACAGATACTTCAGAGGATCTTGCACAAAGTTCTTTAGATGTTTTGGTTTATTACATTCTGGACTTGCAAAATGGCTCTCAGATTTGAAACAGAGTGATTCATTAACTAAAGATTCAGGAAACAATTTAGGAAAAAAAATGCTATCCAGTTTAAAAAACCAAAGTTTTAACTCAAATGTACACAGTAAAGTCAGTGCATATTGCTTAACATGGGGCCGGGAAGCTCTGCCCAGAGTTTCATCCTTCCACCCTTTAGTCCCTGTCACAATTAACCTATGAACAAATTGCCCTCTAGCTCCCCCAGCTGAATCATTGTAATGGGAAAGTGAAGGTAATGGTTTTCCCAAAAAAGCTGACCTGTTTGTTCAGTTTTGACTCCAGTAAGTTTTGGCTTTGGTAGTCTGGCTTCTCAATCTCGCTTGCATTGCTCACACGTGGTCTCCTTTGAAATAGCCACATTATTCTGAGACAGAACCTTTTGGACCTAGGTCTATTACAGAGTTATGGAAACAGCTGCCACTTAAAGTGTTTTGGGAACAGGCAGTTTGAGTTACGTAAAAGGACTAAGGCCTATCAAATTTGTGAAAAGATTAAAGGTTGCCCTCAATGAATGGAAAAAAAGAGTCTAAGATCCTGACAACTAGAAGCAAGGTTTCGAGGCTTGTAATCTTTGCAGTAGACTTCATTGTTTTAATAAATTAGAAATAGGGCCAGAGGAGTTCTACAGGGGTAAAAATTACCATGGGAGTCTACTGGATGTGAAAAGCACTGAAGCAAGTTATATAAAATTGGTTTCCCAGATGACATTGCAAACATCTGTATTAAAGTTCTTGAGGCCAAAGCTAGAAGTGGTTTTATAAGTTGTGACTTTTTTTTATGTGATTGTGCTGTTTCTGAGGATGCTTGCAGAAGGGATTATAGCAGAAGTGTATCTTCCAGCTGTGTAATGTACACAGGCTGGGCAATTACTTATCTCTTGGTGACTTTATGATAGTGCATGCTTCTTTTCCCTGAGGCAGCCAAGCTGCCATGTCCTCTTGAGCTTATGCAGTGCTGCTTTTGTTGCTTTTGCAGAATATAGCTTTTTTTTTTTTTTTCTTGTGAGATAAAGCTTTTATAATGCTGTACTCTGTGCAGGGACTCATCATGGTGACTGGGATGTCAATCTCATATTTCTCTCACCCACAAAGGCCTATAATTTTCAAGATAATTGCATATTTGTCAGTCAGAGAAAGGGAGGAGGTACAAGACAGCAGGTTAGCAGATGGCTAAAGTGAACCTGGATTAAGAATGCATGATGCAATCAAGGAAAAGGGGAGTGAAATGCAATGAACGTGAAGGAATGGTGGTGTTTGTCCTTGTTACAGACTTCTGAAATAGGCAACAGGAACAAAATGCTGAGAGAAGCGAAACTTCCTCTTATCTTTCACATCATCATTATCTGATCTTGCCTGATGTACCGGTAGAAATTCTCAGAAAGCCTTTTGAGATTTACATTTCTGGTACTGATCTTCTCCACTTCTTCCATTTCTGGCAAATCCATGTATGCTATAAAGCAAGTCCCAGGTAAATCACTGTCATAGGAGGATGGAAAGCATTGCTAGAAGGAAGTTACCAAGAGTAGCTTTTGTGATTTAAAGGACTAAGTCTTACACTTGAGAGTGTAATGGAATTTTATTTTCTGAGGGACATTCAATCAGATTAAGATGCTCTGTAATTCATGCAAACCATGGAAACACCTCCTTTAGGAACTGAAGACTTCTACATACCATAACTCTAAATCAAATTCCAGAAGTACATTCCAAACTTGTGTCTGAAAATGGTTTATATTCAGTACATGAAACTTCATGTTCCTGACATTAGACAAATAGGAGAACTCAGAAGCTCATAGCTTAAACCTCAGTAATTGACAACCTACAGAAATATCTTATTTTAGTAGATTTCTGAAATAATGCATTTTAGTTCATGCTTCTCTTGGAGCAAGAGCCCATATGTTAGTTACCATTCACCATCTGAATTGTTAAGTTACAGTAACACAAAGTCTTTTGGTCCAAAGACAGCCAAATGCGATATTACTGTGAGTGCTAAGGTCAGTTCCTTGGATTTTGCATACTCTTTCCTTGATGTCTTAGGGAAAGGCACATGGAGGGGGAAATGATAAAAAAGAAATGAGGAAGGTTCATACACCTCTTGGCCATGGGATGGGTGCTATTTTTGAAATAAGGTAGAGTACAATTGCAGTATGCAGGGTGCATCATCCTCTCTGCAGTATGATGAGAGGTTCTTGGCTGCACTACTCTGGTCTCTTCACTGGAGCAGGGTGACATTGTGATGCTTGGAAAAAGAAGTGGAGAGGCAGTCGTAGTATAGAAGTAGAATAAATCAAAGCTCCAGCAGTTTCTTCAGAGAAATGTCAATTGCTAGATGTCTCACAAAACTGAAAAGAATGATCTCTAAAATAAAGATGGTTGCTGAATTTAAATCCTACAAATGCTTCTCCTCACATTTTCTTGCCATGTGATAAAGTGTTATCTTGATTCCATTAATCTGGTATTTTCTTTCCAAATGTCTATGAGACTCTAAGTATACAACCATTTAAGTCAGTGTTGGTCATAAGAATATATGTAGCAAAGCCCACTTTATTTGTGTCTCTACTGGGTACTGAATAGACAAGATGTAACTTTTTATTCTGTTTCCATATGCAATCAATATTGTGCAGTTTTATGTCTTGTAAAAAGAATTCAATAACTTCACTAAACTAGGAGTATATTTATGTAAACTTCCTGGTAAATAGGGTAGTAATAAATTTAATCTCTGGTTTGAGTATGGTTTGGGGAAGTGGTTTGCTTTATTATTACTTTATTTCCCTGTCTGTCCCTGTTCCTGTCCACCCCACTGAGCTATGGTCTGCATTGGCTCCCTTTTCTGGGTAACTAAACCCTATCAACCTCAGAACTTTTGAGTTGACAGGATGTCAGGGTTTGAAAATGATCAAGTCCAACCCCTTTGCCAGAGCAGGACCATACAATCTAGCTCAGATCACAGAGGAATGCATCCAGACAGGCCTTGAAAGGCTCCAGAGAAGACTCCACAGCCCCTCTGGGGAGCCTGTTCCAGTGCTCCATGACCCTTACAGTAAAGAATTTCTCCCTTGTGTTGAGGTGGAACCTTTTGTGCTGCAGCTTACATCCATTGTTCCTTGTCCTATCACAGGGAGCAAGTGAGTAGAGCCTGTCATCCCCCCTCCTAACACCCAGCCCTCAGATATTTATAGACATTTATTAAATCCCCTTTCAGTTTTCTGTTTTCCAGACTAAAAAGTCCCAGGTCCCTCAGCCTCTCTTCATAAGGCACTGTTCCAGCCTCTTAATTATCATTGTATCCCTCCACTGGACCCTCTCCAGCAGATTCCTGTCTCTCTTAAACTGGCAAGCCCAAAACTAAACACAGTACTCAAGATGAGGTCTCACCAGGGCAGAGTGGAGGAGGAGGAGAACCTCTCTTGATCTGCTGGATACACTCTTCTTAATACACCCCAGGAGCCCGTTGGCCTTCTTGGCTACAAGGGCACATTGCTGTCCCATAGATAATTTGTTATGCAGCAGCACTCCCAAGTTCCTCTTCACAGGACTGCTCTCCAGCAGATCAGCTCCCAGACTGTACTTGTGCAGTTTATTATTCCTCCCCAGGTGCAGGACTCTGCACTGGTCCTTTTTGAACCTCATTTGGTTCTTCTGTGCCCAGTTCTCCAACCTGTCCAAGTCTTGCTCGATGGCTGCACAGCCTTCAGCTGTATCAACCAAGCCTCTCAGTTTGGTCTCATCAGCAAAATTGCTGAGCAGACACTCTGTGTCCTCATCAATACCATTGATGAAGATGTTGGGCAGCACCAGACCCAGCACTGATCCCTGGGGGACTCCACTAGTTGCAGATCTCCAGCTGGACTTAGCACCATTGATTACCACTCTTTGAACTCTGTCTTGTAACCAGTTCCTAATCCACCTCACTGTCTGCTCTTTCATCCCACACTTCCTGAGCTTGCTCACTAGGATGTCACGGGAGATGGTGTCAAAGGCCTTGCTAAAGTCAAGGTAGATTACATCCACTGGTCTCTCTGAATTTACCCATTCAGTTATGTCATCAGGTTAGTCAAGCATGACTTCTCCCTGGTAAATCACATGCTGACTACTCCTGATAACCTTCTCTTCCAAGTGCCTTGAGATGCCCTCCAGAAGGACCTGCTCCATCATTTTCCAGGGATAGAGGTGATTCTGACTGGCTGATAGTTTCCTGGAACCTCTTTCTTGTGCTTTTTGAAGGCTGGAGTGACATTGGCTCTCCTCCAGTCCTCAGGCACCTCTCCTGTCTGCCACAATTTGGCAAAAACATCGGAGAGTGGCAGTTCTCTCAGCATTCTTGTGTGCATCTCATCAGGGCTCATGAACTTGCAAATGTTCACTTTGTGTAACTGATCTCTAACCAAGTCTGCACTGACTGGTGGAGAGTATTCCCTCCTCCAGGCATTCTCTCCTTCATCCAGAGTTTGGAGTACATAGGGGAGTTCAGCCTGAGATGTAAAGACTGAAGCAAAGAAGGCATTCAGCAACTCTGCCTTCTCTGCATCCTCAGTTCTCAGGGCTGCCTCCTCGTTCAGCAGTGGTCCCACATCTTTCCCGTTCTTCCTTTTCCAACTGCTATATTTTTGAAGAAGCCCTTCTTGTTCTCTTTTACTTCTTTTGCCAGTTTCAGTTCACCAGTAGCTGCTTTGAATCTCTGAAAGACTTAACTCTGCAGAAGAACTCCTTCAAATTACCTGATGTATTTTCCTATTTTGTAAGAAGATTTTCTGTAAACTGTGCCATGATGATACATGGAAAATACTTATTCATAGAATCAGTTCAATAATCTTGTTAATAGTTGCTCATGGTAAACATAAAAAATAAAACCTTGGGGTTTATGACATAAAATACTTTAAAATATGTCATTTCTTACCATGGATAGAATCATAGAATCAGTCAGGGTTGGAAGAGACCGCAAGGATCATCTAGTTCCAACCCCCTTACCATGGGCATCAGGCTGCCCAGAGCCTCATCCAGCCTGGCCTTAAACACCTCCAGGGATGGGGCCTCAACTGCCTCCTTGGGCAACCCATTCCAGGCTCTCACCACTCTCATGGTGAAGAACTTCCTCCTCATGTCCAGTCTGAACCTACCCACTTCCAGCTTTGCTCCATTCCCTCTAGTCCTGTCACTCCCTGATATCCTGAAAAGTCCCTCCCCAGCTTTTTTTGTAGGCCCCCTTCAGATACTGGAAGGCCACAATAAGGTCGCCTCAGAGCCTCCTCTTCTCCAGGCTGAACAGCCCCAACTCTTTCAGTCTGTCCTGATAGGAGAGGTGCTCCAACCCTTTGATCATCTCCATGGCCATTCTCTGGACATGCTCCAGCACATCCACATCCTTCTTGTAGTGGAGGCTCCGGAACTGGATGCAGTACTCCAGGTGGGGCCTCACGAGAGCAGAGTAGAGGGGGAGAATCACCTTCTGCGACTTGCTGGCCACACTTCTTCTGATGCAGTCCAAGCTCTGGTTGGCCCTCCAGGCTGCAAGTGCACACTGCTGGCTCATGTTAAGCTTCTCGTCCACCAGCACCTCCAAGTCCCTCTCCTCAGGGCTTCTCTCCAGCCAGTCACTGCCCAGCCTGTGATTGCCCCAACCCAGATGCAGGACACTGCACTTGGTCTTGTTGAACCTTATGAGGTTGGCTTGTGCCCTCCTCTCCAGCCTGCCCAGGTCCCTCTGGATGGCATCCCTGCCCTCCAGTGTGTCTGCTGCACCACACAGCTTGGTGTCATCAGCAAACTTGCTGAGGGTGCACTCAATGCTTCTGTCCATGTCACCCACAAAGAGGCTGAACAAGACTGGTCCCAGGACTGATCCCTGAGGGACTCTGCTTGTCACTGGCCTCCACCTGGACATGGACCCGTTGACAGCCACTCTTTGGGTGCAGCCATCAAGCCAGGTCTTTATCCATCTCGTGGTCCACTGATCAAACCCATGTGTCACCAGCTTGGAGGCCAGAATGTGGTGCAGGACAGTGTCAAAGACCTTGGTGAGGTCCAGGTAAATGCCATCAGTTGCTCGCTACTTATCTACTAATGTTGCGACCTGTTCATAGAAGGCCACCAGGTTTGTCAGGCAGGATTTGCCCTTGGTGAATCCATGCTGATTGTAGCCAATCACCTCTTCACTATTTTTATGTCTCAGTAGTGCCTCCAGGAGGATCTGCTCCAGGATCTTACTAACTGGCTCCTCCTTCCTACCCTTCTTGAAAATGGGAGTTATGTTTCCCTTTTTCCAGTCAGTGGGGACTTCACCAGACTGCCATGAATTTTGGAGTATTATAGAGAGGGGGTTACCATTAATGCTTTCTAGAAGGAAGCAAATATTTGCTAACTCTACCTTTTGGGGGAAGCCAGAAGAAATTTCATTGTGTTCTACAAGGTTTAAAAAATTGACTCTCAAGAACAAAAGCACCTACTACTAAATAATTGCCACAGTGCAAGGAATACACAGGGCATGCATATGTTTAGATCTGTGATCCCTAGATCTCTTTGATAGCCTGTGCTAGTTTGAAGCAAGCTGGAATGTTTTGGTAAAAGAACTTGATAACGGGCAGTGAAATGAAAAACAATTGATGTCAACTTCTCTCACAGTCTCGCTGAGAGCTCTGGGAAGAAGAAGTAAACATTCTCCATTTTGTTTTTCTCTTGCCTTTGCCTTCAGACCTGGTCACATCTCATTAACCCTGCTCCTACTAACCCTGCTCCCTAACCTCTTGGCCGCACCTCTCTTCTTCCTGAGAACTGGGGTAAGGTTGAGAGGGCCGGGGGGAGGTGTTGGGGTGGTTTGAGAGCCCCTCCTGGGGACTCAGGTTTCTGGGAGGGGAGTTGTGCTTCTGTATTGTTTATCCTTTGTATATTTCTGTATATAATTGTATATAACTGTATATATTGTAAATAGCTGCTTGTAAATTCTGCTAGCTGTAAATAAATTGCTTCATCTATATTCCCAGGGTCCATCTGAGTTAGCTGGGGCAAATACAAAGTGTGTGTGGGGGGGTAAGAGCCCAAACCATCACATAGCCACTTGTAGTAGACATAATTTTTAAGAATGCTACTGGTAGATGTGTACTTGGAGAGCTGCTTGCATTAGAGTTTAGATAGGGCTCATGGTTATAAGTTGTGTTTCTCAGGAGCTTTTAGGCTGAAGAGCACTTGCAAAGCTAATCCTTCCATCAGGTTGAGTGTAACATCATTTTCTTTATTAATTTCAGTACCAATAGAGAAGCCAGTCCTCACTGCCAACCTGTCACAGTATGCTTCATTTGGCTATGTGCAACTGTCCCTTTGTTCAGTAAGAGTATGAAAAGTTTGCGTGGCCTATGTAACACAGAGCTCAGATCCACCTTAATTACTGCAGTCTCCCTGTAGAGTTCTTGGGAGTCACTGTTAGCCTACACATGCAGCACCAGAACAGAGGACACAGGCTCAGGCTGCGCCAGGGGAAATTTAGGCTCGAGGTGAGGAGAAAGTTCTTCACTGAGAGAGTCATTGGCTACTGGAATGGGCTGCCTGGGGAGGTGGTGGAGTTGCCGTCCCTGGGGCTGTTCAAGGCAAGGTTGGATGTGGCACTTGGTGCCATGGTCTAGCCTTGAGCTCTGTGGTAAAGAGTTGGACTTGATGATCTGTGAGGTCTCCTCCAACCTTGGTGATACTGTGATACTGTGAACTTGTCCTCCCGCTCAGAGCATTGCTCTTTGTGTCCTAGGCAACCCCAATGGAGAGCGCTGTGGGAAGACTTGTCTGGAAGAACGTGATAACCAGTGGCTGGGGGTCAGCTTATCGAGGCAGCCAAAAGAAAACGGATCCATCGTTGTATGTATTAACTGCTGGAGCTGCATGTCTATTTCTCAGCCTGCCGTCACCTTTCACGTGCTTCTGTGTCAAACATCCTATTTGTTTTTTTCCATAGGCTTGTGGACATAGATGGAAAAATATCTTTTACATGAAAAATGAACACAAACTCCCGTATGGTATTTGTTTTGCTGTCTCTTCTGATTTTCGAACTGAACTGAGCAGAAGAATATGCCCATGCTATATAGGTAAGAATAGTTGGGCCCTTTGTAGGAAAGGGTCAGATGCATAATTGCATGATACAGAGTTTGTGAGGACCTGGTGTTGCTCTAAGGCTGTCTGCAGCTGAGGGTTTGAAGATTGACTGCAGGTGACACAAACTCAGTTTCTGTTGTAATTTGTTAGCAAGATGTTTATCACTTTAAAGAAAATCTGTGTTCAACAGGTTAATAAATTAGTTTAAATTAGGGCATCAGAATACTTACTTCTTGCACTGATTTGCTGAAGAGTGTGTGCTCCTCGAGGGTAGGCCAATAAAGGACATCCTTCTTTCTTTTACTCTGTCAGTTGCTTGCTCTGCTCATGAGAGTGCCTCCCCAGCAGAGCAGCAGTTAATACCTGCAAGTGATTGTTGCCGTCTGCTCATTAGCTTTGATACAAAGCTGCTGTGGTTCCTTGACACAGTGTGTGTTCCTGTTGCTTATTTGCCTCCTGCCAAGGCCACTGCTGTGTTGTGAAACTTTTGGTGGTCCTTCTGCAGAGAGCTTCGGAAGCAGAATGAGTCAAGACCTAAAGCTATCAAATGAGTTCATCCCTACCTTCCATCTCATACCTACCTCCCATCCAGAAGAGCATTCTTCTGACCCTGCCCTGTGCCAATGCAAAGAAGAGCTGACAATGTGGTGTACTTGTGCAGACCAATAGAGTAATGCCACCAAATGTTCTGCTGCTCCTTTGGAGACTGTTAAAAGCATTGGTGAAATCATGCTTTTATCATCAGTGACTTTTTAAGTGAACAAATCTATGGTGGAGCTGAAAGGAACCCTGATGGGAAGCAGTTAGCAAAGAAAGGCAGGAAAACAGAGCTGGCAGAGGTGGATATAAAGATACCTGCAAAGCATGATAGATACTAATATGTCTAAGACATCCATAGCACAAGTCTTTCAGAGCACTAGTGGAGCATCAGGGCAACTGCTATCAAGATAGGTAAGCCTATCAATCAGATTATCCCTAAATTATGCACAGTAAAATAGTTAATCTCACTTAGCTGTACTGTGCTCAAACTGTTTATGCTAGTTTATTCATGGAAGAATCTAGAAAGAAAAATGCAGCTGTTAAAGTCAAAAGGATTCAAAGGCAGCTGTGATCAAGTGATACCCACTGCTTTGGGTTTGTTTCCATACTATATTGAAGCTAAAGATACCAGTGGTTTTAGTTTTATTACAGAACTGAAAGCCAATGTTGTTGCAGTTTGGTCTTTAACTTCTGTTGGTGACCTGGCAATAAATTGTGAAACTATTTGCTTCACATCCTTTTTAATATTTCTTGCTTGTTCACAGATCATGTGCGAAAGTTTGGAGAAAACCATGGGTCATGCCAGGCTGGGATGTCTAATTTTTATATTGAGGTGTGTATTAAAGATACCAAACCCCTTTCTATAAATACTTACATGTATACATATGGAAAAACATATATGTAAATGCTAATGGTAACACTGTCTTTTATTGTGGGAGGGAAAAATCAGACTATTTGTCATTTCTCTTTAATTGAATCTTTGTAGAAGTTGCCTGGTTATTCCCAACTAATACTTTTACATTTTATTCCCAAGAACACTTGTATACCTTTCTAAATCCAAAGTTACTTTAAATCTGGAAGAAGAGTGAAAATATAACAGAATAGGAAGCTTTATTATTGTCTTTGAAGTAATGCTTGATATAGCATTAATACCAATAATGCTTACCCTCTTGCTTATTTCCATTTCACCCTAATGCTATGATTTCTTAAAAAAAAAACTTCTTGGAAAAGAATATCCTCTTTGTTACTCTTTGAAGTTCTTCACAGCTCAAAGTTTTTAGTAATTATGTTTTTTAGGAATGTCAGGAAGATACTGTCTGTGATCTAGTAGCAATTCCCCAGTACTGAGCCAGATGAGTCTCCAGTAGCATCTCACTGAATTCACAGGAGTTTTGAAGAAAAGTGTTTGACTTATCATAGAATCAACCAGGTTGGAAGAGACCTCCAAGATCATCCAGACCAACCTAGCACCCAGCCCTATCCAGTCAACTAGACCATGGCACTAAGTGCCTCAGCCAGGCTTTGTTTGAACACCTCTAGGGATGGTGACTCCACCACCTGCCTGGGCAGCCCATTCCAAAGACAATCACTCTGTCTGTGAAGAACTTCTCCTAACATCCAGCCTGTACTTCCCCTGGCACAACTTGAGACTGTGTCCCTTGTTCCGTTGCTGGTTGCCCAGCAGACGAGACCAACCCCCACCTGGCTACAGCCTCCCTTCAGGTAGTTGTAGACAGCAATGAGGTCACCCCTGAGTCTCCTCTTCTCCAGACTAAACAACCCCAGCTCCCTCAGCCTCTCCTCGTAGGGTTTGTGTTCCAGGCCTCTCACCAGCTTTGTCACCCTTCTCTGGAAACGCTCCAGCACCTCAACATCTCTCTTGAATTGAGGAGCCCAGAACTGGACACAGTACTCGAGGTGTTTTTCTTATTTTTATGAATGACATGGCTTTGTTTTATTTTTTCTTGTAGGACTTAATAATAATGGGAGCCCCAGGATCATTTTATTGGACTGGTTCTGTCTTTGTGTACAATACAACTGCAAATACAATCCATGCTTATACGGATTCAAATAACCAAGTGAAATTTGGCAGTTATTTAGGTATTTAAAAACATTTACCATTTTACAAAAATACAATCCAAATACTTAGGTAATTAGCTGATGGAGTGCAGTGCTTGTAGTGCTTTCATTATTAATGCCAGAAGTGACAATGCTAAAGATGTGTTCTAACTTTGTTACATATTATTTAAGCCTTCCTCTGTGTTGTTCTTCCATGTAAATTTCTGGTTTTTTTTTAAATTTCTCCACTGATTTTCTGTTGTTTCTTGACTTAAAAGGTAGAGATAAGCTTCATTAGCAATGATTTGCACTTCACTGTAAAGTCTGAAATGCAGCCAAGGGCCTTCATAGCAAAAGGCATGACAAATTCACATATAACAGAACTACACAAAGTTTGTTACAGTAAAAGCTGCGAGAAAATGTGTCATAATTGCATTGTCAATGTGAGGAAATGTGCTATGACATTAGGAGACAGGCTTGCCTCCAGTTGTGTTTGGTTATATTGTTGAGTGGTTTTAAGGGCTTGGTTGGTTGGGTTTTTTTTTATTCAAGCCATATCTTGGACTGGACACATGGGAAAGCAAACCTTATCTGTGAATGCAAAGAAAGCCATGAAGTTCCTACTCATCTACCTGTATTCAAGTAATTAGATTAATTTAGTGCTAGAACTTGTTTTGCTAAGAACTATGAACAGCTTCAGTTTTCTCACCAGACACTAAGAAAAGCTTGTCTGTCCTTCCTGAACAAGAATATTTTTGCCTGTGACCACTGTTTTTTTGCATTTTCCCATTCCTGGGTCCAGTTCACATGGACAAATATTTCCTGTTTCTAGTTTAATTCTTCTGACAACAGGAAACAGGCATACATTACAAAATAACTATTATGAAATAAGAAGTGACTGACACTTCAGAATTCAGTATTGAGCCTTGCAGAGACTTTGGGCTCTGTGGGAAAGGCAAACAAAAGAGATGCTTGATGGGAAAAGGTGATTAGATACCCAGATCGCAATCATTAACCACTAAGGTTTCTAACTGTGTATAAAACAAATGAAAAACTCCAGAGAATGGTTTCTAGTGACAATCAGGAGGAAAAAGCTGTTGCATTTATCTGAGGGAAAAAGTCTCATTCCAGATTTCTGCTTCTACAAGTATAAGAATGACAAGGTCCATAATAAATGAGCCAAGTCATTGACAGACAAAAGCTGTTGGACTTGATGATCTGTGAGGTCTCTTCCAACCTTGGTGATACTGTGTGATACTGTGAATACAGGTGAATCAGTAAAAGCTTGCATAAGGACTCTACTGGGGAGGATGGAGGGAAAGCCTTCCCTCACATACATGGGATCTCCTGGTTCCTTTGGCCACCCAGGACCTGAGATCTGATGGAGCTTGCTTCACAAATACTTCTCCAGTAATGTGGTGCAACTGTTAGCAGCACCCATGCTGACTCAGCAGAGCCATATGCCTTTTAGACTTGCCATTTCTACAGGAAAGTGAAGAAAGGGTTCATTAGCTCATCTCTTCACAGTAGCAGCTGTCAGAAGTCTTAAGTTTTCTATTGTTTCATGCTAGCTATACTCTACTTTGTTCTCTTATAATACACAGTGTGGTTGATAGAATGTAAAGGTACAATCTTTCTCCTTTCAGCCTCTGTTCTGTTGCATCTTTAGCGTTAAGGCATTAAGTACTTAAGACCTAATTGTGTTACTAAAGTTTATATTTTTTTTTTAAGTCCAAGTTTACTTCTCTCTTAAACAATGAACAAAAATACTCTTAAGTAGTGGAGTATGTTCCACTGTACTCCACAGCAGTGGAGTGTATTGTGACCAGAGTGTAACTCAAACATGTGACTAGACATAACTATCTTCCTACCCTATCCCTCTTTGGGCAGGGCCTGAGAAGTTGGCTTCTTTTATTTGTATTTTCCATGAAAATTCTGAAGAGTAATAATTAATACATTGGAGATGGGCAGCAAGAGTGTGCAAAAATAGCCTTAAGTTGAAAGAAATAAATGTTGTGTAAATTCCAGAACATTAAAAGAAACTGGCAACACATAACTTTTGGTAGTATTTCCTTGAACACTTGAGAGTATCTTGGAGATTAATAATGGACTTATTTTTCAAAGAAGTATTCAGTCTTCCAAATCATCAGGGCCTTGACAAACTGCCATAAAGAAGTAATAGATAGTTTCTGTTAGAAGTCTGACATATTTTAATATCACAGTAAAATTGAGGTCACTCTGATTACTGTTGGGTTTTTTTGGTGTATTTTGGGTTGTTGGGGATTTTTGTTGGTTGAGTTTGGAGGTTTTTGTGTTGGGTTTTTGTGTGTGTGTGTGTTTTGGTTGGGTTTTTTTGGTTTGGGTGTTAGTTTTCTGTTTGGTTGGGGTTTTTGGTTGGTTGAATTTTTTAAGTTCACTAGGTTTATCAATATCTGGAGTTCAGCAAAACCAAAATAATTAGAAAATAAAGGTCAGAGGAGGTTAAATTAAAGTGCAACTACTCTAAGCTTAATTTTTTGTTGAATAAGTAAAAACTAAGTGTTGACCTTTAAAAGATAAATTGCTTTATTCACCTCTTTTAGCTTAAAATACAAAAAGAAAAAGCCAGCTTAATGAGAACTTGAATTCTAGACAGTTATCTTCACAGATAAAAGATCTGAGGCTCATTCTCATCTGATCCAAGACTATTTTTCCACTTTCTTTGCATGCTGTGAAACTCAACAGCCATCCAGTAAATGTGAGAGTAGCAGAATATGTTAACTGTCCTCCCTGTTTCAACTTAGCCATAATGTATTCTGGAAAGGGTAAGGATGACTTCTTTGTAGCTACAGATTAAGGTGTTAGTCTTCAGTTTGCAGTTCTGTGGCTGGATGTTTGCACCAAAATACGGTCCTGTTTGTAAAGAGCTGTCTCCACATGTGGCACTGTGTTACGTAGATTCACTTACATAAACTGATGCAATGTTTTCTTCTTGCAAAATCAATCTTTTGCTCTAATTTGAGCCTGACATTTTCATACATGGATGTCACAGTGCTCTCTCTGTATATGTGCACATGCATATAAGTAGCACAGTGTTTCATTTCTCTGAAATCCAGGTACAATAGTCGAAGAGTAACAACTGAATCAAGTATTTCCACATTGCACTGGGTTCATCATTTCAATTAGAATAAGAACTCACCAAACAGTTGCAGAATATGTAGTAACAGAAGGTGTATGCAATTATTGGTCCTCAAAATACAGCAGAAAATTGAGATCTTGGGAAGAAATTACTGTTTCTGACACTGCTCTCTGCTTGCAAAGACTTAGTGTTTGTATTGACCTTTTGCTTGTATTTTGAAACATTTTTTTTTTCTGTTTTCATTGTTAACTTGCATGAGGTCTGAATGTTGGATTTGGAATAATTTGTGGTGTTGATAGCTTTTATACGTCATGCTCCCATTTTTTTTTGTCTTTGCATAACATTTCCAGAATTGAAAAGCACATTTCTAATTTGCAGGATACTCTGTTGGAGCTGGACACTTTCTGACACCAGACAGTATAGAAGTAATTGGAGGGGCTCCCCAGCAGGAGCAGACTGGTAAAGTAAGAGAGCATTTATACTGTTGGTTTGAAAAATACGCCCCCACATACCCACTCATGATTTTCTAGTTAACTTACCAAAGACAACTATCAGACAGATGTGATTTCTCACAGAGAAAAAAGTCAAAGAAGGAATAAGGGAAGATGATTGTCTAGGCAACACTGCTGTGAACTACAGTGTTAAAGAATGGCACAGATAACAAATAGTAACTAGCTGTACATTGTGATATGTTTCTTTGTTGATTTACTAGTGCATTCTGTAGAGACAACACAGTGAATTATTTCAGATTACTGTTTGCTAAACTCCAATTACATTCTCTTTTCATTTTAGGCATACATTTTTAGCATTGAGAAGCAACTGAATATTCTATTTGAACTAAGGGGGAAAAAGGTAAATCACACTACTTCTCTGCACTTTAAAACTTCTAACATAACTTCATCAAAACTAAAACATAATGTGATTTCTTGTTTGCACACAGTTGGGTTCTTACTTTGGAGCTGCAATTTGTGCTGTGGACCTGAATTCAGATGGCCTCTCAGACTTGCTAGTTGGTGCTCCAATGCAAAGTACTATCAGAGAAGAAGGAAGAGTTTATGTTTATATCAATTCAGGTTCTGTAAGTGTTTTCTCTTAAAAACACATGGTAACACAGTCACCTAGTATAAAAGCTAGGAATAGATTTCCTTTCTCTTACTATACACTGTTTCAGGACATAGGAAAAACAGCCCTAGAACCATGACAATCCCAGTAGGGCTGTGCATGACACCTGCAAAGGCTACCTGTAGAAGCTAACTCATTCCTTACACTAGTGTTAGAACCGAGGGCAGACTGGTTTTGTTTCTTAGTAACTTTAAATGCTGACAGCCTGCCACTACACCCTCTTTGCAAGCTCTCCTCCATTACTATGCTTACTGCTGAATGTGAAGAGCAACTTCTTTAGTTGCTCCAGAGACAAGTGAGAATTAAAAATTTGCATGCATTTAGTGGTACCAGTTCAGGAAAGAGACTGATAGTCCTCAGTTTGGCAAATAAAATAACCAGACAGATTATGCATTAACTTTTCACTTCCTTTTATTGTTTTTAAGGATCTGAAGGGAAAGTACAATGACTACATATTGTGTGATTTTGAATTTATTCAACTTAGTGAATTTTACCTTCATTTCCTTTTCTTCCTTTCCACACTAATACATATTTATTATCTTAAGCTTGCAATTGACTTTCTCATAGCATTTTTTCCTTACAGAGAACTAAGTCGCTCTGGGGGATTCCTACAACTAAGGCACAGGCAATAGCTCTCAAGCAGCCATTGTTTTCCACTTACTGAGCAAATGCAGTTTTCTCAGAGCAGCAAGCCCTTATATTCTGATACAAGCTTGCTGTTTATTTGTTATACAGATACAACCTATGGGCACACACTGCTGTTCTCCTTTTAAAAAACAACTTTCTTATTTTTTATTTTTCTTAGACTAAATGCTGTCCAGTGACTTTAATAATGCTCACTTCTCCACCAAGCTGTTAAGTAGGATTATGTATTGGTGTCCCATGCAGTTCTATAACTTTGAGTAATGCTCTGAACGTGATATTGACTCTGCTTTCCTGTAGGAGGCAAAGATGGTAGAACTGAACATAGAGCTCAGTGGGAGTGACTCATATGCAGCCAGGTTTGGAGAGTCAATAGCCAATCTAGGAGACATAGATAATGATGGCTTTGAAGGTAAGTATATAAAGAAAATCCCCTAGGTTTAATTTTCTGTGAGCAGTGGACTGTTGTGATAAATGAGAAATTATGGAAGTCTTAGCAGGCATTCAAGTGGTGACTTGACCTTTCTTTTCTAAGCCAGTGTTTGAAATACTGCTGTTTCACAGTCATTGATATGTAATACCAAGAGATTAGGTTCTGTCACTAATAAAGAGCATGTTCATAAGTGGTAACAGTCTGCAAATTCAGGTGCTGGACCTTAAAACCTGTGTTTTAACACCTAAAATGATTGTTATGACTTTATACTTTCCTTCAGGGGTATGGACTAGATGACTTTTAAAAGGTTCCTTTGCAACCCAAAAAATTCTATGATTTTGCTTGCAGTCAGGCTGCCAAAAATGTGTTTGCTACAGAAAGCCTCATGGGCTGCTTCCAGGTTCTTTCCTTCCAAGACATTCACTGGCTGTTCAGGTAGCCTGCAAAAGCATAGCCGACTGAAGACAAGCAGAGGTGACCTGATACAGTGGCTCCATTCATCTTATCATGGTTTCAAACAAATAGGAACAGCCAGTATGCCTGAAAACTGGCATGTGCTACCCTCCAGCAGAAGGGCAGGCACAAAAGGCTGTGAAGGGACAGGATAAAAACACGTTTTTGCATTTCCAAAATTTCATAAACAGTTTCATTTTTTTCTACTAAAACTTGGTCTGTATGCAGGAAGCCAATATCTTGTGTGCAGAAACAAACCATCAGCTTTTTCTGGGCTGTATCTTTATCAATTCCACATCTTTCCTATCACTTCTGAATTAACTTTTTGTATTTGCAGTTAATACCCAAGGTTCTTCTTGCACTTTCTTGTCTTGTGCTTTTGATCCTGTTCTATAACCTGCAAAGCTTGGAACAGTTGTTTTCTTATCTTGTTTCCTTTCCCATAAAGTATTCCTCTGGGTTTTTTTCCACCCATGGTCCCTGTTACTCAAGCTTTTTTTGCATTTCATTTATCCCATTTTGCATTATTTTCACAATTAGACAAGTTTCAGTATTTGCCCTAAAACATTTGCAAACCACAAAGGAAAACCATATCCAAATGTAGGGCTGGGGAACAGAGAAGTCAAGTCAAATTAACAGCAGCATAGCAAGTAGATGAATGACACAGAAGGTACTGTAAAATGGGCATCCTAAAGCTGCAGGGAATCATAGAATCATAGAATCAACCAGGTTGGAAGAGACCTCCAAGATCATCCAGTCCAACCTAGCACCCAGCCCTATCCAATCAACTAGACCATGGCACTAAGTGCCTCATCCAGGCTTTTCTTGAAGACCCCCAGGGACGGTGCCTCCACCACCTCCCTGGGCAGCCCATTCCAATGGGAAATCACTCTCTCTGTGAGAGGCAGACCAAACAAGTCTATTAGCTTTTGAATGGAACAAAAACATAGAAAAGAAAAACTGAAGGCAATATTGTAAGTGGCAGCAGAAAAGTTTGTAAGAAAAACAGCTGGAAGAAAAATATAAAGAGAAATTAGGTGTTAGAAACCAGTTGTCTATAGTAAATAATAAAAAAAAGTACATCAGTACTTTTTGAGTGACCTAAGCAGTGTCAGGCCTGTGAATAGAATGGCAGAATGGCATGCATGTTGGTGTGGCATATGACCTCTTCAAGAACATATGTGTAATCTTAATGAGCACAAGTTGGCTCTCCTATTTTCCTCTCGCCAGTAGAGACTACATATTTTTGTATATTTTAGTCACTAAAATATGGGTTCAATCATGGAATTGTTCAGTAAAGCCACATCATCAGATCTTAGCTTGTCTTGTGATTTTGATTTGTTGCAGCATGTGGTGTTTCTCATTTGCAGATCCATTTTGCTTACTTGCAAAGGGAAGTTTACTCTCATTGACTTGTAATAGTGACTTTCAAAATTAAGTAATTCATCTCCCCTTCCACCACTTTTTGGTTAACAATTCCTGGCTACTGGAACTGTGGTTTGTTTGGTTTTTTTTGGTTGGTAAGGACTGTTGAGGGTGGGTGGGTTTGTTGTTTGGTTATGTGTCACCACACTACTCTGAGATTAATTCATACAGCCATAAACCAAATCACTTTGTGTAAACCGGCTACCATCACTTACTTGCTAAATGCCTGTTCAATCCTGTTATCAGCTGTTAAGGATATTACACTACCTGAAGTGAATAATTTATTTTTATGTGAAATAAGAGCACTTTAAGTCATTTTATCCACGTGGAAGTAGCACAATGCAGGAAAAGCAGCATAGTTCTGTGAATACAAGGAGGGTTTTATTTTGAAAGACTAGGATAATTTTGGCTATTCTCCATTCAGTAATGGTAGCAACAGACTTGAGCAAAATGGCTCTATCTGGCCCTTATTTTCCAGAAAGCTAGCATTTATGGTAGAGTCAGGTTACTGAGCAGGTCTGTGTTGTTTCCATTTGCTTTGTATCTATCATCAGCTCTTTCGAGTTCGGTTAAATAAATTGGACTGGCATTGCATGCATCATGGTTTGGGTTTCTTGATCACTTCCCTGTATTTCCTAGTCAACTGATTATTGTTAAATTGGTTTTTTTTCACAGATGTAGCAATTGGAGCTCCACAAGAAGATGATCTAAAAGGGGCTATTTATATATACAATGGCAGGGAAGATGGAATTAGACCCTCATTTTCACAGGTATGCTCTTCAATGTAAAGTGTTAAATCCAGGAAAACCTCAAGTTTAAATTTGGGAGGGTTTTCCCTTAATTGTACCTTTTGACTATCTGAGATACTTTAAAAATATTTTATATAGTCTGTGACTTCCAGTTATAATATAATCTGTATCAGAAAAATAAGTTGGTTTGGAAGCCTCAGGCAGGATTTATGGGACAAAACAGCAGCAGAAACTTAGAAGTGTTACTTTCAGAGATATACTTTCTAGCAGAGGCAAGCATGTAACTGCCTTCAGCAGCAGGATGGTTGTGCTAACATTTTTCGTTGGCAGTTGTAACTCAAAGATTAGCTTTCCAAGGATAATTTTCTCTATTGCTGTCTTTTTCCTTCTCAGAGAATACAAGGACATCAAGTCAGTAACTCTTTAAGCATGTTCGGGCAATCCATAGCAAGTGGCGTTGATGCAGATAACAATGGCTACCAAGGTGATTTTGTTTGTTTGTTTGTTTGTTTGTTTTTCATTTTCAAATGAGTAGAGAATCACGGGGGAACAATTCTATCGTGGTATTTGTTACAGAAGCAGATGCACATGCCTAGGATCCTGACCTGTGTTTATCACAAAACAAAGCAAGCTGAAAAACAAGGCCAAATATGAGGTCTGTGAGAGACTGAGAGGCACCAAAGCTTTTGTCTGCTTTCCCACTTCTTCCACCTGGGAAGAAGAAGCAGGAAGGGGGGGGGGAGGGCAAGGTGAGTATTCGGGCAGGTATGTAGGGCATGTGATGGATATGTGTTCTAAGCATAATTTGGACCTTCCACCACATCTAGATGGAGAAGAACACGTTTAAATGTTATTATATGCCTTGTAATAGAAGGCAGCTGGTGTTTTAATGCTGACTAAAAGGTGAATACGCTACAGAATGCTCATACCTGAGCAGTAATTCCTTTGGACAAAGATAGATACTGATCTTTTTGGTTTTTTCATTATTTTTTGTTGACAGATGTGGCAGTTGGTGCATTTCTCTCTGATTCTGCTGTGGTTCTGAGGTAAGACTCTTGCATTTCAGTGCTTTTAAAGACCATACAATTTAACTGCATTTTTAATGTAGCTTAATACAACTCAGTAGTATATTTTTAACCTCCTGATATTCTTCTTGGTGTCTTGGGCTTCAGTTGTTAGGTTCTAGAATGCTCTACATCTAAAATGTTTAAGTAAACACTTTGAAGTAAAAGCAAATATGGGAAAAGAAAATATGGGTAGATGAAACACTTTGAGGCAACAAATACTATGCACACAATTATTTGTTTTCTGAAAAATGTATATAGTTTAAACATAATCATAAAATATAAACATAGACTGTCAGAGATTACGTTCTTAACAATAAGCTACTTCTGAAGTATTTTAAGAACATTTAATCTTTTCTATTCTTAGAGCAAAACCAGTGATAATTGTTGAAGCTTCTTTAAAACACCTTAATTCAGTAAATCGAACTAATTTAAACTGCATGGAAAATGACCAGCCTGCCGTCTGTATGAATTTGAAGATATGTTTTACCTACACAGGACGAGATGTACCTGGTTATATTGGTAAGCTACTTGCAAAAAATTGGAGTATATGTATAACTGCACCTATTTACAGAGCGATGCTGTGAGTATTCAGTGGAGCATTAATCTGAGTTGAGTATGAAATGAAAAATTTACCACGTGGATACCTATTTTAGCTCATAGTTGTATAGGGTTAACACTCACAGTATCACAGTATCACCAAGGTTGGAAGAGACCTCATAGATCATCAAGTCCAACCCTTTACCACAGAGCTCAAGGCTAGACCATGGCACCAAGTGCCACGTCCAACCTTGCCTTGAACAGCTCCAGGGACGGCGACTCCACCACCTCCCTGGGCAGCCCATTCCAGTGTCCAATGACTCTCTCAGTGAAGAACTTTCTCCTCACCTCCAGCCTAAATTTCCCCTGGCGCAGCCTGAGGCTGTGTCCTCTCGTTCTGGTGCTGGCTGCCTGAGAGAAGAGAGCAACCTCCTCCTGGCTACAACCTCCCCTTCAGGTAGTTGTAGACAGCAATAAGTTCTATCAAATTTATTAGAGTATGTGGGAATTTAAATTAGAACCAAGACAATAGTTACCCTATGACGTTGAGCCATTACACATTTATTCCTACTAGGAGTAAGAGAGTTACATGGCATAGAAGAGACAGTGATGAAAAGGATGAAGGTAAACTCCAGGTTGTCTACTGCATTGGTGATGTAACCTAAATTCCAATGGCAACTGATTTAGACAAAGGAAGACTAGTTTTTAGTTGGGTTCTGATGTTAGAGTTTAGCTGGGGCTATGGAGAACCATTTAGTAATACTTTCATATGGGTTTTGCAGGAGCACTCAATCAGTACCATCTTAGATACACTATTTCCAGTACCTGAATTACCTAACAGTACCTAACAGTGCTGCAATTAAATTCACACTATACTTTTGAACTACATTACAATGATGCAAATTCAGGTGGTCCCTTTCATAGCATCCTAATAACTAAATCTATTATCCAAATAGGTTTATAAAATGCTGTTAGGTTTTATGAAAAAATAGAGTGCACCTATTCTGGGAATGCCTTCTTTTACATGGCTACCCAAGGACCTAGTTAAAACATGAAAATAAAAGTTATAATTTAAAATAACATTTAAAGTAGGGGGAAAAAAAAGTGAAATGCTTGTCCATGTATGTTGAGTGTTGAAAATTAATATCTGCCCTGTAAGTAAATGAAGCCAGTTTGCTTTAAATAGATTCTGATAGAAAACTAAGTGAGCTCAGGGTTTCAGCCTAGAGAAGAGAAGACTCCAGGGAAACCTTTTAGCAGTCTGCCAGTACCTGAAGTGGGCTACAAGAAGGCTGCAGAGGGACCATTTGCAAGCCTGCAGGGACAGGGTGAGAGGAAATGGTCTGAAATGGGAGAAGAGCAGATTTAGGTTGGACGTCAGGAACAAGTTCTGTACCATGAGGGTGGTGGAACACTGGCACAGGGTGCCCAAGGAGGTAATTGAGGCCACATCCCTGGAGATATTCAAGGTCAGGCTGGCAAGGCTGTAAGCAACCTGATCTAATTGGGATGTCCCTGCTGACTGCAGGGACTCTGGGGCTAGATGACCTTTGGAGATCCCTTCCAACCCAAACCATTCTGTGATTGTCATGCTCAAATATTTCAATGTGATTTAATTCAGGTAGTGACAGGACTAGGGGGAATGGAGCAGAGCTGGAGATGGGTAGATTTGGACTTGACATGAGGAGGAAGTTCTTCACCATAAGAGTGGTGAGAGCCTGGAATGGGTTGCTCAGGGAGGTGGTTGAGGCTCTATCCCTCGAGGTGTTTAAGGCCAGGCTGGATGAGGCTGCGGCCAGCCTGACCTAGGGTAGTGTGTCCCTGCCCACAGCATAGGGGTTGGAACTAGATGATCCTTGTAGTCCCTTCCAACCCTGACAGATTCTATGATTCTACAACTATAAATGCAACCTGACAAAACTATCCCTGCTGTAAAAACACGTATCAGGGATCAGGCATTATGCAAGCTTCAGAGGGCCAGAAGCTTTCATTAGATATGGATTTATGTCAAAAAACTTTAATCAGAGCACTTCAAAATGGATATTATGGAACATACTTAAGGAGTCAGAACACATAATTTCTGTAATAAATTCATTAAAATTATAACACTTTAGTTTTAATAAGTTGCATTTTCCATGGCTTTTATTTTGCAGTACTGCTTTATAATCTGAGTGTTGATGTGAACAGAAAAATGGATACCCCAGCAAGATTTTATTTTTCCTCCAATGGAACATCTGATACAATCTCAGGAAATGTCAAGATTTACAGCAAGAATATTGCCTGCAAAGATCACCCAGCATTTATGAGGGTAATGTAATTTTCATTATGTATTGCCCTGTAAATCCTTTGTTCTCCTTTGTAAAGCACACCTGCTGCAAAAGAACCTATTTTGTTTTACAATTGCATCCCATCATTTTATAAGTAAAATATTTGTGTTTATAACTTTCACACTTAGTGTGTTTTAACCCTGCTGCTTTCTCAGCTTTCTGGGTGGAAGTCAGTAGATCTGCCATCTCTTCTGTCAGGGAGAATGGGCATAATAATAATAACCATGGTGATCAAGCAGGACAATTGTGTACTTGACATTTTTTTTCACCCTTTTCAATGTTTGACAGATCATAGATTGAGGCTGGATTGGAGCAACCAGGAATATCCAGTAAAACATCCTTTTTCTGATGGAAATCTCTTCTTTATTCCTTAATGCAAAATCTTCAAACTTATAATTACACAGAGAAAATGTGCACTGTTTTGCCACTTGTAATTATTTCAAAGAACATATGTATGGTCTTGCTGTCCTTTTTGCTGTGAGTAGAGGAGGTAGACTCACTTGATGATCAGAAAAAAGCCACCACATTTCTGATCTATATGAAGTGAAACAAAGATGATTGCTAGATGGGAGTCCATAGTGAGGTCTGTTTTGTAAATTTGTTGAAAGGGATGCAGCACTCACCAAGAGAAGTACTCAGATAATTATGATGTGGAAATAGGGTAGGAAGAACTTGTAAGAGTTTCATGAATTAATTTAGAGCTTGGAAACTCTTTGATGCAGTTTTCTTCTACCTTCCTTCTACCTATTTATGACACCATTAGAAGCCAGTTCCTCATGATAAAGCTTCAGGATAGAGAGGAAAATGCCCAGATGCATCTTAAATGGTAGTTGCACCTAAGTGAATGTTACTTAGAGGAGCAATGGCGAATTGCCACATCTAAGAGTTTTGTAAGCTAAAAAAGATCTGACTGTCAGTTGACCACACACAGATTGCTGTACCAGCATCAGCAGGTATTTGTGTAGGAGGAAGGATATGATTTGGCTCATCATTCCCTATAGTCTATCATTAGTACTGTTTCCTTCATGTAATTGAATTTTCTTCTTAATTAATAGCATTGCAAGCATCTCCTTCCACCTGCTGAGGTTTCTGTTCTTGTATGAAGCTCCTAGAGTTAAATAAGTGTGAATGTCTGTCAAGTACAGTCCTTGTGAGAGACAATGTACGTTTTATGTATTTTGAGTAAAGACTAATTAATAGCTAATTAGTATAATGGAAGTAATATAAAGCAGATGCAGAGAAGACCTTGTGGAAAATGATTATGAATTAGATAATACGTGATTTGGCCAGAGGAAGCTTGCAGATAAGAATTAAAGTAGTGGCCATGTGGAGGGACAATCGGTGTCTGTCTATCTCCTATACTTGGGGAATAATTTAACCAGGTTTGCTATTGTTAGTACTTGGTGCTTCAAGCTGTTCAGTTTTCACAAGTAGGTAGTTTGGGCTCTGATCTGCAACATTCCTACACAGTTAAGGCTTCATGTGCAAAATGGTCATTTATTGAGGCATTTAATCTTTTTAAGACAGTAAAGGGAATAAAGCGGCAGAAAATAAAATGTAGCCATGATCTGATTTAGCGGCGCTGTGGGAGAACTGCTTCTGAATTCACACAGAAATATCCATGGGTTTTGTCTGGTGGTGTCCCACTGATTAATTTTCTCCATTATAGCCAACTTTTGCCTGTTTTTCCATTTGGGCAGTTTTCCATTTGGGCAGGACTGCATTTCTTAGGTATATAAGACAGAATTATTGGCAGAAATAGGTTCACTATTCAAACTTCTTTTAATGGCAGAATCCTTTGTTTCAAACCAGCTGATGCTGTCATGGCATGTATTGTGCTTTTCTGCATTTCTTTCAACAGAATATCTGGGGGGAAAAAAAGTATATGCATAGGAAATTATTTTACATGTAAAGAAATAAGTGTTCCTGTTTAGTTCTAGGGAACTTGATATTTAAAACATAAGTGTTGGGAACTGGCTGGAAAATAGGCGGCACGAGCCCCTGGAAGCTTGTACTATCAAGCCTTGGATGTGAGGTCTGAGTGTATTGGAGCTGCAGTAAACCACAGCACTGTGTGTGAAGAAGCTCAGAGAAATTTGTCTTTGAGCCTTCTGATAAGCAGCCTCTGTGGGACTGTGTCCAGAGTAGGAGGGAAATAGAAGGAATATGCAAATTCTAATGTCTAGGTGCACTAAATGCTTTTGCAGTAACCGCAAGTAGGGAGGATTATGCACGTTCAAATATTTAGATGTGCCAAATGCTAGTGAACAGTACCATGTTGCATGCTGTGTATGCTCACTTTTCTCACCCTAACTGAAAAGTATGTGCTTTGTAACTTGGAAGTCTGATGCTCTCAATAAAGAACTGGATTGCTTGGATAGCACAGCTCATATTGAGCCGTCTCCTTGCTTTCCCATTCCCATCCGCGCATAAGCATACATGTCTTGTCTTATATGATTAACTCATTAGGTTTCCAATTTTCATAGAAAGATGTAAGGGATATCTTGACCCCTGTAAATGTTGAAGCACGTTATCACCTGGGGCATCACATTCTACAGAAAAGAAACGCACAGGAATTTTCACCGCTTCAACCTGTTCTTCAGCAGAGGAAAGAAGAAGATGTTATAAAAAGCAAGGTTAGTATACACATTCTCAGCAAGGTTAGTATACACATTCTCTTTCTTCAAATGTACTAATACTCACATTTTAATCTTCAGTTAAAGAAAGCTTCACACATCCATGACATGTGAGAAATGCGTTTCCCAGACCAGCACCTACTGCCTCGATGTTAAAATAAATCAGTATTTGCAGAACAAGTATGCAATTTGTAGTATGATTTTCTTAAAGAGAAAGCTTGCAAGAGTATGAAACACACTTTGAAATACTCCTTGTTTCTCAGCTACACAGGATGAGTGACTTTCCAGTATAAAACTATCCATTCATCTCTGTTATATACACAATATCGTGTTGGTACAGATCTTGAAATGTTTCACTGGTGCTGCTGAAATATACTGTGAAGGTATTGCAGTCCTTCAAAGACAAAAGTGTGTGGATTAAAAAAGATCATGCTCTTCATCCTTAAATGAGTATTAAATTAGGGCTGGTATTTTGTTGTTTTTGTTGTTGTTGTTTTTTTTTTAATTAGTAAGAGTTAATTGCTTAAGTCAGGAGAAAAACCTAAAGTCAGGATGCTCAGCATTTTTAATTACTAAATGATTCTAAATGTATGATGACTTCTCAAAACAGTAAGCTTTACAGAATTTCATTAGAGTTGACCATCTGAACTCTAGATAAATAGAAGCTGCTTTTAAATGGCATACTTTTCATTTTCATCTTCATTCAAAATTTTATTTTAGTAGTCATAGCAACAACTTTGTTCTCTCTAATTCTATAGAGCACATTTATCTTCCTATATTCAGCATACTTATAAGACATAGACATGTGCAACTTATGGTATGTCTAGTCTCATCAAACCCTACCTTATCAGTACAATATATAAAGTTTGTGTAATGAAACTCTCTTGCAAAAGTTAATGTGTTGTATTATAGGAAAGACTGCAGAGATGTCAGTTCTGGATCCTGGAAAACACTGCCCTTTTTATGTACTATTAAAAGATCAGCTCAATACACCCACCAGTTTGTCTGTGAGGTACTGACATCTGAGCCTGGAAAACATCTCTCTAGTTTGGGTGCAAGTGATGTGTTTGGAATAATGGCAAATTGTAGCCTGATTGAATAGTTTTTAGCAGTAATTCCAGATACTTGCTAACAAAGTGATAGGTTTCTTTCTTTGGAAATATCTGTCCCAACTATAATGTGCACAGTATGCTAAAGTGGTGTTTTAAATTTACTTGTCTTTTGTAGTTTGTTTTTGCCAGATTTTGCTCCCAAGAGAATTGTTCTGCTGATTTGAGAGTTTCTGGAAAAGTTGCTTTTCCAAAGTAAGTATGATGTGGCTTTCATTTTTTGAGAGGTTCAGTTAAGATTTTGACACAATTATTCCTTTTTTTTTGTTTTAGTTTTGTTTTTGTTTTTTTGCATGGAAACAAAATTAATTCACAAAAATAAGACTATAGACTCCCTGAGAAAATAAAAGGAGTAAAGCAGTGTTTAGTTGAGAATAGTAAATCTTCCAAGAAATGTGGCAGAAATCCATGGAACTGAAATACATGATTAGAAACAGAAATATTAGCTGATAAAATACGTCTTCTCAAAAAAGTGAACTTGAATTCCACCTTCTCTGGAGACTTAAAAGACCCACATGGGCATGTTCCTTTGCAACCTGGTCTAGATGAACAAGATTTAGCAGAGGGCTTGGACTAGATGATCCACAGGGGTCGCTCTCAACCCCTAACATTCTGTGACACTGTGTATAAGTAACTTCCTAAGTAACTGGGCTAAGATGCAGTGCACACTGTATACTCAGGATGTAACTAATGTTAAATTGACAAGCTGTTATCTATTTCTGCTGCCCTTGTGAAGATACTGTACTTCAACTGTTCAAAGAAGGCACTTCCTTTTGCACTGGGACATTCTATATTTATTATTTCAATTATCAAATAATTAAGTGTCTCTTTTTTCTAATTTACTTAAGAATACTACATCTTCAGTTTTATAGTGAGATACCAGATAGTTAATTATTCTGTAAAGTTTAAACTTCTTTTCTCTACATGAATTAACTTTTTTCATAATTAATCTTGCTTTATGATATTTCTATTTTAATTACAGCCCTACTTTTTATATATACCCTTTAGGATGTTTCCCTTTTCAAATCCTTCCTATCGTGTTATTAAACAAGACAAAGCACATTAAAAATATTTAAATACAATCATTATTGTAACACAGAATCTGCATTACACCAGGCAATACTTTGTGAGAGTATTTAGTCAGAGTTTTACTACTATGTAGCATCATCTTTGCAAAGTTTTAAGCCATGCACCATCATTTCTATCCAGAATGCTTAAAGTAGAATCATTAAAATCCAGTTTTATCATCACAACTTTTCTTGCTTCAGAGCACAGTATTTGATAAAAATGTAGGTTGTTGGTGTGTAAAAAAAAGGACATTTTACCTGTTGTGGATCTCTGCTAGTTAAGTATTTTGTGTGTGACCTGGATTTTCTCGTGTGATTTATCACTTTTAAAGTTGACTCAACTTTAATCAAGATACTGGGCCAAACAATCAAAAATGAAACCAAATTATGATGGCAGTCAATGTTGTTTAATCACACCCATGTGATCCTGAGCAAAACCTTTTTCATCTTCATAGATTTCAGAATAAGATTAGCATTCTTTCTGCCTCCTTTAACACATGGCTTGTAGCATGTGTTAAAAACACCTTTGTTTGCTCAGGCTTGATGGTTATTTTATTTGAACCACTATAAACTTTACAGAAAGAAAGGCTGTGCAACGTTTCCATTTGTGACACTAGCAATGCCATTTTGGAAGCTTTCTAAGAAATGAAAACTGATTACAACATACCTGCTTAGCATTAGGTACCAGTAGCAGATTTTCAGTGTAAATAAATAGGCTAAGTATCTTGATACAGTGTGAAGTATCACCTTAAATTACATTGTGCCCCTAGAATCTCGATTCAAAACTAGTTAGCTGTGAAGCGTTAATTTATTTTGTCTAGACAGAATGCATTCATTATCCTTGAACAGTATAGCAAACACTTCCAGTCTTGAAAGAATGAAATAAAGATTATCAATGTAATGCTTTGCTCACTGAGTCTTCATATACACACTATCATGTTTTGCTTAAATTGCTCAGATTTTGGCCTGCTCTGTAAATTTCTAGTCTGCATCATGCATTTTTTAATGAAGAATGAAATACGATTACCAGGGAAAAGCTCTAGTTCAGCTTTGTAGTCCCAGATGTGCACCTGGTGCTTTTTGTTAAGCTGGGAGGCATCTTTGTTGACAGCATCTTGTTAATGAGCTTGGCTTTTAATGCATATAAGAAGACTAAAGGGTAAGCATATAACTAGTACAACAACTTTAAAATTTAACCTAAACTTAAGCTATTGAAATGTTAACGTTAGCTCTCTCTTTAATTTGCTTTTGTCTTGGAACCTCTCTGCTTATGCAGTGCTTTTACCTTCTGTTGCTTTTCTAAGTGCCAGCTCCTTTCCCAAAGGTGTTTGGTGACTAATGCTTTGGTTTCAAGCCAGAATATCTGATAAATGTCTATTTCTAGGCAGCCTTTCTACAAGTCTTAATTAAACTTTAATGTCAAGCTGAAGTTTACTTTTAGTCCCCCATAGGGTGTAACTTGTAACATGACTACAGAACACTGCATAGATCTTAAGACAGGCATGTTCATTTGCCCTCTTTGGGACCTGTTTCATATTAACTCACTTTTCTACTTGGAGTACAAAGGCTGAATTTTGAGATGATGTCTGAAAAGACTGTAGCAGTAGCACATTGCTCCTCTCCTTTGTAAAGAAAAGGACCTATCTTGTAAAAGCCAGAAGTACGACTCATCTGATAGTGCTCTTGCATTAACAACCTCAGGATTTGAAAAGTACATTACTGGAGCTGACCATCATGTAATTGGAGTACTTTCAGTTCCAGGTCTGCATAAAAACTTTCCTAATGATCTACAACTGAGCCTTGTCAGAACTAAACAAAATCAACTGACAGAGCAGTGGAGGACACTTTTTGCATACCAACTGTATACAGAATTACTTTTCACTTTATATTGTGGCAATTATTTTTACAGGCCTTATGATAAGAAAACATATCTTGCTGTTGGAAGCATGAAGACTTTATTATTGAATATTTCTCTTCTTAATGGTGGAGATGATGCATATGAAACTGTTCTCCACATTCAACTCCCTAAAGGTCTTTATTTCATCCGAGTTTTAGATATGGTAAGAACAACAACAAAAAAGATCTGTCAAATACTAATCCTTTGATGTTTTTTTCTTTTTAAGTCATAGCCTTTAAACATGACGTTAATGGAACACTGAGTTTCTCTAGATACTTATAACCATCCCCCCAAAAAAAGAGCTGACAGAACTCCAGTTTTTAACTCCTCAGATTTCTAGCTACCTAAAGCACTTCAAAAGTAATCGGTACAAGTGACTTAATTTTAGTAACAGAATGTAACATTAATAGCTACAATTAAAATAATGGTTTCTAAATGTATTTCAGGATGTTACTGCTACTTTTTGTCTGATGTGTTTGTGTTTTAAGTGATGGGAAAGGTCTCACTGAATCTCTGCTTCACAGAAAGTCTTAGAAAGAAGTTACAAATTAATTGAGCTCTCTCTCTGTGTCTTTTTTTAAGTAACTGTTTTCTGTAGAACCCTCCAAATACATTTCAAATGTTGACACTAAATTTGAGTGGGTCTGGGCCCAAAGCACACACCTAGCAATAGAACGAGGGGACACAGTCTCAAGTTGTGTCAGGGTAGGTATAGGCTGGATATTAGGAAGAAGTTCTTCACAGAGAGAGTGATTTCCCATTGGAATGGGCTGCCCAGGGAGGTGGTGGAGGCACCGTCCCTGGGGGTCTTCAAGAAAAGCCTGGATGAGGCACTTGGTGCCATGGTCTAGTTGATTGGTTAGGGCTGGGTGATAGGTTGGACTGGATGATCTTGGAGGTCTCTTCCAACCTGGTTGATTCTATGATTCTATGATTAACTTCAGCATTAGCAAGCAGAAGATGTAGTAATAGGACGCAGTAACCTATGTAAGGATTTGTTACAATAGTCATGAATAATGTGAATGATCTGCATATTTGCATCAGGGAAATAAATCATTCTGTTTAGTGTGTGCATGTAATTTGAAATGTCAGGGGCAAGCTGTTTTATTTTAATCATTGATAATTTGTCTTTCATTTCAGGAAGAAAAGCAGATATATTGTGATGTATTAGATAAAGAACTTCATACAGTAAAACTTGAATGCAGCGTTGGTGATTTATATGTTGATCAAAAATCAAAGGTAAGCCATATGTGAAATAGCTTTAAAAACACCCTCAATATGTTGTGAGGATTTTCAGGGGGGTAAAAACCTTATTTTTCAGAATCTCTCCCTCACCCTCTACCAGTATCTTTTGTCATATTGGTATCTGAATCTCTCTCCTACTCTTAAAATTAGTGGCATAAACACTGTCTGGAGAAACTGATTAAGCAATAATATTTGTATTATGCATCAGCTGATTGTGCTTGGCTTCCTAGACAAGTAAGCTGACTAAGGCTATGAACAGATCTGTTAGGGTGATAGAAAGGGAGTAGAAGACAAAAAATGAAAGGGTTTTCTTAGTTCAATATTTTTCAGAGCAGGAAATTCTAAATGAGTTTACTAACAGAGTTTAAATGAAAATATTTTAAGACTACTTTTATTTGTTCTACAGCTGGATTTTAGTTTCCTCTTGGATGCAAGCTCATTTACCAGAGCAGAAGATGACCTCGACATCATCATTAATGCTACCTGGTAAAGTCTAATAAAAAATGCTTGATAAAAGGTACAGCTAGTTTTGGAAAACAGTAGGGAACAGTGGAAAATACTTATCCAAAGTTATCAAAACACAACTGCAAGAAAGCAAATCAGTTGCAAATCTGTAGAGAAAGGGTAATTGCAAAACAACCCAACAACCAAGTAATAGGTATTTAAATTAAATGAGCAGATTCCTGCCAGTATAAAATATACTCCTTTTTTGCAGCCTGACATGTTTTTTTTTAAGCAGTGTTTCCAATCAGCCAAAATGCCTGATTAATATTTGTATAAAGAAATAGTGCATAACCTATGATGGTGCATTCAATGCTCACTTCTCTCTCATTGCATTTTCACAGTAAAAATGAAGATGGGCACATGTTGATGGATAACACGCTAAGCTTAGCCATACCTCTGAAATATGAGATTGAGTTAAATACTCATGGGTAAGTCAGCTTTTGCTAGAGCTTCACAGCCATAGAACTGCCACCTCATTACTATTCTAAATTGCCAAAGCCTTGAAGCAGAAGTGCAATGAAGCTGTAAAATCCAGGAGACAGCACAGCTGTCCTGGGCTCTGACCCATACATTTTGAAGATATTGTTTCTACTGCCAGGAGATGAGAGCAATGATATCCATGGTGCTTTCAGCTTGTTTCTTAACAGACTAGTATTTTTTTAAGAATTGGATTTTTCTTTAATGGAAAGGGCTGTTTAATAAGAGCACAGCAGATCCTCAGACTCCTTGCTTAACATGGCCAATATTCTGGATTTGTGGTGGGGTGCTCATATGAGTGAGGATTTATGACTTCCAATTCATCTACCTTTAAGAGAAAAGACTGCAAATACAGAGAGGATTTCTGTTCAGTGATCCTAGAGTATGTGTATACTTAGGCATTGTTTTGGAAGCTGTCTCCCTGGAGAAACCATGGAGCAGAAAGTTATGCTAAGGATATGTAGCAATTCTATTCCTTAACAAGTTCTGAACCTCTGCAGGTTTGTGTCACCAGCTTCATTTGTTTATGGGACAAATGAGAAAGATTTGCCAGTTACATGTATGAAGGAGAACATCAACTTCACTTTTCATGTAAGAGTTTTCCTTTGTAAATCTTGCTGTTGTGAAGGTTAATGCTTGTATTTCCAGTGCAGCTAATGATAGTCTGAACAGTCCGTAGGGGAACTTTAAAAGGGCATAGTGAGCCATTTCTGTGCATTAGTGATGGAAAGTGGCTGCTAGTACTTCTTTGAACACTTTTTTTTCAGCCTGGACATTCTTCCACTGAATGGTGAGACAACACTTAGCACAAGCAGGACTGAAATTGGTAGAGCACTTCTGACTTGCCACTTCTTCCGTTAAGACACACTTTAAAAGAAATTATCTTACGAGAAGAGGAACGAGTTGCTCCTTTTAAGAGCATCTATGGGTATCAGATTTGTCTCCAGTGGATTAAAAGCAGGAGTCAGACATTAATCACTCCTAGCTCCTTTTGCATATTCTCCCAGAAGGCAGTCTGTATGACCTCAGGGGAGTTATCATAGATTAGGGCTACTTACTCCTTGGGTTCAGAGAAGTGAAGTGTTCAGGAAGCCCATGACTAAATTAAGCAACTGCTAACAAAATCACTTTCATGACAGCCTAACAACACAGGTACTACTCCATTCGGTGAAGTTTCATATATTAGTACTTTAAATATACATATTTTGTTACTTGAATAACAACCATGAATTAAAGCTTTATATGTCTAACATTCATCCCCCCAAGGTTATCAGTGCAGGACCAAGCATGGCTCCAAACACAAACTTCGAGATAATGATACCTAATGCTTTTCCACCCCATGACTTCAAATTATTCAACGTGCTGGATATCAAGGTAAGCACAGATTATTTAATATCATTTTAGTAGCTATATGTATTCTATTAAAAAGAGAAGCAGAGCACAGTAAAATTAAGATCAGTTTGCTAGCTATAGTGAAGCAGAGAGAGCAAGAATAGTGTGATCTTTTCACTGTGAGGGTGACAGAGCCTTGGAACCAGCTGCCCAGGAAGGTTGTGGAGTGTCTCTCTCTGGAGACAGTCAAGAACTGTCTGCATGTGTTTCAGTGTGAACTGTTCTGGCAAGGGGGCTGGACCAGATGTTCTTTCGAGGTCTCTTCCAGCCCTTGACATTCTATGATTCAGCCCCCTGTGTTTAGAATTCAGAAAGTAAAATGTACATTTCTTTTGAGCTTCTTGCCTTTTAGAAATCTGTATTGTAATTATTATCTGGTGTTTAGATTCTAACATTGATGATGCCATTTATTTCCAGACAACAGTTGGACAGTGCTCCTATAATAAATATCCCAGAAACTGTAGTGCAGCAGAAAAAAATGAAAACATACTGAAGGATGTTGTCACTTTCTTTTCAAAGCCTGCTAAGAGACAAATGGTAAGGTCTGTCTTTTGGCATCAGTGACTATATGAATAAGCTTTAAGACAATGGTATATCTTATCCTGTGAGGTCACTAGAGCAGTCTTTCAAGGATTTATGATGAGACCCATAGTAAGTTCAGCACAGTCATAAGTGACTTCAGTGGAAGGGGTGAGAACTGAGATGAGAAAGTTGATTAATGACATGTCCCTGAAGTCAATGTGGATGACAGTCATCTACAAAGAACTGGCAAAGGGTCATGTAACTGAATAAGTGGGCAAAGAGAACAGATGAAATTCATTAACAGAAAATGATGGAAGAACAGTCTTAACTTTAATTAGACAAAGTATGCAGATCAAATATTCATTACCTTTTCCACGTCAAAAAAGTGCCATCAAACAGTAACTAGTAGGAGCCATGTTAAAAAAAACCAACAAACACCACACCAAAACCTGTAAGTAGTACTTAACAGTGGAACCTCTGACTGAAGGGTGTTACAAATGCTAAAAATAGGTTAGTTTCAAGGGAGATTATACAAGTTAATGGGAGTGAAAGACATTAAGAATTGCAAAATATATAGAAATCATTTTTGGCTCAGGAAGTTCTTACTAAAAATATTTGAGAGTCTGGAAGAGTATCACACCTGCCTGGCCTGTTCAAGTTCATTCCTAGGTACCTGGCCTGTCCAAGTTCATTCCTCTGTACCTGCTGGAGACAACAATCAAAAATTGCTATCCTGGCCCTACATTTGCAAGGGTTTGTTTCATGTTTCAGCCTTTTAAAAAGGTGACAATTTTAAAATATATAAATTTGGTACCCTAAGGAAGCATGTTATAAGGAACATCAACCAGTGATTGACACACAGCCTGCACTAGAGGATCAAATCAGAACTCCACAGAATCTTTAAGGTTGGAAAAGACCTTTAAGGTCACCAAGTCCAACTGTAACCCAGCTACGATGACCACTAAACTACATCCTGAAGCACCACATCTACAGATGTGTATGCATCTACTTGGGCATTGCAACCTTGGATCAAGAATGTAATCACACCCAGGCTTGCTTTTTGTCATCTCCAGAGTGCTTGCTGTCAGCATACACGTGTAAGGCTCACTTGTACTGGATATCATATACCTATTGTTGTTTGCCATTCTGTAAAATCTGTTATTTTTCAGTTGGAAAAAACTTGACTTTTTCAGAAAAAAATATTTCTTGTCTTCTAGAACAATTAGGTTGGTTCCCTGTACTGTTCCTTTAGCACTATGGATCGACAGTGTAGGGGCACACTCTGAATTTCCAAGAACAAACATGGATATTTTAGTTTTTCTGGATCCCTGAATGTCTTTAATGGTAAAATTATTAACTCAAAAAGCTTAAGCTTTAATCTTTCCTTCCCTTCTACAGTACTGCATGAAAAATGACAGCCTTTGCTTACAAATACATTGCAAGCTTGGAAACATGGAAAGTGGGAAAGAAGCAACAGTTCAGTTGCAGCTGGAGGCTACTCCTTCACTTTTAGAAATGGTAACACATGAATTTTTGATACTTGAGGGGAATATTTCAAGGCTTATCTCCATTATTTTCTGCATGTAAATCCCAAGTATTATGTATTTTTGGAAACAGTACAACTAAATCCAACTCTCAGGTTTTAACCTCTTTTGTTTTCAAGGCATAGTCTCAAGGTTATATATAAAAAATGAAGGCGCTGAAAAACCTCTATTTTAGCTTATAGCTTTATTTTATAGTGGGTATTGCTTTGCCTCTTCTGGCTGTGTTACACAGGATTGAGATTTAATTTCAACTCACAATGGTACTTTTCTAAGAAAAGCAGCATGGATGGGGACTTAAGTAAAATCCAACTGGGCTTCATTCCAGCTCCTGGTACTAATTTGTTTTGTGATCAGAAAAAGGCCATTGTGTGTTTGTGTGAGATTCTGTTTCTGTGAGCAGCTGGGCTACCATTTTTGCTGGGCAGGAATTAGTGTTGGAGTTATTTGTTTTAAAGATGGCATTTTTAATTTTATTTTAAATCAGGATGATGTATCAACACTGAAGTTTGAAATAAGAGCAACAGCCTCACCAGAAAAAAACGTTAAAGTTATCGAACTCCACAAGGACAAACAAGCTGCATATGTAAGAATGCTCTTAATGAATTTGTGATAAACTTGTTAAAAGTAGTGTTTGGGTGTTACCTGTCGTGTGTCCCCTCCCCCCCTCAACTTAAGAAAATCACCCAGACTAGACTTAGCCCATATGGAAATTGAATGAAGCTCTATATTTACAGCTTAGCACAATATACAAGCAGATATTTACAATATATGCAGCTGTAGACAGAAATATACAAGTAATACAGAAACACAACAGCCCTCCCAAAAACCAGAGTCCCCAGGAGGGGCTCCCAACCACCCTTCCACCTTCTCCCCACCCCTTTACCTTACCCCAGACTTTGCCTTATGCACAAGGTGAGTTTGGAGGGTCGGCCAGGGGTTAGGAAGCAGATGGATTAGTCACACAGACAGCAGGTTAGAGAGAGAGAAGTTCATGCAGCCTCAGAGACAGCGAGAGACTCTGTTATCTGTGTTTGTGTTCTTGTTCTTATACATCTCAGCAAGCTTATGAGTGAAGTAGACATCACCATTGTTTCCTTTCCACAGCCTGTAATCTAATTCCTCTCACCAAAATATCTCAGCTAGGCTCAAACTAGCACAAGTAGAAAAACCAACAGCAATTAAAACTGTGTAATTTTATACACAGGCAATTACACTTTTGAGTACTTAACATTATAGTCATTAATTTTCCTAGGTTGTGTCTTTTTAAGGGAAAATAATCATTGGTACTAAACTTATTTGCTGCTTTCCAGGTCTATTTGGAAGGAGTGCACCACCAAAAGCCAAAATACCATGTTACTGTGCTAATCATTGGCATAGGCTTAATAGTTGGTGTTACCTTGCTTTTGATTCTTTCACTTCTATTATGGAAGGTAAGTTTTCAGTATTTCTCACTTGTTCTCAAGTTAAAAATTCACATTGTTAGTGGATGGTGTTTGCTAATGCAGGTTAAAGGATAAATAATATCTGTCCTTTCTCCAAAAAAAAAAACAGGCAGCCAGAATTCCACCCTTAGCTTCTGTTTTCTAAATGCTTCCCCATTTTCCTTCATTCTGTCTTTTGCCTATTTTACATCTCCTGTTATTTACAGCACAAATTTTCTTCCCGTGTTTTCATGTGGCATCACATCTTTCCAAGTGACCTTGTATCATTTAATACCTTCAAATGGATCAGTAAAGGTGGAGCACCATCTTGCAAATATGCCACTTGACACATGATGATTAATTGTCTACAAAATAGTTTCATGCCAGAATAAAAGGTTTAAAATCTTAAAACTGCAACATAAATGCTAAAAAAATCCTGTGCTTAAGTAAACCAGAAAACTATGAGAGATTCACCTTCTCTGATGAGCAATTAAGTGACTGTCAACTACTTCACCTATATGCTGACCTTCTCCACCCCTCATGCTTCCCAAGGAAGTGTACAAATGAAATTAATTCAACAGGGAAGTTCTATTACCATTTTACAATTGAAAAAATCCTGTATTCTGTGCAATTCACTAGCCCACATGCCTTTAACTCCTTGCAGGAGAGTATTAGCTCCCCAAAACAATAAAAGAATCAGCAAACCCACTGTTATGATTGAGAAGTAATACTTGCTTACTACTTGTATGACAAAACAACAGCAAATACTGTTGTTCCTTAACACCATGCATATTATTTTGCTTTCTCTTTTATGGGTTAGATAGCAAAAGATGTTGCTGACAATAGATAAAAAATTCTGTATTTCAGGTTGGCTTCTTCAAAAGGCAATACAAACCAATTTCTCAAGACAGCAACGGAAGAAACAGCTGGAGTTTTACAAACGGGAACAAAGATGACTAAGATGGCAAAAAATGTTTGATTTTTTAAAGTGAAGAATTTAAGATTTGGGTTAATTGACAGGAGAAATACCCATGTCAAGAAAACTGGTCTTGAGGTCACTCACTCTTACAAAACACACTTGTTTCCTTGAACTTTATGGAGGACTACATCTTAGAGAGTACTGTTGTGTTTCTAATTTGATAAACCAAATTGATTCGAAGTCATATTTGAAATGCTGGGTTCAAACAGACAGAAGAACACTAAAGATAAAAGAAGAATTACTTTCTGGAAAGAAGAATTTGTAAAAAGTTTTATGTTGGGCCAGTCCTGGAAAAAAAGATCTCAAACATATTAGCCTGAGTTACTCTATTCAGTAACCTTTTCACGTGACATTCAAGAAGAAATCCTCCCTTGTCTTGCTTTGGCTTTTTTACAAGGGTAAATTAACTTGAACCAACAGAAGGACTGGAAATAAGCACATGGATGTACAGAATGGCTATCAGAAACTCTCTGGGGCTTCTGAAGGTAACCTCAAACTTTGGCTTCACAGGTACAACCCCAACACTGCAGAGACTTACAAATCCAGGTAAAGCAGAACCAGAAAAGTCAAAGGTGGATCCAAACTGGGACTTCTGTGGGGCAGCCTGGAGATGCAGCACAGAAGCCTCCTTCAACTGTAGAAAGAGTAATGTATTTGAGATCATCATTTGTAGCCATCTTGGGCTGGGACTTGCAAACATGAGCTGTTTCATCCTTTCCTCAGTTACTGCTGTCATGATGTTTTAGACTTCTCCAATGACAATTTCTCTGTGGGGTTTTTTGAAGCAAGTATTTATTTTTATTTATTTGAAGATTTTTCTATAGTACTGGGCATAGTTGTATTTAGTACAGGCATCCTTCCAGGACATGAAGAAACCCCAAAGACTTCACATGATGACAAAATAGTGAAACACCTACCCAAAAGATTCCAAATAGCAACCTTCCTGGGCCAAATTTTATCTTTAGATGTGCCATCTTTTGCCTGACAGTACTTAGTGAGGAAGTAATTTGGAGAGCTAGCTTGGGTTCGGAGGAAGCTGTCAGATAAATATGATCCAAAACAGGCATCCTCAGGAGCCATTCTGGAGAAGCAAATGACTGAATAGAAACATGGTTCAAACCACTGTTCTGCTATTACAGGAAGTTTCTTCAGCTAGATTAAGTTTGCACTGCCACCTAGCTTTGGAGAAACAGTACAAGCCAGGGGAAAAAAAAACTTGTTACTTTGCTCCCCAGCACAACTGGAGAACGTACAACTTCTTCAGTAACTGAATTAACTGCAAGAGCAGGATGGCCTTTTTTGCTGTGCCTTTGATGTCTTTCTGAACTGCAAGGAGAAATGAATGTAATATCTACATACACTTTGAAGCTGCACCATCTTACAGGAATTAGCCTGAGACACAAAAGCAAATGGAGTGCCTTCGAAAAGCACTTTTGCTAATAGAGTGTTTGGTGCCATAAAAGTCATATTGTCCACAGCCTCTAAAGTTATTTGGGACCATTTTGTAATTTCCTTTCACTGTTTGATGCCAAAGATGTGGATTACGCTGAAGTAAATATTCTCTCTCAAATCTTTTGCAGTGTAAGGACAAACCAAAGTGCATATATTAAAGAAAATCTACACAACAAGAAACTCGCACCCCCCAAAACCAAAATAAAGTCAAATATTTTCTTGTAAGTCTCTGAAAATAGACACAAAATGCTTATCTTCCAAATTTCTGCACTTTAACAAAAGTACCTTTGAATAGAAATTGATTTGGTAAGTATATACCTCAAGTACTGGAAGAAGCATTAACATTCTTTTTTGTACAAACAATGCAAAGAAGTGAAACCAAAGCATTCTTTTTTTAATCTCTGAAATGGTTTACATAAGGCAGTAGCTGTAATAATACTGCCTTGGAAATTGTATGCTTCCTACTCAGATTTTATTACAAAGATGTAAATGTTGGCTACCTATTCTTAGGTCATGAAGCAAAATTCAATTAGCTTTTATAAGCCAGATTGTCAAAAATGAATGTACAATGTCCTGCTGGTGGCAAGGTTATAAATTATCATTCTGTTTCATGCTATTAAAAAGAACTCCAACCCATTAAGCACATGAATGCTATTTCTTCTGCAAGTTCAATTATTTTGTTAATGTTCACTTATGTAATAAAATCAGGTAAATCTACTAGATGTAGCTGGAATCTCCTTCTTGGGCAACTTAAGATAATTTGAACTAAATTTCTTAAACATGTTAAAAATATTTTATGTGATGTAGTATCAGCTGTAGTGGCTTACCTGGGGACTACTCACTGCGACTCAGACAAGAAGTATATGCTGAAGTGAGAGGTTCCAACCAGATGTGAGGAAAGCATCTTCCTCCTGAGGACAGCCAGGCCATCTTGGAACTGAGGTGCAGAGAGGCTGTGTCATCTCCATCCTTGGAGGTTTCAAGGCTGGACTACATAAAGCCATGAGCAATCAGATCTGATCTTGTAACTAGACCCACGCGTAGCAGGAGGTTGGAATACAGCCCCATTAGGACCCCATCCAGTGCAAAGAGTGGTGCGACTCCTATCCTGCCCTGCAGCCACTCGCTGCAGCACAGAGAGCAGAACTAGCTGTAAGACTCCTATACAGATTAATTGCTTATGAAACAGGCATTTGATTTTCTATTAATTTGGCCTCTATTACTGGCCAGGTTTGTCTGCAGAATCTGCACAGGACTTCCAACAAGCAACAGCTTGTCCTTAGAAGACAAAGAACCATCTGCAGCCCTGTAGGTGTAGTACATCTTTGCCTGACGCATTTAACAGTTTTGCACAAATAGTATTTAGAATAATATAATAGCTGTAGCTCCCATCTATAAAGACTTAGGCACTGCATTTACCACAGTCTTAAAAGGACTGGATTTCACCTTATATTCAACTGCTTGAAGAACTTAAAGCAAGTCACTCCAGCTACGAGACAATACAACTTCCATACCGTTATTTGTCCAACACCTGAAGGACTCACAGACAAGCAAGAAGGGAAACGTCTGTTATACCTGTGGTCCTGCAGACAGACGAACTTGGTCAATCCTCTCCTTTTCATCATGGCAGAGAAGGAATTTGAGATGACAGCAAATAAGCCTATAGAACTGTATTAATAAATTACAACCCCCCCAAACATTCATTAAAAAAAATATGCTTATTCCCTATAAAGAAGTAATAATAATTCAAGCCAGGTCTAAGTCATTTATCATTACTTTATTCTCAGCAACTAGGCTGAATATCATTTCAGTTCTAGGGTAGATAAAATATTTTTAAAGATTTCTTTTGTGGAAAGAGTAGTCTTTAAAATACATTTCAGTCAGGAAAAGCCACGTAAAACAGCAGCATATTGTTTGGTTCTACTTTTTGACTACAAACAATTTGAAAGCAAACACATTAAGGCAAGAGTAAAACTGGTAACTACAAATTAAGTACTTGATTAAAAAAATATATCTAGTTTTTGACATTGTTCTTCACCATGAGGTTGCACCAAACCTCCATTCACTCACTCTACTTGAACTGACAAGGAGAGCAGCATAGTACTGGTAGCACAGGCTTACAACTATCTCATACTGTATAGCAGTAGGTAAAATAATATTACAGAAAATCATTTTCTTCTGCTATAAATGTGAGGTTTCACTAAGGAAACAATATATAATCAGATTTATTTTTTTCTTGTTAGGCCCAATAGTTTCTTTACAGTTAAATACAGCCAGATAAAAATATATAACTTTATAATAGTTCTGGTTTAAAATGTTTATAAACAACCCAGTTAAGCACAATAACTGAACTCAGCGAGTGAAAAACTGGGGCCTTGAAAAACTCTGCACAGAGGTAAGAAAAGGATTCTTTAACATAGAACTTGCAGTGCCTCCCTTCTATATGCAATTGCATGTTGCTTGGGAACGCTCCAGGTCATCAGTGTTCACTCCATAGAGATTGATCAGTTGAGGATGCACCCTGTGAAATAAGGAAAGTCAAACTTTTATCAGTTTCATTAAGAAAAGTCCATATGGGTCATAACAAACCTTTCCAAAGATGAGCAGAGGCCCAAACAACAGCAAAAGAGCCAGGCTGGGCAGTGCATGCCAGTACTAGCCTCAGTCCCAGTTTTGGCATCACCTGTGTTCCATACAGATGTCACACAATTCTGAGGGCAGTACTCATCTGCTACAGGTGCTCATCCACAAACACAGCATGGGCCTTACCGAACGTGAACTTCCGAGGCTTCTTTCAGTAGGTCTCCATCTATATTCCAAGGGTGATGCCGTTCTGCAGAGGCAGCATTCATACATTTATTTTCTTTGGCATCAAGCCCACTTCCAAGCCTTGGTTGTACTTTTACTTCTTGAACCGTGTAGGTCTCAACAAAGGGAAAATTAAACTAAAGCAAACACAGATATATATTAAATGAAGATGAAAGACAGAGGCAGTAACTTAGCAACAAACTGGATTACCTGAAATAAAGAGCTTCCCCCTTTTTTTCTTTCTTAAATAAATGAGAACACTTAATTCCAGTAGGCATTATGTAGTCCAGCTAGCATTTATAGATTAACATGCTATTTTTGTCCCAAACTGCCTCAGAAAGAATGGTAGTGTCCTGTTTCTGTTTCCATGCCAGACTTGCTCTGCCTGCAGATGAAGTGGTATATTTTGCACACTCCAAAATGGCAAAAGTCTTCTGAAAATGTGGCATTCCAAGCAGATTTTTTTTTCTGTGCTATATTTATCACAACCACTAATCCTGTCCTAAACAAAGCTAGTCAGAATTCTAGTAAATGGTTAAGGTTAAAGGAAGGTCCACATCTCCTTTTCTAATTTCTAAGTACAATGGTAGAGATAAAAACAAAGCCTTTCTTCAAAGGCATAACTGGAAAACATATATTATTTCCTAAATGAAGCTGCTTGTGCTGTCACATGGAATTGTCAGTTTGCTCTCCAAACTGTCTGACTGCTGATGCACACAAAACTAAACCTTGTAAAAGTGATTTCACATAATCCAGAAACATCTGAAGGAGTTACCAGTGTGCTTAGCCCACACATCAGGTCTTTTAGACAGCTATGAAGCTCTTTTCTGCAGACACGCAATAATGACCACAGTTTGAAATGAAGTTCTGCAAAGAGTCATTAACTAGGTGAAGTGCATACCTGCTAAAAATCAATGATCAGAATCCACTGCTACCAGCATAGCACAGAATCACAGAATCAACCAGGCTGGAAGAGACCTCCAAGATCATCCAATCCAACCTATCACCCAGCCCTGTCCAGTCAACTAGACCATAGAATCATAGAATCAACCAGGTTGGAAGAGACCTCCAAGATCATCTAGTCCAACCTATCACCCAGTCCTAACCAATCAACTAGACCATGGCACTAAGTGCCTCAGCCAGGCTTTTCCTGAACACTTCCAGCAATAGCAACTCCAGCACCTCCCTGGGCAGCCCATTCCAATGGCAAACACTCTCTCTGAGAAGGACTTCCTCCTAACATCCAGCCTAGACCTCCTCCAGCACAACTTGAGACTGTCCCCCCTTGTTCTATTGCTGGTTGCCTGGCAGAAGAGACCAACCCCCACCTGGCTACAGCCTCCCTTCAGGTAGTTGTAGACAGCAGTGAGGTCACCCCTGAGCCTCCTCTTCTCCAGGCTACACGACCCCAGCTCCCTCAGCCTCTCCCCAGAGGCCTTGTGTTCCAGGCCCCTCACCAGCTTTGTCACCCTTCTCTGGACACATTCCAGCATCTCAACATCTCTCTGAATTGAGGAGCCCAGAACAGGACACAGTACTCAAGGTGATCTGCAATTGTGGATGTTACCTATTTCTGACAAAGAGTTGCCTGATGCGCCTGTCCCCCACCCCCCCTAGTCTGTGTTCTCGATCTCTGTACTACACAAAATTTTACCACCCCACGTGTTTCCTTTATTGTGGTGAAAGGGCTTTACATCCATAAACCTGCAGTACAACACAAATACAACTTAAACCACAACAGATGGGCTGAAATAGGCTAATCGGTATTAGTCTAGCGATTTAAAAAAACCCTCAGATAAAAAGGGGGCTAATGTATTCTGACAGGAAGCTAAGTCTCCTTACCAGAATGCTAACATTAACACTTGCAGCATGGCTACCTTCACCATTAACTGTTCTCTTTATAACCACCAGAAGATAATTAAACCCTACCTGATTTCTTTCGCTAGTGTATCTCTTCAGGTGCTTGATAAACTCTGTCCGAGAAGTATTTTGCACGAGAATAAGAGCCATGCTTCCATTATTCAACCTGAAAAGCACACCAGTTTAGTTCTCAAAAGGAAAAAAACATTCATTTGGAAGTTCAACAAGCTCTGTAATAGTCTAAGTTACAAAAAAACCCCCAAACCAAACCCCAAAACCCTACCAAGAATAAATAAAGAGCTTGCTAAATCTTTTTGCCAACTTGCCCTGCAGCTTGGTAAGAAATGAGGTTACTTAGATTTATAACAGGTACTGTAATAACAACATTGTACTCCCCTTTATCAATACCCATTATTTATTGAACATACAACATATGATTTTTTAATACCCTGCTTTTCCACTTAACAGATTGCTTTTAAACGTTTGGGATCACAAATTTATCTTTTTGCTTTTATCTCTAGCAAAGCATAATGATTACCATAAATGGTAGAAGGCAGAGCTTTAACAAGAAAGCCTTGCTGCATGCAAGCACATCCCTATCGTACAACCCAGTGCAGATGGGTTCATTTACCTGTGTGATGGTTTGGGTGTTCCCTGTCACCCCACACATTAGAAATCACCCAGACTAGACTCAGCCAGCTCTGGAAATATGATTGAAGCTTATATTTACAGCTAGCACAATATGCAAGCAGATATTTACAGTATACACACAAATATACAAGGTAAAAGGTAATACAGAAACACAACTCCCCTCCCAGAAACCTGAGTCCCCAGGAGGGGCTCTCCACCACCCCTTCACCCTCCCCCTACCCCTCTCAACCTTACCCCAGTTCCAAGGAAGAATAGAGGTTCGACCAGGGGGTTAGGAAGCAAAGTGGATTAGTCCAAAATGGAGGGTGAGGTTAGAGAGTAAGATGTAGCTCAGCCAGCAGCCCCCAATGAGAGTGGTTATCTATGTTTTTATTTCTTGTTCCTATCCATCTCAGCAAGCCTATGAGTGAAGTAGACATCACCATTGTTTTCCTTTCACAGCCTGTAATCTAGTTCTTCTCACCAAAACATTCTAGCCTGCTTCAAACTAGCACAACCTGCTCCACTAACACCCTTGCTGCCCTAACAAAGATCCTGATAGTCAACTGCGCTGCTGTTCAAACTCTTTGAGCAGTTCTCAGTACAGATCTACTTACACATTTCACAAAGCACCTAAAAGTTAAAAGCCAAGGGAATTTTGTTCAAGGTGAAACAGCCATACCCTAGAGATTAATCAAGAAGAGAGCCTACAGTGCAGACACTCCACAGTTCTAGGTACTCAGCTGCTGTTGATATTTTAGCATCTTTAAGAATTCAGGTCAGACAATGAGCCAGGGTCAGTTTGGAAATTCCTTAATGTGATTTTACCTTGTCAGAGGAGCTAACAGCCTGAATTTCAATTATTCCTCAGGGTTAAGTTACAGAGACAAATCAATGTTCAACAAAAGTAGCTGACAAACATGACAATCACTGCTGAGATTGTATTCTATAGAGAATACAGAATCTTCTGCATGCATACATAGGTTATATATATTTATTCAACATGTATGCTTGGAAAATACACAAAGAATATTTTTGAAGAGTACTTACAGACTACCTCCATGGATTTCTTTCTACTCACAGTTCTCTGGCTACTGAACAACTGCTCCAGGAATGTCCACAGACTATGCAACAGCACAATCTATGAAGGTAATTTTTACATAACCACTGAACAAGTCACCTGGCATAGCATTACTTTACTGATTTAGAAAACAGTGGTAGTAAAACTGAAGTTGCCTCATCATATCTGCTGCAACATATAGGCACAGTAGGCTACTGGGCACGTTTGGCACCGTGACCTCTTGTCTTTAGAGATCACTAAGACTTCTCATTAAGTCTCTTGAAAGTTCAATGTGCAATGAAGCACAACATCTATGCTGCAAAGAAACAGATGTCCCAGAAGGCTTACTTAGTACAGTTAAACATATCTTGACAATTTCTGCAGATTTAGACTAGTATAACCAAAGCCACAGGCAGCAAAGACTTCATTCCATGTCAAATGTCTTCACATGGCAAAAAAAACAGAGAAAATATGACAGAGCAAAAAAAACCTTACTGAGTTTAGCTGATGCTTCCATGACCAGTCCTGAGTCTTTAACTATTAGTGCAACTGCATCAGGAACAGTGTGGCCAGCAGGACAAGGGAGGTTATTCTTCCCCTGTACTCAACACTGGTCAGGCCACACCTTGAGTACTGTGTCCAGTTTTGGGCTCCTCAATTCAAGAGAGATGTTGAGGTGCTGGAACATGTCCAGAGAAGGGCAACAAAGCTGGTGAGGGGCCTGGAGCACAAACCCTATGAGGAGAGGTTGAGGGAGCTGGGCCTGTTTAGCCTGGAGAAGAGGAGGCTCAGGGGTGATCTTATTACTGTCTACAACTACCTGAAGGGAGGTTGTAGCCAGGTGGGGGGTGGCCTCTTCTCCCAGGTAACCAGCAACAGAACAAGGGGACACAGTCTCAAGTTGTGGCAGGGGAGGTATAGGCTGGATATTAGGAAGAAGTTCTTCACAGAGAGAGTGATTTCCCATTGGAATGGGCTGCCCAGGGAGGTGGTGGAGGCACCGTCCCTGGGGGTCTTCAAGAAAAGACTGGATGAGGCACTTAGTGCCGTGGTCTAGTTGACTGGCTAGGGCTGGGTGCTAGGTTGGACTGGATGATCTTGGAGGTCTCTTCCAACCTGGTTGATACTATGATTCTATGATTTATGTTTCCTCTACTGAAAAGCCTTACAGTCAAGATGCTATGCACTGTGAGAAATGAAGCACCTGTCTGAAGAGTCTGCTCTTCCTACCCTACTAACTGACTACACACCTAAGATTACTTTTAAAAAGAAGGAAAGATAGGTGCCCTTACATAAAAGGATAGGGGGACACACTGAGCTACTGCACAGCAGGAGAAACAGGTTCTTTCAAACTGTAGTCACGGCACTGAGTTGTCAAAAAATCCCTGTCACTGAGAAATGTGCCAAAACAGACAGAAAGGAAATGTAAAGCTACAAAACAATTTCTTCAGTTCTTGTCAGATTTTTTTTCCACTGAATGCTGCGTAGCACATTAAAGGCTGAACAGAGTAAGTGCCTAAGAGGAGACAGCCTTGAGATATGCAAGGCCTAGCAAGACTGCTGTAGCAAAGAAAAATTCTTAACAAGAGCTTCATCCAAAGGTGGAGTTTTCTGCATTGTTTCCAAGAAGACAAATCCTACCAGACTAGTCAATAATTTTTAATCAAATCACCTGCTAAATTCTGAGGCACATTTTCACCTATTGATTATCTATTTTCACCTAATGATAATCAAATGAAACAGAATGAATCATTCCATAAACTCCTCTGAGTGCTGTTGAGGTTTTTTTAAGAGAGAGACTGAGAGAAATGTTTCTGTGTTCTTGTTTGAGAGTGTTGCTGTATTTCAGGCACATCTTATTATTTTACTTGTCAACTGGATACAAGTACAAATATTTATCATACAATAACTGTTTTGATCACCACAAAGTATGCTCTCAACAACAAGCTAAAGGCAAAATGAGTCAGTATCAACACCTAGACTACAAACTTCTTTGTTTCCTAAAATGCCACAGGTAGAAGCTGCCTTTCCCAATTTGGGGGAAATAAAACTAAATAGAATACAAGTGTGAAGTTCAGTTTGTCATAACAGGAGGAAGATTCACAGCCTGGTTTTGCTTGCTGTGAAGCAGAAGATGAGGGGCAACTTTACATCTGAGAAAACCAAAACGCAATCAAAAAATGAAGTATCTGCATAGAGCCAAATCCTATGACAGATGACTGCTCAATGACTACTCCTTAAGCCAGACTTGCCAACTAACTTAATCACAGCAATTATCCACTCATTCTAGTTAGACTGCTTGACCTTATTTGCCTGATCCAAAAACTGATTACAATTCCTGGGATTACCAAGTCTGCTGCGGTGCGTGCTCCCTCCCCCATTCCAGAGGGACTAGACTACCTAAACACAGGCTCATATTCTTGGAAAAGACAAGGTCTTAAGGTAAGATGTCAGAATTTATAGACATGTCTAATTCTCTAAACCCCTACTGACCTCGTATTAGGTGCCAAGCCTCTTGGTGCCATTGAACACAGACAAGGGATTGCCATAATGCTCACATTCAGGAAGTGACCCTGAGTTTTGTGCCATTGATTCTTGCTACCTAAATATAACAGAGTAATTCTCTGTTACTCCACTTTCAGCAGCCACAGTTAGCTTTCAAACAATCACAAAAGCCAAACTCACCTTTTTTTTTGGTTTTCACTTTCTTCTTTCTAAAAGAGTGGAAACATGCAAGCATAACAAGTTAAATTCATTTTAGCACATTCAACCCACATCTATTTCAGAAAAACACTAAGGTATTAATGCAACTGAACAAGGCAGTAATCCTCAGTGGAAGACTGCTTTGTAACAAATCCTCTGCAGTCTATAGGGAATGTTTTACAAAGTGCACAAGTTTGCAGTTCTCAAGGCATAGATGTATGTTTTTTTTCCAAGATTGTTTTATCACAAGATCAAAGCTGAACAAAATGAAGAATTTGTACAATTTTATCTTCAAAGAGATATATTTTTCTCACTTTGGAACTGTTTGACTTAGTTTTACTTACCTGTCATTCTCATGATGGTCTCCCTGTGGAATTTGTACTGGTACAAATGATATTTCACATTCCTCTGGCCTAGAAAAATACTGATATTTACCATCATGTACACCAGTATTCTGACTGCTAGGCAGACTTTTATCCATGTCAAGGTGGCTTTAAGAAAATCATGAACATAACAAAATTTATCTCCTTTTTAACTTGTAAGAGGGATATACACCACACCTGAGTTAGAATAATAGAATCAACCAGGTTGGAAGAGACTTCCAAAATCATCCAGTCCAGCCTATCACCCAGCCCTATCTAATCAACTAGACCATGGCACTAAGTGCCTCATCCAGGCTTTGCTTGAACACCTTCAGGGATGGTGACTCCACCACCTCCCTGGGCAGCCCATTCCAATGGCAAATCACTCTCTCTGGCAAGAACCTCCTCCTAACATCCAGCCTAGACCTCCCCTGGCACAACTTGAGACTGTGTCCCCTTGTTCTGTTGCTGGTTGCCTGGCAGAAGAGACCAACCCCCACCTGGCTACAGCCTCCCTTCACGTAGTTGTAGACAGCAATGAGGTCACCCCTGAGCCTCCTCTTCTCCAGGCTAAACAACCCCAGCTCCCTCAGCCTCTCCTCATAGGGTTTGTGTTCCAGGCCTCTCACCAGCTTTGTCACCCTTCTCTGGACACGTTCCAGCACCTCAAGATCTCTCTTGAATTGAGGGGCCAAAACCTGGACACAGTACTCAAGGTGTGGCCTGACCAGTGTTGTGTACAAGGGAAGAATAACCTCCCTCGTCGTACTGGCCACACTGTTCCTGATCCAGGCCAGGATGCCATCAAGAAGTCAAGATAGCTAACTACTGTTGCCTATATTTTCAGCACAGTAACCATTGCAGTTTCTTAAAGGTAATGAGAAATAATAGAAAGCCATAAGAGCTCATGGCATACTTAAGATCTGCCAGTGTTTTGAGAAAAGCAAAATCCTTCCGCTGACTGGCGGGCATCCAACGGTGCTTTTCAGCCAACTCTAGAGTCCTTGCACCAAAACCAAACATAGCTGAGAACCCAAATCGCAACAGCTTGCTTGGAGTACTGAAAGTACAGACATCCACTGGTTGAATATGTCCTAAAATTTCAAAGAGAAAGATCAGCAATTACAAACAATGTCTGTGTAATTTCAAACAGAATGAAAGTTACTCTTTCTTTTTCACCTAATTTAGCAGCAGGGAAAGAAAAAAGCCCAGACTCTTCTTCCCTTAGGAGGTCAGGTTTTACTGTGGTAGAGCAGAACCAATCTAGATATAATTAAGACTCCATAAAAGTGGTCATTTCAAAGAAAAACATCCAGATGCTTCAAATTGTTAAAGAAGTTATGGTGAAAATTCATCTGCTTCATCAGGAGGAAGTTTTTCCCCAGAGAGAGTGATTGGCATTGGAATGGGCTGCCCAGGGAGGTGGTGGAGTCTCCACCTCTGGAGGTGTTCAAGAAAAGACTTAGTGCCATGGTGTAGTTGACTGGCTAGGGCTGGGTGATAGGTTGGACTGGATGATCTTGGAGGTCTTTTCCAGCCTGGTTGATTCTATGATCCTATTCAAATTTTCAACAATTAGTATTAAAGGAAATGTAATATTGCAACCTAAATATTTACAACCACATTTCACCAAATACTTGTAATGACCAAACACTGCGCTGAAAGAGATGTGGGAACTCTTAAATATAGGTTTTAAATGTATTTATGTTTACAGTTACAGAATTTAGGCATCTAATTCTGTTCAAGACTGGGTATGTAATTCACTTTTTTCTTTTATAGCATCTGTGTGGTTTCCCTTGGAAAAGACAGTTTTAGGTTTTGACTGTAAAGGCCAATTACTATCTAAGAAACAGAACAAGGGATCTTCCACTGCTGACTGCTAGGTCTAGAAAACAAATACTCAAGATGAACCCATTCCCCATTATTATGTTTCCATTTATTTTTTTTCCTTTTGACAGGAGGAAGTGCTCTAAACAAAAATTGCTTTGAGAGGAATACTAACACTGCCCAGCTAAGTATTTGCTATTCCATAATTCCTGAAAACAAGGTTTGGAATAGCAACCTCCTTTTTTCTTTTAGCATCATTAGATTTTCACATTCAAAAGCCTACTTACAATGCAGACCAAGGGGAAAGTGGCACAGGGTTTTTTTTCTACTAACAAAGCTTTCTTACAAGAGCCATTAGTATTTAAAAGAAATGCAAATGGTGTTAAAAGGTGAATGATACTTTCTCAGAAATAAGACAATGCTTTCCTGACCTGGCCAGTCCTAACCACTTAAAGCTGAAAGTACTGCATATTTCTCTATTGTCTGGAACACAAGGCCTGTGAGGAGAGGCTGAGGGAGCTGGGGTTGTTTAGCCTGGAGAAGAGGAGGCTCAGGGGTGACCTCATTGCTGTCTACAACTACCTGAAGGGACATTGTAGCCAGGTGGGGATTGGTCTCTTCTGCCAGGCAACCACAGTATCACAGTATCACCAAGGTTGGAAGAGACCTCACAGATCATCAAGTCCAACCCTTTACCACAGTGCCCAAGGCTAGACCATGGCACCAAGTGCCACATCCAACCTTGCCTTGAACTGCCCCAGGGACGACGACTCCACCACCTCCCCGGGCAGCCCATTCCAGTGTCCAATGACTCTCTCAGTGAAGAACTTTCTCCTCACCTCGAGCCGAAATTTCCCCTGGCGCAGCCTGAGGCTGTGTCCTCTCGTTCTGGTGCTGGCCACCTGAGAGAAGAGAGCAACCTCCCCCTGGCCACAACCACCCTTCAGGTAGTTGTAGACAGCAATAAGGTCACCCCTGAGCCTCCTCTTCTCCAGGCTAAACAACCAGCAACAGAACAAGGGGACACAGTCTCAAGTTGTACCAGGGGAGGTCTAGGCTGGATGTTAGGAGGAAGTTCTTGCCAGAGAGAGTGATTGGCATTAGAATGGGCTGCCCAGGGAGGTGGTGGAGTCACTGTCCCTGGGGGTGTTCAAGAAAAGCCTGGATGAGGCACATAGTGCCATGGTCTGGTTGATTGAACAGGGCTGGGTGCTAGGTTGGACTGGATGATCTTGGAGGTCTCTTCCAACCTGGTTGACTCTGTGATTCTACAATAGAAGCACCTGGGTTTAAAAGACTTACAATACAGTGACAGAGCACAGTGAGTATGCCTTCATTAACCTACTGCTTATGACAAACTTCTAAATCCTGTTTCATTATTTTAAAATGTGGTAGTTTTTGTGAAAATATTTACCCATTACAATGTGCAACGTTGCAGTCACTGCATGCTTAACACCATAGAGAGTGTGGGCCAAAATATTAGTAGTACCTGTAAAAGTGAACACAAAGTATTGTAAAAATATGACAGGTACAGAATTGCAAAAGAAAAGAATATTAAAGTTCCTACTATGTGAAGGAAATTGTCAACTTGAAAAGCTAAATGCAAATCTTGGCTATTTTTTCCCCTCTGGAAAATTTCTCTGGATACTCTAACAGGAAGTTCACTTTTAATTATTTTTATCCAATAATTTATATCCAACAACTCAAAAGGAATTTGAACTTTCCTTTCTGTACAATGCCCATTAAAAAAGGCAACATTGTAGCTCTGAATACTATTTACTATGCAAAATAGTGAGTTTTTCAATTAAGTGAACATAAGTTCTATAAGGAACATCCAGAGGGGGGATTTCACCCATTACAATGTGCAACATTGCAGTCACTGCATGCTTAACACCATAGAGTGTCAACCTAAAATACACAGAATAATACAAATATATGCCCAACACCATTCCATGTTCTAATAACTTATGAGATTTAGCCTCACAGTCTAATTAATTCTGTTTAGCCAGTGAAGCTAAAGCAGTAGCTTGAAAATACTCCAATGCTCTCTCAATCAAATTTTTGCATCTCTTATCAGTTTTCTGGGTACCTCTGCAGAACCAAAGGAAATCACATGCAGAAGCAGTAGGTCACCACAAGTCATGCAAATCATGTTTATCTCCTGTAAACTGACAACAGGGAAGTCGTCACTCTGCAAATATTTGTTTCTTGTCAGTGAAGGTCAATGGAATGGAAGAGGATAGGATAGAATATACTTCTAAAGACCAGGCTTGGCATGTCTGAGAACTGGGATTCCTCATTTAAGCAAAAGTAATTGATCAATACAGATGGCTGCAAGATAACAAATGACCACAGCTGAAGTCAATACCAATCTTCATGGTGACTTTAATGAGAGTTAAATCTCAGTCTTACTGAACAGGACAGGCACAAGTAATTGCATCCTTCTCTTAAATCTGTGGAGCTCATTAACGTTTGCAGAAGTAAACAAGGCAAAATCCCACCCTTTCATGACAAATTCTGTCGGTGTTTAAAGCCATGTACTGCATCCAGCCTTCCACAAGCAGAACATCTAGAATGAGCACATTTTTCCAGTAGCAAGTACCATCATCTTCTCTAAAAACGAGTCTTAGTACAAGCCTAACAGAATTTCAATCAAATAATGGCTGAATAACACAGCAGCTCATTGCCTCATTCCTACACAAGCAGGATGCCACAAACACAAAACCCCACAAACAAACAAAACCAACCAAACAAAAAGAAACCCTAAACCTCACAGGGTAAAAACAATGAAAATTACCATATCAACATAGTGATGATACAAGCTTTGCTGATCTAAGTGGCGATTCAACGATGGTTTTAATCCCATTATTCATCTTTCCAGGTCATCTTTTTCTTCCCTATGTAAGCTCAGTTTATTTACCCATAACATGATGGGTCCCCTTCAACAGTGTCATATTACTTCAGAGACTAATAACCCTCTTTGATGCTGATATACATGCTTGCACCCCTCACAGATTACTAAGTCACATTTTTAGATCTCTCTCCAACTACTCAATTTGCTGTAAAAATATTTCATCTATACAAGACCAGCCTCTCTGTCACCAGCACCTTTTAAAACAGAAACAAAGAAGAGTTTATCATTCCAAAACAACAATTTTGTTCAAAATATTAACCCCTTTTCCTGACCCTTTTTCCCATCACAGTAAGGACACAGTATCTGCAGGTCCTGTAAAGCATGACTGAGGAAGGTACCAAACAGAAATTGGAGAGGAGAAAAAAAACAAAACAAAACCCTGTCCTTGGAAGTGCAAGCACTTCTGCAGTACAATTAACTTAATTAACCAGACAACATGAATATTCATAAGGCTGTTAATGTCTCCCCCATCCAAACAGATAACTGTGATGTAATGACTTCCTAGTCAAGCATAGCTAAAATTCTCAGGAAAACTGCACCAACATTTTGGTTCTTTGCCTGACATAGCACAGGAATTAAAAATCCTTCAGTAATTTCTGAATTAATTGGAAATAATTAATTTATTTAAACGAATCACTTAGGACCAAAAGGTTCAAAGCCATGAGACAGAGAATGTCTCTTGTTCTGTAACAACTGGATAGCTTTTATAATGTCCTTCCAATTTCCCCTCCCCTTTCTCCCATTTCCCCTCCGTACAGTTTCTTGGCAGTAGTTCCCATAGCAACAAACACTCTTGCTAATGGCCAGCAGTACAACTGCAGGCTTCCCTACATCTCATCCATCTGACTTGGACCAGAATAAGGCAGCTCAGTAGTGAAAACATAGTCCCCTCTGGACCTTCGTCTTCAGGAAGTAAACTGTTTCAAGAGCAGTTCCTTCACATTACATTGGCTGAAACTTCAAAATGCTGTCTTAACAAATTACAACAGGATCTAAACCCAGATTTTAAGCCACTCAGATAATGCCACTCCCCAGTACAGTTTTTATTTTGACACATCTGGAGAGCCCTAGCAATTTGCCACAATGGATTCCTGGGAGAAGAAAAAATAATGGACCACCAAATTCCATCATACTTAGTCACTTATACAAGTATCATACTTAGCTGTTTCCTAACTGAGTACTATATGGAGTATTGGTGATATGGAAATAAAAAAAGCTGTAGGTTACTTTTAAGAACCTATGAAGGGTTTTTCCACACTGTTTTTCTATAAATTGTTGTCACCTGCTTTTAACAGTCTCTGGAATTAATTGTAACAAGGTGTACAGCACTCCTTTAGGTTCACAAATGCATCTGGTTATGACATATTTGCCTCAAACTGAAGTGAGCAGTAACGATGAGGCACAGTGACCTAAAGATGCCCAAAGAGTGTTCAGTCAGGTGCTGGAGTGATTTCATTCTCCACCATGTGGCTGTTTGAGCTGATTTTCTAGCTCAGACATAGGGGAGGGATGGCCACTCCAGGGATAGGCCATATAATGACAACAATAGATGTTAATATAATTTCATGTGTCTAGAAGCACAGCTTGTTCTCCCCCTTTTTGCTGGCTTCTAGACATTAAGCTCTTGATGCTCCAATGAAATTATATTAACTTATCTATTGTTGTCATTATATGGCCTATCCCTGGAGTGTCCATCTCTCCCCTATCTGAGATAGAAAATCAGCTCAAACTGCCACACACCATGAAGATATTCACAACAACTGAACTACTAAGTGATGGTCTAATCATCATACTAAAATGCATTTGCTCATGACTTTGAGATTACCTTTTACTAAGGATTTTTGAACCTTAAAAAATAAAAGCTAGCACAATTTTTACAAGCAATTAGTCCCTGTCTTAATACTGCTTTTACAAGTGCAAAGAAAGTCAGAGCACTTAAAACCTGCTTGCTCGGTTCAGAAATGAGTTATTCCCTTTTTTGTGAAAACTAAACCCAAGAATTTGCTGTTCACACAGCTGCAGGAATTTTTTTCCTCACTAATTAAAAACATCTGAGAAATTACTTCACATAGTCACATCAACATCCACAGCAGAGGGTAGTGTCTACTGAAAAACAGCTCCCCTCCCAAAGAGTAGTGATTCATATGCCAGTCCAGAATCAACCCTGTCTGTATTAATCCTAGCTCAGCCTTCCTACCTGGTCTGAGTTACACTCTGAAAAGAGCACATAAAAAAAAAACCTGACAGGAGAAGGGAGACAAACCCATCCAAAATCAAAACAAAGCAGCAAACAAGGGCAAAACTTGATCTGTGCATAGATCAGCTGAAAACTATTTTGGTTTTCTTCTCCTTGAGTTTCTTCCTTTAGGCAAAGAGCTCATCTGTGTCATTACTATAAATTGTCATAATAATTTAAAGTCTAGTCGTTTGTAATCAATCTAAATCACTCATTTAGGACATTTATTCAATAGTTCCCTTAAGTAACTGAAGCTTTAGCACCAAAAACTGCCTTTAGTAGCCAAAACTGTACAACATGTGGGACTTAATGCAGATGACTTACAAAATGCAACTACCTTTAAGTCTCACCTGCTGGTATTACTCCAAGAGGAACTGGTGCTTTGACAGGCTTTGGTATATAGTCTGTGTCCTTTCCAGCATCTATCTGGGCTTTAAGTAGAAGACCATGAGCAACTTCACTGACAGATCCATCTCCACCAACACAAACTACCCTATTGCAAAACAAAAATGCAAAACACTTCAGAACAAACTCTTGCATAGCTGAGCAAGCAAAAAGGCAGCAGCTACCACACACCTTTTACATCATGGTATTTCAAACAGCTGAAAAGCATTATTTCTTATAAGGACAAGCCAGGGCTTCACTGTCAGATCAGTGAATGTTAACTAGCAAGATATAAACATCCTTATTTCTGCTTTCTTCTCGATGTGTAGGAGTAAATATATTTCACTTACAAAGTATTTCTTACCTTATCACATGTTTTGCAAATGAGCTGTTCAGGTGGAAGTGCTCAAGTGCCCCAGTGGAAAAGTTCTTTAGATCTTCCAGTGCTCACCCACACAAACATTCCAGTGCTCTTTAATTGCCCTTATAACAATATGCTACAAAATATTACAATAAAAATAGAAATACTTGAAAACAGCTAATTCCATGCACTATGCAGGCAGTTGAGGGACTTAGCAACATGGAAAACCCAAATGCCAGCAGTCCTTTGCATGAAGGTACTTAATCACTGCTTCTGGAGCATGTAATTAAACTCCCACCTGCTGTGGCTATAAAGAGAAATGCATTTGTCTGTAAAAGCTCTGTACAGCAAACATTTTTTTCCCTTTCCTTTTTTTCTGGTTTTATTTAAGTTACTATTAAAGTGATTTTTCCAAATCAGTAACGTTTGAAAGGTAGATTTTTTTTAAGGTAAACCTTTTAATGATAAAAACAGTACACAGTACACTCAAAATATTTGTAATACAAATGTCAGGGTTATTTAAGTGCCTCCTGAAGTGTTTTGTCACGTATCTAGAAGAACACAGTTGCTAAACTATGTCTAATAATTCAACCACATAAAACTGGTGAGCTCTTTATTAAAAAAAATACTCATTACATTATTAAATGCTTACATTAAATTATCTCAGCTCCTTTAACATGTTCTTCCAGTTCCTATTATAATTTCCTAGCTACTCTTTAATTTCTAACTCTTTAGGAATGTTTCCTCTATACAAACATAAAAGAGTATATAGCAAAACTTTGGAGCACATTTTCCTTCTGCTCATAATCAAGCATCATCTCCTGTCTTTTGTCTCATTTTGGGTTTCTATTGGTTTATTTCTAAGCCTAAAGGGTTCTGCTACAGCACTAAAATCAGTTAATCTTTGTAGTCTGATAAACTGCATATCTGGAAGGGCTTGTGCAGGTTGTCATCTGGCAATCAGACTTTTGAAAACAGATGTATTTTCCTCTGATTTTGGGGAGCCATGTTTATTGTAACTGGAAATAGATGAAAAGTCCAAGGAATAACATAAAAATGCTGATAACTTTAATGCTACATTAATAAATACAAATCACTAAGAGTTGCCTTCTTGGTGAGAAATACAGATACTGACTGGGATCAGAGATTTCAAAGCCAATCTGCAAGAATCGGCTATACATAAGGAGTAGAAAGTCCTGTGCAAACAGATTTGACTAAGGCTTCTTAGAGGAAGGAACATCTCTCTAACCATCAGTCTGACCATCACACACAAGTTTTCTAACCAACTATTCACTAAAATCTGACTAACTCAGGCTACTCTAAACTATAGCCATAATACCTTTGGCTTCTGATTAGGGAAAAAGTACTTTCATGTACATTGTCCCCCTATACAAACAAGAACATGCCACTGAGACAGCAGCATCACAAACACACTTTTATTTGTCACCATGTTTTAACTCCAAGGTGGAGGTTAAAAAAGCACATTACCAATCTGGAAAAGTAGCTACAGGGCAATGGGTTCAAGCTTGAGAAGAGCAGATTCAGATTGGATGTTAGGAACGAGTTCTTTACTGAGGGTGGTGGAGCACTGGAACAGGTTGCCCAGAAAGGTGGTTGAGGCCCCTTTCCTGGAGACATTTAAGGTGAGGCTGGGTGACCTGGTCTAGTAGGGATGTCCCCACTGACTTCAGGGGGGCTGGACTAGATGACCTCTAGAGGTTCTTTCTGCATGGACCACTCTATGAGTCTATGATTTACAGTATTGATTTTTAAAAAATGAAATAGGAGAAATACTTGACATGCTTGTGACTAAAACATAGCAGTACTGCTTACAGAAAGTGCTGATATACAACCTTCCAATTAACTACTGCAAATCATAAGCTTCAGTTTGCTTCACATACTGTTTGACATGTAAGGGGCAATAACCTCTGAAATTCAAGATTAGATATCACAGTATCACAGTATTATCAGGGTTGGAAGAGACTGTACACTGCTGTACTGCTTATTTACTGTAATGAATAAAAAACTACTGTGTCTTACCTTTCATACATTCTATTGAATTAGCTTTCAATCAGTTTGAAACAGGCAACACCAGAAAAGCATATGCTCAGTTAGAGCAGCAGACCTATGCATGCAGGCACAGCCTTCAGTTCACACCTAACTCACCTAGAGCTGCTTCCATGCATGGGCAAGGCAGATCAGGTCTACATGAACACTGCCACACAGAAATAGCCCCAAAGCCACCTTACCTCTTAGCACCACATGTAGTGCCTTCCACATCTAAAAGGAGGTACAGCAGTGCTATTCTGTTTTCTAAATAGGGAACAGATACAGCATCTGGCTTGAATAGAACTGGACAAGAAGCCAGGGCAAAACCATAAGGAGGTGAAGCTTGCCAAGTCACAATCAATGCTGATCAATAAACAAGAGAAAAAATTACCAAGACTTAGTGGAAATAGTGAAAAGATATTGCATCAGGTGGCAAAAAGCATAATTTTTCATCTGTAGGACAATTTCATTGTTAATTTTCAATTCAATCATAGACTCATAGAAGCATGATTCCATGAAACCAAATCCCAAACATTTTCTGGTTTCATTGTCAATAAGCCACAACTGTCATTAAGATTTTAGTTAGGAAAGACTGAGATAGTTTTGGGGGCCTATAAGATTTTTATGGCAAGAAAAAAAGTCTTAGGCTAGACAATACAAGGACTTCATAGGAACACAATAAAAAATATACCATAAGCCTTTGAACAATCTAAAAAATACCAGTTTCAGTTATTCTCATTCTGTTCTTAAGAACAATTCCAAAACTTATGGAGAAGCAACAAAACAAGGGGACACAGTCTCAAGTTGTGGCAGGGGAGGTATAGGCTGGATGTTAGGAGGAAGTTCTTGCCAGAGAGAGTGATTTGCATTGGAATGGGCTGCCCAGGGAGGTGGTGGTGGCACCGTTCCTGGAGGTGTTCAAGCAAAGCCTGGCTGAGGCACTTACTGCCATGGTCTAGTTGACTGGGTAGGGCTGTGTGCTAGGTTGGACTGGATGATCTTGGAGGTCTCTTCCAACCTGGTTGATTCTATGATTCTAAGAGAGAGGTTAGTGATGTTTTGTAGGTTTGTTTTCAAAGTAACAGACCTGAATTCTGCCCTCAGTCTAGAAGTCTCTGTAGAAAACACCCTAAGTTAGCTATTTAATAGGATCTCCTGTATTGAGCACATAGATGGAGGCCAGGCTATTTAAGTTACTTGCAGATAAAATGTTCTCCTATTTGAAGGGATAAAGTGAAATACAAGGCACTTGTGCCATTCTTGCAAATACAGAGATTGAAGCTTTCAGGAAGTATACTTAAGAAAGTTTTATGTTTATTTGCTTTATGTTTATTTGCCATTTTTTACATCTATAAGCAAGTAATAAAACCCAAACTGTCTAATGAGGACTAATTTCTCAGGATTGCTACTTATGTGAACCAGAGCAACTCATTACATACCTAACTAGCACAGTGTTGGATGGAATACAAATGAAAAATAATGTGATGAGGTTTACTAATATTCATCATCACTAACCAACTTACCCATCAAATGCCTGCAGTTCACAGTCTTTAAGTACTGAGAGAGCATGTCCTTCATATTCAGTTACTGTGAAAAATCACATTGTTTCATTATTAGAAGATTAGTTTTAAAGGGTTTAAAGTTTTGTTCTTCTAACAGAAGGAATATACAACAACTCAGACTGATTTTTTTTCTTCTCCAATTATTAAATGCATTAGAAGTATGAAAAAGTGTGGTTTACAGCTATGCTAGCTAAAAGGCAAGACACAGCAAAACTCAACTTCTATCAGATATGTGGCTTTTTAGTTCATTTACATTCAGAGATTTAGAGAAGATGTTTGTTGTATCAAAATGCAAGTTTTAGCACTAACACAGTTGGTAAACTTCAGGAGAATGTAAACATACACTCAGTTAAGACTGAATTATTTCAGTATCAATCAAATGTAATTGCTTTGTGTTAGGATATGCAAATTGCTAAATCAAAAAGATGAGGAGTTAAACACAGAAGTATGAAATCAAGCCAAATACCAGTGACAACAGAATATAAAACACAGAGGAAGGTGGCACAAGTATACACCAGAGTTCACAGCCTCTGGAGGAAATGAATCTGTCACTCTACATTGATGTCTCTGTGTTTGCTGATACCCTATATAGTACTTTAAATGCCAGTGAAGACAGGATAAACTGGCATACTACAGATGGCACAAAGCATCCTAACTACATTTAGCATTTTCTAGGCCAGCTTTGCCAGAAGAGACAGCCCAGCTGCAGCCACCCATCAAAGATTTTTGCTGACTGACATGACACTTGCAGATGGATTTTTTGTGTAAGAATGTGCATCATTATATGCAAAATTACATTAATCTTTCATGCTTGTCTGTCCTTGGTGCTGGCATAGTTCAAGGCTGTTCTCCAGTGTTTCTAAACACTGCTAAAATTATTAGTCTTGGTGTCTAAAACAATCATTCCATATCCTTACCTGTTATAACAGTATTTCTACAGAGGAGTTGAGTACTGCTTACAGAAACTGGAAACACAACTCCCTCTCCCTACATATATGTATATTTATATAAGCATGCACAGCAATGTGTCTATTTTAATTCTTTTTTTATTACCAGAAAAAGTGAATTTTTTGCACTTTACACTAAACAAGTGTGCATCAGTATTGTGATGGTTTGGGTGTTCCCCGACCCCCCCGCTCTAGAAATCACCCAGACTAGACTCAGCCAGCTCTGGAAACATGAATGACGCTTATATTTACAGCTAGCACAATATACAAGCAGATATTTACAGTATATACAGTTATATACACAAATATACAGGGTAAGAGGTAGTACAGAAACACAGCTCCCCTCCCAGAAACCTGAGTCCCCAGGAGGGGCTCTCATCCTCCCCTTCACCTTCCCCCTACCCCTCTCAACCTTACCCCAGTCCCAAGGAAGAAAGGAGGTTCGGCCAGGGGGTTAGGAAGCAAAGTGCATTAGTCCCAAAAATGGAGGGTGAGTGTCCTGGAAGTCCTGTGTACCCCTAAATTCCTTTCTCTCCGTGGCTTGAATGGGAGGGGGAAAGCCACCTGGTTCCCCCCCCTCACCTGCCCTGCAGGCGTGAAGTGGGTGAGCAAAGGGGTCCTGCCTGCATGAGGAGTGCCCCGTGCAGTGCCCGCGCTGGGATCGAGCCGGGATTGGCTGTGCCTTTCACACCTAAGGTGTGGTAACTCTGCCCTTTGTCTAGCAAGGGTATAAACTGGGGGGCTTCCCGCCTTTGGGGGTTCCCGCCTTGGACTTGGTTACTGCCTGGACGGTGGTGTCTGCCTGAGATCCCGCTTGCCTTGCTCACCTAATGTGAATACAGAAAGCTTCAAAGGATGCTTCCCCATTGACACCTTTGTAAGAGCTGAATACCGAATACCTCTTAACGACTCTCCAACAGCTTCTGCAGGAGAACGAGAGAGACAAACCTCACCAGGAAGCCAGCCTGATCGTGAGTTATTTTGGCTCAGCTTTATTAGGAAGAAACCCGCTATTAATTAATAGCTAAAGCCTTTTCCAACTTCTGACTTCCAAAATAGAATCATAGAATCATAGAATCAACCAGGTTGGAAGAGACCTCCAAGATCATCTAGTCCAACCTAGCACCCAGCCCTAACCAATCAACTAGACCATGGCACTAAGTGCCTCATCCAGTCTTTTCTTGAAGACCCCCAGGGATGCTGCCTCCACCACCTCCCTGGGCAGCCCATTCCAATGGGAAATCACTCTCTCTGTGAAGAACTTCCTCCGAACATCCAGCCTATACCTACCCTGGCACAACTTGAGACTGTGTCCCCTTGTTCTATTGCTGGTTGCCTGGCAGAAGAGACCAACCCCCACCTGGCTACAATAGTCAGATTATTGATGGTATCCCTGTAGATGATTCTCATGCAACTGAATCTGCTAATTAAACTAAATTAATCTTTGTATATATAGTTTTGGGGGCGGGTTTTTGGGAAAATAAAATAACTATTTTTGTATAAATTCCCGACTCAGCCACACATTAATTCCTGCCTCCACAACAGTGAGGTTAGAGAGTGAGATGCAGCTCAGCCAGCAGCCCAAGCTAGAGTGGTGCCGAGTGTGTTATCTATGTTTTGACTTATGTTTTTATACATCTCAGCAAGCCTACGAGGGAAGTAGACATCACTCTTGTTTTGATTTCACAGCCTATGATCTAGTCCTTCTCATCAAAACATTCTAGCCTGTTTCAAACTAGCACAAGTATTTAACTTCAAAACCTCCCAAACAATATTAGCACAGTTCTAGTGCTTGGTACTGTGGAAATTCTTAATTAAAACCTAGTTATTTTCACAGTATCACACAGTATTATCAGGGTTGGAAGAGACCTCACAGATCATCAAGTCCAACCCTTTACCACAGAGCTCAAGGCTAGACCATGGCACCAAGTGCCACGTCCAATCTTGCCTTGAACAGCTCCAGGGACGGTGACTCCACCACCTCCCTGGGCAGCCCATTCCAGTGTCCAATGACTCTCTCAGTGAAGAACTTTCTCCTCACCTTAAGCCTAAATTTCCCCTGGCGTAGCCTGAGGCTGTGTCCTCTCGTTCTGGTGCTGGCCACCTGAGAGAAGAGAGCAACCTCCTCCTGGCCACAACCTCCCTTCAGGTAGTTGTAGACAGCAATAAGATCACCCCTGAGCCTCCTCTTCTCCAGGCTAAACAATCCCAGCTCCCTCAGCCTCTCCTCCCTGCTCCTGCTGATCACACCATTATTTTGATTATATCAAAGGCATTTTGCTTACCACTGTAACAGCTTTCAGGAATTACCTATAGAATTTATTTGTAGGACCTCTTCTGGAAGATCAAAACACAATATTTAAGCTATTGTACTCAGTTTTGCTTTTATGCATGGGAACTTAATCATTATCTGTAGACTGTGGGAAAAAAGTGACCAATAAAACTGCACAGCATGTGAAGATGCAAAAAGGTTTGAATATCTTACTATGTTGTAACTGTGAAAGAAGCTCTTGCCATGAAAACAGAGAGTTGGTTACTAGGTTACATGCCTTTTTAAATGAACATGGTGACATTTAGAGAGTTATCAGGGTAGTCTAATTAAAATGGCACAGCAAATAAGATTTGATTTTCTTAAAAAGAAAACATGCTCAGTGGTTTCCTAAAGTGTGTAAGCTGTATTTATTATCACAAAATTAATTCACTCAAAAGAAGGGCATGAAAATAGAGAACTCGTGTCTGCAGAGAAATCAATAAAGGCAGTGAAACTGACTAGTGTTAGCCAGCTTGACAGGGACTGCCATCCTCTTTGCATCTAACAGCTTACATCTGGAAATTATACAGAAGGACTGCTATAAGGCTGAACATTGGCAATAATTCCAAGCAATATATTAATTTGATGAGAGAATGACAGAGGTATGCAGCACCTATTTTGAAAAACGGTGACAAAAAAGGTAATAGAAAAAAAAAGAGGAGAGACTGAGGGAGCTGGGGTTGTTTAGTCTGGAGAAGAGGAGGCTCAGGGGTGACCTCATTGCTGTCTACAACTACCTGAAGGGAGGAAGAGACCTCCAAGATCATTCAGTCCAGCCTATCACCCAGCCTTATGCAGTCAACTAGACCATGGCACTAAGTGCCTCAGCCAGGCTTTTCTTGAACACCTCCAGGGACAGTGACTCCACCACCTCCCTGGGCAGCCCATTCCAATGCCAATCACTCTCTCTGGCAACAACTTCCTCCTAACATCCAGCCTAGACCTTCCCTGCCACAACTTGAGACTGTGTCCCCTTGTTCTGTTGCTGATTGCCTGGCAGAAGAGACCAACTCCCAGCTGGCTACAGCCTCCCTTCAGGTAGTTGTAGACAGCAATGAGATCACTCCTATTCCACGTAACAAAAATTACCCAAAACCCAACTAGTTTGAAGCTAGCTAAATTGTTTTGGTGAGAAGACTTAAATTACAGGCTGTGAAAAGGAAACAATGGTGACATCTATTTCACTCATAGGCTTGCTGAGATGTATAAGAACAAGAACACAAACACAGATAACAGCGTCACTCTCTGTCTGGACTTTAGGATGAACTTCCCTCTCTAACCTAACCTGCCATCTGCGTGACTAATCCATCTGCTTCCTAACCTCCCTGGCTGTCCTTCCAAACTACCTTGTGCATAAGGCAAAGCCTTGGGTAAGGGAGAGGGATGGGAGGAAGGTGGAAGGGTGGTTGTGAGCCCCTCCTGGGGACTCTGGTTTCTGGGAGGGTTGTTGTGTTTCTATGTTGCTTTTTAACTTGTATATTTCTGTATATATTCTAAATATCTACTTGCATATAGTGCTAAGATGCAAATGTAAAGCTTCATTCAATTTCCAGAGCTGCTGAGTCTAGTCTGGGTGATTTTACAAAGTGTCTGGTGGGGGCAGGTAACACCCAAACCATCACACCAGCAAAACACAATCCACTTTCTGAGATCTTTGGTTAATTCCATTTAAATTAATGCAGCTGTAGTACACAAAGCAATCTGGGAGGAAAAATATCCAAACCCAAACCCAACCAAACAAAAACACCCACCAAATTCTAAGCTAATTGGAGAAAGCAGATGATATTCAAGAAATAATTTACATACGTGCCCTTTGACTCAATACATCCCTGAGTGAAAATACCTCCATTCTAACCTTCCAAATAATGAAAAAGAAAGTTTATTCCAACAGAAGTTACAATGAAGAATGAGATCTGGCAAGTTTGGTCACATAGGAAGCCACAGCTAGCTATCAAAATATGAGATTGGATGAGGAGAGTTCTGTCTTTCAGCAATCCATTGTCAAAGTTTCTTGTGTGGTTGGGGTTTTTTGGCTACCTGCAAGTCTGGTATTGTGGCTGCACTCAAAAGTCACTTCAGATGTTCAAATTTCCTTTTAAGATTTTTGTGGGCAATGAATTTTAAGCTGTGTACGTGAAAAGGCTAAAAGTAAACTATCTTCAGGGTATAAATTGTATAAAAGCCTTCAGGTTCTACCACCTTAAAGACCTTTTCCACACTACTATGTATGTAAATACTGGTAACATTTCAATAACACAGTAACAGCAAAATGTACGCTGCTACTTCACAAAATCCAAAACAATTATGGGAGGAAAAAACTCAGACGTTCTATTTATTTGAAATGAGACAGTTTTAACAGAACATGAGATCAATGGGCAGGACTTTCACTCCTCATTCACCAGCATCACTCTATTATTATTATTATTATTATTATTATTATTATTATTATTATTATTATTATTATTATTATTATTGTTTCTGGTTTTGAATGCCTACTTAATTGTTCCCTTCTCTGTTGGCATCTAAAACTGCAATGTAGTTTTGTTGTTCTGCCTGTAGGAGGAGTGTTAGGCAGTTAATAAGCACAACAGTATTTGAACACTGCCAAAATAACCTTATTGTAAGCTAAACCCATTAAGTTTCTTTTCAAACTTTAAAAGAAAAAACAATATAAAAATTCAAACTAAGTTGTTTATCCAATTAGGAAGTTTTTAAAGCCGCTACAAATTCTATTCATACTTTACATCAAATTCTAACAATTAATCTTTAAAACAAACCAAAACCAAACTATTGACACAGATTTTTTAGGTCAGCTTCAGGACTTCAGGTCACATCACACAGCTAAAACTGTAATCCTACACATATTAATGATAATGCTGTATTTAACAGATTTTAACAAGGTTATGCTCACAGCAAAGATTAAAAACTAGTCAGCAGTAAAGAATGAAAAAGGTACTTTCAATTAAAGGGTTGTCTAAAGTAACAACTAATTTAACAATATTACAGTCAGGTTTCCATGACATTAAAAAAAACCAAACTAAACAAGCCACAAAACCAAAAAAACCCCACCCAACTCTGCCCAAATGATGCTTACTTCAATTTGTAAGAAGACAGCCTTATTGTTAATCTGTTTATACTAGTGCCTGCCTTGTGGGTCAAAAAATATGCCTCTGGGAATCAAATCTTAAACAAAACTGCAAGCATTCACAGTATCACCAAGGTTGGAAGAGACCTCATAGATCATTAAGTCCAACCCCTTACCACAGAGCTCAAGGCTAGACCATGGCAACTTCCTCTATCAGTTAGGGGAAGTTAAGAAAAATATCACTACAGAATTCTAATAATCTTTTCATACTTATGCATCTTTAATCTTCAATTGATTTTATCTTGAGTTGTGGCCTAAATAATTAAAAAATAGATGCAGGTACTAAAATTAGCAAACATTCGTTGAGTCATTTTATCCTCACGCCTAAATCAGACTTGCTCAGAATGATTTTTGGCCTGCAAAAGCCAAACTAGTCATGATTACACATGCTGAAGGGACAACTTTAGGCTGAGCACTCTGTTTTATAATTTAAGCTGGAACTGATTATTTTCCAAGCCAATTAAGACGTAGGAAAAATAATTTTTGGTGTTAAAAGTTCTTGCAGCAGAGTTTACATTTCACATGGATATGAAATGCATAATAATAAAAAAAAACCCAGTATACTAAAGGACTTTGTAATACTATGGATAAAATATATACATATACACAAAATATGTATATATTTTATCCATAGTATTACAAAGTCCTTTAATATACTGTTAATTTTATATATCTAAATATATATGTGTATATATATATTAATTATAATATTTATATACAATTATAATATAAATAAAGGTATATTTATATATTTACATGTTATTATTTATATGCAAAAAACACAATATGAATGAATAAATATATGTTTATATGTAATATATATTTATTTATATACTGTACTCTATATATAAAATATTTTTAATATATATATTTCCCATTTTATATATGTGTAAAATGAGAAATATGATTTCTCTGTTAACTTGAGGGTGGTTTTAAGGCCAAATTTGATGCAGTACAATTTCAATCTCTTCACATAAGGGGACAGAAGTAACGATGAGGTCATTAATATTTTACTTTCTAAAGAAAATTCATTGTTTCCCTGATCAATTTCTTATTTAAAGAAATCAATCAAATGAAACAGCCAAAGGATACATTCAAGACATGAAGTAGAACTTGGGCAGAAATTAATGCCTTAAATCCAAACCTGCTACCAGGAACTCATTGTTTTGCAGAAGGCAGCATCACTACAACATTAAACTGGCACCTTCACGTTCTCTAGGCACCAAGTCATGCCCATGTGCCTTGTGAGAACTGTCCTCGTCATCATAGAACTTAATCACTTAGGCTTCCAGGTCATCCCTGAAACTGAGTCAGACTCTGAAATAATGTGTCCTCTGGATAAGCCACTTACATTATGTCATCAGGCCTATATATGTTGTCATAAGTAACATTTAAGGCATGTGTTTGTCAGAATGCAGGAACAAGTCTGATCTCCCATATATGAGACTGTCAGATGTGTAATGCTTGTTTTGTTTTAAAGAATAAAATTATAAACATATATGTAACTATTGATATCTACAGGGGAAAATAATGAATAACAAAAGTATACCTTTTTTGACAAAATAAAAACATACTGCATTCACTACAGTTTCAAATGCACTCCTTGGCAGCAAAGCCAACACGGATTAGCACTAAATTCAAAGTGTCTTGCATGCTTAAGTAATAGTTTCACAAAGGATTAAACTGTTTTTGAAGCAACTTACTGGTGACATCAGTTTTAATGCCAGCAAGCTTAAAAAGAGGTGAAACTTGTTCATAATAAATATGAGTGGCTTCTCTTTTGTGACTCCTTGGATTAACAAACACCTTTAAGGATTTGGGTCTATTTTGAAAGCCTAAAAAGAAAACACAAAACACAGAAGATTACAAACACAAAACATAGAAGGTTACACACAGCACAGCCATTTTTACAGCCTAAGTGAATTTTCAGTATTAGAACCATTAAAATACTTTAACAGAATAGCCTCAAAAAAGAAAACAACAACCAATTTAATTTCTTCTTGGATCACTTTTGTGTGTAGAGCTAATAAACAGTAGAAATTAACAACAGACCAACCAAAACATTGTAGAAGGCAGAGGGTAAAAAGTGTCTAAATGTGGTAACTTAGTTCAATCCTGATACAAGAGCAGGGTGAATCATAGAATCAACCAGGTTGGAAGCAACCTCCAAGATCATCCAGCCCAACATGTGGAGAACCTAAGGCTGAGCAACAAAATGACACTTAAAACAAACAAAAAAAATCCAAACATATCCTTTTTTAAATGCAACATAAAACACTTCCAGCAGACCTACACCACCAACAAAAGAGCTGATACTACAACAATACTTTTGCAACAGTGCAAAGTTAAACCTAGGTCCCTAATATAGTGAACTCTGAACAAACAACATGGAGAAATACTGCTATACAAACTTGCACATTCATCTTATGAAGTAATGTTATTATTTGGAATATGGAATTATGTTGAACAGTAAATAATTTGTAACTTGCTTTTTGACTTTTCATCTGCCACCTCTGAAAGCATCATGATTCAGTGAGGTTGATTTGCTGCAAAAAGCAAGCTGGTGGCATGCAATACTTCTGCTCCTTTGGTAGCTATTGAAAATACAGGATTTGAACAATTTGGTACTCAATTGATTCATTTGTAACTTCTATGTTTTATTTAAGTATCAGGTTAGCATGTCACTTTCGTAGGCAAATGAAAGCTAGAATAGCTAGCAAGCACACTGCTTTCAATAGTCAAGAACATTGGTAGGAGGCCACAACTGCTAAAGAAACCAAGGGTGAAAGCATGAGTTCCTGACCCTTATAGGGTATTACTTCAATTTCTACAGGCTCATGTGTCTCCAGAGTGTCAGCTGGGACTTCTTTAAGCTCTTCCCACTTATTCTGCCTTCCAAAACTGAAAAGGAACTTATTCATGCTTATAAATATCTAAAGGGCTAATGTCAAGAGGATGGGGTCAGACTCTTTTCAGCGGTGTCCAGTGGCAGGACAAGAGGCAACAAGCACAAACTGGAACACAGAAAGTTCCACCATAATATATGAGGAAAGACTTCTTCACTTTAAGGGTGACAGAGCACTGGAAGAGGCTGCCCAGAGAGGTTATAGAGTCACCTTCTTCTTTGGAGACATTTAGCAGGGGGGTTGGACTAGATGAAGTCCAGAAGTCACTTCCAACATCCACCATTTTGTGGTTCTGTGAAGAATTCATCAGAGAAATTATAGCTAAATACTGTTTTGGCATCAAAGGGGAACATATTCCTTAAAACCAAAACATAACAATTACAAAAACTCCATAGATTTTTTTTTCATTTATTTAAATACATCAAAGAACCTGGAAGTTAAAACTAGAACTGTATCTAGTTTATCTTAAGATATTCCTTAAAGACACTGAAGGAAATGATTGGCTCAGCTTGCTGCTCTAAGGTGAAAGCACACATAAGAAACAAGATTTCTAATTATATTTATGGCAAAATGTTAGATGCAGTGCCATGACACTGCACAGCAAATTAGCCCTAATGCCTGATGAATCCTGGATGCCTTCAGTAACAAGTCTCAGTACATATAATAAAAATATCTCCTTCAAAAAGGAGGTTAAAAAAAGGTATGGAACTTTGTGAGAACAGCAGATGTGCTGGAGGGCAGAGCTGCCATTTACAAGGTACTCAATTACCTACAAGAACAGATAAAAGCCTCAAGGTGTTCAATAAAGATCAGCATGTAATCCAGCACCTGGCTCAGTAAAACCCTAGCAGTATAGAGTGGGGACTGACAAAACTGTGCAGCTCCTCTATAGAGAACATGGAAAGATCTTCATGGACAAGGAGTTGAACATCAGCAAACATATCACTGATGCCATGAAAGCCAAGTGCTCACTGAGTCGCAGTAACAAGGAAAAATCAACAGCTCGAGGGATATCATAATGCCCTTGTATGTAAAACCTTTCAAACCTAAATATCAAAAATTACATCCACTTTTAGGGACTTCTAGGGACAAGATGGTGCCGCAGCCAGTCACTAGTGGTGTTCCCCAAGGATCGGTGCTGGGCCCAGTCCTGTTCAATATCTTTATTGATGATCTGGATGAGGGGATTGAGTCCAGCATCAGTAAGTTTGCAGAGGACACCAAGCTAGGAGCAGGTGTTGATCTGTTGGAAGGTAGGAGAGCCCTGCAGAGGGACCTGGACAGGCTGGATGGGTGGGCAGAGGCCAATGGGATGAGATTTAACAAGGCCAAGTGCAGGGTTCTGCACTTTGGCCACAACAACCCCAAGCAGCGCTACAGGCAGGGGACAGAGTGGCTGGAGAGCAGCCAGGAGGAAAGGGACCTGGGGATACTGATAGATAGTAGCTGAACATGAGGCAGCAGTGTGCCCAGGTGGCCAAGAGAGCCAATGGCATCCTGGCCTGCATCAGGAACAGTGTGGCCAGTAGGATGAGGGAGGTTATTCTTCCCCAGTACTCAGCACTGGTCAGGCCACACCTTGAGTTCTGTGTCCAGTTCTGGGCCCCTCAATTCCAGAGAGATGTTGAGGTGCTGGAACATGTCCAGAGAAGGGCAACAAGGCTGATGAGGGGCCTGGAACACAAACCCTATGAGGAGAGGCTGAGGGAGCTGGGCCTGTTTAGCCTGGAGAAGAGGAGGCTCAGGGGGGACCTCATTGCTGTCTACAACTACCTGAAGGGAGGCTGTAGCCAGGTGGGGGTTGGCCTCTTCTGCCAGGCAACCAGCAATAGAACAAGGGGACACAGTCTCAAATTGTGCGGGGGAGGTCTAGGCTGGATGTTAGGAGGAAGTTGCTGCCAGAGTGATTGGCATTGGAATGGGCTGCCCAGGGAGGTGGTGGAGGCACCGTCCCTGGGGGTCTTCAAGAAAAGACTGGATGAGGCACTTAGTGCCATGGTCTAGTTGATTGGTTAGGGCTGGGTGCTAGATTGGACTGGATGATCTTGGAGGTCTCTTCCAACCTGGTTGATTCTATGATTCTAAGACTGATAAAGCAGAGAGAGTCCCAGAGAGAACAGTGAATGTAAAGCAAGACTGGAATGGACCACATAGAAGAGGCAGAGGCTCCTTTTATGGCCTCATGAAAGCCAGTCTCATAGAGCTAACTTTGTACAGCCTTGAGAAAAGAATCTACCTACTCCAAGCAGGAAGTTGGAACTTATTATCTCCATAGGTTCACTTCCACCTAAACTATTCTTGATTCTATGGAAACAGAAACAAGCACCACAGGTATGTCCTGTAGTGCAATATCCAATCATAGGAAATACACCACAAACAAGGAAGACAGCATGAAAAATCCCTAACATTATTACAACACACAAACTATCATCATGAACCACACTATAATAATCATTATTCAAGACACTTAATGAAAATCTGATGTTATTGTTACAGTCTCTAACAGGTCATAAAAATATAAGGCTAGAGAAATAATTTCTGTGACTTGATATGTTGCATAAAGAATCAACAGAAATTAAACTGACAACTACAAGACTAAAGACTCTTGATTTAAAGGAAAAAAGGTTTGGCCACATTTATGAATGTGCTGTCATGTTTCCTATCTTCTCTACAGGGACTCCTGAGACCAGCTGGCCCTAGATGCTCAACCTCCACCAACATCCAGAGCCACAAGTATGTAAAAACTGACTACAGTGTCTTTGATTTTTAAGTAAAGTAGGCCTTTAAGTTTTAAATGGAACACAAAATGATGAGGAAAAGAAAAGCACAGAGTTCGTAGAAGTAGAGAAAGGTGATGAAGTGTCATTTATTGTTACTCAACAGTGTCAGTTCTAGAATACTGCTAGGTCACCATTAGGAGAAAACTGAGCAGAAACAAAGCAAACATCTTTCTCTCACTTAACCAGTTTTGAGTTTTGCATGTAAAAATTTAAGGTGACATAAAGGTGTAAAAGAAAGTGCATGCAGGCAAAAGAATACAGATTTTTTCAACTAGTGCTGGGGAAAAAAAGGTAAGAAAATGGTTGAATTTTTATTTGTTTTGGTGTTTTTTTCAACCAAAAATTAATCCGTTATTCTAAACTAGAAATTGTATTTATGATTATCTATAATAGGTTACTGTTGATAGTTAGATCAGAGTAAATACATAAATCTGAGTGAGATTGTCAAAAAAACAAATGAACTCACAGGATAAGAGTGTCAGAATATTCTGTTTATGACTACTTGAATATCAACTTTTTTCAAGAAACAGGTATCACAAATAAAGCATTTGAGCAGAGATGTGGTTTTGTTTGTGACAAGTGATTGCTAACTGACATAAAAGGATGATCATGATATAAATCACTATTTATCATTCCTGGTATGCAAAGCATGTTATAACACATCAAACAACTGAATTTAATGAAAGGATATGCAATAATAGTAAAATACTAAACCTTCTTTAAAACTACTTTAAAATATTTTTGAATCTTTTAATATTCCTTAAGCACCAACTATATGAATTAATCAATGTCATTTACTACAGCCTGCAACTGATTTCAGTCTGTCAGCCTTTTGGTGTTCTGACTGGTATTGTTTTCTGTGGCTGCTCCATTTGAAATGAACCATCAGCCTAAAGCAGGAAGGCCAACTGTTCCTCTAGTACTAACAAATGTGCTAATATGCACTAGTTTAAACTTGATCTATCAAGTGAATCAGTGAACCATGAAGGGTGGTGGGTCAATCAGGGTGTTCTGAAAACAAAGGCTCATAGGGCAGCAGAGACGCTATGCTCAGACATACATCTGTGCTGCTTTCAGTTCTTAGCTTTATGAAAATGAGTTTATGTTACAAAAGTTAAGAGCCTGGAATCATCTCGTTACTGCATACATTTATAAATACTTCATACAGGAATATTATACATGAGGAAAACTAATAACATGAGACAGATTGGTTAATGTAACTATGGAGACACCATGGTTAATATTAACTAATGAAAGTTAATGGTTAACATTAATGGTTTAATTAAAACTTCATGCATGAAGTTTCAGACATTCATATCGAATCCCAGTGTGAGAGATGCTATAGAATAATAGACCCAAAAAAAAAAAAATGTACTTCATGCATTTTTGCTACTTTATCTTTTAACCACATTAGTTTACAGAGTTCTTAAGAAAAACTTTTCCAAATAAGCTTAATAAAAATGTCTTTTCTTTCTAAAAAATAATAAACTCCAACAAATGGATAAGTACTGATAATGACACATTTTCTCTCATACCTGAGCCGGTCTTAACCCTTTAAAAAAGCAAGCACAGATTGATTTTAAGTTAAACTCCAAATTCTACTGACACAGTATGTGCCCACTCTACATACCCATTAGGCCAGTGCAAAAAGATGCAATGTATAAATGGAAATCACTGAGAGTCAGGTGTTCAACAGGTCTGCTGTGAGATCAAAAGCATGTTAAAGTCTGTCATTTGAGGCTTTTCAAGAGGCAGTCCAAAAGCAAGCCTCTGTAGATGCATGTCTTAAGAGGGCAGTGGCCATACTGCATCAGTTTAACAAATACATGATTTACAGAAGATGGCTTTTCCTGAACACCTTATCACTGAGGGAGCTGGCATGCATTTGAACAGCAGCAATGTTACATGGAAAAATAAGAGTTTGTTTAAAAGTGGGAAGACAATACAGATGTTTTGTTACTGTCACACTCACATAAACAGCCATAATAGCAGCCACTGTAATTAAATGCTAAACAACTGTATCTGTGTGCTCACTTAGATGATGACAGGAGGCTTCACAAAAAAAAAATATAACCTAGTTAGAGTTTAAATTGAAGCATTCTGAACACAGTTTCAACTCAACGGAGGATACTCACTACGAAGAGAGCGAGAATGAACAGGAAAAAACATGTGAGCAAACATTCACGTCAGGTGCAAACCACACAATGGAAGAGAAACTATGTATGTAGCATTTCTAACAAACAAACAACAACAAAACTTCATCAGATTTCCAGATTTTAGATTGCATTATCACTGTATTTTATATGCATTAAAAAAAAAAAAATCTAAAAACTTGTCAAATGGTTAAGACAAACAAATGGAATTGGCATTTCTTTTCAAAAGACACACCTTTTACTGATACACAGCCATTCTGACAAATGAAAGCACATTTACTGACAAGATAGACCCAAATAGATATGCAGCCTGCTGTTGTAAATCACCTGCTTTTAATTTGCTCCGGCCTAGGAGCAATAAAATAAACCTTCAAGTAAATAATGCAGAGGTTAATGAACATACACTCTGTGATCATATTGATTAGGAAAAACAGAAGCATGTACACTTGCATTTTGAGTGCTTTAACTGCAGCTGATAAAAAACCCAGAGCCAATGTGAGTTCATTTTCAAAAATGTCACTGAGCACTATTATTGAAAGGAGTAGGAAAACTCACTGTATCAAGCAGGGATGTACCCATGCACCTTCTGAGATTTCACTTACTGAGGCACCAAGAGAACTTATCTGCATTTTATACTTTTAGTCCATTCTTGAATCCCACTGGGAGCTTCCTACCAAAGTTTAGTACATTTTAAATAGGAAGACTTTTCTGAATCCTGTCATTACTGTAACATCACTGTCTCCACTGCACTGAATGTGGAAATGCTGCTGCTTGTGATTTTCTGGATAAAAAGGCAGTTTGAATAGCTACTCAGACTTCAAAATCTAACTGTGAAAGCGACTGTTAACTATAATCACAGAACTTAAACCAAGATATACATTGGTAAATTATATTTCGGGGTATTGTGTTTAGCTATTTCCACACACATACCTGAGTCTTAACTGTTACTGAAGTAGAAAGGCAGAAGAAATATGTACTGATTAGAGATCAAAAAAATCTGCACAAGGTCTGAGTTTTTGGAGAAAGCCTGAAGCTGAAGACAGAAGGAGAAACAGCAACACTGAACAGAATGCCATTTTTTTTTTCAGCTTCAGGTGGCTTCCAATTACAAAGCTTTAAAACTGAGACGGCACCTCGAAGTCAAGGCAACCTGGGCAAGGGATACCGCAGCTTTTTTTTCTGTGAACATATGGTATCACTGCTCCTGATGGATGGAGGGTAATCTGGGAACAAAACAGACATTTGCTCCTTATGCAAATGTCCTTGCCTTTATGGGTAGCCTGAGATCTGCAAGAATCTTGGCACTTCCACAGGTTTAGATATTTCAGGATAAAGTTTTTCAAAATAGGGCACGGGGAGAGACATTTTAATAAACATTTAATCAGGAAAATCCCAAGCACACTTTAAGCACACAATGTAAGAATGCAGCGTTAATAACTCATGTCATTTTATTTCCTCTAACATCTGCTTTTTACCAAGTCACTTTACCAGAAGTACTCTATGAATTGCTAATGAAAGCATCATTACAAACACTGCAGACGTGCAAGTTTTGAGTTCTGTGATCTGGGTCGGTATTAACAATTCAGCTGGAATTTTAATAGTCTATTATAAGATGGATTGCTTTTCTTTTGTAATAACCAAACTAATTTTCACTAGTCTGCAAACACAGAGACACATTTTGGAGCTCAATCCAAATGGTTTGTGCTTGCTTTTTGCTGTTTTGTTATTTGTTTTTTTTTAATCACAAGTGTGCTATATTCTATGTCTTTTCAACATTGATAGTATTATATTACAGTAAAAGGCTTTGCTTTGTTGAGGGTTTTTTTTGTTGTTGTTGTTTTGGGGTTTTTTTTCCCTAGATGATGAATGCCTTTTTCTTGAATTTCATACAGTTTCCATGAAAAAAAACCCACAACTATCCTGGGTTAAATCATCCTGAAACTGCCATTAGGCCAGGCAAAAATAGAAAGGTAAAACAAACTTAACCAGGCTTTCTCTGGCTGGAAGTCCCAGCAGCATGGAGGGCCAACAGGAGGCTGCTTTGCTGGCCACTCTGAGGGGCATATGTGGCCCAATGAGGCAGAGGAAGAGGGAATAAAGAGCCCATTTCTGTTATGTTTAGAAAGTGTTACTTTTCAGGCAGTGTAGAAGCAACTATTATATCAAATGGATGGCATTCCTACTGGAAAACATATCACAGAGGATAAAACACACAGAGGAGCAGCCTTCCAACGCAAACCGTGGGAGAAAGGAGCAGCTCACTGCGGTACTGTGTGTGTTTTTTAAACACAAAGAATTGACTCTCATCACTAGATAGCATCAACACATTTTGTATCAAATCATACAGTAAGAATCCTACAGAAACTTAAAAGCACTTCCACCTGTGAATTTATGAAAAGAAAAACCTCTTCTATTGTTCTTTTCAAAAATCTGCAGATCTCAAGCGAGAGCTCCTAAACAGTCTCTGGGAAGTCCCTGAAGATTTCCCAGGAGTTCAACAACCGTAGTACCATCAGATGTGCTGCAATTCCAAGTGAAAGCATCAACAAAATACATTATTTCTTTAAGAAATAGATTTTCCAGGAGACCTTTTGGTCAGAATACAGAAAAATACTTCTTTTCTGTAGCTTTCAAAAAAGAGCAATTTAAAAAAAGTTCACAGATGCATTAGTGAATTATTGTCACTTGCCCAAATTTTACACTTCAGCATATCAAACTTCTGTAGGAAACATTTCTAAGCAACAATATTCATCTCTGTGTGTCTTAATTTCCACATGCAAAGTGTTTTTCTAAGGTCCACTCAACCTCACATCTTTGCAACAGAAAGAAATCTGAAATGACATCTTACCATTCAAAATTTCCTTTAGATGCTTAAACCATGAATGACAATGATCTTCACTTAAGTTATGTAAATGGATGGCACAGTCTGTCAGTTTATTCTCTTCTTTATTCAAGCACTTAAAAATGGTGATACCCAACAACATACCACCTTTTTTTTGCCCCACAAAACGACGACGTTTCAGTTTTACTGAAAATACATCTTTCATTTCAATAATCTCCTCTGGTGCTTGTAAGAGCATACTGGAATCACCTGTAAGGGGGTGGTGGGGAAAAAAAAAGTGTTATTGATAGGATTAGGAGTACTATCTAAAAAAAAAAAATATTGTTATGGCTTCATTTCAAGCCTCAAATGCTAGTCTTACATTGTATTAATTTTATTGTATTGAGGTAGGCACCCAGCTACAAATTACATGATTTCAAAGAGGTTATTTAATCCTTTTTCTGGTATTCAAAAAATAAATAAGCTTGTATGCTCTAAGAACAGTTAACCTTTCTTTTTCTCATCCAAAAAGCAAGTTCTTCATTGTAGTTTCCTAAATCATGGCAATGATAGCAGTTGTATTCTTCTAAATCATACATCACTACATGTGCTATTACCCAAGCTGACTGGATGTTCAATGCATTTTTTCATTCAATAACACTGCTGACTTTTGGCTTTAGACTAGAGACAGATCAGAAAAAAGCAATAATAAAGAATAAACCAAAAGCATGTTACCTATCCATCTTTTGAGTTGTTAATTTTCTCTATAAAACAAGAAATCCAAGTGACAGCTCAAGACCTTCAACCACAGGAGGTGTTTGTGGTAGGGTAGAGTTCTAAACTAAGCTTGTTATCTATCACCTCAGGGCTCTCATACACATGGACACAGTGGCTACAGACTCAATCACTGCAGTGATTTTTTATGATGAAGTCACAATAACAGTGGACAAGGGAAGAGCAACTGATATCATCTACTTGGACCCGAATAAGGCATTTGACTCTGTCCCACACCACATCCTGGTCACCAAACTGGAAAAAACACAGACTTGATGCATGGAGCACTGCTGAATAAGGAATTAGCTGGATGGCTGCACACAGAGAGTGGTGATCAAGGACACAATATCCACCTGGAGACCAGTACCAAATGGCGTCCCTCAGGGGTCAGTGCTGGGACCAGTGCTGTTTAACATCTTTGTCAGTGACATGGACAGAGGAATCAGTGCACTCTCAGCAAGTCTGCAGACAACACCAAGCTGTGTGGCACAGTCAACTTGTTTGAGGGCAGAAATGCCATCCAGAGGGACCTGGCCAGGCTGGAGAGGTGGGCCCAGGCCAACCTCACGAAATTCAACAAGGCCAAGTGTAAGGTCCTGCACCTGGGTCAGAGCAATCCCAAGCACAGATACAGGCTGGGTGGAGAATGGCTGGAGAGCTGCCCTGAGGAAAAGGACCTGGGGGTCTGGGTTGATGAAAAGTTCAACATGAGCCAGCAGTGTGCATGTGCAGCCCAGCACAGAGTTGCTGTCTGGGCTGCATGGAGAGAAGTGTGGCCAGCAAGGTAAGGGAGGGGATTCTCCCCCTTTACTCTGCTCTTGTCAGACCTCACTTGGAGCACAGTTCTGTGTACAGTTCTGAAGCCCCCAACACAAGGAAGGACATGGAACTGTTAGAGTGAGTCCAGAGAAGTGCCACAAAGATGATCAGAGGGCTGGAATACCTCCACTATGAGGACAGGCTTCAAGAGTTGGCGCTATTCAGCCTGAAGAAAAGGCTTGGAGGAGACCTTGTAGTGGCCTTGCCGTATCTGAAAGAGGCCCACAGGAAGGCTGGGGAGGGACTATTTACAAGGTCTTGCAATGACAGGAAGAGGGATAATGGGTTTAAACTGGAAGAGGGGAGATTCAAACTAGATGTTAGGAAAGGGTTCTTTGCAGTGAGGGTGGTGAGACACTGGCACAGGTTGCCCAGGGAAGTTGTGGATGCTTCCTCCCTGGAGGTGTTCAAGGCCAGGTTGGATGAGGCCTTCAGTGACCTGTTCTAGTGGGAGGTGTCCCTGCCTATAGTATGGGGTTGAAACTAGATGATCTTTGAGGTCCCTTCCAACCTAAACTCTTCTATGATTCTATGACAATAGCTCCAAATGCCTTTGGAGATTTATCAACCAAACCACTCTGGTACAAGCTTCTCCTTTTTGTGCTCTCTTGAGCTGTAAAGCACCTGACTGCTCAAAATCAAAGTCCAATACACAGACTGAAATAAAAACTTCATCATTCCTACAGGTGTTAAGATACTCTGAGCACATAAAGCTTCCCTTCCTTTCCTTGTACTCACAGCAGATCCCATAGTCTAGATGAATAAAGATCCTTTTGCAGTCCAAAGCAAGGAAAGCCAGAAACAAAACATCTTTTCTAAATCTAGCAATAACTCACTCAAATACTTTTGCAACAGCAAAAGCCATAAGAGATTCTATTTGATGAGCATCTGCTGCATACTGGGCTGAAGTGCCAAGGAGAAGTTGTAAAACTTCTATTAAATGTCTTCTCAGGAAAGATGCACAGCACTGAGGGTGAGACTTCAAAATAAAGTCTCACCTACTTCATTGCACTGTATCAATCTGAGGGGGCTTCAGAAAGTCCTACTTTTTTCTGAGCAGGAAAAAGAAGCCTGCATCACTTTTCTGTAACAATTTGACACTGGCTGGCATTTCTCAGCATCATTTCTTGAACCACACTAAGCAGTGATCATCTTTCCATCCAGAAGTCGTAGAGGAGTGCACCACAGCAATCCTGACAGATAAAGCTTAAGTCAGTATTACCTCTCCCACCAATTCTCCACCAGCCCATTTTTTCCTGTTCCATACCAAATAACCTGCTGCAGAAAGCATGACCTTTTTCTATTTATCACATATTTTTTCCAGCTCATTGCATTTTTCCACCTCAATTTCTCCATATATCAGTTACTAAGGTGTACAACTGGACTAAAATCATTGCTTTCTTAGCAGGAATACTGTGACAAGTAAAAGTTTGTGTATGCTGAGACAATACACAGGCAATGTCTGTAATGCAGATTTTCAGAAGTGCATGACATATAAACAAGAAGAAATGCACCAAACAAGAGAAAACAAAACTTTAAGTAGTGGAATGACTGCTGCAAAAAGCACTGTCTGTAATATATTGAATGAAACTGAGGAGTGAGGGAGGAAAAATAGTAAGATTCCATTTGAAGTATGATTTTGCATAGACTCAAAAGTCAACTAGATCTTGTACAAGCAACCTTAATATTGATATTATCAAATCCAAGATACTGATTTTTTTCCCCAAACTTGTTATTGCTCTTCTAAAACATTTAGGGCAAAATACTCCCTGTAGACCTTAAATGAAACACTTGAATCACTTATCTAGAACTAGATAGTTTAATACTTTTATTTAAGACTTGGTTTTTAAAAACAGTATTCTGGAAAGCCTATGTTTATCCTTTCCTACAAAGTTTCACTATCAGAGTTACAGAACACTTCGAACTCCAGGATAAAACCTCCACATTTTATGAAAATGGTTGAACCAAGACACATGAAATATAACAACTCTTCTGCACCAACAACCGAGCTGCAGCATTTATTCCCCCCAAACAATAAAGTTATGCTAAATGGTTTTGCTTTTTAAATATTTTAAAGTAAAAAGTATTTTTAATTACCACAAACTTTTAATACCACAAACTTTGTTATGTATGCATATGCATAACAAAAAAATGACAAAGATGAGGTTACTTGTCCCTAAGAAATCAAGTAAAATGAAGGCCTGTTTAAACATGTTGTTCACCCACTAGCTTTCATAGAATGACTTTCAGTCACAAGCCAGGTAAGGTAAGGCTTGCCTTGCCTTCTCATACCACTACAGTCAGCCAGATTTTTATTTACCTTGGGATCCTCCTGTTACTCTGTATTTGCCAAACTTTTGCATAGCTGAGATTGACATTAAAGCTGGTTCTTACTAGGCAGCAAAAATAGTATTTGACTGTCGTTGTACACTTCCAGATGCAGCTTGAAGAAGCATATAAACTGCAAGAATACTCAATTGTACAAAACCATCACACTCAAGTTTTAAACTGTAGGGGAAATATTGAACTAGCTAGTAGGATTTGGACAGCAAACTTTTACTAAAGCTGAAAGGAATCTGTGCAAAAGTCTCCAGGCATAATCTGCAATTTTCATCTTCTATTTTTGCTGAAAATCAGGAAAAAACGCAGTGACATTTAATAAAATAATTCAGATAAGGAAAATTTAAGTTATGAGGTACACATATGAAATGTTTCTCATATGAGACAACAACAAAGTTTACTTTAAGAATGAAGTATATCTCGAATCAGACACTTCAAAAGCCCCATTGGTTCATTAGTATCACATTTGTTATTGCTAGCTGTTTCAGGACATTAACTGTCCTCTCACATTACTTAGGAAGATATTGGGTACCATCTGTTCTTGCAAGAGATTTAAGTATACATCTATTAGATATCATGCTATTTATTTAATTCAGTACCCACTTCCTATTGTTGTATCTTCTGGGAAGAAAAAAAAAAGTCAATTTAATTACAAGGAATAAAGATAATCTCTTCTACCAGGCTGCCTTGTCATCATGAGAGCAGAGAGGGAACCTGTATAAAGTAGGTTACAGGCATTAGGGAAGAGTAAAACTAACAGCACTTAACATTTAACAAAGATCCAACAAAACCAGAATATATGGCACTTTAAAAAAATTTTACTATAAGCCAAGGGCTTGTCTAAATCAATCTCAGCACATCTGTCTGATGTAGAGCGTAAACAGGATTAGAGCTGGATTTATCTGCTTGACGCTAATTGTACTCACAGTTTCTGCACATGTCCACTTTTTTTTTTTCTTTTCTATTTTTTTCCCCAAAATACAGCATGGAAAAAAAAAAAAAAAAAGCCTTCCTGGATATATTAATTTCTAGGAAGTTTTTATGCCCTTGTTTATCCTCTCACTGATTTCAAGCAATGAGACTAGTCCAAGTTTTCCTCCTATTTACGATAGTCTAATCTCTTATTTAAAACAAAAGAAAATTATGTCTAAATATCCCAAACTGAGCTCAAAGGGTGAGGGAGCAATACACTCAAATATGGTTTCATTGTAAACAACCAACCAAATTTTAATTAGTGTGTTAAACTGAGCTTTAAACAAATGGCTTATCTCGTGTTTACAGCCAAATTGATGAAAACATACACAAAGGGAAAAAATAATACTAAAAAAATTGAACAGTTTGTCAAGAGAAGTGTATTATTAAAATATAAACACCAACGATTCAACAACAAAACATTTATTGGACTGTTTTCCTACCATTGAGACCCAAGGTGGTATTTGAGGATTTAATTTCCCTAACACATGCCTGGAATACGTGGGAAATGGTAGAAAATGCACACAAAATGTGGCTGTGTAATTCAAGTACAAGAGCTGAACACCAAAGAAAATGTGCTCCCTTGAGCATAGAGTTCATATGACCTTTGTCAAGACACCTAGACCCACTTAACTACATTTTAGGCTCAAAGTTTACTTCATTAATAGTTAATTGCTATAGCTGAGTGCAGTGTAACATAACAGAAGTTATTAGAAACAAAAATCAAGAATATACTTTAAAAATACAGCCATCAACAGCAGTCATTACACAATTGATTGCAGATCATCCTACACTGTATCAATGTGATTTTCACAACAACCATTCAGGATACGTAATAAATTACAACTGCATTAATATAAAACCAACATGGAAAAAACATTAAATTAATTTTGTTTTGACAATATGTCTGCAACTTTTTGGTTTAGGAATATTTAAAATTAATATACTAATGCCTAGTGCATATAAACCAGCAACTACTAACTTACTAATTACCCAGCCCATTTCCCCCTATACTTTATTCTACAAAACCACAGAAAGCAGAATGCAACTGATTCATGAAGCCTCTACAGTTCTCACTGTAACTTTAAGTAGAACTGGTGCTGACAAATAAAAGGAGTAAGTATGATCATTCTTGCCAAAAGAGTTAAGAATCACCATATAGCTTGCCAGGCTATTTAACAATAACTTAAAGCCTTCAAACACAAGGCAGAAAAGCTCTTTTCAGAACATTTGAATTGTCAAGGTTTGTTTATTACAGAAAGATAGATCATGCAAAACCTTTGGCAAAAGATGTCATGTCTCTTATGCTCTTATGCATGCAGAGAAAGCAAAAAAATCACACTTTTTGCTTGTTGAGAGTAACAAACAGTAAACTGAAAAGGTGGTACAGCAAGGTCCAGCTTGGGGAGGGGCTGGGTTTAATTTGGAGAGAATCTACACTGCTCCAGTTCTTTTAAGTGGTGTTGTATGAGAAGCATAACACAACCAAAGCCCTATTCTAGAAAAATATCTTTGTGTGACTGTGTGTAGTGACCTTCTCAACAACAGCAAGAAGTTCAGAAGATACCACAAAGTACTGAAGAGATGCACCTCATTTTCTCCAGAGCTGGGGAGTAAAAGCAGGATTTAACTCCTAACTTCATTTTTTAATGGCAGCTATACACTTGCAGCAACAGCTGTATTCCTTCAGGGCAGACAATTGAGATTAAAAACATCTGACAGGAATACAACTGATTTTATTCCTCCTCCTCTAGAGAGTCTGAGGGTGAGATGATGTATTTGCCAAGCCAATGCAATACCTTGCCACTAATCTCTCTTCCAACACAGACACCTTCACTCACCTGCCACAGGTGTGTAGTTCAGTCCTTTTCCTTATGTCTAGCACATAGCAAAACCAACCTGAGTCAAATAAAGTCACTAAAGTAACACAGATTATGTACCCTTTTTTTTTTAATGACTTAGTCTCCTGGCATTGTTTAATGTAATTGATTCAACACAAGTCCTACCAAAATAGAGTTGTTTTAAAATTATAAGAAAACACACAGCAGGGAAGAAGGAAGGACCTGGACTGTCTAGTTTCATCAGCAGGATTGCATCATGGTTTGAGCCAATCTGCTGTGCATTTACACTTCCAGGTGCTAAGTCCCCAAAGATGACAACAAGCACAGATCAGCAAAAGTCAGCAAGATTTGGAAAAGATGAGTAACAGTTTCTCTTAGTTTTTAAGACCTCTATTTACAGCTTAACAACTAAAAAAAATGTTAAGTCTCAGAAGAAAACTCCACTTTACAAACCCAAAAAGACACATTAAGTTAGTTTCACTGGACAGAAAGCTGCAAATTATTGGCAGGATTAAATTCACTATTCACTACTCCAGCATTATTCACTCTTCCGTCTTACAGAAGTCATCTTATTTTCAACTACTATCTCTAAAAATAAGATTATTATGAAGAATAATTGATATATTAAAATAAACTACCCTGAACCAATCTGCAATTCAGGGTGCAAGTTTTAATTTGATCTCAGAAAAAATCTGCAATTCAAAGGCTAAGTTTTAATTTGATCTCAAAAGAAAAGCCAAGAATTTTCCAGTGCAAATCCCAGAGTATGGGTTTAAGGCTTATAATAGGTAACAGAAAATTCATTCTTTTACTTCTCTGTTCAGTAACTTAGTAACTCTCACAAATAATTTTTAAAATATGTGATAAACACAACATCATAAAACTAACTTAGGCAGTCTTGTGCAAGTTTCAATATATTCTACAAAAAGTGAAGTGGGTTTTTTTTTCATTCTTTGCTCAGGATATTTCTTGACAATTTTACTATGATCATGACATAGCTAAAGACATAAAACTGCAGCTACCTTTCATCCTCTCTTGTCTCTCTCCTTGTTTCAAATGGCTCTTCCCTCCAAGATCCTTGAGCAGCTGATTCAAATTTCTGTTCCCCACCATGTTTTTTAAAGTGTCATCCTATTTCTTCCTCACCAATCTGAGAGGGCTGTTGCAGATACATGTCCCTATGCCAAGCATCCTATCGTTACAGCAACTGCAGAAGGAGCAGCTTCACGAGTCATTTGGGGTAGTCCCAAATTGAACCATGCACAAGGACTTAAAATGTGGTTAAGTTTCACTACATCTTTAAAAGATGGCAAAAGGCAAAATTCTGACAAAAATGCAGGAGTGATGCTCCCAGTATTCTGGGTCTCAACTATGCCCAGCAGGACATGAACAAGGACCAGGTCCTTATTGTAGTGAGGCTTCTCAGGCATCCACCCACCATGCTTTATTAGCGCCTTGCTCCATTTCTGCTTTAGAACAGTGAAGTACCTTGCTTGTTACAGACTTAACAGCAGAACTTCATCAGAGAACATACCAAAAGCTATAAGGCAGATGCAAAAGAAGAATAATCTCAGAAAGGTCATCTTGGCTCATGCAGCACTCAATGAAGAATCCAAGAAAGAAGAGAAATAAGGAAATGTACACCGACTTTTTACCTTGGGACACTCTGAAAAGAAGCCAAATAACTTCTGGAATAGATGTCTCCACGGAAGAGTTTGATTAAAGCTTAGAACAAGGACTAATGCTGTTCCAGGCATGAAGCTTCACTGAAAGGGTTTCCTTTTCATACTCCAACAAAGAATTTAGGGGAGATGATGAAATGAAAAATTACACTCCTAACAAGAAGACCTACAGAACAACCCTGCTAGCTGAAAGGAAGCATGGCAGACAGTGACTTAGAACCTGAAGTACTTGAGAAGATACATGCAGCACAGACTTTGCTTTTTAATAGTTACCATTAACATCACACAAAGAAAGAAGTCACAATCTAAATTCACTATAGAAAGCTCTGCATTTTACATTAAAAACACAGTCTAACGTTGTAATGTGATTGGAAAAGTAGCAGCAAACACTTTAGGTGCCTGAAACTTTGGGGCTTCTCACGTAGTAAACAAAAGGAGTTATGTAACAACCATCAATGACAATTCTGTAAAACCTCTGCAAACGCAAACATTGGATTAAATGATTAGTCTTACTCTGATCAACAATACAACCATCATATAATGGAATGTGTTTAAAGAGAGGTCTCTGAAATAAACCAGGAGACTGGGCTTACATGATGTAATACAATGGGCTAGCAGAACTGAAAGGCACTGAAGAATACCCAAAAAGGAAACACAAGCTCAAATGTTGTGTTCTTTTGAAAAAACATCACACATACACACACACTGATGTGTACCTAATAATTTATGTCATAATCCAGAACATTACTTCTGCCATTTCAGAAAACAAGGGGATGTGGGGAATCCAATAGCCTCTTATGGCCACACAACACCACTGATTTTGATTAACTATGAGTTAATAATTAGTTCTACTTGGACTCATACTGGTGTGAGACTTGCTTCAGCCTCTAGTGCAGACTTACAAACCATCCATACTGTTAAATGTCACTGCTAAATACTCAGGAAATTCAGCATGCCTCCCATAAATGAATTCTGGTCTTTTCTGGAAACAATTTTCAAGCAAACATTTTCTTCATGAAAAGTTTGAATGAACAGACCCCATTCTAAACACAGGACCATTTCCCTCCATAACCTATTGTTAATTCATGTATGTTAGAAATTCATGCTTTTAAGTATTGAAGCATAGCTATCAGCTGCTAGATAAATTCATCCATGGGCTCCTCATTGATAAACAGCTACACATTTGGCTTTATCCTCATTGATCTTTGATCTATTTTTAAGAAGCTTTCTTCATAAACTCAACCATCCTTCGTATGACTCTATCTGCACCTTCTACACTAGCCCAAGTGCCTTCTGACAAGCATAAAACCCTTCCCTCAGCCCAATACTCTTCAGCGAGGTTGCCACAGAGGAATAGAAAGAACATAACTACATCACTTTGCCTGCAGGGATGAATGAATCCTATTTTGTTCTTGTACACCACACTTGTTACAGACTTAAAAGCAATGAAAAAAACTGACAGAACTTTATGGGTTTTATAATATGAACAGTTCTGCTAAGAGGAAAAACCCATGCATATTTCTCTAACTTGTAAAATACTTTGGCACACCAAAAACAGTCTTTATGCTGTCTATATACAAAAATTACTTGGAGTACAACAGAAAATTTAAAGTATACTTAGTCAGTATCTCAGTATTCAAATCAGCCCTTCACATAAAGAGAAAGCTCACAAAATGTAATACTCCAGAAGTTCTTTGGTAACATAGCTATCATTATTATATGGAATTCACTACATTTGCAATTATGCATAATCCTGTGACCAAGGAAATTACATTCTCAGACTTTCATCAGTTTTAAATTTTGGGTTGTAGCTTACCACGATGATAAAGCTCCCACAGAAGATTTGATATCGATATGATGTGACACAGCTGATTCAAACCTTAATTTCACTCACAGTAAGAAATCACAGGATTAAGTAACACTGTGCAGTCTTTTAGAAAAGTTTATTGCTTCCAGATGGATGCAAGTTTCCTTTCAGCACTGATTGTATCTTCTGTACACAGGGTGCCAATGTCACTATACATACAGACAAAAGCAGTTATAAAGATAAATTATTAAAATATTGACATAAACAGGTTCATACAGTACTGCCTCTCTCCACAAAGTAAGGGCAGCTACATCAGTGATGTGTGCATCTCAGGCGCTCAATAGAAAAACATGTGCATCTTTTGCAGAAATTACAGCCCATATAGGAACAAGCACACATTTACAAGGTATCCATAAAATGACTTCTAATTCAAACTGCTTGCTCTTTGCCCCATGTTGTGTAGTGCCATGTGTTTCACTGCATGGTGCATACTACCAAGATGTCCACCTGTGCCCTTGTATCTGCGTAGTAAGCTAAGTATATGCTTACTTCATTTAGCCCCAGAATTGTTGAATACATACTGAAATATGCTTACATTGAAATCAAATTATAATTGTAAATAATAAATGCCTATAAGCCAATTTCAATTTCAAACCATGTACATAAAGACCTTGATAAAGTGTATCAACAGCTCTATAAAATGTTTTCCAGAAAAAAGTAATGCTAGAGAATATTTGATCAGACTACAAGAAAATTATGCATAAGGCTGTTTTGGAAATCAAAATATACTCCAAAATTATGAGGCAAAGTCAGTACTTTGGGTTACTTTAATATTTTATATTGCTACACAGGTCAGGAATTATATGTATAAATGGTAATGAGTCATTTAAAACACATTATGTGAAATTTTAATGAGACTCTCAAAAATCAGATCTCCATCTTGGTTTTCATTTGTGTAATGACCAGTGCATAAAGTAGAATAAGTCAATGCATTTTAAAGAACAGGCAGAATCCATTAAATGCTTTGTGAATAAAATTTCAGCATTAAGTACTACAAAATTAAAAATTAGCTATCAACATAAGTAACTCACTTTTACATCAAATTACATTAGTATACTGACTTACTACAGAAACCTGCTTCATTTTCTGGCAGGCATATTAATTGCTTCAGAACAGAGGCCTAGCAAAAATGAAAACAACACCACCAAAAAACCCACCTCAAAATTTTCCATGATGTATGCTTTGCATCCTCGCACACACCAACAGCTTCAAACAAGCAACCTCCTATTTATTTTAAGCAAATTCCTTGACATCTTTCTTTTGCTCCTCTTAATTCCAACATGGGAACTGTAGCCGCGCAGCATATTTACATATCCATTCCTAATAACAGTCCACTCCTAATCCTAGTAGTAAGAAGTACTAAAATCAAACAGAAAGACCATTCATCAACACATCAAAACCCCAATTTCAGATGAGTTTTCACTGTGGGAGAAACACATCAGATGACAGATACTCAGTTCAAGCCTCTCAGAATACACACCAATTTTTACTCCCCCAAACTTTTAAATGCTAGCATCACATCAAATGGACACATATGTACAGGCATTACCACTATGAGGAGGAAGTAAATACTTGTAGATCCTAAGAATCCTACTCATAGCATAACAATCTTGCATATGGCTGCAGGATCAGAGAGCAATTCACATGCAAAGCACCCATACGGCAACTAACAAATAGATGCATCTTCAGACTCCCCAAACAGGTATGTGCATTATTGTTATTATTCTATCTAAAATTCCCTCTATCACCATATTAAATTTGCCTTGCTCATTTTAAAGTAAACATGAGAAATCTTCTGAAAGAGACTTATGGAAAGACCATCTGTTAAGTGTACTGAGGCTGCACTTTTTCCTACTCCTGATGTTGATGAAGCTACTCTTCTGAAATGATTTGTATTGTTCTCAGATACATATCCTGTGCAAGTTTAGCTATTGTATTTGGAGTCTAACTTCTCTTCTCCAAAAGAAGAAAACCAAGACCATGATGAATTATAAACACACACACAAACAATGTTTTCAAGCCACTCGTGGCTAAAAATACAGGTTTCCTATACAGTCCTTGTATAAGAAATTACAGTATAGTAATTTTAAATGAAATTTGGTATAATTTAACTCTTGCTATTTAGACAAAGAATATACATTCTTTAAACTACATTGATCAATTGATAAAAATATATGCTTTGCAAATGGAAGGCTAGACAAAGCAAAGAGAAAATTCTACCAAGAGAATTTGCTTAGTAGTGCAAATACAGAGGGTTACAGACTAGTCCCTGTGTGTGCTTTTACCTAAAATATCCTTCAATAGACTTTAACCTGTTTCTGGTATATAAGACCAGCAATATCAGGTTAGAGTAAAAGTCCATATGTCCCAGTATCTTATGTCAAATCATTGCCAGAAACAGGTGATAACAAAAGAAGGAATAAAGCAAGCATTTATTCTGTTTTCCACTAATACTTTTCCACTCCCCACTTGTTTTCATTTGGAGTGCCCCAAACTGACTGCAGTTTCTACATATTTAACAACACTCAAATGAGGCTTTCTATCTCCACAAAACATTTTAATATTAACAATATCCTTTGACAGTAAGTTTTGCAGTTTGGCTACCTGCTGCATCATTATCCCTTTTGCCTGTTTTTTCTTAGCCTTATTAGGTGCATTGTATTTCCTACCAAAGAATCACAGAACATTAGAGGTCAGAAGAGATTTCAAAAGGTCACCCAGTCCAGCTCCCTAGCAGAGCAGGATCACCTAGAGTAGGTCACATGGGAATGTTTCCAGGCAGGCTTTGAATGTCTCAAGACAAAGAGACTCCACAGCCTCTCTGGGCAGCCTGCTCCAGTGTTCTCTCACATTCACAGTGAATCATAGAATAGAATCAGTATCAACCAGGTTGGAAGAGACGTCCAAGATCATCCAGTCCAACCTAGCACCCAGCCCTATCCAGTCAACTAGACCATGGCACATGGAACTTCCAGTTTGCACCTATTGCCCCTTCTCATATTACTGAGCATTACTGAGAAGAGCTTGGCTTCATCCTCCCAACACTTACCTATAAACATTAAGGAGGTCACCCCTCAGTCTCCTCCAAGCTAAAGAGACCCAGCTTCCTCAGCCCTTCCTCACAATGCAAATGTTCTACTCCTTTAATCATCTTTGTGGCTCTGCACTGGACTCTTTCAAGCAGTTCCCTGTCCCTGTTCCAGATAGGACTCACCAGGGCAGAGCAGAGGGGAAGGAGAACCACTCTCAGCATACTACACACACCCCTTTTAATACACCTCGGGATGCCACTGGCACATTGCTGGCTTATGGTCATCCCGTTGTTCACCAGGGTCCCCACGGCCTTTTCCCCAGGGCTGCTTTCCAACAGGTAAGTCCCCAGCCCATGGTACACAGGGTTGTTGTTTCCCAGATGCAAGACTCCACAGTTGTATTTCATTAAATTTCTCCCAGCCCAACTCTCCAGCCTGCCCAGGTCCTGCTGAATGGCAGGTACCTGCTGACAGTACACTCTGTGCCCTCATCCAGGTTGCTAATGAATATATTGAATAGTGCTGGTGCCAACCCCTAAGGGACTCCACTAGACACAGGCCTCCAAATAGACTGTCCCATTGACTACAATTCTCTGACTTCTTTCCTTCTGCCAGTTCACAGTCCACCTCATGACCCAATGGAGACCACACTTCCTCAATTTAGCTACAAGGATGTTGTGGGAGATGATGTCAAATGCTTTCCTGAGATCAAGATAAAATGCCATTGTCACCTACTCTCTCCAAGCCCCATCCCAACCGCTTCTCTTTCAGACCAAAAGGTACTGGCCTTGCCTGTCACTCTCATCTAGGAGCCATTCCTTATCTTTAATTATTTTCACACCCTGAACATTCTCCAGTCCCACACTGCCTTTGTTGATAACACCAAACCTGCACACAGTATTCAATATGTGGTTAAACAACCATTTTATAGAGCATACAAACATCTGGTTTAGCATCTACGTATGTTTTAATGACTCCTAACATAATAATCCTAACAACTGCTAAAGTGACAGGTGACATTTTCTACATAATAAACCTATGCTTACATACATTAGAATGGTCTAGCTACAGCTCCTGAACTTGATCCCAAGACAGCATTCAAATATGAGATCAATATATTACACTGTGCTTAGTCACATCAACTCTTGGATTCATTGTCCTATTGTCTCACCAAAGCTGTGAAATGGCCATATCTCTAAGGCTGTGCTGTAGGACATAACTGGCAATCTCAAAATGCTTTTCCACTTCTATTTTAATGGTCCCAAAACAAATTCAACACACTTAGTTTTCTTTTTTTGTCCCATGCCACTTGTTCCTTTTCATACTCCATACTGTTAATATACCAAAGGCACTATGAACTTTTCAGGAAACGTTCACTCCATGAATTAGACAAAAAACTCTCAAATATTAGAAACACAAAGAAAAATACTTAAGAACAGCTTTCTTTCTACTGTAAATTAATTTCATTAGCCTGCTCCTGCACACAAACTAATATATAAACTTGCAATTTTAAAAAGCAAGAGCTGTTTAAAGCAAGACAACCATACCCATATGAATTACATAGTAAATTCAGTACTGGATTTCTGTGTATGTGTGCATTCCCCACATGGTTTCCATACAACAAGTGAGACCTAGGGACAAAATTTCAAAAACACCACCTGCTTGTTTCCATCATATTTTAAATAATTAACTACCAAACCCAAACCCAAAACTACTAATATTTATCAGGTACTCTATTCTTCTACTATATATTGTTTTCAAAGCAACCACAGTTATTACTCCTCCTCCATCACAAAAAGGTCTGTGGAACAGAAAAGGATTTAAGGGACATTCTTAGTTTAATCACAGCCTTATTTAATGAGTGTGATGAAGGCTGAAGTCAAGTGACCAATAAATATTGCATTAAATATTCTTTTTCCTTGAACAAAAAATAATACCAATAGACATCTATGTATAACTTTCTCCTGATTACTGCAACATACCAATATGTTTAGGTTTACCCTGGAATGTGTCATTGCAGAATTCACTAAATGAAGCCACAAATCCTCTCAGAGTTTGATGTTGACATGAGTTACCACCATCTATAGCCATCTAGCAGTGCATTATTCACTGGTGCTATGATAATTTTGATCCCTAACTAATTACCTCACCCCCAGTTACACTACATAGATGTGACAGAGAAGGCCTTTGGGAAGTCCAAAATCATCCAAGTATGAAATCTTTCAGTACCTTCCTGACAGTGCTGCCTGATGAGTCTTCAAAAGGCCCTGCAACAAACAGGGTACCAGGGAGAGGACTTTGACAGGAGTAATCTTATTCTGAACCATCTTCAGAACAGTCAGACAAAGATGTGAGTTTTCACAGAGAAAGACAGCAAGTTATCTTGACATTTTTCCTATTTACTTTTAGCAATTTATTTACAAGAATTTTCACTTATGTTAGAATGTAACTATATTTTCCTATGATGTTATTTTAAAATGAGAATACTTACTCTATTTCTACTATACTAAAACAATACAGGAAAAATACAAATATTATTTCTAAACATCTGTCAAATAGGCGGTTTTAAGAGAATGATGAACATCTAAGTACTCAGAACAGAATCTGCAAAATAGCATTAGATTTTAGTCCTAAGTATTTATTGGGTTTGCCCTTAATTTCTATGTCAAATTTTGTTTTTCCAAGACTGTGTGCACTGTGTAAAGATCTGTTTCCAGGATACGTATAATTGTGCAGTACATAACATCTGTTGCTTTGCATTTTCTGAGCTCTGCAAAACATACTGCTCTATATTCACTTGAGTGTATGGACTGACAGAAGAGATATATTGTCACAGTTCAAATAAACTGACTACAGCAGCTACTTGGTACTGAAAAGCATTTAAGTAACTACCATCTTGCATAGCTTGAACAGACAAAAGCCAGGAAATTTAGAGTTCAGCATTGAGTTCTGTTCATAAGCTGACCATTTGTTTAAAACTGCAACTCACAGGCAAGAAACAGACACCTGCTAGATGAGAGAACTGTGAAGTAAATCAAGTTATTGTACAGTTTTTGCCAGAAGTTTAATATATTCCTATACCTGCAACTAAATAAGAAGCCAGGGTAGGAACAAAGGTGCAACAGATCTTAAACTTCAGCAGCAGAATTTTCTTTCATCAGCTCCCTTTCAGTAAGGCTACCATACATGGCCTTTTCCAACTTACAAAAGAAAAAATGCCTTTTTTTTTCCTGCAGAGCATCACCACAAACCAGTTTGATCATAAAATGTGAACTCCTACAAAAAGGTTTTCTATGCTTAGAGTGCACACACAGAAAATATCAATGTCTCCACCTCCTTACTGTAACTACACAAAAGCTACCCAGAGAGCATCTACTCATGAAAGACAGGGTATTCATCCAAGAGGAGTTTCCAACATATTAAGAACCCAATTCTATCTGCATTTTCAGGGTTATGACAGTTGCAGTGCCACATGAGCAACTGAATTTCAGTTGTGTTTGCATTTTTACTTATTAAGCTACACTCGAAGATGTGATCCTAAACTGGTATCACTGTACAAAAGCACTGTACTCCAACTAAAGTAGGAAGCATTCCTGAATAGCAAGAAGGAAGTTCCAAAACTTCTTCCCTAGTGAAATAGTTTCAGAAATACCATCTTTACACTTAATCTGCAAACATAACTATTTTTGAGAGCACCTAAACAGCTGAAAGATGGCATTTCTAGTCACTTATTTCAATTTAGCAGTTTAAACAAAAGTGAATCATTAAATGGTATTTTAAAAGGTTCATCTATTAATTTTACAGTTGCACTCAACTCTGTAGTACGCCAGAGAATGGTGAAACACAATTAACTCAAAAAATTGACAGTTAATATCCATGAGACAAGAATCAATTTAGAAAAGGATCTTAGTATAATGCAATTCTATAGCAGTCCCACAACTAAATGACTGAAAGGTCAAATTTTGAAAGGAAACAGCAGATACCACCACAAAACTAGCAGATGTTCCAAAAGGATCATCTGTACAAAAACATAAGCATATGTGAGAGAAATCCAACACTATCACAAAATCAGTTGGTGTCTAACATAATAGCAGTTCCTTATGGCAATATGGTAATACACGTATCAGATACTCAACACATTATGGTTTTTTGTCTGCACATACTGTTACAACATAAGTCATAAGAAACCAGGATCACTGATTTCCTTGGAAGGAAAACATTAGTTGCACAAGCCACTAATGTTGTTAAGGCACACAACTCAGTTTTTCAGGGTTTTGTTGTCAGATTTTTAGCCATTTAACTTTTTTCATATATTATCTAATGAGGATAACAATATTTTTACAGTACTATTTGCACTGAAGAAAAAACTTCCTTCTAAAGGCAGTGCATAATATAGCTGGATACACCTAAGTCAAACAATGAATAAAAATGAGTTCTTTCTGTGTGATACCTATTTGTTTGGGTTTTCAATAAATGCAACAGCTGTATTATTTACTTGCTGCTTTGTAACATGCAAAGTTTATAAATAAGGTATCTATGATGAAAGATTTTTTGTTTATATAACTTTTGTTTATTTTGACTCCAACACAAGCAGATGACAGACTTTCCTGCTTTATTTTTATTTTGGAGCTGTGAAATAAAGATAGAAATGCCTTAATGTGAGTGTGTGCTTTGCCAAGACACAAACCAAGAAAATGCAAAAGAACACATTATTTTGAATTCCAACTCATTTATTGTCATAAACAATTCCATAAAAAGTTATGGAAGCTCACTTAAATGGATTTGCCATAGTAGAAGGCCCCATTAGGCACCATGATCCCCACAATTATCGCACACAAGGTGCTACAGAACTACATCCTGCACACAGTCCAGGGAGAGAAACAGCTGCAGATAAAATGACAACCAAGGAAAGATTACAAAAGCATGTAGAATATGAAAAAAAAAAATTAAAAATGCTTAAGAAAAGGACTAATTAGAGACTGAGATACAATTCAAGAAAGATGTTGAGGTGCTGGAGCATGGCCAGAGAAGGGCAACAAAGCTGGTGAAGGGCCTGGAACACAAACCCTATGAGGAGAGGTTGAGGGAGCTGGGCCTGTTTAGCCTGGAGAAGAGGAGGCTCAGGGGTGATCTTACTACTGTCTACAACTACCTGAAGGGACATTGTAGCCAGGTGGGGGGTGGCCTCTTCTGCCAGGCAACCAGCAATAGAACAAGGGGACACAGTCTCAAGTGGTGCCGGGGTAGGTATAGGCTGGATGTTAGGAAGAAGTTCTTCCCAGAGAGAGTGATTGGCATTGGAATGGGCTGCCCAGGGAGGTGGGGGAGGCACCGTTCCTGAAGGTCTTCAAGAAAAGACTGGATGAGGCACTTAGTGCCATGGTCTAGTTGACTGGATAGGGCTGGGTGCTAGGTTGGACTGGATGATCTTGGAGGTCTCTTTCAACCTGGTTGATTCTATGATTCTATGATAAGGGATTTGACTGCATATTGGTTTTAATTTTTTAAAAAGAACATTCATTTACAGTGAGGAATGGACTCAGCCCTATAGCATGATCACAAACATGAAAATAGCACTAGCATGGATATCAAAGATAGGTTAGTATATCAACTCTTTTTAATGCACACTTTTGAATTCTTTCCATCATGGTACATAAGCAAGACCATCAATTTACTCGGGTACACTTTTGCACAGAAAACAGTCAAGAGTTGGCAATTCTTCTATGAACAGGAACATCATAGAAGACTGATGACATTTATTTTTTTAATGACATCTCTTTACCTCACCACCAAATTACATCGCCCCTGACTTTCCAGGGATTTCCCTACCCTGTATCACACGAACCTCATGTGCTATAACACCACCCTGCATATCTTCCCATCTGCTCAGTAACAGCTACAGTTTCCCCTCCATTCGCCAATATCCCTCTCCACAGTACCCACAAATCACTCCCACACCCATATGGCACTTCACCAAAACCCTTACACTCTCTTAATATATCAGCTCACTCCCACCACACTGTTCTTGATTGCTCCTTGATTCCAATCTTTTTTTTTTTTTTTGGCCTGCTCTGCAGCCAAAAAGCAGCATCAGCTACGTCTGGCTTGTTAGTAGTGTGCCAAATGCCTGGTGATGCATAACACAGTAAGCACCCAGCTAGTCACCATCCCTCACTCAACAAGCAGGCACAGGAGATAAATAAAGCAGACCATCACCTTATCTATACTAACGGTACATGGCAAGGACTAATTACTACATAGCGCAACAGCAGAAACAAAGAAAGAGAAAACAAAAAAAACAAACAATCACCTTTAGGCAAGTCTAAAACTTGTCATTTTATGGTCTACAACAACTTTAAGGTAACACAAACCACAACATTACCAATAGAAATAGTTTTGCATTTAAAAGACCATTTAAAAAGTGCTATTACTTTATATGAAAGCTATATAAGTCCTATTATTTCAGATTCATGTAGCATCTCAATCTAAGTCACTAACACTTGCATAACTTAACATGTACGTAAACCTAAACACAAACACAATTTCCAAGACCTAGCACAGAAGCTTATTTTCTGGAACAAAGATTTAGATATCTTTTGTACATACAAAAGCCACCGTTAGATGCCCAGGGTGTGTAAATCCTTTTTAACATAAGGAGGGAGGCTCATAAACATGCAAAATGCAGGGAAAACACCCAAAAGCATGAAATAATGTAAATCGTGCCACAAAAGCATAGCCATGGCCTGATCTGCTGAAAAAGGACAAAATACACGCAGAGAATTAAGGCATGTCTATAAGTCATCTGAAATAAAAACCAAATTTTAAGATGCCTTCAATGAGTACACCCCATTTCCTTATTTTTTTTTTTAAGAAGGAGTTGTAGATTAATAAACTTTTTTTCAGCTTCATGCAGCATTTATCTAAATGACATTAACTTTATGAACTTCCCTGAAAAGGTTTAGGAGCGTCTTACATGTTCCCCACAGGATTCTTTAAAACTGGGTGATTTCTCCCTTCCATTTACATCTTAAAGTCACACATTAACGTCACACATACACATCTGATTCTCAATTACACTTCATATTATTTTTATGTCTCTTTCTTAAAAATAGTTTTCAGTTCAGACAGTAAACCACTTGAAGAAAATTGTATTCTCTACATGTCAGAAGCAGAATCAAAAGCTTTGAAACTGACCAACGTGGAACTTCAGTAATTCACGTTTTGCAGCAGCCAGTTCCCATTTCCATTATTCCTGACTGACCGATAGACTGACAGATGTCTTACTTTAGAGATCCCAAACAGACTATTGGTATCTATTTCAGCCACATCTGTTCCTAAATAGCCTTGGCAGCAGGCCACTATGCACTCGGAATTAATTTTAAGTCCTTTAATGCTAACTCTTTCACTGTTAAAATACACCAGTTATTTTTTTCCTTATTGATGTATTTATATAGAACATTTATAATTTCATGTTTCAGATTAATATCACCAAGAACTACAGTATAAGAATAGTATACTTGAACACATTAATCTTTTCACTTCATTATGAAAATATGCATTCAATAATAAATTAACTTGCTTCATAGATCTTACTTTCTTAGCTTAGAATATTATCTTTAATTAACTGTATTAAAAATAGCAAGTTTTATGCAAGTCATTATTACTATCCAAATACTCAGTCCAGCCTACACACTGTCAGTCTGAAGGAACAACTTCATATACCCTTCAGTCAAGCACAAAACACACAAAACCACTTTTTCATAAGGATCAAAAGACTCTGGGCTTCATACACCAGTAAAACACTGAGCAAATGCCAGCTTTGTTCCATTTGCTACCTGACAGAAATCTGCTGAAAACCTGCAATTATTGTAAATTGGAAAATTCTGTGTCAATCTTGTAAAAGATGCTGAAGGTTATAAAGAAATATTAGGTTTGAACTTCTCATTCAACAGCAAAACAAGCCATAAGAAGAACAGCATAAAGAAGACTGAACTGACTCTAGTTCTACTGAAACTGTTCTAAAATACAAATGGTTCTCACATCCACTGCTGCTAATCATTTTATTAGCTTTTAAATTTTAGCCACGTCAAAACAAAAAATTCCACTCTGAGCATTCATCCTTAAATATAAGTAATTATTTTCTTCCATCATTCAGTCATCTTATCTTCTGGGAATATCTAAACACTACATGTAATATGAAAATATGTACTTAAGATATCTTTCTCTGCTATAGTTTTGAAGCAGCATCCAAAATGAGCAGCTCTACAGTCTGGAGCTAGATTATTAACGCAGAGAGAGAAGCCCTGTTTTTTTCTTATTTTCTGTCACTATATTTATAGCACAGGAAAGTCACATAGAATGAAGCTAAAGGAAAAAAAAAACCAAGTAACTAGTGCCTTGGAGCTTTACCTCTCATCACAACGCCCACTGCATTGTTAAAAGCGAGCAACCAGCTATGGGTCAGAGGGTATCTGGTGTCTGTGAAAAGAAAAGGCTCAGCCAAGTTGCACACCCAGGCTGTAAAACTGCAGTGCTTCAGAGAGGCTGGCCAAGCCATGTCTCACACTGCCCACATCCCCAGTTGACACATTCAGTCTCCTAGACCATGCACCCAGGTGCCTGTCCAGACCTTACTTGTGCCCGAAGCTTTATACAGAACATGCAAAATTGATAATAGGTCATTCTTATTTGAGAGGGGAGAAAAGGTTGTTGGGGAGCTTACTATAACATCTCGAGAGTGAACAACAAAGGAAGCCATCAAAAATCCTCAGAGAGCATAGGTGGCCAAAAACCTCTAGGAGACAGAAGCTGCAGAAATCAAAGAGAAAGCAAAGAAGGAAGTCTGCCTGATAATCACGCTGCCAAAAGCTCCACAGAAAGAGTGCAGTGAGGCAGAACTACACATACGTGCGTGTGACATGATCAAGCCCAAGCACAGCAGATGTTACCTGCTTGGGTACTTTAAGCTGAAGCTTTGAGTTCTATTTATAAACTGAAGGAGCTGAAGGTGCACAACCTATCACATGTATGAACATGTAATGGGAACTACAAAACTGCGGAACTTAATAAGACAGGAATACTTATGGGGAACTACTGAGGATGGGAGGCTAGGGAACAGGGAGAAAAAGTGACTACTTGTCAATTCTCTGACCTGATAGACTGAAATGACTGCCATAGATGAAAGGTCTTTTCCTACAATAGGAAGATTTACTATGTACAAGTCAAAGCAATTAGTATTTATCATCACTGGCAAAGTGCAAAGACCTGACCTAAGGGAAATTATATTACCAAGCTTTTGGTTTGGAGAAAGTACACTTAAACCAAATCCCAGCCACTGACCATCTCCTCTACGTACTGACAGCTTGGCCCAAGCATTGCACTACTGTATTTTTGTTACATGAATGAGACCATAACATAGCCAGCTCCTTCTAGCACCAGTACAGATCCCACACTTACAGCACCCTAGGGCAATTGCTCCTGAGATCCAAGAATGGGGGAGGAAAAAAAGCATTCAAGCTCCAAAATCTGTATTTGACCTCTAGAAGTGCAAAGACAGAAAACCATCCAGATCTACTGTATCTGAGATGGAAGGGAAATCAGACAAGACTTTTGCTGAATTCTTCACTGTGAGGGCAACAAGCCCTACTACACAGTGATACTTTCAGCATCTGTTCAGCATATCTGCAGTGACAGGCCCACATAGAGTCAAGATGGTCCAAAGAACAGGGTCATAAGCATTCTTCTGAATGCTGCGCAGGTAGGTTGTTGTATTCCCATCGCAACATAGCCAAAAGGATAGAAGAGTATCAGAAACAGCCTAATGGAGACTATCTCATTTACAAAGAGAGCCACAGATGACATTGTGATGACAAGTATACCAACAGAGGAAGAGAAAACCCTGTTATCTCCTGTCAAATGCAGGATATTTAATAATTTGGAAATCCTAAAGTAAAAACTTAAAGCCTACCACAGACTTCAGGAAAACTCCAGAACTGGGAAGACACCAGATTGCCTTTTCCACTGAAGTGAGTCAAGTAGGAGGACATTAAGAGCTTCTCAGAAACCCAAATATTCAGAAGCTCAGTGCTCCATTGTTGGAGACAAAGAAATGTTTGCATACATTTAATAAGCGTGCAGTAAAAGCCCAAATCCTGATGCAACTGACACTAATATGCCAGTGCTGTTTTCCGTAAGACTCATGAATTTCTGTCCTCTGCAATATGCCTGATTTTAAGCATTGTGTACTTCACTACCTTGCAGGAACTAAGACAAAAAAGCTCTGAATGTCTGCATTGACTAATCTAAGGATGAAAAGGTCTTACACGAAGTCACAACTTAAGGGGTAGATTTTTGCTTTGAAATGAAAAAAATATATATACAATAAATTTGCATTCCTGGAAGCATGGGGCAATAGAGACTGAAATTCATTCTTCCTGTCTGCACCTTAAAGTCCTTCATTAGTGACAATTAAAAGATGGTTGTGGACCCTAGTTCCTGATATATGGCAATTCAAACTACATTAGAGTCACCAGAACATAAAGTGGCCATCAAATTAGAGCATTGCACAAGGAACTAAATAATTAATACATCATAATTAATACATCACACCTTGGATCCCATAATCAGAGATCTGCAGTTAAGCCCAAAAGAGAGGAAGACAGGCTACAATATTATGTGACAGTAACACTAAGCACCCAGACTGGCTCTACAGGAGAAGAACTGCACACACATCAGTGCTGTTACCAGAACTCATCGGTCCTGCTGCAAAAGTAGGTATTCAAGTCCAAGCAAAACAATGCATTAACACATCACTCTCGAGCCGCTGCAGCACACAAGACTGCTTTGAGATGACTAATTATCATGGTATGTGGAAGAAACTCCTTTTCTCTGTATGGCTGGATCTTATGCGAAGCTTTAAGTTCTGTCCAAATTAATACTAAAACAGATGTGGTATTTTGGGCCTGCATAAGCTAACTATGCCATAGCAGAAGGCAACTATGCTGTTTGGAAACCCTGCAGTCTTGAACGCAACAGATTTCCTCCTCCATACAGGCACGGGGAGGTCACTGCAATAAACAAGCACTTTTAAGGGTGTGCATGCTGTTTTGAAAGTAAGTTTGTTCTCACAATTTCTAGGGAAAAAAAAGGGCAGGTTTAAGGAGCATCCCTTTATTTCTAAAGCTTTTCTGTGTTACTTGTTTCACTTGATCCAATCCTTTTCAGTAGCCCTTTCTCACAGGGTGTTGCTGTACCAGAAATGCACAGAGTAAGGACAACCTACAGAATCTTCCTCACAAAACTCTTGCACATCTCACAAAACCACACCCACTTAGATAGGTTTTGCTTTGTGTACCCACAAAAGAGAGCAAGTCGAGTAAAGCTGATGCAGCAGAAACAAAATCCAGTATCTTACTGCTCAGCTGGGGGCTAAGAAGCCCTGAAACCACCACCTCTTAACGTTTTGTCCTTATTGTATCACCCGCAAGAAGAAAAGGCTGTCTCCAGTAAGAACTATTCATTGCACTATGAACATTTTGTTTTCTTTTTATCACCAGAGAGAGTCACTTTGAGGCAAGAGGCATGTCTGACACTGCTGACTTTAACTAGTCTAACGTAGTTCCATTTGAAGGCAACTCTTCCTGCAGGGGCCTGAGGCACAACTCCCTTTCCCCGCTGCACCGTGGGAGACCAGGTCGCCTCAGCCCGGATCCCACCGCCCACTCCTAGGCTGAGCTCGGCCCCTGCGGTGGACACCCCCTGCCCCGCCCCGTCCCACCTGTGGGGCTCTCGGGCAGGATGGGGCTCCAGCGGAGCCGCCGGGCGCTCAGCACCACGTCGCAGCTCCTCTTGCTGATCTCGAAGATGCCCCTAAGGAATGGCTCTTCTCCCGCCTCGGCCGGCGAAGTTGCCGCTAGCGGGGCCACCCTCCGTTGCCTCTCCGCTACCACACCCTCCGAGCAGCGAGAGCGACCGGCACCAGTGGCCATCGCTTGCGAGCGCGGCTTTCCGCGGGGGGCGTCCGCCGGCCGCATTCTCGGGCCAGGCCCGCCTCTGCTTGCGAAGAACAGGGGCCGCGGCGCCTAGTATGGCGGAGCGACAGCGGCCCTCCGCCGCGTCCCCGCTGCTGCCAAGGCAGCGCCCGCTCCGCCCCGCGGGCGGGGCCGCCGCCGACCCGGGCGGGAGCACGTGCCCGGCCGCGAGCCGCGTCCTCTCAGCGGCGGGAGAGCGGCGGTCCGGCGGGAGTGCCTCAAGCTGCAGGGCGGGAGCCCTTCGCTGCCAGCGACAAGGCAGGACGCTGCCGGGAAGTGGGCCCGGTGCAGGCTAGCGCCGTTGCTGCCGCCCGATGAAGCTTTCCCTGACGCCCACTGCGCTAGATAGCGGCCCAACCCCGGGGCCCTGCATTAAGTTTGATGCTTGGTACGCCCACAGCGAAAGGGCTGGAAGGCGCGCTGGCTCCTCTCACCTGCCTCTGTGACTTCCTCAGGGAGAGCAATGAAGGAGTGCTCTGACTGCAGAAATTCTGTTTCGTTGTCAGAGTCCGATGTACGTTCTGCCTTTCTGTTACCGCTGACGTGACTGTTACTCGGCGTTAGAAAACTATGACACAAAGTTAAAATAGCTCTTCCATACTGAAAACGTTGTCTTCCACGAGTTGTGTAGGTGGCTTTACCTTAAACACCACAGTGAGATCCATGCTGCAAAACAGTGTTATCGGTGAAGGTTCACAATTGCCTGCACCATTCATAACAAGTGAGGCATAAAATGCCTCAGAATCTGCTATAAACCACGTATTACAGTCTGTATCAAGTGGGCCAATGCAGAAAGTATACCCAGAAGGCTACACAGTCATCCCTCACCCTCAAAGCTTAAATGTAGAATGGGAAGCTCACTTCTTTCCTCCCACTCTGTAAATGATGGATGTTGCTGTTTGGAGGTATGACAGCCTTACTCAGAGGAGTTGTAAGATTCCCTGTTGACAATCAGATTAGAGCTCCAACTTAGAAGGTGCTCCTGAGTCCACAAGAGCTTAAAGGAAAGCAGCAAGGGCTTTTTAGTTCTGAGATGTATGATATCCAGGTGTCATGAAATGGCCTTTTTCAAATGAGCATCTTAGTAATTCTATCTTTGGTATTTATAACACCTCAAATATACAATACCCCGATGTGAAATAAAGCAATAAATATAAGTTATTTCTTTTGGGGGATTGTTAGGAATTACAGCTTGAATAGCATGTCAAATTATTGAAGACTACTCATAATGTTTGTCTCTCTAGAAGAGAGGCTGGTGCAGGTAAGGAAATCTGATTGTAATCCAACCAGATGAGTCCAAGAGATTATATGCAATTTCATAGCCATTAAGCTGCTTTTATTAATAGTTCCATGAACTGCTATTTATGTAGCTGAGGGCAGTGTTGAAACACATAAGTCACTATGATACAGATTTTTATACTTATTTCCAACTATTACTTTGACACATTTGAAGAATGCTGCAAGCATTTGTTAAATAGGCAACCTGTAAACCCTTTTTGATTTGCATCAAGCCACTGATACTGTTTTCACTTAAAAGCAGCCCTTGCCAATTCACCTTTCTGAATCATAACAGGACTGTGGAAAAGTTTCTGCTTGCTTAAAGCTGCTAGTGTCAGTAGTCTTGTTCTGACTTTGTGTCAATCTATTTCGTCCCTTAGATCTTTGTTGGGATATAAATACCTTGACTTCAAAATAATCAAATAAAACAAAGTGCAAATAACTGAAATTGTGTAAACTGTGGAAGTTTTGCACAATTTGCCTAAAGATAACCATGTGACAAGGCAGGAAAAAACTGCTAGCCAAACAAATTTGCCTTACCAATTTATCATTCTAGTGCAACAGTAGATGAATCAATTAAATCAGTGTCTGTTATTTAGCATCGGTGGTCTTTAATGTGTTTGCATTGATGTCATTCAAAAAAAGAGCTAAATCATTAACTAGAATATAAAGCACAACACAAGATTTAATACAGTTGAATCAGTTTTGAGGCTGTATGCCCCTTATAATCCCCTGCAGTCGGTTGTGTTTGTTTCTGAGACCATTTATTAGTCTGTCCCACCTATGTATATTATGTATCATCCCCAGAGATTTTCTCATAAGGTACAGGAAAGGATAAGTTGATGACTGTCTTAGAATCATAAAAGAGTTCTATTTTTTAGTTTCATCAGTGGAGGGCCAGTACAGTTCCTGAGAGACTTGTAATACCCTTCAGCTGATGTCATTAAAATGTCTAACACCCTTTTATTGACATTACTTGAAATGTGTATTAAATAGCTAACTGTTAATATACTAAAATGTAGTAGATAAAAACCATAAAATAGTATGAAAATTTATATAGTAGCAAGAACTTATAACAGTAAAAAAACCCACAGGAGGAATATATAAGTCTACTCATTCCATAGGAAGAATATAAAAGTCTACTAATTCCTGAACCCCTGCTGTTAACAAATTCTCAATCTACACAATTCTTTGTAACTCTGAGATAGACACTTACTGGGGAGGGAAGGGGGATTATTCTAAGCAAGTCTACTCTAATAGACTTGGTTTGAAACATCACAGCCTTCAGATCTGCACACTGAATTTAAAAAAAAAAAAAAAAACCACAACAAATAGTCCAGATATAATGTTTTTATTATCTTTTTCAGATGCAAAGAAACTTAAAGTAGAAAGGAAAAAATAAGTATGTATGGCACACCAGGAAGGAAAACAAAGCCATTGTCAGGGCATAGCAAGGACCAGCTTTACCTTAAGAGCCAGGAAGCCAAGGAGAATCCAGGGGCCTTTCTGGCCAGGACCTATATGGTGGCACCTGAATAGGAAAGGCCAGAGAGCATGCCAGAGACTTCAAACCATCCATCAGGTAAGTTCACAGTGACCAGGCAAGGCACTGAAGCACACTAGTTTACGGATCAGCAGGACTCACAGCCAGGTCAGGGTTGTAGTGGAGCTGGAAACCACTGTCCAACAATATCTCTGAAGAAAGTGATAACCCCAAGTGGAACTTAAATAGACTTCCAGACCCCTGGGTGGGGTTACAAGTGAGGCTGGTCAGAGGTTTTAGGGCTTAGTAGTGGCCTTAAGGCCCTGGTAGCTAGCAGTACAAGAGAAAGAACATTTAGGAGTACTAAGGCTGTTTTATAAAAAGAGTGGAAATAAGTGTGAAGAAGTGGGGACCAACACATCTGACCAAGGTAGTCTGAGCAGTGTGTAACCAAATGTCCAGATCACTAAACAAACACATTCCATACCAGGATAGCAGCCTTGAGCACAGAAAGATGGACTAGCAGAGGAGAGGGAGCATTCTCTGGGCCTGGACAAGAGGCACTAAGAAACAAAGAGTTGATGTGACCTCTCTTAGACTAACAACATTCCTCTCAAGATGGAGGAAGTTATGTCATGCTTGCTAGATGCTAAGAAGTAGTGGGAGTCTCACTTTCCCTCAAGAAAAATGGGTTAAAAATGCAACTAGGTGAATAGGCATTAAAGGAGAAAGATGAGTTTTTTGATCCATGGATAAAGTGATGCTGAAATTAAGGGACAGGAATTAGGAAGATCTGAGGGGATACTGTGAGGAAAATACCTTGTGCCCAGTCTGGAGGATTTAGCTGACAATTTCTGGTAGCTAGCTTGTTTCAGTGGCTAACAGAGATTTGCTTTTGGAGAAACCTGAGTTTTGCATGTGGTAGCATCCCCTTGGCTGGTATATTTTTCCAGCTACAATGACTGTTTATACAATGAAGGTTTAGCATAGCCACTTATACGTCAGCAATTCTTTTGCAAATATTAAGTCTCCTAAATGTGTTCTCTTCTTATATTACAGTAATGTTTTATAGCTCTCAAATTAATTCAGCTCTTGTATTTATTTACCATGACTGTAGAAGACAGCATTGCTGTTACTATGTGCCTTTCTACATGCTAGGACAGCAACGGGGAAACAAAAAAATGTAGAGATGGACAAATCTCTGCAAAGAGTAGAACAAGAATGAGTGAAATTATTATGCAGAAGCAAAAAGTCACAAGAATAGAGTTAAAATTTGAACTTATTCCTGAAGCTTGAACTGAAAGTGGCCTCAGAACAACAGAGGAAGATTTGGTAGTGAGAAAGAATATAAAATGAGATTGCATTGATGCAAAGACATTTTGTTTTTCATTAAGGTTGATATGCTGGCTTTTTAAGGTAATAAAGCTTTACTCTGAATCTTCTTTTCTGTTGTTCTGTCACTGAAATATTGGCAGCCAGTGTAAATCTTAGTTGCTTCTATTTTATTTCATACAAAATGCAGTTAACTCCACGCTGCAAACTATTACAAGCTAGGAAACTGAAAGCCAAGGCTGGTAGTCTATGTTTTACATACCCTGTAGGCAACCTAAATACTTAAGAGAACGCTTTGAGAGCATTGTCAGTTTTAATTTCGTATTGCATAGCTTCTGACAGTTTGTTAAATACATATATGAATTATTTAAAAAACACTTATGTGCATATTTAAATAACAGTTTATTTGTAGATCTTCAGCTCACTGTTTTGACATGTATTCATGTACTATGTTTTTCAAGGGTTTTGTAATACAAGATTTTCAGACAAGGAAAGGGTGTTTGTAGTTTCTCAATTATAAAGGTTATAATGCAACACATCCTGGTCAATAAAAACGAAGTAAATTGTCTACATATTTTCCCTGATACAGTACCAGGAAGAACTCCAAGTTTCATTTCTGTGAGTTTTTCCTCAGTAGGAATGAGTGAAAACTGGGTGGGTTTTGTTGTGGGGCTTTTGTTTGGTTTTAAGGGGAAGATGTTTGTGTGGTTTGATTATTTTCTTGGGGTTTGGGTTAGGTTTGGTTGGGTTTTTGTTTGGGGTTTTTTTTGGGGGGGTTGGATTTTATTTAATTCTTAGTTTATATATATACTTGAACATGGAATGTAACTACAATTTCAAAAAATGTTTTATGAGATGCTTCTTTTTACAGAACTATTGTGGGGTTTTACTTCTTAAAAAAATAATCATTTTCACTATGTCAAAAGCAATTGTTAAGGTCACAGTGGATCCAGTTTTAATCAGTTACTATAGTTGCAAGAATTTCTGCTGTTAGAATTTGTAGAAAATATTTGTTTTACTTGCTCTTAATATTTAGCTTGGAATTGGTTCTATTAATTCCTATTGCCTCTGGTATTGTATGTTACTGTTTAATATGAGCTTATTAAAAATCTAGAACAGTATTTTCTGGAGAAAGCAATGCTCCATTGTCTTCTGGTGAATTCAGGAATCTTCATTCTCCTTGAATCTACTTATTTTCTCTTGGACAATCTGCCTGAAGGCACTGAGTGAGTGTCTAAAGACATTCAAGCATTTTTTTAATTAGTCTGTTTAAAATCTGAGTCTTCAGTCATCAGATGGATCTAACCTGGAATTCCTCCATTTCAGACCTTTCTGACATAGGTGGGTCCTCCACTGTATCTCAGGTCACAGTGGGTCTACAACCTTCAGACCCTATTCTGTTGCTTCAGGAAACCAAGAAGGGAAAAGCTGCAAGTTGTGACTGTTACTTGTGCACTGTGGCTGCAGAACTTGCACCAGGGTCTTCTCAAGAATACACTAGGGGCAGAACAATTTCTGCAGTCAGAAGTATAGCATAAAGGAGTACAAACAAACAATAAAAATAGAGTCCTAGGCCTGTACTGGATTAGCCAGTACATGTGTGTGGGTCTGACTCAAACCCAGAGTTTCTTCCACATGAGGAAGTTAAGTAATACTGTTATAGCCATGGTTAATTAGCAATATGTTATAGGAGAGGAACAGTATGAGTAATTCTTTCCTTTGAAAGAGACCTTGATAGACCTTCCTGTGGGAGTCATCAGCAGAGATTTTGAGATTAGGCATGATATTAACAGTGAAAAAGTAAATAACGTGAAGGCGTTAAAGCAAGAGCAAAGAGAAGGGGGAGATCTCCAATATTTTATATAGGGGAGGTATGGTGGGAGGAAATTCTAAACTAATTGAAATAACAAAACTCACAACTGTTTTTTAAAGAAGAGCCTCTAGTTACTAAAATGCCTCATTACTTTTTTCTTGTTGGATTGCTTGTAGCATTAAAATATTGTTTTCTTTAAAGAATTACAGTGGCAAACAATTGGCTAGCCTAGGTAGACCTTCTAAGTAAATTGCATTGGCTAGAGGAGTTGAATTTTGTTATTAACTGTGGAAAAAGAAAAGGTAATTGAAAAGGTTTCTTGTGGATTGGAAATGCCTTCCAAATATTCATTAAACATTTAAGCAACTAAATTTGCAGAATATGTTCCTGACATTGGCACTGGTTCTGTGGCATTTCTCTCATCAGATGGAAGTACTGTGTGTTATGCAGAGTGCATTCATGCATAAACAATATCATTTTCATAAATTAAAACCTCCCCTGCAGAAGGAACATCTGTGCCTGCCTTTGAATAAAAGATGGTGGCATGTGAGTTGCCCCTTGACTGACTAGAAGAATCTTTATGTTTAAGAGGGCAGCACATAACCAAAAGGCAAGAAAAGCCTGGGTCAGCTTTTTCAGTTTTACCTGGAAAAAAAAAAGTCATTATTTTCCTGCTCTCGGGTTATACCAGGTATATTTAATTCTGCTGCCACTGACTGAGGAAGGCTTGAAAAGTTGCCTTTTGCTGTCAAACTGTTCAAATGCAGCAAATTGTGAAGCACGAAGCTTCAGGCTAGGGTGAAACACAGGGAGATGCTGCATAATGCGTCAACCGACGTCGCACTTAACGTTCTGTGTGTTCTTAGCAAGAAGGGCTGGCCGTGAAGGTGCTGCAGTGCTCACACAGGTTTGCAGCCTTACGCGCTGGATTTCCGGAGCTATAAAGCACCTTTCAAACCAGAAGTCTACAACTCGGTTTCTCGTGGAAAAAAAAAAATTGCCCCACCGACAGGAGAGTCTATTCGCTCCCTACCGAATTTGTGAATTATTTGTGAAATACCTCTGCTTTGTGACAGGTTCATACAGAGTACTTTAGGAAACGTCTTCAATCTGTTTCCGAGGGTCAAAGACCTGTTGATAATTACTCCTGGTCATTAGGACAATTGCTCCCCCGCAGGTTGTGTCTCCGAGTTTCTAAAGCCCCTCAGTTAGTAGTGAAGATTAAGGAAGTACGTTTCGCGTCTGTAACGAAGGGGAGGCGGGGAATCGATAGCGCTGGGTCCAGGGCTGGCTTGAGGGGCAAGGAGCACCAGCTGTCGGCGGGGCCGAAACGGCATTTTCCGGGGTTCCAGCCCCGGCTGGGTGTGGAGAGCCCGGCTGGTACCACGGGACGCCCCAGCGCTCCCACGGCGGTCTGGGAAGCTGAGAGTCGCGGGCAGGCGACCGGACCGGTCCGAACTTAGCCTCCCGGTCCGCGGGCTGCCCGAGCGGGAGCGGGGCGCCCGGCGCAGCCCATACCGGCGGCCGCTGCAAACCAGCGAAGCGCGTTTCTGCCCCCGTTTCCCTAATTCAACAAATCAGCATTGCAAATGGTTGGTGTCGCTGTAAACAAACGAACAACCCCCCTTCCACCTTCCCCAGGAACCCCTCGAAGTAAGTAAAGAATCCGTGTTCTTTTTGTAGTCCAATTTTATTCTACAAATAATAAGTGTTGCACCTTTCATGAGCTATCCAAATAAACCGATAATCCCATAGGAATTACTTACACTAAGAAAAAAAATATAATCACGTTTAAGGAGAAATGCAACATTCGACCAAATGTTCAATACTATGTTGCTGCCAAAAGGATGGATGTTTTTCTAAAATCCCAGTGTGCATTACACCATAATATACAGGATTACAAACAAAATTACAGTACAGATTGATTCCAGTTGAACCAGCGTTACATTTCAAACAGCACTTATTCTGGACTGCATTGTACATGCAATAGCTATTGTTCTAATTACGGATTAAATGGTTTGAATTTGTTTCAAGCTACTGTACTAATCGACTACAATAGGTATATAGCCCGACTTTAACAACCTGATTAGTTTTAGGTTCCGATTTATAAGATGAGCATATGACAACCACGGATTGTGTGAACGTGTATAAAATCATGCATTTATATCACCTGGAAACATTAACATCTTCAAGTTCTCTTCAAAAAAATCACAGAATGCCAAAGGGTTCAAAGACTAAAAAGAAACAGTGCAAATTGTATGTGATCGTCAAGCAGCTTTCGATTTAAAAAGGGTGTTGGCATTTGCTTATAATCTTTATATACAAGTTTGTGCAAGTAATGTGTTGAATTGATATGTTTAAATAGAAAATAAGTCTTTTATTCTTATATCTTCTCAAGACCTAGGGGATCTGGTTGTTGTTGCAGGGGAGGAAACAAGCAAAACAAAACAAACAAACCAACAAAAAAAGGATACTTTTATGGGAAAGAAATTGCCTGGATTGTGCAGGGTTGTTTTTTTTCCGTCAACTATTTGAAAGGAATGAAGTGCTAAGGCAACATAACTTCTCTAAGCACTTTTCTGCTGGTTTAAATTAGTTAAATTATTTTGTATAAATTAGATATAATTCTACCTTTCCAATATGTATAAAAATTGATGAAGCTGCATGGTTTAAAATAGGAAATTCACGTTATAAAAAGTCATTAAAAATTCTGTACAAAATCACAACAAAATAATTCAGCATGGGAAAGGTAACAAGTAGTAAAACGTTGGTTGAAAAATAGAGATTTCATATATATTTTGTAATTGGCCCATCGCTAGTTTAAAAATTGCATAGATCCTAATTATTGCTTGTGATTTTTGTCATCCCGATCAGGTAATTGACGCGATCCTAGTGCCCCCACCCCAGATTTACAGCGTCGCTCCGAGGAGCGGAAGCAAGACAGCCGGTGAGCGGGGACGCGGCGCCCGCAAGGCAGCGGCGGGACTCGCCGGGCTGCCCCTTGTAAACAAGGCGGTGGCCGCCGGCGAGTGGCGGGGGCTCGGCTCTCCCCCCGCAACGGGGGTAGGCTTAGTCGTGGAAGATGGCGTTAAGCTGAGCGCTGAGGACCCGCTCGTGGTGGGGGTGCCCCTCGTAGGGCGCCAGGCCGTCGACCGGGATCTCGCAGCGTGAGGCGGTAGCCGGGAAGATGGCGGCGTGAGCGGGCGCGGCGGCCAGCGCGGCGGCGGCGGCGGCGGGGTAGTGCATGGTGAAGGCGTAACTCTTGTCGAAGTCGGCGGCCGGCTCGTGCTTGAAGGAGAAGTTTCCGTTGACGCTGAGGGGCGGGCTGAGCGGCCCGTCGAAGGCGGGGCTGGCGCCCTCGGCCAGGCCGCTGTCGAAGAAGGGCTCGAGCGCGGCGCCGTAGGCGTGCGGCGGCTTGAGGTGGAAGAGATGGGAGCTGTCCATGGTGCCGTAGGGAGGGCTAGGGAGCCCCGGCGACTGGTAGGGGTAGGGGTGGGCCGGGAAAGGCGCGCCCGCCGCCGCCACGTGGGGCGGCACCTCCGGGCTCTGCTCAGGGAGGAAAGTCCGCGGGTTGAGCTGCAGGCAGCCGGCCACCAGGTTGGTGGTAGGCTGTGACAGACCCTTGCAGAGGGTCTGCACGAAGGAGACCAGGTCAGGGCTCTTGCCCGAGCGCAGGATCTCGGAGAGCGCCCAGATGTAGTTCTTGGCCAGGCGCAGAGTCTCGATCTTGGAGAGTTTTTGCGTCTTAGAGTAGCAGGGGACCACCTTCCGCAGGTTGTCCAGGGCTGCGTTCAGGCCATGCATGCGGTTGCGCTCCCGGGCGTTGGCCTTCATGCGCCGCAGCTTGAACCGTTCCATGCGCGCCTTGGTCATCTTCTTCTTTTTGGGGCCCCGCCTCTTGGGCTTCTGGTCATCGTCATCCTCCTCCTCTTCTTCTTCCTCCTCTTCATCCAAGTCGTCCTCTTCGTCTTCCTCCTCACCGTTCCGCAGTGAGTCCTCCTCGGCCTCGCCATGCAGACCCTCCAGATCCTCTTCCTTCTTGTCCACCTCGTGCTCCTCGTCCTGAGAGCTGAGGCACTCGTCCGTCCAGCTCGGGGGGCCCTGGGGCTGGGGCTCGCCCATCAGCCCACTCTCGCTGTACGACTTGGTCATGGTGAGCCTCTGCGTCGCGGAGGAGACAGAAAAGAGCCAGATCAGCACCCAAAACAGCGGTCGTGACCCTGCGAACGCCCCTCCCAGCGACCCCTCCCACGGGAAGCCCCTGCTTCCCCCTCCGTGCCAGTGCAAACTTTTAATTGTCTCGGCGGTCCTGCCTTGTAATTAAGATGACATATGTTCAAATGCCATTATGTAACTCGCTGATATTAACGGGGAATATAAGCAGATTACATGTGCGGCACAACGCGGGCAGGCCAAACTGTTTGTCTAAAAAAATCCCAAAACGCTTTTGTCACATCGGGGAGGGGACACACAAGACACAGGGACGGATGGTCGCCCGCGACGCTTGTCCCCGCCGCTCTCCGCGACTCCCATCCCTGCCGCACCGCCCGACGGGCGCCGTGGCACCTGCTCCCGCAACTGCTCAACCGCTCTCCGGCAAACCAACTCCGATCCCGACAGAACTATCGCTGGGTGCCCGCGGCGAGCGGCGGCGCTGTGAGGTCCCCGCTCACGGTAACAGGTGCAGGACTGGCCCCAGCTTTCTATCCGTCACTCCCTCCGACGCGGACGGGCATCGTCCCACCGCTTCCGGAGAGGGGCCTTTCTTGAGGGTTTGTGACCATACCCCAGTCGCACCTGGCACACCGGCGAGGAACAATGCCCCCCCCCCCCCACACACACACTCCCCGCCTGCAAGGGCACAGCCTGTGAAGAGACCGTGGCGATCGTCCCCCGCGGAAGAGGGCCAGCTTGAAGTTAAGGGGTGCATAGCTGGAAGCAAATACACACGTAGAAAAGTTGTATAAAGCTGAATGTACACATATGTATTTATGTGTGTACGGACGCACATACACATCCACGTATATATGCATACACACTAATACATGCGTGCGGGTATGGACGAACACAGGTGTGTGTACCCTCCGCTGCCTGTACAAACGGGCAGGAACAACTGCCAGTTCCCGCGACCGTAAAGCGACAATACAAACCGAAGCACGTCCCATCCATCCCGACCCCACAAGCTCCACTCCTACCCCGACAGCCGCTGTCAGCCCCGGTCGCGCGGCGGGGACGGGGAGAAAGAAGCCGTTTTCCCGTTACCTCCGTTGCTCAGCCTCTCCTGCGCGGTGACGGGCTCATAACCCCGGCGCAGCTCTCCGTGCGAGGGCACCGCGCGTATGTTTTTTTTTCCCGAGGTTGCACAGTGCCGGGCTCCCCCGTTATATAGCGGGACGAGGATGCGCGGCGGGGGGCCGGCACCGGGACCTGGCTACCGCGGCGACCGACACCGCCCCACGCGCCTGCGGCCCGCCCCGCGCCCCGCCCCGCCCGGCGGCACGCGCCATATGGCCGCCCACGTCAAGCGCGGCGTCGCTTCCCCCCACACGTGACGCCCCTGATTTGTATGCGGCCGCGCGCCCGCCCGTTGAGCCGCCACGCCCTCTGTGGCCCGCCGGGCTCCGCCATCTGTCACCGGGCGGCCCCCCGGCGGCGGCTGGCCCGGTGAGCCGCAGAGCTCCGCGCCTCGCCCGCCCGCCCCGCGGCCGCTGCGGAGCCGGCTGCCTCGACCCATGGAGATGCATTGTTCCTATTGTTCCGGGGTGCCCTCGCCGCCACCCTCTTAGCAGCACCTAACCGTCACCTCCGACCCCTAGAGCCTTGCTGTCCCCCACTCCGCCTCCATCGCCACAGATATCCCCTGCCCCCACTGTGGCTTTCTCCGGTGCTGGGGGAAACGGCGTCCTGAGGCTGCCGTTCTCCCCAGGCTGTCCTGCCTTCTGGAGCAAGCGGTGTTTCGCTATCCCTGGGTTTTGGATAGAAATACTGCCCGTTAACGGGGAGTTGAAAGAAAAGCGCCAAGTGTTTAAACACCTCGGCGGAGTTTGCAAAAGCAGCCGAATTCGTGAGGAGGGAGATAGCCCTCAGCAGCATTATGCGGGGAGCTTTGCTGCCGGCAGGGACTGTCCGGACATTCAATCAATAAACAAGGGGGATGGGGGAATCCTGTATTTTCTCCTCATGCGGCTTTCGGTGCGAAGCCGGTAATTCCGCCCTGCGGAGACAGATTCGAAAGGTACTTTCCCAGGTCGGGTTATTTTTAAAATGGTTCTCTCCTGCTTGTGACCTATATAGCCCTGGGCCTGGCGTAGCGGCAGGAGGGGGAACTCTAGATAGTCGAAATACGAAGGACGACCGGGCGCGTTTTGTTACTTCCAAGCTGGCCCGTCCTTCGTGTGAAGCGAGGGGCGGCAGCGCGGTTTGTGCCGCCGAGGAGAGCAAGCGGGGCTGGAATGGGGCACTCTAGGGTCACCGGCCGTTGGCGGCCCTCCTCTGAGACACGGCCGGTAGGGCACTGCTAGGGCCTGCCCACCTAACAGCAGGCCCTGTTCATGGCGAGCCCCTCTCTGCCCGCAGAGGTACCCTCGAGTCAGGGACCGGGAAGGTGTCCGCGCCTCGGAAGGTTAGACAAGGCTTTTTTACCAGACCGGCTGCCCCTTCAGGAGCGCGGCGCCGTTACCGGGACGCTGCTGGGGCTACTACAGCGGCGGCGTTTTGGAAACGGTGACGTTTGAACAGGTTTTGAGGGCGAAGGAGAGAATGGGTCTGGTCCAGCCCTGTCTCGGTTGTACGAAAATGTCACCCACGTTTGGATGGGACTGGCTGAGAATAAACCCAAGAGCGTGGGGCGCTGGGCAGAAACACCGGGAGGAGGGCACTGGCAGAAAGCTGCATCTCGGCAAGCAGTGAGAGTTTTGGAGTGGTCGTGTGCCTTTGAGTGCACTCGATACAGTCAGCTTCCCCGAGAGCAAAACAAAAGTCAACAAATTGTGGATCTGCAGACAGACAGATGCAGCGGCAGACAGTCGGAGAGAGGGGCTTTAAGCCTGCCGAACCCAGCGCACGACCGCAGGGGAGTCAAGTCGGCAGGTACGGGGTGCGTCTCGGTGCAGGCCGTCGGGGCCGGGGAAGGGCGCTGCGTTCTATGCGCCGCGCGGCTCTCCGCCACGCCGGCTTCGTCCTTCCCGCTCCTGTCGTCGCTCCAGCACCGCTTCTCCTCCCATTCTTCAGACATTCGGCTCTGGCGTCCGCGTTCGGGACATCCCCTGCCTCTGTGACTCCAGTTACCACCTCCCCTGCCTCTCCTCATCTCCCAGTCGCTTGATTTTATCGCTCCAAGCATGTATGGGGTTTTGATTTTGGTTTGTTTTGGGGTTTGGTTGTGTATTTTTTTTCTTGCCTCCCTGACCCACAGACTCCTCCTTCTCCATCTGGCTTCTGATTCGGCTTCCCTTTATTTTTCGTGCTGAATCCTTTTTTTTTCCTTCTCTCCCCCTCCCCCCCCCCCCCTTTTTTTTTTCTTCTGTATTTCTCTCTTTTCTGTTTCTTTCCCTTCTCCTCTCCCTCCCTGTCTCTTTCCCCTCTTCCTTTCTTCCTCCCCCCTGCGGCGCGGCACGCGAACCGCACGCGTCCCAACAAAGCTGGGGCCCGGCCTGGCCCGGCCCCCTTTTCCCCGCCGCCTCCCGCCTCGTCTGCCACTGCTTCTCTGCCCTGGCAGCACGGGAGACCTCGGAGCCCGCTGAGGCCCGGATCGGCGAGCGCGGAGCGCCGTCGAGGCTGAGCCCAGGCCCAGGTGGGCGGCAGAGGAGGGGGCTCGCTGAGCGGGAGCAGTGCAGTGGAAACGCCTTACAGTTGTCCGGAGCGCGAAATCCGCTCCCGAGGAAATCTCTTGGGTTTGCGGCATTATCTTAATTAAGATAATTGATTCATATTGCACCTGCGAGAGTGCGGGAAAGGGATGCCTCCCCAAATAGCTTAAAGCTATTGGAGGGAGGAAGCCGCGCTTATCATTTAGTGAGTGATTTACTACCCGGGCAGCCCGAGCTGTTGGAGCTCCCTCCTTGCGTTGTGACGTTTCTTGCGCCCTTCTACCCCAACAGGGAATTCTCACAAGGGAAAAAAAAAAAAAAAGAAAAAGAAAAAAAAGAGCGAGAGAAATGTAATTATTAGTACCCGTTCCTTATGTCCCCTCAGCCCTGCATGGCCCCTCCATCACCCGCACCACGGGACCGGGACCGTCCGCTCAGGGCAGGCCAGCTGGGGTTTGAGGGCCCGGGACCATCGCGAGGCTCCCTTATTATCTCCTCTCCCAGAAGGAAGGGACGGGAGGAGAGTAGCGGCCCCGCACGCTGACCGGAGAGCTCCGGGTAAGGATCAGCTCTCTGCGGCTGCCTCGGCTCCGCAATCACCGTCGGGGAGTGACGCTCTCCAACACCGCGCTGGCACCGGCTTCGTGCCGGACTGCGTCTGCACCACACTTCTCAGGGTTCTCTAGGATACGTGTACATCTGGGTTTAAAACTGGTACGGATGATTAAGGTGCCTTTTCTACTATTTTTTTCCTCTTAAGGCTCAGTGTATTAATTTTATTGAGCCTTTCTCCGTTAGATAAATGCTGTTGTTGTTTTAATTCTGTAAATGTAAACTTCTATTTAGTTAATGGAAAATACATCACTACCAAGGTAATTATCAGCTTTTAAAATTACTCTTTTAGTCAAGTGCACACAATTATGAAATCACAATAGATTTAAAATATAATTCAAATTGATTAAAAAAACCCTCAAACACAACATGTTGGAGAAGTACGTACCATTAAAGCAAATGTCTAAATTGTATTGGTAATTAGTAGGCCAGCTACTGCCGAGCTAGAGTTTAAATAACACCAGAAGTCTTTGCTATCGGTGTCAATCCAACCCTGTTATTAGGAAAAAGGATTCTTAGCAGACGGGATTTAGATGCTGTTGTAACTGCAAAATCTAATTATTTTTGATCCAGACATTTACCCCCAGAGTCCCACCTTGTTTAAATAAAGTGTTTTCTTTCCTCTTGAACAAATGCATTTCCATTTGAATTAAATATTGATAATTTGACCTTTTAGCTCCTTTAACTAATCAAAAGGAAAAAAAAATTCCAAATGTAGATCCTAGTGCCTTGCCCTAGTGGGTCTTTCCGCTTGAATAGACACTGAGATTAAATGAGTCAAACTTCCTCTTTCATTGCGCTCTCTTTGTACTAATTGCTTATGCAAAAATGCAGATTTGTATTAATTAGTAACTCCACTGATTAGTTTGGTGGTATTTTCATGTAATAAATCATCCTGCAGACACAATTTTTGGCATGTCCCCAGTAGTGGCTCAGGATGCAATAAGTTTTCCATATTAAATAAAATCTTAGCCTAAATCTACCTTTTTGTTGCAGGTACACTGTGTACCACCTGCTGTATGCACCTGCTACGGGAAATTACCGTCTGTCCCTGGCAAGCCTCTTTCCTTTCCTTGATAATGCACTCCTCTTCACAGGGTGTAGACTTTGAAATGGGAAGCATGAATCACAGAATCAAAGAACGAAAGAAACCTGATGTTGTTTTTAACCTTTTCAAATCAGTAATGCTGATTTTTAAGGGGATGAAAACTATGTAAGATATATCAGATGTAGATTTTTTTAATTTTCTTTGTGATGCCCAGGCACAGTCTCCTTTTACAGCACCATTCAATGCATGCTCAAATTATCATGCATAAAAGTGGTTGGGGTGTTGGGGTTTTTTGGTTTTGTCACTTCTTTCTCATTCCTTGGGCTAGAGAGACTGAACTCTTGCAAATGAAACACTTGTTAATTGGAGTTTCTATCTTAGCCGGGCACAAAGGTCTCAGCAGCAAGACTCTCTGATATCTGTAATGTTATCTACCATAGTACTGGAAACATCTCTGCTTACCTATATTATGAAATCACTATAAAAATCTCTCCACATCACACGGAGGCTGGTGTGTCCAGTATTTCTACATCTGAAAAACCTTTCCTGATTCTTTCAAAAATCATTCTGGATAATAATATTTGTACCTGTTTTCATCAGACAAAGTTATCTATACTTCACACCTTTTCCTCAAGCAAGTCAGCATAATGTATCAGCAAAGTACAAACCACAGCAAATAACGTATACCAGTGCAGTACTTGGCAAAAAGAATAAGAGGCTCCAAGCCAGTATAAAGCATAATGACACTGGTGTAGTTTCTTCATAGATGACACTATTGGGGGAAAATCCTTAAAAACCTCTGCCTCTCTGCTACCATGACTCTCCCTTGTGTAAACAGGACTGCCGCTTTCACAGACAAACTTGCAGGATCCAGCCTTTGGCCCTCAGTCTAAGCAGTGCATTGGGGTGGAAGAGCAGCAAACACAGGTGCCAGCAGATTATCTAAAGCTTTGCTGAGATTAAAATCTTGTGCCAATATGAGTTATTGCATATTCTCTAAATAGAAATCTCCTTAGCGGTGGCTTTAAAAGGTCTGCTTTTGTTTTTCTCTGAGAGAAAATGACTGAACTCCAGGCTATACACATAACAGATTACACATTTGTTCCCTATAGCTGTGGCATCTCATCATTTTGCAAACGTTTTGCAGTTCCTATCAAAGATACTGGTACTGTTAACATTCCTTTATTGAAGAAAGAAAGCAAAAGTAAAGGTGCTGTTACAGGGTTACACAAAACCTGATCCTGATTAATTTCAGAACATGATTACTTGTTTTAGCAGTATCCTGAGAACAAAACAAGGAAGGATATCTCAGTGATCCACAGGGATGGAAAAAGAGATTTGAATAATCATTAAATCTTATTACATAACATGGCTTTATTTTTACCTCTCAGAGTGAGTTCACACCTGGGTCTGTGGTTTAAGTGCTCCACAGTGAGCTGGGCATGATGAAGAATCATTTTCTGTCAGAGTGCTGCAAAACCTCTACAGCTGTAGAACAAAACTAGTCAACCAAAACCCTTGCTAAGCATTTCAAGTGTGTATAGGAATACTTTTCATTATATGTAGTACCACATTTTCAGTGCTTGCCTCCTCTGCCATTCCTGTCATCAATCCCAGTTTACCCCGTGATTGCCACCACTGTTTCACAATAGTGTAGGAAACGCCCAAGAGCATGCTCTTGGGCTGTTAACCATCCCAGCTATCAGTGTTCTTGCCCCAACACTCCACTCACAACGATGTGCTCTTTGTCTGTGTCTTAAGGTGGTATCTCAACCTCTTATCCAAAACCAACAGCACAAGCATCAGATAATACACTTTGCTTGTCTTTCATTCCAGAGATTCATTGAAAAAATGGCATCTTGTCATCTTTCTCTCCTTTCAGTTCCCACAGAGAGTGTGTTTGATCCTTCTCCATCAGCTGGGGGAAATATTACCATTCACCTAAATGAGTCACAGGCATATTGAAGTCATAGGACTGAGACCAAGCACAAGGAGCCCACAATCACATTCCAAAGACTTTCAATGACAAGTGTCTGTTAGTATCAAAAATATGTCTGAAATACAAAATATTTTTATTGTAAATTTTTATGCAAAATTATCTTTCTGTGATTTTTCAGTAGAGATGATGCAAGAGATCAAGCATTAGAGGGCTACAAGCCTTGTTCAGGTGCTTCATGTAGGAGAACTGATGACCACTGACTAAGTAACTGTGATAGAGGGGCAGATGAACTGGGAGAAAAGAATAGATAGGGAATGATCTGTACAGTGTAGTCTGCCAGATGTCCTTTGGAGGGAGGCTGGCTGTAGTGCAGTTATGGCAGAAGCAGCCACTGATGCAACAGCTAAGGATGCTCTGGCTGAAGCCATTTTACAGGCAGAGGTCCTGAATACAGGGCTTTAGCCCAGGACTCTAGGAGAGAAGATTTCTGAGGTGCCGGGGCTGAAGCTATGTACCACAATGTACCCATACTTCCCTCATATGCCCAACTAGACCTTTTGTATTCATCTATGGTAACTCTTTCCCAGGAAGACATTGTTCTTTGTTAGCCATCTTCTGAGGCCAGAGACAAGTATGTCCTGAAAGCCTGTAGCTCTGTCATCTGGCTTAGTCCTTCTGTCAGATATTTTTTCTCATTGCTGAACCTTTGCTTGGTTAATGTGGATTCCCAAGAGAGCGGGAACATCACTCTTTCAACCACAACTGAGCTCCAGTTACATGCCACTATGATAATATAAATATTGACTCATTTTGTCCCTCTTCACCCTTGTAAGAGGATAAGAACATCTGTCCCTTTGTTCATAGTCTATTGTCGATTTGCTTGAGAGTCCACTTATTTATGCTCATTTGTACAAGAACACATAAATAACCCTACTCTCCACTGTTTTGCAGAGCATAGTCACTGTTGAGAGTACCTGTTAAACCTACCCTCCTGATGGCATTGTAGTATTCTCACCCAATCACTCTTCCAGTTGCTTGCAGAGCTGTATTTGAGATTATGAAATATAAAGCAGTGGAGAACAAATCTATGATTTTCCCATTTCTTTACATTTATCCTGGCACTTCATGCTGTGGCATTTGGCAGAGTCTTGATAGTGACACAGAATATCTCAAAATCAATAGGTGAGCAATGGAGAATGAGATCTAGCATCTTTTAAAGTTGATTTGAAGTGTTAGTGGCAGCAGAAATACAGAGTGCATAGTTAAGAGGTAGTTTTAAAAGATCTGTTTCAAATATGATTGTAGTTCTTCTGTATCCATATCATATTTAGGTAGATTGGTGCTCTGATGTCAGTAAATAGAAAGACTACTTATTCCTTCCAAAATTAAATTAAAGCTTAAAGTTATCTTAGTTGATTCTGATTTAGAGGGAGAATTCTCTTCAGTATTGAAAAGCAACTCAGTTGGCTATTTTTTAATTACAGAAAGGCTCAAGGTTCACAACAGCAAGAATCTCTGCCTCTGAGAAATCCACATTTTTAGAATAAATTATGCTTGAAAAGGATAAACTGCAGATATAATCATAGACCCTTGATGGTTTCAGTTGGTGTCAGGCATATAATCAACTTCAAAGATAATTAATATTTAATTTCTTCTAGTATATATATACAAGTAGTCACAGGTTTCTTTTAAGTCTTTGTTCTGAAATTGTTTAAATATTGGGGCAGTTCATTCAATGTCTGATGTGAGCAAACGTGCGTAAGAGCTGTGACGTAGAAGGGGCAATGATGCAGAGCCTGGTCTGGCTGTCCATCGGTGTCACTGTTGTATATCAACTCTTTGGTTAAGGGCTTCATTTGGAGAAAATGAGCTGAAATGTGACAGTGTAGATGCACACTTTTTGTCAAGCATGTATCTCAATAGAACCAGTGTGATTACTTGCACATCTTCTAGCTCGCAGGCCCACAGGTGGATCTTCACACCAGCTTGCAAGGAGTTCTACAAAAAGATTCATTAAGTGATATTTGGAAAGTCTCTCAGGATTCATTACTAGTGACACAGGACTTCTATCTTTCCAGTAAACTCCTCCTTTCAAGGTGCAGACATAAGATTAATACATAAATCTTTTTCAACCATCAGAATCTTAATGCAAAAATTTATTTAGTTACAAACTTTAGGCTTTTCTATGAATCCTTTCTATAAACAGAAGAAAAAAACTTCATTCCTCTAAATGCCTAGAATTTCAAGTAAATCTTATGTTAAAATACAGTGAACTGAAGCAAGGTTTTTTGTTTGTTTGTTTCATTTCTAGCTGACTGTAAAAAGAACACATCTTTATTTCTTTGCACTAAGATACAAATTGGAGATAATGTTATTGACCATGATGTAGAGATAGTTTACAAGTAACTGAAAAACATCCTTCACTGAAATATAGATATTAGAATATGAAATTAAATGTGGGGAAATGTTTTATCAAGTATTTTGCTTCATGGAAACAACAGAACAGAGATGGAGCACCTTACTTAATTTAGGTGTATTACTGTTGTGCTGGGGAGATGAATGGTGATGAGGGCAGTACTGTGCAGAGGAGTTGGAGAGGGAACAAAACAAAGTAACTTAAAGCCATTTCTGTGCTCATTTACCTACTTGATTCTGAATCAACTTCCCAAATTAGAGAAGATGAAGAATGTCTCTGATTCACACTAGCTGCCAGTTGCCTTACTCAATTAAAACATAGAGGTATCATGGTGCTCTACAATCTGAGGCGGCCATAGAAGCTCACAGCATCCGTGCATCCTGAATGGTCTCCTTCATCATCCAAGACTGTGCTGTCCATACACAGGAGCAGGATTCTGCCTATGGATGCTCAGTTCTGCTCTGGAACTGCAGTGATATCTGAGCACCAGTTTCTCTCCAACTTCTTCCTTGGTTCACCTCTGCACACTTATTCTTGAAGATGGCACAAAGAGGTTGCTGTAAAGTCAGCAAATAGGCATTTTCTTTTCAAATATTGCCTGCTTTCCCTGGCAGAGTAGATAGGGATGTCCTTTTGTTCTGTGGTAAGTAAAGCAAACATTTATTAGATGGCAAAAATCGAGTTAACTCCCCTTAAAAAAATCTATTTTCACATTTGCATTTCTTTGAATGAAAATCTTTCTCACATATTCTAGATGTGAAAAAGCAATGCTCCACGTGCTCCATTTATTTGTTTATAAGTAAATTCATATATGTGTATGTGTATGCACATAGACTGAAAGATAACAAAGCACAGTGCAAATGCTGTACACCATATAGAGGAAAAAAAAATCTGCCACTAGATCGTGTTATTCTGACTTACAATTTGCCAGAAATAAATACCTGTGTTGTTCTTTCATTTTGCCACCCTTACATGAGCTTCGGTGGAATGGTCTTCCTGATGATGATGCCTACCAGAAGAGGGCACTGAAGAACCTGTCCTACACGTAGGCCCCTGGGAGAGGAAAAACTTCCTTTCACAAACTGGCTTTAGGGTTACGAATATGGACAATTCCAAAACATAACCCTCCAGGATAATATAGCCTTTTAGAAAAGACTTTTTTTTTTTTCTTTTTTTTCTTCTTTTATTTTCAAACATGATGATGAAGAGGCTGAAAGTCAACCAACCATCACACCTAGTAAATGCCATCTTAGTTTGCCTACTGCCTATGAACATATTGCCATTTTCTCAACTAAGTCCTCTTATTCCAACTACAACACTGCTGGGCTTTCAAATACAAGACCATAGGAACAAAAAGAGTTTTGTTTTTAATTACTTTATTTATAATTGATATTTTCTGACTGGACAATGAAGTTGTTTTGAAAATAACTGTACTCGAGACTCAGAAAAGGCAATTTTGCAACTTCATGTGGAAACAGTTTTTACATTTCAGTAGAAAATACCAAGAGTTTTCTAGTGACATGGACATGTTCACATTTTAAATTCATATCTGGTAAATGTCAAAGATTTCTTTGGCTTCATGATGAATTTCAGCAAAAGCAAGTTCCTGTATTAAAATACTAAGCAGTGATTTCAGACTTATTCCTTCTATGAATGACAGGTGAAGGAGTGTAAATTCTTCAGGGTCAGTAGCAGCAGGAAAGAAACAGGAAGAAATTAACCCTATATAATACTGTGGTAGAAAAGCATAGTTATTATAGAAAATGTACTGATTACAAGATGAAAGCTTGCTCATATCTTTGCTCCAGTATCTGTAGCTTCTCATAAAGGCTGCTGAAAATGTCTTCAGAATGAACCAAATGGCACTTCAGCCTCAGGGTTCACTTCATGTCTTTTGATGCATCCCTGATCAGGCTTTGTTTAGGGATGTGTAATGGTATAGGACCATTAACCATCACCAGTAAGTGCTAATGTTAATTACATTAAACACCATCCTCCAGTTGGTCCATCTGTCATTCGTTTCTTACACGGTACCTTTTCTTGTTTGGGGTTTTCTTTATGCTCCAGCAAGACATCTTCTAGTTTTCTTCTGGCTTACTTAAATGATGTTAATTCATGCTTGCCTCAGTGAAATAGTTTTATAGTTTTCCAAAGTTATCTTTCATCTTTTCAAGTAATTTTTTTGCATGTGATTTTAATATTTAGGTGTCCCACCTGAACGTTTAGCTTAGTAAACTTCAATATATTTTTTTTTCTTATAGCATACCTGTTAAAAAAAATCAGTCTCAGTATCTGGACCATTTTCCTCACATTTGATTATCTCACTTTGTTTTGGTTTTTTTTCTTCTCTTTTTTACTGTCACCACATGAGAACTGGATTGGTTCCCATTTCCCTTGCTAAATTTCTCTTTCTTGTTGACATCCTTATTAACTGAAAAAAGATATTTTCAGTGTTCTTCACCTTCTGCATTACTTCTGGTGGGATCTCATTTCTGCTGCTGGCTGCAATGGGAGAGATACTGACCGATTGTAGATCTATGACAGCTGTCTCATGGTGCTTTGTGCACTATGAATAATCACTATAAAGTAGTAAGCTGATGCAAATCAGTCGGATCAGGGGTTAGGTAAATGAAATATGCTCATATTTGAGCTCCCGGCCGTTAGTCTTCATGCACTACTGTGGGAGCAGTGCTGAGGCCCCGGGCAGCAATGGGCATAGCCGGGCGCCGAGCTCCATCTCCCGGGCAGCAGGGAGAGCCAAGCCCTTCCCAAGCCCCGCTGCTCCGTGGCAAGCTGTCAGTTCAGAAATGCCGCCCAGACACTCCAGAGATTGTTTGGATTGCCTGGATTGCTCCCCTCAGCCTTTCCTGGGCATGGGAGCACACTGTGCTGTGGCTGAAGAATGTTACCGAGAATTCAAGTGTCTGTGTTTGGGATGATTTCAAACCTGGAAAGCTGAACAAAGAGCAAGTTTGGAAAGGAAGTTTCAGGAGCAGGACATGAAAAGTCAGTGTTGCAGAAGCAAGTTTTCTGCTGTTTTGCAGAGCTGTGAGACTGGTACAGTCATGTGTGAATACCTGGTTGTTAAACTTGTAAGAGCCATAGGTGTTTAAGCTCACTTAGACTGGTGGTTATAGTTCAGTTTAGGGTTTGGAAAAGATATTTTGGAGGCATCTTTCCTGTTGTAGGTGATAAGGCTTCCTGAGGGAAAGGAAAGGTAGACCTGAAGGCATTTAATGGTCTTATTAAAAATACCTGAGCAACAGGGCAGGTCAAATTGAGGAAAATCAGATCCCAGCAGCAGTTCCTGTGGTAACTTGAGAGGTCCTCCAAGATAGTCACATAGGAAGGTATTCAAATGCCTTTGTTCTTACTTTCCAGGCAAGTATTATGTTCCCTTTTACGGGGTTACACTTATAGGTAGGATTAGAAGGGCATGAAATAGTGACAGCACATTTCCCTCCCTAGTCTGTAGGATACTCTGATACAAGTTCAAGGCTAAATTTGAATGTCTTATTCTTACTTTGCAGGAATTGTAGGTGGTTTTGAGCTTTCTTGAAAACTAAGTATAACACAAAGAGTTAAGAAAGTAAGGTTTGCTGCATTTGACAAAGTTTTGTCAGATCATTTGAAGAGCAATGTCCTATGAATCTGAATCCCTTACTCTAATTTTTGGGCTTGGAATTGTACTGCTATGCTTTCGCAAGAGTTAAAGGAAAGTATGAGAGAATCTGGAGGACCAGATTTACACTGTGTTCTTGCAAGATCTCAGATTATTTCAGGCTTTCAGCAGGTTATTTGATGAAGCCTGATGCAATTACCTTAGAACTGGTAGTTATGGATTTAAAGAGCTTATTTTTTGGGGGGCAGCAGGTGGTGCTTAGTCTACATGATCATTTTTGTATCCATTCACCACTGAATGGCTTGGTATGACATGACATTCTATAGTGAGTTCTACATGCTGTACATATTTCACAGAAGGCTTTCAGCAAGACAGATGATTTGATTATAGATGTTTTCCACAAGACTGTTGCTTGTGCAAATCACCAGGACAGCTAGCATTAATCAGAGGAGAGAACATTTATGTGGTTGAATGTTAAGCAAATCATGATTAAGATGATCATGATCAGAAATACCAGAAATAAAAGAGACAGATATCTCTTCCCTCTGTTTCAAGCAGTCATGAAGCCAGCTACTACATCCATGCCTGAACCCATCTCTGAAAAATAAAAAGGGAAATCCTCATTCAGAAAACACAAATCAACAGGTGCTAGTGATGTCCAGGCTTCAATAGACATCCATTGGATGGAGGCTCCAAGGAAAGTGCCAATACAGTAGTCTCCAGCTCCAGTTACAGAACTGAGACAGGGCTTTGTCCTCTCCTTTCCAGAGCTGTGAACCCTGCTTTCATACACAAGCTACAGTAGTGTTTCAGACTTTCATAAGTGATCTGGGAGCCTACATGCTATTTCTGAACATGGCATAACTAATTAGAAAGTCACAAATGTGCTCCTGTGGCAGACAGCTGCAGGGATGGGGCAGCCGGAGGAGCAGCCTCAAGCCAAGTGCAAGGCCAGGAAACTCTGATAGTCCAGGGCCCTCTTTCTTCCAGCCCTGCCAGGGAAGAGATGCTCAGCAGGGTTGTGCAAAGCTGTCAGCACTGGCAGGAACAGCAGAGTGTGATTACATTAATAAAAGATCAGATAGGATGTGAATGTCACAAAAAATAGCTAGCTCTTTACTGTCAAAATGTACCTTGGAAATACATGGGTTGTGAGGATTTCTTTGTTTTATGTGGAAGTGCTATGTCTCTCCATTCTTCATGAAGATTTTAATCTCAGATCAACCAGCACAGCCATCTCCGAGGACCCGAGGCACACTTCTTTGTTTAGTCATGTGTAAGCATGTAAAAACACCTGTAGGAAAGTGCTAAGTGAGGGACCCTGAATTTCACATTGCTTGGAAATCAAAAAAGACAGAATTGTTTTTGCTTGCTATACCTTGTGAAACAAAAGGTGGTAGTGTCATGGATATGTAGTCCCTGACAGTTGTGACAAGGCAAAAGCATGTCCCTAGCTCTGTTGGCACCACTGACAATGCCTCATCTCTAATGCAGTTCAGAGGGGATGCTCAGACACGGTCAGCATGTGGTTGGTTGAGACACAAGTGAGATAGTCCTCCCGTACAAGAACGAAGCTGTGTCTGTCTATAAGGCTCTGACACATCTGCAATAATGTTACATAGATTACACCTACAGTGCACTTACAAAACAGAAAGAATTTCTCTGCAGTCACATCTGTTAGTGGTTGTCAAGTGCTGTGCCCCTCCATGTTAGGTGAAGCAAATCTCTGCCTGTGCCGAAAGCTGTGACTCTTGGCAACTTTGCAGTGCATGGCAGCTGCTGACTAGGTGTATGTATGCTTGTGCTTTGAAGTTAGCAAATAGAAATCCATTAAAATGGTGAGACATTTTAAATCTAAATTCCTCTTTGAAGTATTCTCTTAGCAATTGGAAATTTATTTTCTGAAAGTGCTAATATTACCTTGACATAATTTCTCTTGACATTTGGGAGAAGATTTACAGGTTACAGGCATCGATACAGCTTTTCAAAAACTTGAAACTGTTTTCATTTAGATGCCGATAAGATTTTTAGAAGTTAACTTTTTGCAGTTCCTGTAGAAATGGGTTCTCATCGTATATGGTGTTTTCAATGCTGACACTTGGTGGTGCTGCAGTTAACATTTTCCTGCAGCTCTGTCTCCTGGCTGGTTTGTTCTTCATTTGCAAACACTGTGTAGGCCACTGAAGCCCCTGAGAAAAAGTTATTCACGTTTCTGAGGAACCATGCTTAATCCTTCAACAGTTAGTAATAATAATTATTATGCTAACATTAAATTATCATTAATAATATCGATATTGATAATACCAAATAAACAATAAACCCCAACCATACTGCCCCTGGCACTGCTTCCTTTATGGTGCACATTTCCTTATTAGATGTTTAAGCATCATTCTACTCAAATAGTCCCAATACAGGCATGATTCAGTAATTACAACTGTCAACAGAGAAAGGAAGCTCTGAAAGGGCTCTAGAGAGGTTGTGGAGTCCATCATACAGAAGCAAGGATTACTGAAAGTCTACCTAGTCTCTTCTTGAATGCCCATGTATTATGGGGATATCTCAATGCTTTTTATCTGTGGGATGTTTCTTGATTTGTTTGGTTTGTTTTTAATTTGCATATGTCTCCCACATGGGATCTTTGTATAAGTAAAGATTAGAATCATAGAATCATAGAATCAAGCAGGTTGGAAGAGACCTCCAAGATCATCCAGTCCAACCTAGCACCCAGCCCTAGCGTGCAGGTTTTAGGTGTTCCAATTTTACAGGAAAGAAATGGTCGCACCTGCCAGTGGGCAGCAGAACAGATTCTGGCTTGTCCCAGTGTTTCTGTGGAGGTCACAGGTGTGTAAGTTCACAGGTCTTAGATGAACTGCAAGAGACAAGATGGGCTGCTTATATATCCTGATCCACTGCTTTGCTTTGAGTGTCTCCAGATTTTCCTCTGACACCCCAGAAACTTGGTATGCTCTCTGGCTTTCCCCCACAATAGAACCTCATAGCATTAAAGCAGGCATTGTGGGCCATCCTGAAGTAATCAGCAACAAGGTTTTGCTGTTGTGATGGAAGTTCATTCCTGTGTGGGAGGTAGTAATGCTGTGATGAGAAGCTGTCTCTCTGTTCCAACTCTCACTGGCTCAGCCCTCCACCTTCACACAGCACCAGCCATGGTTTCAGGCAGGAAATAACCTGTAGGGACAAATGATCTTAATTATCAGGACAAAGATTACTTGTTTAAGTGCAGAGTCTTAGTAATAATATGAAAAATAATCACTTAGTAATAATATGAAAAGTAATCAAGATATGTTGTTGTAATTAAATCAAGACTCTTCTTTCCTCCCCAAAGATTTCCCTTTAAATCTAATTTATTTTTTGGTTGGTTAATTAGTATTAAAGACCCAAAGAAGTGACAGCTCATATATGACAAACATGAGCTACAGCACAGGCTTCCTGGGAAGCGGTCAGGTTACAGGCTCTGACAAACAAAGCTCTAGCTAACAAAATGCGGTGAACAGACAGACACAGAATAAATAAGGTTAAGCACAACGAATCTGCTCCTGTTGAAACGGCAGAGGCATTCAGCTGATGTGGAAAAATTGCCTTCCTAGGCAGGAAAATATGTTCTTACTTGGTGGTACTGCGTGGTGAAAGCCTCAAAACATATGGTAGGATCAATTTTGGTTTGAGACACATGTTTTAGAGCTTTTTAACATCTAAGCTTCATATTTCATTGGTCTTGGTAGATATATGTGAGCTGCTTGTCACATCCTACTGTTTTGCAGAGGCTGATGTTATATGTGTGGACTTTGTTGTTGGGACAGATGGAGGGCATTATGCACTGGCAGGATAAAAAGAGATGCTCATTGCTATGTTGTGAATAGGAGAATTAGAACATATACCACTTGCTGAAGCTCTTTAAAAAACAGAAATTGGGGGAGAAGACTGAAGTTCCCTTCATTACTTGAACAGAAAGCTACTTTATTTTTTTCCAGAAGAAAAAAGTGTTCCTTTGTTTTTCCTTAGTTTATTTTCTGTTGTAGCTGAAATTGCCTCTTTCTGTTAATATCCAAAGATTGGATGTTTTCTGATTGAAGTTTTTTTGTTTAACCTTTGTCTGTGGAATAAAGTTTGTTTTCCTTTACACTCTGTCTGTCCTTTTAACCAAAGGATTATATTACATGTGATTTTCCCCTGGAAATTAGAGAGCAACCCTGTGTCTTCTGGGAAGTGAGGATAAAACCTAGTCTGTCTGACATACTGAAAAGGTTTTGCTGAATTCTTCCTTAGCATTGTGCTCCAGTTTATTTTAAATCAGCTTTAAAAGCAATGCCAAACACTTCCTGAGCTCTCTTACTTCAGTTTGCAATATACGTAATCATAGAATCAAACAGGCTAGAAGAGACCTCCACAATCATTCAGTCCAACCTATCACCCAGTCCTATCCAGTCAACTAGACCATGGCACTAAGTATCTCATCCAGGCTTTTCCAGAACACCTCCAGGGACGGTGACTCCACCACCTCCCTAGGCAGCCCATTCCAATTCCAAACATTTTCTCTGGCAAGAACTTCCTCCTAACATCCAGCCTAGACCTCCCCTGCCACTTGAGACTGCATCCTCTCGTTTTGTTGCTGGTTGCCTGGGGGAAGAGACTAACTCCCACCTGGCTACAACCTTCCTTCAGGTAGTTGTAGACAGCAATGAGGTTCCCTCTGAGCATCCTCTTCTCCAGGCTAAACAACCCCAGCTCCCTCAGCCTCTCCTGATAGGGTTTGTGTTCCAGGCCCCTCACCAGCTTCTTTGCCCTTCTCTGGACACGTTCTAGTACCTCAACATCTCTCTTGAACTGAGGAGCCCAGAACTGGACACAGTATTCAAGGTGTGGCCTGACCAGTATTCAGTACAGGGGCAGAATAACCTCCCTTGTCCTACTGGCCACACTTTTCCTGATCCAGGCCAGGATGCCATTGGCTTTCCCGGCCACTTGGGCACACTGCTGGCTCATCTTCAGCTACTATCTTCCAGTCTTTAATTTATAGATGCTTATTTACAGATGTACTTGTATATCCTGTCACTTTTGATGATGTTTGCATACAATGGCATGGGAAAACTCCAGGAAAACTTTGCGAATGTGCTCTGATAACCTGTTTCCATAACTAATCCCAGTACTTTTGTTAGGAACAGGTATTTTTGCAAAAGGTGCTTTCTACTTTAATTCACAAACATGCTCAGGTGCATAAGCATGCCTTTCTTCTTTTCATGAGCATCCTATTTATCCTTTTCAGGAGATTTGATTGTCACCCAGGGTTGGATGCAAGCTAGATGTTGCTAAGGAAACTGAAGGCATGAATGTCATGAAGAAAAATGAGCAGTAGTTCTTTGTGCACCACATACCTCATTCATATATTCAAAACAAGCAACTCAGCAGACAACCAAAATGGATGTTGCCAGGATCTTGCTCAGTCAGAGCCCTGAGTTGACCAAGATGCTTCTGCATCTTCCTGGTGCTGGCACTCTCTGTCAAGGCTTCAGTCTTGGCCAGGGATGATCCATATAGAGCTTGCATATCCACTTGGACAGATTGCATGTTTGTCTTGTTTTGTATCCATTAGTACTTATATTACTAAATTAAAAGCTAAAAATGTTTGGTAAGTGAATCAAAAGCAAAACAATTAATTCCTTTTTGAATGAGTCGTGACAAAAGGTACATTCCATCATGAATGAAGAAAATCTTCTCTTAAACTGCCACTTAACAGGAGCGTAAAATATATACACTCAAATTTAAGTAAAGATGAATAACAACAGAGAATCTGAGAAGCACCTCAGAACAAACCTCACTGTAAGGTTATATATACAAAAAATGTTAGCATTATTATGGTGCAGAATTACAAGAAAACTGGTGTTAGTACCCAGCTAACAAGAAGAAACTAAACTTTCATTCCATACTTTAAGAAACTTATAAGAAAGATGGGAACAAAGTTTTTAGCAGGGCATGGAGGATTAGACTAGATGACCTTTAAAGATCCCTTCTGATCCAAGGTCCTGCTATGGTGTTGATTCATACAGGAAAAATTATCTAATCTATAGACTGTATGTAGGAGGCAGCAGGAAGGGAATAATGCCATTCACAGCCAAAATGAACACTCCACAAGAATGGATATAGTGACATGATCCTTTCAGGAAGAACAACTATATGCAAACACTACCTCTCAGACCTCCTGTATGATTTGATAATGTGTCAGAGTCAGGAGGCTGGTGAGAGGCAAGATCGGGGTGCTGATGAGTCGACTGAGCAGCTTCTATGCAGCAGTATGATTTATTAGGGCAGTGCAGCTTCTTAAATAGTGCTCAGAGAAGGTGTGTACAATCAGTTTGGGGCTGGCACAAGTGGACAGTACAGACTGGCTCAGAGCCACGTGCAAGGTGCAGATAGGTTGCCCTGTGTCAAAACAACCCACGGTGTCCACCCTAGGGGGCTGGCAGGCTCAGCCGCCTGCAGGTGTGTGTGAGTTGCTCATTGTCCACAGCCTAGCTTCCTGAGCCAGCAGTGCTCAAGGACACCTCCCAGCATGAGTTCTCATGTTTACCAGCTCACATCCTGCTGCGGGAGAATTCTCCCACAATAATGCTTCCCAAAACCAGTACCAATGTCTCTCTAGATTGGGCTCCCCTTGTCAGAGTGCAATCTTTAGGTTTCTATTTCATTCAAAACTTTGCACAAAAGATGTAGAAGAACGCTGTAGGAGATGCTGTCTTGGCAGACAAGTAAGAAATACCTTGCTGGAGCAGCTCTGGCAGCTGCAGACTGCAGTACGAGCAGCTCCCAAACTGACTCTGTGATTATAGAATCATAGAATCAACCAGGTTGGAAGAGACCTCCAAGATCATCCAGTCCAACCTAGCACCCAGCCCTAGCCAGTCAACTAGACCATGGCACTAAGTGCCTCATCCAGGCTTTTCTTGAACACCTCCTGGGACGGTGACTCCACCACCTCCCTGGGCAGCCCATTCCAATGCAGGTCTAGCCTCTCTACTCCTGTGAAGGAGGAGCCTTTTCCCATGCTGTTGTGTTCTTTGATTTTTTTGGAAGGTCTGAGTTTTTTAAATGCAATTTCTGGGCTAATCCCATGACTCATAAAAACTCTCCTTGACAGCCTTGTTGCATGCCAGTGGCAGAGTCATATTTCATAGATTTCTGACCATAAATGCATATAAATGCCATCCTGGTCCTCAAGACTTGGCTCTTTTGGCTTCATAGAGAATACAGTGCTCTTAACCAGAGCTGGAAATACAGTGATTAACTGAAGCACATATGGCTCAGCCTCCTCCAGACTGGCATGGTACTGTTGAGGCAGATGGGTAAATCTCCACAGTGGATTAGTCTCTTAACTGCAGCACCATTTTTTTCCCACTTTAACTTTACTTTAAGACTTTCTGCTGCACCTTATGTGTGCACCTGTAACTTGAAATTTGACTTCCCAAGGCAGGTGATTTTATAGCTTCAGCAACCAAGAGCATGTGAGGCAGAGTTTCCATCCAACAGCAAAGGAGCTCCAGTGACAGGAAGATTTCTGGAGGGCATGGAAACTTCCCCTTCTTGTATATAAAAGCTCTAAAGTCTGTGGCAGAGGGATCTATTCGTATACCTCCTTCATGTTCCCAGGATGAGCTTGACTGTAATCATGAGTGTGAGGGTGTCTGGGTGGCCACAGAGAGGCAAGTTCACCCTGTGCTAAGAGCTCTCCATTCTTATTGAAAAAGTAATTTTTATTAATGTGTAGTCTGCATGTTGCTGGTCATCAATCAAGAGGGGAGGTTTTGACAGAAAGCTTTCCTTCTGGAAGTTGTTTGATCATTTTTGCTTTAGATCTCATTTGTAGGCTGTTGAAGTGGATAAAGGGGTTGTGGCCAGGTGCTTTCTCTGTGCTTTGAGCTCTGGCTGAACTTTATAAACAAGATGTTACCCTCGAGGTAAATCTTAGTTTGTTTATTCTGGGCCTTGCTTCTTTTATTTTCCCCTTCAGCTGAATGAGACTTGAACCTGTTGTTTGTTTAAACAAAAATTTATACTTTTCCCTTGTTCCTATATTCCTTCCACTTTTTAGGAGAAAAAAAACCCACCAATTATTAAATGTTGTTTGCTCATTTGTTTTTTAAACTGTAGATTATAAAAAACAAATCTCCAAATGCCCAAGCCTTTCATGCTGTGCACCTTTATCTACAGGAAAGCACCACAAAGATTGGGCTGTTTCAGAGCCTGTTATGAGAGGTCACACTCCAGGCAGAAAAGAACCTGGAAACAGATTCCTCTCCTGCAAGAGATATATGCATCAAAACCATACACTGTGAGGGTAGATACTACTTTGACAGTCTTTTTCTCTTTGAAACATGTAGATAATTATAGCTTAAAAAGAAAAGGTCTAGCTCTGTACCTGTGCTGTACTTGAAGCATAAATAATGTTTTTTCCCAACCAAAGGTAAGACAGCAGTGAGCTGCAGCTGAGGGAACACCATAGGAGAAAAAAGTACATTTTGATCAAAATATCCTCACAGGCATTTGGCAGTCAGGCACAAGCTGCCACTGGGACATGCTCAGGAAGAGCTGAGTGTGATGGTTTGGGAGTTACCTTCCCCCTCCCCCACCCCCCCGTAAGAAAATCACCCAGACTAGACTCAGCTGAGCTGGAAATTAGAATGAAGCTCTACATTTACAGCTTAGCACAATATACAAGCAGATATTCACAATATATACACAACTGTAGACAGAAATATGCAAGTTAAAAAGTAATAGAGAAACACAACAGCCCTCCCAGAAACCAGACTCCCCAGGAGGGGCTCTCAACCACCCTTCCACCTCCTTTCCACCCCTCTACCTTATCCCAGACTTTGTCTTATATTCAAGGTGAGTTTGGAGAATCGGCCAGGGGGGTTAGGAAGCAGAAGGATTAGTCACACAGACAGCAGGTTAGAGAGAGAAGTGCAGTCATCCAGAGCCAGAGAGCAGCTGTGTTGTCTATGTTCTTGTTTTTATACATCTCAGCAAGCCCATGAGTGAAGTAGACATCACCATTGTTTCCTTTTCACAGCCTATAATCTAATTCTTCTCAACAAAATATTCCAGCTAGCTTCAAACTAGCACACTGAGGATGCCTTGTGTTCTTTGAATGGCCATACTGTTCGGGGGATAGTCTGAGTCTCAGAAGCACTTTGTGCACCACCTTGAGGTCACCTTCCAGGTGACCTATTTATCAGGTCAACACCTACACCAGCATGAGGAGCCTGCCCCTGGCACCAGCCTGTGCTGTAGGCCTCACCATGGCTGCCCTGCTCTCTCCCAAGAGCACAGCCAAGAGTGGTTTAGGTTTGTACTTCAAAAGACATGTGAATTGTTTTGCTGGAGCTGGACTGGCAAAGCTGCCAGACCCCTTACGACAGCACTGGGCAGTGCTAGGAACCAGTGCATGGCCATGCCTTCCCTGTGCTGAATGGGAGGAAAAGGTGGTGTGCAGGGAACACCCTGTGCGACTGGCATGGTGGGGCCAAGGCAGCATTCCATCTGCAGTGCCTTTGCATGTGCTATTTCACACAGCTCAGTGATCAGGAGGCTGCTCTCAGAAATGTTCGCCAATGGTAATCAGCAGCCCCTGCTGATCTCCCTTGCATGGCAGAAGCTGCAGCCATGGGTGCTGGATGAATCACAGGCCCAGGATTGCTTCAGGGTGTGTATGCTGCATGCCTGCTCTTGGCTCCTCTGGCTGTTAACTTGTCATCTTGCAGCCTCCCCTTCCCACTGCCTCATGCAGCTGTGGAAACCAGAAGCCTTCTCTCCTGCAGACTGTGGGTTTCTGTTATGCAAAACTAAACATCTCATCACATACTGCTTGTGCTGCTATTGCTGGTGCTCATTCAGGCTCTTCCAGAGTGCCTCCGCTTGCCCTGTCCCCGTCTGATATTCTTAGCCAGTGAGACTTGCTGGAAACAGGCAGCCCTGTGAGCAGTTTCCTATGGACTTCCTTGGATGCATTTGTGTCTGCTGAGCTGCAAGTTCCATTTAAAGCAACCTTCCATGAATGGGACATTCAGACCAGTCTCTCCAGTGTCTCACTGGCCTATCTCTCTTTGGGGTCATTAATAAGTCTCTCCCCTTTCCCTTTCATACGAAGCGTGTGAGCTTAATTTTCTGCCCCTTCTTCTAAACGTGACAGAAATAGGCCAGTGGCTCAACAGCAGCTGGGAAGGAGAGCAAGGTGATAGTGAGCACAGGTCCTGGCTTCCTTAGAAAACAGGATCAGGATCAGGAACAGGATGGATGTGTGCATAGAAAGAAGCTTGCAGTTTTACCTCCTTCATGATAAAGCGATGCCATGGAAAGTAACTGGGTACAGAGAAAGAGTTTTTTTGGGACATTAAGTTTCCTGCAGTGTTCAAGCAGGGACAATGCATTTCTTAGCTGGTTAAAAGGAATATTCCAAAAGACCTTTCCTCCCCTTCAGAGCCTCACAGCCCCTCCTATGTTTCTGAGATTGCCTTTGAAAAGAAACAAAAGATGCAAACACCAGACCAAGTGTGTTAACTGAAGAAGATATTTTTCCAGCCAAGCAGATGGCGAACAGAAACCTACCATAGAAAACATCTTTATGCAACTCTTTTCACAACCAGCGTGTGCCTGGTAAATACAAATCATCAGAGAGAACAGTGAGACAGAGCTAGGCAAAACAGCTTGTGCTATTGAAATAGTGAGGTAAGGAGCATACAGTGATTTATAATGAACTCGTGGAGTACACGTAAAAATACAAAGGCAGTGATGCAATCCAAGTGTTGCCTCAAAACCCCACAGTTAGATGCAGCTTACCAAACCCTACAAATTCATGACAGCAATAGGAATAAACCCTCATCAGAAGCACAAGTCAGGCAGAAGTAAAGTTATAGTGGTGGCTGCTGGAAGCTGTGCAGCCTGTGGCTTAGCTGGTGGCACAGAAGTGTTGTGCCATGTGAATGAACTTGCTTATTTAACTGCTGCTTTCCCAACTTTAACTCTTCTTTTTTTCCCCCCACTCTTTTCCTAGATTTAAAACCTTTTATTTAGAACACTCACTTGAGTCTCTCACATAGGCTGCATGTACTGACAGTAGCTCTCCCGTGTCCATGTCTTTCCTCATAGAATCATATTTTTGATTGACTTTCATACAGAAGAAACTCCCAGAGGGTCTCGTTGAACCATATGGGTCCTATCTTTTGACATAACAATTATTGCCTGGTAATAACACAATAGCAATAGCAGCATGTTTGGGAATCAACAGCGAAATACTAATGAATGTTAATGCATTGTTTTAATTTACTACATTTGTTTTGTTGATGTAGTTATTAACCTTCTGGTCTGTGGTTAATAAGGCATTCTATTTTAAGGTGGTATTATCTGGGGGAAGAAGAGGGAAACAACACTGATGAAATGAGACAATTTGTTCTTCATTTCATTTACATTTTGCTTGATAATTGACAGCAGATTTTAACCACTAACCCACAGACCAGAGGGACATTGATGCTACTTTGATAGCAGAGTGACAGAGGGATGCTTTTTAAAAAGAGAACCTGCAGCTTATTTTAGCTGCACAAAGGACATATGGCCAGGAACTGCCACGTGTTGCACAAGGCAGCCTGAGAGTCATGCAAGGTCCACGCAGTACTGAACAAGCACCCAACAAAGCCAATGGCCACAATGGCCTGACTGCAGGATGAAAGTCAGCAAGTGGAGCACAAGGCTGTTCCATAATGCATAGAGGACCACTTCCCACACGGAAAAGTTTCTTCCTCCAAGCTTTAAAGGACTGCCTTCCTATTCTTCTGCCCTCTCACTGTCACCTGTTCTGCTCCTACTCCACCTTAACCACCTTGATGACCTCCAGCTGTAACCCCCCCACACTCCTCCTGGGGCTCATTAAGCACAACCCAGGACTAACTCCTTGCTTCTTCGGTGCTGCTGTAGGCTGTGGTTCTCCAGTCCTGGTGGGTTTATGGTTTTGTGCTGGCCAAGACCTTGCCTAGAAGAGAAGTTGCACCTCTCCAATGCTTTAGAAAGAAAATGTAACTGAGTCTGCTTTGTTTATTGGTATGTAACTTGATCCACTTTACTTATGGGTATGAAACTTGCTCTTTAGACCTTGAATTGGATACTTATACTGTGGTTGTTTGGAAGAGCTAAAACATATGTGTATTATAACTTGCATGTGTGATACCCTTGAATCACTTTGGAGATCTCTTTTCTAAGTCTTCACTATAATTACATCACCAAGATACTCAACAGTAGCATTTGGTGTTTGGCTCTCAGGTGTAAGTAGTCTCTGTTTCTCCCAGAAGAACATTATGGTTTTATTTACTATTAAGCTTTCTTTTAAAAGCTTTCCTTTCAAAGAAAGTTGCTTGTATGTAGGGTGAGGGGCCTGAAGCCTGTATCACTGCTTATATGTGAGTATACAGAGCAGAGTCTGCCATTTTCAGCAGCTTCCTCTTGTATTGGAGTGGCTGAAGTAAGAGTGAAAAAAGAAACAATGAAGGTAGGGGGATATTTCAATTCTTTCAATCTCTAAGTTGTCTCAGCTGTGTTTTCAGCTACTAAATGTTCCCCTCTCTACCTGGGGAAAAGTATACTCCTGATAAATCAGTTCACTCTGAAAGAAGGCACTTCCTTTTTCCTGGGGTCTATGTTTGGATGTTTTTCTTCAGTGACCATGATCATGCACTCTTAAGTGGCTCTCTGGAAAAGATCTGTGTCTCTGTTTTAGGCTTGGAAACTCCCCAGAAAGCATATTTGAATAATAGTTTAGGATTTTACATCGAATCTGTGACAGGGACACACTTTCAATATTCATATGCATACTAAATACGTATCTTGGAAATATTAGAGCTTTCCAGTCTTTTAGTGACTAGATGCATATTAAGGCTGTTATATCTGTTACTTCCTTCTATTCACAAATGCCAGCAAGAGAATAACAGCAAAACTAGAACCACTTTCTTCGTTACACTTAATTTATGACACTGGACTCTCATATTATTCCTCCTTGCTTCTATTTCCTCTGAGGCAGCTGTTTATTATATACCCTGCTGGTGCAATTAATGAGAAAAACAAGGCTCACTTGTGCTGACTAATGCAGAAACCCCACAACTTTCCAACAGTCACAGCGGGAAGGAAAGAGATCTGTGTTCTTCATCTCTTGGAACAGTGATAGCTGCAGCCTGAAAAGTGCTGGCATTTGGTCTGTGCTCAGGAAGTCCATCTCTAATCTACAAACATTGCCTATAAAAAAAGCAGTTGTGCTGTCAAGTTAGCATTCTTATTACAAATAAAACCACTGTCCACAAAACTTCAGACCAAACACGTAACATAGCCGAACTGTGAAATATTTAAGAGCCTGTTTTGCCACATAAGGTAGTTCCTCCAAAAGAAAACATTCAAATACTTGTTTTGAAGTTTGTTTCTTTTTTCCTTTTGAGCTTTCAGGTATGTGTATTCTATGACTACTACCTGATCTTTTTTTTTTTCCAGAGATATGCACACAGTATCTTGATTTTCCTTCAAGACTTTTGAGCTCTTGAAAGCTATATTGATCCATGGTAGAAAAGCATGTGCAATTCTATATGATTTTCACATAATTCCTAATTAATTTCTACCCAGATTCCAGTGCCTGTGTTCTACAAAGCAAGCCTGGTACAGCACATTGAGGATCACTCTTTTATCAGTGTTCAAAGTATCTCACAGGTTTTTGAAGATCTGACCCGAATCAAACAGTTACAGTGGAGTGGTATTATTGATTTGTTCTATGATATGTCAGATTGAGTAGGGAACCGTTTTAAGCCTCACTTCAAAGGAACCAAAATATACTCTGTTGAGATGACAACTCTGTGGGAAAGATGCTGAAGAAATGGCAATTCTGACTGTTGTGAATGTGAAATTCAAGTCAGCTTGAGCACTCCTAGGGAATGGAGTTATGTGAATCAGAGCCAAAAAGACCTATTGCAAATCCCTGTGAATTGAAAGGCTGAAGCTAGCAAGCTGAAAACATGACAAATGAGTGAATAGTGAGCTGTTTGTGAAGTAGGAAGGAAAGAATTGTCTTTATCCTGTCTTTAGGTAACACAACATTATACATTTCACATCATGTTATTTCTCTTAACAGTGCTTGGGAAACAGACAAATGTTTCAGATAACGCTAGAAATGTGGCCTCATCTGTTTCTGAGCTCTTAAACTTCCCTGTCCTCAGGTTCTTCATCTGTTTTCTGTTTGAATGTTTTATAATGCTGTGTGAGTCCAAATGAGTTCTTGGTTAACTTTGAATACAATGAAGTTGATGTGTTGGGGATTTCAGGTTCAACCTACTGCAAGGGAAACACATCTTTGCTAAGATCCAAGCTTATTTCTTTTTTTTTTTTAATACAGTTTTTATTTTGTCTTTGGAGTATGGAAGAAAGTGAATGGTTCTAGATATAAAGGTAGAGGTTTGCTCTCCAGCAGCTTCTCTTCATGTTGCTGTGCAGTTTGCACATTTCCTTCTCTGCCTCTTTGTATGAGAAAGTGATGTAGGAAAGAATTGCTAATGTGCTTGGTCCTGCTGTGTAGCAGTGTGCACAAGGCAGTCAATTTTTTTCTTGCTTTTTACTAAATCTCACTAAATTTGGGGAGAGCTTTCTCACCAAATCTCTCCTCAATTTGGGTGTAGCTCTAAGCTTGAAACAACAGCATTTAAGAAATTCCTGCAAAAGGGCTTATAGTGCCACTGACTGAAATGAATTTGTATAGATTTAAAATTCTGCTAATCATATTGAGCTTGGGAGGTAACTGAGTGTTATAAAACACAAACCAGAATAGCAAGCACGTTGGCTGGAGTCATTAAAAGGAAATAAGTCTAGTCAAAACAGCTTCAGGAGTATTATTACTAAGCAGACTGATAAGACTCTCTTCCATCAGAATGAGATGTGACAGCATTCTGAAGTATTTTGTCACTCACATCTAGAAAAACGAAAAATGTGTTGTTATGGTCCTCTGACAACTCCTTATCATTGCTGTATATTAAGAACAAATGTCATCCTATTCACAGCTTTCTCCAGAACAGCCAAATAAACTGGGTCTATTTATAGTCTCTGGAAGAGTGCAGGCACTGATATTTAAAGCACAATTTGTGATTCATGGAAAACTGATAAACATTAATTTCAAACACAATGGTACTGAGAGCTTGCATTGTGCTCCCTATAGCTGCTGTTTCTTGTATCTTACCACTTAGTCATACATCTGGAAACACCCAGAGATCATCTCTGTGGTACAGATCTATTTGTATTGTGAACATCCCTACTCCATTTTCAGGTGACTTGTTTTCTTAATATTCTATTTGTTGGAATTCACAGATAATGGAGTAATGCAAGAACCAAAAGGAGCTAGTGCAAATCCCTGTGAACTGCAGGGCTAAAGCTAGCACATTAGAAACATGACAAGTGGGTGGACAGTGAGCTACTTATGAAATGGGAAGGAAAGTGAAAGAGTTGGTTTTGTCCTGTTGTTAAGGTCAGGCTGTTATAACAATGTAATGCTTCTGTCTCCAAAAGATAAATTGGTGATTATCTCCACTGAGATGCTAGTAGAACAGGACCGTAAACCAATATTGTTACTGCTGTAGGGGACTCCTGCTTTGGCCATGTAACAGTGCTGTAGGAATTTATTAGGCATGAAAGTAATTTTCAACCCTGGGCTGGTGGTTCAGTTGTGGTTTTGTGTTTTGGTTTGTTTTTTTTTTCTTGTTACTGCCTCTGCCATGTCTGTTCTGAGTAAACATAAGATGCCAGAACGGATGAACCAGAACCTTTCCTTAAGTATTTAGTGCTGTGAAAAAGGTGGCTGTTTTCACTTGAACTCATTTCCTGAAACATTATATAACTTGCTTTGTTGAGCAAAGATAAGAGGCTAAACACAGTGGGTACTAATCTTTCCTCTAAGTTAAAACAATGAGGAGTTAGCCTCTACAGTGGAAAAGGAGAGAAGCTAGAAACTGTACCTCTTCAATCATGACCTCATCATATGAGTTTCCAAAGAATTGTCACTAGTGTACTGCTCTGAATTACAGCTTAGGAAATGGGGAGTTAGAAAAGGGTCTGGAAGGATTTTTGGTTACTCTTTAATAAAATGAAGAGAGTCAACAAGGTCTGGGTGATTTGATTCAGATGGGATGAGAAACTGCTTTTGTGTGCACCCTGTCCTGGGTCCCTGGCTGACAGACAGAAGTGTCCATGGGGGAACACATGCAAACTGAGGGAACGGGCTTTTGAGTGCCTTTTGGTATCATACCCTTCCCAGTAGTAAAAGGTCTCCCTTCTGAATCTGGAAGAGGAGGATTTTTAACTCTGAAAATAGTGAGTGTGTGCTCTCACTGCTGAATAAGGACCTGCAAAGACCTCTCCCTGTCCTCTCTGCTGTGGTTAATGTGTAAAGTCTCTCACTTTGCATCAGCAGCCCTGGCTAACTGGGGAGGTCCCAGCTGACTGGAGATGGGCAAGTGTGACCCCATCTACAAGAAAGGCCAGAAGTAGGATCTGGCAAACTTAATATCTGTCAGTCTGACTTGGTGCCAGGGAAGATCATGGAGCAGATCATTCTGAGTGCTGTTATGCATCATGTGCAGGGCAACCAAGTGAGCAGGACTGGTCAGCATGGGTTCATGAAGGGTAGGTCCTGTTTAACAAACCTGATCTCCATCTACAGCAAGATGACACACTTAGTGGATGAAGGAAAGGCTGCATAGGTTGTTTACCTGGGTTGTTTACCTTTAGTAAAGCCTTTGACACTGTCCCATAGCATCCTCCTGGCAAGCCTAGCTGCTCGTGGCTTGGATTTGTGGATGCTTCACTGTGTGAACTGGCTGGATGGCTGGGCCCAAAAAGTGTGCTGAATAGATTGAAATCCAGCTGGTGGCTGGTTGCAAGCAGTTTTCCTTGGGGTTTGGTGCTGGGGCCAATATTATTTAGTATATTTATCAGTTATCTGGATAAAGAGGTTGAGTTTACCCTCAGTAAGTCTGCAGATGACAAAGTTGGGAGGAAGCGTTGATCTGCTTGAAGGTGGGAAGGTTCTTCTGAGGGACCTGGACAGCCTGGCTAAAGGCTGAGGCCAATGGTATGGGATTCAACACGGCCAGGTGCTGGGTCCTGTCCTTGGGTCACAACAACCCCCTGCAGATGCAGGGATGAGTAGCTGGGAAGCTGCCTAGCAGAGAAAGACAAGGGGGTGTTAATCAGCAGCTATCTGAATGTGAGCCAGCAGTGTGCAGAGGATGCCAACAGCATGCTGGCCTGTATCAGGAATTGTGTGGCCAGCAGGACCAGCAAAGTGATTGTCCTCCAGTACTTCGCACTTGAGAGGCCACACGTTGAACACTGTGCATAGTTTTGGACCATTCATTACAAGAAAGATATCGAGGACCTGGAATGTGTGCAGAGAAGGTAGCTGGTGAAGGATTTGGAGAACATGGCTTATGAAGAGGAGGCTGAGAAAACTGGGGTTGTTGAGTCTGGAGAAGAGGAAGCTGAGTATTGCTCTCTACAACTGCTTGAAAAGAGGTTGTAGTGTGGTGGGTGTCAGCCTCTCCTTCTTAGTAACAAGTGATAGGACAAGAGGAAATGGCCTCAGGTTGCACTAGGAGAAACTTAGATTGGATATTAGGAAGAATTTCTTCACTTGAAGGGTTCTCAAACACTGGAATAGGCTCCCAAGGGTGGTGGTTGAGTCACCATTCCTGTGGATATTTTAAAAGCACTGTAGATGTGGCACTGAGGGACAGGCTTTACCACTAGACTTGGTAGAGTTAGATAATGTTTGGACTTGATGATCTTAAAGGACATTTCCAATCAAAACAATTCTAGCTTTCTAAGATGCCAGAACATTTAATAGAAAAGCACAGCAGCATTTATTGGTCTTGGAGCTAACCTGACCTCCAGAGTGCCATTTGTTGGAGCTAGAACAACCTAGGACTGATTTTGCAAACTGGATTTGCATGAGAGGAGGCTGGATGGGGTGGCTCATTCTCCAGTGGAAAGCTGAAGTGGAGAAAGCAAGGAAGGAAGGAGCTTCTTTGTTGTCTGTACCACCTGTGGCTGGCTTTCAGTCTGCTGTTATGACCTCAGTGAACAACAGCTGATGGATCATCTATCTGCTGAGACAAGAAACTGGTTCACACCACTGGAATTGGTCAGGATTTAATGAGTAACTTCACAGATGTTAATGAATGTAGAAATGTAGTTTTCCTCTGGGTAATACTGTGGCCTGCATTTGACTGCTTGCTATATCCAAACACATACCTGTAAGAGGTTAATGCAGCTCTAGCAGTAAGCTGTGCCTGCTAATTGCAACCCTTTGCCCTCCGGAGTCTGTGCTGCTTCCTGAACTTGAATCGGAAATGACAAGGAGGTAATTGTTCAAGTGAAAGCTAATTGCATTATTATTGTATCTTCACTGGCCACTAACACATGCTACTTGTCATAAATAATACTGTTGGGAGGGAATGCCTGGATCAATTCAATTCACCCTCAACATCAAACAAATTACTTAAGTTTTGCTATGTGTGCATACAAGCAGTACTCTTAGGCCCTCAGCTCTGTCATCTCCCTCTGTGTTAATGTTTAGAGAGAGGAAAACAGAGACCTCCTCAAATACATGCAAGTTGTTCTCAACTGAGGAGCAAGAATTCTGCTGCACTTCAATATGAATTGTGAAAGCAGTTATTTTTATCACAAAGGGCTTGCATAAAACTATATTTGTAGACATCTCCATTGTTTGTGAACAATAGAAAGGAGCAAATACTGGAGGAAAAATTATCAACAGTCTTAGTTCTGATCATTTTTTTTTTATTTTAAGACAAGAAACTTTCACAGCAGAACAATTTCTTTCCTTGTTAGGATTTACCTTCCCACAGCAAATTAAGAACCTGTGCTAGATCTTATTGTAAATTGCTGTGATTTTAATGGCATCCACAGTTTATGGGCTCTGGTCACAGGATTGCTCTCTTCTCTCAGGGGGCCAGCACCAGAACAAGAGGACACAGCCTCAAGCTATGCCAGGGGAAATTTAGGCTGGAGGTGAGGAGAAAGTTCTTCACTGAGAGAGTCATTGGACACTGGAATGGGCTGCCCGGGGAGGTGGTGGAGTCGCCGTCCCTGGGGCTGTTCAAGGCAGATTGGACGTGGCACTTGGTGCCATGGTCTAGCCTTGAGCTCTGTGGTAAAGGGTTGGACTTGATGATCTATGAGGTCTCTTCCAACCTTGGTGATGCTGTGATACTGTGATTACCAATGTCTTGGTGCAAAGTTTAAGGGTGCCAGTTACACATCGGCAATATGCAGTGATTTCAAGTGTTGCTCAGTGGCACTGAGGAAGTCTCTTGACACAGATACTTTTGCAACTTGGTAGAACTGTCTCATTAACCATCATCTCTGTGAAATTTCTGAAGCATATGGAGTAAAGGCTATCTGCAGAAAATTCTAGTCACAGCCTGAAAAAAATCCCTTTGTGTATGCAAAAGTATAACTTGAGGCATTTTCTATCCCACTTGTGTATTTTCCTCTAGGGGAAAAAAAGAAAAGGTGCTGGGGAAAATATATATTCTGCTTTTAAAATATATCTCCTTTATCCATTCACAGATCACTTTTCCCCTGTGCTGAAAGGATCCCAAAGACCAGGCTGAGAGGACCTAAATGTTCTGGGATAAGGTAACCTTCCTCTCTTAAAAAAGCAATTCCTTTCCCTGCCTATGGTGTAGGGAACTATTTTTTTTCAAACAATGAGTACTTCACCTAAGAGAAATGTTGCATAAAATGTACAGTACTCTGATGAGGCAAAGGGTGTAAGGTAGGTTTCTCAAGGTGTAGCTCTGAGAAGGCTTTCAGTTTGGGGCTGTGCTCTGTAGCTGAATGCAAATACTCAGTAGGAGCTTTAGTCTCAAAAGCCTAGAGCCACTGAGATGGCCTTGGGGCTCAGAGGTCCAAAACTGTCCAACTTGTGTCTAAGAAACTATCTCAAACCCACAAGTGGAGTCACCTTGATTTTTATTGGTGTTGCTTTCTAGCCCAGCCTTGCATTCATTGCCATTAGGGAAATTCAGCTTCTGGACAGCCTTTCAGCATTTTTTTTCCCCACTGTAATTTTGTCTTCTCTATTTCTGTTTGTTTGGTTTGTTTGTTGGGTTTAGTTTTGGTTTTTTTGTCTCATGCTAATTCTTCCCCTCTGCCCTTCACCACCATTCCCCCTCCTGCCTCCCTCTAGCCTTGCCACTCAGTCTTTATTTTTTTCCATCATTTTTCCCACCCTGTATCAAAAACTGACATTGGAATCGACATTGTAAGGCTTTAACAGCCCAATTAGATTAACAGCTTGTCATTGTTTTCAGATTAAATCCTGATTTAAATGGACCATATACTAGTTCCTGGTGGGTTACTTTCATAAATAGAGCTGTTGATATCATGCAGAGTTTCTTTTTTTTGTCCTGTTTGTATAATGGAAGGTTAGGTTCCAAATAAGCCTGTTGGAGTTATGTGGAAGTAGGACAGATACCTGATATCACTGCCCTACATTTACAGGTGCCTGTGTGAATTGAGGTATGTTGGGACTTGAGCAGACTTCTGCAACCTCCGTCAAGTATTGGGAAAGTGGGATTGGATGTAGCAGGCCAAACTGGAAAGTAATGTTGTTTCTTCTGGTCACTCTTGTGCTGCTTTTCCATCCTGTTTCAGTCTGTGAATTGCTTCCGAATGAATCAAAGCTGTTTGTACACAGAGCCGACAGGTTCCCATACTCGGTCTTCCTCAAACCATAAAGGTCATACCTCCTGCTGGTGAACATTGCTGGTTCCAGCAAAGATAGGCTGTTGCTTTCCTTCGTTCTTGACATTTATGAATCTCTCTTCCTTTTCCAGTGGGAGTATTTCCCAGGAGAATATAAAGCAGAGAAACTACTGCTAGGAAGTGGCAGAATTGTGATGTTGTTACCTGCCTGAAGGAAGTCTTAGTTGATGAAAAAACATTTTGATTTCCATCTTCAGATATAAGTCATACTGAAAATATTAATCAAGTCGGATGTATAATATGTTAGAGAATTCACTGTAGTGGGTCTAATATGTGTAGCTCCTAGCAAGATGTTTAACATTGTTAAGCATTCCTGTATACTTCAATTCATTGTAAGCTGATAAGGGAAAAGAATATTTTCACTGGAATCTGACTATGGGGTTAGGTTTGGAAATAGTGATTTCCAAAGGGATGCAATAGCCAAATGGCTATGAGGACCTCAAGGGTCTGTCTTAAATGCTGTTTGCTGCCCTGCATCAGTTTCCTGTGGTGAGTTGCTTGAAGTATTTTAGACAACTAAACTGGAAGGGAACAGCAGAAAACCCAAGATTTCTGCTTGCAATACTTTTGGGGATTGCAGCCCCAGACTTGTAAGAGCACATCCTGCTCTGTTTTGTTTATCCTCAAGGAGTTCTGTTAGACCAACCTGAGATACCTTCTAGTGCTTTCAGAGAATATAGAAGTGGTGCAATGTTCACCTTGCTCCCACAGTGCTGGCAGAAAGGAGAGCAGATGCATTTTGAATGTATGTGGGAGAGGTTCAGCTTGGAAAATTGTCCCTCTGGATAAGAAACAAGTTAGTACACTAAAAGCTTGTCTGCCAGGGAAAACCAGTTGTACAATGCATGTGTTTTAATGCTGCTTAAATAATTCCCAAGTTCATTTTGATGAATCCAAGTATAAGCAGCCTGTGTTTGGTATAAAAGTGAATTCAGCTAAAACAGCAACATTCTAAGTGAATTTGTGCACAAATGAGCCGTTTCTAATGAGCTGAAGGTGTGAACTGCTGTTGCTTCTACCCTGCTTGAGAAGAATGTTGCATTCAAACTTTGTTTATTAAATCCAAAGAGAAGTAAAAGCATAGAAAGCTTTTCAGATACCATCAGTAGGTCTGACTTTTAACTTCTCTAGCCTTGATTTTGCCAGATAAGAAAACCAGGGGTTCAGTCTTCACTCTTTTATAGGAAACCTACAGGTTTAACACCCATTTGTTTCTCCTAATGGTGAAACATGTCCTTTTGTCAACAAAAACAAAGCCTAGAAGTATTGCAGATGTATTTTTGTCCGAATGTCCCTGCATACACTTCACCTTGAATAAGGCAAAAGCTAAATTACTAGCTTTGAGATTGGTTTTCTTTTTGCAGGATGGTCATTAGTGGTATTGGATTTCTTTTTTGAGTTATAGCTTAGTGATGCTGCTATATGTCTAGTGACATAAAGAAGGGATCAGACAAATAATCACTTGATAGCTGACTGTGCTAGTTTGAGCCTAGCTAGAATGTTTTGGTGAGAAGAATTAGATTACAGGCTGTGAAAAGGAAACAATGGTGATGTCTACTTCACTCATGGGCTTGCTGAGATGTATAAGAACAAGAACATAAATATAGATAACAGAGTTGCTCCCTGAGCTTTGTGGGCTGCACCTCTCTCCCTAATAACCTAAGCTGCCTTCTGTGTGACTAATCCATCTGTTTCCTAACCCCCCAGCCGACTCTCCAAGCTACCTTGAGCATAAGGCAAAATCTAGGGTAAGATAGAGGGGTGGGAGGAAGGTGGGAGGGTGGTTGAGAGCCCCTCCTGGAGACTGAGGTTTCTGGGAAGGCTGTTGTGTTTCTGTATTCCCTTTTTAACTTGTTTATGTCTGTAGCTGTTTATATTGTAAATGTCTGCTTGTATATTGTGCTAAGCTGTAAATACAAAGCTTCATTCAATTTCCAGAGCCTGAGTCTAGTCTGGGTGATTTTCCTAAGTGTTGGGGGGGGGGGAGCAGGTAACACCCAAACCATCACACTGACCCACATAACTGATTACATTTGTGCTCTCATTACATCAGTCACAAAATCAATGATGTCTAAAGATGAACAGATGAGTGAAGCTAATTTGGTGGGTTTTTTGTATGCGACTAAAGGAGACTAAGAAATATGTACCTGAATTTTTAGGATCTGATGCATGGTAAATTGTCACAGTTGTTTATGTGCAGAGCCAAACAAATTGTCAGTCTGTTGGGGGTTGTTGGGGTTTGTTTTCTGTCATTTTGTGGGTTTACTTTGACTAGTGTTGGGGTTTTGTCATTTTTAACTTAGATTGGCTGACCAGACTTGAGGGAGGGACATCTCTGGTGAGCTGAAATATTTGATTTTGGTAACTCTTTTAAAAAAAACAGGCACATGTGAAAATTAGAAACATTTAAAATTGAAAAAGTAAGAGAAGTTCTCTGTAGTACTTTAAAAAATATTTTAAAGGGAACTATTTATAGAATCATAAAATCAGTCAGGGTTGGAAGGGACCACAAGGATCATCTAGTTCCAACCCTCCTGAAATGGGTGAGGACACCCTACCCTAGACCAGGCTGGCCAGAGCCTCATCCAGGGCCTCAACCACCTCCCTGGGCAACCCATTCCAGGCTTTCACCACTCTCATGGTGAAGAATTTACTCCTCACGTCCAGTCTGAATCTCCCCACCTCCAGCTTTGCTCCATTCCCCCTAGTCCTGTCACTACCTGATAGCCTAAAAAGTCCCTCCCCAGCTTTTTTGTAAGCCCCCTTCAGATACTGAAGGTCACAAGAAGGTCACCTTGGAGCCTCCTCTTCTCCAGAGTGAACAGCCCCAACTCTTTCAGTCTGTCCTCATAGCAGAGCTGCTGCAGCCCTCTGATCATCCTCGTGGCCCTTCTCTGGACATGCTCCTGCACGTCCACATCATTCTTGTAATGAGGGCTCCAGAACTGGCCATAGTACTCCAGGTGGGGTCTCAGCAGAGTAGAGGGGGAGAATTGCCTCCTTCAATCTGCTGGCCACACTTCTCCTGATGCAGCTCAGGCTCTGGTTGGCTCTCTGGGCTGCAAGTGCACACTGCTGGCTCATATTGAGCTTCTCATCCACCATCAACCCCAGGTCCCTCTCCTCAGGGCTGCTCTCCAGCCACTCACTGCCCAGCCTGGATTTGTGCTTGGGATTGCCTTGAACCAGATGCAGGACCTTGCACTTGGTCTTGTTGAACTTCATGAGGTTAGCTTGTGCCCACCTCTCCAGCCTGTCCAGGTCCCTCTGGATGGCATCCCTTCCTTCCAGCATGTCTGCTGCACCACACAGCTTGGTGTCATCAGCAAACTTGCTGAGGGTGCACTCAATGCCACTGTCCATGTCACTGACAAAGATGTTGAACAAGACTGGTCCCAGGACTGATCCCTGATTTAGGAGACTTACAGGGAGAAGACTCCTGAGTCAAGTTAAAAAACAAGGTTAAAATCTCTGCCAAGCTTTAGCCCATGAGGATTTCTCTTTATCAACATTCATTCAAGCAAACGTAAAGAAAACCCAACCAGTACCACTGATGTTTTAATTGCTCTTTCATGTGCTTTGGCATCTTTTACATTTCTTTGCTTTATCATGCACAACCCCTATTAAAGAATATTAAACCCCATTTCCTTGAAATATCTTTAACAATAGTTACAGTCTGAAAGGAAATGTAGAGACTAACTGTATTTTTGGACACAACTTCTACTTTCTTTGTGGTGTCACATTTTGGCTTTAAGACTTTTTAGTGAATTTAGGACTTAATCTGGAAATGGCCTAATTTGCCATACTGTGGGAAGGAGGGATAGCAGAGAAGTCTGGGAGTGAGAAAATAATTAAAATGCTAATGAATCTGGCCTGAGCAAAGGTGTTTACCAAACAGGCATGAGGGAAGGAGTGTAGTTTGGAATTGCAATAGGAGATCAAAAGGTGTGTGAAATGCAATTGCAAAAGGAAAGTGAAATACATATAGCAAAGCATAATTAATGTAATGAAAGGTCTTGTAAAACAGATACAGGAGTAGGCACAAAAATGGATGATGCAGGTGAATGTTTGAGATGAGCAGCTGATGTAATGTTTAAACATGTTAATAAAAATATGCTAGCTTCTCTCTGCCAAGAATGAGGTGGGGTTTTTTTCCCCATATAAATACAAAGTACTGATCTGTGTAGACAGAAAAGGACTAGGCAGAGGCATACATGGACTCCCGACAGGTGAATTTGCCAGAGCTTCCCTCATTACTGGCATGTCTTGAGTAAGATGGGACAAACCTTTTTCATCAAAAGACACTTCTCCTGTCTGGATCTCCTGGTGCTAAACTCTTTAATATCTGAGCACTTAGAGTAGCCTGGCTTGTCTAGAAAGAATGTGCCAGAGAAAACAGGCAGAGATTGACTTACTGTTGGCAGGACTGAAATTTGTACTATTTAACTTCAGCTCACCCAGCCATAGGATGCAAGCTGTGATAACAAGTGATGACACCTTTCTTGGTTGTCACTGAAAAGGTGACCACCTAGAGGTGGTTGTAATAAACAGTGATACCTTTTGTTCAGAGAATGGAGACAGACAGGAACTGTGAGTACATTCTGCCTAAATCCTTAGGGCTTAAGTGCATATATTATGGCTCAGTCACTTTAATTCAACTGTGCCCCAGGACATGGAGGTTCTACTTCTGCTGTGCAGGGACTCCAGTGCAAGAGTAGGTCCAGTGCAATCTTTGGTCATTCTCTTGCTGTTTTCATCTCAGTGGCTATTTTCAGACCAAAATTTTGTGTGTAAATTGTTTTACTCTCAAAGCAAAAAGAGGCTGTTTTGCCAAAATCAACAGCAGGCTTCAAAGCCTTCCAGGTTCCCTAGAACACAAAGGCTGACTCAGGGCCATGACTCACCAACAGGAAGCAGCAAGCCAGAGACCTCCTTATCTGCTTTCATATCTGGGGTGTGGGAACAAATGGCAGGGTGGGGTGCATGTTGGTGGAAGAGTAGAGGAAAGGTTAAATATTAAGGCAGCTTCCACTTCTCTGGGAAAAGATTGGAAAACAGTCATCCTTTCTTATGTCCTTCCTTACTGTCAGCTGAAATTGTTTTACTAGGGGAAAGCTTGTAAGCACTGTAGACCTGTTGACAGTTGTACAGTAAATCAGTCCCAGAGTGAATTATTTATGTGCAAAGCAGTACATTAATTTTTTAAGTTCTACAAGTGATGAGAGCAACTCCAGGTGTGCAGGGAATTGTCACTGCTAACTCTAGAACAACTCTGGTCTCTGTCAGTCTGCTCTGCTTGCTCTCTTTATTGTCACTGCATCTCCCTCCCTGCATGCAGCCTTGCCAGCACAGCAGGTGACTTGCGGGTGAGATTGTGCAGGGCTTATGTGCCTGTCTTCTAACAAGCACCTCTTCTGCTTGGATAGCAAACTTACCTGAGACTTCTTAAAAGGAAAAAGCTACTCCAAGGCCTGGGATACTACCAGTAAACAATGAGGCACAGCATCACTCTTGGCAAAAGATGCTGAAGGATGCAGAGGACTTCCTGCCTTCAGGTCTGTCTACACTCTGTGCTCCTTTCAAATCCTTCCCTGCTTTGAGAACAAAGAGTTACTTTAAGCTTCAGAAGATGTTTAATGCTGGGGGGTTTATTTAATGTCAGGCAGTATTGCCCAATTATTTTGTTGCTAACACTGTTACTGACTTCCTGACAAATTGTCTGGTGACTGGTCAGATCTCTGCCCAGCGTCAGATGTTCTTGCATTTCTCTTTAGCAGGCTGTGCATCTCCCTCCTTTGTCCACAAATGAAGAGTTTTCTTGAGCTTACTGCTTATGGCCCAGGATGAATGACTCTAAATCTCTCATCATGCCCCAGATTAGCTATGAAACTCAAAAGATTTTGTCATGGCCTGGCTTGTGTCACATGCTGGGAACTTCCTACACACCTGCCTATTCTCAGATCCTTTTGCTAATTGGGTCACGCCTCAGACCTGTTCCTTATCTGTGCACAGGCTGGGCTTTCCCTTTCTTGCTTTCTCCATCTCATGTAGAAGCATGTGTTCGTGGTAAGTAAGGGTGGTGATTAAAAAACAAAACAAAAAAACCTAAAGCAATCTTTCTTCCTTTGGCTGGAACCCAAGGAGACAGATGTTCCTGGGAAATGGCTGCTCTAGGGCAATCCAAAGGAGTAACTGCAGCTCATGCAGGCACACCCAAACAGGCTCAAAATGAATTTGCCCAAATAGTAATTGAGCCCTGGCTCTGTGTTTGGCTCATGCTGCCATGCATGCTTAGCTTCCGTGTTTGGAGTTAGCTCCCATGAAATGGTCTCTTATATGTTCTCCAGCCAGGCTGCAATGGAGGTGGACCCTTGGGTGCCCTGTGGGACAGCTGGTTTCTTGGTTTCCTCTCTGAAAAGGGCTGACTGATCCTGTCTGTGAAAATGGAAGGGAAAAAAATAGGAGAGGAAATACTTGCACTATGTGGTGCTTTGTGCAGTTATTTACACTGGGACTATCAGCAAAGGATTTGCTGCTATTTATATTAGCAGGGCTTGATCACATTTGGAAGGAGTGCGAATAGTGTCACAGGTGATAGGGGATGGTGGCTTGGATCACAGCAAAGCAGACTTTAAAAGCTATTGTCTGTGCTTTCACTGAAACATCAGTTTGGGTTTGACAAAACTGGAATTACCTGCTCAGCTCCATTTAGAGTAGGCAGGTGTATGTGGGAATTTTAAATCTATATGTGTGTGTTTGAAATTCTGCCTCTAAAGCAATACCTGTAGCATAAAAGCAGATGCTTTCTAGCATAGACTTGATTTTGTGAGCTGCAAAGCACTCCAGACAAGACACCCCATCATGCCCTCTACCAAGTGTCAGTTCCAAATTAGGACTCCAACAACAAACCCTCACCAAAAACTCACAGCCAAAAGCTTTTGTCTTTTCTACCCTCTTTTGAAATCAAAGACTTGCCAGACAGCTATAATGTTCTTAGGGGGGTCCTTTGGGGACCAAGAAGAAATACAATTTAAAAGAAAATTAGCAACTCTCTCTATTTTTTTTTTTTAGCTCTCAAAGGAGGCATTTCCCTCCTTAAGTCCCGTTTCTTCCTTTCCTTGATCCTTTGTTGAAGGTTACAATCCTATGTTTATATTGCAGTCTGTTGCCATAGAAGTAATTGATGTTGCTAACTAAGCTTGAAACTTCCTTGAAGGATAAAGGAAAGGGCTATTGCTTGTAATTGTTTCATCTGTGTGAAAATGACAAGTCTCCAGATGGATTTATCTTCAAAGGTCATGAATTTTAACTTCTCTGCCATAATGTGAGAGAATTGAGGTCCTTTCAGTGGCATTACTCTTCACTTTCTCTGAACAGCAGGCCTTATGCTGTGCTTCTGCATCCTGCCTTCCCAACCTGCTTCAGGCTCTGACTCAGTTGAACCAAAGGATGGGTCAAGCTTTCTGTTCATCAAAGCTTTGCTTTCACTGGTGATACTGTAAACACTTGTCAGTTAGCCACCTCCATGTGTCAATGCTCATTTCAGAAGGAGCTTATATGGTCGGTGCAATGTCAGTGACTCTTATTGCTGACCCAGGATTTGAATAGGGGGCCTGCCAACAAATGTGAACAGTAACCATCCTGTCCAAAGGGCTTGTTTGCTTCTGAAAGTCCTTGTTTCTGTATATTATGGCACTGTCTTGTCTACACATTTTAAAGTAAAAAAAAAAATAAGGTTAATATCTTTAGCTTGCTTTTCTCATCTGCTTGAGATGTGCTACTGCAAGCAACCTCAGAACTGAGATTAGAAACAGCTATGAGAGGCACTTTTATTTAAAGCCTCATAATGGCATGTCTCACTTGTCTTTCTGCCTGGAAGCAGTGAAATGGCATCACTTTTCTTTGCATTTAGCTTTGAAACTAACATTGAAAATTGTAGTTTTATTTAGGAGGAGGTGGTTTAACTCTCCTTTCCATTGCAGGAAGAAACAAAGCAAGGTATTGTAGGAAACAATGCAAATTGAAGAGGAAGTTGCAGGCCATCAGAAAGGCTGCTTTACATCCATTCGGTATGTGCAGTCTGGGAACTACAGTCACCTTTAGGTAGAATAATCTCTAATTCAGCAGCTGCTTAATGAAATAGGGTAGTTGTTGCTGAGTTTGCAGTCTCTGCTCAATTAATCTTGGATAATCCTTGTCACTGGAAAATAAGCCAAGCCCCATTCTGGTAGGCATGTGCAGTTCTGAGTAACCCTTTATCTCACTGGTCTTTGAAGCACTCTTTCTTCTTCCCTTCTCCTCCCTGTTCTTTCCTGATTTCTGCTTTGTATCCTCTCCTTCATCTGTCAAATGAAGCTGCACCAATGTTGTTGTTAATTTGTTTTTACAGTTCACCCTCTATTCTATACTCCTTCAATTTGTCTTTGCCCTCTTTTTTTTCTTAAAACACTGTGGGATCAGTGATGTGGGTTCAAAGTGTCAATAACTCAGCTGCACAGGTTGAGATTTATTACAGAAAGCATTCTTGGATATAAGCTTCATAGAATCAACCAGGTTGGAAGAGACCTCCAAGATCATCCAGTCCAACCTATCACCCAGCCCTAACCAATCAACTAGACCATGGCACTAAGTGCCTCATCCAGTCTTCTCTTGAAGACCCCCAGGGACGGTGCCTCCACCACCTCCCTGGGCAGCCCATTCCAATGGGAAATCACTTTCTCTGTGAAGAACTTCCTCCTAACATCCAGCCTATAGCTGTTTTGTGTGGGTAAACTGAGGTATAGACTTTTAAAGGTCACAAATAATTCAAAGTCTAAGACAAGCAATACACACACTCGCATTAAGCAGAACTTTTTCCTATGTTAGCCCCAGGTTTAACTTTCATTTTAAAATTGACTGCACTGTAGCAACATGATACTCATGATGTGGAAAAGAGAAATGAGATCCTTTGAAAACTGGTCATGATAGTGTGTTTGGATGTTCCTCTTTGTTTGTTTTTTTTTTTTTTTTGTTTTACTGCTAATGTATTGTGTAATTTCACCAGTCTTTAAAAGTCTTCCATAGTGAATTTGAATCACTCCTAGAATCAACCAGGTTGGAAGAGACCTCCAAGATCATCCAGTCCAACCTAGCACCCAGCCCTGTCCAACCAACTACACCATGGCACTAAGTGCCTCATCCAGGCTTTTCTTGAACACCTCCAGGCACGGTGCCTCCACCACCTCCCTGGGCAGCCCATTCCAATGCCAATCACTCTCTCTGTCAAGAACTTCCTCCTAACATCCAGCCTATACTTCCCCTGACACAACTTGAGTCTGTGTCCCCTTGTTCTATTGGTGGTTGCCTGGGAGAAGAGACGAACCCCCACCTGGCTACAACCTCCCTTCAGGTAGTTTTAGGCAGCAATGAGCCCATAGCCCTTTGCCCAGGCTATTATGATGTTACTTTCTTAAGCCTAGGGTGGCACAGTAGGCCAAAGGTAGGGTGTTGCCCCAGATTTGCAAGTGCTTTGTCATCAGGGACAGAGTCATGCTCTATTTTTTCTTTTCCTAAAGTTTTGGGATTCCTGCTTGTAAAAGCATTTCTCTCTGCCTATCTGGGTAATAACCTTAAATGTTTTCACTACAGCCAGTGAAGGCCATATTTTGTCTTAGCCTTTACCTCATATTTGTGTCAGGATTAGGAAGAGGGACTGAAGTGATGGGAGAAGGATGGAAGGAAGGGGGGAATAATAGCAGTAGTGGGAGAAATATGTGGTGCTTCTGGTCTAGTTGTTCCAGGATGTGTCGAGAGAGAACACAGAACTGGATGTGGTTTTGTATCCACAGCCATATTGACCTTGAAATATTCATATGTCTCCATGTTTCCTGTGTTGATCTCCAAAAAACAAAGTGATGCTGCTAGAAAATACTTGTTTGAGAACCTTCTGGGGAGCAACAGTTGCTTTGTGTAACTTTAAGCAATTGCAGACCTCTTTGTGATGTGTAAATGTTTGGGGTTTATATTTTCAGTTTGTTGTGTGTTGGTTTGATTTGGGTTTTTTGAGTGCTAACCTCTTCAGAAGCAGCAGGATTCTGAGTTCCACACTAATTCCTAATGTGACTATGGGTCACCAATCTTTTTGGGGAAGTTTTCTTGTCAGCTATATCATAGACAGAAATCTGCTCTGACTTGGTAAAAACTTAGCCTGAACAGCAGTGAGTGTAAGTGACAAGAAGCAGAATCAGCCTGTCTCCAGCTCACCTTCCTGTTTTCCTAGCTAATACTGATTTTTGAGTAATGTCTGACTCCAAAGCAACTTGAAAACATCACAGCAGTGAACAAGTCCAACAAGGCCAGGTTTGATTCTAGTTCTGTGTCTAGGGAGGAACAGATTTGTCTTTTCAAAACCTGAGAAAATTGCAGAATGAGGCTGTAACTCTGCCTGCCTGTTCATAATGATCTCCTGTAAAGAAAGCAGATGTTGAATACAGATTTACTTGGAAGCATAATATAGCAGTAACTTAACAGACTGGAATTTAGTTGCAGCATGCTGACCTTTAGCTGTCCCCTCCATTTCTTGTAACATTTTGATTAAAAACTAGCTTGCACAAACCCTCAAATTCTTTAATCATTAATTTTGAATTGAATACCTTCAAAAATGGATGCAAAAATAAAGTTTTCTGGATTTTATTTTCCCTTTTTAGGTTCAGTCTTTTAAGTAGCTACAAGAAAATCAGAAGGAAATACTCACTGGGATAATTAAACCCAATATTTAAATATATAATAACAAGAGGCTTATAAAAATATGCAGTTGGAAGAAAAACAGCAACAAAAACAGGACAAGAAAATGTTGCAGACCACAAAGTGAAATACTTATGTCAGTTTGGAAAGCTCTGGGAGGATGGTGCCTGGTTCAAGGAGAGAGATGAGAATCCTGTCTTTGGCTTCCTGGCCTTATTTAGTGTTGTGTCCTCGTGAAGCTCAGTTCTGCTCTGTGGTAGTTGGCTTTTCACATCTAGCACTTGGTGCCACCTAGAATCATAGAATCAGTCAGGGTTGGAAGGAACCACATGGATCATCTAGTTCCAACCCCCCTGCCATGGGCAGGGACACCCTACCCTAGATCAGGCTGGCCAGAACCTTCTTCTGTCAGGGCCTTCTGTAATGTAAGAGTGAGGTTTGAAGGTCTACAGGCAGGAGCTGGCTTTCAGCAAGCAGTGGACAGTGGCTTTTTTTCTGTGACCCAATGTTGCTGTTAGGGTTTAAGGCTCAGGTGCTGGGTGAGTGTCATTTGAACTTTGTTACACTTGAAGCAGGAATTGAATCATGAGCACTGACCAGCATGCTGCTGCACAGACTCTGGCACTGCCTTTAAATAGGATTAAATCTCTTCAGAATTTGCTAGTAAACACTTTAACTATTTTTTTGCTTCCGGTATGGTTAAATATTTAATGCAAGATAAACATTTTAAAATGCCTTTCATGTGGATCACAGTTACTATAAAACACTTTAATCAGCTGAGGTTTCACATTGAATCAATGCAGGACAAAGTTGTCCTGGCTGACTAGATTTCAGTTTAAATTCCTGTGATGGTTTGGGTGTTACCTACCCCCCCCCCCCCCCCCCACTCTTGTGAAATCACCCAGACTAAACTCAGCTGAGCTGGAAATTAACAATTAAGCTTTGTATTTACAGGTTAGCACAATATACAAGCAGATATTTACAGTATATACAGCTATAGACAGAAATAGACAAGTGAAAAAGGTAATACAGAAACACAACAACCATCCCAGAAACCAGAGTCCCCAGGAGGGGCTCCCAACCACCCTTCCACCTCCTTTCCACCCCTCTACCTTATCCCAGACTTTGCCTTATGCAGGAAGCAGAAAGATTAGTCAGACAGCAGGTTAGGGAGCAGCATGGGTGTAGGCAGCCGGAGCCGGAGAAGGCAACTGTGTTATCTATGTGTTCTTGTTTTTATACATCTCAGCAAGCCTATGAGTGCAGTAGACATCACCACAGTTTCCTTCTCACAGCCTATAATCTAATTCCTCTCACTAAAATATCCCAGCTAGCTTCAAACTAGCACAATTCCCCGGGGAGTTTTCAAGTTCTTGCAAGTAGGGAGGAGAGCATTGTCAAATGTGTTTCTTAATCCTTCTCCGTTTAAAGTCAGTGGAAAAGCTTTGTTTAATTTCAGCGGCTCAGAGGCACCATGGTGTTCTTAAAAACACATGCTTTCAGAGGGCACCAGAGGAGCGCCTGGCCTCTGACAGCTGGATGCTTTCATTACCAGGGGCACAGCTTCTACTCCCTTGAATGGTCAGGAGGAGTTAGGGACTCAGCAGTGTCGACTGAGGACACGGTGAGGGCAGTAAGTCATTAGTTGGTAAGTTGTTTTGCTGCGGGGCTATAAAAGGTGCTCCATTCTTCTGTGATAAACTGCCCGGGACCTGAAGTAGCCTGAGGTGGCTGCAGGCTGAAAGCAGTGATTTTTAACTTCCTGTGCTTCCAGCAGTGACTCCCAACCCTGGCTTACCAAGCACAGAAGAAAAGCATCTGAGGAATGCACGCGGTGGCTGTTGTGCAAAACCCTGCTCCCTTCGGTGAAAGTAACCGAGTAATACTGAAGCCCTCAAGTTGTAGCCTTTCCTGCTAGTGCAGGCGGGAGGTAAAGGATTGCTTTCTTCACCTGGAGACCTCCCTGTGATGGTTTGGGTGTTCCCCGCCCCCCCCACACTTTAGAAATCACCCAGACTAGTCTCAGCAGGCTCTGGGAATATAAATGAAGCTATTTATTTACAGCTGGCACAATATACAAGCAGATATTTACAGTATATACAGTTACAGACAGAAATATACAAGGTAAAAGGTAATACAGAAACACAACTCCCCTGCCAGAAACCTGAGTTCCCAGGAGGGGCTCTCAACCACCCCTGCACCTTCCCCCTGCCCCTCTCAACCTTACCCCACTCCTAAAGAAGAATAGAGGTTCGGCCAGAGGTTAAGAAGCAAAGGTGAGTGGAAGGTGAGGTTAGGGAGGTGCAGCTCAGTCAGAAGCCCAAAGCAGAGTGCGACAAAATGGCCAGAGTGTTATCTAATGTTTTCCTTTCTTCTTCAGCAAGACTCTGAGGGGAGTAGACATCACCACTGTTTTCCTTTCACAGCCTGTGATCTAGTTCCTCTCACCAAAACATTCTACCCTGCTTCAAACTAGCACACTCCCTCATCAGAGCAGGTCTTCAGCACTACTATAAGAACGTAGGTGTCCATTCTACCTAAATCAGGAGGTAATGTTTTTTCCTTAAATTTGAAAGGTGTGGAAGCAATAATTACCATTTTGCATTAATTATATGTTGCTTCTGAAACTTTCAGGCATGTAGGAATAGTAACTAATGTTGTATAGAAATGCTGAGTTAGCTGAGAATTGTTGCAAGAGGATCTGTTGCATGTGATGTTTCACGGGATCACAGGATGTTAGGCGTTGGAAGGGACCCAAAGAGATCATCGAGTCCAAATCCCCTGCCAGAGCAGGACTGTACAACCTAGCTCAGGTCACACAGGAAGACATCCAGACAGGCCTTGAAAGTCTCCAGAGGAGACTCCATAACCTCTCTGGGGAGTCTGTTCCAGTGCTCTGTGAGCCTTACAGCAAAGAAATTCCCCCTTGTGTTGAGGTGGAACCTCTTGTGCTGCAGCTTATATCCATTGCTCCTTGTCCTATCCCAGAGAGCAAGTGAGCAGAGCCTGTCCTCCCCCTCCTGACACCCAGCCCTCAGATGTCTATAAACATTTAATAAATCCCCTCTCAGTCTTCTCTTTTCCAAGACTAAACAGCCCCAGGTCCCTCAACCTCTCCTCATAAGGCATGTGTTCCAATTGCCTAATCATCCTTCTAGCCCTCTGGACTCTCTCCAGCAGATCCCTGTCCCTCTTAATCTGGGGAGCCCACAACTGAACATACTACTCAAGATGAGGTCTCACCAAGGCAGAGTAGAGGCGGAGGAGAACCCCCCTCAATCTGCTGGATCCACTCTTCCTAACACACCCCAGGATCCCATTGGCCCTCTTGGCCACAGGGGCACATTGCTGTGCCATGGTTAACTTGTTATCCATCAGCACTCCCAGGTCCCTCTCCACACGACTGCTTTCCAGCAGATCACCTCCCAGCCTGTACTGGTGCAGTTTATTATTCCTCCCCAGCTGCAGGACTCTGCACTTGTCCTTGTTGAGCTTCATCTGGCTCCTCTGTGCCCAGCTCTCCAGTCTGCCCAGGTCTCGCTGGATGGCTGCACAGCCTTCAGCTGCATCAGCCAGCTGTATCATCAGCAAACTTGCTGAGCAGACACTCTGTTCCCTCATCAGTGTCATTTCTGGGAGAGGAGCCTGAAATAGCAGGGCCACTGTTGAGCTAGCACAATTACCTTGCCCTGATATGTGTAATATGACCTTGAGATACACTCTGGGAGCATAACTAGCTCCTTGAGCATAGCTTATTTGGCACCTGGTCATGAAGCACTAAAACATTTACTTTCTTCGAGGCAAAAAGAGCAGAAAGCCCTGCAGGCTGCAAAGTTTCCTCCTTGCCTTGGCTTCAGCTGTGAACCAGGATGTGAACACAAAATTGCTATTCTGAATTACAGCCAAGCTCAAGGGTCTTGTCTCTATCTGTGAGACCAGTAGCAAATGCTTGAAGAGTGGCAGGTGATGTAGTGTCTCACTCTTTCTGCTCCATCCCAGCATTTGTGGAGACCAGAGGGATTTCCTAAGCACCTGGCTGCATCCTCGGGCTCTGATTCTGCTTGCTGTAGTGTTTGCTCTGAGGGCCACTTCACCCATTTGTGGGTTTTAAAAAACCCAACAGTTAAAGCCTCTAAGATGCTAACAACTTAGAGGAAGTTGTGATGGTAAAGTGATGCCTTTCTTCTGCCTCATCAGCCAGCAGGTCAAAGGATGCAACTATTCCACTCTTAGCGCTTTTGTCTAGTTATTGACCTGTGCACTCTGAAAAACTGGGGAAGGCAAGGCTCAGGGGGATCTGACTGTAACCTCCCAACACTTCAGAGGCACGGAGGGAAGGGACATCCTTTCAGTGGATGCTGTGTACATTCAGGGTTCATAGTGACAGGGGGCTAGAAGCAATGGATGCAAGCTGCTTCACAGGAACTTCTGTCTGGATATCAGAATGTTCTCTGCCTTAGGAGCAGATAAAGGTTTTTTAACAACTTGCTCAGAGGTGGTGGACTCTCTACCGGGAAATATTCAAGCCTCAGCTGCCCAGGGCCCCAGAGAACTTCTCTCTTATGCTAATTGTGATCCTGATTGTGATAGGACGAGGGGTAATGGTTTTAAAGTAAAAGAGAGTAGATTTAGACAAGACATAAGGAAGCAATTTCCCACAAGTTTTCACATGGAACACTGGAATAAGTTGCTCAGAGAGGTGGTGGATGCCTGTGCTGGTTTGAGGCTAACTGGAATATTCTACTGAGAGAAATGCAATCCTTAGCTGTGAGAAGAAAGGGAAAAAAACACAACAGTACTCTCTATCCCTCATTCTGCTGAGAAAAACAACTAGTCAAAACATAGATAAGATGCTCACTTCTCAGTTCTCAATTGTTCTTCTCTCTGGCAGTCTGTGTGGTTGCCTCTGCCTTAACTCTTTAATCCAACCTCACCCTTTTTCCTCTAAACTCCTTGTCATCTTTTTGATGTCTCACCTCAGATCTCTCCAGATTTATCATAGAATCAGTCATGGTTGGAAGGGACCACAAGGATCATCTAGTTCCAAGCCCCCTACCATGACCAGGGACACCCTACCCTAGATCAGGCTGGCCAGAGCCTCATCCAGCCTGGCCTTAAACCCCTCCAGGGACGGGGCCTCAACCACCTCCCTGGGCAACCCATTCCAGGCTCTCATCACTCTGATGCTGAAGAACTTCCTACCCACCTCCAGCTTTGCTCCATTCCCCCTAGTCCTGTCACATGAGAGATATGTGGGTTGATGCAGTTACTTCTGGAAGGAGGGGAGGCAGGGAGGAGGTTTGGGTCAGGAGCCCTACTGGCAGTCTGATTGTTCTGGGAGTTTCTGTATTTGTGTTTCTGTATTACTTTTAACTTGTATATAACTGTGAATATTGTGTACATATATGCTTGCAAGCTGCGCTAAGCTGTAAATATAGCTTCATTACTTAACTTCCAGTTGGCTGAGTCTGGTCTGGGTGATTTCTGCAGCATGTGTGGGCAGATAACTCCCACACCATCACAGTGCCCCAGGCCTGGAAATAGTCAAGGTCAGGCTAGACAGGGCTCTGAGCAACCTGTGTAGCTGAAGATGTCCTTGCTCACTGCTTAGACTAGATGGCCTTTAAAGGTCCCTTCTATCCCAAACCATTCTATCATTCTAGGGAATACTGGGGGTTGCCTGCAGTGGAGAAGGGCCATCATAGCATGGGAGTTTATATTTATTTAACTTCTTCTAATCACTTTGCTTTTGTATCCAATGATGTAGGGAAAAACTAGAACACATGAAAAGCAAATGCTTCAATAGCTCAAGGCAGATTGACATGCTGGAAATACTTCAGTATGGGAAAGCATGTATTTGCATTGGCAACATGGGTGACCATGTATGGACTTTGCCATGTGCAAATGTAAACTTCAAAAGGAGAAAGTTAATTGTGTGTAAATAGGTGAGATTTCTGATATCATAACTTGGAGCTAAATGTGTTTCACCAAAAATATTTACTCTAGTGGAACTGGGAACATAATAGGCTGTTGTGAGAAATTTAACTGGGATGTAGAATAACAGCATGCAAACTATACTAAGTAAATGCACTTCAATTGGAGAATTTGTTTAAAATAGTTGTAGCCAGGTGGGGGTTGGTCTCTTCTGCCAGGCAACCAGCAACAGAACAAGGGGACACAGTCTCAAGTTGTGCTGGGGGAGGTCTAGGCTGGATGTTAGGAGGAAGTTCTTCCCAGAGAGAGTGATTGGCATTGGAATGGGCTGCCCAGGGAGGTGGTGGAGTCACCATCCCTGGGGGTGTTCAAGAAAAGCCTGGATGAGGCACTTAGTGCCATGGTCTCGTTGACTGGATAGGGCTGGGTGCTAGGGTGGACTGGATGATCTTGGAGGTCTCTTCCAACCTCATTGATTCTATGATTCTATGCTCTACTTGCATCTATCCTTTCACAGAGCTGCTGCTTCTTTCATCACAATCTGAGCTCAGCAAAATTTTCACTGCCTGGAAAAGAAATCTGATTTCATTGGGAAATTAGCCTGACTTAAAGTCTACATTGTAATGAGAACTTGGACTGGGTTGCTCCTTTTAGATTGCCTGTGAAACTGCTTTCTTTATGCTGTAACATTAGGCAAAAGAATGCAGAGAAATCAGGGTAAATTTGTTTAATTATCTTTCTGTATTCATTCTCTCATTCAGGGATTCAAGCCTTGTTGATTTATTTGCACTGCATGCATGTTGGTTTGCACCCAGAGTCTGCTCTAGACTAAGTTAACCAGATCTTTGTGTGGGCAGGGAGCAGGCTTTCTACTCTTCCTCTAAGTATGGATAGTAGGATAATGTGCTTCAGAAACTAGGATTCATAAGAAATGTAGATGCAAGCCAGTTTGGACCAACTATTTAATGGTTTTTGGGAGGAAGGCAACCAGCACAAATAACCAAGCCAGTGTAAAATTAACCATCTGTCTGAGAGTGTCTGTGTGCAAAAGCATTAGCTGGTGCACAGTGGTTGTACCAGAATGCATCAGAAATCCAGTTTACCTTTCCTTAACACTGTGCCTGTGAGTGCTAGCTTTTCACGGCATCTGTAGCACTGACATGGCAGTGACTATGAGGTTGCCTTCATCAGTAGCTACATTATTACCTTAAATAAACTTAACTGGAAACTCCACTGTCGTAAAAACAAAGCAAAGTTCATCATCTGGATCTCTCCCACTAATGTCCTTTGCAGCTGTGCATAAACTGTGAATCACAAAGGAGGAACATTATGGAGGTAAACAGAGAGATCTCTCTCTTCCAAAAGGAGCTGCCTGTTGGCTTGCGGTACCAGATCGTGCGCACTGCTGCTGCTGCACCACCATGCTGGCCACTGCCTCTCTGCCACAGCTGGTCCTCGACCACTGCAAGCAAGCAGAGTGGTGTGACTGAGTGAAGCAAAGGTCTGAAAACAACATCTAGTATGTGGCATTCATTTCGAAGGTGACAGTGCTTGTTGGTGAGAGCCAAGAGTCGTGCCAGAGCCATTGACAGAGCCTGGACTTCATTTGTTTTCACTTCTCTCTAAAGCAGAGGAAATGCCAGAATAATACAGATTTTGTTTGTGTAAATCAGGAATAGTATAAAGGGTTGAAAAGATGAGTGATTATTTTTATTGAAATATGTGAGTAGGAAATCAAAATATTTTTACTGGAGGGCCTGAGAAGTCCTCACTTGAAAGCTGTCTTTATCCTTTGTCATGTGCCTCAAAACTAGAACAACACTACCATATTAAAGGCATTGTGAGGAAGCAATGTTGTAGTGATCAGAATGACTGTCAGCAGTCTTATCATGCCGGTGGCAGAATCTTCAAAATTCTGTGTTGCAGAGAGGAACTGGAAGGACTGGCATCAGGGAGCTTTGTAGATAGATGCTCACAGGTACCATCTCACAACCTCAGAAACAGCAATGGGAGAAACAGGGTTTTAAGCTGCCATGAGTTGAGTGAAGGATGGTGCTGATAAAAGAGAATCAAGAAATGGTAGAGAAGGTGGAAGTAAATCTAGAAAGTGAACATGTGTGATAGAGACGTCAGGAGAAGTATGGGTAATGGATATCTTGGTCAGTAAGCTTTAGGAAATAAATCTTCTACATAGCTGTAGAGGATCATGGTGGACATTTTCAAGATGAAGACATGCTACAGTAAATAAAATGGAGATGATGACAGCCTTTATCTTGACACTCTGTCTGAAAGGCAAAGCAGTTTGTAAGTAGAGTCAATAAAATACAGGTTGGATGTGAAGGTTTAGAAGGACATTCACAAGAATAGCATTGAATACCCAGCAGAGAGACTGTTTCTGCCATCTGCTGCTAAAGCAAGAGATGATATCAAACCTTTCCCAGTGAGTATTTGCCATACTCAACTAGAAATGTTGTCCAGTCTTCTATGGAATCTGCAAAGGAGAGACTGTAGTTTGGACAGGAGGAGGAAAGTCTGAATAAGCTAACTGAAGGGGCAACACAGAATTACCAGTGGATTAAATGAAAAGATGGGGATTTGGAAATGGGTCTTTAGAGGAATGAGTATAGGAATGATGAGCATCCTCTGCATGTGAAAGAAAGGAAAGTTTTAGTATGCAGAAAAAGCCAGGAGAGAGATGGACATCAAGGGAAAGGACTTCTGGTAAATATCAGAGCTGGCAAAGATAACAGCTGGTATGTGGAGAAGAATAAAAGTGGAATCTGAACGTCACATTTGTCTAAGATGGATAAAAGCTTTCTTTAAAGGAACTGCAGAGGATGCAAGGTGAAAGCTGAACATGAAAAAGATGCAGTGTAAGAGAACAGGAGAAACTCCCTTCAGGAGTGGTAGCTATTGGAGCTAGTCCATTGAATGTGTTTAAAGATAAAGGAAAGGGGATTTTATTAAATGGAGACCAATACAGATATATGAGAACATATGGGCAAAATGGCATAGTAGGAGCAGACAAGGTTGGATATGGATGCAGGATTTGCCCTGGCAGGAGATTGAAGAGAAGACAACCATGTATCTGGGACCTTCAAGTAGCAAGAGAAAATCTGCATTAACAGAATGACCAAGGTAGTACAGAAGGCAGCAAGCTGTTAAACCAGCAAGTTCTAGGAGACTAATATCTTGCCTAGCTTCTGTTTAAACCCTAGAGATTTATCTATCTCAGCTGACAGGGTGAAACTTCAGTTCTTTGTTCTCCTCTGGACAGTGATGGATTTGCAAGAAGACTGAGCCACCTTTAAGCCAGCAGTGATCGATCATACTGTCCATTCAGCTACACCAGGTTAGATGCATGCCCTGTTACCCAGAGAAGTTGTTTTAACTAATGAAAACTAGTGGATAGGACTCTGGTAAGGAATAATTATATTACTATATTGTATCCAACAAATAAATGCAATGTGAAAACACATTTGGCTTCCCCTGAAATTTGTGAGTGCTCCCAAGGTGGTTGCATGGAATCAAGACCTGTACTGCTGTTTTTCTAAACAGACAGAGATCCTTCCAAGTGACCTTACTGATACTATGGAAAGAACAACCTTTGAAAGGAGAACATGGCAAAAGCTTAGAAAAGGAGATGTCCAGTTCAGCATTGGCTGGCCAAGTTCAATTGCAGAAGTGAAAGGGTAGAAATACCTAATCTAACAGAGAATGCATTAATAAAATCACTCTTACTAACAGACTCAAAAAAAAAAAAAAGCCAGGGGGGAAGTGATTTTGGTTAGTCCTTTTGTCTTTAGTGTCTGCTCAATTTTTTTTCTAGCTGCTTTGGTGTTTTAAGCATCATAATTATTGCTATATTCTTGAAGCATTTGCTAATGGGAAATCAACGGTCCCAGCCCTGACCTTATTTCCTGTGCTACAATGCAGGGACAACCCAAGGGACCTCTAGGGTCAATAAGAAAGACGTTGCCTATCCTTCCATTTAGCATGTTGTTTGATTTTTCTTAACTTTCCCTACTCAGCCTCAATGTTGGCAGCTAGCACTGTACGTATTGTATAGTCTTTATCTTTGGCCTTACCCTCTGTGAATGGTCTGCTCCATATCTGCTGTCCTCATCCTGTGCCCTAAGGCCTGCAGTTAAAGGCAACTTATCTTCAGTTAAATGATATATTTTTTTTTAAGTTCAAGTAAGAAAATCTGCCTAGCATAAAGCATTGGTGATCTTGTGGGAGTGCTCAGGTATAGCAGCAGGAGAAACTGTTGAATGGCCTTTTTTATCCTGTCCCATCTTGCTCTCCACACTGCCCACTTGTGACAGTGGGCAGTGCTGGCAGAGCCAGCTCAGGACCTTGTGTTCCTCTAGCTCCTTGTCTGTCTACACAGTGTGTATACCTGTAACTGCATACAGAATCATAGAATCAAACAGGTTGGAAGAGACCTCCAAGATTATCTAGTCCAACTTAGCACCCAGCCCTAGCAGGTCAACTTAGACCATGGCACTAAGTGCCTCATCCAGGCTTTTCTTGAACACCTCCAGGGACAGTGACTCCACCACCTCCCTGGGCAGCCCATTCCAATGCCAATCACTCTCTCTGGGAACAACTTCCTCCTAACATCCAGCCTAGACCTCCCCTGGCACACCTTGAGGCTGTGTCCCCTTGTTCTGTTGCTGGTTGCCTGGCAGAAGAGACCAACCCCCACCTGGCTACAGCCTCCCTTCAAAACATGTGATACAGGTGATACAGCCCTGTCCTGATGGAAGATGTCCACTTGGAAGAGCACACAGCTTTCTGCTATGGCCAAAAAGGTTTCAAGAAGTCAGAGTGAGACAAATATTGACACTCATGGAGTGTTCAAATAAACAGATCTCCTTAGCTATGTCTCTGCTGGAAAGAAAAATGCGACAGGAAGAGGTTTTTGATTCTATGCAACAGCCATAACAGAACAGCACAGAACTGATATGTTTAATCTTAGTAAAATCAATTGATGGATGAGGTAGAACATCTTTATTTCTGTATGCTTTTGTCAGGACTTTAGATTTAGGCCAGACTTCTCCAAAGCTTGTGAAAAAGTAACTCCTAGTTTAAAGGAATAAGGTCTTTGTTTTCCTCTCTGGTACTATTTTGTGCTCAGTTTCAGTATAAAAGGAGACCTTCAGCATGCATTTTCTACAGGGATTGCATATTTGTGGTTAAGTCTAGTGAACTCAAACTTTTCAATTGGTTGTGGTTAAGTGAAACTCTAAAACTTCATGAGGGAGCTACCCCAAACTTTTCTTTAGGCAATTTTAACTGTCGCAGATCCCTTATACCATTTTATTCAGAAGATTATGTACTTTTCATAGAATCATAGACACAACCAGATTGGAAGAAACCTCCAAGATCATCCAGTCCAACCTAGCACCCAGCCCTATCCAGTCAACTAGACTATGGCACTAAGTGCCTCATACAGTCTTTTCTTGAACACCTCCAGGGATGGTGCCTTCACCACCTCCCTGGGCAGCCCATTCCAATGGCAAATCACTCTCTCTGGCAAGAACTTCCTCCTAACATCCAGCCTATACTTGAGACTGTGTCCCCTTTGTTCTGTTGCTGGTTGCTTGGGAGAAGAGATGAACCCCCACCTGGCTACAGCCTCCCTTCAGGTAGCTGTCGACAGTAATGAGGTCACCCCTGAGCCTCCTCCAGGCTAAACACCCCCAGCTCCCTCAGCCTCTCCTCATAGGGTTTGTGTTCCAGGCCTTTCACCACCTTCGTTGCCCTTCTCTGGACATGTTCCAGCACCTCAAGATCTCCTTTGAATTGAGGAGCCCAGAACTGGACACAGTACTCAAGGTGTGGTCTGACCAGTGCTGAGTCCAGGGGAAGAATAACCTCCCTTGTCCTGCTGGCCACACTGTTCCTGGTGCAGGCCAGGATGCCATTGGCTCTGTTGGCCACCTGGGCACACTGCTGGCACTCCTACCAAGTGTACTCCAGCAAATTAATTTTCTACAAGACTTTCTCTGCAAGTCCTCTGAAGCAATGTGCAGAATTTAATATCCATATTTTAAATGTTGCACTGAGTTCATTGAAATACTATCTGTAAGCTGAAATACCATCTCTCTGGAAGGCATAAACAGCATTAGTGATTTGGTAAAGGTTGTATGGCCTCTTTGCTAATTCTTTTACTGTTACTTTTAAAGTATCTCTGGTCAAACAGTCAAACAAATATACAATCTGAGACCACTTCTTAAAGCTATGTTAACTTACTGGCCAGCTTCAGATTTTATTTAAAAATATTTGGGGGGGGGGGAGGGGAAGCAACACCCATTTGCAAACTGTCATTTTTTTAATTTATAAAAGAATAATGACATGAAATCTGCACATTCTGCCTAGAAACACAGAGCAAATGATTTCCTTTTTTGTTGTCAACTCTCTGTCCAGGTCTGTGTTTAGAGCCTTTGAGTCCAGATTTTTATTTATTGGGTTTTTTTAATCAAATTTGAAGCTAGTTAGAATGTTTTGGTGAGAAGAACTAGATTACAGGCTGTGAAAGACAAGCAAGGGTGATGTCTACTTTACTCATAGGCTTGCTGAGATGTGTAAGAACAAGAATCCAAACATAGATAAGGCACTTTTTCTGCTGGGGAGCTTTGAGCTGCATTTTTTTTCTCTCTCTAGCCTTTCTGCCATCTCTCTGATTGATCCACTTTGTTTCCTAACCCCCTGGCTGAACCTTCATTCTTCCTTGGGACTGGGGTAAGGTTGAGAGTGGTGGGAGAAGGTGGAAGGGCAGTTGGGAGCCCCTGCTGGGGACTCAGGTTTCTGGGAGGGGAGTTGTGTTTCTGTATTACCTTTTACCTTGTATATTTCTGTATGTAACTGTAGATACTGTAAATATCTGCTTGTATATTGAGCTAAGCTGTAAATATGATCTTCATTCAAATTTCCAGAGCCAGCTGACTCTAGTCTGGGTGATTTCCAAAGTGGGGGGTCGGGGAACACCCAAACCATCACAATTCAGTTTTAACTCTGAGGGCTAGAACAACCCAGTGTGCAATCTATCACTTGTATTTTGTCAAAGATGAATTAAGACCAAATAAATCTGTTGTGTTGTATGTTTGTCTCCTTTAAAAGAAATGGCAAGTATACATTTGCCTGAATTTGACTTATCGAACATTGCTAGGTTGTTACGTTTCTGGACTGAACAAATCGTTCTGCACTGTGGATCCTCAACTGAACATTGTTTTCTTATAACAACTGATGTCTTAAGTAAGTAGAGCCTCAAGATGATGTTAACCAGAATATTATCTGTTTGGGTTACAGGATTTTCTTACATAATACTCTTTGCTGTTACTTCCAGAGTTCGGCAGCTGTTAAACAAATATTGTCCCAGAGTGTCTGCAGACTTCAGTGTTTCATTTTCCCTAGGCTGTTGTTTGTCATTCAACAAAATGTAAGTATCTAAGGTTGATCAATAGGAAAAGAAAGTAGCTTCATTAAATGGTCTCCTGGAGAAAGCCATGTGTTTGTGATCAGTTTTGTTTTTCTGGCTTTCATTCCCAGAGAGGCAATGTAAGAAGCAATTGTTGGTTTTTAAGGTACAACTTGCTTTTTTACTTGGTGGCATACTAAAAATACAAGGAGGTTCATGGACAGGCCAGCTTGGTACTAGTGTCTGTGCTGCTTTGTGAGGAGCTCAGAATAGAGTCTTGGTGATAGGTTCTTTCCTAGTGGAAATTTGGAGTTCCTGTGCCCAAGGTATGGTTTGCCTTTTTTTTTTTTTTCTCTTCTTAATAGTATTTACTTAATAATGTTTCCTATTTAAATAATGAGATTTGTGTGATTCATATCTACTTTGTCTCAAACTAAGGCCTATGAAGAGAGGCTGAGAGAGCTGGGGGTGTTTAGCCTGGAGAAGAGGAGGCTCAGGGGGGACCTCATTGCTGTCTACAACTACCTGAAGGGAGGCTGTAGCCAGGTGGGTGTTGGTCTCTTCTCCCAGGCAACCAGCAACAGAACAAGGGGACACAGTCTCAAATTGTGCCGGGGGTGGTCTAGGCTGGATGATAGGAGGAAGTTCTTGCCAGAGAGAGTGATTTGCCATTGGAATGGGCTGCCCAGGGAGGTGGTGGAGTCGCCATCCCTGGAGGTGTTCAAGCAAATCCTGGATGAGGCACTTAGTGCCATGGTCTAAGTTGACCTGCTAGGGCTGGGTGCTAGGTTGGACTGGATGATCTTGGAGGTCTCTTCCAATCTGCTTGATTCTATGAATAGTGACCACTCTGTACAATAGGAGTTTAAAAATTGAATTAGCATATTAAAATAGCAGCAGACAAAGAATCTATAGAGCACAGACAAGCCATGAAGTATACTGAGGAGAGCCAATCCCTTTCATTGTTATAAATCTCTGACAATTGCTTTTAGTTGGAGCAACTTGTTTACAAGCTCTTTATGGATATTTGTCAACTTTTGAACTTCACCTAAAAGGCAAACCCCTCCCTGCCCTTGTAATTTATATCTTAAACATGCAAATGGAGAGAGTTGTCCATGAATTGTTAGGCAGGGATCTTCACAGAGAGAGTGATTGGCATTGGAATGGGCTGCTCAGGGAGGTGGTGGAGTCACCGTCCCTGGAGGTGTTCAAGAAAAGACTGGATGAGGCACTTGGTGCCATGGTCTAGTTGACTGGATAGGCTAGGTTGGACTGAGTGATCTTGGAGGTTTCTTCCAACCTGGTTGATTCTATAATTCTGTGACAGTCAGTGTGACTAATGAGTGTGTGTGGGGGGGAGGAAAGCACAGGGAAGAGAAATGTAGAGTAATACTCCCTAGTAAAAAAGAGAAAAAGGAATAGAGTGCTCTGGCCAGAACAAGCCTTGAACGCAAGACTGCCGTGATGCTCCTGTATGACTTCTATTGAACACATAAGGAAATAGGTTTACTTTAATAGAAGTTCTAATATGAACTCTGCCTTGAATGAATTGGAAAACATTTCCAAGTATTTTTACTTTCATGTTCATAAATCCACAGCAAGAGATGCTGTGGAAGGGAAAGCAAATGAAACTACTGAATCAAGCGTTTTAGAAAGGCTGTAAATTAAATGTTAAAGGCTATTAATAAATGGGTTTCCAAATGAACAAGCTCATCTCTTATCCAATTTCATTATTGACAATCTGAAAGGCCTCAAATATTTCTCCTCTGCTCTTTTAACAGCAGATGTGGCCTAGACTAAGTGCATTAATTGAGAGAGACTGTTTTTCCAGTTGCCAAGAAACAGACAGTTCTTTTAGAGAATGCAGTGTTGTGCTTACAGCCTGAGTGTCTCACTGTTCCCCTGCAGGGTTTAGGAAGTTGATGTTCTGGTAGCTAAGTTACTTCTGACAGCTGTGGCAGGAGCTCAGCTCCACTGATGGATGGAGAGTACCAGTAGGTAACAGCTGACATTCAAACATGTTGAACATGAAAAATAGAAGCTTTTTCATTTTGCTACTGACTTCATGCATTCAGGAAAGGGAATTAAATGAAAAGAAGAAAAATACATATATAAAAGTGAAGAGCCTTGTTAAATAAATACTTAATGGAGTAATAATAAACCTATTCCAAGCTGGCTGCCCACTACTCAGAATAGTTACTTGCTCATGTTGTCTGAGTGCTGTAACTGCACATTGCAAGTTTTCTCCCTGATAGCTGTGATCCTGCTGTATTGTTGCTGTCCTGTTACTCACAGGAAATCCTGAATCTTTATCTCATAAGGCTAATGAGCCAAGAATTATTATTAGCTTTGAATTAAGAGTGTTTAATGGAATGGATGATGGATGTTTGATAACCTTTTCTGATGTGATTTGTTTCATGGTTTGGTTGTTTGTGTTGTTGTTGTTGTTTTGTTTTGTGGGGTGTTGTTTGGTTGGGTTTGGGTTTGTTGGTTTGTGTGGGTTTTTTTTTTGTTGTTGTTTTTTTTTTTTTTACAACTATTCCACTTCTCAACTGAGTTTTTTGTTTCTTAAATTGCACTCATCATTTTTGTCAAACATTCATGCCTCATTGTTTTCCTGTCTGTTTCCATCCCAGTCTTTCCACCTTCCAATTTCCATTCCACCAGCTTTCCTCTTATGGCATTTCTGTCTTGTCTATATTCTCTCTACCATGGCCTGGAGGGCTGAAGAGGGGAGCAGATCATCTTGAGGTGCCCATTTCTCATCTTAATGTGGACTTTCTGCTCACAAACAGTTTTGGTGTCAGGTGGTGCAAGGACTGAGATACCTGCTTGTGTGTGCTTCCCCTTTCTTCAGCCCAGACCTGCCTTATGCCCATGGAAGTGCCAGATGGCATGGGCTGGGGGCTACCCTAGACCTGCTCTGCTCAGGTTCCTCAAGACAAGGCCCTGTCACCCATGTTGCTGCTTCTGCAGGGCGGAAAGGGCTTCTCAAAGCAGCTGATGCCCCCCAGGCTGCATACTGGAGAATGGGAGAGACTCGCCTTGTCTGCTGGCTTGTAGCATGTTTCTGGGATCTGTTGCTACCTAAATATCAGCACTAGTGGCAAAAGAAGTTTTCGTTGGAAGTATTTAGTTTGAAAGCATTTTGCAGTCTGCTTTAGCAATCTGTTCTGGATGGCCTAGTGGAAAACATGCCAACCTCTGCCTCTCCATGTCTCTTCCTGCCCTTCAGGAAGGCTAGGCTTCCTGAATGAATGATGTCTGTGTTTCTTTGCTTTTGTGATACACACAGTCTTCTGTAGCAATTGCCCTTAAAACAAGATGCCTTTATTTTCAGCAAATTTTATCCTCAATGATCTGGAGAGTCAGTACCACAGAGCTTGTATTTGACATAGTGGATCAGATTCACAAAAGCATCTAAGTGCCTAAAGTTTAAATTAAAGAAGAATGTATCCACCTGCATTTAAGGGTAGCCCTTAAGAGCTTTAAGCCCTTAAGTTCTGCTGGGCTACTTACACAGACATCCATGGGGATCCGTGGGTTTTTTTTGCCAGTAATGCCACACAGGCTCCTAGAGCTGTGCTTAGCCTGATCAGAGCTGCTGGAGTAGTGGATATGCCTCTCCGTACCTTGTCCCCTCAGAAAGCCACCTGGCAGAACCTGCCCGTGGGGCTGATTTTCAAAGTGATGTGAACATGAGTAAGGTGCAGTGATTAAAAGGTCAGTAGAAAGCACAGAGCTTGCAGCCTTTGTCACTGATAACCTACAGTAGGTTGTAGGAGGAAATGCTGTTATGAAATAGTCTAGAGGCCCTTGTTGCGAGGTGAGAAATGAGCTCAACACCACTTATGGCTAAAAAGAACTAGAGGTCACATTTGCCTAGGGACAGGACACCTTAAACTCTGCAGCTCTTATGCTGAGAGGACCTCTTCATGATTCTATGCGAGAACACCATGAAGCCAGGAAGCCTGGGCACCTCCAGGGGGCACATGCAGACCTTACTTCTGGATGCTTAGGCAGAACCTGATTGTGTATTTGGTGTGAAGGTTGGGAAAGGAGTCCATCCCAGTGATTGAACAAAGCTGGCCCAGGGTACATATCTTGTGCCCTGTGTCATTGTTCAGTATTGGTTTAAGTTTGTTCTTTCCTGAGGGACAATGTAGATGTTTCACTCCAAAGCAGATCTGGAGTGTAGATTTGGTCTCTGATTTGGTCTGTGGATGGTGCTAAAATCAGGAAAAGCTTTTCAGGCATCCTTTTACATGGATGTTGTGAATAGAAACCACAGGCATTGATGACTTTCACTGCAAAGAGGATGTAAGTACTCAGTTCAGACTTGCAAATGCCATTCCTGTAGCTGAGCATCACCTGTATGATCAAATGGAGCAGTCATCCTACAAGTCTCAGCATTATTCATCTGAGGCTGTCATCATAATGCTAAAATAAACCATGAGCTGAATTAAGGCTGTAAGACAGTAAACTCTGGAGACGACACTGATTTGCAAGAGATAATCACAGATTCGTTTAGCTTGGAAAAGACCTTTAAGATCAAGTCCAACTATTAAGTCTTTCAATGAAGAATTTTTCCTGATGTCCATTGTGAAAACTAAATTTCTCTGGGTGCAACCTGTGGCCATTTCCTCTTGTCCTGCACTTCTTACTTAAGAGACCAATCCCACCTTGCTACAACCTCTTTTCAGTAGTTCTGACTTGCTGTAAGCCTCCTTTTTTCCAGGCTAAACAACTTCTGTTCCTTTGGCTGATCTTCAAAAGACCTGTCCTCCAGACATTTCACCAGCCTTGCTGTCATTCTCTGGACCTGCACTAGCACCTTTCTTGTAGTGAAGAGCCCAAAACTGAACATACTATTCAAAGTGCAGCCTCGCCAGTGCCAAGTACAGGGGGACAATCACTTCCCTACTCCTTCTGGCCACTCTATTCCTGATATATGCCAGGATGCTGTTGGCTTCCTTTCCACTTGAGCACACTGCTGGCTCATGTTCAGCCAGCTGTCAGTCATCACCCTCAAGTCCCTTTCTGCTGGGCAGTTCACCAGCCACTCTGTCCTAAGCCTGCAGTCTTGTATGGGATTGTGATCCAAGAGCAGGATCCAGCATTTGGCCTTGTTGAACCTCATACCATTGGTCTTGGCCAACTGATCCAGCCTGTCCGGGTCCCAGTACAGATCCATTCTACCCTCAAGCAAATCATCATTCCCATCCAACTTGGTATAATCTGCAATCTTACTGAGTTTGATCCCCATCTAGATCATTGATAAAGCTATTAAACAGAACTGTCTCCAATACTCAACCCTAGGAAACACCACCTGTGACAAAATAAAGGCATTTTGTAGGGAACAACTTGACATTTGTCTATGAGCAATGGATTTGTGCCCTCATGCACCTCGTTTTTATCAATACTTCATTGCCATTTGGGGCTGTCTGTAAGCTGTATCTATTCTTTCAATTAGAAGAAACTGGATGATACAGCTGAAATTCCATTCCTTTCTCTGTATCACTGGACCACAGCTTTGCTCTTAAAGCAAATATTTTCAACATTCTGGTTGAACTACAAGATTAAATTCTCATGTTTCCTGTCCCTTAGAGAATTTGATAGTCACAACAGGTGAAGAGAGAAATACGCTCTCTGTCTTAGTAACACTGTTAGCTAGTTTTTAATCTAATCAAAGTGATTTAAATGCAGCCTGCTGTAGGTCTGGGTTCAAAGTACCCATTCTTGAGGATCAGAAATATTTCACTTTAATCTACAGTAGCTAAATATAAAATGTGCAATATTCTCTGCTCCTTCACAGCTCTGGGAAGCACTCCAAAGGCCTGGGTTGAAGAAAAGAGATGTCATGTCCATACATGGGGATAAAAATAGCATGGGAGACTGACTGGAAGTAATACATCCAGCCTACAGCCATTAAAGGGAAATGGTAGATTGAAGTGAATGCCTTTTGATGCTTTGTTTATGAGACTTCTCAGAAGTGCTTGTTCTTACTCTGTTGCTCACTATCTATCTTGAAGCTGAGGTTATTTTCTTAAGCAAGGGAGCAGTACTTAATACATCACTATACTCTTTCTCTAGTGTCTGTCCACACTTGACCTTGAATACTCAAGTAGCTTGCTTGGCATATCTACCAAATCAAAGCATCTCAGAGACCCATCTTGTTTCTATCAGCTACAAAGTGTAAAGATGCACATTGTTACAAGAGAAAAAAATCCATCAGGCCTACCATTTCTACACATATCTTTTATTTTCTCTTTCCAGCTGGCACTCATTCTAAGTTTGTTGTCGACTTCCATGCATCATGTATACCATTGTTCTCATCATTCAGCTACAGCAAAGCCCTTCAGGGGCTTCATTTTGATTTTCTTAGAAAACTTTTAATTACTGTCATCTCCCCAGCATTTCTCCCTTTACAATGCTTAAGTAAAACTACATTTTCTTCAGATTTTGACACATCTGTAATGTGGGATAGCACCAGGCTATGAAACAAAGATGTCCTGCTGTTCACTTGGTTGTTGGGGTATTTTTTGGATGTTTTTTGTTTAGTGGTTGTTTTTAGAGACATCATGTTTCTGTTACTACTTTGCATGCAGTTATCTCTTGCCCAGGTGGCCGAGAGAGCCAGTGGCATCCTGGCCTGCATCAGGAATGGTGTGGTCAGCAGGAGCAGGGAGGTCATTCTGCCCCTGTACTCTGCACTGGTTAGACCACACCTTGAGTACTGTGTTCAGTTCTGGGCCCCCCAGTTTAGGAAGGACATTGAGATGCTTGAGCGTGTCCAGAGAAGGGCGACGAGGCTGGTGAGAGGCCTCGAGCACAGCCCTACGAGGAGAGGCTGAGGGAGCTGGGATTGTTTAGGCTGGAGAAGAGGAGGCTCAGGGGTGACCTTATTGCTGTCTACAACTACCTGAAGGGTGGTTGTGGCCAGGGGGAGGTTGCTCTCTTCTCTCAGGTGGCCAGCACCAGAACGAGAGGACACAGCCTCAAGCTATGCCAGGGGAAATTTAGGCTTGAGGTGAGGAGAAAGTTCTTCACTGAGAGAGTCATTGGACACTGGAATGGGCTGCCCGAGGAGGTGGTGGAGTCGCCGTCCCTGGAGCTGTTCAAGGCAGGATTGGACGTGGCACTTGGTGCCATGGTCTGGCCTTGAGCTCTGTGGTAAAGGGTTGGACTTGATGATCTATGAGGTCTCTTCCAACCTTGGTGATACTGTGATACTGTGATCCTTCCTCCAAGGTGCTGCATGCAGCTGTAACATTTGCAGTGACTGTCTTCTCTGCAACCAGCACACACAGAGCAAACTGACTTTTGCAGTGGCTCTGCACTGCAGAACCAGCTGCAGAGTGCACCCAGCAAGGTAACACGAAGGAAACATAACAATGCCTGGAATCACAGGACCTTGACCCTTTTCAAACTTTAAACAAATGACCTTGAGCTTCTTCATAAGGAATTTTGGGGTTTTGTTATGTCAAGTTAGTTATGTCTGAAGGAAACCACATGCTGCAGTCTTGAGTCTGCAAGCTGTAAATAAAGGTTGCACAACTGTGTGCAAACAGACATCTGTTAAAGCCACCCAAACAACAGAAAACAAAATCCAATAGAAATAAACCAGTTCTAGTCTGTTCAAAATTTGTTTGCAATTATAACTTCATGTGCATGTGTATCACAGTATCACCAAGGTTGGAAGAGACCTCATAGATCATCAAGTCCAACCCTTTACCACAGAGCTCAAGGCTAGACCATGGCACCAAGTGCCATGTCCAATCCTGCCTTGAAGTGCCCCAGGGACGGCGACTCCACCACCTCCCCGGGCAGCCCATTCCAGTGTCCAATGACTCTCTCAGTGAAGAACTTTCTCCTCACCTCCAGCCTAAATCTCCCCTGGCGCAGCCTGAGGCTGTGTCCTCTCGTTCTGGTGCTGGCCACCTGAGAGAAGAGAGCAACCTGCCCCTGGCCACAACCACCCCTCAGGTAGTTGTAGACAGCAATAAGGTCACCCCTGAGCCTCCTCTTCTCCAGGCTAAACAATCCCAGCTCCCTCAGCCTCTCCTCGTAGGGCTGTGCTCAAGGCCTCTCACCAGCCTCGTCGCCCTTCTCTGGACACGCTCAAGCATCTCAATGTCCCTCCTAAACTGGGGGGCCCAGAACTGAACACAGTACTCAAGGTGTGGTCTAAGCAGTGCAGAGTACAGGGGCAGAATGCCCTCCCTGCTCCTGCTGACAACACCATTCCTGATGCAGGCCAGTATGTGTGAACCTTTGAGGATCTCGCATCTTAGCTTTGCTTCAGGTTCAGTTGGTGATTATTTAGACACAAGCATGGGACACTGAGCCTGAATGTACTTCACCATTGTAAGGCTAACGCTGGTCTCAGGATGTATTGTGCTTTCTTAAAGGCAACCTCATCATGACTTTGGAGGAATAGTCTGACATCTGTCTTAGCTGCCCTTTTCTGAAATGCCTTTATTTGCTCTTCAGAGAAAAATGGTGAGAAAGATTGTCTTTTTTTGAGCAAAATAGGTTGAAGAAACAATGAGCCCTTGCATTTGTTAGCACTACAGTTGGTGGAAAGGCACAGAGCCACCCTGTTCCCTAAGGCTCTCTCCACATTCACTAGCTCAGAGTGCATTAGCTGGAGTTTGGATCCCCTTGCATCCACCATGTACTTCTATTAACCAGAACAGTGTGTGACTATTCACCTGCACTTTCTGTGCCTGTGGTGGCCCCTTGTTTGTTTTACTGAAACAACATGGAAGAAGAATTGCAACTTGGTCTATGTATTGGAGCCAAATTTAGGCTGGAAGAGTCATTTCACTCGTGCACTAGCTTTCTTCTCTAATTAATCTCTCACTTAAAATTGGAGGACACTGATCTTCAAGCTTCCACAAGCACTTCTTCAAATCCTAACTTAGTTTGCCCACATACACTGCTCTTTGCAGAAACAGGAAATCAATTTCTGCTATAGTAATCCTAGCACTTTCATCTAAATATATACCAGTGTTTATAGCATCTCTGGGGAAGGAAAAAGTCTACCAACACCAAAATGTGTCTCCAGAACAAACTATAAATCTGAAAAATAGTGATGTAACCTTCATATTGGTGGGTAGAGACTGTAAGGAAGTGTCTCTGGAGTTCATGTGTTGATTTTTATTTCTTCCATGTGTGCAAATTATCAGGATGATATCTATGACATCTTTTCAGGGCTGTTACTACAAGCATCTCCTTTTGAATAGCTGAGTTGGCTGATTAAAAGGCTGAACAGCACAGCTCTTCATGCCTTGCATCCTTCACACTGGTCTAAAGCAGAGCCACAATCACAGCAGGAGCTTTGTTGAGAAGAAATTAAAGTGGGAGCTGGATTTTCTGCTTTGAATCTCCCACCACTTCAGATCTTATTCTATCCAAATGCTTACTGCAAGTAACCACAGTATTTTTCACTAAACATTTTACTGGACACATTAACTACAGGTTAATGACTGCTGCATAGCTGACGTTATTTGTAGCTCTAGGGGAAGGGAAAGCAAGGCCACTTTGATATCAGTTTATGTAACACAAAATTTGATTCTTGGAAGGCTCGAGGCCATTAAGAGTAGAAACTATATTGGACTATATTCCATATGGCAGTTTCTCAGGTACTGTGATAGCTAACCCAAGTTAATAATTAAAATCCATTTCTATCACACTCTCCTTTGAGATACAAGAAAGGGCTCAAGATTTTCTTTAAACCCATGTCATCTTTTTCTGAGTATGTGACACTTAGTTTTTTTACTGTGTATTATCTCATCTAAGTAAATAAAGGGGAGGAGGGTTGCTTTGCCCTTGAGGATGTTGTTGTATAAAATGAGCCCGTGGTGATATTAGTGACTGATGAAACACTAATGACACTGTCAGCTTTAAGACTCTCTTTCCAGAGTAATACTGGGAAATGTCCTCTGCTCCTTTCTTCCTGGGCACACTTTTGGATGTATTTTGATCTCGCTTTGGGCAATCACAGACCATGCTGCCTTTGTGCTCACCAGCCACTGAACTGAGAAGGAGCTATGTTAGGATTTGCCTGTGCGAGTAGCACGATACTAAGATTAAGCTCAAAACTCTGTTTCCTGTGCTCTTAAATTCTTGAGAACATTTCACCACTTCAGTTGTGAAACACAAAGTTTTAATGTGCCTGCCAGGTGGAGTGATGTGATCTCATGATCACTGGATGATGCATCCTTATATTAAACCTATAAAGGAACTTCCACTGTTACAAATACAGAAATTGGGTGTAAATATGTAAACTGTGAAAGAATATGAGTGCAACTCTTTCCCACTTGGCAGGGCAGCTCTCCAGCCTCTCCTCAAATGGTCAGATAAAGCTGCATAGGTTTGCCCACATCAGAGTGGTAATTTAGGGACTCCTGGATGTGACCATCAGCTGATGTTCACACAGACCTGCAATCTTAGCTGGTTGCCCTTGGCCTCAAAATGTCAAACTATCTGGTGTTGGGTTTGTTTTTCTTCCCCTCTAATTTCCAAAGAACTATTGCAGGAGGAGATGACATTCAGCAACATCTGTTTACAGATGCTTTCACACGCTGTCAGGAGTAGTAGCATCCAACCTGCTCTCTGGCATGTGGGTTGATTGACTTGCCCTGTGCCAAAGATTTTTGTGTTCTGTGCTGTTTCTACCACATGACTGTCCTGTAGCTTTAGAGTTCAGAGTGGGAGCATTCAGATCTAGTGCAGCTGCAGCTTGGTGCTCTAACAGCTACCTTATATCTCAGGTCACACTGCAGGACACAACCAGCTGTGCTGTCAGCCTGGAAACATCTTCCATCTGGGGAGAAAACTGTTATGCCAGCTGATTACATACCTTAATTCTAAAGTCACTATGAAGATGCTGATCAGTTCTACTTAATATTGTAAACTTTGTGCCTAGGACTACCTCATAATGCTTTAAAATGGCAATATTTTTTAATTACTAGCTTTTATTACTGTGTTTTCACTTTTTTACTAACATGAGAATAAGGAGCTGTTAGGTGTCTTTGCTAATGAGCATGCATCTGTTTTCACAGCTTAAGCAATCTATTGCTGAAGCTTTACCAATTACAATTTCATCATAAAAATAATTAGGGGAAACTGAAAGTCAGTGTTTTCCTCAGATAGGACTGGTTGATGACAGTACTTCAGCTTATGATAAAAGGAAATAAATGGTTGTATTCTGAACAACCTCCTCCTTTTTTTTTTCTGACAGAATTTTTCAGCTACTGAAAACCGCTTTGCTTTCTCACTTAGAATCATAGAATCAACCAGGTTGGAAGAGACCTCCAAGATCATCCAGTCCAACCTAGCACCCAGCCCTAGCCAGTCAACTAGACCATGGCACTAAGTGCCTGTATTATACAGAATTAGAGTCAGCACCATCAATAATGCCTAAAATTCATTCACTGTGTTGCCCATGGCTAATGTTGTCTTTTAATTAAAAGTCTTGCTTTGGTTATCATAAATTATATAAGGTTTGGGGGGGGTTGTTCTTTGTTCCTTTTATTTTTCCTTCCTTTTTTCTTTTTTTTTTTCTTTTGAGCTTATTCCACAAATAATTATGGAAAATTTGATAATTTCTCTAAACACAGCTATTTAATTAAGTAAATCTAGGATCAACATTACTGAAACACAGAGCTTGGCATTTGGTAGGAAGTTCCCTAGTGTCAGCACTTTGCTGACACGTTAATTGACTGATGTGCAATCATTTAATTGAAGGCTGGACTAAGAGGTATTTTCTAATTTCAGTAGTTAATTTAAGCAGCCTTAACATATTTTTATTTTGCTTTGATTTGTTTGAATTAGTATTACAATGAAATTATTCTGTATTGAATAGGTTGCTCACTGTGATGGTTCAAAGCCTTGAGCATTTCTGGTCAGAACCCCACATTTGCTGACACCTGGGACCTGCTTGGTGGGATACCCAGTGCCAGCACCTCTGTCCAAGCCACAGTGCCATGGATGCAAACCAAGATGCAGAGCACTGGTTTGTGAGATTTATGTAGAGCCTGGGAGATTTGCCAGATTACTGCCCTTATCGTGTCTCTTTGAGGTGGTGAATGCTGAACCATTCTTAAAGGCACTTTACTGATTTTCCTCTTGGGTGTTTTTTGGGAAAACAGCTCAGGTTTAGTTGTCCTCACTGAATAGCTAAAAAAATCGTGGGAAGCAAGTGCACAGGCTGTTCTCTCTGCAGAACAGACACATCTGCTGGAATTTGGCTGATTGCATCTATTTAACAGGTCTGGAAGGAAGGACTTAGATATTATTTCAAGTTGCTTTAATATTCATATTTCTTAGAGGAAGGCAAGGGGGAAAAGTAAGTTACCTGGGGTAAATTTTACATCTGTTAAAACTACCCTCAATGCAGTTCCCTCCCACCTCAGGTATGGCTTGCCAGTTCGTGTAAGGAACAGCACTGCCACTCTGTTAACAGTTCAAGGTTTTCATGATGTTTTGACTTCTAATAAAGCTTCATTATCTACTGTTGGGAGGCAGTATAAATAAATATATTCCTTTTCTAAAGACATCACAACTGCATTAAGATTTCTTAGGGGTTTTCAAGCTAATCTGAATGGCTTCAGAGTTTTTACTCTCAAGCTGCCTATGCTGTCAGTATCATGCCTAGAGCTCTGACATATCTTTTTGCCCCTGCTAATAAGAGCAAAGCCGACCTGTGCCCAAGGACAAGGACTCCTTGCCAAAATCCTTCTGGAACACTAGAGTGCATAATGTCATTTGGAAACTGGTAGGGACAGTCCCTGCAGTCCCCAGAACAGTGCAGAATGCTCTTTCCAGTGCTAACTGTTTGGGAATGCTGCATTACCTAAAATCCCATACACATAGCAAGCTCAATTAGTCAAGGAAGAGAGGAGAGTCAAGAATCCAGCTGTATTTAACATAGTCTTAAACCATTGTTTGATTGTATCTCATTTTGCTGATGGTCAGCAGAGGGACATGCTGTCATGCCCGTCTCTAATCTGTTTCATGTGTGTTAGCAAAGGGTAGAAAAGTACTTGGTTATTGTGCTGCAGCCATAGTGGCTTTATATGCAGACAAATTCCTGAGGCTGAGTTATTGTGACTGGTCTGAAAAAATGTGCATTCTTCTTTGTTCGTTTAAATAGAAGCAGCCTGGAAACTTTGCAAAGGACGGGGGTGGAAGAAATGTTTGCTGTTTCCCAAGAGTGGGTGAGAGGTTGGAATACAGTTGAAATTAGATTGTTCAGATAGCCCTTGATGGTACAGATGAAGCTTATTTGGGTGGAATGTTTAACTACTTCAATTCTCTTCTGAAAAGTCATACGGTCTACTTAGGGGTGAATAGGAGCTCAGCTGAAAGGCCACTGTCAGAAGCTCAGCATTTAGTTTTCTAGCATGCAGTAAGCTCAGCTGATGGATGTTCATAGTGTAACTGCTATCATTGCATTGGTTTTCAAAACCCGGTAAGTTAGGGTACACATTAAGATACAGAAGACTCATAAGTGGCTGCAGTTTGGGCATAGTGTAAAATAGTAATCTGTATTTAGAGCAACTTATTTTTCTGATTATCTAATTACCTTACTGAAAGCACTAGAACATTTCGTGGAGCAAATCATCTCTCACCTGCAGGAGATGATGAGGAGGGTGGTTGGGCTCTGGCACTGTAGCTGTGAAAGGCACAGGTCCTCAGCACTGGACTGACTCTGCTGCCTTTGAAGTCAGATAGATTCAAAGTGTTGGTTTTGGAACCACCACTCTTTATTAGAGAGTGATGATTCCCAAAACACCATCAATGTGTTGGAAGTAAACATGAACTCCTCCATTCTGCTTTTATTAACTGTGCTTTGTGCAAACCAGCTAAAGGGTGTTACCAGCTTTCAGCTTTGCCAAGGCAGTAAGGTGGAGTTGTGTGTGGGAATGGAGCCTTGTTTAATCAGGTTTTGTAATTACTTTGATACAATTTTAGCTGAAGCATGTTGGGTCAAGCAGTTCCTGGTCTAACACACTTACTGTTTTGTCTTAAGTTCCAGACTTAAGAATTTACCAAATGCCTGTTCAGTAACCATTATTCATTGTTGCACATTGCCTACAAATAGGCATATAGTCACTCTATGTTGTATTTTGTTTGGTTTTACTTAAGTAACCAGTTTGAGATGTCAGATGTCCCCTGGGGTCTACTGAAATTTTTGATAGATTTTAAAGATGAGAGAAATCAGTCCTCAGTCTCAACTCGCAGAGCAAGTGACAGAGACAAGCAGAGCAAGTGACAGAGACAAGCAGAGCAGTGACAGAGCTTTTCACTCTCTCATTTTGTGTGTATGGTTTAGCTTTACAGTGTTTTCTTGACAGTCCCATTACATCTAGAAGAGAGGACTAGCCTTTGTGGTGAGGTGTAGCCTAGGAGACATGGCTCTTCTGATGCACAAGTACCAAAGAAGCACTTTGCAGGTGAGCTCTCTGCAGTAAGGAGGCCTGGGTGCAACAGTGCACAGCAGTCTGGAAACTTCACAGGAATGATAACTCCCTATTGGGATGTGCCACACCTACCTGAGAATTCATACAGAAGCTGTAGAGAAGTTGTAGCAATGAAAAGTTGTTATTTATGGGCAGTAGGAAGGTTTCTATTTTGTTTTTGCAGCTTTAGGTGAGAAAAACTGCAAAACCATGCATTTCTCTGGCCTTTTCATTCAGCTGTGAAACCACCAGGTTTGTTCTCCACGCTATACCTGTGTCCTTTGATGTCTTAATGGAACATCTCTAACCAAGACATCTGCCAGAAAGAGCTTAGAGCACTGCTTTTTTTCATTTTATAAGTAGAGAATTACAGCATACAAAGTGGCTTCAACTTTTTCAGCTGAATTCTGCTTTAGAAGCTTAACATGAGATTAATATTAGAAATATGCTTGAGCTATCAAGAAATGAACTGATAGAGTGTGATCTATGCCCACTTAGAAGGCACAGGCAAGGAAATCAGTGCATTCTGACAAAAGGCTCTTAATGATTTCCTTTCAGAGGCTATGCACACTATCTTAATTATACAGGAGCCTACGTAAAGGTGCAATTGGATTGGATCCAATGAAAGCTAAAGCAAACAATATAACAACAAAAAAGGCACTTGCGTCATTTCACTTTAGCGTTTATAATCCAAACAATAAATGGCAAATAAAAGGCTTCTGGTCTGTGGTGTGCTCAGTAGTGCCAGGATAATTATTCCTTCACATGTAATCGTTAAAACAAAGAATGCCATAGCTGAAAATACTGGGACAGTCTGTCTTCCTTCATGATTTGTCTGCATAAAATGAAGACCACGTTTCAGCGAGGAGGTGTTTTTCGTGTGATGCACTTCTGGCTTCATGAGATTAATCACTCCTAAATTTCACAGACACTCTTTCTGTGTGATCTTCTACTGTGTGCCCACACCCACTGAGCAGTGTCAGAAAAGATGAGTGATAAGACTGGTAGCAAAACTGAAGTGCAAGAAAGCTCTCAGTAGAGATGCCCTTTCCGCAAAGGGCACATTTTCAGATGTCCAGTAGTAGTTATTAAAATGATGAGGTTTCCTGCATGGTAAGCTTGGCACTCTGATCACATCCACCCCATAAACATAAGGCTTCTGGATCTGTCAGATCCCAAGCTGTTGTTGTGGAGACCTCAAATTTTTAACATGTGATTTGTCTCTGGAAGTGCTCTGTCAATGTACAGAGGAAAACGGCCCAGATCTTCACATACTATTTTCTAAGAGAGCACTGATGTGTCTTCATCTATCAGGCCACTCCAGCTTTTTTCTGCATCTCTGATTGCTTTAGGTATGCTTCAGTGACAGCTAACACCACAGGAATGTTTTGCAGTACTGCTACAAAAATTATCATGATGTTGCCTAGCACCATGTCACTGCCAAAGCACTTGGATAGTGATAGGGGACTTCAGGGAATGGTAGGCAGAGGAAAAGCTTCTCCCACATATGCCTTTCTTTTTTCCTCTGACTGTTTTGGGAGCAGTTCTTATCATTTGGAAGCTTCAGGCCTTCATGGAGAGTGCAGAGTGCTGTGGTGAGTTCCAGAGCTGCCTCCTTCAACTTCTGGGGAAAAAGATCCCAGTGCAGCCTCCCTACCGAGGACACTCAGACCTAAACTTGTTGCACATGTGGAACTTCACTGTCCCAGTGTGTTTTAAGGAGTGAAGAGCAGCTTTTACTGTGGGAAGTCAGGAGGATGCACAGTCCTCAAGGAATTAGAAAGTTCTGAAAGGATGTGAACAGGGCAGGACAAGCACAGAAAGCTCACAGGACTAAGGCAGCATTGACTCTTAGTACAGTTTAGAGATGAACATAAGCACCTCTGCTCTCTGCAGACACAGAGCAGTATACAGAGTATAGGGCAGAGGAAGGGAGGACCACACATGGTGTGCTTCTAAGTACAAAATATCTGCCTCCGTTCATGGATTGGTCAAAATACTTTTCAACATTAATAATGATTTTAAAATATAACTCATGTTTTCCAATGCTAGTAAAGCCTAACTGGTATGAGTAGTGTTTGAAAACCAATTTCTTGCTGATGTCAGGAAGCCCTAATTCAAGTTATACTAACTCATCCTTTCTCATGGTGAGATTAGAATCCTCTTGAAAAGGATATGAACCAACGGTATTTTGCTCTGTCTCACATGATATCCTGGTCACCAGACTGGAAAAACATGGGCTTGATGGGTGGAGCACTGCTGGATAAGGAATTGGCTGGATAGTCACATGCAGAGAGTGGTGATCAAGGGCACAATAGCCACCTGGAGACCAGTGGTGTCCCTCAGAGCTCAGTGCTGGGACCAGTGCTGTTTAGCATCTTTGTCAGTGATATGGACAGAGGAATCGAGTGCACCCTCAGCAAGTTTGCAGATGACACCAAGCTGTGTGGCACAGTCGAATTGTTAGAGGGCAGAGATGCCATCTAGAAGGACCTGGCCAGGCTGGAGAGGTGGGCATCAAGAGCAGTGTGGCCAGCAGGGCAAGGGAGGGGATTCTCTCCTTTTACTCCACTCTCGTGAGACCCCACCTGGAGTACTGTGTACAATTCTGGAGCCCCCAACACAAGAAGAACATGGAACTGTTGGAGGGAATCCAGAGGAGGGCCACGAAGATGATCAGAGGGCTGGAGCACCTCTGCTATGAGGACAGGCTACAAGAGTTGGATATTTTCAGCCTGAAGAACAGAAGGCTTTGAGGAGACCTTGTAGTGGCCTTCCAGTATCTGAAGGGGGCCTACAGGAAGGCTGGGGAGGGACTATTTACAAGGTCCTGTAATGACAGGGTGAGGGGCAATGGGTTTAAACTGGAAGAGGGGAGATTCAAGCTAAATGCTAGGAAGAAATTCTTTAAGGTGAGGGTGGTGAGATAATGGAAAAGGTTGCCCAGGGAAGTTGTGGATGCTCCCTGCTTGGAAGTGTTTAAGGAGAGATGAGGTGAGGCCTTGAGTGCCCTGTTCTAGTGGGAGGTGTCCCTGCCTAGGGCAGGGGGTTGGAACTGGATGATCTTTGAGGTCCCTTCCAACCTAAACCATTCTATTCTATAAAAATACACAGTCACAGTCCAGTGCAACCTACTGCAACATCAGTGGTAGGAGCCTTCTTACACAAAAAGCAGAGTCCTTATCTTTAGCATGGCGTTTTTTTTCTTACCCTTCCATATCTACTGCCCTCAGTTTTCTACCTGTGACAACTGAATTGAACCTGTGGCAAATGACTCTGTATCTGAAGAGAGACACAGGTGCTAGGGTAGGTATAAGAATGCTTGCTAAGTGCAGGGAAGTAGGGAACTGATGAAAGAGTGAGCTTTGTGTGTTTAACCAACTCAGAGGGAACATTCAGTCATTGATTCTTCCCATACGACAAAGAAGGAAAGTTTTCCTCTGTCTCACAGAAATTTTAAAGGGATCTGTTTAATTTTTTGGATGCTGCAGTTGGACTTCCAGTTAATATTTCAATCTATTAAATGAATGGGAAAAATCTATGGCAGAGTTCAGGGCTTGGAGGCATGTGAGTTTGAATTAATTAATGCTCTCAAAGGCAGTATTAACTTAGCACCTAATGGGGAGTGGACACATAAAGCCCCCAGGACAGATAAAGCTAAATGCTGATCATTTAGCACCAGGCCTGAACTTCCATGTCAAGGAGTAGTTCTCTGGGCAGCACAGCTTCTGTTTCCATTTAATTTTGGTGTCAAGTTTACCACTACCAGTTCCTGCTACATTTTTAAAGAAGCTAAGGTTACAGTTAATAGAGCTCTATGCACAAAGGATTTTGCCAGCCAGGACCATAGACAGCAATGAGGTACCCAATTTAGAACAGGATATGATATTTTAGTGACTTGAGCTTCTGTCCATTTGAGCATATCAAATGAATTCGTGTCAGTCACTGACGAACTGCAAAAGAGCAACGACTGTTGGTTGCTGCTGGATCAGACCAGCTTCTGACCAGTCAGCTAGAGAAATATTCTCTACTTAAAACACTGGAGTATCCATTTATAAACATTTAATAATACATACAATGAGATGGTGTTGTTAGACTGGAAAATCTTCTTTAGAATGATACCATCTGACCATTAAATGTGCATGGAAAAGGGCTGAAATAGCCTAGTGACTCATCAAAGAGTTATTGTGCTACATAAATAAATCTTTCTTTAGGGTTTATTGATCAGTGTGGAAGACCCATGAAGTCAAACATGCCTTTTTGTGTTTAAGCAGCTCCACACAGGAATTCTGACCTTTACACAATTCTCTGACTACACCTAAGTTCAGAAGTGGTTACCTTATGTATGCTGCAAGAGAAAAACTCTAAGTTTCTTCCTGCTGCTCCATCTTTGTTTTAATGGGAATATGTGTTGATTTTTTTTTAAACACAGATAAGACTTTCTTCTGATTCCTGCTGCAATAGTCTTGAACTGACAGCCTGTTGTTAGCCAAGTATTAGCTCAAAGGAGCTGCAAACTCTCTTTCTTTGCAGGGTCACCCTCCCACTGACCTCCTGTGCTCCTACTGCTGAGAAATGAGTAAATACCAACGCTTTTCTGAGCTGATATTTCAGTACTGAGTGAAGGAGATTTACAGCATATAACGTGAGTACACTGAGACTGTTTAGCCCATCTTAGCTGTGGCTTAACTTGGAAATTCTTAGTAGTTTCTGTTTAAAATTTTCTCCTAATGGTTTTCATGCTACTGTTTGTTACAATCATAGGATAACTTGGTCAACACCTTAAAGTCAATGCTGCTATCACTCTGAAATTTCTTCTACTTCACAAGGAAAGGAAATGCATTTATTTCCAGGGCTGAGCCAAGCCCACAGATGAATTGGCACATTGAGTAAATACCTGACAGCACGTTTTCATAAATATCTAGTCATGCACATTGAGCTGTTCAGTTCCAGGTGACAAGCAAATGTTGTGTCATCCAGACTTGCTTATGCACAGCATCAGTGTGCACACAGAGATTATCTAGATTACTTTCCTCTTGTTGTACTTTCTGAACTCACTGGCCAATCTCAGCTCAATTCTAGAAACAGAATGTTAATTTTTAGTACATTTCATGAAACAGCTGGACAGTGCAGCTTAATATTTCTCTTCTCATAGCTAGCTCCTTTACCAGCCATTTAAGACACATAGTATTTAAAACTTAGGAGGAGGAACAGTGTTTATAAATGAAATTAGCTGTAAAAGTAGCACAGAGTCCTGCAGTATAGGATAGAGAAGCATAAATGGACACAGTCCCTACACCACCATCTTGTAAGGGTGGCGTTCAGCAAGGGAATGAACACAGTTGCTAAATTTAAAGGAAGACAGCATTGAATGAGAAAATTCACAGCATCAGATTTAAAATTAAAATGAACCACAGGCTTAATTTCCGGCATCTGTGGATTTATTTCTCTACCCAGCTCTCTTGGCAAAGACATTAACATCTTCAGAAATTACAGCTACCCACTGTGAAGTAACTCAGTGACACGAAGTGCGTTTACATCTTGGAAGATTTAAAGTCGCTTTTACTCTGCTCTGTTCTGCATGGTGTTTTGTTTGGGGCATTTCTTTATACTTGGTCTCAGTTCCCTCCATCAGATTCATGTGTGCAGCTGTAATCCACTTCAGTACAGACATCCGGCTCTTCCTTCAGAAACTTCCTCTTGCTATGCTATAGCTCTTGTAAACGCCCTGACGGAAGTGGGGGTTTTTTTCCTCCTTCCTACTGCTGCGAGATGTCCCAGAAATAAAAGTTATTTTATAAAACACACAATGTTTGGTCTGAAAAGAACCTAAATACCTGTATTTTTGCATTAATTTTACTACATGTGTTCCTTACCTTAATAGAAACAAAATGCTTATCACTCATCTATAAACAAAACGACTGGCAAAGCCATAGAGGCTGTCCTAATATTTTAAATTTGTTAGACTAAAACTGCCAGGTTGTTTTTTCATCCTCCCTACTCCATATATTTGAGAGAAACCATCTGTGTGGTAACAGTGATAGTTCCAAATCAAGCATATGACTTTCTTCTTTATGGAGAAAGATACTTGAACGACGTCCCAGGTATAGTTAACTCGCAACATTTCAGTCTAAATACACATTTTTGAAAATGAAAATTTAGGAAAAACATCAAATGCATAATGTTACTGTTTCATGGCATTATTTTTGTTATTTGCTATCTTAGAATCATAAAATCAACCAGGTTGGAAGAGACCTCCAAGATCATCCAGTCTAACCTAGCACCCAGCCCTATCCAGTCAACTAGACCATGGCACTAAGTGCCTCATCCAGTCTTTTCTTGGACATCTCCAGGGACAGCGACTCCACCACCTCCCTGGGCAGCCCATTCCAATGGCCAATATTTCATAGGATGCAAGGAGACACTTTTCTGCCTTGGCAGTATGGTAGTACAGTTTGGTTCCTGCAAGCTGTGCTGATATGAAAGAACTGAGATTTCCACTTTTAAGTATGTGAAAGAAATTCTCAAATACCTAAAATGGCAGATTATTGCCATGTTTGGTATTGCCATTATGAGAGACTAAGCTCTCAAAAGGCCTGAAATAATAGATAACAGCCTGTGAGGCAAACAAAAAAAGGAGGAGGAAGATAACATTCCCACTGGCCAAGTGAAGAAGCCTACAGAGGCTCTTTAGGACAAAGGGGTGCTGCTTGGTCTCCTGCTGTCACTAGAATAGCACCAGAGATGTGAGTCAGACTTGGAGAAGCTAACAATGTTGCTCAAGCAAGTTGAAGAAAGCCAGCAGCACCTTCCCAATCACCTTGGAGGAGCTCTGTAAAAACTGACTTCCAGCCTTTTGCTTTTGTTTGCAGATGGAGATTGTGTAATGGAAAAGTCTGGAGACCAAACCACCCATCCCTGCAGTGGACCATCTGAGGTAATATATTGCAAAAGACAGTAGCAGACCCTGACATGGAATGGATACTGCCAGCATCTGGACAGGTTGTCTTTTTCATTTGTAGAGTAACAGAGGCCTCAGCAGAATTTATTTTTTAAATAATCTTGGCTCAGTAAGAAATGGCTTAATTTAGCAAAGTGCATTTACTAAAATGGGGCTGTGGAAACTTTAAAGATGTACATGACATCAGGTTGTGTGTTTCTTCATGCATTCTCCTGCTCTTAAAACACAGACCCTGCCAAAGCAAGTAACTGCACAGTGTTTATCACAGTTCTGTTATTATGTAGAAATATTTTTTGTTACAGTGTTAAGGTGAACTATTTGTTAGCTGCTGCTTTCTTCTGTCTGGAAAAAGCCAGCAATATGGAAATCCAGTCGTGGTCATGAAACGTGGCTGAGTTGGAGTTACCTGTCTCAGGATCGACCCCATGTTAGGCAGCAGTGTGGAGTTTCTCCCACTCACCAAGAACCAGTTCTCACTGTCATGTTAAGTTCACTTCTCTAAATGCTGTGGCCTTTTAAATTACTCCCATTTCTTCTGTCAAAGGCAGGCAGCTGCCACATAGAGAATTTTGCTTTGATTTTTTTTTTTTGAGGGGGGAGGGGGGATAATCCTATTCCTAATTGCACTGTCTAGAGCCCTGTGTATGTGTTATCCACTTGTGTGACCAGTGTCCCCTCCATGGTGGGATCTGCACAATGGGGCTTTGGGGGCTGTTTGACAGCATGTTGTCCTGCGACCATGGGCCCAGCTATGTAGGCTATTAACAGTCTTTTGGGTTCCAGATGTTTATCCCCATCCCTGCACATGATATGGAGGGATAAACTGTGCAATCCTTCCTGAACAATGAAGGATTTCTTGATATACAGGTCTAGACAGAGAAATATTTTTCTCAAAAGCATGGGGAGAGCCTAGCCCTATTACAGCAGAAAAGTGCTACTTACAATACACTTGGACTAAGGAAATCTGTGGAAGCACATCATTAATGTCTTTTTCAGTTTTGTAGGAATGTATTTTTTCCAGACAATCCTGTATCTGAAAGAATCCTCTGCAGGCAAAAATTAAGTCCTCTTCAAAGGTTTTTGCTCTTTTAAGAAAAAAAAAAAAAAAAGACAGTGATTCAGTGCCATACTTTGGGCTTAATTGTATCTGTGTATTTATAGACACATTTATATACTCATGGCCAACACCCAGATGACAAATGTGAGAGTTATTTTATTATTATACTTAAAATATATGTGTGTTTTTTTACTGTGATGCTTGGTAGCACTGCTAATGGTGCTGTGGTTACAAATCTTCCTTTAGGAACTCTTGTAAACCACACTTTCTCCCTTATCTAACTGCTGCCTATGCATTATTTTTGTTTCGGTTGAACAGCTTAAAAAATAATCTGGAAAGAAAGAATTTGATCTGATTAAAGTGACAAGATGACAGGTTTTTTTTTCCCCAGTAGTGTATTTCTTTGAGGTACAATTTACAGGTTACATTTTGAAGCAAGATATGCTTTTGTAACAGAACAAAACACTTTTTGGTTACAAGTATTAAAATAAATAACAAGCCATATATTTTCCATGGTAAAAAAGTTTTGCTTAATACAGGATCTTAGTGTCCCTTACTCATCCAGAGTTAAAAGGGAATTTGTTGGGATGGTATGAAGGTGCAAGTGAGAGCCCAGTTGAGTACTGGCAGGACTGCACTGCAAAAAGCTAATGGTTGCTGTTTACATTTCAACCATTCTCCGAGTAAGTGTTGTCACAACAGGCAAGCAATTACAGACAATGATGTCGGTAATTTCTGGATTAAGAACTCCTTAAGGATGTATTGGCACGGCAGACAGTAACTGCTTTTAGCTCCTAACTGCTCACCTTTTGCCGTGCCAGCTAAACTGTTACTTCCCAGAAGCTATTCTATTCCCTCTGAGGCAACAGGACAATGGCAAGAGTTAAACTTCTCCGGGTCCTCCCTCCCACCCCCAGGCCTCCCTAACAGCTCTCACTTAGCTTAATCTCAAAGAATCATTTTTAATAGATACAGCTATCTATGCATAAAACAGAAACATTGAGGCCTTGAGTGATCTGCTCTAGTGGGAGGTGTCCCTGCCTATGGCAGGGGGGTTGGAACTGCATGAGCTTTGAGGTCCCTTCCAACCTAAACCATTCTACGACCTTTATATCCAAGTAAAGCTGTGTGATGACCTGGACGAGGGCATTGAGTCCAGCATCAGTAAGTTTGCAGATGACACCAAGCTAGGAGCAGGTGTTGATCTGTTGGAAGGTAGGAGAGCCCTGAAGAGGGACCTGGACAGGCTGGATGGGTGGGCAGAGGCCAATGGGATGAGATTTAACAAGGCCAAGTGCAGGGTTCTGCACTTTGGCCACAACAACCCCAAGCAGCACTACAGGTTGGGGACAGAGTGGCTGGAGAGCAGCCAGGAGGAAAGGGACCTGGGGGTACTGGTAGATAGTAAGCTGAAGATGAGCCAGCAGTGTGCCCAGGTGGCCAAGAGAGCCAATGGCATCCTGGCCTGCACCAGGAACAGTGTGGCCAGTAGGACAAGGGAGGTTATTCTGCCCCTGGACTCAGCACTGGTCAGGCCACACCTTGAGTACTGTGTCCAGTTCTGGGCCCCTCAATTCAAGAAGGATGTTGAGGTGCTGGAACATGTCCAGAGAAGGGCAACAAAGCTGGTGAGGGGCCTGGAGCACAAATCCTATGAGGAGAAGTTGAGGGAGCTGGGCCTGTTTAGCCTGGAGGAGGCTCAGGGGTGATCTTATTGCTGTCTACAACTACCTGAAGGGGCATTGTAGCCAGGTGGGGGGTGGCCTCTTCGCCCAGGTAACCAGCAACAGAACAAGGGGACACAGTCTCAAGTTGTGCCAGGGGAGGTCTAGGCTGGATATTAGGAGGAAGTTCTTCACAGAGAGAGTGATTTCCCATTGGAATGGGCTGCCCAGGGAGGTGGTGGAGGCACTGTCTCTGGGGGTCTTCAAAAGCCTGGATGAGGCACTTAGTGCTATGGTCTAGTTGACTGGACAGGGCTGGGTGATAGGTTGGACTGGATGATCTTGGAGGTCTCTTCCAACCTGGTTGATTCTATGATTCTATGATTCTAGCATCTTGCCAATGAGGCCATAAAAATCATATTTTAGGATGCCAATATTAGAAATACACCTGTGAGGAGCTTCATCTGAAGTCCAAACCCCATTACACTGTGGCACTGGGTACGGGAAAACAGACTGACCAGACTCATCCCTGGGACACCTGCAGCCCAGGACACGTTCCATACTAGCTTATGCAAAAACAGGTAGTGTGTGAAACACATCTTGCTGGGAATATGATGATTGTTTTGAGGATCAACACAAGAGAGTCAACAGTAGTTTGCTCTCTTAAAAAACATACTGATATTTACAAACAAAATCCCAGAATGTATATGGCAATGAATGCTCTCAGGCACAGAGTAAATACAAATAGATTTTCCCTGCATTACTGACCTTCCACTTTATTTTCAGTGTATGCATTCATAAAATTAGGGTGTGTTTAGGAAAATGACCCATGTAATGAGGAGAAATAAATGTTAGGAAGCCTACATAAAGTAGCAGATGGGTTGGAGGGGTTAGGAAAAGTAAATGTTTTGTTCTCATTAAGAATGTCACAGGAATTCCTTGAATGGTTTGAAGTATAAAGATGGACAATGAAAGGACATTTACTGAGTATCTTTAACTCGGTTCTTCCATAGCAGATGTACTTTAAAACAAAAGGTATCTCATGTATGTGCCTGCCAATGACAGCTAAATCTCCAAAGCACTTTGTTCCTTTTTGCTGTTTGTGCTTAGTAATTCAGGGTATTTTCCTGAAGATGCAGTAAAAAAACTTCTTTAAAAGCATGTCTGTCCCAGGTGCCACTGCTGAATGGGTCTGGGGAAGGGCAACAAAGCTGGTGAAGTATTGGAACATGTCTTCTGAGGAATGGCTGAGGCAAGGAGTTGTTTAGTCTGGATAAGAGGAGGCTGAGGGGACCTTCTTGCTCCTTACAAGTCCCTGAAAGTTGTAGTTAGTCTCTTTTGCCAAGGAGCAAGTGACAAGAGAAGAGGAAAGAGCCTCAAGCTGTGCCAGGGGAGGTGTAGGTTGGACATTAAAAGAAACTTCTTCCCTGAAAGGATTCTCAAACCCTGGAACAGGCTCCCCAGGGAGGTGGCTGAATCCTTATCCCTGGAAGTGTTTAAAAGATACAGAGAATTGGTACTGAAGGACATGGTTTAGCACCAGAGTTGGCAGATTTAGACAATGGTTGAACACGAAGATCTTTTCCATATGAATTGACTCTATGTTTCCACGCTGTAGGCAAGCTCGATGAGGGTGCATGGTTCATTCAGCACAGGCACTTCCTCTGCATGGGGAAGTGGTGGGGTTCTGCTTCCAGGGTGAGGCATGGACTGGCCCCTTATGCCAACAAGGACTGACTCAGCTCTGGCCACTGCCCGGTGAGGTGCAGCCAAGGTAGGTACCTGGCACAGGGCCCTTTGTTGCAGTGACCTTGGCAGGCATGTCAGTGGCTGAGAAACAGATCTCCATTACCAACACCAATAGTGTGACATCTCCTTCCCACATACAAAAATTCATCTTTTGCAGGGTTTCTGGTTGCTTAAGGGCACCCTAAAGCAATGATTAAGGCTTCGAGTGCATCCAAGACTTGCTTGGGCTGCAAGGACCCTGAAGACTGTGCCCAGCTTCTTACCTATCTCCCAGCTCTGACAATGAGGAAGACGCGGGTGCCTAGCCAAGCTATGTGTCTTCCTGTGCCTTCCCTCTTCCCAGCACTCGGATTCCCCCAGGGAAAAAACGCCACAACGACTCCTCTCCGTTCTACCTGCGTTTTGGATTGGAAACATCCCCTTGCGTGCCCCCAGCTAGGTGTCCGGGACCCGGCTAAGGAGCACCGGTGAGCCTAGCCCAGGGCCAGCCGCGCGGTGCGGCCCTTGCGCCCCTTCCCCAGCCGCGCTGCCCCAGCCCCGGCCAGCCCGCAGCCTGGACTCCAGGCACTCCTGCCCCGAGGAGGCTCCCCCGCGGCCCCAGGCCGGGCTGGTGCGGGCGGCCCCAGCAGGAGGCGAGCTGCCGCCGGCCCCGCCGCCATCACGTGGCCGCCGAGTTTTCTGCCCGCAGCGGTATGAGGAAGTCAGGGCCAGGGCCGCCGCCGCGGTCCGCAGTTGGGGCGAGCGCAGCCTCCGCCGCCGCTTCCGCGCGGCGCGCTATGTAAGTATCTGCAGGCGGAGCGCCGCGCCGACCCCAGCCTCGCCCCCTGCCCCCCTGCAGTGTCCTGAGCAGCCGCGGGAGCCAGGAGGGACTGGCAGCTGCCGTGCGGGGAAGCTGCGGGGGCGGCGGTGAGTGGGTCTGGGGGCGGGCCGGGGTGCGATCGCGGGTGGGTGTGGGGATGTGAGTGCGGGGCGGCGGCGCTCCCGCGGGGCTGTGGGGAAGGTGGCCTTGCGGCCCCGGTGGCCCGTCCCCGATCGCTGGACGGATGGTACAGCTCGGCTCCCCTTTCCCCGGCAGGCTGGCTCTCTCCGGCATTCGCCTCCCGGCGTAAAGCCCGCGCCGGCGCCGCCATCCCGATGGAGGAGCCCTCGGCGTCGGAGGAGTGGCAAGGGGCGACCCAGAAGAGGAAGGCCTGGGCCAAGAGCCGGGACTCTTGGCAGGCGTCGGAAGCGGAGGACTTTTCGGCGGCGGCGGCAGCGCTGGCCCACGGGGAGGAGGAGGAGGAAGAAGAAGAAGAAGAGGACGAAGAGGAGGAGGATCTTGCCGGCGAAGACCTGCCTCTGGCCGCAGAAGCAGGTAAGTGCCAGGTGGGCGGCGGGGCCCGCCGGCAGCCTGCGTGCCCCTGGGACCCCCGCAGGCTGGCAGCGCGGGCGGCCGCGGAGCTCTGCGGTGCGCCGTTCCTGACGGATGGGCTGTTACTGATTGTCGGCTTTTCTCCTCTGCCCTGCCCTTAAGGCCACAGCGTCCCCAACGAGAAGATCGCGATATGGCTGAAGGACTGCAGGTGGGTGCTGCCGCCGGACCTGCCCCTGTCGCCCCGCTCCGGCTCCCGCTCTGGCTGACGTCGGCTGCTGGCCGCGGCTGCGAACCGGAGCCCGTGGCTCCGCGGTCCCTCAAGCGGGGTGACGAGCAAGGCGATTCATAAATCACGGAGGGGAGCACATCTCGTCCTCCCAGATGGGCTAGTGGTCATCTCTGCTGTTGAGCCGTGTTTGGCGTTGGTGCTGTCAGGAGCCTTCCAGGAGTATAGAGTAGCGCTTGATACTGCATAGGTTTTGCCTTCATCTGAAGTTACATGGGGAGCGGTAGCGTGCGTACTTAGGGATAGAGATGAGCTGCTTTTTGGCATCTTTTGTCCCCTTAGTGTCTCGTTAATGAGGCTGAAGGCAGTCACTGTACGAAGAAGTCATCTGAGAATAAGGAGAGTAGCACTGTTTTAGGAGCTGCACTATTTCTCACTGAGCAGCTCTAGTTTAAAGCCTCTTCTGTTGTCTTGCCTGAGATTTGCAGCAGATTCAAAGGCAGTGGCCTCTGTACCTAGGGCTCTTCAGTGATGGCACGATTTAATCTGACTAGATTTATCCATGTCTGTCCCGATGTCTTGCCATCCTTAATTGAGATGTGGTATATATATTCCATGTTTCTGGTACTGTTACAGTGTGCTTGCTTGGTGTTTAGAATAGGGTGTGATGGTGTTACGTCTTCATCCTCAGGCACATAAAAGCATAGAGGCTGCATCCAGTAGTAGCTGCTTTTGTCACGTCTTTTTTCTCCATTCAGTTGTTGGAGTTAGAGTTGATCTGGAGAAGCTAACTATTAGCTGTGCCGTAGCTAGCAATGACATTTCAAGATCTCACCTACTTGATGTTTCTGGTTTCCTTCTGCTTTTGAAAGCAGCTAAGTTAAGATTAAAAGTTACTTCTGAAATTAGTTGTGCCTTTGTGGTTTTATGATCCAGTAAGTGGCTGACTGCGCTTACTCTGATAAGTGTGAGTTGTTTCACAACTGCAGAATCCTTATTATAGTTTTATTAAGGTCTTTCCAGGCTGTTTCTTGGAGAAGGTGTTGGCACCTAGAGGCTTGAAATCATACTGTATTCCTAAAATACGATGTTCAGACCTGACCAGGTGTTCTTCCAGAATGGAAGAATTTTCTGACTTTACCTGTTGTCCTAACAAAGTGTCCTGTTGTTTTAACAGAATATATCTTTTAAAATAAGCGTTAGAGTTCATGCTTTATTGGAAGTATTTTTTTGAGTGAAAAGCACAAAAATGGAGGAGTGCAGGAGGAAGAGGCCCCTGAGGGAGAAATTCTTCTTAATGCTGCAGTGCCACTTTTCTCCGTGTCTGCAGGATTTCTGTCTAGAACCTTCCCTGGTCCTGTGATTCCCAGCATTTATATACAAAATTTAAGGAATTGCTCAAAACTAAGCTGGCAATGTGAACATTTGATAGAAGATCAGAAGTCTTGACTAATGACACAGAGCTTGCAGTTTTATTTCTGTGCTCTGGTAACTGGCACCAAATGCTTCTGTGGAATGTGTCTGTATCTCAGGCAGTTAATTCCCAAAATCTGAGAATCTTACTCTATACTCTGTTTCTGTGTTTTACACTTAAGGAAATAATGCATGAATTTACCATTTTGCTGATACGGAGATGTAAATGTGGGTAACGGAGGTTGGTGAAACCCCTTGTGGTCCTTTCACAGAAGTCTTTTAAAGAGCTGTTGTAAATCTTTTCAGAAGAATCTTGTGTTCTCCTCAGAAAGATAAAATTTGGGCTTTTTTTTTTTTTTTTTTGAGATTCCTTAAACCAAGCTGTTGGCAAGGAAGTTAGACTTAAGATGCAGGGTTTGTGTCTGGGAGGTATGATCCCAGCTGCCTGAAGTGGTGAACTTTTATGGACCTGATAAAATGATTATTTAACTTACACTGCTGTAAAGTGATGCTATTTATAGAAATCCTGAACTGATTGTCTTCTGATAACTTTATATGGGAAAAAGAGGACAGCATTAATGGGTGGTAGAATAGCTCTACAGATAGAGTGCCTTGCTTGAAAAAATGCTTTAAAAAGGACACAGTTGTTGTGAAATTTACAATTGTTGCCCTCCTTGAAAATTCTTCTTTGTTAATACCTTTCTTTGCTGTGGAGCTTTTATTGCTACAATGGCAAAACACAGGCAGACTGTGCTTCTATTTCTGGTCCATCACAAAACCTCTTTTCTTACAAGGTAGTTCTGTTGCAAAAGCATAACCATTACTACAAGTGAACATTCAGTTACTTAAAAGTATATTTTCTGTTACATATTTTCTAAAACCACTCATCCATTTTGTCTGAGTTTATATAAGCTCTTATGCAATGTACATCAGAAGAATATTGTCACTTTTAAAATCCCAGTTTCTTGTTTGACTTGGCATCAGCGCAAAAAAAACTTAATATCAATCCGCTGCATTAAGTAGATCTGTTTATAAGATTTATTCCTTTGTTTGTTTCTAAAAGCACTGACAGTGTTATAGCATGGATAAAAGGAATTACTAGCTGTCCCTTGGTATTCATGTTAGTGGTATGGGGCTCTTATTACTTGGCATCTGTGCTTCACATCGGCCTTGGAGGACAGAGGAGGGTTCCTAATAACCCATGCTACTTAGCTTGGTAGACACATGTGTTTTCACACAGTATCACGCAGTATCATCAGGGTTGGAAGAGACCTCACAGATCATCAAGTCCAACCCTTTACCACAGAGCTCAAGGCTAGACCATGGCACCAAATGCCACATCCAACCCTGCCTTGAACAGCCCCAGGGACGGCGACTCCACCACCTCCCCGGGCAGCCCATTCCAGTGTCCAGTGACTCTCTCAGTGAAGAACTTTCTCCTCACCTCGAGCCTAAATTTTCAACAGCAAAATAAAAGAAGTATGTATTGAACTCTGATGAGGATTAGGGAGGCTTGAGAAATGTCAGATGTTACCCAAAGCTTCTGGTTCATTGGTTTCATGAATTGAGTGCCTTTGAGAATGGCATCCTTTGCTCTCTTCCTGATATACCTGACATTCTGAAAAAGCATTCTGAAGTAATAAGCACACTTTAAAATGTTATCCATTTTAACTCTTGTAAAGCCAAGTCAGAAAACACAAGTGTTTGTGTTAGGAGGATAGAAATGAAGATTTTTTTTTGGGTCAGCTCTGCAGTGATGTATTATTTTGAGTGTATTTAAACTCTGCCAGTATGATGGGGAATGCAAGAGGTATTTAGGATCCATCTCCTCTAGATATGCAGGAAGTGAATTTTTGAAATACCTTGGAAAGAAGAGATTTTTTTGTTTTGCTTCACATTTAAAATAAACAGTGGCTCCTGCCCAGTTAAGGCTTTAAAAGCTGAGTTTTAAACATTTCGATGTTCAAGTGTAAAACTCTTGTCTTCTTCCTGGAGACCATCCTACCACAGCCAGTAGCTGAGCAGCCATACCTCTGGGATGGGAGGAAGCCTTTAGGTTGCATATGTTCCACTTACCTGTCCAGTACCTATGTCCCACAGCAATGTGAGCATTGAGAGTTTATTCAGTTCTTTTGTATATCGATGACGAGAGAAGTTATTGTCATATATGTTAAAATGCAATCATAAATATGTGAATGCAAGTGGAAAATGCCAGGATCCCTTGACCCAGGCATACATCTGCTTACTCACTCTTTGCTCTGGCTGCCCTCTGTTTGCTGCTGACCTCCACAGCTACTGTGCAAAGGCTGCCAGATTGTCCTGGACACCTACCAGGATGTGCTTCCAGTGGGGAGACCTCATCCTGAGGGCCCAGCAAGTGGAAGGATGTCTTAACCCTAACCTTCCTGAGTGCACGCTGAGACACAGCCAGCTGAGCTGGTTCATGGGCCTTACTGGTGAAAAACAGCCTGATGCAGAATGGCAGAGCTGTCTCTGCTGTTGTCCAAAAGGATTTTTGTGTGGTTACTTGTCCCTTGTTAAAGCTTGTGTTCTGTCTAATTCTTAAATGCAGATCTTTCAAAGGCAGGGGGTAAAAGACAGCTGTGCCTTTGTACGGTACTGCTAACATGGCAGCAGATGTGTGGTTGACAGGGCTGCTTTTCTGGTAGCTGCTAACATGTTATAGAGGTAATGAACTTAATTTCTGCAATAAAGTGCCAGTTTTGGTGTTTGTTTTTACTGTTTTCTGCTAGCTGGAGTGCACAGCGCTGACCTTGACTGTCAGAAGTCAGTGTGAGCAAGTTTCTGCATTGAAAAGGTAGAGACATGCAAGTAGCCACCAGAGAAGGAGAAGAATGGGAGCGCACCCACCAAAGGCAGAAAGTAAACAACCAGCATAGTTATTCCCTCAGAATATAAGGCTTGTTGTAGCGTTACAGATGTAGACAATATGTCACAAGTTTTTCAAACCTTAACAAGACAGGCAGACAGAAACCTGGGAGATCTGAGCCTCAGTAGAGTCTGTCCTGTCACCTGAAACGTGCTTGTGTACCTGAATGTTCTGGCTGTTTGCCTTGACGTCTCACCATAGTGGGGCTTTGCTTTGTTTTGGAAAAGGCATATTGAAGTGAGCTTGCTCCCTATCAGCAGGCCATATGTGGAAAGAGTGAACTCTTTTCAGAGGGGAAAGAAAAATAAGGTTGTGAAGTGCAAGGTCTGTTAGAAAGCAGAAGCAAACTTTCCTTGCCTAATTTGGCCATGGCACCAAAACAAATGCTGTATCAGAGCACTGTTTACATTTAGGTCTTTGTGCAGGTTTGTGTGTTTGGCTGATTAAAAACCTGCATGATACATACATAATATAGGCACATAAATAATCTGCTTTCCTCTTCTTTATGAATATTATATTTCTGTATTAGTTTGGGCTTTGAGAATTAATGCTGCACTACCTATTAGTGACAGGCTTTTGGTTCAACATGCCTCAGAGACAAGATGTGGAAACATCCAGATAGTGTCAACAAATGTAGCATGAATGCAGAGAGGGATTGGACCTGTCATCTGTGTGGCTTCTGCTGCTTCTTTTGGGGACTGTGAGGTGCAGCAAATCCCCAGTCCCTCAGGTAGCAGCAATAGGAGGGCTTGGCATTATCCAAATGAGAGCCAACGTGAAGAGGCTATGAGGAGTCAGAACCGGCAAGTGACAGCTAACATAGCTGTCAAGATTTTTGTTTTGTTCCTGATCACCAAAACCACCTTTTCACCTCTCCAGATTTAGGTGTGTAGGAAAATGGTCATATAAATGAAATTGAATTAGTCCATTCAAGATCCACACTCATTTTCTGGATGTTCTGCCAAGAAACCCTTGATTTTCCTTGACAGAGGGCTGCTGACCCCAAAGCTTTACCACTGCTGGGTGTTTCAGTGTTGGAGTTATTCTTAACCTGTTTTTGTTGTTTTTCCCTACAAGGCATATTTGTTCAGAGGGCTGGGGATTGTTTAGGAAGTTACTGCCAGTCCTCAGATGTTTGTGCTTTCTGGGGGCGGAGGGAGGGACAACTGCTGCTATCACAAGCTTATTACACACTGTAAGGAAGGACATGAAGCAGCAAGTTTTTCAAGTAGTATTAATCTCTTCTGTGGTTTCAGAACGCCTCTGGGAGCCTCCTTGGATGAGCAAAGCAATCCTCTGTTGAAGGGTAAGGAGACTTTACCTTCTGAAATCTCTTGCTGTGGAAACTGTGCTTTTGTGGACATTCACCTGAGACCTCAGGTTTTCAGCAGCAGCATAAACCACAGCCAGTTGTCATTGCTGAGTTATTTTCACTGCAGAGCAATTGTGCCTGGGAAACTGGAGAAGGGGGAAAAGATCCTGAATAAGTCTTTCTGGAGAGTTAAAAAAGCCTCCACATTGTGCAGAACGGGGAGGTTGTAATTTCCTCTCTGTACTCGTGAGCATTAGGCAGTCTCTGTCTCTTAACAGCTCTGGTTGCCACACCTGAAAATTTTACTATCTGAGCAGGCCTGAATAATAAAGTTCAAAGTACAGTGAGAATGTGCAGGTAGTGACAGGGTGCAGAGGAATTACTTGCTGTAGCTGGAGTCTTCACTTCAGTTTTCAGTCATATAGGAAGAGAGGGGAATGGCTAAGCTGGACTTAGACTCTGGATCTCCTTGGTAAGATGTCTGGAAGATAGAAAATGTAGCAGCAGAAGGCACAGTTGTGTTGGGTGGTACCTCCAGACTCCCACTTGCAATTAATTTTCTTGCAGGTTGACTGGGGCTTGTTTCTGAGCACAAAAACAGGGCAGTGTTTTAGATGTTCTCTTTAAGGATATTTTTTCTGTGTTTTCACATGTAACTTCTGTCTTGTTAGAGTGGTTTTGCTGTATGAGTAATGCGGGGATTATAGACGTTGTTTGGTTATATCCTGTTGTATCAACTAAAATGTCTTGCTAGTATCTTTGCTTGAGCTGTTGGAAGGAAAACACTCTGGCATTCTAGTAGTTGAACTGCTAACTGTATGTTTTCAGGCATGCTGGTAAGAAATGGAGGAAGCTTTGAAGATGACTTGTCCCTGGGAGCTGAAGGTGGGTGTGGCAGGATTATGCCTCTTTCTAGAAAAAAACATTTTTAAATGATGTTTGGTCATCTGATATATGTATTTTAAAAGCATTTCCCTTCTGGCCAAAGGCTAGAAAACCACTTTGATGCACGTAGGAAAATGCAGGAAGGTTGGTTTTTTTTTTTTGAGTTTATTAGAGTGTTGCTGGTGCTAAATATTCTGGTCCAGGTAGAAGGTCAGTGGCAGCTTCGAATTCGCATCTGCTTTCTTATTTTAATGGCCACAGCAGCAGCATAGCCTGGAGCACCCACTGAGGCTCTGAGAAAGTGGTTTCCCCTCTTGTTCTTCTTGTCCATGGGCTGCTCTTGGCAGCCATGTGTACCCCATTTCCACAGAATCCCTTGGGAGTGGCATGTAGGGGGTTTTGAAAGAAGGAATGAAGTTCTGTCAGTCAAGAGGCAAACCCATTAAGGGCTAAGTGCTTTTAAACATGAAAAGCATCAAAGCTGAGTATTTTGGATTAGCCACCATATGCACTTTGCTGTCACTAGCTGCTTTTCTTTTCCCGTTTTCAAGGGGAAGGAGATGTGACTATTCATGGTGGACTTCTTTGTAGAAAGACTTTTAGCCTTTCTGTTTATTATGGGTTAGAGGTGTCCGTAAACAAACGAACAAACAAAAGCACTGTGGATCCTGTTCTGACAGTAGCATCTTGAAACAAAATGTCAAAATATGATCTCACAGACTGGCTGGGATTTTCTCAGGATAGGGGATATAAAGCTGTATCTGGTTTTATTGTTTGAAAAGAAAGGCAAAGCCACTCAGCTCTTTTAGCTTTTAATGTGTTTTTTGAACTGCAGCATTTGAAAAGTGTCAGAACTTTTACAATAGAAAGCTCTTTCTTCCATAGCAGTCTTGCTGGTGGTGTCCAAGTAGTGGGGCAGAGCCTAGAGGAAGGAAATATCTTTAATATTAATTTAAAGATTCAGGACTTCTAGAAAGACATTTGATCTGATACTGACCTTGAGCTGATAATTATGGAGAGGCAGTAAATGAGTCCCTTATTACAATAAATTAAATAGGATTACATTTTCTTTCTGACAGCCTTTTTTTGCTTAGATTGCCTGCAGTACAGAGATTTCCTAGGAAGGGTTCTGTTGTAATGATAATCCAAGCTCTGAGCGTACGACTTGAGAGCCCAAGAATCACTACATTTTAAAACATCACTTCTTTCTTTGCATTTTTTTCTTCTTATTCCCAAGTATTTCTTGTTTTATGAGCCTTCAGCCTTAGGCACAAGGTTGTTTCCTTCCTTTTTGCATCACAGAAGTCCCAATACTAGAACTGATGACTGGGGTGTTCTTTTTTGTTTTGTTTTTCCCTTGGGTAAGGGTTTGGGTATTTCTGCTGGGATTTGCTTCCTATCTGAGAACAAGGGGACAACAGAGCTGCTTGGAGAAGCACTGTATGCCCTGGCAGACAAACAGCCCCTTTAAGTCTGGTGTGAAAGGCCTGCCCTTATGCATCTAGGACTACCAGAATCCAGATACAAACCAGAGCCTTGTGTGAATGGTGCAGAGGGCATTGGGCAGGGTTTCTAGCCTCAGCCCTCCACTGAGCTGTTAAAAAACATGGTTCAACAGTTCAAACTAGTCACCAGCCAATCCATATAGTTAGGCTCACCTTCATTGTAGACTATTCAAGAATATTTTTTGAAGACAGAAGATCTGTGGCATCCGTGTTTCTTACACATTTAAATTCCTTTGTGGTGCCTCTGAAAAGAAGAGAGATGTGAGGTTTCCATGTTTTGTGCTCAGTTGCTGGCTGTACCCTACTGGCACAGCGAGTGGGGATGCAGGGCTCTGTTTTTTCTGGCAGTGTGTTTGACTTCACTTTGCTCATTTTGTAGCTAATTCTAAGGGCTGCAATACCATGTGCTTTTTGCCTATCTCCTGGGGCAAGTTTGAGTTGACTCTTTGAGGAACCCGTAATACAAAGGTGGAGTCAACTCTCTGACTTGACAGGGTATTGAGTTTCAGAAAGAATAATGATGCCTGAGATGTTCCTATGTGAAGCAAGGCTGATCCAGCTGCAGAAGATGCAGACTTCCCTGCTAGAGGCTGGTGTCTGGGTGCTTGGTGCCTGTTGGCTGGTCTCCCTGCAGAGCTCTCTTGACTCCGAGGGCGGCTGCTTCAGCACCACAGGCTTCACTATCTCTTGTCCGTGGATTGCACAGCTTAGGGAACTGGGGTCCTGCCTGGCTTTGAGAGCAGTCAATCTGATGAGTGATGATTATAGTCTAAGTACCTGCCATGGAGCCAGCTGCACTTCTTATGTCCTTTACTTCCTCCACTAGAGGAATCTTCACATGCCCATGTCTCCTCCTCCCCTTCCTGTCAGGGAACAGCCAGGCAGCTTGTAATCACATCTTCAATTGCAAGTGATAAATGGTATATATACAGTTACTAGCTTACCACACATTAATATGATTAATGACAGTATGTAAATATATGCCCATGTGAGATCTTATGTGAAACAAAGCCTGAATAAGCCAGATCATCTTTACATCAGCTGTATAGTAGAAACCCTTGACATGAATATTTACATAGGAAGAGAAAAATCTGGCTTGTGTGGGAGTGTTGGTAAACATGCTCACTGCCTGCTTCTCCATACTGGTGTGGGAAGTGTGATTCTGAAGAGGTCCGTGTATAACTTCTTGTTTTTCTACAGCTAATCATCTACGGAGTGATACCCAGGTGGAAACATGGTAAATGTTTTTTCTTGTTTACTTCAGGGAAATATTTCTGCTGGAGGGTGGGAGGGAAAGGTAACAGTGCAAGTTGTGGAGGCTACCTCAGAGCTAAAGGTATTCAGCTCATGTATGTTTATGTGGGAGGGAAAGAGAATATGCAGATAACACAGAACCAGTCATTGGGAAATGCGTGTGTGGGAAATTAGAAGCAGAATTTTATTCTTCTGGCACACTTGACATAGATTTTGGGGTAGCAGGAGGAAAACAGGAATGACAAATCTAAGTAACTTAGAATGATTTACTTTCTTTGTCTCGGTGATCCTTCACTATTTCAGACATTTCAAGGGAAAATGAGTTTTGCCTTTCAGAGCAGATGTCGTTTGGCAGTGGGGTGGGGGTTGGGGAAAGAAGAATTTGAGACAGACTCCTCCGGTACAGGGAGAGTTTTGTACAATAAGATTCACCTGGAAAGATGAGAGATTTGCGGTGGTATTATATTTGAGCCCAAGGAATCATGTTGCGATGGTCTCTCCAGATGCAGGGAGGAGATAATTTGAATTGGGAAAGAGATTGGCCAGCAGCCTGGGTTGGAGCTTCCTCCAACTTGGAGCCCTTGGCCATCTCTGGGGCAGCTCACAGCCTTGCTTTGCTGGTGGGTGATAGCTGAGGTTGAGCAGTAACTGCATATCAGAGGCATGGAGAGGTGGCCCTGTCATGGAGAGGTGGTCTTGCAAGAGAAAGCAGCAACACAGGGACAACAGAGGAGGGAAACCTACCTAAGGTTCGTCTTTCTCACTGGACATGGATGGGATCAAGAAGGGTGGAGCAGCAAGGGGAGATGAGGGATTTGTTTTCCAAGCTTACATTTGCCTTGAAGTTCTTGTCGTCTATGTACATTTGTACTGAGGCATCCCAGGGTTCACTTTTGTTACTGTATTTCAATAAGTGACATGGCTAATATAAACCAGATAACACTGATGGGGAAAAGAGAAATTCAGCAGCACTGGCTTAGCTCTTCTCTGAGACCAAGGATTGAGTCTCCTCAGGAAAGCAGTTTATCACAGAGGTCTTCTCCATTTGTGTTGACAGCAATGGTGTGGTGGCAAAGGAGAGGAGGCTGCAGTTCCACCAGAGGGGGCGAAGTATGAACTCCACTGGATCTGGAAAAAGCAGTGCAACTGTTTCAAGGTAAAAGAGTACTACACTCTGAAGGTCATGGCACAGTTCAGTGGAAATTGACTGTGCTTTGCTGGCAAAACTTACTTCTGTTCTTCAGTTATACAGACTTGGCTTATGTGCGTTGTTGCATGTAGTAGCTGAGGAGGGAATTTCATTCTGTTGCTTGAAAAACTTCTGTTTGTTTTCAGTTGTGGTTTGCAGTAAAGACTCAAAAGTAGGCCTAAACGTCTGAAATTTTATCAGTGTTTTAAAACTGGAGCTCTGCAGAATAAAGGCTGACTTCATAAATTACAGGATCAGATCTAAGATATATCTGGGCTGATGGCTGTGGTGACGGGAACCAGAATTTCAAATGCAGAGGCCCCTTGTAATTATTTCCTAAAGTAAACCAAGCTGTAGGAGCCAAAAGTTCAATAGGCCAAGATAGCTACTGGGTTGAATTAGCAGTTGGAGGGAAAGGACTGGGTCTTAAAAAGAGACAAGTAGACAATAAACATCTTTTGATTTATGTAGCGTTTCTGAATTGCTGGAGCTTTATGAGGAGGATCCTGAAGAAGTGCTCTATAACCTTGGCTTTGGAAGAGATGAACCAGATATTGCTTCAAAAATTCCAGCAAGATTCTTTAATTCATCATCGTTTGCTAGAGGGATAGATATCAAAGTGTTCTTGAATGCCCAAATACAGCGCATGGAAGTGGAAAATCCAAATTTTGCTTTAACAAGTAAGTATGGTTTTCAAGCAAAATTCATTTTTGAAGTTTGCAACCCCCAAAAGACCATGTATACCTAATATTCTGGCAAACATTCTTTACAGTCTAAAGGCCTAATAAGTCAGGATCAGTAATAAGCTTCTTGCTTGGTTTTAAATATGACAAGTGGCGACCCTCAGTGTTGCACATCTTGCAGCGAGGGGGAAGGGATTTGTAGTGGGGGGTGGAAATGAAGGGCATCCCATAAGATACGCTGCCTTCTGGTTTTGGTATCATTCCCGTCTCTGGTTCCTAAGCTTGTCTTCTGTTGTAGCTTTTGAACACTGAAAGAAATAGCAGGATCCCTCTGTCTCTTGTATTCTTCAGTATCTGGGTGGGATTTTTGAAAGCTGTCAGTGGTGACCTATTTCTACACTGTCAGTGTTGAAATTTGGGCCAGTATTTCTATTGACTTGGACAGGATCTTTGTTAGGTCAGTAATGAGTTTGAAATGAGGGCTTAGCTGAAATGTCCTCTTGTAGTTTTAGAAGGAGAGTGCAATATGAGTAACCCTTTTCTTCCGAGCACTTTGTAAACTAACTTGTGCTTCTGTACCTGTGTCCCTTTTTCACTTTGTGAAAGCTTCCCATGATCTTCCTGTACATTTGGTACTCTTGCAAAGTGTACCTTGCAAAGCAAATGGCTTTTCCATTTTTTGTACCTTCCAAAGCAAATGGCTTTTCCATTTTTTCCATGCCATGTGGTATCACTTTCATATTATAGGACTAGGCAGTGTTCAGTCAGGCTTTAGGGCCCTTGATGTAAGTATGAGGAGATTAGGGAGTGTGGGTGTGAAGATGTTTGAATGAATGAAAATTCCCTCTTCAGATATGAAGAGCTGCCTCTGAGACTTCAAGTTATCGTGTAGAGATAGACAGATCAACAGCTCTGGGATGCAATGGCAGCGTATGCCCTCGTAAACTCTTTGCCTTATGTTTTGTTCTTGTACAGGTCGTTTCCGTCAAATTGAAGTGCTTACTACTGTGGCAAATGCTTTTTCTTCTTTGTATTCTCAAGTCTCTGGGACTCCTCTGCAGAAAATTGGTAGTATGAATTCAGTGTCTTCCAGCAAAGAGGCATCCAGCCCTCCTCCTTTAAATCGCAGCAATACAGCAAGTCGGCTAATGAAGACTTTGTCAAAGCTCAATTTGTATGGCACGCAACAAGCTGATGGTAGCAGCTGCTCAACTCCTTCACCTGTTGAAAAAGGGACAAGTCTAGCAGAACCAGGGAGTGAGGAAAGTGATGTTAAAAATGAATCTAAATTACCAAAACACTGTAAAAAGAGGGACTCATCCTCTTTTTTGGCTACTGTGAAGGAAGAGATAGCCAATAGTCAGACAAATGCTGCGGACACGCATAAACCTGCAAACTTTGTTGCTGGAACTGATGATAAACAAGAGGGTGCTGTGCCTCCAGCAGATGTACAGAACAGCAGGTCAGCAAGTGCCCAGGATAGACCGTGTGAAGAATTTGGTCTTTTAGACTTGCCAAGCCTCAACAGCAGTTCCAGTTCATCCAACAGCAGCGCCTCAACGCAAAAGCTGCCCTCGGCATTACTAGGAAAAGACCCCTGTGCTCCCCTTGCAAACCCATCCATAATGAATCTAATGGTGCAGCAGAAGGACTCCTTTGAGATGGAAGAGGTAGGTGGAGATACGTGACTTTGTTTTTGCATAGAGTTTACATAACTTGCTGGCTGCCAGCAGAGGAATGTTCCTTCCTGTGCTCTTTACAGTGTTTTCTCGAGGAGTATTTCCCAAGTGATAGGACAATTGTCAGTCTTGCTTCATAGGTTGCTTTGACTGATCTCCTTAATGAAAGAATTTTGATGCTGCTGCTGTTGTTGGTTTTGGTGAGAGCCAGTAGGAAAGTTTTCATTCTTTTTTTCATTCAGCTGAGATAATTACAATCACTGGCATAACTGCTAGGAACTTTTCATGTGAAATAAATCCAGGTTAAATTTTCTGTATATAAAAGGCTTTACTTTAAAAACTTTATTTTGTTTAAATTTATAGCTGGAAGTCATTATTTTTTGTGTCTAAAAGTAAATTCAGCTTAATAATTGCTATTGATTAAGGATAAGTTTGTGGATGGATGGTAGGAGGAAGTTCTTGCCAGAGAGAGTGATTTCCCATTGGAATGGGCTGCCCAGGGAGGTGGTGGAGTTGCCAACCCTGGAGGTCTTCAAGAAAAGCCTGGATGAGGCACTTAGTGCCATGGTCTAGTTGACTGGCTAGGGCTAGGTGCTAGGTTGGACTGGATGTTCTTGGAGGTCTCTTTCAATCTGGTTGATTCTATGATTCTATGATTGATTCTATGGAGTAAGACTGCTACTACAGGAAAGGCAAAGAAGCCATCATGTATAGTGAGGTGTGACTTTTGTTTTTGATAACAATCTACTGTTTGCTGATTTGTTTGTTATCTGGAAAGTTACTGTTTGTGCCTTTGGTGACTGCTTAGTTGCAAATTCTGTACTAGCTGCCTTTTAATATCTTCATAAATGCATGTATCCATTTTTAAATTGCTAATTGCCCCATGGGGATTTTAATTCCCAGATTCCTGTAAATTATTTGTTTATTGGGCTAGTTAACATGCAGCCTACAAATTAATGAATGCATTTTGTTTTGCATAGAGTCACACCTTGAATTGCAAATTTTGTCTGAACTTAAATTAGGAGATAGTTTTGTGGACAGATTCTGAAGTGGCTCTTAGGAGTTCAGCAGTTAACTTATTTTGTCTATGTGAACTAGATATGTAAAATGAAGTATTTTGATTTACTTGGTGAAACGAGTGAAGGAAACAAGCAAACAGAAAACTCCCAGAGTTTTACAGTGAATGATGAAGTGATGATGTTGTATATTTTGTGTCTAGTGTCATGTTGTCATTACGAGCTCTTCTAGATCAACCACTATTGTGGTTGAAGACACTCATTAAGTAGAAAAAGGTAACGCAGTCTGCTGTAGTTCCTGCCCCTTTTTTGTGTCTGTGTGTCCTCACCCACGTGTGGCCGTCTACTGGACCAGTTGAGAGGGGAAACCCAGTGTATTTTGAGTTATTTATTGAATTTGAGTTATTTATTTTCATGGCGTAGCTTTCATCCAAATAATATTCTTGATTCAGTTTGCATTGTCACAGTGGGAGGGGGTCTGAGTGGTAATGCATTTTGCTACATATTCCATAAGAGAAGTCCATTTTTTTTTCCTTGTACAAAGTTGGAACAGGTAGTTTGTATAAAAGCAAAAAAGGAATGACCTTTTCTTTCGGAGTAAGTTGGACTGTAAAGGGTTAGGACATGAAGAAGACTTAGTGAATTCTGCACAAGGCAAATGCAGTGTGTTTCTAAGTTTTGGTTGACACTGTGATGATGCTAGGGCATAAACACAGTTGTTTTGGCAAGTTGACATGGGATGTGTCATGGGATCATGGTGACTTTTTTGTTTATATGTGATACATAGGTATCAACTGCCTGCAGATCCCTGGAAGGGAGGGATCTGGTGTTGTTGAAGTATCTTTAGAACAGTACCTGGCAGATTGATTTTATTTTCTCGTGTCTCTAAGCAGACTATAATGAACAATAAAGTGTATTAGAAATGGTGAGGATAACTCCTCCCCCCCGTTCCTGAGCAGAGCTTGGAGTGCTTTTATACAAGTAAGAAAGATGATAGATATATCAAGGAAGCTTTTTCCAAGCTTACAAATGCCTCGGAGGTTTGAGTGAAATTCGGAAGTCTGTGACTGTGAAGATAGCTAGTGTGGGAGTGAGTCAGGGCAGGATTTCCCCCAAACATCCATTCCTGAAGTGGCCAATTACAGTCCCGAAGGTCGTTTGCTAGCATCAGTATTGGCTGAAAGAACGGGAAGGGAGAGGAGAGTGTTTCTGTGTGCTTGTGGAGCTGTGCTCTGCTGTGCATGCAGCCAGGATGTTGTGTTCCAGCCAAGGACGGGCGGTGGAGGGTATTTAGATGAGGAAAGGCTTAGCTGATAGGAGGCTGTATATGTAGCTATTGGGACCTGGGAGGTTTGAGAGGACCAAGGCACCTTCTCAGGAAGGCCAGTCTGATCAAAGAAAGGCCTGCAAGATTACGTGCTGGCTTTATTCTCTTTTTTTTTTATCTCTGTCCTTTTTCTTCTTTAAATTTTGTGAATTTTTTCTGAACTTACATGGTGAGTCCCTTCTATGCTACCCTGCATTTGGGCAAATTGAGGACTTACCCCTTTGATACAGCTTTCATCTCCCAAAAGAATACAAGCCTTTTGATTTATTGTGCAAGAGTTCACTTGCTAATTGTGTAAATTTCAAGCCAAATATTTCTCTAAATCATTGAAAATGAGAAAATGCACTCTTGTAGCTGCCATACACATGATACCAATGTAGCAGCTTCTTTAGCCATATACTATTTGGGGCTTAAAACCATCAGTATCCTGATTTTGCATTTTTAAGTTGATAAAAAACTGAAGGTGAAAATTTCATTGATTGGTAACTTTGAAATTAGGCAGGCAGCTCCTTATAGGGAAAGGTTGGGGATAGTCAAACTGGGGGGTTTGTGCATGTAGAGTTGCATGTGAACCATTAGGATTTTTTCAGCAGCACACAGCAGATGAAACATTGTAGGTTTTGAACTAAACAAAGACCTCCCTGTTGAGATTTTAGGCATCCTCTTTTCATTGTTTGAACAGTTATCTAAGGACTGCTTTCTTAATAAGGCTATGTTTGACAAAATGATTAAGTAATAGGATTAATTTTCATGTGGCTTTAAGTTTCTCAGTTGCAATCTTCATGGATCTGAATGCCTCATCTTCTTTTTTTATACTGGAAAACGCAAGAAGTATTTCCATGAGTAGTGGCGTGGTGAAGTCTGCAATAGGTTCTGGCAGGGTCAGAGCCTTTGTGAGGATTGGTGGCTTGTGGGAAATAGTTGATAGGGCAGCAGATGATCGTCCTTATGTACTGAACTCATCATACATTTTTCTAAATCTATTTTGCTTGTTCTCTATGTTCAAATGAAGATCTAAGAGTGCAGAATGGAAAAAACAGTAGTGTAAAGGTGGTCAAAGGTGTTTTCAGACAACTGGTGACTCTCTGTGTTATCACAGAGGATGTGATTTCCAGATCATTTTGCATGATGAATGTAAGCGGAAGGGAACTCTGTGCTGTGAGTGGGAGGTATTGTCCTAAGGATCACTGTTTTATGGGAGCATTGATGAGTACTTGACATAATATGTTGGTCCAAGGAGTTGTGATGTGCTCCAATCACTGTAGGCTGTTGGTCTGGAGAAAAAAAAATCAACCACAAAACCTACTGTGTGTGCAGTGTGTATAGCTTGGGCATTCTTAAGAACAAGGTCATATTCCAGTTTGCCTGACAAAATATTTGTCTTCTCTTTTCCATAGATCCAGAGTACAGAGGGGGATCTACCACATCTTCCAGCTTCTCACCAGCTAACAGTGACTAAGTCAAGGAAAGGTGAGTAGACTTCAATTCCTGAGAGACAGCAGTATACTAAATGTCTTTTCTTCTCTGAAAAGCCAGGACATATATTTAAGACTTCTGATGTTTCTTTTTGAGTCACAAATAAAAAAGATTTGGGTTTCTTTTTCAGCTAAATCACAGAACATCACTGCAAAGTGGCAACCAAATTACATGCAAGGCAACAGCCCTATAACTTCACTGACTGTTTTCACTTTTGTACAATTGATAATAGCTTAGAGGGACTGAAATGCTAATTCAGATTGTGCAGGATTATTTTTCCTGGCAGATCCTATAATTTAGGATACCCATTTAAACTAAAATTACAGTGTTTTAAACCTAAATTGCATGATACATCCAGCTTTTTCCTATGCACTACTTCTTCATCTGCAAGTAGGCTGCACAGAAGACTGATGTCTGCACCCACATGGAAATTGTAGTCCTTCACATGGGGAAACTCTGTGCTCTGGCACTTGTGACTCACTTAGTTTGTGCTTTCATCTCAAATTCTTATTTATTATTTTATGGCTTGAGAAAGGGACAAAGCTTTAGTTTATTTTGTGATTGTTACTTTGCCCAGTGTTAGCAAGTGAAGTCCTTTCTCTAGCTCTTAAATGTAGTTAAAGAAGAAACAGAGTTTGTTGCATTCAGTGTGATGCACTTTCTTGGTGAAACACAACTAGCAGCTCTAAATGCTAAAGAGAGGCAGAAAAAAACTGTCTCAGAAAACAGATCACCTTTATTTGCCTTTTCACAAATGAACTGACAGTCTTGCAAACTGACAGATGAATTGCATTTATGTGCTTGAGAATGCTCTGGACTAAGTGCTGAAGGTTAAGTCCTGATTACTAGGGATAGCTTGTGCTACTAGTCAGCAGCATTGAACTTGCTGGTCTTCCTCTGTTACATAGACTACCAAGAAGGACCACCAGGAACCACAACTGTAACTGTTTCCAGCGTTTCTCCCTTGGTTGTATTTTGAAGTTTGTGATGATACACTTTTAAGACCTGGATCAGGTCTTGTTTGCCTGGCCTCAACAGTTTCAGAAAGAGATTTTTGGGGAGAGGCAAATGAAGCAACCAGGAGATGCAGTCAGGAAGAAGAAATTTTTTTTTTCATCTTCTGAAATGCTGGTTTTGTATTTTCTGTTTCCAGTAGCTATCTTACCCTCTGCTTCCTCCATTCAAGAAAAACAAGAAAGCAACCAAAACTCAGGTGGTCAGTGTGTGTATCTGTTGAAAGGTGACAGCAGTTCTATCAGGGGGTCTACAGTGTGACAGAAGTGGGGCATGCTGGTTCATGTTTCCCAGCTGATACATCCCACCCACTTCTGGATATGCTTGACATAGACAAGTGATGGTACTTGATTATCATGCAAGTATTGTCTAGACTTTTCTGTAACTTACCTAACACACCTGTCAATGCTGATGATAATCCTGCACCTTTGCCATAAGTCTGAGATCAATGCTTTGTTTCATCTCAAAGATGTGGATAGCTTAGGACATTTTTCTGTATGCCAAGAGGGAGTGCATTTGGTGAAGAACTTATCCAAAACATTAAAAAAACAATAGTAATTTTGGTTTTTTTACAAGTTGTCTAACATGAGACAGTGTAGAGGCCTGTTTTCTCAGAGAGATGAGTTTGGAGGCATCCAAAGGTAATGGACACCTTTGGACAATGAACACCTAATGGACAATGGAGGTGGTGGAGTCACCATCCCTGGAGGTGTTCAAGAGAAGACTGGATGAGGCACTTAGTGCCATGGTCTAGTTGATTGGCTAGGGCTGGGTGATAGGTTGGACTGGATGATCTTGGAGGTCTCTTCCAACCTGGTTGATTCTATGATTCTGTGATAAAACTACAATCTTGTGCAGCAATCAGACACTTAGTAAAAATGCTGGTCGTTGTGTTTGAATGGAAAATGCCACTCTAGCCATATCTTGAGGTGGGATTGGCATGAAATACAAGCACCAGTCTTCTGATGCAATGTTATTTTAGTTGATGATCTTTATATGGACCCATCTCTTTCAATGGTGCTGGTTCTATTGTACATAAGCACTTAAAAACCAGAAAGTTTGTTCCAAGTGAATGCTTCCCATGAAGGAATATGTTAGTACTTTTTTTTTTTGCATGTGAGCTTACCTTTTTGTCAATTAGAAAAGTTAGTGCTGTTCAGTACAGGCTTTTAATAAACATTGCAGTGCTACTTTACATCCATACAGAAGATGTAGATATATTTTTGCAAACATGATTGCTCTTAAGGACACAGTAGAGAAGAGCAAAGCTTCAAACACTTTGCACTGTAAATATACGATGCTGTTAAATGTCCAGTATAAAAAAAACTTGCTGCAAAGTTGTCTAGAAGGAAGGTTTGTTTGTTGGAAACCAAAATTCTTCCTGACATTTATAGAGCAGCACCTTCCATTCTAAAAATGCCCAATAAACCAGATAAGTATAGGTAAAATGCATAGACAACAAAGTATTCTCCAAGTGCCATAATTGTGAGCGTCTGGTTGCTGGCATCAGTAGCTCTCTGAAATTTCCAATAGCTGTAGACCTGGTTTTTTTTAAGGCACCTGACAATGACAGTCAAAAGCAGTGATTAATTTTGAAAATACAGGTTTTGAAAGTAAAGAAAGCACATCAGCAGCACTTCCTTTCTTTAATATATTACTGTATTTATAGTTCTCTGTGGGTGCTGCTGCACAAGAGATTGGAGATGGAGAAGTGAGAAGAAAACATACAGAACAGATTTAGTATTTGTGGGAGTCTGTACTTGTCTGTCCCAGAGGCTAGGAAATCCCCAGGGACTCAAAAGTTTCTGCAGAGGGGCTCCCAGCTGCGCTGATTTTGGCAGTGCTGAGTTGCAGTATGATCGATATGATGAAAATGGGCAGCAAATATTTAATCCCATAATGGAATAGTTTATAGTCAGATTGGGAGTGTTAATTTAGTAATAATCTCATCAGTATTAGAACTTTACCAGTACTGCAGTCACAAGAAACATAGGTGCTACCAAAGCTTCACAGACAATTTCCATCTATTTCTCCTTCTCTTCCATGTGAGCAGTTGAGTGACACAGTGTAAGACAGGTACCTGATGGGACTGTTTTTACTGGTGAGACTGACAAACTATTGGTAACTGAATATTATTTTCCTATAGATGAATTATTCCATTATTTGATGTTGACTCTCTGATAACTTGTGCTTGCTAAGCTGCAGACTTGTTTCTTCATCACCTGTTCTTGTTTGAAACATCTGTCAGCTTACTTGACGTATTTCTGAATACTCTCATTTCTCTGGCACATATTCAGTGCCTAAAGATACTTTTATTTGTGCAACACATTTTAAACAATAATTCAAGGGGCATTTTCATTTCTGCTCTATTTAACTGAGACATGCATTGGATGGTTCCTTCTGTTTTCACTCATTTTGGATGGTTCCTTTTCCCAGACTTTTCGTATTATGCTGCCTCTGGCCTTCTCCCACTAGTTTGGAGATTTCCCCTCTATAGCATTGATAATAACTTTGGGCTGCAGGGAATGTAATTGCCATAGTAGGGGTACACAGGGCAAGGGATGATCCTGCATTTGCCCCTGCCCTGTGTTATCTGCATTCAAGATGCAGTGAGGAGGGCCCTATGCAGCCTGCATAAGGCAGTTGCAAGTGCCTGTGCTCTAGACAGTATCTGTCCTGTAAGGCTGTCAAAGCATGTGTGTAAATAACAAATGCTGTATAATACAACATGATCTAAGCCACTGATACTTGGATTAGTACTGTGTCTCCAAGGAGACAACAAATTGATTTGAGGAAACATACATGCATGTGTATATATATATATATATATATGACATTTTTAGTTGCTGTGAAGGAAATATTAATTGAGAAGGAAACAGAAGGCCAGGTCAGTATTTTTCTGGAATAGTAATAAATTTCATGCACATGAAACCAGATGCCAGCACACACACTGGTGAATTGCATTATCTGAACTAGCTGGAATCTCTCTCCTGTGGCTAAGGCTTACCTTTTAAATTAAAAATCACCAAATAGGAAAGGAGACAGAAGGGAGGCCAAAAGTGTGTGACTGTTCACCTTGGAGAAGGTGACAGCTTCCCACCAGCTTCAGCTGTAGGGACAAGCTGTTCATGGCATGCTGGTTTAGCCGCATTCAGTTGTATTAGGCAGATAACAAGAGCTAGTCCAGTTCTCAGGGAAGTGATTTCCATTGTCTTTACTGGGAGCTGGGTGGGGATATCTGTCTTGAGGTAGAAAACTTGTTTATCATCACAGGATATTGTGGCTACCATGATAACAGAACAGCAGCACAGTTTGAAAGGCACTCCCTAAAAGCTGTATGAAGTTGCTGATATGGACGTTTAATGGGCAGTTTGCCTCTCCTGGGTTCTATTGCTGTGTTAGTGAAATGTTCATCAAAGTTAATACTGACAAAATTAGTTCTGAATAGCTAACAGTTTCAAAACAGTTTTCATAATGCATTCCAATGCATTGAGCTGTGAACTGGGATTAATTATATGATGACAGTTAAGTGGTTGAAAGAATCTGGGGCAAAATTTGGCACTGAGCCTCTGAAGAGACAGAAGCAAGCTCTTGCCTGAGGGTGCAGAGGAGGTGACAGAGGTCTGGGGTCTTCAGGCTGCTGTGGTCTCATCCCATCTCCAAGCTTTTACATGGCTGCTGAGAACTAGTTGTTGTCCATGCTGTCACCTAGCTAAGCAAAACGTTTATGGTACTGTAAGGTAAACTCCATCCATACATAATGAGTGTCTCATCTGTCTGTACTGCAGAGCTGCTGAGGTTTCCATGAAAAGCAGCTTTATGACTAAAATGCATACACCAGAGGCAACCACTTCTGGGCAGCACTGAAGATTTTAGTCTTCAGGCTTTTTTAACCCTTATATGGTGTAACTGGAAAGGAACAAGCAGGAGGATCTATATTTCATGTGTAAAATGAACACTGGGAATGTGCTTTGGCATATTGGCTGTTGATGTGTCAGAGATGTCTTGTATTTGTCTGCTAAAGCAATGAAGGACTGTCTCTAGCAGTTTTCCCAAGTCTGGGGTATGGCCCTCTCTGCTCACCTGATGCTGTTCCTCCAGGTGTATGGGGTGGAGTGGGCTGGCAGGAGATGAGCGATCCGGCTAATCTGTACCTGTCAATACAACAGCAACTTCTCCCCTGCCTGCATGTGAAGTAACTAGGGGTTCAGTTATGTGGAGGGAAAACTCCAGTGGCAGTGGCAACATCTGTGGTGGTGGGTTTTTTTTCCACAGCACAGGAAACAAAAATGAAAAAATGGTTCCTCTTCCACTGCTGCTTCAAGTTTCATAAGTAGGGCTTTGCATGAGAAAAGATAAGCTTGAAGCAAATTGTTTCTCTCATTTGCTCAAAGTAGAGCTTGAAAAGGAATTGTGTTATCCACTTAATGTTACTTTGATGTAAAAGGAAAGCATGTATTCGGTGTAATTGCTCTTGAAATGTCGTGATTTGTAAAGTAATTACAGTTGGGTTTTGCTTGTTATACACAGATCAGCTGTTACGGACCGCAAGTCAGCACTCTGACAGTAGTGGCTTTGCTGAGGACTCCTCCACGGATTGTTCTCCATTTAATCAGCTTCAGGTGAGGTTCTCATACTGTGGCTAAAATATTGCTGATTAGCATGAAACAGTAGGTACTGAAAGAGGGCAGGAAGAGCAGTGATGTTTGACTGCTGTCATGACAGTCAGTCTAGATACTACAAAGCCTCATTTTTAGAGCTGAACTTGCTGAATCCCTCACAGAACTGTGTTAAATTTTGAAAGCCTTTCTGGTAGGGTAACTTGGGTATACTTGGGCATGGAATAAACTCTGAGTTCAGTAAGTCCTGTTTTCTGTTTCTGGTGGATCTGTTCTCACTGACTGAGACTCCAGAATTGTTGTCCATTCCTTGTCTGACTGCAGTGGGTAGAGATTAAGTCATGAAAGATTATGGCTTTTCTGCTAATCATCTATTTTTTTGCATCATTTTTGCCTTTCCATTCCCTTTCTGCCTATTTTTTTTTTGTTATCATCTCACAGAAAGTAAAATCAATTTCATAATACCTATACTGTGAAGGTGTATTAATATTTAATTGAACTTGAGCTCTCACTCTTTCTTGTTCCAGTTCCTTTGATCTCAGTCCTAGACCAGAGAATGCACACACGTCTTGTGCTGGGAGGCTTTTGTTCCAGTATAGTGTTTAGATACCTGCCCAATACACGTTTGCTCAGTATTCTATCTGGTGTTTAGGAGAGCTACTTTCTTGACTCTCCTAAGAGATTCATGCAGTAATAGTCATGATTTGGATAGACTGTCAATGAGCCATAGGAAAGTCTTGAGTTGGATGCTGGCCTCAAGGCCATTGGTTAGCTGTCTGGGGCCTAAAATGCACTCTGGAGGAATACAAAGATGGGATTTTGGATATCACCAATAATTTAATTTCTATGGCTTGCAGCTGCTGAACTTTTTCATCATGCCACTGTTATTTTTCCCATGTAGCACACCAAACGTTTTTAAACTTGTTTATCCTTTCCTAGAAAGAGATTCTACGCTCCTCATCCATCAACATTGCTTTTCCGTTTTGATACTCTTATTCTGTGCTTCCTCGTTAGTCATTTTTCAACTGAGTTCCAAAATGAAAGCCAAGACAGTGCTCTACCTCCCTTAAACATTAGCTTACACTTTCCAAGAGTGAGAGAGTGAATAAAGAAGAGGAAATCATGAGCCTGAGTGTCTGTTATGAGCGTAGTAACCCAAGATACTGATTCTGCTCTCTACTAAACTGGGACTGCACCAAAGTTGACAGACACAATTAAAGGTGACTCAGGATAGAGTTGCACACTCCTGCTCTTTATATTGCTTGCAACTTGATCAAAAGTCCACTAAAAAGCATGTTGCAACTAAGTGCCCCTTCACAGCAAGACTGGTGGAGCAAGCAGTAAAGAGATGAGATTTTTCTGCTTTGTGATGTACTACTTTGAGAAGATGTATTGAAACAGCACAAGATTTGTGCCATGAAACTGCTAGGCTCTCTTCTGCCATCATCACTGCTTTATTCAGACCAAGTGCTGAGCTGAATTCAGAAAACACAGGTGAATGATGGAACTAGGGGAAATAAGAACTTGGCAGATAGTGAAGAGAACCTGTGGAACAATGAAAGAGATAGAGAGGAGTGTATATTGTTTCTTGAAAGTATGGTAAGTTAGTGCCATCTACTGTTAAATAATTGACTCTTGCAACTGTAGCACTTCTCTGAAACTCAGGAGAAAACTCAAAAACCAGAACCTTGTAGCCTTCCATCCCCAACATCCCAAGTAAAGATTTCTAAGGGAGATTTAGGCATTGGAGCAGGATATTCGGCGGAGTTTCATTATACCAAAGAAGATAGGAGTTCTTTGGAGAAGAACTCCATCCAAGTTTTTGTACTTCTGCTTGCCTGACATGTAAATGAACATGATGGAGGATTAGAGACACAGATATGCACACGTGTAGCACATCTGATTTCACCTAAACATTACAGTCTTTTGTTCTTGTATTACCTTTTACTTGAAAAGTATCTGAACCTTCACAGGCTTTCAGACTAATTTGTTGCTGTGCCAGTAACTACAGTGTTAAGTACATACTTAAATGATGACCTACACTGAGATCTGGGTGGTTGGAGGAGTTATTGTCTGACGTTCAGCCTAAGTAATCTCTCTAGAAGAAACTGATAGTTAATATACTAACAGTAGTGAGAACTGCAGACATTGGAAATGGGAAAACTTCTTTACATTTTTAATTCATACATCAACTATGGTTGTGGCTGTACTTTATACCACAAAAATGTCTTGCCCACTTTTAAATACCACATTCAATCAGGACAGCCTAAGGAATATGCTTTGCAACTCAAAGATGCTCCCTTTTATCTTTTCCCTTTCTCAGAGCTACTTTCCATTTGTTACCTATTAAATTAGGAGCTCTGTCATACATGTGCTCTTTTTTAAACTATGATTTAGAATGAAATGGAAGAGAAGTAGATGGAGAAAGCAGTGAAGGGTGAGTGCACTGGATGCAGCCTTCCATAGAGGTTAACAGTCTAATTTGAGGTTCTCAGTCTCAAACAGTTCTCTGACTTGAAACAGGCCAAGTATATGGGCAGACAGATCTTCCCATACTTAGTGCTGTCCTGTGACACTAGTTTCACTACCCTGCAGTTCTCCTCACCTCTCACATATGCATTCCCTAATACCACCCTTTGTTTCAGCACTGACCAAACCTTTATATATGGGAGATGCCCCTTTGTCATCACTACCTAAAATGCTGGCATTTTACTCCTTTTCCTTTTTCACTCTGCTGCCTCTTCTTCTGACAATGAAGAGTTTATTGTTAAATCAAAGAAATGTGTGAGTAGCTTGCTCATTTTTAAAAATAAACCTCCAGTGTTGGTGCCACATTTCAATGTGTTTCTAACTTATCTGAGGCTATGGTTTCTCAGCACTGTTTTTCTTGTACACCTACCTTCATTATTCTTTATATTCTCCACCACAATGCTCAATTACTATGCATTTGGAGTTTTAGCCTAACTGCTGTGAAGGCATAGCTGAGTCTCTGGTGTGTTCATGTCTTTGCTGGCTCATATCTCTTCTAGGTTCAGGAGTCTTTGCAGGGTATGGGAAGCAGTGCTGACAGCTGTGACAGTGAGACAACTGTAACGTCGCACAGTGAGGAACAGAAGACACCGTTAGCCATAGAACTGCCCTGTTTCAATAAGTTCGAGGATGAGGAGGAAGGTGACGATGATGATGGTGATGATGATGATGATGATGAAGAGGAGGATGTTATCTCTCAAGTAGAGAGACGAAAGTTAGGGACACCTGAAAACAGAAGGAGCAAAGATAGAAAAATTATTGACTATGAAACTGAACAAAATGAAGGAGAAGAAAGCAAGTCATCTCATATGTCAGAGACAGTCCACAGAGAGGTCAGCTCTAAAGAGAATGACATTTCCAGTGAGCAAAAAGAGTTGGACCTGCTGGAGGAAGGCAGTGTGTTTGAGTTTCCTCAGTACCATACGCACCATATTCTTAAATCTATGGAGTCTCTGAGTGGTAGTGGCTCCTCCCCATCGTCTGTGGACCGGGTTCACGTTGCCTTGCAAAGAGCCGAGATGAGGATCATCAGCACTTCTGATTCCAGGGCTGGGCGCACGCTGCTTAAGTCAAAAGATCTCCTGAGGAAGCAGAGACTCTGGTTTGCTGAATCAGGCTATCCTCTAAGGCGTTCTCAGTCGCTCCCAACTGCATTGCTGAATCCAGTGAAAGTGGTGTCCTCTATGAATGTGCAGTTAACTCCAGGGAAGGATACTCTGTGCAGTCGTCCTTCTTTCACCTACAAGTACACACATATGGAGGAAGATGAGAAAGCAGTGTCTGAGAAGGACAGAAGTGAGGGTGAGGCAGCTGCCAGCCAGCCCATGTGCAAGTCCACATTGTTCATTGCACCTTCATCTTCCAAAAAGGAAGTGTCCCAGGCAGGGCCCAACAAGCGGTCCGAGGAGTCCAGTCCCACCAGGGTACAGAGCTGCCCACTGCACACTCCAGCACATATGTCCCAGTCAACATGCTCCCTCCACTCCCTTCCTACTGAGTGGCAGGACAGACCACTCTGTGGGCATGTGAGGACGCTGAGTACCCACAGTGTCCCAAGCATCTCTGGCTCTTCCGTCAGTGCCTTGCTCTCCCCTTTCACCTGTCCCTTCTCTCCACGGTATGCTGGATTTCCTCATCGGCCACATGCCATCAACCCACCCTCCACCGTGGAGATGCAGCTGCGCAGGGTCCTACACGACATCAGAAGCTCTCTGCAGAACCTCTCACAGGTAAGAGAAAGCCAGATTCGTCCCTGAGCAGAAGGGCTTCATACCTTGTCCCTACAAAACCAAGATGTTAACCTGAATGTTCTTTTGCATAGTGCAACAGGTCAGAAAAGATGGATTTTTTGTGCGAGTTTGATTTGCTGTTGTTGAAGGAGATTACACTTAAAGTGGCAAATGATCATTTCTACAAAGCTACACTCTTTTTGCATTTAATTTTTTCTCGTTGCAGTTGACACAAGTTGTTCTTTTTTTAATGTACTGGTTTTCTTGGTGATGGTTGTTTGGGTTTTTTTTTACTTTTATAGATATTTTAGGTTGGACTCAATGATCTCAAAGGTCTTTTCAGACCTGGTTAATTCTGTGATTTTGGGGTGGGAGGGCAGACCAGTGTACTCCTTCAGCTGTTATTTTGAGTTACAAGCTTTAGATTTGAAACCACATACTGATTTCCCTCTGACATACTTTCCATCCAACTGATAATGTGTTTTTTTCATTGCAAGTTGCATGGTTTCATTAATGGTGTCAATGATGACTGATTCCTTTATGTTTCTGTGCAGTTTCTTGCCAATCTTTTGCACTTTCAACTCTGAGGCTAGGCAATGTGTTCCTGATGTCATCAGTCATCTATTAAGAATCAGTTTTGTCAGAGCATGTGAAGTTTTGTCTATCTCATCACTCAGAGAAGAAAAGCTTTAAAATACATGCACATTTTTTACCAGTTTCTGCCACACCTACAATTCCTCTATTGATTGCCAGCCGTTTTTCCTCTGCCATCCCTGTACTGCTGTTCTCTTAAGTGCTGATCCAGCTTAGGAGTTTGCAAGCTGCTGCAGGAGGCTACATGGGCAGAGCAGCTGCAGACTGCATTTATGTATGAATACATGGAGACTCTTTGATTGTAGAGCTACAGCAATTTTCATGGGTTTTACCTAAGAACATGCACTATACTGCTCCATGTTGCAAGTGGCAGGCTGTAGTGGGCTTTTCTAGGCCCCTGCATATTTCACCACTTGTCAAAGTCTAGAGGCTAGTCCAGCCTGATTTTGGTTATATCAGCTGGCGCTGCTTCTTGAAGTGAGCTGTGGTACTGTGACCAGTTCTACAGTGGAAAGCTGCTGTCAGCTGTGTTTTCATTCAGCCATTGCTCAAAGTAGTGGGCAGTGTGCTTAGGAGTAAGCAGTTGCAAAATTTAACCTTCTACGTGAAATTCCCTCCTGGGTACCAACTGCAGCCTTGATTTGTGTAGGTACAGTGTGCTTTTGCCACATACACCATGCTAACTAAAGCTACTGGAGAAAAAGCCTCTGTAATACACCCAGAACTCACACCAGACTGGTTCAATTAAAAGCACTGAAGGGGATAGTAACATCTCCTGGTCCTCTTGTTCCTCTTCCAGCCTATTTTGTCTAGACTAGTTCAGTTTGAGGAGATTGATAAGGGGATAGTAACATCTCCTGGCCCTCTTGTTCCTCTTCCAGCCTATTTTGTCTAGACTAGTTCAGTTTGAGGAGATTGATCCCTCTCATTGCAGAGGTTTGTATAAAAATGTATTCTTTGGTGCTGCTTTTTCTGACAGCCAATATCAAGTTTGGCATTCAGCATACTCAGTAGTTGAAGAAAAAGTTAAGATGTTTCAAATACATGTTTTGGATTTTAGGAAGGAGTAAAGAGAGGTAATTGAATTTCTCGTAGAACAAGGAACAGAGAAAATGGGAGAGGAAAAACAAAATATCCCGTTGATGTTATCATGTTTGAACAAAACTCTTCTAGATGAATGGACATGCTTCAAAGTTTCCATGTCATGTCAATAGTCCTTTGAATTATTTCAGAATTATATTGGACAAGCTGTCTTTTTCCCTTCTGAAAAGATAAATAGAGATGCTGTTTCTGCTGTGATTTTTTGTGCCATGTCTCTACATGTAACAGCCTCTGAGTTTTCTCTGGTTGCTCCATATGTTGATGTGACGTGCCAACAGAAGTTCTTCAACAATCCTGTTTCTGTGAGACATTATTAGCATGCAGAGGGCTTTGAATGTAAGCAGTGTAGTGAGATTAAAAACCAAAATGAACCCATCCCCCCCCAAACTAAGAACTGAGGAAAACCCACAACAAGAACAAGGGGACGCAGTCTCAAGTTGTGCCGAGGGAAGTATAGGCTGGATGTTAGGAGGAAGTTCTTCCCAGAGAGAGTGATTTGCCATTGGAATGGGCTGCCCAGGGAGGTGGTGGAGTCACTGTCCCTGGAGGTGTTCAAGAAAAGCCTAGATGAGGCACTTGGTGCCATGGTCTAGTTGACTGGATAGGGCTGGGTGCTAGATTGGCTGATCCTAAAGGTCTCTTCCAACCTGGTTGATTCTATGATTCTAAGTGTGTCTGTAATCACAGTTTAAAAATGGGTCACAGTTTAACTAGTTCAGTTCTGGTTTTGGAATTGTTTTTGTCATTAGCTGAGACAATTGAGACTACTGAGTTTTCAGGTATAAAATACAGAGAAAGAGGATGAATCTGTTTTTTTTCCACCTGCAGCACATTTGCATTACAGAGCTTTGGTGCACATGCTTCACTTGAGAGCTGGTGCTGCAATTCTGTGAGGTTTGCTTTTCCTGATATGCTGTTCGCTGGATAGCAGTGGCTGCTTTTGGAGTTTATGTGCATTTGAGAAGATGAGTTCATAAAGGAGATTGCTGACACTTTCTCATCACAAATAATTTATTTTTTCCCTAGTACCCAGTGATGAGGAGTCAGGATCTTTCAGCTGCCACAAGTTACACTACCCAGAGACCATCTATACTACCTCTATATGAAGTGAGTAACTTTATTTACTTAGTGGTACTTAATAAATGCATCCTAAACATGCCATCAGCTGTGCTAAGTTTGGACAATTCCCTGTCCTTGTTCTCAAGAGATAACAGGTAAATAACATTAAAAAAGAACAAATCTAAATACATGAAAATCCTTTCATTTGTTTTCTTGTATGATACATCTAAAAATGTTGTTGCTTAAATTATTGAGGTCACAATATGCAGCCTCTATAGTACATTGAAGTTGCAGAGCTTCCGATTGACTTAAAGGGTACATCTAGGCAAATGTGATTATAGAATCAGGAGTTTTTAAAATCAATCTAATCAACTTTATTATGTGTTACTTTATTTTGTTTTCTTCCTTCCCCTGAAGAATACTTTCCAGGAGCTGCAGGTTGTAAGGAGAAACCTAAACTTATTCAGAACCCAAATGATGGATTTGGAATTGACTATGTTGCGTCAACAAACGACAGTTTATCAGCACATGACAGAAGATGAAAGGTAAAATGCTTCTGATTGTTTGTTTTGGGGATTGTTTTTTTGTTTTGGGGTGTGTGTGTGTGTGTTTTGTTGGTTTGGTTTTTGTTTGTGTTTTTTTTAAGATAGTTAAGAAAACAGCATTTCAGAAAATGTGTTGGTGCCCCTGAAATCAGAGCAAGAAATCTGTTAGTTAAATTTGAACAGGGCTGAAGCTGAGTTTTTGCCAAAAATGTGCTTAATGTTGTTTTCATTATTCTTCATTCTAGAGTTTTTTCCTCTCCATTTCTTCTAATCCCTATTTCTCATTACATGATAATTTTTTTTTTCACTTCATCCTTTCTCCAAAGTGATTTTACAGCTATAGATTTTAAGGACTGCTATCATGGGATACTTGAACATAGGTTGCTGGAGGGATTAAGCCTTTAAGAATTTGAGCTTAGGTTCTTCCCTGCTGCACACTGTAGATGTAAATAAAGAATGAATATTGTAGTATGCAGATGCTTTTCCAGCTTACTGTGGCCACTCAGCAAGCTACAAATGGTCTTCATCTTCTGGCTCTGTTTGTGCTCACCCTGAGCTGCAGCAGCAGCAGCTGATCTGGAGCAATTTTCAAAAGTGCTTATATATTTACTTCAGTTGAATCAGCTCTTGACCAACCACTTGAAATGTGTTTGAAATCTGGTGACCTGCTTAGACAACAGCATCTTGACCAAAATGTAGCTGTGACTGCTTGGGAATCTAGAACCACACAAGAGAAGTAGTGTGCAGTTATTGTATTGCACTGAGATTTTTACTCTTAGTGGTTTTAAATTGAATTTGATTAGATATCTGTATGCATGCCAGTTTCTTCTACTTCCATATATTTAAGCATTCAAAGCTAAATTTTTTGAGAATTTTCTCTGATGTATTATATTGTTTAGTTATTTTCCATAAAATGATAGATGTCTTCTAGAGAAGGAGAAAGACTTTTGTTCCATCTAAGGCATTCAGCTAATGTTTCCACAAAAGAGGAGTTTTCTGCTCCACTTTGAATTCCTCATGGGACTGTCCTGCTCAGTTCCCCTTCTTTGTGGTGTGCAGCTGAGTACAGTGAATACCTTTGGTCTTTTTGTGATGGACTTGGTATAGATTTGAAGCTGATCAGCTGCAGAGCTTGAGAAAGTCTGTCCGCATGGAGCTACAGGAGTTAGAGCTGCAGTTAGAAGAACGCCTCCTTGCTTTGGAAGACCAGCTGAGAAGCCTACACATGTCTTCACCTTACAGGCCTCAGACACATGTAGTAAGTATGACTTTGACAATGATGTATGTTTACTCAGAGTAGTGTTACTAAGCCATAACTGTTAAAACTCTTAGATTGGGCTGACATCTGGGGAATCTAGTGCCATCATCTGTATTATCAGAGATCATATTTTATTTGTTTCAATAATTGTTTCATTCTTGATATTAATACAGACCAGTACCTGTTTTCTGAGGTTTTATGTCTGAGATTTCAGACCTCTTCTGTGTGTGCTTTCTTTTTTTACCTTGTTACAGCCCTGAATTCTCACAGTTTCGCTAGGTAGTGCCCATGTCTAAATTCTTGTGGGATAGTGATGGTCTTTCTGGAGTTTCTCTACAATGATTTTCTTGTGAAATAAAGACAGAGAAATGAGAAATACAGTGTTTCTCCCCTAAGTTTCCCCTAGTTGCACCAATCCATGGAAAAATGAAACTGGAAAATACAGTTACCATCTGCAGTTTTCCCTCCTTTGCCTTTTGTAGCTCCTTCAGATGAATGTGTGACTACCTGCCAAGGAGTGGGAGAAGCTTGGCTCCCACAAACACTCCCTACAAGCAAAAATAGGGGACAATAGAGACATTTGCATGTGTTTATTGCTGGCACGGTGATACACTTTTTCTTCTTTTTCACATAGCAGAAGACTGCTCCTCTTTTCTGCTGCAATTCTGGCACCAGCCAAACAAAAGAAGCACAAATGAAAAGTATCATGTTCTTCCTGGGTTTTATTCCTCTTTCCCAGCCAATTTTCTCCTGTAAAAGCAGCACATGCACAGGCTACATCTTCCTCTGCAGTATTCTGTCCTGGGAAAAAGATTGAAACCCAAGAACAGGAAAATGTGGTATTATTGTGATCCCAAGCCAAATGTGCATGCTTTGAACCATATAAATATTGTTTTATTTGTAAATCCTTTTATAGAAGAGGGCCAACTTTAAGAATGACTGAAATAAACTTTCTCCAGCCAGCTTTGCTTCCTGTTTCCTAGTTTCTGCATTTACAGAAAGTCGTCTGAGGCATGGCATTTTTATGTATTAGCTTCTGAAAGCTCTAAAAAAATCCTCCATGCATTACCTTGCCTTAATTTTTCAGGGTATGTATGGAAGCAGAAGCGCTGATAATCTGTCATGCCCTTCTCCACTGAATGTCATTGAACCCGTAAGTAATTGTTTTGTGTTGTATGGTTTAGGAAGGGATGCAAGAGATTCGTTTGACACGTGATTTTGGAAATACTTTACTCACTTGGGTAGTTCTGTTGAGAGCAGCTGCACTTTTCCTGCGCTACCCATAAGTGCAAGTAGTTGTGAAGCCCTGTTTCTTTTCAAGGACATGTGTAGAAAGGAGATGATGTTTGCAGTTAGCTAATACAAAGTCCACATGGTAGCTTTCCAAAATGATTTCTTATTTTTCTGTGCATTTTCTGCTGTTGAAAGCGAGTGCTTTGAAAACTGTAGAAAGTAAAGAACAAACTTGAACTGTTTCAGAAAGAGAAACAAAATCAAGCCTTTACGTGTGTCTCTGTCAAGGACTCTGGCAGGATGCATCCATATTGCAAAATGTGGTGGCTTGGGGAGCTGCCACAATTTGTATTTATGTTGGCTTTCAAAAATCCCATTCCTTTTTATGATCCTCTTTGTTGCAGTCGTAAAGGCAAAGCATGTATTTATTTTATAGCTGTATTTGTTACATGGAGGGAATGAGTAAGTGATTGAATAAATAACAAGAAAGCATAGTTGTGTCTGTACATGACTCTTTCCTGTGCCTGCTCAGGACTGTTTCTTTTCTGAACCCTTAGGTCTCCGAACTTATTCGAGAGCAGTCATTTCTGAAGTCTGAACTGGGTTTAGGACTGGGAGACCTTGGACTGGAAACTCTCCCAGCAGAGGGTGCAGAATCTGTATTCTCCCATGGAAACTCTGATTCCTCTTCAGTGTGCTCGGGTCACGCAGGTAGAAAAGCTGAACTAACAGGAAGTTCCAAGAGTCAAAGCAAGAAGTTATACCGAGCCTCAGTCGCCTTAACGCCAACTCCCCCAGCGAGAGCATGTGCTGGACAGCAGGTGGAAACTTCTGAGGAGCTTGCAGACTCCAAGCCAGAGGTGGAGCACAAACTTGAAAAAGTCCCTCTCATGCCTACACTTGATGAAATCCACAAAACTGTGGAGCAGGATGAGCTGCAGCAAGTCATACGGGAGGTGAGGAGGCGAGATCTAGGGTGTTTAAACAGTGTTTGCTGTAATCTAAAGTCTAACTCTTGGCCATTGGGATTTTCTCTTCCCTCTCAAGTCAAGGCCCTGTACTCTTCCTCTGCTATTTCTGAATGCTCAGAGCTTGTCTCCAGATGTTCATGCCACAACTGTATCCTTGTGCAAAGCAGTAGACATTTTTTCAGTGATAGTGGGTAGCACATAAATTAATGTCTAGAGGCTACTCTCAGTCTAGGTGAGAGGATTTGCCAGCTCTGCTACTTAGTTAAGCAGCAGTATTTCAGATTCCCTAGTGAAAATTATTCTGTCGTGTTTGCTTGCTAAAATGCCAGGTTGGAGTTAATCTGATTGATGAAATATGGTTTCTGAAACAACTCTGTAGTAGATGTTTAAAATACTTTCCCAGTTTCTGTACTCCAAACCACTAAGGACTGCAAGACTGTAAGTGAAGCAAACTGAAGTCAGATGAGAAGGTAGAGTTTGTGGTGCTGCAACTTTACGTCTCTGCTTTGAAAGCCAAAGTATGAACAAGGCAGGGCAAACAGCAGACATTCTGTTTTTAAATATCACACCCCCCCACCACTTTCTTGCAGCCATCTTCTCTGAAGTAGCTAAAGTTGGAAGGGTCTTGGGAAAAGCTTTGTGTTGGAGAGGTCATAAAATGCTCCCTGATGTCCCAGATTCTCTCTCTGGTCCATCTTTTTTCCTTTCATGCCTTTTTAAAGGGGTTCCTTACTTAATGGTCAGAGAGGAGTTGCACATGAGACATTTGTCACGCTTTGAACTTTGCCTCCAATTCTGAAGCAAAGCCAGAACATTACATTTGTATACAGCTCTTCTGTAAAAATCCACTTGTCAGAGCAGTGGTGTTGCAGTGGAGGCTTGCTAAAGGAGAAACTGCAGAGGAAGGAGAGAGCTCTAATTGAATGCAATGCAGTGTAAAAGAGGCAGAGACAATAAAAGGAGCTGGTGTCAAAGTCCAGAGTTATTTTGGTCAATATTTTCTCCGAGGTTAGCCTGTGTGAAAGTCCCTCTTTAACTTCATTAATTGATAGCAAATAAAGTTGTGTACTCTTTGCACAGAGGTTGTTCTTTCACTTCTGTGGTACTGAGGATATTGTAATGCTGAAAGAATCCACACTGAGCTGAGAGGCTGCTATTGAAAGATGAGTAGTCAGCAAATAACTCAGTTTGACTCACTTGGTAAATGTTTGAGCACACAGAGAGATTGTCCCTCAGTTCAACTTATTCTCAGCATGAGCAATTTTGTAGGTCAAAGTAAAGATGCATTGGCTCGAAGCACCTGGTCGTTTTTGCAGAGGTGTTAAACACTGGCCAAGAAAACCTTTTGTATTTCATAAGAACTAAATGTCTTTCTTAAGTAGCCCTGTTGTTAGCAAAGGGATTCTGATCTTGTTGTCAAAAGAAGAAAATCTGATAGGATGCATTCTTGGTGTACACTCTCACAAGTCTTAAACTCTTGCTTATTCCTCCCATTCTTTGTAGCTGTGTGACCTTGTGTTGGGGAAAGAAAAGTCAGGCAGTGTTTCAGAATATGCCTGGGTGGGTTGCAATGCCTGTGAGCTTTGACCTGTACTATTTGCTGGCATTAAAAAACTCTGTGGTGTTAACTTTTTGCATTAATGGGCTAACTCCCACAGAAAAGCATTCAACACCATGAAATGTTAAAATGCCAAACACTGGCTCTCTTGTTTTGATCAAAATACAGCCTGACCTCCACTGAAGTATCTCATGAAATATTTACTACTTGAGTTTTAGGTCATAGTGTTGCCAGGAGTGCCGCCAAGCCCTCTCAGTCTGCTCTTCTGCGGTTTCAAAGATATGAAAGATATGATAGTTTAAAAAACTTTCTCCTTAAGAGCATTGCAAATTTTATTTTTGCTCATAGCTTGCCACTGTAAATCCCAGAATGGTAAGGGTTGTAAGAACCTCAAGAGATCTAGTCCAGCCTCACTGCTGGAGCAGGTTGTTTTGAATTACATTTAATGAAATTGGTTGGTTTTTTTTTAAAGAAATGTATCATTTTTCTGTCAACATCTGTTTTAAGAGACTATTGGATCTTTATGGGACAGAGAGGTGGTCTCAGGGAATCTCCTCTTTTCCATTTAAATCCATGTTAGCTTAACCTCAATCAAAAATGTGTGTTGGTTCTTGATACTTGGCCCTGTGCAAGCTTGAGCTTCCTCATCTTAATGTCTTGAGCACAAAGACTCACCAGCTGTTGCCATGAAGAAGTGGCATGAGGAAAACAGAGTAGAAAAGAATTATTTTAGTTATAAACAATGTACTTCAGGTCAGGTGTGTGAGGACTGTGCAAGCTCCATGCCCATTACCCAGATTTGCAACTGTGGCACGTTTCACTCTCAATTATTTTGTTATTTAGCAGCAATGTGATATTAGAATAATGGTAATTCTTTCATAGGGAGAAAGATGATTGGTTTACTGTAGTAAAACTCCCCATGCATGTGGTACTATGTCATTAATGCTTTCTGGTTCTTGTGTGAGGGAAGCCTTGGCAGCACGCTGTACCCTTTGCAGAGCAAGTGGAAGGTACACCTTACCTTAAATCATTTGTAATGAAAATAAAAGTACTGGTCATTGTCATGACATATGCATGGCACTGGGGCACTGCAGGAATCGATGCTGCACTTGCTGTACTGGAATGACCTTGATGAGTCAGAGAAGGAGGGAGGAAGCAGTGGCAGTGAAAAGAAGCAGTGGAGGGTAGTCTTCTTGTCATCTGAGCAGTAAGGTGAGAAGTAGAGGGCTCAAGTGATCCACCAAGGTCAAGCTAGAAGTTGTTGGAAGAGCTGAGAATAGAACAGGAGCCACTTCCCTTCCAGTCTCTGCCTCACCACGACTGTCTGTCATACCATTTACTTGCTAATTTGGGAAGCTTTTATCAGTTTTCTTTGGAAATTGAGGTTTATTTTTGTCTATCCGTCAAGAGAAGGGCGCAGAATAACTATTTGATAGCGCACTCATAGGTCCACTCTGTGATACTGGAGAAGAGAAGCCAAGAGAGCGGTGCAGGGCTTTTATGACAGGCTTGCAGACAGCCAAAGTGGTGTGTGGCAGGTGTCCTTGTGTCTGCATTTGCAAGTCCCCAAACCCTTACTGCACTGACCGTGGTGCTAAAGCTTTGTATGTCTGTGTGTGCTGACATAGGCATCCTCAAGACTTGCCGCCATTGGCAAACCAGGTCCTGTTAGATGCTGGCTTTTATTTTGCCAATCAGCAAACAACCCAACTGGAAACCTCTTTCCTAATAATATTAGAGTCTCTTGAGTTCTGCTTGATGCAAAGCAGTAATGAAATGAGTCATTTTGCTGCTAATGGTTTAGGGATTGAATTGCTTGCCAGTAAGAACGAGGGATAAATAACCTGTTGCTAGTGCTGCTGCCACCCTTCTGACGCTGTTGCTTAATCCTTTTGACGCACCAGGAAGGGGAGAGGAGAGACTTACAAAAATAATTGCAAGATGTGCATCAGGATGATGAGAGGGCTACACAAACATGGCAAGGCTACTGACATGGCTGGGTTTCATTAAATATTGTTCCCATGGTATTCGTTGGGGCATCAGAATCTGAAGGGATTTGTTACTGGGAAAACCAATATTAGAAATGTCAGCTTTTTTTTTCTGGCATCGAGTCTCAAGTTCATCGCAGCTACTCAGGCAGTTGAAAGCTACTTTGAAGTGACACTGTGAACAGTACTTTCTTTAGTCTGAGGTCTGTTAATTGTGCCAGAAAATTATTTGCTCTTTTCTCAAGAAAAAGAAAACTGTATTGCTTAACTGGGCTGATGAGTGCTTCTGAGAGTGACCCTAGTGATCAGGCTCTGCCTTTTAGCCCCTTCACTCTTTCACTGTTCTCATCCTCCCCTGTCCTTGGAGATGCACCTGACTTGTTAGTTCTTACTGAAGACCATCCAAAAAATGAGTTGGTGCCAAAGACTACTTTCAAGCATCTGATACTTCTTTTCTTTGTCATGCCCTGCTGCTTCCCAGCATTATACACTCATTTGCCTCCTTTGCTTCGTTTATGGTAGCTATCAGTGATATGCTCTTCCTTTGTTCTAGCTTCAGTCAGCTGTGTCTGTGCTGTTAGTAACTCTTGAGCACGTTTTACTTAAAACCTAATGGGTAAATGCTTTATCACTTTCCTGTGAAATGTAATTTTTGCTGGCATGGATCATATCCCAGAGGCCAACTGATGATGTGAGCAACTGCTGAAGTTCTTTGCTTTGCTGCTGAAAGTATGTAGTTAGGATTCTGGTGAAAGGCCTGGAGCACAAACCCTATGAGGAGAGGTTGAGGGAGCTGGGGGGTTGTTTAGCCTGGAGAAGAGGAGGCTCTGGGGTGACCTTATTGCTGTCTACAGATACCTGAAGGGAGGTTGTAGCCAGGTGGGGGTTGGTCTCTTCTTCCAGACAACCAGCAACAGAACAAGGGGACACAGTCTCAAGTTGTCCTGGGGGAGGTATAGGCTGGATGTTAGGAGGAAGTTCTTGCCAGAGAGAGTGATTTGCCATTGGAATGGGCTGCCCAGGGAGGTGGTGAAGTTGCTATCACTGGAAATGTTCAAGAAAAGCCTGGATGAGGCACTTGGTGCCATGGTCTAGTTGACTGGATAGGGCTGGGTGCTAGGTTGGACTGGATGATCTTGGAGGTCTCTTCCAACCTGGCTGATTCTATGATTCTATGATCTCCTTTTGGTGTATATAAAACCAGCGGCTTATGTTCATAGATTTAGACCTTTCCTATGCTGTAAGCCATTTGTAAAGCAGATCGTGGTCCTGCCTTCCTTTTCAGGACATAACAACAGTTATGTGCATTTGTGATGCTTTTGATGCATGTATCCTGAAATGCTATTTTCAGAACTTTGCACAGTTGTGTTTTTCTTAACATAAAATCAGTTACCTTAAGTGTAAAAAACTATCTTGTTTTGCAAGATAAAATTACTTACAGTTATTTTTCCAAGAGAAACCCTCTTACAGTGTTCTGTTTGTGTTCTTTTTCAAGTGGACCTTTTGGTGGTGTACATTTTCATATGTCAATTGTCAAACATATCTGCAATATAATTTAGTTTTATCTGTTGGTTATATAACTTACTGACCTCAAGACTTTGGCTAATCTCTTTCAGATCAAGGAATCTATTGTTGGTGAAATAAGACGAGAAATAGTAAGTGGGTTGTTGGCAGCTGTGTCACCTCAAAGCAGATCTGCAACTGCAAAACAAGATACACAGCCATGAAACTGGTACTGCAGGTAATCTTTGGCAATCTGCCAGAACCAGATTATTTTTTTATCATATGAAATATCATTGTTAACTTAAACCATGCTTGTTTGTATTTTCCCCTTGAAATGGAAGTGATCGAAACCGAAGCTCATTAAATGCAGAGGATGCTGTTAATCCCAGATACCTTTGGAAAATCAACTTGTTTATAGTTTGGCTCATTCTACTGTCAGCTTTCATGCAGCAGTCATAGAATCATAGAATCAACCAGGTTGGAAGAGACCTCCAAGATCATCCAGTCCAACCTATCACCCTGCCCTAGCCAATCAACTAGACCATGGCACTAAGTGCCTCATCCAGTCTTTTCTTGAAGACCCCCAGGGACGGTGCCTCCACCACCTCCCTGGGCAGCCCATTCCAATGGGAAATCACTCTCTCTGTGAAGAACTTCTTCCTAATATCCAGCCTATACCTACCCTGGCACAACTTGAGACTGTGTCCCCTTGTTCTATTGCTGGTTACCTGGGAGAAGAGGCCACCCCCCACATGGCTACAATGCCCTTTCAGGTAGTTCTAGATCACCCCTGAGCCTCCTCTTCTCCAGGCTAAACAGGCCCAGCTCCCTCAACCTCTCCTCATAGGGTTTGTGTTCCAGGCCCCTCACCAGCTTCGTTGCCCTTCTCTGGACATGTTCCAGCACCTCAACATCCTTCTAGAATTGAGGGGCCCAGAACTGGACACAGTAATCAAGGTGTGGCCTGACCAGTGCTGAGTACAGGGGAAGAATAACCTCCCTTGTCCTACCGGCCACACTGTTCCTGATGCAGGCCAGGATGCCATTGGCTCTCTTGGCCACCTGGGCACACTGCTGGCTCATCTTCAGCTTACTGTCTATCAGTACCCCCAGTCCTTGCATTTTAGTTTCAGTGTGCTCCATGATGACTTTGGATGTGAATGCATCATGCAAGAGTATGTGTGTGTTTTGCCTGCCTTAGCTACAAATATTATCAAAGCATAACAAGCAGAAAATCTAATTTAGATGTTTGTCTTGCTTTTTCTTTAAGGTTGGATGTAGTCCGAAACGCTGTGGGATTCTGCTTTGGGTGGCATACACTGGTGGAAGTGTCAAGTTCAAAATTTTGCTTCAGGAGATGTTAAAGCTGCTGAGATAGGCTACTGTGTTAGACACTTGGTTCCATGGTGTGTACCTTTCCTCGAGTTCCTCTAAGAAGACTTAGACACTTTAACTAGTTCATTACTTTCCTTTAAAGCATCAACAAAACTGTGGCTCTCTGAAAGGTTTTGTATTTATTTGTATGTCCCTGATGTAAATTTTTATATAGCTAACTTCTTTGTCTAATAATGCATCATGAAACTTGAAGATTTCCAGATGTAACCAATTTATAAATAACACAAATGCATTCAGCCTAGCTTTTTAGAAAAAATAATAATAATAATAAAATACCACACAACACACACAAAAAAAAACAACAAACCCAAACACTGACCTCTGTGAGGTATTTATTGTGCAATAACTGATCCACTTTAAGAGCTTGAAACAACCAATAATGGTTTCCACTGCTGTTATGTAGTGCCATGTCAGAAGAAGGAAACAATCTTGTAAACATTACTGTTAATCCTTGGGGCTGTTACTGTTAGCACAGTGGTAGAAAGACATGAGGTTACTTAAAACTACTTAAAGTTCTGACACTGAAAGCCTTATCTTTGTGTAGAAGATGACTTTTTAACTAATTTTATTTGCTTCCTGACTGTTTACCCATCCCTCTGTAGAAAAGTGCCTTATTTTAAGTACTGTTTTTTGGTTTTATGTTGACTGCTGTCAGTCATACCAAGAGAAGTTCTATTCTGCTTTATATTAACCAAAATGCAATAAAAGTACTGATCTTCTGAAAGCAATTAGCATGTGCAACTTGGAATGGGTGAACGACCTTGCTTGTGTTCTGGGGTGGATTGAAAAAACCCTCTTTTCCTTCCCCATCCTTCAGTAAGTGTATTTTCATTTAGCCTTCTGAATATGCTTTTGTTCTGATGGAGCAAGTTGGAAGTCATTGGAGATTTTATGTGGTCAAATAGACATGTGTTAGATATGTAATACCCCATTTTTCTGTCCTTGGAATTTCTGCTCCTTTGCCATTTCCATCTACTAAAACTCTTTACACTATCTCAAGGTCTTTAATCAAAAATAGTTTCAAATATAACAATATCATATGGAAAAGTTTCTAAGTTTTTAAATTGTGTTAGGAAGGCACACAAGGGCTGATTTCTTTTAAAAAAAAAGTGTATATTAAACCAATAAAATATTTATTTTGCTTATAATCTGTATCAGTCTTTTTCATTGTGCATGGTTTGCTCTTAACCAAAACAAGCAACAAATCTGATCAAATATTTCATGGATTGGAGAACAAGAAGAGAGACCAGGGCCTGGGTTTTCCAAAGCTTTCAGATATTGGGAAACGTGGAACATAAATTTGAGATAAATGTTGGCACTTTAAACTGAACTCTTTAAGTTACTGGCTCTTGTAACTCCAAAAATTGGCTTGTTTTTGATTTCTCCTGAGTTCATCCCTGTGAGTAGAGCCAGAGCTTTCTTGAAAACCTGGCCCTACATGTTTGAGAGTTGAAATATCAGCTCTGACAGTATTTATTCATGGCAATCCATATGAGGTGGTAAGCCGTAGTAGGATTCTGTTTTCCTTTTCAGCTTGCATGAGTATGCTGTTCCGTCCCAGAAAGCCAATGCAGGGCATCAGCCAGACCTGAGTGTCTGCAAGCTTCCTTCTCAAATGCACAACCCCAAAACCTGTTCAAATAATTGCAGCAGAGGACGCTGCTTCTTGTCCTCCAGACAGGTAAGTTAACACACTTGACTGTTAATATAGGTCTTGTGCTACTCTAAAGGTGGCAGCTGTGGCTCTCAGAATGATGGAGAAAAGCATTTCCAGAGCTGGTGGCTGTTGCGCACTGATTGCCAACACCATCCTGCGTGGGAGCAGCAGCCTGGTTCAGTGCTCTGGGCAGAAATGTCAATTGTAGGTAACTTCCAGGAGTGATCTCTTCTCCCGAATTACTAATGATAGGACAAGAGGAAATGGACTCAAGTCACATCAGGGGAGGTTTAGGTTGGATGTTCGGAGGAAATTCTTTACTGAGCGGGTGGTCAGGCACTAGAACTGGGTGCCCAGGGAGGTGATGGAGTCACCATCCCTTGAGGTGTTTAAAAGGAGAGTGGATGTGGCATTTGAGGCTATGGTCTAGTGATTAAGGATGCTGGGATGAAGGCTGGAGTTGGATGATCCTGGTGGTCCTTTCCAACCATAGCGATTCACAGTGATTAGATGCTTTGCTGAGGGATTTGGTTTCATCAAGGACTTGTCAGTGTGAAACTAGTGATAGGATTCAATGATCTCAAAGGTCTCTTCCAATCTAAGAAATACTGTGATTCTGTGTCTGTGATGCTTCTGCTCATACCTTGTGAGAACATTTTACCTCAGCAGCACAGAGTCTAGTGTTTAATGTATCCTGAGGAATGAAAAATAGTGCCAATTTTTCTTGCAGCTGATGGAAAGCAGATTTGTGATGTTCTGGCATAATATAGAATTAAAGGCATTTCAAAATGACATTTCTAAAAACTCTACTGAGACTAATAAATATACAAGTGCCTATTTTACCATAGCCTTGATAACAAATTTTTGCCATTCTTAAAGACACTTCAAGCTTCTGAGTGACACTTATGTAGATACAGAAATCATAGAATCATAGAATCAACTGGGTTTGAAGAGACCTCCAAGATCATCCAGTCCAACCTAGCACCCAGCTCTAGCCAGTCAACTAGATCATGGCACTAAGTGCCTCACGCAGGCTTTCCTTGAACAACCCCCTGTGGAGGTTTGTCTCTTCTCCCAGGCAACCAGCAACAGAACAAGGGGACACAGTCTCAAGTTGTGCCAGGGAAAGTATAGACTGGATGTTAGGAGGAAGTTCTTCACAGAGAGAGTGATTGGCATTGGAATGGGCTGCCCAGGGAGGTGGTGGAGTCACCATCCCTGGAGGGTTCAAGAAAAGCCTGGATGAGGCACTCAGTGCCATGGTCTAGTTGATTGGATAGGCTGGGTGCTAGGTTGGCCTGGATGATCTTGGAGGTCTCTTGCAACCTGGCTGATTCTATGATTCTATGACCTCCAGGGATGGTGACTCCACCACCTTCCTGGGCAGCCCATTCCAATGCCAATCACTCTCTCTGGCAAGAACTTCCTCCTAACATCCAGCCTATACCTTTTCTGGCACAACTTGAGACTGTGTCCCCTTGTTCTGTTGCTGGTTGTCTGGGAGAAGAGACCAACCCCCACTTGGCTATGACCTCCCTTCAGGTAGTTGCAGACAGCAATGAGGTCTCCCCTGAGCCTCCTCTTCTCCAGGCTAAACAACCCCAGCTCCTTCAGCTTCTCCTCACAGGGTTTGTGTTCCTGTTAACAACAACAACAACAACAAGAAAAAATAGTAAAACTGCCATGCCCTGTTGTCACAGAGGTTAAGTTGAACTAGCATCAAGCTCTATTGACATTTCTGTTGTGCCTTAGGAGCAGCTGTCTTTACTATTGGACACACACCTGACCTGCCTGCATTGTCCTTTAGCAGTGTCACTTCAGCTGTGGCAGTTTGCTGAGCATAGACAATTTTTGTTTAGGGATTAAACTTGCTACTTTCCTTACAAATCAGCATTGTTGTTTTTAATGCCAGTCTGCTGTTTTATATGTAATGTGTGCAGATTGAAACAGCTCTATGAGTGGCTGATAAATATTGGTCAGTCACATGTGCTGTGTGTAAAGCCATCAGTAGTGCCAGAGTGTTGTGGGATGCTGTTCTAAATTTCACTGTGATAGTCATCTTGGTGGCTGCCAGCTGGCTGCAAGAATACTCAGCCATGGTCTGTATTTTGGTGCCATGGTCTAGCCTTGAGCTCTGTGGTAGAGGGTTGGACTTGATGATCTATGAGGTCTCTTCCAACCTTGGTGATACTGTGATACTGTGAAGTTGTGCTGGGGGAGGTCTAGGCTGGATGTGGGGAGGAAGTTCTTCCCAGCAAGAGTGATTGGCATTGGAATGGGCTGTCAGAGAGGTGGTGGAGTCACCATCCCTGGAGGTGTTTGAGAGAAGACTGGATGAGACACTTAGTGTCACGGTCTAGTTGACTGGCTAGGGCTGGGTGCTAGGTTGGACTGGATAATCAGGCTGGGGACTGAGTGGCTGGAGAGCAGGCAGGAGGAAAGGGACCTGGGGGTACTGATAGATAGTAGGCTGAAGATGAGCCAGCAGTGTGCCCAGGTGGCCAAGAGAGCCAAAGGCATCCTGGCCTGCATCAGGAACAGTGTGGCCAGTAGGACAAGGGAGGTTATTCTTCCCCTGGACTCAGCACTGGTCAGGCCACACCTTGAGTACTGTGTCCAGTTCTGGGCTCCTCAATTCAAGAGAGATGTTGAGGTGCTGGAATGTGTCCAGAGAAGGGCAACAAAGCTGGTGAGGGGCCTGGAACACAAACCCTATGAGGAGAGGCTGAGGGAGCTGGGCCTGTTTAGCCTGGAGAAGAGGAGGCTCAGGGGGGACCTTATTACTGTCTACAACTACCTGAAAGGGCATTGTAGCCAGGTGGGGGGTGGCCTCTTCTGCCAGGCAACCAGCAACAGAACAAGAGGACACAGTCTCAAGTTGTGCTGGGGAAAGTATAGGCTGGATGTTAGGAGGAAGTTGTTGGCAGAGAGAGTGATTGGCATTGGAATGGGCTGCCCAGGGAGGTGGTGGAGTCACTGTCACTGGAAGTGTTCAAGAAAAGCCTGGCTGAGGCACTCAGTGCCATGGTCTAGTTGACTGGACAGGGCTGGGTGCTAGGTTGGACTGGATGATCTTGGAGGTCTCTTCCAACCTGGTTGATTCTGTGATTCTCTGGGTTCTTAATGTCTGGGGTTTTTATTTTAAACAAAGTTACAGTAGAGCCTCAATTTTACATTCCAGTTGTTTCCTTCAGTGTTACAGTCAGTCCAGATTTAATATGGATATAATCTAATTTTATTCTAAAGTCCAGACAAACTACAGTTCTGCTTATTGGAAAGCACATGAGATTTACCCTCTTCTTGGTGAGGAAGCATATTCTAGAATGGCTTTCTGCTGAAATACCTCCCTAAAGCCAGTACAAGAATTCTGGTTTCTGCACAGTTGACCTGTATTCCAGACATTAGACATAGAACATTTGACTGTCAAATCAGATTATGTCCCATTAATCTAGCTCATTTCCTATGTTTTGGATGTGTATTCTATGGATGTAGTGCACAGCACCTACCAGTAAATATCTGTGTCTCGTTTGACAGCTTGGATTGCCATGAGTCCCAGAAGAATGACATTGATGAGGACACAGAGTGTCTGCTCAGGAAGTTTGCTGATGACACCAAGCTGGGAGGCTTGGCTGATATAGCTGAAGGCTGTGTGGCCATCCAGAGAGACCTGGACAGCCTGGAGAGCTGCACAGAGGAACCAGGTGAAGTTCAACAAGGACAAGTGCAGAGTCCTGCATCTGGGGAGGAATAATAAACTGCACCAGCACAGGCTGGGAGGTGATCTGCTGGAGAGCAGTCCTATGGAGAAGGACCTGGGGGTCCTGGCAGATAACAAGTTAACCATGGCACAGCAATGTGCCCTTGTGTCCAAGAAGGCCAATGGGATCCTGGGGTGTGTTAGGAAGAGTGTGTCCAGCAGATTGAGGGAGGTTCTCCTCCCCCTCTAATCTGCCCTGGTGAGACCACATCTTGAATACTGTGTTCAGTTTTGGGCTTCTCAGTTTAAGAGGGATCTCAGTTTAAGAGGGACAGGGATCTGCTGCAGAGGGTCCAGCGGAGGGCTAGGAGGATGATGAGGAGACTGGAGGGCATGGCTTATGAGGAGAGGCTGAGAGACTTGAGACTTTTTAGCCTGGAGAATAGAAAACTTAGAGGGGATTTGATAAATAAGTATCTGAGGGCTGGCCAGGAAGGGAGGGACAGGCACTGCTCACTTGCTCCCTGTGATAAGGCACGGAGCAATGGGTGTAAGTTGCAGCAAAAGAAGTTCCACCTCAACACAAGGAGGAACTTCTTTACTGTAAGGCTCACAGAGCGCTGGAACAGGCTTCCCAGAGAGGCTGTGGAGTCTCCTTCTCTGGAGACTTTGAATTCTTGTCTCGATGTGTTCCTCTGTGATCTGTATTAGATAATATTGTCCTGCTCTGGCAGGGGGGGTTGGACTCGATGACCTGCTTGGGTCCCTTCCAACCCCTAACATCCTGTGATCCTGTGAAGAAGACTTGAATAGGTGATATTGCTTCCTAGATTCTCAGATAAAAGTAACCTTACACTGATTATGATTAAAATTATACTGCCAAGGAATCATCATCTCAACTAAAGAGGTCGTAGAAATAGCTGTGTTTTTCACTTAACAGGGCTTTATGAATCCATGTGTATAGTATCACAGTATCACACAGTATCATCAGGGTTGGAAAAGACCTCACAGATCATCAAGTCCAAACCTTTACCACAGAGCTCAAGGCTAGACCATGGCACCAAGTGCCACGTCCAACCTTGCCTTGAAGTGCCCCAGGGACGGCGACTCCACCACCTCTCCGGGCAGCCCATTCCAGTGCCCAGTCAGTATGTGAGCATGATCAATGGATGAATACTGGGGATGGAAATTTGGGATAGGCTGTTACTAGGCCAACAGCTCTCACTGAATATCCCACCAACACTCCTGCTGCTCAGCAGAACTGTCCTGTGTCTTGGCCTGCCTGCAGCAGCACTTACTGCTCATGAGACAGTCCTGATCTGCTCTGTGTTCTCCTACCCCTGCAGCTTTTAAATTCTTTGCATTTTCAGCATGTAAATAGCAGACTGTTTCCAGAGATTGAGTGGGAGCCACCCTGACTGCAATGCCTGGGCTGTTTTGAGTATGTCACTGTTTATTCTTGCAAGGGTTGTATTTTAGCACCTATGAGCAATGCCCAATGTACAGCCTCAAAAAGAAAACCTGTCCATGAACATTTGGGCACAGCAATGACTGCATCCAGGGTTCATGCTTTCTACCTCCTTTTTGCCAACACCAAGAGTTGTGAAGTGGATGTCTCTGTATAGACAAATGCAGTGAAAAAACTTTGTCAGTTGATTAGAAAAGGGCAGAAGGAAGAGGGGTGCTGAAGTCCCCTTTGGCTGCAGCAGAAAGACAGTGAGGAGCAGCTGGGAAGCAATATACTCTGCAGTGTTTTTTCCTGTGATGCTGGTAGGGCTGCCCATCAGTATGCTGAAAAGATGCTGGCATGAGGAGTGGTCTGCTTCTAGGCCAAGTACTCACTTTGTGATGCCACTCTGGTGGAGAACTGTAGCTGAGTGCTTCCATACATCTGCAGTGGTGAAATTAGGAGCCAAAGCCTTAAGCAGATTGGCTTTACAACAAGCTCCAGCTCTTCTCCTCTCCAAGAATCATAGAATGGCAGGGGATTAGAAGAGACCTCTGGAGATCCTCCAGTCCATCTCCCCTGCAGGTATGCCTAGATCACACTGTGCAGGAACACATCCAGGTGAGTTCTGAGAGTCTTTAGAGAAGGGGACTCCATAACCTTTCTGGGCAGCCTCTTTCAGTGTTCCATCAGCCTCAAAGTAAAGATGTTTTTCATTAAATTCATGTGAAACCTCCTGTATTCTACTTTGTACCTGTTGCCCCTTCTCCTGTCACTGGGCACCCCTGAAAAAGCCCAGCCTCATCATCATAACCTACACCCTTTAAATATTTATGTGCATTTATAAGATCCCCTCTCAGTCTTCTCTTTTCCAGACTAAATAGCCCCAAGTCTCTCAGCCTCTCCTAATAAGAGAGCTACTCCTCTTCCCTAATATCCTTGTGGTCCTCTGTTGGAGTCTCTCCAGTAGTTTCCTATCCCTCTTGAACTGGAGAAAAACTGAGGCAGATCACAGGCACAGCAGAAATTCTGAAAGGAGAATGCAGGACAAAGATCCTTGAATCCCCTTCCCAGTAGCCTTGTCTTTAGATGACAAAAAGTACATAAACTTGTAACACAGCAGGGGAAATAGGCAGGACCTGTGCTTTTAGTGCTTGGAGAACTTGTCCATGAGATATTAAAAGACATTGCTTCATACCAGGACCCAGGGAACAACACAGGAAGGAAAGATCTTGTACACTTCTTTTTAATTCCATAATAATTTTAGCTGAATCATGAAAGAATCTGAAACACTGTGGGGAGTGCATTAAAAGAGGTGAGCTAAAAGGATCTGGCAATACTTAAATAGGCTTCAGTTCTTCCACAGACTATGGAGGAGTCTATGGAAAATGGAAACATGCTTTGCCTGGAGACAGCTAGTGCTGCAGGTTAGGTGTAAGAGAGAGCTGATGTACTAATCTTGAAATGTTATATCCCAGTGCCCTCTGAAATATGCCTCTGAGGCTATCTTAAAAATACTCTTATTGTTGTAGTGCATGTGAAGATTGCAGCCAGCTGCAATTAGGCACAGAGAGGATGGCTGCAGAAACAAACCTTTGCATTGCATTGGTGGTGGACCACTCTCTGAGGCAAAGCAGCCCGATGAGGGATTTGTCCTTGTGTCTTGTCCTGTCCTGCCATCTGGCTCCCTCCCAAATCTACCAAGAAGTGTTTTTGTTGGTTAGCTTTCTTCATACAATTGTTGAGCTCTCTTCTCAGATACCATTACTGTGACTTTGAGACATGATTCCTTTTGATAGCACTGTCTTGCAGACTAGAGCTGAAGCACACTTCTATAACCCTTTCTACATTGAATGTTTGCATATTTTTTCATGAGCTGAATGTCTTTTTTTCAACTGACTTTACTATTGACCTTTGTAGTAATTACAGCTTCTGTTATATGGTAACATACACTGTAATTGCAGTATAATTTAATACATGAAGTTGTGTAGACATCTGTAGTATTATAGAGGATATGGCAAACAGTTTCTTCATTTCTCCCTATGAGGAAAGGCTGAGGGAGCTGGGGGTGTGCAGCCTGGAGAAGAGGAGGCTCAGGGGGGACCTCATTGCTGTCTACAACTACCTGAAGGGAGGCTGTAGCCAGGTGGGGGTTGGTCTCTTCTGCCAGGCAACCAGCAACAGAACAAGGGGACACAGTCTCAAGTTGTGCCAGGGGAGGTCTAGGCTGGATGTTAGGAGGAAGTTGTTGTCAGAGAGAGTGATTGGCATTGGAATGGGCTGCCCAGGGAGGTGGTGGAGTTGCTATTGCTGGAAGTGTTCAAGAAAAGCCTGGCTGAGGCACTTAGTGCCATGGTCTAGTTGATTGTCTAGGGCTGGGTGCTAAATTGGCCTGGTGACCTTGGAGGTCTCTTTTCAACCTGGTTGATTCTATGATTCCATATACTTAAAATATACTATTTGTTGCTATATGTAATAGCAAAGCAACTGGGAAATATTTTTCTCACTTTTTCTAGGAGTGGGCAAACAAAAAGTATTTTGGTTTATGTATGAACATTTTTTTAGAGAAATGCCATAACTTCAGATTTCTGTGTGGGTCCTCCCCCATGTCTATCCCTGTGTGTATATGCTGTGTCTGGAGCTGCTGCTGAAGTTAATGGCATGTCTGTTGATGAAGGACATGTGAGATTGGATAGTTAGGCTGTCCTGAAAACACTTAATTGTCCTTTTGTGAAAGTGGTATCTGCCCCTCTTACTTTAGTGTCTTAGACTCAGTCACACCAGCAGAACTGGGGCAGTGGTGATCTGGCTCTAATTGCCTTTGGAAGCCTATAAAGCAGCTAAGAGAGCCAAAGGCATCCTGGGCTGGACCAGGAACAGTGTGGCCAGTAGGATGAGGGAGGTTATTCTTCCTCTGGACTCAGCACTGGTCAGGCCACAGCTTGTGTCCTGTGTTCAGTTCTGGGCTCCTCAACTCAAGAGAGATGTTGAGGTGCTGGAACATGTCCAGAGAAGGGTGACAAAGATGGTGAGTAGCCTTGTGAGGAGAGGCTGAGGGAGCTGGGGGTGTGCAGCCTGGAGAAGAGGAGGCTCAGGGGGGACCTCGTTGCTGTCTACAACTACCTGAAGGGAGGCTGTAGCCAGGTGGGGGTTGGTCTCTTCTCCCAGACAACCAGCAACAGAACAAGGGGACACAGTCTCAAGTTGTGCCAGGGGAGGTCTAAGCTGGATGTTAGGAGGAAGTTCTTGCCAGAGAAGAGTGGCATTGGAATGGGCTGCCCAGGGAGGTGGTGGAGTTGCCGTCGCTGGAAGTGTTCAAGAAAAGCCTGGCTGAGGCACTTAGTGCCATGGTCTGGTTGATTGGACAGGGCTGGGTGACAGGTTGGACTGGATAATCTTAGAGGTCTCTTCCAACCTGGTTGATTCTTTGATTCTTTTTTGTGGTAACTGAAACTGATCATTTCACTTTGGCACTGAAAATATTCAGGACTCAACCAGAGAGGGCCCAGGACAACCTGATCCTGGGGCTTGCTTCAAGCAGTAGGTGGGACAAGGTGTCAGGTACTTTAAGCAAAGAGGTAGGTTAAGCCAGTGGCTACCATCTGTCATTTCATACACTTCTTTTGAATTAAGGTGAAATAAAAAGAGAAAATAAATTGTAGTTATTGAAGAGCACTGCTGGTATGATTGATGAAATGATTTTCCTAGTCTTGGGAAAAGGCACTGGTTTTGTGCCCCAAAGCAGCCCTCTGAATTGTAGCCATCTAAAAGTGAGGTAAGTAGTCTGAGTCAGATTTACCTTTTCTATGTTTAGTGGAGAGAATCTATCACTGAATGCCATATTCCACTTAATTTAGATCAGGACAAAATTCCCTTTGGTATGTGCAGCACGAGGGAGCCCAGACGGCTAGCACAAATGTGGATGATCTCAGAGTCTGCAGCCATGTGAGACAGAGCCCACCAGAACAAGTGACAGCCTACATTTGCAAACCCAGCCTGAACTGCAACCCCACGTAGTACACCAGATAAGCTTCATGAAAATGTAGGCGTCTGTGTGGATTCATCATCAAAAAAACCTTCCTGGAAGAGGTTTAGAAAAGAACTTGAAAGGGCAAAGGCAATGGTTTGATATGTGAGAGGAGAAGAGTGGTTCTGGCACACTGTAACAGATTATTGCATCCACCCCTCCTACTACCTCCACCCCCAAAATCTGAAAACTTCCTGATTTGTGCTCATCAATAATTAAGAGCCCATCAGCAATACTCTGAGGGAGCTTGCATTGCACTTCTGAGCAGCCAGTTAGTAATGTACAGTGGAGAGATCCTCTTTTTCAAATCCCAGGGCTCCAGGCCATGCGATGCTAGTATTGCATTTTCAATTAGCTTCTGAGTGAATGCTTGGCATATGTGGAAGTGAACTGCTACACAATTAGCTTATTGTTCCTTTCAGCTTTGTGCTGAGAGGATCTGAAAGACTGCTGAAGAGAGAGGAGAGGAGAGGGGGGAAAATAAAATCTCTAAGGCAGTGGCATCTCCTTGGATGTGGAACAGGAGAGTTGCTTGCCTCACAGATTGCTGGGCTAAGTCGGGAGTTAGAGCTGCTCCAGAGGAGCACCCAGCCTGGCTGGGAGGAGGGTGCCCGGGGAGAGGAGCAGAACAAGTCTCCGGCTCTGGACTCTTCTCTCGTCTGACTCGCCTCAGCACTACCATGGAGCCCAACAGCCCTAAAAAAATACAGTTTGCAATGCCACTCTTTCAGAGCCAAATCGACCCCGAGGCAGCTGAGCAGGTAAGATGATGGAATGGTGTAGAAATAGGAGGAAGAAGTGAGGTGAAAACAGATAATACTTACCACCTAAATGCTTTTCTGACTTGTGTGAGTGTCACTTTGGATTAAATGCTCTAGGGGATACAGGGGTATATGGATATATCCAGATATCATCTCCATATGCTCATGATATCTGGAGATATGCAAACAACAAGAATATGTCCTTTAGCCAGAATAAGACTTGTTTACCTTGGGTGGGCTTATCCAGTATATATTTGTTGTGCCTTTTCCATATCTGAACTTGTACCCTGATGTATGCACTTCACATGTACACAATTGCTCAGCAAAGCAGCTCAAGTGATATTTATATTTTTACAATACCAGATTTATACTTTTTATATGTATTATACAATCTTTATACTTTTACAATACCATATTTATACTTTTTATATGTATTATACTCTCTTTATACTTTTACAATACAATATTTATAATTTTTATATATATTATGCTCTCTTTATACTTTTACAATACCTTATATATACTTTTTATACATATTATACTCTCTTTATACTTTTACAATACCATATTTATACTTTTTATACATATTATGCTCTCTTTATACTTTTACAATACAATATTTATACTTTTTATATGTATTATACTATATTTATATTTTTAGTACAATATTTATACTTTTTTATATATTATACTCTATCTATACTTTTACAATACAATATTAATACTTTTTAAATATATGATGCTATATTTATACTTTTACAATACATTATTTATAATTTTTATATATATTATACTCTATTTATACTTTTACAATACAATATTTATACTTTTTATATATTATGCTATAGTTATACTTTTACTATACAATATTTATACTTTTTAACATATTATACTCTATTTATACTTTTACAATACAATATTTATACTTTTTAATATATTATGCTATATTTATACTTTTACAATACAATGTTTATAATTTCTGTATATATTATACTCTATTTATATTTTTACAATACAATATTTCTACTTTTTTCTATATTATACTCTATTTATACTTTTACAACACAATATTTCTACTTTTTTCTATATTATACTATATTTATACTTTTACAATATAATATTTATACTTTTTTAATATATTATACTATATTTATACTGTTACAATACAATGTTTATAATTTCTCTATATATTATACTCTATACTTTTACAATACAATATTTCTACTTTTTTCTATATTATACTCTATACTTTTACAATACAATATTTATACTTTTTAATATATTATACTCTATTTATACTTTTACAATACAATATTTATACTTTTTAATATATTATACTCTATTTATACTTTTACAATATAATATTTATAATTTCTATATATTATACTCTATTTATACTTTTACAATACAATATTTATACTTTTTTATATTTATATATTTATATTTATATATTATGCTGTATTTATGCTTTTACAATACAATATTACTTTTACATAACGCAAAAGGTGAAGCTGATCAAAGTACCTAACTGAGATTTTCTGCAGAAGTCATCTTATTATGTATTTTGCATGACAGTTATCAGTTCAGTGACATCCTGTAATTCTCATTATCTTTATAGTCTACCTCACTGTTACAGTGGTTTATACACTTGAAAACTATATAGAAGTAGAAATACACCTGACTTATGTCTGCATTGGAATGATGTGTATGCTATCTTAGGTTTTGAGTCATGCCCAAAACATGCACATAATGTATATATATAGCAATACAGTTGTCTAAGGAGGAAAAGATATCTGTTATTGTGTACAGATATACATAGCTGTGCATAGACAAAGGCACAAGGAATTTCATGAGAGAAGCTGGGTAAGTTGTAATTAGGTGACCCAGTGTATTTCTCTCAGTGGAAGTCATCCTTGACATTTGCTTCTATTTCAGTAAGTCTAGTTTTGGATGATACCAGGGGAATATCATAACCTTGATAGTTCTGTGCCATCAGCTACAAAATTCTCTACACCTTTAGGACAGGTATCTGGTGTCCTGATTATTCAGATGCCGTGCCTTTTAAAAGGCATCTACCAGAAAGTGATGATGTGTGAGTGACCACTGAATGAAGAAATAGTAGAAGGGTGCAGAAGAAATTTGCTGCAGGTCTTTATTTTCTCCACTGGTACACCTGAGCTGTGGAATCTCACAGTATCACAGTATCTCCGTACCTTATGGAACAGATCTGCAATGACTTCTAGCAGGTTGTGTTCTGATCTTAGCCTGACATCTGTGAGAACCATAGGATTAGGATTTCCCGGAGTTCTGACGGCTTTTGAAATGCTGTGGCCCAAACTCTGCACAGTGTTTATGGGCAGTCCTTTCTTTATGCTGAGAATTTAATTCCCACTGCTATAGAGTTTCACTGTGTATGATGAAATTAAAGTAGTAAATTCTACTGTCAGCTACAGTTATGCTAATCTGGAATAAACCCATTAACTCTGATGATGTAACTTTCCATTTCCATCTCTGGAAGTAAAATTTGAACCCAAATAAATCCAGATGTTGGCTCAGCAACTGAAGAAGGCGAACACGCTGTCATTGAGGTTTTACCTCTGAATGGTTTCTAGCTGCAGTCCTCTTGGTCTCCCTCTTTAAATTCAGCCAAGTATCAATAGCCTGGGGGCAACACGAAGCTTTCAGTGCAAATGTATGCATTATAGGAAGGCAGTTCAATACCATGTAGTTCAACCAGTGCTAATGGAACAAAAAGAATTGCATACAGGGCAGGATTATGTATTGAGATGTAAAGATCTGTTGCGAAATGACTTAAGAGTACTAGGCGTTTGCACATGTAAGGTCACAAACTACTACGACCGTTCTCCTGATGCAAAACTAAATTTGAGTATTTTAAGTTATGGCTGATATATGTTGGCAAAAACTTATTCAAGATGATTGCAAATCCTTAAAGGTCCTTGTAAAAGCAACAGCTTGGCCCTTGATGGTTGTCAGACTAGATGAGCAGTCAGTAAGACAGTGGCATGCTGATGTTCTTTAAGTATTTTCCTCCTTAATTTTGCCTGGTCTATGTTCAGGAGGACACCAGATGGAATTTTGTGTTTGTTCGTTTCTCTGTGGTTTGTGTGCAAGTTGATGGACCCTAATGACTCGTTGGTTTATGCCTGTTACAGATCAGGAAAAGGAGGCCTACACCAGCATCACTCGTTATCATGAATGAACATGTGCCCCCGGGTAAGTGCCAACCATTGCACCTGCGTACACAGAACTGTCTGCAAATTGATGTTATTAACTGCACGGTTAGAAAAATCCAGCAAATATCAAATAATGCATCCCAGAACTGTTTGGTGTAAGCCCCATGAATATGTGTAACTCCTGGTCTCCAGATAATGTCAGTATGGTTAGGATTTTATCTTCCATGGAAGGAGAATTATTATGACCCAGATCCAACACTTCCATCCACCAACAATTTCTTTCCCTGTCTGGATACTTTGTAGATCCATGAGCTTCTAGTTTTGGTTCTCTGGCCTCTAGACACCAGTCTGGCTCCAAGGCTAAATCAACTTAGAGAACTGCTTCTTCAGTACAGGCTGTTTCCTACTTTCTGATGAAACATACAATGCCTGCTTCCATTATTCCTTTCCAAATGTAAATACATTATCTACATCCAAGACTCCTCTCAGAAGCTTTTCACTGGGCTGGGACAATCTGAGATTTCATCTTTGTCACATAAATATGACTTCAGAAAGACTCTTGAAAGAGATGCAACTTTGGAAAGACTCTTGAATGAGATGCAACTTTGGAAAGACTCTTGAATGAGATGCAACTTTGGAAAGACTCTTGAATGAGATGCTTAGAGAGTATTATAAGCAAAAAAGCTCAGTAAAAATGAATTACTGGCAAAAGTCTTCAAGACATAATCCTGGTTTTTATATCAAACTTTTGGGTTGTTGCTCTCTGCAGTGTTTTTTCCCTGTCGTTTCAACACCTGAATCTTTCTTAAAAGCAGTTCAGGCTTTTTTCTCACTGGTGGATCTCTGAGATCATTACTGAATGCACTGGCACCTTGGTAGAATAAAACCATCTTAGCTCCACTAGAGTCTTTGCTTACTCTGCTTGTGTTCAGCATCTCCAGTTCTGATTGGCATCACCAGTAGCTGAAATTCCTCACAAATGTGCAGCAAGAGCTTTCAGACAGCCTTGCTCTTGAGATCAAGATCATTGCAGCACACAGATTAGGGAGGTTCAAGCATGGCATATGGCTAAGGTTATCGTCTGACACTGAAAGTGACCTATCTTTGTTTCTGAGCTAATACTGATCCCACTTTGGAGAGAAGCTTTCTGGCCTGAATTTCCAGCAGGTCTGTTCTCAGTAATGGTGCACAAAAGATCTGCCTTTCACTGAAGTCTACAGTGTCTGTGTTGCTAGGACTTAATTTAAAGCAAATTCACCTTGACTGTTAATCTCTTTTGCAATTGACTCTGTACACTTTGTACTGTCATATTTCTTCTTATAAACAGATACTTGGTTCAACACCAAATCAAAACCAAACAGATAATAAGAACCTTTTTTCATTTACAGGAAATTTCACCATTAAAAAGTGGTGCATGTCTCTTATCTTCTTTCCTGCAGTCTTCATAACACATTTTTAAATCACTTTTATTACCAGTCAGTATTCCTGCAATCATCAATCAACTTCCATGTAAGCCCAAGAGTTAGTAATCACCTTCTTCACTTATTTATATTTATTGATTTAGATATTAGCCTCTCTTCCTAGATATTGGGAACAAATATCAATAAAGGTAGTCTTTGGTTAAAGGATAATCTTGTCTTGTTTTTTAATTTTGTACAAATTCAGGTCTACAGCTACCTGAAGGGAGGTTGTAGCCAGGTGGGGGTTGGTCTCTTCTGCCAGGCAACCAGCAGCAGAACGAGGGGACACAGTCTCAAGTTGTTCCCGGGGGAGGTATAGGCTGGATGTTAGGAGGAAGTTCTTGCCAGAGAGAGTGATTTGCCATTGGCGTGGGCTGCCCAGGGAGGTGGTAAAGTCACCATTCCTGGAGGTGTTCAAGAAAAGCCTGGCTGAGGCACTTAGTGCCATGGTCTAGTTGATTGGCTAGGGCTGGGTGCTAGGTTGGACTGGATGATCTTGGAGGTCTCTTCCAATCTGGTTGATTCTAAAAAAATAAAATATACATATGTGTTTATATATATATATATATATATATATATATAACAATAACAACAACAAAACTTTAAAAGCTTCTTCATTTTCCTGCACCTCACCCTGTGGTTTTTGCCTTAGCAAGTGCAGGCACATTTCCAAATGATATGCTTGTTATGGACAGATGTTTTGAACAGGATGTGCACATATAGCTGTGTAACCCTGCTAAAGGACTGCAAAGCTGAATTGGAAGGGCAGATAATAGCTTTGGAGTGGAAGCACACACAGCAAAAAAACTCGTTATGGTCTTGATCGTGCACAGTGCTGTACAGCTGCTGAAAGGTTTGTGTACCTCCAGAGTTATCTAATCCTAGGGGCTCTTGACACTTTGCCAATGACACCTCAAAATGCTAGTTGGTTGTTGGATTTTGAGTGGAGTTCAGTGGGATGCTGAATAACAATTGGACTCAACAAATATTAATCACTGCACACGGTTGCAGCCAATATAACAACAACAACAACAACAATAATAATGCTAACTTGACATTCTAACAAATTGCTTTAGGAAAATGATTCCCTAGATCAGCAGGGAAACTGAACGGCAGAGAATTTAAATCATACTATCAAAGTCACCTATTAAATTAGAGCTAGACTAAACCAGAATCCTGCCTCTTGAATTTTCCCCACTGGAGTACTCCAATTCTCTCATTAGGAGCAAACAGTTAGTGAAGGATATGCTTACATGAGTTTAAAATGTGTGTCCTAATGCAATTCTAAATGTTTGGGTGCCCCTGCAAAGCTTGTTCAAGTTATCTAAACTTCTTTTCAAAGACAGAGAGGCTTTTTCTGAGAATCAGACTTCTCTATAGCTTTTTGTTGCAGCTGCTTCTGATCTCAGCAGTTAAAAAGCACAGCATTTCTGTGGTGTTCTGGATGCAAACCATCTGGAAATGTGAAAGCAGTATTTGAACATTTCAGAACCTCCTAATTAATTCAGTTTGAGTTGTGCTGTACAGAGATCTAATGTAGTTGTTTTCTTCTAAGTCTTCCCATCCATCCCTGATGTCTGCTGCAGCTTTGACAAGATTCTGTCTTCACTGATTTAGGTCAGGTCCATTGTGCCATAAAGTGAAGATGGAATATTTACTAAGACTAAGTCATTTTAAACCAATGATGGGTACAAAAAAGATTGGATTCTTTATTTCCATAGAAATAGTGCTAGACCACACTAAATGGTTTAAAAATGGGTGGTAGATATGACTACAGAAGCTTCTATCCAGCCTGCAGTATTGGCTGGTGCTTTTTCATTCTGGCTGCATCTTGTGGACTTGCAATCAAGTCAACAAAAGAGAAATTAGAATTACAGCAGCAACAATTATTGCAAATATGAGCTTGTAAAGCAACACAGCAATGAATAAACCCATTATTCTTTCTACAAGTGCTCTGTAAACTGTTCTTTGATGGGTTATGTCACATCTGAGCAGAGAAGGTAGCACTAGACTCAAATTGTGAAGTTACTTAACTCTATTGTGCTTCAGTTGCCATCAATGGAGCTATATTTTCAGAGCATCTGATGTTTGATTTCACAATAGCTAAGCACATTTGCCTTTTGTTTGAGATTATATGACCCATTTACTCTTTGTGAAAGTGAATACCAACATAAGTGGAGAGAACTACAAAAATGTGCAGCATCTCATCCTGTGCAGGCTGTCTGGAAAACTGAATGCCACTACACCATGACGGCAATCTTCTTGGCACTGCCATAATACACTCATGACCTCCTGCCTCCTTACCAAACATAGCAGAATAGATAGGAAAATCCATTCTTATAACCTGAAATAGGAGTCTGACCATGATTTAAATTAGCAGAATATCAGTATCATATTGCAATGGCTCAAGATAAAGCTGGTGGCAACGTAGAGAAGTCACAGTGGAGAGAGGAAAACATGTCAGAGCACAACTCAGTTGTAATGTCGTTAGGACTCACTTTGATCAGAAAATGATACGAGTGTTGCTGTATGGACTGGTGTTGTCACAGAGCCAACCCAACATCAAACAACCTGGCTGGCAAAGACTTCAACTTGTCTCAGAGTATTTGGTCTTCTTGAAGCATTAGAATATAGATAAACATTAGGATAAACTTCTGCATTTCTTAACTTCATAACTGTTTGCTCTTTTCGACTTCTCTTTCTGCTCTGTTGCCTGCTTTGGCTTCCTTGTTTGTAATGTAAATGTTACTCAGTGTTGGGAAATAAGAAAAACATACCAATGTGTTTTGACAACTCTTCTCCAAAGCTGCCTTTTTGTATTTTGCAGTTCTTATGTCAGGGCAGAAAGGGTACATTATCACTGTAAAAACAGCATCAAACTTGTATTCCAGTTACAACTCAGTACATCTGTGTTTTCTGAAGGCTACAAATCATCCCTTGAAGATGAGCAAGCTGTACCTACCTCCAGACAAAGCACTTACTTGCAGCTTGTCTTTGGGCATTAGCAGTTTTGCTGTTCTCTGGGTTGGGATTCATGCCTTTCAGCTTACTGGCGTTTCCCCAGCAGCCTGCTGAAATGCTTCGGAAGCAGCCTCAGTATTCGGTGCAGCAGCAAGAAACAGCCAGATGGGTAATGGAATGAAAAACTGTCCTTACACCTATGCCAATTTCATGACAACCCTGAGTGAATTTTCTTTATACTGAATTGGCTCTAGATGCTCCCAGACTTTCCCCACACAAATCTCATTACACATATAGATGTGCTTTTCTGATGATGCAAACTATACCAGCACCACAAACCAGAGGGGATAAATGCAGGATGCTCCACCCAGCATTAATGTTTGTGACTGGTATTTGTTTGTGACTGGATGAGGCACTTAGTGCCATGGTCTAGTTGATTGGTTGGGGCTGGGTGATAGGTTAGACTGGATGATCTTGGAGGTCTCTTCCAACCTGGCTGATTCTATGATCTATGAGTCTATGATTTGTTAGAATGTGCTTCTAGGTGAATGAATGTGTTTGCTTTGCATCTATTGACCACATCTGGTTTTTCTCTCCACCACCTTCAACATCCACCAAAAAAAATAAAAATAAGGAGGGATCAAAAAATACCTACTAAGTAGGAGGCAGCTGGTTCTGGGCATAGTGAAGCAGTTCTGCTATGCTTTCTCAGGCAAAGTCTCACTGAAAGATGACACAGTAGAGAAGTCTTCGTCTCAGAGTTCAAGAAGACTTATTTATCAGGAGCTTCAGATTCTGGTAGGACACACTGCTTACACACTGCTTACTTTGGTTCAGGAAATAGAAATTGAGTGAGCCAAATAGCAGCTGTTTTCAATTGCAGATGTAGGCTTCTAGTCACAGAATCATAGAATCAAACAGATTGGAAGAGATCTCCAAGATTATCCAGTCCAGCCTATCATCCAGCCCTAGACAATCAACTAGACCATGGCACTAAGTGCCTCAGCCAGGCTTTTCTTGAACACTTCCAGCAATAGTAACTCCAGCACCTCCCTGGGCAGCCCATTCCAATGCCAATCACTCTCTCTGGCGAGAACTTCCTCCTAACATCCAGCCTAGACCTCCCCTGGCATAACTTGAGACTGTGTCCCCTTGTTCTGTTGCTGGTTGCCTGGCAGAAGAGACCAACCCCACCTGCCTACAGCCTCCCTTCAGGTAGTTGTAGACAGCAATGAGGTCACCCCTGAGCCTCCTCTTCTCCAGGATAAACAGGCCCAGCTCCCTCAGCCTCTCCTCATAGGGTTTGTGTTCCAGGCCCCTCACCAGCTTTGTTGCCCTTCTCTGGACATGTTCCAGCACCTCAACATCTCTCTTGAATTGAGGAGCCCAGAACTGGACACAGTGCTCAAGGTGTGGCCAGACCAGTGCTGAGTCCAGGGGAAGAATAACCTCCCTTGTCCTACTGGCCACACTGTTCCTGATCCAGGCCAGGATGCCTTTGGCTCTCTTGGCCACCTGGGCACACTGCTGGCTCATGTTCAGCCTGCTATCTACCAGTATCCCCAGTTCTCTTTCTTCTTGGCTGCTCTGACATAGCCTGTAGGAGTTTGGTTTCTTCTACTGATGACAGTCTAGTTTGGCTGAAATAAGTGAATTTAGTCAAAACAAGAACAAGTCCTTCTCATTCACCAGACCTTGTCTTCCCTCTATGAGACTGGGAAGTATGGGACGTGGAAAGACCTGAGCTAGCCCAGCAGACTGGAAATAGAGGCTGGTTTTTCAGAACCAGGACTCAGAATTCTGGACTAGATTAGAGGCCAAACCCAAAATTTTTACTTGTTCTCACTGTAGGTGGAATTGCATTAATACATTTCCCTCATTCCAGCCTTAAATTAATCAATGTTCTTTTTTATTTATCAGTGCAGCTACGCTCCTAATGTGCACCATGACATTACTTGTTCCTCCTACTCCCTGCCTCCTATTGGTTTTGTGTTGGAAAGGTCAATGTCCATGGAACTATCTGAAAGTGAAGGAGGTATTTTTAGAGTTGAACCTTGTACTCTTCATCTGTTTTCCTCATTCCTTATACAAAAGCACCATAGAAACAGCTTTATTCCACCCCAGGAGCTTATTTGCAAATAATTTCTAATATATATGTCATCATGTTACAGATCCCCAGCTGTTTGATTACTCAGCTTCAGGACTGATAAGCTTTCAGACTGTTTACCTATGTTATCACCTCTGTGCATATCAACACGACAAAGAATCATGCCATGGGTAGAGGATAGCAATGTGTGCACAACTACCTAATCTGCTTGAGGAAGTTAGCTGCACAGCTTCTAACTTCAGTGCATTCATAAGGCTCAGTATTTAGCTAGAGGAACTCTAACATATTTTCACTGTGCCAAATACCTGAACACATCATTCAGTTTGTTTTGGTGAGGGTTCTGAGTAGATGGTCAGCTTTCTATTAAAAAAAAATTAAGTGCCTAGTTGTAATTAAGTACTTCTTATGGTCAAAATACTTCAGCTCTATTTAATGTAGCTACCTGAATATATGTGCTAGTTTAAAGCAGGCTAGAATGTTTTGGTGAGTGGAACTAGATCACAGGCTGTGAAAGGAAAACAGTGGTGATGTCTACTCCCCTCAGAGTCTTGCTGAAGAAGAAAGGAAAACATTAGATAACACTCTGGCCATTTTGTCACACTCTGTCTTGAGCTTCTGACTGAGCTGCACCTCCCTAACCTCACCTTCCACTCACCATTGCTTCTTAACCTCTTGGCTGAACCTCTATTCTTCCTTAGGACTGGGGTGAGGTTGAGAGGGGCAGGGGGAAGGTGCAGGGGTGGTTGAGAGCCCCTCCTGGGGACTCAGGTTTCTGGGAGGGGAGTTGTGTTTCTGTATTACCTTTTTACCTTGTATATTTCTGTCTATAACTGTATATACTGTAAATATCTGCTTGTATATTGTGCCAGCTGTAAATAAATAGCTTCATTCATATTCCCAAGCTGAGCCTAGTCTGGGTGATTTCTAAAGTGTGGGGGGGCAGAGAACACCCAAACTATCACAGTAGACAATCTGGGAAGTAGGTGGTCTTTAGAAAAACAACACAAAAGAGTTTGGATCAAAATAACTACAGTTTAGCCTGTGGCAAATATTCTCTTCAGATTTTGAGTGTGGGTTTGGGTTTTTTTAAGTGGTAAAAAAAAAATAAATTAGTCCATTTAAGCCTAAAATATGTTTTGAATAAGAATGTCAAATTAGTTTGATTTGAGATTGTGTTTAAATTATACTTCAGTAATGTGATATTGATTTATTTTTTTCCCCCATCAGGTAATAAACTAAAATCCATTAATAAATGATTCAGTCAAGCTGAGGGGGGAAAAAAGCCCAACAATGTCTGACCTCTACTATTTAGTACTTAATGCAGCACTCATTTACCATGGTGACGTATGTGGAATAAATAGATAATGCAGATAGATGAGAAAGAATCCAGCTTTTAGCCCTAACCTCATTATGTTTAGAATATTGGGAAGGGGTTGCACTTAAAGCATCAATCAAGGTAGCCCTGTTTATTGAGCTTTCAGAGACAATACTTAACTCTTTATGTGGAGTAACTGAGGTTAAAGCTTCACTTCAAAATACCAAAATTCAATGAATCTGGTCCAGGGGCTAGCAGAGACTCTGAACAAAATGAAGTTATCGATCATTACATTTTTTTCCAACTGCCCAAGTCTGCAGAAATTCAAAGAGAGCAGCAGGGAGGTTGTGCTAGTTTGAAGCAGGCTAGAATGTTTGGGTGAGAAGAACTAGATTACAGGCTGTGAAAGGAAAACAATGGTGATGTCTGCTTCACTCACCATCTCACTGAGAAGCATGGGAAGAAGAAATGAAAACATTAGATAACACTCTCGACATTTTCTCTCACTCTTACTTGGGTTGCTGACTAAGCTGCATCTCTCTAACACACCCTCCACTCACCTTTGCTTCTTCATCTCTTGGCCAAACCTCCATTCTTCCTTGGGACTGGGGTAAGATTGAGAGGGGCAGGGGGAAGGTGCAGGGGTGGTTGAGAGCCCCTCCTGGGGACTCAGGTTTCTGGGAGGGGAGTTGTGTTTCTGTATTACCTTTTACCTTGTATATTTCTGTCTAGAACTGTATATGCTGTAAATATCTGCTTGTGTATTGTGCTAAGCTGTAAATATAAGCTTCATTTATATTTCCAGAGCTGGCTGAGCCTAGTCTGGGTGATTTCTAAAGTGTGGGGGGGTGGGGAACACCCAAACTGTCACAGAGGTGTAGAGCTTAGCTTTGCTTTCCTGTGATTCTGAACTGTTTTTGTCACCCCCTGGTGGAAACAAGATCAGTTGGACAAGCCAAGTCTCTTTTTACAGTCACCAAAGCAGTCCAGGGTAGAATTGAACTACAGTCTATAGGAATGAGCTCTGTTTGCCCCTTCTATCCCTCAAAACACTACTCATGTGCCTGCAAATGAAATTATCATTTCTACTGTAAATGGCTTTACTGGAGGATAAAAGAGAATATCATGGTTAGCAGAACAGAGTAGAGTTGCATGCTCACTCTTTGTTCTTTTTTCCCTGGGATACCTGGGGTGCAGAGGTACAACAGGGAATTAATGTCTTGGCATTACTTATCTTACGGAACTGAACTGCTCTTAGAGAGTTCACAGTGCTAAGCTGACAAATGTCCATTTTAAAGGTTGTGGTTTTCACCTGAGGCTAGGTCCCCACGTCCTTCATTCTGATGGGACAAGCAACAAAGAGTCACACCAGGCAGAAAAGGAGCTTGTGCAGACAAAGTTCGATAAAGCAATGAATTGGCTTCTACAGTACTGCTTATCCCAGTGCCCACACCTCTCATAGCCTAAACACTTCAGCACTTAGCCTCCACTGTTCAGAGACTCGTGGTGATAGTATTCCCTTCAAGTCTTTCTGACGTTCCCTGCCACAGCTGTTCTCAAAACAGTGGCAGGAAACAAGATCTGGATGAACCTTTCCCACTCTTTTTTTGACTACCACCAAACAGAATTCACAAGCATGTGGCTGTTTTACTCTCTCTCTGTTGTCTTAGGATCTACAAGACAGCCGCAGAACCAGGGAGCAATTTAACCTACAAGCCCAACTGGTCTGAATTGAACACATTTCTGTTACTATGTGCTATGTTATAACATTTCTCTCTTTGAAGTGGAATTGTGCTGGTGAAAGAAAAGGTGATTAGGGGTGCAGGGGAGAAAAAAAAAAGTTTCTCTTTAAAAAGTTTTTTGATGCAGAAGATTTTTGATGCAGATCAATGTTAGGTTTTTACTGTCTGTTTTGGAAATACAGTAAATAGATATCAAGGCTGTAATGGTTTAGAAATGTGCTTTCAAGCTTCCTAAAATGCTGATACTCCTCTGTGACTTAGGTTTTAATGTATGCAGCATATCCCATGGGAGGGTGCAGAATAGCTCATTCCACAGGAATCACAACGAGGTGTTTCTGGTTGTGACAATACAGATGGAGATGTATAAATCTGAGTCCGTAATCCCTCCTGCCTCTGGTATGTAGTAAGGTTAGCAGGAATTCTGAAAAATGCCTTTGGCACTTGCAGCTGGCTGCATCTGAGTCAATGATGATTGCTCTGCCTTTTCTATCCTACCCTAGTCATGCTAATCACAGTATCACAGTATCATCAGGGTTGGAAGAGACCTCATAGATCATCAAGTCCAACCCTTTACCACAGAGCTCAAGGCTAGACCATGGCACCAAGTGCCACGTCCAATCCTTTCTTGAACAGCTCCAGGGATGGCGACTCCACCACCTCCCCGGGCAGCCCATTCCAGTGTCCAATGACTCTCTCAGTGAAGAACTTTCTCCTCACCTCAAGCCTAAATCTCCCCTGGCGCAGCCTGGGGCTGTGTCCTCTCGTTCTGGCGCTGGCCACCTGAGAGAAGAGAGCAACCTCCTCCTGGCCACAACCACCCCTCAGGTAGTTGTAGACCTAATGGTGAGAAAGAGATTAGTAGTAGTTTTGCTGACTCTTTGAAAGCTTAAAAAACCAAAGAGTGAATTTACAAAAATGGTATTTTCTTTTTGTTAAAGAGTGATAAACACCAAGAAATGCTACTGTTTATAGTTCTCTTCCTCCTCTATAACACGATACATGCGTGCAAGTCACTTTGAGCTTGCACATTCTAACTGTAAGCAAGCCATGAGCACTTGGCCAGGACTAGCTTTACACCACATTCTTATTGGAGTCCTTGAGATATTCTTCCAAAGGGAAGGAAACTGCAAAGGCAGCAATAATAATCACTAGCTAAGGAAGAGTTTTATTGTTTGGTATTTGTTTTCTTCTCCCCTGGTAAATGTCACTCTCCCAAATGTACAATACACAACCATGTGTGGCTTTTATGAGCTACAGCACGCTAAGAAGTAGTTGACATTTCGGTTTTGGTTGCTGTTGCTGGATTTTACTTTAGATCTTAAGCTACTTCTACTGCTCACAACTAAGAAAGGAACTGCTTTCAGTGATAGCTATTGCAGCTGTAACTCTGATACAAAGATCGTCATCAGCAAGCCAGTTCTGAGCCATTTACTAGCACAATCATAGAATCATAGAATCAACCAGGTTGGAAGAGACCTCCAAGATCAGTCAGTCCAATCTAGCACCCAGCCCTATCCAGTCAACTAGACCATGGCACCAAGGGAACTATTTTAATAAGTAATATCACAGTATCATCAGGGTTGGAAGAGACCTCACAGATCATCAAGTCCAACCCTTTACCACAGAGCTCAAGGCTAGACCATGGCACCAAGTGCCACGTCCAATCCTGCCTTGAACAGCTCGAGGGACAGCGACTCCACCACCTCCCCGGGCAGCCCATTCCAGTATCCAATGACTCTCTCAGTAGGGGATGGGTTAGCCTCGTATCTCTGGTAGCCATGAGTTGTTCTTCACGGTCTTTGCCTCAGCTCCAGCCATTTAAAAAGTTTTTAAGCACACTGCTTTTGTTACATTTGGTATAACAGTAGCCATGGTTTGCAAATATATCCTGGTCTCACAGTATGTTTTGCTCGAGTGCATGCACTTCAGAGGCACGTGTTGGTTCTTTGAGCCTGTTTCTTTGAGTATTTGCTGGCAGTTACTCAGTAGTTCTGGCCCTCCCCTGTGCTAGTTTGAAGCAGGCTAGAATGTTTGGGTGAGAAGAACTAGATTACAGGCTGTGAAAGGAAAACAGTGGTGATGTCTGCTTCACTCATAGGCTTGCTGAGAAGTATAGGAACAAGAAATAAAAACATAGACAACCACTCTCGCTGGGGCTGCTGCCTGAGCTGCTCCTTGCTCTCTAACCTCACCCTCCATTTTGGACTAATCCACTTTGCTTCCTAACCCCCTGGCTAACCCCCTGGCCAAACCTCTGTTCTTCCTTGGCACTGGGGTAAGGTTGAGAGGAAGGTGAAGGGGTGGTTGAGAGCCCCTCCTGGGGACTCAGGTTTCTGGGAGGGGAGTTGTGTTTCTATATTACCTTTTACCTTGTCTATTTCTGTACAGAACTGTATATAGCTGCTTGTATATTGTGCCAGCTGTAAATATAAGCTTCATTTATATTTCCAGAGCTGGCTGAGCCTAGTCTGGGTGATTTCTAAAGTGTGTAGGGGGGTGGGGAACACCCAAACCATCACATCCCCTAACCTCTCAAACAATGTCTTTATCTGTACTGCTCTTCTGTTTCCTTCATGTGAGTATTTTCTTTTATTGCTAGGTTTCAGGCCAGGTGAGGATATACTGCAAGTTTGGAAACTGCCCTTAATCTGTGCAGCAAAGATGTAATCTTTATTGACATCTGCTTTTGTGTCAGAGTTAGACCCTGTGTCAGCGTAACCTTACAATGAGAGTTCTTCTACATAGTTGGGCAAACTTTCAGACATCTCATTGCCCTTTAGATCTATTTTCCAGTCCTTGCCCTTTACCTCATTCCATATCTCTGTGACAGTCTATTTTTTCCAGGGTCTTCTTGTAGTTCAGTTTGGCTTTCCATCAGCACCTGGGGCACCCAGAAACTCTGGCTGTCAGGTTTGCCTTCTGGCTTGTGAAAAAGTTTCACACCACTGATCACAGCAGTTTGCTTCAGTTTATCTCACTTATATTTCTCTTCATCATGAGCATGGTGAGAGCCTGGAATGTGTTGCCCAGGGAGGTGGTTGAGGCCCCATCCCTGGAGGGGTTTAAGGCCAGGCTGGATGAGGCTCTGGCCAGCCTGATCTAGGATAGGGTGTCCCGGCCCATGGCAGGGGGGGTTGGAAGTAGATGATCCTTGTGGTCCCTTCCAATCCTGACTGATTCTATGATTTTTGCTTTATGAAATGAATTAACCTGGATTCTCAAAGGTGCAGTAAACATTAGTATGACTGTCATTACTTAGATAATGACTGAGAGTTCTGATGAAGAAAACTGTCAACGTGTAGCTGATGTTCTTTTATACCCAAATTAACTCTAGGACTGGTTCATTTTTTCCCCTCTTCTTTCTGAATTCCCTTTTAAACCAAACTCCTGCTACATATCTAGAATAAAATGCTGTCTTTTAAGTCACTGGTAAAACTTCTTGTTGCTTACAGACTAATAAAGTCCACAGCAAGACATTTTTATGTTTTCCACTTGCTTCAGAAGTTCTTTTTCCCTTGATTTTTCTGGCTTTGCTGATAAAGAGCATAGATTTTATATGGTACCTGCATCGAGCAGCCCTCTCCCTGTTTGTGCTGAACACATTTTTCTCTGCTCTTGGCGGAGGGTTGAAATGTTACAGGGAGAACAGATTTGTTGTTAAGCTTGACTTTGTTCTGCTGGATATGAAAGAAGTACTTTGCTGTTAACTAAAGGGTGTTCCTTTGGAATGTGCCCATTTAAGGGTGCTCTGAAGCAACACAGGGGCAGACTTCTGTACGCAGTGACACCCCATGGTCTTGCCAGAGGTTCCTCTGAGTTCTGACACTATGAGTCCTGGCAGAAAAGGACCTGTGAGTGCTGGTTGACAGTCAGCTGAGCGTGAGCCAGCAGTGTGCACAGGTGATCAAGCTGGCTAACAGCATCTTGGCTTGTATCGGAAGTAATGTGGCCAGCAGAACTAGGCAGTGATTGTCCCCCTGTACTCACACTGGCAAGGCTGCACATCAAATACTGGGTTCAGTTTCAGACTCCTCACTCCAATAAGGTGCTGCAGTGTGTTCAAATAAGAGCAGTGAAGCTGGTAAAGGGTTTAGAGAACAAGTGTTATGAGGAGCAGCTGAGGGAACTGAGGTTATTTAGCCTGTAGAAAAAAAAAAGTCCAGGAGAACTTCAGTCTCAGGTCAGCCTTTTCTCCCAAGTAACAAGTGATAGGCTGAGAGGAAATGGCCATGAGCTGCACCAAGGGAGATTCAGATTAGACATTAGGAAAAATTCCTTCAAAAAAAGGGGTCTCAAGATTGAAATTGGCTCCCCAGGAACACGGTAGAGTCATCATCCCTGGAGGTATTTAAAAGACATGTAGATGTGCTGCTGAGGGATGTGGTTTAGCGGTGATGTGGCAGCGGACTTTATGACTTTAAAGGTCTCTTACAATCAAAACAATTCTGTGATTTCATGATTTTTTTCATGCCAGGTTTCTCTACAGGTCTGTTTTGTGCTCCATCATTCAAAGCCAGAATAGCATCAGAGAAAGCCTTACAGAGTTGGTAGCAGATGGGATGCTGCAGAGGCAGACAGAAGTGTTCCTCCAAGAAGGCAGATAGAACAGCTCATCCTTATTAATGTATATAGAGAAAAGGGTTCATTAAATTCAAATTATCTTACTGTGTATATTTAAAGAAGCTATATTGATTGGTGAGACTTATTTGGAATTCAGTTTATGTTTACATTTAAAGGTATCTTAGGGAAGGGGAATGAGAAGTTGAAAGCAAAATGCTTAAGAGAGCAATGATTTTTTTGAGGTGCTTAATGTAATTATTCATGGCTGCTCTGTGGTAAGGCTTCAAACCTGACTCATCACTGCTTTATTCCTGTTTAATGCCACTGAAACTAGACTGAGCCTGGCATGAAACTGAAATAACAAGGTGGTGAATCAGGCACTATAATTCTCTTCTGAGAGCTGTGTGATGTAAACAAATACATTTAAATCCACACTTGAGTGTTTTAAGGTCTTTGTTTTCTTCCAGACCAAATTATGGTCTCAGAATGTATGCTTTAAAGAAATTTTGATGTGTGTAATTTATGAAAGGTGCTTTTATTTCACATTCTTATGGCTGGGCAGTTGAAAGTGAGTTCTTGCATACTGCCTGTGTGATCTTCAGAGATATAGGTGCATTCTGGATCAGATGCTGGTGTATGTATATATGTATGTGTTGGTGTTAGAAGTGAAAGGATGATTGCTCTTACTGCCTGTGTGATCTTCAGAGATATAGGTGCATTCTGGATCAGATGCTGGTGTATGTATATATGTATGTGTGTTAGAAGTGGAAAGGATGATTGCTCTTTTCATTTACTCCTTGACGTTGAGCAGCATTAAGCAAGATTTTGTGTGACAAAGGAAATTGCTGCCCCAACTCTCAATACTAATAACGGCTACTTGAATATTGAAGGACATAAACAGAGCAATGCAAATGTAAATGAGATGATTTACCTGGGAAAAAAAATCACGTGTCAAAACATTTGCTTCATCTGGCCTGTGGCATTTTAGTGAGCTACAAACCACTTGTTACAGTCAGGAATTAGTTGGAAAAGATTGCCCTATGATCTCTCGGTGATGGTGCTGTCAGTAGTATGGGACCACTTCTATCCCACATAACTGCAAATGCCTGCTGGAAAAAGCATGCAAATGCTTGTGTGTATAGCAAATTTCTCTCTCCCTTATGTTTTTTATTAATATTTCCTAGATGAGTCCTGTTATTAGTGTTCCTAAAAGCCCAGGCTGTAATTTAGACGCTGATTAGCGTGTGGAATGCAGCAGAACTGCAATGTACTCACTCTGCTGTCAGCACTTGAATAAGGAGGGAAGCAGACCCTCCAGCTACATTTACCACAGCAGCTGGGATGCTGGAGTTTAATGAGGTGTTTTCTGCAATGTGAAGATTTTTCAGAAGCACACTTATGCCAGGAGGGCTTGCCAGGATATTTTTTGTAATTAAATGTAATTACATCTATACCCATACTCCAGTATCCATTGATAGATACAGGCAAGCAAAAATCAGCAAGGAAAAGTCAAACAATTAACTACATTAAGCCATTTTTTTTGTTTGCATTTTTGGTCTTTCTTTCCTTTCAGAACTGTGGTTCAGTAAAAATGCTATGAGCTGGTAGCTGATCTGCCAATGTGTAGTTAGAACTCTGCCAAAAACAAAGTGTTAAGGTTTTATTTGATCTTGCTTTATTTTCTGGAGGAAAGGAAAAGTGGTTTTGATATCACGAAAGAAAAATCAAAACAACCCAAACCAGATAATATTATGCCAGTCAATTTCTAAGTCAAATTTCAATGGAGTTTGCTTCACAACTCAGAAATTGGTTAATTTCTTTCATATATTTTGAGGAAAAAAAACCCAAAAGTCATTGTTCCTGGACTCAGTACTGTTTGACCATGGAAGCATTTCATCAGAACCAATGAAATGAATTTGGCTGAACGGTTTCATAGCAGAAGCATTATCTGGTTTTTCTCTAGCTTGGGGTGTCCCGAACTAAAGTTTGCATGTGAAAGGCTAGATCCTCATGAGGTTCAACAAGACCAAGGGCAAGGTCCTGCACCTGGGTTGAGGCAGTCCCAAGCACAAATACAGGCTGGTTAGTGACTGGCTGAGAGCAGCCTGAGGAGAGGGACTTGGGGTGCTGGTAGATGAGAAGCTCAACATGAGCCAGCAGTGTGCACTTGCAGCCCAGAGGATCAACCAGACCCTGGGCTGCATCAGGAGAAGTGTGGCCAGCAGGGCCAGGGAGGTGATTCTCCCTCTCTACTCTGCTCTGCTGAGACCTCACCTGGAGTACTGCATCCAGTTCTGGAGCCCCCTGTTACAAGAGGGATGTGGAGATGCTGGAGCGTGTCCAGAGAAGGGCCACGAGGATGAATCAGAGGGGCTGCAGCAGCTCTGCTATGAGGACAGACTGAAAGAGTTGGGGCTGTTGAGTCTGGAGAAGAGGAGGCTCCAAGGTGACCTTCTTGTGGCCTGCCAGTATCTGAAGGGGGCTACAAAAAAGCTGGGGAGGGACTTTTCAGGCTCTCAGGGAGTGACAGGACTAGGGGGAATGGAGCGAAGCTGGAGGAGTGGGTGGGTTCAGACTGGATGTGAGGAGGAAGTTGTTCAGCATGAGAGTGGTGAGAGCCTTGAATAGGTTGCCCAGGGAGGTGGTTGAGGCCACATCCCTGGAGGGGTTTAAGGCCAGGCTGGATGGGGATCTGGTCAGCCTGATCTAGGGTAGATCGTCCCTGCCCATGGCAGAGGAGTTGGAACTAGATAATCCTTGTGGTCCCTTCCAACTCTGACTGATTCTATGATTCTATGATCCCTGCTTCTGTTCATCTACTTCACTCTTTCAGCAGCACTGTTTATACACAGGTGAAGACAGGATTTTAAGACAGCTCCAGACTGGCAGTGATACTGTGCACTTAAAATCTCTCACCATGCTCATTTCTTTCAGATGCAAGTTATATCTTTTAAGACATTCACTGACTAAAAAACCTATTAGAGGCACAGAGCTCATGCTTTATTTCCACTATTTGAGCAACTGCTTTTATTAGTTTTAAAGGGCAACTTTCGACACTGTGTCAAAAACTAACCAAATCCAAAGCTCTGTCTGCTCCCTGGGACTTTTTAGCTTAAACTCCTCCGCTTTGTTGTCCCTAGAAACACAAGAGTTTTTTTCCACCCACGATACCAGCCTCTTACTGAGATTCTTTTGTGTAAAAGCCTACCTTTTTGACCTGTCACATTCCTCCAATGCCTGCCTGAAACTCTACAGAAAAGGCTTTTATTTGCTCCTGCCAAGGGGAAAGAAAGCAGAGTACTAACTGGATGATGAGATAAGCCTTTGCCGGATGACTCCACTGCAGAACCCATGGGTGATATCAGAGGCCAAGTCTTTTAAATAGGTCACCTCTTTCCCTGCATAGCTGCTTCGAGTGCATTAACACTATCCAGTGGGAGAAGAAAGGCAGATGAATTTTCATCTTACTCTTTAACAACCACAAGGCTTCCCCCAGCATGGTCATGTTTGCACAACAGTAGAGATTTGTGGCAAAAGCAATCAGCAGCATCTAATGGTTGTCATCCTGGCTACAACCAGCCTCTTTCCACTCCATTCTTTTCTGACCCTCATATAATAACACCTTTGGGGTGGCTCAGCTTATTTTATCAGCTTGGCTGGGTGGAAGTGCTGTTCAACATGTGGAAGAGCTCTACTGACAAGAGCATTTGGGAGATTAATCATCTCTTGGTGTTTCTTCCTCCATATTTCAGTAATATTGCTGGGGCCATGCTTTGAAGGTTTCACTGCAAATGTATGAGATTTTGCTCTGGGTAAAACTAAAGCTTAGAGCTTTAATACTGAATGGGACTCTGCAGGTAGATGGACTTTCAGGTGTGTCTCTCCTTAAAGAACGAAAGCTTCATTTTAGAAGGTCTGTTCCACATCTGAACTGATGGAAATCTCCCTTAGACTGAACCTTTCACTGATGAACATGGACAGTTTTCCTTCCTGGGAACGCTGACTAAAGCCTGAAACCCTGTTTATTGGCCAGATACTAATCCAGTATACATATGAGTCATGCTAAACATCAGACATTATCCACCCAACACAGGGTAAAGTCCTCAACTGTTGGTTTTTTTTTTCTCAGATGGGTGTAAAAAACCTCTAAACAAAGCCTCAAGCTTATTTTAAGTACCCCAGCTGCCCAGTAACTCGGGTATGTACAAATCTATTTTCAGTTCTTTATATGACTTCTATTGCACCAGTTTTAAAACAAACCCAGAGGAACTCTCAAGGAATTACCTCAGTAGTTAATACTTACCAGGCAGGAGAGACACCATGATCAGGCAGGTGGTTTTCCTGGGGCAAGGCTCCTCCCTGGCACTCTGGGTGTGCTGACCCCTGAGGTTTCCCCAGCTGCAGAAACTCGACTGCTATTCTGTGGTAGTGAGGGACTGCATCCACACTCTCCCCTGCAGAAATCTTTCTTTTTTGCCCAGTGACAAGACAAGGGGCAATGGGTGGAAGTTGAAGCACAGGAGGTTCCATGTGAACCTGAGGAGGAAATTTTTTTTCACTGTGAGGGTGACATAGCACCGGAATCAGCTGCCCAGGGAGGTTGTGGTGTCTCCCTCTCTGGAGACATTCAAGACCGTCTGGATGTGGTTTCCTGTGTGATCCACTCTAAGTGATGCTGCTCTGGCATCAGGGGCTGAACCAGGTTGGTGTCTTCTCCCAGGCAAGCAGCAACAGAAGAAGGGGACACAGTCTCAAGTCCGTGCCAGGGGAGGTCTAGGCTGGATGTTAGGGAGGAGGTTCTTGACAGAGTGATTTGCCATTGCAATGGGCTGCCCAGGGAGGTGGTGGAGTCACCATCCCTAGAGGTGTTCAAAAAAGACTGGATGAGGCACTTAGTGTCATGGTCTAGTTGATTGTCTAGGGCTGGGGTGCTAGGTTGGACTGGATGATCTTGGAGGTCTCTTTCAACTGGTTGATTCTATGATTTTATGATTCCTATGATCTGATTATGTTAGCTAATTAGAACACCCAAGAATAAGTTAAGCTGGAATATGTGAGTAATGCTATGGTCTGTGAGGGAGAAGGATGGAGCACCATTAAAAAGATTCCTTCCCTCTTGATCCCCAAAAGAAAGCAAACCTTTAGGAAGAAGTTACCTATTGAGAGCTTGGGTTTTGTTTCATGTATGAGAAAAACAGCTGTTCACTTGTGCTCACATTTTCTACTGTATATTTGCCAGTTCTAAACTTGGTAAGGAAATTTCTCAGTATGCATAACGATGATTTTTAATTGTGAGCAGAATCTTGACTGCACAGCAGTCAATGAGAATTGAAGGATGTTGAGCTCTTGTCTGAGCTCCAGCCTGTACTTGCACTCCAGCTTTGCTCTCTGTCAGAACTTAATTCCTCCTTTTGCTTCTACTACAACTGCGCTGTCCCTCTCTCTTATTACTATCTCAGCTACACACAAGCACTTCTACCTTCCTCCTCCCCCTTACCTCAGCTATGGCACTTCTATCTTCTTCTCCCCCTTACCTCACCTGGGCCAGCAGTGTGCCCAGGTGGCCAAGAGAGCCAGTGGCATCCTGGCCTGCATCAGTATGGTGTGGTCAGCAGGAGCAGGGAGGTCATTCTGCCCCTGTACTCTGCACTGGTTAGACCACACCTTGAGTACTGTGTTCAGTTCTGGGCCCCCCAGTTTAGGAGGGACATTGAGATGCTTGAGCATGTCCAGAGAAGGGTGACGAGGCTGGTGAGAGGCCTTGAGGCACAGCCCTACGAGGAGAGGCTGAGGGAGCTGGGATTGTTTAGCCTGGAGAAGAGGAGGCTCAGGGGTGACCTTATTGCTGTCTACAACTACCTGAGGGGTGGTTGTGGCCAGAAGGAGGTTGCTCTCTTCTCTCAGGTGGCCAGCGCCAGGACAAGAGGACACAGCCTCAAGCTGCACCAGGGGAAATTCAGGCTGGAGGTGAGGAGAAAGTTCTTCACTGAGAGAGTCATTGGACACTGGAATGGGCTGACCTGGGGAGGTGGTGGAGTCGCCGTCCCTGGAGCTGTTCAAGGCAGGATTGGACGTGGCACTTGGTGCCATGGTCTAGCCTTGAGCTCTGTGGTAAAGGGTTGGACTTGATGATCTATGAGGTCTCTTCCAACCCTGATGATACTGTGATACCTATGGCATTCAAGGTTCTCAGCTTTCTTGTTCCCATTCCTCATCACTTCTCCTTAAAAAGGTACACTCTCCACTGAGACTTTTTCCTTGAAACACCTGTCAAAATAAACATGCAGTGGTCTTTCTGTCCTCAAAAATAAATGCATGCCAAAATTTACCACTGACCAAACTGCATCTCTGACCAGCTCTACCTTTCACTTCATCCTACAATTCACTTGAAACACCTCATGTCCTCGAGTTTGCCTCTTTTGCTCCTTCAGCTTTATTTATGGTCCCTTTTTAGAAGATGTAGTAACCTGATTGTGCAATTCTGTAAATCATTCTTAAACGTTCATGGTGTCTGGCACAATTTGCCCTATGAATGTGAACAGCTTCTCTAACTCCACAGAGCACTAGTTCTTGTCCCGCAGGGCCTGTCATGTAAGTGCTTCTGGGCAAAAGGGAAGACTGGAAACTTTTCAGTTATGCAGCTTTAATGTCACCACCATTAGAAACACTAAGTGTGCAAGCCCAAAGGATTAGAGCTGTGTGCATCCTTAGGAAAAAAAACCTACAACCCAACAAAGATGCCTGTTGCAGTTTTTGTTCTTGTGCAAGCCTCAGCTTGGATTTCCAAATATGTTTTTAATCTGGACAAGTTTAGAATTCGAGGAAGCAGTGGGATACAATTTGCTTCTCATTGTTCTCTGCTGAAACAGAATTATTCAGAATTCAGCCTAAAAATACCCAAACAAAACCACCACCACCAACAACAAAAAACTCACACACACACAAAAAGTGATATTGAATTAATTAAAAAATCAATCCAATGCTGTATCACTGAAGTCCATGTTTGTTTGATATACTGATAAGAAAGTGTGATGGTCTGGGTGTTACCCACCTCCCACTTAAGAAAATCACCCAGACTAGGCTCAGTCGATCTGGAAATTGAGTGAAGCTTTATATTTACAGCTTAGCACAATATGCAAGCAGGTATTTACAATATATACAGAAGTATACAAGGTAAAAAGTAATACAACAGCCCTCCCAGAAACCTGAGTCCCCAGGAGGGGCTCCCAACCACCCTTCCACCTTCCTCCCATCCTCTACCTTAACCCATACTTTGCCTTATGTTTAAGGTAGTTTGGGGGGTCAGCCAGGGGTGTTAGGAAGCAGATTGATTAATCAGGCAGGTTAGAGAGAGAAGTGCAGCCCAAAATGCCCAGAAAGAGACTCTGTTATCCATATTTATGTCCTTATACATCCAGCAAGCCTATGAGTGAAGTAGACATCACCACTGTTTCATTTTCACAGCCTATAATCTAATTCTTCTTACCAAAATATCCCAGCTAGGCTCAAACTATCACAGAAAGGCTTACAAGCACATAAATAACCACCCATTAAACCAGCCTAACTTCATATCCTTAAAGTGCTTTTAAAAGCTTGAATAGATGCCTCTACACTTAAACAGACACTGCTATATTTACTTACAGGTAAGGAAGTCAAGGAAGAGATTAGTTACCTTACCAAAGTTCACACAAATGTCAATGGCAGGAACTGGCCTCCTGATTGTCCTGTCTAATTTGGTATCTGTGGGACCATGCCTTTAGTAATCAGCACTGTTTTCAACTCTGCTTTTTAGCCTTGTGTATAAGTCATTTGAATGCCTTTCATATGAAGATCTATGGGGTATCTACACACTGAAAAAACCCAGGGGAAATCTACACACTGAAAAAACCCAGCAAGGCAATTCATGTTTGTAAGGTGCACAGATACAGTGGTTAAAAAAAAACAAAAGACAATAATAGCAAACACAGCCTGTCTGCCTGGACCTGGTTCTTCCCCTCACACACAGCACACAGCAAGCAGCCAATATCTGGAGAATAAGTAGATAAAGTGATATGGCCCAGATCTAATTCTTTCCTCAGACCTCTAGCTACAGATTTGCCATGCCTCAGCAGAAATAACACACTGATGTCTACAAGTGGAGAATTATAGAAGAGGCATTGGTACAGTGCAAGATTGAGTTATCTGGTTTTAATCACATTCTCTTTTTACAGCTCCAAACTACTCTGCAGCAAAGATTCTACATTATTTTTGTCAAATATTTGGGAAACCATCATCAGAAGTCATACATAATCTCACACAAAACTCGAGTAAATGCAACTGTTAGGAAGATCCTTAGAACTGTAGAATCAACCACGGTTGGAAGAGGACCTCCAAGATCATCCAGTCCAACCTATCACCCAGCCCTAGCAGTCAACTAGACCATGGCAATAAGGGCCTCATCCAGGCTTTTCTTGAACAACTCCAGGGATGGTGACTCCACCACTTCCCTGGGCAGCCCATTCCAGTGGCAAATCACTCTCTCTGGCAACAACTTCCTCCTAACATCCAGCCTCTGGCACAAGTTGAGACTGTGTCCCCTTGTTCTATTGCTGGCTGTCTGGGAGAAGAGACTCTCTTCTGCCTCACACAAGTCTATTTATTTCCTCAGAGTCTCAGAAATGCCTATTTTCAGTGGAAAACTCTAATATTGACTGTTTCTATAGTCTAAATCAAATTAAGGCCACAAAATTATTCCAGGATAAAATTCCAGGTTGCAAGCCTGGTCAAAGGACCTGCTACTAAAAGCACTCCATCGTTTGCTCTTAATTCACAGACTGAAAAAAACAGTTGGAATTAAGCACTTTAGACTGGGTGCCTATGCTGAATGCTGATCAGGGCCTCTGGTTTTCTGAGGCGAGACAAAAGAGAAAGAAAAGCTGTAACTCTGAAGCTAATTTCTTGTTCATAAGTAGTGCTGTAGGGTTCACAGCAGAGTCACAAGGGTTAGCACTGAGAAGTGGTTTTGTACTAACTTTACTCTTTCCATATCTTTTCCCCCTCTAGAAAAAGATGAGAAGAGAACAAACATTTCACAGGCACAGGTAAGTGATTTTTTTTTAAGATTCTGGTTTTTAAAGTAGATCTAATTTTAAAAACTGCTTTGAAACTCACTGATTCATCCTGGTTAGTGTTTTTGTTGTCTTTATCACACCACTGTTGGTAACCTAGCCTTTTAAGAATAGTTGCTTTTCAACCAGGACCTGTACACAGCTGTGCTGTGTCTCAGCTCTGCCAGTTCTCCGTTCTCCCTGTAGCAGCAAAGTGGGAAAGGCAATTTTCCCCCTCGGTCTTGCTGCCATACACAGGCAAATAATAGTAAACGTAGCCCAAGGTGATCCTGCTAGGTCAGGTCACCCAGCATTGCTTTGGGTCTACAGATCACTGCTGGTCTACAAAAGTCTTGCAAATTCCTCTTTCCTCTTCCCATCATCTTCCAAGCTCACAGCAGGAAGCACACATTGATGTTTGCACAAGACTTAAAAGTCAGCTCCTTCAATCTCATTTTCTAACCTCCTGCAATTCACTTCCCTCTCCTTCTCCCATTGCTGAGAAGCAGAACAGTGCTTTAAATAGCAGTTAGGGAGGTATTGATTGGTTCAAATTTGGACCCATATACAGACTTATAAAGGTTTAGTAGGGCGAGAACCAACGACCTATGCCACAATGTCTATAAATAGTTTCTTTTTCAGAAGAAGACCATATTTTATTTATAAAGGTATCATCCCATCCATTGTGATAAAGCAGTAAGATCAGCTATACTTGTGTGACAGTGTGTTTCTTGTGTGACCATGTGTTTTTTTTTTTTAAGAGGTGTCTCAAATGTTTCTGAAGGAATCAATCTGATTAAAATTCACAGACTATAGAGCAGTCCAAACTGCTCAGGGCAAAAAGGCATTTGGGGGCAATTGTTTGGGGAGAGGCAACAACATCATGACCAAATGCGACTGGAAATTCATTACATGAGAAAAAAACAAAGCTTCCCTACACATAAGTCCTTTAAAACGTTTTTCATATGCATGTGATATGGCATTTCTGTCTTCAAAGCTAGCTATGTCTGTGACTTTATTTTACTAGTAGCTTTATTAACCTTTCTATATGGAGACATTTCAAGTTGGTGTAGTATGGATGCCAGTTTAACTGCTTTGCTCTACATTAACAGTGGAATATATACCCTTTTTTTTTTGTGCTAAGTATACATTAGAATAATTACACAACTATTACTCCATATGTAATTTCACTGCCATTAGTTTGGTATCATTTCTCTTTTGTGCACAGCTGTGATTTGGAGGGGGGGGCATAAAAACTTAACATGCATCTAAATATTCTCACTTAAATCAGCCTCAGGTGACTCAGATTGCTGAAATTGTTCTTTTAGGAATAACAGAGCACATTGAAAGAAGTGCAAAAAGTGGGATCTTGCATTTATTAAAGCAAAAATGTAATCTATGAATAATTTCAATACCTACCTATACATATATTTGTTACATCCTAACTGAAATATTGTTTAATGCAAATCCTCCAGCTGTTTTAATGTGCATACACATTTACTTGCCTTATGAGAATCAATTGCATTGATTGTTAAAAGCACAGGCTCTCTTAATTTATGCTTCAGAATATATTTTGGTCTAGACTGAGTGGTAATTTCCAGTGGCATTAGGGTCTGTTTTGCCTGAGAGCCATAAAAGTTGCCCATTAAACATGTTTTTTTCCACCTAATCTTGGTTTTCTCAGTATTCATGCAAGCCCAGAAGCTGGCATCAGATGTGTACAATATCATTTCCCTAGAAACGTCTCAGACTTGCATGTGCACCCTCTGAAAGCAGCTGTGGGGCAAGACTCAGAACTACCATGACAAGAAGACTCATTTGGTGCCCATCTCTTATTGCCTGTCTCTGTGTTTGTCCTTCTGCAGTCTCAGAGTGCCTCCCCCAAGCAGAGGAAGCAGAGTGTCTTCACCCCACCCGCCCTCAAAGGTACTGTGCAGGTACTGTCCTCTGCCCTTCGCCCCTGGCCCTGTGTCCTCTCTAGCAGGGGAAGCATCGGCACTGTCAGTGAGCGCTCGTCTGCTCCTGAGCAGCAGCACAGCTGCAAAGGGCTCATGCTTAGCCACTGACCTCCCCGTACTTTGAAGTGGCTGTCTGGCACTGACCATCTGTTTGTCCTCACCACAGAAACTCGCATCACTGGCAATGCAGGGTTTTTTAATAGCTTCTTTAATTGCCAAGTCTTGATATTTTTATTAGTTTGCTATAGCAATAATTCAACGTCAAGTTTTGGAGAGAGCTCCTTGAATACAAATATTTGATGATTGCTGGCCCCTTGCAGCTCTCCATGTACCTCCTTTTCCAGGCAGCTGTGAAAGGAAGAATAGCCACTGTTTGGGGCTCAGTGTCTGATCGTAGGACGTGTGAAGGCTTTCTCATGAGAAATGAAAAATCCCAGTAAATATTCAAAGGACTTGCATGTTTTTCAGGAATGAACATAAAACCAGCAGCATATTAGCTGGGATCAGAATAGCTTCATTCTAGCCTTGTTCCTCAAATAACCTTGAAGAGAGTTTGACTTGATGGTGCTTGCAGTGAAGCAAGATCTGTAGTGTTCATCAACACTTCCAACTGACGCTTGTCAGTGTAAAATTATTTTCAGCCTGCAGACCAAAGGCTGTCCTGACAGGTGTTTCTTGATAGACATCAATTTCTTATTCCTTCTGCTTAACACAATTCATTACCTGGCACAGAGGCAGGGTATCTGATTTGTTGTATGAAATACTGCCACCCTCGTTAGGTAACTTACCATATCAACCAGTTTCATGTATCCCTGTTCTATAGCTTCAGTTCTGTCGCCGTCCCTGGGGCAGTTCAAGGCAAGGTTGGACGTGGCACTTGGTGCCATGGTCTAGCCTTCAGCTCTGTGGTAAAGGGTTGGACTTGATGATCTGTGAGGTCTCTTCCACCCTGATGATTACTGTGATACTGTGATACTTGTCCTAGCAACAGTTAAAACATCACTCAGGTGCCATACAAGACTGTTTGTCAAAATGGGATAAAGTTGTGTCCTGGATCCTAGAAATAATCTTATTACAGTCAGTTACGATCAAGTGTGGAAGGAAAAGGTTTGCATGAGTAGCTATGATCAAGTGTGGAAGGAAAAGGTTTGCATGAGTAGCTATGATCAAGTGTGGAAGGAAAAGGTTTGCATGAGTAGCTATGATCAAGTGTGGAAGGAAAAGGTTTGCATGAGTAGCTATGACCAAGTGTGGAAGTGAAAAGGTTTGCATGAGTAGCTATGATCAAGTGTGGAAGGAAAAGGTTTGCATGAGTAGCAATAACACCCTGTTGTGACCTATGTGTGGCAATAACATCTCACTGCTCTATTATTTTGTTGTACAAGCCTTACTAGCTACCATGCAAACAAAATGCCCTGTGAGATTGTATTTCCTCTCAAGGACTGCAGTGTTCTTTTAATAGCCTGCTGAGATCTAGGGAAGTATCTGCCACAGTTGCTTCTACATCAACTTATTTCCAGGGACCAGTAGGAAAGTAGGAAAGATCACAACTAACCTGAAATATCTGATGAATAGAACAGAGAGCCAAGCACAGAATACTTATCCCTCAACACATTAACACCCTAAACTACACAATATTCCCAGATACACAGGTGGACAGACTTGCAAGCTGATAAACTTTCATATAAATGGGGTAAACAGCTCCAGATTTACCATACTGTAGAGGTGCCATAAATACTACCCCTTTTACTTAAAGAACTACTTGAATTAGAAAATTCATTACTCTCTTCCTTTTCCTTACTATGAAAATACTATTTTGTTTAGCAACCAAGAGCTTAGGAGGCAGATGTGGGCAATATTGAAATACACAATGCTAGAAAAGCATTACTGAGAAACAGAGCTTTTCCCTGATTTAAATTATTCTGATTTTCTTGTAAAGATAGCAACATCCAGCAATGTTTTCAGCATAACAGACTTCATAACTGCACACTATTCCCACAGCTTTGCATGTGTTTATTTCCTGTGCAATGCTTCTTGGTGTAGTCACTAAATAGTATTCAGTGTACAATAAAGAAAGATCTGGATGCTGAAGCTCTTTTCTTTCCCCTCCCTTTGGCTGCTCCATATCCAATAGCTCCAAGTGCAGGGTGCTGCACTTTGGCCACAGCAACCCCATGCAGAGATACAGGCTGGGGTCGGAGTGACTGGAGAGAAGCCAGACAAGAGTGATCGGGGGGTGCTGATTGATACCCCGCCTGAACATGAGCCAGCAGTGTGCCCAGGTGGCCAAGAGAGCCAGTTGGCATCCTGGCATCAGGAATGGTGTGTCAGCAGGAGCAGGGAGGGGCATTCTGCCTCTGTACTCTGCACTGTTAGACCACACCTTGAGTACTGGGTTCAGGTTCTGGGGCCCCCCAGTTTAGGAGGGACGTTGAGATGCTTGAGCGTGTCCAGAGAAGGGTGTCACATCTGGTGAGAGGCCTTGAGCACAGCCCTACGAGGAGAGGCTGAGGGGAGCTGGGATTTGGTTAGCCTGGAGAAGAGGAGGCTCAGGGGTGACCTTATTGCTGTCTACAACTACCTGAAGGGTGGTTGTGGCCAGGAGGAGGTTGCTCTCTTCTCTTAGGTGGCCAGCGCCAGAACGAGAGGACACAGCCTCAGGCGCACCAGGGGAGATTTAGGGCTGGAGGTGAGGAGAAAGTTCTTCACTGAGAGAGTCATGGACACTGGGAATGGGCTGCCCGGGAGGTGGTGGAGTCGCCGTCCCTGGAGCTGTGCAAGGCAGGATTGGACGTGGCACTTGGTGCCATGGTCTGCCTTGAGCTCTGTGGTAAAGGGTTGGACTTGATGATCTGTGAGGTCTCTTCCAACCTTGATGATACTGTGATAGCTGTGATCCCATATCCTCTGAGGCTGCTTCTAATGCAAGGTGGGATAATCTAGTGCCTTATATTTAGTATGTAGATAACAAATCTGCATAAAACAGAGCTCACGTGGGAAAGAGGGACAAATGTTTGAATTGATAATTTCTCTGGTATTTTGCTAGTTTTTACTTGTTGTTAACCTGAAGTTTCCCAAAAGTAAGCCAGAACTTGCAGGTGGATGTAGAGCTCAGAAGCCAGACAGCAGCCACGCGTGGACAGCGATGGGATATATCAGGGCTGTGATACAAGCTTTTGCTCTGTGCTTATGGCAGGAGGAGTGATCAAGGGAAAACCTTGCTAAGAGCTGTATTTCATCTTGAGTTAGAAATCTCTCCAAGCAGCCATTGAAATTATTATTTTTGCTTTGACTGAAAACATATTTTGCAGTGCCTCTTGCAAGTTCCTTCAAATAACTACAAAAATGTGGGGAGGAAGTTTGCTGGTTTCATGAAGTCAAGGCTACAGAAGAGAGAGAAGGCAGGAATAAATCGACCTGAACGTTGTGGTTACAGACCAAATAGGAAATTCTTAACATGTCTGAAAGGAGAAGAACCAATATCAGACAAAAGTTGCTTGACTAGTTAGCGTTGCAGGTCTATAGTACATGTTACATGGAATATGCAAATACATGAAAATAGATTAAATGAATGAAAATGCAGTACTGCTGAGGTTGCACTTATCATTGCAAACATGTGGAAACCAGCTTCTAACCTAAACGTGGGCATATTTTTTTCTCTCTGCCATAGCACCTAAACTGAAAGACAATGTTTATTATCTGTCTAAAATCACCCCTAGGTATTTTGGTTCCAACCTTACAATAGCTTGCTCTAAACCTGAGGCAAGGTTTGTTAGTTGCTGCAGCAAGCTGTACAAACTCGTGTCCTGCAGAGCCAGAGTCATGTTATGGTGCAACAGGCAGGTTCTTATTACCATATATTTGTGTATACTTTGGCTCCTGCTTTTATTTTCCAAAATGAAAATGCATCAGAGTCTTCACTGATGGGAGCAAATAGCTGACTCATCTCAGAGCATTGCTCTTTTTGTTACTGGGAAATACAGTGTGCTGGAAAAATCAATGTGAGAGCTATTGATTTCAGTTGGTAATCTGGAGAGCAAATCAGACAGCAAACCAGATAACACTCAGTGCTATGCTCTTGTTAGCATTATGTTACCAAACCTAATGGATTTCAAAGAGGTTTCTCATTATGCGTTCAAAAGTATTTTCTTCTGTACCTGCTACACTTAACTTTTCTAAATGCCACACTCCATGTAGCATGCAATGATGACAAAAATCAGTACCTGAAGACTGCACCAAATGAATCCACCAAAATCCATCAGTAGATTGTGATTTACCTCTTGTCACATTTTTTTCTAGATAGACCAGTACTCTTACCCAAGGATTCATCACCTTTATTTCCCCTATTTGTGACACTTTTTTTTTTCTTCTGTGACTCCTGGGCTTTTTTGTTTGAAATTCAAACTGTCTCATCCTTCTGTAGCTTCCAAGGCTCCCAAATGCTAATCTTGAATCTCCATCGCTTTCTTTAGTTTAAGCTTCTCCTCCATGTGAGGTTGACTTTAACCTCCTGATGAAGAACACCACAAACCAATCAGAGGAAAGGTTCTCACTTGAAGATCAGCAGTGTCACCACCAAGCAATAATTTTCCATTCAATTCTTGCTGTGTAAGGCCTGTTCCACCTATTTACTAATTTGCTTCTTGTGTTTGTACAACAAAATGGAAGAATCCTGTGGTTCCTTTCCTCTGTATCAAAGTGTATTGGTTCTAGTTTAAGCTTCCTAGAGCCCAAACCCTAACAGAACAATACAATAATAGGATGCCTTCCCCTGCCATGGTCTAGTTGATTGGATAGGGGCAAGGTGATAGGTTGGACTGGATGATCTTGGAGGTCTCTTCCAACCTGGTTGATTCTATGATTCTATGAAAAGGGGCAAAACACCCAAACAATAGTCTTGCTTCGATTTGGAAGTTAAAAGAAAAACTTTAATGATAAATAAAAGGTGTTTAAGGTAAGGGGAGTTAGAAAAAGGTATAGGGGAAGGGAAACAAGATACAATATATAATATGCAACCAGATTGATGGCAATGGATGGAGGTAAATTCAGGAGGTGGGTAGTCCCACCATAAGGTAGGGTGGCCATGTGACAAAAGCAGGGGCATCAAGAACAAAGGTGCTGCTTGGCAGGCAGGCCAAAGAGGGAGAGAAAAAAGAGGAATGGGAAGTTCCTCTGCTTTTATAGGAGGTCTAGACAGGAAGTAAGAGTGGGCTAACCATTGCACCTGGGGTCAGGTTCAGACCACCCCCAGGAAGGGCTAACCTTTTACACAAAGTGGACACCAAACTGTCTTAGAACAAATATCCACCCATTTATCCACAAATCACATCCTTAGATTTAACTTGATTATTCTCATCAGTGGGTTAAAGGAGCCCTGAAAGTCTACCTGGATTCTCACCCTATCCCCCTCATACTTGCCAGAGAAGTCCAAAATGAGACACCAGCCCCCTAGATAGAGAGGGACCAAGTGGAAGCCAGCTTAGACTGCAAAAACAGAAGCAGGCTGCACTTATCCCAGGTAATGCTCACCGTTTGAACATCAAAAGAGCACATTTGATTCTCAGAGCTACAACTGCAACTTTTCCATCCCAAGCATACATTGTACATTGTATGGAGGCAGATTTCCTTTACCTACACAGTCACATTTTGTTTGGTATCTCAGCTCATCCTTGCAAGGAAACACAGATTGAAGTGCCAGGAAGCAAGGTTTACAAAGATAAACATAGGCAGCCTGAGCAGTTACCAAACCTGCATTGCTCCCTAGAGCTCCCAAGTCTCTGTGTTATCTACCAGCTATTGCTATTAATACTAGTAGCTATTAAATCCACCAAGTTCTCCCTCTTGAAAGGAAGTGCACATTACTGAGTAGTCTGAGAATTTTATTAACAGTCTGCTGGTGTGAGTGGTGTGAGAGGTCAGGGAAGCAAGAAACCTTCACTCATCTTAGTAAGGCTGTTTAGATCAGCCTTAAGATCCTACTGACTTCAGTGAGCTTTAAATGAAGTTCATGCAGTGTTCTGAGTTTGCTGGACAACCTTTGCAAAGTGCTGCCATCAAATCATCATTAAAGCCGTTCTCCACGGAGGTGGAAAGTACATTTGACTGTTTTTCCTTGCAGCCTTTTGGGAAATACATTCTTGAAATTCCCCTCCTAATGCATTTTTCTTTGCATAGAAACAAAGGGTTTTTTCTTGTGCTAGGCCCCAGCTACAACATTTGAAATGGGATTAAATCTGAGCTGCTATAAATCTCAGGAACGTTCAAAGACATTCTTTTGGTTTGGCTCATTAAACCAACTAGGTCTGACTGACTGTCCCAAAGTGTTCAGACCCAGGATTTGATACATGCATAATTCAAGATTTACAATGATGGCTGATATTAAATGAGCTCTTTTTAGCTTCTGCCATGAATTTCAGATGCTCAGCTTGTTTAGTGCCTGCTTATTCTTCTCTCCAAAGGAAACAATATGCAGAAGAAATGATTAAAATCATGATGTCCCTCCTGAAATATGTAATTTATTAGAAGCAATTAGTACAGTATGTGGCCCTCATCAAAATTTGTAACCCCTTAGGCCAGCTGATGATGTCTGATGCATTTTATTACTTTGTGACTGAAGGGTTAACCAGGAACATGGATAGAGTCTGGAGACATAAAGGATTATTGTTAGTGTGGTAAGCACTGAGTTTGGAGCCCGAGAGAATCACTGTGGAACAAAAATCTCAGGCTAAAATTACTTCAGGTGGCAGGGAATGAGCTTTGGTAAGTCTTAGCTAGTGACTACAGAAACTTGTCTCATTTACAGACTGACTGTGATGGTTTGGGAGTTACCTGCTCTCCCCTCCTTCCCCCCCTTATGAAATCACCCAGACTAGACACAGTGGGCTGGAAGTTAAGGAATGAAGCTGTATTTACAGCTTAGCACAATTTACAAGCAGATAATATACACACAAATATTTACAGTTAGATTCATGTTAAAAGTCAATACAGAAACACAATCCCTCCCAGAAATCAGATTGCCAGGAGGCTTCCGACCCAAACCTCCTCCCTTCCACATCTTTCCCTCCCTTCAGAAATAACCAGATCAGTCCCCATGTATCTCACATGATAAAGCTGGAGAGATCTGAGGTGAGGTGTCAAAAAGATGACAAGGAATTTAGAGGAAAAAGGGTTAGGTTGGATTAAAGAGTTCGGGCAGAGGCAACCACACACAGAAACCACCAGAGAGAAGGAGAAGAACTGACTGAAAGCTGAGAAGTGCATGAGAAGAGTCTTATCTATATTTGACTATTGCATTTCTCAGTAGACGAATGAGTGATATAGGGTACTGTTGTTTGTTTTCTTTCTTCTCACAGCTAAGATTTAATTTCTCTCAGCAAAATATTCCAATTAGCCTTAAACCAGCACACTGACTCTTACATTAGAGGCTCTCGGAAGAGGTTTCTAGCATTAAACACATCAGTGTAAGAACAAGAAATGGTGTATTATAGTAGAAAGAAAAAGATACTGTGTCTTTGTATGATTCCTGCTTCATACACTGGCTGGATATATCTTTTCAGAATTTAACATTAGCCACAGTGTAACACACAATACAGTTGTCTGATCATCAAGGCCAGGTTTGGGAAAATTCACAAGCAGAGCTGGTACTCAGTCACAGTTAAGTGACTTTGGCCCAGGGTATTGCCTGTTCCCAGGCTCTCCAATGAGAGTCTCTTTTTTTAAACATGATTGTGCTCCCCATGAGTCACAAGTACAAGAGAAGGAGATGGTTTTTCAGCTGTTGCCCCAGTGAATTTCAGAGCTCCTTTGCTTTTCCACTGAATAAAGAGCTGCGATAAATGCTGGGTAGATGTTAGGACTGCTCCACTAAAGCAGGCACTATCCAGTAGCTAAAGCAATCCTGAAGGTCAGGACTTGCCTCTAATCCCTTAGCAGAGCTATGGTGGTTCCTGAAACAGCATCTCTCCTTTAGTCTGTGACACCCATTCTCCATCTGCTCATTTTAGGTTGACAATCTATCTCAGTATGTTATTTCTGCGGTAACAGAAGACGAAGCTCTGTTTCGTTGTTTGTGTCTGCTGCTCTTGTTTGCTCATGTCTTGTGATGTGGAAAAGTGCCATCAGTGCATGGATTTTCATGAGTGGAAGTCTCACATCTCCTAAACCTCCTGAAATATTGGGAGAAGAAAATTCATGCTGCAGTCTTGTATTGATACATTTTTTTCCCCTTTTGCCTAACCAGTCATGAAAGAAAGGTGCAGCTTTGGTTTCAGAAACTAGTTCTTCTCTTGATTTATATATTCAGGCCTGGAGAAGAGAAGGCTTCAAGGAGACCTTCTAGTGGCCTTGCAGTATCTGAAGGGGGCTACAGGAAGACTGGGGAGGGACTACTTACATGGTCTTGTAATGACAGGATGAGGAGTAACGGATTAAACTGGAAGAGGAGAAATTCAAACTAGATGTTAGGAAAGGGTTCTTCGCAATGAGGGTGGTGAGACACTGGAACAGGTCACCTAGGGAGGCTGTGGATGCTCCCTCCCTGGAGGTGTTCAAGGACAGGTTGAATGCCTTGAGCAACCTGTTGTAGTGGGAGGTGTTCCTGCCTATGGCATGGGGTTGGAACCGGATGATCTTTGAGGTCCTTTCCACCTAAACCATTCTATGATTCTATGACTACTCTTCCCCGCTTCTTAATAAGACTGCACCTTGATGTCACCTCACTTCTTAATGTATATGGCCTTGAACAAACTTCCTGCCTATCCCTTCCAAGATGCTACCTTCCAGTGCTTGATCTCGTTCCCTCTCCAGGCTTGCACAGTAGCATGATAACAGTGGATGCATCGTTAAAAAAGACAGTTAAAAAAAAAAAAGAGCTCAATTATTAGTGAATCACTGAGTTGGTGAATAGGATACACTAGATGATGCCATCTCAAGTTCACTTGGCTAACACACTTCTACTGCTGCCCAAAAAGTTGACAGATGCTGCCATAGGCTGTACTTAATTTCTTACTGTTGGCAGCTCTGAATACCTTTCAGTTCACACAGCTGGCAGCTTCTGTCCAGAATGGTCCTGGCCTTGGCTGCAAGAATACCACACCACCTTTAGAGACATTGAGATGTTCAGTGGAGATTAAGCTTGACATCTGTTCTTACAGAAAAACTGGGATGTTTGTGTTACAACTTGTCACTGTTTACCTGGCATGTGGCAAAGATGGCACCAAGCACTAATATCAGTCTCTAAATTGCCACGTGTGGGTTTAAGAAACTGATCCAACACTGACTGAAATGTAAGGCACTGTTTCCAGTGACTTCATTCAGTTTGACATAAAGTTCACTTCACTCACAATCACAGAATGATAGAGGTTGGAATGGACCTCTAGAGATCACTAGACCGACCAGCAGGTTGCACAGGATGGTATCTAGGCAAGCTTTGAGTGATGCTGGAGACTCCAGCACCAGTTTGGGCAGCCTGTTACAGTGCTCCACCACTCTCAACTTAAGCTCCTCCTCATGTTTAGGTGGAACTTTGTGTGTTCAAGTTTGTGCCCACTAACTCTTGTCCTGTCCACTGTGCACCACTGAAAAAAGACTGGCCCCATCCTCCTGATGACCACCTTTTAAGGGTCTAGAAGCATTTATCAGATTCCCTCTCAGGCTTCTCTTCTCCAGGCTAAAAAGCCCCAAGTCCTTCAGCCTTTCTTCATAAGTGTCTCGGTTCTAATTTAAATTTCCCAGAGACTCAAATATAGTTGATAGAACCAATAACAACTTATAGGATGCCCTTTCCTTCCTCCTCCTTCTTTCCCAAAGAAAAGGAATTAGATGGAGAGAGAGAGGAAAGGTAAGCACACCCAAATAAATAATATCACTGTGATTTGGAAGGTAAAAAGAAAAAAAGTTTAACAATTAAATTAAAAGTAGGTGAGGTAGGGAAGTTACAAAAAATAGAGAGAAGGGAAAACAAGACACAAACCATGTAAATATACAACTAGATTTGATGGCAATGGGTTTTGTCTGCCTCGTGGTGATGGCCACACGGTGAAACAAAGAGCAGCAGGAAATGGGATGATGATGATTGCTGGCAAGCAGGAGGGAAACAAAGAGCAGCAGGAAATTAGGAGGATGATGAATTGCTGGGAAGCAGGAGGGAAACAAAGAGCAGCAGGAAATAGGATGATGATTGCTGGGAAGCAGGAGGCAGCGGGGAGAGATAAAGAAGAGGAAGTCCCTGAGCTTGTATGGATTTTAGAAAGGAAGTGGGAGTGGGCTAAATCACCACACCTGGTAGTGTTCAGACCTACCCCTGGGGAGGGGTCAAGACCCACCTGGGGTCAGGGTCAGGACCACTCCCTCAGGAGGGTTAACCCTATACAATAAGATTGATGTTCAGTTCCCTAATCATCTTTGTAACCCCTTGCTGTATCTTTTCAGGCAGTTCCCTGTGCTTGAACCGGGGGAACCCAGAACTGGACTTAGTATCCTAGATAAGGTCTCACCAGGGCAGAGTTGAGGGGAAGGACAACATTCCTTGACCTGCTTGACACACCTCCTTCTCAGTGCATCCTAGGGTACCATTGGCTTTCTTGGCCACAAGGGCACATTGCTGGCTCATGGTCATCCTGTTGTCCACCAAGACTCCCAGGTATTTTTCCACAGAGATGATTTCCAGCAGGTCAGCCTCCAACTTGTACTAAGCATGGGATTATTCCTCCATATATTTGCCATTGTTGAACTTCATAAGATTACTCCTCTGCCCAGCTCTCCAGCCTGTCACAATCACACTGGGACTGCAGCACAACTTTCTGATGTGTCAATCACCCCTCCCATTTTTGTGTCATCAGCAAACTCTATCCCTTCATCCAGGTCCTTTGATGAATATACTGAACCAAAGTGAAGCCAGTACTGACCCTTGAGGGACACCATTTGTCACAGACCTCCAACTAGACCATGCCACTGACCACAACCCTGTGAGCTCTGTCCTTCAGTCAGTTTCAATCCACCCCACTGTCCATTCCTCTATCCCACACTTCCTAAGCCTGCCTGTGAGGATGATATAGGAGACAGTGCCAAAAGCCTTGCTGGAGCAAGGTAGACAACATCCATTGCACACTGCCCACTGCCCACTCGTATGAAAGCTCTTTTTAATCTTCATGCAATGAATGCAAAACTGGCCTCTTTTTAAGGGTTTGATTTATCATACAATGTCTTTGAAATAGCAGTTTATGACTTGAAAATACTTTTATTCAGCATTGTAAGGCTAAATATAGAGTAGTATAAACATCATAGCATTAGTCATTTCTTCTAAACAGACGATGTTTAAAAGTCAACCTTTCAAGAGATAACAACATAAAGTTTTATAGAGAGAAAATGTGAGAGACTTAGTCCTGATTTTAAAATCTAAAGTAGAAAGCCCAGGAAGGGCAATGTGTGTTGTTGTGGGTCACTTTGCATCACGAGATGTATTTACAGTGGGCATTCCAAAGCTTTTGACAGTTCTGGGCTTTGAATTGAAATAGCTTTTGAAGATAACATTTCTGTGGGAGAAGATGTAAGGTTCTTATGAAGCCAGTCATTTGTCAGGGCATTAAATTTTATTTCCTGGTTTTAACTGCATGTATTTGTTGGAGGTTAACAACCAAGCACACAGCAGACTCTGACTCCAGTGAGTCCTATCATCATAAATAGTAATTGCTGCTTTGCTTCATCTGAAGCACTTTAAACCCTGAATTTGATCTCAAGCAAGATGACAGAATGAAGAGCTGCTTGGCGTTAGACTGAGCTCGTGGAGAGGAGCTGTAAGGATCATTCAGCTGGGGCAAGTGCCTTTGTGGAGTCCTCACTCCTTCTTGCTCTGAGCCATGAACCCAGCCACTCTGGAGAGCACATCCTCCGCACTACTGGAGAGGCAAGCACGTGTGGAGATGGTGGAGAAGGTTTACTCAATTTACATTGAGGTCTTCTGGAGATAGAGATCAGTACAGTGCATAAATACAAAGAGTACCTCTCAAAGTAATATTTTTTCTAAAAAGCCTCCATACTATGGGGCTCATAGTATTTAATTTAACCTTAAAAAAAATACTCCCTGCATTTATATCTAACTGCTTATTTCTACTGTTACTCTGTGTCCTATTACTGTCCTCCTCTCCATGAAGTATGATTTCATACATAAAAAGCTCTACTTCAAAAGGCAAAGCTGTTAGGAGGCAGCAACACCAGCTACAGGCCAAGCTCAAGGTTGATATTGAATTTGAATGACAATAAATGGCACCACCATGCACTGAGCAGTGCACCAAAATCATCCTGCAATCCTCTAGCTAAGCTTCTGTCAACTGTACTATGAGCATTCCTAAGTAGGCACAGGCTTGCATGCCTAAGTAGGCACAGGCTTGCATGCCTAAGTAGGCACAGGCTTGCATCCCATCAGCAGATCTTCCACCCCCCACACTCTCTTCTCCTGGGATCAGAGCTGGGAGGTTTGAAAATTGCAACAATTTCCTTGAGAGCAGCTCCTGCCTGCAAGCTGCTCTTCCAGGGGCAGTAGCTTGCCATTTGTTATTTTACTTTCTACCATCAGATTTCAGTCTGACCCAAGTAACTGTCTGGAGCAAGGTACTAGTTTTGTGATGTCCTCTGCACAATGTTGTCCTTATTTCTGTGGTTAGGCTAAGAGAAACCTTGCTTCTTATTCTCAGGGACCATCTGTGTTGGGTTTTTTGTGGGGGGGATGATGCATTTTGTCTTCTTTTTTTAAAAATAATAACTTATTTTTTGTTTTGCTTTTGAAGTGGATGCCTGTTGGTCTGAACTAATTGAAAAGGAGCATTTTCTAAGGCAGCCATGTGGTTCCTTCCCCTCCATCATTTCTCCTTCTTTCACACCCCTTGGGATACGACCTTGCCCAGTTTAGCAGGAACACAGAGTTCCCAGAAACCATCCACCAGAGCTTGGCATGAAGACAAGTACATGAGCAGCCTGAAGATTTCAACCACATCCTTTCAGGCCTGGCAGCTAGGACTAAACACTTGCATGAATTATGTGTGCGAATTGGGCTGGAAAAACACAGGAAACACTGCAGCAAGCATATGGATCTGAAGGCCAGAAGGATGCTGTTTAAAAAGCTCTCATCTGGTGTAGCTGCTCCATTTTTCTTGAAACAGGGGGAGGGTTTTCCAGGTTTGCCAGTGCTCACCCAGCCATCTTATTCCAGGGGCCTTTCATAGCCAGAGGAGACTGCCAGCAGGCTCTGAGCACTGTGGAATTTTCAGAGAGGGACCCAATGGTCCTAGTAAAGCTCTTTTGTTTTCCTCAACAGCATTCAAAGAGACCGAGACACCGTACTCGGAATGGGGAAAAGGGACTCCTTTCCCTAACCCGAGCTGTCAAAGAGGCAGAAAAGCTTCACACTACACAAGACATTGCAGTGCAAGGCCCATTTCCTCTGCTAAAATCGATCCTTAAAGGATCTCCTCCACCTGAAGGAATTGCCCAAAAGGCCACTGTAAGAAAGTGGTATGCTTACCTAGAGGGATCTCACAGCTTATGCCGCTGAGAAAAGGACCTACTAAGGTATCCAAATTACAGCAGCCCATCACCCTGGACAAGGCACTACTTAGTCAGCCGTATAAGCCTTCTCCTATTCAGGTGGCCCCAGAAATGACCGCAGACTCTGATAAATCAGGAGTGTGGGTTCACAGATGCATCTTCTCGGAGAGGGGGTCAAAGTGGCTTACAAAGCCGCTGCCTTGGAGATTGTTACAGGCCAAACCATCACTGAGGAGAATACATTTTAAGGAATTTGGGGGATCTAGTGATGGCTCAGAAGCAAAACCCAGAACGTTTTGGTGTGATCCTCCCAGCTGCACCACGACTGCCCACATTGCACGCACAGCAACAAGCATTTGTAAGCCTGCGTCTGATAAGCCTGGCAATGGGGCAGCTTCCTGGGTTACTCCCTGCAGCGACAGGTGGACAGGGGCATAGGACACAGCCCCTGGGCCTGCAGAGCAGCTGGTAACGCACAGCAAGTCCGTGCACATGTACCCAGCTTGGCTGAGACCGTCTCCAGTCTGAGACGTCAGGCTCCAGACAGACGAGTCCAGACAAGCGCACGGAGAGCGGCGGAGCGGGAGGCAGCGCAGCAGTGCTGCAGAGGGACGGAACGGCTGCGGCAGCACACCGAGTGTTCGCCTGGCTCAGAAAACCAGTACCCACAGGCTAGCCAGCCCCTCCTAAGGCCAAGGGAGCCCGCAGGTGGCTCCCTTTACTTTGAGGAATGAGGAGCAATTAGGTAAATTCAGCTTTCAACCTCCTTGCACTTGCCAAGGAAACGGAGCCATTAGTGGGGGGATTCTTGTCACACAGGCGCCCTCTGGTGGCCTGCGGCTGAACTCCCTTCCCGCTGCTTCCGCTGAGTGACTGCAGGGAGAGAGCGATGTGAGGGCAGTGCGATTGTACTAACAGCTGATCGCAGGTCATCATTTCCAGCTAAACTCCGTAAGGTTAGTACAGCATTCCACCCTGCATGCCAGTGGTTCCCCCCACGACTCTGGGGTGGTTAGAGCCTGACCTTTTTCTTTTGGCAAGATCAAAAGTAAGAAGTGTTACAACTCATTTTTTACAGGATCTGTGACTCCAGTACAAGCCTTTAGAGAAAAGCCTCCCTTTGCTGTGCTTTGTTTGTGTTTTCCACAGTGAAACAGAGTAAACTGTATTCTTGCTCGTGCTTTCCAGAAAGCTGGAGAGCAATACTCACTTTCAGGCTGTGACTGTTAATATGAATGCCAGCTAGCATGCTTCCATGGTGTAATTACATTGTTGTGCTGGCTGCTGGCTCTGGGGTATCTGGATGCCTTAGGCAAAGCAGAAGAGGCAGATTTCTTGCAAGCTCAAGTTACTCACGCAATAAAGAGCCACTGAAGATTTTGCCCCTGATGTTTTGCTGCCCATGGCAACTGCAAAGTGAGACTGATTGTATCCACTGCAATGCAAATTGTTTGAGGTAATGGCATTTTATGTTGAATAACTGATTTTTTTTTTTAACATTGGGGTTTAATTTTCCAGCAATAAAAAAAAAAACCTTTGATAGAAGGATTTGGTGGGGTTTAGTTGCCAGCAAGCTGAACGAGTTAAAGAAGAAGACATTTCAAATCTAAAATATTACTCAAGATGTGAAAACAAACCTTTCACTTTTTTAATCTTCTCTTCTCTCCTCTTCCAAAAGATCAGTGCAGAGACGTTGTCCCAGATCCTTGCTGATATCTAAGCTAGCACTAGCAGAGGTACTTACTTACTTCCTTTCCTGCTGGCTGCAGCAGCAGGACTTGACAGGTAACTAACCAACTTTTAAGGGTTCAAGTCATAAGCCTGCATCTGGGTGGGACATTCCAGCAGGAGCCTCAGCTGGCACTTGCCGGTTTGCCTCTGCTTGCTGCTGTTTTTAGCTGGTTTGTCTGTTGAGGTAGCAAAAATCTGAGGTCTCTAGAGGTTTGTGTGCTGCAGAACCTCACAGTGTGTGTTCTCCAGCTTTGATACTCGATTTCAGGCTCTGCAAGTGACTACACCAACCTAGGAGTAGCTATGCTATCCCTGCTCATTCAAAGTAGCCTGGTGTGTCTGAGATTTCAGTGCGTGAAAGTATTTGCAGAGTATCAGACTTGATCACAGAGTCACACAGATAGGAATGATGAAATGCACTCACAAGAGAGTGCATTAGGCTGAAGAGTTGAGAATAAGGTCAATAGCAATGCTTCTGAGCATATTTAAAACCCAGAAACCTGTTCTGTGAGAGAGCAGTACCTGACACACTTTTCTTGTCCTGGGAGAGTCTTTTTTTTTGAGAACAAGGTGGATAGCCCAAGTTGCAAAACTCTGGGCAGTGTACGGTCCCACAGCTACATCTGTGCAACAGCTTGCTTCCCTCCCAAGGCCAGCTGGCTCCCACACAGCTCACATCTATGCTGCAGATCCTTTTGTGCTCCCAAACGGTGGGGGGGGGTGGGGGTGGGTGTCATGCAAAATACCCAGTGCGCCTAAACCAAGATGGGAATTTTCTGGGTGAGAGCTAGTTGGCATAGACAGAACTGGGGACCTGGCTAATGGCTTGGTCAGTGCCTACAGCTGTCCTCTTTAGTGTGTTTTTATAGCTACAAGCCATGGATTCTCAAGGGCCATCATACATTTAGGAGTCAGATTACGTGGATTCTTTAGAGAATTAGGGAGATCTATCTGCCATCCACACTGTCTTTTCTACACAGTTACTTTCCAGATTAGAGATGTAATTTTATGTATAAATACAGTTATGTCTTATGAAAGAGTAATGATAGGCACAATTCCCTTGGCTACACTTCTCTGTGCTAGAAAATGAGGAGTTTGTGATTCAATAGCTGTTCTACTTACCACTTGTGATATGTAAGCCTTTCATAACATGGTAATGACAACCACAGTGGAAACCTCACCCCACAGCTGCCCATATCAGAGCTACACCTTTCAGGCCAGTGGATACTTCTTACTTTCTGGCAGTACATTTTCTACATCTGTAAGAGTGCTCTCTAAATGTCTGGTTTTTTCTGGGCTGTTCTGTGTTCTTAGGAAAATGGCTCAGAATAAAAAATAAGGGTAGACTGCAAGCCACAATTAAGTTAGCTCTTAACATTATAAAAACCTCTTCAGCATCAGGAGATATTAATGAAAACAGTGCTCCAAGACACTTCAGATGATCTGATTCATAACTGGGTTTTATAGGCTTTGCTTTGGTTTGCATGAAATGCCTGCAGCAGGAGAGGGGAATTGATTCAAGCCATCCTAAGCTTCAGTATTTTGGAATGGATTCCAGCTGCTTGAGATGATCACTGCAACTCACAGACACTTACATGGTGCAAACTGACAGATTCCTGCTTGGATTTAATGACCACAGATACAGTACCTGTAATGTGAAGAAAGTGATAATTGCCTGCTATTCATATGCCACCCATGAAGCAACTACACTAGGGATGACTTCAAGTGAACTCTGACCTGTCCATCACTCCTTTAATTGTCACAATATTGTTGCAATTTTGAAGGTGTTTATAAAATACTTAAAGAAAGAAGAGCTCATCCCAATGCTTACATTATTACTGAGGTCAGTTGGGCTGATGCCAAAATCCTGCCATCTGCCTTTGACATTGTAAGAAGGGCCACAATAAAGGTTATAGTTATAACTCAGTAGGGAGTAAATTAACAGAGATTTATAGAAGAAAGAGAGAAGGAGAGAAGGAGAGAAGGAGAGAAGGAGAGAAGGAGAGAAGGAGAGAAGGAGAGAAGGAGAGAAGGAGAGAAGGAGAGAAGGAGAGAAGGAAAGAAGAAGAAAGAAAGAAAGAAAGAAAGAAAGAAAGAAAGAAAGAAAGAAAGAAAGAAAGAAAGAAAGAGAGAAAGAAAGAGGAGAAAGAAAGAGAGAAAGAAAGAAAGAGAGAGAGAAAGAGAGAGAGAAAGAGAGAGAGAAAGAGAGAGAGAAAGAAAGAGAGAAAAAGAAAGAAAGAGAGAAAGAAAGAGAGAAAGAGAGAAAGAGAGAAAGAGAGAAAGAGAGAAAGAGAGAAAGAGAGGAAAGAGAGAAAGAGAGAAAGTAGGGAAGGAAGGAAGAAAGAAAAGAAAGAAAGAAAGAAGGAAAGAAAGAAAGGAAGAAGGGAAAGAAGGAAAGAAAGAAAGAAGGAAGGAAAGAAAGAAAGAAGGGAAGGAAAGGAAAGAAAGAAGGAAGGAAAGAAAGAAAGAAAGAAAGAAAAGAAAGAAAGAAGAAAGGGAAGGAAGGAAGTGAAGGAAGGAAGGAAGGAAGGAAGGAAGGAAGGAAGGAAGGAAGGAAGGAAGAAGGAAGGAAGGAAGGAAAGGAAGGAAGGAAGGAAGGGAAGGAAGGGGAAGGGTGAAGAAGAAGGAAGGAAGGGAAGGAAGGGAGGGAGAAAGAAGGGAGAAAGGAAGGGAGAAAGGAAGGGAGAAAGGGAGGGAGAAAGGGAGGGAGAAAGGGAGGGAGAAAGGGAGGGAGAAAGGGAGGGAGAAAGGGAGGGAGAAAGGGAGGTAGAAAGGGAGGGAGAAAGGGAGGGAGAAAGGGAGGGAGAAAGGGAGGGAGAAAGGGAGGGAGAAAGGGAGGGAGGAAAGGGAGGGAGAAAGGGAGTGGAGAAAGGGAGATAGGGAGAAAGGGAGAAATGGAGAAAGGGGGAAAGGGAGAAAGGGAAAAGGGAGAGGCAGTAAAGGGAGAAAGGGAAAAGGGAGAGGCAGTAAAGGGAGATTGACGAAAGGGAGAGGCAGTAAAGGGAGAAAGGGAAAAGGGAGAGGCAGTAAAGGGAGAAAGGGAAAAGGGAGAAAGAAAGAAAGAAGAAAGAAAGAAAGAAAGAAAGAAAAGAAAGAAAGAAAGAAAGAAAGAAAGAAGGGAGGGAGAAAGGGAGGGAGAGTAAGAAGAAAGAAAGAAGAAAGAAAGAGGAAGAAGAAGGAGGAAGGAAGGAAGGAAGGAAGGAAGGAAGGAAGGAAGGAGGAAGGAAGGAAGGAAGGAAGGAAGGAAGGAAGGAAGGAAGGAAGGAAGGAAGGGAAGGAAGGAAGGAAGGAAGGAAGGAAGGAAGGAAGGAAGGAAGGAAGGAAGGAAGGCAGCCTCCTCTTCTCCAGCTAAACAACCCCAGCCTCCCTCGGCCTCTCCTCATAGGCTTGTGTTCCAGCTACTCTCATTTTCACAAATGCACTGCCCTGAATACATCTTGCAACCAAGTCAGGTATGGAGTTCCCCTGGCTTATTACAGAGTGCCAAGTGAAGAAGCAAACCTTGGAAGTCTCACTCTGCTGTGTAAGGAGTCACAAGTAGTGCATTCAGCATTAAAGTTCCTAAAAGGCAGGTGGACATCTGTGCCTATCTACAAAGCCAGGTTATGCTGAAATAGCTTACAGGGACAGTTTGGACAACAATGCACTTCTGGTTGTTCTTAGAAAATACAAAGTCTTGAAGAGCTGTGCTGTAGTAGAGGAGTGGCCAGCAGAGCAGGTCAAAGATTTTTCCATTATGAATTGGAGAAGGAAAAAAAATTAAAAGATAAAATGTTCTGAGTTGTCACTATTGGTAGAAAGAGATTAGAGGAAATGAAGCTGGCATCAAACTCATTCTCTTTCACACATATAATCACCATTTAATATAGTACCTTTGAGAACAGAACTCTCTTCTCTTTCTTTTTTTGTTATTTAATCTTCAGCAAAAAGAGTGGTAGCTGTGCACAAAGCATTTGTCCCCAGGCACAAAAGGATGACCACCTTTGGAAATGCTCATTGATCATAAGGCTAGGAAAGGACCTTTTGTTAGGAGGAAGTTCTTCACAGAAAGTGATTTGCCATTGGAATGGGCTGCCCAGGGAGGTGGTAGAGTCACTGTCCCTGGAGGGTGTCAAGAAAAGCCTGGATGAGGCACTTAGTGCCATGGTCTAGATGACTGAATAGGGCTGGGTGCTAGTTGGACTGGATGATCTTGGAGGGCTCTTCCAACCTGTTTGATTCTATGATTCCATATAACTGAGGCCCTGGCACAAAGCACACACTTCAACCTAATTCTACACTTGATCTTTAATTTATCTTGAATAATGGCATATATTTTAGAGTGCAGAGGACTTCTTATGGAAAGTTAAGATCTATCCAATTGTATTTAACCTTTCCCTTCACTTACAGCAAGCAGGACAATAACATTGTTTTGGTTTTGTCCATAGTGCTCTGTATTACTAATATTTGTTTTGTCCCTAACTCTAAGCAAACTATGTGCTGCAGATGAAACACTGAGCATTGTCTGCTAATGCTTTGATCTATCTCAATCAGCTGGTGTGATTTTTCTAGCTGTAAAACCTGCTTTTCCCCCTCCTGACTTCTTTTAAGGAAGGCATCCTACATAGTGTCCCAAACTGGAAACAAACTAGGCCTGGAGCAGCCTGTGGTGAATCATAAGTATTACAGAAGGTGCCTGGGAAAATGTAAGATCTTTTCATTTAAAAGAAGCCATGCTAAAAAAGTGCTGTTCATGAACTTTTAAGGCCAGTGAGTTCTAATACGTATTTTGTGACAGAAGCAGAGTTATTAGCTTGTAATTATGGAGCAGCTGATTGAGGTTTGAAAATGTAGCCCTTTGTTGATGGAATTACTGTAATCCTTAGGCATAAGAGAACAGTTCTGCCAGTTCTGTGATTTTGATCTACTCTTATACAGATAGGCAGAGAGTGATACTGGTGTTTTAAAAGTCAGAGTTGAGCAATTCCCACAAATGCACACATTGCTCAGGAAAATTTCCAGACAGTCACTTTCTGAGGAAGGCTTCTGATCATCTAATGACCTTCCCAGAACCTGTCAAAGCACAGCATTTTGCCTGTGCTGGTTAAACCCAACAGTAGCTCTAAGTCTGTCTCCGAACCATGAAAAACCAAGCGGGGAAAGGGGGAAATCAGCTGAAAAACTTCAGTCCTTTCCTCGTTGCAGCCTTTGCTCAGGCAGACCAACACAGGGAACCATGAAAGAGGAGAGCCTTGCAGTACTTTCTGGCTTCATTACTGATGTGGAAGCAATCTCTGTGTTTTTCTACTCAAATTGTTGTTGAGGTATTTGACAAAGAGCCATCCTCCACAGAATGGGCTAAGAAATATTTTTGTCTTTCCAAAGAGTAAGCAGCACTGAGCTGAGATTGTTACAGACTGAAGCATTCCCTTAGCTGGCTGCAGGATCTCCTGCTCTTCATTTGAACTCAGAAGACTGGCTGACTTCTGCAGTCTGAGGGATAGCAAGGGCAGGAAGGAAACAGCAAAATGAGATATTTATGTACTAGCAGAGGTTGCCCTGGGCAACAAAAGCCTCTCTGTTTACTCTTTCTGTTACTGTAAGTGAGAGATGCAGTCCATTCAGCCACAATGAAACTGACCTCGGTCCTCAGTGCATGTTCTGGCCAGCCTGTGGAGGACCAACAAAAGCCTTCCTGTGCTGAAACGTCTTTGTGCTATTCTTACAGAGCCAGTGCTTCTGAGTAGTTTGAGAGAGCAAAATGAAGTAGAAAGTGCTGTGTGAGAAAACAAACTGGAAAGCAGCCAGGCATTTCCAACATGAATTTTGCTGCTCTCGTACAGTCTTCATTGTTACACTTTAACATTGAGACTTTTGACCAGAAGAAGGTGGCACAAGCCCCAGAATTTGTCATTTGAAAGCCTCACTATGAGAACTGCGTATCCTATGGCTGGAGCCAAGAGAAGAGCTAGTAACAACCAGTAGGCATTCAGAGAATTACTCAGTCCTCGTTGCCTGGTTTCTGAGTGATCATTCACAAACATCTATGGAGGCCATGGTGACCTGCTGTATATGCTGATGATCTGATCTGTTCCAGATCAGATATGCAACTCCACAAGCTCATCGGTAACCTGCCAATGCTTCGGATCACTTGTTTTGACTCAGTAATCAGCCCTGTGAAAGAGGTGCACATTAGTTCTTGTTTTCTTTTAAAGCAAAAGCAGATGCAATTGCATGACAGAGTAATGATCTTGTGATCATAAAAGACACATGAGGTTTTTTTTCTCTCATCTTCAATATGAGCTTAGGTATAAAACAATGTAGCACACAAGGGATTTTGGTGGGTTTTGCTGATTTGTAGCTCGCTAAAATATCATCATACTTCAAACAGCCACATTGGTGCCTCAGCTTATTTCTATTCTAAACATTGAAGGCCCATCGTGTCTGCTGGCTTTTGAAAGCTCTGCCAGCTGTAAAGGGCAGAGTGACCACCTAACTTTGCTTGTTCTTGCATAATCTTGTCAGGAGTTTGTCAATACAGAGCGTGCTAATTTTCTGTATCACCCACATCTCAAACTTAAAGCCTCACACATTAATTTATAATGGCTTACATACATTTTATTGTAAGTATACCATAGCTGTTCCAAATTATTTCTTCCTTATAACTGGAAATTATGATCAGTTACAAAAGCTGACTTTTTCTTTTTATTTAAAAGAACCCAGAAGCTAAGTCTTGGTAACTTCCAGAGAAGTGGGACTAAGTCTTGTGTAGTATCAAATGACTTGGTTGCATTCAGACTCGTTTACCACAGAGATTTGCATGTTGGTTATCAAGCTTGAAGTATTTGCTTTTACTTTGCCTTGAAACCTTGGTTAAGAGAAGCTTGCAGGCACAAGTAGCCTTTGAGAGAGTTCCACAGAGCAGCATTTTTTTTCAGTCTTTCTCAAAAAATAACAGCCTAACTTGCAGCAAACTTCCAAAAGCTGTATCAAGCAGACTGGTCACAGTTGGCCACATTTATGAAGCAAAATTTTCTGCCTCCATTAAAAAAAAAGAAGCCTTCTCTCTGTCATATTTTTTTCTGTTACAAACAGAGGAGATGTCAAGGTCTGTGTGTTTTATTGTTGCCACAGATTACTTTTTTAATGTTCTTTGGACCAGAGGTTATTCTTCCCCTGTACTCAGCACTGGTCAGACCACACCTTGAGTACTGTGTCCAGTTCTGGGCCCCTCAATTCAAGAAAGAAGTTGAGGTGCTGGAACATGTCCAAAGAAGGGCAACGAAGCTGGTGAGGGGCCTGGAGCACAAATCCTGTGAGGAGAGGTTGAGGGAGCTGGGGGTGTTTAGCCTGGAGAAGAAGAGGCTCAGGGGTGATCTTATTACTGTCTACAACTACCTGAAGGGGCATTGTAGCCAGGTGGGGGGTGGCCTCTTCTCCCAGGCAACCAGCAATAGAACAAGGGGACACAGTCTCAAGTTGTGCCAGGGTAGGTATAGGCTGGATATTAGGAAGAAATTCTTCACAGAGAGAGTGATTTCGCATTGGAATGGGCTGCCCAGGGAGGTGGTGGAGGCACCGTCCCTGGGGGTCTTCAAGAAAAGCCTGGCTGAGGCACTTAGTGCCATGGTCTAGTTGATTGGATAGGGCAGGGTGCTAGGTTGGACTGGGTGATCTTGGAGGTCTCTTCCAACCTGGTTGATTCTATGATTCTATGATTCTAAGAGAGCGGCTGCCTTGGGACATACCAGGATATCCACCATGAGCAAGGCTTGTGCTGGGTCTTGAAAGCAAGGCTAGCAAGCCCTTGCCACAGGTCAACTGGCATGATTTGTGAGCAGCAGAGGAAGAACTAATTCTGCCATGTTGGCAGATTGAAGTCATTCTTGTAGGTGAGAAAGAAGAAACACAAGGAAAAGCAAAACGCATTGCATGCAAATATCGGTCATGATACAAACTTTTCATTTGTATTCAGCAACCTTCCACTGATGGACTCTTGTACCACAATTCCTGTCATACTATATTGAATTTAGCATGGCACCCAGGAACCCACAGGAAGGATTAGGAATACATCACATTAAACCTTTTTCAAATACTTAACAGAAGCACCAACAAACTCACAGCCAGGGCTGAGAAATGGATGCTGAGTGCTGTGGCAGAATGCATCTGTCTTTGTCTCAGCATGCTAGCAACTGAAGTGTTCTCAGGTTGTTTCTCAGATTTCACAACTCAGAGTTCTGAGGAGAATTTGGAAGTGGTGATGTAGAGAAGAGTGGAAATCAGAAGCGTCTAAGACTGATGGTGTTGTCCATACTAGATGAGCAAAGCGTTTTGGAAAGTGCTGCAAATCAGTAGCTTCATTTTGACTGCTCTGAGATAATATCTTTGCATTGCCACAAGCTTTTACCAAAATTCCACTCTAAAGTTTTAATTTGGATAGAAGGAACAACCTCTTTCCATCAGTTTTAGGGGTGCTAATTATTTTTGTATTCTAGAAGTATGGTGTTGAAGATCAGCAGTACTGTAAGAATAGAAGAATTGCCTTTGCCATCCTCAGAGGCTGGCATAAGGGGGAAAGAACTGTCAAAGGATGGTAATGGGAAAAGCATTACAAAGAACAGAAGAAGAACCAGGACAATTACAGAATCATAGAATCAACCCAGATTGGAAGAGACCTCCAAAATCTCCAGTCCAACCTAGCACCCAGCCCTAGCCAGTCAACTAGACCATGGCACTAAGTGCCTCATCCAGTCTTTTCTTGAACACCTCTAGGGACAGTGACTCTACCACCTCCCTGGTCAGCCCATTCCAATGGCAAATCACTCTCTCTGTGAAGAACTTCCTCCTAACATCCAGCCTATACTTTCCCTGGCACAACTTGACACAAAGTGTCAGAGACATCAACAAGCTAAAGAAGATGAAGATAGATATCACTGGGCATTTTTGCCAGAAAGCTTTCAGGCTGAGTCCAACAGCAACTTGATCACAGGAAGTGGAGGATACATTGACAGAGAAAAAAATAAACTCACAAAAGTGAGATAGAATCAGCGAGCATCATTTTTGATCCAGTGAGTGGTAGAGGGAGAAGAGTTGGTTAGCAGCTGGGGAGGGGTAAGGATGGGATTAATGCTTTCTTAAGGGTTTACTAACTGACCTCTGACTTGTGTGCAAGGAGAGGTTATCTAAACCATCCCAAATGGATTAAAGGTTTCAGGGTCTGATTGTACAGACGAGGGAGATAGATAACAGGTGATTTGTGCAAAAAGGAAATGAGAGAAAGGTCAAAACAGGCATTCAGGAAACTATAGTGTTTTCCTCTTGCACAGAATGGACACCCTTCTGTGTTTCAGTTGTTTCAAACAAATAAAATACACATAGCAGGTATTACATTTTTTTCCCTAGTCCAGCAGCTGAATTTTTGACCAAGAAATTCAAAGTGCCTAAGATGTGTATGTCTAGTGTGTGCAAGCAATAAGCTTGCAGTTTTTCCATGGCTAGTAATGGCAATTGTGTTTCTGATACCTTCAAATAGGTCGTAGGGAAAATAAGACATGTATTTCTTACATGCAAATAAATTTGGCACTTCTTACATTCAAATAGTTGATGTGCACCTGACAATGAACATTTGAAGATGACCAAACCTGCTTTTTCTATATTTCCATGATGCTGAAAATGCAGAGAATGGCAGCCAGCTAAGCTGTGTTCTGTTGAGGTGATGCCTGCCACAGAGAGGAAAAACATTGAATAATTGCTCAGGTCTGTGGAAGGAGGCTTCTGCCAAGCAGCTGCTCCTGTGGGCTCTGATGGTCCTCAGCTTCTGCTGGAGGTGGCAAGAGCAAGAAGCAGCTGGCGCTTTTCCCAGCGGGGAGCTCTGTGGCGCCGGGGACTGTGCGCTGTGCCCTGCTGAGCCATAGCGCAGTGCCTGTCAGGCGGAGCGCCTTGGTCAGCACCCACCAGCGGAAGGGCTCACCTTGCTTCGCATGGAACATCCGATGCTTCTGCAAACATCAGGCAATTGAGGACCACTTCTGGTTTCCCAAACCTTCACAGGTAACAAAAATGACTTCATGCCGACACCAGCTGGTCCCTCTGCACCATCATATGCAGCCTACCAGCTCCGCAGACTTTTGTGGATCAGGATCTCTCAAGGGGTCACTGCCTCGGCCTTTTCTCTCTTCCTTGGACTAGTCTGTGAGCCAAATGCCTGATAGACCTTCTCAGTGCAGACCCAGGCAACGAAAGTACTTAGCACCTCAATCCTCTCTATGTCTGAATCACTCACCTCACTCAGCTGCAGGCCCACAATTTTCTCATTCTTCTTTCACTGTGAAGGTAGGAGATGAACCTCTTCTTGGAGCTCCTGGCATTCTTTGCTAGTTTCAATTCAAGTTGAGATTGAGCTTTTCTAGCACCATCCTTATTTTGTGGGCCTGTACTTTTTTAATGTGTTCTTCGTTTCTACATTGTCCTGATTTTCATCCACTGTATACAACAGTGTTTTCCACATTGGAGTTCAGCCATGGGGTCCCTCCTGAAAGACAATCATAGAATCAAACAGGTTGGAAGAGACCTCCAATACTATCCACTCCAACCTATTACCCAGCCCTAGCCAACCAACTAGACCATGGCACTAAGTGCCTCATCCATCAGCTACTCATTCTCTTATATCAGTGAGGGACAGACCTGTGCTTGGAGAAGGTTGTCCTGAAGACTTGCCAGATCTTCTGGGCTCACTCACCTTCACAAGTGCTTCCCACTGCATCCAAAGAGTAGCCAAAGAGTAAGATGTGGTTCTTCAGGACATTCATTTTGGTTTCTTTCTGTTGCTTTTTTAATTAAAAAAAAATATTTCAGTTGGTGAAAAAAAGTTATATTAACTGAGGAGGGCATTTCAGAGAAGTGAAGACATATTTGACTGATAAAATCAAAGCAAAATGTTTCCTAGGGAAAAAAAGTTCTTTTTCTTGTTAAGTGGCATGAATATATGTTTTGTGTTGTGATGTTAATTTTGGTTGAGGAAGCCAGAACATATTTCATTTAGGACTGGCATAAAGCAGACACGTTTAGTTGGCTGTTACCCACTTTGGCCGTGGGGTTTTTTTTTGCATGATAATTTCAAAGTGGTCTGAGTTCTGAAGCTCTGAAAGTCAGCCTTCTTTGTCTGTTGCTCAGCTTTACCTTTCACTGCTTTCTGAAAATCCAGAAATGTGGTTTTGATAGAGAGAGGATCATCTCCAAATCATAAAACTAAATAACCCTTCAAACTTTAGGGAATTCAAATTGCCAACCAGACTTCAATCCTGACTGAGGTAAATGTCAACCCTGGTCCTCAGGCAGTGAAGCAGACTGAAGGAAGAAGTTAAATAGGTTGGGGAACTGCCTTAATTACTTGAATATTTTTTTCTCTTTTTCCAGGAGATATTTAATTCAGAATCACTCAGTCATTACATTCCTGGGACTGCTGCTTAGCCTTCTAATCTAGTGCTTTGGTCAGATGGAGAGAAGCAAAGAGACAGCTGTTAATTAAACAGCATAGATGTTATGCGACTGCAAAAGTGCCAGAAAGTTGTTCCATTTGCTCTCATAATTCATAAAATCTAGAAATATGCTTTGAGGCAGTGACTTCATCTAAAAAGAATTACCAGTTCAAAGCGTATTAGTGCACGGCTGCTGAATAAGGCTTGGCATTAAGGGGTTCTTCATCAGCATTAATTGGATTAAATTACCTGCAGTGAAATATGAGCCCGTTGAGGAAAAATAATTCTTGTCCTTCTGGCTTCAGGAGCACAAAAAGGAGGGGTAGTGGAGGGTGGGGATGTATGGATGTGGGGCAGGGGGTGGTGGTGATAGTGAAGGGAAAAAGAAACCAAGGGGTAGTGCTCAGACTGGCTTTGTTTTAAGGCAGAGTAAGGGTGAGTTTGAACAAGGCGAGGGTGCAAAATTGTTGCCAGTGAAAGCTGAGAAGGGGCTGCCTTTGGGCTAGAAAGGGACTTTTGCTGACAGAGCTCTCAGGCAAAGAGCAAAGCACCAGTCAGGGCATGACACTGCAGAGCAGCAGTGAGGACTGAGGACCACGGGGGTCAATGGAACAGCTGGGACCCCATGGGCCATCTCCACATGCAAGGAGAGAGCAGGGAAGGGCAATGTGGCCTGAGATCAAATCTATGACAGAAACAAAACCAGCATCAGGACAGTGCAGGCACAATGCTTCAGAAATGTGAGAGTGCCCACAAACTCAGAGTTACCCACTGACTGGAATAAGGGGCATTCTGGGGCCCTCAATTTAAGAAAGATGTTGAGGTGCTTGAACGTGTCCAGAGAAGGGCAACAAGGCTGGTGAGGGGGCTGGAGCACAAGCTCTACAAGGAGCAGCTGAGGGAAGGGGGTTGTTCAGCCTGAAGAAGAGGAGGCTCAGAGGAGACCTCATTGCTCTCTACAACTACCTGAAAGGAGGTTCTAGCCAGGTGAGGGTTGGTCTGCTCTCCCAGGCACCCAGTGACAGAACAAGAGTACACAGTCTCAAACTGCTCCAGGGCAGGTTTAGGCTGGACATTAGGAAAGAGCCCTATTGGAATGGGCTGCCTGGGGAGGTGGTGGAGTCACCATCCTTGGAGGCGTTTAAAAGGAGGCTGGATGAGGCACTTAGTGTGTTTAGTTAATTAGAAGGGTTAGATGATAGGTTGGACTTGATGATCCTAGAGGTCTTTCCCAACCTGGTTGATTCTGTGATGAGACAGGGTGACTCTGTAGATCAGCATCACTGAATGTGCAAAAAATATCTTCTAAAGTATCCCACATATATCCCCCAGACATCCTGGCTTTGTTTTGTTGGTTGCTTTTCTCTGTGAGTAAACTCTTAAGAGTCTATTTTTGCTGCTCATCTTTTCTATTTTGCTTCAGCCATAAATAGAAACAAGCACCAAGCAATAGTGTTCTGGTGACTCTCGATTACTACTTGACAAAGCTGGGGGCATTAACTGTGTTACTGATGTAAAGAGATTGAAAAGATAAGAAGGAAATAACCATTCTAATAAGTCATCATTCAGCTAAATGTAACCTTTCAGCACAGTTTAGATGTTGCTAAACAAAGCTACCGGGTACAGATAGAGCCAACTCTGAAAAAAACTGTCTTTGTGGACAGAGCTCCACCTCACTACCTGCATATCCTTTGAACTGACAAAAGACAGGGCACACAGCTGGGGTAACTGCTGGAGTGACACTTGAGAGCTACTGTGATGGAGTTTTCTCTTGAATTCATAGAATCATAGAATCAAGCAGGTTGGAAGAGACCTCCAAGATCATCCAGTCCAACCTATCACCCAGCCCTATCCAATCAACTAGACCATGGCACTAAGTGCCTCATCCAGTCTTTTCTTGAAGACCCCCAGGGACGGTGCCTCCACCACCTCCCTGGGCAGCCCATTCCAATGGGAAATCACTCTCTCTGTGAACAACTTCTTCCTAATATCCAGCCTATACCTACCCTGGCACAACTTGAGACTGTGTCCCCTTGTTCTATTGCTGGTTGCCTGGGAGAAGAGGCCACCCCCCACCTGGCTACAATGTGCTTTCAGGTAGTTGTAGACAGTAATAAGATCACCCCTGAGCCTCTTCTTCTCCAGGCTAAACAACCCCAGCTCCCTCAACCTCCCCTCATAGGGTTTGTGCTCCAGGCCTCTCAACAGCTTCATTGCCCTTCTCTGGACATGTTCCAGCACCTCAACATCCTTCTTGAATTGTTTAGCTGAGCAGGAGTTGTGGATGAATATGCCAGTGTCCTCCTGCATATGCCCAGCTCCAACAGCTTGTGACCACCCCTGGTGTCTACTGCATGTTACTGGCTAGACAGGCGTTTGATCTGAGTGTGAATGCTGTCATGCAGCTAAGTATTTTTATCATCCTAGATATTTTTTCCCTCTGTAAAGGTCTGACAGTCTGTGCATGAAATGTGTCTCTATGGGCAATTCACTGGCATTTTCTGCTACATGTGTTCATACACTGCTGACAGGAATTTCATGACCTGTACATTGACTCACGTTAACTTATTTTGTAGTGTAACTGCCCATCATCTTTGGCAATGGCAGGTACACAGCCAGCTAATTCTGACAGCCTGATGCTCTCAGAACATCTTCAGGCTTATGATTAAGGACGAGTCTTGTGCACTTACGGGTCAGTGTGGGAAACCTTGTGAGTCTTTACTTCCAAGTCACACTGTGATATTACACGATTGGCAGAGGTGAACACAGACTGTGGAACAGAGATTATGAGAAATCATTACATAAGACTGATAGTTGCCTGCTACATGAAAAATCAATCAGTAATGCTCACTGATGCCATTTCATCTCCACTTCCTGCACTTTTCACTTTGAATGTTCCAATTAAACCACATAGCCAAAAGCCTTTACTACTACTAAAAATGCTACTCTGTGAAGCTTCATCAAACTACCTGTGTAGCACACCTCCATTTCTGTCCACAACTTGCCCTTTTTTGTCCTTGAAAATGTGCTTGTACTGAACATGTGACAGGAAAAATGACTTTGCAAGTGGATAACTTTCACAGAACCTACTTCATTTGCTGGCTGAAACCAGCCAGCAACAGAAACTCCACAGCTTTCTTCAAACCTAAACTGCCAGATATCACATGATAGATATTTATCCATTTCATTCAGCCCCACAGGGTATTTGGAAGTCAGTAGAAAATACTCTTCATGTGAGAAGTGATGCAGTCCTGCATTCAGTGGCAGTTCCCTCTCTGTTGGGTACAGTGCTCTTTTTTTTGCACCAGGACAGCACTGCAGGTTGCGTTCATGCTATGGGGATGCATTCTGGAGAACATCTCTGGTGCTCATGGGCAGCTGTGACCATGGGGCACTGGGTCCTTGTGAGTGATGACCTTCAGGCAAGTCAGTATTAGAAAGAGGCTCAAATTAAGATTCTGATAGAATAATTCCCATGTCTGCTGTTTGAGCCCTAAAAAAATTTAACTTGCTCAAGATGAGCAATGCTTATCTGATGAATGATTGCCAAGGGAAAAAAGAGAACGAGTGCTGTTCTCTTCTACAAGGCTTCTTTCAGCAATTTTGTTCAACAAAATAGAATATATTTCAAGGAAGAGAATGTGTCTGTCTGTTACAAATATCACACAGTATCACAGTATCATCAGAGTTGGAAGAGACCTCACAGATCATCAAGTCCAACCCTTTACCACAGAGCTCAAGGCTAGACCATGGCACCAAGTGCCACGTCCAATCCTGCCTTGAACAGCCCCAGGGACAGCGACTCCACCACCTCCCCGGGCAGCCCATTCCAGTGTCCAATGACTCTCAGTGAAGAACTTTCTCCTCACCTCCAGCCTAAATCTCCCCTGGCACAGCTTGAGGCTGTGTCCTCTCGTTCTGGTGCTGGCCACCTGAGAGAAGAGAGCAACCTCCTCCTGGCCACAACCACCCCTCAGGTAGTTGTAGACAGCAGTAAGGTCACCCCTGAGCCTCCTCTTCTCCAGGCTAACCAATCCCAGTTCCCTCAGCCTCTCCTCATAGGGCTGTGCTCAAGGCCTCTCACCAGCCTCGTCGCCCTTCTCTGGACACGCTCAAGCATCTCAACGTCCCTCCTAAACTGGGGGGCCCAGAACTGAACACAGTACTCAAGGTGTGGTCTAACCAGTGCAGAGTACAGAGGCAGAATGACCTCCCTGCTCCTGCTGACCACACCATTCCTGATGCAGACCAGTATGCCACTGGCTATATGCCACATTATTGCCTAAAATAAGAGGAGTGTGAAAAAGGGAGTCAGTATAGGTGCTACAAAACTTGCCACTCGTCTGGGGGTTTGTTCCTTCCTTCGGGAAAACATGTCTGATGCAAGCTAACACAACTTTAACCGTGACTTCTATATCCTCAGGGATAAAGCATCTGAAGAGTCAGAGTGATTCAGCATTTCCAGAGGAAGAAGAGGGAGTGAGCGAAAGGGAAGAGGAATGGGGCCACTAAACAGCGCGGAGCTGCTTCAAGCGCTATCACAGAGAGTAAGTGAACTGCAGCAGCCGTGCGTGCCTCAGACCACTCACCACTGCTTGTGTCCCCACACTGCAGCTCTTGGCATGCCAGCGGCGCCGGGGCTCCCTGGGGAGCACCCTTGGCTGGGTTTTGCAGCCACCTGCAAATGTGTTCTATGACCCTTACACCCAAAGATAACACAGTTATTTTAAAGTGAATTTTCTTTCTTTTTCTATGGCACAGAAATGTCATTTGTAAATGTGTTAGTGACCTGACATCCGTACTGCCGAAGCTTGACCACTGCGTGTACTCTAAGGCCTCTTGTAAATAAAACTGATTTAGCAACTACAAAATAAAGACATTCATTTAGACAAGGCTGAGTATTGGAGAGTGGATTTTGGATTGGACAGACAGAAACGGCTGTACAAAGTGATGCTTTCAGTTACGTGCAGCTTTTACCGGTATTGTTGAAGTTACTTGCAGTCATGGTGATACAAACCTCTGTGCCCAGTAAGATCACAGAGCAGATCCTCCTGGAGGCACTACTGAGACAGAAGAATAGTGAAGAGGTGATTGGGTACAATCAGCATGGCTTCATCAAGGGCAAATCCTGCCTGACAAACCTGGTGGCCTTCTATGAACAGGCCACAACATTAGTGGATGAGGGGCGAGCAACTGATGGCATTTACCTGGACCTGAGCAAGGCCTTTGACACTGTCCTGCACCACATCCTGGTCTCCAAGCTGTGATACACGGGTTTGATGGGTGGATCATGAGATGGATAAAGACCTGGCTTGATGGCCACACCAAAAGAGTGGCTGCAACAGGACCATGTCCAAGTGGAGGCCAGTGACAAGCAGATCCCTCAGAGATCAGTCCTGGGACCAGTCTTGTTCAACATCTTTGTTGGTGCCATGGACAGAGGCATTGAGTGCACCCTCAGCAAGTTTGCTGATGACACCAAGCTGTGTGTTGCAGCAGACACATTGGAGGGCAGGGATGCCATCCAGAGGGACCTGGGCAGGCTGGAGAGGTGGGCACAAGCCAACCTCATCAGGTTCAACAAGACCAAGTACAGTGTCCTGCATCTGGGTTGGGCAATCCCAAGCACAAATACAGGCTGGGCAGTGAGTGGCTGGAAAGCAGCCCTGAGGAGAGGGACTTGGGGGTGCTGGTGGACAAGAGGCTCAACATGAGCCAGCAGTGTGCACTTGCAGCCTGGAGGGCCAACCAGATCCTGGGCTGCATCAGGAGAAGTGTGGCCAGCAGGTCAAGGGAGGTGATTCTCCCCCTCTACTCTGCTCTGGTGAGACCTCACCCGGAGTACTGCATCCAGTTCTGGAGCCCCCATTACAAGAAGGACATGGACGTGCTGGAGCGTGTCCAGAGAAGGGCCATGAGGATGATCAGAGGGTTGGAGCACCTCTCCTATAAAGACAGACTGAAAGAGTTGGGGCTCTTCAGTCTGGAGAAGAGGAAGCTCAAAGGTGACCTTATTGTGGCCTTTCAGTATCTGAAGGAGGCCTACAAAATAGCTGGGGAGGGACTTTTCAGGATATAAGGGAGTGACAGGACTAGGGGGAATGGAGCAAAGCTGGAGGTGGGTAGGCTGGACATGAGGAGGAAGTTCTTCACCATGAGAGTGGTGAGAGCCTGGAATGGGTTGCCCAAGGAGGTGGTTGAGGCCCCACTCCTGGAGGTGTTTAAGGCCAGGCTGGATGAGGCTCTGGGCAGCCTGATCTAGGGTAGGGTGTCCCTGCCTATGGCAGGGAGGTTGGAACTAGATGATCCTTGTGGTCCCTTCCAACCCTGACTGATTCTATGATTCGAAACAAAGCAGAGGTGATTGAGTCCAGAGAAGGATGCAAAGACACTGTTCCTCGTGTTTCTGGATGTGGAATCATCGGCTCCTAGAATGCACTGGGTTGGGAGGGACCTCTAGAGGTTATCTAGTGCAACACCTCTGCAGGAAGCAGAGACATCTCCAAGTAGATCATGTTGCTGAGTCCCACCAAGCCCGACCTTGAACGTCTCCACCGATGGAGCCTCCTATGCAATGCTTAAGGTCCTTGTCTTGCTTTTGGTCTGAGGCTGCCTGTCACATCAGCCAAAATTATTGTTCCTTCTGCAAGACTGTTATTATCTGGAGACATCAGAAAAAAACTTCTGATTTAGGAGTCACAGGAACAACAGGAGTGTGTGAGACCCACAAGCAGGATCCCAGGCACCTCCTGAGCTGTGAGAAATGTCAGCATTCACCTCTGTTGCCTGCAGCAAGCGTTGGGTACAGCATCTCTGAGAAAGGGGGTGCAGACAACTCCCTGTTTGCCAGCTTCAGCTGGGAAATGGTAGCATATCAACCTGTGGTAATTTAGCATACATGAGTCTGAGGGGTTTTGGTAGAGGTTTGGCACGGTTCACACCAACATCTTCATTTTATAAACCATACAAATTCTATAGCATAAAATGAAATAAGGTGGAGAAAGAAAACCATGGTTCTTCAAATTTGCACTTGGTTTGGTTGTTTTTCAACGGCCATTTAAAAAAACAATTCAATGTTTTATTAACTGCCTTTGAAACAAAGTTTTACCCTCGGTTTAACTTTCCTCTGCTTTAAAAGGCTGAGCCAGCAAGAACAAAATAAATTAAAATAATAAGGAAGTGGAGGCAAATAATGAAGTGGAGGCCTTTTGTCCATGCCTTGCATGGGGATTCCACTTGCAATTCAAGGCCTTCCATGAAGATCCACTGAGAGCAGGATGTGTCAACAAGTGTTTCTTTGCATTTCTTTCTTTATCATGGGGAGCCATCTCTTTGTCCTCCCTCTGTGTCTCTGTATCTGTCCTCTACGTTGCTACTTTCTGTAGAAACACTGCAAACAATCTGTGACTCCAACTCAGTGTGAACAAGCAAGAACGACTAAAAAGACTCTTCATTTCTACACTTACAGGATTTTTGAGCCAAAAAAAAAAATGTGGGTGTTAAGACTGGGATGGTAAAATCATATAGAATTATAGAACAGCCAGTAGGACAAGGGAGGTTATTCTTCCCCTGGACTCAGCACTGGTCAGGCCACACCTTGAGTCCTGTGTCCAGTTCTGGGGTCCTCAATTCAAGAGAGATGTTGAGGTGCTGGAATGTGTCCAGAGAAGGGCGATGAAGCTGGTGAGAGGCCTGGAACACAAACCCTATGAGGAGAGGCTGAGGGAGCTGGGGGTGTGCAGCCTGGAGAAGAGGATGCTCAGGGGTGACCTCATTGCTGTCTACAACTACCTGAAGGGAGGCTGTAGCCAGGTGGGGGTTGGTCTCTTCTGCCAGGCAACCAGCAACGGAATGAGGGGACACAGTCTCAAGTTGTGCCAGGGGCAGTATAGGCTGGATGTTAGGAGGAAGTTGTTTCCAGAGAGAGTGATTGGCATTGGAATGGGCTGCCCAGGGAGGTGGTGGAGTCACCATCCCTTGAGGTGTTCAAGAAAAGCCTGGCTGAGGCACTTAGTGCCATGGGCTAGTTGACTGGCTAGGGCTGGGTGCTAGGTTGGACTGGATGATCTTGGAGGTCTCTTCCAACCTGGTTGATTCATAGAATCATAGAATCAACCAGGTTGGAAGAGACCTCCAAGATCATCCAGTCCATCTATGTTGCTAGCTAATAAAGTGCTTTTGATAGCAATGGCTTTTTGCTCATTATGAGTACCCACAGGCTTCAGCAGAGGACTGTCTAGCATTTATGGGCTAATGAGAAAATCTGTGATTTGACAAGGTATCACACACTGAAATCTCAATCTTTCAAAGGCAATGCAAAACACATACTAATAAGAACTTGGAAAATTCATCACTGAACACACTGTTTCAGGATAACTTTTGGACTTGAGGATGATTACACTTTAGAACCAGATCTGAGTGCTCCTAGCATTGTTATGCAACGAAGTGAGGACAACAGTTCTGTTTTACAGCTGTGATCTGGGTGAAGCATCAAGGTCTGGTAAGAGCCTTGAACAGCCATGCTGGTATTTAGATGCATCTGTAAACCTACATCTTATTATGTCCTCATCTCCAAACACTCCACCTGGGTTTTATCATTTTAAAGCCTGTTTCTTTCTCTCTTGATCTGAGGTCATGCAAGCAGCATGTCTGAGCAGAGGAATAGACTTCTCCTTTCTGGCAAATGCACAGGCCTCACTGCAGAGATTTTACTGTGTATCCACCCTGACATCATTTGCTGGTGGGACACCAGCTGAAGGCCAAAGTCAGAATGCACCTTTTATACTTCAGCCGTTTTTAGCTTAGCGCTCTTATCTTTAAAAGATAAGAAAACCCTTTTTACCTGATCTTCCACTTGTGAGGCATACAGTAAGTGGAGCCATAAGGAAGGAATGAGTAAAACAACACAGTTAAGGAAAAAAATTTTGCTCGACACAAAGCAGAGCTGAAACACTGCAGCATATGTACTCACAACACTTTTGGTCCCTAAGTCTCCAGTATGAAAGACACTTTCAAACTCGTGATGATCCCAGGGTAAAATACAAATAATTCAGGCAGAGGGAAGAAGATGCTGCTAGGGTGGCTGGTGTAAGCTGCATACACGTGGCCACCTTTAATGAGCCACAAATGAGGAGAGGCAGGAGGGCAGAAAGGTGCAGGTTCTAAATCATCCCCCTTTACATATTTGATAATGAAAATCGAACTGGCCAGTAGGCACTAGCACCATTGCTCTGGCCAGTGAACTCAAAGCTTCCTGCCTCCTTTGACCATGCAGGCATTCTGAGGGCAGCACAAGACACCTGACACGTGGTGCTGAGCCCCCTAGCCCTCAAGGCTTTGCTCGTCTACTCACTCCTGAACCCCAGCACAACAGGAGGAGAGCCAGAGTTAAACCTGACTAGCAGGATTTATGCCCTGCCAGGACAACACTGCTGTGTCAAGTCTGAGGTAGGGCTGCAGGCAGAGGTCCTGCCCAGTATTCCCATGATGTCCAAATTCCAGGTCAGTTAGGAAGGAAGAGAATTCCAGTCTGTCTCACTCTGCCTAACAGGCTACAACTCCAAAAGCCAGGTTGGTGGCAGCTTTTGCACTTTGAAAACATATATTTATTTTATTCCAGAAGGCAACCTGTTGGGTCACTTCCCAAGCCCTCTTCAGAAATAATCTGGGTAGTTTGCAGTGTTGCAGGTGGTTGGGAAAGAATCTAAGTAGAATCACAGAATCAAGCAGGTTGGAAGAGACCTCCAAGATCATCCAGTCCAACCTAGCACCCAGCCCTAGCCAGTCAACTAGACCATGGCACTAGGTGCCTCATCCAGTCTTGAGCACCTCCAGGGACTGCAACGCCACCATCTCCCTGGGCAGCCATTCCAAAGGCAAATCACTCTCTCTGGCAAGAACTTCCTCCTAACATCCAGTCTATAACTTCCCCAGCACAACTTGAGTCTGTGTCCCCTCATTCTGTTGCTGCTTGCCTGGGAGAAGAGACCAACCCCCATCTGGCTACAACCTCCCTTCAGGTAGTTGTGGACAGCAATGAAGTCACTTCTGAGCCTCCTCTTCTCCAAGCTAAACAATCTCAGCTCCCTCAGCCTCTCCTCATAAGCCTTGTGGACCAGGCCCTTCACCAGCTTTGTTGCCCTTCTCTGGACATGTTCCAGTATCTCAGCATCTCTCTTGAATTGAAGTAAGGCTCCTGTATGCTAGAGGCTATTTTCATGAGTCTGGCAGCTGTCACCACACAGTGAAGTGTCCCCAGTTCAGTGCAGGATTTTCCCCCCTAATTTTTTATGAGGGGTCTTATTCCTGCAGTACATAAAGCATCATCTGTCACCTATCCTTGTGGGTACAATGCAAGGGCCTATTGAAAACATGCTGCCCCTAAAGCTCCCTCTTCTTCTCCTATGGCATTTACATTGGTGCTCAGGCTGACAGTTGTTTGTTCATTCTCTCTCTTTCTTTCTTTTCTTTCCTTCCTTCCTTCCTTCCTTCCTTTCTTTCTTTCTTTCTTTCTTTCTTTCTTTCTTTCTTTCTTTCTTTCTTTCTTTCTTTCTTTCTTTCTTTCTCTCTTTCCTCTCTTTCCTCTCTTTCTTTCTTTCTTTCTTTCTTTCTTTCTTTCTTTGGTGCTCAGGCTGACAGTTGTTTGTTCATTCTCTCTCTTTCTTTCTTTTCTTTCCTTCCTTCCTTCCTTCCTTCCTTCCTTCCTTTCTTTCTTTCTTTCTTTCTTTCTTTCTCTCTTTCCTCTCTTTCTTTCTTTCTTTCTTTCTTTCTTTCTTTCTTTCTTTCTTTCTTTCTTTCTTTCTTTCTTTCTTTCTTTCTTTCTTTCTTTCTTTCTTTCTTTCTTTCTTTCTTTCTTTCTTTCTTTCTTTCTTTCTTTCTTTCTTTCTTTCTTTCTTTCTTTCTTTCTTTCTTTCTTTCTTTCTTTCTTTCTTCCTTCCTTCCTTCCTTCCTTCCTTCCTTCCTTCCTTTCTTTCTTCCTTCCTTCCTTCCTTCCTTCCTTGTTTTTCCAGGCAGCTCAGGCAATGGTGAGATGCAGCAAGAGTCTCAATCATTCTTTTGGTTTCTGGCATGTGCAATTACATCTGACCTTTTCATCTGCTGATGTTAAATGCCTCCTATGCTCTGCTGTATTCTCTCCTTTATCCTTCAGTGAAGATATCAGCACTTGGAGCAAATCTCAAGCAAGATATTTATGTACAGCCCATTGCACTTTAAGCTGGTAAGATGCTACTAATTTCCAGTAGCAGCAAAGTTGGCCGATGGAGTTTCTACAAGTTCCCTGTCTACATTTCTGCCACAGAGGGTTTTTTATGATCTGTTTTGTTGTGTTTATTAAATAACCTAGGCTTCTAGGACAGAAAAAAATATTTTGTACTACTGCTAGGCCACACATACTCCATTTCAATTCTGCAATGATTCCTTTGCTTAGTATATACTGACCCATAGTGGCAAGCTGAGATTTGAATTGCAAATTTCTAAATCTTTCTTTTCTCTCTGGCCCAACTGTTCAGAAAATGGCAGGAATATTTGCTGTGCACCAGGAGAGTCTATCTATGTAAATAGCCCACATTGTCTTCAACAGACATAACAGGCATGTTAAAATAATGATGACAGGTGTTATTAGCTCTTCTGAAGGGAGGGCTGTGGGAAGGGTGAGTGTCGAAAGGTTATTCCAAAATGCAAAACAAAAATGTTGGCATTAACAAGCAATGCTCTCCACATAATGAGAAACAAATAAGAACTCAGTATCTGGCACTGACGAACACCTCAAGCTAACTGTGGAACGAGTATTAATTAGGCTTCCAAAATAGCATCTTTCTGAAAAGCAGCTGAGGTGTAATATTGCTCCTTACTAATCAAAGCAATGGGACAATGTGAACTCTGCAAAAAATAAACGGTTTGCAGATGGCTGTGTGCATCTTTAATAATGACAGAAGAACACAAGTTACAGCTTTAAATGCCAGAGACCCTTTCTGCATCTTCTCCTTTTCAGAGAGTGATATTTGCAGTTTTCAAGGCAGTGAGGAAAGTGTGTTGGTTTCTTATTACATTTTCCCTGCAGCATAAATTCTGTTGATGTGCTTTCCTAATCATGCTAATTATACTGCCATATGTTGCTCTCATCTTTCTTTTTCTCTCCTAATGGGACATAGATTCTCTCTTTTGAATATGTCATTTGTTTATTACATTTATCAAGGGTTTTACCATTATATGGGACTTTTAATTGCTTTTTTAAACACTCAGCAGATTGAATATTAAAAACACACATGAAAGTCAATTATAAATAATATTTAAATTGCTCGTGCCATTTTAATTCTCTAATATACTGGAAATATCAGCTCTGTACTTCTGCTACTGTACTTGAGAGTGCAACTCCTCTGGTTGCAGTCACAGCTTAGCCCTATCCCAAAGCACCTTATGACCAAAAGAATAGGGGTCTTTCTGCTTAAATAAAGATGCATCATTCATCACAGTACAATGCTTGACACAAATATGCTGCCATTCGCTCCAGTTGTGAACCACTAGAGGAAGCCAGACAATAGGAAAGAGGTTCATTTGTGACTAGAAAGAAAAATATATTTCTATTTCAAAGGAAAGGAGGTCTCGAAGACAAGGAAGCACAATTTCAATGTAAGAATAGAAGATGGCTTACAGCTGAGTAGTGCTTTAGCCCCTCGGAGTACCTTCCACAGCAGAAAGCAACCAGTAAAATACCTGAATACAGAATAAGCAAGAGATAACCAATTACTATCCAATTATCAAATTAATTCCTGGTATAATGACACTAGCTCTATTGGCTTTCATGGAACTGCATCATAGGTAAATGCAACCCTTTGGTTCATTGAATTCAGATTCAGATAATCACATCAGGCTTTGTACAAATAAATGGAAAATACTTCCATGCTACTGGTGTTTGTTCATGGCATTATCACAGAATCATAGAACAGAATCATAGAATCAACCAGGTTGGAAGAGACCTCCAAGATCATCCAGTCCAACCTAGCACCCAGTCCTGTCCAACCAACTAGACCATGGCACCAAGAGCCTCATCCAGGCTTTTCTTGAACACCCCCAGGGACAGTGACTCCACCACCTCCCTGGGCAGCCCATTCCAATGGCAAATCACTCTCTCTGCCAAGAACTTCCTCCTAACATCCACCTATACCTCCCTCAGCACAACTTGAGCCTGTCCCCTGATTTATAGTATTGAAAGCCTTTCTTGGAGGCTCAGTAGTGTTGCTTATAAATGCATTAGGTGCTACATGAGGATGAGATAGCTTCCCAGCTACGAATTCTGCCTAATTATGTTCCCCCTCAAAGCCCAGACTCTACCACTTTGATTTTGACCACCTTATTTACATATAACTTTATACTACTTCAGGTTTGTAATATGCAGGATAACAAAAGTGCATAAAAGTAATCAGCTTTAATTTGTCAGAAAAGCATACTTGGTTGAGATATTATCTGTCCAAGCTCTGTTAGTAGAAAGTTCTCCAACAGTTCCCCACAAAAAGGTTATAAAGCAAAGGACTTGCCTGAGGTAAGTCTTCGGAGGAAAGTTCAGCTCAAAGCAGTTAAAATCCCAGATTTTACAAGAGAGTTTTAAATTTACCATTTTGTGGTTACAGTTTGCTTCTTTATCCTTGGCAGGGATTAGTTATTCACAGTGTGATAAAACTTCTGCATGTTTGCCCTGGGACATGGAAAAGGTATCTCTGGAGACTCACTAATTAATTAAATGAGCAGGAAAGTAAACTATCCCAGGGAAGTGGCCTACAAGTTTGCATAGTGTATTTGACAGAGGACACTTTATTTTCCTTAAAACATTTGATGTAATTTCCACTCATTTTTCCATACCACTTTTCAAGGATGTGATTTTTTCAAAGAAGGATTAAGAAGTGACTGCATCCCCCTCTCAGACAAACCTTTGTCTTCTAAAGCACTATAAATGTAAATCTCTTTAAGTTGCTTTTGAAGCATGATATTGCACTTACACTTTCCTCTTTCTCATGTAATAACTCTACAGCTCAGTTGAGTTGAACAATACAGTTGAGTTGAGTACAGTTGAGTTGAACAATACATATTTGAGACACTTACCAGTGGAGATCTTGATTGATTTGTTGTTTTGAAGCTATTCTGGTCACAGCAGCAGCAGCTTGGTTTTCTTCTCTCATCTATACAACAGAAGAAGGTCATTTGGGCATGCAGCTGGGACAACAACCTGTACAAAGGAACTGCAAAGAATGTGATATAAAGTAGTTGAGTTGATTAATTGCTGTCATATTCCTTGGGAAATTTTGATTGACATGTAGGTCAAAGGGACTCCTTCCATTCATTTCCAATCAGAGTAGGAAGGAGCCCTGTTTACTTCTCCATTGAACTTCAATGATTAAATTTACACCAGGACATGGAGATGCCTCTGAAAGTTGTACCCCTGCTGAGGAATTCTTTTTAACAGAAACAATCTCAGTGACTCCATCAACACCAGCCTATGCTGAAAATTCTTTGGAGCAAAAAAAACCCATTCTATTGATTAAAGATCTCTTCATGTGAGGGCTATTTTAGCATAAAAGATAAGGAGGCAAGACTTGCCTCAAGGGAGCTATTAGGATGTAGGTGAGCTGGCACAGTTAATGGGAAAAGTGCAGTATCACAGGTGGGTGAAAGGGTTGGGAACGTTTATGCTCAGCTGCTTTTCAAAGACAACCATGCACAAAAGAGCAAATACGCTTCACAGTATCACCAAGGTTGGAAGAGACCTCATAGATCATCAAGTCCAACCCTTTACCACAGAGCTCAAGGCTAGACCATGGCACCAAGTGCCACGTCCAATCCTGCCTTGAACAGCTCCAGGGACAGCGACTCCACCACCTCCCCGGGCAGCCCATTCCAGTGCCCAATGACTCTCTCAGTGAAGAACTTTCTCCTCACCTCAAGCCTAAATTTCCCCTGACATAGCTTGAGGCTGTGTCCTCTTGTTCTGGTGCTGGCCACCTGAGAGAAGAGAGCAACCTCCTCCTGGCCACAACCACCCTTCAGGCAGTTGTAGACAGCAATAAGGTCACCCCTGAGCCTCCTCTTCTCCAGGCTAAACAATCCCAATCCCTCAGCTCCCTCTCCCTTCAGGAGAGAGTAACTAACAATCAGGAGCTTCACGATCCTTGCCCTCAAATCAGATTTATTTGGGAATATCATCATAGGAAATACGGACAAACACAGCAGAATAAAAACACACACTTGTAGATTGCCTTGTTGAAGGCTAAATAAAAAAACACCAGCTAGTTCATAACCCATAACAATATTACAGAATGTCTGTCAGAGCTCTCAAGGTGAAAATACAAACTAAAACTCTTGAGGGCTAATCTACAGCTCCAGCTCCTCAGTGTGCTCAGTGCAGGGGTACATGCCCATAATGCTGTGGGAGAGACGCATATACAAGCACCATGTCTTATGGCCTCATGCAGTGGTTTGGTAGCGCAGCCTTACAGGTTTCAGAGGTAAACTATTGTTCAGGGAGGGAGCCTCTCAAGAATTTTTCTGCCATTTGAACATAAATTTCACCCAAGGTCAAAGCCTTAACTAATATGTGTTGGCTATATTGGTCTTCGCCAGAGTATTTCTCCTCATCCAAACAACACACTAAGTTCTGGGTCACGTCCAGGTAAAATCTAGACTAAAGGAAGAAAGAAAATCAGCAGAAAATGAAGGACTCTTATTATTATATTTCAGTAACATCTACTATGGTGATTAAAACTGGATACAAATGAGCAAATAGGATTATTTATACAGAAACCACATTTCAATATCAATGAATGAGTTCTGCAGGCAAAGAGTTCCTCCTGTGAGAACAGGAGCTCCTTATAGGTTTTAGGGTGGGAGATCTTGGTGCTGGCTATAATAACAGCACACTGAGAGGCCCACAGGATGCTCCAAGTACTGTGCAGAATCTGTTATAATTTCTGCTTTTATTTCCAGGAGAAAATTCTTGCAAAGTATACAAATCATGACGGGATAGAGACCTAGGATAAAAAAGTCAAGTTCAAATAAGTTGAAAGTCTGAGATTGCAGATACAATAAAAACATTAAATTCTGGTTGCTCCAGAATTTCTGTTTCAGAGAATAATAAATTACAATGTTAAAGAACACTCTGTAACAAAGAAATACCTGACTGGCCTAGATTTTATAGATATTGGTCATCTTTTATTCTTTTCAGATATGGATGGACCTGCAGATACTCGACATACCTGGAATAAGGTCCCAAGTTCTCAGATCCTAAACGAGAAGAATTCCCACAGCCACAGAACATGGCAATGTATTGTTTTTCTTTAAAGTCCAATATGACCATTGTGTTTCTTCTCTTGTCACAATGACAATAAGAAGGCATTAGATGGTTTACATTTTATTATAAAGGGAAAAAAGAAAACGTTCCACATTCCCCAGAAGGATGCAAAGGTGCACAGAGCAGTCCAGGTTACTAATGATTTGCTCAAACGCTATCAGAGAGTATATAAATTCTTCACTCATAGCAAAAAAATATCAATTGTGTTGTAACATATATGATACAATTTCATTTGTTAACATTTCATTCATTAACTGCACTGTACAGATATTTGTCAATGCTAAATCAAGCCCTGGACCAGAAACACTAAACGATTTAAATGCACTTTTTACATCCTAGATGCACATACATTTCTTAAGTTAAAGCTATGCACACTACTTGTGCATAGTCTGTATATGGCTTACATATTCAATGACAGGGATTCCACCTTTTGGCACGCCCTTGTCCCAGGGCTCTGGGTTGCACTGGTCCCAGTTCAATTTCAATTGCTGCCACTGTCAGAAAAGAGATAGTCAACAGGTACAGAAGTGTAGGAGTCTCTCAGCCTAGGGTGACTGATTTACGATCCCTTCTTCAATCAGGACAAAGCATGCCCTTGTTAAGGTTAAGCCTGATGCCTGCTGAGCTGTAGCTAGATCCCTGAAGCAGCAGATGAATAGGTCTCAAACATCCATTGGCCACTGCATAGAGTGCAACCACCTCCATGAGCCCTCTTCAGAGCAGACCATGGCAGATCATAAAGCGTTTTCCAGTCAGTGAGGTAATAACTACAGAATCTGAAAATGAGAAGAAGGAGTTCAGTGACCCAAGATGTCAAAATGTCTGCAACACAAAGGGGAGGAGCACAGAAGCTTCCTGGCAGGTTCCAGCAGAGGCAAATGAGGTTTTCTGCAGTTGCATGGAATACCTGGACAAGCCAGGAGGAGCCACACGCAGCTCAAGAGAAGCGGAGATGAAAATGGAGTCTCTTTATGGGCACAGTTCAGGCTGGAGGGCTCGTTCTGAGGCTTCTTGCAGAGGTAACTGCCTGTGTGCTGCTGCATCTCAGAGAAACAGAGTCTGCTCTTTTCTTTTAATGAAACAAACTTCTATCAGAAAGGAATTTGCAGGATCCGTGTTGCCACCTTTGCTGCTGAGACAAACCATGCTGCAAGGCCTTAGTGTCACCTTCCAGATCTGATACCCATTCTGCCAGAGAAGCAACACAAAATTTTGCTGAAGTCGTTTTCATGTATTCCTGCCACTGTTTCTTCTGCCCTACAAAGGAGCAGGTGCATGGTAGGGCTGAAACCCTTGACGATGTCTTGCAAAATACTGCAAGTTTTAAGCTTTAATACTGGATGTAATTAAATGAATTTTGAAGAGAGATTTCAAATACTGATTTGTTAAACACCAGTTCCCTTCGTGTGGCAGCCACTGCACTCATCATCCGTACAGGCCTTTACAGTATACATATTTTTATCTCTAGATATTTTAAGGAAGCTAACAAGTAAGACTGATGTTGCATGCAGCATGGTTGCACAAAAAAAATATCTATAGCAACATTTGATTTTGACTTTCCATCTCCATTGGATGTCAAGAGCAGTGACAAGGTAACAGCAATCCTGGGCAGATGATAATGTTGTGTTTTCACATGTCTCGTGGTTAACTGCAAACGTCTGGTGTCAGTGATGCAATAAAGCAAGGTCCAACTTTGGCTGAAAAAAAATATTTTGGCTAGTTTAGGAAAGCAGAATAGAAGAGGAAATAGCCACAACAAACACAACTGAATCTTGCAAATTGTTAAGCGCCTTCAGTTATCAGCTGAGGAGTTTACATTTTACACGTTTGTTCTTTCTGTCCATTCACTCTCCACAGAAACAAGATGATCCAAGAGCAAGTTGACAGACAACAGCCTCTGAGAGTATAGGGTAGGCACAGCTAGAGTTCTTCTTTTCTTCTGAAACAGAGATCAAAGGGAAAATTCACAAACAGATTTTTAATACTACTATAATATAAATGAACTGAGGATATTTTATTGCATGATCATTTAATATGACATTAAGTATTCCAAGATGTAAAATTCCTGATTTCCTTTCTTTATACTGAATGGCTTCTAAGAAGACATAGAAAGTCATGTCTACCATGTCCCATTTTATTGAAAACCACAACAGGAATAGAGAAAGAAGTTAATATCAGCACTACACAAGTCTTTATGGTATAAAACTCTGCCCATTATAATAAAGAGAAGACAAAATTACCTGTCCTGCCTGAAATATCAGAAGCTTTTCAAGAAATAGTGATTCTAGTTCTCTATCAGTGCTTCATTCTGCTCAGTGCCTTTTACAATTTCTTCTGACTTCTTACAATGGTTAGGCTCACCTGGAAGATAAACAAATGTGATTTGGAATCTGAGCAAAAAAGGTAACCATGTTATGAGCATCTGCACAGTCCTAGACAGAACTTTTCCTCTTGACTTTATTAAGGTGAAGATGAAGTTTCAGTCACTGCTTTCTTTAATTGCTTTCTTACCACAGTAAGCATAGGAATGAATTAACTAATCATTATGGCAAGGTAAAAGATAGAATGAAAGAAACAGAGCACATCACAAAACAAAAATACAATGAAATATGAAGAAATTTACATAAGTGTTAGCAAAGTGAGATTGGTTTTGGTTTATCTCCCAACTTACTAGAAGTCAAAATTCACCTTCCATAGAGAAATGCTGTTTAAATCCTCTTTAATGGAGGCTTTCAAATTTGGTGTAAGGTTCCCTCAGATAATGAAAGAATCCAGTGTCAAGTTCTAAGAATTCAATTAATTCAGTCAGATAGGAGCAATGCCACCAAGTGACACAAGCAGCTTTCAAACTAAGCAGTACAACATGAATTTCAAACCCACAATCATATTAAGCTGTTGCTTAAATTATTCTTTCAATAACTGAATGAGTTCATCTGAGGAAATTCTGAACTGAGATAGCAAGCACAGGGAGAATGTAGGAAACTTCCACTGTTATTTACTAACTATATACTATCTTTCAGTTTTAACCAGTTGATGGAGCAACTGCACAAGTGGTTAATAATGCCATACTGAAAATGTGAGGAAGAAAAAGCACAGATGCCTCAAAAGTGGTAAAAAAGAGCTAGAAGAAGCATAAAAACTATAAAAGTAAAATTATAGGGAAGGGAGGATTTTTGAAAGCCAGAAAACAAAGGTATGGGCAGCTGAAAGGGGAAATGGATGACATATGACCTGAAAGGAGAGTTGAAGAAGAGGCTCACAGTTTAGAGACAGGGAAGAGAGCTCATAAAAATGAGGAAATAAGAAAATTAATAGCTAAGAATTCACTGTGGCTTCACTATAATCGAGTAAGAATTGCTACTGATTTTACCCTTGTTTCATTGCCATGAATGGTGGCAAAGTGGGTGCTGTCCACTCTGGAATGGGCCAACAACAGAGGGGCCATATTTCCCCAGGAATTGTTCTTCACCACAGGTTTAGTGCAGGTGGAATGCAGACAATCTGTTCTCCAAAATTTTCAGTCTCATAATCAGATTAACATGAATTAGAACAAAAAATGTCTCAAAATCTTTCAGCTGTTGTTATCCATAAACATGAAAAAAAAAGGGGGTGAGGGGTGGTGAGGAGATGTGTGAAATTAAAATAGATCAATCTACATAAACTTTAAACTTGCTATAGAGTGGTTAGTAAAGCTTTAGGAGAGGGACAGAAGTGATCTGTGGAGGCCTTAAAAACGTTTCGCATGTTTGATTTTCGTAAAAGCAAAATATTAACTTCTAAATCCTGCATAACCTTCCTCCTGTCAATGCATTAGGTTTTTAATGTCATAAACTCTGCCCTGTGAACTGGTTGTTAAAAGCTGCTATCTTTTACTCTCTATTCTTACAACTCATCATTTGCTCTCTTTTTATAACCTTCCCTGCATCCTTATCCCAGGCAGAAACACAGATGCCTTTCCTTAGTAGTAAAACCCTGATTTATTGGTGCTCTCTTCATCTACACAGAGCACACAAGGCACGATGATGGACCAGGCACCTCAGCAATCTGTGTCTGCTCTGTGGAAGCGCTCAGGGTTCCACACTTGGCTGAGCATCACAGGGCCACCGAGGCACTGAACAGTCACTATCATTTGCAGGGCACAGATGATAACTTGATGCTACTTGTATTGCCATAAGTCAAACTGGCATATTGTTGATGTGGATCTCTCTGTGGATGTGGATCCACTGCTATTTAACCTAGTTATCCTCCAGAGGCTTTCCATTACTGACTGCTGGGGACACTGAGTGCTTTGTACAATTCACTGTGACTGGGTAGTCCACTGCTGTCATTAGAGTGAAGTTACTGATAATCTGTTGCAATGCAGATTTATTATCTCCTTTACATTTTGGTATTAAGCATTGATGTCCTTATCACCATGAGTAAAAAGTTTAAAGTGTGCCAATTAGCATTTATAAAACATTGAAATGTGGAACTCTTTAATTAAACATAAGCAGTTTTTAAAATTAATGTTCTGATTAAATAATCACTCAGGAGTAAAGGAAATCATCACTTAAGACAAAATCATCCTAGAACAGTTCCACTTAATCTTGCAACACTCAATTAAATGGAAGTGAGACAAAGGAAAGGACAAAGGTACTGTGGAGAAAAATGACACTCGGTCACAACTGGACTTCTCATAACAACCACCTTCTGTTTCCCCCTTGCACTGACCAGGACCCAGGGCATAGTTACTCCTGTTAAAAAAAATGGAGTAGTCTGCAAGAACTACACCTAGGAAGAGATATGATGCAAAGGTAAACAAGCCCCTTTTTCTTTTTTAATGAGGAATCCCCTCATCATAGTACATCTAAACATTCAGTGTCAGATCCCAAGACCACAGAAAGATCCTCTTCCCGTGTTCCCCAACTCTAGCTCAGTTGCTTGATCACAGAAAACTCAACTGAGCTTTCCACTTTCTTGTAAAGCACAGAACAGTGACAGCTAAGTTATGAAAATTTCAACCTGTACACCTGTGTTTCTTTTCTCCTTACTTGTCATCTCATTTTCCCAGCCCCAACACCCACAGGTCCTTATTTACCTGTCACACCACTAGACAAGCACTCTGGACGCTGCTTTTGCCTCATCTGAAGCACAAAAAGAGCATAGGTAGAAAAGCACATCACGGAGTGTTCTATTTGCATCCTGATAGCTGTATAGTGCTTCTTATACTAATTTGGGAAGAAGGAGGGAAATGTAATACTATGTGGATAGTACCTGCTGCTTGCTTGAAGTGACATTCCTTTGCAAATACCTGATCTTGGTTAAAAAGAGTCCTGCCTGGATCTGCTAGCCCTCAACAGAGGTGCAAAAGTGCAAAGCAGGGATGCTGCGCATGCTGTAGCTCCCTTCTGTGCTGAGTGCTACTGCATCATACGCAATGCACTCACCTTTGACTGTCTCAAACATTGCTTATGCAGAGAAAAAGAGGGAAGTGGGAAAACAGTAAGAAAACTGCTTTGCTATTTGTAGTGGCCAGGCTTTTCCACACACTGCAGCAATGAAGGCTCTTGCAAAACCATTAAGCATTAACATTTAGACAATAATGACAGTTCAATGGATTCCCTTGATTTACAATTATATTAAATTATGTCATCACTGTGAAAGAGAAATATGACACACATTAGCCTCAGTTTCCCTTTGGCACTGAACACTGAAGACTACTTCAGTGCAAAATACCTGCATTGCCTTTCTTTTAAGTTATCTTTAACATGGTGACAGAGTTTCTGCTTCTGAAACCCAAGTCTAATTCATTTGATCTCAAACAGCTAGAACCTGAGTCTCATTAGATGCTATTTTAAAAGTCTGCTGCCCTGGCTCCTGCACATTGATCTAAACACCTGCAGTACACTTTTTCAATTGGCAGGCACAGAAAAATCCCAGCACAGATTCACAGAATACCAGGTTAGAAGGGACCTCAGGGACCATCTAGTCCAACCTTTCAGGGTAAGAATATAGTTTAAATGAGATGGCTCAGCACCCTGTCAAGCTGGGCCTTGAAATGTCCCTGTCTAATATAGGGAAATCCACCACCTCCCCTTGGGAGTTTATTCTGATGTTTAATAGATCAAATGGTGAAAACAAAATCTGTAGTGCAGTTCTAATCTCCCCGTTAGCAATCTGTACCCATTACCCCTTGTCTTTACTATCTGACTCTTTGTAAAAAGGGTAGATTCATAGGTTAAGAGGATAGATTCATAGAATATATGACCATATAAGATGTCATTTATTTGTATGACCTATAGCATGGTCAAGTAATGTGTATTAGGTCTCCTCTGTTGTTTATCAGAAGCAGAAAGTTCTGTGAAATGGTCGTTGGTGACTTCAACTATTGTAATATTTAAGTAAAATATAGCCAGATTTCTCATTCTTTAGTACTGTGGCTAGCCTGTCCCTAAGAAGGAAATTTTTAAGATGATGACACAGTCTCTCTGTAAAGACCATAAAATACTGAAAACATTTTTCTATGACATTTAAATATTGGTAAAATAGGGAAGATGCAAGAATAAAAATGTTATTCAAGTATAAATCTAACATTTGAATGACATAAAATCCAAATGTAAATTCTATCATGACTGACCAATAAACTCCTACAATGGAAGAAGGCTCAAAGGATGTGGGCAAGATCAATGTGTTCATCAGACTTAGGACATAATGCAAGAGGTGACTGACCAGAGTTGCTGCAAAGAAAGTGGACAATCTCAACACAAAGGCAAAGCAGAATGGCCTTTGACTAAGATAAGCACTTATGTCAGTTGAGCGGAGCCACTGATTGTATGACAGTTGAGGGCATCAAGCAGCGATGTAGATGTTTCTCCTTGCTTTCTTCAGAAGAGTGTGATGCTCTCCTTGAGTTAGCCAGGCCAGCACAGAGGGAATAAAAAGATGGCTCAGCCCAGAACATTGTATGAAAACTAAACAACAAGCAAAATATTTTTGGAGAGAGCAATGGACTTGAGCTGGCTTCAACCTGTGAATGCCTTACTGGTGACAGGGGACACTCAGTGTCGCGACAGTGATCATATTCCAAAGGCTGGTAATGGGACTCACATTGGCATTGTGACTCAGATGTAATTTGCAAAGGCTCTGTTTGCTAAGTTAATCTGAATTTGTTGTCTGCTTTCAATACAGTTTGCTGCTAAATCAGAAATCCCATGTAACATCAACTGTCTTCAGACAGGTGAATTTGATTTTAATCCTTACACCCTTTATGATGTAATATCCAAAAGCACCTGGTGAGAGAGTATTGGACTCTGATATTAATATGCTATGGAAATGAGTCAAAACATTCACTAAGCTCTCCACTTACCTGGTTATTTATCTATGCTGGAAAATGACCACAATCACTGAAGGAAATGAATACACAGTGAATAGATGTTTCACATAAAATGACAACTAGTAATGCCTTAAAATATCAGATGCCTTTGAAAACAACACCTAACCAATATATTTGTTCTTATAATTGTAGCACTCTGTTAAAAATTGGCAATATTGTAAATCAGAAATCCAGATTCTCTTCGTGGTTTTTCTGACTTGTGTGACCACGAATTACTTATAAGTGGGTCCACAAAAGCTTCATGAAACTGGAAAAAAATACAACATGACTTTCTGTAGGTTATGATGCATATTTCCACTGGGGGGGGAGTAATTAAATAAATTAAATTAAGGATTCACAAATCTAAACAGAAGAAAAATCATTAATCTAGAATGCAAGACCTAAAGAATTGACACAGATGCGTTCTATGAATTTCCAGTGGCAATTGCATTTAGGCAATGTAATTTCCTGTGACAATGTAACATCTCATAACAAGAGGAACTGATGACTACATTGGTTCAGAAAGCATACTAGGTGAACAGTTTTCAAACTCATTTGAAAGTCAGCTGGGTATGTGTTCAATCAATGACATGAGCAGTATCCCCTGCTTTTTAGATGCCCTTCACAGCAGGAAAAGGCACAACTTGTAGTAAAGGAGGGTACAGAGAAAAATCCTTTCAGTCCCATGTCATTTCCAAAGATCTTTATATATCAGTTTAAGATTTTCAGGCATAGTTTAGTTTCAGCAGAGAAACCTGTACTTCTACAGCAAAACTGTCTGTGGCGATCAGGAGCAACAGAGAAAACTGCTGCAAAACATACAATGGCTCAGATGTAAATTGAGGATCCCAGTAAGAGAGTATAGGCACATCACTCAGCCTCTGGAGATGCCTTAAAAATGATGTACTGCTTCTTACTGTGTGATTAATCACTTGATGCAGTTGCATCTCCTGCTATACCTACCTCCCCTTTTTCCATCCCTTGGTATATGTCCATGGTTTAAGTACCACTCATCATCTCTTTAAAGATGCAAGAGCTAAGCAATTTGCTTGTACAAGCTCTGGCTTTCACTTCAAGACTACTCATTTACTTACAATACCACTTATTTCCACAAAACAAATCAGTCTCTTATTTCTATTTCATTACTTATATGAACTTTTTGACTATTGTCATCTCTAGGTAAGGAACATCCTTAGATTGGTGGAATTTGTGTCATTAAATCTTTTTTTTTACCACTTTCAAGAAAGAAAAAACAGCTGCCAGATCATGTTTGCTTTTGGAAATACACTAACATATAAAGTCTGCTCCTCTTCATAAATTTTGTGGTTTGAAGTGTTAAAATGTAAGGCATTCTGTGGAAAACTCCCTTCCTTAGAAAATGAATGATATTAGCTTTTCCTAAAATAAGAAATCTTTGTTCTCATAAGAAAGAGAGAATATAAAGATTGACAAGCCAGCAGACCACAGTGCCTGTCTGCTGAGGTGTATCTGACTTGAGCAGCATTTTGCTGCTCTGCCATCTAAAGACCCCTGAGGACAGCTACACCACAACAGAGTTCTGCACAGTTTGAAAGATAGAAGGTGCAGATTTTCCTACTATGCTCCTCATCCAGGAGATGGGAAACTTTTCCAAGGCACTTAAATTTCAGGCCAGGCTTTAGTATAAAACATGGATGTCAAAAGACAGAAATGTCAGTTACCAGACAACTTCAAATGCTGAGAAATTAATTTTAGTGTAAATATTTTGATTTAGGACCCTAAATTACCCATCTGTTATTTCTGACAGAAGAAAAAAAGCTGTCAACAATAAAAGCATGGAGTGCTGGAATGCAGAAGTCTAGAATAAGTGGGTGTTCCCCAAAAAAGGCATTTTTTTTCCTAAATATGCCAAGTCATTTATTTATGTCTAAACTCAGTGTTGCTGCTCAGGCAATGCCGTGCTTCTGGCACAACATCACAAGCCTCACTATCATAAAAACATTAATGAGTTTAGCATTTTAATTAGAAGTGAGGAAAAAAAGTGTCATTGTATACCTTGATTATTCTTATGACCCTAATACCTCAAAGCTTATCCTAACATTCATAAAGGCAGGAGACCAATCTTTCTGATTGAGAGAATGACACAGTCCCATTCCTACTAGAGCCAGCAAATTCTGTCTACTCAAGATTTACACTTAGTACAAAGGATGTGGTTTACAAAATAATAATCATATTAGATGGCTAAACTAAGAGTGCATTTTAACAGTATAAAAATAGTAATCATGGACTGCCAGATTGGAAGGGACCTCAAGGATCATCTGGGCCAACCTTTCTAAGTTGAAATGAGATGGCCCAAGATCCTGTCAAGATGAGTGTTAAAACTTTCCAGTGTAAAAGAATCCACAGACAGAGAGAGTGATTTGCCATTGGAATGGGCTGCCCAGGGAGGTGGTGGAGTCACCATCCCTGGAGGTGTTCAAGAAAAGCCTGGATGAGGCACTTGGTGCCATGGTCTAGTTGACTGGCTAGGGCTGGGTGCTAGGTTGGACTGGATGATCTTGGAGGTCTCTTCCAACCTGCTTGATTCTATGATTATTCCAATGTCTAGCTGTTCTCATGGTGAAAAGCTTTCTTCTGAAAAATCTGTTAGAGGAGAAAATGTTACATACTTCTGTTTTGAAAGTTCAGCTCATTCTCTATTCTGCTGTTTAATCGCAAATATGCATCTTTAAATTACTTCAAAGTCATTCTCCCACTTCAACTAAAGGTCTTGGTGGCTTATTTAAAAAAATAATTAAAAGGGAAAAAAGGGGGTGGGGGGTGGAGTCTACTAGATACCATATAGTTAATACCAAGGAGATTATATTTGTTTATGCTAACCAGCTTTTATTTGATGGTTGCTTGTACAACACCTTAGTTCGATATCTTACATTACTCTCAGTGTCTGACGGGGAGATACCAGACACTGCTGCAGTTTCACCCTGGACAGCTTCAATAGATTAAGCAGTGCTCTGTGAAGAAGCATTACCATTCAGTGGCTCTGTATTCTGTGTTTCTGTTTCCTGCTGGGCATCGATGAGATCTTTCTGGTTCGGATCAGAGTTAGTGCTTTTTTCTGAGCTGGATTCATCACTCAAAGAAGCGTCAGAAGAGACTACTTGTAGGACGATGGATCTGGGAGGACAGGTTGTACCATCGCTTCCCTGGCTACTCTCATTTTGTATCCTTGCTGTCTCTTCCTTTAACTGTGCATCTGTGGAATTTCTGCCTTGGTCTTTTTCCTGTTCACCAACATTTTTCCCAAGTTCTTCTACAAAAAGGGAACAAAATATGTAAATTAGATAAGAAGGATTTACCACAACTGTTTGATTTCCGACTAGCGAGTGACGGAGCTGCGTGTTGGACAGTTGTGAATACAGACTTTCTGCAGGTGCATTAGTGTGTTTAATATGTGTCAGATTATGCTCCTGAGTATGCTATTGTACATGAAACACAGTGGTCCACTTTCTGGTTTGATCTCTATTTTGCTCTCTCTTTTTTGGCCATAGTACAGAGCGAGCAGCAGCATCAGACACACTGTAAGATGAATGATGAGAACAGGAGTAGCCCATGCTGCAAATAGATCTGCCAGCAGCAGTGTTTACCACCACAGGACTAGGTGGAGCAGAGCTCATCAGTTCTGCAACAGAGAAAATGCATGGAGGGGAGCACCTGGCTGGGGATGGAGAAGGCATCAGAACTGAAGGGAAGCCCTGAAGGAAGTTGGCCTAGAAGCATGGAAAAGTCCTGAAATGTCAGCTAATTGACATCTTCTGCTGAAACAAGTTAGAGAAGGTTATATACATGCAATCCAGTACTTCTGTCCTTGCAGCTTAGTGGCACATACAAAATGGGAAGGAAAAAATATAAGGAAAATTGTACTTTGAGGGATAGAAGCTCCAGGAGAAAATACATGTTTGTGAAACGCTCTATTACTTGATGAATTGAAGCGACTTGGAGAACGGTACAAATTAAATGCCCAAAGTAAAAAGAGACAGAACAGAGCAGCACAGAGGTGACAGCAGGAGGAATTAGAAGATGAAAACAAAAAATGGAAATCTTTTGAGGGAGGTTGAAAAGTCTGATAGAAAATAACTGGGGGACCTACTTCACTCTTTCGTAAATTCCACTTTTAGAATCTGTATGCTACTATAGAAGACACAAGAGACTATCAATAAAAGAAAAAGAAAAAGAGAAAGAAAAAATAAAAATAGAAAGAGAAGGACAAAGGAAAAGAGAAAGAGAAAGAAAAGGAGAAAGAAAAAGATAAAAAAAAGAAAAAGGAAAAATAGAAAGAGAAAGAAAAAAAGAAAGAGAAAAAGAGAGAAAGAAAATGAGAAAGAGAAAAAGAAAGAAAAAATTAAAAAAAAGAAAAAAGAGAAAAAGAGAAAGAAAGAGAGAAAGAAAGAGAAAGGAGAAAGGAGAAAGGAGAGAGGAGAGAGGAGAGAGGAGAGAGGAGAGAGGAGAGAGGAGAGAGGAGAGAGGAGAGAGGAGAGAGGAGAGAGGAGAAGGAAAAGGAGAAGGAGAAGGAGAAGGAGAAGGAGAAGGAGAAGGAGAAGGAGAAGGAGAAGGAGAAGGAGAAGGAGAAGGAAGAAAAAGAAAAAGAAAAAGAAAAAGAAAAAGAAAGAGAAAGAGAAAGAGAAAGAGAAAGAGAAAGAGAAAGAGAAAGAGAAAGAGAGAAAGACAAAGAGAAGAAGAAAGAGGAAAAGAAAAAGAAAGAGAAAAAGAGAAAATAAAAAGAGAAAGAAAAAGATTTTTAAAAAAGGAAAAGGAAGGGAAAAAACCTCAAAAATAAAAAAGAAGGAAAAAGAGAAATAAAAAGAAAAAGAAAAAAGGGAAATAAAAAGGAAAAGGGAATGGAAAAGAAAGCATTGCACAAAATAGCTGTATGATACTTCTAACTTGGTTGTGCACACTATCGTAAGGAAAAAACCCAAGCATTGAGATACTGAGTTCAACTAGGAGCTCCTAGAAACCCTGCTTGTGAGTGACACGTCCAAATCCAGACCAAAAGCGATTACATATGACAACCGAAATACAGCCCATTTCTACCACAGTCAGTATTTGTCTGCCATCTCACTTTCCTGAATGCACAGAAAATTATTCCTGAACTACAATTTGGTTTGTGAAATGGAACAGAAAGGAACATCTGCAAACCAAAGCAGCATGCAGAAGCATGGACTAGCTAAATATTTTCCTTCTCCTTTTCAGTTCTTACACTTTCTGACGTATCTTTGAAAAATCAAGAATTTTCCAATTTGAGCAATTTCTAAACTGTTACAGCAGGTTTTTAATGAACTTTAGAGATGATCTTGCTTTGGATTCCAAATCTTCTAAAACTTAGGCAGGCATTCTTTTTCTGCAGGCTTCACTACAGCTCTTACAATGAAGTGCTTGTGGTAAAGGCATTAAAAAATATGCATATGCAAATTGAAGCAAATCTGATATTCAACCTAGATATGTTAATTGAAGCATCTGTCCACCATATTATAATTTACCTACCTTAGGTCTTAGGCTGTTGTCCCAAGAAACTGATTTACATGCCATATTTGTCTCCATATGGCAGACCTACAAGTAATTTCCCTTAACTCTATTAAAAAGCCAAGGAAATTCCAAGATAAAATATTTCAGACACTGTTCAGATGAATCAGCAAGTTGAGGAAAGCAAAAGCAACTATACTTGCACATAAAACTGCACTATCAAGTCAGTGCACGTTACCAAAGGTACATTTTTACTCTGACAGTAGTAAGAACAGTCAGCATTTTTCTCACAGAATGGTGTTTTAGGAAAATTCTAACCAGAATTCAGGTTTGTCTTAGCGTACCTAAGTGGCTGGGCACTTTATTCTCGTGTTGCAAGTCTCAGAATGTTCATACAGGCAAACCTCAAAAGCAGTATTTTGAATTTCTAGGCTTAAAATTGCTTTCCTTTACTCCCTACCAAAATTAAAATGGAAAATTAAGATTAACAAGCTGATGGTATGTTCTTAACTTGAGTGATGCTTATCTCTTATTTCTGTGACAGCCCCTGAGGTGATCTCAGTCATGCTTGTTTAAGGATATCTAGAACATAGACAAGATCTAACTCAGGTATAAATATCTGAGGAGTGGGTGTCAAGTGAATGGAGACAATCTCTTTTTGGTGGTCAGTAGCAACAAGAGATGGAGCAAAGGCTACAAACTGGAATGCAAAAGGTTTCACCTCAACATCAAGAGAAACTTCTTTACATTGAGAGTGATGGAGCACTGGAACAGGTTGACCAGAGGCTGTGGAGTCTTCTATGAAGATTTTCAAAACCTGCCTGGATGAATTCCTGTGTGAACTACACCAGGGGATCATGCCTTGGCAGGGAGGTTGGACTCAATCTCTGGACATCCCTTCCAACCTCTAAAGTTCTGTGACTCTGTGATCTCTGATGCATGTAGCTTTGAAATGGAGTATCTCTGGACCAAGTTACACCTGATAACATACAAGTTAAATGCCACACCTATTGCATTTAAACTGGTTTGATACTAGAAAAGAATGTGTGAGAAAAATATTATCTTTCCTAAGTGTGAAAAATACTGTGGCATTTTAAAATCTCTGAAGTTATAACTATTGCTAGACATTAGAGTTTGGGGGGGTGTTTTTTTGCTGATAATCATATCAGCAATTAGCATTCCATGATGATAACATTTCAAAGGCATTGTCAGGTAAACAAACTTAAAATAAAAGTAACTTGGTGACTTAGGAGGAGTTTGTTTAGGGCAACTAGGAGGAGTGGCTAGTAATTGTGTCTGAGGCTGAGAAGCCTCAAGTACAGAATCCTCTATGATGACATCACAATTTTCACGTTCTGAGTTGGTTTGCTCCACTCAGGTTCAATCCCTATGGAATCCACTGCCAAAAAGAGGAAGAGTAATGGATTCTGATGGTACTAGTGGAATATCCTATATGTGCTGGGAAAAAAAAATTAGACTTCTGATTTCCATAACTGCTAATAATTGTACTCTATATTATACAGGACTTTTATACTCTAGGTGGTAATTGGCATTTGCTATGCTCCCTGCTGTCTTGTCACTGATAAAACAGAAATACTTACTTCAAAAGAGGCTGAGACTGGAACAGTGACCAAATAACTAAAAAACAAGCAAGGTATAGCTAAACTATTACCACTCATGTAAGAGAAGCAGAGCTGGCATGGCATTTGGTGCCCAGTGCTGGGTAGTAGGGTCTGTAGCAAATACTGTGGCAGAGCCTCTGCCTTCACCCAGCCACTAACTGCCAGGGATCTCCGAGAGCAGAAGGCGAGGTTGCTGCCCCCTCACACTGTACCAGGCTGCTGGAAAGAGCAAGCTCCTCCTCTACAGTGGGCATACATTACCATGGCCAACCATAGGTGGAAAAATGCCTTAAAATAGAATGCAACTTGTTTTTTGCAGTATTGATGATGTTTAATCAGAGCTCATCAGCAAGCTATGTTTTCTTTAACTTTCCTTCCCAGACTTCAAACTCAGGAACACATTGCAGTAACTCACAGAATTATTTAGACACTGATTCATTACACTTTCAATTCATCACGCAGATTTCATCACATCTACACAAAACCACTACCAACCACATAACCCAATGACACCTGATGTCACAGCATTACATTGTATAGAAAATGTAGCAAAGGCTTATTAAGTGATCAAAACTTTTTACTAAAAGATTTGGTTAAAAATAATTGCAAGTTTATGGTCTCCTAGAAGGGGCCAGCTCCACCTTTTACTTCTCTTTTGATCTTCAGCTGTAAGCACAGAGGCTTGAATGTTGGACTTTCAGGGCAGGAGAAGGAAGGCACTGCTTCAAGCCTACCAGAGGAAAAAGGTGTTCTAAGTCACATAGTTTGTCATATGCAGGGGTAGGCCAGCTCTCTGGTGTATACTCTGTGGTAATATATAACAGTTCCCATTGTCAGTTGCCCTTATAATTTCTTATGAATTCTGTGATTTACCAGATACTGAAAATACAAAACATTTCTTGCTACTTTTAGCTCAACCCATTCATTGTGTTCCCTCACACCAGGGTGAAAAATTCTCCTTTTCCACTTATGACCTAAACACCTTAGCACTGCAATTAAAATCACTGTCACTGGTCCTAGATAGAAATTCTTTAGCCCTTCGAATTTATTTTTCTCCAACAGATTAAAATGGTCCATTAGGGTAGATTGCATGTGCCAAACTGTCAGTGGGTTTCTGTGATTGTCACACACATCCTCCCACCTCCCGCCCTTCCTAGTGGCTGCTAAATCACATTAGCATGCTATCAGATCATCACTCGCAGATTTTTGCATTTCAGCAGCTGTTACTCTCTTCTTATTAGCGAGTCTGTAGAGAAAATCTTTCAGACAAAATGGAACTGAACCCTGTGGTTATTGTGACTGGAAGGATGCAGGACTGAAAGTGCCCGAGGGGAGCCTGCAGGTACCATCCAGAAGCCTTTCAGAAGAGACATTTGTTATTCAAAGTTGCTACCCACAGGAGACAAAAAAAAAAAGGCTGATCTGTACTGCAAAGATGTAATAGCTGTAATTTTGCATACTTTTACTCTCTACATCAGGCACAGGACAGTGCAAGAGCCCTGTTCAGCTTCACATATTTTTTCAGCCTGTCCCAATGCCGTCAGTCATCCCAGACATACACCTTTGAGCTGTGCAGCACAGCGTGTTGCCAAAAGGTGTTGAGGACAAGATTTGTCACTGATCCCTTTCCATACAAACAATGCAACCTTTGGTCAGGTTCTGTAACAGTTAATTATTCAGAAGAGCTACATAAACATAAAATGGGAACGAGTGACACTGCTGCTGCATTACCCTGCAGATGAACAACCATGGGCCAAATCATCTGGCAGCTGGGCCCTTGGTCTGTATGCTGCACTTGCTCATGCTATTATACGACCTGAGGTGAGTGTCATAAGCTCTCCGTGCTTCTTTTTGCCCAACTATAAAGGGAAGATAATGATATCTATTTATCCCTGTAACGTCATTTACAGTGATGCCTGCAGAAGTACAATTACCAGTCCATAACCTTTCACTCTGCGAGAGTGCCCACGCTTGGCAACCACTGACCAGCTTCATCAGCAAATCTTTGGAACACTTTTGCAGGATAAAATAAATATGAAGGAATTGCAGGCATAAGGAATAAACAACTGTATTTTAAAAGTATGAAATCATCATGTTATGATTTCTCTGTGTTCTAAGAGCTGTATCATGAAGGATTTGACATGATATTTAAATCTTTCCCCAGAAGTTGTGTGTTTCTTAGAGCTTTCTCAGTGGACTAGTAATTTCCTGACCTTAAAATCCAGTTAGCAAATGTTTTCTTTAATGAAAGGACCTCTCAGGCTCATCTGAGCATCTTTACTGTCTATTTGCTACAACTACCAGAACTGCACATAGCAGCCCTAGTGCTATGGTGAAAAAAGCACAGGACAGAATCGCCTGTTAGTCACTGTGTTGAGCTGAACAAAGACAGATTATGTGGTGATTAGGGTCTTGGAATATTAATTAAACATCAAGGCTTTCAAATTAGAATCCCAGATGTTTGATCATTATGGTAATTCCCTGTTAACAGTATTCCCTGAAAGGCCCGAGAAACATTCCTCTAATCCTCCAGTGGTGAAAGGTTGAGGACCCTTAGGCTATAGAGCACTGAGCCGCTCTGCATCAATTATACATTTAGCAAAATGGAGTCATCTTATTTAGAGTGCCTTCTGTTAAGGAAGCTCTCAAACAGCTGCCTAGGTAAAAAAACGCTTTCTTTAGTACTACAAGCCTTTCCAAAACAAAGTACACCGCTCCGTGCATAAGATCCTTGCTCTACATCAAGTCTGAAGAGCACCTGCACCTCCAGAAAAGCTGCCCTGTCAACAGCACTGCCGGCGCGTCTTAATCTTCTGCTCTGGGCTGCCTGAGTATAGGAACCAGCCTTTGCTGAGACAGCTGAACTGCCTCTCAACCCGTGCTACCTGAGCAGCCTTATCCTGAAAAGGTGAGAAGCTGGAATGAAAATTATTTCTCATATTTCTCCAGAAAGTTATATGAATTTTCGCTAGCTCCCTGCCTATATTACTTATCTGTGTTACTACCTTTTCTAGAGACATCTTCTCCTGACCCTGGGAACTAATCTCAAAACAACGTCTAGTGCTTGTGGAGCCCACTGAAAATGAATGCAGATGGTTCTTTTAACTGCACAAGTACTGTTTGTCACAGTCAGCTCAGGAAGTGTGTTTGGAAGTCTACACTAATAGTCAGCCTGCTTACTCTGGCACACTGTCCTCATACACATGACCTCCTCAGTGCGCTTTGCAGCTTGTCATAAATTACTTAGGTAGGAACAGTAACAGCAATAACTCTCCTTTCACCTGGCAGTGATTTACCCCTGACATTTCTTCCCTCAGTACATGCTCCTACTAACGTAAGAATAAAACACAACTTCAGAGAGATGCCCAAGGCAACCTAAAGACTTTTCATCAAGCAATAGTGTCAGAGGAGGTTACGTGAGATCCAGACAGGATGGAACAAATGATCTGAGGTTCTCAGGTTATTTACTTACAAGCTTAATCAAAATTGAGTGTGATCTGAAAGGAATTTCACTGGAAAGGGGATGTATTTCAGCAGTTTTCAATCATTGCTAGATTCCAATTTTGCACAGTCTGATTAAGGATTTCCAGCCTTTGCAGGGTGCAGCTTCACTGCAGACCTACTGCTCATCTGGATCAGCTGCAGAAGATTCCTGCTCCCACTAAGTGACAAGGAACTTAATGTGGTACCTCAGAGAGTGCTCTACAGGGGGCCACATTTACTGAGTGAAAACATCTTTTCTTGCAGCCCTTAGCACTCACATGTTCCATTTCAAATGAATGGAAAATATCTCACTGCCACAACACTTATATAATCTTCCTATGGCTTTTATTAAAAACCTTACTATTTGCATACTGACAAAATATGAATCTGTACTCAAAAGCATTTGCATTTTTAGAAGGTTCCTCTAGATTCTAATGAGGCACCATGAAGGCCTCCATACTCCAGTCATCTGAAGAGGTTGATGTAAGTAGCCTCTTTATGGGTGGAGTTTACTATGAATCTTTTCCTTGCTCTCAAGGAGATTTGGCAAAACATATTCAACCACAATCACACAGAGCTGATATTGTTCATCAAGCTCTGGCCTCAGCACCAGCTATTTCCACTTACCCATCAGTTTTCCTAATGTACCTTCTACTGTAATTCCATAAATCTGTTCAGGAAATACTTAGAAATACTTCATTAGTCAAGTTGATGGAAGAAAAGAAGGGCATCCTAGAACATAAACAACCACAATCTTAACAAAGTCCGTGGAGGCTTGAACATAACATCTCTGTTTTTCACAGTAGAAAGCATGCCAAGAGTTTCCTGGATCTTGCTGGGCCTCACATTAATATTGACTGCATAGAGAAACAATCATTTACCCAGAAGAATCCTTAAATCTCTTGCTGTGAGAAGCTTTGTCTTTGCAATGGCTGTCAACAGCCCAGTAAAAACTGGGCTAAATGTATCAGTAATTTACAAAGCACTAGGAATGAAGGGGAAATTATGTCTTGATAGCACTGTACACCTCCAAACCAAAAAGCTGATGTACCAAAATCAAACTGGTTAGTTATATGTAACTGGAAATGGCAAACTTCTGGACAGTAAACTCTCCATTCTTCCATATTGAAAGATCTTGCATGTAGACAGCCATGGGGTGCCTGATTTCTGCAGGCTGTAGCTAAGTGGTCTTGTGCACCCTGATGGTCTGCTATTACTACTGATCACCACAAATTAGCAGCTTTGTCCCTTTGATCAGTCAGTGCTAGGTGGACAATATCAAAAGAGACAATTGATCATATAAAGCTGCTCATGAAGAAGACATTATCAATTAAATCACCTCCTCAGCTGCCACTTCTACCTAACTCTGAAGTCGTTGTCACAGCAGATATATGAGGCTTGTTTTTTATATTCTCCTAATGAGAATATTCATTTGCAGTTTAGCAGTAAATTAGAGTTTAGCACCACCCAACAGTATTTTTCCAGCTTCTCTCACACCTCTTTGGAAAAAAAAATGCTGCTTCAGGTGATGGGATGAAAGACAAGGCTGGCACCGAGTTCTAAGATACCATTGCCTACAGTCAGTACTGTGAGACCATCAGTGAAATGTTGTACCGAAATATTCCAGGTGCTTCCTCAGAAACAACACAGACTGCAGACAAAATATTCCCAAATGGCATTCACTTAACCTGGATCAAGGTTATAACCTGTGCTCAACAATTAACAGAAACCATTTCACTCAGATAACTATATCTCCAGACAATTGTCAGGTATGGCTTATGAGCTAAGATGCTTGGTGCAGGTTTGGCTCCATCAATTATCAACCAAAACACAAAGGTCACTTTTTGCCTTGTTTGCATCTAATATGTGCCATGATTACCAAATCTTTAGGTGATTAATCACTTGGTGATTTAAATAATTCCCTACAAGCATAGTCTTAAGAAGCCAAATACTGTTTGTTCCATACAGTGAGGAATAAATAGTGCTTTTAATAGCAAAATGTAACTTTCACATTTCTTAAGAAATGCAGCAGCATGTGCTACTTCACATTGTTGACTTTGTCATTTAAAGCAGATGTCAGTGCCATTTATGATTAAATGTGAAAAATGCACATTTCTAACCCATACCTCTACAGATAAACTGAGCAGCAACAGAGCCTTATTGCACAGACAAGTTTTCCTCTTATCCTCTGACCACCTGCATCTCTCTATACCTCCAGGGAGAGCAAAGCAGGACCATGCAAACAAACATTAAGACAAAAAATATATGAATACAAGACAATTATGTATTTTTGTAGGTTGAAGGGAATAAAATTGAATTAAACAAGAAAAAAAGACAAAAAAAAGTCAGTGTGATCTTAGGGAGTAAGCTATAAAAACATTCCACCTTAGTATGTCATACCTTCTACTGCTAATTCTTTCCATCTTTCTTTATTTGCTTGAATGATCTTCATCAAATTGTCCTTAAAGCTCTTTAGATCTACAGTTGCTAGAGAAATTTCTGTGTGAGTCCCTCCATCACTTGTAGTTCTAAAACTGGTTCGTTTGTGTGCTTCAGCATTGCTTACTGCTCCCAGACTATATTGGCTGCAGAAGGAAAAAAATCCTAGATCATGAATGTAGTCTGGCAATTTCAGTACGACACAAACAGTTAATTAACCAAATTCCTCGGTGCCTACAAGTAATCATTAACTTCAAATAATAGTTTTCACCGTTTAAAAGAATCAAGACACAAAAGCATATGACAGGTAAGTTTAGCTTGAACTGAACATTTGTCTCAAGTTCCATACTTTTCAAGTGTAGTCAAAGCAGGATCTAGTACAGTGTATTTAAAATCTGATTAAAAGCTACTGCAGCTTTTAAGATAAGATAAGATAAGGTAGAAGTCAAATGTCAGATGTGAATATGCAGATGCATGTAAAGGAGGGGGGGAAGAACAAATTCTCTTTTTTCCTTGGAAATAAAAATTCAGACCTATTTCTGGCTTTGTACAGGTAATCACTACTCAATTATACTGTATAGTTTATGCCATTGGTACCAAAGACAGATGTTAATATGCATACAAATGGTTTTACATTAATCAGAAAATATAGTTGCAGTGAGAACTGCACAAGACAAGGTAGATGCTCTTGAGATTTGGAATGGGATAGTATGGAAATAATAAGCTATAATTTTAATGCTTTCCAGATATCACAATGAATGTCATACCATATACTCATGGCACCCATTCAGTACTGTTTCTGCAACTCTACTGGCTCAGACATTTCTGTACCATATAGGCTCTCTATTCTCTTCATAGGTGTAGCTCTCAATTCCATACTAAGGAAAAAGTATCTTTTTATCCTCCACCTCGCACGAGGAAGCTTTGCCTTTATTCACCTAGCAGTCAGCCATGAACATCATATGAAAATGAAGGCTGGCACTTCTAGTAATTTGTAGCTGATGATCCCTCATTGATGAAGAAGTAAGCAGGTAAACAAATTTGTTATCAATAAAGTCTTCATTTAGCACTATATTCCCCAAAACACTAAGAAGAACACTGCTTACAAATACCAACTTCTAGTAAACAAAAGGCATGCAAACTCATGATCAGAAAAGGGTGAAGTTCACCATTTTGCCACCAAAATCTAACTAATGCACAGCAAATGAAAAATTACCCTGCTGAATTATCACAGTGATTCAATGAAAGCTCAAGTTATGACTCCAGGATGAAAAAAAAGGTGACTATATGCAAAAGCAGCATCTGATTATTGAATGATGCTTTCAGTGTGGAAAACAGATAACATGATCTGCCGTAGCAAATGTATTTCATAGACAACCTCTATTAGGTGCAAAAATCAAGAGCTTGGTGGTCAAACCCCCTCTTGCATCTCACTTATTTTGTGTTTATATTGCTCAATTGAAATGTAAGTGGAATCAATTTTGTTTCAAGCATATACATGAAATAATTCCAACACGGAAAGGTGAAGAAGGAAAAGGACCTACAACATAATAATGTGTATATATATATTTTTTAAAACAGCAAACAACAACAACAAATAAATGAAACCACCTTTACTGCCTCTGCTTCTTACTGTTCCTCATAAAGGACTACTTTTTGTACTATCAATTAAAATTATACTGAAAGCGGTTCAAGATAAAAAAAAGAACTTCAATAATCTATTGTTAAGATTAGAGTCAAAGTAGAGTTAAAAATTGCTGATGGGCATCCTATATTCTGCTCGTTATTGTGCTTTTGTCCTTCTTTTATGCTATATTCTGCTCGTTATTGTGCTTTTGTTCTTCTTTTATGCTATATTCTGCTCGTTATTGTGCTTTTGTCCTTCTTTTATGCTATATTCTGCTCGTTATTGTGCTTTTGTCCTTCTTTTATGCTATATTCTGCTCGTTGTTGTGCTTTTGTCCTTTTATGCATAACCATCTCCAGTCAACGGACAGCGTATTGCAAATACAACACATCACCACACGGTGGCAGTACTGGACAGCGAGTTAGGTTAACTGCCAAGTGGTAATGTATTTGCCATACATCTGAGAACGACTTTGTGATGTTAGTTCAAGTTAGTGCAACAATTAAACTGTGTATTCGTACCTGGGTGTCCCAAATGCAGGACTTTGAGATTTTGATGCTTCCTCTATAAGAGGCATAACAATTTTCTCCATTGAGTCAGTAAGAAGAGAAAATGTTGGCTCTACTATGAAATCAATGAAACCTAAAGTAAAAAAAAGAAAGAAAATCAGATTTTAAATTTCCATAGCACTTAAATACAAAAAATAAATACTTGACATCAGGCTGTTTTGTTTTTTTACTGCAGTTCTGATTCAAAATACTAGATACCACTGGCATAACCTTGAAGAAAAAAAAGCACAACTAACCTACCTGAAGTTGTATAGATGTTACTAGATATTAATAATCACAGTTTCTCAATCCTGTTTCCTGTAAATTTAATGCACTGCAGAAAACACCTAGCATTTGAAAATTGTGTTAATTATTGAGTAGAAGGGAAGCTACCATTGAGCCAAGAAACTAGAAGTCATACTCTCTCTTTTACCATTGAGAGATTTTTGCCAAGGAGTTAATATTTCAAACTGCTGTTTATTATTCTGAGGAGATAAAGTGTTACTTCACAGTGTGTAGGAGTGTTCTGTCAAATCAGTGAAGAGAACAAGTAATATCCTCAGGAGACAGCATTCAACCCACAGTTCTGAGATGTCAGCTCTGAACAATGTCTTTTACATCTTAAAGTGCTCATCAAGATATAGAATGACACAGTGAGAGAACGAAGCATTATTCTCAGCTGAGCACTTAACAGGAGGGGAAAAAAAAAAAGGGGGGGGGGGAAGGGAAAAAACCACACACACAACCAAACTAAAACATGAGTTATCAATGGATTTCCAGATGTCTCCATACTCTTATCATGCAACATAGCAGAAAGGTGAGCAACAGTGCTTCAGCCAAGGACCCAGCTTCCCTCCTGCAGTAGGTATAATGCTCGAGCCTTTAAAGTTCCAGTGAAACCGAATAAAGGCCATTTTGAGTGACAAGATCAGACAGGGTAGCATGCTTCAGTTCAAGGGTAAGACACTAATCTGCAGAATCTCTAAGTACTGTGTTCACTCACATAAAAGGTACAGCTGTTGGGTGGATGTACCGATTTATTCAGCATCCTTCTAGGACTTAGAACTAGCCCCAGCGATCTTTACAGAGGTAGAGCTGGGAAGGTGAAGTCTAGCCACTGCTGACCAAAACACAGTTAGCATAGGCAGGAACAGGATGCAGTGGTCCTTGTCAACCTAAGGATGTTTGACTGTATTCTGACCTTGCCACACTGACAGTTTTAACTGCAGTCCAGAGATCCAACACATGAATTAGATTTAAGTTGAGATACATCTATAAAACGGTACCAGGCTTTCATACTGAAAGACCTGCAAGTTCTTGAGTAGGAGCCAGTCTGTCTGAGGACATGATCTACCAAATTCTACAGTAAAAGTTGGGCTCATGTCCAGTACCTTGGTGGTGCTTCTCCTATCCCTTCTTGGCATTACATATGCTGAAATTACTTTGTGTTCTTTTGAAACCAGCACATTCTTGCTATAAAAGTATGAGTTTGTAGAAAAGATAGGTGCAAAGAAATATCTTTTACATGGTGGCATTTGGTACATTTAAAACTGGTGTAAGAGACATTCACATGATCTTACCCACTCCCACACATATAAGAAAGAGAGAAATGAACTTGTCATTACCTATTTGGGACTGAGCTACCAAAGTAGACTTGCGGTCACAGAGCGGGGAAAACTGAAGACCTAAAGCAGCCTCCTTGTCTCCCTGAAACAAGCAACATTTAACATTAATTATAAGCTCATATTTGAGAGAGGGACAGAAAGAGAAAGGAATCTGGACATTCTTAATATTTATTGAACAGATCCTTCATTCATTTATATTCCTAAATAAAAACAAGCCACAGGAAAAAAACCAACCAACCAACCAAACCCCAAAACAACACCAAACCCTCATTATTTAATTTTTTAGGAAAGCCAAACTCACAATTCTAACTTACATTTGGCAATTTTTATATACAGGAACTTGCTGCAAGCAGATTCTCCTCAAGAGTAAGTCATCTGCCAATAAGATTAAATGATCTTAAAGGTCTTTTCCAACCAAAACCATCCTATGCTTCTATAACTCTATACTTTGCAATTAATGCAATATGTAATTAATACTTAAATGTCATGTAGGGCTACATCTATTGTAAATTGTACTAATGGTGTAGCAGTGATATTTAAATTGATCATTAGAATGTCTTGAGATCTAAAATCAACATAGAGATCAAAATAGTAAAAAGATTTCTTTTCTTGGGCACTGAACTCACTGAATAATCTCATTTTTTTTCTGGTTTTGAATGTATTTAGACTGAAAACATAATGATACAGGAGCTGTGCTACATCTTTTGGTGACTTGAACTGTGTGTTTCTTTAATTTTAAGGTTTTGAGATGGGTGGATGTATTTTTATTTAAAAAAAAAATATCAGATTTACCTTGGCATTAAAACACACTTTATTTAGTTGCTACTTTTAAACCTAAAGCATTGTTTGGCTTTGTCTTCTGACGTTAGCACTGGCACATATTTCAACTGCTAGATGCAGTTAAAGTTTTTGTCTAGGTGACATTAAATTTTTTTGCTGCTGCTCACTCCTGCACGTTAAAAAGCTGACTGCTAAAGCATGTGCTTTGCATCAGCAGTTTCAGATTGTGATGCTTTTCCCTGCAAGGCAGTGGAAGTTGTTAAATTCCTGTCTTTAAAAAATAAGAGGAAGAATTAACAGGTTTCTTATACATTTGGACTACTTCATCTTGGCTGACAAAGATCTGGAAATTCCAGACAATTCCACTACACTCTTTCAGCTCAACAGACCAAAGGGTGCACAACGAAGCCAGTGCGTCTAGGAAACAGGACACCTACTGTGCCTGCACTGCTGAGTGCATTTAAAAAGGTACACTTACTTCATCACACTTTAAATGTGTTGGAACTACTCCACAGGCGGGTTTTAGGAGTACACATAAAGAGGGATTCAGTTCCTTGCACACTCCTCTACAGCCTGAAAGACTTTCACATTTTATAGTGCTGACTATACATGGTGATTTGATTCTGTTGTTAGATATCTTCATAAGTCTTTGAGCAGCTTATTTGGGATCCAGTTAGTTCCTCTAATAGGAAGCATAAAGAAATAACTAAAACATTATCTGAACTTACACACCCAATGACCAGTGATGTACTGTTTATTGTTAATGCTGCATCCATTTAACTGGACATATTGCCTCACTGTCCCATGGGCTTTGTCTAGTCTGTTTCTCTGTGGCAAAACTGTTTTTACAGTTGGCAATTTCTGATCTTTTCAAGTCATATATAGCTGGTGTAATCTGTTCCACTTTCTTCCTCTCAAGTTCAAAATCATCATTTTCATTTACATAAGCAAACACAAAGTCATGATTTTACTCAGTACTTCCACAAAACTCAGCCCATTTATTATTTAAATTAAGGCACCAGCTTTCCAATCTGTCTCTCCAGTACAAAGTCAATGATGTCCTGAAGCTCCCTGCTGAGAACACCTGCAAAGAACTTCTAGGAACAGAGCAAGAACATTCCTAGGCAGATAGACAGCCTCATGGTTTAACACTCAACTTTTTCATACTCTGACTTCTTTTTCAAGTGTGACCTGTACAATTTGAAAACATCATAGAATCATTCAGGTTGGAAAAGACCCCATGGATCATCAGGTCCAGCCATTAACCCTAGCCTACAAAGTTCACTCCTAAGTCATCAGCAAAATTAAAACAACCAACCCATGCAAGACTTGTATTGTTTCATTATCTGCATTAATAACCTGTGTATAGCTGTAGCAACTGTGTAAAACCCAAACTGGACTTTGACTATCAATTACACTTCAGTAAATGTTAAGTTACAAATGTGCACAGTCATAAATACTCATTACAGAGAGAGTATTCTCCCTTTGAAGTAATGTTTTTTTCACACACTGAGGTGAGTGAAAAATGGCAGCAGCAACACCAATGCCCACTGGGCTTTCTCTTTGAATTTGGTATCCCTCAGAAATTAAAAGACTTTCAGAAAGGTGTGTCCATATTTTTGTGTTAGGATATATGACCACACCATTGACAGGCTTATAGTGTCTAGCCTATGGCTTTGGATCAGGCTCTTACAAAAGAAAAACTTTTGGATCTATGTGGCACATGCATGACAAGTATTGGGAGGGAAAAGAAACAGGAGGGCCTTCTGAAATCTGACATGGAGACAGCTTTTTGCCTTCTTTGTTGAACATGGATTTTTCCTGTTTTCAAGTCACTCATCCTACCCTGCTGGCACCTCTTTTTAACTCAAAGCATATATAAATTTCTGTCTACAGAATGAAAACAGCTTGACAAGTTATATTATAATTGAAAGGGGGAAAGTGCTGTAACACTCTGAATTCTGGTATCAGCTGAAATAGATACAGAGTTATAACAGCTTCATCTTATTCATGCCCATAAAAGTTGAATTAATGTCAGTGTGAAGAGTAAGGAATATATACTATGTGACTATGCCTGTCAATCACAACCAATAGCATCCTTGCTAGTAGACATAAAAATATTTAATTCCATAACCATTGCCTCTTGAACTGGAGCTCTTAAAAGATTTAAAAAATGGCACCTGTCGAAAAAATTCTTCCATCAGAGCCATGGTCCACCGGTAGTGCAGTTCCCAGGATTTTGCTGGATGGCTTATGTCTGCTGCGTGTAGAATCAAAGACATGGCTCTGGCTTTGTCTACCCTGTCAATTCAAGGACATAGCATCAAAGAATCATAGAATCAACCAATTTGGAAGAGACCTCCAAGATCATCCAATCCAACCTAGCACACAGCCCTATCCAGTCAACTAGACCATGGCACTAAGTGCCTCATCCAGGCTTTTCTCTAGCGACGGTGACTCCACCACCTGCCTGGGCCGCCCATTCCAATGACAAATCACTCTCTCTGGCAAGAACTTCCTTCTAACATCAACCCTGGCACAAGTTGAGACTGTGTCCCTTTGTTCTGTTGCTGAGTGTCTGGGGGAAGAGACCAACCCCCACCTGGCTACAACCTCCTGTCAGGTAGTTGTAGACAGCAATGAGGTCACCCCTAAGCATCCTCTTCTCCAGGCTAAACAACCCCAGCCCCCTCAGCCTCTCCTCATGGGGTTTGTATTCCAGGCCTCTCACCAGCTTCATCACCCTTCTCTGGACATGCTCCAATTACCTCAAAACCAAAAGCAACTATTTAAGTTCTTTTCTAATCCATAAACTGATTGAAGGACGATAACTAATGAACAGAATGGAAAACAACCTACCCCTCTGTCTGTTGTAGAGTATGCCTCATGGTTTTAATCTGCTGAAAATGACCAGACATATCTGTAGACAAGACCATCTCAATGACCAAGCTCCGCAGCTCCCTAGGAATAATTGAAAGCAAAACGACTGATTACGATTCATGTATTCCCCGCGCTCGTTAAATTATAACTTTCTAAACAGCATCATGGGTTTTGTTACATTTTTGGGAAGCATTTCAATAAATTATTAACAACCTGAACATCCTAAAGGGATTCTTGTGAAAGCAATGCTTTCCTTCCAGTCGTGCTGGTTTGTAATTCCTCTTTGCTAGGGTGTCGGCTAAAATTACATGTAGCTCTGGCATCCATTATAAGTCTCTTGTTATTTTTCCAGCAGTAGAATATTCAAAAAAATAGTTGTTCTCTAGGCTTACTACCACAGGAGAGGATATACTTCTGTCTTTTCTTACCACCCTCATATTAGAGAGGAACAGATATAGCACTAAACCTAGGAAGAAGGCTGTGGAAACACTCAGAAGAGCAAGAGGTTTTGCACCTAAGACACTGCCAATGTTATATCAATATATGACCATTATAACAAACTGCCTTTCATCTTAAAAATACTTTAATATCTATTCCATGTTTCAGAAGAACTTTGGGGTTTATAATTTATCTGTATTGTGGTATTACAGTAAGAGATACTGGCTTGTCCATCAGCTTTCCATTAAGAAAGCCTGCATCATGTAAGAGAGTGTATTAATTACAGGATCACAGGATTTTAGGGGTTGGAAGGGACCCAAGGAGATCATCAAGTCCAACCCCCCTGCCAGAGCAGGACCACACAATCTAGCACAGATCACAGAGGAACACATCCAAGCAGGCCTTGAAAGTCTCCAGAGAAGGAGACTCCACAACCTCTCTGGGGAGTCTGTTCCAGTGCTCTGTGACCCTCACTGTAAAGAAGTTCCCCCTTGTGTTGAGGCGGAACCTCTCTTGCTGCAACTTACAACCGTTGCTCCTTGTCCTATTACAGGAAGCAAGTGGGAAGAAACTGTCGCCCCACTCCTGGCCAGCCTTCAGATACTTAGAAACATTTATCAAATCCCCTCTAAGTCTTCTCTTCTCCAAGTCCTTCAGCCTCTCCTCATAAGCCATGCCCTCCAGACCCCTAATCATCCTCATAGTCCTCCACTGGACCATCTCCAGCAGATTCCTGTCCCTCTTAAACTGGGGAGCCCAAAACTGAACACAGTATTCAAGATGAGGTCTGCTTGTATACAAAATTGTATAGAATTCTGATTGTATACAAAAGTACATTCATTTTGTCAACATTAATTACTGATTTCAGAAGCTCTGTTTCCTCAACATAGAATGATTGTCTATCCTTCTGCATATACTCCTACATGGAGTCTACTGAGCCTTTGTTTATGACATTTTTTAATGCCCTAGGAGGATTTATGTGCAAATGTTGTTTATATATATCAGGGTCAAGTCCCTGCATTAATTTTTTTTATTATGTGGCATGTATCCACATGAGCATATCCCCAAACTTAAGGCTGTCTAAGTATCAGCTACAACAATAGAGCCTTACTTCAGTCATTCTCATTGATCTTCCATACTGTATTCATATCTTTGATTTACTTAACAGTAAAGTTTGTTTTTTAGAGACTATGTATTAAAGAAGTAAATTGCAGTTTTCTTCAGGGGTGCCATAACAGTTTGTTAGAAAAGCTGTTAAGATTGGTTTTGAGGCAAATTAATTGCATATTTAATCTGATACTTGTCATTGATTTTTGTATTGTTATTTCTGATTTGCTTTGATGCAGCTGGAAAAAGATGCTCACTTCTACTCAATAATATGTAGCCATAACAACCTGTGTTCAGAAAGTGCTTTGCCTCCTCTTACTTCACAATAAGATACTAATTAATCTGCATCTCAACTGTTCCTCCTCCACACTTCTTTGAAACTGTACTCTTCAAACACAATGAAACCCATTAAAAAAAACCAAACAAACAAAAAGGAAATTAACAAAAAAAAAAAAAAAAACAAATCAGCTAACACTGTATGGAAACTGATGGCTCTATCCTGTTAAATCCTGTCATTTGTACAACTGAAATAAGTCTCACACATCCCTTTTCATGGGAGATTTCCCTAGGAATTTCCCATGTCTGAATTTTTAAGAGCAATCAGAACTGAGTTCACCTGGACAACACATTCACACATAGAAGCAAAACACTGCTTTCACTTACTGACTTTGTCATGGCATCAGGCAAACCCCAATTACTTCCATCACCCGAATAAAGATCAAACAATGCAGCACTGTCCTCACACACTTCTGAAGATTTTGGGCCACTAAAAAGCCACTTAAGGCTCTCGATTTACAGTCTGCAGATGTTTCCTGCCTGCATTCCCATCCATCATCAACAGAGGGGTGAAAAAATTGAGAACTGGTGAGGAAATGGTAAATAAAGTTCTTCTAGACCTACAAATTCTTAGTCTATTACCATTGCACAGAAGATTACTCTTGGACTTAAATAATTCCTGAATCTCAACTTCAATATTGAAAGAGGTCCCACCTGGTCTCACAAGTAACTCCTGGGCAGAAATCTCTGACTGCTTTATTAAGCAGTCTATAGCTACAAGCTGGGGATTAGTACAGTTGGCACTGCTCACACTACCATGTCAAAAAGTTCTGTAGGTATTGTCATCTTAAGGTCTGTGACAGAATGGGGTAACAATATTCACATACAGTGCACAGCAGTTTTGTGGGGCCCACAATTGGAAGATTTCAGTATATATTGTCCATTTTTCTTAAGTAAACTGTAAAGTACCCTCATTTTTTCATAACCTTCCTATATTCATATGTCATATGCATAGTATACTGTAAGAAAAGAGATGCAGGTTGATGGGGAAAATGACATGAATAATGCTATCATAAACAAGATACATGATTTGGCACATTAATTTCTCAGGAAAGTAGTTAACCAATAAACAGAAACCTGCATTACCTGGATTTGTTCATGGCAAAGACATTTAGTCACCTGGAATCTAACTAAACTAACAAAAAAGAAGTAAAAATACAAAAACAGCCTAAGATGAGCAACAGAAATTGGGAACTGAAGACATAAGTGGAAGTTCTTTACAGAGAGAGTGACTTGCCATTGGAATGGGCAGCCCAGGGAGGTGGTGGGGTCATAGAAAGGGAGACAAAATCCCTCTCACTTCAGTAATTTAGGGGTGTGAAGTGAGAGAAACAAGACAATAGGAAAGACTGCAATATATTTTCAGAGCTGAGAAAGGAGTGAGAAATGACTATGAACGTCACGTGCACTATCCGCAAAGGATACTGTTGATGCAACTCATGGGGTGCTAGCACAGTAGAAGCCTGGTAAATCGGAGAAAGGGAGACAAAATCCCTCCCACTTCAGTAATTTAGGGGTGTGAAGTGAGAGAAACAAGACAATAGGAAAGACTGGAATATATTTTCAGAGCTGAGAAAGGAGTGAGAAATGACTACGAATGTCACGTACACTATCTGCAAAGGACGTATCATCAGCACACCAGTAGTGTTTCTCTCCTTAGCCCAAATCCTGTGTTTTAAACTTAAGTGAAGCTGACAGTTTATCAATGCTTTTTTCTTCTTAAAGTTACCATGTAGAACATAATAATTCTCAGTCACTTTGCTGCATATTGCTGAAATAATTAGCAGAATCACAGTTTAAATAGACAGCAGTGTTAAATTTGAAAAAAAAAAAAAACAACAACAAAAAGAAAGTGTTGCAAGTCAAGAAAGCAGATCTGACAGTAGTCAAGAAATTAATCAGTGCCAGGAAGTACATTAAAAAGTTGAACAAATTACCATTTCAATTTGGTGCCAATTTAATTCAGTAAGAACTTCAAAGCTCTTAGTCGAAGAGCATGAATTTCAGTGTAGATCCAAGAAGTTCATTCTAGTAATAAGAGAAAACTGAAGAGCTTCATTCAAGTGGCTAACAGATGTGACATTGCACCAGTGAACAGTTGCATCTGATGGCAGCATAACAGGAATTTTTGAATATTAGAAATAAGTACCAAGAAACCATCATTTCCATGACTAACTCTCTAAAACATGAGACTTCAACATCTTGTGCAGGTTCCTAGACTGGCACTTTGGAAAGTACAGACTGTAATTGCCAGGTTAAATGACAAAACATGGAACCCATAATCTACTTCAGTTGCTTAAGTTTATTAGTCAATTCATACATCTCCTCTCAGTTGCACTAAACAGCTGCAATAAGAGACGATAAATTCTACTTGCCAAATCCTACCAGCTTCAAACTGGCTGCATGTAATAGAATCATAGAATCAACCAGGTTGGAAGAGACCTCCAAGGTCATCCAGTCCAACCTAGCACCCAGCCCTAGCCAATCAACTAGACCATGGCACTAAGTGCCTCATCCAGGCTTTTCTTGAAGTCTTGAAGACTCCACCACCTCCCTGGGCAGCCCATTCCAATGGCAAATCACTCTCTCTGGGAAGAACTTCCTCCTAACATCCAGCCTATACCTACCCCGACACAGCTTGAGACTGTGTCCCCTTGTTCTATTGCTGGTTGCCTGGGAGACCAGATTGGTTGCTAGTGGACCAGATTGATGCAGTCACTCTATATGAACAAAATTTGCAAAACTAAAAAGGAAATCCTAATTGGGTTACAGTGAAAGAAGAGTGAAAAGCAAAACCAAATATACTCAGTATATAACAAACTTCCAAAGGCATGTGGTGATTAATCACAGGTTCAAAAAACCATGGAGAAATGGAGCAAAGCTGGAGATGGGTAGGTTCAGACTGGACATGAGGAGAAAGTTTTTCACCATGAGAGTGAAGAGAGAGTCTGGAATGAGTTACCCAGGAAAGTGGTTGAGGCTCCATCCCTGGTTTGGCTAACTGCCATCCTGATTGTCTATTCTGTGTTCAAAGGGCAATTAATCTTGTCCCAAATTGATAAAAGGAGATAGGGAGGTGAACAACCTGCTTTTGCTTCCCTGCTCTTTGCCATGCCCTCTCTGCTGTGCCCAGCTGTGCTGCTATTGCACACTACCTTATTTCTTGCCTGGTGAACTCCACTGCCACCAGTTACCAGGAGCAGATCCTGGATGTCTGCACGTGATCAGCCTGTGTGGGCAGCGTGACATGGTGCTGAGACTGCACAGCATCTGCTTCTGCACCTGAAGGTCCTGCCTAGAATCCCTGGACATATACACAGATCGTCCATAAGAAGCCAGGAGAAGAAGGTCAGAGATTGTGTGTGTCCTTTCCCCAGAAGCCAGGAAGATTCAAGCCTCAGTGTCCAACAAGACAGAGTCCCCTGAAAGCATTTGGGCACTGTCTGGACTGTAGCTATGCCCTGCGAGGGCAATAATAATCTGTGAGTAAATGCTTCAATGCCTCTTTGTAATTCTCTACTGCCTTCTGCCATAGAGCAGAAAGAGCTTGAGCCCATCTACTGGGCAAATGGCATATTGACCACAAGCGGCATTTGACCGTGGGAATAGTCTCTTCCAGTGCAATTAATGTTTCTATATTTTGCTGGTTATATTAGATGTAGATATTATCCATAGAATGTTTCCTTAATCGTGTAAGAACCAAAATATTATTAAAATTAGTGGTCGGGGGTGGCGAGAGTTCTGAATAGCAACATTAATAAACAATATTAATTCTGGAAAATAGCATCTCCCATCAATTAATTTCCCCACCCCAACAACACCTGGAAACCATAGGCTCCACTTTCTACCAGGAAATATTTCCTTTCACAGCAGTTTCCATTTTATCATTCTTTTCACCAGTGACATAACAACAGAGAACAACTGAGATGCGCTGTACTAGCTGGCAGCCAGATTTCTGCCAGCTGGAGTAAGTGCATGTTGCTGTAGGGATTTTCAAACTACACTCATTTACAGTTGTGCTAGTTTGAAGCAAGCTGGAATGTTTTGGTAAAAGAACTAGATAATAGGCAGTGAAAAGGAAAACATGGTTGTGTCTCCTTCCCTCATCAGTCTCACTGAGAGTTCTGGGAAGAAAAAGGAAAACATTTGATAATATTCTCCATTTTGTCTTTTCATTCTGCCTTTGCCTTCAGACCTAGTCACATCTCCTTAACCCCACTGCCACTAACCTTCCTTCTTAACCTCTTGGCTGCACCTCTCTTCTTCCTGGGAACTGGGGTAAGGTTGAGAGGGGCCAGGGAAGGTGTTGGGGTGGTTTGAGAGCCCCTCCTGGGGACTTAGGTTTCTGGGAGGGGAGTTGTGCTTCTGTATTGTTTATCCTTTGTATATTTCTGTATATAACTGTATATATTGTAAATATCTGCTTGTATATTTGCTGCTGTAAAATAAATAGCTTCATTTATATTCCTGGAGTCCCTTCTGAGTTAGCTGGGGCAATTACAAAAGTGTGGGGGGGCGGGTAAGAGCCCAAACCATCACAACAGTGGTCTCCAGTGATGAAGGAAACAGGACTGGAGAAGCATGTAAGTGTCTTCAAGACATCCTTGGTCCAATCCTGAACTAAAATTTAACTGAAGAAAGTCCACCCCTTTCTATCTGGAAGCATTCTGATAGGAAACAATACAAAATGAAAAGGCCTCCAAAAAAAAGCCATACTCAAAGCAATAAGTCTGAAGAGTTGAAAATTGTTGCCCCTCCACAGTGATGATTTTAAAAGATTGAATACCAGCCTCTGGTAGCTGTCTGTTGACACAATCACTTTCTCCACACTCAATAGCTAGGACAAGCAAAAATAGGGTCACAGAAACAGATCATAAGCAAGAGATCTTCCTGGAAGCAGAACATCTCTCTCTGACTTCATAATCCACCTATGTGCAAGTGATCTTAAGGATTTCTGAATAATAGCTATACTTAGAGAAAGACAGAAGACCAATCTTAAGCATTTCATGCAGCAATCACAGATATACAAAGATAACATGTCCTTTTTTTACATGGAGAAAATCTTATCTCTAGCACTTGTTCCTTTTGGTCCTACAGGTCTTAGTATTTGTAGTAAATCAGTTATAGTCCTATTTCTATCAGCTGTTCAGGAATTACGCTACATTTGAGAAGAAGAAGAAAAAAAAAACCAAACATTTCCAAAGCTCTTCTGGGTCTCTATTAGTATTGGAGTCGCCAGATAATTCATTTTTTAATGCTCCACCAAGACATGACTACGCTGTGCTACGTTACACAGAAGATATCCCAGAGGCAGTAGTACTCAAGCTGGTGACACAGTGTGACTGTACCAAGGTTTTTACCCACTCTTAGACAAAGGCAGCCTAGCTCAAGAGGAGGTGCACTGTGGTTTTCCTGAAAAGCTATCTCACCTGAGACACTGTCCACAGTCCAATACTGTGCCTCCCACAGGCACATAACTAAAATTACATGGAGTCTCCCAAACAGTACTTTGTTACTCCACACAAGCCTTTCTTAGAAGAAAGTGCCCATTATTTTCGTGCTCTTTTGTCTTTCATTGAGATAAAAGGAAAGTGGGATGTATAGAAGCTTGTTGCAGGTCTTGTTTAGTATCTTATACCTGAGCTGCAGAGCTTGTTTATGGTTGGACTCTCATATTTAAAGTGAATGCAGTTTTTGTTTAAACCATATAGTTATTTGTCATAGAATCAACCAGGTTGGACGAGACCTCCAAGACCATTCAGTCCAACCTAGCACCCAGCCCTATCCAGTCAACTAGACCATGGCACTAAGTGCCTCAGCCAGGCTTTCCTTTAAACACCTCCAGGGATGGTGACTCCACCACCTCCCTGGGCAGCCCATTCCAATGCCAATCACTCTCTCTGGCAAGAACTTCCTTCTAACATTCAGCCTAGACCTCCCCTGGCACAACTTGAGACTGTGTCCCCTCATTCTGTTGCTGGTTGCCTGGCAGAAGAGACCAACCCCTACCTGGCTACAACCTCCTGTCAGGTAGTTGCAGACAGCAGTGAGGTCACCCCTGAGCCTCCTCTTCTCCAGGCTAAACACCCCCAGCTCCCTCAGCCTCTCCTCATAGGGTTTGTGTTCCAGGCCCCTCACCAGCTTTGATGCCCTTCTCTGGACATGTTCCAGCACCTCACCATCTCTCTTGAATTGAGGAGCCCAGAACTGGACACAGGACTCAAAGTGTGGCCTGACCAGTGTTGAGTCCAGGATAAGAATAACCTCCCTTGTCCTACTGGCCACACTGCTCCTGATGCAGGCCAGGATGCCATTGGCTCTCCTGGCCCCCTGGGCACACTGCTGGCTCATCTTCAGCTACTACCTACCAGTACCTCCAGGTCCCTTTGTGCCTGGCTGCTCTCCAGCCACCCTGTCCCCAGCCTATAGCGCTGCTTGAGGTTGTTGTGGCCAAAGTGTAGAACCCTGCACTTTCTTAAGCTCTAACTATCTATTACCCCATTCCAGTTTCTAAGTTTCTTCTTGCAGTTTCACTTGTTAAGACAGACTCCACAGGGAAGACCTATTTTAAAACCGTGGAATTGCTTTTCATTGTCACAGTAGGTCTTACCTCCAGTCATCTTTGTTTAAATGTATCAGGATGTTCATTTCCTCTTCTTGCATGAGTTTATATGCAGCACTGACATGATGGTTTTCGAGAACAGAACGATCGTTGTACAATATCGCAACATCAGACCTAGTGTTAAAAGAAAGGCAGAAATTACAGTATCATCCTGATGGTGGCTCTGTGGAAGGTAGGACTGTGCATACTTTATGAGAACTATGGACTATGTATATCAAGTGACCTTTATTTGTTCCTATTGTACCAAATTCTGATGAAGTTTCCATCCTCAATGTATACAACATTATCATTATACCATAGTACACAGAGTTTGTGGGAAAACAACATTTTTATGTTTGCAAATTTTTATTTATATATAACTGTGCCATAAATTTGTGAGTTCTTTGAGCTTCTTCACTGTAGATAGCATCACAGAGAAACAGAAATGCTCTCATTTGGCTACTTCAATCTTTGTCAATGCAACCCTTTAAAACACAGTGCAACACCGAGGTGGCTGCGCACATAGCATGGTTGTTAAGTTGCTATCCCTGTTCTGAGAGAGATGTGCTTAGGCCTATGTTACTCATAAGCAGAAGAGTATGTGAGGCTTGTAACAATGGAATGGAAGAGATGCTAGGCTGAAATCTGATAGAATTCAAGTGCTTCCTTGAGCCAGACCCTTACCTCGACATTAGCAGCCTCAACAGTATCCTTTTCTCTTACTTAAAGACTAACCTACAATACCAAAATGCCACATAGATTGTCACAAGTTTTGATATGATTTCAATTTATCAAACTTAGCTTCAAATGTCATTAATTCTTAGGGAAAATGTTTCTTCAAGACCTGACTCTGACTTGCTATGCAACCTCAAGACTCAACTCTCTGCTACATACACTTCTGTTTTGATAACACAATTATCCTAAGTGTTTCAGTTTGGGTAAATTGAAATGTTTATACTGGAGGAAAGCTATGATGATTTAGCAGTGCAGCTTACTATGAAATTAATGGGGTAACTTCAACCTCTTGGTCTGCTGAGCAGTAGTATATGTTCAGTGTAACCACCTATGTGTAAGGTATGGAATCAAAGAACCTAGAAAATTAAAATAGGACTGGAAGCTTTATTTAAGGAAACAAAACACAACCTACATAAATTATCAATATGTCTGCATCCACAATTCCATCAAAACCAAGGGGAAATCTGTGATTTGCCAATCACATCTGATTATGTGTGATCCACAAAGCTACTTATGACTAGTTTTGAAAAATGCTAAGATTTGCTATGAATATGTCACCCTTTTCATCAGCTTTTCTGAGGCAAAGTAAGCTTGGAATCATAGCCATGGGATGTCACATCAGAGCCAAGTTCCACTAGAGGAGCAGAATGAGCTCCATCACAAACCAAGTATCTGTTTGCAACTATGCACAAGTGAAATTCAAAGTCTAACAGCTTAATTAATTTTCCACTTTTGCAATACTTCAGAGCAAAATATTAAGGACAAAAATAGAAAAGTAATATAAACTTGGAACTACAAACTGAAGTTTATTTTTAGACAGACTATGCTGAAGGAGAAAAGAATGATGTCTTTATTTCAGCTGCAGATACAGAATCTGTTCGCCACTGAAGGGCACGTCTCGGGGCACAAGTATGATACAGATTTAATTTAAATGTAACCATTGGGCATTTAATCTGTATGGGTGAGTGGGGAATGTTTCTTTTCAAAGTAGTAGCACTTCTAGCACAGAACACATTTCATTAGAATACATTTGTGCTCTGCTGAAATATTCTTTTTCAAGAGCAGATAAAGTGGATTCCTCAACTTAGGATACTAAAAACAAAGTATATCCTAATGTGAGAGATGGGGGAGATGCTTTGTGCTAGGTTAAGTATCAGATGTACTATTTATCACCCAATAATGGATTAGTCAGTGACTTTGCTTTGATAAGCTGAACATATTTTAAAGAAGAGGTATAAGTGCTGTTGTTCTGGACTGAAGTCTAGGAAGACACACCTGAAGGAGAACAGGCAGTGTGACTTTTAAACTCGATGTCTTTCCAGTTTCTTTTTTCAAGACTACTGCAGGTGCTGCCAAAACCTGCCAGGAAAGGACTCATGGTAGGTCATTTCCAAAGCAGTACTTGAAGGTTCTCACCTCTGTACTAGGACCCAGCAAGTTTAACACACATCTTGAAACACAATGTAGCACCTGAATTAAGTGAAGACATGCTGCTGAAAATGAAGTAGTATTTTTCTGGCAACACTGTGGAAGAAACGGGTTTTTTTGTCAAAAAGTTCTGAATTTAAAAGAGTAAACAGAAGGATGAGGAGTTTTCAAGTCTACATTTTGAATCAACCTTGACATGCCAGCTCTCCAAAGTACAATGATTTCAAATACTGTGGAGCTTCCTTCAACAAGTTTCTATACACTGTGTTTGTTTGTGTGAGCAGTCCCATTAACTGTACAGAAGTCAAGGAAGCAATTTGTAAAATCAGGAATAACCTGGCTCTATCAGTAAAAGGCATGAAACAGTTCACCCCAACAAACAGTATAATCCCCTTAAAAAACCCACTTTGCTCACCTGGTCTGAATATGAAAGTTGTTTGTGGTCCCAGTATGTTCATAATCATGGATGGCAGCTGCAAAGATCATTGCTAAAATTTCCAGTTCTGTGAGCCAGTGCTAGTAATTAAGAAACAAACCATAGTCATATTTTTTATTCAGCCTAACACAGAGTAAACATTACAGTAGTAGAAATGTTTTGTATTACCTTCAATTCAAGAAAAGTTTATTCTTATCTTGTTCCAGATAAGTATTATATATCCATAACACTTCAGTATTATTATACAGCAAAATAACCCCTTGTACTTACTATTTCCCTAAGAGTGAGTTAATATCCTTACAGTCACTAGTAAACACTGGCAGTCAAAAATATAAGAAGTGATTACAATAATCACATAGCATATTTTGTAGATGCTTTGAGTAAGGAGTATCTGATCTGCTGGCCTATACATGGCACTTTATGGTGCATTCATCCAAAAACCAGTTATGAAGTTAAGGTTACAATTCATCTTTTAGTGAACAATATATACAGTTCACCATAAATTCCAGGTACAACACTGCCATTAACTATATTTTACAGCACTAAAATTAGGCCCATTGGAGATTTTTCTGTTCTAAATTTTATTATACTTTGTACTAATGCATAAAAAAGGCTGCATAAGGCTAGCAAAGATTTACACAGGACAAAAGGTAACACAGGTCATGTATACAAAATATATCAGACCCTAGAGTTTTGTTCACTTTTATACCTCTTTCTAACTCAGCCTGCTCTGTATTGCACACGTTGTAAAATAACCTCTATTATTCTATCTTTCAAGTTCTATTTCTTGAATGATAAGTCACTTTTGAGAAGAAAATTTACTCTATCTAAAAATGGGGCAGAAAATTCATATAATTAACCCCCACAGTCATAGGACTGATTAAGTCAAATGCCAGTCAAGCATTTCCACACATCAGGTTTTTCTAGCGTAGAAGTGAGCTTCCTTACTAAAGGAGTGAATAGTGATCTCATCCTTATGCATCCATATATGCACACATATGTGTATGAATGGATATCAGATGTAAAAGCTGCCAATAGTAGTGCTTCTTTCAAAGAAGGAGAAAAGAAAGAGTGAAGACTTGTAAGTAATGTGATGACAATAGTAAAGTCAGTCACTAAGTGACAAAATAAGACTGCTGAAGAACAACAAGTACTGGCTGTTGGTGAAGTAGTATAGATTTTAAAAGATCACAACAGATAAATGAGAACATACTGTAAGCAGCTCTAAGAAAGGAAATGGTGACCTTCAATGTATTCTGTGTCACAACAAACCAGGCTGTGACCAGTCCTGGATTTCACAATGTTTTCAACATACCAAATAGAAAAGAAACCAAAGAATTATTAATAACCAAAGCTAAGTATGTTTTTTTTTTCCCTTTGAGACACCTTTTCAAAGATCAGCTTTTTAAATAACCAAAATAGTTGCCAGACAATGCAGTTATTAATAGAAGATTATTCCTTACAAACAATATCTATGGGCTACACAGAAACTTCATACGGTACTGTATACAGTAGGTATTCCAGGGACTGTAGCTGTACAGTCAAAATTCAGATGAGCACTGAAATCAGAGAATCAGGGAACTGCTTTGGCTGCAGAATTTCTAAGAAGGTAGGAGAAAGTTCTTAGAGAGAGAGTTAAGTGTTTTTCTCAAAGGGAAAGGGAAAAGAAGGTATCTGGAGTCCTGCAAGACTGAAAAGAGCTGGAACCTGCTGCTGTCCTGGAAGATACTATGCCACACAGGTATAACACCTATTGGGGAAAATATTTTCTTATTGACAGATGTTCTCCTGTATTATAAATTGATAATAAGTAAAGGGATTTATTTCAACTTTTGATGGGCTCTGGTTCCTTTCTTTCTTTTCTTTTTTTTTTAAACCATGATGGATTTCAAAAATGAGTCAGAAAGGGACTCTCACAATGCACTTATTGACAGGAGAGACATTTTTCCCTATAGTTTAAGCAATACAGGTGTGTGGGAGGAAAAAGGGGATGGTGGGAAGATGATCGATGACTCAAAAGTTCTTTATGAGATGTATTCCCTGGGACTTGGATTCTTAAATCTTTGTAAAGATGAAGATTTCATAAATGCAAAGTTGAGTTATATATTTCAGTTGTATCATCTGGGATTCATTCTCTTGGGAATGTTAATAGATTGTGTGCCATCTGTGCTATCTAACTTCCTAACACATTGATCTGAGATGCTTGGATGTCATCTTGTAAGATAGATAAAACTTATGGAAGACACAATGATCATTTTATTTCTATAACTGTGACTCTGGGTATGTCATTCCTCACTGGAGTCTCTCTAAAGCTTGTGGGAAAGCACAAACTCTGACTAGCCCACCTTTTTTTTTGGCAAATGATGAAGTATGAGTGTTTTCCCAGTGTCTATAAAAGACATAAAATATATGACCTGAAAAATGGGACTTGTGAAAAAGATTTCATAAGAGTTGGTTTCAGTATGAAGCTTCAGTATGTCTTTCAGAAATGAACAAGGAAAAGAGTAATTCATAGAATCATCCAGGTTGGAAGAGACCTCCAAAATCATCCAATCCAACCTATCACCCAGCCTTGTATCTTTAACATACAATAAAAGCACAAGAACTGTAAATCTGCAAAAGCCACAGAGGAATTCAATACAGAACTGAATCAAATTGAGTCCTGTCTAGTTATTTGTTAGAGGATACAGTAGAGTTCAAAGAGGCCTTACAATGGACATACTCTGAAAACCATAAGCTGGAGAAACAAACCTCAAAGTATTACTGAGTACACGTCTGTGAGGCTGATCAGCAAACAGGGAAAAAACCTCAATAGGTTAATAAGTTAAATGGAATATTTGCATGATACTGATATGTTCTCAAACTGCAGATGACATATGGGACATAAATACCTTGCAAGCTTCAGAATCACAAGGCCCTCTTTGAAACATTGATTTATATGAACATTCCTTCTGCCTGACAAGCTGTATCTGTCTGAAGGCAATCTTGACTGTTGTCCTAGTTAGATACCTTTCCAGGAGCTTTCCAAAATCATAATTCAGCAATTGAAGTATGAATATTAAAAACCTGGCCTAATATTGTAGGAATGTTTTGCAGCAGTGTTGCAAGAGTAATGAGGTTTAACAGCTACACAACTGCAGTAAAGTCTAAACTTGTCTGGAAATAGTTGTCTAAATCACATGAAAATGCAGTTACAAGGTTAAGATGCTGATATTGTAGATCTTCAGTTGGAGGGGCTTATCTCATTCTCACATCTACCCAATGGAAGGGCAAATATTCAAATACAAAACAATTCCATCATTCAGTGCTCAGAAATACAGAAAATGTGTGACAATATCACTTAACCACTGACTAAACATCCCACATTAAGTAGAACAGCTTTGGAAGTTGTAAACTTGTCCTAGCATCACAAGAAAATCTGGATGCTATGGCATTTTTCAACGGACTAAGGGGATGTCTATGATATAAAATACAATAAAGGTAAAGGGATTTTCCTCCCTGTTAAGCTGCTGATCTAGGTGTATACTTGCAACAAAGACAAGTCTCACATCACTTAAGACTTGTAGTTGATCTTACACTAGAAGACACCTCAACATGAAAAGGAATCTTTACTCTGCAAGTAGTACTTTTGCTAAATTGTAGCACTGAAAACTTGATGCTTAGAATGCTAAGATGCTAAACACTTCCTTCAAACAGTAGACTGAAACCTATCAATGCCTAGGGACTTGTTCTTGCCTTCAATGAAAGCAAAGCCAAAGCTTTCAGTGAGAAAAGGCTTAACAGAAGTGAATGACTGTCATTTATCATGTATATATTGGAGCACAATCATCTAGTCTTATGGAATTGGTTTGTGGATCTGCAAACAGAAATCACTGTCATTTTCCAAGTGCATTCATAATGAAGACAAAACATCAATAGGCCATTGACAGAGATATCTGTTTTCTTCCAGTCACTATCTACTTTTTTTTTCCTAGCAAGCTGATAGTGAGGAGAATCCCACTGCTGGTGTTAAATCTAAGACAAGTGTTTAGAGGAAACATGTTTGCACAGACTCATTTTAGTGGCAGAGCACAGAAACCCCACAATCTTCTACCTACAATAGGTACGTACAGTATACAAGAGCAGCACTAAGTAAGGCTACAAACTAAAAGTAAAAGCAGCTGCCAAGTATTTAAGTAAGCCTGCATTGATTCAGTATGTCTTTCTATGAGCAGGGCCTCAGGAGAAATTGAAGCTTCCCTGTTTGATCACACCTCCCAGGCTCTGATGTGGAAGTGAAAAAAATCTCACCTGCCCACTCCTGCATATATAACTTTTTCAGTATAATATATAATACACAAGCACAGGCAAAGAAAAGCAAAAAGGATTCAAGGAGGATACATTTTCTCCTTTATTCCTCTGTATAAAAGTTTGAGCCTGGAAGAACTGTTAAAATTATATCACGTTCACAGCCTGAATGCTGTGGTTGGGAATCTGTCTCTGTACAGTTGTCAAGGGAGTTTTTTTCCCTTAAGAAAAGGCACATGTATGCTTTTAGCCAAAACAGCAGAGTCTGAGAAAAGAAGTAAATTGATCTTTGCAGTATTTCTTACCATGATACCAGTGTGAATCATTATGTAATGCACAGTTTGAGTAACGTCAGCTGCATGGATCAAATTGTGATATGGATTTTTGTATTTGCCGTAACCAACTTCAAGAGCTTCAGCAAATGAAATAAGATTGGGAACAGGGATCTAGGGGAAAGCAAAAATTAAAATCAATGTGGGTTGTTTTGTTTTTTTTTCCTGCTACAGCTGCAAAGTTGATCATGCAGCAAATAAATGACAAATAAATGCATCACAGAAATTAGTTAACCAAATTAAAACTGTAAATATAAAGCCCTGATATCTCATGTACATCAGGGAATCTTTACCCAATTGTTGTAGATCTTACATCCCTCTGGATACACCATGCACAGCACATGGTTAGTGTACAAGAGACTGCAGAGCTATCAACCAGTTTCTGAGGCATACCTGTCTGTCTGTCCCACGAATGCATATATTCCTCACATAATAAAGGCATGACAGATAGAATTTTAACAATAGGATCATCTTTTCTCCACTAGTTTTACCTTGCCTGAGACAAGTTTTCCTTGAATCTGATAGTATGACTTCCCTTCCTTCTGATAATGAAATTGGGAGCAGCCATGCAGAAAAGGACTGGTTGACAAGAAGCTGGACACGAGCCAATAACGTGCACTTGCAACCCAGAAGGAAAATCACATCATAGGCTGCATTCAAAGAAGCATGGCCAGCAGGTTGAGGGAGGTGGTTTTGCCACTCTGCTCTACTCTGGTGAGACCTCCCTTGAAGTAGTATGTCCAGCTATGGGACTCCCAACATAAGAGACTCAGCCTGCTGATGTGGGTCTGGAGGAGGGCCACAAACACAATCTGGTGGGCTAGAGCACCTCCCCTACTACAACACACTGAAAGTATTGGGGCTGTTCAGCTTGGAGAGAGAAGGCTCTGGAAAGACCTTATAGCTACATTTCAATTTCTGAAGGGGACCTAAGGAAGTCTGGGGAAGAACTGATTGGAAAGGCTTGTAGTGATAGGATGAGGGGCAAGGGTTTTAAACTGGGGCAGGGTAGATTTAGTTTGGACATAAGGAGGATGTTCTTTGCAATGAGAGTTGTAAAATTCTGGAACAGGCTGCCCTGGGATGTGGTTGAGGCCCTGTCCCTGGATACATTCAAGATCAGACTCAAAGTGGTCCTGAGGAGCCTGATCTAGTTGGAGGTATCCCTACTCAGTGTAGGGGAGTTGGACAAGATGACCTTTGAGGGTCTCTTCCAACCTAATGTAATCTATACATCTGTGTAAGTATGGGTAATATCTAGTCCTTTTTTTTTTCACCATTGTGCTGGTTTTGGCTGCAGTAGAGTTAATTGTCTTTGTAGTGGTTAGTACAGGGCTATGTCTCAGATTTGTACCAGAATCAGTGTTGAAAATTCAGTGATTTTATTATTGCTGGGCAACCCTTACACAGTCAGTGACTTTGCTGCTTCTCACACCTCCCCACCAGCAAGTAGGTTGGGGGTGCACAAGAATCTGGGAGGGGACACTGCCAGGATAAGCTGACCTCAACTAACCAAAGGGATATTCCATACTATACGATGTCACACACACCAATAAAACTAGAGGGAAGTTTGGAGAGAGGGCTGCTGCTTGGGGAGTGGTTGGGCATCTGTCCACTGATGGTAAGTAATTGCTTTCATTTTCATCACTTCTCTTTCTCCAGTTTTATTTCTATCTCTCTGCTTTTTGTTACAATATTACCTTATGAATAATAATTTTATTTATTCATGTCAATTATCTAACTGTTCTTATAGCAGCTCATGAGCTTTCTCACTTCTACCCTTCCAGTTCTCCAATTCTCTTTCCCTCAGCCTGCTGGCAAAAGAGAGTGAGTGAGCAGTCATGTGGTATTTACTTGTCAGCTGGGGTTTGCTGACATAATTTGATTATATAAGATTTTTTTTCTTTATTTAAAAGCCCTTCAAGTTAAACAGTGATACTGAGAACTGGCTTAGCCCACTGAACCAGTAACATTGTGTATTTTTGGACTGTGTCATTAGAGACAGTCCTGGTGTGGTTCTGACTTCAAATATCCAGAGCTTGACAGTTTGATGGGGAAAGTTAAGTTAGGGTTATCAGTGAAAATTAAAATACTCAAACTAACTTCAGAGTGAGGAAGCCTTCTCGAAAGAAACACAGAATTTTGCAGTAGTGACACTTTGAAACTATAATGAAGCTTTCATTTATCATAGAATCATAGAATCAACCAGGTTGGAAGAGACCTCCAAGATCATCCAGTCCAACCTAGCTCTCATCCCTATCCAGTCGACTAGACCATGGCACTAAGTGCCCCATCCAGGTTTTTTTTAACACCTCCAGGGACAGCAACTCCACCACCTCTCTCAACAGCCCATTCCAATGGCATAGAGACTCTCCCCCACTGATCACAAGCCTCTGAGCTTTGTCCTTCAGCCAGTTCTCACCTCACCTCACTGTCCATTCATCTAACCCACACTTATGACTAATTTGGCATTTTGATCTATATTTAATCTTAGTATTTCAAATTTGGTTGCAAGTACTTCACATTGTGCTGCAATACCCTTCAAACATCACAGAAAAGCACTCTTCTCTTTATGGATTCCGCAAGTAGGTTAGAAGAGGAAGGTTCAGCTGAAGCTCCTGCACAGTGATGGGCAACATTCTACAATCTAGACTATGAAAAAAAGAAAAGTTTTCTGCCTTATTAGGAATCTTTGTTCCATGAAGCTGAGACACTGATTCAGCACGGCTGAGTAAATAGGCTGTATACATAATCTGTTCACTTAATGCTTACTGCATTTAGCTGTTCAGTAGAAACATCCCATCTCAAACTGACTTAACTTGGGTCTACATTGCTTTCCATTTTTTTGGGCTGCATAAAAATCTGCATGCTCTGAGTGAAAGTTCCATTTGATAAAATACTGGAATACTACAATGTTCAGTTTGCCATACTCATTGACATTTTGCACTGCATTGTACAATAAAAAAAAAGACATTTCAAACATATCCTGGCCTTCTTGGCTTTATAATTTGCCATATACTTGTGGCTAAGTTGCTGACCTTGAAACGGCTCAAAAGGTCATATCGGGTTAACAGCTCGTACATCATAAATTTCAGACTGTGCTCTCCGCTTGCTTCATTTAGGGCAAATACGTCAAAAGACCACTTATCAACATCCTGTAGATGAGGGGGAAAGAAAAGAACCATAACATTGATACCATAACATTGATATCTTTAAATAGGCTTCCCATTAATTGATGCAGAAGACATTTTGGGATTTTATGGAGGGCAGGAGGAAAATAATTACTTCCTATTGTTCAAACCCTCTCAAACTCTTACTGTGGATAGCATATGAATGACTATTGCAATATTAATGATTAAAATAGTTGTGCCAGATATGAACAAAATACTTGCAACATGATCTGTGAGACTCCACATGCTTCAAGTCAAAGCCCTTAATCTTTCAAATCTAACTTTCTGACTATGAACTGTCTATAGAACCTCATGGACTTAATGTGAATACTCATCCTTTAAACAGGCTATTCTGCAATGTCATTAACATCACAGTCACATAGCAATTTGAAAATAGTATAATAGTGTTGGACTTTCAGGGGAAAAGGTGAGGTACAATAGTCTCAAGAAATACCAATTTTTAATTGCCTGCATAGCCATAAGAACTTCACTGCTATAAAAGATTGCCTTTGGGGTGAACTATAATAATGCCTTAAACTCTCAGCAAATTCTGTCCTTGTTCCACAAGCTGCAGTTTCTTTTGTTAGCTCTATCCCAACAATACTTCTGCTTTTTCTTTCCTAAAAAGGAAGCAAACACTGCTGTCTCAGACACTGATCACTGTATCACTGGAACCTGATCAAACCATGTCTCACATTTCGGTAAAAGTTTCAACACAACGCTCACTCTGTTGCTCTAAAAACATTTAAATGAAAACACAACTAATCAGAGGAAAAAAAATATATGCTGTTTCTGAATTATTATCTGTTAAATTTTCTATTCTGCTGTACTAACTATGGCCAGGACATGTTCTATTCTGCATGCTAACTTCTGCACTACTAACTATGGCCAGGACATGTTCTATTCTGCATGCTAACTTCTGCACTACTAACTATGGCCAGGACATGTTCTATTCTGCATGCTAACTTCTGCACTACTAACTATGGCCAGGACATGTTCTATTCCGCATGCTAACTTCTGCAATACTAACTACAGCTAGGGCATGTTCTATTCCGCATGCTAACTTCTGCAGCACTAACTATGGCCAGGACATGTTCTATTCTGCATGCTAACTTCTGCAGTACTAACTACAGCTAGGACATGTTCTATTCTGCATGCTAACTTCTGCAATACTAACTACAGCTAGGACATGTTCTATTCTGCATGCTAACTTCTGCTGTACAACCTATGGCCAGGACACGCTCTATTCCTCATGCTAACTTCTGCACTACTAACTATGGCTAGGACATGTTCTATTCTGCATGCTAACTTCTGCAGTACTAACTATGGCTAGGACATGTTCTATTCTGCATGCTAACTTCTGCAGTACTAACTACGGCTAGGACATGTTCTATTCTGCATGCTAACTTCTGCAGTACTAACTATGGCCAGGACATGTTCTATTCCGCATGCTAACTTCTGCAGTACTAACTACAGCTAGGACATGTTCTATTCTGCATGCTAACTTCTGCTGTACTAACTACGGCTAGGGCATGTTCTATTCTGCATGCTAACTTCTGCAGCACTAACCATGGCTAGGACATGTTCGGTAGAAAAAATATATTCACTTCACCCTAAAAGTCACTAAACATAAGTACAAATACATATACATTCTACAATGATTAAACTTATTTCACCTTAAATGTTGCTATCACTTCTGCTGGGTAAGCCAAATCAACCATGCTAGAAGTTTTTCGGTACATCCTAAAAGAACAAATAAAATATTTATGAAGAACACTCCTTTTAAAAATATTGGAACAATGAATCTCTTCTTTTTTTCCTTTTCTTTTAACTAATTTTTTTCACATTTAATGAATTAACACTAAGCTGTTTAAGGGTCTGGTCCCAAAATATTACATGAATCTTTTTATGAACTCGAGAAAAGCTCCTTTGCTGCTATTTACTCTCTTATGTTAGTGCAGTCTTTGATACAGATTAACACAGAACCTTTAAAGCCATAAAGTTCATTCCTGGAATTTTCCAAAGTCCAGGGAATTTCATTGCAAATTTAGAGGCTTCATCTTGATTTCTGTATAAAAAGAATGACTGCACAAATCAAAAAAATAAATTCTGTCTCAAAGATACAGTTCAAGTTAATCCCAGCATTTAAGGGATCTTTGGTGACAGACACTGTGGTTAAACACGTGGCTTTCAGAAGAAAACAAAGCTCTCACCTTTCTACAAAAATCCCAGCCTGCACAGCATGCACAATGCTTCGGAATTTGGGCTTTTCTTCAGGTCTTCTCCTCACCACCCCCATTTCCCTCGTGAATGTAGAAGCTAACCAGTCCCGCACTTCCAGCGGGACCGAATCCGATTGAATGTGAGACAGTTCAGAATCCTCTGTGTCCAAAAGCTTCCTACAAACAAATACAAAGTAACTGAAAAGATGGCAGATGAAGGAAAAGGGGTATGGACAGGGGAACAGCTAACAAAACTTAATTTAACCAGCACCCCAAAGTCCTTCTCAGGACTGCTCTCTAGCCAGTCTCTGCCAAGTTTGTTTTTGTGCATGGGGCTGCCCCAACTCAGGTGCAGGACCTTGCACTTGGCTTTGGTGAACTTCATGAGGTTGGCACTGGCCCACTTCTTCAGCCTGGAAAGGTGCCTGCTCTGGTAGCTATGTGTTTATTAGCAACACTGGGCTCAGCATTTTTTCCATTATTTTTTTACTTCTAACAGAATCCACAACATTTTGTGTATGCAGATGGAAATATAATGGGAATAATATTTTTTGTAACCAAGTTATAAATAGATTTTTAAAAGATGACAAAAGTTACAAACTATGAAATTAGTTGAACATTGGATTCTAAGACTTTGTGGTTGTTAAGCATAGAATCATAGAATCAACCAGGTTGGAAGAGAGCTCCAAGATCATCCAGTCCAACCTAGCACCAAGCCCTAACCAGTCATCTAGACCATGGCACTAAGTGCCTCATCCAGTCTTTTCTTGAACACTTCCAGGGACAGTGACTCCACCACCTCCTTGGGCAGCCCATTCCAAAGGCATAGTTTGTATCATGCAGTATGTAGTTGAATTTACTTCCCTACCTAATAAAAAAATACCTTTGGTTTATGTATATATCTAACTAACCACTTATTCAAGTGTGTAGACCCACATATGAGCCCTGCCCCTGTAATTAGAGAAGGGCAAGTCATTAGTGAATTTATTTAAAGACTATTTCTAGCAATGTATGCAAGTAATTTTTCACAATGTAAATCTTATTCTTCCAAAGGTCAGAAATGTGCAGAAAATATTCAACTAATTTCATAGTTTGTAACTTTTGTCATATTTTAAAAATCTATTTATAATTTGGTTACAAAAAATATTATTCCAATTATATTTCCATTTCCATATACAAAATGTTGTGGATTCTGTGTTATGGAATGGAGTGCCCAGGGAGGTGGTGAAGTCACCGTCCCTGGAGGTGTTCAAGAAAGGACTGGATGAGGCATTTTGTGCCATGGTCTAGATGACTGGATAGGGCTGGGTGCTAGGTTGGGCTGGATGACCTTGGAGCTCTCTTCCAACCTGGTTGATTCTATGAAAATAATGGAAAATATGCTGGGCCCAGTGTTGCTAATAACCACAAGGCTACCAGGGCAGGCACAGAGGCTGGGTGGAGCCCCTGTGGTCTGTGTTGCCATGGCACTGGGCAGAATGGAAGGGGCAGGGTGGAGGCCACCTTTCCATTCTTTCACTTACCACCTGCAACACTGCTGACTACAGGAGTCACACCAAAAAAAACCCAAGAATTGTCCTCCACAACTGGTAAAGGAAGATCTTGTTGATCACCAGGAATGACAACTCGACTGCAGTCCCACCACCCACTCACACTCAGCAGAATTGTAGATAATGAGGTATAAGTATTGTCCCAGTTTTCATCTCATTTGAAGGGCATCAAGAGTTCAATGCCAAAGGGCTGGGGCAGATTGATGGGTTTGCCCTGCTCACGTTCCCCGTGCCCTGCAGCAACAACACTTTTTCAGTAGGATTTGCAGCCTCAGCTATGCTGAGTGCTTCCCTGGAATATCAAGTGTGTGACCACAACTGTAGGTTGCAGCTACAGAGCAATTTTGTAGTTCAGTGTGTTTATCACTGACAATCTTGAAGAATTTGAGTATGCCACACGTAAATAAACTGCACTGTTTGTGCACTCAGCTGCTTCTTTTGAATGTGGCTGGGCTTACAGCAGACAGGCTGCTTGGGTGTCTGGTGCCAGGCCTATAGTACCAGCAACTGGTGTATGTTAGCTGCCCCAACTCCCTCTAAACTCTGAGGACCTCCTAAAATACAGGGGAAATTATCTCTTAGCAAATGTATCCTTCTCTAAATGCAACATCTGTGAAACACACCAAATTATTCACCTTTTACTTGCTGACTGTGAAAACACTTCTTTAAAACAATCCAGATAAAGCAAACATATATACATCAAGATAAAATACAACAAACTGTTTTAACCAGTCATTTTGCTTACATTTTACAAAATGCACACATAGACAGATAAATCTTACTAAATATAACAAAAATAACCATAAGAAGTATTGGAACTTGTACACATTAACCAGAAGTACTAACATTACTTCAACATTTACCTTACAAAAGCTGCATTTTTCTTTCTGACCCAACGATCATAAGCTTTTGATTGGCCACATTTTTTCCCGTGAATCTTGTTCTTTTTACAATGAGCCATTTAGCAGGTCGTTTGCTGGCCCCTAAGTCTATTCATGTACATCACTTAGTGAATGCATCAGGGAAGTCGCATAGCCCCACAGGCCTGTCCTTGTTGTTGCTATTTCTGTTGCTTGGAACTTACTGCAACCCAAGTTGACTGTTTGAGCAGATGTATTATGATGTCACTCTGATGCAATCACTGAGCATTAGCATATCATCATTTCGTTGAATAAACTCTACAATATAACAACGTTCATAAATACTGAGGAATAAAAATAGGAGTCTGAAGTGTATAATCAGAACATTTTTGTTCCTGAGTGCTTATCTTGGTGGTGGTTTGATTTATATCTGCTCAGAACTGATGGCTTTCAAAAGGTTCACTAAAACCACTGATTTACAGGAAGTTACTGGTCTTTGAGGTTTGCCTAATGGAAGTTATTATCACCAGATAAACTGGAAATAAGTCTATAAATTCTGCATTCTGCATTTCTACTGTTATGTAGACTTCTTGCTCTGACTTGCTAATTTATGAATCATGGATGAATAAGCAAATTGTTACTATAGATAAGTATTAGGGATGACTTATTTAAAAGTGGAAAAGGTGAAATAGTATCAGAAGGCAAGGTCAAAACAAAGGCAAACATAATTAAACCACTGAATTTCCTACTACTACATGATTTTTTTTCCAAGGTTTTACAATATAATTTGCAAAATGTCATTTGTATCTGGTAATATCATTTTGCGGCATTTTGTAATGCACAAACTTTTGCATATCCCAAAATGATATTGGATAAATTAATTAGAAAAATAATGCGTGGTCAATCATAGATCATATTGGATCATAGAATCAACCAGGTTGGAAGAGACCTCCAAGATCATCCAGTCCAACCTAGCACACAGCCCTAGCCAGTCAACAAGACCATGCCTCATCCAGGCTTTTCTTGAACACCTCCAGGGACAGTGACTCCACCACCTCCCTGGGCAGCCCATTCCAGTGGCAAATCACTCTCTTTGGGAAGAACTTCCTCCTAACATCCAGCCTATACTTTCCCTGGCACAGTCACAAGGCTAGAAGCTCTGGCTGAGAAAATATTTAGAGCAGAGAGACTACAAGGTCACAGAATCACAGAATAGTTTGGGTTGGAAGGGACCTTAAAGACCTTCTAGTTCCAACCCTCCTGCCATAGGCAAAGACACCTACTACTAGACCACGTTACCCAAGTCTCCATCCAGCCTGGCTTTGAGTATTTCCAGGGCTGCCTCCACAACTTGTCTGGGCAACCTGTTCTAGTGCCTTACCACCCTCATGGTGAAGAATTTCTTCCTAATGTCTAATCTAACTTCTTCATGGTTGAAGCCTTTACCCCTTATCCTGTCACCACCTTTCAAATCAGAGGTGGCAGGCATTTATTTTCTGGTTGAAAGCTTCCGTGGTTGCTCCAAAATGCAGCCTTAAATTCAAACTCTACTGAGATCAGTCCCATTTAACTTGAAGGCACGAACTTCAAACATCCTAGCTGAATTAAATAAATTACTTCAATTAATATGCTAAGGGATACATTTCAGTTTTTCTTTCCCTAAATCTAAACACCACCTAAAAATCCAAATAAACAAAACAAAAGATCTCTAACACAAGATGCCACAAAAAGTACCTTTTTGGGGGTTTTACTTTTTCAACACAAAGTCAGAATTTCAGCATTACATACACTTATTTTGCTCTTATATCATCAGTGCACTAAGTAGATGCAATACGAGGAAGATATATGCGTAGGAAGGAGAGGGGGAGGCTTGGGTTATTTAGTTCTATTTTTTCCACGAGTGGAACTCCCATTGACAGTTGTGGGAATAAGTGAGATATGGCCCTTGGCATTTCAGCTTAGCAATCAATTAATATTGCAGTCATAGTAACTAATAAGCTGATTTTCTTGTCACAGTACTGTGTTCTTTTGCCAAGAGCAATCTTTCAAAATTTGAGTAGTGATAATTTCTTACCTCTTACTTAATTTCATCAGAATTTTAAATATAGTAATGGACTAGGCAGAAGTATATTTCTCTTCCCTTAGGAATATATCAGATGCACTATGGAGAAGAAAGACAAAGGAGGGGGGGGAATTGGATCATGACTACAGGGGGGGAAAAAATCTGTCAATACCAAGCAATCATGATGCTGCCTGAGAAGATGAAAGATTTCCAGAGAAGGGATTGAGAATTAGGTATGAACTCTTCACCATTTAGTGAACTAATCAAGGGAATATTCAACCCCTTAAGAATGAACCGATCATTGTCCTTTTCAGGTCTAAAATGCAGAAGGCAAAGAGAATTTATAGTCCAAATAACCAATTCATATTTTTCTCTACTGTTTGTGTTCTAGTGTCTCACCATCTTCCTGAATAAGTATGAATCAATAGATTCAGTCAATATTTACATCCTCTATACTCCACTACATTTTCCACTAATGTCCACTAAAAGATTCTCTTGACTCCCACTGAGGATAAACAAATTACAAAAAAGGTTGAGCTGCATTTTCATACATAAAGGTCTTTCTAAATGGGATGAAGAGTTTACCAACACGTTCTCAGAAGAATTGTCCTTATAGTAAGAAAAACCACTTAACTGCAATAAAGGGATAAGACTGAATGAAACATAATTATTACAATGGCAGAAAAGTAATGGAGTAAGGACTGCTGTTAGTGTAAACATTCATTGTTGACATGTAGTGGGTATTCAGAAATACAGACATAGATATCAAAGGCCATCAACAATCTTAAGATTCAGGTTAGGATATTGACTAAAATTATTATTGTTCAGGATTAGAGCTGTGAGCTAACATTTTCCTGGTTTGAGTTCAGTTGTGGTATTCTGGAACCACTACAGAATCATACAATCAACCAGGTTGGAAGAGACCTCCAAGATCATCCAGTCCAACCTAGCACCCAACCCTAGCCAATCAACTAGACCATGGCACCAAGTGCCTCAGCCAGGCTTTTCCAACACACCTCCATTGACAGTGACTCCACCACCTCCCTGGGCAGCCCATTCCAATGCCAATCACTCTCTCTGTGAAGAACTTCCTCCTAACATCCAGCCTAGACCTCCCCTGGCACAATCGAGACTGTGTCCCCTTGTTCTGTTGCTGGTTGCCTGAGAGAAGAGACCAACCCCCACCTGGCTACAGCCTCTTTTCAGGTAGTTATAGACAGCAATGAGGTCCCCCCTGAGCCTCCTCTTCTCCAGGCTGAACAACCCCAGCTCCCTCAGCCTCTCCTCATAGGGTTTGTGTTCCAGGTCTCTCACCAGCTTTGTTGCCCTTCTCTGGACACGTTCCAGTAACTCAACATCTCTCTTGAATTGAGGAGCCCAGAACTGGACACAGGACTCAAGCTGTGGCCTGACCAGTGTTGAGTACAGGGGAAGAATAACCTCCCTTTTCCTACTAGCCACACTGTTCCTGATACAGGCCAGGATGCCATTGGCTCTCTTGGCCACCTGGGCACACTGCTGGCTCATCTTCAGCTTACTATCTATCAGTACCCCCAGCTCCCTTTCCTCCTGGCTGCTTTCCAGCCACTCAGTCCCCATCCTGTAGTGCTGCTTGGGGTTGTTGTGGCCAAAGTGCAGAACCCTGCACTTGGCCTTGTTAAATCTCATCCCATTGGCCTCTGCCCACCCATCCAGCCTGTCCAGGTCCCTCTGCAAGGCTCTCCTACCTTCCAACAGATCAACACCTGCTCCTAGCTTGGTGTCATCTGCAAACTTACTGATGCTGCACTCAATTCCCTCATCCAGGTCATCAATAAAGATATATAGGGCAAGAACTATCTCAGGGCATGACTCGTAAGTAAATTAATAGCAATAACTCTGATACAGAAAAGTTTGGGAAAGGGATGCAGGTCATTTATTAACTATTCAAACTGAATTGAAGAGTTTTAGTCAAAATTTAACAGATTTTCAATGTTTTAAAGTGCATTTTGTTTTACGACTTTGATATTGTAAGCTTAGTACAAAATATTTTGAAGGCACATATTAAGCTTTTATAAGTGTGAAATATACTGAATTAATCTCAACACAGCAAGCTTTTTCTCAATTGCAGCTTTTTAGAAGTATCATCTGTAGCTTCCCTTAATAGATGAACTAAATTATTTACTTCAAATGGTACATCTGTTGTAGACAAAGCAAATTCAGGGAAAATACACTTAACCATGGGTTGGACATGAGGGAGAGCAATATACACAGCACATATGATATTTAAGATTACAATTTCACTTTATGCTTAAATAATTGACACTTCCAATCTTTCCTTTGCTAAGAAGGAATTACATAGACCGTACTTTTAAAATAGTTAGCAAATACAGTATCCCATTCCACTTTATCATTAGGTTGATTAGGTTGAGTACTGCATCCAATTCTGGGCCCCTCAACTCAAGAGAGATGCTGAGGTGCTGGAACGTGTCCAGAGAAGGGCAACAAGGCTGGTGAAGGGCCTGGAACACAAACCCTATGAGGAGATGCTGAGGGAGCTGGGGTTATTCAGCCTGGAGAAGAGGAGGCTCAGGGGGGACCTCATTGCTGTCTGCAACTACCTGTCAGGGAGGTTGTATCCAGGAGGAGGTTGGTCTCTTCTGCTAGACAACCAGCAATAGAACAAGGGGACACAGTCTCAAGTTGTGTCAGGGGAGGTCTAGGCTGGGTGTTAGGAGGAAGTTCTTGCCAGAGAGAGTGATTGGCATTGGAATGGGCTGCCCAGGGAGGTGGTGGAGTCACCGTCCCTGGAGGTGTTCAAGAAAAGCCTGGATGAGGCACTTAGTGCCATGGTCTAGTTGAATGGATAGGGCTGGGTGCTGGCTTGGACTGGATGATCTTGGAGGTCTTTTCCAACCTGGTTGATTCTATGATTCGTTTCTTTACTGTCCAGATATTTCTTCAAAAAGAGAAAAAGTATTGTCTAGATCCCTCAAAATAAATTACAGCACTGTCTGGATGCCCTACTTTCCTGTGAATGAAGCATATAGTTACCTTTATGTATAAAAGAACAAATTAATCTGTCTTCAGGTAAAGAGATTGGTAAGATATGCTTTTTAACATTATGACAAATATCTGCATCTCTTTTTATTTAACTTTTCTCAGTCCTTGCACCTGCAAAGAGATTCAACAGTGTGACCATCTCTGCTGGTTACCCTAAAAGGACAGCAGTGTCTGAATTAGTAGTTTCTTCCATAACCAGAGCCTTACAGTCAGCGAAAGTACAAGATTCACAGAGTCAGCTAGATGATGTGTGCTACGGGTGAAAACTGAATGCTGTAATGCCAAGTTGCAGATTTCTGCTGCGAGATGCTCAGCAGGAATCTCTATGGATCTCTAGAAAATAATATTAAAATGTATAGGGTTATCAAATAAGTATCCCAGTTAATTATTTTAGGAGATATTAACAGCCTAACATGGAGCAGCTGTCATGAACTTGGATTCTGTTGCATTACTGAAAAACCTGAAAACACCAGGAAGCTGTCTCCAGCTTGCAAACATCAGCAAAACCATGTACTGAAAGCCACCCAAGCCATGCTGACCATTCATCGCCTCAGGATCTCCTGGAAACAGGAGGACTTACTTGTTAGGTTGCTGCTAAGCTCCATTCACACTTCCTCAGCATACACTTCTGTGAGCACCAGCACCTAGTCAAGCATTTGCTGATTTCTTTTTCCTTAGGCTCCATGAGACAAAGATAAAAGATACACACATGTACTTTCCTAACCCAAATACTTCTGTTGCCTAATTTAATTGTCATGCAGGCCTTTGGTGAGATGAACTGACAAAACTCGTTCTCTGGCAAGTGACATAACTGTAATTCAAACTACTTGCTTTTTGTCCACAATTTGGAGATTTGATTGTCAGTGCTTCAAGTCCAGAAACCATAGAAGCATTTAGTGCAACTGATGTCACCTACCTGGACCTGAGTAAGGCATTTGGCTCTGTCCCACATGACATCCTGGTCACCAAACTGAAAAAACACAGATTTGATGCATGGAGCACTGCTGGATAAGGAATTAGCTGGATGGCTGCACACAGAGAGTGGTGATCAAGGGCACAATGTCCACCTGGAGACCAGTGGCGCCCCTCAGGGGTCAGTGCTGGGACCAGTGCTGTTTAACATCTTTGTCAGTGATAGGGACAGAGGACTCAAGTGCACCCTCAGCAAGTTTGCAGATGACACCAAGCTGTGTGGCACAGTCAACTTGCTAGAGGGCAGAAATGCCATCCAGAGGGACCTGGCCAGGCTGGAGAGGTGGGCCCAGGCCAACCTCATGAAATTCAACAAGGCCAAGTGTAAGGTCCTGCACCTGGGTCAGCACAATCCCAAGCACAGATACAGGCTGGCTGGAGAATGGCTGGAGAGCAGCCCTGAGGAAAAGGACCTGGGGGTCTGGGTTGATGAAAAGCTCAACATGAGCCAGCAGTGTGCATGTGCAGCCCAGAGAAAAACTGTGTCCTGGGCTGCATCAAGAGCAGCGTGGCCAGCAGGGTAAGGAACACAGTCTCAAGTTGTGCTGGGGGAGGTATAGGCTGGATGTTAGGAGGAAGTTCTTCACAGAGAGAGTGATTGGCATTGGAATGGGCTGCCCAGGGAGGTGGTGGAGTCGCCTTCCCTGGAGGTGATCAAGGACAGCCTGTCTGAGGCACCTAGTGCCATGGTCTACTTGACTGGCTAGGGCTGGGTGCTAGGTTGGACTGGATAATCTTGGAGGTCTCTTCCAACCTGGTTGATTCTATGATTTTATAACACAGTTATCCTTGATGAGATTTCCTTTTGCTTCATGATTGTAGCAATAACTTATAGTTACTTTCTCTTATTGAATCAAATGTGCTAAAAGTAATTTACAGCTATATCCAAGAGACCTACTCCATATATTACTGAAACTTAATTTGTTCTAAGTCAAAAGTCCTCAGGATGTTAAAGCCTAAAGCAAACTAAAAACCATGTATGGCATTGAACCCGCAGAGACAAATATCCTCCTGGAATCAAGTATATATCTTTAAATATTAAAGCCATTTAAAAGCACTATAAGACCATAACTGGAATAAAATATTCTGATTTTATCCAGAGCAACTTAAAAGCATTCTCCTCCATAAAGTTTAAGTTTTAGTTTTATTTGGCTTTTCAATACATACATATTTTATTAATTTTGTCATTTCCATCTAGATTTTATTTAACTTCTTTTTTTCTCAGCACAAATAAAGAGCTGTGTTTACAAGGAACAGAACAGCTGTCATGAGTGAATTATCAGGCTGCATTTATTTCCTGTTTGACTCTAAATATCCTTCTTCCACTACCTTAAGCCAAGTGGCAGGTACTAATGGAGAAAATTCTGCAAGGTTTGTCAGAATTATTTATAACACCTATTGAGTAAGTTTGAACTTCCTCCACAGAGGAGAACTGCTGCTGAGGGACTGGAACTGTGAGTTTCATGGATTATTTTCAGCTGACAGTGAACCTCTGCTTCAGCTACTGAAGTGCTAGATCCCTTTCAAGGAAGTGTTAAGTACAGCTTATAATTATTCAGCACTGAGAGATGAAGTAGTCCTTAAAAATGCTTGTGACACAAGCTTATTATTTGGCAAATAATTAAGCACCTAGGAAAGTAACACTTAGGTATGTCTGATTTCTCTGTGGTTTCAAATTTTCCATCAACTCAGAACCTTTTCTATGGGATATTGATAGTGTTTCATAACCATGGACGGCTACTCCTAGTGCCTTTCCCTGTTTCTAAGGAGTCCACTCTCAGAAGTCTACAAATAAAGCCTATTATTTTTCTGCCTTTTCCCCAGTGCAGTTGCATATCATTTTATAAAAAGCATGTATGGAAATTAATGTATATAGTCAAATAAAAAGCTACAGTGTAGAACAGAGGAGCAGATGAAAGTGCTTCATGCCCCATTAAAGGGTTTGAATTCTACAACTGTTTCCAGCTGATTGTTATGCTGTAAATAAAGATTCAAGGTGCCGTCAGCTTGCATGTTTGCGTGTGCTTCATTGTGCACACATAACTCTAGAATGATACAGGCCTTCCAATCAACTCACAAGAAGTAATAATATATATAACACAAAAAAGGGTATCTCCCACTGCAAGAAATTGGAAAGGATCAGGCTTATAAAAAGAAAAGTGCTGTTGCTAAAGTAATGCCTGAGATTTCATTTTTAAGTAGCATAAATTGTTCCCCAGACCAGGCTCTTCTTTGGTCCTTGGCTGTATTACTGAACACACTATGAGGTATTTAATGCTTGAATCTTTTTTTGACCTTACTTTTGATCTTTCTTTTTGTTGGCTTGTTTGTTTCTGGGTTTTTTTCCCCATCTCTGTGTGCGAAATTAGGTGGAAGACTACCAGCAAGACCGTTACTTAGCTTAGTAGGATGTACATTACAACAGAAAGTTGCATTAGGAGGAAGCTCCTAACCAATTCTCTGTTAGTTCCTATTCCTAGTCTAACTGTAGGAAATTTAAGGTGGCTCAGCTGCTGTTGAAGTCTGTCTTTCAGAAAGGTGGGGAAGAAGAGAATATCACAGATAAGATTTTTAGGCTACTAGTTGAAGCTGAGGTCTTCCTCTGTTTGGATATGTAAGCAGTGAGTCAGTAAATTCATCAGAACAAAATTCAGGGCTCAAGCATAGTCTTAAAATAGAAAGCATGGTTATTTCCATGTGAGCTGCAAAAACTCTGTGCTGAACCTTTGCTCCTAAGTCTGCAGTACTTAGTACATTATAAAACTAGGCACTATTAATTTTTTATCTTACAAGTTAAATCTCAGGAACTATTATACCCTTTAAAGCATGCAACTTCCTTCTGGGACTTTGTTAATAAAAGTAACATGTACTCAGATGGCTTTTCTCTCTGCTTTACTCGGTGTGGTAACTGCTATACCATAGCAATTACTTTTATCCATACATCAATTCACATGTAAGAAAATTACTGAAATAATTTGAACTTTGCAACGTCTAAAAGTGCATGCTCAGGCTCAGCAGGAATGAGCAAATCTGCTTGCAATCTAAACTATTATTTCTAATCTACTAATGAGTTCAATTAACTCAGTTCCAGACTCCCAACAGTGCTAGCTCTGTGCAGAACAAAGAACCTGTATTCTTTGGTAGGAACAAGGACGAATGTAACCACGCAAGCTAATTTCAGCCTCCAATGATATACTGCATTTGTTCCTTAAGGATTTGCTTTCCAGAAGCTGAAGAGACCTTCTTTGTGTGCTTATCTCTATACATTTCAGTGCAGATTCAGACTACAGAATATTGGTCATCCTATTTAAAAAAGTAATTATCTTTGCAGTTTGCTATGCAAGTGAGCTCACTAGGAAGGTCCGAGTGGCAAGTATAGTCTCTCTCTGGCACACAGTAAATATCTTAATTTACAAATTGTTTTTAATGGGAAAGTGTCAAACTTTAATACAGTGTTATGCATAACATTGCCCAACCAGCAAGCAGAGTCTCAGCCTGTCTTTTTAGCTTCACACAAGTTTAATATAAAGGCCACCAGGTTGAAAAAATGTGCCACTCTGAGTCTGAATTTCAATCAGTCATAGAATCAACCAGGTTGGAAGAGACCTCCAAGATCATCCAGTCCAACCTAGCACCCAGCCCTAGCCAGTCAACTAGACCATGGCACTAAGTGCCTCATCCAGGCTTTTCTTGAACACCTCATGTAGGCTTCATTAGTCCAAAGACGAGAAATTTGAATCAAAATCATTTACTAGAAATCAAAATTAAGGCTACAGGGAGTGAAACTCAAAACATTAAAAAAAGAAAGAATAAAAGGTGAAAAGTAAATTTAATTAAAGTAATTCTGTTTTAAGGTATTATTCTAGCAAAACTGATATATATATAGATATAGATATATCCATAGTGGCACATTAACTACCAATACATTTACAAATATTTACTTTAAATTGATTCCATTTTCTAGCAAATCCCAGGTCCCTGAAAGTCACACAGGATGGTTTGTCCAAGTCTACTCAGTTAAGATTAATTTAACTGAATCTGGAAACATTTTTGTAACGTGTGAGCCCTTTTCAAGTCACTGAGGTCTGCAATGCTTTTGAAGTTGTGCGTTTAACTTGGGATCGCTACCATCACTTGTGAAAGTATCCCTAAGAACTGTATTGTGTGGATGGGAAGCTGCTCAGGGAAATCTTCCCTGTTACTGCTTTCATCAGCTTTTTACAGAACTGGACTTGCAGGCACTCAGGGTAAGTGATCCTGCCTGACAGTATCATCTCTGAAAAATGGGCCACTGGTACCAGTTTCATTTGCTATTGTTTTAATTCCTCGTTGCTGTCAAATGGGTAGGCTTCCTAACAGTAGATACTCCAAATTCTTGATTGGAAAGGTTTAGTATGTGAATTGCATGCTTCAGAGGAAACTTTAAGCAGTGTGTCAAACATGCAAATTTGCAAGGAGAGGGAAACACAGAGTTATGTCCACAAAATAATCAATATGACTGCAGACCCCTTAAATGTAGTTTGGAAACAAGGCATACACTGCAAGCTCCAGCAGCATTGAAGCAGTTTTGGCAGACATCTTCACAAGACCATTCTGCTTAGAAACAACTCAGAGGCCAGCATGCTGAGATATAAACTGTAAGTTACTAGTTAACTGTGATATAATATGCATCTTAAAATTCTTTCAAGAAGAACAAATTTAATTGAAGTCAACCCACATTAAGGATGATTGCCAGTAGTACTGCCAGCAACAATAATCACAAACAAAGCATCAAACATTGCACAATAAATCACAGCTTTTAATGAATTTACGTATTTGCAGGCCAGATAATAGTATACTGAATCATCTTCATGAGCATTTAATTCCAAAACAGCCTATTTTTTTCTGTGATAGAGCACTCAGCATGATTATCTCCATGTGGCCTGTGGGGGAAGAAAATCCACCCTTCTGAATATTCTTATGACTTTATACTGTGGAGATCAGGAAAGTGAGGGGGAACAGAATTAGGCAGACTCTTCAGATGAGGGTTACATTTGACCTTTAGAATCTTACCTGCTTTAATCTTGTTGCTAAAAGGCTTAAGAGCCACACATGATTCTAATGATGTGCAGACCTTCATCTTATGTCAGTTATAATTGCACACAACCCACAAATTTCTAAAATGCAATTCCAAGCATCCTCTTCCTTATTTACTTTTCCCATTAGACTTACCTGGTTTCATCAATATAAACTGCCTCCAGTACAGATGCTGCATATTCAATATTCTTTTTTAAATCCACCACATTAATGTCACCCTTCTCCAGCTGCTTTACCAGGCATCTTAATCTGTGAAAAATAAAATAAATATATCAGTGCATAGCTTATAGCAAATAATTTCCATTTGAAACCTTGGAACCAACACAACAGCCAGTGTAGAGACGAGATATCACCACTGCTACTCTCGTCTTGTTTAAAAGAAAATATAACTGCATTTATAACACATGCACCAATGATGAACTGCATGTTTGCACAGCTTAGTGAAGTTGTAAGATCTGTTTTAAAAAGGTATAAACATTCCAGTAAGTTAGAGAGGGCTCAGTAACTACCATCACAGCCATTCCACACTATTTTGTGAAGTTATTACTATTCCCAAGTCTCTAATACCTTTTAAATAACAAATAAATAGAATCATAGAATCAACCAGGTTGGAAGAGACCTCCAAGATCAGCCAGTCCAACCTAGCACCCAGCCCTATGCAGTCAACTACACCATGGCACCAAGTGCCTCATCCAGGCTTTTCTTGAACACCTCCAGCGACAACAACTCCACGACCTCCCTGGGCAGCCCATTCCAGTGGCAAATCACTCTCTCTGGCAACAACTTCCTCCTAACATCCAGAGACGGTGTGAGCTGCAGCTTTAAGTCACAGCCCTTCCTTGATGGGATGTAATGGAGATACCACTGAGAACAGCCTGAAGGCAAGGCAGGCAGCAATGGGCTCCCACTGCTGCCTCCCATCACCCCTCTGGGTTGTCCCCAGCATCCCCACCATGGCTTGCTCTGGTCCCCAGCTCATGGCACGATGCCAATAAGGTCACATTCCTTTTATGGCCCACGCTGTACCTCCTTGCACATGTTCCCTTTGTGTGTCTGTCCCCCATACTTTTTCTGTGCTTAGAAGGTCGACTACATTTTTTTCACATCCATTATACAGTGATTTTGTTTGATGAAAATGTATTTCATTTTCATTTAGGCATCCATGTTTTGCTGCTGAATTTGCATTTCTTATTAGCGTGAGTTCATGTGGAGCTCCACTGTTCTCTATTTACAGAAAATTAATCATCACACCAGATGAAAGATGGTGCCTATAGCATTAGAAAAATACAAATATTTTCCCAAATATGCTTTTACTTTTAGTTTTGAGAACTTTATTTTACATTACAAACACGTATACACCCAAAAGGGATTTTGTAATGCGTCTCATTAACTCCGTAGTAATACACTCATGCAGATAAACTTCTGGAATACCAGATTTTTCCTAAAGTATGTAATGAGAAGAACACTTCTGACGCAGATTGATTTAACCATAGAGTAGTCACAGAACTGCAATGAAATGGAAACCTTAAGGAATAACTGTGTAGAGTTGTGACTAAACCGATGATAAAAGAAGTATGAGTATTCTCCTTCTTTCTGTGCCATATCTCTGAATTGAAATAACCTGCAGTTTTATATCATGTAAGAAAAGATTTTTGCAACTTATGAGACATGTCAGGAGGAAGTTCTTCCCACAGAGAGTGATTTGCCATTGGAATGGGCTGCCCAGGGAGGTGGTGGAGGCACCGTCCCTGAAAGTGTTCAAAAAAAGCCTGGATGAGGCACTTAGTGCCATGGTCTAGTTGACTGGCTAGGGCTGGGTGCTAGGTTGGACTGGATGATCTTGGAGGTCTCTTCCAACCTGGTTGACTCTATGATTATTATTTTAACATAACTTTTATATATATGTGTATATATGTGTATGAAACATGAAAAAAAGGCACAAAACAACAATTTAGTTTAAAAGTAAATTGGAACTGAGCCAGGACTATGATGACTTTAAATGAAGAAATCATATTTACAACATGAAAAAGCTTATGTAAAAATATACAATGTGTTATATAATGTTGTCTTATATACTATGTATTATTTTATTAGGCATATGCAATATTTGATTTGAACTAACTGAAATGTATTAACTAAAACTGTGATATTCAGATACTCAAATATCTCATAAACCTGTAAAATACTTTTCCACCATACAATCATTTTCATTCTTCTTCCATATAGTTATTTGCCCTAAGTGTAATTATGTCCAACCTGCATGGACAACTTAAGCAAACAGAGCCTCAAGTTTCTATTTCTCCAAAGTCTTCATTCAATTCAAATTTGCATAGAACATGCCACAGGTGAGTCTCTTCACAACCATACTTACTTGGCGTGTTACAAAGCGCACTGTGTATCAATGGAATGGAAAATTCAGTGTTAAAAACTTTCTCAGAAGAGCAAGTGGGTGGATGAAATACCATGGGAGCAAATCTCCTGCACATAAATAACCTTATGCATGGGGAAGGAGTTCCAGTACACAATACCATCCACTTCAGAGGTACGTATGGACTGAAGAAGTTAACTCACAGACGCTCACCTGTCTGTATCTAATACATGCACTGTAACTCTCCTGCGATATCTCCTCCTCAATGGTGCACACACACACACATAACCCATCCTGAGCCCAATGCCAAAACACCCAGGTGAGTTTGGCATCATCATCACTATTTTCAAATAGCTGTAGGGTGGTTCTATCACTTGTATTGTTTTCTCTGTGTTTGACTGAGCATGTCTCTGAATTGTACTTTTTAAAGTGTAAGCAAAAACTAATTGCAAAATGCAACACTTCACAGCAGGGAGCCAAGCTATGGTCAAAAAACAGTAGCTCAATATAGCTCCAAATTCTTTCTAAAACTCTATTCAGGGCATAGATCATATGACAGATATGTGGAATCATTTTGCACTTGAAGGAGGAAAGGAATACCTTGAGCTGCAGTAGTTCATAGATTAGGAGGAATGCAGAGCACAGCAACTGGCTGGACAATCTGTAAAAGCCACTCAGTCAAAATTAAAGAGACTCTGAAGAGGTTCTAGAATCATAAATGGACACATAATTCAATGACAACCAGTGAGCTTGTCATCTCATGCATCCATGCTTTGTGGAGATGTCCTCAAGGGTCTCTGTAGCAGACTCAGTGCATATCTATCATACAGTCACAGGATAATTCTGATTGGAAGGGACCCCCCATCTCATCCAAGCGCTTGCTCAAAGTAGGACTCACCTAAAAGCTAGGTATAACCTCAAAGTTAGATCAAATTTCTCAGAGATATTTCCACTCAAGCTTTGAACACATGGAGATTTCTCAAGCCTCATGGGCAACCAGTTTCACTGTTTAACCAGCCTCGTGGTGGATTATTCATTCTCAATATCTAACTGGAATGTCTTTTGTGGCAACTTGTGCCCAGTGGCCCCCATCCTTTGCTGTGCACTTCCAAGAAAAACCCAGCTCTGTCTACAGCACAACTTGCCACTAGGAGGGTGGCCACAGCAATAAAATCCTGCCACAGCACTGCTGATCAGACACTTGTCAGGTCATAACCATGAGGCTATGTCAGAAGTCACAAAAATTAACTTCCAAGTGGGCTGTATATGAATGATCTGAATATGGGTGTCATGTCATGTATTAAAGTGTCAAGGTTTAAAAGGTGACATTTAAGTACTGAAACCAACATGTTAGTAAAAAGTATGTCAATTCATAAAGCAAAGCAACGAGTGTTAAAAGACTCATAGTCCAGCATTCCTCAAGACAAAGAAAGTTTAAAAAGGACAAAGAGAAATAAAAAATAATTATTACTCCAGTTGCATTGAGCAACTCTTCATCTGCTTGGTTTCTTTTCATTAAGTATGGTAAATCAAAAACAAACCTAAGAAATACCACTAGGAAATCTGAAATGCTACTTAAAATCGTGGCTAGCTGTATTACCCTGCTTGTGAACTATGCTGCCAAGAAACAACAAGAGAAAACTAGAGGGGTTAATTTGTGGAATTAAAAACAGACTGTCTGAATTGGTTTAAAGTGCAAAGAAAATTGTATGCAGAGATAATATGACAAGACATGTAAGAAAGAAATTCATAGAGAAAAAGGAACAGATTATTTCTCTCGAGACAATGGAAAACTGCGTTTTAAAACTGGCAACCTCAGCTTGTGAGGGAGGAATAGACATCTGCAACTAACAAAGAGAGTGGGTGGAGAACCAGCTTCTGTCATATTGGGTAAACACCATTAACAGAGCTGCTGTTAAATGAATTTATTGACAGTTCAAATGAGCTCTGCTTGTACCTATCTTGAGCAATGCTGTTCCCAGGGCCAGCATCAGTCCAGCCTTCACCTCTTCAGGCAGCTAACAGCTGTGTCAGGGCCATGGGGATGATCAGAGAGCTGGAGCACCCCTCCTATGAGGACAGACTGAAAGAGATGGGACCATTCAGTCTGAAGAGGAGGCTCCAAGGTGACGTTATTGTGGCCTTTCAGTATTTGAAGAGGGTCTATAAAAATGCTGGGGAGGGACCTTTTTAGGCTATCAGGTAGTGACAGGACCAGGGGGAATGAGGCAAAGCTGGAGGTGGGGAGATTAACACTGGATGTGAGGAGGAAGTTCTTCACCATGAGAACAGTGAGACCCTGGAATGGGTTGCCTAGGGAGGTGGTTGAGGCCCCAACCCTGGAGGTGTTTAAGGTCAGGTTGGATGAAGCTCTGGGCAGCCTGCTCTAGGGTAGGGTGTCCCTGCCCATTTCAGGAAAGCTGGAACTAGATGATCCTTGTGGTCCCTTCCAACCCTGACTGATTCTATGTCCAACTTGGGGAAATAAGTTTTGAGGCCCATCCAGCAACACACACAAACCAGGGTAAAACCAGGATTTTCCTGGGAGCTGAAGTACCACATTCTTGATTAACCATATCAAAATCACAAATAATTTGTTCTCTATGTCCTCACTAAAATTTTTCCATGCTTGAATTTAAATCTTGACAAATGTACTGTAACTTTTAGGGGTTGCACCAAATAAACTGAAGACAGACTTGGGGTTATTTGAGAAGGCTTCCTATGATAGTTTCAGTAGCTATAGGGAAAACAGCTGTTTTGTTAAAAAACAAACAAACAAACAAAAAACAACCAAAACCCTAAAAAAAAAATAGACTAAAAATTTAAAAGAGATAGAAGTAATCCATTATATAAAAGGTCTTTTTGCAACATCATAATAAGAAAGTGTTTTCTTTTGTGGAATCAAAAAAAGTTCAACAAGAGGAGGAATAACAAGGGGAGAAATAACTCCACCAGTACAGGCTGGGAGGTGATCTGCTGGAGGGCAGTCCTGTGGGGAGGGACCTGGGAGTGCTGCTGCATAACAAATTATCTATGGGACAGCAATGTGCCCTTGTAGCCAAGAAGGCCAATGGGATCCTGGGGTGTATTAAGAAGAGTGTGTCCAGCAGATCAAGGGAGGTTCTCCTCCCCCTCTACTCTGCCCTGGTGAGACCTCATCTTGAATATTGTGTTCAGTTTTGGGCTCCCCAGTTTAAGAGGGAGAGGGATATGCTGGAGAGGGTTCAGCGGAGGACAGAAGGGCATGGCTTATGAGGAGAGGCTGAGGGACCTGAGGCTTTTTAGTCTGGAGAAAAGAAGATTTAGAGGGAATTTGATAAATGCTTATAAGTATCTGAAGGACGGGGGGGGGACAGGCTCTGCTCACTTACTCCTTGTGATAGGACAAGGAGCAATGGGTGTAAATTGCAGCACAAGAGGTTCTGCCTCAGCACAAGGGGTAACTTCTTTACTGTAAGGGTCCCAGAGGACTGGAACAGGCTCCCCAAAGAAGTTGTGGAGTCTCCTTCTCTGGAGACTTTCAAGGCCTGTATGGATGTGTTCCTCTGTGATCTATGTTAGATAGTATTGTCCTGCTCTGGCAGAGGGGTTGGACTTGGTGATCACCTTGGGTCCCTTCCAACCCCCCTAACATCCTATGATAAGACAAATACGTTTGAAAGTACTAAACAACTGTCCTAAATACAGATTAAACAGCTAACAAAGTAAGGTGCCAGGAGAGAGAGTACTGAAGAAGGAAGACTGCAAGGTAGAGAGGGAGGTGATTTGGACGATTTTATACTTTAAAGGGACTGCAGAAAATAAATGAGAGTTAAAGTTTCAGTTTAACATGCTTCAAGGACCAGAAAAGGAAAATTCAGCCTGAAGTTAGCTTCTAAACCCGAGAAAAGGGCACTGTGTCTCCTTGCAAAAAGACTGCCTCTAACTGCCATCTGAGCTACTCCATAACTGAGCACTGCAAAGGGACAACTTTCTAACTTACACATCTGGATTTCACTTAGAACTGTTTTGGAAACTTTGTACAAAAAAAGATAGCTTTTGCCACAGATCTTATTAAAGGGAAACTGAAATGAACTGTAAAAAGTAAACTAAACTAAGCTCTCTTCCTATTGTATTTTGAAATTAAATGAAGTCCCTGCTAAGATGGGCAATGATCACATGGGTAAATCTCTGAAAAGAACAAACACAGGCTAATGTTAATTACAGAGAAATAGTTACTCATATTAATATTTGATAACCACAGTGCCAGTTTAAAAAGTATCTGTGTTGGCTAAGTCAACTCCAATTACAAATTGTATTTCATATTGTTCCCAAGAACTGAGAAAAGTCAGCGCTGCGCCAAACGTATTAGCTCCTTCTCTATAAACAACTGTTTCATGTTTTGCTGGAACTACTTAATAACAAAGAAGAAAACTAACTGGGTAATTGTAATCTTTGTTACAGAAGTGATTGGAGTCTTTAAATGAACATTACAAGCTCAATGAATATTATGAAATGGTCTGTGATGTAATGTGAAATTCAAAGTAGAGAGAATCATAGAATCATCATAGACTCATCGTAGAATCAACCAGATTGGAAGAGACCTCCAAGATCATCCAGTCCAACCTAGCACCCAGCCTTAGCCAATCAACTAGACCATGACAATGAATGCCTCATCCAGTCTTTTCTTGAACAACTCCAGCAACAGCAACTCCACCACCTCCCTGGGCAGCCCATTCCAATGGCAAATCACTCTCTCTGGAAACAACTTCCTCCTAACATCCAGCCTATACTTCCCCTGGCACAACTTGAGACTGTGTCCCCTTGTTCTATTGCTGGTTGCCTGGAAGAAGGGACCAACTTCCATCTGGCTACAACCTCCCTTCAGGTAGTTGTAGACAGCAACAAGGTCACCCCTGAGCCTCCTCTTCTCCAGGCTAAACACCCCCAGCTCCCTCAGCCTCTCCTCACAGGGTTTGTGTTCCAGGCCTCTCACCAGCTTCGTCTCCCTTCTCTGGACATGTTCCAGTACCTCAAGTAACCTTATTCTGACTATGATTTAAACATCACTAGTTTTAGCAAACTTCGGGAAAATAATACATCTTAGTCTAAAACCATGCACAATTAGAACTGGGAGCCAGTTCTGCTACCTGCAGTGATTCTTGTAATAATCAGTTGAGTTAATTTTCACAACCTGTGCAAAGCATTGCTCACCTACTGGTTCCTCAGCTTTCAAAGGCAGAAGCTACACGTCCTCATTCAAACATGAACAATCTGAAAAGGGGGCAATATCCAGGAATTCCAAATCATTAACAGGAAGTTCAGCTCATCTATTTAAAATAGCTCAGTCCCAGAACCAAAGTGGTTTTACATACCTAAGCATTGAGACTCAGGAAAATCTGGAGTTAGGAGATTTCCTATCTGAAGTTAGGAGAAATCCAGAATGGGAATAGCAAAACTTCCTCTTGCAAAAGTGACAACAAATAAAATACACCACTATTTTACTTGGATTCTAAAATTCCCTACATAAATATCCCAAAGTCCAATTGTTTTTTTCAACTGATACTATAGAAGCGTTTCACTTTTCCATTAAGAATATGCATGTAAAGAAGATCTATCTTTATCCATCCTCTTCAATAAAGAATTCAAAATAACATAGACTGGACATCAAAACAAAATTGTAGTAATTAAATAAACCAACAATGCACAAAGCTCCTGCTCTCACTTTTTCAAGTGAAAAAATATAAAATAAGGATTTCTAGAAATCTCCTCTTATGACAAAGAATTCCACAAGATGGAAGAAAGATACTGACTATGAAAAGGGAAAATCTCAGGTGCAGTTAGAATGTTTGTAATACACAGCTATAAAAGACTGGACCTGACCATACAAATTAATGAAAGATATTGGAGAAATATCCAGAATACAGCAGTAAAGATTCAGGAATGATCCCTTTGAGTAGTCTCTCCTGTTACCCTGCTCTTACTTGTAGTTGCAAAGTGGCCAGCTAACATAGCTTCAAAATGGCTAACCTTTACTTCAAGGTCTTTTACATTATGGTAGGGAAAAATATGCTGACACAGGAGCATTTTGCCAGTCAAGGCAAAGCTAGCATATCAGTAGAGATCAAGGACTAGAAGCAACAGCTCTTGACTCTGATTTTGATGTATGCTTCACCTCCCTGAAATTCAAAAAAATGCAGTTTCAGATGCAGCCACCTAATATTTCTTCTAATTAGAAGTGCTGTCTCCCCATAAATTTTGATACTGAGACATGCAAGAAAGAAATATCACATTTTCAGTGCTGCAAATGTGTTTTATGAAATTAATTCTCACTCACTGCTCTGTCTGAGCATATGCACAGGAAGCCTTGTGGTTGCTAAGGGCTTCATGAATCACATTCATTTCATGATTATTTTAAGCACATGAGTGGTACACACTGCTCTGTAATTATGATTCAGTCATTAGCAAATAAATATTGAATATGCAGTTAATTCAGCCAGAATATTTGATATACCAAAATTTCAATCCCATATTGAAGAATTACAATAGAAGTTGTGCAGCTATATAACACACACTGAAATTTACTCTTTCTTAATGAGAAAAAGAGGTCTTTTTATCATGATAGAATTGCCTCGGTTGTTTAAGTATTGATCATGTTTATGCACAATGAAGTGGTTTTCCTACAGATGAGCATTCTCTATGAGGCTTCAATTCATTTTATCTTAGTCATCCTGTAAATCTACTATTTAGCACTCTAACATTGTATAAGTATTACTCTTTTGGTCTCATGTAGTAACAGTTCAAGTGGGTTTAAAGGGTTAAGCAAAATTTAGTCAAAATACCCATTTTTTTTTACCTAGCTGAAATATAGAAGTCTTACAGCTCCTACCTGAAACCATAGCCTGATCCAGACTTTAGGAATTTTGAATTTTTGCATTACTCTCAAGAAATCTGATCAAACAAATTACAAGGGTCTGAAAAGCCTTAGTGTCTTAAACTTAGCAACAGTAATGGCCTTCTATTTGCAGCTCTGTAAGCTTTCACCATCATTTCCATCATCACCTGCTGTTCTGGAGAGACATGGCAGAGGAGGTGGCTCATCTGGGATCCTGCTGCTACTGGTTTTCCCTGCTGTTTCTCTTCCAGATAACATCCTTCACCAAAAGTAGCTTTCACCATTAGAGTCAGCATATGCCATCAGCACCAGTCCTCAACCTGTGACTTTTCTCTCACATTGTACACACCCAAGATACAGAACAAAACTGATTTCAGCAAAGCTTCACATCTCTTTCAAACATCTCTTACTTCTGCTAGAGAATCATCATCAATCATAGAATCAAACAGGTTGGAAGAGACCTCCAAGATCATCCAGTCCAACCTCACACACAGCCCCAGCCAGTCAACTACACCATGGCACTAAGTGCCTCAGCCAGGCTTTTTGAACTCCATTACCTCCCTGGGCAGCCCATTCCAATGCCAATCACACTCTCTAGGAAGAACTTCCTAACATCCAGCCTAGATCTCCCCTGGCACAACTTGACACTGCGTCCCCTTGTTCTGTTGCTGGTTGCCTGGGAGAAGAGGCCAACCCCCACCTGACTGCAGCCTCCCTTCAGGTAGTTGTAGACAGCAATGAGGTCACCCCTGAGCCTCCTCTTCTCCAGGCTAAACAACCCCAGCTCCCTCAGCCTCTCCTCACAGGGTTTGTGTTCCAGGCCCCTCACCAGCTTTGTTGCCCTTCTCTGGACACCTTCCAGCACCTCAACATCTCTCTTGAATTGAGGAGCCCAGAACTGGACAGAGCACTCAAGCTGTGGCCTGACCAGTGTTGAGTACAGGGGAAGAAAAACCTCCCTTGTCCTACTGGCCACACTGTTCCTGATGCAGGCCAGGATGCCTTTGCCTCTCCTGGCCACCTGGGCACACTGCTGCCGCATGTTCAGATACTATCTACCTGTTGTCCTGGAGCCCTGGATCCCCTAAAAGTCCTCTTCCTCAGTGGTTTGAATGGGAGAGGAAAGGCATGAGAAACCTGTTCTCCTGCCCTGCAGGCCTGAGGCGGGAGGAGCAAAGGGCCCTTCCGGCATGAGGGGTGCCCTGTGCAGGTGCCTGCACTGCAACCAGGCTGGCGATTGGCTGTGGTCTTCCCGCCTGGGAAGTGGGAAATTGACTCTAGGAAAGGTATAAATATTGGGGATATTTCCCACCTTGCGGTTCCTGCCTTGGAGTTCTCCCCGGCCTGGATAGTTGCTGCAGAGAGTCCCTGGTGCTGCAAAGGACAAGCTCCTGAGGGACCAGACCATCTCTGCTTAGGACGGCTCCCCTCTGTAAGCACCCCTTGTGCAAGCTTGGTAGTCCCAACGAGCCTCAGATGCCTTTTGAAAGAGAGAGAGCTGACAAGCACATGGACTGCCTTTTCTCTCAGCCTAACTCACCTGTGAGGAGTGAACTTTCTGCTCAGCCTGATTAATAGCGGGGAAAAGCTGTGTTTATAGCTTAGCCTTTCCCGTTACCCGACTCCTAAACCAGCCAAATTTATCTGGAGTATCCTGTGTAAGATATTCTCAATGAAACTGAGTCTGCTAATTAAACTAAATTAATTTCTGTATATAGTTTTGGGGTCGGGGTTTCAGGAAAATAAAATTATTCTATTTTTATATATATTCCTAACTCAGCCATGTTGAGTACTGTGTTCAGTTCTGGGCCCCCCAGTTTAGGAGGGACATTGAGATGCTTGAGCGTGTCCAGAGAAGGGCAACGAGGCTGGTGAGAGGCCTTGAGCACAGTCCTATGAGGAGAGGCTGAGGGAGCTGGGATTGTTTAGCCTGGAGAAGAGGAGGCTCAGGGGTGACCTTATTGCTGTCTGCAACTACCTGAGGGGTGGTTGTGGCCAGGAGGAGGTTGCTCTCTTCTCTCAGGTGGCCAGCACCAGAACGAGAGGACACAGCCTCAGGCTGTGCCAGGGGAGATTTAGGCTTGAGGTGAGGAGAAAGTTCTTCACTGAGAGAGTCATTGGACACTGGAATGGGCTGCCTGGGGAGGTGGTGGAGTCGCCGTCCCTGGGGCAGTTCAAGGCAGGACTGGACGTGGCACTTGGTGCCATGGTCTAGCCTTGAGCTCTGTGGTAAAGGGTTGGACTTGATGACCTGTGAGGTCTCTTCCAACCCTGATGATACTGTGATACTGTGTGATACTGTGATACTGTGATTTTAATTCCCTGCCTCCACAACACCTGTACCCCCAGGTCCCTTTCTGCCCGGCTGCTCTCCAGCCACTCTGCCCCCAGCCTGTAGTGCTGCTTGGGGTTGTTGTGGCCAAAATGCACTTAGCCTTGTTAAATCTCATTCCATGCTAATTTGGTTCCTCTGTTCAAGTATTTGCTAGGTTGAAGCTTAATGAAAAGATCCTCAAACTTCAAATTAATTACTATGTATCACAGTATCATCAAGGTTGGAAGAGACCTCACAGATCATCAAGTCCAACCCTTTACCACAGAGCTCAAGGCTAGACCATGGCACCAAGTGCCACGTCCAATCTTGCCTTGAACAGCTCCAGGGACGGCGACTCCACCACCTCCCCGGGCAGCCCATTCCAGTGCCCAATGACTCTCTCAGTGAAGAACTTTCTCCTCACCTCCAGCCTAAATTTCCCCTGGTGCAGCCTGAGGCTGTGTCCTCTCGTTCAGGCGCTGGCCACCTGAGAGAAGAGAGCAACTTCCTCCTGGCCACAACCACCCTTACATACATTCAGGTGTTATCTGTCATCTGTTAGATTCAACAAGCAACCAACTAGTCTTTCCTTATCCTAAACTCTATGATGGTTTCTGTTGCCTCAGTGTTTATTGCCATTACGTGATATTGCCATTTCACAACCATTCCATGAAATCAGAGGAATAATGTACAATTTAAGGATTGATTTGTACATTGCAAATTACCCTTTTAATGGCTTTTGCTGAGTATTTATTTCTCAAGAGTGACATTTAATCTATAAGGCTACCCTGAATTGCATATAGACTACACAAAATGCAAGCTAATGCTATTTCATCTTGAAGTTGCCAAATACATGAACGCTCTATATGTTTCATAGTCTTTATCATAATCAGGCTATCAACAAGAAGCTGGGAAATTCAATGTAAAATCATCACCTGCCAAAAATCATGCTTGAAAATTATTGAAGACCTCACTATATCTTATTTACTGGAGCTAATACAATAAACACATGGAAAAAGCACATGGCCCATATTCCTCTTAGTCATTTAAAAGCTTTATTTTTTCCTGCAGACGCCAGCTTTGAGCACAGTGATCAAAGAAGCTGTTAATAAATCTCCCAAAGCAGTCTCCTCCATCAGTTAGAAAAAAAAAATATTCCATGCCAAGAAGATATTTCTAAATAGATGACCTGACACTCAGATTTCAGTGTTGGCTTTACCTTCCAGTAAGAAACCTGTATACAAAACCTCTGTGACACTGGACATTATCAGAGGAACGAAGGCCTGGCACATAAAATCATAGAATCAAAGAATCATAGAATCATCCAGGTTGGAAGAGACCTCCAAGATCATCCAGTCCAACCTGGCACCCAGCCCTAGCCAGTCAACTACACCATGGCACTAAGTGCCTCATCCAGGCTTTTCTTGAACACCTCCAGGGATGGTGACTCCACCACCTCATTGGGCAGCCCATTCCAATGGCGAATCACTCTCTCTGTCAAGAACTTCCTCCTAACATCCAGCCCACACCTGCCCTGGCACAGCTTGAGACTGTGTCCCCTTGTTCTGTTGCTCACCCTCTATGTGTTTCAGATGAAATCTTCAAGCCTTAGTTATCCCTACCTCACATCTCCCAGTCCTCTTAATTGCATCTCCCATTCTTCTAACAAACATCATGATCTTTTTCTGCCCCAAGGGCAGGAGTTCCTGCTAGAAAGCAATTCTCCAGATGATGGTATTATGCTACAAGCCCTCTCCTCCCTTAGAATCATAGAATCAACCAGGTTGGAAGAGACCTCCAAGATCATCCAGTCCAACCTAGCACCCAGCCCTAACCAATCAACTAGACCATGGCACTAAGTGCCTCATCCAGGCTTTTCTTGAAGACCCCCAGGGATGGTGCCTCCACCACCTCCCTGGGCAGCCCATTCCAATGGGAAATCACTCTCTCTGTGAAGAACTTCTTCCTAATATCCAGCCTTTACAATATCTGGACTGGTTTAATATCATTCTGATGCAATAAACATTTGATTTCATCACACAACTCAGCAAATGAAGTCTCTCTTTTTGACAATTACATAAATTTAATGATCTGAAAATCTGTCGCCTTCTCTCTCATGTGATATTAATTATCACAGAATGATAAGGAGTTGGAAAGGGATCTCTCATTGCTCTTTGCTTTCCTCTGTCTCTTCTCTATTTCACCTTGAAATCATTGGTATACTCATCTTGAATGAGCATGCTGATTATATCCTCAGGTCCTTGGGACCAAAAAATCTGAGTTGAATGTTGCTACTCATCCTTTGAAAACTGCAGGCAAAGAGGTAGAAAATCCCTTTAGAAACACTAAGGACAAGCTGTCATATTAAAAAAAGTGAGCTAATGTTCTTTCATTTAAGACTGCATTAACCAGAACTAATAACTTTGTACTGAAAATATTTTCTAGATTATTACTAAGAAAATATGTTGCTGTCATGGTGTAGGCTTTTGAAAGTTTTGGGGGTTTTTTTTTGGGTGCAATTTCTGAATTTGTTAAGGACAGAAGGCTGGTAAGTGTTCAGCACTAAAAATAATGTCATTGTCCAATGATCAAAGACTCTTCATCTGCCCCCATGAGTACCCTTTCCTCTACTCAATAAAGTCACATATAATCAAACAACTCAGGAAATGTCCTTCATTAACATTAATGACACTTTGATCCGTGACTTCTCCATAGAATCAAAGAACATTAGAATCACAGAATCAGTCAGGGTTGGAAGGGACCACAAGGATCATCTAGCTCCAACCTCTCTGCCATGGGCAGGGACACCCTACCATAGATTAGGCTGGCCTTAAACACCTCCAGGGATGGGGCCTCAACCACCTCCATGGGCAACTCATTCTCTCATCACTGTCATGGTGAAGAACTTCCTCCTCACATCCAGTTTGAATCTCCCCACCTCCAGCTTTGCTCCATTCCCCCTAGTCCTGTCACTACTTGATATCCTAAAAAGTCCCTCCGCAGCTTTTTTGTAGGCCCCCTTCAGATACTGGAAGGCCATAATAAGGTCACCTTGGAGCCTCCTCTTCTCCAGACTGAACAGTTCCAACTCTTTGAGTCTGTCCTCATAGAAGAGGTGCTGTAGCCTTCTGATCATCTTCACAGTCCTTCTCTGGACACACTCCAGCATCTCCACATCCTTTTTGTAATGGGGGCTCCAGAACTGGATGCAGTACTCCAAGTGAGGTCTCAGTAAACATTATATATTCTATATATAAGTGCTATTTTTTATTTCCCCAGTATAGAAATTAGAACTAGAAGAGAATTTCTTTGCTGCATACCACAGGTCAACAAACATTTACAGCTAACAATTCTGAAAAAATTTAATTTGAATCATAGAATCAATGAGGTTGGAAGATACCTCCAAGATCATCCAGTCCAACCTAGCACCCAGCCCTAGCCAGTCAACTACACCATGGCACTAAGTGCCTCATCCAGGCTCTTCTTAAACACCTCCCTGGGCAGCCCATTCCAATGGCAAATCACTCTCTCTCTCAAGAACTTCCTTCTAACATCCAGACTATACATCTGCTGGAACAACTTGAGACTGTGTCCCCTTGTTCTGTTGCTGGTTGCCTGGGGTCAGACATGGTGTCCTGGTTATCCCTCTGTGCCCTATTCCATCCCATCTTTCTCCAGAAATTATTGCCTCCCCATATATGACACCACAAGTGCATGTGTAACAATTTGTCTTCAATCCAACACTGCCTAATCATCAGACTCACCTTAAGATATTTTTACAGTAGGGGAATTTCCACTGAACACTTTGCACAGAACAAGATTTGGGGTCACCTGTATGTGCCATTGCTGCTATCAGATGAATCAAGGTAGCTGGTTTAGTTGGCCTAAGAGGTCAACATAACAACCAAAATAACCTCACTTCAATCCAAGCTCTAACTTGTCATTTGGTTTAGGCAGCTTACTTTCCTACTTATAATTAAGCACTTGATATACCAGATATAAAAGTTATACTTTCAATAGAATATCTCCAGAGGATGAGACCTCAACTCCCTCCCATCAGATCTTCCAGGTGGGACAACAGAGTAAATTTATCTTAAGTTTTCTTTTTAAAGTGTATTATAGGTCCTGAGGGCTACAGTAAAGATCTTTATTTGTTGGCATGAAATTATGAAACATGAAAAATACAAATATTGCTCTAGCAGCTATTATGGACTACTGAATAAAATGTTCAAATACTCTGAGAGTTACCACAGTCTGCCTAAAATGTAGGGGAAAAAAATCTCCACTTTAATTCAGGTGTCTTTTTTACTGAATAATTAACAGCTTCAACATCTATTTTCACTAAAAGACATTTCATCCAAAAGACAGAGCACAACAGCTGCAGTAATTAAAGCACAATTTCACTGTAAAATATTACCACCTCAGTGGTTCTGAAGAAAGGATATAGTGCATGTAATGTATATGACAGTGTGAAAATATGAAGAGGGTTTTTATTTAATACTGCAATTAAAATGAAGAAAAAAGAATAAAGTAGGAGATGCTAGAACTCAGAACTCTCTGTTATGTGCAAAACTAACTTCTGGCATTTGGAATTGTTAAAAATAAATGTTCTGTTGAAGAATTGCCAAATCAAAGTCTTTCAAACTAGGTCTTGGTAATGAATAGAACATTAAAAATCTTAAACATACTTGAGAGTGGTATAAAAGAGAAATTAATCCAATGTGTGACCTATTTCCCTATATATTTGAAGAATTGTAATAAATAGGATCAAATGTAACATCAGCTTTTCCAGGATTTGTCTACATGAGAAACTAAATTTGAATTAAGGTCAGGTAAGAAACTGAAATTCACTTCTTGTCTTTGAATAGCTCTGTCTTTGAATGCTTCTGGATGAATAGAATAGAAACAGAATCAAATCCCTAGAGCTCATCAGAGAAAAATGTCTCCAAGTTATTCTTGGACAAAACCACATTAAACTCATTATTTAGCATATAGTTTATCCATGCTCTATATACATATTTGGTTTGGTTCTGGAAACAGTTGTGATGGAAACTGTAATAAACCATACTCTAATTAATTTCCAAATTATTATTTCAACCTTTTGTTGTTCCACCTCAACACAAGGGGGAACATCTTTACTGTAAGGGTCACGGAACACCAGAACAGGCTCTCCAGAAAGGCTGTGGAGTCTCCTTCTCTGGAGGCTTTCAAGGCCTATCTGGATACATTTCTCTGTGACCTGAGCTAGACTGTACGGTCCTGCTCTGGCAGGGGGGTTGGACTCGATGATCTCTTTGGGTCCTTTTCCAACCCCTTACAGGATCACGGTATGTCATCCAGACAGGCCTTGAAAACTCCAGAGAAGGAGACTCCACAGACCATCTGGAGAGCCTATTCTGGTGCACTGTGACCCTTACAGTAAAGAAGTTCCCCCTTGTGTTGAGGTGGAACCTCCTGTGCTGCAGCTTACACCCATTGCTCCTTATCCTATCACAGGGAACAAGTGAGCAGAGCCTGTCCCCCCAAGTCCTGACACTCAGCCCTCAGATATTTATCAATATTTATTAAATCCCCTCTCCTCTTCTCCAGACTAAAAAGCCCCAGGTCCCTCAGTCTCTCCTCATAAGGCAATGCTCAGTCCTCTAATCATCCTCATAGCCCTTCGCTGGACCCTCTCCAGCAGATCCCTGTCCCTCTTAAACTGGGGAGCCCAAAACTGAATGCAGTATTCAAGATGAGGTCTCACCAGGGTAGAGTAGCAGGGAAGGAGAACATCCCTTGATCTGCTGGATACACTCTTCTTAATACACCCCAGGATCCCATTGGCCCTCTTGGCTACAAGGGCACATTGCTGTCCCATAGATAATTTGTTATGCAGCAGCACTCCCAGGTCCCTCTCCACAGGACTGCTCTCCAGCAGATCACCTCCCAGCCTGTACTGGTGCAGTTTATTATTCCTCCCCAGCTGCAGGACTCTGCACTTGTCCTTGTTGAGCTTCATCTGGCTCCTCTGTGCCCAGCTCTCCAGCCTGTCCAGGTCTGTCTGGATGGCCACACAGCCTTCAGCTGTATGAGCTAAGCCTCCCAGTTTGGTGCCATCAGCAAACTTGCTGAGCAGACACTCTGTGCCCTCATCAGTGTCATTGAGGAGGACTGAAAATCCAAAACCTAATGCTAAACCTGATCATGGCAAATTCAGAGAATATTCATGACTAGAATAATATGGAAATGGCACTTGTTCATCAAGAATTTTGAAGAATAGAACTTTTTAGTCCACACCTCTGTATTTCCAGGTAAAAAAAAAATAATAGTACAAAGTTATATTTCAACCCAAAAGGATAACTTCAGAATTTATCAGTATGTGCCACATTTCCTACAGAAGACAAGGACAAGTTGAGGGAACTGGGGTTGTTCAACCTGGAATAAGAGAAAGCTCCAGGATAACCTAACAGGAGTCTTCCAGTAACTGGAAGAGGCCTACAAGAAGGATGGAGAGAGACTGTTTACAGAGGCTTGTAGTGATAGGGCAAGGGAAAATGGCTTCAAACTAGAGAAGAGCAGATTAAGATTGGGTGTTAGGAACAGGTTCTTTACAATGAGGGTTGTGGAATACTGGAACAGGTTGCCCAGGGAGGCAGTAGGGGTCCCATCCCTGGAGATATTCAAAGTAAGGCTCTACAGGGCTCTGGGCAGCCTCATCCAGTTGAGGATACCCCTGATTACTGCAGAGGGGGTTGGACCAGATGACCTTTGGAGGACCCTTCTAATCCAGACCATTCTGTGATTCTTTGATAACTGGCCTTGCTAACTAGGGCATCAGATCCAGCATCCTCCTCCTAACCCAGACCATTCTGTGATTCTGTGATAACTGGCCTTGCTAACTATGGCATCAAATCCAGCATCCTCCTCCTAACCCAGACCATTCTGTAATTCTGTGATAACTGGCCTTGCTAACTATGGCATCAAATCCAGCATCCTCCTCCTAACCCAGACCATTCTGTGATTCCGTGATAACTGGCCTTGTTAATGAGGGCATCAAATCCAGCATCCTCCTCCTAACCCAGACCATTCTGTGATTCTGTGATAACTGGCCTTGTTAATGAGGGCATCAAATCCAGCATCCTCCTCCTAACCCAGACCATTCTGTAGTTCTATGATAACTGGCCTTGCTAAATGTGGCATCAGATCCAGCATCTTTCCCTAAGGTAAAGCAATGGGCTGTGTCTTACAAAGCACCTCTTGTGCTCTTATGGCAAAAAAAGAATCATTAAAAATAATCCTCAGGTGTTCTGTCCAACACAAGGACCATTTTTCTTAGTTGATAAAGGATACAGAGATCCACCACATTCTAAAGATAATCCCACACTGGTTTAATTTAAAAATTCCCAGACATATCTAAATACATCCAGCTACATTTATTTACTCATGAAACTGCTTAGAAACATATTTATTATCTACACAAACATTATACCAGAAAGAGCTTTCAACTGGAAAATTACTGAGCTTCTAGGCAGGCAGTGGTTTGTAAGAAAATTTCAAACCCAGCTTTTAGTAACATAGAATTCTGTTCTTAATGTCTGTGCCTTTCTAGGGCTCAGAAATCACAATCTGAATTCTTCAAGCTGATGACAGCACAACATTCCTAAACATACTCCTCTACAGATGTGAAACCTAACCTGATGAAAGAGGTATTTCTTTTCCCTGTTTAATTGATGCCAAGCAAGTAATTATGAAATACTCTGTGTTCTCTAAGACTGACGGCAACTGCTTCCTTGATGTTCATCAATCTGCAAAATAACGCTGATGTCAGTAGTGGTGTTAGTCATCACAGGTCAGAACTTAACTGGCATGAATCTCACAGAACACAGTAGAGTTATATCAACTTATATAAGCACATAAGTGTGCTAGTTTGAGGCTAACTGGAATATTTTAACGAGAGAAATTAGATTCTAGGCTGTGAAAAGGAAACAATGGTGATGTCTACTTCACTCATAGGCTTGCTGAGAGGTATAAAAACAAGAACACAAAACATAGGTAAGTCGGTGTGTGGGTGGGTCTCTGTCAGAGCCTGTGCTTTCTCCCTAGGCTGTTTTCTGTGTAACTAATTCTTCTGCTTTCTAACCCCCTGGCAGATCCTCCAACCTCACCTGGCACGTAAAGCAAACTCTGGGATAAGGTAGAGGGGTGGAAAGAAGGTGGAAGGGTGGTTGGGAGTCCCTCCTGAGGACTCTGGTTTCTGGGAGGGCTGTTGTGTTTCTTTATTACTTTCAACTTGTATATTTCTGTCTCTAGCTGTATATATTGTAAATATCTGCTTGTATATTGTGCTAAGCTGTAAATATAAAGCTTCATTCCTTAACTTCCAGCTCAGCTGAGTCTAGTCTGGGTGATATCATAAGAGTAGGGGGGCAGGTAGCTCCCAAACTGTCACAATAAGCATGTGGGGTTTATGCATTTTGGTGTAATAGCATAAAGAAAGAAAACCAGTGTTGCCAGGTGAAGACCATCTGCACTCATTGCTCTTTTTTTTTAATTTGTCATATAGTCAAAGGTTTTTTATACTAACTATGAAGACAAATAAGAGGGTTGTTTAGAAATAGATTAGTATCTCATCTGTATAATGAAATTATATAGATTAACAGTGTATGGAAGGTATTGTATTGCTGTCATCAGTGATGAGCACCAAATGCACTTCAAACTAGCACAACTTCATTCATTTGCAATGCTTCCCAGCAATGTTTTAGTCCTGAATATACATAAAATCATAAATTATGTTGGTTTGGGGTAGTAAATCCTATAGTATGTTTTCTTTACACTACAAGCCTAGATGACAAAGAATTCAAGATGTAGTCCTTTGAAAATCCCCAGCGAAGGCAGAGCTGTGCTGATGTCCCACAGAGCCAAAGAAGCGGGCAGCTGAGCCAAGTGATTGGTGTCAATGAGGTGGGACTCCGAGTCTCTTAAGACAGAACAGCTCACCCATGGAGCTGAAGGAGGATTCATTATAGAAGCATTTCTCAAACACAATTTCCAAGCTATGTCTTGCTATATCCATATCCTTCCTCCAGAAAAAATAATAAAAGCTATGTCCTAACCAATTTTAAGTGTCATGCAATCATCTCTGTTTTTCAGTAGCATCTCACATCACTGTAAGGGATACACCACACATCACAGGATCACAGGATGTTAGGGGTTGGAAGGGACCCAAAGAGATCATTGAGTCCAACCCCCAAAGAAAATTACTTCTTCAGACCTTTTTCCCCAAATTTTAGTGTGATGAATAAGGCAGGTTTTGAGTTGCCTTTCTGAATCTTTTCAACATCTCCCAATCCCATGTTTGTAAAGCTGTGGCACTCTTCCAAAACACATTGTCTTATAAATCTTCCTCAAACAGAAAAAAAACTTTGAACAGCATTTTGTGGACCTACATCAGTGAATGAGCATGGAAACTTTTATAAATAAGATTAGAGAAACCCCACCAAAGTCTGTTAAGAGATTTTTTTCAGACCTTTTAGAGATTCTGAGTTTCAAAAAAGAAACTAAGATAAATATATCATGATAATCCTATTCACAACACCTATAGAACCTCTGCTTATGGAACCTGTCATTGCATTTAATTAGCTGCTCATAACTATTACAAATATAAACATTATTGTAAGGTGGATTCATGGCAGTGTGTTCTCTATTAATAAAGACTCATCCCTGCAGTTCCTCTACTGTTGAATTAGATGGTACAATTATGTGATTTGCCAGATCATTTACAGCATTCTCCTATGGAAACTGACTGGGTTTATTTATCTGCTAGGTTTAGCTATCATTCTAAAACATAAAATGAGAATGTGTAAATTATTAGTGACCATAATAAACCTATATGTTGCAGTGGTTCTCCTAAAGTTAGATGTTCTGTTTCACATTCATGTTTGGCATAATCTCTGTACTTAACATTTATGTTTATATTTAATGCCATAAGCATTCATATCACTTAACACAGTAAGCACAAGAACTTCCTCAGACCTTTCAATATATCCCGGGAAGAATATAGCTTGCACAGTTCAAGTAGGTTATGAGTATGAAACTTTTCTTAAACAAAGTTTCAGTGAAAATGATACAGAACCATAAAAGCTTTGGGGCTTTAATAATTGGCATTTTCTTATGAAAAGCAAGCCTGTATTTTGTCAGAAAGCTCTTATCAGTAGAGCACAGAACACTGCAAGCATTTTGCAGTTCCTTTACTTTTTTTTTCCCTGGATATTCACAGTGGTACATGACAGAACAGCTTTATGTCTTCAGCAGTTGATTCTCACATGCATCAGCCTCTGGGCCATCTGATAAGGATTGTTCTGCTTCTCTAAATCAGCAAGTACATTAGACCTTTCTTAGTTGACGTAAGTATATATGCGCCAATTACGGCATGTCTGTTTTATCAGGGGAACTCTCAGCAGCCCAACAACAGTCTGGTCCTAGTTTCTAGGCTCAATGATTTTATAATCTGGTTCACTGACGGCCACTCAGACCAGGACACTAGGATATAGAATCATAGAATCAACCAGGTTGGAAGAGACCTCCAAGATCATCCAGTCCAACCTAGCACCCAGCCCTAGCCAGTCAACTACACCACGGCACTAAGTGCCTCATCCAGGCTTTTCTTGAACACCTCCAGGGATGATGACTCCACCACCTCCCTGGGCAGCCCATTCCAGTGGCAAATCACTCTCTCTGGGAACAACTTCCTCCTAATATAATAAGAACAAGGATGTCCAGCTATGACAATAAGAATATTAATTCCTGATTCCATAATTTCTTTGTGTGCATACTTAAGGCAATTGACTTGCCATTTCAGAGAGGAGCAGGTACTAAAGTACTGACAGAGAAGAAGGAATGAAAATCATATATGCAAAAATTACTAACGAAAATAAAGGAACCTATTCAATTCCCATTCACATTCCTTTCATCTAAATTAAATTTCCCTTTGCAGGTAATCAATACATTATTACCAACATTATTTTAAATCACAGTGGACATTTTCAGCTCCAACAAAGGCTGACAAATATTTTTAGCTTAGATGACCTAATAAGAGCTATTTTCATTATGCATATGCCTATTATAATATCTAATCTTGGAGGTCTCTTCCAACCTGGTTGGTTCTACGATTCTAAGACAGCTCCATGTCCAACAGAACAGAAATAATTATTCACTTATACCAGTAGATCTCAAATTTAACCTGAAGATGACCCTAGCTAGACACATAATTGTCTCACAGGAGAGAAATCTCATGCAGAAGACTTTCTGTCTTGTGCAAAAGTATCTCATCTAAAGATCTGCTCACTGTAATAGATTTGTATTTCTGCATTATGTATCTCTTTCCAGAAACTGTAGTAAATATTAGTTAGACTATTTAGCAAGCTTTGAACCCATAGTACCAGTGTATGGAAGAAAACAAATTTTCTAGGCTGGATTATTAGACAGATTAAAAAAAACAAAACAAACAAAAAAAAAAAAAAACATAAAGGTTCTGCAGAACTGAAGCATATTGTATCTACCATACAGAAATTGTAAAAGTTCCTGCAAGCAGAATGTAGATTTTTTTTAGGTTCCTGTTTTTTTCCAACAATTTTTGACAGAACGATACAAAACTTCAGCTTCAGTTGTCTCAAGAGAGACACACATCAACTGAAAATATCTATAAATGTCAGAAAGAAACTGTATTAAATTGCTTGGAGAATCATAACTGGCATCATGCCAAAAGATCCCTTGAACTTTGACCTGGCTATCAGTACAGGCAGCTGGCCATTGGTGTCAGCCAGAGAGATCATGCAGCTGAAAATGTCTGGGCCCTGTCCAAGAAAAATGGGGGGAAAAAAGGAGAGGGAAAATTATTGCCATAGTAAATGAATAATTTTACTCTTGTCTCTTTTCTTTGAGATATACTTCTACATATCACTGCAAAGGAAGAGCTTCCAAGGAATTGCATATATCTGATGTACTGAAGGAGCTGGCTTCCTCCAATGACTCAAACTGCCAAAAGTCACTTTGCTGCCTGCAGGCTTTCTCAAGCTAGGTCAAAGGAAAGGAGCCAATCTACAGAACAACCCAATCTGTTTTCAGGTCTGAGGTTTGGCAGAAGTTTCAGCTCTGATACCATATTAAAATTTCAATGACTAAGAAAATCTTAAATCAGACTTGGAAAAGTATTAGCCAAATGGGTAATCAGCCTTAGACATAGAAACAGAAGCAAAACTCACATTCATATAAAAGCTATAATATACCACAACTCATAACAACACCCATCTCAAGAAAGGAAATGTTTAAGGAATAACAGAAATTTCCCTCATATTGATTTTGCTCTAAATTCTCAGCATTTAAAGCTGTGCAGCCAGTTTGATCTACAACATGTGTGTTGGAAATTTGGCAGGGAATGCTTTATGCCTGTTTTTCTATCATGTTTTCTGAAACAGAAGGAAAAGCAATATAGGCACATAACCATGGATTAAAAAACAACTGCATGTATACAGAATACACTAAAATAAACAGATTTTCCATTTGCATTAGCCAAGAAAACATATTAAGCTCTTTAAAAACCCAGTGTATATAAATAATGTAGCTGCTTAGGTCACCTGCAAAGCTTTCTACATAGTAAAGAATTCAATTACAGTTTCCTGTTCCTAGTCACTACCCAGGTGCATGGAAAAGTTTTCAAACCAGTGTTTACCACTGAAACAAGAAAATTATTGGGAGCTACAAGCTAGGTAGCTTCTTTAGCAGGAAGAAGAGGTTCTGCTTAATGCTGTTCTAGCAGACAAAACATAAATCTTGTCTCAGAGAGAGATGCTATATAACCTAGTGTTTTGCTTCTTTCACAGATTGGCAGTCTGCTAGAATTGACAGAATATGTAACAAGCCCTAAAGTTCAAAGCCTTCTGTGCAAATATACATGTTTCCTCTTCGTTATTAGCTCTGAAAGTTGGGTGGCTTTGCCCCTCTAATATTGTGAACATGACAAATTTTGAATGGTCTGCTATTTATCAAAGTGTCTGTCATTTATCAAAGTTCACATCCTGAACAGCTGCTGCATAGCCAGGACTGGAGACTGGAGAACTCAGTCATGTACATTTTACTCACAACAGTAAGCAATTATGTGTATAAGAAGTTCCATTAGCGTCAAGAGGGAGACAATGTAATTACAGATTTGTACAACTTGGGCTCACAACAAAATGAAAACAATATCAGGAACTTAATTTCAGATCAGTCATCTTCTACATCAAAAATACATTATGCTCAGAAATAGGAGGCTCAAATCAGTTATCTGACAGGCATCTTGCATCATTCGAGATGCCCTGAATATCTCACCTGTTCCCCAGCTGCTGCTCCAGAAGAGCGCAGGTGTCGTGGAGGTCCTGTGTCATATCTGCCAGCCCTGGGTGGATGTCTCAGGCACCCTTAGGTGTCTCAAATGGCACTAAAAGCCTATATTTGATGCAAGTCTAGGCTGTCATTTCTTTACAGGTGAAGCAGATATATGCTCCTTCAGACAGAAAATGTTCAGTTCAGAAATCACTGAAATCTACTTGAAGATAAATGGGAGAAGGGTTACAGTTCTTCAAAGACAGAGAGTGTGTGGGCTGGTGCTACTGCTGCAGTATGACATAAAAAGCCTGGTCTTGTACATGTGTTGTGTGAACAGGGAAAAAAGAGAACAAACCAGAGAGAGGGAAAGCTCACCCATACTGCAGTCGTATGAGATCTCTGGAACATGAGTAGCCCTTGTTCTGTATGAATTTCTCACTTCCTGTAGCTGATTATAACCTGGTTTAACAAAGGAGGCCTTGTGACACACTACTGTGTCCAGGTCTCACCTTGCTGTTGAATCAAGAGTCACAACTGAGTAACAGGCATTGGAGAGCAACTGCACTCTCAACACGAAAATCTTTTCACACCATGAGCACTGTGTTAAAGGAGCACAGACTAAATCCACCTCTGGTACTGGACAAATATGATGCACTGGCTGCATAAAATGTCCGTTTCACGAGCAGGAACCAAACCCATCAGATAAAAGGTATGCTGATTTTTCTCTTGTCTTTGAGATCAGCTACACTCTGTAGTCCTAGCTTGGATTCTATGCTCCTCAGTTTATTAGTTACTAGGTCTGACTACCAGGTTACCCAGGGAAAACGCAAGTCCTCCAGTGTAAGGCTCTCCCTCCTACCCATTCCTGTCTCCTATTACTGAAGCTTCCTAGTCACCTCCCTCATTCTTCCAAATACCCATTTTGGTTCCCTGGGGAGAGGCCACCTGAGAGGTTTGCTCTGTCAGCTGTGTGATATTAGCCCTGAGGCACAGGGCTGACATCTCTTCTCATCACAAATGAAGCTGGAACAAATCCAGAGGAGGGCCACAAAGATGATCCAGGGGCTGGAACACCTCTGCCATGAGGATCAGCTAAGCAAACTAAGATTGTTCAGCCTAGAGAAGACTCAAGGGGCACCTTATAACTTATAACTGTCTTCCAATACCTGAAAGAAACCCACAGGAAGGCTGCAAAGGGACATTTACAAGAATGTCCACTGATATAAAAAGGGAAATGGATTTAAATTGAAGGACAGTAAGTATAGATTGGATCTTTGGAAGAAATTCTTCACTGTGAAGGTGACAAGACTCTGGAACAGATTTTCCAGAGAGGCTGTAGATGATCCCCTCCCTGGAGACATTCAAGGCCAGGTTGGATGTGGCCTTGAGTAATGTGGTTTAGTTGAGAGGCATCCCTGCCCATGACAGGAAGATTGGATTAGATGATCTCTAAGGTCTCTTCTAGCCTAAGCCATTCTATAGCTGTATATCTAAGTGCTCACCTCTCCTTCTCATGGCATCTGCTCAACTGACCTTTAAATACCTCCATATCGCATCCAAATATTTTTGTTTGAGGACAGGAAAGGAACTAAAGGATAAACTTGCTTAAAAGTGAAGGTTACCTTAAAGACAGTTTTCAGAAATGAGCTAATAGTAGAAGGCTACATAAAATGACAGTATCTTAAAAATTATCTTAGCACCTTATCATTTCACTTTAAAAACCAAACAAACTAACAACATAGAACCATAATAATTTGGAAATAAAGTTTATCATGTTCAGTCACACTTTCCAGTCTCTATGATTGTATGTGAGATCCAACACATTTAATATGCAAAACAAAACTATTACTGAACGTTCAAATTGTACAAGTCAGATGGATACTGGACATCAGAGACATGTATTTTTACATCAACATAATACTTAGAGCTGGAGGTCTCTGATGCTGACAAGAAACAACTGAATGATTGTCTAAATAATTACCAGAATACCCTGCCTATTGAATTTGTGCTTTTTGCATCCCTATTCTAAGATCACAGGGAGTTCAAAAGGTTTATCTGACAGGAGGTAGGTGTCTGAGCTCTCCTTAGCCCCACCATTTCATTTATACAAAATCATAGGCCACTATTTCTAGACAATACATCACAGGCCAATGAGAGGAATTTATTAGGCAAATCCAAGTAACTTTGCTAGTCAGTTTCTGTACAATTTACAGCCACCTCAACAGTCTCACTGATACTTGCCATGAGTGTGGTACAAACACCATCCTTAAAGTGATGATTGGTAACACCTATGACCTCTCAATTTCATGAGGTTCTGAAAAACATGTATGAATGTAATGTATGAATACAACTGTTCAGGCATGAATGGATTCATGGCCAATGTACACAATATCCTTATCCACAACTTTTGGGGTTGGGGAGATTTTTTTGGTTGGTTCTTAAGAAAACAGCATTAGTTAATATGATGCAATTTTACCTACCACAAACAAGAATCTGTGGCAGTAATTAATTTAGGAGTTTTGTTCAAACAGAGACATTTTCCTGGTTTTGAGCCCATCTTCTAGTTCTGTTCTTTTACCACTACTCACTCAACACTGTAAAAAGTGATATACGTCCATCTTATGCTACTTTAGAGAACTTCCAGCCACTGGAAAGTAGTTGACTTTGCTTCTGGCCTATGCTACTACTATGGCTTTATGGAAGATGTTTTTTTCCTAAACAGTCATTATAAACCAAATATGAACAGAGAAGGAAGCACATCCTCCTGTCTTTTTATGATCCCTTCCACTAAAATTAAACTGCTTGCTTTGTTTATCAGGAAATCACCAAAACATACAAAGAGTCCATAAGACAGAGCAAAATACCAGCCTGGCAATAATTCAGACATCTGATTCAGCTCTTTTAAGATCCCAGTGATGCTCTCATAATTCATTTCCACTTAAAGCTGTCAGAAATCCCACTGGCCTCTGCCACACAGGTAGCTGCTCTGGCAGACACCTGAACAAAGCTGTCCCAACGCAAAGACAAAAATGAAATTTAGCCTGAGCTTCTGGGGATGCTTGAATTGGCTCTGCTGCAAAGCTAGAACTGTAATATTTACAGTTTTCCAAAGGAAAGGAATCCTATTTGTTAAATCAAAAAGCCTCATTCGTGAACAATGGAAAATACTACTAAACTGTACTTTTCAAACAGTGCCAGCTCTCCTACTGCTGGATTGCACAGCATACCATGTCACGTCACTGGAGACTAAAATAAAAGCTTCCCAGAAACCCAAGTGCCCTATAATACTAATTTTAAGAGAAGTTATTCCAGGCAAATGGTTTTATCTAAATTTGGCTACTAATTCGCATATTCAAAACTGATTTTGAACGAGGCTGTATGTTTGGGGTAAACATAAAAACCATGGAACACTATGTTTCCTCTGTGCACCACATGAGTTGTGTCTCACTGAATGTCAGCTGAAAAGCAGAGCTAAAGGTTAAGAGGATATTCTTTGCTTCAGTTGTGATCATTCTGCCTTGGCACCAAATTCTCAACAGTTCTACAAAGGCTCCTTAGCCACTCGATGACCTCTGCAGAAGATTCTCCATAGCAAAAGATCTCTGAATGTATTTCTAGAGGTTAGAAAGTAATTTGTCACTATAAGACCATACATTCATTTGTACAGAATACTTGAGAGATCTTATTGGTCAAAAAGCCCCAGACAAGGTCAGAGGATCTCACCCTTTTTATGTCAGTGTGACATAATGATTTTATTATTACTCTCCTCGTGCACTTGGTGCTATTGGCATCACTGGAATTTCTTCACAATGACAAGGTACCAAAAGAAAAGAGAAGCAAAGGAGAGAAAAGGAACTGGTGCATCAGCAGAGCTGCATGACAGTAGTAAAACTGTATGAAGGTTCCCAGCTCCCTGACTATTTTCTATGCAAAATCCAAAAAGATCACAGCCTCATCCTGATGTTTTCCAGAGGCAGGAGTAACTGTCACTGTTTATTTAATAGTTAACTGCCCTGTCACTTTTTACATACTTTCTGATGAAAGATGCATTCATTCATGGGCTATGATTGAGCCTGTTGGACTGCCTAAAAAGCCATTCAGTTCAGTGTGTGCTGAGATAGGGCAGCTGCAGAGGCCTGAAAGTGCTGTCGTCTCATGAGTCCTGGCAGAGGAATTCCCTTCAAGGTCAGGGGCATTCGTGCCCTTCACATTCCCCAGCCAGAAGGGTTTCTTCACAGGAAGGTAAAATACAAAAATAAATTGCATTTGGAACAAGCTAAAAAACCCAAACCTAATATTTGTATCTTGTAATAACTTAGCAGAACATTCAGTGCAAAGGACATTTTCATCCTTCGCTTCTTCACACAACGCAATATTCATCTGTCTGCTTCCTCTTCTTTTGTAGCTGGGTGCCAGTAGTATAAATTATGCCTTAACCTGACCTTTAAAACAGAAAATAAAGGCTCATCAAATAATTCATAGAATCATAGAATCAACCAGGTTGGAAGAGACCTCCAAGATCATCCAGTCCAACCTAGCACCCAGCCCTATCCAGTCGTCTAGACCATGGCACTAAGTGCCTCATCCAGGCTTTTCTTGAACACCTCCAGGGATGGTGACTCCACCACCTCCCTGGGCAGCCCATCCCAATGCCAATCACTCTCTCTGGGAAGAACTTCCTCCTAACATCCAACCTATACCTACCCCGGCACAACTTGAGACTGTGTCCCCTTGTTCTATTGCTGGTTGCCTGGGAGAAGAGACCAACCCTCACCTGGCTACAATGTCCCTTCAGGTAGTTGTAGACAGTAATAAGATCACCCCTGAGCCTCCTCTTCTCCAGGCTAAACAACCCCAGCTCCCTCAGCCTCTCCTCATAGGGTTTGTGTTCCAGGCCCCTCAACAGCTTTGTTGCCCTTCTCTGGACACATTCCAGCACCTCAACATCTCTGTTGAATTGAGGGGCCCAGAACTGGACACAGGACTCAAGCTGTGGCCTGACCAGTGCTGAGTCCAGGGGAAGAATAACCTCCCTTGCCCTACTGGCCACACTGCTCCTGATGCAGGCCAGGATGCCATTGGCTCTCCTGGCCACCTGGTCACACTGCTGGCTCATGTTCAGCTACTCTCTATCAGTACTCCCAGGTCTCTTTATTCCTGGATGCTCTCCAGGCACTCTATTCCCAGCCTTTAGCAGTGCTTGGGGTTGTTGTAGCCAAGTGTAGAACCCTGCACTCAGCCTTGTTAAATCTCATCCATCCCACTGGCCTCTGCCCACCCATCCAGCTTGTCAAGGTCAATTCCTACCCATTTCAACAAGGACAGGTTGTGATATTAGAACTATGAATCTGATCAGGGATTTTCAAATACAAAGACATAAACCCACTTCCTGCTTGTTTTAACTTTACAAAGTATTTATGTGAATGTGAAAAAACCACAGGATAAACAAACACATTTGTTTTGATAAAAATACTGTGGTTCCAGGTTACTAAATGCTTTTTAAAATAGTTTCAAATTTTATGGAGAATGTCAACTCTGGTTTTTTTGAATCTTCCAAAATATATTTTTAAAGGAGGAAAATAAGTTCTGGCTTCAAAGATGGTTTTCCAAAATAATAAAAAGAAAATGCTTTCAGAGAAAGCATGTTATGTGAAGAGAGCCATGTGCTTGAAATGTTGCTTTAAAATAGAAATCGATCAATCTTTGTCTTGAAATAAATCCTTTCAGAAGAAAAGATTGCCACCAGTTTGTCACATTTGATAATTTAGAATTACAAGTAAAAGGCACTACAGAATCAGTAATAAGCTGTTTGATCTTTCCTTATTAACCTACAGGTGTCGATCTGTTGGAGGGTAGGAGAGCCCTGCAGAGGGACCTGGACAGGCTGGATGGGTGGGCAGAGGCCAATGGGATGGGATTTAACAAGGCCAAGTGCAGGGTTCTGCACTTTGGCCACAACAACCCCAAGCAGCGTTATAGGCAGGGGACAGAGTGGCTGGAGAGCAGCCAGGCAGAAAGGGACCTGGAGATACTGGTAGATAGTAGCTGAACATGAGCCAGCAGTGTGCCCAGGTGGCCAAGAGAGCCAATGGCATCCTGGCCTGCATCAGGAACAGTGTGGCCAGTAGGACAAGGGAGGTTATTCTTCCCCTGGACTCAGCACTGGTCAGGCCACACCTTGAGTCCTGTGTCCAGTTCTGGGCCCCTCAATTCAACAGAGATGTTGAGGTGCTGGAATGTGTCCAGAGAAGGGCAACAAAGCTGGTGAGGGGCCTGGAACACAACCCTGTGAGGAGAGGCTGAGGGAGCTGGTGTTGTTCAGCCTGGAGAAGAGGAGGCTCAGGGGTGACCTCATTGCTGTCTACAACTACCTGAAGAGAGGCTGCAGTCAGGTGGGGGTTGGTCTCTTCTCCCAGGCAACCAGCAATAGAACAAGGGGACACAGTCTCAAGTTGTGCCAGGGTAGGTATAGGCTGGATATTAGGAAGAAGTTCTTCACAGAGAGAGTGATTTCCCATTGGAATGGGCTGCCCAGGGAGGTGGTGGAGTCACCGTCCCTGGAGGTGTTCAAAAAAAGCCTGGATGAGGCACTTAGTGCCATGGTCTAGTTGATTGGCTAGGGCTGGGTGCTAGGTTGGCCTGGATGATCTTGGAGGTCTCTTCCAACCTGGTTGATTCTATGATTCTACTCAGCTTCTACATTCAGTCTCGAGCAAAAAGCAGCAATACTTATAGCCATGCTGTACAGATATAAATCTGTAGATTATCCAAGTTTACCTAAGCTATTTTCATTTCAATTTTTGGAAATGACAAAAAATTAAATCCACTAAAAATGTTTGAATCTCAAAGCATCCATTGGAATAATCTCCCAAGGGAAGTAGTGGACTACCCTGCACTGGTCAGCTTTAAGACTCAGCCTGACAGGGTGCTGAGCCATCTTGTTTAAATCACACTATCACCTAGAAAGATTGGACTAGATTATCATTTGGGTCCCTTGCAACCTGGCATTCTGTGACTGTGTAGTTCTTTGAAATGAAGCTAGGAGTAAGTTAAATATAAACCTGTTTGTCAGAGAGATAGATGAGTTTCTATCTTTGTGACAATGTATTTATTTCTTGTGAGTTAGCACCTTCATTTTTCTCAAGATGTTTTGTTTGCAGAGAAGTTAGCTGTGTTAAAACATGAAGACACGAAGTGGAAGAGCCTGGGAATGTGGACTTGTATTTAGCAGAATAAATTATATTTTCCCAACACTTTCTATCCAGGGATATTGTGGCATTTTATAAACAAGCTGAGACCTACACACCAAATTTTATCTCTGTTCTACAAATAGGGATACTGAGGAACATGAGAAGGTAGATGCCAGGGGTCATGGGAAATCACAGTATCACAGTATTATCAGGGTTGGAAGAGACCTCACAGATCATCAAGTCCAACCCTTTACCACACAGCTCAAGGCTAGACCATGGCACCAAGTGGCACGTCCAATAAGACCACTTTCTTGGCTCATAGGTTTATTCTTGCCATTCTGTGCCCTGTTCCTCCCATACGCTGGAAAGTGGAGGTGTTAGCTACGTTGCCCTAAACTACAGCCTCATGACACCACAGTGACCAACTACTAAAAACTACCTGCCTGGTCAAACTTAATTTTTAAATGTAGTTCAGATGTTTCCTAAGAATTCCAGAACTGATGGTTGCCTTCTAGTCTTAACATCACCTTTCTGCAGTACTCCTTATTTCACTACTCTCCCTTAAAAAACATAAATGATGATTTCAGAGTTGACTGCTCCAAGTCTATCATATGGTTAAATATGAGTAAAGGGCTAACTTACAATGCTGCTTTTCTTTGCAAAAGTCAAACTGTTCATCATATTGAAAAGTTACATAATTTACATATTTTAAGTCTTTGGGGAATAGCAGAGGTACGTGACAAAAAATAAGTTGTGTTGTAACTGCTACAACACAGTGGATCCATATTACTAACTTGCTGAAGAAACTACAATAATAATATTAAGCATGAAAAACTGAGTTAAAAAAATGTCTCGGGGGGACCTCATTGCTGTCTGCAGCTACCTGAAGGGAGGTTGTAGCCAGTAGGGGTTGGTCTTTTCTCCCAGGCAACCAGCAATAGAACAAGGGGACACAGTCTCAAGTTGTGCCAGGGTAGGTTTAGGCTGGATGTTAGGAGGAAGTTCTTCCCAGAGAGAGTGATTTGCCACTGGAATGGGCTGCCCAGGGAGGTGGTGGAGTTGCCGCCCCTGGAGGTGTTCAAAAGACTGGATGAGACATGTAGTGCCATGGTCTAGTTGACTGGCATGGGCTGGGTGCTAGGTTGGACTGGATGACCTTGGAGGTCTCTTCCAACCTGCTTGATTCTATGATTCTATTTTGGGTAAGGTACTTCATTATAATAATGATTTCAACCCAAAGAGGGAAACTCATTTTTCTTGTAATGAAGCCAAGGAATAATGATCATAAAAACTTGCATCCACATGGAAAAAAAATTAAAGTGTGCCTTTTTTTTTTTCCTCTGACTTTGATCAATTATGTTTTACCTCTTCTTTAAAACTCAGTAGTTCAAGTAGGACAAACCTATTAGTGCAAGGGAATGAGAAGGACAGCAAACATACATGGCAGCAATCCTATTGGAAATGACAGTATATTTTCATTCAAGATATTTATAATATTGTAAAATAAGATAGGTAAGCTTCACACAACCAATCATCTCTTAAAAATCTGAGGAGTTAATCTTTCACTGTAAGAAAATTAGCTGATCTTTCCTAATTCTTAATGATAGATAAATCCAGACTGCTAGAAATGACAGTGTCTGATGAAAAAGCATAGATTTTCCGCTGCACCATGTCCAAAATGATCATGAGGTTGCACTCAATAAATTTGTGGTACTAACAGTAGCTCTAAAATATTGTAAAACTCAAATTACACTCATAAAAGCTGGGGTCATTTGGATAGATGTGCACACACAGAGCTAGAGATTGAAGACTAGCCTTGCTTCTGGTGAATTGTTTCTACCATTTATTGCTGTCAAATCTCATCCCCCATCTACAAGCAAACTCCTCAGAAACAAACTGTATCTAATTTCATTATGACCTTGAAAAGTTTTCATAACGATAATAAACAGAACTCCTGTGACGTCTGCTTGGCCAAAATCCTCATCTGTTGTGCATCTACAAGGCATATGAGTCATAGAATCAACCAGGTTGGAAGAGACCTCCAAGATCATCCAGGCCAACCTAGCACCCAGCCCTAGCCAGTCAACTAGGGCATGGCACTAAGTGCCTCATCCAGGCTTTTCTTGAACACCTCCAGGGACGGTGCCTCCACCACCTCCCTGGGCAGCCCATTCCAATGCCAATCACTCTCTCTGGGAAGAACTTCCTCCTAACATCCAGCCTAGAACTACCCCAGCACAACTTGAGACTGCGTCCCCTTCTTCTGTTGCTGGTTGCCTGGGAGAAGAGACCAACCCCCACCTGGCCACAGCCTCCCTTCAGGTAGTTGTAGACAGCAATGAGGTCAGCCCTGAGCCTCCTCTTCTCCAGGCTAAACACCCCCAGCTCCCTCAACCTCTCCTCATAGGGTTTGTGTTCCAGGCCTCTCACCAGCTTTGTTGCCCTTCTCTGGACATGTTCCAGCACTTCAACATCCTTCTTGAATTGAGGGGCCCAGAACTGGACACAGGACTCAAGGTGTGGCCTGAGCAGTGCTGAGTCCAGGGGAAGAATAACCTCCCTTGCCCTACTGGCCACACTGTTCCTGATCCAGGCCAGGATGCCATTGGCTTTCCTGGTCACCTGGGCACACTGCTGGCTCATGTTCAGCTTACTATCTATCAGTACTCCCAGGTCCCTTTCTTCCTGGCTGCTCTCCAGCCACTCAGTCCCCAGCCTGTAGTGCTGTTTGGGGTTGATGTGGCCAAAGTGCAGAACCCTGCACTTGGCCTTGTTAAATCTCATCCCATTGGCCTCTGCCCACCCATCCAGCATTACTAGATCAAGTAGTTTCCTGAAACTATCAGAACTCCCTCACATGCCAAGATTTTTCAACACAGTGTTACATCATTTTCCAGAAAGAGAATTACTGTGCCTCCCTGAGATGTTTGTGCCCCCCAATTAAGTGAGCATGACATATTTTCTTTGATAAATATGTTTCATAGCAATATATCAGCTAAAATCTGTGTACTGCTCAATGTGAAAACAGGTGATAAAGCTAAAGTTCTTTAATGATAGATTATTTTTAAAAGAACTACACTAAATTACATTATTTTATTCATCTTTGGACTCCAAGAACAGACCTTCTTCTTTCAACAGTATCTGAACAACATCCTGGAAAAAACTGAGATCCTTTCCAACCTCTTTCTTTGTGGCTATCAAATCATTTGCAGAAGTTTCCTTTCTCACAGTGTAAAGCTACCTTTACTGAGGGAATATCACTACAGTGAGCTATAATAGCTAGAATGAGTCTGGAACCTTGAGAAAGAATATATGAAGCAGCTGCTTATCTACTTAACTGAATGGAGTTAAATGGTCTTTGCTACTGATAATTAAGAATATGAATTAATTTTGAGCTATTAAACAGTGGACCCCCTTTAATCACCCTGTGGTTCTTATGAGCTTCTGCATACTTTAAACAAAGAGGTAATAGTTTTGCCCACCTGATCATGCTGCTGGTTAAGTGACTTGGGTATTTGTTTTAGATGTTAAATCAAAAATACCTTCCTCACTCAGGCAATACTGATCTTTCCCCCCCCCTTCTTTAGCCTTTCTAGTGAAATCCTATTAGTTTGTAAGTTTAGCATTAAAAAACTGACATCATATGCTTTTATTTTTGTTCTCAGTAGCATAAGCACATCTACACTGAGTCACAATCAAAAACCATCTAGTGCAGTATGCAGTTTTGAAACTGGCCAAAAGCAGAAGTCCAAGGAAGAGAAGAGTCTAAATAATATACAATTTTAGATACTCTCCCAGCCTCCAGCCACATGTGGCTCAAGGTCTGTCTGACATAAAAATTATTTCTGTGTACCCAAAACCATACTACTCTTCTATGTTGTTCAATCTCCTTCTGCACCCACATAAGAGTGCAAATCACAGAATCAACCAGGTTGGAAGAGACCTCCAAGATCATCCAGTCCAACCCAGCACCCAGCTCTGGCCAGTCAACTAGACCATGGCACTAAGTGCCTCATCCAGGCTTTTCTTGAACACCTCCAGGGACGGTGCCTCCTCTGGTCCTCAGGGACAAGGGAGCAGAACAGAGATGGCAAATCGTTAAGGACATTTTGCATAGAGTGCAAAAGTTCTTGATCCCCAGGTGTAAGAAATCATGCCTGAGTTGAGACCAGCTGGTCATACTAAGTGGCAAAAAGGAAATGCACAGGCAGTAGAAGCAGGGACAGTTATCTTGAGAAGAATATAGGGACATGGCCAAGTTGTGTAGCGACCATAAGTCTATGGGACCTGATGAGATGCATCTCAGTTCTTAAGAAACTGGCTGAGAGTTACCAAGCCACAGTCCATAATATCTGAAAAGTGCTGGCAGTCAGGTGAAGTCCCTGGTGACTGAAGAAAGGAAACACTGGGGCCATTTTAAAAAGGTGTAGGAGGAGAACCTTGGGAACTACTGACCTGTCAGGCTCACCTCTGTGCCTGGCAGATCCTCCTAGAAACTCTGATAAGGCACATAGAGGACAGGCATGTGATTTGAGAGCCACCATGGCTCCAGCAAGGGTAAGTCCTGTCTGACCAGACTAGTAGTTTTCTACCTTGGAGTGGCTACATCAGCAGGCAAGGGAAAAGCTATGGATGTCATCTACCTGGACTGCTGTAAAGCCTTTGACACAGCCCCCACACAAAAACTGGTGACAAGTGGTGACCTATGGGAATCCATACTAAGACAAGTGCTGTTAAATATCGTTATCCACTGAAGAACTGAGTGCACCCTCTGCAAGTTTACAGGAGACACCAAGCTGAGTGGTGCAGTTGACACACCTGAGGGTGTGTACCTAAAGAGACCTGGACAAACTTGAGAAGTGGGCCTGTGTGAACTTTCTGAGGTTCAACAAGCCCAAGTGAAAGCCCCTGCACCTGAGTTGGGGCAACCCTTGAGATCAATACATTCTGGGGAATGATGTGGTTGAGAGCAGCCCCACAGAGAAGGACTTGAGGTTACAGATGAAAAGCTGGACATGGGCCAGCAATGTTGATTTGCAGCCCAGAAGGCTGATCACATTTGGGCTGCATTAAAAGCAGTGTGGCCAGTAGGTCAAAGGAGGTAATTCTGCTCCTCTACTCAGCTACAGCAAGACCTCACCTGGAATACCACATCCACCTCTGAAGCCCTTAGCACAAGAAGATTTTAAATTTAAAAAAAAAGATTGATTTAGACTAGATATAAGGAAGAATATTTTACAGTGAGGGTGCCAAAACACTGGAACTTGCTGCCCAGAGAGTCAGTAGATGCCTCATCTCTGGAAATATTCAAGGTCAGTTTTGACAAGGCTCTGAGCAATCTGAGCTAGCTAAAGATGTCCCTGCTCACTGGAGGGGGTGTTGGATTAGATGACCTTTAAAGGTCCCTTCCAACCTAAAGTACGTTATGATTATATGACAAATTTCTGACATCCACAATGTCCTTTGAGGAATCCCTCGGCAGAATGTTGTGTAAAGAACTGTCAATCATTTATTTATGAAATATCTTTGTCATCTTTTTGTTGTTGTTTTTTCTTCTCATTGTGTTCCTTGCTCCTAGTTATTCTTCTCATTTATAGCTCTTGGTTTGAAATCCTGCTGGCACTATGTGCAGCAGCGAAAGACTTGTCCTGTTTACCTCGGTCACCTGTGGAAGTCATCAAAAGGTTTCGTCTATGGACTACAAAACTGTGAGCAATACATTTAAGAATTTACTGTTGGGGTTTTTTTTTTAAACACTTAACATTCAGATAGGAGTGTAAAACTTATTGTACTGTCCTGCAACCTGGATTCCTACAAGAAAACGTCAGGCTCCTTTCCATCTTAAAGAGTAAGTTAGGACACCCTTAAAAAACAAAGCTTTTTCCTTTGTCTGACTTGCCCATACCTTGTAAGTTACTCTTACAAGTCTGCCTTTCATTTAACTGTTACCTTTATCCACAAAATAGTTCCCTAATATTTACTCTCAGCTTCCATCTTAGAATCATAGAATCAACCAGGTTGGAAGAGACCTCCAAGATCAGCCAGTCCAACCTAGCACCCAGCCCTGGCCAGTCAACTAGACCATGGCACCAAGTGCCTCATCCATTTTTTTCTTGAAGACCTCAAGGGATGGTGCATCCACCACCTCCCTGGGCAGCCCATTCCAATGCAAATCACTCTCTCTGGCAAGAACTTCCTCCTAACATCCAGCCTATACCTACCCCAGCACAACTTGAGAATATGTCCCCTTGTTCTATTCTGGTTGCCTGGGAGAAGAGACCAACCCCCACCTGGCTACAATGTCCCTTCAGGTAGTTGTAGACAGCAATGAGGTCACCCCTGAGCCTCCTCTTCTCCAGGCTAAACAGCCCCAACTCCCTCAGCCTCTCCTCATAGGGTTTGTGTTCCAGGCCATTCACCAGCTTTGTTGCCCTTCTCCGTAGCGCTTCTCAAAGAAACTACTTTGCTGTCCATATGGGCACTCTGGTGACTGCTACAGCCCATGACATGCTGAAGGAATCCCTCATGCCACCCACTTTCATCAGGTTAAGAATCTAGTCACAGAATATTTCTGCTTCCAAGGAGGTAATGACTGAGGAGTGAAATAAATGCATCCATGTCCAATAAGAACTGATCAAATGCTTCAGGCAGAGATTTGCATAAACCCCTTACTTCAATAGGTCCAAGAACTATGGAGACAACTATACACAACAGCTGCTTGAATTACTCTAGCATCCAGCTGATTAATTCCTCTAAAGGTAAGGCTTACAAAGTTTCGGGCATCAAGGTGGTCTAAATGTATCATTTATTAATGGAAAAACATTAATGACCTTTTCAAATTCCAAACCAGATGAGAGCAAAAAGGATTTAAAAGGTATTAATGTGCAGCAAACATCATGAAAATAATTGCACAACACTGGAGGCTAAGCAAAATGTGAGACAACATTTCCACATGTATTTCAAGGGGAGAGGGACTTGAAAATGAGTGCTACTGAGATAGATTTCAGGGGACCAAATATTCGTGCAAGCATGTCTCTAAATTGTCCTGTAATTTGGAGATGTTTCACTACATTTTGGAAAACAGAGTATTACTTCTCCTGTAACTTTGATATAAGAAAAAAGTTAATTAAGTTTGCTTATAACAAAGCAAATCCATAGAAAGTAGAAACTTCTCAGAGGGCATTAGCTGGGAGCTTGAAAGACTCAGTTAAAGAGGAAAGTTAAAAATAATCAAGTATAGGTTTGTTCACATATGACTAGATTGACAGGATCTACAAATGTTTTGAGATAATAAACAAAAAGTAGAACAGTTGTGCAGTGTAAAGCACTCATATTAATAGCCTGAAATTAAACATGGAAAAACTGAGGCTGAATATCAGGAAAGCTTCCTGGCAGTGAAACAAACTGGGTTCCCAAGGGAAACAATGGAATCTACATAGCTTTAAACTTTTAAAATGAGACCAGACAGTAACACTCAGTGTAGTTTGGGGAATATTTTTGCCTTGGCAATAGACATGGCTGCATGATTTGATACTGGTAGGTCATTGTCATCTCTGATTTTCCTAATTTTGTGAAGAAATGCATGAGCCATCCAGATGCATTATTAAGAAAGCCATCTCTGTTTTCATAAACATTAGCAAAACCTGCAGACACAGTTCCCAAAAAGATACTAATCTTTAGAAGAAAACGTTGTAGTTATTCCAACAAAACTCACAACAAGTTTTCAGTGCACAGGTCAGTAAGTTGTTTGCTACAATTTGCTCATGTGTTAGAATAATAGTCTACGTTCTGCTGATTTGATCATAGAATAATAGAATGCATTGGGCTGGAAGGAACCTCCAGAGGTCATGCAGTCCAACTTCCCTGCAGTAAGCAGGGACATCCTCAACAAGATCAGGTTGCTCAGAGCCCCATCAAGCCTGACCTTGAATGTCTCCAGGAATGGAGCCTCCACCACCTTCTTGGACAGCCTGGTCTAGTGTTGGGCCACCCTCATAGTAACTAACTTCTTCCTAATGTCCCTTGTCGTAGTGCTACATGTTCTTTTAAACAATCCCTTCCCAGCTTTCTTGTAGGTCTCCTTCAAGTACTGGAAGGTTGCTATAATGGAATAGAAATGATTTAGAATGGTTTTGTCTGATGCCTCACCCCTACAGATATTTGAGGTCAGGCTCGACAGGACTCTGGGCAACCTGATTTAGTTGAGGATGTCCCTGCTTAGAGGGGGGGTTTGGACTATGTGACTTTTGGAAGTCCCTTCCAACCCAGACCATTCTATGACAATATCATGTTCCCATAACACTGCACCCTTGTATAAAACTGTTCTCATTATAATACTGCATCCCTACATAACACTACCTCCTGTATAATGTATATCACACTGTGCACACTGAAATTCTCTACAACACCGCACCCCTATCTAACACTGAACCCCTGTTGGGTGAGGCAGTGGGAAGCCTTTCATCCTGCTGCTCTCCTTTCTTCATAGCATTTTGAATTAGGCCAGGCCCTTCCAAGACAACCAACCTCCCTGGCGCTGGGATGTAGAAAGGGGCTAAGCGTGCAGGTGGGTGGGAGGCTTTGCTCCTGCTCCATACGTACTGGGCAGCAGCTTCTTTTGGATGTGTGCAGGCAAGTGGCAACCTCTCTGTTTGAGCACAGTGTTATATAGGAGTGCAGTCTTACAGAGGTGTGCAATATTATAGCAGAATAAACCCTGCCATGTTATACAGGGGGAGAGAGTGCAGTATTATAAGGACCATGGGGCACCACATTATAGAGGCAGAGCAACCCCTTACACCATGGCACCCCTCCCCCTCTATAATGTGGCATGCTCTATCTTTCTGTATCATTGCACCCCTATATAAGACTGCATCCTCTATAATGCAGCACCTCTCCTCTCTAGAATATGGTAACCCCTATAACATAGCACCCCTCATAACGCCCTACCTGCCAATAACATTGTATCCCTTATACAACACTACTCTCCTATACAACTTTGCACCCCTACATAACACCAAGTTGATGTGTAGTAACTTCTCTTTTCTTTATAACACTGCACCACTATATAGCACTGTATGTAGCACTGCACCCCTGCGTAATGCTGTGCTCAGTGAGGCTGCCACATACATGCATCCAAGGGGAGCTGCTTCCCAGCACAAAAAGGGCAGGAGCAGAGACAGGGCCACGAGCAGGAACAGAGGCAGATGTGGGGGCAGGAGCAGAGCCTCCCACCCACTTGCATGCCCCACCCCTTTCCACATCACAGCATAAGGGAGGTTGATTTTCTGATGAGGAGTGAGGAAAGTAGTGGTGGTATATGTGGAGCAGAGGGGTGCTGGTCTAATTCAAAATGCTACAAAGAGAACTGCAGGTCAAAAAGCTTCACACCACATCCTCCCATCTCTGTTGTATAGGTGCACAGTGTTATACAGTGGTGCTGTATTATACATTAGCACAGTGTTATAGAGGCATGCAGTGTCCTACAGGAGAACAGTGTTATACAGCATTGCAGCGTTATGAGTGCAGTGTGATACAGGGCTGCAGTGTTCTAATGAACACCCTGTTACACAGGGGTGGAGCATTTGCTAAGAGATAGCTTGTGAGCTATGTCGCCCAGTAGTGTGAGCCCTGCAAAATCCTCTTTCATCTCATCTGATGAACAGAACTCTGTCCTGATCCTGAGTAGATGACAGTTCCAAAGAGTGCCAGGACAATTTGCCACTCAGACTTTGCTGCGTGTCATTTTGACACTGTCTCTTATTTGATGATATGTTTCATGCAGAGATTACAGTTTAGAATCAGAAAGGGTGCAATGTCATGGTTTGAGAGGTTCCAGGTTATCCCAGACTCCCTAAAAAATACTACAGAGACCAAGATTCATCCCAGAGGACAAACTAGTCACCCACAGATATAATAATTTTGTTATTCAATCCCATAAATCCTGCAAACACTTTAAGTAGCAAGGTCAATTCACTCTTTTCTCCCTGCCCTTTTCAGCTGTCCAGTGGGATCCTTATCTGGGTACATTGACATGCTTGAGCGTGTCCAGAGAAGGGCGACGAGGCTGGTGAGAGGCCTCAAGCACAGCCCTACGAGGAGAGGCTGAGGGAGCTGGGATTGTTTAGCCTGGAGAAGAGGAGGCTCAGGGGTGACCTCATTGCTGTCTACAACTACCTGAGGGGTGGTTGTGGCCAGGAGGAGGTTGCTCTCTTCTCTCAGGTGGCCAGCACCAGAACGAGAGGACACAGCCTCAGGCTGCGCCAGGGGAGATTTAGGCTGGAGGTGAGGAGAAAGTTCTTCACTGAGAGAGTCATTGGACACTGGAATGGGCTGCCCGGGGAGGTGGTGGAGTCGCCATCCCTGGAGCTGTTCAAGGCAGGATTGGACGTGGCACTTGGTGCCATGGTGTAGCCTTGAGCTCTGTGGTAAAGGGTTGGACTTGATGATCTGTGAGGTCTCTTCCAACCTTGGTGATACTGTGATACCTTGTAGGCAGCAGCCTTCAAGGCTGCCACAGTGAATCTGGTGTGTTTGGGGCCTAATTGGAAGACAAAGGGGGATGGGAGAAAACGAGCACTGGGGTTTTGGTGGTTTAGATTGATTGGGAGGAAGGTTTTGGGGGAATTCTTATGTACCCTGTACCTGTATTAGGTGTTAAGGATTCATGCATGCTGTACTTTTTCCTGCACATTTTTAAATGCAACCTTTCTGTGCTTTCTTCTCCAATTCAGTGAGAATGTTATTGGTTTACTGCCCTTTTTTCTTTAAAAAGAGTAAAGTAGAATAAGTCTGTTGCACTCCTAAACAAAAAACTGTGACACACTGTTATGTGTTTTGTGAGATGAAGTTGTCATGGTGACTACAGCTGATCTATAGGTGTCTTTTTCTCATTTAGAATCTAAAGAGATATTTTTAATAAAGCCAATGGGAAAATACTTTCAGTTTAACGTTTAACCATCTTGTTAAATATTTCCTCTTAGTAACATGCCAAAACTTTTTAAAATCTCCTGATACTCATTCCTTTCTGCACTCATTGTTTTCTTTACAAACAGAACACTTTATGGTTAGTGCCAATTCCTGGTCTTGTTTAACTTCCATACAACCCCAGCTGACGTCAGCCCCTATGCGCAGGTGTAACCGTCAACAGAGCCACAACCCCAGGTTAGCTGCAGTGAATTAAGCAGTACAGCATGTTCTAATATGCCATTAAATGCAGTGATTATCCCAGTTCAGAATGTTTTAACAAGTTGCACATTTCACTGACATACCTTTGCAGATATTTACTCTCCTGATTTAAGTCTTCAAGTTAACTGTGAAGAAACAAACCTACCTTGTGTGCCTTAAAGGAGAAAAAAAAAGGGGGGGGAAATAATGTCCAGAGCAAAGTTGTTCCACCTGTTATTTATGTCACAAAGAAACAAAAGTTAATATTCACTTACTGGCTGATCTTTATGACATGGAAACATTTTGCTTTCCAAAATTAGGTGGTTGATTCAGGGTTGGTTATAAAAACCTCCTGTTTGTTTGAGAAACAAATCTCAACTGGCAAAACATTTGATGCGGTGTTCAGCAACTATCATGAAACAGGATTAGAGAAAACAAATCAAGTAACAGGAATATTTACTCCTTTAAATAATTTTTTTTACAGTTCTCTAATAAGAAAGCTTTACATTCTGAGAACACTTAGGAGACGGAGTGTTGTTATGATAACAGCAATTTTAAAGCTTTTAAAACTGCTGCAATGAATTTTGACATACTTAGATAGTATTACTGATGGAAAAAGTAACAGTGAGAAAGCACCAATAAATCCAAGGAAAACATGATACTTATTTGTGAAACAGAAGGTTTGATGGCACTGTAGTTAAGGACGCCTGGTGGCTTTTAGAGCTCTGTTTATATTTCCAATACACTATGCAAACTTTCTTCAGCTAAAAAAAAAAAACAAACCCATGCAGTAATGGAACCAAGGGGGGGAATAGGCTATATTGTGAACAGCTGTTATACAGCCATTACAGGGTCGTGTTCCCCAAATGGCCAAGAAATGAGCAGTCCACCTTCAGGAGCTGTTTTGCTCTACAAGGGACATACATCTCTCTGCATAAGGCCACATAAACCTAGATTGTCATTTAGAGGTGAAAGCAGAATTTAAATGGCAATATGTCTATTCTATACTGTTCCTAATTTCACTGCAAATTGGCATTATATTCAGAGATGTCAGCATCATTAAATACACAAGGAGAGCTAAATTACTGGCCGGTGCAGAAGGGATAAAATATATCTACAGGAACCCATCTTTGAGATTTGTATTTCATAATCTTTAAAAATATGGTGCATTTATGTGAATTATTAACTATGACAGTGACTCTGGTATGTCAGAACCAGCCTTCACACCATTGCTTTACACAGAACAGCTCTCTATCCATTCCGCCAACCCTAACTTCATATCCCACCAAATGAAGGTAACAGTGATGGATATCCAGTGCAGTGACCATACTCTATTTCCCCCTGTTGTCCACATGCTCCTTTCTGTTTGTCCAGAAAGGACCTGGTAGAGTGGTCACAAGGTGAGTCAGTTCAGCAACCACAGCTGAAGAAAATGAAAGCACTCTTTGCAATCTATGCAAACAAAAAGATTGAATGGGGCTTCCCCTGGCTCACCTGCCTAAACTGACCCACCTCTTGGCTACTGCTCCATACTGCTGTGACAGGGAGAGAGGAAAATGCAGCCAGGAGGATCTCAATGTAGTGCAGATGTAGCATGAAACTCTACCCTTAATAGCTTTAAAACACTGCAGGGTGTTATTCCAGTTTCAGTGGAATGTTAAATAGACTGTCCCTTATCAAAGCCACCCCTGTAAAAGCATACAGATAGGCTGCATTTTTCTAAGCACAGCATGATCTCTAGTTACATCACAAGAAGCTCACTCAGCTTTTTGAGCTATCATGTGTGTATGTAGAGTGAAGGCCCCATAGCTATTGGGACCAATTAATTGTTTTCCTTTAGGAATTTTGCTCCTTCTAAATTCATTTGGTAGTACAAGCAGACACCCTAGGAGCTGTGGGGCATTTCTGGCTTATGGGTCACCCAGCTGAATATCTAATCAGCTTGACCTTTGCCCATTACAGAAACCTTGTATTAACTCTCATAAGTTTGTTCATTTCCAGAATCAGGTGGAAATTATTGTGGAGTTTTTGTTCAGTTTTCCTTTATACAAGGAGTCAACAGGTTTACATGCAGTCAGAAACCATGTCTCAAAACGAAAGGCAATTCTCTGGAAAGGTCTTTGCACAAGGTCACACCTAACGTCAGAATAAGAAAACACTGCATTAGCTGAGTACTCTTTGTGATCTCAGTAGAGGAAAACCTTGCCAGTGAGTGTTTTCAGTGCTAGTCTTGACATATTTCTTTTCCGTACATATATTTGTAGTAAGATTGCTTAACTAAACATTGGAGCCTCAAGATGTGCTAACATGCAGGGCTGTCTCTGTGTATGCTGTTGCTTAGACTAGATCCTGAGCCACTTCTGTCTGGAAAGAGGCAACACAGAAATATAGTAAACTGTGGTAAAAGAGAAACCAGTAAATAGCTAAATTATAAGGAACAAACCCAGTACTAATACAGTGCACAAAACTTTAACGAAATACGGTAACAAGAACAAAAAAGATAAACAGAAAGCTGATTAAAATTAGTGGTGAGATCAAAGGGACAACTTCAGCACAGTTAAAAAGAATTATGTAAGAAACAGCAGCAAAAGGCTGTTTTCCCATAAGAAACCTTAGATTAGTATATGCACTATCCTAACCAAGCGGAATGAGAAGAGGGTGTTTTGAAATGTTAGTAAATCTACAAGTAAATCTGGGGGTTTTATCTGTTTTAGACCTTTCTCCTCTGTCCTGGGAAAATTTCAGAACTGCTGACAGGCCCAGCATGGAAAATTATTACTCAGTACAGTTTCCCATACAACTGTTTTCTTACCTGTTCATGCACTAATGATCAAACAGAGCTCTTGCTCAAATTTGTTTGAAGAGGGCTGCATAGTGCTGCAGGCAACTTGGTAACGTTATACAAACTACTTGCAGTCTTTCACCTTTCCAAGAGCAAACATAAATCTAAATATAAAAGCGACAATGGTTGAAAAATGCCACTCTTCAGAAAACATTCTGCCAGAAATTACTTGCTTTTCACGTGGTTTGTTACAATTTTGTGCATAAAGTTGTGAAATATTTGCCTTGTGTTATTTCTAAAAGCGTATCTGGGGACACGATCAACACTTGCAGGGAAGACCTTAACAACAAACTGACCACTGAACATGATCATCAATGTACAACACAGAAAAAGAAGCAAAAAGCAGTTTCAGGATATTCAAATTTTAGGTCACAACCCAGACAGATATGAGATAGTGGAGACATCACACTCTGCAATTGTTCCTTCATTATTTTTCCAGTATTCCCTGAAAGGCACCTGAGAAATCAGCAGTTTTAAACTAAACTACAATCCCACTAAATAGCTATTTTGAAACCACAAAAATCAATCTTTTGCCCTTCCTTTTTGGAATATATATCAGAATCTTAAAATACCCTGGGCACATTCAAACCTGAAAAATAAACACAATATAAAAACAGTGAGGAACAAGCCAGGCTTCAAAAGTTTTGTGATTTCTCTCTAAACCGTGCAGTTTCACAGAACAACATCTATCAGTCTAACAAAATCCTTTCACAGAACGCAGCTTAAGATTAATTTGCTGAGAGGAAGGAGATTTTTTTTCCCTCCTTTTTAATCAGAAAAGTAATACAACCTAAAAAGACTGTAGGCTGATCAACAGTTCTGTGTCAGACAGAAATGAATTCCCATATTGCAGGGCTAAAACATCTTAAGTTCACATCCTTTTTTCTATTAATAGATTTTTCTGAAAAGAAAGCCAGTTCCCTTTTTCTTATTACTCAGAAATTGTACTGAGATTTTATGAATAATTCTACTTTACTTTTATACCAAGATAGCAATGGAATAATTAACAGTTGCACTAAGGTGGATACGTTTTACCCAGACAAGAACAGAGGCCCAAAAGTCAAGAAAAATAACAGAGAAAAAGGTTGCAAAAAGAATTTTCCCATGAGCTTTTTGCTTCCTACATCCTATAAACCTTGTCAGCCGAGAAAACTCAGATGGTCACGTCATACCAAAAGGATAGTGACTTTGCCAAGCAGTGACACTGTTTATGCACACTTGTTCCTCTGATGATGGTACTGTTCCAGTAGTAAAACAGATTTTAGAAGTGTTCTTTGCAGAAACTATTGAGACAAGAGGAAGAGCTTTGTGAACTAATGCAAACAGAAGCATAACTAAAACAAATACCAAAAAGCACTATTTCACCTGATTTTTCTACACTCCCTGAGAATGCAGGAGACTTTCATAGGTTAGTAGAAGTCTCTCAATAAATTTGACGTTCCTCTTTTGTGTCTCCTTAACAGCAAATTTTATAACATCCTTTTTGGTATGCCCAGAAGAGACTGTGGAAATATTTCATAGCACTGGTTTATGTTGCATTTTGTTCTATTTCTACAAGTGTTTTAAAAAGAAGAAAAAAGGGGGGGGGAAGGAGAGAAGTTTGCTTCTGCTGCAAAAGTAACCAGCTATCTATTGCTTTATTAAAGATGTACAAGGCAAGACTTCAGGTGCAGGGTACCAAAAATTAAACACTTGACCCAAAAATTAGGCCATAATTTCAATTTTCCATGTTCTGGACTAATTGCACTATACTGTATATGAAGCTGTCTGGATGAAAGCAGTCTGAAAGCATGTTGAAACTGTGCTGGCATCAAAATAAAGATGTGTTGGTAGTGGGTTTGTTCACAAGAGCATAAAAAAAAGCCTAGGATGTGTGAAGGCTTCTGATTTGTGTTATTGAGTAGATTCTTACTCAGCTTTATGTAACAGTTGTAGATTTAATAATTTTGACAGCCTTGAATTTTTGCCCTGAGCTTCAGGTCTGAAGGAACCAGGAATCTCAAAGCGAAATTGCTAACGAAAGCACTCTGGAGAACAATGTGACTATCTTGAAAAGTCCCCTAGCAGAGCCGTTTTGTCATTTGAAACAACCCAGTCAGCACAAAAGAGCTGCGAAGAGAAGAATCCCTCTCCGAGTTGGGCAGAATCCCCTGGGGACTGTATTTAGCAGCCCTAGCAACCCAAAAGCCAGTCTTTTAAATCCTGAATTTAGTAGAAAGTTAATACTATCAATTTGAGAGAAAACCACCAGGCAGTAAAAGCCATGAGTCAGTTGGCAAAATTACCTCTCTGTCATATTTCAAGTGCCAGGGAACTCAGGAACCACTCTAAAGTAAAATCACTAGGATTTAATTCAAGTGTAAAACAATATATTTTTACCTAGCTTCAGAAAAGGCTCAAGTGTTTTGGATAAAATCTCCAAATTAGTAAAACAAAACCACACAAACAAACAAAAAAAAAGCCACCTAGGATGGAAAAATTCGGTGTAGGTTATAAATTAAAGACATAAATTAAAGATCTTTATAATCAAAATGTGTGGCAACTTCTGCACAACTGTGTTTTGCTCTTTCTATTGCTTCTACTACATTTATATCTTTATTGTCCTCATTTCCAACTTGAATTGTATTACTGCCCAGAGGCCTGTCTGCATGTAAAAAGTCTTTTTCTTCCTTTTTAAATGCTCATTCTCCTTCATCTCCTCCTGCAGCTATCTACTACAGCACATGCTAAAAATACTGCATTAGCACTGAACACATAGTATTTGGCTCCCATTAGGGTTGCAGATGGGGCATCATTGTCTTAGCAGACTACGACTTCCTATTCAAGAAATGGCATTCACAGGATATAAATTTACTTAAAGCTAAAATATTTTTCATTTCATCATTCATTATACCATCATTTCCTCACAACTTGTTTCCCCGTGCTACTCCAGCTCATTTTCACATTAACAGTTTGTTTATGGAAGTGCTTTTCAGCCTGTTAAAATTTTATTGTGAAATATTTTGACTAGGAGGCAGAGCACTCATCTCTGAAGAAGAATAGGGACAGTAACCTGGTATACCCCTTAAATGAGCCAAGGTTTTCTGTCATAGAAACATAGAATCAAGGAGGTTGGAAGAGACCTCCAAGATCATCCAGGCCAACCTAGCACCCAGCCCTAGCCAGTCAACTAGGGCATGGCACTAAGTGCCTCAGACAGTCTTCTCTTGAACACCTCCAGGGATGGTGACTCTACCACCTCCCTGGGCAGCCCATTCCAATGCCAATCACTCTCTCTGGCAACAACTTTCTCCTAACATCCAGCCTATACTTCGCCCGGCACAACTTGAGACTGTGTCCCCTTGTTCTGTTGCTGCTTGCCTGGGAGAAGAGACCAACCCCCACCTGGCTACAGCCTCCCTTCAGGTAGTTGTAGACAGCAGTGAGGTCACCCCTGAGCCTCCTCTTCTCCAGGCTAAACAACCCCAGCTCCCTCAGCCTCTCCTCATAGGGTTTGTGCTCCAGGTCCTTCAGCAGCTTTGTTGCCCTTCTCTGGACATGTTCCAGCACCACCTCAACATCTCTCTTGAATTGAGCGGCCCAGAACTGGACACAGGTCTCAAGATATGGCCTGGCCAGTGTTGAATACAGGGGCAGAATAACCTCCCTTGTCCTACTGGCCACACTGTTCCTGATACAGGCCAGGATGCCATTGGCTTTCATCTTCACCCTACTATCCACCAGCACCCCCAGGTCCCTTTCTGGTTGGCTGCTCTCCAGCCACTCTGTCCCCAGCCTGTAGCATTGCTTGGGGTTGTTGTCCACTTCAATTATAGTTTATCACAGCAAGAAATCACTGTAATTTGCATAATGTTCCATAAATACTTAATCATATCTATGGAGTATCCATGGATAAGACACCACCCAGGACAATATAAAATTATCATACTTTAAAAAGAAGAAACTACTTTTTATGCATTTACTTCTTCACTTACCCCATGAAAGAGCCACTTTACACAAGGCCAGACACTGTCAAAGATTTCTCTATTGTAACTCCATCCATCTTAAATATCAAAAATGTTTTAAGATTCTCTTCCCAAAAAGGGCAATAAAAAGGGAAGGTATTTCTTTGTGTTGACAGATAATCAAAAGCAAAACATCTAACCAACTCTACATGGAAGTCCAGAGCAAGATTACTTATTTTAAGAATGGCTGTACTCATTTTAAATTAAAATACAGTGATAAAAATAATCTATTATACTCAATAATACCTACATGTATATACATTTCAACTTCTGAAGGTGTTCTAAAGGTCTCTACAGCATCTTCAGAAAGCTAGCTACTAGGAACACAAAGTTCTGTAGGAGTTGCTATGGGTTAGACTGTTTTGGAAGAACATGTGAAAAAAGAAAACCAAACAATAATTAGAAAGTGCTCACAGAAATCACCTGTCAGCTTCCTCTGCTGTTTTCAGAATATGATTCTAATTAGAGTAATCCTAGAGGTCTCAGTGATCAAATGATGCCTCAACAACTAACTTTGTATGAACATATTTACCACTCAGCCTTTAATTCTCTGTAAATTCATTGTCTTCATTCATGGTCAACAGGGCACGCCTTTCACACCTTGTTCATGTTCTGCCACATGGCTATCTATGTTTGAGAACATGGATATGTTATGTTCTCCATAATTGAGACTCTACAATATTATGTCTGTGAATATCTCTTCAAGTGCTGCCAGGAGAAGTGTCAAGACAAAAGAAAAACTTCAAAACCTCAGAACTCTGATGCCTCCCAAGATTTCATTCCAAAAACCTGTTGTTTCTCTTGTATTTGCATCCTCACACCTGGTGTCTTGGACCTGATGCCTAACCAGCGTTAGATACTGAAACATTTTTCAGCATCTTGAAATTCATTGTTCTACAATTTTAAGGAAACATTTTCCCATTGCATCTTAAAAAAAAGATTTTACTAAGCAATCTCACAGCTGCAAACGTCGGTACCAAATGCCTGAAACAAGCCAAACATCATTACCAGACGTCTGAAACAAGCCAAACGTCGGTACCAAACGTCTGAACCAAGCCAAACATTGGTACCAAACATCTGAAACAAGCCAAACGTCAGTACCAAACGCCTGAAACAAGCCAAACCTCGGTACCAAACGCCTGAAACAAGCCAAACGTCGGTGCCAAACACCTGAAACAAGCCAAACCTCGGTACCAAACGCCTGAAACAACCCAAACATCGGAACCAAACGCCTGAAATAAGCCAAACGTCGGTACCAAACGCCTGAAACAAGCCAAACGTCGGAACCAAACGTCGGGACCAAACGTCTGAAACAAGCCAAACGTCGGTACCAAACATCTGAAACAAGCTAAATGCCAGTACCAAACACATGAAACAAGCCAAACGTCAGTACCAAACGTCGGTACCAAACATCTGAAACAAGCCAAACGTCGGAACCAAATGCCTGAAGCAAGCCAAACGTCAGAACCAAACGTCTGAAACAAGCCAAACGTCGGTACCAAACGCCTGAAACAAGCCAAACGTCGGTACCAAACGCCTGAAACAACCCAAATGTCGGTACCAAACATCTGAAACAACCCAAACATCGGAATCAAATGCCTGAAACAACCCAAACATCGGAATCAAACGTCTGAAACAAGCCAAACGTCGGTACCAAACGTCTGAAACAAGCCAAACGTCGGTACCAAACACCTGAAACAAGCCAAACATCAGTACCAAATGCCTGAAACAAGCCAAACGTCGGTACCAAACATCTGAAACAAGCCAAAGGTCGGTACCAAACATCTGAAACAAGCCAAACGTCGGTACCAAACATCTGAAGCAAGCCATATAAACCCAGAGTGGAGAATGAAAAGAGCTGCTTAAAGTTAGTAAGGGCATTTTATGCAAAATGAAGTTCACATTTCTGTGCCTGATTTATTGATTTCTAACAATAGCTTTTAACTTTCAGTCTTGCAGATTTAAATTGCTTTTATCCTAGCAGGCAACTTTATGTTCCTACACCTATAATTTTGTTGGCTTCTGTTCAAATGATGAACAATTTTAACTGAAAGCCTTAAATACCAAAGCTTCACTGACAAGTTTTAAATTACATCAAATGGACCTCTGTTATAAGATTCCAAGCAGGCAAAACTCTTGTTGCTCAAGCTGCAAACCAGCAATCATGTTTAATAGCCACTTCAGAAAAAGGAAGGACTGTCACATTTTTTCCAAGCCTTAACTTATATTCTGAACAAGGAACAATTAAAACTAAACAAAAATACCCCCCACAAATCACTTTCTTTACATTTGATAGCATGTAGAAGGACTCTTTTGCCTATTTAGAGATGCAACCAAGAAAATCTAACTAATTCTAGTTGCATCACTCAGTTTCATGCTGTCAAAGAGTGGTTTGGCACCAGAGTTTTACTTACCATAAAACACTATCTGCATATTTGCAAAGTGTAAAAAAAAATACCCTGTATCTCTTTGGAGATAATGTTGTGCACATGGTATTTCTTGCTGCAGTTTGGATCTGCCTGGTTGGAGTCCAGGTTTGATAATGCCAGAATATTCTAGACTTTCATAAAATTGTTATGCAATTGGTAGTCCTTGTACCAGCTCTTTATTACTTTGCCAGAAGAATTTCATATGGAACTGTACCACTGACATGGTTAATACCTGTTAGCTGACATAAGGCCTTATTGTGGCCTTCCAGTATCTGAAGGGGGCCTACAAAAAAGCTGGGGAGGGACTTTTTAGGCTATCAGGGAGTGACAGGACTAGGGGGAATGGAGCAAAGCTGGAGGTGGGGAGATTCAGACCAGACACAAGGAGGAAGTTCTTCACCATGACAGTGGTGAGAGCCTGGAATGGGTTGCCCAAGGAGGTGGTTGAGGCCCCATCCCTGGAGGGGTTTAAGGCCAGGCTGGATGGGGCTCTGGCCACCCTGATCTAGGGTAGGGTGTCCCTGCCCATGGCAGGAGGGTTGGAACTAGATGATCCTTGTGGTCCCTTCCAACCCTGACTGATTCTATGATTCTATAATGGTTCATTTCACACAGGAATTGGTATTGATGTTTGCTGAGCTGAGTAGCCACTTTAAACATGCTCACCAATGGAATAAGACTACTTCTATGAGTCCAAAGAAGAGCCACAAAGATGATTAAAGGACTGAAACATCTCTTATACAAGGACAGGTGCAGAGCCTATCTGGGATATTTCATTGTCAAGATCTGACTTCTGATATCCTTAGAAATATGTAGCATCTTTAAAGTAAATTATAAAGCTGTTTAATTCTTTTCAGTAAAGTCTGCAATTCTCACAGAACTGTTTCAGATGTGGAAAAATGCCTGAAGTGTTGCGGTGGACACGAGAAGCTACTGAGTCAGCACAAAGTGCCTGCAGTGATGTTCTATTTACAAGATGAGCATCATTAATAAAAGACTTAAAATTCCCTCAGGCACCAATGAGATTAGTCTCTGAAGAGGGTCTGGGGAACCTGTGTTCTGGTTTATAGAACAATTAACAGTTGGACTTTTACACATGGAAGAGATTGAAAATACTCTCGTTCAGACTTTTTGCTCACTGCTTCTACCACTAGACAGTCCAGCAGAGGACAAGAAAAGAAGTGCTCATATGAAGGCCCACACTAATGACAGTCAGCTCCCTTGGAGATTGATGGTAAAGAATGTGTTGCTTGCCAAAGGAATTTCACCATGTCCAACAGTTCCTCACTGATGGGTAAAGCTATCCCATGTAGACACAGCTGTGTGCAATACATCCAGCACTGTAAGGATTTTCCTGGACTGCTTCCACACAGATGTCAAGCAACTTTTCTCATAAGATTTTGGAAGGATTTGTAATCATCTGGGATAAAAGAGTATGATTAAGGTTGGCTGGCTCAGCTGGTGCTGACAAATGTACTGGCATCTGCTTTTCCTCCTCCTGAAAATAATTTTCCAAGGGAACCAGATCAGCAACAGCCTGAGAAATAGGAGGAATAAATGTATCTTTCATTGTCTTTGTGGTGAAACCTTATGGGGTTTTGAGATACCCCATGGTGACCAAAAAGAGGTAACACTTGAAGATCTGAGGTCCAGACAGAAGGATCCCAGTAAGCAGAATATTACGAATGCTTGGTGCAGGAAATAACAGAAGGACAAGATCCGTGTGGTTTCGAGCAGAAAGTATCTCTGTTGCCTTGCACATCTGGAGAGGAAGATAAATATTTCTTCTAAGCAGAGTACTGTGTTGCAATAGAACCTAGAGCCTTTCCAGGGTACCAAGGTAGGCACCAAGAAACTACGTAAGGAATTCTAATAACACTGGGTGTAACAAATTTCTGTTGACTGTCTGTCATGGTAGGACTAAATAAGCCAAAATAGGCTTATACATGTCCTGGCCTGCCCAGACAAGTTTTTCTGCTCTCCCTCTCCCTGCTATAGGGAGAAGCAACTGCAGGAAAGAGGACAAAGAACCTGGAGCCGCTGAGTCTAAGGACTGTGGCTTGCCCAGACTTGTTTTGCTCATCTTTACATCCTATGGTGAACAAGGTACACACACTTAGCTTGTGCCTGCCTTGTGCAAGGCCTGTGTTTTTCCCAAATTTGGGTAAAGCAAGCCTATGTCTTCACCTAATATGGTTGAGCTCAGCTAACTGCCATTCTGATTGGCTGTTCTATGTCCAAAGGTCCATTAGTTTTGGGCTGTACTGATAAAAAGAGATGAGCAGGTAACTCAACATGCTCTGCAATTGTATTCATGCTTGCCTGTTGTTGCCTGCCACAATTGCTCTCTGCCTCTGGCAGTGATTCTGCCATTGCCTTCTGCAGCATTATGGTAAGCTATAAGCTAGCTCTGCTGAACTGTCTGAAAACTGCCTGCCTCAAGTTTACCAGGAACAGGCTTTAAATGTCTCCACATGATTGGCCTGTATAGCCAGTGTGCTGTTGTGCTGAGACAGCACATCATAAGATATCCTGCCTGCACCTGAAAGTCTCCTGCCAAGACAGGAAGTCCTGGAGATACACAGATCATCCAGAGAAATCAAGATAAGGTCAGAGATTGTCTGCCTCCTTTCCCCAGCACCCTGTGAAGCTTAGGAAGAATCAGAAGCCTTAGCAGCTAAGAAGACACTAACAGAACCCTTTACAAGTGTTTGGGTACTGTCTGAAGCTGTAGCTAGCCCCACAAGTCAAGAAAGAATATTTTGTGGGTAAATACTTCAAGCCTCTTGTAATTTACCAATTGCCTTCTGCCATAAGCAGAGAAGAGCTCCCTGAGTCCATCTAGTGGGCAAGCAATATATACTGACCACAGGAACTTTCTCTTCCAGTTCAATTAATGTTTATATACTGCTAGTTATTTCTAGATGCAGTTAATCCTTTGTAGAATGTTTCCATGACCATTGCAGAAAAATCTAATTATTATTTTAAAATAGTGGTCAGAGTGGTGAAAGTTCTGAATATTGAAAATTAACAAATATTAGTTTTTAAAATCTCATCTCTCATCAATTAATTACTCCTCCATTGGACTGTCACATAGTGTTAGAAGGCTGAGTAAAGAAATGGAATTATTCTTTTGTAAGTATGCATTTGCTCTTTGCTAATATATTAATTTTAATTGTGACTTTAGCTACTAAAATCTGATAAAAAGATTCACATAATTGAAATTATAGAATCATAGAACTGGTTTGGCTGAAAAAGATCTTTAAGTCCAACCATTACCTAGCTCTACCAAGGCTGATGCTAAACTGTATCACTCAGCACCACATCTCTGCCTCTTTGAAACACCTCCAGGGTTAGGGATGCAACCACCTCTCTGGGGAGCACGATACAGTGTTCAAGAACATTTTTGATCAAGTTTCTTCTAATGTCCAATCTAAACCTCCCTTGGTGCAACTTGAAGCTGTTTGCTCTTGTGCTATCACTTGTTCCTAGAGAGATCAATCCCCACCTGGCTCTAACCTCCTTTCAGGGAGCAAAGAGGTCTCCCCTTAGTCTCTTTTAACTTCAGTTGAATGACCCTAGTTCCCTTAGCTGCTTCTTACCAGACCTGTTCTTCAGGCCCTTCACCAGTTTTGTTGCCCTTCTCCAGATATTCTCCAGCACCTCAATGTCATTCTTATATTGAGAGCTCCAAAACTGAATGCAGTACTCAAGGTGTGGCCTCAGCAATACTGAGAGGAAGATTCCATAAAGTACCAAGGAGAGTCAAAGCAGTTTAATCCACACCTGATCACGATGGTTTGCAACTGGTCAAATCTATTTTCTGCTTCATTTATGGAGGGGGACGCTGATAATTTATAGAAGCATCCTAACTGTCATGCCATCAGACTCCTCTGCTAAGTAATGAAATAGTCACTAAACTAAGTTTGAAAACAGTTATTTGCCTCAGTGATTGAGACATTAGCATGGAAGCCATTAACTGGAATTGGTTTCTATCCTAGTATATATACAAGTGCTAAAACATGAAAAGAAGACATTATGAGACCAAGTCCGTAATTCCCTCTGATCCAGTGATTAGGAGTGTTTATACCCAGTCAGATCATTTGGACTAAGTTTTATTTGCTTCATCTTGCTTAAGTGATAAATCTTTCTTTTGCTGAGCTCTTAAACGAGAAGATATGTGTGTGTGTGTAGCCTTGCATAAATATCATGAAGGATATCAGTCAAACAGTTGCCTGAATATTGCACCTAAAAGGAGCAAAGTACAGTTTGGGACATAGAATAAGGTAATCTTAAGTAGATGTAAAAGTGGTGCACCTCCTTGTTTGGCACTGGTGAGATCAGCATTAGAACACCTCAATGTAACTAACTGGTCATAATTCAATGAAGATTTTGAAAACTGGATGTAAAACTAGAGAGAAAAGCCACAAATAAAAGGAACTTAATGCCTTACAGTAACACTTCTGGAGTTCAGTCTTTATAGAAATAAAGTCAGTTGAAAGAGTTCCTAGCACAGAGTCTACAATGATACAAATATAAGGGCCAAAATCTTAAATCAGAGAAATAGCACTAGAGTTGTCTTAACAATGAAAGCAACTAACATTAGAATAATTTGCAAAATACATGTTAGAAAATCTGTCATCAATCATCATAACATCTTTTTTTTCCCTATAAGATATGATTCACCTAGTAAATGTTGCTGAATTTGAAGCAGAGATTTATTCTTTTTATTCTATTCATACTTCATTAATCATCAAGTTAACACAGATAAATACAGTTACCCCTACTTGTTTGTAAAACCCATAAATTAAAACAAACCAGTATATTTTTAGAAATAAAGCAATTGACATATGACAGTCTCAAGTTGTGCCAGGGTAGGTATAGGCTGGATATTAGGAAGAAGTTCTTCACAGAGAGAGTGATTTCCCATTGGAATGGGCTGCCCAGGGAGGTGGTGGAGGCACCGTCCCTGGGGGTCTTCAAGAAAAGACTGGATGAGGCACTTAGTGCCATGGTCTAGTTGATTGGTTAGGGCTGGGTGCTAGGTTGGACTGGATGATCTTGGAGGTCTCTTCCAACCTGGTTGATTCTATGATTCTATGATCGTTAAACCATCTCTAATGTCATTTGTAAGTTTTTTTTCAGATGTAAATTAGTACAAAAAAGAGGATTTGAAGTAATTGATTCTTGTTCTTGAAGCAGTGGTGAATCTCTACAGCCATTTTCCCTTTCTAAGTTTTCCTGTCTATTATGAAACTGTAGTATTTACTTCCTTCTGCAATATATGATGTTGAAGTACTGAAGATATCAAAGTACCACAACATGTAAATTATGCAGGTAACTAACAACAGTGTATAACTCCTGGCCAAGCTGGCAGCCTGTGGCTTAGAGAGGTGCACTCTGCACTGGGTTAGGAACTGGCTAGCTGGCCAGGCCCAGAGAGCAGTGGTGAATGGTGCCACATCCAGGTGGCAGCAAGTCACTAATGCTGCCCACAGGGATCAGTGTTGGACCCAATCTTGTTTAAAATGTTTATCAATGATCTGGATGAGAGAATTGAGCTCACCATTACTAAGTTTACAGATGGCACCAAGTTGGGAGCATGTGTTGATCAGTTAGAGGGTAGGAGGACTCTGCAGAGGGACCTGGACAGGCTGGATAGATGGACACAGTCCAACATCATGAATCATAGAATCAAATAGGCTGGAAGAGACCTCCAAGATCATCCAGTCCAACCTAGCACCCAGCCCTGTCCAAGCAACTAGACCACAGCACTAAGTGCCTCATCCAGGCTTTTCTTGAACATCTCCAGAGATGGTGACTCCACCACCTCCCTGGGCAGCCCATTCCAATGGGAAATCACTCTCTCTGTAGAGAAAGAACTTCCTCCTAACATCCATCTTAAGACTGTGTCCCCTTGTTCTGTTCCTGGTTGTCTGGGAGAAGAGACCAACCCCCACCTGGCTACATCTTCCTTTCAGGTAGTCATAGACAGCAATGAGGTCACCCCTGAGCCTCCTCTTCTCCAGGCTAAACAGCCCCAGCTCCCTCAGCCTCTCCACATAGGGAGAGTTTTAACAAGTCTAAATTCCAACTTCTACACTTCGGCCACAACAACCCCATTCAGCACCACAGGCTAGGGACAGAGCGGCTGGAGAGTGGCCAGGCAGGAAGTGACCTGGAGGGACTGATCAACAGCCAGTTGAACATCAGCCAGCAGTGTGCCCAGGTGGCCAAGAAGGCAAATGGCATCGTGGCCTGTATCAGGCCAGCAGGACTAGGGAAGTCATTCTGCCCCTGTACTCAGCACTGGTTAGGCCACACCTTGAGTACTGTGTCCAATTCTATTTAAGAAAGATATTGTGGTGCTTGAACGTGTCCAGAGAAGGGCAACAAGGCTGGTGAGGGGGCTGGAGCACAAGCCCTACACAGAGCAGCTGAGGGAGATGAGATTGTTTAGCCTGGAGAAGAGGAGGCTCAGGGGAAACCTTATTGCTCTGTACAACTACCTGAAAGGTTGTGGCCAGCTGGGGGTTAGTCTCTTCTCCCAGGAATCCAGTATCAGAACAAGAGGACACAGACTCAAGCTGTGCCACGACAGGTCTAGGCTGGACATTAGGAAGAAGCTCTTCACAGAAAGAGTGATTGGCATTAGGAATAGGCTGCCCAGGAATTGGTGGAGTCACCATCCCTGGAAGTGTTTTTAAAAAGACTGGATGTGGCACTTAGTGTCATGGTTTAGCTGATGTTAGGTAACAGATTTGACTTGATGATCTCAAAGGTCTTTTGCAATGTGGTTGATTCTGTGACTATTTCTCAAGTGGTCTCCGCATAAAAGAGAAGAAATTACAATTATGTCCAGGCTAGTGACTTTTTCTTTACATTCTGACTTCTTACAGACATGATCCTTTATGTAAATGCAATTTGATCATCACTCCATGTGCTATAGGAGATTTTATGTTTCACTTTTCATTGCTAAGAGAATGGAATTAAAAATAACCCTGTGTTCAGTCCAAATCAGTGTCTGGTAGATTGCTTCTTTACCTTCTATGGACTCACACTGTAAAACTCTCAACTGTCAAGTGCAATGTTTCCTTATGTGCAGTTTCATTGATTTCATCAAACTCATAAGGACTGCTCCTGGGCACAATTATCTGCAGGATGACATCTTAGTGAAGGAGCACCATCAAAGTACAACCAGGGAAAAAAAGTTTGATATAAGAAAATGAAACCCTTTTGTCAAACCAGTCGACAGGTTTCTATAAATGCATACTTGGCAATCTCACAAAGCTGCTTCACATGGAAGTTTCAAACATCTGTGTTGCAGCCTAAAAATGCCACCTTAACAGATAGATGTGTTCAGCATCTATGTAACATCCTGGGACAGTGATGGTAGCAATCCAATTCATAGTCACTTTTTATTCTGTGAATATTCACTGTAGGAAATAAGGAGAGTTTTACATATGTTAAACTCCCACCCTTCTTATTTTAAGTGAACACTTGTAGACCAGCAGGTGTGCTTTCAAACATTTAAACATGAAGAATTTGCAGTGTATGTAATCCATGCTGTGTGGCTATTGTTTTGAATTTCACTTCATTCCATAAGAGAAACCAAACTGGGCCCTTCTCTAGAAAGCTGTCAGCATGCAAGCATTTTGCTTTCATTCCTGAATTTGTTCAGAGCTTATTTACTAGCACACTACACATAAATTTGCATTTGGTGTGTTAGCCCATGCTAAGTTGAGTTGGAGTCACATTCCTTCTTTAAATGAGAGCTGGTAACTCATGGCTTTATTGCCCATGTGAGCAGTTCTTTCACTGCCAAGTCACACAGATTAATTTCAACCTCCTTTGGCAATTATTTAAACTAATTTCTTTGGCTGCACTAGAAATGAAGGAGAAGTTGGTGCTACTGAGCTTCCCAACAGCTGAGACACATTAATGATCATGCAGTCTTCTCAGTCTTTTGACTAGAGGACCAGTTCTCTTTTATCTTAGGCTCAGTCCTTTAGCCCTGACACAGTTTCTCCACCAGATAGGTGAGCTTTAACACATACTAGTCTGTAACGTGTCCCTACAACATTACAGTTAGGAACTACTGTGGTCTTGATATCCTACTTAATTTGGCTGTGTAGAAGTATTCTAAAGGAGCTGGGAGACAAGCTGCCCATTCAAATTCACCTCTTGAACAAGAACATAGTGCATGGATTGAGGAAATTAGCTCACTAGTCAAGACTGCAGTTACATCAGCAGCTGTGCAAAACCAGCCACTGCCTACTCACATGTCCAAGGGTGTTCTGACTTGATTGCAAGTCCCCTATCCACCAAGATCTCAAAGCTCCTTTTAAAAGAAATGATTCCCAATGATGACCTCACTCTTCTCATAAGAGGAATCACTGCAAGGCAGTGGTCAAAAAACATTCTTCTGCCTGAGGCATACAATCTACTCTCTAATTGCTGTTGCTCATCCTTGGTCACTGATGGCAATGCCGGGCACTATCCTCATAGCAGTGAAGCAATCAGCAATAGAGCAAGGATTCTAGCTTTTGCTTCAGCTGAAGCTAAAGGCCTTAGACAACACAATAAATACCAGAAATATGTAAGACAGATGGTCTCAACTTTAAGAACTGGAAAGATATAAGGCCTTTGTGAAGAAGTAGCTTTTTTGAATGACTACCTCGAGGACCAAATAATAATGAAAATGAACAGAAAATCACCAACACTAGGAAGTACAAAAATTGCCAAAAACACATAAAGATAATGAGACAGGAGCTTTGAGGGTTCTTTTTGGTAAAATAACATGGCAGAGAGCACAAAGTATATAGGAGGGAGTTGGGGGCAACTAGTTGTTTCAAGAAACAGAGATATTTGCAGAAGGAGAGTGATGATAGGCCATTATTTCTGTTTTATGCACTGGAAACACACTATGATAAGAAAGTCCAAACTTCGCTTAAAGGGATGAAAACTTTGGAGGTCACAGTCATAGGAAAAGGAAGGAAACAGGAAGAAGAAATACAGCATAAACAGGAATGAAATCAGAAAGGCTGAATTAAACTAACAATGATTCATATCAGCAAAATGTGATGAAATTCACTATTATATACTTAAAGAACTAACTTAATCTTGCTCTCAAATAGGGTGGGTGTATTGGAGGCCTGAAGAAAAACCTACATAGTATCTACCTTTGAGAAGGTAAAGAACCTGGAAAATATACCACAGAATCATAGAATCAGCCAGGTTGGAAGAAACCTCCAAAGTCATCCGGTCCAACCTAGCACCCAGCCCCATACAGTCAACTAGACCATGGCACTAAGTGCCTCAGCCAGGCTTTTCTTGAACACCTCTAGGGATGGCGACCCCATCACCTCCCTGGGCAGCCCATTCCAATGGCAAATCACTCTCTCTAGGAAGAACTTCCTCCTAACATCCATTTAACTGAGATTTACTGACAGAAACAAAGCTCATGTTTAATGCCTCCATTCATAAAAGCACACAAGTTAAAAAAACAGCAAAAAACCACACACCCCAAAAACCCAAACAAGCAAAAAACACACAAACTGAAATAAAAACCAAACACCAACCAAAAAACCACCACCCAAAATTAAATAGCCCAAAACAAAGCATGTTTTACTTCTTCATTTGTCTTCTTTGCTAGACTAACTGGTCTAGTGTGCATGAAGGAAGTGCTTATTTAATAGATTGACTTTAATACAGTCTTTCCTGCTGCCCTAATGAGACATTCTCAAAAAGAAAGGAAATACAACTATGATGAAATTACCTTAAATGAGGATATGTCTGGTTGAATAAATAGTTAGCAATAGTTCACTGCCAAAGAAGGAGCACATTTCAAGATGTGTATCATAAAGTATCAGCTCAGACATACAGTATATTCTCTGAATAAAGGATTAAAGCTCAGGGAGACAAGAGCCTGTGAAAGTCACCAGAATGGGTAAAGCTGCAAGTACCTAGGAAGGTAAGGTGGAGGCACCGTCCCTGGGGGTCTTCAAGAAAAGCCTGGATGAGGCACTTAGTGCCATGGTCTAGTTGATTGGTTAGGGCTGGGTGCTAGGTTGGACTGGATGCTCTTGGAGGTCTCTTCCAACCTGGTTGATTCTATGATTCTATGCTCATTACACAAAATAACATTTAATGTACACAATCCAAAAAAGGTTATAGAAAGGAGATGGAGACAATGTGGCAGCAGCAATGCTGGAAACTATACTGAGAATGACAACATGAATAAGAACAGGTGATAACGCAAAGCAATTCTTGGTGAGGTGACCTAAGAAAGTTGTGTATGAAAGAAGACATGCTATTGTTTCCATCAGCTAAAATGATTTGTTGATGAAAATAAATCTGTCTGTTTGGAGCAACTAAATACAGTTTGAAGAAAGCTGCAGAGATACAACAGATTGAAAAGGAAAATTGTAATAACCCCTAGATATTTGGGAAACACCACCTGAAGAGCAATGTTGAACTGAATTCGTTTTCTCAAGCAAAGAGGTGACTGAAAGCCAGAGAACTGCTTACCAAGAAGCTGATTGTGCTAGTTTGAAGCAGGCTAGAATGTTTTGGTGAGAAGAACTAGATTACAGGTGTGAAAGGAAAACAATGGTGATGTCTGCTTCCCTCACAGTCTTGCTGAACCAGAAATGAAAACATTAGGTAACACTCTTGCCATTTTCTCTCACTCGGGCTGCTGGCTGAGCTGCATCTCTCTAACACACCCTCCACTCACATTTGCTTCTTAATCTCTTGGCCAAACCTCCATTCTTCCTTGGGACTGGGGTAAGGTTGAGAGGGGTAGGGGGAAGGTGCAGGGGTGGTTGAGAGCCCCTCCTGGGGACTCAGGTTTGTGGAAGGGGAGTTGTGTTTTTGTATTATCTTCTACCTTGTATATTTCTGTCTATAACTGTATATACTGTAAATATCTGCTTGCATATTGAGCTAGTTGTAAATAAATAGCTTCATTCAGATTTCCAGAGCCAGCTGAGTCTAGTCTGGGTGATTTCTAAAGTGTGTGTGGGGGGGTGGGGGGTGGGGAATACCCAAACCATCACACTGATGACAAACAATTTTTCCTCCATAAGCTGAGGAAGCAAACTTCTCAAACTGAGCATTTTGTTTACAGTGTAACTCATTGTAGAGAACATATCCTGAGACAATATGCAAAGAAGGTAAGTTAGGTCACAAAAGCAGTCAGTTGCAGAATCATAGAATCAACCAGGTTGGAAGAGACCTCCAAGATCATCCAGTCCAACCTAGCACCCAGCCCTAGCCAATCAACTAGACCATGGCACTAAGTGCCTCATCCAGGCTTTTCTTGAACACCTCCAGGGACAGTGACTCCACCACCTCCCTGGGCAGCCCATTCCAATGGCAAATCATTCTCTCTGTGAAGAACTTCCTCCTAACATGGTGCTCAGCCTGGACAAAAGACAGAGATTCCAGATTTTTAAGAACAACTTTAGGTACTCTGATTTTACATCAGGTAATAGAGAAATCAAAACTGGTTTTTACATTCCGAGAGGATGGAATGTAAAAGGAGAGACCTGGTAGCACAACAGTACATTTTTCATTTGGGGCCTGAAGGGGCAATCATCCTGGCTAGATTAGTCTTGCTGAAAATTGTTTAAAGCCTACATGCATTTCTACAGAGACTTGCTAATTTGTTTTTGTTCAAAACAGCAAGAAAATTTACTTGTTTGGTGGTTTGGGTTTTTTTTTTTTTAGAAACAACATCCCAGTTACTCAGGTAAAATATTAATTTAATTTGAATTTTTATGAAGCACATTATAGTGCTGCAATCCTTTCTCCAGCATTAAGGAAGCTATTAAACTGAGTCACGATGATATTTAAACAATTCCTTGTAATTGTCCATTATCAACTGAAATGGTTATTGCAATGCATTAGTTTTACACCAATGCATTTTATCTGTACCACACAAAACAAAAGCTCCAGTTCATGTCTATCCAGAGCTGCAAGAGAACACATGACTAGCTTTCATATCAGAGTTTAACAGGACCCATTATTCTTGTGCTGTTAATTGGGTTTTCTAGCGTTAAGGGATTAATAATTTAAGAAAGATCAGGTCAACACAAAACGCTTCTTAGTTGATGCCACCAGGAAACCAAACTGATTTTCCCCAAAATTACAAACATTTACCCATAAAATCTATAACAACTATCACGACACAACAAGAGCAGCATTCTTCAAGGTCTGAGCAAGGACTGTAAACCTTTGAGCTCTGGCAAGCAGAATGGCAGAACAGCAGATTGGAATCAAAGAACTGTTTAGGTTGGAAAAGAGCTTTAAGATCATTGAGCGCAACTATAAATGTAACGCTGCCAAGTCTCACGAAACCACGTTCCTAAGTGCCAGATCTGACTTCATTTCAGATGCAGACTTGATTTGGCAGTACTGGGCAATGCTAGATGCAGGTCTGGAGGAAAGCTGTAGGTTGACATTTCTGGTAATCAGGAAATTGTTTTATTTAATATTTGCAAACTAAAAAAAAGCACCAACAACAAAACAGCAACCAAACCAACACCAACCACACCACAATCTGCTTTCTGAGTGTATTTTTCAGATCCCTTGAAGTCCCTAAAGGAGTCAGACATTTTTAACAACAAGAAACATTACAAAGCTCACTCATGGTCAAGGGAGGTTATTCTTCCCCTGTACTCAGCACTGGTCAGACCACACCTTGAGTACTGTGTCCAGTTCTGGGCTCCTCAATTCAAGAAGGATGTTGAGGTGCTGGAATATGTCCAGAGAAGGGCAACGAAGCTGGTGAGGGGCCTGGAGCACAATCCTATGAGGAGAGGTTGAGGGAGCTGGGCCTGTTTAGCCTGGAGAAGAGGAGGCTCAGGGGTGATCTTATTACTGTCTACAACTACCTGAAAGGGCATTGTAGCCAGGTGGGGGGTGGCCTCTTCTCCCAGGTAACCAGCAATAGAACAAGGGGACACAGTCTCAACTTGTCCCAGGGGAGGTATAGGCTGAATATTGGGAAGAAGTTCTTCACAGAGAGAGTGATTGGCATTGGAATGGGCTGCCCAGGGAGGTGGTGGAGGCACCGTCCCTGGGGGTCTTCAAGAAAAGACTGGATGAGGCACTTAGTGCCATGGTCTAGTTGATTGGATAGGGCAGGGTGCTAGGTTGGACTGGATGATCTTGGAGGTCTCTTCCAACCTGGTTGATTCTATGATTCTATGCCAGTTGGAGAGTGATTCAGCTGATCTTGTCGTTCTTTTGAATTCATCGTTAACCTTAGAAAAGTTTTCCTGGGAATAGTACAAAACAGCACACTGGAAGCAGTGTCCCAAATAGACCATTAGGCTGACATTAAATATTCAATATATTTCACCAGTGCCAGTATCTGTCATCTACCTACAGATAACATGGAGTGATTAACACAACTTATGCTTTAGTGTATTAAGGGATGAGTAAGTACACAAAACTGAAAATGACCATATTCTCATTAATTTCTTTGTCAGCTCACCACCTGCTTATCTTTACATTTCCACTCATTATATTCTGTTACTCATTCTCTTCCTCTTTTAATTTTGCTTTGAACTCCTTTACTATTGAATTCTTCTCTTGTTTTCTCCTTTTGCTTCACATCATCTCTGTAAGGTTTCTCATCATAGTCACTCTCTCAATTAAAAAAAAACAAACAACCACACTGACTTTTCCCTTGTTTTATATGTTTACATATCCATCCCAAACAACATTCTGGTGCTGACACTCTATATTTAAAATCCTGACTCTCCATCTGCATCTCTGAGGGTGTTTGCAGGGTCTGTCTTTGACAAAATGGCCATATAACATCAACAGTTAAATTAGAAGCATGAATGGAAATGTGTGTGGATGGGATAGACAAAACTCTTTGGAAAGGTGTTTCCCCAAACCCACTAATGTTGAAAAGGTGACCCATCAGTCACATTAAGAAAGCAGATAGGTTGGAATAAAAGTATAGAGGAAGCACAGAAATTTGGAGCAGCAGGGGAGCCCTTGGAGTGGAAACAGTAATGCTCAAAATGTGGTTTGATGCTGCCAGAAGTCACCAAGTAGTCACACAGAATCACAGAGTGAACCAGGCTGGAAAACATCTCTGAGACCATCAAGTCCAACCTATCACCTAACACCTTCTAATCAAGTAAGCCATGGCACTAAGTGCCTCACGCAGCCTCCTCTTAAACACCTCCAGGGATGAGGAATCAAACACCTCCCCAGGCAGCCTATTCCAATGCCAAAACATTCTTGATGTGAAGAACTTCTTCCTAACATGCCCTGGCACAGCTTGAGGCTGTGTCCTCTTGTTCTGTCCCTGAGTGCCTGGCAAAAGAGACCAACCCCACCTGGCTACAATCCCCCTTCAGGTAGCTGTAGAGAGCAATGAGGTCTGCCCTGAGCCTCCTCTTCTTCAGGCTGCACACCCCCCAGCTCCCTTAGCCTCTCCTCACAGGGCTGTGCTCCAGGCCCCTCCCCAGCCTTGCTCCCCTTCCCTGGATACGTTCCAGCACCTCATCTTTCTTCAACTGAGGGACCCAGAACTGGACACAGGACTCAAGGTGTGACCTAAGCAGTGCTGAGAGGAAAAAGGACTGCCCTGGTCCTGCTGGCCACACTGCTCCTGATACAGGCCAGGATGTCACTGGCCTTCTTAGCCACCTGGGCACACTGCTGGCTCACGTTCAGCTACCAGTCCCCCTAGGTCTCTCTCTGCCTGGCTGCTCTCCAGCCACTCTGTCTCCAGCCTGTAGCACTGCCTGGGGTTGCTGTGGCCAAAGTGCAGAACCTGACACTTGGCCCTGGGGCATCTCAGCAGCTCCTGGAGCAGTAGTGGATGCACACAGTGCTGGAAAAACCATATCTCTATTTCAAGGTTTGTGGAGGCAAGGCAATTTGATTTTTCAGACTTGATTTACAATGTAAACATGCCCTAACTTGCTTATGCCATGCCTCATCCTCTCACTTGCCCCCTTTCCTATGCCCTTTCTCACCTACAATCACCCACTCATGCTTCAACTTTTCCCGAAGCCCAGGTCCATTTCCCTCCCACTACTACTAATGTGCAGTGATTTTCCCCATTTAAAAATAGCAAGGCTTGCCTCCTCCACTCTGTGAATGCCTCTCCACCTCCAGCATCAACCAGATGCCTGGCTCTCCCTCTTAATTCATTGAACATCCATCCACAGCCACCCACCTGAGTTACCTTCTCCTTTTGATGAGATAACTAATACTTTTAACTTTTTATACACCTATCAAAGTCAACTAACAGTCTCTATCACTACATCACTTAGTATAAAAGGGTCTCAATCTAGACTGAGTCTACAAAATGGTAACAAAGTACCATAAGCAGTAAAAGACATTGTTGGATTAATTCTTATTATGGTAAAACACAATCCTCAAGATTAATAAATTGTAGGTAGGCTTTCTCACAACAGTACAAGGATCTATAAATACCCATGCTCAGAAATCACCTATTATAGTATCTCAACATGGCTATAATTCTAACAAATCTTTGATCATTATATCATATTTTCATGATTTCCAATTCCTTTCTTTGTTCTTTTAGTACTCACCCAACATTCCTGACTCAAGTCTCCTAGTATTACAGCCATCATTTAAAAACTTAAAGATGAAGTAATGGAAAATATTCTTTTTCTACATTTCCATGCAGGCTTCTCAGTAAAAAAAAAAACCAACAAAAATAAAAATGTTATGTCTCGACACCAGAATGCTATACAAAGACACATGAGAAGTTGAAAATGAGTTATGATTGATATCAGAAGAAAACCTGCATTTTTCTGTTGTTCTGGGTTTGGGTTTTTTTGCATCAGGCTAATTTTACACTGAGATCACAATATATAAATGAAGATGGAATTTTATTCAAGCCTGTCTACAAGTTTTTGTATATGAGTTAAGATACAAATTAAGACTAACATGTCCATGTCCTTCTTGTGCTAGAGGCCCCAGAACTGGGCACAGTACTCCAGGTGAAGTCTCCCCAGAGTAGAGCAGAGGGGCAGGATCCTCTCTCCTCACCTCAGCCCGCTCTGCTCTGGATGCAGCTCAGGCTCCCCTTGGCCTTGTGTGCTACCAGTGCCCATTTCTGGCTCCTGCCAAGCTTCTCCCCTAACACTGAGCAAACTGCAGCACTCCTAAGTGGCCCCCTGCAGTGTGCCCACAGGAGGGGCCAGGGCAAGAGCAGCAGCAGCAGGGTGTCATCCATGCCCACCTTCTATGGCAGGACAACGTCCAACCCCTGTCCAACTGTTTGTATTACTCACATTAGTATTTCTAGATGATCCTGTACTATGCATGAAGCTTCCATAACCTTTCTATTCTCTGCTGAATTTCATGTTCCAAGATCTGAACGAAACCAGATTGCCAGAAAAGAACATTAAAGCAAGTGATAGCATTTTGAATGTATTGTTGCAATAGCAAACTAAGTCCTTAGCAGAGAACACACCAGAGGGAGCCCATTTTTGCACACTAGCAGCTGAGCTCAGAAAACCACAAGCTTTCGCCAGTGCAGCCTAGGCAGTTGTCTATAAAGGTCCTCAAAATTCATGGTTTTAAAACAACTTTTAAACCATTCTTGGAGCACAATTCATAATATACTTCGGGATACTAATTCCAAAGCCTTATGTGTGCCCTACCCTTTCTTTTGGCTTTGCTAATTTTCTTCATGAATTTCTCATTATTGCATCATAGTCATCATAGTCATGTCAAAAGAGAGAAATATTTGAAGCATAAATTCTTTTCAATGCTTTGCCAAATGCTATTTTCACCTTTAGACTTGCTTGTAAAGTAAATCAACATAGTTATCATCCTTAGGTGAGTAGACAGTTTGAGTTTGTTGGTTTGGTTTTTTTTTTTCTATTACCTGGCTTTTTATGTATGCAAAAGGAGAATTTTTGATGAATGCTTGCAAGGAGAAGCCTGTTTAATGGAAAATTAAACACCTCAGGAGTCAAGATTCCTGTAACACCTAATTATAAACAGAATCTTGATTGGGATTGTTCTTTATGGTTCTCTCCTGGTTTGGAGATGATTTTTTAATTACACTGTTTGATAGGTCCTTAAGGGTAAGTCAGAATATTCTAAACACAAAATAGGCTGAAACTTTAAGTCTATGCCAAGAAAAAAAAACCAAAAACAAAATAAATAGTTTAAATGTCATGTCTTCCTGAATTACTCTGTTCATTCTCCTATTTAGTGAAGATAATTTCCTATCAGATTAATGAAAAAGTGCCAGTGAACATCTCAACACTGTGACCAACCCCATCACATGTGGCTCTACTACAAACCAAGATCCCTTTTTCTTAGAATGCATTGATGGGTATACAGGCAATCTGGTAACCCAGAAACTTAGCCTACTCTGGTTTTCAAACTGATGCTCATGAGATCCCTGCAATCTACTCATGATTATACCGGAAGGTATTCAGCCAGGTTTGATAGAAACAACTGTTTAAAAACTGCATAAAAGTCACTTCCCCTTTTTTTACTTGCTTTTAGTTGAAGTCAGCCTCCCCTTCCTCCTCTGCTAATTTCCACCCCCAGAAAAGCAGGTAAGAAACTTGTGTTTACCCTGGTCCCTGACCTCAGCCAGGTGCATACCAAAACATCCTTCTCACCACCACAGTGACAGTTTAAAACTCTACCCTTACAAGATGTAAAATTTGCCTATTACTTAAACATGCAAGACTGCATATTGCCTCTGCTAACTCCTTGCATTTTCTTGATGGAGTCACTGCAAAGGATGACTTACAGTTTTCATCAATGGCTTTCTTAGGTGGATATGACACATGCTAACCTGAGACAAGACATGTGCCATGTATTCTGTGGGAACTGCAGGAACTCATGCTTTGGGAAAGCAGAAGTTAGTATTCTTATCAGATGATTTAAACTTATGAGACTTTCCAAGAAAGGGCAATGCAGGGGAAGAGTAAAGCTAAATCTCTCCCATCGAACTGAGAGCTGCAAGGTATGTGAAACAAGGATGACACTTATCTTTTGCTACAGCTCCTTCTCCTACCAGTTTGAAAATCACAGCTGATCTGTGTAGTGGGCCAGTGATTTCTTTTCACCATATCCATTTATAGTGTTTCTTCTTCACTCATTGGCCTTGTCTCAAAAAAAGTGAAGAAAGCAGCATAACAGGGTTTTTTAATGCCTGTTAGATATGATTAAACATATTTCCAATACAATTCCAGGACCACAAATACGTGTACATATGATTTATGTCTTCAGTCTGCCTCCAGAACAAATTAATTCCACCACAGAAAGAATTATATTTTGATTCCTGACTTATAAGAGAAAAATAAGATTACCCCACGAGGGGAAAAATAATTCAGCCTTGAATCCCCACAGGATTCAGTTTCTTTCATGCTTAGTTTCCTCTCCATTTTGTAAGATGAGGAGAGGCTGAGGGAGCTGGGGTTGTTTAGCCTGGAGAAGAGGAGGCTCAGGGGGGACCTCATTGCTGTCTACAACTACCTGAAGGGAGGCTGTAGCCAGGTGGGGGTTGGTCTCTTCTCCCAGATAACCAGCAACAGAACAAGGGGACATAGTCACAAGTTGTGCTGGAGGAGGTATGGGCTGGATGTTAGGAGGAAGTTGTTGGCAGAGTGATTGGCATTTGAATGGGCTGCCCAGGGAGGCAGTGGAGTCGCTGTTCTTGGAGGAGATCAAGAAAAGCCTGGATGAGGCACGTAGTGCAGTGGTCTAGTTGACTGGCTAGGGCTGGGTTATAGGTTGAACTGGATGATCTTAGAGGTCTCTTCCAACCTGGTTGATTCTATGATTCTGTAAGATGTTAAAAAAAAATAATTGCCTGGTATCTTCTTTCAAAATTTCTCTTGTCCCCTCTTCATTGCTTTCTCCTTTAGAAGAAGTAACTACCTCAAAGCCAGATGACAGTCTAGTGACAGTGAAGTCACTGTTCATGGCTCTGATTTCTTCAGAAATTATAGGAGAAATTCCACTCTTCCTTTCTAAACTCCTCTGAAAAGCAAGTGTCTGTGCCTGTTCTGCTGCTGCTCTTATGTCACTATCTGAAAAAAACTCTCCTCTTGATTGTCCTTGAGGTATATTTACTTTCCTGAGAACAACCTTTCCAAACCAAGCAAATGATAATTTTAATTCTAACAATATCCCTTAGAGATGAAAGTGTTAACTACTAAATAAACATCAATTCTCACTTAACATTTCCTCTTCAGAAGTCTAAAATCAAAGATAGTGTTAGACCAATTCTTGATTAAATGGGAACAAAGTAAAAGGAAAGTTGTAAGAAAAAGGTGACGATACAAAGACCATACTGACTTTCATATGGTCTTTTCCTCCCAGAGTGTGTCCTGGGTTAGGGTGGATCCCTCCCCCACTAGAATAAACTCACCACAACACATTTTTTTTTTAAGTGTTTCTTATAGTTTAAATATAACAGTATAAGGAGAAAGGAACTACTAGAGAAATATAATAACCTTAACAAAGATGGGGAAGTGGTCAAGCAGCAGCCAAAACAGCAGCGGGGGAAGACAGCAGAAGCCAGCAAGGGGCAGGTACAAGCTGTGCTTCTAGACATAAAGCTCTTGATGCTCCAATACACTTAAATCAATTTATCCACTGTTGCCATTACATGGCCTACCCCTAGAATGCTCACCTCCCCTCTATGTCTGAGCTAGAAATCTAGCACAAACGGCCACAAAGTGTTACCCAGTACAGAACAAAACAGGCTATGCAACAACAGAAGCACACAAAAAACACAAGCAAAAAAACATACAGTATAACCAATACAATATATAACTCAATATAAACCTCATTAATGAGCTTTCTTAAGTTAGGAAGTTCAGTAGACTAATCTATAAAAAATTCAACAGCTCTTAGCCATCACAAGCTTTTGGTTTTAGCTGTTGAAAGCACCAAAACAAATGGCAATTTTCACCAGTCCATTCTTAAAACCAGTCAGAAGTTCCCTCATCACTTCAACAGCAATTTATGTTACCATTACTGGGGTGGCTCTAAGCATTCTCCTTACTTCCTCTCTCAATCTGGTCATTGCCAAGCTACCCACATTATAGAGCATGCTATGCTAGAACATAGCCATTTGTTTAACTTGAATCAAGTTTTCTCTTGCCAAAATTTCTACAATTTATTCACCTACTCCCAGTATGATTAAGGAGATGAATACTAACATTTGGACAGCTGTTTAAATGTACCCCAACAGATTTGAGTTACAATAGTAGATGCAAGACATTTGTTCCTTTTCTAAACTATTTGGTTCTGCCACTTTTATAGAATAGAATCACAGAATACAATCAACCAGGTTGGGAGAGACCTCCAAGATCATCCAGTCCAACCTAGCACCCAGCCCTATCCAGTCAACTACACCATGGCACTAAGTGCCTCAGCCAGTCTTTTCTTGAACACCTCCAGGGATGGTGACTCCCCCACCTCAATCTACTTATTGAATAAATGGGTATCATCTATCTGAAAATTGGATTCTCCCTGCTTTTCCCTGTTTAATCTACTGTTCTCTCTCTCCTGTTTCCTTAATTTACAAAATGCTACATATTGTCCAATTTTTTTTCACATACTGCTTTACATTTTTTTCCTGGAAGTGCCATGGTTCTCAAAACTAGTGTAATTTATTAGCCTACATTTGTAAGAGCTTTTTACACCAATCATAGTGTTCTAGATACTCCTTAAAAACATTGCTTTAAACAAGTTCTTTTTTCATAGCTTAGAATCATAGAATCAATCTGGTTGGAAGAGACCTCCAAAATCATCCAGTCCTGTCACCCAGCCCTAGCCAATCAACTAGACCCCATGGCATAAGTGCCTCATCCAGGCTTTGCTTGAACTCCTACAGGGACAGCAATTCCACCACCTCCCTGGGCAGCCCATTCCAATGGCAAATCACTCTCTCTGTGAAGAGCTTCCTCCTAACATCCAGCCTAGACCTCCCCTGGTACAACTTGAGACTGTGTCCCCTTGTTCTGTTGGTGGTGTCTGGGAGAAGAGACCAACCCCCACCTGGCTACAGTCTCCCCTCAGGTAGTTGTAGACAGCAATGAGGTAGACAGCAAGAGCCTCCTCTTCTCCAGGCTAAACAACCCCAGCTCCCTCAGCCTCTCCTCATAGCTTTTTATCAGTTTAGGAGCAGGTGATCCTGTCCTCTCAATCCTCCACCCAAAGCCCATAATTTTTATTACTTTTTAACTACAATCCTTCTCTTATTCTAATGTAGAAGTTAACTTTTCTAAGATCCTGTCACTTAAAAAATCCTATTGATGGTTTAAACCAAGACAAAATTATGCATGGGTTTTTTTTTCTATTTACCCATCACTGTTGCCATTCAAACCAACTCAGGAAGAGGCAGAAGCAACCATGTAGGCAGCAAATACATTTAGTAACATCACTAACATCACCAGCAGGCATGGCTATCAAGTCTATGCTGCTTTGCAGCAAACTCTGCCATTAGAGCAAGAGGCAATCAAAAAACCAGACTGTGATTTAAAGGTCTTCTTGTGGTGCTGTGTTTTTAAACTCCAGCCTTCTCTTAGAGCAAAAATCACAGGATGACTACTACTTCTCTTCCCTGCCCACCTTCCTCCTACACTATGGGAAAAAATTGTCACTCATTAAATTAATATGCTCCCTTAATTTACAATTAAGCACTAGCAATAATGATATACAGTGTACATTCATTGCAGTTGCTGTGCACAATTCAACATAAACCTGGCAAGATTTACCATACATCTGCTAATTCCCTACACACAGTATAAGGATAACAATAATTTGGAACCATTATAAATAAAGAGAGAAAACATACTTTTCTCTTTTTTCTAAGCTTCTAAGCAGCTAAAATCTAAGTTGCTCCCTCTCCCTATTCTGATTTGGTACTGTTTCTAGACGATGGTTGAAAAGATGCAAACACCAGTTATATCAGTACAAAACCAAATACTCAGTTCAGTAGACACTATATTGATGCCACACAATAAAAAGAGTAGATAGAACCCAAAAAATGGGAGGATGGGAGGGGGTGAAATCAATGCATTAGTATAGTATAAGGATGTATTTGCTATCGCTACAGCTCTGACAGAAAAACCTTGATCCAAAACTGTGTGAGACCACAGAAGATGTACAGAACAGAGAAGCAAGATAATTTGAAGCTAATGCATTAATATCTTTAAACCCAGTAAGAGCCTTAAGTCAAAGACATTACGCAGCAAGGGCAATTTTTTTCACAGTATCACAGTATTATCAGGGTTGGAAGAGACCTCACAGATCATCAAGTCCAACCCTTTACCACAGAGCTCAGGGCTAGACCATGGCACCAAGTGCCACGTCCAATCTTGCCTTGAACAGCTCCAGGGACGGCGACTCCACCACCTCCCCGGGCAGCCCATTCCAGTGTCCAATGACTCTCTCAGTGAAGAACTTTCTCCTCACCTCAAGCCTAAATTTCCCCTGGTGCAGCCTGAGGCTGTGTCCTCTCATTCTGGCGCTGGCCACCTGAGAGAAGAGAGCAACCTCCTCCTGGCCACAACCACCCCTCAGGTATTATCCAACTGCTATTGATCTGGAAATCTCAAAAGATCATGGGTCTTTTTCCAAGGCAGATATAGAAAAAATGCAACCTTTCCTGTGATACTCTGATCTTTTTACTGCTATTCACAGTCAAGGCCAGGAAGACCAAAGTCCTAAAACCCACCTCCAAGAAGAATGAAGCAGTTACCTTCAGTATAAGTTTTGATTGATGAATACAAGATTCTTATGTTAACAGAAATCATAGAAATGCATCCCTAATGTATGCAGCTATTCAAGAAGGATTTGTTTCCTAAAGTATATTTTATATGGCTTTATTCAATCCCGCTTTAAACATCAGAGCTACAAAGCTTACACTGCTTTCTAAGAGAAAACTGATTTGTTTATTGTTTGAATTAATTTCACCATCTCCAGTTAGAGCAAACATGTTCAAGATGCTGTTCATAATAAAAATATGGAATGTCCTCTGTAATTTATGTTTATGTTAGCATTAAAATAGCCAGTGTATATCCAAGCTACAAGTTGAAATACATCTTTTCATATAGCAGGCTGCTCTTTTGATATTGAGAAAGGCAGAAATTTCTAAGTATTTGGCAGTTGGTTTCTGATGCAATTACAAATTGTTATCAAAATTGCTGTGCATTACTAATCAGTTCAACATGATTCACAAACTTGGCTTTTTTACACAGTTATTTTTCTGAATGGATTGTTCAGTTATTTCCAAGCACTACTGGGCAACAAATACTGGAAGTTACACTTCTCTCTGTATTTTTACAATTTTACTTTCTCATTGTGGCCGTTTGAGCTGATCCTCTAGCTCAGACATAGGGGAGAGATGAACATTCCAGGGATAGGCCACATAAATGGCAACAATAGATAAATTAATATAATTTCATTGGAGCATCAAGAACTTAATGTCTAGAAGCACAGTTTGTTCTCCCCCTTCTCCCGCTGGCTTCTGCTGCTTCAGCTTCGCCTATCTTCCCCGGCTGCTGTTTTGGCTACTGCTGCTTCTGCTGCTTCGCCGCCGCCTGACCCCTCCCCCATCTCCCTTAAGGTTATTGTATTGTTTTTTTCCCTTCCTTCCTTCTCTAGTTATTATCTCTCTTTACATTGTTATACTATAAGAAAATACAATTTCATCTTTCCCTGACTTTCAGAAAAGAAGGGGGGTTTGTGTTGTGAATTTTCTTCCCGGGGGAGGGATCAGCCCAAACCCGGGACACTCATGAATTCAGACCTTACAAAAAACTTCAAATCTCATGAGAAAAATCTTTTTGTTATTGAATTTCTCATCTTGGTGGAGTCACCGTCCCTGGAAGTGTTCAAGAAAAGACTGGATGAGGCATTTAATGCCATGGTCTAGATGACTGGATGGGACTGGAAGATAGGTTGGACTGGATGATCCTGAAGGTCTCTTCCAACCTGGTTGATTCTATGATTCTAATCCCACTCTTGCATAAAGGATTGGTGATACTGTAGGGTTATTTAGGAGAGATACTCAGCTTATTTTTTTTTACATTATTTGGAAGCTACCTCAAGTAAAAGCACAGATCCACTGTAAATGTAACTTTGCCAAGTAGATATTTGGAAGAACTTTTTAAGTTCTGCGCAGCTCTATATTTGGGTCATTTGAAGCCTTCATCTCTTATGTTCTTTTGGGAGGAACAATTGACTAAGTTGTGATTCAGTTACCTCATTGTAAGATTTGTGCCCACTAAAACCACTTAAACTACAAGGAAAGAAAAAATAAAGTTAATCCCAAAGTTTAAATGAGAGTTGATTCTAGAAGTAAGAATTCATAGAATCAACCAGGTTGGAAAAGACCTCCAAGATCATCCAGTCCAACCTAGCACCCAGCCCTGGCCAGTCAAATAGACCATGGCACTAAGTGCCTCATCCATGCTTTGCTTGAACACCTCCAGGGATGATGACTCCACCACCTCCCTGGGCAGCCCATTCCAATGGGAAATCACTCTCTCTGGCAAGAACTTCCTCCTAACATCCAGCCTAGACCTCCCCCAGCACAACTTGAGATTGTGTCCCCTTGTGCTGTTGCTGGTTGCCTGGGAGAAGAGACTGACCCCCACCTGGCCATGACCTCCTTTCAGGTAGTTGTAGACAGCAATGAGGTCCCCCCTGAGCCTCCTCCAGGCTAAACAACCCCAGCTCCCTCAGCCTCTCCTCATAGGCTTTGTGTTCCAGGCCTTTCACCAGCTTTCCTGCCCTTCTCTGGACATGTTCCAGCACCACCTCAACAGCTCTCTTGAGTTGAGGAGCCCAGAACTGGACACAGAACTCAAGCTGTGGCCTGAACAGTGCTGAGCCCAGGGGAAGAATAACCTCCCTTGTCCTACTGGCCACACTGTTCCTGATCCAGGTCAGGGTACCATTGGCTCTCCTGGGCACACTGCTGGCTGAATTGAGGGTAAATATTCATAATTCATATGAAAGAACGTTTTTTTTACTGGAGAATATCTCCCAAAGTCACAAGGAAAATGAGCACAGATTAAAAAACCAGCTCTTTAATGCACTATGATAGCATCTGTATTTACTGTACATGATATGATCTTTACGGCATACGGAGATCGTCTTTCTGTTTCAGTTGCCTAAAATATTATGCTGGTCTCGACCTTGGAAATGTTTCTTAAGCATTTACTGTACTATTGCAGAGATCTTTTGCCAGAAGAGTCACTGCAGAGCCATGGACTCTTAGGGGGCTTTCCATATTAGGGGTTTTCTTGCATTAAGCATGCCAATAGTAGCTAGTTGACATTCTGTATTTAGAACGGATTTGCAGGGATGGATTTCAGTAAGGAATACTGAAACTTCTTGTATTTCATTGAGTTAAGTTTACTCCCACAAGACAGTTTAGGGAAACATCCCTTAAGGAAGCTCTTGCAAACTACACAGTACTACACTAGCTACAGCATACTTCTACAGCAGATGCCTGAACACATGAACTTACCCACCTGTAGTTCTAGTAGCCCCAAGACATTTTGAAGATTGTGTATTTTAATATCTTTTAAGTTACAGCTTATGCAATAATTATCATAAATCCTTATTAAAATTATTGATGTTTAAAAAGAAATACACTAAACTATTAGCTTAAATAAAAAGATAGCACTTAAGGAAAATATCAATGTCAGTTATAAGCTTTCTGTGAAGTAACCTCTTATGGCTACTTTGTTAAAGGGCAAAATGTTTAATTTGTTCTATGATCTAAATTGCACAGCAAATCCACGCAGCACATTTGAATTTAAGGTTAACAGTTAAGTCATTTCACTCCCAGAGTAACCTTTTAATATCCAGATTGTCTTTCTGTACCATAAGTGTACGACTACTGAATGCTTTCTCCACAAGTGACGTTAGTAGGACATAATCCTAGCATGACTACCTATCTGCACTTACTTTCAAGTCACAATACCAACTGCTACTGCACTCGTATAATATATGGCATCAGTAATGGTCAGCCAATAAATAACAGCTATGTTGCTATGGGAATAGCTGTAATCTTTTATTTATTGGTCTTATTAACAGCGTGGTCACAATATCCTGTTGATATCACCTAGGAAGAGCTGGAGCTTTGTTAAAGATGTCACCAGCCATAAACAGAAGTGTGAACAATTGCAGGGGTTTTCTTTTTAATCTTACAGCCACTGCTTCCCTATTCACAGCAGACTGAGAAACTTTATTTCCCACCCAAGGTCACTTGGTCTGAAGCCAGGACTGGCTATTGAAAAAAAAAGGGTTCTCCTGTGGTAAAAAGCACAAGTGAAGTGGATCTAATCCTGATCTGCAAAAATAATGTTATCATTTAATTGAAAACACAAAATAATAAAAAAGAAGTTTCAAAGACCAAACTAACATATGGAAGAATCAGTGAAGAATCACTTCATAAAACCTCGAACTTGTTACTCTTTAAACTTGAACCCATCCTATCAAAGTCTTACGGGCTAGTTAGACTTTAAGCACTTGTCTGCATGTCCCAGCAAGCAAGCTGCTTTACTGAAGGGTCCATCATTCCAAGTATTAAAATCCAGACATCCAGAAATAATCAGCTAAACTAACCAAGAATCATGTTTCACTTTAAAATAGTTTTATAATTCCAGAATACACCAAGGGACGGCAGAGCTGTAGGAAAACAAAACACACGCAAAAAGTTTTCAAGAGCTATGCTGTGCTCCTCTTCCATAATAAAGACAATCCCACGTAAAACTTTAGGGAATGCAGATGACAGAATGGAAGAAAAAGAATCTCCATAAATTATCTGCACCAGTGAAAAAAGATCATTCTGAGCAAAAGAAGTCACTAGGTTACGCTGTATTAGACTCTTTCTCTTAAACAATCTTTGGTGTATCTGCATATGAAGTGTAACAAATAGGCTGCAGAGAGTAAAGTCCATGAAATTTTCAGTTCAAAGTAACAGCATCACTTACCTAAAGATTGGTCTTTGGAGATGCTTTTTCTTGATTGTAACACAATCATCCATTTAAAGTGGAGAAAAATACTTCTTCCAGCAAATAACTCCAAAAAGACCAGGGAGTAATCAGGAAACTTGTTCTCAGCTACTGTGTTGCAGAGAACACACAGAATGATATTTTGGTGCTGGGGGAAGCCTCCCTCCCTCTTTCTGACAGTAGAGCAGAAAAGGGCCATAGAGGCCACATAAGCCAGGCACGGCAGTGCAGTACTAAACCAGTCTGTACAAAACTGGAGACAAGTTGATCGAAGCACGGAATTGTACTGGATTCCTTTCAACTGTGCAAGAAAAAGGGGGAGCTTTGCCAAGGGCTACCCAGGTAAAAAATTGTCAGATTATTCCAGCCATGAGAGCACTTCTTACACATGCTGGTCAAAGTCTTAAATGCAGAGTCACTCTCTCACTCACTCTCTCTCTCTTTAAAACACACTGTTCTGAGGCTCAACTTTTTTTTCTTCAAAATAAAAGTTGTGCAGCTGTTTCGGCATTCCCATGTGAGTACCTCCAGAAAGTTTGTTCTGGTAAAAGAACTGTATACAAATTAATGAAGATGGATGGATCTGGTCTGTGGGGCTGGCTCTACTTCAAGAGATTGTAATTATTTTACAATCTGGCTTTTATTCACTCTGGATGATGTGTGGATGTAACCATGCAAATTAAAGCACTGCTCATAATTTTTAGCATTCATAACCTAATAACCTAGAGTTGGCTGAAGCAGAATATGATGTTTGCAGCTGGTACGACCATAACTACATAAAACAAACTGACGCTGCATAAGTGAAGAGAACAGAAATGACCAAGTTCGGGTAGTGACAGTAGCAAACTGTTACTGTTTGCAAGATAAGATTTCAACAGAGATCCAAACTGAGAAGCTTGCTCTGACATCACACTGACATAAATCAGGAAGAATTCAACCGCAGCGAACACAGGCTGTAAACAAAGCTATAAAGCAGAAGCGGCTGAGCGTGGTTCTCAGTGAACTGAAGTCATGAGTGGTTCAGGTGAGATGCCATTTCCTGGGCATGTCAAAAGGCCCACAGTAAAGCTGAGCTGGCACGGGACTTGATGGGAAACACGGAACCCAGCCAGAGGAGAAGTAAACCAGCAGTAAGGCATCATTATGCATGTAGCTGTACACCCCAGCTGCACCGTACTCTGGAACCGTGTGCCCCCTTCCTGTGGAGGAAGGGAAGGACCTGCTGCAGTTCATTCTTCCCTATGACCCAGCCCTGGAGCTCTCCTGTGGTTTAACTCTTGAAAAACACTAGGTGAAGTTACTGGCATGTGACAAATAGGATTGGGTTGAGCATCTTTTGCAATTGCATTATTGGTTGGAAGGAGAAGAGAAGACTGGACTTACACAGCGTTATCAGACTGAGTTTGAGGGACACTGTAAATTCACAGAAGAGGCAAGATGAGTAAAAACATGAAATGTCTGCAGCTGTTAATGACCGAAACAGTTCATAACAAATTATGCACTAATTATTATTAAATCTATGCAATTTCCACTAAATAATACTATATTACACAGAAAGATAATGAACATTCCAGCTAAGGTGTATTTTCAGACAAAAATAATTTAGAAGTTCAATGGTAAAGTCTCTTTCTAGAGCTAATTATATATTGCTTATACAACAGAATGACAGTGGCAAGTTTGGTTAGCTTGAAAATGCCCAGAAACTGATCCCATACTATATAAAACTGTTTTCTTGATACAGTCATGGAGTAATTACCTAAAGGGAAAATTTCCAGCAGCCATCACCAGTTATTTTGTATTAGTTCTGTTTCATCTTGCACCACTTCATTTTTACACCTTTGAGAAGTAGAGAGAAATACATAGAATCATAGAATCAACCAGGTTGGAAGAGACCTCCAAGATCATCCAGTCCAACCTAGCACCCAGCCCTAATCAATCAGCTAGACCATGGCACTAAGTGCCTCAGCCAGGCTTTTCTTGAAGACCCCCAGGGACGGTGCCTCCACCACCTCCCTGGGCAGCCCATTCCAATGGGAAATCACTCTCTCTGTGAAGAACTTCTTCCTAATATCCAGGCTATACCTACCCTGGCACAACTTGAAACTGTGTCCCCTTGTTCTGTTGCTGGTTGCCTGGGAGAAGAGGCCACCCCCCACCTGGCTACAATGCCCCTTCATCAGTAGAACAATTATCCTTATCAGATAACACAGATTACTTTTCAGCAAGATCTCCAAGGACCTGAAGATCTCTCTTCAACAATATACAGTGTTCAGAGTATTGTCATATTTCTGAAGACTGCCATGTAGTTATAACCACCCTTAATCTTGACCGCATGTTTCACGTTTTTCTTTGTGTGGTTTGTGTAGAATCACTAAAGTTGGAAAAGACCTCAGACTTCCAGTCCAACTGTCAACCCAACACCACCATGACCACCAAACCATGTCCTGAAGTGCCACATCTATAAGGTTTCAGAACACCTCCCGGGATGGTGACTCCATCACTTTCTTGGACAGCCTGTTTCAGTGCTTGACGATTCTTTCAGCTAATATCTAATCTAAACCAGTGCCCCAAGGTCCTTTCCTGCCAGGCTGCTCTCCCCCACTCTGTGCCAAGCTTGTAGCATTGCATGGGGTTGTTGTGACCCAAGTACAGGACTCAGCACTTGGCCTTGTTGAGTCTCATACACTTGACCTCAGCCATGACTGATCCAGCCTCTCCAGATTCCTTTGCAGAGCCTTCCTACCATTGAGCAGATAACCCAGCTTGGTGTCATCTGCAGACTTACTCAGTCCCCTCATCCAGATCATTGATCAATGTATTAAACAAGACTGACCCTAAAACTGAGGCCTGGGAAACCCTACCTCTGACCAACCTCCAGCTGGATTTAACTCCATTCACCACAACATTTCTGCTCCAGGTTTTGACATTTCTAAATGCTTTTTGAAGTGTGTCTGTACAGAAAGCTAAAAATCACAAAGAAACCTTCCTTTTACTTCTGTTTCATAGCATGTGCATAGGGCTAATATACTTCTATTCCTTAGAGGTACTCTCTGTAGCTCAGGGTAAAAATCCTGATATCTTCTAAGAGCTCCAAAACAGAAAACCACAAGAGCCCTCCACACTCCCAACGCAGGGAGACCTATATACCAAATGCATTTGTTTTCCACTGAACTCCCCTACCTTTCATTTGTCAGTCCTGAAACTAGTGTGCAGCTTAAAAGTAAATGTTTCTGGGCCTAGTCCAATGCTAATTGTTGCTCATGGTACTTCCATTCAAACACAGCACTGTAAAAAGTAGTCATTGGGAAAGCTCAAATTCCTGCAGTGTAATTACTTTAATTACAAGGAGTTTTGAGATGTTTAAAAAAAAAAAAAAAAATATAGGGAGAAAAATACCAATATATAATGGTAATAAAACTTCCCCTTAACTGAATTATTTTTCGTCTTCTAAAGAGCATTTTTGGTCAATCTTTGATTCAACATAGTAACAAGACACTAATCACTTCCCTGCAATATTCAGAAACCATGCCTACATGTTGAATCAGTCACACAAAATCATGAAAGGGCATTTCAGAAAGAGAGGACAGGTTAACTAGATTGCCTGAAGCATGAGTCTCACTAATATTATCCCTGTATTGCTCAGTGGAAAAAAATCACTTGTATTATGGTATGAGAGCATATTGGAGTAATGCCTGTCAGTTCTAAGATATAGCCGGATCTGGTACACAGAATGCATTGAGAGAGGTGCTGTGATGGTTTGGGTGTTCCCCACCCCCCCACACTTTAGAAATCACCCACACTAGACTCAGACAGGTCTGGAAATATGAATGAAGCTTATATATATATTTACAGCTAGCACAATATACAAGCAGCACAATACACAAGCAGATATTTACAGTATATACAGTTATAGACAGAAATATACAAGGTAAAAGGTAATACAGAAACACAACTCCCCTCCCACAAACCTGAGTCCCCAGGAGGGGCTCTCAACCACCCCTTCACCTCCCCCTACCAATCTCAGCCTTACCCCAGTCCCAGGGAAGAATAGAGGTTTGGCCAGAGGTTTAGGAAGCAAAGTGGATTAGTCCAAAATGGAGGGTGAGGTTAGAGATGCAGCTCAGCCAGCAGCCCAAGTGAGAGAGAGATGCCGAGTGACAGTGGTTATCTAATGTTATTATTTCTTGTTCCTATACTTCTCAGCAAGCCTGTGAGCAAAGTAGACATCACCATTGTTTTCTTTCCACAGCTTGTAATTTAGTTCTTCTCACCAAAACATTCTAGCCTGCTTCAAACTAGCACCGGTGCATGTGTGTTAGCATGAAGAAGCCTTTTGCTTGAAACATTATTATACTTTTTAAAGTTCTCTATATACAATCTCCATCACAATTTTTACTTCAGCTTTATCCTTTACCTTTAGAATGGTAAAAATATATTTAAACAATGCTCTAGAAGTATCTTACTTAGTTTGCCAACACCAGACACAACTCACACTGCAAACACCTGAATTGTTTTGGTTTAAATTTGTTTTCCAGTTGTTACTACTAACGATTGCCTGTCACAACCAATGGACACTGCTCTAAGGGATGCAAGCTATTTTGATTTCATCTCCCATGCATATGTTTATGTGAAAGCACTTTTTAGACCAAAAACATGTAATACTTCACCATTCACAAACCCTGAATTAACCTAACCTCAGGAACTATAGCAAGAGTTAAGTGATTTGGTATCTTAATACTGTGTCTCAAGGCCAAGGACTGCATGTGAGACCCCAAAACAGTTCATTCTGTTTGTTTTAGTACAACATATTTCTTGTTGACCTGCAGCTCTTTGCCAGAAGTCTGGAAACGATGGGCAATTAGGATCTTAAATTTAAAAAGCAGCAATCTGTATGTGAGTAAGACAGATGATTCTTTCTACTTTCCAGGAAAAATACCTACTGGCTAATGAAGATATGTGCAGGCTTTGCTGGTCAGGGTTAAAGACTCATCTATCTCTGTAGGAAGATAGTTAAGTGAGAGTACTAGCAGAAACAAAAGACAAAGATCACAGTATCACAGTATCATCAGGGTTGGAAGAGACCTCACAGATCATCAAGTCCAACCCTTTACCACAGAGCTCAAGGCTAGACCATGGCACCAAGTGCCACGTCCAACCTTGCCTTGAACAGCTCCAGGGACGGCGACTCCACCACCTCCCCAGGCAGCCCATTCCAGTGTCCAATGACTCTCTCAGTGAAGAACTTTCTCCTCACCTCGAGCCTAAATCTCCCCTGGCACAGCCTGAGGCTGTGTCCTCTCGTTCTGGTGCTGGCCACCTGAGAGAAGACAGCAACCTCCTCCTGGCCACAACCACCCCTCAGGTAGTTGTAGACAGCAATAAGGTCACCCCTGAGCCTCCTCTTCTGCAGGCTAACCAATCCCAGCTCCCTCAGCCTCTCCTCGTAGGGCTGTGCTCAAGGCCTCTCACCAGCCTCGTCACCCTTCTCTGGACACGCTCAAGTATCTCAATGTCCCTTTTAAACTGTCCACAGACATATGTTATAAGAGATGCTGTGATTGCTTGCCATACAAATATTAATCTTTATCACAAGCATGTGATGCCTAATATGGAATACAACACACTAAAAATGTATTTTTGTGATGGTTTAAGAGCTAAATTATAGTTATTCACATTCTCCATATTGGTACCCATATTCCTCAGTGCAGTTCATTGTGTCATGGATCAAGCTGAGCAGGTTTTCACTCACCTGCTCCACCAGGTTTGCATTAAGCTTGCTGCACTCTGTAAATGTGTAGAACAGTCTCAAATTATTTCTTCATGTTGACTCCACCAAACCTGCTCTAAATCTTAACCTAATGATTTCTCCAAGCTTGAAAAACTAGACAGTACTGGAGAAAATCATGACTCATTCAGAATGCAGATATAAAATGTGGCAAATGATACTGGAATGATTGTAGTACACATGGTAGAACTCTGTGAAAACACTTTTGCTAGGACCTTTAAGATCTGACTTGAGTTTTTTACCTCTTATAACTAAGAATATTTATGAAACTGGTTTTTTTTTTTCCTCTCTTGCTTTCCTTGTTTTATATGCATACAGATATTCAGGCTTACATCATGCAGGAGATTAATGTTCCTGTTGAGACTTTCTGCTCTGGAGCACAGGAATTTGACGTAAGAATTTTCTGAGTTCTTTACTTCTGCTTTCATATTTTACTACATTTTAATCCCCACAAAGCTCAAATCAAGTAAGTAGAAATGCTAAAAATTACAATTAGCATTGTTTCATGAGGACATTAATAAAGCTCCTTTGAAGAACACGACCAGAATGACAGTTTTATTTTGTTTGATTCTACCTGATATTATTAGGATTTTATACTCTGCATCTTCAGTGAAGGGGAAGAGGGGGATGAAAAAAGAGGGGAAGTGAGAGGAAACAAGGAGAAAGAAATTCCTGTGGGATATATGATGCTAAATTAGCATTGAGATGCACAAGTCAAAACATGGCATTCCTGGGTTTTGAGCCAGTGCAATCATATTATTTGCAGATGGAATTTCCATCTTTAATGGACAACACTAAGTAATGTGCCATGTGTATGTATACATACAATGGCAACTATATACTGGACAAGAGAGCAACTACTGAGTACACATACTCTTGTTCTTTAAGGGAGAAAAGGGCAACAAAATGCTTAGTACAGATGGGCTACAGAATATCAAGGGGAAAATAACAGCTAAATACTTTAAAGATAATGGTTAAATTGTGTGTCAGTGCAAACATTCAGTGCAATAATTAAAGATAGCAGAAAACAGTTTAGAACCCCAAAATCATGCAGAAAAGGTGACATGAGTAACTGTGGTTGTGATGGTTTGGGTGTTCCCCGCCCCCCACACTTTAGAAATCACCCAGACTAGACTCAGCCAGCTCTGGAAATATGAATGAAGCTTATATTTACAGCTTAGCACAATATACAAGCAGATATTTACAGTATATACAGTTATATACAGACATACACAAGGTAAAAGGTAATACAGAAACACAACAGCCCTCCCAGAAACCTGAGTCCCCAGAACAGGCTCCCAACCATCCTTCCACCTTCTCCCACCCCTCTCAACCTTACCCCAGTCCCAAGGAAGAATGGAGGTTCGGCCAGGGGAATAGAAAGCAAAGTGTATTAATCAGAGAGACATCAGAGAGGCTAGAGGGAGAAATGCAGCTCAGAACTCCCGAGCAGAAGAAGCAAGCCCTTTATGTTTGGATTCTTGTTCTTATACCTCTCAGTAAGCCTGTGAGTGAAGTAGACATCACCTTTGTTTCCCTTTCACAGCCTGTGATCTAATCCTTCTCACCAAAACATTCTAGCCTGCTTCAAAAAACTAGCACAGTGGCATATGTAAAGAATGGCTGTTGGATGATGGCGAGATTATGATCAAAACAATTTCCCTGCTAAACTGCAGTTGTCCATGGAAAACATATGGGCACCTGATATAGGACAGATATTCTGTCAAGAGGAATCTGAAAAGGCATGGTAGGCTGTATCAATTTTCTCTACATACAATAGTTCTCATTTGATCATAGAATCAACCAGGTTGGAAGAGATCTCCAAGATCATCCAGTCCAACCTATCACCCAGCCCTGTCCAATGAAGTAGACTCTAATAAAGAAACAAAAACCTGTCACAGCTCCACTACATAGGTTTCACTTCTTAATTAATATTCAAATACAGCTTTAAATCCCTGTGTAGGTGGCAGAGTTTGAACTTGAAACAAATTTAAACCACCATCAACCACGCATAACGAATAAATCACTGCAAGACAACAGGCAAGACTAGGCCTGTTTTGATGAATGGCATGAAAAACAAATACTACTTTTTATAATAATCCTGGTTTAGGTACAATAAGACTTTCCTTCAGGTTTGTATTTTGAAAGTATTTTGCACTGTTTGTTACTACAGTCTCCAAGTTCAGCTATTTTGTAGTTTTCTGGAACTTACTTCATTTTCCCTGGTTAAAACACTCTGGTCTGTGAACAGTTGAGGACATTTTCTGGTTTCTGGTTTCCATGCATCAGCTCGTTCAATTTCTGGCATCCAGTTTGACAGACATGGAAACTATCTGGAACCATACACACATGTATTTCCCTAGGGGATTTGTAGTATCCAAGAATTGCTGCAGCATATTTTCTAACCATTTGTTCTTTGGTCACATCACCATTATCTGCTGGTTAGATACAAAAGGAGTTGCAAACACAGAAATTCTACAAGTGATTATAAACCATTTCACAAGAGTATTTCTTTGATAGAGAAACACTAATAATACCAGAGCTCTGCTTTCTGATTGCAAAAATGACTTTTAAATAGCAGTTTCTCATTAGATGTCTTGAAATCTGACATTCATCATTTTAAAGTCTTACAAACAGTGATAAAAGAAATTCTGAGTTCAGCTCTATCCTCAGATATGTAACATGGCCATAGAAAAAAAGATGCCTTGTGCATGACTCAGAAATCTATTATTCTAACACAATAACATTTTGATCTTTCTTATCTTTCTGTTACATTTTGTGAACATCTTTGTAATGCATACAGTAATGATCTGACACTTTTTCCTTCTATCTAGATTCTATTGTGTCCTTGGCAGTACACAGTACTGTTTTTCAAAGCTAAGACGACTCACAGTTATATCCTCTGTTCTTTATTAATTACCTACATTATCTGCCTCCCCATAGCAGCTCAACATCTATCCAACACCACATGCACTTCTTTCCCAGGCTGTTTACTGTGATGACATCCCTTCAAGTCTGCCAAGTTCATGGGTACTCATGGCAGAAGGCTAGTGAGAGATTTATCTCCTCTAGCAAAACTTTAGGGAGATGCAGAAAAAAACTTGCCCTATTTTTCAACAGCATTTACAGGGAGGAAAAACAAGCAGCAAATGAGAAATGCAAACTTTTTGTATATCAAATATTTCACTCTCTCCCCCTCAGTAAAGCTGCCTCTTAGTATGACTAAATTACACAAACAAAGCTATCCTGCTAACTGCTGTCTAGATATGAGAGAACTCTGAAACACATTTCAAATGCACCATCTCATTTGATGGTAAAAGTATGTGAGTAAAACTAACACAGAATCCTTCAAGAGGCCTTGAGCACTATGAGGAGAGGCTGAGGGAGCTGGGATTGGTTAGCCTGGAGAAGAGGAGGCTCAGGGGTGACCTTATTGCTGTCTACAACTACCTGAAGGGTGGTTGTGGCCAGGAGGAGGTTGCTCTCTTCTCTCAGGTGGCCAGCACCAGAACAAGAGGACACAGCCTCAGGCTGCACCAGGGGAGATTTAGGCTTGAGGTGAGGAGAAAGTTCTTCACTGAGAGAGTCATTGGACACTGGAATGGGCTGCCCGGGGAGGTGGTGGAGTCGCTGACCCTGGAGCTGTTCAAGGCAGGATTGGACGTGGCACTTGGTGCCATGGTCTAGCCTTGAGCTCTGTGGTAAAGGGTTGGACTTGATGATCTGTGAGGTCTCTTCCAACCCTGATGATACTGTGATACTGTAATCTCTTGCTAGAGAAAGTGAATGCCATTATAGGAGTGATGAACACAGCATATTTCCCACTGGAATCACTGGTGACTATCCTCAAGATTGTTAGTGTGTTTGTGATCAGAACCTCTCACTCCTTTGGATAAACCTACAATAAACTCATCTGAACATAGATTCACAGATTCATGGAATGGTTTGGGTTGGAAGGAACCTTAAAGATCATCTAGTTACAACCCTCTGCTATAGGCAGAGATGTCTTTCACTAGACCAGGTTGCTCAAGGCCTCATCCAACATAGTCTTGAGTACCTCCACAGAGGGAGCATTCACAACCTCCCTAGGCAACCTGTTCCAGTGTCTTACCACCCTTACTGTGAAGAATTGATTTCTAACATCTAGCCTAAATCCAACTTCCTCAAGCTTCAGCTTGTTCTGTCTCATCCTGTCACTACAAGGCCTTGTGCAATGCCCCTTCCTGGCTGTCCTGTAGGTCCCCTTCAGGTACTAGAAGGCTGCCATAAAGTCTCATTGGAGTCTTCTTTTCTCCAAGCTGAACAGCATCAACCCTCTCAGCCTGTCCCCACAGCAGAGATGCTCCAGCCCCCTGATTATCTCTGTGGCGTTCCTCTGGACCAACTCCAGCAGTTCCATGTCCCTTCTGCTGGGGGCACCAGAACTGGATGCAGTACTCTAGGCAGAGTCTCACGAGAGCAGAGTGGGACAATCACCACTTTAATCCTGCTGGTCACAACTTCCTTTGTCGCAGCCCAGGACACAGTTGGCCTTCTGGGCTGCAAGTGCACACTGCCAGATCACGTTGAATTTTTATCAGCTGACACATCCAAGTCCTTCTCCTTAAGACTGCTGTCAAGCCACTCCTCACCCAGCCTATATTTGTGCTTCGCATTGCCCCAGCCTAGGTGTAGGACCTCACCCTTGACCTTTCTGGGCTCCATGAGGTTGGCCTGGGCCCATATCTCAAGCCTGTCCAAGTTCTCTCCAACATCTCAACTAGACCACACAGATTGGTATCATCTGCAGACTTGCTGAGAGTGCACTCAATTACAGAATCACAGAATTATTGAGGCTGGAATTGTACCAGAAATTAATAATGTTTATGAATTCTGAGTATTAATTTCTGTATGAATGTTATTTTTTATTCTTATTTTAAAAAAAGGGAAATTCCCTGAGGTTCTTTGGATTTTCAGTCGACAGGAAGCAATTGCACAGAATTAAACAGTTTAAACAATCAGAACTTGGAAAACAGGAAGAATTCTAACAATGTTTATGGAGTCTTGGCATTCACTCCAGCATACGTACTCACGACTCTTTGGTCCCTGAGCAAGTCTCCTGTATGAAAGATGCTTTGAAACTCACGATGTGATCCCAGGGTGAGATACAAATATTTCAGGCAGAGGGAAGAAATGCTGCTGAGCCACTGGTGTGAGCTGCAACATGTGGCTGCTGAATACAGAAAGACACGGTGCAGAAAGGCTGAATGTAGAAAGGCTAATATAGAAAAGCAGAGCGTAGAAAGGCACAGCTTCTAAATCATCCTCCTTTATACACTTGATTTTGAAATCAAGCTGGCCAATAGGCACTAGCACCACTGTTCTGGCTAACGAATGCAAAGCTTCGTGCCTCCTTTGAGCACGCAGGCACTGTCGAGGGCAGCACAAGACACTGACATGTGGTGCTAAGCCCTTTAGCTCTTAAGACTTTGCAGGGAACAAACCCTTATTGTTAGCTCAGCTTACTCACTCCCGGACCCCGCAGCAGAAGGATGAGAGCCAGGGTTAAACTTGCCTAGCAGGACTTATGCCTTACCAGGACAGAATAGACCTCTGAGATCATCAAGTCCAGCCTATGACCTAACACCACCATACTGACTAGACCATGTCACTGAGCACCACATCTCATCTTTTCTTAAACATCTCCAGGGACAGCGACTCCACCATCTCCCTGGGCAGCCCATTCCAGTGTTTATTTACACTTTCTGTGAGGAAGTGCTTCCTAACATCCAACCCAAACCTCCCCAGGTGCAGCTTCAGGCCATGCTGTCTCATCTTATCACCTGGAAGAAGGGCCCCACCCCCATTTTACAACAGCTTCCCTTCAGGTAGTTGTAGAGTATGATAAGGTCCCCCCGAGCCTCCTCTAGGCTCAACACCTGCAGCTCCCTCAGCCTCCCCCCTCTAGTCCCTTCACTAGTCTTGTTGCTCTCCTCTGGACCCACACCAATACCTCAATATCTTCCTTTAAGTGAGCATCCCAGAGCTGCACACAGTACTTGAGGCCTCATCAGCATCACATACAGGGGCAGAATTACATCCCACTGTCCAAATCCACAGAATCCTGCTGTTCACACCACTGACAAAGACATTAAACAACACTGGTCCCAGTTCTGATCTCTCAAGGACACCACTCATCAATAGTCTCCATTTGGACTTTGATCCATTGGCCACAGCTCTCTGAGTCCAACCATCTAAACAATTTCTCATCCAGCTCATCCAGTGGGTGGTCCACCCCTGAAGTCTGTACTTACCAGGATGTCACACAGAACACTGTAAAACACTTTACTAAAGTCCAGGTAAATGACATCTGTTGGTCTTCCACTATCTACTGATGCTGTAATTCTATCATAGAAAGACACCAAATTCACCAGGCATGATTTGCCCTTGGTGAGCCATGTTGGTTAACACCAGTCACCTCTTCATTTTCCTTCAAAGCCTTCAGGAGGATCTGCTCCATGATCTAGCCAGGTGTGGAGGTGAGACTGACTGGTCTAGTCACTTACCTAGTCAACAATTTGTTTACATAAAAATAGTGCTCAGAAGTAGTTCAGTGCACACACCTTTCATCATCAAGGGTCACAAGCTTGCCAGCAATATAAAGTAAAACCAGCTTGACTAGAGAGTGTGAAACACATCAGATGTTTTATAAACAAGAAACGAGTCATGGTTTCCTACAAGGTTTCTGTCAAGATTTTTTTTCCCTTTCCTTTCTTCATGGAAATACATCTCCCTTCATTCAGACATGCAAAATCTCATTTCAGATGATTTCTGAACTGTACCAGAACCACAAACTGCAGACCAGAAAATATATGCATACAAAAACCTGCCTGAACCCAAGGCTGAGATAGACTAATTTTAATAGTTAAATCAGCATCTTCTGACTAGAATTGAAAGCAGCAATTTTAACTAAACCACTGAAACGCAACTCAGATGATAATCATTAATGTGAAGATGCAAGATTTTGCTGTTAAATCCCAGGAACTTCATGATTCCACATAGTTAGCACATTGTGTACTTTCATCACCTATTTTTTTAGACATTCTCATGACAAAAGCATATGTTGCCATTGCTTTGTGCAATACAAAGGTCATTTTAACATCAATCTCCTCTCTGAAAAGTGTATTTTATGCCAGTATTTGTTTTGTTTCTTTCACCTACTATGTTTGATACAATTAATTTCTAATCTCAATTTTGAGTAACTAAATCAGCTCTCTGACAATGTTTAATATACATTTTTCCCCTTAACATGAAATACATATGCCCAACAGCCCTTAACATGCCACTGCCATGAGCACAGTCTCTTGTTATATCGACTATTGCGAAGCAGCAAAGCATAATCACAGTATCACAGTATCAGCCAGGTTGGAAGAGACCTCATAGATCATCAAATCCAACCCTTTACCACAGAGCTCAAGGCTAGACCATGGCACCAAGTGCCACGTCCAATCCTGCCTTGAACAGCCCCAGGGACGGCGACTCCACCACCTCCCTGGGCAGCCCATTCCAGTGTCCAATGACTCTCTCAGGGAAGAACTTTCTCCTCACCTCAAGCCTAAATTTCCCCTGGTACAGCCTGAGGCTGTGCCCTCTCATTCTGGTGCTGGCCACCTGAGAGAAGAGAGCAACCTCCTCCTGGCCACAACCACCCTTCAGGTAGCTGTAGACAGCAATGAGGTCACCCCTGAGCCTCCTCTTCTGCAGGCTAAACAATCCCAGCTCTCTCAGCCTCTCCTCATAGGGCTGTGCTCAAGGCCTCTCACCAGCCTCATCACCCTTCTCTGGACACGAGGCTAAGTTCAAATGAATGATATAAATAGTAAAGTAGCAGAGTTTTAACAATCTAGCTGCAGAATTTATCATTAGGTGGAGGGACCTCTACACTCATTAAAGGTACTCTGCTACCATCCTGATAAGACAAGTCGGGACAGAAATTAGCATGCCCGAGATTACAATATCGAATGCTGGCCAACAATGCACAACACATACCACCCCATGGATCACAAACTGATGTTTTCACTGCAGCCCAGCAGGAGTGCCTTGGGGAATGTCAAGTATTTAGTGGCTCTGCTATTAACAGACTTTTATTTTGGCTACTACTCTATACTTTTGAATATTCAGGTGGTGTGGTCTGAATTAAATTCAAGATCTAAATTCATTCATATAGGGAAAAAAAAAAGTCAGATATACACAATAATGTAACTAGTCCCAACCAGCCACTATAGCTGCAGCTGAGCATATTCAACAATATCAATTCAAAGAATCACAGAATCCTCAGGTTGGAAAAGACCTTTAGGTTTATCAAGTTTAATTGTTAGCCTAGTGCTGTGAAGTCCACCACAAAACCATGTCCCTGAGCACCACATCTGTATGCCTTTCGAATAGCTCCAGGGATGGTGATTCCCTTCCCTGGGCAGCATGTTCTGGTGCTTTACAATCCTTTCTGTAAAGAAATGTTTCCAAAAGTAAAGCCTAAATCTCCTCCTGTACAACCTGAAGCATTTGCCTCTCACTGTATTGGAAGAACAGATAGACACTCACCTCACTGCGACCTCCTTTCAGGTAGTTGTAGAGAGCAATAAGGTCTTCTTTCAGCCTTCTCTTCTCTGGAATGAACAACCCCAGTTCCCTCAGCTGCTTCTCACAATGCTTGTACCCTTCACCAGCTTCACTGCTTTACTTTGGACACACTCCAGTACCTCAATGTCTTTCTTGTAGTGAGGGGCCCAAAACTGAACACAGTATCCAAAGTGGAGCAGTATTCAAAGTGGAGCCTTACCAGTGCCTAATATAGGAGGACAACCACTTCCCTGGTCCTGCCAGACACATTATTTCTAATACAATCCAGGATAACATTGGCCTCCTTTTCCATCTGGCTAGGTTGCTGGCTCTCATTCAGACAGCTGTTGACCAACACCCCCAGGTCATGTTCCACTGGGCAGCTCCCCAGACACTTCCTCAAACCTGTACTATTCCATGGAGTTGTAATGGTAACAAATTACAATTCATTACAATTGATCCACAGAGATAAAATTACACTAATCTGGCATTTCTGCTTAGGCATTTTGAAAACCAGAGAGCCTTGCATCCACATCAGAGAGAAGTTGTTACAGCAGCAGTTCTGCTGCTGCCAGTAGCAATCATTGAATGGCTACCTAACTCACTGCCAGTCTGGTCCTCAAAGAACATATAAAGCAAAGCTCTTTAAATATTCTGTAGGATGTAAACCATAATATCAACAAAAAGACCTATCTGGTTCAGATAGGTCCTACCTGATCAGGACAGCTAGAATAGAAAACAAAAAGTGTCATCTGAGATAGTCTTAGGAATGAACTATTCTGTTAAAGAAACAAGTTTTAGTGGATCTTGAGGTAAACCTACGGGAAAACACAGTCTCCACTGAATTTTAACCTTTTTTTTTCCCCACAAGAGTCCTGAACATGGGTAACACCTGCCAGGTGTGCTTCCAGAAATAACAGTGAAGCTGACTGCCATTTTTCAAGTGAGGAATTACATCCTTTTATATAAGAACAATATGAGTCATAAAGATGCTAAACATCTGTTAGCAGCACTACTGTAGCTCAGAAACAGGAATCTTAAAGAAAACAGCCTCTAGTACTACCACACAAACCTGAGCAGGGCACTTACCATAGAATCAACCAGGTTGGAAGAGACCTCCAAGATCATCCAGGTCAACCTAGCACCCTGCCCTAGCCAGTCAACTAGACCATGGCACTAAATGTGTCAGCCAGGCTTTTCTTGAACACCTCTAGGGATGCAACTCCACCACCTGGGAAGAACTTCTCTCTGGGAAGAACTTCCTCCTAACATCCAGCCTATACTTCCCCTGGTACAACTTGAGACTGTGTCCCCTTGTTCTGTTGCTGGTTGTCTGGGAGAAGAGACCAACCCCCACCTGGCTACAACCTCCCTTCTGGTAGCTGTAGACAGCAATGAGATTCCCCCTGAGCCTCCTCTTCTCCAGGCTAAACAACCCCAGCTCCCCCAGCCTCTTCTCATAAGACTTGTGTTCCAGGTATTTCACCAGCTTTGTCACTCTTCTCTGTATAAGTTCCAGCACCTCAACATCTCTCTTGAATTGAGGAGCCCAGAACTGGACACAGTACTCAAGGTGTGGCCTGACTAAGGATGGTGTCTTTCAAGCCTCATATTGAAATAACTAGGCATGCATTGAATCAACCTTTTAGTTGGCAACACTTTTCTGCCAATGCCCTGTGCCCATTTGCAAACTATGCAGACAGAATTTGCATCATTTTCTCCAATATTGCTGTTCAGTTTCTTCAGGTTGAATTGCTTCAACTTGTGTTGAGGTACATCTCAGTTTCAGATCGAGACAAGTGCTCCTATTCTTCACTTTTATTTGAAGTAACTGACAACATTTATTGACAGGTCACTACAGTCTGTTAAAGATCTTAAATTCAGTGACACAGAATGACCCTGATTTGGTGCAGTGAATGACTTCACCCTACAGATACAAATAATCAAGATAGTATTTCATGATAGTGAACACTTAGCACACAAAATTAAATGGGCACCTTACAATTAATGATTATATGACAAGTGCTAAAATACAACTACTCATTTAAAAGCCTTTCTTACAGAGCATTTGAGACATTTACGACCCTGGCTTTCACCCTGATTCTATAGAAGCAAGCATCTGTGCCCACATGACTTCTGTCAGTAAACTGCCAAATACAACTAAGATTTTTTTCTCACTTGGATCAATGCAATGCTGTTTAATCACCCTTTAGTCACATTTGCTATATGAATTCTTCCATTATACTCTTTTACCCTTAGGAAATAATCCTTTTAACAATATTACAATGGCCAGCTCAAAACCATGATTGAGAAAAACATCTCATTAAAAAAAACATAGCCAGAGGAAAACATTACAGGCTACTTAGATCAAGTCAGCTCTGGCTGTTTTGACATAATCATTTTGAGAAAAGAAACAAAAGGAAGAGAATTAAAATAGGTGACCAGAGGGCTGGAGCACCTCCCTGGTGGAAACAGGCTGAATTTGTTGGGGCTTCTCCATGTGCCATTGGAATGGGCTGCCCAGGGAGGTGGTGGAGTCACCATCCCTGGAGATGTTCAAGAAAAGACTGGATGAAGCACTTAGTGCCATGGTCTAGTTGACTGCATAGGTTGGACTGGATGATCTTGGAGGTCTCTTCCAACCTGGTTGATTCTATGTAGAGACAGTATGGGAGTCCTTAGAGCTACTTTTCAGTATCTGAAAGGGACCTACAGGAAGTCTGGGGGTGCACTGTTTAGATGCACTTGTACTGATAGGGTGAGGGACAACACTTCTAAACTGGAGCAGGGCAGATTTAGGTTGAACATGAAGAGGAAGTTCTTTACAATGAGAGTAGTAAAGTACTGGAACAGGCTGCCCAGGGATGTGGTTGAGGCTCTGTCTCTGGTGACATTCAAGACCACACTGTCACCTGTCTCTGGTGACATTCAAAAGACCACCACTGCTGCCTGATCTAGTTGAATATGCCCTTGTTCACTGCAGGAGGATTGGACAAGATGACCTTTGCAGGTCTCTTTCAATCTGATGCAATTTGTGAATCTCTGAATGCCAGGAATAGCTCTACACAAACCCAAGCCGTTTTCTGTATTTGGTACTGTCTGTTGTTCATATTCCAATGTAAATCACTGGTTTTGTAATTTGGATTGCTTTGGTTTGGGGAACCATATCTTTGGAGGAGAGATTCAGGAAGGAGTTCAAACACTGTGCATAAGTTCACGTTACAAAGCCATGGAGGGGGATAATGATATGGAACAATGATGAATTAGACTTCCAAGTAGCTCAGGGTATCAAAAGCAAGAAACATGACTGCAAAAAGGGTGCAATTAAAAGCTCCCAGAGAGCTGAGGCATTTTGGAAACAGAAGTAACAATTGCAAATTTAAATAGTACTTCACTGGTAGCTTCCAGCAGTGAGAAAATAAGCCAGAAACTAGGTTTTGTTCATAGAATAACTGGTTCTGATGTACTTCACATTTCAGTGTTTTTCTGTTAGATCAAGAGAGGAGATTAACGATGAAATTGTATTTCAGATCCTGAATAAAACTGCATTCCATCTAAACCTAATGATTTGAGAACAGTAAGTGCATATCCTTGGAAAGCATGGAAAGTGGGAGAACTAATCAGTCATGAACACAAATGTGGAACCTGAATTTCTGAAAACAAAACCAAGATCAAACCACTTATGATGGTAATCTGGAACAAGGATCTCAGAGCCATATTACTGAAAGACAGTATTTGCTCTTGACCAGTTAGACTTGCAAGCAGACAACACTTTGCCCTTCAGATTGATATTGTGAAAATTAAAAAGGGGATTGTCATAGGCATGTGGAGCTCAAAATCAGATCCCAAAGTAATATTTTGCAGCCCACAGAAACAAAATAAGGCAAGGCAATGGCCAGAGTTTAAAAGAGATGTTTGAACTGCAGAAGTTAGATCAGCATGACAATGTTTATCACTGCTAGCAGATACAACATCTCCCAGCATCATATTTTACCTGTTTTGTAATGGCATGTGACGGTTTGGGTGTACCCCACCCCCCCACACACTTTAGAAATCACCCAGACTAGACTCAGCCAGCTCTGGAAATATGAATGAAGCTTATATTTACAGCTAGCACAATATACAAGCAGATATTTACAGCATATACAGTTATAGACAGAAATATACAAGGTAAAAGGTAATACAGAAACACAACTCCCCTCCCACAAACCTGAGTCCCCAGGAGGGGCTCTCAACCGCCCCTTCACCTTCCCCCTACCCCTCTCAACCTTACCCCAGTCCCAAGGAAGAATGGAGGTTTGGCCAGAGGTTTAAGAAGCAAAGTGGGTTAGCCCAAAATGGAGGGTGAGGTTAGAGAGATGCAGCTCAGCCAGCAGCCCGAGTGAGAGTGATATCGAGTGTCTTATCTAATGTTTTTATTTCTTGTTCCTATACATCTCATCAAGCCTATGAGGGAAGTAGACATCACCATTGTTGTCTTTCCACAGCCTGTAATCTAGTTCTTCTCACCAAAACATTCTAGCCTGCTTCAAACTAGCACATGGCAGGATACTGTCAACTTTTGTTCAAGTTTGTTATTACCTCTTGGACCTTTTTCTGTGGTATTGCATTGTAGTAGTTCTTCCCATCCTGTTTTTGCATACTTTCACCTGAGCATGGAAAAAAAACCAAAGGCAATTGCATTGCATTTTTGGATCTCAAGTATAATTTTTGAATTCTAGTTTTACTCTCACTGAATTTGCAGCTCTTGTTGTAAGTTAATACATAGAACAAACTATAGAACAAAAGTGCACCTGTGTCAGAGCACTTCAGAGTCAGTGTATATATTTTTCCAGTCTGAAAACAGACTTTGGAGAACTCTTTGCCAAAGTTTCCAACAAGTATATGATTCTTTAAAAGTTTCTACGAGTTCTAAAAGCAATTATATGGAAATGTTACTCATGGAATCAGAACAAAAGAGGTGGTAAAGCAAGTCATTGTATTCATTTAGTGTGACAATGGAAGAGGAAATACTAAGTCTAAAGGGGGAAGCCACCACTGAGTAAACAGATTGCACTTAGAACTCTTTCAGCCACTGTCAACTCAGACTGCCTATGTTCCAACACTGGGAGCTGATGAAATTTCTTCCCTTCAAAAGGTGCTTTGACTTTTATGGACTAAAATTATTTATAAGAACTATACATTCTTTTTACCTTTGTTTCTTCACCTGTATCAAGAAAATTGTCTTTTCAGTAGCTTTTTAGCAGTAGTTTTGCTTTCATCTGTTTTATGTGTCAGGTGCCCTAGTCTCATACAGATCTTGTCAGTTTATGGATATGTCACTCACCATTTCTTACTAGCATTTGCCAAAAATTCAGTATATCCTTTGGTATAAGCTTTAAGGAACTGTTTTAAAGGGACAAAAGGCAAATATCATCTTGTTCTCAAGGTTTCTGCTTAGTTCCAAAACCACACTTACTATTTGGAATACTGCAGCAATTTCCTGATGGTACTTTAGTGCAAGAACATCATGAGCTATGCAGGTGGTTTATGTCACACCATCATTCGTATTTTTGACAGATTTTGAGTCTGCATAATATTCTCTGATAAATTTCTTAATGTGATCTGTGCCAGAAAAGGAAAACTTATGTTCTGCCAGCTTGCTGACAGCCCCTATCTATGACAGAGTTTTGCTCAGTCAGTAATGCAAAAAAGAAAAACTCTGTAGAAGAGCACCACAACGTTTGGCCAGGCTGATTCACTAAATCACAAGGTTACATGGAATTTGTTGCATAATCATAATCTTGGTTTTAAATAAAAAATATCTTTAGCTGAGTCCAGAGTTTAGCAAACCTGCCTACCCTCTCCCATCAGCACAATGCAATCTTTCAAGTTAAACAACATTATAGTGCAAGAACAGCATCTGCCAATAACTCCTCTTAGATTGAGAAAAAAGATAGAGTTACTTGGTTTCAGATTCTTAAGGGACTCTTCTCTAAAATTCCTGAGATTTTAGAGATTGGAAGGAAGTGAGGAGGAACAGCACTGAAATTTCACAACTTGGTCTCATACAAGTTGCCTAAAGAAGAGAGGTCAAAGACATAACTACTCTGGACTCTAAAATACATGTAGAGACACAGGAGGTGTTCTGCACTTCTTCCGGTTTCTAAGTGCTCTAATAGAGAATGAAATTAAACCTACTTTAAATCTCTAGCACTTTCTGATATTATTAAGTTGAAAAAGGCAAATCCACCTAAGATTCTAAATTGAATCTCACAATGCACAAAATAATAATTTCTTTTCCTGAGGTAAAAGGACTGAAATGACACAGTCCTCTTAGAAAGAAAATATATTCACTCATTTTAAAGACAAAACCTACTTTGAAATGCTGTTTTGTCCTACCAACTACCATAATTAATCAGCAGCTGGGCATTGGATAGGGCAGGGTGCTAGGTTGGACTGGATGATCTTGGAGGTCTCTTCCAACCTGGTTGATTCTATGATTCTATGATAAGGAATTGACAGGATAATGTGATTTGGGATCATTCCCACAAACAGCACTTCTGAGGAGTTTTAGGTCTTCTCCCTTCCTTAGTAATTCCACTGAAGTAATTTCCTCCTCCTCCTCTTCTGCCACTCTTAAAACTTCTTTCATTACACCCCATTTGATTCCTCAATTTTTAGTATAATTCCAGGATGAGACATGCTTTGCAAAGGCTTTGATTCTAGTGTACAACAACACAAGGGAAGAGAAGACACATTCAGTTAGAGTTGAGTGCTACAGGATCAGAGACATAAAGGCAGCTCTTTGTGACTAACCTGAGTATAAGCAGAGCTCAGGTGACAGACAAGATTAAAAGCTGAAATACTAAATAATAGCATTTATATGTTAGAGATTTTTCACTAATATAGCTGACATTCATAACAACTTCTGAAAAAATATTTCATGTCTTGTAAGATATTTAAACAAAGTATTTAAAACATGTCTTTGCTGTGATAGTACTCAAAATTCCCAGCGGTGGATAAAGCTATTGCTGCTATACAAACAGGAAAAATAAGCTGATTGCTACCCTGAAGATGTCACAACATGAGTTATCTGAGAAATCAGCATACTGATATGATGCTAACTCTGAATTTTGTTTTAAACTTCCAGCAATGACTGGTGAGAATGAATCTGCATCCCACAGTAGTTCTCTCACAGGAAGTATCAGCTGTGCTTTCAGTGATTTTTACAAGGTTCAAAATATAGAGAAATTAAAACTATAACTTGTTCAAATAAGATTCTTTGTTTGCTTACAGATGAACAATAGTTTACCTCTGAAACCTGTAAGGCTGCGCTACCAAACCACTGCATGAGGCCATAAGACATGGTGCTTGTATATGCGTCTCTCCCACAGCATTATGGGCATGTACCCCTGCACTGAGCACACTGGGGAGCTGGAGCTGTACATTAGCCCTCAAGAGTTTTAGTTTGTATTTTCACCTTGAGAGCTCTGACAGACACATTCTGTAATATTGTTATGGGTTATGAACTAGCTGGTGTTTTTTTATTTAACCTTCAACAAGGCAATCTACAAGTGTGTGTTTTTATTCTGCTGTATTTGTCCGTATTTCCTATGATGATATTCCCAAATAAATCTGATTTGAGGGCAAGGATCGTGAAGCTCCTGATTGTTAGTTACTCTCTCCTGAAGGGAGAGGGAGCTGAGGGACTGGGATTGTTTAGCCTGGAGAAGAGGAGGCTCAGGGGTGACCTCATTGCTGTCTACAACTACCTGAAGGGTGGTTGTGGCCAGGAGGAGGTTGCTCTCTTCTCTCAGGTGGCCAGCACCAGAACGAGAGGACACAGCCTCAGGCTGTGCCAGGGGAGATTTAGGTTCGAGGTGAGGAGAAAGTTCTTCCCTGAGAGAGTCATTGGACACTGGAATGGGCTGCCCGGGGAGGTGGTGGAGTCGCCGTCCCTGGAGCTGTTCAAGGCAGGATTGGACGTGGCACTTGGTGCCATGGTCTAGCCTTGAGCTCTGTGGTAAAGGGTTGGACTTGATGATCTGTGAGCTCTCTTCCAACCCTGATGATACTGCGATAATTGCATCTACAAGAGTGAAGCTACCAGTGACTTACTTAAAACAGCACAAGCAAATACACAAATTGAACATTAAATTTAATTAATGTCCCCATTTGGACAGTAAATGTCCAGCTAAGAGGTGAAACTGGTTTCACATTTCAGCAGTCAGCTTCCAACACTGGGAAACACAATAGCTAAACAGGGTGAAATACATTCTTTTTGTAGAGCTGCTACTCTAATCTCAGCATGTACCATTTTTACACAGATGTGATACAGACTTCTTGCAGAACGTTCTACAGAAGGCAGCTCTAAGACTCCTGGAGATCAATGCTGTTTCCTGTTTAAAGCAGACACCTGTTTTTTTTTTTCAGTGGATCCAGTTGAAATGATAACTTTCTGGACTGACAGTAATATTTAGCACATCTTTAAAGGGTGCAGATAGATAATGAATGGTGATTGCAGTGATAATTACACTTGCCAGGAAGTGATGAATCATTTCATACATTCTTGCTGGTCTTATTTTAAAACTCAGAAGTTGGCACTTATCTTTTTTTCTGGCATATGTCCAAAATGCTGCAGCATATCTTATTTCTAGACACAAGGGTTAAAACAGACACACAGGAGAATGTAACAAGTGAGCAAATACTCAAAGAAGAGAAAAGAAAGGCAATGACAACAGAGGTCCAAGAATTTCTAAAGGCGCAGTCTGAGCTCTATTTAAACTGCCAAATATGAAGTTTTCCACATTGGTATGGGGAGGAAATGCACATAAAGCTCTAGAAAAAAAGATGAACCAAAACTAAGGGGAATTTCAAGACATGAGATATAACAGAGGAGCTGCTGAAACCTAGTTACATGTAGCAGTACATGTAAGGAAAATGGCTCAGGCAACAAAGAGTTGAGCTTGCCTCCACGGATACTTCAATGAAAGAATTGGTATTAAATCCATTATCTGACCACATCTTGCACTGCTGGAATTTTTCAACATCATAGATTGATTCGAGACTATCAAAAGTCCTCTGCTTCATCTCCAACATATGGTAAAGAGTGGTCACTTAAACACCCTAATTGTTTCCTGGCAGTCCACTCTTTGTTTTTTGCCATTCTAGCTGAGATTTAAATACAAATTTAAAATTAAAGAAGACAAAAATTGGTCACTCATGAACGTAGTTTCTAATGTCCTGCACACAGCTATGCACTGAGACAGCAATATTTAGAAACTTCTGTTTAGAATAGCTGAATCGAAGTGAATGAGCATTTTCTGCTTTACTCAGTTATGTCATGAACAGCCAAGTAGAATCAGCAGTATCTTTTGAAGAGGAAAAAGAAATAAATACTTTCCTCTTCATACTTCTTCTCAAAGCCTTTGAGCACAGGGAAACTCCTGATCACTGAGAAACTCCTTGCAAACATTTGGTTTGATAATGTTCACACGCCTGTTCTCCAAGAGCCACTGAAAAAAGTCTCCAAAAAGGCTTAAACATAGCAGGTAGCATTGTCTGATTTTTTTAATGCCCTGATAGAAGGCAAGATAAGAAAGTTCAAGCATCTACTCCTGACCCTGACACAAAAATACAACAAAGATCTTCTCAAAATAGAAATCTGTTGGGAGTAGCAGCAAATATGTCATAAGATGACACACAGGCAGCCTAAAGCTCACATATGAATTGTCTAAACCCTTGGTGCATTTAAATTTGGGGTTTTTTATGATCATCAATAGTCTGCATTTCATCACATCTGTCAGACATTGCCTCCTGGAAAGAAGCATCACTAACCTGCAGCCAAGCAGCTGTGCCAGCAGCCTGGAACTTAACCAAGAGAATCTTTCTAGTTGCTACCTTGTAAATAAGAAGTGCTTAAAAGGATATAAGGTGCATGAGAGCATTAATGATCTTGCATTTTGCTTTAACATTACCCATCTTAAATATGGAGACTGTTTTGCCCTATATTGATGTCCCTTTAGTTTCCAGTTTTTGTCTAAAGTACCAATTTCATGTCTTATGAAAAAAATCACAGTATCACAGGATCATCAGGGTTGGAAGAGACCTCACAGATCATCAAGTCCAACCCTTTACCACAGAGCTCAAGGCTAGACCATGGCACCAAGTGCCACGTCCAATCTTGCCTTGAACAGCCCCAGGGACGGCGACTCCACCACCTCCCCGGGCAGCCCATTCCAGTGTCCAATGACTCTCTCAGTGAAGAACTTTCTCCTCACCTCCAGCCTAAATCTCCCCTGGTGCAGCCTGAGGCTGTGTCCTCTTGTTCTGGTGCTGGCCACCTGAGAGAAGAGAGCAACCTCCTCCTGGCCACAACCACCCCTCAGGTAGTTGTAGACAGCAATGAGGTCATCCCTGAGCCTCCTCTTCTCCAGGCTAACCAATCCCAGCTCCCTCAGCCTCTCCTCGTAGGGCTGTGCTCAAGGCCTCTCACCAGCCTCGTCGCCCTTCTCTGGACACGCTCAAGCATCTCAATGTCCCTCCTAAACTGGGGGGCCAAGTACTGAAATGTATCACTATGAATAAGAGGAATTTTCATATACAACACAGCTGAACAACTGCAACAGTATTTCTTGTATTCTATCAGCCAAAAGCATAGTTACATAAGAATCAGCAAAAATGAGATAACTTTCAGTGATACATGAAGGCAGCATGCTTATCATGACATTTACGCCCACTCAGATGTTCATCTGAGAAAGTCATATTGACAGCTTAGTACTTGAAGCCATCATTGTTCACAGACACATACAATTAAGAGCTAGACAGTAATGAGATGTAAGTCTACATGAGTACACAGAGGGTGGAAGGTTGTGGTGCACCCACATATATCCACTAGGATAAATCAAACTAAAATACCATTCTTTTGAAACCTGTGTAAAGCTACTTTCCAAGTCTGGCCACTCTCCAGAATCTTTAGCTTGCAGATTTGGGGGAAGAGAGTGAGGAGAGGCTGCAGAATTTGTTTTGCCTGTGCATCATTTGCTTCAAGTAGCTAACACTCTCACATCTTTGCAAGGTGGGCTTTGGTAGGTTCTGCACACTAAATCACCCAAACAAATCAGTAATTGTTTGTCTGGGGCTCTGAATTCCTAGATGAGCTCCTTGCATGAAACAACACAAAAGTGAAAGATGCATGGACACTCCAACCTTGAAATAGTTTACAGTCTGGAAAGAAACCTACAGAATTTAGCATTTCTTATGGGATGGGAATTTTAGCTTTTAATCAGTCTTACCAGTGACTCTGAATTTCAAAGGCCTGGAAAGTCAGCTGAATGCTCATTCAGGCTTATATAAAGGGAAACAATGAACAATCAAAAACTGCAGATTAAAGGAAGAGTGGAGATAAGGACAATTTGATATAACTTTTCTAGTCAAGTAGTTTGCTAGTTTTTGAGTTGAAAACAAGTAAAAAAAAAAGGGGGGGGGGGGGGGGGGGGTGTAAGCAAAAAAAGAGAGAGAGAAGCTGTAACTCTGTAAAAATCAAAGCCCAGCATAGAAATCAATCCTGACACTGCAGATACTGTCATTATCTAGAGTGCAGCCCTCAGCTAGAGCCCAAGCTACACACTAGCTCCAACTTATAGTTCTGTACACGTAATTCAATCCACAGAGACATGTCTCATGGTGGTAAAAGGAATATATGTAACACTTACTTCCCTATTTTCCTTTCCTTCTTATGTAGAACAAAATATTAGGCATCACAGTAAGCCCTGGCAATTTTCATTCACTGTTTTCCCCCACCCCCTTTTTTTTTAATTATTATTTTCATTTTGGTCCCAACTATTCTCTTGAAATATCCTGCTAATACTTCTGCTCTTGCAAAGAAATAGCAATGAGCCATCCACCCAAAAAAGTGCATGCTTCCCAAAGCCCCATTAATCTATATTTGTCTGTAATGTATCAGGTTTATTTACCACATTTTTCTGCTGAAAAAGTCCCTCAGCACCACCAGGCATTCTTATGGCTTCAGCCTCTTTCTCCAGGAGGTCAATTGTTAAAAGAGACAATTTTTTTGTTAGCAAAACACAGTGGTGCAACCAAAATGGAATAAATTTGAATTAAAATTGAATTCTTATTCCAGGTGAGGCATCAGTTCACTCTCTTGCTCTTAGAACAACAGGTATTTGCCTAATTGTGCCAGACACAAAGTTTTTGAGTTCAAGTAACTACTTCAAATGTTTGAGATGTTATTTGATTACCATTTATGTAGACAGTATAAGCAATACAGTGAAGGGGAATCTGAGCCTATTATTTGAGTATACTGTATAGGAGCTGACTGGGAAATGAACAGCTAGCCTTTGGGCTCAGCTTGAGTGAGAAGTACCTTAACTATCAACAGAAGTCTTGCCTGTCATAATACTTCTTAATAATAATGAATGGAGTTTATTCATATCATTTAGTCTGTTTTTCTAGAACAAACCCATTTAGAAAGAAGTCTAGAGAACCTGCAGTCATGTCAAGACTCCATGTTGTACCAAAGCAACTAAACACAGAAGGAGCATGGCATGCAGAAGAGGGATGACAACTCATTTCATAAGTATTATTGTTATCTACCTTTTTTCCCCCAAACAGTAATAGAAAGAGAATCAAATAACATATTTAGAAAGAAAGATAAGTGCATAACCTTGAAAAGAAGTGAGTGGTTTTGTATAAGGGAAAAAAAAAAATCATCTTTTTCACTGCTGCTTTCTTTTTGTGAGTCATGCTCCGGGAGTAGTACCAGAATGTCTTCTTGTCCTATTTCTATGGAAAAATCCTGGAGCAAGTTCATTCTTGATTAAGTTAGCATGGTGCCAAGCAAATGTAAAACACTGATCTTTGATTAAGTGTTTTCTATTGTTCCAATTGCACTGGGGGAGGGAGGCGACCCCATGGTTTTGTTACAACAGTGCTTCAGCACTGGTACTGCTGTGAATGGCGCTGGGGTAACATTTCCCTGTGTTTGTCAGCTTCAGCTGAAGAAAAATCTTTTCAATACAATTTAAGGATGTTTCTCAATACACCAGTTTCAGCAATGAATCTGTATTTGCATCCTGGATTTGACAGTTAATTCCTGGCCTATGCCACATTCATTATCCTTTTGATTATGTCCCAAAAAAACCCCAGATCCTTCAAATGATCTATTCCTACAAGGAATCTCAGTTAAAGGTAAATCTTCTTTCCAAAAGAGGGTGAGGAAGTAAAAGAGAAGAAACTGGCTGAACTACCAAAGCAAGTATGCGCTGCTGAATTCAAAGCTGTAAACTAAAGCTGACACTGATAAGTGGGATAACTTCTGGTGTTTCTCATACAATATAAATGTGACCATTTTGTGCTTTCTGAATATGTTAGAAAAGCTTTAATATGAGTAGAAGAAAAAAAAATCAAAACACCCACCTTACCTTCCACTAAAGGACTAGTACCTGAATAGAAGTGCTAGAATTGTATAATCACATCACTATAATTGGTAATATCTTGCTGCTTGGATAACGTCTTTGAGCATTTTCATTGCTCCTTTACAGAGATAAGGCAATTTGGGCATTGCAATCATATATGTAGGCATTGCTGCCTTGTAGATAGTGAAATTAAACATGGTAGCCTGTATTTGCTCATTAACAGTCTGCTTTTGGTACAGAGATGGCTTACCAAGCAAAGCATCTCTAACGTGTAGCTACTGAGCTTAATGCTTTACAGATGAAGGAATAGCAGTTTCTAGATGCACAATGTTAGGAATGGCCTTCAGTGTTAGTTAGGATGAGAAGCATAGAGAAACTGAAATATTTGTGATGGGAAAAGACATTTTGTAATAGAGTCATAATGAAAAAAAGAGAGTACTTTCAATGAGAAAGGCTGGATTGAATCATGAAGTGAAGCAACAAAGGCTTTTGTGCTTGTGACACTTTCCTCTGAGGCAACTCAGCAGGGAAAAAAAAATTCTAACTTTTGTGTGTTATAGAGTTTCAGCACTATTGAGTGTACAGTGAGAATCCTTCAGGTTTTTATACAGAATACATGCTAGCTGCCTGCTACATTAGAAAGGGATGCAATTTGGTTTAAGTGGGAGCATTAGATTAAGTTGGCATTAGATAAAACTGTCCCTTCCCATCTATCTCCCTCTTTCTCCCTGCTCCCGTTTCCCAATTTACTATAGTAAAGCTGTTAAATTAACATTTCAGATGATGCTGTGCAACTGCTTTTTTCTTTCAAATTTAACTCTTCTCCTTTGCACAGCCAAAGCTTCACAGCTGCATTAAACATGGTGAGCTCTATTCATGACGATCATAGTACAAATTACAATCTGTTGATTTCATTGTTAAAATTAAATCTAATGACAAACGGGGATACAACCGAGTGCATGTGAGCTAAGGAGCCCATCTTTAGCCTGTCTATCTGCAAAAACATAACTCATTAGCAAGAATGGCAAAAATCCAAAATTATAGCAACAAATAGCAAATTTGCTGCAATCTGTTTGTATTACTACTACAGCTGCAGCCAAGTGACAGACAAAGAGAGGTAAACACGTTTCTTTCATTTGGAGGGGGGGGTGGGGAAAAATGCCTCAGGGAATCATTCTTGTCTTGTCAGGTGACTTTGTTGCTTGGCAATTAAGAAAAGAATCATCATAGCCAGTAGTAACTAACTTTGAAAAATTATAACATACTTGACATAGCCCAGTGTTCATAAAAAGGAGTGACCAACAAACCTTAGCCAAATTCCACTACATGCATGAAATACTGTGCTCTGTTTGCTCTTTTGTCACAGTAAAGGAAATCTGTTTTGAAGTCTCATTTACTGTGCTTTAATTCAATAGCCTCCAATTATATTGGTGTAACTGAGACCAGAACCAGGCTAATTTTATTAAAGTATGGCTTTGATGGAGAAATTACAGTCTGAACTTCTTTGGTCTGTGCTCTGTGGGCATGACCTCAACTGTGTTATGTTAATTATGCCACAAAAGCTATTATATTATCTTTTTTACCTCATTCAGAAATCCAAAACCTCTTTCACGTTGCCCACGTCAGAAAGAAAAAATGTAGTTCCAACTCCACACAATCCTGGAAGAGTGAACTGAATATTGGACCCTGACATTTTCTTATATCTCTGAACTGCATTCTCACAAAGCTAGAAGGTTTTCATATCTTTCAGATTGAACCACAAAGTCCCAGTACAGCCAATAATTGACTGCCTTTAGATATTAGATCTGATTGGACTAAAAAAAAGCAGATGACTGAGCAAGTAAAACCCATCACTGGGCCATGAAGTACTTTCTGCTGAGATACATAACTGAATTATGCAGCAGCCCTTTTGTGAAAACCGTTGACCAGATTTTCAGAAGTGAGGCATCATATGGAGATTTTTGCACTCATGCCCATGTATAAAGATGGAACTAGTCCCATGCATGTGGTAGTCTGCCAACTTCAGTAAGACATGGGTGCCAGTTGAAGACAGATTTAATATAGCTTGTACAAAGTAGAAAAAACTGAGTTTCATGCCAGAGGGATAATCATAATGTTAATCATTGTCAAATGATAAGAATGCATTTTAGTGCGAGAAATCACATCTGTTGTCACTTCACATTGCTGATATAGAGCTTTACGCAGTATCTTTGCATCTACTTCAATGCAGTCACTGCCTATAAAGCTGCAATGCAGTTTTTCATTACTATCATGAAAAGAACACAGTTCTTCTCTATGAATTCTACCCTTTCCTGGAGACTCTTCCCCTTAAAATCTTCTTCTAGTAAAGCTAACATCCTAAAGTATATTATTTCATTCCGCTCCCTTGGTCATCCGAACTAAGTATATACTTGAGACTACATTTAACATATAAAGACAAAGGTCAAAAAGTATTGAAGAGTCCAGTTATATTAATAACCATGTTTCCCTAAATAGTAACATGATTCAAGAGCTCTGTAACTTCCAAGTCCTCTCCCAAACCAGCTAGATGATTTTAGCATTGAACCGGTGATTAAAACATTCCAACCTTTCAAACTAAAAGGTCCTAAATAAAACCTGTACAAAACTATATACTTTCACCAAGTCATTATCTAGTCCTTACATTTTGCTTTTATCTTAAACATGAGCACATTTTTTCAACCACACACAATGGAATTTTGGATACAGCCCATTGGCATAAAGCAAAGATCAGCACAGTGCTAGAAGGCTAAATACAAGAAGGTTGACTCTCATAATCCAGAGTGATTCTGGTAGAATTCAAGTGTAAGTCCAGGGAGAAATAGGTGACAGAGATGGCTCAGTATAGCTTACGCCCACATGAGCTACCAAATTTTTCCAGAACATTATAATGTTATCATCTCACAGCATGTTTATTAGGGTTGAACTTCATTCAACTGCAGCAAAGCTGGCATGTGTTGTTAATAGGCAAGATTTTAAAGAAAAGGCAGAAATTCAGTTAGGACCAAGTCAAAGCAAAGATTTTTCCATAAGAATTCTAGTATTGCATTTATCTTAAACATCAGGACATTCATTGTCATAGTCATATTAAATCTATCACAACTTAGTCTACTAAAAGACTTTAAGTACTTGAACACAGGTTTTATACAGTGTACACACCTCATGTTCAGGCTGTAATAATCACTGTTCAGTGATAGAAGCAACACAGAAAGTTTGGACAGAGCTATAAACACTCATAATATTCTGAGTGGCTCATATCCTGCATTTACCTCATATCCAGCTCTAAAACAGGCTTGAAGCTTATTACATTCACATTTAAACCTTCTTGTCCCTACTTGCTGCATAGGTAAACCATTCTTTCTCTTAACTAATGTTCATTTCCATACAGCTTAAGAACCATACTTCATCTTCTACAGGGATATATATTCGCATGGTCTTGGAACACTAAAGAATAAAACAAGATGTTACTGGTGAAGGGCAAGGGAAGGTTTTCACACATTAAGCCAGAATTAGAATCATAGAATCAACCAGGTTGGAAGAGACCTCCAAGATGATCCAGTCCAACCTAGCACCCAGCCTGAGCCAGTCAACTAGACCATGGCACTAAATGCCTCATCCAGGCTTTTCTTGAACACCTCCAGGGATGGCGACTCCACCACCTCCCTGGGCAGCCCATTCCAATGCCAATCACTCTCTCTGGGAAGAACTTCCTCCTAACATCCAGCCTGTACTTCCCCTGACACAACTTGAGACTGTGTCCCCTTGTTCTGTTGCTGGTTGCCTGGCAGAAGAGACCAACCCCCACCTGGCTACAGCCTCCCTCCAGGTAGTTGTAGACAGCAATGAGGTCACCCCTGAGCCTCCTCTTCTCCAGGCTAAACAACCCCAGCTCCCTCAGCCTCTCCTCATAGGCTTTGTGTTCCAGGCCCCTCACCAGCCTCATCACCCTTCTCTGGACATGTTCCAGCACCTCAACATCTCTCTTGAATTGAGGGGCCCAGAACTGGACACAGGACTCAAGATGTGGCCTGACCAGTGCTGAGTACAGGGGAAGAATAACCTCCCTTGTCCTACTGGCCACACTGCTCCTGATACAGGCCAGGATGCCATTGGCTCTCTTGGCCACCTGGGCACACTGCTGGCTCATCTTCAGCCTACTATCTACCAGTGCCCCCAGGTCCCTTTCCTCCTGGCTGCTCTCCAGCCTGTAGTGCTGCTTGGGGTTGTTGTGGCCAAAGTGCAGAACCCTGCACTTGGCCTTGTTAAATCTCATCCCATTGGCCTCTGCCCACCCATCCAGCCTGCCCAGGTCCCTCTGCAGGGCTCTCCTACCTTCCAACAGATCAACACCTGCTCCTAGCTTGGACAGGACTGGCAACTTAGAAATAACTCTTTCTCTCTTGAAGGCAACGCATCCTTGTAGTTATCACTAAACCACTTCCATGTGTATGCTATTAACGTTCTTCATTTTGACAAATATCTTTTAATATTTTTAGAGGAGGAAGCACCATTAAATCGATCTGCTTAGAAAGGAAAAGGCTCAAATCAGCCAGTTGTCTACAGCACTTTAAAATAAGAACATAATAATTCTGAGAAAACTTACATAAACCAGAAATTATCTTGTAGAGATAAAATTATTTCAGAGAGTATTATTTTTTTGCACTCCTTTTACAGATGTTCTCTCCATCCCAAGTAATAATTTCTATCATCTAAGAATTGCTTTTCTCCTTCCAGACATACTCAATAGCTCAAAACTGTTACACAGTTTTGAGAAGTCCTTATGGTGGGAATGAGAAGGAAGCGCTCAACACTTCATAGCACAAGATGTCACTCTTAAAAGCATCAAATACATGTACTACATGGACACACTGAGGCATAAATTTCTTCTCATTAGTCATTTGGGCTTGTAACCACAGAATCATGGAATTAGTCAGGGTTGGAAGGGACCACAAGGATCATCTAGTTTCAACCCCCCTGCCATGGACAGGGACACCCTACCCTAGATCAGGCTGGCCACAGCTTCATCCAGCCTGGCCTTAAACACCTCCAGAGATGGGGCCTCAACCACCTCCTTGGCAACCCATTCCAGGCCCTATCTCATACTGATCAACTTCCTCCTCATGTCCAGTCTGAATCTTCCCACCCCCAGCTTTGCTCCATTCCCTCTAGTCCTGTCACTCCCTGATAGCCTAAAAAGTCCCTCCCCAGCTTTTCTGTAGGCCCCCTTCAGGTACTAAAGGCCACAAGAAGGTTACCTCACAGCCTCTTCTTTTCCAGACTGAACAGCCCCAACTCTTTCAGTCTGTCCTCACAGGAGAAATGCTCCAGCCCTCTGAGCACCTCTGTGGCCCTTCTCTGGACATGCCCCAGCACGTCCACATCCCTCTTGTAATAGGGGCTCCAGAACTGGATGCAGTACTCCAGGTGAGGTCTCAGCAGAGTGAGGTAGAGGGGGAGAATCACCTCCCTTGGTCTGCTGGCCACACTTCTCCTGATGCAGCCCAGGCTCTGGTTGGCCCTCCAGGCTGCAAGAGCACACTGCTGGCTCATGTTGAGCTTCTCACCCACCAGCACCCCCAAGTCCCTCTCCTCAGCGCTGCTCTCCAGCCAGAAAAGCCTTACAGCCAAAACCAAGCAAAGCCTTGCAGCAAAAGACCCAAACAAACCCCGAAGTATCTGTGTGTAACATACATTTAAAGAACTGCAAGTACACACAAAAAGTAGTCACAAGTGAATTCATTTGAAGTCTGAATTTTCTTCCAGTTATTTAGAATAAAGACCAATAACATCTGTCCGAGACACAACTAAAGTTTCCTTGTCACAACGAGTATGTGTTAGGGAAAAGGCTCCATCTTGTCCTCACTGACTGTCACTGGATTGTCCTCTATACCTGGTTTGTAAATCTTAGCTGATGCTAGGGCTGGGGAAGGTGTCTTAGTAACCATTTTAAACATATTCTAAATTACCAAATAATGAACATATGAGCAGAGAAAACCTTCTGTGATACTTGAGCAGACTTCCGTGAAAAAGAAGCATCTCATTTCCAGCTACCCAAGGGTGTTCTAGTTAAGTTGAAAAGGATTCAGAACTGACCAATAATTTTCTAATTGTATTTTTGCTCCAGTAGAAGTTTTCAGATTTTGTGCACCACTCATTTTCACAGGATCAGAGGATGTTAGGGGTTGGAAAGGACTCAAGGAGATCGAGTCCAACCCCCCTGCCAGAGCAGGACAATGCTATCTAACACAGATCACAGAGGAACACATCCAGACAGGCCTTGAAAGTCTCCAGAGAAGGAGACTCCACAACCTCTCTGGGGAGGCTGTTCCAGTGTTCTGGGACCCTCACAGTAAAGAAGTTCCCCCTTGTGTTGAGGTGGAACCTCTTTTGTTTCAACTTACACCCATTGCTCCTTGCCCTATCAGAAGGAGCAAGTGAGCAGAGCCTGTCCCCTCCCTGCTGGCCAGCCCTCAGATATTTATAAACATTTATCAAAACCCCTCTAAGTATCACAGTATCATCAGGATTGGAAGAGACCTCACAGATCATCAAGTCCAACCCTTCACCACAGAGCTCAAGGCTAGACCATGGCACCAAGTGCCACGTCCAATCCTGCCTTGAACAGCTCCAGGGACGGCGACTCCACCACCTCCCCGGGCAGCCCATTCCAGTGTCCAATGACTCTCTCAGTGAAGAACTTTCTCCTCACCTCCAGCCTAAATCTCCCCTGACGTAGCTTGAGGCTGTGTCCTCTCGTTCTGGCGCTGGCCACCTGAGAGAAGAGAGCAACCTCCTCCTGGCCACAACCACCCTTCAGGTAGTTGTATACAGCAGTAAGGTCACCCCCGAGCCTCCTCTTCTCCAGGCTAACCAATCCCAGCTCCCTCAGCTTCTCCTCATAGGGCTGTGCTCAAGGCCTCTCCCCAGCCTCATCGCCCTTCTCTGGACACGCTCAAGCATCTCAATGTCCCTCCTAAACTGGGGGGCCCAGAACTGAACACAGCACTCAAGGTGTGGTCTAAGCAGTGCAGAGTACAGGGGCAGAATGCCCTCCCTGCTCCTGCTGACCACACCATTCCTGATGCAGGCCAGGATGCCATTGGCTCTCTTGGCCACCTGGGCACACTGCTGGCTCATGTTCAGGCAGGTATCAATCAGCACCCCCAGATCCCTCTCTGTTTGGCTGCTCTCCAGCCACTCCAACCCCAGCCTGTATCTCTGCGTGGGGTTGTTGTGGCCAAAGCTCATAAGCCATGCCCTCCAGTCCCCCAGTCTCCTAGCCCTCCACTGGACCCTCTCCAGCAGGTCCCTGTCCCAGTTAAACTGGGAAGCCCCAAACTGAACACAGTACTCAAGATGGGGGATTTTGCTCATAAGATAACATACTATAGGCAACTATTCCACCGGCTGATCAGAACTGTGCTCCCAAGTCATCCTTGGCAGTATGGGGACTAGAACCACCGGTTTTCAAATAACCAGTTTAATGCCACCTCAGATTATAGCCCTGGAAGGAGAAAGTCAGAAAGAGATGTTGAATAAAAAAATTCAAAAGACATTTCAGAAAACTCATTCTTCCAGTAATTTAATTTGGTGGCTTTCCCAAGGTTTTTCATGTGTTTAATTCTCTTCAGAGCAAGAATTCTGCGTTCCAACCCATCATAAACTACATCAGTATGAATGATGTAATGCCTTTTGCAATGCAGTTGCCTGTGCGTCAGAAAATGACACACTCAGGATAAAATGACACACTCAGAATAAAAGGGGTCTGTCAAAAGGGACAACTATTTGCAGCTCCAGGTAAGCCTGGCGTGTTTGACATCTCTTGACAACTGAAATGGCTGTCTCAGTTAACTGAATGTATTTAGGATTAGGAAATTCAGTGATATTAACAAAAATATAAGATTTAGAGGGGGATAGAAAATAAATCAATCCTTCATCAAGCCTTCAATAAAACAGGAGTATGACTAAGTGGTGTCAGAGGTATTTTAAAAACCACACAACAACCCCCCCTACATTCTTCAAAGCAAAACAGTAAGCAAAAAATACAGAACCTGTAACTGCAGGTAAGTACTATGTTAGATGTTGAATCTTCAATAAACTCTGAAGACAACACAAGAGGAAAAAACCCAAGAGCAGTATTTAATTTCAATTTTCAGAAGCAGAACAAGAGAGTTCTGTATTCTAAAAGAACAAAAGAAAGAAATAAATAGAAGCCTGTAGTCTGTTCCTTGGTGTCTTTCTAGCATAAGTTATATTAACAGTGAACCATTCACGTGTGACTGCCTCCAAACACTATTTATCAGAGAAATTCACAACAATTGAATGTCTGCATAATATTTATGGAGGCTACTTGTTTTCCCGGGGCGCCAAAAGTCTGCAGAAGGGTTGGGTCAAACAAACTGCAGCCAGTGTCAAACCACAGATAATGGAGTGCAAGCACTTGCATAGACAAACATCTTCCTTTAGATCTCTCCCCGTTAAATAGCACTGCAGCGAATACTGTCTGAATTATGCTTGGCAGGTTGCACTGCTGCAGTGTAACAACATCTATCGAGTACTCATAAGGCATCCAGGTCAAGAATCAAAATTTTCAGATAGCACTTTTCACCTTTTTTTTTTGGTTTGCAGACACCTGAAATATTGCCAGGGGTGGCAAAGGTAAGTGAGAGGCTCACGGAGTGTTAGATTACAGGTCTGTAACTGCTAGTTATAGATTACCTAGCAGTGGTTAACTGATTCAGGTGAGGTGCAAATATGTGGTAACAATTGCCTTGAATTAGCCAAAGCACACAACACAGATGTTTACAGTGGCCTTCTTTCAGACCAGCTTTCTGTGGGTTACAGGAGAACAGCTGTTGTCTGATGGATCATAAGGCTGGACTGACGTGGGCAGTCTAGCTCAACGTTAACCTTTCAAAAATACTGCAACATTATTGAGTCCTCAGGTTGGTCTCTTCTGCCAGGCAATCAGCAACAGAACAAGGGGACACAGTGTCAACTTGTCCCAGGGGAGGTATAGGCTGGATATGTTAGGAGGAAGTTCTTCCCAGAGAGAGTGATTGGCATTGGAATGGGCTGCCCAGGGAGGTGGTGGAGTCACCATCCCTGGAGGTGTTCAAGAAAAGCCTGGATGAGGCACTTGGTGCCATGGTCTAGTTGACTGGCTAGGGCTGGGTGCTAGGTTGGACTGGATGATCTTGGAGGTCTCTTCCAACCTGGTTAATTCTATGATTCTATGATTCATGTTAGATCAACGCTTCCTGTCATGCCTTGATCTAGTAGTAGGCATCTTAAAGTAGGAGCTACAGAATCACAGAATTAAGGACTTGAAATATGATCAATTTAAGGCTACGACTGTTTTGTTGTAGAACTGTTCAAGTAGGACTGGCTCCTGTAACTTCAGATGTTCCCACCCTCAGACAGCTTTCTCCATTGTCAGGATGTGACCAGGTATGGAAACACAGAAGAAATCCAACCTAGAAACTGACTGGAGCTTACATTCACAGTAAGGTAAGAAAAGTTCTAATGGGTTATTTTTAACACCGAAGGAAACCCTGTGTGGCATCAAAACCAGTCATACTAGAACAGCTAAAAAAGATAGCTTGGAGGCAGCAATCGAGTTGGGAGGCAAAAATAAACCATGGGAGACAACTTAATCCATGATGGCTGCTGCAAAATGTCTCCTTCTGGGGACCATACAGCTGACAGAGGGGAGTCAGCACACAGAGGAGCACTTTTCTGGCAGAATCCCAAAGAATAACCAGAAGTCATGTATTAGACATACATTTAGAATATTACATGTGCTGGCTGTTAGAAACACCCAAACTTTTAAGAAAAGTCAGATGCTTCTTTAAGAACACCATTCCTCACACCTATGCATTTAAGAGAATGTGTGTCTATGGTCTGAGCCACAGAGAACTGTGCCCAGCTGCAGCCTTCCAGAGCCCTACGAGGAGAGGCTGAGGGAGCTGGGATTGTTTAGCCTGGAGAAGAGGAGGCTCAGGGGTGACCTTATTGCTGTCTACAACTACCTGAGGGGTGGTTGTGGCCAGGAGGAGGTTGCTCTCTTCTCTCAGGTGGCCAGCACCAGAATGAGAGGACACAGCCTCAGGCTGCGCCAGGGGAAATTAAGGCTGGAGGTGAGGAGAAAGTTCTTCACTGAGAGAGTCATTGGACACTGGAATGGGCTGCCCAGGGAGGTGGTGGAGTCGCCGTCCCTGGAGCTGTTCAAGGCAGGACTGGACGTGGCACTTGGTGCCATGGTCTAGCCTTGAGCTCTGTGGTAAAGGGTTGGACTTGATGATCTGTGAGGTCTCCTCCAACCCTGATAATACTGTGATACTGTGATAGATACTGAATGCTATTGCAAGTAACTCTAAGCATTTTTTTCTGCAAGAGAAGGGAGGCTGGGTAGAAGGCTGGCTTCTTCAGCCTACAAAACTGTCTGACTGATTGTAAAGCTTTATGGACCATGAAAACTGAGTCACCTCATTTTCAGCTGTAACATTGTGACTGATGGTACTCAATTACTGTTTTGCTTCCCTTAACCACAGCAGAATACTAATTTATCGTTTCCTTTAGACACAGTTACTCATTTTTTTGCACCTCCTTCGTAAAACTCAAGGATTGAATTTATATTAAGTTCTGATCACCTCTGTAGCTCCTGTCTATGACAAGACCTTCTCCTAAAAGTGATATGAATTCTGTTGGTGACCTCAAGTGCTTTATGATAACATTTTATGAAATTGTGTGGGGAGTATGGGAGCTTTTTTGGTTTTCCTAAACATCTGCTGTCACTAGAGAGTGAGTGAAGTACTCCATCACTCTGCACATTGTGGATCAGCCATAGCCCATTTAGTCCTTGCCTTATTCTGGTGTCTTTCTAGCATAAGCTCATTTTGCTTCCTTTTGAGAGACTTTGGATGTTTTGTGAGTTTTGTTTTTTTTTTTACAAAAAGAAAATGTGTGTGTTGGATACAACAATACAGCACTGGAGGATTTGCTACCATACAACAGATCTAAAACTGTTGATAGTCTTAGGTTTCTAATAGTCTCCAGTAAGTGGCTACAGAAATAATTGCAGTTGTTTTGTTCTAGCTCTCCTCCAGAGATAATAGCAGGAGTAAACCAGATGGGATGGCAAATTGCAAACAAAATAGAACAATACTAAATGCTTAGTTCACTCCTAAGTGATTATTTTGACATCTTAGAGGAAAACTTCTGTCAGGCATAATTTTGATAAACCTGAGGTTACATTTCTTCTTCAGATGTATGAAGGCAAAGTCTATTTTTATTGCAATTTCCACTGGTAACTAAATAATTTCAGTATTTAGGCATTTGCATTTTTCTAACTCTACATAATTAGCAAGACAAAAGACTTTCTTTTCCCCCCTATGCTATTTTGACTTCATTTTGTCATGGAGGTGGAGCAGAAATTGGGAGTTACATATGGGAGGGCAAGTATGAACTCTGAGTTTTTGACCAGTAACTGTGAGAAAGTGCTAATTGTTTTGCAACAGGCTTCAATGTGTACCAGCTAAACTGGAGAATGAAGTTTTGAAAGAAATGTTTGCCATAATTGGCTGGTCTGTAGGGTAAACAAGGGGCTCTGCACAAGTAGCTGGCAGGAGTTCAAAATAGGAGAAAAGTCATTATTTGTCTAGTGGATTATATTCAATATCCTCCTAAGCAGAGATCTGAACTGAACATTTGCAAGTTAGTCACAGAAAGCATCTTTTAGGAAATCTTAGAAGTGTTTCAAGTAGGATAAGTAGATTCAGAAGCATAAGCTAAAAAAAAAACTACAGAGAACAGAAATTTGAGAGTGTTTAATTGCAGCTCAGCAGTCAGCTCCATAAAATGTTATCTTTAATTTCTTCCTCACTGTTCTTAGAGCACTGAATTTTAATTGGAAACACACATGAGGAGTGTGTGTACAAATATATTTAAAGGTCTACAAATGCAGAATTTCGATATTATGTTGTATTATTTAGGGATTGTGAGACCTGTAAAGACATAGAATCAAGCAGGTTGGAAGAGACCTCCAAGATCATCCAGGCCAACCTAGCAACCAGCCCTGTCCAATCAACCAGACCATGGCACTAAGTGCCTCATCCAGGCTTTGCTTCAACACCTCTAGGGATGGCAACTCCACCACCTCCCTGGGCAGCCCATCCCAATGCCAATCACTCTCTCTGGCAACAACTTCCTCCTAACATCCAGCCTATACCACTCCCAGCACAACTTGAGACTGTGTCCTCTTGTTCTGTTGCTGGTTGCCTGGCAGAAGAGACCAACCCCACCTGGCTACAGCCTCCCTTCAGGGAGTAGACAGCTGTCTCAAACATGTAGACATGGTGCTACAGTTCTTAGTGATAGCACAGGCAAATTGTGGTTTGTGCACCACTCCTTCAAGTTGCAATAATTTCTAGTAAGGCTTTCTATAAGAACAGTAATTCACCTACCCACAGTAAATTGGAGGATTAGCACTTACTCTAATCCATTGAAGGCACTGATATGTGCCAGAAACTGCACTAAAAACTTAGTCTGAACCAGAAAATTATTTCTGTGCCTCCAATAAATGATAATAATAGAAATGCCTTTCTAGCTGCAAAATATCATTATTTTAATATGACCAGATTAAAAAAAATCTTTAAATTGCTAATGCTAAGTAGGTAAAATACATAAGTTATTGAAAATTCTAGCATGCATCACATTATAAATTCCATCACATACATTAAGGTTACAAAGCTATAATTATAAATTGTTTACCTTGTCTAACTCAGGCACAGAATCAGAGTTCTATTTCAAAAATCAAAAAGTCATTCAGTATTTATAATAGAATAAGTCTTACTGTAATGACAGCACTAATAGGATACATACCAATAGGTAGGTAAATCAGTATATCATTTCCTCCATTTTCTGTTCAAAGTATTTCTGAAGCTATATTTGACAAAAAAAACCAGCTTTAATTTTACTTAAATTCTATTTAGAAATGGCTGCAATTTGGATTAGTTTTAAAAGCTTAAGATACTCCCTTAAAGAAAAGTTTTCACATTAAGAAACAGTAAAACTAGGCATTACAAGTGAAAACCTATTTGAACTGCATATCTGATCTCCATTACCATTCTTAATGTGGCTAGCAGTAAGTGACAATTTCTGTCTTGCCATTACCCGCCTGAACATGAGCCAGCAGTGTGCCCAGGTGGCCAAGAGAGCCAGTGGCATCCTGGCCTGCATCAGGAATGGTGTGGTCAGCAGGAGCAGGGAGGTCATTCTGCCCCTGTACTCTGCACTGCTTAGACCACACCTTGAGTACTGTGTTCAGTTCTGGGCCCCCCAGTTTAGGAGGGACATTGAGATGCTTGAGCGTGTCCAGAGAAGGGCGACGAGGCTGGTGAGAGGCCTTGAGCACAGCCCTACGAGGAGAGGCTGAGGGAGCTGGGATTGTTTAGCCTGGAGAAGAGGAGGCTCAGGGGTGACCTCATTGCTGTCTACAACTACCTGAGGGGTGGTTGTGGCCAGGGGGAGGTTGCTCTCTTCTCTCAGGTGGCCAGCACCAGAACGAGAGGACACAGCCTCAGGCTGCGCCAGGGGAGATTTAGGCTCGAGGTGAGGAGAAAGTTCTTCACTGAGAGAGTCATTGGACACTGGAATGGGCTGCCCGGGGAGGTGGTGGAGTCGCCATCCCTGGAGCTGTTCAAGGCAAGGTTGGATGTGGCACTTGGTGCCATGGTCTAGCCTTGAGCTCTGTGGTAAAGGGTTGGACTTGATGATCTGTGAGGTCTCTTCCAGCCCTGATGATACTGTGATACTGTGTGATACAATTATCCACCTGTAATGCTAGGTCTTCTAGACAAAAAAGGACAATGAAGAAACACCACATTTATTTTAAAATAAAATGTGAAGAAGGAACTTAAGGGGAAAAAAAACCCCAGGGAAAGACCTCTTTGTTGCATAGAGTTTTCAAAACTGTTCAGTAGCTCTTCCACTTGTATCCATGAATTTGGTGAAAGAATGACTGGATGAGCTACTCTAACAGAAGTTACCCATTCTGGTCCCTTTTATACCTAACAAATCTGGATTTTATTTCATGCCTTTAAAAACACTCTTTTCTGCTAATTCAGCAGGTGTGGAGGAAGCCATTTTTCTGCTTACCTTGATATCAAGATAAATCTCCTCAAATCAGTAACCAAGGCCCCTTTTTGCCTCTACAAGATGTATACACCTACAATTATAAGCATTTTTCACTGCAGCATTGTAGAATCAACCAGCTGGGTCTAGGAGTCAGTCTCTTTTAGTGTTTAAAACAGTTTATAGAGTCTCCTTTCTGCAGAAAATTAGGTTTATTGTGTTGGACACGGAAGAAAAGAAAGGTAAGAAGGTAAAGAAAGAAGGATATGCTTTTCCTCAAATCCCTTTCCCCATCCAAGTTAAGACAAATTAGTTTTAGGAAAGTGGTAACAATAACATATTCTCTTTCAAAATCAGTAATCATTACATAAAGTAGTCTATTCCAATAGCATGAACTCCAATTTCCCCAAATTTTAGGACCCTGGATGTTAACTTTTTCCTTTCAGAGATTTTCTGGCCTCTTAAAGACGATTCCATCAAATATGTATATGTATGAAAAGCAAGTTAATTTCTCAGTAATTAATTCAATGCTCAGAAATTAAACTCACTCCTACTAGGTTCAACAGTAGTAGGGATACAGGAAGTTATTTGCAAAGATGCCTACTTGGAAAATAAGGTAAGGAAGGTCTGACTGTTCTGTGGGTGACACTGAGTAAAGCAGCAGAGCACCAACACATCCCATAGACAGCACACCATTTCACAAAATAACAAAGAACACAGAATTAAGTCTACCTGCAGATTAAGGAAAATATTAAATATTGTAAGGCCAGTAATCACACAGAGCTCTGCTTCAAAGCTGGTTGTCTGGACTCTGAACCAAAGCACTTTAAAGAGGCTGCTTCCCTTTCAGAGCCCACTACCATGCTCTATCAGAATTCAAAGATGAACTGTCCAGACAGCAAAACCTCTGCTGCCATTGACACCAGAACACATTGAAGTTGGAAATTTAGTTACTATCTAAATTATTATACTAACTGATAGAGAATGAAAGGCTAAGGTAATAGTTCAAACAGTGGCACAAAAGGGTCCGAGAAAAATCTCTGCCAGGCAGTGACAAGCTGTCTTCTGAAGTGGAAGGTGTACAGCACTTCCCTTCAGTCAGCTGGGATCCCAGAAATGGCTTGGATGGCTTTTGTTTTTACTGTTCTACGTAACAAAGAATTGTAAAAGCCACACTATTATGTGAGTTATTTAGCTGTCACTTGTTATTTGTTTTTGCATTCTCCCTGAAGTGAAAAACATTAGAAGCTTGCTGTCTGCATACTGAAAACGTCTTAGTACAAAGACCAGAAGCTCCAGTCAAGACAGGAGTGTACACCACTCATGTTCACAAATAAGTCCCGCTGCAGGAAGTTTGTGTTTCATACTCCTAAGCATCAATAAACCCAGCACCAGTGCTGCCAGATAATCTCATTGTTTGCAGCACTGCTGCAATTGCAACATAAAGGAAATAAGAGTTGTGGTTTTACTTGCAATGCAGAAGGCAGAGCTTGGTTGTAGAGCCACACAAACCTGATAAAAGTTAGCTATGTGTTCATTCTATCCAAGCCTTTATCACTGCTGCTCTGGTTAACTTTAGGAGTTAAGCAAGACCTCTGCAAGCCTATAGAGAGAAGAAACTTCATGCAAAGGCCTTCAATTCAAGCGTCTACAATATCCAGATTTTCTCAATGGGCATTCAAATAAAGGATTCATTTCTCCTTAAGATTATTCAATTCAACTACCTTATAGAAGAATCTGCATTTACCAAAAAAAAAAAAGTATACACATATAAATGATAAAAACACCCCAAAACATATGAGGTTAGATGTATATGGAATTCTGCAGTGAAATCCATAGTTAAGTGCCATTATGCAAAAAAGCTGAAGTGCTAACAGAAAATAAAAGCTCATTTTAAGGAAAGATCCACTCTAGCTTTTAAATGCTATCCAGATGGTTACCTAAATGGAATCCAGAAATAATGACCTTGCAAAAATCGTAACCAGCATTCTCCACTGCCAAAATACAGTAACATAGTGTTGAAATCACACGTACATGTGTTTACAGACTCCACAATTTGGCTCCATACACACTCAGCTTTGTTACCAATTCCTTTCTTTGAGATGAAAGAACTCTGCAGAGTGACAATTTATGAAAGACTTCTCAAGTGGGGTTATCAGTGGAACTCCACTTGCCTGTCCCTCCCCCCTACCACATACATACTTCCACTTCAATACCTGCGCATCAGTAAAATGAATCCTTTCCCTTAATGACCAATGCTTACACTACAAACTGAGCAGAGATCTGCTCTGAAAAATTCAACTCTGTAATTTCCCATATGATGTTTGCAATATTGACTAGACACTGATTTCCAATTGACTAGATAATAGATTAAATTAAATTAACAGGAAGTCTGAAAAGCAGCCAGCTGAACACACATGTAATGACATAACTTGTTTCTTTTAAATTCAAATCTTTTAGCACTTTCTTATCCTGTTCCACAACAGTAACAAGGCCGACACCAACCCCAAAAAAGATACACAGTGTTCAAACACTGAAGTTGCATTTTATTTTGATACACCACAAAATCCAACTACTATTTTAACTACTGCGAAAGAAGTATGAACCTTATTTCCTGGAGCTGATATACTGAGTGTCACTAATGTTTAATTATTTACACTACTTTGTTTAATGGAATCATTCCAGAGGCAGCTGAAAGGAAATGTTTCAATCCAAGAGCCTAGCGGTAACAGAGAACTTACAGAACAAACAAAAGCTGCAGCTTAGACCCTACACAAATGGATGTCTGCACAAAGTGATGGAGATCTCTAGTAGCGGAAACTCAGAGGCAAGATGTGTGGCTTTGGGAAGCTATCAAAATATTTGCTCTACTCTGTACACTTAGGGGGTTCTAAGGGCTAAACAGCTCCCAAGTGCATGATCTTAAACAGAGTGATGATAGGGTTCAGAGCAAATATTCAAAAGCATATCACAGAGAAGTTCTGATAAATCCCTGGCCACAACTGGAAAGTGACTTTCCAGTTAAGCAAACCAACTTTCTCATGAAAGGAAGCAGATGATGGAAACATCTTTTCTCACAGCACATCTGAATGTCTAACCAGTGCATAGCAGAAAGAGAGTGTCACAGCCAGTGCATCTAAACCTTTTAGCACTGTAACCTATTTCTCTTCAACAGCACTATCTCTGAAGTACCTTTCCAGCAAAAAAAAATCAGTGTCATTTCCTTGCTTCCTAAGCAGCAAATGTAACATGTATTTGTCAGTAACATCCTCACATCAACTTTCAAAGCAAAAACTAGAAAACACTTAAAAGGAGGTGTTGATGTTTACAGGGTTTAGAACACAGTAGTTTGATGGAGTTTCTCTCCAACAGGTCGCAGACATTTATTTATTTACTGGTCATTTGCACAGTCTACACAGAGAATTGCATTTGAAAGGACTGAATTAGAGCAGACATACAGTGGCCCCTTCAAATAGTCCTTCAAACATTTTTTAGCATTATTGATCAGCAAAATACATGGGGAAAGAAAAAAAAAAAATACTTTGCATGCTCCCAATTGCTAAGCACCTTTTAATGTGGAGTTCTTACCAGCACTGTAAAAGGAAATTACAATCATATACTTACCATTATATACTGACAGGAAGGATGAAACAGCACCAGCAGTGCTGATTCTGAAGATGACATTTACAAAATCATATCAGAGCTGTGGAAGTGCTAACAGGAAAGGACTTACCTGCATTTCAGTTTGTATGATAACTCTCACTAGTTGTATACATATATCTTTTAAATTAGGTGATGGAATCTTACAGAGAGCCCGACATTAAGCACCATTATATACGAGGGCGATACAGTGTGTTAGGAGAGCAAACACCACTCACAGATTAGGTAAACCATCCCATTTGCTAATCAGTCATTTTAACAAACAGATGAAAAGGATCTTTCCCAGGGAACAGAACAAAAGCCAAGGAGAGAAGCTACTCACATTCCTTTGAGTCGTTGCCACATTTTCTCTGCATGTCCTCCAATTTGATACTTTATAGAGGCACTTTCCAGGTCCCGAGGTGTTTCCGTGGCTCGAGCCCCCATGGTTATTGTCCTACAGTGACACAGTGACAATCAGGCTCAGCAGCAAGAACTCGTTAGTCCGCTATAAATGTCAGAAGATCCACGCATGTTAGACAGGAGCTGCTGTCATATCAAAACACATCAGAATTACAACAGCTGAGGGACGATCCTGCCTGAATGCTATTCACTTTGATAGACAAATCCACTCTTCCCCCCCTATCAAGCACAGAGCAAGTACACACAGCTCCTCTGACTTTATGAGTCTAATCCATCCGGGTGAGCCTGCTACTATGATACTGACTGCTCAAGCTCCTTTCTCGTGCACTTTTTCTGCTGTAGGCATATGCACAGAAGCACGAATGATTCCTTAAAATTGACTATAATTCACTGCCAGGCAGGATAAATGTGAATGGCTTTAGCATCCAGAAGGAAAGAAAGGCTGGTTTCTGCTCTGCAGGTTGGAGAAACAGGCTGCACCAGGAAAGCAGATGGTACAAGCCAGTATCAGACACATCACCCTACAAAAAGAGTGCATGTTCAAATGCCAGAGCTTCCCTCTCTGTAGTTTATCCTGATTCCTAGTGGGTACGTATCTACCAGCCTCTCAACAAAAGGAAAGAAAGAAAAAATTACTGTAGAAATACTAAGTCAGTAGTGAAGACACAAATTCCTGCAGAAGAGAAAATCAGAGAGCTCTACAGGTTGTTTTGAAGGAATATGCTGTAATGATGACTATTCACCTTCTCCTAGCAACTCCACACAGTAGGTAACTGTCAATTTAACTGGTAGAAAATGCAGCAGCTGCAAGACAGCCCACTTTGCGAATCCTTCAAGATAGCAGCATGCATGTGTCAAAATCTGATGCTGAACTGTGTGTGTCTGCCAGCAGAAAACAATTAAGTGCATGCAAACCGCAAAACGGTTGAGGACTAAATGGTATGCCAGCCGTGCAGCAGATTGCCAGCCCTGCCTTCCGAGTGCAAACCTAAGAAACTAGTTGTACAGCCAAAGCTGGGTTTTGGAGAGGGCAAGAGAAAGGCTTTCCTTGCTGCTTGCTCAGCCACAGACTTGGGTTTGCAGAGCAGCTCTTGTGCTCTGTAAATAGGACTCCGTTTTGTTTGGTGAGTCAGTAACTATCTTCATTTCTGAAGCAGCAGCCAAATAATCAAATATACCACAGACTTATCTCAGTGATCATGTTTGTTTCAATCAGTGTAAGAGCTGTGCAAGAAGCCAGGCAAGAGATGTGTGCCAAGTAGGAACAAATACATCTGAGCTTTGCCAGCTACTGGTGTCACTGCCTGCCAGGAAAAGGGGCTTTGGGTCCAAGATGGAACAGTGAGGATGACTGTCCTCAGATGCTGAGTGGAATAAGCCTAAGGACATAGCTGATGAGAGAGTCTGTGATGTACAGCTCAGTATGGCTTTAACTAGACAGCTTTGTCTATGTTAAATTTTAAAAGTATGTGAGATGATGAGAAGTTCCCATCCAATGCAACTGTCAGAAATGGCTGGTATTGTCAAGTACTCAGGATCATAGAATCATAGAGTCAACCAGGTTGGAAGACACCTCCAAGATCATCCAGTCCAACCTAGCACCCAGCCCTGTCCAATCACCAGGATCCAACAGAAGAATTTAAAAAAGCTCACTGCTTTGAAATAATCCTAACACTTCAGTATTTCCTAACCTTGTTTTTTTTCTAGGATACCTTTAGCACACATTACCCTGTGAGAGTTACAATCAGTTTGAAATGCTTTTACAATTCAAGAGAGATGTTGAGGTGCTGGAGCATGTCCAGAGAAGGGCAACAAGGCTGGTGAAGGGCCTGGAACACAAACCCTACGAGGAGAGGCTGAGGGAGCTGGGATTGTTTAGCCTGGAGAAGAGGAGGCTCAGGGGGGACCTCATTGCTGTCTACAACTACCTGAAGGGAGGTTGTAGCCAGATGGGGGTTGGTCCCTTCTTCCAGGCAAGCAGCAACAGAACAAGGGGACACAGTCTCAAGTTGTGCCGGAGGAGGTCTAGGCTGGATGTTAAGAGGAAGTTGTTGTCAGAGAGAGTGATTGGCATTGGGATGGGCTGCCCAGGGAGGTAGTGAAGTTACCATCCCTGGAGGTGTTCAAGCAAAGACTGAATGAGGCACTTGGTGTCATGGTCTAGTTGACTGGCTCAGGCTGGGTGCTAGGTTGGACTGGATGATCTTGGAGGTCTCTTCCAAGCTGTCTGATTCTATTCTATTCTATTCTGGTGGATAATTAAGTAGTGTATATAATATACTTCCATGGATTTAACACATACACAGTTTTAAACTGATACTAATTCAGGGACTTTCCCAGAGTTAGCCCTGACTCAGACATATAAAAGTCAGTCCCAAGAAATTCATTAGCAATATCTAAAAAAGACTCACTGGATGAATGACAACTCTTAAATTTTTCAAAGAGCATCACATGACTACACTGAAAAAATACAAACAGCTGTTTCTCCAGAAACTGCAAAGTTTATTTGGTTAAAAGCATCAGTAGTATCTTTAAAACTTCACTGATGAACCACTTCAGAACTTCCAAACTTTCCACTCCTGTTATGCATGGACTCTAAATTAAGTTTGCAAGAAAGAGTATAAATATCCTTCCATGGAATAACTAATGACAACATCTTACACAAATCTGGGTTCTTCTCTGCCTTTAAACTGCCAGACATCTGAAGTAACACAAAGAAATCAAGTATTTATAGAAACCACATAAACCTCCAGGGACAGAGGGGAATTGCAAGGGCATATTTTTTCTCATAAAATATTCCCAGCTCTTGTCCAATTCTACAATATTCTACAACCATGAATAGTGATGTTTACAAGCTGTTCTCTCTCCCTCAGGAGGAAATAAGTAGTTGAAAATATACTGCTTTGATTTACTGGAGAAAAATGTATTATGAGCAGGTAATATCCTTCAGGAAAGGAGCACAGAACAAACTGGCAAAACAAACGAAATATCACTGCACATGAAACATCACTGCACACAAAACTCCACCTGCTACTTCACCAGAACTCCATGAAGAAAAACAGTGCAGAACCACATCACTGCAACAATAGAAATTCCCAGAATGGAAGCCTGACTTAAGCAAAGGACAAACAAAACAGTGTCCTTCCTAAAGGTTTATCCAGAGGATCAGTATAGCAAAATACCAGAGATAACAGGATGAAATTGTCTCTGAAAATGTAGGAAACACACACAAGGGGGGGAGGGGGAGGGTAGGTGTGTGGAATATATAAGGCATTAGAAAATCAAGGAAGTAGCCAGAGCTACTGCTCTGTTTGTCCCTAAGAAAAGAAAACCAAACACATTCCAACAACAAACATAACTTTTAGGTAGGCAGCTATCTTAGAAACATGAGCATCACAGTATCACAGTATTATTAGGATTGGAAGAGACCTCACAGATCATCAAGTCCAACCCTTTACCACAGAGCTCAAGGCTAGACCATGGCACCAAGTGGGTGCTGATTGATACCTGCCTGAACATGAGCCAGCAGTGTGCCCAGGTGGCCAAGAGAGCCAGCGGCATCCTGGCCTGCATCAGGAATGGTGTGGTCAGCAGGAGCAGGGAGGTCATTCTGCCCCTGTACTCTGCACTGGTTAGACCACACCTTGAGTACTGTGTTCAGTTCTGGGCCCCCCAGTTTAGGAGGGACATTGAGATGCTTGAGCGTGTCCAGAGAAGGGCGACGAGGCTGGTGAGAGGCCTTGAGCACAGCCCTATGAGGAGAGGCTGAGGGAGTTGGGATTGTTTAGCCTGGAGAAGAGGAGGCTCAGGGGTGACCTTATTGCTGTCTACAACTACCTGAAGGGTGGTTGTGGCCAGGAGGAGGTTGCTCTCTTCTCTCAGGTGGCCAGCACCAGAACAAGAGGACACAGCCTCAGGCTGCGCCAGGGGAGATTTAGGCTGGAGGTGAGGAGAAAGTTCTTCACTGAGAGAGTCATTGGACACTGGAATGGGCTGCCTGGGGAGGTGGTGGAGTCGCCGTCCCTGGAGCTGTTCAAGGCAGGATTGGACGTGGCACTTGGTGCCATGGTCTAGCCTTGAGCTCTGTGGTAAAGGGTTGGACTTGATGATCTGTGAGGTCTCTTCCAACCCTGATGATACTGTGATACTGTGATCTGTACACTTACTGCCCTGGCCCTGATCTAGTGAGCATTAATACACTTCTCAGTTCAAACAGGGAAAATATTGCATTTGTTTGGGGGGAAGAGAGATTTCAGCACCATCATAAATCATGGAGGTTAATCACTGAGAACTGTCTGTACTCTGCAAACTGGAGCTAGGATAGAATAGAGATCCTGCCACTCAAATTCTGACCTTGCAGAACAGGAATGTTTTGCTAGACAAGTGTTCTCCATGCCTTCTTCTGCCCTCCTCACTGTCTATTGCATTTGCATTTATGAAGTTATGTGCAAAACGTTTCTTCACAGAGTTCCCAAGCTTGCTTTCAGTGCTTAGATTTGTGCATTATTAACCAATAAGAAGCACAGCAGAGGAAAAATTAATGTTTAGTCTTAATAAAGTTCATGGACATTATTTAAATACAATCTGGAAGTGGCAAAATATTGATGTTACAGCAAATTTGGCTTTTCAGATTCTCTGTAGAGTATATTAACAAAATTAGTAGAGTTACATAGTTGAGGAATAGCAACTTTAAAGAGCTACACATACGGTCTACACAGCACATTGGCACAGACTCAGTTATATAGGTAAAAAAGTTAGGATTGATATAGTAACAGTGATTAGATCACCTAAATAAGGAGACCTAAAAAAGAAAATTCTCACTTTCCTAAATTAAATTTTAAAAATAAGGTATTTTCTGCTATATCTGATTTACTGTATTTAAGATTTCTTCATGTAATCACTAAAGTGCATATATTCAATTCACAGCTCCCAAGGAAACCAGCCAGTAAACCCCAGAGCACAAATGGTTAGATACTTGCAACCTTCCTTATGACAAATTGTCCTGGAAGGCTAATGGGCTGATTAGATGCCTTGGCTTGCCCCACCCTTCTGCTGATGGGAGAAGCAAGGGTCAGAGGAATACAAAAGCTCAGGCCATTATGTCCCCTCCCAATGCGATAAACAGGTACCCACAGATGTCTTGCCTAAATAAGGGTGAGCAAGCCCTGGTTTCACCTAATGTGGTCAGTTTTGCAAATGCCATTTTGATTGGTGTATCTCTGTGGCCAAAGGAATCATTACACTTGAGCAAATACTATAAATTGAGCTTAGTTGCGAGCAGCTGTGCTGCCTCTGCCTGACTGCTCTTGGACATGTTCTGCTCCGCCTCGTGCTTCAGATCAGCTTAGCCCTGATATTTTGGACTTGAATCACTGGATACTTAAGTGCCTCAGGTTTCCCAGGAGTAGGTACCTAAGTGCCTCACGACGTCACAAGAAGTGCCACTGACATTATGCTCTCTGCACATCTTCAAGAGATCCTGCCTGCACCTCTGCAAACCTCCATGCCAAGAGGAACCAAGATCAGGCCAGAGATCATCTCCCTCTTTCCCAGCACCCTGGGAAGATCTGGAAGCCTCTCAATGGCTGAGCAGTTCCAACACTGCCACAAAGGAGCCAGGGACTACCTTGAAATTTTTACTCCACTGCAGTGAGTAGAACAGACTTTCCCTAGGCTCCAGGCTGCCTATTTATAACTGAGGCAAAACCATTTTGTGGCTAAACTTTTCCAGTTGTTCTGATTCTCCTAAATGAGTTAATTGCCCATAAGCATCCTTGTGAAGATTTTCCTGACAGAATTAGAACCCACATTTAACTAATTAGTATATAGTTGCAGGTGGGGCTTTCTAGAAATAAAAATTAACTACATATTTTATAATTCCTGCCTTGATAATTGCCCCAACTAAATCACATTGTAGCCAGGTGGGGGTTGGTCTCTTCTCCCAGGCAACCAGCAATAGAACAAGGGGACACAGCCTCAAGCTGTGCCAGGGGAAGTCTAGGCTGGATGTTAGGAGGAAGTTCTTCCCAGAGAGAGTGATTTCCCATTGGAATGGGCTGCCCAGGGAGGTGGTGGAGGCACTGGCCCTGGAGGTCTTCAAGAGAAGACTGGATGAGGCACTTAGTGCCATGGTTGAGATGACTGGCAAGGGCTGAGTGCTAGGTTGGATTGGATGATCTTGGAGGTCTCTTCCAACCTGGTTGATTCTATGATTCTATGACATATCAAGACCTTGTCACATTTGGCTGTTCAATATTGTCCCTTAGTACAAATAACCAGGTCCAAAAGTCTATCTTGACTCTGTGTGTGTTCACAGACCATTCAGTAGAGTTGGGTTGACTAAAGCAGATGTCTTAAATCTGCACTAATGTTGTCTAGGACCTCATTGCAGTCAATCGAATTTAGATGTAAGGATGCCTCTGGTAGGCACATCTATTTTTAAGTTTACTTAGAATATGATCTTTCACTCAATTCACTTTAAGGAATCATTCATTTACTCCCATGAACAATTCTGGGAGATGGAGAGATGGCCAAAAAAAACCAGTCATTGCAGAGATGGGGATAAATGAGATGTGTACCACAGACAATCTGAACAAAAAGAACTGTGGATAAAAACTTGCTGCAGCATCACCAGCAGCAAGATTTTTAATAACAATAAAAATAAGATTACTGTTTTGTAAGCAGTTGGACTTGGGAAGGAGCCTTGGAAGCAGAGCTTGAAAAGTGTTAAAACCAGACAGTTGCCAATCAAGAAGAAATCATTGCAGTGGGAAGAATGTTGTTTGAGGCAGGGTGATAAAAGATCAGCTTTGTAAGATAGATAGTCAGCTGGTAGTTTCATGCTTCTTTCTCCAAGTATATGGAAACTGGTCAGCAGAATTTCATTGGTAATTAAAGATGAAAGATAATTGTTGCATACACAGGAAACAAACAATGTTGAGTGAAGAAAAAAATTGGAGAGCACAGAATAGGTCTGAGATTTCCTTTAGTCTTCCCATTAAAAGTTACCTATAACAACTTTATGGAACTTCAGAAGGGAAGGGAGAGGCTGTGGTTACCTTATTGAAAACACAACTATAGAGAGCCAATGAAAACAGGAACTTTAGCAATTTCATGTAGTTCATATAGTGTCACCACAGGGCAATCAGTACACCTTAAAGTAGAGATTACAGATTTTTAATGCTTGATGGCTTTTAACTTCTTTGTTTAAAATTACTTGGCAAACTGGGTTTGAAAAGCATTGGCCAAAGTTAAGGAACAATGTTCATGCATCACAGAATAGAGAGGGTTGGAAGGGGCCCCTGGAGATCTAGCCACCTCCCCTAGTAAGGCAGGTTCACCTAGAGCAGGTTGCCCATGAACACTGCCATGTAGGTTCTGCATGTCTCCAAGGAAGAGTACTCTGCAGCCTCTCTGAGCAGCTTGTTCCAGTGCTCTGCCACCAAAGTTGTCATTTGAAATAAATAATAACTTTTAGGAACTCCTCAGGAAGCAATTTGGCTACAAATCTAGCATGCTGGTTTTTGCAAAGACTAAATACTATGCTAGAACTGGTAGCAGTTTTGAAATAAAACCTATTGAAATTGCCAGAAAGAATCACAAATGTACTCCATAACAATATCAGACTGGTACCTTTCAATGCCAAAAAGAGCAATACTGCCACCATAATGTAGAATAACAGTTGCAGAACAAAAAAAACCATAGATGTTTCAGGTCAGTTATGCTCCTTTCATTAGAGGCCACTGCCTGTTTCATCACATTTCATCTCCTCTTTAGCATTTTTATCAAGTCATTACAATTTTGATAATTATGCAAGGAAGAAGTAATGGTAGAGTAAAAGTCATTTGAACAAATAAAATCCGTGGTCAAGTGAAAAAAAATTAACTGCCAAGTTATTAGTGTTGGGCATAACACTAGAGAAAGAATACAGAATGCAAGGCAAAGGGAATTAGAAAGTCCAGATTTGGCAAAGCATTTGCCAGTTTATGCCACTGAACTATACCAGACAAAACAACTATTCCAATGATGTCAAGATGTGTAGACAGAGACAACAGAGAGTAAAATTGTTTCAGCTAATTATTGTCAAAAAGAGGTTATTTCAAGCATTCATTTTGAGCTACTCAACAGAGAAAACAAGACAATCATTCCTTTTTGCTACACATTACTTACACAAAGTCCATAGCAACAAGAAAATGTTTCTTGATATTTATAAAAGTCTATAATAGATGTCAGCAGAAGGAGGAAAAAAAATTCTCTTCATCTCAAACTAAAATGTAAATTAGAAAATCTACCCTTACATTGGCTGTTTTTAATGTAAAGCATCTTTCCAGTAGCAGTTGACACCAAACAGATGTCATTAATTCATTACCCCTCACATAGTAGTCCCTTCTAAACCTGAACTACAAATCTGAGTTTTCAGGACATAAGGGCCAAGGTGCATTCTGGATCACAAGCCCAGGTATCTCCCCTAAGTCTGGTGCAGTTCTGGATGAGAGATGGTATTTAATGTGATATCACACATTAAACAAGATGGCTTCAAACTCCTCAATTCAGGGTATAAAAATATTGAATGAAAAATATACTCGGTAATGGTAGCATATTATGTCTATGAAACAGCCACTTGATCAAGGAAGGAGGCAATAAAAATAACTAAACACACAACTTGACTCTTTTTGTAAGTGTCCTAAACACACAGTCACTTTCTTGTGGATATTATCAGGACCCACCACAGCCCCTCCCTAAGATGCCAGCATCAGTCCCATAGAGTCATCTCAAATCTGCATTTGGAAAAGAAATTGTAAGGGGTGCACAGAAAGGTAAACCACGATTATCTAAACAGTAGGTAGGATCTGAAGTTTGGATTATCAGAAAAAGAAATTTAAACCCCTTCTTTCTTAACCTGTATTGTCAGGCTGTACTTGAGAACTTTCCTGCTAGTGAGAGAAGAAAGCCCCAATCCCACACCAAATCTCTTTCATCCTTAGAGTGAATACAAGCGCAAGGGCATTCAGTAGTGATTTGCTGGCATGTAAAACAGGGAAGGCAGAGGATAAAAGGCAAGACAAATTAATAATTTACAGGAACAATTCTATTTTCACTTCACAACACCCCTGATTGCTATTTTAATTTATATGTGTTAACGACTGACAGAATGAACTAAAATTCTGCACTTACTGACTTACAAAATGTGGAATTCACCATCATGAAGCAAGGACAAAGACCAAAAATCCAAAGTATTTCCAAAAGGACTACATAAGATATTCACCACAAGTCCAGCAATGGCTATTAAGCAGAATGGTTCCCAGGAACCCTCCTGTTCAGGCTGTGAATGAAATGGGGGACATGACACAAGGTAAAGAAGTGTATTGGAGAAGGATCAATCTATGTACATTTTCTCATTATAGCCCTATCTTAAGTATTTTCTCGTGTCCATCACTGCATCACAGGATGTTAGGGGTTGAAAGGGACCTCTGGAGATCTTCCAACCCAAATCACTTGCCACAGGAGGACCATAGAAACTAGCACAGGTTGTACAAGAACACATCCTGACAAGGCTGGGAAGTCTCTAGAAAAGCAGACTCTACAAGGTCTATGGGGAGCCTATTCCAATGCTCTATGACCCTTACAGTAACAAAGTTCTACCTCATGTTCAGGTGGAACTTCCTGTTCTGTAGCTTACATCCATCACCCCTTGTCCTATCAGAGGGCACAAGTGAGAAGAAGCTGTATCTTCCTTCTTGACACTCAGCCCTCATATATTTATATACATTTATTAGATCCCATCTCAGTCTTCTCCTCTCCAGATCAAAAAACCCCAGGTGTCAAAGCCTTTCCTCAGAAGGCAGTGCTCCAGTCCCTTAGTCAGCCTTGTAGCCCTCTGTTAGACCCTCTTGAACTGGGGAATCCAAAACTGGATGCAGTATTCCATGTGGGGCCTCACCAGGGCAGAGCAGAGAGGGAGGAGAACCTCCTTCAATCTTCTGGGGAAAAAAATACTGCATGACAGAAAAAATGTAGTTCTTATATCTTCATCCACTTTATTCAAATTGCTTCTTAGGACAGAGAAAAAATTATTAATCTGAAAATTCCCTACCAAACCTGTATCTATTGGTGCAGTAATTTTCCTCAATTTATAAAGCAGTAGCCTTCCATAAAACCTTTGCAAAGTGCTTTCTGCTTCAGTAAACAAGATGGTAGAGTCACACAGGTACTGCATATGCATGGCAGAAAGTCAATACATAGACAATCACAGGATGTTAGGGGTTGGAAGGGACCCAAAGAGATCGAGTCCAACCCCCCTGCCAGAGCAGGACAATATTATCTAACACAGATCACAGAGGAACACATACAGATTGGCCTTGAAAGGCTCCAGAGGAGACTCCCCGACCTCTCTGGGAAGCCTGTTCCAGTGCTCTGTGACCCTTACAGTAAAGAAGTTCCCCCTTGTGTTGAGGCAGAACCTTCTGTGCTGCAACTTACACCCATTGCTCCTTGTTCTATCCCAGGGAGCAAGTGAGCAGAGCCTGTCCACCTCCTCCTGGCCAACCTTCAGATACTTACAAACATTTATCAAATCCCCTCTAAGTCTTCTTTCTCCAGACTAAAAAGCCCCAGGTCCCTCAGCCTCTCCTCATAAGCCATGCCCTCCAGTCTTCCAGTCATCCTTGTAGCCCTCTGCTGGACCATCTCCAGCACATCCCTGCCCCTCTTAAACTGGGGAGCCCAAAACTGAACACAGTATTCAAGATGAGGTCTCACCAGGGCAGAGCAGAGAGGGAGGAGAACCTCCCTTGATCTGCTGGACACACTCTTCTTAATACACCCCAGGATCCCATTGGCCTTCTTGGCCACAAGGGCACATTGCTGTGCCATGGTTAACTTGTTATCCACCAGGACCCCCAGTCCCTCTCCACAGGACTGCTCTCCAGCAGATCACCTCCTTCCACCTAATCTACATATTTTCCTATATAGTGCAAAAACTACAGAAGACATAAGGAACATGGGAGAAATCAGGAAATGTACAATTAATCTTTACAGTTTCTACTTAAACAAAAAATTTTATGTGCAAAAATAATATCCAAAAGTCAGTATGAAAGAGAAAAGAATATATTAAGCACATTGTGTGACTGTGATGGAGCATGCACAGTATTATCTGATTCAGAATTAGTCTGCTCAGAGCTTTTACACTTCAACAAATTGCTACACAACTTGAAATGCAGGTGCGGCCGAAATCAGAAGGGCCTTTTTACTTCACATGTTCTGCATTTTAACCTTAATTCCAGCAAGACAGATTCCAGCTTTTGGCTTTTAGACGCCCTAAAAGATGAGTGGAGTATTAAACTGATGGTAAAAACTGGCAGCACTTTTTAAAGTTAGTTCAGCAGTTTAGCATGCAGAAAGATTAACGACGAGAACAAACTCTGCTGACGCTCAGATGTTCAGTATCACTTAAATGTGTTTAGTATCATTGGAACATGTAAGTTCAAACAAAGTGTAAAGGTAAAGTTTAGGTAAGTTTTAAAGTTCTGCTGGCAAAGCATCTCTCTGTCAAGTTTTTCATATCAGCTCAGCTCATGATTTGGTATAAATGTTGGTGCACACATTTTCCAGACAAAAAATAGAACAGAGGAATATGTGAGTTCAAGCAAGAAAGCAGCTAAAATTATGAGTTTTCAAATGAAACAATTCTTTCTTCAATGTTACACTGCTTGAAAAGACAAGTTCCAAAAGAATTATTTATCTACCTTATTAATTCATACTCTTTTGACCGTTGGGTAACTGAATGTTAAGTATGTTTTCAAAAAAACACTTCCATTTACAAGTTGAAGCCTGAGGCCAGAAGAGCAGCTGAAATGGTCTCAATGCCAAATGCATTACTGATGGAGCAGCACATAGCAATAAGTTTACATCATACTCATTGCTGTCTACAGCCACCTGAAGGGAGGCTGTAGCCAGGTGGGGGTTGGTCTCTTCTCCCAGGAAACCAGCAATAGGACAAGGGGACACAGTCTCAAGTTGTGCTGGGGAGGCATAGACTGGATGTTAGGAGGAAGTTCTTCTCAGAGAGCAATTTGCCATTGGAATGGGCTGCCCAGGGAGGTGGTGGAGTTGCCATCCCTGGAGGAATTCAAGAAAAGACTGGATGGGGCACTTAGTGCCATGGTCTAGTTGACTGGACAGGGCTGGGTGATAGATTGGACTGGATGATCCTGGAGGTCTCTTCCAATATGGTTGATTCTATGATTCTGTTCTATCTTTTGTACATGATCAAAAGAGCTCTTCCCACCCTTCACCAAAAATTGTTTTCACTAAAATGTTGTTTGTTTTTTTGCACCTGACATTATTCTACAATTGGCTGCTGGGCAGAGTGGGAACTTCACAATACTGTTACCCCATCTCTTGTCTTAGTCGCTCTTCACAGTTACTAACACTCATGACTAGACAAATTGCACTAGCAATAGTGACTTTAACAAAATGAGGGTAAAGGAGAAGTAAGCCCTATGCAGCTTATCAGACCTTTTTTTTCCCCCCTTATGTTTTAATAGTTGTAAACCTCCTATCAATAACAACAAAAAAAAAAAAGGCAGGAGATTAATTTAGACAGAACCTATGTCAAGCTCTGGGAGATGGAGAAATTAACTCTACTATGTTTTAAAATGTAAAAATGTTTAATTAAACAATGAGGTGGTTTCCTTAGAGATAGAACACAGGCTGAGCAGAAACCAAGCATGAATTTTTCAGCTTCCGGAACATGAAGAATCTCTGCTTGATTTGACACAGCTACTTTACCAGATTAGGGCTCTCCCTGCTCATTATTAAGTCAACAAGGCAAGCACACACACACACAAAAAGAAGGCAGTTTTCAGAATTCAAGTAAACATAACATACAAGAAGTGCTTAGGATATCTCAGGTGAAATCTCTCTTCCAGTTTTAGGAACCAAGCTTTAGTGGTTTGGCCAAATAAGAGTACATCCAAAGGTGAACGATAACAAAATCTACAACCAGCAAAAGTATAAGTAAGTTAGCATAAATAAATTCTAGAATAATTAGAATCATAGAATCAAGCAGGTTGGAAGGGACCTCCAAGATCATCCAGGCCAACCTAGCACCCAGCCCTAGCCAGTCAACTAGACCATGGTACTAAGTGCCTCATCTAGGCTTTTCTTGAACACCTCCAGGGACGGTGACTCCACCACCTCCCTGGGCAGCCCATTCCAATGGGAAATCACTCTCTCTGGGAAGAACTTTCTCCTAACATCCAGCCTATACTTCCGCCGGCACAACTTGAGACTGTGTCCCCTTGTTCTGTTGCTGGTTGTCTGGGAGAAGAGGCCACCCCCCACCTGGCTACAGCCTCCCTTCAGGTAGTTGTAGACAGCGATGAGGTCACCTGGGGTTCTCTTCTCCAGATTAAGTAACCCCAGCTCCTTCTGCCTCTCCTCACAGGGTTTGTGTTCCAGGCCTCTCACCAGCTTCATTGCCCTTCTCTGATTTTGGTTAGAGCTGATGACTTTTAATAACTACATTGGATACCAGTACTAATAAAAATTCAGTAATTGTCATTATGTAGAGTAGCAGAAGTTGTATAATTTGCAACAAAATTCACATTAGAAATTAAGAAGCATTCTCTAATTACAATAGTTAAACACTACAGATGGATACCCAGGGTGATAATGGAATCTTTTTCACCAAGACTTAAGAACGGGACAGGCAGCAATCTATTCAAAATACATACAGTCATTTGTATCTTTTTTGTTTCCCCTTCTCTTTTAATCTTGATTTGGAAAATAGGTGTTTTAATTAGGCTGGATTGAGATATTCAAATATATCTTATGAAAAAGAAGATAGCATGTCCCACTGAGAAGCAGTGGGGGAGTACATTACAAGCACAAGTACACTCAGCTACTCACAAGAGAATTCTTATGACGTAGAATATAAATTTCATTTCCATTAATAAAGTACAATAATTTTCATATTAAAAGACAAAGCGTTCTTCAAAACATCCACGCTATCAATCCAACATTCTAGAAACATTTTAGCAACAAACTACAGTTTGTACTTCACTCATACTGAAAACACTTCTGAGTCTCCAGAAAAGAACTCTGGAAAGCAATGGTGTGCATTGTTTCATCCAGTCAGGTGCACTGCTGGACAGATTAGCATACTAGCATGGCCAATTCCACATTATCTTCAAGAACATTAGAGTCCATGAAAGAGATCTTTAGAGCACACTAATTCTTTTTTATTTTATAGATTATATTATTAGACACTACTAAGAAACCAAACTTGTTTCTACACTGTCCCCCACAGCAAACTGCTGGCTAAGCTGTCAGCCCATGGCTTGGATAGCAACACTCTGTGCTGGGTTAGGAACTGGCTGGAGGGTCGGACCCAGAGAGTGGTGGTGAATGGTGCCACATCCAGCTGGCAGCTGTCACTAGTGGTGTCCCTCAGGGATCAGTGCTGGGCCCCATCCTCTTTAACATCTTCATAGATGATCTGGATGAGGGCATGGAGTCAGTCATCAGCAAGTTTGCAGATGACACCAAGCTGGGAGCAGATGTGACTGGGTTGGGGGGCAGAAGGGCCCTGCAGTGGGACCTTGACTGCCTGGACAGATGGGCAGAGTCCAATGGGATGGGGTTCAATAGCTCCAAGTGCAGGGTGCTGCACTTTGGCCACAACAACCCCATGCAGAGATACAGGCTGGGGTCAGAGTGGCTGGAGAGCAACCAAACAGAGAGGGATCTGGGGTACTGACTGATACCCGCCTGAACATGAGCCAGTAGTGTGCCCAGGTGGTCAAGAGAGCCAATGACATCCTGGCCTGCATCAGGAATAGTGTGGCCAGCAGGAGCAGGGAGGTCATTCTGCCCCTGTACTCTGCACTGGTTAGACCACACCTTGAGTACTGTGTTCAGTTCTGGGCCCCCCAGTTTAGGAAGGACATTGAGATGCTTGAGCGTGTCCAGAGAAGGGCGACGAGGCTGGTGAGAGGCCTTGAGCACAGCCCTACGAGGAGAGGCTGAGGGAGCTGGGATTGGTTAGCCTGGAGAAGAGGAGGCTCAGGGGGGACCTTATTGCTGTCTACAACTACCTGAGGGGTGGTTGTGGCCAGGAGGAGGTTGCTCTCTTCTCTCAGGTGGCCAGCACCAGAACGAGAGGACACAGCCTCAGGCTGCACCAGGGGAGATTTAGGCTCGAGGAGAGGAGAAAGTTCTGCACTGAGAGAGTCATTGGACACTGGAATGGGCTGCCCGGGGAGGTGGTGGAGTCGCCGTCCCTGGAGCTGTTCAAGGCAGGATTGGACGTGGCACTTGGTGCCATGGTCTAGCCTTGAGCTCTGTGGTAAAGGGTTGGACTTGATGATCTGTGAGGTCTCTTCCAACCCTGATAATACTGTGATACATTTTCCTAGTGTTTAATTACCCTTCTTACTGAAAAACTTGCACTTCATTTCCTACCATTTTAGCTTCAACTTCCAATAACATAAAGTTAAAAAATGGAAAAAGATGCTATCTTATAAATCCCCTTTGCTTCCTCTTGACTCTACCTATGGATCACATCCCAACCACCATATAATCTTGTTGATAGCAACATCAAAATTCTGAAACCTCCAATGAAAAAGTACATTTGCCACTTTTTTTTTTACAAGATCAAATGAATTTTCAGTATTCACTAAAATAACTTCATCATGAAGTCAGCCTGTGTCCCAGCTGAGCCTTCAGTTCTATTTTCTGTGCTGCCACAGCTGTTTCCTTGAAGTAACTTAATTTGTCATAAAAAGATGAAGTTCATGCCATTATTTTTTTTAATACCCAGAGGTTAGCAAAAGTATCATATGTTTGTTAGCAGCCAATATTGATGAGTTCTTCCATCAGATTAATTATATAACTTGTAATAGAAGATACATAAATAGACAAGAAGCCTGGAGCACAAATCCTATGAGGAGAGGTTGAGGGAGCTGGGCCTGTTTAGCCTGGAGAAGAGGAGGCTCAGGGGTGATCTTATTACTGTCTACAACTACCTGAAGGGGCATTGTAGCCAGGTGGGGGGTGGCCTCTTCTCCCAGGCAACCAGCAATAGAACAAGGGGACACAGTCTCAAGTTGTGCTGGGGGAAGTATAGGCTAAATATTAGGAAGAAGTTCTTCACAGAGAGAGTGATTTCCCATTGGAATGGGCTGCCCAGGGAGGTGGTGGAGGCACCATCCCTGGAGGTGTTCAAGAAAAGACTGTCTGAGGCACTTAGTGCCATGGTCTAGTTGACTGGCTAGGGCTGGGTGCTAGGTTGGACTGGATGATCTTGGAGGTCTCTTCCAACCTGCTTGATTCTATGATTCTTAAGACAACAAGCTTTTTCTTACTTCAGGCTACAAAATGGCCTGGATGAACATCTTAGAAAGAAACACATTCACATGGCACAGAGTACTGGTGACTGTTAGCTCAGAATTATTTTAAGAACTATTTGATGCATCACTACACTGTTAACCACTTCTCGGGGCAGCATTTGATACCTAAATGACAAATCATTTGGACTACCTGAGTATCATTGCAGAAAAGGAAAAGCTAAGAAATGGAATCCAAGCATGTTATTTTGGGTTTCCTCTGATCAAAAAGCAACAGTATAGCCTCTAAAATTTCCCAAATGCAATGTTCAGGTAATACTTCCAAGTCAAACATAATTATCACAGTATCACAGTATCATCAGGGTTGGAAGAGACCTCACAGATCATTAAGTCCAACCCTTTACCAACGAGCTCAAGGCTAGACCATGGCACCAAGTGCCATGTCCAACCTTGCCTTGAACTGCCCCAGGGACGGCATGGATAGAAAAAGAGTTGCAATGTTGCTGCTCTAATACAACAGTTAGTTTTGACAAACATTATATGGCAATGTAGGGTTATTTTTTGTGCTTGAATTTTGTTGTGTCATTTTTAAAGGTGACTGTACATTAGGCTATGAAAAATATCGACTGTATTGTGATACCAAATGACTGAAAGAAAACACAAAGTTTAGTAAGTTATATTTTAACAACATCAACATAGGTTCCAATAGACAGGAAAAAAAATTTGCAGTTTGCATGTAACATTTTTAGTCTGGTATAAGATCTTAAGTAATATTAGGTTTTGCTCCAGGCTACGAGTTAATTTTCACTAAATGAAGCACATTTGAGGATTAAGAAGATTTCCTCATAACTATATCCCTTCCTCAAAAACTTGAGAGAAAGCTGCCATTTAAAACAAACAAAAGCAACTAGTCTAAAACATCAGAGAAGGGCAATGAAGCTGGTGAGAGGCCTGAAACACAAACCCTGTGAGGAGAGGCTGAGGGAGCTGGGGTTGTTTAGCCTGGAGAAGAGGAGGCTCATTACTGTCTACAACTACCTGAAGGGAGGCTGTAGCCAGGTGGGGGGTGGCCTCTTCTCCCAGACAACCAGCAACAGCACAAGGGGACACAGTCTCAACTTGTCCCAGGGGAGGTATAGGCTGGATGTTAGGAGGAAGTTCTTCCCAGAGAGAGTGATTGGCATTGGAATGGGCTGCCCAGGGAGGTGATGGAGTCACCGTCCCTGGAGGTGTTCAAGCAAAGCCTGGCTGAGGCACTTAGTGCCATGGTCTAGTTGACTGACTAGGGCTGGGTGCTAGGTTGGACTGGATGATCTTGGAGGTCTCTTCCAACCTGGCTGATTCTATGATTTCTCATACCCAAGTGTAATTAAATATACTTTGGTTGTTTGCAAGAGTGGCCCAAGCAATTTACAGCATTTAAACTATGTCAGTGACATTAATATCATTGGCTTGTATTTATATTGGCAAAAAATAGTTCATTTACCTTTCATATAGATAATAACTTTGGGGAGCCCATGCTGATTTTAATGAATCCCTAAACTGAGGTGTTCTGCTTTGAGCTTTTTCTTGAGATAGTGTACCTGAGTAACAGAGCTGTTTCCTGACTCAGCCCTCACTGAATTGGGCCTTCTGGCTCAGGGAACTTTCCTTTATGAGACTGTTGTGCACATTAGCATTGACACAAAAAAACCTACTGCCACCAAAACTGCAAAAAGAGAGGCCAGAAGATGACATGATCTTTTGCACTAGGTGCTCCTTTACAATCAGGCATTATGGTAGTAAGTCTCTCAGGCATCCTGTGCTATGAAAAATCCAGCCTCTATGTCAGAGAGCAGGAATTTTACATGACAAGCAGTATCTCCTATAATCCTATTTTTAAGTAAATGCATTACATTTTGACACATAAAACAGAAAGAATGTGCTTCAGTTGTTAAACTTTTAATAACAGCATGATTGGAACTGCAATGCTACAATTCTTGCAAACATTTACACTAAGCAGTCATAGCTCAAGATTAAACTGAAACACCTGCCAGAATATCACTGAGATCATTAAAATGCTGGCTATAGCTGGAATATCTTTACTTTTGCCCACTAAAACAGCCCCAGTTTCTGGAATATGAGGACTAGAAAGACCTTTGATTTGATTATTGTCAACACCCTTCCTGCCAAACCAGCCAGCATTACATAGGTAGAAAACAAATATGAAATTAAGTAAGCATAAAATGAGCCTTCTCCAGCATCTTCCCAAAAGGCAGACTTTGAACCATCCTCTTTAATATCTTCATAGATGATCTGGATGAGGGCATGGAGTCAGTCATCAGCAAATTTGCAGATAACACCAAGCTGGGGGCAGATGTGGCTGGGTTGGAGGGCAGAAGGGCTCTGCAGCGGGACCTTGACCGCCTGGACAGATGGGCAGAGTCCAATGGGATGGGGTTCAATAGCTCCAAGTGCAGGGTGCTGCACTTTGGCCACAACAACCCCATGCAGAGAAACAGGCTGGGGTCGGAGTGGCTGGAGAGCAGCCAAACAGAGAGGGATCTGGGGGTGCTGATTGATACCCGCCTGAACATGAGCCAGCAGTGTGCCCAGGTGGCCAAGAGAGCCAGTGGCATCCTGGCCTGCATCAGGAATGGTGTGGTCAGCAGGAGCAGGGAGGTCATTCTGCCCCTGTACTCTGCACTGCTTAGACCACACCTTGAGTACTGTGTTCAGTTCTGGGCCCCCCAGTTTAGGAGGGACACTGAGATGCTTGAGCGTGTCCAGAGAAGGGCAACGAGGCTGGTGAGAGGCCTTGAGCACAGCCCTACGAGGAGAGGCTGAGGGAGCTGGGATTGGTTAGCCTGGAGAAGAGGAGGCGCAGGGGTGACCTTATTGCTGTCTACAACTACCTGAGGGGTGGTTGTGGCCAGGGGGAGGTTGCTCTCTTCTCTCAGGTGGCCAGCACCAGAATGAGAGGACACAGCCTCAGGCTGCGCCAGGGGAAATTTAGGCTGGAGGTGAGGAGAAAGTTCTTCACTGAGAGAGTCATTGGACACTGGAATGGGCTGCCCGGGGAGGTGGTGGAGTCGCCGTCCCTGGGGCTGTTCAAGGCAGGATTGGACGTGGCACTTGGTGCCATGGTCTAGCCTTGAGCTCTGTGGTAAAGGGTTGGACTTGATGATCTGTGAGGTCTCTTCCAACCCTGATAATACTGTGATAACATTTGACAGCATGTTCCATAGGCCCTACTAGATGTATTCCATATGAATTTGCCTAAATCTTGCTTGAATTCTCTTATTATTTTCCACAACATCCTGGGACAATTCGTTCTACATTTCAATAACCCATAACAGAAAGCATTTTGTCATTTGCATAACATGCTAATTGTATATTATCTCCCTAAATTCCTTATTAGAGGAGCATTAGATTTTTTTCCCCTTGCTCATGTTCTCCATTTCATTGATAGTTTCAAATCATTCATCAGTAAATAACACTTATTTACAGAGTGGTATAATGTTTCCTTACAACCTTCACATGTGTCTTTTTGTAGTTGTGAAATCCTGAGCTGGACTTCTAGTTGTAGAGAGTAGTAAGAGCTCCCTTCAGCCTTCTTCTAAGCTACTTGTTTCCTCAGCTGCTGCTCCCAAGATCTCTTCTCTAGCTCCTTTGCCAGCTTTGTTGCCTTTCTCTGGACCCACTCCAGGACCTAATTGTCCTTCTTGTAGCAAGGGCCCAAAACTGAACACAGTATTTGAGGTGCACTGGAAGAGTATAGAGGCACAATCGTTTCCTGACTCCTGCTACAGACCAAGGATTCTGTTGGCCTTCTTGGCCCCTGAGTACATTCCTGGCTCATGTTCAGGCAGCTATTAACCAGCACTCCAAGGTCTTTTTCTGTCAGGCAACCTTCCAGCCACCATGGCCCAAGCCTGTCGCATTACATGGGGTCATGCTGACCCAGCTGCAGGACCTAGCACATGGTCTTGTTAAACCTCACACAACTGACTTCAGCTCATCAATCCAGCCTGTCCATATCAGTTTGTAGAACCTTCCAGCCCTCAAGCAGATCAACACACCCACCCAATTCAGTGTCATCTGCAAACTTACTGAGGGTGCACTCAATGTCCAGTGCATTGACAAAGATAAAGAGAACTGACTCCAGTACTGAGCCCTGGGGAATACCACTTGTGACCAGCTGGCAACTGGATTTAACTCCATTCACCACCACTCTTTGGGCCTGGCCACGTGGATGTTGCTTCATTTTGTATTCCAGCAGAACTTTACAGAACATGGAATACATACTGTATTTGGTCCTCAAATTAGGAAAACATCGGTTCCTGTCACCTATCTCAACTCCATGTCAGCTTATTGCAACCTACACTTCTTGGAAAAACAAAGTTACTTTGCAAAAACATTAAATGTAGTCAAAGTTTGTTTTGTGTTCTCTAGAATTATTATCATAGAATCATAACGTGGTCTGGGCTGGAATGAACCCTCTTGTTCCAACCTATCTGCCATGGGCAGGGACAACTTTCACTAGATCAGGTTACTCAAAGCCACATCCAGCCTGGTTTTTAACACTTCCAGAGAAGGGGCATCCACAACTTCTTAGGGTAACCTGTTACAGTGCCTCATCCTTGCTTAAAGCATTTCTTTCTAATATCTAATCTAAATCTACTCCCTTGCAGTTTGAAATCCTTACCCCTTGTTCTACCACTACACTCCTTGATAAAGAGTCTCTCCCATCTTTCCTATAGGCCCCCATTAAGTATTGAAAGGTGAAAATAAGGTCTCCCCAGGGACTTCTGCAGGCTAAGCAACCCCACCTCTCCAAGTCTGTCCTCATAGGTGAGGTGTGGGGCCCCCAGAACTGAACACAGTGCTCTAGTTTGGATCAGATGAGAGTAGAGGGGCAGAATCACCTCATTTGACCTGCCAGTCACACTCTTCTTGACAGAGCCCAAGATGCAATGGGCTTTCTGAGCTGTGAGTGCACACTCCTGACCCCACAGTTTTTCATCTACCAACACCCTCAAAAACTTTCTCTTCAGGGCTACACTCAAGCCATCATAACTCAGCCTGTATTTGTGCTTGGTACTGCCTTGGCCCAGGCAGAACATCACACTTGGCTTTCTTGCTCTTCATGAGGTTTACAAGGGCCACCTCTCAAGACTATCAAGGTCCCATCCTAATGGCATCCTTTTCCTCCAACGTGGTGACTGCACCACACAGCTTGGTGTCATTGGCAGACTTGCTGAGGGCACACTCAATCTCACTGCCTATGTCACCAAGAAAAGTGTTAAACAGACCCAGTCCTAATACCAACGCCTGAGGAGCCCCACTCATCACTGTTCTCAGTTTGGACAGCAAGCCATTGACTGCAACCACACAGCCAATTCTTTGTGTATTTGATGGATGGACCACAGGCTGGTTGTTTCTGCAATTCACAGACAAGGTTGCTGTGCAGGACAATGTTGAACACTTCGCACAAGTCCAGGTAGATGATGACAGTTACTCTTTCCTTATCCAGCAATGTTGCAACCTCATCACAGAAAGCTACAGGATTTGGCAGGCACCATTTGTCCCTACTTGAAGCCATATCAGCTGTCACCAGTCACTTTCTTATTTTCCAAGTCCATTCCTCCAAGAGGATCCACTCTGTTATCTTACCAGGCAGCAAGGTGAGACTGACAGACCTGTATATATCGTGAATGGAACTGAGGCTAAACAACGCAGTCCTATGAAATAATGCTGACTTGGGAGACTCTTACAGCAGAAAGCCCAAACTGCTCAAATTACAAACTTCCATTTCTGTCAACAGTTTTGGCATTTTAAAATTACACAGTTCAGAACTGAGCCTGTCACTGAGACAACAGCAAACAGCTTACAGTTCTGATAGCATTTCAAAACATGTGTGTCCACAGCAGCTCTGATGACGCAGTACCCAAAGCAATTATACTGTCCAGCACATCCCAGTTGGGTATTATTCCTTCTCCCATCCAACAGACATGAAAAGCAGTTCTCCACAAACCCTGCTTCCCACTTACTACAGAAAAGCAGAATACAGATGGCTATACACTTTCAGAAAAACAGACTGCTCCTGGGGTCAACATTTGAGGTGCAGCAAAAGAAGCAGCCCTCTGTAGACGTCCAACAGCAAAGAATTGCCACTTTAGGTAGCTAAGCTAAAATACTGCTCAAGCATTATACAAATGGTGTAGTCAGAGTAAAATTACCTCACTGTGAACTTAATTGTGCTACGGCATCTTTGCAAATCAGTTAAAACTTGACAGAATTAAATGACTAATGAGTTCTGAAGAGGAAAGAGCTTTTGAGGCTAGAGAGGCTGATTTTTCAAGTGTTGCTACAATTAGCAAAGGTCTTTACAAGTCTTATGCACTACATGATTTTTTTTTTTAACAGAAATTCTCCTGTCTTATGAAAGACTTAAAGAAGATGAGAGAAATCAAGAGGTAGAGGACAACACAATTTAATACAGGTTTAAGACATACCTTGTCTACAAACCCAGCTATTTTGTACCCCAAAAAAACCCACAAAACAAGAACGAGCTAGAAGTTTTACAAATGTTTGGGGTTTTCTGAGTTTCATAAATAACTTGTGTCAGTGTGGGATATTATATTAAGCTATAAGGTAAACAGACAAACAAGTAGAGACATAAGTTACTCAAGTGCTAGGACAAGTATACAAGACAAAAATATGGAAGCACAACAGAGCATGATAGAAAGATTTCATTTTACACTTGTCTTCAGCCATCAGATCAACACTGTTTCTGCTGTTTTAAGAGTTGAAAGTGTATCACTTCTTAGATCATAGAGATTAATTACATTAGGAAACCAAATTAACATTGTCTAGCATTAGCAACTTACTGCTTGACATTTTTTGCACCAAAAAAATCATGTCTTTTTCTTTTTTTAATATAATAGCTCAGATCACATAAAGACCTCTGTACAAGCTAAAATCCAGGAAGAGAGGACCACCATGGTAGCAGCAGTACCACCACCTCTTTTCAGCATTCTGTGTCAGTGAATTCTCATGTATTAATAGCCCAAGAAATAAGAGATTAAAACTACACAGGTGCAAGTTAGCCAATCTTTTTCTCTGCAGGAATGGCAAACATACTCCCCCTAAGAATTCTCTGATTGAGATTTTCTTGGCTGAGACCATAGTACCACTGCAATGGAATGGGCTGCCCGGGGAGGCGGTGGAGTCACCGTCCCTGGAGCTGTTCAAGGCAGGACTGGATGTGGCACTTGGTGCCATGGTCTAGCCTTGAGCTCTGTGGTAAAGGGTTGGACTTGATAATCTGTGAGGTCTCTTCCAACCTTGGTGATACTGTACTGTCCTGCTAAAAGAGAGGTGCACACACAGGTGAAAATGTGATCTGGAAAAGGGTTAAAGAAGAGCTGGTAAAGCAGATTCCCAAGTCTCTTCTTTCAAAGGCATTGGAAAAAAATATTAGAAAAAAAGCATTTTTTTTTCCTGAAAAGCTTGCCATGAGGCTACCCAAGTCTCTAAGCCTCATAGCACAGACTGGGAGAGAAGCAGGATTCACTGTAGAGGGAGAAAAGAAAGGGATCACTTAACCAAGTTGGATACAAGTAAATCCATAAGACCAGATATGAAGCATTCAAAGGCACTGAAAAAGCTGGACAAGGTCCTTGTAAGGCTGCTTTCTATCCTCTATGCAAGCTCAGGGGAACTGGGGAGCCTGCAAAGGAGAAGATTCAGGAGACACCTTATTGTTCTTTACAGATATCTCCTGAAAGCAGAGATGGAGCAAGACTCTTCTTAGAGTTGCATGTTTATAGCATAGGAGGCAACTGATGAGTAGAAACGTAAGAAATTCTGCTACCTGGGGGTAGAACTACCATGAGAAAATCCAATATTTCTTATATTTTCACCATGATGGTAGTTAAGTACTGAAGAGATTGCCCAGAGGAACCGCAAACTTGCCATCCTAGGAGGATGTTCAAGGCTCAGCTGGACAAGTCCCCAGGTACCTGAATCATAGAATCAGCTAGTTTGGAAGAGATCTCCCAGACCCTCCAGTCCAACCTATTACCCAGCCCTATCCAGTCAACTAGACCATGGCACTAAGTGCCTCATCACATTTGACTACATGCCCTCCAAAGAACCCTGCCAGTAAAGCTGAGGCTGGAGTAGGATTTGAACACACAGAAAAGTACTGCCACCATGGATAAACTGGTAATAGTTTAAGTGATGATTTGCACTGCAGTAAGTTGGGACTATTCATCTCCAGTTACTTGAAAGCTGAACACTTCACTTCGTCCCCGGCAGCAGGATACAGACAATGTAATTTACCTGCAGAATTCATTGCTGCAGGATGCAATTGATTTAATTATGTTATTAAGATTTCTAGTAGATTAAGCATCAATAATAATGACAACTGCTATTAATATAACATAGGATGCAAATAAAATGGGTAGCAATTTTCAGGCTTTATTCAGACCATAAGCAGACTGATTAAACCCAAGTTTACCTTATTACAAAAATACAAAATCCTGCCCAGGTATATCTAACACACAGGCATTGTTTAATTGTTTTCCTTAGTGAATATTTGAAGAACTGTTTTGTGCATTTCATTTCTGAGGATAAATAGCAGACAACATTGCATATCAGTAATTATTTCTCTGTTTTTTCCTTTACTCATTCCACCAAAATACAAATGATCCATTATGATAGCGTGCAAAAGATAGATCGCAGTATCACAGTATCATCAGGGTTGGAAGAGACCTCACAGATCATCAAGTCCAACCCTTTACCACAGAGCTCAAGGCTAGACCATGGCACCAAGTGCCACGTCCAATCCTGCCTTGAACAGCTCCAGGGATGGCGAATCCACCACCTCCCCGGGCAGCCCATTCCAGTGTCCAATGACTCTCTCAGTGAAGAACTTTCTCCTCACCTCCAGCCTAAACCTCCCCTGGTGCAGCCTGAGGCTGTGTCCTCTCGTTCTGGTGCTGGCCACCTGAGAGAAGAGAGCAACCTTCTCCTGGCCACAACCACCCCTCAGGTAGTTGTAGACAGCAATAAGGTCTCCCCTGAGCCTCCTCTTCTCCAGGCTAAACAATGCCAGCTCCCTCAGCCTCTCCTCGTAGGGCTTGTGCTCAAGGCCTCTCACCAGCCTCGTCGCCCTTCTCTGGACACGCTCAAGCATCTCAGTGTCCCTCCTAAACTGGGGGGCCCAGAACTGAACACAGTACTCAAGGTGTGGTCTAACCAGTGCAGAGTACAGGGGCAGAATGACCTCCCTGCTCCTGCTGGCCACACCATTCCTGATGCAGGCCAGGATGCCACTGGCTCTCTTGGCCACCTGGGCACACTGCTGGCTCATGTTCAGGTGGGTATCAATCAGCACCCCCAGATCCCTCTCTGCCTGGCTGCTCTCTAGCCACTCTGACCCCAGCCTGTATCTCTGCATAGGGTTGTTGTGGCCAAAGTGCAGCACCCTGCACTTGGAGCTATTGAACCCCATCCCATTGGACTCTGCCCATCTGTCCAGGCGGTCAAGGTCCCACTGCAGAGCCCTTCTGCCCTCCAGCTCAGTCACATCTGCCCCCAGCTTGGTGTCATCTGCAAACTTGCTGATGACTGACTCCATGCCCTCATCCAGATCATCTATGAAGATGTTAAAGAGGATGGGGCCCAGCACTGATCCCTGAGGGACACCACTAGTGACAGCTGCCAGCTGGATGTGGCACCATTCACCACCACTCTCTGGGTCCGGCCCTCCAGCCAGTTCCTAACCCAGCACAGAGTGTTACCATCCAAGCCGCGGGCTGACAGCTTAGCCAGCAGTTTGCTGTGGGGGACAGTGTCAAGGCCTTGCTGAAGTCCAGATAGACCACATCCACAGGCCTCCTCACATAAAATATCAATTCTTTTTTATTACTTGTAAGCTGTTGTTGAAACATATGTATCTATTAAATACATCTTTTGGGATGAAAATGTATTAGAGAATAGATGTTAATATTCAGTAACCCAAAGCATAACACTTCTTTCGGCCCAGACAAAGGCTAAAAACATTAAAAGGCCAAAGCTTGGAAGAATTATCTGTTAGGGTTGGTTGTTTTGGGGTTCTTTAAAAAAAAACCACATATTTAAAATTAAGAGACCTTAACAAATTTCATCTGCTACAGTTGACATCATTCCTGGGCATCAACTCAAATTCCAAATATAATTTCAGTAAAGCTTTACTAAAAGTAATGCCTTCTGCAGATTCAAACCCATATGACTGACTTTAGATCCTGATGACAATAAAAAGTAACCAAATAGGGTTTCTGTAAACGGTCCTTAAAAATAAGAATAAATATAAGCTAAACCAGCTCGGGACAACCTTCTATCAGATGTTGCTTATTATTATAATGGTTTATGCCCTTCCAAGTAAGTATTAGCACAGAACTCTGAGTTCTTTTGAATGCATTTTCTTTTAGATAGCCATATGCTTTGAGTCACAGTTTGATGACTTTTGATATATAAATATGGCAAAAACATACCTACTACAGAAGACTGATGTACAGCATCGTGAGCAAAGCATAGACTAGAGAAAAAGAAAATCCATGCTGGGAAAACCTCTGCCATGGGCCTTCTTCCATGACATTTGCTAAGAAGTTAAATTTGTGAGATGGGTAGAAGGCAGATTAAAAGTCATTTCTGTTATTTTTGATGACAGATATCAAAATGTGCTAGCTTAGCCCTGCTATTGACTTTGCAAAGTTGGCAGGAAATTGCACGAGTTGAAGCTGTATTGGTAACTTTTTAGATTCCAACTTTGCATTCTACGATCTCACAGAAGACCATACTGGAATTTGCTGGGGATGTAGAGAGCTCCAAGCACATAAATGCCTATGCAAATGAAAATAGGAGAAAAAACTCACATGTATAGACTGGTATTTAGCCAAATCAAATAAACATAATAGCTCATTAATCATCTTTAGTGTGCACTTGTGTAGTTTCTAGGATTTCTGAGTAAGTATCTGAGAGGGTAAATATTTTTCAGTTGCAACATAACATACACACAGTACTCATTCTACTTATTTTATTTATGCATTTGAAAACAAGCCCATAAAGATGTCAAACACACCAGGCCTGCTGGCAACAGAGGGGACACACCTGATAGTAGCCCAGGCACTAGCAGGGTTCATTTAAAGAGCTTTGTGCTAGTTTGAGCCTAGCTAGAATGCTTTGGTGAGAAGAATTAGATTGCAGGCTATGGTCTAGCCTTGAGCTCTGTGGTAAAGGGCTGGACTTGATGATCTGTGAGGTCTCTTCCAACCCTGATGATACTGTGATACTGTGAAAAGGAAACTGTGGTGATGTCTACTTCACTCATAGGCTTGCCAAGAACAAGAACACAAACATAAATAGGGGAGTCACTCTCTGAGTCTTTCTCTGGGCTGAACTTCTCTCTCCAACCCAAGCTGCCATCTATGTGACTAATCCATCTGCTTCCTACCCCCCCTGGCTGACTCTCCAAACTTATCTTGAAGTGTAAGGCTAAGTCTTGAGTAAGGTTGAGAGGAGTGGTTGAGAGCCCCTCCTGGGAACTTTGCTTTCCGGGAAGGCTGTTGTGTTTCTGTATTACCTTTAACTTGTTTATTTCTGTCTATAGTTGTATATATACTGTAAATATCTGCTTGTACATTGTGCTAAGCTGTAAATATAAAGCTTCATTCAATTTCCAGAGCCACTCACCCTAGTCTGGGTGATTTTCCAAAGGGGGGGAGGGGAGAGAAGGGAGGCAGGTAACACCCAAACCATCACAAGCTTTAAACTAGACATCTTTTGTAATGCACCAAAAACAATAAGGGGGGGAAACAGCAAAACTCTGTAATGTTTGCATTCAGCATTCTTGCTGCAAATTTAGTGTAAGCAAAAAAACAGACCTAAGCCAAAACTAGTGTAAACTGGTGACATCCCAAAGGATGCCACAACATTTTTGCAGACATGCTGGAAAGCTCAAATTGAAAAGAGACAAAGGGAAAATAAGTTGACAATGACAAAGAAAACAAACATCAGAAGACAAAATCTTCTTACCCTCAAGCCAGTCAACTCTCCACTCAGCTTAGTGTCATCTGCAAGCTTGCTGCTGATGCCTTCAATTTGCTCATCCATATCATTAATGAAGATATTAAACAGAAACAGCCCAAATAGTGAGCCCTGGGGTGAGTAGCTGGATTTAACTCTGTTTCTCTTTGGGCCCAGTCATCCAGTCAGTTTTTAAGCCAGGAAAGAGTCCACCTTGGATTTGGGCCACAAGTTTCTCAAGGAGAACGCTGTGGGAGATGGTGCCAAAGGCCTTACTAAACTCCAGGCAGACCATGTCCCCAGCCCTTCCCTCACCCACCAGGTGGAGGATCTTACTGTAGAGGGAGAGTAGATAAGTCAGACAGGACCCACCTTTTATAAACCCGTGCTGATTGGGCTGAACACCTGGGCATCTTGCATGCACTGCATAACCTGCTCCAGCACTAAACTCAGGCTGCCAGGCATGCGACTCACCACACCTTCCTTTCAGACCTTTCTGTAGACAGCTGTGATGTTGGCAAGCCTCCAATCGCCTGGAACCTCCCCTGTTAACCAGAACTGCTGATAGATGATGGAGATCAGCTTGGCAAGCTCCTCCCTCAGCACTCTTGGGTGAATCCTACCAAGCCCCATAGACCTGTCAGTGTCCAGGTGGCATAAGAGGTTGTTAATTGCTTCCTCCTGGAAGAGCAGATGCTTGTCTCTATCTCTGTCAGGGAGCTGAATACCCTGAGCACAATGAGTCTGACTATCAAAGACCAAGGCAAAGGTGGCATTAAGTACCCCAGCTTTTTCCTCCTCCTTGATAGCAGTGTTCCTCCTTGCATGCAATAAAGGGTGGACATTTTCCTTGGCTTTCTTTTTGTTGTCAATGTATTTGTAAAATCCTTTTTTGTTACCCATCACAGCAGTGGTCAGGCTGAGTTCTAGCTGACCTTTCTGATGTTCCCTCTGTATGACCCAACTAAATTCCTGTACTCTCATTGTGTTGCCTGCCCCTCTTCCCAAAGGTGGCAAACTCTCTTTTTTTGTCCTGAGTCACTGCAAGAGCTCCCTGCTCAGCCAGGGTGGTTGTCTTCCCCAGCAGTTCGTTTTACCACACATGAGGACAGCCTGCCCCTGCACCTCCTAAGACTTACTCTTGAAGAACACCCAGCCTCCATGGCCCACTTTGCCCTTTGGGTCTGCCTCCCAAGGGATATTCTTAACAAGTGTGCTGAACAGCCTCCCTTCTGGAAGTCCATGGTTTGACTGATCTCCCACCTCACTTCAAAGCTTCTAATCAGACTGGGCATTTTGTTTCAATCAAGAACAACATCAAGAAAAATCACAAACTTACAAGACCACCATTTTAAAGAAATTAAATCTTTCTGTTTTACCCTCTTATTCCTTTCATTTTGTCCTGCTCATATATTTACCTGTAGGGCTTAATTATACAGAAAACAAAGTTATTTGGTCCCAATTTAAAAATAAAAAGTGCTAACAGGAGAATAACTTTGACCAGCAGTATTTTGGATTTTTAATTAAATGATAAACACAACTTTTTTGAAATTTCCATAAATTACACACTGAATTCTTGAGAAGCAAATAATTAAATCTGGAACTGTGGTCCAACTCAAATGTACATAAGACAGAGCAGAATTTAGAATACATCAATATTTACTACCTGAAGGGAGATTGTAGCCAGGTGGGGGTTGGTCTCTTCTCCCAGACAACCAGCAACAGAACAAGGGGACACAGTCTCAAGTTGTGCTGGGGGAAGTATAGGCTGGATGTTAGGAGGAAGTTGTTCCCAGAGAGAGTGATTGGCATTGGAATGGGCTGCCCAGGGAGGTGGTGGAGGCACTGTCCCTGGAGGTGTTCACGAAAAGACTGGATGAGGCACTTAGTGCCATGGTCTAGTTGACTGGCTAGGGCTGGGTGCTAGGTTGGACTGGATGATCTTGGAGGTCTCTTCCAACCTGGTTGATTCTATGATTCTATGATCCATTTCACGGAATCACAGAATTAACCAGGTTGGAAAAGACCTCTATGATCATCAAGTCAAACCCATCGCCTAACCTTTCTAATTAACTAAACCATGGCATTAAGTGCCTTATTCAGCCTCCTTTTAAACACCTCCAGGAATGGTGACTCCACCACCTCCCCAAGCAACCCACTCCAATGAGCAATCACTCTTTCCATGAAGAATTTCCTCCTAATGTCTGGACTCTACCTTCCCTGGCACAGTTTGAGATTGTGTCCTCTTGTTCTGTCACTGGGTGCCTGGCAGAAAAGACCAACCCCTGCCTGGCTACAATCTCTTCAGATAGCTGTAGAGAGCAATGAGGTCTCCCCTGAGCCTCCTCTTCTCCAGGCTGAACAACCTGAGCTCACTCAGCCACCCCCCGCAGGGCTATGCTCCAGGTCCCTCACCAGCCTTGTTACCCTCTTCAGGCACCTCAACATCTTTCTTAAATTAAGGGGCCCAGAACTGGACACAGTACTCAAGGTGTGACCTAAGCAGTGCTGATTACAGGGGCAGAATGACCTCCCTGCTCCTGCTGACCACACCATTCCTGATACAGGCCAGGTTGCCATTAGCCTTTTTGGCCACCTGGACACACTGCTGGCTCATGTTCAGTTTGCTGTTGACCAGCACCCCCTGGTCCCTCTCTGTCTGGCTACTCTCCAGCCACTTTGGCCACAACAACCCCATGCAGCACTACAGGCTGGGGTCAAAGTGTAGAACCTGGCACTTGGCCTTGTTAAAACTCATGGCATTGGACCATACCCATCTATGCATCCTGCCCAGGTCCCTCTGCAGAGCCCTCCTGCCCTCCAACAGATTGACACATGCTCCCAACTTGGTGTCACTTGCAAACTTACTGATGGTGGATTCAATCCCCTCATCCAGATCATCAATGAAGATATTAAACTGGACCAGTCCCAGCACTGATCCCTGGGGCACACCACTAGTGACTGGCTGCCAACTGGATGTGGAACCATTCACCACCACTCTATGGGCCCAGCCATCCATCCAGTTCTAATGCAGACAAACATCTGTTTATAGTCTGAATTGCAGACCTGCTAACCCAGCAAGGCAGCTTTGCCTATAGTGGATGGTTTAGGGTGGTTATTAAGTGAGAAATTAGCTCATTCAGCCTGTACATGAGGAAGAAGTTCTTCACCATGCGAGTGGTGAGAGCCTGGAATGGGTTGCCCAGGGAGGTGGTTGAGGCCCCATCCCTGGAGGTGTTTAAGGCCAGGCTGGATGAGGCTCTGGACAGCCTGGTCTAGGGTAGGGTGTCCCTGCCTATGGCAGGGGGGTTGGAACTAGATGATCCCTCTGGTCCCTTCCAACCCAACTAGATGATCCCTCTGGTCCCGTCTATGATGCTATTTTATGAATCTTTTCTTCATTGATTATTAAGAACTTAAGGGAAGTTGCAAGGATTACACAGAAATACTAACGTGGGTACAGTATTATACAATGCAATTCCTTGAAGCTGGGTTTTCTGTGACAGATATTGCATATGGGAGTGAACCTGCAGCTGACTTAGGAATCTCTTCAGTTAGTATAGAACCAGAAAAAAAATCTTATATAAAAAAAAAAGAAACACACATTTTAAATATTATATAAATTCAAGCCATAGCAATCTTGGTGCTTAATTACTGATTAAATCCCACTGATTTTAGGTATAACTGAAACTGCTTTATACTCCTGAAATCCATTAAAATTAGGCCTTATACTTCTGCCTTCTTTTTTTGGTTGGTTGGTTTGGTTTTCTATATTTTAAAAAAATATCATCTTGTCAGAGCTTGGGAAGAAACAGAGGCATGAGAAGAATGCTCAAAACTAAACTACAACAAAGCATAAAATATATTCAATATAACTTTATCCTAAAGAAGATCTTCAGTACTCAACAATGTTAAGTGAAATGCATTCCAGCATAGCAATGGGACATTGACAACCAAGTTTATTTTAAGTGCAGTTCAGTTGTCAGTCTTTCAGTCATCAGCAGTCTCATTTACGTGTGTGATGGCTTGGGTGTTCCCTGCCCCCCCCCCCCTCCCCCCCACTTTAGAAATCACCCAGACTAGACTCAGGCGGCTCTGGAAATATGAATGAAGCTTATATTTACAGCTAGCACAATATGCAAGCAGATATTTACAGTATGTACAGTTATAGACAGAAATATACAAGGTAAAAAGGTAGTACAGAAACACAACAGCCCTCCCAGAAACCTGAGTCCCCAGGAGGGGCTCTCAACCACCCCTTCACCTTCCCCCTACCCCTCTCAACCTTACCCCAGTCCCAAGAAAGAATGGAGGTTAGACCAGGGGGTTAGGAAGCAAAGTGGATTAGTCCAAAATGGAGGGTGAGGTTAAAGAGATGCAGCTCAGCCAGCAGCCCCAGAGAGAGAGTGATGCCGAGTGATGTTATCTATGTTATCTAATGGTTTTATTTCTTGTTCCTATACATCTCAGCAAGACTGTGAGTGAAGTAGACATCACCATTGTTTTCATTTCCACAGCCTGTAATCTAGTTCTTCTCACCAAAACATTCTAGATAGGCTCAAACTAGCACAGTGAATACAAATTCCAGGTTTTCTAAATACTAATACTGCAATACCAAAGTTCCACAAACTTGGCCTCTTAAGTAGCAAATGCATCATGTTCCAAATATTCTTAACTGTAAGCTCTCCCTTATTTAGTCTTCAGTGAAGACCGCAGATGGAGGTAACATTTGCTCACACTTTCTTACAGAGCAGACTATTTAATAATCAACGTGTTGGAGCACTGTTCATTTTGCCTCAAAATAATTAGTTTTTAAAAGAAAAATGCCAGTGGTTAAAACTGAAAAGGGGTTTCTCTTTTTCTTTAAACAGAGCACAGAAAAATCAATGAATGTGCAGATCAAAATCCTAAAAGATTTTACAGCAGTTGCTGTACAACTACCTGAGGGGTGGTTGTGGCCAGGGGGAGGTTGCTCTCTTCTCTCAGGTGGCCAGCACCAGAACAAGAGGACACAGCCTCAGGCTGCGCCAGGGGAGATTTAGGCTCGAGGTGAGGAGAAAGTTCTTCCCTGAGAGAGTCATTGGACACTGGAATGGGCTGCCCGGGGAGGTGGTGGAGTCGCCGTCCCTGGAGCTGTTCAAGGCAAGGTTGGACATGGCACTTGGTGCCATGGTCTAGCCTTGAGCTCTGTGGTAAAGGGTTGGACTTGATGATCTGTGAGGTCTCTTCCAGCCCTGATGATACTGTGATAAATTTATATGTGTAATCATCTGCACGAGCACCCTAACATTGTAATTCTGGCTAGGTAGCACAAAGTCACTGATCAGACTTCAGAAGAGTCGTTTGACAAGTGAAAAGTGAACACACTCATGCATCTACTAGGTGATGAAAGAGTTCTGCCAGAAATGACAGACAGGAAAGGGAAATCAGCTGTGTGCTATTTTCTTTGTACACAGAAATGTGACTCGAACTGGCCTTTACACTATCCCTTCTATAACAATAAACTTCAAGGCAAAGCTGAAATGAACCTCTCTTCTAAACAAGCCATCAGATAATTCAGCCCATGAGCAAAATGTACACAGTGAACATTCAGCATCTCCTCATACTTGAGAACATACAAAAGAGCATTTCTCTTTAGTTTTTTTACTAATATTAAAGTCAAATGCTTATGTAAGTAAAATGTGATTTTTTGCAATTGCACTTTTTGTATCTCTGACACCAGAATCAAAAAACTTCTTAGACAAGAAGCAGCATTTCCATCTATTTAGCACTAGATCAGAGCTTTGGGATAGCTCCCAAAGGTGCAAGCGAGACCCAACGCGAAGTTCTCGCAGTTATTTATACAGGAGTTTTCACAGTCACACCTACCTAATACAATTATTCCTCCTACTTATTACATATTCATGGAGTGTGACTCATCAAAGCGTTTGGACACCTGCTACTGTGCAGATAGCCTAGGCCCCCTCTCACAAGAACGCTCTCACACGCTCCATCCCACGACTCTCTTGCTTATCTATGTTTAACTTACATACTAACCAAAGAGAAAGGCTCAAAAGCAGCACATGCAATAAACAATCTCATTCTACAGCTTGTGGGAATATGTTCTGGTTATTTTTTTTATACACAACTTCTTTATACTCACTGACAGAAAGATTCAAACTGGAAACAGTGAAGCACTGTGATTCATTTTTTGCAGGGAACAGGATAATTTACAGAAAACATGCTACTGTAAATTGGTTATAATTGCTAAATTTAAACTGCTATTCCAGTTGCAGTTGTAAGTTTTCCTGGAGCCTAAGTAAGTAATATTCTGGTCTCTGCCCAAACTTTGTTCTAAATACACCATTAATTTACCAGGAGCCTTTTTAAGAGGCACAGTCAAACACTTCATCATTTTCATTTTTACATGTCATCAATAATGTCATTCCTCCTAATTAAATTGGTTTGATAATGGGCACAGTGGAAAAAGTTGTTGATGTAAGCACACCAGCCTTAGAATCAAGAGGAAGAGAGTCTTATTTTTGTCACACATTTCCTGTATGACCTTACCTAACTTGTTTAGCCTCCCCATGCTTCAGATGCCCCTTTATTAAGTGAAAGGGAATAATGTCCCTGGCATAGGTTTGCTGATGTACTATTGATGATAGATATTTCAGATTCCAGATATGTTTCTTAAAGAGAGAGAGGAATTCAGGATGGCAAAAAACAAAACAAAACAAAACAAAACAAAACAAACCCATGAACAAAACAAAAGGCATTTTCACATCTTTCTGTTATCACAGTATCAAAGTATCACAGTATCACCAAGGTTGGAAGAGACCTCACAGATCATCAAGTCCAACCTTTTACCACAGAGCTCAAGGCTAGACCATGGCACCAAGTGCCACGTCCAATCCTGCCTTGAACAGCTCCAGGGATGGCAACTCCACCACCTCCCCGGGCAGCCCATAATGTATTACACCTAGAGAGTATTATTGTTATTCTGGTTTCTGGAGGTTGAGGATTTTTTTTGGAGGTGGGGTTTGTTTTGTGATTGTTTGGGGGGGGAAGGTTGTATTGTTTGTGTGGTTTGGTTTGTTTTTTTTCTAATTCTCAGTGCTAGCAATCTAAAAACTCTCTATGTTAGAAAAACTTGGTGCACAATCCTAAGTTTCTGTCTCACTTGTTAGAATTCACTCTGTATCCACCCAAGAGAATTCCACTGCAAAATCAATCCAGTGTTGCCTGGAACTTCCAGACACCGTTGGAGACATTTGACTTTCCAAAATACACAGGTGGTACAGTTCACAAGGATAATCTGGAAACACTCCTGTAAACTCTTATATCTGGAAGCATATGGAAACAAAACAACATTTTTCCTCAACAAAAAGCTCTTCTGTTCCATCCACTAAGGAGCACATTGTCACTTGTGGCTAGACAAAACATAGCGTAGTCCTCCACAAATGCTTTTGCAGATGACATCACTTCGTACTGCCTCTGCATGAATGTTTTCCAAGCTCATTTCCATACTCCATAAATCCCAGAATAACACTTAACTGCTAAAATATTTTAATCCATGTAAGCAATTCTTCTGACATGTACTGCAAAGGTGTAAACTCAGCTAGAATTCTTGCAGTATAGTTGGATTCCTCACTGAAATCAGTTTCTCTTCAAGCAATTAAAAGCTCACAGTTCAGCAAAGCAATAATGGCAGGTTTAAAACATCTGAAGTTTTATGCCTTCCACAGGCTTTTTAAATGTAGTAAAACATTTGAAGTCTCGAGAGTGTGTATTTTGGCAAATAATGTTTCAAATATACTGAACTGTATCATAACTGTGTCCAGTTCTGGGCCCCTCAATTCAAGAGAGATGTTGAGGTGCTGAAGCATGTCCAGAGAAGGGCAACAAAGCTGGTGAGGGGCCTGGAGCACAAACCCTATGAGGAGAGGCTGAGGGAGCTGGGCCTGTTTAGCCTGGAGAAGAGGAGGCTCAGGGGTGATCTTATTACTGTCTACAACTACCTGAAAGAACACTGTAGCCAGGTGTGGGTTGGCCTCTTCTCCCAGGCAACCAGCAATAGCACAAGGGGACACAGTCTCAAGCTGTGCCAGGGTAGTGTCGTGGAACGCAGTTTCACGAGAAATTGATGGGGGAAACACGTGAGGCTGGCTTGCAGAGACCCAGTGATCTATTGCTCAATGTGAAGATCCCCTTGCCGAGAACCGAGTTACCCACGTGAAATCTTTGATGAGGCTAGGGTAACATTTCAGAAAATGGTAAATAAAAGAGAGTCTGTGATTCTTTAAAGAGTTCTTTGAGTCTTTGGAGTTGTTCAGTTTCGGTATTAAGAGTTCATCAGTCTACTCACAGTCAGCAGCTCAGCAGGGTTTCGGCGCACCACTAGGGCGTTGTCCCTCTTCCCCGGCCAGGGTCGGGCCCAAGCAGGCCCTCAGCCTCTGAGAGTCGGGCGTCAGCAGCCTTACGCCGGGCTGAGGCCGAAGCAGGCGAGCGTGCTGGAGCAGGCGGGTCGGTCGGAACAGGCTGCAGGCAGGCAGCTGGCTTGGTAGCTGGTAGGTTGGTGGTCTGCAGGGTACAGTAGCAGCAGCAGCAGCGCACACCGATCCAGGCAGACACACCATTTATAATGTTCCAAAGAGCTGTGCTCACCAGCTCTGACCATTTTTACCATATTATTACAGGCTGGTACAAAGTTATAATCAACCTGTATAATTGGACAGTTCTTACCAAAACAACCTGTAGGACCACCCAAAGCTCGGCCCATCAGCAGGTAGTCAGTGTGCATGGGAACCAAGGCCAAAAACTGGAAAACAAGGCCAATGTTTACCTTTTCTCTTCCCTAGGGAGGAAACTTCTCATGGGACTAGAAGATTGTTTTGGTTTTGCAATGCTTCTGGCTTAAAATGTGAGACACTGTAACTTTCATGACATGGGGACCTTTCAGGGGCTTTGCCACCCTCCATAACAGGTAGGTATAGGCTGGATGTTAGGAGGAAGTTCTTCACAGAGAGAGATTTCCCATTGGAATGGGCTGCCCAGGGAGGTGGTGGAGGCACCGTCCCTGGAGGTGTTCAGGAAAAGACTGGATGAGGCACTTAGTGCCCTGGTGTAGATGACTGGCTAGGGCTGGGTGCTAGGTTGGACTGGATGATCTTGGAGGTCTCTTCCAACCTGGTTGATTCTATGATTCTATGATTCTAAATACCTCTTGAGACATATCTTAAATATCCATTGTTGTCCACCTGCTTATTTATTTTCATTTGCTGTGCTACATCACAGTTTTCTCTCTTCTTTATATCCTCATTTCCCACTAACTAATTCACTGCTGTTACAAACAGGTCAAGGTCAAGTAATGATCCTAAACCTTCAAATACATTTTCAGATTCTGGTTATGAGATAGACACAAGTAAAAGGTCTTGAGGTTTACTCTCACTACTAGTATTTCACTTCTGGAAGCTTCATTTCACTTAAAATACAGAGTACAGACAAGAACTATGAGTTCTAAAGGAAACCCAAACTTTGCAATCAAAGTGGGCCATGGTTGCAGAAGAGCTTTTGCTGCCATGCTTTTGCTGTCAGCAAAACCTGGTTTCTCAAGGAGCAAGGGGGAACTCTGCTGCCACACAGCTCTTGCACCTCATTTCAACTTGCATTACACTCAAATGTCTTTATTGGCCCCTGAGGTACACTATTTCACTGGGGGGGGGGGGGAAACAAAACAAAACACAAAACTAAACTTGGGAAAAACTGGTTTGCTTTGCTTTTGCTACAAAGTATTACCCACTGTGCTCCCACCACAGCTTAAATTCTTGTTCTTCTTAATATTTCATGTCACCCAAGGCTGCTAGCTACAGCTGGGTCATGCAATGTACATTCTGTAAAGCTCCACAGGTGTGTTTAGATCCAGCCAGCAGCCATGCTCCACACATACCTCTCTCCATGGTGGTCCACTTGCCTAGATGACATGTAGCACCTTTCCTGAAGGGCTAGTTTTCCTTCATGCCTGACAGAGGCTGCATCCAGAGGCTGAGGGTGTGTTTATTTCCCATTTCTCTTGTCAATGCCCCTTTCCCTAGACCAGAATCCCAGATGCTTAGCTTCCCTACCCTCAAATTCCAAACTATTGGTCTCAGAATTGGAGCAGCCAAATGACAATATGTCCCACCAAAATCCTTTCATGTCTCTCTCAGCTCAAGGATTGGGACCAGGTGATTACCTCTGGATCTTAGTCCTGTTCTCGTGATGGCCCTAGTTCATCGTAATCCCACGTGAGGTGACCTCATCTTCCCATGTGTTTCTTTTTACCTATATGGACAACTGATACCAGCAGAGCATGGTTCTCTGATGCATCTGCAGCACCTTCTGCCAGGTTTTAGTAGTGTCTGCTGGTCTGTCTTTAGGCATAGAGACCTTCTCGTTCCCTTGAGTGCACTGGATAGCGTTGAAAAGGTCTCAGCACATGTGGGCCAGATCCCATCTTATTGCACTGATTTGTGTGCCTCAGGAATTGCCAGGCTGATGACAAACTTTTAGTAGTTCATCAGGATTCTGCACTTGATCAGGGGTGAACTTCCAAAATTTGGAAGTGATCACTGTCCTAGGCACCTGACCATACTCTCCCACATGCCCTGCCACTCATAACTATCCAGCTTCAGGGCAGCTCTCTGTGTGGTATTCTTGGAAATCATTTGTGCAACCCTCTTCAAGATCTGTGACACATTCATTCAGAAGACATAGCAATGACAGCATGCTGGCTTGGACATCCCAAGGATATTCAAAACCCTCAAAAGCTGAGAAAGACTCCTCTTCTGACTTACCTATGGCTTTGGAAATAAATGACCATGTCACATACAAATACCAGCTCAACCTCATGACCACTGCTATAATCATATTGTAAGCCAACAATACTCACTACAACAATAGCATAGACCAAACCCACTTCCCCAAGATGATAAACATCACCACAGGGAGTGCATAGAGCACAGAAGGATTTACATAACACAGCCACATGAACAAATGGACCAACACTGTGACTGAGCACTACTTAATGTGCATATAACTGAACTGTTTTAATACACTTTACTCAGGTTTTTCTTTATCTCAATCCCTCATGTCCAGTATTGGGCACCAAAAAGGACTGCTGTGGTTTAGACCCAACCAGTAGCCAAGCCCCATGCAGCTGCTCATACTCACCACTCCCCAGCCTATGAGAGACCAACTTAGCCTCCTGCCAAAAAACCTTGGACTAGCCTGGGCCAGCCCCTCCCTTTATATAGTGGGCATGAAGTCAGTATGCTATGCAATAGGCCACTGGCTGGTTCAGCTGGCTAACCTGGGGTGGACCAGTCCAGCTTCTTGTGAGAAAGTTAATCTTGCTTTGCCAAACCCAGGACATCCATTCTTTCACCTTTAGCCCAAACCTTCAGAAATGACTACCATCACAGGATTTCAGACATGTTTCCTGCTTAAGGATGACCATGGTAGGATACACTATATGAGCTTTTCTTTATTCTTCCAATTCAAGCCTTTCCTTTAAGCAAATCAACAGACAAGCCCTCTGAAATAACTCCAAATTAGAAACACCGAACCGTAAAGGATCTGAATTATAAAAGATGTTATATTAATATATTACTAACCAAGTTGAATATTCTTCTCTGACACTTTCTTCATTCACAGTAATCGTTAAAGAATATGCTTAATACAACAGTGAAGAAAGTGAAATATAAAATCCACTTACTTACTATCTTTTACCCTACATCTCCTATCTTTTTTCTAAGGAAAAATGTCCTGTTCAGCACTATCCTCCTGGGAGAACTAGGTTTTTACTTCAATCCACTCACAGCTGAAAGAATGGTGTCTTCCTTACATGCATCAGGAAGATTTATTCCAGAGAAGATCTGATCCAATCCCTTGGATCCACTACCCCTTTGTGATGGTTTGGGTGTTACCCACCCCACCCCCCCCACTTTGGAATCACCCAGACTAGACTCAGCTGGCTCTGGAAATTTTGAATGAAGGTTATATTTACAGCTTAGCTCATCACACAAGCAGATATTTACAGTATATACAGTTACATACAGAAATATACAAGGTAAAAGGTAATACAGAAACACAACTCCCCTCCCAGAAACCTGAGTCCCCAGGAGGGGCTCCAAATTGCCCTTCCACCTACTCCCACCCATCTCAACCTTACCCCAGTCCCAAGGAAGAATGGAGGTTTGGCCAGGGGCTTAGGAAGCAAAGTGGATTAATCAGAGAGACAGCAGAGAGGCTAGAGAGACAAAAAATGCAGCTTTGAGCTCTCCAGCAGAAGTGCCTTATCTATGTTTGGATTCTTGTTCTTATACCTCTCAGCAAGCCTATGAGTGAAGTAGATATCAGCATTATTATCTAATCCTACTCACCAAAACATTCTAGCTAGCTTCAAACTAGCACACCCTTAGTGCCTAGAAATCACTGTGTATGTTCCCAGAGCAAATGTTATCTGCTTTCAACCAAATGGAATCAAGTTCATGTTCCCCTAGACATATTCATAATATGAGGAAGCATGACAACCAAGGAAGCATGACAATTGAGGAAGGTGATGACTCTCAATCTCTATCAAGACTATCAAAGAAGGTGAGTAAAATCATTCACCAATTTTTGTCATCAAAAGAATGCAGCAGGTTCCTGTGACAACTCACATGACAACAGATACTTTGATCACATGAGAAAAATAACATTTAGGAGTCAACAAGCTGAGGGAAAACCACATCTTTAAGGTTAGAATTTTTAATGCAGGAACCTTTCTAAAACTATCATTTTTTGGCAAACACTTTCAGTCAGAAAAATCAAAGGGGAATGAAAGATACATATAGATATATGTGTATATATACACATACACACACACATATATTTATGCTTTCTTAAGCATGTAGAGTTTCTTAACTCTACAGCAAGAAACCAGGCAAGACACAGTTCCACAGAGAGGCCCTTCAAGAGAGCAAATGCAGTGTCAAATTTGGTGCAGATATTGTTTATTATCCTCATGTAGCAATTTCAATTTCTTTTAGAATAAATCTAGAGGCAGTCAATTAATAATAAATATTATTTAAGTATTCTACTGGGACATCTCCTTAATTAGGATATGGCAATTCACAAAAGCATTTGGGATAAAAAAAAAAAAAAAAACCCAAACCCACACAGATGCAATTATTTGCCTAAATATAACTTCCTAAAACAATTTTTAATTGGAGTACAGTTAAAATGTTAGAGTTCCACATGCTGCACACTGCTATGTTCTTTTTACACCAGCAATGCCCTGAGGTTTGCACTGCAGACAGCTGCTATGATTTTTAAGACCACCTAACCATTTCCCTGAACATTCCTCAGACGTAAAAGCTATTTTCCACACTTTGTTTCCATAGATACAATGATTTTTTTTCTGTTATTATTATTATTCAGAATGATTCCCTGCAAATTGCTAAGCAAACACATCATCAGCAAGTACTTAATATTCCACAGTGTGTCTGCTTAAACAGGGTATCTGTCATGGAGGGCCTCTAGGCCCAAAAAGAGGCTTATTTATGCCTTGCCTGGACATGTTTTTCTGCCAGGACCCCTGGTTGTAAACAGGTTGTGTAAGCTCCACACACCCAGCTCATGTCTCCCTGGGGCAAATCCATGTGATCCCTATATTTGGGGAAAGTCCAGGCAAGAGCTTCTGCCTATTATGGTAAGGTTTGGCTGGCTGCCAACATGATTGGTCATTCTAGTGGCCAAAGGAACCATTAATCTCTGCCCACACTCAATAAATAGGGGTGCACAGGTAAACAACATGCTCAGCTCTGACTCACCTGCTCAGCTCAGCTCAGACACGTGTTCTGACCCTCACTAGCAGCACTCAGCTCAGACTCTCAGGCACAGAGCCTGCATAGCTCAGCCACTCAGATGCTCAGACCTCATGCTTTGATTCAATCTCAGCTTACCTGCCTGCGTACCTTTCTTGCAGAGCTCATTTAAGCCTGCACATATATATATATATATATAAGGAGCCTATAGTCTCCAGCCAGCTGTGCACATCTGCATGCCACTGCCATTATCAGGACCAGATCCTGCATTGCCTTTACCTACAGAGCTCAGACTCCCAGCAGCTGCGCACACGTTGCATGCCCACTGCCTATCATTGCCTGGTAAGCGTCGTTGCCCCTGAGATAACCAGGAAGCAGGCTTTGAATTGTCTGCACACACGGCCTGAAGCCGTGAGGAACCGTGACAGAGACAGCACGATATTCTCCTGCTCCTGAGATCCTGCCAACTGAGAATTCCTGGACGCAGCATCCAGAAGAAGCCAGCAGCACCAAAGGCAGAGATCGCCTCTTCACCAGGAAAAAAAGGTCAGAAACCTATTTCCCCACGAACTGGGAAGATTTATCCTTTCCCCTCAAGCCAGGAGGATTCCAGCCTCAGAGTCCACAGGCAGAGACCCTGTAAGCACTGGTCAGACCACACCTTGAGTACTGTGTCCAGTTCTGGGCCCCTCAATTCAAGAAGGATGTTGAGGTGCTGGAACATGTCCAGAGAAGGGCAACAAAGCTGGTGAGGGGCCTGGAGCACAAATCCTATGAGGAGAGGTTGAGGGAACTGGGCCTGTTTAGCCTGGAGAAGAGGAGGCTCAGGGGTGATCTTATTACTGTCTACAACTACCTGAAGGGGCATTGTAGCCAGGTGGGGGGTGGCCTCTTCTCCCAGGCAACCAGCAATAGAACAAGGGGACACAGTCTCAAGTTGTGCCAGGGTAGGTATAGGCTGGATATTAGGAAGAAGTTCTTTACAGAGAGAGTGATTTCCCATTGGAATGGGCTGCCCAGGGAGGTGGTGGAGGCACCGTCCCTGGGGGTCTTCAAGAAAAGCCTGGCTGAGGCACTTAGTGCCATGGTCTAGTTGATTGGATAGGGCAGGGTGATAGGTTGGACTGGATGATCTTGGAGGTCTCTTCCAACCTGGTTGATTCTATGATTCCAAGTCTGGACATTAGACATAGGCTGTGACGCAGCCCTGGAGGATGATTAATAATTAATAAGGATTGTGAGTAAAAGCTTTAATACCTCTGTAATACAAGCTGCCTGTGCCGTAAAGCAGAAAGAGTTTCAGCCTGCTCTGCTGGGCAAATAGCATAAGATCCCAAGCGGCATTAAGCCGCGGGGAAAACTCCTCTCTCTGTTTATAGTTTGAAAGTTTGCTAGTTAATTAACAAATTCCCTGTACATATTTTATCCTCAATTGTTTTCATAATTGTGTACCAACCTTTAATACTAATATACAGTGGTTGGGGGTGGCGAGAGTCCAGAATATTGAATTGTATTTTTATATAAAATTACATCACCCCAATTAATTTATCCCCTCCACCAAAATAGGTGTAGGTAGCAGAATACCCCCTCTGCAACAGTATCACTCTGATCACATTTAATTTTGGACAGTTAAGGCAGAGTAGGATGAGACAATGTGATACTTTCTTTCTAAAGGAAGATTTTGACACTGTGGAATTCTGTTTCAAGACAGAAATGTAGGTCAGTTATCACTTAATACCATGGCTGCAGAGCATACTGAGAAAATCAATCAGTTGCTGCTTAGGAGAGGAAAAATCCCTGTCAGAGAGACCAAATTAAAGCATCGTTTTTCCTGAGTATTTGACTAAATGGAATTTTAATCCAGGAAACCTAAACAGACGGACTGAACAGCAGAGGGCAAAGGGTTCTCTCAATCTACCTAGTTAAATGGAACAACTCTGGAAAGATGGATCCAAAGCCTCTAGTGCCTTTTGCAGAAACATTGATTTGGGTTTTTTTTCTGTCTGTCTGAATAGAACAGTGAAGCAAAACAGATGGGCTAATTACTACTGGGCTAAAGCTGCTACAGTATATTTCCAGAGCAGAAAAGTGCTCGACCCTACAACTTTGGCATTACACATTCTGAAAGACTCTGAAGATGTAGGAAGAGCCAAAAGAATTCAGAACTCAGAGGTATTTTAAAATAAAAAGATAATTTGAAATCATATCCACAAACATCCTCTCCTTTATCTTCTGCAAATAACTAAACTGCTTTAAAAGAATTAGATTAGCTCAAGAATATTTGCAGCAACTTGAAGAAAAAAAATAAAGCACAGTTCCATACCAAAAAGAAGGAAAAAGAATTGTACTGCAGAAACCCAGTATTAAAACTGGTTCTCCATGAGTAGTGTTCACATCAGAGTATTTGATACTCTTGCTGTCTAATATTAAAATGTTCCACAACATAAAGGCTGTATCCTATTGTTCTGTCCCTGGGTGCCTGGCAGAAGAGACCAAACCCACCTGGCTACAACCTCCCTTCAGGTAGCTGTAGAGAGCAATGAGCAATGAGGTTAGAGCAAAGTCAGCTCTAACCAAGGGACATCATGCATGAAACGTAATCTTGTGGACTCATCTGAGCCCATCTTATATAGTTATATTTATCAGAAAAAAAAGGCAGCAGAATGTTGGACACTTCAAAATACACATAACTAGGGATGATCCCAAGCAAAATTAAGCTTCATGTATGCTTTTGACAGAAATAATTTCCAGTTCCTTGAGGTTGCTGTGGCTGATGCATCTGTCATGACGTTAGTCTGACAGTTGTTTTTGTTTAAGTCTGTGAAGCAAGTCCACCACCAGTGGGCAGATATTACTATGGCAACTCAACACAATTGGAGAAACTGTTCTGAAGTTGTTAGGCAACACCATGCCATCAGCTGCTGATGTTGCTTAAGCTCAGTGCAGTTCATGCTGTCTGTGATCTAATTAAGTACACTCAATTGAGAAAAGCCATGTGCAAACAAGCTGTCTTTGTGATAAAAAATACAGAATGGTAATAAAAAGTGGAAAACTAAAAAATAATATAGCAGGAAGGTGGCTTTTTTTTTTTTTTCCTTTTGCAAAACTAGAAAAATGGGTTCAGGAGGTTTCTGAAACAGGTGTGCAAATCTTAATAAATTCAATGGAATGAGGTGGATAATCACATAGCCTTTTTTATTATTATTCTGCAAATATAATTATTTTACAGATTTATGTTCACTTTAGAATGGTCTCAACTCATTTCCTTAGCATAACTTGAATCTGGCTTGCTCTGGTTTCTAAAAAACAAATCTTAGCAAGTTTCCTGAGGAAGAAAAATCTTAATATAGTCTGAAGGACTACAAATCCTTCAGTAGAACTGCACTTCATTTTGCCTATCTAAAATGATAAGAATTGATGGCTACAGAGATAAGCTCTTTATCTCCTACAGGGGATGGCTCCTGCAGAGAAGTGAAGTACATTGCCAGAGTAAAGCGAGCAAGTTGATGTTGCTGCTGTCTGCCACATACTTGCTACATGGGAAAAAAACAACCACCACCAAACAAAACACTTTCATCCTTTCTTTTCTGTATGATGAAGCAACACAGCTTCTAAAGCAAGGCCTAACCAGTGAACTAGGAACTGCTATCTTACTGCTCCATTTGTCTTCTATATAGTGAGCTGAGTATATGCTTATAGGTTTGAAAGGAAGACTGGGACAGGAATACCTTGGAGAAGCTCATATGAGCTTGCAAAGCTCATATATCCCTGCCTGAACAGTTGGAACTCTCTAATACCAATATCTTGCCCGATAAACTTGCAGATTTCTTTCAGAAAAGTGATGATTTATTGGAGATTTTCTGTTGTACTACTTGAAAATCAGTAGCAACCCATGGGAAAAGCGATAATGAATCCAAAAATAAGTGTTATCTAAAGTAGAAATTTCATGGATAATATTCATCAGAGTAGCTCAGCTCCACCTCAACTCTTTATTTCACATCCACATTGCATTGGAGAATTACTTACTGACATTTAAGTTTGCATCCATCATCTACTCCTACTTTCTAAGAAGTACTGACCTGTGGGATGGCTAGTAATGACAATTCAACTACTTATTTACTACTTCTTTTCCTGAATTCTCTCTGGTTTCAGTGAAAACATGGATTTACAAACTTTGAATGGAGTGGAAGGAGAACTTCAGCTTCCTTTCCCTTTAAGCCAAAACCCAACTTTTAAAAAAGTATCAACTTTTTTTTTTTAATAGAAAATGATCCATAATATAAATATCAATTAATTTGTGATGCCAGATTTCATAAGAAACCATGAATAAGGATTTTTGAATACACAGAAGAAGCTGAGAGCCAGTGTAAGAATTCTAAAAGAGCTAGTCCAGTGACTGGAGAGAAAGGAGGGGCTTGGTTTTAATGTAAGAGAGAGGATGTGTTTTAATGAACATTGGACTGTCAGGCTGCAGAGTTGTCCAGGATGTTAATATTTCAGTCACTATTTTGTAGTTCATTCTTTATTTTTGTGATACTAGTTACGATGTGGAAGCTCATAAATCTATGCATGCTTCAGTGACAACCAAATAATTTGGTTATCAACCTGTTGAAACGAAAACATGGTGAGAGTTTTGGCCTCATTTCTTTATTGCATCATTTCTTCCAGCAAAACAAATGGAAGAAATTCATGTCATAAATCTTTTCCAACTCAGCCAACACTGAGTGTAAACATGCAGCAATTCTGTTTAGAGTTCAAAAAAATTCCAGGAGGATCCATTGGCATAGCCTGCTGCTGGACACTCTCCAACCAATTTTGTTTTACATATATGTTTTCATTTGGCAGCTTATGTTGTTGAAATTACAAGCAACTGAATATGCAGTACCTGTAATGAAACTAATTGTTTTCTCTTACCTTTTCTTTCAACTTAAATAAAACAGCAATGACATAGTTCAGAGATCATTTTCTCAGTTGTTTCTATTTGCAGATTGCTTCCTAAGAGAAGATAGCTATTCTTGGTCAACTCTGCATACCAGATATTCCAAAGGCATCTAAAATAACACTAGACACCAATAAGGATGTTCTTGGGTCCCTTCCCGATTCCATTAAAGTCAGTAATGAAATGTAGTTCTGCTTAGTGGTAGATAAATCCAAGTACTTAGTTGGAAAACTACACTTTAGAGAACAGTGACTTCTTCAAGCTACAAAATCTGCAACCAATAGCATTATCTCCAGTGACGCAAAAGCCATCTCTACAATCACTAATGTTATTGAGTCACAGAGGCATGTAGTCTATATGCATTGTTTAGCATGCAATTACAGTTTGCATAGGTTTTATTGCTCTGACAAGCAAGGCTTTGGTGTGCTGAAGCATGTAAACATTAGCTGGACACTTAGAATCATAGAATCAGTCAGGTTGGAAGAGACCTCCAAGATCATCCAGCCCAACCTAGCACCCAGCCCTATCCAGTCAACTAGACCATGGCACTAAGTGCCTCATCCAGGCTTTTCGTGAACACCTCCAGGGATGGTGACTCCACCAACTCCCCGGGCAGCCCATTCCAATGGGAAATCACTCTCTCTGTGAAGAACTTCCTCCTAACATCCAGCCTATACCTCCCCCGGCACAACTTGTTTAACTGCATTGAACCCATCTTTGGTTATTCATCTTTGATGGAACGACCTCAGTCAATATGGTCCTAAGAACATTTGCCTTTCTGAAGGTTACACATCTTGTACCTCATAATCAACTAAACTAACAGACTTCATCTTCTCTTCCACTTCTAGTTGATAGGTCACCAATTTCTAACAGAACTGGCAATTCATAGAGGCATAAACTTACTTTTCCCATTACTGAATTTCCTGTTGTCATTATTTTGTTTCACAAGGTCATGCAACTGCTTTGATGCAAGATGTTTATGACCACCCTCCTTATTTTCTACCTCCCTGACCTGCATGAATAAACTGAAATCAGTACATTCCTGCTTTTTCTGTGCTATAACCATTAGTAACACCAAAGTCCAAGACCATGTTTTAGGAAGATATTTGGGCATATTACCTAGTAGTCTTAATGCATCCTGACTTTCTCTTTTGTTTTGGCCTGGTTTTGTCTCTCTTTTCCATAACCACTATCCCCAAATGTGATTGCTTCATTGTTCTGTCCTTCAAAAATGCATCTAAGAAGATTTTTTAAATTATTTTAATTTTGATAACGAAGGGGTCTGCAGCTTATCTGTTTCACTCTTTCTCCAAATTCAATTATTTTAAACATCATTCTTCAGTCTTCTGGTTTCAACTAAATTAAACTGAAAAACATTTTACATTCCATGGCTATCAGATGTCTGGAGAGGAAACATGACCCCTTTCAGGTGATCATATTAAAAGCTTTGTTTTTCCTTCCAGATATAGTGTTGTGGTTCAAGGGGCTCCAGGTTATACCAGGCTCCTTAAAAAAACTACAGAGACCAAGATCCATTTCAGGGAAGGAACTAGTCACCGCCAGATATCATCCTTATCTTATTCAATCCCATAATCCTGCAAACACTTTAAAAGTAAGCAGCAAGGTCAATTGACTCTTATCTCTCTGCCTTTCGAGCTTCTCCAGCTGGGTAACTGTGGGAATGCAGAATGCAGAAGAGGTGCAGGTGCAGGAGAGCCATGGGAAAGGATGTGAGGAGAAACAAACAACAGGCAGATCCTTGTAATAACAGACCTTGGTTCTCGCATGCAGTTGGCCACCTTATCTCAGAAGGGGTAGATAACGGACCTTCGCTAACGAGAATAACAAGGCATGTATGTATGCAGATGTGATGGGTCATCCCTGACTAATTATGCTAACGTGTAGGTGTGTGCTCTACTGGCTGAGTGTATATATGTTTCGGGCTGTGCGTAATAAATTGGCTTCGGCATAATTCATATTGAATCGTTTCTCAAGACCCCCGCGGCGAGTTGCAACCACACTGGTCTATGGGCTTGTTTACCATGGCCCACCGGCCAGCAGTGATAGCAGGCAGCACGGCCTGCAACAGGTAACTACAGAACTATGCAAGCAGTACCCTGTAGGCGGTGGCCACGAACTGCCTGTTTGGGACCTAATGGGAGACAACAGAGGGGAGGGGAGAAAATGCGCACTAGGGAGTTTTTGGTGGTTTTGGTTTGCTTAGGGGGCAGGTTTGGCGGCAATTCTCATGTATCGTGTGTCTGTATCAGGTGTTAAGGATTCATGTATGCCCTATACTTCTTTGCACATTTTTAAATACAGCCCATCTGTATTCACCTCCAATTCAGCAAGAGCATTGTTATTTTACTGCCCTCCTTCCTTAGAGAAAAAGAGTAAAGTCAGATAATCTCAGTCTGTCATGCTCTTACAAAAAACCCTACAACAGGAATCCTTATTTTCATGCAGTTATTTCTCTTGGACATCCTTTTTTGCCTATACTTTCTGTATTTTCAATCTCACTAGAGACTGAAACATTTATTTGAGGGCAATATCCACATTGCTTTTAATCTCCAGTTAGAAAATATCTGCTAAAAGGGAATAAAGTCAAGAAGAAAACCACATTATTAGGAGGAACTTCATTTCAGATATAGATTTTGGAGCAAATGCTTTTTTTTGGTGAATCCTTAAACAATCAGGCAGTCATCGGGAATGGATGCTATTTAGATGTGATTTTAGTAATTAGTGAAGACATAATATAAGAAATTGCTTTAGGGGCAAAAGAATGAGCTGAGGAGAAACAGCTATTTAGTTTCCAATTAAATGGAAAGATAAGTAAGTGGAGATACAATCTGAAGGTTCAGTCTTAAGTGTATGAACTTTGATAGTTAATGGAATTATTTGGAAATTAAAAAGCTCTGAAATTCAAATATGGGAAAAAATTGCCATTTCTTTCAGTCAATGGTTCTCAAACTCCTCTTCCAGTGAACTGTCACGTAGCAGTAAAGCGTGGCACAGGGTCTCTCTTAAGTATGGTGCACATCTATAGCACTGGCCATACAATTAGGAATACAGTAAGGCATATGAGCTGCTATTTGCACCCAAGACCATGCTGAATCGCAGTGAGGTTTCTCGTGCTGTGTGCCTTTAAGGCTGTGGTTTGCCGATTCCCTGGTTTTGCGCTGCTCCGTGGGGCTTGGCAGACAGGTTGAGCTGGTTGCGTTGGTGCAGACAATTGCACTGAGCATGTGAATGCTAGCGGTGCAAATGCCTCTTGGCTTTGGAAAGCTAGTGCTTTTTTCTTCCATGTTGCTTTTTTGAGCTTTTCCTCACAGTTTTTTCACAAAGCATGTCTTGAAGTAGACAGTGGCTGCATCTGCAGCAGGAAAATTTTCAGGCAGCTTTTCCTCACTTTGGAGGCTGTTTTTGCCCTGGCTTCTAGCTGAATTGAAACTGATTTCAGCTGAATAGGATGCTAATGTTTTTTCCCCTGAAGGCCAGACTGGTTCTATTGTTTGTGTTAATGTGTGAGCAAATACATCCACACCCCTCCCCTTTCTCAGCTTGAGAAGATGATGGAGAAATGCAGGCTTCTTTTGCGTCTTGCAAAATACACAGTGAAATCAAATAAAAAAGGCTCTGATTTTGAAATTTTAAGTTTTCAAGTTCTCTTTCCAGACTCAGAATTTTTTCATCAGCATCTCTTAGCTCCTTTAGTGTTTCATAGTAGTATCATCAGGGTTGGAAGAGACCTCACAGATCATCAAGTCCAACCCTTTACCACAGAGCTCAAGGCTACACCATGGCACCAAGTGCCACGTCCAATCCTGCCTTGAAGTGCCCCAGGGACGGCGACTCCACCACCTCCCCAGGCAGCCCATTCCAGTGTCCAATGACTCTCTCAGTGAAGAACTTTCTCCTCACCTCAAGCCTAAATCTCCCCTGGCGCAGCCTGAGGCTGTGTCCTCTTGTTCTGGTGCTGGCCACCTGAGAGAAGAGAGCAACCTCCTCCTGGCCACAACCACCCCTCAGGTAGTTGTAGACAGCAAAAGACAGTTGTAGTGTTTTCAGGAGACAGGTAGCCAGGATTAAAGCGTGATTTTACTAAGCGTTTGCTGCTAGTATTTCCAAGATAATTTTGGGCTGCCAGCAATTTTTAGCTGCCCACTCTAGACCCAATCCTGTTATTTTATATCCCAAATTATGCAGTGTTTCCATCATTGTGCACACCTTATTCTTACTGTGCCAAATATGTTAGAGAGGTTTGATAAATTAAAGTGAGATTATTTTTTCCAAAGTTAATATTGTTTACTAATTTTGATATTCAGAACTCTCACCACCACACTATGGAAACGTTATACAGAGGAATAACTAGATCTAGAAATATCTAGCAAAATATCTAAACATTAATTGAACTGGAAGAGAAGGTTCCCACAGTCAATATACCACTTGCCCACTAGACGGACACAGGAAACTCCTTTCTGCTTATGGTAGAAGGCTATAGTGAATTACAAGAGGCTTTAAGTATTTACTCACAAAACATCTCCCAACTCATGGGGCTAGCTACAGCTTTAAACAGTACCCAAACACTTTCAGGGAATTCTATTACTGTCATGTTGACTGCTGAAGCTTCTGATTCTTCCCAGGCTTCACAGAGTGCTGGGAAAGGAAGCAGACAATCTCTGACCTGGTCCTGGATGATCTGTATATCCAGGACTTCTTGCCTTGGCAAGAGACTTTCAGGTATAGGCAGAACGTCTTGTGATGTGCAACCTTAGCACGATGTGACACTGGCTTTGCAGGCTGACCGCGGGGCAGAGCACGTTGTGTTTATCTGCATATATCTTTTCATCAGCGTAGCCCAAGACTACTGGGTCTTTGGACACAGAGCAGCCAATAAGAATGGCAGCCAGCCAAGCCTGACCACATTACGCGAAACCATAGGCTTGCTTTACCCAAATCTGGGAAAAACATAGGCCTTGCACAAGGCAAGCACAAGCTAAGCCTGTGTATCTGGTTTACCACAGGATGTAAACAAGTCTGAGCAGGACAGAGTCCTTAGACTCAGTGGCCCCACGTTCCTTATCCTCTTTCCTGCAGTTGCTTCTCCCCATAGCAGGAGAAGAGAGAGCAGAAAAGCATGCCTGGGCAAGCCAGGACATGTGTAAGCCCATTTTAGCCCCATTGGGCCTCCCACAACAAGGTAGGAGGATTTTGTTCTGGAAGTTAGACAGCAGCCCACAGCATGGGAAATGACAAGAGGAGAGCAGTAGAGGTGAAGTGCTCTCCAACAGCAGGAGTCCCTGAAAACATTCTATCTGACTCATTAGAGATTATTCTTAAGATGAGTGAAGTAAATTGAGTCATAAATGACTCATGCACCTACCAGATGGGAGAAAGGAAGACATGGAATTTGGGACTGCCACCTTGTGAACATCATGAGCCTCTACTGTTTCAACTGTGAATCAGCCTCAATGCCTGCCATAAAACAGGGAGTGTAGAGAGTGATGGACACAGAAGCAACATGCACCTTCACTTTCTGGCTAGACCCTTACTGAAGAGCATCACCAAAGAAAGGTGTCTAGAATGACTTCCACCTCAGTTTAGCTACCAAGCAAGCACAGATGTTAATTTGGTTTATCTATATTAGCCTTCTGTCTTAACTTCTGCATAGCTGTAACAGATTGTCAACAAAAAAATGAGGACATCAAAAAGACTTGGTCATGTCTGCTGTGCTGCAGGTGGCTTCTGAACCATTAAATACACAGAGATTTTTTGCTACCAAAGCGAAAAAGTACACAAAGGCTGGTGAGAAGCTGCAATCTTGCACATCAAAACTGTTCCAATAAAAGTGGAAAATCAAGGCAGAAAGAAATGCAACAGCTACACATCTGTGGTGGCACTTGCCAAATTTCAGGATTATGAACTTTATCTTTTAGAATCAGATCTCTCAGACAGTAGGAAGACTAGCTTCAGAGAGTGAATTTACATCAATTCTTTAATTTGATCTCCTATTTTCTATACTGAAAGCCTCCCTGAGCTGCTTGTGTACATGCTGGGAAGTCTGTAACATCCAATCCAAACCTTGAAGCCCTAAGCAGTTTGCCCTGAGACTGCAAAGGTATTATAAATCAGCTTCAGCTGACATCTAAAAATGAAAAGCACTTAGTTGCTTATCCATTCTCTGGCCTGAGATCTGACAGTTCAAGGTTAGTCAAGGACCCATCAGTCCTGTCCTATATATTTACTTATTTAATGTCATAAGCAGCTTTGTCAGGTTTTTTCTTTAGTCTTACAGTCCAAACATTCTAGCCTACCACCTGAGTGACTGCAGTAGCCTCCTTGGCAGTGCTTTATTCCACACCTCCAGCAGTACAGTATTCACTTGACATATACTTGCACTGGGAGCCAAGCATGTATCTTCTCTGGGAACGAAAGTATTTGTAAACCAGGGTATGCTTGGTGCCACTCTGGACCTGAATTTAAACCTTAGCTCACCATGGTCTCTCTTTCAATGGGTATATCCTTCCAGTCAAAGCACAGTTACCCTGCTGTAAGTACGATATAGATTTCCATGATTCCACAGTAGAAATCTCCACATCATTATTTGTCACAGAAATCAACTTAACCTGTCTTCCAGTACAATCTAATGTAGCATATAGTTATTTGCATCAGGATGCACCTCCTAATAACATTAAGCATTATCATTTAAAGAAGTTCAGCTACAGGTGTTTTCACCGTAAGGAAAATTCAGAGCTATTGCTGGTCCACAGTACTGCATCTACTCTGACAAATCCAAACTACTTCCTAAGGAACATCAGCAGTTACATGCCACTTGCCTTCTTCCTTTGGAACCAGAAGCTGAGTGACTGCAAAATGAACTGTAGTTCTTCAGAGAGTGGAGTAGATTTTACTAGAGAACAGGTACTACAAAGCTGGCCAGGGGGAGCAAAGGCACCTCCTACAGCTATCTGGAATGAAAAAGTGCTGCTTAGATTACATGTAAAGCAACAGAGGATCTAAGGTCTCCTACTGATGATGATGACTCATATCCTGTATTTTTCACATAAGACAGCAAGTTCCAGCTATTTATGGTACAGGCCATTAAACATTTATTTCCATGAAAAAAAGCTGTCAGTCGCCATTCAGGAGTTGATGTAGGAGGCCAGTTAACATGATACAGAAATTATCAGAGAGAAATACTATCATCACATAAGAGCCAAATGCTTCCTCCAGCCCTTTGAGATAACAGATCTATAACCATAAGCAGAATATTCTGTCTTTGAAGATTTTATTCCTATACAGATCACCCTAGAAAAAAAAGCGAGGTGGAAAAATATGGTACGAATTATTTCAGTCCACTCAGTTCTATGGTGTGTATCTCAGCCAGCTCTTCCCCTCACTCTGACCCAAAACACAGGATGTGAACTTACTTACACTGTTGTGGAAGTGAGTGGGGAAGAAGCAGAGCGTGTGCATGTGCCGACTGCTGACTCACGTTACCGTCAACATCTTGCAGACAAAACAGGGTACAGTACTTAAATGCAAAGCTACAATTTGTTTAATTAGTGCCTGAACAGTCTAATCAAAGAATTATTTGTCCACTTAAAATACGATACTAACATTTATAGTTCAGCTTTTACTGAGTAAAAACTGATGTACTCAAGCTTTTTTACCACCTACCCATTTTTTCTGGCGTTATGCTCAACATTTCCCTGTCCTTTTAGGTCCTAAGATCAACCAATTCAGCCTACAGAAATACACTAGTGTCCCAAATCTTCACTTGGGGAACTATGATGGTGATGTTGATGTGTGTGTGTGTGCATGGAGTCCTTCCTCTCCTCCCTTTTGCAAGGAGTGTGATACTACATTGATACCTCCTCCTCACCCTAGGGACTACTTGGGGATGTTTTGATACATTATTTAGCATGGTTTTTACACCTTGATCTTTCACCATGTGTTTCCACTCAGTGATTGTTTCCTATAAGCATTCGATATACTGGGGGGGGGGGGGGGAAATCAAATCAACTACATAATTACTATGCAATAGGAACTTAAAATAAACCCCACAGTTATTGCTGTTGAATTTCAGCAGGAAACCAACTCAGTAGTCTATTAAAAAGATTAGAATACATTTCTAGGTAAAAGTGTTGACTTTCCCCTGTGCAAGTGAAATAAATTTTAACAGATGCCTTGTTCCAGCAATGATAATTTTTGATTGATTTGCTGTATCCAGATGCTAAACACTGTTCATATTTCACTACACATACAACAAAGGTTCCCAGTTGAAAAATGCAATTAATTTCAAAGTAGTCCCTGATTGCTTAGGGAAAGTTCATAAAATCAAAATAGCCCTTTAAAAATCTCACCAAGCAGTAGATTATGAAAGTGCTGAGCTTCAGTCATGTAGGAAATTGGGTATTAGGAGACTTCACTGTGATATTGATTGATCTCCCCAGAGTCATATTCTGCCATCGTTCTCCTTGGAATCAAGAGGAATTTTGAATGAAAATCAATAGCAGGATATTATGCTGTGATTAAATGCCTTAGGGATGACTTACACAGTGGAAAAAAAATAAGTGTGCTAGTTTGAAGCAGGCTAGAATGTTTTGGTGAGAAGAACTAGATTACAGGCTGTGAAAGGAAAATGAGGGTGGTGTCTGCTTCACTCACAGGCTTGCTGAGATGTATAGCAACAAGAAATAAAAACATTAGATAATCACTCTCACTGGGGCTGCTGGCTGAGCTGCATCTCTCTAACCTCACCCTCCATTTTGGACTAACCCACTTTGCTTCCTAACCCCCTGGCCAAACCTCTATTCTTCCTTGGGACTGGGGTAAGGTTGAGGGGGTAGGGGGAAGGTGAAGGGGCAGTTGAGAGCCCCTCCTGGGGACTCAGGTTGCTGGGAGGGGAGTTGTGTTTCTGTATTACCTTTTACCTTGTCTATTTCTGTCTATAACTGTATATACTGTAAATATCTGCTTGTGTATTGTGCTAGCTGTAAATACAAGCTTCATTCATATTTCCAGAGCTGGCTGAGCCTAGTCTGGGTGATTTCTAAAGTGGGGGGGAGGGGGGAAACACCCAAACCATCACAATATGTTGAGATTATTCAAGACAGGACTACTGAGAGTGCAAACAAATTCAGTACCACAGCTGCAGTTCTCCTGTTTCAAAGAAACTTTCACAGAATGGCTGAGATTGGAAGGAACTGTCTATTGCTGCTAAGAACTGATCATGTAAGTGAAAACAGGCAAACTACACATGCCTGTGCTGTCAGATCTTTGCCCATGTGCTTTCAAAGGGGAAACTTGATTATTCATTGTCAAGTAGTCAAAGTCAGGTCTGACATGCTATCTCCAAAAGACATAACAGGGAGCATCTCTAATCTATATGTACAACCTCTGAACTTCAGCATTTATATCTGTAAAGGCTGAAGACGGAGATGTCACTACCTGGCAAAGGGTCCCAAGGCATGGTTACCTCATGAGCATAAAACATATGCATCACTTTTACCTGAAAAGATACACAAACTGCAATAATAGGACAAGAGAGAAAATTACAGTGGGTAACACAGAGTCCAGCTTTCCAATCGATTCTAAACTAAGACTACCCAGGTCAAAAGCTGCAATGAAAGACCAAAGGGAAAGCCAGATGCCAGTGGAACAACTACTTTCACTGCCAGAATAAGTAGAAATCAGTTCTCAGGTCCACATACATATCTCCATTCAAGAAAAAGAGGAGCTTCAGGAGGTCTCCAGTCCCAGTTCCTGCTCAAAGCAGGGTCAGATTGCTCAGGGCTTTATCCAGTTTAATTTTCTTTAAATTAAACTTGCAAATGGCTTCTCCCAGATACATGTGCTGGAACGTGTCCAGAGAAGGGCAACAAAGCTGGTGAAAGGCCTGGAACACAAACTCTATGAGGAGAGGCTGAGGGAGCTGGGGTTGTTTAGCCTGACGAAGAGGAGGCTCAGGGGGGACCTCATTGCTGTCTACAACTACCTGAAGGGACACTGTAGCCAGGTGGGGGTTGGTCTCTTCTCCCAGACAACCAGCAATAGGACAAGGGGACACAGTCTCAAGTTGTGCCAGGGGAAGTATAGGCTGGATGTTAGGAGGAAGTTCTTCCCAGAGAGAGTGATTTCCGATTGGAATGGGCTGCCCAGGGAGGTGGTGGAGTCACCATCCCTGGAGGTGTGTCAAGAAAAGCCTGGATGAGGCACTTAGTGCCATGGTCTAGATGACTGGTTAGGGCTGGGTGCTAGGTTGGACTGGATGATCTTGGAGGTCTCTTCCAACCTGCTTGATTCTATGTTTCTATGTAAATGAGCAGAGAAACTGGCTAATGGGAAAGGACAGCTGATTTGCAACCTACTACTGAACTGATTAAATATGCTGAAACTGCCAGACTCTAGTTCAACAGAGCACTTCTGAAACACTATGAAAGTTCCTGGATCATTGTTACAGCATACAAAAATGGGACACTCAATTCCAATTAATTTGTGCACAATGCTGGACTCTGTGGGACATATTTGAAATACCAGGTTTGTGCTTTAGAGAACTCCATCCTTTGTCGTAATAAGAAACTTCATTGAAGCAATAAAGTAATTTATATGGCTTAGACTTTAAGGCTCAGACTTTGAGGTTTCTTGCTCCAAACAGATGTGCAGTCAGGCCCACAGGGGCTATTGACCCAATGCTGCTCCACCACACTGATTAATACCAGAGTAATATCTTCACTAAAGTAAACTCTTTCTGAATCCCGTACTTGGCCAAACCACATTCAGTGCAAGAGGAACACAAGGCATAAAGAAAGAATGAGACAGAGATGTTTTGTCCAGGGCCAGAAGTGCTTCTGCTTTTGGCCAGATTATTCTGGAGATGTGGACCAAAATTACAGTATGACATCTGGGAATCCTAACCCTTATCCTACTGAAGACTAATCACAACAGTTTTGCATTTTGAAAAACTCAAGTGAGCAGAAGCAGTCATTAGTCCAGCATCCAGTAAAAGCCCTCCAGAAACTTCCAAAGTTTACAATAGCCTCAGTATGTAAAAAAAAAACCTCAACTAACACCTGAATGTTTCCAAAATTGTAAGGCAGGATGTTGGTTCTTGTAACTAGATTGACCTGAAGAATTTACAGTTCTAATGTTAAAAGCTGGGAAATGGCAATGAGTGTGTAATTTTATTACACTTATTTACTTACTTCATTTGTTCTCCATTCCATGAACTTCACAGAGGCTATTACCAGTAGCTTCAACATTATGATGCAAAATTACTACCATAAAGACTGTGCCCACAGAAACACACAGATGCAAACCTGATTCCTTGGAGTAGGCAACCAGCAGAAACCATGCAGCACAAACAACTGTGTATGTCATACACTAAGTGCCTATTAATTAATCTCTCAACTATCTCAGACAATGAGGCTGTATTAATATTTTTTACATTTACTTTCATTACACTGATTATAGAAGTAACAAATCAAATGGCCAAAAAACAAATAATCCATGAGTACATTTCAGTTCATTCGACCTCAAAATAGTGTCCACCACTATTTTGAGGTCTTCCTAAAAAAAAAGCAGAACCACCCAAAAAAAACCCCCTCCAGCTCATGACTCAATAGTTCTTTGAAAATGTGCCCAAGTTTATCTCTTTAAAGATATGGACAAGCAGGAAGGACACGTTTTTAGCAGCACTTTGAAGTTCATGTTTCAGAGAACAGTTTATGAAGTCCAAGAACATGCCATGAAAATGATCTTTGCATTCTTCTGAGTAATTAAGATATAACAGACTCTTAAACTGTACCAGTTTTGGCATTGACCATCCCTTAAGTACCTAGATTTAATTGTCAACAAGATGCTTCTCACATCCTCTTTTGTTGTGCTCTCACTTCATTGTTTGCTGTTCTTAACAAGGAAATTCTACAATTCTAATGAGAAAATTCAGGAACTACCCTACAAAATGTCTTTTTTCCTCTCCATTTGAAACAGCTGAAGTTCACATCAGTCCCAAAACTGGAAAAGCTGATAATATCTAAAGGTTGGGGAGAAGAGGCAGAAGGAAGAAAACAGGAGAAAAGCATCTTAAGGTGAAACATAATTTAAGATCAGCTGCTGAGCATGTTCATAATGCTTGCATTTCATCATGCAGCTTTTCATTTGACTGTGGGCAGATTTTCAGATGCTTGAAAAAATGAGAATAATGGAAACATCATCTAGCAATAGCTGTATTAATGGATAACAAGAACTTCCCATAGGCTGGCAATGAATTATATATTTTGCTACTGCATAGATGGGATTAAGGGTTTCTTACTCAAAAGAATTATCAAAAAAGCTACATGGTGTAGTGCATTAAAAACACTGTCTGAATGTAAGCATATCTAAGGCTGCTTTGTATTTCTTCTATGATTAAACTGAGCCCCTATTATTCTAGTTAACAAAAGATAATCATGAGTCTTTATCACTTTGAAATTAAAAAAATAAGTATTTTTACCCCTGAACAAGCTCATGTTGTAAGAATAAATATATAAATCAAATTAATTATAGGCTTGGCAAAGAATCAGGATGTCTTAGAGGATTTCAAACAACAATAAACTGCTGGTTGGAAAAAAAAAATCACATACTTATTTCACATACATGTTTTGACACAACTTCATTTTTGTAAGATTTGTTCCTTTCTACCTATTCTTAACTTGGAATTCAGCTCTCCCCATATGCAGTCATGTAGGGATGAAGAACTCCATAGAATGTTTGAATTTTGGGTTAAAAAAAAAATCATTTAACTTGGCAACTTCCTCATTGAATATACACTGAGAACAGAGACAGTCATTGACTTCAAAGAGTAAAACAAATCGTTCAGCTTCTTTTCCTTTGCCTAGGAAATCCCAAGCAAGAGGTAAGCAACTCTGCCTGGCATTGCACCTGCCACAGGTATGTATCTGCAAGTAGATGCTACCACAGACCACCAGGAACATGGTAATAACTCACCACTACTTAAGACATCAGTTCTACACTTTCAGACCAGCTCCATTCCATCACACATTTGGCCAGAAGTTAGTCAGATCAGATGTGTTACTCCACCCTAACAGAGGTTGGAGCCTCTCATTTTGAGTGCTGGGACTGGGTAATGAATGAGGGCATTTTAAAAAAGAAAAATTAGGCTTTACCTTTAGATTTTGCTCGGACTTGTCTTTGCCACCCCCTAAAGACTACTGCTATATTAAGACAACATTTTTTTTTTTAACTAAAAAAATCAGGAAGTCAGGATAAAATGCTTCTGAACAAAGGAGCAGGGACCATAAGGATCTCTACTGGCAGACGGACTAAGAACCCTGACTTGAATTTACAGCTTAGACCATCAAAGATACTTTGCATGCCTAAAACACAGATATTAAATTATTTCCTTTAAGAGCTGGATAGTTTTAGAAGAGAAGCTTGCTGAGGATGGTAATGTCTTAAGAATTAAGAAAAACATCTAACACAGGAAATCATCCGGGTAAGAGCAACCAATGATTTAACTACTGATAAAAACAAAAACTAGTATTTACAACAATACTACAAACACTACCATTATTAACAGCAGTGCTTACCTCTCCTGGAAGCCAGTTTTCTTGCTTTCTCTCACTTAAAGCTCCATCAGCATCACTATATTAGTATGTAACTGTTGCTGCAGACACAAGCAAAATGCCTGTGCACACAACACCCCTCTCTCCCTCACACAGCTACAACAGCAGACATTTACTTTCATGAAAGGAAGGAGCTTTCAGTTGCTGTGCTTCACCCTGCATCGACCTGTACAGTCCTGTTATAATGGATCCCGTTGAGAAAGAATAAGAATGAAAGTAGAAAAGGTGAGATAAACTTCCAACCCTTTGAAGGACCATAGACATCAGTGATTATAGTCACATGAGTTCAACTGTGTTAGCTGGTTTAATTTTTTAATGCCAGAAAACAAAGAATGTACTTCAATGGACCACATGAATCTGACCTAACTCCACCCTGTTACCTAAAGAGGCAAGCTCCTTTCCCTTACTGTAAGCAGTGTAATGCTGCTGCTTTCCTTGTATTAGTGCAAGCATTTGCGCAGCCACATGGTGAGATTATCAGAAAACCAATTTGCTGGAACAGAGCCAGCAAAAAGCACATAAAAACTGACTCATTTTCAGTCAGCATGGTTCCTTTCTCCATTATACTGTGTGCTCCCTTGGCAACAGCCCAAAGGACAGGGCAAAATGCAGGGAGGGGATGAAAGGGAAGGCAGGTTCTCTTAAAAACATTCATGTCAGAGATGTGACATTAGCTTAAAAGCGTGGATTAAAATTCTACCCATGGACTGTACATCTATCATCAGTTCAGATGTACTGAAAAAAAAAGGGCCAACATTTCCTTAGTAATTAAAATCAGAGACACTTGATTCAGTGATACATTTTGATTATACAGGAGCAGTTGTGATTTCCTTTAAGGACCTAAGTTTACTAAGGTGAAAAATAACACTTTTCTTGTCATTCTAGAGGTGAAACTTTGTATAAATAGTGCAAACTTCATAAAATCAAAAGCCTGCTTTGGAAACCAAATACAATAGCTCTGATGTCAGTGCTCCAAAACATGAAAGCAACGGCTGAGTATGCTATTGAACAAATCATAGGTGGGGAGTGAATTAATCAGCGTAAGAAGCTCAATACATAAGGCAGAGAAACTAAAGGATCTGCATTTTGAACTGTTAATTTTACTGTCTTTTCAATATATTTCCATGGTACAGCAAATTTTTCATACCTCTCTAAGGCATAACAATTGCTCAGGATTCTTCAGGGAAACTAACATCTGAACTGGTTCGGTTTTACATAACGTGGATACATCTGCAACCAAAGTGTTTCAATTTTATTATTGTCCAAAAAACACAACCTAATTCCATCAATTCTATCTCTTCTGTAGTCACGTTTCTCAGCGTATTTAAGACCAACATGATCATTTATCATGCAGAAGTGATTATGCAAAACTGTGTCTATTTCTACCATAAGAGGGTGGGGGTGAGGGAATTTATGCCTTTCAACACGGAACTTTAATGTGGAAAAACACAGTTTATTTTAAAATGTCAGTCCTATGACATTTTTGCCTTTTTTGGAGATGTGTGTCTTGTTCAAAAGATACAAGCATTTTAGAGCCCACAGTTCCCCAAGGAAATGGAAATACGAGTCCAATGTCTTGCAGTTGCATAAAAGCACAAAAATCTCAAGCACTGTATCTTAACTTTTAAAAATTATTATTATAGCTCAATGGCAACTTCAGGGACTTTAAACAATTAACTGCCTAAAACATCCCACCAATTAGACTTCCCATGAAATAAACCCTATCTTCTACTATTGGACTTACAAAAGCTGCAATGAAGTATTCTCAAATCTTGTAACTGACTTAGATTCCTAACAAAAATCCTTTAGCAAATGTCACAAACCCTACAATTACACCAACTTCGTTTGTAGATGCTTCAATGCAACTGAAATGAAATTCAGGAGATATTCAACTGTGCATAAGGAGTTAATTAAATCCTCCTTCCAACACTTGACATTACAGATATCCATAAAGCTGAATTTTGATCCTAGAATGCCTTATATTACAGCTCTTTGTGTCTTGAATGGAAGTCCAGTTACACATTCAGTATTAAACATGATAAAAACCCCAAGCAGGAACAATCAGCAGAAGTGTATGGCTATATAACAGCTAGCCTTTGCAAAGGATGCAAAAGCCATATACAGACATAACTGAGTCTACAACATTCACTCCTGTAGGACTGCTCTGATAGCACTAGTTGTATGATAAAATGTTAAGGAAATGCACCCATTTTAAATTATTGGGTAGCTATATATTCCTCCCATTCTCTAACTGCCAATGACATTCACTTGCAACTGGCATTTCCTCCTCTAGAAAGCAGCATATCCAACACCACAGCATCCTGACAGCGTTCAGTAGCCCAAAAGAACTGGCAGCTAAAAGCACTATACTAATCTACACAGTCATCCCGGATTATAAAACTCTATTGGCATTTTGTTCCTTCATGAAGGAAGTACATTGGCTTCCTGTCTTCCCCCACCATTCTCGACACACAGGTTTACTCCACATCTTTGCTCCACTCATTCTGACACAAGAGCAAGAAACACAAAAGTGATACTGGTTTACTCCACAACTTTAATCTGACCTGTCCAGTACTGTGGTATTTCTGACTTTAGAAAGTTTCCATTTTGATAAATGCAAGTTTATAGTAGTCTCAGCACACAAAACACATTACAATCACTCAGGTCAAACCACAGGGTTGTAAGAAGGTCCCTAAGAATGCTTTGAAGAACTCAGTATAACCTATATGTTAACCAAAGAGAACATCTTTTGGGTGGAATGTTTTTGTGATACCTATTTCCTTTTTGTCTTCTGTGCTAGTTTGACGCAGGGTAGAATGTTTTGGTGAGAAGAAATAGATCACAGGCTGTGAAATGAAAACAGTGGTGATGTCTACTCCCCTCAGAGTCTTGCAGAAGAAGAAACAAAAACACTAGATAACACTCTGGCCATTTTGTCTCGCACTGTGCCTTTGGCTTCTGACTGAGCTGCACTTCCCTAACCTCACCTTCCATTTGGACTAACCCATCTTTGCTTCCTAACCTCTTGGCTGAACCTCTATTCTTCTTTAGGACTGGGGTAAGGTTGAGAGGGGCAGGGGGAAGGTGCAGGGGTGGTCGAGAGCCCCTCCTGGGGACTCAGGTTTCTGGGAGGGGAGCTGTGTTTTCTGTATTACCTTTTACCTTGTATATAACTGCATATATTGTAAATAGCTGCTTGTATATCGTGCTAGCTGTAAATAAATAGCTTCATTCATATTCCAAGAGCAGGCTGAGACTAGTCTGGGTGACTTCTAAAGTGTGGAGAGGCAGGGAACAACCAAACCGTCACAGTCTTCTGAGTTACTCCACCCTCTATGTTATATAAAAAACAAACTCCTATAACAGGCAGACACAGACTGAGTTTATCCTATTAAAAATGAAATGGCAAGATGTTAACGCTCATAAATCCATGCTAGAAAAACAGCAGCAGTCCACAGGTAAAAAAAAAATATCTTTTCAAAATTCTAAAACGACACAGAAGCCTTTATCACAGCAGTGCACAGCTAAAAGCAGCAAAACAAACACACATGTGTGATTCCTGTCACTTGACATTTCTAATGCAGCACTCCTCTCTCCTAACCTACATGCTCTCCTTGTGTTCCCTGCTGCACCACTCATAATACTAACTTCCACGTGATTTCTGTATCTACAGAAACATGCACTCACGTTGCTGTGGTTACTCATATCAAACAAACCTGCACACCATAAAGTCACAGTTCTCTCAAGGCTGTTGCAATGCCTATTATTATCAAGTAATATTTAGGAAGGAATAACTGTTTATAAAGGCACAAGTGATACTACAGTTAAGAAATAGAATTTCCTTCCAAAAATGTATCAATGATTCCACAAAAAGCAGAGGACACAGAAAATTCTGTTGTCTATACATATACTTACACGTGTATATATACAAACATGTACATGTGTGTGTGTGTGTATATATACATTGCTAAGTATTCCTAATATTTTATATCCAGCTCAACTGAGATCCTCTAACATATTGCACAAATGAATAAAAGGATAAAGATTCCTGGCATTTAGCCTTTCTAATTGAGTCACTCAATTTTTACAATGACAGAAAAAGGCAGAGATCAAAGGGGAAAGGGAAACATAACCCCCATTTTCAAAAAGGGTAGGAAGGATGAGCCAGGGAACTACAGGCCAGTCAGTCTCACCTCTGTGCCCAGAAAGATCATGGAACAGATCCTCCTGGAGGCACTACTGAGACAAAAGAATAGCGAAGAGGTGATTGGGTGCAATCAGCATGGCTTCACCAAGGGCAAATCCTGCCTGACAAACCTGGTGGCCTTCTATGAACAGGCCACAACATTAGTGGATGAGGGGCAAGCAACTGATGTCATTTACCTGGACCTGAGCAAGGCCTTTGACACTGTCCTGCACCACATCCTGGTCTCCAAGCTGTGACACACGGGTTTGATGGGTGGACCACGAGATGGATAAAGACCTGGCTTGATGGCTGCACCCAAAGAGTGGCTGTCAACGGGTCCATGCCCAAGTGGAGGCCAGTGACAAGCGGAGTCCCTCGGGGATCAGTCCTGGGACCAGTCTTGTTCAACATCTTTGTTGGTGCCATGGACAGAGGCATTGAGTGCACCCTCAGCAAGTTTGCTGACAACACCAAGCTGTGTGTTGCAGCAGACACACTGGAGGGCAGGGATGCCATCCAGAGGGACCTGGGCAGGCTGGAGAGAAGGACACAAGCCAACCTCATCAGGTTCACCAAGACCAAGTACAGTGTCCTGCATCTGGGTTGGGCAATCCCAAGCACAAATGCAGGCTGGGCAGAGACTGGCTGGAGAGCAGCCCTGAGGAGAGGGACTTGAGGATGCTGGTGGACAAGAGGCTCAACAAGAGCCATCAGTGTGTACTTGAAGCCTGGAGGGCCAACCAGATCCTGGGCTGTATCAGGAGAAGTGTGGCCAGCAGGTCGAGGGAGGTGATTCTCCTCCTCTGTTCTGGTGAGACCCCACCCAGAGTACTCCATCCAGTTCTGGAGTCCCTATTACAAGAAGGACATGGACGTGCTGAAGTGTGTTCAAAGAAGGGCCACAGGGATGATCAGAGGGCTGGAGCACCTCTCCTCTGAGGACAGACTGAAAGAGTTGGGGCTTTTCAGTCTGGAGAAGAGGAGGCTCCAAGGTGACCTTATTGTGGCCTTCCAGTATCTGAAGGAGGCCTACAAAGAAGCTGGGGAAGGACTTTTCAGGCTATCAGGGAGTGACAGGACTAGGGGGAATGGAGCAAAGCTGGAGATGGGTAGGTTCAGGCTGGATGTGAGGAGGAAGTTCTTCACCATGAGAGCAGTGAGAGCCTGGAATGGGTTGCCCAGGGAGGTGGTTGAGGCCCCATTCCTGGAGGTGTTTAAAGCCAGGTTGGACGAGGCTCTGGCCAGTCTGACCTAGGGTAGGGTGTCCCTGTCCATGGCAGGGGGGTTGAAACTAGATGATCCTTGTGGTCCCTTCCAACCATGACTGATTCTATGATTCTAAGTCAAGAATAAGTTCTATACTTCTAAACTAGCTAGACAATGCTGTAGGCACTATAGAAAGTACTTCCTCCACTTCTGTATGTGCATTAAACTCACTTGCATCATATCTGAGAATCAGTCTTTAACAGCTGAGTTTCAGAGAATGGAACAATGATCTCAATAGCAATTTAGCCACACCACGAGTGATACAAGCTACCTGTTCTTTCTAAACAAATACATAATGTATTTAATCAACTAACCCTGTTAATCAGCATTGAAATACAATTTATCAGCAGCCATTCCCAGTTTCATCTGCAAAAATAATTAATTAGCTTATGGAATTGCAGTTATGTAATAAGAAACTATACAAAAGTATCACTAGACATAGCTCCCACTGTGCAAGATTCTGAAAAGGAATGTAGCAGCAGACCTATATGTAACATTTACCATTCAAATCAGGCAAAGGGATGGAGGTTATTGGAAGACTTTAAGACAATCAAGCAGAAGTTTTGCAGTGCTCCCCGAATGACTAAACAAAAGGCACATGGTGAATAAATTTTGGGGGGAAATACTATCTATTTGATTATATAAGTAGCTAAATCCTACAAAAGGCTGGATAATTTATCTGCCAGCACTAGCACCAGAGGCATAAGATGAAGGATATCAATTATAACATGACAGAGTGTTAAGGTTTAGCATATTTGGGAGTTTTTTGTCAAATCCTGTCAACAGACAACTTACTTTAGTGGAATAAAGACTATGCACGAGGGAATTAAAACCCATAATCACTTTGAACTCCTTAGCCATACTGATCTTCACAGAGAATGATGAGACTATATGCTGATAACATTACCTATGCTTACCCACACTGCTACACAGCAGGTAGTACCTCATGCTTACAGAAAGCTGGTTACCTTTGAAAAGGGTTCACTCAAGTATTCCTCACAACATGAGGCATGAAAAGTTATTAGAACAACAAAGGCTGCTCACCATCTAGCAGGATTAGGCCTTCTTTGCTTAAATAGGAAAGCAAATATTCTAAGTTAGCAAACACCATCTAATTTCCAAGACAGTCACAGACACTGTTAAGTTGGATAAGAGGTAGAACAGCAGGGAATTCAGACGATAAAGATGCCAGAAGACTTTGGAAGGGATAACATACTACATTACAAGAATTAGACAAGAAAAAAAAAAAGAAAATGTTTTCTATCAGTCAGCAGAAATTCCTGTCCAGGTTCAAAATACTGCAAGTCATTCAAAGTCCGAAACTGAAGAGATACAACATCACAGAAGAAACATCAATCTTATGTTTTCTGATAAAATACATTATCTCCCCATTCTACATTCAACCTTCACTGTTTCAGAGGAATGGGAGAACTGCAGAAGCCAATTCCCTACACTGAGTCTGGAGAAAGGCAAGAAGAGAGTCAGGTAACTCTGGATCACCAGGTAATATGGTGTACAGCAGCAGTGAGGACATGACTCTAGGCAGTCTCCTTCCAGGTTCTAGCTTGTTAGTATTAGATAACACACTTCAAAACTTATTTTTCCAAGTTCCTTATTTTATGACCACCACTACCTTGTCATGACTCTCTTCCACTACGTTAAGGCATTTTATGTTCCAATGATAGTCCTTTTCATTCAACTTAGACTACAGTTTTGTCTTTATGCAGTAAGAAATTAATTACTGTTCAGTAAAACATAACAGTGTACAAAAAGTATCTGCCTAAAAATAATGAAGCCCACATCTAGTGAAGGATTCAAGAGAACAGGAAAGTACAATTACTTTCTAAATTCCTCAGGATGGAGAGAAACTTTAATTCATATCTAAATCACAAGTATTTATTTTCTTCTTTCTCACAAAACAAAACAAAATGAATCCTCTAATGAGCCATCTTTTGTTGAAAGCTACTTTGCAAACCTCTCAAGTATAATATTCACTTTGTCATAAATCTTGATGGTTGTCTTGACATCAGTAACAGCAACGGTCTCACAAAAATAATGACTCAAAAGGGACATTAAACCATCACTGTAGAGTAAATAATTACTTTAAATAGCTATATTGTTCTGTAATTAATATAGTGAAAGCATCAATGTACAGCCTTTGAAATGTGGTCCTGGACATTTTATTATTGAAATGTGTCCCCAATGCTTGGATTAAACAATAACAATTTTTCTTTTCATTGTGTCTGGTTTGTGAATCAGTTGGAATAAGACAGGCACTGAAACAAGGCTCAAAATCTGTTTACTCCATTTTTTGTGCATGCTGGCCAGCACGTTGCTCTTTTTTAAACTAAAGTCATTCTCAAAAAGTTAGTGTTTAGTCACAGCAGTAAAAAATACTAAGTTCCTCATTAGAGTCCAGCCAAAAAAAAAATCAAGCCCACATAAGCCTTCTAGTTACTACGTGGGGCAGTACAAAGGACATGCCATTTCTGTAACACAGGGATTTGCAGCTATACTTAAATACAGCTTTCCACTAGTGTATTGTTTCTATTTCCACATCTCCAGGTTAGTTGCAGTAACACAAGGTTCTACTAAGAGATCTCTTAGAACCATAAAATCAACCAGGTTGGAAGAGATCTCCAAGATCACCTGGTCCAACCTATCATCCAGTCCTAGCCAGTCAACTAGACCATGGCACTAAGTGCCTCATCCAGGCTTTTTCTGAAGACCTCCAGGGATGGAGACTCCACCACCCCCCTGGGCAGCAAATCACTCTCTTTGGGAAGAACTTCCTCCTAACATCCAACCTAGACCTCCCCTGACACAACCCGGGACTGGTGTCCCCTTGTCCTATTGCTGGTTGCCTGGGAGAAGAGACTGATTCCCAACTGGCTATAGCCTCTCTTCAGGTAGCTTCTCCAGGCTAAACAACCCCAGCTCCCTCAGCCTCTCCTCATAGGGTTTGTGTTCCAGGCCTCTCACCAGCTTTGTTGCCCTTCTCTGGACACGTTCCAGCACCTCAACATCTCTCTTGAATTGAGGAGCCCAGAACTGGACGCAGTACTCAAGGTGTGGCCTGACCAGTGCTGAGTACAGGGGAAGAATAACCTCCCTTGCCCTACTGGCCACACTCTTCCTGATGCAGGCCAGGATGTCATTGGCTCTCCTGGCCACCTGGGCACACTGCTGGCTCATGGTCAGCTGCTATCTACCAGGAACCTCAGGTCCCTTTCTGCCTGGCTGCTCTCCAGCCACTCCGTCCCCAGCCTGTAGTGCTGCTTGAGGTTGTTGTGGACAAAGTGCACAACCCTGCACTTGCCCTTGTTAAACCTCATCCCACTGGCGTCATCTGAAATCTCACTGATTATGCACTCAATCCCCTCATCCAGAACATCAATAAAGATATTGAACAGGGCTGGGCCCAGGACTGATCCTTGAGGAACACCACTAATGACTTACTGCAGCTGTAGTTCCACCCTTTCACAAATTTCACTCAGCAAAGAGAGGCAATGCAGACAAAATATTGCTCAAAGTATCTGCACATACCTATGAAATGTCAATATGAATTTACTTCTTTACATAAGAACAGACTGGGTAGCATACAGCACAAGCAGCAGGTACTTAGGACTTTTTCCTCCCCTTTTGTGGCAAGTGAAAAACCCTACTATGGTTTACCTCTGCAAGCTAGATATCCTATTCATTATAAAAATGCAAGGCAATTTTGAAGGGCATGTGGAGATTCTATATTAAAATGCAATTGTATACATGACTGGGAGTGACCAGTTTATTTCCAGTAATTTGCTTTCAAGCTTGCTATCGATGTAAACAGAAAGCTACAATTGTTTTCTAAATACATCAGTGGAATGCAGGGCCAGCATATACTTATCTCTGTCTAGTGGAAAGAGCATTTAGGCTGTGCAAAACGCTAATGATGGAATTGTCAGTCAACCAAGCAAACAGCTTTTTTTCCTCCTAATTATGCTCTTGGAAGATTTTCACAGCCTCTTTAACCTCAGTCCCTCACTATTTGTGAGCTCTTACTTCTGTTAGAGGGTTTTTCTCTCACTCAAGTCCAGAAATCTTTATCTCCAGTTACTGTGAAAGTTCTGAGATCCACAGGTCTGTGTATTTCTGTAGGCTGATTTTGAACTTCACACACACATAGAGTATCACACAGTATCATCAGGGCTGGAAGAGACCTCACAGATCATCAAGTCCAACCCTTTACCACAGAGCTCAAGGCTAGACCATGGCACCAAGTGCCACGTCCAGTCCTGCCTTGAACAGCTCCAGGGACGGCGACTCCACCACCTCCCCGGGCAGCCCATTCCAGTATCCAATGACTCTCTCAGTGAAGAACTTTCTCCTCACCTCCAGCCTAAATCTCCCCTGGCGCAGCCTGAGGCTGTGTCCTCTCGTTCTGGTGCTGGCCACCTGAGAGAAGAGAGCAACCTCCTCCTGGCCACAACCACCCCTCAGGTAGTTGTAGACTTCAGGCACTGAAACCTCACCTGCCTTACACCAGTACCTAAATACCTGTTTAATACATGAATGGTACTATCAGGTACCTTTTAGAGTCAAAACCACTCAGACAACAGGTAAGCAAAGACTGAGAAGGCTGGATTAGGAACTGATAAAAATGAACAGGGATTCACATGCCTTTGTGGCATTATTTTGTACATAGGAAGAGCTAGCATGTGGTAGGTAGCTACAAAAGATTTCTTAATTAAATCATTTGTAGCTAAGAGACACGGGGGCTGTTTAGTCTGGAGAAGAGACGATTGAGAGGGGATCTTACTAACGTTTACAAATATCCAAAGGGCAGATGTCAAGAAGAAGGCGACAGTCTCTTTTAACTGTTGCCCAGTGACTCAATAAGAGGCAATAGGTACAAACCAAAACACAGGAAGTTTCAACTCAACATGAGGGAAAACTTCTTTTCTGTAAGGGTGATGGAGCACTGGAACAGGCTACCCAGAGTGGCAGTAGTCTCCTTCTCTAGAGACTTTCAAGACCTGTCTGGATGTGTTCCTGTGTGACCCGCCCCAGGTGATCCTGCTTTGGCATGGGAGGTGGGCTCAAAAAATCTTCAGGGGTCACTTCCAACTCCTACCATGCTGTGATTCTAATGTGACAGTTTTTCAGCCTGCAAGGTTAGACCACACCTTGAGTATTGTGTTCAGTTCTGGGCCCCCCAGTTTAAAAGGGACATTGAGATGCTTGAGCGTGTCCAGAGAAGGGCGACGGAGGTGGTGGAGGCACCGTCCCTGGGGGTCTTCAAGAAAAGACTGGATGAGGCACTTAGTGCCATGGTCTAGTTGATTGGTTAGGGCTGGGTGATAGGTTGGACTGGATGATCTTGGAGGTCTCTTCCAACCTGGCTGATTCTATGATTCTATGATGAGGCTGGTGAGAGGCCTTGAGCACAGCCCTACGAGGAGAGGCTGAGGGAGCTGGGATTGGTTAGCCTGGAGGAGGCTCAGGGGTGACCTTATTGCTGTCTACAACTACCTGAGGGGTGGTTGTGGCCAGGAGGAGGTTGCTCTCTTCTCTCAGGTGGCCAGCACCAGAACAAGAGGACACAGCCTCAGGCTGCGCCAGGGGAGATTTAGGCTGAAGGTGAGGAGAAAGTTCTTCACTGAGAGAGTCATTGGACACTGGAATGGGCTGCCCGGGGAGGTGGTGGAGTCGCCGTCCCTGGGGCAGTTCAAGGCAAGGTTGGACGTGGCACTTGGTGCCATGGTCTAGCCTTGAGCTCTGTGGTAAAGGGTTGGACTTGATGATCTGTGAGGTCTTTTCCAACCCTGATGATACTGTGATACTGTGAAGTGATCTGCCAAGTTGGGTCATACTCTCTTCATGATGTTAGTGTCAGCTGATGAGTTTAAGAGGTCATTCTGTCTCTAGCTGCTAATTGTTCTCTTTGAAATAGGGTCTCACACCTTCTAAATCTGCTGCCTTTTTGCTCCTATGATAACATACCCTGTTCTGTTTTAGTGAGAAAGAAAAGTTGTGTCAGAAGAACTGTATTCCTACTGTTTAAACTAACCTATCTTATGTTTACTCTAATGAGTAAGACATTGCTTATGTCACAGACCTTCAGGAATAGAGAAGTGCTGGTAACCTCTGTTAATACAAGCAGAACAAAACCAAGGCATGCATCTAGACTTAATGCACAGCCTCAGAAGGCTACACTGGTTTTGGTTTTTATTTTCCTCAAAGATGAACATAAAGTTACTTGTTACTCTGAGTATCACACTACCAATTTTGAAATGGGAATGGAAATCACTTCAGAGGAACGTTAAGAAAATCACCTAGTGGATAATTACAAATCTTTTGTACACCTACACAAAGCACCACAAAGGTGCTGTAAAATTAACAGTTCTTTCTGTGCAGGAAAAGCAATGACTACTCTTCAAACCACAAAAAAAAATTAGCTTTGCACTAAATGTATACAATCTTCTAATATATTTTTATGTATTGGAACATATACACAAACAGCCACAACAGCAGCTAACTTAGAAAATACTCACAAGTGGCTGTGATTTCTTACTGTTAGGAGTACGTTCCTATTAATCTTAGTGAAGCTAAAGCTACTTCAGTCAAGTTCTTTGTGATTAGAAGGTGGCTTCAACTAAACCACAATAGCCTGGAACAAACAATCTGGACTAAACCACTAGTGCATGGTGACAAATGGTATAGACACCAAGGAATGATGTTTAGGTTAGTATTCTCTGAATATTGTAAGTTTACAGAGCATTCAAAGAGCACAGTGTAGCAGACGGATAAAGTTTGCCTGTTGAATTACATGCATCTCTGTTCCTATCAGAATTGTAAATACAACACTGATACAAGTTACTCTGAGAATAAGTTGCAGCATACACTTACATAATCTTCTGCTAATGTAAATTGTAAAAAAAAAAAATGCTTGCTGTTAGCTAGAAGCATGACAGAGTGATTTGAATGCAAGCAGTTAATAGTGAATACTGTCTTTGTAAACACATTTTGATGGATTTAGCCCCATTACTTATAAACCAAGCAACTGAACCAAGTGCAATTAGAATATTGAATGTCTTCAGTATCAAAACCCTTGCAACTTGCTACAAGACATATTTCATGTCACTCAGAAGCAATAAACACTGGATTTTAGTATTGAATTAAAATAACATTTTTATCCCCAGTATTCTCTATCAATACAAATGCTGAAAACATTCCATCCCCCTGTTTTTTGACATGAAGGTATCCAACACAGTGAATAAAAGGATGGGAATTTGAAGCTAAAGTCTGCTTTTAATTCTGATCTTTCAGTCACACTTTGTATGAGCCCAGCTGCACCCAGACTAAAACTGGGAATGCTTCTCATCTTATGAGTTTGAGTGTACATCCCGATTGTGTAATGGGAGGGCACTGGGCTGACATTATCACCTGCAAGTAACATGGGCAGGAAATCAAACCACACAAGATGAGAACAATATTGTACAGGTGCAGCTCTAAATAACCTGCCTTGGGCAAAAACTCACTAAACTCCAAAGCTTCTTTATTTAGTGAAGAAAAAAACTGCAATCAACAGGTGAAAGACAAATATTGAATAATCACTGTAGCCATGAACCATTAGCTGCTGTATCATTACACAATGCCTACTGTTCAGTGTCACCTGACACAGCTAGCTAGTTTGAAATCATGGCTAAAAAAATTCCCTGCCCTCAAAAATTGCATGTTTCCACACTGCCTGCACAAGTAGAATGCCTCAAAATGCATGTACTCAAACCTTTCCCTGGGTTATGGCATTCACATGATCTCAAAAGGTCTTTAAAACAGAAGGGTCATAAATTGCCTTTTATTATGTAAGCACAAGACTGAAGATTCTTCTGTATTCAAGAAATACAGATAATGGTAAAGTAGAATTGACTTCACAAATTGAGAAATTTCTAAAGATGCTTGAAATCAAATGTCTTATAGTACTGTGATACTTTCTTTTGTGTTTCAGAGCCAGAAAATATTCCACTTTAAATTATTCATTAAAAGAAATAGGTTTATTTTCTTTGTCAAGCCATTTCTCTCAATGCAGAAAACTGTGAGATGGGCTCCCTCTAGAGTCTTATCTCTGATACAAAGTTTGACTCACAGAAGAGTGCATAGGTCATTTACATATGCCAACACCCTACTTAGTTCCCTTCCCTTCCAAACAGTTCTGATGTACCACCCTTCACATTCCCAGTTAAATTGCTTTATGTCCTCATACAGAACAATTAAGTGCTTGCTCTTCTATATACCTATCACAAGATCCAAATAAATTTTGAGATATGTCAAAAACCTGATGCTAATTTTAGAAGTGTGATCTTCCACCTGTATTAAAAAAAAAATCTTTAAATAAATGCATTATGTATATGCAAAAATATCCTTTTCCCCTTGAGCACCTCGTAAAGTTGTTTCAATAATTCAAGCAGATCCCATAGTGACCTGAAGTTTGAATCATAGAATCAAGCAGGTTGGAAGAGACCTCCAAGATCATCCAGTCCAACCTAGCACCCAGTCCTAGCCAATCAACTAGACCATGGCACTAAGTGCCTCATCCAGTCTTCTCTTGAACACCTCCAGGGATGGCGACTCCACCACCTCCCTGGGCAGTCCATTCCAATTGCAATCACTCTCTCTGGGAAGAACTTCCTCCTAACATCCAGCCTACACCTACCCCTGCACAACTTGAGACTGTGTCCCCTTGTTCTGTTGCTGCTTGCCTGGCAGAAGAGACCAAGCCTCACCTGGCTACAGCCTCCCTTCAGGTAGTTGCAGACAACAATGCGGTCAGCCCTGAGCATCCTCTTCTTCAGGCTAAACGACCCCAGCTCCCTCAGCCTCTCCTCATAGGGCTGTGCTCCAGGTCCCTCACCAGCTTTCTTGCCCTTCTCTGGACATGTTCCTCTATCTCAACATCTCTCTCGAATTGAGGAGCCCAGAACTAGACACAGCACTCATCGTGTGGCCTGACCAGTGTTGAGTACAGGGAAAGATTAACCTCCCTTGTCCTGTTGGCCACACTGTTCCTGATACAAGCTCTCTTGACCAGCTGGGCAGACTGTTGACTCATGTTCTGCCTACTTTTATTCAGGTCTGGAGACGCTTTGGCACTGTCACAAACATGACAACATGCAAGCAGATTCTTGGGTCCACGGTAGCAACAGAAAGGTACAAGAAGTTTGAGTGGACAATTTTTGCCATCCAATAGCAAAAACAGTATTAGAAGCCATATATATGGAGCATATATCCCTGTTTTCCACTCAGAAGACAACAGCTGTGGAGGGAGATGGTGAGCTGCAGAGGCTGTGCTGTGTCCTCTTTCCCCCACCAAATCTGTCAGAGAAGCAGAGTTGATGCAGAGTAGCTGAGGGAGTATTCTAAACCAGGAGGAAGACCAGCATTGCTAGATTTTCTTCCCTATGCAAAAGGAACTCACACTGTGGATGTCAGGGTATAGCCACTAACACAATTCCACAAGCAGCTCTATGTAAAAAGCAGTATTTCTTTCACCTAATACAAGCAGCAGTGATTAATCCCAGAAACACAACAAATTTGAAAAAATAAGCTGTTTCATTTCAGTTGCTATAAACTAGTGAAACAAACAACTGAGGAGGCTCAGGGGTAACCTTACTGCTGTCTACAACTACCTGAAGGGAGGCTGTAGGCAGGTGGGGGTTGGTCTCTTCTCCCAGGCAACCAGCAACAGAACACAGCAACAGAGTCTCAAACTGTGCCAGGGGAGGTACAGGCTGGATGTTAGGAGGAAGTTCTTCCCAGAGAGAGTGATTGGCATTGGAATGGGCTGCCCAGGGAGGTGGTGGAGTCACCATCCCTAGAGGTGTTCAAGAAAAGACTGGATGAGGCACTTAGTGCCATGGTCTAGCTGATTGGATAGGGCTGGGTGCTAGGTTGGACTGGATGACCTTGGAGGTCTCTTCCAACCTTGTTGATTCTATGATTCTATGAACTGGGGGGAAGGGGAACTTTTGAATCACAGTGCAAATCTAGCACCTTCCCAGCCTTGTGTTTTCCATGTCTTTTTGTTCACCACTCACTAGGAAAGAAAACATAATACTTCTCACGTAGGAAAACATACTACACTGTAGATGTGACAACCTCTTCTAGAATGAAGAGGTTATTAGTTCTGCATAAATCTGACAATCACAATTATGTAACTAATACAGCTACACATGTATAACTTACAAAAATAAATACATGGATTAAAAATCTATCATTGAGAAGAGATAGAACAAATGGTTCACATACTTCCTAATGCTAGGATTCACACTCATTTTGCACTACAGTTCTAGACCTAAATCTCATATTCTACTTATGATAAACAAAAACTCCAAAAGAAACCCAACTAGAATCACTAGATTAAGATGTCTATTACATTTTCTTCACAACAGATTTCAGATTATTTCTTTTCCTCATTGCAAATTATCAATTAACTTACAATTTCCTTTGCAATGTACCAAGTGCATTGCTAGGATGATATCATAGTCATGTCTGCAGAGTCTGGCAAGGAAACATAATGACTACAAATTGTCACGTCCTAACTATCTCAGTCTTCCTTAAATTCTTAGGCTGAGCACAAAAACTGTCTGTACATTTTCTTTTAAAACAGTGGCACTGCTTAAGAAAAGAATATGCTGGATGGCATCATGCAGTCCCCTAGGTTTTTGATAAGTATATGGCAGAGTTCAGTCAGTTAATAGAATGATAGACTTAAGCAATAAGTTCTAGAAAAGCTTCACTTACTAATATAAGGTAATTTTAAAAGAAAGTAGACAAGTAGAAAAAATATACTATGTCATATTTTCTTTATGCTTCAGTGCAAAATTACATGTGTAATTACATCACACAAATTTTCTTTACTACTGCAATTAAGACTTCTTTCTAGTTTTACCTATTAACAAAACAAGTAGCATCTGTTATGATGCACTGGAAAGTGATTGTCAAACATGTCATACAACATCTCACAAGTTTTCAAGCACAAATCATTTCAAGACCTTCTGCCTTCAATTCATATTAGCTTACTTTATTCTATCACAGGTACTACTGCTCCTCACAAGATGGGTAAATGATGTCTTTTTGGGGGGTAGCATGCTTGGAAGATTTTCTTTTTTTTAAATAATTGAAGATATTAATCACTATCAATGGAATTTTGTCCAGGGAAAACCCTTTTTGGTAGCTACTTATTTTATCCAGAAGGGCATCAGTCAACATTCATTCCAGAACTGGAATATATTGAGTCCTACAAGACACCACCAGAAAGCATAGTAGCATTCAGTCTGCAATTAAAATACTTTTATAACAGCATCCCACAAAAAATATGTTCAAACATGAATAAATTGAGTAGTTACTCTAAACAATTTGTCTATTGATTTCCTTAGGAAATCCACAGCCACAGCAGACAACTCACTATCATACCTCCATCAGGGTGACTTTGTAGCTTCAAGCTCTTAATGCTGTTAGATCAGCTGCATCTTTGGCCTGGGGCTGAGCCAAGGACATGCATTTGATATTCCCAGCTCAAAACCAAAGCAGTGCACTTCTGGGAGCTCCGATTTGTAAAACAGATGATATGAAGTCAAAGCAGAGGGATCTGAACATTAAACTGCTGCATCCTAACTGAAATAAGCATGATGTTTTGCCTCTTCCTAGGAGACAACCACTGAAAACACTCCTTTCAGCTGAGCCTGATACCTTCTGACCCAGCAAACCTTGTAACACTATTACTGTAAATTTATCCCACTGCTGAGATCGGTGCAATTGGATAAGCACAGCTTCTCTGTGCTGCAGTCCATTTCAGACAAGGGCCTGCAGTCAGACATCCTTGATTTCACCAGGGGCAGCCCAGACTGTAGTAAGGTCCAGGTATGACGTGATTCTAGGTGGGACCCAGGCTCCCCACCTGCAGGTCCAGGTCTCGCTACAAGGCCATGCACATAGGTAATACCCGTCTGCACTAACAGATCTACCCACATCTCAGCTGTGCTTCCAGAAAGATATTCCAGATGTTCTTTTCTTCCAGGGCAGGACTGAGCTGGTGGAGCACATACTCATGGCTGCCCACACCTGCAGTCCCTCAGTACAGCCACACAGCTCAGCTTTGGCTACAACAGTGACTGAATACTGGTATTAAAGTTGCTTACTGTAAAAGCAGCTTCAAAGCTCTCAATAAATACTGCATTTTTTTAACAAATGCTAAGCAGTTTAAAATAGCTTAAATATTTACAAGAAATATCAAAGGCAGTCAGGGCTGAAGCATGTTGATTTGCAATTTATGTATGAATGCTAGTTTACATAACAAAAATGAATCACAGTGACTCTGGCTTCCACCATACCCTGAAAAATCTTGGATCACGTTCATACATTATGGCATTTCTACAGCTGTTAAATCTATTACCTTGATTGTACAGATTGAAGTTCTGCAAACACATACAAACATCCTCTTTTTTTTTTAAGTATAAATAAAGCACTTCACTGCAGTCATGGGTCTCTTACACTGCAGTCATGGGTCTCTTATTTTTTTAAGCATGAATGCACACAGGCATATAAATGCAAAGTGATTACTGAGCTGAGGCCTCATGCTAAAACTGTTTCCTTTTACTTTGAAAATCAACAATAGCCCTCCTTCTCATTTGCTTACAAGAAACCACATAGAATTACAACCTCTCACCTTAAACAGAGGACACTGTTAAAATCAAACATGAGCTTTTTCATTACCAGTTCAAACATCACTTAGTAAAGAACCTGAGATTTCCAGAGCTGTGAAGATGACACTGTGGAAATTCCCAGCGAGTTCAAAAAGACTGGTACTATACAAGTTCACACCACAGGGAAAACAGTTCTCTTGTTCATAATCCAACATAGCAACCAGAGTGGGCATCTAAAGCACTCTGTTTTTCAACTCTAGCATATGTTTATTCTAAGAGTCTCAAGTGCAAACTGACTGAATTGATTTAAATGCAAGTGTATATCAAAAGTTTCACTTTAATTTCAGCACAGAAGTTAGAACTATATGATGATTCAGAGCACAAATTAGGAATCTATTTATGGACCATGAATTTTAAGAGGGGCACAGGGAACAATTTTAAAGGAATACAGATAAAAATAATGCCATTAACATCACTTTTAAATTAATGAGCCAAATTTAGTTGGTTATCATTCCTCAGGCTCGTTAAGGATATGTCAATCAGAAGGAATTTAAAAGAATACATTGGGATTATATATCAGGCTTTTAAAACATTTTCTTTTCACCAGAAATTACAAATACAAAGTAAACAAATGGACAATGCAAATCAAGGTTTTAAACTCCCTGTAGTATCTCAAAGGCTTAAACACTGCAGCACCCTGTGCAGTCAGATGTATAAACAACAATATGTGTCACACTGAGCATGCTTTTCCTCACAATGCCATCCTCAGGAATCAAACCAAGCATGATATCCAACACAGAAAAAAAAAACATTGTGTGTTAAGACAGCTACAATACAGGTAGAAGCCATGTTAATACAGCACATAGTTGTGTGTAATTTGATGTTCCAGTTATTCCAGAACATTCCCTCAGCTCCCTACTGAGGTTGCTGGCAGAAGCCACTTTCCATCCTATGAAAGCAGTCCTGGCTAACCAGGACTATAGCAGCTAAACACCACTTCCAGCCTGCTGTAGTAAAATAATAAATAAAATAATGACCTATCTGCCCAAAAGGAGGGTGATTTTAAATCTCAGTGACAACAGAACAGTTGGGTTTCTAGTTCTGCAAACAAGCTGCCACACAGTTTGCTTCTACTGCGTTTGAGGATATGTGGAGATTCGTTGAGGACATGTAGTTTTTCGCTACACACCACATGCTATCATTAAGTTCAGAAGAAATGCAACTACCACAAGGAAATAGTAAGGCACAAAGACAAATAGAATAGCATTGTGGCAGATTTATACACTGACAAGGGTAAGCATCTTGAATAAACAACACCAAGCAGCTCCATCACAAACCCCTTGTTTTGCAGAGCGTTTTACAACAATAATGTTTGTGATGTCAAAGGAACTATTTTTGTGAGTAAACATTCATCACTGTGAAGAACAGACCACAGCCTAAGCCAATAATCTTTAAATAACTGACCCAGTATGACCACAGCAGTCACTTTCATTGCCTTTGACAAGCATGATTTGATATCCTCTAGCCTAAAAATTTACATCCAACTCTGCCTCCTCCAACCCAATTTGCTGAATTATTGTCTTGCTCCCTTTTAATTTTTGTCTCTACTTCCTCTGAGTAGAGACTCTTTAGTCCAAGTAGCTACCTTTGGACTAAAGAGTCTACAAGGAATAACCACCATCTCTGATGAGCACAACACCTAGGCATAATACCAAGCATGGAGGCAGAAAACCTGGGCTTCACACGGTAGCAAACTGTTCAACTGCACACATACACAGACTAGCAGACCAAACACTGAAGTGTGACAAAGCTGTGGTGTGAAGGAAGGAAGCAGGACAAATAAAGACTCATCTAATTTGTCCCAATTCTATCATCAGCTTAAAGTCAAACAGTTCAACTTGCTGTTCATGGGCCATAGCCATATCCCATAATATATGAAGATGGGAAATCTTACTACTGCAGTAAGAATGCTTTATTTTGTGTCCAAACAATTCAGCAATTCTGAGCTGTCTGGCAAAGGGGCCAGTGCAGCATGCAAAGTGGTAGTAAGTCAGCAGAATTAGAGTAGGATGAAAAAAAAACTGAAGCTCCCAAAAGGAAGTTTAAATGACAAATGAGAAGGAAGCTTATCTTACATATTGACTAAACACTGTGAATATTAAGATCTGCTTCCACTTGTGTCTTTTTTTTTAAACAGTGACAGATCACGGTCACTGCTATTCTGTCCAGAGTGACACATCCATCATCATCTTTTAAACTTTCTGCTTTGGTTTTAGACTTTTTGAGGAACTGTACTGCTGTTGTTATTCTTCTGCTCTCTTTAATAAAAACTCCTCCAAGAACACCAGTGACTGAATCATCAATATTTAAAACATCAAATGTTGAGGTACTCAGACAAATCCAGCACCTGCTACACTGTGGCAGCTTGCATGCCTCACTGTACATAGTCTCATTTCAGGAGATGTGGAGTTCTTTTGTAACCAGTCAAGTTTATGGATGCACTGCACACCAACCAGTCACCCTTGTCCTTAAATTATTAATGAATTAGGAAAAACTGTTAAGCCACAGCAAGGTAGAGGAAATCTGTGAATATTTTAAACCTTTCATGGACTGTTCTAAAATATTGTAACTCAAAGCTTATGTCTACAAAACATCCTATTTAGACTTACAAATGCAACAATGTTAACACTTCATGCGCTTATAACAACATCTGTATATATTAAACTGTGCATTAAAACATGCATAAAGATTTCTAGGAGGCCATCAGGAAACAACATAAGGGGGGGGAAACATTTTATAACACCATAATCATATTGATTAAAAAATCAATAAACAACTGGCAGATCAAATAAGATAAAGCACATTTTTGCATTCAAGACCCAAAGTGAAACCCAAAAACTGTGAAGTATATGACACAGGAAACATCTGCCCCCACAGTCATACCTCATTCTATCTTCTTATCTTTTCTGAACTGTCAGAAACTGTCTTCTGACAAGCACCTTGAAAATAGCTTTTCAATTGCATCAGAGAATCTCCAAATACATTTGAAAGCTGCAGCCAAGTAAAGCTCTGCCTGTTTATCAGACCCCACTCAATTTATAGAGGATTTTGAAAGTCTGCTAACAAGGCTATGGGATTCCTGTGGGCTCCTTTGAATGTTTAGGGTTTCATTTGGATTTGGCAGGTGGCTTTCACTTGGGTAAAGGTTTCCCAGGACCAGGCCAGTGGGAACGACTGAAAAGACTTACTGTTTCTGCCAGTTACAAGTTTATGCTGATGAACTTGCAGCCTGCAACAGGAATTAGTTTGCAGATACCATGGTCTGAGACAAGTGTATCCTACAACACTTTCACCTACACCTTCACCAACAACTTCAGCAATGATGAAACAGTTTGCAGGAAAAAACCCAGCTGATGAATGGGAAAAAAAAACCAAATCCCATCTCCTCCTAAACTGCCCACCATGCATTCCACAGAAACCTTCAGACTGCTGCTGTCTACTTTAGCTTTTATTCTTCTTTAAACTGCTAGTAAGAACAAAACCTTAAATGACAAAAACTTATAAAGTTCAAAATGTGCTAAAATTAACAGAATTTCTACTTGAAATCCTCTCATTGACAATTATTGCATATTTCACTGCAGGAAAAAGAAAAAGCCCTTAGCAAAGCTTAATGCTAATTTTAAAGCAATCAAAAATGCATAGATGTTATAAATGACAAGAAACAGCTCTGTAACATCTTGACTATTTAAGTGGAAGCAGATGTTTTACATGGCTTTACTGTTTAATTAAACATTTGAAATGTTCTAAAAAATTATATCTGATGGCACTTTTTCTAAGTTTAAATTACAAAATAATTTTATATATGCATCAAATTCAGCAGAAATAAGTTGCTACTGTATGTGGATTTTTGTTTAATTAATCTAATTTCAATTCTCCAATGAAAAAATCTAGTTGCCCATCTCTTTACTACTATTTTTATTTCATGGCAACACTATTTTTTTTTCCATGATTCAACTGGGTTCCTCTATTTTAAATAGTCCTAAATTAAAAGCCAGTATTTAAGATTTTCCCTACACAAAGACAGGAAGAAATATTTTATGAAGATAAAATAACAAGATAGAGGTATGGATGCTGCTACAAGTAAAGTACTACTGCCAAGTATGAAATATTTGAGAGAGATGATAATGAAGGTTTAAAAAATGCTTAGAATTCACATCATGAAAGACAGATAAGAGGAAAAATGCATGATGTCCCCAAGTTTGACACTGTCTGCCATAACATCCTTGTAGGCAAGCTCAGAAAGTCTGAGTTAGAAGACTGGGTAGTTAGATGGATTGTGAACTGCCTAAACAGAGCCTAGAGGGCTGTGATCAACAGCACAGAGCCCAGCTGGAGACCTCTGTGTGTTCCCCAGAGGCTAGTACTGGGTCCAATCTTACTCAACATCTTCATCAACAAGCTGGATGAGAGGATAGCATGAGCACTCACCAAGTTTGCTGATGATACCAAACTGGGAGGACTGGCTCAGAAACCACAAGGCTGTGCAACCATTCAGCAAGATCTGGATAGACTGGAGAGCTGGGAAAGGGGAACCTAATGAAGTTCAACAGGACTAAGTGCAGAGTCCTGCACCCGGGGAGGAAGAACACCATGCACCAGCACAAATTAGAGCTTGACCTGCTGTAAAGCAGCTCCATGGAGAAGGACCTAGGACTCCTGGTAGACAAGAAGTTATCCATGGGACAGCAATATGCCCCTGGGGCCAAGAAGACCAGTAGTGTCCTGGGGTGCATTAAGAAGAGTGTGGCCATCAGGTCAAAGGAGGTTCTCCTCCCTCTCTACTCTGCTCTGGTGAGATCACATCCGGAGCATTGTGTCCAGTTCTGGTCCTCCCAGTTCAAGAAGGATAAGGATACATTAGAGAACGTCCAACAGAGGGCTATGAGATTAAGGGACTAGAACATCTGTCATATGAGGAAAGGCTGAAAGTCCTAGAGATGCTTAGTCTGGAAAAGAGAAGACTGAGAGAAGTTCTTATTAATAAATATCTGAAGGGTGGGTATCAAGAAGGAGGTGCTAGTCTTTTCTCAGTGTAGGACAAAGGGAATGGATAAAAGTTAGAACACAGGAAGTTCCACCACAATATGAGGAAAAAGTTTTACTGTAAGTGTGACAGAACATTGGAGTAGGCTGCCCAGAGAAGTTGTGGAGCCCTGAGAGACTGCATGTATCACCATGTGCTAAATAAACCTTTAGTAATTGCAAGACAACATCTCTAATCCAACTGAAGGATCCCAAGTCCTTGAATATGCACATAAAGAGACAGATGTTGCAATAAAGAGTCCCTCTGTAAGTGTCATTTATACTCTGAAAATCACAACCAAAGAACCATCCACTAATTCACTTTGTCAGATAAGTGTTAGGAAAGAAATCTTTCCACAGATAGCTTTTTCACCATTAATTTGACAGATGTTTCGTCTTCCAAAAGTTTGCAGTAACATGAAAATTACACACTAATTTCTCAGGTACCCTCTAAGGTATTTTCATCTTTGTCAACTAAACACTTTTCCCCAAATATATTTCACAATTGAAATGTTTGTTAAGACAGCCAAGACTGAGAAGCAAACACAAAAAGCATGGATCAATTCACCTTCAACAACAATCCTTAGGTGCTTCTATATCAGTTTAACATCAGATGAAGCATTTTGTCTACATAAGTGAAAGTTTAGAGAGTGAATGAGAGGCCAGTGGGATGAGATTTAATAAGGCTAAGTGCAGGGTTATACACTTTGGCCACAAAAACCACAAGCAGTGCAACAGGCTGGGGACAGAGTGGCTGGAGAGCAGCCAGGCAGAAAGGGACCTGAGGGTACTGGTAGATAGCAGCTGAACATGAGCCAACAGTGTGCCCAAGTGGCCAAGAGAGCCAGTGGCATCCTGGCCTGTATCAGGAACAGTGTGGCCAGCAGGACAAGGGAGGTAACTCTGCCCCTATACTCAGCACTGGTCAGGCCACACCTTGAGTACTGTGTCCAGTTCTGGGCTACTCAACTCAAGAGAGATGTTGAGGTGCTGGAACGTGTCCAGAGAGGGGCAACGAAGCTGGTGAGGGGCCTGGAACACAGCCCTGTGAGGAGAGGCTGAGGGAGCAGGGGTTGTTTAGCCTGGAGAAGGCTCAGGGGTGTCTACAACCACCTGAAGGGAGGCTGTAGCCAGGTGGGGGTTGGTCTCTTCTCCCAGACAACCAGCAACAGAACAAGGGGACACAGTCTCAAGCTGTGCCAGGTGGAGGTATAGGCTAGGTATAGGATATTACGAGGAAATTGGAATGGCCTACCCAGGGAGGTGGTGGAGTTGCCACCCCTGGAGGTGTTCAAGCAGAGTGGATGAGGCACTTAGTGCCATGGTGTAGATGACTGGATAAGGCTGGGTGCTAGGTTGGGCTGGATGATCTTGGAGGCCTCTTCCAACTTGGTTGAGTCTATGATAATTTCAAATAGCAGGTGCATGGAGGGGCAAACTGCAAGAAATTCTGTATTGTAGGCATTGGAATGAAATGCAGAATTGTCTTTGAAACAGAAGATTCTTGCAAAGACTTTGTGTATGTACTTAACAATCTGCTTTCCAGGTCCTACTCATTAAACCAGGCATGTGTTTTTCTCCACAAATAGTAGAACTGGTAGCAACCTCAAGAGCTCTTAACCATGCTTGAACTTTCAAGAGCAGTCCACTCCATTGCCCCCAAACACTGTGCATCACTTCCAATCTCTGAGCTTGACCGCCACGACTAGACCAACCCAGTGCCCTGCGCCAAGGATCCAGGAAGCCAAATTAAGATGTGTATGACTTGCTTCACTGTCCTCTGCCCAACAGCAAGAGCTGTGCTCTGCTGGAAGCCTCTGGCAATGTTTTAGGCCTCTTCGTTTAGACATTTACACCACTGTGGGTGTAAGAAAGGCAAGTGACCAACTACGGTGCAGCCACCACAGTCCTGCCACCCACTCCTGAAAGCCTCTGTCCACCACCGGCCTTAGCAAGCTGCAGGAAAACGACTCCTGAGAATCACAGAAGCATTCAGGTTCCAAAAGACCCTCAGAATCACCAAATCCAACCGAAAACGGACCCGTTGCTGTCCTTTGTCTCCAAAAGCCTGGGAGGCATCTATGACTCTGTTCTGAGCTCAGGGAACAGACTGAAGCACTACGCCCGGCGGCCGCATCATGCCACTCTCCTCCTCAACCCTACCACTTCATTTACTCCCACCATCCCCAACCACCGCCGAGGACTCTCCGGGGCCGGGGCCGCGATCTCTCGCGTGATGGCAGCCCGCACGACCCGCCACATTGCCGACTGCTGCATGCCAACCCCGGCTCCAGGCGGCGGCAGCGCAGACTGCCCAGGGCAGGGGGCGGATCCGGGTGTAGAATGGGCGGGCTGGGGCCGGAGTTGAGGCGTCCCGGCAGGGAGAGGTCGGGCGGAGCCGAGTCCGCCACCCGAGGCGGGCGCGGCGGCCACGTCAGCCCCGGAGCCGCCCCGCCCGCCTCCGGCCCAGGGCCGGATCCCGCCGCGGGCCGCCCTTCCGCCCGGCGCCGGGGTGAGGGCGCCGCCGCCCCATGCTGCTCCGCGCTCGGCCCGCTCCCTGCGCCGGCTCCTCGCCTCTCTGAGCCGCCGGCCGGCACCGCTGCCCTCCCTGAAGCTTCTGCGGAGGTCGCCCGGCGCCGAGGCCGCAATAGCAAGCAGGGAAGGAAACCGCGCGGCAGCCCCGCCCGCGGTCCCTGGCCGCACACCCCCTCTCCCGCCGCAGCCCGACTCCCTCCCGGCCTCCCGCTGCTGTTACCTCGGTCCTCACTGCGGCAGGCAGCATCCGCGGCCCTCCCAGCGGTCCTGCACGCCGCGGTGGGTCCAATCGCTTGTCTTCTGAGTCTGTCCGGCTTTATATGCGGGAGGCGTCCGCCGGCTCGTTGACGAGCAGTTCTCCTCCCTGGAGGACTTGGCTGCCTCAGAGCTTCCCGGCGCTTTCGGAAGAATGTGCCTCTGCGCTATTAAAAGTAAGTTCGAGGGAAAAGTGAGCCCGGCGAAACCTGGTTTTTTGTTTAGTGGTATAGGTGGGTGATACTTGGCGTCATTCGGTCAAGCTTTGCACGATTGCCGCATGTGCAATGTACATGATAAAAAGATGGTCTGTCACTTGTGTGGTCTTCACAAAGCAGGTAATTAGCAGTCAAGGAGCTTAATGTTCATGTGCAGCCTGTACGAGCTGCCGGTAGGGTTCTTTTGTAACATACTTCTTGAAGAGAGAGTAAAATTAGCTTCATTGCTTTTCCATCCCTCCTTTTACAGGTCATAACTTTTGCAAGACCTGTGACATGGAGTAGGACAGACAGCAGTTTGAAGAGCTCAGTCATAAATACATCTCTATCCCAACGCTGACTTACTTACTGGAGACTCTCCCCAAAGCCTGCTTGAATCAGAGCCTGTACATTTCACCAAAAGCTTCATAATGGAGTTCTTGCTATCCAAAGGAAGTTATATTCGATATTTCAAAAGATCTTTCTTGCTAGTTTTGTTATGTGTGATAGTTCTTGTATGCACTGATCAGGACTACTATAGTTTACTTGGAGTATCCAAAGAAGCAAGTAGTAGAGAAATACGTCAAGCATTCAAAAAACTGGCACTAAAGTTGCACCCTGATAAAAATCAGGTAAGTCACACCTCTAACAGGTCAAAATTGGTTGAGTTGATGAATCTTAATGCTTATACCAAAAAAAGTGGATTTAATTTATCTGCAGTATTTCTCTGTTCTTATGAAGTAAGGGGTCTGCCTGATAACATGTTTCAGCTCAGATTTTCTGCAGAGACTTATTTGCTAAAGGAGTTTACATGGTGTGTTGAATCTGGGCCATATTAAATTGTTGTAGTTGATTTTTTTTTTTTAATATATTTGAAGTCATTTAGTTCTCAAATATGGTTTGGTAAATGGAGAAAAAATTGGGTACGCACCAAATTGCCCTGTTGGTAAACTGGGGAGTTTGAGTTTGCCTCTTTAGGGGAACTTAGTGTTTCCCTAATGTGAAGCTTCATCTAAAAAGCAAACAGTGCCAACCTGTATTGAACCATCAATCTCTAAGTACTGAATAGGACAAACCAGAAATTCTGGGGCTGCCAAGGCATAGTGAGGGAGTGTAATAAGGACCTCTAGAATAACAAGAGTGAGAAGACTTGGAATGGCCCAGTCCATGTTACTCTTTTTTTTTTTAAAGTAGAAAGAAATAGCTTCAATTTAAGTGTTGTCATTTTTTCCTCACAGTTTCCTGAAATAACTACAAGTCCACAGGAAACATGAGGATTTTGATCTTTATATGTACAACTGCACCTGTACAGAAACCCAGAAGACAGTATTGTTGTATATGAGCTCAGGGCCCACAGGCACAGAGTAGCCTCTGAAGTGCTGATGTTTTACAATGGATTTGAACAGGAGCAAGCCAAATCTCAGTGAAGTTAGAAATGTCAACTTGTAGCTATTGATTGCAAGTTCTGTTTTCTCTGTGTTGATACTTTAATGATATTTTAGGTCCAATTCTGTAGTTTACAAGTACGGAAATACTATTAAGGATTTTTTTTATCAGGGTATTTTTGATATTAAAGATGATACATAGAAGATGAAGCCATTATACACATTCCATAGTGGCAATACAGTTCATATAGATTAAAAAACCTTTAAGTAAAAGCAAAGGCCTGGAACACAAACCCTATGAGGAGAGGCTGAGGGAGCTGGGGTAGTTTAGCCTGGAGAAGAGGAGGCTCGGGAGGGACCACATTGCTGTCTGCAACTACCTGAAGGGAGGCTGTAGCCAAGTGGGGGTTGGTCTCTTCTCCCAGGCAACCAGAATAGAACAAGGGGACACAGTCTCAAGTTGTGCCAGGGGAAGTATAGGCTGGATGTTAGGAGGAAGCTCTTCACAGAGAGAGTGATTTGCCATTGGAATGGGCTGCCCAGGGAGGTGGTGGAGTGGCCATCCCTGGAGGTGTTCAAGAAAAGACTGGATGAGGCATTTAGTGCCATGGTCTAGTTTACTGGCTAGGGCTGTGTGCTAGGTTGGACTGGATGATCTTGGTGGTCTCTTCCAACCTGCTTGATTCTATGATTTTATGTTTCTATCTCTTTAAATGTCTAAGCAGAAATTAGAAGAGTGAGAGAGTGCTGCAGGTTTTGCTCACCACTGTTGAACTGCATGAGCTCAGAACCTAAACTGGGGTTCAGAATACATATACAGATTTTTCTCATTCTAATTCAGAAGCTGCCTAGAACAAGAAAGCTTTTAAAATAAAAAAGGAGGCCTCTGCCTACACCGTAGTATTCCAAGGAGTGAACCTGCCTTTATATCAGAGATTATCAAACTGGATGAGTAGAGATTCTCCAGTAGAAAAGATTACAGAGGAAGTGCCAAGTCTTCATTCTTGAGAAAGAGAGTTGGAAGAAAAAGCATCACTGGAGAATGGTATAGCATTGTGGTTCACTAGGTACTTTAGCGAGAGTGAAGAAGTGATGCATCTGGCTTCAGGAAATCAAAGCTTTGCTGTACTTTGTTTGGAGATCACTGTTAATATCTGCATCCCTCACAACTGACATCTTGAGTAGGGATATCAAAATATTTCCAAACATTGTTATGTTGCATTAGGTGTACCATATGTTTTATTAATTACTAATTACAGTTTTCCTCATATAGAATGATCCAAATGCACATGAGAATTTCTTGAAAATAAACAGAGCCTATGAAGTACTTAAAGATGAAGATCTGCGGAAGAAGTACGATAAATATGGAGAGAAAGGCCTTGAAGATCAGCAGCAAGGAGGCCGTTATGAAAGCTGGCACTTCTATCGATATGATTTTGGTAAGCTGTGATGTGTGGTTGTAATTCACTTAAAGCAATCATAAGTACATTCAGCCTCTATCAGATCTCCTATGTATTTCTGATGTATCCTCTTGTGCTAGTTTGAAGCAGGCTAGAATGTTTTGGTGAGAAAACTAGATTACAGGCTGTGAAAGGAAAACAGTGGTGATATCTGCTTCACTCATAGGCTTGATGAGATGTATAGGAACAAGAAATAAAAACATAGATAACCACTCTCATTTGGGGCTGCTGGCTGAGCTGCATCTTACTCTCTAACCTCACCCTCCATTTTGGACTAATCCACTTTGCTTCCTAACCCACTGGCCGAACCTCTGTTCTTCCTTGGGACTGGGGTGAGGTTGAGAGGGGTAGGAGGAAGGTGAAGGGGTGGCAGAGAGCCCCTCCTGGGGACTCAGGTTTCTGGGAGGGGAGTTGTGTTTCTGTATTACATTTTATCTTGTATATTTCTGTATATACTGTAAATATCTGCTTGTATATTGTGCTAAGCTGTAAATAATAAGCTTCATTCATATTTCCAGAGCTGGCTGAGTCTAGACTGGGTGATTTCTAAAAGTAGGCAGGGGGCAGGGAACACGCAAACCATCACACCTCTCCAGATTTCTGCCTGTTCTGTTCTCCTATAGCTGTTATTTTTCTCTCTGTTGACCCAGTCTTTTATTTACCCTGTTAACAGCTACCCAAAAACCACCAAAAATATAATGAGCTATTTACCTAGCCTTTTGTTCCCGCTGCTTACCTTTTTGTTGATCATCTGACTTTTGGGTTGGATTTTCTCTTCTTATTTTCACTTCAATTCCAGAGTTAATGTTTGATCAGTATTCTTCGTAAGCCTAATGCAGGGAGACATTTTTTATTCATCTCAAGTGGATTTTGAGAGGAGATTTTTGCCTATTTTTCTATGCAGTTATACAATTAGAAATCACTTAGAAGGTAGTACAAAGTTGAAAAATAATAATACAATCATTATTTAATATCAGTCTTGAGATTTTAGGAAGTCGTAGGGAAAAGCTGGGATGAACCATTCGCAGAGCTGCTGTGACAGGAGTAAACTGAAATACAGAACTGAGGAACATGGTTTGACTAATAAGAAAAACTGAAATGAACAGCCACCTTTTTGATTTTTTTTTTGTTTGGTTTGTTTGTTGGATTGTGTTTTTTTTTTTTTTTCTGTTTTTTATATGTCCCAGTCTCTAAAAATTCTGTATTCTTCGTTTCATATGTTTATATATATGCATACATACAGGTGAATATATGCATTATATTACATGATAGTAATATAAAAGTACCTTGTCATGTACAGAATTTAATTTCTCTCATTATTTCTTTTCATTTAATCCTTGTATACGTTAGGTGAAATGGCATCTCACCGTGTTAGGTACTGTAAAAGATCTGTGGCTGTAGTAGTATAATACAATGCTGTCCTATAAGGTACTGCCTTTCTCGCATACTTGAAGCAGTAGACTGTTTTGTAGTGATGTTCTAGGTAGGACTGGTTAGCTTATTAGAAATACTGCAGTCCATACCTTTCTTCCACTGAGCTCACACATTGTTAATGGAAAAGATTATGGCTGAAACACCTTTGCGATGTACATAGTTCAGATAACCAGAGTCTGAGAGAAGTGAAAGCTTCCAGACATTGCCTGTAGCTCTCCCACTGCGGGCTGAAGCTTCTTGAGTTTTAATCTGTCAGCTGGTTGATGTTATTTCTAACACTCTTGCTGTAACAGTGGTAGTTCAAGATCACTACTCACTTGGTGGCCAAAAGAACTGTGAATTGTAGTTCAGGAGTTAGCAAGAGATTAAACTAAGGTTACATATTACTAAACAAGCTTAACTTCCTTGTAGAAACAATCTATGCCAGCTTACTACTTCAGTGTACTGTCTTCTATTTTCTGTATTGTGAATGATAGCTTGCTCCTTCATCTTAAAGAAAGCAACAATAAAGCAATTGCCTTTTTTTAATAGGTATTTATGATGACGATCCTGAAATTATAACATTGGATAGGGGAGAATTTGGTAAGTTTTAAATAAATAGCTGTTTGACAACGTGGCAACCCAGTGTAACATGTTTTACATTGTAAGCTGTATATCTATAGACTATTATAAATCTAGATTAAAAAAAAAAAGACAGAAAATCATGGTGTCAGGAGGGGGAAAAAAAGCCCACAAAAATCAAACCCTTAACATTTCCTGATGGATCTGTTAGGAGAATTCCATATCAGTAACCAGTTTATGTTTGAAAGATGTTTTGTGAGAGGAAATTACTTGAATTAAAATTTTGCTTCTCCAAATTCATTGTTACTATTTCTGGGGGTCTGCTGTCTAAAAATGCACTTTATAGAATTTCTCTGTTATATTTCTATATTACTTTTTCCTGTGAAATCCAGTAAGTTGTGTATTGCACAGGAGGTTCAAGACCAGCAGGTGACTCCAGATACTAAAACCAGACCTAAGTATCACCAGGTCTGGAAAGAGACTGCTGGAGAATATCATCTAGGGTTTTTCTTGCAAAATTAAAGTTAAGATACTTATCACTAAGAGACCATAGAGAAAAAGTACTGGATTTTGTGTGATTTTTCCATTTATCTTTTGAGTACAGTTTCATTTGTATGGACAGGATCTTCAGTTTTGTAAATTGTTCTCATAGCAGAACCTCATGATGAGAACCTGGTTTTGCTTTGGTTAACTGGCTAGCAGAGTATACCCATTCCTTGGTTGCATGTGACTTAGAAAATTCTCTATAAAAATTATGTCCTAAAATCAAGAGACTGAAAGCTACATAACTCAAGCTGATAACAGCCCCTTGGGCTGCCCAGGGAGGTGGTGGAGTCACAGTCCCTGGAGGTGGTCGGGAAAAGACTGGATGAGGCACTTAGTGCCATGGTCTAGTTGACTGGATAGGGCTGGGTGCTAGGTTGGACTGGATGATCTTGGAGGTCTCTCCCAACCTGGTTGATTTTATGATTCTATAACAACCTCTGCATTTGTATAGTTTGTTGCTGTTATTTTCTTTTATAAGCAACAGTATTTAATTATGCTTAATTAGACTTACACTATCACAGTAATTTCCACAAGGCTCATCTGTAGAGACTACATTTGTCCTTAATTAATAGAACCGATGTTGAAAGTCAGGGTGCTGATACTCTTTGAAATGTGATTTTTTTGTGCACTTGCCTAAAGACCAAGTATGTGCAAGCAAAGTGCAGTCTTTATCCCATCTTAGTTACTGTTACTATGTCTGACTTAAGTATTTAAGTCAGCTTTTGGGGAAAACAATCTACAAAAGGTACATTCTTGGTGTAAGCATAGCACAGATGTGTATTACTTGCAGTTTTCTTCTGTCCATGTAGATGCTGCTGTTACCTCGGGAGAACTGTGGTTTGTGAATTTTTATTCTCCTAGATGCTCCCACTGCCATGATTTAGCACCTACGGTATGTATAACAAACACATTCACTCTGAAAAGTCATGAAGTTTATGCCATTATAAACAAATGGATTTTTACAATGGAGTTGAAATTAAAGACAACAATTCATAGTGCCTTTTTTTTTTTCCCCAAGATGCTGTTCTTTTCATTATGTCTTTATAGGATATATCTTTATTTTTCCCCTTTTCTTTTGTAGTGGAGGGAGTTTGCTAAGGAGATGGATGGAGTAATACGCATTGGAGCTGTCAACTGTGGAGATAACAGAATGCTTTGTCGGATTAAAGGAATTAACAGTTACCCAAGTCTGTATGTTTTCAGAACTGGAATGGTGAGTAATAAAACTTCAGGCATTTTTAGAAAGATTAAAATCTTGAGTATTTCCTTAATACTTAATCGTAGGTGGCTTTAAAAGGACTTTCCTTCTAATAAATTACTCCTTTTCTGTCACCTTGGGAAAATTCATTTAGAAAGTTAGATTCAGAAATAAATACCTGGTTTGCAAAGTGGGTTTTTGCACCTGATTTGGAATTCACTGTTTGCAGTGGTGTGGTAGCAAAGCAATAAGTCTACTTGGACATTTCCTCTTGCAGTATTGTAATGGACCATTCAGATAAAAAGAATAGTTTGAGTCTAAATAATATAATCGTGTATCTAAAGAAACTTAGAAATTTCTTCCACAAGACTTCCTCCATGATAGCTGCACAGTGTACATCACATTTTGTAGCTGCTTGTAAAGTAGGGCTGGTGTACAAATTGCACTTGAATTGTTGGGTACACTTTGACAAGGATAAGATTTGAGAGGTTGTGCAAACACTAAGTAGACTGTGAGTAATGTTTTTTTAAACAGAAATATCATCGTTAGGAGTTGGTGTTTCTAAGATTAAATGATCCTTCTGTTCCTTGATATGGGAAGAAATCATATTAAAAAAATAAAAGTTAAATTCCAAACATTCTGATATGGGAGGGAGAGAACAGATCTAAAGCTGGGGGTGGGGGCAAGAGGAGTAGTCAGGGATGAGGGGTTGGTGTACTGCAGCTGTATAAGTGTGTGTTTTCCTTTATTTTATTAAAACATTTATAAACTTTACTCCTTGTGTTCCATAGCAACCAGTGAAGTATTATGGAGATAGGTCAAAAGAAAGCTTGAAGAGCTTTGCTATGCAGTATGTTACAAGCACAGTCACTGAGTTATGGGCAGGTAATGTTCATCTATTCTGCTTGGGTGGTTGTTCTTGAACTTGCTTTTACAGTATAAAATGTGTCAAAAACTATTTATGCAAGTGAATCTGTCAGCTGTTAATATGTGCTTTTTTTGAGACTAAAAAGTTTACAGCAATTTGGTAGTATAAGTACAAAAGCCTTTTTGTTTCAAAGTCACGCTTAACTTGTCACAATGGGTTGTAAACTTTTTTGCTCTTAGGAAACTTTGTCAATGCCATTGAAACTTCATTTGCTTCTGGTGTTGGTTGGCTGATCACCTTCTGTGCTGAACGTGGAGGTAGGTGTATTAAATGATTTTCAATTCAGGCAAACAGACAGGAAATAGTTTTCATTGATAGTTGGCAGAATCCATTTTGCTTCTCATAAAAATTAAACCATCTTACATGATCCCAGTACTTGGACTTTGGGTCATTTCAGGTTATTTGACAAAAGGGACATTAATGGAAGGATTATGCTATTCTACTTCTGTAATGTCACATGAGTCATTAAAGCAGCACTCAAGTGTAACCTTGTAGGAAGGGAACTGGCAGAAAAGGCCTCTAACTTCCGTTTGCAGCTCAGCACAAATAACAGATATCGTGACAGCTTGTCATGATAGCTGAGTAGCGAAAAAGGATGTGTCTTACCTTCACACTACCATTACTCAAAAATAAATTGAATATTTTCTCTTAAGTTAGGCTTGGGCATAGTAAGTGGCTTTAACCACTGACATCATGAGAGAGTTTAGATTTGCATTATTTTTTGTATCTCTTTGTCACTAACTTTCTTGGGATCAGTATTGGATGCAGTATGTGAGAAAGTTGCCTCAGTTAACTGGTAAAGTAAATGCACTACACCTTTGACAAATACAGATTTCCCAGCTTATGAGGAGACCTTTGTTCTGTGAACTGACTAATCACAGCTATAGTCTTGGGTTTAGACTTGCAATTAGCTTAATTTTAAGTTACAGTCCTTTTGGTATTGAGTTTTCAACACTGGTGTAATTAAAGTGTGGTTTCTGCAACTTCTTAGTTCAGGAAAAAAAATCAGTATCAGAAGGTAACTATTCAAAGTCTGGATCATTAATTTGAGCCCATTATATATATATTAAAGTGTGGTGTTATTTGAATGACAAAGTTGGTATTTCCATTGAAGTCTGATTCCTAGGCAGTATGTACATAGCTCTTGGGTTATCTTTTTAAGCGTTGGTCAGTCTTGAAGGGTCTGTGTTGATGAAGCATGAGAATGTTTTTCATGTTATTTTCAGCTTGGACTAGATGATCAGCAAGTGCTTAATTACCAGGTATTACAACTTAAGTCCCTGAAATACCTTTTGAAATGATCCCCCTTGTAGGGAGGAAAGGGGTAATTCTCAATAAGAGTAGGTTTAGTGGATTTATAATGAGGTTTTAGGATTGTAAATAAATCATTTTTATTTTGCAGATTGCTTGAGTTACCAGACACGCCTTAAGCTAGCTGGCATGTTGGTAAGCAGTGTTTCACTTTGAAAGCATCACCTGCTAGATGTAAAACCAAATAACAGAATTGAAAGCGTCAGACTGGAGCTAAAACTCTTACTGACTTTAGTGGAACCAAGATTTCACCCATTAACTTTCAGAAGAGTGAAATATTTTGATGTAGTAACTGCTAGAATAACATTAACTTTTAAAAGAATTGTGTAAAATAGAAACTAATGAATGACAAAGTGGTTTCATTTGTTTTGTGTTAAATGTGGTATATGATTGCTTATGTTGGGATTTTCAAAAGTATTTCTGAACTTGAGATGGAAAAATACTCTTTCCTGCATAGTTTTGATTTTTTTTGTGTGGGTTTTTGTTTTATTTGTTCTATTATAGGAAGGTCTTGCTAATGTAGGCTGGATGGACTGTGGCACCCAGGGTGAGCTCTGTGACAATTTAGATATCTCAACTAGTACTACAGCGTATTTTCCACCTGGAGCCACCATAAATAACAAGGAGAAAGGAGGTGTTTTGGTATGTGTTCTTTTTTAGTCATCTGTCTTAAGATACAAGTTGGTGACGAGGACAAATGAATGTATAAATAAGTCCCAGATTGATTATATAAACTGAAAAGATACTTTTTTCTCCTCTCATTTAAACTTGTATACCCTCATATGTGTTTATATATCTCCTGGCTTCTAAGGCAGTGATCCCTGGAGGTGGTCCTTGGTTTGCTGGTGTGCTGGAAGAGTGAAAAACAGCACTTTGCAGTAGCAGCAGCCTGTAGCTTGCTGTAGTCAACACCTCAGGAGCATCTCCAGGCAGCTTTGGGAATCCAGGAGTGGGATGTGCTCTGTGGCAGCCCCAAGAACCAGTTCTAAAGCTGCTTTACTCTCCTGGCATTTTTTTCATACAATCAACCAGGTTGGAAGAGACCTCCAAGATCATCCAGTCCAACCTAGCACCCAGCCCTGTCCAATCAACTAGACCATGGCACTAAGTGCCTCAGCCAGGCTTTTCTTGAACATGTCCAGGGATGGCAACTCCACCACCTCCCTGGGCAGCCCATTCCAATGCAAATCACTCTTTCTGGGAAGAACTTCCTCCTAACATCCCCCAGCCCAACTTGAGCCTGTGTCCCCTCATTCTGTTGCTGCTTGCCTGGGAGAAGAGACCAAAACTTTACTTTCCTCCAAAGTAAGGAGCAATAGGATAAGAGGAAATAGCTTCATGTTGTGCCATGGGAAATTTAGTTCAGATCAGATATTAGGAAAAGTTTCTTCACCAAGAGTTGTCAAGCTTTGGAACAGGCTGCCCAGAGAAGTAGTGGAGTCACCATTCCTGGGCATATTTACAAGGTGTGTAGATTTGGTGCTTAGGGTTTAGTGATGGACTTGGCAATGTCGAGATAAGGATTGGACTTCCTGATCTTGAAGGTCTTCCCCAACATGCCCTCAGTTTTTATTCCAGGAATAATACACCTCAGGTATCACAACTTTGAGAAATGCTGCTCTGAGCAGAGTGCTGACATGTGTGCTGAAAGTACTCCTACGATGTCTGTCAGTACAGATGATGCCGTTCAGCTCTATTCTAGTACTGCAACCTCCTCCTACCTCTCTGTGGTAGTTCTGACTTCCTTAATTGATGGGACACATTTCTCAGTTTGGAACATGTCTTGCTCCTTTTTTGTCACTACTGTTATCTATATCTTTCAAAGGAGGAAACTGAACTTGTAACCTTGTAACTTAGAACTTTTGAGTTGCTGATTTGTAGCACTTCCTAATTTTAAAAATGACTGAAACTTTGTACAGCAGACTTAAGGATGCCTGTAAGATTAGGCTTATGGTCAAGTCTACAAGAGTTCCAGATCTGCCTTTACATTTGAATTTGAGACTTAGCCCCCATTTGGACTAAATACTGTACCTAGAGTGTAACATTATAGGAAAAGAAGATAAAAAGCAGTATTCTGAGAGTGGTGTTTGTGAAATCCTATAGACAAAGAAGCAGCTGATCAAATAGCATTTATTAACTGTATTGTTAAGACAAAATCAGAATAATTTCCACAATACTTTGAGTATTAATCATCAGCAACCAGATTCATGCTTGTAATTCCTTATAATAAATACAGTTAACTTCCCTTCCTAGTTTCTTAACTCCTTGGATGCCAGAGAAATATATAAGGAAGTAATGCAGCATCTGCCAGACTTTGAAATTATCTCTGCAGCATCATTAGAGGTAATTGGAAAAAAAAAATACATTAAGATTTCTTTAATGTATGTTTATTATTCTTGCTTTTTAAAAATCCTGTTGATATAACAAAGTATTATTTATGAAACTTTATTTATTACTTTTTTTTTTACTGTAACCAAAATTCTTTTACACCTTTTGGCTATGCTTACTTTCGTTTGACAGAACAACAGAAGTAAGCAGGGGTGGTATTTACAGGACCATAGAAAACTGCAGAGATTGCCACTGACACTCAGCCTGCAACTATAACTTCCTGGGTGGTTTTTTTTTAATCAACTAAACTGCAGAGAGTTTTATTTTAAATGTATTTTGGCACTAATGTAAGAAAGAAAAAAAAGTACCTTTTAATCCTGATAAGTTATGTATGAAGTGAAATTAGAAGTCATAAAAGATGTTTGTGTCTTGGAGTTAAAAAAAAAAAGAGGGACATGTAGCCAGATGAGTTCAGATTGTTTTTCTTTGCTATCCCTTATGATGCAGTAAAAGGAGGTTTAGTGGAAGGGCTATGAGTGGAGGAGGTCACCCGAAGATCAGATTAACTGGGCACTCACTTATCTTTGTTTTTGGGGATGGGGGAAACTTCAAGGGGTTTTGCCATGGTAATTGCTTTTGTAATGTCTATCGCTGTATTCTCTCTCTCCAAATAGAATTCTGTATTTTCCCTCCAACTTGATTTGAGAGTTTAATCTCTGTCGTGCTCTCTTTAAAAAACCCACGACAAACACAAAAGGAATTTACAAGCTGGGAATAACACCTGATTTTTGTTTGTCTGTGGTTTTATTTCCTTCATTGAAAGGACCACCTGGCTCATCACCGATGGCTGATTTTCTTCCAGTTTGGGGAAAGGGATAAAGCACACATACAGGAATTTAAGAAACTTAAATTTTTACTGAAAGATGAGCACATTCAGGTAAGCCTGCTCACTCATGTAGTGTTCAGTGCAATTCACGTTTGGAGAACAAGTCAGTATGTTTTGCCATTGTTATTAAAGTTGTTACTACTGCCACTTCTAGTAGTGAAAGAGAGGAGTTACTATCATATGGTAGATTTGTAGCAAAGGGTTTCACTGAAAGCAAGCAATTATGTTTTCCATACAGTTTGAATGATTAAGTAGTAGTTAAGAAACATTCTTTTTTTAAATCTGCTTTCTCATGGGAAATGTTGCTGCAGATTCCATTCAGATAACACTTAAAAGTGAACACTTCAATATCGAATCAATGTATGTGAAACTACACTTCAGTTGTTTAGAAAACCAGACAATGACTTTGACATTTTTCTTAAGAAACAAAATTCAACCTTTGCACTGAAGACATATGGATTGTGTTATTCTGTAAGGCATATATTTTAAAAAAATATATATTACCTGACTAGAAGATCTTTAATGTCACATTTATTTTAGGTGTCTTTTTGCTTCCTTGCTATTTTATTTGGAGGGGAGAAAAAAAAAAGAGGATTCTGTAAGATTTTATTCTCTTTAAATTCAAAATTAACAAGGATTTTAATATCTGTGTTAGTAGTTTTACTGAAACTTGTTTGTCTTAAGACTTCATTTACAGAAAGACTACTTCTCCACATTTTTACCTTCTTTTCCTAACTCTTACTGCCTGTGGAAATATCTTAATCTATATAAAATAGGATGCCTTAATTAAAATAGCTCTGTCTGTTAAATAGGTTGGCAAGTTTGACTGTCTTTCCTCACCAGCCATCTGCAACAAACTGTATGTGTATCAGCCTTGTTTAGCAGTCTTCAAAGGAAAAGGAACGGGAGATTATGAAATTCATCATGGTAAGAGAAACTTTGGCAGGTTTAAATCATTATGTAATCACTTTGAGATTACACTATCTTTGGCAAACTGCATTTTTTCCCAAACAATAGTTTTGTAGTTTTAGTATTTGCTATCTTTCCCCTGACCTTACTGTAGCCGGCACAAACTTACTGCCATTTTCTGTTTCTCTTTGGGTTTTGGTTTTTTCCCCCCTGGGTAAGCACTCATCAGATCCCAGGAAATGTATTTTGTCTTTACTATCCTTTTTATTTCCATATCATTTACATTGTCAGATACAGATCAAATCTCTGAAGCTGATCAGGAGAGCTTCTGCTTTGGATAGGATAACCAAAGAGCATTGTTAAGGCACACCCTTCAGCGAGGCTTACCATGCTAGTTACACAGTGCTGCCAGCTTGAGAAACTTGGATTTGATTTCATATGTCACTGCACTAAAATTAATTCCATGTTTAAATGGGTTCCATCCAAGAAAAATCTAGATTGAGATTTTTACCACTTACATTTAAAAAGTGGCAGTTTCCTTGCAGGAAAGATTTGAACTACATTATTGTGTACTGCTGAAAGGATTAAAAGCACAGAGACTGAAGCAAGGCTGTAGGTGGAGTTTCATCCAGAATGTGGCACCAGATAGTTATGCAAGATGCAGTTCTCCTATTGCTACTGCTGAATATTGTTATGATATCTGCCATAGGGAAAGGTAAAGTTTCCTTTTTTACATTGTTCCTTGAAGGAAAGAAGATCTTATACGACATAGTTGCATTTGCCAAAGAAAGTGTCAACTCTCATGTTATCACACTGGGACCTCAGAATTTTCCTGACAAAGAGAAGGAGCCGTGGCTTGTAGACTTCTTTGCACCGGTAAATAATGCATTCCTACATTTCTCTCCTTCTAAACTGTCATTTAAATATGTAGCAAAATATTAGCACTGTCTTGAAGGTATCTTTAAACACCACAAGATAGTGCAATTTCTCATTCTGTGGCAGCACTAGTTCCTAGACTGTGTGGGGTTTGTATTTAGTGGAGTCTGTTGTCAGAGCAGCATATTACTCATCTCAAACAGCTTATGTTCTCCTGAGACCTGATGGGGGAAATTAATTCCACTTACTTGCATTTTATTTTCTAGTGGTGTCCTCCTTGTCGAGCTTTGTTACCAGAGCTGAGAAAAGCATCAGTACATCTTTATGGTCAGCTTAAATTTGGAACACTAGACTGTACTGTCCATGAAGGGCTTTGCAATATGGTAAGCTGCAGAAACTAAAAAAGAAAAAAACAACATAAATAAATAGAAGAAAAGCCTTTCAAGGTATATTGTTTTCATCTAGTTGAGGGCAGGGGGACTGGGGCAGACAATGCTTGTTCTTTAATAGACATTCTTAAAGGGTAGTAAACCAAACAGAACACCTGCATCATTTTTTTTTCAAAGCAAAAATATGTAACCACTGCAGATAAGCTATTAGTGCAAAATATAGGTCACACTTTGCTCCAATTTCATAGTCTAATTGGAAGACTCTGAAAGTGTTAGTATTTAGTAATTCCTGTTTTGTTAAGAGAAAAAAAGGAATAAAAGCAGAGGCAAATTTTTTTCTAGTGTGCATACAAATACATACATGCATTGGTTTTGTTTATCAGATGGGAAGAGAAAAACCAGCAAAACACTTGAAAAGACAAGTTTTTATATTGCTACAGTACTTACTGAAGATGTTTGCAGAAACAGTTCAGCTCACCTTAGCTGACTTTGCTTTTCATCTTTTAGTGCTTGAATAGTGTAGGATCAATTTCAGATGGGAAAAAAAAAATCTATTTCTTACCAGTTCACAGTTATTTAAAAACTTAGTAATGGAATGATTTTTTAAAATCTTGAACACCTTTCCATGTTTAAATTGCTTTACCTTCTGCTTCAATTAACCTATCACAGTAGAAATTATGGTATCAAATATATTCTGTTGTAGCAGAATTACTGAAATTATTCTGCATTCCAAAAAATCTTACATTTTGACAGTGTTTGTGCAACTGCACATCATCTTGTTCAGAAGAGCTTTTAACATTATAATGGTCAAATGCTTTTTACATTGTATTTATTTTAAAGTTTTATTTAGATGTGTTTGCACACCAAAGAATTAAAATCATGGAAGAATCTTCTGTTCAGTAGTAAACAATAGTTATTTATACAGAACAGACATTTCCACTTGAAGATTGGTAATAGCTTTAAAAACTCCATGGATTAACTCTTGTATTGTGGAGCATGACAAAAGAACTCCTTGCAGGGTTTTCAATTCAAAATGAACTACACCATCTCTGAATATGGTTGGCATCTTCTCTGTACTGATTTGTAGCAGTTTGAATTTCTCATCTGCATGCATGTCTGAGCAGCTGTGCTGTTGTACAAACTGGGTAGATTAGCAGCTGTGAGTCACCAATACCAGTGGTAGTTACAGCAAAGTAGAAGAAGCCTAATTCCTTGCAATTTCTTACTGTCTGTTTTATTAGCATAACATTCGAGCTTATCCAACGACTGTAGTGTTCAATCAATCTGATGTTCATGAATATGAAGGACATCACTCTGCTGAGCAGATCTTGGAGTTTATAGAGGTATGTAAATTATCATCCTGATGGCAGTCCTGCTCTGGGCACAGCTCATGCACAAACGTTTTTTTAGTGAGAAGATTCTGTGATTTTTTTAAAAATGTATTTATTAATTAGAGTAGTTGGGCAGGAAAAATCTGGGAATTGGTGCATAATGGATTCATTTCCCTTCTCTGTTGGTAATTTGTTTGAGATCATTAGCAAATAACTCAAGATCCCTTCCAATATCCAAAGTGACAGTAATGGGTTGTACCTTGTAGAGGTGATGAAGGAATCAGAATGATGAAGTGCTGTAATACTAAGATGAAAATGCTTCACATACACAGCTTGACACAGGAAATGCTTCAAAGTTTTGGTTATTAGCTTGCTGCCCTCCATGCTTCACAGTTGTTTCTTGAACTTAACTCACAGAACTGCAAACCACTAGTACTCTTCATTTTTGCTGCCGGGGTTCTGGCACTCATCTTTCCTCCAGCATTCAGGATCTCACACACAAGAGATCCACAGGCTGTTCTCCAGTCTTGGAAGAGACTGTTCATTCTTTCCCAGAAAGCCCAAAGAAAGAAGGTGTAAGAGCACATATGCTGTTGAGTGGGAGCAGGTAGAGATGAAGTCTTCTTCAGGTATACTCAGAGGTCCTTAGTGCCACCCTGCATCCCAGCCTGAATATCATGGCTGAGTCTCATAATGCCTGTTCTTTCAATGTAAGCTAAATTTCTTGTCTTTTGTGTCTCTTGATGGAGAAGAGGCAGAAATCCTTCCTTTTGCTGCCTCTCTGTTGTTTTTTTTTTAATATACAGTTTTTCTTGGCAAATAAGGTATAAGATTGTTGGGTTGAAGGGATGATTTTTTTGTGCTTCCCTGCATTTCAGTAGCTTAGAGTCTTCCATATTACAGCAGCAAGCAAATTTCACTTGTAAGAGGGACATTCTCAGAATCTGGTACAGTCTGTTTGCATGTGATGGCACTGGCTATGGGATAACTTACTGTTTCAAAGTACATGTCTACAAATTGTCTTTTCTTTAGGATCTTAGGAATCCATCGGTGGTCTCCCTAACACCAGAGACTTTTGTGGAATTAGTTCAGAGAAGAAAACGAGAGGAAGTCTGGATGGTTGACTTCTATGCTCCATGGTGTGGACCTTGTCAGGCTTTAATGCCAGAATGGAAGAAAATGGCCAGGGTAAATGACATTCAGACACTTTCCTGGTTTTGTGTCCTCTTCCATATAGTTATTCAGATGGTACAGCTGCTGTCTTAAGAGCTGTGTCAGCTGAGAAAGTCTAGCGATTCATACTGTGAACAAAACAGAGAATTCCTACCTTGTTTATGTTGTTTTGAAGAGAAAGTTGTTCTGTGCGCTTGGCTTTTCTTAAAGGCTCAGTACACTGATAATGTAACCCAGCTTTTCCTGTTGATACAAGCATGTTTTCCAAGTCCTGAGGAACTACAGACTTCCCCTGGTGCTTAGTGTTTTATCTAGACAACAGCTCTGCACTTGTTAAAATATAAAAGAGCACTTAGGCCTTGGTAGAACCTCTGAGGTGAATTTCAGATTAATGGAATTAAAATATATCCATCTTAATTGCTTCCATTATTAGGTAACTTTTTTTTCCCCTGAGATCTTGTTTTCCTCACTGAAAGGAAGTAAACATGAAATACCTCACACTTCAAGGCTTATCATCAGTTTACTGAATCACATGTATCTCAATCTGGAGCTGCTGGGATTGGGGAGCATGCTTCAGTTATGCAAGGCCAGCGTTCTTTCATGTGCAAAAGTATGATTACTTTAATGACAACTATCTAGGGTTTTCCAGATGTGTTTCCAGGAATTTGCATTGGAAACTTTAGTGGGAAAAAATATAATTGTCTTTGTAAACAAGTCCATGACTTCCAGACATTTTGAACTCATCTAGACTAGGGGTTCCAGCCAAGATTCTGTATTTCAGTCAAATGTCTGCAAAGTATGAGTAAGTCTGTAGTACACTTTCAGTAATCATCACCTTCCTAGCCCATGCCAGCTTCTTTGGGCATTTGCAACAAGTACAGTGTGTTCAAGACACAGACCAAGCGTGCAGTTGATAGCAGATCTACGCTGTATCAGGATCTGCTGTTAATTACTGAGCTTGTGATATGAAGCATAAGCATATGGTAGCCTTCATGCTAAATAATCACACTCCTATGTACCTTTTCTGGCAAGCTAAGTGCACCATGAGCCTTGCACATGAAGCTTATACTAAAACACATGTGCATGATGAGAATGCACCTGAGTGGCTAGCTCCCAGTGACCCATCTACAAGAAAGAACAGCACTTTGGATAATCTTGGTTTGGTTTTGTTTTTTTTTTCCCCAACTGAGCAATTAAGACTTAGTTCTGAAGTATTACTGAAAGTGTAGTAGTATCAATTAGCAAATTTGATTGTAGATTTTCTTCTTTTTTTTTTTCAGATGTTAAATGGTTTAATTAGCGTAGGCAGTGTGGATTGTCAAAAATACTATTCTTTCTGTCACCAAGAAAGTGTTCGGGGGTATCCTGAAATAAGACTCTTTCCTCAAAAATCAAACACAGCTCATCAATATTAGTAAGTAGTTTCACTTGGGAAATGTTAGATGATATAGAACAAAACAAATATGCAACTTCCGTGGTGTTAAAAGGGTTCATTTCTGCTACTAAAATAGGTTTTGACTGTGCTAGATGTTATCCACTTTGTTACTTCCAAGTACTGGTAATTTCATTTTGCCACATCATTTCAGTAATCTGAACTGAGACAACCCCAGCAATGTAGCTTTTATTTCTTGTTCTTTATTGGTTGCCAGTTTTCTAACTTTCTAAGTAGGTGAATTATATCATATGCTATAAAAATACTAGCAGGCCCAGTTGCTTGCAGCTTTCTCTTTAGACAGCAGAGTGATGTCACTATCCAATCATCCTCTGTGCTAACAGACTGCTGGCACTCCTGCAAAAATTGTCCAGCATACATCTAGTCATCTCATCCATTGTATCATTAGCATGGAAGCATTAATCATTAACAACAACCACCAAAAATCCACAGAAAATGAAATCTGGCTAACACCAAAGAGGCTGTCTCCTCTCCCCTTCACCGTTCTGTTTGAAGGGCCAGGGACTGCAGGAAGCACATGCCTACTTAAAGATAGATAACCATCTGAAGCACCAGCTGTGTGTGTTGCTTTGTTGATTTACAAGTTAATATGGTTGTGATTTCCAAGTTAATATGGTTGTGATGCCACCTCATCGTGGGATGTAATAGCAGACTGGTGTAGCTTTCATCATCTAGATCAAGTTTTTCTTAAAATTGGACTATTTTTTGGTCCAAAATGACTGAATTGGTCAATATGACTGTTAAGTGCCAGATTCCCAATCATGAGTTAGGTATTTCCTGCAAAAACATGGAAATTTGTCTCTTAAAGATAACCAAAAACTATATAATAGTATTTTGACCAGGTGACTGTATTCAAAGCTACCGTGAGAAACGTGTACATTGGTGCACAGGAATCCACAATCTCTTTTCTGACCTGTCTCTGGAATTTCAAAATGCCCCAAATGTTCAAAAAGAAGTCCTTGTCCAAGTAACAAGTTGACCTGGCTTTTCTACTGTCAAAGTGAGGGAAATGTGTATAATTAGGAACTGGATTAGTGTAAAGATTGAACATCAACTAGAAAATTTACTAAAATATTTTGATTTAATTCTCATGATTCTTAGAGCCTGCAGTTTTATCTGGAGTTGTTATTGGCAAAGAACTAACATACAAAATAGTTCTATCAAACCAAGTTACTTACTCTGTTTCAAACTACTGTCCAATTGGATTTTTATGTTTTATAGTAGCTACAATGGATGGCACAGAGATGCATATTCACTGAGAGGCTGGGCATTGGGGTAAGTTGCTTCACTAGACTTTGTCCACAAGCCACTCACATAGTTTGCTTGCTAGGAGGAAATAATTAAATGCTAGGAAAATCCAGACTTAGAAACACTTAAGTGTATGTGTTGTTGAGTTCAAGATCTTAAAGTTCCCATGTCTTTTAACTCAAGCTATTAAAATTTGGAGAAAAAGCACACTCCTTACTGTCCAGTCATTTCTGAAGGCTGTATTATCTTATCTAATACTTGAATAAAGGGATTGTCTTGTAACACACAGTGTACAGGGAGGATATTGTTAATTTTAGATTTTTTTTTTGTGTTTAAATGGAAGTTGGATGCATTTGAAGTTCCAAGTGGATTATGGCTGTTATCCCTCCTTTCCACAGCTATTTACCACAAGTGTCTGTAGATTTGACGCCTCAGAGTTTCACAGAAAGAGTTCTGAATGGAAAAGATCACTGGGTCATTGATTTTTATGCTCCTTGGTGTGGACCTTGCCAAAATTTTGCTCCTGAATTTGAGATCCTTGCAAGGGTAGGTTCTTAACTGTATTAGCAGATTGTTATACTTGTAATGGTTAAAATATCATTAGTCAGCACTTTATTTCTTGCACTTGTCAAAAAATTGTATACCTTTAATGGGCCTCCTTCTCATGGGAGGTCCATGCATTTAGGTACCACTTGCCAGTGGTTATTGTCTCTTGCACAGACACATAGACCCTTTTGAAAGAAAGATTTCAGCTCATGGTCAGGTGGCCACAGCAGCTGTGATATGCTTTGCCCTGAATTCAAGTAGGCCCACAGAACGTGATCCTTGCATCCAAAGTCACTAAGAAGCAAGCAACTGCTTTTTGATATTTGCAACATTTTCTGTTTACTTTTAGCTGCCCTCTTCCAGGTATTTGCCTACAGTCACCAATGGGATTTTCTTTCTAATAAATATTTCTTTTTAGGCCATTAAAGGAAAAGTAAAAGCTGGTAAAGTAGACTGTCAGGCATATGCCCACACCTGTCAAACTGCCGATATCAGAGCCTACCCTACTGTCAAGTTCTACCCCTACCATGGAACAAAGGTAAAGTGTCTCTTTTGTGTACACTGGTGAGCAGGTACTGTTAGGAGATGTATTTCATTTCACATTAAGACTTGAGCCTATTCCTGTAAAATATTGAAGTGCATGATTTTTATATTTGGGAGATGCAGTGAATTTCAGCAATACTTAAAGGAGTAGGACAGTGATAGAGTAGTAAAGTGCCATGGAAAAAAGAATAAATATCTAAAATGTGGAGTTAACCAGAATCAGGCTTTCATTTTCCTGAGATCTCATGACAAATTGGTTTGTAACCTTTACCAATTCCCCCACCAGCTACCAAAAGGAGGCAAAGTCTCTTCCTAACTGAAATGTAGACAACTTCAGCGGTAAAAAGTAAAGGGTTTTCAAGTCTAAAAGAGAAGTGACCCACACTGACAGATCACATGAATGTAGATTGTCCAGTGGCAGACTTCATCATGGCTGCCTACATTAAAGACTTAGCTGAATAAATGCAAGAAAATCGTCACTATTCCAGGTTTCTGTAAGGATCCAAATAATTAGTGTAGTTTTTCAAATGAACAGCAAAGAGTGGTTCTTACTACAAAGACAGGAAGAATTGTTGTGGAGACAGGGACCTAATGTGGCTGAGTCAGGAATATATAAAGGAAATAGAATTATTTTATTTTCCTGAAACCTCACCCCCAAAACTATACACAGAAATTAATTTAGTTTAAGTAGCAGACTCTGTCTCATTGAGAATATCTTACAAAAGATACTATAGATAAATTTGGCTGGTTTAGAAGTCAGGACATGGAAAAGGCTAAGCTATAAACACAGCTTTCCTAGTATCGATCAGGCTGAGCAGAAAGTTCACCACTCACAGATGAGTTAGGCTGAGAGAAAGGGAGTGCAGGTGCTTGTCAGCTCTCTTTCAAAGACATCCGAGGCTCCTTAGGCCTGTTAAGCTTGCACAAAAGGGTGCTTATGGTGGGAAGGGATGGTCTGGTCCCTCAGGAGCTTGTCCTTTGCAGCACCAAGGGACTCTCTGCAGGACCTATCCAGGCTGGGGAGAACTCTAAGGCAGACACCCCAAGGCAGGAAGTACCCCAATATTTATACCTTTCCTAGACAAAAAGTTGATTTACCACTTCCTAGGTGCGAAGACCACAGACAATCACCAGCCCAGTTCCAGCGTGGGCATCTGCATGGGTCACCCCTCATGCTGGAAAGACCCTTTCCTCCCCCCCTGCTTCAAGCCTGCAGGGCAGAGGAGTGGAACAGGTTTTTTGCCCCTTTCCTCTCCCGCTCAAGCCACAGGAGGAATGTTGGGGTGCCCAGGACTCCAGGACAGTTGTTTAAATGGAGACAAAAATACATCTATGCATCATAAATCAACCTACCAGAGCTATTGTCTTCTTCCTCACCTGCCTCCTGATTTTTTTTTCTGAAAATAAGCAGATTTTACATTCAGTGTAGAACACTGCTGATACAGTCTATACATTTTTTTTTCTATTTAGAAAAACATTCTTGGTGAATATATAGACAGCAGAGATGCAAAAAGTATTGCTGACCTTTTGAATGAAAAACTGGAAGCCATTCAAAATAAAGGAAAAAGAAAAAAATCTAGGAATAAGGTAAGAATAGCCCTTTAAAATGATGTTAGTATTTGCTCTTTGTGAAGTTTTAAATGCTATATATCCAAACAGAACCAGGTACATTTTACTTCTGGTCGTGTTTTGGTTACCATTATTTCTTCAAAGTCAGTTCTCTCTGTCCACAGATGGAGCAGAGAACACTACAGTGGCAGCATCAGCTCTGGCAAGCCTGAGCAGTGTTACAGCCATCCATGGAACAGCTGTGTTAGAGACAGATGGTTGAGATGTACTGCATCTTAAAATGTGATCCTCAGACTAGATTTAGCAAGCAGGCACAAATTACAGGGGTTGATGAGTGCAAGATTGGGATTGACATTTTAACTGAGAAAGAAGATACCAATACACAGCTGTTAAGAAGTACCCTGAATTCTCCTGAAGAAACATTTGCCTAGCTGAGAAATTTAAAATCACAGGGCAAAACACCAACCCTAATCTTGCTGATTTTTATTTGTACTTATAGAGTAACTTCATTGTTTATTTTCTTGTCACTAGGATGAACTCTAAGTGGCCCTGGAGATAGAAACAATTTAAATATTCTGAAGCTGTGAAAATAGAAGACACCAGAAGGAAAATATAAGGCTGATTACATTCATGATAGGACAAAAGAGATGAAAACTATTTTGAGTTCACAGACATCTGTGGCTGTATGAATTCTGTTTTAAACTGGGGGGGAGATTAAAGCATTTTGGGTTTGGTGGAGGCAGTCGATGTTTCTGCAAATGAATTCTGCTTATCCCTTTTCTGATGTAACTACTACCTTCTTCCAGTCAGACATTGGAGTTGACCAGAATGTGGACTGTATCACTTTGACCTACCCATTTACTAGTTCCTTATATTTTTCTGTCTTTTTTCAAATGCTTTTTGAATGTGGCACTCAGCCTGTGGCTGAATATGCACTCAGACCACTCTGCAATGCAGAAACACAAGGGATTGTCTACTTGAAAGACAGAGTTATCTGATGATTAGTCTACTTTAGGGTTGCATAATTGTGTTGTCAATTGCTAAGAAAATCCAGAGCTGGTAGCAGGATGTTTACTGAATTACATTGCTCCTATCCTTGAGTGGAGTACTGTACTGTGGCACTGAGGGTGGTACCTAGGCAAACAGAACTTTGAAGAGCTTCTTTGGTTGGTTGGTTTGGACCTTTTTTTATTTTCTTTTTTTAAATAATCAAAAAAACCCTTTAAAAACTTCAAAAGTCAGTGTTTCATTGACTTTCAAAACTTAAGCTGATGCTTCCATAGCATAACTTAATAGGTCATAACGTTATTACTGTGTTTTTAAATATGAATGTATTCTGTGGACACATTACCACTTTTCCTTTCCCTGCAGACAGGTTTTGGGGGTTTTCTTTGGTTGGTTTTTGTAGGTATTTAGGCAAGCAAGATAGCAAGTGCCTTTTTAATTTAAAAAAGAAACACTGTATATTGTAATGTCACCTGGTACATCTTCATAGAATTCCCTCTCTTTAGAGTAATATTTTTTCATAACTTCACCAACAAGAAGTACTACAGAAGAAAAACTAATTATTTGCTCCATTTAGACATTCAACATTGAAATGTTTCCTGTTTTCAATAAAATGCTGCTGAGAACTTGTCAGATGGACTTTTCTCTGTGCTCTCCCTGTATTTAGATTTGGCATGACGAGTTACTGTAGTGTGAGTATTAGAAATTTGTAAATACATTGTTACCTACAAGTAATTTATTTTATAAAGAAGGCAGCAATAAGTAAAAGGAAGAGATTCTAGTAACTTTCAAGACATGGAAATATTTCCTCCTCTGGGTTCAGTGTTGCCTCAGTTGCTTTGAGATATTGCAGAAAGCTGAGAAAGAAGAGGATGTATTGCACTGATTTTTTAAACAAAGTAGACCATTCCACATCCAACTTCAACTTCAGTCACAGTCAAAAATGAATTTTTTTTATATGACTTCTAGACAAAATCTATTTTGATCAGGTTTTGTTTGTATGTGCAACTGTAATTCCAGTTCCTGCCTTCTTTTTGAAGGAGGTCAGGGTTGCATACTCTAGGATCCAAGTGTCAAAAAATTACCTGGAATGGGCAGGTGCAGTTTCTTTATTCCTGTTAATGTAGTTTCTTCGTTCCTGTTAGCAGAAACAAGAGACTTTAATGTAGTTTCTTCATTCCTGTTAGCAGAAACAAGAGACTTTAATGTAGTTTCTTCATTCCTGTTAGCAGAAACAAGAGACTAGTAGCACACAACAAAAAAAGTGCTGCACCATCAGTCCCCTCCCTAAAAGGATGGGCACATAAGAACTTTGTGGCTTTATTATGGCTGTATTCATACTTCAGCTTGTTGAAAAAAAGTTACTTGATCACTTCCTTCTGGCTTAGGCACTTGTTGCATATAGAGAAATAACTGCTCTCCTAATCAAAATGTCTTCTGTGCTGACTTACTTTGTAGGGGCTATTGGTTTTGAAACTCATTTAGGCTGTGGGGAAGAGGACTTAGTTAAAATACCAATAAAGTTCATTTGTAAGATTTAATATTGTATCATGATACTCTCTCTGCATCCACTTTTTTACAGTTCCAAGATAGAGGCCAAATGGATGTATATGGGGAGAAAACAGTCCTCAGAACAGAGCATGCTGTAGATTGAGCTTGCTAAGACTTTTTTCTAAGTATTCCTGTTTGTATTTTTTTGAGATTGGGTTGAGCTTTTTTGGTTGCTTTTTTTGCTAGCTGTCCTTTCTGCAAGTTTTCACTAGGCAGCTTGAGGAAAGGGAGTGAATAAAAAAATCTGCCTTTATTCCTAGCCCCACAGATAAATACACCTACACACAAAAGAACAAATTCATGTAATTACATGATCCAGTTTTTACTACTCAACAGTTGAACTTGGTTATTCAAGACACTTCTGGAGCAGCATTTTTTTAAATAAGAATATCCTTGAAGTAACCAAGTCATTCAGTTCCTCCTGGGGAATTGTGGAGGCAGTAGCATTGCCTCAGTTCTTCAAAAGTCAAATTAAAAAAGCCAACTACAAAACAGATCACCCAGCTTAATGCAAACTCTTCTCAAAGCCTCCAAGACAAATTCTCATTGTCAACAAGTACTTTAGAATACATTCCCCTACCCCCAATGCCAAACAGAGATCAAAATAAATTGTATTTTAGTCTTTGTTTTGATATTTAATATTTTAAAAGAAAAGCCTTCAAACGAAGTGGAAGATTAATTGAAACAGTATGTGAACAAATGCTCACATTTTAACGTTCCACCATTCCTCAGTCCCCCCCCTCTCCTCCCCTGAATAAATTTCAATTTTAATGTCATTGTATGACCAAGATCCTTCCACTTCTACCTGTAGCTAGCATTTATTATCCCTTATTCTTCACTCCTTTCCTTACACCATTCTCTAGTGGAACTGTTCAGCTGGTTAGACAAGTGTGATGACCTGTGGGCTTTAAGCGTCTGCTGCAAAACATCTCTATCAAGCCAAATCAGAGCACAAGCACTCTCCAGGTCCCCTCTTTCTTTTTTTAGGGCTGAGAGAGGCATGAAGTAAACACTGGTAGTCTTTCTCAAATTAACAAGCAGGAGGCTGGCCTTGTATGTTCTCCTCGTGTAACCCATGGACAAGAAAGGGCAACATATAAGAAACCACAAAACAGGTGCATGCTGTACAATAGGTGAAATAGCACAGATGGCTTTCACGTTTCTCTTGCATCCTGTTTTGCTTTAATTAAAAGAACTTCCAGGGCTGTTAAGTATCACTAATCTGATTAATTACTATGCCTCATACTAAAAAAACAAAGTTTCCAAGACATGTTTGGCTTCTTCAGCTTCTACTGCTACTACAAGGCATAAAAACAGAATGGAGAAAATACAGCAGAAGTTTCAAGCAACAGATTGGTTTTACACGGTCTGCAGTTGGAAGGGACATGTTTTGATTAAAGTTGGCAAGGCTGATTTTTTTTTCCATTCATGGACAAGTTTCAGGTGTAATTATTTGTAGAAATACCATATATTTTTATCAGTTGAGAGAAGGTTTAAAAGTTTTCTTCTCGTGCATTCCTGCTGAATTTAACTGAAACTTTGCATCTGACAACAGTAACGTTCCAAGTCCAAATGCATTCAGCCTTGGCCTTCTCTCTAATGCTAGAATTCATTACTCTTTTTTTTTTTTTCTTCCATCTCTACGTAAACCAGCATGCTTTGGATAATGAACAACTAAAGGTAAACCATCAGCATGGTATTAAGTACTTAACCTCCAACATTAAACAGATGACTCCTTGCAATGCTAATTTTCTAGGCTCTAATTAGACTTCTTTCTGTGTTAATAGCAATTATTTGCAGATGACACCAAGCTAGGAGCAGGTGTTGATCTGTTGGAAGGTAGGAGAGCCCTGCAGAGGGACCTGGACAGGCTGGATGGGTGGGCAGAGGCCAGTGGGATGAGATTTAACAACGCCAAGTGCAGGGTTCTGCACTTTGGCCACAACAACCCCAAGCAGCGCTATAGGCTGGGGACTGAGTGGCTGGAGAGCAGCCAGGCAGAAAGGGACCTGAGGTTCCTGGTAGATAGCAGCTGACCATGAGCCAGCAGTGTGCCCAGGTGGCCAGGAGAGCCAATGGCATCCTGGCCTGCATCAGGAACAGTGTGGCCAGTAGGACAAGGGAAGTTATTCTTCCCCTGTACTCAGCACTGGTCAGGCCACACCTTGAGTACTGTGTCCAGTTCTGGGCCCCTCAATTCAAGAAGGATGTTGAGGTGCTGGAACATGTCCAGAGAAGGGCAACAAAGCTGGTGAGGGGCCTGGAACACAAACCTATGAGGAGAGGCTGAGGGAGCTGGGCCTGTTTAGCCTGGAGAAGAGGAGGCTCAGGGGTGATCTTATTACTGTCTACAACTACCTGAAGGGGCAGGTGGGGGGTGGCCTCTTCTCCCAGGCAACCAGCAATAGAACAAGGGGACACAGTCTCAAGTTGTGCCAGGGTAGGTATAGGCTGGATATTAGGAAGAAGTTCTTCACAGAGAGAGTGATTTCCCATTGGAATGGGCTGCCCAGGGAGGTGGTGGAGGCACCGTCCCTGGAGGTGTTCAAGAAAAGCCTGGCTGAGGCACTTAGTGCCATGGTCTAGTTGACTGGATAGGGCTGGGTGCTAGGTTGGACTAGATGATCTTGGAGGTCTCTTCCAACCTGGTTGATTCTATGTGGATTCTATGTGGATTTTCTGTTGGCAGCTACTAGTTGAGCATAAAGAAGACTATTTCCTAAAGGAGCATGTATGATCAGTATATTCTGCATACTATTTCTTGACTAAGGCTACAAGAATCATGGCTGCTAACATTTGGCATGTATTCTTCATAAGCTAACACATCTTGTAAGAAAACATCTACATTATTTTCAATGTCAGTGGGTCACAAAATTCCTAATTACCCTCTCAGTGATTGCAGTTTAACTATGAAGCAGGACTGAGTCAAGAGCAGCAAATGGTTAAACTGCCTTTTTTTTTTCCTGGAGGTGCCTTCAGGAAAAAACAGCTTCACTCACTAAATTGCTTTTGATTCAATTCTTAACATGTACCTTCATTTTCTGTATATTATGTGCATTTAGTATATTCTCTGCATATAAATAAGGATACCTACAGGAACTGGATATGAAAATATTTATCAGTAGGACTTTTAGGACTGCTAGGCTTGGCTTGCTCTTTAAAGAATGGCCAGGTTGTCATTGCCACTGAAAGGAAGAGAGCTCTGAGATAGGAACACAGAGATGTCTGACCTTTTGACACACAACCTCAACCACCAAGCAAAACGTGATGAGAGATACTGGAAGAAAGTAGAAGCTGTTCCCCAAAACTAAAGTAAATAAAAGTTACAGTAGTCATGAATTCTGACATTCCTATGGTGAGAATAATCAATATTCAAATACTGTACCACATTCAACCATTGTTCCATAAAGAACACAACCATAAAAATAGTTTCCTATGGAAATACATGTACCTAGCAGGTAAAGTGGAATTAACAATGTTTTCACTGTACAAAGCTTTAAAAAACCCACTTTGCTAACATCACAGGTTTTGTACAGACATACCGAGATCACCATTCCTTTCTTGCTTCTTTCAATAGAAACAAATTTCACAGGACGGAGATCCCACACAAACACTTTCTTTGACAAGGAGCAGGATGCAGCTGTCATGTTTCTAGAACAGAAAAGGTACCTGGCCTCACTGAAGTGCTGATACAGAACTTCTGTCCTCAGTTTCTTCAGAGGTAAATTCACAGCACATTTAAACATCTAGAAAACAACAAAAAACTGCCACTAAGGTCATAGCTCCTCTTACAGCTATGTCCTGAGAGACGATTTAAGCAAGCATAGAGTGAAGGAAGAACCGGATGGCCAGCAGATGGCGGTGACGATTTCGGAGTTAGTCTCCTGCGGGTCCTCGAAGAGCTTTGGCTTTAAAAGCAAAACGTAATGAGCTGTAATCTGCTGCTGCGAGTACACAGTAATCAGTGCTTTGTTCTTCAAACCTACGTTTTCAGCGACGAGAGCTTCCTAACTGCAGTAATCTTTAAAATTATTTGTCCCGATACCAAACAAATAACAACATCCAGGACCTCCTAACACAGAGTTTTGTTTTGAAGACAAGAAAGCACTCCACGGCAATTTCACTTGCAAGTAACAAAAGGCTAAACATCTCTAAGGAATGGTAGGGAGTATTTGTCAGTAATTTACTGCTTCAGCTACAGGAACACCCTTACTTGGTTTAGGGCATTCTCGCTTTTCTGCTTTTAACAGGGAGGGGATTGTGCCTGGTCACAGATGAAGCACCACAAAATCCTCGGAGCTGAAGGCAGGATGATTCTGTTACTGGCAACCAAAGACCACCCTTCTGTAAGAATAACTTTCCAATATGATAGTTGCCATAAATCAACTTTTGTACTCTTCTCTCTCCTACTGACATGATTGCTTTTCTGCAGGCTTGCTGTTTTCCCTATACAGGGCATTTCAGCACGTCAGAGGTGAGGCTGTTAATTACTAAGCCTAGACATTTCTCCTTCAAAATGGCAAGATTTTACAACCCACCTTACACATTTACATGTACAGCTGTTTCTGTCATCCTGAGTATTGACTGCAATATACCTTTCACTACCAAACCTCTATTCTTTCCCCTCAGGACTCCTCACACCACAGGTCCTTGCATACCTGGCACATCTCTTCTGTTTCCAGAACTTGTTTACTTGATATAACTGTAAACAATGAGGAGTCAGAGCACAACATGCTGTGGCTGTAAGAACAAAGGACCAGTTAGGCAGCCTTCAGACTGAATGTAGGAAAAAGCCTTCAGATTAGGATCAGAGACCTTCTGTCAGCTACTGCTGGTAACACAAGTTCACCTACAGACATCTACAAGCAAGGCCTCCAACAGAGAAGCTACCCATAATCACAGAAATGGAAGAACAATGTAAGCTCCACAGATGACACAGACCAGCCAGAAAGAATCTCATTTAAGATAAAAACACAAGCCAGCAGTGTGCTCAGGTGGTAGAGAAGGCCATCAGCATGCGTATCAGGAACACTGTAACAAGCAACACTGGGGAAGTGATACCCCCTGTGCTCAGCACTGGTAAGGCCTCACCTTGAATACCACGTTCAATTTTGGGGCTCTCAAAATAAGACTGTGAGAGCCACAGAACACTGGAACAGGCTGTCCAGAGAGGTTGTGGAGTATTCTGCTCTGGAGACGTTCAAAACCCACCTGGATACATTCCTGTGTTACTACTCTAGGTGATCCTGCTCTGGCAGTGAAGGTTGGACTAGATGAACTTTCAAGGTCCTTTCTGTGATACTGTAGGATTCTGTGACCTGCAGAGCTGCCCAGAGGTCCTACTCATTGGAAGAGATGAGCTGCAAGACAGAGACACAACGCACATGCTTACACTGCACACAAAGCTGGCAACCTCCAACAGAGCAATTTCTGCAGAGCAAGCAGAAGACTTAGCCTCTAACCAAAAAAACAGGATGCTCTACCACATGGAATTAAGTCAAGTATGATTTAGTCACTTTATTTGTACCTATATACATTTTAATTCTCTAAGTAGTCAAGGCATCAAATATTATTCTCAAATAGTTTAGTACATCAACTTTATAAAATACAGCCAAACCAAGGTAAATTAGAAATACACACTTTATGGTACATTAAGTGCTTTGAATAATTATTAGTCTGACCACCTGCTAGTGAGCAATTGGTTTGTTTTTGGTCATTCTCACAGAGGAGTCCACTCCACTGGTAACAATCCTGAGCCCAACAGAGCTACTTAATCAGGAAGATTCTCATGTGATTTTGAGAGACAAAATGCATCCCCAGGCTACTACAAGGCATTCTGCTGTCTACATGACGACTCTAAGCAAGTCAGTCATCACTTCTGAGACAAGATTTAGACATTTGTCACAAGGCCTCAGATCAAAACAACAGAAGAGATATTGTAGCTGAGAAGAAATGTAGTCTTCAAGTTTGCAATGGGGATTTGCTGACATGCATATATACCGCACCTGTGTTATGAAGAAATAAGACTCTAAATCCAAGGGCTCATATTATACCTAGGCTGCTCCCCAGGGAGATCCTTAGGCATGCTGCAGGGACACAGACCTAACAGCCCCACAAGGAGCTACCTCAAAATTCTCTTAAGGATCACTACTCTTTTGAGAAAGTCAGCTTTGCAGCAAGTGAAATGTAAGGACAAGTCTTCTCCTGAAAATGGAGCATTTGAGATCTGTTCAACTGCTGGGATTCAAACTAGAAGTGCAGCTCTATGACACATGGTATCCAAAGATGTCCCAGTTCAGGCTGATACTACGGTTATTGGACTACCCTTACTAATAGATTTCTATTTACTCCAGGATTAGTTAGCTGTTGATGTTAACTCAAGGTCACTCCTGCAACTGCTGTAACTTCCGCCCAAGAGGATCACAACTTGCACATTTGAGCTCCAAGTTCACAGGCTGCAGAACAGCTGGCCAGCAGAATGTTCTCCCACTTCTCCTGCACATGACAGCATGGCCCTCAGCACTGCAGAATATTAGCTAGTGAGATGATCACGTTGCTTTAGAACCAGCTGTCTGGAACTCCAGAAGACAAGCAATGTGGAGCAGCCACACATCACTGGAGTAAGGGCTACTGGTGACCAGGCAAAGCCAGTACATCCCAGCTCTGGGTTAGACTAGTGCAGATGCCATGACACTGCCCATATTCATGCTCCATCAACCAATCCACGTACTGACAAAGGTGAAAGGAAATATAAGCAGCTATTATTGGGTCACCTTAGCTAGTCAGGATAGACAAGTTTTCCCTGTAAACTTTAGGATGGAAAAAGAGGAAGAATACAAGTAAACCTGAACTGAGACTGGAACAGATTCAGGCTGCCCGGCATGCCTTTTCAACACTGATGGACCAAGACAGCAGACAAATGGCACAGAAGTGAGAGCAGCATTAATCTAATGGACTCTTGGTTCCTCACTAAACAAAGCCATACACACCACTAGCTACTGTAGGAGTGTGTTTCCACACAGAGGGCAAGATGAGTCCCAGAGGTAACCAATTGTGCCTGATGTGGTGTGTTGGACCTGAAAAGATTCTGGGTCAGAGGAAGCAAGAAGTACCAAGTCATCTTTCCACAGCACACATCACTGCAGCCTTCAACACTGCATCCCAGAAACAATGATTACATTGTACAGAGGAACTGAGAATACTGCTATTTCTGCTGCTTCAGGGTCAGCATCTTTGGTCATCCTCCAGAAGGGCTTTGCAATGTAGTGGGGAAGACCTCGTCCAGCACAAACGACTGTTGCCTCCTGGCAGCCCAGACCCGAGTTGCACTGGTTGTTTTCAGAGACAACAATTAAATTCTCACTGCTGGCATTTTCCTTTTTTCAGTTCTGCCTAGCTGCAATTTCTGAACAAAGCCATCTGCTGTAGAAGAAAACGCTGAATAGAGGAGCAGTGAACAAAATGCACATTTCAATTCATAGTTACAGTGAAGGTGGCATTATCAGGCAACTGGTCAGAATGAACAAGTGGTCACAAAGAGCTACACTGTCCCAGACTCTGTGTTTGTTTGAAGTCCCCTGGATCAGAGACTGTCAAAAGACATTATTCCTGCCTCTCAAACTCACAGATCCCCCTGTTACTTACTGGCCTACATTATACTGAAGCTAAAAAGTGAACACATCACCTACAAAACCAGGTAAAAATCAATTAAAATGGAAAGAAGTGCTACTTCTTACCATAACAGAGATTCACAGGTTTGCACATCTTATCCATCATTCAAGACACTTGTTAGTTCAGGTTTGTTTTTCTTACAGAAAATGACAACTACATTCATCCCAGTGGTGGGGAAAAGAAATAAAAACACTGCTGAAGAGAGCTTTCCCCTTGGAACTGCACAGCGTGACAAGATCTGGATGCTCATTCTCATCAGCACATTAAGACCACAAGAAAAACATTGTCCTGGCAAAATTTCACCATGAGGTAAATGCACTGTTTGAAAGTCTTGGGGAATTGAAATGGATTTGATCTGTCAGGAATGATGGCTTCACTAAGGAAAAAGTTGTCACTGCAAGGCAGTATGCTTCATTTTTCTTGCAACGTAGTGCCTTCTGCTAAGGAAAGAGCTTCATAACTGTAATTAATCAAGTCTTGTTAAATTAAAGGGTGTATTTTTCAGTTACCTGCTTTTGGGGATTTGGACAACATTCAGATCAAGGTGCTGCCCAGGATTAAAGGAATCTGTTCTGGGTTTCGCAGTACGCTGATGACAGGCAACCCATTTTTATGGGATTCAGATAAAATGAGATTGCAACAGATAAAGACAGAATTGTATTGAAGTAATATAACTTAAAAGATGTCATGATATGGCATTAGAGTGGTGAAGCTGCCTTTTAAAAACAGTACAAATAAAAAAAAATACTGTTTGCAGAACCCAGGAAAAACTGAAGCTACAGAGCATAAGTGAGACATTCATGGATCCTAACCAGAACTGCTGCAGACCACTGCAACAGCAGAACTCAGGAATTAACTTCATTCTTCTCTCCCCCCTGCACCAATGTGGGCAGAGGGCAACTTCACATTTGCAGTATATATCCACTACAGAAACATGAACTGCTCATATTCAGCACCACTTAGGCAATGCAAGACTTCAAGATCATGTCCTTCTACAACATCATGAAATGCACAGTACCTCTTCCAGTACTCTTATGTGGAGATAGTGTCACTGTCCCTACTGACAGGAGATGTCTCTCATCAATGCTGTTCAGTGGAACCCTACAGTTTAGATCCTCAGTGAAGCTGGTTAGCTTATCGACCTCCAGAAGAGGACTGAAGTGCAACAAGCAGATTTCACAACATGAACACATGGCCAGTGTAGACATGGAACTGCAATCCTCCTTCTTACTGCTGACAGACTGCAGGAAGGGAGTGGCCTAAAATGTCATCATCCTCTTGTGCTTTCCCAATATGGGTTTTAGCTTAGCAGTTCAGGCCCAGTCCTGTCCAATGGTCTGGCACCATCAGGAAATACTTGTCCATAGCTTCACAAAACCTGGTCCGGTACAGCTCTGGAGAGACGACAGTTGGCATCTTACCTAATGTGTGAGACAAGAGCAGTTAGAAATGGGCTACAGAGTATACTGCAGTAGAGAGGGGCTACATGAGACTGCAACACCAGACAGCAACATCATGAAGGCATACTGTACTCAGAAGGGTTTTGGAACCAGCTGCCTTAAGTTTCTGTTTGTTTGGGGATTTTTGGGTGGGTGGGGTGTTGATTTTCCAGAGGGCTTTTTGTTCTGGTTTTAGGTTGGGTTTGGGGGGTTGGGGGTGTTGTTTGGTTGGTTGGTTTTCTTAATACATTTTCTAAACACATTTAGGAGGTAAGACAGATCAAGGTCTGAATCCCTAATATTTATCTGAGATATCTGAAGTTGCAGAAACCACCTAGGCTTTTAACATCAGCCCTGATCAGATTTGCTTCTTTTCCTATTCTCCCATTTACAGATCTTTGAGTTTTTCCAACACAGATGCAAATTTCTCCCATGAAGAATTTCACTCTATGGACATGCTCTTACCTTCTCCAGACACTTAAACAGTGATAAATTAAGTGTTCCCCTTCCCTTCTCTTTCCAGTCCTCCTACTAACATGTTGCCAACACCAGGCAACACTACACAAAAGGTACTCAGCTCACTTCTGAAAAAAAGGAATTCCTCAACTCCTCAAAATCCAGGAAGTAGTCAATCATTTGATAAGGATTCCTCCATTCTAACAGCTCAGAGTATATCTGATTTTCTGGACTCAGAAAACATCTTCTGAAGCTAGGCAGCAAGTTTTTTTGCTATTATCTCTACATAGATGATTAAGTTTGTATGTGAGTAGCTGGTAAGTCAGAAACCATAAATGTCAAGCCTCATAAGCAGGTGACTCACCTTGCCCTCCTAAGATGCCAGTTGACTTTACCACCATTTCAAGCTTTTTGTCCCAGGTAAAAGTGCGAATGTAGTCTGTTGCAATTCAAAAAGATGAATTAGAAGAATCCACACACAGACATATCTGCTATAACTCAACACCATTCTAAAACGTATCTCTTCCCTCTTAAAAAGGGCCAGAAACAGTGAGCTTCCATAGCCAAAACACTTATCAGTTTCCCTATGAGTTGCCTCACTTTCCAAAGTATTGATCATCTTTGGGTAGATTGAATATGATATCTCAAAAGCCCAGGAAGATGACAATCAACTCTTCCAGCCTCTACAAAAACAGTCTGTCAAGGCATGTCTGTATTTACCCATGACAGAGTTTTGAGGGCTTATTTACAAGAGTCATTTAGTTGACCTTCATCCAGAAACATACCAAGAAGCCCCAGTTCACCATAACAGCTCCTGTACTGCAAGAACCAGCAGCATCAAAACCCAGACACCTTTCTATGTAAGCCAGTAGTATTTGTCATCACCACAGCTTGACAACAGAAAGGAAACACTTTATACTTCATGATATGGAGGACTGGAAACACCAGTGAACCCGACTAGAAGAAGGGGCTACAAGAGGACTTCAGAATTGTTACCAAGCCCCTGTCAGAGAAAGCATGTTCATTCATTACAAAGACACAAACATTTTGTTCTGCAAAGCTGAAGCTGCATTAGGTTCAAGATATCCAGTAATAAAAAGCTTATCTCCTGACATCTGACAACTCTAACTCCATGGTTTTCAATTTACCATTTCTAGATTTACAAAAGGCCACCATAAGTATCTATGTTTCACCTCAGCTGTGCTTTACACAAAACTCATCCAGATCTACCAATCTTAAGACTTACCCATTGATCTGAAAACTCTTTGAAAATGCTCAGAGTGCTTCGGGGCTGTATCATCAGTTCCTCCACTAATTATTGTCACTTAATCCCCCAAGGCCCAGAACCCCACAAAACAAGGCCTACAAATAAACTCTTCATCTTTAGATGAAAGGCAAATTTCTGTTGTGCAAAATACTTGAAGATGAAGCCATTTTGTGGGACACAGAATTGACTCTTGGAAACGAAGCACCATCAAAACCTAGCACAAAAATACTTGCAGACAGGAAATCATTTGAAAAAAAACTTTTCTAGTTGAAAGCTAAAATCCCAGCTAGAGAATTACAAGTTGTTATTACTACTTTCTCATTTTCCAGGTTTTTGGATATTTGGGTAAATGGGATGAGGTTCTATTCCCTCTGCATGTGTGCCATTTTGCTGTCCTATTGAAAGCCGTACATGATTTAAGAGTATATATGATGCTGAAAGCTAACAGTCCCTTCACTGTGGTGACATCAGCTGTTGATGATCTGAAGGAGGCTGCTTAACACAAATATTTTCAAGAGAGAACATGCCTGTTGTATCAGACTGTGACAATGTTCTCTAGATAATACCCTGAGAACTTAAAAGTACTCAAGCTAAACCTGCAGCAGGGGCAAAACTAAAATATTAGTTTGGCCTGAGTTCTGACATCAGAACCGATGAACAGATCTGACATCAAAATCTCTTATCTGTTTTAGATCCCAGTGTGACACAGGCAACAAGTTAGGTCTGTGACATTTAACTTCCCTCTTCCTTTCCTATCAATACTGTTTCTCCTTAGATCCATCTCACCTCTTGACCCCAAAGTTAAAATTTAAATGTCTATGTAAACATTACTGATCTGAACTTTAAAGATTAAGCACGTAACAGCACACAGAAACCTTCCCTACTTCAACTGGAGTCTAAGTGTAGGTTAAACACCAATTGGATTGTTTTTTCACTACTTGTGGGGCCTCCTGAACATATTCTTAGTAATGCATGAACTTGTGTCAGTATTTGCAAGAGCTGGAGAGATGACCTCCTGCCTCTGTTTTGAGAATGTGTGAGAGCTGAGGGTGGTGTTCCATCAGGGAGAAGACAAGCTTTGTATCTCTGTGGTAGTGTAGTTCTAAGAGTACTATAAACATGTGAAAGAGAAGAAAGCAGTTTCACCAGCTGAAAGGGAGAGAACGCAAGAGATAACCTACCAATGATCCCAACGACCAGCTCATTATTGGTATCATCACGACCCACCAGCAGGGAATAGTCGATGATGAGGTGGCTGGAGAGGAACTGGGAATCACTGTGTATGGAAGCTCTCAGCACAGCCTTGCAATGAGAACGGATGTACAAAGGATTGTCCCGGACCATCTTCAGAAGGTTCTCATCCAGCAGGACTACATCACAGCTTTCTTTGCCTGTGTCTGTTTTAACATTTCTGTTCCGGAGGGAGCCCTTCAGATCAAACACCTGTAAAAGGAGAACAGCACTACTTTGTTCCACTGTTCTGTGAAATTAGACTTCACTGTACCTAGCTGCAGTGTTTGGGAAGGTAACACAGTCAGGCAGGTCTTTCCTTCTCTGGAGGAGAACGACAACTAAAGAACATTCTTGTGCCACAAGAATTGGAGTTTCCTGAGTGGAGACTAGTATGTAAGCCCACATGAAAGTTCTTACACCTCAATTCACAAATTTTAGGCAGGTTATTTAATGAATATTTAGTCTAATATAAGGGAGAGTATCTCTATTTTTACGTTGTATGAGTAAACTCAGTTTTCCAGCCAGCTTCTACAAAATCATATGCTGACAGAAGTAAAGGTTTGAAGAGGGGATGTGGGTCTTGCATGAAGCACTATTTAACACCCACTGGCAAGGCAAGAGACAGTCGATCATTAGGTTGCACAGGATCTCTGGATGTCTCCAGCCCAATGTCCTGCTTGAATGAGGTCCTGTTAAAGAGGTCCTGTAAATTCACAGATGACACCAAGTTGCAGAGGACTGACAGTCTGCTAGAAGGTAGGAAGACACTTTAGAGAGACCTGGACAGGATATGTCAACAGGCTGAGGCCAACAGTGTGAGGTTTAACAAGGCCAAGTGCAGAATCCTACACTTTGGCCACAACAACCCCAAGCAGTGCTACAGACTGTGGAATGAGTGGCTGAAGAGCAGCCTAGTAGAGTGGGACCTGAGAGTGCTGGCTGACCACTGCCTGAACATGAGCCAGCAGTGCACCCAGGTGGTACAGAAGGCCAGTGGCATCTTGGCTTCTATCAAGAGTAGTGTGGCCAGCAGGACTAGGGATGTAATTCTGCCCCTGTACTCAGCACTGGTGAGGTCTCACCTCAAGTACTGTGTGCAGTTATGGGCCCCTCACTGCAAGAAAAATATTGAGGTGCTGAAGCGGGTCCAGAGGAGAGCAACAAAAGTGGTGAAGGGATGGAAGAGAAAGTCTTATGATGAGAGACTGAGGGAGCTGGGGTTGTTTGGCCTGGAGGAGACTGAGGGGGAACCTTATCACACTTTATAATTATCTGAAGGCAAGCTGTAGTAAGGTGAGAGTCAGGCTCACCTCCCAGGCAACTTCTGAGAAGATGAGAGGGCATGGCCTGAAGCTGCACCAGGGGAGGTTTAGGTTGGATGTCAGGAAGCACTTCCTAATGGAAAGGGTAATTAGACACTGGAATGTACTGCCCCTGGACGTATTTAAGGAAAGACTGGATGTGGCACTTAGTGACATGGTCAAGTCGTTGTGGTGGTGTTAGGTCATAGGCTGGACTTGATCTCAGAGGTCTACTCCAGCCTTGATAAGTCTGTGAAAGTTAGTCAAATCTTGACTGGCTAGGGCTTGAACAAATTAAAGGATGGAGTCTAGTCTCTTTGGGTCTTTGCCTGACCACTCTCACAATTTAAAAAAAAGAAAGAGAAAGCAAAATAAAATCCTTTACACCTATCTAGAATTCCTTCAGTTCACTTCCTCAAGGATCATTTGAAAGTAGGCACTGGGAAGGAAGGTAGAAGGAACTGATACTATCTAGTTTTAGAGACATTTGTTGAAGAGAATTTTCCCTCGGTTGTTTTCTCTGGCCTTCATTTGACTGCCTCAAAGTTCACTACTGCTTTACTAAGAACAAGACTGAATCCAAAAATCTTGTCTCACACAAGTTCAGGGAGAGAACAGCAGGTTCAAAATATTATTTATTTCCCCCCCTACTACACAGGAGCTTATCATCTCCATGCATGAGGCCCTCCTTCTAAACAGATAGTTCTGAAAGCCCTACAAAAAAAGTTTCACACTCTTCTAATCAGGCTGGCAGCGTGTTCTCTTAGACACCAGAGATAGAGGGATAAAAAAGACTTCCAAAACCTGAAGATTGCACTGAACTAGCCAATACAAGTTACCAGCAAGCATGAACTGTCATCTTTCAGCAGTGCTAGATATAGACAGCACATGCAGAGTTAGAAGACACCTAGACAACTACTGGTCAACTCTGCTCTTGCTCCCAGTCAAAACTGCACTGCAAGGGAACAGGATGCTTGATTTTTACCTGAGCCATTTTCCTGCCATAGAAAAGATTTTCCATGACAAGCAGATCCAGCTTCTTTTCAGTGTTGTTTTGAGAGTTCTTGTATCCAATTCGATATACCCCAAGGATTTTGGCCAGTGCTGTGGGCTTCTAAGGAACAGAAGATATGAGGTGAGATATGCATGTACACAGCTTGCCTGTGTGTACAGACAATCAGGAACTGCATAGAAGCACCACTGTTCTGTTTGACCACACATTATAGCTTAGAAGCTTTAGCAGATTTCCCACTTTTTAATCTTAAAAACACATTCTCAGTACAACTCATACCATCTGACACTGTTACATAAAAGGGGTTAAGAGAAACTGTTACTAGCTTGTAAAATATAGAACACTATCTAAAATATTTATTTTTAATACCTTCTGCTGAACTGCATTAATGATGTAAGTGAAGTAGTGTGGAGCAAAGTCAAGGAATGACTGGACTTCCAGACGAGGCATCTGCTTCAAGATGAATCTATCATCTGTTTTAACATTAGAGAGAGGCAAGAGTTACATACAGTATGTGATGTATTCTCTGCAAGTTCTTTAGGACCACACAACTGAAAGGGTTTGAAAATAAATTGAAGTACTACAATTCTCTTAAATCCTTAGCTACAGAAGCTCATTTCTAGAAACTTTTTTACTTCATATATTCTGAAATTCAGCCTTCTAGCAAATCAAGAAGAAAAGACTAACTTAGACTAGTCTTAGTATAGACTTACCTCTGCTTACCTTCTTATAAAGATAATAAAAATAGCTTACAGACCCTTACATTTTAAGACTTTTGAGTAGGGGCTTAGAATAGGCCACAATTTTTTTTAAAAAATAGCCTTATAAATCAACTATAGCCTGTGGAATTCTAAAGAATCACTGTGTCTTTAAGAACCAGTTTTCCTTGAATGATGCTCACTTCTTTATTTTCTGAAGTCTGCCTAAGAGAGTACAATGCCTCTACACTCAACTGGCTGCCCTAACAAACTAGTGAAAAACAGAACTACATGTACAAGGAGACAAATAATCTGACACTGAAAAATCCCAGAATAATCTATTCTGAACTTTCTGTTCTGAGTGGCCACTTGACAATCAACAGCCCTCTGGAATGAGGTAACCAGATATTAAAGGGCACGCTAACCTCCACCACGCCCAAATAATACCCTCTAATTATGAAGTGGGAAGAATCATAGAATCAACCAGGTTGGAAGAGACCTCCAAGATCATTCAGTCCAACCTAGCACCCAGCCCTATCCAATCAACTAGACCATGGCACTAAGTGCCTCATCCAGTCTTTTCTTGAAGACCCCCAGGGACGGTGCCTCCACCACCTCCCTGGGCAGCCCATTCCAATGGAAAATCACTCTCTCTGGGAAGAACTTCTTCCTAATATCCAGCCTATACCTACCCTGGCACAACTTGAGACTGTGTCCCCTTGCTCTATTGCTGGTTACCTGGGAGAAGAGGTCACCCCCCACCTGGCTATAATGCCCCTTCAGGTAGTTGTAGACAGTAATAAGATCACCCCTGAGCCTCCTCTTCTCCAGGCTAAACAGGCCCAGCTCCCTCAACCTCTCCTCATAGGGTTTGTGCTCCAGGCCCCTCACCAGCTTTGTTGCCCTTCTCTGGACATGTTCCAGCACCTCAACATCCTTCTTGAACTGAGGGACCCAGAACTGGACACAGTACTCAAGAAATCACATTTACCTTCAGTCACATAGAATGCAGCCCCAGATTTGCCACCTCGTGCCTGCCAGGGCATGGAGTGAGAGAGAGATCTAATGAAGTCCTCCTCACTGCTCCCCAGTATCACTTCCCGCATCTTGTGAAACTCGCCAGCGTAATAAATCCGGCAGTAGAACTTGGCGTTTGCATCTGAGAACTCTGCAAAAGAACATCTTCATTAATAACAGCTTGAAATATTCACTGAGTACCCAAGACAACACTTAGATTTTACTGATGCCTAGAAGAACATTATTATGTCAAACATCACTCCCTCAAGTTTATTGTACTGTGGAAGCTTAAACCCACAAGATGTAAATGGAAAACTTAGAGAAAAGTCAAGCCTTCCTCATGGTACAGACCATGGAAAAGTGTCCAAACAAAACATCAATTCCAAAGAAGTTTTATGGGTACTTTTGCAACAAAAAGATTGACTGCAGTGAGTAAAAACTGCATTACTCTGTTTTTGATTATACTGGGCAGGATGGAAAAACAAAAGAAAACATTATTAACTTCAAGATTTCCCATTCCATTTGCATGCAGAAAGAAGCTTATCAGTTAATATCTCAAGTTATTATTTACAGCTACTCACGTAGTTCCACATGGGGATTCACCAGCTGCCTCTTCTGTCCATCTCCTCCATCTATGTCATCTTAAGGAATAAAGAGACCATTCAATCAAGGTGGTTCACTATTACTATTGAGTAACCCCTGTAAGATGCTTCTTGTAAACTCACATTACAAGAAAAGTTTTATTTTTCCAAGAATACAAAGAGAACTATACAGAAGGAATTAGAGATACAGCTATAATTTTTCTGATAGAATATGTAACCTAAAAAGGTACTGCTGTTCATGGGACACATAAGTACAAACTCTCTCCTTTACTTCACTCATGAAGCAATGAATTAAACAGGAAGTGCAGAACAGAGACTGGGCTGCTGCCAATTCAAAGGCATCCAAGTCCAGATTGCTCAATGGCCCTATAATTACCAGGGTTTGAAACACCCTATTTCCCTTCTCATAAAGGAAAGCAATGTCTTTAGGAGAAACCTACATTTGCTGCTCAAATAATTTATTTTCAATGCATGTCATGTAATCTTGGAGTGCTGAAAAAGCATGAGCAGGAATGCATTCTTGGGCCTTACAGGTATGAGATTTGCAAGAAGTGACAGTCCAAGACAGAAGACAGACTCGGTAGTCCTATACCTTGAGGTTCTGCTCCTTGGTTTTCCATTCCCTCTTTACTCATCTGTCCGACCTGGTAGTAAGCACTGTCAGCACCACGTAAGGTCTCTTTCTTCTGAGAAGACAGGTCTGGGCTCTTCCCTCCCGTGCCACGGAAGAAAGACAAAACGCCAGACGGTTTCTTTGCTACAGTGAGAAGGAAAAGTTTGCCTTGGCATTTCCACAGGTGTATTTTAATAAGAGCATGACTCATAGGAACATCCTCCATTCATTTTTCTAACTGGAGGAATGATGTCCTAACTGAAGGAATGATGTCATCCAACAGTAACTCATTTGCAACCAAGGTTCATCAGGCTAGCTCATTTAGTGTTATGAGTAGCACTAAGGAATGCTGAATCCTTTGACAATGCAAGCCATGTATGAACATTTTTAACATAGTAAGAAGCTCACTTCTCCATTTTGAGATACTCAAATTGCCATCTTTTTACAGAAGAGAGTGCTAAAAAAGGTCAGAACATATGATGGACATCACATCCCAGTGAACAGGCCAGACTCAGGAGCAACTCAAAGTCCACTACATTCTAATGCATTAAATCAAGGAATGATAGTTTGACTGCTGAGTCAGGGAAAGCCATCATGGCCACTGACTTCAAAAATCAAACACCACCACCTCTTCATATCCACTCTATGACTAGTCATGATTTGACCTCAGAATGCATTTTTTTGTTCTAACAAATTCCTTAAGAGCTAAAATCCACGTTAAGTGGACTCAAGTCTGAGCTGAGATTAGCTATCATGAATGCAATTTTAGCAAGGCAGTCTTACGCTGCTCTGGTTCAGCACTGCGGTTTGAAGGACCCATGTTAGCCTCAGGCAGGCGGACAGGGCTACTTGTCTTTGGTTTGTTGTCTGATGTGCTGAAACGAGAAAGAAAGTCATGAGCCCAAAAAATACTGCCATCCAAGACACTACTGCCTCACTACATTTAATTCTTCCTGATGCCCAAGATCTAGTAACCCCAAGGGAAGAGGATACAGTTTAAGGCTTCAGTGGTATGAATCTCTCCAACACTGCTCCTCCACTTCCCTGAGAAAAATCTCCCAAGACTTCACAGCAACAGCTCCATCCATCACCACAGAAACAACAAGCAGGCCAAGTAACCTCTACCATACACACAGCCAACGGATCAGGTGACAAAGCCAGCACAGACACCAACATGAAATGGAAACTCAGATACCACAAGTATGTGTGGAATATGTCAGATTCCATCAGAAAGCAGAAATCCTGATGGGCATATTTTGCGAGTCCTTCCCCATTCTAGTTTCAGCTTATTCACTACAATCACTGTGCCTTTGCTCTATGTATTGTAGTTCCTGCATGTAACCTGTTTGGTTGTAGTCCTTCTTCAGAACTGTTCTTCAGAGATGCTTTGGACAACTCATCAAGGGCATTCCTGTACTCCTTGCAACTGAAGGGGAAAGGAAAATAATTTGAGTGTGAAAAAATAAAAACAGGCCAGCTCTTCTCTGAGAGACTCTACCACCAGCCTAAAGATTCCGTTTAGAGACAGAGGAAACAAAAAGCTGCAGTAGGAAAACCTATCCTTTGCCTTTTCTTACAATTAAAACTTAGCTCCCTTAGAACAGAATCTGCTCTAGACCTCAGTTCAGGAAAAAAATCCCCTCTTGTCTCCCCAACTCCTGAAGTTTAATAATGTGCTGCTTCAAAATTCTCCTGCCTTTTGCCATCCAAACCATAATACTTACTGAAGCAGCTGGCTTAGAGCACGAGCAAGAGCTGCTACAACCAGAAGTAGGTAAGAGACAGACCGCAGTATGAATACTTCACTGTTGTTCCCTAGATCAGCTGCAAATCCTCCTGACCAGCAGTCTGAGCAAAATTTAGTTGCACTTCTTTCTCTATTAATAATCACGTTAGAGGGAACATTTACACAACTAATCCATACCTGTGTACTAGATTTCAGCAAGAAAAGCACTAAATCCAGCTGCAATTTGGAAAACCTATTTTTTGTATCTCACTAGGAAAAGGAAAGAACTTCATTTCTGGCTGAAACTCTCAATAGAGCTTAATCAAGAAATTCAGACATGCTTGTTTCCTACCATAAAGATTTAAATATTCCTCACACAGAAAATCTGCAAAGTACAGCATGTGTCAGATGAACAGAAAAATCATATCAGTACCTGAGAGCAAAAGCTATGATGGAGCTTGGTTCCTTCTCACAGACTGCAATAGGTACACGTTCATGCTCATACATTAGGTAGTGTTTATCTGGGTCACTAAATGAGGATGACATAGGAATATTGTTAGCAGATCACAGAACTTTGTGGAACAAAAACATTAAGTTTTGGTCAAAACCCAGACCTCATCACTGCAACACCAGGCACAAACTGCAAGTCTCAGCATGGAACCAAAGCTCCCCACATCAGTTTCTCCCAATAGACACATTTATAGCTATGTGGTTAAACCTAAATAGTAATGTGTTAGGGCAATCAGCACTTCAAGCAAGCTGTTCATATCAGAAGACCAGCTCTAAGTTAGAGTCTACTTCTGTTTAGCAGCCACTGTTTCTAATGGCACCAAAACCTGCCCGAGTTCATTTTGACTGTCCTGCAGCACAGCCTGCAGAGTGAAGTTAGGGGACGAATCTTGACTCTTTTCTGAACAAGCAGTTTAGCAGAGAAATTTCCCAAAAGCCTCCCAAGTTTCTCTAAGATTGTAAGATTTTCTTCTACTTATCTGTAGGGTTCAGTCATTTAGCTTTTCCTCATTAGCCCCTGGCCTCCACTATGAGCCTGGGGGTAGGATTCAGAAGGTAAACTCAGGCTGCCAAACGTTAGGCTCATCTCAAATGAGAAACACTAAAAAGCACGCAGACCAAGTAGCTGAAACACTTCCCAGTCTGCCCGTTTTCACATGAGGGGGAAACTTGAGGGCACATGCAGTAGGCATTGAACCTGACCTACACCCAGACAATGCCAATTTGAGTCCAACCCTTGGAAGAGGTCTGGAAACAAAAACAACAGGCAGGTGTGTAGCTTTGATAAGTCTTCACTAAGGAAGGACATTTCTCCTCCCTCCCTGCAACAATGAAGTTTGAAGGTACTTTTCTTCCCCTGCCCTCCATCTCTTCCCCTCCAACAAGAGGTCTGCTAGGAGGAGAAACTGATAATACATATGCACAACTGTGGAGCATTAATAAGAAACACAGATAACCTACAAACACCTAGAAAAGACACAGAAAACCTCTTGCCTTGAGGAAGTTCTATAGCTTATTCAGAGGCAAACCCAAGTGATGATTTAAATCATATACCAAGCAAAGGCAACATGCATATCTTTGTCTGCAGTTTGACCAGCCTGCTAACTTTGTACATCATATATATTATGTGGCACTTACAAGGGAAATGGAATGGGGTTATAGCTGTTTCCAGGCAAAAAGTTAGCCAAAATAGCTTTCATAGTAGACTTCTCCTTCACTTGACTGTCTGTAGATCCCAGTGAGTGTCCATCAAACACATCTGGAACAAAGGTAAGTTAAATTTGAATCAAAATATCAAACTTCAGGGTCTGAATTCAGAAGCAAGTTTGCAGTCCACAGAGTTATCAAATTTGCCATTTCCTAAAGAGATCTGATACATTTGCAAAAGAACAAACACAAGATCACAACTCAAGTATACCTTCTGAGCTGCTTGTCGTATCCTGTTCAGACAGCGTGTTGGCACCAGTCATATGCTCTGATACAGCCTCTGGAGAAGTGGGCACATGAAGATGTGTAGAGCCTGTGGAGCTCTGACTTGATAATGTAGTCAGGAAACGATCCTCTGAGAGTACCAAGACAGTTAAGGACCAAAAAAAAACCCAAACAAAATCACGTTCCACAGCTGTCAGAAGTGATATTGCTTGCTTCCAGGCCAAGCTACCACCAATGCCTGCTTTCATGGAGCTTTTACTTACAAAGCAGATAAGTCACCCAGAGAACAGGAATGGGCAAGCTGATCAGCATAGCACATAACCTCCAGAAGATGCACATATACTCACAACCTTCAGTTTCCACAAGCTCTTAGTATGCCTCACAGGGGTAAGAGGCCTCAGCACCCATAACCACTTCAGAGAAGCAACAAGAGGTATTTCCCAAAACCCAGGTCTGAAAGTTTTTAAACTCAAGTTCAAAGGAAAACCCTTTCTGGACAATTTAGCATTGTATTAGAAGCAGACTTTGCTTTCTGTAACAGTAAGCTAGCAATTGGTGTTTTGCCATCTGACACAATGGAGAGTCATTGTTTCTCTATCAAATTTGACAAAAGATCCCATGGTATGGGCAGGGAAAAGGTTACAGCAAGGGTTTTTATTTTTAAGCAAAGTAAATAAACAAGCAACAGACCTTTTTCTCCATTTTGCAGTGCTGGAGAAGCATTGCGTGGGGAAGCATCCATGCTACTGATCTAGGCAGAACAACAAAACACCAGTATTGAAGCCAAGTTCCTTATAGCTCTATCCCTTCCTCTGTGGAGCTCTTGCAAAAGCAGGTGTGTCACAACAGAGCACTCCCATCCACTGCACCATATATATCAAAACCACCTTGCTGCTAGATCAAGGTTAAGTGCATTTTAGCAATTATGTGTTAAGTGGAAAGGAAACATATGCATGCAGCAGAGCAAATCCAGGGTCTCATGGGGTTTCTTAGTGCACCTGCCTAATGTTAGAACTACAGGGAGTTCAGCTTGTCTGTACTATGCTTATAATTGTAGTGTCTTGCAGTCTGGACATTTTATCAAAGTACCAGTTCCCAAGAAAGTGGTTGTTCAACAACTTGGTAACTATACCTTTAGACAGAGCTGGAGGCTGCAGTCAAAACCACTTATACATCACCTCAGACAGTTCCCACAGGACACATCAAGGAACAAGAATGAACTTGCAAATTCAGTATCAGTCCTTCCTATGTTTTCACTCCACCTCTCCTGGTAACTTTAGCTTTTTCTTTTTCACAAGGAATAAAGCTGATGGGCAAACCTGGAGTCTAACAATATTACATCCTTCTTATCTAGGCATACACCTGACAATGAGTGCAGCTCTCTGCTATCAGTATTCAGATCGAACACCACACAGATAGCACAGAAGATCAAAGCCTATTCATACTTGTCACCTGCTGTGCAATATGGCTCTTGGTTCACACCTTTACAAAAAGATACACATACCAACAAGCAAGTCAAGCTTTTACAGTTGAAAACTACATAACATTGTTTTAAAAAAAAGTGAATTAAAGCCATTCTTCAGAATATTATATAGCTTTTAACCTGCTACTCGTACCTTGCTTTCTTCACCTTGCCTCAGTCTCCCAGGGCTTGGTGGTACTGATGGACGTTTTCTACCTTTTTCTTGCTGGAAGAGATCCTGCAATCTTAAAAAAAATAATGAAACAACAATTTAAAAAAAGTAATCAAAAGATGGGTTACAGGAATTGGCTGTGAATAGCTGTTGTGGTAGGCCTGATAGGCCCAAAATAGGCTTATGCATGTCCTGCTATGCTTAGGCATGTTTTTCTGTTCCATCAGAGAAGCAAGCACGGGAAACAGACACAAAAGAACCTGGAGCCACTCAGTCTGGCCTGCCCAGGGTTCTGTGGTAAGGTACACACACTTAGCTTGTGCCTTCCTACTGAGAGGCCTGTGCTTTTCCCAGATTAAGCCATAGCTTTGCCTCATATGGTCTGGTTTGGCTAAATTCCATCTAAATTGGCTATTCTGTGTCCAAAGGGCAATTAATCTTGGCCCACATTGATAAAAGGAGATACACAGGTAAACAATGTGCTTTTGCTTCCCTGCTTTTCTGCTTTGCTCTGCCATTGGCTGCTGCAATTGCCTACTGCCTTATTGCTTGCCTGGTAAACTCCACTGCCGCGAGTTGCCAGGAGCAGACCCTGGATGCCTGCATGCGATCAGCCTGTGTGGTCAGTGTGACATCGTGCTGAGGCTGCATGGCATCCTGCCTCTGCACTGAAAGTCCTGCTCAGAAGTCCTGGGCATAACAGATCGTCCAGAAGAAGCCAGGAGACAAGGTCAGAGATTGTCTGCCTCTTTCCCCAGAAGCCGGAAAGATTCAAGCCTCAACGTCTGACAAGACAGAGCCCCTTGAAAGCATTTGGGCACTGTCTGGATTGTGGCTAAGTTCTGCGAGTTGGGTAATAATAATTTGTGAGTAAATGCTTCAATGCCTCTTTGTAATTCTCCATTGCTTTCTGCCATAGAGCAGAAAGAGCTTGAGCCCATTTACTGGGCAAGCGGCATATTGACCGCAAGCAGAATTTGACTTTGGGAATCCTCTCTTCCAGTTCAATTAATGTTTCTATATTTTGCTGGTTATTACTGGATCTATATATTATCCATAGAATGTTTCCACGACCATGTAAGAACTGAAATATATTAAAATTAGTGGTCAGGGGTGGTGAGAGTTCTGAGCATCAAAATTAATAAACAATATTAATTTTGGAAAAATATAATCTCGCATCAATTAATTTCCCCTCCACAACAATAGCAAAAGTTATGAGGGTTTTTTCCATACTAGAGCACACCTAAGTATGCTTTCATAAGCCTTTATTACAAATTCAGATGATTGCTAACATGTGCCAAAGCTGTTTTGAATAGCCAAAATGAGAACACACTCTTCAGCTCTGAGATAATTTCACCTAATTAACTGTTTTTGTATGCTCCCCTCTTCTCTTCCCTTTAACCAAATGACACTTTCTCCTCCCAAATGCAAGCTGTGCTCTACAATAATACTTTTTTTCACTTAGCCTCAAATGATTTTGTTCCAATAAACCAGCTCTGTGGTCTTATGCTGGATGTTTTCTACTGGTTAAGATGCAATAACACACTATAGCAACTGTGCTACAGGACAAGAAAGTACAAAAGAACCTCTTCCCTTCTATAACCAACACAGTTAATTAGTGTTGCTCACAGTTTCAATATGTGTCCCCTTACCTACTATTCCAGGCTTGTAGCATCTCACAAAGTCCCTGCTTTTTAGCAATCAGAGACTCAAAAACAGATTGCAGCTGCTGAGGTGTGTCTAATGATGATGAAAGCAGCCTTGCTTGGATTTTCTCAGTCCAGTTTAGAAACTCTCCCTCTTCCATCTGTCAAAAATAAAACCATTAGTGTTCTGCAACCAGAGATGACACTAAATCTGAGTGACATCACACACTTTGCAGCCCACAGTCTGGTCATGCAGAAGTAGTCCATTACCTCCTTTTGGGCAAAAAGGTCTTCCATCTTCTCTTCTCTAGTTTTGCTGAAAGTATCTGTTTTCAGAGAAGCAAGGCGATCATCAACAGCAAGATACACTTGTGACACCCTGTCAACAGGGAGGCAAAGAGTTAAACTGTGACTACTTGGAAGAGCATGTAAGGTTAGTGTTTAAAAATACAAGGGACAACACATGACAGTCTTCCCCACAGTACACTGTCCCACCAAATTTATAACAGAGGACATCGGTGAAATTGTATTAGTATAGCACACACCTAGAAATTACACACATTAACACTTACCTTCACAACCTATTATTAGAAGTTGTCAGAGTAATATAAAGGTCACAGACATATTACCAATAGAGGGAAACCGTTGTCATGTGTTTAGGAAGATTCTAGGACTGCAAACTACACCTTCACCAGAAGGGCTGAGAGAGAGTCAGAGTGAGTAACTCTTACTACAGCTCTAAACAAAGCTCCACAGATTCTGTGGTTAGGTGGTCACAGAGACAGTGTCATAGGGGAATGCTGCCACCGGGCAGAATAGCAGTCAGTCTGGATTTAGTACAGTTTCCATCATGCCTGTCTCCCAGTTAAACATCTACATTTAGAAGGTGTAAAGGCTTTCAGTACTTAGACTACAATTAGGTACTAGACTGCTTGCTAGTCTCATATTCAAGATGTCACAAATGCAATGTCTTTTACATGCCAGAGAGTTTATCAGCCACAGAACCAATGTAACAAAAACAGTTCTATTTGGACAACAGATTTGAGTAATGCCTTTGCATTGTTTCATGGACTGAAGGCAGAGTTTAAATGTGGTCAGATTTTTCATAAAGGAATGCTAAGAACAGGTAAAAAGTGCTACCTGCAGTTTTCAGATTAAGCCTTCTAGTACTGTCTTCCTCTATTCTGTTTTTAGTATTAGAGAGAGAAATTAGGAATACTTTAGCTGCAACTGAGAAGGCATTTTGTAAGGTGACATCTCAGACACCAGGTGATAGCCTTTCAGCAGCTATTTTGCGATATCATTCAAATATCAGTTCAACATTCATGGATGGAGAAAAGTATCTTATTTTCTACTGGCTATGTTTAAGCTCAGTTGCTGCCAGACAAACAGACAAAAGATTATTACCTTTATCTGTTCTGTCTGTACTAAAGAATACTTCAGTATCATCCTCTCTAGATATGTGTGTGCGTATATCACAGGATCATAGGATGTAAGGGGTTGGAAGGGACCCAAAGAGATTGAGTCCAACCCCCCTGCCAGAGCAGGACAATATTATCTAACACAGATCACAGAGGAACACATACAGACAGGCCTTGAAAGTCTCCAGAGAAGGAGACTCCACGACCTCCCTGGGGAGCCTGTTCCAGTGCTCTGTGACCCTTACAGTAAAGAAGTTCCCCCTTGTGTTGAGGCAGAACCTCTTTTGCTGCAACTTACACCCATTGCTCCTTGTCTTATCACAGGGAGCAAGTGAAAAGAGCCTGTCCCCCTCCTCCTGGCCAGCCCTCAGATACTTACAAACATTTATCAAATCCCCTCTAAGTATTCTTTTCTCTGGGCTAAAAAGCCTCAGGTCCCTCAGCCTCTCCTCATAAGCCATGCTCTCCTGCCCCCTAACCATCCTCATAGCCCTCTGCGAGACCCTCTCCAGCAGATCCCTGTCCCTCTTAAACTGAGGAGCCCAAAACCAAACACAGTATTCAAGATGAGGTCTCACCAGGGCAGAGTAGAGAGGGAGGAGAACCTCCCTTGATCTGCTGGACACACTCTTCTTAATACACCCCAGGATCTCATTGGCCTTCTTGGACACAAGGGCACATTGCTGTGCCATGGTTAACTTGTTATCTGCCAGGACCCCCAGGTCCCTCTCCACAGGACTGCTCTCCAGCAGATCACCTCCCAGCCTGTACTGGTGCAGTTTATTATTCCTCCCCAGCTGCAGGACTATGCACTCACTCTTGTTGAACTTCATCTGGCTCCCCTGTGCCCAGCTCTCCAGTCTGTCCAGGTCTCTCTGGATGGCCACACAGCCTTCAGCTGTATCAGCCAAGCTTCCCAGCTTGGCGTCATCAGCAAATTTGCTGTGCAGACACTCAGTGCCCTCATCAATGTCATTGACGAAGATGTTGAATTGAAATGGCCCCAGCACTGATCCCTGGGGGACACCACTAGTCACAGCTCTCCAGCTGGACCTGGCACCATTGATAACCACATATATATATATATATATATATATATATATATATATATATATAAAAATAAATGTGTTTAAAAACATGACTTTTCTATTAAATAATGATTATTCAGCAAGTCTTTTCTATACTAACAAAAATAGGTTTATATTCTAATAGAAGTCCAAAACACAGCTAAGCTGAGGAAGACATTAAAAACAAAGCTTACTTTTGGGAGAAATCCTTGAGATCTTGCAAAATAGTGACTTTTGACGGAGTCTGCCGCTTGATGTAGATCTTGGGGAGCGGGACACACACTTCTAGCAGCCGGATTGGAGAGTAGCTGAGAAGGCAGTACAACAGCTGTTAACAAGACCTTCCCCAAGTAGTACTAATTCTAACCATACTGTGGTTTGTGGCCCTCATATTAAAAGGGGACACAATGGCAATGTCTCCAAGGTTTCGATTACTTTTAGGAGCAATAGCACCCTTTTCATTTATGCCATAGGCAAAATATAAACCCACAGACCACACTGCAAGTACAACAGTCTAGAAGTTTTTGACATCAGACAATAAAAAGTGTTTCCCTTCTGTTTGGTGAACTGGAGCCATCCGTTCTTAGGAACACTGCCCACCTCATACTGGACAGTGATGGCACTCACTGTGCCCTCTTTGTCCAGCACACAAGCCCACAATTGTGGTTATAGTGCTGTTTTGCTATCCCATTCTGTAGTCACAGTGAAGGACAGACTCAACAAGGCAGTACTAGAGCTATATGCTTCAATAGTACCCAAGAGAAAGAAGTGAGATTTCAGCAGTGGATCTCACCTGAAAGATGCCACCATCTGATTATAGGAAAAATACTGATGATAGTCGTGGTGGATGGAATGACCACAAGGCTCTGCATTGGCCCTTCTTGTGTACTGATGCCCATAGAATCTCAGCTCAAGGTATTTTGCAAAAGACATAGACCAAGAATCGTTGGAAAGGGGAACAACTGGTGTCACCTGAAAAAAATGAAAGCCACATGTCTTGATTTCACCTTTCTGCCAAGATTAAGGGCAGGCTAACCTACACAGCAACCTAGTATTTCTAGTACCAGAAGAACCTGTGACCCTCAAACATAGCAAGGACAGCATTTGTGCAGTGCTAAGGCAAACACATAGTTACTATAAATCAGAAACTCAGCAATTGCTCATTAACCATGACAGATACTTAGGTGTGGAAGTGCAAATATATTCTTGATAGAAGCTTATATAGAATCAACCAGGTTGGAAGAGACCTCCAGGATCATCTAGTCCAACCTATCCCCCAGCCCTATGCAGTCAACTAGACCATGGCACTAAGTGCCTCAGCCAGGCTTTTCTTGAACACCTCCAGGGACGGTGACTCCACCACCTCCCTGGGCAGCCCATTCCAATGGCAAATCACTCTCTCTGGGAAGAACTTCCTCCTAACATCCAGCCTATACTTCCCCCGGCACAATTTGAGACTGTGTCCCCTTGTTCTGTTGCTGGTTGCCTGGGAGAAGAGACCAACCCCCACCTGGCTACAGCCTCCCTTCTGGTAGCTGTAGACAGCAATGACGTTCCCCCTGAGCCTTCTCTTCTCCAGGCTAAACAACCCCAGCTCTCCCAGCCTCTTCTTATAAGACTTGTGTTCCAGGTCTTTCACCAACTTTGTTGCCCTATATATCTGAGATGCTATTTCTCTGCATAGAGATTACTTCCAGCAATGCAATCAGCAGCAGTGGTTTCATTGCTTATCTTTCCCCTGGTGATTCTTCAGCTAAAAATACATTGGAATTGCTCTGCAATGCATTTCAACTTCAGCAGCGCTTGCAAGCTTAGAGTAGCCACAGCTTTACACATACCTAATGGCCAGGTACCTATTAATGTTTACATGAGCAGGCAAAAATAAAAGGTTACAGAACAGGTGTGTACACAGCAGTGCAGGGCTTGCTGTCAGCAATTACAGCAACTTCCCCTAGGTATCCTGAAATCCAACGCCCATGTTTAAGGCAGCATACGCAGGTGAATTGAGTCATCCACATGCATAATAGGGATGTTTGTGTTTCAGGCACTGCATGGATCTTTTCCAACTAAGGTTTAAGAGCCTCCAAAAGGACACGTTTTACAGTGTTTAGCTAGAGATGCGTATCCAATTGGTAATGTTTTCTTAGCTAAGTGACAAGCTCCCAAACAATCTTACTATCTTGTTCTTTTAAAAGCAATTTATTATTCATCTAATGAAGATTTTACTTACTTTCTAATGACTACTAAGAGAAGTCTAGACGTCACACTGGTGCAATGCAGACTGCCTAGCCCACAGCAGATCAAAGAACACCATCTGGTTTTTGCTAACTACTAAGTCAGTAGGTCTCTTGTCTGCCCTTCCCCATACACACATTCTCTTGATCCTCACACGGATTCACTGCAGGGAAGGGACTGTACCTGTCACCTCTAAGGGGGAATTCCATTTTTCCACGTGTCAGGAATGAGTTTCCAGGAGCATCTCAACTCCACTTCAATATATCCTCTCAAAGTCAGGTTTGACAATTTCTAATGAGACAATCTCACACACCATGTTTCATCCTCAACAGCCCACAGGAATTTGTAGATACATCAGAACATCTGTATGAGTAACAGGTTAACCACAGCTCCAAGAAAGAGTACTTTTTCCCAAATGCTGCCTTTCCATAGAAGGCCAGGCACAACACGAATACTAAATTGGAATGACAATGAGTCTCAAGTCCACACCCTTACCTGTTTGCAGAGTCTGCACCAGGAGTAAGTGAGAATGGTGTGCTGGTAACCAGGGACCGGAGAGTCCAGTTCCTTTAACACAATTTGCACACAGCCTTGCCCATGAACAAAGCGACGAATGTGATGCACCATTGGCGTCTCACAGAACATGCTGGGGCACTGGTAGGATGGCCTTATAGAAAGAAATAAAAGCACTTAAGAAGGCACCAATGAAGAACTGACTGAACACATCTAATATGTCTTTTAATATCACAACACTATTTCTGAGTTTTCGAAGCCTTTAGCAAAGGCTGTTTTGTTTCTGCAGAGTGAATTGTATACATTTAGAAATAGCATGCAGGGATGTTCCCTTGCCAGCAGTGGTTGTACAAGTCCCATTCTGAATATTGGTTGCTGTCACAACCTTTTTACAATGTATTATTTTTTATCAACATATTGCATATAATCCACAAAATATGTATTAAGCACCTCGAAGTGCTTGGCATCCAATCAGAACACAATTTTGGCAATGCACCAGCAAAGGCTACTGAGGACAAAGATATGCCAAAGAGCCTTCCAGCTGGTAACATTTTAGCTCCTGAAGGAAGATGTGAGCAAAACAGTGCTATGCATTCTCTTTCAGAAGAAAAACTCGTGGCCTTTCTTCAAATAAGTTTAAGTCAAATAAGAAAGACTGATGTCAGAAAAAAAGCTGAATTGTTTAGGTATCAAAGTACAAATAGAGAATTCCTCAAAACCCAAGCAAGCCTAGAAAAGCCCAGATGCTATTTGCTTGCACAATGAGGATGATAAAAATAACTGCAAAAACTGTGGAGATTGAGAACTATTCACTTCAGCACACACTAGCTAGACAGCAGAGAGAAACAAAAACTTAAAAAGTGGGCAGCTAAGCTCCTGCTCTTCACTGATCAGCACTAGGAGAAATACTTGCTCCTCTAGAGAAGTCTGAACATCAGGAGCATTTTTCTACTGCAAGTGGCCAGTGGAAAGAACAGAGTCATTTCGTCTTCTGAGTCACAGGCTACCTCTTCAGCTTCACTGCCTGCTGGTGATCTGTATGGGGCTCTGATAAACGTAACAACTGGAAGCTCTTTCAGACAAAGTAAATCACACTGTACTTTGCCAGGGCTACAAGTATTCTGGACCATTTGGATTACCTACCCTACAGCACGATAATAAATCAAAAGGGGCAGCAGATTTAAGCTTTCCTAGGACACAGCTGGCCCTGCAGTCTTGTATGTCATTTTAATAAGTGCACAAGAAACAGAATTTACAAAGAGGGTGGCAGGTCAATTGCACAGAATTATCCAATGCTTTTGTTTTCTTTAGAATAAGATTTAAAGTAAGTTCATCCTCACCTGAAACAGTAGCGCTCCAGGAAAATCCCTAGAGTCAGATCATTTTTCCCATAGAATTCCATGGTCACAATCCTGAAGCAGAGAAAGAAAAGCTTTAGGTGGGTGGATGCTGCCACTATTAGCTGTGTAATGACTTTTAGATGCACTGATGTGCACCCAACTCCTGGTTCATTCTCAGCTCTGTATACCTCCGAAGGCATTTTCTCCTCTTGACTACCCCTCGGAGATCTTTGTTGTGAAGTTTGCTCACAATGAGCTCAGAGTGCTGGAGCCTCAAACACTAACTTTTGAGCAGTTATGGTTTCATACAGAACATGAAAAAAAATTAAGAAAAGCTTATTCTTCTAGAAGATTTAGCAGCAACTTTTGTTTCCTTAGAACCCAAGGTGACCAAGCCACTTAAAATGCACCATAATTCAGACATCTCTAGTATCAGTAATTTACATAATCACTGCTGCTGTTTAGAGAATTTATTACCACCTTCTTTGGCTCCTTCCTAAATTTTTACTGGAACTCCAGACCTTTCCTGGTAAGAGAGATATCTCTGTATTTTCACCTGAGCTACACGATGAAACACTAAGATCTGTTGTGTTTTGTTGGGTTAGATGCATGCAGTGAACAAATTACAGCCCTGAAGTTGGAAAGGCAGTTAAAGCACTTTACACCACTGAGTAGAATATAAGAAAGACAGCAATATATTCAAATACTACTCTCAGATAATAAAATCTAGAAGTATTATGAGATTCTCTTATTTTATTGTACATTCGTCTGTGTTTATATACACTAACTCTTCCCCACAAGACAGCGTACAGAACCCTCCTGATACATACATTACTTCACAGAGGAAGGAGAAACAAAAGCATTTGCATTTAGGCTGGGCTTTCTCATTTGTACCTTGGAGAATGCACAAATGCTATGGGATACTGATCTGGATCCACCTGACCAGGAAAGATTAAATTCTTCTGGCAACAGCTCCTGTTACAGGACAAGCACAACCTACCAAGGGGTCCTCAAAGAAATACTGCTACAGGACAAGCAGTGATCTCAACTTAGGAATGACAAAGAAGGCAACTATACAAGCTGTAGAATATTCGTTTGCATACCAGGGGCTAACACAGGCACTCGGAGCATTGCTGGACTGAGCAGAAGAGCTACTGAAGAGAACACAAAGCCTCTGATGATTTACTGGACTCAGACAATCCACCTGGTAGAGAGAAAGCAAACTCGTTTACTGATCACAGGTACCTCCATCCACAAACAACTCCTGATGTTAAAGTTTTGTTCCAGTAGTTTTATTTACAAATAAATCTTTGCTTGCTCCCTTCCTGCAGTTTAACCTCACATGTATCTGTGAGTTTCAGGTAGACTCATATTCTGTGTAATTGCTAACTGCCCTTTTTAGAACAGAGGAACTAACTTGCAGAATTAAGCATGGATGCAGGTGCTTCTGTGGAAAGCAATGGAAACAGAAAACAACAAAACCTCCAAGAAACATCCAGTCTCTAAAGTACTGTACAATTTAGGACACATTAGGGCCCAAATTCTGCCAATGTGTTGTACTTTAATCACTCATTTGGACTACAGAAAGACTTCCCTTGACTAAGGACAGAAAGCTAGATTTACCATGCTGCTGCTGGAACGAAGCTATTTCTCCTTCCATGTCCTATAGAGCTAAGAAGTTACCAAATACTTTTATTTGATCATTGAATACATTTAAAGCAGCATCAACCAGTCTGATCCAGTGCAAAGGCTACTTTCATGGTTTGTAAGATTATGGCTTGTGAAGCTACAAAGATTTACATTTAAGCACCAATGAAAAAGTGACTTCTGTTCACAGATTTAGAAGCTGACTGGCTGAGGACCCAAAATATGCAACTACTGTAAGAACAATTTTGCTGTTGTCGTTCAAGAAAGCCCTGAGACCTTTCTCATTAGATACGAGTTAAATGCTTTCACAGCAGTTTCTCAAAACTTGAAATATTTTGAATTATAAGCACATACTCTTCTGTTTCAAAATCTGAAGAAGATTACCCCTCCTCCACTAGAAGACCCACATTTCCTCAGCTCATCCAAAATTTCACATGTAAATGCTTTGATTTAATTACAGCCTACTGCTGTTCCCATGACACGAAAGCCTCTGAAAATGGCAATTTGTGCAAGTGCAATATATTCAATGCAAGCACTAGGAAAGCTTAGTAAAAGAAACTTCTTTTCTTTAAGTTTGCTCCTCCCACAACAAAAAATCCACAAGTGCAAACAAGCAACAATACCACAAAAACCAAACCAAAACAAAAAAATAAGTGAAAAAACCCAAAACACAAAAAAAATTCCCTACCAACAGAAAAACAAACAAACCCACAAGTTTCAGGCAACTCTGGGTTAGTATTTAATAGGAGACACTACACCTTCTGTCCTGCCAGGAGAAACTGGCTTAACTTGGGGTTTCAGTAGCACAGCTTTGAATTTTACCTTGTGCGCCCATGAGGATTCACTCTGTGTCAGACCTTTCTCATCCTCTTCAATTCTGCATCCAGTTTTTCCAGTAGGGATACTGGACACATCCTTACTTTGGGCAAAGGGATCCATGCTTTTCTGTAGTATCCTCCCTCCTCTGGCCCGATAGTCAGCCAGCATTCTGGCTAAGCTCTGGCTGTCACCTAGATGTTCTGCTATTCTAGTATTAACCAACTCGTGAGAAGGTAAGATTTGGATAGCCTTGGCTTGGATGCTCCCATTCATCCCTTGTAGTCCAGAGAGATCCCGCAATAACTGTCTCTTCCTTCTGCTCTCCAACTCCTTGTATTCCTTGTTGAGAAGAGGAGACCAATAAACCTGCTCAGGGAAGTATTCCCGGGCAGGGCATCTCATGCCTTTTTCCGTCAGAAGGAATGGCTCACGGAACATCATTACAGGAGAAATACAGAGAATGACATCTTTCAGCTCCTGCTTGAATGCTGCAGAGTAAGTCTTGATACGATCCTCAGAAGAAGTCACCTCTTCTGTGACATATAATCCTGTATCATCCTGAAGAGGGTCTCTGAAGACTCTCATCTGACTCTTGGACTCCTGCAGATCATCTGCCTGTTGAAGAGGTTCTAGTGTCTGGCTGACCAAGTGCTGGTCCATACTATGGAGGGGCAGCAGGGATGTTTCAGGTATTGCAGGAGGTACAGAGTTGAACACTGGAAACTGTGACTCCACTTTATGGTGCTCTTGCTGTTTTGAGGGGATGGTTTCCAGTTGACTGTTCTCTTGGTCACTTCTTTCAAACAAACCTCTTTGTTCAAGTAAGCTGACCTCATCAGAGGACACTGACTCAGAGACCACAGGCAGCTTTTCAGAGGATAGTTCAATGTCTCTGGCTGCTGTGGTGAATTCATCACCATTGAAGAGGTTCTCCTCATTTTCATCTCCTGGGTCCTCAATAAGGGAGTGAAAGGAGGTGTTTTTGGTCAGAGTAGGAGGCATGGCAAATTCATCCATAAGGAAAGAGATTTCCAGCTGGGAATGATAAGCCACACAGATCATGAAGATTAAGATCTCTTTCACACGGGCCAGCTCATACTCTGCAGCACCACACAACTTGATTGTGCAACCCAAGTGCTGGGGACACCCTTCAAAGAACATCAGGGTTTTTGTCTGATCTTGAAGAAAGAAAAGAAATAAAGAAAATGAAAACAAACAACAAATAACAGGAATTAGGATGACCAGCTAACTACAATTAACCTGCTCTTTGGTATCTCACACACTGAAGAGACTGTAAACAAACTGGGCAAGTTACAGTAGCACAATGCAGCAGCAGAAATTCACATAGCTGCACTGAAGTAACTTCTTTTTGCAAGCAAAATGAGCCAACTCAAAGTTTCTCCTGTTTTGTAAAACAAGTCATTATATACAAGTGAAGGCCACACGGAACATTGGCCTAAACAGCATATTCTAACAGCACTTTAGATTCTGTAGCAGTGAACCAAAACTATAGTCCCAGGCACATTTCCTCACCCTTACAAGTCAAAAGCCTACAAGATTTTTCAGAGCAATTTAAAGGCTGGTAGGGAGCAAGAAGTGAAAGAGATGCAAAGCCTACATCTCCACAAAGATTTGCATCAACAGCACATATATGTGCCAGCATCACTGGTAATTTGTGAAGCAGAAATTCTTCCTTTGCATACTTCCACTGCACTGGGGTTACAGAGAAAAAGGCAAGCAGTTTCTCAAAGGAGCACAACGATTGGATGAGGGGCAGAATGCACAAATTGCAGCAAGGCAAATTTTGTACATTGGGTATGTTACAGTTGGTCATACGAATCTTCAAGGTCCCTTTCCAACCCTGGCTACTCTATGATTCTGTTTCTATGTAGAAAAACTCTTTATGGTGAAGATGGTTACACAACTAAACAGGTGCACAGACAGACTAAGAAATCTCTGTTCTGCAATATTGTAACAGTTGGCTCATGAAGCCCTGAGAAATCTGATCCTTCCCTGAGCTTAATGCTTCCTGTTCCAAACATGAAGTTGAACTAGACAAACTCCAGAGTAGTGAGAAGAGAAACAGTTTGGAAGGAGGAAATCAGTCTAATTAAAATCTAGTCTCTCATCTTGGTAAGATCATGCTTTTGTGTTCACAGCCAGTTCACTGTAGGTCTAAGATGTAATAGAAGAAACATGAATAGGAAGGATGATACTTGATCACACAAAGCATCCAATCGTTTTGCTCGTCCTAACTAGATCTAAGCATTTATCCTTTTGAACACATAGATTAAGACACATCAAGCTTTACTCACCATTGGGCAACTGAAAAGCTTGCATATAAAATTTATGACAGGTCCCCAAACGTGGTTTTGTCAACAGCTGATCCATTGACATCACCAAGTCTCCTTGGGTCATTCGACTCACCCGGTCTAACACTTGCTGTAGAACCAGAAAGAACAGTAAGAATCTATAGTGGGAAAATGGACACTAGCAAGCATTCTGAGTTTGCTCTTTAAAAAAACAAAAAAAAAAGGAAATTCAAATAAACCAACCCCAGCTGCCAAAACCCACAAACAAATGAGCAGCATGAAACCTCTCACTAGGATGCAGACCCTCAGCTAAACATAGTCACACAAGCACAAGAATCTTAAAAAAATCAGCTGGGTAAATATTTCTGGTGAGAGGTAAGACTGTGTCCTCCCTTGAAGATACCTGAATCTGTTCAGGTAAAAAGAGTCCCAGGAGGTACAGTGCAGTCAGCATGGTGCTGGCTTTCAGGAGCTCAGCCAGCACCCACAGTTGCTCTCTGTTTGGCTGCCTGTACCCAGCCATACAGAGACAGGAAGCCTGTCTGGTAATCACTGAGAACCCACAAAGACTTTTGCTACAAATAGGCATCAAGACTTAATTCTAGAATCGAGCCAGGCTATAAGGACCTACCAAGCAAGGACATAGCAGAGTAGCTGTACAGAGCTGAGAAGTTATTCCCTATGTTTGCCTGTCCTGATATCCTTGAGAAATACCATTATAGAGAGCTCAGGCTTGCACAGAGGAGAAAATAAGATGTAAGATGTTTTTGCTTTTTCCAGGGAGCTTTCTACAAGGAGAAATTACAGAGACACACCATGAGACCCAGACTGATTCCAACACAGAATGCTCACCGGCTTAACATTGATGACCAGAGTGATACCATGCTCCAGGAGCATGTCCTGAGCAATTCGGGACACTGTCTTCTCAACAAGGACCAGATTTGGCCTGACATCAACTATCCGCTGCACATAGTTCTTCAGGAACTCCCTTTCCTGCAGGCAGAAAAAGTACAGCAGTTAACTACTGTAAATCCACCTGAAAAAAAAACCCAACCACTCAAATCTTTAATATAATTTTCTCCCTCATTTTTATATTGACCTTTTCTATAAAACCAGCTATCTAGGAAGCACCTTCAGTTGCCCATTGTGCATGTTTCTCCACCCCCAACGCACAACACCCAGTTTATTAGCAATTAGTGTTATAGGCAAACTATACACAAACTAATTGCACAATGACAGACTGAAGAGACATGCAGCATGTTGTGGGTTGAGTCAAACTATACATATATGCACCTTATACCCTTACATGGAAAAGGCTTCCAAAAGTGCTTTAATATTAAATCAAGTCTATTTGCAGTATTATATTCTGCACTTACAGATACATGCTAATACTGAGTGCTGGCACGCAGATGGTTCCTTTTACAAGGAGTATGCCAGTGCTTTATGCCTTTACAAGTCTTTACAAAGAGCCTCAGTCCCTAAACCTGTTCTGGGGATAGTATTCCTGGAGTGGAATCCCAATTACTGGGCACTTCGGAATTGCTCTAACCATGCCCACTTTCCAGCTTCATCTCACTATCCATACACACTTTTATCACCAGGCACGGAAAGCAGGGCTGCAACTCTTTCAGAACTAAAGGCCTACACAGAGGGAGGGTATAGCTCCCCCAAGACAGGAATTCCCAATTATTTTTCTGCTGCTTACAACAGTCAAGCTTTAAAAGCTCTGTGCAAGAGAAAAATATCACAAGAGCAGTTTGCCAACTCCTCAGAACACAAACATTCATGTTAGCATAGCAAAGACAAAGATTTTGCCAGAAGCTAAGCTTTCCAACTGAACTAGTATTTCTGTAGTATTTTCTGCCATATAGTACTTTAATACAGATACACATGTATGATCATGCTCTGAAGCAGACACTGTGAGACAGTATTTACAAAGTATAGTAGATACTTCTCTGCCATTCAGACAAAGGACAGGTCTCACTTTAAGCTTTTACTAGAAAACCAACTCACTAGGCAGCAACAGTTTTATTGATAAAGCTTTCACACCTGTAATCCTGTCTATTAATCACTAAACTCAGGTGCCCTTAAATGCACTCTTAAGGAAACAGTCAAATACAGTAACAAACTTTATGGACCAAGCTCAGTAGGGCACCAGATAACTTTGCTACAGGCATCCTAGCAAACACCCAAAGACCAATTCTCATCATATCGAATAAAAGCTCTCTCCATTTCAGTGTTTTCATATTTAAGGCAACTCCCTGCTCACAGGAGAAGTACAACTCCAAAATTATATCTTAGAGTTTGGCACTTTGTGGAATTTTTTGTTGTGTCACTTTTTCAAGCCTGATGAGAAATAACATGGGTGCAATCTAACCCTCACCTACATTCTTCTCTAATGTTTCTTCACATACCTAAGCCATATCTAGTTCTGACCTGTATTTTCCTTGTATGGTGGATCATCAAAAACAAAGCATGTTTTCTAAAACACTGCATTTAATTGTGAGGATCATAAGATCAATCTCAATAAATGTAACCTGACAACAAAATCCTCAGCACAACACTAGAGGTTTGTACTGTATTTAACTGCAGATGTTTTTCTAAGCTAGCTGCAGAAGATTTTTTTATTTCTTTCCTATGCAATCTCACTCACTCATCTCAACCTTACACAGTAAATAAAGCAGACACACACTGGAGTACAGACAATTTTAACCAAGAACAAAAGCACCCTCTCACCTGAAGTACAATAGGGTCTATGCAGGTAAACTTTGTTTCTTCTCGATAGAGGTATTCAATTGAGCACTTCAGCAGAAGAATTTTGGGATTTTTTAAGCAAGAGTTCATCTAAGACAGACATAAAAATAGTTAAAACAAAAATACAAACATTTGGAAGGGAAAAAGTACACAAGATAAGCCAGGCTTCCTTCAAATTATTTGTTACCCAAAAAGTAACAGCTATCTCTCCTCCTCAAACTCAACTACATATTCCTCCTTATTAAGACATTACAACCAGCTGCTGGCATTTCACAGCTCCTATCCAGTGAGAGTGCAATGCTGGAGGTTTCTACAGTCACCCCCAAGAAGCCCAAAGTCTCAATACACTTCAGAGCCATCCAGTTCAATTCTATTTTGATCTTTCACCTTATATAAGGGCTCACTTTACTACACTGCTGCAAGTCAGATCTACAAACACCTTTTTCGGGTTAAAATCTGGGGTAATTATAAGATGCCCTCTGGGGTGGTAGGGGCGAAAGGATGTTTTGCAGTACGTACATGAGGAAAGTTCAGACTGGACGTGAGGAGGAAGTTCTTCACCATGTGAGTGGTGAGAGCCTGGAATGGGTTGCCCAGGGAGGTGGTTGAGACCTCATCCCTGGAGGTGTTTAAGGCCAGGCTGAATGAGGCTGTGTCCAGCCTGATCTAGGGTAGGGTGTCCCTGCCCACGGTAGGGGAGTTGGAACCAGATGATCCTTGTGGTCCCTTCCAACCCTGACTGATACTATGATTCTAAAGTTTCTCCCTCTAGAATCTCCAAGATAAAAGAAAACAGCTTGGAAAAACAAATGCTTTAAAAGCAGTTCTTGATTAGGTTCTCAAGTTAGTGAAACATCACAAATTGCGAGTGGGAAGAAAAGCTTCACAACACCAAAAGAAAGCCACAGTACATTTGTTTCTTCAGCACACTACATTTGTTTCCTCAGCACACACTTCAGCCTGCGCTCTAGCCTGAGTTACCTTTTTGTGCGCAACGTTCTTAGTGCAAACAAATCCATTCACCACCATGGAATCAAATTTCTTTCCACCAGGGATCTAATAAAGCAAAGAACATTTTTAGAACTGTGATATACTCCTGTAACTTCTCATGCAGTAAACCTAGTACACAGAATACCCATTGTAGCCCATGTGCAAGCTTCAGCTGCACTCTCAATTATCAGACGAGAGATCACATATGGTCATGATGAACATATAATTCTTTAAGGACTGCCAAAGTAGTAAGTTCCAGGACCTCTAAGCTACTCTCAGCAGATGCTTGTTTGCTAAATAAGGGAAGCTAATTTCTATAGTCCATGGGGAGCATATACCTTTGCACATGCCACTTCTACTGACAAACAAGTCATAAATAAAGGGAAAGAAAAAAAAAACACAACAAACCAAATAAATCTCTGCCTATGATTTCAACAGATCAAACACCTGATATGTCACAACCAGTCACAGAAGGAATAAACAATCTGAAAGAGGTTTCTGAATAGCATGTTTTAGAGGACATTTCTGTCATCAGCACATGACAACAGACAGCTATAAAAAGCTTTCACCTCCAAATGTCTGCTCTTTGCACTGGAGTTTCAGAAGACACAACAACAACTAATGCTGCCTGGAGAGACGCCACAGAGCTAACATCAGAACCACAAGGCTCGCCTCATATCTTACATGGCTTCCAAACAAAATCAGGCTCCTGAAGTGGATTTTCCAAAAGAGAAACAAGTCCAAGCCTTTGCTCCTCAGCTACACTAGCTCCTTGGCTATTAGTTTCACATGAACCTCTCAGAAGAAACTCTGCATGCCACAACTCCAGCTACCTAGCAAAACTGGATGCACCATCTCATAACAACTAGGTTTTCCTCTTGAAGAAAGCCATTGTACCCAGCAGGGGAGGAGTTCAGTTCTACATAATGGATAGTTACAGGGCAACAGATGGCTACGCAGTCCTGCAAGCTACTTATCCAGAATTCAGCACATTGCCAATCCAAGCACAAAACCAGCTGAAACCAAAAAAGGAAGCAAATCATTACAGACGTGTTGCTTTCTTGCTACCTTCTGCAGCCTACAGCCTGAAAGAAGAGCTCAGCTCCAGGCATTAAAGCAGCTTTCATAAAATGCAAAGTTCCTCTTGTGCAACATCTTCTAGAACCCCACCTTATCCAAAGGCTACGTTTGTCAATTACATCTCTGAACACGTTGGGAGCAGTGGGAAGGGGACTCTTCAAAACAAGGGGTGCTGCCAATAGCTACATCCTTTTGTTTCCCTACATATACTCTTTGAAACTTACCTTTTTGATGTGGACAAACTGTCGGATATCCATGTCATCATCTCTGTTCTTGACATCAGGCCGCACAGTTTGTACTACCTGGCAGACCACAGGTACAATGATATCCCTCCAGGAGAGTGATAAGGACTCATTGTACAGAAGCTGCTGAAGCAATGCCATCATGTGGTTGTGATTAGCAGACCTGTAAAGAGTGGAAAATATAGAATTCCCATGTGAAAAATACACAGCAGTATTTAGTTGAAGTCACATTTCAGAAGTAAATTTCTTAACATTTATACTGCAGGATACCCTCTGAAGGAATAGCTGCCTAGAATGTTCTACAGTTAGCTCTGGTCCAGTACCCATAGGGGGGAAAAAAAAAAGCAAACAAAACCCACAAACTGTAAAAATGGTGTTTTCTTAATGCACATTAGTTCCTTTTGCTGTCCACTGTAGATCAAGTCCCATTGAAAACTGGTGAAATAGGAACACTTCAGGAATTATTATTCAAGATATGTAAATTTCCTTTTTCTACATGTTTCTTACAGTAGCCTTTCCATGGCTTGTTTCTCCCCATTCTCTTCTCTCAGCAGATCCAGACTGCTGTGGTGCCAGCCTAGGGGTGTGAAAAGCAGTTCTTTGGACTTCTCCTCCACCCTTCTGTTGAATAATGACTCTATAAGAGACAAATAAACGTTGGTAATACAAGATTACAGTTGAATGCTGGTGTCTTTCTGAAAGGCTACTTTGAAAAGGAAAAAAAAATACTAAGACCTTAAGTCTAAGCTTCTTGAAATACTTACTTAGAGCTGGACCCGTGGTAACATGCTGTAGCAGAGTATCAAGTGTAACAGTGGTGAGAAAACAAAGTAAAACTGAACTTCTAAAAATCTTCTAATACAGAGCAAATTCATTTCTCTCCTGGAACTAAATTGTTCTGAAGTTTGTTCAAACAAACAAACAAAAAAATCTTACATCCCTGTTTTGTCTATAAATAAGCAAATTCCAAACATCATGTACACTTACAGGAGACAACTACAATGCTTTTTAGACTTAGAACATAGGTCAAAAGCACTAATTCAATCCATAAAAGCTGCTGCTGCTTTGAAGACGTCTATGCATAAGTGGCACCAAAAGATCTAGCTATTTCATTCAGGCTGCTGCACAAGTATCAAACATATATTGCTAAAGGCCTCATTTAATGCTCCCAAACATATTTCAAAGTAACTTTATCCTACCAATACAGATGTCAGACTTTAAACCTCGATGGGACTTGCAGCCCTGATCCCATACACTACCTCTTTCCTGCTTGGGTGCAAGGCGCCTTCAGCAAGCCAGTTCACCTACCATATGTCAGAGTATTTAACACTACACAACTCTCAACGAGCTCTTCAAAAGGTCTCAGTATATCTCACTTCCATCCATCTAACCATCACACGCACAGGTATCTTTCAGCTACAGTGAACAGAGTTTCAATGAAAGCTCTACCCATTGAACACAGTTTTATATCTTACATGTCAACATGAACTATTGCTATTTGTATAGTAACTCCTCCTCCTGTTTTGCAGTATCAAGATTAGAAGTTATTTCAGCACAGTATAGTCTGCTTCGAGAGTTACTAGGTTACTTTCCACACAGGTATTATGATAAGATAAAGTAAGGTTATAAAATTCTCCATCCAGCAGCTGACAATAAGTCATTCACACTACTAGTGTATAAATTTTCATCAGCAAGTTCAACCTTTAAACTCCTCAGAGTGCAAAACAGTAATCTAAACAGGAATATTGGAAAAAAAACAAACCACTCCTTAAAAACAATGATTAACTGTTCCAGCTGTTCCATACACAAAGTTAACTGTGGAGAAGATTAACTAAAGTTACATCATTATTTTTTCCCTCTTTCCTTTCTCCTGCAGCTCAGTTAAAAACAAAGCATCAGTTTAATCAGACTTCATTTTCCTGGCTGCAGAAACATCAAGGTTCCCCCTTATTTCCTCCCACTACAAGCTCACAAAACCAATAGCATTAAATGGAAGAATAATAAGGCCACAAGTGCACCTGGCCATGATATTGGAAGTCAAATGGGTTTTAAAACTCACAACTGTGTCTAATGGCCTTTCATTTCAGAATTAGAGGTGGTGGTGATGACAACAAGCTCAAAGATTTAAGAGATGAAGCTTTAAGCTACTGTGTAGAAGCAGCGCCATTTATCACACCACATCTTCATCTGCTTGCTCAGAAATTTTAAATCTGTGTCTCTTACATAAATTTGTGGGTGGAGAAGCTGTGAGCAGAGTTGCCTCTAAGATTTCTTTTTAAAAATATATGTAAAAGCTTTTTTGAGTGCTTTTGAATGAAAAAAAACTGAGAAGCGGAAGAAATTAAAGCTTGAAAGCACATTCAAAAATACTGCAGTACAGTTTATCACTTTTGCCCCAAATAAGTTCAAATTTATTGTCAAGTAAATAATTCTAAAGCACTAACATCCTGTTAGAGAAATATTGAGGATTTTTGATCATTATCATAAAGCTGCAAAACAGAAACATTTGTAGTTCATCCTTACCTTTAATAAAAGCATCACTTATAGAGAACATCTGCTGCCCTCCGTTTTCAGGATTCAAGTACTCTGAAAGAAGAGAGGAGAGGGAGATAGGCGGAGACAAAGCCAAATGACAAGTTACACTGGTGCATCCATATAATTACCATGTACACACCCACGCCCAAAGCAGCACTATTACTCATCCAAGTTTTTAGTCACCAAATTTAGCAACATCTTGATGAGTGGTCAAGACAAGAATATCCTCTCATTCTGGTTCTATCAAAAAGTTCCAAGATGACAAGAAAAAAATTACTTATTACTGTGAAGAAACAAAATAAAATAGATGAGAGCAAAGACTGAACTATGAGTTAAGAGTTTGCTTTTCTAATGGACCCACACTACACTTCTCTAGATTTGAACATTCGAGAATGTGTTAAGCTGCAAGCAGACACCATGAGAATGTCCACGCATGGAATGATCTCCTCACCCTGACCTAAAATTGCACCTTCAGAAGTCATTTTGTTCTCACCCTCCAATGAAGTGTCTCAGACTGAAAGGGAGACCAGCCATAAGATTCATCTCAGACATTGAAAGGAAAAAAAGAGAGCTTGCCTTTCAAAAGCCACAAGTGTAAACTCTACAACAGCTTAAAGTGTTCTGAGGAACCTGTGCTGACAGAGGCAGACTCTCAGCAACAAACGAAAGCAGGAGTTATGTATCACTTTACATAGGAGAAATAGGGTGAAGCTCCACCTACTACATTTTAAGTTTGCCTCATCTTGATCTTTTATGCAGGCTGGCTAGCTACAAAAACCTTGTTTTGTCCAGAGGCCATTAGCTTGCTAGGCCCTCATCTGGTTCCTTGCTTCTACAAAAAAGGGACTGTATCCTGAGGAAACAAGGACAATAACCTCATTACTTATACAGGGTGATGATCCAAAGTCTGAAGCTAACTCTTTACCACCTTTCCTGAGAATTGGCCAAAACCTAATGCCAAAAGCCAGGCACCTTACAGACAGACAGCAAGCAACAGAAACCTGACACACCACAAGCCATCACAAGTCTCTATCAACAGGGACCTCTTACACGCCACCAGTTTAAAAATCTGAACTTGTCTGCAGTTGCCTAGTTTGCAAACAGACACTTAATAAACAAATATTGCACCAAAGAAGTTGCAAGCTTGATGGTTATTTGCAGATTTCCTTTCACCTCCTCCTTAGATGGAGAGTTTATTGCAAGCAACCTGCTGCTTCAGAAAAGCTGGCTCACCTTCAGCATTCACTCCCCCACAAACCACCTAGAGAAAGTCATGTTATGCTGTATGTACACATGAGCATGTAAGCATGTATACTAGCACCTCTATCCTTCTTCACCTTGAAACAGCCTCAGGGCAGCAGCTGTGTACACACTCAAATTAAATCTGACACATTCCTGCCTGCCATGGCCAAGGCAGGAGCTAATCCCATCTGAAACATAACTTTAGTTATGCTCTGGACAAAGACAGAGGTGGCACCTTCTTATCAATAGCTTCTCACCAATACAGCCTCACTTTCTATAACTTTGCTTCCAACTGAACGAACTGGAGCAGTTCATGAAGAACTGCAGCCTATGAGAAGGACTCACATTAGAAAAGTTCATGGAGCACTGTTTCCTGTGGGAAGGAGACCAGACTAGAGCAGTGGAGGAGTGTGAGGACTTCTCTTATTGAGAAGGAAGGAAACAGTATGCAACAACGACTTGACTGCAAACCCCTTTCCCCATCACCACTGTACCACCAGAGGGAAGCAGGTAGAGAAAATGGGGAGTAAAGGTAAGTTTGTGAAGAAAGGAGAGGGTTTATTTCTCATTATTGTACTCTGATCTGATTACTAACAAATTACATATTTTTCTTCCCAAGAAGTGTTTGTTTTACCCATGAACATAACTGATGAGTGATTCAGGACCCGGGAGCCTTTCATTCTATTTTCTCCTCCCTAATCCACCCGAGGGGCTAAGCGAGCAAGCACCCCCATGGTGCTTTGTTGCCAGATGGGCTTAAACCACCACATACAAACTATGTAGTACCATTGTCTTTAGGCAGATGATACTATAAATGAGTCATTATACTCGTAAGACACTACAAGCCAGCTAATTTGGAGTCACTAGAATTTCATGGAAAAACATCAGACATTAGTCAGCCCGTAACACCACAAGAAGTCCTACCATTACACTCAGACCATATACAAACTACTCTGTTCTAAAACACAGCTGATCCATCACAGGCCTTGCTTCAAAGCAGCTGACTTCTGTGACTGGTGGAAATTGCATATCCCGTAATCATTTTAAGAACCCCACTAATCACTTAGATCAAAGTTGAACACTTCTAGCACCACTGTTTTGTCCTGTCAGTCCTCCCACAATGGCTGTAATTTGCACAATTGTGAGGAAATCGAATTACTACCCTCAAAATGTGGGTGTGATTTTCAGTTTTACTTCATTATTTCAAAGAAAATTAAGTCACTGTCAACCAGTCTGAGGACAAAAGAAAACTCAAATAAAATCAAGCTAAACATATGTCCATTATAGTTACAGGGAAGTTACTGACCCCTGACAGCAGCAAACATGGTGTCACTGATTGATTACAGTAGTCCTATTTTACACAGGAGTTTAACTATCTAGTTTTGGCTGCCTTATCATTTTGACACTCTGTAACATCCTGGATGACATCTTTTGTTGAATAAAGCCAGGATAAATCAGGAATACAGAGTGAAAGTCTTTGCACTCCAGTACTTCCAGAACAAAGTTTTATAAGCCATTAATTTCACTACTCCAGGCACTGTGGTATGCACTGCAGTTTTGTCCCACCTATTTTTAAGGCCTTGAATAACACACATCTATGTGCCTACAAAACTTCAGTCACCCTATTGCCAAGAAGTGCTATTTTGTGATGTTGTCATACATTTTCACTTGTTAATCCTTGGCTAAGTCTTCCCTCTAGAGACTCTCGTGGCAGGAACACAAACCAGCATTTATAGTCCATCCTCTGTATTTGCAGAGGATACCAATTTTTCCAAAAACTGCAAAAGAATACCTCATCATGGTGCAGTTTTATAACTTACATCTCCATCCTATCTCATTTCTGGGCATATAACTGGTACTTTCCCCTCAAGGGAAACCCATTCTCTTAAAAGGAATTGATTCCAGTTTACAGTCCTAGAGAATAACCCGGCTAAGAGTTACACATTTCAGGAACAGATAACAAATACTAGCAAACAAAGGCAGAAGTCTCTCTCCTTTCAGTTTCACCACCACTTGCCTTTTCTGCCAATCTTCTCTGAGCTCTCCATCATCAAAACCTTTCTCAAAAGCACTTCAGTTCTAGCTGTAAGCCTTGATTTGGTCAACAGCTTCCCAAAAAAGCAGGCTCTCTTGTATTTTCTCTTCATTGCACCCTGCCTTTTGTGTGAGAAGATGACAACTGAGATGCCTACAGCCAAGACTATTCCTCTAGAAGTCCTTTAACACTGGCCACAGTCAAGATGATTGCTGCCTGCTTTACTGTCAACATACACAGATAAACTGGCTACAGCTGTAAATTAACAGGCTACTGAAGCACACCTGGGCCATTTTCAAGCTCACTTAATAGGCATCTCCCCTTCATAATAGGAATTCATTGATACATTTTTCTCCACACCCTTCCTCCCTTGCAGATGCATTTGCTTTTCATTTGATTAGACAGAAACTAAAAACAAGTTGAAAGGAATCAATAATAAGCTGGTGTGAGTAGTGCTGATAACCCATCCCTACTATTGAGCCATCCACCATTAACTCAATGCTCTGCCCTTTTGAGAAACTAAAAATTAGAAGTTAAATTTCTTTTCTTATGTATGTGTACTTAGTAAATAACAAGAGGCAGCTACAACGGATACCGATAAATTCTCCCTCTAACTTGCCTCACTTTCTCTCCCATGTGTAATAAACTTTGAGCTATAACTACCTTTCCTTAATCACTCTCTTCAGTTTCAGAAAATGCTATCTGTATGGCAAGCATAAAGTAAATCTTGCATTCTGATCCATAACAACAGAAGAAATCCATCTCACTTTATAGAAGCATCAAGTCTCCAAATTATTTAACACTGAATCATCTTGTAAAGTAGGAAATACTGAAGGGACAGGGTGAAACAACAGGATAAGAAAACTCTTAGAAGCAGACAAAGATAGAAGTCTATAAAGCTGATGAAACCTTAGGTAAAGAAGCAAAGCTACATTGATAGCTGCCCAGCATGAAAAGCAACTAGAATATGTCAGACTCAAGCCAGTGGCAAGCCCTGGTTTCAGTCAGCCCCTGTCCAGTTTAAAGAATGTACCTGTCATCAGGCATTTCTTTTTCATAAGGATTTTGCTAATAGCTAAGAGTCTTTCAATTTAGTACTTATTTTGGAGAAAAAAAAATTGAAAACAAGTCTTCAACACTGAGTAGGACTTTTTCCTACTACACTTAGGTGGATGTTTTCTTCTAAACAAATTATAAATATATGGATTAAGTTAAGCCTTACTACTCATCAGTAAAATTATTCCATCAAATAGAAACTTAGTACAGACAATTACAAGCCAGCACAGAGCTCCTGTAAATTAATTTTGTTTGCTTGTTTTTTTTTTCTTGCTTGCTTTTCCAGTTTAATCTCAAACTGTAGAGACACATATCAAACTGGTTTATGCACAGACTGTTTTTTCACCCCAGTTAGCCCAAAAGTGTACATGTGGATCTGCCCTATTATGTATGGGCAGGAGACTTTGCTTCACCTGCACAGAGACACTCACACAATAAGTTACATACTCACAGAGGAAGTGTCTCAATAAGTCTACTGAGCCTCCTCAGAGGTGAACACATCAAAACTGGAAGTGAATGCCAGCTAAGTAATGTATTTCCCCCTCTGTAAGACAGCTACAAAGGTAGTGTCCAAATGGGTCAGTAATATTAGGGCTCAGCTCTCCATCATGTGCAACTCCAGCTGGTGACTGACTACCTCATACCTTTTTGGTCAGCAGGATGAGGGGGCACATGTGGGTACTTGGAGTGCTTCTTGATATGGAAGTTCACGTTGTCCATCTCCACGTTCAGGCTGATGGAGGCGGCTGAATCACTGTCCATTGTGGACTGGAAGCTGCTGACTGAAGTGCGCTTGCTAGGGCTGGAGGAGTCTTTTAGTGTTGGGTAAGGGGGAAGATACAGGGAGAAGGGTTCAAACGGGTATCATGAGGGTACCAGAGAGGAGAAAAATTGCCTTTAACACATAAAGACCAGGAATACAGTGTTTTCATAGTTCTAATCCTATCTTCATGTACGCATGCTGACATAATGGGTGTTCTTTAGTGCATTACTGCAGGCTCCAAACCAAACAGAAATCTGCCTGAGAAATGGAAGGTGGAAATTTACAGGCTTCCCCTCCATTACAAGTAAGAAGCTTTACCAGTTCTACTAAACACAAAATACAGCATCTATCTCAAGAACAAGAGGACTAGCTAGATTACAGTTTGCTTAGATCCTTGCAGCCCCATGTGCACACACACAAATACACACACAAAGCAAGACATGGTTAAACTATTATGTCCCAAAGGACTGGGGAAAACAGTAAAGAAGGCAGAGTGAGACCAAGACTCAGGTGAAACTCACTGGCTAAGTTATCTTCTCCTTCATCAGCAATCTGCTCTGTGTCACTGTCATCAAACTTGATATCTTTGAACCAGGATGGCTCAGAGTGCCCCTCAACAGAGTTCACAGAGTCACTATCTGGAGATGGGGTTTCTGAGAACTCTGTGCTCTGGAAGACATGGGAGTAGAAAGAGTGTTAAAGCACAGCTCTGCTGGAATATTAAGAAGCCTTAGAAAGCAACCTGCTACAAATACAGATCAGGTATTTCAAAAATTATAGGATCTTCTTAGTGGGCTGAGCCAGGTTAATAATAGAGTAACCCCCTTGGCACGGGATGAGAACTGTTTGGCATAGGATGCAAGTATTTCTTCACACTTCCCTTGCTTAGTCCCTGCCTCCTCCCCTCCTTCACACAAGTTGTGACTAAGTGTCACTAAAGGACAAGTCTATTCTACCACAGGCACATTTTCCATCATCACATCTAGCTAAACATTTTTGAATGCTTCCTATCCCCAGCCGAGGTGGGCAATGACTTTATCCCTCACCCAGAAACTAGCATATACACCTTTTGGTGGAGGCTAACTCTAAGTTACTGTAGCAATTCTGTAACTTGCCAAAGTCAGTAGCCACACCCAGAAAGAGCCACAGCCTTCCTACTCCTTTTACCTGTAATGGTCTGTAGAGGGCATACTCATCTCTGAAGAGCTGATCATGATGACTGACACACTCGAGCCAGCGTCCATCAACCAATGCTTGCCCTATTGCAATGGCTTGGACCCTGGAGGAATAAGTAAAGAAATGGTTTTCTATGTCTAGTTCTAAGCACACATGTTTATGGCACAAGCATGCTACAAAACAGAAAGAGTTGTTTGCTACACAGCACTCATGAGTATCCCACTGCCATGCTGACATTTAAAATATCATGGAGTCAGCATGTTTAGGTATGGAGCTAGATGTAGACACTGCCAGTACCCTAAACTCATCTGAGGCATCCACTAGATGAAGACACTGTGCTACTCCAACACCGTTAGAGTTTATATATACACAGATCATCTCTGCTGACAACTGCTGCTCTACACTTAAGAAACATCTCAGTTTTACCTCCATCTTGAGCAGCTGAATACACCAAATTCTTTATAGCCACTTACAACATTAAAGCCTGACAGCCCTACTATAAAACTTAGCTACCTAAGGCAGCTATTCACAATCTCTGATGCCAAGGGCAGATTAGCCCTTTGGATCAGTGAACACTTTGGGACAGTCTCGTAATATATTCGCTGTTGTCCAACTGCCTGAGTGATACTTGTCCCACAAACTGCTTCCCACATTAGCTCCCAAATCAGATCATACTCCGTGCCTTGCTGTTTTGAGCCACAAGGAGCCAGAACCGAACCTGCTTTGGTATGAAAGAGAGCTCTAAATTTTGTTTCTTTCTCATCTTTCTGCAAAGGAGTCTATCCCTAAGCTACCCTTTTTTAGCTAAAACTCAAAAACCTCCTGTCACAGAAACAGGAGACATCTGCTGTCCTAAAGCAGGGACAAAGTGTTACCTCGTGGTTATGTGTCCATTTCTGATGAGCCAGTTGACCAGCTCTTTTCCTACGATGCAGTTGGGATGTGTCCGCAGCCAGTAGCGATGGTCTTGGAACTCCATCCCGCTGTTGTGATGGCAGATTTTCTTCCACAGATCTTTTAGCTGGGCTGAGTCCTTGATAGGGAGATGTGCAAGTTACTTACTAGTCTGACCTTAATGCTGGTTTCAGACATCAACCTGGGCCCTCAGATCACCTTCTAGATCAAGTGCCCTCCACAAAGAGATGTAAAATCTAAGCCATTTTGCACAACTTATGCAAAGATATAGACAGAAACAGCAAATAGACACCAGATCAGCTCCTTACATCCTTCCTTTTATATTAACTTGAGGACAAACAAGAAACAAAAGTGGATAACCTTAGAATTAAGGGGGAGTTGATTTTAATATGGCAAAATTTTATACTGTCTACAAGATACTTAAGTCCTCATTGCTGCTCTCCTGCACCCTATTCTCAACTCAGGTGATATATGTAAACATAGAGGACAATGAAAACTCATCCCTTGGAAGGAGGTTCTCCTATATAATCTGTGCTCAACCTAGGCTTTTTCCATTATCAAGCCCACATATAAAGCAACTTGACACAGCAATGGACACTGCCATGTTCAAGTTCTGTGATATCTTTTCTTATTCAGGATTTTTAATTGTCCAGTGTTAAGCCTTTTCATAGACACTGCTAGCTCTGGCCAGCAAGCAAAAAAAGGTGTGTACCCTTCCCAACTCAACTGACCATTTTTTATTCTGTTGATCTCTTGCCCTCACCACTTGGAACCCTTCAGGATATACCTCAAATTTATTTTCAGGCCTATTAAGTACATACACCAACTCTTGTGTAGTCTATGTGTCACTGAAACTGAGCTGCCTTTCTGCATATAGCCAGTTTCTGCTTTCCCACACGCACTCAGGCTTAGCACAGCAAAATCCATTGTTGCAGAGTGGAAACTGGCACCTTGGATTACTTTGGGAGAACAAAACAGCACCTCAGAGGGTGAAGTGGCACTGCAGTTCATTCTCTCAAATGTTTCGCTCATCCTGTTTTTGTGTAACACAAAAAAATTAAAACATCTTTAATTAAGATTTAACTGGTTTAAGTTTTCCAGTTAACTGCTAGACACTCATTGTTCTATTTTCCTTAGGGTGCCCTAAGAACCGAGAGTTTGCTCCACTTTGGCTTTCTGCTTTTACTTCCAGCAGTGGCTCCTCTTCCACATCAGGCATAGAGTCACACTGATCAGTAACAGAAAGCATCATAGGATCACAAGACTTGATGCAACTGGTGATTCCACAGTTCAGCTGCCTTGTAGTTTACCCTTAACTCACACAGTGAAGTCAGTAAACTGGACAAATCAGCAGAACACAGCAAATCCTTTCAACTCGAGGATTTTGACCTCTAGTTCAAAGTAAGTGCTTACCCCAGCAGACATACATCCTCTTCTACCTTTTATTTCATGAGCAAAGTTCATTAGTCTCCTAATTGAAATATGTTAAGCCTTGAATTAACAGCTCTACATGCTAAGAGCATTAAACAAATAGTGGGGATTCAGAGAAAACCCTGCATTAATCAACACTGCATCTTCTGCTCTTACAGGAACAGAAACAATAATACCAATCCTCTTTTCCCCAAAGGAAGGAAATAGGCAACCAAATTTAACCATGTGAAGCTGAAGTGCACTGGGGTTTGATTATCTTAGCCCAAGGTGTGTTCACAGAATTATAATTTCATTTTCCTGCATTAACATGCACACATGAAGCAGTGTGGTACAAAGATGTGCCTTAGAAATGGTTTTCCCTCATGCAGTTATCCACTTATGGAGCATCTTGGAAAAAAGTTGTGAACAGGAATGAGAGTGTTGCTGCATCACCAGGAATACTCCTATGCATTTTGCTACAACAGCAGGTAAACAGCCAACACATAAATTAGCCTTCCTGGTTTAAATTAGCATCAGGGAGCAATCTTGAATTGTTCAGTGCGTGAAGCACACTCCCTTCCCTTCCCTTGACCCTTTTTGCTCCATTTGTTGGAAACACCTCCCCTGTCACAAAGAAAAGAAGCCTTTTTCTACTGCCCATTGTAAACTGCCACCTACTTCACAGCCTGTGTGAACGAGATAACCTAGAACATTGCTGTAAATTGATTTTTCTTTGAACAAGTAAGGCACTACAGCCTTCCAGAAAATGTTATATTTATTTTGCAAATAAGGGGAGAGGCCAGCTTCTATTTTGGCCCAGTAACCTGTAACAGCTTTGATGCATTCAGCGTGGTGTAAACATTTTTAAGCAGACGTTTAAAGTCTCCAGTTATGTGACCTATGAAAGGCAAAATCTGAATTCGGACAAATACAGAATCAGGTAATTGCACTGCAGCTGCAACTATGATAAGTTTAATCCACAGAAAGCCATTATACACCATCTCTATACCACATAACACACTTCCCAAGACTAAAACTGTAAGTGTCTTTATGCAAACATCACAGGAAACATTTGTTTCAGAATGGCGGAGGTACACAAAGCAGCACCAATATTCTCCATCCCTGCAGCACTTAGAGGAGTGCTCAGACAAGAACTTTTAAAGATAGCAAGATGAGAGAAAGGCAAAATTCATTGCCTTCACAAAGCAAGACAAAGAGAAGTCTGAAAGGTACCAGAAGGATTTTGCGCTCATCCTCGCTGGTCTCTGCCTTCATATGTGTGCGACTGGCCTGAGGGCTGACAGACGTCTCATAGGCAGGCACCATTGGTGACCCTGACCGATCCAGTGACAGGTTAGTGATGCTGGCTGATCTGTAGAGGGAATAAGAAGAACTGAAGCATAAGTGTTCCTTGTGCAGTGCTTCAGCAAAGAAGGCAATGATCTTGCAGTATGCTAAAAAGGAACTTAAGTCTGTGACATTGGTCATAGTCCCTACAGACTTACTGTTTCATTCCCTGTCAAAGCAGAAGAGAGGATCTCTAGAAAGCAAATGCATGGTTTTGGAAAAACCAGAGTTAAACAAACTTCTGAAAAGCTCTTTGTAGGAAGCAATTAGACCCAACTTCAGCACAGCAATTCATTTATACCTACATTTGAATAGAACAGGGAAGGGATTAGATGCCAGGTAATTAGAAGCTACATCAGTTCGGAGGCAAGACAGATCCCAGCAAGGGCAGCCAACATCAGGATTTCTGCAACAGGGCACTGATATTCCCCAACTCCTTGACCCATTTAAAATTCCTTTCTCTCAGCTCTTTAAAATAGATGCAGCTTACAGAGTCTGGACATTTGAGCACTTGTTCCCCAGAGTGACTAAACTGTCTGCTCAAGCTGGAGGCCACTCCAGTTGGCAATTTTCCTTATCCTGCAGTATGGAGCATTCACCTGATCTCAGCCCAGCTGTTAGGAAATCTTGACTGTGCCCTCCAGTACAAACACCATTTCACAATAATCACTGCAAAGCTACAAATGCAGATTCAGGTTCCATATACACTCTGCTCCAATATCCCACAATTAGACTCAGCCTATGGATAACCAGAGTGCAACTTCATATCATAGCAGCAAAATCTATGCAGCATGAACTATTCAATGCCCTAAGGAGTGAATATGGAAAACACTTCTCCATGCAGCAAGAGAGAAGCACAAAATGTCAATGCTGAACTACCTCAGGAGGCTTGTGGTAGTCCCAGTGCTGAGAACTGTTGCCAGTCTCTAGTCTTTGGAATGAAAATCAGATAACCTCATAGAGCTAGCTAACTGCCTAACAGACACTCTCATTCCCAAGAACGTTCAATGGACAACGTAGCAGAGCTCAGCCATGAAACAGCAATGCCACCCTATTTCAGCATATGTACTGCAAGTACAGTAGTCTCAAAAAGAACAGCTTTTTACTCCTCTCTAAGAGAAATTGTGAACTGATAAAGGGGTTTAGTTAGGTTTTTAGGCACTTGGCACTACATCCATATACACCTTTGGGTAATAAGCAAAAACTTTCTGACACAGTTAGGCATTCAAGGCAGGCTAAAACTCTGCCAGTCTTCTACTGTCCAGGTGCTCTCAAGTTAAAGTTAAACTGGCTGCTTAACAGAAAGCATTCTTATGTGGAAGATGAGACTGATGTGAAAGCCCACCATTAGGCAAGAACCCCTTTCACCTCTTTTACAATGGCTACTTTTTAACTGTGCCACCCACCTCTAAGCAGCAGGGATTTTTAATTTGTGTAAAAGGGCACTAAGCAAGCATTGAAACAGATTTCATATCAGATATCAATCTTCTTATCTTATATTCCATATCAGATATCATATTGTGCCTTCATCATGACAAGTTACATTCAGGGATTTATTGTATTTATCTTTTCTACAGAAGAAGATTTTGCAATGAAATTTCCTATTCTTTAGAGGACTTGCAAAGGAAAAGTTTGAATCCCTTCACCTGCAGCATTTGGCTGTTGTGCTGGAGGGGTTTCCCCTGAGAATAAAAAGCATAAGCAAGGTATTTTTGCAAGGATGGCAAAGGATGACTCTCTGGACTTGGTCTTGATACACGGTGGTGTACGTTCCAGGAGCTGGAACTCACGTGCACACAGCTCACTCTGGGTCTGTCCTGGATCATCTGATCCCCAGCACGGGGATGGTGTCTGCCCCTGCCTACAAGAAGCTGGTGATCATGGATAGTACTGAGGATTGTTACACCTTGGCCAGCGTCTGCACTGCCACCCTCAGCAACTCAAGCAAGCAATAGGTTTTCACCTTGTAGCTTAGCTGTATACATTGCAGGGCAAGGCAGGTAATTCTGCCTCACTATTCCTCTCTGGTGAGACTTCACCTGCAGTACTGTGTCCAGCTCTGGAGACCTCAGCACAAGAGACACAGACCTGCTGAGGCTGGTCCACAGGAGTGCCACAGACATGATCAGGGAGATGAAGCAACTCTCCTATGAGGACAGGCTAAAAGAACTAGGGTTGCTCACTCTGGAAAAGAGAAGGCTGCAGGGACACCTTATTGCAGCCTTCCAGCACTTAAAATCAGGCCTATGAGAAAGATGGGAATAATCTATTTAGAAAGTCCTGTTGCAAGGACAAGGGATAATGCTTTTAAATTAAGAGAGTAGATTTAGACTAGATAAGAATTTTTTTACAATGAGAGCAATGAAACATTGAAACAGGTTGCCTAGAGAGATGGTAGATGTCCCATCCCTGGAAATACTCAAGGTCAGGTTGGACAGGGACTCCAAGCAACCTGACTTAGTTGAAGATGTCCCTGTGCTCACTGTAAGGACGACACAACTTTAAAGGTGCCTTCCAACCTAAACCATATTGTGATTCTGTGATAATCCCCATTCACAGGGAAAATACACAATATTAAGTAACTTCTGCTACTAAATGCACTCAACCTTCATCTATTTTGCTGCACCTCATGTAGAAAGAGGCATGGTCAAGCTTGCCTCAAAGAAACATCTGCAATTGCTTTGAGCAGATCTACAGTATAGTACTGTTAAAGCAAATAGCTTTGTATCTTCATGCTCAGAATTTTGGCAGAGATAGTTTATACCTGATTTTTACTTCTCAAACATGAGTCTAGACAGGTAAGTGCTTCACTGAGGCCATGAATAGATAAAATTTAACCTAAATGAACATTTTGGACCTGCCAGGTCCAGGTAGAACTCTCCTACTACTGCATGTGTAAGCAAACAGCAAAGACCTTTTAAAATAGACAACATCAATTCAAACAGGAAGCAGGAGAGCATCCTCAAGGTTTCACACCCTTCTTGATGTCACTGCAGCTATTTAGCATTGAACTTTTAAATCTGGACTCTTGATGTGTTTGCCCAGAATTGATTTTTGGTACTAGTTTACTCGTCAGTATTTTACTCCCTCTGTGTGCCATCTTTGGTTCCCAGCTGAACATTTAGTTCGCTTCTCCTCCTAACTATTCCCATCACACAGAATACAAAAGGCTCCAAGTGGTCCATTCCCTGAAAGGCACACTCGGCAGCCTTCTCATCTGAGTTCCCTAGTCCTGCTAGACCCTTCCAACTTGCAAAATATTCTTCATTCCTGCAACACCAAAGAGGTAAAGAAGTCCTGAATGTCCTGATTCCAACAGTGTCATCTGGATTATTTTAGCATTGCTCCTCATATCCTCGCCTCACCTGTATTTCTCTGTTTAACCCTAATGCAAGTATCTAACCAGAACCAATATGAACTGGAAACTATTTGTTCTTCTAATACCAGCCTATTTAGTAGAATTAAGATCAAGCATTCACAGCTTATAATAAAGCTATCATGAACATTTCCAAGTTCACTTCAGCACTCTTGCATAAAGAGCTACAATGTGATTTCAGCCTGCGGAAGCCTCGTTAATCTAAGCAAGATTATACTTAATAGAAGAGCATGGGGAGCAGATAAGATAGGGAGAGAACCCACAAAACAAACACAAACTGCACCTCTGGTCCTCCATGACTGTTGCCATTAGCAGATTTCTTTTATTGTATTTTTTTCATCTTCCTCAGAATTCTACCTTTCTTAGCCACTTCCTTCCCTTTCTGTCTTCTTCACCACCTCCTGTATTTGACTCAGCAGCAAACTACAGGTTCCTCAAAAGCAGCACATTTACATACATAAACAGGTTTTCCTCACACATTGGTAACAATGTGTCCCATTTCAGACGTGAAACAGCATGCTCAGTGAAAACAAGCCCAAATCTACAGGCTTTACAGTCAAGAGCACGCTAGGAGTGCATCCAGAACGAGTAATACTCAAATACAACTAGTTTACCGGTTCCTAGCTGGTGACTTCCCTGCATCCTCCTGGACGGACCCAAGGCGTGCAGACAGTGTGGTAGTTGAAGAATCTGGGTGAATCAAACTGCAAGAAAAAGGAGTATGTTACAAACTTCTGGGAGAATTGCCACATGCAGCAGCATCAGAAGAGCTAGAATTAAAATATGATTAATTAGGAAGTTACTTCTCATTCACACCCATGACTGCTAAAATCTATAAGGGAATAGGAAATCTTTCCCCATTTGTAGGCCAGTTACTATCTGTTGGGCAATGCTCAAATCTTCTCCCTTCAGACTCAAGTCTTGGACAATACAGCTCTCCTCATTTCTCCGATTACTCTGCTTCTCACCTTTCTCTCCTATATCCTTTTATTACACATCCTTCTCCTCTACAGACTGTTATTCCATGCTTTGGAGGTAGAGGCATTGCCTGATCTCCCCAAGAGATCACCTTTGCAGCCCAAGCAATGTTATCCTATAGGTATTGCTTGTCAGCTTTTACCAAAACAGCCTGACAACCTTCTGTAACTGTTTAACCCAATCACTATCGCTCTTGCTCTCCTTTTCTTCCACCCTAGGAGGAAAAAGAGCAGACATTCATATGCTATCAATATAAATTCCCACTGGTAAAACCACAGATACAAGCCACTGTACTTCAACTGATACAGCCACACTGACTGTGCTCTAGGATGTAGGCTTGCTACTAGCATAACAAATGCTCTTCTTAAGAAAATGTATACAATGCAATGCATACATAACTGTACTTGCCCAAAGTACACTGACATTCACTTTTAAAGGACATAACCCATCAAGTCAGAACAGGTTCCCATGCCTCTATGTTCTGATTGCTCAGAAAGCAGAGCAACATCAGAAAAGTATCACTCCTCTAACAGTCTTTTTCACTGCTTTGCAGCACATGACAGCAAGAGAGGCAAGAGTCTTATCTCAGACATATTATTTTGCAGAGAGATTCAACTTCCAAGTTGTCTAAGTTCAACATCTGAAGTTTAAACCTCAGTCAACTGGGAACTTAAATACAGTAGTCCACTGCCAAGTTTCACATTGCTCCTCAGTTACAGAAAGGCTCCGATGTAAGACCTCCTCAGTAGTTTCACACCTGCTCGTTTCTCTGGTTTTAGGGAAATGAGCACAACCACCATATCTGGTTATTTTTTCCTCACATAAAACTGAATTAAGGTCCTCAGAAATTAACTTGCGTACCACTCAAAAGGTACAGTCTTCTTTTATTAGTCTCTGAAAAATAAAGATCCTTGAGAGCAATAAGAATATATATACTTCAAACGAGATCAGAGAACAGCTCGCCTTTCGATCACATTTCAGCTGAAACAGGTGTTACTTCCACCATTTCTAATTTACACAGACAGCATCTCTTACAATTTCCTGCCCAAACCAAACCCCAACAGGTAGAGCATCAGTGTTACATCGACTTGCCTCTTGACACATTGGTAAGTCAGAAGGAATGGTTTTTTGCTTAGTCTTTTTTAATTCTGAAGCTAAAAATATGCTCTGTCACTGGTCTACATTCACTGATTCAATAGCTTAAAATAAAAAACTACAAATAACTTAAAACTCCACTAGAAAAAAGCTTCTACATTCCCACTTTGGAAGAAGAATACAAGCAGCCAGCACAGGATTAGATTCTTTTTACAGGAGATACCCCTCTAAGTTTCCTAGTTAGAAACCACCAGCTTTTGTCTAGGCAGATGTCATGCTGAAAAAACAGTTAAGATTCTGGAGCTCATCATGAAGCTTTACTTCACCTTTGCCAGGTAAGATCCTCCTCAAGAAAGATGTTGCGGCTTGCTTTACGGCTCCCAACAGGAGTGCGTGGCTCGCCGGGATCCAGCACCGATACAGAACAGGCAGAATCTGACAGTGCATTTAAGTCTTCTCCAATGGAGTTACTGTCTGTGGAGTGTGCATAGCTTAAGGCTATTTTGCGGCAGTAAGTGCAGGCTCGGAGATCCCCTATGGAAAGGGGAACACGAGAGTGTAAGCGAACAGGAACAAACAGTACTCTGTTCCTACAGGATCAGAGGTAAGCAGTGGTGCGAAAAGAAGGATTTCCTGTTTCAAAACCTCTTTGCAAGTTTAAGTCTAGCTTTTGTATTTCCTTAAAGAGCAAAACTCCAAAGAGAGTCAGGGAATTTCTCCAAGTCAAATGATACACAACACATGATCACTCTAAGAGACAGGTTGTGGGAGTGGAGAGAGCAAGAACATGTGCACACCGAAATCATGCTACAGTAATAGCTGGTCAGATAAGATATATCAGCTGTTAGCTGGAAATTGTAGCCTACATTAGCTGTATGGAGTTTGGTAATCACTTTGAGTTTCCCTCGCCCTCAATTAGAACACATGGCCACTTACATTTTAAAGCTGCCATTACTTTTACTTGAGCACACTTTTAGTGGTGAACATCCTTGTTAATGTTTTGTCATTGTTGACATAGTGGTGGTAAAAATAAGCAAGCATAGCATAATCTACCATAGTGCAAGAAGAATTATGTCTTGTAATTCCTCTTCTTATTTCTAAGCATGCTAGAGATATGTATAGCATTCTCTAGCCAAGATCTAAAATACACCAGTCCAAACAAAGGTGAACACTCATAGAACATCCTCCTTCTCAAAAGCTAAACCCCACCTGTGTAGCCCATGAACTTTCCAGGGATTTCCTGATTGCAGCACCGACTACAAAAGATCTGCCCACAAAGTCGACAGTGGTGCCTCCGCCGGAAGGTGGTAAATTTCTCACTGCAGTCATAGCACTCTTTGCACTGGCTGTCAGGCATCCAGTACTGCTTCAAGTCACTGTCCTGCAAAGGAAGACAATATAGAAAGCAACCTTTTTTTCTGTAAATAAAAAGCATGTTTAGATTCATGATTGCTTCGTAGACTGTGCCCATGAAAAGCACAATTCTGTATATTCACGTGTATGTGTGTATACACACTGATGTATCAGCACACACGTGCACAGAAAGGATTTTTCATGTGATTTTATAGGCAGCCAGAAGGCTGACAGAGTTCTTAACTGTAAATCTAGTAAGCCTTTGCCTTCTTGATCCAAGATGGGAGCAAAACAGATAGAAATTATCACGAACTGTAGATAAAGGTCAAGAAGTATTTGCCCCCAGCACAGGACAGGCACTCAACTAGCACAGTTTAAAAAAAATCCAAACAAGCCAAAACAAACAAAGCCAACAACAAAACCAACCAAAAAACTAACTGAACAGAACCAAACAAACAAAATAAAAACCACCTCACACACCCACTGAAGCTGTCATCCAAGGGTTAAAAAAAAAAAAAAAATCAGTGAATCTAGGAATTATCAGTGGAAGAAGATCATTCCAACAGCTAATAATAACTTCATAAATTTTGTTATATGATCAAATTCCCCAAAACCTTAATTCCAAGAGCCTATGCCCAGCCTGGTGTTTCAAAACTCCAGGTTAACTGCTACGTGCAGACAACTGTGGAAACCTCACTCAGCAGATCCGATTTATGTATACACTGATGGGTACAGCTAAAGGAATTTTTTAGGTTTTTAAGACTTGAAAACAAAGAGTTAAAACTTTTACTTGATGTTGTAGCTATAAACAGAGCAAGAAAAATCTCTTTTATTATTCTGAGCACATTAGCTACAATTACCATGGATGGAAACAACAGACAGTCACATGATAGCTGCCTGTGAAACACTCTGGTAAGAGTTCAGTTCTATCAACAAGCCTTTTCAGAGGGACTGAATACTCTGGGTTTTTCTCAGGAAGTGAAAGTGCTGCAAGAATTTTCTCAAAACAATCACAAAGAAGAAAAGGTGACCCACACACACAGACCAAAAAAAAACAAACCCTGAACGGGTTTATTTTCAGATGTTCACAAAGTTTGACATAGCTTCTAATGGAATTTTGTGACCACATCTATCAACAGACAACAATTTCATGCTGTCATCACCCAAGAAAACTTGTACAGAAAGAAGTCAGACAGTCCAGAAGTTTTTAAGATGAACACTAAGTTTCAAGCTGAGAAAGATGCAGTGAAGAGTTTTGCCACAGAACACTCCAAAGCTGCAGGGCATGCTGATGAACAATTTTTGCAGCAGCTGTACATAAGCCAAGAGTAGCTGCTCCAAGCAGCCATGCCTCTTCCCACCATCTCTCCTACATTGCTTCAGCACTACATACACATGATGATGTTTATAAACCGAGCCACTGCTGGTGATACCTTCCATCTCTCTGCCTTGTTCAAGCCAGAACCAGAACTGACAACAAGAACAGCCTACAAGGAAGAGTTCAGAACAGAAATCTGGCCCCCATTAGCAGCAGAGGTTGATCAGAGCAGCGCTTTCCAGGAACTGACACATGCTTTCTGCAACAGTAAGGTGGTACAGACGAAGTCCAAAGTAGGAAGAAATTACTGCCTGAAGCAATGCAAGCAAGACATGGCCGCTGACAAGGGCTGTGATGCACCATCATTTGTAAAGGAGTCAGTAAGATGACAACTCAAATACTGCTTTCAGAGAAAAGTCTAGATATATTCATTTACTCCTGCATCTCATCTGTTTGAGCACTTCTCTGACAGCTTTGAAGATGTCTCAAAGTCTCCAGAGCCTTCAGACACGTCCAGAAACTAAAATATGAGTAGGGGCCACACTGAGTGCCCTGCTTACTGCAATGGAAGGCTTTTGTTTAATCCCCAAAAATATCACACTTTCTATCAAACCAAAGTTACTCTTCCAAGCAGAATAGTACAGGAAGCTAGTGAGTTTACTCAAAGCCTGCTTGTAAAAGCTACCAAGCCAAAAGCTTCTTTCCTCATCATTCAGTGCAATTACTTTATCCTTTTTGTGTGTTGCATAAGACACAATTATTTACATTGTAATTTATAAATAGTTGTGCCTTCTCAGCTACATCCTCCTCTTAAAAGACATGGTCCAGAGGAAAGTCTATGGGCAAAGGGAGGTGAAATCATTAAGTCAGTAGCAACCACCAGGCCTTTATCCAGACAAATCAAAATTAGTAAAACAAGCCTTTCAAGCAAATATTGCTGACCAATCAGCAATAGTTACATATCTAATTCATCCTCAGAATCCTTGTTACTATTTGTGACAGTAAACATGTTTCACCAATTCATGGTTAGCCTTCAATGGAGAAAGCCACCAGGTAATACTACATTAGGTGATACAGAGATGGAAAGCTGTCTATACATAACGACAGCATTAATTCAAGTTCAAGAGGCTGAACAACTGCTATGTTTCACTCCCATGATATAACAGATGCCTGACATGTCAAAAGTCAGCATCAGCCTCAATTGTTACCCTTGCACTCGTCAAATTATTTTAAAATTTATTCATGAATCTTCAAACATCTGAAAAACAACAAAAAAACCCAAACCTGTAATGTATCTAAAAATGAATCTCAGAGAAGCTCAGGAAACCAATCAGTTTCTAAATTGTTCAGCCTACAAAACCCCCAGAAGTACCTGGCTTTTCCCCTCCATGATTTCTTTGAGACGCTTTAAAACAGTGCTGAGGCTTCTTAACTGAACAGCTGTTCGAGGATCATGACCTCCAAGAGGAGGTTCTACTTTCCTTCGATTGTCTGGAAGGGAAGGGAGAGTAGTATTAATTTCTTCTGTGACATATCATTTAAATCACAATACAAAACCCCATTAGATGGAAGATACGTTTACCTATGTAATGCACTCTGCAAAACTATAGCCTGTGTCACTTCTGCCCTTGCAGTCTTCTCCCCAAAAAGGGACTCCTGAAGCCAGCTGGCTTGCTTTGACTGACATTTTAAATAATATCTCCCTGTGTTTACAAGAGCCAATTTAAGTTAAAAGATCTACATAAATGATGCTATTTTCAACCTACTGTATGAACCCTTTTAATAGTCACAGAATCAACCACATTAGAAAAGACTTTTGAGATCATCCAGTCCAACATATCACCTAACCCTTCTAATTAACTAAACCAAGGCACTCATCCAGCCTCCTTTTAAACATCTCTAGGGATGCAGACTCCACCACCTCCCTGGGCAGCCCATTCCAATGGCCTATCACTCCTTCTGTGAAGAACTTCATCCTAACATCCAGCCTAAACCTGCCCTGGCCCAGTGTGACATTATGTCCTCTTGTTCTGTTGCTGGCTGCCTGGGAGACAGAAAGCCCTAAAGTCTCATTTTAAAATGCCCTCTAGGGTATTAATACTTACAAATTAATTGCAATAATATTAATTAATCCTAGGAGTGGTATAAATCAATGTCTTAACTTGAACTTATTTATAAATGACTACAGCAAATCTCAGGACTCAATTGCTCAGTTGCTATAAAAACACTACCTCACAATAAAATGCATCCAGAAATTCACATTTTAAAGTGTGTTTCTTTTGTTATCATCCATACAAAAATAGCCAAGTTGTTGAGAACTTGCACAGTCATTCTTGATTAACTACAGCAAGGAAATTTCTGAATAAAAACTTCACACAATTAATTTCTTTGCTATAAAAAGCAAAATTACTTTCAAATATTACTGTATGACTTACAAACAGAATCCTTCTCTCTAGAAACATCTGCAAGCACAATGTTGTATTTACCTAAACATTTAAACATTTTCAGAGTTACTTTACTACATCAACAACTTTTTTGCATAGTTATAGAGTTTCTTACCAGTGTCACTGCTCTCCATCTGTCTAGTATTTTATTTGGATTCCCCCTAGTACGGCAAAACCAGACATGGCTGCTTTCTGTTTACTGCTTTAGATGGCACTGATGTCAGCAGGAATGCTGACAGCGCCAGCAGAAGCACGTTAACTGTTGCAGCGCAGTAACATACAAGGCTACCCCTTTGTGTGCAGCAATGCAATTCCAACTGTGGGATTCCATGCCTCCTCTTCAGGTTCTTAGTAGATATTTCTACTTAATCAGCCCACATACAGCTGTTTAATGACCTATGTAGAACAAAGAATCTACCCCAGGAAATCATTCTGAAGAGATTCTAGAGTGTTTAAACCCAGTTCTGTGCCAAGCCACTTGGAATTTATTTAAAATAAAATAAAACCAAACAGGTATACTTTTGGATAATACAGAGTCAAGCATTGTAGGGTAATTAAAGGGACTAATATTACAGAAAACATTGATAATACCCCTGAAACCTTGGAGTTCTGCTTACTTCTAACACAACATTTATGCTCAGTTTCCTTCCTAGATTTATCTGCTGTATACTTCTGAATTCAATTTTCCAGGAATGCTGTTTCAAATTAAAACAAAACAAAGCAGAATCAGGCTTCCTGCCTATCTAGTTACAAATCCCACCAGGCAAGTGACTCTCAAAGTATGAACATACAGCACATTGAAGAAATTCCACAAGTAACTCCACTCATTAGATAAAATGCCATTTCCTGTGTTACATAAAACAATGTCAAAAGTATGCAATTTATATTAGAAAAAGCATGACATCACCAAAACTACATAGCTAACCTGTTTATAATAGCAAAGTTGACCAACTCTCAGAGTGAAATTAAGTTGCTTTTTATTCTTTTCCTAGATGTGATTACTCCCTTTCTGAAGGGAAACACACTGTATAGCAAGAACATAAACTACCATTCCTGCAGTATAGGACACACTGTCTAAAACATCGTGATAATAAAATAACTCACATCTATCCATCTTAGGATAATTACATCAGCTCTACAAATTGTTGCTTTTCATTGTCCAACCAGCACAAAAACAACTGCAGGAAGCAAAGACATCTTCCTCACGGCTTTTATACAGATAGTCCTTATACTTTCTCAGTCTGAAGCTGTGCCTCTTCATGCATTTACTCTTTCCCTAGCCAAACATTCACACGAGACACTCATTTTTCACTTGATATTTTGCATTTAACAAAAGCCATCTGCACCTCAGCCTTTCAATATAAGGGTGTGGAACACATCTTTTCAGGACTACATGTTTACGCAGCCATTGTGTTTTTCCTATCTGTTCCTTTCCTAGCTAAATGTTCACTGAACAAAAACTTCAGTACACCAAAGGAACTCCATGCAGAATTACAGTTTTTACTTACTTCTAACCTATTTGTCCTTCTTAAGACAAAAGTAACTCTTACAGCTGAAAAACAAACAAACAAACAAACCAACACCTAACCCTCCTCATTTCAACAATAACTGTCCTCCTTCCTGCATGTAATCACAGCTGCTGATACTGGGCAAATCCTATCCATCCTCTATCTTGTCTTTTTTCTACTGTCCCCACTTTTAATCTGATCACTGGGAAGGAATCTGCAACACCCTCCCAGCTGTGATTGCTTTTCTGAGTTCAGGCTACAGAAATATTTACTCAGTAGGTCATGCAATTGTTATGCATCCTCAATTACTGAATCACTGAGATATATTTTTCCAGAGTTTCTTTTGTGATGCTATGTATTTTAGCATTCATTTTACAGTGAGCAAATAAAAAACACTTTACAACTTCACTGCAACTTAACTGCTCATTTCAGTTTACAGGAAAAGTACTGGCAGTACACTACTCCCAAGAAGTACAAGAGAGGTTTACACAGATTCAACCATTTTCAACAGTACTGCTAATACAAATCAGCTTGAATTGATTTCTAGTTACCCACTGCCAAAGCAAGTTCACACTCACAGTTCAGGCATCACATTATTCTCAAGTCACTGCTATCTAAAGTAGAAGCAATAGGAAACCAGTCCTTAACTTCATTTCACAACATGCATCTTCATTTTCCAAACACATGCAATAGAAAAGGTGCTCTGGTAACAAGTTATGCTCTTTACAATTTCCAGTGACCACCACATGCTCTCCTCAGGTCTTCTTCCACCTCATATGATCATTGGCCTATCCTTACTTATCCTAAGCTCTTTTGCCATTCCCTATTATTATCAGTCTGCTACAATTGTCTAGCATTAACTGCATTATCCTGCATGTCAGCTTAACAAGCTAGAATTGCATTAACTATCAGTGCTTCCTCTCCAATTGGTCAGCATTTCTAGCCCTCCTCAAACTGGATTTGCAAGTTGTGACATCATCTTAGTGTGAGACTATTTTGGTTCAACCCAGCACCTTGAAAGCACTCAGTCGACAGGACACACAGACACATGCAGTCCAATACAACCAGCTAGGTGTACTGTCTGTACAGAAGTGACACTAGCTCCCCTGCACCCTACTTCATCACATGAGAGAGGCCACAGAAGGCAATGCAGAGTCTCAGCACAGACTCTTCAGTTGTGCAACCCACAAAGCATCTCTGACATAAGCCTGGCATTAAGCAGCTTTTCCCATTTTCACAACATCTAGTGAGGTTTTCACACAAGCACTGAAATCCTACACATCTAGTGCTAGTTTCCTACCAAAGTCCTCCATGTTGTTCTGCACATGCAGTTGTCAGCCACCATGAGCAATGAGAGTATCTGCCGCACAGACAGTGCAAGCTAATGGACAGATGAGGGGTAAGACTTGGCATTTTTAGGGGCAATTTCATTCCATAACTGTTCATAAGCACCAACAGCCTTTTATTTATTTATTCCTTTCAGTTTGCTTAAACTCAACATGCTATTTAAACTCAAACAAGCTAGAGAGACCTCTGTGAAGGACTTATGCCTTTTCCTGCCTATACTTGTTGATGTTAGTAAGCATCTGAGTAATGGTCGAGCCTAAAAAGACAATTACAAGCCTGCAGAGTCAAGGTTCCCAGAAAACTCAACTACATTAAATACCTCAATGTCAGAGAACTAAGCTGGTGACTAATTTAGATGTTTATGTAAATCATATCACTTCTTTTCATACTTTTTGGTCTTTAGTTATTATAATAATTTCTAAGATTATTTGTGCAGCCCAGCATCAGCTGCAATGGCAGAATTAAAGACCTGGTTATTCAAGACAAAAGAAGGTATGAAAATTAATTTCCTGGTTTTCTTTAAAAAAAGAAAAAAAGAATAAAAAAAGAAGCAATGCCTGAATTTTGAAGAGGGAAGATGCAAGTATTATTCCACTTCTCAAACACAGTGAGATGGCCTGAAAAACTCCCATGAAAACTCCTCACCAACCCAATACACTTTTACTTGCATTACACAGACTTCATGTTTGTTACAGCACCAAGGTTATTTGGGGGACAATATTCAACAGTGATTCAGGCCACTCATCATTAAGTATCACAGAAATCTCTTCCAAAACCCATTAACTCCTGCTTGGTCTAACTTTACTACTTCCCAAGCAGATTCATCATCTCATTTTTCTAAGCATACTTTCATCCAAACTCAGAGGCATGAATGGAGGCCCCAGAAAGCAGTTAGAACAATGCAGCAACAGTTCCTCTCTCACATCTTAGACTGTCATTTCCCTAGCTGCCTTCTTCCAATGGAATTGAAACAGCAAAATTATTTCTGCCTTCTGACTACTGAAGAATTTGCCCTACCTAAAGGTTCCTAGCATTCGACCCCTAGATAATTACCAAGTGATTTACAAGAGACAGCTAAGAATGAAGTAAACTGGCAAGCCACCCTAGAGCACACTGCTATACTTGTAAAAGTATACATTTGTAAAAGAAAGCATGCAAACAGCTCAGAGAGGTGAAAATGCTAGTTATCTGTACTGGACTTTTGTCTGGTTACCAAGACTAGACATCTTGCTAAAAATCCCATACACATTAACAATGTTTAAGATCCCATTTGTTTGCACTAAGTAACATACTTTCAGAAATCCTGTCTTGCACAGGATTTTTACCCAGCTTTGCAGTTTGCTCAAGGCTACCACAAATGACTCAGTAACCTGACAGATCTCAAGAGGGACCCCTACAATCTTCTTACTAGCTTTTCCAGATATTCATAAAGCTATTACATAACTGCACATTCAATTCCCATTCCAGCTAAAAGATATTCACTATGGCACCTGGTAATAGTTCTAAGGTAAGGAATAAAAAATGTTTATACACAAGTTCTTATTCATTTCTCCTCAAAACAACTACAAGCTAAAATCTGCATTTGAAGATACAAACATCAACCCCACGTAGACTGAGCTCTGAAGTTATAGTTTGCATATGGCTTTAAGAAACTGAAGTCTCTCAAGACAAAGAAGAAATTTTCAGGATCATGGTTCAAGTGACTTTAATAGGCTTGATGTGTTTTAGCAGTTTCTTCTGTTCCAGACTGGTTTGAAATTGAAATAGCAGAGCCACAGCAACAGTGTCCCACTGGGACAGTAAGAAGGACGGAGAGCACATGATTCTGAGTTTAAAGTGTGATCTCACTAAAAGAAGCAGCGTAGCTCAGTACTAAATTCTACTAAAATCTAGACAGTCAATGAACCTCTCTCTACCTTCTTCACCTAACTCTGAACCACCTCAGACTGTCTAGCACAACATTCACTTGTAGAGCAGAGAGCTGAAATTACCAAGAGTTGAAGAAGATCTTCTTTGGAGCTCGCTGGTCGGATGCTTTTTGTAAGGAACCGGTGACCTCAGAGACTGAGCCCTGGTGGGATGCTGAGGACTGGACCAGCCACCACTTAACGCTTGTGGGTCACTCTGTCCTGCCTCTGCTCTCTCTGCCGGGGATGAAAGCCTGCCATCATCTGGAGTTGACAAAAAGCAAGAAACCAATGGTTCAGATATGACAAAGCAAACCAGTAGTACATGCAAAACTGAGGGTACTTAAAAAAAAAAATAGTAAGAAATAGCTCATTGGGATGATTGTACCAAACGACATGAATTTTTCATCTGAAAAGTATCACACAAAACACAGAGACAGGTCAGTACATAAAACTCATCTGTCTAGGCTCATGTTATTTCAGAAAAATGTCTAATATGAGAAGTGCCTAAAAAAACAAACCATCAAGCGTGAATTGTTCTTGCTGTATATGAAATAGCTATGCTTGATTATCAGCTTCTGTGCTCAAAAGAGGTTTTTGGTTATGTTAGAAGCCAGTACTGAGAACACATTAAAGCTATCACAGCCTTTAATAGTCCTCTGATAGAATAGCGTGGTTTAAGTATAGATAGGTTCTCACTGATTCCAGTAACATGTCTGTTTTGTGTGCTGTTTCAAGGTTGTTTGCACACTCTTTCGACAACACAATACTTTGCTGATTCCAGATACACTTGCCAGACAAACAAATGATTCCAATATTAATCACATCTTAAGCTACTTCCAATAAAATAATGATGGTGGTATTCTACTAATCAAACTAATAGCAGTCGTGCCATGCGATTATTTTTCATTCTACATAACAGTCTGAACAGATCAGTTTGCTTATGCAAAAAGCTATCTTGGCCCTTTTTCCCTAGCCCAAACAGTGCAGAATTATGCAATGCACAGACTAAACAAAAGTAGCTGACTGTTTAGCCATCTCCAGCAAAGAGATACACAATTGGGGTATAAAACTCAAGGTGCATCCATTCACCACTCCTTGCAGTATACTTCTTTGAAACAGAAAAGAAAACTCATGTAGTTCTCTCAGACCTTGCCTACTGAGATTACAAGTGTTACATGACACATGTAGCACACAGGCCAAAATCAAGTACTTTGTAGTTCTTTTTTAATATACAAAATTTGCACAACATTTCAGATCTCTCAATGGGAGACACCTAAAACCTTCAAGTTAAGGGTGGACTTCCTGTAAATACACTGCTTCTCTGTCACTAAACTGAGAGTAAAGGACGCCCAGGAAAGTGAAGAGTGGACAAAGCCTGGAGTAAGAACTTCCTCAGGAAGGACTGGCAGACATTTTGCTCATACCTGGCAGAGGGTTACTCGTGCCTTTAGCCCCAGAAACTTCATATTGAAAAGGATGCAGAGTTAAAAACCTATGCAGTGCTTTCTGCTAACTGGCTTGTCTCTGACCTTCATGGGCAGCCACAGATCTCTAGCTGCAAGACTATTTTCTTCCACAGCAAACCTCTACTATGTCACCCGTGCACAATCCACACAAGCACATTCCCCCAATCACTTACCTCTGCTGAAACGGAATAGATTTACAAAAGAACTGTAGGCTGATTTAAAAGGAGGATCATCTTGGTCAGGAGTCAGGGGCTTGAAGTGGGTAAGATGAGACGGACTACTAGGAGAGTGAGGTAGATCACTGGTAGAGTCCAGTGTCGGAGACCGTTTGTCATCTGCGGCCATCTCATGTGCCCTGGAAAGAGTTCAGCAACATGCATTGTGCACAAGGTGGTGAAACAGAACATCTTCAGTCAACTGAAGAGGAAGGATCTCATAAAATGCTAGACATGCGAACATTCACTGCACCTACCACAGACATCTGCTACTAGCACAGGTCAAAAACTGTCAGAGTTTGGAGCCTGTGTCCCCTGCCTAGTCATTGGCAAGAGATCAACATCTCTGCAGAGAGCAATTCAGAGGTCCTAGTTAAACATCTAGAACAACATGAATAAGTAAACAGCCGCTCCAGTTGATGTTTTATGAGAACTTGAAATTTTCAAACAGAGATTCTGTGCACCACAAAGAAGTTTTCACCTCAAGCAATGAGATATCAGTGCTGTGACAAGGGAAACAGCCCAAACTGTTGTCAATTTGTTGTCATATCTAACACCTTCAAACTTTGTCCTTTTCCAAAGTAGCCTCATTAAGAAAAAGACAAACAAACAAAACAAACAGCATTCTATATTAAGGGAAGTTATACTTGTTAAACCTACTTGCAGTGTACCAAAGTCTTCAGACAACCAAGAAACATTATTTCTCGCAGCCCATATTCTTTACTTTCAGTAAACACCTAATTCACAGTATCACAGTATCACCAAGGGTGGAAGAGACCTCACAGATCATCAAGTCCAACCCTTTACCACAGAGCTCAAGGCTAGACCATGGCACCAAGTGCCACGTCCAACCTTGCCTTGAACAGCTCCAGGGACGGCGACTCCACCACCTCCCCGGGCAGCCCATTCCAGTGTCCAATGACTCTCTCAGTGAAGAACTTTCTCCTCACCTCAAGCCTAAATTTCCCCTGGCGCAGCCTGAGGCTGTGTCCTCTCATTCTGGTGCTGGCCACCTGAGAGAAGAGAGCAACCTCCTCCTGGCTATAACCTCCCCTCAGGTAGTTGTAGACAGCAATAAGGTCACCCCTGAGCCTCCTCTTCTCCAGGCTAAACAATCCCAGCTCCCTCAGCCTCTCCTCGTAGGGCTGTGCTCGAGGCCTCTCACCAGCCTCGTCGCCCTTCTCTGGACACGCTCAAGCATCTCAGTGTCCCTCCTAAAACTGGAGGCCCAGAATTTCCATTCCAACTCACTAAGCCTGTACTTCTAGCCTGCTAGGCTAAGGTGGTCACCACCTTCATCTTTGTTTATGCCAGACTTAGAGAAATGTTTGACAGAGCAGAGGCCTGATGGAACCTGCAAGCGACAGATAACTTCTAGCTCTGCCAAAGACCAAAACTGTATGTGTCTACTTCCTGCTTTGCAGCTGATACATGTTCCTTCATGAAACAGCTGTTTCCATAACCACTGCCTAGAATTTACAGGCATATTTTGAGGACTAGAATATTTTCTTTCAAGTTATACTATGCAGTCTAAAGAAAATCTACCTATTTGACAAGTGACATTGGAAGTGCTAGCAAGTTGCCTGCAGCTCATGTGGCAAGGTCTGACCACTCCTACAAGAATGCACAAAAGAGTGTATCTACCAGTCAATCACAAGACTCTTCAGTGGACTTCTGCTTGTTGCTTTGCATAGTAAGAACCAATAGGTCAGAGCTCCTCCTGATAGCCACACATTCTTAATGAAGAAAACAGCCATAATTAACAAAGTTTTGAGAGAAGCTTTTGTCAGATTCTTTACGCAAGGCTGAGTTTTAGTCTGGAATGCTTCTGCATCCCTTTTGCCTGTAAATTGTGGCAGTTTGGGGGGATAACTGTACAGATTATTTTAATTTCACACACTAGAGTTCATGCAAAATGCCTTCAAGACTATATCTCCAGATATATTTGAAATTCTTTCTTCAATATTTAAGGCTACGGATAACTTATGTTCTAAGTGTCGAATGTACAACAAAGCTGTGCTCCCATACAGTGTCACATTAAAAACACAGTATCATCAGGGTTGGAAGAGACCTCACAGATCATCAAGTTCAACCCTTTACCACAGAGCTCAAGGCTAGACCATGGCACCAAGTGCCACGTCCAACCTTGCCTTGAACTGCCCCAGGGACGGCGACTTCACCACCTCCCCGGGCAGCCCATTCCAGTGTCCAATGACTCTCTCAGTGAAGAACTTTCTCCTCACCTCCAGCCTAAATTTCCCCTGGTGCAGCCTGAGGCTGTGTCCTCTCGTTCTGGTGCTGGCCACCTGAGAGAAGAGAGCAACTTCCTCCTGGCCACAACCACCCCTCAGGTAGTTGTAGACAGCAATAAGGTCACCCCTGAGCCTCCTCTTCTCCAGGCTAATCAATCCCAGCTCCCTCAGCGTCTCCTCATAGGGCTTGTGCTCAAGGCCTCTCACCAGCCTTGTCACCCTTCTCTGGATACGCTCAAGCATCTCAATGTCCCTTTTAAACACTGTTATGAAGTCAACCAGACATTTTATAGGAAACTATGTTTGTCACTCAGTAACTGGCTACAGCCTGGCAATACCAAAAAAAAAAGCAGAAGCCTCTGAATTTCAATACATCAGATACACAATTCTAGAAAAATAAACTACCACTTCAAGGGGAAAAAAAAATACACAATAATCTCTTCTCTGACAGCAGGAGTACCCTGATTAAGACATGTAAAAGAAGAGTCCTGTGCTTGTCATGAGGTCCAGAAAACAATGGGATTTTCTGTGCTGCAGAACGCATTAGTTTTGGAGTGTATCACCTTTCTTACAGAGCTTCAGGTCTCGCACTGAAAGGAACACACACACGGATACCCAAGAAACAGGAGAAAGTCACTCGTGTGTATCACGGGAAATCGAACAGCAAGGGGCACCTATCAGTCAACAGGCACAAAAGCAAACTACCTCTTGCTCAGAATCCCTACCAAACACGGGAGATACATTCGTCTACCACAGGGGCTATATCTAAAGCCACTTTAGTCTGCAACGTCTTCAGCAATCACCTACTCATCACGGATAAAACAGAGTGCAAGCATGGGCGTTACATTCAGAATGGCTCTGTAACGTCCGGCACATGAAAGCACCGACCACAGACGCTCCGTGCCAGAGGGGTCCAGACACTCCTTGTTACTTGGATGTTATTCTTAGGCACCTTGCTAGCAAACATTGGGCGTAAAAGCTGAAAAGTGTAATTTAAACATAACTGCATGACACACATTTGACTTCCAATCTCTGAGCTAGAGCCACGCTGACTGCTTTTGCTTTACTCTCTGTAAAGACGGCATCCCCACCTTCCCCCGACACAGCCACGCACCCGCCACGCATAGCGAGCCCGGAAGACGACCTGCGACGGGACGGGAAGGAAGCAGCGGAAAACTGTTCAGTGCCATGCAGCGACCCTCGGGACAGCCGCTATCTGGACCAGAGCGGGTCGGGCCCAGAAGAAAGGGCTCCCGTACCCAAAGAAGCCATTACCACGGGCCCATGTAGAAGCGCCCGATCACGAGTGGCCTATCCTCACCTGCTCTCCGCGGGTGGAGGTGGCAGTGCGAGGCGCCAAGACGCAGGCCTAGGCCAGCACCGCCTCTTTTCACCCCGCCTCCCGGCCCGGCTCCGCACCGGCCCGCTTCCCTGCTCCGCCCTTAGCAACCCGCCGCGCTGCCGCCAGCCCTGCCCAATCGCACGCCGATGGCAGGGCTCCGTACTGAGGCGCCACCAGACGAGGTTACGCGCCAATTCACACGCCGGCAGCTGCCGCGGGGGGGCGCTGCCCGGGCGGTGTCCTCAACACTGCGAGCCCGGCAGTCGCATTGGCATTACCGTGCTCCGCCTCCGGACAGGGAAACCCTTTTCCTAGGCGTGGCAACTGAGGGCTGTCACCAAGTTGCCAACGGAAAGAGCCAAGGGAAGCGGGTGTGAGCCTCTGCGGTCTCTTTTTTTTGTCCCCCCACGCCCCGCCTCTACCCGGCCCCACAGGAGCACCCTCAGGGCGAGGATCCGTCGCTACTCGGGGGGCCGCAGTGGTGACATGGCCGTCTCTATGCTAGCCAGCGCCTCGCCCGTCCGTACGCTTGAGCTGGCTTGGGCTGGTTGGGCTCCAGAGCGGTTCCGCCGGCACACCGCGGCAGCAAACGGGCCAGTACAGACAGCGCTGAGTGCTGAGCTGAGTGCAGCTGAGCAGCCTGGCGGGCTGCGCTCTCCCTGGAGTCCAGGCACGCCCAAGACTCCACGGTGCACAGGCCTTCGTGCCTGCCAGCGCCATCAGCTTCCCTGTGGCGGCGCAAGCCACTTACTGCGACTGTTGGGAGAGCGCAGAAGTAGCCCAGCTCGGCAGGCAGGCTACCGCACTGCGGACTGTGTGTCCCGGTGTAACAGTCGTGATACCTTACGTGCTATTACCACCTCCTCAGAGGGAGGCATACGCTCGCAACACCCTGGTAGACCCGATGGGGTGGGCACGGCAAAGAACCACACCCGCACGCCAGGACCGAGCAATCGCTCCCCGGCCGGCCCGCCTCTGCCCCGTCGTCTGGAGGAGGGGCCGTGAGGACGGGCGAGGCCGACAGGGGGCGCCGCGGCGGCGGGACCGGGCGGTGCCGGGGGCGCGGCCCCATAAAAGGCCCCGCACTGGACGAGGCCCCCGTATCGCCGTCAGAGCTGGGCACGCCGCTTCCGCAGGTAATGGGGCTCAGTTCTCGGGGCCCCGCGGGTGAGGTGCGATCGGGCCACGTTGCGCCCTTTGTTCTTCCCCTGGTTGACGCGGCGTGCGCCGTCCTCCAGAGGGGCCTGAGAGGGTGGGTTTGTGCTTTAACAGCTTTTTTCTGACGGGTCGACGTGAGAGTCTGCGGCAGGCTGCCCGCCTCAAGCTGCCTCCCCTTAGCACCTTTTCCGTCTGCAGGTATCGCTCAAGAGCCCCGGGTGCTAAGGGGACTCCCGCCCGGGGCTAGGCTTTCTTCGCTCGCAATCTAGGTATCTCTTGATAGCTGGTAGTGTCACCTAACGCCACTTGCGCCTTGTGCCCCTTGTGTATGCCGAGGAGCACCCCGGGGCTGAAGGGAGCGCCCTCGGGCACTGCCGTGCTGAGGTTGTGCCGGTGCCTGCGTTTCAGTCTCGATCGGGGCACCGGCTGCAGCCCGCGGCCTGGTCAGCTGAATCTTACCTGTGTCGGATGAGCTAGCCCGCATCGCCTTGTCAGGGGCGGGTTGCGGGCGTGAAGGGAGGGCAACGCCGTCGAAAAACAAGTGCAGGCAAGACCTCGGTTTGTGAGTTTGTGAGACGGCGATTTGCACTGCTCGCTCTCAAAGCATGCCTGATTTCAAGAGCTGTTTCGTAAATTTGAATTAAGGAGTTGCTGCAGTAGTTAATTATTTATTGTAGGCCCTGAGTCCTTCTTCAGGACCAAGGAATACTTGGAAATCCACAAAGTTTCTTCTAAGCTGCCTTGACTACATGCCTGGGTTAAGTGTATTTAAAGAAAGGTTGCTGTAGAAGAAAGACTGTGCTGAATTTTGGCAGCTCTGGAGAGAGTAAAATCAAAAGATAAGAGTGACAGAGTTTAAGGAATGTGTGCTGTCTAGAAGACGCTCTTGACATGTTGACTGATGTGCAGAAGAGTGATGCTGCTACTGCAGTATTACTCCTATACATCGAGAAACTGGGTTATCAGTGTTTGAGGAAGGGACAAATGCAAGGGCTGTGATCAGATAAACGTGCAGGATATTGTCAGGCTTGTTTATGAAGCTCTTTCCGTGTGTCAGTGGAGACCTGCATCAGTGGAGGTGCATTTCACATACCTTTGTGTTTTCCTTGTGACAGCTGCACTGTATAGGTCTGAAACAAGCTTTACAAAACCTATTGTTATAACTGACATAGTCTAATTGGTTTTACTTAAGCAGGGACCAAAACACAAAACAAGTGATGGCTTAAATGAATCAACCTGTATCTCAGACTGTGTAAATGCCAAAAGCAGTACTGAAGTCTCCTGAGTAGTAATTCTGTGCCTAGCCCAAGGGATTGTGATGCTGTCCTTCTTTAGATAGCTGCAGATGAAAATACAACACAAAATACATGCATAAATTACCCAAGCTCAGACTGAGTGTGGTCACATGAAGTTAAAGTTTCCTATGAAAACTGGAGAGGCCTAATGTAAGTCAAAATCTCTCTTTGGAATGGGAGTGTTTCAGACTAGCTAATTTTTCATGTGCTCATAGTAAAGTGAGTCTCAGTAACTCACAACCTCATTCCTTAAAAACTTTGGAAAAGCTTAATGCAGTGACTAGAGCACAGCTTAGAAAGTTCTTTCTCTCCCTAGACTAAAAGTGTTTAACAGATTGGATTTTGGAAATAAAGTGCAAGTTAGCTGGGAGCAGTTTCCCCCCCTGTTTACAATCTGGGGTCCTTGCATTACAAACTTCACACCTCTGGATGATTTCATCAAGGTGAATAGACTGTCTACAATAGACATTCTTCTTTTGGACAAAACCATTCTTGGACCTCAGTATCTGTGAGACTGAAACCTCAGGCACAAGGATTTGGTATCTTACTGTAGTGTCTGAACAGCTGTGTACAAGAACGGGTCTGTCTTGGGAGAAGAAACTTGCCAACTCATAGCTGTTGCATAATCAGAACTGAGAACCAAGAAACTGGCTGTCAGAAAGCAGGGCACTGTGTTAGAGCAGTACGTGGCTTGTGAAGCTGGGTTTTGTCAAAGAGCAAAGTGTAAATAGAAGGGTAGAGTTCAGGTTTATTTTTCGAGAGCTTTTGAACAAACACATTGGGAAACCTCTGTTCCATACAGAAAACAAGTCTGTCCAGTGTTTGTTTTAACAGCAGAAATAAAGCTTACCAGGAGAAAGTACTCTTGGTGTGGCCTTTGGATTTCTGGACCTGTTTCCTGCAGGGGAGGGGAAGCTAATAAAGAAGCTGGCAACATATTAATCTTTATAGTGCTAGCATTATGGACTTTCATTAAAATGGCATCCATTGACTTTCTCTTTTTCAGAAAAAGAAGGGTAAACAGGCAACTGGACTAGAACTGTTTCTGTGGAATTTAGGTTAGAGTTTGGTCATGCTTTCAAATTTTGTACAACCATAATCAAAGCTCATGTTTTTAGAACATATGACCTTAAATCTCAGATATTAACCCTTATTTTCATCCTTGGATATACATCCGTAGGAGCTGGAACTTAGAAAACTACCATTCAGTGTGAAACTAAGGGTAAACTGGTTAAAAACTTAGGAAAGCTTTCCTGTATGGTGCTAGTAGCTTCCTTCTAGTAGTGTTGTAAAAATGCAGGATAAGTTTATTGGTGATGTGTGTTGACAGTTTCTAACTTGGGCTGTGGTTTCTTATGTCTATTGCAGCTCAAGATGTCAAAAAAAATCCATGGAGGCTCTGTTGTGGAGATGCAAGGAGATGAAATGACACGGGTCATCTGGGAACTGATTAAAGAAAAGCTGATTTTTCCTTACGTAGATCTGGATTTGCACAGGTATGGCTCTTTATCACACACTTCATACTGCAGTTTGCACGTGTCATTAAGCGTCAATCATCTTTCACTTAGCACCAAGCGATTCATAGCATGAGGCTAACTGGCCCTTTTTCGTACTAGTAGTTTCCAGCAGACTCCCCTGGTTAACTTACCAAAGGGCCATCTCACTAAATACTTGAGAAAACATGGGACCATAATGAACATATTTTGTTGAAGTCTGCTGGCAGATTCTCTGGAGTTCCTCACAACTAAGCAATGAATGCTTACTTATGAGAGAGGCTATTTTTTTCTGTGCTGTGCCTCTGAAGTCTCTCACAGACACAGTCTGCATTTTTATCCCCCGTGCCTTGACTTTCTAGGACCTGAGCAGTCTGCATGACTTCCTGCAGTCTAAACTATTAGAAACATGGACTGTTTTGGCCAGTCCCTGACATGCAGCCTAGCATCTGTGGATTCTGAGGTGCTTTATGGCTTGTTGTCATGTCTGTTTGAAGATCAGCTAAAGGGCAAAGGAGTGGTTGTAGGGCTCAGACCCTGATGTCCTGTAAACCTGAGCTCTGCTGCTGGCAGTATGAGCTAACTATTGCAATTACAAGGTCAAGTTGTGCTCCTACACTCTTCTGGGAAGAAAAAAACCAAAAACAAATAGGAGCAGCTGGTATGGCAAAAGGGATGTGCTGTCTACAGCACCTGGTTAAGTAGAACAAATAATCTCTTCCGTTTCTAGCCACTGGGCTATAATCATTAGAGAAGTATCCAGCTGCATTGCGCCTAGCCATGTGGGCGGAGGTCTTCAATAATATCTGCCATTCTTAAACCTGCAAGCCTCACACCTTTTCCTTACTTCTGGAGTAATTTTCTTCCTGGCATTGAGAACCAAGCAAACAGGAACCCTGCATCATAATGTGTGCATGCAGTCTGAAGAGTGCCCCTTTTCAAAGAGCAAGGAGAGGAGGGAAAGCAGACCCCTGGCTGAGGCAGCACAACGGCTAGATTCATGTACAGCTGGCTCTGCTTCAGGGCTGTCCCATGCTGGGCACCCGTTGTTCTCTTTTACAAGCTGTTAAAACAGTGTGGGAAACGTGCTTCCTCTGACTTGAGAGTATTGGCCTGTTTGCTGCCAGAGCAGGATTGTGGGTCCATTGTCAAAGCGCTTTTTGATCTGAAGCCTAGTGTCTTCATAAACTCAGTGTAGGAAGGGAGCCAGAGCCCCTGGCACAAGTGCTTTGAAATAAAGACCCATATATATATGGGGAATGTACTGTTTTGCACCATTATAATACCAGACTGGAAGGTTCCATTGCCAGGAAGCTCAGAAGGGAAGGCAGAGCTAATGCTGGCTATGTCCCACGCTGGTAGAGAGGCTGAGTCATAAGCTAAAGCCATCCTTTCTCCTACCACCAGCAGTGTCTGAATGTATGTTATTCCACTCCAGCAGCATTTGCAGTGGAAGAGGGATAACTTCAGTTATGGTAGACTGCTGACACTGTACTCAGACATACATAGGCTCCTGTTTCTTCCCTATTAGATACGAATGTCCTGTGCAGTTCTGACCATCTGTGGGTTTGTTACAGCTATGACTTGGGCATTGAGCATCGTGATGCTACAAATGATAAAGTAACTGTGGAAGCTGCTGAAGCAATAAAGAAGTACAATGTTGGCATAAAGTGTGCAACTATCACTCCTGATGAGAAGAGAGTGGAGGAGTTCAAGTTGAAGCAGATGTGGAAGTCTCCCAATGGGACAATTAGAAACATCCTAGGTGGCACTGTCTTCAGAGAGGCTATTATCTGCAAGAACATTCCCCGGTTGGTATCTGGATGGGTGAAACCCATTGTCATCGGCCGTCATGCTTACGGGGACCAAGTGAGTCGCTTCAGTGCTTACCCTTCTCAACAGGCTTAGTTATGACTGGTGTAGAGATACAAAGATTTAGAGCAATTACTGTGCTGCTGCTATCCCTGGCACTCCACCTGCGAGTGGGTACTTGCCAGCACTTTGTACATCACCTGGCAAAGTACAGAGGAGCCGTGTTCATACCTTTCTTCATTAGACAGTCTAGCTTATAAACTGTGTTAAAAGGCCTGTGATTAGATAAGATAGCTTTGTATACAAGCTGTACACAGAATATAACTGCTGTAAGTTTGGGAGGAGTTCACCTCTGCAGAGCCCTCCTCCCTGTGTAACAATGTATTTAGAAAATATCCTTTACAGAAAAGATCCTTTACACTGCCCATCTTTTGGTGGCAGATGTTGTGTACAGCAAAAATGGATCTGAGTGTGTGATTTTATTTTTATTTTTTTTGGAAGTGGACAAAGTTGCTTTCTCTGCAAGTTTGTGGTTTTGGAGTTTTGTTGTTTGGAGGTTTTGGTGGGTGATTTGGTTTTGGTTTGGCTTTTAAATTGTGCCCTGCTTCTTAACCATACTTGCATAGCACTTCTGCAGTTAATGTTGGCACATCAGGCTGTGGAGCTGAAGCAGGGAAGCATCCTTTATCACAGCTCTCCTGGTAGAGGTAGTACAAGGCTGTGAAAGCCCTGGCATCACACTCAGTGTAGTGGCCTTTGGGCAGCCCAGAAGAACCAATGATAGCATCTTCTGTGGGTAGTAATATGCCATAAAGCAGTCAAATGTGAAAAAAAGTTTTCTGGAAGACTTGTATTCCCAAACTAGATAGGTAAATGCACAGATTGAAGGCAAATCATAAGATTAGTTGGGGTGGGAAGGTAAAATAATAGATTTCCAAGAGGAGAATAATTGCAAAGTCTTGACAGTACAAAACAATGGGGTCTGGCATTCTTAAGAGTACTGAATAAGTGAGAAGGTCGAAATAAAAATAGGAAACAATGGATTAAAGGAGAGGATGGAAACCCTGCTAAAGTATGAGATTAAACTGAAAGGAATAATATAGGAACATGTAAAGGACATATGAGCAAGACACTTCTATAACAGCTCAAGGCAAGGGTTTGATAGATAGAAGGGAAAGTACATGAAAAACCTTGATGGTTTTCAAGGAAATGTAAGCTTAAATAGTACTGTTCAGGATAGTTAGGAAGATAAGGCACAATTTAAATATTTGAAGTACATGTTGGGTCTTGTTTGAGTCTGTGTAGCTCAAGAGCAAAATGTATACCCATTTACAGAATTTGAAGAACTCTTGCTCCAGATTGGCCTTTCCAATGTTATGTGCTGGATAGAAATAATGGCCTTCATTAAGGTGCTGCATGATTTACCCTTATTTATGATGTTAATAGTTGTGATATAAATGGAATTTTTTTGAGGCCAGAAGAGGCCTACTCACAGATCATACAACACTTTAAAACTTCAGTGCATCTGCAAAAGTCTGCAAGCTTTCCCTTAGAGAGGAAGATCTCTTTGGAAATGGGCAGACTCTTGACTATTTGTCCCTCTGCTCTCTAGTAAAATAATCCAGTGGCCACATAGCTGAGTAACAGAGCATGTTCAGTGGGATTTATGGTAAACTGTTTATGCTATCCTGCATCCTGCTTTCCTACATGCAGGTTGTCTTTTATGTCTCTGTTCTCCTGACAGCTAAAATCATCATGGCAACTTTTTTTTTTTTCTTACAGTACAGAGCAACTGATTTTGTGGTCCCTGGGCCTGGAAAAGTAGAGATGACTTACACTCCAGCAGATGGTGGCAAACCAGTTACATATCTGGTCCATAACTTTGAAAGTAGGTATTATCTCTAAGCTGTGATTAAAACTTAGGGGTTTGGGTTAATTCAACAGTTAGATCTGTCTGATGACAAAATATGTGAGGTGGAGTTGGGGAGAATGTCAGGGCCTTCTTTTATCTAGGAAGTAACAAAAGTTACTTGAAATTTTCCTGGGATGAAAGAGGTATATCAAACATACAGCTGTACAAGACTGGTCTCCTGTTGTGCTTGTGTGATGGCTCTCACAGTGACATGTATGGTGTTTGCTCTAATAAGAGACAGAGTCATTATTTAAATGTGTCTTGACATATGGGGAGATTGAGTGATTTGGGTATAACTCAGTTTAGTTTGTCTCACTGGACTTTATATACCTTTGCAGTTTGTACCCTTCTTTATTAAGCCATCTCTATTTTTTTCAGTAGAAATGGGAATTGACACTTATTCTGTAAGGTGAAAAGATTTGACAAGTAGGTTCCTGGCTGTATAGGCTGTAACTGTTTTAACAGCTGCAGTCCCAAAAGTATTGGTGTCCTTACCAGTGGCATTACTGTGCTGGTTGTAGACATTGGTAGCCTCAGTAGGAGGAGTCCTGATATTGGTGGGCTTTGTTGCCTGAAAACAATTGCACACACATTGCTAGAACCAAGGTGTTAGAAAACCTCACACAAGTGCTGTCCCTTGTCTATTATTGATCAAAGGGTTCAGACTCTGAAGCCTCATGGTGACCTATGCGTGAGAGTATGGTCTAGTTGTCTGGATAGGGCTAGGTGCTAGGTTGGACTGGACAATCTTGGAGGTCTCTTCCAACCTGTTTGATTCTATGTTTTGTTTCTGGCTGTAAAAAACCTAGTACACCCCTGTATACCTCAGAATTCTGGTTTGCATGCAGCTGGCTTGGCAAACATACCAAAACTGCCATGGGACCCTTTTTGGTAACAGTTTCTCTGGCGTTCTTCCTCACAGAAGCATAAATCTCTACTATCTTTTGTTGCACAGCCTTTCATCTGGAGTTCATATGCTTTACTGCCAGTCCTAATCTGTTTCCATTTGATGAAATGGTGAGCTTGTATTGGAGATGTCTGGCAGTTCCAGCTGACGCTCTGATTTGCAGCTCTGTGTTGCATCAGAAAACAAGGAAGTGCAAAAATGGCAGGTTACTGCTGTTGCTCTGGGGGAACTCTGCTCCCTACAGATCTGCTTGCACAACACTTCTCTTTACGAAGCAAAGGAGGGTTGTGCTATTGCTAATATGTTCAGCCTTGACACTGAATCAAGAGATTGTTAGTAGGCAGTACGATTGTATGGTTGTCACATGTTTGGGGTTTTTTACCTATGTGACTTCATAGCAGTTGTCAAGGTAATAAGAAATCACTGTTCCAGCAGACATAGTCTGTGTTGCTGATCAGATCTTATTCTGTCCTTGACTTGCTAATGGAGGCAAGGGAGCACTTTCACTGGTAACAACAGGAATTTAATTCCTTGCCAGTGCTAATTGTAAATGACCTTACTGTCTTGGCAAGCAGATAAACCTGCCCTGGCTTCCCCTCTTCATTCTGCATGCATGTCCATACACTAAACAACTATATGGAGGTAAGGATAATTTGATGCTATGAAAAGATATTTTCATAAATAAAAATACTTTTAAACCCCAAAACATTTAGGGTGTTTCCAGAGCAAAGATCCCTGATAAAGGCACTGTACAGCAAACTAGAAAGGTGGCAGTAGTGAAGTGCTTAAAATTAAGTACATGGTATCTACTTTTCACTAGAAACACAAAGAGCTGTGCTCTGAAGATGACAGAGCTTTTTCATGAAGCCCTACTTTGACCCACATTCAGCCTCTCCCATGATCTGAATGCTGCTCTCCCCAAGGTGAGCTGGGCTGTAAGTTTAGGGTGCCTGTATTCAGGCTCCCAACACATCCACATTGTACAGTCCAAATCCCATGGGAACTGAAGGTTCCTCAGAGCCTTCTCAGGACTTTCCCTTGCACCCAGATGGCTTGCGTGTTCTTCCCACAAGAAATCAGCCTGAGCAAGTGAAACAAAGACGCAGGTTGGGTCTGACGAGTGCTTAAAAAGTTGCAAGAATGTGTATGTGAAGTTGTTTACCTGAGCTAGGCAAAGCAGCCCCAGACTGTTCGAGTTCATCCTGCAGTGTAGTCAAAGCCTAAAATGGAAGCCATCCCACTTCTGGCTTGACTGAGTCCTGCTACAAACTGCTGCCTGCTGCTTTAGTAGAAAAATGCTCTGTATTAGGCATCTACCCAGTAGGAATTGAAGCATACTTTTCCCTGTCAAGAGTTCTGCTGTTTAAGCTGGATTAGGAAGAAACTTCTTAGAACTTTAAGATGTACCTAGCTGTAAAACAAAACCCACCATCCAATCCATGTGTCACAGGACTGCTGGAGGATTGGACTGATAGTACAAAGTATATCTTCTTCCTAAAGAACCAGCCTTAAATTGAGAATTCTGTCAAGATGCTGGGAATTACACCAGCCTGCCTGCCAGAGTATGCTATGGGAAGACTGACAGATCTTGAGTCCAAACTAAAGCTAATTGATTCCTATCTGTTCTCCCTCCACTAACAGGCTGTGGTGGTGTAGCCATGGGAATGTATAATCTTGACCAGTCTATTAAGGATTTTGCCCACAGTTCCTTCCAAATGGCACTGTCTAAAGGTTGGCCTCTATACATGAGCACCAAGAACACCATCCTGAAGAGATATGATGGACGCTTTAAAGACATCTTCCAAGAGATCTATGACAGGTAACAAGGATAGTTGGGTAGTTCCTACTGCAGTGTAAAGTCTACAGCAGGAACATCTTCAGCCCTGTGAGCTCTACAGTTCAGCATTTTCAGAGATTCATCGGAACTGAGGAGCTGTGTGCCTTCTCTGTCACAGTCTTCCTTGTCTGTAGAACAGAGTACTTAATGTTTAAATCTCAACTAAATGTGACTGTGGTGTTCATCTCTCCTAATAGAGTCACAGATTCTTTGTGCTCCTCTATGATTCTGAAGCAGACTTGGCGTTGTCTAACAAAACAAGGAAGGGGGATGGAGAAGTAAAGGAGATTGACATTTCCTGATTGTTGCTTTGCTGGGTTTTTCCTTGGGTTTACTCTTATGTCTATGCACAATGTCTTGCACAAACTGCAAACACTGTTTTTTGTCTATGTGACAAGGTGTTCTGATTTTTGTTTCCTAGAGAATACAAATCCCAGTTTGAAGCCAAAAAGATCTGGTATGAGCATAGGCTCATTGATGACATGGTTGCTCAGGCCCTCAAATCAGAAGGGGGCTTTGTCTGGGCCTGCAAGAACTATGATGGAGATGTGCAGTCTGACTCCGTTGCACAAGGTATGAGATGTTTCCTGTGCTAGGGTTAGGGTTTAGAGCAGTCTTTTGTGACTGTTTCATGTCATATGTAATGGCTCAGGAGGTGATACTGGGTCTCAGAACTTACGTTTCAAACTTATGGAGATGTCAGGCAGGCAAAGAATTTGATTTCACTTTTACCAGAAAACTCATTGACTAGACTGTGTCGTTGCTCTTCTTTAACAGATGGTAGTTCCTACCAGTGTAATAACTGATAAAGCTTTCCATTCTAATGGAAAACCTTCAGGACTTAAAGCTACCTTTGAGGTATAAATAGGGGTTTATATGTTTGACTTTACAGATTCTTGTGCTTGATCAAAATGCTATATATAACCTAGACAGGTTGGAGAAGTGGGCTCAAGTGAACATCATGAGGTTCAACAAGGCAGTTGTGCCTGGGTTGGGGCAATCCTCATTACCAGTACACACTGGGGGATGATGAGTCCTGCAATAAAGGACTTGAGGGTACTAATGAGAAGGTACCATACAGCAGGGTTGGACATTAGAGGAAGTTCTTTCCAATGAGGGTAGTGAAATACTGGAACAGGCTTCCCAGAGAGTTGATGGAGGCCCTATCCCTGAAGACGTTCAAGGTCAAATTTGGTTGGGCCCTGAGCAACCTGATCTACTTAAAGATGTCCCTGCTCGTTGCAGGGGTGGTTGGACAAGGTGACCTTTGGGGGCCCCTTTGATGCATTCTGAGCTGCCTGATGACAAATACAGATGCAGGAACCCACAGGACAAGGTTGGGAGGGTGTTGTTTTATGTAATATGCTCTTTATAAAGTAGTGCCAGTAAACTGCCTCCCACAGAATGAGGATGTGTGTTGGACATGCTATACAAGGACCACAAGATCACAGGATGTTAAGGGTTGGAAGGGACCTAAGGAGATCATTGAGTCCAACCCCCCTGTGAGAGCAGGACCACACAATCCCGCACAAATCAGAGGAATGCATCCAGACAGGCCTTGAAAGTCTCCAGAGAAGGAGACTCCACAACCTCTGGGGAGCCTGTTCCAGTGCTCTGTGACCCTTAGAGTAAAGAAGTCCCCCCTTGTGTTGAGGTGGAACCTCCTGTGCTGCAACTTACACCCATTGCTCCTTGTCCTATCACAGGGAGCAAGTGAGAAGAGCCTGTCCCTCCCCCTCTTGACACCCAGCCTTCACATGTTTATAAACATTTATTAAATCCCCTCTCAGTCTTCTCTTCTTCAGACTAAAAAGCCCCAGGTCCTCAGCCTCTCCTCGTAAGCCATGCCCTCCAGTCTCATAATCATCTTTGTAGCCATCCACTGGGCCCTCTCCAGCAGATCCCTGTCCCTCTTAAACTGGGGAGCCCAAAACTGAACACAGTATTCAAGATGAGGTCCTCACCAGGGCAGAGTAGAGGGGAAGGAGAACCTCCTTTGATCTGCTGGACACACTCTTCTTAATACATGCCAGGATCCCATTGGCCTTCTTGGCCACAAGGGCACATTGCTGTTCCAGGAATAACTTCTTATCCACCACCACTCCCGGGTCCCTCTCCCCTGGGCTGCTCCCCAGCAGATCACCTCCCAGCCTGTACTGGTGTAGTTTATTATTCCTTCCCATGTTCAGGAGGACTCTGCACTTGTCCTTGCTGAACCTCGCTTGGTTCCTCTGTGCAGCTCTCCAGTCCGTCCAGGTCTCTCTGGATAGCTGCACAGCCTTCAGCTGTATCAGCCAAGCCTTCCAGTTTGGTGTCATCAGCAAACTTGCTGAGCAGACACTCTGTGCCCTCATCAATGTCATTGAACTTTAAAAGGTACAGATCTCTAGAACTTGCAGGGTTAGATGTGATGCAGTTGTCCAGTTTTGACAACTTACTGTTCCTTTCAGTAGAGCAGGTGCTCTTGATATGAAGTGGGTTTGTTTCCTACAACCCTATGGAGAAGACAGCAATTGGCAGCCCAACACTGCTTATTTAGGATTCTTTGTTCTAATACTGCACCTTTTTGGTAACAATCTGTATGGCAAGGTAGGTGAGAATACCAATTTCTTTGAAGTGGTAGAGGATGTCTGCCTATCTGTATCTCGTGGTTCAATAGCGCTTTCTATTTGGATGAGCTGTTCTTTTGGCATGTCAGGACTAGGCAGTTAGTTGCAGCTGCAGTGCTGTTCAGCAATACTCATATGAAGACTGCGAGGGTGTAGGGGGATTGTAGGGTGGATTGAATTTAAAGGGACTGTCCAAAGAAGACACCAAACTCTTTAAACTCTGTATTCTGTAGGCTATGGCTCTCTGGGGATGATGACCAGTGTGCTGATCTGCCCCGACGGCAAGACTGTGGAAGCAGAAGCTGCCCATGGCACAGTTACTCGTCACTACCGCATGCACCAGAAAGGCCAGGAAACTTCCACTAACCCCATTGGTGAGCTGCTTTTCACTGCCCTGCAGCAGTTTCTAAACATGAAAGAACAAGTTTGGAATAAGAACATCTGCATCCTTTCTGCAGAGTATTGCACCACTGAGTGGTGAACTGGTAAACCATAGCTCATTTTTCTTTTATGGAGACAGCTGCAGCCTGTAGCAAAACCAGACCTGGAATAGAGTGTGTGAGCAATAAGCCAGACCTAACCTAGCTTTTGAAACATGCTCTCACTCTTCAGGAAACAATGGGTTTGTAGCCACAATCGCATGAAAGTGTAGGTTTGTTGGTTTTTGTTTTACTCCCTTTCCTGATGTTGTGAAAGACCCAGCCACCACCCAAGGCACATTCGTGTTTAAAGTATAAGTCTACCTAACATGGGATGTGAAGGAAAGAAGCCCATACTATTGCACAGAGACCAGAGTATAATGTAGTAGCAAGAAGATGACTGCCCCCTTCTGTCATAAGGACAGCTTTGTAAGCAGAGAGTCTTACCCGCAGTCGTTCTTTCTGATTTTGGCAGAAACAGCATAAGATAAAATGGCCAGCACCAAGAGATTGCTGGAGGCAGCAAGTAGTTTCTGGGGTTTGTTCTTCTTCAGAGCTGAACAAAATGCAGCTAGAAGAAGATAAGTGTTCTCTTTTTCCATAACAAATTTTCTGTTTTCAGTTCTCTAATCGTGAGGAAAATAATCACTGTTCAACCTGACAGTTTGTAACAATGTGCAGGTAATTCTAGAAGGTCAGAGTAATCTAGTGTTCTCTCTCAGCCTCCATCTTTGCATGGACAAGAGGACTTGCTCACAGAGCTAAGCTGGACAACAACACTAGCCTTAAGACCTTTGCTGCTGCCTTGGAAGAAGTCTGCATTAAGACTATTGAATCTGGCTTCATGACAAAAGACCTTGCTGCCTGTATCAAAGGCCTACCTAAGTAAGTGAAGTAATGATCTGTGCTTGGAAGAAGCTGTTTTACTTGATGGTTTTGAATATTTGCTGGAAAGTTTAATATGGTGAGGAATTGCTGGAGTCTGGTCACAGAACAGGGCTCATCTGTACCCAGTGACATACAAACAGAACATGAGACACCCAGTCCGTGCCCTGAGTAGTTTAGTCTGCATTGCTCTGTCCCTGCTATTGCACCAGGGAAGAAACTGCAAACATTTTGTTTGTCAGGTTGGCTACATTGGGCAGATCCTGCCCTGTCCATTTGTTAGGGTGGAGACCTATTTCACTGCAAAATACTACCTGGCTTCCTCTTCTCTGAAGCCTTCTGTCAAAATCATCAGCCTGATGAGTAGGAGATAACTCTTTTGGGTTTAGAGGGAAGACTTAATAGTTCTTTGAACAGCCTTCTGCTACTTTGATCATTTGAGTGCAGTTACAACTAACGTCTGTCTTGTTTTCTTTGCCCTGCTCAGTGTCACACGCTCCGACTACCTGAACACCTTTGAGTTTATGGACAAGATTGCTGAGAACTTGAAGGTGAAGCTGGCCACTCTGCCTAAGTAAGGCATGACTTCTATGCAAGCTCTACTAATCAAGCATCTCCCACTTACACCGGAGTGTAAGCGGTACTCTATCCCACTCAGCTGTGTAACATTTCAAGTAGTCAAATGAACATGTATGCTTTTTTAAATGTTTAAAAGACCACATTTTCTTAAACCCCTTGAGCTGCTGGGCTAGGCCTTACTTTTGCTAAGCAGATGAATGTGATAGATTTCAGGCTCAATATGGATCTGGATTTCTGATGTCATCCATAGCAGACCTGATGTTTCTCTCCATGACCTTTGTGATCTGTTTCTTTTCTCTCTTAGACTGTAAGCCAGTCTGCAATCACAGCTCTGGTCAAACCAGTGATGACACTGTCCAACAGACCTTAGAAATCAGGACCATCATTTCCCCAGTACTGTCCAGAGGATAAGTGAGCTCACAGGGCTATGCCAACTCTACTGCAGCACCTCTCTTCATCAGTTCAGTTTTTCATGCCAACTGGAGCATAGTAGCCTGATTTGGCCCTGTTGCTACATTCAGTACTGCAGCATCTGAGAAGCACTTAGTAAATGCTGGAAACAAACCCTAGAGGCTAAGAGCCTAACAAAGCCATGGCACAGTGCAGGCCATGTATTTAGTTGTACTCCTTCTGACTGGATGTAAAGCATAGGAACTGTTCCCTCTTCCCCTACCCCACAATTGCACCACAAGGTGCAAAACTTTCCACTTTTCTCCAGGTGTCTGTGCTATTACTTATTGTCTCTGTTGTGATACAGCAAGACAGATTATTACTGTGAAAAACTGTTCCATCCATGGGTTTATTTGGGGCTTTTTTTAAAGAACATTTTAGGTCAGACTAAAATAAAACCCCATTAATGTTCTTTGTAGCTTCCCTTCCTGTATGTGATTAGCATACATGGGGAAATTCTGCCTCAGACTCCAGTACCTTTCAGCACCATTCAGTATATGCTGGGACTGACTGTTGGAATGTGATACAAACACAAAAATATCTCCTCTAAGAGTTTTAATTTGTTCTGATGCATGTCAAGATATGATCTATAGTGTAGTGGTAAGCATCAATGAGGTCACTAGGATTTAAAGGTAACATTTCCACCTAGGTTTTATTTTAGGACTAATACAACTTTAAAAAAAAGCAGAAACTGGTTATGCAGGAGATGAACCCTCACCCTGCACATGAGTTGCTGTAAGTGTTGGTAGGACAGATATTAGATGGGATCAGCTAGTACTAACAATTGTTCTGGTATGTATATGTTTGAAATACAGCTCTACAACTACTAGCAGCTGTCACTGTGCCTTCAGTATGAATGAACATGGTAGTCTACTGTTCTGCTATTAACCCAAGCATATAAGAAGCACAGCTGGAAAAAGTCTTGTTGCTAACCTTTAAAGGCAACTGAAACAATCATCAGGACAGCTGGAGATATTATGTTCCTGTCTGGATTTTATGTTCCTATCCTGTTCTGATATTTATGGTGCTACAGTCAAATCATAGTATAGCAGCACCTCTACCACGTTCTGTGTTGTTTACTAGTTCCTACCCCACTTCTGGAGTTGAAGTACCAGAAAAAGCCTAGTACCTTTCAGGAAACTGAATAAATGGTAATTTAAAAATCATGTGATTTGTGTTAATGACTTATCTGTATAGCTTAAGTGTAAACAATATAGTAGCATTTACCTGACTGCAGGTCAGGTGTTCTCCCTGCACTGTTTCAGCAGTATTTTCCCTCTGCTCTAATGAAGCTTCCATCTTCTGGAGAATGCTGCAAGACCAAATCTATCCTCCTGAAGTGGTAGATGTTACTGAAATGCTGAGCAGAGAAAGGACTGCTTGACTTTGCATTGGGAAAATAAGTGTGGTCAGAAGAACAGTGTCCCTGTTTTGTCATGGGAAAAGAGGAGATATTTTTCCTGCTCCCAAGGAAGCACATTGTCTTCCCTCTTACTACTAATGAAATCACTTCTCCCTATTGCTTCCTACAACATTTAATATCAGTAGTATTATTTAAGTTAGACAGCAGTAGATGGTAAAAATACAAGTGCTAGAGGCCTGTGGGCAGTTATTCTGCAATGAAAAAAAGCTTCAGAGTATACCAGCTGCTCCACAGGGCCCTGGGCCAGGCACCCTATAGCTCCCACCACTAGAAACAGCCCTTTGCACCAACACTTCCACTAGACTCCAGGAAAAGTTTTCTTTCATTAAAGTATAGACCAGCATACCTTTAGTGCTGACACTGATGGAGTTGGATGTGGCTGTTGTGTGTCCTGGATAGTGCATGCAGGCAGTAACCTGACCTGGCTCCCTTTCACCACAGCAGAGAGCTCCACTTTCTAGGGCTGTCCAAGGCTTCAGCCATCATCCTAAATATGACTTCTCAATGAATTGTTTCATGTGCACAGAAGCCACCTTTTACAAGACTTAATGCGAGGCAGCATAGTCAGCATGTCAACTCTGCTTCCTGTCTAAGCCTGGACTGCTGAGACCCTTTCATACCCTTTCAGCAGCCCTCGTCCATACCTGCACTGCAAGATCAGCCCTCCAGGTTTGCACAAGGTCAGGAGAGAATGGGTAGAACTGTCTCTGGTAGCACAAACACTCGTGCACAAAATCTTGACAGACAGGCACCCTAGCATTTAAAGGTGGAGAGGGACAGAGCAGCAAACAAAAGCCACAAGTTTTTAATACTGTCCATATTGGAGACTTTATTTACATCTCAAATAAAAGAGTCAGCTATGCAAAGCATTGAATTCTAGTAAAAATGCACAAGCTACTAGGAACGTGGGGTCTGCGTTCTCAGCCACTATTTTACTTCTGGTTCCATGTCTCTGCCTGTCACTATTAGCATGCCTGTCTTGACACCAGGACATTCTTCCAGGGAGCTGTTCTGTTTCATCTTCGTGGTTGTTTCCTTGGCTTTGGCAGTTTTCTGCTTTTTGTAGATAGGTGAGGAGAGGAATGCTGTATTTGTAAATGGGTCACCCCGCCTCAGCTTACTGTGGAACCAAAAAGATTAGATTGAACCATCAGGGAATTTCTTGACTATGTGTATGACTTCAGTCTCTAAAATTTCTGAGTTTACTGAGCTAACCACATCTAGGACTAAGTGATACCATCTTTGTCCCATACAAGAATAGCTGTACCAGTACAGAGTATCTTCATATTCAGTATAACCAGCTCCTCACAGAAAGTTCAAACTGTGATAAATTTCAAGAAAGAAACATAATATTATCTAAGTAGCATAACAGTCATTTTAGGGGTTAAATGGTTCTGTACAATAGCCACTGGATGTACTGAATCTACACTTTCTCAGAGAAAAGATGCAGCTACTTGTTTAAGTTACTTGTACCTGCCAGAAAGTTTGAATCAGAATAGTCTGGTCAGAGGGCAGAGATCAAAACCTAGCATTTTGGTCATTGTAACCTGATTAAAATGGAAGTCTTACTCAGTTGTTGTATAAAATTTAAGATATCAAGAGAATGGCAGCAAGTGAAATCAGGGGTTTCAGTTAATTTAGCCTGTATTTGATCCTCATGCTAAGCCCTTATTAGCACTGGAGTGCCATAGACACAATCTGCTAAGAGAGGTACTCCTTGCAGTGAGGGAAGTAACATCTTTTGTAGCTTGTTACCAGGAACCTGCACATGCATCTGCACTAACAATGCATTTTGGCTTAACCACACTATGGTAGAAGAGGAGGGTCACAGAAACAGGAAGGATAAGAGGAACCTAAAGTGAGAGAGGGTCCAGCCCTGGCACATGAGGACAGGGCAAGGCTTGCAGCATGGGAACAGTCACATGAAGGACTATCTTAAAGTCCTACCGGTTGAGTTTTGGCTCTTGGTAGCAGCCTGGATCCTGTCTCTTCCTGGCTGAACGCCTTGACACTTCAGAGCTGGAAGACAGAGTCCTGGTATTGGTCAAGTTCTGTAGTGGCATCTTCTCTGCAAAGGGAGACATTAGGACACAAGTTGAACAAAGGGTTTCCAAATCATTTCCTGATATCCTGAGAAAGAGCTACCAAATGGAGAAGAGCTGCATTACCAGGTTTCTCTGAACACTATATGGTCCTGACTCAAATCACATTACCTTTATACTCAGGAGCCTGTTTTTGTCCAAAGGTCACAGACTTGCTCCTCCAAAGTCAGTTCATGAATCAAATTAGGTACCTTACTGAAAAAATACTGCTAGTACAGTTAGGTCCTGGTGTAGTTGAAAAACCACACAAAAATGATAGTTGATAGTTCTAATGCTCTGGAGCTTACAACTTGGAGAACAGAAGCTTATGGCACTCAAAAAATATATGAGACTTCCAGCAAGGCACAGAACCCTGCCAGTGGTTACTGCAGCTTTCAAAGTGAAGTTGGCCAGGAGGGGGAGAGCAGAGCTTTTTCCCTCGCTAGAAAGCACAGGTCACTCTTAACTACAACAGACCTGTTCGTCAACAGCTACAAGAAAAAAACTCCACAAAACAACTCTATAGAGTATCCAGTAACAGCAAGCTCCCGAGGCAGCTCAGCTTAACTACTGTGTTACCTCCAAGTCCTTTCCAAAGACAAACAAATAAAACAACTAAGAGAATGTAGGTAGGTAGCTCCTGATGTATAGCCATTGAAGATACCACGTAGAACTATGAAGTCTGCAGCACTAACTATCCTGGACCAAAAATCTGCCAACTCCATCATATTCTGTGCCCCAGTAATGCTGCCCATGGCAGGAAGAGCAAGCACAAAATTACAATTTTCAATTGCTTAAGTAACTGATTTTCTAAATTGATAGGCATGCCCCATATATAGCAGGACTGGTAACCTAAAACTTGCAGGACATGCTTCTAGTCTTCTCCCAATATCTGCTCATGAATAAGTGATCAAAAATTCTTAGAGGAACACTGATAAACTAGAAGCAAATGCAGCCACAGAAATGACTGATCAGCACAAGCAGAAGCCTAAATGGTATATTGGACACTGATCTTTAACTCTGAAAAAAAAAGGAGGGGAAGAAAAAATATAAGCACTTCTGCATGGATTACTTGCACTTACCCCTAACCCAGGTTCCCTCCCCAGCCTACCACCTACCAGGTTCCTGTGGAGGTGAGCTCTGAGAACTTGGCTCAATTTGGTTTCTTTTCCCAGGTATCTCCTCTGCAGTTTTTTCTTTAAATGTCAGGGAGCTTCCCAACCAAACAGAGGATTTCTCTGGCATTCTTGAAACAGGACTTCTGTTGCCACCAGCATGTAAGCTTTTGGAAACTGGTACATCTGCAAGACTGGAGTTGACACAGGAGGTTGCAGGACAGGTCACAGGAGAGGATTCAAGACTCTGTGAAAGGTCCAGAAGGTTATTTGTAAGTGATATCTCAGCTATCTGCTCCTTCAGGAAGGTGTCTGGCACAGACGGTAGATCTGTAACGCAGGAAAGCTCCCCTCTCAGAGAAGTTTGCTCGGACGCACCTTCTGCTGAACTTCCAACGACAGCCTTGGTGCCATCACTTTGTCTGGCCAGGGAATCAGGCTCTGGAGGTCTAGAGGTGTTCCTTTTCCTCTGAGACTTTAGTTTTGGATAAGCCCTTTTTTCTGAAGCACTCATGGTCTTGGCAACTTCAGCTTGCCCCTCTGCTTCAGGGACCCCTCTCTCTTCTTTACTCCTGTGAGCACCAACCATCCTGTGAACCCTGGGGATTTTGCTAGCTTTGCTCCCAGAAACAGACCTGACAGGTAAAATTTCACCCCCTTCAAATTCTGTCTGGGCACAACCCAAGTTCCCTGCAAAATCAAAAGGATGGATAATATAAGTTTTCCTGCTACATTTCAGGTTACCTGATGAATCTTCAGTGCTTTCCTTAGCTACTCCTCCTACACCTATACATGGTCCAAACCCAACTTCTCTGTCAGGAAAAGCAGTTGTAGTGATCAGAGCAGCCTTCTTCCTGCTTGTCTGGCTTATTTCGGGCTGTTCTTCAGCTTTGGCCCCTGGTATTTTCACAGTATTTAATATATTTTCCTCATCAGAGCAATCTCTTTGCCTAATTACTCTAGTTTTTCTCTTGGTCTTCTGTCTTAGGCTCTTTTTGCTTGTACTTGAGTCCTCTGGTAAAGCACAGGCAGTTGAAGTCTCCTTCCTCGACTGAAGTAAATTTTGTACACTGGAATCATCTGAAGCAGCTTCCTGACTTGTACAAACTGGGCTTTTTGACAAGCTCTCCATGCTTTGGATCTTAAAATTGACTTCCTTCTTACCCTGTTCCAGTAAGTCATCACTTCTAAGACTGTGCAGCTGTGCTGGATTCACCACATAGGTTCTTCTGAAATCTCGAAGTTTATCAGGACAGCAGGAATGCTGCTCCACCTGAAAGCCTGTATTATTCCTGTTGGAAGTCCCCACAGAGACCTTCTTTCTCATCTCATAAACTTCAGACTCACTACAACATGTTGGAATTTCAGGCTGAAGAAACTGCTTTGCATTTTGAGCACTCTCTTCAATTTGCAGTACATCAGAACTACTTTCTGCATTGGCTTTAATTGCATTTGTTTTCTTTTTTTCTGTCATTGCCTTTTTAACAGATGTTTTCTCAACAGTTTTACCTTTGCTTTCAGTCTTTACCTGAACAAACTCAGGGACTTGGCTGTAGCTGGGATCTGTTTTAGCACTACACTCAGTTTCTTTAGCCTGAGGCTGATCACAGAAAATCTCTTTACCCAAAGATTTTCTGTGAGGAATAACAGCAGTTTCAGTAAGAGAAAGCAGGGAGCTGTGAGATGTCAGCTGTGGCTGTGTGTTGCTCATGCTGGAGCTGCTGCGGTCCCTTGTGGTACTCCACTGAGCTGCCTGAGCGGAATTGAGACGTGAGGAGATATCCACACCAGAAGATGGAGTACTTGTTGCAAACAGGGTAGAACGCCTTCTCCTCTGAGTAATATGCCTTTGTGAGAGTCGATCCGAAAACTGTTTGGTCATCTCATCACCCTCATAGGAAAAAGAATGACTTTGCCAGGCATGTTCTGGGAAATTGTTGGGCTTTTGTTGGGTGGCACACAAGGCCCCTGTTAGAAAGAAAAAAATAATTCTTAAGACTGAGAAATGCAGCAGACAAATACCAGCTTTCCCCATACCGCCAGAAGCCATGCAACAAGCTGCCAGAGCACAGAAAAAACACGGGTTTGTCTCTGCCAGCACTCCCCAAACTGACTGTGTAATGTAATTGCTCAGTTGGCTTCCCTCTGAACAAAAATCCAGCCCAAACCAAGAACTCTTAACAAAGCCCAGTTTTTTTAAATACTTGTGATTTGTATAACTGTTACTATTAATATGTCAGATCCACAAGGAACAGAAGATGTACATCTAGTCAGATTCTGCTCCTTCAGACATTTCTGAAAATCTTATGTCAGTGGCTATACCCAAAAAGCCAAATATCCCCACTAACACATCCTAAGTCTGGATACTCACAATTGTAACAATGCCAGGTCACTGAAGCACACAGTTCTCAAGAGTCATTAGGAGCTGCTGGAGTGATGGTTGGAAGCTAACTGAAGCTACGGCACTGCACTCATTAATTTCTGAACATGGACACACAAATTCATACCCTATGAACAGCAGAAGACACAGATTTACCTCCAAAGATGTGAGACTCATGAAGAATCTCTTGTGTTTCCATTGCTTCAGTTGGCTTCTTCCCATTCTCTTCCTGGTGAGACTGAGGCTTCTCAGCAGGTTGTGGTGGCAAAGTGTCTTTGGAGGCAACAGGCACAGTTTCTGGGGACTCATTAGAAGCAGGTCTCTGGAGATGTTGTGAGGATGCCTGTATTATGGAGTGGCTACCTTGCTGTCCTGAATCACATAGCTTGGAAATGGGCACCCTCATTAGCATCCCTGCAGCCCTGGTGGGAAGGAATAACAGGAGCAGAGCATGTTCCATACCTCTGACATGCCTCAGGATCTAGCAGAATAGCTACAGCTTTCACCTTCATCAAGAGTTGCTGAAATACATTACTAAAGGCCTGAAGCACTGAAAAACAGATGCTGCCCAGCTAGGACAGATTTCCCATTTTTTTGCAAGCACAGCTCACAAAGAGAGCACACTGCTCTAGACAGAGGAGCAGGAGAAATATATACTGAGACAACATGGAAGTAAGGCCTCTCAACATACAGGTTGTGAGTACAGGTTCACCTTGCTGTGGAAGGCTACCACAGCTACTTGAAGGTACACGTGGCTAGCTCCAAGGGGTTCTCTGTGTGCAAGGGGAAGACCAGACAGAGAAGAAACAAAATGCCAAATATATTTTCAGAGGTCCATCTGACTGACCTTTTTTACAAGAAACAAGTTTACATGACACAAGTAGATGACTATTAAGCATTTATATGTAACAAATCCAGCTATGGCCCTCTCTCAAAGAAATCCTTCAGTGCTCATCAGCTGCAAAGGAAAAACTACCTACAAGTAATAGGCTTTCAAACAAAGAAGGGAGAAAGACCATTTTAGGCACAGATTTGGCATTAAGACAAATAAGACATCAAGCCATGGTGGCTCAGAGAAGACAGACATCTCACATAAAACAAACATATAGGCACACACATAGAACAAAAGAGAAAGTTGAACATACAGAAATTCAGGACAAGTTTAGTGATATTTGACATTAAGACTCACCTCACAAGCTGACCATCTGCAATATCATTGTCCCAGCTATCTTCAGTCATGCTGCACTTCTGGTCATTAGAAGAGGACACAGAACTCATGCAGAACTGGAAAGCAGAGAAATGGAAAGGTATTTTAAAGCTCTTGCAGTCAGTCCTCTGTGCAGCCTCCTGCACAAAGCAACAGAAGCTCAATTTTGCCCAGGGAAAGTATGTTAAATACTGCTAGTGACCTATTCAAAATTGCACAAATTACAGAGTAAATCGCAGTAGGGTCAGATTGTGTCTCCACGACCTTAAGGATGAAGTTAAATAAGATCAGATAATCTGAGACAAGTTTTCCCACCCACCCATGAGACAAAACATGTCCTATTCCCCATCTCAAGTTGCCAAAAAGTGAACTTGAGAAGGAGTCACAACCTGTCATAGCAAAAGAGCCTACTGGCCAATACAGCCAATAACTCAAAGGTTGTTTAGAACTGAGAATCATTTTTACCAAACTAAAAATGATGATGCAGCTAGCACAGTTCAAATAAGCAAAGAAAAACACTTGAAGCATCAAATACTGAAGTGAGGAGGCAACACAAAGGAAGAGACAGAGCCCCTTTCCCAGAGCAGAGTGCTTCCCATGCTTCACCTCAGACAGCCGGGCAGTCCTAACTGCAGCTGCAATGTTTTCAACTTCATTCAAGGCATTTTCCTGTGTTGAGGTAACAGAGAGAAACCATAAAGTCATTACATCAAAATGCCTGTTTCAACAAGAATGCTGGTAGCAGAGCTAACCTGTTGATTTTGGGGACAAGACAGCTTGTCAGAAAGAGTAAGCAAATTAATGACTACATCAGTGGACAAGGGAAGAGCAATGGATGTCATCTATCTGGACTTCTGAAAAGCCTTTGGCATGGTCCCCCACAACATCCTTCTCTCTAAACTGGAGAGATGGATATTGGTGGACTGTTTAGTAGATAAGGAATTGGCTGTTCAGTATATAAAGGAATTGGTCCCAGAGGGATCTGGTCCCATCCAGTCATCAAAGGCTCAATGTCCAGATGGAGGTCAGTGATATGTGGTCCACAGTGGGAGCAGTGCTATTTAATATCTTTATTAGCAACCCAGGCAGTGGTCTCGAGCACACCCTCAGCAAGTCTGCAGGTGATACTAATATGAGTGGGTACAGTTGACACCTGAGAAATGAGATGCCATTCAGAGAGATAACCTCGAGAACTGGGCCTGTGTGAAACTCATGAGGTTTAACAAGGCCAAGTGTAAGGTCCTGCAATTGAGTGGCAGCAATGTGCAGTACAAATATAGCCTGGAGGATAAGGGATTGACAGCAGCCCTGCAGAGCAGGATTTGAGAGTACTGGTGTATGAAAAGCTGGATGCAAGCTGACAACGTGCATTTGCACCCCAGAAAAATCAACTACATTCTGGGCTGCATCAAATGAAAGACAAGAAAGACAGACTTCTTGGAGTGGGTCCATACAAGCACCACCCAAAAAAAAGTACATTAGAAGGATGGAACGTATTTCCCATGAACACAGGCTGAGAGAGCTGGGGTTGTTCAGCCTAGAGAAGGCCACAGAAGACATAATGGCTGTCTTTCAGTACTTAAAGTATGAGAAAAACTGGGCCAATCTGTTTAGCAGGTCCTGTTGCAATAGGACAAGGAGAAATGGTTTTAAACTACCAAAGGGTAGATTTAGACTAGATACAAGAAATGTTGTACAAGGAGGGTGGTGAAACACTGGAACAGGTTTCCAACAGAGGAGGTCTTGATGACCTCAAATGTCTTTTCCAATCTGATCAATTCTGTGAGGTAGATGTCCCATCTCTGGAAACCTTCAAGATCAGGTTGGACAGGGCTATGAGCAACCTGATCTGGTTAAATATGTCCCTACCTCCAGAAGTGCCTTCCAACCCAAAACTTTCTACAATTTTTCCCATGCAGAGAGTAGGCACAATCAGTGACAGCTCACTCCCAAGGTTTAGATACCAGTGCTACATACCTTGCCCACTACCCCTTCCCATGCAAGCAACATAGCTAATGCCATACCAGGAGAGAGAGTCTGTGTCGCAGCACAGCATTCTGGAAGTGGCACTGCTCCATCTCCTTCTGTAGGGTGGCCTTGTCCTGGGTGAGCCGCTGCGCATTGGCTTTCTCCGCATTAAGGGCCAGAGCCAATGCTTTATTGTTGTGCTTTAAGGAGACTTTAATAGTGGAGGAGTTGTCTGTAAGAGATATAGTAGTACAGGAAATCAGCATCAAAGTCTCATCCATGCCTCTTCCCTCATTTTATTTCTCCCTCTTTGCAGAATAGCCTCCCTCAGACTCTACAACCAACAGCCCTCACACAAAGTTAGTAGTGTAATTACTTTCATCAACAGCAGTCTCTAGAGACCATCAGGAAAAACCTTCCACAAAAACCTGCAAAATTTCAGACAGATACTCTCTCTATCCTCAGAGGGTCATGCTCAGCCAGCAAGCTACTGCTTCAGTTCTTAAGGAGTGGTTGAGTGGCTCAGGTGCTGAGTTTACAAAAGATATGCTTCTGACTTTGAGCAAGTCACCTTAGAGCTCTGAGACTTCATCCTCATCCAAAAGACAGAAAAACTTACTTTCTTCTGTAGTAGCTCCTGAGCAGATTTAGATCTATGTTTCCCAATTTCAAAACAAAAGTAACAGAAATACCTAACTTTTACAAGGTAGTCCAAATTATCTCATGAACCATCATTACACTCTTTTGCCCATGAAAACAAATTACAATTGGGCTAGCTTCTACACAGGATTGCATATGCACTTTGCACATCTCTTATTTTTGCTGGTTTGACTCAGAGGGCTTGGTTACCCATTACCCAGAGACAGCACTCTTAATGCCATCTGAGATGGTGCCAAGGACCCTGTGATGCACCCAGCTGCAGCTCCAAAGATTCTACATTAAACTTGCCTGTCACACATACCCGAGACACCTTTAGGCACTGAACACTAATTTTCAGGGCATGGAATTCACTAGAAACCCACAGACAGAGCAGCAGCTGTTAAATATAACCCCTGGGTAAGAACTCCTGCCCATCACCATCACGGCCACTACCGAAGGCACAGTTACAAGCCAATTTAGTGGACAGCAAAACAAAATACACTCACTAATTATCTTTGTTTTTATTTTCGATGCAAGCGAAGCATTCAATTTCGCAGTCCTAAGGGCACCCTTTTTCTTCTCCCGCATCCGCTCTCTTACACCACTCAGGCTGAAGAGGGATGTTTCAGAAGTCTCACAAGATGCCATAGCTGGAGAAAGAGAAACCGAGCAGAGTTAGCACCCCTACTCTGCCCTTCAGCACGTACTCGCCGGCCAAGACTTAACTTTCTCCCCGGGACGCGTACCCGAGGCCTCCCCGCCGCTCCGCTGGCCCTGCAGACTCAGCGCCGCCACTCCTCGACGCGACCCGCTCCCAGGCTTGGCAGCCCCTCCACTGCCTCAGCGTTGAGGAGACCCCCAGTCTCACCTGCGTGAGGGGCGGCGAACCCCACCGGACGCGGGGCGGCTGCCCTTCGCCAGGGCCGCAGAGGGAGGAAAGCGGGCACCAAATGAACTTCCCGCCGGCAGAGCGTCAGTGCAACCGAAACGGCGGGCAGCCTGCCCTCCGCGGCGCCCCGCCCCGCCAGCCGGTGGCGGGAGGTGGCGACCGTTGGTTTCCCTTTCGTGTTCCGATGGGGCAAGGCGGGATGAGACGTGGTACGCGTAAACTCTCCATCCTCCGTGCCGGTTGCGGTGGAACGGGGAACGCTGCTTCCCCCAGGCCCTGAGGGCGCGGGCGGGCCTGGCTGCGCGGAGAGCCCATAGCCGCCGCGCTGTACGCTCCGAATGCGCCGCCATTTTGCAGCGCCCTGCCGGGTTAGGCTGGGCTGAGCCCAGCTGCCTTTTTAGAGGGGGAGACCTTTGCCCTGCTTGAGCGGACATCCCTAAATGCCACCTTCCGAGCCGCCGGCCGCGTATCTGCCTGAAAGCTCCTACTTCTGAGGCCGCGCTTTGTGAGGCTCGACTGCCACACGCTGCCCCAGGCGCGCAGCGCGAAAACGCCCGAAACGCCTCAGGTACGCCCGAGGGCTGCTCTGAAAGGCTTACTGTCACCTAAAGGAAAACAAGCCTTAAGGCCCTGAGCTTGAGTGCTTCAAGCTGGCATTTCAAACAGCACGGACCCGACGTTTCAAGAGAACCCAGGCTGTTGGGGGGGCTGTTCGGTTTGGGTTTTCTTTGCATTTGTTTGGTGGGGAGGTTGTGGAGTTTTGTTTGGTTTTGTTAATTGGTTTGGTTTGGTTTTCCAATTCTGGACGTTTAGAGGGAATCTGACATTTGACTGCTTGTTTGGGCATGTATGGGGGATTTTGTCACAAGAGCTTTCATTTGCGTAGTGTGTTAAGTTAAACACAGGTGAGACAACAAGTCAGGGTTTTATGCCTAAGACAGTGGCCTTGATGGGAGGGAGTTTGAAGTCCTCCAGGCTGTGTGGGTGCAGATGTCCAAGTATTTAGATGAGTCATACTCTGTGAAGATGTAAATAGGTAGGAAGGATAATTGTATTAGGAAGGTGTGATGTTGTGAAAGCTCTTGTACAGCTAGCCGCAAACACTTCCTCCTGGGGCTCATGGAACTTGATTCCCCATGTTCCTTATCTAGCACTAAAGAAATGGAAATGCTGCTTCTTAGCTAAGAAGTTTTTTGATTCCACCCAAAAGTTAGAGTTTGTTTGCCCAGGTATTCAGCTCCTGGCATGCAGCTTTCACCTGCACGAAGGTGACATCTTGCAGACCTACTAGAAGGATTTTTTTTTTTTTTAAGTCGTTTACATTTTAGTCCAAGTTAATGCACTGCTTTCAGAACACCTTTGAATTTGTCCTCAAGAAGCTGACATTGCCCATGCAGATACATACATTCCATGCATCAGGAATGGTGTGGTCAGCAGGAGCAGGGAGGTCATTCTGCCCCTGTATTCTGCACTGATTAGACCACACCTTGAGTACTGTGTCCAGTTCTGGGCCCCCCAGTTTAGGAGGGACATTGAGATGCTTGAGCGTGTCCAGAGAAGGGCAACGAGGCTGGTGAGAGGCCTTGAGCACAAGCCCTATAAGGAGAGGCTGAGGGAGCTGGGATTGTTTAGCCTGGAGAAGAGGAGGCTCAGGGGTGACCTTATTGCTGTCTACAACTACCTGAGGGGAGGTTATAGCCAGGAGGAGATTGCTCTCTTCTCTCAGGTGGCCAGCTCCAGAACAAGAGGACACAGCCTCAGGCTGTGCCAGGGGAAATTTAGGCTTGAGGTGAGGAGAAAGTTCTTCACTGAGAGAGTCATTGGACACTGGAATGGGCTGCCCGGGGAGGTGGTGGAGTCGCCATCCCTGGGGCTGTTCAAGGCAGGATTGGACGTGGCACTTGGTGCCATGGTCTAGCCTTGAGCTCTGTGGTAAAGGGTTGAACTTGATGATCTGTGAGGTCTCTTCCAACCCTGATGATACTGTGATACTGTGATAATTTCCATAAAATATTTAATATCATGCTAAGGAATAAGTTGTCAAATGGTTTCAGTAACAGCAATTTACAGTAGGAATTTAATAGATTTTTTTTCTAATAGATTGTTTAATAGATTCTCCTCATCAGAGTAATTTCTACCTAATTAGTTTTTCTGTTGGATGCTTTTTTTACTCATATCTGAGTCCTCCTGTAAAGCAGACATTTGAGTGAATTCTGTAGACTGAAATAATTTGAAGGAACTTGCATGACCTGAGAAAGTACAAACTGAGCTTTTCGACAAGCTAAATCGTTCCTACAACGATCAATTAAAGTCTTCCTAAAATTAGCATTTAAAGAGATTGGCTGTGAACATCATCCAGGTACAGTGTATCCAAGATACAAGTTTTTGGTGAAATTTCAGCAATACAAAGCTCATCCACAGAGGATGTTGGATAGTTCAAGTTAACTAACCAAAAGGAAATACAAAGTAAAGCTACCTGCACATAACAAAATATCTTTCAATTAGCTGAGAATCTCAGTAAATATCTTGCAAGTGATGAGGTACCTAGTGTATTTGAGACAATTCTGGGCTTCAGCTCACATTTCCCTGCATTTATCAGGTGTTTTGTCATACTTCAGTCAAATGATTACAGTAGAACTAAACACATAAGCTTCTTCTGTCTTTTCCTTTGCTGTGGCCAAGTGACTTGAATGCTCAGACTAACCTAACAAAAGAGGCAACATGAGTATTGCAGAGCTGTTGCAATGACTTGCCAGTGTGAAAATGGAGTAAAAGCAGCAGAGAATCAAGATCAGAACTACTTTTTGCATTTGTAACATCAGGCTAACAATGTTCTTGTTCAAAACACCACACAGGAATTTTGCAACTTGCAACCAATACACGTATCCCAAGTAGAGTCTTATTATGATGGAATATTAATGGTAAGAGGGCAAGAAAGCTGTATCTTTTGCCCTGTGGCACCTGTCTTAGAAACACTCACAGGATCACAGGATATTAGGTGTCCACAACCTCTCTGAGCAGCCTACTCCAGTGCTCTGTGACCCTCACAGTAAAGAAGTTCCTCTTTGTGTTGAGGCAGAACCTCTTTTGATGCAATTTACACCCATTGCTCCTGGTCCTATCACAGGGAGCAAGTGAGCAGCGCCTGTCCATCCCGCCCCTCCCCCCCCGCCTTCAGATACTTATAAACATTTATCAAGTCCCCTCTAAATCTTCTCCAGACTAAAAAGCCCCAGGTTTCTCAGCCTCTCCTCATAAGCCATGCCCTCCAGTCCCCTAATCATCCTCATAGCCCTCCGCTGGACCCTCTCCCTATCCCTCTTAAACTGGGGAGCCCAAAACTGAACACAGTATTCAAGATGAGGTCTCACCAGGGCAGAGCAGAGGGGAAGGAGAACCTCCCTTGATCTGCTGGACACACTCTTCCTAATACATGCCAGGATCCCATTGGCCTTCTTGGCCACAAGGGCACATTGCTGTGCCATGGTTAACTTGTTATCCACCAGGACCCCCAGATCCCTCCCCACAGGACTGCTCTCCAGCAGATCACCTCCCAGCCTGTACTGGTGCAGTTTATTATTCCTCCCCAGCTGCAGGACTATGCACTCACTCTTGTTGAACTTCATCTGGCTCCCCTGTGCCCAGCTCTCCAGTCTGTCCAGGTCTCACTGGGTGGCCGCACAGCCTTCAGCTGTATCAGCCAAGCCTCCCAGCTTGGTGTTGTCAGCAAACTTGCTGAGCAGACACTCTGTGCCCTCATCAATGCCATTGATTAAGATATTGAACAGGACTGGACCCAGCACTGATCCCTAGGGGACACCACTAGTCACAACTCTCCAGCTGGACCTGGCACCATTCATGACCACCCTCTGAACTCTATCTTGCAACCAGTTCCTAACCCTCCTCACTGTCTGCTCTTCCATCCCACACTTCCTCAGCTTGCTCACTAAAATGTCATGGGAGACGATATCAAAGGCCTTGCTAAGGTCAAGGTAGACTACATCCAGTCTTTTCCCTGAATCCACCCATTCAGTTATGGCATCATAGAATGCTATCAGGTTAGTCAAGCATGACTTCCCCTTGGTAAATCTATGCTGACTACTCCTGATAACCTTCTTCTCTTCCAAGTGCCTTGAGGTGCCCTCCAACAGGAGTGGCTCCATCATTTTTCCAGGGATGGAGGTAAGGCTGACTGGTTTATAGTTTCCTGGAACCTCTTTCTTGCCCTTTTTGAAGACTGAAGTGACATTGGCTCTCCTCCAGTCCTCAGGCACCTCTCCTGTCTGCCATGACATGGCAAAGATGTTTGGCAGCACTCCTTGTACTCTGGATGTCTTTGTTCATTGAAGGAACCATATACAGACAGTGCAACTGTTACAGATCCATCTCATTTTTATTAGGTAGCCATTAGGTTTTGCTCAGCCTCAGAAAACAAAACAGGCAGTTTCAGAAGGTGGTCCTATATGTGTGTATGGGTTACCTGTCTCACTCAAGTGTAAATGGTGAGCAAGATCTCCATACATTTGTACTAGCAGCCTGAAATAATAATAGCAGTTCTCATGAAACTTGTTTCAGAAATCAGAGGAAGGGGATATGAGCTGGATTTCAAACACTGACATTAAAAGACTACTGGAGAACTGAACCTTTCTCTTTACATGTCTTTACAGAACAGCATTCCTACTGAAGAGATCTATGAGCATGAGGTCCTCAGCAGCACACTGACAGAGATCTGCAAATGTGTGTGATTTGTTGGTTTTTCAACATCTTTAATGAGGTTGGAATGAAATCTTTTTTACCTGTAGTGGCCTGTAATTCACAGTGTTTCTGGTGCTCTTTATTTTTTGCCTCCTACATAATTAGCCGTCATATTAATGACAAGCTGCCACCTGGTGTCCAGAAAGCGCTAGAGCTCACTCCAGCTCACAGTAAACGCACATCAGAGCAGCCTCAGCTGTGATCTCAGTTGATTTTTCCTATGTTAAGAACTAGAAATGCCGCTACGTGCCGCATAGGGACATTTCACATGTTGGTTCAAAAGAAGGATCTTCCCCTCTGCTCCTGGGATAAGCTTTCCTTCTACAGTACACAGTGTATTTTTAGTGTCATGCTTCTTATGGGCAGGAATCCTTTTCTCTAGGAATTTCCAACCAAGACTATTTTTAGACATCCCCATTTTGTGCACACACCATACACTGCAGAGGAGGGATGTTTTCCATCTGCCCATACATTTTCCCATGGTGGTTGGTTGGTTGTTAGTTCAGGTTGTTGGTTGTTGGGGCTTCTGGGGGGACAATGGGTTTTCATTAGCTTTGATTTATATCCTGATGTTAAACAAGCAGAAACAAAGAACAGAAACAGTCTTTCTACGCATTTCATGTGCACTTGCATAGGTCTCATGCCTAGTGAACTCATGGGTATTTCCTTGATAGTCATGAGGTGGCAAAGTTACAAAATTTTCTGAAGAAGAAGATGATAAGCCATTGTTATTATGGTCTCCAGTTTCTTTTTTAGCCAACACCACTGCTTAATTTTAATCATGGGCTTAAGATAATTCCTACTCTACATAAAGGAATGGAAATGCTTTCCTGAATTTGGAAAATAAAGGTAACTTATTTTGCAAAACCCTAATTAGTTTAGGAGGTTAAATCGACTCTTTTCATTAACAATAATTCTTGGAGCATAGCTTATATCTCCTTAACAGTCCTAAAATCAAAATCCTGGAATCCATTCCTTCCCCAAATTAAATGTTTGTGGAGCTCAGGTTTAGTTATCTCTCCCCCCCCTCCCCCCATTTTTCATCAAAGTTAAGTGATGGAGATTCCTCTTACCCCTCCATCACTTTTGAATCCTTGGCTTATATCTCCTTGAAAATTAAGCACTAGCTTTAACAAGATATATAGATAAGTAGAGAGCCTAAGTCACACCCTAAAGTGATTTAGGATGCAGAAGATTTATAATTCAGGAGAAGGGACATCTTAGTTTGAGATAGACATAATGGTTGCTATACTGACTGCTTGCTGCTTCTCAGAGTTTCCTAATTCCTTGTCCAGACATTTCAGGGTCTGCCATGTGAACAGCTGAGCAACTACAGCCTGCCTGACAGGGTGTTACAGCAGAGCATAATGCCCAGGCTGTACTAGTACACAAAGGGCTATAAAATGCAGAAGTTCAGCTACTTGTGGACAGTGGGGATGGGCTCTTCAAGTAGCTGCCTGGGCCAAGCAGACAGGACAAAAACTGCCAGCAAAGCTGTGGTCATTTATCCATCAGGATCACTGAAGCAGTTATCTTACTTTCAGCTCACCACAAAAGAGTATGCCCATTTTGCTTGGCACATGGTTTCTGCAGACCTACCTTCTAATTTATTAATTATTGTCCATCCATGACCACTGGATTCATCCTTTGAAGCTCCCTCTGCATCTATTTGACATGTGGATTGCCCCCAAAACTGCATAGTATGTCTGGAAGCAAAATGAGCACATTTCACCTCAGTTCTCACAAGCCATGGCAAGGGCACATGGGGCAGCAGAAACTGTCCCAGCAAAGCGACCAAGTTACAGCCTGCTGTGCTTCAGCAATTGCATATAGAAAGGATACTGTAAACCTTGGTCTATGCCTATTCTCTATGGGAGTAGAGGTACAGGCATTTTTTCATTATAACTTAGAAATAGTGTCTAGCTCAGGCTCCTGAAGTTCATTGTGATTGCACAAGGAGCATTTTCCTCATGCTGAGGTAAGCAATAAGATTACACGTTTCTAGCAGAATCAGCTTTAGTGTTTAACAATCATTTTGTTCTTAAGCTTGGGCTAGTAATACTACAGTTCTTGCAAAGGCCAGTTATTCTACTGGCCAGTGAAAGAGCCACTCTCTCTTCCTTGTTTCTTCTCCAAGTGCAGCAAAAATGAGTGTAACTTTAGCATTAATGAAGAATTTGAAGCTGGGATCCCTTACCTCTAACCATATATTGCAACTGTTCCCTTGCAGTAGTCTGTAAAATCCTGGCAGCACTCTGTAAGCCAAAGTTAATGTGAGGCTGTTCTTGCCTCACAAGGCATCAAGTACCAGATAGCAGCAGAGTATCCTGCTTAGCAATGAGAGCTAAAAAAGGTAGCAAGCAACTGAACTTACTGACCAGAGGAAAGCAGTAAGCTGACAAAGTAGGTCTGAAGAATTCACAGGAGCTGCTAAAACTGTTTTTGCAACACTGCTATTGATTGCCACAGCTAGAGCATCACCTCAGACTGCCCAGAGCCCACAAAGCATTTCTGGTCTATCCTTCTTAGTACTCTCTAAGCATGAGATGTTTCATAGTAGCATTAATTTATAACAGACTATGAGTCCTAAATTAGACTTTCACAACTGTATCATACTTTGGCAGGAGGTGTCACTCATGAGCCAGAAAGTCAGCTCCAACGATCTTCAACATACACCAGAGGCCCTCTTCTGGCTAATAGCTCTGCTAAACACATTCACTACTATCGCTTTTAGGTTAAAAACAAAACCAAACCAAACCAAAACAAAACCACTCAAATAAAAAACAAATCAACCAACCAACAAACAAAACTCCAAGAAACAACCAAGGAAACAACAGTTAAATATTATTTCAAAACAAAAACAAACAACAATAACAAACAAACAAACAAACACACACACACAAAAACCCCAACACTGGCTCTACAAAGAACTCAGTAATGTCAGATTAGCCTAGGATGTAAATTAATTTGGCCGTACATTTCTATTTGTTCATATTTTGCTAAAGCCTATTGTTCATTGCAGCTCCACTGAGCAGGAGAGCCAAGAAAACATTCTAGCAGCAGGGCTGCTGTTTGACCCAGTATAGGGGCTCCCACACAGTCGGAGTTCAATGTGCGTCACATGTCACACAGCAGGAGGGAACTTGATTTGCCATGCAGTCCCCATCTCTCCTGATAGATTCAGCCCTGCATGCTGTGCTTGCACTTATTAACATTTGCATCCTACAGGGAGCTACAGAAGCAGAGCAATCTCTCCAGAGAAGCCTGGAAAAGATTCAAAAGCAAAGAATGCAAAAGAAGCAAAGGTGTAACAAAGACACAGACTTCATGCACCTCAATTAGCTATGAGTAAGCTGATGGATGTCTTCAACCATAGTTCTGGTAACACATTTGTGGAATTGTTTTTAAGCCTTATCAGTCACTGTATCCTTCCTACTCCTCATATCTTGCATCCAAGACTCTGACATTCTCTCCTCTTCCCTCAGCCACCTCTCTCCTGCTTCCCTGTTAGTGTGTTGGGAGCTTACATTTTCCCAGTGCAACCTTTCTGCTTCTCAACCCACCATGCTACTTTACAGAGCCAAAGAGAGGATGAAGAACTTAAGAAGCAGGATGTACATGCTTCCCCTTGTTCACAGTGCTGTGCAGCTCCCACACATGATCCAGAGTAAGGCAGGAATCAGCTTCCCTGCACATGTGCCATAAGATAGGCACTACACAAGAAAGCCTGGGAATGGCTAAACTTAAATAGGGATTCAAAAGGTCTTTTAGAAGTCCCCATGGACTTAAAACTTGTCTTCAGCTCATCAGATTAACTTTTTGGTTTTTTTCCCCAACGTAACTTATCACAATTTTTCTGTTCAAATTGGTCTAAAATAAAGTGTAACTGCTGTAAACATCTGTCCTGGACACCTGTTCTCTCAGTTCTGAGCCATCCATGGGAAAAGACTTGATACATTAAGAAGTGTATCACAAATCTTGATACATTAAGAAATTACAGATTATCTAGTGAGTCTTAATGCTGATAATGATGAGGCTTCTTGGCCATGCATCATTCCACTTTCCTTTCAAGCCACTAGAATCTCAATTCAAGGCCTAATGGATTCAGATGAGAAGGCTAAAGTGGGCTTAATAGCAACACCACCCTCTCTTACACAGGAGGAACATTTTAACCATCAATTTGTGCAGCATTGTCTGTTTTGGTCTGTTTAGTTCACTCTGCAGGAAATGGGGTTGCTGGAATGCACTATCCAGACTCATTTATCACTTCCTCCATGGCCAGTGTTCACTGCTGAGACTTGTCTGCCTATCATATTCAGCACAGGCTCACTCCTGAATCTCAAAGTATCCACCAGCTTCTAAACAGGGGCTTCTGTTTTTGCAGACAAACTCAGTACAGCAGTAGGCAGCAGGTAGTACATAGACCTGTGCAAGTTTCTTTACAACTCTATCAGTCTGACCTCCTGAAAGCCAAAGTACAGAGAAATTGCGGGTTGAAATGAGGTCATTACACGAAGGAAGGAGGGGATATTGCTGCTGCACACTTGAGTAGGAGAAAAATGGTGAGGGGGTGGTTAAGATTAAACAGCTAGAGATTAAGATCTCATGACTGCGTTTTGTTCACTGACCTGCAATAAAATAAACAGTAAGTCTTGAACAAATAAGTGATGAGCTGCGTTACTCTGGTGCTGTCTTCACTATTAGAACACTGCTGACTCCAGTTTTCATTGGGGTTTCTAGGTACAGCTATATGTAGAGTAAGCAACAGAAATCTTGCTATGTTAGTAAGTATAAAAACAGTGTTTCATTTTCAGAGTGTAAGTACCTGCCCCTTAGCTGCTCCCCCCATTGGCTGGTTGGTGTCTGATTCCATACAAAAAGCAAGCCCAGCATATCAAGTGGTTTCCATTCACATGTTCACATTTCCAGACAGCCAGATTCTGAAAGCTGAAAGATGTTTGTAGATGTGTGCACAGTAGGTTTGGCTAATGATAACCTTCTGCCACTTTGACTGAAATTTTCTCCTTTCCTGAGACATACTGTCTTTTGAAAATAATAATAACAATAATAATAGTCTTTGCTGCGACCAGGCCAATTAGCTAGGATAACTTCAAACTCTTTTATTTTCTCAGCTATGCAAAAAGCAATGAACATAGTTCAAAGCTCAGACGAGATGCAGTCACAAATTTGTTTTACATGACATAAAAGAGATGTCTGATGATAGTATGTGCACACTTGGCACGAGTTGGCATGTGAATACAGCTGGTGCCTAGCACCGCGCTGCAATACTATCCACAGTGGGACAGAAACCATTCTGCAACAATGTATCGAGTCAAGTACAAGAGCCAAAGAAACATCGCCACAAGGAACTCCAGCAGGATGAAGGCAGGAGGTCTGATGTAAAGCTCGTTAGAATAGGGCTGAATATACTGAAGAGTAGTTTCGTCGGGATACGGTTACAAACAACATCAGCAAAGCAGTTTGTGGTGGAAGGATGTGAAGGTGCAGGTTTCATATTCCTCTTTTCCGTTTTCCCAGAAGACAATTGTCTTTTTCTTGCCACACCACTGAAAGCAGAAAAATAAGCCACATTAATAATTATATCCAGTTGTAAGTACTGAGGAGGAGGGACAGAAAAAGGCAGAGAACTCAGTAGAAAGTGAACACTCTATTTGGTATCAAATTCTTTATGCAAACAAGTTTCTTCGTGCACCCACCAGTCTATCAAAGCTCCCCAGCTGATTCCTCCAGAAAGAATTTTGTCAGACCCTTAAATCAGATCACCTTTATACAGCATGTTTTAATAAACTTCATGAACTAAATATTTAGCTGTTGTCAAATGTTCTGCCTCTGCTAACTTCAGAGCTGTGCTGCAGCAGGAGATTGGGCCAAATCCCAAAACTGCCAAACTACTCTGCATGCAAAATAAATGAAATAAGCATACCAGTGTGGATTAGAAAGAGTACAGTTTCTTACTGTGCTATAAAGTCCATTGCAGCATTAACTATAATTCAAATAATTATGTACATGCCTATTAATCATCACTGAATCCTGTGCCAGCAGGCACTCCAAGAAACAATGAAAGAGAGCTACAATAAAATACAACAAAACACAGTTAAGGGATCTCATATATTTTTATTTATATAGTGGAGTCCAGATACATTTTTTTTCCAGGCATGGTTAGGAAAATCTAATACCCTCTCCAGCAAGGTGCTGCAGACTTTTGGAATGATAAAGTGGTACAGAGAGCATAGATCTGCCAGGATAGTTTGCAACCTTATCTAGCATATGTTTAATTTTTATCAATTACATCTGGGCTTTGAATGGTAGGCTTTGATTTTGTTTTGCCTAGTAAACATTCTGATAATGGAGTCCTTGAAAAAAAAAAAAAACAAACAAGCAACTTCTATGGCAGTGAGGCAGACTGATGTTGGAGACCTCATTTAGCCATTATTTCACACTCACATGACCCATCAGTAATAGCCTCACCAGCCTTTCACCGACAACACTGGAAAGGAAAATAGAACTATTCTTTGCCCTTCTATTCTGTTCTTTTGTACGTGGGGTACTATCTCTGCCCTCCTGCCTGTCTTTTGCTGCACCAAGTAAGCTGCTTAGCTGATCAAATATCTCTTGTACATATGAACACCAAGCTTCATCCAGAGAGAAATGGAGCATGAACAAATCAGTTCTTCAGGCAAAGATGTGAAAAAGCATGTTTCCTCTCATTCACAAATGCCTACTGCTGTGCATTTATAGGAACTGTACAGTGTAATGTGTGTGTGAACATGCTTAGGTTACCCTACTAACACAGGTTCTAAACACTTGCCTGTTTAGAACAGGGAACCAAAGCATTTCATTCACCTTCAACAAGAATAAAATAAAGAAAAAACAGACCATCTCCCCAGAGAGCAAAGCATCAGTTCAATTAGTGTAATTGAGAAATATGGTTATGTAGTGGTGTGCAGGTTACATATTGGCATTCCTTTGATCAAAAGCGAGAATGACCAGAAATGCAATATTCAGTGGTCAAAACAATAGTTAGGTTGTTTGGATTCTTGACTCTGCTGCATCCTAGACTTTGGGGGTGGCTAAACCTCTCCAGATTTCTCCAGCTCAGAGAGCAATGGTCGTCATTTCTGGTTTTTAAAGAATTCTGAGAGGCTTTACTTGTTTCTGTTTGCAAATGCTCAGAGAATTTCAAGCATACATTACAAACAAATGTACTAGAGAAGAGTACCAGGAATTCACAGAGAGCATCCCAATTTTATATTTTATGATAGGAACTGTAGTTGCTGGCATGTAGGGTATATTTCTCTTAATGAACACTCAGGACTATTTTGAAATTATCCCTGTGCTTCAGTTTTCCTGGGGTGAAAAAGCAACTGTCATAACAACACACTAACTGAGGGTACTAGCAGGATGATCAGCAGCAGAATAACTTTACCTAAATAGCCCCAGAGCACACCAGCTTCAGAAGATAATACTGTGCTGTTTCATTTTGCCTCAATGGCTCATACCTGGGCTCAAAAGTCTCTTTGTCTCTCAAATTAGACATTTCTCTGTGAAGATTTAAAAAGGCTCTTATCTGCCTTAAACAAGTGGCATCCATCCTTCAACTTCTAGTCTCTTAATCTACAAGCTCCACATTATGTTAATATAGAATTTCAGGAGTGAAGCCTGATTGTAAACATCCATTACCACACATTTCCAATTATACCATTTCCCCTCTCTCACACGTATTTTCTCTTGTACACATAGTCTTACCGTTAAAGGAAACAGGCAGCAGTACTTGATCCGAAAGCTCCTGAAGATCAAGACAGGTTTTTTATTAGCACACTGTGAAAACTTTTGAAGTAACTTTTGAACTTTTTTGAATGAAAGTATCCTCACTGGGAATCCTTATGTATTAAAAAAACTCTTGTCTCATATAATCAGGGAACAGAGAGAGATTAAAAATAAAATGTCATGAAGCAATTCTGCTGCAGCATTTCCAGCACGTGTTCAATCAGTGCAATAATAGAAATATTGCTTGACCTTTTACTCTGCTGTTTTAGATAATGGTCACTTAGCAAATTCACCTAATAGGCTTTAGACTCCCAAGGAGTTAGTGGGGATTCTCAGCCAAATGAATGGTTGCTTAATGCTTGGCGGGTGGGAGGAGATCATTATATTAATTTGTATTTCAATAGTGTGTTTATCTGTTATTTTATATACATAAAACCACTTAACTGTGCTGATATTCTAACCCCACTTTCACTAAACATGATTTGCATAGAGAAGTTTAGTACAGAGTTGAGAACCAAACTACGTACTTTGTGCTCCAGGTCAATGCTCTTCTTCTTTCAAGGCAGGCAAAGTTGGTGACTATATTACTACAGTGGCAACTTGACATATCCCCATGTACAGATAGCACTATTTATTTAAGTTGCAAATGAAGGCATATTTGCCTCATTATTTTTTTCTTAATGTTTCAGCACAGAATAGATCTGTGTTTTCCCATCCTAGACTCATTCCCTTGGAGAGTTTTACTAAGAGGGGAGAGGCTGCCAAGATATGAAAGATTTCAGTATTGACAGATAAAGGCTTTGAGACCTGGCCCACAAATGGCCCTGATGCTAGAATGTGTCCCTCCAATGCTCATGAAAAGTTAAGTTCATCCATATTGTGACCTTTATATACAATTCATAGTTTCCCTGTCCAACAGAAGTTTCATAGACCATGAGAGCAAGTTTCCAGATACATTCCATCTGCATATAATAATGCAGCTATTTTTTTTTTCATTGACATGCAGTTCTGGGCCTCTCTTAGCTAAGCCAACTTCTGGATTCAAGTCCTGAAAGCTAGTGCAGACACTCTTGCATCCTTTCAAGCTGTAAAGAGGAGGGCAGAAACAAGATAGACTGAAGGGAAGTTGACTCAGGAGACTGATGCTGAGTACCCAAGAATAAGAAACTGAGAAATAGTATGCAGGACAGGACAAAATCCTAAAATTAGAATACATTTCTGCCTGCTTCCTGGATTCAGAATAAGAGTGTCCAGTAAATCTGATTCCACAAATGTAGATACTAAATTGTTGTTTGGTTTGGTTGTGTTTTATTGTTGGGTTTTGTTTGTTTGTGGGCTTTTGTTTGTGTTTTTGTTTGTGTTTTAACTGAGCAAACTGTTGGTCTTTGCACAGCAGCAGTACTCTTGTGTCTATACAGTTGTACCAGAACACTTGCAAAAATAGTATTGAGCATCGACACAAGAGCAGAAAGTATTTTTCTATCTCAAATATAGAAAATCTTTGCTATGCTATATAAAAGAATAAGAGGCAGTCTTGAAACAGTTTATCATCCTTGTAGATAAAAAGCTAAAAAACCTGCCCACCTAAGGCTGTGTAACAAAAATAGGATCAGAAAAAGCTCTCCTCTGCCCCAGCCAGAGCCTTATCAACATTTAGGAACATCAAGGGCATATGACTGCTGTGCCAGTCCAGGTATGTCACAGCTTATTTTTTTTCATGTATGTACAATCCAAGTGGTCTTGGCTGAACTCCATATCTGCTTCCTACCCTAGTACAAGTCTTCTAAAGCAACTGCAATTCTGCTCTCACCAGGGCAGAAACAACTCACACCACTGCTGCTTTAAATGAGGATCAGATTATGTCTGTTAAACTGACTTTTCTGCATAACCTAATGGCTAGTCACTGTTGTGTCACTAACATCAGTATTGCATCTAGCAAGCTGTAGTCACCTAGAACTACCATTTAATATACTGTACATCCATGTCTGGATTTGCCTTTACAGTCAGAAAGAGCACAGCTGGATACAAATGGCTTCAGAGGTAGGATACTAGAGTTCATGAGTAACTGCCTTTCTCTCCAGGATGACTTCCACTACAGGTTCATTCAGCCTTGTAATGTTGGATCCTTCCAACCAACATGGATATTTTCTATCCAGAACTTTCCTAAGCTATTTTAAGGTAAAAGACTTTTGGAGCCTGTATGGATTAGGCTTTCTTTTCTTGCCTGCATGGATTAGGCTTTCTTTTCTTGCAGTGCTTTCAGCCTTTGATTTGAAGTTCATCAGACTCAGAAAGTGCATTGACTACAGTGGGTTTCAAAGCCTATGCTTGCTTTACTTGATAGGAGTACATTTTCTGAAGTCAAGGGAAACAAGCTACTCAAGCTCAGAGAAAGCCCTGCATGTAAATTGCCAAGATGATTTTTTATCTGCAGTTTCAGATAAACTTTAAATTAGTATATTTGGAAAAAAATATTTCAGACCTTAGAGAAAAATATGAAATACATTCTTTGGTTATGATAAACCAAAAATCCACCTGTAATTGAGCCCATGATACCAACTCCATGCTTGAATTTATTACAGGCTATACTTTATATCTTGAATGTCCCCATAAAAAAACTATGTGCTTCAAAGAAGTAGTTCTCCTGTAAATATCACAGAGGTATTACATATTGAACCTACAGCTGTGACATAAGATGACAGAGCAAATAATTTACAGTATTCACTGTCTTTATAAAAAAAAAATACTTCTGTTAATGGCTAAAATACATTTTTCAGTTGCTTGTTAACTTCGTAATGAAAACAAGTCCTTGTGCCAAATAGTTCCTGCTGCCATTCAGCATCAAGTCCAGAGTTCTGCACAGGACTGCATCTCACCTACTTCTAGCTCAGGGCCTATGCTGTGCTCTGTCGTGTAGCTAGGACCTCACTCTGTTTGTAGACATGAATTCATGTTGACACTGTATCACAGAGAAGTAGAAACTCTCCCTAGGGCCTGGGGTTAGAAACCTGAAGAGTGGCCCACTATGTTAGTCTACAACCCCATTCAGCATGCAAGTGGGGCCCCCAAGAAGTTTCACTTTAAGCATGTGCTGTTTACACAACACTTTAAAACTCAGCTTTCAAGTTTTACAACCACCACTCAGGTTTCTGTATCCTTTCTGTGTCAGGACTTGGGCTAGCAGAGTCCCTGGACGATCCACAGGGGCATAGGGAAGAGTATAAGGAAGGGCATAGCCTTAGCTTCACATCCCACTTAGAAGCAGACGATGTGCTGCAGCCAATATATACCTTCCAGGAGGTCACTGTGACTTTTTTTTCTTGGTAAGAACCCATGTCTAGTAGTAGTTGAAGCTTTCCTAAGCCTATGTGCCTTTAGCTGTATCCTTTTATTTGCATCCTTCTCCAAAGCAAGAGAAGATAGGCGCCTAGTTGCTGCCTCAGGTTTCTTCAGGACAGCCTTACCCTGGTAGCTAAGAATAAGCTAAGTTCAGACAGATTGCTACAGACTACCATCACCTACTCATCCTTAAACTTTCTTTGCTGCCATGTTTTTTTTACTGCCAGCACTGATTACTTTCAGGAGCTATGCTGCAGATCCAGATCTGATGAGCACTGCAACATAATGAAATAATTAATTAAAGAACTTCTTGACCAAAGCAAAACCATTTAAATTTCAAGTATGACAGCTTCACTGATCACTGGCAATAATATGGTGGACAATATGGGATGGCTTACTCAGGGTGAAAAAGTAGTTTTGGTGGAGGAAGGAGAACACTTCTACAATGAAATCACGTGCAGTAACAACTGGTGTCTTCAGGCATCTGCAAAATAAAGAGAGTTGTAGCACAGCATAAACCTGCTAGCTTTAGCATAGCTCACCTAAATGATAGCAGTGGAGAGAGAGGCAGTTCTAAGCCTGAACATCAGTCCTTGAATCTTTACTGGCTGTTACAGCTTGTAATAACCTAGTCAGACCAAAGCATACAAACACTATCTATTTAGTCTAGAAGAGTCTTTTAGAGGTTCACTATACAAGAGCATTCCTGTCACAGATGCAAACCTAAGGCATCTGGCAGAGGAGCCTAAGCTAAAGAACAGAAGCAAAACGCATCAAGTCACTGCTTAGGCCTTTTACACAGCAGGAGATTCATTATATTGAAGACCTCCTGTGGAAATAAGCTGAAAGGACAGAGAAGGACAAAACCACTCACCATGGTCCCAGGCTACCCTGGAGTAAATTCCTTCCTGAATTTAAGTCTGTTGAATGGCTAGACTCTGCATAAACAAAAGCAGAGCAGCCAGGGGCCAGAGGGACTTAATGCTATTAGCCAGAGCATCACCTCTCAGCTTTAGCTGTGGCCAGTCTCCAACACTTTAAATGGAAACAACCAAACTCCATAGATACCATCTTATGTGTCAAGGGGCAAACACGTTCCTTCCTATTTCCAAATTTTGCAAACAATTAACAAGCCCTGAACTTGCTGAGGTACAATGTGAATATGGATCAGAAGAGTAAACACTAATTAAGCTTGCTGGTTTACCTAATAGAACAACTGCACACTCATTTTGTACAATCATAGCCAGAGAAACTCAAGGAAAGAAGATGATCTTGCGCTACCTTCAGCAAAATACCATTTCAGAGGCCTTGGCATCTTGGAAGAGACAGCTTATTCCTTTCCAACACACACATCAAATGTGATTTCAGGTTAATTTAGTTTCAATGTCAAGAAACCAGTATCCACGAAGTCCTATTTCATTAGCTGTAGCAGAATCTGTTTCGATAGTTTCACATGTAGCTGCAAAGACCACTTCCTTATATAGAATGTAAATATTACTCCTTGCTTCTGTGCAAGGGTCTCTTTGCAAAGGAAGATGGAAGAACTGAGAAGCAAGTTCATTTCTAAGCACTTTTCAGGTCTTCATTGTTAGTAAACAAGATGTTAGCCCTAAGACATTAAGCAAAACCTCAGATAAAAGCTCTGTCATATACCTATCTCAGCATGAATTTTGCTGACCTGGGCCATAATCTCAGGAGAAGCCTTAGATCCAAACAATAGGTTGAGAATATCTGAAAATCAGATAGAGATTTTTTTTCTTTTTCATTTGCTTCTACAGAAAATAAATACAGCTTAACAGAAGTATTACTGCAAGGATGTGTCCTCTTCCCTGCCATTTCAGAGGTCACTGGGCTCAAAGCTGCAATCCAGTGCAGTTCATGCCTTTGCTGAATTCTTCTCTAACCTCAAGTTCATTCCTTATCCCTATCACACCTTTCTCTATCCATTGTTACCTGAACTTGCTGGCTGACAAGTTCAGTCCATAGCGAGATGACTGAGTTACTAATATGCAACTACTGAAGAGATAAAGTACAAAATCCCAAGTAATGAAGAAAGTATAAGAAACAAGCACTGTTGTGAACAGATAGTTACTAGACTGCAGCTAAGGGATAATGAAATACAAATACAATGAACTACAAATGAACACTGCCTACCTAGATATTTAAGTCCATGAAACAACTGGTACATGATTATGGAAAAGAATGTGGTTAAAAGTTTAAGAATTACCTTTGGCAGCTGGACCAATCCATAAAAACACTTTAAAGTACATAGCTGGTAATACTTTTTACATCCCCCCCTTCTTTGACTTCCATATCCTTGTCTGAGTCTTTATGAAGCTAAGTACACTGAAATATAAATTCACCCAGAATTATACACCACCTCTGGCTATAGAGCTGTAGGCACGTTACTTCACTGGCTTCTCTCATTATGGATCATATTTGTACGTGAGAAAGAACTGTCAGGAAATACTCAAATGTCTGTCTGTCCCAACAGCAAGAGAATAAACTTGACCTACATCCAGTGGTGCAGATATCCATAAGCCTCCTCAACAACTTCATAGTGAGTTACCTGACTTAGGAAAAACTCTACACGGTCAGACCAGGAGACCACTCACTCTGTATGACACATGAAGAGACTGAGCTGCTACGAAACACAAGAGCTTTACTTTCCCTATATATGGTAAGAACTGCCTACAAAAGCAAGAGTAACAGCCTAAGCCCACTGGGATAACTGTCAGCACAACTCCAGCAGTGTGGAAGCCAGTTGTTTTACAGTCTTTGAGCATCCTACTTACATGTGGGGAGCAGCATTTCACAAGAGAGGAGTCTCCTCTCCTACTTCTGTCAGAAGATGTTTTTGTATTGTTTTACTAGAGCTTGCTGCAGGATTTCTGTATGTGGGAGCAGCTGCTGTCACTTGAAGAAGTCAGTAATTCAAGGCCAACATCTCAAAGAAGGACCAGGTTCTGTTCATGGCTTTACTTGGGCCTGACCTCTTCAAGTTGCAAGAGAAGTTTGAAACAGGCTATTGTTTAGTCTAGAAAAGGATGTAGGAAGATAGGGTTAAAAATTGTAACTCAAAAAATATGCCAGAAGGAACTTCCTTTCCTGAGATTGCTGTGGGAGGGACTAATAGCAGTGGATTGCATTTGCTTGAAAGGTGACACAGGTTGACTGGTAGGGACCAGGTCCTGGCAGTAACTCAAGGCTTAAGATGAGTCCTTCAGGGGAAGAGGCATAGTCTGTTTCTGGAGGTTCCAGTGTGATTCAGACATAGCAGTTTCTGCCCTGGAGACAGAGCTGGACTCTGAACTCCTTTTTTTTTTTTTTTTTTCTTGATGGAAAAAATTATGTTGCCACTTCAAGGCAGGAGATTATTGTGGCTAGCAGCAAGTACCAGAGCACATGTGCCACACGACTAAAAATAATCTTACAGACTCCTTTTTGTCAGTCCTTCGATCCGCGCTAGGAGCTGCATTTAGATACCGCAGTAAAAAACTGTTTCTCCAACTCCCCCACTGCGGATCCACGATACAACATTGAGCACAGATTTGCCCTCCAATTTCTTCTCCAGGGAAGCTTCACTGATTTTCTAAACGCAAGGCGAGTATGTAAAGGTACGTTGCAGGGACCGACTCCAGACGGTGTATGTGTGTGGCCATGCTCCTGAGGCTAGGCAGGCAGGCCTCTGGATCACATGGAAGCGTATACTTGATAACCTTTATCACTTGTCAGGCAGGATGAAGGTTTTCTGAGCTGCTCTGCCCCACAAGGCTGGGAATGGCGACCCGCGTAAGGAAGAGGGGGTCGATGTCCGATAGTGACTTGCTGCTCCTATGAGGGCTGCGGCCCGGCTGCGCCGCCGGGAACGCCACTAGAGATCCCGACCTAGCCGAGAAGCTCGGCACTCCCCCACGACTGCCGGGTGAGGGTCGGAGAGCGGCCCCGGATCCTCCGACTGCAGCGTAGGTTCCACCCACCCGGCGCAGCCAAGATGGCGTCCGCAGCCTGCCCGCCTCTGGGCGGTGGCCCGGGGCGTGTGGCGGAATGCAGGCGGGGCGGCCGATGTGGCGAGGTCCGCCCCTCTCCGCTGCCCGGCTGCTGTGCGGCGTTGCCCGGCCGCCACTCTCCGTGGCCCGAGTAGGCTGCGGGGAGAAGCCGCGGCGGGAGCAGGGAGAGGTCGAGGGCGCGGTAGGTGGCGGCGCTGGGCAGCTGTTTTCGCCCGGGAGTGGGCGACCGGGGCAGCGCAGGGCTTCTCCAGGTCTCCATTGGGGACGGGGAAGGCCGCGGCTAGCGTCTCTGCCTGGCCAGCGGCTAATCTGCGGGAGACGCCGGTGCTTGGGCCTGCCGAGCTCCGAGGCCGGCTGTGGAGCCCGGGGGTGGGGAGAGTAGGGCGGCAGTGGCGGCTGTCATTGCCGGCCCGGGGCCTCGGCGTGAGGGGCGGCCGTCCTCCAGCGACGAGAGGGTGAGCCACGTTACCATCGGCACCTCCCTGCGCTCTCGGGACTCCGGCGTCCCTTCTTAACTGTCCTGCTGCTTCACCCGCTCAGGATCCCTGAACACAAATCGTAAAAGAGAACGCCGCGAAAATTGGAAACCAGACCCCTCCGTCTAAGGGGTAATCGTGCCAGAGACGAAAGCAGTGCGACCTGCTACCGCGTAATGCCCGGTCGTCTGTGGGCTTTAAGTGCAGATTTATTTTGTTTCTTCCTCCACCAGAGGCCTGAAGGGTTGTGTTTTCGCTTTCAGAGATCAAAACCGAAGCAGCGAAGAGCGGACATGCTTGACACTTGTCCGCAGCTTCTTGTGTTGTGCTGCGTTGTTTACCTGAAAAGGAGGCCCTGACACCCTGTCATTCTCATCGCTTATGGTACAACTCTAAAGCGAAAGCTGCGAAAACACCTGGGAGCTGAGCATGATCGGATCTTGAACAAAAGTAGCTGGTATCGGCAGAAAGGGAAGGGCAAGAATGGCATCCCGAGAGAGGCTCTATGAGCTTTGGATGCTTTACTGCAGTAAGGTAAGTATTTGGTGGTTGGTGGTACTTGTGTGTCATTTTCTTGTTTTCTTTGGAACTCAAGTATTTAAAATGTATCTGTAACGTTTTAAACACTTTCCCCTCCCCTTTTTTTCCCTTTCTTTTTTTCTTAGAAGTCTGGTAGACTTGTCTAGCTTCCGTAATGATAGAACTGCATTTCTTAGTGCAACCTCATCTCTTGGTTTGCTGTTCAGGTTGTGGGTTTTGTTGAAGTGTGAATTGCAGACTGTTTGTGGCTTAGTTAAGCATTTACTGTAGTTATGTCTTTTACCTATGGGAACATCTATTCACATAGTTATTTGTTTTATAAGGCCGTGGCAGTAAGATGTATTATATTAATTAAATTTGCCACTCTTTAGTATTTACCTTTATACTTACAGGTTTTCTGTGCAGCTCCACTTTCACTATATTAGTGAATACCTTCTTAAAGAGCAGATTTCTTAATTTACTTCTGAGTCTTACTTTGCCGCTTGTCATTACAACACATAAGTATGCTGTTAGTAATAATGACTTTCCTTAGCCTGGCAGGAATGCTATTAGAATACTGTGCTGTCTTCGTTTGCATTTTACAGTTGCTGCTCTGTATGTACATGAATTAGATTGCAGATTAAACAGATATTTGTAAAATAAAGAACATATTAACTTAGAAAAGACAGGAGTGGCCTGCTGCCATATAGGAACTTGGTGGCAGTGTATAGCTTTTGGTGATCTTATATTCTGGTTTTGGTTTTTTCCTTTTTGCAGACTCATGCTTCATAAGTATCAGTGTTTATTTAACTTTTCCAACCAGTGGAACATTAAGGACAAATGCTCTCTTGTTCTTCCCAGTTAATTTGTAGAGAAAGTCCTTCTCAACAGCATAGAATGAGAGATTTCAAGTGCAGACCATGTTAACAATGCAACTTTGTAAAGCGTTGAAGGAGGGTTATGCAAAGTCTTAATTGTAACTTTTCTTCATTTTTGTGTGTGAGTTCGTAATCTTAATGCTCTGTATGTAGTTAAAAATCAAACTAGCAAAACCATAGCAGCATGGTATGACTTCTTACTGCTGCACGTGAGTAATTGTTGTGTTGAAACATATCTGCACAGTCCTTTGCCTTTTAAACTACTCTAGTAATGCCAATGGCAGTAGGAAGTGAACTAGCACTGGAGGAGATGGATGTTTTGCCAGTGAGTTCATCAATGTGAGAACAAAGACACTTGGAACAGATTCCAAGAATCCAGGCTTTCCTCATCTTTGGGAAGCAGGGCTGCGAGATGAGCCATGCTCCGAATGTCTTTGTGTGGATGCTCTGTCTCTTTTCTCCCTAGTTCTTTTTAAAATTATTCTGTCAGTTTTATACCTTCCCCTGCTTTTTGCTTGAACTTTTAGTTCAGGTTGGATGCTTTCCATCTCTGCGTTGCCTGCACACTAGCAGGACGTTTGCAGTCTTTAGATCACTTACAAGATGTTCAGTTTCTTTATGGGAATGATACATACACCATTTATTCAGCTCTCAGGGGTGGAGGATGGATTATTAAAAAAAAAATTACTTTTTTTTCATACTCAGCCTTCATAACCTGTTGGTGATGTTTTCAGTATTATTTTTTTCCAGACCCATATATTGAGAGCATGATTAGGTGGTTCATAGGTTGAGAACTTATTCTTAAGTGGAAAAAAATATTTTTAAAGTATAGCTTGTTTTCAACATTTGAAGGCAACTAAAGTGGCTCCAAAAAAGAAGACTAAACTTTTACAAAAAGTGCTTGACACAAACCTGCTTTTTCTATCTCTCTTATCAGCTTGTTGAGGTTAAAATGATACCTCATTCTGCTTGAAGCAGGCATCCAGCATAACAGTGTTTTGTCTTCAGTTAAGTGGTGAAGAGCAACTGAGGAAGCTAGGTCTTAGGATGTACAATGGTGAAGCCTTACTGTAAACTAGATTGTTCAGTCATGTACTGAAAACATCTGTGCTTTGTTCTCCTTGGAACATCTATCACAATGGGAAGGTGGTAGTAATAAATAATCACTAGTGACAGGATATAGTAGTTTAGGGGAAAGTGTTTTTATATATACCCAGGACTGCTTATTGAAGCGTAGTACTATATTCTGTGTGTTGCACTGTCATGGCTTTGTTGTGGCTGACATGCTGGAAAGGAAAGCTTGGCAATTCCTCTGAACTACAGAAACTGCTGGAGTTGACAGTTGAGTAAGGTGGTAATTTATTGTGCCACGAATCCCAAATATTTGGCTTTAGATTTTGCAACCTTTTTAACTAAAGGAACAGTGAAACCCGTTACTTTTTTGTGTATGATGTTTCAGATTGTTGCTTATAATTAGCCTTGTCTGTCTTGCCTTTTTTAGATAATCAAGTCTTTCTTGATAGTATGTTAAATATAGCACCCTGTGCTGAAGCAGCAAGACTTCTCCTTGCTTTAAAATGATATACAATGCTGTATTACCATCTTACCCTCTACCCTGAGTCGTGGCTTTTGTTACTTGTGACCACTTGATGTATTTGGCAGTATCGGGTGTCCGATGAACAATTACGTTCGTGCAAAGCAACTTTAGGAAGGCATTCCTCTGTTTTCATTTCCCTTTGTGCTATTTAGAGATTGGAGATTTGGGCTGACATTAGCATGTAACTAGGACCTCTGTGGAAATGAAAAGTTGATTTTCAGTTGGTATGCATTTGGGTTTCATCTGGAAGTTTGTCATCTAAGAGCTGAGTTTGGGTTTGGGTTATATTTTTGTTTCTGCTCCCCTAAAACCTTCCTGTAGTGCAGTGTGTACGAGGGTGCAGGTAATGGTTTGCTGTCTAAGATACATGTGAAAGTAATGGGCACACATGATTTAGGATGCTTCAGCTGTTGCATGGAAGCAGTTTAAAAATTAATTGCATCACAGCATTGTATTACTGATAGTCTAAGATGTTCCTGCCTTGAATTATTTGTAGTTTGTCTGTGTTTTCATTTATTTGTTTACCTTTCTTTTTCTTTCTTTCCCATTTTTTTAAAAGATAATGTCAAACTTTCTGCAAAGAAAACATTGTTAAAGGTGTGACTTGTTGGCATGTTTTTCCATAATTTTCAGTTTTAAATGCCTTTTTTTCCCCTGTTCAATTCTTTGTTGATACATGCTGCTGTTATTCCCTTGAATATTGACACAAATGTAAGCTGCTGTCCTCATATCCCAATGTAGAAATGTGCACATTTTAAGACAATTGAATTATTTGTAAAATAGGAAACAGAGCTGTTTTCTGTAGAGAAATTTTTCTCCTGTAGGCTAGAAAGACAGTGGTAGTATCAGAAATATTCATTGTCACTCAGCGCCCTCAGTAACTTACATGGGAGCATGGAATGTTTCGTGTATAAGTGTGTATGCAGAAGATTCCTGAAAATGTGTTACTAACATAATTATACAGCAGGAGAAGAGCTCTTTTAGGTGAATTGAAGCAGTCTGGGAAAAGGGCATGCTTTCATGCATCCATGACTGAGGTAGTCTTTACCAGTTTTGCCTTGTAGCTTTAGACCAGCATGGCTGTGATCATATTACTTTTGCGATATTAGCTGATTCACATTGTCTTAGATGTTAATTATGTATTGGTATATAAAATAGATCTGTTGTTTCTAATCCTCTGAAGTAACTATTACTACAGGTTCAACTTGTAGAGGTCCAGCCTCTGTCTTACCTGTAAAACTTTAAGTGTGTTTCATTCTTTCCAGTTGTTCTGGTAGGTATTTCAGAGTCTTAGACATAAAACATGTCAGGATTTCTGGTGTTTTTTATTTTACTTAGAAAGTGATCAGATACTCTGTTGTGGGTAAAGAGATTGTTCTTTCCTATCTAAAAAAATAAATAGCCAATTGCTTTGGTGGGGGGTTTCAAAGTCATAAACACAGGCACTTAGATGCTGTATTACCTCAGGAAAATGTCATTTTTCATTGTATTGCAAGGATTCTGAGTGTTTTCTTACACTCTCTTTAGTAAAGCTCTGACTTAATTTAAACACTGCTGTTACTTTATACTTGATATAATAGTTTGAAGGGAAAGCCATGAGTCTGCTTTTCAGGCAGGTTCTAGCCTGTGCTTCACTTTTCAGAGGGAACATACAAGCTTGGTGTGAATACAGTAGGAACTCGAGTGTTACCAGTCCTAAAGGTAATCTGGCCTTTACTGTTGTAGAGAGCTGAGACAGACACATCACTTGCTGTGTTAAGAGCAGCAGGTTTGTACAAGGTATCTTACTATAGGGACTTTTCTTATGTTGTGCTGTTTTTGTGGTGGTATTTTGTTGTGCTTTGTTTTGTTTTTACAAAATCTGATTGCATTGAGATAGGTGTGTTGTAGTTTTCTCTCTGGCATAGTGAGGGGTATCTATAGATCATAGAATCATAGAATCAACCAGGTTGGAAGAGACCTCCAAGATCATCGAGTCCAATGCATCCCCCAGCCCTATCCAGTCAACTAGACTTCTTCTCATTTAATAATTTTAGCATAGAAAGAGCTGTGCTACTTTCTATAGAAGAGCATTGAAAGCTGGACAGAAAAAAAACCCTGTTACATATGATTTATGCATTACCCCAAAATTGTCCTGAAGTGGTTAAAATCCTGTTACTTTGAGTTATTTTTCCTCATCTGCTGTCCTTATAGTCTGTGTTACAGGAATCAGATGAAGACTAGAATGAGAAAATAAGTGGTCTTGGGAGAAACTGTGGTTTCTGTATGTTAGACAGGAGCAGACCACTGTGATGAGTGAAATGGTACAAACTGGTGTGCTAGCAGTGCTAGCTTTTCTGTAATTAAATGGCTGGCTTAACTATCAGAAGACTGTTGCAATGCAAATACATAGAAGCTGAAACTTTGCCATATTAATGTGCATGTAACTGGCTTGAGTTAAAGCTTTCATTAACATTACAAGGTCATGTAAGTGAATGCATACTCTGTGCTGTAAGTGAGAAGAGTTTCTGAAAGAGAGTATTTTCCATTCATTCCCTGTTCCCATGTCAACTTAATACTAACATAATGTGTAGAACTGAGAGAAAATTGTCCTTGAACTATGAGAATAAAGTTGTGTGTCTTTGTATCCTTTCAAGAATGTGCTCCCTGGGACGAATTTTGTTAGCCTTAACCACCTTGTGTTGGGCTGAAAAAAAGAGGGTGATCTTGATTGTCAAAAAAGCTGGCTTGGAATGAGAAGATAGCAGTTTTCTCAGTGTTGCTGAGCTGACCTACCAACTGCCTGTCACTGACAAAAAGGGATCTTGCTATATTGTCAGTGTCCCTTCAACTATCCTTTTTTGAAGTATTGCCTCCTGACTATATTTTATAGTTGAATCCCTCTATCATCTGCATCAAAAGATTATGGTATTTAATATGACGATCATGAAATGACAGCAACTGTGTACCTTCCAAAGAGCATTATGAAATTAGAAGGAATTGTTTATCAGTTTATATTAAACAGCATGAGGTGTTGCTTACAAGGATTTTTAACCCCTGTCCCTGTATAAAATTAGAGAGTATTTGTAAATAAACTAAAAAAAAAAAGGTGATGATTAAATCAGGTTTTAGACACAGCTATCATAGGGCTGCATAAAGCAGTGTAGTTGAATTGAATTGTTCACCTAAATCATGTCACAGCTGTATTTCTCAAAGAAATGTTGTTTTAGCAAAATTAGCTTAGTTGTGGTAAGAGACATGTAATATAATCTTTGATGTTAAACTGTAAGCCCCATGTGAAACACAGACCTTTGCATCCCAAATACAATTGCATCCCAACTGAGCTTGCACTTGTCTTCTTTCTTGCACAATTGCTGTTTTGTCAGCGATTCACATCAGTATATATTGCCTTTGTTACACTACATAAAGAAGTATTCAGCTTACAGCTAGATGAATGCTTGAGCAAACCAAATGTGCGGTAGAAGAAGTTTTTCATAAGTCTTTTTCATGTAAATTTGTGCCTTTGCTGAAAATAGTAAGTGAAGATTTATTGAACAATTGATGTGTAAAATATCATTACTGCAGATTGTTTTAAATATATCTCTGGATTCTGAGTGATATCACAAGTCACTTGTGGCCACGTATTGGTGAAAATACTTTTTTCTTCTGTCTTTATTTATGGGATGCTGAGCTGAGAATGGACATTGAATACCAAGAACAGTTGCTCTTCAATTCTGAATTTACTGTCTACTATTTAAAGACATGTCTCACAGTCAAAGAACAAACACAATTCCAATAGTTACAAATAGAGCACTTTTCCTATAAATAGTGTCTTTATATGAGACATTGGTCTCTTAACTTACAGTAGGCATTACCTTCTTTAATTGTGGGCTAGGGTGAACATGTTCTGATGGCTGTTCAGAGGTTCTGTAACAGAGAATGCAGACTTCAAGTTGAAACAAAATGGGATACATCTGTGCAGACAGATGTAATAAAACGATAACATTTGCAAGGCAATTATTTTAGTTCCTTATAGTTTTATAATCAGTATTGCATATATGTATATATCTATATACACACACACACGTGGTACTTTAAGATAAATAAGTGTCTGAGGTTTTTCCATGCTTTTGCTCTAAGATTCAGGGTTTTACTGGTGTTTAGCATGAGGTTGAAATTTCTACATGGAATTTCAGAGCTGTTTACAGAATTAGTGAGAAATATCCAGCTCTGAACATACCAACAAATGTATTTCAGCTCAAGCTTGTACTGAAATGAAAGAATCAAATGTCTCTTAAATGGAAGGATTTATCACAAAGATAAAGAACAAGCTTCTGTTTCTGTGTGTTGATATAATATTATGAGTTAATTTAATAAACACTGGGCTGTTATGTGATATCTCAGTTAATGCAGGTTTAATATGATCATCTGGCTCAGATCTGGGAATAACATGTGTCCTGATAAAAGAATATTGCAGAATCAACTACAATATGCAGTTATGTTTGTGCTGCAATACAGAAACAGCAGAAAGACTTGATAGCTGCCCATTGAACAGCATTGAAGCTTAATGCCCGAATCCAAATGCTGTCAGTAGATGCTGTTAAAATATTTACAGGCTTCAGAAAGGTTAAACAGCTGCGGTAGAAGAGAGAGGAACTTCTTTAATTACTATGCTTTTCTTGATGAAATACATATATATAGGAAGGAATTAGCTCCCCTAAACAAACAAACAAAACCAACTAAACATGTAAGGCATCAGCTTGGAGTTTCCAGTGACTTCATCCTACTAAGTTCTGTAGAAGATGGTTGTGATAGATGGAAGGTGGTTTTAAGTTACCTTACCAACTCCATCAATAAATGTTTGGCTGGTGTGTTCAGCTGTGTCTGTAATAACCCAAATGCAAAAAAAGTCTCAAAAGTAGCAGTGAGTACAGTGGCTCAGGTGTGACTGCATACGGGCCTATTTTTTTATCCATAAGACCTCGTGTGATTCATTGTACTGGATTGGTAAAGCTCTTTGCAATAAAGCAGCATATAGAGCATGGGGTGTTTATCACAGAAATCTGATCTCATTATCTACCTATGTTTATCTTTTAAAAACTACCAGCAGAAATGCAGTGGATACCAAACAGCAGTTGCACAAGTAACGCAAGTTCTGCTTTTCTCTAGTCTGCTGTTTTCTAGTCCTTCATTTCCCAATACCTTCAGTATATAGTTCACAAGGTTAATATAAGGTGTGGTTAGGCCAAGAAGACAAAAACAAATGGCTAAAGAAACAAAAACATTGCTTTAGTTAAATATGGTGTAAAATAATTATGTAACACTGACACAAATGCAGATTTCTTTTTGATAAGCTGCAACCAAGTTCTCTGCCTTTTCTTTATCTACTGAAACACTTAACAATACTTACCTGTTGATATGATGAAATAACAGGCTGATTGTTTTCTCTCTATTTTAAACTTTTATAGCCTCTTGCATCACACTTGTAAGTTAGAAACTTGATAGCAAAAGCTGGCTTTGTGTGTGTTGTTATTAAAACTGAGTCCTTTTCTCATGTAAAATGACAGCATAACTTAGTTTTTAAAGGAGTAAAGCATGAAACTCTAAAACATTGCTAAGATATGGTTTGAATTTTCATTGAATTTAGGCTTATCTTGACACTGTAGGCTTTTGATATCATGTTATTTTAGTTGCCTTTGAATTACTTGGGATGGTTCTTGTTCCCTTAAGCTTAAAATACAGCTTCCACCTTTTACTGCTGTTAGTTCATTGTGTCAACTTCAGTGGGAAAAAAAATGTTAATAGGCTGTAATATGTCACAGAATGGTAAACTCTTGATAAATGCCCTTGGCAGTGGACACTCAAAGACTGAAATGCTGCATGCCGGCTTATACGTGGAGCCTCCTGGTGATACTTTCTCTCAAATAGGAAGACATTAAAATCTGAGTTCAGATGAAGTAGATACATCCCATGGATGGTATCAGTCACATGCCAGTCTGAAGCTACAAAGCTGTAATTGTGTTGCCGTTCAAAAACAACAACAAAAAAGAGCATGAGAATGAAAAATAAAAGCTTTCCCTCCATTAGTAAGAAATCTTTCATTCTTTTTCCCTACTTTTGTTGAGGGTCAGAAGTAGAAGGAAAATGAATAAAACTAAAGTAATTTTTTTTTTAAACCTAAGACATTAGTGGAAGATGAAAATTATTTTTCTTGTTTTGAAAAGAGAATAAATGTATTCACTTGTCTTCTAATGTTTGTAACCCAAATTATGTTGTGGCTGACTGCTGTAGGTTTATTTTGGTGTAAGTCCATATGCCGAATGGAATTTTTAAACTTGTCCCCAAAGAGTTGTTTCTGTTATGATTCACTGTAATTCCCATTTATAAAAGACAACACACACCTCCTTTTAATTCTAAAAATGGAAAAATGCTTGTGCAAATTTGAAAAAAGGAGGGGTTTTTATTACTTGCCAAGAGCCTTACTTCTTTTGGATCAACAGCTCATTCAAAAATCTGTGTTGTGATTAAAGTGAAAAGTTGTGCCCAAAGTTATGCATGTATTTGGCAAATCACTCTCTGGGAAGAACTTCCTCCTAACATCCAGTCTGTACTTCCCCTGGCACAACTTAAGTCTGCGTCCCCTTGTTCTATTGGTGGTTGCCTGAGAAAAGAGACCAACCCCCACCTGGCTACAGCCTCCCTTCAGATAGTTGTAGACAGCAAAGAGGTCACCCCTGAGCCTCCTCTTCTCCAGGCTAAACAACCCCAGCTGCCTCAGCCTCTCCTCATCGGGTTTGTGTTCCAGGCCCCTCACCAGCGTTGTCGCCCTTCTCTGGACACGTTCCAGCACCTCAACATCTCTCTTGAATTGAGTGGCCTGGGGACGTAATGATAATTAGAATTGACTGAGTTTATCAAGGCAATTTAGACACTTTAGAGTGGTTTGTTATTAGGTCTTTTACTAATTCTAACAAGCATTGCTGTTTTAACAAAGTTTTTCAGGTTTTATTTTGGCATTTTACAGATTTGAAAGGTTCACAAGAAGCATAAGCACTTTGACATGTTTTAGAATAAAGGCTGCTAGGAGATCTCATGCTAAAAATGTTGCCTTTTATGTCTGAAAACAAGAAGAGGAAAATGCTCCCTTAAAACAAACCTTCTAATCACCCAATAAAAAGTTTATTTCAAACAGTGTTGAGAAGTATTCTGCAGTTCTGCATTATACAGACTGCTTCAGTTAGTTATAAGACTATTAAACTCATCAGTTATCTAGAGGTAGTGTTTCATGTTTAATTTCCAACCGTTACATTTTGTAGATCTAATTTGGCCCTAACACCAAGGGATTGTTCTTATTTTAAGTGTAATGCTTGGGGATGAAGGATTAGCTGCCATAATACCAGTGCCAGGGTGATTTTATGGTAGCACTTCTAAGCTGAAATCCACTTTGAAGGTTGACTGACTGCTATGCACAGTAGTCTGACCAGGCTGGCCATTTGATAACTGCATGTTAAATTTAACGACTTCAAACAACTGTCTTGTCAAACAAGTCAGACTTGTCTGACAGTTGGACTCTGAACTGCCCTGTAGGGAATTTTTGCTTTTAGAGCATGGAATGTAACACTGCAAATAGCCTCGGGTGGATCCAGCTTTTGTTTTTAGCAACTAATACTTCCTGCAAATAGCTATAAAAATTGTACTGAGCTTTGCCCTTCCAGTTGTGTCTGTTTGCTTTAAGCCTTAGATGACGTGGGAGCTACTGTTAAATCTAAAAGCAACCCTTCTATAAATACATTAATAGTGCCAATTGGAAACCTTGGCTAAATTTGCCTGTATCTCACAAGTGTGGGTCTGAAGACTTTCAATGGGAGGACGTTAATGCCAGTGTTGTGTTGTCATTTAACTTAGAGTAAGATGCAAGAGTTCAGTTCTGCCTGCTTTGTTAGAAATATAAAAAAAGTCATTACTAGTGCAGGAAAATTCTTAAGATCTGTGATGGTTAGGGTGTTGTTCTCCCTCCCCCTTCTTCCCCCCGACTTTAGAAATCACCCAGACTAGGCTCAGCCGGCTCTGGAAATATGAATGAAGCTTATATTTACAGCTAGCACAATACACAAGCAGATATTTACAGTATATACAGTTATATACAGAAATATACAAGGTAAAAGGTAATACAGAAACACAACTTCCCTCCCAGAAACCTGAGTCCCCAGGAGGGGCTCTCAACCACCCCTTCACCTTCCCCCTAACCCTCTCAACCTTAACCCAGTCCCAAGGAAGAATAGAGGTTCAGCCAGGGGGTTAGGAAGCAAACTGGATTAGTCCGAAATGGAGAGTGAGGTTAGAGAGTAAGATGTAGTTCAGCCAGCAGCCCAAGCTAGAGTGATGCCGAGTGTGTTATCTATGTTTTGACTTGTGTTTTTATACATCTCAGTAAGCCTATGAGGGAAGTAGACATCACCATTATTTTCCTTTCACAGCCTGTAATCTGGTTCTGCTCACCAAAACACTCTATCCTGCTTCAAACTAGCACAGATCGAGCAAGCTTTTGCCCCTCTGCTCCATGGGAGGTTTCTGTCCTCCCTGAGCTCGCCTTAGGACACCTGGGTTATGCTGTGACAGGTGTACTGCCCCAGCCAAACTCCCCACCTGTCTCTGTCCCTGGAGCAGGTCATGCCCAGCATTAGTGGGTGAACAATCAAATGCTTGGTGAATTCTGCTTCACAATGATAGGAAGAGCTGACATCGAGTGACCAAAAAAGTGACATTGCTATGAATGCTTGGCTGCCACAAACCAGTTATCCCTGTGGTAACTTTTCTGACACCTGCTTAAAACTCCAAAAGCCAGAGGGATCGTGAGGCCCTGCTTTCAGAGTCTGTATCTGTACTGAAAATCAAGATCTTGACGACTGTCTTCATAGGCAAAGCAGTTACTGAAAAAAACCTAACTGCATTAGAACGTTTCTTTGTCGTTCATTTCATCACTCTTCATGAGTAGAGGAACCTTTTGTGATTCTAGATAATTTAACATAGCAAAGACAAAAAGCTTCTCCTCAAGTTAGTGTAGGTTTTGGATATGGTTCTTTTCTTTTTTTGCTTCATTTCCTTAGGGAATGTCATATCTGTCAGATAGAATCATAGAATCATAGAATCAACCAGGTTGTAAGAGACCTCCAAGATCATCCAGTCCAACCTAGCACCCAGCCCTAGCCAGTCAACCAGACCATGGCACCAAGTGCCTCAGCCAGGCTTTTCTTGAAGACCCCCAGGGATGGTGCCTCCACCACCTCCCTGGGCAGCCCATTCCAATGCCAATCACTCTCTCTGTGAAGAACTTCCTCCTAATATCCAGCCTATACTTCCCCCGGCACAACTTGAGACTGTGTCCCCTTGTTCTGTTGCTGGTTGCCTGGAAGAAGAGACCAACCCCCACCTGGCTACAACCTCCCTTCAGGTAGTTGTAGACAGCAAAGAGGTCACCCCTGAGCCCCAGGCTAAGCAACCCCAGCTCCTTCAGCCTCTCCTCATAGGGTTTGTGTTCCAGGCCCTTCACCAGCTTTGTCACCCTTCTCTGGACATGTTCCAACACTTCAGCATCTCTTGAATTGAGGGGCCCAGAACTGGACACAATACTCAAGGTGTGGCCTGACCAGTGCTGAGTGCAGACCTGCTGTTGGCTTAATTTCGCTGTTGTTAAGCGCTGAAGTTGGTGTTAGCATTGAGAACTTGTTCCCCAGTTCTGCCAAGTCTAAGGATGGACTAGCTTGACTTAAAACCAGCAAACAAAAAGCCCCCCAGCCCCTCACTCCCCAAGCTGTTAAATTGTTCGACTTTGTGGGTAACTTGCTAATTGTCTGCCAGTGTTTAGCTATAGTGTTGCTTACCATACTGTAGACAAGTAGGGTGGTTTTATTTTGCCCCTTCCCTGCCCTTTCTCCTTCCCCTCCCCCTCTTCCCTCCCTCCATTATTGGTAAAGAGAAAATACCTACTCTGCTCTTCATGTTTTATGGAATTGTAAGTTTTGTTTTCTTTTGCTGTACGGGGTTTAGTTTATTTGATCTCTGTTGTGGTTGTGTTGTTTTCCTAAGGTTCTTTCTTTGTTCAGTCTTTCTTGGTTTATTTGGGTTGGTTTTAGGTGCCCGTTAGAAACACAGTATCAGTATCACAGTATCATCAGGGTTGGAAGAGACCTCACAGATCATCAAGTCCAACCCTTTACCACAGAGCTCAAGGCCAGACCATGGCACCAAGTGCCACGTCCAATCCTGCCTTGAACAGCTCCAGGGACGGCGACTCCACCACCTCCCCGGGCAGCCCATTCCAGTGTCCAATGACTCTCTCAGTGAAGAACTTTCTCCTCACCTCAAGCCTAAATTTCCCCTGGCACAGCCTGAGGCTGTGTCCTCTTGTTCTGGTGCTGGCCACCTGAGAGAAGAGAGCAACCTCCTCCTGGCCACAACCTCCCCTCAGGTAGTTGTAGACAGCAATAAGGTCACCCCTGAGCCTCCTCTTCTCCAGGCTAACCAATCCCAGCTCCCTCAGCCTCTCCTCGTAGGGCTGTGCTCGAGGCCTCTCACCAGCCTCGTCGCCCTTCTCTGGACACGCCCAAGCATCTCAATGTCCCTCCTAAACTGGGGGGCCCAGAACTGAGCACACTATAGTGCTCAGGCCTGGTAGTCTTTCTTTTAAAGTGTAAAGAGCTATGACATTTGTTACTATGCTGGGAGCATCGTATAGAAATGGAGGCCTGCAGGGCTGTCATGTTTGCTTTGCCAATTAGGGTTTTTTTTTGGTTGCTATGTTTTTAAAAAGAAAACTAGAAATATTTAAGGAAGGGAAAGAACAAAGAAGTGTTTTAATTTCCAGGTGCTCTGAGCTACGTTTGACTTACTAGGTTTAAAATGTTGTGGTTGGTGGTTTTTTTGGTTGTTTTTATTGTTTTCATTACTGCAGGTGAAGGACTAATTGTTGCTCTAGCAGTTTCACAGGCTTTCATTATGATACGTTGAGCTAGGAAGCCTAAGCTTAAGCTCTGCAGACTTGTGGCTATCAACTAATGCACTTTTAACCTTTTATTGGTTTTTTGGTTTTATTTGCACATATCCTTACAATGAGATCCTTAAGATAGCCTAATGGTTTCAGTTTATTACTGTGAGGAGAAATGGCTAATTCAAGGTGAATGTTTAGCTTCTTGCAGTGTCGAGGTACAGAGGCATTCTCTTTTAGAAATATTAAGTTTCTACATACAAATTATTACTCAAGTAAGATACTGAGATTTGTCTTGCAGAAAACCTAGCTAAGTTTCAGATAAATGAATGAAGTGCTTTGGCTTGTGACAGGAAGCTGCAAGATTTTGAAAACCAGTGTTTTCTTAGCTTGTGATGATTAGAAAATTGTAACTGGTGAAAGGTATTTTATTACCATCTACAGCTTCTTTCTGCTTTTATTGCTGTGGTATGGATTAAAAAATTCCTTCTGAATTTCTTGTTGGTCTCAGGGTACATCTGCAGAGAGTTTGTGGCAAGAATGGGAAAAATACCAATCTAAACTTGGCTTATCCTGGTTTGGCCTTGCAGTGAGTTACCAAAGCATATGTTGTTTTGCAAGCAGTGTTTTAAAAACATGGTGCATCTTCAACCAGCACCATAGGAAACTATTTGGATTTGCTGAGATACAGCCTCCAGCTACCTGTCTACAGAATGACAGCAGAAGAGTAATGATGAAGGTGGGGAAAAAGAGAATTGTATTATTTTGAAGCTAGCTGGGATATTTTGGTGAGAAGAATCAGATTGTAGGATGTGAAAAGGAAACAATAGTGATGTCTACTTCACTCATAGGCTTGCTGAGATGTATAAAACCAAGAACACAAACATAGGTAACTTTGACTGCTTCCATTCTCTCTTTAACCTGCTGTCTGTGTAACTAATCCATCTGCTTGGGTGATTTTCTTAAGTGTGTGTATGGGGGGGTAACACCTAAACCATCACAAAAATATATATATTTTTTTTTTACTAGTACCAAGACTTCTTAGTATGTAAAGTGATTTGTTGTGGTCTGGCTAAGTTACACTTCTTTCTTGCAGATATAATGGAGTAGCTAACAATTTATGGTGAGTCAGTTGGAGACGAGGTTGCAGTTCAGTGATTTGTTGCTCTTGGTATCAACACAGATCTGAAGTATTGCCATACCCACAGGATGCAATCTTGTGCCATGTGGTACCCAGGTATTTGTCAGATTGCAGCATATACCAGCTTGAAAAGTTAATATGGCATTGAAGAACATCAATATATTCACATTAAAATTTAAGTCAATATGAATTCTGCTGTAAATGCAGTTTACCACTTCTGTCATGAGAAAATAGAGGGTACCTGAAGAGAGGATAAGAAAAGAACTTAACATAAATAATTTCTAAAATCTAATTAATTTAAAACTTCATATCAAATGGCAACAACTGACCTCCAAAAAAAGTTCATTTCAAGATAAAGATGCTGGCCAGGATAATTGCAGTGTGTGTTGTGCACAGAAAGCAGCTCATATCCGTTACTACTGTTTGATTTTATTACGAAATTAGATTTTTAAACCAATATAAAAAGACTTTTTTTTTCTCCTAAACTATCATGTTTCTGGTCTGAGGAAATATAAGATGCATTCGAAGTGTAAGCTGGCCTTCAGTACTGTCTACAACTACCTGAAGGGGCATTGTAGCCAGGTGGGGGGTGGCCTCTTCTCCCAGGCAACCAGCAATAGAACAAGGGGACACAGTCTCAAGTTGTGCCAGGGTAGGTATAGGCTGGATATTAGGAAGAAGTTCTTCACAGAGAGAGTGATTGGCATTGGAATGGGCTGCCCAGGGAGGTGGTGGAGGCACCATCCCTGGGGGTCTTCAAGAAAAGCCTGGCTGAGGCACTTAGTGCCATGGTCTGGTTGACTGGCTAGGGCTGGGTGCTAGGTTGGACTGGATGATCTTGGAGGTCTCTTCCAACCTGGTTTATTCTATGATTCTATGTATTTAGCTGTGTTTTAGGAATGGTCATTTTTGTGTGCTTTGCCCTGGATAAAATGTATTATTTTAAGTTTCTGAAAACTGCTTCTGTAAGGATTAGATTTCTTGTAGCTTTCAACAGGTGACTGGTGCATGGTCTGGACTGTTTGCTATAAATAATGTAAAAGAAAAACCTGTACCAGATTCCAAGTTTGAAAATTGTTTTTAACTTCTAATATTATTGAAATAGCCTACATGTCCTACTTTGTAGCAAAACTCTTAAATATTGAGTCACTTTTTTCCTAGTAGGATGTGCTGCTGCTTTGTAAGTCTTATTTTTCATTTGTTTCTGGAAAGGTGTCATGCTTTTATTGGCCATTTTGCAATAGAGGTTTATTTCTCACTGTTTCTAATGTTGCTAAGTGATCTCATTTACCTTTCTGCCTTGATTTTTTTGTGAGGACCCCCCCCCCACCCCAACCCCCAAGTTGTGTTGAGTTAGTGCTGTTGCCTGGATAGAAATGTTTAGGTTTGACTCAGAATAAGTCAACTATTGCATAAGCTCTTTTCTGCTAGCACAGACTAGTAGTGTTACCTGGTATTTTGATAAAAAAGCTGCTCATTTTAATATTTGGGTTTATTCATAACTAATTGACTGGCAGAGGATTGAGGTAGGAAGGAGCTGCATTAATGTGCCACAGGTAAAGATCACACAGTACTGCAGTTTGTATGAGAAGTGGAAGGAGTTCTAGTGACGATGTGAATTGAGAAGTATGTGCACTGCAGGTAAGCAAAAACTTGAGGCCGTTTATAACATCTGTGGCCTGTCCTTGTCATCTACATCATTACTGTTTCTTGCTTATTTTGTCTGCCAGTGTTCTCTTTTACTGCTAGTCTGCCCTGATAGGATGCCAGAGGCATTACAGTTTCAGGATCAGGAGGTTTAATTTAATCTTAATCTTGAAGCTGATTTAGACTATATCATTTAAAAAGAGCAAGCAAACATTTAATCTAATTTTGTCTTTTGACCTCCCTTTCCCCTTCTTTCATCCATCACGTTTTGTTGAAGCAAGTCAGATAATGATGTTATTTGCGTAGCTTCCTTCATGGTGCATGTTCAAGATAAACTGAATTTTCTTAACAAAAGTTTACTGTCAACAGCTAGTGATGTGCCTCAGCTGTGTCAATCAATGATTTTAGTTTTGGAATATGAATAAAATCAGTGTAGTAGATCATGTTCTGTTTCAAGGAGAACTTGCTCATGCGAAGAAAACACAAAACAGTTTGTTCAGCATGAACAAAAGTCATATAAATTCAGTTTTTGCTAATGTATGGGCATTATCATTAGGGAGGTGGACATAAGGGTATGCAGAGTTTCTGTTGGTGTTGTACTGTTTGAAGATAACATCTCTTCTACATCTAGCTTGTTCTTGTAGGGTATTAGGAAGTCTTGTCCATTGTTTTGTTTGGTCTTCAAGGTGTTTGATCTCTGAAGCTGAGATTTGTATTCTATATTTAACTGGCTGAGATAATTTGTTATTCTTTGTAGTTTAAAGTAGTCTCTTGGAAATCTTGAACTTATTCTTTATCTCAACAGATTACTTCATTCTGTGTGTTGCTATTTCATTTTGAGGACAATTAATGTGCGTGTGTATGTGCGTTCAAGGTAACTGGTGTTCAGTGCATATGAAACATGAGGCCAAGGCTTCACTACACTTGCAGGACAGAATACATTTTGGACAATTTTTTAATAGAGAAAGAAAGGGAATAATAACTTAAAACCATTAAAAGTGGAATAAATGCAGAGGCAAGGAAGGGAAATGTTTTGAAGGAGGGAGAGAATAGGAATGATGTGGAAGAAGAGGAAATAAGACAATAATGTATTAAAATGAAGAAGAAAATGCAGTAAAGCAAATATTCAGACAAGATATGTATCTAGCTGAAGGTTTTATTTGACACCTGTTGTCATAGGATCTGAACACATTTCATATATAATTAATAGTGGTAGTGGAGTAAATTGTATCTGGATGTTTCTGACACTTCTTGCTTGAATTAGAGGAGTCTGGATTTGCATTTATATGCTAGAGATTTTGTTGTGGTTTTTTTTTTTCCATGAGGGAGGCTCTTTTGTAAGTATCTATTTTGCATTGACAGGACTCTCTCTTTGTTGGCAACTGGCTTTTACATTGAATGCTATGTTAGAGTTACAGATTGCTCCTTGGTTTTAACATTGCAGGGAAGTAAACTGGTTTTTTTTGGCACAGCTGTGGTAATAGAAAAGCAACAAGCAAGAAAGAAGAGATACAGACAATGAAAAAGAGGAAGATGAAGAAAAAAGTTTAGAACTTTTGCAGAGTTTTGTAAACTATGAAGTAGATTTAGAAATCACACACTATTTTTGAAAATAACTTTATAATGCTTGCCTAAGGTATTTAAATTGTGTAACACAGAATGTGGGACTGCATGGATGTATATTAATGGACATGACCATACAGACCTTGTGGAGAAATATGTTAGCTATGGCCTGGCAGCTTAAATTCTAGGATGAGACTATCTCAAATGTAACATTTTAGCAGAATTTTCCTAGGGTGGTTTGTGGTGGTAGTATCTGCGCTCCCTGCTAGTGCTGTACCCTGCCCTGAGGAACTGCTGGCTGCAGACAGGGTCTGTGTGGGCAGTTCAAGGCAGGGTTGGATGTGGCACTTGGTGCCATGGTCTAGCCTTGGGCACTGTGGTAAAGGGTTGGACTTGATGATCTGTGAGGTCTCTTCCAACCTTGGTGATACTGTGATACTGTGATACTAAGAACAACTAGGCAGCCTAACTGTAAATCCCTGTCTGCTTCATTGTTATCAGGTATACAAGCCACAGCCTCCACGTTGTCTCTTGGAACACTGCAGTATTGGGCTCTAGCTGCCATATTGATCAATGAATGAAGCAAAAATCAAATTATTTTGTGGTTAGGATTGTTATTTGAGTTCTTATTTCTTTGGTTGTTTTTTTTTTTAAGCCATTAAAAGTGTTATATACTAGTGTGTGTGTGCCATCAGTGCTAGAATATACCAGTGACTGTAAAGCTGGTACTTGCTACTCTGAAGACTAAGTAGAGATTGTTGGTGAGGGAGAAGCTAAAATTGCTTGATTGTCATCAATACCAGGAACTCATGAACTAACGAACAGAGCAGGATTTGCCACATCAGCATAACATGACTGAGAACAAAGGACACATTAAAAAAAATCAGTTCCAAAAATCTGTATATTCCCTTCTTTCTCCTGGTTGAAATGTGTTAAAGAAGAGCTTTCCATTCAAGTTACTACTACAGACTTCTTGATGGATTACTTTCAGTGCAACATTGTCCAATATTCTCTTTTGTTTTTACAGAAAGATCCAGATTACCTGAAGCTCTGGTTGGATAGTTTTGTTTCTAGCTATGAGCAGTTTCTGGATGTGGACTTTGAGAAGCTGCCGACCAGGTATGTAGAATTACAGACCTGATCATCTTTGTTTGACACATGAAACACACCTGGTTGAGAGCCCAGTCGTGTTCAGCAGAAATACTGTCTTTAAACAGGATGAAGATTTTTAATTGTTGAATGACACTTCCATTCTTTCAAAGGCCAAGATGGGTTGTGAATGATTAAACTAGGCAAATACTGGCATTTGCATTATATCAGGAGATGGCATGAGTATCCATCAGTTTTGTTCATGGAAAAAATTGTTGTTCTTTGTGCATTTTTTCAATAGGTATTCATCAAATGTTGTATATGAAATCATTTTAGTCAGTAATAGTGCTTGGTATCTGTATCAACAGTGAATGAAGAGAAGCAAGGTGTAGGTAAAGAATTTTTTTGGTGATTGTTTTTAAGATTAAGGATAAGGTGAAATGCTTAAAAAAAGATTTGGATACTGTAGCTGAAAACATTTTAAAAATTAGGATGTGCACAAATGATAGACTTTAAAGTGATTTCTTTGTATATATCTGTGAAGTCTTAGTTCAGGACCAAAGTATTGCTTGCTTCACTCATCTTGCTGACCACAAGTTCTCAGATATAATCATGAGGTCGTATTGAAGTCTAAATTCTGAGAGGCATATTTAGTGTTTTGAATTTGTCTGCTGTGTTCTAAGGATTGTGTTTTCAAGGCTAACTTGGCAAATGAGTTATAGAAGCTTAGGAACGGGATGTTTTCTCTTGGTTTCAAAATGCTTGCATGAGCTAAGGACTTTAAGAAAAACAAATGTTACAGGAATCAGAAGTCGTGAGAACCAGCCAGTATCATAGCTGGTACCACTACTTGTGTTTGACTGCAAAGAATGGCTCTCCCTGCATGATGGCTGCAGGCCAAGCCCTCTTGAAATCAATGGAAATTCTTTAATGGGCTTTGGATGAGATCCTGTTTGAAGTGTAAGTGATAGCCTCTACTATTACAAGGAAATGAATGCTGCAACAGGATCTTAGTGGATAAAACCTGAGCTTCTCAACGCTTTGTATTAGAAGTTTCCACATAGTGAATGCAAAATATATAGTAAAATTACCAATAAGAAAGACCTTCAGATTGATTCTGAGTTATTTTAGAAGATCTCTTTTCTTTTCAGTGTCAAAAATACATCTTTCTTTCTTTAGTTAAGGGAAAAGGTTTGTACTTTGACACAGGGTATCTTTAACATATACTGCTACATATTGAAATCTGAACATTGGAAAAAAAGAATGTCTTGGTGCTTTGGAGTTTTAAATGTGTTTTGGTTTGTATGTGTTCATGGGGTTTGGGTTAATTTTTGTTGGTTATTTTTACAGAAATTTATTTAGACATAAAACCAAACAAGAAGCTTAGCTGTGCAGAACACTTCTTAGCTGTGGAGAGCACATCTTCATTGTGCTAAATGAGGGTTTAGTGAACATAAAAATAGTGGGTTTTGTTTTTCTGGGGTTAGTGACAGGATTAGTGATTTAGTCTGGAAGAATAGGCCTGTGTGGATTAAGACTCATTTGTGTAACAGCTGTAGAGAAAGTGTATCAGAATAACATAGGGATGAAGACAGATCATTCCTGTGCTCTGATGACTGGATTAAACATTACAGTGTTTGAGAGATGCAATAATTAACAAAGAATTGCAGGCTTTGCCCTCCTTTGCATTTGTGAGATAATCAGGTTTGTGAAAAGTAGCATCTTTCTGGAATTTATCAGTTTATATTGCAGATATTTGTGTTGTGGAACTGATCTTTTTGAACCTTCAAGAAAGAACAAGTAGGTAACTGTGGAACCACCAAATTCTCATTTTCCTTGACTCCTCTTGGGGCTATAGGACCCTGTAGACTCAATTTAAAAAAAAGAAAAAAAAACTTTTGTACTGAAACTGCTCATTAAGTAAATAGTTCTATCTTTTGGTCTTGGAAATAATAAATGATGCCAGCTAAAGTGAGAAACGAAGTGGATTAGTACTTCTTTTTGTACCTTATATAAATCTTGGTATGCTTTACAGATCCATGTTTGAAAGACCTTGTCTACTGAAGGGCAAATGACAGGAAATAATGAGAAACAGTGTAGTGAGAAAAGAGCTTGTAGGGATTGCTGGACAAAACTAGCCTGTTGGAAGACAGATATAAGTTTTGTGTCAATATAAAAGATGCTCACTGGTTTTAGCTGCCAAGAAAACACCACTTGAGAAATGTAATGAAACTATTAGTCTGGACTGGTTTTGCTGAAAGAAAGACTCTTAGTTGGCACTGTCACTTGCTGATTTAACTGATAAGAATATTTCTTCCATAAATTAAGATAATAATTTCCTTAAGTCTGCACTGGAAATCTGAAAGATGCTACATAGTGCAAAATTAGAGAATAGCTAAATATAGAGACCAAGTGTATCCAATAGCATGATACGACTCTATAAGGAGATCTTATACAGTTTGCAGCTTATAGGCTTGTACAGCTTCAGTTCTACCTTCATTTTTCTGCATCTACTCTATATTTTTAAGTGAAATGGTTTCACTAAAGGTGTTTTCAATGAGTTTACTGAAAAGATGAAAATAGTTACACTGACAGTTTTGAGCATTGAATAGAAAAGTTTGGTGCACCTGTTTTTTCTGTGAGAACATTTGTTCATCTCATATGCATTTACTGTGAACAGGATAAAACCTTTACCAGATGGTGGGAGTTTTCCCCTCACTGAAGGAGAGGAATTTCCATTTGGTTTAATACTTTCAGAAACAACAAAGGCCTCCAGAGTGATGTCATGCTATTTTTCTGCTCTTGGTTTGCATGATCACAGGCTTATGTGAAGTACCATAGAAACAGTACTTTGTTAACTTATTTATTTCAAACCCACATAAAATTATTCAGGGATCATGATAGGAATGCTGATGATATAGTTTCATGGTTGTTGAAAAGTAAAACCTGTTTTTTTACAGCATTGTGCTCCAAAATGCTTATCACCGGCAGAGGAGAGATTGAAAATCCCAGTGCATATGTTTGATCATAGTATGTGAATATAATACAGAGACTAATTCAACTTCCTTTTGCATACCTGAGATGGCTTTTATATTGCTGCATAACCATGCTAATGTAATGCAAGGAAATCATAACTAAAAAAACCCAAATGTGTCAAGGTCTTTTTTGTAACTTCAAGGTAGAGCACCAGCCATCAAATAAGAATGGCACATAAGGTATCATTTCTGAGATTTTTTTTTTCCTTCCCTTTGGAATACTTTGTTTACATAGTTAGTTGTGTCAGGGAAGGATTGGCATAGAATCATAGAATCAACCAGGTTGGAAGAGACCTCCAAGATCATCCAGTCCAACCTAGCACCCAGCCCTATCCAATCAACTAGACCATGGCACTAAGTGCCTCATCCAGTCTTTTCTTGAACACCTGCAGGGATGGGTACTACACATGTAGAATTATGACTTCCATATTTTTGTGTTGATACAGTAGCAATTTGCTCTGAAATAAAAAGAAGTTTGATTACTTACAGGTATTTATTGATTGATTGATTTATATACCTAATACTATATTTGGTTTGAATAATCCCAATTAGTATTTCTTGTTCCAGTCTTGCATGAGACAGTAAATTCTTCTGGGTTGTACAGTGGCAGAGGTGGGCAGATATTGCAGAAAAAAAATATTCTCTGGGACTTGAGGCATGAAGGATATGCTTTTCTGAAGTATGTTAGGGTCATATTGAAAAAGACTTTTTGGCCATTTAAGGAAAATGACTTCTGGATATATGATTTCAGCTGTCAAAGAAAAAACTCTTCCTAATAGAGAGCTGGTCACCTATCCAGTTGTGAGGAGCCGTGCGTATAGTGCTAGAAGGTGTGAATCTGTTGTATCTTGAGAGGTGAATGTGCCATTGTAGGAATTAAAATATCTTTTTTGAGTTTTGTTGGTAAAAAGCAGTTGCTCTCAATTTTATTGGTTTAGAGCCCAGACTCTGTAAAAATTGTGTTCAATCTTTGATGAATCCCAAGATCTGAAAAGCAAACTGCACAGCTCTAAAGAGGCAAAGGAACAGAGTTTGGTGCTCTGTGTATCTCTAAGTATCACTTGTTTTCTAGGACATAAGAACATGCCTTATATCTGTCTGGTCATTTTACTAAATTTGGCCTCAGTTTTTGCCTTCTTACAGATTTCTTTTTCAGCTTGGTAAGCTAAACAAGGTATTGTTCCCATGTTCTGTCGAACAGTCACTGTCGCGCTGTTTGGAATCAATCATTGCGTTTCTCCACGCTTTTTGATGCCTTGCACAGGTGCATCGATGCAAGTGTTATATTAGTGAATTTTTGAGCTAGCTGAATTTTTCATTTGTTGCCATTTTCCCCCTGGCTTTGGCTATGTCACAGGGTTTTGTAACCTCTGAGGCTCTTGCTTACGTCTGTCTTTTCCTGTGTAGAATTCATAAAGAATGTGTCAGGGTAAACAGCTGTTGCCTGAGGCAAACTCTCTTTAGCACATGCAGCAGTGGATAAACAGGCTTCAATTGCTGTGGTAGGATAGGTACACTTAACCCCAATACAACAATATTTTTGTGTCTCCTAAAAACAATTAGATAGCAGTAAAAAACTGTATTTGCTTGGTTAAGTATGGGATAGTTTTTCACACAAAAGCAGTGTGCCAAGAGTGAGGTGGATTTTGGCGAGCCCTCTTTCCTGTGCATTCAGATCCTGATTTTTAAGTCATTTCATCTCATTGTGAGCAGCTTTCTTTTTGTATTTAGTCATATTTTGTATGGCTTTTTGTAATGCATGTAAGAAAGATCGGAGGTTCACTGTGGATGAATACCAACTAGATCTCAATAGTTAGTTAATAATTGACATCTAGTTCAGCTTTTAATCATCATCTGGAAGTAAAAAATACTCCTCTTCTGTTTAATTTTCTTGTTTCATTCTCTTGAAGTCATCCTTTACCTCATTCAGGGATTTCCAGGGTCACCTGTTGACCTGCTGAAGACCATGCCATTTTGCTGTGACCATTAAGGCTGGTTTATTGCATGGAGGAGGGTTTAAGAATCCACTTAATTAATTTTTAATACTTTTGGGTTTTTTTTCAGTGTAGTTCTGTGGTGGTTTGGGTGTTACCCACCCCCCACACACTTAAGAAAATCACTCAGACTAGACTCAGTTGATCTGTGAATTGAATAAAGGTTTATATTTACAGCATAGCACAATATACAAGCAGATATTTACAATAGAAACAGCTATAGACAGAAAAATACAAGTTAAAAGTAATACAGAAACACAACAGCCCTCCCAGAAACCAGAGTCCCCAGGAGGGGCTCCCAACCTCCCTTCCACTTTCACCTCACCCCACTGCCTTACCCAAGACTTTGCCGTACACTCAAGGTAGTTTGGAGGATTGGCCAGGGGGGTTAGGAAGCAGATGGATTAGTCAGGCAAGTTACAGAGAGAGGTTCATGCAGCCCCAGAGACAGAGAGCGACTCTGTTATCTATATTTATGTTCTTGTTCTTATACATCTCAGCAAGCCCATGAGTAAAGTAGACATCACCATTGTTTCTCTTTCACAGCCTGTAATCTAATTCTTCTCACCAAAGCATTCTATCTAGCTTCAAACTGGCACAAGTTCATTGCTGGGATTGTATGTTGCCACCATCATGCTTCATTGGAAAAAGGGCAACAAAGCTGGTGAGGGGCCTGGAGCACAAATCCTATGAGGAGAGGTTGAGGGAGCTGGGCCTGTTTAGCCTGGAGAAGAGGAGGCTCAGGGGTGATCTTATTACTGTCTACAGCTACCTGAAGGGGCATTGTAGCCAGGTGGGGGGTGGCCTCTTCTCCCAGGTAACCAGCAATAGAACAAGGGGATGCAGTCTCAAGTTGTGCCAGGGTAGGTATAGGCTGGATATTAGGAAGAAGTTCTTCACAGAGAGAGTGATTTCCCATTGGAATGGGCTGCCCAGGGAGGTGGTGGAGGCACCGTCCCTGGGGGTCTTCAAGAAAAGACTGGATGAGGCACTTAGTGCCATGGTCTAGTGGATTGGTTAGGGCTGGGTGCTAGGTTGGACTGGATGATCTTGGAGGTCTCTTCCAACCTGGTTGATTCTATGATTCTATGATTCTATGTTTGTGAGCTATCAGACCAGTAATTTTTCTTATAGAGGTTTATTGGAACACTACTTGAATACTTTGGAATTGATTGGTAATGTGTCATTTGCACAATTAACAATTCTGCCCGTGTTTTCTTCTCCTTAGGGTGGATGATGTTCCTCCGGGAATATCGCTGCTTCCTGATAACATTCTTCAGGTCCTCAGGCTTCAGCTGCTACAGTGTGTCCAGAAAATGTCAGATGGACTAGAAGAGCAGCAGCAAGCTCTGTCTCTTTTACTTGTGAAGTTCTTCATCATCCTTTGCAGGTAGGTGTTCTGATTGCTACATCAGCAATGTGATTGTTTTGTTTAAGAAATCTTACTGCAGCCTATCAATACAGATACTAACGAGACATACAGTGTGATTTAGCACTTTGTGGTAGGAACAGAGAAATGGCATTTCTCACAGTCTTCAAGTTAAATGAAGAAGGGATAAAAGAGAGGAGAGCAATCTAATCATCTTAGCAATAATGTTTGTCATGAGAAATAGAGTAGAAGGGGAATAGACATTAAATTCCTTGTAATTATGTAAAATACAGGTACAGGAATTCCAGATATGGTGTACCTGGTATAAGAAATAATATTAAAAGAAAAGGCACACTCTAACAAGTCTAGGGTATGAAATAACTCATGAGGGAATTGTACAGGAAGAAATGTTTCACATTCTTAACATACTTAAAATTCCATAAACAACTTGGGAAACTAACTTACTACACTGTTAATGCAACTGGCTTTCTTCTGTGCTTTATTTTGTTGAAGCAGGTGAATAAAATGGTTTTAGGAATCTATTCCTCACTGCTTCTTCAGTCTTCTATTATAACCTGCATTAAGGGAGAAAAGAGGTAAAATATAACAGGGAATCTCATTTTTCAAGGAGTATTTGAAGGATTGGGTTTTTTTGGGTCCTTCAGCTCTCTTTAACCCTGAAACAATGCAAGGAGTTGTAGGGTGGTGTTTAAGTATCCTGGAACATTAAATGAGCTGAGTAGATAATGGTACTGTGTTTCTGAATTACATACTGTGGTCAGTTTTATTAATTGCTGAAAAAAACTCCTTACATCATCCCTCTAGTATTTGATCTTTGTGGTTTGTCCTCAAGACTGAGAAGCAACATGTGTATGCTGTTTCTTCGTTGCTATTGACTTATTTATGGTCTAAATGGAAATATTAGATGCTTTTGTTTTCCTTGGGAGAATTTACAGTGAATAAATGCTGCTAGATAATCTGTTTGCTAAACTTTTAGAAAGCCTACACACTGGTAACGTGGGATAAGTGGAAGTTACTGTCTTTGTTATCAGATACCATTTCTGAGCTTTCTATTTAGAGAGTCCTGGGAATCTACTTAACCTCTGAAACCCCAAATTCCAGATAGAACTGGCCTACAGCAAAGCAAATCAGGCCTTTTGTTTCCTTCCTGTTAGAAGAAAACTTTAGAGCTGTTACTGTGACAGAAATAAACATTTGAGTACATGCAGTCTTTTGGAGAGTACTTATGAAATGCCAATATACTTTTATATGATGATAGACAGAATGCTAAAATGAACATTATTTGAACTTGCCTCAGATGGTACACTCTGTACATTTTTGTGGTTTTTATATTGTCTTCATAGAAATTTGGCTAATGTGGAGGAGATTGGGATGTGTTCATACATTAACCATGTTATCACCATGACTACGTTATACATTCAACAGGTATGTGGTTAACAATTCACGTCTCTTATTTTTGCCATCCAATACTTCTTGCTCCTACTTTTGTGATCCGCTTTTTCAGTAGTAGTGTAGTGCGGCGGGGGAGATGAAGATTGCTTTTCAACTTCTAGCAATCTGCTGACCATGGCTTTCTTTTTTCCTCAGTTGAAAAGCAAAACAAAAGAAAAAGAAGTGGCTGATCAGACCCCCATAGAAGAATTTGTGAGACACGCGTTGGCTTTTTGTGAAAGTCTCTATGATCCGTATCGAAACTGGAGGCAGCGAATTGCAGGGTATGTGTGGAATAGGGCAAGATTATAGATACTTTGAAAGACAATTCTAGATGAATTATAAAGTTTCTGACAGAACTACTGCTGCCTCACGCAAAGTAACATGTATGTTCTCCTGTTTCATTTTACAGCTCTTGAACAGTGCAGTTCAGGTGGGATTTCTCCCCAAAGATGCAGTCTTTAGAATGGGATTAGTGGATTTTTTTTTCCCTACCAAAACCCAGGCATCCTAAAAACAACTTTACTGCCACTAAAGTTGTCAGAGTGCTCATAAATCCTGTTCCATTTACACAAGATCACAGAATGTCAGGGGTTGGAAGGGACCCAAAGAGATCATAGAGTCAACCACTCTGCCAGAGCAGGACCATACAATCTAGCTCAGGTCACAGAGGAACACATCCAGATAGGCCTTAAAAATCTCCACTTTAAAGAGAAAGAAGAAGGAGACTCCACAACATCTCTGGGGAGCCTGTTCCAGTGCTTACAGTTCCTCCTTGTGTTGAGGTGGAACCTCTTGAGCTGCAAAGGAGGTTGTAGCCAGGTGGGGATCGGTCTCTTCTCCCAGGCAACCAGCAACAGAACAAGGAGACACAGTCTCAAATTGTGCTGGGGGAGGTATAGGCTAGATATAAGGAGGAAGTTCTTTACAGAGAGAGTAATTTGCCATGGGATTGGAATGGTCTGACCAGGGAGGTAGTGGAGTTGTTGTCCCTGGAGGTGTTCAAGAAAAGACTGGATGAGGCACACGACATGGTCTAGTTGATTGGCTAGGGCTGGGTGATAGATTGGACTGGATGATCTTGGAGGTCTCTTCCAACCTGGTTGATTGTATGATTCATTGCTCCTTATCCTATCACAGGGAGCAAGTGAGAAGAGCCTGTCTCCTGCCTCCTGTCACCCAGCGCTCAGATATTTATAAACATGTATTAAATCCTCTCTCAGTCTTCTCTAGACTAAAAAGCACCAGGTCCCTCAGCCTCTCCTCATAAGGCAGTGCTCCAGTCCCATAATCATCCTCGTAGCCCTCCACTGGACACTGGACACTCTCCAGCAGATTCCTGTCCCTCTTAAACTGGGGAACCCAAAGCTGAACATGGTATTCAAGACGAGGTCTCACCAGGGCAGAGTAGAGTGGGAGGAGAACCTCCCTTGATGTGCTGGGTACACTCTTCCTAATACACCCCAGGATCCCATTGGCCTTCTTGGCCACAAGGGCACATTGCTGTCCCATGGATAGCTTGTTATCCACCAGGACCCCCAGGTCCCTCTCTCCCCTGGGCTGCTCTCCAGCAGATCACCTCCCAACCTGTAGTTTTAGTGGAGAACACATCACAAAAAGAGTTGTGAGGCTTTCCAAAAGATGGAAGTATGGAGAGACAGTAAGTGGGCTCTCCAAGATACTTAATTCCTGTCATTTTAGGCACAGGCAGTGTTTTTTGAAACTAGTAGTGATTCACTTTTTCTGTTACATCAGACTCTTCAGAGACCTCTAAGTTTCTGTGAGATTTTTTCACTTACAATTCTCCTCTATTAGCCCCAAATTCATAATGTTAAATGTGCATAATCTGTTATAGTTAACATGTTTTCTGCTGTTGTTGCTGCTCTCATTCAGAGCTGATTTTCCTTTAGCTTCTGAATTTTATTTCTGTCAGGACCATTTTGACATGCATCAAATACTGAACCTCTGCATGCAAATAACCAAAGGCATAGAGAGATCGTGTATAGGGTTACGTAGGCAAACAAAACCTCAAGTTCCATTTTCATGGCATGCATGCTTCAAAGCCTACTAGCTCTTTGAGTTGCATTTGTACAGCAAGTCACATGTCTGGCTCTGCAAACAGAGTGGGGATCATGTGAACCTTGGCCTCTGGACTTCCTCTGTAGCTCAAAATCTGCAGTATGCCATAATACTACATGGACTGCTAAGTTGTTTTCAGAGTTAGTGTACCTAAAGCCAGCACAGGATCTTAGCTAGAATGCAAGTGCTCAAAATCAGTGAGTTTACAGCAAGTGCAGGTGCAGAATTTGGCAGTGAATCAACATAATCACACCACTAAACCATGTTGTTATTTCTGAAACAGGATGTGACTTAAATACCTTTTGAAAATTATAGTATATTTACTGGCAGTCTAGAAGTTAAAATTATGTTTGAGGATATGTGAAGAGGTCTTTCGTTGTAACTGACTGACAGGAGGGTGCTTCCGTGGCTTGCTTCATTCAAAACCTGGCCTATGTTTCTAAACTGGTGGAACAAGGATGCCAGAAGGAATGGGGTAGACAGACTTGGTTGAATTTGGGCAAAAGAAGTTACTGCAGATCACAATATAGACATGCTCCTTCTTTGGAAAGAAGTTTTTGAGTGTATCAGTAGAATTCTCTCCCTTTAGGTTTGAGGGGTTTTATTTTGTGACACCCCTCCCTCTGCCTCCTGTAATGACCTTGTAAGTATTTTGTGCTCACTTCAGGGTGTATGTTTAAGAAATCTGGCAACTTAGCTGGTGGCTTAGTTATAGTAAGCAGGGACTGAGTAACAGATTGCTGGCTTTTCTTTTTTTATTTACTTAACTAAACAATATTGTGACAAGCTCAGGTATTTCTTGGAACAGAATAGTAAATACAAGAGTAGCTGTGATTTATGTTTTCAAACAAAATACTACTTGAACTTTTAAATCTTATGGGCAAAAGATAACTCTTAATTTTAGGCAATGTTTTCTACCATGAGGCTATAAATTAATAAGCCGTAAAGGAGTAATATCTAATTTCTTCTATGTATCTTTTTTTAATGCCATGGCAGACGTTTCCTTAGTGCCGTTGAAAAGAGCAGGCAGAAGTATAAACCAGCATCCCTCACTGTTGAGTTTGTCCCTTTCTTTTACCGTAAGTATTATCAACAGCATGCTTTAAAGTTGTCGTCTTTGGAGAAGTGAACTTAGTGACACCCAGTTCCTTTCCCCTAAGAATGCCTGATAAATGTAAAAGCCCCTTACTTGCTTTTGGAGACTGAATGAAGTGCCGTGCTTTGTGTGCTTGTTTTTTGCTCTGAGCATCACCATTTTGCCATTCTGATTCTTCTGTCTCCCTCTCTGGAGGTTTTCAAAATCCGCCTGTGTGATCTGGTGTAGGTGATCCTGCTCTGGCAGGGGGTTTGGACTAGATGATCTTTTGAGGTCCCTTCCAGCCCCTGACATTCTGTGATCTCTGAAAACCTGGGTGATTTTAGGCTCCTTTCAGTGCCTCACGTGGTTTAATAGGGCTGATGCTGTGAATTGCTGGTGTTCCATTTATTACAGTATATACACTGATCACACGTAACATCTCTGTAGCAGTTTTAAGTAGCCTGTGTGGAAAAATAATCTTAGGAAAGTGTCCTTGCATTTTTGTCTCTTAATGTGTTTTAACATCTAGAATGAAGGAAACCATACCACCCAACTAGCACATGCTCCTTGGACTGAAGTTTGGGGAGCTGTGTTATTTTGTCTCTGGTTAAGTCATTATATACCATGATGGCTACTTCAAAATTAATGTGCTTTTGCCATTATAGGTTAGCTGTGTGGAAGAGGAGGACTTAGATGTCCATGTTCTGTACTTAAATCTTGGGAAGGCAGGGTGCTCAGCTAGTTCACCAGTTTAGCACATCAAAATCCTAGTGCCAGCAGGAATATGCTGGAAGGGTGAGGATATGGGTAAATCAGCCCTTTTTGCAGCCAGCTGTTAATTCAGCTTAAATTAAAAACAAAAGCTTCCTTCCTAGAGTGTTAGCATTTTCTAATTTGGTTTCTCAGGCTCGAGTCACACTCCTGCTGTTCCTTGAGATTCCCTCTCTGTGTATGTAAAAAAGCAAGAAATTGCTGAGTATGTGCTTTAGACATTCTGCCATGGCAGCACTAATTTAAAATCTTTTTGGTCTGCCCAGTCTAATGATTCAGTCTCCTCAGTACTGCTCTCTCAAATCTGCCTGAGGTTCCCCAAAAGTTTCAGAGGCTATGAGTCTAAGGAGTGATTGGGTTAGCAGACTAAGTGTGGTCATCTAAGCTTTCCTTTTGAAGACCAGATTTTAAAAAGATCTGCGCAATTTTCTTTTAGAAGAAAATGACATTCAATATGTAGACAGAAATCTTCCTTGAAATGATTAGTAATTATCTTAAAGGCTAAATTATTATTTTAATGACTAAAAAATTCTTAGGTTGTCTATTGTTTGCTTAAAATATCAATTTTTACAAACCCAAGTTGTCATCTGTTCTCTCTCATAAAGTTACTGGAAATTTTACAACGGTGGAATTCCAAATAAAATAATTCCTTGTAGCTTGTTGCAGTGTCTTTGTCTAGCGTTACTGCTGTAGCAGCAATATCTAGGTTATACCTCTAGGTAAGAAGAGTTCCTTAGGCTGTTTATAACTCATTTATATCAGGTAGGGCACTAGAAGAGATGCAGGATAATTCTCTTTAAAGAGACTCCTCTTAGAAAGGTTACAGACCTGCACATGCTTCCCTGGGATGTTTGGTTTAAAAAGGAGCAAGCTCAGGTACTGTTTTTCTGAGCTGCCTACATTGCATGTGACATTAGACTTTCTGTGCCATGATTAACCTTTGTCATGCTTGCTAATTGCTTTACGTTAGCATGCTCTTCTGTATGTTGCTAGTATGAACAAACTGGCTTCCTTTTACATTCTGGGCCAGATTAAAAGTTGTATCACAGTATCATCAAGGTTGGATGAGACCTCATAGATCATCAAGTCCAACCCTTTACCACAGAGCTCAAGGCTAGACCATGGCACCAAGTGCCACGTCCAATCCTGCCTTGAACAGCTCCAGGGACGGCGACTCCACCACCTCCCCGGGCAGCCCATTCCAGTGTCCAATGACTCTCTCAGTGAAGAACTTTCTCCTCACCTCCAGCCTAAATTTCCCCTGGTGCAGCCTGAGGCTGTGTCCTCTCGTTCTGGTGCTGGCCACCTGAGAGAAGAGAGCAACCTCCTCCTGGCTAGAACCTTCCCTCAGGTAGTTGTAGACAGCAATAAGGTCACCCCTGAGCCTCCTCTTCTCCAGGCTAACCAATCCCAGCTCCCTCAGCCTCTCCTCGTAGGGCTGTGCTCAAGGCCTCTCCCCAGCCTCGTCGCCCTTCTCTGGACACGCTCAAGCATCTCAATGTCCCTCCTAAACTGGGGGGCCCAGAACTGAACACAGTACTCAAGTTGTATGTCTATAGTTCTGCCTGCCTGCATGAAAGGTGTTATGCAAGGTGAAAGTCTGGTCCAGTGAATTCCTGGTAACTGTGGTCTTCTTGTGTTACTTTGCTAATGCTAGAATGTCTAATTTACATGAAAGAAAATGAAAGTTCTATAGTGATGATTTGAAATTTGCATGATGGCAGGGAGTAGAGAATCTTTCTATTATTCTATTGATTTTTTGGTGGGTTTTTTGAGAGGAAAAAGACTTTGTATAATTTATGACCAAAGAAAGGAATCTTTTTTTTTATTTATGCCTGTTAGAATGTTTTCAAGAAAGTGAACATCTCAAGGAAAGCCTGAAATGTTGCCTGCTGCATCTTTTTGGAGCTATTGTGGCTGGTGGTCAGGTAAGGTTATTCTGAACTCTTTCCAGCTTGCCGAAGACTTGACACGCATGTTTGTAGTTTAAGACTTCTACATACCCCATAACCCAGAAGTGAGAAGAGTTTATTCTTGCCTGTGAACTGTCTTATGAAGTTTGGGGTTGTTTTGTACAATACTACCTTCAGTGCTAAAAGCTAGGTCTTGCTTTCAAATAACAGTAGAAATTTGCTGCCTGCATTAAGTTGATATGAATATGTACCTATTGTGATATTTTCCAGTCATAAAAAATATGCATAACTAGATTAGGAGTTTCCCCCTGCAAAGATAGAAGTTTTGTATCAATGTTTGAAATTCATCTAGCTTAAGTCTCAGTGTTGGAAGAATGCTGTTTCAGCATGAGGCACAAGGCCTTTATAGCTTGGAAGCTGTTTAAAATCTTTGAAGTAATGTGAAGGAGGATCCATTCATTATTAACAAAGCAAATATCTGCTGCCATGGCTGACTTCTGTTAGGTGCTTCTAAGTCTGGTCACAAACAAATGTTACTTCTGACAATGCAGAAGAGAGAGCTTTTTAGGATGTTGCCATGGAGCAGCAAAGCCAGCCACTGTTCTACCAGAAGAGGCAACCATGATGACCATGCAGGCAAACTGACCTCACTGGCAAAAGGTGCTGTCTCACTATGCCTGACCAAGGTGATCAGAACAGATCTGAAGATAGTAACCAGGATCAAGCACCCTCAGATAACTAGACAAGTCTGTAGTGATAAAGCCTGAGATCTAGCCAGGAAGTCTGGTCAGCATAGGTTGAGGATTTGATCTAATGATGGTAACTAGGGTCAGTCAGGAGTCCAGTGTTTTCCTGGCCTGTCCACAGGTCTAATATCAAGCTGGGCACTCACGCTTGGGTTCAAGGTAGTATATGGCCAGGCATGGGTATGGCTGCAAGCACAGCTCAGGCAGGTGTGAAAATTAAGAGCTTGAAAGCTTCTTAAAGTTCTCTGTGAGGCTGGGCTCCTGCCCCAGATATATGGTGTCCCTGAACCTATGCAGTTAGACCTTCAGGAAGAGAATTGAGGGACATGCACTCAGGACCAAGACAAATGTATGCTAATTATTAGGTGCTTTTCAAAAACAAATGTAGTATTGTGAATCTCATGATCTAAAATGAAAATTCAAGTGAAAGTTTTACTAGAATTGGGAATTTATCAAGGCTGCCTTCAAAGAATTTCATAGCAGACACTTAAATTATATTTATTTTTCCCTGTAAGTATTCTTTTTGAAAAAGGAAGTTTAGTTAATTGAAGGAGATGGGATGCAGTTCATCAGTATAATCCAAATAGAATGTTTCATATTTACTTAACAATTAAAGAACATCAACAGACATAATAATGAGTATTGCGTGATTCAGAAAACTCGAACTGTTGGTTTGAGGGGGTTTGAGTTTATTTTATTTATTATTTCTTTAATAATTTCTCACCCCCCTTGGGTTTCAGAGGAATGCTCTTCAAGCAGTATCTCCTGCCACCATGGAAGTCTTGATGCGTGTTTTAGCAGACTGTGACAACTGGGATGACAGGAACCCTGAGGAAGTGAGCAGGAAGGCAGAACTGACTCTGAAGTGCCTAACAGAAGTTGTGCATATCCTTCTAACCAGCAGTTCTGACCAGCGACAAGTGGAGACGAGTACAATATTGGAGAACTATTTCAAACTGCTTAATTCAGACCATTCAGCTTTACCTAATCCAAGGCGATGCAGGCAGTGGGAGAGCCAGTTCATAGCACTACAGATTCAAATGCTAAGTGAGTACTCAATTGTGCAATTCTTTCAGTATCTCTTGATAATAATTAGGAAGCAAATAATGATTGAATCATATTAGTATAACTGACTGTGGTACCAAAAAATGTTCACTTGGCTAAATAACTAAAAGATTTGAAACATTTCTGCATTGACATTAGTTCAGATGTATTCTTTTTAATCATTCACTACAAAAAAACCAGAAAAACATGCTGAATTGCTGTAATTTAACCAAAGTTCATGCACTGCCAGTCCCACTTGAAAAAACCCACCTTTTGCTAGGCAACAGCTGATATTCATCAGCACCTTACCTGCAGAATAAGACGAGTCTCCAATAAAACACCTATGTGGTGGGTGTTCTGTGATAGTTCACTCTTTAAATGGTATTACTGGAAACAGTAGCCAAAAATAATGGTCTGAAGCAGTTAAGTTTAAGTCATTGGAATTCAGGATTTGCAGGTTTTTTTCTACTTTGATGTTTAGAATGGGAAATACAAATAGAAGTATTTATTTTCCCAAGCTTTCAGGAAGACCAAGGCTGTGAAAAACTCTGCAGTAAAAGGCTGCTGTGGAATGCAGAGTAATTGCTTGGTGAGGAAGCATTTGTGTCCTTTAAGTGAAGGGCACACTGCTTATGTACTCACAAATGGCAATGACTTTAAACAGAGTCCCAGTACAATCAAAGATACTTTGTGCCTGAATTTCACTCCAGATATACAATAGATTATATGTCACAGCATCAAAACGTTTAGCTTTAGACCTAGTGCTCTATGCTTAGAACTCATGGCATTCTTGAGCAAAGAATTTACATCATATAGTCTGTTGTATATTTCCCCCTCCCCCCCATGTTTGTTATGTAACGTGCAGAGAAAATACCTAAAGAACTTGGGAAGTGTTTTGTCTTTGATGCCAGTTCTGTTTTAATTTTATAGATACCATCACAGCCATGTTAGACTGCACAGATAGGCCTGTACTGCAGGCAATTTTCCTTAACAGTAACTGCTTTGAGCATCTCATTCGACTGTTGCAGAACTGCAAGGTAAATTTTCCCTTATCAGGATATTTTTAACAAAACCTATCTTGTAGTATTGAAGGCATACTGGTTATCTTTTAAATTTTTCTTCTGAATTAAATGGAATTTTATAATGTCTGTGTACTGGGAATAAAGATTTGGATTGATTAGAGCCACTAATTCAGTGAAAGATCTGAATGGTCCAAGTTGCTATAAACTTTTATTCCTATTTAGTTGCTCTAAATTTTTATTCCTAATGAAGTTTATTGTCTGTCTTGGTAAAGCAATGAATGTTTATTTTGAATTGTGAGAAAAATACCTTTACAGACCCCATTCAGTATCCACAATATGTTAAGGTTGCTACTGGAGTCAGTTCCCCCTCCTGGTTGGTGGTTTTCTTTTTTTTTTTCTTGTCCCCCTGTATTCTGTCATCATTTTGCTGGGAAGTCCCTTACAAATGCTGCTGGATGGAGGTCTGAATTCTAATTTCAGAGATAAAGTTTTCCATTAAGAAAACCTTTCTGGTGTGCTTTTATAAGTATATAACAATGCTTGAGTCTTGTGTAGCTGATGTAAAACATGAGTTCAGGCTGTTATAAACGTTCTTCAGTTTTTCTCCTACGTGTGTTTAGTGTTTACATAGATGTTGTGTTTTCATCTCAATCCCAGATTGTCATAACCTGCAGGATACTGTCTTTCACTGACTGCTTTGTAGTTTTCACTTTTCTCTCTGCAAAAGAACGTAAATGCGATGTAACTCTGTGGAATACTTCATTTCTCTTTTTGTGATGTGTTCATGGTGTAGCTATTTTGAGCTCTTCCAGTGCTGGATAATGTAATGCTAGCTGCAGTGTATGATTTGATTCAAATCCATTTTGATTTTGTATCAGAACATAGTGCAGTGGTATATGAAAAATAATTTGAATTATGTCTTAACTGTAGTTATAATCAGTGGCAGAGCACCAGTTGTTTTCAAGTGTTTTGAATAATGTTAGTAGGGTTTTTTTAATCTTCTGAAAAGACATTGTTTGACCTTTCCTTTCTCCTCTTCTGTTTGGGAACCTGCCTATTTTTATCTGACTTTGTAGTCTGTAAGGGATATCTTTTTTAGTTTCTTCTTAAGTAACAAAGTAGTGTGATGTTCATGGAGACTAGCTATGTTCCTGTTCTCATATAAACAACTGGTGAAATTTAAGACAGCAGGAAGAGCTAGTCTATTTTTGCAGGTTCTTTTATTTTTATTTTTCCAATAGGTATGTCAAAAGATACACTCTTTGAGTTTTGTTTGTTTGTCATAGTCTCAGATGTTACTGTGATTGATTTGGTATCAATGCTGTCAGTTTGCTACATAGTGGTGTGGGTTGTGTTTTGTTTTTCAGCCTTTTACGGTCAAAGATGGGAAGTAGGGAGAGTGGAAATTGGCAAGATGTTATCACAGTATCACCAAGGTTGGAAGAGACCTCATAGATTATCAAGTCCAACCCTTTACCACAGAGCTCAAGGCTAGACCATGGCACCAAGTGCCACGTCCAGTCCTGCCTTGAACAGCTCCAGGGACAGAGCTGTATTTGTATTTACCAATATAGTGTATCATCATTCTTTTTCAAAGCCAAACAGTTAGCTCTGGATTTAGGATTTCTCTGTATTAACTGGGTATTGAGACTGTATTTCTAGATCTTTTTTTATTTACCTTTGAAGATCTTGGTACTGAGTTTGCCAGCAGGCTGTGTAAAGTGTGTTCTGCAGCCCAGCTGCAGCCCTGCTGTCCATACACATGGGAATCTCATGATGCTATTGGATCATCAGCAAATTTGAGATGCAAGGCATTTCCATGGAAAGGAGTAGTAAAGAAAAGGCATACAAAGAGCCCCATGGTAAAGACAAGGGGTAATGAGCACAAGTTGCTACTGGGGAGATTCAGACTGGATGCCAGAAAAATGTTTTTCATCATTCAGACTATTAAACATTGGAATAAACCCTCAAGGGAGATGGTAGCTTCCCCTACATTAGACACTTTCAAGGCCAAACTTGATAGGGTGCTGGGCCATCTCATTTAAACTATACTCCTACCCTGAGAGGTTGGACTAGATGGTTTTGAGGTCTCTTCCAACCTAGTTTCTGTTAATTTATGCAATCTGTTTCTGCTGTAGATATCCCAAAGTATTTGGAGTTCAACAGTCTTCTAAACTTTAAACCTTAAGGCTTCTGCTCTAGGCTTAGAAAACTGCAAAAAGCCTGTGTGGTTAAGTTATGATGATCCAAATATTGGTTTTTTGCCTGTGGCATCCAAAAAGAGGATTCTGCTTTACAGGTGTCAGGAGGTACTTAATCTGTACTGAGTCATTTAACAAAGTTGCTTCATCAGTCCTGAATCTTTTCTCATCTGTTAAACTCTTCTAGGTAGAGATCAGACTTTGAGCAATGCAGAATGACTACTAGCAGTGAGCCTGCTTAAAAATAAAATAATTATTTTGTGAACAAGTTTTAAATTAAAGGCATGCAGACATTGTCATAAAAATCTGTTTTTCCATTTTTCATGTCTTACCAGAACTGATATGGAAGTCAGGGTTTTTGTTTGTTTATGTCTTTATACACTTCCATTTCACAAGCACAAATAAGAATATTGGTGTTACAGCCCTCTGAGGCAGTGTTCAGTACCCTTGGCTGTGATATACCTTCCAAAATGTGTTTCTAACTATGTGCTTTCACACCTATGTAAATCAAAGTAATATCTTTGGTGTTGTCCTTCTGTTTGTGCTTATTTATGGAAATTGATTTCTCAGGTTACTCTTCTTCAGAGAGACTATTTAGTGGATCGTGGAACAAAATGTATAGGGGTTAGGGGAAGACAAATTCTTAGTTTTTATTCCCACTAAAGGAAAATGTTGTGCCCCTTTCTTTTTTTTAACCCAAGGTACCTCTCAAGCTTTTTTATCAGGATTTTTTTAGCACTCCAATATAATCTAAAACCAGAAGAAGATAAATTTTAATCCTGATTAGGTTATAGCTGAATTTAATGAGCTTTAAACTTGTAAGTTCAGGAATCTGGCTAGGAATCTAGCTAATCTACATAGAGCAGTTTTCCTAGTTAAAAATGTCCTATGGGTATATGTTTGATTTAAAGCTGTTTGCAACCTGTCTAATTGTTAGAATGATTTCAGAAGTATTTTGCCCTTCTTCCTGCCCTAAACACTACGTATCATAGAGATTTTTGCTGCCATTGTTGTTAGAGGATTTAAATATTCTGCCAGGGTATCTCCAGCCTTCACCTAAGATGATGTATAAGTGGATAACAGTGAAACATTTGTATGTATTTCTTTGCTAATACCCCACTGTTGTCTATTTCTTACAAGGAAATTTTTTGAGCATCTCCTGTCATGTTGCATATTTTACATGAAATAACAGTTGATAAGCCAGTGACCTGTATGAATTCCAGATAGATCTGTTTTGTTGTCTCAACAATTACATGGTTTTCCTTTGTTTCTGGGGGGGAAAGAAGCTGTTACTATTTAGTAGAAATACAGTCTTCAATATTGTATGGATTAACATTAGGCTAATCTCATAGGAGGATTTCATCTCACCAGTGTGAGAACTTTTTTGTTTGTTCATTTTTTGAATGTGAAATACAAATCCAAGGCAGCCTCCACAGGTTTGGCTGCATGTAACTGTTTAATGCAATTATATCCATTATTCTTATCTCTGTTTCTAACAGCTGTTTTTAAATGCTAACAATAAAGTGGCAGACAAGAGTGAGAAAGACCTTGCCAACAAATTACTGACAGAAATGAATGAGGACCAGGTACCTACCTAACCTGTACTTTGCTTCAATGGAAGTCAAGACACAATCACAGGAAAACTGATTCCTGTGCTTCACCTTAACCATTCCCCTTTTGAGCCTTTTAGAGCAAGGTGAACTGTGTGCTGCATACATCACTGTTTTCTATCCCTGGAAAAAAATTCTCTAAGTAACAGATTGAATTCAACCTCAGTTTTATTCTTTTACTTCAAATTGCATATATTTGCAATAGATTGAGCCTCAGTTATGCTTCTTTTAAGGAAAAGGTGAAGTACATGAATGGAATCCAAATAAATTCTATCAATCTGGTGATGATTTTTTTTTCCTCTTCCTTTCCTCTTTTTTTGCTTCTTTGTCTCAGCACTGTGGTGTTTTGGATTCTGGGGCCTTGTTTGTGAATCTCAATGGTTTTACTTGATGTTTTGATTCTTTGCTTGTTATCAAGCACAGATGTTTCCAATACAATGGACAGGCTGAATCAGGGAGGTAGGAATAGCCTGTGCTTTAATTTTCCCAGAGTACTGTACAAAGTTTCAAATGCAAATTGTTGTTGTATTAATTTAATAGTAGAATGATTTGTTCTGATGAAAAATGTAAAGAAATGCTAAATACAAGGTATGGTAATCTACAAATTGTGATTCTGACTAATAGCTTTGGCTTTTGTAGAAACTTTTTGACACTCTAACTGCATGTAAATGTTTCTTCACATCTAACACAGTCTTCTGATTCTTGACTTTTCATTTTCAAAATAGATCTGAGATGCATATAATATTTCAGAGATGATGAAACAGACTATGTTTGTTTGCAGTTTTGCTAGTTAGGTTCACTGATGGGTGCAAAGTAGTGTTTCAATGTTTTCATCCTTAAAACCACCACGGAAATATCAATATGAGAATTTATAGAAAAGACCCTCAAAAGATGCATTAAATTGGAAAGAGATGTTGAGTGATGCAATGAGACTACCAGCGAGGCAGCCACCTTACTGTGCTGGTGTGACTTTTATAACTTGTGTGTGTGTTGCATTGGCGTGTAGGGATTTGTATGGAGGTGCCTGACTGACCAGCAGCACACACACACACACTACGTGTAGAGGTTTCCTAATTTGTTTTCCTCCCTCCCTCTTGAGGTTGTCCATTAGCCGCATGAGGAAATCCTGTTTGTCCATCAGAATATTTGAAGTGCAATGTGTTTGTGAATGCTTCTCTCTTCTTCAAGTGTGTAGATAGTTGTCTGCTCTTACATAATTCCTTGTAGGTCATGGGGTTATGAATTCTTGACTGTTGGGGAGGTGATTGTTGAGGCATGTTGTCATACTCTTGGTTTGCCTTCTGGCAGGTGGCACGGTGTAGATTTGGGAGCTGAGCTGTATTTTCGTATTTGTGTGTAACTTCTGTATCTGCTATTTCCAGGTATTTCAGGGACACCTAGACCGCTTGGCAGTATCAACCATTCAAGCCCTCACAGCAGTAATGCACAACTCTCCAGCTGCTAAGGTAACATTATATGTGCAGAGGCCTGATTGCAGTTGACTTTTTGATCTTGTTTCCAGTTAGTGTTCTTTATCAGAATATCTTGATAAATCTTGCTGATGAAGGTGAGCAGATTATGGTCATTCATTCCTGTCAAATAGGAATAGCTGATTAGCATCCCATATCCCTTTATACATATCTAATGGCTGGACACTGAGCCATCTTCTGTTAAAACTGGAAGATCAGAGTGTTAATGGCAGTTGGAATCTATAATGGAGGTACAAATAGTTGAAAGTACATTGTTTCTTGTCCCATGAATGAAGGGTGGAATTAATGGGTGTTTGCAGGAATTTTCAGGGAAGACTTTGTGTTGTAGTTCTATCATGACATTAAACTAACCCAGGGCTGTAAAAATGTTGGTCTTGCCATGCCCATGCCCTTCCTTTGTAGTTATTCTTGTGGTTTGATAGGTGAATGGGTTGTGGTTTGTTTGTTAATCTGACTGGAAGCTAAGACCATAGAAAAATGGTGTTTATTTGTATATTAATTAGTTGATTAGAATCATTCCATGACTGAATGATTCCCTAGACTTGGCACAGAGGAGAGTCATCTGATTTCATTAGAACTTGGAATATAGTTTGAGGGAGAAACAACAGGGTCAGTTATGCTCCTTCAGAGCATTACTCAGTGTTACTTCTCCACTGACTATGGGAGGCATGGGAGGAGTTGTATATTGGAGGTGGGGACTGGCACAGTTCACAGAGGGTCAGTACAACTTTTAATTTGTACATCCACTACAACATGTATTTTTTCTTTCCATACTTACCTAAGCAATCAGCTCAATTCTGCTGACAGAATATTTTCTTTTTTGAAGAACTAAATCTTCATTTCAGAGCAGAATACAGTCAGGAGAAGAATATCCACTCCTTTTGATGGGTTGGCTGCTTACTGATTAAACCATAAATGGATGCTTTAGTTTGGATTTTGCTGCTTAATTATATAGATTTTTTTCTTTCTAAAAATTCAATTAGCTTGGGTGGTTTTCAATCAACCTGATTTAGGAAAACCTTTTACATAAGAATTAATATTGGAATACTTGTAATTCTCAGTGTAATCACTGTATTTCATGATATAGTTTGCATTAAAAATGAAACTATTAGTATTTGGTGATAGAACAAACATTTTGATTGTACTAAAGCAATTGTATTCTTATATAGGTGATTAATAAAATATAACTTTGATCATTTATTTATCTGCAGATGAGAAGGATCTCACTGCAGCATGGTAGAGATAGCACAATGGAAATATTACCCAAAAAAGATCCCTAGCCCGTTAAATATTATTCTTATATTCTAGTTACTTTGTGGTTTATGTTGTGTTAAATTAGAACCTGCTGTGGTAGATGAGCATTTTTTGTCCATTTTATTTGTTAGTGAGACTGGGATTTTTGTCCTCAGGAAGTCTTCAAGGAGAGAATTGGTTATGCACACATGTATGAGGTACTAAAATCACTGGGTCAGCCCTCACGAGAATTGCTTGAAGAACTCATGAACATGGTGAGATGTGCTTGTCTTGAATGCTAACATGCTTGCAACTTTTCAATGGTAATTCTAGCCCTGTTTTATTATATTTCATGTCTGAGTTCTCTGCTGTTTTTCAGGCTGTTGAAGGTGACCACATGGCCGTTGGGATACTAGGCATTAGTAATGTCCAGCCTTTGTTGCTGCTTATCCAGTGGCTTCCAGAACTAGACTCACATGACCTGCAGATTTTTGTCTCAAATTGGTTGAGACGAATCTGCTGCATTAACAGACAGAGTCGTGCTACATGCGTCAATGCAAACATGGTCATCCGTATCATTGAGACACTAAATTCCCACTCCGCGCTCCATTGTTCTTCGGCAGAGAACCTGATTGCCCTTTTGGGCTCTTTGGGGAGCCAGTCAATGGGCTCAGAAGAACTGCTTCAACTAATACGACTCCTGAGGACTGAGGAACCAAAGCAAGCTCACCCTTATGTTGTTGCAGTGATGCGAGCCATTCTAGCAATGGCCCGGAAGCAGGGAATGGCTAGTGCCTTGCAATATTTCAACTTGAACCACAGCATGGCTGGAATTGCTGTCCCATCAATTCATAGGTGGCCTGGCTCTGCCTTTTCCTTCAACGCCTGGCTCTGCCTTGACCAGGACCGGGTGGACCCTAGCACAACTAGCAAGAGTGGCAAGAGGAAGCAACTTTATAGGTATAGTTACTCTAACTACTCCAACAGCATAAATCTAGGTCTTATGTGCCCTGTGACATGACATGGTGCCCTGTGATGTGTGATACATCATCTTGACTTTGTAGAATGCAGTATCTAGTGTTGGGGTCTGGAGGCTGGCGAGAGGCGAGATCGGAGCACTGAAGAGTCGAGACAGCAGCTTGCTATGCATCAGTACAATTTTATTAGGGTAGTGCAGTGTCTTATGTAGTGCTCAGAGGAGGTGTATCCAGGCAGCCTGGGGCTGGCACAAGTGGACAGTACAGATTGGCCCCAGGCCACGTGCAGGGTGCAGATAGGTTACCCTGTGGTAAACAACCTGTGGTTCCCACCCCAGGGGGCTGGCAGGCTCAGCTCCCTGGAGCTGTGTCCGCCCCAGGGGCCGGCAGGTCCAGCCCTCTGCAGGTGTGCATGGGTTGCTCACAGTCCACAGCCAGCAAGCTCAAGGACATCTCCCATCACAAGGTCTCATGTTTACAGCTCATGCCCCTCTGCGGGAGAAATTCTCCCACAATCTAGTGCTTAGTTTTTGAAGGGGTCAGTTTTATCTGTTACCAGAGTCAGGCTGTTACAGTAATAAGCACATAGTTTCTCAGTTAGAATGCTTTAATGTCTACACTTTCAATATCCATAACTCCAAATTGTAAGATTCAAAGCTTAAACAAACAAAACTTAAAAAAAAAAATCAACCTCCAGGAAATCCCACCCCAAACAGAGCAACCTATGCAGTGTTTCCCATAAAGGTGGTTAAATCTGGATTTGTCATAAGAGCACAATGACATTTGCTTAAAATAGTAGACATTGACAAGAATGGTTCTTGGTATAATTTCACATTCTGTACACTAACATTCATTAGCAAACAAAATGCAGAATGGGGGCTTAGTAACTGAATAATCTTTTGCTCCCTTCTGTCTGTTTTACTGCACTGCAGTTTCAGGGAAAATGTTGAAGAATGCATTTCTAGTCATAAAAGAGATAATATTTTCCAAACCCTTGTGTCCTAGAGTGTTGCTTCTGTTTTTAATAAGCATGGTGGCAGATGGAGGCTCCTTGGATTTCCTCAGCTGCCCTGTTTATGTGTGTAGTGCAGTCGTGATGAAGTGTGCCACCTGATGACCTGCCACGCCACTTGTTTCCAGAGTTTGCTACTGTGTCCTACTAAAACCTTAAGTAGACTGCAGGTCTAGAAAACTGGAGTGTAATTGCACTGAAGAGTAAAAAAGCCACAGCAGGATTTCATTGTGATGATACTGTACCGATAACTGGCTGGGTTTGTATCATTTTATGTAAGATTTGGAATACATTCTTCTAGTTCTGGGAGGCTAAACCAGTATTGCATTGAAATTCATACAATAAAAGGGAGAATTGAATTCTGGTTTCATCTTGAAATGTTAAGCACACAACTGAAAAAAACAGATCTAGTTGTTGGTTTACAGTGTTTAGGACTGCTTATGTCTGTTGAGTTTGTCTATAATCATGGTCTCTGCATCTGTATTTGTGTTTTATGCTGATAGGTACAGGTATTTGATGGTACAGTAGTTAATGCATCCTTTTGAAATAATGGTGCTTATGGACATGTAGGAGGTTTTGGCAGCAGTTGATAGTTTATGTACATTTTTTTGTATTCATGAAAGATTTCTCAAATCAAGCGTGTGCTTGTAGGAGTTATTTATAGAAAGCTGCTCACATTTTATTTTCTTCATTATGTGAGTGAAATAAGATGTGTAAGAATGCCTGGATTTGCATTCTGCACTAAAATAAATTTCTTGCTGATAGATAATCACTGTTACTGGCCAATCAAACTATTTTAGTACAAATTTATCTATAAAATTAAAGATTGAAATTTCTGAATTTTCTAGAAGAGTTACTCCCTGTGCTGTTCTGATCTTTAAGGTAGATAAAATGTCTGTTGTGCCAGGGGAAGTATAGGCTGGATGTTAGGAGGAAGTTCTTCCCAGAGAGAGTGATTGCCATTGGAATGGGCTGCCCAGGGAGGTGGTGGAGTCACCATCCCTGGAGGTGTTCAAGAAAAGACTGGATGAGGCACTCGGTGCCATGGTCTAGTTGACTGGATCGGGATGAGTGCTAGGTTGGACTGGATGATCTTGGAGGTCTCTTCCAACCTGGTTGATTCTGTGATTCTATGATGTAAAACAAGAGAAAGGGAAAAAATAGACCTGCTACCTGTAACAGTAATGTCACAAATCTGCAGGTAGTAGTGGCAGCTTTACTGACATCCAGAATTGAACTGATATAAACCAGCACAGTTTACATGTCAGGCACTTCTTTATTCTAATGTTGTAGCTTCCAGAGACTGCAGTTGGCAGGACTTTTTTTAAGCTGTGTGGGTCAAACAGAAGCATTACTTGTTGGGACTGAGCTTATGTTTTTGCCTAAAAGATGTATGGCTACAAGCTGCTTTTGAGAACTTTGTGGATCACCTTTGGCTTCTATTTTTTAACAAGAGTGACAGCCAAATAGTAAATACAGGACCAGCAAACAAATGGCTTAAGTTGGTTCTTTCCTTAATGAATGTGTTAGGTTATTTCTGGTAGTCTGGATGAAACAAGTTGTTGATTGTGTGCTCTGTTGTCTTTTTCTGTAGCTTTTTTACAGGAAGTGGTACGGGTTTTGAAGCATTTATTACATGCTCTGGGGTATTGGTGGTTGCAGTTTGCACAAAGAGGGAGTATGCAACGGTGATGCTGCCTGACCACTGTTTTTTTGATTCTCTCTGGGTAAGATTTCATACTGAAAAGCACTTTGTGTAGGATAGTGCTGTTAGGACAGAATTCAGTGGGTGGGTTTTTTTGTTTGGGTGTTTTGGGTTTTTTTTTGCTGTTTTACAAATTACCTGTCACTTTTAAATAATTCATTGCCTAAGAACAAATCTAACCTCAAACAGTGCAAACAATTTCCATGTACATTATTGGTTGATTGAGCTAAAGTGTGCCAATATTCTTAGCCATTTCTTTGTGACAGCCAATTACAGCATTGTGCTTAGAGATTTTTCTAACATGCAGATTTTTAAATGTTAAATTATCACAAGCATAGCTGGCTGTGGTGTTGTGTGAATGAGTTACCTGTGCTACTGCATTTCCACCCTGCCCTCTTCTATTTTTTTTATGTCAGGACTAATGTGCACTGTCATGAAGGAGCTACACCTCTCTCCCTTCAAAAACCCATTTACATCTAAACTACTTTATAGTGGAAGCAGCTGATAGGTGGTCTTGTCTTCTTGTTGATCCTTCAGATGTATTTTCTTACGCAATTTCCTCACCAAATTAGTCAAGATGAAGTGAAATATTTTGATTCAGTCATTTTACTGCTTTATACGAATGACTTAATTATTTTATATTGCTTAACCAGCACAACATAACCATTGTTCATATGCCTGGGAAGAGGCCCTTTGGTCAGAGCCTTGTGTACATCTATGTTAATGGACAGCAGAAAGTCTCTGCCCCACTTCGATTCCCTGCTTTGAATGAAGTAAGTTCACCACCTAAGTCACGCTGGTTGTGATGAACTATGATAGAGCACTGAGAACTTGGCTTTTTTAGTTTGGAATTGGTGTAAAAGTTTAAGATGGCTTCACCTGTTGCTGATAGGTTTCTGTTCAACTTTGGACAGTGCTCAGGGTATCAATTTGAAGTATAATTAACCATTAATTAATGTTTGTTTAGTCATCTCACTTTAAAGGCAAAACAAAAAACCTCCTCAGATTGCCACAGTAACCACCTGAACGTATGGACATAATTGATGATGAGCTGTCATTTATTCACAGCCCTGCCAGCAGGGTTGTTATGACAGTACTCAGTGAGGAATATTCCATGTTCTTTTTTAACTTGTATTTTCTGTGTGTTCCCTTAATATGCTAATCTTATATCTACACTTTTTTAGCTGGATAAGCAGTTTACAAGAAGTTAATCTAACCATTTGAAATGTGTACACATTTGGCCAAGAGAAAACACACTAGCCATCAGAATGAGTACATGTTTTGTTTAGTTTTCTTTGTAATCATTGCCCATTCATTTTGTGGAGCAAATCCACTTTAAACTGGGCTGCACCACTGAACATTCTTCTCTCTTTTTTAAGTCCTAATTTGACGTCTGTTAAATACATTGAGCAAACACTTAAATTGGATGCAGTCCTAGTAAAATTGGTATAGCACTTTAAAATGAGAGTAAATGTAATTTCCTTTGTGAGATAAAATTCTGGATTTTAGCCTATCTGTAGAATAAGCATTCTAAACATCCAGGTGCTTAAAAGTAGGACAAGTAAACCTCCCATGAGAGCACCTATTTGAGGGGAATAATTGATATGAGACATGTACAGTAACATACATACTGTGATGGTATTTTGGAATATAATCCAGAAAAGGAGCATTTATCCAGGTATCTGGAGCACAATCCTTCCTGGCTTTGCTCCTGTCAGAGGTTATGCAATGGCTGAAGTGACTGAATTACTATTGGAGAAAGGAGACTGTGCTCTTGTGGAAAGTATATGTTCTTTTTGGCCTACTGTGATGGGTTACTTCTTTTCCAAGTCACACCAGAACTTGTTGCTTTTGGTTTGATTTATTTAGTTCAAGTTTGCCAGAGATAGTATTCAAAAATCTAACTGAAAATCTAACCTACTTTCTTCACATTTTACAAAGTATGTGTTTTTTCTTTCTTCCATGCATGACTCTGCAGTCTTTTACTTCTTGCTGCATTGGTTCAGCTGGTCAAAGAACAACTACTCCTCCTCCATCTCAAATGCCAGATCCACCCTTTTCCTCACCTATTATGCCCCATCGGACATCACTTTCGGGCATTCTTTCTACGGGAAGTTGGGGTGGTATGCTTGGAAAACCAGAGCTCATCACCAAGATGATTTCAGCAGGGACTCAGGACAGTGAATGGGGATGTCCAACATCTTTGGAGGGTCAGCTTGGATCAGTTATCATCTTTCATGAAGCACTGCAACCTCCTCAGGTGAAAGCATTATATTTAGCAGGTAAGTGGTGGTTGGACTGATGTTGGTGGAATGAAAGGGATGAGTTACAGACAAAACTCCACCAAACTTAGGTCTACACAGACACATAGTCTAGAATTGCAGAGCTGTACTAAGTGAAAGGATATTATAACAAATAAGCTTAAGACAGAATGATAAGTATTTTATGAAGTTTGATTTAAAACATTATGTTTACATAAACTCATCTATGTAGCATGTGTACAGTCTTACCAAAATCAACATGTTAGGTTGTATTTGCACTTGTAAGCTTGCTGCCGTTTGCCTACATATGTGTTTACACTTGAGACTCTTTAAAGTATTTCCGCTTAAAGGTGATTTATATTTACTTATTTTCTCACAGGAATCAATTCATAATTAAGGACTCATTTAAAAAAGATAAAATTCTGATAAGCTATGTATTAGAGTTCAAAGTTTTAAAATAGAAAATTCCATAATGATTTGAGATTGTTAGGAGTTAGCATAAAACCACTTCAGTCATTTAAAGGAATTATTTTTATATCACTAAAGGAAACTGTTTTGAAGATGACTCATTTTCTGGACATTTAACTTGATGACAGAGATAGCAGTATAAAATTTGTGCAGGTCAACATTAATATTCAGTGGATTCTTAAATATATGTGTTACAAATACATAATTTTACACGTTTCTGTTTTTTAATAGGTCCAAACTGTTTAACTCCGTGGAAGTCTCAGGAGGCTGAAATAGCAGATCTCCCCAGTAAGGTGCTAATTCATTATACACCAAAGGTATGAAACAATACATAACTTCTCATTTATTTCACAGTGTGCAGTAATTTCAGAACATGTTCTAGATGATCTTTTCTTTTTGCTTTGCTGTTGTGGTTTCATAGACCTGGAGAAAGTACCAGCTTTTTGCTGCGGTTATTATGGGAAGACAAAGAGCTGCGAGAGTGGTCTTAAGCTGTAGTCTGGTGTAGAGATGGTAGGGTTTGTTCTTGTTTGGTAAAAGGATGAAATTATCTTGTACAGTAGTGAGTGTCAAGTCTAAGATAACATATATGATGCTTCCAGGTGTTGCAAATTAAATGTTTGAATATCAGCGTCATAGCAGGAACTTCCTGAAACACATCATTTGTAAATTGTATATGTTCAAGGCTCTGTAACTTGTTTCCCAAATGATACTCTAGCATCTTCATTTATTTAACAGGCCTGCAGAAACCCAATTTGTCTTGACCTATCTGCAAATCTCTTACATGGAAGATTAACTGGAAACAAAGTAGTGAACTGGGACATAAAGGTAAACGCGTAATGAAAGAAGCAGAACCTGATGTAAATATGATGGTGGTTGTATGCATTCACCTAACTTCTGGAATGCCCATAAGTTGTTATCATAATGCAAATTACATTTAGCAGACACAATGTGTTTTTGAAATTGGAATCAGTGAGTTAATGCTCTAGCTGGAGCAGCATTACAATTAAGAGCAGTAGCCCTTCTGTGTTCTCAATGCATGTTCTGTATTTAAAGTATTTTACCTTCTCCAGGGAATTGTGTAATGGCTTTCTTGGAGTCAGACTCTGAATTCTATTAACATTAGTAGGGTTAAGATAACACAGATTTTGCTGTGTTACTCTTAGAAAAGTATTATTGAATTGCAGACTAACTTTAACAGAAAATGAGGGGTGGGCTTAAAATATAAGAATCTAGCAAAATTTTAAGTAGATAAAGTAGTTATCTTACTTGCTTTTGGTTTGGGATTGGCAGGGCTGTTGATCTCACAATCCAAAGGCTTCAAGAAAATACCAACTATTCACTGAAGTGTGTTATCTCATTCTGTTTCTGCTTGTACTCTAATTGTCCAGCATTGTTTCCTTAATGTTAGATCCATTGGAGCATCTGCTTCTTACAGGCTATACAAATCATCTTTGTTTAGCTTTTGCTAGCAGTTGTAATCATATCAGTAATGCAATCTTAGCATTTGAGCTTCAAATTTAACATTTTCTGGCTCAACCTGTTTCTGATCTCCAGCTCAAATGTTCTATCATAGTGAAACCACCCTGTATTACAGATTGGTTTGTGTTATTTTGTTTTCTTAAACCAGCACATGGGGTCTCACACCTCTAAAGTTCAGGTCTGACTTTACATTGTAGAATTACAGCTCAGAGTTTTGACAGCCTTTTTTGACAACTTCTCGTGGTCCAGGAGATTTAGTGCTAGTGATTTGGACTTTCTTGGTGCTCCACAAATGGAGTACAGTCTGAGCAAGTTACGTGTCCTTTAGATGTCTTCTGTGTAAAATGGCAAATAGTCTTCTACTTTCTAGTTCAAGGAGAGTAGGAAGAATCACACAGAATCACAGAATTAACCAGGTTGGGAAAGACCTCTAAGATCATCGAGTCCAACCTATCACCTAACCCTTCTAATTAACTAACCCATGGCACTGCATCAGGAATGGTGTGGTCAGCAGGAGCAGGGAGGTCATTCTGCCCCTGTACTCTGCACTGGTTAGACCTCACCTTGAGTCCTGTGTTCAGTTCTGGGCCCCCCAGTTTAGGAGGGACATTGAGATGCTTGAGCGTGTCCAGAGAAGGGCGACGAGGCTGGGGAGAGGCCTTGAGCACAGCCCTACGAGGAGAGGCTGAGGGAGCTGGGATTGGTTAGCCTGGAGAAGAGGAGGCTCAGGGGAGACCTTATTGCTGTCTACAACTACCTGAGGGGTGGTTGTGGCCAGGGGGAGGTTGCTCTCTTCTCTCAGGTGGCCAGCACCAGAACAAGAGGACACAGCCTCAGGCTGCGCCAGGGGAGATTTAGGCTGGAGGTGAGGAGAAAGTTCTTCATTGAGAGAGTCATTGGGCACTGGAATGGGCTGCCTGGGGAGGTGGTGGAGTTGCCGTCCCTGGGGCAGTTCAAGGCAAGATTGGACGTGGCACTTGGTGCCATGGTCTAGCCTTGAGAATTGTGGTAAAGGGTTGGACTTGATGATCTGTGAGGTCTCTTCCAACCTTGTTGATACTGTGATACTGTGATACTAAGTGCCTCACCCAGCCTCCTCTTAAACACCTCCATTTCCTCTTGTTCTGTTGTTAATTACATGGGAAAAGAGGGCAATACTAACCTCATTACTACCTCTTTTTAGCTAGCTCTAGAGAGATAATAGTGAAAATAAAACATAGATGAAAGCTGCATTACCTCTCTCAGCCATGCCAGTTTCTAAGCACGGAATAGAAAGTGCTAGAATACAGAATTCCATAGAATATAGAATACAGAATCAATCAGATTGGAAGAGACCTCAGCCCTATCCAGTCAACTAGACCATGGTGCTAAGTGCCTCATCCAGAAACCATAAAAGGCATACCAGCAGCTTTGCTCACCTGGTACCAGTCTCATCATGTGTTCCCTCGTCACTAACACACATTAATAGAACCACTTCAGCTGGAAAAGACCTCTGAAATCATCAAGTCTGATCATCAGGTCCAACCATCAGCTGTGGCCATTAAGCCATGTCCACAGGTTTCCTGAACATCTCCAAGGATGGTGACTCACCCACCCACCCCAGGACATTCCCAGACAGCCTCGCTCCCAACTATGCTACATGCAGGATCTCCACAGCCACAGGACAAGAGGAAAACATCTTGCTCACAGGAGGACCGTGCAAGAAACCTCTTACTTAATATAAAACATCCAAGTTGGATTTAGGTCTGTGCTGGTTTGAGGATAATTGGAATATTTTACTGAGAGAAATTAAATCCTTAGCTGTGAGAAGAAAGAAAAAAATAAACAACAGTACCCTGTATCACTCATTCTTCTTCTGAGAAATGCAACTAGCCAAAATATAGATAAGACACTTCTCAAGCCAAAATATAGATAAGACACTTCTCACACACTGTTCAGATCTTGGTTCTGTTCCTTCTCTCTGGTGGTCTGTTTGGCTGTATCTGCCTTAACTCTTTAATCTGACCTAATCCTTTTTCCTCTAACCTCCTTGTCATCTTTTTGATATCTCACCTCAGTTCTCTCCAGATTTATCACATGATATATGGGCATTGATCTGGTTATTTCTGAAGGTAGGGAAAAAGGGAGGGGGGAGGAGTTTTGGGTTGGGAGCCTTCTGGGCAATCTGATTTCTAGGAGAGGTATTGTGTTTCTGTATTACTTTTTACTTATATATACACACAAATATTTACAGTCATATGCATGTTTGTAAATTGTGCTAAGATGTAAGTATAGCTTCATTCCTTAATTTCCAGACAGCTGGTTCTAGTCTGAGTGATTGCATTGTGTGTGGGGGCAGGTAACTCCCAAACCATCACATCTTACTTTGGCGCTTCAACATGGGGCTAATTCAGTATAGCAACCAGCAATAGAACAAGGGGACACAGTCTCAAGTTGTGCCAGGGAAAGTATAGGCTGGATGTTAGGAGGAAGTTCTTCCCAGAGAGAGTGATTGCCATTGGAATGGGCTGCCCAGGGAGGTGGTGGAGGCACCGTCCCTGGAGGTGTTCAAGAAAAGACTGGATGAGGCACTTAGTGCCATGGTCTAGTTGACTGGATAGGGCTCGGTGATAGGTTGGACTGGATGATCTTGGAGGTCTCTTCCAACCTGGTTCATTCTATTATTCTATGATTCTATAAAGTAATTTTACATTTTATTTTCTATTTTTTTAACCATTAGGGGCGTGGTTTTTCTACCATTGGTTGACAGCAAAAATTGGTTCATTGATTTTTGATATGATACAAAGAAAGCTTAAAGGGACGTTACTGGAATTTGGAGATTATGTTCTCAGCTGAGTTGGCTTTAATATTACTGAAACTGTATGCATGAAGAAATGAAGTTATTTTCAGTGCTAGAGTTTAAACTAGAAAGTACAAAGTCTGAGTGTAGAAAACTCACCCATAGAATCCCACCTCGTCTTGTCTTGAGGGAAAATTTCAAACAAAGAAATCTGAGCTGATTTGTATTTTTTTTATGAGCAGTGAACCATCAGTTGTGCTTGCATACTAATCAACAAGGAAATACTGTTGGAGTTACACTGTGCACACGCTGACTTGTGGAGAACATGTTAAGAATATTCAGACAGTGATTAGTTTGTGACTATGTAAGAGTCTTTGTATTTGGAGTAAATGTCTGTTCCGTAGTTGAGGGGATTTTATTTACAATGATTTTTCTTTTATCTTTTCAATTTAGGATATGATCAACTGTATTGGTGGAATGAATGTTCTGTTTCCATTGCTGGAGCAGATCAGTTTTCTTGGTGAACAAATTCCTGAGAAGTCTGAAGGGGAAACTCTACCTCCAGAACTAGTTACTCCTGTAGAGGGAGACTGGGTGGTATTGTCCTCCACAAAGGCTTCAGGTAGGAAAGTACAGCTGGACTGAAATATTTTTTGAGATTGATTTTAAAAGTCTTCCTGTGAATGGCAGAAAGCTCTTTTATTGTGGCTTGGCTTATTCAGAGTAACCTATGTAAAGCTGAAAGGCTGTTTCTGTTCCTTGTTATCTGACATAGATATTGAATACAAGATCAGTACTATGCAAAATTAACTTACTAACATATTCCAAATGTAGCTATATTTAATGGCATTATTTTTCTTCTCTTGATTTACTAGGACATTAGTGTAACAGTATGCAATTTTAACTTTTTTATTCTTCAATGTTTGTTCTGATCATTTTGGGAAATTATATGTGATGCAAAGCCTCCTAATATCAATAGGAGGAGCTTTCCTACAACTTGAGCATTGAGCCAGACAGTCATGCAAAGTCTTTGCAGCATCAGAACAGTACTGTTTAGCTTTTAGCCAAGCTTTTCTTTTCTTAGGAAAATGTTCTCTTCCACACAGAGTTGGATTTAGTGTTAAAATAACAAAAAAGGAAGAAAAAATATATCAGCTTTCGGAAGTTCAGATTTTAAAAAACTAATATTGAGAATGAAATTTGATCTTAACAGAAACCACTGGGAAGTCAGATCTCATGAGGGAAAACAGTACTTCAAGTATGAAGTGATAAAGTAAAAGAATAAATTCTTTGTTTCTTAATTTTTGTTGGATCATGGGTAGAAAATGTCAGTTTGCAAATATAGAGGGAGAAAAAACTGCAACACATGAAAAAGTTGTAGCTCAAAAAGAAATTTGTCTGTAACCTACAGCTAGGCTCAGAAAGCAACTGAAGTTAAGACTGGGGTGACTGTTCTGGAGAGACATGAAGTGACTGTGGCTCTGCACTAGAAGAATTTAAAGATAGTGTACAGTTAGGGATGCACAGAAAAGGAGTTGAGAAATGGAAATAGTGAGACGTGAACACTTGATTTGCTTCTTCCTCTCTGCTTCTTCCGCAGTGAGCCAACAATAAATGAGGTTTTTGCTCTTGCTCTGTTTTGCAGAAGCACGCCTGGAGAAGAACATTGTTGCTACTTTTATCTTGATGATAAAACACTTTATTCAGAGACATCATGTTAATCAAGAAAATCTCATTCACTCCCATGGAGTTGCCACCCTAGGAGCCTTGTTACAAAAGGTGAGTGAATTTGAGAAGCATCCTTTAGTAATGTCATTGTTGTCAAACAGAAAAGAATCTGAATTTCATTTGGAAGAAAATATCTTTATGAGGTTATTCAACATTTTGACATCTCTTGTTATTCTGAAAGGTGCCAAGCAACTTCATGGATGTGAATGTACTGATGGCTGTACAGCTGTTGATAGAACAAGTCTCAGTAGAAAAGAACATGCAGCTTTTGCAACAGATGTATCAACACTTACTTTTTGACTTCAGCATCTGGAACAGTGGGGACTTCCCCTTCAGAATTGGTGAGCCCTTGGACTTACACGAAGACTGGGAACTTTCCACTTGGCATAAATCTTTATCAAGGTTCTAACAAACAATTTTCTATTGTAGGGCATATACAATATCTTTCTACAATCATCAAAGACAGCAGAAGACTCTTCAGAAAGAAATATGGTGTGCAGTTTCTTCTAGACACGCTCAGGATTTACTATGGGTATGAATTCTAACTTCTCTTCATTTATTGATTGAGGCTGTTGATATTTTTCACTATCATTCTGATGAGAAAATCAGTATATGAAACTGCAGAGCAGCTTTTGGTGGTTACTTTAATTTTCAAAGTTACTTTTTTTTCCCATTTAACTTTCTACTTTTCCTTAATTTTTGTGACAGAACTGTATAAATTTATGTCAGTGATACTGGAAATGCATGGAAAGTGAATACAATTACAAATCTGAAGGATTGACTATCAACAATACAAATTCAGTCATTGATCATTACCATTATGAAAAAGGAAGGTGTTTAGCATTTTGAGTTCTTTTATATCCTTGTAGAATTTTGAATCAGACTTTCAAAAGAATTTAAAAGCTTTCATTCTTGGTTACTCAATATCTGAGTTCTGTCATTGAGGGAGATTGCCTAGAGACCTTACACTTTCCTTTGGAGGGTGGGAGGTGGGGAAACTGAAATCCTAACCTGTATCCACATCAGTCTGAGTCTACATTTCAAGGCCTTTATAGACATGGTAAGTCTGATCTAATACTGCTTATTGCTATTCAGTTGCCTTACTTCAGTTAAAATTGATAGCTAGTGTAGATAGTGAAGGGCAAAAATTGCAAAACTAGCACAGTCAAACTGCTGTTAATGGGTCATGAAGAACTTCTTGAGGTTGTTTTTCCTGTCTGTTGGTGCATAGGAGTAGCTGTAAAGACAGTGATTTGGCCCTTGATGACCTGAGAACGATACGGACATCCCTCTATGGTCTGATCAAGTATTTCCTGAGCAAAGGTGGAACACATGAAGAAATACAGAGCATCGTTGGATATATAGCTGCCACCAGTGAAGAGGAACAGGTACCCAGTATGGCATAAATGAATAGTTTAATCTGTACTTGTTTTGATTTTGCTTCTGGGTGTTTAGAAATTTTGTCTTGTGTGCTTAGAAGAGGAAGTGTACGAAAGAGAAGACCGCAAGCTAAGTGTTGCTTCATGTCTCATTCAGTTTATTTGTAGCTGGTTGTAGAAGCACAAAGTCCTCTGCAGGTGGCCTTTTACCAATTACGTTTCCCCTGAGAAGGGCAAAAAACACATAATGTGTAATGCTGTCATAACCAAAGTTCTTTTTGTTTACAAACACCCAAATTAATCAGACTTCAACTGATTAGAAGTTGTAACGATGTAGTTTCTATTTTGTAGACATCAATGGAACTTGAGCTTGCTTTGTAGCTCTAATTACACTTTAATATTGTGTTCTATATAGAAAAAATGTATTTAAAAAATCTATTTTTAAATGCAGTAATATTGAGCAGACACAATGTCTGCTCAATGTAGGGTAAACTTAAAAGTCAACAAAATCTTCCCCAAACAGAGCATAAACTCTGATTAAACTGTGAATTAATGTGTTTGTCTTAACTTTGTAGCTCTGTGGCATTCTCGATGTTCTCTTCAGCCTACTTCATTCCAGCCCAACCCCAGACCAGCTTTTCTTACTGCTTTTTGAACCAGGGAATGCTGATATTCTGTATGCTCTGTTACTGCATCAGAGATACTCTGACAGGCTTAGAGAACTCGTGTTTAAGGTAAAGAACTGTATTATATGTTCTTAAATCAAGCAGTTGAAGATAGATTTGTATTTTTTGGTGTTCTAACTGAATAGGTAATGCAATTGCTAAGACCTCATCATCCAAGTTTCAGTTTTATTGTTCTCTCTTCTATTAGATAAATTTCATTGCTAGATGCCATATTCACAGTGAAATCAGTATTCTCTTGAAATATTTGGGTGGTTTTGTTGTTTTTTGTTAGGTAAAAAGTCCATGGTCTGTGTTGTTTGAGTTAGCTTACAAAGTAGAAGTGTATCACAGACAATGAAGTTTTAAGGGATCTGGGTTCTCCTTTGTGTTTATTTAGCTTGTGTGTGTTGTTTTATGCAGATCCTAGAAGAGATGCTGAAATGCACTAAAGTTTATGAACGTAGTAAGCATCGTATGAGACTCAGAGAAGTTGGATACTCTGGACTGGGGCTCCTTTTGAATGAATCATCAGTTACTGTTTCTCTGATTAAAAACCTTCTTAACCAAGTTCTGTATGCAGGTAATTGGCAAGTGTTGTGTGTACCATTAGTAACTTACTGCTACTCAGAGGACAATGTGTTCATTGGTTTTTCTGTTTGTTTGTTTTGTCCTGGTTTTGTTTTTTTTTTAAATTTGTTTGGAAAAGCCAGAGCTCTTACATCACAGAACTGTTTCATTCTAAGTTTCCATGAGTCTCAGGTAACATTTTCTTAGCTCTGAGAAACTTTGTCTTTTATGACCTCTGGGTGTAGAGATGAACTCTGAAGCGTTTCTTGACATTTCTCTCTTACATTCTCCTGCATGTTATCAGTTGTGTTATTTTTTCTTTCTCTCCTACAGATCCTGCTGTGAATTATAAAGATCTCATGGCTGTAGTGTATCTGGCTCATAGATCAGATGTAAACATGAGGGTGGTTATCTGTAGAAAGGTTAGTTGTCTTTAAAATTGGAATACTGTCCTTTAAGCCCATAAGCCATACAGTGTGCTATCTTAATTGATTTGCTTCTTGCTTTCTTTAGCAATCATTTAAACTAAAAATTATGTTACTGTGTGAATGATGAATATTGTGTATTCCAGTCCTTTTAAAAAGCAGAGTCTCTCTCATGATTGCCATGGTCTATCCTTGAGCTCTGTGGTAAAAGGTTGGACTTGATGATCTGTGAGGTCTCTTCCAACCTTGGTGATACTGTGATAATTTGTATTTTCTGCTGATTAGAGGCAGTAGACTCTTTGAATTACTGAATTTCTTTAACGAGTGCTTAAGACCATGATCAAAGTCCTGTTCATGTTCTTGATATTTTATTTTGAAAGAAAATATTGTAGTTCAAAATAGGGATTGTGGATGCAGGGAAGAGATAGGAAAATGTAGTTACTTTTTGGGGACCAAGCTCTCACTGGCTTGAATCACTGGAATTAGTACTGAATGAGAGACTGTATTATCTATTAAGATTTCTCAAAGTCACAAAACTGAACTGGTAATAGATGTCATTGGCAAGTTGTTAATACTGCACTTTTCCTAATTTTAGCTATTTAATAGTTCCTAACAAAGCATATTTTCTGTTCTAGATTTTGATTTTTTTTGTAGTCCAGTGGCTGTGCAGGATTATTTGTTATGTTAACTGGCTTTCTCAGGAATTGGTGCAGAAGAGTGGCTGAAATGTGAGAACTTGCCAGTATGCTTTGATAGTTTCTTCTTTTCCCTAGTGCTGAGAATTCTGGTGTTTGGTTTTTTTTTCAAATGTATATTTATCGTGAAAAATGTTTGTCTTGTTTGCTGCTTCTTAATTGATTGTGGCTCATCTATGAAGTGTTTTTTTAAAGCCATAAAAGCTTTAGTATTGTAAAATGTCTAGTTGAAAAAATAGGAGGAATACACTTACAAGCTAAAATTAATGTGTAAGTATGGCATGTCTTCTATCCTTAGGTTTTGCACCTTTTGCATTCTCAGTTGGATGCAGCACAACAGATTTCTCAGCAGCTGGGCTGGCAGGACACTTTGATTAGGCTGTTCCTGAAAGAAAACTCAGAGGTCCATTTTGGCTTTAAAGAGAACAGGACTGATTCCTCACGGGAAGAGGAAAAAAACCTTCGCGCTGAAGAGCTTCAGAAACATCAACCTGATAAGACAGAGGGAGACAAAACTGGCACTTTTACATCTGTTAATGGTTTATTTGATCAGTGGAGTTTAGAAGACAACAAATCCCTGGATGTGCCCACTCATTTCTCTGTAATGCCGCTGGAAGGTGCATCCACAGCAGAGATATCTTTCAGATCAGAGGTCCGAGAAGAATTGTGGCACAGTAATCCTTCACATTTGAGTTTGGATCTGTCCAGTGTTGACTCTTATGAACTGGCTGATACTGTGAATCAGATGACAGATAGCCAGCCCAGCACACCGTCACCAGTAGAGACCACAAAACCATTTTCTGGGCAGCCTGACAAAGAGCTGGGCGTTATAAATGATGTGGGCCTCAGTGCTGATCTGTCTTTATTTGAAAACCAAGGAGTAAGTAATTCACTTCCTCTGTGGTTAATTTCCCCAACTGTCTGCAATTCCTTCTTTAACCTTAATTGTCCTTTTTTTTTTAACTTCTTCCATCTTCCAACAGATTTCTAGGAAGCAGGAGTACTTCCTTTTATAATGTATATAGTTGCCTTAGGTTTTATGTTAAAAAAACTCCCAAGCCATCACAAGCATACAAAAAAAAAATACAAACTTCACCTCTCTCTTCCATATTTCAATGTCTTTTGTCTTCCAGAGGTTGCGTGGAGCAGACTTGCTGTGAAAAAATTGAGGGTAGCTAAGGGGCAGGTTGAAATAATGATGTAGAAGTCAAGTCAGTATGTATTACAATGTACAAGCAAGACACAGGCTCTGATATTTGCATTTTCCTGTATTTAGCAATGAGGCTTTAGACTGCAGACTTTCTAAAAACGCTGAAACATGCAAGCATAAGGACTGTGACAAATGAGAAATGCTTGGAAGGTTTTCTAGATCAGAATGGTTGTAAATATTTCTGTTATTTTGTAGGGAGGTGATAATGAACTCATACAGTTACTTACAGACATCCTACTGTTTATAATGTGGAAAGGCATTGAAAAATCTGATGATGCTGCTTGGATTGAGAGAGGACAAGTATTTTCTGCACTGACCAAACTGGGGATGTGTAATGAATTGCTGAGACCATCTGATGAAATAAAACTCAAGTGAGTGTATAGTTCATGGATCAGTCCTTTAACCTCTTTTGAGGAAAAAGGGAGAAAATAAGGGGCATTCACTAAGGAGAAGGAGTGAATGTTTCCCAGGAAGATGTACATTTCTTTCTTCTCTCTTCACATACTGTCAGAAATATACGCTGCAACCTATTTAGTAGTGTCGTATGGCCATGAGGTTTTGAGACTGCATCGTTGCTTTCATGAGCTTCTCAATCTCTTTTACCTCATTGGCTTATGGAGAAGACAGCAGTTATGTCACTAAAGACTAAGAGATTCAATTAAATACTTAATTGGATTTTTTAAAAGCCACTTACTCTTAGAGCATGTAATAATTACTTTGGGATTTTATTCTCTGTGCAGCTTGCTGGAGAAGATGTTAGAATGGTCAGTCACGGATAACAGAGATTCCAAAGCTCTCCCTACACATGCTGAAAATGCCTTCAGGCTCCTGCTAATTGTACAAGACTTCCTACAGGCAGAAGGACTAGTTAATTCAAATGTATGGACAGAAAAGGTATAGTAACTACATAATGGAAGCACTGTATATGGGCTGAAATAGTAAGGAAAAAGTTATCAGCTGTCATCCCTTCTAGGCATATGTTTTCAAACTTATAGATATTACAGGACAGAGGTTTAGAATGGAGTGAATTAGATTGCCCCTTAAAGAGTAAGAAAGTATTAATACCTACTACAGGGAATATAGTTAGCTTTGCAAATGAAATAAGCCTGGAAATGGTGTTCTTTGTTGAAAATCTAGGTCTCTTCAGACCGGCAGAAGATTTAGGAAACATAGAGGCTAATGAAATGATGTCATTTGGAACTTAAGCAGATTTTGCACTACTTATCAGTATGTGTGTCCTGAATAAATAACAGATCAGCCAAAACTCTGCTCTCAGTTGCAAGCTGAGAAATGTCATTTCTGGGCTTTAACCAGTATTGGAGTTCCAACATGATTTTGTGCATTCGTATGCAAATAGCTCTGTTTTGTACATCAGAGTGAGAAATACAACTAGCAAACGTAGTAAGTAGTAGTGTAAAGAAGCTCTCTGTCATCTGGATGAAAAAACCAAACCCATAATGTTAAGAGTCATAAGCATAGTAATTCTCAAATTGTTCTCCAGAATACCTGCTTGTAAGTAAACATAGCTAAAACTTGAAGCTTTTAGTTGTTTGGTTTTGAGAAGTCTCCTATTGGTAAATGCATTGGTTTCTGCTGCAAACTGGCTAATTATAAATGAGGTCTGAACTTTGGAGCAATGAGAGCTGTACTTAATACCAGCTCTGAATTGAAAATAGCAGTCCTCCCATAAATTATCCTTCACTGTGCCTGAGGAGAGTTTTAAACACTTCAATATTTCAAGCAGGACAGCTTTCAGTCTGCTGTAGAAGCCTTCAGGTGATTGTGAGGCTTAATGAAGAATGGATTTACATTTCAATAATTTATTGGAGAATCTATCCAAGTATATTAGGTTTAAGCAAAAATGTCTGGGTAGTGAATTGTGCCATTTGCCACGTGATTACTTTGTGCAAATCCTCTGTTTTCACAATAGCTTTTGGAAGAACTAGTGACCCTCACTGATAGCCTGTCGGTTTGGTACTCTGCTGGCCAAGAAGCAGTCCGACTTTCACAGGTGCAAGTCCAGGTGCTCCTTGGATTCATTGCACAAGATAACTTACAGGTTTGTTGCAAATTCCTGCAAGAGTCACTGTGTTTTAAGTGCATATTTGATGTAACTGTTGTTGGTTATAGAGGAGCTATTTGTGCCAGTGAACAGACTGATTGCAGTCCATCCTTCTACAAAGAATATGGTTTAGTGGTTCTTAATGCTTCCAAACTTGCTCTTCAGTTCTGTCAATGTGTAGCTCCTGAGAATGAGGAAGGTGAAGAGAGCAAGCTGTTTGAAGACAGGACTCTGTAGACTCTAGTGGCGTTAAGATAGTGATTCTGGTCATGACTTTTTATTTCTACCATGGAGTACATTTATTAGCATGAATGTATTCTATGGGAGAAATACCTACTATAAAATGGGCTCAGATTTATGTACATGAATTGCATGTGAGTTCTGTCAGATCAGCATTTCAAACAAACTTAGTAGAGCTGTACCTGGAGTATGAGCCCTTCAGTAAAACTTGTAGTTTAAGTATGGCATTGTCTTAATGCAGCTATGTGACTTTGGGGGTTGCAGTTGACTCAGATTTGGTCATCACAGAATAAAAAAATGATCATATCCTCATTTATGTTAGTACTGCATTCAGTTTTGGGCTTGCCAGTTTAAGAGAGACGGGGATCTGCTTGATAGAGTCCAATGGAGGGCTACAAGGATGATTAAGGGACTGGAATACATGCCTTATTTGGAGAGGCTGAGGGACCTGGGGCTTTTTAGTCTGGAGAAGAGAAGACTGACAGGGGGTTAATAAATGTTTATAAACATCTGAGAGCTGGGTGTCAGAAGCTGGGGAACAGGCTCTTCTCACTTGCTTCTTGTGATAGGACAAAGAGCAGTGGACATAAGCTGCAGCACAGGAGGTTCCACCTCAACACAAGGGGAAACTTGTCTACTATAAGGGTCACAAAGCACTGGAATGGGCTCCCCAGAAGGGTTGTGGAGTCTCCTTTGCTGGAGAGTTTCAAGACCCATCAGGATGCATTCCTCTGTGATCTGAGCTAGACTGTATGGTCGTGCTCTGGCAGAGGGGCTGGACTTGATGATCTCTTCCAACCAGTCGTGGTCAGTGCCTATATTTGACGCGTGTGCCTTCATGTTACCTGGGATGCAGCTAGAATATGTACATACTCCTGTGCTGAAAAGATAGAGCACAAATTACTCTTTTGAGAGTTGCATTCATTTTTGTTGTTTGTGTAGGTCTGTGCTATGGCAGCAGCCAAACTAAACACCCTCCTTCAGACCAAAGTGATTGAAAGTCAACCTGAAGCGTGCTACCTCCTGGGGAAGCTTGAAGGCATCTTGAGTAAATCAATTGAAGAGAAAACAGAAACTTACTCATTTCTGATTCCCCTTGTTCGGACATTGGTATCCAAGATCTATGAACTTCTTTTTATGAACCTGCATCTCCCTTCGTTGCCTCCTACCAATGGCAGCCCATCTTTCTTTGAGGACTTTCAAGAATACTGCAGTTCTGATGAGTGGCAGGTTTATATTGGCAAATATGTAAGTAGTAGATTCTTTGGTATTGATTTCCCTCTCTTTTTAACCGTAAAAGCAGAGCAACAAATTCAGAAATTCCCTTGTGCTTTTTGTTCTGTTGTGGTGGAACCAGATTATACCAAATATGAAGCAGTATGAAGAGAATTCATTCAGACATGATAATGAGCAGATGGCACTTTATTGGAAGGATTGTTATGAAGCATTTATGGTGAACATGCACAGGCGAGACCGGGAGAGAGGAGAAAGTAAGCTTAAATTTCAGGTAAGGTTTGGATTGAGTGCTAGTTTCTCTTAAAATTCAAGAGTTGCCTTCTACAAGATGGAGAAACTGAATTCCAGGGTAAAATCTGAATCAAAGTGATTGCATGGTGGGTGATTGATTAAGATTTTATGGTCAGTGTGACTATATAAATTGCAGCATATGAATTTTAGTTTTGGCCTTTTTGTTTAAGGGTCTTATTTGTAAAGAGAGTTATTTCAGGGCAGTAGGCCTTCCTCATAATGTAGCAACCTAGAATTATGTTCACCTATAAGCTGTGCCTTGTTTTACTCTGATTTGTGTTTTGAATTATTAAAACATCATCTCCATTATGAGATGAGACAATGTGATTTAAAAAAAAATCTTTTTCAAGCCTACTTTAAAACAGTGAAAAGATTTGAAACTGTGAACAATTCCTATTTAATATGGGGAAGAATTGTTTCTGAGCTGACCTTTCTGTGTATGTTCCAGATCAGTTTAAGTCTCTATAGCAAGTAGAGCAAAATTACTTTTCTCTTATTTTGTCTATCTCTTTTTAATAAGGATTCTTGTAGCAAGTCTTTTTTTTTATACAAGTAGCTTAGGGAGCAATACAGTGTAAGTCACATTCTGGAATACTAGAGTTAAAAAATCATGCCTATTATAATAGGATTTTCAATACTGGCCACATTTTAATGATGAAAAATTGCCTTCCTATGGATTCAGTGTTGACTTCAGTTGGTGTTCGGCACTGTTTCTTCCGGGAAATTTCTCTCAAACATTACCTTACATTTTCAGACATTTTTACTGCTAAGCTTGTCTGCTGCATCTTCATTTATGAGAAGCTTTGCATGCCACAAAACTGTGTTTTCAAAAATGAGACCTATTTCAGTGCTACTTTTATTTTTAATGGTCTTTCAGGAGCAGTTTGTGGAACCATTCACCAGAAAGTCTCGACAGGAAAATCTGAGATACAACAGTATGCTAAAGCAACTTAATAGTCAACACACAGCTACTCTGAGACAGTGGAGAGCAGCTCAGCTTTACTTGCTCTCTGAACGTGGTCCTTGGTCTGAAATGTAAGAGTGAAGTTCTTAAATCAAACTGCATATGTGTAGATGGAATTTGGTCACATGTCTAACTTAGTTTCCTATGGCTAGAACCTTGTCAAATTGACTCTGATAACCATTCTTGAGGTATGATGTTAATATTTAACGTATCTTTTATAGTGTTTTCTACATTTAATTACTCTATATTAAAATGCAAAGTCTGATGTGTAATGCTAAGATGTTTATCTGAATGCTCTTTCCCAAAAACAGTTCTTGATAAATAAATATCAGTTATCAATAAAGTGATTGCAAAAACTTTTTGAGGGATCTTACAGGTCAGTGGGTCCCAAGGAAGTGGTGGAGATGCATTCTCTGGAAGTGTTCATGAAAAGCCTGGATGAGGCACTTAGTGCCATGGTCTAGTTGATAGGCTAGGGCTGGGTGCTACGTTGGACTGGATGATCTTGGAGGTCTCTTCCAATCTGGTTAATTCTATGATTCTACTGGAAAAGAAAATACAGACTCATTACATAAAACCTCAAAGTTAGTGTTATGAAGCAAATTTCACTTTAAAAGAATTTTGCCTTAGTTTTTTAAGAATTTCTGAGTAAATTTTTTTTTTTAATTGTTTTTAACTGCAAGTGTAAACAATTTGGTGTATTTCAGTAGAAAAAAAAATCACTGTTTTCAAAATGCTTTAGGAGGATGGGAGCTGCAGTATGGAATACAAAATGAAAGTGCAGTTCATTGCTTTTGTGTTTTGCAGTAGCTGACCAGTGTTTTTCAGAAACTTGCCCTCTTCTGTAATCAGTTTGTTCACATAGGTCTTCACCTTCTTTTAATTGTTTTTATGAATGTTCTTGTTTCCCTAGGAAGCAGCATCCTATTCACTGGAAACTTTCAAATGTGGAAAATGTTTCACGTATGAGACTAAAACTAGTGCAGAATTACAACTTCAACTCTCATCAGGATGCTAGTGACCAGAGAGATAATTTAGGTAAAGTTGTGTTTGCTATTTGATTTGGGGTTCTTCAGTCATTGCTGAGGAAAGATACCGACTTCAGTCTTCGTGCTCAAGCATCAGTGTATGGTAGACACCAAAATCTTGTTTTTTCTGTATTTCCTCTATAGTAAAATGTGTAACCTAGGGGTGATGCTTAGACGTCAGACATCATCTTCCTACTGAGTAGAATTAATTTCCCCATTCATTGAAATGTGATTTTTGTTGTTTTTTTGGTTAAAAATAAAACACTCACACAAGTTTTCCTGCATATAATTATTTTTTCATGGAAAGGAAACAAAGAGCTCAGAGTAAGCAGACAGTATTTGTTTAAAATCTCATAGAGCTCCTGATTAAAATGTGTACATATGAAGTGCTCTGCCCCAGTTCTGAATTAATGATGTAGAGTGTTCTTTAAGTGAAGTATATTGGATATCAAGACTCAAACAAAGAAAACCAAACCGAAACAGCACTCTTGTAAACCTGAGTAAAACCCAAATGCATTGTATTTCCCTGAAATCTGCACGTCTTAACAATGTCAGGCAGAGCACTGCATCATGTTTTATTGGAAATGTCCACATCAGAATTCAGTTTATAATTTTGTAACATGTTTATCTCTTTATAATGTTATGGTGTGAAATGTATTTCAGGAAGTATTTTCAATGTTCTGCCGTCCCCTAAAAGTATTGTAGAGGTCTGGTTGCTTCTTGGTTAAAACTGTGATTCAGCAATAGAAGATACACTCAGTAGTTTAGATGTCTGAAAATGTTGTAGCAAAATCATTTCAGAGTTGAGTCTGTTTGTTATTTATGATAGGTGTGTACCAGACACAGCCCTCTAGTGAGTCACTGCTTCTGGAGGTGGTGAAGCAGGTGAAAGTAAGTGACTTGGAAGATGATGTTCTTGAACTACCGGAAGAAGACACAGCAGCCAGTTCAAATTTGTAAGTACAGCAAAGTAGAATAGTTGAAATATGTTCGTGTGCTAAGATTAAGGAATGAGAAACCACTTATGGAGTTGATTAGCAAACAAGACTTCCCTCATTCTTTGGCCTTAATAAACCAATCCATGGCTTTGTAATAGCATTGGATAGCATAGAAGTTGACATTTAATTTATATTTGTCAACAGTGACACACGAAGAGCTCCAGGGAAAAGACGGCTGAGTACATGTTTGTGAGGATCCATTATTGATTCATTGCTCACAGTTGGTCTGAAGCTGGAGAGCAGCCAGGAAGAAAGGGACCTGGGGATAATGGTAGATAGTAGGCTGAATATGAGCCAGCAGTGTGCCCAGGTGGCCGAGGGAGCCAAAGTCATCCTGGCCTGTATCAGGAATAGTGTGGCCAGTGGGCCCCTCTATTCAAGAGAGATGTTGAGATACTGGAACGTGTCCAGAGAAGGGCAGCGAAGCTGGTGAGAGGCCTGGAGCACAGCCTTGTGAGGAGAGGCTGAGGGAGCCTGTAGAAGAGGAGGCTCAGGGGTGACCTCATTGCTGTCTACAACTATGTGAAGGGAGGCTGTAGCCAGGTGGGGGTTGGTCTCTTCTGCCAGGCAACCAGCAATAGCACAAGAGGACACAGTCTCAAGTTGTGCCAGGGGAGGTCTAGGCTGGATGTTAGGAGGAAGTTCTTCCCAGAGAGAGTGATTTGGCATTGGAGTGTGCTGCGCAGGGAGGTGGCGGAGTTGCTGTCCCTGGAGGTGTTCAAGAAAAGCCTGGATGAGGCACTTAGTGCCATGGTCTGGTTGACTGGGTAGGGCTGGGTGCTAGGTTGGACTGGATGATCTTGGAGGTCTCTTCCAATGTGGTTGATTCTATGATTTTATGAATTGTTGAGGCTTTTCAGCTATGTATATTGTCTATAATGCTCAAGTGGCAGTCAACCCTGTAAGGACTGAAATTAGTGCTTGTCTATAGATGCCAGGGCCATTCCCTTTACCATCAGTTGTATAACATGGATGTTTGCTTGCTTAGCATTAAGATGATAGACAGTTCCCTGTGTTAAAAAGCATTCCAAAGAGAAAGCTTGCTGTGCTTCTTCCGTGTCACTTCTGTGATGTGGAGCAGGGGGGAGGGACATGGAGTGGAGCTGGTATGGGGCAAGGGAAAGATAGTAAGTACCTCACTCAAGTAGCTGAAGATGCGATAGGAGGGAGCCTGTATGTTTCTGTGCTATTGAAGTGCAACCATTCAAATTTGATTCTTTTTCACTGCACTCTTACCAAGTTCCTACAATTGTATAATCTACCCAACACTGTAACACTTAATACTATTTTTTGCAGGGATGAGAAAGATGAGCAAAGTCAGAAAGAAAAGCTAATAATGTCTGAAGATTGTGAACTCATTACAATAATTGATGTAATACCTGGTAGGCTGGAGATCACTACTCAGCACATCTATTTTTTTGATGGTAGCACTGAAAAAGAGGAAGGTGAGCATGATCAGTATCTCTTTCTTTTCAGTGTAGTTCAGCATTCTGGTTTTAGTAGACTGAGTTTGGTCAAAGTAATTGTGGAGAGGCAAGTCATGGATCTGTACTTACTGTTGTACTTGGCTGTCAGTAGCTGACTGATCCCTTCAGAATAGAGAATCTGGAACTATGCTTGCTGAGCTGTTACATTGATTCACTATTCTTAGTATATATTAACTAATTTAGTATTTTTTTTTCTTTAATTTCTGAACTGAAAAAAGACATTATCTCTAATTTGCTACTTAAATGGCATCTCCCTGGAAAAAAGTTTCACTTATACATTGATTACCAAACAGTAGTAAGTAATGAGTGAAAAGTAGTCGTATGTAATCAATAATTGTCTATATGAGTTCAGTGAACTTTAGTAGAATAGATACAGTTGAGTATGAGAACAGTGAACTGTTTTACAAATTATGGTAACATTTTCAATATCAGTATATCCAGAAAGTTGATTTTTGGAAATTCTAAACATAAAAGCTTCTATCTGAGTTTCTTTAAGGAAGAAAATGGCTTTAGTTTATATATTTGTTCTTAGAATACATTTGTAATGTGTCTTTGATCAAAAAGCAAAACCAAATTCTACATTACATCAGATATTTCCTACTGCCTCTATTTCAGCAGAACAGTAACTGAAGTTTATAATATTTTCCTAGCAAAATGGTTAATCAAATCATATATAACATTTACCTTTTCTAGGAATAATTCTGTGATGATTGGAAATAACACTGCATTATGTCTGTGAGGAGCTTTTGATATAGTTTAAGTCAATAATCAAAGTGGTCTTCCTAGGGGTAGGTTTTGATTTCAAATGGCACCTTTCCCAAATTCGAGAGATACATTTGCGCCGGTACAACCTGAGGAGGTCAGCTTTGGAAATCTTCCTTACAGATCAAACCAATTACTTCCTCAACTTCAATAAGGAGGTATGCACTTCCTTTATTTCCTGGATTTACGTTGTTAGCAAAGGTATCAAGTTTGCTGATTGTGTCTGATTTGAATCTGGTGTCTTTCATAATACTGTAACAGACTTGCTCGATATAGCCATTGTGAGAAACTCATTTGCAGTTTGTGGAAACCTCAGTCTGGCATCTAGAAAGTGATTAATTTGGAAAAGATGGATAAAACAAGGTTCTTCTTTTTCCTGTCTCTCTCTCACTCTCTAGTATAGAACAATTCAACTAAAATCACATCAATACTAATCTAAATAGCTCGAAGCCCACACATATTTTTAAGTATGCTGAGCAAGTTAATTACAAATCCAAAAGGGACTTTCTATTTTGTCACAAGATTGGAAACCATTGCTGTTTCTTTATTCCGTGGTTTAGGATTAGTGAACTTTTCCCCCTCCCCTCTCTGCATAATGTCACTGTTCCTTTGTATGTGGGACTAAGATAAATATCAGAACCTAGGGTGAGTTATGTACTAGTAGGTTAGTTTATGAATAGCTCCTGTAAAATATTGTGTGATTTGTTTTGGTGGTTTGGGGCTTTTTAAGTAAATAAACCTTTGCAATAGTTTTGTGGGGAAGACACTGCTATAACTTTATTTGAATAGAAGCATTTCCTAGGAATCTTCTTGGGTAGTGATGATTTTCTGTGTAGGATGCATTCACACAAAATAATCCCAATAAAACTTTGTAACATTGCCTTTGTATTCTATAACTGAAGGATGTCACATCCATCCACATACATGTGATTTATGCAGCAAGAAGTGTAATTGTTCCATTTATTTCACATCTTAAGTAGCAGAGAAGTTGTTTACCTGTCAGCTTCAGTATCCAAATAATTCTTTTATTAATGCTGTTTTCTAACAGGTACGAAACAAAGTCTATAGTCGAATACTGTCACTGCGTTCTCCAAATATTTCTGGGACCAGATCTCCACAGGAACTTTTTAAAGCTTCAGGTTTGATGCAGGTATGAGATTTCAGTATAAATGACCCAGCAAGAATGGAAAACATGTAGCAGGGTTGCTTTTGTTTTGAGTCCATGATCTTCAGTGCAAATAATTTTCCCTGCTACCTTTGCGTGGTGGGGCTCTAAGTAAAAGCTATGAGAAGATTAAGCAGGAAATATGGTCTTAAGAGAATTAGTAATATTGCTAGGAAAGGATAATGTCTAAATGTTTGTATAACTAAACATTGATACATTTTTAAAGGTAATAAATGTAGTTTTGTCTTTCATCTCTTTAAGTTGCAGTTACTGGTTTTTTTTTTGAGGCAGGAAGCTTGACAAATTACTTTTAAGATATTGGAATTACTTCGATTTTTCTTTGTTTCCCTAATAAAAGTTGTCCTGTCGTATGTTTACAAGGAGAAAATACCACCTATACTGAAATATGCCTGTCACACTATGGGTAGACTTTCTGAGCACAGCTCTGTCTGTTCTTTGGTTTAAAATACAATACTGGAGCAAAGGCCCAAGGACAGTGTTATTTGAGTTTCTGCACCAAAAGACGCAAGGGAGAACACTTTATAAAGAAGTTTTGACCTTTGAACTCCAATGGATTTTGACGTTGTGGTCTTCTTTGCTGCAGTACCTGTTTATCTGCCTCCTTTTTGTTTCTTTAATTTCTGTTTTTCTTCTCCTTTTTAATTCTGAGACTGACAGTTGTCTGCATTTAACACAGTGCTGGCATCAATCAGGGATGTCATTTCAGTGAAATATAGGTAGCACAGTCACCAAATCAAAAGACAAGTAGACTCATTAACAGAAACTATATTTGGCCTTCAACATCATTCTTAATCCTATGCCTTTCACTTTCCAATGCTATCCCTTGGCAGAAAAATACTGACACTGCTGTTACCTTTGACATAGTGACTTCCATGCTATCTTTTTTTTTTCCTTCAGAAATGGGTGAATAGAGAAATATCCAACTTTGACTACCTTATTCAGCTGAACACAATGGCAGGACGAACTTACAATGACCTTGCTCAGTATCCTGTGGTAATTAAAAAAAAAATCTTTTTTTGCCAAATGTATGATTTTTTTTCTATTCTGAAAGATGGATTTTTAGTACAAATTTGATCTTGGACTTTTTTTTTTCTTTTTTCCTTTTTTTTATTCTTTTTGTATAGTTTCCCTGGATTTTGCAGGATTATACTTCAGAAGAACTGGACCTGAATAATCCTGCTGTCTTTAGGGATCTCTCTAAGCCCATAGGAGTGGTCAATGAAAAGAATGCAAAGGCTGTGAAAGAGAAGTATGTATTTGAACTTACATTTCTCTATCTTTTCTGAGTCTCCAGGCTAATAACGCATTTTAAAAATAAAGTAGCAACAGTGAAAGTTTTAAAAGCTAATTTTATAAACATCACAGATGCCTTTCCAAAGGTTCTTGATTTGTTGTTCTTGCTGCATTCAGATGAGGGTGGTGAGGCTGGTGAGAGGTCTGGAAAACATGACCTATGAGGAGCAGCTGAGGATGCTGGGGTTGTTTAGTCTGGAGAAGAGGAGGCTGAGAGGGGACCTTATTGCTCTCTACAACTACCTAAAAGGAGGTGGTAGTGAGGTTGGAGCTGGTCTCTTCTCCCTAATTACTAATGATAGGACAAGAGGAAATGGCCTCAAGTTGCATCAGGGGAGGTTTAGGTTGGATGTTGGGACGAAGTTCTTTACTGAGTGGGTGGTCAGGCACTGGAACAGGCTGCCCAGGGAGGTGGTGGAGTTGCCATCCCTGGAGGTGTTTAAAAAACGTGTGGATGTGGTACTTGAGGCTATGGTCTAGTGATTAAGGATGCTGGGATGAAGGTTGGAATGGATGGTCCTGGTGATCCTTGCCAACCATAGCAATTCATAGTGATTAAATGCTGTGCTGAGGGATTTGGTTTAGTCAAGGACTTGTCAGTGTGAAACCAATGATTGGACTTGATGATCTTGAAAGTCTTTCAGTCTAAGAAATTCTGTGATTCTGAGTTACCTTATATGCCACTGGAAGGACAAACCTACTGTTGTAAATTTTCAGTTGTTTCTCAGATGCAGAGATTAAAAGACTGAAAGGATATAGAAACACTTAATTTAATGGTTTGGCAGCTTGAAGAGAGATGCTATCTCACATCTTCAAGATAAGGAATGTGAAATCATACCGATGATTTGAGCTGTCTGTGCTGAGAGATAGCATTGATCCTGCATCTGTTTCCTGCTCTTTTTTAAAAACACAGATAATTATCTTTTGAAATAAAATATGCTGTTCTCTTTTGAAATAAAATATACCTCAGAAACTTCTAGAAACTCTTCTTTAGGTAGAAATGAGAAGCGCATACACAAAATCATTGCTGTAGTGATCCTTCCTAGTTTTGCTAACGTGGGGGGTGAGTGTGCACTAATATGAGATGGTAGTTATCAGGGATCTTCCAAAACCAGCTTTTTTTCTGGAAACTTGGAACATGGACACTTTTCTGTGAATGATTAGGTTCTGTCCCTGGCTGTAATGAAGTTTGCTCTGTAGAAGTATGTTTGACTGTAATTTCTCTTACTGGTCTCTTACTGCAGAATGATTGTGCTAGGAGAAAAGGAAATGGGCATGAGTGTTAAATAAAATCTCTCTCCTCAATCCTGAACACAGTCACATGCACACTTCTTTTTTTTTTAATATATATATATATATGTGTGTGTGTGTGTGTTTTAAGTCTTGCAGGAAACTTTAATAAGTCCTTTCAATAATAGTTACTCAGCTTAGTGGTGTGGGGATTTTTTTGTCTGCTGTTTAAAGTCACGCCAAATCAGATCTGTCTCATCCTTTGTCCCACTTCTGACAAGTGATAACAAATGCCTAGGGCAGAGCTTAAGAACAGGCATGCAAAAGGTTCATCCAGTGTACATTTCTGTCTTTCAGCACTCTTCTGTTCAGGCACTTTAAGTCAGAATGAGACTCCATGTGTTTAATGGGACTTAATGTATTTTTCTCCTATGGCTTGCTGTGATTGTTTCTTTTGAATCCTTGTCTACAAGAGGTGTAATCCACATGTAAATCAACTCTGGTGCTCAGTTGTGTTTATAAAGGTTTGTTTTTTTCTAGATATGAAAATTTTGAGGATCCCCTTGGGATAATTGACAAATTTCACTATGGGACACATTATTCAAATGCTGCTGGTGTCATGCATTACCTCATTCGGGTGGAACCTTTCACTACACTTCACATCCAACTTCAAAGTGGCAGGTATGTAGTGAGCAAAAAAATCCTTCTACTGAGGACATGATCAAAGTCTAACCTGAATTTTCTTGTCCACAGATTTGACTGTGCTGACAGGCAGTTCCACTCTATTCCTGCCACCTGGCAGGCTCTCATGGACAATCCCAACGATGTCAAGGAACTTATTCCAGAGTTCTTCTATTTTCCAGAGTTCCTGGAGAATCAAAATGGTAAATTGACTTATGAGAGTATTTTGAGAATAGAAAAGTGTTCCTGTATTGTTCAGAAAAGAACTGTTACTTCCACTTATGGATTTTGTGGAATACTTATTTTATCATTGCAGTATGCTTGTAGAAATTAGTTTTCATCAACATGATGATTCCAGACTGTTTAATGAGCACACCAGTTGTGTGCTAAACGTGTAACATTTAAAGTTTGCTTAAAACTCAGACTGCAGGCTTAGGGATAGCTAAAAATAGTGTTGTTTACCTAGCATAAAATATCAGAGAGCAAGAGTTAATGCTGATTAAACACCAAACATTAGTACAGATTAATTAGTATACTTTTTACTGAGTTCATTGAGTGATAGTTTGGACTACCACTCAATGAACTCAGTAAAGGAAAGGCCTTTATTTGTTTATAGGTGACCAGCTTGTTTTCTGCTTCCTATCATTGCCTTACAGTTCAGTGTTAAGACTCCTGATTTTAGAGACATGTTAGGTTTCAGTACACATCAGAAGGAGGAAATACAAGAAGACAGCAGCAGTTTCACCCATATATAAAGCTGACTGAGAAGACAGCATTCTGCATTCTGAAATGAGACTCCTAGCCATTCATTGCACAGGGAATTGTTTCTCTTCCTAGTACGTAACTGAAAGTGGAGTTATATGTTTTTGCTGCTGCTAGTTTAGTCTTCTAGCTACAATCTACTACAGGTCTAAGCTACAAAAATTGGAAACAGCCAAATCACTTTGAAAAGTCATTTATGTATTTAGAGTTGTTCTAATGCAAGCTGGTGAGATTTAAGACTTCTTGAAGGCCATGATTCTGCAAGTGTTTAAAACTGTAAATAACTTCATTCTTATAAGTAACCTCATTGAAAAATTTTGGACTCTTAATCCCAGGAAAAAAAAAAAAGGCAAATGCAGGTATATATACAGAGGTAGTGATAGAGTGATAGAGTCATGCTGCTTTTAAACTTGAGACTTCAGTTTTGAAGTAAATTAGATGCTTTCAACAATTCTTATGCTGTATCGTTTAACATTTTAAGCGTTAATAGCATAATTTGACCTCCTGTGTCAATGGGAGGGTTATTGGAGATTTACATTAAGATTTATTTCAGTATCCTTCCTTGACACTGAAAAAGGAACACTTTTACATCATTATTTAGAAATCCACATATTTGAGATATTTTTTAGTAATTCTTAAAATTCTCCAAATTATTCACTAGGTTTTAACTTAGGTCAGCTTCAGATGTCCAAGGAAGTGGTAAATGATGTTGTTCTCCCTAAGTGGGCCCACTCCCCAGAAGACTTCATTTATAAACACAGGAAGGCTCTGGTAAGATGATGTATATATTTACAAAGTAGCAGTAGAAAAAATATACATACCTATCTCATTGTGTAAAATACTGGGACTACGTTCAAACTACAGTTATGGTTGCATTTGACATTACAAGTACCATTACAACTTCCAGTTAAAAGCACTGTGCTAAAGAGAAGAAAAGAACAAAGGGACACAGTCTCAAGTTGTGCTGGGGAAAGTATAGGCTGGATGTTAGGAGGAAGTTCTTCACAGAGAGAGTGATTGCCATTGGAATGGGCTGCCCAGGGAGGTGGTGGAGGCACCGTCCCTGAAGGTGTTCAAGAAAAGACTGGATGAGGTACTTAGTGCCATGGTCTAGTTGACTGGGTAGGGCTGGGTGCTAGGTTGGACTGGATGATCTTGGAGGTCTCTTCCAAGCTGGTTGATTCTATGATTCTATGATTCTAAGATACTAATCTTCTGGAAGTTTATTGCTTTAGGAAACAAAGTGCAGAATAAGATGGATTTAGGTGATAAGCCTTCCCTTGCTTTCTACAAGTTATTCCTGTGTGGTACTAGGGAAGTAGCAGCTTACCTTCCCTTGTACAGTTGGGTTTCAGTAGCCTAGATGTGCTATGTTGTTGTATTAAGTTACCATCTTATGTGACAGTCACTACCTTTAACACATAGATGTTATTGTGCTCCTATCCTGTCCGTTGTTATATACCTAGTTTGTGGGTGCTCTTAGTTCAGGAATTAAATAACTTTCATATAAAGTAATGAATACTTCAGGAAGGGAGCAGTACTTTTCTTAGTAAAAGGAATGTTTTTCACTTCTAGGAATCTGAGTACGTCTCTGCTCACCTTCATGAATGGATAGATTTGATTTTTGGCTACAAGCAGAGGGGACCAGCTGCAGTGGAGGCACTCAACGTGTTCTATTATTGTACTTATGAAGGTACAGAGCAGTATGCTCTCTTGTCATCACACTTGTGGGTATTCAATATTAGACAGAAAACACTTGATTCGTGACCATCCCATATAGAAGCACATATTAAGGCTACAGAATTATAAATTAAATATGGCAGTATAATTTGTAATTTGTAATCAAGTAGCCACAATATTTGATGCTTCCTCATTTGCTTGCTTGAAAGTATTTATGGAAAGAGGTTTCTAGTGGTTTAGGAGCCAAATAAAGTTGCTTAAAACCAGCAAATATTGAAGACAACTATTTGTCTATTAATTCTGAAGGTGAATTTTGGTTGGCTTTTGTTTATAGCTTATTGCACATATGAAGTATATTAAATTCATGTCATAAGACAAAAGCTTTTATATTCTTGCACTTCTTACTCTTTAAATTCCATGTGCAGAATGGAGTTTTCAGTGGAGATTTTCCTGCATTTTCTGTGGAGATGTGGTTTTGAGACTTTCCTGGGGTGATAGTGCTGCAAGAATTTCAAGTTTTTCAATGTTTATTGACCCATGTCAGTTCTCAATAATTTGTTGGACTATGTCCTTTTTTTTCCTACCCTTCATCATTCTGGTTGTGATCCAGGGGCTGTGGATTTGGATGCTTTAACAGATGAGAAAGAAAGAAAAGCTTTAGAAGGGATGATAAACAATTTTGGGCAAACTCCCTGTCAGCTGTTAAAGGTAATGCTCTTTCTTCCCTCTCAATCAGACCTTTGAGGTTAAATCCAACTGATTTACAAAGGATTTCTGAAAAAATGAAAAGACAATGATTTGTAATTTTAGGAATGTTAAGTCCTTACCATTTGCAAAGGTCACACTGATGGAAATTTAGCATACCATTTTCAAAATAAATTAATTTGCTTTGAAATGGGAAATTAGATGCTTAAGAGTCTGGATTTACCAATAATATTCTGACTATCTTGCATGCCTTTAATAGGTGGATAAAATGGTCTCATTTTGATATTCTTTCAAATACTGTTTCCTAGGAGCCCCATCCACAGAGGCTGTCAGCAGAAGAAGTAGTGCAGAGACTGACTAAAAGTGATACCTCTACTCTGAATCTCTTCCAACACCTCACTGAACTGAAATCGTTCTTCATAGAGGTAGATAGATATGTTACTTGAAAGTGTTTAAAATCTAATCTGAATGTTCTGATGTATTTGAAACAAAAGGTCATAATCTAGATGAAAACAAATTTGCTTCCTAGTTAAAGAAAATAATTTAAAATGTGGTGTGTATAAAATCAACTCTGTCTTTGTTTTTGCTGGCTGCTTGTGTATGGTTCTTGTTTGAGTGTTAGTTAGCCTCCAAACCAAGAAAGCTAAAAATGTCACTGATGGTATCTGAAGACTCACTCGACTTAGCTGCTAAACTCACTGATTCAGGAAAAATCCAGGGTTTAATTTCTGGTGTTTGTGACAAAGCATACCTGCTTCAACTGATTATGTGTGTGCCTGTGGCTTAGAGTGCTGTACATATCAGATATTGATTCCAGAGGCCTTGGGTCCTACTCTTTACAGGTTCTAGATTGTCCTTTTTGAATATAATGGAACCAAACCAGTGTCCTTTCTCTTAGGGAATCAGTGATGGTGTGCCCATTGTCAAAGCGGTTGTCCCCAGAAATCAGTCACGTTCCTTTATTTCTCAGGGAAGTCCAGAGATCTTGGTAAGTTGCATGTGTCAATACTATTCTTAGACAGCAGATAGTCAAAGAGGTGTATTTTTTTCGTAGAGCTTGTATAGCAACAGTTCTTCAGTGTTCATATTCAGATGTATCTCTTTAATCAGTGTCAGCTCTAAGTTGAGTATTTGTCTTCTATGGGATAGCTGTACTGAATTTGTTGAATGGCATTTAAGAGCTGCTGAGACATGAGTGTAAGTTGTAGTGAGGTGTATTGTGAGTTGCCCAATTGATCCACTTCCATGGCAGCAATTGATTTCCTAATGCAATGCAGTCCAGCTTTAAAATAACAGAATCAAGTTATTAATGGCACCATTCCATTTATAATTACTTTCCAACCCATATATTAGACAGTACTGGATGTGGTGTGTACACACTCCAAAAGGCCTGCACTGTTCCTGAGATTAACCTTGGCACCTCCATTTGTCAGTGTAAGTACTGTGGTGGGTGGCCAAGTGATGACAGAGGAAAGTATTTTTATATTTACATTGGTATATAAGGTCTGCATAGTGGTCTTTGTGTACTAATACATATCTTTTGCAGGAAAGAATGTTATTTTTCAGCATTCCTACTTTGTAGGTCAAAATTACTATCCTAGCTTCGTGTGGTACGTGCTTAGGTCATTTGGACACACCTAAAATTCTCATTCTGTTTTTTCTAAATATCTAATTAAAATAACCTTGACTATTTTGATTCCTTTCTTACTTTCTCAGAAATAGAACTGTAGTATGACTTTTTTTTTAACTATCTGTGTTAATATGTGAACTAGTCATGGTTACTATTTCATAGAAGAGGATCAATTTAAACTAAAGGAATTTTTTGAGGGGGTTGATTGATTTTTTTGTTGTTTGAGATTTTTGTCTCTTCCCTGTTCCTTTTCCCCTGGAGTTTCTCTGACCTGTCTAGAAGATACGCTTTCCTAACTTGATAATATGTGTGACATGTGGATTAACTCATCAATAGAACAGTGGTGGGGAGGAAGGTCTGCATGCTTTTCTCTTGTGGTAGATTTTGAAGAAGCCTATGATGGATTTTCTGCAGCTTCATTACCATTACAGGCAAGCAGGAAACATACTTTTAATTTACTTTTTTTTTCCTATCAAACTTCTTTAGGTAACAGCAAGTCTGAACTGCATTATTGGAACTCATGGATGGCTACCTTATGATAAAAATATTTCCAACTATTTTACATTCATCAGAGATACAACAGTGACAAATCCCAAGTAAGCAAATGATAAGGAGGGGTGCAGATGAATGCATCTCCCATAATAACATAGAGCAGTTGCTCAACAAGCAGTGGATTGCACTGTTTGCATTGTCTGAGTTTTCACCTAAGAATGCATCACAGTATCACCAAGGTTGGAAGAGACCTCACAGATCATCAAGTCCAACCCTTTACCACAGAGCTCAAGGCTAGACCATGGCACCAAGTGCCATGTCCAATCCTGCCTTGAACAGCTCCAGGGACGGCGACTCCACCACCTCCCCAGGCAGCCCATTCCAGTGTCCAATGACTCTCTCAGTGAAGAACTTTCTCCTCACCTCAAGCCTGAATGTTCCCTGGCGCAGCCTGAGGCTGTGTCCTCTCGTTCTGGTGCTGGCCACCTGAGAGAAGAGAGCAACCTCCTCCTGGCTACAACCTCCCCTCAGGTAGTTGTAGACAGCAATAAGGTCTCCCCTGAGCCTCCTCTTCTCCAGGCTAACCAATCCCAGCTCCCTCAGCCTCTCCTCATAGGGCTTGTGCTCAAGGCCTCTCCCCAGCCTCGTCGCCCTTCTCTGGACACGCTCAAGCATTTCGATGTCCCTCCTAAACTGGGGGGCCCAGAACTGACCATCTTCTGATGGTCAGTAATACTCCCTCTAATCTGTAGCATTGTTCTGATAAAGGATGATGTAAGTGGCACTTCAAGGTTCTTCATTCTTAGAGCTACTTCAGGTGTGTGGATTTGTTGTTGTTTTTTTCCCTACCAATCTATCATAAAAATTTATCTTGGAATCTGGGATGGACTGTCTTCATACTTCCTTACGCTGTAGTGCAGTGGTGGGTTTGTTTATTTGGATTCCTTTTCTACTGTGACGTTACAGTACTTAGTAGGCACATGAGTTGTCCGTACAGAATCAAATTGCATAAAAGACTGAAAAGATCTAAGGTGAAATCTTGCTTTCCCTTGCTGATAGCACTTAATTTCACTTTTTTCTTTTTCATTTAAATTAAGTATAGTCTCTTCTGTAGGTGGAATTTCTTATTAATGTTTAAGAATGTAGGAAGTACCAAAGATGTTGGTATCAACTAAGGTTACTCTTAACTGCTTGTCATTTGCCCACAGAACACAACGCAGCATGAGTGGTCCTTTTGCACCAGGGCTGAACATCACTTCTAAGTTGTTTGCAGTATCTCATGATGCGAAACTGCTCTTTAGTGGAGGACACTGGGACAATAGCATCAGAGTGACCTCTCTTACAAAAGGCAAGCTGATTGGACAGCACATCAGGCACATGGGTTAGTAACTCTATATTGTTGAATGAGAGGTTATATCTATTGTACCTTGAAGTTTGGTCATTTTAGAATGAATTACAACCAGTGCACTTGGACAGACAAGTGTAACAGTTAAAAAGGAGTAGCAGCATAAGAACAGGAGAGTACTTCAACCATGATTATATGTAAATACTTGAACATGGCTCTTAAGTCGTTGTAGTGATGTTTTAATGGAGTTTCAAAATAAAGTATGATTGCTATTTTTAGGTAGCAAAGCTGATGAAATCAGATTGGTTCACCTGGCTATGTAATTACTTTCTTGTTTAATACAGTCTCATCAGAGGAACACATCATGCTGACTAAAAATCAGAGTATTTTGTAGACATACTGCATGCACGTTGTCACTGTGGGAAATTAGTCTTAAGTATCTATGTGATAACTTCCTGTTCTCTTTCCTTTACCTAGATACTGTGACCTGCTTGGCCATAGACTACTGTGGAATTCATTTAATTTCAGGCTCCAGAGATACTACCTGTATGATATGGCAAATAGTTCAGCAGGTAGGTTATTGAGGCATGTTCTAAGAAGTAATTTCTGAATGCTTTTTAATGCTTCTCTGGTTTGCTATGATGATTTATTGCTTTCCATTCTTTCAGTTTTGCAGGGGGGATAGTCCACTAAAGTCGATCATTTTAGTATTTTTGTCGTCTTATGTGTTTGAAATATTCCGTATATAAATTAGTTACACACACAGAGCAGAAGTGCAGAATTCTAGAGGCATTCCTAAAGATTTCATGGATTGTTATTAGGATAAGCAAATTGTTGTAGTTTTTAAAGAGAGCTGACAGAATGAAGCTCTCAAGTGAATTGGAGAAAAAAACACAGAATTATATTTGGGGAAAGAGATACAGAAAAGAAATTACAAAGCAGATACAGCATCCATGGCGACCCCCTTGAATTTTCCCCCAACCCAAAACTAACTCTGTAATCCCCAGTGCTCCAATCTTCCTCCAAAGCCTCCACCATCCAAGGGGCCTAAGCATAAGCCTCTGGAGGCCCCAAAACAGGCCTGCTCCTTACATGTTTGTCCCAATAAAAGTGGCTTCCACCCGACACAGGGTTGGAGGAGGAGGAAAGGAGAACAAGCTGGCCTTGCCATGAGTTTGTAAAGAGATAGCAGAATTATGGGATTGAATAACAGTCTTCTAGTCCCCAGAGGATTTTTAACCCTACAGTTCTCACCCTGGGACATTCCACTCCTTATTCAATCCCATAATTCCTGCTCATCACACTACTCATCTAATTAGAAACAGACTCTATATAGTACATAGTGCCATCCAAATCATCTTTCTGGTGCTTTCTTCAAACTGATCTGTAACTCAGATCCTGGACAAAATTCTCCTTCTCATCAAATGGGACTTCTCAGATGACATTGGCTGTCTGAAAGAAACTCAGTAACAACTTTTACATACTTTGAATTCAAACTCTCTCAGTCAAAATCAAACTCCTTTCTGAAACACCCTTGATCTTACCACCTTCCTGCATTGCCCAACATACATGTCCTGGACTTCCCCCACCAGGAAATAACCACTCCTTGGACAGGTTTCTGCCACGCAAAGGCAGAAAACACCCATACATTATTTCCCAACAAATTCTTTTCACTAACAAAGGAACTCCCATCTGCAGCATTATGCAGAATTATGGGATTAAATAACAATCTTCTAGTCCCCAGGGGATTTTTAACCCTATAGTTCTCAACCTGGGACACAAATACTATGCCCTGTTGTAGAGATGGAAGAATGGAAGAAAAGAGAGATTGTTTGAGCCAAGAACAATGTTTACTGTTGATGATTTTTTACATTTCTAGACTGCTGTTCACTCCAGTAGTTGCATTTTAGCATTGCATTTCCTCTGTGGGAAGTATGGATGACTGTGCTAACAAAGACAGCGCTAGTCTGTTACCTGTCACGTTAGCATTCTCTAAATGTTTGTCTTATGCTGTCACACAGTGAAGGTGATTGTGTGATGCACTTGGGTACTTATACTCAAAATGTGAGGCCATGTCTATCATTATGCATTTGAAATGTTAATTTCTGATTGTAAGTATGATTGCAAGTAGTATTTCTGATATACAAGTAAGATTAACTGCAAAGGGAGCTGTCATGTCATGGACTGTGCTTTTGGTCACCTTGTTCTTATCACTGAAGTAAACCCAGCATATTAAACCAGTACAGTGGTGCATAAGTGCATGTGTTTTTATGGATGCTGTCTTTATGGTGAGAGTATTTATACTTCTTTCAAGAAGACCTTTGTATCAATGGTGCATGGTCAAAAAGGTGAACTCTTGTTGCTCACAACAGTATTTCGGGTTTTTTTGTCTCAAGTAAGTATAAATGTTGGAAATTTTTGGTTTATCTTTTCCATGAGAGTTCAGTCATCTTCTGGAGATTACAGCTGCTTAGAGTTGTTCCTTCTTAATATTTTTAAAGTATTTTTTTCATTGCATGGATAGATAAATGATTTTGGATGCATTGTAACATTGTAAATTCTTCTGTGACAGTTTTAACTTAGTCTTTACAGTACGCAGTCCTTTGCTGACACACTGTAATTTCCATTGTACTTGTCCATTTTCCATCATCATCTTTTTCCCCAGCTCTGTATTTTAATAGTTGTTCTTCATTCCTGCATGTTTCAGACTTTCAGAGCTTGGATGGCAGTCAAATTTCTGTTGCAGAAATGAGGGTAGAGTTCACAACAAAACTATTTACTGTGACTTCTCTCTAAGCACAGGTCTTGCATTAGAACTGGTTTGAGAATAAATTTGCATGTGCTGACTGTACACTCTCTGGAAAAAAGCACTAACTTGTTTTGACACCCCGTAGTCATTTGGGGAAATTAGTATTTTTAATTAATATTATTGCAAGATTTTCTTTGCATATCATACTACTGCTAGTCACTGAGAAGGATTATTTCCTTAGTTTTCCTTAGAAAATGGAACAGAGTTGCTGTGATTTTTAAGGATAAGAACTTTTATTTTCTTTAAGCTTGTCTGTGAAGATAGTGCTTAATTCCAGGGTAAACTGTAATACTAAACTGAACAATGCCAGATCATAGAATCAACCAGGTTGGAAGAGACCTCCATGACCATCCAGTCCAACCTATCCCCCAGCCCTAGCCAGTCAACCAGACCATGGCACTAAGTGCCTCATCCAGGCTTTTCTTGAAAACCTTCAGGGATGGCCACTCCACCACTTCCCTGGGCAGCCCATTCCAATGCCAATCACTCTCTCTGTGAAGAACTCCCTCCTAACATCCAGCCTATACTTTCCCTGGCACAACTTGAGACTGTGTCCTCTTGTTCTATTGCTGGTTGCCTAAGAGAAGAGGCCAACCCCCACCTGGCTACAAGTGAAGAAAAAATGGGTGGATGGACAACTCACTTTAGGGCTACTCACTGTGGTCTTTGCATACTGGACATGTGAAGGGATAGAAGGAAGTAACTCTGTCTTTCACATCCACATAGTATCTGTATGTTCATTTATTCTCGTGATTTCAGTGAATAGGGTTGCTGACATAAAAAGCAGTGAGTTCAAACTGGAATGGGTGAGTTCAGCCTTTGGTTTTGGCCTGTGTCAAATATACATCTCTCACGGCCCATACTGAAGATACCAGAAATTTATTCTCTGTTTGTCCTTCAGCTGCAAGAGAATGTGTCATTGCACTTTTTGTTACTCTCAGGGAGGAGTGCCTATAGGTCTGGCACCTAAGCCATTACAGATCCTTTATGGCCATACTGATGAGGTTTCGAGTGTTGGCATCAGCACTGAACTGGACATGGCAGTATCAGGATCTCGGGTAAGCATCCTTGTACTTCTCCTTCTTTGTGTCTTCTCTATGCAAACCATAGAGTGTGTTTGAAGTTCATTAAGGATAGTACAAAAGTTGTTACTATATGATTTTTTTTCTCCAGCCTTGCACATTGAGAAGATATGTGCTATCTTTCTTACTGCCCACTTAAAGCAGGCTCTCTCAAACAGCTCTGCACAGACAAGCTTTGACATGTGTGGACTTATTTAGAGAGCTTAAGCTTCTGACAGAAACAGCAGCTTACTCATGCTCTACCTTACTGTACTACACTGACAGGCTGCTTAACTCTTGACTCTGTAGTGCACATAATGCCTACTTATATGTGTGACCTATGAAATGGTTTATCTGCTGCATGTCCATCTCCTCATATCCTGTTTGCATTTGCTTTTTTCATATGCCTACAGTACGTGTCCTTGAAGGGACACATGTATAGTTCCTCATGCTCAGCAGTCTTGATCTCCAGTTAAGGATTTAAGTGCTTTCAAAACATTCCCTCTGTATTTAAATGCTCTTTCTGTATGTTTCTGAGTAAGAACTTCACTCAGTCTCTCTGTTGCAGGATGGAACTGTTATTGTCCACACTATTCGGAAAGGGCAATATGTGAGGACTTTGCGACCACCTTGTGAGAGTTCTCTCTTGCTGACTGTTCCTAACCTGGCTGTGTCTTGGGAAGGCCATATAGTTGTCCACACTAGCATAGAAGGAAAGACTACTCTTAAGGTACTTAAATTCAGAGAATACCTCTGTTTCTTTTGCTGAAGACTTTAATCATAAATGTACTCAACTTTGTCCTTATTTCCTAAAGTAATGAGGCTTTTTGAACATGCTCTGTTTCCTTATTTTTATTTTGCTAGCCAATTTGAGTAAAATTTTCTTCAAAGAATTATCACAGACATACTGTGTCTCTCTAAGTTACATCAAAATCTCCAAACAACTGCAAGGAAGATGTCCAAGTATGTGCTAGTGAGTCTTCCAGGCAAAGCTGCTTTGAAATGGAAACCAGGAGAAACAAGTTCTACTATGCACAGAAACAGAGGCTTATAAGGGGAGCAGTAAGTTCTGGGTGCAGGATGCCCAGTAACCACAGGTTTTGATTGGAGAGAGCTGTCAGGTTCACAATATCACTTGCTCTAGCTGTTCCACAGCTGTGTAGTTGCTTTAGTAATGAGAAAGCTGTTATGATTTCTATGAGCATGGGAAATTTCTTGGAAGATGAACTTACTTGAGCATACTAGCTGCATTGGGAAAATGAGGAGAGAAGAGGCCAAGGTATTGTCAGGCTAGAAGAATTTAAGGTGATTGTGTTACTTTTCATCTGTCAGGATTTCATTTTCTTGTCCAAAAAAAGCCTCTAGACCTATGTGTGCAAAGAAGAGCATTCACTTCCTTTTTACTTTGTTAACAAAAGCCCTTATAAAATAGGGACCATGAAATCCATGGATTTTTCTAGAAAAATTGGAATTGAATAGGTAAGACATTACCTTCAAAAATTTCCACAGGGGACCTGGTGTACATACATACATACATACATACATACTGCATATGGACTCTTGTTTCATTTAACAGGGAAACTGCTGTCAGCAGTACTGTCTGGGGGTGACTGCTCAAGTTAGTTCCTGTTAGTGAGCTAAAGATACAAATAATCACTCTTAATCCCATCAGTCCTCTGTGACAGATTTACTTTTGATCTGTTCAGGATAAGAATGCATTACATCTCTATTCTGTCAACGGAAAATACCTGGGTTCTGAGACTCTGAAGGAGGAGGTGTCAGACATGTGTGTGACCGGCGAGTATATCGTGATGGGAAGCTTACAAGGATTTCTTTCCATACGGGATCTCTACAGGTGATGTACCACCATTTGTAGCTTATTACTGAGATGCAATATGGAGGCTTATTTGCCTGTGTAACTTTGACTTTGCTTGGTGCTGTAGGTGGTAAACATTACTTTTCATGAAAAAAACCTTTTAGTGGGGAACTAAGGGAGTAGAGAAAAATGAGAAATTTTGCTAGACCCCATTAATCTCAGGCATTTAGCTCAACTTAGGAAAGATTGTGGCTGATGTTTGCAAGCTGTGATTGTCCTCATGTTTAACTAGTTACTGGGAGCTCAGGAGCTTGCAGGATCAAACCTCCTGTAGTTCACTGAATTTTAAGCTCCACTGCTCCTCAGATGGGAGTGATTGTTGCCACTTAGTGTCGTGGTGGCAGGGAATTAATGTGGCTGAGTCAGGAATTATAAAAATAGAATTATTTTATTTTCCTGAACACCCTGCCCCCAAACTATATACAAAACTAGTTTAGGTTTGTTTGCAGATTCAGTTTGATAATGAATTTCTTCAAAAGGATGTTATGGACAAATGTAGAGATTTAGGAAGACAGGAAATGGAAAAGGCTAAACTATAAACACAGCTTTACCCCAATATCAATCAGGCTAAGCAGAGAATTAAGAGGACAGCGAGTTTTACTCATGGAGGTGAGATAGGTATTCAACAGTGATCCCTTGCTGGATTCCTCTGTGGAAGCAGGCAATTCTGACACTGCAGGCAATATCCAATAGTGTATGTCCATGGAGCAGAACCTTAAGGCGAGTGACAAAAGCCGCCAAACTCAGAAATGTCTCGAGCACTTCTTCCATGAGTGGGATGATCGTGGAATGATGCTGCCTCAGCAGCAGCAGGGGAGAGCCAAACTATGCAGCCAGGAAATTGGCTGCTGATATGGTCTGAGAGTAGCTGGTCCAGGTACCGCTGGCAGCTCTCTCAAAGGACCCCAGGGCTTGCCAAGCCTGCAAATTTGCACAGAAAACCATCCAAAAGGAGAGACAGTGTAAAACCAAGAGCCATGCAAGAAGGTAGGAGCCATCCAAAAGTGGGGATGGTCCAGATGGAAATTCTGTCATGGCAGGAACCTGTCCTGTTGGGCACTCTGTCAAGGTGGGAGCTCTTTCAAGGCAGGAATCTTTTCCAGGCAGGAACTTTCAAGGCAGGAACCCCTTCCCTTCTGCCTCGCTCTATTTATGCTTTTCTAGACAAAGTGTCCATTTACCATTTTATACTGGGCATGAAAACCCAGCCAACCACAAGCCCAATTCCAGTGCAGGCTTCCACACAGGTCAGTGCACGTGTGGAAAGGTGACTTTTGCTGTTCCCCCTTCAAGCCTGCTGGGTGTGGAGGGAAAGCAGTTTTTGTGTCTTTTCCCCATTCAAACCTGTGGCGGGTGGGGGAGAAGAAAGGAATTTGGAGTACTCTGGAACACTTAGGCAGTTATGGGACTAATATTACTGTTCTTCAGTAAAAATATCTCAATTTACTGCTTTACCCATCCATACCTTTTCACTAACTGAAATTTCAAACTGGATCCTTGAGAAACTGGTTTATAGTACATCCTGTGGACAGCAGTTTTGACTGCAGTATGATTCTTTGCCATCTATGCAAACAAATACCTGAAGTGCTTTCTCTGTGGTTTTTGTTCATTTCAGCCTGAGTCTGAGCATCTCCCCCTTAGCCATGCGACTGCCAATTCACTGCATTTCTGTCACCAAAGAGTACAGCCACATCCTTGTTGGTTTGGAGGACGGCAAGTTGATTATCGTTGGTGTTGGCAAGCCCGCAGAGGTAAAACCCACCGTCAAGAACTTTTTCTACCGAACAGTGGGAAGTTCACTTATTTCTGCTTTCCACTTGAGCAAGAGGTCTCCTCTATGGCAGGGTAAATTTAAAAGCAAATTTCAGTTTTCAGTGGGAAAGAAGTAACTTTTGAGACTGTTCTACTGAAGTTTCTTGTTAAAAATCAAAGGTATGTAGGGATCGCAGATGGGAAGCTCAGCTGGACTAACTTCCAGACTTGATCACTTTATAAGCGAAGCCATAGTAGCTAACCTTTGCAGAGTTGTCAGCCACTTCTTGATGAAATAATTCCCCAGAAGAAAATTTGAAATGAAACAGAGCAAACTACTTTACTTTTTATGGTTTCTGACATATACTTTTTAATATGCATTGACTGACATTGGGGGTGGGGGGAATATTTCTTTCTGTTAAGAGTCTCTAATTGCAATGTGCAAAGAATCGTTTGTGTAGGTTCCCATTGTGCTCTGTGCTTCATATGGTGAATATAAACTTGTTGGTACTGCATATGCAATATCAAATACAGAGCATCTACCTGTCAAATAGCTATGCCAAATTTCTCTTGATCAAAACATATATTTTACTTTCAGTACTTCTTGTCATGACTTTCAGAATTCTTGGCTTAACTTAAACCTGCTTCTCTTTCTAACCTGATCTGTTGTGTTGCAGTGCATTTATTTGAGAATGTGATTATCACTTTTGCATGACCTTTAGTACATGCCAGCAAAGTGTGTCTTAGTTTAATTTTATATTTTAATTGTGAAAATAGAATGACTTTGCCAGTATTCTAGAATGGTTAGGAGATGCATAGTTTAATATTTGAAATGGACTTCACACAATGGTTGCTGGATTTTGTTTTCAGTAGATGGGGATGGGAGGTTTCCACTGGCTTTTTCCTACTGTAGAACTGACAAAAAGCTGCATATGATGTGGCTATATATATATATTTGTACCAGCAGTTTTTTAAGTCACTGTCATTTCTAAACTTCTTGTTCCATAAGATCTTTTGTAGGCTGAAGTTTGTGTATCATTAGACTGAAGGCTTTTTGTTTTCTTGGTTTTTTGCCCCAGTTCTTAATCACATCTATTTTTCTAACTATGGAGAGACAGTTTTGTTTCAAAGACTGGGTTCCTTTTATGAATATAGAGGTTTTCCAGTTACTCTTTTCAGGATTTTCTGTTTACAATTCCAAATGATCTTCAAGCTTAATATCCTTCTAAGTAGATGTTTAATTTTTAAAAAGCACAAGATGATGTCTCAGATATTCTAGATTTCTATAATGGCATCAATCAATATATTTGAAAAGCTTGTGTATGTGAATATTTATTATGTGGGTATTTATTTGTTGACTGATTTATTTGTAGCTTGGAATTAATATATTAATTGCTAGAATTTTATCCTTAAAGAGAAGACAGTCTCGCATTTCTGGTGGTGATACTGATCCTTAGGATAAAGGGAGAAACTGTCCTTTATTGTGCATAAAGTGAAATGCTGCTTGATATTATGATTGGCCTTTGGTGGTTTTTGCATTGACAGTATCCAGTATGAAGTCAAATATAATAAATGTGGTAATTCTAACAATTAGTTGTCTGAGATGGTGAAGAAGTCTGGGGTATTACCACTTGTTAGTATTAATCCCTGTCAGCGCTGTGCCTTTCCTAGAATGCTGCAGCTGTGATAGTACAGTTCTTAAGCAGGCTTGATTTTAGTACTAACTGCTGGGCAGGCATCTTGTTTATTAAATAGGAAGGCATTTCATAACCTAATCATCTGTCAGGCTGATCACTACTGGCCAATCATATGCCTTGCACTTAAGGAGTGCACTAAAACAGTTTCTTACGAGGTGTTGTCAGATGGCAGATATACCAGATGCTGGATTTAATGTGGCCTCTGGTTTCCTGTTATTTGTGTTTACTTACAGAATGTTCAGTGTGAGTTATTTATGGTTTAAATTTTACTCTGAGCATTTCACCTAGGGTCTTTGGGAAACTATAGATTTGACACCAGGAGATAACCTTTCCCTCTTTCCTTCATTCTGCCATCACTGTCCTGCATTTTGGTTTTCTTTTCCTTTTCACTTCTAGCAGTTTCTCTCTAAAGCTCTAAAATAAAATGTCCTTCTACTTTTGGTTTGGTTTGCTTGACATTCACTTCTCTTTTTCCTTCCTATCAAAACAGCAAAGTAAATGCTGTTTCTAATCCATTTCCAGTAGGTGCATTACTTGGCAATATCTCTTTAACTATTCGAGATCAGAGAAGATTGTGGTCAGTGTTTTGTCTGTTGTTTTTTGTTAGTCCCAAGAGTCATCCCTAAGTGTAACTTCTGGTTTGTTTTCAAATAATTTTTGTTGGTGTAATTTTTGTTTATGCAGTACATTGTGGTGTCTGCATTTCACCAGAATCAGTGTCTGAATTCCTTTTTAATTTATCCACCTTATCCCTTCCCCCTCCTTTTGTTTCTCTGAATTACTTTTAAACAGATGCGCTCAGGTCAGCTTTCCCGAAAGCTGTGGGGATCAAGCAAACGGCTCAGCCAGATTTCATCAGGAGAGACTGAATATAACACTCGAGATTCCAAGTGATTGCTGCTTCTACCTTCCTTCTTTCATGGATTCCAGAAATATGTTTAATCTTTTGGTTGATTTAAATGTGTATCTCAGCATTCAGGGGCTTGGTTCTTAAGTCTTGAAGATGAACCTATGACAGAGGTATAGTAATAAGCATATGTACCCATGCAAGTTAGCTTGCTTGCATATTTTTCCTTAACTGTGTTGACTTGTTCACTCCTCAATCCCTTTAAATAGCTGCCAAAACTATTTAAGAAAAAAAAGGAAAGGAAAAAAACAAACCAACCAAACAAAAAAGCCAACAAAAACCTCACAAAACTGAAACCTCCAAACCCAAGCTTGATAATTTAATTCAAGATGAGTAGGATTTGATTTAAAGGTGAATAGAGTCAAGTGTTCCTTGACCGTGAAGAAGATACTTGGCTTTGCTTTGAGAATACTGTAACTTCCCCAGCAGTACCTTAAAATTCTGGTAGTTGCAGTGGTCATACTCAAAATTGGGATAGCTGAGAGTTATGAACTTTTCAATATGTTTTTTAGCCCAATGAACAATTTATTGCCATTTGATCCTGTAAATGGCTGTTGCTATCTTGTTTTGTGTAGTTCCAGTTTTAGAGTGTTCTGCAAGGAACATCTGTGTTGCACTACTTGATTATAGAAATTGTTTAAAGTATAGTCATGAATTAACTTCAGAGGAGTTGAAGGAGCTGAAGGAGGTAGGAAATACATGCTGCTGAAAATTATTTATATTGTTAAATAGACTAAAGACACACACCAAGAGATCCCATAATATATTTAGTATTTTGAAGACATACAGAGGAATAATCAGCATCTATATTGGTCAAATTACCTCATTAGTAATGCAACTCATAACAAGAAAAGGTAAATTCCTACTGCAAATTCATTTAAACAACATTGCAGCACAATTCAATGAAACAGCACCTGCTTGTTTCTTGGCTTGGTGACAACAAACCAGTTGTTAGCCATATGTTTGTTTCTTGTTTCTATTCTGTAAAAGCAGTCATGGAGATAGATAATGGATCCATTTTCCAAATGTGTGTAAGACCTGGGAAAAGAAAATACTAGACCCTTACATGAGCTATATCCAACAAAATAGTTAGGGATGGTATGCTCTATTTTGGGGAAGCCATTACTGTATTTTTGGGGTGTAGTAATATGTGATGCTAGAAGAGTGTGTATTTTCTTATAACTCTAACATTTTTGTGGTCTTAATAATTTAAATGATAAACCCTATACTGTTAGAAAAGCCTGAGGTTGAAGGAGAAGTACAAATTTTGGGAGTGGTGTATGAAGGGGGGGGGTGTGTATGTGTATATATGTGTGTCTGTGTGTATATATGTATATACATGTATGTATGTCTGCTCAAAGGAGAAATATCATGGGCTAGCGGGGGCATAGAAATAAGGCAGAGCTGTAAGTGATTGTTAGCTAGTGTGTTCCCTTTTGGCTACGGTTTTTTTCCCCCTCTACCATCTCTTTTCTTATTATTTTTATTTATTTATGGAAATGAATGTGTTGTATCTCCTAAAAATGTTATCAGATATTCCTTGGGCTGGGGAGCCATTGAACTACCTGAGGAACTCCATCATGTGTAATCTCATTTCATGAACTTTTAGCACAATATTTATTAGCTTTGTAGAAATGGTAATATCTAATTACCCCACAAAAGGAGAGTTTTTACAAGTTCTGTTAGTCTCATTAAAACTGTTTTCTCCTTCATTTTTTTTTTACTGGAAAAAAGAAGTCTCTCTTAGTGACTGATTAGTGTGCTGTGTAAAGGGGGTTGTGTTGCTTTTTCTTAACTTTTATAAACTAAATGATAAATCAGACTAGTGAACAAGTGGGTCCGTGCATAGCTGCAATATTGTAACTCATCACTGTGACAGACTGGATCATCTGGAAAGTTAGGAGAAAATAATTTTCCCTGAGTCACTTGCCAAGAGAGCATTAAATTTCCAAACTCAGAGTGGTGTGGGTTTTTTTTCAGACTCTGTGAATCCAAAAAAATCCACATCTTATATTTTTAAGTAAGTTATAGAAAGGTGAAAAACACTACTTTAAATCAATTATGTACCCAGTAAAAATACTAAGGATACCCTAGAAGTATTAAGTGTGTATATGAGAATGTGAAGTCCATTATGATTTCATGAAGGGATTTCAGGAGAGCCTGTTCAAGAGTGCTTTGGATGAATTTCAGCTCAGAATGTGAGATTTATCTGTATTATGGGAAGTTGAAAAAAGAACTGTTTTAGGGCATTGAATTGATAGTTTTTGTAAGCATGCATATATGTTCTGTTTAAATGCATATAGGAGGCTAAGTATGTACTTGCAGGAAAAAGGGGCAGGAAATTATGATGCTTTGGGCTAGCAGAATCAAGTGGAAAAATGAAGATAGGTGTTTTGTAGTGAGTGGTGAGAGCAGTTTTGTTTTTGTCAGTTGCACAGCAGGGTTTGCACAAGGGTTTGAAAACATCCTTAGGTACAGTTCTACAACAGTTGAATTAATGTTTTTAGTAGTCTAATAAATGCTACTGAGTACACTGTGTCAGTTTAAAGTTTAAGTAAAATATAACGGAGTTGCAATAATGGGAGATTCAAGAGTTTAATGGTGAGGAGCTTTGGCATTTGAATGCCATCATTTCAGTGCATCACAAACATTAGGTGGTCTTCACAAATGCCTATAACAGGTTTAGATGTGAACAGTTCTTAAGCTTTCACATTTAAGGCTAGTTTGTGCTCAGCACAAAGCAGCATCTGAACGAGGAGGGGGACAGGTGAGCCGTGAGCTGCTTCATGCTCTCTCCAGAGTGGCAGCATCTTCTGCCTTTTGATATTTTATGTGGTCCTTGAGGATGGGAGGTATACACCATCACACACTTAGCATTCTTGAGAGGCCCTCTGGGAAAACCCCCCATAGATTTGAAGATTTGCACTTTGCCTTTACCTAAAACCAGCTTTAAATAAATCATACAGGTGCTAAGTGTGAGCATTAGCTGGTATGTTGTTTCCTTGCTTTTAATTTATTTGTATGAATCTCTTTAAAGGTAGAAAATTTCTCTGATTAATAACTTAGGTTGGGTCAATTGGAGCCTATTAAGCAATGCACACTAAATGGGTAATCTGACTTTGATAATTCTCTGAGTCAGTAAAGCTTAGGATCACACTCCCCCGTCCTCTGCCATGGTACTGGTGAAATGAGAGTCTCCTTTGCTTTCGAAATGAGATTTAAGTATGAAAAAAAAGCAAACTGTGAGATGAGAGAATTCTGATTAGGAATTCAGAATAAACAAGTCTTAAGCAACAATTGTTTCATAACACTACCCTGTTAATTTTTGGAACAACTCTAATGATACTTATCAAAGTTTAATGCTTAGCTTTGAAGCTGAGTAAAGTAAGTGGGAGTGTAAATGTACATGTTTAAAAGAAACTGAAAACTCAGTCTCTGTTCATACCTGTACATAAATGAGATCAAGTAGTTAGTACTGAGTAATTTCTCCAAAACAGTTTTGAGCTTTCATACCAAAGGATGATATTTAGAAGACAAATCTCCTTTCTTTCAAGTAAAATGTTTCTAAAATTTCTCAATATCAGTTTACTTTTAATTCTTGATAGTATTTTCAATTGTCTTTTAATCTACAGTGAAGAATATCTAGTATGTGCAATTTTTGTACTCTTTGAGCATTTAGATGGTTAGATGCTTGCTGTCCAAGTTAGCATCTGACTTACATCAATTATTCTGTATCAAGGTACTTATCTAATATTTACTTATAGGATATCTAGAAACCACGTCTTCTATCATCTGTATACTTTACCAACACCAGCAAAAGAAAAGAATCCAAATCTTAAACTAACTGCACCTCTCCTGCTGGCTAATACATATTGTGGAAATTCAGTTTTAGGAAGCTTGTTTGATTTAAAGAAGAGAACAGAATTAAAAACAAAACATAAAAATCAAACCAAACAAACAAAAAAATAAACCCAACCAAAACCAAACACTAACCAAAAAAAAACCCAAACAAACAATACTTCCCCAAAATCACCCAAAGCCAACCCCCCCCCGCAAAATCCAACCCAAAAACCCCAACAAACCTTCACTGCTGCCAATAAACCAAACAAAACTGTGATACTCCCATGCACACTCTGAGTTGTTTTGCTGTTGTGCAACCCTGATATAAGCAAGCTTTTTGGTTTTTTTTCTCCCTTCAGGTATACCTTAGGTTGTGAATATTATCACCAAACTCACAAAACTTGTTTAGCAAAGTCTTTACAAGCTTTACTCAACTCTCTGCTTTAAAAGAATCTTGTTTAAAGTTGTAATTCTGGGTCCTTTAAATGAAGTACAAAGAACAAACATTCTGCACTGTAGAAATTCTATATGAGACTGGTAACAGTCCTACATCAGCTTGCTTTAATGTAGATAGTCCTACAGGAATGATAATTTAATTCTATTTGTAATGTGCAATAATTAGGTGATTGTTTTAACTCTTGCCTTAGTGGGAGCTGTATACCTCACTTCCCTGGACCATGTCTCACTCCTCCTGTTTATCTCTGCAAAATCATTAGAAAATACAGTTTCAGCAAGCAAATGCTTCACGAGGCTTTTACTGTATGTGTGTATTTAGTTGCAGTTGTGTATCTGTGTATGAGTTATGGTATGGTAAGGAGCTTTAGATATAGGGAGGGGAGGAGCTGTGAGCCGCCTCCTGCTCCTACATTGAGAATCTGTATAGACACTCTGTATTGTCACCTGAAGGCACTCCTCTCTTCCACTGTTAAAGGGCACCTTGCTGGCTAGGTTAGATGCTGAGGTTAGGTGCTGTGAATAGTTTTTTTTTTTCCTATTCAAAGAATTATCTTTTCTTTAAAGTCACATGTAAGTTCATATCCTAATGTCAGCCTAAGGGCTGATGTAATATATACTGTTAGATTAAAGCACTACTTGAGGGTTATATTTGAGTGGACATTCAAACACGTGCTTCAGTGCTTTCCAGGGTATTTGGTTTGAAATCTGTGGCTTCAATCTTTTTAGTTTCAGTTGCAAATACAACACTTGTTAATAGTCTCCTTTTGGGGAGAGTAGATTTTGTGCAGTGGTTTCATACCATGTTAGACTCAAATGAAGTATTTGGAAGATGTCTTTCCTCCCAGCCCAAGGAGTCAAATTCCCATTGTCACTAACTGCCCTTGTTAGCACATACTTTAAAGGAAGTTTAAAAAAGTAAAAGGGGGTAAAAAAAATACTGTTTTGGTCTTCTTGACTATTAGTGTCATCAGATGCCTGAAAGCAGAAATGCCTCTGAGTGGCAGCAAAGCATGGTCTGCCCACATGCAAGCGTTGTTCCCCTTTCTACAGTCTTGAACACTTCATATATAAGAAATTACTTGTAGGGTTTAATTGAAGGTACTTTTTGTTTGATTTTGATTCACCTTTTTGCTGTGCATCTATGGAAACCTGGTGTGTATTTTAGTTACCACTTACACCTATTTTATCTGGCCATTTGGGTATCTTGTCTTTTCTTCAGGAGTTCCTCCAGTTGTGTGTTCTGTTTTCATCTACAGGACTTGGGAAATTTGGCAAGTATTTCCTGAGCTTAGGTCCATGATTATACTCAGCACAGACACCATTTCATGTGTTTTCTGTTCCCAAAGCATGATGGTCAGTATAGGTTATGATTTAGAGCTGCTGCTTTGAAATTGAAATAAGAAAACATCCAGCCATAGGTATCATAGATCTAACTGAGCTTAAAAAGCCACTTATTTAGCTTCCTATCTACTCAGTAATTCCCTCTTGAGAGAGCTGTATTTTTTACCTTGAAATAACATTTTAAAATAAACTTAGTGCTGCACCTGCCAGTATTGCTTTAGTCATACAGAGCTTTGAGCTGTTGCTTAAAGCCGTGAATAAAATCAAGAGCTTGTGCTACATGTTTTGATTCAACCCTTAATTATGCAGGAGCAGCTTAATATACAATTAGAGAAATGCTGCTGGTAAAACTTACCTCCCTTTGGCCAAGCATTTGGATGGAAGTTATGATGCTACTCAATGTGCTCAAGGAATTCTTTATTAAAGCTAATGAGGGAGTGGAAGCAAAGCCCTTAGAACAACCGTTAACTGTATCTTCTGATTGTGCAATTATGTGATTACAGATGGATTTTTGAATGCCAAAAAATGCCTTTAAGAGTTAAATGTTCGTTCTGAGGAGTGTTGGAAGTACTTACTTTCAAAAAATGGCCCTTCAGGCACTGTAATGAACTTGCTGTCAGTCTTCTGTGCAATATCTTTTTCCCTTCTGGGTGCTTTAAGAGTATACTGTATGTCTTACTTTGTTTTGATCAGTATGTTTTAAGAGTGTGTATATTGGCTGATGATGGATTTTCTGTACAGCATGGTGGAAGATGTTTTAAAATTTTGCACTTTTCTAGGATTTGCAAATTTGTAACCTGACAATTTTTAACATGCACACTTTTGTACATAATTAGCATTGTATATACTTAACATGAGTCTGAAGCAAATAAAAGTAATTGAATGCATAACTTCTAGCTTTATTAATAGCACAAAAAAATTGAAACCGATTAGTGTGGGAGTACACTAAATGAACAATTCTTTCATTTAGCAGGTGAAGCTAGGCAGCAGAAACAGCTGACTCAGTGTCTTGTGTTAAAGTAACTTTTGTGTGGTGGGGAAGGAATCAAGGTATATACATGAATGTACAGTCCCTTTCAGCCTAAGAACAGCTATGATTACACATCTATTCCAATAAAATTGTCTTTTTTTACTGGGAAGAATTGATGTCTGAGATGTGAATTGGGGGAGGGGGGGAAGTCCACTAATGCATATTTATCTTTATTTATAAAGCTAGGGTTCTCCACATGCCCTGGGACTAGAGCATCTTCTTCCTTCCTCCTCATTGTCTTCCTGTGCAGTGACTTTTGCTGCATGATATGCAAGACTACAGATTCTGGAGATTACTGTCAGTCAGGAGGAAACTGAAATCTGTTCCAGGCTCATGCTCAGTAGCTTTCTTACCCCTGTAAACAAGACAAACCATGCTGTGAGCTTTAAGCAGAGCTAGGACTATTGTGCTTCAATCTGTCACTAGGGATAGAACAAGGCATCCTTACTCATACCAAGCAATTTTAACTCCCTGTATCACAGGATGCATATCTTAGATTTCTAAGTAACGTTCATATGACCAAAGATAAGAGTTACCTTGTTCTAGAGTTCAACTTACTAAGGCCAAACTGGCAGAGTCTGGGCCTTTAGTAACAGCCCACTAATGGGGCTCTTTCTGTGAACAGTAACAATAATTTGAAAACAAAAAGTACCAATGGATGCAATGCCATAGCACTTACTGGCTAGGTTAACTACACGTCCTTTGTAGTGCTGTTGTACTGCCTGCACCTTTGGAGCATAAACCAATACTTACTTTCCTCAAAGAGAAACAGAGCAGGGGATTAAATAACTTCTGATGTGGGGGACAGGCAGCATCTGCCATGAGTCTAACAGAAATCTCTCTTCTTTCCTATCTGAAGGAAGCTACCAATTTAAATGACACATTTACCTCAAAAACAGACGTGCTCCTGTCACTCCTTGCAAGGTGGCTTTGTCTCCTTCCACTAGCAGCATTGCACCTTCCCGCAGGCCCTAATGGAGGTGGAAACATGTAACATTATTTCCAAGCTATCTGAAAAGCCGAACTGCTTGTCACAAGCAGACCTGGCTTGGTGCAGCTTGCCATGACCGCAGGGAAGATTTTCTTGTTTACTGATTTCTGACAAAGAAGCCAAGACAAAATTAGGTGAGTTCTCTTGTAGAAGCTGGTTTTCTTATTTTTCATTTCTAAAGGAGAAACCATTAAGGAGAAAAGTGTCATTTTTTTCTACACTTCTGCTACCACCACTCTTGGATCCTGTTTGGACCTAGCAACAGTCAGCTGGGTTTGTCAGAGCAGAAACTCTTCTATACTCCAAGCTTAAGCAGAGGGACAGGAAACCCAGATGTCTTACTTCCCCAGACGGACATACTCTAATTAAGAACACGTTACTGAACAAGCAAATCCAAAAACCTTCACTCATGAAAGCAAAACATAAAGTTAAGAATATGCAAAAAGATAAAATGGAAGCATCTTACCATCTGCACAAAGACCACCCCCCATAACATACAACATATGGTGGACAGTAACTGTAAAGATCAGAGCTGCCTACAGTTGCAGATTTGGGCAACAGGACTCTAAGCAGCTAATACGCAGAATGGGTTTCATTTCTTCTAACCCATTTTCTGCAAGTGAGCAAAAGCTACGATTGAAGTTGTTAAGGGCATAACTAGCCTTCCATGCCACAGTTCTGTGAGGCTTGGCAGGCAGGGAACCGACACTGAAAGCAAGGATACGTTTAAAACGTTCATCACACTGCAGCCATGAGCTTTGTGACCAGAAACTGCCACTTACCAGAACTGGAGGGGTGTTTGGTTCTTCATGATACTGGCGAATTCTCTCCTCTCTTGTCTCCTGCAATAATGAGTGTAGATTTAGCTGCCCAGGCAGCAAGGTAGGACACGGAGCTATCCAAGTGCCAAGACACTGAGCTATTTGATAGCATTAAGCAAAGCAGGAACTTACTCTCAAACAGACTGGAGTAGCAGGATTGATTTTAATACATATTTTACCTGTCATCAGTAGCAGTAGTTGCTGCAAGTTGGTCAAAAAGAAGTGAAAAGCCTTAAAACTTACTTCCACTCAATTCACCCAGCTTTTTCTTTTCTATTTTTTTTTTTAATACTCTTATGTGCTCACCCTCAGGACAAGAGCACCAAGGAAGGTGGTGGGAACAAGTGCCCAAGATCTCACCTACGTCAAAGAGGGTGGTGAACCGCAGATTACCACTGATTAAGTATCTGCTTGTTTGTCCTCAAGTAGGTATTATACTGAAGAATTTTCTTCTGTGAAGAGCTCTGCTATGTTTCCTGAAGGTTTGCTGCCGAACTGAGCAACAGTAGTTAAACCAAACCAGGAACACAGCAAGGGCTTGATGCAGCACAGAGCTTTCAGCCTCCTCTCAGAGAAATTGCAGAAGTTATTTATGTGGAAAAGACTGCCTGCTGGGGACAAGCTGGTGAAATGAGTACCTACAACTTCATCTGAATTCTAGCAGCACACCATTTTCTTCCCATCTCTTGTCTCCTAGTTCTCAATACTTCTCTAATCATGAAGAAAATTTGATTATGAGGGAAGTATTTGGCCTGCTAAAAGATGTACCGCAGGAACTGTTCTCTGAGAAATTATCTCCTGACAGACTATTTAAGAGTGAGCTTCTCCATACAGTGGTGATGCCAGTCTTTGTGCATAATGATTAAAGTGTTTTTCTTCCAGCTATGGCAGCACATGTGCTTGCTCAGTAGTGGACATTACAGAGTGCACTCTGTGCACTAGTGCCTAGGTCTTTTCCTACACAAGACTGCATACAATCGTAAGATCTCCCTGTTCTGATGGATCCTTCAGACCTTTAGATATTTGAGCCTCTTGATATAATTTCAGTTAGGCCTTCTCAAGCAGCAGGCAAAACAGACTATGGCTGGAGTTTTGAGAAACACAGTGCACTGCATCTTAAGACTTCAAGTTTCTCTCTTTTCTTCTCCTCCTCCTCAATTCCGTGCCAGGTATGAAGCAGATATTTCAGACTGCAAAATTTCTGTTCATTAAAAACACTTTGCAACAGTATTACTGAGTTGGAATAAACTCTTCTTCCCCCTCAAAAAAAAATTGGGAGTATAATGTTTCTTCCTCACTGGCATCTGCAGTTCTAGGGAGCAGCTGTTAGACATTCTATTGCTTTGTAAGGTCTCCAAATCAACACTTGTTCCAGCTCTGCGTTCTGGTTATCACGTTGGCTCTGGCATGCTTTACTTACACCCATGTGAGTGCTTTTAACGTCTGGGTCCAGGTAGTGGGGGTTAATATTAAAAGGAACTAAACCTAGGGCCTGCAGGGAAGGTGGGTAAACAATTGGCATGTCATTGGTAGTATGGATGCTGATGGTCGCAACGTTCGTTCCTGCGCTGGACCCCATGTAAGGAATCCCATCCTGAAAGATAAAAGCAATCATCAGTACACACCGTCATAACTAGGACCTGCATTTTCTAACATCTATCTATTTCAGAGGCTCAACAATCAGAAGATCAGACTTAGTCCTTCTAGCTCATTTCATGGCTTACTTTATAGGTGTAAAACAGTAATTCAGGTTTTGATGTGGGCAATAATTTATGTGTGTTGTGGCCATCAGAGAAGTAACTGTTGCATGTCCTGTACTCACAACTCTGTGACTACATGACAAGAGAGACCACAGATCATCACTGCATATATTGGACTTCACTATTACAAGGAGACTTGTCTATGTGGCAGAAAATACCTGGATTAGCTTTTAACTGGCTTCTCCAGAGAACAGACCATCTGATGCTGAGTATAATGTCACAGCATTAGCTTACCTGTACTGTGCCCAGCTAGCTTAACACTAGTTTAGGTATTACTACCATATGTACAGTACTATGTTCTATGTTATACATGGAAGGATTCCACACAAACATGCAAGCATATGGACAATGCTGATCAGTTTGTAAAAATAAGCTCTCTTGAGCAAAGTGATGTTAATATAACCAGACAGTTACCTAGACTTCACTGAGACTTGAGTGTTTCCTGACTTTCTGCCCTGAACAGGCAGCACATATCTGCATATTAAGATAGCTGAGTTAACCTTTTTTTCTTGGTGGCTGGCCCTTCCAACATACTGCTCTTGAATAAGTCTGCTTGGAGTCGTTGACAGTTCAGCATTGCTATGAGAACGCTTTGCTTCTGTTCTCCTTCATGAATGGTCTACTTTTGCTATGCCTTACAAGATTCACCAGCCAGAAGGGGGCTCCTGACTGGAAGAGCTCAGTGGTACACACAATGTTAACTCCAGGTCAAGGAGGGACCCACAATAATTACACCATTTTCAGTGTCAACAGGGCACTGTCTAAAAGGTATGTATGAATCTAACTTTATTGTCAGTAGATAACCTGCAACTTGCCCACATCTAGTATATACTAACAAGGTACAGAGTGGACACCTCAAGTTGAAAAACTTCACTGCTCTTCATTAGTATTTTAAGTTGAGAGCCTTACTTCTAAGATACTCTGCAGCATTGTATATCCCAAGGTCTTGCAGTCCTACATCTGAGAAACTGCCCTAGAAAGACAGATGTCTGACCTTAGTCTTTTCAGGCTTCACTAACTAATGACAGCCTTATTTGACCATAGATTTCAGTTCACCAGATTTCATGAGATGGTTCAGCATTTGAAGCATATTAAAAACAAAGATACAGAATCAACTTGGGTTTGTCGTAACAAATGCTTATACGTGAGACCCTGCCATTTAGACTTGGCCCAAGTCCTGTAGTTTTTACCTCAAGAACTCTTTTCCTGATCTCCTGTATCAGACAGTTATCATAAAGAGCTTTTAGGAGTCGGAATGTGTTCCCACCTCCTGCAGAAAGAGAATACAACTTGTTTAACATGCTTTCACCACCAGTTTTAATTGAAGCCTTTCCAAACTTTTTAGGCTCCATGATTTCTATGTTATATTCAGAGTAGTATCTTGCTTTGAGCAGCAGTAAAATGAGAAGTTTCAGAAGAGTAGTTAATTGGTTAGGTCATGGGCACATACCCCAAATGATGGTGGCTGTTTGAGAGCAGACACTTTCAGTACCCAGAACTGTGGTATTAGGACTACACCTAGTGTGAGCATAATAGCCCTGAAACTTCCTAGACTTGATAAAATGATGATACAGCTTTTTAACACTGAAGTACTGTTGAAATTAATAAAATGAAATTTACTGGAGATGAAGTTCCATTAATAAATCTCTCCAACTCCCTGCCCCAACATTACAGCCAGTCTTACTGTACTCAATTAAAAGCACAGTTTTAGAATCATAGAATCAACCAGGTTGGAAGAGACCTCCAAGATCATCCAGGCCAACCTAGCACCCAGCTCTATCCAATCAACTAGACCATGGCACTAAGTGCCTCATCCAGTCTTTTTTCTTAAAACACCTCCAGGGATGGCAACTCCACCACCTCCATGGGCAGCCCATTCCAATGGCAAATCATTCCCTCTGTGAAGAACTTCCTCCTAATATCAAGCCTGTATTTTCAGTAATTTCTAGGCCCAAAGTTTTAATTGTCTCTACAGTGCCAACCTCTAAGCAGGACTAACACAGTGCACTATATAAATCCTCAACAGGAAGCAAAAGGTAAAACTTACCAATAAATATTGCTTCAGACTTCCTTACAGCTTCCACTGGATCACAAGATTCATGAATGCTGTCTAGTCCATAACCTTAAATAAAAAAGTATTCACCTCTGCCACTTCATTTTTGAGGAACAACATCCTATGTTCAATTCCCCTCTGCCCTATTTCCCCAGGCCCCCTCCAAGAGAAATGTCTCACCAGACAACCCAGGAAACTTCCGAGAACACTACAACACAAAGCAGAGTTTACATTCTACATCAGTGCAGGGCTTCTGCACCCTGCTGTATTACAGCAAGTGTCTGCTTGAAGGCTACACATCCTCAGTGTCCAAGAGCAGGGCCTTTCACTCCGCAGGTGCAGGCTGAGGCACAAAGTCTTGCTGAGCACTACTGGCCATACAGAAAGCAAAAGACAGCAAAAAGCTGTCAGTCTTCAGCTGGGCTAAGAGTCTGAACAGGATGTGGCATCATTGCTCTAGCACTACTAGTATAAATATCTGATGTGACTGCTTTATTTGGTAATGGTTAACATGTCTGGCTTCGACAGATTTGTTCTGCTGAGGTTGGCCGAGAACAGAAAAGTGCCAGAGGAGTCTGGAGAACACGGACAACTGATACAGCAGCAACGTGCAAGACAAGGAGCAAAGTGTGTGCCTCAGCGAAGTGAGTACTTGTTATTACTAGAGTAACGTATCCTAAGTTACCCTCTACAGTGGCAGGGGAAGGTGTTGCTGTAGGCTGCTTTGGAAAGAGCTTTGCTCGAAGCAGAGCTCGGCTGCTGTACATCACGGAAATACCTGGCTGGTCCGAGTGCATGACAGTAATGGTCCTCACTGAACAGCAGTAGCTGCAGGGCTTGAGCAGAGGTTTAAGATGCACAGGAAGAGATGCTCCCCGGTATAAGGAGGCTAAAAGGATGCCACGGAATATTCAGGAATAAAAACTTCCTCCCTTAAGTGGTCAGAAGTGTTGCAGCAAGATTTCTTCTGGAGGCCTGTAAAGCATCTCCGCCAGGCAGAAGTTTAACGTCTCCCGGTACTGCTCTCGCTGCCACTGCTGGCCCTGCCCGAAGCACGGACAGCCAAATCCCTCCCCACCGCTGCCTGCAGCACTACCCAGTTCGGACCCCAACTAAAGGGCCTGATGCAGAGCTGCTCGCCCAGGGGAGTCCCCGGCCCCGTCCCAGTGCCCGCCTGTGTGCAAGCCGGCACGGACAGCCCCTGAAGCACCGCTGCCCCAGGGCAAAGGCGGCATTTCCGCAGGGACTGCCCCGCAGCCTCGGCGCCCGGGGCTGGCCGGCCTTACCCAGGCTCTCAAACTTCTCCCTCGCCGTGCGGGCGTAGGCATCGCGGTCGTGCAGAGCGTAGGGGACGAAGAGCACCCGCTTCACCTTCCTGGCAGAAGAGAGGGAGAGGTCGCTTAGAGCCGCGGAGAGCTGGGCGGACTGGGCTACGCCGCGCAGCACTTACTTCCCGAGGAAGCTCTGGATGTGCTGCTGGCAGTGACCCAGGTATCCCCCTCCGTGCAGAGTGGAGTTGGAGACCAGCAGCAGGCGCCGAGGGCTCCCCATGCTTCCCGGTGCCTGGCCCGGCCGGCCCGCCCCGGCCCGCCCCTTCCTGCCCCGCCGGCGGGCTGCAGGGTGGGGCCGAGCCGCGCCGCTCCCGGTGTCTCGGCGCGGACATGCTGGACTTCGCTATCTTTGCCGTCACTTTCCTCCTCATCTTGGTGGGCGCCGTACTCTACCTCTACCCGGTAATGCAGCCGGCGGCGGGAGGCGGCGCAGGCCCGGCCTAGTGCCCGCTGAGGGCGGGCAGGGAGCTGGTAGCCCGAGTCGAGCCCTCACCGCGCCCCGGGCGGCCTGAGGGGTGTTGGGGCCCGCCCTAGCTGTGCTCCGTGGCAGCGTCTGAAGGCTCAGCTCCAGCCGGGATGTGGCTGGCGCCTGCAGGAGCGCTCCTGGTGCGGGACGGCCCCGCCGCCGGCAGGTCAGCCCAGCCCGCAGGCTCCGGCCCGCCGCATGGCTTCCTCTGTTCGCCTTGCGGTTCTGCGTGTGTGCAGATCTCCAGTGCAAAATCTGAGCGAAAATCCACGTTGCAAAGCTCACTCTTACATCTTTGCGCGGGGATCTGTCATCTGAGCAGATGAGTAATCCTGGTTTGGCCAATGGGGTCAGGCACTCACAGTTGATAGGCTTCACAAGCCCTACCAGGTTTGAGGCCTGAGCGATGTGGCTTGTCCAGCTTTCGTTTATGGATTTTCAGCAGTGTTGATGTGGATAATCTCTCTTTTGTGCTGGAAGGTTGTGAGGCCTGTATAAAATCTTCAGTCCAAGGACTTTGATGCACAGGCTCTACGAGGAGAGGCTGAGGGAGCTGGGATTGTTTAGCCTGGAGAGGAGGAGGCTCAGGGGAGACCTTATTGCTGTCTACAACTACCTGAGGGGTGGTTGTGGCCAGGAGGAGGTTGCTCTCTTCTCTCAGGTGGCCAGCACCAGAACGAGAGGACACAGCCTCAGGCTGTGCCAGGGGAGATTTAGGCTCGAGGTGAGGAGAAAGTTCTTCACTGAGAGAGTCATTGGACACTGGAATGGGCTGCCCGGGGAGGTGGTGGAGTCGCCGTCCCTGGAGCTGTTCAAGGCAAGACTGGACGTGGCACTTGGTGCCATGGTCTAGCCTTGAGCACTGTGGTAAAGGGTTGGACTTGATGATCTATGAGGTCTCTTCCAACCTTGGTGATACTGTGATTTCCTTTCACCTTCTAGGCATCGAGGCAAGCATCAGGTATCCCTGGGCTGACACCAACTGATGAAAAGTGAGTGGTTTCCATCTCCCTGTAGGTCAAGTTCAGTACTGGCAGAGAATGCTGTTCATGGTTAGATAACCACCTTTGTGTCCCTCAGGGATGGCAACCTACCAGATATCACTGCCAGCAGCAGTTTACATGAGTTCCTGATGAATCTTCATGAGAAATATGGCCCACTGGTCTCTTTCTGGTTTGGAAGGCGTCTTGTTGTCAGCCTTGGCTCCATTGATCTCCTGAAACAACATATCAACCCCAACCGGTTGTGTAAGTGTCCTTTGCTTTGAGGCCCTTTGTTCCTTCTGGCTTTGCTGGGCATCCTGTGTCAAACGAAGATGGAGTTTCATTCCAAGTAGAAAAAATATGAGACTTTGTTTGCAGCTGACAATATTTGTGGTGTGTTGTTGGTCCTCCTTGTTGGATTTGAGTATCAGTGGCCAAGAGTTGCTGCTCTCCAGTGGCCATCAAGAAATCAGTATTCTTGTCTTTTAAGATGTCCCTGCAGGCAAATGTTTATGGAAAGCATCATGCTTGTTACTCATTTGAAACGCCAAGGTGAATATCCTGTAGCCACTTAGCACCCATTTTAAAGGCAGCTTGAAATACAATTTAAGAGAGAGAACTTTGCCAAATTAAGTCTGAAAACAAATGTATAAGTTTGTGGTAGCTCCCTTGTGTGGTTCAGTGAAGGGTTTTCAGATACTATTTGAAGAAGTTAGAGTCTGTTTTTTCCTTATTGTGTAGAATTTTGTACTGAAAATCCATAATGATCTTGCAGTCTTGGAAGTGGTCAGCAGTGCTGATTTGGCCATTTAGTCCTGGAAGGGTATTTTAATCTATAGTGTCCGCCTCTTAGGTGTGTGTGTTTTGCTTCCTAAGGTGATGCTTGAGTTTAATCTTTTTTTCCAGTTTTCATCTTTTAATATTGAATGAGGTTCTGGTTGCACACCTCATCTGATCACATAGGCCGTCTTTTTGTCTCAGCACCACTTCATGCTGGGGTTATGATGGGTGAGCTTGAACAGTTGCATGACAGGCTGAAAATAAAATGGTGACAATCTGAGAAAGGAGTAGGAGTTAATGAAGATCAGCAAGACACAGTGGATATCTGTGTACATAGTGGATTCCAGAAGGTGGAAACACACCCTGAAAGATTTGAATGCACTCAGGGGCATTTGGGAGAAATTGAGCAGACAGTCACTTTCTCAGATCTTACAGAAGCAGTGATGGGCCTCTGAGCAGGCAGGTTCTTAAAGATGTACTGATTTTGGGAGTACTCAAATACTGGAGCAAAACAAATGCAGTGCCTAGACTCGCTAGGAAATGAAGTGACTAAGGCAGCTACAGAATAGTCTGGTGTCCTCTGTGCTAAGGGTTATCCATATTAAGGATTGGAAGAAATAGGACGTGCATGCCATGCTTCTTTGATAATTGCACTTCTAGAGAAGGAAAATAATAAAATTGTGTTTCTATCACTTGGGTCATCAATTAATTAATATGGAGGTAATGGGATACAAGAAAGGAAAGAGAGCAAGGCTGGATTGTGTTGTGAGGCTGGATGGATGCTGGGTTGGGGAGGTGAGATACTCCCGTATGTGTTAGCAGCTTGCTTGGATGATGTCATGCTGAGATCCTTTGTCAGGGAAGCACTGCTGTCCAGGATAGCACATTGAAGTTCTTGGGATGAGGAAGAGGATATCCTTATAAGTGCAAAGAGCAGTCCAAATTTTGATATGCTTCACTAAGGAGACTGAAAATGTAACCCTAGAGATGTCTGCAAGACAAGGATGAAGTTGATGGAAGTGCTGTCAGGACAGAGCTCTGTCTCCAAGATACAGTTTGTGTTTTGTGGAATCACTAGCCTCCTGCATCTGTGGAGAAGTAACTTTCCCGAAGGGTGTGAGGCAGAGCCAGCCCTCAGCAAAGGACAACTTGAGCTCTGCACTTCTGAGTTCATAGTGAGTGTATCACTGGCAGAGGACTGCCAGTCTGCACTAAGAACAGGGAAGAAATGAAGAATGTGGCAGATCCAGTGGTTTTCTTTCATATGCACCAGGAAAACTTTGCAGTTTCTGCTGGTGTTGGTGCTAAGCATCCACTGACCTCTCCCAATGCCTCTGCTTTCCGGCTTTGCTGTGCAGACTTTACCACCAGCCATGTGTCCTTCTGGCTACCCCAGCACTGTGCCTAGCTCTGCCAAAGCCAGTCAGCAAGGAATCATGGCATGAATAGCAGCAGCCATTCCACGGCAAAGTGCTTTGGAGCAGGAATTGGCAGCAGCAGCTAGAGTCACATAACAGTGAAAATACCCCTCTTGAAACCTCCCTGGTTGTTGCTTCCAAAGAGTACCTTAACAATTCTGTCAGTTCTGCAAGGCCCACAGCAAAGTTTACAAAAAGGCAAAGCATATGCCATGCTTTATTGCACAGTTTTGCAGGCACCCAATATACTTTAGCAAATAGATTAGGTAGAGGTGTCTGGTAGTGGAATTCAGAGGTTTCTGTCTACCTGGAGCGAGCCATGGATATGGAAGATAGAGGCTACGTGTTTTCGTCTGGTTTCTATGCTGCTTCAAGTGTCTCTGCAGAAGAAGGTGGAAGGTAAGGTGGTTAGAAGTAGAAAGTGTTCTGTAACTCACAGGGTTACTGTTTTCTGTAAGAACTCCTGTGCTGGTGGCAGCCCTGAGTGAGAGAGGAATGTGTTAGTCTGAAAGAGCTCATCAGCCAGGAACTCCGTGCATGCAAATGAAATCATGCAGGAGCAGCAGAGTGTCAAATTAGGTTTGCTGGGGCTGTGAGGCAAGGTAAGGAGTGCAGAGAGCAACCTCCATCTAAGTCTGTCATGAGAGCTGATGTTTTTGGAGTGCACAGCCATAGTTAGGGCTGGTGGGCTACACTAGATGTCAAGAAGGAATGTGCTGGAGGGGCTGTAGATCAGGTTAGAGGAGAAGGGGAAATAGTATGCTACTCTCACTGTTGACAGCAAGTCACTGGCACAACCAGCTGGGAACTGGCAAGCTGGGAATAAGCTCCTAAAGTGTTACTACTAAAGAGTTATTTGGTAGAGCCAGCAGACGACCTCTGTGAAGAGAGCTAATCACAGGATGGTACCCTGCCACAGAGAAGAGCTTCTGTGAGGTCTCAGTTCACTTGGAGCATGAGAAGCTCGATGCCTCAGAGTCTGCTCCTTGGGGAAGGAGCTATGCCTTGGTTACTGCTCAGAACTAGCAGCACCCTACTGATGAGGTTGCAGTTTTCATCTTCCTTGTGTGGTGTGACTGCCTGACTTTCAAATGGCATTTCCTTTATTGGCTTTCAGTGGATCCCTTTGAGACAATGCTGAAGTCCCTCTTGAGGTACCAGTCTAGCCTGAATGGGGATGCAGGAGACAGCCACCTAAGGAGAAAGCTGTATGAAAATGGTGTGACCGTGTCCTTACAAAGTAACATTGCTCTCATCCAGAAGGTGTGTAACTGTATAGCAGAGAAAATCCTTGTGGCTCACAGGGGAAAGTTTAGTGAGAACAGTCACTGGGATTAAGGAGCAGCCTTCAAATCAGTGCTGGAACTATAAGCACTTGAGACAGTAAACAGCTTCTGCCCATTCAAGCTTGGTGTGAATATTTGGTTTCCCTTAGGTACAGTGGGTTAGGGAGAAGGGCTGAGCTCAGTGACTTTTTATGCCAAGGTACCAGATGAGGTTAAAGATACCAGAGCATCTGGATTGTAGATTTATTTTTCAGGACTGGAGGGAAAAGCAGGGAATCAGCAGTTGAGACCACAGACAGGTGAGGAACTGTTCTGTTGACTCAGTTCAGCAGCCAGAATATGGTCTGTTTTCCCAATCTGGAGCTGCTAGTATTACAGTTTTGTTTTGTGACAAGAGGGAACAAGAGAGGAGGATAAAGGGAGAACCTACTGGGGGAATCCTTGGGAAGAGGCAGAACATTTGTGGCTAAAGTGTTATTAACAGAAGGAAACCTTGGGTAGCTTTATTTCACAGCTGTGGACATGCAGTCTGCTTCAGGAACTGGGTGGGAATGTCTTCAGAATGTGTTTGGTGAATGAGTTGCTGATAATACTGCCAACTAATGGTTCCTCCCCTTTCAAGCTGTCAGAAGAGTTGCTAGCCAAATGGCTTTCCCTACCCGAGGCACAACATGTGCCACTCTGCCAACACATGCTGGGCTTTGCCATGAAGTCGGTCACCCAGACAGCTATGGGCAGCAGCTTTGAAGATGACCAGGAAGTCATCCGATTCCGCAGGCACCATGATGCAGTAAGTGACCCAAGGAGCCAAGAAACCTCCTAGAGTTCTTTTCTGTGCCAGGAGCACAGGGCTTGTTTCTGTGTAGGTTAGCACAAGCTGCTGCTATTTTAACATAGCTAGCACTAAATGTAAGAGCTTGAGAGCTCTGCTTCAGTTGTCCCACACTGAAACCACCAGAAGGATCCTACTGCTGATCCTGGTGTCATTAGTCTGAAGTGTTTCTTCAAGAATATGTTGGGATCTGGAATCTCGATCCAGTGGCACTTGAGAAGCGTTTGGTACCTCAGTCAGTTAAACTCTACCGGGAATGCTGCTGGAACCTTTTGCTTCTCAGAGTTCTTCTGAGGGCTCTGTGACATCATGGAGAAGGGAAAACCTGAGGAGGTGCTATGTTTTGTCCAAATCTGTGGGTGTTAGAATGGGAAATAAAGAGTTCCAGTTTCCATTGAAGATTCCCATGCCTTACCCCCTGCAGTTGTAATTGCAGTTACTTCATTCCAACTGAATTTCAGCTATTATAGGTGGAATGTGACATGATGTCCCAAAGAGGAGACCAGTTTCACATTCACAGGAAATCTAAATTTTACTTGATGTTTCCATTTTTTTGAATAAGGAAGGCTGAAAGGGTCAGCCTGCTCTGAGTGATGGTGGTGTTCTCTCTCCTTCTTTCAGATCTGGTCAGAGATTGGGAAAGGTTTCTTGGATGGGTCCCTTGACAAAAACATGACTAGGAAGAAGCTCTATGAAGATGGTAGGTTCATCCTAAAATCATAGTATTTCTTTCACATTGGATGAATACTTTGGGATAGCTAACCTGTGGAAGCACTTTATTTGCTCTGCTGACTTGGCTTTTCTGCAGAGTTGGTCACTGTGCCATAAGATACCAGATGTCTCATTACTCTCATATAAGATCACTGTTTTGGAGTTGAGTGACAAGCCTGCCACTGCACAAAATGTCTGTAGGCCTAGAACTCTAGTTCAGGTCTAGCTCTGAGAGAGGATCCTGAAAGTATCAATGTGTGCTTGCTTCCCTTCTGTTCTGTGCTCTAGCACTGACTGTTGACCTTTCTTGGAGTCAGACAACTGTGCTAGGTGGAGACAGATGGAGCTGCTTGGTTTGGCTGCATAGTCATTCTTAGGATGCACCCTTTGGTGAATGTGCTGCCAGACAATCACTCATGGGCTAGAAGACACAAGCACAGAGGTGCTGTTCTGATGGATACTTGCCACATGATAGCTTCTGATGTGCTGTTACAAGGTAACAAGATTTTCAGGTCTGCTGTGGCAGTGCTTTTGTTTTTCATATATTTCATAGTAAGTTACTTTTCAATTGTCCTGTCCTTTTTGTGTTAATAGTTGAACCCTTCCAATACCAGTTGGTAAGATGTTAAACAAAATTAGCTTGTGTCTAGAGCTAAGAATTTGCTTGTAAATCTTCCAGACTCAGTGTTTCCTTCTCTATGTTGCTGATTCTGTCTCTTTTAGGACCTGAGGACAACTGCCCTATTAAAATGTACTTTTCTTTGCAGACATGTTCAGATCTGTTCCCAAGTTGTGGTAGGATGTTAGTAAGGCTTGGTATTTAAGTGTTTCTGGCCTTTATCTGCAAAGAGCAGGAAGGAAGGGTAGTTCTAAGATGAGGGAGCTTAACTGAGGCTTGGTAAAATGGAGTTTGAGATTCAACTTCTTTTCCATATTTCCTGGATAGTCTTGAATAGGTAATTTAAATAAGACAGCCAATGACATTAAGGTTCCTAACTTTCCCCAGTTTCCACAACAGCCACCAGAATTTAATCACCCAAATATCTTCAGAGGTGTGGACTCTGCCAAAACTCTCCCATGTTTTCTTCTCCTTTGTATCTCTGTTTATGCAGACTCTTTAGTACAGAGCCATCTTCTTGCACCACGCTTGTAGAACCCCTTGGGATGGGGATCACCATCAGTGGCTGGAGGTTCTATAACTCTTCAGTAATTGTAACTCAACAGGCCATGCAAATAGTATTACCTGGCTCATGTGTTACTCATGAGGAGGCTGATTAAACACATTCTCTGATGGTTCAGCAGTACCCATTGCTTCACTTCCCGTAACGTGATTTCAGCTCATTGAGTACACCTGGGTTATACCTGTAAGGGCAGCATTTTGCAGGCAGCCAGTCTTATTTGGATCCTACATTTTCAAGTAAATGGGAGATGCTGCCTTCCAAATTGACAGTAACATCTAACAGAAGCTGCTTCTGTAAGTGAGCCCAGCAGGGACAGCTGGTCTGAAAATCTGCTTGGGGACGTGGATTTACTTCTCTGCAGCACTCAGGATGACCAGGTTTTAAAGTAAACATTTCTTTTTGCTTCCAAAGCTCTGATGGAGATGGAATCCACCTTAAGGAAAGTTACCAAGGAGCGCCGAGGCAGATCATTCAACAGGCATGTCTTTATAGACACCTTGCTGCAGGGGAGCCTGAGTGACCAGCAGGTCTGTGCAGCTGTTACGGTGGTACACAGTAATGGTTGCTGGAAGGGAAGCTCATTACATTGTAGCCTTTCATTAAATTTTTGCATCTTGAGTCAGATTCCTTGCTAAAGTAGAGCTCTTTGGGGGAGTTTTCTACTCCTGCAATGTTTGATTGTATTTATCTTTGGTAGCTTTCCTTGCTGCTGCTTCATTGCTATTTTTGTGAACAAGAAGTATGTTAGTATTAAGCATCAGTAAGTTTGCAGATGACACCAAGCTAGGAGCAGGTGTTGATCTGTTGGAAGGTAGGAGAGCCCTGCAGAGGGACCTGGACAGGCTGGATAGGTGGGCAGAGGCCAATGGGATGAGATTTAACAAGGCCAAGTGCAGGGTTCTGCACTTTGGCCACAACAACCCCAGGCAGTGCTACAGGCAGGGGACTGAGTGGCTGGAGAGCAGCCAGGAGGAAAAGGACCTGGGGGGTACTGATAAATAGTAGGCTGAAGATGAGCCAGCAGTGTGCTCAGGTGGCCAAGAGAGCCAATGGCATCCTGGCCTGCACCAGGAACAGTGTGGCCAGTAGGACAAGGGAGGTTATTCTGTCCCTGTACTCAGCACTGGTCAGGCCACACCTTGAGTCCTGTGTCCAGTTCTGGGCCCCTCAATTCAAGAGAGATGTTGAGGTGCTGGAACATGTCCAGAGAAGGGCAACAAAGCTGGTGAGGGGCCTGGAACACAAACCCTATGAGGAGAGGCTGAGGGAGCTGGGGTTGTTTATCCTGGAGAAGAGTAGGCTCAGGGGTGACCTCATTGCTGTCTACAACTACCTGAAGGGAGGCTGTGGCCAGGTGGGGGTTGGTCTCTTCTGCCAGGCAACCAGCAACAGAACAAGGAGACAGAGTCTCAAGTTGTGCCAGGGTAGGTATAGGCTGGATGTTAGGAGGAAGAGAGTGATTTGCCATTGGAATGGGCTGCCCAGGGAGGTGATGGAGGCACCGTCCCTGGAGGTCTTCCAAAAAAGCCTGGCTGAGGCACTTAGTGCCATGGTCTAGTTGACTGGATAGGGCTGGGTGCTAGGTTGGACTGGATGATCTTGGAGGTCTTTTCCAACCTGGTTGATTCTATGATTCTATGATTTCTCATGTGTCATTCCAGTGGAAGTTCTACAGAGTCAATCCTTATCTTCTAGGTGTATTTCCTGCTCTCTGCACTAAAGGGATTTCATGTGCTTCAGTGGAGAATGTGCTACTTCTTTTTTTATCTTTACAGTTTTACTGACTTCATTCTCTAAAGTAGATTTTATTTCCTAGATTCTGGAAGATACAATGATTTTCTCCTTGGCAGGATGCATGATCACTGCTAACTGTAAGTACAGATTGTATGCAGCTTTTCATCCTTACACTCATATATCTAAAACTGTGTATGATAGTATTTCAAACCAAGAATTCTTTTCTTCCTGAGCTACGGATGTGTAGAAGAAGCTAATTTTTACATCAGATTCTGAACACAGCCTCACAGCTGGTGAGCTGAAACTAAGCTATGTTTGACAACCTTCCCAGTCTTTTGGTGAACCTTAGCATTTCTTCCCAGAACTGATGCTAAATTTGATGAAAAAGCACCAAAAGATGTAAACTACACAGATCAAATAAATTCTGGTACATGGGAAGGAAGTTAGAACAGAGCGCTGAAACCTGGCTGGCCACTTTGAATTTTGGGAGGATAGGTATACTGCATGTATGGAAGACTTTCAAAGGAACTACTTCAGGATTTGTGCAAAGGTCATAGAAAAAACCCAAACCAAACAGTGACCAAAACAAAGAGCAGGCTGGAGCTGTGTAAAATCTCTTATGATACTGGCCCCTTATCTCAGCCAGCGAGGCTGGATCTCTAAAGAAAACCTTTGAGGTATAGCTGGGTGTTAAAGAATGTGGAAAGTCAATTTGGTAACTATGATGATACCTCTCATCAGAGAAAATCCTCTCAATGTACTGCAGGAAGACTGTTATTTCAATCAAGGGCCTTGATTCCTCAAGGATTCCAGACAGTTCTTATGAATTAGGAGCAGTACATTTCTTTGTAGCTTTACGGAAACTTCATCCTACATTTTTATTTCTTAATGCAAAGTTTCTCTTTCTCTCTGCTATTGAAGATATCTGTTGCCTAACTTACAAAATAGATATAGAAGAGACAAGTGCTGGCCAACCAGCTGCAGAAAGCTCTGCTCTTCTTGTTGCTCGCTGTAGGAAGCCCCAGACACTGCCATCTGGGGCACACACTGAGATATGCTGAGGAAGCCCCCCCCCGCTGCTTTGGACAAGCCATCATTTCATCTGCCTGGTTGGTCTAATAATTGTGGTTCCCCAGAGTTTGCTGGGCTGTATGATCCCTTCCCCAGAGGTGTGAGGCTGAATGGCTCAGTCTCCTGCACAGCTCTCTAAGCTCCTTATAGCATTGGAAAGAGAATTTTAGTTTGCTGGTCTCATGTTACCCAAGAGTTCAGCCTCTACTGCTGCCACTGAACACAGAATCAGTATAGCCTGCTGTGAACAGATGTCCCCCTTTTCTGGGTCAAAAATAATGTTGCAAATACAGGAAGTAAACAATGTAGTTTGTAAAGGAATGGATTTTCAGTTGTATCTGATTTCTTTCCCAGTGTGCACCTGGGCAGTCTACTTTCTGACAACCTCAGAAGATGTTCAGCAGAATCTCTATCGGGAGATGGACTGTGTTCTGGGGAAGGGACCAATTACACATGAGAAAATCGAGCAGCTAAGGTAGGTTACGAGCTTCTCATGATGGGGGCAGGGTCTTCATGTGCTGGGCCCTGATAGCTAGTCTATACTTGACCAGGAGAAGGCATCCAAAAGCTTCTCCTTTTTTTTTCTGAAGGTGATTAATGCACAAGATGACTTGCAGCACACAGAGAATCTGTTGTGGGGCTCCAGACATAGGGACCAACCTGCTCTCTTCAGGGTGTCTGTATGAAACCGTTTAGGACATAGAGAGAAATCCTGGTATAGCCTTTTCAAAGGGATACAGAACTAGGATAAGGACTGGTTAACAGTGTGCCTTTATTTTTCATGCATCTGTTGGTGCAGCTGAGTACATTTTGTGCTTCCTTTACTGAGACTCCAACACTAGTTCAATGTTGAGTATGTGGGTTCTTGCTGCTTCTTGTATGGGGGAGAGGTCCAGGAAAAGGGCCAGTGTGTTTATGATTTTTAGCAGTTAGTTTTGTTTAAAATATGAAAAAAGTATGGGAATGAGATTTCAGTAATCTTCCATGGATGTTGACAGTTAAATCTAATGCTTCTGAGAATGATGCTAGGACTGCTTGCCACTAAAAAATGAAGCATCTCAGCGAGGCTTGAGACAGCTCCAGGAGCAGACTGTGGCCCTAAATGCATTCTCAACTTTCCTTGCTGCCACAAAGATAAGGACAAACTGAGACAGTTAAACTAACCAAGTCTTACTGGTTACAGATACTGCCGGCAAGTCCTGTGTGAGACAGTGCGAATAGCAAAGCTTACTCCTATTGCTGCACAGCTGCAGGAGCTGGAGGGCAGAGTCGACCAACATACTATCCCTAAAGAGGTAGGGCAGTACTGGGAGCACCAGGCCACTCTCCTTTTCTAAAAGGGAGTTTTCTGATTCCTGTCCTTCCTGTAGAGAGGTGAGGCAGAAAGAGCATTTCTTCTGACACTGTTGAACCTGAGCAGCTGCTCTATCATCTCATGTGTACAGTTTGGCACAGTTTGTCCAACAGTTCTTCTGTGGGAGAGACTCTGGGAATTCATGTTATCTTGCTGAGCAGATTTATGTCCAGTTCTAGGTCCACCAGGAATGAAATCATCTTCTGAAGTGGCTTATGGCATCAGTTGTGTGTGAAAGAGCATGATTTTGGGCCTGATCATATGACTTATATTTTCCACACAAAGTGGTACCTTCCATTGCAGAGAATAAAGTAGTCCATATATACATGCCAGCAAGAGTAGAGGAATGGTATCAGACCCTTTCTAACCACCACCAGTTTGCAATGTGTGCCTTAGAAGTTAAAATCCTAATGCGTGGACGTGGATTGTGGAAACCTGTAGATGAATATTGCATATTAGCTTTTCAAAGTAGCCAATTACTGTGAGTAGTCTACAGAATAATTTTCATCCAGGAGGGCTGTCCAGAGGTGTCTCTACTTGTGCATTTCTTTCTGCTCTGACATACTCATTGTAATTTTCTTTGCAGACACTTGTGCTGTATGCTCTTGGTGTGATGCTGCAGGATAGTTCATCTTGGCCATCACCATACAAGTATGTAGAATCAAGAATTTTATTGCAACTAAGTCCTTTCCTTTTTAATTTTTTCCACAGATCTTACAGCAGAACCTGCTTGGTTGCAGGGCCTACCTTAAGCAGATTTTGGAGATGAAAGGGAGTCTGCTAGAAAATTAATTTATGAAGATTTCACTTGTTTGTCTCCATGAATAGGGTCTTGGAGCAATTCAAGTCATGATCCTCCCATGCTCCAGTCTGCATGTGCCTGTGTGTATGTGTTAGAGTTAAAAAGAAACACCTTCTTTTGCACACATGGAGAACTTCCGTGGCAAACACTGGTACATTCTTTTTCAGGTTTTCTGTGAGAGAGAAACAAGTGATTTGGATGGCACTGCAGTCACTGCTTCTCGTTATGAAACAGTGATGCAAGGGAGGAAATGTCAGTCTGAAGTACCGGTTTGTTTTTTTTTCAGAGGGGAGGGAATTGCTACCTCATTACCTCTAGCTGTGAAAACCAAACTGCCAGAATTTCAGATGGTAAAGAAAAAAATTGCTGTAGCTTTCTCTGGCCTCCAGGTGGCAAATGCTAACATGTATCTGACTTCACTTGGGCTAGGAAAGAAATGTGGGTCAGTTATTCTAGACTGAAAGGACAGACAGCTGAGGTTTAGGAGAAGAAATAGAGCCTTTAAAACATCATTTGTCCTCTCCTGCAAGTGCAACTTGGCAGAGATTGCCCACTAGGATAGGACATATATTGTGATTAGGAAGGTTATGCTGAGGCCTTGTAGGAGGGACTGTGAGGACTGCTCTGAACACTGTATTTATTCCAAGGAGAAGGAGGTTGATATTTAGCCTGATGTATGTGTGTATTACTGTGGCAGAGGCGGGAGACCAGTTCTTTGCAATCTTTTCACATAATCTACTGTACAAAAATATCTGTGGCTGTTCACCCTCCCTGTGTTTTTGCTAGGCAGCTGCATTTTCTTTGCTATTACAGCATCTCTAATTTACTAGTATGGTACATGGAGAATGTTAGTGATGCTGGCTTCACAAAGAGTTAGCTCTCATATGTCCTTTCACCTCAGTAGAAACAGAGCTTGGATGTTTAAGCAGGGATCCAAAGGCATGAGTATATGCAGAAAGGTTTAGCAGAGAGTGAAAGATCCACCCATCAGATTTTTGGTGATGGTTATATATTTAAATGGAAAGATATCTTATTAGCCTCTCTGTTGTTAGTTGATTACAGGAATCTTGTTTTAACTCATGCCAGCCTTGGGTAATAGTTTTCTCGTAGCCTCCACCATTCTAATGCTGAAAGCTACTTTTCTCACTTGAACAGGTCACCAGCTTCCCACCCCAGTGCAGACACATACACACACATACCAGCTGCTGGAAGAAAAGGGAAATATTTTTGGAACTAAGAGAGGAAAGGACACAGGCAGGGAGAGAGAGAGAGGGAGACAAACTAGATTGTTTGTTTGTCCTGGAGGAGAATAGAGGGCTGGTAACAGCATCAGCTCAGCTGCGTGCCCTAGCTGAATACCTACTGCTTGAGGTAATGCATGTTAGTTCCAGCCTTCTGTCACCCTAACACAGCTTATCAGGATTTTGACCAAGATGAGACACAGCTGACTAGCTGGGATCATAGATGCATTTGCCTTCATATATTTGTGTGGAATTATCCAGCTCCAGCAAGATTTAGAGAGAGCAAGTTAGTGAGATTCTGTATTTTGCTGGCAGTCATTTGTGTATGTGGCTGCACAGAAAGCCTTCATGTGTTTTATCTTTCATAGGTTTGACCCAGAGAGATTTAATGATGAACTGGCTATGAAAAACCTCTCCCTGTTGGGTTTTTCAGGAAGCCAAGAGTGCCCAGAGTTGAGGTAAGTGTAGGAAAGATTTTTGTGTGTCTATGTGGCAGGCAGGAGAGAAGAGGCTTTCAGCTTCTTCTTGTAACTGCTGAAACAGTCCAAGCTGGGAGTTGTCTTCAATGAGATTTATATCACAGCAACGGTTTCATTCTTTTCTCCTGCCTCTTCCCTCAGGTTTGCCTATATGGTGGCTACAGTTCTGCTGAGTGTTCTGGTAAGGAAACTCTATCTCCACCCAGTGAAAGGGCAAGTCATGGAGACCAGATATGAGCTGGTTACCTCACCAAAGGAGGAAGCCTGGATAACGGTGTCTAAGAGAAGCTAAGAGCAAGCAAAACAAGGGGCTGAAAGTGCCAGCAGTGAAGTTCTGAGCAAGGGTCTTAGGGTGAATTGCTGGCACCACCCTGCCTCAGGCAAGGATTTTTACATTCAGATTTTGTTACCTTCCACATGCTTAACCACATACCTTCCTCAAGTACTTTTTCTAACTCAACTAGTAGTCATATTAAAGTAAATTTAATCCATATGCCTTTTTACATTTGCTTTTGGATCTCTGGTCAAACTGTTGCAAAGAGAGGAACAAAACCTTGCAGTAGTGTATGCATGAGATATTTGGTGTCTGCTAATCAAAGGCTAGACCTCTGGTTAATCCAGCCTCTTTCCAGGAACAGCTAGAGCTGGAGAAAAGTCCTGTCTTATCCAGCAAAATGCTTCTTCATGGGTTCCAGCTACACAAGACCTTGGAGACACAAGGACAAAGCCTTATTCTTTATATAGGTATTTTTATTTTAAAGTGTCTTTCCTTCCCTTCAGCTAGAGCTATAACTGTCAAGGAGAGAGATGCATCTTGTGAGAAGTATGTGTGAGTGTGTGTGAAAGTGGGGCAGGAATTGTACCACTGATGCTCTTGCTGTGCTATCTTGCTATGCTTTGGAATTGCAAGAGAAAGGATAAGAAATAGTAGTAAACTGAGAAGAATAGATTTGCTTTGGCCCCTGAGAAAACAGAAGCATCAGTAATAATAAAATGAAATAAAACCACAGAACAAAGCCCTGAGAAAAGGAATTCTCTGTCCCGACAGTTCTGAAGGCAGTGTCTAATCTAATCAGCATCAGAAATTGACAAACGCTTGCAATTTATTCAGCACTGGGTCAGCACGAGACTGGTCATGCAAATGCTGCAAAGGGAGAGTGCTGATTTTATAGGGCTCTGGAATAATGTTGTACTTAAAAGCCTTTCAAAAGCCTTTTTCTTCCTCTAAAATAGGTGATTGCCAAAGCAGCATTGCATGCCACGTGTTCGCATGCCGCTTCCTGCTTCTTTCTTTCCATTTTGGCCATCATGGGCCAGCTCCTGAAAGACTTTTCAGAGCCCTGGCAAGTGGCTTGCAGGGCAGAAGCCTCTTAGCCTATTGTCTCATTGGAGTAATTGCCATATGACTTCCTTTTCAGGTTGTGTTTCTTCCACATTTTCTTTTTCTCTCGCATAGTTTCACCCTTTACCTGATCTTTCCAAGTCTTTTCCTTATAAACATGTCTTCTGTCTTTTCCAACTAAAACAATTCTACGGCTCTGTTAATTCCAGTTCCTAGCACTCAAACCATGCTGTGAAGATACGTGGTGGTAGGTGAGGTGTTGCTCAGCCTCAAACTCTGTATGCCTGAGCCACTTTTGTGCGTGGCAACCAATGCACCACAGAGCACATTGTGTGGCACCCACTGGAGCTGCTTTCTGTTGCCTCTGCAGACAGGACACACGTACCTGTGACTCTCACTTCTACAGACACCTCCTTCTATTGGCACCTTCCAGGTCAGGAAATCTGTTGCTTTTATAAAAATGTTTTGGCTCTGATATTGCTGCCATGTGGCAGCATTAATGCAGTCCTGTCAGTTATTATGGGGTTAATATCTGATACCAGCCTCTGTGGGCATCAGACAAGGAAAATTCTGCTCTTGGGTTTAATATGTCAGTCTTGCTTTTGGTGGAGCTGTAGAAATTCTAATCTCCCCTGAGTGCAGTTCATGCTGGGGAAGAGGTGAGACAGAGATGCTGTTCTGGTTTTTGTCTGCCAGGCAGAAAAAGGGTCGTACATTTCAGCTTGCTGCCTCTTGCATTTCTTTTTATAGTGAACTGTGAGAAAGCTCTTGGTAATTTGGCCTCCATTTAATCAAAGGTTGGTTGTGTCCTCAGATGGCAGTTCATGTTAGACTTTGCCTCACTGGTAATGCAAAAAAAGCCTGTTTTTCTTGAAGGTTGCAAATATTTCCTAAACCTTCCAGAGAAATTGGTGCGGTAAAGGATTTTACTTTAAAGTATTTAATTTAAAGAAAATGGTGCATGCACTTGTGGCTGCTAGGAACTCAACAAGGAGTAGCTGTCACAGAACTGAGTGGTGAAGAGCTACTTTCTTGTAGCCATGTTGTAGGAATAAACCTTTCAGACCAGCAAACCTTCCCAAGTGCAATTGTCCAGGTCCAGGCTTCTGTTACAGCATTTGCCTGCTTTGCTGGAGCTAAAGAGACCAACTGCCTTGTAACAGCCCTTCCCCAGTTACAGACTCACAGAATGTTAGTGGTTGGATGGGACCTCAAAAGATCATCTAGTCCTCATAAAAGGCAGACAGGTTGGTTAACCATGACTTCCCCTCAGCTGCTCCCAGTGATCTTCTTATCCTTGCTATGCCTCGAGACAGCACCATGGATAAGTTGCTCTGTTGGAGAAATTCTTGTTAGCACAGCACACAAGAATTATAAACATGAGCAACCCGTGCTGGGAACTTCTTTGGTTCCCAGATAGTTCAGGAAATCGAGCTGTAAACAACTAAGCACCCCACACACAGCTGCGGTGGGCAGAGACTAGATAACCAAGGGGCTGGAGTGGGTGGTGATGGAGTCTGACCCTTAGAATGTTGTGATAAGTTAACCTATGCACACCTTACATGTAACTCTGGACCCTCTGACTGTAACCAATCTTGGTGGAGCACGCCTCTTGCTAGAAGTGTATATAAGTCACTGCATCAAGGAAATAAAGTGGATTTGACCATCTAACCATATTGGTGAACAAAGAGTCATCTTCCCATAGCGCTCCACCGAATGTGTTTTCCGACATTGCTCCATCACCTTTCTAGGTATAGGGGTGAAGCTGACTGGTCTATAGTTACCCAGTTTCTCCTTCCCTTTTTGAAGATGAATGACATTTGCTTTCCTCCAGTCCTCAGGCACCTCTCCTGTTCCACATGACTTACCAAAGATGATGGAGAGTGCCTAGAAATGACTCCCACCAGCTCCCTCAACAAACATAGGTGCGTCCCATCAGGATCTGTGGATTTATGGAAGTCTGGAATGCTTAATTGCTCCTCATCAACCAAGTCAAACTCCTCCTTTATCCTGACTTGCTTCAGGGCCTCAGGGGTCTGGCAGTACAGACAGAGACAAAGAAGGCATTCAGCAGCTCTGTCTTCTTTGTATTATCTTGCTCCACCACTTTGCCTTGTTGACCTATCTTCTAAAAAGGACACAGCCTTCCATGACCACATTCCAGTCGTGTGACCTGTCCCACCATGCTTCTGGAATTGCCTCTAGGTCATAAGCCCTTGACCACACAGAGATTTCTAACTCCTGTTTATTCCCCCATGCTGCATTCATTGGTGTACAGGCATTGCAGGGAGAGAGTGAAGCACACTGATCCCACCCTAGCAAGGTGGGAGCCCTTCTGGTCTTCATTATACTAAAACACTACCCCACTGGTGCAAATTCAGCTACAGCCACATACCCCTTCAAATTTTGAATGGAAAAATTAGTGTAATTCCATGTAATTTGTTACAAATTTTCTGTCAGCCTGCACATACTGAAGGATTGTTTCCAGTCTGCACCAGTAACTGTGCATGCCACAGATGTCTGTAACTGTGGCCCAGAGTGCTGGAGAAAGCTGATCATTAGTTTGTGTTTGCTCAGAAGTGCTGTCAGAAATGCACCCTGACTCATCTGTTCAGGAAACACGTTGAGCATGGAGGGAAAGGAGTGGGGTGAGGTGTTCTTAATCATTTGTTATGCACTGCTTGGAGTGCCACTGAGGTCACAGCCATATTGTTTGCTGAAGTCTAAGTTTCCTTTTCTCACTCATATGTGCTGGTCATTTCAAACAGCCTAACAGTGAAGATTTAGTGCAACACTCCTCGACTCAGCTATGAATCCATTCTCTGTGCAGAACTCTTTTATGTTTGTAGAGTGCACTTCACAGTTTGGCTATTTCCCCTTTTCTCTTCTTATAAGATGTAACTTCCGAGCCCTTGGGCCAAATCAACTGCATTTGACTGGGATCAGGGGCTGAAATCTCAGTACTGTTATGTTCCTATAAATTTTGTAAGGAAAGAAAAAAGACTGGGCATAAGGACTCTCTGCTAGAAGTGTTGCAAAATTGCAGCCAAAACTGTAGCATTGTTAGATGCCAACCTGGGGAAAACCTTGACTGCCATAGCAGACTGCCAATCTCAGGAGTCCAATTAATAGGAAATAGGTTTTCATCAGTCTGCTGCTCAGACCCATACACTAAGGGGGTGTATGGGTATCTAAGGCCCAGACATCCCTTCTGTCTGTAATATGGGGAGGTAGGTAAGCACTGGAAAAAAATGCCTTAGTCTAGGATCAAAGCCAAGAGGGGAAGGCTGCTTCTATAATACAGAGAGTTACTGCTTTTTATGTTTCATATTTCTGCTCTACACCAGATAGATGCTTCACAAGTTCCACAGGATGGTTTTGAAGAGCACACAGAAAAGCTGTCTTAATTCCATGGACTCTTACTGTAGAACAAGCTTCTACAGAGAGCTACAAACTCATAGAGGTAAAAGGCTAAATATGTCTCTGTTCCTATGCAACCTGCTGCTTTCAGCGGCAGACAGCCAGCACAGGTGCCAGGAACAGTCAGGCCATTGCTAATTGATTGCTGTGGCTGTTTCTAGCTGGCAAAGCCTTTTGTGCCTTGTACGGGGGCAACTGGTGAGACAGCTGTTAACATAACTTTGAGAAAAGCAGACAGCTTCTTGAGCTGGTCTCCCACAAGCTCCATAATATCCATGGATGGTGTTCACCTCTAGATTTTAATTAACCTGGACTGCATATAGAACCATTATGGCAAATTAGTAATATCCCTCTGCTCCCAGCAGTTTGAGGACTTGCTAGTACGTGGCTGTAGCATGCAGCACAGGGTTGTGGGCTGTATGTTTTATTTTCCATCACTGAATGGACAGGATAGTCTCGGCATCTTCTGTCTCACTTCCTGCAAAAGTAAATGCTGGCTGGTGAGAGGCCTCGAGCACAAGCCCTACGAGGAGAGGCTTAGGGAGCTGGGGTTGTTTAGCCTGGAGAAGAGGAGGCTCAGGGGTGACCTTATTGCTGTCTACAACTACCTGAAGGGTGGTTGTGGCCAGGAGGAGGTTGCTCTCTTCTCTCAGGTGGCCAGCTCCAGAACAAGAGGACACAGCCTCAGGCTGTGCCAGGGGAAATTTCGGCTCGAGGTGAGGAGAAAGTTCTTCACTGAGAGAGTCATTGGACACTGGAATGGGCTGCCTGGGGAGGTGGTGGAGTCGTCGTCCCTGGGGCAGTTCAAGGCAAGGTTGGATGTGGCACTTGGTGCCATGGTCTAGCCTTGGGCACTGTGGTAAAGGGTTGGACTTGATGATCTGTGAGGTCTCTTCCAACCTTGGTGATACTGTGATACTGTGATACTGTGACATTTGTTGATTTAAAATACCTTGAGCAGCATTCATGCCAGCTCCCCCATTAGCTGTACAGTTATGTGTACCTGGGGCTGCTGACAATCCAAACTAGGGAAGTGTATCTACCTCTCACCTGCATAGTTCATTTCTGAGCTTCTTGATATTAAGTCACAGATGAGTAGCATTGCCTTCTCACTATTTCTGTCTTGGATACTGCGCACACATTTCTCACAGCAAGAGTTGTCTGTAGAGTCTCACCTCTCAAGAGAGCCATGTATTACCTTCCCAAGGTTTCTGTTACTGCTACAGAAAATGTAGATGCACCCTGATCAGCAGAGCAAAATACACAGTTTAACAACTTCCTTTTTTCTCCTTAGATTCTCTTATAGCTTTGGGAAAAAATGAAAACACTTCAAGCTGTGGTGGTTTGGCCTTGGCTGGGGGCCAAATGCCCACCAAAGCTGCTCTGTCACTCCCCTTCTTAGATGGACAGTAGAGAGGGAAAAAGTAACCAAAGGCCTGTGAGTCAAGGCAGAAGCAATTTAATAGGATGAAAGGCCAAAGCAAAGGCTGTGCATGGAAGCAAGAGCAAAGATGTTATTCTCTGCTTCCCATAATTCAGCCACTCCTGTGAAGCAGGGCTCCAATATGTGTAGTGGTTGCTCTGAAGGACAGACACCATCAACAAATGTTCCTTCACTTCCTTCTTTCACTTAGTTTTATATCTCTGGTCAGTTTGGGTCAGATGGCCTGGCCGTGTCCCCTCCCAAAACCTTGCCCACTCCTCAGCCTGTTGTTAGAGGGGAAAATGTTAGAAAAGCACAGCCTCGGTGCTAAGCATTGGTGTGTTACCAACACCCAGCTACAGCACTGCAGAACATAGCACTAGAAAGATGCTACAAAGAGAATTAATTCCAACTCAGTCAAACCCGATACAGGAGGAAAAGGAACTTCCTCTACTTCCCTGCCCTTTTTATCAAGGGCAAAAAGAAAAGGGAGAAAAAGCTCCCAATGAGACAGAAAATCTTGATCACTTGTGGGTATGCCCCAAGGAAGTAGAACTGTTGTAATTACTGTGGCAGCTCTTGCTGCTTCTTTCCACTTGTCCAAAGCACAAATTGCTGGAAAATATACCAGACATCTTTCTCTAGAGCCTGAGAGTATATACCCATCTTGGCATTTCTCTAGTTGAGCTCAGGACTGGGTTTTAGCAATTGCTTTTCAGCTAAACAAAAGGCCTACTTGACATCCCTTAAAATTCAATGCCAGGTTTTTGGTGGTAGTAGACAGGGAAGAGGAACTACCACATGCAAGAAAAAAAGATGTTTCTCACATATAGAGGGTGGAGAAAGAAAAAGATAAGTGTTTCCATGGCAACAGTCCTTAAAGATAAGTATTTTTAAACCTGTATGAATTTTAGCATTCAAAACACAGTTGTGTTTCCCACAGAAAGATTTGGAGGAGGGCTTGAGTGGAAAGAATTTTCTTTTTACTTCTCAGGTAATTTCTATTTGTTTTACAGCAGAGCCTGAACCCAAGCAAAATGAAGTATGCATGATTGCTCTGATGGCAGTTCTCCTGTAAAGAAAAGCCATACTTCCAGGAGGCAAAAAGCATCAGTCATAGTTCTCTATCTGCACCAACATCTCTGGCACAAACAGTTGATCATCTCTTTAATGGGAAATTCCAGGCCAGTAAAAAGTCACAAGGACAAATCTTGCAGGATTGTACATTTAAAGTAGTGTAACTTGGAACAAAATCTTAATTATAAATGCGACACAGATAAATGAGAGTAGTGATGATAAGGCAGCCCTGTGCCTTGCCCAAAGAGGAGAGCATGCAGAGCTGGAAGGGCAGAGGAACTCATGTGTCACTGGTAAGTGTCCCTTGACAACAGTGAGACATTGCGCCAGGTGGGCAACTGATGCTCCAGTAACACTATCAGGCAGGAGGCATTTGCTCTCTGTTTGAGGTAGTAGTGCCGGGGCCACATCTGAACCTCTGCAAAGCTCACCTGCTCTGCAGTGAGCAGCTCATGGTCACTGGCATGCTCTGCTTTCACCTCCCTGCTGGTATCCAGGCAGGTCGGCTGTGTCACAAGCCTGGCAGTGAGACATCCAATGCTGTGCCTGCTTGGCTGCCAACTTTTTAGTCTCACCAAAAAAAGCTTTTTTTTTTTTTTTTAACAGTTGCTTCCAACTCAGTAATGACTCAGACACTGCAGCAAGGGTACAGTGATCATCTTCCCCTTCAGAGCTTTCAGCAGAAGCCCCTGGATATCCTTTCAAAAAGGGACCTTGCTGGGCCCAGCCATCAGCTAGATTCAGTTCTTCAATTTAACTGATGGAATGAGATGCTCCAACATCTGTATACCTGCTGGCTCAAGGGCTGTGTTTCAGCAATAGACTAAATGATTTCTACGAGTACTTTGAGTTCAGGAGCCTTGGGAAGGGGAGACTAGGAGGGAATGAAGAGACTCATGTAAAAAGAGATGGTGATATTCACCCATTAAGATTCTTGTCCTAACCAAATTTCTCTAGACCACGAATCCAGGGAAGGCAAGTATCTACTGGAACGGTAAAAGAAAAACAGTCATATTTAGCCATTTATCTTTTGAGGTGAGGGAGAGGAAGCAGATAAGGGTGTCTGAAAAAATCTCTGTCTTGTTCATAATATGAGAAAGGGTAGAAATTGGTACTTGGTAGCATTGTTTCCTACTGGCCAGGGCCCTGATACAAAATAACTGAGGCTCAGATCTAGCTAAGGTGACTTTATTACCCATGCCATCTTCCCTATGTCTTTGTTGGTAAAGCCTACTGGAAGCGTGGAAGAAAGCTACATTTTTCTTGTCACTGTTGGATCCCCTGTTGGAAATCACTGTTGTGAGAGGTAATTTTTTTTTTAATTCTGGGAGCACTATTCTTGCCCTGACCTCAGCACTGCTATGAAAATGCACAATTCTGCATTTGTAATTTCTTGGACTGAAAAGCAACTGACTTGCTTGTGTAGGCCTTGTTAGCTGTGATTTACTATGCTATCCCTTTAAAACCACTACAGTATTTTGTGTTGCACACTGATGCTGTAGCTCCATGTATTTGCCTTACAGCTAAATCCTGGGAGATGCAGGAGCTCTGTGATACCTACATAAGAGAAATACAGCAACTCTAGTGCCTGCTCATCAGCCTTAGTGTCCAGTATGTCACAAAGTGACTCTTATTCCATCGTTGGATGCCAGTAAGTCAGTCTGCAACAGTGGCAGAGCTCAGGGCAGCATGTGCATTAGACGGCAGGATCTGGATTACTGCAGTGCGAGGGAGAGGAAGAGTGCTGCCCTGTTGCAACATATATGAGCATTCTCACATAGCTCTAAGCTTCCACAAATGCAGTTTCCAGGTCCCAAGCCCATGCCTTCTGGCAGCTTGGCTACCACCTCCTGCTTGGGGTATGGCAGATTTGTTTCTGAACATGCTTAATTTTTGTCAGATGGCTTTTGCAAACTCTTCCAGGAGTCTGAATGGGGAAGAGGTATCTTAGAAGGAGAGGAGTGAGGCATATGAGTTAATGGGAACTCACAGAGATGCCTGCAAGAATACACTATCACATATGATAGGATACCAACTGGCCCAACAGTTACAGCCATCTCATGTTCACTAATGAGCAAGATGTTTGGGAACAGAGACTTTGAAGCTCTTAGTCCTTCTGCTATGCAGAATCCATATTAAATTTGCCAGAGCCTTCACCTTGATTTGATATTTTTCTTCTAAAAGGGAAGAGGAAATTGTTTGTTTTCTAACAGACTGCTCTAACTGACCCACAAGCGTAGGCCCGGGACTGAAAACCTTTGTATGACTGTGAGTCCTATTTACGCTGTGTGACTGCATTGCATACCACTGGCTATTCATATATTTACCTAGCACAGTTGTGGCTTTCAGTCATTAGAAACCAAATTTTTGAAGCTGTTTGGGTTTTGAATACCCCAAAAAGCACCTACTTGGCTACTGAAATGCCTAGATGTCTTTGTAAAGCTACTATTGTTATGGTGCAAAGAGGAAGGAAGCGATATGGAGGCTCTGCTGCCTCAGGCCTCTGGTTTTATATACCAGCAGTGATAACTAGCTAGAGTCCACTGCTATATATACACACCATAGTTCACAGTGAATCTCTTTTGTGCATGAGGAAGCTCGGTGGTGACTTTAATTAGAGCAAAAACACTGCAAACATACATCCTGTATTAGTCTTCTTGTATTTTATAGCTGTACTCTTCCAGTGCGGAAAACTAAACTGAACAATTGCATTTTCTCACTTACCCTTAAGAACTGGAAACCCTCTCACCTCTGTGTTTCTTTCTCCCACTACTGCAGCACTGGTCTTGAAATTGTCACCACAGCTAAAAAATTCTGCAAATTAAACTGTGATTTTAAAAAATTTTTACACTGCAGCCTCCTCATAAAACTTCACTAAATCTTTTGCTGATGTGACTCACTCAATTACTCATGTAGGCAGACGTTCAGATAATAAAAGTAGTTAATTGAAAGCTGCAAGAAATATTGCTGGGAGGCAAGGGAGGAGGAAGGCTACTGAGAGTATTTTATCCTGAGAGCTTCTGAGTTCACTGTGCTCCCAGCCATTTTTTTAGATAAGGGATTCTCCTTTCTGCTTTTTCCTTTGTATAAAAACAGCTTCAAAAATCAAATTGTCAGCAGAGAAGCTGACACCATATGTATATGTTTGCTCCTCTGCTCCTCTTCCTACATATCAGAGATGATAGCCAATCTGTGCCCTGAAATAATCTCTTCATCCTAGCAATGCATATAAACAACATCAGTACTCTAAGGAGCTCTGGATTCCTCAATCAAGGAGTAGAGCTAGCAAGTGTCTGAAAGCCTTTTGGTTGGAGGTGTTGCATACACTGACAAGGACCAGGTTTTTCTGGAACGAATAATAATAGGCCTTTGAGATTTGGTGTGCAGTAGTTCAGGTAATACAACTAGAAGGCAGATTTCAATGACACCGCAGTGGATGCACACTGGAGGAATACAGCACTTTGTGAAGCTGGTGAGGCAGAGAGGTACTATTGAGTAGTAAGATAAGACTTCTGCGCCTTCATGCAATGAAACTGTATGTGTACGATAGCTTCAAAGAGACTTAGAATTAAGATAAAAATAGAACTAGTGGAAGGAGACAAACTTATTAGAGCTGAAGGCTAGCTGCTATTAGCAAAACAACAACCAGCATAGTTATATGGCTCTGAGGCTGATAGATTTTTGAGGGGTGTGCTCCTGCAAATGGCTGTGAGAGCCCCTTCCAGCAATGGTGATGGGTACGAAGAGAGAGGACATAAGGTTGTGCTCATTCTTCAAGCAGGATTAGTTGGGAGGAAGGGTATGGCTTGACTGTAAAGTAGAGCTCTTGGCACAGAGAAACTGCATGGGTGTTGAGGCTGTGGACCTGAGAAAGTAAGCTGTCAGATTATATTTAGCAAATACATACTGCAGGAAGGCACAAAGAGGGGAGGAGGGGAACTAAAGCATATCTAGGCCCCACGGCTAGTGAGCATACAGAGTAGGGAATGAAGCTGTTTAGAGAGGATGAACTGCCTTGGTGTTCTTGAGTCAAATAAGCTGCTCTGTGAGGCCAAGGGTCTGCAGACGCTGAACAGCAGAGATCAGCTTCATTTCTCCATCAGTAATGGTTCAAGCCTAGACTCCATTAAGTGAAGGATGACCAACCTGTGGCCTTCCAGCTACACCTCTGACCCCACGCTAGGGATGTCCTCCACAGCAATTTCATACCCAAGCTGGGGAATTAGTAGTCTGATAGGGACTCTTGAAATTAATATCGCAAGCTGCTGTACATCCCAGTTGCACAACCCGCTCAGCTCCATCCCAGTAGAAGCTTATTAGCTAAGGCTGGTATCTGACTAGCTGAGTAACCTAAGCATAAGGCTATCAGACCTGACATGCTGCCTCACAACATCCTTCACTCTAAATTGGAGGGACATGGATTTCATGGGTCATCTGTTCAGTGTAATATGGTTGGATGGCCACATCCACAGGGTAGTGGGCAACAGTTCAGTGTCCACGTGGATACTGGTGACAAGTAGTGTCCCTCAGGAGTCTGTGCTGGGACCTATTTAATACCTGTTTAATATTCAAAGTGAGGCTCGACAGGGCTCTAGACAACCTGATCTAGTTGAGGATATGCCTGCTTAGTGCAGAGGGGTTGGATTAGATGACCCTTGGAGGTTCCTTCCAACCCAGACCATTCTATGGAGATACTCTATGGAATCTTCATCAGTTACATAGCATGATCAAGTACACCCTCAGCCAGTTTGCAGATGACACCTAGGTGATGAGATACCATCCAGGAGGATGTTGGAGCAGGTCCAGAGGAGGGCCATAAAAGTGGTGAGGGGGCTGGAATAGAATCACAGAATCAAACAAGTTGGAAGAGACCTTCATGATCATCCAGTCCAACCTATCACGATAGGTTGGAATACTGCTCCTATGAAAAAAGGCTGAGAGAGTTGAGGTTCTGACTTTGACTAGTTTGTGGTAGGTTGAGTACAGCTTAGGCTCTCTTTCCTGCTAAAAGCTTGCTCATATGAGTCAGAGACGTCTTTGCTTTTAAAATAAATGAGTCTTTTACATTCCCTCTGAGAGGAGACAGCTTGGAGAGGCCTGGCTGCCTTCTGCGCATAAGTAATCTGTCAAACCAGACTGAGACTAGGTGGATGAAGCTGCTGCGACTGATGGGGGACCATCAGTCCCCATCTCCTGTTAGGTATTACTGCATTGTTGAATTCTATGATTCTATGATCAGTCCCCATCTTCTGTTAGGTATTATTGCATTGTTGAGATCTGTGCTTTTACCATGCTGTCAGAAAGAGCTGTGGGTGAGAGGAAGAGCTGAAATAGTCCTGTGTGTTAGGCAAGCGGCAGTTCAGAGTGGTTTAGAGGAGAGAGATGCAGACTGGGATAGTGAACAGAAGCTGTGGAAAGAGGAGCTGCCTTCATAGGCTTGTGAAAGGAGATTACTTGACCAGATGTGTGATGGAAGGAGAAAAGATGACTTCACAGATGTGATTTATTATCTTTCTCATGCAAGGGAATTAGGTTAATTCTAAGAATAACACACAATTGTTTGGTGAATCTTTCAGATATGCAAAGCCATAAAAAAACTTTAAAAGAGTGGTTTATATGGTAAAAGTAACAGGACAGGATTAATAAAGTTCCAGGGAACAAGTTCCTGTAGTTATGCAGGTACCTAGAAATCTGAACTGTAATTACAGACAGGAAGAAACAAAGGCTTCAGAAAATGGTTCTAACTGTTGTAGCTGCAAAGTGGACTTGAAAATGTGAAAAAAAGCATAAGCAGGCCAGAAACATCTGCTCTAGTCTGTAGTGAGAATGAATACTTGAGAGAGGATGAATTTTCTCAGGTGCTGTAGTGGAGCCTTAATTCTACCATTGTATGTTTGTGGTCTGTCTCCTCAGAAGCCCGTATCAGACCTTACCTGGGGGATACCACAAGGGTCAGAACAGGACGCAAAAGGACTGACACTCTGGGTTGACATCTTTGAGGAGTACAGACAGGAAAGAAAAACAAAGTAGAGCAGTTCTTTCCTCCCCACCTCCCTGAGTGCTTTGTGGTTTGAACACTTGAAGGGAAACTGATGGGCAACTATGCTTTGTGCTGGCTTGTCTTTGAGACCATTTGTTGCCTGTTTTCTTTCAAAGTCTGAAATGTGAGAAAGATCATTATTTTTTTTATTTAACTTGACCTCTTCCTCCCTTGAAGAGTTTATCCCTTTGTACTGGCTTCATCCTTCTCACACAATGTTGTGTTGGGAAGAAATTCAAGAAGAAAAATACAATTCCTAGAAAAAAGCCTTGTTATTTGGAATCAGACATGCCCTGGAACAGACAGTTCCTACTTCTGCAACATGTCCTGTCCTTCTCTGGAGGTGCTGTGATGCTGTTTATCTGAACTTTAGTAAGGCGTTTGATACTGTTTCTCACAGCATCCTCCTGGCTAGATGTCGGGGCCCAAAGAGTGGTGGCAAATGGAGTTAAGTCCAGCTGGTGGCTATTCAGTGCTGGTGTTCCTCAGGACTCAGTATTGGGGCCATCCAGAGGCAGATCCAGACACTATGCAGAGTGAGCAGAATGGCATGAATATGTCTCTGTTGAGGGAATGAAAGTAAATATTTCAGTTATAGATCATTTTCTTTGCCAAATTTTCCTTTGCTCCTCCATCCCTCCAGTAAGCGTTACCTGCTGGCTAAAGGGCATGGGGCTATGAACATAGTCAGTACACACACTGTAAGTTTGGCTTCCTTTGACCTTTTTTCCAGCTGCATGTCTGCTCAGCCACGTATGATGCAGCTTTTGTTCCTAAGGTTTACAAAATGAAAAAAAAAAAAGGGAAAATTGCTTAGAAATGGGAACCTCATCAAAACCAGAGCTGAGATACTCACACAAGTGAACTAAGAACCCGCAGCAGGATCTGTCAGGGATCTGTGCTTTTACTCACTATGCAGTGGTTGTGCCATTCAGTTTTACATATAGGAAAGAAAATGGAAGAGACTTTTGACTGTGACTTCTCACTGTCACGTTAAAAGTAGGTGCCCTATGAGCTGCCCCATGATGACTTTTCTGTAATTAAGAATTGGTAGTTCGAACTGTGTTATGTGGGACATGTACACAAAGTGCCCAGCTGCAAGATTGCTCATGACCAAAGGATTGGCTTGCCTGTGCCAGTGTTTGTGAGCAGGGTACTTGGGTGATTGGCAGAGGTAAAAACCTAATGCACACAAGATTAGTGGTCTCCCTGGGTTCTTGGATCTCGACCTCCAATTTGAAGTCTCCTGCTAGATGGTTTGGTTTCTATTTACTGCTAACGCTCTCCATTTAGGTGGAAAATGTATTTGCTTTCTAGTCTTGAGGGTACTGATCCAGGGTAGAATCTTGCACACAAGAAAAGTTAGTGTGTAATACTGTAATTAAGGCTGAGGGAGTATGAACAATTACTACATCACTTGACAGATGGGAAGTCATTTATGTAAATTTAGGGAAGTGGTAGTTGGATTCAGTTGGTCTAATTTAAACACTATTTCTAATTATTTTTGGTATGTGTAGAGAGGATTATAGGATGGCCATTATTCTGACAGGAGAATTCTTCATATTTAAATTTAAATACACAAAAGAACACTCTATTAAAATGTAAACATGCTGAGATAACAAGCACCTAATTATGCAGACAGGTCAGTCCAGCTACTCTGGTGAACAGCTGCATGCATGTATTTCAGAAAACACTTTTTCTTACACGCAATAGAAACCACCAGCAAGGCCACTGAGAGGTCAAGAGGTGCCAGACCTGCAGGTGGGAGCTTCCTGCAAGATTTGCTGATGCTGAGTTCAGGTTGGAGAACAGTCAGGCTCTTGCAAGTTTCCACTAGGTACCTAAAAGCAGAGGGCAGATGACACAATTCCTCCTCCCTACAGTCAGGTGCTGCTAATCCTAAGTAAAGCTCCTGACAGCGTCTTTGGAGATCCTTTTTCTTAACAGTTTTTTTCCATTTGCCAAGGGAAGGATCATGCAGGTTTACTGTAGAACTGCCAAATGACAGCTTGATTTCACACCTGAGAAGTGAATGAAGAGGAAAACCTTAGTCTGCTTCCAGCTTGGCACTAATGTGAAGAGTCCTGAGGGCGTGGGTATGAGCAACCCCCATAGCTGCAACAGCTGTGATGTGAGCAGAAACCAAGCCGAAGCTACTGTGAGGGGAGCATGGACCCATTTTCAGATGTGCAAGTGTTATTCATCTACTGCAGGCCCTAGGGTGAGGTGGGGAAGTCTGGCTGTGCTTGACTCATGGAGGTGTTGGACAAGGCTTGGAGTTTCACACTGTACAGCAGCCCTCTGTAGGTTGATTTAGTTGGCTTTTTTTTGTGGATACTTTGCAACAAAGGCCCAGATCAGCTCTTTCAAAAGGCACATTAGCAATCAGCAGTGAGGCTGACAACCAGGACTTTACAGCAAAATCAGTAGTTTTGGATGTGTAACTCATGGCTTATAAACTCTGGGGATAGAGGGCACCAAAAGAGGCTGCATGATGTTTCTACAGTCCTTGCTGGTTTAGGGCAGAGAATGCCCGTATGTTATGGAGCGGTGCAGGCAGCCTGACACTAGGCTAGCACAGCCCTGGAGCATGGACAGAGTCTCAAATTGTGCCGGGGGAGGTATAGGCTGGATGTTAGGAGGAAGTTCTTGCCAGAGAGAGTGATTGGCATTGGAATGGGCTGCTCAGGGAGGTGGTGGAGGCACCATCCCTGGAGGTGTTCAAGAAAAGCCTGGCTGAGGCACTTAGTGCCATGGTCTGGTTGACTGGATAGGGCTGGGTGCTAGGTTGGACTGGCTGATCTTGGAGGTCTCTTCCAACCTGGTTGATTCTGTGGTTCTACGATTGATGGGTACTGGGAGCAAGGTAAGAGGAAATGGTACCAGGCAGATAGTCCTCAGGACAGGGATTTCCCATCTCATGGTTAAGGGAAGACCCATCCAAGGGCTGGCCCAACACAAGGCGTTTGCAATTTGTAATTCTGGAAGTCACCTGGAAGCCAAGCATCTCTATCTGGATGACTCTGTGACCACTTCCAAGGCATGTGAGCAACTTGGTATAGTACCAGCTTGGCGTACAAGGACTGCAGCTCTGGATGGTCTCTAGCTGCTGACTACCACAGCGCGTCGGTAGCATGGAATCTGGGAAAATGCTTATCCGAGTGTCGTGTCTCAGTGCGTAACGGACATCAAGCAACGCAGGGCTGCGTTACAGACAATAGGCCTGTGGAGCCGCATGGAACACAACCCGAGTAAGCACAACTAAAGCTCATTTGAGAGCGAGTTACACTTCCTTTAGAGAAACCTGGGACGCTTCTGCAGCCGCCTCCGTGTGCCTCCCCTTTGTGTGCAGACTGCGGGGGCCGGGCCCTCACCTGCGAGCAGCCGTTACAGAACAGCACAACGAGACAATGCCGCAGTCACTCGTTCCAGCGGCGTTTCTTACGAGAGGCTCAGAGCGCAGCAGGCAGCGAGAAGGCTACGGGACTGGACCCCCGCAGCTGCTGCGCGCCGCTGCCCCGGATACTGCCCCCGGCCCCCGCCACACCGGAAGGAGGCGTGCGCGGCCCGGCGCGTGCGCAGAGGGCGCTGCCGGCCGCGCCCCGCCCCCGCCGCGGAGGGGGTCTGCGCGCTCCGTGCCCGCGGCGCCAGGCCGGGCCCGGGCGGCGGCAGCGCAGGGGGTGCGGCGCGAGGGCGCGCGGGGTGGGCAGGTGGCGGAGAGAGGCACAGCAGCAGGGGCGGGCGGACGGACCGACCGACCGCGGTGAGAGGATGTGAAGATGGCGGAGCTGCAGATGCTGCTGGAGGAGGAGATCCCGGGGGGGCGCCGGGCCCTCTTCGACAGCTACACGAACCTGGAGCGGGTGGCCGAGTACTGCGAGACCAACTACATCCAGGTGCGGCGGGCGGGGCGGGCCGCGCGCAGCCCGGCAGCGGCCGTCCTCGCCTCACGGTCGCTGTCCCTGCCTAACGGTCCCCGGCTCCGCGGCGGGGAGCGGGCAGGGGCAGCTCCGGGGGGGCAGTGTCCTGTGCTCTTGTGTCATTTGCCCTGCGGCTGCCTTCACTGCTCGGCCCCGGGGTCGGCGGGTGGCTGAGGGGAGCAGGGTCGTGGCACTTCGGTTCTCCTGGCAATGGGAGGTGGATGATAGGCGAGTGGCACCGGCTGCTGCAGCCTGGAGAGGCGGAAAGCTGGTTCACCTCCAGCGTGAATTTCCCCGCGGTGACGAGGCGTTTGAATATGTCATTGATTTCTAAATTAAATCCCTTCCACTCTGTGAATATATTGAATTTTTACTGTGGATTGTGTCCCTGTCGCTCCTTTTCCTACCCTTCCTTCCCACCTTTCACTCTCTTTTGCTGACCCTAGGAAGATGCCTCCTTCCTGTAAATGCAGTGTTTGTTTGTTAATGTTATGTGTTTTAATTGGGCTATATCTGTCGGTTTGTATTGCTCTTCCCAAGCAGGACTGCAGTGTTCGATAGGAAGGGCAACTACCAAGTCATAGGTGCAGGATCTGGTAGAGATTGATAGAGAAATGGGGAGAAGGAGATCGTGCACAAGTTGCTGCCACAGTGTGATTTTTGCGGTCACCGCTCTGCAGCCAGGTTGGCGTTAGGACTTTCGTTTTCCTTTCTTTCTGTTTTTAATGGGAAGAGAAGTAAAATATTGTGTACTTTGATAGTTGATGATAGGCCAAATGAAAGAGTTTCCACCAAAATGAAACAAAAAAGATCTTCTAGAAAGGGTCTGAGTGCATAAGACAGGAAGGAGGAGAACATGGGTTCATGGTGTTAGTGTCTAAAGTACAAAGGGTCTGTGCTTTCAGTCTAAGTGGAGAGTGCTTGTGTTTTTCCAGAGGGCAAGCAGGGATGAGATGTCTGGCAAGATTGTTCAGTCGGTGAAAATGGGAAAGAATATTTAACCAGTGATAACGGAATACTTAAAATGTCTATTTAAAAAAAAACAGCTCTGTTTCTTTTGAATTGTTGAAAAGCTGTCCTTTGGAGAGAAGAAGGTGCGTGTTTTGGGTCACTTACAATTCATCAGTTGGAGTGATGTTACATGGATGTATTATGTAATAACCTTTTATTGAATGAGTGTGATTTTTGTTCTTTATGAGAAATATGATGAAATATTTTCATAACATTATAACCTGACATACATGTGTTTATATTTGTGCTTTTTAAAAGAAGCTGGTCTTTCTGGAATAGTAATGTTGGAAGACTAAACTGGATGTAGCTTGGAGTATTTGTTCTTTCTCTGATCTTTTTTGATGTTCTTTATGTAAACCAAAGTTTTAAAAATTGCAATTGAACAGCTCCATTTTGATTGTTTTTGTAAAAGCTACAGAGAAGGACTACATCCTCTTTTATATAAATAAAGAATAAAAATCATAGGTTGTTGGCACAGACAGCATAAAGTCTGTAAGGGCATCCTAAGATAATAGGAGATGGATACAGACAGATGGTGAGTAAAGGAAAAGGATGAGGCACTCTTGGTCAGCCTGATGGATTCTGCCCACCACAAAGCAATACCCTGACTGTTGGCAATTTGTTCAAGCATTGTGACAACAGAGAGCTTTACGGGGGAGGTGAGAATGAAGGAATGAAACTCTGTTGTCAGGGTTGACTGTGAGGTGTAGCACGGGTCACAGCATGAACATGTTTAAATTTTAAACAAGCAGAGAATGGAGGACATCAGCCAGGCAATAGGCTGAAAGACTGTAGAGTAAGATTACTGTAGAGAAGAGGAGCTTCTGGATTTGGTGATGTGAGTGTTCCAGTAATAAATCTATCAGGGAATGCACTTCACAGTGCCAGAGCTACCTAAACTCCTGCACAAGATCAAAGCTGATTTTTTTTTAATCCCTCTGCAAGAACAGGAATAGGTAAATGGATTTAATTGTTGGTTAGTTGGGTCTTGGTGATTTTGCTTCTATTAATAATTAGTATTCCAAACACATTATGTTAAATTAAGTAAAAAATATTACCCTTGGATTTTGTGGCAAAGATATGCTTGCAATTGCTTGGAATCTGTGGAAGAGATCGTCCAGAAAGTTACATATTGAACATTAATTAATTTGTCTGTAGTGATGTAGTGTTTCATTGGTGAAAGAGTTTGTGGTGAATATTTTTGAGATCTAGAGGAGACTCAGAATGTGCCTGAGATCTAAACTTCATTTGCAGTATGATAGGCATTGTGGTGATGGGGGCGTTGAAGACCCGTCATTGGACTGTGTTTGTCGGTGAACAAGCCACTCCTTTTTGCTTTTCTGCCAGTTGGTGCTTTGAGGTTTTCTTGTCCAGCACAAAAATTGTTGCAAACGTCAGTTTAGTAGAAAATTAATACAATGAAAGTTTGGTACTAAGGGGGATGATTTTTTTCTCTTTTCCTCTTTTGGCAGCATTATAGCAGATCCAAATTAGTTGAATGTGTGATCTTCTAATGTGGAAATTGCTAGTTCATAGTAGAGTTGTGCTTGGTGCAACTTGTTTGACTTCTGCTTACAAAATGAAAAATCTGTTCTTGAAAATATTAGCAGTGTCTATCCAAATGGTGATTGATATCAAGCGAGCTCAATCACTTTAGCAACAGGGAATGTTACATAATTTTTTATCCTTCCCTTGAGTCTGTGATACTGTAGTATATCAGAGCACATCAGCCTAACATTTTGTGGAAAATGATAGGAGATGCAGCACATATGTAATAAATGGACCTGCAGCAATGACACTTGAAAGGCTGCTGTTTGGGGGAAAAAAAAGGGTTTTTCCATTCAGTTTTGTTCACCAATCTAAAATTATTTTCAACATTTCTGTTAAGTCTCCAGCCAGTCAGTTACCTGGAAAGGTGATGTGTTGTTCAAGAGGCACTGATGTGTTAAATAGCAAAATAAATTGCTAGAAGAAAAACTTCTAAGTGTAATTTCAACTTGCATACTGCGGCAACTAGTTTAACAAAATTTTCTGCAGTTACAATTCTGCGTTAATAGTCCAGTTTTAAGCATAATTGCTCAGTTTATGTTACTACAGAAATGAAATAACTTTTCTTGCCCAGAAGGTCTTAATTTTTCTAATAATTTGGAGAAATCATAGTTATTTATGTGTCACATTTCTTCTAAACAGAAAGATAGGATAGGCATTTTTATTTAGGAGAATGTTTTTGTGGTATCTGACACATCAGTCACAGGGTAAATTCTATACTGTCCAGTGTTTTATATACTAGTACTGTGTCCTCTGTTACCAAGTTCAGTCTAAACTCAACTTAAATATTACTGAATATTAATTAACTGAAATGAACTGAATATTAAATGTATTTGATATTCCTGATATAAAAAAGATATTTGTAATCTACTTGATTTATCTGGCTTTTTCATAAAAAGCAGAAAATTGTTTTACTGCAGTGTGTCACGTTTACAAAATTTTCATATTCTTACATTAGTTTTGTTCAGCAGTACTGCAAAGAAAATGTCTACTTATGAAGTAATGAGACTAAGGAATTCTGTAATTTGCACATTTTTTTACTGGTATCCCAACATAAATTCCAACACTGTCTTGTCCCGTACCGTTTCTTTGAGCATGTCCTGTACAAGTCAATTCTGGAATAATAATCTTTTGTTTGTTTCTCATGATCATTGCTCTTTTAAAACTCCAGCTTTTTATTTTTGGAGCTTTCTAGAGTAACTGAATGCTTATGTCTGTTAACTCTTTGTTGCAATACTCAGAAAAAACACCCTTAATTTCATGGCATTTCAGCCATTAAGTGTCTAGCATGAACAGGTTTGGGATGGGAGGAAGTCCCATCACCAGAGTTTGAATGCAGAATTGAGTGAAGACAGACCTCTGCACCCCACTTAGCTTTCAGATGTAGCACAGGATTTCTGTGTACTGTACTGTCTAGATTCCTCTAAAAGGCTCTGTATTTCATAGTGTTTCTGATGACTCTGCATTATTTCTCAGTAACAGGGACTGTAAAGGATGAGTGAGCTTCTGATTTTCCTCTCTTCATAGTCTTCAGGTTGCCATGACTGTGTTGTTTTACATACAGAAACAGCCATCTGGTGTTTGTGAGGGAAAGAATGGAAAGGGGTTTTTTATTCCTGTGCTTGATATTCTGGTCTTCTGGTTATTAGATGTCCCTGTCAACTCTTACAGATACCTTTGTTTAAATAGACATAGAAGTGAAAAGGACTTGGTTTTCAGTGATTTTACTACATTCCATAGATCAATGAGTTTCATAGTTGTTTTCTGCATATCTATTAATTTTACATACACCTTGGAAGCAAAACCAAGTAGCTATAGGTTTGGAAGCATCTTCCAGTAAGTTGCACAAGCGAATAAGGCATCTCTTGGGTTTAAATTACAGAAATGGCTATCCTTTCAAATAGCAACTTCATCCTTACAGCTTTATTAATGTAATGTGAACTTTCTGTGGAGTTGCTTGTAATGACCAGTACCAGTATACAGCTTGTATAAGTATATAGGGAATTTCAGGTAGTATGGTTTATAACTGAGTTGAAGAGAGAGTCTTATTCTCTTTACTGAAGATGTATATCACCTTAACAAAGGCAGCATAGTTATATTTGTAAAATTTAACTGTCAGAAATGCAAGTATCACAGAAAAGACATTTTCAACCTGTCTATCCTTAACGTGTTTCTTTTATAATACATTTTCAGTGGTTAAACTTAGCATTGATGGAAGACTTCTGCAGGCATGAAAGTGGGTATTGATTAGCTCCAATGAATATTAGTGCAGAACTTTAGGAAGGTGCTGACAAGTTGAAAGTCTTCGAATATGATACTGGGAAAACTGGTCAAACAGTGATAATAGATACATGGACAATGTGCTGTGGCATCTTGTAAGTGAAATGGATGAATACATAGGTATACCTGGCCCACCTGGTTGTTGGTAGGACTTCATAAAAATCATGTAATTTTAAGATTGCAGTAGTATGTGGTAAAGTGTTAATCTTGACTGTCTGCCAGGTGCTCACCAAACTATTCTCTCACACTGTCCTCAGCAGAACAACAGGAGAAAGTAAGAAAAAAAATGCTTGTGGGTTGAGATAAGGACAGGGAGAATGCTCATTTATTATTAACATGGGCAAAACAGATTTGACTTGGGGAATATTAATTTGTCTTCAGTTAGAAATAGAGTGGGATAGTGAGAAACAAACCCAAAACTAAATTTACTGTTCTCCCACCCCTTTCTTTTTCTCAGGCTCAGCTTAACTCCTTCATTCCAAACTCTTCTACATCCTCTCCAGTGCTGCTGGGCAGGGGAGGAATGGGGGTTGTAATGAGTTCACAACACTTTGTCTCTGCTGCTCCTTTCTCTACACACTCTCCTTCTCCTCTGGCGTGAGATCCCCCTTATGGGATACAGTCCTTCACACAAAACTCCAACATGAGTCCTTCCCGTGGGTGGCAGTTCTTAAAGAACTACCCCAGAGTCGGTCCTTCCCGATGATGTACAGTCCTGCACGAACACAGTGCTTCAGTGTGATCTTCCATTGGTCATACTTCCTGCTGGAAAACCTGCTCTTGCATGGACTTCTCTCCATAGGCTGCAGCTCCAGTGTGGGCTTCTTTCCAGAGGTGTTATCTTCTGCAAGGAGCTCTAATGTAAGCTCTCTGCAGGCTGCAGCTTCTTTCAGACCATATCCACCAGCTTCAGGATGGGGTCTTCTGTGGGCTGCAGTTTGGCTATCTGCTCCGCCATGGTTGTCTGCCCCACTGTGGTTCTCCATCAGCTGCAGAGGGGCAACCTATATCACCATGGTCTGCAGGGGAATCTCTGCACCAGTCCTGGGAAACACCTCCTCCTCCACCTTCTCCTCCTCCAGCCTTGGTGTCAGCAGGATTGCTTCTCTCATGTTTTTCTCAGTCCTCACTCTCACAGGTGCTTCGCAGTGTTTTCTGTCCTTCCTTAAATATCACAGTATCACAGTATCATCAGGGTTGGAAGAGACCTCACAGATCATCAAGTCCAACCCTTTACCACAGAGCTCAAGGCTAGACCATGGCACCAAGTGCCACGTCCAATTCTGCCTTGAACAGCTCCAGGGACGGCGACTCCACCACCTCCCCAGGCAGGCCATTCCAGTGTCCAATGACTCTCTCAGTGAAGAACTTTCTCCTCACCTCGAGCCTAAATTTCCCCTGGCGCAGCCTGAGGCTGTGTCCTCTCGTTCTGGTGCTGGCCACCTGAAAGAAGAGAGCAACCTCCTCCTGGCCACAACCACTCCTCAGGTAGTTGTAGACAGCAATAAGGTCACCCCTGAGCCTCCTCTTCTCCAGGCTAACCAATCCCAGCTCCCTCAGCCTCTCCTCGTAGGGCTGTGCTCAAGGCCTCTCCCCAGCCTCGTCGCCCTTCTCTGGACACACTCAAGCATCTCAACATCCCTCCTAAACTGGGGGGCCCAGAACTGAACACAGTACTCAAGGAGTGGTCTAACCAGTGCAGAGTACAGGGGCAGAATGACCTCCCTGCTCCTGCTGACCACACCATTCCTGATGCAGGCCAGGATGCCACTGGCTCTCTTGGCCACCTGGGCACACTGCTGGCTCATGTTCAGGTGGGTATCAATCAGTACCCCCAGATCCCTCTCTGTCTGGCTGCTCTCCAGCCACTCCGACCCCAGCCTGTATCTCTGCATGGGGTTGCTGTGGCCAAAGTGCAGCACCCTGCACTTGGAGCTATTGAACCCCATCCCATTGGACTCTGCCCATCTGTCCAGGTGGTCAAGGTCCTGCTGCAGAGCCCTTCTGCCCTCCAACTGAATCACATCTGCCCTCAGCTTGGTGTCATCTGCAAACTTGCTGATGACTGACTCGATGCCCTCATCCAGATCATCTATGAAGATGTTAAAGAGGATGGGGCCCAGCACTGATCCCTGAGGGACACCACTAGTGACTGGCTGCCAGCTGGATGTGGCACCATTCACCACCACTCTCTGGGTCCGGCCCTCCAGCCAGTTCCTAACCCAGCACAGAGTGTTGCCATCCAAGCCATGGGCTGACAGCTTAGCCAGCAGTTTGCTGTGGGGGACAGTGTCAAAGGCCTTGCTGAAGTCCAGATAGACCACATCCACAGGCCTCCCCACATCCACCAAGCGGGTCACCTGATCATAGAAGGAGATCAGGTTAGAAAGGCAGGATCTGCCCTTCCTAAACCCATGCTGGCTGGACCTGAGCCCTTTGCCATCCCTCAGGTGCACTCTTATCACCCCCAAGATAACCTGCTCCATCAGTTTCCCTGGCACTGAGGTCAGGCTGACGGGTCTGTAATCTGTATGTTATCACAGGTATCACCAGCACTGTTGACTGGCTCAGATTTGGCCAGTGGTGAGTCTGTTTGAAGCTGACTCAGAGCTGGTTCTGTCTGATGGGAGAAACTCCTGATCTCTTCCCATAGAGAAGCCACCTTGCTACGAAAACCTTCCCACGTAAACCCGAGACATATGCCAGAGGGGACATCACTTCAGTACAGTCCATTATGTTAGCATTTACTTGTGTTGTGGAGAGATAGCTGTTCTTAGCAGAAGTCACAATTGATAGGACAAGAGGAGATGGTGTTTACTTATGGCAGGGGAGCTTCAGATTGAACATCAGGAAAAAACTTATATACCAACAAGGTCATCAGAGACTGGAACAGACTGCCCAGGGAAGTGGTTTAATCACCGTCCCTGGATGTATTTAAAAGCTATCTAGTTATGGTGCTCAAGAATATGGTGTAGTAAGTGGCCCTGGTAGATTTAGGTAACTTGTTGATCTTGAAGGTCTTTTCTCACTGTAGTGGTTCTGTGATTCTATGTGTGGTTACCACTAAATCCCCAAAACTTAAGGGGCTAACTAAGCTTAGTGATTAATAAGACTGTATGTGGCTAATGTTCTTTTGATTTCAAGAAATGACATTTTCTGCCAGTTTGAATTAACTGAGAGTCTTGTTACTTTCTTCAGTGTCTCCTCTCTGGTTAAGGCTGAAAGTGGTTTCACAATCCTTTTTTCTCCATGTTCCTTTGAGGTGGAGGCAGACCCTGATGTTACTTTAAAGTAACCGCTAATAGTACTAATGACCTTTTGGTGGTGGGTTTTTTGTTTGGTTGGGTTTTTTTTAGTCTCTCCTTTTTACCTACTGTATCTCCATACGCCTAAACTTTAGGGACCTATCAATTTAGAAGTGCATTGGCAGATACTGTGGTTGTGGCCAGGAGGAGGTTACTCTCTTCTTTCAGGTGGCCAGCACCAGAACGAGAGGACACAGCCTCAGGCTGCGCCAGGGGAAATTTAGGCTCGAGGTGAGGAGAAAGTTCTTCACTGAGAGAGTCACTGGACACTGGAATGGGCTGCCCGGGGAGGTGGTGGAGTCGCCGTCCCTGGGGCTGTTCAAGGCAAGATTGGACGTGGCACTTGGTGCTATGGTCTAGCCTTGAGCTCTGTGGTAAAGGGTTGGACTTGATGATCTGTGAGGTCTCTTCCAACCTTGGTGATACTGTGGTACTGTGAAGGAGTTAGGTAGCTTCACTTGCATTGTCAGCATGTATGAAAAGTCTTCTGAAGTGATGCAGTTTATTCCCACTGGACTTGTAACTATATTAAATTGTTGCACAGATTGTTCTTGCATGTTGCTCTATACTCAAGCTTTATGGTGAGCTTGTTTTTAGGTTTAGTGGGGATAATCTAGGTGCAGGACCATCTTGTCTGTTTGAGTGAGTCAATATTGCTGGCAAAGTTGAAGTATTAAAGTTGAAGTATTAATCACTTAACCAATCTACTTTTCCTTTGCATTAACTGTACTCTTTTTTTGCCAGGAAGGCTAATTTAATGCATTTAATAGTGTCAGAAGTTCAGCCTGGAGTTCAGGAAGGATAGGATTGTTTCTCTATTGAGTAGATGTGAAAATATCATAAGCCATTTTATTAGTGGTAATGGGAATTGCTGGTGGTAATACTGTATGCATAGGGAGGAAAATAGAACTTTTAAACATGCAGGTTGCTCCATAAAGTTTTGTAATCCTAAATGTTAGTTACAAATGGCATTCCAGTTCTTCCCTTCTGTAGTTTTATTTTCAGATTGTAGTTATTGAATAATGTTGGTCAAGAATTGTAATTCAGAGAAGCAGGCTTCTGCATCCAGCGGTTAATGAGCTCTCTAAAATTTATTGTCTCTTGTTTGTGATTTACTTGGCTTAGTACTGTAGGTTTTAAGGCAGGAAGTGGTGCACCACTATGGTGCTTCTCTAGTCAGTGCTTTAAGCAAGTGCAGTCTTGCTCTGCTGTGTTCAGCAGAATGTTTTATTGGAGAGAACATTTAAGTGCCACAGTTTGCAGCAATTTTTTGGTGGAATCTATGTCTGTAGTCCACTCAGCTGGCCTATTTTTTCTTGGATCTTGTTTTCAGATACTATGTTTTCACACATAATTGTGCACTTGAAATTAACCTCTTTATTAGTAATATCACTTCTGTAAATTTTCTTGGATGCCTGCACTTGGAACTTTAGTCATTGAGCTATTCAAACTTTGTCAACCAGAACTGCATGTCCGTAGCTGAAGCATGTAATCACAGCGTGTTTAGAAGCACTTTTCTCTTTTCAGGGATCTCATGAGTTAGGCTGACATTTTTTATTTGAAGTAAATGAACTATGTTCTTGCAGATCAGTCATGCCTGTTTCAGTGAGAAACCTTAATTTTCTGATTTCCAGGTGTAATGCACAAGTTGCTCTGTCAAAATTTATGGTGATGTGCTCTGAACTATGGACTTGATACCAGCTATTCACTTTTCCTTTGGTTTTTTCCAGTAGATGCCATTGTAATATCTATTTTTAGTTATAGAATCACAGAATGATCTGTGTTGGAAGGGACCTCCAAAGGTCATCTAGTCTGACCCCCTCTGCAGTAGGCAGGGGCCTCACTTTCAATATCTGCAGGGATGGGACCCCAACCACCTCTCTGGGCAACCTGTTCCACCTGTTCCAGTAAAGAACCGGTTCCTAACACCCGATCTTAATCTGCTTTTCTCTAGTTTGAGGCCATTGCTCCTCTGGTTCCATCACTACAGGCCTTTGTAAACAGTCTCCATCCTTCTTGTAGGTCCCCTTCAGGTACTGGAAGGCTGCTATTCCGTCTCCTTGGAGTTTCCTCTTTTCCAGTATGAACAACCTCAGCTTTCTCAGCCTGTCCATGTAGTAGAGGCACTCCAACCCCCTGATCATTTTCATGGCTCTCCTCTGGGCCCACTCCATCAGGTCCATGTCCTTCCTATATTGAGGGTATTTCAGTTTGAAATATAAGTGCTTAATTTGTTATTATTGGCATAGCATTCCTGGTTTGGAGTTTTGTGCTCAGTGAATTGCAGAATGAGGAACAAATACTGCCTGATTGCAATTTTGGTAGCTTGTATGATGGTCATACACATAGACAAAGCTAGTTTTGTGCAGAACTCCTAAATTAGATGTTTTTTTTCTTCAACTTCAAAGCTCCTGTAGGCAAATGTGATTTTTTTTTTTTTTTATTATGGTATTTGGAAACTTTGTTGTGAAATTACTCATTTAGTATATATGAACTCTCTCACATTTTTTTAAATAGCTTTAGCATATTTTATCTGTTTTTGAGCTGACTGGTTTTTTGTCAGCATTGATTTATACTGCAAATAATACTAGGATTTAACAACTGCTTTTAGATGATCGGATCATGTCTATTAAATTGCTATTTCAGCTAATATTGTTCACAGCTTATAGGGATGCCTGATATGTATTTGTTTGAAGAAGGTTATTTCAACTTTGCTGCGTGCTATCCTTATCAAAATGTTTTTATTCTTTTAAATTTTAACATTTCTATTTACATGTACAAATAAATGAACTTCAGAAGAGCTGATTGTGAACTGGTGTTCTTTTATGTTTGTATACCTATCAGACAGAATTTTGTTGGAAGTAAGTAATAAACCAAACTGATTATACTTTTATGACATTTTATGGGAAGTACTTTATGGGCAAATTATTGTGAGGTTGATAAACATTGTTAAAAAGCAGATGTTATTTTCATTATTCTTTTTAGTGATCATTTTTGGTAAAGAATTAGGATAAACCTTGCAAGAATTTTTCTTGAGGTCGTTTGGGTTTTTATTTAGTATTAATACAAATAGGTTCACTGAGCTTAAATTTTTATTTTAGAGTTGAAGAAGAGCTTTCTATTGTAGGTACAAAGAATAAAAAATAAGGGCTTATGAGGGAGATATTTGAAAACCATGACCATGGCTTGCTTGCCAGTGTTAAATGAAAAGTTTCACTGATGGGATTGAGGTTTCAGAAGGCTGACCCAGTTTTTCCAGCAGTGGAGGGCAGAGAGCAGTTTTGTCTTTGTCAAATGCATTACCATCTGGTTTAGGCAGATTCTAAAAAAGACCAGACATTTTGAATAGTAAGAATATCATAGAATGGTAAGGGTTGGAACAGACCTCTGGACATTATCTAGTCCAACCCATCTGCTGACGTTAGGTATGCCTAGAGCAAGTTGCACAGGAATGCATCCAGGTGGGTTTTGAAAGTCTCTGGAGACTGCACAACCTCTCTGGGAAGCCTGTTCCAGTGCTTTGTTATACTCAAAGTAGTTTCTTCTTAACTTCAAGCAAAACCTCCTGTGTTCCAGTTTGTACCTGTTGCCATTTGTCCAGTTGCTGGCCTGGCCCCATCCCTGAGACCTCCAGTCTTTTTTGTTTCAGAGCTTTTTGCCTTATATTTGTTCTGAATTTATCCATGATGGATTTTTATGCCCGTTATATGAGGTGTTTTGTATTGTCCATTGTAACCCATTTTGCTAGATTACTGTGGATATTGCTTCTATTTAATATCATATGACCTGTATTCTTTGAAATGTTTACTACACAAATTGGTGTTGATTTGGCTTTCCTAGCCTAGAATTATAGCGTCAAGTTGCTCATGTCAAGTAAGATCTAGATAAATTTGACTTGTGGGAAAGAGGAATAAAGATTAAAAACAATTTTTTTGATGGTGGAGTATGTAAGTGCTGAAATGATAGTGAAATTGTTTGCATTTTCCCACAGTGGCTAATAACTGGAGAATGGTGAGTAAATGCAATAAAACATTGAAACTACAATAGAACTAAGTAAATCCATTAAAACTACAGTATTGGGTTTATTTATTCTTTATGATAAATCAGTGTGCAGTGTTTTCTGACATCTCAGTTTTCTTACTTTATCCAGCTGTTGGTGATCTCAGAAGTAGTCTTGGAAGATTGAGGTCTGTTTGTATTTGTGTGCTTAGGAAAATGATGCCTGTGGAGTTAACTGTCTCAGAAGGGGCAAAATGAATGTACAGGAGCTCAAAAAAGCCAGCTTGAATGAGAGAATTAGTGTGCAGTTAGCCTAGGCTAGTGAGGATATTGTTTCAGTGGCTTTTTTTTTGTTGTTGTTGTTGCTACAAAAGCAGTCCTTTAAAAGGAAGAAGAAATTACTTTGACTATATGTGCATCTGTATCAATCAGAAGGAAAACAATTATCTGTAAGCTTTGATTCTCTGTTACACTTGTCTTATATTGGTGGTGGTAAGCATAAATTTAAAATCTTTGCAAACTGAGGACACTTCTCTCAGTGTGATGGGATGCATTAATAGAACTACTGTTTTATTGTTCTGTTGATCGCTGTCATGCTGTGATCTGCTTAAAATGTAAATGTCACATTTTTGGTCTTTATTTTAGTCAACAATTTGTTATTAAATAAAAATACAATAGGGTAAATCCAGTTTTGTTGACTAGAGCAGGGAAGAGGGCTAGAAGTCTAATTTTTGCTCTTCTGATTTGAATACATGAGTCTGTGGTATATCAGATGCAGAGAACCTTGAAAACAAAAAAAAATCACTGTAATTCTAGCATATTAAGAACCCTCATTTAAGTAAGGTCTATAAATGATATGTGGGCTTTTAGGTTTAGGAAGTATATGTATTATGCAAGACAGGGTCTTATGAATTGTCTCACTTCATCAACAGATGTATAATTCAGAGGTATAAATTATTTAACCACTTATGTATAATATTTTTTTCAGTGAACAAGTGGGGAAAATACAGTGCTGATAATCAGCTTGTGCCCTGGAGAGGCTGTGCATAGAAATAATATCAAGAGGAGGGGATTTTGCCTTTAATTTCTTATGATGAGCAAAGGCCAAGGTTTTCCTTGTTCCACCTTCCATGAAATTTGATTTCCTTTTTTTCAATTGTATCTTGTTTTAAGGATACAGAGAACTAGAGATTTCTTTGCCCTTGTGGAGGGCTTGAAGTATTGCGTTTTACTAAATTTAGCTTCTCCTATAAACAGCATTGACAACTTCTTAATATTCAGTCTAAAATCTCAAATCACATTTTTTGTGTAATGTGGTATCTTAAAAGAAAAACATACTTAAAGAAATTATTTCTTTTCAGATTTAAATTCTTTAAAAAGCAAAAAAAAACCATAAAACCCCCACACCCTCACAACCCAAAACAAAGTGTTAAAAACAAGCAGCCTTTTTTCCTTTTTCTGTGCCATCCCTGAGGTTGCATAATGGCAGCAGCAGCAGTTTCTATGAACCTTTCTGTAAGCAGTGTGATGCATTTTTATCATGAGGGAGAAAGTTGTTCTGAACATAAAATATGAATTTTAGATCTGAAGTTCAGTTTGGAGGCCTGCTGCAGTTGCTATATGAATACAACTTCAATTTGTTTGTGATCAGGGGGACCAAAAATGCTTGCTGCTTTTTTTTTTTTTAATTGAAGGAGGCATTACAATCTTCCTGTGGCATTTTATGAACTGATTTGACCTCAGTTTTCATTTACCCCAGAATAAACTTAATGAAATTCCTGGAGCAGCTCTAAAGGGCCAAAAGTCTGAAAATGGTATTTTCTTTATATGTGCTGTTGGGGATAGAAATGTTCAACTGTGGAAACTGAAATGTAAGGATTATTCAGATTCTTTTTGAACTCCCTTCTCATTTGTTTATTTGTTACCTAAACAGATGCTATTCTTTTCATTACATGCCTCTACACAAACTAAATCACAACATGAGAGGCACCGTCCCTGGGGGTCTTCAAGAAAAGACTGGATGAGGCACTTAGTGCCATGGTCTAGTTGATTGGATAGGGCTGGGTGATAGGTTGGACTGGATGATCTTGGAGGTCTCTTCCAACCTGGTTGATTCTATGATTCTATGAGGAATCAGCTTCTTCTACCTGATTCTTTCCATTTTAAGTATCATACCTCTTGTGTGATGCTTTCAGTCTCATACTTTACAAATCAGGATAAATACTGTTTCTGTTTGCAAACGAAGTGGAAGGAGGTTTTTTTTAGAAGGATCTTTTGATCTGGATTTCATATGCACTCAAGGCAATGTTTGAACCCAGTCCTTTAGTGATTGAGTCTTATGCTCCTTTAGTGATTGAGTCTTCCTCTGAATGCAGAGGGAGAAAAGGCTTTCATTTCCTATGTTTTAGGTGCAAACTGTTGAGTGAGATGACTGGAAGATGGTAGTGTTGCAAAAAAGCCAATTGCCTATCTAAGAAGGTGGAGGATTAAAGGTTATGCAGTTGGTGGGACATTCTGCAAAATGAAGAAGATAATTTCTTGTATAAAATGTAGATTGGAAATTCCTGCTTTCTCTGTGCCTCTTAGAGCCTCTCATTCATGTTGTGAAAAATCTCCTTATTACTGTAGATAGATAGGTAGACAGGTGATGTTACTTAAGTGTGTCCCATGAAATGAAAAGGTCATTTATTCAGCGCTTCGTTAGGTATAGACAAAAGCTCCTTTTGTTTGTTTGCTTGTTTTCTGATGGTAGTAGAACTGACTAAATGTATGTTTGTAACTGTCTGTTAAAACAGCTCAAAACCAAATAAATTCACATCAGAAAAATGAAAGAATGCACGGCAAGAGTAACTACGTGACATAGAAAAGATATTCAACATTTGAAACATTTGTAGTTTGTTGTTACATTTCTCTAATGTTTCTATTCTTGTGACAGCTAAGAGCTCAGAATTATCAGAACAATAACACTGAAACTGAATAAGAGAAGTCTGAGACTCATGCTGTGTCATAAATTTAGTGACTGTAAACACAATAGCACAAAGGTGAGGATTATTCATACCCTGTAATGCAGCACAAAACTGATGAGTGAAACATTCTCTCACTAAGTTTGTAATGTCTATTCTAAATCTATAACCTCTCATTTCTGTAATTTCAATGTAATGGTTTTAGGCTATCTAAGCATAACTATGTGTGTAGTTACTACATTAAAATGTAATGCCCACAGGTATGCTTGTAAGTTGCAAGCAAACTGTTGGTGCAGTTTGAGTAGTCTGGTTTCCAGACTGTATATATGTAATACTTGCCTCCTTAGTGATGTGTTTTATGACTGAGAGTGTATGCCATTGCAAGGTACCAGAATGCAAAACTATCTGTTATTGCTGCTGTAGTTCGATATGGTGAGATTTGTCTTGTGTAGGGAGTAGCATAATAATTCTTAACTGTAGAGTTAAAATTGTTCTTCACCTGCAATATTCATGGCCTAATGTAGGTTGTATAGTGGGAAGGAAGTGTTTGCTCTATTTGAGACAACTCTAATCTGTATATGACTTTTCTTTGAAAATTGTGTGTAAAACTTGACTTTTAAATTATTGTGTCTGAAAGAGTTCATTAGTAGGGATTTTGTTAGGTGAGGATAGTTACAGTTTTGAGTTTGTTTCATTGGATGACAATGGATGTGGCTCTTGTAGGAGGAAAAGAGCAGTACATTTTTAGCTTCTGCTAAGATGTGTTTGACAGATGGTGTCTTGTCTGTCCAATCCGATTGCTCCCCGCTCTATTAATATTGATTGGAGAAGGCAAAAAAAGCTGACACATTTTTTTAAAGCTATGAAACATGGTTGATATAGAAGTGACTAAGGAATACTTGTCCAGGTCTTGGACAGAACAGTACCAGTATGTGCAGAAATCAGTCTGAACAAATCTCATAGAGATCTGACTAGTGATTGATAGATGGATAGATAGACAGATTGAGGAAAAAAGTCTACAACTCTATACTTGAAAGGACATTGTGGAGAGGTTGGTGCTGGTCTCTTCCCATAGGTAATTAGTGATAGAAAAAGAGGGAATGGCCTCAAGCTAAAACAGGGTAGACTGGACATTAGGAAAAAAAATTCACAGTGGTCAAGCGTTGGAATCGCTGCTCAGGGAGGTGGTTGAGTCACTGTGTTTAAAGGTCATTTAGATGTGATGTTTGGGGATATGGTTTAGGGGTGAACTTTGTAGACTAGGGTTATCATTTGGACTTGATCCTGAGAGTCTTTTCCAACCTGGCTGTTTCTGTGATTCTGTGGTATGTTCATGTTTTGGGTTGATAATGTTAGATAGTTCCTGCAAGTGCTTTTATAATGAAAAGTGTTAAGTAGAAGCTGAGGTCTGAAATGTCATTAATACTTATGTGAAGATAGGCAGATGCTAAATTTTGGGCTCTATACTACTTTTTACAGGCCTTGTTGAATGTGTTTATCTTTCATTTTCTGAAGCACCCTTTCAGCATTTGTGATAACTGACTTGTTCTGGACAGACTTGTATGGATACTTCTTGTGCTGGTTTAAGGCTAACTGGAATATTTTAATGAGAGAAATTAGATCATTGGCTGTGGAAAGAAAAATTCTAGTGATGTCTATATTACCCATTTGTTCTGCTGAGAGGCATAAGTAGCCAAAATGTAAGATAAGGCACTCCCTTCTCACTTAGTTCTCATGTCTTCTCTTGATCTGTGTGTCTGGCTGCATCTTGCCTTTGCTCTTTTACGTGAAACCTATGTAACCTGATCTAGTAATTACTCCTCTAACCTCCTTGTTGTCTTTAGACATCTCAACTTAGATCTCTGCAGATTTAGCACGTCAGCTATACAGAGATTTGTCTGGTTATTTCTGAGGTTGGTAGTGGGAGGGGAGAGGAGGGGGAAGAGGAGAGGGTTGGTTGGGAGCATTCTGGGCAGTCTTGCTGTTTGGGAGGGATTTTGAATTTCTGTATTACTTTTAACTTGTGTATGATTGTAAATATCTATGTACGTGCTTGTAAATTGTGCAACACTGTAAGTATAGCTTCATTCCATAACTTCCAGCTGGCTGAGTTAGTCTGGTTAATCTGGTGTGTGTGAACTCCCAAACCATGGCAATTGTATGTGCTGCTTATCTTCAATTTTAGAATTCAAGTTTAAAGAGCTTTGTCTTAGATTTGTTCCCAAATGACTTGCCTGATTCTTCATGAGCTATGCTGATAGAGCGATGTCCTTGGCTGCTGCCTCTACAAGGATCTTGCAAAGAGATTTGCTTCTAAATGGTGACTGGGTTGTTGCTCGAGTTGTGTTTTTTCAGCAGCCTTAGAATGTAACTTTGTGTGATGTTTGCACAAATCATAGTTAAGTGATATCTTCAACTAACAATGAAGTGTTAGAAAAAAAGGAACTTAGACTGTTTAGAAATAGAAGCTTTTGTTTGGTATTGCTGTCATTCCTATGAGGTTAGTCATGTTCATTTAAGTTTATTAACCTATACTCTTAATTGGGAGAAGGTATTCTGTATGCAGTCTGCTTTGAGTAAGTTGAAAAAACCATGTAGAATTCACAGAGCTTAGGGAGGTGTCCAATTCTATTATTTTGGCTATCAAGTAATAGCAGTGCTTTGTTTTAAGATAGCAGTCTTAAACATTTATTTTCAGAACTATAGCAAAGAATTCACAAAGAATTTTCAGAACAATACAGTCTCTTCTGGCTCATCCTGACTTGATGGTCTGAACCATGGTCCTTTGTAGCTAAGCAAGAAGACTCTGGTAGATTGAGTTTCAACTTCTGGCTTTTCCTTATCAGACAGAAAACTCTCCATATTACTAGAAATTCTGAAATGACTCTCTGACCTGCAATCATGGTGTTTATCAGTCTGGGAAACAAAAGAATTATTGGATGTGGAGAAAAAGTTTACCCAAGCATATTGCTTTTTATACCTCAGTGTGATCCTTGTTAGTTTTTAAAATAAGTAATTGGCTTATTTGCAGAAACAAATAGTATTTAACTTGTGGGGAGATTACTACATTACAGTCTCAGTGTAGTTAGTGTGGAGATTAAGAGCACATCCTTTTACACATGTAAAATATCCTTTGTATTACTTTGAAAAATGGAATTGCTGCTTGCATGGAACAATGTCTGGGCAAGCAGCACTGCAGTTAGTGTGAAAGTAGGTCAGACTTAGGAAAATGTGTGTGTAAAATGCACATCTCACTGGAAATAATTACAGAAAACTTGATGCTGTGGTGTTAAGTTACACGCTGCAGGTTGAATATAGCAACTTTGCCTGCTGTGGTTGAGCTACATAGCAATTGATGGAAGGTGTATTTCTAGTTTTGAAGTAAATGGACCAAAACTGCTGGTTAATCTGGTAAAAGCAGAATAACTACTAATTACAATGCCTGGGAAAATGTTTTTCTTTCTGCTTATGTTCTGAGAGTCTTAAATTGTAACAGCATAGTGAAGTTTGAGTCTGCTTAAAAAGTCTCCTGCAACCTTCTGTTTTTTTATGTCTTAGCAGCTCTGTTATGAGCAACAAGCAAAACTCATAAACTTCTGAAAGCCCCTTATTCCTAGCTGCTTACCCTTGGGAATTAGACTGAGACTCTTCTGGGGACATGACTTCTATAGTTCTAAAATGTTCAGTAGTTACTCAAGGAGTGCAGAACAGAGATCTGGAGTTTGGCTAACAGTCTGTGTATGAGAGGCTAGAATCCTGTTCTCACTCTACCAATATTGTGTGTTGTCCAGCACTATGGTAACAAGAGCAAAAGGTTGTGAAAACAGTCTTTGGCAGAAAAGTGAGCAGTTAAAGCTCTTAGGGCAGATAGGCAACAAATCTCTTAAGTAGGTACTGGCTTTGCTTAGCAATTTTCAGGGAGATCTTCTATCTGTCCTTTGCTTTTTGTTGATCATGGCAGTCTGTTTAGTTACTCTTCATCTTTTGTTCAGTTATAGATGGTTATCACTTAGTCTTACCACCGCTGTCAGCAGAGGCCGGCTTTCAATAGGCTGAACGTGGCTATCAGTAGCAAATGGACCTGTTATCTGCTTGTTTCTAGTCTCTCTTCCAGTGAGGACATGGTGAAAGTCCTGTGGGTTATGTGGATGGTTCTGATTTTTCAGTCAGCCAGCAGTGTATTTGTGTTGTGATGTTCATGTAATGCAGTTTGTGTGACAGAATTGGCACGGGTGGTGGTGTAGCACTGAAGCCAGAGACTTTGGCCTTTAGAGCATTTTGCAGTAGGAAAGGAAAGCTGTCCTGCTTGTTAAAAGCAGAGAGGGAAAAATAAAACCCAACAAACCAAAAACCAGGAGAATTTGAGGTCTTTAGAAATAGGTGATCATCTGCCACTGCAGCTTTAACAGGCTTTGCTAATTTGAGCATAAATCTATAGGTTTAGGAGTTTTAGTATGCTGCCAATGGTTCTTTTGCTTCCTAGAGGAGTATTGTATAAAGGTTTCTTGTTATCTACTTTTATATGTGAAATAAAAGAAGTTGGTTTTATTTTGGGCATGTATCTGAAGACAGTTTGTTCCTTTCAGCATGTCTGAATTGGCAACAGCTGTAAAATGTGCCAAATAAGAACAATTTCAAATTTAGGTAACTGATCACTGTGAAGGAATTTGTTATCCAAACGTGGTTATTTCCTAGAAATAGAAAAATGGTTATGCAAATTCTCACTCTGCTCTTCTGCCTTGGAAAGGACATACTCCTGTTTCCTGTTACCTGATAGCTATGCCTCTATTTCTCCAGATGTGTTTTTTTAGACGTAGTCATCAAAGTAGCTAATTTAAAATACAGCTTCCAGAATGATAACATTTTGGGGTATGCTCATGTGAGGAATAGAAACAGTGAACAGCAACTGATAGACTTGTGTTAGTTGGCTTGACAATGTGGAAGAGTTGTGAAAGTAACAGAATTGTTAATTGTAGACAGAAAGCAAAGGTTTTCCTGTGGCTTTTGTTCCTTGGGCCACTTTCTTCTTTTTCTCAAGCCTAGCAGAATGACTGCAGCACAGCTCAGTGGCAGCCTCATGTAGCTGTGGTAACTGATGCAGATGTGGTCTTAACACTTGCCTGCTTGTTTTTTGGGAGCTGCTGCCTGAATAGGGTGTCTTGTCTTATATGCTACAATTGCACACTGGCAATTACAAGTTGTCCTGCTATCTGTGTTGTCTGATTACATTAGTACATTAGACTGTCAGCTGTGAATTCCATGGCTGTGCATCCTGCTTAGCTTTTCTTGCTGAGATTGTAATGTTTGGCAGTGGACACTTGGTAGCAGAACCTGCTTCTACTGCCACAAGAGATCTCTGCCTTCATTCTAAATTAAAGCCATTTGTTGACCTCAGTCATTGCTGTGCAATGAACTGAGAATTTATAGTGGAATGAAGAAACTGGAAAAGTTGGGAAGTAACTCAGATGTTATGTAAGCCCTTGTGGTTGGATAATGTTTTGGGAAGCAGAAATAGACATCCTTTCTTAGAAGTTGTAGATTCCATCAGATTTCTTGAGAGAGATCTTTGCATCTGATTTTGCCAAGGAGAAAATATTTGATGCAACTAACTTTTTTGTACAGCAGAATGTAATTACTATGTGGTTGTGGTTTGTTCTAATTGATGAAAACCACTTTGCATCTGAAAGTGACCTGCAAATGCTGTGACTTCTTTTATTAAGTAGTTGTAAAATCAGATGGGAATTGATCAATGATTTTCACTTGTGCACTCAGTGAAAACTCCACACACTATAAAGTGTCCTTGGTGAATGAAGAGTTGTTGAACAGCAGATACATGAGGTGGTAAAAGCCTGTGGATCTTTGCTGTTTCTGAGGTTCTTCGTTTAGTGCATTTGTATCAGCTTAGTCTCTTATGATCACAAATATGTTGATTTTGTAGTGGTATGTTGTGGAGGCAGGGAATTAATGTGACTAAGTCAGGAATATATGTAAAAACAGAATTATTTTATTTTCCTGAAACCTGCCCCCAAAACTATATACAGAAATTAGTTTTAATTAGTAGATTCAGTTTGATTGAGAAGATCTTACAAGGATACCATAGATAACTTTCACTATTTTAGAAGTCAGGAGATGGAAAAGGCTAAGCTACTGAACATAGAATTCCCCACTATTAATCAGGCTGAGCCAAAAGTTTACTGACAGGTGAGTTAGGCTGTCTGAGAGAAAGGGTGTTCCAGATGCTTGTCAGCTTGTCTCTTTCAAAGGACATCTGAGGCTCGTTGGGCCTGTCCACCTTGCATAAGGGCAGTGCTTATGGTGGGCAGCCGTCCAAAGCAGGGACACTCCTGTCCCTCAGGAGCTTGTCCTTCAGAGCACCGTGGGACTCTTTCTGCAGGAACTATCCAGGCAGGGGAGAACTCTAAGGTGGGAACCCCAAGGTGGGAAGTATGCCAATGTTTACACCCTTCTTAGGCAAAGAGTTGATGTACTGCTTCCTAGGCGCGAAGACCACAACCAATCACCAGCCCGATTCCGGCGTGGGCATCTGCATCTTAAAAATTAGGAAGTCACACATGATCAAGTAATTTTTTGTGACAAGTAATGCATCTTTACAGTATCTGGTAGTCTGAAAAACAGAACAACCTGATACGAAACACTTTACAAAAGTATGAATACTGTTGGTTAGTTTATGGCATTGTTTTTTTCCAGGAGATCTAAGAGATCTCATTTCCTTCTGTTCTAAACATGTCAGTGTTTAGAACAAGCTTCTGCTTTTCTTATACTTGGTTCACCTGCCTCTTATGGACCAACTGTATGAATTGCATGGTATGCATTCTTCATTCTAGGAATGAGCAGTCCTGATAGTGAAGAAGTGAAGCTCTTTAGCAAGTAAGTATTTAATGAGGTAGTTTGCTAAAACAGAAAGCTGTTGTATTTTTCACTGCAGTTATGTAACTTTCTGGCTTGAATTCGGCATAATTATTGGATTAATGATGCTCAGTTTTCTCAATCATTTTTTCTAGCTTACAAAAGGACCTCAGAAAGCACTTGGATGGGCTATGCAAATACCATCTGTGCAGTTGAATAAACATGTAAAATATTTAATTATGTATGAAGCTTTCAGTATCTTCAAGGAATTCAGGAACAGTTAGAATGGAAAGGATGATGTAAGAGCTCAGTCTTCTATTTTTCACAGGAAAACTGAAGTGTGCTTTGTCAGTGTCACAGTTAGGCATGTTTTGTACTGAGTAACATCAGCTTGTTGAACTCACTTTTTGTCACATACATTAAAACTGAATTTTGTTTCATTAAATTGTATGTTTTGAACAACAACAAAAGATGCTGTATATGCTGGAGAAGTGATTATTAGATTCTTGACTAACTTCAAGTGTAGTTATTCCATGTCAAAACTGCTTAACCTCAACTTCTACCATCATGTTTAAATATTTGAAGTGGAGGGGCATTAATTGATTGCAAGATGGTATTTTTTCAAAATTAAGATTATTAATTTTGATAAAACTCTTGCTACCCACTCAGTAAATTTTAATAATCATTACCAGATTCTTTGCAATGGACATGAAAACATTATACAGATGATAGCATAGGATCTAGAACATTTAAGAAATAACTAGCAATAGCACAAACATTAAACTTGATTGAACTGGAAGATTCTTGCAGTCAGTCATAGCGCTTGATGGACTGAAGGTGCTCCTTTCTACTTTAAGGCAAAAGGCAACTGGTGAATTATAAGAGGCTTTAATTGTTTACAGAATATTGTTTCCCGACTCGTGGGGCTTGCTACAGCTTCAGACAGTACCCAAAACTCTTGCAGGGAGTTCTGTTGATGTCTTGTCAGCCTGTGAGGCTTGTAATTCTTCCCAGGTTTTACAGGCTACTGGGGAAAGAGGCAGATGATCTCTGACCTGGTCCTGATTCCTCTGGATAATCTCTGTGTCCCTTCCAGGGCTTCCCAGTCTTATCTGGAGGTTTTCAGGATGTCATGGCAGATGTGCAGTCTTGGCACAATGTCACGCTGGCTAAGCAGGCCTATTGCATGAAAGCATTTTTGCCTATTCCTGGTAAGATCAAAGCAGGCAGTTCACAAAGCATCAGGCTTCTTATGCAGCAGGGCTGATTTAGAGCTTACCATAGCATAATGCTGCAGAAGGCAATGGCAGAATCACTGCAGAAGTGAGAGCATGTTAGGCAGAAACAATGGCAACAGCAGCAAGCAGGCAAGCAAGCACATTGTCTCTACCTGCTCATCTCTTGTATCAGTGTAGCCTGAGATCTAATGGGCCTGTGGACACAGAATAGCCAATCAGAATGGCAGTTAACCAAGCTCAACCACATCAGGTGAAGCCATAGGCTTGCTTTACCCAAATTTGGGAAAGCAGTCTTTGCACAAGGCAGGCACCAGCCAAGTGTATGTATCTTGTTTACCACAGGATGTAAACAGGAGCATAACATGTCTGGGCAAAGCAGACTCAAAACCTCCAGGTTCTTTGTCAAACTCTTTCCTGCAGTTGCTTCTCCCCAGAACAGAGAGGGAGATCAGAAAAACATGTCTGGGCAAGCCAGTACATGTTCAGGCCTATTTTGGCCTGTTCAGACCTACCACAATGGTATTACTATTTCAGTGGCCCTCCAGTTTAGGAGGGACATTGAGATGCTTGAGCGTGTCCAGAGAAGGGCAACGAGGCTGGTGAGAGGCCTTGAGCACAGCCCTACGAGGAGAGGCTGAGGGAGCTGGGATTGTTTAGCCTGGGGAAGAGGAGGCTCAGAAGTGACCTTATTGCTGTCTACAACTACCTGAGGGGTGGTTGTGGCCAGGAGGAGGTTGCTCTCTTCTCTCGGGTGGCCAGCTCCAGAACGAGAGGACACAGCCTCAGGCTGCGCCAGGGGAGATTTAGGCTTGAGGTGAGGAGAAAGTTCTTCACTGAGAGAGTCATTGGACACTGGAATGGGCTGCCCGGGGAGGTGGTGGAGTCGCCGTCCCTGGGGCTGTTCAAGGCAGGATTGGACGTGGCACTTGGTGCCATGGTCTAGCCTTGAGCTCTGTGGTAAAGGGTTGGACTTGATGATCTGTGAGGTCTCTTCCAACCCTGATGATACTGTGATACTGTGAATATCAGTAGGGTGCTGAGTACATCTACAAGAGCATTACTAGTGGAGATAAAGAAGTTATTGTCCCACTCAGCACCTGGAGAACTGCATGCAGTTTTGGTCTCCACTGTATAAAAATTGAGCGATCTGTTTAAAGGCGTTTAATTTAGGTCAGGTCACTGAACACATACTTGCTGCCAGTTGTTGATCATGTTGAATGAAAGCTTTCTGACAGGTGAAGGATTTCAAGTACTCAAGGGTAATGATAAATGGTGATGACTCCTTTTGTTATAATGAACATAGCAGAATGTTGCTCTTGTTTTCAATATTCTGTATTGAAACAGTATTTGATATGTTACTGAAATTACTGTAGAGAGGCTATGAGTTTGGGGCCAAATTTGGCTAGAGAGTTTTGGTAGGTATGGCTATTGAAATAGTTTTTTCCTGCTTTACAGTCAGTTATGAAGCATATTGGTTGGTATTTTGTTGTTCTGAAGATCAGACTATCGGGTCTTAGTCGGATGAAGGTTATACTTGAATTTGGTTTGCTGACAACTTGAAATTGTTACCATTACCGTAAATCCCTTTTGTTACATAGTTACTTACTCAGATGTCAGGATAGAAGTTCTTTACAGTGAGGGTGTTGAGACACTAGAACAGGTTGCCCTGGGAGGTTGTGGATCCTCCCTCCCTGGAGGTGTTCAGGGCTAGTGGGAGGTGTCCCTGCCTGAGGTGGTGGGTTGGAACTGAATGATCTTTGAGGTCCCTTCCAGCCTAAACCATTCTGATACTGGTGTCTGCTGCTAGGTTTGAGCATGGCAGCAGATGTAAGCAATAACATTTGATGTTCATTGTGAGTGTGGACATCATTGGGAGCTTGATGGATAGGGACACAGGATAAGATTCTGTCTCTAGAATTTATTTTTTTTGCTAAGCACAACTAGTGCTGAACACAATTTGTGATTTCAAGATGAATTTTAACCAACATTTATTATTATTACACTTCCACAGGGAAACTTTAGATTTGCTCTAAGTATTTCGAATTATTTCTCCTGTTCAACACATGAGACTCAAGTTTTTGTCTTTTGAAAGGTCATTAATTTTTGGGGGGGGAGACTTGTGAAATGGCTTGCCAATAATAGGGCCAAATACTCAGTTTGAAAAATCAACACATTCTTCATCTTTCAGTATACAAGGAGCAAGTTCCAACCTTAATTTTACTATGTCAAGTGTAAGTGGGCTTTGCTTGAGAAAATTTTGGGCTCTCTGTAAATTTAAATAGAACAAATGGTAGCTGTTCAGTTTATCAGCCAAATACATAGAAGAGATCTCTCAATCAAAAGGATTTTTGTGCCAATAACAGTTCCAAGTGTGTTCTGCAGGACTTGTTGTTTTATGATATTTTTAATGCATTTGAACATGAGATGCCATTTCCTTCTTGGTTTGAAGTGGTGTGAATTAGGGTGACTTGACTTTAGCTGTTAGGTTACATCAGTGGAAGGGCTAAGCTGTGAACACATACTCACATTTGCACATCTTTAAGCACTAAAACCATAGCAGAGTCTCATTATTTCTAAAGTGATAGATTGTTTTCCTGGCTATTAATGAAAAAAACCCAACTGTTTGGTGGCTTCTACTCAGCTATTCTGTATATAGAATGTGCTAATGTAAATTGGCTGTTTCTGTTTCTATCAACAGAGTTTGTCAGCAGCTGCAGAGCAAAAAATGACAAGCTTCTGGTCGTTTTCATTATTGCCATTCATAAATTGTTTGACTAGCTGTGAAGGTGTGCAGTCATACATGTGCCTGCTGTAGTGATACTTGCAGGCTGAACTGAAATTATGAGTAGGGACAGGGAAAGAAAGAGTGCATTTGTAAGTGTGAGAGCAGAGACAAAGATCTCTATATTCCTTCATTCGGAAGTCCTTAAGCTGAGTTTGGAGCTTTTGTGTTTTTAATAAAAATCATGCTATCCCACTGCCTGTAAGTCTTGAGTTCTTAAACAGGGTCTGGGGAGATAGCTTTTATCTAACTTCTTCATGACTGAACATAAGGCAGCCTTTTGAAGTGTCCTGTGTTGGTGAACATCATCACACTGTGCTCAGAAAAGCTGTCTCTTGCAATTTTCAGTTCCTTCTGCTGCTGAGTCTGGTTTTGTGTGGGAAAGAAATAGCTAGGCAAGAATGCTTGCCTTCTGACTGTGACAGCATTCCTTCCTTTCTGCACTGTTGTGGGAGCTCTTCAATGGCTGAAGAGCAGCTGCTTTCATCTTCCTTTCTAGAAGCAAACTAGGAAGTGGTACTAATGTAGCTTGCAAGAAAAAAGAATGCTAACAGACCAACCAAAATGCCATTGCTGTTTGTGAACAGAGGAGAGGTTGCTCTAACATCTTTAATATGAGCTTTTAACCGAATGCCTGGACTTGTATTTTCATGTGTGTATTGTTTGTTGTCTTTTTTCCTTTGTTTTTCCCCTCAAAACCTAGCAATCTTCTTGTAAGAGTCTTTCTCCAAGGCCTCAGGAAATATCTTGGGCTGTAAGAATAATTTTCCTGAAACAGAGATATGCTTACTTTCAGTGATTCCCAAAGTAACACAGGATAAGATGGATGGCAGATTCAGCCTGTGCTGAAAGATACAGAATGATTTCATATTCCCCCTCTAGTAAAAGCACATTTCTTGAATCTTGATAGCTAGTCTTCTGTGAATAATAGATAAAGGAGAGAAAACGATGAACTATACTATTCTAATGGCAGGTGGGAATAGAGAGCATTTGACAACTGTTTTTTTTGAAAACAGCACCATCACCCTGAAGTGGATAGAGATGACCAAAAAATGAAATTCAGTATAGTCTAAAGCTATGGAAATGCAAAAGTTTCTTGGCACCTTAATTGTATCTTTTACTGGTTCTTAAATTTGTATTCTTTGTACTAAATTAGATCTTAGTCATGTGAACTGTTCCTCAGGGAGAAATGCAGAACCCTGACAACTAGACTCTTAGCTTATTAGTTTTGATGTTGTTTGAATTATATGTTTGTTTTAAACTTTTAGAGGCTGTCTTATGGCTTAATAGCTTAAGTATTTTTAAGTGCTCTATTACTAGAAGAATGGATCACGCTAATTCTTTACAGAAGGAAATACTGACAGTGTGAAAAAGCACACATATTTAAAAAGAAAACATGGACTACTTCTGAAAAATTATTCCTGTCACATTTTATTCAACTATCATTTTTATTCAGCTATCATTTTAAGGGAGTAATCATAGTTAATTCACTGTGATTGACCGTTTTTGGTAATAATGAGGTCTAAATAATTGGGAGAGGTGAGGAATGTGGTATTTAACAGACACTTGCAGACTGTTAGGAGGTCTATTTCAAGTACAAAATTTAGAAAAACAGAATAATTCTAAAGAGTTCAAACAAAAAAAGCGAACCAGTATCTTAGAGTCCTTTTAAAGTATATTGCTAAAATACTGTATAGATGTTGCACTGTAAGTATATAAGAAAAGATGGGCATGTTGTAAGGTAGGAGAGCCCTGCAGAGGGACCTGGACAGGCTGGATGGGTGGGCAGAGGCCAATGGGATGAGATTGAACAAGGCCAAGTGCAGAGTTCTGCACTTTGGCCACAACAACCCCAAGCAGCACTACAGGCTGGGGACAGAGTGGCTGGAGAGCAGGCAGGGAGAAAGGGACCTGGGTGTGCTGATAGATAGTAGGCTGAAGATGAGGCAGCAGTGTGCCCAGGTGGCCAAGAGAGCCAATGGCATCCTGGCCTGCATCAGGAACAGTGTGGCCAGTAGGACAAGGGAGGTTATTCTTCCCCTGTACTCAGCACTGGTCAGGCCACACCTTGAGTCCTGTGTCCAGTTCTGGGCCCCTCAATTCAAGAGAGATGTTGAGGTGCTGGAAGGTGTCCAGAGAAGGGCAACAAAGCTGGTGAGGGGCCTGGAACACAAACCCTATGAGGAAAGGCTGAGTGAGCTGGGGTTGTTTATCCTGGAGAAGAGGAGGCTCAGGGGTGACCTCATTACTGTCTACAACTACCTGAAGGGAGGCTGTAGCCAGGTGGGGTTGGTCTCTTCTGCCAGGCAAGCAGCGACAGAACAAGGGGACAGAGTCTCAAGTTGTGCCAGGGAAAGTATAGGCTGGATGTTAGGAGGAAGTTCTTCCCAGAGAGAGTGATTGGCATTGGAATGGGCTGCCCAGGGAGGTGGTGGAGTCACCATCCCTGGAGGTGTTAAGGAAAAGCCTGGCTGAGGCACTTAGTGCCATGGTCTAGTTGACTGGCTAGGGCTGGGTGCTAGGTTGAACTGGATGATCTTGGAGATCTCTTCCAACCTGGTTGATTCTATGATTCTATACTAGCTGAATTCCTTTCATAAAGTATAGAAACTTGGAATACAAAGTTAGTTATCTTTCTTGAAATTAAAGAAGAGGATGGCAAATGGTAACTTTGTAGAATTAATTTAACTTGTATAATTCTGTGTCCTTTAGAGATGGGCAAAAGGAGTTAATGCAAAGAATCTTTGTGAGAGAAACATTACTAAATAGACCTTTTATTTTTGCTTTTAGTCAACAGATAAGCAGCGAGCTCTGGAAGAAACTAAAGCCTACACAACCCAGTCATTAGCAAGCGTAGCCTATCTGATCAACACTTTGGCCAACAATGTTCTGCAAATGCTGGATATCCAGGCATCCCAGCTTCGGCGCATGGAGTCTTCAATCAACCATATTTCACAAGTGAGACATTTTTTCTGATTACTTTTTCCCACTCTTGATGCTTGAAATTGTAGAGTGAGTAAAAGTCTCACCTGACATTGTGCGAATGAAAGATATCGTTACATTTAAAACAGAAGGATTCATTTCTTTGTATATTAATCCTGGGGATGGGTCTCATTTAGCCACTGTGTATCTGTTAGTGTGAGCATTTTACATAGAATAAGAGATTAAATGTATCCTTGGTAGATTTATTGCTTGGGGAAGGGGGCATTCTGCACTAGTGAAAAGCACAGAAAAAGTCACTAGTGGAAAAATCAGAATATTATGTTAGAGGAAAGGTTAAACTTTCCATTTCCTGTTTGGTAGTTTGGTGATTTGATATTGATTGGCTACAGACACTTAAAGAATTAAGAAATGGATGCTGGAAAACATGTCTTGCCTTCTTTTTACTTTTCCTTTTGCTATAATAATGGCATCTAATGACAGAAGCATAAATGATAAAAACAGTTTGCATCTGGCTTTTCCTAATAAAATGTACTTTGTAAGGACATGAACAGAAGACAAAATTAACATTTCACCTTTGTGGATGGGTGCAGAACTCCTGCTAATTTTTACACGTTTTTCTGAGCAGCAATAAACTGAATTACTATCAGGAACCTGTGTCCTGTCACCGCAATGATGAGAGAATTTTGACTACCATAATGCTCCGAGGATGAGTAGTTTATTTAGTGGAGATTTATGTGCTGGTGATGGATTAAAAGAGAAATTAGGAGCAATGAAACAGCACTTCTGGTATTTCTGTTACTGGGGAGTTGGTTGACATCCATATTGAGTACTTTGTGTCTTATTTGAACAATACATTTTGGCTGTGAGGATTTTCTGGTGTCACGTCATAATGTCGTAAGTTAAAATAAAGAATATCATGACATTTACAAACACATTTGAAAATAGGAGTTGTGTAAGGTAGGAAGTAAGCAGATCAAGCTAATTGGTTAGCTTGCTGATGCTGAAAAGATTGCTAAACTGGTAGAAGTTTGAACTAGCAAAAGAAGTGAACAGTTTTATGCTATCTTAATGGGTTGGGTTGAATTGTCTCACTGAGGGGTCATATGAATTGCAGAGCAGTAACAAGGGAAGGTGTGGGGAGGATTTTCCCTTCTAGTTGTAGTATGCTATTAGATTGCCTCAGTTGCCTCATGCAGCTGCAAAAATAAACTGGTTAGGTTTGATTTCTTCAGCTATGTGCTTCCTGTGTATATGCCTCTGTGTGTGCTTGTGTATGTATGTGCTTGACAGGCTAGTACCAGCTGATAGGTGTTTGAGCTATTTGATATCCCAACACAAACACATATACTGTATTTTGCATTTTATAGGTGTGCAAAGTTCATTTTGTCACACGGTGTCTGTAAAGTAGCTTTTGGGGAAATGGCCACAATATTTCAATACTTTTTATTTTTCTTGTGGGAAGCTGAGATTTATGCAGATCAAGATGCTAGGTTACATTGTGTTTGGAATTTATAGGAAATGATTGGTTATTTGAAGTAAAGCAGTAAATTATTAGTGCCTAACACGTAAAGAAGATGTGTCTGCCAAAAATCATAGACTGCACTTGAACAACAACAAAGAAGTTAAGGTTTTTTGATTTGTTGTTTCAATTTCAGTATGTATCCTTTATGTGTAAGATACTCCCCAAATCTTCATAGAAGAAATGATAATCAGAGGAGGAGACATAATTAGAATTTGGGATATTACGTGCACAAAGTGTGTTCATCCAAGGAACTTTATTAGTTTGAATGGAGTACATTGAAGAGTGGCACTGTATCCCATGGCTACCAGTGTTATAGATGGTTGTGTTACCTGTCTGACTTTCCATGGTTATTTTTCTTTAAAAAAAAGGAATTTATTTTATGATAATTTTTGTGTAATATCTTTTCAGGAAGTTGGATTGTACTTCTCCTAGAACAGGCTTAATATACTGGGAGTAAAGTTAATTTGATCATTTCTGGTACCACTTAAAATGCCTCACAGCGTATTGCCTCATTGCCAAATTATGATTTCAGCCAGTCTGAATTGAAATGATGTCAGTAATGTAGAAGAGGAAAACAGGTTGGTAACTACCATCTGTTCACAGTGCAGTATTGCATTAATGTTTTGTTCAGTGAGCATTGGTATTTCAGTTTGGAAAAAAAATAATGCAAAATATGATACCTGGACCTGTAAACCTGCTTTTAATTTTGATTTGAAATTACATCAAAAGAAGGATGCAAAATAATTTGGCTATTAGAAAGTTTTCTTCAAAAGTGTTTGGGTTTTTTTTTTGTTCCAGTGTAGCTGAAAGTGGAAGACATAGAGGATAAAATATCCTAGTTCTCTGTTCATTGATAGGATGTGAATTTATATCAGTTTCTGTGTTTCCTTCTAAATGCTAATCAAAGAGCTGAAAAGGAAGCTAATAATCATTTGTTTCTTCAGATTATATATATGTCCTGAATAAGGAAATAATTGCTACTGGAACTATTTTTATGCAAGCCATTAAATCCTATTGGCTTAAAAGTTAGGTTTACTTTGATTTGGTCTGAAAGCTGGTGAACCTATTTTTATTTGCCTTCTTGAGCCTTGTCCAGAACCAGATGATACACAGTGTTTCATATTTGAGCAAAAATTTAAATCCTAAATCAGATCACCCATGTAAATATTTATACTTGTTTAAAAAATAATGGTTCTCATTTTCAAATTAGCATATGCTGTGAAATGTTGCTGATGTCCACATTCTTTAAATCTATCTATCAGATTTTAAGGTTTTACTGTTTGTGTGATGAGAATACACTGAGTTAGCAAGGTAATATTAAGAATTATATAAACAAGCATGTTATCACAAAGATGAGTGATCATGGTGACTTTCCACCAATGGCACTGCGTGATAGAGATATCTACTTCATCCTCTTACAGAATTTGGCTCTTATGATATTGGTCATGAGAATAAGTATTGATAGATCACAGACTTGAACTTCTCTGTAGTCAGCATTTGTTGTTTAGGAGAACTGTAGCAAGATGTGTAAGCTAGTTGGTCTCTGCAGGGAAGTTCAGTTAAATCTGCCGTTGCTAAGTCTTGTAACCGTTTTCTGTTGTTCTGTTCTTGCAACCTAGAAGAAAATCCAAACTCTTTCAAAAATGGTAATGCAAATCTAATTTTCCCAAGTATGTATTACCTGTTTATGGAGCAAGTAGCTTTTCAACATTTTTGTATCATTATGACCTCCTTCTTTTGTGTGCATACATTCATGCAACTTGAATTGAGGCAATTAATGTCATCTTTCTGGCATCAAAGCTGTATAGGCACTGATTTAAAAACAATGGCCCTGTTTTCAAGGTAATTTGCAATTTATTTAAATTCTTTCAAATTAAACTTTTTTTTTTAAAGCACACAAACACTAAGCAATGTTTTCTTCTAGGATTTCTTTTTCTTTCTTTTTTAACTGAATTCTCAAATTCATTTGTTTCTTCAGATTATATATGTGTCCCTAATAAGGAAATAATTACTACTGGAACTATTTTTATTCAAGTCATTAAATCCTGTTGGCTTAAAAGTTAGGTTTACTTTGATTTGGTCTAAAAGCTGGTGAACCTATTTTTATTTGGCTGACAGACTTGTAATAAATGTATCAATTTAAGTGTTTTGAGAAGAGCAAGTAATCAAGGTTTGCAGAGACTTATAACTTCCAAATTTCACTACCATCTAGACTTCCAAATGGTGGTTTTAACCCCAGCTGGCAACTATACACCACACAGCCACTAGCTCACTACCCCTGCCAGCAGGTTGTGAGGAAAGAATCAGAAGGGTAAAAGTTAGTAAAACCTGTGGGTTGAGATAAAGGCAGTTTAGTAATTAAAATAATGATAATGATGGCCATGGTAATAAATTGTAATGAGAAGGGAAAATGACAGAGAGAAAACCTAACAAAGAGTAGTGATGTGAATGAAAACGTTTGCTCATCATCATATGATTGATGCCCAGTCAGTCCCTGAGCAGCAGCCCTCCTGCCAACCTCCCCACAGCTTTATATGGCTGAATGTGATGTGAAATTATGTGGAATATGCCTTTGCTCAATTGGGTTCAGCTGTCCTGGCTGTGTACACTTAAAGCTTGCTATACACCCCAGCCTACTCACCCCAGTCCTGTGAGAAGCAGGAAGGGCTTTGGCTCTCTGTAAACACCACTCAGTAATAACAAAAACATCAATGCTATTTCCAGCATGAAGCCAAAACATAGCCCCATGGTAGCTACTGTGTAGAAGATTAACTATCCCAGGCAAAACCAGCTGAAGTACTAACTTAATCCCTCAAGAATTTCACTTACAGGTAGAAGAGAATATTTCTCAAAACTCTTGAATTCAAATTGAAGTGGTAAATAATGTTATCTTTTAGCAGAAATCAGTCCCAGAAATTATTTAATATTATTTCTATTTTAATTTTTACAAATGTTGAAGCTGTTTTTACTGAATTCAATATGGAAACTTGATATTTGAAAATGGCCAGAAAGATTCTAAGGCGGAAAAAAAAATGCAGTGGTTTATACCTTACCCCTCTACTTAAGCTATCTCTTGGCTTATTACAGGCAGCTTGGAAAGAATATGAGAAAGTGGTAATAATGAGTCTAACTGCTAAAGACCTGTCATTTAAAAGCTTTTGCCAAAGATAATGGAGCTTTGGAGGGGGGAGGAATGCAAAATAATACTGTAAGGAAATTGAAATTTCTTGTTAGAAAACACTGTTCTATGTTATAGAAGGATACAGTGTATCTCATCTACTTTTGCTGACAAACTTCCCACAACAGGTGTTTTGTCAGCCCATGTCTAAGCCCAAAAACTTCTCAAGAGAAGTTTCTGAACTGCTGAATAAACATTTTGCAAGCATTCCTCTGCTGCACTTAAAGGATTTATGCTAGTACTGCAGTCAGTAATAGTGTGTGTTGAGGATGAATGTTTCGGTTTTCTTTAGTTGCAGGTTAAGCTTTGTTCCTCTCTCTACTAATCAAATATTCAATGTTCCTTTCTGCTGTTTTATAGATGTCTTAAGGTGTTACAACTCCAGTAGTCTATTAGGCAAGAAAATGATATTGTGGAAAAAGCAGCTAGCAGTACAGTTTTTTCAATACAATTATAGTAATATGTACCAAAATTAGGTGGTTTTTCTATACTCTTAGCCATTCTGTAGCTATTTGAGGTAAAAGAGATGTTCTGAATCATCATTAAAGAGAATTCCTGTTAGATGGGCTTTGTTGTTTGCTACTGCCTCACTGATTTTAGCCCTTAAATAAACTGATTGTACTTACAGTTCTTAGGAATAGTTAGAAACCCACGCTTTTCATTCGTGGAAATAAATTTTCACAGTGCCAAGATACAGCTGCTACTATAACATGCACATTACCTATCTGCACTTACATTGTATTTGTAGGTAATTGCATAAGAAAATGTTAGAAGAACATCTTTAAAGTTGCAGAGGCTAAGTGCTTGAAATGGAGAAAAAGGAAGAAGTCATCTTTTTTCTTTCTGATTGTTGGCTGAAATTAAGGCTCTGAGGCTGTAGTGTCCTAGGCATAAACTAGTTTTGAACAACCAGGTTCAGACCATAAGATTTCAGTATTTTGACAAATATGAAAAGTCATATAGCATTTGGGATGCAGCTGTTACAGCTGAGGTTAACATTCTAGTAAGTGGTGTCAGAGGCATGTGAGACAAAGACTATAACACGAGTTCATAGGTTCGTAGAATGGCTAGGTTGGAAGAAACATGAAAGGTTGTTTAGTCCCCCCTGCCCCTGGCCATGAGCAGGATACCTTCTGCTAGATCAGGTTGCTCAAGGCCTCCTCTGGCCTGGCCTTGAGCACCTCAAGGCAGGCGACATCCCCAGTCTCCCTAGGCAACCGATTCCAGCGTCTCGCTATCCTTACTGTAAATAATTTCTTTCTGATATCTAGTCTACGTCTACCTGCTTCAGGAGTTGGTGTAATGTTTCTACATTTCTCTAGTGATCTGTCTGGTTCACAGCTGAAGTCTGAGATTGAGTTCTTCAGGGTATTAAATGTGAGACTGTCCTCCAAGTTGTTGCAATCTTGTACCATTATCTTTTCAAGAAAGTAAGTGTTTTCTAACCTCTCATCAAACAAGAGGAGGATTCTCTTGGTATGACTGCTATTAATTCCAGGACTCCTCCTTCAACTGTGCTGCAAAAGCAAATGTGTGGCACAGAAGTGATAAAATATTGAATCTTACCACAATGCAGACTGGTACACATTGATAGTCTCACCTGGAATGTGCTTGTACAATCAATATTCTAAGAGCTCTAAAGATCTGATGTGCAGAATTGTTTTGGAGGATGGTATACAGATCTGGTCATCACAAGGAACTTTATCAGCAGTAACTGAAATATATGTGTTTCTCTTAAGCTTGTACAAACCGTGAATATCTGCAGTGTTTATACACTGGCCAAATCTGGGTGGGATTTCCTTGAGGGTGATGGAGGATGTGCCCCAGATAGTGTCACTTCCTCTATTAAACTTCAAATTGTTGCTCAAAAGACTTGAGCTTTCCAAAGAGAGGATTGCTGACATATTTTGACAGTGAATGATCTGTTTTCTAGATTTAAGTAGTAGCTGTGGAGCTCTGGTACAAACTGTAGTTTAGTCCTGGAGGTGGCAGGAAGTGTACATGATAGAGCTGTATGCAGGTCTTATTTTTAGTGAAACTGCATGATCTTGAAAATACAGGGCTGGGAAATGCTAGGTAATCTTGACAGATAGTAATTTCACATTCCTTGTAATGCCCTGGTACTTGTGGAAAATCTTCTCTGGAAAGAAAGTGAAGAAGCAACTTCTTGGAAGTGTTGTTTTGTTAAAAAAAATGTGTTTTTTTTTAAAGGTTGTGGTGGTTGCACAAAGGTAACACAGGGTTTTGCTGGTTCTGCTATCAGCACACCCAAAAGGGTGAAACAGCATAACCAATCTCACTACCTCACTCCTTGCCCACAGAAGAATAAAATGTAAAAAATGTGTTATGGAAATGAGTTTTTACATGTTCCTTGGTTGTTACAAATCCTGTCTCCTGACTGTGAAAAGCCTTTATGGTGCCATTCATCGCCACTGAAGTGGTAACAAATCCTGTGAATGTTTAGAAATCCTAATGGTATTTTATTTTTTTTCAGCCTGTAGCTAAAATGCTTATTCACAACTCTGGCAAATTTTCCTTAAGGAAAACTGTTTTGTGAGCAAGGAATTATTTTTGTTTTCAATGATGCAATCAACTCCATGCCCCATGAATAACAGTTTTTACTTTCCTGGAAGGGATAGGTAAACTTTTTTCCTAGTCTTATGACCAAACAAAATTTGAGTGCATGTATTTAGGCAACAAATTTTTGATGGGCTTTGTCCTGCATTAGAGATTTGCCTGTGGTAGTCATTGTGGAGGGGGAGGGGTTTTTGGTGTAGGCCTCACATGTTCTAAGTGAATGCTGGGGGCTTAACCAGTGGCTTTGTTGTGGGTGAATGATACTGAGCACCTAAATTTAATCATCTCTGCGTAATGAGTGCTAGTTAATGCCTGAAATACTTTGTCAGTTTGAGCAAAATTTTATTCTGTGATATGCCTACCAGTCCTATCTTAGCAAACTGTTTTACAGTGTGAGAAAACCTGCTCGTGGTTTGGTTTTCAGGTCATAAGGTTTGGGACGGTAGGCTTATGCTTCATCTATTTAGAGCATATTTCAAACAGCAGCTTAGGGAGCAACTGTAAAATTAAAAAGGATAATTGAAGGAATCAATTAAAGCAGTGTCTGTAAATTAATGGGAACTACTAAGAATGGAAAGGAGAAGGAAGTTAACAGTAAGTTGAGCAAAGATGATGTAATCAAGTGTATGTAGTGATATGTTTAGCACAGTATACAGAGATCTTTGAAACGCTGGAACTAATTCAATTATTTTTATATACTGCCTCTGTATTCAAATGCATACAACTGTTAGTAAATACACTGCGTCTTTTGTAGACGGTGGACATTCACAAAGAGAAAGTTGCTAGAAGAGAAATTGGTATCTTGACTACAAACAAAAACACCTCAAGAACTCACAAAATCATTGCACCAGCTAACTTGGAGCGACCAGTTCGCTACATCAGGAAACCTATTGATTATACAATTCTAGATGATATTGGACATGGAGTGAAGGTAGGTGATATTGTTAAAACAGCCAAATTGCTGTAAATACATTGTCTTTGTATATTTTAAAAATAACCTGATGCTTTTCATGGTATATACCAGTTTCTCCTTGCCTGGCCAGTCTGTCTAAACACATAAGAGGAGTTGCGTCAAATTCGCAGTTGCTCTTTTCCATTCCATTGCCCTACTTGTTCTAAACCTTGTGACCCCACTAAGTCTTACTTCTGAGGATACTTGGGACTGTTTGTCTCACCTTCTAAAATGCTTCTAAATACTTTCTTGTGTGATGCTGCTCTTAAACTGTCACTTTCCTGCCTGAATTAGCACCATATGATATGATCCATCTGTAATTGTCGCTGGTTTACTTTGAAAGTCACATGAAGAAAGGTTTTGCATGAGAAGTATTATGTGCTGCTCCCTTTTCTTCTTTCTGTCAAAGTCAGTTAAGTCAGTCAAGGTCTTCTCAACATCCTGTTCATTAACAGGAAATCTTTTGTTTCCATTCTTTACCAATAGAGTCAACATCAGTTTGTAATTCCAAATAGATTTTAAAAGGAAAAGAAGTGCCTCTAAGCCTAATTTGGAATACCAAGCCAAACAATGAAAGCCCAGCATTAATAACTGCAGTTTTGAGCAGGAATCTATGACTAGTCTTCTGTTAAAATCTACCTCCAGATCTTAAAAGCAGAACTCCTTCTGGATGTGGATGGAACATAGTGACTTGTAGGATTACTGTTGCTAATACTGTAATGATCACTTTTGTAAAAGGAGATTATAATTGAACTTGTTAAAGAATTGCTTTGCAGCACAATATTATTTAGCACTGACTCTAAACCATTATAAATTGATATCCCACTTGCCTAAATGCAGCAGAATCATGCTCGCTGTGGTGCAATGAATTGCATTCTTCTGAAAGAACATAGTTCATCAAATGGATGAGGAGTCAAATGGATTATTTACATCAATTTTTATGGTTGTGATATGTTAAAATGTCTTAAAAATTATATTTACAGTGCAAAGTATTTATCTAGAAAATGAAATTTGTGAAATAATAAGCAGAGAACTTAAAATAATTTTATCCTTAAGATCTGTAGATGTCTTCCCATAAGGGTTAATCCTGCATTTAGCACAAAAGAAAGAACTATTGTCTTGCTGATGGGGAGAAAGTTGTCAGTTGTGCTTGTGAACTTGTTGGTTTTGTTCTGCTTGGGTAACTACAGATTAGTTTACTAGGTCTGGAGACCAGAAAGGAGGAAAAATTAAAAGGGGATAGGAACTTTAAATTTGCCTATTTATAGCTCTTTATTGCTTGAGCTTTGACACTTTTCAAATAAATGACCAGGAGTTACTGAATAAATAGAGTTCCAGTCAGCATCAGGATGCCTTAGTCCACATTCTTTGTCCTCTTTATACATTTTCTGCTGTAAAGATTTCCTTCTAGTTATGCGTTGTCAGGACAGTCAAAGAGCTAATGCAGCAGACATTCATTGTAAGCCCTGAGAAAGATGTCAAACTGGACAGAGAACAGTACAAGATAAAAAAGAGAGCAGCATCCTTGGTTGAAAAATCCAGTATGGCATGTTGAGAGAAGTGGTATAGGCACTTGAGCCCCTGTTTCTTCTATTTAGAAATTTGAAGCACCAGTAAATACCATCTTCAGGGAGAAGCACTCTACAACATGTTTTCTTAATAGATGAGGGGAGAATTTAAGTGCTACTGTACTATTCCAGCAATTCCTCCTTGAATTCCCTTCACAAAGCTACAATGCTTCAAAAACCTAAAGCACTTGTTGTCCAAGAGAGACTTAATTTGATTTTTTTTTTGTTTCCTGAATCACAAAGTCTTCCAATCTGTCCTTCCCTCCAAAGAGACCAGTCAAGAAGATGGAGAAGAAAAGAAGTGACATCTGGTTCATTCATAGTGATGTGTAGTAAGGCACTGTAGTTACCAGGCAGTGCTGCCATGCAAAACATTTATGCTCATAGGCCCTCTAACATGGTTGGCCTCTCTGGCCAGTACAGGGGGACCTGGTTTTTCAATGTAGCTGAATGAAGTACAGACTGTTTTAGTTAATAGATTCATTAACCTTTAAACCCACACCCAGGATATTTTTCTGGTAAATGAGATTGTTTCTCTTCTAATATATTAGGATCTTTTTGAAATGGGTGAAACAGAGTAGTTGTTCTGGATGCACCACTGTTGTGATTCTGCGTGTTTAATGTAAGAGATGAAATGATGTGTTTAGATTGGTTGAATGGAGAACAGATCAAATTGTATTCAAATGGAAAGACTAGTAATTTTGAAAACACTAAAATATAAGACTTAATGTCAAAAAGCTAGCACATAAACAGCAAAGTGTTTTAGAAACTTGTTAATGTCTTAGGAGTATTTTTTGAACTGTGTATTATGTGGTGCAGTATCCATACAGAGTATTGTATGTACAAGATGTCATGGTTTGCTCTTGATCTTTGTTTGGGAGAGCAGACTTCATGGCACTAGATTGAGTTAACTAACTGCATTGTCTAGGCAAGGACATATATTAGCTTAATATTTCAGAGGCTTCTGTTTCAAATAGTTATAAGTATGCTAACACATGTTACAGTTGAAATGAACTCAGGGTATTGATAAGGCTAGCCTTTGACAGGTCAAATACATTAATCTCTGAAGTTAATCCATCTAGATCTCTCAATCCATTCTGAAAACAAAAGCTGACTTTTAGCACTGCAGGAACTTGAGTAAACTGTGTACAAGCAATTGAGCATTAATTTTAAGCTGTTGGTCTAAAACCTTTTTGGTAATGTATATTAAAAGTTTCAGCTTGAAAATCTTTTGTTCATGACACATTCTGCTTTAACCACTCTTTCTATGGTCTACTGATACATTATTTTGTTAATGCTGAATGCTTAACTTTTTTCTTTCTTTTTCCTTTCTCTTCATATCCTGAAGTTCCAACTAACCTTTCAATGCTTTTTTTTCCTTACCTCTTTTATTTGCTCCATTTATGCATTAAGTGGTTGCTTAGATTTAAGGTAAGAAACCCCAGGGCTGGATTTCCATTCTTATTCTTCTGAGACTATTACACACGGGGAGATGATTAATGTGCTAACTGATTGTAGCAGAGAGAGCCACACCTGCTCTCCCTCCTGTGTATCAGTCCTTCTGTTGAATGATTCCAATGCAGGTAAACATTTGTGATCTAAACTAATGTATTTATGTAAGAAACTAACTCAGTTCATTTAAAAAGTTTTGTGACAAAATATTAACCACATCATTTACAAGGGAGGAATGTTGTGCTAACCTTGTGTAGACAAAAAGGTACATGAATAGGTAACAGCTGAATATGAACCTCCCCCTGTGTAATACTCTTTTTATCCTATATACGGTGTAAGTTACAATTTGATTTGGATTAATGTTTCAGTGTGAGACTGCTCAGATAATGGGCTTCAAAGATGTGTAAAAAACATTAAAATCTGAATATTATTTTTTTAAAGTTGCAGTATCCTTAAGTTTTTCAGAAACTACTATCACTGTTTAAATACTGAGAGGCACCTGTATATGGACATTTTCACAAATTTTGTAGTTGTGTGAAATACTTAATAACTCTTGAAAAGCTCTTACTGCAAGCTAAGGGGTTTATTTTGCTGAATATTAAATGATTAGTGTATCAGTGAACTCAGACTGAAGTATGAAGTATGCAAAATTCTCAAGAATCTTAGAGATTTAAGTGTTAGTAGCATTAGTAGCTGCAGGTGTATCAATAAAAACCATTGTATCAGTTGGACAATCAAGTACATGATCCTCTGTTGGAGGTCATAACACATTAATTCATAGATATGTTATAGCCCTTATTCAGTATTGTGATATCCTCCATCTGAATTGCAGCTCTTTGGGGGAAGGAGGAAGTGAGCTGGCACAGTTTTAGAGTGCACTGTATTTTAGAACATAGGAAATGAATATGTAGTATGAGTATATTAATTAAATGAAGTTCATAGTTGATGTGAAACATTTTTCATTATTAAGTATTTTTCACTACTGGAAGCTAAAAGAAAATCCTCTGTGTTCCTGCAAAGATTGCCTGTAAAACCAGGTGTTACTGTAGATATGGGCTGCATCAGGAGAAGTGTGGCCAGCAGGTCAAGAAAGGTGATTCTCTCCCTCTACTCTCCTCTGGTGAGACCCCACCTGGAGTACTGCATCCAGTTCTGGAGCCTCTATTACAAGAGGGATGTAGAGATGCTGGAGCGTGTTCAGAGGAGGGCCATGAGGACTGTCAGAGGGCTGGAGCACCTCTCCTCTGAGGACAGACTGAAAGTGTTGGGGCTGTTCAGTCTGCAGAAGAGGAGGCTCTGTGGTGACCTTCCTGTGGCCTTCCAGTATCTGAAGGGGGGCTACAAAAAAGCTGGGGAGAGACTTTTTAGGCTACCAGGTAGTGACAGGACTAGGGGGAACAGAGCAAAGCTGGAGATGGGGAGGTTCAGCCTGAACATGAGGAGGAAGTTGTTCAGCATGAGAGTGGTGAGAGCCTGGAATGGATTGCCTGTGGAGGTGGTTGAGGCCCCATCCCTGGGAGTGTTTAAGGCTGGGCTGGATGAGGCTCTGGACAGTCTAATCTAGGGTAGGGTGGGGTGTCCCTGCCCATGGCAGGGAGGTTGGAACTAGATGATCCTTGTGGTCCCTTCCAACCCTGATTCCATGATATCCCAGTGATGGCTAGATGACACTTCTGGGAAGTTAAGTGTATGTAGCACATGTGATCACAATGGAAAATGTTTAATAGATGAGAGATTTCCTGCATGTTTAAATGTGAGGTACAGAATTTCAATTCACATAGTGTTTGAGCGCTTTTTGTTTGAGGATTGCAAAATATATATCTCCTCCCTGGTATTATCTTTCTTTCAGTTGTAGAAAATAAGGATGTGGCTACTAACCCTAGTTCTATGAGAATAATACATTTATTTAGCTTACAGGAGATTAGATTTGAAGTCTTTAGCCTACATTTATTTTTCATGGCTGCAGCGAAACTTTAGTCTTAGCTAAGAGTTACACTATTAAACTGACTGCCTGTTGCAAAGCTAACTGTGCTTGTGTCTGGGTAGGTAGCTTGAATCTTCATTCTAAACAAATTTTGAAGAACATGTCAGTGAAGTCAGAGGAATGTCAGTTGGAATTGACATTATGTTTGTTTTGTGTTTACTGGACTTGATTCTCCAGCTGCTTTAGGTAGGTGGATGTCGTAAAATAAACACAACTTGCTGAAGCTTCTACTTCTGGTCATATGCCAAGACAGGGTTGAAATTTAGACGTTTCATTTCCCTATCAACTGGTTAATCCACTGATGAACATATGGTTTGGTTAGATGTACAGAGTAAGTATTCAACTGGCTGAACACAGCCTGAAAAGGAATTTACTTTGAGGCAGCAGATGATGAGCAAAAAAATCTGTTCATCCTCTCATCCTCACTGTAGCATTACCAAGATGAATCAAGGCATGGAAAGGTAGTTTTGATGCACACTTATTGATGCAACACTTATTGGATTTTTGGCAAAGGTGATTCTTTTGATGTCCTTAAAGTTCTAGGAAATTTGACGTGACTATAAGACGCCACTTAAAGACTTTAGGAGTAAGTCCAACTTTAGCTTTAGAAAGTTACTCCTCCTGAGGTGTGTGGAATATCTAGTATTCAGGCTTTTAGGGGAATATAAAACCAAACCCACTTTGTTTTGGTAGTTAAACTGGCAATGAGACATTTTTTCAGAAAAATCAAAGTGTGGATTGAAATACAGGTAAGTTCCTAAGCTCCTTACAGCCGTGTAAATACCCAGTGCATCGATGCAAATACTTTTTGTGTATCTGATGACCAGCTCTTATATCTGACCAACTATGTATCCCTCCACTTCCTGTTTGAATTTTTTTGACCCTGAAAACATTGCCAAGAATTGAATTGAAAGGACTATAGAATTTGTCAATTTCAATGAGTTTATCACTACAAATTTCTTATACAGTGGAGCGATAAAGAAATTCAACCTGTTAAATGTCTATAAAAATGTATGAGGGAAATTCAGTCATATGTAGAACCATAAGAAGATGATTTCATCACTGGGATGTATGAAAAAAAAATGTTGCCATAGACAGACATTGCACAAATAACTTTTAATTATTTAAGCACCCCCTGCCCCCCAAACTTAGAATTTTCTAAGGGCTCTCTTCAGCCCTGTATCGTGTCTTGAAGTCATCAGATGTTACCTTTCTAAAACTGACACTGTAGCTCAATATAGAAAGTACTGGATTAAATACCATTGTACCCTTTTTTAACAGAATAGCATAGTTTAATAGTGGTGCATTTCTTTACAGTTACTTTCATGGCAGTTACTGTGGAACTAGATCTCAGAGCATTCTTCAGGATATGTCACTTTGCCAAGATTTTCTTCCTTAGCAGGTCTTCAGATTACAACTCCAGTGTTGCAAGAGTAACAGGTTTGATGGGAGCCACTTCTGTAGTGCTAATTCACATAGAAAGCTTCTGCAAGATATCCTGTAAAAAAACCCAACCACTACAACAACTTAGTATCTCCACAGAATTGTTTGGTGATCTTACATGTAATTTCAGTTGTTAACATTCTTCTACTTTTTTTCATTTCTGTGGGAAGAGGCAAAAAATAATGGGAAAAATGACTGCATACATCTTGCATAGAATTGGGGTACTACTTGTCTGTTCACAGGGTTGTCTTCTCGCTTTTAGAACAGTCAGGTTCTGTTTTCTGAGCCTTGTGCTCAAATGATTACTCTCAATTTTTGTTTCTCTATTTTAGCGTATTGGTTAGCTGTTCTGGTGAACAAAGAGGAGTTGGTACTTGATGTTTCTTGGTTGCAGGCTCTGTTTTTCCATACAGTTATCTAAAACAATCTGTGAGCTTTTAACCACAAACCTACCACAGATTCATGGGGTCCTGCAGTCAACCAACCAACCGACATGCTTTCACCCTCTAATTAAGCAGTTGCATTCGGATAGTTCCAGCTGTGCAGAGTTAGGGAAAACATCACCAGAAACAATGTAACTTATGGCAAATTCGTACTTACTCCAGAAAATGTTTTTGGTTTTTCTTTTTAATTTGGCAGCAAATGCAAATGTGACATTGAGTTTTGTGCTTGCTTTGGATGTTAGAAATTTGTAAGAAGGATGTGTGTGGATGAGGATTTGTGTGTGGAAGCTATCTTTACAACCATGTGCAAAATGGATCAGGCAAGACAATTTTTACTAGAGGAGGTATTAGTGGCTTTCCTCCCCCTCCTGTACCCTCCATGTTACATTGTTATGTCAGCTGAAATTTCAAGTCATATAGCTTTTAATTTTATTTTTCTTTCCTAAGGCAGCTTGCAACCTTTTTTAATGTCCTCTGTGTTATTATTTATACATATCTGTGTATTTTGGTCAGAACTGTTGGAATAGTTTTATGTTCTTCATTTCTCTTCTGTGATTATTTGACTGTAAGTCAAAGGAGAAATTACTCAGGGTTGTTTAACTTAAAGCAGCTGATCTTAAAGCCATCAATCCTTGACAGCCTTGTAAACTTAAATTAATTGCTCTCTCAACATTTCAATTTCAGTGTTGAAAAGTCATTTCAAAGAGTCTGAAACTAAGCTTACCGTTGACTTAAGTTCCTTGATTAAACAAATATTGCTTTTTTTCCTTTGGTCACATTTTTTTAAAGCTTTCTTCCCATCCTATGTCCCGTCCTATGTTTATTCTCAGTGTTAAAGAAATTAGCAGTCACTGGAGTTCTGCGTTAGGCAAGTATTACTTCCGCTTCTTACTGTATACTGTGTGGCGTCACTGTGTCTTCCACCTCTACTGTCCTTTCTTTCCATGTATCTTTAGCACAGTGGAAGCCTAAAACTTGATATTTATTCCTGCAATGACTGTATACAAATAAAAAGATTCTTTATGGAATTCCATATTCTGTATGGATTCTTACTAATAGCTTAGTGGCTGCATCATCTGGCCAGAAACAACAGCGTAGCCAAAGGCCTAAATGGACTGTACAGGGGCACACGAATGATCGAAGTTTGCTGTCATCTAAAGGCATCCAAACCCTCTGCCCACCTATTCTTAAAGGTCTCTTTGAAATACAGGAAGTAACAATGCAGTGAGAGTTTAATTAAAAGTGGTGGGTTTTTGTTTGTGTGGAGTTTTCTTTGACAACTGGAGTAGGCAGGTGGGGGAAAGAGGCATCTTCAGTGAACGAGGAAATACGGTGGGTGCTGCAACTTTAAAAAACAATCAGATTGTGCTATCAATGTTCCGTGTATAGAATAAAATAGACTTAATTTTACACTTTTCCTTTTTCCCTTCAAGTAGTTGTAGTTCAGTGCTATACTTCATCCCTCACTTGAATTAACTTTGGATTTCTTGTTGCTTAGAGTTGGCTTAAAGGACTTTATAATGCTGTGCAAAAGAATTTTGACTTGCACAGCTAAATCCAAACAACTGATTTTGAATCTGACAAAAAGCCAAAACCAACCAGCCAAAAAATGCCAAAAAAACTCTTCCAGCACTTGGTTTTCTTTTCCTCCCAGCAGACTGAAAAATGTGATAGCTCTGGGATCGATTAGAGCTACAAAATCAAGTTTCAGTGAACTGGAATATAGAATACGTTACCCTTTGCAATGTTCTCTATATTTATTAATGCACAAATCTAAACATTACCAGGATTTTAAGCGAGTTGTTACGGTCAAATTTTGAAGGAGTCATTTGCCTTTAATGATGATTGCAAATACTCTTAATGCCTTGATCACTTTGCCTTTTTTATATGGGAGGTGGAGGCAGGAGGCAAGACTTCAAGACTTAGGTTTTGGAAAGAAGAGGCGCTGTGAAGTAGCGCATGGCAGGAACAACAGAAAAAGCTCTGTAAGCATACTGATTTAAGTGTGTTGAATATCTCTGTATCTGAGCAGCAGTGTGAACATCAATAAATCCAAGCTGTTTAACAGAGGCTCCCATGCAAGAAGACTGTGTAACGATTCCTGTAGGGATGCATCCTTTAGACAACTGTGCTTAGCTGGCACTGTACAGAGAAGCAAAATGCCTACATTGTTGACAATTGTTTGTGATGCCTAGGTTGATCGATTAGTCAGGGGGGCAGGGGATTATACTTTTTAGAGTTTAGAGTAGATTTCTTTATGTAAAAGTTACTTCATTATTATTTCATCCTCAGAGGGGAGGAAACAACAGGAATTACATCACATTGCTGCTGGGTATTCTTCTCCCCGTCCATTTATTTCTTAAGAGATTAACTTGCTGCAGATTTGGTGGGGGGGAAAAAGTACATATTTTCATTTTTCTCCACATAACTTTGCTTCAGTTTATATATACATAAATAATATTCACTGTGAATTAATTTACAATGAATACAATTACAAATCAAAACATTTCATATCATACCATGAAGATAAGAAAGCATTAATGAATAATATTTGGAGATTGATTTCTCCAGATTTGTATGAATTACATTAAATTGTGATTAGATTTATATTAGTATATTAGATATACTTTTATATCTAATTATTAGTATATCTATACTTATTAGTATATTAGATATACTTTAAAGAGTATTAATTATATTTTTGCAAAGTTATCATTTAGTAGTGCAACATGAAATAACTGCCTTTATCTCAAGAGATGACTGGAAGATTTAACCAAATTTGATATGGTGTCTCTATTATCAGTGATTTAATGTTTATGTGATAGCATAAAGGCAAATTCACTTTTTGCATACACATTTTTTTTTAAACCCTGTGTAATAGAGTCCTTTGAGCACAACTTTGACTTCTAGCAGAGTGGAAATTGCATATAAAGTGCATGGCCTCTCAGTTTTTTTGTTTATACCTTCCTCTACTTAGAGTTAATTGCTGGAGGCATCTCATGTTTCTCACCCAAGAAGCTGAGCTTAGTGAATGTTGTTCTTCTCCTCATTATTTTATGCAGGTCAGCACACAGAATATGAAGATGGGTGGACTGCCTCGTACAACACCACCCACACAGAAGCCACCAAGTCCACCGATGTCAGGAAAGGGAACTATTGGGTAAGTGCAGTCACCAAATGTGTGATTTGCTGTAGTGAACAGAAGGGGGGGAAGGGGAAGATTCTTTATTTTTCTGTAGTCTCTGTGTGTTACTTTTATTGTTGTTTTGTCATTGTTTGCTTTTTTTCTGTGTTTGGTTTTTTGGTTTTTTGTTTGAACCATTCACAAAGATGAAGAGGTGTTATATCCACATCCTCTCCCACTGATCATGTTTTATATATCATTTAGCATGTTTCTGCCAGAAGACGGCACGCATCACCAGCCTTTCCCAACAGGAACCTTTTTATCGTTGCAGAACACTTAACAACTACATGCTTTAGAGTAAAAAGTCATTAATTATGTGGCTTTGACAAGTGGTGCTAAACAACTGGAAAATTAGTATGTGGCACTGTTCATTAATTATTTGTGCTGTGTGTGATAAAAGTACTTTCCTGTTAAGTCTGTGAACTTGACTTTGACCTTAGTAAAATACACTAGAGCTGGGATGAGTGCAGTTTGTTGGTATGTGATTAACTATGTACGTACAGACCATGGTGCTTTACTTTATAACAAGATCTGGATTACTCTTAAAACAAAGCAGATATGTAACAGAGTTTAGAAAGACTGAAGTAGATAAAGGACATTGTTATATTTTTTTTTCCTCATCCTATGAAGTGGGTACTACAGACTTTTAGAGTTAAACATTTTTTTATCTCCCATTACTGATGGGTATGTAGCTATCTTTTAAAAGAAGAAAAAAATCTTTGGCTTTGTCTGTATTATCTTAATTCGTTTCTGAACTATTTTGTCCCCGTGTAGACGCCACTCTCCCTATCGTACACTAGAGCCAGTACGGCCCCCAGTGGTACCAAATGACTACGTGCCTAGCCCAACACGCAATATGGTTCCCTCACAGCAGAGCCCTGTTAGAACAGCTTCTGTGAATCAGAGGAATCGCACATACAGGTATTCCATGTAGTCCTGTACAAAGTCTGTTTAGTATTGTATAAGCATATCGGGGAAGAATGCTACGCTAAGTATCAGATCCATCTGCAGTTGTACAGTGAGGCATGGTGATTCATGATATGGACTGGGAATGTTACTTGGCATGATGGGAATGCACTCCAATCAAACTAGAATAGCTAATCATAGAATATTAAACAACAACAACTAATACTGCCTGGGGAGACATGTTAAGATTGTTTACCTAGCCCCCTAGTCACCTTAATTTTAGAGCCAATAGTTACAGTACTTAATTACTAAAATTGTGGTCTTTCAAGTAAGTAGGTCGTTGTATTACTTCAAAGAATGCTTACAAAACAGGAAAGGACTTTGTATGCAACTTACCTCCTATGTGCTGCAGGAATGTATATATAGTATGCTTATAGTCCACACTGTTTGAACAGTCATTGATCTTAATAGATTGAGTAGCTGAAAAGAACAGTACATTGAGAATACTGGTAACTTCAAACCCAGAATAAAGCTAAACTAGAAGGCTAGCCTTTTCTCTGGGATAATTAAGAGCTCTGTGATGTGACAGGTCTAAATACTTCCCTTGAAATTTTTACTTATTAAACATTGTAATTACTTGAGGGTGGCTAAGCAGATGGACTTAAAGTAGAATTTACTTTTATTACCTTACAATTTCCAGATTTCAGTAATCTCATATAAATGCATCTAAACCACTTTCCACAGTCTACACATTTTATAAGTTATAGGAAAATGGTCTGTATTTGTTCAATGGGGGATTAAGAATATTGGAATGATGTGTTTTGAGCAAGGTCCTTTAAGAGTTTCATTTATGGGCAAGTTCACTAAGACTAACTGGAAAACTTGTTGTGTTGTAGCCAAAGTGAAGTTTCAGGAAAACTAAACTTTATGTAAAATTATGTCATTGTTGTTTCTTTCTTCTTGTTCCCTGCTACTTTGAATTAGTAAGGTGTTCTTTAAAAGATCTCAACGTTTAAACATGCACAGCAGCATATTCACACTCTGGGTTATTTTGGTTTCTTACAGCAGCAGTGGGAGTAGTGGAGGAAGCCACCCAAGTAGTCGGAGCAGCAGTCGAGAGAACAGTGGAAGTGGAAGTGTGGGTGTTCCTATTGCAGTTCCCACACCATCTCCTCCCAGTGTCTATCCAGGTAAATGAAAACTTCCTCTTTCTGACTTAGCATTAATCTTTAGCATTTGCAAGTCTCTTAAACCCCAAGAGAACTCTCAAAGTTCGTTATTCAGAAACATGCAAGCCTTGAAAATTGTTTGCTATTGATAGTATGAGTTTGAATCAAGTAGTGTCTTTTCTGGGAGTGTCTGATGAGCTCTTTTTACGTATTTTATCTGATTTTTTTTTTTGCCTGGCTGCCTGCACATGAGTGAGTAGGACTCAATGGTGTTTTCAGTGTAAACTTCTCCCTTGTCCTTTTAAGCAAATATATGGTGGGTTTTTTTTGTTCATTGGCTGTTCCTGCAGATAGATAGAAGAATGGTTTTAGAAAATTAGATGAGAGACAGGCACAGAGTATCTATTTACTGCATTAATACAAGTCTTGAGTTGTCACAAAAAATGCTTGTTCCATGTAATTGCCCCAGTCTTAGCAGAAATAGGAAGTGATATCAGTGCTCCTTTCCCTTTGCTCAGCCCTTTCAGTGGCTTCAGCGTAGAAGAGTGTACAGTTGGCTTACAGTGTGAAATACATGATATTTCTGAACCAAAGAACTGGCCTTTTTTTGGCTTTCCTCTTTGTGTTTTCTAATTTGTACAAAAGCTGCAGGCAGCAGTGCTGCAGGTCAAAAAGCATAAATAAAAATATTTAAAGACATCTTCCAAAATTCAGAGCTTTCAGTGGAAATTTCTGAGTTGTTCCCTTCAGATGCAAAAAGAAGTAAAATTGCTTAACCCTCATTTACCATCTGCATAAGAATGAGCCTTCTTTTAACAGCTCCATTTTTCTCTCATCTCCTCATGCATTTTTAATGCTATGTGTCTAATAAACAGCTAACACTGAATAGTCAGAGGCATTCTCCAGTCCTTGCTAACATATCTCCTTATTAACCTCACCTCTTACTCCTCTCTTCACATAGCCCCTGCTGGCTCCGCTGGCACTTCTCCCCTTCCTGCTACCTCTGCTCCTGCCCCACCTCCTCCTGCTCCTGCCCCTCCCTCCGCTGCCCCAGATGCTACTGCTGCTGCTGCAGGAGCTCAGCCCCTTGCTGATGGCTTCACCTCTCCAACTCCCCCTGCTGTTTCTTCCACACCCTCTACAGGTGAGTATCTGCTCCAGCTGGTGGGCAGATGAACCCAGATGTGATGACACTCCAGGGCTTTTCAAAGTTACTGCAGAAGCAGGAATTTTTGTAACTTAAAAAATAGATTTTATTAAAAACTTTAACTAGAATATTTATTTGCTAATACTTAACTATATAGGGTCGTGGTTATAGTACATAATTCAAGGTGTACTAGTTTTATACACGTCTGTCACTTAATTTTATCATTTTCTCATTTACATATTTTTTATAATTTTAAATTTTATGTAATTACTTATTGCATTGGCATTTTGGTGGGGTTTGGATGCTGAGAAACTCATAGACTAACTATGGCATGCAGCTGTTCTGTTTCCCACTGCATGGATGTTTCCTCTACCACAGTGAGCATCTCCACTTCTCTTTCTTTATTCTTGCAAACTCTGAAACTTAACCACAAATGGTGGAGGCAGAATAGTTAGGGAGGGTAATAACTCATATGAGTATAATAATTTCAATTTACTGAATATAGATTCTTTAAGCCAGAGAACTTTATGTGAGCTCAGAAGATACCTTGCTTAGTAGTCTTGCTTTATTTATTTATTGCTTAGATTCAGGATCAATTACTTTGAACAGGAAATGATTTAAATGTAGAGTGAGTTTTTAAGGAGTCATCTCAATTGACAGCTCCCTGAAAAGAGGATCTTTGAGTATGATTTCATTTATTCCATCCTAGAAGTAGTTTCTAACAGTCTCTTCTTCCCAGATGATTCTCTGCTTATTTCCTGAGCAACAATAAGATAGTTGCCATTGTGTGTTTGAGCTGTAGAAAGTAACAGCTTTAAATCTTGGAAATGGCTTACACGTAGTTTGTACTGTACTTTGATTAATTGCTGGGCTGCAAAGTGCTACTTTTTGGGAAGGTTTATAATTATAAAACTTAGAAACAGCTCTTAAAATACATTGTACATAATGGGTATTTTGGGTTTTTTTCTTTCATATTGTAGCTTAGACACCTTTATGTTTTCATACTGCCTTTTGTGAGCAGTTGCTGAATGTAGGCCAGTGTCCTGCCAGTCTGGCAGCTGAGCTGCCAGCTCCTGTGATGCAGACTGTCTTAGTGAACCAAACTAAGCCAAAACCTTTTCAACCCTTTGAATCCTGGGTGTAGGTATAAAAAAAGGCAGGCATCATTCTTCTCTCTGCTGATACCTTTCTCTTTCTAACCTAGGTCACCCGGTTCAGTTCTACAGCATGAACAGGCCTGCCTCTCGACACACCCCCCCAACAATAGGGGGATCTTTGCCATATCGGCGTCCTCCTTCTATCACGTCACAGACAAGCCTTCAGAACCAGATGAATGGAGGACCATTTTATAACCAGAACCCAGGTAAGAAAGTTTTTCTGCTCTATTGGATTCAACACAGTAGGGAACATGTTCTGTCTCCATTGCAGATCTTGCAGTTAATCTCAGGTAACTTCCAGTATGTTGCTAGTAGCCTTGCCAAAGCCACATTCCAAGTACAGAATGTTCACCTTCCATTATGGCAAGCAGCTTAAAACACTACTGGCTTTGTGGCCAAATACATTTCAGTCTCTATTAGACAAGCTGTAATCTTTTATCTATACCATGTATCATGTATATACTTTGGTGTAGGACATACGTTTGATTTTGCACTAAAACACTGATTCTTCATTAATCCATCTTTATTTTATATGCTTTTTCCTCCTGTCAAGAAACTGCACTTACACAAGGGTAAGCATTAGACATCTTAGAGACATCACTGGTGTTTGGTATGGGATAAAAGGGAGCTGTGCCATCTGCTAAGTCACAGAATTGTCCGAGTCCTAGAGGGCAAAAGTAAGGACTGGGAGAAGGAAGATCTCCCCACTATAATGGAAGATCGTGTTCCTGAGCACCTGAGGAATCTGAATGTGCACAAGTCCGTGGGGCCTGATGAGATCCACTTATGGGTCCTGAGGGAACTGGTGGATGAAGCTGCTAAACCACTGTCCATCACGTTTGAAAGGTTATGGCAGACTGGTGAAGTTCCTGCTGACTGGAAAAAGGGAAACATAACACCTTTCTTCAGGAAGGGAAAAAGGAAGACCTTGGGAACTACAGAGCAGTCAGTCTCACCTCTTTGCCTGGCAAGATCATGGAGCAGATCCTCCTGAAGACTCTGCTAAGGCAAATGGGAAACAAAGCAGAAGTGATTAGTGGTAACCAGCAATGGCCTCACCAAGGGTAAATCATGCCCAGCAAATTTAGTGGCTTTTTATAACGAAGTCACAGCAACAGTGGACAAGGGAAAGGCAACTGACATCATCTGACAGGACCTGAATAAGGCATTTGACTCTGTTCCACATGACATCCTGGTCACCAAACCGGAAAAAACGTTGACTTGATGGGTGGAGCACTGCTGGATAAGGAATTGGCTGGATGGTCACACTCAGAGAGTGGTGATCAAGGGCACAATATTCACCTGGAGACCAGTGCCAAGAGGTCAGTGCTGGGACCAGTGCTGTTTAACATCTTTGTCAGTGACATGGACAGAGGAATTGAGTGCACCCTCAGCAAGTTTGCAGATGACACCAAGCTGTGTGGCACAGTTAACTTGCTAGAGGGCAGAAATGCCATCCAGAGGGACCTGGACAGGCTGGAGAGGTGAGCCCAGGCCAACCTCATGAAATTCAACAAGGCCAAGTGTAAGGTCCTGCACCTGGGTCAGTGCAATCCCAAGCACAGATACAGGCTGGCTGGAGAATGGCTGGAGAGCTGCCCTGAGGAAAAGGACCTGGGGTCTGGGCTGATGAAAAGTTCAACATGAGCCAGCAGTGTGCATGTGCAGCCCAGACAGCAACTGTGTCCTGGGCTGCATCAAGAGCAGCATGGCCAGCAGGGCAAGGGAGGGGATTCTGCCCTTTTACTTTGCTCTCATCAGACCCCACCTGGAGTACTGTGTGCAGTTCTGGAGCCCCCAACACAAGGAAGGACATGGAACTGTTAGAATGAGTCCAGAGGAGGTCCATGAAGATGATCAGAGGGCTGGAGCACCTCTCCTACTAGGACAGGCTATGAGAGTTGGGGCTTTTCAGCCTGCAGAAGAGAAGGCTTCAAGGAGACCTTGTAGTGGCCTTCCAGTATCTGAAGGAGGCCTACAAGAAGGCTGGGGAGGGACTATTTACAAGGTCTTGTAATGACAGGACGAGGGGTAATGGACTTAAACTGGAAGAGAGGAGATATAGACTAGATGTTAGGAAGAAGTTCTTTACAGTGAGGGTGGTGAGACACTGGAACATGTTGCCTGGGAAGGTTGTGGATGCTCCCTCCCTGAAGGTGTTCAAGGCCAGGTTGGATGAGGCCTTGAGTGACCTACTCTGGTGGGAGGTGTCCCTGCCTATGGCAGGGGTTGGAACTGGATGATCTTTGAGGTCCCTTCCAACATAAACCATTCTATGATTCTATGAATTGCAGAATGGCAAGGGTGAGAAGGGAGCTCTGAAGAGCATCTAGTCCAACCCCCTTGCTAGAGTAGGATCACCTGATGTGAATCACCCAGGAACATGTCCAGGTGGCTTTTGAATGCTTCCAGGTATGGAGGCTCCGCAGACACTCTGAGCAGCCTCTTCCAGTGTTCTGCAACTCTCAAACTGAAGAATTTGTTTCCTTATGATTATGTGGAACCTCCTGTGTTCTATTTTGTGTCCATTGCCCTTTTCATGTCACTGGACACTACTGAGAAGAGTCTGGCTCTGTCTTGACTTGGCCTTTAGATCTTCATAAGCATTAATAAGTTTCCTCCCTCAGTGTTCTCTTCTCCAGACTATAGACTCAGCTCTCTCAGCCTTTCCTCAAGAGTTAGGTGTTCCAAGTTCCTTAATCATCTCAGTGGCTCTCCACAGGATTCTTTCCAGTAATTCCTTGTCCTTCTTGAACTGAGAAGCCTGAAAGTGATTGCAGTAATCCAGATTAGACTTCATCAGGGAGAGAACCTTCCTCAGTCTGCTGCCACAGGCACCTTAGTGCATCCCAGGATGCTCTTGGCTTTCTTGGCCACACTACTGTTGATACAGGCCAGGATGCTGTTGGCCTTCTTGGCCCCCTGAGCACACTGCTGGCTCATTCAGTTGCTGTCAGCCAACACCTCAGGCAGTTTTCTAGCCACCCTGCCCCAGGCCTGTAGTGTTGCAGGCGGTTGATGTGACCCAAATACAGGACCCAGTTCACCTTGACCCATCGATCCATCCTGTCTAGATCTCCTTTCAGAGCCTTCCCACCTTCAAGCAGATCAGCACTCCCCCTCCAGTTTAGTGTCATCTGCAAACTTACTGAAGGTGCACTCATAAAGATATGAACTGGCCCTGATACTGAGACCCTGGAGAATACCACTAATGACTGCCCACCAGCTGGATTTAACTCCTTTTGCCACCACTCTGGGCTCGGCCATCTAGCCAGTTCTTAATGTAGCAAATTGTCCACACATCCAAGCCGCAAGCAGCCACTTTCTAAGGAGGATGCTGTGGGAAACAGTATCCAGGACTTTACTAAAGCCCAGATAAAGAATTTTCATAGCCTTTCCTTCATCCACTAAGCTGTTGGAGAGTGGTCTAGGAATGACTTCTGTCAGCTCCCTCAGCACTTGCGGCTGCATCCCCATTGAGGCCCATGCATTTGTGGATGGCCAGTTCACTTACTTGATCTCTAACCCAATTCTCTTCAGCCAAGGCAAAATCTTCCTTTCTCCTGATGTTCTTTGTAGTCTCAAAGGTCTGAGACTCTTGAAGGCCCGGGCATTGTTATTTTAATGGTTGACCTATCTTAAAAAGCAGGATGAGATTTTAACAAGGAGTGGAGTGTCCTGCGTGTCAGGCAGAATGCAGTAGCTTTAAATCTAAGAAGTCTTTTTCTGTGCTTCTGGTGTGACGTGAAGGCTTTGATGCCAGAGTAGGGGAAAGCTGCTTTTTTGACAATGCTGTCGAAACAAACTGAACGTTCCTTGTTAGGAGCTGCCCTACCACCAGCACAACTGAATGTTGGGTTGTAAGTGCTACGGTGTGCGTGTGTTCTGTGTTTTGTGTTGTTCTACACTGAGCACTGAACTTGAAATTAAGTCAAATTCTGCAACCTGTCTTTAAGGGATTTGATGAGGTTCATATACTAGTGGCTATGAGTTACACTTTTGAAGATATGCATGTGCTTCATTTGAGAATGAAATTGATGGTCCTGCTGGGGGCAGGGTTGTGTTGCCTTAAATGCACGATATTCATTAAGCACATTATGTGCATAATGAAAGCTGAAGGGGAATAAGCAGGAAGAAAAGGGTGATAACAATAAAAGAAACCTTTCAGGATTATCTTTCCAGTAAAGAGGATTTTCGAGTATAAGCACAGAGTTTCTGACAACTGCTGTGCATTTCTGCATTAGCAAAAGGTAATTCTCTGCAAGCTACCATTGCACTGTTAAGAGGTAATCATAGGAGATTCCAAATAGACTTTAAGTAAGTTACATAACCACAACTGAGTCTTGTGTACCCAAGGAGAAGATAATGATTATGGTGATTAGTTACTTGAGCTGTAAATTGCAAACAGAATAGTTAGTTATACTGGCATGCTTCATACACCATAAACAAGCAGGTGTGGTAAGAGACTTTTCTAATACACTGAGCAGAATACAGAACTTGCTATCTTTGCAGTTATACTAAACCAACATTTTTTGTTCTGTTCCTTAAAATGAGAGGTGCATAATTGATGAAGATTATAAAAACAGAGGAACTGTTGTGTCTATATGGCATAGTAGTGGACAGAGACCACAAGTGCCTTTCAGCGTTCCTGGAGAGAAGGGGAAAACTTGAATTGTTAAAGTCTCTTTTTCACCTCTTAACAGGCAGAGAATTGTTCCAGCTATGGCTTGTTCTTCTTTGCAGGCTGCTTGATAATAAATTAGTACTGATTTTTCCACTTTGATTTTTCAGTATGTTGGCAGAGGTATTTTTGTTTATTCACTTCACAGGAGGATGAAAGATAGTTGCCATGGCCTCTTCTTTTGAATGCCTTTTCTAAGATAATGCAGTTTTTCTACTTCATGGTGAGACCTTTTTAACAACTGAAAAATAAAATATCAATAAATGCTCTCGGTGTGTGACTGCCCTGAAACTACTCTTGCCAGCTGTGCTACCTGGTGAACGTTTTAATCTTGCAACCTTAAGATACCATTGTCAAAGCAGTGTAGAGCTCAGCAGAGGCTAAAAAGCCTGTGGGAGAAACTGGACAAGTACTGAGATGGTGATCTGCACTACCCACTACCTATATAGCTAAATTCTTACTATCTAATGGAAGGTGCTCCTGAGCATTTGTGAATTAATTTACAGCAACTGTGTAATCTACTGGGGGTCTGTATGGAAGGAAACAGGGAGGGCGTGTAGAAGCTGCTGCTAATCTCATCTTTTGAGATAGTAGAGATAAAATCTTCTGATGCACTTTATAAACAAGGTAATTCTTGATAAAATGTTTATTGTATTGTCTCCTGAAGGTCAAAACTGGCTTAGAGCCATTACATATCATATAGAATCATAGAATCAAGCAAGTTGGAAGAGACCTCCAAGATCATCCAGTCCAACCTATCACCCAGACCTATCCAGTCAACTAGACCATGGCACTAAGTCTGGGTAGTCCCTGCACCATGCATAGACTGAAGCATAAGCCAGTTCAAGTAAACAAGAAATTATGTCAGCTAGTGTTAGCATCACCATTTTGATTAAACTACACAGTGAAACTAAACTAAGGGATTTTTGGTTTTGTATTTGCTTGGAGCACTTGTCTAGAGTGATTTATTTTTCTGTGTGGAAAGCTTCATTATTTCTTTCCAAGAAATATAGCACACAGACAAAGTGTCTTGAAGGGATCTGCAAAACTGAAGCTAGTTTTGTATCATAGGTATAAATTCTATGAATCCATACACCATTGAGTAGAGGAAACCTTTTGAAACTGAATATTTTGATAGCATATATACTTATAAAGGCAGGGGCTTCACAGTGGTACAGCAGTGCTAAATTCATTAATGCTACTGCATTTCAGAAGGACTTCAAGTTCCTTTTCCTGTTTTTGGAAAAAAAAATAGCAAGTCCAAATCTTTTTTACAGCTGCTGTGGTTACACTTGAAGGAATAAATACTCAGAGGTCATGTCATTCAAGTCAAAGAAGCTGTAATTAGAAATTTCATTTTTAGAATCATAGAATCAACCAGGTTGGAAGAGACCTCCAAGATCATCTCAAGAAATTTCAATTAAGTGGTGAGGTAATGGAGCTTGCTTTGTATGGAGGTACAAGGTTGCTCTTTTTGTGTTGTTTGGGGTGTGTGGTTGTGAAAGGAATACAAATGTGAGTGATAGACAAAATTCAGATAACAGTTGCCCAAATAAGCAATTAGAAGAAATTTTGAGAGGTGGATTTTAAATGCCCTGGAGTTATTTTATATCATGATGTGAATGAATTCTGGAAATCACTACATCATACCTGGCAGTTTTCTTACTGGCTCTGGAGTTAGTCTGAAATTTAGCTTTGTTCTGCAAGCTGAATAAATGCACTGGTATGTTAAACATAGATCTTTACCCTCTCACTCTTTTTGGACTGGACTAAAGTTTTTTGTATGCCACTGCTAGCAATAAAATTACTTAGTTGTGCTTCTCCTGAGTTGTGCTTTTGGAGAAATAATCTTGTAACTTCATTACTCTAGCAAAGTAATACTGAAACTAGATAAAACCAGTAAACTATGCTTTTTGACTGCAAACTTTCATTCCTGGCTTAAGTCAGTGTTAGAACATTGGCATCTGGCGGAGGATTTCTTCTTTAAGTGTGAACTCACATGTGTTGCACAAAGACAGCTCTTCTGGTACCAGTAAAAGGACTGTTAGGATTTCAGTGCAGTAGTCTCAGAAATCAGGTGGGAAGGAAACAAGGAAGAATCACAGAATGTTAAGGGCAGGAAGAGATCACAAAAGATCATCTAGTCCAACCCCTCTGTCAGAGCAGGATCACACAAGAATGCATCCAGGTGGATTGTGTTGCACATGAAGGCAGCACATCTGGAATAGACCCTGTTGTTTTGCAGCAGCACAGTACACTTTGTTCTACCCATAAGGTCAGACATCCCATGTCTTTCAAGTATGCTTGGTTCCACAAGGCATCTTTTTCTATGTTGCCTAAGATACCTGCTTCATTTGGTGGCTGCTTTTTGGCCTACGTTTTGGAGAAAACTAGTTATACCTGTTTTCAGTACCAGGTGGTGGGTGAATGCTGATACATAAGCCATCTCTATTAAACAACAATTTGATTTGAAAGGTGGAGGATTATAGGGAGAGAATCCTCTTGATATGTTACTTAGGTCTGTTCATAGCGTGCTATATTGCTGTAGCAATGAACATCAACCTCAGAAGAATAATTTGGCATGGATTCTTAATCTTATGAAAAAGATCTGGGTTGGAAATGTAAAAAATGGGGAAATCTCTGTGAAGTAAAGATTAGAAATGTTACTTAAACCACCTGAGCCATTTTTCTTTGAATGTCAGCATGTTTATCTCAGCTTCTTGGCAGGCTGCTACACTGTTTGAGCGGTGATGATGTCTGCTTTCCCGTTGACTGCTTTGTTGTGTTTCTAACTGAATGCCTCTTTCTTTTTAATTTCTGTGGCAGCATCCCTTGCTCCTCCTCCCCCTTCCATTCTACAGGTAACTCCACAGTTACCACTAATGGGATTTGTGGCCAGAGTTCAAGAAAACAGTAAGTTTACTGCTTCCTTGTGCTACGATTCATTACTGGATGTGTTGTGGCTTTTGTTGTGAGTGGGTGAAAGATTTGTCTCTGTGTGGCCAGAATTCTGTCTTTTTGACTGCCTCTGCAAGTTCATCTGAAACTGTGAAGAGAGGGAAAAGGCAATATTTTATTGGAGGATCCTGGTTGTTTGTTCTCTAAACTGAATGTCTCTAGTGCGTTTCCACAAGTTCTACCTGTTGGTCCCAGGGCAAGTGATTGAAATAGAAAGTATTACTTCAACCTGCTGTCATGGTCCTGTGGTTCATGGTTATGCTCTTGCTTATTTTCAGTTTCAGATACTCCTCCCCCACCACCACCTGTGGATGAGACAGTGTTTGATGAATCTCCACCTCCACCCCCACCTCCAGAGGATTATGAGGAAGAGGAAGCAGCTGTGGTGGAGTACAGTGATCCATATGCTGAGGAGGACCCTCCTTGGGCTCCAAGGACCTACTTAGAAAAAGGTAGGTTTAGAGCTTGTTCAGATGGTATGGATATGTTTGTAACATTTTGTAGAGGCTCCTGCCATCCCACTTTGGGCATGGAGTCTCCCTAGACTCCTTCTTTGCCAGTATTTGGTATTGTGGTAGAGGAGGTGCTCCTCCAAATGGCAACTTGTAGAATGGAGGTTAAGCTACCCTCTGAATCTGATTCCTTCACTCTTTTCTCCACAAAAGGAAGATAACTATTAGCTGTTGCAGCCACTATGTTGCCAACAAGAGCTGGGGATGCATGCAGAGCACATGGGATTGTGAAATATTCTCTAGCTGACCAATTACATGTTGCAAAGAACAGAACAACAACATCCCAAAAGAAAACATCCTGCAGAACCAACCCTCCTTACATGCTGGATCCTTCCATTGGAAAATGCTTTTAGCTTATGTATGTGGCTGGATTTCATTGGTTAAGTGATTGATAAGAAAGAGTACTTAAACAGCTACTTTGAGTAATAGAGCTAGACTGGGGGTTAGGGCTGCTCAGAGACTTCTACTGCTGTTGGCTGCTTCATTTGTTAAGGGCTTCTGGGACTACCATTAAGGATGCTCTGAGACTCTAATGTTGGAGATTCTGCAACACGGTAATAAAGGACTTCTGAGAGGACTCCTGAGAATCTCTCTTCTTGGCATTCCTGGAATTCCATTATGTGATGGGATTCATACATTTGTCAGCTGCTGACTCTTGAATCAAGGGATACCCCGAAACAAGGAGAGGATAATTAGCTGGCTAATGACATACTTTTTTCAGTCCTCCCTAATCTATTTAAGACTTGCCTTTCAGTAGCCTATTTAATTCTAAGAAACTTACATAAGAGAAAAAAATGAATGAATCAGTTCTGCAGTTGCACTTGAACTTTGAACGTCTGGGAGCATCTGAGGAAGTGTTGTAGCGTGTGTTCGGGGCTGTGGTAGCTGCAATGCTCTGACAGTGTGGAGCCATTCTAAGCTAAAAAGCACTGCCCATGTAGCACTGAGTAACTGAGGCACTGCTGCTGCCTGCATCTGCATATCTTTCAGTTCTGAAGCAGGTCTGTAGAAACATGCTGGAATAAAACTACAGGTAAAATAAAATGAGGAGGGAAACGGCTTGAGGATGCTTGTATGTGAAAAAATCTATTGCCTGATGTTCTCCTGTGAAACAAGGTCATGTACCTCTTAGTAAAGAGGATGATAGAAAGCAACCAAGCATCTCAGCTGAGTGATTCATAGACACATTTGTCTGCGTCAGGAAAAAAAACTCAAGAATGCCACAAAGTGGCATCATGCTGTAATCCCAACGTGGGAAAGGAAGAAAGATGCAACAGGCACTTCCTGCCAGCTCCAGCCCAAAGGAATTATTACTACTCCTGAGGGAGGTGGGGGGTTTTGTTATTCCCCCACCCTCTGTCTAGCAGCTATAAGTGCAAGGAGTACTCAGCCTTTGCTGACAAGCTGAGACCGTTTGCCAGACAAAGTGGCTGACTGGCAGGGTGTTAACGTGGCTCACTGTTGACCTCTCCACATCCCTGATTGACAGCAAGTCACACAGGCTCTGATCAAAAGACTGTCCAGGACTTGTAGTTTGATATTTCCAGAGAAAACCATGTATGTAGCATGACAAAGATGTAGTGGAAGTCTCTAAACAAACACTGGAGAAATTTAGATTTGTCGAACATTTTTTTCTGCAGAAAAGCAAAAACGTCGTAGGAGAACAAACATTTGCTCGTGGATGTAGAGTCTGATGTGAAAACATAAGTTTGATTTGTATTTTGAAAACTAGATGACAAAAACATTGGAAAGGTTGAGCTGTTCTTAGAAATACTCATTAAAGTAATACATTGAAGTGCTTACGATGGGTGAAGAACTGTTAAGGAGTAGGTTTAGGATACTGGAAAAAAGAGGCGTTGACATAGGTGTGGATTCTGTTGTCCTTCTGTGAGTAGCTCTGCTTTTATTTGTCCTGTGTCTCAAGATTTGACTGCTTTGCTAGATTTGGGAGAGGATTGCACAACTGTGATGAGATTTTTATTGTTTTTTTTTGGTAGCAGGCAATCCTTAAAGTTTATCAGAACCCCAATGCTAAAAGAAGACTTCCATTCTCAAAGAATGTGCATGCTTGTCCTGCTGTGAACTGATGTTTTAGTTTTGCAAAGTGTTTGTTCCTGTGTTAGCTTCACAAGTTCCTATAGATGGTATTCTGTGTCACAATGCAAAGCAGCAAAACTGATGGAAGGAAACAGCTGTTCAAACACTGTTACCCCCAATAAGAAGAGTAGCAATTCCTGGGATTTCTGCTTGTTCTTTTGTTATGGCTGTTCACTTAAGTACATATGAAAGCATTTCTAACAGGGTTAGCATAGATGACCTTTGCCTAAATGAATGTAGAAGCTGGGACACCAAGGTGGTGTCAGATAGAGATTAATATAGATAGAGATGGGATTCAGTATGCTCCTGTTCTGCAAAGAGATTGTGTAGTGTCAGAGATAAATTTAACATTAAGATGTGCTGTAACCTACAGCTAAGGAAGGAAGTGAATAAAGACCCATTTTGAACATAAGGAGAAACTTGGATTTACAGCATCCTGTTAAATTACTGGGGATGTTGAACTTGAGGGCTGTAACAGCAGCAGTCAACCTGCAGTGTCCAGGAAAGTGCTTTGTCGTTTTTAACTAAGTTTTATGTCTGGCTGTGTGGCATGAAAATGTAAGAAAATGGCTTAACTTTGCCAATCAGATGAACAGAAATGAGTATCCAGAAGGAAAAAAAAGAAGCCCTTATACCACATAGAGAAAGTATGTAGTTACAGCTGTCAGATTTCAGTTGGATAATCAGTTTGGCCTACATTTGTGGTCTGTTGTGTGTAAAAGGGTTCAGCCAAACTCTGTGTAATTGTCAAAGAATCAAAGATCGCTGACTGGAAGAATACCAACCTAAAGGAGTAATTCTGGTTTTCATATCTGCATTGAAATGTGTTCAGTTGAAACTAAAAGAGGTCCTGGCTCAGCCTTGAAGGGACAAATGCCTCCTCCTGGGTCCAGTATCGCTGCTTCCTGTCTCATCTGGAGTCTTTTTTACATCACTGCCCTGGGTTCCTGGTAACTCAGGATGTGTGATAAGCTCACAGCTTCAACTGATGGGACTACAGACAGAGGGATTAAACAGTCTTTTAGAGAGAGGAACATTGCCAGGAGGAAAGTGATATGCAGGAATAAGCAGTGGTGGTGTAAAGCAGAAACCAGGCTTCAGGGAGTTTTATAAGAGGCTTAAGAAATGACTTTTCATCACAAACTTAGGGGAGAGTTTCATGCTTTTGATCATGAAATAATGACTTAGTTCAGTGCCAAAAAGGACTCAAAAATGAGTAAAAAAGGAATTAAAAGTCACCACGATCCTTGGATTATTCTTATAATAAAGAAAATAGCACAATGACTCCAGGAAGAAATTTTTAAATGAATCAAGTATAGAAGGCAATGAAAAGAATTTTGGAGGATTTTAAATGGATGTACCATGTGTTCACATTAGTGACTTCTGTTTTTCAAGCTAAAACTTTACTAATTTCACCATCTGTGTTTTGTTTCCTTAGAATGATATGTCTAAAACTACTCAGAATGAGTTCCTTAGGTGTGCTAGCATTAAGTGTAGAGCCAACGATGTGTTTCTTAAATGTAGACTGGTCAAATGGTACAAATCTCTCTGTGTACACATATTCTATACCAGACTTGGCTTGTATGTGTTACTTCATAATCTCTTTAGGGTCCAGGTGTCCCTAGTAAATAGTGCAGTGATTACTTTGCTCCCTCAGAAGGAAATGAACTTTTTTCTTTTGAAAAGAATGATGAGGTAGAGGACTCTTGGACATTGTGCTCATGAACACGTGCTGTTAGTTTTTTCTCATTGCTTTGGTGTAGAGTATCTTCCTAGGTACAAGATTTTAGGATCTATGTCCAATATCCGCTTTGTTTTGAGTGGCAGCACTGCACATTTCATTGCCAAGTGCTCACAGCAGTGACTGATGCTATTTGTTAGAGCGTTAAGGAGTCCAGCATAGCTAATTTTCTGTGTAGGGCACATCATGACAGGACCGAGAATGGAAAACCACATGGAGCTGATGTCTGTTTTCTGCCATTTAAAGACAGTGCTCTCTTTAATATTTCCAGTGCTTTGTCCAATTTCTCTGACTTTTAACAGCTATTGTGCCTACAGTAAAATATTCTGCAGCTGTAAGAAATATGTCCCAGTGTAGTCATACATTTTGTTTCAGAGAACCACTCTACTACTTCCGTGCTCCTAAGTGGGATTCACTCACCTTCACACTGTGTGTTCTGGAAATGAGTTCTAGCTGCTACATACATTTAACAGATTTAAATGTGGGGGAAGCTAAGAGAGGTGGAAGTCTGGGGCAAAAGCCTTGGCTCATTCTTGCTGCTATCTGAAGAGAGCTCTTACTAGTCTTCTTCCATGTTTTTTGTTGGTCATGTAGAGATCTGATATAGCACTTGTATCTGACACATGAATCTTGGAGTAGATCTGAATGGCTATAGCCATAGGGAGTTAAATCCATGTCCTTGTATAGTAGCGCACCAGAAGAGGTGAGGCAGCGCAGCTTTCTGAGACTGCTTTGCAAGTGGAGAACTTTGTAAAGGGTAGGTTGGTGTTCCTTCTGCTCCCTGTACCTCCTGTAACAGTTATGCTCTGTTCTTTCCTAGTGGTGGCAATTTATGACTACACGAAGGACAAAGAAGACGAGCTCTCATTTCAGGAAGGTGCCATCATTTATGTCATCAAGAAGAATGATGATGGTTGGTATGAGGGAGTCATGAATGGAGTGACGGGGCTCTTCCCAGGGAACTATGTGGAGTCGATCATGCATTATTCTGAGTGAAGAATAGAGAACAGAACACTGCATCTGCTGCTGCAGGAGCTGTCAGGGCTTCCCAGATCTTCACCAGCTTCTGGGGCCTCATCCAGTGTAACTGAATGAAGGATAATTGTAACAACCACTCTTTTGTTGTTGTTGGTAGTTTTTTTTCTTTTTCTTTTTGGTTTTGTTTCCTTGTTTATTTGTTTGGTTGGTTTCCCCCCCTGCCATTATAAAACAATAGTGATTTTAATTGTTTGAACAAATGGCTTTTCCAGCTGCCATCTGATGATGAATTGAGATGACCCTTTCAGATATTACAAACTCCTTGAGTAGTGGATAATTCACTCAAATTCTGACTGCTGACAGGCTTTGGGATCTGTCTTAGGAATCCTGTGTGCACTTGTGGTACTACCCTTGGCAGCAGCACCTGCCCTTGGGATGTCCTGGATGCTTGCGCTGGAGAGTTACTGGCCAGTGGACACCCCTCATGTTCCTACACTACACTCCTGTGTAGCTGGAAGAACAGCTGTGTGCTAGCAAACACTGGGATTTCTGCACAGAGCCATTCCTGTAACTGATTTCCAGATAGCTGGATACATCTTTAGCATAAACACTTCTGCAGCTGCTCTGCACATGTAGACTGACACAGGGGCACATAGAGCTGGCTTTCATTCACTCACTTTTCAGTTTAGACAATTAAGATGACTGCAGCCCAGAGGACCCTCACCCCACTTCCTCATCTTTGAATGCCACAGATTTGTTTTGTGTTGTGCACTGATTTAAATACCCTCCTCTCCACAGCAAGCTACTCACCATGAGTACTGCTGCTTTAAGTGAAATTCACAGACGCCGTTGACGGTAAAAGCAAAACAAAGTTTACAGGTCCTCCTGGGGTCTGAGGATAAACTCTAGAGGCTGTGATTTAGGGTTCAAGTCTATTCATGCCTGCTTGCACTAGAGAAACTTAACCCCAGCTTTAGTCTTATGCACAATATAATCTTAAAAATCCAATCAGGTATTGTAAATTGGCTGTTTTGTACTTGATGGCTAGATTTGCATACGTACTGTGAGAGCCCTCTGCAGAGGCAGGACAAACGGCAATTGTCGTCTTCATGTCCCTTGCCAAAATCACTTCGGTGGAAGTAAAAAGGGCTGTTGTGTGTACTGGTTTCCCATGGAAATCCAAGCAGTAACTAGTAGTAGTCTTAGCTCTTCCCCCAGCCCTCTCCATCGTTTATTATAGAGAAATAGATATTTTGAGCTGTACTGGTGGATCTGGGGGGGAGTAATACCAAGTGAAGGCTCTGTAGTCCCTTGTCTTGATAGTTTTCTTTTTAATCTAGTCTCAGTTACAAGTGCTGCTCAGTGATTCTGCCTCGCAGATCAGAGTAAAGCGATGGCTCCACTAGTCTACCCTTAGGAAGGACTGCATGTTATCATTGAGTAAATGTCATGCATTAACAGAGTGAACTGATTAAGCCTCCTGTTACAGATCTGTTAGCCTGCAAATTCAGCTGAACCTGCATCCTGAGAACCTTCTGATCCCAGGCATCTTTCTGAGCAACTTTTGCCTGGCTGAGTTCCAGGTGGCGCCAGCAGTGGCATGTTGAAGGTAGGCAAGGCAGTGCTGCAGCTGCCTTCTGAGGCCTGTGTGTCAACCAGAGTGCTGCCAGGACTAGGTTTGTGGCAGTAGTGGCAATGATACAGGTAATCGACCTAGTCCTCTTGGTTGGCAATCCCTGCCATATCGAGATGGAGGTGCAGGCTTGGTGCAGAGCTGGGCAGGGAGGTGCCGCAGTTCGCAGTCAAGTGAGGTGCGTTTGTGGGATACGGAGGTTTGTGATGATGATCTGCCGCAAGCTTGCAGAAGAGTGCACAAACTGTGACAGTGTGTAAGGAACTAGTTTGGTTGAGGCTTACAAGAGGTACACCTTAGAAGAAACTGGTGCAGAGATAGAAGTTGCTTTCTCCCCTGCTCAATCCACAGTCATGTAGCAAAACCACTGTTGTCTTCTTTGCAGAAGCTGACAGCGTTATTGTTTCTACCTTTCCCCATGAAAACTTCTGTCTTGTGGCAAGAGTAACAGAAGCAGCCATGTTCAGTTTCCTCAGCTCATTTCTCTGTGAGCAAGCCTAGAAACACTGTGCAGGCACTGGAATGAGCATTTCTAGTATCATAGGGTAGGTCTTAAAATGCTTTTTGCACAGGAAGGTGGTGCTTACAGCCCAGCTAGCAGCCCAGGCGATTGATCAGTAATAATGCACAAGCCTTTGGTGCTCACACAGTGGCTGTTTTCCAGGACTAGCAGAGCTTCCCTGTTTTCTCTTGCCTTGGGTGTGTTTGTGATAAAGCTCAAATGCTTTGCTAGGACAGCTTAGCGAGTCACTAAATGAGCCAAACCTCTGTCCCTACGCACCTGTGCTCTAGAAGGCAGGTCACACCTCAGTAAAACATGTAAGAGCATGTGCTTGAATATTTGTGACCGGTGGGTGGGGATAGCTTGTACTTCCACTGTGTGCGATACACACCTGTGTCCTTAATCTTCATTCAGCTGCTTGGTCGTCTTGCAAGTCATCTGTGTTGCAAGAGCAGAATAGTGTGAACTCTGGGGAGTGCTTGCCAAAGCTTAGCACAGAAGATGAGGCTGCAAAACCTCAAAAGTGAAACGTGTGAAGCTCCTTATCTGACTTAGGTCTGATGAGCCAGGGCTTAGTTTGTTCCCTGCTGCGAGCGTGTGGAGTTGTTTGTTGTCCAAGAGCTGGGGTGGATGAAATTCTTGGGTCAGCTGCTGCTGGTTTAATGCTTTATTATGCAGTACTAATGTAAAGAGGTTTAGGCATATTTTTTATTTTGTACATATTTTAATTCTGTGGCTTCTTTGGGGATGCTGTGATGTAATGGTCATAGACCAGGCCAAGGTAAACAGGCTTTAGAGATTAATGTTACATAGATTGCATGCTAGTAAAGCCCACGAGGATTGTGTTTCCAGTTTTGTCCCTTGTACTCCTTATCCAAAACCTTCCCCCCTGCAGGCTCCTTTTTTAATTTACACGTTTACTTTAAAAGGGGGTGGAGAATGGAGGGGAGGAAACACCTCAGTATTTCATATAAGTGCATATCACTTCACTGAGTTCTCCTGCCACAGCTGAAGGTGTTCGGTATCACAGGCTGTTGAAGCAGCAGTGTGCATGCATGAGAGAGAGGCTGGGGAAGGAGACACTCCAGAATAGCCCAAAGAGTGCTGTATGGCCAAAATTAGTATGTTTCTTCCTTTCTGAGAGCTGCCTTAGCCCAGACAGCAGGTTTCATTGTGCACAGAAATCAGTCAGCCTCTCTAGCACTGTATTTTGCTTTGGTTTGTTGTATTAAAGATGTCTTGCTTGCTCTTGGCCCCGGTGACAAAGCCATTACCAACAGCTGCGTGTCTGCTTGAGAGGCTGGCTGCCTGAGTCTGTCCCCACCTAGTGCCGAAGCAGGTTCTTTGGGTGCCTTCTTTCCAGCCGAGGTTACCTATGTCTCACCTGTTTGAATATTTTTTTCTCCTCTTCTTTTATCTTGTTTGTTTTTTTCACTATTCTTATGCTGGATTTCATGTTCTTTTGTTTCTCACTTGCTATTACAGCAGAGAGCTAAGAGGGCAGGGTCAGGCGAGGCAAGCAGCAAAATGATGTGTCCCTACACAGTGACTGGAGTAGGCACAAGAGACCTGAAGTGATGTTTTGTGACTCGCTGGCCTGTCTAACGACATGGGGACTAATACGCTGAAGAGCCATTGCTCTTGCTGGAGGACAAGAGACTCCCTCCCCACCTCCACACAGCGTGGTCCTGGGTCAGAGGGCAGCACTTGGTGTGTGTTACTAGGAGGCTGACGACATTCCTGGGACTCCATTTGTCCTTGTGGTTGAGTTGGGTGTTTCTGAAATGGCTGGAGGGTGCTGTTGGTTTGAACCACAGCTCCCCACCGCACCAGCAGTCTTTGGCTGGGGGGGTGCCAGGAAGGCTTTGACCCAGCTAATTCTTGCTTAGAGCAGTTTGTTCTCTTTCACAGCTTTTAGGCATTTTCTTTCTTCGCTGCTGACAGCCAAAGTTAACCTTGGCGGTGATGCAACTTCTGAAAACTGGCACATTTCTCTAGGGTGTTTCAGCTGATTCTGAAAAGAAAGCAAGGCAGCAGTAGGACTGATGTCTTTCTGCCTAGTGTGCTTGTGCACATCATTGACTAGAAGTGGAGGAGGGATGCACAATCAAACTGCTGCGAGTGGTGTCTCCCACCTGTGCTGGGCTCTTCCTGGATCTCTCACTACTTCCTAGCAAGTGCTGCAGATGTGCCCCTGCTGGAAATGATGTCTCATTTATTAGTTCTGTTTCTGAGCTTCAGGCGTAACTCAGAAGCAGAACTTCTGGAAAGGAAGTGACTTTATCCCCAGTAGTAAACTGGGACCATTTACAATGCTCCTCCTCCCAGAGGTGGGACGGGCCATCTTGTGCAACAGGTGCTATCTCTGCTCTCTGCAGGACAACTGGTTGGAAGCTGCTAGACAATGCTGTAGGGAAAACCACGGGCGTAGTGGCTCCTACTGGAAGCAATATTTGCATTAAGAACATAGAGCCACTGAGCAGTGCAGCTTTGAGACAAACCCCATGCAGAGACTTCAGTTCCTGCCCTGATAACAGTAGCAGAAAGAAAGGTACTGTGCTGTCACGTTCACTAAGGCAAGTCTTTACACCCCTAACCTCTAGAGCTGGTGTTGTAAACTGAGCATGAGCAGGTAGATGATGTGCTGTAGGTTATGGGCCACATGTTAAAGAATTTACTGTTCTTAGAGGTATGGTCACATTCCTGCTTTCTGACATCTCGCAAATATTGAGCAGAGCTACATTTTCTGGGTAAAATGGTGTATTACACAGAGGTCAGAATAGTGCACAAAGGGAACAGTTTGTGGGTGGCTGGATGTTTTGTGGTGTTCAGTTGTGTTTTTTTTTTTCCACACACTTTCCCCCCAAGTAGCTGAAGTGTGTAGTAAACAGTTCTACTGAGCTACTTTTTCTTTTTAAACTGCAAGAATAGTAATACCCTGATGTATGCCCATGGGAAGGGTGGATGAAAACTTGATGCAGCCAAGGTTTGCCAGCTGCTGTTACAAAGACTAAATTGGCGAGCATGGTGTTTTGCTGATTTCAGTTAAAAAACCAACTTGTGTTTTGTGCAGTCTCCTACCCGTGCGGGAAATGTTGTTTCTTTGGTACTCCAAGCAATTAGCACCTTTGCTTCTTACAAAGCATATTACAGACCAGTAAAGTCAGCAGCAGCCAGAGGTAAACCTAGAGCCTGCTGCACACCACCGTGGGGGCTGCCGAAGTGCGTGCAGTGCATTTGTTCCTGTTTCTCTTAAAACCTCAGAAGAATCCTGCCTAGCGTTGTTGACTACTGAGGCAGAGCTGTGTACAAATCCATTTACATTAGGGCGCCTTGTTGAAGTGCTGACATGCCTGAGATTCTTTTGTAACGACCAAGTGCTTCTTTTCACATTTGGAAAAGCGTCTTTTGCAACTTGCATGGACAAGTAGTTTCTATGAATTCTCCGGAGATGTCAGTGTCTAACATGGATTTTGTCCATGCCCTTTTTTCCTAAAGCAGGTACCCCAACCCGCCCCCTCCTTTGGTTTGCAGTCAGAGAAGCACGCTGTGCTTTTGCTTTTGGCACTGCTGATGCAGTGGAGGAGTGCAGAGCCCACTGTAAATGCCCGAGCCTGCAAGACTCTGGGGAGCTGTATGCCACCAGTAATATTTTATTTTGTGTGCCATTTAAACCACCTTCCAGTGAGTGCAAACCCCAATTTTTAAATTTTTTAATTGTACTTGGAATTAACTGTTGCTGTGTACTAAACCCTCTTGTTACGAGCCCTAAATAAAAAGAAGAAAGCACACCCCCTGTGTTCTGTGCCACTGCTGCGTCACGTTCCGTGTCTTTGGCTACAGCCTTTTCAACACCGTGACAACAGGGACAGTTGCTTGCAGGAGCCAGAGCACGCAGGAGTTCTGAGCACAGCACTTCCCCCTGCAAAGGTATGAGCATTGGCATCTAGCCTTCAGCTGGCTGCCTCCACCTCTGTATTACTCCTTTTCTGTTAATAACTGCTACTGTAACACACACTATAAAATGTGACTGATACAGGACCAGCCAGGAACGGCACAGAGCTGAATTCCCTACAGTGGAGCCCAGAGCAGGTGCCACAGAAACACCAGCATCAGCTGTTCTTGTGCAAGCAGCGCTGTACAGGACTCCGCACACCTATGGGAGGAGGCAGATGGAAAAGGTGAGCGGTCACACTTGGTCAGCTTTAGACTGGTAACTGGCGTGCACTGTTACTGGTAAAGCCAGCTCTGACCTGTTGGAAAGAGCTGTTCAAAGGAACAGTAAAAACCAATTATATTGAGAGCATCTAAAGACTAACTTGTAGGTCATCAGATACCTGACCGCAGCCCTGAGAAGACAGTGTGGGTTTTGAATTCATGAGAAAGGAAAAGGGCAAGACAGAGGATTAAACCAGATTGTTAAATTTAACTACATCATCTTTATTGAATTGTGCATATTCCATTGTATAATGATCTATATCAGGTACTCTATAATGTAGCATTTCTTTTGTCCTCTCTCATGCTTAAAAAAGTATATTTATACATTTATTTATATATATTTATAACATGGCAAAGCTCCCCCCCAACCTGAAGCTATCAGTCTAAAAGAGCTTTAATTTTTCTTTTTTGGAAAGGGTAGAAGAGGGGAAGCAATCCCATTGAAAGATAAAATGTGCAATTTTCTTTTTAAAGCAGTAAACATGAATGTATTTACAGCACTCGGCACAAGTTTGCTGCACAGACAAATCATCATTGCAATGACACTTTTCTTACATCTGCATCCCCAGTATTATACAGGATATCATCGGTGGCTGCTAACAATTGCTGTAAGCCATAAACCAAACTGCTCCTCTAGTTAACTTCTGGTCCACCACAGTCCACTAGAAGGAGAACTGAGATTTGCAATTAAGCCTTGTGAGAAAGCATTTACTTTTCCTTTCCAAAGTACAAGCTTTATAGTGTAGCACCAACACCAGCCTTGGGCACAGGCTCATTTGCCCCTACCCCTTGCAAATGAGAGTTGGGTAAAGGCAAGAGATGCACAACACTAACAGTGGTGGCCCTGTTCTCAACAAACAGCTGCTGATGATCAGCAGCACATCAGCTCCTTGGCCTCAGTACAGGCTTGTGCAAGCACATCTGCATACCTGGAATTCAGCTCTGAATGCATCTTTGGCATCTCGAAAAAGGTGGAAGGAAACTATTTTCCACTGTAGGTGAACAGTTGGTTAAATTCCTGTGTCTGATAAAGACAAGAAGCCCCCTTTAAGCACTTTTCAAAGGGTGGTTGTGTTCCTAAATCTGTTACTTAGACTTTAAGTCATTTCCCTCACTAAATCCCTGTCACAGGGCAATGTCCATACAGCGCTAGTTCCTGCACCTCCTCACTCTAGCTGTCCTCAAAGACACCACGTCTGATGAACAGAGGGCTCGCTGAGCCCTTGCTGTATTGGGTGCCTGAGAGCAGCAGCCATCAACCCAATCACTATTTATTCCAGCCATCAACCCAAATCACTGTTTATTCCACTTTAGCAGCACTTACATTACATTGTGCTGTTGCCTCGGTTGCAGTTTAGTGTCTTAAACTTTTCAGAACTAGACAATGTCTGTGATTCACTTGATCATGGTAGTAGTGCCACCCCCTGCTGGTTTTGTCTGTCTTAATGAGTGTTTTAATTGAAGGAGAAAAAGAATTAATCAACTTCATAAAAACGTCCACTTCCAAAATAAACTCTTAAAACACACCAGCACATTACAAAGATCTCCTGTAGTTGTTAAGGTTTGGAGTTTGCCCCAGTTGTGCCCCAAATGCAAAGCTAAACAGCAGAAGCCACAAACAGACTTTGGGAAAACATCTCCTCCCAAAAGAGATGCGAGACTCAACTCGCACTGTTTGAACAAGTCTGTGATCTAACAAGAAAAGAACAAAAATACCAACTCACATGTCCTGGTTGCATCCTTACTATCTTCTGTCAGGAACTTAAATTGCTTTCCTGGAGTGCAACTGATTTTAACATCACTCTGAAGTAAGACCCACTTGTGATTTTATTTTGTGCAAGAAACAGATTTACCTGCAACAGTACCACTGAAGCAGAGAAACTTCATTCTATGTGGTTTTCTGTAATAAGCAGAGAATTGTCTCTTTTGCCCTTCTGCTGTTGAAACGGCACTACTGGTTCCTTGAACTGTGGCAAAACAATTATTTTAACTCAGAGGAAAACTGGCTGCATTTTAATCTCTGAGCTGATCTGAGTTATATCTGGTTGCCTGTGGGCATAGAAAGAAGGAATTAGAAAACCTTTAAAATGTGCAAGTCCAGAACAATAAATCTTAAAATGCACTTGTTGAGAAAACTGCTCCCTCTCCCATCAGATTGAAAGCAAAGTGATCCAGATACCTTCACTTTGTTTCCCTCATGTGTCAGTCACGACTGCCCTGCAGAAAACTGCAGAGTTAGGTTCGGGAGAGGAGCTCTTTGGCTTTAAGGAGGTGCACCAAGTCAGAGCAAGCAGCGGTGATTTGCTGCAGGAGGAAACCACTGCATGGGGCAAAGCAGGAGCTTTCCTCTTCCAATGACAGTAACAGGATGTGTTATTGTGAAACTTGTGCCTAACTTCCTCAACCACAAGTTCTGAAAGACTAAACACCACCTCAGACATGTTAGTTATGGTTTGTTTAGGACCCGTGGTTTTCTGAAAGGTAATTTCTCCCGTAAGATTAGTGCTGATACAACAGCCTAGTTTTTTTTCCCTTCCAAAACAACCTCTCCAAGACCAAAATTGCAATGCAAGCATCTGAGAAGTCTAGCTCCCTGCTTTCCACATCTGTGCTGCAGTCACCGAGAACCCTGGCTGAACGAGGGGAACCCTGCTGTTCAGAGGTGGATGCTGCTGCTGTATGAGAAGAACTGTAGACTGAATCTGGAGCAGATTAACAAATGCAGCTGTCTGCTCTCTGGTGCCCCTGCAGAAGAGAGGCTTTCCCTGACACCCACCTTAACAACTGTCAAAGGCTGCATGTTTCTGCATGTAACACAGCTACAGTTGTACTTAAAGAGTATTTTTGGATCAAAGCATCTGCTACCTTAGTGTCCAGAATATCAGCTCTCACATGCTCATTCTAATAGTGCCAAGACAAATACAGACAGTGTTTGTAGCAGGAAGTTTCTTGCTACATCTGAGGTCTGGCCCCTTTGTTTACTGATTTAAATGGTACAATTATGAGACCAGTGCACATAGGGAAAATAACTTATTTGTAAATAAGGCATAAATATTTACTGCCAGAAATCAGTAAATACACTGAAAAAGCAAGTTACAATGAGGTCTCATAAGCTGAAAAGGCAACCACATTGCGTGAACGACACTGTAACCAAATTTCAGTGCTCAGCTCAGAGGAAGCAAGCTGCAGCCACTCACCCTATTCCTGTATCACTGCTGGCTTAGGCAGCAATCAGTAACAAGAAGCAGCACAGAGCGCCACCTTTGCTGATGTTTGGGTTTCTTTCTGCAAACCTAAGAGTTAAACTTCTGACTCCCAGTAAGCTGTGCAGCAGCCTGCACTGGTAAGCATGGATACGTTGTCTAGGAAGAGGTACTGAGGAAATTTACTTGGGTGTAGGAAAACGAGAACAAAACTCAAATGCCTCTGAAGAAATTGCACTCAAAACAGTGCTCTGATAAGCCTGAAGCCCAGAGGTACCCGCACTGAATGAAAAAAAGGAAAAGGGCTGGAACAGACACCAGTGGAGCTGTCCTGGAGGAGAAGAAAAGCAGATGGGGCAAGCAGAACTCCCTGACAGCTCTCATCTGGGAGCACGCACTGCATCAGCCCAGACGCATCTTACCAGCGAGTAGAGCGTGTCCAGTTACCTGTAGTCGATAACGGCTGAGGAGATACCGCTGTGTCTGTGCACCTTTTGCTCCACTGGTGGGAATGAGCCCTAGGAGCTGTATACAGTACAGAGCAGCAGGAGGACCAATGTTCAAAGTTACAGCACCCATTATCTGCAGTATAGCTTAACAAGCTTGTGAAGTTAGTTGACAGCTACACTGAGCATGCTTAAAATCAACAATGCAAATGCTTTTAAGGACACTTTGTAAGCACAAAAATAGTAGAAACAAAACTCTGCGAACAATTTGAAAGATACAAAAAAAGTGCCTTTCCATAGCAGTGCTTTAAAAATGCACACAATGGTATATACTCTTATTGCTCAAAAAAAACAGTCTGAAATAGGAAAACAACTTCCAGAGGTGCTGAAACAGGTTTTTAAAAGATCATATGAAACAGGTCAGCAGAGACAGCACCGTTGTTCTCTTCATGAGTCACTTCTGTAAAACTCTGTAGTTAGAGATCTGTCACACCCCCCCCCCCCCCAATTAGGAAAGCTTCTTTCCTGTTCATAAATTATTCTAAAAGATTTATTATTTGGGTTTTTTAGAAAACACTTTATAAAAAAAGAAAGAAAAGTAAAGAATGGGGGACACTGTTGCAATGTTTCTTAAATCTATCATCCTGAATTACTTGAGATCACTTTACCTTTTCTTTTGTTCACGTGCTTGATGATACTGTCAGGTTGAGCTGCTTCCTTTGTTTTGTTCTTTTAGGGGGAAGGAAAGCATTTAAAATCTGCTTTTGGAGAAGAGGTAAACAAATGGGAAGTTCATTTGCCATCCAAGCCCTGACAGTATCCCCATGGCAGTGAGGGAAATGGTAAAAAACAAAGATGGAGTAGGTAAAGTCTGACTTTTGGTACTTGCCAAAGGTTGTTTACCACTACCCTGCAGTGAACATGCACAAGAACACCTAGGCCAGCTGAGCTACCTTAGCAGTCCATACAGTCAAGCTAGTGACATACAAGAGAAAAGACTCCAGCACTTGGAGTCAGTCTAGGGACTGACTGTCAGTCGATGGCAGCAAAAAAACCAGCAAATACTGAACTCTATTTTCTACTCATATGGGTCATTACATCATTAGCAACATTTTTTTTTTCCACTCAAGGATGATTTTTTTTCCCCAGTCTTCTCTCTGACTGATAGACTTTGCAATTAACAGGTAAACATTAAATCAAGTGAAAATTAAAGGTGCAACTTTGTAATTAACAGGTTTATGTGTTGGTTGCGGTCTCTGGCAGGTCACAGAAAAGAGAGAATTCTTACTGTGCTTGGCCTGAAATTACCACTGCCTTATCTTCTCTGGAAGAGAAGGTTTCCTGACAATTTTTAATGAATTACAAGTGATACTTTAAGTATTTCCAGACACTTGTTTTTGTAAAGATAATGCATCTTATCAGGCACAGCCAAGGCGAGACTCTATGCTGTGTACACACATACGCTTGTACGAGAACACAGCACTCTACAGAAACCTACCTGTTGGGTCAGGGACAGAATCAACGTACAAGTGACGCACTGGTGTAGGTCATCCTTGTGGGTTGGCATCAGTTGCAGGTGTCCTGGCAGCTTTCAGAAGGACTTAACACAAAATATATTCATCTTGAGCCATGGAAACAAATAATTGAGCCTACTATAAAGCTAGAATGCATAATGGATTGGAATAATAGATATTGATCCCACTTCCTGCATGGACAAATAACTCTGAAATAATTTGTAGCAATGCATATTTTAAAACTATTTGGAAGGGAGGGGGAGGCTCTTTATAGTATAAATATATTTCACTCCAGCCCACTATATATAAAATCTATTTCCTTCCTCAGACCATATTCATCTTCAGTAGTATTATGACCAGAATGTTTTGGTATCCTGCATTCCAACGTCTCAATCAGTGGACCAACGCACAGTTACTAGCAGAACATCTCAGCTCTGCACCAGTTACCCACCACAAATTGCCAAGAGGTCTGTGGCAGGGTTTTGATTCGTTTTTCGTCGTCTTCCTTTCTTTAAAGTGCCCCCTACATCTTAATCTTTGTGTTAAGATTTGACTAGTTACAGAGTCCAACTCCAGATAATACAGCACCTGAAACAATAAATACATCTCTACAAAAACATTCTGGGTATCTCCTATAATTGCGACAAAATATATCACAATATATTATATACCTACACTTATACTACATGCACAAACATGGCTCACGTGGACAGACACTACAAAAAATTACCTCCCCCCTCTCCCCTAAATGCAGAAAATTAAGAAAATGGGGGTTTGGTCCAATCCATAGGAAGGGGAAAAGAAACTGAACAGGTAACTCAATGCCTCTCTACCCACCTTTCCCAATAAAATATCAACACCCTCGGGCTCCCAACTTTTTTGGCCTAGCCATGAAAGGGGAATGTCTATATTTAGCCTTCGCTACAGTTTGAGATCACATCTTTTGATGGGGCTATCATCCACATCCCCACCTTCTTCTCTCCAAGTGCACAAGATCACAGGTTGGCCCATCATGGAGCAGTCCACAAGTCACAGACAGCACCAGACCCTAGGGACCGACTACCAGTCTCGCGACAGCTTGGTGTTCTGATCTCTCTTGGGAGGTGTGGGGGGTGGTCCCCTCCGTAGTGTTGCATAGCCGGATATATGACTGCCTCCAAAGCTGCTCGTCTTCTGCTGGTCAGCCAGCAGCTCCGGTGGAGGTGGAGGCAGGGCCATGTCGTCCATGGTGGCTGTGGGCTCTGTTCTGGACATCCGTGCAGAAGAGAGGGAGCCATGGCGGGTGATGGATTTCCGCTGCAGCGTCCGGTTGAGGTCTGCCAGGAATCCTGGCTGAACACTAAGGCTGGACTTGGGTGAAGTGGGCACCTGAGGGCCAGCTGACCCCGGTGGCTCTGTGACCTCCACTTGCGTCAGTCGAGTGCTGTCGTTACGCTTGGGACGTGTGGGTGGTGGGGCTTTTTTCACAGACGGTTTTGACCACACCTGAGGCTGGGGATTGACAACAGCAACTTTTGGGGAGGTACTGCCTGAAAACACAGATGGGATCTCAACCGGCGGGGGAGGAAGATCTATTTCAGGTGGTGGTGGTGGAAAGTCTGAATCTGATGGTGGTGAAGGGAATTCGACCACGGGTTCCTTTCCAGACACACCTGGAGCAGGAGCCTTGGCCGGAATCCCTCCCTGTGGAAGGACAATGGGCAGGCTCACCCCAGAAAGGTTGAGCTTTCCTGGCTTTGGAGGAGCTGCAGGAGGTGGCGACTCCTTGGAAGGAGACCCTGATGGTTCTGGTGGGTGTGCAAATTTGCTGACAAGGCGGTCCACTGAAGGTCGCTTGGACTCATGGTACTCAGTGGAGCTGGTGGACTTGATGCTGGAGTTTCGCTGAGGTGTTGGAGGTGGTTTCTTCCCTCCGGGGCTTGATGTCTTGCTGGTCTTTTTGACTGGAGACCCTGATTTGTCAGCGGGGGGAGAACCTGCAGAGGAAGCTGGGGAAGAAGGTGGAGGAGGAAATACTAAACTGCTCTCTGGTGGGGGAGGGGGGAAATCTGGTGAAGGAGCAGATGTGGGCTGCCATTTGGGCTTTGCCTTTACTGCTGGAGGTGACTGTGGGGCCACACTCAGTGGAAGAGGTTTCAGAGGCTGGGACTCGGTGGCAGGTGGAGTGGGAGGTGGTGGGAACTGGCTAACTATCTGTTTCACCACTGATGGCACTGGGGATTGAGGGGATGGAGGAGGCTTCACAGAGAAACTCTGCTGTTTGGGGAATGTTGGTGGGGGAGTGGGGCCAGGAGGGGCTGGAGGCAGCGGAGGCACCTGGGGAGAGGTGACACTTGGTTGTTTCTTTACTGTAAGAGGCAAGGGAGCTGGCACAGAGGGGGTGACATGTGTGACCCCTGGTGATGCTGCCTTCCCACTAGGCTGTGGGGGAAGAGCTGCCATGACAGGCTTTGGAGGTGCCTGGGGCGGTGGTGGTGCAGGCACAGGAGGAGGAGGTGGTGGCAATGAGGTGGCAGTGGCCTGGCTTACATTTGGTTGAACCTGATGTATTTTCGGGGGTGGTGGTGGAGGCGTGAACTGCGGCACAGAAGGCGCACAAGGTGCTGGCTTCAGTTGCGCCATGGCTGAGCCTGGTGTGGGAGGAGGCGGTGGAGGTGGGGGAGGGGGCATGACCCCATTGGGGGGCACCAATATCTGAGGCTTTCCCAAGGGTGGGGGGGGCAGGGGGACCTGCTGTGCAGCAGGAGCTTTGGGAAAAGCGCTGCCATGCTGGGCAGCATTCTGCAGCCTGGTGATGGTGCTGTACTTGACAAACATGGTGGCAGGTGAGCCTGCAGATGGAGGGGCCTGGCTCGGGAGCGGGGGCGGCGGGGGGGGGGGGGGGCGGGGGGGGGCGGTGGGGGGGGCGGTGGTGGCGGAGGCAGCGGTGTGGATGGCTGCAATGCTGCGTAGGGGGTCGCCACTTTGGCCTGTGGGGACACGGGAGGTGCAACAGACATGAAGGGCCGACCCACAGGCTCCATTCGGGCCTGCTGGGAAGAGGTTTTTAGTGACAGTGGAAAGGGAGAAAAAGAAACGAACAGAGAGGGAGGGAGGGAGAGAGACAAAGAGATTATAAAGTCAAGGTCTAAATTTGCCTGTCATTGAAAAACAAGTGGCAGATTACAGCATGCAGGAAGTACTAGCAAAACAATGCAGCGAGGGACAATTCCATACAGTAGCAAGCCCGGACTGTGCAGCCTGAATGGGCAGACAGGGAGAGGAGCTGGCAAGACTCAGCGGAGCCAAGCTGGCTACCAGGGAGAAAACACACCAGCCTTGTCCCCTTTGTGGGGAAGGCAGGGTTGTGCAGTGAGAATCACTGGTCCTCCTCTGGGCAAGTAAAATCACCCAGAGCACTCCCCAGTGCATCACAGCCTGTGACAGAGGACATCAGGCAGAGCAAAGTCTCTGCAGACATCTCTTCAACTCAGCAGGACTAGAGTTAAACCATGCTTGGCCTCCCAGAGCATCAGTCACACCTTTATTTTGGTTAGCTCAGGCCTTACTCTTTGGCATTACAGAAATTCTGAACTGCTCTAAAATGCACAAAGAGCAAGCTCTAAGCAAGAATACTGCTGAGATCCTTCAACTCCACATGTTCTGTTATCCAAGGCTGGCAAAGAAAAAAAATGAGGAAAAAACCCAAGAGCCGAGTTTGCTAGGAAAATGGCCCCAGAAAGAAGTATTTAGAGATCTGCAAAACAAAGTTAATTTGAGACAGAAAGGCTACACATGCAACTATTACTCTAAGCTAACAACAGAAAGGAAAGACAGGGAAAAGTTGGGAAGGAGTCAAGGGAAAGCAGCAGGCACTGTTTTAGTCTACTTGTTGGGTTTTGCTCAAGTTTGAGAGGAACAATCTAACTCTAAGCCTACATTCCTGTTAAAAAGCTAATGGCATTGCTCGAGTTTATAAACAGCCTCCTAATACAGAGTGCTCTGGCTACAAGCCAAGTTGAGAATTTCACAAGGCACAGCCTAGAAACATGCATTAGAAATGAAACACCAACAGGGCAACTGACCACACTGGGCACCTATACTTCATTAGTAGATACTTTGCAACAAGTTAGCCCAGTTATGCTCATTTGCACTGTGTGAGCAGGTTTGCATATTGCTTTGTTGTAAACACAGGTGCACAGTTTCTTTATGTGCAGAACACCACCAAAAGCAGTAGAGTCAGAAACAAAAGATGATGATTTACAATATACATGGGGTGTGCCTCTACCTGTCACATTAGGTCTGGAAGACAAGAGTATAACAGTTCTGGAGCTAGAACAAGGTGTCCACATAACAAAACAGGAGAGATTTTGATCTCTTGCAGGTGTTAGTCTGTGAATTACCATTCTCTCCATCACTCAGGTTAATGGATTTTTAAGTAGCACCACCTGACCTTAATTGTGCCCTGTATAAGGCACCACGGGTGTGCTGACCTTAGCTGTGCTGAACTTCACTTTTGACACCTGAGACAGCAAAAGGCAACAGGAAAAATAAAAGCGGCATAGAAGAGAGAGGGAGACCAAGGCATAACAAAACAGCTAACCCTGGATGGCAAGGCCTTGGAGAACTCCTCAGTTTGGCACTTAAAAGTACACACGGCAAGCACGCAGTTTGCTGCCTGCTGCAGCATCCCATTTGAAATAACTACCATGTTCAAAAACAAACAAAATGAGACATAATGAGATCTTACTGCCCAACTGTGAAGAACGAGAGCACATCAATAAAGCATTCTTTAGACAAGCACCAATCTTTCCATATATGAAGTGGATAGATGACCTGCGTTTTGCGAACCATGGGGAATTTTATCTTAGATCAATTTGAAACAGAGAGGAATTTTCATCATAGCTATCACAGTCATTTTCACAGCGAGCAAATTAAACACCCAGGCTAGGGAGCACTGTCAGGAGGGGGAGCATCTCCTATCTCCACAGAATGAAATTAGATTACTACATCTAGGAGCATGTTCAGTGATACTTTGTCTAAAGAAGCCCGAAACAGATCGTTGTCCTTGCTCGTTCTTGTAACTATATGACATCCTTCCACATACCTCGAAAATTCCCTATTGCTTGCTATCGGTTCCTCTTTGCACCTGCATCTATCTTCATGGCTATCTGAAACGCTCAGAAATGCTATGAAAAAGTACCTAGTTTTTAAAAGAACTGTGCTATTTCCTTTTTTCCCCTTAAACTGTTTCTTCTGCAAAACCAAGCTTCTGTGATTGAACTGTTTGCTATCTCCTCTCCTGCGCCAGCTGCTTCTGGACTGGTTAGCAAATTTCAGTTAATTATGATGGACTGCTAAATCTCAATATTTGACTTCAAGAAATTGCTGTGAGGTTACTGGCACTTACTAAACGAGGGGAAAACAGGCAGAACTTTTGGAGCAGTTAGCCACTGGCCAAGTACTACACACCATCTCCCTGCTGAGCCAAAGCATGCTCTGTTCTGCCCTGCTTGCTGAGGTGGCATGAGGGGAAAGAGCTGCTGCAGAAGGGGGAGCGACATGCTCAACAAGTCTTTGTTAACTTTGCCACTTCTTAATCCAGCTTTGTCACCAAGGTACCATGGAATAGCTATCTCTCGAGTGACTGTACGGAGATTCATCTCCTAAAGCAGCACATCCCAGTGTCACTGCAACTGCTACTACCTTCTCACAGAAATTACCGTTTTTTTCAGCACTGCTGTTTCACTTTTTGCCACACAGTTCAACATTTTCCACTGCCAGTCTGATTTACTGGTTAAGATCCTTGGGCTCAACATGTACAGCACATGCTGTAGCTTCACTGAAGGTAAATTGGTCACCAATTTAGTCAGCGTTTTTTAACTTGGCTTCAAATTATTCTTTGACAGGGTTCATGTCAAGTTTTATGGCAATCCATTCACCTGTGTTACACATGAGGGAGAGAAATGCACTTTTTGAAGCGTGGATTGCCCTTACCAGGGATTAGTCTGAGTATTTTATATTTTTGCATTGCTTTAACCAAATAACATAAAAATCCTGGGGCTTTAAGTGAGCAATCGCCAGCAGTACTGTGGACTTGTGCCCTCGTCATGGTAAACGTCAAACTTGTCTTTAAAAGCTCGCAGAGTGTAGCAGCAAGATTGTCACACGAACCCCAGAACTTCAGGTAACAGTGGCACCGCAGGGCTCACTGCAGTACTCTTTCACGTCTGCCAGACATGTGCTAGACAGATTCAAATTCCCTTTTCCACCTGCCCTGCTCCTGCAGAAATGGTGTACCCTGTATGCATACACAAGCCACCTGCTGATGAAGGTGTACTGGGTGTTGCACTCAAGCAGCAGAAAAATCTGTATCACAATTTAGCAAGCTGCATTCCTGGGCTGAGTGCTACATCATTGTTCTGCTACTTGCAAGCCCAGCAGGCACTGCAAAAAAGATCTGAATCCCAAGGCACGCAGCCAGGTCAGTTTTCACATTGAGCCATGCCTGCTTTCTAGCTCATGTGGTGTCTTAGTTTTAGTTATTTATTTGATGCACCAATGTCAGGTGTAGTGACCTGTGGTTTCAGTGTTTTGAAAAGCTTGAACCTGGAGCCCGAGGAAGATTCAAAATTGACAGAAATAAAACAAGCTTCTCAAAGCATCCTGCCAATGTACTTCCACACATAGCTGCTGCAGTTAATACTGATGTCACGACTGTTCGGGAACCTGGAAAGTCTTATTTAAGCCTGACAACAAACCATCTTAAAAGCATTGATTCTGCTGTGGTTGGAAGTATTCTCCTGGAGCTACACCAGTCCAGTACCATAGGACAGACAGACAACTAACCAAATGACAACAGACCCAAGTTCCAGGCTTCAATGCGTTAAAATCTTTTGTACCTCTCTACTAGCAACAGAAGATACGAAAGCTGCCTGAATTCACAACTGCTGTCAATTTTAGTACTTCTGCTTTGACCATATCTATGGTTACTGTTTCCATTTCCAACAAATACAACAGAAAACATGTAAGTACTTCTTAACTCTATCTGCCTTCAGGTCTGGGTTATTTGCACCTTTGAAACGGAAAGATGTGGCTGGTCAACTGGAGAAGAGCTTAGTGAAAGAATGTCATTAAACTTGTTAACAGCTGATCTTTATTTTGTCTTTATTCAACATTAGTTAATAGGATTCTATGGGAAGGGCTGTGTAGTATCATCAAAGAATGAAAAGCTTCTGTGCACACAAATAAAACAAAACCAGAAGGTTCCAGGGCTGAGTTCCCTGATAAAGTGATTCCTGAAAAAACAATTGCATGTCAGTGGATGTCACTGACAATGCAAGAGTGAATATCTCACTTGAGACACAGGTGTGCTCGCACATTTTGTTGGATGTTGGTTTTCAAACTAAAGTCTTCTTGTTACCTTGCTGGATTCCTCCAGTTGAGTGCCTCGCTTCCAGGCCTCAGAGAACATGGAGCTGACGATACTTTGGGAACGGACGTGTCCGGCCGGCTGGGTGTCAGAAACTCCGCTGTCGGACTGATTAGAATGATTTGACTGAGATTCTGTTTGGAAGAAAATGACAAAACAGTTACCATAATGCTTCTGAACTCTGTCTGCTTGCAACGGACTCTGGGTGACATTTACTGGTCATTTTATAAACATGGGATAAACATTTCATCCCAACACAGGACCTTTCTCCCCTTAACTACTGCAGGAGCTTTAGCTCACATCCAGGCCGCTGCTGTGCAGCAGATCCCTGTTACTGACCAGAGGCTCCAGAAAGATGACAGCCTGTCAGATATGCTGCAGTGTGAAAACATACTGCAGCTGTATAGGTTCTAAAACACCCAGCAGCTCCTGCATTTTGGGAGAAGCCCCATTTCATGCAATGCATGCAGCCTGCTCTCTCCAGCATAACCTTAAACACTGGATATAGGCTGAGGACAGGCAAATTGCACTATTTGAGGCAGCAGCCTGATTCCATCTGCTCCATTCCTCAAGGGAAGAGAAGGAATGATGTGCAACCTGCACCTAACAAGCACAGATGATGCTCTAGGTCCGCAGGGCACCTTTAAAAGACAGCAGAAGCCACTGCCAAACCAATTTATCCAGCCTGGCACCTGCTTTCTGTGTAGTCCCATGCTGTTTTGAAGTAAAAAAACATTTAGGCACATGCTGGTCTACAGCTCTGGCAGAACATGCAAGGCTGGTGGGCTGTGGTGCAGCTCCCTACAAAAGAAACCGCATCAGAAAAACACCCAGCTTGGATAGAGAAGCTGTCAGTAACTGAGAATTTACTGCTCCACCTGGCAAGCTGTGCCACACAGCTGAACAAACATTGTCACTTCCCAGGAAGGCTGAATTTGCTCAGCATATCCTCACAGGCTACTTTCAGAACCTTTTCAGTTCAGTAGCATTACCTCCTGACTTGCACCTTAGGTGGACAAAACATTGCCAGACAACAGCCTGTTTCCAGTAATTAAACTTGACAGGCAAAGTTGCCAGTCAGCTGTGAATAGCCAAATGTGACCATATAAACCATCAGGTTTTAAATTGTTACATGCTATGAAAACCCAGTCCCAGCCCAGGTGAGAGGTTAACAGGAGAATAACACTGCAAGCACACAGAGTTTGACACAGGAACAGGAATAGCATTTTCCAGGTTTGTCTCTAAGGAGATTGCTTGGACCTTTGCCTTTAGCCAGAGACTAATCTCAGTCAACAAGAGCAGTTTAAGAGCTACATACATGTGCTATATGCTTCATTAAAACATGCTGGATTTCTTTTCTTCAAATAGAATACAAGAAACTACAACATATTCCAAATGCACACTGCAGTAAGGCCAGGTTTATACACATGTCTATGTTTTAGATTAAATATATCATAGAAGACATTGGAGAAACAGAGCATTTCCAAAAACAGTAGCTCCTGAGGGCTCCAGATTAATTATCTGCATTACAAGATGGATCATATTATTACCTGGCAGACTAGATGAGCTGGATCCTGACTTGATACTGGAGCTAGACAAGGAAGTCCAGTCATACGCTGATTCTGTTCTCTTCAGTGCTTCCTGATAGTTCATGTACAGTTGTTTCCCATACTGAGCAAAATGACAAACAAATTTAGCAACTCTATATGGTCTGTTGAAATTCACCTCTGGCTTCTCTATTCCACTTTTTTTTTTCCTCCAGACAGAAAAAAAGAGGTTCTGGTAAGGAGCTCGGGTGAGGCTATTTTTTAATTGGTGAACTGCTGAAAGAAAACCAGTTTGTTTTTGCTAGAAGAGATAGTGTCAATCAAAAAATGGGTCAATGAATAAATGAAGCCAACCTGGAGATCTCAGAAACAAAAATCTGGTTTCTCCTTTTTCCCATAAGCCTTCTTTGTCAGATCTGTAAGGGAATTGCCTAAAATCTTGCCAGGACGTTGGTTAGAACTTTGCCACTTGACGGAGGTGCAGCAGAAACCAGAAGAAAGGGTTCAACTATCACAACAACAAAGCCTAACAATGTGCTAGGGAGTGAAGCATGTAAGAAGATTGTTCAGCTAAATGACAAGTGAGATGTAGCATGTATTTTGCTAAGCTCCAAAGGGCTTCCAACAGGTAATGGCAACTCACAACAACAGTGCAAGATTGCCTAGGGGAGGTTACCTTAGCAATGCGGATGCCATTGATCCATTGGTGTAGAGTTCTTACATCGTCGCAGCAAAGATACTTGATGTACTGGGATTTCTTCTGGATCTGAGGATGCTGCAGAAAAATTGTTAATCCTTATCAGCACTTCACGGCTCACAATGCAAGGAAAGCCATTTATCTGTTGAGGTCTATGCAGACAAACAATGCTGGGAGCTTTGCAACAGTGCATTTGAGACTATTTCAGAAGTGGTAGTGGGGATTGCTTCACACGCAGACTGGCAACATGTCCAGTGTGCATCCTTTTCAGCTTTGAAACACTAAGAGAGGGATTTTCAGGCTGTACCTTCCACTTACTGTCAGAACGTTCTGTATCTGTAATGCTTTTGAGAAATCTTTACACTCTCAAGCCAAGTGGTCAGAATAATGTCAGCACAAAACAACCTTTCATGATCACAAGTAAGAGACTGCTCAGTGGACTAACTCACCACCTGAGGAAGACAACTGATATTTCACCTTCCTTTCACACCAAAACAAACTGGAGGCAAACAAGCACATTAGTCTCTGCTTTTGTATGGCTTGAGTGAGACTCCACAAATGCCATGCTGTTAAGCACAATTAATTTTCAGCCTGTAGAGTCTTCAAGGTCCCCATCCCACTGATAAAGAGCTTTTATCTAAAATACTTGCTGCTCCACATGCATATCCAAAAAGATGACACTGTATTTATTACTTCAGCAGCCAAGAAAGAAATGCACAGTTTTCAGAAGTCAGAAACAAGAAATCATTCTGGATAGATTATTCAGCTCTTTCCTGTCCATGCTGTAGAAGTTTCATGTTTCAGTTGTCAGACCAAGTCAGAATACTCAAGTTCTTACTATCTTTCTCTCAGTTTATAGTTCAGTGACACAGAAAATTGACTGTCTGAAAAATGCATCAAAGAACTTTTAGTCTCTTTGCTATATTTTCTCCTATTGTCTTCCAAACCCAAATTATTTAAAAATTATCCTGGACATGTTCATCTCCACAGGCAGAATACATAACTAACTTCATGAGTGGAACACTGCTGGGTAAGGAATTGGCTGGATGGTAGCACGCAGAGTGATGATCAAGGGCACAATGTCCACCTGGAGACCAGTGCCAAGTGACATCCCTCAGGGGTCAGTGCTGGGACCAGTGCTGTTTAACATCTTTGTCAGTGATAGGGACAGAGGAATTGAGTGCACCCTCAGCAAGTTTGCAGATGACACCAAGCTGTGTGGCACAGTCAACTTGCTAGAGGGCAGGGATGCCATCCAGAGGGACCTGGCCAGGCTGGAGAGGTGGGCCCAGGCCAACCTCATGAAATTCAACAAGGCCAAGTGTATGGTCCTGCACCTGGGTCAGTGCAATCCCAAGCACAGATACAGGCTGGATGGCGAATGGCTGGAGAGCAGCCCTGAGGAAAAGGACCTGGGAGTCTGGGCTGATGAGAAGCTCAACATGAGCCAGCAGTGTGCATGTGCAGCCCAGCACACAGTTGCTGTCTTGGCTGCATCAAGAGCAGCGTGGCCAGCAGGGTAAGGGAGGTGATCCTGCCCCTTTACTCTGCTCTTGTCAGACCTCACCTGGAGTACTGTGTGCAGTTTTGACACCCCCAACACAAGAAGAATATGGAACTGTTAGAGTGAGTCCAGAGGAGGGCCATGAAGATAATCAGAGGGCTGGAGCACCTCTACTATGAGGACAGGCCACAACAGTTGGGGCACTTCAGCCTGGAGAAGTGAACGCTTCAAGGAGACCTTGTAGTGGCCTTCCAGTATCTGAAGGAGGCCTACAAGAAGGCTGGGGAGGGACTATTTACAAGGTCTTGTAATGACAGGATGAGGGGTAACGGCTTAAACTGGCTGAGGGGAGATTCAAAATAGATGTTAGGAAAGGGTAAACAGTGAGGGTGGTGAGACACTGAACAGGTTGCCCAGGGAGGTTATGGCTGCTCCCTCCCTTGGCGGTGTTCAAGGCCAGGTTGGATGGGGCCTTCAGCAACCTGTTCTAGTGGGAGGTGTTCCTGCCTATGGCTGGGCATCAGAACTGGATGATCTTTGAGGTCCTTTCCAACCTAAACCATTCTATGATTATGAGATGAGATAATTGTTTTCATTTTTCAGCACCAGCCTCTTTCACGTACATGTTGTATAACAAAGAAGAGTCTACAGAAGCACAACTGGTTACTTCACTAACAAGCTATCTTTCCACTGAACCTGTTTATAAAATGTGGCTAATATAGAAATAAAACAACCTCTCCAAAATCAAACATTTAAGAACAAGAAGCGAACATTATAAACACATGTACAAATGTTACATTCAACAACACCATAGCACTTGCCTTGCACAGTAAGGTACAAGACAAACATGTAAAGACAAATCCATTCTGAACCTGATTTGCATTTGCCATTCACCTCTCCAAGAGCATATTCAGCTTAAGTGAATTCTGTGGCACAGAAGTGAGCTTCCACTAAAATCCTGCTGTATGGTTTCTGTAAGTTGGTAACTCGTCTATATAACAAGAAGGGAAAACTCAATCCTGCTTAATATAGTGATTTTGTTATTCATAACTTCCACACTGGAAACATACCTTCACCTTGTCTGTTATCAAACTATCTACATCCTATTAATTTACTTAAAGTGACAATTCAGATACATTAAAATTTGAGTTTAACACTTTCATGTTCTCATATATGCTCAGAATATCAATACTCAAACCCAAATTACTTAAGTTTAAGACTTAGTTTGGTTTACACTGTGTGGCCAACAAGTCTGAAAAAAATCTAACTCACTATTAACTTGTCCAGATGATGTGGACAGAAAGTGAGATGTAAGCAGAAGAAATCCATTTACTTCAAGGAGCTTACAAATACCTACAGACACTGACATTTTTGCTTTTACCTGTGTTTAGTTAACTGTGCTAATGACGACTAAAAACACAGGAAGTATTTCTAGGTTCCACTTTCTCCTTATTTGATATTCAATGTCTACATCTCAGTGGGCCCAAACGCACAGTGCCCTGTCTACTGGAAAATGGAATCCTTCTTTCACACAGTGGGCAGGCAGCCACACACTCCTCCAGGCATACAAACCACTTAAATATCATGACATGTGCAACACCACACAAGCTACAGACCAGGGAAGGTAAGAGGTCAAAGGAAAACTCTAATTGCAACTGTAAGCACCTCTCGTTACTTGCACTGTTTTCAACTCCACAATGACAATTTACTTGCTGTTTTAAAACAGCTTTGTAGCTAGCTAGCTTGCAGGAACTAACACCATTCTGAACACAGCATGGGAGTCAAGAGAGACAGGAAAATGACTTGATGCAATTTATAATAACTTGAAATACACAAATTATTAATCTCATGTTTTACTGTCCTTGTTCTATCTGTCCTTTATATGCATAAGCTTCTTCCTTTACAGCATCCCCTTTCCCTCAAGTTCAGCAAAAAACATTTCTGCACACACTCTGAGAAGATGGCAACTCCCTGAAGTTAGTGTTTCAAGGGGTACTATCTCACCAAACTCAAATTGTTCTACAGTATGGAGTCACTATGTGCAATGTTTCAGCACATGATGACCAAGTAATTAAATAGATTGGGACTCATCAGTCTAGAAATAAGATAATTCAGGACAATATGAACATGTTTACAAAGTTGCAAGCAGCATGGACAGCTCTTCACTCACTGCTCACTTTCTAAACAAGAACTCAAGGAAATGGTTTGGAAAAGGTAAAGTAAGTGCACAAGATGTAGCCAACTGCCACAGCATTCTACAAGTTTAAGTTTTCCCTAAGCAGCTTATAAAGAAAGGCCACTGTCAGGGAAACCTAGAGTGCCACATGAATCCACTAAAGCCATTCTTTTGCTGCTCTCTGTGATCTTGTCCTCCTACCCTCCTCTCCTCCCAATTCCACATGGATCTTCCATCAGGTGAAGGAAAACTGTCAGCTTGATGTGGAAGAAAGTGATACATAGTCATTTCTTCCCTCCGCACTAGTCTCAAAGAATATTCTCTTTCTTGCACTGTAGCTTTGTCAAAGGAGGCTCGCTATGCCTCCACAGAAGATGTAGTTAAAGATAGCTTTCTCACTGCTGCTGTTGCTTAAGGTAATTTAGATTTCTCATGCACAGAATGAAGATAATTTAGAGATTCACCCTGAAATTGTCCCCAGCTGTTAGTTATATTATCATGGGAAGTGTATTCTAAATGATAATCTCTCCCAAGTTTAACACTGTGTTAATGAGCTCTTACAATTAGTTATTAATTATAAGGGACTAAGATTAGTGTAGAAATTTTTCAGGCTCCTTTCAATAGGAAAACTTACAAAAGAACTAACAAGTTACCTTCAGCACTAAGCAGTAGTCTGTGGGGGCTTTGTATTTGTTGCGGTAGTCCTGCCCGTAGTAAACGCTGACATGATCCAGCTGTAGGAAGCACACGAGATCCCTCGAGACCTGGGGAACACAAAAACATAACCATTTACAGAATACCTGCAGAAGAACACCAGCTGCATTGACAATCAGTCTGGGGTTAAGACTAACACTAATGTAAGGTCTAGTTAAGGTCAAATACTAGTTTTGACATGATTTGAAAACTACCAACACAAGAAAGAGGTAAATCCATTCATTTTTAACCAGGATCTCTTTCCCCAAGTTCAGTTTGGTTTTCTCTATTTTTATCTGCATTTTGCCTTTTCAAAAGACTTTACATCAGACTACTAATGTTTATTCAGAGTTAGTATCAGGAGAAAGTTAATTGTATTGGTTGACTGTGAACTTTTTAACAGCTGCTGGTTACCTTTCATCTTGTTAATACTCAAGGTGTCCAAACACCAGTGTGACTGTGAGTAAAACTCTAATGATGTTTGGCAGTGATTGTGGCTTCAACAAGGCTTGTTCAACAACACAAGCTTCAACAGGCTACTCTGCATGTAGATTGTTGTAATGAAGTAAAAGGCTGTGAAGAGAACATCTAAGATGTATTCAGCTCTAAAGGAAGGTAATCCACTGACAATTTCTTCTTCACTGCTAGCAGTGTGGAAAGTGGACATCCTGTACTAGGGATCAGTTGATGCTGTGAAGACTGATGGACAATTTGAACTCAGAGTACCTCAGACTTAAAACTGTAATGCTGTTGTAGCAGTTTTCTATTTCCTTTTCATTCATTTCTGATACAAACCAGAAGTGACACTGCAGACATGGTATTGTACTGACCAGTTTCAAAAAATCAAGTCCAAATTGGTCTGAAAAGAATCTTGTTTATATAAACTAACTAAAATTGATGAAATTATGCAGACTGCTTGTGAAGTTGGTTTGATATTTGTAGTGCAATCCGGTCCTTACCTGAATTATGTTTAAGAAAGGACAGCTTCTTAACTCCATCAATCATTCTTCCTCAAGTGCTTCTGAACACCCAATCCTACGCTCACTCAAAAAGCAGATCCTTGTCTTCTTACATGTTAAATCTGGGGTTACACCTGTCACATTAAGTGCTACCACAGTAATTTACACAATGTTTGCACGATAAAGCTGCGCTTTGAGTTAAGGGATATGGCACTAGGTAAGGCACAGCTAAGCCAAAATTGAAGGCAGACTCTTGTGCAATAAGAGTGATTTATCAGCAGCAAACAATTCAGGGAAACTGCTTTACTACAGCATACCTTCGCCTTCCCTTTGGGAACATAGTAAATTCCAGAAGCTCGGAGCAGAAAGTAACGTTTCTTCCAAGACTTTTTGCCATCCTCTTTCAGCCACAGAACTCCCTCAATCTCTGGCACGGTTACAGAACTTCCACAGAAACATTCCTGCCGATAAATACAGTGGTTTGACAAGAGAGAACCATGAAGAACATACAGCATGCAGAGGCTTGTTTCTAACAACCACAACTCTGAAACTTTGTATGCATATCTACGGAACTCATACGAAACAGGGACAGCTCTTGGTTTTTTCATGTAGTGATAGGAATTAGATTTATTGTAGAAGCTATAAGGTAATTCAGACACACACAGTATTAGCTGCAACTGTAGGGATTTTCTAACCACCGCTCATCAGTAACAGATCCCCCAGTGGCTTTACTGGCTTTGAAGTCACACAGTCACCTTATGAACATAGCCTCATAAGCCTAAGTATATAGAAAATCTAATGATATAGCTGTCGGATGCAGCTGTAATTCATTCTTTGTGTACTTTGTTGCTACTAACTGCCAACACTTCAACTTTTGTTAGTGTCCTATTTATAAAAAGCTAACAGAGGAAAACAAATGCTTTAAATAGGCTCCAGATTAATATGCAGATTTATGAGTAATCCTAGAGGATAGGACGATTTAGACAGAATTACAACCCTCTGCATGTCACGGCTCCAAGCTTCTTTATGATCCACAGTATTCACATGATCGCTTTCTAAAACCTGTATTAGTAATATATTGAGCATATATATGCTACTTAGAAGCTAAACTGTATTAAGTATAATCCAAAACTAAATGCTCTAAATATTTACTTTTGTGTCACTACGGAAATCATTATTCTGGAAATCAAACAGAAACTACTGACTCTTCAGCATGGGTTTGTCTCTACAAAAAGCATCACAAAACTATTCAGTTCTGAGCTTACATAACATGTTTACTGTTTGATTTATTTTCTCCACACATTTTTTTTCTGTTGTCTTTAGTTCTGTAAACTATTTAATGTGTTCAATACTATTACACTTTCTTTTCTGTCACTCATTTTGGAAAGTATTTGTTTTGAAATTTAACTGAAACCATTTTTAACTACTCTGCTTTCTAGCAAAACTTGAAATACTTACATAAAGCAGCCACTAACCCAATGCTGTAGAATTTGGTAGAGAATAACAATTTGGAAAGCACCAGTGAAAAAACAAATCTCTTATCCCCATAGGTAAAAAAAAAACAGGTGACAGTTTTCCAAATGTCAACTGTAGCTAGCCATAGCAACTACATTCTGATTATCACTACGCATGGTTATTAAACAAAGGGACACATTTTAATTGACTGACCACATCTGCAAGAGGGTAACTTTAAAATAGTCATTTATCTCAGATGTAACATATTCCACTCACAGTTGTCCCAAAACTACATCCAACTCCATCCACCAATTTCAATCGCTTCAAGCTCTGGAATGACCTCTATGCCCTTTTTTGTTTTGGCAGTCTTACCTCTAGCAGCACCTCTTTATTTCTGTCTGCCATTTCAGAGGTTTCTTTCTTCCCTAAAAGATAGTTCTGTAACAAGAGAAAGCTCAATGTTTCTATGGGCATTTTGAAATCAAGTGACATTTCTTATCTACATTCCTGTGGCAGTAAGAGAGAGACCAGCTACTATCCAAGAAAAACACAGTCATTGAACAAAACTCTGTAGTCCAAACTATCATGTCAGACTGCTGACTAATACACAGAACCACCTTTCCCAGAAATATCAGTCAGTCCATACTCTTAAGTAACAGGCTCTTAACAACATTTTTCAGGCTCTTATTTTCCTGGCTGTCCACAAAACAAACAGCTGACTGACACACTGCATCCAGAAATAAAACCGCTATGAAATGAAAAATCTCACTACAAAAATATATAAACCCCCAGATATCTTTGAATTCATTACATATTGCCTTGATGTGTTCAAAGCAGCACACACAGAAGGAATATACTTCTTTCTGCGCTGACCTGGCAGTTTTGCTGATTAAGAAAGTTTTCATGAAGAACTGTTGAACACAGGAAGTCAGACAAGGAGTCTTCTTAAAAGGAATTCAATTTCGCACAGGTACTGTATCTTATTTTAACAAGGAGTTCTGCAGTTGTCTTCATCTTGGAAAGCACTGTAACAGCAAAATCTTCCTCTTTCTAACCTCTAGATCTTACACTGGAAAAAAAACTACCATTCACAAAGTATACTCAGCTCAATGTTCTAAAGCAAGGAGAAATATTTGATTTATGGAGTAGAGGAGGCTCAGGGGTGATAGGGCTGGGTGATAGGTTGGACTGGATGATCTTGGAGGTCTCTTGTAATGTGAACCTGGTTGATTCTATGCTAGTGCCTCACTCTTGCTAACAGTGCCTGCCATATGTGCTAACAGTAAACATTATCAACTACAGGCTTTTAAAAAGAATTGAGAGTTTTGCTGCTCTTTGCAAAGCCCTTGAGTTAAAAAGAAGAATTGAAAAACAGGCCTTAAAAGTGCACTGATGGTTTCCTGAAGGATGAGCATGCAAAAGTGACACTCAGTTTAAATAGAAGAAATTACCAAAGAGATGCCAAGCAGCTACAAAATTTCATGTCCCCAAAAGGGAGTACAACTAGGCAAGAGTTAAGAGAGAAATTAAGTGATAACAAATCCACTTCTTTTCAGTTCAAATTCTTCAAGGAGCAACCTTCTGCTTTTCTGTTTCTTTCACTCCAGTCCTTTATAACACACAAAAAAGGTGCTGCCAGATACCAAATCTGTACTTACTAGGCCTCTGAGGCCATTTGAGAGAGAAAAGGGGCCTTGTGTTCTTAGTAAGGGAAGAGGAAACACAAGTGAATAGAGACAGGTCCCAGCTTACACAAAGAGAGGACACATGCTGTCTTCACTTGCCATTTGTCTATGGAGTAGCTGTTCTCTTAGTTTTTCTCACTGTCTTCTGCTAGGGACTTGATTTTGTGCCAACCACAATGTGGACACACACAGTCCCAAAACTGTAAAGTTACCTGGCATTTTAGTAAAACAGACAAGTATCAAAATGAAAGTATGGAAACAACTGCTGCCAAACTAAGTAAGAAACTGCAAGAGGCATGCAGAGGTGCAAGCACACATGCATTCAAGGTGACTCTCAGACCTACCTGGGGATTCTTGAACAGAGCGTACTTCTCTATGCGCTCCACGAACATTAGTTTGTTCTGGCTGTCTCTTGTCCAGTTCAGGAGATTTTCAACTAAATTTTCATGATCTTCAAAGATCCTTTCTGCAACAACAACAACAGAGAAAATACATCTGGTTCTGTCACATTTTGTGAGTGAAACTTCTCTGTAGTTGTGACTGGGAGATAAGGCATGGGAAAGAAGTTTACACTAAGAAACTGAAAATAACTTGGTCAACTTTCAGACATGCCTATATTCAACACTCTCACTTCTGTCTTGTGCTAGTTTGAAGCTAGTTAGAATGTTTTGGTGAGAAGAACTAGATTACAGGCTGTGAAAGGAAAACAATGGTGATGTCTACTTCACTCATAGGCTTACTGAGAGGTATAAGAACAAGAATCCAAGCATAGACAAGGCACTTCCGTTTGGGAGCTCTGGGCTGCATTTCTCTCTCTAGCCTCTCTGCTGTCTCTCTGATTAATCCACTTTGCTTCCTAACCCCCTGGCCAAACCTCTGTTCTTCCTTGGGACTGGGGTAAGGTTGAGAGGGGTGGGAGAAGGTGGAAGGGCGGTTGGGAGTCCCTCCTGGAGACTCAAGTTTCTGGGAGGGCTGTTGTGTTTCTGCATTACCTTTTACCTTGTATATTTCTGTCTATACTATAAATATCAGCCTGTATATTGTGCAAGCTGTAAATATAAGCTACATTCAAATTTCCAGAGCTGGGTGATTTCCATAGTGTGGGGGGGCAGGTTAACACCCAAACCATTACATGTCTCTTCAGGCTTTTAAATCTATCAGTATATGAAGTGGATTTTTTTGTGGGGTTTTGTTTGTTTGTTTGTTTGTTTGTTGGTTTGTTTGGTTGCTTTTTTTTTACCCAACAAAGCCACACGAACGGAGCAGACTTAAATGATGCCATTTCAAATGTTATGAGTACAAATAAGTAGATTATCACATTTCAATGTACTCTGGTCCATGCAATCTCTGGAGGAATTTACTAGGCAGCTTTTTCAGCACAGAATTTGCTTTTACATCCAGAATCACTACCTCACTTCTAAAGTATCAAAAAAACAGTAAGAGACAATGATCAGAGGAAAACCAAAATAGCCATAGTAAGTGGGGGTATTGTAGAAGTCTGAAAAAACTACATTTGTCTGTTTCTTGCAATCTATCTTGCTTGAATAAATGATGTATCACTGATGGCTTCTATGAACTCTGTGCTTTGACTGTTGAAATAGGTATCAGTAGTACAAGATACCAAAAATAGGCAAAAGAGACTAAGAAAAGAAGAGGAAAAATTACTAAACCACCTTATTCTCAAATATATAAAGAATAATTCATCACTGGGAAACCACTACAGCAAGTTTCTTCTCTACAATGATGTAGAACCTCTCCTGCAATTTGATGCCTCTTCACACAGGTGCCACAGTGGCACGTCAGCAAATGATTTCTTTCAGAATCATTTGAGACTTGATTCACTTCTCAATTGCATCTGAAAGCAGAACACGTTTTTTCCATGACAATCAACTGCATCACATTTTTACAGAGGGTATATAGCACTGATCACATCCAGACTAGGGGCTGTCACTCAGGACGACATGTCAGATGACAAATCAACACCTTTGGTAATAAGAATATTAAGCAAGACTAACAAAAATGTCATCTGGAAGGAATGAATGAAGGTTTGAGATGACAACACAACATTGCTGAAGTCTCAATGAGATCTCTCTAAGAATCTTTCAAATTAAACTCTCTGCTTCCACCAAGCTCCACAGCCAACACAAAAATACTGTCTTCTAAGAAGGTAAGAAGAGGTGTTGCCTAACAGAGCGTTGTGCTACAAAGGCTTAGATCTCAGTGTAATCTCATTGGTGAAACTGGACAGCTTTCAAAACATACCAATTGCTACTAATAGAAGAACAATAACTGAATTCAAACATTCACAGAGTGTCTAGGTACCTATAGTATGTAAAACTGCATATTATGAGAGGTTCCTACTATTAGAAATATTCTGCAAAAATGAAACACTAATACACAGATACTTCATGGAAGTATTCTGCTGTAACAAAACAAAACAAACTGAGCAAGCACCTGTTGTCTCAATGGAAAGAAATCTTCCAGAGCAGTTTTTGTTACAAACACACAGGGTAAAAACTGGGCAAAAGTTTTCATTTTCCATTCTGGAAGTAGTATCACTGAGTTCTTCTGAAAGTAATATAAAGCTCCCATTTACCATTAGATAGTAACAGGTGGTCTTCTACTTCAAGTACATGTATTTATATCAGAGTCCTCAAAACCACATTTGAAAGAGACCACAAAAATGCAAAGACAATCAGGAACTCCACAAGGCTCATGCCTTTCTGCACAGCTTGTTAGCTCAAAGGCTTCATGATATATTCTTGAACTAGGCAAATAAAGAGCAATCAACTAACAAGATAATGTGGTAAAATACACTGTGAAGGTACACAGGTCTTCTGTGTCTTGCTAAAAAAAAGGTAAAGGAGTTCATTCCTCTTACATCAACACTGCAAAAAAAGGAAGAGTTTCAAAAGATGGTAGAGGTGTCCCTGCCTGTGGAGAGGAGGTTGAAGTAGATGATCTCTTAAGGTCCCTTGCAACCTAAGCCATTCTATAATTCTGTGAGCCACCAACAAAATAACACAATACAATACAAACCAGTACACAGAATGAGGGCTTTGTTGTAATATTTTTCCCACCTGTTTTTAAAGTTTTGGTATAAAATACCTGAGTCAAACAGGTAGCATTTGGGATTATCTTTTTTAAAAACCACAGATGTGAAATCTAACAGTTCTAACAGTTGTCCTACCAAGAATCACAGGAAGCAAACCTGGCAGATGATAGAGGAAACTGAATTCTGCTCTCTTACATCTCTCTTAGATTTATCATGTGGTAGTCTGAATTTATAAGTCTGTAATTATAAGATCCATTCTTCTTTAGCTTGAAATTCTTTCCATACAGCAGCCAAATTCTGGCATTCCCACCATGTCACTGAGCCCATACAGTAGGGCATGCATGTACTTGTGAAACATCCAATAACAGAGATTTGTTAACATTAGTTTAATTTCAGAAGAATCTTAATTCAGTCACACTGATTATTTGGATAAGTATCAATTATCTTTCTATCTGCAGCCCAGCTTTTTGTTTTTCACAGAGGCTGAACATATTTTTCCCCTTTATTCTTACCAGGCTGCAGAGTGAATGGAAATGTCTTATGAAAGTAAATCTAGGACAGCTAAGCTTTGAATTCAGGATGATGCTACCTACACATTCAGAAATTTCTGAGTGATAAAAACATAAAACTATTATAGAACTAATAAATTTATTTATTTGTAACATTCTCATTGGTAAAATTACACCTGTGATTTTCATATACCTAATTTGATTTACATAAAATCTGTGCTAATTCTTTCTAGTTTCAAAATTGGGCAACACTGAAAATTGCATTTATCACAATGTTAAGGGTTTGAGCCTAGAAAGAAGATATTTTTCATATGAAAGGTAGAATATTGAAAAGATATCCTGTCACCCTACAACAGTCTTCTCTGTCTAGCCATAAGCAAAGTTAACATGCTACACTGCCTAAAACAGAAAAGTTTCACCTAAAGACAAAGGAAATATTAATTTTCATTTTAATCTGGAAGTGAGACATTTGGGTTCAGATCTGGGTGTTCCCTTAGTGCTTAACAATTGCCTGATGCAACTGATTTCTGATAATGGAGATTAATCATACTGCTTTCTATCTTTTTGTCCCTTCTTTTCTACGCAGATGCTGTATCCTTTGGCCAAATGAACAGAGATGTAATGAAAAGGAGCTTTAACTGTCCTTAGGGCCATACTGACAATTGCCTTGCAACATTTAACAGGAAAAATAACAAAGACAGCTTTTTGTAATAAAAGCTGCTATTAGAATCATTATGAAATAATATTTACAAAGAGGGAGATGCACAGTTAAAGTCTTTTATCCCCTATGTATTTCTTCTGTCAGGACCACACCAAAACCAAGAGACTAGACATTAGGAAAATTTCTATTCACAACTTAAAAGTCAGATGTGTTTTAATATGAAAGAAGAAAAATTTCCAGATCATCCTAAAGTCAAGTCACTCACGAACATGCATGAACAAGATGCTGCCCAATAGGAAAACAAGAATTTAAATGATTCTGAAGACAGCTACAGACAAGTGTTGCATTAGTAGACAAAGATTATAAATGTTTATCATTAATACTTACCCATTTGCAATTCAGAGATGGTTTCCACCAATGACCAGTCCAAACTGTAACCACAATGTGATTTGTCCATCAGATTGTCTAAGACTTGTCTCACTGTTTGCCTTTCATCCACCATCATTGTTTTTGAGCTGTCATCAGACATATGGACTCTGATCACCAACTATTAAGTAGAAAATTAAGAAAACAAGAAGTAGGATTAATTTCCTACACTTTAAATAAAACTATGTTTTTTGAGACCTTGTTTATTTTTCTAAGATTTTGTTAAAGTAGCATGAAATATTAAGACCAATCAAAACACACCTTCAAAACGTAAGAAGCCATAAATGATGGCTAGACATATGTATCACTGACTCTTAACAAGATATTGTCCTCCTTTAGTATAAAAGAGTAAATATAAAGGTAGTCCAAATAATGTAACATGTATTTGTTGCAAGTTGTGTCTTTTTTAAACCCCTCTTTAAGACAAGTTGTGTCTTAAAGAGAGGGAAAGAAAACCCACTCCTCCTGAAGTGTCCTATTCTGTTTACATAACAGTGCCTTTGTGGGGATTTTTCTCACGTATGTAGATGGAATAGCTACAAAGAGCTCTGCACAACCTTATACAGAATCACGAGTTTTCAGATTTACATTTTCAGCTTTCTGCCCCCTTCCTTCCTATTTTCTGAAAATGCTGGTTATGCAACCAGTGTACCTCTACTAAGCCATCTTTTTCTGGGGAACATTTACTTCTAGTGAAAAAGAGATCTGCTTTTGTACCACGATGGCTTTTCTTAGGCAGTTTAAGAGAGGTCACAGTCCAGAAAAAAACACATTTTTTTTTAAAAACCAAAAGTAATGAAGACAACTGATTGTTCTTGATGATCATTATGCTTCCTTTTTTAAACCCTGTTCAGCTGGAGAACTTGTAATGTACTAGTTGTTGTACACTGGTTGGCTTCTTAATTCCAGTCTTCCAGCCAGGACAGTTTTTCTGGTTTTGAAATGTAAATGCTAAAAGTAAAAGACATTTTAAGCTACTGAAAACCTCCAAACATAAGTGAATACTATGCTCTTGATAATGCATCAAATAGACCTTCTCCATTTGGTAACCCCTGCCTGTAGTCTGCAATGTTTGAAATCCATTTATTACTAGAAAATCCTGCTATGCAAATGGGAATAGGTCAGCAAAAACAACAGACCCAAATTTTAAATATCTGACTGATAAATATACAAAGACAAACTCAGGACATCGGATTTTATTTCAGGTCTGAGTTGAAGTTGATAAAATCTTCTCAATGCCCACTATCTGCAAAACAAGCTATTCCTTAAGAAGAACATACTGTAGCTGTGTATGCTAAAATGCTGTTGATTAGGTCCAGTCTAGAGAAAGTAAATTACCACACCACTCAAGATCTAAGTGTTCCTATCTAGGATAACTTGAGGATAATAGACACAAACGAGAATTATTTTGCCTTCATTCTGCAGGTGACAAAAAAAAGTATAAAGATCTTATAAATCAGTCTAAAGAACTTACCTTTTTCACTTGTGCCTCTTTAATCTTCTCTAATGCAACCTTAATCTTCTCAGCCTTGAGTTTAGCAGCCTGCTCCTCCTAAGGGACACAACACACAGAATTCCAGTTAACACAAACTTCAGACTGGTTTTAGTGGATTTAATCTTGAGGCTACCATGCTTTAAAGCATGAAATGAAATGCTGACTTACCTACCACATATAAATCCTCAACTATTTCTTAGTGATAATGGAGATTATTAATTCTGAAGCCAAAGGATGTTACTATATATCTCACACTTAAAACTGGCATCATCTCCAACAGGACATATTGGATATATACATTTTGTAAAGACACATTTGGCATTTCTCTATTCTTCCATATTGTAAGTAACTTTGATCTCTGCTAGAAAATACATTAGCATATCAAGTATTTACAGTCACAGATAGGGGCAGCACACATTAAACAAAGAGTGTACAGTTAAATACATCCAACAAACTTTTAGTTGATCAACAGAGAACATAAACAGCACACTGAGAAGTATCAGAATTTAACAGTACATAAAGTCTGGAAAACAAATCCTATAAATAGGATTCCACACTAAGTGTGTTGGTTGGAATTATTAAATCCCTTTTCCATCAGTAAGTAGCAATAAGTATCTTTACTAAGCACAGGCTGCATTTCTTGCTTTAAGCATTTTAAGACACAAAATAAGTAAGCATTCATTGTTTTAATGCTCTTTTCAGTAATCTATTTTTTGTTACAACTGGAAATAGATTGAAATTATCTGAATTTTCAATGCATCTGTTGATGCTAAGAACTAGCAATACTAATTTTTAATTTCTGGAGATTGATATTTCTGTTGAAAGTGGATTTCAAATACACAGATAACCAAGTAACTATTTTTTTTTTACGATGCCATATGTAGGTTTTACATTTTAGAACTCTTACATTGTGGATGCTCATCGCAGCCAGTATCTGAAAGCATCATAATTAAATAAAACAGCAAACATATTAAATAAGCATATACTTCCCCTACAAAATATGAAATCTGCTTAGAAAAGAAAAAAATGAGATTATTCTCTGGTCAGAAGTAGCACAGTGCATCACAACACTCAGCATGCTGCAGACACTTTGTTATGAGTTGTTTCTCTGTATGATGCAATTTATGGCTTCTTTACCATGTGTTTAGGTGGCTGCTCCTCTTCTAAGAGATTCAACTACCTGAAATCTACAGAGCTCAAGTTTTCCACTTCCCAGTGAATTGCTGCTAAAGGGTGTTCCCTGTGCTACTTGTGCTCCAGAGGTTTTGCTCCCTCACACCTGTGACTATACTATGCACTGGAAAAAACATCAGCTAGAGAAAACAATAGGCTGCCTTGTGAGTACATAATTCTTTTCAATAAAATGAACCAATAAGTTGACGTGAGCAGAAATAATGTGAGCATGAAACACTATCTTGGAACTCAATTACCTAGGAACGTAGGATTTTATTAGTCTACAGGGAACTATGACTTTTTATGCACTATAAAGACAGTGTCATATTGCTTGGAAAGGTTAAGTCAGAGTAGCATTCTATTAAAAACAAACAGTGCCATGATACCAAGAATCATTTAGATTTAAAACATACTTTGGAACTCCAAAATATTCTTCCTTAGCATTAACCAGTCCATTTTCAGAAATAAACTATTACTAAAAATCAAGGATTTAAATACTTGTAAGTTTGATCTGCATCTGCACACTACGAAATCAGCAAGAAGAGAAGACTTTATTATCATACAGTTTGAGAAACGGTAATTTATGGTTTCAAAAAGCTGCTCATTAACCCAACCATAAAGCTTTATTGCTGTACAAAGGTTGACAGCACATTTGGGTTTGCTCTTCACTAAAGGAAGGCACACAATTTTCCACCCCATTTCACTGTACACCTGGTGCAGCACAACTATCTGTAGAAAACCCTGGCAGCAGCACTTTACAATTACAGCACACAGACACAAGCAGCAACAAGACAGCAGGTAACAAGGCATCAGCCAAGAGCCTCTCATGTACTTGAGCAAACACACTAGAATATCTTTGTTATCTCAAAGTTTAAAATCCATCTTTCCCTAAAGCACTTTTTAGAATAAAGATTTCAAGGATTTATTATTTGAATGCCTTTTCATTTCTCCACTCAAATTTAATGTGGTCTAGAGATCAAGCTTTATACTCAAGTTTAACAAAGTCAGCTTAAATGTAGAGAAACAAACCAAAAGAACTACAATTATAAAAATAACAACTGGTTTAATTCTGCAAGAGGTCTGAATCTACTTACTGGGAATGCACAGAAGGAAGCAAGAATTAGAAATGTCTAATTCTAATAATTATTTTTAATTTCTATTTTCTAATGTCTAAGTCCAATAGTAATTGGAAGGCACATAGTAGTCAAGGTTTGTAAGTTATTTAAGGCTTGCTTTATAGTTAGGATTCGGGCCACTGCTGCAGTGAAGGATGTTCCACCGGAGCAAGAGGAAGAAATATCTGATTAATTTAGTAAACACGTAATTCTTCAAACCCCATCATTTTTCCTATTTCTCTCCTAACGGCCCAAGAAGTCATCCACACATCCTTCCCACTGAAACCATCCTAACACTGCACTCAGGTACAAACGCAGGCTCTCTCCTCCCCCATACATGGAACCAGAGCAACTGGTCAACAGTACACAGTATGTGCAATCCATCAGTTTGTACTAAGCACAACACTTTGTTGCACACCAAGAAACGTAACAGGAGGCAGAAGCATCTGACTGCAACTGTAAACTATTCAACACCACAAATTAGCAAGGCCAGGTCACACAGTTTGATCACATTTAACTTAGGTATTTATTTCCCCTGTGCTAGGAAATCCTTCTAGTAATAGTGGTGTGAGTGAGGTTGCCATAAACATGCACATCAATGGAAGGACTGTTGCCTAGACTGTGCTTTTGCAAGTAGCATCTATGTCCCTGCTATGGCTGGTACACCTTGCATAGCATCACTTCTCAATTAGAGCAGCCATAGTGCTGCTCTGGCCAAGCAGACACTTCAGTCAGGAAGCTGATCTGGTTGAAAATTAACAGAGCAGAAAGACAAGCACTGATGAAAACCTCTTGATGCAAACGGTGCATGAGCCAACTAGGACAGGAGCACTGCTAGACCTAATACTCACTAACAAGGAGGATCTGGTTGAAGTAGTGAAGGTTGAGGCCAGCCTTGGTTGCAGTAACCAGGAGATGGTGGAGTTCAGGATCTTGTGCACAATCACAGTCCCAGACCCCAGCAGGGCCAACCCACAAGAACTTCTCTTCCAGTTCAACTGAATTTAATGTGGTATTATTGTCAGTTATTTGTTCTAGTTCCAATTATTCCTTTGTATAATGTTTCCATGACTGTTGCACAGAACCAATTATTACTAAAATTTACTGAGCAGGTGGTGACAGAGTCCTGAAGTTCAAAATTAATAAACAATATTAATTTGGAAAAAAATCCCATCTTGCATTAATTAATATCCTCCATTACATCTCCCCAGTGCAGCCCAAGATACCATTAGCCTTTTTTGCTGCAAGTGCACACTGATGGCTCTTGGTCTTGGTGTCCACCAGGACCTCTAGGCACTTTTCTGCCAAGCTGCTTTCCAGCTGGGTGGTCCACAGCATGGACTCACACATAGATTTGCTCCTCCACAGGTGAAGGACTTTACATGTGTCACTGCTGAAATTCATGAGCTTCCTGCCAATCCATTTCTTCATCCTGTTGAGGTCCCTCTGAGTAGCAGCATGACTCACTGGTGTCACAGCCAGTTCAGTGTCATCACTCTGCCCCATCATCAAGGTCAGTAATAAAGATGTTAAAAAAGGACTGGACCCCTGGGGTACAATACTAGTTACTAGCTTCCAACTTGACTTGGTGCCATCAGTCATCTACCTCTGGGCCCAACAAATCAATTTTCACCTCACTCTTATCCATCCCATACATCAAGAGTTTGTCTATAGGGTTAGGGTTGAGAGAAAGGGAGGGTGCACTGGAGCAATGCTCAAACTGGGCAGCCCAAGACAAGCTGGAGCCAAGAGATCAGTGCTGAGGAGCCGGTTTTGGTGGGAGCCAGAGGTAGGGAACTTAATCTGAGACCAAAATTAGGTTTTGCATTTGCCTCATCGTCCAGATCATTAATGAAAACGTTTAAAAGTATTGAACCTAGTATTGATGTCTGGGGTACACCACTGGCTAATGGCCTCCAACTAGACTTCATTCTGGTTTGAATGTGTGCTTCAGGGTACACAGAACAGAATCTTACTCAGCAGGGACGCAGATTCTGCTGTCCCCTTGAAATACTACTCAAAGTAGATTTGACAAAGCTGTAGAAAGTAAGAAAACAAACAAGACCTAAACCATGCATTTTCAGGGTATTTTGATGGCTCTTTACTCTCAAAGCAACAGCTGCACCAAATCATCTCCTGCTTTCCTCTGAACAGGACCTGTCTTATGGTTTGAGGTCAGGTTTTTCACTGAGACTAACTAAAGCCAACAGTTACATGAGAAAAGGTACCAGATCTGGGACCAGGACAAAGTAAGAAAGAGGAGAGGAAATAAAACAGCCCAAAACCCAACAATGAAGAAACCCCAAAACAACAGAAACCAAACAAATAAAACCACAAACAACTCAAGAGGGAGAACAGGCCTTAGAAACCACAGTAAGGAAGTCTGAGTGGGGAAAGAAGACGGCAACATAAAATGAGGCATTAAGACTGATTTGTAAGAGTTTCAGCTGGACAAAAAGCTCAACTGACAGGCAGAACAGAGCAGAAACACATCTGAGAACGCAGGCTGTTTAACAGCGTAACCCTGGTGCTAACCACCTACATAACTGTTGTGGTTTCCAGTTATGGCCATCAAAACTTCTTCCAGAACTGCCTGTAAGAGGCTGGAGTTTTCAAACTGTGCTAACATCCTTGTCAGGTTAGGAATCAACTGCTGTATTTTTAAATGGCATTGGAAACATTTCAAACAGATGCTGCATTCAAGAAAGCTCGAGCATATGTGAATCAGATCGACCTAAGACGCGTGAAGCAAACTTCACAACGGAAGGGTGTAGTAACCATAATCTACAAAACATGGGAATCAACACTCATTTCAGATCACTAAGAAGGAAGCACTAGGTATTTGAGAAGAGAAGGTGTAACATGATTCCTTTTCTCCAGATGATTACATACATATGTGAAACATGACACCATTTAAAAATCACCATTATCTGGCGTAGTTCAGCTTCACATGCATCAGAAAAGGTAGAAGAAATGGTAACTTCAAAATCTACCATGATACATTTCCTATTTCCATGTCCTAAGTTGGGATATATTTGAGAGAATTATCTGCATGTGTTCTGTATTTCACAGCCATAAGTTTAGGTTTCAGTATTCATTTTTTGGGTAAATTCCAGCCCTATAGGGAAAAAAGTTTATAGATTTGACTTTAAATATACATTGCTTTATTTTCAATAGTCAGTAACCTCTGACTGATGCTTTTGCTTCTTTCCGTTTTCAAGAAATCTATTTGAATGCTATATGAACAACAACATATGGAACTGAAGGGACATTGTAGCCAGGTGGGGGATGGCCTCTTCTCCCAGGCAACCAGCAATAGAACAAGATGATACAGTCTCAAGTTGTGCTGGGGAAAGTATAGGCTGGATGTTAGGAGGAAGTTCTTGACAGAGAGAGTGATTGGCGTTGGAATGGGCTGCCCAGGGAGGTGGTGGAGGCACCGTCCCTGGAGGCCTTCAAGAAAAGCCTGGCTGAGGCACTTAGTGCCATGGTCTAGTTGATTAGCTAGGGCTGGCGGATAGGTTGGACTGGATGATCTTGGAGGTCTCTTCCAACCTGGTTGATTCTATGATTCTATAAGTTTAAAATGAAGAGACCACCACAATGAACGGATCGTTTTCTGTGCTGAGATCTGCCCTGTGCTGAGACAGGAACTGTGTTTGTGCATGGCTGTAATGCAGAAGGTGTCTACTCCATGACTAGAATTTTCACAATTAGTTACATTACTAGAGAACAGATATAGTGTTGTCATTCTCATAAAGTGGCTCTAATGTCACTATAAAAGGTAAACAGATCAAAGAGGGGGAAGAATACAACAATCAGTAAGACAATAAGAAATAGGTGAAATGCCAGAGACACCAGTTACACCATAGAATCAATCAGGTTGGAAGAGACCTCCAAGATCATCCAGTCCAACCTAGCACCCAGCATAGAGCTTCAGCATGGTCCTGCAGTTAACTGATGTAATATCTTTTCTCTAATATCAATTGCAAGGAAAAGCCCATTTCTTAGGACTTTTTCTCCCTCCCACATTGGAGCTTATGTTACAGCAGCTTTAAGTAGTAAAGTGGTCTTCCATTTCATTATTCTACTGAAGAGATTTCCTTCTGCAGCAGGCCAGAAGCGAACTAGCAAGTATTTCCACCAGAACTCTGGGCTCAGTAGTCTAACACAGCTGTACTGAGCTGTTCTGTACTGAGACAGTCCTAAGCTGTCAACAACACTACCCTCAGAACATCAGCAAGCCCATCAAAAGCACATGACTCAAAGGGCTACAAAGTCTAATAATCCAAAACAAAGATTTATAAATCTAATCATTAAACTTGGAAGTCTAATAGAATCACTGATATAAGGTTGTCTATGGTCATATGACGCAATGAACTTTACAGAATCATAGAATTATTTAGGTTGAAAAGCCTTAAAAGATCATTAAGTCCATAATGGTTAATATTTTATGCCTTTTTAAAGTTCCATATGGTAACCAACCCTCCTCCCATATCTGAACAATCATAAGGAAGGATATGAAAACATAAGGAGATGAAAGAGAAAATCATGGTTTCTGTCTGTGCCACAGCTGGTGTTAATCTATTTGCAATCAACCAAGCTCTGGGATCATTATTGTAAGTTTGAAAGCATCTTTGATACAGGAGACTTACTCAGCGACTAAAAACATCATGAGTACATATGCTAGAGTTAATGCTGAGACTCCATGAATATAGTTATAATTCTTCCTTTTCCAGGTTTTGATTGTTTAAACTGTTTAATTTTGTGCAACTACTTCCTGTCGACTGAAAATCCAAAGAATTTTGGGGAATTTTCCCAATTTTTTTAACATTAATAAATTACATACAGAAATTAATAATGATTATTCATTTCCAGTACACTTTTCCATCCTTCCTCCTTTGAAACCATAGTTTCAAAAGGAAATACGTCTAGAAAATGTAATTCTTAAACTGAATGGCAATCTGTGCACTCTTAGTGTGTTATTGACCTTTTTCCTCTACAGAAAATTAATTCATAACCAGGATTTGTACATACCTGGCTCATTAGACCACTGTCTTACAAAGATGTTCTCCACACATTATATCAAGACAGTACTCAAAACTTAACTGTGCTAGTTTGAAGCAGGCTAGAATGTTTTGGTGAGAAGAACTAGATTACAGGCTGTGGAAAGAAAACAGTGGTGATGTCTACTTCTCTCATAGGCTTGCTGAGATGTATAGGAGCAAGAAATAAAAACATAGATAACCACTCTCACTTGGGCTGCTGGCTGAGCTGCTTCTTACTCTCTAACCTCACCCTCCATTTTGGACTAATCCACTTTGCTTCCTATCCGCCTGGCTGAACCTCTGTTCTTCCTTGGGATGGGGTAAGGTTGAGAGGGTAGGGGGAAGGTGAAGGGGTGGTTGAGAGCCCCTCCTGAGGCTCCCCTCCCTTTTGGGAGGGGAGTTGTGTTTCTGTATTACCTTTTATCTTGTATATTTCTGTATATAACTGTATGTACTGTAAATATCTGCTTGTATATTGTGCTAGCTGTAAATATATATATAAGCTTCATTTATATTTCCAGAGCTGGCTGAGCCTAGCCTGGGTGATTTCTAAAGTGTGTGGGGGCAGGGAACACCCAAACCATCACATCAACTTTAAGAAACACTCCCACTAATTACTACCAGTTTGTCAGAACTTGTACAGAAATTGACTTATTTTAAGGATACTACTACCTTTTAACAGTACTAAATACTTCTAAATATTTTCCAGTTGTGATTTTTTTAATTTTTTTTTTTTAAAGTAGGAATAGGGAAAAAAAAAGAACTTCTAGCTCAGTACACATTTCATTTTCAGCTAAGGCATTTTACCTGCTGACATGGCTATTATTTGTCAGAACTTGAAAACTTTAATCTGCAAAAACAAACAATAAAATTAAGCCTTTAAGAGTACAGCACTTTGGACAATCAAGAAAATAATGTAAGTAAATGCACAAGTTCCAGGAAAGGGCGGGGTGGGGAGGGGAGTAGCATAGCACACAAAAGCATTCCTTCTACATAGAAATAGTCACATACAGGTGGAAAGAAGAAGCATCACCTTGGTCAGCAAATGAGAAGGCTTTCCTGCAATGTTTCTCAGAAGAAGGGAGGTTTCCCTGTCCAAATAGGAGTGCTTGTGCAGAAAGAAAGAGAAAGAACATCAGTCAAAAGAAGTCAGTATAGTAATTTTATAGTGTCTTGATTTCAGAAGATAAAGTAGAGTTAAGGAAAAAAAATCCTGCACCATTACTTTATTTCCCTCCCATAAACACATGAACATTAGCAAATACTACAAGCCTAACACACTGGTATAAAAGCAGTTGTGCTAACAGAGGATGCTGTTTTAATCCTCCCCTGTACGAAGTGTTACAGTACAGAATTAGGGAAAAGGTTTACTTACCCACTACTGGTTTCTTTTCTGCAAGAGAACTCATTTTTAAAGACATTTAGAACTACAAAAGCAAGGAAACATGCACCTAAAATGCTTTCAAAATCCTATTCAGCCTTCTAAAGCTCAACATTCTACTTCCATTAGCAAATATAAAGCCACTAAAAACTGGACATCCTGAAGACAAGGGACTGGTTTCATCCTTTCTATGCTGCCTGCTGTTTCCATAGGTAAAGAAAAAGATGTTACCATAATAATAACAATCCAAACGTGACTTACAATTACTTCAAAAAATAAACAAACATAACCACCAACCAAGGACTGGAGTGTCTCGTTTTGTACAGTCCAAAATTATATAATACAAGAATTTGAAAGTAAATGTATTTCTCTCAGAAAAGAAAGTAGTTGAAAACAAAATTAATCTATTTTAAAAGGGGAAGAAAGTCAGTAAAAACCATCAGAGAAGGACTTCTCAAAAGGCAAAAATCAGTTAATGACAGTTAATAGTGACTCCAGTATCTGCCACAGACAAACAATGAAATGATCAGCCCATAGGAATTTGCAGAACAACATGACCACAAGTCTAAGGAAATCAGGCTAACACTGTGGAACTTGACAAGAGCATTAAGGATATCTCCTGTGAACCACCACTGAACTGCAAATTCTGTTCCAAGTGGCTGCATCTGTCTCAGCCTTATTTGTGTCAACTGTTCCAACACTATATAGAATGTAGCACGACAACTGAGCAGCCTCCTTTGCTCTTGTTTAATCATTAGCAGCACAGACAGTATCTCCTCTTTGGAGATGCAGTAACGTGCAGTCTCCTGAAGAGACCATGTCTAGAGCTCGGTGTATACAGTTCTTGCAGGGTGAGTTTACTTAATGTGGCTGCCATATCCTGGGATGACTGACTATGCATCTCTAGCAGGCTTTAAAAGTTACAGCTCAAAAAAGACTCTACATAGTATCTGAAGCAAAACCAAGGCTCCAGTCTGAGCTCCACCTGGTACTTTGCCACTAATACAGACAAAGGTTGCATGCTATAGACTGAAGATTTTTCTGCTTGCCAATTAATCACCATCTGTGTCTGCATTCTATGTTTCAGAAACATAGCAGTGCTGCCGAGTAATGACTTTTTCACACCTCAACCACATGCTGATGAGAGCTTTGTGATGCAGGATCTGGTATAATGAAAATGTGCATAGTTTACAGTTGTACACAATGCTCAAATAGATTTTCTGACACACAACCACATCATCTGGGAGCGATGAACTAATACATTCTGCATTTTCTACACACGTAGGATTTCCAGGACCTTCAGTGGTACAAGAAAGACTGTCATTTGAAGAACAGGTCACTCAGTCTGAGCAAGCCTGAGGTAATGCCAACATTGCTGGTGAATAATGCAGCTTTGCTTCACTTGAAGGTAGACTGATCCTGGTTTTATGATTCTATTGTATGCATTTTTACTCTGAAATTAATTCCAATTAACATGGATTCACTTTTTCTTGGTGAATAGAGCACTGCACTAGAAAGAACATTACAATGTACATTTGCAGCCTCTTCCTCAGGGTTTAGCCACCTTCTCTCCTTAGCCTACCAGTTAACAATAGCATCAGGACAAAGGAGGGGATACAAGATCTCTCCTTAAAGGAAATACTACTTAATGGAGAATACTTCTACAGAGAAACTCAAGGCAGATAGTCTAACCTTATTCCTATCATTCATCATTTAGAGTTGTTGCCATCTTGCATTTTAAGTAGAGCAGAACTTTTCCCCACTAAGGATCTTTTATGCTATCCAGAAATGGAAATGCCATAAATTACTTACAAAACAACAACAACTGAGGACTTTGCTAATACTGCGTGCTTTTCAGCCCCACAGCAAAATATGACAACAGATAACCACAGAAACATCATTCAGAAATCAAGAATGTTGGTGTTTCATAGGAACAGTTGTTGGCCAGTAAAATGTGAAAAAAACACTGTGATGGCAACTACCTCTGTGAATCTGAGCTGCAGATATATGCCTAGAAACAGGAAGACAACAGAACAGTTGTTTGTCAGACACCTTTTGTGCAAGGCTCCTTCCTACTGCATAACATTCTGCAGCACTGCAGATAACCAGAAGTTAAAATGAGCAGAAGTAGCAAAGCAAGAGGAAGGCCCAAGTTCTAGGAATTACAGCTTGGCTAGACAACAACTATGTGCACATTTTAAACATATCTGGCCTGCATAAACCAGTGGAGAAAGAGAAAAAAAGTTTAATTTTAGAACAATGGTGGTTTGAAGCATTTGGCTATTTCAAAGGAAAGACTTCAGCTCAAGGATCAACCTCTGAGGTGAACAGATGTTGTCCTTTAATACAGGCTCCTAGCAATATTCCATTGTTCGGGAAAAGATAAATAGTTTGTTACTTTTCCTAAAGATACTACAATTACACTGGACCACACAGAGGATCAAAATAGCCACACTGGACCACACAGAGGATAAAAAACAGCCTACTCTGCCTCTCTTCTTCTGGAGTTCAAATTTTGTGTCTATGTCTCAAATCTCTGACAAATCAAATGCATGATCTTTCCAAGTAAGTTAACCTACTTCTCTGCCCCAGGTACTTTCACAGACTAAAAGTATCATCAACGAAATCCAGCAAAACAAAACCAAAACACTAATTACTCCTAGGTAGACGTTTCTAGCTGTTTACCATGAAAAACATCTGCTCTCCTTCCACCTGCAACCATCACAATGAGAACTTGTCTCCTGGCAACAAAGTTGTCTCTCTCCCAATGCATCACATTAGGCACATTTAGGACATAAAAACAATTCCAATCACACAAATTTTTGTGTGTGTTAGTCTGTGTGTCTGTCCATCCCCACAACGACATGCATTTTCATATCCTCTTGCAGTAAGCAAGTAAGCTCCAGAGCACACAGCCACAATTTCTCAGAATGACCATTTTCACTATAAATCTTTTAAAACTTGTCATGCAACCAGAATATTAAAACATCTTTGGAAGGTGTAAGTACTTTGAAACACCATGAAAGTTTCTGAATTTGACAAAAGCTTCAGAGAAGGTAAAAACTTCCAGTTCTTTATACTGAGATTGGAGTTATACAAAAGTTAGGTTGTAACAGTGTTGGAAGACTACTGCTGCACTCGGTAAAATACTCAGAGAAGTTTACTCAACATGAGTTACAGAGTCAAAGACTCAATGCCTAACTCATTTACCAGATTCTCTGAAAGATCACATATTTCTGGGGCAGCACTTAACTAAGGCTGCAAGTCTAAATAGTATATAACATCACAGTTCAAAGCTAATTTTTACTTCTACCAGAAGTTGTACTTTTGCAGGCATGGGATAGCTTTCCTACTAAAATTCAGTCATCAGTTACAACCAGATCTTCTCATAAGGTTGGTTTGGGGTATTTGTGTATTTTTTTACCTTGTTTTGTTTTGATTGTTTGTTGGTATTTGGTTGTTTGTGGTGTTTTAGGGTTTTTTTTGTTTCTTTGTTTGTTTGGGTTTTTTTGTTAATAAAGAGTTAATGCAAAATTAGTGCAAATGAAAAAAAATTACCAAAGTTATTTCCATTGTACATAAGGAAAATTCACTTCAAAGGCATTGGCAGATGTTGAAATTTTCTACTAAAAGAGGATCTGCAAAACCATTTTGTCACTTCTGGTGCTGTTCAATCTGTGTTAGACAGTATTGTCCTGCTATGGCAGGGGGGTTGGAGTCTTGGAGTCGATGATCTCCTTGAGTCCCTTTCAACCCCTAACAGCCTGTGATCCTGTGAGCACTTACGCTTTGAGATTTTAAATGATGCATGAGATTCAGACTCAACTTACGATTCCCAGTCAATCTAACACTGCCACTACCATCAACAGATATTTTCTTCCTTGCTACATCATCAAATTGGGTAGATTGCACTTTCCACAATGATTAAGTGACAAATCTGTTACTATAAACTGTGCCTCAAGACTTGACAATAGTACACCTGGGCAGGTCATAACACTAGCTATTCTGGTGACTGCCCTCACTAACTTTATTTCTTTATAATCATCATATTATTCCTTCCCTTAAAAAATATGAAGCCCACCATCAGGTATCCAATAGACTTGCAACTACTTTTTGCATCAAAATTGCTTCTTTTGAGTACCTAAGTGGTTCCTCACAATATGAAGCTGTAGACTTTGAATGAAGTTTACTTCAAAAGACCTGGATAGAGAAAAATATGGTTTTCATTCATTTTACACAAGAAGTATAAGCAGACAGTGCAACAATGACTTCTTTCTACTACAGCTCCCAGAAGGAAATATTCCAAGTCATGTTAAAAATAGTAATGCTTTTTTAAAATGAAAAAAAATCCTCAAAACGCTAGAAAAGAAATGCTGAGCAGAAGATTCATATTCTATAAAATAAAATGTATAACTTTTGCAATAGACTTCTAAATAGCTGTACACAAAACTATAAAGTACAGGAACAGTGTTACCTTAGAAAACGAGGTCTGATGACAAAAATATCAAAATTAACCAAAAAACCCCAAGCAGAGTATAAACAAGCCTACTAATGTCTCCATAATGAATTCTAGCTGGTACAGATAATAAAGTATGGAAAACTAGACTTCACTAAAACTAACATTAACATTTAAAAGTTCTAGATGCTGCTAGGACAAAACAATTAAAACAGTTTTCATGTGCAGTTCATTCAGCAGCAGCAACTTGTCTTGATGTTTATAAAAACATGGAATAAAGTCTTGCTTCAAATTATGTTTCAGACTTCAGAGATTTCCTATGTCCTTTCTTTGAAGACAGGAATGTAACATCCATTATCTTCAGACCCAAATACCAGAACTCCTTGGGCCAGCTGTTGGATATCACATTTCAGTGTTTTCAGAACAACTCAACACTCTTCTTACATACAAAGTAGCTGCTTGTTGCAAAAATCTTTTTTACAAACACACACACAAAACCAGCCAACACAACCTCCCAAAAAAACCATGACACAACCACCAACACCTGAAATTATTTTTCAACTAACACTGAATTACTAAACATATCAGAATTATTTTTTGTAGGCAATAATCACTGAGTGGATTTTAAGAAGATCTTTTTAGAAGAAGTGATAACCTCAGCAATCTAGCTAGGATCTAGAAGACACAAACCAGGAGGCCTATCTCACAGCCGCAGCAAGCCTCCAGCTCCCAAGTAACAAGCCACATTGCCTCCTTTATTCAACTCTATCTGCACATTTTTGTAAGACCTTAACAACCAGAACCATATTGAACGTTGATCCATTTTCTTGTTACACATCAGTAACGATGGAGATCAGTACTGGGTCCATTCCTGGTCAGTATCTTCATCAATGGCCTGAAAAAAGGGTCAGAGAGTACTTCCAGCAGGTGTGCTGACAATACAGAACTGGGAGGTGTGGCTGACACTCCAGAAGGCTGTGCTGCTGCAAGTGCCCATCACAGAGCCATCAAGATGACAAAGGGACTGGAACATCTACCTTATAAATGTCTAAAAGGATAAATGTCAGAAGGATGGAACTGGACTCTTCTTACTGGTGTTCAGTGACAACACAAGGGCAATGGACACAAATTGGAACACAGAAGGTTCCATGTAAACATAAGGAAAAAAACCTTCACTTTGAGGGTGGCATAGCACTGAAAGAGGCTGCTCAGAGTGGTTGTGGAGTTCCCATCTCTGCAGGTATTCAAAACCCATCTAGATGTGTTCCTGGGCGTTACTTTAGGTGATTTTGCTGTAGCAACAGGGTTGAACTGGATGATCTTCAAAGTTCCCTTCCAAGCCTTACCATTCAGTGACCTGATTATCACTTAGTATGGAAGTGAGACAAGTTTAGAAAGATTCAATCTCATTGCGAAGAGACAAGACTTAGAATCATAGAATCAATCACATTGGAAGAGATCTCCAAGATCATCCAGTCCAACCTAGCACCCAGCCCTAGCCAATCAACTAGACCATGGCACTAAGTGCCTCAGCCAGGCTTGTCCTGAACACCTTCAGGGACAGTGACTCCACCACCTCTCTGGGCAGCACATTCCAATGGCAAATCACTCTCTCTGTGAAGAACTTCCTCCTAACATCCAGCCTAGACCTCCCCCAGCACAACTTGAGGCTGTGACCCCTTGTTCTGCTGCTGCTTGCCTGGCAGAAGAGACCAATTCCCACCTGGCTACAGCCTCCCTTCAGGTACTTGTAGACAGCAGTGAGGTCTCCCCTGAGCCTCCTCTTCTCCAGGCTAAACAACCCCAGCTCCCTCAGCCTCTCCTCACAGGGCTGTGTTCCAGGTGTCTCACCAGCTTTATCACCCTTCTCTGGACACGTTCCAACACCTCAACATCTCTCTTGAATTGAGGGGCCCAGAACTGGACACAGGACTCAAGGTACTTGTATGCAGTTTCTCTAATTTTAAAATAAGGGCTCAAAATATCTGCATGCAAGGTTGGAAAACTGTACAATAGAGTATGAAAGGTGCCAAAGATGTTCTTTACACTATCAATTTACTAATAGTGAGCAAAAACCAGGTAGAAAGCGTAAGAAGAAAATGACCTGGTGATCTTCTAGGGCATTTTGTCTTATCGTTGTAATATGTAAATAGAAAACTAATTTGTAAATATTATAAAGGTATGTACAGCAGAGTAACTTGCCTCAGTAAACTAAATCAAAACGAAAGGACAAGACACTGAGGACTGTTGTAGGTAAATACCTTGCCATATAACTTTTTAGTACTTTAACATTAACAGATGCACCTAATTAAACCAGCTGGTGGCACTCTTGTGCCACTGTTCTGAACTTAACGACAGTTGAGCAACACTACAAACTTCTTTTTAAAGAAAGCTTCCTTCTGCCTCTAAGAAACAAACTAAAGTTAAGGAAACTGAGTAACCAGCCTGAAGTAGAAAGCTACACACTTGCAATACTTTGTTAAAAAGATAACTACGAGGGGCTTCATTTCAACTATACCACTACGTTGCATTTTTAGACTCCAGCTTAAAGAATAAGAATCCACTGTTCTCACAAGAGAACTCCAGAATTGAAGGTAATTTGAACATGATTTTTGTATTTCTGCCCCAATAATGGGGCCAACAATGGCAAAGCAGAACTAGTATTTTTCTTTGCATACTCATTGTGCTTATGTATTCCTACAGAATGTGTAAGAGCACACAGTATAAAATGATGAACATCTAATTTTTAAAGTCTCTCTTCTGGTTTCCTCTGCAATGGGAATTACCTAGTCTAGGGAAAAGAAGGCTGAGAGAAGGCCTTAGCCTTTACAATTACCTGAAAGGAGGTTGTAGTGAGGTGGGGATTGCTCTCTTCTCCCAGGTAACAAGCAATAGGACAAGTGGAAACAGTCTCAAATTGCTCTGAGGAGGTTTAGACTGGATATCAGGAACAATTTCTTCATGAAAAGTGTTGTCAAGCACTGAAAGGGGCTGCCCAGGGAGGTGGCTGAGTCTTCATCCTTCGAGGCATTTAAAAGACATATAGATGTGGCACACAGGGATATGCTCTAGTGGTGGACTTGGTAGCATGTTTGGTTAATGGTTGGAATGGACAATCTTAAAGATCTTTTCCAACCTACGTGATTCTATGATTGCCAAGAATGATCATGCTTCAGAAAAAATGTTATGCATATTTTAAGTAGCTTTGCTCAAACAATAACTAGAAAACAGGCAAGGATCAACTTGAAAACTAAAAAGTTTGACTGTAATGATATACATGGTTACCTCACTGCACTGTTGGGATATGAATGACTTAAATTCAAAGTCACTAATGTCATGTTTGTGTGCAGGGAAATTGACACAACTATTGACATAAACATACGAGTACGTCATAATAACTTACAGGAGGCAATTCAGCCTCCTCTCCTGGAAAGTTAATGGGATGCTTGGACTGAGTGATGGAACTCCCCACAGAAACAGTAAAAATGTAGGGCAATGAAGAGGAAAGGGTGCAAAAGAAGAAGAGTGAAAGGGAGGAAGGAGAAATAAAAGCCTTATGATTGCTCAGAAGAGGCAAGCAATACATGGTAATGACAATTTAAGTGAAAGCAACAAAATCAGACTAAGAAGTTGCAGTATCTCTCATACAAATGTCTTATGGACAAATGATCCAATTACTTGAAGACAAAAGGAGACTCAGGCTGTCTTCAATGGGAAGTGAGGAAGAGATAGGACATAAGCATATTTTCCATTATATTGAGGGGAAACAGTCAATCTCAGATAAAAGGAGTGCAGCCAAACATCTGCAGGCACACACAACATGCTTTTTCTATGTCTGCTGAGACAAATAAGAAAATAAACACACAACCACTTGCTCACTAAGCCAACAAGTGAGAGTTAATTTCTCTCAGCACTGCAAAAGAAAACCACCATACAGTCAATTTACACAAGTTATCTGCTTCCCATGTCAGTTCCTCCATACCAGTAAATGTCATAATAGGCTCTGATGGCGATTAATAAGCACATACAGAAGAAGGCCCATTTAGTAGAGATTTCTTATTTCCAGTTGGACATCCTATTTTAGATCCCTGAGCATCTCTCACACTGTAATTCACATAAAAATAAATTAAGCTACTAAAAAGCAGAGAGTCATGCAATGCCTGCTCCTTTTCCTTCAAAGAGATACTTGTTTCAGGAATATTACATTTTGGTGACAGAGCTACACAGTTAAGGTTTGATAGACATGGAAACAGTTACAGTTTATTCTTATCAAAACCTCAGAAAAGGAAAACAGACATTTAGAAACTGAAGTGGCAGCATTAGATAATGGAGTTGTCCAATGTAAGATGAGTTTTCAGTTGCTTATAAAAATTGTGTCAAGGTAAAACCATTAAGTCAGAATTTTTCCATGGCGAGTTAACTGTCATAGGATGATTACTACTCATTTATATTAGAAGAAGCATTTTCAACACAGCTAAGGAAGGTTTATCTCATTTCAAAATATTGAGGGTGTTAAAGACCTCTGCACATCTGACCATTAAATTAATTACTGACAAAGGCATCCTTAAATATTTGCTTTGCATTGTTCCATATAACGTTACCCAAATTTGTCTGAGCATAAACCTTTAGAATCAAAATTAGAGTCCATTAAGACTCTGTGAATTGTGGAATACGACAATTAAAAAAGCTCAAGTCTGCATTGTCTCAGAGTGTTGCCCAGCCCTTCAACTTGGCTGCACACTACTAGTCTGGAACAAAAGACTGGCCAGATCTGAGAATGCTTGGGTTCATGTTGGGAGAATGCATCAGCCCTCTTTAAATTGCAGTGCCTGGCTGCTGCAGAGCATATTGGAACCAGACACGGGAAGTGAGAACCTAGAGCTATCAGAACACCTCTGCGCTCCAAAGTGGTCAACTCTCCTCCCAGAACTCGTGCATCTCTTTTTCACTGCAGGTGACTTCAATTTCTGAACTCTAAATGGTCAACTCTGCAAGTCAAAAAACACAGAACAGCAAACAAAACAATCCAAAACCAACCCAAAACAACCCAGGATGAAAAACCCCAAATAATTTAATTTCCAGTAAGTATTACTTAACTACTAAAGATGTGTGTAACTTCATCCCAGTTCCAACAATTTCAGTGTAAGCCCACTGAAATTTGCTCCAATCTAAGATGTTTTAAATGTCAGTGGACATTCTGAATTAAAAAACTGCTGCACCATGTGCATAAGGTGTTGCATTTGCTAGTATATGCAGCTCCCAGGTGAGGTTGTAATGTTTCTCTGTCAGTCTGCTTCATTGGGACAGAAAGGATTGGGAAAGCTACTAAATAAGCTTAGTTTCAATACTAGTTCTAAGAAATTTAAGACAAAACTATCACAAGGAGGAGGAAGCCCTGATCTTCCCTCAGCCATGTGCTCTCACATCTCTTGTATGGACGGTAGTGATTGTCACCAGTGGATGAATGGAAAGACGCTTTATCAGGGAGAACACAAGCTGATCTAAATCACTAAGCAGCTGCACAAACACTAGTGCCAATACAAGATGAGGTAGGACTGCTCAGTGAAGCAGTTGCATGGATCTAAATTAGCATAAACCAAACATGAAATCCCAAATAAAGTCTATTTGCACAGAAGTGGTTTCAAGCAGTGGAATTTTCCAAAAGATGAAAAAAAACCACATAACAGGGAAAGAAAAAAAAAAGATGGTGTATAATTTCATGGTAAATGTTTGCCTGACCCATCCAAAAGAGATGCATTTAAGTGGAAGACTGAAATAAGGAAGGAAAAAAAAAAAATCAGCACCACAAACTAAGACTAGTTCATGTGTAACTGCATTAGACAATGAATATTGGACACTTCATCCTGTGAAGGGCTCTAGCTGCAGCACAGAAAACTACACTTAACAGGAGCTAAGAAACCTAAGGAATAAAAGTACATGTAGCTTTAATACAGTTACAGTATTAACTGCGTTAAGTAACATTTGCTTGGGTCTGCGGATTTCTAAACTACGAATCAGCCCTAAAGAAAAATACTGTGGACATCAAATCATCCAAATACTAATCACTAAAAGAGAACAAGTATATAGAGCTCAGGAGTTAGGAATCACAAATATACTGTTTTTGTTAAAAGTAGGTAAATCCTATTAAATGAAGAAAAAAAAAAAGAGGAAACAATAAAGCAAGTTTCATAAAGCAAACCACTGATTTAAATCTTGAGTAACTTTTACAAACACGAAGCTAGTAAATGTTTAACACAGGAATCATACTTAAAGCTGTAAATTTGGTTAACTGAAAATTAAGACTTTATGTTTGGAGGCAACTTTTATTATAAAGGACTAAACGCTAACCATGCAAAACTGACACAGCTAAAAGCCCAGATCTCAGATGTTTCTTCAGAACATGCAGTCTCCTCTTTTGAGTTCAAGCTTCTTTAGAAGCCTGACAAATCCTAGTTTTCATCCTCTAAACTAGAAGTATATGCAGCTAAAGAAAACTGCACAAATTCTTTTCTCCTCTTAGGAGTTTAATGTTTTGCAACCAGCTCTTGTGTTCTTAATTTTTGTCATCTGCTCCAAATTTGATTTTTTGGCAGCCTGAAGTAAGAGCAAACAAGTAATCTGTTGCTCATTTCCTACAGATGTAGTATTTCTGTTCTATAATCTAATTAGACTTTGCAGAAAAAGTGAAGGAGTTTGTCTTGGTTGTAAGTAGAGTGGTCTATCTACCAAGAAATCGATTTACAGAACTTTTAAAACAAGCAATCACCATTTTTAGGAGTGATCTCTTCACTGGAAACTGCAACCAAAGCATAAAACTACCCACAGTGTTTTTGACATTCAGTAAGACAAAACTTGTCATTTCTCAACTCAAGCATAGTGGCTTGGTCCAAGACTGCTTCTTCTAAGAGTATGTTGCCTTGATTTACTTGGTCATTGATCTGATATTTTGTCTCTTGCAGATGAATCCAGTAAGATTTCCAGCCTCTGAGCAACCATTTTCTTAGCTTGTGTATCAAGGATATAATTATTTTTTCCCAAGATAAATCTTATAATAAACACAAGTATTATTCCATAACGCTGTGGTATAGGCATGAAAGAGTGGGATTTATTTTGATAATGTGGTTACTTACAAGCACCCAGTTCAAACTGTTTTCTACAACTGATAAAATCTGCGACAGACTTCTCTAACCAATTCCTGTGAAGAGGCAGGAGGGGAAGCTAACCGGATAAAAAAGCCTACTGGACTGCAGGCAGCTTCCATCAGCAACTGCTCTACTGCTAGTATTACTAACCAAGGAGCACATAACATACAAACAGAAGTCGAAGCATTTTAAGAGCATACTGGCTCAGCCAACTACCACTGCCACCAGCTCACATCCTCCTGTAATAGGTCTCCTACAACTAGAAAGTGAAGGCTGATGAACCCTGAACTGTGTGCCCTAGTCTTAAAAAAACAGAGCAGCTGGAGAACAGAAACCATGAAGTGTTTGCTATCTCCAAAAGGACACAAAGGAATAAAAGCCAAGAGCACCGTAGGCAAATTCTAACAGACACAGTACGACAGCTGGAGACAGTCGTATCGCCACTGCCACATGCAAGGGGCTACCAGAAAAGTGTCTGAAGAAGCAGTTTTAACTGCAGATAAATGCATTTGGGACATCAGTATTTGAATCATTCAGTACTCATCTACGAAAGACTACAACAGCACAGAAACACCAGAGAACAGCATTTAGGCATAGACAATGCCTTTAGTGATCACACTTAAGGTAAAAAAAAACCACCATAACTAATTTTTTGCCAGTCAGCTGTGTCCAACTTGACATATTTGTAGTGTTCATTTTCCTTTTCCTTCCAGGGAGGTAAGCTTATTGATGAGTGTGAGTTGACAGGCAATCTCTGAAGATAAATATATTCTTACATGTCTTATGGCTCCTGTTACATGTTAATTAGTGACCTTCTATGTGGAAAAACACTACAGGATCATTTTTAAATCATGGTTATGAAGTAAGTCAGATAAATCTTGATACACTGATAGATGTGCAAGAACGGATGGTTAGGTTCTCACTTCACTTTCACTTACTTTAAATCTATATACCCCCAATTTTTGAAACTTCCCATTCCATGCATGTGTAGTAATTTAGGTTTTTTAAACATCTCCCTTGGATTCCAATGCAAAATTCTTAAGGGAAAAGACAAAAATTCACTCATGCACTCATACAAACAAACCAAAAAATCATCCCTTCTCATCATTTGTTTTGCAGGTACCACAACTATCAAGTGAACAAAAAAATTAAGTGCATTAATAATCTTTGGGTTCTTATGCATCGTATGAAATCATTTACTGCCATGCATAACCTTCATGAGGACTAGCTGAGCACATCTGATTACCAAAATAGGCAAGTATTGTTTATATTTCATAAACTGATATGTTTATCTCAGAGGATGTTTTGAAAGCCTCCAAAAATCTGGCAAGTGATGAGTCACTTTACATGCACTTCAAGAACATTTCAAGATGGGATGGCTCACACTTATGCCAACAAAAGTGGAAGCCAAAATAGTGCTTTGGGATGATAAATATGTATTTTTTTTCCTTTACTGCTGATGTATTAAAAACCACCTTGTAACTAGTAAGTGGAAAAGAGGAAGAGGTTATCTAATTGCATTTCAAATTAAGTTCTCCCATTCACTATTTTCAGCTGAGGAAAAGGATAACTGGAAACACTCCAGAATGCACTTTGCATTAAGACATAACAGAATTGGCATAACATGAAAATAATTTTTAAAGAGCCTTTAGAAGAAACATAAATCAACTGTCTGTCATGCCTTATTTGTTGCATGTCTGTGACCATCCTTTGCACCTGCTAACTGCACAAAACACGTAACATCAGGAAAACCACTCAAACCTTAATAAGAGACAATAGTGCTCTACTCCTCCAAAAGCTAAGCCAGACCACAACTGTTCTTTAAATCACATACAACTAATATCTGAGGTTCAGCAATCCAACTCTACTGTGTTCAGTTCTGGGCCCCTCAATTCAAGAAGGATGTTGAGGTGCTGGAACATGTCCAGAGAAGGGCAACGAAGCTGGTGAGGGGCCTGGAGCACAAATCCTATGAGGAGAGGCTGGGGGAGCTGGGCCTGTTTAGCCTGGAGAAGAGGAGGCTCAGGGGTGATCTTATTACTGTCTACAACTACTTGAAGGGACATTGTAGCCAGGTGGAGGGGATGGCCTCTTCTCCCAGGCAACCAGCAATAGAACAAGGGGACACAGTCTCAAGTTGTGCCAGGGTAGGTATAGGCTGGATATTAGGAAGAAGTTCTTCACAGAGAGAGTGATTTTCCATTGGAATGGGCTGCCCAGGGAGGTGGTGGAGGCACCGTCCCTGGGGGTCTTTAAGAAAAGACTGGATGAGGCACTTAGTGCCATGGTCTAGTTGACTGGATAGGGCTGGGTGATAGGTTGGACTAGATGATCTTGGAGGTCTCTTCCAACCTGGTTGATTCTATGATTTTACTTTAAGACACTACTGCCTACCAAAGGCCATATATATCATGGGTTGATTTCTCTGCATATAGAAACATTTAACTGCATTTTCGTACTGTGTAACACTTAGTAATCACACATATTTATGACTTACAATAACCTTTAATGGGTGAAAAGCTTCTGTATCGTGCTACTGCATGGGAAGTACAGTTTAGTGACATGTCTACACGAGAACCAAGGCTATGGAACATGAACTTTGTTTTTCCTTATGCTCATTTCAAGTTTTCCACTTCATCCCACAGGAGCCACTAGCCAATTGAGTTTTGCCTCTGTGTGCTGAGATCATATTACAGCCATTACTAACTGTCATGCCTCAAAGCTCTCTTTCCCCAAAGAACATTTTTTGCTCTACACTGTAGCCTTCTCTGCCAAGTGAAGCAAAGAATCTTTAAGTCCTGCCATGATTTTTCACCGCTTATACATTAAGTCTGAAACTATGATGAATTTAAGCACAAGATTTAAAAAATAACATGTCACCACCAACTGTTAAATTATGCATTATCTTCATAAGAGTCAGAATCTCTCAGCTGTGCAAAGTGGGCTACTGACAAAGAACTCCATCATGCTGGGAAGGAGTGGGGGTGATGCTGTAATGTGCCACACCAGATGGCAGATTTCAAACTTATCTGTGAAGTTTGAACTGAGTATATGCAGGACAGTAACAAAGACTGTCCATGAATGGACCCTTTCACTCATCAGACATAACTAGCTACATCAGCATGATCCACACAGTTCTCTATTCTCTCCCCACTATTCCTGTTTCTTTAGCACATCTCACTGAAAATAGCAACAGTTTCTGGGTGTAGAGTGACCAAAGCCAGAAAGCAAAAAATAATATGGGTAGGTGGAGTGGGACAAGTTAGTCACATAGGTAGGGGAAGTGATGACTACAAGTCATGCTATTACATCACTCATTGAGCCTGTATTCAAGCGTTCCATAAGCAGAAACCAAGACTTTAAAGTGTATGCCACTCATTACAACTAAAGTATGAAGACAAAATGTAACCTACCAATTTAAGGAAATGCACTGCTGAAGCAAGGATTTGGGAAGTTCAATTTAGCAAAAATTATGGAGGGCAGGGGTAGAAGCAACTTTTCTTAGTCAATGCATACAGAAGACTGAAGACAAGAACACAAGTGCAAACAGACAGTACCATCACCATGACAAGATCTCAAGACTACATAGTCTTTGATCACATTAATGATCACAGAGTCCAAAGAGATAGTGCTAAGAACTGTTATGAAAAGGAGAAAGTTAAATCATGATGACAACTAATAAAACAATGGTTTTAGACAACCCAGAAAGTGATAGACTGAGAACAAAAATGGTGGTCCTGAGTAATAAGACCCCCAAGAATTATCATGCCATGATGATGATGATGTATCTTTAGACCCAGAAGTTCCTACAGCACAGACTGTTAAGAGAAAGAGGAAGACAGCATCATTAAGGTGACAGTCCAATTGCTCAGGAAAGATTCGAATAATCCATTAGCACCAATGCATGCATTGCAGCTCTCCCATTCAGCCTCTAGTTCTTGGCTCCAGTACCCCTGCTTCACATCAGACCCCTTTGAGCCTATTCAATTCACCCAAGTAACACAGATCGAGGCCTAGAATAAAGTGGTAAGTTTTGGCATATTAAGGACCAGTAAGTGCCAAAGCTGAGACAAGGGAGGAGATGAGGCAGTGTAAATAAGAGCACTGGGGAAGAAATGATGAGAGGAAAGGGAAGTCGTATCCTCTCATCTTCAGTGGTTGTGGAATTGCAGCCTCTTTCCGTAACAATTACCACTATTAGCAGTCAGAAAGTACACTACATTACACATACCTCAAGTGGGCAAGTGCATGGCATGCCTTTCACAGGATTTCCCTACATTCCTAGGCCAAAGAACTCTAAAATAGACAGCAGAATTAATTTTACAGATAGAATACTGAAGTTAATAACTGCAAAGCATAACTTCCTTTTTCAGACAAGCACTTCCTCCCATCAAAATAGTCTTCCGTTTTACTTTTATTGGAATCACAAGAGGAAGAGCATTACCTTAAGTTGCAAAAGGAAGGATGACTTTTAAAAGTACCTAAACTGCCTGGGGAGGACAGAAAGGACTGGTCAAAAGGGCAGAGCTGCCAAGTACTAAGCTCTCTTGTAAGAGCCACAGCAGCAGAGAAAAATTCTAAAGGTCAGCTCAACCACAGTCAGTCTCAAGGAAGACAGGCAGAAAGAGGAGCTAACCTGAAGCACTACATGAGAATAACAAATCTCAAAACAGATTTACTATGGCCATGAAGTAACTGCTTCTCTCACTTTTTTAATCAGAACTGTGTTTTTTTTTCCTATATGAGCACTTCTTCAAAGGCTCCTTCACTAGAGGGATGTCCTCTATTAGAAACAACACCACTGAGCCAGCTGTGCAGGTGGGAGAATTCAACTCTACTAGGAAAAGGTGTTTTGGTTCACAACCTGGCCACAAAGATTACTAAATCCTTGAACAGTAGTTTTCAGCAACTAAATGAATGAAACACAAAACAAACTTTTGTTAGCACCTTGGGCTCCTGCCTATTTATAAGGTGAATTTCACCTAAAAATCATGGCCACTAAATCTCCTACAAACTCCAAAACAGATGTTATTTTCCCCTTTTCCATTCACCACTGATGAGGAAAAAAAATTGCTCCTGAGTCAAATGTCCCATCCCATTACATAACAGTTTTAATACCAAACAGCTGAATACCAATTCTGTAAACCTGAGGAAAAAATTCTCAAGAGTTTAAAACGTTCCTTAAGCTACTGAAATGAAGAACTGAACAAGAGAAAACAAAGCAACATTGTCATCGAGTGTAGAGCTTTCGGCTCTCAAGAGGACAGCAGGATTTGGCTCTCAAATTACCAACGTTTTCTGGTTACCTCTATCAAAGGAATCATTCTTATCAACTTATCTGGGCAGAGAAACAATGGCCACATTCTTACGAGAAGCAATCACCGGGTATACAAAAGCATCTCTCACATGTTTGGGATAAAAGCTTTTGGGGGTGATTTTGAGCCTTGCAGTCAGCGGCTAAGACCTCAGCATCTGAGAAGGCAACTGCAACACTTGCAGCAATATAGATTAGTTTCCTGTGAAGCCGAAGCAACTTCTTGACCTTCTCTTTATTGGTTCATCAACATCAAGTTATTAAAGTGCGGCAGATAGTTTGCTGATTGCTTGAGCCATCAAAGAACTAAAAAATGTGAGAGACAAGGAAGGTAATCTTACTAATGTCTCAAGTATACCACTCCTGAAGGAAGAGAGGCTGAGATCTAGAGGGAAATCTGAAAAATCAACTGCAGAAAACACCCTGAATTCTTAAAAATTAAGAAAGGCAAGATTCAAGTCTTTCTTGTGCTATGGGAGTTACACAAACAATTTAAGTAAATGATAGTTTCAGCCAAGAGAGAGCAAAAATGCAATATTGTCTAATTTTCTACATTAAAAGAAAAAGATAAAATCACTGCAACTAAGAGCTGGAGAAGCCAAAAATAAGCCTTGCCACACCACAGAAAGAAAATGACTGACAAACAACAATCAATGATTATCATAGCCTAGCTTCAACACTTAGGCCTACAGCAATAATGCAAAGGTTTGCATTTTAACTTTCAAAGAGAAAAGGACACATTTCTGCCTACCTCTGTTTTGTTTCATTCAGTACGAATCAGTAATAAAAATGAAATGAAGACCAACTTCTTATACAAAACCAAAATTTACCTAAACTGTCACTTATTCATTTCTCACTGTTTTAAATAAAGATTTATATCTAAGTGTGACCTTGATGAGTTGATTATTAGACTGACAAGCCTGCATCACTCACTAAATCAGATGAACTTCTGTTGCAGATGGGCAGAGGCATGCTTTCAGCACAGCTCAAGCAAATTAGTGTTAATTATTGATTAGAATAAATTCAGCTTGTTCCATTTTTCCTCCCATAAAAGAGAACATACATACTAGTACAACTGACTTTTGAACAGAGCAAATTTCTGTTTCATAAAGTAGTGGTCCAAGACAGCTTCTAGTTTATATTCTCTCAATTTACTGGAACATTTTCCCCATTTCCTCACACAAGTCACCAGTACTTTCAGCATTCCCCAAACTGGCTGTGTTTTTACTGAAAAGTCTCCTCTCTGATAAAGCAACATCAAGGCACTAAATCAGAATCTGCCATTACTGCATTCCAGGCATCAAGATCCCAAATGAGTATCACCTATTGCTGTATTCCAGCCCAGTTGCTTCTCTGTATGGTCTGATCAGTTGTATCCTCCTTTTTCAACAGCCATGTGCTATTCAGGTTTAAATTAAAAACAATGCATAAGATGTAGTTAGAATAAAAACCATTAACTAGAAAACATAAAAATCCATGACTGTCTTAGGAGGAGATCAGGTAAGCCCTTAAAAAAACAAAAGGAAATACATATTCTTTAAAAAGACTCCTTGTAGACAGAAACACCCATAGCACATGCAGTCCATGCAAAAGCAATCTTAATCTTCCATCAGTCTGCTGTACTGCACATGTTGAGCTAGGAGTGTTAGCATGGAGGAAAGGAACAACAAAAACAGTTTGAAAAGAGCAAAATCTTGAATTAATGACACTCTACCTCAGTGATTGGTTGTCCTTGTGATGTTAAGTCCAGTTCCTGAGGTCTCACCACCTTATCAATATCCAAAGAATCCATGCTGGAAGCTGCAGAGGTTATGCTGGAACGGGAGGAGTTACTGATTGAGCGCACCTCAGCATCACTCACTGTGCCAGCAGATGCTGTCCTCCTGTGCTGAGCAGTAACTACTGGTTTGGTGTCTTCTGCAATAGACTGTTGGGCTGCCTCATCCATGCTCAACGAGGCCTTCTCTAACTGTGCCGTGATGTCATCCAAAGATACGTTTGCATGTAAGGGTTTAGTCACCTTACCAGATGAGGGAGATAATCCTTTCACGCTGCTGTGCTTAGTAGGTCTGCTAGCAGGTGGTTTCTGAGCTTTGGATTCTGTGGCAAGGCGTTTCACTGCAGCATTGTTTGCTGAATGAGACCCAATGCTGCTGAGCTCCTGCTCTATGGAACAGAGATCAGCCATGAGGGCATCTAGATCCACAGTTTCCCCCTGATTCAGGGCTTCTGCAACAAACAAGAGTTTTTGGTATGTGCAGTTACTTCATTTGTCTGTACAGTTTCTCACTTTGTCTTAGCAACTTAACAGAGTTAGGGAACAAAGGAAGCTGTATTTTCTTTTCCCGTTTGTCCTGCAAAAGCTCTGTTCCCAGCTAAGCAGAAATGTATTTGTACTACCACCCCTGACCAGTCAAAATGCAATTAAAAAAATAAAGCTGTTTAGGTTAAATATATTTGCCAAGAGAAAAAAAAAAATCTATGGTAAGTTTAAAATGCTGGTCTGTGCATAGAATCTAAAAATACATTTGTATAATAACATGCCTCAGCTTCTCAAAGAAGTGTAGGTGTTTTGCTAAGCATTTTCTCCTACAGCAATGAAAGATATGTGACACTGCTTTCAAAAAAACCTAAAATACTAGACACATACTCAAGCTTTTAAATTAAGGCTTACTGTAATACAAGCAGGGGAAATTTTTCAACAAGGAAAAACATTATTTTTGTTTTATGTGAAAGAATTCTGTAGCTATATTCCTACATCCTATCCCATGAAGTAAGATGCTCTCTCTCCCCATTTAACAGATAAACATCAATTCATTCTTTCATGAGACCAGATCCCAGAATGTAGATTTCTGTGCAGACTAGACTACAATTCTCAGACACTGGATGCTGTTAAAATCCTACTGCTTTAGGATACTCAAAATTCTGTGTCATCAGAAACCAATGTCTTCAGTAAACATTTCTCACTTAGGCTACAAGTGTATGTCTTACTATCTTCTAATCTATAACTGGAACAGGTTTCTTTTCCTCAACATTTGAGGGAGAAAATAATTCCACAAACCATTCAAATTGTACATGGAGAAGCGATATGAGAAGTTGGCAAGATTGGTTTCCTGACGAAGAGGTGATCTCTTCACTGGTGCCACAGGCTTGTCTGTATCCAAACTCTGGAAAAAAAAACAACAAAAAAAGCAGAATGAAGATTGAGAAGCAACTAGATAAGCAAATCTTCAAGATGAATGAAAATTAATTTTCATTAAGATAAATTTCTCCAAAACTCCTGGCATATAAAGAAACAAATTTCTTTTTTCAGACTTTAGACTGAAAAGACATGACACCATACTACAGAAATTTATCTTCAGGTGTTTAGTGGAGAAAAGACATTAAAAAAATAGGGAGGTTTTAGAAGCAAAAATGTTAAACAGTTAAAGTAAACTCAGAACTGCTGAAAATTGCAACAGCTCCAAAAGTTTATGATTATGAGAATCAAGGCAAGAGTTCCTTCATGTAACTTGTACCATAGAGCAGGATAAACATTAATGCAATCTGCATCATTGCCAAACAGTGCTCACACCTGCTGCAAAATCTATGACAAGATTTTATAAGGCTTTTGTTAGATCAATAGTGAAAGAAGGCAAAGTGAATTCAAACAATCTCATGGGCATCTTAAAAATTACAAAGCTTTTAAAAAGCAATTCTATGTGAAATGGAATCTGGATCCTACTTGCAATCCCCTCAACGTAAACACAGAGGAAATCTAAAAAAGTTAAAGTTCAAGGAACTCAGGGATGGAAAAAAACCAACAACTTCTTTCCTCCTACTGCTCTCAGAGGCCAGCCTGATAAACAGCAACAAATGCTGAAACTACAGGAAAATGCAGTTTGGAGATCATTAGCTCTAATGACCTGCCTCTGTTGGGACATTGTTTGGGACAGCTGTATCAAGACATGATTACTTTCCAAACAAATGAACTGAGACACAGCTAACTGCACTAACTTGTTTATACAAAACCATATGAGGTCATTCAAAGTTTTTTGGGGGAAATGTAATTTTTCAATAGTCTCAAAAGACAGAAGGGCAGCTGTCAGGCTATGTTGCAAACCATGTTGTATAGCAGTATGAAGGCAGGAAATAATGTGGATCTTCCCTCACCATAACTGCTAATGGGCGTGAAGAAACGTGCATGGATTAGCACACAAATTGCAACATTAACATGAAGCCTGTGTATCTGCAGTGTAGCTATAAGCCCCGAGTAAAGTCTGCTTGGATGTTTTAGGCTGCTAAAATGTGAAAAAAAGGGGCAGAGCCCACACCATCAAAAGGGTCCAACTTACCATTAAAAATTCTGCATACAAAGTTACAAAACCCAGTAAGAATTACAATACACAGGTCTCACATGATCGTCCATTCACCTCAGAAGGCAGCATTCTTTATCATCCTTGCATACTTGCAAGGATGTGTACTTGCATACACAAGTGTGCTATCTATATTTAGATCTTGCAGATCCAGGTTTAACAAGACGACAACAGAGATGAGCTAATCATGTGGCAGAACTTAAAAATCAGGCTCAATTTCCCTTCAGTCTTTGGGGAAGATAAAGATGAGAAAAGCTGCCTCTTCTCCATCATACTAGAACTGCAGATAGCATACCTTTGCTTAAGTCTAAATGACAAAGAGGGAGAAGATTAATTCATCAAGCTCACACAGGTGAATAAAACATAGCAGGCAGCCAAAGAGAAATGGCTTTTCACCCCAGGAGTCTGGCATTCCATGCAAAACAGGATCTGCTTGTGAAGGAAAAGCACCAGAAAGAAGGAGATGCCAAAAGAAGATCAACTGCCTCGATGCAGAAAGCAAACTCTGGAATAACAGTGAGCTCTCTGGGGCGTGTTAGGGTACCTAAACATGTCAACAGTGGCAATATTCCCAATTTTTTTGTGAACAAATAAATGTCCAACCCTGTGTTCTCAGATATAGCCCACTTCTAACCAGCTAAGGTCAGTATTTTGTTGTATACACAAGGAAACAATACCAATTCCACAGTTGTCTGAAAGAACCATATCCTTTGAGAAAGGGCATGCTATCAGGCTGTACAAAATTAATTTAACAACTTTTGAGATAAAACAAGCAAATTTAGAAATGTTAGAGTAGTGAGCTGGTCATATGCTACAGTCTACTCTGCTGCAAGGGTCAGTGCTAATTAGTTAGCATCCAACCAAAAAGGAACATATAATAGTTATGAAAAATTATTCTGTAAGATGATGGAAATCTCCCTAACCTGTGTAAGTTTGTCCAGTTCCCCTAGCCAGGCCCCAAACATCTTGTCCAGATCCTGATCTTCCTTATCACTGTCTTCTTCTGCACCATGGTCAAGTTCTTCATCTGATAATTGCTCCATCTGGGGGGAAAAAAAGAGAAAGTATGAGACTGAAATTGTTTAACTGCCTAAGAAAAGTGGTGCCAGCTACTGAGTTTCTAGAAAGGTGTTCCAAAGTAATAGCGCATCTCTGTCCACAAGCTTTATAAAAATTGTGTAACAGCAGTTTATTATCCTGCCCCCAAGTAAAGACTTAGTGTGAACACTACAATAGATAATTACCAATCCATTCTTGCAGCTCACTTTTGTCAGAACCATGCAGAAAAAGATGAAGAGTCCACAATATTTAACACATGCATTGATTGCCAGCTATTGCTGGCAGTCTATGGACTTTACATTACAAAAATTCAACACTTGTCCAAGGAATTCAGCTGACCACAGTTAAGCAGCACCATTCAATACTGCACTGCAAATAGCTGACTCTACATATCTGTAAAGAGTAATGCCAAACATGCCACAAAGAATGCCAGCAATACATCCCAGGAACAGTTTAAATCTTGGACACTGTCCAGATTACTTCAGTGATAACATGCACAGTTGTTACCCAACAAAGAAACTCCTCTCTGGAATCTTACAGCTATCAGACCCTCCTACATTCAACAAATTTGAGTGACTGAGATAAAGTCTTAACCTTTTTCAAAGGTTATCTGTTATCACAACAAAGGAAATTAATATTTTCATAAATAAGTATTCTATTCCTCAAACAAGTTCTCTAAGCCTCTTACACATAGCCAAGATACACATGCCTCCATGGGTACATCCACATTTTCAAAACCCAAGATCTGGTTCAGAATGAAAACATGCATGCTAGAGGCAGTGGCAGCAATTCAGGAGTAAGCAGGCATTGCAGAAGAGTAAATTATAGGGATGTACTACAGAATGTCCAGAGAGACACAAGAACAGATCACCACTAGAAGCTACACACAAAAAAAAAATATCATGGTGTGCTCTACAGCTTGATTTGGTCAAGTCAGTCATGGTGTATGCAGTAGTTTTCTACACAGCTTTCAGAAAGCATCAATTTACACATCAGATTTTAAAAGTATAAAAATCTAAATGCTAGTTTCCAAGAAAAGACAAATCTTGGTCTGAAAGACATCGTGGCATTGCGTAAGTGCACTGATGAGAACCGTTACAAAAGATGATAAAGGTGATCTCAAGAAAAAGCCTGCTTAATCCAATTTTGACTTTATGTAACAGTTCATGCTAAAAAACGTCAAGATTTAAAATTACATGTTCCTTCTATTTATATATTGCTTATATTTCACTTTCTCATGATGATCTGCAATTTTGAGATCAGCAGAAGCCAATGCCTCCCACAAGATACTGTCATCCAGTTGCTCCAGGAAAAGCCATTTCAGTCTCAAGAGATTTTACTTTTGAAGGAGAGCACCATATAGGTACTTACCTTAAAGGGGCAACAGTATTAAAGCTAGCCTGGTGTGGCATACTGCACTGAGCAAACACTAAACAGACTAAATTCACCCTCTGAATCTCATTTCTTCCAACACTTATTTTGAGTTCTGTTAAGTACTTCTAGCACTTCAGGGAGGCTCTACCTAAAATCTAAGAGTGATGCTAAAACAAGGTGGTGGGGGGGGTGAAAGGCCAAAATGTTTATGTAACAAAAATGTATCCTTTCACCAAGGCTGCACCAGTTTTTCTGTTCTGTAAGTCAGGTGCACCCACCCATGTAAGATTCCTCCCCAGGAAGTCACTTGAAAGTCTTCCCATATAGAAATGAAGACAGCAGAAAGACAGCAACTCGTTTTTGCCTGAACTTCTGCAAAACAAACAGAAACTGGATTCCACCTCCATGCTCCTACAAAGCTTTGCTTTACTACTCCTTAGGCTTTACCATGGACCAGAAATGTGGCAAATTAAAGACAAAACACATTATATTTAAGATTACATGTTTGTATTTGATAGCTTAGCATTTCTCAATGCCTAGATACACTTGAAGTAAAGAATTTTTATTTGAAGACTAGGGGAAGCTTAGTGTGCTTTAGGAAGTATGACTGAACTGGAAATTGTGATGTAAACCAGGCAGAACTCAGTATTTACAGATACTTCACACTGCTAGCTTTTCTGTCTGAGCTATTTTTGCCGCTCTACAGTTAGATGGGATGTATTTTGTAGTGTATTCTATGGCACTGTTCATAACTCATCCTTTCATTAAGAAAGGAGCTTGTTCTTTTTACTAATATTTATGAGTATCTAAGCTGTGGAATGAAAACAGCATTCTCAGTTCCCCATAAACTGTTGCCTGCTTTAGCTATTTTAGCTTGGCATCAGAACACGGCTTTAGTTTCAGTTACTCTGAAGACAGAATTAGCAGCCTAAAGAAAACTTCTACAAGTAAAGTACTGTTGTGTCAGTAAGTCTGGCAACTAAACCCTGCAGTAGTTGCCAGCTCCTTGTAGTCCCCACCCAGGCTTCCTAACGTCAGCTGCATTTCCTATGTGCCTGTCAGCATTCACTTGCAAGAGACACACAGAGCATAGTGTCTCACTTAAGAGACAGCTAATATTAACTTGCTAGCTCTGTAAAAGGGATCTCTCTCAGCATTACAGGAAGGAGATATCCCAAAGGACCTCAATTAAAGGAGTAATGTGATAAATTAAGGCAGAGACTAAATGTTCAGATAACAGTGTCTAAACTTTTTAACACAAATACTCAAAACAGTAACGACTTAAAAAGAGGGAGAATTCCAATTACAAAGCCTAACATTTTCTTTTTTATGACCATTTTCTTTCTCCAGATTGATCACAGCAAATATGTACCACACCTGAGCAATCACAACTTCATTGAGAGTTATCAAACCTTTCTAAGGATGTGCCATTTTTATTTATAGCAAGAAAGAAAAATGGTGTAAGTTTCAGGGTTGGAGGCTGTGTGTGTTTTCTTGCTTGTTTTCATATTTAAATGAGCCATTTAGATCTAATTTAGTTCTAAGAAATAGAAAATAAATGTATTTTCTGCAGTAACACCATTAAGTAAGGCACTTACATGCCTAAATCATTTAAATGGCAGCAGATGTTAAGTAGCTGCTGCTTCTGCTTAGGCTGATACCAAACAAAGTGCCAAAATAATTTTAGAATTCAAGTTACTTGCTCAAGTGTATGTCAGAATAGAAGTTAACGACAATAAGCAGCATCACTGAGGGATACATAGATAAAATAAGGCACCAACATGGCATAGTCTTCCATATGAAAGTAAGGCTTCCTGCACTTGTGTGGTCTATGTACTACTACTGCATTATCCACTATGAACTGCATCACTCAGCTTTAACTCTTTGCAACACTATTTAAACAGGAAGACACATAATTGCTGTAAGTCTGTAGCCTAGTGTAGAAAACATTTCACTACATTTGTTCACCTTCATGAAGCACAATATTCTACAATTATTTTATGAAAAATTACTGAGGCCTTCATTAGAAGTTAATGAACATCATTAACATTTAATCACAACCTACTACTTTAATATTTAGGGAAATAATTTAAGGGGAAGCAAATCAAACATTTACTCTTTCAGGCTGATTCTTAAACAAGCCATTGCAACTTTTATTATTCAAGGACAGGCAAGGTATAATACGATATAAAGACACACAAGGAAAGATGAAAAGCTCATGAACAGTAATTGAAATACAAAACTTTGTCACCTTCAAGAAAAGTCATCGCTGCAAAATTACAAAAGTAACAAACTGCTGTCACCAGAAAGCAACACCCTTAGAGGAAGTAAGTTATAATCAAAAGCACGCTTCTCCTTCACTTGAGACTCCATTGTGCAGAACTGCACTTTGAGATAGTAGTTCCTACCTTAAATCAATTGAGTTAAAGATTACAGGAATTTTTATTTATGAAAACTATTTCCCTATAATGAAAACATTCTGCTCTGGAAAGAAAAAAGTAGTTGCAAAAGAATCATACTGAAATATTTGTCTACACTGCACTTAATGATGGAAAGATTACCAGAAAAACAAAAATAGAATTCCAACTGCAACTGGAAATGCCTATGAGCTTAAAGGGTCAGCAACAAGAATGTTTATTTACTGTAATTTCAGAAGCACTGTAATAAGCATTTTGAACTGGAGTTGCTTAAGTGTGTTCAAAGGCAACTGACAGCATAAAATCTCCAAATGAAAACAAACTATGTTTTCACCCCCCAACCCTTCTTTTATTATTTGAATACAAGCTAGCACAAGCTCATGCTTGTAACTGAACTAAGGGCTTTCTTTCTAAAAAACAGCTATGGAACTTGCTGCAAATCTGTAAGGATAAAGTAGACAATACAAAAATGTTCAAAACACCATCTGAGCAAGTAACTGGATTTCCAAAATGTAAAATCTAGCCCTGAGAACCAAAATGAACTATTATATACCATGCTCTGGTTTAGAAAACATAGTCTGTTTGGAGCTGCTTTAGAAGTCAGAGTTCTTCCATTTGTGATCGTATGTCACAGAATCACAGAATGCATCGGGTTGGAAGGGACCCTTGAAGGTCATCTTGTTCAATCCCCCTGCAGTGAGCAGGGACATCTCCAACCAGATCAGGTTGCTCAGGGCCCCATCAAGCCTGACCTTGAATGTCATCATGCCAGTATCTATTTCTGTTTAAGAAGTTCTGTTTGACAGAACATTACAGTAGTATACCATACGAGCACATAAACACAGTGTGCACACTAATACTACGCTGAGGTTCTAGCAGGTTTTTACTTCTAATATTCATTCACTTAACTGCTTAAATAAGTTTACTTACATAGAAAAAAATGTAAATGCTTTCATAAAACTGACAGCCAGGGCTTGCATCCACATTTCTATACACTTTCATGACATTCTGGTAAATAATGAAAGGTAGTTATGGCACATAAATTATTTGTTTCATATTAATATCCTGTCCTCATATCAGGGATCAGATCCATTGTGTTTTTCAGTAAAACACTTACATAAAATCTTATGCTATAACAGAAACTAACATTTCTCCTTTAAATGTCATACTGCAGCACACTAAGCCAACAATAAGCATAAAATATTATGAAATAAACTGATCTTGAAAAAGATATATGAAGGGGGATTTTAAAAGTCTTGGGAAATATTTTGTGCATTTTCTGACATATTTTAACCCAGCTTACACTAAGATTAATCTAAATGAAAACCTGAACAAAAGAGCTTCTTTTTTTTCCTTTTAGCTTCCAATACCAGAGGTACTGAGTACATCTCTTGCCGCTCCTGGAGGCATTCAAAAAATGACTGGATGAGGCACTTAGTGCCATGGTCTAGATGACTGGACAGGGCTGGGTGATAGGTTGGATTGGATGATCTTAGAGATCTCTTCCAACCTGGTTGATTCTATGATTGATATCAAGACTCCCTACAGCACACAGCCATTCCAACACCTCTCAAATTCAAAAACTAAGGTACAACTCCCTCAGCCAGAACTTCAGTTTGAAAATATCCCAAATAAAAATCTTTGGTCAAGTAAGATTGCCTCCTTCAATATACTTTTTGAGCCAACTTTGAGGTTTGTTTTTCTTTTTCTTTAAGCCACGCTTTAGGCTATCATTTTCCAGACTTGTAGTCACACAACATGGCAAGAACACAAAGAGTGTCTGATAAAAGATTAAATCCTTGGCCATTTCAGTAAAAGCAAAGAGACCTATTATAACCAACAAGCTTATATATCTACTGAGTTAAAATTATGCATTTATGTATTATACAAAGGTAGCATCTGTTGCCACACCCTAAAGAACAACTCATGTCTGTGTGCTCTTTTTTACCAGCAAAACAAGTAAACCTATATATGTAGTAACACTTTAAAATTGAAAAATCCTGAATCTATGCCTTGCACACATGAAGAGGTTTACATACTAAGGAGTACTGCAGGTGACCTCTTGAGGTCCTGGATAGCAGTATCTGTCTCAGTGCAAGATCCAAGAAAGAAATAGTTGCACCTCATCCCACACTAGACTGATAATCTAATTAAGGTATATAAAGCATTCATAGTTACTAATGTATTTCAATACTGGGTCACTGGATTATTAAAGACCATAATAACCTTTAACTCAAGTCTACTACTCGTTTCCTGCCTTTTTTCCCCCCTCCCTTCTCAAGTTATTAAGGATGTCTTCTTTATACCAACCCATTGTCTGTCACATCTGTATTGTCCAACTCAGCTGCATCCCAGCTATCAAAAGAAGCAAAGAATTCAGCACTACTTTGGAGAACTACCTTTATTTGATTCTTTACCTATTTTGTTTGTTTGGGTTTTTTTAAAAATAATTAGTAGCAAGTTGGCCAAAGAGAATGAACAAATGTTTATGCACATGGGGTTCCCAAGATGTTTTTGTTTAAATCAAAATAGAGTGTTGGACTTAAGCAGTAAATCCTACTCTTCAAACATCGTTAAGAGCTGAACATGAAACAAACAAGACTTATTCAAAGCAAGTGGGAGAAGGAAGACAAATAATTATAGAATATGATAAAAAATGTTTTAAAGGCAATTTGCAGTTTGAGCATATTTAATTTTCAAGTGTTTCACGTGGCTGGTTTGGACTGCAGAAATCCAGCAAGTATGAAAACCAGGCAGTCTCACTGCAAGGCCTTTTTCCTCAGGTTTTGTCAAGAGACTCAAAACTTCACAGCTCAAAATATCCCCTCCCTTGACCCACTGATCTGGGCTGGATCTCTGAAACTATGAAAGAGTGTCTGAAAATGCATGTTTTGAGTCGTAAACAGGCTAGAGTCTGAACAGAAGATCAATTAAAAGCTGCTGTAAGTAACAGTTAACTTTTAGCCAAACATACACAGCATGATTTCTAAAGCTACTCCTAAAATGAGGCACATGCCTGTACAAGAACTTGCCTTTGCCTCTAGCTGTTTGTATTTTAACTCCAGTCAGACAACAACCTTTTCACTAAGCTCTTAAAAATAGTTCTCTTTCGGTTATCTGCAAGTTTGCAACACAAATCTTTCCAGTAACACCAGTAAACACATAACTTGCAAAAGTTTTAGCAACTGCTAATAAGTTTTTTTAAAAAATCAACTGGAAGAAGAAAAAAGTTTTAATTAGGTATCAGGTGGTAACATCAAAGCAAAATGTCTTACTGTTCCTGGAATCCCCTCAAATATACTAGTTCTGTATACAGTAAATACAGGTTTTCTAAAACTCAGCACTGCTCATGAGTGCACTCTTAGACTTTTCAGATTACAACAGGCTGTTCAGCAGGTACCTCTAGAGGTTCTGATCAGGAGAAGTCAAACGTACCACAGTTGCTCCCCTGTTCTTCCACAGATTCAGCATCAAATCTTTAGAGTGAAGCCGTGTGTTAAGCAGGGATATGACAACAGAATACTCTTCACAGACAGTACAAATATGAAAGAACAGAGCTCTTTTTGGCTGGCAGCATGGAAACAGAAACATCTAGTTCTCTGTATTCACATGCACTGCAGCTACAGCATCCCTTTCCCTTTGTATTTGATCAAAATCATACACTCCCCCCTCTAACTTTAGTTGACACAAGTGCACACAATTTCCTGAAACAAACTGCAGATAGTAGAATATTCAACATCTTGACTTCTAACAAACAATGGGAAATACTTCTGATGTGTCACAAACTCACACACAAAATACCCACTCACTCCTTTGTGTGAAGGCTTGAAGAGGTAAAATGCCAAGTGGATCAAGTTCTACCATGTATTTCACAGCCTTGTTTCTCATTCTCACTTAAGCTGCCTTAGTAGCATAATTTCTGTTTATATTGACTCTAACTTTCCATAATTACAGTTTTAATTGGTCTCCATGAAGTGACCCCTCGTATGTCTTTCTTTTTGTAAGAGGAGACATAGCAAAATCACCAAAATATCTACTGAAGAATCTAATTGCATCTAAAATCTGTGCTGCTGAGAAGGCACACAGTAAAACCTTTATTCCCTCCAATGTATTTCAGTGCCTGTCTCACATCTAGCCAAACAGATGCTGTCTTGGAAAGAAGGAGCTTTATCAACCATTGTGTCCCATTTCCTGAACCATGATTCCAGCCAGAGAACCCAAGTGGGCACTACAAATCCCATAAAAAGAGCACCCTAGATGATGTCATGTCTTGCAGCAGATTCTTTCTGAAGACAACCTGAAGACAGTTCTAAAGAATTGCTTATCAGTTAGCTAAAATATTTTCCAAGAGGATAAAATGTAGGCACTCTCTAAAACAATGACATTCAATAGTTGCAGAATCCAAAATCTTGGTCTTACCAGCCAAGACTAGAGAATTTGCAGTGTGAAAACAGAGTGAGACTGTGAAAGCTAAGAAAAGGTTATAGCTTTAAATCTGTATCAGGCTACCTTCAGTAGGCAGAGATGTACTTAAAAACACACATTAGCTCCAATTTTCTTTGTTATGTAGTTATCACAACACAAGCACTATTGCAGCAACTCTTCCCATTCAAGTTTAGCTTTGGAATCACATCCACAAAGAGTAACAAACATCAACAAGCTGATGAAGAGAGAGGCAGAATGAAGCTTAATGTTGTAACTTCAAGAAGTGTATGTCTGTAAATATTTGTTTCACATAAAGAATATTTTAAAATATTAGCAGAAAGTAGACAGAAGATGCATTTTGTATTATAAATGAAACAGAAATACCCTGCAGCAGCTGCAACTTTGATAAGACAGCTAGATATCAAGGAAAGGCTCCACAGTCAAGCTAAGCTTTGTTACACAATTTGAGAATGCACAAATTCAAAGCTTTAAGGGGGCTATTTACATTTGACTCCAGACAACATATACTTGGAACATGCTCATGACTGTATTAGAAGAGGACAGAAAACCACAATCAGGTTCATCTGCCTTAGAGATATTTAGATAAATGGTAAATTTTGCTGGAATAAATGACCATTACAAAACATCTCTCTCTTAACCACTGAAGAACCACAAGAGACTCACAAGTTCTGCTATTTCAGCCCTCAATTTTTCTTTCAGACAAATTCTTCCTACAAAACCTTGACTACACTTCCAACATGTTGCAGGCCATTAAACCTCCCCCAGTTGAAACTGATGGAGCCTCTAAAATAACTGAAAAACTACTAAGAAAATAATTTTCAGAAGCCTCTAAAAGGTGACTCTTGGTCCATACAGATTAGAAAAAAGAAAAGCCTTTAGACACTTCTTGCCAATTTGATCTGAGAGAGAGGCAAGCACATTTCTGCCAGCTCTAACCATTAGTTTGAGTATGCAGCAAGTCAGACTACGCAAGCATCTCAGAACGAGAATTCCCCTCCTCACACCACTGGGCTCCTTGCTTTGCTTTCCCAATTCTATTTCAGAAAACCCAACACTCCAAAACATTTTATTGTGAAGTGGGGAAGAAGGGAGGAGATGTGCAGCAGCAAAGGGAGAAGACACAGCAGGCAACTTTTTTCAGTCCTGAAGCATAATAATTCAATTACAGTTATTATCCTAATGCATTGCTGCAAATGACAGGAGAACACTAGGGGCAATGTAGGTAAAGCTTTTGCCACAAGGCAAGTGGATGAGAGTGTGTGCATCTCAATAACCTGATAGACTCACGCGTTCCAATCTGTCAGCCGGAAGCTCTGCTAAAGTATACATAAAAATTTCAGAAATGGAAAACAAAAACTTAGATGTCTGAACTTCTACTGAAACTTCCCACTGGCTTTAAATGACATTAAGTTAAAATGCAAGCCAGCAACATCTTTGTATGCATTTACCAGCAAAACTACAACAGCACACCAGGTGAAAGAAGGTAGAAAGATTTCCATTCTACAGATAAGGACCAAGACAAGGAACACAAAGCAAAATGCTCATGGTTTGTGAAGATGAAACAAGAAAAACTGCCTGCATCCACAGCTGTACCTTCAACATTCTGCATGTACCAACAGAACACAAAATCTGATTAAAAAGCAGAGAAACATGCATGGAATTCTGCATAAAAGGTTAAAAGATTCTATTTCGCAATGAGGACATTTTCAGATATACTACTAGCAAGAGTCAAAATGAGGATACAAAAGGTCTAACACATTTTGCAATGCCTCACTCGTCCGTCTCTTTCCTCTGTTGATGCTAATGTTCACTGAATTACAGTAGATGAAAAAGATGAAAAATAAACGAGTAAGTCAAATTCAAACAATAACACACAACAAAATCAAGGCTGTCTTATTCTGTAGGAGGACCTCACAAGAGCCTTCAGAAGGATTTCAACAACCAAAACATAAGCAAAACATTTTTTTGTTATGCAGATCAACTTTCTTCACTCTCAGGCAGTACACAATTCCATCCCTATCCCTGCTGTTCAAAACGCAGGTTGTATTTACTATTCTCCTCACAGGCAATGCATAAAAAAGGTACTTCTATATCGGTGCCATTGGGTAAGGAAACCTAGAGAACAGGAAACTTCTTAATTCAGGATCAGCAGGTGACTGAAACTGCATGAAGGGATGTGGACTCCATAGGAGACTATGTCTCAAACAATACATTAGAAGAGACACAGAATGAAGAAACAGCTTGGTATACACTCACAGTTAAACTTAATGGGCATTGAAAAACACTTGTTGTTAGCTAGATTTAAAGGAAATCTTTCCACTACCAACACTAAACTAAGCACAATTTAAGAATGCAACTGAAGCAGGTAAGACTACATTCCTTCTGCTCCCAGACTGATCGCTCCACAGGTACCCAATCGATCTTCAGTACTGCACAGTAGATCTCTTCAATACAGAAAAGTATTAGGAGTCACAACGTAAACTAATTTTTGTGAGCTCACTTGCCTCTTGCAGCCTCATCTATTCCAGAAAAGATTAGGTAATTATTCTTCTCAATCAGCAGACTAAGAATATCAATGAATTTTGTAATTATACTTGGCCTTATGCATACATCCCAGGAAATACCCAAATACATCTCTCTACAACTACCTGAAAAGAGATTGTAGTGAAGTGGAACTTGGTCTCTTCTCCCTAATAACAAGTGACAGAATGAGAGGAAATGGTCTCAAGTTGCACCAGGGAGGATTTAGATTGAATATTAGAAGATTATTCCTTGAAAGGATTCTCAAACTGGAATAGGCTCCCCAGGAGGCAGTTAAATTGCCATCCCTGGAGTTGTTCAAAAGATGCATAGATATTGTGTTACTGGGGCATGGTTTAGCAATAAGCAGTGCTTATTGAAGACAGTAAATATGAAGGATCAAAACACCTAGGAGAAAGTAAGAACATAATTTAGGTCAAAGTATCATGGGAGTGAGAACATTTCCTCACAAGACTCTGAGCTACTCTATGCTATAGTAGTTAAAAGCTACTTTTTGCTCAGTGAACCTTCTCAAAGGTTAAAAATAATCACTATGCTCACCTAAGATACTACACCAGACACTGGGAATCTGTATGATGTGTGTACTATCTAGGCTCAGAAGTTGCCAAATCCCTTTCAGCAAGGGCCTAGTGACAGACTATAAACCATAGATCAAAAAACAAAGGAGGAGTACTTTAGCTATGACACATCACCATTCCCCACAAACTGTTTTGTATGAACTTTTGTATCAGGGTATACATTTTCTACACTAACCTCAGCTGCAACAGGACAGAAGATGATTTAAAATTTCTGGTAAGAATTAAGATTGCATTGTGGAGGTCTGCATTTCACTATAGCTGGAACTACCATCTCCAGTTTAAATAAACAAAAGGTAAATGAAAATAAACTTGTGTATTTTCCAGAAAACCCCATAAATCAAAGATTGATACATCTGAGGTATATGTGTGTTTAATTCTTAGTATTTGAGTCATCACATTTTGTTGTTTATACTTTACCATGACAAAACAGCAGAAGCTTAAGAAACACAACTTGGGAAAAAAACAAACTGTTTAGAGAAGTAGGAAAGTAGTCTTTTGGGTGAAATACTGAAGAAGGAAAAAGAATATTCCATTTAGAAGTTATCTGATTTACTTTAAACCAACTCTTAACAAGCTGAATCAAAGAATACCAACACTGGCTTAAATGAAAGGTAAACAGATCTAAACAACAGGCTACCCTAGCTCAACTAACTTTACATTTTAAGCCACCAATAAAATCAAATTTAAGTATTTGAATTGGCAGTCGACATTCATCCTCCAACTTCACTGCAAATTTCAAGCAGGGACATTAAGTCCCTCTCTATCCACATCGCTCTCTTACATCTCCAGCTTCTACATAAAAAGATCTGTGTGCACTGAGGTGACAGATGAGGATAGTCACTGATGCAGAAAAATAAATAAATTTTATACAATTAATACACTACCAGAAAAGAGATAAATACAACCCAAGGAGAGGTTTTCTCCATGGGAGGTTTGGAAGCACTACAAAGAGAAGAGCCTCATGAGTCTAGGAGAAAGACTGATGTTTGTCACTGGACAGAGTTGAGTCTGTCAAGCAGTCAAGACTGCAAAGAAAGGCTGAGACTTAGCAGGAATGGGACAGTTTTCTGTGACAGGAACCGATCCCTGTCTGCTCACGAGATAGCGAAGTGAGGCGCATGGTCTGAAGGGGCCCTTGCCCAAAGGAATTTGGGAGCAATTATGTGGCACAGAAAGTAGAAAGTACAGGTAAGACCTACACAGTTTGGATGAAGGTGGAAAAACACATTCATTTATGAATCTCACAACAGCAGTAGATCCACTGATTCGAAAGAGTACTTCAATAGCATCTCCCTTGGATCTTGCAGGTGCATAGGCACAGTTTGAGATGTCCATAAACCCCACATGTATTAACAACACACAAAGACAACTGCAGAAAGTGCAATTCATCATTTTCCTTGTTGATACTGAAAGAATCCAAGTTGTATCCTGACAACCCCAACAGGCAAGAAAATAAAAAAAACCCAAAGTTAATTCCCTGGACAGAAGCCCTACCCTTAGCACAACTGTTTTCAGCACTTGCTCTTTCTTCTCAAAAAATACAAGAAAAGCCATTCCAGAAATGATCTCAATCCACAAAACAACTTCTGTAAGACATGTATCTGGTTGTGCAGCGTGCCAAAACCCGTAACAATTCCACCGCCACTATTTCTCTGGCAAAGCCTGCACAAATCACTGATGAGGATAAAGTCTGTGAGCAGATACAGAAAGGCAGGGTCATCACTGATTGAGGCTGAAAATACAACTTAATTCTTACTTGCCATTTTATCAGAATGTCACTGAAAGATTTGCTCTAAAGCTTCTTAAATAAAACAGAGAAAACAGATAGTATTTCTCACTGCATTTTTTTCTTTTTAATAGTTTATTCACTTGGACTTTGCTTTTACTGTCAGTTTAATCTCATTTCTCTGCAAGTACAGATTAATTATCTTAAATCAAGAAGTCCACATAATACCTCAAAACAGCATCAACACTTTGAGGCATAAAGCCATGAAATTAGTCACAGACTCCTAACAGAAATCTATGCATTCTCTACTGAGCATTGACCTTAATCTCTAGGTTATAAGTTTCCTGAAACTATTTTTTTAAATTGTATTAAATTTGTATACTTAAGATGTGTATCACTTCAGTTTCTAAATAAATCTTGGCAGCAGAGAGTGAGGGAGGGAAGGAGTGGGGGGAAACACCAGTTCTAGACTATTTCCTGGGAGGGGGGGAACACTTAAAGCAAGAAATTAGCTTCAGCTAAAAAGTTTTATGTCAAAGATTAGAGCAGTACAAAATCCAGTACAGCACCAGCTGATGCATACCAAAAGAACCTTATCTGGAATGCAATTGTAGAGATTAAGACCAAATATAAATATTTAACACAGAATCCTGAAGAAGTATGAAAAGCAACTTTCACAGCAAAAAGGGAAAAAAAGGAAACATAAATCATGCCACTGAGGAAGCGAACATGAAACTTCCATACTGCAGAACACTGACAGAAGACAAGGCTGGCAGCTGGGTCTTGTTAAAGAAGTACTTTAAACAGAAGGATTTAAATTCACAGGATTAGCCCAGCATTCCTAGGAAACGCTGTTTGGATCTTAAGATGCAGAGGTCTTGTCTAAACAGCTCAGCACCAAGAGTCACATAAACAACTACTGTAAAGTCTGCTGTCACCACATTTGGTAGCTTTTTGAAAATGGCACTTTCCTTGCATGTGAAAACTAAAGGCAGTAGCATGCTTTGCTACTACAATTGTGAGGAAAAAATAAATCAAGTGAATCAACAAACTCCATACAGACACTCCTTAATATAGATTTCAAGATTACCTCCACAAAGTTTCTTGATTAACTCTCCCCAAACTTCTAACCTCATGAGTTTTTTTAATCAGTGAATGATAACTGTAAGCAAGTAGCTTAGTGCAGCTACTATGCACACACATACAGACAACGTACACTATAATTCGCTTTGCATTTCGCTTATAAACATTCTTGGAAGTTTTGCAATTCAGTATTCAATCTTTTTGTCTCATGTTGTGGTCAGCATCAATAGAGTAAGGCAACAGATATTTATATTATGAAAATAAAACGACATGAAAGGGTGACTTAAATAATTTTAAAGTTTAAGAAAGGGGTTTTTTAAAGTCACATTTATTAAATCAGGCTAATTTACAACTAGAGACAATTGGAGGTTTTCAGTGTTTGAAATTATCTTTCCTTTACAGAAAGATGAAGAATCACAGAATCAACCAGATTGAAAAAGACCTTTGAGATCATCGATCAAGTCCAACCTATCATCTAACACCTTCTAATTAACTAAACCATGGCACTAAGTGACTCATCCAGTCTCCTTTTAAACACCTCCAGGGATGATGAATCCACTACCTCCTCAGGCAGCCCATTCCAATAGGCAATCACTCCTTCTGTGAAGAACTTCTTCCTAATACCCAGCCTAAACCTGCCCTGACTCAGCTTGAGACTGTGTGCTCTTGTTTTGCCACTGGATGCCTGGGAGAAGAGACCAACCCCCACTTGGCCACAGCCTCCTTGCAGAGCAGTACACTGGAATGGGCTTCCCAGAGAGGTTGTGGAATCTCTTTCTATGGAGACTTTTAAGGCCTCTCTGGATGCATTCCTCTGTGACCTAGGATTGATTGTACGGTCCTGCTCTGGCAGGGGGGTTGGACTTGATGATCTCTTTGGGTCCCTTCCAACCCCTAACATCCTGTGATCAGGTCACCCCTGAGCCTCCTCTTCTCCAGGATGAACAACCCCAGTTCCCTCAGACGCTCCTCGTAGGGCTGTGCTCCAGCCCCCTCACCAGCCTTGTTGCCCTTCTCTGGACACATTCAAGCATCAGAACATCTTTCTTAAATGGAGGGGCCCAGAACTGGACACAGTACTCAAGCTGTGGCCTAATCAGTGCTGAGTACAGGGGCAGGAGGACTTTTCTGGTCCTTCCACCATTTCCGATACAGGCCAGAATGCTGTTGGCCTTCTTGGCCACCTGGGCACACTGCTGGTTCACATTCAGTTGGCTGTAGACCAGTAGCCCCAGGTCCCTCTCTGCCTGCCTGCTCTCCAGCCACTCTGTCCCCAGCTTGTAGCACTGCATGGGGTTGTTGTGGTCAAAGTGTAGATCCAGGCACTTGGACTTGTTAAAACTCATGGCATCTGTCCAGCCTGTCCAAGTCCCTCTGCAGAGCCCTTCCACCCTCTAACATATCGAAACTTACTGATGGTGGACTCAATCACCTCATCCAGATCATCAAGAGGCATCTTGCATTCTGTTTCCTGGAGAATGAAGAATGACCACATCCCATTGTCCTTGTCCAAGAAAGACATGTGACTAGGACACTCAAGGCTTTCCTAACAAAAAAAAAATCTTGGGAATTTTTGGTTTTAACAGGTATATACAGTTCAGTACTCAAACAAGGATACCAGACTACTATATTCTCAGTTGTGGCTATGGTTTCTCCCAATACTCTGTAAAAAGCTTGATGCCTTTGAAAGCAGGGCCTTTGTCTTTCTTCCCAATATCTGTCTGAAAAATACACTGAGACTCAAACCCACAAACTTTAGAAAACTTCAAGCAATTCAATAGTTTGTCAAGAAGCAAACATCCCTGCCTCTTTTTAATATCAAGGGTCATTTTCCACTCTGAATTCAATGGAAAAAATTGAAAGAAGTCTAACTCATAGATTACTTTTTACAGCTACTCAGATATTTTCATTCCTTCATCTCTCCCTGTTACAAATGTAGATACTACCAATATTTAAACAAAGAAAACAAAGAAAAACAACCAAACAAGAAAAAATCCCACCAGACATACTGATACTACAATATTGCTTTTAAAGAACCCTTTTTTAGATGTATTATTTACACACACTAACTTGTTTTTGTCCTACAGAACACAAAATTCATGTCCTCGCATGAAAACAATTACACACAATTTCTAAGCATCAAAAATTAGCACCACAGGGATAAAAAGAAGCTTATGGTGTAACATATACTGAATTTGCATCATGCTTAAAAGCATCTTGCCCTTCCCAAGGCAAAACACTACCTAGGTTTACAATATCGCTGCAGTCACCCATAGCCCTTCAAAATACTTCACGCTGTGTCCACAGGGCTGATTGCCAGTGCTGTCATTTCCTTCAGCATAATTTGGAAAACAGCAGGAAACATGGCTCACAACAAATCCAGGAATAGCTGGCATACACAAAACATAGAGAATCTACTGTCCATCCTGAGCCCATTTTTGAAATCTAAGTATGCTTACTGCAACCGAACCACAGGGAATTACTCCCAGCACGAAGAACTCTCTTCTGGTCAAGAATTCTCACAGATGAATATTTTTCTGCTATATAAAATGAGGACAAGCTCTTATTCTAGACATATATTCTTTTGGCAGGACTAGAGGAGGAGGTTACATCTAGTTCACAGCAAATTAGGTCACCCATTTCACAAGCAAATGCAAACTGCGCATTGAAGTTTGCGAGCATTTCGTAGGCATTTTCCCTCGACAGATATTTGGAAGAGATTTATCACAAATTCGGCATACAGCTAGATTAATTATAAATGCACGAGGAAGGAAGTTTACAAACTGAGTCAAACAAAAAAATCATTGTATCATCTTAACAGCTGTTGAAGAATTTGGCAAGCCTCACAAACAAAGTTTTTTTTTCTGAATAAACCCAAAAGAACAATTACTTTTGTTTCCTCAAAAATACCTTCTTTGATATAAAGACCTCTCTAAGGATTTAGCCAGATGAATGGACTACAGAATACAACACTAAAAGTGGAATATGCATCAGAGTGACTCTTTTTACTGCTAAAGCAGCTGTAATGACTTGACCACAATGTATAAGGAATGTCATTTTTGACACGTGAAATAGTAATTACTTGGAGCGCAATCACATCTTGTTAAGGGCAAACACGAGTAAAAAAATAACTGATATGCTATAGCCAAAATGAGCCACAAACCGACAAAAGCAGTTATTTTAAAAGTAGGTGACAGAGTATGAAAGGCACACCAGAGTAAGTCTCTGATTTCATTAGAACCTCAGTATTTAAAAGCAAAATAATTTCCAAGTTGTCTTTGTTCATTGAACTATGAATAAGTTTATGCAGATGCAGCAGTTTGTGGAACATTCCATTTGCCCTGGATTGCTAACAGTGAGGTGTGAATTGGCTGTAAGATTATTTTTCTTTGTTTCAGTTTGACTTTTTGTAGAAAATAATATTATGCTTAATCCAAACTCTCTACCTCAAACTGAATTAAAATCAGAAAGGTACCATCATGAAAGGATTTACAATGAAGCTTATAAATCCTTCAGAAAGACAATAAAGTTTCACTGAGAGGAGCTACAGCCTAGCACATCTTAAAGGACCAGTTTGTGACAAACCAGAAGAGGTTTACAAGCCAAAAAAATAAATAATTTCTGATGAGTTACAAATGTCATTCCACTGGGACCCTTCTTCATGTTCACCCTGCAACCCACTATATCTTTATAGTAAAGGTAGTTTATGATTATTAAAAGACATCATCAAATTTCTTATGTATACTTATTTATTAATAACTTTTGCCAGGGACCCAGACCGGAATGTAAAGGAATGCTGCACCAGGCAGAATCACAAATAGTTCCACATAACTGTTTCCACCAGAAGGAAGGGAACACTGGAATGAAATGGTGATTCCTCCTTGGAGGTCCTGAAATCTATACAGGTGATGGACTGTGTATAGGGTTAACACTCCTGGGGGAGTGACCCTGAACCTGACCCTAGGGGTCTTGGCCCCTCCTCAGGGGTGGGCCACACTCCAGGTGATGGTTAGCCCACTCCCCCCACTTCCTGTGGTATAAAAGACAGGAGTTCTCCTGTCTCTTCCTCTTTTCGCCCTCTTGCTCGTTCCTCCTCTACCTGCGTTTCATGATCACACACACACACACTGATACTGCATACCAGCCACGAGGCAGAGACACCATCACACTACTCGGGTTGTATCCATCCCTGTTTTGTATTTTGCTGTTTTCCCTTCCTCATCCTTTGTAAACTCCCCTACCTCCAATCCTTTTTTTTCTAAGTTATTGTTAAACTTTTCCTTTTTTACTTCCAAATCGAGTGAGATTGATTTATTGGGGTGTCCCTACCTTTTATCTCTCTCCCTGTCTTTTGGGGAAAGGAGGGGGAGGAGGGGAGGGCACTCTATAAACTCTATAAATTCTATAAATTGTCATTGGGTCTACCAAATTTATAAGAGTCTCTGGGAACTTGCATTTGAACCCAAGACAATTTATTTGGCGTCTCAACGTGGGGCTAGGTAGAAAGAATTCTTTCAGAGAAGATTTGGAAGTTAAAAAATGGATATTCTGAAAGTCTTAATCATTAACGCTTTTGCATGGCTGTTGTGGGGCTGGCTGTTAAAGTTTATAAGTTACCATGTCTTCTGGATTGTCATTGATATGCTCTGGGAATATTCTAAGCATTTGCCTGCCCGAGTCTATGCCTATTTCCTGAATTCTGTTAGTAATATCACTGTGTTTAGAAATGTTTCTGGAACATGGAATCAATCTGAGTATATGCATTGGAGCACAGAAGCTCCAGATATTTTGGGCGAGAAATGGTACTGGATAGCTGTTATTTCACTGTGTGTAAATGTGGGTTTGGGAATTAATAAGATAGCGGTGAACTGGGACACGTGGAAATATCGAGTGGGCGCCGCCATTAGGGTGCTTAGGGGGAGGGGTGGTCCTCACTGCCCCAGCTGCAACTGCGGGGGATGGGCGACAGGGCAGACCGCCCCTAGCGCGGCTCCGCCCCGAACTCCGCCTCCGGTCCCGCCCAGGGCAGCCCCCCGGACCCTGCCCCCTCAGCCCAGCCCCCTTCACCTAGCGCCAATAACCACGCGGCCAGCAAGATCAAATCAAAACCCTCCCGCAGATGCCGATCCAGGGCAAGGGACCTCTTCGGGAACCAGCACCCCCCAGCAACAGCAACCAGCTGGAAATGGACCTGATAATGGAGTGATCCTTATCAGCTCCACGCCCAGAAAGGAAATCAGGCACATAAGGCAGGAGTATGCAAGGGCAAACGGACAGTCCCTTTTAGCCTGGCTTTTGAAATGCTGGGATGCAGGAGCAGAAACAGTGGACCTAGATCACAGGGAGGCGAAACAGCTGGGATCCTTGTCGAGGGATGGAGGTGTGGATAAGGAGCTGGGAAGGCTCGATGGTACCCACTCACTTTGGGCCAGGCTTCTGATAGCTGTGAGGTACAGGTACCCGACTAAGGATGACATGATTTTCCATCCCCTTAGATGGACAGATATGGAACAGGGGATCTCATACCTGAGGCAAATGGCGGTTCAAGAGATAATTTATGGAGCCGACCAGAGGCCCTCGGACCCTGATGATGTCCGCATGAAGCCAGCCCTCTTAAAGAAACTGACTCAGTGTGCCCCTTCCACATATGCCCCCACATTGGGAGCACTGCTGCTGGGCAGAGACCCCAACAACCTTCCCACAATCAGGGAGTTTGTGAATGACCTAAGACAGTTTGAAGACAGTTTGTCGAGGAAAACCTTAATTGCCACTGTAGAGACCCTCACCCAAGAAATGAACGAGCTAAAAGCCTCTTTCTCTGAAATGCAGAAGGCAGAGGAGGACTGCTCTTCACCTTCAGAATGGGTGCAAGTCTCAGCTATAAGGAACACACGCCGTGCTCCTCCTCCTCCCCGCAGGAGACCAGCCCAGAGCAGACAGGGTACACACAGGGGGTCACTCTGGAGAACACTGTGTGACCATGGGGAAAACATGGATAGATGGCATGGCCAGCCCACCTCAGCTCTATCGGCCAGGGTAAGGGAACTGCAGGGGACAAACACAGGGAATAACTCCTCCAGAAGAGGGGTTGCCCCAGTGTCCCGCAGGCAGCGCTCTCGCTCAAGGGGTGGTGAAGCCAGTAACTCAGGTCCATGTGCCTCATGCAGTCACACTGCTCAGAATTAGAGGTGCCCTGTCTCCAGCCAGGCGGAGGCCAGGGATAACAGAGTATATTGGGACGTGTTTGTGAAATGGCCTGGCACTTCTGAAGCCGAGAAGTACAGAGCGTTGGTAGACACCGGTGCCCAATGCACTCTGATCCCCTCCAGCCACAGGGGGACAGATACTGTTACAATTGCAGGAGTCACAGGGGGGTCTCGGGAGTTGACTGTGCTGCAGGCTGAGATAAGCCTCACCGGGAATGTGTGGGAGAAGCACTCCATAGTAACTGGCCCTGATGCACCTTGCATCCTGGGGATTGACTTTCTCCGGGAAGGGTACTTTAAAGATCCAAAGGGGAACAAGTGGGCTTTTGGCATAGCAGCTGTAGAGACTGCAGACAAAGAGCAGCTGTCTATCATGCCTGGCTTGTCAGATGACCCTTCCGTGGTTGGTACCCACAAGGTGGAAGATGTTAAGTTACCTATTGCTTCTCGTGTAGTTCATCGCAGGCAATACCGCACCAACAGAGACTCCCTGCTACCCATACAGCAGCTGATTCGCCGCCTGGAGCAGCAGCTTGTCATCAGCAAGAGCCACTCGCCCTTCAACAGCCCGATATGGCCAGTGCGAAAGGAGACGGGGGAGTGGAGACTCACGGTGGATTTCTGAGGCCTGAATGAAGTGACTCCTCCAATCAGCGCAGCCGTGCCTGACATGTTGGAGCTGCAGTATGAACTGGAAACAAAGGAGGCCAAATGGTATGCCACAATTGACATTGCTAATGCTTTCTTCTCCATCCCCATTGCAGAAGAATGTAGGCCGCAGTTTGCCTTCACCTGGAGAGGAGTCCAGTACCACTGGAACAGACTGCCTCAAGGGTGGAAGCACAGCCCTACAATCTGCCACAGCATCATCCAGACTGCACTGGAGAAGGGTGGAGCTCCTGAACATCTGCAGTACATCGATGACATCATTGTATGGGGTGAGACAGCAGAGGAGGTCTTCCAGAAGGGTGAGAAGATCATTAATATCCTGTTGGATGCTGGTTTTGCCATTAAGAGAAGCAAAGTGAAAGGGCCTGCCAGAGAGATCCAGTTCCTGGGAGTTCGATGGCAGGATGGCCGACGCCACATCCCTATGGATGTGGTGAATAAAGTGGCCACTATGGTGGAACCCACTAACCGGAAGGAGACACAATCCTTCCTGGGGTTTGTGGGCTTTTGGAAGATGCACATTCCCGGGTACAGTCAAATTGTGAAACCCCTCTTTGACATTACAAGAAAGAGGAATAACTTTGGGTGGGGACCTGAGCAGCAGGTGGCATTTGACCAGATCAAACGAGAGGTGGTCCATGCCATGGCCTTGGGACCAGTTCGAACCGGCCCAGAGATTAAGAACATTCTCTACACAGCAGCCGGTGAGAATGGTCCTAGCTGGAGCCTATGGCAGAAAGCTCCTGATGAGACAAGAGGCCGCCCACTCGGGTTCTGGAGCAAGGCGTACAAAGGCTCAGAGACCAAGTATACCCCCACAGAGAAAGAAATCCTAGCTGCCTATGAGGGAGTCAGAGCTGCCTCTGAGGTGATTGGGACGGAGTCACCACTCCTTTTAGCTCCAAGGCTTCCAGTCCTGACTTGGATGTTTAAGGGGAAGGGTTCGACTCCGCACCATGCCACAGATGCCACTTGGAGTAAGTGGATGGCTCTGATAACTCAGAGGGCTAGGATGGGGACTCTCGAGCGTCCAGGCATTGTGGAGGTCATCACCAACTGGCCAGAGGGCACTGACTTTGGAAAGCCAACAGAAGAGAAGGCAGTGACCCGTGCTGAGGAAGCCCCCCCATACAGTGACCTTCCTGAGGAGGAAAAGGCATATGCTCTCTTCACAGATGGATCCTGCCGCCTGGTAGGCAGCAAGCGGAGATGGAAGGCTGCCGTCTGGAACCCCACACGCAGGGTTGCAGAGGCAAGAGATGGAGAAGGCGAATCCAGCCAGTATGCTGAGGTGAAAGCCATCCAGCTGGCCCTGGACATTGCAGAACGAGAGCAGTGGCCAATGCTATACATCTACACCGACTCATGGATGGTAGCAAATGCCTTATGGGGGTGGCTGAAGGAGTGGAAGAGAAATGATTGGCAGAGAAAAGGGAAGCCTATTTGGGCTGCTGATCTCTGGCAAGACATTTCTGCACGCCTGGACAAACTGCCAGTTAAAATCCGACACATCAGTGCTCACATCCCAAAGAGCAGAGCCACTGAAGAGCAGCAGCATAACCACCAAGCTGACCAGGCTGCCCACATCTGCCAGATTGACCTGGACTGGAAACACAAAGGTGAACTGTTCTTAGCTCGGTGGGCACATGACTCTTCTGGTCACCAAGGAAGAGATGCCACATACCAATGGGCCCGAGACAGGTCCGTGGACATATCCATGGAGGCCATAACTCAGGTTATCCATGAATGTGACATCTGTGCCACCATAAAGCAAGCCAAGCGCATGAAGCCTTTGTGGTATGGGGGAAGGTGGTCAAAGTACAGGTATGGGGAGGCCTGGCAGATTGATTACATCACTCTGCCTCGGTCTCGTAGTGGCAAGCAGTATGTGTTAACCATGGTGGAGGGAAGCACGGGGTGGCTGGAAACCTACCCAGTACCTCATGCTACTGCCTGTAACACCATTCTGGGCCTGCAGAGCCACATCCTGTGGAGACACGGTACCCCAGAGAGAATTGAGTCAGACAATGGGACCCATTTCAAGAACCACCTTGTAAGCAACTGGGCAAAAGAGCATGGGATAGAATGGGTTTATCACATCCCATACTACCCACAAGCTGCAGGAAAGATTGAGCGACACAATGGCCTGCTGAAAACCACCCTGAAGGCTATGGGAGGTGGAACTCTCAGAAACTGGGAGAAGCACCTTGCAGAAGCCACTTGGCTGGTGAACAGCAGGGGATCAGTTAACAGAGCTGGTCCTGCTCAGTCTGCCCTACTGCCCACAGTTGAGGGAGATGGAGTTCCTGTAGTCTGTGAAAGGAATCTACTGGGAAAGACTGTGTGGGTTGCTCCTGCCTCTGGTGGGGGAAAACCTATCAAAGGGGTGGTATCTGCAGAGGGTCCTGGTCACACATACTGGGTGATGATGGAAACTGGTGTTATCGAGTGTGTCCCTCAGAGAAATCTCTCTTTAGCTGAAAAGGTTTTGAAATCTCAGAGTTGATTCCATGTGTTCCAGATACTTTCAGGTTATCCTGTATTATAGTTGTATAATAGTTGTATCATAGTTGTGCAATACTTGTATCATAGTTGTGCAATACTTGTATCATAGTTCATAAGGGGTTACAAGTTGTTTTTGTAGTTATACTCTCACCACTACACGGCGTCCAACAGAACCTACATGACAGCAGCAGCTATCCAGAGTCCTACAACATCGCATCACACCACGGCGTCCAACCAGAACCCTGCATCTGATTCGTCACTGATGCCCTGCAGTGAGAGACTGTTCCTGATTTCCCTCCAGAGGATGTCTACAGCCATCTCATCTACACCTGCTCCCCTGATGCCAGACATGAAGAGACTGTTCCTGATGTTTTCTTCGCAGAGGGAAAAGACTCTTTTCCTGAGTACCAACAAGAACTGTTCCTGATTCACTGACTTTTCTTCCGTTCCTGCCCTGCTCACATCTCAGCAACCTGCACCGGACCAGAGGAACACATCGCCTTGGGATACAGCCGGGGACCAAGAAGGACTTCACGAACTCTTAACCCATGGACACTTTTCCCATCTTTGGAGAAGAAGACTGTTCTTAGGAAGGTGGAAGTGGTCTAACCAAGGGGTGGAATGTATAGGGTTAACACTCCTGGGGGAGTGACCCTGAACCTGACCCTAGGGGTCTTGGCCCCTCCTCAGGGGTGGGCCACACTCCAGGTGATGGTTAGCCCACTCCCCCCACTTCCTGTGGTATAAAAGACAGGAGTTCTCCTGTCTCTTCCTCTTTTCGCCCTCTTGCTCGTTCCTCCTCTACCTGCGTTTCATGATCACACACACACACACTGATACTGCATACCAGCCACGAGGCAGAGACACCATCACACTACTCGGGTTGTATCCATCCCTGTTTTGTATTTTGCTGTTTTCCCTTCCTCATCCTTTGTAAACTCCCCTACCTCCAATCCTTTTTTTTCTAAGTTATTGTTAAACTTTTCCTTTTTTACTTCCAAATCGAGTGAGATTGATTTATTGGGGTGTCCCTACCTTTTATCTCTCTCCCTGTCTTTTGGGGAAAGGAGGGGGAGGAGGGGAGGGCACTCTATAAACTCTATAAATTCTATAAATTGTCATTGGGTCTACCAAATTTATAAGAGTCTCTGGGAACTTGCATTTGAACCCAAGACAGACTGCATCCATCTTCATCCTTCAGAATCAGAGCTCAAAGGTGAGGTATAAAAGATCTTACTACTAAATCACCACCTCTGCTTTTGCTTTCTCTTTTTCTTGTTGATTCACAAGAAGCATGTTAAAATGCATTCACACAGGTGAGAGCATCTCGTCTTGTTCACTTATATCACAGCAGGTAGTTCACTTGACTAACTCTGAAAGGTGCACAGGAATGAGCAGACAACATATTTACACATCTAGAAATGCAGCTCTTTTGTTAAGGTATCCCAACATTAATCTCCCCTTTCCTTCTATACAACATGAAAGGCAGACCTAAAATTATAAAGAAACTATTTGGTTCCTAATCACCAAAACAAACAAGGAAATTCTTAATGGCTGGAAAACTACAGCAATGTGGAATTTCAGCTTTTTGACTAGTGTAGCACATCTAAAACCAACATAATGAAACCTAATTTTAAAATAAATACTCTAAATCTCTAAAGCATCTCCAGAACATGATCAATACTTTTTGATTTTAACCTTTGCATCTCAAGAATAGTTTCTTCAAGACTTTTCAGGATGACTTCTAGCAATATAATAGGGCTTGCACCACAAGCCTAGACTTCAGTTGAAAATGTTTCATGAGGAAAAACAGGTTTTGCACTGAAGCCTGCTATAAGGCAAGCTAGTTGGTTGTAAGTATAAATAATGGAGATTGACTTCCGTAAGATAAAGCAATAGAAGACATAACAGAGTCCACACTAAAATATATTTGAATTTTCCTAAGACATAGATGCATTAGAAGAAGAGTAAGAGATTGAATTATGATACTTGTAACTCAGTGGCTGAAAGAATTTGACATAATTCAAAGCAACAGTTTTCAAACAGGTCAAAGGTTAACAAACCATTTTCATGAAAAAAATATCCACCAACATCTGAGCTACATATTTATGTTTAACAATCTCCAAACACTTCTGGTGCATTTGATCTTTATACACTTTTGTGTAAATTGGAACATCAAAGAGTTGATTGTCAAACTGATTTTGCAGGTTGGGGTGAGATAAAAAAAACAAAACAAAACCAAACAAACCCACAAACCCTGCCATTTAATAAAGCACAAAATTCCCTACGCATGTTGGACATCACTACGTAAAAAACTTCAGATGTCACATACAAAAACCCCACAGAAAAATCACCCACAAGCTCAGTCATAATGTATATAAGAATGAGATGAAATAGTAATACAAGTTTTTTTAATTACACTAGTTTTTATTATCAATAAAGTTGATTTTCATAAATTATCCCTTTTCCATCGTCAAGTCTTGCAAAAGCCTTTAAAAGTGCTGAAGTGACTAATTCCAATCACTTAATTATAGTACAGGAGATTTCTTGATGCAAAGCTCCCACAAGTACAAACACATCATCACTCCCTCTCATAATCAAGGAGTGAAAGGAGCCAGAAGACCTCTCCTTCCCATCCTAAGGAAAAAATTAAGACTAAACTTCTGCAGAGTGCAACAGATAATCCAAGCAACTTGTATACACAAAGTTGGGAAATCCAAATTTCTCTATACAAATCTTCTGATTCATTTTAAAACAAATTAAATCTTCTTTTTCCAAGGGGAAGTGATCGCAGAAAGAAGCAAGCAAATAAATACTAGACTTACAGCAGTGTATTTGGGATTTGAGATCACTATACACGTACAAAAAAAGGTATACCATTTAAACCTAATTTTATGAGTCAAAGACTGGAAGGAAAGCCTCAAAAAGCTTTTTCTTAAAAACAAAACAAAAACAATGCAAAACCCCAAGGAAAAAAAAAAACAAACCCACAAAACAAAAAAAAAAAAAAAAAAACAACAACCTGAGACTCCTCACTCCTCTTCAACTAGGGAAAAACAAATGAGACAAGCCTGCAGGAAAAATGAAAAGACAAGCCCAAAAGCTATTGGAAGAAAGCTTGTTAAGATTTCCATATACTGCTGCTACAGTGCTAACCATTGCCGGTCATATGGATGAAGGATGGATTCCTAGTACTCACTGCTATCCCCTTCTATCTGTGACTGTATGAGAAACATCAGAAAGTTAAAAGAAAAATCACTTTTATTTCCTTTTTATTTACACCAGTACACTTTTTGTACACTTAGAAAAACCAGTAGATGAGTGGTTGGTTGGTAGGTAGGAAGGATTACCAACATAATCTATTACCAAGAATCCTCAAATACTTAAGCCAATAAATAGGTCTTTACAACATTTGCATGCAGAACATGCAGATAGGTTTTGAGGTTGCACTGGGGGTTTTTGGAACAAACTACTCATATAGAAGGTAGACTTAAAATTGTGCTGGTGAAACTGAAGCAACTGTTCTCATGCAGCTCTGTTTGGCATTCTGTTGAAAACTGTCTTTTGCATTTGACAGAAATCCTGTGACTCACTTTGAAGGATGATACCTATAAATGGAATAAATAAGGAAGCAATTACCTGGGCAATTTTCCCATCATATCAAAGGAAGTCATACAGACAACTTCCTTTTATTGGACTTGGAGAAAGCTGAATACAGGTCACGTTGGTTTGCTTTCATTTTATTTTTCAACAGCATTCTAAATTCTTAACTTTGCATTCTGATACTGCCTGGATACACAGCAAGTGTAGAAAAAGACTGACAGACCTGCAAAGTTAGTGCAAAATTATTGTACAAACCACTCTTCAAAAGACTGGTCACCAAGAGAAACTAATCAGAACTCAGTATTTACTGTACAGTAGCTAGAACAATCAGCAGTGAATGACTCAACAAGCAGGTGCTAGTATGCCCTAACATCAGTTGCAACTGTTCTGTCAGAGCTGCCCGTGGACCATCATACTTAATAAGGGAAGTCAGTGGCTACGGTCTGATAGCAGTACTGCTGAGAACGACTACCAGGAAATCATGGCTGGCTGTCAGCACTATTTCTGTCACCCTGTCTATCCATTCTGTGCAATTGCTTATGCTACATGGATATGACACAGCTCAAGCACAAGCCCAGGTGTGTCCTCAATAACGCCATTTGTGAAGAACTATCTGTAATTAAAAAGGGATTCAATGTTAAGACCTTGTTTATTCCTGGTCTCAATTCTTCATCTGACATTACAGCCTTCTCTTACAAGAAAACAACTGGAAAAGAGCAATACATCTCTGGAATCATTCACAGCCTCTGTGCTATTCTAACAGCGTCTCTTTCCAGCTCTATCATTTCTGGCAGTTTCTATTTTTTAAGTGCAATCAAGTCACAACAAGCAAGTTCTCAGCCCCCTTTTCAATTCTTGCCCATCATCTAAAGGATTTCTTCCAGGTGAAAAGCATATACACAATGTACAGGACTAGCACAGCCAATTATACTATCTAGCCTCCCTCCCATGTGCATTTTGGGGTGGCGAATACCATGAACAACATGCTGGCCAGTTCACAACAGACATCACATGTCCTGTGGGACAATTCTAACCAACAAAACTTAAAACCATGTACACAAACGTAACCCTAAGTACAAGATGGAACTGAGCACACAAAAGTATTTTTTCTACTTATGCAGTTTCAAATCAAGCATCATTTCCTAAGTAAGACTAATACACAAAAAGATGACGAAAGAGCTACACACACAATGTTTAAATCTTAGAGAACTGGAAGAGCATGTAAAAGAAAAATAAATGTGTGTAACAAGAGAGCATAAAAAGTGTGGTTTAAAGATGGTAAGGACAGCATTTAATCCATAATATAATGCTTCCTCTGTGGCAAACCTCATTACTTCTTTTTAAATAATGTCCTATTCCTCAAGACACTATAAAAGTTCAGTAATACACAGAGGGCACAAATCAATTTTTTACAGAATGCAGAGTCATGGATATCATTTCAGCACTTATCTTGCTCATGTTTGGAAAAAAAAAACAGTTAGTTAGAAACAAAATTTCTAAACAAGATCTATAAAATATACCAAGCACAGTAGCAATAAAAATATGAAAACTATATAGTTGTCAATCTGTGTTCCATTAAATAGAGAGCTACTGCATGCACGCCCAATGATAAGAACATCATCACTACTTACTATTGTTGAAACACACACCTCAAACCATACATTCAAACTAGTTCATGTATCTAGGTAGAAAATTCCTGATGAACACATGACCAGACTGCTGCCATCCCCCAACTCTTAGTGAAATGTTACTAATCACACTAGAGACACCAGCAGAACTTCAGAAATTAGAATATAAATACTATTAAACTTAGGGCTTCTTTTACTGGACCTTTAATTCCCCCACACAGTAGTGTTCTTTAGTTTAATGGATGACTCCATCACAGCACCACAGCTGTCCATAAGTCATAGCAGGCAAAAATTGTAATTCTTTTACAAAAATGAACTAATGATACAATATTTTAACTGCTTAACCATCTACATATTACAAAATCTATTAAAAAGAAACAATTTCATATCCTACATACCACCGTTTGAACAATGGCTGTCACTATACTCCAAAAAATTCAAAACTTCGGTATTGAGTGTCTTGGAATAAGGACATGATAAAAGGAGATGATTTAAGATGCATAATTTATATACAGTATCCAGATACAAAACATTTGATCATCCTGCAAAACCAAGGAAACTCCACTTCTGAATATACATTAGTCCTGTCAATAATAATACATGAATCATTCTAAAACACCAACATTTTAAGGAAAGCAATCCAGCAGAAGTCATTTTAGGAATGAAGAAGCAGCTGCTGAATTATCAGTAGGCTATGCCTTCTCAACTGTCATGGCACATCATAATCCAGTGGAAGCACGTGCAGTTGTAATCCCACATATTTAAATCCATACTGGAAGGCAAAAAATGTAGACAACAGAATCACAGAATCAACTAGGTTGGAAGAGACCTCTAGGATCATAGAGTCCAAATCTATCACCTCACCCTTCTAATTAATTAAACCATAGCACTAAGTGCCTCATTCAGTATCCTTTTAAACACCTCCAGGAATGGTGACTCCAACACATCCCCAGGCAGCACATTCCAATGGGCAATCACTCTTTCCATGATGAATTTCTACCTAATGTCCAGACTAAACCTGCCCTGGTCCAGTTTGAGACTGTGTCCTCCTGTACTGTCACAGGGTGCCTGGGAGAGCAGACCAACCCCCGCCTGGCTGCAAACTCCCTTCAGGTAGTTGTAGACAGCAATGAGGTCTCCCCTGAGCCTCCTCTTCTCCAGGCTGAACAACCCCAGTTCCCTCAGATGCTCCTCATAGGGCTGTGCTCCATCCCCCTTACCAGCCTTGTTGCCCTTCTCTGGACAGGTTTAAGTACCTCAACATCTTTCTTAAATTGAGCGGAGGTTATCCTTGCCCCTCTTTTTGTCATCAATATATTTATAGAAACACTTCTTGTTATCATCCAAGGCAGTGGCCAGTCTAAATTCTAACTGGGCTTTTGCCTCTCTAGTTTTCTTCCTACATGACCTAGAAACATCCTTATTTTTTTCCTGAGTTACCACTCTCTCTTTTCAAAGGTGATATGCCCTCTTTTTTTTCCCCTTAATTCCTTCACAAGTCACTCACCCATCCAGGCTGGTCATCTTCCCCAGCAGCTCCGCTTTTGGCACATCAGCACAGCCTGTTCCTGTGCCTTCAAGATTTCTCTCTTGATGTAGGTCCAACCTTCCTGGACCCTTTTATTTTTAAGGGATTTTTCCCAAGGTACCCTTCGAGTTAATTCTTTGACTAAGCTGAAGTCTGCACCCCAGAAGTCCAGTGTGGATATTTTGTTGATGGGTCTCCTAGCTTCACTGTATATTGAAAATTTTATTCTTTCGTGATCACTGCACCCCAGACAGCCTCCAACCACCACATCTCCCACCAGCCCTTTTCCATTCATAAACAGCAGGTCGAGCAGAGTCTCGCTCCTGGTAGGCTGGCACAGCAGCTGTGTCAGGAAGCTATCCTCTATACCCTCTAAAAACCTTCTAGACTGCCACCTCTCTGCTGTATTGAGTTCCCAGCAGATACCTGGCAGGCTAAGGTCACCTACAAGTACAAGGGCTGGGAGTCCTGAAACATCCTGCCGCTGTTTATAGAATAACACATCCACCTCCTCTTCCTGGTTGGGTGGCCTGTAGCAGACTCCAACCAGTATGTCAGTCTTATTGGTCTTCCTTCTCATTTCCACCCATAGGCACTCAACATGCTCATCATTAGTTACAAGCTCCATAATATCAAGGGCTTCCCTAACATACAGGGCCACCCCTCCACCCTCTCCTGTCTTTTCTGAAAAGCCTATATCCGTTCATTGTAGCGTTCCTGTCGTGTGATGTATCCCACCACATTTCTCTGATGGCAATCACATCATAGCCTTCCTCTTGCACCAAGGCTTTCAGCTCATCCTGCTTGCTGCCCATACTGCATTCATTAGTGTACCTGCACTTCAGCTGGGATGCTGATTTTACCCTTGACACTGCCTTACCACCCTTATCTTCCTTTGTGGAGAGCCTGGTTCCATCCTCTACCCCCCTCTAAACCTAAAGTCCTCTCAACGAGGGCTACCAACTCATGGGCTAGAATTCTTTTGCCCTTTTTTGATAGTTGGGACTCCACTTGAGTTTAGCAGACATGGGGCAGTAAAGGTTGCCCCATGGTCAAAGAACCCAAAGTCTCGCTTCAGGCACCAGCCCTTGAGCCACTTATCGATAATGCTGGTGTTTGTGTACCTTTCAGCACCCAACCCTGCCACGGTGGGGACGGAGCAGAACACCACCTGTGCTCCTATCCTGTTGATCATTTGGCCCAGAGCTTAGAATTCCCTTTTAATCACCCTAGTACCCTTTATGTCAGTGTCATCACTGTCAGCCTAGACAACCAGCAGCAGGTAGTAATTAGAGGGACGAACTATCTTGGGCAGCCTCTTTGCGATATCCTGTACCCGGGCCCCAGGGAGACCACAGAGCTCCCTCTGGGATGGGCCTGGATGACATACAGGCCCCTCTGCTACCTTTGGAAGGGAATCACCAAGTACTATTACCCTTCTTTTCTTTTTAATACCAGAGGTTGTAATGCCAGGTGCTCTTGGCCTAAACTTTGGTGACACCTCTAAGCTGGAAGAGCCATCATCCTCATTCCCTTGCAGAGTAGAATGTCAGTTGCAATTTTTAATGTTTTTGTAAGAGAACATCTGGCTCTTTATCTTTTATTTTCCTCCTTGAGAGTGAGTTGAAAAGTAAGATTTAGGCAGCATTAAATGCAACAACGTACTACAAAAAACATATCAATAACATTTTGTCATGTTTCATCAGATCAGGTACACAGAAATGTTCTCAAAAACTCACTGCTTCCCAAAAGTTGTTCTGAAGAGTATGCAAGACTAACCTCATATCACAAAGTCAACAGAAATACAGAAAATTGAAAAGTCCTGTCCTTCTAGTTTCAGGTGAGGTACATTTTAAACAAAACGAAGACACTGTGCCTTCAAGACTGAAAAAAACAAATGGCAAGGTGGAATCCAAGCTTAGATAACAGAAGATTTATTATGCTCTACAAAAATTGAGAAATTAAATAATGTCTTCAGAAGACATTGCATTTAAAGCACTTTCTCTTGCTATATCTTGGGCCTATTCCTGTTTTCAGGTTCACTTTTTACTTAGAATCATAGAATCAACCGGTTGGAAGAGACCTCCAAGATCATCCAGTCCAACCAATCACCCTGCCCTATCCAATCAACTAGACCATGGCACTAAGTGCCTCATCCAGTGCTCCTTTTACTTTACAGTCTACAAAGACATGAGGCTTAGAGTGACATCATTCATCTTGTCACATTCAAAATACAGTATATAACTTGCAAGAATTAGTGCAAAATATTAATCATCAGAAGTTACCACATATGAAGAGTGGTTTAAAGTCACAGACAATACAATATACATAACGTCCTGCACTCAGATCAATCATTAGGCCAGAACAGAAGCAACAGCACATCAACTAAAACTCTTTTTGTGAAAATTATTGCAGACAGCCTGTATGCTAAATCAAAATAACATTTTTTTTTTCCTGTACTATATGTCTTAAGTTTAAAGGACACATAAACCTAATAATGAAGGCTCAGGAAAAAAAAAAAAAAAGACAACTCATAAAGTCATTCTCCAAACTCTTAATGGTCTATCCAAGCTTACCTTCTATGATCTCTCTGAATATACCAACTACTTGAGTAGAATGAAAATTTAAGCAACGTCTCCTTTTAAAACAAGAGACATTCAAGTCATCACATTTCAGAAACGAAGCATGACCCAAGTTGAAAGCATATGGTCTGAAAACACTTTTGTTTGTTCTACACTGGACTTTCAACCCTACGACGCGTGCTACTTGTTCCAGGAATACTGAATTCTGATTGACGGAAGATAATTTAAGATATTTTGTTACAAAGTAGTAATAACTAATTCCAAGGACTTTTTTTTCCCTTTAAATTACTAGTTTTGAGGAAATGTTTGAAGTTTCTGCACAGATTCAAGCTAAACATGACATGAATATGTGGTTCACTCTAAAAAATTCTTTTTCTTACTGCTTCACTTTTTTTCCTCTGCCAGCTGCTGGAGGGGAACACGAATTCACTCTATGGGGCCTTACTTCTCCTTCCACGTAATTGCTGAAAATGACACTTCTCACTTCTGCTATGCTTCTTAGAAAGAATTTCTGAGGCCTCTAATACAAGCCAAATAATTCCTTTCCTTCCTCCCTGGGCAGGAATCTACTGTTGTACTCACATCTATCTGACAAACAGCCTTTCAGTTTCACAGAACTGATCAGAAGATATCACTAAGTTACTTATTGATAGACCTACCCAACTAGAGGCAGAACAAAAAGTGTCTTATGTTACACAGCTTGACATAGAGTTGCTCTCCTGACCTGTGACGTGCATAAAGACTGACAAAGGAATTCACAAGCTTTAGTAAGTATTACTACCTTGCAAAGTTAGTAGCGAGTCAAAACTACTGGCTTTCCCTGCCTCCCTCCCTGAATTAAATGCCACTGTCTAACAGATAAAAGTGTTTTTCTTAAGCCCCCAGACACAACCTGTTAACTAAAACCCAAAGTACTAGAGATGTTGGCCACGCATAACGGGAGGCAGGCTTGAGAATGTTTTTCAGGAAATGGCATGCAATCACCCATGTTTCTATCAAAGCTGCTCAGAACTACACGTCCAAGCAAAAAGGTCACTTTAAGTCAAGCATTCAGGAGATAAGTGACAATTTCCTCGGAGAACAGAGGCATTTGCCTTTAAAAACTCAGAAGAACTTCAGGAGTTTTTTCACTACGGGAATTGCTTTTTTTTTTTTAAAACACATGTGTGGAGAAGGCCTTTAGTCACCTGTGGAGAATGATTACAGACACCTGGGAAGTCTAAACGTGCATTAGTATATTAAAACAGATTCCAACAATGATTAACTTGATTTTAAGTGGCGCAACAAGATGACGGTGATTCTTCTAGCAAGAAGAAAAGCAGGAAGCAAAATTACTACGGATAAATAAAGACAGCTCAGAACGCTTGGCTGCTGGCATGGAATCAAAAATCCTATGCAAGATGTCTCAGCACTACACAGGCATGAACTAGGCAAGTCAGGATGAAAAAAAAATTACCATACAGTGGCAGCAAAATGCCAATTATAGCAAACGGTGCAATGGCAAAGAGTGAGGCTTTATTTTTAAGTGCAGACACAATCCACTGGTACTGTACCTTCCATAGAACAATAGTAAGGCACTTACCTGGGCAGTGAATATTATCCAAGCTAGTGTAGGCATGCTATTAATTTCACACACACTGTCTTATCCTTGCAGACACAGAGTTTCAGAGTTAACACAAATTGAAGAATTTTGGGTTTTAACTTATCTTTGTGTATTCTCAGCAATGATATGACAAAACGTGAGGCAACTCTCAACTGTAATGGTTTCACGTTTGTTAGAGAGTAGTTCTCTTCCCACCTAATTCAATACATCTAAACAATAAAGAAGAGCAGTAACACGCAGTAAGATTAGAAACAAAGTATTAAAAAACCCCACAGGATTAAAATAAAGGCAATCAGTAAACCAGGACAGTATTTATGCTAAACTAATAAGTTTCCTATGCCAATTTCACCTTTGGAAGACCACGATCAAAAATCAGTTTAATTCATGAGATGTTTGAAAACATTTTGAAAACTTGGAAGTTTCAACACTGAGCTAGAATCCCTGAGAGTTTTATAAATCATCTTGCCTAAGTAAGTACACATAACATTTGTCATGTAGCTATAAAAGCAAATGAATTTACAAAATCATGGTGCAATGTACTTGCTACAATGGATTCTGAAACCCTAAAGAGATGTCTTTTAATACCCATAAGATGCAAACATCAGTCTGGAAGGGAATCTGTCTTTATTCTTAAAAATGCATTTATATCCTATAGATAAAAGAACCTTTAATTTTGCAAAACTACATAATCACGGTCTAGGAAGATGTACACATCTCCTCCTCTCTCAACAGCTACCCAAAAGTAGAATCTTTCACACAACTGATCACTCCTTCAATTTGACTAATCTGGCATGCTGTTTATCACATTGCAAAGTGGATCACACTAATACCTCCTTTTGTGTATTTTTAACACACAATAGTTTAGCGATCACTAAAGTCAAATACAACCTAAGGATATTTCTGACAGCAAACACATAAGAAAAAAACAAAACAACACTCATTCTCTTCTCTCTTGCTCTTATTAACACCATTTCATTAAGGGACCTAGTAGGAGAACAGAGTGGAATACAGATCTTGCAACTGGTTCAGCACTGGTCAGAGATGCAAGCAGGAAGAACTGTGGCTATTCCATGCATAGCAAATGCATCTCTACAGAGATTAATAACCAGAGGAAGTTTAGAATCAGCACATGCAGCAGCTTTACACCCTCCAAAGGTGGTGCAGGTTTCTTTTGCTAATGCTGTCTTCTATAGCATCTACAGCAGAATCTATCAGTAACAAAAACAGACGGAAGAAGGAGGAAAGTCAGCAAGTGTTTACACTAGCTATTTCTTTTTGAACATCTGCCTTTTCAAAAAGAAGTGTATCACAAAGATCAGTTCAGCAGCTTCAACCAATTAAACATATGAGCACAACTACAAATCTACACATCCTTTGACAGAGAAGAAAATCTGTCAGTTTCAGTGTACTTTATCACTTACTAAAACAATCGAATACACATTTTAGACAAAGAGATATTTTATCACCATCATCAATTCAAACACTTAAAAGAAATCTAGAGGCACTAAAAAATCCTTTTGTTTTTAATCACTGACTGAAACAACATAGTGGAGCAAAACTGTTTTAGGACCATCTGTAAACTCCAAAACCAATGAAATTCCAGACCAGAAAACCCTTTATGAATTCTGTGTTGCAAAGGTAACATTTTTCACAGTATGCAGTAACTCACTAGACTTTTAATGTTGCACTTAACTCAGCAGGCAGCTTTCTGACATATACTGAAAGAAATTAAGATGCAGAAATTATATCAGACCAAGAATTCAACCATTGGAGACGAGATTATTTTATCATCAATGCTTGATAAACAATTATTATTTGCACTTTGAACATTATTTAACAATTTTGCCTTCCAAATACAATTTTGCAAACAGGTGATGCAAGTTCACAAACTACAGTTTCAGGAAAACTAGCAATTAGGTCTTTTGGATACTTCTGATGATATTTTTCCTTTTACAATGACTAAATGGATTTCAGAAAATAAAGTTAAGATCTTGAACAGAGTATCTCTAAAGTTTGCAGTACTTCCTCTCAGAACCTGCATTTTTTCACAAGTAATTTTAGAGACAATAGTAGGATAGCAGGAGCAGAAGCTACTTGCTCAACAAGAGTTTTAGTACAGGGCAGTACTTTACCAGTACTCCATAACCAAGTTCAGACATTAAGACTATGATGCATAGAATGAACTACTTCTCTGTGCTAAAGATGGCTGTTCTTAAAACCGAGAAAGCCAACAATGACAGAACTTGCATCAAGATGAAGCCTGTCCATAGATCATTGGAACGCAAGTGGTCTGACTCAGAGCTTTTCTTTAGGGAGCACACTACAAGAGCCATGAAAGCAACAGTTAAAACAAACAAAAACCTTCAAACTACAACAAGCAATTGAACTGCACATTTCAAATCTAAGCACAGCACAGTTACATTTTTACTTCTCTTTAACCCAGTATGATGGACAAAAATGTAGGCCAAGAATACTACAGGTCCTACAAACTGCACAAACTGCTGAGTCTTTGGGGAAGGACAAGCACTGGCAGTACCAAAGGACCTATGCCAGCCACAGACAGTGGACTTCAGCTCTCAGCATCACATGAACAGAAATTTCTGCTAGTCCCCATGCAACTGCTCCTAAAGCTTTCTGAAGGGTAAACTTATCAGAGAGGATAAAGCTTGCCAATTAGTCTTCCTCCAGTACTTTTATGCATTTATGTTTTGTTTAACGTATTTTTTCCACTTCACACATATACTTCAGATAAATGATCACATTTTTCATTTAATGTCTCCAAGATTTTCATCTGAAGTGCTGCAATGACAACACAAGAAATAAACTGATCAAAGCTATGAAACAGGAGAATTATGCCACTTCTTTCTCCTGTTTCTGGCTAATCCTAATCTGCTAGAAGTCAGCTATTCTGATACACTAAACAGTAAGGTGTTTTTTTATCTTAATGCAAGCAAAAAACCACCATTATAGTATATGAACACAACTTGCTTTTCTAAATACATAGCTATTACGTGGCACAAGACCATTCCAGATGTCAAACACAATTAGAAGAATACAACACCAACTTTCTAGAAAAGTAAAACAATTTTCACATAAAATGAGAACAATCCGCATTCAGTTTACCATTTGCTCTGTGCAACATCAGTGCATTTCTATCAGTGACAAGTCGAGTTCTTGAGCACTAGAAAATATTTACTCAAGAAAAGTAAACACATCATAACAGTTTTTGCTCCTGTGTGTAGTAAATGCCTCACTCGACTTGCTATAATATTTTTGTATAAAAAAACCCAAAACCTTACACATTGTTCTACTAAAAAGACCAGGTGTGATGAAGAATGAATCACTTTTTAAATTAATCTGATAAATTTCTGAGACCAGTAATTCAGCAACAGCTAAAAATTACATCCTATGACAAAAAGTTTTAAAACTGTATTTATAACATCTCTGGAATTCCTCCTCCTTCCCAGACCTCTCAATAGAATTCAGCTCATTACAAAATTGAGACCACAAAAACTGTTTTGCCTAATATTTAACCTCAGTCCGGTTTCAAATTCTTGTCTATGTCATCCTCCTCCATACCATTCCTAACAAAGAGATTGATAGCTCACAGGAGACATTGAGTGCTCTTCAATAATAAAAAAAGCAAGCTCAGTAAAGATAGTTTAATGTAAAACATTACCTGTAATACATTTCAGCTAAAGACTGTCCTAGCAAATCATTAAAATTACTACTAAAGAACTAACTTTAACTCACTGAAAAGTTGAAAAACATCAACCAATGTATTTGGATCAAGTCGCATTAAAAGTAAGCTGCAGATAGTCTTTGCAAGATTTTCAACTATGAGGATGATTATTAGCAACCTAAATCATCAAGGAATTTTACTTGTCTTTCTCACAGGGACCAATATGCTTAATTGGATGGTTATTACTAATTTCTAGTATTAACCTCTAGAAAGTAATATTCCATTTCCAATGAGCACGTTTTTTTTGTGATGATTAGGCCTGCAGACTAACAACAAGAAACAAAGCCCTTGCCAACCTGAAGAACAATTATAACAGGCAATTAGAGTGCAAGTATCTTCACTGGCATTCCTTAACCTTGCAGACATTCCTAAAAGTGGAAGGCATTCAAGACGTGTACTCAAAATCAAAATCTGTGACTGCCAATTATGACAGGTTTTGAATCCTTACAATAACTTACTCAATATGACAGCTTTGCTTTTGTAAGTCACATTTCCTTCAACAAAATTAACATTGAAATACATTAAACATGAGTAGTCAGCAGTCTGCTGGATTGCCCTTTTTTATATGGCTTTTTAATCTGAGACTGCCTGATCAGCAACTCCAGTGAAACATCACAAAGTAAGCATCAACCAGTGTTTCATTTATTGTTGGAGGCTGAAACACAAGTTGGACGTTCCTGGCTTTGTTGAGTAATCGTAACATGTTCTAGGTTTATTCAGTAGGGTCTTTATTCTGAACAGGAAGCCAAGAAGCACGTTATTTCAGTTCTACTTGAAAATTCAGTAATAAAATTATTGTTTAACATAACAGATTATTTTGCAACCTTTGGCTTCACTTGTAACACAAGAGATTTAGATTTTTCTACTATTAGGAATGCAATCTAAATTACTTAACGGCTGGGATTTTCATCACTATTCTTCTTGGTATTTGCCTAACTGGCTTAGTCACTCAGATTTAACTCTGTCCCAGTTTGATAGATTTACTTTCTTTCCCCTCCAGTGTCTGAAAGACATTTGAAGAAGGAAGGCAAGCTGTACAACCAGTAAAAAAAAAGATTAATGCATCATAAAGATGCTCAATTAAGAGCACAAACAACTATTTCTGTCTAGAGAAACCAGCTGATTTTATAAAAAATCTTGATGCTGAAGTAAGAGAGAAAGGAAAGCATGTTCATATTCTTGCAAAATTCAAATAAAGCAGCACCACAATAGCTTTACAGCTGAAAAAAAAATAGTAAAAATCATTGGTTTAAGGGAAGGGTGAAATAAAGCAACATCCACATATTCTGGCACTCTGAGAAGACTGGAGACACCCTCTTGAAAAATGAATCCTCTTAAAAAACAATCATGTTGAACCCACAAAAAGTAGCACAAGAGTCTCATACACTCCTTGAAACCAACAGGTGTTCTCTGTACCATGCCTTACCTTATTAAGAAAGGAACCAGCTGCAATATACAGGAAGTTCAAAACAGTTTACATAATACACTCCTCCCCATGGAAAAAGCTACTTTACATTCAAACCTGAAAGCAGGGGTCTCAAGATACTATGCTAGGAAAACAGATTGAAGATTATATAAAATCTGTCAGTGTCCTTTTTTACATTATTTCTTTACAATCTTCTGCAAGATTAATAGATGGTAAATGATGTTGCCTTCCAGAACTATGGCTTATCTTTTAGCAGTACTTTTCTCTCTGTCATTCCACGCCAAATTTGAAAAACAGTGTATGTTGCAAGCCATTTTAAGCAAATACCTAACTGAAAATTAAATCTGTAGGAAGGCAATGCATAAATTCCTTAGTGCCCCTTCCCTCTTCGTTCTATGAAAGAAAAAAACCCTCTCTATGTGGATTTCTATCACATAATTTGAGAGTCATTTACTGCCATGAAAAAACATACACTAAGGTACAGAAAAATAGTACTATATTCCATTACCCACCACACCCATTCAAAATGAGTATGTGCAGACAAAAGCTGATTAAAACAGCAAGACTGGAAGATTTTGTGGTTTAGACATATTTTTCAATAAATATCTACATTCATTCTACCGTTCAAAAGCAATTACAAGTTAATGTGTTCCCATCTGGAGAACAGGGGGTTGAGGGGAAACAGGTGAAAAGAGGCCATTTGTATAAAATGGAGTGGATGTGATTCTACAGTCTCAGGAAGCAGTGGCTTCCCACTCCCCCATCACATGAATGACATGTAAAAATACTAGCCATATGAAATAGCATCCTTGTGCCAAACCGAGTGTACCTGTGCTCCTCCCATAAATGAGGAATTACACTTCACATACCGCTGTCCATCCCCTTCTGAATACCTATCACCGGGTAAAAACCATTAAAAGCCTTGAAATAATAGTGAAAAAATCTAAAATGCCAAGACAGTGCCCAAGCACATAGCTATTTTCTACCACATCAGATAACAAATCCAAGAGAATTAAAACCTACAGTTGGCATGATCACAGCAGAAATGAGTGTACCTATATGAATTGTGCATGGGTCATGTGATACTGATGTATACAGACACTCCTCCCTCCCCTCCCACCAGCAATGATTTTTTCCCCATACAAATAAAAAAGAAAAACCATAATACACCACCCTCCTCATCTTAATGAAAGCCACTGCAGACACCACTTGGAAAGCTCTTCACGAATCAGTCCGCCTCCAATAAGTTGCATGGCTACAAAGCTTAAAAGATTTGGGGTCTTTTGGGGTCTATACAAGACAAAACGTTGTAATGAACAATTCCAATCGATCTTTCCTTTCTGCACCAGGAGAGAGGATTTGAGCGTGTTGAGTTGCCCGGGTGGTACGGGGGACTGGCCTGCCTGCAGCTCCACAGGGTGGAGGCTTACCCAAGCTGGCATTGTCTGGATGCCACTGACCACATCCCTCGCGCATCCCCGACTCCCTGCCCGGTCCCGCACGGGCGGATCGTACACACACAAACCTTCAGCAGGCACCAGCACCGCAAAGTCCGCTTTGAAAAAAACAGCCGCTGATGTTCGAGGCGTGGAGAGGCGCAGGACACGGACCACGGGCCGGTCAATCTTCGCCCCTTTCACACTCCTTTGCCCTGCCTAGTCCCCGGCAACAGCAGTCCCTCAGCGGCCCCCGCCCCACAGCCTAGCTGAGAGGAAGCGCCAGGAAGCGCCGCTCCCTGACTGCCTGCCCCACGGTCGCCGCGACTCGGCAGACGCCCGCCGGCTCGCCCACCACCGCCCCCACCCCAAAATGAGAAAGGACAAGAAGGCGGCTTCACCACTCACCTCGCCCCGTCTCCCGGGGAGCCCCCCAGCGGGCTGGCGGGCAGCGGCGACTCCTCACAAGAGAGAAGGGCGAGGCGGCAGGCACGCTCCCGCTCGCTGCCGCCGGCACCACCCGGGCTCGGCTCCGCCTGCAGACCCCGAGGCTGCTGCTCTTTCTCCCGCCGCTAATGGTGGCCGCCGATGCCGTCTCCCGTTGCCGCTCCCTTCCTTTCCCGTTTCTTGTTTCCGCCAAGCGCGGAGCCGCCCGGCCGCCGGAGCACGTCGCTAGCCGCCAGCGGAGACACCGCTCCCTGCACGCCGCTACCACCCTGAGCGCCCGCCGCCGCTCCGGGCTCCCCCCGCCGCTCACTTCCGGTGCGCAGGCCGCACCTCGCTCCGCCCTGTCGGGCCCACCGCCAGCACCCGAGGGGCAGCCGTTGGGCGGCTGCAGCAGCAGCGGGGGGTATCTGACCAGCGCTACCGGCGCTGGGCCGGGCGGCTGGGTCGCCAGGCTCCGCGGAGCAGCTCTGGCCCGACCCGGCGGCGGCAGGGGCGCTGGCGGCGGGCGCTGGCCGTGCCCCGGGCGGCTGGCGGTGCGGAGCGCGCGGCGCGGCGCGTGAGGCGCGTGAGGCGGCGCGGGCTGCGGGCGCGGCGAGCGTCGCGCGGCGGCCCCCCGCTGCCTCCGCCGGCGGCAGGCGACGGAGCCCTGCGTGTCCCGCGGGCACGGCAGCAGCCGCTGCGGCACCCCTGGGCTGAAACTCCGGCGGCTGGGAGCTGATCCCTTTGTCCCATCGCACCACAGCTTCAGTGCCGAGCTCGCCGTTGTGTCAATTATCTACCGAACGGGACGGAACGCTCTAGGTGCGGCGGCAGACAACGCGTGCGAGCGGAGATTCGCCCGAGTACAGCCTATTGCCCGGGCAGAGGGATGTGTGGCGGGACACGGAGAGCTGATACTCGTGCTGCTTTCAGCTGCGAGCGTGCTAGGACTGCTGTTACACCGTGCCGGAACACTGGCATCTTTTACGGCAGGTCTTATCCGTCAGTGTGTCACAGGAGCAAACTGCAGTCAGCTAAAGCACAATATTTTCCATACATCAGAGCAATTATGCAAACCCATGTTAATTGTTTTACTTCTGTAAATACTAATTTGCCAACAAGGTTGCAGGCTAGGTCAAGAGCTACATGAACAGGAAACTTCAAATACAAGCAAGTACACAGGAAAGTTATTTTCACGTGTACATACAATTACATAATTTGAAAGACAAACCTCATGCACCTGAACATATATAGCAAAAAAAATCTTTGCTATGTAAGTAGCCTTAGCATGTAATCACCTCCAGAATTTGGATGTCATAATTAAATGTTGACTATTAACAATATCCCAGACAGCTGCTCAGGGAGGTGGTGGAGTCACCATCCCTGGAGGTGTTCAAGAAAAGACTGGATGAGGCACTTAGTGCCATGGTCTAGCTGACTGGATAGGGCTGGGTGCTAGGTTGGACTGGATGATCTTCACAGTATCACAGTATCATTAGGGTTGGATGAGACCTCACAGATCATCAAGTCCAACCCTTTACCACAGAGCTCAAGGCTAGACCTTCCAACCTGGTTGATTCTATGATTCTATGATGCAGAAATATCAGACTGTTTCAACTGCATCCCTGAATGTCTTTTATGTATATATATAGTGTTCATCACCAAGAGAGTACAGTAACCTCCAGTTGCAGATAATCCAAGCATTCAGAATACACCACTAATGTTACACTGCTTCATAGTTTGTGGAAATGCTCCACAATTAATAAATCCATGTCTGAGCTCACTTTGTTTCATAAATGTGTTAATAACTTAAACTTTGAGTGCTGTTATGCACTTCCTGAATATCAGCAGTGAGAGTGAGCTGGCAGTGACTATGAATCTGATGTTATCAGCAGGTTTAGACTGTCTCTAGGTTGTATTAATCCCACCATACTTTCTTAAAGATTGTCCATGACACTGAAGGGATTAGCACGACAACACATCCCCCAGAATCAGACTGGGGTTTCATGGAGGAAGTGCAGTGACTGTTTTGGGGGACAACACAAGTTGAGCTTGGATGTGCTATGGCCAGGTTCATTCTGTAGCTCCATGGTAGCTCAGTGATGTCTAACCCAGCACAAAAGCACTGCCAAGCCACGTTCAACACCAGAGCAGCTCAGGAGCTGCATGGCCATGAAATGTGCAAAGCTTCATCGTGCAACTATGAAAGGAAAAAAAATATGTAGTTGTTTAATGCAAACTCCGCTTCTGGCATGTGGAAATTTTACTCCTTTATATCAAACTTGCTAAATTGCCCTGAGCCTATACAGACAACAGACAACACAGTTAATTTAGTGCTGGATAGAGATCAGAGCCACACCATTTTAGGCTTGAGGACCAGATTGAATCTGTGTGAATCCTACAGAACCACCATCCAATTACATACATCAGTTACTACTTTAGAATCATCCCCCAGGCCAGGGAAATAGTACATACCTTCACTAGATGTCAGGTAAGGTTTTCAAAGTAGTACAATTTAGTCATACATCTGCCAATAAAATTAACAGCTAATGAAACAGTTTAAAAAGTTATGTCTTCTGAGTAGGTTAAAAGGTCAGTTTAAATGTATATCTGCTTCTAAACAAGAAAGCATAAAATGAATGATTTTTTAAATTTCATGATTATTGACCCTTCCTTCTCCCTAAAGTCAATAAAAAAAATCAATCTCAATTTCAAGTGCCAGCTAAGCACTGTTGGCAGCTGAGCTCAACTTTGAGTCTTTCAAAAGTTTTAATTTCTGTATATAATTCTGAGTATATTAAAAAAAAAACAAAAAACCAAGCAGCAAAGGTTATCTAGGCTTTTAGATCATCAGACAGCTGGGGGAATTTCCATTAAGGACACACCAGGCAGGCTATATCAAAGGTCAAAATCAAAAGAACCAACAACTGCCATTTTAATTGTTTTGTTGGACCTAAGAAAGCTCAATTACTTGTGCAGTAGAAATTTCACCTTTTGGTGGAACTTTGAGCAGTGTGACCCCTGCCAGCTCTTACAAGGAGAAGAGCAGACTGACTGTTTCTACCTGCTTCTTTATGAAATTTTTGCCAACTAAACTCTTCAAGATACAAACTCATGAAAAAGCCTTTCCTGTGCATCAATAGCTTGCTCAACCTGGAGTGCATCTATTGCTGCTCCACTAGCTATAATGGTATTTCCCAATGGAAGTTATGAAGTATTACTGTATTCTTAGCGACAGGTATAGCACCCATAGCCATTAACATAAATTATTCAGCTCATCCAGCCTATACATTAAAAATGCCTTCTCTGAGATCTTAGCTACTGTTCAGTGTAAACAAGAGCATCTTGAAGAGGAATTGACCTTGAAGCAACAGGTGTAGGGACAACGGTATCCCATTACAGGAATGCAGACTTGAACAGGAGCTTCTGGTGTGTCAAGCCAGTCACTATGAAACATATTCCACTGTAGAAACCACTCATGTTCTAGGTTAAGGCTGCTAAGCTTTCTCAGGGCTACCATTCTTAGGAAGGGCTGCTGCTATTTGCATGTGAGAGCAAGTTCAAACAGAGGAGCACCACGGACACTAGAATGTAAACAGCTTTTTACAGTATCAACAAGGTTGGAAGAGACCTCATTTCATCAGTGTAAATCAGGAAAATCTTGACTAAGCCAGCTAAATACTCTTGATTTATAGTAAGATGACAGCTTTTCTTTGTGCATTCTCCTTCATTCCCCCTCCAAAAACTAGAGGACTGTCCTCTCATTTCTCAGGTGATGGTTTAAAGCACAGAGAGAGCAAGCTATGGTAAGACAGAAAGTCTCCTAGCAAATGTCTGAATTCTGCTCTTGTCAGTACCAAACCAATCCCTTACTTGGGACATTGCTCTTCATGACAGACTTACTGAGTTTTAATGGGAGCACTATCATTACCATAATGCAGACTAGCAAGTATTCTGCCTATAGCATTCATGATCATTCTCACCCCTTTTAGTTAAAACTCAAACCATCCTATAGCACATCTCAACAATCTGGGGTTAGAAGAGCTAACTCAGGGCAAGAAAACATTTCTTTTTGGCCCTTACAGCGATCAGCTTATGCTGCTGAAACCAGAAGTATTTTTGTCCCCTGCATTATTGTGATCTAGCACATGCAGCTGCAAATGTGGTCTTTGCTCACAAAGCTTCCTAAAGCCCTTTTTTATTTCTTCTAACCTCTTTGCCTTGATCACTGCCCATGGTAACCATATTCCGTAGACAGGAAATGCACTGTGTGAAGTAACATCAAAAATGTGTTCTGGAAAGTTTTGCTTTGTGAATTGGGGCATAGAGGCTGCAATTAACTGACTTTACTAGGCACTTGATGAAGTTTCATCTTATGTGAAGTCCTCCTTTCCTCCAGGATTTATATCACCATCACCATCCATTACTCTTTATTCCACATAGCTGACTGTCTGGTTCCCTTTTAGTTCCTCTGAGGAAAATCCTGGCCCTTCGGATTGTATCTGAGCACCTGTGCAGCCATGCACATAAAAGTAGGAAAGCAACAGCACACATAAAGATTAGGATCTTGCAACGTACAGGGCACTACAGGGACTCTGTAGACTCTCCTCCCAGGCTGAAGTCAGTAATTGATTTTAATGGGAGCAGGGCAGAGCTAATGCTGGCACTTTGGAAAATCCCACCCAGGGGATTCGGTGATGCTAAAAGTGCTCGAGGCAGGTTAACTCTGGGGCGTTTCCACTAATGGGGAATGGCTCCATTGTCTTAATTAGTTTTCCTTCTTCAAAAGGAAATTAGAATGTATGTATTTTTTATCTTTAGGAACAAAATAATGTGAAATGTGTCTATTTCTAAAGATTCTTGCTGAAAGACAGATAAATGAGTGCCTTTCTGCAGTAGTTGCAGACCTTAAGATCTATCACAGCTCCAAGATCTATTAATATTCCCTAGATGCCTTTCTTTTTCCTTCATCTGACTTAATATGATTATAAGGGAAAAAATATGTAGCTGTGGATCTCAATCACGGTAGTTGCAATGGCCATTCATAAAACATGATCTTGGAGAGAGAAGGAGCCAGTACTTTTCTATCTGATTGTACTGTTAAGAAAAAGATTAATTGGATAAGGCCTATTTGCATAGGGAAAAAAAAAAGGCAACTTGAGCAGGAATGAAGTGCCAACAACAGCAGGGAGAATGATGTAAACAAATGTCCAGGGACATTGACTCTGTCATGGTCAGTTTGTGCAGAAGTTGCTATGTGGTAAGGATGGTCTAAAAAAAGACACCAAAGCTATGGCAACAACATTGCAAACAACTCTGCAAATAAATATAGCCTGGAACATTTTTGCTTTCTTTGAGTGATGCGTCTGAAAATTCTGACATTATTCATTCATAAGAATAATAAGGTTTTGATACATAATTCACTTAAAATACAAGCACTTCTTTCCCACGCACTAGAATTTATGGCATAGGAGCAAACATCACGCATTGCTTCTAAAGCATCAGAGCATCCCATTTGCTGTGGTGTAATGGCCAAGGTTTGGTCATGAACATCACAGTGAAGTGACAAAAGTATACCAGAAGTTCTGCAGTCATGAGAACCATTGCTGTACGTAGAAAGAACAAGTCCACAACTAGTTCAAAATACTAAAGAAGGTGAGTGGCAGAGTGAGGTGGGAAATCAGCTTTGTTTTTGCTTGCTCCTTCTGCTTTGCAGCTCTGATATGTTTTGCAGTCCTCACAAGAAGTTCTCTTCTTGCAATGACCTTTTTGGCATGGCTTTATGAATTTTTAGGCATAATGGCACTGCTTGATATTAAACTACAAGAATCCCAGGATAACCCAGGGGTCTGGATTGGGCACTTCTCTGGTTCAGGCTGGAATTGCTTCTCAGAAGGTCTTGGAAGTTCATGTTATCTGTGTTACCATTACAGAGTAAGGCATAAAAGAAGCAACCAGTAATCAATTACCTTTCAGATTACTTTTAACCTTCTGGTTTTACTCCTTTGATGGTGGAATTTCTCATTTTACACTGACAAGTTTCTATTTCACATCACTTTAGAAGTGATATCTTTTGCTTACTGAGTTAGAAAAAAGAGCATTTTAATGTAAGTGTTAGAAGTCTTTCCTTCAAGACCCAAATACCTCATATGCTGTTACTACTCATTAAAGACTGATTACCTGCTAAATCTGATTTATTAATTATTGAAGTATAAGTGATTTTATGAGTGTTCGATAAAAGAGTTATTGGTCACATTGTTGTCTGAAATAAAACAGAATTCTGGAGCTTCTCCTGCTGTACTGTGAAAAATTACTGTACTACATTTAGCTTTGTTTCTTGTAGAGTGAAATACTTTAAATTTAGTCAAAGACATTTATGCACTGGCCATAATTATAGGGGGAAACTTTGTGTGGATGTAGTGCAGCAGCGCAGCACAGTTTCTGGAGCTGCCAGGATGGAGATATCCACATCTCTGACATACTCAGTGGTAGCACTGTTTGTTTTTCCAGTTACTGTTACCTATGTTTCCCCAGCTGTCTTCAGCTATGTTTTGTCCTCAGATCCCATTCTGGATAGTGGCTTGCTCAAGTGCAGATGTTTAGTCATGATTTCAGGAGCCAGTAGGCACCAATGAAGTTGCAAGACTGGGTAGAAAGTACAGCTTTCTGCAGAAGTTCTGCGTTATTTAACTATACCAAATATTTACACAGCAGAACTGCTTTTTTTTTTTTTTTCCTTGTCATTTTTGTGCATCTGTGAAATATTTGACATATGCCTTGTAAATCATACATTAGGATTTACTGGAATTTCTGTTTTGACCACTTCCATGACATTGGCTGAACTTGTCTCATTTTTTTAAAGAAGTAGTTGCTCTTTAACTAGTGAGCGGCTGAAAATAATTGTGGGAAGTTTCAGATTCTTTTTTGAACAGCTGCAGATGATGACCAGACAGTAGATTTTTGAACACAATGTTTCAACTTTTTTTTTTTTTTCTCATTGTATTTTGAAGCCTTAATTTATTTAAAAGCTCTCATTCTGGAATGAGAAGAGGAAGATAAATATTTTAGCATACTTAACAGGGTCTGTATGATGTTTCTGGACTTCTCAAAGGCAGCAGTCATGATATTTTGAATAGTTTTACTTATGAAGTAGGAAAAATTATATGGCACTTCAGAATAACTTCTCAGATTTTTATTCAAGATTTGATGGGCAAGATTCCAAGCAAGCTTCATTAGTAATTCTTTTAGAGAAAATTTCCTTCTTAAATCTTAATGTGTACTTTTGAGGGAGATGATCTGGGAGCATCTGTTCAGGAAAATTCAGCTGCCTTAGCTCTATCAGTGTGATCCCTCTCTTAGTCCAAGAGACACATGTGCAGTGTTATACACAGGTACACCCATACACATGATTTATCTTTGCATGTAGTTTGTACAGAAGTACTCAGGGATTACCTTTAGCTAAATGAAGAGTGGGATTAAGTGAACATATGGTGTTAAGAAAGATGGAAATAAAATCCCCTTTTATCTTACTCTGCCACGCTTGCATTGCTTATTAGAGGATTACTTCTGGGTCTGTGTGGACAAACTTTCTGAAGAAGGAATTGACAGGCACAAAGCTCCACAGGTACTGCCTATGAGGGAAATCCTGCAAAACTAAACTTTTATCTTCTGTCACATTTTTGAAACTCAGTTTTCACTTGTACTGTGTCAATATGTACATGTAAAGTAAGAGAGAACCTGCTTGTTTCTTTTGACACATCAGCATGCCCATGTAGTTTTCCTGTAAGTCAGTCTCAAGTTATAAATGGATACTGTCTTCTTATTAAGTGCCTTTCTATAAATGTGACTGGAAGTCTCATAAACCTATCCTAAACTGACAGATTTCCAGCCCAATCCCACCCTCCCCATAAAAAAAAAGAGAGAGAAAGAATCCAAACCCCAGTTTCTTTTAAAAGTTATTATATTAAGTTTTAAAGCCATGCTTTTCCTGATTCTTTACCTGACAATGAGGCTTCAAACAGCTTTTTAAACTTGCAAGATCTATTGCATATACCAATCAGGAGCAAACTGGCTATCACAGTGCAAAAACAGCTTCAGAAGACAGAGCCCATTGTCTCCCAGCAACTGTATGCCTGTGCATTTGGCTAGTGTAACCAGTTCATGTTTAGCTACCTCAGTGAGTTCTTCCAGACTCTAATTTGGAAGTCATCTTAATGATCTTCTCTTCCTAGAGTTCTTTGTATGCTAGGTTATTCTGCAATCTTCCTGCTTCCTCCAGATCCTTCCAAAGGTTCATTCATGTTAACTGATTTGCCCATTAGACACTCTTCACATAACTTTCAAACCCTTGTAAAACTCATCAAAATCTAATAATTTCTTCCTCTTCTACTGATCTATTGTCCTCTTCTCCTACAATTACAAGATGTCTTCTCCTTGTGTCCTAAAATAACTCCCTGTACAAATATGTGAAGCCACTGCATGGTCCTTACAACTCTCTTCCATGTGCACTTCATTCAGATACATGTGAAGTTAATAAGACCACCAGAGCAACCAGTAAGAATAGAAACGTCTCAAACCAGCAAGCTGGCAATGCTTACAGTGCACAAAATCAATGTATGTAACTGTGTAATTGCCTGGCTTTAGCTTTGATATTTTTGTCCTTACTTTCCCATTTCCTGCACTGGATATTCTTCCACTTTTTGTATTGTGTCAGCTCTTTAGTAAGATGTAGATCCCCTGTTACCTGTGCATCAATACATGGCATAAAAAAGCACTAACAGAGACAGGACCTGGGTTACCACTCCCATACTGCTGCTTGGGGTGGCAATTCTGACTAATGAAGGAGGCAGTAATCCCTACCTACAACATCAGCTGTATGACATATCTGTGCAAGCAGTACACCTCATGCCATTGGACACAGTGGACAGTTGGGCTGGTCAAAGTGTTCAGACTGGAAATGCCCAGGAATTATCTATCTGGCCATAGTGACAGTTCCTGCAGGGCTGCTGCACAGGCACCTGTGTTCTGTTACAGTACAATCAATAAATGGTACAAAGGAAGCCTGGTCTTGCCAGGGACTTACTACTGCTAATTTACAGAAGTGTTGGAGACCATTCAAAGTGACCAGCTGTGCTCCAGTCTTGCCAGAAAGGGAGCCCAGGCTGCAGCTGCAGGTCTGCCCCCCAGGGCGGGTTGTGCTGTGGTAGTGACTGGTCATGGCTCTCTAGGCTGGGCTGCACATATGCAGCAGCAGGCAGGTATCCTGCATTGCCCACTCTTCTGCTAGGACTGAAGAGCTGGTGGGAAGTGCCAGCCCCTCTGAGGCTGCAGCAGGACGTGGCAATGGTTTTAATGCAGTGTCTGTTTTCTGAGAAGTTGTCTGTCAGAGGTGAAAAATAGTGGTGGGTAGGGTCTCTGCTTCTGAGCTGAGCTGGGGGAGTGGTGATAATTGCAGCTGTGCTTCCTTTAAATAGTTTATGAGTCGTGCTTACTTTGTTTTTTGTTTCACAACCAACCAGAAATCTGCCCCAGCAGCTTCTCATATGTTTTTTTTTTCAGTTTTCATTTGCTTGGGTATATTTGTTCTATGGCTTTACTTAGGATCCAGCTATGACTATGTAATGAATTTGTTGTGTATGCTCAAAGACAGAAGCACGGGTCCAACACCTGTGTTTAAAACATTATGGTCATGTCTGGAAAGTCAGAAAAATGGGAGTATGATCTGTTCTGAGCTATTCTTACATCATTGCAAACAATTTTAGCTAGCTAAATAGAAGCCCTGCCACTAAATACGAGTGTCAAATTGCAACCAGATCCTCAGCATGCCGAGACCACATCACTGTGATTCTAGACTTCTGTTAGTGTTAGTGCCTCATGTTAAGCAGCTGATAGGACTGTTGTTAACAGCTCCTTGCCCATCTGACTGTTCCTATGCAGATCCACCTTTCAGTGGACTTGCAGAAGCTCTGGGGCGTAACCTCTCTTCCAGAAGAGAATGTACCCAGAGCCTGAGTTACTGCTGGTGAGTGTCTTATACACAGAACCATGTAAGTAAGATGTATTGAAGCTCAGGCCTATCCCTTGGAAACAAATGTCCTTCTTCAGTAGACTTCAAAGAGACAAATTTTCACTATGCTGCATCCTTAGGTCTCCAAAATCTCCCTTAACCTCACCTATTTCTTCACCACCTAACCCTTGCTCTCTGGGTGGTACATCTAATTAATTTTCTATTTCTGTTGAGCCCAAATTAAGAGGTCTTTGTCTGAAACAACCTCTCCAGTGTGAAAGTTCAGACCATTTGCAACTTTCCATAATGCTTCCCACTTTAAGATTTTAAGATCCAAATGGCTTCCTGAATGTTGGTGTATTTTTTGCCTCCCTTGAACCTGAAGAATCCGCAGATGGCAAGGAGATGTATGCAAGCAACACATGCTGCTAATTCTCTCTGAAAGTCTAAGATTAAGGCTAAGGCCACTAAAAGCCTGTGCCATGATGTGAGTATCAGTCAGAGAAAGGAAATTTTGCAGAATTTATAGCTCTACTGTGTACAAGAGTGTCCTAAGAGGAAAGTATTTTGGTGACTGTAACTAATGCTGAACTAATGTAAAGCTATATGGGTTAAAGCATATTTGTTTTCCTTTGTGTTTGCTATCCCTCTAGTAGGACTTTGTGTTTGAACAGTTGGCACTTTCAGTCTGTGCACAGACCTGGTGTATTGTCTCCTGATAGATGCATTCCTATTCCTTTCTGATCAAGCACCACATGGGATGAACATCATAAATCTAGATTACAGTTGAGAAGCAGTGCTTATTTTTAATCTTCTGGTGTTTTCTGGTGTTAGTTTGTGATATAGTTCACATATATCTGGAACCCAATGTGTGTACTTAACTTCACTATGCATTTAACTTTGCCTTTTCCACTGAAATATGTCCTCTATACTAAAGAGAACAGCTCTGCAGCACAAATTCCCTTCTAAGTAGTAATTGCTGTATAAAAACGAGGTCACCCTCTCTGTAAGGAACATTTTAAAAAGTGTTTATGAAATTATTTACTCTGCCATTAAAAAAAAAGGCATCTTTTAAATTGATGTGGTTTTGTTTGTTTCTGCAAACAGCCTTAAATGAATGCAAAATGGTGATGAAAGAGAATAGGCCAAGGGTGCTTCATAATGGAAGTAATTTTCTGCTAAAGCTGAAGCAGAACTGCATGAAGCTAGAAAAGGTCTCAAACCTGGCTGCTTAAAGTTAGGAATCTATGTGGCAGAGACTAAATAAAATGGCCTGGTTTTGCAAAATGGTTGGCAGGCACCCACGTTTCTCATCCAAATCAACAGGCATTGCATATGCTTAACACCTTGGAAAATCAGGCCACTTATATTTAGGAGTTTAAATATGACATTTGGAGCTTAAATTTCATCTCCTAGAGTTAAAATCTTAAGCCAGAGTATCTAACACCTATTTTGAAGTAGCATATCTGATCCGATGGTAGAGGTTACAGAGAACTGAGGTTCTTGTGCTGATCTACCACCACCACAGGAAACATTACTCATATACTCTTCTTGGAAACTCTTCTGACATCAGTGTTCTTCATGGATATGAGCCCCAGTAGTCAGCCAAAACATGTTTGAATGTAATTTTTATCAAAGTAAGGATTTTGCTATTTGGTCCATTTGGTTTTAAATGAAGGAGCTGTGCAGCTTCTGTCCTAGCCAGAGGTACCATTGCCCTCTGAGAAGAGACAGGTGCTGGAGCCTCAGTGCTCTGATGGATCTCCAAGTTGGGGAAGGCTGAGGGTTTTGGGGAAGGCACCTCTCACAGGCAGTGCTGAATTGGCATAATCATTCAGTCACACTGCCCAAGTGCTTTACCAGTAAATGCCATTGCAAAAGCAAACACAGGTAGAAGAGTTTCCCTGCTTCTAATTCAAAGAGAACTTGTATTTGTTTGTCACTGCTTGGCCTGGGAGGCTAAACAGGTAAGCCGATCCACTTTTCTGGTTAACCATTACTACAGTGACTGGCTTCCCTTCAGGGAGCAGAGCAAGAGGCAGATTAACTGAATCATAGAATAATTTTGTTGGAAGAGAGCTTTGAGATCATCAAGTTCAACTGGTAACATTGCAAGGCTGCAACTAAACCATGTCCTTCAGCACCACACCTCCATGTCTTTTAAATCTCTCCAGGGATGGTGACTCCACTGCTTCCCTGGGCAGCCTGTTCCAATGCTTGACAACCCTTTCTGCGAATAGCCAACCTAATAGCCAACCTAAACCTCCCCTGGCACAACCTGAAGCTATTTCCTCTTGTCCTGTCACTTGTTACTTGGGAGAAGAGACCAACAGTAACCTCACTACAGCCTCCTTTGAGGTAGTTGCAGAGAGTGATAGTATCCCTTGAGTCTTTTCTCCAGGCTCAATAACCCAAATTCTCTCAGATGCTCCTCATAAGACTTCTTCTCCAGACCCTTCATCAGTTCCACTCTCTTCTTTGAACACCCTCCAGCACTTCAATATCTTGTATTGAGGGCCCTAAACTGAACACAGTATTCAATCAAGGTGCAGCCTCACCAGTGCTGAGTACAGGGGTTACTCACAGGTAAGCCTCTACAGTGCTGCATAGCTAGCTTAGGGCCTAGCAACAGCAATAGCATGGCCATGCGGATGTGCAGATTGTGCTCTGTAGCAAGTTTAAAGCTAAAATTGCAACCACCATGTTTCTGGAGGCTTAGTGATGCTTCTGCATCTGCACAGCTATCTTTAGTATTCCAACACGTAGCACATTTATTTCACATGGCTGAAAAGAAAAAAGTTGCTGAAATGAATTCAAGCTCTTTCAAAGAAATTTTCAGATGTTTTATCTCATCACTACTCCTTATTTTTAAACATTCTTGCAAGGATGAGATTCCCACACACAGCATTTTCTCTTCCCATTTATTTCCTCCTAGCCCCTGAGACCTGATGTTCACAGCTCCCTCTTCCCTGGTTTGTCTGGTCGAAGGGAATAGATGAAAATCACTGCAATGCATGCTCTGTTTCTGTGTGGTTTGAAAAAAAATATATAAATGGCAAGTAGTGCAGAGAGATTGTAGGACTTTGAATGCTATTTTTAAATGCTAGTTGTATAGTGCCCATGGTAGAAAGTCCTTTATCTTCTAGAGGCTAAGACTTCCTCAGTTGTGTACACATGCTCTCAGAAGGCAGCTCCACTGTGCTATGGACAAGTGGGGAAGCCTGGGGTTCCTGCATCCTGCAAAGTCCTGGCTCCAACCCACTTAAATTAGGAAAGACTCTTGCTGATTTTAATGAGCTTTGGACCAGATCTTACCCATGAGCAGCAGTGAATGTATGTGTGACCTAGATTCAAGAATGAGGTCTGTGGGGTATGTTTTCCAGGTAGACTGAGTACTAGTGGGGACCATAATGACAATGCAGGCTCCTAGAACAATCTCTGAGCAGTGTGTGTGACTGTAGTATGCCTCAAGCTGTGACCTGCATCTTCAGAAATCTTTATGACATTGAGTAACTTAGGCTTTCAATACATCTGCAAGGAAAAATCTATGACTAGCTTATAGCAAAAGAAGTGGCCAGAGAAGTAGGGTTGTGTTTGTAGATGCTGAAACTCTGGGGGAGTATGAAAGAATCATAGAATCATAGAATCAACCAGGTTGGAAGAGACCTCCAAGATCATCCAGTCCAACCTAGCACCCAGCCCTAACCAATCAACTAGACCATGGCACTAAGTGCCTCAGCCAGGCTTTTCTTGAACACCTCCAGGCACGGTGACTCCACCATCTCCCTGGGCAGCCCATTCCAATGACAAATCACTCTCTCCTAACATCCAGCCTCTACTTCCTCCAGCACAGCTTGAGACTGTGTCCCCTTGTTCTATTGCTGGTTGCCTGGGAGAAGAGACCAACCCCCACCTGGCTACAACCTCCCTTCAAGTAGTTGTAGACAGCAATGAGGTCCTCCCTGAGCCTCCTTTTCTCCAGGCTAAAGAAAGCTGAAGGTGTACCATCTCTGTGAAACAAACAAACAAACAAACAAACAAAACAGGGTTCAACTTACTTTTATCCACAAAGCAATTTTGTCTAAAAGCCAGAATTAAAACTCAAAGGTTCCTGGCTTGGACCAAACCTCCATTGTGGGGTAGTGTTTCATTATAGAAGTTATTTATCTACCAAAACTATTTTAAGACAGGAAGTATTACCTGTGGCTAGGATTAATCATCTCTGTCACATAGCCTGTCTTCCAAATGAGAGATTAATGCAGAGTATAGCTTCCTGGCAGACAAGAAGCATGGTATGGATTTTGTTAATGTCTCTGGTGAGAAGCAAAGCCAAGTAAATTGCACAATGCATGGCATGTTGGGACACAGTCAGTGAAAAAACATCTCAGCTGAGACTGCTCATTGTGTCAGACAGCACAGATGGACATGGGCACAGAAACACCTATTGCAACCCAACATCCAAGCCTCCTGTGATGAAAAAGGAGAACGACCAAGATGTTGGATGTTCCACGCAGAGGAGGCAGCTTCCAATTTTCCTGATAAGCTTCTGTGCTCTCTCAAGAAAAAGTGAGAGTGCAAGAGAAGCACAGCACCACAGGGAGATAGAGCAAACATATGGAATGGCAACATAAAAGATGTCGGTGGGGGAGGAAAGACAGAATGGCAAGAAAATGCGGCTGCTTGAATTGGCATTTGCTGCCTTGTGTGCTCAGCCTGCCCCAGGCACCTTGACCACACACAGCAGGCACATAGACAGGGTACAGTGAGACCTGACCACAGAACATCCTCTCCAGGCTGTTGTCATGCTGCTAAATGGCAGATACAGTGCATTGCCCTTTGTGCATATTCACAGAGGAGGGCAACTTGTGACAATGAGCCAGGGTAAGATTTTACTTGTTTAGCTTGAATGAAGGAGGCCATCACATTTGTCCTTTGTTCCCCAAGATGAGGTTGCCTCATCTGCTCTGCTATTTGTATAGCTGTCTACACAGCAGAAATATTTGCATTTTTTCCCTGGGCCCTGCAGCCAGTGCATCACTATTTGAGCTGGTAAGATGCCAGATTCTTAGTCAGTTGTGAGACTGAGCTGATGATCAGCTCAGATGTTATTGTCAGCCACAGCAGCAAGATAGCAGATATCACCACCAAGACCATCAAAGAGAACATTCACTCCAAAGAGAGGAATAAGATCAGTAATAGCTCACAAATCTAGAAAAATAACAATTAAAAAACATTCTTATCAAAATATGTATGGAGAAAAAGGTCAGGGCTTGACCTGTTCTTGTTGGATGATATGATGTGCTGCTGTTAGTAATTATATGGCTGGAGCCATATGGGATCTTAAGAAAATTATGTGCTAATTATGCGTTAATGTGATCAGTTCATATGTGCCTAATGACTGGCTCTTTGGTGCTGCTGTACAGTTTATTTCCCAGCAGATTGACTATGTGTGATAACTTCAGAGATAAATACAGGAATTTGCTATATGAAGAAAAAGGCATCTGTGGGCTGGCTCACTTATTTATTCACCTTAAAATGATGATGGGGGTGTTCACTTCATATTATAATGACACTTGTTCTGATGAGGAAAAGACAAATTTTGAAGTGTGAGACAAAAGAGAACTCTTCTGTGCTACAGCCTGAGAGCAACAGAACAGGATTGACCCAGTGCAAACATCCCTCTTTATCTTAGCAGGACTTGGCAAAGATTATTTTTAATCCTTTGAGTGCTTTGTACCTTTAAGACAGTATTTCTGTAACCAAGCAGTGCTCACTGCAACATTAAGTATTGATTACTTAAAACTCAGCTCACAGTCAGTGTTTTTGTGGTATGCTACTGAATTAATGCAATTTGTATTTTCACTCTGCTCTTCTTTCAAGGTCTCAGGTTTCAATGAACCGAGGGGCAGCTTAGAGCTCTGACACACTTCTTAGCTTCGGTCTTCCTTATGCACTGTTTGGAAGGGCTGGGTGGCAGCTAACATCTCTTTCAGTCCCTGGTGACACAGACTCAGACATCAGAGCTGCACTAGAGCAGGCAATGAAAGGACAGCATGCACACAGCATGATTCGAATGGCCTCACTGTTCAGGTAGAGCTGCTTAGTGTGTTCCTTACATGCCATGTTTGGAGACTGCAGTCAGCACCAAAAGACACTGTCTGGCAGCTCAGCTTCACTTCATTCTCAGCATAACTAATGAAATCAGGTGTATCTTCTATACTACAGTAGACCTGACAACTGAAACCATGCCTCAAGACACAGCTGGCCTTCTGTGTGTTCTTTTTCTCTCTGAGCTGCTTGAGTCTTTTCATGTATCTCCTTATGGGCATCAGGCTGTGTGTATGGGTTTCTCTGCAGATGGCATTGTTCCCTGCCTTTGAAGCACCTGTTGTAATGTGCTCTTTTCTTCACACCTCCCTGTGTAACTAGAGGGATGGATGCTTTCTAGATAAGGATTGGGAAATGACTGAATGTGTGTATCTATGAAACATAATCAAACAAAATGAAGGCTGGGACTGACCCTTGAAATTTCACTGCAAACATTTTTATGCACACAAGTTGCTTAGTTGACTTCGGAGAGGCCATTAGTGTTCATAAAGGATATCTGTGTGGAATAGACAGCAAGGTGGACATTTCATTTACTGTTATGATAATGTAACTAGCTTGAGGCTGCTAGGAGATCATGATAAAGGCTGTCTAAGAAAGATAGCGAGTTCATAAAGTGTTTCATTTTGAGGCATGTAGGGAGTTATTAGCAGAGCAGCTGTAACTTTTTATGTCATTTCATAATGCATCTGATGTGCCGCTTTGAAATGAAAACCTTCTTTGTGGCTTTGTGTCATGTACATCACGGCCAACAATCTACCTTCTCCAGAGCATTCCCTGACTGATTATGCACACAGGCTCAGACACTGAAGAGAAAGGACATTTAAAGCACAAAACTGTTTTCCAAGAAGGTAGTTAGGTGATATTGCCAGATTGAACCAACAAGCTGTAGGAAGAAGCAGTCTGTGTTTCTGCACCCGTGCAGTGGAAGAACTGAGACATGCTCAGGTGTGGCCCTGGCAGACTCCAGTGCCCATGTATTTCTGGAATGGATGCCAGCTGCCTCTCTGTCTTCTCACTCACACAATGCAACACTATACAGTCAAAGCCACTACAGCTCAGAGTGAGCTCCACAAATTATCTCAGGAGAAATTAATCTAGGACGTTTTGCTCCTAAAAGAAGAGACCTCTGAAACCAGAGTCACATTACAAGAGGAGAAAAGAGCCTTACACCTGAAGAGCAGTATCTACAACTTGTTTGTGCTTTCACTCCTTGTAAAGGGTGAACCCTCTTGGGGTCTTGCCCTGCCCCCAGGCCCTCCTGACTGCTCCCCGGGGGTGGGTGCGAGCCTCGCTCCAGGTGTAGCGTTTTGCCCACTCCCCCTTCCTGTCTAGCCCCTAGACAAATAGAGGACCTGCCTGTTTCGTGCTCTCTCGCCCTGCCTCCCTGCTTGGCAGCACTGCCCTCCTGTTCCTGCCACTCTCCGTTTTACCATGTGGCCATTAATCCATGAGGCAGGCAAAACCATTGCCAGCAATCTGGTTTTATATATATACATTTTGTATCTTGTTTTCCCTTCCCTGCACCTCTTTGTAACTCCCCTACCTCAAATACCTTTTATTTATTGTTAAAGTTTTCTCTTTTAACTTCCAAATTGAGGTGAGACTATTTGGGTGTGTTTTACCTTTTCCCCTCTACATCTATATCCTTTTCTTTGGAAAAAAAAAGACAGGGGAAGGAGAGGGAAAGGCATCCTATAAATTGTTATTGGTTCTATTACCTGTATTTGAGTCTCTGGGAATTGTGAACTAGAACCAAGACACTCCTCCAGGAACTCCTGGGCATTTCACCTCAGCCATTAATTCTTAACCAACACAGTTACTGTAAACTGAGAACTCATTCTGGCCTCTTTAAACAAAAAAATGGGCACATGGAAATACATAGTGTAACATTACTACTGGGTCACAGGAAATGTAAATGACTCCTGTCACTAAGTTCAGCCACAAAACCTGCCTTCACAGACATGAAATAGGTTCCAAAGCATTGTGTTAGCTTGGGAAAACTACTGAATCATTTCTTGTTTTAGTTTCCTCATCTCTGAATAAGAAAAGCTTTTTGTAGGGAGTGGCTTAGTTTAGAGATCCATGGAAAGCTGCTTCTACTCAGAAAGAAAATAATCATAAATACATGGTAATGTTTTCATGTACATGAAGAAAGCTGCACTAAGTCCAGCTACCTTCTTGTAGGCTTGTAAATAGTCAGCAAATTCCAGTGAAGATATGAAAATCTGTGATATCTTCACACATACACAAACAATCTATGGAGGCTCAATCACCAAACATGACCTTGTAGAAACATTACATTCCTATGAAAAGCAAGCCTGGACACTTAAAAGCACTGCTGTAAAATTACACTTGGTCAGACAGACCAAGAAACATTAGGTTGTTAACAGAGATCTTCAAAGCTCTTGTCCAGTTGGAAATGAAAACCTGTTGTTACAAAGGCAAGGAATACACCTTTCCAGTGTATTAACTGCTGGATACCTAATGTCTTTTGTTCATATGCCAAAGCTTGTGCAAGAGCAGTGCCCCCTCTTCTCCTTCCCAAAATACTGCTAAAGTGAGCTACTGCTTCCTGAGAGCTTCTACTCCCCGCAGGCCATCCTGTCTGAGCCACCTGTGAAACTAGTCATTTTACCTTCTCTTACCCTTCCTGCAGCAGAAGGCAGGTTCATACAGGTTCCCTTGGTCTGCCCCTGCAAATCTCTATCTCCCCCTCCAACTGCAGTAACACCTTTGCCTGATATTTTTGTTTGGGTAGGCTGTGAGTCAGCAAACACCCTGTCCAGGGCTGCAGGCTAGGGGTCCAAGCACCACTGCCACATTGCTCCCTATTCCACTGCTTGCCTATCTAGTTCAGGGATGCAGTCTGTCCCTTCCCTCACCTCTCCTAGGCTCATTCCAATCCCCACCCACCCACACCTTAATCTAATATTTGGCACTTAGATTTGACTGGCTTTTGAATTAAACGGGTCAGGTTATTTAACACAGGCTGCTGGGTTGCAGTTGCGGTTCTTCATGTGCTGAGTCACCCTGGCAGCAGATGTCATCTGCTTCTCATTTGAGGGAGAGGCACACAGGCAATTAAAAATCCACTGTGCACTGCTAAAATCTTACACAGTTGCATTCAGCAGGGATGTGTGGGAGTTACAAGGCAGCCAAATTACAGGGGGGTTCTACTACGAAGCAGAAATTCAGGGTGAAATCTTTTTCACGAGTTCTTGGTTCAGTTCTCCTCTTGTGCTTCAGTGAACTGCCTAAATATAGAACACCCAAACCATTGGAAAAGCAAAGGAAATCGAGACCCAGGGAAAAAAAAAGACACTGGTGGTGATGCAGGAAATATTTCTGAATTAAACTGTTTCCGCTGTAGCCTTTAAAATGTTCTCAGAAGACCACAGTTGTAAAAAAAAAAAAGAGTCATTCCTTGTCCTGAGTGTAAGACTGGCTGAACATTCTTGACAAGGCATTGCAAGGGATCTGTGTGACAGTAGGATAAACTGTGTTTGTTTTTACAGACGTGTATAAAAATACACACCACTAGAAAATCAAAGCAACAGCCACACAGACCAAAGGCTTCCCACAGGAGACAGAGAGCCTCATTCTCCGGGAGCCAAAGACCCCAGCTGCTCTCAGAGCTGAGAATGGCACTTGCTGTCAAGACCTGATCCAAAAGAAAGGAAATCGGGGTTGCATTTTACTATTTTGGCGCAACAGATTTCAACAGCTGCAACCAGGGTTAATGAACTGCAAGTCGATTTCCAGAGGTATAAACCTCACAATCAGGCACATCTGTGTCCCTGAAAATCCATCAAAACCATTGCAAAACCAAGGTCCTTTGTATGTGGCTCAAGCTGCTGAAGTGGAAGAGGACCCCCTGAGTAAGTGTGGGTCAAATGAGGTTAAGCTTTCTTTCTTCAAAGAGTTATCTGGAAAGGATTATGAATCCGGCAGTAGCACTGACCATGAAATGTGCTCAGATGTCCCAGCTGCACTGATGCTATCTTCCAGCAATAAGATGTGTTTATTCTTGTAGGTGTTTATGGCACTTGCTAGCAGGTGACATTGGGAAAAGACACATTTCTAGACTTGTATTTGTTGACTTGTATTTGTTGTTAAGTTTTTATTGGAACATTTGCAGCCAGTGATATTCTTCTGAATTGAAATTTCTGTTAAGTGCAGCCTTCTGTCTGATTAGATGAGTTCATGGTTACAGCCCTATTTTACTCTTCCTACATGGCATTGCAAGTTCTGAAAGCAAAACATTTTAACCTTAAAACTGTCTTGGATGTAACTGCGAAACTTCTGTCTCATTCCTGGACCTTTACATCACTTTCAGGACAGTATCTCACTTTAATTTGCATCAACAGGATTTCGGAGGAGGGAGGCATGTCACCATTTATGATCTTAAAAGATTCTTAATGTTTTTATAAGAGGGAAGAAAAATATTTGTAGGGCTAACTAGGGGATTTGGAATATCTAGTTCAAATTGATAAGATTTCAGGCAGTATTTTTCCAGAAGGTGGCTTAGAAATACCTTCCATGTGACACAGAAACCTCCCCCCCAAAAATCTGGGAGACTCACAGAGGTGAGGATTGTAGTTTCATACAGCTTTATCATTTCACACCTATGCCAACACTGCTCCTGTAGGACTCAATCTCTCAGGGCTCTCTACATGCTGTTGGGAACAAATTTAATACAGTGGAGCTGGGAAACACTTCAGATTATACCATGATTTTTGGATTATTTTAATTCTGTGGTATTTTTGTTGGCTTTGTTTGTTGGTTTGTGGCATTGGGGTTTTTTTCTTCCTTCTTTTTTTTTTTTTTTTCCTCCTACTGAGGTCTATTAATTAGGACATTTGACTAGACTGGTGAAAAAAAAAATCTTAGGAAAATAGACTCCAGGGAAGAATGTCATCTTAGTTGGGCTGAAGGGCAAATTAGTTTATGAATGACTTCTTTTCCAATGATATTTGCTCTTTCAAGGCATGAGAGTCTGCTTCGTATTTACCAAAATAAAAGTGATAATATTACTGAAATCCAAGTCCTTTTAAGTAATGTAAGAAGGTGTGCAGCAGTTTTCCTCTTCAAAGAGTCACAGATTACAGGGTCCTGCCTATGAAATTTCTCTGGAGAGAAGGGCACAGTCTGCAGAGTCTCCCTGAATTTCCAGCATTATATTCTGCCAAAAGCAGGACACAAGATGGGCTGCAGTGCCCTTCTCCTGCCAGAGTGCTGTAGTTGCTGCCGCCCTTATGACCTGGGTGAAGCACTGGCATACTGAGTCCACTGCTCCACAGTGATCTGAAATCAAACCTGGTGCACAGACAGACAGTATCCATACCCAGCATTTTGGTTTGAGGCCTGTTCTCAATACAAAGACTTTTCTTAAAAACATGATGCTTGAGTTTAGCAATGAGCAGCACACAGTAAAAATTACTATGCCAGTTTCCAATATGCTCCCTCACAGTGAGATGTACTGTATGTGGTGACCTTATGTAGCTTGATTGATGGCACCTATGAGTTCCAGGGCAGTATCTGGTGAGAGGCCTGGAACACAAACCCTGTGAGGAGAGGCTGAGGGGACTGGGGTTGTTTAGCCTGAAGAAGAGGAGGCTCAGGGGGGACCTCATTGCTGTCTATAACTACCCGAAGGGAGGTTGTAGCCAGGTGGGGGTTGGGCTTTTCTGCCAGGCAACCAGCAATAGAACAAGGGGACACAGTCTCAAGTTGTGCCAGGGGAGGTCTAGGCTGGATGTTAGGAGGAAGTTCTTCCCAGAGAGAGTGATTTACCATTGGAATGGGCTGCCCAAGTTGGTGGTGGAGTTGCCGTCCCTGGAGGTGTTCAAGAAAACCCTGAATGAGGCACTTAGTGCCATGGTCTAGTTGATTGGCCAGGGCTGGGTGCTAGGTTGGACTGGATGATCTTGGAGGTCTCTTCCAACCTGCTTGATTCTATGATTCTATGATTCTATAGTGCCCAGGAAACAAATCCATGACCTATATTCAGTCCTGGTATAAGCGCCTGTATTTTAATTTTCTGTGATTATTTATTTTGTAGCTCAAAGTGGAAACTCAATCAGAACTCTCTATCCACAGTGCTTATATAACAGCTTTCTCCACTCACCCTCTGCTTCTGTAGGCGTCACTTTTGCACACGCACAAAAAAGGAGATGCAAATACACCTCCGAAAATGCAAGCTGCATAAGCCTTGCTACCTGATAGGAGATATGGGCCAGTGGGAGACTGCAACTTGAGCAAGTGCAGAGGACCCAAAGTAAGTTTTGATCGGACTAAGCCTTTCTTTGGATATAATCAAATCAACATACAGTATGCTTGGCACTTCTTATGTTGTGGTATTCTCCTCTTTCTTGCTGTTTGGATTCAGTGACTCTACACACCTGACTGTTTGGGGTTTTTTGTTTGTTTGTTTGTTTGTTCATTTTTTAACAGCTAGTGGGTGATTTTCCACATTCTTTCTGCTCTCAAGGTTAGATCACTGAAGCTATTATCCTTGGGTGAGTTTCATGCATATGGACTGTTGACTACCTTCCTGGTTTGGTTTCCTGCCAATGTGAACATTTTTGTCAAGGGAGCTCCCTCCTGTAGTGGTGCAAGTGTTGTATGGAGGCTGGGAGGTGTCTCATTTAGTGTCTTTTGTGAAGTAGCTGGAGGTGTCAAAGAAAATAAATTCAGGCTACTCTAAAAACAGCCTGCACTATCAGCAGCAAATATGAGCTAAACTGCAAGCTGAAATGTCTGCTTTCTTGCAAGAAGGCTTAGTAAGTATACAGAAATTCAGTCAGTGAAGAGAATAGAAATCCCCCAATGTCAGCAATCTGGGAAAGTTTGTATAATGTGGCTCAGTCACTCTTGCTCTCATTAGAGATGCAGAGTTCAGTTTTGCAAGAGACCTAGGACAATGATAGTACTCAGGAAATTAAAACATCCAGTAAAAGTAAATTGGCCCTAACTACTGCATTCAGAGAGACTGCCTTCTTCTCCTCCCTATTCTCTCCATCTTACAAAACCAACATACAAATTCATGATTTGTAGTGAGAGGTTCTAGTTTAAATTTAGAGCCACAGGAAGCCATTTAAACCTACAGCACAAGAAAAAACTGGCTGACACCATCACCATGGGTTTACAGGCTTGTACCAAAGCTAGCACACAAAGCATCCAGCATTTCAAACAGCTCATTCACAAAATTTGCGTACCACATTCTGAAGGGAATAAAATCCTGTTTGCCTTTTGGGAGTTGTCACGTTGAAGCCAATTGGATTACTCACTTGTTTGAGGCAAGCAAGATTTAACCCTCTAAGAAACAAAATGAACTTGCTACATGAAAAGGATTCGTTTTTTTCTATGTAATGCTCTTAAAAAAAAACAAACAACAAAACCAAAACCAGAACAGAACAAAACCACCCCCAACTCCCAAAATATAAAGCATCTCTCCTCCCCCTCTTTCTCTCTTTTTGTTGTTGTACAATATGAAACTAGAAGCTGAACAGGACTTCTGTGCCCCAAGCATCTTAATTTTAGTTGCTAGCTTCTTTGTCTTGCCATGTTTAAGTCAGTATGGCAGTGCTAATGAATGCTCTTCAGTGCATCATATCAGGCTAAATTGTTTATGGAGGATGGAGCCACTGTCCTGCTTTGGTGTTTGCAATAGGGTATGCTGTTTGCTCTCAAATCCAGACTAATTTACAGGAGGTTTAACATTGGGCATAGTTTCTGACTTGGAAGTGCTGGAGGCTGGTGAGCCAGCTGTAGTTTTTTGCTATTCATGGGATGTATTGATGCTGGAAAATAAGATGCCTATGATGGTGGTTTATGAAGTAACAGTCAAGTGTTTGACCCTTTCTTGAAAAGGAGATGAAACTTAGATTCAGTGTCTTTGGGTGAGCTCTGCATTCGGATTCTTTCAGCACAGAAGGAACAATTCTGGCAAAGTAGTTAAGCAAGAGATCCTGTTGTCCACTACATGGCTCCCACTTTGTCATCTTTCCCAAACATCTGAGACAAAAGTCACTGAGCAATCCTAGATTTCCGTGGTCTTCCTGGAAGCTGTACGTACTTTCAGGTACATCCTCTTTCATGATCACTATATATTGGGCTTCTGCTCATGAGCTCTGCTACAGTGGTGGCAGCTTCTGGTTTGAGAAGCTGGACATGGGCATGGACACGGGCAGTAGGAAACAGATCCAGTCTTTCTCCTCCAAAAGCAGGGAGGGGCAGCACCTCTAAAACAAATCTGGTTCACAGAGTGATACTATCCAGGACCATGTCCAGGAGGAAGGTGACCACCAGACTAAGACAGTTTACTTGGTATTCTCTTCATTCTTACCATTATGTGGCTCTCTAATCTTCCCAGTTTTTGCTAAAGATATGTTCTATCATGAACTTCATCCTCCTAGCCTTATAGTCTATTTTGAAACCTGAAAACAGAAACTTGGAGCAGCATCTATATCGCATGTAATGATAATTCTCTATGGGAAGGGTCCTTACAGCCATGCCAGGTTTATGCATCTTCTCAAATGGGGGACAATATTCAAATGAGTGAGATGAGAATGTGGCAGAATTATAGAACCTCTCTTTGGAAGATCTCTGAGAAACACAGAAGTGCTTCTCTTCAGTTGATATATGTCAGAGGACTTTTGCAGAGAGAGGAGCAGACTGCAGGCTTTCAATGTGAAGGTGTCTGAATCTGATCAGTATGAGCCTGTTGCTGATTGTAGTGCTGTCCCTGAAGTAGTTTGCACTCCAACCTCAATTCAGAGAGACACAGCAGAAGAGTGACTTCATAGTGGGTAGTCTCTTCAATCAATGATAAAAAACATTTGGATATTATGACAGTTCTTATCAAGGCCAAGATTCAACACAGAAGGATGCAGCATACATGGAAAAACATTTGGATATTATGACAGTTCTTATCAAGGCCAAGATTCAACACAGAAGGATGCAGCATACATGGAAAGAGAGATTTACATGCATGTTTGTTCTCTACATGAATCTATCTCCCTCATGAAAAACAGCTGTGAGCTCCACAGACCCAGGGTAGCTGTAAGACACAAAGATTCAAGATTTATTATTTCTTTGAATACTTCAGCAATAATGTTATTTATCTGCCAAATGACAGATCTCTTGGTGGCAAGAATTTAATGTTTAACCAGACTGATATTTGAAGTAACCTGAAAAGTTTGCATCTGTTAAGCAAATAAGAGAAGGAAATAAAAGTTTGCTAAGGAGCAGCTGTAACCCTTGAGCAAAACATAATCCACTCTGGCAAGGTGCTGCCCTTTTGAGTCCATCTACTACAGTCTGCAGAGCAGGCTGATAACCTTTGTTTTCCCCTCCAGAAAGTCTCTGGTTTACTCAGGGTGGTACCAAGGAGCAGATGGTATTAGTTGAGAAGCAAGTGATGTCAAAGATGAGTGTTGTGAATAAGCTGAATGATCAAACTGTGCTGCAAGCAAAATTCAGCTTAGTGTAATAGATCTTTTGGACTACACCATTTTTCTTGTTGCTGCTCAGGCAGCCAAAGCCTAAGGCCTCTGTTGCTGAGGAACAAACAGTGCAAGTTTGCTTATACGTCTGTTGTGCTAATTACTTTTGCCCAACTGCTGCAGAAAACATCTGCCCTGTGGTGACAGTTGAAGTTGTCACATCATCATCACACAAAGGCAGCTTTCCTTTTGTGGATCTCTGAATAAGTCAGAAACAGAAGGAAAGAAGTTCAGTCAGGAGAAAAGCTACTGTCTTGTCATGACAAGTGTTAAGCAGTGTTGGCCTGTGGATTTTCCACCACTAGTGTAGGAAGGAAGCAGGAAAGGCTTGTCCTTGCTTCAGAGGAGCAAGTAAAGCACTGTGTGTGAAGGGATGCAGCAGCTGGTGGGAGGAAGAAGAGAGGTTATGTAAAACATGGGAGATGCTCTGTTCTTCTGGATGCTGTACCCAGTTCTCAAACAGTTACGCGAGGAGAGAGCCATGCCCACTCACAGCCAGCACTGAGGGACTCACTCTTGCCTAGCTGAGCGCCGACCCTACCTGCATCCCAGACAAGGATCAAAGCTTTTCCCCCTGCAGGATTTTCCTTTCCTGGTTCTGCTGCCCCTGGGCATGGAAGCACCAGCCATTGTACTGGCAAAGCACTCGTCAGCATTGGTCTCTTCTACAGTTCCAGGACAGAGATGGGTGATGCTGCAAGGAGATTCCATTAAACTGTTTACTTTTCCTTCTAATCTACCAGAAGACTTTGCCAAGGTATCTCTGAATGCAACAGAAATGCCTTGGACCTTAGTAGTGTCCTTAGCTCCTGTAAATCACAGGAGTGGTCTGTGTCACAGTGTGCATTATCTTCTAAAGAGGCTTTTTCTTCTTGCAGTGCCAAGCTAGGAGAGAGCATGAAAAGAGCAAGGCAGGCAGTGACTATTATTGGAGTTGTTGTGCTGTTCAAGGCTTGAAAAGCGTTGCTCTGAGCCATTGTCAAATGACCCCTGCTTCTAGTGCAGCTGGGTGGATACTCTCTAGTATAGTTGGGCTGAATCCAGCCCTAAGTCTTTGAGAGCTGGGCTGCTGTAAAGAGTGACACGCAGCTCTTTTCTACTTGGGAATATCAAGACAGGGGTAGCTTAGAAAAAAAAGTCCAAGCACTTCTATTTTAAGTACTTATCAAGAAATAAAGAAGTGCAGCTTGTTTTCCCTGGTTTTGCATTTCAACAATTGAGAGTAATGCCACAGTAACGGTGCCAGAGCTGAACTGGCAGCCTTGACTCCAGGGCACGCTCGATGGGGTGAGGCCACTCGGCACTGCCCTGTGGTGCTGCCTGCAGCCTGGCTGCTTGCAGGCTTCTGCACCTGGAGCTCCTGCAATAGGTGAGAAATGTTCCTACAGCTTTTGCTTTCGTGATGCTTAATATCTGCCAGGCTGCACTGGGATAAAAGCACAATACCAGATCAACTGCACTAGCAGCAAAGTATTATTAACTCTGCATTTTCTCACCATAGGAAGGCAAGTCATGGGATCCTTGGTTATGGAGTCTCATTCTGCAGGGCAGATTTTATTGTACATTCCTGGGGCCAGACACTCAACTGATGTAAGTAAGTATATCTCCATGTAGTAGCTACCCTGATTTATACTAGCTGCAATGCTGACCCTATGTTGCTTGCATATGTTACAATTCTCTGGAATTTCTCTTAACACAAACTGCAATAAAAATCTTTTTTTTGGTGGTGAAATTATATCTTTGTGATTATCATTACACTTTAACAATGATTTTGTCCTTCCACAAACATAACACACACAGTCTGCCTAGGAGTTTTGAGAACAAATGCTTGTGCACAATCACTACAAATAAAACAATAAAGTAAATTGTTTTCACTTCTAAGCACAGTTGTTATTCCTGACTTTAAATCTGTCTATCTGCATGCATTTCATCCTCTTAGGAACTGCTGATGATTACTTGCCTGTTTCTTTCATTCCTGGCATCATTCATCCCCAAGGCAATGCCTGCTAATTTCTAATGCAGCCTGGTTTAACTAGCCCAGTTATCCAGCAATCCTTAGGCAGACAGGACTAGATTTCTGAACTCAAAGCAGTGGCAATCAGACTGAAGGTGAAGAGCCTGAATCTTTTTAGTGCAGTATCTATTTACAGGCTTGTGCCTGCATCCTTCCCGGTGCTGGATGGTTTGGCAGAAAAAGACATGTCCCTCTGGTAGGACAGGGGCAAGCAGCCACTCCATCTTCTACAAACAGTTCATCTTCCTAGCCTGAACTGGTCTAGTTTTTCCACCCTGTTTTAACCTCTTTTGGTGAGAAATGTTAACTCAACACTCTGAGGACCATAGGCTTGTGCTTCCCCACAAGGGGCAGCAGCAGGACAAGAACTCTTGGCTCACTTGGCCTGGAGGGCTTGTCCTGAGACCAGCCAGTGTGGGCCACCCTCCACACTCTTTGCTTCTTAGGAGCTATGCAACAGCTTATGGCAGTGATGTGCAATCTAGGAGGAGACCAGTACACTTGAGCTGCTTGGAGCATCAGGATTCTCTGTGCTATTGGTGTCTCTTCTTTGCCTGCCGGGATGCTCCCTTCCATTTATGTCCCATTCTCCCACAGACATGTGGGAGAAGCTCAGACTCTCTAAATGCCAGACATTGTTCCATCTAAATCTGCATCTGCCCAGCCAAGTAAGCATTCTTTCCACCCTTCATGCCCACCCTGTTTAAGCACCAGTGCCTTTTACACGGCTCAAAGAGTGCTCCACGCTTATGGAAGTCATGCATGCAAGTGCCTGTCAGGCAGCTTACTGTGTGATAGTCTGAGGCTTGGAGCAGAGGCTGTCATTTTACTTGAATGGAGGCCATTTCCCTTACAATGACCTTACCAGTGAGCATTTCCATTCAAAAATTTCTTATAGAGCTATCAAGGGGGTGGCAGAAGAAGACCCTTTTTGAGAGACACACATACAGACATAGATATTAATTAGTTTTCAGAAAGAAGATATAAACTCAGCAGCAGACATTAGTACTTCAGATATCTTCCCTAGATTTCTGTCCTGATGGTATGCAAAGAAAAGAGACTGTGTAAAACAAGGAAAATAATTAGATCCTTTAAGTTTTTGCCTCTAAATTGATACAGACACTATAAACAAATATTCTTCTAAGAACTCTACAGGCATCTGCAATTTCAGAGCCAATTCAGACTTTACAAATCATAGAATCTACTCTGCATTTTCATCATAAGTATTACCAGTTATTTCTTCCTAAATCTCTATTTAGTTGCATAAGGGAGTAGATTTACTACTCTCTTTATGTTTGGGTTTCAGTCCTTCCATCATACTGCATGGAGGTATGATTTATTTGTCCTTGTAAGAACCCATAATTAAAGAACAGATTGATTATGCAATGTCTGACATAACTGCAGATTAGGCCTTGCAAGTCAGTTTTGAATCTAGGGAGTATGACACAGCCAAGACTGCTTATGATTTAATGTTATATGGGAGGAATTTATGGGAGATACTTTGGAGCAGAAATCAGATTAAAAGAGAGAATTATTATTCTCTGTTTGCCTAAATATGAACATAAATAAGACTGTACATAGATTTTCCACACTAGTCAAGGAAAAGGATTAGGAACACTTCATCCAGGTGATGGCATTATTAAATTTTCTCTTGACTTGTGAAAAGCTTTATTCAGTAATTTAAAAAACAATGACATAGTTATTAGACCAAATGGAGCAGTGTTCCTTTAAATGATTGCCACATGCATAAAAAATATGGAGCATTCAAAAAAATACTCCAGAGTGTAATCAATTTAACAACAGGACTAAGCATCAATAAAGCAGAGATAGCATTCATCCAGGCACTGCAGGCCCATTTGAATATGGAAACATACTCCAGCCTCAAGCTCCTGAGAAATGCTTACAGAGGATGAAGAGAAAACAGCTGTAGAATGTTAGCCACCTTGATGTTGTTTTTATTAAGTGAGGAAGGAGCCTGAATCGGTTTTGCCTGCAGATCTGGGTTTACCTGTGTCATAAGAAAGATTGAAAAGCCTTTGTTTGGAGTTATTAAAAAAGAAAAAAAAGTAGAGACTTAATCCAGTCCTTTTCCTGTCCAGCACTTGCTGAGACTTTATTAGCCAGCATTGTTCACATCTGCTTATAGGAAGCACTCCAGAGGGGCATGTGACCCAGCTGTTGCTATGGTATCAACGGAAGAAACAGTGGTGAGAACATCTCAACCTGACACCTGAGTTAAAGAGACATTGCCAAAAAGATGATTTGAGCATATTTAACCTTCAATTGTCAGATTTTTTTTTCTGAAAGAATAGAGTATTTATTACTCCAGTGAGAATTAAAAGCACCTGGAGCCTCTGGAGGGGAAGGATGACAATATCAATAATGCTGTCATGTGATTTCTTTTTAAATGCCTCCTTAATTTAGTAGAATGGCAGTAGAATGAGTTCTGAAAACATTCAGTAAGCCTGATTCACCATCAGTGCAAGAGGATAGATACCTAATCCATTACAGAAATTAATGCATAGAATCATAGCATCATAGAATCATAGAATCAGCCAGGTTGGAAGAGACCTCCAAGATCATTCAGTCCAACCTAGCACCCAGCCCTAGCCAATCAACTAGACCATGGCACTAAATGCCCCATCCAGTCTCTTCTTGAACACCTTCAGGGCAGTGACTCCACCACCTCCCTGGGCAGCCCATTCCAATGCCAATCACCCTCTCTGGCAAGAACTTCCTCCTAACATCCAGCCTAGACCTCCCCTGGCACAATTTGAGACTGTGTCTCCTTGTTCTGTTGTGAGTTGTCTAGGAGAAGACAACAACCCTCGCCTGGCTATAGCCTCTCTTCAAGTAGTTGTAGACAGCAATGAGGTCACCCCTGAGCCTCCTCTTCTCCAGGCTAAACAACCCCAGCTCCCTCAGCGTCTCCTCACAGGGTTTGTGCTCCAGGCCCCTCACCAGCTTCATCACCCTTCCCTGGACACATTCCAGTATCTCAACATCTCCTTGAATTGAGGATCCCAGAACTAGACACAGGACTCATGATGTGGCCTGACCAGTGTTGAGTCCAGGGGAAGAATAACCTCCCTTGTCCTACTGCCCACACTGTTCCTGATCCAGGCCAGGATGCCATTGGCTCTCTTGCCTAGCACCTTGATCCAATCTTTCCTTGTCTCTCTCCTCATACCTAATACCAGCCAGAGTATAGATCATATGAAGACATAAAAATCTCATTACCAAAGCAATGCTGCCCACCCTAGTACCTGCTGCTACATTATGCATACAGCCTACTAGAAACACAGATACACAGAATGAGGTTTGGGGACTATTTTTGCATTTCCTTCAGATGGAGTTATTCCAAGAGCTGTCAACTAAAAAGCAGTGGAATTCCATTAAGTGTTTGCAAGACAGCTATCAATTTGGAGCCTGCAAAGCCTTGGAAGACTGAGCTTTCTCCTTGTTTCTGCTGGTACTTCCCTTTAGTGGGTCAGTAAGAAATACTGGGATTAATTTCCTGTCTCTTTTGCATGCCTGTGGCCAGCCAGGCTCAGCCTTGATAACTGATTTCATGAAAGTGAAAACAATGGAGCATCCCATGCTCTGGTTGCTGGAAGACATCCATGGATAAGAATGCACCTGTTTGATGATATTTGGTCATAAAGTGGTTGTGAAGTAGCTGTCCTTGTTCCTGAGAAAGTTTTCTGTTTCTGTCATCCCATCCTTGAAGTTTTGGGGCCACTTTCTATGCTTGGGCATCAGTTTACAGGCACTCAATATGCTCTGAGTGGAGGGGCTCTGAGGCAAAAGCCCAGCAGAGGCCAAAGCAGTGAGCGCTGTGGGAACTCATGTTGCTCCACCCACTTGTCCAGGTGAAGCTGTAAATCTCCCCATTGAATGCCTGTCTTTCTCCTCTTACATGATGTAGCTGTTGGTGATGGTAGCAGTGCTCAGAAGAGCCTATAGAACTTGCCTCCTCTGGCCCGTTCTTGGGAAGCAGTGTACTGAGGTGTGCCAGTGTTCCCCCAGCCAGGAAAAGCTGAGGTTTAGGATTTAACCTAGTTTTGGAGGAAGCTTCCTCTATTTCTAGCATTAGCCTTGATGTCGATAACCTCTCAGAGCCACCACCACGTCCACAGAACTACTGTGTTCCTTGTAAAGACAGAGGATCAGGCATAATGCTAATGAAAGGACAACACATGCTGCATTGGACAGCTGCAATCCAGACATCTGCTTTCTTGGCTTGAACACAGATAGTTTGCTCTGGTTAAGTGTGGTGAGGGTTTAAAAATGTATTTCTTCTCCCTGGTCCCTCTTCAATATTATAGACTTCATGAATTAATCAGGAGAATACTTGGTAGAGTAGGTGGAGATATGAGAGGCTGTTTATGTTCAGCAGGAACACAAAATGCTTTGTAAAACTAATCTATAAAACAAAGACTTGCATGGATTGTATGCAGTTCAATAGCTCACTTATACAACCTGACAATAAAATATGCACAGTCTGGTATTATATGGCTTTTTTTCCCCCCTGACAGACTATGAATAATTAATTTATTTGTTTTCAACCACAGACCTCTTGCCATGACCCAGTCAAACATTATAATCCTAGAATGTATTGCCCTGCAAAACTGAACCCGGAGACATCTCATTCTGCACAAGTAGTCCTGCTATGCACATTAGACAAGACAGCAGGGCTAGGCTGAGAGTTTGGATAAGAAGAAGTGGCTCTCATGCTTCCAAGATATTTCTTAGAATTGGCCTCTGAGTGCTCATCTGCTAATTCCATGGTAGAGGAAGGCTGCAACTTTCAGCAACGCAGAAAGAGTACTTGAGGGCAACACTCCTCAGTTTAGAAGTGCTGATAAGTCAGCTTGTCAAAATGCTGATAAAGAAGCAACAGAGAAGTCTGGGAACTTCACTGAAGGGCTGTTCAGCATGCTGGTGAAGGCAGTTAGTGAGGCTGGTGCCAAGGTCATGTCTGCCCCTTGCTTTGCCTCTAACCACTCAACCTCTCTTCAGTTATGTCTGGCACTAAACCTTTGTTTGCAGGCTTCTTTCTGTTGATTACCTCGGAATACTGATGTCTGGGGGTTTTCCTTGCTTTGATTAATTTCAGTTGTCCAGGACAAAATCACAGCTTTCCTTCAGAAAGGCAGATCTTTGCCAGGTACACTACTAGAGGTGGGAATGAATCTGATATCCAGTCCTTCTCTTTCTTTTCTCTACAGAACCTACTTAATTGCACTGTCTGTTTCTACCCCAAGTGACTATTTCCAATCCATTTTCCCCCTTTGTCTATGCATTTTTGCACCTTTGCCTTGGCTTTCTTTACCTAAAACTTTCAACATGTAGAAGTGTTTTTTAATGAAAAAAAGTTATTTAAACCACAAGAATTTTCTCTGCCTTTTGCTTCTGTGTATCCACTTGACTTTTCCTTCTCTTTCCACATCTTTTACACCTTTGTATTTGCCTTTCTGTGTTTCTGCTGCTCAGTCTGTGCACTAGTGTGATCTCACCTCTGCTACAGTTCTTAGTCATTTCCTCTTGCTTTGTGCAATCCCATTTCCCTTTCAGTCCCTAGCTGCCAGTCCTCTGTATCCCTGCAGCAGTCTCCTATTTCCGTTTCCACATATAGAATCATAGTATCAGTCAGGGTTGGAAGGGACCACAAGGACAATCTAGTTCCAAACCCCCTGCCATGGGCATGGACACCCTACCCTAGGTCAGGCTGGCCTTAAACACCTCCAGGGATGGGGCCTCAACCACCTCCCTGGGCAACCCATCGCAGGCTCTCACCACTCTCATGCTGAATAACTTCCTACTCATGTCCAGTCTGAACCTACCCATCTCCAGCTTTGCTCTGTTCCCCTTGGTCCTGTCACTACCTGACATCCTAAAGAGTCCCTTCTCAGCTTTTTTGTAGGCCCCCTTCAGATACTGGAAGGCCACAATAAGGTCACCTGGGAGCCTCCTTTTCTCCAGACTGAACAGCCCAAACTCTTTCAGTCTGTCCTCATAGCAGAGCAGCTCCAGCCCTCTGAGCATCTCCGTGGCCCTTCTCTGGACACATCTTTTCAGAGATCTTTAGCACAGCTGTAATCCTACATAAGAGGTATCTTCTGTATCTCAGACAGAAACCACTCCTCAACTCCTCTGAAAACATGTTTTGAAAGCATTACCTGCCCACCCTTAGGCAGAAAAAAATAAACACACCTCCTACCTTCTTTGCCGCCTATTCTGTGACACAGCAATCATTAAATGCCATTGCACTGTTTTCAGCTGTAGTCCACATATGTTAACTAGGTGGCATAACTACCAGCCACAGTGGGAGGTTACAAATACATATATATAAATATATCCAGTCATCTCCTGAGTGGCTGGTCAGCTGCAGATATCAGTCTGTCATTATTCCAGTGGCCATATAGAATTGACATACGAGAATATGAAGGTCTAGGTCAGCATGAGCAAACTAGTTAAAGCTGACTGTGCATGTCCTACATGTCTCCAGATATACTCTCATGCCTATTTATAATTCCTACTCATTTGGAAGCCAAGCTTATTACTTTCAATAAACAATTTGCTTGGAAAGTATCCTTTGTAGTCTTGCTGATTTAGTGAACATTGCCCAGTTACCCTACATTATTTCCTTAGCTACGTTTTTATTAAGAAGCCCAGATTGTCTTCAGTATGAGGTAGGTTCCCAGGAATGAAAGATTAACACCACCAGGGTTTCCCTGGAGATTTCAGAACGTGAAAGGGCAAATTTCTGGTGTACAGAAGGCAAAAAATCCTGTTATGGCAATGTGTTCACAGCTGCAAAGAGGGGGCAAAGCCTCATAAAGTGAGACCAATAAACCAAACAGTAAATTAAGTTTATGAAAGTCGTGACTGATGGAACTGCATTAAAATGTTATCCTTGAGATGTATGACAGCTATGGATGAAATAACTTTTGTCTCATGAAGGTGGGTGGGATCAGGGTAATTTAATCTGTTGAGAAGCAGGGAAGAAACACTGAATGTTGATACTTTGGTAACTGTCTATGGACAAAATCACAGTGACAGTCAAAGGCAAAACAATATGTAGTGGCAACATATACAAAACTGTTTAAAAGATCTAGCATGTCAGAAATGGACATGAAGTTTTGCAAAGAGGCATATTCTTCAGGAGAATATCACTTTCTTCTTTCCTGTGTTTTATACTTTCTAGAGTTCATAGTGTGTTTTGTTTGCTAAGTGTACCTACCCATTGCCCAGAGAGAAGCAATATTATTTTTTCAATAGTGTGAGCAGCTGATATTAAGAAAGGATTGTGAGCATGATGGCAGAGAAGTTAATTTTGTTGACTCTTTTTACTAGCTTTCACGTATGGCTTTCCAAATTAGCTCTAGTGAACATGTACTTCTGTTAGGAACCTAAATTTCAGTTAGTTTCAGTTAAGTAATGATTAAAACTATAAATAATAAATACTCCAAACAGGCCTGAAATCTGCCAATAGAATGTGGTGATCTACTTGAAAAGTAAGTGGGCAGCTAGCTGGTTTATCAGAAACAAATCACCCTTCCCCAGTACTTGCTAACTTCCTCTGAAAGATGTAGCTGTTGATGTTTTGCAGTGATACTCGGAGTACAAAGAACGTGTTAAGTGGCTGTGTTCCAAGCACACATGGTAGTGGCTTTGTTACGACCTAACCACACACTATATGAGGCAGTGTTTTCAAGGCACAGTAATGACTTTTAAGAGATAAATATAATTGGAAAACCAGGCAAATTTTATTCAAGTCTAGAATGAAAGCAGTTGAACTCAAAGCTAAATACAGATTCAGAACAATTGCTGTAAATTTAACTTTGAAATCTCTGTAAGATTCTTTGTTGGACACTGTCTTAAGATTTGTGGGTCCCTAACAAAGAATTAATTTAAGATTCAAATTCGGGTGTCTGCCTGGTTTTTCTGCATGCAACAGTTTTGCTACCTGACAGCTGCTTTAATCTACAGGCATTAGCAGTACATGTGATATGCTGTTTTATAAAGACTACTTATTGTGCAGCACAGCACTTAAGGTATAAAATGTACTCAGCTGAAACAAGAGTATTGTGACTCCAGCTCCAAAGAAGTCAGGCATCTTTAAAACTTATTCCTAACAGCCTATGGCTCTGAGTAAACTGTCTTTGTTAGCAGGGTTTGAGTTCAGGCTGAGTGCTACAGAAGCTATAGCTTCTATAAAACCTATAAAAATCTACAGACACAAGACCCAACTGGAAGGAGCACAAACTAGAAAAGGAAAACGAGGGATGTGCCAATAAACTCTGTAACCTGTTTCTTCCCTGGAGGGTGCCTGAAGTGCACTACCATGGAGAGTTCACTACTCCGTAAATACAGAAGTTTCAAAGATGTATTGCCCTCAGTTACTGGAAACCCCTTCTAAAGCAAAGGAGTCATGCATCCTAAAAGCATTAACACTGGCAGATCCACTCCATGTCCTTTGATCAAATAGTGTCAGCCCAAAATATTACTCTGAGTGGTGCTTGTTCTATCCCACACTTCAAGGGAACAGCAAAGCACCATTATTTGAATTACATGTTTGGTCCCCAGGCTGCATTAAGCTCTTAGAAAAGGGCTCTCAAACTTCATATCTCTAGAAGCAGTAGATAAAATAAGGTGAAATATGAAGCACGAGGGAAAGAAAAGAACTCCACCAAATGAGAAAAAGAATATTGGACTTTGTTTCTTCTGAGGATGCTGTCAGGTTAGTATAAAGTGCTGGTGTTCAAACAGATCTGCTCATTTGCAGGTCAGGCTGTACAATGACACTGAGCTAACAGATGTTTCTGAATGTTGAAGGACACTGTTGTCTGTAGGACTTCATGCTCCAATGGAATCTAGCCATTAAAATCAAATTATAGAATCAGGAAGACCAAGCCTTGTGTAGTAAAACCTGTAGGATCCAGGAGTGAGGCAAGATCCATTTATAATCATTCTGCTTGTTCTATATCATATTATATCAAGATTTTCTGTAGATGTTGCAAGAACAAGAAGGAAGCAACAGAAACAAAGGAGAAAGGAGACCCTAGAACTTAAATGTGTGTGTTGAGCACCATCTGCTTTTACTACAGTCACTCTTCCGTACACACAGTCTCTCATCTTCCTTGTCTCTCCTGAGTCAAAGACTTAGTCAGATTCAGCCAGAAGGTGGCCTAATTAGATTGCTTTTACATTCAAGGTAACACCACCTGAAGTCATTAACACTATAAATTATAGCAGTTCTCTCATGACAGAGCATTACAGTGCTTGATGAATAGGAGAAGGCAGACCTGAGTAGCTTTAGAAATCAAGACAGAATGAATAAGAAGAGCATGGGAGGCTTCTGGGGCTGCATCTCAGTGAGCTTTATGAAACAACATTATGTATGAAGCATAAGAGGATGGCTTAGACAACAGAAAACATCATCATGGATAGTGTTCATGCTTTACGGACTTAGCATCAAGTTTTATTCTCTAAATGCATGCTTCCGTTTTCGAAACAGAGGGGAAAATAAGAAGAAAGGCATTTTGAATACCTAGAACACTGCTATATGGAGATCTTATCAAAATGCCCAGGCCACATGTAGTTCCTGGCTCCTAATTTATTTTAAAAACTTCTAATATGACACAGGAGCAGAGGAGGCAGAGACAGAGTCTTTGCCTGTTATCACTGCTCTTTGGAGATACGGAAGCACAAAGATGTCACACAGCAAACCCCTCAGCAGAGTTTGGTGGCACTGCTGATATGACATGGTCAACTTTAACCATTTTTTCACAATCTGATTTTAAAAATGCCCTGGCATTTAAAAATACATGAAAATAAGGCCTTGTTTTGATGCATTTACAAATGCACCTGAAATCAAGCCACTATTCAAACACATCATTGCCAGGAGCCTTATTCACAAAGAGCTTCTGCAAAGCACAACTGCTAGAAGTCTGACATCTGATAGAAGTCCATGTTAGCCACTCCATATATGAGCTGGGTGTCAACCAGATAGAAAACTGAGGTGGGTGCAGGACAGCATCAAGAAGACAGAGAAAGGCATGGATGTATCTGAGGATGGAACAGAAAATACCTAGCCAAATTACTTTAACTGGTATGTTTTGATTAGAAATCCAGCACAGCTATAGATCAGAGAACTGAAATTCCATATACAGGATATTATTTGCATCACTCAAGGTTCCAAATAATGGAAATCTGGGATCATTTAAGATTCATAAGAACTGTGAACATTGTGTAGCAGATAATCATTCACCGTCCCAGGCAAAAATAGACTTCTGTTTTTTTGCAGTGTGTCAGCAGTTTATTTGAAAGTCTTGGGGGGGGGGGATAAAACCACCACCACTCCCCCCAAAAAAAGCCAACAATAAACCCAGAAAACCCCAAACAACCCCCCTCTCCCCAAAACAAACAAACAAACAAACAAACAAACAAACAAAAAACCCCAAAACACAAACCCAAAACCTGAAAGTCCCCCACTTGGGACCCACTTTCAACCTGAAGCAGCTTTTTTTCACATCACACTAATGGCCATGGAGGCCAAACTGTGCAGTAGTGAGATGAAAAATGATCCCAGAGGTGAATATTGAGAAAAAATGAGGCACTCTTGAAATGAGCATATGACCCACACAGAAAATGATGTGGTCATTTTGAAAATTATTATTAAAGAAAATGGTGCAGATTACCTAATTTTTTTTATTTTTCTCTTGATTTCACTTCCTTTTCATTTCCACTGCTAAATATTACATAGTTTGAAATAAATAATAGCCAGTTCCACTGTGTTCACCAAAGCTATTACAAAGCACAGAAGGGTTGTCATGGAGACAGAAATTCTGAAATGAAGCACTCTAATCCCTAAAATATTTAAGCAACACTTAACTCTGCAGGACAAACAAAGCAGAATATTTGTGACAAGAAGCTAAGTTAGAATTTCTTATGTTGAGAGGGAAAAGGAAATAAACCAAAATCTATCTTGGGAAATAAACCCAAGAGGCTGCTAAATGTGTTTAAACCTGGAAAAAATGGTGTGCAGCCTTGTCTACACGAGGACATGTCACCTCATTGCAGAAAAAAGAAACAAGCATAGCTACAGCTGTGATTTTCACCTGCTTCCTGGCTGAAGTGTTGTGATGTGTCTTTTCTGATGGGGAAAGCAGGTTTCTCAAGGTGGCTGAAATCATCAAGAAGAATGAACTGTGTTTTCATTTTGTCTGCCATTGTTTCTTGAATGACTGCTTAACCTACTTAGTTGATGTAGTCAGTTGGTGATATATAAAGGCAGAGGTGCCTTGTGAGAACATTTTCAGATCTGAAACAACACGAAGACCAGCTGCCTTTGTACCATACAAAGAGCAGATTGTCTTTCCCATCACACTTCAGTAAGATAGCTTTGGCTTGGTAGTTTCATCTACAAGCAAAAGCCAAGTTTTGTGTTATAAAAAATGGATAGTTGAAGTGTATCCATCAAACTGTCTTTGTCTAACACTGCTGAGAGGAATTAAGAAATTAACTTTGGCCAAGTTTCCAGTCTTTCCCATTACTATTGGTCCTTATTGCTCCTTTCAGACAGGTTTCTTTTTCTTTTGCCTTTGCATCATCTAGTACTTTCCTCTCCTTGCTTTGCACCAAGCAGCAAGAGGAGGATAACAAGGAGTCAGAGGAAAGGAACAAGATACTGGCTGAAAGGAAGAAATCTGAAATGGAAATCTGAACAGATGTCTCAAGCAAAACTCCCAAGGCCCTTTACTGGGATATCTGCCCAAGTAAGGGAGTACTGGGAGGGCAGGAAATGGCCTATAGAGATCTTTAAAATATTGCAGAGCTTGTAGTTAATTCAGATCAAGCATTCCTGGGGACAGTTTGTGGTAATGAGAAGAATGTACTGAAGGTGTAGGAGGGATACATAGATTCTGCAATAGTGCTGATTTCCCTGGCTCTCCTAAGTCTGTAGTTTTCAGAGCTATATGCTTTAATCCTCAGGAGAACACCAACTGGAAAACAAAAAGGTTTGGTGTGAGACAATTACTGCAGGCCAGATAACACAGATTTGTCCATCTGGCCTTGTAATAAATCACCCCACCCTCCCCGTCCCCCGATTGACACAACCTCCTAAAATTACTGACAAAGGAGCTGCGCATTCCCTGAAAGCACTGAATGGTTAGGATGCTGCAGCTCTGACTACTAATGTCCTCACATGCCTCACCACCTCCCGTTGCTGACTGACAGAGAAAAGGAGGAGATGGACAGTAAATAAGCATTCTCCATCTGATAGCTGGTCTACTCCCACGTAAACCATCAATAGCTGCTACTTGTCACCTAGTGCAGGGAAATACGGGACCCAGAACTTGTCATGCCCTGGCACCCTTACAGTAAATGTGCGTCCTCTCTTAATCCTGGCTTCCTGCTTCCATTCCCTTTTGCATCCAGCTCAGACTTCCTCTCCTTGTTTTCATGGTTCTAAATGCTTGAAACTTTGCTCCTCTCTCTCTCTCTCTCTCTCTTTTTTTTTGTATGTAATTCCTGATGAAGGCTCCTCCAGGTCTTTCAAGCAATGTCTTTTTTAGCAACGATGTTTACACCTACTGGTGGTAACTTGCTCCTCTTCTTCACATACTGAACTTCTGCCTCATCTGTGTACTTATTCTGCTTGAGAGTCTCTTTTTGACACAGCATTTACAGCAATGCAGCTCCCCTATAATACACTGTCTCAGCACTCGTTCTGTTGTGTCATAGAAGGCTGTTAAGAATTTGGAAGCCAATGGTTATTTCACACAGCTCAGGAGGCTGATAGCTTTTTTAAGTCCTGACCTTGGTATCTGTGCAGATTTCAGGCAAGGATTTGCTTCCTGAGCCATGCACAACCAGACTTCCAAGGAAAAAGTGAGCAGTTATATAGTGACCTCACCAGTGTACCAATATTATGGGTCCTCTGGGATATTCAAGTAGTCCAGAGCAACCAGGGTGCATTGCGCTTTGGGTACAAAGGTCTTCCTCTCCTACGCACTCCTGAGGCTGTTCTTGCTCTCTGGGGGTGGTGCAACAGACCAGCAGAATCACCCTGTTCACCGTCAGCCTTCACTCATGAGCTTAGCCCTGAATTGTTGCTGTGAGGGTGACATACCTCATCTTTGGGACATGTAGCACTCAGAATCAGGATCTGGATGTCACAACTCACATGAGTTTCTGCAGGCCTTGCCTAGGCTTAAAGTCAATGGAGCTTTTGGACTGGGTCACATTTTGATTGAGCTAGCTTAGCACAAGTATTAAACAGTTACACCAGTAATAAAATCTTCTTAGTTATCAGCCTGGGCAGCACATCCAGCTCCTACAAAGCACTCTCTTCTCCTCCTCACATCTAAATACTGAATTTTTTGTATGATGTTGATTCAGTAATGGATCACTCAGTAATCATTCATTAATTGAAACACTCATGTTCAACAGCAGCTTAGTATCTCACCTCTGCACCCTCAGAAACTCCAAAGAGATGATTAAAAAGCCCCAAGTGCTCATAAATGTCAGTCTGGGAATCTCTTTGTTTTAAAGGAAACTGAAGACGAATCATTTCCCTGAAATCCTCAGCTTGTTCTGAATGCCTGATTAAATCAAATACAGATATGCTCTATTCTTTCTGCAAAGCTGTTTGCCTGCTCAGAGGCAGAGAAAAGAAATTGCAACATAAGTGCCTGCACATCTCCACATAAAACAAACCCCAGATCCAGGTCTGTGACCAGCTGAGTGTCCCAGGGGTTGAAGGAGTATTTTAACAATGCTGCAGCTTGTTGGAAGATAAAGGAGAGGAAGTAGAGAAGGTATGGGGGGCAGAAAAAGGAGAACAGATTTTTTAATTATAAGAATGACATTTACAAATACCATCCCCTTTGGGTGAGGTTAAGCTAGACAGCTCAGACAATATTAAAACTGAGATGAGGCTTTATTTCTGAAGTGCTTTTCTTCTGAGGAACCTGAAACACTTTCAGAGAAGTATGAATAAAGCCTCATAGGAACAGTGTGCACGAAGCAAAGATTATTCTTCATTTAGTAGATGGGTGGGCAGAGGCCAATGGGATGAGATTTAACAAGGCCAAGTGCAGGGTTCTGCACTTTGGCCACAATAATCCCAAGCAGTGCTATAGGCTGGGGACTGAGTGGCTGGAGAGCAGCCAGGAGGAAAGGGACCTGGGGGTACTGATAGATAGTAAGCTGAAGATGAGCCAGCAGTGTGCCCAGGTGGCCAAGAGAGCCAATGGCATCCTGGCCTGCATCAGGAACAGTGTGGCCAGTAGGACAAGGGAGGTTATTCTTCCCCTGTACTCAGCACTGGTCAGGCCACACCTTGAGTACTGTGTCCAGTTCTGGGCCCCTCAATTCAAGAAGGATGTTGAGGTGCTTGAACATGTCCAGAGAAGGGCAACAAAGCTGGTGAGGGGCCTGGAGCACAGATCCTAAGGGGAGAGGTTGAGGGAGCTGGGCCTGTTTAGCCTGGAGAAGAGGAGGCTCAGGGATGATCTTATTACTGTCTACAACTACCTGAAGGGGCATTGTAGCCAGGTGGGGGGGTGGCCTCTTCTCCCAGGCAACCAGCAGTAGAACAAGGGGACACAGTCTCAAGTTGTGTCAGGGTAGGTATAGACTGGATGTTAGGAAGAAGTTCTTCACAGAGAGAGTGATTTCCCATTGGAATGGGCTGCCCAGGGAGGTGGTGGAGGCACTGTCCCTGGGGGTCTTCAAGAAAAGCCTGGATGAGGCACTTAGTGCCATGGTCTAGTTGATTGGCTAGGGCTGGGTGATAGGTTGGACTGGATGATCTTGGAGGTCTCTTCCAACCTGGTTGATTCTATGATTCTATGAAAAGAGGTCACATGGGCAGTTCAAGGGCACACAGGAAGTCTTTGGCACAGGACAGAAATAGAATCCAGACCTCTTGACTCCTAGGCTTGTACTTAAACCTCAAACTGGTTCTTCTCCCCTTAAATATTCAAGAAGTTGACAACCACGCAGCATCAACAACTCGAAGATCTATGTGATGCTTGCCTTACATAAGTATATACCTAAAATAGTACATGCATAAACAGGAGAAGACAGTCACATGGGACATTACATAGTAAGTGTGGTGTAAATGACAAATGTGGTTTATTCCTTGGTGTGCTGCTGGAGGAGAACTTCCTGAGTTCATTCTTGTTCCCAGCTGGGAAAGGATTTCAGGAAATGCAGCTGGGAGAGGACAGTTAGAGCATGTTTGTTGACCTGGACCTTTCTTACTTCAATCAGGGAGATTTTTACAACAAATATAAATAAATATGCATGAGAGTTTTGTTCTCTCATAAAGATGATGCTGTAAGAAGATAAGTATGATGCTGTAAGAAGAATGCAGAAACCAAGGATGAGCTTTTGTATCTGTACTAAAAGCTTCTATAGAGTTTTTCAAAAGTTGTTAAATTATAACAGAAAGAAACAACAAATAAGCTTGGAACGATTGCTGCTTATTGTCATGTTTGAATGGAGGCATGGCAGCAAAGATCATCTATTTATGAGGGGCAGATCTTCAGTGCCAAATAGGAAAGCCTACTCTTAAGAGAGATTTCTAAAATGAAAAGTTGATGTTTTTTCACTGATTAATGCTTAAAAACTGTGCTCTAGGTTCGGTTCACCACCTTAAAGCATCATACAAAGAAAATCGTTTTAGACAAGTCCAACCTTCCCTCATGACTAAGGGAAAAATATCCAGTCATGTTTTCCAGGATTTGGTCACAGCGCAGGTTTGTGTAACAGCAGCTATTTACTTTTGGTCTGAAATACTGCCCTTCACAGAGACTGCTCTGTGCTCTTTGCTGAGATATCTTTGAATTCCAAGACACAGCTGCATCTCCAGCACTTTTTGTTTGCTCAGAAAGCATTAGTCTCAACACGAGGGAGAGACAGAAAACATTTGCCTCCCCTAAGTGGTCAGTCTTGAGTAAGGACTAGTAACAGTAAATTAAAAGAGAGCTCTTGCTTCTCTTTTCAGTTTTGTCTTAATTTTTATCTCTGGCATTTAAGGCCTGTTTGTCTGAATGCATTTGTGTTCTGAGTCTTGATTTCTACCCTCACTGTTTTACACTAGTACTTGAAAAAGTAAGCGATAGATTCCTTTTAATTGCCTGGCTCCCTTTGTGAGCAGGGTATTGCATTCAGTAATTGAAACATCAAATTAAGCAAGACACTAACACGTCAAAAGCAATTCTCAGGCTCAGAGGTATGAAGGAAAAGAAGGTACTTCCTATGCAGCCCCTTGGACATGGAAGAACTGCTTTTCACACAGGGTTAAAGACAAGCCTTCTTTATGTCTTATTTCAAAGGAAAGAAGATGTGTGTCCAGGATGGTGTTTGAGTCTAGTCCCGTGCTGGGTTTTTTGCCAGCATTTTCCTCACACTGAAGAAGTTCCTGGTTTTGTCTCTCTATATATGCAACAAGATATGGATCAACAAACATGCAGGAAAAGTTATCAGGGCAAGCCCAAGCCACCAGAATAGCCACATCCATTAGAAACCTCCCCCGGGCAGAATTGCCACCCTTCATTAAGCTGTGGCCATTACTTGCTACCAAGTATATCCTGCTTCACTGGGGTTTTCCAGCTGTACAGGAATGCAGTGTCTAAGGATTTGCTGGAGGTGTGATGGTTTGGGTGTTCCCCATCCCCACACTTTAGAAATCACCCAGGCTAGGCTCAGCCAGCTCTGGAAATATGAATGAAGCTTATTATTTACAGCTGGCACAATATACAAGCAGATATTTACAGTATATACAGTCATAGACAGAAATATACAAGATAAAAGGTAATATAGAAACACAACTCCCCTCCCAGAAACCTGAGTCCCCAGGAGGGGCTCTCAATCACCCCTTCACCTTCCCCCTACCCCTCTCAACCTTACCCCAGTCCTAAGGAAGAATAGAGGTTTGGCCAGAGGTTAGGAAGCAAAGTGGGTTAGCCCAAAATGGAGGGCGAGGTTAGAGAGATGCAGCTCAGCCAGCAGCCAGAGAGTGAGTGGTGGTCTAATGTTTTTATTTCTTGTTCCTATCCTTCTCAACAAGACTGTGAGTGAAGCAGACATCACCATTGTTTTCTTTCCACAGCCTGTAATCTAGTTCTTCTCACCAAAACATTCTAGCCTGCTTCAAACTAGCACAGGAGGACAGGTTACACTAATTTTTGCATCTAGTCAGACAAGTAGTTGAGGATAATTTATATTGAAGAGAAAATGCACAGATACATTCAGTTAGCAGCCAACAGAATTAAAACTCATGCATCACTGACTTGTGAAGTTTTGTCCTTTTCCAAAGCCCCATTCTGATGCTACACAGTGTGATATGAGGGTGGTAGCCTAGTTGTGCTTCATCTTTAGGGATCTTTGCAGTCTAATGGCAACACAAATGAACGCATTTACTAAGGAGATGTTACAGGAAACTGATAAAGAAAATTTGTGCAGAGAAGTAATCTGCACAAATAAAAAGTATCATGGGGTTGAATCATTGAACAGAACTCACTGAAAACCTGAAACAAGTTTTTTTGTCACATTATTTGTTTTTAATTGGGAAAAAAATACAGTACAGAGATTTTCCCAATAGTGTGGATTTGTCTCTGCCTTACAGATCAGATTCTGTGGCTCCAAAATGGACTAGAATTTTACAAATCTCAGCTAACACTAAGAAAGAGATTAAAGACATGAAAAGAATGATCTATAGTGACAGGGTTAAAGGATGCTCTTTGAAGTTATGGTGCTGTTGTTCAAACCACGAAGGTGATGAAGAGTCAATGGGACTCTCTGAGAGCATATGCCTGCACTTGCACCGAGAGGATTATGATACTTCAGTGTGACACTCAGAGGTAGCATCAAATGGTAAAAAAAGGTCATGCTGAATCTGATTCAGAACTGGTAGAAAATAGTACCTTGAAGATCCCTGCTACACTCAGCAGATAGGGACTAATAAGTACATGGAACACAACAGCACTCTGACAAGCATTCAGTCTTCTCTTAAAGTTATCACTGGTTTTTGGTGCAGTACCAGAAAGATAGGAAGAACAAGGATCATTTCCTGGGGATTTTTCAATAGCACCATTTAATCCTTTAAAAAGTCACTTGATTAATTAACTTTGTAGATAAAAGCCAATAAATGATATTTCATTTATGCCTTGCAGATTTAACTATCATTTTCATTAAGTCACACAGAAAAATCTTCCTTGATATTGCCCTTGGGTAATGTTGTTTCCATATAATTTGCATACACTGCACTGTCTCTTACCCATGATACCTCAAATGTGTCCTATTATTCTTGGTGCCATCATATTTAAGTGACTCGTCACAGATTGTGTTCACAGATTCACAGATTGCATTGGGTTGGAAATGACACTCAAAGGCCATCTTTCCCAATCCCTCTGCAGTCAGCAGAGATACATTATACTGGATCAGGCTGCCCAAGGCCATATCAGGTCTGGTCTTAAATGTCTCCAGTGACAGGGCCTCAACCACATCCCTGAGCAATACATGTTCCTCTAGGCTGGCCAGTTAGAATCATAGAATGCTTTAGGTGTGAAGGGACCTGAAAGATTACCTAGTTCCAAACCCCTGTCATAGGCAGCAACACCTCCCACTAGAACAGGTCACTCAAGGCCTCATCCAACCTGGCCTTGAACACCTCTAGGGAGGGAACATCCACAAACTTCTCGGGCAACCTGTCCCAGTGTTTCACCACCCTCACTGTAAAGAACTTCTTCCTAATGAAGCTGTTGAGAGCCCTGGAATGCAAGCCTTACGAGGAGAGGCTGCAGCAGCTCATTTTGTTTAGCCTGGAGAAGAGGAGGCTCAGGGGGGACCTCATTGCTGTCTACGACTACCTGAAGGGAGGCTGTAGCCAGGTGGGGGTTGGTCTCTTCTCCCAGGCAAGCAGCAATAGAATAAGGGGACACAGTCTCAAGTTGTGCTGGGGGACATATAGGCTGGATGTTAGGAGGAAGTTCTTCACAGAGAGAGTGATTGGCATTGGAATGGGCTGCCCAGGGAGGTGGTGGAGTCACCGTCCCTGGAGGTGTTCAAGAAAAGCCTGGATGAGGCACTTAGTGCCATGGTCTAGTTGATTGGCTAGGGCTGGGTGCTAGGTTGGACTGGATGATCTTGGAGATCTCTTCCAACCTGGTTGATTCTATGAACATCTAGTCTAAATCTCCCCTCTGCCAGTTTAAACCCATTACTCCTCATCCTGTCATTACAAGACATTGTAAATAGTCCCTCCCCAGCCTTCTTGTAGGACCCCTTCAGATACTGGAAGGTCACTGCAAGGTCTCCTCAAAGCCTTCTTTTCTCTAGGCTGAAGTGCCCCAACTCTCATAGCCTGCCCTCATAGCAGAGGTGCTGCAGCTCACTGATCATCTTCCTGGCCCTCCTCTGGACTTGCTCCAACAGTTCCATGTCCTTCTTGTGTTGAGGTCTTCGGAACTGCACACAGTACTCCAGGTGGGGTCTGATGAGAGCAGAGTAGAGAGTCTAACCCCCCTTGCTGTGCCTCCAAATACCTTGCATGTTAGGCAAACTCTGGGATAAGGTAGAGGGATGGAAAGGAGGTGGAAGGGTGGTTGGGAGCCCCTCCTGGGGACTCTGGTTTCTGGGAGGGCTGTTGTGTTTCTGTATTACTTTTTAACTTGTCTATTTCTGTCTATAGCTGTATACATTGTAAATGTCTGCTTGTATCTTGTGCTAAGCTGTAAATATAAAGCTTAATTCCTTAATTTCCAGCCAGCTGAGTCTAGTCTGGGTGGTTTCATAAGAGTGGGGGAGTGGGTAACACCCAAACCGTCACGCAGCTCCAGCACACTAACTAGAAATTAAGTGGGCAAACTTCTAAAAGTTTGGCAGTTTGAATAAACATCTGCAGAGAGCTGGCTGGACTTGGGGACAGGCTGTCCTTTGCAAAAGAAACCACAGAAATTGGCAGAGACACATTCTTTTTCTAAGGGCCTCTGCAGAGTCTAGGGGAAAAAAGGGTATGAGGCAAATTAAGATCTATATCCAGAAAAGAAGAGAGACAGGAGAGTGGCTGGGAGGAAAATGTCCCATGGTGATGAACACTACAGTGCAGAAAGATAGAAGGGATTATAAAACAAATAGATGAATGGAGGATACCAGAAAGGGGAGCTCTCTGTTCCATAAAGAAGGGCAGGATGCATATTATACTGCAGATGGCAACTGCAGTGACTTATGTATCATGTGTGATTACAGTCATGGGCATCTTGCATGGAACCTCATGGAAGGCTCCCAGGCCTGTGGTCTCAGAGAAGGGCAAGTTCTCCTGAAGAATATTACCAGCTACAAGAGATGCAGAGAAAACAGCTGTAAGCTGAAGATCTTCAGTCTTGGCAAAATATAGGAGTTAATTTAGGAAACCACTGGAGACAGAAAGAAGTAGAATGAACCCTGCTGGAACATTAGATCATAAATAGCTGGAGTTGTCTGGCTTTCCCAAGGATATCCTTATTTCTAGTCCTAACAATTATTATCACAGACAATTTGAAACTTTAACTGAGCCTTTTGGATTAGGATGGGCTTCTTTTTTTTTTTTTTTTTTTCTTCCCTGAATAAGCACTACATATAATAAGCTATTTATTGTTTCAAGCAGTGCCTCTCTTTCCTGGAAGTAGTGCTGTTCAGTGATACTGGTGACAGTAGGGCCATCAGCCTCCTCTCATCGGTGATTTGGCTGGATGTGGCTGTGTCAGATGCCTTCATCTGTGTGTTTCCATTCTTGTACACATCCCAGTCTCAGCTGAGGTTGTAATCAGGAATAACCCCAAATACCACAACAGCTGTTTTGTTGGATTTTGTGGAACTCAGACTGAGGAATACTGGAAATCTTCAAATAAAACTTTTTCCTACAATGAAACTTCTGGATGCATGAACTGCCTTGACTTTGACAAATATAGAGGATATTGCTTCATCTTTGCCTGAAGTGTTTTGTGTCTTCAATGATTGCATTCTCCACTCAGCCCCTTCTCTGACTAAATGCATCCTCTTCAATCCTTTCCAGATTTCTGATTGATTTCACTGCATTCCTTTCACCTACTTCCAGCCTGGCACAGTTTTCTGTCCACATAGTACTCCAACCATTGCTTGCTACTCTAAGTCACTACTGATGCAGAACCAAGTTGAAGGACAACTTCACATAACTTTCAGTTCAATCTGCCAATGTGTTCTTTGCCTTTTTCATATTAGTGATTCATATTTAGCCTGGAATCCACACATGGGTCCTCATAGATTTTTTTTTTTCTTCTGTAGAGCTATCTCACTTGCTCCTCACTGCATCATCATGCACACTGCTCCTGCATGGGCAGTGAATCTTGTACTCTATGGTATGTGTGTAAGGCCACTTTTCCAGTATTTTCCATTTATTACTGTTTGAACCCTATCCCCAAACATGCCGATAGTCCCTCCCACCCCAAGCCGTATGGAGATGTGAAAAGCAGACTTTATTAATCATCCAAGTTATTAATGAGAGTAATGAACAGTGTCAGGCCAGACCACACTCTCGGGGAACTCAGATCTGAGGAGCTCAGTTTATCTTTCTGTTTTGACAGCAAATTGTCTGTAGCTACTGAGCCTTTTTTCCAATCAGTTTGATACTCAGTTTTCATCTGGCTATATTTTTCTTCCTTGCTTACATAAAAGTCAGCCAAATGCTTTAAGAAAATAGAGATATATGGCATTTAGTGCTTCTTCCTGTCAGCATGGTAAGGCTTATCTCATGCAACGGTGAAATTAGATGGTTTGACATGGTCTGCTCTTCAGCAAACCATAGCAGCTTTTCCCTTACAGCTGTCCAGAGCAGGATCCTCCCAAACAAATCTTCAGATGTTTTGAAATGTACCTTCTTGAGGTCTATACACTTTATTTCCCTGCTTTCATTCTTCTTCAGTTTGCAAAGGAAGGCCATGGAAGCTGGAAGCAGTTCACTCCTCTGAGAAGATGATTTTAATTGTTTCTATGATTTTGCTCACAAAGCCAGCATTTTAACTGTACAGCAAGAAGAGCTCAAGTTCTGTTTCTTCAGCATTATTGATAAAACATTTTCTGCCGGACTGCATTACAGTGCAGATACCTCTCAAGCTTTCTTATCTGTGCATGGTATCTGATGCAAGGTGCACAGAGTTCTTTCTGAAAGTGTTCAGAAATTGGTAGTGTTTCAAGCTGATGAAGTCTCTTGTGCTTTTAGTGCCCATTAAGAGAAAACAGTCCTGTATCATCGAGATTCCCAAAAATGCTGTGGAGACAGCTGATTATGTCACCCTCAGGCACTTCTGGTCTTGCTGGGAAACAAACCTCATGGGCTTTTAGCTACATCTCTTATAGTGCATTTACCTAGGTGTGAATGACCAGTGCAAACTGCCCACAGTGTAGCACAACCACATCTTTCTGAAACTCAGTGCTATTTGATTATATTTGCTACATAATAGTAAAGATAGCTTTGAAAATGTAGATGACAAACTAGAGAAGACACATGCATGTGCTCTTTGGTGAGAAGGCACACTTAAAAGGCATTAGGCTTCTGGTGTCAAGAGCCAAATATAGCATAGTTTTCAAGTTCTGAACCATTTTGATTGGAAACTGATCTCAAGTCTTTTGGCTGGTTCCTACGCCTACGAGATGTGAGAGTATGTGTGGGAGTCAACAAAATTCAGCCCATGTCTGTCTTACTTGAACAGCAACAATGCTGACAGAATAATAAAAAATGAAATAACAAATCAACCAGCTAATCCACATCCTTCCAGCATCACTTCCTAAAATGTGATGTAGCGACATAAGCATACCACAGCCTATAGCTTTGCATGCCTCACACAAAGCCTGAGCACCTGCAAACATGAGTGAGCGTAGATCTAAAGTTAGAATCTGCAGCTTTATGTTAACTGAAGAATACAAACATCTCTCATCTTGCTTTTTTTTTTTTTTTTTGGCTGTGTCCAGAACTAGAAACAGAATTATCTACTTATTCCAAGACCAGAATGAAATACAGCTGAAACCAAAACGTGGGGAGACAGTCTTCTCACACAGTCCACAGCCTAGGCTTAGCAGCTTAACAGAATTCAATAGGTCAAACAATGAGCTGGTATGAAATATTGGCCCAGTGAAATACATGGCAGAATTCCCATTGATATTTCTGGGGCCAGGATTTCAGTTTGGCCAAACTCTGCAAAAATGCTGACCTTTTTTTTGTTTAAAGCAGCAGGTGCCATGCAGTGGTTTGTACATTAACGCATTCATAGTCAGACAAATTGGAATTTTGGGGGCAAGAAAATATCCATGGGGTGACTTTGCTGTCAGGTTGGAATGGACTCTGGAAGGCACTGTTCCTGCTGAAGGTGAAAGGATGGACAAAGAAATACTCTGCAGTGCAGGTGGATAGCAGCCAAGCAAGGTGCTCTGTGGAGCTATGGATTTTGGTGTGAGAGCCCCTGACTCCCTAGATCCTTGAGAGTTATATTCACCAATATGCAACGAGCTGAAATGCTTCTCAGCAACCCTTGAGGATTCCCTGTAGTGCAGATTAACAGAGGCTGGTGCTGTTTGGAAGAAATGAGTCAAGCTTTCTGTAACTCTGGCATATGCAGACACAGCACCTGGGCCCCAGATGGTTTCTCCCATGATCACCGCTCTCCTTCAGTGGATGGGACAATAACAAACAGGCATTTCTAGTATGGTTGCAACCTGAGTTTCAACTGTGAAGCTGGTCCTTCTGATTTGAAATCTATACTGTTGTCTTAAACTTAAAACAGTATTTTACCACATCAGCTGATGAGAGCTGATCGACACACTCCACCTTAGTCTGTCTGTTCACGCCTGACTTGTGTATAGTGTGTGCCCTTCTCACTTCCTGTCAGTGTTTACAGCCAGCCTGCAGCAAGAATTTGAGTGCTCCTGGGCTGTCTCTTGCCTTCCACACCTTTGGAGGTTTCTGCCTAATGAGAAATGATGTTGATTTTAGTGCTCTGATATTAGCTTAAGTTCAACAGATTATTTTGAGCTAATGAACAAATGAAAGCGAGCATAACCTATCCCCAGGGACAAAAGGAAGAGTCAAGAGCAGATGTTGAAATATCAAAGTGATGATGTCAGTTAAACTTCTTCACAAAACAGTCAAGTGGAAACACTGAAAAGGAAGGTTGCACCTACACTACAGGTCAGATAAGCAGCTAAACACTCCTTCTCCTTCCCATCCCAGCAGTACTAATAGAGATTGTGTTTTTTTCAAGTAGTTTCCCTGATATAATCAAAGGTTTTGCCTTCTTTGTATGAGTTTACTGCCCTCATACTGTTAATCCCCTTTAGGCAGAAAAAGAGGAATGTCTTTCCACCAGCTTTATTATTACAACACAATTTTCCCAGACTCAGAGATGAAGGAATTGTTTATGGTAGTAAGTAATTAAGTTAATTTAGTCTATTTTTTCCAGCTTGTGACTTGACCATCACATGATCCTGACTTCTGTGTTTGTAAAATTAACTGTAAATATTCATCAAACTGATTAAACAAATACATTTCAATTGATGCATTGCTTGCAGACCAATGTCTTTGAAAATACTCAGTTTATTTTTTACTCCTAAGGGTATATTTCTGTTTACCTAATTCACATGCTATTTCTGAAAGGGAAACTAAAAACTGTTAAAACAGGAGGAGAAAAATGGTGGAAGTGTGTCATAGGATCATAGAATGTCAGGGACTGGAAGGGACCTCAAAAGATCATCTAGTCCAATCCCCCCTGCCAGAGCAGGATCACCTATACCAGATCACAAAAGAATGTATCCAGGTGGGTTTTGAATATCTCCAGAGAGGGAGACTCCACAAGTTCCCTGCACAGCCTGTTCCAGTGTTCTGTCACCCTCACAGTGAAAAAATTCCTCCTCATGTTTACATGAAACATCCTATGCCTCAACTTCCACCCATTGCTCCTTGTCCTGTCATTGGACATCACCAAGCAGAGCCTGGCTCCATCCTCCTGCCACTCACCCTATACACATTTACAAATGTTGATGAGGTCACCTCTCAGTCTCCTCTTCTCCAAGCTAAAGAGCCCCAGCTCCCTCAGTCTCTCCTCACAAGAGAGATGTTCAATTCCCTTTATCATCTTTGTAGCTCTGGGCTAGACACTCTCAAGCAGTTCTATGTCCCTCTTGAACTGGGGGGGTCCAGAACTGGACACAGTACTCCTGAGTGGCCTCAACAGGGCAGAGTAGAGGGACAGGAGAACCTCTCTCGACCTACTAACCACAGCCCTTCTAATACACCCCAGAATGGCATTGGCCCTCCTGGCCATTAGTGCACATTGCTGGCTCATGGTCAATCTCCCATCAACTAGGACCTCAAAATCCTTTTCCCCTTCATTGCCTCCAACAGATCAATCCCCAACTTATACTGATACCTGGTGTTGTTCTTTCCCAGGTGCAAGACTCTACACTTGCCCTTGTTGCATTTCATTAAATTTCTTCTTGCCCAACCCTCCAGCCTGTCCAAGTCTCACTGGATGGCAGCACAGCCTTCTGGTGTGGCAGCCACTCCACCCAGGGTGGTGTCATCAGCAAACTTGCTGGCAGTGCACTCTGTGCCCTCATCCAGATCATTGATGAATATATTGAACAGAACTGGTCCCAGTACTGGTTTCTGTGGGACCCCACTAGTCACAGGCCTACAACTAGACTTCATCCCACTGACCACAACTCTCTGGCTTCTTTCCTTCAACCAGTTCCCAGTCCACCTCATTTCTTGATCATTCAGACCACACTGCCTCAGTTTAGCCAGAAGGATGCTGTGGGAGACAGTGTCAAATGCTTTACTGAAATCAAGATAAATCACATCCACTGCTCTACCGTCATCACCTGGTTATGTCCTCATACAAGGCTATCAGGTTGGTCAAACATGCCCTTGGAAAAACCATGTTGACTGCTCCTACTGACTCCCTTGTCCTTTATATGCTTAAGGACAGCATCGAAGATAAATTCCTCCATTACCTTTCTGGGGATGGAGGTGATGCTGCCTGGTGTGTAGTTATCTGGGTCCTCCTTCTTACACTTTTTGAAGATTGGAGTGATGTTTGCTCTCCTCCAGACCCCAGGCACCTCTCCTGTCCACCATGACTTACTGAGGATGGTTGAGAGTGGTATGGCAATGACCTGTGCCAGCTCCCTCAGCAACTGTGGGTGCATCTTATCAGGATCCATTGACTTATGGATGTCCAGATTACTCAACTGTTCCTTAACCCAGTCCTCATCAACCAGAGAAGACTTCTTTGTCATGCTTTCCTCTGGTGCCTCAGGTGTCAGGGGCTCCTGAGGACAGTCTCCATCAGTATAGACAAAGAAGCCATTTAGTAACTCCACCTTCTTTGTGTCCTCTGCCATCAAGGCACCCACCTCATTCAGCAGAGGACCCACATTGCCTCTAACATTAGCTTTTCCTGCAACGTATTTGAAGAAGCCCTTTTTGTTATCCTTGACCTCCCTTGCAAAGCTGAGTTCCAACAAGGCCTTAGCCTTCCTAGTTGTTTCCCTACACCCTCTGACAACAGCCTTTTACTCCTCTCAGGTGGCCAGTCCCTCCCTTCATGATCTATAGACTCTCTTCTTCCATTTGTTTGCTTATCAGTTCCTTACTTTGTTCCTTACTGAACAAATAGTAATAATGTCTCTGTGTGGTGACCTCCCAGTTTAATATTAATCTGTGTTAAAAATTGTTTATAAAATGTTTAGAACTGACAACCAATTTGCTAAACTTACAGCTTAAATACACATGACTCCTGGAAACCAGGAGTGAGATCTGATCATGAGAACAGCCAAGAGTCACTTCACTTCTATTTCCTAAAGCTCAGCTGCTTACTGATTTGCCACTTGTCCTGCAGAGCTGCTCTGTGTAAACCTACTGCAGGATACTGTGCATAATACAGAACCCACATGCAACTAATCATGGAATTTGGCTAACACTGCCTAAAGGATATTTGACTGAACAGGCAAAATGCTATGTAGAATAATTTGTTTTGTAAAAAACACTTACAAAATTACTTTGAGTTATGAAAGAAGGGTTGAAATAATTGTCATCTTTATGTGCCACATGGACAATTTGGAGAGTCATGAGAATACATCTTATTAAAAAGAGTGTGAAAGTACCTGATGATACAGAATTAAGGCTAATGGAGTCATCAACAACAATCTCCTGAAGCCAAGGAAAATTTAATCACACACTCCACTGTTATCATGAAACCTTAGTATGCTTGGGTACAAAAATGGACTGTCCTGAAATCAGCAAACCCAGAGTTTTTGTATTACTTTTAATAACCTCCAAAGCTTAGTGATTGTATTTTAATATCATCTAAAAGATTATCCAGACAGCTGCAATAAGCAATATGTAGTTTGACCTCTACAGGGTCAAACTTTGTGTGTAAGGAAAAGATGAGATTATTCTGGTTTTATTAGAAAGGAACCCGTAGGTGTATGAGACAGTGACAACATGAAGTGGAAGCCTGTGCCTCGCTTTCTAATCTTAATAATTGCCTACTGGCTTAGATGCAACTTTTCTAGGTAGTTCCAGAGAAGGGTGACAAAGATGGTGAGAGGCCTGGAACACAGCCCTATGAGAAGAGGCTCAGGTAGCTGGGGTTGTTTAGCCTGGAGAAGAGGAGGCTCAGGGGGGACCTTGTTGCTGTCTACAGCTACCTGAAGGGAGGCTATAGCCAGGTGGGGGTTGGTCTCTTCTCCCAGGCAAGCAGCAACAGAACAAGGGGACACAGTCTCAAGTTGTGGCAGGGGAGGTCTAGGCTGGATGTTAGGAGGAAGTTCTTCCCAGAGAGAGTGATTGGCATTGAACAGGCTGCTCAGGGAGGTGGTGGAGTCGCTGTCCCTGGAGGTGTTCAAGAAAAGACTGGATGGGGCACTTAGTGCCATGGTCTAGTTGATTGGATAGGGCTGGACTTGATGATTTTGGTTGGATAGGTTGGACTGGGTGGATAGGTTGGATAGGTTGGACTAGATGATCTTTGAGGTCTCTTCCTGTTGGGGTCCAGAGGCTGGCGAGAGGCGAGATCGGGGCACTGCTGACTCGAGACAGCAGCTTGCTATGCATCAGTACACTTTTATTAGGGTAGTGCAGTGTCTTATCTAGTGCTCAGAGGAGGTGTATCCAGCCAGCCTGGGGCTGGCACAAGTGGACAGTACAGATTGGCCCCAAGCCACGTGCAGGGTGCAGATAGGTTACCCTTATCAAAACAGCCTGTGGTTCCACCCCAGGGGGCTGGCAGGGTCAGCCCCCTGGAGCTGTGTCCACCCCAGGGGCCGGCAGGGTCCACCCCTCAGCAGGTGTGCGTGGGTTGCTCAGTCCACAGCCTGGCTTCCTTGGAGCCTGTGAGACTCCAAGGACATCTCCCATCACAAGGTCTCATGTTTACAGCTCATGCCCCTCTGCGGGAGAAATTCTCCCACATCTTCCAACCTGGTTGATTGTATGATTCTATGGTATTTGGTTAGCAGTTAGTTTGGGCATAACCTCTGGTTTAAATGCCAAATTTAGTCTGTAAAAACAACACAGCCAATCTGCAGTCATCTCTCTCCCATGAGCCCTTTAGTGGTGATCATGTAGGTCAGTTATGCAATATGGATGGTAACCAGCAATGGCTTCACCAAGGGCAAATCATGCCTGACAAATTTAGTGGCTTTTTATGATGAAGTCACGGTAACAGTGGACAAGGGAAGGGCAACTGACATCATCTACATGGACCTGAGTAAGGCATTTGACTCTGTCCCACATAACATCCTGGTCACCAAACTGGAAAAACACAGACTTTATGGGTGGAGCACTGCTGGATAAGGAATTGGCTGGATGGTGGCATGCAGAGAGTGGTGATCAAGGGCACAATGTCCACCTGGAGACCAGTGCAAAATGGCATCTCTCAGGAGGACCAGTGCTGTTTAACATCTTTGTTGGTGATATGGACAGAGGAATCGTGTGCAACCCAGCAAGTTTGCAGATGACACCAAGCTGTGTGGCACAGTCAACTTGCTAGAGGGCAGGGATGCCATCCAGAGGGACCTGGACAGGCTGGAGATGTGGGCCCAGGCCAACCTCATGAAATTCAACAAGGCCAAGTGTAAGGTCCTACACCTGGGTCAGTGCAATCCCAAGCACAGATACAGGCTGGCTGGAGAATGGCTGGAGAGCTGCCCTGAGGAAAAGGACCTGGGGGTCTGGGTTGATGAAAAGCTCAACATGAGCCAGCAGTGTGCATGTGCAGCCCAGACAGCAACTGTGTCCTGGGCTGCATCAAGAGCAGCGTGGCCAGCAGGGCAAGGAAGGGGATTCTGCCCCTTTACTCTGCTCTCATCAGACCTCACCTGGAGTACTGTGTGCTGTTCTGGAGCCCCTAACACAATAAGGTCATGGAACAGTTAGAATGAGTCCAGAGGAGGGCCACGAAGATGACCAGAGGGCTGGAGCACCTCTGCTATGAGGACAGGCTACAAGAGTTGGGGCTTTTCAGCCTGCAGAAGAGAAGGCTTCAAGGAGACCTTGTGGTGGCCTTCCAGTATCTGAAGGGGGCCTACAGGAAGGCTGAGGAGGGACTACTTACAAGGTCTTGTAATGACAGGAAGAGGGATAATGGGTTTAAACTGGAAGAGAGGAGATTCAAACTAGATGTTAGGAAAGGGTTCTTTGTAGTGAAGGTGGTGAGACACTGAACAGGTTGCCCAGGGAAGCTGTGGATGCTTCCTCCCTGGAGGTGTTTGAGGCCAGGTTGGATAAGGCCTTCAGCAACCTGTTCTAGTGGGAGATGTTCCTGCCTATGGCTGGGCATCATAACCAGATGATCTTTGAGGTCCTTTCCAACCTAAACCATTCTATGATTCTATTCTATGTCAGCCAAAGTACAGCAAAATGCCTGTTCACATGAACAGTCTGTGCATATGCCTGTTGGTTCACGTGAGGAGAAATGAGTTAGTGAAATTATTTGCTGTTGGTGTGTCTGGAGAGCCAGACCATGTCCTAAGGTGTGTTAGAGGAGACATCTAAACATTCAGCATCAAGGTGGCTTCCTAAGGGACTTTTTGGCTTGCACCACTAGACAGAGGGGATATCTCTGAAATAAAGCATGGATTTTTTTTCTGCTTCTCACGTGGATGTGGCTTCTAATACACCATCATATGAACTTTTCTCCTCTGCTTCGAAATAGCAAGGATCCCTATGCCCTGAATCTACCAAGGTCTTCTTAATCAGCAAAATGGTTATTTTACATTTCCCATTTGAAGTAAAAGCAGGATTTCTTTTCTAAGAAAAAATCCATTACAAAATTAATAAGTACTTGTCACAAACCATATGCATATCCAGAAGAGCAAGGAGATGAGTGATTTGAAAAGCACTTCTGGCACTTTTCACAGCTAAGAATCAGGAATTTTGCCCCCCTAGTTCCTATGTGGAAATATTTGAAACTCCTTCTAATATATTTATGCTGTTTTCCTATGTAGTCCAGCACAAACATTTCCAGTGTGCTATGCTATGACTCAGTACTTTTTTTGAAGTGGCACAAATACAAAGAAAAGCCTGTTTTCCATGGTATTTTGGCAGAAAACAACTCTGTGGGCTGGTGTTGGCAACACCACAGTCTAAGAATAGGCCACTTCTCAGGCAGAAAGTTGTTGAATTTAGACATAAGCTAGATTTTCCTGGGTGCAAAGAAGCCACTGTCTTCAGGGAAGGGAGTCACTTGAAAATGCTTATTCTACAAGCCAGAGTCTACCAAAATAATTATTTCCTGTTAGGGGTACTCAGGATTAAGTAATCTCAAAGAATATATTCCATTGTACAAGTGACAGTTCCTCAAAGGGGCTCTTGTTGTATGAAGTGCTCTATTCTAGTTTCAATTGTTCATAAACATGAGTAATGCTTCCTCCCAAGTTTATGTACGTGGGAAGAACTGTAACTGGACGATGCTTCACTGTACCAAAGTGGAGCTGATCCTGACAATCTGCTCAACCTCTCAATTCAAGAGAGATGTTGAGATACTGGAACGTGTCCAGAGAAGGGTGACAAAGCTGGTGAGAGGCCTGGAACACAGCCTTATGAGGAAAGGCTGAGGGAGCTGGGGTTGTTTAGTCTGGAGAAGAGGAGGCTCAGGGGTGACCTCATTGCTGTCTACAACTACCTGAAGGGAGTCTTCTGCCAGGCAGACAGCAACAGAACAAGCAGACACAGTCTCAAGCTGTGCTGGGGGAGGTATAGGCTGGATGTTAGGAGGAAGTTCTTGCCAGAGAGAGTGATTGGCATTGGAATGGGCTGCCCAGGGAGGTGGTGGAGTCACTGTCCCGGGAGGTGTTCAAGAAAAGCCTGGATGAGACACTTAGTGCCATGGTCTAGTTGATTGGCTAGGGCTGGGTGCTAGGTTGGACTGGATGATCTTGGAGGTCTCTTCCAACCTGCTTGATTCTATGATTCTATGAACCCAGTGGAGGTGCTAGTGTTTTCTCCAGCTGAAGGTTTACCCATATATACAAGCTATGCAGACCATCCTCTACAACTAAGGGCAATGTAGATAATTTCCTAGAAACCTCAGCTACAGCATTCCCTTGCTACGGGTAACATGGTGACATTCACCAAGAGACTCAAGAGTCTGAGCCAACAGACTCTGGTTTCTTGATTATCCTTACTATTCACATGATGGTTTTGGCAGCAATGATTTTGGTCAATTATTTCTCTCCAAAAGGAAATGCTGGCACAGTTGGTAGACCAGCCAGCTTCAGGCAGATCTCTCAGGCCTGCTCTATGTGGCTGCCATTCAGCTTTCCTCCCTCTGCAGCCCTCTAGCAGACTTTCAGATCTTGCAAGATTCATGACACTCCTCCTTTCCCTTGGATAAGAAAGCACAGCCCTAGCAGACACAAATCTTGTAAATGATGTTTAAAGATCTATGTAGCTTCTTTGGACAAGCTGTAGATGGCTAGAAGCTGTCTTTTTGGACAAAGCTGAATTCTGAATTTCTAGGCATTAAGGCCTATATCTCAAGATTTCTAGGCCTTAAGTTCTTTGGAAGATGCTTCTTGTTACTTAAAATAGTTTGCAACGTTCCTGCAGAGCTCGTTCAAATCTTTTGTTTTCATCAGGTTAAAAAGAGAGGGCAAGAAATTCTCTCCTTTCAAAAGAATGAGGCATTCTGAACTACCTTACATGCAGGGCACCACTGCTTTGTTGCCATATCTTTCATGTCTTCAATAGCTATTTTCCAACTTTCCCCATACCCTCTCCTTAGGGAGGACAGAAGATGACTAGCTTGTTGTTCACAGCAGAAATGGAAGAGCCAGCCCAGCTCCCTTCAGCTGCCTGGCAGCAGCTCTAAAACAGAGACTGAGACAATCTAAGGATTTATTTCCCAGTGTCTCTTTGTTCAACTAGTCCCAAGCATCAGGTCTTCAAGTGATGTAAACTGGAACAATTTTATCAGCTTCAGCAATATACAAGGGTCTCGCTCACCTAACCTTTTCCACCCAAGAGAAACAAGGAGCAGGTAATGCAGCTAAAAGAAATTATGCTCCCTCTAACCTTAATCTGAAAACTCTTCAGTGCAGAACATCTAACATGTATGTACTCAGCTGTGGGCTTTGTCTCAAGTGCTCCTACGTGTGACTTCCAATGAAGCAGCAGTCGTACATTATATAACAGGCCGGTGATAGAGGTAATCTCACAGCTTTGAGCCATTCCCTCTCTACCTATTAATTCACTGCCTCTGAGCCTTGTTCTAACAATCCAAACCAGGAACAGGTACAGCCAGAAGAAATGGTTGCAACTTGAAATTTGGTTGAGATTTTTATCTTGAACTGAGCCAAGAATGCACATGTGTGCACTCCTGCCCCTTTCCCATCAAACACTAATGAACAGCTTCTAGCTAATGGCGTTAAAAATAATCAGTCTGTTATGAAAAGGATTCTTTCCCCAAATAGGAAGGTTTCCTTCAAGCTCTTCTCAAATTCATATGTGTTTGATGGTAGAGCTTAGTCCTATATTTGTGACACATTTATGGGCTGCTATCTTGAAGGTGGGCAACAAAATTTTCACGTTATTCCAAAAAGAAAGTTCCTTTCCACTGTGACATGTCATATTAAACTCTGGCCCTGAAAGGTTCCTACATACCAGACACAGGTTGTAACATTGTAAAATACAGAAAAACAACTTAGAATTCCCTCTGAAGTACATTGATTTTCCCTTCTAAGTGTGATGGTTGTACTTCGGGTAGGAAGGCAGCTGGATTGACAGAAAGAAGGGTGTAAAAAGACTTACAGACCAGGGAAAAGTCACAAAATGACAACATAGGATGGAGGCCTTCAGAAAGCCCACCAAACCTTGGAAGCTAAAGAGCACAGGGCTACTTGTAGAGGTTCCTAACTCTGCCATTAACCTGAGCTACATCCTCAGGCATGTTTGTTCACCTTGCTCATTCACAAAGTGAAAATAACAACCATTAACTTTATGGAGCCCTTCAAATGACAAATGCAACACAACTCGTTAGGGTTAGCTTACAGGACACGAAAGGAAGTAAGTAACATAGATCATTCACTGTCTCAACATGACTATTTGTTAAACTGTTTCTGCCACCCCACTTCTGCATCTCTACAGCAGCTGCTTATAGGACATTCTACTTGCAATAAGGATATGAAATAACCACTCTTCCATCTGTACCAAGTACAAATAGCACTATTCATTAACAAATCTTTGCTTGAAGCAGCTATGGAGGAATAACCAAGTTTTAAGATTTGAAGTTGTAGGAAAGCAACCATTTACTCTAGCAAGGCACAGTGTACAAGCATGCAGTACAAGTTGAATAAAGCCCATCCAGACTACTCTCATGGTCTGTGTTATGATTCCTCATGGGAGGGAATAAAGAGCAGTATTCCCTCAGACAAGTGTTAAAATTAATATTTGTATAGCATTGTGGGGTAGTCTGGGGACTTAAATGTTAATTGTCTATAGTTAAATGGGAATGTTAGCAACCTAATGTTGCTAGACTGGAGCCCCCAGGAATAAGTGCATGACAGTATATTGTTGTAATTGCTCTTCTAGTATGCATGTACATTTTTGTTTGTCTGAAAACAGGAATATGTGCTGGGATCAATTATGACACTATACAACTTCCAGTGGTTGAAAGGAGACTTCATTTCCTTTAAAAGTAGCTTTTAAACTATTCCACTTGTTTAGTCACACCAGCTTTGGAATGTGTTTCTTAATAGCTGAACATTTGGCTCAGGATATGTGGCTCACTACTTTCTCATTCTTTAACATAAAGGCAAAGTGGTAGCCTGTTGGGATACCTTGGCACTTTTTTGAAGCTATCTAGATAATCCTCCAAGAAACCATGTTAGAACTTATTGCACTTCTCTATAACTCAAGTCAAACCTCCTGTCAGTGCTTGATTTTCTAACAGTAGCCATGAAAGCCATGATTCAATACCTGGACTATTGTTTTATTTACGTGTTGCAATGTAAAAGAAACCAAAACCCAACAAACCCAAGCCTAAACTCTAGTTTCTTTTATACCCTGAAAACACATTTACTTCTTCTGGACTGCAATTTCAGCCATGTAATGATGGGATGGAAACCAAACATGGCCAAATTGCAATTTTAGCTCCTTCAGTGCTCTCACAGCTCTAGTTCCAATAAAATGATGTTAGTCTAGATTTGTATCACTGTGACAGCAAGCAGAGCCTGTCTGCTAGCATACAGTAGACTGAACAGACAGAAATCTGAATGGAAAATAGGGTGAAAACAAGAGTGAATGGTGGCTGAATTAATAATACTGCAGAACACTCTGGGGTAATGCTCAAAATATAGGAGTAATAGAGAGATGAAAAGCTGAGAGTAAGGGCATCCTAGGGGACATTTTCAGGTGTTGGTATTTTTTTTGTCTAGATAAGTGCAAGAGGGCTTGCTGAAAGCTGTATCTTCTTCCCAACTCTCACGATAACTTTGACAATAGAAAAACAGCAGATATGTGAAGTGACAAAATCAAGTGTCTAATGATTGGAAATCAACTGTTTAGAAGAAGAGCTGCAATTTAGTGAAGGAAAAGAGCCATACTCTCAGGAACACAATGATGATGGTTTTTGCCTTTTAAAATCCTAGAAAGCCAAAAAGTGCAGATGAGCCAAGAGCCTTTTTTTTAGGGGTAGGGTTTGGAGAGTGTGGGGTAATGCAAAAGTGTTTCCTTAAGCCAGGGATAAAGCAGAAAACTATTAGGTGAAACTAAAATCATGACCAGAGGCTTTGGAAAGCCTGGTACTACTGTTCATTGGTGTAAAGAGTCTCAAGTTGTGCCGGGGAAAGTATAGGCTGGATGTTAGGAGGAAGTTCTTCACAGAGAGAGTGATTGGCATTGGAATGGGCTGCCCGGGGAGGTGGTGGAGGCACCATCCCTGGAGGTGTTCAAGAAAAGACTGGATGAGGCACTCAGTGCCATGGTCTAGTTGACTGGCTAGGGCTGGGGGATAGGTTGGACTGGATGATCTTGGAGATCTCTTCCAACCTGGTTGATTCTATGATTCTATGATACATCTACTGGAGCCAGAAGATGTGGCAATAGTAGTTTTTTATCTCTGGGATGGGTCAGTTCAGCAAATGGGTACTGAATTTTATACATCTGTTTGGGATTCTTTGAGTTAAGCTGAGACTGCTTAATTGATAACTTCTTGTAGAGTTATGTGACTCAAAAAATATTTCCAGATATTTAACTAGAAACCACAATAGTGGAGTAGGAAAGAATTCTTTCTCTTGTTTTTGTTTTTTTTTTTAAGTATAATGAAATCCAAGAACTTTGCTTAGGCAATTTACACTGATTACAAAGCAAACTAATATTTTTAAATATATACATTGCAAATGGCATATAGCAGCCAAAGTTGTTCTTAGATTGCATACACTATTTCTGATAAAACATGGCCTAAAGACCTCAAATTCTGAGGGATAAAAAGAATAACAGGTCATAGCTTTTCATCCCTTTCTACAATGAACCAATTTTCTTCAAAGCCTTCCTGCTAAACACCTCTTCTTGTCTCTCAGATAAATCACAGATAATGACAGGCATTGGTACATTTAAGTATTTCTGCTCTGGCAGACAAAAGTAATTAGTTAATAACCAGGCTTCCTCACAGTTATAAATGCCTCTAACTGGCTCTCAGAATCCTCCATTTTCAAGGGGAGAAGTGACATTGAGCTTGCCAGGCAAGGAAAAGTGACCATTTAACAGGAAAGTCAAAGAGAAAAACTTTAAATGATAAGACCTCTTATGAAAGCAACAATTGAGAAGTGTGCTTGTTGCATGCTACCTTTATTCAGATTTCAGCTGTATTACAACTGTATTTCAATTGTGCTCACACATAACTTGGGATCTGTTTTGAAAAGGAAAGGTATACCAGATCACTAGTTCTTTTTCTTGCACTGCTTGCCCTGCGTTTAAGGGGCAAGCAGATGCAGAAAACCAAGCCAAGACCATCCACTGCCAAAGTATGTCAGTGTGCTCAGGAGCTGAAAAAGCAGGTGAGAGGCAAGCCAGCAGGCCAAGAAAACAAGGTTTCTGCTCCTGCATGTGAGGACAGATGGAGCTTCCTGGGCATATAACCTCCCAAGGAGTCAGGTTTAGCCACTGGGAACCTGAAAACTGCTGTTTGCTTCTGCCAGGATGATGGGAACAGCATACGCCTGTATGTACACCTGGTAAAGAAACAGCACCCCCACCTCCTTTCCTTCCTGATAAGAGCAACCCTGCAGAGCCCAAACACAAGCATGCATCTCAGAATACAGGGACAAGAGTCCCTATTTCGGCAGGTAGGCTTCTAGTACATTTTAGGTGCTGCTGATCTTTTCAGAGGCAATTTCCTAAGACTAAAGTCATCAAAATTTAACTTCCTCTGCAAGCGCTGCCATTAGAGTGGTTTCAGTTGCCTGTGTATCATGTGCTGTAGAGGGAGGAGAGAAGTGTGAGCAACCGAAAGTGCAGCCTAGCCCCAGAGGGAAGGGAGGAAGGCTGGTGGCACGGGCCCCTGGGAGAGGTGGCAGTGCCTGGAGGGGGTGGGGACCAGGTACTGGGCCCACCATTAGCATCATGCTCCTGGGGATCCTCGTGGTGCTCTGCTTCATCCCCACTGCTGATGTAACAGGTAACAACTCCCCTCCACCTTTTCAATCTTTCCCACTATTTTTCCTCTCTTTGATCATGAGAAGGGAGAAGGTCTACTCCAGGGCAGAAAGTCTAGCATAGCACTGAATTCATTTTGCACAAATTGTCCTACAATTTGTGTGAAATTAGAGAGGCAAGACATGCTTCTAACACTGTGCACAGCTTGACTTTATTGGAAAGGCTGACTTTTTTCCTGCCACAAGTATCCCTCCAAGATGAGACTTGATCTTTCTTTGAATTTCAGATGCATTTGGATATTGTGTGCATAGAGGGAGGTTATTTCACCTGCCCCTCCGGCTTTACAAATTTCACTCACAAATGCAAAGCAGAGGAGTGGGGAGTAGAGGAGCTGAGCAGATATGATACAAATGCCTCTCCTGTGGCACCCACTCCACCACCCTCAAGTCTCCAGTGCAAAGTTCTAGGTCTCACCATGGCCTGGCTTTGTGTGATGGACTGCAGAGCTGAGCCGACTCACACTGTCACAGAACTAGGGCCAAAGGCAGAGTAGTTTACTGAGCTCAAGCATGGGAGGCTGTGAATTGTTGAGGCTCTGATTGTTTTTCCATTAGTAGTTTATCAATACTTGCCAGATACCTAAATTCTTTCTGACAATAACTTCAACTACAAAAAAAAAAAAAAAAAAAAAAAAAAAGTCTATTTGCAATATTAAAAACCTGAGCCTTAGTGAATCCTTCTGAATTTCCAGTTGTGGTTGAGAGTATTTTGTCTTGGCATCGTCATGTTGATGCAGTGCTCCTACGTTCAGAGTTAATAGAACATTCCAAGAGGTACATCAGAATGCAAACCAAGGCAAGGGATGATAGCTTTTGCTAGGATAATCTTGAGAGAGATAATTTTTCAAACCAGTGGCCTGTGAACTGTTGTTATTGGGTCTTCTCCAAACATCAGTGTTTTGTATTTCACAGGCAAGTTACAGATAGGAACAAAAACCTGCTTCCCAGTTTAAAACTTTTCACATGCAAAGCATCTTTAGAGACCTGCTTTTGTAATAGAAGAGATAGAATGGCTTATATTTTTCCTTATTTCTACCTTATTTTTCTATCACTCTTTTCTTCAGTGAAGGCATTGTAATTTGCATGACGCCACGATCTCCATTTCTTAAAGCAATCATAGGCTTTTTCTTCCTTGTTCTTTCCCCATGTTTTTAATTCTGTGTTTGCAATATCATAATTATTTCCAAAATGGGTCCCTGGGTTGTCAGAGAAGACACTGATTGAGGAGGGGATGCATATCAGCAGTGGGTTATCAGTTTTCAAAACCTTTCCATGAGGTATGAGCAGCTCTTAAGTAACTGTTTTGAGCTGCAACAAAAGAAAATAAAGTTTACAGGGGTTGTTCCATGACTCCATAGAATTTATACCCCTTCTTTGCATGAAAAACTTGAGTCTCCCAACAGCTTTGCTGAGAATGTTCAACTACTTAAAGAAAACCAGGAGATCACTTGCTTCTCACAGTTCTCGTCTTTTTCCCCATATCTTTTCTCCACTTATTTTCTTCGTTTCACTTGGGATTATTGATCCTTAGTACATGGAAAATGTTAAGGCAGGTCAAAACTGTGCAGGACTTCCTCAAGCCACAAAGTTATAGGCCTCAGGTATTTAATTTTGGGGAAGACAACAGAATTTGTTCTGGTTTGCTGTTATTAGATTACACCAGTAAGTGCTGCAGGTTGAGTCTGTAACATGGAAAGGAACTCAAAAGATCACTTTGGTCATTCCCCTTTTGCAGAAACAGTAACATTTACAAAGTTTGTCCTCCATGCCTTTTTGCCAGCTAAATGATTGCTTTGCCATGGTCTATCAGAGAGGCAGGTAGATCAAGTTGTCTGTCCCATGTATTTTGTGTGCAATATGCAACATAAGTGGGTTCCCACTGCGGCATACCACAAATGACCTGATCTTTTTACTACTTGCACAGCCTTCTGACTTACAGTCTCTGGGTGTTAAAATCAACCATTAGCCTATTCAGGTTACCAGAACGCAAACATCTATGAAGCAAGGTTAGCTAAGATTATATCAACGAATTCTTGTATCGTAATAAATAAAGTCACAAACTGACAAGAAAAAAGCCCTGTGCTCATGCTGGGTTTGATTAAAGCACCTGTCACCTGAGCTTTATGCAGTACAATGCTTCCTGCAGTACCACACCAAAGTGAGGAAGATTAATATAGGGCAAGTTTGTAACGGCTAGAAGGCACTGATCCCTCCAGCTGCACATTATACACACCATGGGATGGCCTAAAACCAAAGTAAAAGACAAAGACTTTTGTACCTGGGAAAAAAGAGAAAAGATACAGCAGACCAGTAGCAGCAAAAAAAGGGAATAGCTTTGTTTCTAACATAAATGTGTGTCTTTCTGTTTGTGGATTAAATAAATCCCTCCCAAATTTTCCCCTGCCCCTCAGGTTTTTAAGAGGCCTGTTTCATTGCTGTGCTTATAGATCTCCCAACTTATCCCAGATTCCCTGCCCTGGCAAATAGTTTCTTCAAGTCAACTGGCATAGAAAAGAAAGAGAGTACAAAATATTTTTAGCAGAATGTTTTTTTACCAATAGCAGATGATGATTCATAGAAAGTTCTGGAAAAAAAAATCTCAAAATAGTTATTTTCCATACTTTGTCATTCCTACTTCACTTTCTTGGCAAATAAGAAAGAAAAAAAAAACCCTTCAGCAAAATTTTGCTTGCATCAGAGGTCCATGGTTACAGAATCTGTATTTTAGGGGTATCATATATGGATGGTGGCTTTTTTTCATGATGCAGAAAATCTCAGATGTGATGACAACAAATGTCCAGTATGATAAATAAGGTATCAAAAAGTTTAACGAACATTTAGAGGTCTTACACATCCTTGCTTATAAATTCTGAGACCCTGAGAAAGCTTATATCCTGTGCATGCTGATTTAAATGATTTTACATTTTTAAGCTTCATTGCTTTTTGAAACTGCACAGAACATTTCATAACTGCCACTTTCTTAGCTATCCACCATGACACGGCTCTGGAAATGGCAATCATAACACTGTTTAGGGGAAAGCATACACTAATGGAAACACATACTACTAAATGTTACAGAGTTCCACCATTTTAACAAACTCAAAGCAGTTCTGACAAGAAAAACTGCCTCTTTGGAGGCAAAAGCAGACTCAGTGCATGTTTGCTCATGATGGTTCAGATGCTACTAAGAATATCACAGGATATTAGGGGCTGGAAGGGACCTAAGGAGGTCATCGAGTCCAACTCCCCTGCTAGAGCAGGACCACACAATCTAGCATAATATGATCAAATCTTACTCAGATCACAAGTGAACTAAAGGATGCTTGGCTTTACTATGCTTTTGCCAGGAAACAAATACACATTTTGTCATGATGGACTTTCTTCAATTAAAAAAATGTTCCAAGCCCAGTGGAAAAGGATGGCAGCACAACTTGTCTAACACAACTCAGGGTAAGCCTGCCTTGCCCCAGTGGAATTACAGCCTAATTCACAAAGTGCTAATTAGTTCCTGTAAATGAAACCCAAAAGATCTCTCTCAATCACTTCAGATTCAAACTTGGAGCCATGGTGAAAACAGATTTAGGTGCTTAGCTTAAATCACATAGGAGCAGTCTTTGTTTAATAATCCACAAATAATCTTCTTTCCACTGCTCAGCCACTCTGCATTCCAACATCAGTGGCATGGGGCTGAGTTATCAAGATCCAGGCTGCGTGTCAAGGCAAGCAGACCAGACCATAAATCCAGGAGGTGGAAATAAGTTGAAAGAATTAAATTTTTTAGGTGGCTGCCAATTAGCACAATATCATGGCAGGGACATAAATAGTCCAAATCTGTAGTTAAATGGTGATGCTCAAGGCATGAAACCACGTACTCAACATCAGGGTCTGGATGTCATTAACTTAATATAGCAAAGGGTGGGGGTAAGTCATTTGGGTCAGTGGATGAGTCTAAAATCTGAAGATGGTCCCTCAGTGAAGAGTTGTCAGTTTTCTTTATTTTTTCTCTCCCCATAGCATAAGTCTGAACAATAAACATCCATTTTTTGAGAGCACTTGCAGTGAAAACAGGCAACTATTTTTTCTGAAGTGTAATGCTTCTGCAAGTGTTTGTTCCAGTATGCCTGTTTTGGCTGTAAACTCTGAGGCAGAAGAGGTCTTTTCTGGTGCATTCAGTCACTGTGACAGTCAAGATTGTCATGGTGGACACTCTGTCTTAAGTGAGATGTGTAGAAACCTGCTGTGCTAAAGGTTGAACAATTCTACCACAGACTGGCACACTGACGCTTAGGCCAGCGATCAGTCTTCTGGCCATCAGAAGATGATCAAATACCTTGTCTAAAGGGGTGCAATACAAACTTTACCCCTTGCTAAAATGCCTTATGAGCTTATGTGAGAGCTTTTGCTGGAAAATGCTGACTTGATGAAACTGAAATGTTTTGCTGAAATGTCTTCATTTTAATGACTATTCACCACAGGCATCACCTCAATGAGAAATCTGTCTTGTCTGTTATTAGTTCCAAGATTTCAAGATCTGTGTCTCTGTCTGCTGGAAAGCCTGAAAATGCTCATCTTTCATCAAAACAAAAAGTTCCACAGTGTTTGGGTTCTGTGCAAACATGGGATTTCAGAGTTGTGATGAGCTCTGATCCACCTTTTATGCTATGTTGAACAAAGATGCGAAGAGGATAGACTACAGGACTTTCTTTGCTAAAGACAAGGCTGTAGGGCATCCACTGTCTCACATGTTCCTTCTCTCATGAGAAGAAAGGGCTGGTAAGAGTTTCACTGAGAAAATGAGCAACTTCAGAAGCTTCATGGGTTGGGCTGGTAACTTGAGAACCTGCTAGCCATGGCGTGCTTTTACTGCCCACACTCTACACTAGTCCTGGCCATCTCATGCATCTCTTCATGTTTACTTTGCTCCCTGGATCACCTTCATCCCGAAAGAGTGTCCCACTCAAGAGGAATTGGGGTACTCCATCTTCTTGTGGAGGTGTGAACACACTAAATATAGTCTTTTGGTCTCGAATATTGTTAAGCACTGTGAAATACTTATTTTCTGGGAGTTCTGGATCTTACCTCCTTCCCACCACACCTTGCTTACTAGCCTTTATTAAGTCTTGTAACATGGAGCAAGCAGAAAGATTATAGGTCTTGCCACAGATTTTGAGGACAAGAGGTATGATGGCCATTCTCACAACCCCAGTATTTCTCAGGAATCTATAAAAGGATGTGAGGAGGAAGTTCTTCACCATGAGAGTGGTGACACCCTGGAATGGGTTGCCCAGGGAGGTGGTTGAGGCCCCATCCTGGGAAGTGTTTAAGGCCAGGCTGGACGAGGCTCTGGCCAGCCTGATCTAGGGTAGGGTGTCCCTGCCCATGGCAGGAGGGTTGGAACTAGATGATCCTTGTAGTCCCTTCAAACCCTGAATGATTCTGTGAAAAGGCTACTGTGCTCTCATATGAGCTGAGCTTGCATGAAGACTTTCACAGTAATATACACAGAGCAAAGGGCTGTCCTTAGTTCTGGCAACTTCTGTCCCCCTTCCTTTTACTTAAGGGTCATCACTTGAAAAGTAGGGCCTCGTTTTATAGGATGATGTTTTCTTGGAAGAAGTTGTCTTTCTGCACAGTCCTTGCAAGTGCTTCATTGCTTGGCAGATGGTAGCACAGAGGTCAACATGGCAGAAAACATTTCCTGTTTATGTATCTGTCTAGTCAATTCAAATTGAATTATACCTCCATGTCACATCTTTTCTGCAGGCCATTCCAGTGCTAAGTGCCAATGCAGTGTCAAATTAGTCAGCTCCTGAGTCTTTTGAGAGATTAAGAATCTAGTGCAGCTGCTAGCTAGAGAAAGAACTTATTTTAACTTAAAACTATCTCAGTTCCTGCATTTAGTGCTCATTACCCACTGTCCAAACCCTTGAAATGGCTCAGCAAATTCACCTGCAAAATCTTTGACTCTGTCCTTGGATTAAAAGGCAAATGTATAAATAATAGTCTCTAATCCAATTGCCAAACCAAGCATTTCATTCACAGTATTTTCATTCCACAAATGTCCACTGGGAAACTGCTTGATAAGGAAGGGATAGACTGTGGTGGCCTTATATATACAGACACGGACATACACACTCAGAGTAGCCTTCTCAGCTCTGATGCTAAATCTTAATCACATGGGCCAATTTCTGTACTAATGTTCCCTCTCCGAAGAGAAACACTCTTGACCTCACAGTCTCCTCTACTGACTATGTAATTATTTGTATAGGAGATTGCAACAAGAGCTCCTGTGAAAAACTGTTTCTGCAGCTTGGTGGTTACATACCTCCTAGTAGGGAGTGTCAGCAGGGCAGGGGAGATACGGAGAAGAGCTGCATGGGAGGATGTGTGGTTCTGAAGTCTCATGCTGTATTTTGTCTTAAAAGTGTTTTTCTCACTTTCTCCCCTCCCTTACAGAAAACAAGATTTTGGTGGCTCAGCGTCCATTGCTCACTGTAGATAACAAAACTGCAACTCTGATCTGCAACTACACATACAATGGCATAGGGAAGGAGTTTCGAGCTTCGCTACACAAAGGGGCAAACAGTGCGGTGGAAGTCTGCTTTATTTCATGGAACACATCCAAAATGATGAGTAATTTAAATAAAGAATCCAACTGCGAGGTGATTCATGACAAAAACAAAGTCATCTTCAATCTTTGGAATATGAGTGCCAGCCAAACTGACATCTACTTCTGTAAAATTGAGGCCATGTATCCACCTCCTTATGTCTGCAATGAGAAGAGCAATGGGACTGTCATTCATGTGAAAGGTAAGCTGGGAACTCTGATAGCCAGTAACCTCTCCATACACGCTCCTTACATGATGGCTTGTCTGGTAAAACTACATTCTGCTCCTGAAATCTTGAAGAATACACCTTAAAGAGGTGGTTCATATATATGGCACATTGGAACAATGAGTAAATAAGCAGAGATTAAGGTTTTTGCTTTCACAAACTTAAGGTTTTCTTTGTTCTTTTCCTTAAAGAAGAGACACACATCGAAATACAAGAGCCTCAGTCTTCAATTTCTTTGTGGATTATGGTGGCAATGACTGGGATCCTTGCTTTGTACAGTGTGCTAATAACTGCAGGTTTTGTTCACTACTGGGTAAGAAACTACTGTTTTCATTTGCTCTATGTGTTCTTTGTCTCTAGTTAATTTCTCAGGCTACACTTGCCATGTTTACCATAAACACACTTATATCTTCACTTCAGGGTGACAGGGCTTCTTCACTTCAGACACATACCCACACCCATGCATTGCCCCAAAAGAGCCAGACACCAGCTGCTCTCCGGGTGGACAGTCAGGTCCCTGCAGTATAGTTCTAAAGTAAATAGCAATGCCATAGCACTGGCAGCGCCCTGCACACCACAATATTGGCACACTTTCTCTAGCTCTGCCAATTGCCCCTGACAGGGAAGTCTAACACTATAAGCCTTCCTGGCAAAACCCTTTGAGACTATGCTGGTAGAAGGAGCTTGCCTACAATAAAACAATCTTTAGGGAGCCCTCAGTTGTGCCAAGGCCATCTGCACTGATGTCTTGTGTCTATCCAGCAGTTCCCTGGAGGATTCATTATCTGTGGCAGCTTGACTACAAGGGAATAGGAGCATGGGGCTTTCAGCAGACCCTGGTCTGTCTGTGTACATTAACCCTAAGAAAGCTCATTATTTTTGCTTTCCAACCACTTTGGGAGAGTTGGCAGGCCCAGGTCACACCCAGTTCTGCCTGCTGGAGTAAAGAGAAAGTGAGGCCTGATGCAGAGGCAGAAGAAGGACATGTTTCTAGACAAGTACTAGGATTTTGATATCCAAGAGCTGATTTACACAAATTAGTCTGTGTGGGAAAGACTTAAACAATGACTGTTGAGAGTTCTGTTCCTTGTGTTTTTCCTTCTCCCTGTATCTTGCCCTTAGATAGTGATTTTTAATGCATTACAGGGTAGCTTGTATAAAGGGCCCAGAATCCTTGACATGTTAAATTTTGTATATGTGCAGAAAGCTGTTCCCAGTGCCATCTAAAGTTTGAGATCTTTAATTTGACAAAAATACACTTGCTCAATACATGGCTATTTCTCATGGAGAACAATGAAATGGGGCATGGCCATAGGAAAACACAAAGGCAGGCTAGGTGGTACTTCAGTGTGCCTTATTGTAGAGGCTGCGACGATTACAGCAAACAGCCGCTAGGGTTAAATCAGAGCTGCTGTGCTGAGATGAGACACTGTAGCTTCGAAATCATCACTGCAATCTGAAGCACTTTCTGCCTGCTATATTTGTTTGGTACTAATGGCTGTGCAGTGTGCTACTAACACACCTGCCCCCAGCAAGAGTGACAATGCTGCATTCGATGTGTGCTGTTTACTGCATCAATTTTTACCTGCTGCCATCACTGCTGCTAGTATTCTACTGATGATATGCACTCTGACTGTGGATGTATTTAGAATATTGCTTTATATAAATACAGATACCCAGAAGATACTCTCTGAGTTGTAAAAAACAAACAAACAAACAAACAAAAACCCCAAACAAAAAAACCCCCAACAACAACAACAACAATAACAACAACAAAACCAAAACCAACTAAAATATGATATTTGCCAGCAAAGGCAAGCCTGTTTCATTTGAGTTCCTGAAAGAAGCAGCTGAAGATTTGTCTATTTTCACACAGTTCAGCCTTTCCTGGAAGAAAACTGCCTTTCTCTCTAGGAGCACCAGTCTTTGATCCTCTAACAGTCCAGCATTCACTCATGCTAACATCTTTCTCCCATGTAAAATCACCCCTCAGGTGAATTATAAAACTCCTATATAAAGGAGATGAACATGTACGGGTAAAGCTTTCGCATCTAATGATTTCCGTACATCCACTGCATTGTGTGGCTTAAGCAGCATGTGACTGACATTTGACACCTTGCATCTATGTAACACTGACATAAAAAAAGCTTCAATTGCTTCAAAGTAAACTGCTCCACTCTGTACATGCAGCGTAATTCAGCCAAAAGGTTTTCTAAAGCAAACATCCTCCAGTTCCACATCAGAGCTATATTGCAGCATCTACACATATTTATGTATATAGGGAGAAAATGTCAGTAGAAAGGAGATTACAAAAGAAGATATGAGCAGTATTAAAGAAAAAGCATGGAATTGCTTCACTTGGCCCCTGATCAATAAAGCCTTAAGCTATGCAAAAACACCAACCTTATGCACAGCCTGCAGCACTCAGAGGTTTAAATGCTGCAGTAGCCACAAACGTCCTCTCTGAGTATAGGCAAATTATTTCACCTGTCTTCTGCTGCTCTTATTTATGAAAGAGACAATGCCTCTCTTGTCTCACGGGGTCATTGTAAGGCAGTAATTCAACAGTGGAAATGAGATTATTGAGGCCCAGACAGTGAGACAAAAGAGTAATATCAGATCTGATTCTTTTACCCCTTGAAGGAAGGCTCAGAAGAGCACACAGATTGTGTGTTGCTGCTGTAAACAGTAGGCAAACCATGATACACATAGCCTGGGCTGATTTTTCCTGTTCTTATTCTGCTTGACTTAAGCTAATTTCTTTTTTCCTCCTAAAAAATGAGGACAACCCTCAATGCTAAGACTATATCGGTTCTGCTGAGTCATTCAACAGCTGAGAATTGATGGTGAGAGGCATCTGTTTGTATCCTTGGTTTGCAGCATTCCTTTACCTGGAGAACTACCACTGTAAATATCTCAGCAGATAAGCTGGAGACTCGCATGCAGGCTGGGCAAATTCCATAGATTGTTCTATGAGAACATGTTCTAATTCTTCTACATATGTGTTTAAACCTGTGGATGCCTTATATATATGTTTGCTTCTAGGGCCAGAAATCTCAGCAGTCAGTAAGAGAGCTGGGTAAGACAATTTATTAATTCAAAGAAGGAAAAACTAATCAAATCCATTATTAACTTCTCTAAGCCAAACCCTCTCTGCTCAAAGGATTCCTGCTCTTCTTCTCCTGTTTTGAATGTTCACCCTAAGGTGAGACAAACTGATTGTAGAAATGTTGTCATACTTCACCCTTCTCCCACAGCAAAAATCCAAGAAGAATATGTACCATCAGAATGACTACATGAACATGACTCCTCGGCATCCACCATACCAGAAGAAGAAAGGTTACCCATCCTACGCTCCAACACGAGACTACACTGCATATCGGTCCTGGCAACCCTGATAGTAACCAGCTGCCAAACCAGTAGCCTCATGTGCTTCTAGGCAGTCACTTGCTCTTGGACATGGAAGGACAGCCTCTCATTTTCTCATAACGTTTGTCATCACTGATCATGGATACCTACACTGCAGCAAGTATTGGCTAAGCTTCGATACAATGTACTAAAAGAAAATCAAACAAACACAAGGGGGAAGGATAGGGGTGGGGTGTGGGTGAGGAGAAGGAGCAAACAAATTATGCTCTGTGACAGCTGAAAATAAGACAGAACTTGTGTTGAGGATTGTAAGTGGGTAAGACAAATAGGTGGCATCAGACCTCAGATTTGGTCTCCTTCTAACACTTGTGGTATTGCTCAATTACTGGTAAAACCAGAACTGACCTTTCCCAGTAACTGCTGCCTTAGATTTAACCCTTAATTTCCTTTCCTGTATGTCCAATCCTCAGAACCCCCTTTTGCTGTTAAATATGGCAAAATGTAAAAGTAAATCATCTTTCCCCCCTACAAGACCAGGGCACAGTTGAAATTCAAAACACATGCTTGAAAGAAAGAGTGGAAAGTCAGCCACAGGACATTTCAGCTATTAGGCTATGGTGCAAATGGGCTGCCAGGACAAGTCAGGCTCGTAGAAAACTATTACACCATCAATATGTGAGTCCTTAGGTTGGACATTTTGTAAACAGTCACTCCACAGAGCGAAAAAGTGAGCAACCTGAAGAAAGAATGAAGACAAGCAAGGCAGGAAGGGAGATGTGTTACCATCATGAAGAATATGATTTCTAGTTTGTTTGCCTCTTGCAGTGAGGGAATACAAAGTTACATGGGAAGCATTAGAAGACACAGAGATCAGATTTTGAGAAGAGCTTTACTTTCATTTTTAATTTTTGTTCCTATTCACAAGACATTCTGCTGAGTCCTCCTGAAAATTCATGCACATCTTCCAGCAACTAGACTGTACCAGAGCACTTCTGAGAATCAAGGTCCAGTTATAAGCAACTAAAGATAATTTGATTTTTTTTTCCTGTAAGCACCCAATTTTTGGGGTGTGAGAGTTCTTCATTCCCACCATTTTGAATTGGACCTGCAAGTGCTCACCCACCTGCAGGGACTGCTCTGAGGACTTCAACAAGCTTTGCATTGACTGGGGGTTACCTTCCCATCTAAAGATGTTCTTCAGAAGTGCTGTGTGCTGGAGTAAGACATCTTCAGCACAACCTGTTTCACTTTTTTCAGTTAAGCATGTTTACATTAACAGGACATCCTAAAGTGTGATGGGGGTTGTCTTGAACTAAAATTCATTTTCATACTGAGGAGATGATGTTTGAGGTCTATTTTGTAGGAGCTACTGAATACACAATTAAATGAAAAATAAATCCTTATTCCCACCTTGAAATAAGATTGGAATTGTACAACATTTACTTTCTTCCAAATTAGGATTTTAAAAGTCTTTCTGTCTTTGAGGGGAACAAAAGTAGAGGTATGGAAGTGACACAACAATCTGCTTTGACATCTCAACCCAAGCAAAAGTTTTGGTACGTCCAAATTGGAAGTTTGATTTGAGTTTGCTGATTGGCCCCCAAACCATTTGCTCTGAGTCATATTGACATGAAACATGTTCCTAAAGTGTTCTGTGCCACCCTGCCAGGGAAAGGCACAAAGCCCACAATGGCAGTGGTAAGCAAGGCCTGAGTGCCCACTGCCATGAGGCAGAGCCATGCAGTTGGCACAGTACCACAGGCTCAGACCCAATATGTCCTGAAAGTTTTATTCTGATTCAGTTCAGCAAAACCAAAACCTTATAATGGGGTTAAAGAACAAAAAAAATCTTTTTACTTATTTCCTCTCCTTTCTCCTCACCACATGCACAAACCCCAGAAGGTTGATGCTCTTCCATGTAATTTTTCACTCTTTTCCTGAAAAGCCCTCATCTGCACCTTCATATTACATCAAGAAGCACATGCAGAGGGTGGAGGGAAGGGAGCCAGGCAGAATCCATGGCAGTCTATGCATGGTCCTATCTTTGCCCTCCTCATTAGCATTGACTGGGAGGAGGGTCCTAATGTTTTGCTGCCTCCTTCCTGACCTCCTGGAGGGAGAAAAGAACATCTAGCCACCACACATAGAGAGCACCAGGCTGGGCACAGCCTTCCACCAGGGTATGGTACTGTCTTGCCGTGCTCCATGCAATCTACCAGACATATCATTGTGTAACACAACATTAACAAGTGCTCTCATTACAATGTGCTGTGAAAAATCACATATTTTACTGGAAATGTAAGATGAGATGGCAAGTGTGTATCAGAAGTGGGAAACACAGTAAACTTGCTTTGCTTAAACTGCATATGTATATAGATACTAGCTATAGATGTGTCTATTTAATTTTATTTGTATTCCTTAGAGTTCTATTATGTTTTTGCCATCTCCTTTAAATATTATTAAATGGATACAGTAAATTAAATCCTGAATAAATGCATGGAGCCTGAGGCTAGTCAGAAGAAAGCACTACTTTCTAAAGCAAATGTTGGTATAATGCTTCCCCCAACATTCCTGTCATTTCCATATTTAAAATGTACTGATAACTCCCAGGACATGATACTAGTAAGTCCTGGAATACCCAAAGGAAGTACAAATCCATTTGACTGACTAAGAAAGGGAAAGATCCTAAATCTGCTTGGATCGATGCATTTCATTTAATGGTGGGAAGGAGTGGATTTTTGGGGTGTTTTGTTGGGGTTTTTAAGTTGCTGTAATTACGAGCCAGCAGAGGACAGCCAGGTGAGCTGTGTCTACATATATAAACACCTACAGCATTGTGTGTGCATGGAGCTAGTAAAACCTTCCCAGCACAGAAAAATCACAGGATCACAGAACCTTAGAGATTGGAGGGGACCTCCAGAAATCACTGGGTTCAGCCTCCCTGACAAAGCAGGATCACCCAGGGCAGTCTGCACAGGAGCGTATTGAGGTGGGTTTCGTAGGTCTCTGGAGAGGAAGACTCCACAGCATCTCTGGGCAGCCTATTCCAGTGCTCTATCACCCTCTCTGTAAAGAAGTTTCTCATGCTGAGGTGAAACCTTTTATCTTCCAGCTTGTAGCTATTGCTTCTCGTCTTAATGTTGTGGACCACCAAAAAGAGAACCAAAAGACTGAAAAGACCCAAAGAGGCTGCTACAGAAAATAGTAGAGGGAAGGGAGATGCTTTGGCCAAGGAGCTGTTTAAAGTCTGTCTCAGAAGTGTGAGGAGAACCATAATACCCACATGGACCAAATACAGCTCCTTTTAGCAGAGAAGTCGATTTCTATGAAGAGAACTGTTGAGCATTTACGTCACCACCAGCGCTGCAGCAATTGGAGTTTCTCCTTAACCCAAGATTTTATGGGAACAGTCCTTTTAGCAGGGTTTGTTGTGACAGGACAAGGGGTGATGTTTTGAAACGGAAAGAGGAGAGATTCAGACTAGATAGGAAGAGGAATTTTTTTACACTGAGGGTGGTGAGATACTGGCACAGGCTGCCGAGAGACATGGTAGATGGCCCACATCTGGAAACATTCCACATTAGGTTGGATGGACTTTTAACAAGCTGCTATTGTTGAAGATCTCCTTGCTGACTGCAGGGTGGTTGGACTAGATGACCTTCGAAGGTCCTTTTCAAACCAAAGCATTCTGTGATTCTGTGATATAATGAATGAGGAATACAAGGACAGGAGAATCTCCAGCACTGTCTTAAAATTGACACTGCCCTTATTTTAAAGCACTGTAGGTGCAGGAGTTACAGTTACAGTTACCTTTTACTCTGCACTGTAAGGGACTAAAAGAAAGAGTTTGCAGAGAAGCAAGCTAGTTGAGCCTGGAGTCTGACTGTATACGTGGATTAGCATATACAACAAGCAAAGCAATCCTAATTTATTCCATCTGGATTTAGGCAATACATAACATGCCAGGACAGCCCTGACTCTCTGGCCCTGCCTTTGGGGTCTATATGCTGTTCATAGGATGACATAAAGAGAAACCTCCCTCTGTTGCTGCTCTGAACTTGGAAATTTGCCCTCATGGAGAGCAGTGAGAGATCAGTAAGGAAGATTTTCTTTCTTGCACACAGGACTCAATACAAATGCAAATATAATCCCGGTGAACAAGTATTTAATTTTACATCCTCCTTTCCCCTACTTTTGGGTTCCAGTGTCAAATGAACATCTGATCTTCAGTCATCGTATCTGAATGGCAATCAACATATGTTGCAAGGGGTCAACCGAGGGTTGTGCAGCTCCAGTCCCCTGCATGTTGCCAGCATAGCACAAAACTTCCAGGAACCAAGCCCACAGGAGATTAAAGGACATAGCAGATCTTTGCAGTATCTTGAACCTTCATCATTGGGGTTGTCAGGTTTACTAAAGCCAAAAGGCTTCAGATGTCCTTTCTAGTTTGAATCGCCCAAATTCCAATATCCTCTTCCTGTACCAGATTATTTCAAAATGCCTCTTCCTCTGCAGCTATAAACATGAACTCTGTGTATCTGTCACACAATACCACTTTTTCCTTCTTTGCATATCAACTCTTTTGCTTTTGATTTTATGCCAGACACAGCAGTTCAGGAGCACACTCGGTTTGTTAGTCTCTAACACCATTGTTCAGCCTTCCACATGTAGCCCTGACTAGTTATTTGCTTGACAAAGACTGTCTTGTATGCCACATTCCTCTTCAGTTTGAAGTAAGGAGTTGCCATAAGAGACTGAAGCCATGTGGTGATTGCATAGGTACTAGTTTTCTGTTTGAATGATTTGGTGTTTTGTGTCCCTCTGATTTTCCCCATCATATTCAGACTTTATGCTGTCTCAAACAGCCAGGTGGGAATCTTACACATCACATGCTTCCCACACTGCATTTCACTGCTGTACATTTTATTTCCTGTGCATAGCAGGCCTCTGGCTAGTGTCAAGTTCTCAGGAGCAGAAGCAAGCCTAGTGACTTATGGTATGTTTGATACTAACAAATAGCATGGCACGAAAAGCTCAGGAGCATGTAAACAGAGGCTTCGGTACTAAAGATAAAAACTTTCCACGTTCAGCAAGGCTTTTGCTGTGTGACTGGAAAATACTTTATTCAAGATGAATCACAGACTAAGACACAGTTTCGTTAGTCACTCACACTAACCAGAAAAGAGGCTAGGGTAATGAGCCTTGGTAAGGTCCAGTGCAGAGTAGGAAAGGCTGAGAACAGCACTAGGCAGTAATTTGTGGCCAAATCAGTGCCTGAAAGTGGCTGTGAGAGGGAAACATTTCTAGCTGCTTATCTTGATGCAAATGGATTGTTCTTCACAATTAGGTGCTTTTGTCAGAGCATCATATTACAGCAGCAGTACTATCCAGCCTCCAGGGCATAGTCTGATGTGGCCAGTTTGGCTGACAAAGTAGTAAGAAGCTGCCAACTTCATACAAATCCATTTGCAAAAAGTTGAATGGTCTCAGATTCATGGTGGGGGTTGTTTATTTTTTAAACAAGACCAAGGCACTGGTCCTTACTTTCTCTCACCCTCCTTGTTTGTTTTGTTTTGTTAATAAAGACAAAATGTAACTTTATTTTCAGGACCTGGAAACTTGCCAGGAGCACTTCAGGGTTGAGGAGCTGACTCCATCTCATTCATCTGACTATTTAAGCGACCAGGAATTTTCAAATGTCACAGTTTTCCTAACCATTATATCACTACGTGGCTACATCATTCCTAACTACTCTGGATCAGGTTGAAAGGGTCTCATGGGCTGGAACAAGTCTAGTTTTTCAGTCTGGAAAGATTACTCCCTAGCTAGTAAAAACAGAGACACAAACAAATCACTTGTAGCAGAACAGTTCTGTGGGAATTAACACAGTGGTTTCAATCTGGTAGGAGGATCAAATGGCCTTTGTACAAAATAATTTTTCTCTAAAATAAAGAAGACTGAGAAATTACATGCCTTAAAAGAAAAGAGATCAGGTTGGAAAATGAAGAAATCAAAGGCAGGAAATGCCAGAGAGAACCTTTCTTATCTAGCCTCTCTTCTGCCCCCTTGCGTGACCGTAACGGCTCTTGAACTACGATTGCATTTTCCGGTCTGCCTACAGGGGCTTTGCCTTTTAATCTGAGCATGCACTGCTGAGAGATGCTGACCTGCTCCCTTGCAGCGAGCCCAGAGCTGCAGTAATAGGCTCCAGGTATTGCCAGAGGCCGTACGGCGAGTACAGAATCCCAGCGACATTTCAAGCCCCTGACATGGAGGGTTATAGCAAGACACAACCATCAATCAGCTTAACTTAGATAACAGCTAAGTTAATGCTTGACAGCCTCAACAGTGCCCCATTAAATTAGATCACTCTGTTGTGAGTCAGAACGAGCTCATTTTCCTGCTATGCTTGCTACCTGTGACAGCTCTCGGGATACTTTAATCTTCAAATACCAGTGGTCAGAATGAGAGCTGAGGGTTGGGTTTGTTTTTTTCTCATGAAAACGATGAAGTAGGGTGCTTATATCCCTCCTCCCCACCCCCGGGCTCCTCAGCCTTCCCCAGCCAAGTAAAAACTGGCTGGAGAAAGCAAACTGTTTCTCTGTTTGTGTAGCTCAGCAGCTCCTGATGCACGGGGATGGAGGCTGAAGTCCAGGTTGGAATGTTGCCTTTGGGAGCATTACCCCATAGAGTCCTTCCTCTCTTTAGCAGAACTCTGGAGTAATGCCAGGGTTCTATCTTAACAACCAGAAAAAAAGTATGAGGCTATAAAGATACACAATTGGACAGCAAGAGATTAAACTTTCTTCCTGATACAGACACAAAGTTGACACTACTTTCAAGCCCAGCCCTGTGAGCAATCCACCACTAAGGATGAAAGAAGCAAAAGAAGTTAAAGGAGAAACCACTCTTGAAACCACTTCAGCGAAACCATGGAACAGTCCCTCAGGGAATGGAAATGAACAAACCAGCTGCAGAACGCACTACACACAGCAGACTTCTGCCTCTCCCTGGCTATATACTAGAAATAACAGTATTAAAAAGACCCTAATCCTTCTTGCCTCAGGAAGTGCATTTTACTGCATAGCCTACTATGCATCAGTGAGAAAGTAGCTGGTGAAAACCACGTCAGGTCCTGTGCATGGACTTGAGCATACTTTTGAGTCCTAGGAAACTCTTGAGATGAAAGCAGCAAATTATATTCAAAGGGCAATGGCTGGAAAGGCAGGATGGATGAATGGCTGACTGCAGGAAAAGTGGAATTAAGTGACTCCAGGGCTTGTCTCCAGCAGCTAAAAAATGCATTAGTTTGGACTGCAGCTCCAGTGATTTCCTCCAATAAAAGCAGCCCTTGGAAGGATGAAGGTTTTGTGCTTATTTCCTGAGATTTAAGGCAAAATAACCATGCATATACACTTAGAAAAAAAAAAAAAAAGAAAAATAACTTTATTTCTGCCTTTTCTCCTTTCTGAACTAAAGGATTGTTTTAAAATCCTACATTTAACCCACTGTATAATGCTTTCAAATCAGAGTATTCCTTTTGTGTTATTTTTTTCCCCCTAAAGATTTATTAAGGAGTTTCTGTTGTGATTCTGCAATCTGATTTCAAAACACTGAGCCAGAGAGGCAAAACGACAACTGGAGTATAGGCAGAGCATATCTGTATTGCAGTTCAGCACTGCATGGCAGTACCCACACACTGTGAAAGAGAGCAAGCACTAAACGAGGTTCAAAGAGTCCATAGGTTACATGAGCACCTTGGTAAAGAAATGTCAGTTAGAAATGAGCAGCCGAAAACAGCTCTGTTTTCCTACTGCTGTGGCTTTGCTTGGTGATGATGGCATACAAAGATTAAACCTAACTGCATGAGCTCCAGTTGTTTATCTCCTTTAGTATCATCGCCAGTAAGTGAAGGAGTGTGGGTGTCACCTGCGAGAAAGAAGTTGCATTTCTGAAAGAAAACCATCTGCAGATCAGAGAAGGCAAATGGCCTTGTTTAATTTCTGCATATCCAGTTTCCTTCCTGACACTAATCTGCAGCACCAAATTTACTCTCCTGGATTTCCTTAGCTCTATTATGTTGAGAGTGTAAGGGAGAATGAGACAGAGGGACTCTTGCAGCATCAAGTGCCCAGAATGGTTGCAGATCACCGAGCTCATTTGTAAGTCACTAAGACAGCCTGGCTTCCCAGGGCGTGGAGCTTGATTTTCCCCTCCCTCTCCTCCAATCTGCTGAATTTTGGGGACGTGTAACAAGAAAAACTATCCGCTGTGTGATCCCTTTAGAGAAGAACATGTTGTTCTGAGTGCTATGCAGGGATGCTAGCAGGAACTAGAAGCCCTGGGTCACCACCCATGACTTGAGTGTTACTGTCTGTGTAGAAGATGTAGGAGCTGTGATTCTTTTGTGCTTTCATGTTTGTGCCTGTGACAGCGTGAATCTCTGCATAAACACTGCTTGCTGCATACACTGCAGAGGTCTCACTATTTTAAGAAAGTTTTAAAGCAAAGACATCTCCTGCTTTGAAACTATAAAGGGACACTTCATGTACGGACATGTGAACAACTGTGTACATGAATACTATTGGTTTTACTCCCTCTCATTATATGTATGTATATATATATATATATATATATAAAATTAAACTGCCAGTAAACATATGTCTTGAATTGCACATCAAGCATGGTATGCTTGTTTGTGCTAAGATATATTTAGATTAATGATGTTTGACTGACTTGTGTGCTGACTTGCCTGAGTCAATTCACCAGCCTCTAAGGTGTAAGAAGTATCAAGAACAAAAGGGGAAAAAATCAGAGTATCTGTGTTTAAAAATAAGATTTTCCTCCACCTTCAAATTTGCTTCAATTTGTCTGTCCCTGGATTTGAGACATGTTTGTAAGATTCTCCCTTTTATCAGTAAACCCAGTGAAAACACTGAAGACCATCCCTTTGATCACAGATTGCAGTGGGCTCCCTGTGGTTCTGCTACAGCTGTTCTAATTACCAAGGAACACCGAATGCTGCAGTTTCTGTGCCCCAGCTACAGCCTAAGAAAATGAAGGATCTGGCTAATCCTTCTCACCCAAGTGCAAATACAACATTCACTTTCCCCACTAAACAGACTTCTTTACAAAAACTAAACTCACTCGTTCTTGATAGCTGCCAGAATGAATGCTTGGTCAATAATGATTAATCCCTTGCTCTTGTACATAACAAGTTCTTGTGCCTGTTAACTGAGGGGAAGAATCCAGCTGATGTTAGCATTGTTATTTGTATGAGGAAGTTGCACATCAGTGCAACTTACTGTATTCCTTCCCTCATGTAAATGCTGGGTTGCATTCTTTGTCAACCAACTAAAGTTTAGCACTTTTGACTAGAGAACAGCATTAGAAAAATATCAGAAGCAAAGACCTGTGAAATTTGAGGCACTGACAAACCCAGTGCTTCCCCTTATTGAATGTCATGAGCACTAGCATCTCAGTACCATTCTCAGATCCATTAGGAGTGAGTCGATGCTGTAATCTCTCCCAGTTTAGGATATCAGACACATACAGATTGCAAATGCACAGCAAAATTCTAAAGATCCAAGCCAGGGGGGAAATACAGGGAAGGAAGTAGTTTAACTTGCTAAAAGCAAACAGTTTTTGTGGTGGGAACAGGAAACCAAGAGAGTGCAAAGGATGTTACATGTGTCAGAAGGGCTATCACTGTAGTTACTGTGCACACCTGGGTGACTCATCATCACTCTGAATGCTGGCTTGTACCCAAATGTCCATCCTTCTCCAGGTGGAGCCAGCAGGCTCATGCTGCCTGGCCTCTCCATGTGCCATCTTTGCTAGGGTATGATCTGAAGCAGTTGGGCTGGCACTGTGTTGGGCTAGAAGCTGCAGTTGTGACATGTAAAGACTGTACATGTGACATACAAAGAAGTGATGTGCTAGTCCCTGCCTGAGGAGATTAAAAATGCAAATAAGAAACAAAGAGAGAAGCAAAGGCCTGTTGCACATGTATAAAGCTCAGAAGTTATCACAGTATCACAGTATCGTCAGGGTTGGAAGAGACCTCACAGATCATCAAGTCCAACCCTTTACCACAGAGCTCAAGGCTAGACCATGGCACCAAGTGCCACATCCAATCCTGCCTTGAACAGTTCCAGGGACAGCGACTCCACCACCTCCCCGGGCAGCCCATTCCAGTGTCCAATGACTCTCTCAGTGAAGAACTTTCTCCTCACCTCCAGCCTAAATTTCCCTTGGCGCAGCCTGAGGCTGTGTCCTCTCGTTCTGGCACTGGCCACCTGAGAGAAGAGAGCAACCTCCTCCTGGCCACAACCACCCCTCAGGTAGTTGTGCAACCTCCTCCTGGCCACAACCACCCCTCAGGTAGTTGTAGACAGCAACAAGGTCACCCCTGAGCCTCCTCCTCTCCAGGCTAAACAATCCCAGCTCCCTCAGCCTCTCCTCGTAGGGCTGTGCTCAAGGCCTCTCACCAGCCTCGTCGCCCTTCTCTGGACACGCTCAAGCATCTCAATGTCCCTTCTAAACTGGGGGGCCCAGAACTGAACACAGTACTCAAGGTGTGGTCTAACCAGTGCAGAGTACAGGGGCAGAATGACCTCCCTGCTCCTGCTGACCACACCATTCCTGATGCAGGCCAGGATGCCACTGTCTCTCTTGGCCACCTGGGCACAATGCTGGCTCATGTTGTGAGGGCTTAAAGCACAACTGGGCCATTCTTCACATTGCTGGTAAACTCTACCCACTGCCTCACATCACAAGTGCATGTGCATCATGTGAGGGACCCTCTGCTCCACAGGAAGAAGAGGAACTAGCTGCTTGAGCCTGGAAATGTCCTGACTGGTCACAACTGCAGTTTCATTTCTACCCTTCTACCACAGTTCAGACCTTCCAGCTGGGCTTCTCAAACATAAGCTTCAGAGCACAGTGACTGCTTTTATAGTCCATGCATTTCTCCCATCTTCCCTCATCTTGCACCAGAGGAAATTGCCAGCATGTATCTGTATGTCTTGTGTGGATCTGCCTGATTCACAGGAAGAAAAAGATCTAATCTCTGTGTGAACACCTGTAGACTTCTGAGGATCTTTTATGTAATGAGTTTTCCTGTGGTCACAGAGTTGCTCATCTCTAACAACCTTTCCATAATCCAAGATGTCTCATAGCACTTATAGGCAGGGGATAACAACTTTTGGTTACCAGAAGACAGGGTTAGGAAGCATGTGCCCATCTAGATAGGAAACAATATCTATGTTGCCGTGGGAGTGAAGGAGTAAAGGGGCATGACAGTACACCGTGGTAAGAGAGCACAGTAAACTGAAGGCAGCAGAAAGTCAGAGCTGTCTGTGCCACCAGGCTAGGGCCTCATGAAGATCAACCATCCCACTGGGCTTCAAGATCAGGACTATACCCATTTAGAAAACAAAGAGCCAAGTGAAGGTGATGAGTCTGGCTTGGAATCAGGAGGTTCAAACTGACTCACTTTTTCCTTTTTCACAAAGATTACCAAGTATTGGCAGGGCATCCTCGGCATACATTTCCTCTGCAGACTGTGGAACTTGCTTTGCATGCCAAGAATAAATTAGTCTGGAATTTAACGTTGCACAGATTGCAGCATATTAATGTGTGGCAAGAATAAAGACATGCACGACTAAAACATTAAATAATATGTGCTATATCTGTATTAGCCTGCAACATGCCTGCCACTCTCTAGAACAGACTCAGGTCTATTTAATCATCTGTTGCTGGAGATGCACTGAAACTCTTTGAATCTCTGGGTAGCTAGAAGCTGGTTTAAAATACCTTCTGTCCCTACAACTGAAAGATTTGGTGGCCAAGATCAGCTGGATAGAGAGGTCATCTGAAATACGTGGCAAAAGCAGCGTAATGTAGAGGTGACAGAGGAGCAGAGGTACGTGAGCTTTATCCTCAGCTTTCATTGCCACTTCCTATGCATCTTCCTTGCTTAGACTGCAAACTCTTTGGCCACTGGTCACTACATTTTTGTACAGTATCTGGAACCCCACCTCTTGGTCAAGCTCCTCCCATTGTAGTACAAATGACAGTAACTTAAGAAGAAGAGTGTCAATCTTTTCTCAGCCCTAAAATACATAGAAAAGAAAGTATTATAAAATCAAACCTACAAAGGTGCAGGGGCTGGGACAGGAACACATAAATGTTCTTCTTTCCACACACTTCAGTTTCTTTCTCATGGGCCTCTTATTTACCACTTGGAACCTATCTGACCATAGGATCCATGGTCTTACTGGAGCTTATTTTTCACTTTATCACTTATGTATAATGCTACACAAGTCATCATCAAAGGGGAGCCAAGGCAGCAGTATCACCAGAGAGCTCTGTAAGTGATATTTCTCACTTCACAACCCAGAAACCATAGGTAATCCCCTTACACTGCTGTGAAACACAGCATTGCTCTGAAGCAGTTCCATGGAGGGAGAGAATTGCTGATGTTTGACACAACAAATTTGCAGCATTAAAGTACTGGGGGTGATAAGAAGGTGAAGGAACAGGGTGCATTTCAAGCACATATACATAGAAGACATGATTTTTTCTCAGAGGGCAGAAGGGAGCTTTTTCAGAGTTCTCTAGTCCCACCTCAGCCCCTCTAATTGGAAAACATTCTGAAAATTCTTCTCCACAGGCAAAACATTTTGCCTGGGAGGGGGTAAACAAACCCGTATATAGTTAGTTCTGTGAGTGGACAATGTTTCTTTTACAGTCATGCCAGTGTGATTTTCTGTTTCCCTAGCTTTCTTCAGTGTAAAGTCTGGCACACAGTTTATGCCACTCGGTGACTGCTGATTGCCCTGTCCTCTGCTTGGCAGTGTGGCTTTTTCTAATGGGAAGAATTAAGGCTGAAATAACTTGCTGTTCGAATCCACCAATCAGCCCTCTTGAAAATCAGATCTTATTAACTCTCTTGCCTCATCCTGGGGGACTCAGAACTCTGGAGGCTTTTCACATGCACTTTGCATCAGAGCATAAACACCCAGACCTATGCTCCATCTGGCAATGGTTTCTTGTTTCCAGAAAACTGGCTGCTCCAATGGAAGGTATTGAGTCTTTATAATGGCCTAGCTTGTCCTGAAAGAAATGTTTTTCTATCATTAGTTACCAATCATCTCATGGTTTTAAAGAGGAGTTTTGAGAAGTAATTTTTAGGATTTTCATTTTCTGCAACTGCAGTCATTGTGATCACAAGTATGCATTTATACTGCAGTAATAACCAAAGAGCTTATTTTTTCACACTCCACAACCTGAAAAGTGATATTCCATGCCCTGAAGAGTTTAGAGGGTAAAAGCAAAACAGATGAGAAATGACTGACTAGGAAATAGAATACAATAAAATGTAAGGAATCGTAACATGATTGGCATGTGTGGCTGTTTGCTTTTAAACTTAGTGTACAAGCAATGAAAAGGGAATTAAAGGAGAGGAATATTTATTGTTACTGACTTTCATGCTTAGCTGGCTTTATTTTCAGTCAAGCACTAGTTTAATGCTTGAGAAGAGGAAAACATCATTCCACTACACAATTGTGAACTGTCAGCAGTGACTGTTTGAGATGTACGCTGGTGCCAGAGTGTGAAATTTGGAACTGAAATGTATAACCTGCCACAGGCAGGAATTTGCAGAGTAGTGTCTCTGGTTTCTAGCTAATTGGCTTAACAGTCTTTCTCTTCCTGGGCCATGACACCTTCATTAAGTTCCTCTCTGCTCCCATGTGGAGAATTTTGGTAGGGTGCTGTTAGATGCATGTGAGGGAGAGATCTCTTTGTACTGAAAGGAAGAGATGATTCCATTTTCCTTCCCAACAAACTATGGTGCTTCCTTCTACCAGCATGTGACAGGCAGAACTGGGCTCTTCATTTTATGCCTTACCCTGACCGTGACTGCAGCACTGTATCCACTTCTTTCATTAATTGTAGCAGTTCTCTTTACTGCAGGCTGTGAAAGGGGAGTAATAAACCTAATGGCATTATGAACTGTAGACTCCAGATCATGTTGTTATTCATTCTCTGAAAGCAGACACTGCTCAGGAGAAAGGATTGCTGCTTAATTAACCTCCTTCTGCCGTGTGGAAGCCTTGGCAATTGGATCATGTTAATTTAGATTTTAACACTGATGCTCCATTATCAAATAGCTTTCCCTGGATCAAAACAAATTTGTCATCTACAGCCCATCAACCTCCAGGTTCCAGCTGTGCTTGCAAATATTAACCACAGAATAGGGAAATTGGTTATGGTGGTGCTGAATGAAAGTACTGTACCCTCTTTGCAACATCAGCATGTGCTGGTTTTTATTTAGCAAATACTAAATCTTGCTGATGACATCAGCTACAGGAAGAGATTACATTAGAGCAGGAATCTGATTCCCTAGGGAAATGGTATGGCAACACATAAACTGGTTTGAAGGACAATAGTAATTAAAAAAAAAAAAAAAATCAGAGGCTGTCTAATGATTCATTTGCCCTCAAATTTGAGGCCTCTGCTCCTGAAGCAGAACCTTCTTGAAGTGGCTTAGTGAGTCCTATGCACAGAGAGGGCAGTCATGTAAAGAAGAGTCTCCTCAAAACCTCAGAAGAAATTTAGCCATCCACTTGGCAACAACCTGGGTCCTGAGAATGCAAGAAGTCTTGCTGTGAAGAGTGAGACACACAAAGAACAGCTGCATATTCAGAACAACCTTCTGTCAAAATAAGCAAAAGAAGCACAAACAGGAGCTCCTTAAGGAAACAAATATTCTGAATCAACAAAAACATAAATCAATATGGAATCCCTGTTTCTCAAGGACAAGTACCTGAAAGTGATTTAAGCAAGTTAGGAACTCCTGAGCCATCAAATGTACAGAGACCAATTCAGGCACTATAAGGAAGAACTATGCATGCCACCTAAATAATCCATTAAGTTTTTATGATATGGATTATTTTAAAAGCCTTTGAGTTCTCCGTGCACTTTGAAAAAGCCTTATGTGAGGTTGTGCTAGTTTGAAGCAAGCTGGAATGTTTTGGTAGAAGAACTAGATAACGGGCAGTGAAATGAAAAACAATTGTGTCTACTTCTCTCACAGTCACGCTGAGAACTCTGGGAAGAAGAAAGACTTTTTCTCCATTTTGTTTCTCACTCTTGCTTTTGCCTTAGACCTGGTCACATCTCATTAACCCTGCTCCTACTAACCTTGCTCCCTAACCTCTTGGCTGCACCTCTTTTCTTCCTGAGAACTGGGGTAAGGTTGAGAGGGCCGGGGGGAGGTGTTGGGGTGGTTTGAGAGCCCCTCCTGGGGACTCAGGTTTCTGGGAGGGGAGTTGTGCTTTTATATTGTTTATCCTTTGTATATTTCTGTATATAATTGTATATAACTGTATATATTGTAAATAGCTGCTTGTAAATTCTGCTAGCTGTAAATAAATTGCTTCATCTATATTCCCAGGGTCCGTCTGAGTTAGCTGGGGCAAATACAAAAGTGTGGGGGGGCGGGGTAACCCCCAAACCATCATTTTTTTTAATTGGCTTTCCCAACGTGGGGCTAGATATTTTGGAGTGAGTGGAAATTAGCTCTGGGAATTAAGATGAAGCTAATCAAGCAGCTATTGTATTTGGTTGGTGCATTGCTCTGGTCTGGTTTTGTTTTCTTGGCATTTAGTTGGTTAAAAGGTCAAATTGTTGCTTATTTTATTGATCTGGCTTATAATAAGGCTAAAGCTAAGGTTTCAGATATGTTCTGGAGCTGGGGTGATTTTATTCTTGGTTATGCTGGTTTTAATATCTCTGAGAATATTACCAAGGACATTACAGGAGCTCTGGTCAATAATGTGACAATCAATGGAAATTCTGCTTTGAATATGGCTCTAATGAGAGTTATTCAGCCTAAGACAGGAATTCCAACTGTTTGTATAGGCACATGCTCGTGTAAAACTGTTTTTCTTCTCACAGTTTTTAATATTTGCCTCATGATTTTAATATTCATATTAATTTTGGCATTATTGGTGAAAAATTCCACCCAGACAGCAGCAATCACGTGCGTCACTGTGGATACTTCTGCGTGACACATATGGGGAGAACATGAATAAATGGGATGGTAAACCTACTTCAGCTCTTTCAAAGAGAGTCAGGGATCTGCAGAGTGGCAGAAACAGAGGCAGCAATGCCAGAAAGGTAGCTGTCACTTCTTCAGCTCCTGAGAGCAACTGCAATTGTTCCAACAGTTGCAGTGCCTCTCGCAACACCACCAATCACTGTGTACACCCTACATGCCATGTTCAGCATTAGGGGTGCCCTGCCTCCAGCCAGGAGGAGGAAAGGGATAGTGGAGAGAACCGAATCTATTGGAATGTGTTCATTAGGTGGCCTGGCAGTTCAAGAGTTCGGAAATACAGGGCTTTAGTTGACACAGGTGCTCAGTGTACTTTATTGCCATCTAATTGCAAAGGGACAGAGTCCATTTCTATCTTTGGAATCACTGGTGGATCTCAAGAGTTAACTAAGATACAGGCTGAGATCAGTTTAACTGGTAAAGAGTGGAAGACACATACTATTGTAACTGGTCCTGATGCGCCTTGCATTCTGGGAATTGACTTTTTGAGACAAGGTTGTTTCAAAGATCCTAAGGGTCACAAATGGGCTTTTGGAATAGCATCTGTAGAGATTGAGGATGATAAATTGAAATTGTCTGTTAGACCTGAACTTTCTGATGAATCTGCAGTTGTGGGACATCATGACATAGAGGACCTGGAAGTGCCAATTGCAACTCAAACTGTTCATCACAGGCAGTACAGAACTAACCGTGACTCTTTGTTGCCCATTCATCAGCTGATTCGTCAATTGGAGAGTCAGGCTGTCATCGAGAAAGCTCATTCACCTTTCAACAGTCCCATCTGGCCTGTGCGTAAACCTACGGGCGACTGGAGACTGACAGTTGACTTTCGTGCCCTCAACGAGGTGACACCACCCATGAGTGCAGCTGTGCCGGACATGCTGGAACTCCAGTACGAGCTGGAATCGAAGGAGGCTAAATGGTATGCAACCATAGACATTGCTAATGCTTTCTTCTCTATTCCCATAGCAAAGGAGTGCAGGCCTCAGTTTGCATTCACCTGGAGAGGAATCCAGTATCAGTTCAATCGCTTGCCTCAGGGGTGGAAACACAGCTCAACCATCTGTCACTCAGTCATCCACAATGCACTGGAGAAAGGTAAAGCTCCAGAGCACATCCAGTACATCGACGACATCATTGTGTGGGGCCAAACTGCTGAGGAAGTCTTCGAGAAAGGTAACAAAATCATTGACATTCTGTTGCAAGCAGGTTTTGCCATTAAGAGAGACAAGGTCAAAGGACCTGCCAGAGAAATTCAGTTTCTGGGAGTGCGGTGGCAGGATGGTCGCCGTTACATTCCTCAGGATGTGATCAACAAAGTCTCTACCATGGCAGTTCCCACCAGTAAGAAGGACACACTTTCTTTTCTTGGTGTGGTGGGATTTTGGAGACTACACATTCCTGGTTTCAGTCAGATTGTCAAACCTCTGCATGATGTGACTCGTAAGAGAAACAATTTCGAGTGGGGGCCTGAACAACAAGCAGCCTTTGATCAGATCAAACGAGAAGTAGTCCATGCAGTGGGCTTGGGTCCTGTGCGATCTGGTCCGGACATTAAGAACATTCTGTACACGGCTGCCAGTGACAATGGTCCAACTTGGAGTCTTTGGCAGAGAGCTCCAAATGAGACACGTGGTCGTCCACTTGGTTTCTGGGGACGTTGTTACAGAGGTTCAGAGACAAATTACACTGCAACTGAGAAAGAGATTCTAGCAGCCTATGAAGGAGTGAAAGCAGCTTCTGAAGTGATTGGAACTGAGTCACAATTGCTTTTAGCTCCTAGACTGCCAGTTCTAAACTGGATGTTCAAGGGCAAAGGTTTATCACCACATCATGCCACAGATGCAACCTGGTCTAAATGGATGGCTTTGATAACCCAACGAGCACGAATGGGTAATCTTGACCGACCTGGTCTGGTGGAGGTGATCACCAACTGGCCGGAAGGCACAGACTGTTCCAAACCTCCAGAGGAGAAAATAACTCGTGCTGAGGAAGCTCCTCCCTATGGTGATCTCTCTGATCAGGAAAAGAACTATGCTTTGTTCACAGATGGTTCCTGTCGTCTTGTTGGGAACAAGCGAAGATGGAAGTCAGCAGTTTGGAGTCCAACCAGGAGAGTTACCGAAACGAAAGATGGAGAAGGAGAATCCAGTCAGTTCGCTGAGGTAAAAGCTGTTCAACTTGCTCTTGATGTGGCTGAACGTGAGAATTGGCCTATCCTTTACCTCTACACCGACTCGTGGATGGTAGCCAATGCTCTATGGGGTTGGCTAAAGGACTGGAAGAAGAATGGTTGGCAGAGGAAAGGAAAGCCTATTTGGTGTGCTGATCTATGGCAGGACATTGATGCACGGCTGGAGAAAACTCCAGTGAAGGTGCGGCACGTAGATGCACACATGCCTAAGAGTAGAGCAACTGAGGAACATCAACATAACCAGAAGGCAGACCAAGCTGCTAAGATTGCTCAAGTTGATACCAACTCTGATCTTGACATTGACCTTGATTGGAAACACCGAGGTGAGCTGTTCTTAGCTCGGTGGGCCCATGACTCATCTGGACATCAAGGCAGAGATGGAACATACCGATGGGCTCGCGATAGGTCAATTGACTTGTCCATGGACGCTATCACCCAAGTCATCTATGACTGTGACATTTGTGCTGCTATTAAGCAGGCTAAGCGAATCAAGCCCTTATGGTATGGTGATAGATGGTCAAAGTACAAGTATGGTGAAGCCTGGCAGATTGACTACATCACTTTACCTCGATCTCGTTCTGGCAAGCAGTATGTGCTAACGATGGTAGAAGCCAGCACTGGATGGTTGGAAACCTATCCAGTTCCACATGCTACTGCACGTAACACCATTGTTGGTTTGGAGAGACAAATCTTGTGGAGACATGGAACTCCAGAGAGAATCGAGTCAGACAATGGTACTCATTTCAAGAACAATCTTGTGAAAAACTGGGCCAAAGAGCATGGTATTGAATGGATCTATCACATACCCTACTATGCACCAGCTTCAGGGAAGATTGAACGCTACAACGGTTTGCTGAAAACCACCCTAAAAGCCATGGGGGGTGGAACTCTAAAAAACTGGGACAAACATTTAGCACAAGCTACCTGGTTGGTAAATAGTAGAGGTTCAGTAAACAGAGCAGGACCTGCACAATCAGATTTAGTCCAAACAGTAGACGGTGATAAAGTTCCTGTTGTACGTGAAAAGAATCTGTTAGGGAAAACTGTTTGGGTATTTTCTCCTTCGGGCGAAGGGAAACCTGTCCGAGGGGTGGTTTCTGCTGAAGGTCCTGGTCATACATACTGGGTAATGCAGGAGAATGGTGAAATCCAGTGTATTCCACAGAGAAATTTAACTTTAGCTGAGAGAGTTTAAATTAAGCTGTTAGGAGTTTTCTGTTCTAGGTAACATCGGCGCCCAACACTGAGAGAATCTACGATAGAATCTACAGTACGTGAGCACGAACCCAACATCATCTGGGAGTCCCTGTTCTGAGCTTTTGAATCACCTACATCTGATTGAAGTGTGAACTGAACTTGTATATATTGTTTTAGTGTAAATATTGGTTTAGATTAGATTGGATAATTCTCAGCGATACTCTGAGCGAAGTAGACAGGGGTGGATTGTGCTAGTTTGAAGCAAGCTGGAATGTTTTGGTAGAAGAACTAGATAACGGGCAGTGAAATGAAAAACAATTGTGTCTACTTCTCTCACAGTCACGCTGAGAACTCTGGGAAGAAGAAAGACTTTTTCTCCATTTTGTTTCTCACTCTTGCTTTTGCCTTAGACCTGGTCACATCTCATTAACCCTGCTCCTACTAACCTTGCTCCCTAACCTCTTGGCTGCACCTCTTTTCTTCCTGAGAACTGGGGTAAGGTTGAGAGGGCCGGGGGGAGGTGTTGGGGTGGTTTGAGAGCCCCTCCTGGGGACTCAGGTTTCTGGGAGGGGAGTTGTGCTTTTATATTGTTTATCCTTTGTATATTTCTGTATATAATTGTATATAACTGTATATATTGTAAATAGCTGCTTGTAAATTCTGCTAGCTGTAAATAAATTGCTTCATCTATATTCCCAGGGTCCGTCTGAGTTAGCTGGGGCAAATACAAAAGTGTGGGGGGGCGGGGTAACCCCCAAACCATCACAGAGGTCAAAATGTCAGATCATCTTATCTTTTCCCTGATGAATAAAGCAAATAATTTTGCAAATATTTACAGAACCTCTTACTTTAAAAATGGAGAGCTTGACTATTAACTTTTTATTTCTTTCACAGAGCAAGGAGGATGGGGAGAATATGGAAGTTGCTCCATTATCTCAAAGCTCAAGTGACCACTCTCACCTATGTAAAGTCTGTTATCTTTTCTATTGAGATGGCTTAGTTTACAAAGGGTTGAAGTCACAAGATGAAGCAACTCTAATGCTACAGAAAAAAACCATGAGATCTTTTTATGTATATGTCCATGCAGTGTGATGCATCTGCAAAGCATACTGAATTATCTGATTATAAAGTGTGAAAGAACAGAGGCAGCCCTGCAGTGAGAAAATGAGACCCTGTCTAGAATCTGCCTGCCAACTACACAATTATAAAATCATAGAATCAAGCAGGTTGTAAGAGACCTCCAAGATCATAGAGTCCAACCTAGCACCCAGCCCTGTCCAGTCAACTAGACCATGGCACTAAGTGCCTCAGCCAGGCTTTTCTTGAACACCTCCAGGGAAGATGACTCCACCACCTCCCTGGGCAGCCCATTCCAATGCCAATCACTCTCTCTGGGAAGAACTTCCTCCTAACATCCAGCCTATACTTCCCCTGGCACAACTTGAGACTCTGTCTCCTTGTTCTGTTGCTGGTTGCCTGGGAGAAGAGACCAACCCCCACCTGGCTACAGCTTCCCTTCATAGAGTTGTAGACAGCAATGAGGTCACCCCTGAGCCTCCTCTTCTCCAGGATAAATAACCCCAGCTCCCTCAGCATCTCCTCACAGGGCTGTGATCCAGGCCCCTCACCAGCCTCATCACCCTTCTCTGGACATGTTCCAGTATCTCAACATCTCTCTTGAATTGAGGAGCTCAGAACTGGACACAGGACTCAAGGTGTGGCCTGGCCAGTGTTGAATCCAGGGGAAGAATAAACTCCCTCGTCCTACTAGCCACACTATTCCTGATCAGGCCAGGATGCCATTGGCTCTTCTAGCCACTTGGGCACACTGCTGGCTCATGTTCAGCTACTATCTACCAGTATCTTCAGGTCCCTTCTTTTTCCCTGGATGCTCTCCAGCCACTCTGTGCCCAGTCTGTAGATCTGCTTGGCACTGTTGTGGCCAAAGAGTAGAATTCTGCACTTGGCCTTGTTAAATCTCATCCCATTGGCCTCTGCCCACCCATCCAGCCTGTCAATTAGAAGGACTTTTTAGAACAGTAATGATTGTAGCCTCTGTATGACATTCAGTTGGTTATGATTTCCTCAGATAATATTCATGCATTGCAGCACTTGTTGAAGACCATATGATCACCACTATGTAGCCCTACTATATTTAGTAGTTTGCAGTAGTTTAATCCCAAGCCAAGGTACTTAACAGTTGTCAAAGAGAGTAAGGGCTTGCTCTCCACACAGCAAAATACTTGCTTGTGTGTTATTTATTTCCTGTAAATGTGTTTCTCAGAAGCTTTGTGGGCATGTATCTCCCTCCTCTGGTGCACAATAACGTAACACCCTGGTTGAAGACATGAAATCTGTTGTGGTCAGAATAAAGAAAAACTGGGAAAGAGTCCTCACTGAAGGAGCACAAATAGGTAATAAATACTGTGGGAGATAACATATTTCCTTTGCTTCTCCATTTCATTATGCTATCATCATAAATAAATGCTGTTTTCTACTACCCAGGCATCTTGTGTTCATGATTAGTTTGCCCTAGAAATAGCTAAGCCCTTGATTTGATGTCAAATCTCCAAGAAGGTCCAAGACAGCATGGCTTACTCAGATATGCAAGACTGGCAAACTGGCAGGAACAGCTGAGGAGAAGGCTAAGGTACTCACCTAATTTTTTGCCACAGTGTTCACTAGTAATCTCTCTTTCCACGACTCTTGAGTGGATGGATTGCAAGACAGGAAATGGGGGAGCAAATTCCTTTCCACTGTAAGAGGTCAGATTCATGACCACCTGAGGAACCTGAACATACATTAGTGTATATGAGAGGCCAAAGAGATGCATTCCAGAATCTTGAGGGAGTTGGCTGATGTAGCTGCCAAGTCAGTCTCCGTAATACTTGAAAAGTCATGGCAGTCAGGTGAAGTCCTTGTGACTGGAAAAAGTGAAACATTTCACCCATTTTTAGAAGGGTAGAAAGGAGGACCTTGGGAACTACTAACCTGTCAGCCTCACCTCTGTGTCTGGGAAGATCATGGAATTGATCCTCCTAGAAGCTGTTCTAAAGGCACATGAAGGACAGGAAAGTGACTGGGGACTGCCAGTGTGTCATCAGCAAAGGCATGTCCTGCCTGAGAAACCTCATAGCTTTCTATAATGGAGTGATTACATCAGTAGCACCAGGACAAGGGAAGAGCTACATATGTTGTCTGTTTAGACTTTTGTAAAGCCTTTGACATGGTCCCCCACAGTTTCTTTCTCTGTAAATTGGAAAGATATGACTTTGATGAGTGGACTATTCAGTGCTTAATGAAGTGGGTAGTGGTCAATGTCTCACTGTCCACACATGGTGTCACTCAGATGTCTGTATTGGGTCCAGTACTGTTTAATATCTTCATCAGTGATGTAGTGGGATTGAATGCACATTTAGCAAGTTTGCAAATGTCATCAAGCTGAGTGACACCTAAAGGATGAGATGCCATTTAGAGGTACTTGAACAAGCTTGAGAAATGATTCTGTGTCTCTGGTGAGACCCCACCTAGACTACTATGCTGGAGTCCTCAGCACAGGAAAGCCATGAACCTGTTGAAGCAGGTCCAGAGGAGGGCCAGAAAACTGATCAGAGAGCTGGAGCACCTCCTGTGTGAAGAAAGGCTGAGAGAATTTAGGTTGAGAGAATTTAGGTTGTGCAGCCTGGAGACCTTATTGTGACCTTCTGGCACTTAAAAGGGGCCTTTAAGAAAGATGAAAAACAGTAATTTTAGCATAACCTGCTGGAACAGGACATGGGGAAATTGTTTTAAACTAAAAGAGGGTAGATTTATACCTGTTATATGGAAGATTTTTTTAACAATAAAGGTGGTGAAACACTAGCACAGGTTGCCCAGAGATGTGGTAGATGCCTCATCCCTGGAAACATTTAAGATCAGGTTGGACAGGGCTCTAAGAAACCTGATCTAATCAAAGATGCCTCTGCTCACAGGGGAGGGGTTGAACTAGATGGCCTTTAAATGTCCCTTCCAATCTAAACCATTCTATGATTCTATGATCATCTCTGAACTCACTTCTTTCATTCCCATCAGATTGATTTTTTTTCTCTCACCATGACTATGCAGAGACTCATTTCCCTGTTTGCTAAGTTGCTTTATTTATTCTAAAAATTGGCATGATAGTGAGTTTCCAGTCCACACAGTTAAAATTACCTATATTTTGGTCATCTTATGTAGATCTGTACTTGACAGTCACCCACAGTGAGCTTTTTAAATTATTCTGACACTGGTCTTTATACAAGTCAGACTAACAAGAGACAAAAAGAATAAACACATCACTACATAGTACCAAAAGAAGGCATTGACCCAAATCTACTTTAAAACAGGATAGGTTAGTGTCGTGACTCACTGTTCTAAGCCAACCCTGGGCAGTGGGGGAGGTTGTGCTAAGATTCAGAATTTCCCTTGGAGCATATTAAAGCACACACCAAACAACTGATGAGTTGGGTTGTTTAGAGCCAACAAAAATTTTTGGTAATGGACTGATGCAGAGAGAAAATGGGAAGGAAAAAAAGAGGGAGAGAGAAAAAGAGAGTTAAGAAGTCACGGAAAATAAAGGTATCACCACTCCTTGGATCCAGAGTCAAAGTGTTTCAGCATTGGGTCTACATCCCAGGAGGGTCTTCTGTGGTGGATGCAACACCTGGACCCTGGAAGTTGCAGTCCGAGAGGTGTGCAGAGTGAGGTATACAGGTGAGCACTTCAGTGTCATGTCTGCCACTGACCTTTCTGTGGCGCTGTTGCTGTGGTTTTAAAATAAGGAAAGAAGAAATTCCCACCTCTACAGAAATTACCTGATCACTGTTCAGCCACTCTGCCAGGCCAGAGCTATTATGTTCCAACAAAGCCATAGCCCTGTGTGTTCAGATCAGGTTTTGAGACAGTAATCACTGGGCTGTCACAGTCAGTACCTCAGCTGAGATTTCCCACTGGACACTCCAACTTGTGACTACAGTAGCACATCTTCTCTGCTACAGTGGCTCTGCAAATGTTTGAAAATTTGGAGACATTGAAATGATCTTTTTAGAGGGACTGATTCTGCCCTAATTGTTCATTGCCCTTTAAACAAGCAGTGGCTGCAGATGGAGCTTGCTGTGCTGTCAATGACATTGTGACACATTCAACTAACATCAGCTACCGTGTCCCGATTCGTAACACTGCTAGCAATGAGTCTCTGCTCTTTGGCTCTGGCCCACTGAAAAATGCCAATTAATAGTAGCCCAACCTTATCCACCACTCTTCATTTCCGCCTAGAGAAGTCCAAGTGTTTCCTCTGCTTACTTAGAAGACAAGACTAGAAAAACAGGTGGCATCTTCTTCTTGAAGGTCATTTCAGCAAAGCTATGCCACAGACACACTGCAAGAAAATCCTGACTCAGCTCTTCACACAGGCTGGTATGGTAGGGCTCAAGAACCTCAAAGACTTCACATGTGGACTTAAGCAACACAGGCTACATGCAAGCCCCCAGAGAAGAAAAACTGTGGCCTTGAGTGCTTGCTAAGAGACCAATAATTAAAAGAGATTCACAGAAGCAGACAACTGTCAAAGAGCTACTTAGCTCAAATAGTGCTACAAAACTCCCTGTTCCGTGACTGATCAGCTAACTGTGTCAGTGGCTATATACAGTAATTTGGGGGACAGCAGTTCACTGTTCATCTAAGACCAGTCATCCTCTAAGATGTACAACACTCAAATGAACCTGAAGTGTTGCCTGAAGTAATTACATTTCACAGTGGGCAAGGCAGCAGCAACAATTTTATTTACTCTTTCAACTTTTATTTAGTGGCAGAGAAGTTCAGACTTTCCCCTTGAACACAATTGGATTCTAATCCTCAAAGCTTTAAGAATTTCAGGTTAAAATGTTACCCACTCAATATTCAAAGATTCACAGTCTGACTTGACCATAATGACAAAATAGATAAACCCAGGAATATTTGGATGATGACCCAACAGTGTGCACAGAGAGGGCTGCTAATTATGGTGGAGAGGATGCATGCTAAAAATTCAGACACAATGGGGGTTTGCAGCACACCAGTGAGCTTTTTGCTTGCTAAGCAACTTGTCAAACAACAGAAAGCTAGAAACTGATGTGGAGTTGGTATATTGTTGGTTAAAAATATATAAACATATAACCTCAACCAAAGCCTTCACAATAATAAAACAAAGTAAACTTCTGTACATGGGCAGCTTTTGAGCTAGAAGGAGATAGATAAATAAATAAAACAGGAGTAGAGAAATTAATGAAGAATTTAAAGGAGCATTTAATAATAGAGGAAATAAGAAAGGACAGGATATGATCTTGACATTTAATACTCACCTATGCCTTTCCTGATTTAAAAAAAAAAAAAAAAAGGGCAACCCTCCTCATTTTAAACAGATCACTGTGTGCCCAAACACTTAGCAATTCAATTGCTTTACTAACTGTGACACGTGTGAAAGGCAGAGTGATTATAAATGACAGAAATGACATTAAAAAAATCTGCATGTAATTTCCCTGCCTTTAAATTTGTAGAGTTTGTACAGTACTTCAGGGCTGTCCTTAGACTGAAAAGGAAAAAAAAAAAAAAAAGGGTTTATCCTTGCACAGGAGATTCTGAGCCCTGGATACTAAACAGGAAAGGTTGTGTGGCGTTGAAGAGATGAAGCTTTTTTTTTCTCCAAGCTCCCCAGCGAGTGGATCTAGTGAGCTCCTACCTGTGGTAGGTCTACTTGTGGGTGTGCTGGTGGAAAAGCACTGGGCTTCAGCAGCATCCAGAACTTCCAGAAAGCCACATTCACACTGTCATCTCCTGTTAACCACACCGTGTGCTCAAGCAGAGAAAGCAGGTTGATGTGCGCGCTGCCCTGCAAACGTAAAGCCCTGCGCACTCCTAGCACACACTCACACTTCCCTCTCCAACACTCTTTCTCTTCTGGTCCTTGCATGGGCACTGTGGAAGGATATTAGGGGCTAAAGGGAAAGGAAACAGTATTTAAGAAGAAAAAGTGGGAGTAGGAAGGAGTGAGTGGTGACATTTGGAGAGAAATCCCTCCCATGAAACTGTAGGGTGGTTTTTGCCACTGGAAATGATAATGAACTATGGGCATGAATGTGGCATGTCCCCATCACCTTCCACTGCCATGGGTCCCACCACAGCAGCTGCAGAGGCTGTGGCAGGGCCAGGTGAGCAGCCTAGATGGGGGCCTAGGTGCTCCTGCTGGCCTCTGCCCAACTGCCTCCTGCCCCTGCCAGACCGGCTGGAGGAGGCAATGAACACCTCTTTCCAGCAAATTCCCTTGCCACCTGCCAGCATGAACCTTCCTCTAGCACAGCCTTTCTAGCCCAGGCCCATGTCTGGTTCACCTCACACTCACACTGACCCACAGCTCTTCAGTTACAAGCATGTAGAAGACATGAGAGCACAGTGAGGAAAGGTGGCAGTTCATGGTACCTCACTGAGCAGTGTTTCTCCACCAGCTGATCCATTCAGATCAAAGTTCTCCTTTTGCCTTTAGAGATCCACAGGGATGTATCTAACAGCACCCATAGAATTTAGGACGTACATCACCTCAGTGGTGGGCCCTGCATGTAGCCATACTGCTGCAAGAGGTGAAGACTCAGGCTAAGAAGCTGGAGAAAAAGCTGTGTCTCTTCTTTTTGCTGGAGGGAAAGCTGCGTGTCCCTTCTGGCAAGCCATCTAACACAGTGGGCTGCTGCACACAATAGACTGCAGTCCTCAGCTCAACATGGGCAGCCCGAGATGAGTCTAGGAAAACTACAAGTTGCAAAGAATTTGGTGGTGCCTTTTCTGCTAAGATCCTACTCAGCCTCTCCCCAGGGTCCCAAGGAATTCGATGCATTTCCGAAAGGAAGAAATGTTCTTGCAAGCAGTAACTTTAAGTGCTGAGTACCAGAGACTCCCAGGCCTGGCACAAACAGTTCCCATGTGAGAGGATATGGGGAGGGGAGGAAAAGGTCAGGGGCCTGTTTGCTGATTATTTCTCTCTATGAATGCAACATGAGGGAACTGGAGACTCCAGGAGGTTCACCACAGTTCTCACAACTCTTTTCAGTCCACATTCCTCACTTGTTTCAGTCAGTAAATGAAATGCAATGATACAAAACCAGGAACAAGCTTTGCTTGATCTAGTCAGCTGTTCCTGGTTTAAACTTGTGCATTTAACCCTGTGCAAGACAAAGTATGACTCCATTCCAGTAGGGCAGGAAATATTCCTCACATTCCCCATAGATTCTCAAACTACTGATAAAAATTGATCTTCTCCTATAACATCCATTTGCAGTGAATTTCCTTCAGGCCTGTAAAGGTTATGATAAGAGCAGCACCAAGCAATGCATGATGATGATGAAATGCTCCCTGGCTGGAGAATTAGCCTCTGCACAAAGACAGAATCATAGAATTATCCACGTTGGAAGAGACCTCCAAGATCATCCAGTCCAACCTATCACCCAGCCCTGTCCAGTCAACTAGACCACGGCACTAAGTGCCTCATCCAGGCTTTTCTTGAACACCTCCAGGGAAGGTGACTCCACCATCTCCTCTCTGGGCAGCCCATTCCAATGCCAATCACTCTCTTTGTGAAGAACTTCCTCCTAACATCCAGCCTATACCTGCCCCAGCACAACTTGAGACTGTGTCCTCTTGTTCTATTGCTGGTTGCCTGGGAGAAGAGAACAACCCCCACCTGGCTACAGCCTCCCTTCACAGAGTTGTAGACAACAACGAGGTCACCCCTGAGCCTCTTCTTCTCCAGGATAAACAACCCCAGCTCCCTCAGCATCTCCTCACAGGGCTGTGATCCAGGCCCCTCACCAGCTTTGTCACCCTTCTCTGGAAATGTTGCAGTATCTCAACATCTCTCTTGAACTGAGGAGCTCAGAACTGGACACAGGGCTCAAGGTGTGGCCCGACCAGTGATGAGTACAGGGGAAGAATAAACTCCCTCGTCCTACTGGCCACACTATTCCTGATCAGGACAGGATGCCATTGGCTCTCCTAGCCCCCTGGGCACACTGCTCGCTCATGTTCAGCTACTATCTACCAGTACCTCCAGGACCCTTTTTGCCTGTCTGCTCTCCAGCCTCTCCATGCCCAGCCTGTAGTGCTGCTTGGCGTTGTTGTGGCCAAAGAGTAGAATTCTGCACTTGGCCTTGTTAAATCTCATCCCATTGGCCTCTGCCCACCCATCCAGCCTGTCAAAGTCCCTCTGCAGGGCTCTCCTACCCTCCAAAAGATCAACACCTGCTCCTAGCTTGATGTCATCTGCAAAATTAGTGATGTTGCATTCAATCCCCTGGTCCAGATCATCAATAAAGATATTGAACAGGACTGGGCCCAGCACTGATCCTTGGGGAACACCACTCGTGACTGGCTGCCAACTGGATGTGGCACCATTCACCACCACTCTCTGGTGGCCTTCCAGCCAGTTCTTGACCCATATCAGAGTGAACCTGTCCAAGCCATGAGCTGCCAGCTTTGCCAGGAGCTTGTTGTGGCAGACAGTGTCAAAGACTTTGCTGAAGTCCAGGCAGACTACATCCACAGCCTGCCCCACATTCACCAGGCAGGTAACCTGATCATAAAAGGAGATTAGGTTGGTCAGGTAGGACCTGCCCTTCCTAAACCCATGCTGGCTGGACCTGATTCCTTGGCCATCCTGTAGGTGCTTTGTGATGGCACTCAAGATTACCTGTTTCATGACCTTGCCTGGCACTGAGGTCAGGCTCACAGGTCTGCAGTTTTCCAGTACCTCCTCCTGGCCCTTCTTGTGGATGGGCTTCACACTGGCCAGATTCCAGTCTTCGGGGACCTCTCCAGTGAGCCAGGACTGCTGATAAATGATGGAGAGTGGCTTGGCCAGCTCAGCTGCCAGCTCTCTCAGCACCCTAGGGTGGATCCCATCCAGTCCCATGGACTTGTGAGGATCCAAGTGTCTCAGCAGGTCTCTTACAGCTTCCTCATGGATTACAGGGGGACTATACTGGTCTCTGACTCCATTTGCCAGCTCAGGAGTTCAGTTGTCCTGGAGACAACCTGTCCCACTTTTGAAGATTGAGGCAAAGAATGTTTAGCACCTCTGCCTTTTCCTCATACTTTGTCACTACCTAATAAGGACTGGAGTTTGTCCTTGCCCCTTCTCTTGCCATTAACATACTTATAGAAACAATTTTTATTCTCCTTAACAGCAGTGACCAGCCTAAGTTCTAACATGTCCAAAAGACTTCCACTGTTTTTCGCTTGTGCAGTGTTCCCATCAGAATATCTGCCAAGATACTACACCCACAACACCTCAGGTCTTGCCTGGGGAATGGAGCTGTACTGAGTGATGTGAATGGCATTGTGGAGTGAGGAACAAACCAGAATGACTGGATTTGCTCAAGCTGGGGCTGGACACTTGCTGTCTACAACTACCTGAAGGGACATTGTAGCCTGGTGGGGGGTGGCCTCTTCTCCCAGGCAACCAGCAATAGAACAAGGGGACACAGTCTCAAATTGTGCCAGGGAAAGTATAGGCTGGATGTTAGGAGGAAGTTCTTCACAGAGAGAGTGATTTCCCATTGGAATGGGCAGCCCGGAGAGGTGGTGGAGGCACCGTCCCTGGAGGTCTTCAAGAAGACTTGGTGAGGCACTTAGTGCCGTGGTCTAGTTGACTGGATAGGGCTGAGTGCTAGGTTGGACTGAATGATCTTGGAGGTCTCTTCCAACCTGGTTGATTCTATGATTCTATGATACGAACAGCAGCTTTTTCTTATCTTCTGCAGCACCTGACATAACGTGCCTTCTCTGGGGCCATGTGAATCTCTGCAAATAGACCTCATTGCAGATGACTCTGTCAGCTGCAGAGTGGCACTGGCTCTTCAGCTGTGGTCTGCACTCTGAGCATGAGTAATGGACTTGAAAAAATAGGGAGCATGATCCCTTCTTGTGGACATCTGATAGGAGGACCCAGCTGTTCTACACCATTCAGCCTTACACCAAAGCCCAGCAGAGCTGAGGAGCGCCCATAGGGAAGCGTTTCACTGCAGCTCACGCATGTTTCACAGCAGCCCTCGCTATTTCGTCATTCCTGCCTCGGGCGCGGCATTGCTCGTTCTGAGAATGCAGCAGGCCAAATGACATTTGGCTGTGGTAGACTTGTTTTACAATGATGCTTTTTACAAACCCACAGCTCTCAAACAGAGAAGAGGGAGGGCTTGTGAGAAATGAACTCTTCAGGAAGGCATGGCAGATGCTTTTCTAAGAATACATCACTTGGTCACACATTACACTCTTACCAAAGGGGAATGGCAAAAGGGTATATATTGTCTTGACCATCTGTTGGGGAGGTCTGACGATAATATAATTGTGTAGTCAGATAATTTTTTACTTCTTTATTAAGTTAACTTTTATCATCCATTTCTAGCTGAGTCTTTACCTAACTGGTTAGGTGAGGAGAAAGTTCTTCACTGAGAGAGTCATTGGACACTGGAATGGGCTGCCCGGGGAGGTGGTGGAGTCGCCGTCCCTGGAGCTGTTCAAGGCAGGATTGGATGTGGCACTTGGTGCCATGGTCTAGCCTTGAGCTCTGTGGTAAAGGGTTGGACTTGATGATCTGTGAGGTCTCTTCCAATCCTAATAATACTGTGATACTGTGATTATGTATTTTTCTGGGGGATGCTGAATTTAGAGAAACTGAACTGAGAATCACCCCCCTCCTCTTATTTTCCCTCTTCTTTTGGGCTGGCAAGTTACAGAGGTTAGCAACTGTCCTTTCTTGTTACAAAGGCAATCACAGCCCTATTTAGGAGAGCTAGATACAATATTACGAAACCTGATCCTAAGGCAATGGTGAGGATGACCACACCATAAAAGTAAGCATGTATGTGTGGGTGTGTTTAAAGGGGGGGGGGGGGGAGAGCTAGCTATGCTTTTAAGAGCTGAGGTCCAGTCTTTCATGTAAAAGGTATGTTCTTCGAAGAAAGAGGTAAGCCTATGAGTTACTTACAAAACTTCAGGATGCCAAACCCCAGACTTACAGGAACATCTGCTCAGAGAGCTTGTAGAAACATTCCCCCTGCACCATTTTCCTGGGACAAAACCTTACTTTGGATTGTATGACTTGTCTCTGTTAATAAATATAAAATAAGTCCTGTGAAAACCTCTCAGCCTCAAAGGCTCAGTGGCTGCACCCAGACTGCTTAACTGGAGCTGGTACTGGAACATACTTGCTCTACATGAGTGACGCTCTTCTGTGGGAGCACCTGCCAGCTTACCCCTGCTCTGGGGTAACCCTGGCAGTGCCACAAGATGCCAGGTAACACTTGATCTTTGTATTTAAATACCTTGCAATACTCAGGCACAGCTGATGGAGAATGCAAGTGGGTGCAGCCAGGGTATTCTGAAGCTCACATCCATTCATTCCAGAAACAAGTATCTCATGGCAAACACCCAAAGCAGTGTCTGCTGTTCACACAGGCATGTAGCAAGAGTTCCTCACATCTTCCTCATTCTTATGGCTGTTAACTGATCCAGCAGGATCTACCTCGGGACTCCTTTTCCCCGAGCTCCCTCTTGAGGTCCCCTACATGCCCAGATATGCCTTATCCTTTGGAGATCTCAGTTATGCTTTAACTTCATGACATTTCCTTGCCATGCCTGTCTGTATCTGGAGCAAACTGCACGTATCTGCCTCTGGAAGACATTCCCCTGCCCAAATTCACTATCTCTGATATTTCTCACAGCAATTGTTTAATCAGCCCCTTCTCCAGCCCTTTCTATCAAGGCAATGTGGCATTTTAGCACACTTTACTACTGCAGTCACTGCTTAGGGCCTTTGAGGTCGAAGCTGAGTAAACCTCAAGTGCCTCACCAGACAGATACATTCTACTGATTCATTCCCTAAGCTGACTCTGCTCACAAACTCACCCATATTGCAGATCATATGTTTAGGATTTAATTAGCTTCACTATATAATAAATACACGAGATACAGTGTGACACAGAATCAAGACTCGGAAGGATTTAAGAACAAAATGTAAGTGGTTGGAAAGAAAGCCTTGAGGATTTCACCAGCCCTATCTTAACTGTCCAGAATTTTGTTCCAGGTAGTATTTTAGGACATAGTTTTATGATCTGCTTTATCTGATCTCAATCAGCATTGTCAAGAATAGGCAGCTGTACCACTTCAGCTTAGTTTGGTTGTGGGATGAACTGAAGCAGAGAAAGGATTTAGCTTGTACAGCTGCACAAGGAAGGGAGAGCCGTGGGACCATGGATTTTTGTAGCAGTTGCCCTTTCATTGAGTCAGGCTGCTGGTGAAATCACACCTGCAGGACAGGGTGTGATCTCATCTCTGTGAAAAGACAATTCAGGCATAGCACAGTCTTCTCACTCAGATAACAGTAATAAATACAGTAGAACTCCACAAGTTTAATAGATTAAAAGATGTCAGGTTTGGCCTGCCTGAGGGAAATGCTGAGGTAGGAAGACAGCTGCTTTAGCTTAACAGATAAGAATTGAGCCCTGCAGGGGCACACACCACCACCAATCCTCTCTTGGAAGGGAAGGCATAGTACTTCTTTGTGTGAAGCTGCTGTCACAACAGGAACATTTTAGCAGCTCAAAAGCAGCACAGAAACGGCTACACCAAACATGTGCCCACAGTGTAACGGCGGAGGTGGCTCTGCTACTGGGAAACAATGCTCCTCCTTGAGAATTCCCTCTTGGAAGCTGATGATTGCCAACGCAAATTAGAGCTGCCTGCAGCTGAAGAGGACAAACTCTTTGTCATGCCTTCAGCAGAAGTCAGGCCACGTGAAAATTGATTCCCCACAAAGACATGTTGGCTGTCTGAGCTTCAGATGTCACTTCAATGAGCAGAAACAGCTCAGAAGAAAATGTGCCAGTAGCTAAGCCTTTCTCTTACCTGCTCTGCATTGGAGCTCTTGGTGGCACTGGAATTAAAGAATTGATCTGTCCTTGACAAAAAACAAAGAAACAAACTTAGAATCTGTCTGTGCTTTCTTGGTAAATGAACAATGATTGCTGTCAGCAGCCACTCTTATAGTAAAACAGATATCAAGTGTGAAAAATATCCAACAGTTATGCAAACAACTATGGCAGGCATAAACACAGTGTGGAGTGTACAAACTCTAGTTGTGGCCTCTATGACATTTGCTATTAAATCAAGTTACTGGACAAAAACCCTGAAGAAGCTGTGAGCACTTTATCTTAAGTGGATTCTGAGAACAGCACATGGAAGTTAGCTAAAAATGTAGCAAAGCCCTAAAGAGCAAAGTGAATGGATTACCATGTACATGGTGTGCATGTGTTTGCTGTCCATTGCAGCGCAAACAGAGCAGCAACAGGTGCACAGGCCCTGCTGTGACCGAGTGAGAAATGCAAGCAAGAGACCACGACACTTGTGCAAATTGCAAGTAGCAGTACTAAGGTCAGCTGAAGGGCCTGGTAGTATGTAGGTGAATGAGACTGGGGTCCTGCTTTAGCGAGGCTGCTGGGGAGGGAGCGACTGTGATTCAGTTCAAGAGAAAGCTACTTCACTGGGTGGAGGAGGAGGCTGGCAGCCTTCCCACTTCTTCCCACTCCCCTCCTTCCCACTGCTTGTGCAGAATCTGTAGTCACAGAGCACAGAGAAGGGGGAAATGAAGATAATAACAGAAGAGCTGCAAGGGAAGGGGTAGATGGAAACTTCTTCCTTTCTTCATTCTGTTTCTGATGCCTCAGTTTCAGCTTGTGCCTCTTATTTCTGTTGTGTTTCTCAGTGTTTGTTTTCCCTAGAGTCCACCTGCTAGGCCAGATCTCTGTGAGGAGAATGTCTCCTTCCCTGTGCCAAACAAGAATATCTGCACTGCCGGAGATCTTGAGCTAGGCCTGCCATCCCCCACCAACACATCAAAGTAGTGACAAATTTTGCAAGTAACGTCACAAGCCAAATCATTTAACCATTTCTGTCCTCCTAACTGCATTTGCCTCACAGGATGACAGCATTTGATATTTCAAAAGATAAAGAATATTTTGTTGCAAGCTAAGGAAAATTAGAGAAGATAGGTGATGGTAGTAGGGGGAAAGAGAACTGAAAACTATAAGCAAGGCAAAAGTCTCAAAAATCAAACGAGTGAGGAGGATTATAGTGTGCAAGTGAAGAGGCATTGAGTCACATTGCAAGCTTGTACCATAAAATGGTCTACGACTATTTCCCAGAAGGTGATTAGTTTGCATAATTCAGAAGTTTTATGAAGGGTGTTCATTGGAACTTGATGAATAATTAATATTTTTTTGGTTTCATTGGCAAATTTGGAAAGTCAAGACGACTCATTTCAATCAGAATGGAAAGAAAAAACTTAGGTTTTGGTTTTTTTTTTTTTTTGGTGAGTTGAAAAGTAAAATTAATAATTGGGAGGCTTCAAATGATCCATTTTTTCCTACAATTGTAACGCTTCCTTTTGATGGTGGCTCTTTAAATAGGGTTTGAATGTTCTTAAATAACAAGGATTTCTGAAAGAAAATGTTGCTTTGAGCAAGAAAAATCAAATCACTTAGTATGAAAAACACTAAAACCCATTTCACTGGAAATTCTGACCTTATTTCCCCCCCATTCTTGATATTAAAGAATATCACCACACTTGCCAAGCTCCTGAATTTTTGGCTTCAGAAATTTGTTTAAAAAGCAAAAGTCCCATTTCCAGGCTTGACAATTTATCATTCAAATCCAAACTTCTTAAAACTCCAGAGCCTGCAGCTCTAATTCTCTCTAGCTCTTCAGTGGCCCAGGAACTCAACAAGCCAATCAAAGTCTCAAACAATCACACCTGCACTCCCTCCAGAGTCTGCATTCACCAGCTCAATGTGTTATGACCTAATACACAGCCTACTAGTAAACAGCTTCCAGATGAAATCACTCTGTATCAGGATGTGGTATTTGAAAAAGCAGCAGCAAAAGTACTCCTAGAGAGTATTTGTTGTTAAATCCCTCCAGGTCAGGAACGGGTAGAGCTATTGAAGGAATAGAGGAATGGGAATAAAGGGAGATGAAGTGTGCCTAATCCCTCTAGCCCAAAGACCTTGGCACAGAGATAGCATGTATCAGTATTGACTCTTGACCTTCGGTAATAATCTAACACAGGCTGATGTGTCAAACAGGTAAGATTGTAGCAATGTCACTGACAAGACTGTGGCAGCAAAATTTGTTGTTGCAGTGAGGTCCTTAGAGGAACGGAAACCAGGCCTTCTACTTTACACTTTTTCTTTTACAAGACATAAGTTGGTTGCTGACATTTGAAACTCATAAAAAGGGGGTTAATACAATGGCCATTTAAATGAGCAAACATAGCAAAAAACCTTAGGAAGTGAAACTTTCTCAAGAAAGTTCTGCTTAACTACAGTTGCTCTTGCTGCAAAAGACTCCCCTCACATTTTTCTCTTTTCAGCCAGTACTGGTTCTAGGCAGAAAATAAGACAAAATTGCATTTTGCTGTTGTGCAAGACATTTGTTTTCTTTGCAAAAGACCTGATGATTTCCAAATGAAAAATGTTGGTAGTGAGGTCTCAAAAGAAGGCTTAGGAAAAGATGCACATGTATTTTCTCTATTTCTCCCCCTTTCCTTCAACATTCATAAAAATAATACAATTCAAAACATTTCCTCCCGGTTTATGTAGGGCTTGATTTTCACTGGGCCCTACCCAATAGACTTGTTTTCTTCGTATGTACCACTGCTACTGATAAGAAAAATTCCCCAACTGATGTGGCACCCACAGTCCATCCTTCTCTTCATACCCTCTTCAGGACTTTACAGCCCTTTTGCATAATCTCTATCCTCTCCAGAAGCACATTTGCAAACGTTGATTGTCTCCATCTCTAGTACACAGGCCAACCAAACTGCCTACTATCATATTTTCTGTTTTCCCTGAGGCCAAAACAGTAAGAATTCTTCTGTATGCCAGATCTGAATCTTAAAATTTCAGATTTCCTATGATAAAAACGGTCAGGACAATCCTCAGGATTGATAAAGGCTGGGAGATGGAAGGATTGAGAGCAGCCCTGTGGAGAAGAACTTGGGTGTACTGGTGGATAAAAAGCTGCACATGAGGCAGCAGTGGTATGCTTGCAGCCCAGAAGGTTAGTTGTATCCTGGGCTGCATCAAAAGAAGCATGGCCAACAAGGTGAGGGAGGTTACTCTCCCCCTCTGCACTTTCTGCTGAGGCCTGAAGTACTATGTCCAGGTCTGGAGGTCCAGCATAGGAAAGACATGAACCTGTTGAACCAAGTCCAGGTGAGGGCCAGAAAACTCTTATGAAGAAAAATGAAGAGAAGGGTCTGGTGAGACCTTATTGCTGGCATTTCAGTATGTAAATGGGGCCTGGGGGGGTTGGACTAGATGACTTCTAAAGGCCGTGTCCAATCCAAAACATCCTTATTCTGTGGTTCAATGACTCTACGATTCTCTTTGGGTTTTCAGGTGATGATAATGGGAGAAGGCAGCTGGAGCTGTGAAGAAACACATCAAGTGGGTGCTCACTGCAATCAGAGGCTTACAGCAGGCATTAATCATCACTCAACTCAACCAGGGGAGCAAGCTGGCCACATTGACAAGTTCAAGTTAATGCTCTTAGAGTTGCTATAGACATGATTGCCTAAAAATATGAGAAAGATAAAGCTTGTAGGTAGTGGTAACTTTTGTCAGCAAACAAGTACAGTGAGAAGCAGCTTCTGAACATAGGAGTAGAGGCTTGTCACCTTTTTAAAACTATCTCTTTGGCTAATGAAAGACTCAGCCTCTCCTTGCACATTTGGCCTCTCTGTCATTTCAGGGATCTGTTTTCATAGTACCCCTGGTAGGAACTTCGGGAAAGGGGAATTTTTAAGTCCTAAAAATGTGGTTTCAATTACTTTGTAAATTAGGCAAGACAAAGGGTGTTTGAGTTATCATTTATGCATGGGTAGCACTTTGCACATGAGATCACATTCTGTGGTGAAGAGTTGGTTGAACAACAAATCCTGCACTCAATAAATTTTTGTAAGGTATGAGACCTTCTTTTAGTTTGCTGACTCATGTGATGCCAGTCACAAACCCAGTGCTTGGCTACAGCATTCCATTTGCAAAGAGGTCTGGGTTATGGGCTGACTATTTATTTTTGCAACTGCTACACTTCAAAAGCAAGAAGACTCATACAATATCTGGGATTTATTCTACAATCCTCTGCCAGAAATTCCTTATCTTTGTTTTCCAGAGCCACCAGCCTATGATTTAACACATATTCTAAAGCAAACTCACAAGCCTTGTAACCCATCTCTGCAAACTTTCAGCAATGTGAAGGCTCGTGCTTCAGTGCTGTGTTTCCATAGCACCTTGCTCTGCCATGCCAATTTAAAAAAAGCATTATTGCCAGGGATGCAGACAGTACACTACATGGGTTTTACTGAAATGTGTTCTCACTGTGGCTTCTGGGCTGTAAGCCTAGCAGTGACATCTGAAAGCACTGGAAGCTACATACTATTTTCCATACAGAAGTCATTTCCCTAAGATGTCCAAGGCTTGTGGCTTCTGGTCCCAAACTTGATGTGCCCCTGGGACTGGATACATCCCCATGCTGTAGTTCACAGGATCACAGGATGTTAGGGGTTGGAAGAGACCCAAGGAGATCACTGAGTCCAACCGCTCTGCCAGAGCAGGACAATACTATCTAATACACATCCAAACAGGCCTTGAAAGGCTCCAGAGAAGGAGACCCCACAACCTCTCTGGGGAGCCTGTTCCAATGCTCTGTGACCCTTACAGTAAGGAAGTTCCCCCTTGTGTTGAGGTGGAACTTCTTTTGCTGCAATTTACACCCATTGCTCCTTGTCCTAGTTTTGGGATCGAGGTCCCAGACAGGCAAATCAAATTGAGTGGGGACATTGAATATGACAAAATGCCTTTAGAACCCTTAGCTCACGATTGCTGTTCATCTTAACTGTGGAAACACTCTCTTCTCTGGTCTTGGCAAACTTTGTCTCACTGCTATGTGTTCCAAATGTTACAGTGAATCTGTCAATTTGAACACCTTGTCATTCTCTTTGTGCTTGTCTGCTGACTTCCCCCTTCTGCTATATAACTAAGTTTTCTTCATTTCATTTAATTTCATTTTCTACCCCATCCAGCTATCAGCTTTCATTCCTATGAGGAGAGGTTGAGGGAGCTGGGCCTGCTTAGCCTGGAGAAGAGGAGGCTCAGGGGTGATCTTATTACTGTCTACAACTACCTGAAAGGGCATTGTAGCCAGGTGGGGGGTGGCCTCTTCGCCCAGGTAACCAGCAATAGAACAAGGGGACACAGTCTCAGGTTGTGCCAGGGTAGGTATAGGCTGGATATTGGGAAGAAGTTCTTCCCAGAGAGAGTGATTTGCCATTGGAATGGGCTGCCCAGGGAGGTGGTGGAGGCACCGTCCCTGGGGGTCTTCAAGAAAAGACTGGATGAGGCACTTAGTGCCATGGTCTAGTTGACTGGATAGGGATGGGTGATAGGCTGGACTGGATGATCTTGGAGGTCTCTTCCAACCTGGTTGATTCTATGATTCTGTGATTCCAGACTTTGACTGACAAACAAAGCTGATCTTCATTACCAACTTGTCATCAGTTCAAAGAGGTGGTTTAGAATATGCTCTGTGCTAACCCTTGAATGAACTTCCCACTGTAGGCTCAGGAAAATGCCTTTCCTTGTCAGGTATCCTGTCTTTCAAACATTTCAATCCTCTGTATGCTCACTAAGCTGGAGCATTATCTCCTTTACATAAACTTCTTTGAGTTATTTGCTTTGTAAATGTTAAATATAATGGTTTAATTACAGTTTTTTGCCATGAGTCCTGCTTTGATCTTGTAGTCTGAAATTTCATTTGAATTTTTTTTCTAAACATCAGGGAGTTAGTTAGGGCTGTGAAGACTGGAAGCAGGCTCTTAAGCTATATACCACACACAAATTATGCTCTTTGCATTTAAAATATTTCTTATGCATCTCATTTTTGAGGACATCAGCACTCCTCACATGTTCAGTAAAGATTTATTCTTGCGTCACTTGTTAAATGCAAACTGCAGTGATGTCAGAGCCAAAGAGCAACTTCTGGGGATGTTTGCTGGTTTTTTGTTTTTGCAATGCTTTACACAATAAAGGACAGCAGAAGAAAAAGTTTTCTCTAGTACTTCATGTCTTCACAGCTGCAGCTTGTCACAACGTACACTTAACTGCTTATTTTTACACTTGGGGGATTCCTTTGATTCTATTTCTGCTTATTGGTGAAAACAGACCAGCTTTCAGTTACTGTGTTTGCTTTATTCTATATTAATTCACAAGTGATTGGCCTATTAAGAAGAGATTTATGGTGCTCTGCTTTGCAAATCTCCTTCTCTGTGGAGAAGGACATGAGAGTACTGGTGGACATGTTCATGAGTTAGTAATATGCCCTTGTGGCCAAGAAGGTCAATGGTATTCTGGGGTGTATTAAAAAGATTTTGATCAGAAGATCAAGGGAGGTTCTTTTTCCCCTCTGCTCTGGTGAGGCTACACCTGAAGTACTGTGTCCAGTTCTGGGCTCCTCAGTTCAAGAGGGATAGGGAACTTCTGAAGAGAGGCCAAATTTATGCCACAAAGATTATTAGGGTACTGGAGCACCTCTCTTACTAGAAGAGGCTGAAAGACCTGAGACTTTTTAGCCTGGAAAAGAGAAAATTGAAAAGGAGATCTTATGAATGCATATAAATATCTGAACTGTAGAGGTCATGAGGATGAGGCTGGGATCATTTTAGTGGTGGCCAGTGCCAGGAGAAGGGGCAATAGGTACAAAGTAGAACATATAAGGTTTCACTTCAACTTAAGGAGAAAATTCTTTACTTTAAGGGTGAACAGAGTACTGAAAGAGGCTGCCCAGAGAGGTTACAGAGTTTCCTTCTCTGGAGACTTTCAAAACCCATCTGGACATGTTCCTGTGTAACTTGATGTAGGCATACCTGCATTAGAAAGGCGCTTGGACTAGATGATTTCCAGATGTTCCTTCCCACCCCTACCATTCTATGATTCTATGATTTCTTAAACATCTGTCAAGATACTTCAGGGTCTGTGCTCAAACCTAACATCTCCTCACCACAACCTGGAAACTGAAGAATGGTAAGACAGCTGGTGTGTAAAAACCTTTTGTCTGTGTTGTTTCTCAGTCCTGTCCCTGTATTTCCTCTTAGTTCTGTCTGGATCACATTCCATACAGTCTCAGAAGTTACATTTTGACTTTAAGCTACATGGGGAGGGGCAGGACATTCACACAGGTAAGGATCCTGGTTGCTATTAGGACTTGTATGGAGTACTACAAACAATGTGCAGCAATCCAACCGGGTAACAGGTACAGAGCAAACCTTCAAGGCAAACTGCCAACTGTTAGCATGAAAAGTTGGGAAGCACGTTTCCCTCTTTATTAGACAACAACAGGTGCCTTGAACTTCAGGAAAGCCTGTTGAATATAATTTACCTTAGAAGAAATAAATCCTAGCCTCTAAAAAAGACATACCAACAACAGTAGCACAAATCAGAAGGACTCTCATATATCCACCCACACCTCAAGTCTTTCTACGCAATCTGCTGGTCAGCAGGACTGCACAAGAAGACAAATCCTGTGTGGCCCAAGAAGTAGTGGAACATGAATTCCTCATGCCTCTGCAGGTTTAGGACTAGAGAGCACCATCTGTGAATCCAGCTGACAGAAAGGCCATATTTCTGAGACTCAAAGATCAGTGGGGTTGTGATGTGAATTGCGGTTCCTTCAAGAACCAGGACCGATCCACCAAACTTGGTCATATCTAGGCCTTTACTCACACCAATCAGGTTTTAGTCCTTTAATGGTAATGAAACACTACTTTTTTCCAGCTACTGTGTAATTTCCTTTTCTCTTTACCTATTGTTTTGTAGAAAAAAAAATCTTTAGCCATACCACTTAGAGGTCTGGATTTTTTCTTTTTTTCAAATGACAGTGCATTTCAAAACCTCAGTAAGTCTGTGACACGTTAAAAACATGAACTGTTCAACATAATAAGAGATGATCTCACATTGTGAGTTTAACAAAATATCCTGAAACCAGATGTTTATGCAAATGATAAGCTGCTCTCCATTACATCTCAAGCAGTTCAACAGTTAAGTTCCTGTCACAGAAGAAAAAAACATGGGTCGCATGAGAAAGGCTTTATAGTATGACAAAAAGATTTTGTGGATAGTAGCATTTTGTAGTGGGATTCTGACAGTCTCAGTGGGAAGGTTTGCCCTAATCAGTGCTCAATGAAGAAAAGCAATTTGATTCACTGAAATGTCAGTGAATAACCCAAAATGAGAAAGAAACGTGCATGAGAAACCTAATTACTGACTAATCCCAGTAATGTAGCCCAGTGTTCAGTGTAAGCTGTGTGTTCCTCTCAGAGCTAAGTTCAAAGAGGCTATCAGACTTGATTCCTCAGCTGAAGGCTCTGCAGCTTAGCTCCGCAAGGCCTCTCCCCTGCTCTGGCACTTTGATATGGTAGCACATGTAGAGTATAAATGTTTCCCGTGGTCTGGGGGTTCATATTCCCCCTAAGAACAAATAAATAAACATACATATATGAGAAAATGTGGACTTACATTAAGGGAAAGATTTACATTGAGCTTTTGGACACAGCAAGTGTAAAGCACAGGCTGCTGAAGACAGCCTAAGGAATATTCATCCTGAAAGACTTTCTGAATCTCAAAGAGAGGGTTCTTCTTTCACCCACTAGGTCATGTGTAAGGTTCCAGTAAAGAAGAAAGGATGGAAAAAAAAATTTCAAGATGAGGAACTCAGCGAAGCAAGACACCACACTATAGAAGTAAGAAGGCACAGTAACTAGGTAAGAAAGGCCCTGTGGCTGTAGTGCACAAAGCATGGCTGTGATATACAAGAAAGGTGGACCAAGCAGAAGTTCAGAGACTCTTCATCAGCTGAAGCGTAGTTAGAAGGGCACAACAGAGAGCAAAAGCATTCCCAGTGAGTGCGGTGAGTCTTATTTTAGGCAAGATCTCATTCACTTACCAAGACTTTGCTCCATGCCATAACTGAGCTGAAAAGGACAGGAGCAGTGAAGGAGAGATCTTTCTGGGAATCCTGCATCATACACCTGCTATCTGCATACCTTAACTCAAGATCAGAAGTCTGATTAGCAAGGATAAGAGGGCACCACTGCAAGGTGATCTCTATGGATTGGAAGGGGAATATTTTGAGCTTACTTCAGTCTGCTCTGGCAGTTGCAGTCAATTGTCAGGAGATGACTTTATGGTTGATGAGGCTCAAATGCCTCATTTGTTTAACTGCATACAAACCCCAAGGCGAAAAGATGCACAGGACAGGTGATTTGGTTATTACTCTGGATATGAAAATGTCAGTCATGACTTGGTAATTCCATGCTATAAATCTCACTGATATTCTGGTACACAATGTTGTGATATTGTTTATATAATATTAAAATCTACTTAAGCCTGTCTAGTCAGTAGTACAATATGGTTCTGACTCATTATTAGGGTGCAGTTTTCATTTTCCCAGAGCTGTATTTTTATTTATAATCAGTTCTGTTTTGAATGCCAGTTAAGATCATATTGACAAGGAGTTTATCATTGCAAATTGTTGCACCACATCAGTATAGAAGCAGTAAATTTATTTAAATCATTATATATTTGTGTGATTTAAAGATCAAGTATTTATCCTGTATCTTTGGATTGGATATCCTCCTGTTCAAGAAGTGATGCTGTTAAGTTTTTCTAGGTCACAATCTAAAAATAGGTTTTTGCAGTCTATGAGATCTACATATATGTTCTGGGTAAAGCCTAGCTGGCAACAAAGCACCACATCTATGCTTGCTCACTCCTTCCATGTCATGGTGGGACAGGGATGAGAATCTGGAGGAAATGTAAACCCTGTGGTTTGAGATAAGGACAGTTTAATAGGACAACAGAAGCAGAGTAGAAGCAATAAAGACAATAATAGTAATAAAAGAATATATAAAAAACAAGTGATGCACAATGCCATTTCTAACCGCTTGGAACCCTATGCTCAGCCTGTTGCTGAGCCTTGATCCCTTCTCCCACTTGGCCAGCTCCTTCAGTTATATACTGAGCATGAAGTCATATAGTATCAAATATCCACTTGACTACTTTGGGTCAGCTATCCTTGTTATGCTCCCTCTCAGCTTCTTGTGAAAATTAACTCTATCATAGCCAAGCCCAGGACAACATATAAATGATGAAGCACCTTCTAGAAGCACTTATCAAAGTAAGGGACAAAACCAGAATGGTGACTTTCAGTGCAACTGAAATATAATTTCATTTTAGTGCAATTCTTTAGTCAATGGTTCATGGAAATTACAGTCTATCACACAGAAAAGCAAAGTGATATTCAGACCTTACATGACTTTTAAAAGGCTAAGGGGTGAAAACTGTTTCACTGAGATTTGAAATGACGCAGATGTTCTAAGCAGCAGTTGCAGTAATCAAAGCTCCTGCAGTGTTTTTCATCTGTTGATGTCAAGGCACTTAGACAGGAAAAGCTGTAGGTAGGAAGAGTTCTTTATAGATGTGGAAATCATTAGCTATAAACCTAGATTTTTCTGAGTTGTTTTTTTTTTTAAGCAGAAAAGCTTAAAGAAGCTGGGTTATGTTTAGAATCACATTGCTAATAAGAAAAGATTAAGGTATTGCCAGTGTAATCAGTATTTTGAAGAGGGCAGCAATTTTTAAGCCTCAAAAGCACTAACATTAGAGCAGGCAAAGAAATTGAAGGTGGAGGGAAATCCTCCATAAAACAGCAAGCTTGCACTGATTCACCATGCTACATTAGGCAGAGGTAGAGTTTTCTTTGTGTTGTCCTAATAGGAAATACCTGATGATTGCTAAAATATTAAGTGCAAGCTGGCAGCACCACTGGGCCTGAACTGCTCTACTGGATGATTATCTATCCTCCCTCAATTCTTAAACCAGAATGGATGACAGTTTCAGATTAAATACATATTTTCCATCTGCTGAATAGTTGTTTTTGTTCATGCTGTTTGAGGTTAGCTGTGCACGTACTAATCAAACCCACTACTTCCTTTCTCGTAAAACCAAAACAAAGCTTCATATAACTTTCAGGTACAGCTTTTGGGATCAAAGCTATATATATACACAACGTGTGTGGGTTAAACACTTCGAAGATTCAGTATCCTGAAAGGTATTACTTTTTTCCAGTCCTGAGAGTTCCAGTTTGTCTTTAAGTCTGAAGGCATCAGCCACCTTCAGACCCTTCAACATCTCTCCCAGAACAGGAATGCTCTCAATATTGGTCACCGTGGGCTTTCTCTGCACAGCCACTGCCATTGCCGAAGGTGGGTAGATGAAGGAGGCAAGATAGCTGGGGGTGTCTACACTTTCTTGGTTTCACATCTGTGCAGAAAATGGACTGGGTACAACAGGGAGAGAGGGAAGTGACTTGGGACACCTCCATAAGAGATTTTGGGAACAAGCTCTTGGGGCACCGCAAAGTATCTGGAAAAAACAGATAGACTTTAGAGCAGTAATATCTGCAGATGGATGATAGTGCTCTAAAGACTTAGAGCAAGAATCAGAGCAGCTCAAGAAGGAAGGAAGATTTTGACAAGCCAGGCCTTGTGAGTGAAGTGGCTGGCAGCTGATAACATGGATATGTCCATGGTTTGAACGGACAGAGAAATTCTACTCCTCTTTGTCCTGATTTCTTGCACAGCAGAACCAAAGAAGATAAGCCTTGACCCCAAAAGAATTGAAATAAACCAAAATTGACCACATAGTACTGTCTTCACAGCCTAGGAAAGCAAAAGCTAGTGCCTTCCTCCTGTGTAGCAGGATAGAGTATAGAGGCTGTAAAAGGCAGAGAGTGGGGATGTACATGCTACACAAGTTTTCTCTTCAGATTTGCAATTACTTTTTGGAATGCATTTATCAGGCTGTGCTAGACTGTGGCTTGGGACATACACTGCCACTGTACTGCAGCTTAGGGGCCAGCTGGTTAAAAATGAGGAGCAACTAGACCACAGAAAAAAATATGCAAACAGGTTTTCCATGCAGTGTTACTGTTACCCTAGTACTTATGTTACACATCCATACAGAATGTCGACCTGTTTGTTTCTATGTGTAAACATGTTTTTTTCTATCAGGCATGAATTGTGGTTTAAATGCCTAATTTTAAATTTCAGATTTCAGCTTGACCATCTGAAGTCTATTTTTTTGCTTTCTTATGCATATTAAAATGTTTGTGTTGAAGGAAATGGAAGCCTGCAGGTCGTTCCTCCAGTAATTGCTCAGATTTATGGTATCATTTATAGCAATCAAAGAAATTCTTGTGCTTTTAAAAGTATATTGTATGTGAACTGTGGTCTTGGAGTCCTTTTCTTGGAAGGATTTAGCAGCACTTCTAGGAATTATTCATGGATAATAGGAGGTGGTAGGACTCCCTTCCTGTTGTACAAGTTTCAGGTAAATCACTGCAGATAATTTCTTGACAGTCCACTTACCTTCATGCTCTACTTCCTTGCAGTAATGGAAGTGACTCAGCCAGCAATGGTGCTGGCCAACAGGCAAGGAGTAGCCAGCTTGGTGTGTAAATACAAGCACGTTGGGAATGCAACGGAAATTCGAGTGACTCTGCTTAAACAGACGGGTGACAGGCTCACTGAAATTTGTGCTTCAACCTACACAATGGAATTTAAAATGTTTGGTGTGGAAGAGGTCATTCAGTGCCATGTGAGCCCTGGCCGAAACAATGTGACCCTCACCCTCGCTGGCCTTCAAGCTAATGATACTGGTCTTTACATCTGCAAGATGGAGAAGATGTACCCTCCACCCTATTTGATGAACGAGGGAAAAGGGACACATCTCTATGTTATTGGTAAGCCAAGCACCTTCACAGTACCAAGATATTCCCAGGTGAAAGTAGTTGCTATTATGTCTCAAAGGTCTTCAAAGTTCTGTTGTAAGAAGTGAGGCTGAATACTGCTCAAGCTTCTGAGAATCATTGTCAGGTCTTATCCCTTTCAGGTCTGTTTGCACATACCTAAAGCAAGCAAAGTCACAAGCATGCCACATGTTTAGCAATGTATGGATGCTTGACAGTGTGGGCAATATCATTAGTGTACCTATATGTCTAGGCAATTAGTCATGTACATGGTGAAACAGTGGAGAGTAATATGTGTGTTCTTCAACAGATATAGCCTATTTGCATTAGAGGTTGAGTGAATAGGGACTCAGTGCTAGTAGTATCCTGGGATACCACATGCTGGAGAAAAACAGTGTGGAAGTTGGCCTATTGACATTCTTATGAGGCTTATGAGTGATATGACTTATGTGATATTATGTGTTTTAGATCCAGAACCTTGTCCAGACACTGCCATGTATCTCTGGGTTTTAGGAGCTATTGCCTCAGGATTTTTTCTTTACAGTACCATCATCTCAGCCATTTTTGTGGGCAAAATGGTAAGTCTCATCAACACGTTCCTATCCTGCTGACAATCTTTTGTGCAATGAGGACAAAGAAAAAGAAATGAGAACAGGGAAGAACACTGGGACCAAACACACTGGGATGCTCCTCTTCACAGTGTAATGCTGTTACAACAATTCAAAATAAGGGAATTTGCTGGAGCTGCAATTTAGATCTATGGCTCATTTGTGTTGCCAGAATACCAGAAAGCAGGCAGCTTGCATCAGCTGGTCTGACTCTTGGCTTAGGTTTGGATGTTTAGAATAAGTTGGAGTCATGGATGCTTCTGGGATCAAAGGCAACACAGTCTTCATGTGCACTCTGATTTGACAGTTGATTCATAGAAAATGCCAGGATTTTATTTTTCCTTTTATCACCATTCACCTCTGCAAAGCAAGTTTAAAAAGGCTTCCCTTTGTGATGGGGACAGACTCTAACTTACAGCATTTCTAACTTCACAGCTAGAAATGTCTGCACAAAGAAAAAGGCAAGCAAGATGTAAGTCTGTGTTGCCTCTGCATGGGTGTCTGGAGTACTCACAGTTGGTCTGATGCCAAAGTTATATTCAAAGAGCATCCCTGGTTCTATTTTTCAATTTGCCCTAGTCCTTAGAAGCCAAGGGAAACTGTCAGGTGTGAATATTCCTTTTTTGGAACCAACACTGAACTCTGCTCCAGAACACCTTCAGAGGTCTCTGTGAATGGCAAGACTGTGTTACTTTATAAATGGCCTCTGTAAATCCTGATTCTTCCTCAAATGTTCTCAATGGATTTTCTACAAAGAATGGTCACAGGGAAAGGTGCCTGGAGTGCCTTCTACTCAATAAAGGCAGAACATCTATGATTTTTCTCTAAATGTGCCAGTTGATATTTATGCTGAGATTACTTGTTTATTATACTTTCCTCCCATATTTTACAGATAAAGAGAAGACGATGTCTCGCTACTGGGGTCTATGTGAAAATGCCTTCTGACAAGCTAGAGAAAAAAGTGGTTCCATTCCACATCACTGTTAAATGAAATGAGCAAAGAGAGAAACTATTTCCTAGCTGGGATAGAGAGTTTGCTAATTTACATAAGTTAAAGAAATAAAATTAATTGTCTTATTACAAAGCTGTACAGGAAGGAGAGAGAATATTTTTTGTAATTTCTGTGGTTTGGAGGAGAATAAATAGTTTCTGCATTAACATTTCACAGTTAATGCTGTCACACAAAAATGGCTACATTAGGCCATTGACTCTTTGAGTTGTATTGTACCAATATGTAGTCTATATATATACATATAAATATATGTATAGCATTATGAACCATTGCTGTTGCAGCTGAGAAACTTAATGTAAAATTCTGCCTTGTCTGCTGATCAGCTGAAATCCAAACACTATTGCAACAGAGCCTTGTGTGTCATTGCATAGCTAATCCTACAGGTGAGCAGCAGAGGCAAGGAGCACACAAAGACACAAAGGAATGTTAACTGGTTTCCCTGCATTGCTATTTATTGGTCCCATTCCTGGCATTAGTGCTCTGCACTTCCACACCGTAGGTTGGCATTGATGACACTACTGTTCTAAAAGCCTGATCTTAATTCCTTTCACTGGCATTGTGTTCCAGCTATGCCATGTTGAAGTTACCATTGATGACATTGGAGCCAGTGCTGACAGCTGGGTTGGAGACAAAGGCAACCCAGTAGGAGTCCTCTTAGGCTGTTGCTGGAAAAATGTAGAAGCTCTGCTGGGGCCTTGCGTTTTATAAATGCTAAGTTAGCATCTATCCAAAAGGCAGAAGTATATCACTGTGTGTAACTGGGTCTGTTTTCCATGAAAATACTGACAGTGTATAATCTTGTTTATTAGTTATGTACCATTTAATAAAAAAAAATTTGAAGCTTTCCCCAAATTAAAGTTTATTTCTTATTCATCATTGTCAGAAGAAACAGGAAGTGGCTACATATTAGAAAGCAGCAATTACAAGATGAACCTTTCCTCTCTAACCCTGTGTTTTGCCCTTCTGAGGAAGCCTGTGTGCTCATGTCAACTTTCTCAGCTCTCGTTCTCTCCAAGAGGCTACCATTACAATCTATCTTCTATTTGTGATGCTACCAATCACCTTTTCATTTCCAGCAAAGTTACCTACTTGAAGAAGGTAACTGTAACAACCTTGACAGCATCTCCTGCACACGTTTCTAAGAAAAGCTAGTTCTAGTTTCAAATCCTGTTTTCTTCGCACCTTTCTAACACTCTCACTCACCAAATGCTAGCTGAAATGGACAAAGCTGCTGGCACTTAAAGCAATTTCAGCATTCTCATCTACTCCTTACTTTTTTGCTATCAAAATTTCACCTTGCAACGCAAAATCTTGGCAGCATGTGTCTATTTCACAGCTGTGAATCCCATTTTCTTGGCTCCATAACTGTGAATCCAAAGCCCGCAACCCTTTATGCCATGTTCCTTCAGCGGCAGCAACTCCCAGAACACCAAATCTCATTAGTCTTTTGGTTTGCTTTTTCCTTCTTGCTCCTTCATCTGGCACCACATCTAACTGTACAAATAAACATTCATATTCTCTATTTTCCAATGACTGCAGGTAGCATCTGATGACATATCCTTTTTGTGGAGGGGTTTTAGTATTCTGACATCAGTCTGGGATTTTCCCCCCATTTTTCCACTAACCTGGTGTTTTGGGCTAAAATATTCAAAGATCACATATTTAATGTCACTGCAAAATGACTGCATTCCTGCCTATTCCAGTGCAGCCTGCTCAAAGAAATGTGTTTCATGACTGGTAAAAATAGATTTGACCCACACATCCACTTGCATGCTCTGTAAAATCTTCTAGTAAAGTTACCCTGGCAATGCAAGAATAATTATCTAGGACAAATTTTCCACCACAGCTCAGATATCCCCTAAATCATGTCTGGTTCTTAACCAGTAACCAACTACTTTTTTCTTCTCCTTAATTCCTATTCACTGAGACCAAGAAGTCAGTTTTCTTCAGCAATCTAAAACCAGCTCAAGTAAATAATTTTTCAAGTTTATCTATCCTGGATGAAGTGATGCTTTGGACATGTATAAACAGCCTCATGACCTCTGGTCTCAGCTGTCTTTTTATCTGTGTCACCAAAGAACCTGTGTCTATTGCAGTCTCTGGCAGCTAAGTTGACCATGGTTAGGCCATCTGCATCCACTTGGACTAATTCCTCTTATTACAGTAGAATTTCTTTGAGACATTGAACCTGTAATGTTCAGTGAAGAATTCTGCCCTATATAAACTCCAGATTGTTAAATTACCTAAAATAGTGAATGTTTGCCTATATTTAGCCTGTATCTGAGGCTAACCTACAGCAGTTGCTCTATCACCCAATGACACCTCCCCAGCAGGAAAAAACGATCAGGAAAAAGAGAGAAAACCCATGGGATGGAATGGCCTGCAGCCCATGGCTGGCCTGTAATCCTGTCCCAGCAAAACCAGGACAAGTTTAGAGTAGAGGAGAGCATAGCAGAAATGTTCACCTTGCATAGGGCAATAGCAGTACTCTGTGCTGCTCCTGCACTTACATAATTATTGGTACGATGTTTAATAAATATCATATTGGAAATCTGCCCAATTCTCTGGCTCCTATGAACTTTGTTTCATCCTCACTTGCTACTTTTTCCTCTTCTGCAGTGCTTCATTTCTCCTGGCGCTTGTTAAGGCCTTGCCTGGGCTACAAGTGACATACTTATGCACCACCATTTTTCTTCTAAGCCAGGCTTCCCTTTTGAATTTTCTGGCAGGGTAACAGGTGCCCTCAAATTAGGAGATGTAGCAATGGAGACCAAAGTGGGATTTCAGTTCAGGAGTTATTGACAATGATTCTCTCATAATTTATATCCCACACTACAGTGATGAGTGAAGCCTGAGCACCTGCACAGATGATACTTACACCTCTCTCCAGATAGCACATACAGCAGCTAGGTCTGAGGAACACAGAGCCCAGACCTCGGGGAATTTTTATTTCTGTGATGCCCAGTACTGCCTCCCAGGACCTTAAGCTCTATGCTCCCCTCTGGTACTTGGAGATCATCTTGCCATGGTGCTACATACAAGCTTTCCATCAGATCACAATTGTACCAATATGAAAGGTGCAAACTCTAGGTAAGTGTGCACCTCAGAAAATGCAATAAAGAGAAATCTTCCTGGGAAGAATGTGAAAAGCAAAGGTGAAAGGATTTAATCTCAGAACTCTGCTCACTAGAAAAGGAGGTTTAAAAACATAAATGAGCATCTTACCTGGACAGCCAAGTAATGAGACCGTATTTCCTGGTGAGATTCAGGCTGAGTTTCTTTTGATGTGTCCTTCATCCAGCCAGGAGATGTGTCAGCCTGTTTGTGAAAAAGAGATAGTGTGTGTCTGGCTGCATCTAAGTGGGCTTTCACATGTATGCTTGTCTCCTTCAAAGACAATGGCATATACATACATCACCAGCTCCCACTCTCCAATATTCTACTTTTATTTTTCTCCATTTTTAAATCTGAAATATTTTCTCCTTGCCATTTTCAGTTACCAAAATCCTAGCTGGTAGAGGAAAATAAGTGGCAAAACTCTCCCATCTAGCTGCTCTATGAGTAGCCCATCATTTATCATCAGATATTTTCCTGTGAAACATTCACATTCCTCACTCTTTGGAGGAATATGTGAATCTGAACTCACTACTCAGTGAGGTCTTGAGGTGTGTAGAGAAAATCCATTAATCCTGTTTTCCACAGATCTTTACCAAATTAAAAAAGAAGACCCCTAGGCTATGCAAGGGCAGACTTTCATTGACCTATTCCTACCATTCCTATTCTCCTGACCTTTGCTCAAGATTGCCCTGAGTCTAATTTCTTGTTTTTCAATAACCAACATTTGCATTGACCAGTAAACTCCTAATTGGCTTGACACAATTCCTGTGTGATTCTTGACTTGCAGTGTTGCAGCTCAAAAGAGGACGAGTATTTTATGAGGTCCTGAGGTGACATCTGAAGGCAAAGTACACTGAAAGGTATGAATTGCATCTTCCTTTCACTAGACAAGGACTACTGCTGGGGAGTAAGCCCTGAAAAGTGAACCAGGAAATGCATCAGTTTTCTCTGTGATGGGAACAACTTGAATCATGACTCTAGGAGAAGCATAAATGGAAAGCAGATGATGTAACCAAGAGCTGTATCATGAAAACCAAACCAAAGCAGGCTGGTGTACAGCAGATGGTTTATCCATAGCTAAACCAAATTTATTCTTGACATTTGTAAACTGCATGCTTTCTTGAACACATAAATGGTACTTTGAGCTAGATTCTGTCACAGCTAGACTGTGGAGATTCTACAGTCCCTGGGAGGGTAATGTACATTTTTAATGCAGGCCTATGGGTGAGGGGAAGGAGTGAAATTCAGAAAACTTTTGAGCTGCAGAGAATGAGGAAATAATTACAAATACACAGCACCATACTTTGCTGATCTTGCAGATTCCTGAGCACCACTTGGGCATAATTATTCCAGTACTTCTACACACAGACATTCAGCACTTACATGACTTTGTTATCATTTTGTGTGAATGTTTTTTGTGACTGATAGAACAGTCTTATTTAAGGGTACTTTTAAACTGTATATCAAAGAGGAATGGCAAGGAGCTGTGCTATGTTTGAGAAAAAAAAAAAACAACAGTTACTGATGAAGTATCTTAGTAAATATATGAAGAGAGGTTGTAAAAGTTGTCCCTGAAGTCAGATGATTTTTTTTGTTGTTGTTGTTATTTTTTACTAGAGGGACAGAGCAAGAAGGAATTCAGGTAAGGGACAAAACTTCATTTGGAATCATTAATAATTCTGCTGATGCGACATGGCAGACGCTTCCATGAAGCAGAAGATTGTTAACTGCCCAAAATTTCACTATTCTTTTAATTTTTTAACTTCTAAACAGCTATTTCTTTCTGTTTCCATAGTCAGCTGTCTCAATCACAGCCACAGTTTAATATTTTAGTGGAATTTTTTTAGTGATTATGAAGTTACAATTTAACAAGAGGTTCTCAATTTCTTCATTGATGGTTTCTCTTCTTCATTCTCCTCTGGTTATTGCTTTGAAAAAGTGGTACTTTAAAATACTCAATTTGATCTGAGTAGTTTGTTGCTCTACATATTTCTGTTCAAACATCTATGTGATACAAATGGGATCCCAAACTTCTCAAGACATTTGTGTTCACAGAGGCAGCAACAGGTCAGCTTCCCACAAAAGAAGCAGTAAGACAGAGGCATTTTTCAATGTAAGTATATTACAAGTTGCAAATTGAAAGATGCAGTCAAAATTAGTATTAAAGAACCTGGATAAATTCCCTTATATTTACAGGCATAAGAACATTTCTCACACGTGCTACACAGCACTTGCCAGCAGAATCAATAATAAGAAAGCAAACCTTACTTATTAGCTATAAACCAGCCAGTTCAGCAAGTAACAAAATACTGACTGTTCAGTATGAAATGAAGGATCTTTGTTTTCAGTATAAATTCTCTATACATAGGGCAGTCAGTAAAGTAATTTTCTGCACCATTGACAGTATCTGTAGAGCTGTGGCTGCCCACCATTTTCCTGACAGACTGCAGTGATATCAAGTCACAATCCTGAGAAACTGTCTATCAGACAACCTGACAGCTATGACCTTGCCTGAAAAAAGTCAGTTTTGAGATGTTTCTTCGACTGGACTGCTCCTGGATTACTTGTTTTGTTTTTACAACATAAAGCACCACCTCATTTTTGAGGAAGATGGGATTTTGCACATAATTACAAGGTTCCAGCAGGTGGGACATTAAGAAGCCCATCTCCTGTAATAAGATATGTGATACAATGGGGAGAGCTTGAAAGGCTGTGGAACATCTGGTTGGACTATGCTGTGCTGTGGGTAAGATTTGTCAACATGCTTTGTCCTGAGATACAGCATCTTGTGTTGAAAGCTGGAACAAACAGCAGGGTGCTTGGTTCTTTGCAGCCAGATACCAATGCCTGGGTTTGGGTTTTTCTATATGAAATTAACATTAATGTTTGGACCAAGATGTCCATTTACATGAAAAACATAGGATTGCTGGTTTTACATAAACAAAATATATGTACCTGAGCAAATAATTTTTCTTTCAAAAGAGCAACTGAGTAGCCAGGCCTCAATGATTCCCAGGGTTCAGTACCTACAGGCAATAAATGAATCTTCCTCTATATGAAATGGCCAGCTGTTAACCTACTGCACCTTAGTCCTGCTTTTAGAGCTTCTGCTTGAGGATTTGGAGCTTCCTTGAACTTGCAACGAATGGAACCAGCAGAAGTACTGCTTACTTTTGTGAAAACTAGAAAGTCTCCCTCCGGAACGTGAGTGGACTGGAATGTGTTAACTCCCGCAGTACTTAGTGCTGGGCACTTGCATTATCATAAACTGTAAGAAATACCCCAACCTCATTCCTTCCTATGGAAATTGTAATTGAAGGATGGTCTCTGTTGGCCTTCAGCTGCATTGCAGAAACCTTTCTTCAGGTGCTGCTATGGGGGGAAAGCTGAGATGTTTGAAGTTCTGTAGAAACTCTGGTTAGATTTTTTTTCATCTTGTATGTTTTCAGAGTCAGCCTTCTAACCTGCTAGACACAATCTCTAGTTCCTGCTTTTGTCATCTTTCTACTTCATGTAAACCCAAACAAATACAAGAAAGTGGTGATCCAAAACAGGCCTTCTCTTCTCTTGTGCCAGAAACAGTGTTAGGTGATACTATGGAAACACAAAACCTACTCTAACTGATTTGCATCATACAGATCAAGAATTTACATGCAATGAGCTGGACAAAAATTGTAGAACTACTCTTGGGGGGAAACAAGAACCCAAAATAATGCCCTATTGAAACTGTCACATAATGTGGTATGCTAGTAATACTTAATCAAGATCAGAAAACAAAACAGTTTCTTTGTCTGTAAGTTATCAAATCCTTCTGGTAAGTGACACTCTGGAAACATTCGATAGCCGTATAATTGGCTGACTTACTGTTTTACATGCAGGGAAGATGGCTAGAACAGCAGTATTCAGCAGAATAAGCTGGTTTCATAGTTAAGCTTTGGTGAGGTGTTACAACGTGTGGGTAGCATTTAAAAGAGCTTTCTCACTTTTAATTCTGCAGCAAAGATGACTGTCTGCTTCACAAATTAACAATATTTTCCTTTCTTTTGTAATGCCAAACTAACTCATTATATCATACTTTATTTTGTGACTATTTGTCTAGTCTTCTTTTTATAGTACTCTCTCATTAAGATCTTTTCTCTCATTAAGATCTTTTCTCTCATCTCTCTGCAATAATATGTCATTATACTAATTTTACCAGTAGGTACCAAACTCATGTTACTCCCCCTCCCATATGTAAGCCACAGGCACAGAGCCTGTGTCAGATTTCCTCACTTTAAGGTAACGATTTTTACTGCAATTTTCAGATCAACTTCCATCATTGCTTCTCCTGGGTTTACTTCATATTTTATGATTAAGAAAGACCAGGCTTCCATATAATCTTATTAAATACAACCACTGATGACAAGAAAGATATGGTTCTTTCAAGGAAGTGGACAAAGTCACTTTACTCTCAGGTTTCAGATACCTCAGTTGGAAATAGACCCTAGGCATTTGCTGTGTAGTTCCTGGAAGTGGGGCAATCACAATGCTATGTGTGAACATGTGTTTCCTTTCTCCTTTTTTTGTTTTCCAACGCGGGATGATCCATAGGAGCAGATCACTAGCACTAGTCAGACAAATACGTGAAATAGCTAGGAGGGGACGCAGGCTACCTCTTATTCAGTAGGCAGGTGACATGCCAAAGACCATAACGATCTGCACGGCACCGGAGTGGAAGTCAGGCTGCAAAAGGAAGAGTGTGGGGGAAGTAAGAGGATATGACCTTCACAGCCTGAATGTCACAGCCACATTGCATGAATGTCATCTCTAAATGTGATGTCTTTTACAATGGTTCCCCCTCAAAAAGTAAGTTGAAGTGTGGCAACATGGATGCTTTTGGTGTTACTTTCCAACGTGCAAAACAGGAAACACTCAGCACCTGTCTGTTCTAGACACATGAAGTACTTGAACTGAATATCCTCTTCCACTGATAAACTGTGCACATTAAACATTTTGTTTAAATCTACCTTGGCACATTTTTGTTTACAGAAAAAAATTGGAAAAAAGAAACATGGCATTTCAAAATGCTTCGAAATAGTGTTGCACTTTAAAATTTATTTTAACTATATTGATTTGTTATAAATCAATCTCTTTGCCAAACAAATTTTTTTTTCTCAACTTCCTAGCTTGTCAAAGTTTCAAATTCTTCTTACATTGGACAGTGAATTTAAAACTAGTTTTTCTCATAAATCTGGTATTTGAAAAAGAATAGAAGTTATGTCTGTGTGTAAAGAAAAAAGAAATACAAGCTTTACTGTCACAAAATCCAGTAGTCACATGTAGTAGAAAATATTGTGTTGACCTTCCAAGACTGAAGGAGCTGGGGTTGTTTAGCCTGGAGAAGAGAAGGCTCAGGGGGGACCTCATTGCTGTCTATGACTACCTGAAGGGAGGATGTAGCCAGGTGGGGGTTGGTCTCTTCTCCCAGGCAACCAGCAATAGAACAAGGGGACACAGTCTCAAGTTGTGGCAGGGGAGGTCTAGGCTGGATGTTAGGAAGAAGCTCTTCCCAGATAGAGTGATTGGCATTGGAATGGGCTGCCCAGGGAGGTGGTGGAGTCAACGACCCTGGGAGTGTACAAGACTGGATGAGGCACTTAGTGCCATGGTTTAGTTGATTGGACAGGGCTGGGTGATAGGTTGGACTGAATGATCTTGGAGGTCTCTTCCAACCTGGCTGATTCTATGATTCTATTCTATGACATTTTAGTGGGTTACAAAGGTACAATTATTTTCCACAAAGTGGACAACCTTTCTTTTCTGATTATAATTCCTTTTACATTACAGGTAGTTGCCACTATGTGATTCCCAGCTCAATTAATTATTGTGATTACTGTAACTTTAAATACTGCCTGTTGGACCAATTAGATCTTTTCAACTTCATTTTAACTTAATTTTTACTTTACTCTCTGAATTTAATTGTCCTAGGGGCCTGTATATATATTGAAAGCATCAACTTTTGTAGTTAATTACTCAGACTCACACTAAAAATTCATTCTTGTGGCTTTAAACTTATAAATAAATCACAAAATCTTACTCATTATATAATAGTAGTAATAGGGTAAAGTTTAGTAGAATGCGTAGGTGTTCCAGAAAGATCTCCTTGCAACAGAACTGGAAGAGCAGAAACTGGAAATAGCTTATTGTATCTGAAGCAGATAATGAGGAAAAGTAGCAGTAGGATTTAGAACTATTAAACATATACAGTGAAATACACTAACATTCAAATATTCACATGAAATACACTGATTATGCCAGAGGGCTTCCCATGCTACCTAAGTCCACAATTCACTATAACAAAAACCCTTGAAAAAACCTGTCACTTATTCAGAAATGCAATTTCTTGACTCTGTTCTGAAATAAAACCTACAAATCATCTGGAAAATGAAGTGTTGCCAGTTTCTGCCTAGTTGCTAGAAAATATTTCTATGTTTTGCTGTTTTCAGTTCTTTCACCATGGAACTGATGCTCTGATGATATGGGATCACTAGAGATACTATGGTATCTCTGAAACAGCAGTGTTTAAAGAGCATACCCCAGCAAAAACTCAAATCAAGACATTTTACAAGTCATGCAGAGTTCTCTTTAGTTCCCACCCCAGTTTGTTCCCTTGGTGATGTGTTAGCATGTGGCTTTCCACTGGTGGGTGAGCTGGCCCTATTAGTCATGTTCACATAGTTAGAACTGGCCAGAAAGTTCATCTAGAGAATACTCATTTGTTTAAAATCTGTGTGTGTGTGCACGTGCATGCATGCATGCAGCAAGGAAGCCTTTTCTGACAAAACTTTACTTGACTGGGTTAGACTTTCTGTTCAACACCAGAGACAGGAATGAGAAGAGCCACTGCCCTGAAGCCTGGGGTGCTCAGATGAGAAGTGAGACACACAGAAGTCTGCTGCCTGATCCCACATCAAAGGCAGGAACATACCTAGACCAATAACTGTCCTAGCAGAGTGCTCACCCCTTCTGCACTCGCAGTGGAAAACTTTCAAGGCTGGCAGGCTGTCCTTATTTTTACTGAAAATCTGTGACAGATTGCAATTTTGCACTGAAACAAATTGGGAAATTGTTACTTTGAAACTTTGCCAGTCTAAAGCAAATACCATAAGATTCACTTGGTGTATTAATGCTCTTTGGAATTGCTAATGAGGGTATGCTATTAACATATTGGTTCAAAACCAATAGATAGAGAATCATAGAACACACTGAATTGGAAGGGACATTTAAAGGTCATCTGGTCCAACTCCCCTTGCAGTCAGCAGGGACATCCCCAACTAAATCAGGTTGCTCAGTGCCCTATCCAACCTAACCTTTTATGTTTCTTGGGAAACCAACTTTCTGGGCAACCTGTTCCAGTGTTCCATCAATCTCATAGTGAAGAACTTCTTCCTAACGTCCAATCTAAACCAACCCTTCTCTAGTTTAAAACCATTGCCCCTTGTTCTAGTGCTACATGCCTAACCCTTTTTGTAGACCACCTTCAGGGACTGGTAGTTCACTATATGGTCTACCTGAAGCCTTCTACTCTCCAGGCTGAGCAAGCCCAGATCTCTCAGCATGTCTTTAAAGGAGAGGTACTCCAGCCCTCTGATATTTTTTTTCACTTCTCTGGAGCTGCTCTATCAGGCCCATGTCCTTCAATAGGTTGAGGGATAAAGAGATTGAGAGCTGCCCTGTGGAGAAGCACTTGGTAGTACTCATGGACGAAAATCTGGACATGATGCAGCAATACGCACTTGCAGCCCACAAGAAGCCTACAAGAAAGATGAGGATGATAATTTTAACAGAGCTTGTTGGAAGGATGATGGTTTTAAACCATCACAAGGGGTGATGGCCTTAAACTAAAGAGGGGAGATTTAGGCTAGTTATGTGGAAGAATTTTTTTATGACTAGGGTGATGAAATGCTGGCACAGGTTGTCCAGAAAAGTGATAGACATCCTATCCCTGGAAACATTCAAAGTTAGGTTAAAGTGGGCTCTGAGTAACCCGATCTAGTTAAAGATGTCCCTGCTCACTGCAGGGGGCTTGGACAAGATGACCTTTAAAGGCCTCTTCCAGCCCAAAACTTTCTATGATTCTATTCTTATATTGCTACTCCAATCACTGGGCACCACTAAAAAAAGTCTGGCTGTCCTCTTTACAACCTGCAATCAGCTATTTACACACATTACTAAGATGCCTCCTGAGCATTCCCTTCTTGATGCTGAACAGTCCCAGCCTCTGTGAAATCAAGAATGGTCCTTGCTTGACTTAAATGTGTAATTAACCAGTTTGAAGACAAGACATAATTCACTTTCAGTACACAGTCCTCAGGCTGCTCACAGAGTTCTGTGACAATTTTTTTTAAAGGCTGCTTGCTCTGTTTGTGTTTACTAAGCTCATTTGTCTGCCACCAGCACTGCTGGCACTGCAGGATACATACACAGGTGAACTCCCTGGCCTGCAATGGAAATAGCAGACAGAGCACATGCAGCTCTTAACCTACCTGATCACCTCAAAGTAGCACCTTTTTCCTAAGCAATAAGCCCACCCAAAAGGCATTACCATCCTATGAGCTTCAAACGATATTCAAGATATTGCACTTCTTAGGCTTTGATGTTATTTATTAAACCAAACTGCAACTGGCTTTTGCAGCCAGCAGCAATGAGAACCTAAGAACATAACTGAGCCCACAGCAGACAAATGATGCACTCCACTCACTCTCTGCCTTCCAACAGAGGCCAAGAACAGATGTCAGGGAAGAGTAAAAAAATCAAGGAAGTATGCTATAAAATCTCTTAAAATCCTGTACTAGCCCTCCTCCTCCAGCAGCTCAGGAACTTTGACAGGTGGTGCCTTTGCATTTAACAGCTCTCTTCCATGGATTGATCTTGTAGCTTTGTGAAATCCCATGGACTCTGGGTCCATGTAAACAAGGATGCTGAGCTGTTCTGTATTATGGAAGAAACTGAAGGTCTTGAAAAAAACTCATATAGCCTTGAGAACAGCAGAAAAACCTAGACTGAGAAAAGGTGATATCTGAGGTAATTTTCAAAGCTTGGAAACAATTACATGTTTCTTTTCATAGTGGAAAAAAAGTATGTTTCCATATCAACTAGAATAATTTGTAGCTGTATTATATAAAGCTAATTAAAAAAAATCAGCACTTGCTCCTCTGTAAACCACTAGCACTAATCACCTAGTTATGAAAACGTAACTAGAAGGAAAGATGCAAATGGCCAAACAGACTTTTTCCCCTTCAACTATTTTTTTTCTTCAAGCAAAAAAGTCACCAAAATGGTCCTTCATGCAAAGATTAGAGTCCCCACTGACGTCAGGAGAAAACAGTGTAACCACAGCAACCCAAAGAGAAGTGCATGGCAGTTAATTATTTTTTCTTACGGGTTTTTTTCTTACCTAGCACAGAAGGAAAGAAACCAATGGCCCACAGAGCTAAATGCCAACATCAATATAACATGGATCAATGACTTGGTAATTAATAGATCCTATTGTGTTGGTTTCATATGCAGTAAGATCCCTAGCTTAAGAAATAATACATTTGCACACTCCCCATCATACTGTGAATACCAACAAAACTGTGCTTAAAAATTCCCGTGCCACATCATGCACCACTTAACACTGGGCACAGAGATATGTCTTAAAAAAGACCTGGGATGGCCAGTAAAATACAATCACATCCAACAGCATCTTTGAAGAGGTAGGCAGCAACACCTGAATGTCCACTTTTGTAAAAGGGAGGATAATTCAGCTAACAAAACCAAACACTGGCTGTGATGCTGATCTCCACAGTATGTCCTGAACACAACTTCATTGCTACCAGCTTCCCAATGACCATACCTTGCCTCTGCTGCTGAGGCAGTGTAGCTGACAGACAAGGGATAAAACATTCTAGCAACCAAACAGGTCAAGCAAGAAAAGCTGAGTTTGAATTAAAGTGAGAGAGGACACGTGTGTGTGACTTTGCAGTGGTCACTTGAAAGAACAAAATATATGGCTGATCTATAAACAGCTCTACTTAGAGAAAATTGAGCTTTATTGCACCCTATTTGCCAGAGCTATCTGTGAAGACAGAGCTTTATTAGGAATGCCTGGCAGCAAATCAAGGCAACTCCCAACCAGAAGCAGCTTCCTGAAGAATTCTGAAGTTAGGCCTGGGAATGGTGCTATGAATAGCCCCAGTAACTTACATAATGTTTAGCAGCAGTATTAAGACAGAAAGAAGATACAAACACTAACATTCACCTTTTCTGATAGTTATCTAAACAATTAATGACTGTAAATGTAAGGGCTGGCTGTACCAGATGAGGACAAAAAATTGTCCGTCAAGTATCTTTACTCCCTGATAAATATCTAACAGTGAGTGTATAGTGATGAATGCAACAACAGGAAAACACATCACAATGTTATCCATAAAGATTCTGATAATATGCAGACATTTGCAGGTTGAGGACCTTTCTTGGTTTGACATCTTTGTAACTCAGCTGACTAAGATGACTACACAGAAAATCCAGGGTTCTGTGGAGTCTATAAATAGAGTATGGACACCTGTATGCTCCCAGCTTCAGCATGCTGCAGGAGGCTACAGCAGGCTGCCTGACTCCTCTGGGTATGGTGTTTCTCTGTGTCTCAGTTAGAACTGCATGAAACTACAGACCCAAAACTGAAGAAGCACTTTGGCTGGAACAACAAAAGCCCCCTGAGCAAACATTTGCTTTTAATGATCAGCAACCACAGAGCTGAGATCAAAGAAATCAATCATGAAAAGCCTGTTTTTAAAAGTTTGCTGGCAGCCAGTCTTAGACTAGAACAGAGCTGCACATTCAATACAATGCATATACATCTGCCTGGGATAAATTAATAGTAGCTGGGAGCAGGTTAGAATCAACAGAACTTACTGGGCCTTTATTCTGATGAAAAGGTTATATTTGCTACTGTGGAGCTTGTCTGAATGTAACCTCCTGCATTCAGGCTTGCTTTATGGTCCAGCTAAGATATGTTCACCCTAAACTCCATAGAGTGAGTTCTAGAGACAAAGAACAGCTGCTGAAGATAGGAGCTGGGCATTACAGAATTAATTACTTTTGCTGTGTCTTGATCCTATTAACTTTTGTAACTTGCATGCACTGCAGTTTCTTCTGGTTGCACCCTCAGGATGAAGTCCCTGATAATGAAGCTGATTTTACATGGTGGCTCTGGAGGGCCCTCAAAATGAGGGAGAATGTCATATTTGGAAGGTTCAGCAATTTAGCTGTGCAACCTACACTGACAAAGTACCTGTGCCTTTTTCCTAGGATCATGGAGGTGCATGGAGGCCAGGAACTTCAGTGAAGAAATCTGAAGTCTTAATGTGACAAAGGCTGATTCACCAGAATATCCTGTGGTGATCTGTAATGTGATCAGTGTGGTTAAAGTGATGTTTTAGAGTAGTCATTTCAGTCACTGAAGTTCTCTAGAGAATATAGATATCTGATTTCTATTTCTTGCTGTCATTTTAATTTTTAGTGCAAACTAATTTTCATGTGGTGACTATATCCAAGCTGGCTGAAAGAGGGGTGCTTAGACCCCTCCATTATAGTCCACTCCCAAAGAACATTAAAGGTTTTAAGCTGTAGTTCACCGGTTTAAAAGCAGTCTGGGACAAACAGCAAACAAATCAGAAAGGTTTACAGACAGCTCATATCCAGTTTCCTGTGCTCTTGCAGGCAGATGTTTGCTCCTAGGCTTAATGCTGGTTAACACCACACACCTGCATTTCATTGCTGTGATGCCCCGGTCTTTTGTATCCAACAGTTCCTTCAATTATCCTTCAGCTGCCACATACTCAGGTGCTCCTACAGGGATGAAACAACCTCCATACGCTGCCAGGGCTTCCAGCCAAGCCAACTTTCCTGAGAGATGGCAGTCCAATGGCTGATCAGGGCACCACCCACTCCACTAGCTTTTGCAAGGCCCCTGAGTCTTCCCTCCACACAGGCAGGGCCCTGGGCAACGTCGTGCAAATGCTCTGCTTGTGCCACACACCCTGGATCTGCTGAGCAGACTGGAGATGATGCCTTTGATCACTCGAGCTTCCATCTGGCTTCAGAGAACTGATTCTGGCCAGCATTCAAAACTCAGGGCTGCTGTGACAGAACAAACTTCGCTCTGAATTTCTTTGGTATCTTGGACTTTGTACCAGTGCCAGAAGGAGGTATTAGTATGATCTTCTTCCTGATTCTCTTGAGGATGTGATGAGGTGTGTGTCCTCATGTGAGGACTGTGTCCTCTTTTCCAATTTAACACCTACAAGCCTGCCCTATACCCTTCCTTCCGTGTGTTTTGCACGACGGATGTTTGCAGGCCTTGTACGGCCACACAAGCCATGCTGATCAGAAGTGTATGCTTTATCCATGAACTGATGTATTTTCAACAGGTTCTTCATACAACTACATTCCGTATTTGGGTACTGATTGTGTAGCAAGAGGAGGCCTTTCAGCCTGAGTCCTCTCTGCTCTAGGTGGGAGCAATGACAATTTCACTAACAACCCAAGCTGGGCTTTGGTTAGAACCATCAATCTCATCCACTTCCCCGGGGAGGGGCTGCTAACCAACAGAACCAAACACAGCCACACAAAGTGACTTCTATTCAAACTGCCTTGCCTCTTGTTTGCTTTTTTCTGGCCTGCTGCAAGGATTGCTTTTACAGATGGCTCTTTCTTATCAAATTAGTAAGCACAGATGAGCAATGTTCAAATGCTTACAAAGATGATCAAACCTCTCTTTCTTAGCTATGACACTTTCAAAACCTCCTGAGCCCAAAGAGAGCTGCTTTGTCCCTCCAGTGCAGACATCAGACACAGCAGCGTTGCTCTGGACTCTGCCGAGCAGGTTTCAGAATTTCTGATGAAAATAGTCTTTTAAACACAGACCAACATGGATGTAGGGTGACTTACGTGGGATTCTAGGAAACCACAGACAGCAGTTAGACCTCCGTGAGCGTCAGCAGCCAGCGACTGACTCTAGCACCTCGGTGTGACTCTGGGAAGGACTGCAACGCAAGCCACGAGCTACTCTGGGCTGAAGTCAGGGTGAAGGAGGCTGGCTTTTGGAAACAGTTTCCCAAAAGCACTGCTGTGCAGCCTGGCCGATGAAGAACCTGGCTGGCGCCTACAGCACACCTGGGTTTACTCTGGCAGCCTTTCCCCGCGGCAGGATTGGCAGCCTCACCACTGTCCTGCCTCGCCACTGTTCTGCCTCACCACTGTTTTGCCTCACCACTGCCCTGCCTCGCCACTGCCCTGCCTCACCACTGCCCTGTCTCACCACTGTTCTGCCGCGCCACTGTCCTGCCTCGCCACTGTCCTGCCTCGCCGCTGTCCTGCCTCGCCGCTGTTCTGCTTCCCTGGCAGCCCTGGGCCTGAGCCGGAGCCTACTGGCCCGGGCCGGGCGGGGAGCGCGGGCCGGCAGCGCCCCCGTGCGCCCTCCCCGCGGCGGCGCGGGCGGCGGCCCTGGCCCGAGCACGCTCCCGCGCCCGGCTTGCCCCGGCCGCAGCCTCCTGCCTTCGTGCCGCCTGCGCGCACCCACCGCCGGGCAGTACGCGCCTCCGCACCTGCCTGGCCTCAGCGGGAGGCCCTGCCCAGAGCCCTGCTGAGACAAGAGCTTGGCTTCACCCCCCGGGGCCCTGCGATCGGACTTGCACACAAAGCAGCTGTGGCGGGTCACCGGTGGGATGCAGAGGACTTTCAGACATGGACCTGACTCTGGTTCATGTGCCGGGAAATGCTGCTCCACCTGCCCCGTGCCCCAGTGCTGCTCCCCCTGTTTCACAGGAAGCATCTTTTGCCATAAAAGCTAGATCTTCTCCAATCCCTTACTGCAGGAGCCCAAGGGATGACACAGTACTGCTGTGTGCCCACCTTCAGTTATCTTTGTTCCAGCACCCACAAGAGAAGCGTGGCCATATGCAAGCTCCCTGAGCACGATGGAGTTGTAGCTTTGGCCTTGCATACAAAGCAGTTTGTTCCCAAGGCAGTAGCCTGTGAGATTCGGAATCACAGACACAGAATAGAGGTGGCTTAGTTACACGTTTGAGAAATCTGTGACTTCACTGCTGGTACTCCTTCAGATTCACCAAGGTCTGAGTTGCCTAAGTCTAGCTCCAGTCAATCACTGATAATAACTGCAAAGCACAGTTTTCAAAGGCACTTTGAGTCAGCTGGGAGCAGACAGTGGCATGTGTGTCCTCAGCCACCTTAGTGTTTCTGGAAGTCCAAGCCAGGAGTGTGCTGCTTCACACGTCCTTGCAATTTTTCAGCATGACATTTGATTTACAGCTTATCTGCAAGAACGAATCACATCTTCAGGGGCTGTTTCTGCTGGAGAAATTTCCCCTTTGTTGCACTGTGAAGCAGTGGTAGCAAAAATTTACCTTTACAAAGCAATCACAGCAGTGCTGAGAGAAAAATCACACCACAAACCCCAAATACCACCATGGTACACAGCTCTTTCAATCCTAACTCCTCCAAGACAGCTGACCAGATAACCACATAACAGGAGTTCCTACCCTGCTACAAGCTTTGAAGCATTTGGGGTGTGAAAATTTTAGAGAATGTGTTTAATTCGTTGCTGTCACATCCAAAAGACAACTTAAAATCCCAAAGAATGCCTTTCATGGTCACTGAGTTTATCAGGCTGTATCTGTCATGCACTTGCTCTGTAAAATGCACAAGAGAGTAACAAGTCTGAGTCCCCAGGTTTGCATTTTATTTGGGTTTTGCAGATTTACTGTGTGTTCTGGAAGACCTCCCTTCTGAATGTAGCTGTAAGTGGTACTGGTGACAAAGCTCCAATCAGCAGATATTGCCTACAGGGGAACTGAAATAGCTTTAGAAAGTATCCTTCTTGGTCCAGAGCACTACCCATGAATCTAGGTTACACAGAATCATAGAATCAACCAGGTTGGAAGAGACCTCCAAGATCATCCAGTCCAACCTAGCACCCAGCCCTAGTGAGTCAACTAGACCATGGCATTAACTGCTTCATCCAGTCTTTTTTTGAACACCTCCAGGGATGGTGACTCCACCACCTCCCTGGGCAGCCCATTCCAATGGGAAATCACTCTTTCTGTGAAGAACTTCCTCCTAACATCCAGCCTACATCCTACTATCCTCCTAAATACCTCCTGCAACACTTCAGCATATGCCACTGAAAGATACCTATTCCTTACAATCCTCTTCCCAGCACACCTTGAACATGGTCATTGTCTTTATTGTTGTTACTCAAGGTATTCAGCAAATGTTCCCCAGCCATCCCATAGGTCTGCAGTCCACACCACCAGCATATGCACACGACCTTCATTCGTCCATTACTATCTATACTCTGTGTACTGGAGAAGTGGTTAGGTACCTCTTTAGGTAACTCTGTTGTGGCAGATGTTGCTAGATATGCAGAGGCATAGTGGCTTCTGTGACCAGATGAAGACAGTCTTTTGCCTACGTGGGTGCCGTGAGCCAGCCAGTTCAAAATGCTAGTTACAGAATCTGAGGCATTTGAAATCATAGAATGGTTTGTTGGAACATTTAAAGGTCATCTAGTTGTCCCCTCACCCTGCAATAAGCAGGGACAACTTCAACTAGATTGGGTTGCTCAGAGCCCCATCCAACCTGACTGTAAATGTTTCAAGGGATGGAGCATCTACAATTTCTCTGGGCAACCTGTTTAGACTGATTAAATTTGCCACTTGGCATGTGTTGACTGAATTGATAGGCCAATGTCCTTGCATGTGTTAGATGTGGGCTTTGCTCCTTGACACACATGTATTATTAGGAAGAAGTTCTTCCCAGAGAGAGTGATTTCCCATTGGAATGGGCTGCCCAGGGAGGTGGTGGAGGCACCGTCCCTGGGGGTCTTCAAGAAAAGACTGGATGAGGCACTTAGTGCCATGGTCTGGTTGACTGGATAGGGCTGGATGCTAGGTTGGACTGGATGATCTTAGAGGTCTCTTCCAACCTGGTTGATTCTATGATTCTATGATTCTATTCTTCTTCTTTTAGGAAAACTGATGACAATGACATCACCTCAAGCATCCTCTGAAAAGGAACACAAAAATGATTCATGGGGTACCTAGGCTTGTACCAAAAAACAATACCAGCCCTCCCACCAAGGGTATCATCTTGTTAGATCTTCTCTACAGAGAGGTGTTTACCCTGCTGCTGAGCTGTGCCCTGGTAGCCTCCCCTGGCACGTTGATGGAAAGGATATTACAGCATGCCACATGCCCCAGGGTGAGGTCAGACCAATGTATAAGCAAAGGAGACTTCAGAACAAATGAGGGAGCGCGTGAGCTGCATTTCAGGCTGAAATCTTTACATCCTGAATGACTGCGGCTTGTTTACACACCTAATGGTGACTGATGCAGATGGGAAGTGGGATTTAAAGCCATCATACAACCTTAAAAATAGCCCAGTGAAATTCATTGTTCCCTGTTCTCAACAAGGAAGACAGGAAACAAAAATGCACGAGTGTAAAGGCTTTCTGCTCCAGCCCTGAGGGAATGACCGAGAGTCATGAGAATATAGGCCAGATATTGAAGTAAAGAATGAGAAACAGCAGGAGACAACAGAATATAATTTGTGTGGATAGGCTGGAGCAGACTCTGAAAAAGAATCACAAAACATTTTATTGAAAGAATATTTTATATTGCTGTGGGCAACTGCTCATCATCCACAAGCAGAGTGGAAAACTACTGGTGAGGCAGAACAAGCTACTTCATTGTAAGCAACTCCTTTGTTTCATGGCAAATAAGGCAGTATAATTTTCACAGAATAACAGAATGGTAGAGGTGGAGAGAATCTCTGGAGATCACCTAGCCCTACCTCCCTGCCAAAGCAGGGAATGTCCATGTTTTGCTAGCATGGACATTGTTCAGGATAAGAGCAGAGCAGTAAGTGTAATAAAAATTATGTGATTAAACAAGCAAATATACATTGTCCATCACAGGGAAAATCTTTGTTGTGAATCATTCTATTTAGAGAAACAGCAGAAGTGTTGTTTCCCAAGCTGCTTAGAGTTAGGAGGGAGAACTATTGAACACGTGGTAGAGAACACTGGGGTGCAGACCAAGGTTGAGAAAACAAATTTCTCTTTGGAATTGAGTGCATCACTGGGTAAAGTTTTAAAGGCATAAAACTACTCATAAAGACTTTCCAGGTTGTGTACAGTCAGAAATGGCAGGTTGGAAGCAGGATGATAGGAGGAAAAGGAGTGTATGACTGTAGGGTAGTGCTGGGAATAGGAAAAGAAGACTGGGGTTTACAGAACGGAGAAACCACATTCCAGAAAGGGATTACTGCACATGCTAAAGGGCACTCCCTGCTTGAGGAGAAGGGTAGACAAGGACTGAGAACACTCAGGTTAGAAGAGGAAATGTCACCTCTGAGATGCACATGTGAATGAGTGAAAATCAAGACAAAGAGAAATGAGTGAGGATGGAAAAAGGAAACACATGTTTGTGACGAAAAATAGTTGCATTTATAGGAAATGTGTTGCAGAAACAGATTGCGTGTCACAGGTGCTTAACGGTAACCAACTCTAGAAAGGAACATTTCTGAACTGCACTCACAATGTCTTTGTGAAGTAGGTGAGCACTGACAGAGGAGGGAGGCAAAGACAGAAAGATTGAAAGACAATGGAGGAGTCTCAGCTGGTGTGGGACAAGAAGGTGGGCATTCCTCTTGCTCAGCCCTGAGTTAGACTCTATGTCTGTTTGTGAACATACATTGTGAGTGCCCCAGGCACTCCTTAGAGAGGATCTCATTGCTGTCTACAACTACCTGAAGGGAGGTTATAGCCAGGTGGGGGTTGGTCTCTTCTGCCAGGCAAACAGCAACAGAACAAGGGGACACAGTCTCAAGTTGTGCCGGGTGAAGTACAGGCTGGATGTTAGGAGGAAGTTCTTCACAGAAAGAGTGATTTGCCATTGGAATGGGCTGCCCAGGGAGGTGGTGGAGTCACTGTCCCTGGAGGGGTTCAAGAAAAGACTGGATGAGGCACTTAGTGCCATGGTCTAGTTGACTGGCTAGGGCTGGGTGCTAGGTTGGACTGCATGATCTTGGAGGTCTCTTCCAACCTGGTTGATTCTATGATTCCTCCTCTCACAGAGCTGCATCAAGTTTCTCATGTCCACACAGAATAAACCTGGCCTACAGAGTGGAAGTCTTACATTGGAGTGAGTCTTCAGGAAGCCCCAGGGCTGAGGGGATCCTTCTGCAATTTGGACATGATCTTACAATTAATTACAGAACCAGGACATGCAGGAGACTCATAGCCTACTAAAAAATGGTTTCCACATAGAACAAGACCATAAATTACAGAAGACCAGCTGAAAGTGATGGGAAACAAGCAGGTTGCCAGTGCAAATACGCTTGTATTATAAGCTAGTTTAAGGAACAAGTTGCCAATCATGGGCTATCTGCAGGAAGTGTACTGCAGATGACTGTAGCCTTTGTCGGACAGATTTAACGAGAAACAGCCCTTGCAGAAGTGAACATCAAATACATCAAATATACAGCTAGAAAATCTTTCATCTTCCTGCCTGTGACAGTGTGCCATGCGGTAGGAAAAAAATAAGCAGCAAACTCCACAGGTGTGGGTGACAGCTAATGCTGACAGAGCTATAACATAGTCAGGGGTTAAATCAAAAAGTCTTTCTGATTATCATATAATTTCCCCCATTGCCCACAAACCACTTCCTTTCCTACCCATGAATTCTTCCCCATCTTCACAGCAGACAGACGGCTGGTGCCTCTGTCTCAGGCAAGCATGAAGTCAGTTGCTGTAACTTTGTGTGTCCTCTACTTTCAGTTTGAAGCCCTGTACGGTGAGTATAATTTTGGATTATTCTCTTTGCAGTGGATGTCTCTATGGAATATAACCCACTTTATGATGTGAGACAGTAAATGAGGCATGATAGGAAGGGGTTGGAGGAGTAGAGGTAATTAAGGGAATCAGCCATGAAAAAGACTGCCCTCAACGTTAATAGCACTAGAGTTAGTGGGAAGAAAATTCCTGCCAACACACAGCATTTCCTCTGAAACAAAAAAGTACATTGCCTATATTCTTTAGCTCATCTGCTCAATATTACCCTCTAACTGTTTAGACTGTAATGCCCCCGCCAGTTTCCCTTGCTGGGCATAGTGTCTTACAGCACCATGATGGTGGACAGGTTAATAAAAAGAAGCTGAGTTACTGATTTGAAACTTGCTGTTGTTTGGCCAGGGAATTTTTATACTAAGAAAAGTGTATATGGCATGGAAGAGCGGATGAGATGGTTTTGGTGAAGGCTTGAAATGCAGCCTGACTTAAAAGAAAATGTGACACTCTCAAATGCTGTGCTTGAGAAGGCACATGGTGACAACAGTGATCTCAGTCCAGCCATAAACATGGATATTTTACAAGATTCTGTGTTTTATCACAGCTGTGCAAAATAAAATACCAGAGCTCACATTTATATGTAGTCGCTCTGAATGCCTCTGCTTACAAAGTCTTTTTTTCCATACATATAATGTGCAGGGTTTGAATATGATGTGTGATATAAGTAAGATCTGTGATTTAGTGTGCAGTTAGCAGCCACCATTTAAGCATGTTTCTTTCAAGATCATGGCAAGGGCTATTGAATACATTTACTTCTGAAATTCTGGTGATACAGGATGGGTTTCAAGTCTCCCTGTAGAATTCAAGTACTCCCGAGTTTTTATGCAGAATTTAGGTTCTAATTTAAATAAATAAATAAACAAACCAGTTTCTAGCTCTTTAGGCAATGCAGATACCCTTATGAAGGTTAGATAATGTTGAGTATACTGAGTTTTCAGACAGATCAAATAAATGAGTGGAATCACAGGGAAGGAGGATTGTGATCAGTACCTCTTAAGGGACATAAGGGTTTTTTTTTTTCTCCTTGAAAAGTTGTTCTTTAATCTACTAACAAAAAAAATTGTTGATTCTGTTAAATATTTCTCAGCTAGCTGATTCAGCAGATGAACTTGGCCAGAATGCTTTTACACCTGGCTAGAACTATCTAAAAGGATATTCCTTGTAGGAAGAAATAAGCTGCAATTTTAAGGGTGCAAATAATTGTTCTGGCTGACACCAGCATTTCTGCCTTCTTTCTGCCTTTGTTCATATATGCAAGATAGGATTTAGACAGGGAGCTGCGAAGAAGAAATGGCAGGAGAAAGAGACTACCTGTAACAACAAATTGTGTCTTTCAGGTTTTTTATCTTGCAGTGCTTTCAGCATAAAATGTTGTTGTTATTATTATTGTTATTACCATTATTAGTAGTATTAATAAAAGGTGTATGAAAGATCAGCTTGATGTAAGGGAGATTAGCATGATACTCATTTACAGAAGAAGCTAACACTCCAGATAGTGTTCCTGAGCACTGTCTTTGAGGAGTAAAAGCACAGTAACTTGCCTTGGTGGTTAGCGAACTCTGCTTATGATCTATGGATACCTCTTTTCAATATAAACAGGTTATGAATGGTGATATATTATGGCTTGATAACTCCATAATATATGGAGTTTCTGTGGTCTCTGCAGAGAAACACAGGCAGTGGGGTTTTGGAGGACAGAGCTGTAGGACTCCACAGCACTTGAGGCCCTTGCTATGAAACTCTGCACATGAGCTTTTCATGCCAGCACTTGCTAAGTGTTATCCTGTTCATGCACAATCTGTTGTCAACATGGGAGGAAATCATGGTCATTTCTTAGAAGGGTGTCTGAAATACTGTCAGCAATGGCTGCTGTGTTAGTGGTATATTTTATAAGAGTTTTTACCAGATTGTAAGTGGCTTCCTAGAGCAATTCTGGCTATTGCTTGTTTTGTCCAGAAGCACTGCTCACTGCTTTCCTCTCTTAATCCTTTATTCTTGAAAGATAGAAACATACCAGTTTATTTTCAGTAAAAATACTTGTCTTGACACTCTGCTTCACATCAGGTGAGCCAGGAACAACTCTGTGCAACCGCACAGTGTGACATGAAACCAATGAAAGATTTGTTTCCTCTTGTCTCAAAACCTTCAAATGCAATCGAATTAGCTCTTTTAGGCAAAATACCAAAAGGGAAGCTTACAGCCAAATCCAAGATTTTCCTACTACCAATCCTGTGAGATTTTTCTTTCTTCTGTTCATTTTCAATGATACTATATAGTAGTATTTTATTCACTTCTTTTTTTAAGGTAGTATGAAGGAAGTTTAGTGAATGAATCCCTTGGTGTTACTGGATGTGCGAACTTCACTTTCCTATCTCCCATCGCACTAAAACCCTATGAGGAGAGACTGAGGGAGCTGGGGTTATTTAGCCTGGAGAAGAGGAGACACAGGGGTGACCTCATTGCTGTCTACAACTACCTGAAGGGACATTGTAGCCAGGTGGCAGCTGGCCTCTTCTCCCAGGCAACCAGCAATAGAACAAGGGGACACAGTCTCAAGCTGTGCCGAGGAAAGTATAGGCTGGATGTTAGGAGGAAGTTCTTCCCAGATAGAGTGATTGGCATTGGAATGGGCTGCCCAGGGAGGTGGTGGAGGCACCGTCCCTGGAAGTCTTCAAGAAAAGCCTGGCTGAGACACTTAGTGCCATGGTCTAGTTGACTGGCTAGGGCTGGGTGCTAGGTTGGACTGGATGATGTTGGAGGTCTCTTCCAACCTGTTCGATTCTATGGTTCTATGCCTGATAAAATTTAACATATTTATTCTTTTACTGTTACTGCAATTTCATGTTCTGTAAGTATCAGTGTGACTCAGAATACATGGAGCACTACAGATCAAGTTTGGTCTCTTCCAACCTGTTTGATTCTATGATAAATGTACATTTATTCTGATTGTAACTTGGCAAATGACATCACAAATGCATCTGGCCATTAACTACAGAATGTTACAGGTCCATAAGATTACCCTAGGAATGAACTGGACACAAGGAAAAGCAAAACCCACACCTTTTAGTATGCAGTGAGACTGTTTACATTAGCAGTTGATGTAGAATAGCTAGTGAATTGGAAATTCATAATGGTTCTCACCCACTGCGGTCATCCATGTAGAATATTTTGTGTTTTAATCTCAGGCATTGTTAATCTCATTTAAAAATGTTCTTCTTTTATACTATGCTAAGCATGCTTTTCTATATAGTCACTTGTTTCAGAGCAATACTAATTGCATCACATTTGCCAAAATGCTCATTCAGAGAAGTACATTACGGAATCTTTCTTGAAGACAGGCGGTTAAAGCTTCTGTGCCTGAGAGGATACAAAGCAATCTTTCAGCTTGCCACAGGATCACATGAACTACATGCTTAATGACCTTTCTCTGCCCTTTTCAACTAAAAACAAAAATTAAAACCATGATCTCTGACAAACATTTTAAGCCACTCAGTATGAAAGGGCAATTTATTAGCTAACAGAAAATGTAACTATTCTCAGAGACAAACAGAGAAATGAATTTCAAAGCTGTTGCTTTAGTTGTCAGAGAAGGGTAGCCCCACATTCCTCTGGAGCACTCAGGGAATATGGCACTGCTTGGCTCTGTAGCTCCCCTGGCTGTGAGCATCTGTCTTTGCTCTCAGATGACCAGTGACAAGTGTAGAGGTCTCAGCTTACAGGTGGATGCTTCCCAAAAGTACCAGGTCAGCTCATACATGCTTTCTAGCATCTGCTGTATCAATACACTTGTTTCTTTCTTCCCTTTCCTAAATAATTTGTCTGCTCTTGGGGTTATTTTTAAAAGCATATGTTACCAAACTACAGGTCACCAAACCAAAGAACATTTAAAAAGATGTGTATTTCAAATGCTGCTCTCATAGCAACTGTTTTCTTTCACTATGCAACATGCAAGTCAATAGGAACTGGTTTTTATTTAACCTTTGTGTTCAGCTTTTCAGGCTGTATACCATTAGGAGAGCTCGCACTTTCTATATCTGTGCTGTCAGCATATCTAGAGCTCTTGCTTTGTGGGTTGGCAAGCTGTGTGTTTTGTTTGTCTTCTCTTCACACCAGAGATACAAGACACCACATACTTTGTCTGTTACCACAGACTTAAGAAATAGTCCTGAGAGAAGTGCAGATATTTGAATTCTCACTGATTTAGGTAAGAGTGCTAATGGTGCACAGTAATCTCAGAAGAATGTTGATACTAGAAAGAGGGTAAATCAATCAAAAAGGGATAACTGTTTTTATTTGTTTCCAAATGAACATTTAGAAGCATCTTTCAGAAGTCCATTAGCTTATGTGTCACACTAAAGGTAGTCTAAGTGAGTGTCATTCATTGCAAAACCCTTGACAGTGATGGCAAGTGGATAGCAAGGATTTGGAGAAGGTAAAAGCATGGACACTAAAAGTTTGTCTCTGTTCAGAAAGAGTTGAGAGCATACAAAATCATAGAATCATAGAATCAACCAGGTTGGAAGAGACCTCCAAGATCATCCAGTCCAACCTAGCACCTGGCCCTATCCAGTCAACTAGACCATGGCACTAAGTGCCTCATCCAGGCTTTTCTTGAACACCTCCAGGGACGGTGCCTCCACCACCTCCCTGGGCAGCCCATTCCAATGCCAATCACTCTCTCTGTGAAGAACTTCCTCCTAACATCCAGCCTATACTTCCCCTGGCACAGCTTGAGACTGTGTCCCCTTGTTCTGTTGCTGTTTGCCTGGGAGAAGAGACCAACCCCCACCTGCGCTGGATGTCAAAGATAACAAACACCTCGGGAAAAAGGTTATTTCTACTGTGTAATCAGTGCAATGCCTAGCACATTTAGGAGTGCACTGTGTGGATCTAGACTGCCATGTGGCTGTAACAAGATCAGGGTGGTCCATCAAAGTGTTTAAGCATTTGCTACATGTTTCCTTAGGATCACAAATTTATGATTTAAAGTATATTTCAATTTAAACAGCCTCTGAAGAATGTGTTCAGGGTACCAGGAAACAGGAAAAGCAGATACAATTTTTTTCTGTTTGTCTGTGTATCTGTCTGTAGCTTTGATTTTAGGGCACTGCAAAAGTAAAAAATCCAGATGAAACACTATCAGGCTGTGCCGTGCTGCTGTTAGAGGTATACAAACCAGTTCAAAGCAGTACATGCCGCCAACCCACCCAGGAAATTCCACTCTCACTATTGCCATAGTGCGTGGTGATGAAGTAGGCAGCTTGAAAAACAAATCCAGAGCAATGGTTAGAAATTTCTCTGCTCTAGTGAAAGCTGCCTAGGCACAATGGACTAAATACTGTTTGATAATCTGGAATAGAAAAAAAACCTGCTATTGAAAAATGAACAAAGCTGTATGCATTGCTTGCCTTTCTTTCTTTTTTGCTGTACATATTGGACACCCTCCAGATATTCATTCTACCTGTGCTGTAAGATGTTTTGACGCAGTGCCAAGCAGTGGGGGAAATAAAATGAAGGTAGCCTGAAATGGGCACTTTGGTATGTAAACAAGGACTGATGCTGGTGCATTGCAGATTCTGGGTTTGTAAGAAACCAGAAGTATGCTCTTTTATTTTATTCAGTGTTTTGAGGAATTTTTTTACTTTCATCTCAGCTTCTATTTATGAAGTATGCCTATTATGTTGCAAATGCTCTATGTATGATCAATACTAATTCTTGCTCAATGCATTTGCTTTCTATTCTGATTTTTATATTTCATGCATTTTTCACATCATATGAATTTATTGTAGCCAGGTTGGGGGTGGCCTCTTCTCCCAGGCAACCAGCAACAGAACAAGGGGACACAGTCTCAAGCTGTGCCAGGGGAGGTATAGGCTGGATATTAGGAAGGAGTTCTTCCCAGAGAGAGTGATTTGCCATTGGAATGGGCTGCCCAGGGAGGTGGTGGAGGCACCGTCACTGGAGGTGTTCAAGAAAAGCCTGGATGAGGCACTTAGTGCCATGGTCTAGTTGATTGGTTAGGGCTGGGTGCTAGGTTGGCCTGGATGATCTTGGAGGTCTCTTCCAACCTGGTTGATTCTATGATTCTATGATTCTATAGTGTAGCACAGACAGGATCAGATAGGCTCGGGACACAAATTAGAACACAACTTCAGCATCTTAACATTGTATAGCTCATCCCTTGTTTCTGCATTCACCTTCTTGAATTTTAAACAGGAAACCATTTTGTATTTTTCAGGAGTTGCTGGCTGCTCAGCGAAACCATGCAAAAATATAGGTAAGACATTTTTGCATTAGTTTGGTTTGTAGTTGTCAATGTCTATCTAGATAAAAAAATAGTAGTGCTCTTGAAGGGAAAAAAAATACCAATGCATATTTATATATTTTTGTCTGAGGTGTTTTCCCGTGCTATTGGTTGCTGACTTTAAAAAGTCAAACTGAGAGGAAGCAGAAGGTCCCCAGTCAGTTTAGGTTTTTTTGGTTGATTTGTTTTGTTTGTTTTTATTTTCTTTCTCCAAGACATTTGCAAAATGAGAATTATACAGCACCTAGGAGTTTTTCAGGCAGTTTTCTTTGAAAGATCTAATGTGGGTGCATGCATGTAGTGCATTTGTTCTCTACTCTTCCCATTTTGTTAGTGATAAAGGTGCTACAGCCATCTAAGTAACAAGGTTTGAAGTTTATGCCATGTCTATCTACTCTAGAATGAAAAGACAGCTTTGAGGTTAAGGCGCTTAGGTAGGAGTTTTGGATTGACATCTCATTTAAACATTTTGCCTACATTATCAAACTGTCAGGACTTCTGAGCTGGTGAATGAAGTTAAATCCAGTTAGTGACCTGTCACAAGTGGTATTCTCCAGGGTTCAGTTCTCTTTAATATCTTTATTGATGATTTGAGTGAGGGAATGGAATATATCCTCATTGAGTTTGCAGATGATATCAAGATAGGGAGCTGTGTCAACCTGCTTGAAGGCAGGAAGGCTCTACAGATGAATCTGGACAGGCAGGACTGATAGGCTGAGGCCAGTAGTATGAGGTTCAACAAGGCCAAGTGCTAAGCGCTATGTGGAAATCACAACCTTACGCAACACAAAAGGCTGGGGGAGGAGTGGCTGCAAGTATGCCTGGCAGATAAAGACCTGGAGGTGTTGGTTGACAGCTGGCTGAACGTGAGCCAGAAGTGTGCTCATGTGACCAAGAAGGCCAACGGCATCCTGGCCTGTCTTGGGAATAGCGTGGCCAAGAGGAGGAAAGTGATCGCGGCCCTGTACCCAGAACTGGTGAGGCTGCACCTTGATCACTGTGTTCAGTTTTGGGCCCCTCAGTACAAGAAAGATATTGAAGCGATGGAGCATGTCTAAAGAAAAGCAACAAAGCTGTTGAAGGGTGCAGAGAGCAAGTGTTACAAGGGAACTGGGCATGTTTCACCTGGAGAAAAGGAGGCTGAGAGGAGAACTTTGCTTTCCTTTCTACAACTACCTGAAAGGAGCTTGTAGTGAGGTGGTTGTCAGTGTCTTCTCCCAAGTGAAAAAGATGAGAAGAAATGGCCTCAAGTGGTGCCAGGGGAGGTTTAGATTGGATATTTTAAAAAAAATCACAGAAGGGTTGTCAAGCACTGGGACAGGCTGCGGGGGAAGAAGTAGAGTCACTACCCCTGGAGGTATTTAAAAGACATGTAGATGTGGTGCTGAAGGACATAATAAAATAATGAACTTGGCAGTGTTAGTTTAATGGTTGGATTTGATTATCTTAAAGGTCTTTTTGAGTATAACAGGTTCTAATATTCTATCAACATTAGGCTGCAGGCTGTGAACCATAAACCAGAGGTAATTATCATTGTCCTTGTTTCATTTATGAATAGGAGAATCAGTCTGAAGCAGGTATTACATGTCCTTATAGTGTCTGGTCCAAGGGAGCTTTTAAACATTATCAAGTAACTCACAAATCTAATGCTAACAGTGACCTCTCTAGCCTCATAGCAAATAAGACCTGGTCTTATCTCATTTATTTTCTCACTGATGCCTGACATGACCAGAACAATGCACTAGTATCTCATTGTAGAAGCTGCTTTCCATAGCCAGGCTACTCTGAGTACCTAGATGCCTTAAGTTCTAACTGTGTTTTCCTTGCTTTTGTTTAAACAAGCTTCTTAACATTTTGGGGATTCCTTTCATTGCTGGGTAAATGACTATACTTATTGTTTCATGTCTTCAGATCAGCCTTATGTCTCTGATCCCCAGATGACAATGACATTTGAAAATGGAAACTTCAGGTTCACATTCCCCAACCCCCAAAATGTGAGTGAGTTCAGCATGACCCTCCTCAAAGGAGATAAAAAGAAGGAGATCTGTGCACTCCATTTTAATCAGGGGAAATTTATCCCTGAGAGTAATGTCACCTACTGCCAAACAGAGCATTCAAATAGCAGCACCACTTTTATTCTTAAAAATCTGGAAAGAAAGCATATTGACATTTATACCTACTGCCTGGAGAAGCTCTTCCCCCCTCCTTACATAGACTGCCAGCTGAAAGAAACTTATTTCTATATCCAAGGTAAGTTCAGTTCTCTTCCCCTCTTACTCAGGTTTACTGATAAGTAGATATTGGACATATCTATACGGCAGTGTAAAATGTGACTAGAATTTGCATGAAAAATGTGACTAGGTATTTCCAAGACAGCTTAAAATTACTTGCCAAGGCTCTGATATCGGTGGAGCTGTGTTGGCAGACTGCTTGGCATGGCCTTTTGATATTTATTCATCTTCTTGTGAGGTTCTTCTGTTTGCAGAAGGACCCTTTGTTTTTACATCTTATTTTTGCAGGCCATGCTAAGCTTTGTATATTGTTGGTGGCATCCAAGCTCACTAGATTACATCTTCTGGAGTACTACAGTCCCACCCTTGCCTGCAGCAGAGGTTTCCCTTTGTCCATATTCCAAGTTGCTGAGTGTAAATGTTAAAGATTATTTCTAGCTGAGGAAAAGAAAAATCCATTCTGAAAGCTAAATTAATATATCTTGGATAAAAAAACACTGGTTGTCAGATACCTGTGCTAGTAGTGGTATTCAGAACTCTGACACCACACTGATGTGAAGATGGTGTTCACCTCTCTGAACCTTCAGCTTCAGAGCCTTTTTAGAACAGAAGTGATCCATGACTGCTGAGAATTTTCACCCTTTTGCTCATAAAGGCTTGGACTACAGAAAACTCACTGTGCAGGCTTTAATTTTGAATTGTCTTTCACTGAGTCACTCTTTGGTATGTTAAGATGGAAGAATTAACAGTTTTTTGAATTAACAGGTTTTTTTGTTCACATCCCTTCTTGGTTCTCTAGATATAGCCCAGTTGCAACACGGTACTGACTGTTGTCCTTCCCTGGCTATCTTTTCCTATCTCTCAGCACCAGGACTAAATAATGACAGAAGCTGAAATGCCAAGGCTGCAGCTATTTGGTTGGGTCAAATTATCTCTTGGACCTCATCTTCTCAGAATAAAGCTGTGTCAACCCTTTTTGTCTGCAATATTTCCCAAAGATGCCTATTTCCATTTGTACAGATAGCCAGATGCTCATATCTATTGACAGTTGTTTTATACCCTACCATGTTTTCTCCCAGATCTGGGCAAAGGTAAATCTTGTGCACCTCAGGTTGCCCTCCTATCAAAAAATGACTACCAAAGTCCACCCTTTTTCTGAGAAGGTTACCTTTTAGATCACTTGTGGTCCTCACTGAATGTAGGCTTAAACCTTGCTGAGATCTGCATTACTATCATTCTTTCCACCCTGTCTTACTTTCTTTTCAGTCTACACTTTCAGCCCTGTATATCAACAGTTTCACTTCTCCTTCTGGAAAACTGCAGTGTTCTCCTCCAGAATGTATTTCTCCAAGGTGGCTTTTCACCTCAGGAAAATACTTCTCTAGAGCTCACTTTTGCTGGGAGAGGGAAAAGAATTTCAAAAGTTAGCTCTAGGGGAGGGAAAAAGGAAAATTATCAGTAATGACGTTTTTGCCTCTCCTTCTCCAGATGACTGCATTTCCCTGGGACTTATGTCATGGATAATTATTGGCCTGATCATGTTTGCTATGATTTCCTGTGTCTGCTGTGTTGTGGCCTGTTGCTTAAGAAACAAGGTATGCAAATCTATGAGATTCTCTAGAACCCTCCTTCCAAGGGTCATTAATGGGGAACTTGGTTTAATGAGATTTAAAGGGTGAGATTTTATTGGGGTTTGTTTTTTGTTTTGGGTTTGGTTGTTTTTGTTGTTTTTGTTGTTGTTGTTTGTTTGTGTTTTGAGTTTGGTTTTTTTTTACAATGAGACTGAGATGTTAATTTACCATTGGAATTCAGCCATTGATGACAGCAGCTCAGATTAAGTTTTTTGTAAGAGAGAATTGTTTATTGATTTAAAGGCTGGAAATCAATGGGAAGAGGAGAAATGCTGCACAGGCCTGCAAAATTACTTTGGTAGGCAATTCACCTAATTGTTTTCTTCAAGAAGAGGAAACAAATCATCAGTGGAGCAATTACAGCTCTGTTCCAGAGAAACAGGACTTAAAGAACCAGTTGTCTCAGGAAAGAAAGGAGCCCATGGATATTAGTTATTCTTTTGCAAAATGTGTTATTTTTGGTTTAAGTTTATTTTATTCCAGCTTTTTTTGTGTGACTGTCTGTCTATTCTGACTTTAAGATTTGCACTGAAAACAGTCGGAGTAACTGCCCTACTTAAAGTACAAAGGCAGAAGTGGCAAAGGTTAGGGACCACAAATTAAATTCATGACATTTTCTCTCTGGTTGCAGAATCAGCACTGCGAATCCAAGTCCCATGAGTACAACAGTGAATATATGCCCATGGCAGCAGTGAATGCAGCTAAAATCCCAAGAATTTGAGGTTGTATTAAGCCTAGTTTCACTTGTACCTCTAGGTGTGTATGCTGCAAGGCTTCCTTTGAGAGAGAAAGGCTGCTTGCTGTGTCTCAGGTTGGGTGGATGGGATTGTTACAATGGCTTGTTAATGGAGTTCATGTTGCCGTGTTGCAGAGAGAGGAAATGAAAAGCTAAATCTCTGTAAACTTTTGGAATTGCAATAGTGGACTGGTCTCTAGAAATGCAACTGTTTCACAGCAATGTAAAGTAATGATCTTAAGCATGAGGAGAAGGTGTGAAACAGTTCCATTCAGATCCTTCAGGTGATGTCTGGTACCCAAAAATCTCTCCAGGGAAGTGATTTCCTAGATGTACTAATAACTTGTAGAGAACAAGGAATTCACTAGCTACTTAAGCCCTTGCATAGTAGCCAGAGGTAGTTTTGGATACACAGCAGAAGCAGAGTAAGGACTGATTCAGATATAAGGGCATGTAATTAATTCTCCATTCTCATTCTAGGTATAACTTACTTGTGGCATGGAAATTCTGGCATCAGAGCTTTCCAGCTCTTTGAACCTGGACAGTGAGAAACCAGCATTTCCTCACCTTCCCAGCCTTCCTGAGGTCTTGTGATAGTCCTGTGCTCAGTCACAAGACACTCCCTCTAGTACTGTTCTGAGCCATGTTTTGCTCTAGCATTGTATGTTAACTGGCAGCCTGTCTGATCCGTCGATATGTAGGTGAAGTGCTAAAAATGTGTTAGAGATGTCAGCTTTTAGTTGAAGAAAATGTAGTGAGTTTGCTTGAGAATAGATGCCTGTAGTGCTGCTACAGAGGGAACATCTATTTTCAATAGTGTCCTTTAGGATAAAATTTCCACTGGGAAAAAAAAAAACCCAAAGACTACCTACCTCCAATGCCAATCCTTGTGGCACAGCATGAAGCACTGCCAATATATTGCACATGCCCTTTTGTTAGGTCTAGATAGCCTTGTGATACCAATTCATCCTCATATTCACTGCCAAACTTAGTACCACACTAGGAGGGTGTGGTATGCTCTCTGCCACCAAGCCATGGGACAGGGACAGCTGGAGAACAAAACCTGAGACAGCACAGCAGACACTTCACTGGCACATAGTATCTCAGGTATGCACACCTGCAGTTTTCATATTCGTGCCAGCAATATGTATTTGCTATGCACACCTTGGGTCTCCTCTTGTTTATTTCAATTCTGAATTACTTTACTTTTGACAATCATTGGTGAAGTTAGCTAATTTCTGCTGACTGGAGAAATGCTGGATGTGAGATTCTATATAACAGTCCCTATCCCCTGGAGCTTTTGACCACAACAAGAAGGATATCCATGGACTAAACAGTTTCTGAAAGAAGGAAAAACTTGAAGTGTGCCTTGAGTTGCTGCTGGATAATGGACAAATTTTGAAACTCTGGACAAGATAGTTCAAGATACAGTCATTCTACTCTGGAGAAATAAATCATATAGACTCATTGTAACACAGCCTCTGGAAGTCCCAGATTCTATCAATGCTTTCTTTGTTGGAAAAAGATATTTTTATTCTTAATAAACATTTTTTTTCATAGAATTGTAAAGTCATAGAATCAACCAGTTTGGAAGAGACCTCCAAGATCATCCAGTCCAACCTAGCACCCAGCCCTGTCCAATCAACTAGACCATGGCACCAAGTGCCTCATCCAGTCTCTTCTTGAACCCCTCCAGGGATGGTGACTCCACCACCTCCCTGGGCAGCCCATTCCAATGGCAAATTGCTCATGCTGTGAAGAACTTCTACCTAATATCCAGCCTATACCTCCCCTGGCACAACTTGAGACTGTGTCCCTATGTTCTGTTGCTGGTTTCCTGGGAGAAGAGACCAACCCCCACAGTTGGGGTTCATGTGTGTCCATATGAAAATTCATGAATGCATGCATGGAATGCAAAAGAAATAAACTCTATAAAATCCACAGTCTAATGGAAAGAGCACAAGGCAGTGTATCCCTGTATAGTATTTTAGTGTGAAATAGAAAAAGGACTAAGAAAAATAAAGGCTATAAAAGGAGCAAAACCAAAAATTTGGATTTCTTTCCATGCCTATGCTTTCTCTGCTTGCTCTGTAGTGCTTTAGAAGCATAATAGAAATTATACAATTGTAAACCAATTCATAAGAGGGCTTCTATGACCTCTTCTCTATCTGTGCCTTCTGTTTATGGGGAATATGAATGAAAACGTGCTTGGCTAGGACTCGTCCCGGAGCTGAAGCCCTAATGGCATCTGTGTAAAGACAGTTTCTGCCACATGAAATATAATGTAAGTTTCAGTATCAGGAAGATGCTTTCATCCTTTCTGATTTTTCATTGCTATAAGTTGCCCTACATGTATTTACACTCAGTAATGCCCATTAGATTTTCCCAGTCCATGCCAGCATGGAGTGTGTCAAGCCAGCAGGTCAGTAAACCAAATAGGCATGCACAGCAAGGGAATACTCATCATCTTGAAGAGTAAGACCTGAAATAAGAATTTACCACTTGAACAAACTTCATCTTGCTTAACAGATGGTAATGGGAACAGGTGAAAGATGTTAAGGATGACAACTATGACCACTCCAAAACTTAAGGAAGGATAAGAGTATCATCACTTGAACACCTGCATATCTTGAGATGGTTTTAAATCCAGACTTTGATATGTGTATCACAAATCTGCCTTCCCAGCCTGAATTATGAACAATTAGATTCAAGACTGCAATTTCATACCTAATGTATAGCACCCTTAACTACAGCAAATAAATGAAAATAAGGATGCATACTGTAGATATCACGCACTGTGATACACAGAGTGATTTGCAATGTGGAGAGTCCATTCTGCACACAGGGAAGCAATAATGAAAATAGAAAATACACAGGCTGTTTAAATGAGTTAGTTTAAAACAAATCCAGTTGGTTAGTGGGGACTCCTGCCCATACAAGTTTTACTGGCAAGCTAGATCAAAGTCTCTGCCTTTGGTTTGACTTTACTGTAATGAAGCACTCCATATACCCAACTCCCTTGAGTTGTCCAGTACATCATTGCTATAGCCTAAAATTTTCCCATTTCCTTGAGGTGAAATTTTGAGATCTGTATTTATGTACTAGAATTATGAGTTCAGTTCAGTGTAGGGGGTTGGTTGGAGAAGAGGGATGAATAGGAAGGATTGAACAGCTTTCCTGGCAAGATGAACTGGACAGGTATGAACTGGAGATATGAAGAAGAGGTCAGAGGGTGTACTTCATCTAAATGAGTATGCTTGAGTTATTTAGTTCCTCTTGGGAGTCATAAGATCTTGTGTGGCATGAGATCAATTTTTAAAAGAGATAAATCAGCTCTGATTATCAAGCAGAAAGATTTAACTGCTGCACACATCAAGCATTATCATTTTTAAAACCTGAAAACATTAACAACTTTGAAATACTGACCATCTTTCACATACTAAATCTTGCATCAATTCCCCCCCAATGTTCAACATGCTCTTGGAAAATTCATTACCAATGATATTTCATCCTCTGTCCCAGTGCATTGCAGGAGTAAGTTGCACTGCAACTTAGATAGGTTGTTGCTATCTCCCAGAAACAGGGACAGGATTTTATGTCTCTATTGTGTGAACACTTGGAATGGGGATATTCCCTCTCCCTCTGACAAGGATGGCTCATTTGCTGCCATAGGTGTTGCAGAGGAACCTGTAAAGCAGACAGCTACCCAAAAATGGGGATTTATTGTGACCAAAGTTACTTAGCACTCCTTCCAACACAACTAAATTACAAGTTCACGTCAGCTGGGAATATACCACTACACAATCACTTGACCTTGAACCTTAAGCTTTAAGGAATATTCCTTCTAGAAGATGAACCAAAATGTGCACATACTTGCCCATAAAGGGGAAAGCTCTCACTCAAGGGTACCCAAAGGATACACTCACCAAAGAGGGGGTGAGGACTCAATCTGTGGAATTATCCTTAGATGATGGCCCATTCTAAGAGGAGGGGATCTGACTGTCAGGCCACTTGCTGCGTGGAGACTAACCCAAAATGGTTCTGTAGCAGGGCTTCATTTATACCTCAAGTCCAGGGTGCAATGAGATTACTTCTAATTAGTTGGAGGGCCAAGCTCACATAACCACACAAAAGCAAAGTAAGAGTCTGGGCACAAAGGCACTGATTCATGTCTGGGGCAGCAAGCTGATCCTTGTCAGCCTCTAGCAAGCCTCATCTCTTTGTTAGGTGTCTGTCAGGCCTTTGTATTTCTGTCAGGGTGCTTGTACCTGCCACACTAGGGTTCTTCTGGTAAAATGTCTGAAATACAGAGAAGTGGAAATGATGTTAACACCAGCTGATGAGAGCAGAGAGTAACGTATTTCCTTCCAAAGATGACACTTTAACTGAACATGACCCATGGAGTATGAGAACTGCACAGGCACTTCAGGCTATTGAGCCCAAATTGGAAGCTCAAAACAGTGATTCTCAGACCTTTTCCTGGATACTTTCCACCACAAAATGTAAAGTACTTGTATTTGTCTATTCAAACACTTTTCTCTTTGTAACACACACATGCACACAAAAGAGATAGGTGGGATTTGGTCATTAAGGCTCTTCTGGACCTTAGTAAAGCAGGGGACATGGTAGTAAACACCTGGCTGAGTACCAGTAGGAGTGCATGCATTTGGATCCTCTTGCTGATCAGGCTAGTACAGGGCTACCACACAGCCAGGCAGGTATGTGACCCTGAGACAACAGGACAATAGAGTCTCATGAGGATCAGAGCTGGAATCAGAGGTTAGTGCTGCTGTTGCTCTCATGGAACTGACATAAACCTAAGCAGCTGTTGTGGTAGGCCTGATGGGCCCGGAATAGGCTTATGCATGTTCTGCCTTGCCTAGGCATGGTTTTCTGCTCCACCAGAGAGGCAAGCATGGGAAACGGACACAAAAGAACCTGGAGCCACCGAGTCTGGCCTGCCCAGGGTCCTGTGGTAAACAAGGTACACACACTTAGCTTGTGCCTGCCTAGTGCAAGGCCTGTGCTTTTCCCAAATCAGGGAAAAGCAAGCCTGTGGCCTTGCCTCATATGGTATGGTTTGGCTAACTGCCATCCTGATTGGCTGTTCTTGTGTCCAAAGGGCAACTAATCTTGGCCCACATTGATAAAAGGAGATAGGCAGGTGAACAACCTGCTTTTGCTTCCCTGCTTTGCTTCCCTGCTCTCTCTGCTGTGCTCTGATGTTGCCTGCTGCAAGGGAAAACCCTTCCAGCCATCTTCACATCCCCAGCTGCCCTTACATAACAGATATAGGGCACTAGAGGTTGAGGATGAGGTGATCCTGGAGCAGGCAGAAGCATCACCGGCTGGGAGGGCAACCGAGACAAATCAGTTGCCCCCTCGCATCAGAACAAGTACCCAGAAGAAAAAGAGGAGGGTAATTGTTATTGGTGATTCCCTTCTGCAGGGAACAGAGGGCCCCATATGCCGGCCAGACCCCTTCCACAGGGAGCTCTGCTGCCTCCCTGGAGCCCGGGTCAGGGATGTTACCAGGAGGTTGCCTACTGTAGTGCAGCCCTCTGATTACTATCCCTTATTAGTTATGCAGGCAGGGAATGATGAGATTAATAACAGAGGGCTAAAAGCTATCAAAAGAGACTTTAAGACACTGGGGAAAGCAGTTGAGGGAACAGGGGCACAGGTAATCTTTTCATCTATACCCTTAGTCACAGGCTGGAATACAGAGAAGAATAGGAAAGCATATTTGATGAACAAGTGGCTCAGAGGTTGGTGCATCCAACATAACTTTGGATTCTTTGATATTGGGGAACTTCATCTTGCCACAGGTCTGCAATCAGCAGATGGGACACAACTATCACAGAAGGGGAGAAGGACCCTGGCACATAAGCTGGCTGGGCTTGTTGAGAGGGCTTTAAACTAGAATGGAAGGGGGAAGGGGTTAAACATGACAGCACCAGAGATAAATCAAAGGGAATTGAGGATAGTAGGCTAGAGCTAGGAGTAAAAGCAGCAGCCCAGCTGAAGTGCATGTACACTAATGCATGCAGTATGGGTAACAAACAAGAGGAGCTGGAAGCTCTGGTGCTGGAGGAAAACTATGATATTGTCGCCATCACTGAAACGTGGTGGGATAGCTCACATGATTGGTGTGCTGTAATCAATGGCTACAGACTCTTCAGGAGAGACAGGCAAGGGAGAAAGGGCGGGGGAGTGGCTCTGTATATTAGGGATGCTCTGGATGTCATGGAGGTAGAAATCAGGGATGATCAAGTTGAGTCATTATGGGTGAGACTTAAGGCGAAGGCCAACAAGGCTGATATCCTGGTTGGAGTCTGTTACAGACCACCCAACCAGGAAGAAGAGGATGATTTATTACTCTTTAAGCAACTGGAGGCTGCCTCAAGATCACCTGCCCTTGTTCTGGTGGGCGACTTTAACCTACCAGACATCTGCTGGGACTTAAACACTGCAGAGAAGAAGCAGTCTAGAAGGTTTCTGCAATGTGTGGAAGACAACTTCCTATCCCAGCTGTTACGTGAGCCTACCAGGGGGGCAGCCCTGCTTGACCTGCTGCTCACAAATAGAGAGGGGCTGGTAGGGGATGTGGTGGTTGGAGGCTGCCTGGGGTCCAGTGACCATGAAATTATAGAGTTTTCAATACATGGAGAAACCAGGAGGGGCATCAACAGAACCTCCACACTGGACTTCCGAAGGGCAGACTTCAGCCTATTTAAGGAACTAATTCAGAAAGTTCCTTGGGAAATAGTCCTTAGAAACAAAGGGGTCCAGGAAGGTTGGACCTGCTTCAAGAAAGAACTCCTGAAGGCACAGGAGCAGGCAGTGCCACTGAGCCGGAAGATGAGCCGACGAGGGAGGCAGCCAGGCTGGATGGGCAGGGAGCTGCTGAAGGAATTAAAGATTAAAAAGAGAGTGTATCACCTTTGGAAAAGAGGGGAGGTGTCCCAGGAGAAGTTCAAGGAGGTTGCTAGGTCTTGTAGAGGAAAAATTAGAGAGGCAAAAGCCCACTTGGAGCTCAGGCTGGCCACGGCTGCCAAGGAAAATAAAAAGTGTTTCTTTAAATATATGAATGGCAAGAGAAGGGCCAAGGACAACCTCCAGTCCTTACTAGATAGAGATGGGAACATAGTGACAAAGGATGAGGAAAAGGCAGAGGTGCTTAACACCTTCTTTGCCTCAATCTTCACTAGTGGGACAGGTTGTCTCCAGGACAGCTGGACTCCTGAAGTGGTGGAAGGAGTCAGGGACCAGTACAGTCCCCCTCTAATCCATGAGGAAGCAGTAAGGGATCTGCTAAGTCACTTGGATCCTCACAAGTCCATGGGACCGGATGGGATCCACCCTAGGGTGCTGAGAGAGCTGGCAGCTGAGCTGGCCAAGCCACTCTCCATCATTTATCAGCAGTCCTGGCTCACTGGAGAGGTCCCTGAAGACTGGAAGCTGGCCAATGTGATTCCCATACACAAGAAGGGTCGTAAGGAGGAGCCAGAAAACTACAGACCTGTGAGCCTGACCTCAGTGCCAGGCAAGGTCATGGAACAGGTCATCTTGGGTGCCATCACAAAGCACCTACAGGATAGCCAAGGGATCAGGCCCAGCCAGCATGGGTTTAGGAAGGGCAGGTCCTGCCTCACCAACCTGATCTCCTTTTATGATCAGGTTACCCGCCTGGTGAATGTGGGGAAGGCTGTGGATGGAGTCTACTTGGACTTCAGCAAAGCCTTTGACACTGTCTGCCACAAGAAGCTCCTAGCCAAGCTGGCAGCTCATGGTTTGGACAGATTCACTCTGTGCTGGATCAAGAACTGGCTGGATGGCAGAGCTCAGAGAGTGGTGGTGAATGGTGCCACATCCAGTTGGCAGCCAGTCACAAGTGGTGTTCCCCAAGGATCAGTGCTGGGCCCAGTCCTGTTCAATATCTTTATTGATGATCTGGACGAGGGCATTGAGTCCAGCATCAGTAAGTTTGCAGATGACACCAAGCTAGGAGCAGGTGTTGATCTGTTGGAAGGTAGGAGAGCCCTGCAGAGGGACCTGGACAGGCTGGATGGGTGGGCAGAGGCCAATGGGATGAGATTTAACAAGGCCAAGTGCAGGGTTCTGCACTTCGGCCACAATAACCCCAAGCAGCCCTACAGGCTGGGGACAGAGTGGCTGGAGAGCAGCCAGGAGGAAAGGGACCTGGGGGTACTGATAGATAGTAAGCTGAAGATGAGCCAGCAGTGTGCCCAGGTGGCCAAGAGAGCCAATGGCATCCTGGCCTGCATCAGGAACAGTGTGGCCAGTAGGACAAGGGAGGTTATTCTTCCCCTGTACTCAGCACTGGTCAGGCCACACCTTGAGTACTGTGTCCAGTTCTGGGCCCCTCAATTCAAGAAGGATGTTGAGGTGCTGGAACATGTCCAGAGAAGGGCAACGAAGCTGGTGAGGGGCCTGGAACACAAAGCCTATGAGGAGAGGTTGAGGGAACCGGGCCTGTTTAGCCTGGAGAAGAGGAGGCTCAGGGGTGATCTTATTACTGTCTACAACTACCTGAAGGGGCATTGTAGCCAGGTGGGGGTTGGCCTCTTCTCCCAGGTAACCAGCAATAAAACAAGGGGACACAGTCTCAAGTTGTGCCAGGGTAGGTATAGGCTGGATGTTAGGAAGAAGTTCTTGCCAGAGAGAGTGATTTCCCATTGGAATGGGCTGCCCAGGGAGGTGGTGGAGGCACCGTCCCTGGGGGTCTTCAAGAAAAGACTGGATGAGGCACTCAGTGCCATGGTCTAGTTGACTGGCTAGGGCTGGGTGATAGGTTGGACTCGATGATCTTGGAGGTCTCTTCCAACCTGGTTGATTCTATGATTCTATGATTCTATGATTCTATGCTGCAATCGCCTACTGCCTTATTGCTTGCCTGCTAAACTCCACTGCCGCGAGTTGCCAGGAGCAGACCCTGGATGCCTGCACGCGATCAGCCTGTGTGGTCAGTGTGACATCGTGCTGAGGCTGCACCACATCTGCCTCTGCACTGAAAGTCCTGCTCAGAAGTGCTGGACATATATACAGATTGTCCAGAAGAGCCAGAAGACAAGGTCAGAGATTGTCTGCATCCTTTCCCCAGAAGCCAGGAAGATTCAAGCCTCAACATCTAACAGAGTCCCCTGCAAGCATTTGGGCACTGCCTGGACTGTGGCTAAGCCCACGAGTGGGTAATAATAATCTGTGAGTAAATGCTCCAGTGCCTCTTTGTAATTCTCCACTGCCTTCTGCCACAGAGCAGAAAGAGCTTGGGCCCAGCTACTGGGCAAAGGGCATTTCACAACAGGTGCCTTCTTTTCCAGTTCAATTAATGTTCGTATATTTTGCTGTTTATTCCTAGATCTAGATATTATCCATAGAATGTTTCCATGACCATGTAAGAACTGAAATATCATTAAAATTAGTGGTTGGGGGTGGTCAGAGTTCTGAATAGTAAAACTAATAAACTATTAATTCTGGGAAAAATATCACCCCACATTAATTAATTTCTCCTCTGCAACAGCAGCTACTACATCCTTGAAAGCCAGACCAGTGCTTGTATTTCTACTACTTTTCTATCTGTGTCCCTGCCATTCAGTCACAATCACAGGTCCACAGAAATCTGTGTGATTCCATGCTCTGGCTCCTCTTAAAGTTTGTTTCAGAGGCCCAACAAGGACTTCCCTTCCTGCAGCTGAGGTGGAGGGTTGCACAGGCCCCAGATCTATTCATGCCCGGACATGTTGTCCCCCCGAAAGGTGTTACCCTGCCCAAACCTGGGAAAACAAGTTAAGGGGGACAAAGGAGCACAACAGGACTGGTGCCTTCAAGTCTGGCCTGGCCTGCTTGAAGGTTGAAGTAAACACTTTGTGTAAGCTCACACGCCTAGGGTGGGGATCCACCTGAGCCCCCTCCATATTTGGGGGTACCAGACCCATGGATTTCACCTTATTCGGTATGCCAGACCCTTATTGGACAGAACTATGGCCAAGGACCATCAATCTCGGGGTCAGATCTCATAAAAGGGACAATTCAGTGTTCCTGCCACTCTCCTCCACCCACTGCTTCCAGGTGCTTTGCCATTTTGGGGACCACCACCGCTGCATGATTCTGACCCACGGCGCTTCGCATCGGCCCAGGGAAAATTCGGCTAAGGCGCTCCCGGCCAGCTGCCACTCCTGCCTGTCATTCCCAGCTTGACCGTGCCCGTGGAGCCTTCAGACAGCAAACCCCAATAATCCCTGAACTGAACTACTCAAACCCACGAGGGTTAACAACGTGACTTTTGCTACAAATATTTGGGATCACCGAAATTGTGAATCCAGCCAGTGAGTAACTGAGCGATCTCAACTCGGGCAGTATTAGACTCTCAGTAATTTTACCAGTGGCACTTTCATGCTGCAGACTCTGTCTAAATCTTTCCAAACTTCTACTAAATTTCTGATTTTTGCTGTGAATAGACATTCTGTAATATAATTTCACAACTGCATACAAAGAACTTGTCTGGGGTAGCTGTATATAGTTTAGGGAAGGGGGGAATTCCTTGTGTATATAATATTAAATTATTTAAACCCTTTTAAATTTGGCCTCATATTTCATTCCCCCCAAAACCCAGACAAACCCCTTCACAACAACAGCATGGTAAGTGCTCTAGGGCATCAGTGTGCCAGGAGCAGGGCTTTACAGTAACTCATATAGGCAGTGAGGGAAAGCTCAGTGGAGATGCATGAGAGAAGCTTCTGCTTGGTTATACATCAGTCATAAAACAGCAATTAAAGAGATTGCTGTGGTTGTGGTAGAAGGAAATGTGGGTCCCAGAAATGTAAGGAAGATAAACAAAACTCAAGGATTTAGAATTTGGGGAATACCTCAAAACCATGACACAATTCCAGTTTGCAATCAAATTAAATAATTGCAAACATTACCTGTGATGAGGATGAGTGAATTCCAGAAAAGTATTTGGCATCTACCAAGTTGTTTGCCAAAACTTTAGCCAGGCAGTAACTTCTATGGACTACAGCACAATATATTATTCAGCAGAATACTCCCTGGCCTGGGGCTTCATCCTCATACAAAGATTTGATGGAGACACTACCCTGCTGAAAAACTAGCCATTATCTATGGCTTTTCTTCCTGTGAAGGAGCTGATCAGCTGCTGGCTAGGATTGCAGAGGACAGTTGCTGCAATCTGCAGCAGTCTGGCCTAAGGAGCTGTTAAGGGAGTGTAAGAGCTGCCGATGAGCATCTCTTCATCTGTAGTTGAAGAGTTATCTTGTCTGCATTTCCTTTTTTCCTTTCTCACGCAGCCAAAGCAAAGAGGTGTGAAGCATTTCCTAGTGCAACATCTGTCTCATCAGTTTCAAAAGCTAAAGGAAACTTCACGTTCATCAGGAACCCAACTCAGATGAAATGAGCTCTGTCTTTCCTGCTACGTATGTTAGTAACCTTTCCATTTAAAGGTGTTAGAAGTGTGCTCTTTACTGGAAAATATAGATGTGCTAAAGAAAACAGCCACTCATGCAGAATAGCAGCTCATCATTCATTTTCTCCTGAAATTTTGAGCAGAAAAAGTATTTTCTTTGCTCAAGGTAGTGAAAACATATCTTTCAGTAGGTGAGAAAAGAGGCCTCTCTGTGTTTTAAGAAAAGTCTTGTCACTAAGTGCCGTTATTAATTCAAACACAAGCCTTCAAGTGACCCCAAGTGTCTTCAGCACACAGGCCACATCTCTCCTTCTGTAGTTATAACTAGATGAAGCATCTTCCAGAGACTTGAACTGTATTCCAGTAATAGTGAGGGTTTGGACTAGATGATCTCCAGAGGTCTTTTCCAAGGCCTGCCATTCTGTGATTTTGTGATTTCTTTCCCCATGAAAAACAGTTTTTGGTTAGTAGAGACCAATAAAAACAACAGCTGCTAAGAGAACTGTGAAGAGAAATGTTGCTACATCTAAGATGGTGGGATAAAATACACGGAGTGGATTATTTTAATGTAGACATTGACTTTGATGGCTAACTGGAACATAACACCACATGACTATGCAATCACTTCTGGGGCATTTTAAAGCTCTGCTTTCTGTGGTGCTAGCACATGCAGACAGAGAACATGAATCTGGAGCAAGAGTAACAAGGATCATTTTCCCAGGGATTTAAGTGCTACTGAGCAATGCACAAGTGATCTGTCTGGGTCTCCAGCAACTTGAGGTGTCCAGAGATCTTGCTTTAAGAGCCTGGTAGCAGAAAAGTGCAATTCCTTTGCCTGCCTGCATACAGTAGCTCTCTGAAGCCACACTGCAGAGTGAATTCACAAGTGACTTTAAGGTCAGAAAGTGGTTAGGAGATGTACCTACAACATGGCTCATTCTACAGTAAGCTATTGGCTATTGGCAAAGTATTGGAAAACAGAAACATTCAGAGTTCTCCAAGCTAATGTACTTGATCAGTGGATCACTCATATGACTGTGGTGTCATACCCCAAGGGCTTAGGGGAAGCACTTCACCAGATGATTCACTGCAGCAGGTCACAGAGCTGGAGAAGGAACAGAGCATGTCCCTGCAGACTAGTGGTTGCACCCTCACAGCACCATCCCAAGGACTGCCAACGAATTTCATGTGAAAATTTTAGGGGTACCCAAAATTGCTTTTGGATCAAAGCTATGGATTGCCCCTCCTCAAGTGACTGCCAGTGACTACAGTGGACTACAGAAAATTCTCTCTCCCATGCTCTCCCTCTCCCTGACTTGAGGGTGTTAGAGGATGTTTAGACCACGTCTCCTGGGAGGGGCTGCTTGATAGCCAGGAAGATGCTGAACAAAATACTCAACATTGGGTGAGCCCCACGCTATTGACCTGATTACAGATCACCTTAATTAGGCATTGCAGCTGGATGCTGGCTAGTCTCTGCCTGCAGACAGATGGTAACTTGTATCTGCCACGGGCAAGGGAATACCTGTGAGATGTTAGACTTTTGGTAAGGGAATTTTTCGCAGCCATTTTATGCATCGCTGTCTGGTATCTCACACGTCACCAGTGTTTCCTGTCTCACAGACTAATCCTGCTGCAAGAAAACCAGCAAAGACATTAAGAGCTACCCATAGTTACGTCTCCTTGAATATTCAGGTGAAATTCTAGCTTGCAGTGAAGTTTTACTGCAATGGGGGAAATAGGAAACAGATCCTGGAGTTAGTGGTGCCTGGCTAGCAAAAGGAGATTTTAGGTAGGAGAAAGAAGGAGATTCTTACTCTCTTCCCTGTCTGCCTCTTCTCTTTCTACTGCCTCACTCTTTTGGGGGTGACAGAATTCCCACCTGGGACCTTGTGATACAATGGCTTCATTTCCCCCTCCTCAGTTCTGGAGAGAAGGAAGAGGAGAAAGGGCTTTGCATGTAGTTCTGCTCATACGGGAAGCTGGATATGAGATCTGATCTCCAGGCCCTATGAGGGCTAAACTTTGTCTCATTTCAGTGAAGATTTCCTTGATTCCTGCCAACTGAACTGGATCCCTCGAAGAGAAGGAGAGAAAAGAAAGTGCTAAGAGGCTAAACAGGTGAGGAGAGGTCAGACATGTTCATTTGGAGATCTTGTACTCAAATAATGCTTTCCAAAGCCACTTTGTTTCACAGTGTAAATGGTATGGACAAACTTGAATGAAACTCCAAATTATGCAAATAACTCTGGACTTTCATGATCAAAGTAGAGATTCAGGTCACACTTGCTTAAAATACAGTTACTTTTTCCACATCTGCCAACATTTGATTTGCCCTAAATGCAATGCAAATTCTGCAGTCCTTTCCTGATGTGCTTGTGTGGTACTCAAACATTTAATGAAGCTCTGTGGTTGTCATTAAAATTGTTTAAATCGTTGAGCCAAGTTAAATCCTTTTATTTGGTGGCATTAGGGTTGGGGTTAGTGGTAGAATCAAGGTTAGGGTTTTGAGTTAGGGTTAGCTTTAGGTGTAGAGACTGCAGCACAGGTCTGCTGACACTTGCGTTTGCTGATAACTCTAGAAGAGTCCACTGAACACATACAGAGTGATGTTTAGGATGTTAGGTAGCTCTGCAATGCATCTCACAGGGAATGATGCTTGTAAACAATGGTAAAAAAATATAACAGTGATGTGAGTTCACTTTTGGAGAATGAAGCTGTCCTTTGGAAGTTCATTTGGTGAGAGCCACCAAGAGTGGGTTTCTCAGCATGCCAGTACTCTGCGGGCCTACCAACAAGTAATAAGTGAAATGTTCTCCAAGGGAAACTACTTATACAACCCCACACACACTAAGTAAGCAGATCTGCTAGAAGGTGATTATGTCTCTCTGCCTGTATTCAAAGCAAGTGTATGATTGTGGAGGGCCACATAGGCCTAAATAGCCTTGTTTACAAGCCTATTCTTGCCTGGACATGTTTTCCCTCTGAAAGGTGTTTTTCTGTCCAAACCAGGGGAAAACAAATTAAGCAGACAAAGGTGGCACAACAAGCCTGGCACCTTCAAGTCTAGCCTGCCCTGCTTGCAAGGTTGAGGTAAACAAGTTGTATAAGCTCACGTGCCTAGGGTGTGGGCCCACCTGTGCCCTCTCCATATTTGGGGACCCCACCTTATTTGGCATTTTTTGGCCTACTGGCAGATGCTTATTGGACAGTACTGTGGCCAAAGGGACCATCAATCTCGGGCCCATGTCTCATAAAAGGGGCAATTCAGTGTTCCTGCCACCCTCCTCCACCCACCGCTCCTAGCCTCTTTGTCACTTCTGGGGCCACTACCGCTGTATGTTTCCAGCCCACAGTACTTTGCACCTATCCAGAGGCATCATTGACCAAGGTGCTCCCGACCAGTCGCCACTCCAGCTCGCCGTTCCCAGCCCGATTGTGCCCGTGGAGCCTCCTCAGACAGTGTGCCCCAATATCACAGTATCACAGTATCACAGTATCATCAGGGTTGGAAGAGACCTCACAGATCATCAAGTCCAACCCTTTACCACAGAGCTCAAGGCTAGACCATGGCACCAAGTGCCACGTCCAATCCTGCCTTGAACAGCCCCAGGGACGGCGACTCCACCACCTCCCCGGGCAGCCCATTCCAGTGTCCAATGACTCTCTCAGTGAAGAACTTTCTCCTCACCTCGAGCCTAAATCTCCCCTGGCGCAGCCTGAGGCTGTGTCCTCTCGTTCTGGTGCTGGCCACCTGAGAGAAGAGAGCAACCTCCCCCTGGCCACAACCACCCCTCAGGTAATTGTAGACAGCAATAAGGTCACCCCTGAGCCTCCTCTTCTCCAGGCTAAATAATACCCGAACTGAACTATTCAGATCCACGAGGCTCAACAACGTGGCTTTCGCTACAGATATTTGGGACCACTGAGACTGTGACTCCAACTAGTGAGTAACTGAGCGATCTCGATTTGAACAGCTTAGAAATTCCAGTGACTTTACCCATGGCACTGTTATGCCACAAGACTCTCTCTATCCAAACTTTTTCAAACCTCTACTAAATTCCTGATTCCTGCTGTAAATAGACATTCTGTAAACTAATTTCACAACTGCATACAAAGAACTTGTGTAGGTTAACTGTATATAAGTTTGGGGGGGGGGGGGGGAATTCTCTTTGTATATAATATTAAATTAGTTAAAAGCCTTTTAAATTTGGCCTCATATTTAATCCCTTAAAACCCAAACCAACCCCCTTCACAACAATGATGCTGCTAGCAGTCTACCTTCTGCACAAACCCATCAGCTTCTTATGACAAGCTGGGATCAAAATCAGCATTTTCAGCAAGACTCACCTTCAGGCAAAGAATAAAATGGGAATATTTTATCAAGGCTGGCTGTATTTTGAGAATATTAATTTCAATATTACCAAGATAAAAATAGTAATATTTATAATGGTATAGTGTAAGAGCTAAACTCTCCCACTCTCCCTTCTGTCTCCTCTCTCCTTACCAGGGAGGGGGGGGAAAGTCAGAGGGAGAGATTTCAGTTGATTTACACAGAGTTATCAGATTACATCAGCACGTATAGATAACAGAGGGAAAAGGGAAAGGAACACTAATCTGAATCCCATATCAGGCAAAAAGACAGCTGCCTGCTCAAGGACTGGAAAAGCCAGAGTGTGTCCAGTCCTTCCTTTCCAGGGCCGTAATGTGGCACAGCTGCAAGTGTAGTAGTCGTAAATTCATGATTCTGATAGTGAGGAATATTATGTGGTTCAAACCACTGCAGCATTGCATTGAACAATTAACCATGCAGCTTCCGGAAACAGAAGCTCTACAAACTAAATCTCATTTTGAAAGCTGTGTTTTATCTAAACACATTGAGACTTTGATGATCCAGAGGCTTGAACTATCCAGTGTGCAGAAGAGTCAAAGCACACTGTCTGACAAGCCTGTCATGTTGTGAAATAAATACACGTGTATCTTCACTTCTTTAACTAACAAACAATTGAAGGGGCAAACCGATACTTCCCTCAAACCATTTTGATCTCCTACTGTTACATTTCTTTCTTTTCTTTCTGCTTCTTCATATATGTCTTCTGTCTTTAATTTGGAGGTTCCCCAGTTAAGCATGTAAGCTCTATGCTGCATAGGCTCAGTAAGGCCCCGATGCCTCCTTTCAGGCCTTTCTTTTACATGCAGTGTAAATAAAATAACAATCTCTTCACATCCTTTGAACTCCACCTGTTCCCACCTCACCTAGCTGCAAATGGGCAACATCCACTTGCCTGAGAGGCAGCAGACATGGAGCCTCATCTGCTGCCTCTGTGTTCTTCAAAGCCACAATAAGTATGACCTCATTACAGCTTTGATCTTTACTGTCAACTTTTGACATACAAACAACTGTGTGTCAAAACCTGTTTACTACACAGTACCAACTGCATGGGTGTACCTAGGGCAACTGGAATCCATTTACTTCAGTCAAAGACAATAGGAGTACTGAGCACAACTGAAAAGTCACTTCCTTGTCATAGTCAGCAAAGAGCTCATTCAGCTTCACGTGGTAACACAAAGGATCCCAACAAGTCCAGAGCAAATTCATCTGTCCAGTGTCACAGCTCATTTTTCACCCCTGTGATACTAGGAGCTGAGAGTATCACTGCTGAGGGGAAGGAATTCCTTAGCAAGAATTCAAGCATTCATTGATTCCTATGGACATCTGAAACTGAAGCAAGCAGGAGGAAAAGCAGGAATCAGACTCCTGAATCTGGGAAATGCAACACAATTAACAAAGGAACAAGGTGTGCCTAGAATTGCCACACTATGTGGGACTTGCCATTCCTTTCCTCTTCCAGCTCCTGGACACTGCTGATTCCAGTGTCAAGGTGAGCTGAAAGCTGAACAGGGTAACTTTGTTCTCTGCCTTCTGGGATATAAATCTGATTATAGCAGTGGAGGCACAGCTGCAATGGCAAAGGTCCCTATCATAAGAAAGTTCTAAGACAAGCAGCACTATGGCACACTTCCTGCTGCAGGGACAGGTGGGTACCATAACATATTCTGGGGACCAAGTTGCATTTAGGTCTCCAAAAATTATATTAAGGCTTGTATGTGATATGTTACTCTGCTCTAGCTATTTCCTCGCATCCTGCAGTATGAGTTTTCCACCTCTGGGTCCCTGCCACAGATGCAGTCAGTGAAAGGAGTGAGTTTCTCAGGGCAGGGCTCTCTCCTGCAAGAGCAGAGCAAGCATCTCCTTTCTGGGCTGACCACATCTGTGGAAACAGTCTGAGCATTTTGGAAAAGTGGGAGAAAAGCATGTCCTGTAAAATGTCCAGTGGACTTAGAAGAAAGCATTCAGTAATCTGTGTTTTGCAGCCATCACTGGGTCTCTTATGCTGGCTGGAAATATGTCAGAGCACAATTATAAGAATAATAAAAAATGAGGAGTTTGGATATTCTGGTTCAAAAAGTCAATGCATGCTGACATCAGATAGTTTCACAATCCTGTGCAGGTCAATATTGAGATGGTTGTCACAGTCTGGTTTTGTAATGTGTGGCAATCCTGTGCAGTCCAAGCACATATTCATCCTGCTATATGTGGATCTTTAGTATATTACTGAGATGTGAGAGATTCCCTCAGTAAGCAAAACTAGTAAATAACAACAGATACTACCCAGACATCTTCATCGTTGCTGGCATCTTTTTATCTCTCTCTGGGTGAGAAGGATACAGAGAGCATGGAGAAGCCTTTGAGGTGTCCTAGTTGTAGATGATACTGTTGTTCTAAAAACTGCTTACGTGCATACGTGGTTTTGACTTCTGAGAAATGGGCTGAATGACATTTGAAAACTTCAGTATAGATGCCACTCATGAATTAGAGCTACCGATGCTAGAGAAACCATCATAGTCAGTGTCATACTATATATAGCTAAATACAACATACATAATATAGGTTTATTATTATCACAGTATCACAGTATCATCAGGGTTGGAAGAGACCTCACAGATCATCAAGTCCAACCCTTCACCACAGAGCTCAAGGCTAGACCATGGCACCAAGTGCCACGTCCAATCCTGCCTTGGCGACTCCACCACGTCCCCAGGCAGCCCATTCCAGTGTCCAATGACTCTCTCAGTGAAGAACTTTCTCCTCACCTCGAGCCTAAATCTCCCCTGGCGCAGCCTGAGGCTGTGTCCTCTCGTTCTGGTGCTGGCCACCTGAGAGAAGAGAGCAACCTCCTCCTGGCCACAACCACCCCTCAGGTAGGTGTAGACAGCAATAAGGTCACCCCTGAGCCTCCTCTTCTCCAGGCTAACCAATCCCAGCTCCCTCAGCCTCTCCTCGTAGGGCTGTGCTCGAGGCCTCTCACCAGCCTCGTCGCCCTTCTCTGGACACGCTCAAGCATCTCAATGTCCCTTCTAAACTGGGGGGCCCAGAACTGAACACTTTAATACTTAAGGTGAGGTCTAACCAGTGCAGAGTACAGGGGCAGAATGACCTCCCTGCTCCTGCTGACTACACCATTCTTGATGCAGGCCAGGATGCCACTGGCTCTCTTGGCCACCTGGGCACACTGCTGGCTCATGTTCAGGCGAGTATCAATCAGCACCCCCAGATCAGCACATTGTATATGCACACATACATTATTATAATAATTTTGTTCTGGATGGCAATAGATAATAATTTCTGGTTTATGCTTCACACGAAAGACCTGGAAATGTCAGAAAAAATTGTATTATTTACAATCATGAGTGTATGAGGAAACAAGGAGAGACATAGTTTGTTTCCCATCACCTCCGATAATTCCCGAATGGGAAGAGTATTACTAACATGAGGATGAAAAATGTCTCTTAGCTTTTGGTAAAAGACTTAAAGGCACAAAGTTGGTGGGCTGTACTCCCATAGTGCCCCATTTTTTACAGTTACCAGGGTTATCAGGGTAATTTCAGTTTCATAAATGGAAGGGCAATGTATACTTGGGCAGCCTGCAGTAGGGAAGGTGATAGAGCATGTATACAAGTAAAGCTTCTGGGCCTCTGGTTCATAAATCAAATTCTTTGACTGCGAGAAACAGTAGATTCCACTAGGACATGGAGTTTGAAAGTCCTAAAGCATACTGTCGCAGTGGTTTTGCCACTTCATGATGCTTTTCTTTAGCAAGGGAGGAATGCTGTGGCAATTAACAGCATGATGCCTGGGAAGAAGCAAAGTTTATAGAATGGTGTCACAAGCAAACTTATGCAGAACATAGCTGGCAGCAGATGTTTGTATTTTGAGGTGGGCTTGATTTCTCAACAGGAAAGAGATCATATCAGTGATGAAGAAATCGTTTGTTACAAGGATAGAGAAACAGTATTCAGAACCTTACTGATAGCCTTGGGTATGTCTCTGCATGGCTAGGTACAGATTGATGTTTTAGAGACCTGAAACATAGCACTTTGTCCCACGCAGCTGTCACAGATGAACAAACATGTTCAACCCCATCAATAGAGTGGCTGTTGTATATCCCAGAGAGAACACTGAGGATTGTCATGCTTTGAGTCACATTTGAAGAAGGGTTTTTGCTTTCAGAAGGTGATGCAGTTGCTGTTGGGAAACTTTGAATTCAACAGACCCTTTTCCTTCAATTTTGTCACCTGTTACTGCAAAACAGAGTGATACTTGCCTAATGGGACCAACATACTATTTTCTTCTTTCCAGAGCAATGTATAAATAATTCCATGTATCTCTGCATCTCTAAATCACATAATCTAGACCATTTCTAAATGCTAGAATTTGACAGGGAGCCTGTGGCTTTTAAAAAGAAAGCTCAACTAGTGTGGCCTCTGGCCCCTGGGGGTATTCTTTTTCAGGGAAACAATCAATGTATGTGCTTTTCAAACAAGGCCAAACCCAACAAAGAAATCCATTATTTTGATTTTACCAACCTATACCCTCCTTCCTGGATACACTAGAATCAATCATCATAATTTTGACACTCTCTCAAATTAATTTGGAGTTGCCAAAGTTGAAGCATAAGAAGGCTTTTGTCCCTCGTGTAATTTGTCAGAGTAGGTAAAAGACTTATATTCTCTCTATAGCACATAGACAAAAGAGGACCTTAGAAAACAGAGAAGTAGCCTTGTTGTAGCATATGAGCAAAGGTTACAGAAGAGCTAAAACCCAACAAGATTTGTCATTTTGAAGGGAAATACAACTTTCTCCTTCTCATTGTGAAAGAAAAGAAAGTACTCTTCCCAAACTCAACATTGTGAAAAATCCTAGCAAATATATTCTGATGTCAGTTTTCCCCAGAATACATCATTTCATCATGTGACTATGGAACGTGGCAAGGAGATGAGAGGTGTCTCTTTGAAACATGCCAGCAACATGCCAAAGACTGCTGCGTACACCACAGATATATTTCATAGCCTGGTTTATTGCTGCTTGTGCTAATTTGTCAGATGAGTTGCAATATTCCTAGCCCAATCATGGCACAAGTTTGGGGATATCTTAAGTGTCAAAGAGATCAAAATTCTTCCCTGAGAGGGAAGAAGAGGAGCGAGGCTGGTGAGGGCTCTTGAGCACAGGCCCTGTGAAGAGTGGCTGAGGGAGCTGGGGCTCTTCTGCCTGAAGAAGTGGAGGCTTAGGGCAGATATCATCACTCCCTGCAACTACCTGAAAGGAGGTTGTAGCTAGGTGAGGGTGGCCTCTTCATCCAGGTAGTAAGTGATAGGATGAGAGCAAACCCCAGGGAGGTGGTGGAGTCACGGTCCCTGGAGGTGTTCAAGAAAAGACTAGATGAAGCATTTCATGCCATGGTCTAGTTGACTGGATAGGGCTGGGGGATAGGTTGGACTGAATGAGCTTGGAGGTCTCTTCCAACCTGGTTGATTCTATGATTCTATAAGTAGCATCAGGGGAGATTTAGACTGGATATTAGGAAAAAAATATTCATTGAAATGGTCATTGAGCACTGGAAACAGGTGGCCCAAGGAAATGGTGGAGTCACCATGCCTGAAGGTGTTTAAAAGACATTTGGATGAGATGCTTAAGGATATGGTCTAACAGTTGTGTACAGGGAGATGTTAGATTATGGTTGGATTCAATTTCTTAAGGTCTTTTCCAACCAGGTGATTCTATGGTAATTCAGGAGAGCTCACAGATGAGCTCCTCACAGACCCATTCTTTCAAGTTTTTGTTGGAAAGATGAAAAATTTTTGGGTACCTGTTTTGGAGGAAAGGCCTATACAAGTGTCATGGGATTGCCCTAGTCTGTGCTAGTCAGGAAAATCCCTTGGTTTGGTCATTCTAGAGCTTGTTCTGGAGTCTGGAACAGTCTTGGTCCTCAAGAGAGGAATCTTAAAAAGAAAGAAGTAACTGTTACTTTTCGTGAGAAACCCAAGTCTAGAGGAAACTAAAATGAGAAATTCAAGGCCTCAAGCAGACCAAGAAAATGGCTTGATGAGAGGATTATCAGCAAAAAGGCTGACTGCAGATAGAAGCATCTTTTGTCATTCCCACAACACCCGAGAGCCAAGGTGAGAGGTACTTTACAAAAGAGACGTGGGTAATGCTAAGCATTACTTGAAAACAGTGTGTGAGGTTACAGTAATTGGGCACCCTTGTTTGAAGAATTGCCTTGACTGTTGCCATTAAGGATGATGGATTGTTTCCCAGACACAAAATAGGCACAACTGTTGCAGGTGATTTGATGGACTCAGCCTGTGAAAGCTATAAAAATTAAAGTGCCTCTGCCATACATACACCACAAGAATCTGACTGCCCTGTACTTAGCCTGCAATATCTTCCCTTGAATGAAAAACTAACTCTTGACAAATTTAAAGGCAAAGTACACAGTTCTTCATGAAACTGCCCAGGTTCAATGGTGGGGTGCAGCCTTTGGTGAGGCAAAGGAAACTGGACATTTCAAGTTTCTTTTCAGATACTACTGAGCATGCAACAAAGAGTGGACAGAATCCACCTTGTGCAAAACATGCTACTATTACATGAGGCTCAGCAAACACTAGGTTCTTTCTCAAAAAAGGCACAGCTTTTTGAGACAGGCTATCAGGTATGTGCCTTACACACGTTACATTCATCACAGTGAATCAGGAACCCACTGAGGGATATCATAGAATCATAGAATTAACCAGGTTGGAAGAGACCTCCAAGATCATCCAGTCCAACCTATCACCCAGCCCTGTCCAGTCAACTAGACCATGGCACTAAGTGCCTCAGCCAGGCTTTGCTTGAACACCTCCAGAGACAGCGACTTCACCACCCCCCTGGGCAGCCCATTCCAATGCCAATCACTCTCTCTGTGAAGAGAATTTCCTCCTAACATCCAGCCTATACTTCCCCTGGCACAACTTGAGACTGTGTCCCCTTGTGCTGTTGCTGCTTGCCTGGCAGAAGAGCCCAACCCCCACCTGGCTACAGCCTCTCTTCGGGTAGTTCTAGACAGCAATGAGGTCCCCCCTGAGCCTCCTCTTCTCCAGGATAAACAACCCCAGCTCCCTCAGCCTCTCCTCATAGGGTTTGTGTTCCAGGCCTTTCACCAGCTTCATCACCCTTCTCTGGACATGTTCCAGCACCTCAACATCTCTCTTGAATGGAGGAGCCCAGAACTGGACACAGGACTCAAGGTGTGGCCTGACCAGTGCTGAGCACAGGGGAAGAATAACCTCCCTTGTCCTACTGGCCACACTGTTCCTGATGCAGACCAGGATGCCATTGGCTCTCATGGCCACCTGGGCACACTGCTGGCTCATCTTCAGTCTACTATCTACCAGTACCCCCAGGTCCCACTCTACCTGGCTACTCTCCATCTACTCTGTCCCCAGCCTATAGTGCTGCTTGGGGTTGTTGAGGCCAAAGTGCAGAACCCTGCACTTGGCCTTGTTAAATTTCATCCCATTGGCCTCTGTCCACCCATCCAGCCTGTCCAGGTCCCTCTGCAGGGCTCTCCTACCCTCCAACAGATCAACACCTGCTCCTAGCTTGGTGTCATCTGCAAACTTACTGATGTTGGACTCAATCCCCTCGTCCAGACCATCAATAAAGATATTGAACAGGACTGGGTCCAGCACTGATCCAACTGGATGTGGCACCATTCACCACCACTCTCTGGGCCCAGCCTTCCAGCCAGTTCTTGACTCATATCAGAGTGAACCTGTCCAAACCATGATCTGCCAGCTTTGTCAGGAGCTTGTTGTGGCAGACAGTGTCAAAGGGTTTGCTACAGTCCAGGTAGACTACATCCACAGCCTGCCCCACATTCAGCAGGCAGGTAACCTGATCATGAAAGGAGCTCAGGTTGGTGAGACAGGACCTGCCCTTCCTAAACCCATGCTGGCTGGGCCTGATCCCTTGGCCATCCTGTAGGTGCTTTGTGATGGCACTCAAGATGACCTGTTCCATGACCTTGCCTGGCATTGAGGTCAGGCTGACAGGTCTGGAATTACCCAGTTCCTCCCTCCAGCCCTTGTGGTTGGGCATCACACTGGCCAGCTTCCAGTCTTCAGGGATCTCTCCAGTGAGCCAGAACTGTTGATAAATGATGGAGAGTGGCTTGGCCAGCTCAGCTGCCAGCTCTCTCAGCACCCTAGGACGGATCCCATCTGGTTCCATGGACTTGTGAGGATCCAAATGTCTCAGCAGGTCCCTTACAGCTTCCTCCTGGATTACAAGGGGACTGTACTGGTCCCTGACTCTGTCTGCCAGCTCAGGAGGCCAGTTGCCCTGAAGACAACCTGTCCTACTATTGAAGATTGAGGCAAAGAAGGTGTTAAGTACCTCTGCCTTTTCCTCATCCTAATAAGGACTGGAGGTTGTCCTTCCCCTTTTTTTTGCCATTAATATACTTATAGAAACATTTTTTATTCTCCTTAACAGCTGTGGCCAGCCTAAGTTCCAAATGGGCTTTTGCCTCTCTAATTTTTTTCCTACAAGACCTAGCAACATCCTTGAACTCTTCCTGGGATACCTGTCCTTTTCCCCAAAGGAGATACACCCTCTTTTTTTCTCTTTAATTCCTTTAGAAGCTCCTTTCCCATCCAGTCTGGCTGTTCCCTCATCAAATAATCTTCTGGGACAATGGGACAGCCTGCTCCTGTGCCTTCAGTTCTTTATCATGCAGTAGTTCTTATATGTGGAAGGATCTTTCAGAACTTTGACCACAATAATAATCTAAAGCTTTTTTAATGATCTAGGACTTAGTCTGACTGTTACCTCACTAAGAAAGAGTGTTATGACAACCTTGTTTGCCCTTTTTTCCCCTGGTAATGCTATCAACAGAGCTCACAAGAACTTGAGGCAAATTGTCCTGCATAAGGAATAAACATTGTTCTTTCCTTGAAGGGATATTTATCACGACACAGGTATAGAAAGTTCCCCACGTGCCATTGCTCTACAATGTCCATTGATGCACACCAAATAGTTGTTCTGTGAATCTCTGTGGCATAGAGGGATTCATGAGCAGCCTTGAAGCAGAATTACTTACAATAAGGGCTAGTTTACCATCCCTGGAAATCATTTAAGCTTTGTTAAAGATCTTCTTTCCAGCCATCTGTTCATGACTCAGCAGCACCTCAGGTGACTTAGCCTACCTGTCCTGCCTTTTCTCGTGTGGAACAATAATTCCTGAGGGGATGAAAATAACAGAGCAGCACAAATTCTGCCCATTTTCCACCTCTCTCAGAAGATCTGAAAAGCAGTTTTTTCAGAGATGTTCCAGGTGTAGGGATAGCACATTTCTACTAAACCCTCTTTCCAAGAACGCAAGAAACCTGAGGATTTAACTGATGAGATAGTAAAAGCTCTCCTGATTTATGGGCAAACTCTAGCACAGGCATTGCTGCATAGAGTAAAAGCTTTCATTGCTTGTATTGTTTGCTGAAAAAAAATCTCCCACTTATTATCTTCCATCCAGCTGCTGAGTTTAGCATGCCACTCCAGCTGCTTCACTTGCTATTTATTTACTTGTCTTCAAGCTTCACTTGCTATTTACTGTTTAGTATTGCAGCCATACATCACCTGTAAGTTAAAACTAACCTGTTTCACAATAGTCCAACCTAGGTCACATTCCCTCTTTTCTATTTCTTTTCCTCCTTTTTACAGCTGTAACAATTTCAACCATGTAAAACCTATGTAAGTAGTTGCCTTTTCTAATTCTTGAAGGTAAAAAAAGCCAGTGCTCTTTCTCAGTAATCTCTGATTTATCACCTTGTTCTCTGCACTCTATTAACTCCATCTGCTTCAAAAATGTCACTGGCCTACATCTGCTAATAACTTTTTTCAAGGCTCTTTTGATTTCTGACTCACTCACATAACCTCCTTTGGTAAAAGGAAGGCTCTTCCCTTCTTATTTTCTTTCCTTTTTTCCATTTTTTACCCCTTTTCCTTAGGGAAGGACTTTAGAAGAAGGTTTACAACCTGGTTGCTCTAAGGCAGTGGCAGAAAATGGATCCCAGAGCAGAGGCAAAGGTTTTATAGTTCTGCTGTCAGATGTCACTGGCAATGGTTTCAGTGCTGCTATCTGAAGAATTCAGGTGGTTTCCTAAGAACAACCCAGACCTAGAATGTCCTCCTACTCACAGACATGGGAGATTTAGTTCATCTATAGCTGTTCTCCCCATTGCTACTTACTACTTTCAATGGTAATTAGTTTCTCCTCTCACAACTGTACTTGTAGTTCAGATCACTGAGGGAAAACTGCCATGTGGTGTTTAGGAGTCATTCTGTTCTCCTAGGCACTAGAAAGCCATTTTGCTCACAGTGTTTGCCCCTGCCTTTTGACAGAGCCAGCAGACCTTCAAGAGAAAAGTTTAGGGGCAGGATCTGGACCATGCCTTCAGCCCACAAAACTGTTGTAGCAGACATGCTGCCTTAGATTTATATGGCTTTATATATTTACATATGGCTTTATATGAAGTGAGTCCTGGAGAAGCATTGGTCTAGGTTGTCTTCTCAGGAAGGCTTATGAGCTGATTTTATCAGGTGACAATCTCAATCTAGTTTCAGATGGGGATGGGGAAACATGCTTAGCCCACTAAAAACCAAAGTTGAAATAGGCTTTACTGGCACATGCATTGCCAGTTTCGGTGCAGGTGACTCAAGAAATACACAAACTGAGTCATTATTTCAGTGACATCAGTGCTACCTCCAGCGAATAGCTGAAATTCATCAAAAGAGTTTCATGATAGAGCTGCTTCTGTTTTAACTCATCCTATCACTGTCATGGGACAGCTATAATGGATGTTGGTTTTTAGCTGCACCAACCTGTCACAATAGAAGAAGTGATGAATGAGGCAGTGACCTTGGCCAGGGGCTAGGCATCCTCTCCATTAGGGACAGGCAAACTCACAGCAAGCAAGTGCCTCTAATTCTGACTTTGCTCCCTCTGTCAGCTATGCCATAGAATGGCTTCTAGTTCTAGAAATAAATGGTTTAAGCCAGTTAGTTTTGTGTTTCCCACAGCCAAAGTGCACAACTGTGTCTACTTCTGGCCCTCTCACCACCCAAAGAGAAGAGCAGAGTGAAAATGAACATGTAGGCCAGGAGTCTGGGTTCAGACCTAAACCCCAGTGTAATATGGTAGCCTGTGCGGCACCAGCCTATCATGGAGTCACTAGAAATTCTCTCCAGTGTGAGCACAGGAAGCATGAATTTACAATTGAAATTTAAACCAAAGTAGTCATGTATCTTTGGGAGGATATTGTTGATTTCAAAGGTGTAAAAGTATGAGGCCCAGCTCCTTACATAATTCCTTTACCCCACTCTGATTCTGACCCTTAAATTTAGGATGTAGCAATTAGAACAAACTTTCGAGGTGATGTGATGAAGTTTGGTGTTTAAAAACCTCCACATTTTGTTTCCTTTCTGCTGGGTTTAAGCTTCTAGATCAAATCACCCTGAAAAAAGATGTTTGTGCAACAGGAAAATGTGGTATTGAGATTATCAGAACAAGGTAGACAATAATATGTTTCATGTGACTTGATTGCAAAAAACGACAAGGAAACCACAGGACATTGGTGTGAATGCAATGGAACAAGGCCATGAAGCGTGTGTTGTGTGCCACAGACATAAAGGACTACAGGGACTTGAATGAAATTCAGTTTAGATCAAAAGGACCTTGAGGGGTTTTTTTTTCCTTTTTAAGATAGAAGCATGTCTTCTGGCATTACACAGCTTGTGGCTATTGAGGCAGATCTGAAGGTAACATAACATGGAGCTAGCACTTCTGATTTAGTAGTATGAATGGCTTACAGAGACATGGAAAGTAAACAGGTTTAAGCCCTTCAAGATCAGAGATAAGTCTTATTAGCAGGGCTGGCTGGGGATTTTTTTCTTATCACTTCCTTGCCATGCTAATTTGGTGTAGAGGTACTTCCCTGACTGGCCTATTTACGCAACATGACCCCCAGAATCTATCACACTCCCCGCACTAACCTCCATGCCATGGCCGACCTGTTCCTTCTCACTCTGCTGTCACATCTTGCCTTTGTCATTTTATCTTGCTTCCTCTCACATCTCTTGGGTCAAACTAGCTCTTTTCCTACAGCATCTTCTTCTTTTTCCAACAGCTGGGAGGTAACAATGTGACAAATACACCTGAAATATTGCAGAAATAGGCCATTTAGTCACTGTGAGGGCCTGGCAGAATGGTACTTGGCAGCAACCTAAAATGCTCCTATCTACAGAAACCTACAAGAACTACAACACATAGCCAGCAACTGCTGTGACAGTTGACTCACAAAGGATACTTTACTGGCCTTTTTCTGTATATTTTTCACTATTCCAGTACTGAGTTCTAGGATCTTGAATGTGTTGTGAATGAATCCTGAATGCATTGTGTTGAAATGTAAGGTTGAAATGTAACCTACTACAGATAATTTCTTCTGTAGAGCTGATGTCAGCCAGGAGGCAATCTCTCTCTCCGTTAGAAAGCTCTGTCCTTCAGTTCTTGTCAACTTGCTGATTTTACAATTTAAGACTCATCATAATTTAAAAATGGCAGATGCAGTTACCTAAATGCCCCTATCAAAGCATCCAGAACAAGACTTCCCATGTAGCTTAGAACACACACAAAACAGTTTCTCTCGGCCTCATGTAGTTAATGGCTCCTTCATGCAAGTCTTGTTAAATGTTTCATTTTCATCTCTGTGCCCAGCCCCATCAAAGCCCAGCTCATGAACAGACCTTCCACATGCTATGGATTCCTGCAAACTAATGCCCACTCCTGAAACATATATGCCTCCAATGGAACTCTGAGGCAGAGCAGATGGTCCTCAAGAAACTGTTCCTTTAAAGGAGGTGAATCAAGCTCTTCTCCTGCCACTTGCCCACCAGCTGTGCACCCCACTTCTTAATTCCATCTATCTAGAAGCCAATTTCATCCCAACAGTCCCCAGCAGTCCTACAAGTCTCACTCCAGAAAGAGAGAAAACTGCCTTAGACCTACAATTTTTAAACTTTTCACCTCACTTTCTCTCAAGCCTGCTCTGGAGAACCCTAAAACAAAGACACTTCTCTCAAAGCTCTATCTTTTCCCACTATTTAGAAGGACACTGCATGAAGAATCATTACCCAGCTAACATTAATGAGAAATGCCACAGGTAAGCACAAACAACCTGGGCACAGAGCCATTCATAAACAGAGCACAGGCATTACCATTTGAGAAGAAACTAATCAACTTGGATTTTGGAAACCTGAATAATTTTAAAATATCAAGTATTATAATTTTCTGTTAACATTTAAAGATCTTGACAAAACCAGCCAACTGATTATAGTCCTGCACAGAAACAACACAGGAAAAATACTTCAGAAAAAGAACTCTCAAAATCACAAAGAATATGTAATAACCCCATTCACTCTCGGTATTTCCTTCTGACTTTCTTAGAAATAACTGCTTCACAGGCTAGGTTCTGATAGCCTTAAACCTGAGATTGTGCTACCCAAATTAATAGGACCACTCTTGAACTATGGTGCAATTCAACACATGAGACTTCTCTATTATGTGCTTATATGCTCTGAATTTTTATGTTGGTGCAAGCACAGATGCTGCATTATGTACTCTCATTCTGCAGAAACAAAATCAAACTAGGAGCAGGGGTTGATCTGTTGGAGGGTAGGAGAGCCCTGCAGAGGGACCTTGACAGGCTGGATGGGTGGGCAGAGGCCAATGGGATGAGATTTAACAAGGCCAAGTGCAGGGCTCTGCACTTTGGTCACAACAACCCCAAGAAGCACTATAGGCGGGGGACTGAGTGGCTGGAGAGCAGCCAGGCAGAGCAGGACCTGGGGGTATTGGTATATAGTAGGCTGAAGATGAGCCAGCAGCATGCTCAGGTGGCCAGGACAGCCAATGGCATCCTGGCTTGTATCAGGAACAGTGTGGCCAGTAGGACAAGGGAGGTTATTCTTCCCCTGTACTCAACACTGGTCAGGCCACACCTTGAGTCCTGTGTCCAGTTCTGGGCTCCTCAATTCAAGAGAGATGTTGAGATGCTGGAACGTGTCCAGAGAAGGGTGATGAAGCTGGTGAGGGGCCTGGAACACAAACCCTGTGAGGAGAGGCTGAGGGAGTTGGGGTTGTTTAGCCTGGAGAAGAAGAGGCTCAGAGGTGATCTCATTGTTGTCTACAACTCTGTGAAGGGAGGCTGTAGCCAGGTGGGGGTTGGCCTCTTCTCCCAGGCAACCAGCAATAGAACAAGGGGACGCAGCCTCAAGTTGTGCTGGGGTAGGTATAGGCTGGATGTTAGGAGGAAGTTCTTCCCAGAAAGAGTGATTTCCCATTGGAATGGGCTGCCCAGGGAGGTGGTGGAGTCACTGTCCCTGGAGGTGTTCAAGAGAAGACTGAATGAGGCATTTAATGCCATGGTCTAGTTGACTGGCTAGGGCTGGGTGCTAGGTTGGGCTGGATGTTCTTGGAGGTCTCTTCCAACCTGGTTGATTCTATGATTCTATGATCTCATCTTCTCACATCAAGCTTTTAAAAAATAAATGGCTACATCATATTTGCCCAAGACACATTGTTCTGTCTTTATCACAAAATAAACCAACCAGTGGAATGACTCTATTGTGATGAGTAGTATTTGGAAGCAAGAGAAAAAGCAGATTCTTCTTTTTCAGAGAGTAAACACTAACAGGACTTTTCAGGGCTCAGGGAAAGCTTTGACCCAGACATTAAACTATGTGAAATACTAGCACAGGTATATAGCACAGTTACACTTCAGGTTTTCCTATGTTTGAATACAGATTTTTATCAATAAGCACCTCTCTCTTTCAGAGAAACATTTCACAGTCCTAAAATATATCAATGCAAAGGTGTCCCAGTTTTGATTTTGAAAATGTAGTCACATTTCCAAAATTTGCTCATACAGCTAAATAGTAAAAGTGATTTAGATAGTACTTTAAAGGTAATTAAGTGATTTAGATAGTACTTTAAAGGTAATTATTCTAGGAAATCTGAAAGATTCAAAATAAAAACTGAATAGATTTCTAAGTTACTCAGACACGTTGTTGAATTAAGGTTACTAATTTTCAGACTTCACTCATTTGAAAAAAAAACAACCCAAACATATAGTTTAATCCCTGCATTGTGTATAGTCTGAACACTGAACTGGAGGGTGGCTTTGCAAACATGCTTTGTTTCTCATTTAGGAGCACAGACAGATACTAAGAATGGGATCCCATTGCTTGATGTGAAGCTGGTCTCTCTCTGCTTTCACTGTTAGAATTGTGTCTGTTGGAAATATGTTGCTGTTACTCTTGAGCAATTTACTGTCTGGCCTTTTGCAAGTTCCTGTTTGAACATTCCTTACATGTTCTTCTCAATAAAGTCAAATGCTAGGGGCTGTGCTTGAGTCACAACAACCACATGCAATGCTACAGGCTTGGAGAAGAGTATCTGGAATGCTGCTGTCAGGAAGGTGTTGATCAACAGCTGGCTGAACAAGGGTCAACAGCGTGCACAGGTGGCCAAGAAGGCCAACTGCATCCTGGCCTATATCAGGCATACTGTGGCCAGCAGGACTAGGGAAGTGGTTGTGCCCCTGTACTCAGTACTGGTGAGGCTGCACCTTAAATGCTGTGTTCAGTTTTGGATGTCTCACTACAAGAAAGACATTAAGATGATGACCAGAGAAAAACAGTGGAGCTGGTGAAGGGTGTGGAGAGCAAAACTTTTGAGGAGTAGTTGAAGAAACTGGGATTGTTTAGTCTGGAGATAAGGAGGCCAAGGGCAGACCTTAATTCTCTCTACAATTAACTAAAAGGAGCTTGTAGTGAGGTGGATGTCAGCCTCTTCACCCTACTAATTAGTAATAGGACTAGAGGAAATGGCCTCGAGTTTGCTGTGGTGGCAGGGAATTAATGTGGCTGAGTCAGGAATTCATATAAAAATAGAGTTATATTATTTTCCCCAAAACCCACCCCTAAAACTGTACACAGAAATTAACTTAGTTTTAATTAGCAGATTCAGTTAGGTTGAGAAGATCTACAAGGATACCATAGGTAATTTGACTATTTTTGAAGTCAGAAGTTGGAAAAGGCCAAGCTGTCAAATGACAGCGTTCCCTGCTAATAATAAAGCTGAGCCAGAGTTACTCACAGGTGAGCCAGGCTGGCTGAAAGAAGGGCGGTGCAGCTGCTTGTGCCCTGGGGTTCTCTTTCAGAGGCCATTGGAGGGTCCTTAAGGCCTACTGAGCCTGCATAAAGGGTGCCAGAGCAGAGCGCCAGGGGCTCCTTCTGCAGAAGGCAGGGGAGAACTCTAAGGTGGGCACAAACTCTAAGGCGGGAACCCCAATATTTATACCTTTCCTAGACAAAGAGCAGAGTTACCACTTCCTAGGCACGAAGAGCACAGCCAATCCCCAACCCAATTCCAGGACAGGCACTGCACGGGCACCCCTGATGCAGGACGGGCCTCTTGCTCCCCCCTTCACGCCTGGAGGGGGGGGGTACAGGGGAAACAGGTCTTTTTGCACCTTTTCCTCTCGCATTCAAACCACAGAGGGAGAGGAATTTAGGGGTATACAGGACTCCAAGACAGAGTTGTGCCAGGAGAAGTTTAGATTAGATACTAGGAAAAAGTTCTCTACTGGAAGAGTGGTCAGTCATTGGAACAGGCTTCCCAGGGAAGTGGTAGAGTCACCATCCTTGGAGGTGTTAATAAAATGTATAGACATGGCAGGCACTTCATGACATGGTCTGGTGGACATGATGGTGTTGGGTTAACTTGATAATCTTAGAGGTCTTTTCAGCCTTTTTGATTCTATGATTCATTCTGAGTCTCCATTGTGCCTTGTCTCTCCTGTTTAGGCATAAGCAACTTAGAAAGTTTAACACACTGACAGTTATTTTTTTAAACAGATGAAATACAGAATTTCTCTAGCCCTTCTCTGCTTCAGAGACATAAAGGAGTGTTTGATTAAAGTCTAATATCCAGAAATATATCTGAAGACTGATTGAAAAACATCAAGGAAGAGATAAATCCCACCACTTCTCTGGAAAGCTTATTTTCCTAGTTGATTACTTTCAGAGTAAAAATCCTGAAGCTTTATTTGTATGGGGAGGTCCTTCTGATCAGGCTCCCTTCTGAATTACTGTGCATGTGCCAGGGCTACATGCTTCTCTTCTGTCATGGTTTGAATTTGGGACTGCACCATGAAAAACTTGCTCAAACCTTTTGTGAGTGCTGATCAATTGCTTGCATTGTATTAGCAGTTACAGACTTCAGCTAAGATGTCACCATTATGGGCACAGTAACACTGCTCCTGATACAATACCAACTAGGCAAAATGGAAGGTGGAAGAAGAGTCCCTCCTCTTTATACAGATGAAGAAATGAGGTTCCTTGCATGCTTTTTGGAGGTCATTTAGGATGTTTTTGAACAACCGCCACATGTTTGGCTCAGCTGAACTACTCTGATAAATGAAGGTCAGAATCTGGCTCTGAAACTTACCTGAGACAAACAGGAAATCTGCAAGAGCTCAGCAGAGAAAGAAAATCCATGTCTATAAAGCCCTACAAAAGAGCCATTTTATAGTTTTAATACATCAGAGCTCCTGTCCTATTTCTGTTTTCTGATATCCTGTTGCTTACTGCTTCATATCCTGTAAACTCAGACTGTGCACTGATGCACTCCCACATATGTGGCACCAGAACAATGTTGCTTCAGTTGTTTCAGTCTAGGTCAACTACGAATTCGGAAGCTTTTAGTCAGCAGCTGATTTGATAGTTTCACTGCCTTTAATGGATATGAACTACATAACTTGTGCCTTGTTACTTACATTTGCTCACTTTGCTCATAAAAGCATTCCTGTGGCCAGAGTACTGTGTGGCATGTGGATTCCAAGTGAGTGTTTCACAGAATCACAGAATGAACCAGGTTGGAAAAGACCTCCAGGATCATCGAGTCCAACCTATTACCCAATCCTTCTAATTAACTCACCCACGGCACTAAGTGCCTCATCCAGCCTCCCCCTAAACACCTCCAGGGACGGGGCACTCCACCACCTCCCTGGGCAGCCCATTCCAATACCAATCACTCTTGCTGTGAAGAATATAATCTTTGCTCCTTTCCCACCTCACATTTCCCCCTTTTTTCTCCCAAACTCACAGCACCTGGGTGCTGTTGCAGTCTCCTCCTACCCCAGGTGTGACCACTTTGCCCTCCCTGCTCACTCCTCTTTATAGTCGGCCCCAGAAGAGGCAGTAGCTCCAAGTTTGCCCAATGGGGCAGAGGATTCTCCTCCGATCACCACTGGTGAGTCTCCCACCCTGGTGAGTGCACTGGGTGAGTGGTGGAGGGGATCAAAAAGGCCGGGGGGCCTAGTGGCCCCCCGGTTATGTAGGACTAGGCTTGATAATTGCTCTAACATCACCCACGGGTGCTGGTTGGGCCTCCTCAGTTAGGCTGAGCTCCTCTGTGTTTAACTGCTGCTTTCTGCTCGCTTGTCAATGTGTAACATTGGTGACAGCCTGAACCAAGCTCACTACCTTTCAGTTTCTGTACAGATTTTTACCTTTTGGTTGAAATTTTCACTAGGTCTTCTCCTGAGTTCCTCTGATCATCCTTTTCTGAATTCGATCTGTAACACCTCAAGCAATACAATACTGCTGCTCTTCTCCACTACAACTTTTGGCTTGTCCATCTAATAACTTAGAATCACAGAATCAGTCAGGTTTGGAAGGGACCACAAGGATCATCTAGTTCCAACCCCCCTGACATGGGCAGGGGCACCCTACCCTAGATCAGGCTGGCCAGATCCCCATCCAGACTGGCCTTAAACATCTCCAGGGATGTGGCCTCAACCACTTCCCTGTGCACCCCATTTCAGGCTTTCACCACTCTCATGGTGAACAACTTCCTCCTCGTGTCCAGTCCGAACCTACCCACCTCCAGCTTTGCTCCATTCCCCCTAGTTCTGTCACTACCTGGTAGCCTAAAAAGTCCCTCCCCAGCTTTTTTGTAGGCCCTCTACAGATACTGGAAGGCCACAATAAGGTTACCTCGAGCCTCCTCTTCTCCAGACTCAACAGCCCCAAATCTTTCAGTCTGTCCTCACAGCAGAGCTGCTGCAGCCCTCTGATCATCCTCGTGGCCCTTCTCTGGACACGTTCCAGCACATCCACATCCTTCTTGTAATAGAGGCTCCAGAACTGGATGCAGTACTCCAGGTGAGGTCTCACCAGAGTGGAGTAGAGGGGGAGAATCACCTCCCTCGACCTGCTGGCCACACTTCTCCTGATGCAGCCCAGGATCTGGTTGGTCCTCTGGGCTGCAAGTGCACACTGCTGGCTCATGTTGAGCTTCTCATCCACCAGCACCCCCAGGTCCCTCTCCTCAGGATTGTTCTCTGGCCAGTCACTGCCCAGTCTGGATTTGTGCTTGCGATTGCCTCAACCCCAGATGCAGAGGAACTCTGAAATTATGGGATACCCTCATGGTTGGCTCAAGACCTAGCTAACTGGTTGTAAAGTAGTCCTGTTAGTTTTCATGTTGGCATATCATATTTGGCTGTTTATAGCTGTTGTTTCAGTCTTGCATTTCACTGCAATATGCAGAAGATGTTTCCTTGAGTCAGACTATTTTTAAAAAAGGATAATGTTTTGCTTGCTCTGTGGTTGATTTGCATAGATCACTCTTGTCAACTATATTAAAATTTACACATGTGAAGATGCTGGTGGCAGATTGTGATAAGGCAGATTTGACATGCATCACTCTGCATAAAAAAATGCTACAAGACATTGACATTTATAGTGTAATGCTTCAAGAAAGGACTGTATATAAATGATCATGAAATGCACATGGTTTGAACAAAGTGGATGCCAAGAAAGTGACCAGTCTTGGAGGAAAGTTTGTAGCAGAGTTCATGCTATAGATACAAACAGAGATGGAAAGGGCAGGCCAGTTATCTCCCTCTGCCCTTACTGTAGAGTTCATGCTACTGAAAGAAAAAGAACAACTACAGAGAAAACAACTCCTCCAAGATCAAAAGATGACTTTTGAAGATTTGACAGTAACATGATCGTTTGCTTGCTTACTTCTTCCTCTCTTCTTCCATTTCACATTGGGAATGCTTGAGCACTCACTGGAGATTCCCTTCTTAAACATGCTATACCTTTACTGAAAAGTTACCCCCCCTCCAAGTGGCTGCTGCAATGGCATACACCATTTCCTATGCCACCTGTAAGAAAAATTCTGTGTCAGTTAAAGAAGTGTAATTTTCCTTTTACTGGAATGGCAGACATGGCTTGCCCCTGACTTCAACTTCAAATAAATTTGGCTATTACACATAGCTCTTTTAGAACTGTAATAGTTACTTCCTTGCAACCACCCTGGTGACAGGTCACACAGCACAGCTAGTGCTTGTCAATAATGGCAGGAACCTTGAAATCTAGCCAGGCCTATAGTATGTTTCAGGATTTTAGCCCCTTCAGCTTACTGATTTTGAAATGGGGAGTCTGGGAGCTGCTTAAAGAAGTGTAGTTATCACTTACAAATTAAGCAAGCCAGGGTTTGGAAATCTTGAAGCAATAAGAAAAGCTTCAAGGGAAATCATAAAATCATCAAGCCTGGGAGAAGGCTTTAGAATTGGGTTCGTGACTTGCTGTTTGTTACTTACTGTTGACACAAAACCACTTTCTCTAACCCATTAACATCTCTTACTGTTTGATTCTGCTGGCTCATAGACTTCCCCAGGCTAAAAGAAAGTGGAATCTAATAGCGTGTTACCTCAGAAAGATGCAGCTGCCTTCTTTCACAGGCAGCTGCATCTCTTGCATCAAGAACTTGTTCACCATCCACAAGCATTTTCTTCAAACAGCTAAAACTAGAGCTATTAAGTGCTGAAACAAACTGAAGACATCTCAGAACTCACTAGGAGATGGCTGACTGCAAGTCAGCCAGTGAAAGCTTGGCATCCCAGGTGAAGATTCTACCTAGCTGTTCTCATGCACTAGAAGTCTGCTCATGCTTTCATACAAAAAAAAAAAAAAAAAAAAAAGGTAAGACATAAACTGTTTGAAAACAAACCAACCATGGGCTCTTTTGTCATGTAAAAAAAGGACAAGAAACTCACTGAGCTGAAATGCAGAGGGCCACACTTTGTGCTACATTTTATAAACTCTAGGGTTTGCAATCAAAAGGGGTCTTAAAATCCAGAACACAGAGATGCAGGCATAAGATGCCATGATGGAGGATTACACAGATAAAGCAAATAGGTATACAGTCCTCTTTTGGACATGGCCTGTGTGAGTAGATGAAATGCCATACAGTGGCACTCAAAGAAATAAGTGTCTGAGGACAGCGACCCCGCTCTGCAAACCCACAGCTTCGCCAGAGCTGAGGCAAAGCCATGCTAAGGCAACCGTCCCACCGCTGTGGCGGATTTGGCTCTCTGCAGGGGACAGCACACAGCTTGTATTGGCACTGCCAGCAGCTTCTCTCTGCCATGCCTCACACATCAGCTGTGAGGAAGGTAGATCTGTCCCAGGAAATCTGCTAAACTCTTATTTGGCCAATCCGCCTCTGGTGCCCAACAAGTCCTTGCGCTGTCTTTTTGTGTAGCAGATTGAACTGGGCATTTCCATCTCTTGCCAAAATAATACGTTTTAAATGTCGCACTGATGTATCACATTTTTTTCCCTCGTCTCATATCCCTTTTTCCTCCCACAAGAGGGCACCAACACTGCATCCTTTGAGACATTTTATTTCACAAGGAAATATGTGCCTCAAGGAAACTGGGAGGAGAGAACCCAGAGGGACCCCAAGCAGCAGGTTTCAGATTTGGAGCAGTTCCCTTCCCCTCGCGGCTCCGCAATTTTGATTCCAAGGTTTTGATGCAGAAACATCTCTGACAACAGCTGCATGAAGCCTCTAATGGTAGACAGTTGCATAAAGCCACTAAGAGGAGATGGTAGCTCACAGGCACATTCTTGACTTTAGCTTTCTGTTTTCTCTCTTGGCCCCTGCTTCAAGCAGGAAGACTACAAAAAAAGGCACCTCTGGAATTAGAAACCTTTATGTACTTTAAGTGAAACCAGTAGGGAGCTGAGAAATACCAGACACCAAATGTCTCTTGAAATAAAACATACACGAGACAGCCAACAGACAGATCTTATTCAGGAAAATCAGAGTGAAGTGAAAACACAACTAAAATTGCTGTAGAAGAGGGAGAATTTTGTGAACAGGGAGCAAGCTAAAAAAGCATTTGTGCTGCAAAACCTGACATAATGACAGCTACAGGTGAGACAAGATATATGTGGAGAAAAAGAAAATCAAGAAAGAAAAGAAATTAGTTACTGTGGTCTGTGGGTTAATGCTTACAAGTACAAAAATTCTAAAGAAAGGAAAATGTGGCTAAGTACCAGACAAGCTTCCTGTACAAGGCACAATGCCCACACGCACTCTTGCAGGCAATGAATGCCCACATTTAAGTCACTTATTTGGTTTCCTTATCTGAGATTTGTTAATGCTGCACGAGGCTACAGAGGCAGGACACAGCTACCAAAAGGGTGTTCCTGTGACTTTTTCTGGAGTTCTACTTTACTTAATCTACTGAAGAAAGTATTTTTTACACAACTCTGTGAGCAGGGGATTGCAAGAAACCCATATAATCATAGAATTGTTTAGGTTGAAAAAGACCTTAAAGATCATAGAATCATAGAATCAACCAGGTTGGAAGAGACCTCCAAGATCATTCAGTCCAACCTAGCACCCAGCCCTAGCCAGTCAACTAGACCATGGCACTAAGTGCCTCATCCAGGCTTTTCTTGAAGACTTCCAGGGATGGTGACTCCACCACCTCCCTGAGCAGCCCATTCCAATGGCAAATCACTCTCTCTAGCAAGAGCTTCCTCCTAACATCCAGCCTATATTTTCCCCAGCACAACTTGAGACTGTGTTCTCTTGTTCTGTTGCTGGTTGACTGGGAGAAGAGGCCAACCCCCACCTGGCTACAGCCTCCCTTCAGGTAGTTGTAGACAGCAGTGAGGTCACCCCTGAACCTCCTCTTCTCCAGACTGAACAACCCCAGCTCCCTCAGCCTCTCCTCATAGAATCAACCAGGTTGGAAGAGACCTCCAAGATCATCCAGCCCAACCTAGCACCCAGCCCTATCCAATCAACTAGACCATGGCACTAAGTGCCTCATCCAGTCTTTTCTTGAAGACCCCCAGGGACAGTGCCTCCACCACCTCCCTGGGCAGCCCATTCCAATGGGAAATCACTCTCTCTGTGAAGAACTTCTTCCTAATATCCAGCCTATACCTACCCTGGCACAACTTGAGACTGTGTCCCCTTGTTCTATTGCTGGTTACCTGGGAGAGGCCCCTCACCAGCTTTCTTGCCATTTTCTGGACATGTTCCAGTGTCTCAACATCTGCCTTGAATGGAGGAGTCCAGAACTGGACACAGGACTCAAGGTGTGGCCTGACCAGTGTTGAGGACAGGAGAAAGAACAACCTCCCTTGTCCTACTGGCCACGAGGATCACTGAGTCCATCCATTAACCCTATTCTACCAAGTCCACCACTAAGCCATATCCCCAAGCACCACATCTACATGACTTTTAGACACATCCATGGATGGTGACTTAACCTTTTTCCTGGATAGCCTGTTCCAATGCCTGACAACCCTTCCCAGCCTAAACCTCCCCTGGCATAGCTTGAGACCATTCCCTCTTGTTCTGTCACTAGTTACTTGGGAGAAGAGAACAACACCCACCTCTGGAGAGAGGACATTGAATGGCAGATGAGGTCTACCTCAAAGGGTGTACTTCTATATCCTCATATTCCCACCTTTCACACTTCTGGTTTAAGAAGAGCTGTAACAGTTACAACTTTTACTGCTAACATCACTCATGAAAATAGCTACCTAGATACACCTTAGAAAGAAGGGACAGTACAAACTGGTGGAATAATTTGCTGTCAGGAGATACAATTCCCACAGATTAAATGCCCCTCAGCAAAATGCATCAATTTTGCTTAGGTTAATTTTGGCAATCAAACAAAAGGGAGGAGAGAGAGTACTCTTGATGGTGTTCAGATATCACATTCCAGTGTTTTTGGAAAGAAACATTTGTATTTTCCTTCTTTTGACTGAGCTTCAAGAACATTTTGGTTTAAAGTAGTACATAAAAATGAATGAAAGAAAATCAAACTTGATCTGTAGTGCTCCATGTATTCTGAGTCACATTGATACTTACAGAACATGAAATTGCAGTAAAAGTAAAAGAATAAATATGTTAAAATTTAACAGGCATAGAATCATAGAATCAAACAGGTTGGAAGAGACCTCCAAGATCATCCAGTCCAACCTAGCACCCAGCCCTAGCCAGTCAACTAGACCATGGCACTAAATGCTTCATCCAGTCTTTTCTTGAACACCCCCAGGGACAGTGACTCCACTTCCCTGAGCAGCCCATTCCAATGGCAATCACTGTCTCTGGGAAGAGCTTCCTCCTAACATTCAGCCTATACTTCCCCTGGCACAACTCGAGACTGTGTCCCCTTGTTCTGTTGCTGGTTGTCTGGGAGAAGAGGCCAATCCCCACCTGGCTACAGCCTCCCTTCACGTAGTTGCAGACAGTAATGAGGTCACCCTTGAGCCTCCTCTTCTCCAGGCTAAACAAGCCCAGCTTCCCATGTTTCATGGTACAGGAGTAGCCATGATGTCCTCACTGTTTTCATCATATGAAGGTCTTGATAGAAAAACTAATCAAGGAACAATTAATGTTTAATGATGTAAGGAATGTAGAGATAGTAAGTCTTTGAAGTATTCTATGAAAAGACATCAGTCTTTTCAGGCCTCAAAATAAACTCTCCTGAACTTTTCAATGCTCCTGTTTCCCTAATGTCCATAAAATAATACCTTTCAGGACCATGTATTTATTGCACAGAAACCAAACCACCCTGTGACTTCTCTTCATGGACCTAGGCAAAGTGCTTACTTCTGCTAAAAGCAATTAGATTATTTGGAAAATCAGCTCAGCAAGACTGGAGCTCTGAATCAGAAAATCAGTTTCTTTTAGTATGGCCTATGCAGGTCATGTAATCAGCCCTGTAGGTACTGGCAGAGATGGGCAGATCACTCTAGTGTGGTTGCAAATGAGTTTGCCCAAAACACAGTTCACAAGCAACCACATTTTCTCTTTCAGGCTCAATACCTACTAACCTGTGAGAAAGAATATTGGCTTGCCTTATGAAGAGAAAGGGGAATAACATCAGAGAGACAAAATCCACTAACAATTGTGTAGTATTCAAATACTGTTCAAGTGTAGGCAGCAGGAATAGAGCTAAATTGTTATCAGACCCTATTTATACCTACTCATGGATGAACTGATTCATACCAGGAGCACTTGGAGAAGATGCTGGATTGTATTTACTGGTTTTCATTACAAGTATGAAAGTGGTGTTTGAATCTAGTCCTTCTATGATTTTTCATGCACCTCTTCTCTATTGAGGCATGTTTCTTGAAATGCCAGTCTTTTGCACTTTTATTCTGAAAGCAACTTTGAATAAAAATGACTGGAAGTTATAGTAGCTGCTGCACTATTTCTCACACACTTTACAACTCAGTCCCAGGTTTCACATTAAACAGTTCCACTGCCTATTTTTAAGGCTAAGTAGACAACTTCAAATGACTACTGCAAGAAAGCTATAGCAGGAACAGGCTCATGTGCTAGGCTTAGCCTATGGGGTGTCACAGAACAAATAGCCAGTTACACTCGTTTTTTAGTCTATAGCTGTTATGTGGGAGGTTATACTGAGAGATGGAAAGTATGTAAACTGGAGAAAAAGAACTCTGGACCAGTAATATGAAAACACTTATCATGTTCCATGCATTAGCAGACTAAACACTGCAGAACTGAAAGAGTTTGTGGACTCAGCATGGGCAAGATGCCAGAAATATGCAATTTCTAATCTCATCTCTGAAGCTCTAGAAAAAATATAACAGAATTAACTCACCACACTTTATTGCTGAAAAGCATCTATAAACTCAAATTGTACTTCAAATATTCTTCTATAATTAAATCATAGCTTTACTACAGTTATTTTCTTAATGGTCTTTCCAGGCCACATATCAATTAATACCTAAAGCTGTTCAAAACATGGATAGTTGTTTCCTGATGCATTGCTGGAATTGGACCTGTCCCCAATGAACAAAACTCTCTATCATTTTAGCATGAATTTTGATTTGCCCCAGAATTTGCTAGCTGCAACCACACAAGTGTTTCATAAGCTCCTGTTGGTGTCAGAATTCATTACAAAATCTGCTGCACAGGAGATGTTTCCAGCCTTTATTATTTTCCTTTTTTCTTTTTAAAAGAAGCGAGATAGTGCTTGAGGAAGATGCTAGATAAAAAGCCCTAAAGTCTTCCTTGCTACACTCCAAATCCCATGTCAAGGAACACTCATCTCTCCTCCCAGGCATGACTCTTACCCCTTTGTCTAATAAAATAATTGAAAGCTGCTCCCAGACTCTCTTGTGCTCAGCCATCACCCTTGAAATTCTCAAATATGAAGCCTAGTTGTTGGCATTTGAACTCACAATGAGTATATGGAAGTCAGAGTAATTAGTTTAATAGGCCTAGAGAGCATACAAGTTCCTCTCATGTCTGGGTCTGATCCTGCAAGGGACTGAATATTCTCAGCTGTGAATAGACACTTAGACATCCTCTTTAACTGTGGGTGTCTAAGTATTTCTGAGAAGGCCAAGACTGACTAAAATTAAAAGTCTGGATGGAAGAAGATTAATAATATTAAAGGAATGATACAGCAATTTTGCACTAGTAAAAATAAAAAAGAAATACAATAACTGTAGAAGACAATGTAGAATGGCAGCAAGAAGATAAAATTAATAGCAAGGAATGCTGTAGAGGGGAGCTGAAGGAATGAGGCTGATAATAAGACAAGAGACAGGGTAATGCTAATTCCCAAGATATCAAGCTTGGCAATAAACATGTTGGTAAAATTCTGGCTCATGAGAGTAAAGTGAAATTGTAAAGGGTAATTTTAGATAAAGTTACAAATTACCATCACATGGGAGGGACAGTACTGGTATATGTCACGACTGGCAGCACTTTGCTTGAGAAAAAAGATGAGGAAGGTGTCTAAACCAGAGCACCTGAGTCCTGTTTCTTTCCTCCCAAGGCACTTAGCTGTTATGTGGGAAGATAATTCGCAGCTGTACATCCCAGTTTTAGGAAAGAGGAATTCCTGCCAGGATCATTCACCTCCTGTGAGCCAAAAGGGTCCCCCTTCTCTTCCAGGGAACATGTTAGCATGCTGTATCTCTGCCTCTCACAAACTGAGTTGTTCCTGATTGCCTTATGTCACCTGAACTGAAAGGGCTGCTGAGATCTCTGTAAGACTCCTCTGCATGCACCTCCTGTCAGTGAAACAAGAACGCCTTGGTAAAGAGAGTAGACATCTTAACAATTTAGGAAATAAATAAAGTTAAGGGTTTGCCCCAAACTGCAAAACATAAGGGAAAGGGACACAGGCATGCAGAGAAGAAGGCAGTTCCACTGGAGAGTCCCAAGGCAATTTTGGAACAATCTGGATGCATTGTCCTTTCAGGCTTCTTGTATTTGTCTCAAACTTTTGTTGCTCTCGTATTTTTTTCATTAAGAAGTAAAATATGTTGGTATTAAACTTTGAAATAAACCCAATAATTTGTTACGTACTCTGATGCCTTCCCTAGAAAACAGACTGCCATAGCCTGCCTGCTTTATCAAAAAGGTGACTGGTTTGCTTTCAGAGTCAATTTTTCAAGCACCTTCAAGTCCTGTCCACATCACTGTTTAGAGAATTGGATTTTTCTCTACAGAAAGATATTTTTCATATCTACTGCTGCTTGTTTTAATTGCAGTGACTACAGTATTAGATAAGGCTTCAAATATTTGAGTTATAGAGTTGACTGTAGTCTCTTAACTATCCTGTTGCATAAATTCTGATTCAGCAAATATGGCATGCTGGATTCATTCTTTACATTAATGGAAATGCAGCTTTTAGTGCGGTTGGAAAACAGTGCTGGAAATTTTGATTCAGCAGCAGATTATGTGCTTGCTTCATTCATAATATTAATGGAAGTTTTAAGTGCTGTTGGAAGATATCACTGGGAAGATTTTTTTTATTCCACACTGTTTTCAAAAAATGCAGTTGAGGGCTTTTTAGAAGTGGCAGTACATTCAAATGACATAGCAAAGAGATGCAGCTCTCTTAATACACCAAGGGTCTTGTATTCAGGTACTCTGACATGGGCCCCTTCTAAGTTATGATCCTACTGTGGCCAGTAGGACGAGGGAGGTTATTCTGCCCCTGTACTCAGCACTGGTCAGGCCACACCATTAGTGCTGTGGCCAGTTCTGGGCCCCTCAATTCAAGAGAGATGTTGAGGTGCTGGAAGGTGTCCAGAGAAGGGCGACAAGGCTGGTGAGGGGCCTGGAACACAAACCCTATGAGGAGAGGCTGAGGGAGCAGGGGATGTGCAGCCTGGAGAAGAGGAGGCTCAAGGGGGACCTCATTGCTGTCTACAACTACCTGAAGGGAGGTTGTAGCCAGGTGGGGGTTGGCCTCTTCTCCCAGACAACCAGCAATAGAACAAGGGGACACAGTCTCAAGTTGTGCCAGGGGAAGTCTAGGCTGGATGTTAGGAGGAAGTTGTTGCCAGTGAGAGTGATTGGCATTGGAATGGGCTGCCCCGGGAGGTGGTGGAGTCACCGTCCCTGGAGGGGTTTAAGCAAAGCCTGGATGAGGCACTTAGTGCCATGGTCTAGTTGACTGGCTAGGACTGGATGATCTTGGAGGTCTCTTTCAACCTGGTTGATTCTATGAATATTCTATGAATGACTGACAACTGATCTGTCATGTTCTGCTGCAAGCCATTGGGATGGAGAAAGGATGTGAGCAGGAGACTAAACTGTGCAGTTAAAATCTCTCTGATTTCTTGGGTATTTGGAGGAAGGACTTAACAACTGCCAGGCCACATTTAGCAGAAAGGATTTAATGGAACGGATGTTAACATCTGGGTTGGGCAGTAAATGGCAGCTTCACTTCTTCCATGTTGTGCCTTCTTGGTGGGAGAAAGGACACAGGGGTGAGTACAGAATCTGTACATAGTAACAAAATCAATGACAAAAGCCACTGTTGTCAGGAGATGGCATGGCCTGGGAGCAGAAAGTATGTCTTGAACCTTTTATCATTAACCTGTAATAAAAACCCTGTGAAAAGTGTCCTTTGCTTTCCATAAGATACTTCACGGCAAGTTCTAAGGCTACTACAGTCTTTTGGAAGAGCTCTCCAATGTGGAATGTTTTACCCTTGAGGGCAAGGCCTGAGTAGGTAACATCATGGTGAAAAAACCTATACTCCCACTGCAGAACAAGAGGATTTCCCCCAAATGTCCTGTAACCCCAGCCTCTCAACCCTTCCCACAAAAGCACCTGAAGCCTTGCAGCTGCTCAGCTGCTTCCTCTGTAGCGCAACATGCTCAGGGCTGCTCAGAAACCCAGGCTCATTGTATCAGAGAGGTGTGGGACTTTCTGCCTAACACATCATAGTAGCCAATGTGTAGATGCTACTAAAATCAGTAAACACCTGCATGTGGTTTCAGAGCTCTGGAGAATCCAGCTGTAAGATAGGAAGATGGGAGGATGGGTGTCTGCTGGGATCCAGATATCCCCAGTGTATGAATGGATAGGTAGTAGTCATGAAGTGTATTGATCCACTTGCTAGATGCTGGAATAAAGCCCAGACCTTTGCAGACTGAGAACAGAATCTCAATTTTATGCCAGCAGAGCCACCAGGATTGCTGACTTGCAAATTTGGATCGAGTAGTGGAAAGATGGATATTTTATGAGCACAAATCCTGGATACAGTTTTACAAATTAAAGCACACAATAGTTTCTCAGTATTGTAAACTGCTGCAACGTAGTCCTATCTTAGCTTGAAGGTCAAGTTCAAATTGCATTAGACTGTAAATCAGCACAACAGAGACGATCGTTCTTAGGGAGCATCGCAGCTCTTGAGGAGCAGCATCCTGGATGAACTTAGGACTAATGCAACTATTCCAAACTCATCAGAGATATGGGCATTAACACCAACGTATTGGTAAGAGGCTTTAAGTCACAAATAATATTGCTGAACGTGGCCATCTCAGACTGCATTTTTGCTGACATCTCATTTCCTCTCTGTTTTGTGGTGAAGGCATAAACAGAGTTTATTACTAAGTCATCCTTCCTGTGGTAACAGATGGAAGTAACAAAAACAGCACCCAAAAGGACGATTATGATCTACAGTAAGCTTTTCCATACTATGGCTATTAATCTTGAGTAGTGCAAGATGGAAGTTATTTTCATGTTGAAGTGCACCCAATCTCCAAAGAAGAAAAAACATGAAAAACTGACATATGTTTCATAGAATACTATGATCCAGAGACATAAAATGCTTGAAAATTTACACAGTTCTAAAAATATTATTAATAATATTTTTTTTTTTAAGATCTGACATAAAAATTACCAGTTTTATGGACAAGAACTTGATTTTGCCTGGTTTAGATTTCAGCTAGGTTTCAGCCTTCCAGAAAAAAAGGCTGCTGCTGAACAATAGCCTACGACATGAGTAGCTGCTTCCTGCAGCTGTAAGCTCAAAGCCTGCTTTTGGATGCAGAAGGAATTTGGTGATCCTAGTCTTGACACTTTTTCAGTAGCTCACAGAAGACACTAACAAACTCACTGTCCCATTGCAAAGAAATGCAAGATCGGATTAACAGGATTCAGGGTTGAGGTGCACTGACTGAATTACAAGATGAAGCTTGTACAGAACATGCATTGTGTCTAGTTCAAGCCATAGCAATCAGGTGTTCGCTTTCATGACTCTTAAATGCACTCATAATTAAAATTTAAAAGTCTGAAGTATATACTATTCTTTCCAAGGCCCAATTATGAGTAGTAAGATTTAAGTTTAAGTTTAACTTGTCTGTTAATAGAGGGTAAAGAGCTCTTATAAATCAGTCAAATAGGAATTGCAGTTGAAGAGCTATTACTGAAGAATTGCTGTTGAGGTAAAACTAATTAATATCTGCCACTGCAAATAGTTAACTACAGAAAACTTTCCAGCTTAACTACCAGCACTATTAGACCACCAGAACTTATATCGTCAAAAGCAAAAATAGGAGAGAACACAATGTCTCTTTTGACATCAACTTTTATCTTCTCCTCTGGTGAGATTCTGAAGTCTTTTTTCATGAAACCTGACCAGAGAGAACTGAAGCCAGGTCTGGCTGCCCAATTAGCTCTAGTAATGTGGTGTCGGATCACGTTCTCAAAGAGCTTCCCCTTAACTGATCTTTTGGATCACAAAAACATAAAAAGTGACAATCTTTGAAGAAATTGAGAGGTTGCCAAGTCTCACTCAAGTGACCTGGAAATGACTGTGCTACCTTTGGGCCCTGAAGTGGTAGCCATCTCCTGAGATTGCACAAAGTAGCCTCAGGTCTCGTTCATGGCTCTGATCACACATCAGCCTATAGGGCTGCTGTTTGAAATGGAGAAGCACTATTCACATCCAACAATTAGAGTCAAGCCCACTCATTAACGTTTGTCCCTGGTGATGGACATCTATCCCGGTAAAGCACTTGCACCCTCATACCTGCACATTACTGTGTCAAAAGAGATAAAATACACATCTTAGAAGACCTAAAATACAAAATTTGTTGGCTGTCTGGTGCAATATTGGTGTTTTTCTTATTGGTGTTGGGACACCTTAGCACTAATTGCAGATTCGTAGTAGTGGAGCATTTACTGTATGAATTGTATGGGTTAATGTTTCCTAAAGCATTAGATTCAGTTTTTTGTGGTCTGTCCCAGCCTTGGAAAGCTGCTTCTCTGAAGAAAGCTTTGATTGCTTACTCAGAAATCCTAATCAGAGATTTAGCAGAAATGTTTACAGTGTGAAAATCAAGGCTCTGAGCAAGCTGGTATAACTTTGAAGCTGGCCTTTCTTCGGGAGAAAAATTGGATCAGGTTATCTCTGAAGGTCTGTTACAATGAAAACTGTTCTCTGTTTCTATGATCATGCCTTGTGTTCCACTGCACATGCCTATGTTTCTTGGGAGACAGAGGTTAATATGAGCATTCTCCCACTCAAGCCTCAATGTCATAATCTTACACCTTGGACTGCAGTGCCAATGCTCACCAACACAACTTGAGAGGCCTATTGGTTTTCTGCTATTTGGACTGCTGCTCTTTCACCTTCAGTCTGTTAATCTGCTCTAGCGCAGAGAGGCTCTCACACTTCCTGCAACCTGGAGAGAGGCCCTGGTGCTGACTGCTACTCACCTGGCCTGGATTCATGACACCTAAAAGCCAAAAGGCTTAAGTATTTTCTCCTAAGTAGCTGTGAAAGCAGATGATGGAAAAACAAGGAAGGTGATCCAGCTGGATTTGGTGTAGGAAATGTTATGAAGTAGTTTGAAAAATGGTTTCAGCTGGAGAGTTCTGACAATGGGACACTTGGCTTTCCTACTCATCACCTTTAAATTCCATATTTGACTAACAGAAATCTCTTTAAGAGGTGACAAAGAAAGCCAACCTCCAGGTCCACTAAATCATTCTCCTTTCTAAAGAGTCTAGTTTGGCTTTGTAGTTTTCAGATGACCTGTGGAAAGGAGCCGAACCACTTCCTGTCCATCTGTGTCTTGAAGATGAGTGACCGGGAAAGCAATGATTAGCTAATCCATTGTTTCAATTGAACATTGCTTAGGTCTCCCAAGAAAAGGGCATATTTTACTTTGCTCTTAGTAGTTACTACGGTAACTGCTGGCAATTTCATTTAAAAAGGGGAAAGACTAAGTTCTTCACTGGTTACCTGATTTAGTTTGTTCATGTGTGTGTGTTCATTTCTTCACTTGAAATCTGATACTACACATTAAACAGCTATCAAAGACCGTTGTCGTGGCTAGCTCAGAGACCCAGTGACAGGCCAGATTCTATCTGCTTATCTTGAACTGAAATTTCAGTGACTTCAGCAGAACTGCTTGGAAGAGTAACCCAGCAGGATGAAGTTAAAAATACTTCTTCCTTTGTATAGCTACTTTAATTTATTAACTTGAGGAAACAACTCAGATAGCTCTTTGACAGACAAAGGTTGAAGCTCAGATGTAGATCCAACCTGACCACTTTGAATTTACAACTGAGAGTGTAGGTTTGTTGCTACTCATTTTATTTATCAATTTTTTAGTGCTAAACCAGCTTCTTTCATTGTTGCTTTGCTAGTTGCCATTATGCTGAAGGCTGCAACTACCTACAAAATCACATGCAGTGTGGAAACCTCTGATCTTTCCATCTCTTTCCATTTTTTTTATATGAAAGCAAAGCTTCTTGATGCTGGAACCACAAGTTACATTCTTTGGTACACATGACAACTTGTGCCAGACTTAAAATCTAGTCCATATTTTGCATCTGGATCCAACATCATTGTAACATCATGAGGCTGAAGAAGAGAACATAAAGTCAGAACTAGCTTTAATGACAGTGCAACCTGTATGCATGTAAAACTATTGCATTGATTTTATATGTTGGGGCAGATTATAATGATCATTTAGTCTGATGCTCTATGATACACAAGTCTTCCACGCTATGAGCTCCATCAAGAAAACAACATTGATTTCTTCTGAAAAACATAACCTGTTGTAACTTGAGAACATTTGGGAACTGTTAGCAGCATAATCGATGTATCAGAAACAGCCTGTGACATCAAGAACAAGGGAAGCCAAACAGTTTAAATCAAGACAAGGAAAATACCATGAGACGATGTGAATTCATAGTTGAAAAGAACAAACTGGCAAACAGCTTAGCATGACATTATGAGAGGAAGGAAAACTGGCACAACTTCATGGAGGCTGAGAAATTGTTCTTGGAAATCAGCTAAAATACACGTCCTGGAAACATGAAATGATAACAACTATTCAGCATTTGGATCCTAGTTGCTAAACCCCCCCTCTGCTTTAACAAATCAGGCTGGTTTAGGAAGTGCTGACTTTGTGCATTTTGGCTACATCAATATGTGCTAGTTTGAGCCTAGCTGGGATATTTTGGCGAGAAGACTTAGACTATAGGTTGTGAAAAGGAAACAATGGTGATGTCTACTTCACTCACAGGCTTGCTGAGATGTATAAGAACAAGAACATAAACACAGATAATGCAGTTGTTTGCTCTCTGTCTTTGGGGTTGCACTTTTTCTCTCTCTAACCTGCCATCCATGTGACTAATCCTTCTGCTTCCCAACTCCCCTGTCTGACCCTCCAAACTTACCTTGAATGTAAGGCAAAGTCTGGGGTAGGGTAGTGGAGTGGGGAGAAGGTGGAAGGGTGGTTGAGAGCCCCTCCTGGGGACTCTGGATTCTGGGAGGGCTGTTGTGTTTCTGTATTACCTGTTTAACTTGTATATTTCTGTATATATTGTAAGTATCTGCTTGTATATTGTGCTAAGCTGTAAATATAAACGTTCAATCAATTTCCAAATCAACTAAGACTAGTCTGGGTGATTTTCTTAAGCATGGAGGGGCAGGTAACATCCAAACCATCACACAACAATACTTCAATAACATTTAGGAAATAAATTTCACAGGAAAACCTTGGGTGTTCAATTAGTTTGAAATGTTTTAGGGTAGGAATGTATAATGAAATTTCAAGGACAATGGTGGCTTGAAGTTTTGTGGCTCATGTGAGATTTCTGTAGTCCAATATAACCTCAAGCTGTACATATGGTATTAGAGAGGAAAAAGAAAAAATGAAGGTAAAGAAGACAAAGTTCCTGGTTGGAGAAAGCAGAGTGCAGAATGGCATCTCACTGAAGGGAGCATTTTCTGGCTTCTCACTTTTTCTTTGGCTTCTTCATGCACTGGTGCTTTGTTTAGATGGAGTGACTAGAAAATGCTGTACCTTCAAATGTCATCTCTATTGCTGGCCAACCCTCTGAAAACTTGAGCAATGCTAACTGAACAGCATCTAAACACACTAAGATTTACTTTGCAAAATTAGCTCCCTCTCTGTGTAAATTATGGACAGAGAACAGTCAAACCACAAGCCTGGAAAAGCCTGTGAAAATGTGTCTGGCCCTCTGAAATTGCAGCTGATAAAAAATCAAGGACAAACTCTGAAAGCTGGGGAGGAGTGAGGCTTGGGGGATATGTAGATGGCAGAGATGTGAGAAGCAAGGGAGAGAGTGCAATCACACTGGGTGATTTTGGATTTTGCAGCTCACATTTAACAGACAAAAGCTTTCCTATCTCATTCTCTTATTGCAGTTCTGTCATGCATTCTTCCTTGTGGAGAAGGGTCCCTGCTCTGAGTACTCCTAGTATGCCCCAGAAGTATGCCTGTCAGATTTATTGGGAATTCTGGAAGGAGATGGCTAAAGCACTCAAACAATGGAATATTTTTAGGGTTTAATTTCAAATAAGAATGCCTTCTAAAAGAAGGGCACAGTTTAGGGAAAGGAAGACAGAGGGAAGACTATCATCCCTGAAGGCCTCATGGCAGAGGAACCAACTTTGGGAATCCTCAATGTGTGATGTGCTGAGCTGACTTCCTTCTTCAGAGTAAACATGGTACTGGGCCAGCTGGGTGCCTTCTGGAGACCTTGGGCCATCTGGGCCAGAGGCTACAAGCTTTCACAACATACAAGGAAACTTGACTGTAGTATTTGTGACTGCTCAGCTTCTCCTCCTTCCCAAGGCAAGGCTGCTTCTAGACAGATTGCCATAAATAACTTTGAGACGGATGAGGTAGAAGATCTTCAGTATCCACAATGTCTAAGCTATTGACATTAGGATGGAAAAAGAGAGAAGGAAAAGGAGATCAACAGATCCCCAGTGGAATGAAGAAATTCCTCACAAAGCCAGCTAACAGTCTCAGAAAGAGCCCTTCAAATCCCTGCTATCAGAAAATTCATAATATTCTTAGTATGAGAACCTCTAACTCACATGCCTTCTTTCCTAAATCTTTACTACAGACCAAGGGGAACTCTGATGATCCATTTAAATTAATAGAAATTGAATTTCATGCCAAAATCCTAATACTGGTGTAGACAAAGAGAGAAGAGGAGGAGATGATCTTACCTTGTATGTAATGTCACAATCTGCCCATCGACAACTTAATATCTCTAACTCCACTCTAAAGTGGAGTTTAAAAGAAGATTGCACACACAGGTATTGCACAACATTTCTTTGCTGTCCTTCATGGCAGATGAGACTCCTGTGTGTTCATTATCTTCATAAGATTTTGTGGAAGAAACTCTATTTTGTGTCCCTTCAAGGTCATAAATCTATAAACACAGCCTTGCAAACTCCATGGACTGGCTAGAGGTTCAGTTGTGGCAAGGAGTAATGCCTGATGGGCATAGCAAGAGGGGATCTCTGAGTATTAATTTCTTCTTTGCTGCAACAATCCTAACCAAATCAGTTATTTCCCAAGTCTCAATTCTCTGATTTGTGACATGTGGCATCTACCACTGCTTGCCCTTCCTCTTTAGGTTGTTTGCTCTTCAAGACAATATCGACCACATACTATGCATTTATACAACGGCTAGCAAAGCAGTGCTGCTCAGAGCTGCTCTGCCAGCATGGAATGCATTAACTCTCTCATTCACCTTGTCTCTACTATTTGACTGCCTATTTAGTGGCACACGTGCGATGGACTCACATAATTTCATGTATATGTGTATTCATGTTGGCTCATGCAGGAATGTCTCTAGATTAAACATTTTGTTGTAGTATCAGCTCATTTTACAGGTGAATGAAGATGCTCCAGAGATAATGTGATTTCTTTTTTCACTGGGACAATGCTGTTGAAAGAGGGTTATACTTTATCTTTGAGAAACGATATATGAGCCCATTTAGCAGCCTTTTCACTTAACCATGCAGAACACTCAAAGGAAAGTATTTTTCCATGACTGCTTCAAGTGAAGTTCTCATCAGTTCAGGAGTGATGGGAAAGGGTTTTTAAAAGACACTGACCAGCTGAAGAGAGCCCAAAGGAGACCAAGAATGATCCAACATCTAGAAGTATGTGATTTACAGGAAAGGATGAAATCAATTAGGATTGCTTATTCTAAAAGAGACTTGGAGAAGACATGATAAGTCTTCCAATATATTAAAGTCTGCTGCACAAATGAGGGATAACCTGTTTTCTCATGGTGTATATAATGAGAAATAATGGATTGAAATTGCTTACATGGCAGACCTAAGTAAGATACTCAGAAAAGCTTTCTCAGGGTATAAAGCACTGGAATTGAATGACTGCACAGTCTCCATTACATGGTGTCAGAATTGGCACACATACAATACTTCTTTCCTTCTTTCAGACTGAGGGCCACAATAGATGACCTCCCTCCCAATCCTGTGATTGTTTGTACTCCTAGATCTGTCTTCATGTATAATGCAGAAACTCTTCACACTGAGCAATAGAGATAATACAGAAACCAGCATAAATGAAATCTTGCACTGCATGAAATCATCACTACTTGAAGTACAGGAAATACTTCTGAAGGGCTTCATTTTATTGCTTATTATTAATTTTATGTCAGATATGAGCTTTATTGGTATTAACTTGATTGGTTGCTGCACACTAGTGCTGAATATTTGATCCAGAAAGAAAAAAATGTAATGAAAATCCTTGGATATTGTTATTTTATGTTAGATGAGCAGACCTCTAAACTTGCAGCAAGCTTGGCAAAAGCAGGTGCTTTTACACAAAGAAAGCCCAAATGGACTCTGTGGACTTTTGCCATTTGAGCAGCTGCCCACATCTGCCTAGAAGTCCAGGAGCACCAGCAGACACATTTCTAGTCCTTCACCCTGGCAACAGCCTTGAAAATCAATCTTGAGCTTTGAGAGATTGTCATTGATTTTTCCTTAAGATCACAGGTTATTCACAGTTTCTTCTGCAGCCCCATGCTGGATCCAAAATGCCTTTTTCCTGTATTATCACTTTTTTTTCCTTTCCCCTCTTAAATAAACTGCTGAGAACATTGTCAATGCTTAAGTTACAACAATAACAACAGGAATAATAGTGCAGTCAGGTTTAGCCCTCACAGGATAACACTGAATTGATCAAACATGAAACTACATATTATCTGATGCATGAATAATGCTGGTAAAAGCTATTATTTTTTCATTATCAACACAGCTAAAAATCAATAAAGTTTCTGTAATGCTTTAATCATTTCAAAACTATAATTTCAGAACACCTTGTTCTTTTGAGAAAAACACCTATTGGGTATTTGACACAGCACAAATGGCACTGGCACACAAGAGTTCATCCACATCGACTTCATAATCTTTCCTTCCCTCTCTGAAAAATAGCTTCTGTGCTCCTGGCTTCCTTGCTGAGACCATCCCTGACTGCTCTACACAAAACCACTGAGGTCCCCAGGCTGCAGCCATGGGCATGTGAGTGTGTGGTATAGCAAAAGTTCATCCTCTATGACAAGGCAAAACCAGACAGCTGGGAGCTGGAGCTGTAATAGCCACAGAGATATCTAAAGATGTTGAAGCAAATTCACTGAGTGGTTCCATTCAGCACCCCATGCTCCACTGAAACAAACTCACAGGCACCCCAACTAGCAGTGAATCACTTGACTTGTAGTATGAGAGGGGCAAAGGCTCACATCCAAGGAGGATGACAGTCATCAACTAGGGGCTACATCAGAAACGTGGCGCAAGAGAAGGTGCCAATTATCTCCTAGCTGTCTGACCAAAGTGGAAATTCAATAAATGAGTAGGAGAAAACATGGAGTGAAGGGCCAAACTCACTCCTTGCACATTCAGGTATAATTCTATTCACTGATACAATTCTATTCTTCTAACTGAAGATTTGGCCCAGAAACAGAAAGTGATCAAACCAAAATAATTACATGCTGCTGCAATGAAATGAAGTACATCTGTGGAAGCATGTATCTTCTTTTATTTCCTGAGAAATGATCCTTGTATATAGGAAGGATTTCCAAGAAGTCAGCAAGAAGAGATTCTGAGGAAGGAAGGCTGCACCCCTCCTATATTATTAAGTGCAATTTGCTACATGTGTCAAAAATGCTCTGCCAAATTCTTAAGACAAAGATGGATTCTAACAGTAAAATGGTGTGTCATTAATTAGACAGGACCTAGTGTGGCTTGCAGAACAACTGCAGCATGAAAAGTAAAGCTAATGACAGTGTGAGGCTCACAAAAGGATTGCACAGCAGAGCCATGTATATACTGTCCCCAGACATCTGAATTCTCACATTGTTCTGATTTTGAAAGGTGTCATATGGCGGCACAGCAGGCTAATGATGTAGCATGTTCAGAGGAATTGGTTTAAGAGGCTTTTTTCTCTCCAACCCAATGAAAAATAGTAGATACAGTGATTTTTTGGATCTTAATGGGATCATACTGTTCTTTCCTCACATTGTCAACTTCACTTAATTTCCTCCTTCCCATTAATGTGTCTAATGCATATGCCAGGCGGAAGCTTGACACGCTAGTGGCAAACAGACTGTTGTACGAAGGCGGCAAAGTGTTAAAACAATTGAGCAAGTGAGTACTAAAGTTTGCTGCTCTGGCCATATGGTACAGTGTTTAATTTCCCAGAGTGAAAGAACGTGGCTGTCATAGAAAAAGATGATGAATAAATTTACTTGGGGCAACTTATTATAATGAAGAATGGCTTCTCAGAGGAAGCAAACAGGGGAGTTTAGAGTCTGATGAGAAGCATATGGGAAGCATTAAGATATAAGCAAGAGTAGCAAGGCTGTGTGCTTTAAAAATAAAAGACATTTAATCGATGCTTGTTGCTGGTGTTGACATATGGAAGTGAGAAATAGGTTTTGATTTGGAAGACAGGAAGAAGGTTAATAGCAGTAAAGGTGGTTGTGGAGTGATTGATACTCAGAATAACTAAGGCAGAAAGGGAGAGAGCACTTCAGGCAGTCAGGCAACATACTCAGGAGAACACTGTAATCCAGGAAACAAAGAATGTGAAACGACTGGGCAGGTTGCTGGCTGTAAGGAGAACTGACAGGCCAAACTATCAATGATCACTTAGTAGTCTATAGCCAGCAGGCGAGACTGAGACAGGGAAGAGTGGCAGGGCTGGCCATGCAAGGGCCAAGTGCAGGAGAATGGCTGTTTCTCAGGATCAGCCTGGTGCAGAACCCCTGCGTGGTGAAGGATGGAAGCAGACAGGGTGGGAAGGAAACAAGAAGAGTGATATATGAGGATGATCTAGCGCTGCTGTCCTCTGTGTGTATATTTTCCCAGCATGTATGCAAGACAGATGAAGGAGAGTGAATGAGGTTGCATAACTCTTTCCTTGTGTCAGCAAGTGCTTTATGTGGGCATTTTCTAGCTCACAATCTAAAGGGTAATGTCTGCCCTTCCCTCTCTGATGCAATGCTCCCACAACCCACAGGTATTGCACAGGAGGAACTAAGAAGTGTTCCCAAATATCTGCAGTAGGGAGTGACAGTTGGGCAAAGCAGCCTGACCTTGCCTCCCCCAGTCCCTGCTCCTCAAGCAGTCCTGCCAGCCACCTGAGTGCAAGGCTCACAGCAGCTTTAAAATTCCATGTGGGCTGCTCACCCACCTCCATGCATGGGTAAGATAAGGCCGAAGATTTCTTACTCACAAACAGACTTCCTTGCATGGTCAAAATCTCTCACCTCATCCTTTCCTAAAGCCTGGGCCAGTAAGGTATAGCATCAACCTCTAAGGACTCTTTTTAAGCTACACGAGGCCAGCTAGAGCCTGGTGCCAGTCTTCAGAGACTGCAAGCTGCATTATTTGCAAGAATTTGCCTCCTCCTCCAACATGCATCTCCAATTGCCCAAGGTGTGCAAAGGTTCAGAGGAGCTAAACTGAAGTAATATTTTTCTCCTTGCATTAGATTTCTATTAAATCCAGCTTCCCAGAGGTGAAAGGTGAACTCATGAGCTGTCATATGATTTAGCATTTAATACCAGCTTATTCTGCCTGTTTCTGTTATTTTCTTGAGATGACAGTCATAACTCTAGCACACAGAATTCATTTTCACTTGTTAAGTGCTGACATTACATCTAGATAATAAACAACATATAATATGACTGCACAGTTAACCAACTGCACACTGCAGGTACTTTTCATTTTTCAAGTAGAGAATTGTGCTAGCCTGACCTTTATGCTATGCAAGGTTGAGGAAGATATTTTAGAATGAAAAGCTGCTGACATAAGTTTAAAAGAAAATATAGCACAGAGTTTTACTTTCCAAGGCAATGATTGCCTTTTACTAATTGGGCTTTGATAATGCATTTATCACACAGTATCACAGTATCATCAGGGTTGGAAGAGACCTCACAGATCATCAAGTCCAACCCTTTACCACAGAGCTCAACGCTAGACCATGGCACCAAGTGCCACGTCCAATCCTGCCTTGAACAGCTCCAGGGATGGTGACTCCACCACCTCCCCGGGCAGCCCATTCCAGTGTCCAATGACTCTCTCAGTGAAGAACTTTCTCCTCACCTCGAGCCTAAATTTCCCCCAGTGTAGCTTGAGGCTGTGTCCTCTCGTTCTGGTGCTGGCCACCTGAGAGAAGAGAGCAACCTCCCCCTGGCCACAACCACCCCTCAGGTAGTTGTAGACAGCAATAAGGTCACCCCTGAGCCTCCTCTTCTCCAGGCTAACCAATCCCAGCTCCCTCAGCCTTTCCTCGTAGGGCTGTGCTTAAGGTCTCTCACCAGCCTCGTCGCCCTTCTCTGGACACGCTCAAGCATCTCAATGTCCCTCCTAAACTGGGGGGCCCAGAACTGAACACTTAAGTACTTAAGGTGAGGTCTAACCAGTGCAGAGTACAGGGGCAGAATGCCCTCCCTGCTCCTGCTGACCACACCATTCCTGAGGCAGGCCAGGATGCCACTGGCTCTCTTGGCCACCTGGGCACACTGCTGGCTCATGTTCAGGCAGGTATCAATCAGCACCCCCAGATCCCTTTCTGTTTGGCTGCTCTCCAGCCACTCTGACCCCAGATTTAATATGATACAATACAGAAAGATGCAAGTTTAACTGGAGAGAGTGGACAGCTTTACAGTTGTAAGAGAACTTCATAAAAGGAATGAGGCAATGGTATCTCTATGCAGAAGACATTTATGGTGGGACATTGCTTAGTGTCAGCTCTCAACAACTACTGTTGAAACCAGTCTCATACTGTAACTTGATGACCTTGGCATAAAGAGCTGGTGTACACAGAAGTGATTAACAGATTGTTGTGGGTTGGATTTGCAGCCCAACAAGCTGGAAATTTACCCTCTGGAATAAAATTACCATACTTACCCAGAATTGAGGAAGTTAAATGAAATTATATATGCAAAGGTGGACTAAATATAAATATAAAATGCAATAAACATGTCCAAGGTATATGTATGTATATTTACAGTTCAATAACAACACCATACCTGGTTGTACAATATTTCAGCTCCCTCCCCCCATTACTCTCCAGGACACAAAGCCCAGAGCAGCTTTACACAGCCAACCTGCTCTCCTCCACCCTGTACCAGTCAAACCAAGAAGACAAACAAGTAGCAAGCAAGGTTACAGAGCAGAGAAGCCAGAAGCCAAGCAGTAGGCAGCCAGAGAGAGAGGGACAGAGCAAGTTTGTACAGCAAAATATAAGATAGTCATCAGACCAGTGAAATTAGATAAACATATCTTCTTATAGTTTTGTGTTCAATCCCTAAATTGTTTGTCCTTTATTGTGCTAGTTTGAGGCAAATTGGAATGTTTTAGTGAGAGAAACTATAGGCTGTGTAAAGGAAATAATGGTGATGTCTACTTCACTCATAGGCTTGCTGAGATGTGTAAAAACAAGAATATAAACATAGATAAGAGAGTGGGTCTCTGTCACAGCTGGTGTCTGTGCTTTTCTCCCTGGGCTGCTGCTTCTGGGTAACTAACCCTTCTGCTTTCTAATTTCCCTTGCCAATCCTTGCAGCTCACCTTGCACATAAGGCAAACTTTGGGATAAGTTAGAGGGGTGGAAAAAAGGTGGAAGGGTGGTTGAGAACCCCTCCTGGGGACTGTGATTTCTGGGAGGGCTGTTGTGTTTCTGTATTGCCTTTAACTAGTATATTTCTGCACATAGCTGTATGTATATTGTAAATATCTGCTTGTATTTTGTGCTAATCTGTAAACATAAAGCTTCATTCCTTAACTTCCAGCTTAGCTGAGTCTAGTCTGGATGATTTCATAAGAGTGGGGGAGCAGGTAACACCCAAACCATCTGGAGAAAAGGAAGGAGCAGATTGCTGTGTATCAAGACATTGTTATCACAGTATCACAGTATCACCAGGGTTGGAAGAGACCTCACAGATCATCAAGTCCAACCCTTTACCACAGAGCTCAAGGCTAGACCATGGCACCAAGTGCCACGTCCAACCTTGCCTTGAACTGCCCCAGGGACGGCGACTCCACCACCTCCCCGGGCAGCCCATTCCAGTGTCCAATGACTCTCTCAGTGAAGAACTTTCTCCTCACCTCGAGCCTAAATTTCCCCTGGCGCAGCCTGAGGCTGTGTCCTCTTGTTCTGGTGCTGGCCACCTGAGAGAAGAGAGCAACCTCCCCCTGGCCACAACCACCCCTCAGGTAGTTGTAGACAGCAACTCACAGGGAAAAAATATGGACCTTAAGCAAAAAATGCTGGAGAAAAAGAGAAGAAGAAAAAATAGGTCTAAACCAACCAGGAGTAGACTCTGACTAGAAATCAGTCTTCCAGAATAAGATTTCTATCTAGTTTCAAGTGGGACCTGATATGATTGTGAATCTGTATACCCTGGTTAGCAACTGAGTTAACTATAGTCTGTATTTACATATTCATAAACATTGAACAAATAGCAGGCATGCTAAAAAGAAATAGACACAATCCTGCTTTGGACTAATCTGGCACTCCTGAGATCACAGACTGTCATGTTCCCAGCCTCCAAGTAGTAAGCAAACATGGTCAGTGCAAGCAACACTATAATTGGTGTCACTTTGCTCTGCATCACAGGAGGAAGAATAGGAAAAAGAACAATTCTGGAGTGGACCTGGCTCACATCAGCAGCTGGGAAGAATTCCAGAATAAGGGATTGAGAAAGATGACAAAGAATCATATGAGTTTACTAAGTTCTGGCCCCATAGAGCTGAGAGAATGAAAAATCTCTCTTAACCGTAGGAGAGCAGCAGCATTGTTCACTGGGTTGTCTGGAGGTCTCTAGAGATCAGAGGAGGTCATTTGTACACATGTGGCAGTGCTACAATCAGTCCCTTCCCCTATCTCCTTTGGCCAGATGCAGGAGAAGGTAAGGTGAGTGCAAGGTTTAGCAGAGTGTGGAGTGAATTTATGCGTTATGATTCACTGTTTCTTCAAAAGGAGTGGTGTCATACACCTGGGGTTTGAAGGCTTGCTCTACTAACTAACCCTCTAGACTTCCAAATAAAAGACTTCTGGGGATTCAAGGGCAGCTCACATTCCCCTCCTCCCAACCATCAATCCATCTCAGGCTGGAATTTAATTAAATATTTAATGAGCACACCAGACTAAGATGAAATATCATGTTTAATTTTAAAATCATACTTTCACTTATTAGACCTTTCATACATCGATTTGGTTTAAAAAGATAATATTCCTTTAATTTTCTTATAAAGGCCACAAAATGTAATTAATGAGAAAAGATTAATTTTTAAGAGTTTGAGACAGGTAGTTACAGAGAATTAAAAAAAAGGTGCAAAACTTGTCTCATGAGTGTGCTAAGGTACTAGGAAATAACTCTGGACCAGCCTGCCTGTTAAGCCAGACAGCTTCAGTAAGTGTCTGCTTTATTGGTGGGCACTTTTTTTACTCCCTAAGAAATCTCTGGAAGGAGGAAGAATGTTTTTCTTGCAGCAAGCAATATAAAAAAGTGTTAATAAAAGATATTCTTTAACAAGACCTGGGAAAATGAACTACATCGTCAGTTGTTAGGAATTGCCACAGGTCACTTAAAACAAATTGTGCAGCTCTGGTGAGTAAACCCAAACTGAGCTCAAAGAAGCAATGAGCTATTACCACAGCTAAGGAGCTGGCCAAAAATCCTACCCTGTGTTTCTGAAACTACAGCCCTGTCAGCCTGACCTCGGTGCCAGCAAGGTGATGGAACAGGTCATCCTGAGTGCCATTGCAAAGCACCTACAGAATGGCCAAGGGATCAGGCCCAGCCAGCATGGGTTTAGGAAGGGCAGGTCCTACCTGACCAACATAATCTCCTTTCAAGATCAGGTTACCTGCCTGGTGAATGTGGGGCAGGCTGTGGATGTAGTTTACCTGGACTTCAGCAAAGCCTTTGACACCATCTGCCACAAGAAGCTCCTGGCAAAGCTGGCAGCTCATGGCTTGGACAGGTTCGCTCTGATATGGGTCAAGAACTGTCTGGATGGCCAGACCCAGAGAGTGGTGGTGAATGGTGCCACATCCAGTTGGCAGCCAGTAGAACACACACTAGTGGTGTTCCCCAAGGATCAGTGCTGGGCCCAGTCCTGATCAATATCTTTATTGATGATCTGGACAGAGGGGATTGAGTCCAGCATCAGTAAGTTTGCAGATGACACCAAGCTAGGAGCAGGTGTTGATCTGTTGGAGGGTAGGAGAGCCCTGCAGAGAGACCTTGGCAGGCTGGATGGGTGGGCAGAGGCCAATGGGATGAGATTTAACAAGGCCAAGTGCAGGGTTCTGCACTTTGGTCACAACAACCCCAAGCAGTGCTACAGGCTGGGGACAGAGTGGCTGGAGAGCAGGCAGGCAGAGTGGGACCTGGGGGTACTGGTAGATAGAAGGCTGAAGATGAGCCAGTGGTGTGCCCAGGTGGCCATGAGAGCCAATGGCATCCTGGCCTGGATCAGGAACAGTGTGGCCAGTAGGACAAGGGAGGTTATTCTTCTTTTGTACTCAGAGCTGGTCAGGCCACACCTTGAGTCCTGTGTCCAGTTCTGGGCCCGTCAATTCAAGAGAGATGTTGAGGTGCTGAAACGTGTCCAGAGAAGGTTGATGAAGCTGGTGAGAGGCCTGGAACACAGCCCTGTGAGGAGAGGCTGAGGGAGCTGGGGTTGTTTAGCCTGGAGAAGAAGAGTCTAAGAGGTGATCTCATCGCCATCTACAATTCTGTGAAGAGAGGCTGTAGCCAGGTGGGGGTTGGTCTCTTCTCCCAGGCAACCACCAACAGAACAAGGGGACACAGTGTCGAATTGCGCCAGGGGATGTCTAGGCTGGATGTCAGGAGGAAGCTGTTGCCAGAGAGAGTGATTGGCATTGGAATGGGCTGCCCAGGGTGGTGGTGGAGTCACCATCCCTGGAGGTGTTCAAGAAAATATTATGTGAGGCACTTTGTACTATGGTCTAGTTGATTGGCTAGGGTTGGGTGATAGGTTGGACTGGATGATCTTGGAGGTTTCTGTTAACCTGGTTGATTCTATGATTTTAGGAAAGAGAAGTTGGGAAAAGTGACAGGAGGTTAGAGAGAAAATTAAATAGCCCAGCTCCTTGAGCACTCACTTACGTCAGTGCAGCTACATTCATCCAAGCCAGTCAAGAACTGAGACTAGGGAAAGGACATTCATCTGAGGCAGATGAGGCTTTGAGAGTTAGTCTTCAACTCCCAGAAATATAGCTAGAAAAACATATGCATTTTTAACATGAGTCATCCCTGAATAAAGCATAGCTGAATTCTAGGAAACAAATTGATTGTGTAAATCCAAAAACTAGTTCAGGAACTCCTGAACATAAAGCAACTGAAGTTTACTTCTTTCTGCTGAGACACAATTTAACTTTCCTCTGTGTGCATGCTCACTCTTTCACTTGCTCTGAGGAGGATCCAGCAAAGCATGTGGATTCTGCCACCAGAACAAGTCCTCCATCTGGAGATGGAGAGACAAAAATGATAAAGATATCAGAGCACCTGTCACAAAAAAAGAGGCTGAGACACACAGGATTATTTAACCTGGGGAGGAGGAAATTGAGATGGATCCTGCAAGTGTCTATAAATATAAGACAGAGGAAGGAAAGAAGACATGGGCTTCCCAGTTGTGCTCAGTGGCACAACAAGTGACAGTGTTCACAAACTAAAATAGAAGAAATTTGACTTAAACAAAGAAAAAAATGTTCACCAGGAATGTGATAGGACACTCCTGACACATTTGTGCTTTGAGCAAGGGAGTAGACTATACAGTCTCCAGAGATGCCTGCCAACCTCAGCCACTCTGCGATACCATGAAATACTGCTCACTGAAAGCTGCTATGAGGCTTGCATCATTTGGGGTAGTCATCTCAGTAAGTCTAAGAGAGTCACAGAGTTCCAGTAAAATTAATTAGCAAGTACTCCTTTGTCTGAAGAGATCCTAGGTCATTTTTTCACCTCTTCCAGTGTCCTTTTTTGCCCTGTCACCTCAGGCTTCCTGATAATTATATAACAAGTACACTTCATGATGAAGTGATTATAGACTGGGAGTTGGAATGACACTCAGCACAAATCATATTTTCACCTATGTATGTGCTGTAGACCTGTGACCTCGTTGCAGCTCTATCATACACACTCTGTAAGAACAAAACCCTGTTCAGTACCTCTTAAGCCAGCCACCCAGGCTGCTCTTTGCAGAACAAGCAACATACCTGCTTTCATGTCTACTTGAGGGATGTAATTATATGAATACAGGGAGGCTGTGTGTACAGGTGCATGGTTATGTACTTACTGTTCAAGTATGAAAGCCAAAAAAGCACATTATGTATACCCTCAAGTGGTTGCCTTGTAGAGTAATTGCACTTGCAGCCTACAATCTGGAGTGACTAGATAAATGTGCACAATTACTTTGTAAAACTGAAAGGGATTCCCTTTATCCATGTTGAAATTTGCCTTCAAGAATACTGGAGATACCTGCTTTAATTCTTGTGGGAGTGAATGGTAATAGACCGTAAATTCTACTCCTTATCTTTATAGAATCATTCTCTTAGATCTCAAAAAGTAAAACTCACATGAAAAAAAAAGAATATATTTTCTAGTACAAAGAGCCAGATCTTATTCTTTGAAGTAAGCAGTTGGGAGATGAGTGGCCATTAATTCCTTGCAATTTATAGAAGTCATCAAGCATAGGTTTATTTAGCATTAAACTTCTGAAACTCACTAATTTCTCACTCTTTTCCCAGATTTATTCCTTTCCTCAGTGTTACAGCAACTGTGAACGTAATTCTCCACTAGTCAGATCCAATATTTCATTTGGAAGAAAGAGGCTCAGATCATCTCCTGTCCTGAGAGATTGTCAGCAACAGTAATACCTAATTTAGAGCAATCACAGTGCAGGCAGCACTGGAGTCTGGAAGCGTTCAAACTCGTGTAGGAACGTGACTGCATGCAAAAAGACCCCAGCAACACTAACACTTCAACATGAAGCTGGATATATGGAAAGTGACACCGGTGCTTGTCTAAGGTGGATGCCTACCAGCTAACAAGGAAATGTTAAAGAGAAGCATTACTCTAAATACCATGTCCAGATTTGCATAAGGAGTCAGTGGATATATGGTTAATGGCAGCATGCAGGAGAGCCAGTCTGGAAGAGTTCACGTGGGGAAACCTCATGGAAAAGGCAATGTGATCTTACTTACCACTGTGCAAAATCCTGGGAAACATTTATATTCTGATATCAATAATAAGTCACAGGAAATTATTACAGTGTTGGTTAAGTACTTGTGAGCTCACATTTGAGATGCTTTATGCCCTTCTGGTCACCTTATAAAAGAAGGATATTGTGGAAAAGTACCAGAGGGCAACAGAGATGACTCAGACACACAGTCGTTTTTAGAAAGGTTAGGTAAACTGAATCTGCATTCTTCAACAACCAAAAAAAAAAAAAAGGACATTATAAGGCTTACAAAAGTACTGCAGGCAACTTCTGAGAGCAAAAGAAAAAGCTGCTGTAGCCTACTTGAGCTAGGGTGCATGAATGTCATCAACAAAGAACAGACAAACTAAAAGGACTGAGGAATAAATTATCTGACAGAGAAATGGAAAGCTGCTAAATAAAAAAAGTTGAAACAATATAAGGGCAAAGGAATTATTTAGAGAGGGGGAAAACTATAGTCTGACAGGATAAGATAACCTTGGGCAGCTCTTTTTAAATAAGGAATAAAATATTAATCCAGATGGGTTTCTGTAAGTGGTGTATTGGAAGAAAAGCACACTTGGCTGCATAATGTGTGATTGTAGGAGTCACTGATATGAGGAGTATTAAATGCTACATGATAAGCAGTTGACCACAAGATGTATTTCACTCTTGATCATCAAAATGGAATTATACCATCAACAAGAAAAATGTGAGACGGATGGGAAATGCCACAGATTTCCTGTTTTCTGGGTTTCAAATAAATTAGATGGTCTCACAGGACCAGAAGGGATAACAGTACTCCAAAATCCTTGAATATTATAGACTGTAGGAAGAAATCCCCTGGATATCAGAGCATGTTAGGAGGTCTGAAACACTGGGTTTTTTTGGGACTGTCTGCTCTCATGCTGTGCTTCCAGGAACACTGCTGTGGTAGCAGAGGATTTTTCAGGAGACACGTTCTTCTCCTCTTCCAATGGATGGAAGCAATGTGGAGGGAGTTCTCACAGGATGTTTCACAAGGAGAATCTTCACAGTTGGATGCAGACTGATCTTCTTAGGGATTCTTCCTCCTATCTTTTTGCTTCCTTGCCCCATCATAACCAGTAACATCTGTGAAAGCCTGTGCGGGGTTACAGCTACAGGTAATAGCAAAATTGAATTTCTCCCAGCTGGATACCCACCATACCCTCATTTGTGTAGGGCCAGCTCCTAGGTGGAGCTGGGAGAATGGCTCATTGCAGCCATGGGATGGGAACAATACCCGAGCGCCTTTAGGTCTGCTTAGAGTGGTTCTTATTTGCCTCTCTAGATGTGGGGCAGGCAAGAAGGGTTTTGGTAGTAGGTGGCCTCTGCCATGCAGCAGGGTGACTCTCTGTTGGTCCCTGGAGAAACCAGTGCTGGCTGAGGGAAATGCAGAGCAAGCAGCAACTGGTGCAACTGAGCCCAGTTACCAAATAAGCAGGGACCAGCACCATGCTTCATCCTGCTTAGCAGGCAAAGGAGCTCTGTCCCTTTGTCTCTCAATTCACGGCAGATCTCATGCAGATCTCAGCCACTTCATAGTGAGTTCTTAAAGCAGGAAAAAATTGTCACTCCTTTCTGAGCCCCACTTTCCTGGCAGTGTTTAGGGAGGTTCCCTTGTGTTTATCCAAGGAGACAGAAGAGAGTCTGAGTTACAGATAGGATTTTGTAATGCAAGGCTCATACAGCAAAGGACAATACTAAATTCTTGACAAAGGGGTTTTATGGCAAAGGGAGCAGAAACATGCTCTCTAATAGCAGTGCTGGAGTGGGTGATAATCAGTCTGGGAACTGCTGAACTTCTCCTGTTGCTCCCCTAGGTCTTACATACCTAGACATGTGCAAATACCACTCTATGTTTTTCCAACCTCTACTAATGATGGCAGGAAATCCCCTGTATCTAGGAAAGGCCAAAGATGGTGGAATCATCTACAGAGAGGACAAAGTAAAGAGGAATCATTATTTACATCACTGTAAATAAAGGGCCTCCAGAGAGCAATTTTGGTGGCTCAATCCATGATACTGAAAAACAAGTAGGAGCCAACAAGCGGCAGGAGCTGCTGAGCTGCTTGGGCAGCATTCACTTTTTATGCACATCTTGGAAATTATTACCACTTTAGGAAAAACATCACTAAATAAAAAGGCTGGAAGGCAAACAGATTTGAGTTTAAACAACATGAATTTAAAATTCGAATAACAATCTTGGTAGATTAATCAACCCAAATGTTGAGGTTGTTGTTTGGGGATTTTTTTTTCCTCCTCTGCAGCTGTATCTCGCTAAGTAACACATTTCTATTTCAAAGCTGTTAATGCTGGAGCAGCTGCAACACTCTCTGGGAATTTTTTTAAAATCACAATGAAATTAAAGGCAGAGACATAAAAACAAATCCTTCACAGCTACTCTGGCTGATGGCATGGCAACAGTAACAGTCATTTTTAGTACTTCAGACTCTTGGCAAATGCTACTTTCAGTCAGTGCAAGTCATAACACCACATGTGTCTTAATGCATTTTTCTCTTTGCCACCTAAAGATAATTATCAAATATTAGGAAATTGAGCTTCATGGGCTCCCCTCAAGAATGTACTTTATCTCTTCCTCCACCCCCTCTCTGCCTTGCTTTTTGAAAATAAAGATATGGGGCAAGTGGCTCACCAAACTATCAGTTACAGCATATTTTGTTCATTTTTTAAAGAGATGTGGGTTTCTAAACAGGGTGTACCTAATTGCCTAGAAACAAGAGGTGGGATTGCAAGCTTAAACTAGGCATTTGCCTATACAGTGATGAAACTGGTCAGTTGTGTCTGGTAACTTCTTTATAGGAGCTGTGAGTGCTGTTCTGAGCTCATAACATTTTTCTTGAGTACTCAAGCACAGTTTTGAAAAATAAACAAACAAACAAAACTCCAGATAAGTAACCTGCCCATATGCACCTACAAAGCATGAGTAAGGCTGGAAATAGAGCACTGCCACTACCTTGTGTCTTCTGTATCAGGAAAATAAATGCTTTTTAGAGAAGTCCTATTCAATTGCAGAGCTGTGAGATCGATTGCTTTCATGGGTTGCTTGAGACGAAGAGCTAGGAATACAAACTTTCACATCAATACTGCTCAGAGAGAAGAGACAAAAGAACAAGCCAATCCTTACTCCACTTCAACAGCCCTGCCACCAAACCACCTTTCTTATTGGGTGTCAAAAGCCACAAGAAGCTCCAAAACATTTGTAAAACCTGACTTCCCTCCTTAATGTCTACACACAGAAATAGAGCCACTGCCGCTGGGTGGCACAGTATGGCTAAGACTTAGAATACATTAGCTATTTAGGGCTGAATGGTAAAATCTTCTTCTGCTTCAAAAGATAGAAACCAGGCACAAGGGTCTCTCAGCTATTAAGCCTAGATACTTGAAAATGCAGGAAGGTTGCCTGCACAATACAAGCTTTAAAACCACAACACACTACAGGAAGAATGCAAGAGAAGTCAGAATTACTCCACCAGCACAGAGAAACTGGGCCTGTTTGGCAAAAAGACACTGTAAGCCCAGGGAGGAGTCTATAGACTAGAAATGTGAGAAAAATAACAGTTAGTCCCTTAACTCTTTCTTCAGAGACCTTCATTTTGAACTGGGGGAAAATGTCATTTCTTTCTCTGAGTCTAGCAAAGAGCACAACCACAGAAGCAATCCACATGGACCTGGTACCTGCAGGGACTTCACAGTGCTCCTCTGACATGCAAAGGAGTTGTTAGGTAGTGCAGACCACATCCTGCTGCTTCAGTTGTTGGTAAATGGAGAATGTAAGAGCAAACAGTTATGAGATTTTTGGCAAACTGCAGAGAGATCTAGAGCCAAACCCTGCCTTTATCTTCTTATATGGCCTTGAAAAATATACCTGGAAGGACCAGCATGGGTGTTTTTCCCTGGTGGGGTAACAGAGAGGAAGAGGTTACAGAAAACAGCTCTTTGCTCACTGCAAGGCAGAAGCTGAAGGTGAGAGACTCTCAGAAGACAGGAAGACGGCTCCTTTCCTCACAAGGTATCATGTATCACAGAAGTGAAAGAGAAGGGAACCGGAGACATGATTCACGTGAAGAAAAGATGCTAGTATCTTCCTCCCCATTAGGCTTGAGGCAAGTCAGAGGGATGTAGAAAACCATCTTCAAGCCTTGTGCTTTTCTGGCAAGATTCAGGCAGCTGTTTGTTCTCCAGTGCAAAGCAGACAAGCTGTTTTTTGGCCTGAATCTGCAAAAGGCTGAGTCACATCTAGGGTTCAGTGCTCCTCCTCATGAGTGCATTGTCACAACCAGTTTCAAGTGTTTGGGGTTGGGGTTTTTTGTTGGTTTTTTTTTTTTAATTATCTTTTGTGTTTCTTTCTTTCTTTTTTCCCCCTTTCTTTGGCAGAACAAGTTTCAGTTATTTCCCCATGAATGGTTTCCAGCTTTTTGCCTTCTAAAACTGATGACAAGGGAGAGAGTGTGCTGACAAAAACCAGCTCTATCAAAGCACGATAAAGTTCTTGCTGTCTGCCTTTATCACAGATCTAAGCAGTGTCAGGCACCCAAGATTTAACCAAGTGGCAAATCTAAAAATAGATGGAACAAAAGCATTTGTTGTTTTGACTTTTAAGAATTATGTATTGCTGATGAAATCTGCTCTGTATTTCATATATGCAGTGAAAAGGGAGAGGGCCTTCTAGGAGACTTGGATGTATTCAGCTCTTGCCTTGCAAGTGCAACATAGCTTAGACATGAACCCTGATCTGTGAAGGCACATTTATTTGCAACTTGCCTCTGAATCACAAGGGCCTCTATTCCTGTAGCAGGATCCAAGTGGGTCAGTTTCTGCATCTGCACAGAGTTTCACTGATTTTACCACTTGGGCAGATCTAAGTCCAGACAGAAGACTCTCATCCATCTTTGGAGAAAGGGCTCGTTTACACGTCCAGGAGTGGTCAGTGGAACAAGGAGCCAGCCCGTTCTCCAATCCATACCATGCAAGTGAGCAAATCCACTGCAGAGAGGAGGACCCACCCACAGACTGACTGGACTGGTACTTCGTGGTCTGACAGAGCCCTGGAGAGCTGTCTTGCAGCTCACATCCCTACCGTATTCCTCCGTTCTGCACTAAACCCAAGACTTTCAGGACTACCTGTGCCAATGATAAAATCAGCAGATCACCCAAAGATGTCTTCATCTTTCTGGTACACACTCTTTATATCACCTGGTCCTTGCATTTCCTATCACCTTGTGTACTTGTCCCTTCTCTGGATACTGTTCTTGTTCTTGAGTGCCCATGTCCTGCATTCATCCTCCTGTCAATCCACTTCAGCTACTGACTTGGAAACACAGGAGACCTGTACCTTCACTGATTGCTGGAACATCCAGGCTATCTATAAGCTTGTAGTGGCAGGTTTGCACTTTCAGTCCTCAACAGGTACTGAAGAAATGAACTAAAGAAGCACTGATCCCCTACTACCTCTGATATTTGTCATGAAATTAATTTTCACTTATTATTGGTGGAGGCCAAAATTAGAGATGGTTTGAAATGTGGTTGGACACTTCTGTGGCAGATACACCCACAGTGATTTTTAACACAATCATTTATACACTTACAAGGCCCTTAACCTGTTAACTCCTGAAAAGGTATGCAGCAGGGAAGGAGTACTCTGCTCTCTTCCTTTTCCTGAACATCTGCTAGAGGACAGTGCCAGAAACAGCCTGCAGAGCCGGAGGGATCTTTGATCTAACTCAGTAAGGCCATTACCATGTTCTAAAGGACTGAAAACTCCTGCAGTTCCCTTATTCACTCTTGACCCCAGTGCATATCCTTAAGTGCTGCCTGGTCTCTGCTACCCAGCTAATGACCTCATCCTTTCCTTGTTAGTGGAGGGCTGCTTTTTCTTTGATTAATCATTCTCTGTATTAATATCAAACAGCCTTTGGCTTTCTCAAGCAGATTACTGTTTCTGTCAAATTATTCCCTCTCCTTTCTCTCAGATAAAGAAAATGGATAAATGATGACCACCAGTCTAATGAGAATGAAATAGATGAATTTTAAATATAGCTTGGGGAAAAAAAAAAACCAACACCCCCCAAAAAAAACCCTACCAGTGACTAAGTGTTTGATATGAACTTGAAATGACCTGTGAAATAGAAAATCAAGAGTCTTAAAGGCCAAGACCTATATTTTGAGTTTCTGAAAAGTTGGGTGAGAAAATTGTGGACATTTTCATTGTTCAGTTAGAGCAGCTTCATAAATGGAGTTGAATTTTCTTGAAGAATAAGGAAGAATTTGCTAGTGTAGGCTAGGTAAAACATGAGCTCTTTATAGTTACAAAATTCATTTACACTCCAAAGACCTCAAAATGGTTTAACTCTCCAGAATGGCTTGTTACCTGTGAGACAGACAGCTGCTGTTATCATGCATTGCTGTCAGATAAACTCAGGCCAAATGAGACTTTCAGTCATCTTGATTACTGGAATGAGTCAGGCAGCAGTGCCAATGGACCTGCTCAAGTAAGAGCTGCTCAGAAATAGTTTGAGGCAGTGACAAAATGTGTCAGGAGTCGCAACTCCTGCTTTATTACTCTAACACTTCACTTCCTTCAGTAAAGCTGCCCACATTTCTTCTGCTACCATGGCACCTCATGTGATCGTGGCAGAATGGAGTTGCTGACTGTTTCTTGACAAGTTTTCTAGCAAGTTTAATAGATAGCATTTGAAAGTTGGGGGGTTTTGTTTGTTTGTTTTTGGGGGGGTGTTGTTGGATTGTTTTTTGTTTAGTGTTTTTTGTTGTTGTTGTTGTTGTTGTTTGGTTTTTGGTTGTTATTTTAATATTCTCCCCTAGAGCTGTGTGAATGGCACTGAGCAAGCTGTTATCTGATGGATTTGCAAGAACACCAGCTAATTCTTGAGCTCCTAGAATACCATCTGATTTCTCTCCCCGATGAAGTGACAGCTGTTTCCAGGAAAAAAATCATCTGAATTCTTCTGGTAGTTTTCAGGTGAAAACCCAAGCTGCAACACACTTGGGGGTGAGGGAGAATGGGGGGCTTTGGCTTTCAGAAAACAACAAAACAATCTTCCTGTGGAGAAAGTCAGTATTTATGCTGGGCTCTGCCTAGATGGAAAGCAACTCTGCAAAAAAAGGGCCTGAGGATCCTGGTGGACACCAAGCAGACCATGAGCCAGTGGTGTGGTATCCTGAACTGCATTAACTATTGTCAGCAGGTCAAGAAAGGTGATCTTTCCCTTCTATTCAGAAGTGGTGAGGCCATACCTGGAGTAGTGTGTCCAGTTCTGGGCTCCCTGGTCCAAGAGAAATAATGAACATACTGGAAAGAATCCAACAAATGGCCAAAAAGTTGATAAAGAAACTAGAGCAACTCTCCTGTGAGGAAAGGCTAAAAAATCTGGGACTGTTCAGCCTAGAGAAGAGAAGGTTCAAGGGCAAATGGGATGCACCCACAAGTGCTGAAGGAGCTGACTAAGGTTATTGCTAAGCCACTCCATCATTTTTTAAAGGTCATGCAGAACAGGAGAGGTGCCTGAGTATTGGAGGAAGGCCAATGTCATTGCAGTCTACAAAAAGGGCAAGAAGAAGGACTCAGGAAACTACAGACCAGTCAGCCTCACATCTATCTTTAGAAAGGTGACGGAACAGCTCATTCTGGAGGTCATTTCTGGCCTGTATCAGGAATAATGTGACCAGCAGGAGTAGGGAAGTGATCATGCCCCTGTACTCAGCACTGGTGAGGCCACATCTCGAATACTGTGTTCAATTTTGGGCCACTCACTACAGAAATGATGTTGAGGAGCTAGAACATGTCCAGAGAAAGGCAATGAAGCTGGTGAAAAGTCTGGAGAACAAGTTTTACGAGGAGTGACTGAGGGAATTGAGATTGTTTAGTCTGGAGGAGGCTGAGGAGAGACATCATGACTGTCTAGAACTACCTAAAAGGACATTTTAGTGAGGTAGGGTTTGCTTTCTTTTCCCTAGTATTGAGTGATAGAATGGGAGGAAATGGTCTCAAATTGCTCACTGTGAGCCAGCAATGTGAACTCATGACCAAGAAGGCAAACAGTATTCTGGGGTGAATTAAGAAAAGTGTGGCAAACAATTCGAGGGAGGTTCTCCTCCTCTGTAGTCTGCTCTGCTGAGTCTGCACTTGGAGTATTGTGACCAGTTCTGGGATCTCCAGTTCAAGAAGAAGAGGAAAAACTACAAAAGAGGGCCACAAGGATGATTAAGGGACTGGATCATATCTCTTACAAGGGGAGGCTGAGAGACCTGGGGATCTCTGGCTCTTTAGCCTTGAAAAGAGAAGACTAAGAGAGGGTCTGACAAATGTACATAAATATCTAAAGGGTGGAGATCATGAGGGTGAGGCTGGCCTCTTTTCAGTGGTGGTCAGTGATAGGACAAGGAATGATGGGTACAAAATAGAACACAGGATATTTCACTTGAACTTAAGGAGAAATTTCTTTGAGGGTGATGAATCACTGGAATAGGCTACCCTGAGGGGTTGTGGAATCTCCCTCTCTGGAGACTTTTAAAACCTGCCTGGAAGTGTTCCTGTGAAACGTGCTCTAGGCATAACTGCATTAGCAGCAGTGTTGGACTAGATGATCTCCAGATGTCACTTCTAACCCTAATATTCTATGATTTTTGATTCTATGATCATATCAGTGTAGGTAAGTACCCAAAGACAGGGTCCAAAGAGGGTAGAGCAAGGCTTTTTATAGTGATACCCAGCAACAGGACCAGAGGTGATGGGCAAAAACTGAAACACAGGAGGTTCCACCTGAACAGCAGAAAACATTTTCTTTGCCTGTGAGAGCAACTGAGCACTGGCACAAGATGCTCAAGAAGTTTGTGGAGTGTCTGTCCTTGGAGACAATCAGAAGTTGACTGGACCCATCCTGGCCATGGGCAGCTAGCTCTAGGAACAAGGGCTTTGAGCCACACGACCCTCAGAGGTCCCTTTTGATCTCAACCATTCTGTGATTCTCTGATTTTCTGCAAGCCCTGACTCTGTCAGTAGTGGCAACAGAAGGATTGAGTTTTAGGCTGCTCTTACTTACCCTGAATGACAGGCCAGGAGCAGTCTGTGAGTTTTAGAGACAGCCTTTCCTTTCCAGTCATACTATCAAAATTTTGCAGAGTCAGGTTTGGAGATGAAAGGGCTTTTTCCATGCTATGTAAGAGATATGCTGATTCACAAAAGGACCAGATAAAGTAATAGTGAATTCTTCAATGTACGAACCTGCGATTCATGGAGGAATGGTTTAAGAGAAGTGACCTCTGGTTTGGCCATGGAGCAGAGAGCAGCACGCAGGGATTCCAAGCCTATTTCTAGTGGTGACTTTCTATGCAACACAGATCCAGACTTCACTTTCTGGGTTTTGTTGCTTAGCCACCCTACTGCATGAGCTTTATCTGCTATGCTCATGGAGGCTTGAACCTGGTCTCTGGGAAATGGATGCGACATTTGCCACTGGCTTTGATAGAACTACAAGCAGATCCAAGCTTATTCCTAGTTTATGTCCTTCCAGTTCATGGCTGCTCTGTTTTCAGTGAGTTGCGTATAGATCAGAAGGTACAGAAAAGTTTGTACACAAAGCAAGCTGTTTCCATATAATAAAAACTTTTGCCTACTAGATCTTTGAAGAAACACACTCAGATATGACCTCCTATAATTTAAAGAACTTAGGAACTCAAATCAGAAACTCTTTGTTATGGTTCAGGGTCTGTAAACCCTCTGAAACCTTCCACAGAGAAATACCTATTTGTTTGTTCTGTTTTTTACCAGAGGCTCCATAACAGAAAACAATTCTAAGGAACCACTTGTAGTCCCTCAGAATTGGGCTCATAACCAAGCTATTGTATTTTGAAAGTGAATATTCACCAAAGCAGCAACAATATAGATTGTATCTGTCTCAGGTCTTCACAGGAATATATTTTGATTTCTGAGACTGTCTTGCTTTCAGCTTTGTACAGAATTAGCAAGTCATTGAATGTTTTAAGCTCTGTTCCCAGATGCACACAGCTGTAGGCAGGTCCCAGGACTTCTGCATTGTCTGGGAGTCAGAGGAAATTGCTGGCACAGAACAAGCCACAGAATGTTGTCCTCTGGCCATTGCACTGTTGTGAAAGGCTTAAGCCACTGTACAAACAAGAAGAACCCAGTCCAATCCAGGAGCACCTTGAAAAGTGCTTTATCATGCAAATATTCCAGCATAGTTTGTATAAAAAGGAAACAAACAGTGGCCAAAATTCCAGCTGTGAACTATAGCTGTGGTCTTGGTTGCATGTCTCTATCTTTCCCCCTCTGCAATGGTAAGCACAGCAACAGTAACATTAAGGCCAACACAATCAGTTTGAGTAAAGATGTAACCTTCCTCTGAGGTTTAGCATATGACTGAAAATCCCTCGATAAATGCAGATTGTGAAAAATGCAGGTTTTGAGGAAAGCCTCTCCACTGTGTTGAAGTGCTCGAGGTGCTGGGGTCATTTAAATCAAGTGCTCACAAACATCTGAACTCTTGTGTGCACTTAAAAGTGATCTGTACCACCACAGGTTCAGCCAGAGCTGAATGAAGCATCGGCATTACAAGCATTTCAGCCAAGTAGAAGGATGTGTGGGGCCAAAGATACTATTTAGCAGGACTTCTGTTACCCACACCATGCTCCTTGTATTCACACAATGCCAGCAGAGTTGGTGCTGGCTAAGAGAAAAGAGGTTTACTTGTGTGTGTCTTGTAACAGAGATCAGAGAGTACAAGGGTGGGAGATTCTGTAATTCTCTCTTCCTGCTCTAGAAGAGTTCTGGGGAGTGAAGCACCACCAGTTCAGTGGAAGCTGGTTATCTAATTTCCTTATCCTATAACAAAATAACCTGAACAACCTTTTGCAAACAAACACAAGAATATAGAGCAATACCCTTTGGTTTGCCTCACTGAAGCATGTTTTACAGGCAGCACAGGCAGAAGATACCATCATCTAGTATAACTGAGGAACAGAGACAGGCTGGGACATTTCTGAGTGGGTTCATGTTTTCTCTGAATTAAATGTGGGCTCTAATTCTTATTTAGATGCAAATATAACTGGCATAAGATTTAAATATGTAGGAGTTTTTTCTTACAACTTCAGTGAAAAACTTTTTAGTGTTCAGCAATCTGGAAATGTAGGCTTAAAACATTCAGGTGCTTATTACTCTGGAACTTCCAAAGGTCTTAAGCGAATAATTAATTTTGAGGAGCTTGGATTTGGATCTTAATTTCAGGTACCAGTCTGATCAAGTGTCTTATAGACAATCTAAAGAGAACACCTTGGCTAGCAACTCATTTATCTTTTGAACACTGTAAAAAAAAAAAAAAATGGCTTAAATCTTCTTTCTGTGCTCTACAAGTAAGGTGATTATAATGTGCAACTCACATCAAGATTTTACTTAGGCCTGGCAGAGTAAATGTGGAGGTGTTGCTCCTGCACTTGTGTGTTCTGGCTGCAAAACTGTCTAGGCAAGTGAGCACTGTGACCCCACATGGTATCTGTGGTGCACTCTCACCTAACTTACAGGCACGCTTGTGTCTGAATGAATTAGGCACCTACCTGTGCTGAGTGCCACAAAGCTTTCAATCTCTCCCTATCAGATTTACAGTAGAGCCCAGGGGAGGCAAAGACTGAACAGCTCTGTGCATGAGGCACTGAATGGACTCCCCAGGGATGGGGAAAGAATAATAACATTTCTTTCCTTAGAAATGTTATTCATGTGCTACATGCCCTTTGGTGTGTCCCTGCATTCCCTCTACTTCTCCTCCTGGGCTTGCTTTTCCCCACTGCAAATTCTTTAGAGCAAAAGGTTTCTCCTTTCTTTATCCTTCAGTCTCATGTAGGGGTGATGAATTAAAAAAAAACAACTGAAAAAAACCAAAATAATATAAATTCAGTTTTAGTTCATGGATGCTATAATTTTGTCCACAAGGATGAGAAGTAGAACTATATTCTTGTGATCATCTCTTTAAGGTATGACAGGAAGGTGTAACTCAGGTCTTTGGTTGAATTGCTGCACACACTATTAAGAAAATAAACCAAATCCGCCTCAAAAATCTCACATCGCAGACTTGCATCTCTCTCAAAGCTGGTTTGTCTTCATTGTTTTAGCCTCCCGCTGGGACAAAATAAAACATCTGCCTGTCAAAGAAAAATCTGACCTCTTGAAGAACCAAGACATGAAAAGCAAAGCTGAGTTTTGATGGTTGGCTTCCCATTTCTCATTGAAAAATCTACCAAACCCCCTGAAGCAGCATTACCCATTAGTACTGTGCTTCTTGGCTGCCGGTATGCGTCTGAAGAGGCAAGTAAAGTGTCGTGTGTGTCACCACTCAAGAAGAAACCTGTGGAGTCTTTCTGTGGCTGGGAAAGAGGTCAGGGCAGGAGTGATGAGTATGGTCCTGGGCCACCACACATCTCCTCCAGATGTCAGCACAGGACTGCACAGTTCTGCCTAGGAAACGGCCGCTGAGGCCCTCCTCCATGGCACAGTGTGGAAGGGCAGATGCCTGTGCTTCCCTCTTTGCTAGCCTTGTTTTTCTAATTCCTTTTTACTTGAAGCTTTACCAGCTGCTTTATTACCAGGCTGAGTTTTCCTTGCAATCTTTCCTTCTCTCCTCCTCCTTCCCCTTTTTTGTTCCTTAAGACAATCACTGTCTCTGGTCCCAGCTGCCACTGCTGATTTTTCATTACAGTTTAATTTAAAACTGGGATTGGAATGGAAATCTCTTTTTGCCGTTTGGGGTTTGTGAGGCCCGTGGTTTTATTGCCAGAGGCACAAATGTTAGCTACTACTGTTTTTCCAGAGTGCAAGTGCCAAATGTGGAGGGAGGAGGGACAAAAAGGTTGGGAGGCTTGTGGGGAACAGTAGGGAGGGGAAATAAATCCATGTCACTGAGAGAAAAGAGCCCATTTTTTTGCTTATACATTTATGCTGTATATATGTTGGTGTGCTAAAGGAGTTGGGGTTGTAACATGTCTCTGGGCACAGAGGCTGTGCAGTGCAGCCCTGAAGCAGATGTGAAAACAGTCCAAAGGGCTACTTGCTTCCTCGGGAGAGGGAAAAGCCAAAACAGCCTAACTGCTTCTCATTTGAAGCTCCCTGGCTTTCTTGCTTTGTACTGCAAAACTAAGTGTTACATAGCACTCTGCTCAGTAATAGCACTTGGAGGCAAAACAAAACTGGATCAAAGATACGTGAGAGGAAAAGAGACCTGCTAGTCACTATCTTCAGTTCTCTTTTCTTTGTCTACACTAGATGCCGCAGACATCGCTACAAGCTCTCCCAGGAGGTCAACAGCAAGCTCTCCTAAATAGAGTCCTGCTGCATGTCCCCAGCTGGCAGAGCCTCTATCGCTCCTCCTGGTTTGCTTTACAAAGACTCGTTCATTCATCTATACGGAAATGATCAGAAAAAGAAGTAGCAGCACTTCCAAGTTGAAAATTAACTTAAGCTGGATGGAAATGTAATCCTTCCTCTCTAGAGATAAATGGAGGAGGATGTTGTGGACATTTGCAGACTTCAATTTAAGTATTTAGCATCGGCACAGGAAGCTACTGTTTCCAGAATGGTAGATTTACAGATGGGAGTGCCTAATCTCTGATCTATTATGCTAAAAAACAATTATTGTCTCTCCTTCTAGGGAGAGCCTTATCTTTTCCTGCCTACACCATTTCAGATGTCAGATAGAGTTTCTGCATTATCTCAGTAGATCATACTGACTCTTCACATGTCCTACATTGCACCTTTCTCCCCCATTGGCCTTGGGCTGCTCTGCATCTGGAGCTTGTTTGGTATTGTTATGGCATTTCACTGTCAGTCCACCAGCACGAGAGCATGTGCTGCTCCACAGAGATGTGCAGAGCCTGTTCTGCTCCTGCATTCTTCATATCTGTCTCCACCACCAAGCTGGTTCTCAGTTACACACAAGCAGTAACAATACATTCAGTGAGACATCACAGCTTCTGGCCAAATGCTGTTTAGTTTGCTTTCCCCTCCTCTCCAGATCTCTAAAGACACTACATAGTCTTCTGAAATACTGATTCTTCTTCCATAACAAAAGACAGCCATTTCTACACCCTCCTGCAACAGTGAGTTCTGCTCCAGCTCAATTTTCCCCTTACATTTGCCTGTAATATATATAGCTCTAAAGATGATGCCATGCTAGAAGAGCAGATGATATACCCATCAGCTTGCTAAGTTGATGCATTATTCTTGCTGTAATGTTAGGTGTGCTAAGGGAATACTTTGTCATGGACAAATAGTCAACTACTAATAGAGGACAAAACCACTGAATTTGGCAATACAAGGAACTGATTAAGCCTCTTGAGAAAGGAGGAAGCACAATCAGAAACAGCAGGATAATATTTTAGCTCTGAAGGAAGTTCAAAGACTCTGATCCATCACAATAAACCAGGGTGCAATAACGAACACTGAAAGACATTGTGCCTGTTATGCCCCCAATCAAATCTTGAAGATTTTGCAGTGAGGTTCAGAAGGAGAAGATGATTTTCATAAGCACTGGAAATGCAGAGGTAACAGGATTTGGCAGAAGCACAGATGTGGTAAGAGCTGAAAAGAGAAATACTGAAGACTGAGTGTCATCTTCTCCCATTTATGGTACATAGGAGCATGTCTTGTTCAGGAAGCATTTTTTTGTCCAGTGATCTTTCTGTATCCTTGTCAGCCTGCAATTTTTGTTTTCAGCATCTGTTTTCTTTGCTGCTTCTTTGTTTTCAAGTTAGACCTATGTGGCAATGGATAGTGACAGAAGGCTAACAATGGGGGTTATTCTGTCTTGGTGGTGCTAAAAACCCAACCAAAGAACAGCTTTCTATAGCTTTTCTTACCTCTTTGTACAGACCATGCTGGGGTCTCTGAACAAATAAGAAATAGGTAAGTTAGCATAGACTTAGGTTAATTGCAGTAGTTGGCCAAATGTAAATGGGCCAAGGATTTTATTAGAGAAATGACACTCATCTGTCAGTTCAGAGAGAGAGAAAAATTTCCAGACAAATTCCACGTTCCTGAGGAGCTGCAATGTCCATAAGAAAGAGGAAGTGCTTCAGCACGTTCAAAGAAATCGCCTATTCATCACAAAGCATTTGGGGGGAATACCAAAGCCTACTCAAAACTAGGGAAGCCAAAAAAGCATGTCCACTACGAGTAGCTTCCTTCTCTCTGTGGTGGCTAGTCGCAGCAACAGCACTGTCAGTATCGGGAACTCTTGCTCACACACCCTAGTGGGAGGCTGCATTTGGTTGCTCATGCAGGACTGCATCCACTATGTCTGCCTCTGGGCCTACTCTCTGCCTGGATTTGCACCTCATTGTTTCACTTCATGGTCTTTCCAGTCAGCTACAGCACTGAGTACTCTGTGCCACTTCGGTGACCTGGTCCTCTGCCTGATACAGAAGAAATTGCTCCTCTGTAGTACCAGGGAAATTCAATTGGTCTGAATAGACTACTAATTCTGCAGTCCCTTAATTAGGAGATTCAGCTTTTCTCTCACCCCTAACGTGCTATTGTGTCTTTGGCCTCAACTTCTGAGATAGTTTTCCCATGCTCACTGAAGTGAACGGCAAACATGTCCTTCAGTACACACCTTACCCAAGCTATGGAACCAAAATACAGAAAACCCATGCCTGTATCTTTCTCCTGCATTACCAGCTGACAACATTTCCAGCCTTCCTGGCTACCCTTGGGATTTTTATGGAGGACTGTCTCACAGGACTCTCCAGATTTGCCACTCATCTTACGCCCCACAATGTCTCTCTCTCTCTCTCTCTTTCTCCCACAGGAGTTTGTCTCTCCCCTGACAGAACTGTAGGCTGCTCATAATTGCCCAGATTGCCCAGATCTTTAATACTTATTTCTGGGAAAGCCATAAAGGAACAGATAAATCTCCAAGGCCAGCTCAGACTGTAATATTGAGTGACTCAACAAAATAATATTTCCCACATAAACACCTACAGTTCGCCCTCACACTTTGCTGCATTCTTCATCATTCTCACAGCTTTTTCTTCAGCATAACACTTTGCATTTCTTGAACACCTTCCACCTGAAGATCATGTATAAGTCTACAGACAGAAATGAGTGAACCAGCCCAGAATCTGAGAGTCAGCAGAAACTGAGATTATAATACGTGGCAAGTTATGTATAGATACTTTAAAAACTTTTAACCTCAATAGAGGCTAAAGATCCCCTCAAAATATTGAACTAGGCTTCACAAGTGGCCACAAAGGAAGAATGATTCTTTGCCCTACTCTTGAGGGTAATTATTGGCTTCAATACTGATGCTTTTTCCCAAGGTGGAGTTGCAAGAAAAGTCTTAAGAGTCCTCCTAATAGCATTCAAGGCTGTGTTAAAAGCATGGAAATGGCCAAGGAAGAGACAATCTTCGGAAAAGAAGAAATTGCCTGGATACCAAGAGACAGAGATACTACTTCAGCCTGTAGTGTTTTTGTTACCAGTTTGCCTTGGGACACATTCTGTCAGGAGTTCTAGCCCAAAATTCCCCAAGTGCTACTTCCACCAGCCTAAGTCCTTAAAATTACACAAGCAAAATCCCCCAGGATATCTGCACTCCAGGAAATTGTTGGAAGAAACATGTTGCTTTTAATTTTCAGACCTAGCTCACTGATCCTTCTCCTATGCAATGGTAAACAGAATTCCAGTGGTTTGACCTTTCTTGAAGAATTCATGTCAGCACAGGAAAACAGTGATATTTCTTTGCCCTACTGTTCAGAACACACTTAAAATGAAGAGGGAGAAAACAAACCAAACCTCCTCAGGTCCAATACAATGCACTTCCATCCCAGTAAGGATTAAATACCAATGCTATGGTAACATTGGAACATCTGTGGAAAGCATCACCAAGTTCATCAAATTGATATGAGCTATGTGTGCACTGTAGAAGAAGCTAGGCACAGTCTAACTGCAAGCACATGAATACAAAAACATCTAGGAAGACTGTTAAAATGTACATCTCTGCAAGATGCATTAAACTGAATATTTTCTGAACTAATTCAGAACTCATCTTGCTGAGAAGCTGATCTGTGCTTATATGGCTCAGGAATGCTAGAGGCTGTCACCTGGTTTTTTAGAGAGTGGGAATCCTACCCAGGTTTGTTAGCCTATATTTATGTAGTCAGCTATGGAAGAAAATGCAGCCTGAATGTTAGCTGTCCAGTTTAACAAGAAAATGGATTTTTGATCTCACTTGCTGCTATAGAATTTTTTTTTTTCATAAATCTCATGGAAAATCTTACAAAGCCCAGGTTAGCTGCCACATATGGGACCCATTAATTCCTCATTTCTTCGAGTACTTAGCAAATTTTTGTGTGGTGACTACACATGAACTTGTATTTTTGTTTTGATTTGCACTACATCGTACTCTGTTGACTTGGTTTGGTTTTGGAATGCACAAAGTGTAGAAGGCAGACCCAGCACATCTGAGAGAATCAGTTACATTAAATAGTGTGGAACCACATTCGGATTCTCTGGCAGAGAGAAGACTCTGACCTTTTTTCCCTTTCCTGGGATTTCAGAGTGTTGGCCATTGTTTCACTGAAAGCTTCGCCCTGCACAATGCAGAGCCACACCTGAGGACTGCGCATTTGAACACAAATTGTACTCCATCCTCCAGGAAGTAAAGGGAAAAATGAATCACCCATGTCTAATGTGGTCTCTGAACTAGACACGTGTGTGTTGCATGTGCATGCAGATGTGTACACAGGGAGCTTCACTGCCTGTTTTTTAAGGTGTCATCATGTTACATAGATATTCTGGTGCCTTTGGCATATGCCCATTGGAAAGGGCAATTCAGCCACACCAGCTGAGCATCTCCCTGTCATCCTGATGGAAAGTGGGAAAATATTGCAAACAACTACACAGACGTTCCCCCTTGGCATCTAAACCCCAGGGGTTCTGGGTATCTAGATAGCTCTTAGACTCTCTGTATGGTGTAAGAGAGGAAGCAAAAAGCCCACCTTAATGAACAATAATATTTCTAGGTTTCATTCATGTATTTTAAAATCCAGAAGGTAAGCTCTGTCAAAGCCATCTGTAGAAGTAAGTGTTCTGTGTTAAAAAGCAGTAACACGAGTCATCAGCAGTCAGTTGCCTGTGTAACACTCTTCCCCTGTCAGACATTTCTCCTGGCCCTGGCATCACCCAACACATCCTGATGCAAGGAAAAGATGTTATTCCATCATGCTTCAGCTTTTCGTCATCAGGGCTGCTTCAAAAGGGGCTGATGTGCACTTCCAGGGAAAAGTGGGCAAAGTTGTACATCATTATTCAAGCTGGCACAATTAGCACTGTTTTCTCTTAACCTGCCTTTTCCTCAAAAGTGTAAATTAACAGAGCCTGAAGGGATCTTTTGGGTCCTTGCTTTCTGTTAGGATGATAAGGATGTGCTTAACAGACAAAGATGCACACCCTGTATTCTTATTTATGGCTCTGAAGTGCTCAGCTCAAGCCATTAGAAAAAAGTTGCTGTATTTAACCTTTGGGAAATGGGCTACAAGAAAGAAAGGGCAAAACCTGCCAGATATTGAAGGTCTTTTCTTACAAACTCTGGGCTATTTTTAGTTTTCTAATGTTAAAAGTCAGCAAGATGAAGAGTGAAGTGATCCATTTCCAGCAGAAAAATGTCTGAATCTTCATTAATAATTCCTCATAGATGGCTGTGTGCCTTATCTGACAACCTGACAAGCCATACTAAACAACAGTTACTGCACAAACAGAAAAGATATAATCTCACTACCCAGTTTTATGGTGCTTATATTGTCATGTTACATCATGAGTGGAGTCTCCACCTTCCCAGACAGACATGGCAGCAGGGTTATTTTATTAGGACTCACACAAATGTGCTCATGATGGATGAAGTTTAGTGCGGTGACGTGGAAATGTATTTGGAAACTAGAGCTGACAGATGATATGAAGAAGAGGAGAGAAGAGAGAAAATAAGAACTCAAATGTATAATCTTACCCTTGATCTGCCTGTCAGTGATAATTAGAAAAAGCCTATATCAAAAGCTGAGCTCCAAACTGCCCAGAGGATGGGATTTCATAGTTCTCAGCTAGATGTCCTTGCTGGCCAGTGGCACAAGTTCTATTCCTGGCCTTGATTAGCTTGTAAAATAGGTGGCTTTTCCTTGCATAGGCTATAGTGGAAATAAAGACCCTTCCCTTTTTGCCACACCCTCACATCCAAGGACAGAATGAGATGAATCATCATACTCTCCTGTGTGGTGCTGAAACCAAGCCAAATCTCCAACCTGTGGACTGATTCAGAAGAGAGTACCAGCTAAAGGTATTGGTTCCATCTCATCTGCTAGTGAAACTGTTGTGACCTCATATGCAGCACCCAGCCTATGACACTGTCCCTGCAAGGGAAAGAATAGCTTGTAAAGCTGCTAGCCTGGGCCAATTTTTAAATGACAAACACACCCTAAGCTACTGGACTGTTTACTTTCCTCCCTCTTCCCGATGTTATCAGTATTTCCTAAACCCTGCCTGACAGGCATGCTTTGTTAATAACCCTCCAGTACTCCCAGAGCAAAGGTTGCCCAACAGCTTTCTCATCTTCCTGCTGCCTGTCAGGAGAGGAAATCACAGCTTTCAGGAGAACCTGACACAGAGGGAACTGGATAGTACACTGGGGTCAAGGGTAAGAACGCAAGAAGTGAGAAAGCACAGGCACTCCAGCTGGCTGCACGGAAAAAGCTTTGCCTCTGCTTTTGCTTATTTACTGTGTCAGGATGTTCCAGGAAGAAACTCAGCAGGCCTTATCTCCGAAATAGCCAGTCAAGCACAAATCACTACTCAAATAGCAATGTAAGGGAGCAAAATGGCAACTAACAATCTTGGCCTAAGTTTGTGATGACTTAGGTCCTTCCTCTTAAACAAAGGAGTCCAAAAGTGCTGTAGACAATGCTACCAGTAGTTCACACACAGCTGTTATGTTTCCTATGTCTAAGCTGCTATTCACAAGGTGTTTCAGTCAAAGCAGAAAGTGCCATCAGGATATACCTACCCTCTCCTTCAGCAAAAGAAAACTTTCCAAGAGGCTTTTCTAGGACCACCATCTGGAAGAAAGAAAGACTGAGACGAAGTTTGGAGAAGAAAATGCTTTAGGATGTGTTCCTAGATGAAAAGCTTTCTTAGTGGGACCCTCTGTTTTTTCAACCAGCCTGAAAGTCCATTTAGGTCTCGTCTTCAAAAGTGGGACAGACCAAACCTCTGCATGTCCTCATCCACAGTCCCTGAATGTTTCCAACCACCATATTTCTCCAGGCCTCAGTCTGGGCAAATGCAGCCCAGTGCAACTGTCTTCTGTCAAATCACTTCTTTACGAAGTAAACTCTTTGTCCAGCTCTCTTCACCCATGCAGTTCATACAGATATTCACATACCTATGCTTAGCACAGAGCAATCCCAGGCATGGCTAGGTGTGAGAAAAAACATTTTAGTCTTTGTGCTTGATACAACTTAGTGCTTCCTCTCTTGCATACTCAGAAATGGATCTCTTGGTCCCAAGCAGGTACAGCTTACTCAAAACATGGGAACTGAGTTCACCAGCAAAGTAACTTTCAGATTTGCTGCTGTTTGTGCTAAGTCCACCTCAAGGATTTTGTTCCTGCACAGACACCATCCTGACTGCTGATGATACTGATATTTCCTATAACTGTGACTCTGTCCTGCCTGCTCTGTTTCAGCAGTGTAATGCAGGAAAGAGTATTCCAGTAAAAAGAGACTGGAGCTGGGCTCAGCTGAATTAAAAATAGCCTCTAAGCATATTATTTTTGGAAGTTTCAGCACGGGATACAATATGTTCCCCATCATTTGAAGATGTTAAAATAAGTCTGAGAATATTTCTAGAATGAACTGCAGCTTCATCAGACGATATCAACCTGTTGAAGTGACTTGTGCTAGGAGGGTGGTTGGATCTGATGCCACAATACTGTATTCTCTGGCAAATCTGGGTCTCCAGTCTTCTTTGATATCTTCTGGCAGTAGGAGCCCATTTGTGTCTACTCCCTTACCACTTCAGTGAGCTCTAATTAGATGGATTGTGTCTCAGCATAAATGAGATCCCCAGTCATAATGCATGTTAAATAAAATCATCCCATATTTTGTGAGTTTTGTCAAAATCTTAAAAGGAGCACTGCTGTGCAAAATTATGCAGGTCACAGGATAAATTTCCCATAAACTGGTCAAGAAAAACAGATTTGTTTAGCCTGGAGAAAAGGAGGCTCAGGGGTGATCTTATTACTGTCTACAACTACCTGAAGGGGCATTGTAGCCAGGTGGGGCATGGCCTCTTCTCCCAGGCAACCAGCAATAGAACAAGGGGACACAGTCTCAAGTTGTGCCAGGGTAGGTATAGGCTGGATGTTAGGAGGAAGTTCTTCCCAGAGAGAGTGATTGGCATTGGAATGGGCTGCACAGGGAGGTGGTGGAGTCACCATCCCTGGAGGTCTTCAAGAAAAGCCTGGATGAGGCACTTAGTGCCATGGTCTAATTGACTGGATAGGGCAGGGTGCTAGGTTGGACTGGATGATCTTGGAGGTCTCTTCCAACCTGGTTGATTCTGTGATTCTATGATTCTATGATAGGATTGAGCTTGAAGGAGTGAGGACTGGTTGTCTTTCAAATTATTTGAATTCAAATCTACTATAAATTATGAGAACAAAACACTGGAGAGAATTTGTATGTTTCTCTCATGAAGAATTTTGACAGAAATGACAAGGTAAAGACATAGTTGATAGGAGATACTTCTAGAAGGCTATAACATTTCTGCTGGGAAAAAAAACCCAACAACAAAGAGTGTTCTTTTACAACATAACTGAATCCCCCAGGGAAAAAAAGAATAATGTGAAAAGCAGACCTCTCCAAACAATTCTATTAGAACTTAATTTTCTGTTAGAATGTGGATATACATTTTATTTGTCCTAAAGAATCATAATGCCCTCCTTATTAGATGGAAAAGGAAATAACCTTTAATCTCAGTAACTATTATGTAAAACTATAACTGAAATATCAACCACCTGACATAATTCAGAATAACTATTTATTACAGTTCTCCTTATCATGAGATTCCAGAATAGATAAGTGGAATTTTATTGATTAGGAAACTGAGGCATGAATAGAAGAAATGACTTCATCATCGTCAAGCAGGCCAGTAGCAGAAAGGCCTGTAGTGCCTGTTCACTGGGTCACAGCAGAGCTATTTATCAGAGATGAGATCATCTTGCATAAAGTTTGATGTTGGGTTGTTGTTAGGGGGAGTGGGGGCAGCAAAGAAGGGATAATCTTTTGTGTAACTAAAAGAGTGGGAAAAAGGATAGGGGGGAGAAAAAGAGAAAAGAGCCAGTCAACATTGGGGTATACCTGAGTGCAAGACAGACTCTGTTCAGAGATTCCAAAAGCACTGAGTGATTTTGTTCTTCCTCTTAATTGTTACATATTTGTTTTTACAGATAGGACAAGAAAGCCAAAGCAGTACCCAGGGGAGTGGCTGGCATCTATTCAAAGACCAATCACTGGAATATTAGATGATGTCAAACACAAGTGTCCAGGAAAAACAGAAATAAGCAGACACAGGGAGAAGCAAGCTACAAAGTAATTGACCACTCCACACTGAAAGACATACTAAACATGCTTTCCAAGAGCAGTCTCAACCTTTGCCTTAACTGCTGCATTTATTTTCCCCATGCAAGGATGGCTTCCCTTGATAGAAGCCAGCTGCACTGTGTGCATTGCAAGCTGAGGCTGGGCACATGCAGAAGCAAGTATCTGCAGATGGAGACAAGAATAAAAAAAAAACCCAAAGATATTGTTTGAAAACTAATTAGAAATATACAGAACTGATCGGGGTGGATGCAAGCCAAAAAAAATCAACCAACCAACCAAAAAAACACCCCCAAACAACTGAGAGGTTGAAACAAACAGCAAAATATGTGTAACCTCCTCCAAAAGGAAATGAATGCCGTGGGGAAAAAAGTAAGCTTCAGTTATGGGAGCAGAAATTGCTCTTGAAATTGCCACTGTTTTGGAGAAATGTTTTTCTAGAAAATAGGTGACTTGGATTTGAAAATATCATTAGGCATAACTCAAGGTGCCAAGAAAATACAAAGCATAAAGCAGATGGGGTAGGTAATAAAATTCCAAACATTCTCCAGTTAATTAAACAAGCCTAGCAGGTGGTAATGGTACAGAATCAGGGTCCAGAAGGGGGACCTCAGCTGTAGGTCTTGCTATACCATACTTAAACCACTGATTACCAATACAGGACAAAGGTACTAGGGGGAAGGCTATGATATACATTTTCTTTTGCTCTTTTCAGTCTCTCAGAGTGAAGACCATGGAGTTGACCTGCCTTGATGAGCCACAGTTTTTGTGAGCAGAAGAATGACTGTGGTCTCAGAATCAGGACAAAGGCAGAATGCCTTATCACAGACATTGATTTTGATGGATTTAGTTTACTTTCTAAAATAGTAAGAAAAAGAGACAGTATACTTGCTTCATCCTCTATCAGGCTGTTTTGTACCAAGCCCATTTCAGCCTATAAATCTGTGGCAAAGTGCCTCAATTTTTTATTGGAGCTTCACTGCTTTTATGGTGTTACTTATCACTGGAATCACACAGCATTTTTTTCCTATTTAATGAAGTGATCACCAAAGACTAAAGCATTTTCAAGCTGCCCACAGGTAGGCTGTAGAAATGAGACTCAGTGAAACCCAAAAGCAAGGGCTCTTACATGCCTATATGTAAACACATATAGTCCTTGACCCAAAGCAGTGACAAACTAAATACACAATATAAACCAAACAGCAAAAGTGCATCTTATTCTGTAAGGCCTACAAAGGCATCATGACTTGCTGATGCTGGAACTGAACTTATATCTCTTGATTTTCTCCTTCCCCACCCACTAAAGTTCTATTAACCACATAGCAGTAACTCTTACTAAGTGGCATTTAAGGACTACTCAATAGTTGGTTTGGGTTTTTTTAGGCAGAGACAATTTCTACTTATCTACTGCTACTTATCTACTCTGTGACAGCTTCTTTGCCTTCCAGAAAGCCCCAGTGATAGAAACTGCAAGTTAGGAAAATGAGACATAATAAGCAGGATTTCACCATTCAAATCAAGGTAAGACAGCTAATTAGTGTAACAAGGTACAGAAGTAAAGTTCCAAGAAAGTAGGACCAGAAAAGTTGATTATAAACCGACCAGAAAAGTTGACTATAAACCCACCAGCTGGCAAAATGCAGTCATGTAAGACTCAAGGCCTGGATTAGCTATTTCTGTGGCATGAGTTCAGGATCACTCACAAAAACAGTATTTTCAATTGAAAAGTCTGCCTTTGGCAAAACAGAGCATGGGCTCCTTTCAGGCCAGGAAACCATGTGAAGGAAGACCTTTCAGAAGAAAAAGACTGCAGAGAAGGTGGAAGCCAAAGTGGCCTGAAAGCCTTGCAAGGAAGGTGGTATTCCTGTTGAAGACTGAGGTCTTTGCACAGTACTCTGAGGGACAGAGCAAACAGGCTCTCAAATAAGTTGCCAGTTAGGTAAAAGCATGCTTGTTCATCCAGGGAGAAATCAGCACAACTTCCTTTGCTAAGCTAACCTCATGCTATCACTTCCTCACAAGCCTCACAGATTATGCAGGGTAAATAACTCCTTCCAAAAGCACCTGAGGACTCGATGAGGGCATATTCTTCAAGATCCTCTGCTCGGAGGTGCCAAGTTACCTTGTAAAAACAAGGACACTCATTTTTAGATCTCAGTTTCCTTCTAGACCACAGACTAGGTTTCCCAGTCTCATGTGCTATTCAAGGGAAATATGGCAGAACTGAGGGAACTGCTGATGGGCAAGAAATGTACCCCTAAAGGACCAGAGCAAAAGATCCTTCTGCCTTTCAGAGATAGGACAGACTCTCCATAAAAATACTATTTATGCCAGGATCCAAGGACAACACCAAAGTGCTTCCTGAACTACACTCAACCCTTTCCCCCGCTGCCCACTCCTTTCCTCTTCCTCAGTCTGCATGCTTCAGTGGGCCTCAGGTTAACAAACTCCAGCTGCATCCACTCAGCAGACACTTATCCCTCAGCTATCTGCTTCCAGCCTTGCAGATCTGACAGGAAAATGGAGTTTTGGCGTTGATTCAGATGCTGCAGTGATAAGGCCCATGAAAACACCTTTAGTTAAAATAAACAACACTGCACCAGTCTTTCTCATTTTAGGATATTGAAGTAATCAGATCCAAAGCTTTAGCATCCCTCATCCTTCCCTGTCCCACTGGAAGAAAGAGATGGAGTCACACCGTATCTGGGTTAAAGCCTAGGCCAAGGAGCCTCCCTGGATGGGTGAAGCATGATCTTTTCAGGATCTTTTAGAAATCAGGAAATACCATATTTATGAGTGTTCTGGAGAGTACTTCTGTGAGGGCGCTGCAGGAGCAATGCAGGTTTGAGCGCAGTCACACACGTGTTCAGCTTTGGCCCCAGGGGCTGGGGCGCTCTCCTTGGCACTGCTTCTCCACAAGAAAACACGTTTCTTTTGTCCAGTGGCAACCAGAGATTAAGTGCAAATGTGCCACACAAACCAGGTGGCAGTTCATCTTCTTCACCAAAGTAGTGAATGATATCTGAGGAAAGACTTCTCTGACTTCAGCCCTCCCTACCCTTTTCCTATTCTCTACCTAATCTTGGCAAATATGGAAATGTTCCAGCAGGTTGGGGGTTTTGGGATACGTCCAGCATTGGGAAATGCTGGAGTGGCTGCAGAGAAGGACGATGAGGCTGGTGAGAGGTCTGGAAAACATGACCTATGAGGAGCGGCTGAGGGAACTGGGGTTGTTTAGTCTGGAGAAGAGGAGGCTGAGAGGGGACCTTATTGCTCTCTACAACTACCTAAAAGAAGGTTGTAGTGAGGCTGGAGCTGGTCTCTTCTCCCAAACTACTAATGATAGGACAAGAGGAAATGGCCTCAAGTTGCATCAGGGGAAGTTTAGGTTGGATTTTGGGAGGAAGTTCTTTACTGAGTGGGTGGTCAGGCACTGGAACAGGCTGCCCAGGGAGGTGGTGGAGTCGCCATCCCTGGAGGTGTTTAAAAAACGTGTGGATGTGGTGCTTGAGGCTATGGTCTAGTGATTAAGGATGCTGGGATGAAGGTTGGACTGGATGATCCTGGTGATCCTTTCCAACCATAGCTATTCATAGTGATGAGATGTTGTGCTGAGGGATTTGGTTTAGTCAAGGACTTGTCAGTGTGAGACTAATGATTGAACTCTATCTTGAAAGTCTTTTCTAATCTAAGAAATTCTGGGATTCTGTGAAAGAGAAAATAATTTGTCATTCCTTGATCTGATGGAAACTGTATTTAGAAAACACAGTCTCTGCTGACAGTGTTTTCCATTCAACTTGAGCTGTTGAGAAAATTTGATGAGGCCATCCAGCAGCCGCAGAGATCAAATGAGACCAGCACAAGTCAAAATCCAGTAGTTTTTATAGGATGCTTTTCTGCCTATCCCTGTACATAGGGAACACTTGGGAGGCTAAGAATTTAGACTATGCCTAGTTATATGATTAAATCCATGAACAGGATGATAAAAACTGGCAAATATGTAGCTGCAATGGTGTGTCCCAATACTGAGTCAGCAAAATTAGCACCTTCAGACTAGTATTAATAAATGGATCTCTGAAAAGTGCAAGACCTACAGCAACACAAAAAGTAGCATTATTTTATCACTAGAAACACAATTTGGGCAGCAATTATCAGCAGTCCTGGCTCACTGGAGAGGTCCCCAAAGACTGGAAGCTGGCCAATGTGATACCCATCCACAAGAAGGGTCGTAAGGAGGAGCCAGAAAACTACAGACCTGTCAGCCTGACCTCAGTGCCAGGCAAGGTCATGGAACAGGTCATCTTAAGTGCCATCACAAAGAACCTACACGGTGGCCAAGGGATCAGGCCCAGCCAGCATGGGTTTAGGAAGGGCAGCTCCTGTCTCACCAACCTGATCTCCTTTTACGATCAGGTTCCCTGCCTGGTGAATGTGGGGCAGGCTGTGGACATAGTCTACCTGGACTTCAACAAAACCTTTGACACTGTCTGCCACAAGAAGCTCCTAGCCAAGCTGGCAGCTCATGGTTTGGACAGATTCACTCTGGGCTGGATCAAGAACTGGCTGGATGGCAGAGCCCAGAGAGTGGTGGTGAATGGTGCTACATGTGATACTGTGATCCAGTTGGCAGCCAGTCACTAGTGGTGTGCCCCAGGGATCAGTGCTGGGCCCAGTCCTGTTCAATATCTTTGTTGATGATCTGGATGAGGGGATCGAGTCCATCATCAGTAAGTTTGCAGATGACACCAAGCTAGGAGCAGGTGTTGATCTGTTGGAGGGTAGGAGAGCCCTGCAGAGGGACCTGGACAGGCTGGATGAGTGAGCAGAGGCCAACGGGATGACATTTAACAAGGCCAAGTGCAGGGTTCTGCACTTTGGCCACAATAACCCCAAGCAGCTCTACAGGCTGGGGGCTGAATGGCTGGAAAGCAGACAGGAAGAAAGGGAGCTGGGGGTACTGATAGATAGTAGGCTGAAGATGAGCCAGCAGTGTGCCCAGGTGGCCAAGAGAGCCAATGGCATCCTGGCCTGCATCAGGAACAGTGTGGCCAGCAGGACAAGGGAGGTTATTCTTCCCCTGTACTCAGCACTGGTCAGGCCACACCTTGAGTCCTGTGTCCAGTTCTGGGCCCCTCAATTCAAGAGAGATGTTGAGGTGCTGGAATGTGTCCAGAGAAGGGTGACAAAACTAGTGAGGGGCCTGGAACATAAACCCTATGAGGAGAGACTGAGGGAGCTGGGGTTGTTTAGCCTGGAGAAGAGGAGGCTCAGGGGTGACCTCATTGCTGTCTACAACTACCTGAAGGGAGGTTGTAGCTAGGTGGGGGTTGGCCTCTTCTGCCAGGCAACCAGCAACAGAACAAGGGGACACAGTCTCAAGTTGTGCTGGGGAAAGTATAGGCTGGATGTTAGGAGGAAGTTCTTCCCAGAGAGAGTGATTGGCATTGGAATGGGCTGCCCAGGGAGGCACCGTCCCTGGAGGTGTTCAAGAAAAGCCTGGATAAGGCACTCAGTGCCATGGTCTAGTTGACTGGATAGAGCTGGGTGCTAGGTTGGACTGGATGATCTTGGAGGTCTCTTCCAACCTGGTTGATTCTATGATTCTGTATTTGAAATATTTTATTTCCTGTCAGTTATCTAAGATTTAACCCTTTTTCCTCTGTTTGGGAGGAAGCTGCTGTTGTGTTTCTGTGTGCTGCTGAGAAGACAGGATAGGAACTGGTGTGTGGGATACCATTATTCTTTCCAGGCAAGGCATTGACCAAGTAATTTTGTTTCTTCTTGGAATGCAGATGAATTGTTTTTGCTAATTCTTGAAAGGAGCTATACCAGTCCTCATCCCCAAACCGACTTTATCAGTGGCTTCAGCAGCAGCAGTAGAACAAGGGCTCGAATGAATGGCTCACAGGCAAATGCTGAAGAGAGCAAATAAACAGAAATTGGTGTGGGAAAGTTCCAAGGGCAGGAGCCACTTCTGGCTGCTCTTGGGAGCCAAAAATTATGCTGAGAACCTAGATGGCTCAGAGCTTCAGAGAAATCTGAAGAATAGCAAGAAAAACTAAGTTAGATGCTGATAAGATGCTTTAAAACTTATATTTACTTGTGTGTTTGTTGTAAATTGTGATCTCTAAACCTCACAAAAGCTCTGGTTTCTGTAATTCTCTTATCAGTGTTTGTGGTTGGGGCTGTATTTCTTTATATTATCTCTTTGCTGCCTTTTATGGAGACATCTGATGCAGGGTGAGTTATTCTGCTGTTGTGCTGGTTTATCCTTTTATCATCATGTCTGTGAGTTGCTTGTACACAATTTATACAGAGTAGAGGTAGGAATCTAGAAACACAAGAGTTTGCCTTTCCAAAGCAACATGAATCTTCTATGCAAAGATGTTAGGACTATTCAAACAGTGTATGTTTACAAGCTTACTGACATTTGATTTTGGGTCATTGGCTCTGTCATGTCCAGTAAGTATAAAACTCATGAATTGACAGCCAGTAATATTAATATATTGACTATATTCATATATTGCTCTTATAAAAGTAAATACTGAGTGATCTGAAACTTAAACAAAATCCAAAAAGGCTCTGTTTCAAATATTTCTCAGAACACAAGATCATACCTTCTAGGTGTTGGTCAAAGTCACCAAATTCAGATGCAACTGCTGAGCAGCAAAGATTTTATTTGACACAGTGTCAGAAGAGGGGCTATTTGCAAACCACTGGTACAGAGTAAGCTTTCTGGTAGCTCTAACACAGGCCAATATTAGAATGCTTATTTTACTCCCTTCTTTAAGTGTGACAAATCTCTGTCAGAGCTCTCTCTTGCTCTTCTACAATTTACTTGTTGCTGTCCTCAGCAATTATCTTCCACACAATTCCTCTGGAAAAAAGTCCAGCATTGGAATTGTATCTGTTTTTATCCTGAAGGTTAATAGCTTTTTTTCTTCACAAGGAGGAAACTGTCTTGCCTTTTTTTCTTTCTTTTTTTTTTTTTTTTTGGCTGCAATCCTAAGTGGGATAAAGAAAAGAGTTTTCATATGCTAGATATTTGAAGGGCTTTGAAGATTTCACTTCACAGAACAAGTAATTTTAGAATTTCTGGCAGATGGATGTTTTGTGGTCTGAGAAAGAAAGGGCAGAAAGACAGCAGCAAAGGGTACCACACGTAGAGAGATATCTAGTTGTGTTGACAAAGCATGTATAGTGAAGGGGAGAAATGCTATTTATGAGGGTCTGTCTAGTTCAGTAAGAGCAGATCAACATTGTGGGCAGCATGCCAAGAAGGAACAATAAGGAATGTATATTGGGCTGCAAAATGGAGCTAAGGAAATATGTCTTCCCAGCATTGCTAAGTAGTAGTTTACTCATTAAAAGAGTATGCATCAAAAGATGTTACTGGTAACTATGGCTCTTAGAACAAAAGGATTGTCAGTTCAGCAATCTGGTTCTGCAGGATTTGTGCATTCAGATCCTTCAATCCAAGACAAAAGTACAAGAACAATGAAGGATTGATTGTAAGGTTGGGTTGGTGGTGGGTAGAACATTGGCAAGTAATTAATAGGAAAAACAACAACAACTAATGATTGTGCCTGTACAGTTGTGATGGAGAGGCAGCAGCCCCAAAACTGAGGCCTCTCTATGCCTCTACATGCCTGGACATGTTTTTCTGCCAGGACCCACGAGGCAGTAAACAGATTGTGTATCACACACACGCCCAGTCCGTGTACCCCAGGGTCCGCCCAGGTGATCCCCTATTGGGAGGTCCAGGCAAACATCTACTGGCTACTGGGGTAAGGTTTGGCTTACGGCCAACCTGATTGGTCACTTTAGATGTCCAAATGAGCCACGAATCTCGGCCCAGAGCCTATAAAGAGGGGTGCATAGGAGCACCACGTGGTCAGAGGTTCAGAGCATTCAGACTCAGCTCTGATCCACAGCAGCACCCTGCTGCCCTGACCTGCTTGCATGGCCTAGACACAGGATCAGGCCTTACTCACTTGCAAGCATTACTGAGGCTCAGACCTCTTGCATTGATCTCAAGGCACAGTTAAGCTGTCTGTGAGCCCTTTGTGAAGCAGAGCGCACCACACCTGCACTCCATACATATATGGGGAGCTGAGAGCCCCTTGCCTCTGCCTAGAGCAGCTGTACATACTGGCTTGCTACCTTGCATCTATCTATGGAGCATAAGTCTCCCTGAAGCCCAGCAGACCCTGCTTGCCCGGCATATACTGCTATTGTAAATCTGGAAAGATCCAGGCCCAGCAGACCTTCAGTCTGCAAACCTACAAACACAGCCTGCCAGCTGTGAGACTGTGTCAGAAGCTGCACGGACAGATCCTTCTCCTGCATGGGGAAAACCTGCCAGCTGATCATCCCTGGACTCGCACAGCGTCCAGAATCTGCAGCACCAAGGCAGAGACCACACCAGGAGAGAAGGTTAGAGAAATTCTGTTAACCCAGAGACTGGGAACCCTTATCAATTCCCCTGCAAGCCAGGACAGATCTCCAGCTTCATCAAGACCTCAAGTACTGGGCACATGCTGTGACAATCCCGGGAGGGTGATTAATAATTAATACTTGAGAGCAACACATCTAAGCAAGCTTTAATTCCTTTGTAATATAAGTTACCTCTACCTTTAGAGCACACACAGTTTCAGCCCTTGCTGGGCAGACACTATAGTTGTTAAGAGGCATTAAGCCTAAGGGAATCTTTCTCTCTGTCTATAGTTGTTGATAATTTGATATTTCCATTTAATAATCAATCCCTGTAAATATATCCCAAGCTGTTTTCATAAACTTGCATAACGAACCTGATTTCATAGTGGTAGGGGGTGGTACAAATTTGTAAATATTAATTTTAATAAAAAAAAAACTTATAAAAAATTAATACCACCTCAAATTAATCTCTCACCTCCCCCTAACAGGGAAGGAATAGAGAAAACCCCTCCATGACAACAGTACAGTCTGAATCACAGTACCACAGTATCACCAAGGTTGGAAGAGACCTCACAGATCATCAAGTCCAACCCTTTACCACAGAGCTCAACGCTAGACCATGGCACCAAGTGCCACGTCCAATCCTGCCTTGAACAGCTCCAGGGACGGCAACTCCACCACCTCCCCGGGCAGCCCATTCCAGTATCCAATGACTCTCTCAGTGAAGAACTTTCTTCTCACCTCAAGCCTAAATTTCCCCTGACGTAGCTTGAGGATGTGTCCTCTCGTTCTGGTGCTGGCCACCTGAGAGAAGAGAGCAACCTCCCCCTGGCCACAACCACCCTTCAGGCAGTTGTAGACAGCAATAAGGTCACCCCTGAGCCTTCTCTTCTCCAGGCTAAGCAATCTCATCTCCCTCAGCCTCTCCTCGTAGGGCTGTGCTCAAGGCCTCTCACCAGCCTCGTTGCCCTTCTCTGGACACACTCAAGCATCTCAATGTCCCTCCTAAACTGGGGGGCCCAGAACTGAACACAGTACTCAAGGTGTGGTCTAACCAGTGCAGAGTACAGGGGCAGAATGACCTCCCTGCTCCTGCTGGCCACACCATTCCTGATGCAGGCCAGGATGCCACTGGCTCTCTTGGCCACCTGGGCACACTGCTGGCTCATGTTCAGGCAGGTATCAATCAGCACCCCCAGATCCCTTTCTGTTTGGCTGCTCTCCAGGGACTCTGACCCCAGCCTGTATCTCTGCATGGGGTTGTTGTGGCCAAAGTGCAGCACCCTGCACTTGGAGCTATTGAACCCCATCCCATTGGACTCTGCCCATCTGTCCAGGTGGTCAAGGTCCCGCAGCGGATCCCTTCTGCCCTCCAACCCAGCCACATCTGCCCCCAGCTTGGTGTCATCTGCAAACTTGCTGATGACTGACTCGATGCCCTCATCCAGATCATCAATGAAGATGTTAAAGGGGATGGGGCCCAGCACTGATCCCTGAGGGACACCACTAGTGACTGGCCGCCAGCTGGATGTGGCACCATTCACCACCACTCTCTGGGCTCATCCCTCCAGCCAGTTCCTAACCCAGCACAGAGTGTTGCCATCCAAGCCATGGGCTGACAGCTTAGCCAGCAATGTCTGTCAGTATGGGAGACAGATACTCTCTACCACAGAACTAGGACAGTTAATGACAGCCTATAATGCTGCTCCTAGACAGGAGCATAAGCCAAACATAGACCTGCATTGGAGAATAAACTCATTAAATGTAAGGATTTGTGGTTGTCCTATCCTGGTGTAATGAAAGCCACGAAATCCTTATCTTTGTTTAGGGCTCCAGAGAGATCCTAAATTCCATAGACCTTTGAGTCCTCACAAAAAAATATCACCAATAAGGAAAAGTCACTCTGAAGTTAAGGAAAAGCTGCTTGTTAAATTTGCTTGATACCTCAGTAACATTTTAATTAAATAAAAATTAATTCTCCCCTGTCCATTCAAGCTGTTGCAGAGATGGCATGCAAGTGAGTTAGTAGAGAAGCAGCAGTGTTTTTTTCCAGAACAACACTGGCACACCTGCTATCATTGAGCTGATAACAGCCTCCTGCTGTTATTCCCCAAAATATACTTTTGAAGAAGCAGTTTTTTGTAAGGATGTGGTGGTCTGGTCTATGACAAATGAAGTTACCAGTAATTTAGGCAGCAGCACATGGGAATAGAAAGACTTCAGACATCTAAAAAAATCAGAATAACTATTTTCCTTTCAAGACAAAAATAGCCATATTAGGCTGTACATACCCCACTTTCTTTTTGATAGTTCAGCTGTAATGAGAGAATAAAACCCCTCTGCCAAAGTCAGTGATATTCGGGAGAATGATCATCCAAGGTGACAGAAAGGTAGTTATGACCAAGGGAGGTGTCAGAAGGTGAAAAGCTGCATACATTAACATGTTCTTATCTGCGCTGTCATCCCTAACCATAGGGAAACTGGTTAGACCTCCCTTCCATCAGCACCTCAGCCAGTCTTGCTGAATTATGTCTTCTGAAGTTTGAAAGCTTTTGTCTTCAGTGCCTTGACCCTCAACTAACAGCTGAAAGCTGGGTTAGGGAAAAAAAAAACCATCAACCAAGCCTTAAAATTCTAACTGGAAAGTGAATGTGGGTTTTTTTTTCCCTTGCAGTTCCACAGTCAAAGCACATAGCATTCAAAGATCAAGCCAGAGAGATGGGAGGCATGTAAAGGATGGAGAGAGAAGAGCTTTTTCCTTTTTAAAAATGAAGTAATTAGCTTAGTGAGTGCAAAAGTAGGAGAGAAAGGAAAGGGAGATCCTTTTGTTAGACATTTAAAATACAATCCTCTCTCCTGGCCAGGTGTGCTTGTAAGATATTACAAGATTGCACACAGTGATGAATGTAAGGACTAAATTACTTTCAAGGGCACCCATCTGAGGAATTCTCATTTCTAGAGGAAGGAGATGTTCTGTCTGTGTGCAGTGCATTTTTTTCAGAGGCTGCCAGTTGTGGTGGACACTACCCATTTTCCCTTAACAAACAGATGTTGTTCCTCTGGTTTTAAACATTGGGTGGAACCTCTGGTTAAAATTGGCGGTTTCCCAGGCTTTCAGGACTGTTATAATTAGGGCATTTCAGGGAAAGCAACAAGAGTTGAGGAGCTAGGAAGCACTACAATGACACAAAAGCCCTATAGATAAGATATAGATTTAAAAGTTCCCTTGAGGCAGCCCTTTGTATGTTGTGTAATCTCCAGTTAAACAAATCTTCAGTAAGAAAGAGATCTTCAATGTATTTAGTGAATGCTTGGAATAACAATCGACTATGTACAGGAGCATAAACAAGAAAGCAAACAAACAGCCAATTTACATTTCCCCTATTACCTTTAGCAAATATCTCTTCTAAAATAAAGTCTTTCAGCCCCTAATTGCAGCTTGAATTTCAGTATTAAAAGACAGAGCTAGACTGTGGAAAGCAGAAGAGTTATGAGTAACTATTACATAAACTCCTTCTCTTTGAACCTTGCCTCACACATTGTTCACCAGTCACACAGCCTTGCCTCTGAGCTTCTTTGTCAGAATATAATGGGCAGAAGTTGGAAGCATAGCTCAGTTCATTGTTAGCTCTGTGTAAACCTCCAGAGTAATTGAAATAATACAAATTACAGCAGCTGTTTGAATGAAAGAATATCCAAATGGAAGAGAAAAGAGCAAAGGCAGAGTAAACTGTTCTGAAAGCAAAGGTGAGTGCGTTGCCATGAAACCTTGAGGCCCAAAAGAGGAAATTTATTCTACAGGGAAGTTTAAAAATCTCTTGGGAAATTTTCTTATATGGAGCTACATCACATGGGAGAGAAAGAAAGTAGGGAAGTCTATCTGAGCTAAACAGACAGCTCCCTCACGCTGTCTTCCTGTACCTTTCTCAACATAAACATACTATCTTTTCTACTCATCAGGGCTCTCACATATACTCATCCCATGTTTCCTCATGCTCTCCTTCTTACCCTTTCTCACTATAAAAAAAAATCTAATATTTTTATTATCCCTCCCACTAAATTATCTTCCATCCAATACACCCTGCTGTTTTCCACCTTCTCTTCTTCCCCTGTAACATGGAAGTCTTCACTTGCAGTTGAGGGCTGAAGTCAAATTAGGTTAAAGAAATTTCAACCAAAGATCCTTTGGCCAAAGAAAAGCTATTTCAAGTGGCCCCAAACTGTGAGTTTGTATGAAACATTTTGACAAACTAGCATCAGCTGTACAAAAAATGGGGAAAAAGGTTCGTTTAAACCAACATTTAAAAACCAAAGCTCTCTCCTTAGCTTGACTTTTTTTTTTTTTTTGTTGTTGGAAATTGGCTGCTCTCTATTCTGCCTAAGTTTGTGATACATGCCTGAAATTACTTTGAAAGTGTCAGAATGTATTCTGAACTTGTATTTGAAGAATTTAGTTCAACTGTTTTTTTTGGCTGAGACTTGGCATCTCCCCATACTTCTAGGACTCCTTCACTTTCTCCTGTTCTATCACTGAATGTTATCCCCAACTTGCCCAAGGTCTGAAGAGCATCTGTGACTGTGATCTTTCCCTTGGTACTCTGACTCAGCCTACGCACAAGCTTTACATATGGCTTTCAGTACAGTGTCTCCTAAATGTTTCCTGTTCAGTCAAAGGTTTCATACTGACTCTCTTGAATTCTCATCTCCATCACTGAAACATCCTTTGCCCTAATCTGTACAAATGGCATCTTGTTCATCAACACCCTCTCAGAACAGTGTAGCAAAAATCTCTTCTTGAGTGGATGCAAGGGAATTATGATTGCAAACCAGAATTTGGAGGACAATCGAACAGCCTGCTAAATCTCCTGTCTCTCGACTCATTTAGTTCTCCACCATCTTCCTTCCTCCTGTGAGACATATCTGCACTAAGTTGCCCTTAATTGCCCAGAAATAAAACAGTATGAAAATACACACTCTTTTCCTTGAAAAGTGCAGCTCCAAATCCAGTCATAGGAGCATCTGGCAGTAATAACAGAAAGGCAAGATGTCATAGCCACGTAGCATTGCATCTGAAAGATCTGGTACTCAATGATACAAGGTTAAAACCTGCCCAGCTCCCCTTTATATTAAGGTCCCTGTCTTTAGACGATGTAAAACACAGGTTCTTCATAAAGCCTGGGCAGCAAAGCTGGTGAAAGGCCTGGAACACAAACCCTATGAGGAGAGGCTGATGGAGCTGGGGTTGTTTAGCCTAGAGAAGAGGAGGCTCAGGTGGGACATAATTGCTGTCTACAACTACCTGAAGGGACCTTGTAGCCAGGTGGGGGGTGGCCTCTTCTTCCAGGCAACCAGCAATAGAACAAGGGGATACAGTCTCAAGTTGTGCTGGGGAAAGTATAGGCTGGATGTTAGGAGGAAGTTCTTCACAGAGAGTGATCTGCCATTGGAATGGGCTGCCCAGGGAGGTGGTGGAGTCACCATCCCTGGAGGTGTTCGAGAAAAGACTGGATGAGGCACTTAGTGCCATGGTCTAGTTGACTGGCTAAGGCTGGGGGATAGGTTGGACTGGATGATCTTGGAGGTCTCTTCCAACCTGGTTGATTCTATGATTCTATGATTCTATGCTCAGTTTATACACTCAAGAAGCTTTAAACATGTTCATTTCCTTTTAAAAACATAAAAGAGTTTGTGGATGGTTTGTTTTTTTTTTTCCTAATTCTCCTTCCTACTCTGATTGTAGAGGTCAGCTTAACTTAATCAAAAGTATATTTCATGTCTCCCAGTCACTAGCTTTTAAACCTCATGAAATCTTTCCTGAGAAAGCCATAGAAACACTTTGGATATTAGAATAGAGATTTCATTTTTGAAGTACATGTAGTGTGCAGGGAAGCTGCTGTTAGGCAGCCCCCAGGGTTGCACTCCCTCATCCATACACTCTGAAATGTATAAGGATCCTGACTCAGTTCTGCCAACTCAGTGTTGGCATTACTATGGATCATAAAGGTGATTCAGCATCAGTGACTCTTTACATACAAGGCTTTGTTGCTCATCTACTGAGACATTCTTTTATGCCACTACTTGTTGAGATACTCTGGCTGAAAGCAGGCACTCGAGGGCTTTTGTAGCCTGGGGAGGAAGTAGTCACTATCTGTTCCTGAGGAGGAGTTCCCAGTGAGCAAGCCAACCACAGCCCACATTTTGGGAGACAGGTATTCAGCAACACACTAAGCCTATCCTAAGCTTTTAGGTTGGCCTGCTTAAGGCAGTAATTATTTGGTTACAAGAAAAGGTGAAAAGTTTTCAATCCATCCCAAATTCACATTTCATTTATCAGTTCCTTGATCCTCTCAGCTCCCTCTAGGCATCCCTTTCTCTGACATTTCTGCCCTCAGCAACTTGAATATGCCTCCCAGGCACTCTTCATTGTTATAGTAATGGCTAGGCATCATTTTCTATTAAGTTACCAGCTTTCTTTGCCTTCACTCCTCTTCAGGCCCAGACTTTGGAGTGCTTCCTACAAAATCTCTTTATCCAACATAAGCTTTCCATCCTTCTTGATTCTGCTTTCCTGCCCTCCTACCAGAGAACTTCTAAGCTGTTACTAATGCATTGTAAATTGTCCTCTGCATTTCTGGGAAACTGAGCACAGTATCTGTATTGCCTTATCTAAATATTTTATGTGCTAAACTACAATCTCTTCTTAAAACATTGCTTCGCCAAGTCCTTCAGATTGCAGCTGAGCCTCTGGTGCTGATTTTAATGGCAACCCCCCTGAAGACTGCTATTTTTGTCACATGCTGCTCAAAACTAAATTCTGCTCTTGTGCTGTCTGCTTCCCATAGCAAGTGACAAGCTTTGCTGTTAACAGTGAGCATGTAATCACACACTGTACATTTCAGCCTCGTATGTAATGATTTCTTAAAGATTTTTAAATTATCTAAGTGTTGAATATTTAGGCATATGGACTGCCTTGTAATCCTGTTTGTTCTCAATACATCACTGCCAAATTATATCCACAGAACTAAGGTTTCTATTGTAATTATAGCCTCCATAAGGCTGCCGGTGTCCAACAAAGAGAATTCAGGCAGGTCAAAGCAGTATTTGAATGCCATTATGGCTACAGGGGGCTGCCTGGTAGTGCTGTGCCGACTTGCTGTTGTGTTAATTGATAGTCACAGATGCAGGCATTGAAAAGGAGCGGTTGGAAGTTGGGTGAAACACAATCTGACATAATTAGTGAGAGATGGTGTGGAGATGGACGCAGACTTACAGGCAAAAGGAGCTCCCTGCTTGCCAGCTAAAAAAGCATCTCTGTCTCTGGCTGCAGGGGTTTCTTGCTGAATCTTGCTTCCATCTGCTTGGAAGATGGCTCTCCAAAGGTGGCAGACCAAATCCCGTGCTCAGACAAAACACATCTCCTCTGTAGCACAAAGAGGAAGCTCTGAACAGAGGGAGAAAACAACTGTGAAATCCAATCTCAACCAAGCATGAACACTTGAGCCAGAACAGTACTCAGCGTTGAGACACCCCTGAGGACAGCTTGTTAAAGCAATTTCCCTGATTACCAGGAGAGTTCACTCAGCAGCACAAGATGACATCTGCTCCCCCTTAGCTGAATGCTGTATCTGGACACTGCTAAGCAACTAAATCAAGTCCAAAGCTAGGCCAACTGCTAAGGCAAAGCTAAGACTTAAGGGCTAGCCATGGCCTACACTCGAGAAAACACTGCAATGGGATGAGAAACAGAGATATTCCCCTGGACATTGACCCCAGTGCTTTACATGGAGAGACCAAATATGCCTTAGCATAGAACATGTTGCAGAGTGTGAAGGAACCCCAGGAGTCCTGTTCTGTTACATTTCAGACGTCCTTTCTTCTCACCTAAAAAATCCTAGGTTAGCAGACATGGGGCAATGGCTCCTGTCTATACACAGCTACCTGTTTCTCAGCTTGCATGGTCTCTTTCCCAAAGCACTGTGACCCTGACAAGGTAATTGAATTCAGTATCATTCATACACATGTTTGAAGGCACCCTTCTTTCTGGAAGGTGGAAGGGAGGATAGCCCTACAGTTCTTCTCACATATCATAGTAATATATGGTTGGAAGAGACCTCCAGGATCATGCAGTCTAACCTATCACCCAGCCCTGTACAATCAACTAGAAAGTCAACCTAGCTGCACTCCTTCCATTTGGCATACACTGCTTCTTAGGGAATTCTCCTCTGCTTTTCCTCATTCTCCACTTTATTCAGTCTGTGGGGGGGTTTATGCTTTCTTGAGAGATTCTTTCAAAGGTGTGCAGCCCATAAGGAATTCGAATCAAAAGTCCAGTCCTGGTGCAAACTTGCAGTTGCAATTAATAAGACTCGTGAGTCATTATACATATTATGTTATGCTATACATCAGTGAGGATTTGTTTATGCTCATGTGAAATGGAGCATGAAGACCTCCTCCTAGAACAAGTCTACTCATTCCATACAACACAGACAGGAGCCTTTGGCATTATCTTGTCTTTCACTAGCCTTACTATGCAAAATGGTCTCCTGACCATGACTTAATTCTCATGTTCCATTTAAGTTCTTCATTTTCATCTCTATTTGTGGGGGACTTGCTTGCAGATTTATCACATCTCCCCTTAGTATCTTCTGGCAGACTGAACAACCATCAGTCCTAGAGTCTGTTTTCACCAGCCACATTTTCTGAATGTCTCATGGATCTTATCAGTCATGTCTGCTCCCCACCAGTCATCTCTTCCTCCCATTAGACAATCCATACCTTGAATTGCAGTACACCATTGAATAACTGAGTTATTAGTTCAGTCACTAAGTACTGGGGGGGGGGGGGGGAAAGAGTGTTATCCTTAACTTATACACAATTTATATGTCTGCATATACATGCTATCACTTTTACTTCTGTTATAGTGGCATCGTATTTTTTACTCCCAGCTCTGCAAAGTTTCTGCCTATTTCTTTGTTCCTCGTCCGAAATTTTTGTGACAGGCTCCTCGTACCTTGTTCTTACAGAATTTCATTCTACTGTTTTTCAGAACAGGTTTCAAAACTGGAAATTTCTTTTTGAATTCTCTTCCTGCTGAGCAATGTGCCTACAAGCCCTATGTCTCTGGTTGCCACCTGCAAGTTTGACTAGCAGATGCATTCTTACATCAACTGTGTCATTTACTGAAAAGATTGAAACCTTATTCCCTCCAGAATTGCCAGCCCCACTAAAACAGGTGCTGTTTAAGCATGGCACTAAAAGATGGACCTACATCAGCAGAGCTTGCTAAGTTGATGGCCTTGCTGTTAACACTGTTTAAAGCTTCAGATAACCTTCGCCTGTCTGCAGCATTCTAACACAGGGCCCAGATCCATGAAAGACTCTTTTAATGTGAATCTCCAAAGCCCTGGTGACTCTCCAGAGATCTGGCAAGCCATCGGACTTCTGGCTGATGGTAATTGCCAGAAGCTGTGCAACCAAAGTTCTTCAGAAGCTAGTGGATATGTAAGTGGCCTTCCTAAGTCTGCAAAATGACAAAGCACAGAGAGACATCCCTTTAGCTACAGCCCACGGCCACGGTTTCACTTGTGTCACTGGAAGAATATATTTCTCTTCATATAAGTACAATGAAGTCCTGAGCTTTATCTACACCTCTAACATCAAGGCACACTAATCACTTCCTTAAAGAAAATAAGCAAACATGATTTATGCCTTTGGTAAAATTTTATCTATTTACAGCAATCAAAATAATTAGCTGAATTAATTCCCATTAATTTATTTACACTGCCTAGAAAAGTTTCTTGTCTGGATAGCTCTATTAACTGCAATGTTATGCTTCAAAGAAACACCAAAGCAGAGTTGTTCAGTTGTAGATCATGTTTAGGATGTGACCTCAAGCCACGGTGGCTTTGGTCAGCTCTGAAATCTTGGAAGCTGTTATCTCACAGATAATTCACTCTCAGGATTTCAGTCAGCTCAGGAGGTGAGTGCTCCCCTTGAAAAGTCAAACTTAAAGCACACAAGGACTAAAAATAGAGGTCCTTTTGTCTGAACTCATCAGGGACAAGAGAAGTACAAACACAGCCAAGTCTGGCAAATCAAAGCTAACCCTTTAAATCCCACTGGACCCTCAAGCTTGGTTCTCCATTAATATTTCTGTGCATAAATTACTCCACATTTTGTCTGCTAATAACTTAAGTAAACACATCTTAATTTGCTAGTTTTTCTTCTGCAAGAAGGCTTGTGGTATGTCATCTCCCACTGAGGGAAAAAGATGTGATGTTATGTTTCTGTGTTGGTCTAGGTTTTATAGAAGTTTCCCCCTGTCCTCTTCTTGCCTCCCACCCTCTCCCTCACACACTTGAGTGTTTCACGGAGGTCTTTATAAACAACTGGACATATTCATTCTAACAAGCACTTTGGCCAGTCACATTCATTTCTATATAACCCCTTGCAGTGCTATTCAATAAAATGGGAATAATTACCATAGCAACTGCAGCATGTGGTACACTTGGTGCATCTGAGCAAGAAAGCGCTTTCTTTCTTTCTTTCTTTTCTTTCTTTCTTTCTTTCTTTCTTTCTTTCTTTCTTTCTTTCTTTCTTTCTTTCTTTCTTTCTTTCTTTCTCTCTCACTGCTTAGAAGCTCAGATAATCAATTCTTCACACATCACCATTCTTTAATCTCTCATTACCTCACATTATCAATGCATACACTTTTGCAGAATGCAAACAATAGGTACCCTGATTACATTTTTCTCTGCTTTTACTGTCTGGATGCTCCAATAAACAGCACAAAGTGAAGGGTGTTGTTGACTCATGGAAAGACTGTATTAAACCTGAAGAGTGGCAGCTTTGTACCTCTTCTGGAGTCTTCCTCTCCCCTGATAGGGACAGCTGAACTATAGAAATGAAAATGCTTCAGTGTACATCTCATCTCCTGAACACACTGGTGACATCTTTTTATTAACATCGAGCTGCAAAATTGAGCATTGCAGAAGTTGTTTCACAAATGGTTCCACAGAAAGCAGCACCACTCAGGTGCCATGGTCTAGCCTTGGGCACTGTGGTAAAGGGTTGGACTTGATGATCTGTGAGGTCTCTTCCAACCTTGGTGATACTGTGATACTGTGATACTGTGATACCATTTGGAACCGGTAACTGCATCAGTCTTATGTTTGAGAGTCAAGGTCCTAAAATGCTTTGCCAAGATAAAGGTGTGGTAGCTTCTGAGCCTGAATAGCTGTCTCTAATGATACAATCTTGTTGACCATATAGCTAGAATCACATGGTTATAATAAGCACATGACATATGTGTGGAGTTTTCTGAGCATGGAATAACAATGCATTTTTGGAGATCAATTTCTCAAGCCCACAGGTCCAAAACCCAAATTGTGACACTGCCAGCATGTTCCACAAAAGAGCTCTGAAATAGTGTAGTTTTTTACCATCTAACTAGAAACTGAAACTGAGGAGGACCAGCAGATGGAAGGGGGATAGTGATCTTGTGGTGTCAGCCTGCAAGTTACATATTCTGAGAAGAGTTTTTCTCAGCCTGCAACTCTGATCCCATTGAATTCAGGGATATTGAGCAAATACTACCCTGTGTTAGCAATCATAAACCAGATCATATCCTTCATACCACCATCCTGAAGCAGGATGTCTTGCCCCAAACATGACATATCAAGTCCTTAGTTGAACTCTTCTGGCACAGTAGGCTGTAAGGTTTACTGCCTAAAACTAACAGAACCCAAGGGACTCCTAAGGGACAAAGACCACCCTTCAAAGCCTCAGGACTTCTGTACCAGGCTTTGTTTCCAGTTAAATCCTTTCCTTGATCTCTCTTTGTTGTCATCCTGCCGACAGGACAACATCAGGAATAAGTTAATCTTGAGTGTGCAGACATCTTCTAGACTCAGGCTTAATAGACAGCAAAGGTGTGGCATGCATGCCTCTCTGCCTCTGCCCCACTTTCCCTACTGATGCATCCCTTCCTGAACCGCCCCAAGTCTGGTTCTGCAGGAGGATGAAGCATAATTGGAAAGGGTAGCAATGAAAAACCTTTTTCCTAGGTGACATTCCTACCTGTAAGAATGACTGGTACATGAAAGACACTCCTTTCTCAGCTCCCAAACCCCTGGAATAGTCCCAGGTGGTCAGCTCTGTGTGTTAAGATTCCTTTTGATGTTAGGTATAGGTATCTGTAAATCTGGCATGAAAGAGAGGATTGGTTATACTTAGCTGTACACACTTTTGTATACACTACACGCAGAAATGACTACCTGAGGTATTTAAACGTGGACCTGTTTTTGTTTGTTTCCAAGCTTTGTTGTAGTGATCTATTTAAATTTCACTGTTAAATTTCTAGCAGGCAGCCATCAGTGCACATTCACTCGGAAGTCCTCACCCACCAATCCCAGCTGAAGAAAGCACATCCCTAGAAGTGCAAATCACCAAATGCCATTGGGAACTGAAATAAACGCTATTTCTCAAAACTGAATTATTGGTTACCATTTTATCCTGTACACAGTTTAACTAATAATGACTTCAATAAATACAAACCAATCCCTTAGTCTTTTTGGGCAGTATGTTTTATCACCAAAACAAATCTTGGACTGGGATAACATGAGTTATCCGAAGGCAGCTTCCTGTCATAATCACCCTCTCGGCATTCAGAAGAGTCTATTTTCATCTGTTCTGCCACCACCCAGCACTCTTTTTTCCGGAGGAAAAGCCACTAGAGAGCGCTTCTCCCACAGCGAAGGGACTAGCTCTGTAAACTTGCTTGTGTGAAAGACTATTTTGCTGAGAAGTGGAGAATTCAGTGACATGGGGAATTATTATGCACCGTTCACTTCCTTGTAATTTAACTCTCAGTAACAAAAGCATAATGTATAGTCTGGTTTACTGAGCTGATTTACAACACTTAAGTGAAAAGACGATTTCCTTCTCTTCATGCTGACATGGCAGATACAAAGCCTGCATCTCCTAACGTGACATTGCTGTAGACAAAGCAATGAAGAAAAAAGACCTATGAGATCGTGGTACAGTGAATATCAAGCAGAGAAGCAAGTCCAGAACTACACGGTAGTGCCTTGCACTCTCACTCTCACTGCCCGCAAGAAAAGCCATCAGCTACAGCTCACCAAGGCAGACTCAGAGGGAAGAAGGGCTCCCACTCTTTGTGCAGCTGTGTGGTTTGGCACCTTCTCATGGAGGGTGGTGTCTCTGACCAGGCAGTGTGAGCTTACCTTATCTTGTGCCAAAACACTGTTCTTAGAGACTACTTTCTTTTTGAAACAGGCAGTCTCATTTTTCATCTGGCCATGGAAGTGAGGAGATAAATCATATTCCTATAGAGTTGTTCATTTAATGAGACTGTGTTAGAGCACCATGCTCAAATCAGGTGTAGCCATGAACTGCCTTTGCTCCTTCACCACATATAAGGAAATTGGATAAGAAAGCCCTCATATGCTATTAGCCAAACTTAGAAACACCAATTGACACTCTCCCTTTCTCATCGTAATCTGAAAGGCTAGAGGGAACCTATCATTATAATGCATTTTCATACAGCCTTAGCTTTTGCCCTGGATTCCTGACCCAAACCTCTGTCGGCACCTCCTAAGTTCAGTTTTGCTAGTTAAAAGATGAAAATTAAGAAAAAAAATAATCAAAATCCCACAAAAGATACAAGCAAACAAGCACAAACACAAACAGATCCACAAACAAAAAACAATACAGAAAACAGTCACTTTCACAGACAGGAAAAGAGCAAATAGCACACTTGTTGCCTTGGTCAGAAGCACTCCCTTTCTGCCCAAAGGCACACATCAGGTGCTGTGGGAACCTGAAATCTCACAAGAACGAGTTTCATCTCCTGACTTCTATGCCTCTTGTAGTTCAAAGTTAGTGAGAAAAAAATATTACAGGGACACCAAGAGTTGTGTTTTTAAAAGTATTTCAGAGCTGAGCAAGAAGCATCATCCTGTGATCTCTTTAAACATGTAAACGCCTGCAAGAAACTATCATGTTGTAACCCAGAGAAGTGGCAGGTACTTCAGAACCAGCTCTGGTCCTTTTAGTTTGTCTATGAGACTTAAGGGAATAACATAGACTCATTTATTTTCATCTGAGAGAGCAGAGCAGAGCACAGGGTGGATACAACAACTGATGCTCAGGGAAGCAGCAGAGATAGGCAAAATGTCACTGCATCTAACCTAAGAGCCCTGTAGTGTCTGGAGGGATAAAGCAGCACATGGCTCCAAGAGAGTCTTGGTTATGACACATGAGAACAACAGTCATGAGAGAGGCACTGCTTTTCTCTGTGACAGCCATGGAGCCCCGTGAGGAATGAATTGCCAGCTGCTTTGCAGTGAAGGAAGGTTGAACGATGCCATAACAATACAGGAGAAACTCCACAAACAAGTTGAGCAAACAGAAGCTATGGCAATATTTACAGTAGGCCAGATGCCATTCTCTGCATTAAGCCAGGAGATTCCTTTGGCTTGGTCAAATGCTGGCAGTTGTCTATTTTACCTCAGAATTAATATCTCTGCCCACAGACACAAGGAAAAGCTCCTTTACATACCTCACACCCACCATTTCATTCTCAAGTAGATTTCTTAATCAAAAGGATGACTAATCCTGTGGATTTTTTGTTCAACAGTGTGAGACCTGGAGGAAAAAACAGTCATCCTGGATAGCAAAGACGACAAGCAGCGAGGTTTGTCTTTACAAGCAATGCATTTAACACCTGGCAGAGCACACAGGTGCAAACCTCAACAGATCCTCAACCCTCTAGAGGGCAGGAGTTCTTGCCTGAGTTATACACACCATGTAGTCCAGGTCTGAGACTATCACAAGGCAAAAACCAAAAAAAAGCTATGTGTTACCACAGCTCTGTTACTGAGTCACTTCCTTTCTCTTCAACATTCATTGTAATAAACAATTCCCGCAGGAAAGATCATCTCAGCTGGATAACAGTGTCTCCTTCAGGGAAATTGGTAGAAGGTAGTGTGGAAAGGAGCCAACTCTGCAGTGGTTTAGGTCTAACATTGCTTCCAGGTGGACTGTGTGAAACCCATCTTTAGGCAGAAGAGTTCCCAATCTGCAGGATTTGTATTAGAAGGATCCTCTAAGAAGCAAAGTCATTATGTCTGTCCTTGATGTACAAAACAAACAGGTTGCACAAAACAAAAATAAGCAAGCAGTAAAAACAAACAGGATCCTTCAGTGAATACTCTCTAACAGTAGTCACATATAATCAGTAGTAGCTACGATAGTGATATAATCTGAGCAACACAAATCACAGGAGGTCATGGTACCTGCTATGCAGGCCTGGGCTTTGTGGATGCAGTGGCTTGTGGGAGAACTTTGAGGCTTTCAGTATAGTCTGTAAGGGAGAGTTTGCTGAAATAACCCCTACAAGAAGATGTGATAAAATGGTATTTATGCAGAAGACTTTTAGTCCTGTGGGTCACTTCAAATAGCAAGCAAATGTGTAGACATACACAAACATGCAGACCAACACAAATGCGTAGGCATACACACTTCTGTTTTATAAGGTACAGTGATGACCCAACAGTGGGGAATCAGAGAGCAAGGAAAGAGCAGCAGCTGGTTAGTGTGAAAGCACAGGGAGTCCCCCTGAACTGTGTCCTTTTATCTGACATTGCCTTTACCTCAGCCAGTAGGCAATTCCGTAGGAATAATAGGTTATAACAAGTGGCTGGATTTCAAGTAAGCTGTTCACTTTAACATGTACTATGGCACCCGTTACAAAGCAGCTGGGATGTCTGGCTCATGTTTTGGCCAGTTCATTGGGACCTACCTATAGCACCTTCTCAGTAGACAGGAGCAGTGACATACCACAGAGCTCTGCAGCTGAAAGCTTATCCACATCCACTGCCTCTTTGCAAAAGGAAGTGCAAATCTGTATAAGCAGGTGCAAATTTTGCTGAAGCCAACATTGTGCTGCTGACACTCAACATCTCTGTCAACCTCAGTTATGATCTGTTGAAGTTCTTGTACCCAAAGTATTTGGAGAATTGTCTGTCAGTCCATATCAACCATGAGAAAGATTCCACCCTCAATTCCTGCCTAATTCCTAGTGAGGAAACTAGGACTGTGCCAGCTTAGTTTCAAAGATTGCAAGCACTGGTCTAAGATGGCTGCTATGAGGAGGAAAACATAGTTTATTGGAATAAACTCTCAATTTTAACCAGACAACTCATAACTTCAGTAAATTTTCAAGCATATTTGTATTCACACAGAAATAAGAAACAAACCCAAACCTTATACAGCTCCCCTGCAAGCCACTTCTGAGACTTATGAAAGTTTCAAACTCCCTGAGCACTGATGGTAAAGTATGCCCTTACTAAATGGACCAGCAAGTAAATTTTGCAATTCTTCTGAGCTATGATCATGTGAAAACCTCCACAAAATAAAACTTTTTTATTACTCCCAGTGTACATTAATTCTAATGAGTTCTCTGATGAAAACATCGGTTAAAGGTAAATGCAGGTTGAGAATATGTTCTCCCTTAAAATATTGCCAGTACAAACAGTCCTAATGCTTTAGATTAAAAAAGGAAAAAGGTAAGAAAAACAGCAAAACAACCCAAGGTCCACAGGAATTCCCAGAAGAATCCTACACTATTGTTACAAGCATATATTTGGCATCTATAAACGTGCTTTCAATATGTCTTGGCACTATTAGGCTCTTAAATCCCAGCTAAAATCCAAATTATAACTTGTTAGCCACCAAAGGTATGTGATTATGTTTCCCAGGTTTGATTAGATGACTTACAGAATTAACATAGCCTGCCCAAATAAAATATTCTGTGCTTCAACACTTGCACATTATTAAACACACTATTATTTGTATAGCTCAACTTACACAATTCATCTTGCATCAGTACTTATGTGCTTCACAGTGTGAAAGCACAGTTAATTCTAACATTTCCAACTGACATGATCCAAAACCTTAGTATTTTTCCCTGAACTCAGTGGAAAACAATTTACAATAGTAAATCAATGTAATAATTTTGCGACTGTTTGTGAATAGGAGAAAAAAAGAGAATTGTTAAATGAATTATTTATTGAAAATTATTCCCTTCTGTCTCTCAAGAAACCTTCAAATAGCTGTAACGTGCTCAGCAAGGGAAGCTATAGAAACATTTGCTAAAGTTACAGCAGGAGGCTCCAGGCTTCTTTTTTCGCTAAGAGACCTGCTCAGTTCCTGGGTAGAACAGTTATTGTATGGATTTCCTCAGAATTGCCAGCACTGCAAACTGAGCCTGGGATCAGAGAGTCTTGCTGGATTCCTTTGGTTCTGTTTAGCATCCAGGCAAGCAAGAAAAGCTCTACAGCCCCAGTAACAGCCTCAGTAAACCACAGGGAGCTGCACTGCCTTCAGTTTATGAAGCAGATCTGCACAAGCGCTAAAGTGACAATGAACCAGCAACAATATTCTGCTTGTCATGCAGAGGAAGGAATTGGAAGCAATCTGCTTCCCTGGTTGCTCTGATGCTGCAATGCTAATGGGAATATCAAGCAGTACAAGGTATTTTTGTCAGAAAAGGCAGCAAATGCAAACAATGAACAGATCTCTTGAGTAAGACTCCAGCTTTACCTAACCACTTTTCAGAGCCAGATCAATATTACGTTTCACGTGATAACCTGCCACTTTTCATGAACTTTGTGGCTTTAGGGCTTCTAAATTATACATTTCTATTAACATTACTTCAAATGGCAATATATTCTCAATCTTATCCATCCAGAAAAGCTTGCAAGAAATAATATCAACTTTACTAGAATAATCGAAGCTTTTCCCTTTTGTTACCTACTAAGAATATCCTCCTGTAAGGGACAGCATGTCCCTGTAAAATAAGATTTTTTACCATACATATGCAGAACAATGTTTGTATCACTTCAAAGGCAGTGTACAATCAACCTATTTGTGCATTCTGGGGGTTTTCACCACCTGAAAAAATGGACTGAATGGAGATGTTCCTTCTTAGACATTTTAATATTTTCTCTTTTCACCTGTGTTCCATACTGACTTTTGCTAGAATTTTACTGCAGCTACACAGTGTAAATTGTGAAATCAGTAAGTAAACAGATAGGAGTAGGCCATGACTTGAATGCAAGAGGCCAGTGTAGGAGTGTAGCAGAGGTACACCAACCCCTACAGATGGGTTTGGAAAACTTACAGTATCCTTTCAGATGCAATGGATAGTCAGAACTATGGGTTTGATTTTGAAGAACAATATTCCTTTAGATTAGCTTTTTTTTAATTTCCCTTTTTTTTTTTTTAATCAAAGAGGCAAGTTCAGTTGTTGCATAAGCATGAGTAGGAGTGGTTGTGAACTTTTATTTTCTTCTCATTGAAGGAAAAAGAAGGGAAGGGAAGGGAAGGGAAGGGAAGGGAAGGGAAGGGAAGGGAAGGGAAGGGAAGGGAAGGGAAGGGAAGGGAAGGGAAGGGAAGGGAAGGGAAGGGAAGGGAAGGGAAGGGAAGGGAAGGGAAGGGAAGGGAAGGGAAGGGAAGGGAAGGGAAGGGAAGGGAAGGGAAGGGAAGGGAAGGGAAGGGAAGGGAAGGGAAGGGAAGGGAAGGGAAGGGAAGGGAGAAGAAGAGTTGAGTTCTCCAAAACTAGTTTTGAAAATCTGAAGGTCAGAACTGTTCAAGGATGGTTTGTTTAAGCTGTAAAATCCTTACAACTCTTCCATCATCAGGAAAATGCACTTCTTTCCACAATTTATGCTTTTACCCAGTTAGCCTTCAAAGTAATTTTGCTTTAAATATGAGCAGAGTGAGGAAGAGGCAGGAATGTTTCCAAACAGCTCAACTTCAGAGCACCTTTAGAGAAATGTGGTTCCACAGCACAACCAGTATTAGACCTCAAATCCATCCAACCTGGCCTTGAACAATTTCAGAGTGGGAGCATCCATGGCCTCTCTGGGAAACTTGTTCCAGTGCCTCACCACCTTCACAGTAAAGAATTTATTTATAAGATATAACCTAAACTCACTCTCTTTCAATTTGGAACTCTTACCCTCTGTCCTGTCACTACTCTACCACATAAAGCGTGTCTCTCTATCTTATGACTTTAAGGCAGCTGTAAGGTTTTCCCTGAGCCTCCTTTTCTCCAGGCTGAACAACTCTAGCTCTCTCAGCTAGTCCTCATAGAGAACATCCTCATCCTTCTTCTTCCTATAAAATAGGAATGACAGTATTGCTTGTCCCTGACTCTTTCGGATTTCAATTCAGGAATGCATACAGGGAAGCTAAACATACAAGTGATCTCCCTGAGTGCTTAAAAAGTGCTCAGGCATTTTAAATGTTGTCATGAAGAAAGGCTTAGACCTCACGGGCAAGAGCTATCACTCTGAGTATGAAATACCTGGCTAAGTAACACTTACTAGCTTAATGGAAAACAGGAGATGGATAAATTCGGGCCTTAGCTCGTGTGAGTAAACTCTTTTCAGTTGTTATCTGGTACCTCTCAGGATCACTTTGAAGATTAAAAAGGAAAAAAAAAAAAAAGAAGAAAAATTACTTAGCTGGACGAATTCTGCCCTGTTCAGCAGCTAAACTTGGACTAATTCCATTGATTTCAGTAAAATATTTTTCTTTTTATACTGCTTTAACAGAGAAGCTTATGCCTGGGATCACCTCTAAAAACACATCCTTTTTGAAGTTAAAAGAATAAAAATACCTGGAAGGGTAGGGAACTTAAAGGTAAACAAACAAAAAGCAAAAAAACCCCAACAACCCACCAACAAACCAAAATAAAAGACAGAAAAGCAGAGAACATTTGGGGAAGAGAAAGTGGAGAAAGGATGAAAGAACATGGAGACTTTTGAAAAGACTTCCAATTGGATTAAAATGATGATAAATGGAGGTGCAGCACAGGGGTCAGGCTCCTCTCGATAACAGGATCTGAGTGCTCTCTAACAGTTGGTGTCTGTCAGTTATGTGGGAGCCCCTTTGGTCTCCTGTGACTTGAGTTTTTCATCGTGCATTTCTGACAGGATAAAGCAGGCCAGCTAAACAGGATAATTCCCACATTCTGCTGGGTGAGTCATTTCCCTCATGCTTTTGAAAATCCTTGCAGGCAAAGGGGAGCCGTGCTGACAAAGCAGAGGAAGTGCACTTTTTTGGATTTCACAGGGCGCCTGGTTCAAACATGTGTTGCTGTGACAGAGAACACCTGCAGCACAGTTCAGCAGCACTGCCAAACACAGCCAACTTGCTCGGCTGGGGCCCTGCACAACACATGGGCTGGAGAGTTTTATTCTTTATTTTTACCTTATTTATTTAAACCTTTGGGGCACTAGGATGAAACCTCCAGCCAGTACACTTGCTGTCTCATTATGCGGCAAAATGCAATGACTGAATTAATGAAGCTGCCCAATGCAGAAACAATCTCTACAGAGAAGAGCCCCATGGTGTGAAGGAGAATATGTATAGCTTAATGCTGCTTGGCAAGGCTGAGCTCAACTGGAGCATCACAGTGTTAATAGTGTGCCTTAATGCCAGTTTAGCATTATGGAGGTAGAAGGGCTGCCATTGAGAGCAATCTGAGTGGCTGGTGAGATTGCTGAACCTGGTGATTAGCAGACTAATTACCCCCTGTGGCGTACAACTCATTAATCAACCATTACAATAATAATTTCCAAGAACAGTTTCAGTTGTATCAGGAGGAAGAGGATGGGATAGGTAGCCTATAGCCACTTAGGCCAATTTGAATTCAGCAATTCTATCAGTCAATTGTGGTATTTCTGAATTGTTAAGTGCCTTAGCTCCTGCCCAGGGCCTGGAGTTTTTCAAAGCCTCTGAGTTTAAAATATATTTGGCTAGTGATCTCTCACAACTCCTCTTTCTTCCCTGCTCTGGTCATCCTTTCCATCAGGATACACACCCCATTTCTCTGCCCTGGCTATCATAATGTTAAGCATTCAAGGCAGAAGTTTTCAGCCTGTCTGTGTCAAACATCCACTCAGCCCCTGGGCCTATGGGATGACAGCAGTTGCAGCTGAGCACTGAGCAGATCAGAGGGCAGATGCATCCAGTACAAATTGAACCATACTGATCCTTAACTCTACACCAAATGAGGGAGAAAACAGAAGGCCAAATAAGGTTTCATGCAAACCATGGCTCAGCTGCACTCACACCACCTCCCCAGGGTTACAGCACCATGATGGGTTGTCATCTGAGTGGACTCCATGGCAGAGATGCTGGGTAAAAGCACCTGCCAGTGATGCACATTGCCAAAACACAGCAGCAGATCTCAGCTGCTGGCAGACAACATATGGTAGGAGGCTCATCCTTATGTTCCTCACTTTTTTAACTGCATGAACTCAGCCCATGGCTTGCACTTCCAGCTTTGCTCACAGTGGCCAGCCTAGCTGCCCACGTGATTTCTTCTTCACCATTTTTTCCTAACACCCACTCCTTTTTCTAGCCTTTATACCTGCTTCTTCTATTTCTTTAGAGAAGGTCTGTGTAAAAAGGCAGGGCAGCTAAAACACTGTCCTCTTTTGACTCCTGTGTTAAAATCCCCCCTGCTGGAATGCCTGCAAAACGTTTGATAACAGCCAGACCATGCACAAGAAGACACTTTTATCTTTTAAGCTAATGAAGAATGTTTCATTGTTTAACTTGCCTTCTGTCTGGCCAAAGGCTTCTGCTTAGTCTCTCTTATCCGTATGTACAGCTAATCAGGTCTTCAGTGAAAGAATATCTTTATTACTCATGTCCAGCACTTAGCACGACAAAGTCCTGAACACATGATGAGCCTGCAGTATAGAGTAGTAGGATAAGTCACATGTTTTCAGGTCAGCTGGGTTTAATGAAATTTCCATGGTATTTAGAGCACTGGCTAAAGCAAATTCTTTGAGCACTGAGACCTCCAAAAGGAAAGACAAGGCTTCAGAAAACTGCAAAAGGGCAAGAAGAATGCCTGTGTCCTAAAGAAAAAGTTTTGGGTTTTTTGGGTGTTGTTTGTTTGGTTTTTTTTAATGAAAGGAGGAGTCAAGAAAAAAGAGAGCTAAAAGCCAATTCCTGGGAAAACGTTGGAAGAAATAAACACATTACTTAAATACTTAGAAGAAAATAAAAGATGAGTAATAGCCAACATGGATTTGTCACAAAGACATCATGTCAAACCAGCCTAACTTCCTTCTGTGACAGCAGAATAGCTTTAGGGGAAAAAGAGAAAATGTCATATATCCTGACTTCAGTAAGGTTTTTGACACTGACATGATACATTGAAAAAAGGATAATGAAATGTGGGACAGGCAAAAGTTCTCTAGGGCTCAGGCAATGCAGATACAGTTGTAAAATCATTCACTGTCAAAATGGAAAGATGGGTCTAGTGAAGTTCCATAGGGATGATTGAATACTCTCACTGGGCCCTAGATGACAGATTAGTGAGGACAATCACCAAATCTACAAATGATGCAGAACACAAGCAGCAAGAATCAAATGTACAAGTACAGAACAAGGCTGGGTAGCAGATTAGTAAGAAAGGATCACAAGCTGAACATGAACTGGTGGCATCATAACATCTCTGTATGGGAATAAAAAAAACCCAACCAAACAAAAACAGGGGGCACAAATCATCCTCTACAAACAAAAGCATAATTGATATGTCATAAGAAATAATGTTTTCAAACCATTATTAACATCTTCACTGAAGAGATGTAGGAGATGCAGACCAACTGGAAGACAAAGAGATTAACAAGAAAAGACTGCAAAAACAAGTGTTTGGTGTGCTGAAGCAAACATGGAAGGAAGCTGTGATAAGTCCTGAAATGTAGAAAGAAAGGCTTTTGGGAGAAAAGAGGGATGAGTTTGCTTTCCCACTGATGGTGGACAGGATGAGTTGTAATAGACTAAAACTACCATAAATAGTGATTATGTTCATCACTAAAACCTATAATGGGAGCCTACCATAACACTGGATTTCCTAGTGAGGTTATCAAATCACCATCACCATCACTGAAGGGTTTTAGAGGATAGTAGACAAATTATATTCAAAGAACAGCAAAATTTGAGATGAAAACTTAGGGCAGAGAGCTGGACACCATATTCATTCTGAAAAGAGTGCTGAGCTAGATCAACTCCACTCCAAAGTTCAAAAGCACAGGATTTCACATGCTGCCTACTCTGTGATGTAGTCAGAGAGGGTTTTATTCTTGCATGGTACACTTTTCACAGGTACTCTTCTTCTTGGAAAGTGCAAAATGAAGGCAAACCTTACTGTAGTACATTAAGAATTTACACCTTATTTGCACAGGTGAAAGCAGAGAGGAAATCTTTCTAAACACAGTCAGTGTTGCATTAAAGAGCAAGACATGAAGGTCAGAGTTGTTTCTGGGTTAAAATAACAAAAGCACAATTCAACAGCATTTTGGATACTGTATTACTGCATTCCAGCTCTTGTTTCTCCTGAGAGAGATATTCATACATCTATAAACCTAATAGCAACCCTTTTCCCATACTCTTGTTAACACAGTATCTCACTCTACTTCTCTAGAGTAGCAGCAGTCCTGTGTTCTGTTGAAAGCACAGAATCTCAACCTACGAAGTATGACAGTAGTTCTGAGTGGGATTTCTGTATCAGTACACCTATTTCATGCCAAGGGTTGTATCACTGTGAGATGTGATCATCTTACAACTAGGATTAAGCTCAGTTAACCCTTGACTAGGAGGCTTTAAAAGAAAATCTAAGGGCCGAAGGAAGTGTTTTGCAAACATTTGAACCATTTCATCAGCACAGTGATTGAGGTCTACTAGAACAAAATGGGCCATGTTTCATACAAAACACAGTCTAGAGGTTAAAAATGTGTGGGAGAAGGGAGGGGAGGGGAAAGGAGAAGACAGAGGAGGGGAGGGGAAAGGAGGGGACAGAAGAGGGGAGGGGAAAGGAGAGGAGGGGACAGAGGAGGGGAAAGGAGAGGAGGGGACAGAGGAGGGGAAAGAGGAGGGGAAAGAGGAGGGGAAAGGAGAGGAGGGGACAGAGGAGGGGAAAGGAGAGGAGGGGACAGAGGAGGGGAAAGGAGAGGAGGGGACAGAGGAGGGGAAAGGAGAGGAGGGAAGGAAAGGGGAGAGAGGAGAGGAGGGAAGGGGAGAGAAGAGGGGACAGGGGAAGGGGGGAGGCAGAGGAGGGGATGGAGAGGGGAGAGGGAAGGGGGATGGGAGAGGAGAGGGTGCAAAACCAAAATGAAATACTCTAACATTTGTGCATATTTTCTATTCTTTAAAAAAAAATGCTTAATTTTATCCCAAGCAGAAATAAAAAAGCCCTGAAATGAAGTTTTCCATGGGACAGAAACCTCAAAAACTGCTCTTAGGCTTGAAGTTCAGATTGCAGCATGGCAGGCTGCCTGTTCCAATTGCTGCTTCTGGATTTCGGGTTCTTAGGTGCAGGTCTTTTCTGCTGGGATGGTGGCAGGACAAGGAGGGACAGGGGAGTAGTTTTCTGTCTTGGGTTTTTGGCTCACTTGCTTCTGCTTGCTGCTTTGCACCCTGCTTTCTCTGCAAATAGGCTAGGGTAATTATGCATTTTGTACTATGTTTATCTGATTTTGATCAGTAAACTCTATTCTTATCTCACTTCTTTTTGTCTCAGTCCTGAGTTCTTGTGTTACTTTTCCTGCACTTCTGTGTTGGGAAAATAGATAGGTTAACCTGCTGGTTTGGTTTGACCTGTTTTGTTCCGATTCAAACCATCACAGCGTGCTGCTTGTAATTTGAAATGGATGCTATTTCCATGGAGGCTCCTGGCTTCAGATGGTTGACTTCAGGGCTGGATGACCAGCAAGTGGGGGAAAATACACACAGCACCGAAGTCCTCCAGGTTGCTATGATTTCTAGGAAAGTTTAGGATCCTTTCCATGAAAAAAACACAAAAAAGGTTTTTTCACTGGTCCTCTTTTAACTTGTCCATACAAGTCCATGTGTGTCAGGTCCTTAGGTCCTTTTGTACAGAGACCTACACTGCCTGTGCTTTACATACTGTAAAGCCTGTTGTGCCTTCCAACCAGCACAGATATTGATTTTTCTGGGCATTTACAGAGATCAAAAGCTGAGGAAGAGGGAGAAAGAGACATACACAATTTCAGGCATTAAACTTCTATATCCACTTCTCAGCTAGCTATAGGAAAGTGAAAGACATTGTCAGTTTAACAATGGGACTATTGGTTTAACTTAGAGAGAACGCTTAGGTTCTGTCAAGTAGCTATCACAGACCAACACATCTATTCCTTGACCCAGATTACCTTCTTCTGCAGCTCCCTACAGGTGACAGACGTGGCTTGTGCTACACTCTTGTCTCACTCACATTGGCTATGTGTCAGAGGAGGAACCAGCTTACTGCTGAATTTATCAGCTAAGGAGGGCAACATATCGATGCAGCAATGTCATGTCTCCAGATGGACACTCGAAATTTGTCCTACACATCATCAGCTAGAGCACCTTTTCCATTTCTAGCAATTGAGGTATTTTTTGCTTTTATAGCCTAGTATTCCATAGAAGCCCCCCCTCCTCATTCAATATTCGCAGGAATAATGTGGTTTTGAAACTTAACAATTAGAGAAAAATGAATTTCTATTTTCCTCTAAAGAAGTTTTGGAAAGGGAGTGTGCAGTGCAGATTTCACAGAGAAAGTGTGCTGGGGAAGGTGCTGGTAATGGGGCCTGAGCTTCCACAGCTCCTGCTAGAGCTCTGGGGCTGGAGCCACATTCCATTCAGCTGAGGGAGAGAAACCCTTAATGTCCTTTTCTTTAGAGATCAGAGAACCAATAGAATTTAGTGCCCAGAGGCTATGAAGGCAGGGAAATCTAAGAGCTCTTCATAAGCCCGGAGAAAAGGAATTACTGCAGAACAAAACCAAGCAAAGTACCACAGAAATGTAGGGGCTCTGCAACATGAACTACGGCACATTTCGTTTCTGGCTTGTGCAGCTTGCAGCGCTGGAGCAAGCCTTTATCTCCATGCCATGTGCCCGTGTCTCACACATTCCAGCTCACACGCTGCTTTATTGGCTTAACAACCAACAGCAAACTGCTTTGCAGAAGCTGGTGTGAATGGGCGTGGGCACATCTGGTTTCCTAGGGGGCTCTGAGGAGCTAACGTCTTCAAGGGGTACAGCAGTTTCTTCTGCGAATGTGAGTTGTTATAAGCATAAGACATCCACCTGAGATTCAAGATCATAGAATCAGAGAATGATTTAGGTTGGCAAAGACCCTTAAGATCGAGTCTGAGTCTTCAGCTGACACTACTAAAGTCCACCACTAAGCCATTTCCCCAAGAATCACACCTACATGCCTTTTAAATATCTCCAGGGATGGTGACTCTACCAGTTCCCTGGGCAACCTGTTTCAGCTCTTGACAATCCTTTCAGTGAAAAAGTTTTTCCTAATATTGAACCTAAACTTCCCCGTGTATAACTTGAGGGCATTTTCCCCTACCCTATCATGTGTTACTTGGAGAAAAGACTGACATCCACCATGCTACAACCTCTTTAGGGTAGTTGTAGACATTGATAAAACCTACCCTCAGCCTCCTTTCTCCAGCCTAAACAACCACAGTTCCCTCAGCTACTCCTGAGTAGAGAGTAAGTCCTGAGACTTATTCCCCTGACCCTTCATCAGCTTTGTTCCCCTTCTGTGGACATGCCCCAGAAAATCAATGTCTTTTTGGCAGTGGGTGGCCCAAAATTGAACATAGCATTTGAGTACCAGGGCTGAGTACAAAGTGACAAACATTTCCTCGATGGGCTGAAACCTCCAGCCTCTACAAAACTGAATTTGAGGTTCCAATATGGATCTGTCATTGCATGCAATTAGTCTTTATGACACTTCCACAAACAAAAATGAGAGGTTTTTATCTCTCAGACCCTGACAACTAACACTTCCAAAAAATGAAAGTAAAATACATTGAAGAGCACAGTTCTGCAATGAGATCAGCTTGTACTGGGCTGAGGCTGAAAATACTAACAATATAGTGAAGTCTTATGCAAAAAGACATTTCCAGGAGCCAGACCAGGCTGTCTGATCATCCTATGAAAGCCTTGTTGCATCTCCTCTTGAGAAACCTGACTGCTGAGAAAACATTACAGTAAGAATGTGATGCACATCATTTCAAAACAAACAGGAGCCAAATAAGCATTTGTTGTGGCTATGAGGTCATCAGCACTGGAAGGCTTCCCAGAAACATAGTGTTTTCAGCAGCCCCTTCGTGGATGATAGGGAGGCTGTCCATCAGGTAGGGATGAGCATTTTATTATCACTGTACTGATTAGTTGGGATCCAGCCCAAGAAAGAGGTCCCCCAGAGTGGTGTGCTCTAATTGCCTTAAGCAGCACAGTGGGAAGCCTGGCAAGTGCTTTTTTAATCTGTTCATAGAGACAGAAGCTTGCAGGAAGACCAAGATGAGTGAATAATCAGGCAGCTTGGGATAAAAACTTGAGTGAGAAGCACAATAAGCAGAAACACCTTCCTTTGGTGACACAGTCTGTAAGCTGCAACCAGGTTGGTGGAGTGAGGCAAGGATCCATTGCCAGTCAGAAACATGAAAGATTTTCATTGAGCTGGAAACTTGTAATGCTCTCATATTCACAAGAACTGCTGTAGTGCTGTGATAGCTGACTGTGGAGAGAAGGGCACAGCACACTTAAAGTGCAGCAGAGAAGGCAAGGATTGAGAACAGGCTGATAAGTCTAGCTGAGTAGAGAGGGGTTAGCTCTAAACATGGATGGACAAAGGTTTGGCCATCAGCCTCACCACAAGCACCAGTATCCCTGTTAGTTCATACCAGCCTCCCAGCTAAAGGCACGGTTGGAGATCTTGGAAGATAAAAAAGCACTGTTCATAATAAGCAAGGCAGAAAACTTAACAAAATTCCTTCCATGAGCCTTCCTTCAGCAGAGGGGGAGACCTGGCAGGCCTGCGGGCTGCCAGGAGGCAGGTAAGATAAGAAAAGCCATGCTGGGCTACAAAGCATAACAAATCCTAGTATTTGGATTCAGAAGAGGACTCATCTATTTCAAAGAGGATTTCAAATTTTCCAGGAACTGAGTTACATCACATCTCATTTTGCTTTGACAGAAGTTATGCATCAAATCAGAATATTTTATCTGAAACTTGTAGATAATTTCTTCATCAACATCCTTTATTAAAAAAGAGATTTGAAAAAAGTCATGATCTTTCATAGGTCACTTCTTTTTTCTAACCAATCAGATCTCCTTGTTCCCTGAGGTCCTAATCAATTATCAGCCCATTTATTTCACTTGAGATGAAGGCTGTGCCCAATTAATTCAGAGATGCATTAAAGTGAAAGGTTTTACAATTGAAATGAATGTTTCTTACTTTCTGTCATGTCCTGCTCTGGGAAATTAAGTTTAAATAAATGTTAATGGAATTGTCAATAATGCATTGCATAAAGGTCAGGGTGGTCAGGCTTCAATATAAGAGATGTTTTTATTTCTTTACTATTAGAATATGTTTCCTTCTTTTGTCTGGTAAAAGGGGAGATGCACAGAGCTATCATATCTGTGGTATAGTTGAAGCTTTGTTGCAGTGAATTGTGATTTGATACCTTCTCAGCCATGACCATTTCCTTCTGTCATAATTAATGCAAAGATAAATAGGCTCTCCATTTGATACACATCAGGTAGACTGAATTTTATATTGGTTAAGCAGCTCATTAGAATGATTGGTCTAAGTACAGCTGAGACCTTTGATTCTGCAGGAAAAAATTTTCATCTATCTGAAAACATAGTAATTCTGAGGGGAGGCAAGGCATTTTGAAATGATTCACCCACATTCCTGCTCATAAATTTATTTCCTTCAGCTCAGTTTAGTGTTGTAAGTTTTGCCTCCTCTTCTCTTGCTGAGAAGCAGTGCTGCCAGGTTTTCCTGAGTATCTTCTCTGTATGAATGGAGTATGTGGAAAGCTATATCTACTTTACCTTTTTAAGGGCTTTGTGTACAGGGACTCCACATATATCCTAGCAGGTTTATCAGTAATCAGCTTCTGCAGACACATGAAACATACACTCCCTACAGTCCTGTTAGACGGGGGGGAAAATCCTTATTTTACAGAGATAATGCTTAAACAGAGAGGGCCTAAAGCTGGGATCTCCAGAGGGGTATTGGCATTACTGATGACCCTGCAGCTCTCTGCCTAAAAGCCAGGCAGCTGCCTAACCAGACAGAACGCACAACAAATAATGTGGTCTTGCAAAGGCAAAGGACCTCTTGCATTTTAGGGAAGACTTGAGAATATCTATGAATGCCGAATGCCTCCAATGCTCAGGCCTCAGCAGATCTTGTGCTTGACACCCCCAATTTTGTGTCAGGCAGGAAAGAATTCAACTTCTCCTTAGTGTCATGCCAAGGCTTCAATGTCATGGACACTGTTTCTGCAGGCTGCCTTGGGACTCCAGAAAGTGGGGTGGTGCACACCATTATGTATAACGTTTCTCTCTGCTTGTTCTGCTGGAGATTGTTACAACAGAGGTTAGGAAGAAATCACCACCCAGTGAGGGTGGTGAGACACTGGAATAGATTGCCCAGGGGGGTTGTGGATGTCCCCTCCACGGAGGTGTTCAAGTCCAGGTTGGATGAGGCCTTGAGCAACCTGACCTAGTGAGAGTTGTCTCTGCTCTTGGCAGGGGCATTGGGACTAGGTGATATTTAAGGTCCCTTCCAACTTCAATCATTCTCTGCTTCTATGTTTCTAATAGAAACAACCAGTGGGCATCTTCCCTGAGCACTGTGCAGGGGCTTATCTCATGATACACGAACAACCAGTCCCTCCACCTCCCCCAGGACAGACACTGAGCTTTACCATACAATACAACTAACTCCACAGCAGACTGTTGCACAGTGACCAAATGTGTCTGAAGAGATGGGTTTGTCAGTTGGTTTGGGTTTAGGCAGAAATAACGTCGAAGTGCTTACTGAGTAGAACTGTATCTCTGCTGTTTTACTTCCCAGTAGAAAAAAAATAAGAGAAAGTACAATTACAAGTGTAGAAAAGGAAGGAAAAAGCTGATGGCAGGCAGAATATGTGCCTTCCATCTCAACTGCCAACAGCTGAAAAATGGATTGTTTTAAACCTGAGAGTTTGCATATGTAAAATGGCTTTACTGATGCAACAAAAAGCATCTTTATCTTCCTCTCATGGCTCAGTTCAGAATTGCTGCAGGAAGAATGCCATATGGAGGAAAGGGCTAAAATTCAGCTTCCCAGTGTTACCCATTTGTTTTCTACAACGTGGCTGCGATTGTGGCATTTTCATTCTTTCAACAATCTGTACATAGAATCACAGAATCAGCTAAGTTGGAAAAGACCACCACTCTCTGGGCCCGGCCCTCCAGCCAGTTCTTGACCCATATCACAGTGAATCTGTGCAAACCACAAGCTGCCAGCCTCGCCAGGAGCTTGTTGTGGCAGACAGTTTCAAAGGCTTTGCTGCAGTCCAGGTAGACTACATCCATGGCCTGCCCCACATTCACCAGGCAGGTAACCTGATCATAAAAAGAGATCAGGTTGGTCAGGCAGGACCTGCTCTCCCTAAACTCATGCTGGCTGGGCCTGATCCCTTGGCCATCCTGTAGATGCTTTGTGATGGCACTCAAGATGACCTGTTCCATGAATGAACCAGTGTCCCCTCTGATTTCAAAAGGTCCCTGATCAACAAATATATGGCCTAAAAATATGGATAGAAGGCTAGGAAACACAAACTAGCTTCATGGGGAAAATACTGTTGCTCTCTTCAATTTCCTGCACTTTAGTGACAACACTCATGGCATAGAATTATCTGCAGAATGGGATATAAGTTTCTGAAGATGTTGTCTGTTTAAAGTTTAGAGATGTTGTCTGTTTAAAAAGTGGAATCATTTTAAACTCAATAAAGTTAATTGCTTTGCAACCACTTTGTTATGTGACTGTCACTTTTCAAGGAAGACAGAAAGAATGTTCAGGCCTTCCTTAGGTTTTCCAGTCTCAGCATTCCTTTTTCTTCTGTGAAGAAACAAAAAGCCAGCCAAATAAATGTGAAAACATAACTCAAATGTAATCAATTACTTTTTCTGCTGGAGTTTGCAAAGAGTCTGAAACATCAACTCTGAGGTGCATGATCTACTCTTTTCATATCAAAGCAGGTCAGTTCCAATTTGATCTGTGGTACCTTTAACTCTACCACCTCCTTCACAGTCCTCAGCATGTAAGGAAGAAAGAGTGTAGCACTACAAAGATCTGAAAGATGGTTAGGTCCTTAACCACATGAGGTAGCACAGGGAGATGTGACTGGCTTTAGTGAGGAAGAGCCTAAACCTTAAAAGTTTGAAAAATACTGTCTGAAGATACTGAGCATCCTCAATTCCCACTGAGCCCCAAGTAATTAGGTAATGGGGCTTATTTTCAATCTTTATCCTGTGCAATTCTTAAAGCTTTAAGCCAAAATACATCATCATTCATTCTGAGCTGCTTCCCATTCTGTGAAGCTGAACCAGCACTTATTACTAAACCTGTCTCTGGTTTCAAATTCATTGCCTCATATCACACCCCAGCAATGAGGCCAGTAGGTTTTTAGGGATTTATTTGCAAGTCTAGATTAGTACAGATTCATTTGCCATAACCATCTGATTTTTTTTTTTGTTTAAATAAAAAGTGTACTTATTCCTTTAACTACCTTAATTTAATTTTAGTTTTTAAACATCAAACAAATAACTGGAACTTTGAGGAAATATGGATTCAATCAGCAATCATAGGCTATTTTTTCCTGTCTCAGTTATGAAAGGAGATGAGGTGTTTAAATCACTGAATTTCACATGTGGAAGGAATAGGTCTGAAGGAAATAGCATAGGATTCTTTCCAAGCTTGAATTACAAATTATCCCAGGACCCAGGAGAGGAGCAGAACAGAGCAGAAAACAAGATTTCAGGAGATTCTTTGTCAAGTTAGTTTCTCAATCAGCCTTGAAAGGCACCTCGAGGACCCAATTTCTTCCTTATATAGCATTTCTCCACAAGTGGAGAAGCTTAAGGACTCTAGTTGGCACCTTTTTCAATAGCTGTTTACATGATATGCTGAAGTATTTATCTCACAATAATGCATGTTAATGTCAATTTTGCAAGAAAAATGAACTAACAGATGAACTACATCCCCCAAAGAGCTTACTTGTTACCATGTATCTTGCAGGTTCATGCTACTCACATATCACTAAGCTACGAGTTCTAAGGGATTCTTTAAAAAAACAACCAACAACTTGGAAGGTTTGATATGTGGATATTACCAAACTGTTCAGATATCAAATAGTTAAAAATTCACATCTTCCTTTAAGCACTTTCAGTAAAGCAGGAACTGTTGTCTCCACCCATTTTCTTGCTCCTCCATGCCAGTTTTTTTTTCCTAAATAGGTATTTCTTTCAGGCAGGCCAGCAGGAGTAAATGACTTAACTATTCAGATTAGTAGCCTATGCACTATAATCAGCCATGTGCCATGGGGTGCTGTTCCTGCTCTGAACACCCACAAATCTAGAGAGAAATCTCTGCCTAGAGGTTATCTTTCCTCTGGCATCAAGATAATTTCCCTCTCTGGTGCAATGCAGTTCCTATGTCAATTGGTGCCAAGAGCATTCTGCAGAGAAAGAGCAGTAAAAGGAAAATCGGCAGCCAAGATTCTGTATAATGTTTTAAATATAATTTTTTAATCTCTTTTTTAATAATTGACCTGTCAAGATAATTACTGCAGATCATGAGACAATGTCTCTAGCACATTTGGGGAAAATGGAATCGTTTTGAGAAGGATATACATTTTCAATTGGTTTGCTGCCTGCAGTGGAATGCAAACATTAGGAAAGAGAGGCAGGAGGGGCAGATGTGGAGCAAGGGGCAGTTGAGCTGAAGCCTTTTTCAATTTCAATTTTTTTTTTTAGGCTTTTGAGAGTTAAAAATGCAAAGGGAGATGAACTTGACCTGTAAAGTCTACTACTGAAATTAATATGAGTAGATCTTTCTTGGAGATGACTACATTGCAACAGGCTGAGGATAATACCATGTCTTGCATTATTCAGTGTACAGTTTGCATAGTCTTTACAAAGCCTGGTCCATTTTGTTTGACTTTTATACTTACTTCCAGTGGGGTTTGTTTACAGTCTGCTCCCCTGTCTGACTTCTCTCCTCCAAATATTCTCCAGAGACCATGAGCTAGAGCATCTCTGCAGGCTGCTACATAGCACCATGTTGCAAATTCAAGCCATTAACACGACAGCACATCTGATCCCAGCACTACTGTCCACCACTCCTTAGCAATCCTATAGGAGCAGCTGTTTTTAAATGGCAGACATCAGTGTCTCTTGCTTTGATAGTCAAAAGCTTAGTGGACTGTGCACTGGGAAGAGAAATACAAGCTGAATCTGAGAATAGGACACTGCAGCACAGTTAAGCTTTCTGTTATTTTAATGCAGAACTGACCAGATAACAAAATCCTTAATACTGAATATGAGCTTCTGGTGTCACAAATGGCAGCTTAAAGAGGGAGCAGACATCCATTCTAGTAAAAAAGAAGCCTAAATCACAGCTCCTTTGAAAACAACATAAAACAATATGAAAGCATTTCTTAACCTTAGTAGGCCAGAAAATTGTCATTAATTATCACAAACCATAATATTTCACTTCTCAAAAGGAACAGACATTCTTTTCAGAGAGGGAAACCAGATAGATGTCTCACTTGTACACTAGACTCTCATATTCCATTTTTAAGTGCACTATTTGGTTCCAACCCTGAAAATGTTCAAAACCAGGATGGATGGGACCTTGAGCAACCCATGGCAGTGGGGTTGGAACAAGACAATCTTTAAGATACTTTCCAACCTAAACCATTTTATGATGGTATGATGATTTTAGATATATATATCAATAAGGGAGAAAGCAACCTAAGCATAGTCATTTAAAAGACTGGTTGGGGTCCTGAAATGCCACCTTTGAATTTCTGCTTTCCAATCCAGTTTGGATTCCAAACAGAACACTTCCAATGACAGCTTTACTAACTTTTTCACTGCTCAAAATCTTTTGGAAAGGAGAAAAAATACCAGTGTGAAGATAAAGTACTTCTAGGAGTAGCTATCCAGTAATGGAGCTGAGAGAAAAAGCATTTTCATTCTTCTCAGCAGTTTAGATTTAAAATACTTGGACAATACAATCCTGTCTGCTGAGTAGACCCACAGCTCAAACCTATCCTTCTGTATTTCACACTTGATCCTGATCTTATAAGAGACAAATCATCCTCTTTTGTTCAGTACTAGGTGAGACTACATGACTGGCTTACTCTCTCAGGATGATAATGATGCTACTATCTGAAAGCCTATGACTGATCATTCCTGAATGAACTGGGGCTACATTACTAAGCAAGAGCAAGAAGTAGAAGAAAAGGAGTGGGATGAAAATGCATCAGGCCATAGTTTAAACTAAAGGAGAAATACTTCAAAGTTGTTCTCAACCTTGGCTTAATATCTCCAAGGACAAGAAAGCCCACATGGCCATTGCTCGAAGACCAAGCAAATGTAGAAAAGAGGCTTTCAGCTACTCTAAACTCTAAGTTCTGTTCTTTGTACTTCTTTTAGTTTGACATATCTATCCAAACCCCAGCTACCATACTGTGTAGTACTGTTTTCTGGCATCCAGCAGGTGCTGTTTTAATGCTCCTAGTACATTTGAGGATCTTCACGTCTGTAACAGAACCCAAATTTCACTGCAGAAAGAAAAGGAAATTGATCTGCTCTGAATTACAAATTCAGCTTCAGAGAATGCTGAAAGCTGCCGTGAGGTGTTCCCAGCAGGAATTAGTGTCCAGCTGGAACCAAGCAACAGTGACTGTCTGATTTCAGAAGCCATTAAAATATAGAAGCACCACTTAACACTGGATGAAAATGCCTTTTTTTAACTCAATACCTTGCCTCTGCTTCTTAAGTCACCACTCAGCATTGTAAAAAAATGTCCTTAAGAATGCTCCATTCTGGTTTTCAGGAAGTACTAAATCAGAGATCAAGGCCAAATATGACCAGAAATCAGCTTTGATAACAACTTCTGATGTTGAAATAGAGCACTTCGCACCTGAGAGCATGTTCATTGCTCAGGCAAAAATGAAGAGAGGAGGCAGAGAGCTGGAGCAGGTGCAAGAAGTACATATGTTACTGCGTAACTATGGTTCTGCTGTTCCCAGCTTCACTGTTAGAACAGAGGACGAAAAAAAGAAAAAGTACTGTATTTCATAAAATCATAGAATCATCATAGAGTGGTTTGGGGGAAGGAACGTTGGAGATCAACTAGCTCCAAGCCCCTGTCATGAGCAGGGACACATTCCACTAGACCAGCTTGTGCAAAGCCCTGTCTAACCTAGCCTTGATCACTTCCAGGAAGGGGATATGCATAACATCCCTTGACAACCTGTTCCAACGTCTCACCACCCTCTTTGTGAATTTCTTCCTAACATCTGGTCTAAATCTATTCTCTTCCAACTTTAAACCACATGTCCCTTGTCCATTTCTCCTGATTTTAGCTTGTGATCTTTACCTCAAATGTTTTCCTGGCCATGGGTGCACTAGGGTTAAAATCAAGTGTAGAACTTCTTAGCATTGAAGTGCTACAACATCAAACAAGGCAAGACCTATCTGCTGTAGGTACCTGAGTAACTGCACTATCATACCTTATCTAGGGCTCCATGTACCTCTTTGGACTGGCTGCTTCCCTGACCCACTGAAGGATACACAGAATTACAGGAATGGGTGAGCCCCATTATAAGACCCACAACCTAACTGCAGTTTAGTGCCATAGCATCTTTTTTGAACATAACTGGGGATGACCCACGTACTCAGTCACAAACATGCGCTGTGCCCTCCTACAAGCTAGCATACAAGGGAAGGGGCAAATAAAGAGGCCTTGAATACTTTGCACATAGAGATTAATCCAAGATATTCAGTGCATTTAATGGCAGACATTCGTCCTCCCTGAAGTCACCAGTGAAAAAACAGAGGCAGAGCAAAACGGATGTGTCCTTGCTTGAAGTCACCCTGAAGTCTGGAGTAAAGGGGAGAACAGGACTTCTGCCTTTCTGCTATGTTTTCATCATGAGACCTTCCTCTGGATATAGTGGAGAGAAAGTATTCCTTCCTTCAGCAAGCTCAAAAATGCTTCGTCCTTCCAAGAACCTATGCACAATTTCTTGCAAAAATAAAAATAACCCTGACCTGACACCTGATTTTCCAAACCTGTTACTAGTTTAAAAATGAACCACCACATGGCAAATGAAGAAGATGCTGTCAATTCTGTTATTTACAATTGCAGATAAACTCTGATGACAGAATATTTTTCCCAAGTAATATTGTGACCTGGGGCAATGCAAGTGCTTCAGTCCCTCCCTTCCACCTGGATACACTCTTCTTGGCATGTTTGCTACTGCACTGTATTGCTTTGTAAGAAACTGAAATTGTGAGAGCAGGGATACACCAGTCCTCTGACTCTAAAAAACATGAGCCAGACTGTTCCTACTTAGTATGCATGGGAGAAGCACAAATGCCTTTAATAGCTGAATATAGATGATTAAATACTATATTTGTTGACGAAAGGGAATGTCCCTCATTATAATCTATGATTTATTTCTCCTATCTCTGCTTTGCTGCATTTACAGTAATTTTCTTCCTTGTAAGTCCATCTGCAGTGGTCACAGGAGGATTTTCCTTCCCTCCTTGAAAGTATCCAGTCCTCTTCCTCACCAAGGAAAGAGCCATTCTTCCATCCCACCTCAAAAAGAGCAGAGAGCTGGAAACCTAATAAGTATGACTACTACATCAGTGTAATGTTACCAGTAAAGATATAGAGGATCAGTACCCAATTCTAGAGTACTGCATACCAAAACTAATTATTTTCTAGACCATGATGAAGAGCTGTATTGTCAGAACTCTCTGCAACACACTGTAGACAAAGGTTTGGCAGGGAGCCAAATGCAGCAGGCACATATCTCCTTGTATGGAAAGACTCAGACTTACAGTTTCTGCTTCAGACAGGAAACAGAGGGAATGAGCCCTAAGACTCTACCATGCAGACATGCAGTTCATGCATGCTGAGAAGACACCCCATTTTACCTTTTCCTTCTCTCCCCCGATATTTGTTTTCTGGCCTACATAGGTGAGTGTAGGATAAGTCTCAAATCCAAAAGGTGATCTCGAGATAGTAGCTGAGAAAGTCAAAGTTTAACTTTCCGACCTATACTTCCACACCATGGTCCCTGTGAAGCAATACTGTCTTCCCCAGCTCAAGTAGACCAAATGAACTGTTCACATGAGTATGCCATGAAAAGCCTCACTCAAAACTAGCCAAGAGAGCTCACACAGCTTAAATTATAGACTTTCAGTAATCCTCTTCATTTGTGACAGGCAGCACTCACAAGAGCAGTCTCAACAGCAGGTTACACAGGAAAACATCTCCTATGAGGAACTTGTGACAAGTAGCCAGACGACTCATGTGTCAACACAAGTGCAAATAGAAAAGGATTCACTACAGGTGTTAAAACACAGTTTCAGAGAGCCTAAAGGTTCATTAAATCCACCGAGTCTAGTGACTCTGAAGAGCCAAAGCCAACCAAAAGGGAGAATAAGCAGAGGATACACTTGTGTCTTTCAGACTTGAGGCCTAAAACGTTTACCCCTTGTCTTAGGCACAAGATGTCCATTTCAGCAGCACTGTCATCATAGCACTTTTCCTGCAGTTATCCTGCCCCCGAATTTCCAAATATGTTTTAATGCTGCTAAAACACTTGCACACTGTTTTTTCTCCCACCAGCATATTTTTTTACAGCCTGCAAGTATAAGCAGGCCTGCTGAAAATAATAAAAAATAGTTACAGTTTATATTATGAAACAATTTCATGTATGTAACAATGCAGGTGTGTGTACTCCAGGAGTCTGGACAATGGATACACCAGAGCCCTAAAGTTATTCCCAAAACTGAGACAGTGATGTAGCTATGCAAAATTGAGTTCTCAAAGAAGTCATGTTGGATATTGGCATACAAAAAAAACAGAGCACTTTAAAGTACCATCTCTTCAATATTATAGTTCTTTAAAAAATGCATTATCTCATCAGGCTTGAAAGAGCCTGATCTATTACATTCTGTAAGGTTATATCTTTACTACAAGTTGGAATAGCATTGTATATGACACAATGTATATCATAATAAGGAATGATTCTCCTATAAATCACACTTGTGAAACAAATCATAATAGTCAGCATAGTTTTTTTGCTGGGAAATGTTACAAGGCAATGTTGTCAAGGGCAATGCCTCTAAAAAATATAACTGTGGCAAAAGTCTGTTGTGTAACCCTGATATGAGCCCCTCGGGCACTAAACTCAGCTGACAGTTTATAAAGGAAAAAATTAGGAAAGAGGGGTGAGGCATCATGAAATGCATGTGCTTTGTTGCAAAGATCCAGAGTAACACTACTTCAATCCCTTTGTAGCTGAAACTGGTCATATTCTTCTAAAGATATATATGCCTTTGAAACCAAGGCAAACAAGGTAGTCTGGGCCATGGAGAAATCTGGTCCACCAGAGGAATGAAGTAATTCCAAAATATTAGCTTGTTCTGGTGGGATGTTGAGTTGCTAGAAAGCCTCCTTATCTCCCATGTTCCTCCAGTTATAACTCCCTGGAACCTCTAGATTTCTTCCTGAAGTCAAAGAACTTATAGGAGTTATGAATACTATTTGAGTTGGAGCAGCTCCCCTTATGTGATCTTAAACAGGAAAGTCATAGAATCATAGAATCAACCAGGTTGGAAGAGACCTCCAAGATCATCCAGTCCAACCTATCACCCAGCCCTATCCAGTCAACTAGACCATGGCACCAAGTGCCTCATCCAGTCTTTTCTTGAACACCTCCAGGGATGGTGACTCCACCACCTCCCTGTGCAGCCCATTCCAATGGCAAATCACTCTGTGAAGAACTTCCTCCTAACATCCAGCCTATACTTCCCCCGGCACAACTTGAGACTGTGTCCCCTTGTTCTATTGCTGGTTGCCTGGAAGAAGAGGCCAACCTTATACTCTAATCAGCCAATGATAACACTTTTTTGAAATTACTTAATTTGAAATTGAAAGCAAGTATTGAAATCTCACATACATTTTGGTTCTGTTACACTAGGACTTTGGCAAGTTTAACAAGACAGTCGGGTCCTAAATTATCTGTAACTATTCTGGGGGAAAACAAACAAACAAGCCAACCTAGGTATCTCAATGGAAAATATCTGGTCATTGCTAAAAGAAAAAAAGAAGGGGGGGAAAAGAGAGAGAGAAAGAAAGAATCTCACTCTATAAATTAATGGTGTGCTTCACTGTGGAACTCTCTTCTGCTTACCCATCCTGGACAAAACTACAGTGAGAGGGAAAAATAAAAGCACACATGTTCTGCTCTGTATTTGTCAACACATCTTCATCTGCCATCACACACATTGTTCCTCTATGTCATTTTGACTCTTCAGTCAGGTTATTTTTTGTGTGAGAGGTCTTTCTTTGACTCGTGTTGCCTACTTCCTGAAATCTCCTTCTCAAAAGGAAATACCAAATAATAAGTTGTTGGTATCCCTATGGACACTGCATTCCAACCTATTGTGGGATTTTTACTTAATGGCTTACATGCTCTTTCTTAAATAAACCCCTATTAGAAGTCTTCTGTGATAATTAAAGTCACTTCTCCTCCTGAATGAGCTAGGAGAATCAACTACTTCAATGCCTGGGAAACTGCTGTTCTAAACCTCCTTCCTTTTCTTATACCCAATATGTATGTTTGGTTGCAATTTCTCTGCTATTGTTTCAGTGATTTATTTCAGGGATCTCTCCCTTAGCACCATGTTTGCTGTATTTCTTTACTGAGGAAAAAGCATTTTGCACAAACTTGCTTGTTCACCCCTAATCACAGTGTGGGAGATTTCTATCCATATAGGGCATCACACACACTTCACTGAAGTTTTATCTCATCAGTCAATTAGAAGTAATTTCTTTCTTTAAAGCTACAGTACTCTTCTCACACCTGTGTGTCCTAGAATGTCCCTTGGGTACAGTTCATAACCAGGAATCACAGTATCATTGATTTTTGTCATTGCATCATATTTCAAGCTATCGAATAATGTCTATGCTATTAAGGTCCTCTTCTCATATTAATCAGGAGTGTCTAGGGCTGTCAATCTCACTGTCATTCATAAGTATTAGAGTCTACTAAAAATAAATTAGAAAAAAAGAGTGATCTGACAATGAAAAGCTATAATTTAAAGATATTGAAGAAAAAAGCTTTTGTCAAATTTGACTAATCTGGAATGTGTCGTATAACACAACCCAAACTGTTTGACAAGAACAAATTACAATACCCCATATCAAAATAAGCTGATGCCATTAAAACACACAAATAGATCCCAGTTCAAGTATGACAGTAACTTTCTGTATTACACTAGATTACACTACTGGATTGAAAACATAGTAAAAGTCCTTATTGATAATTAATCAAGGGCTCCTTGTTTTTTTCATAATAGAGGACTTTTTAAAATCTTAAACTGAAATCAACTTCAAAAGTGTCTTGTGCAATTCTACAGGACTACTATCATATTGAATAAAAGAGATATGCAAAAGCTGAAAAAAATCTGACAGCAACACAATGTAGGTTAACTACAGAAACAGACAAAAGGCCACAGCAGCAGATCAAAGAGACAGCAGCTTGCCAAAGTATGATGGAGCATTACCATAAGGAATTTTGTGAGTAAGCAGTGTCCTTTAAAATAATTCTTCTGATCTCTTAAGAAAGCATTTACTATTACATAAAAAAAGAGTTTACTTAGCAAAAATAACAATAATTTTAAAAAATTTAATAGACCTATCTAAGACTTAACTTTAACCCATATCCAGCACCTCCATCATGATGTTGCATAGATTTCTGACATGCTTAGCACGATTATCTAATCTGGCCTTCTGGATTTCATCCAGAAGAACTTCCAGCAGTGAACCCTGATTTCTGTGATCAGAGAGTAATTTCCTTCTGTTTCCCTTCAGGACTGAAGGTAAAACCGAGTGACTAGTCAGATATTTCAATTTAACTACATTTTATAGATTCATAGGATACCAGGTTGGAAGGGACCTCAAGGACCATCTAGTCCAACCTTTCAGGTTAAGAACATAGTTTAAATGAGATGGCCCAGCACTCTACTAAGCCAGGCCTTGAAACTATCTGATGTAGTGGAATCCACCACCTCCCTTGGAAGTTTTTTCCAATATTTAATAATTTGAATTGTGATTTTTTTTTCCTGGCATCCAGTCCATATCTCCCCAGTAGCAACTTGTATTCATTACCCCTTGTCTTTACCTTGTGATTCTTTATAAAAATGGAGTCTTACTCCTCATGGTAGCTGCCATTTATGTACTTGTGCATGGTTATGAAGCCTCCCTTAAGTCTTCTTTTCTCAAGGCTGAACAAACCCAGTTCTCTCAGCCTTCTTTCATATGACAGGTCTTCCAGCCCTCTAATTATTCTTGTGGCCTTTCTCTGGACCCTTTCCAGCCTGTCTGCATTCTTCTTATCTAGCAGGGACCACAGTACTCAAGGTGCAGCCTGTCTAATGCTGAGTAGAGTGGGAGAATGACATCTTTATCCCTGCTTATTAATGCAACTCAGCATCTTCTTGGCTTTCTTTGCCACCGCAGTACACTGTTCACTCGTGTTGAGCGTTGTTTCTACCAAGACTCCCAGGTCCCTCTCAATAGTGCTGCTCTCAAGCCAGATGCTCCCAACCTGAACTACATTCCCAGGTAACGTGCTCCCAGGTGCAAGACCCTACACTTGACCTCATAAAACTTCAAACAATTCCTTCCTGCCCACTCATCCAGACTGTCAAGATCTTTCTGCAGAGTAGCTCTCCCTTCTGGGGCATCAACTTCCCCAGTTATTTTTGTGTCATCAGCAAACTTCATCAAGGTGCTCTTAATTCTAAGTCATTAATGAAGATATTAAACAACACTGGGCCCATTATTGATCCCTGTGGGACCGCGCTGGTGCCAGGTTGCCAATCTGAGAAAGAGCTATTTATTATCCCGCTCTGGGTATGGCCTGTCCGCCAGTTCCCCACACACCACACACCACTTGTCTAGGTCACAGTATGCCAGTTCCTCAAGGAGGAGGCTGTGGGACACCATGTCGAAAACCTTGGAGAGATCCACACAGACAGTGCCCACTGCTTCCCCCACACCAACTGAGCCTGTCACCTTGTCATAGAAGGCAATCAGGTTTGTCAAGCACAGCTTACCCCTAGTGAATCCATATTGGCTTTTCCCTATCACCTACTTCAGTTTACTTGTAATAGTCCCCAGAAGGTTATGCTCCGTGACTTTCCCAGGGACTGATGTTAGACCAATGGGTTGGTAATTACCTGGGTCCTCCTTGGGATCTGCGCTGCAGATAGGGGTGACATCAGCCTTCCTCCAGTCTCCAGGCCCATCTCTTGGCCGCCATCTTTCTCATGTGTTATAGAGCGCAGCCTTGACATTGGCTAGTTCCGCTAACACCCTCAGGTGGATGGCATCTGGGCTATCAGTTCATGGGAGTGAAGCTCTTGTACTAGCTGCCACACCAGCTCTTCCTTCGCTGATGGCAGTTCTGTGTCTGTCCCAGTCTGGATTTTCGCTCCCGTGAGCTGAGGCCCAGCAGTGCTGAGCTCCGGTGCCCGCACTGGAAGTAGGCCCAGCTCGTCAAACAGCTGCGTCGAAAGCCAGCCCGAGGTTTCCCAGTAACACAGGCAAAACTGAAGCTTCCTAACCCAGGGGCAGACAGACAGGGTTAGGATGCTGTTATCTGAGGCGGGAGAGTAAGGCCAGGCAGAAAGATCCTGGGGAAATGGGTTTGGTATTTCTTCTGTTGCTGGCTGCACAGGAACCACGGCAGCAAACTCTGCTGCCACTAGGGCCCATTCTGCCATCCCCATTCCCGTCCATCCCACAGTAAGAGACATCTCCACCCCCACAGCTTTCCCTCAGCAAGACCCGGAGCCGTCAGCTGCGAGAGCTGCAGCTTTGCAAGGGCCTGCGAGCTGGCGACACGGCGGAGTTACAGTTGCCATGGGCAACCGCTGGCTGTGCCTCCTGCTCCCGCCGGCCGCTGCCGGGCCGCGCTGGGCTGGCTGCCGCCGGCGAGCGGCAGAGCTACAGTGCCGCCGCAGCCAGAGACTGAAAGACTGGAAGCAGCCTGCCTCTTTCGCTTGAGGTTTTGATCCAAACCAGACTGACAAGCCTAGGGGAATCAGGAGCAGACTGTTGCCTGCCTGGGGATCCAGCTGCGTGCTGGGGCCGTGGGACGGGCCAGGCCGCGCACCGGCAGCTCGCAGGAAGCCGTCGCTGTCAGTGCCGCTCGCCTAACGAAGACGTGGTGCTAACGGTGTGGAGCAGGAGCCCGCTCCTCGGAGAAACTTTCCTGAGTGCTGTGAAAGGGGCCCGTGTTGTTTTCAAACAAGCGAGTGAAATCGAAGGCGCTCAGATCTGCTAACAATTACCTCCAGAGCTCCTCTGGCTGCTGCCGTTCCCCACTCTGTCCATCCCACGGCTGTCTGGGCGCCGCAGCCGCACGGCAGCTTGCTCAGGCTGTGGGCCGCGAAGCCATTACGCCTTATTAACTCCGAGTGACTAAGTCTTTTGTGCAGGAGCTGGGTATAATTAAAACACATTTTCATTGCTAAGCTGTCAGAGCGACGAAAAGCTGGGATTGGGCTTTTGGTTTTGTCCTACCTGTCTAGTCATCTTGCAGGAATGCATCAGGAATGGTGTGGTCAGCAGGAGCAGGGAGGTCATTCTGCCCCTGTACTCTGCACTGGTTAGACCACACCTTGAGTACTGTGTCCAGTTCTGGGCCCCCCAGTTTAAAAGGGACATTGAGATGCTTGAGCGTGTCCAGAGAAGGGCGACGAGGCTGGGGAGAGGCCTTGAGCACAGCCCTACGAGGAGAGGCTGAGGGAGCTGGGATTGTTTAGCCTGGAGAAGAGGAGGCTCAGGGGTGATCTTATTGCTGTCTACAACTACCTGAGGGGTGGTTGTGGCCAGGAGGAGGTTGCTCTCTTCTCTCAGGTGGCCACCAGAACGAGAGGACACAGCCTCAGGCTGCGCCAGGGGAGATTTAGGCTTGAGGTGAGGAGAAAGTTCTTCACTGAGAGAGTCATTGGACACTGGAATGGGCTGCCCGGGGAGGTGGTGGAGTCGCCGTCCCTGGGGCACTTCAAGGCAAGGTTGGACGTGGCACTTGGTGCCATGGTCTAGCCTTGAGCTCTGTGGTAAAGGGTTGGACTTGATGATCTGTGTGGTCTCTTCCAACCCTGATGATACTGTGATACTGTGATACAACCCCCACAAAACCCAACCCCAAAACAAAACAGCAAAACCAAAACTGATAAGAAAAATCTCTACTTATTTGGGGATAAAACAGTAAAAAACAACAACAACGACGATGACAAAATACAAAAATCAATGCCTACATGTTAATTAAGCCACACAAACGTTGAGGCAAAAGGTAGAAATCTCTGATTTCAGAAAAAGAAGATAATGACTCAAAGTGTGGAGACAACCATTCAAACATTGAGGCAAAAGGTAGAAATCTCTGATTTCAGAAAAAGAAGATAATGACTCAAAGTGTGGAGACAACCATTCAAACGTTGAGGCAAAAGGTAGAAATCTCTGATTTCAGAAAAAGGAGATAATGACTCAAAGTGTGGAGACAACCATTCAAACATTGAGGCAAAAGGTAGAAATCTCTGATTTCAGAAAAAGAAGATAATTACTCAAAGTGTGGAGACAACCATCCATGTAAGCTCAGGCAAGTCCCTTTTCGTATTTAATGTGGCTATTGACTTTGAAAGATTGCGTTTTCCAGTCTTGATTTAAGTTACAGAAACTGCCAGAGCCATCTCAAATCATTTAAAGGAGGCTTCAACAAGCTGGAAATCCCTTCCACCCTTATGGGAATTCCTGCAAGGAACTTAGTTGGCTGAAATATGCCCCAAAAAGCAGTGTTTGGCATAAGTAAGTAACTGTGGCTGCTGCTGCTGCTACAGTAATTTAAGCCAAGCAGCAGCTGGGAAAAAACTGTTTCTCGTGGTAACCCTTTCCATGTGTGTCCTCCACCCAGCTGTAAAGTCAAAGACTCTCTTCTGAAACGAGCACCTTTGAAGTTCTTAAGTGATATCTAACTCCAACAACATAACCCCTTTATCCTTGTTATAAAGCAACCAGTAAAATAAGATACCACACCCTAAAGACTCCAGGACTTTGAAGAGATGAGTTAAAGCAGAGGAAGGAGACACAACCTTGCTTTGCTAAAGGAATCCTAAGAATTATGCTATGTTTTAACAGCATTGTTTGAAGTCAGAAAATGAAAAGCCATTCAGCAAGATTTTTATCTTCTGGACCACAGCAGTGGTAATAGAGACTCCACCATCTGAGTGTGACTATGACCTGATTTTTGGCTGCTTCTTTTGAATTCATGTGCTTTTAATTTCTGAAAGAAAGTGCTTGGGAAAGGGAGTACAAAGAAGTATATCGGCAACCTGGGAGCTACAGTTAATAGAAAGGAAATGTCTGTTTATTTTTTATATAAGTAAATACACAGAATGGTGATGAAGGACTATAGATTCTCTGGGATTTTTTGAGAGTGTAATTAAAGAAGCAGTCCACACAATCTTCACAGTATAGCTTGCCACACACAGATTGATGCTATTCACTGATGAAGGAGAAACAACAGTGTCCATAGCATGCTCCCTCCGCACTCCCAACAAATCATGCCCAAACATTGTGGTACCGGCAGGAGGAGAAACTCCAAAACCTCTTCTTCCAGCCCTTGTTATTACAGTAACAAAATAAGCCAGAACAACCAGCCAAACCCAAAAACCCTAAATCCCAAACAAAACAAAACAAAACAAAACCCCAAAACAAACAAAAATAAGAAAAAAAGAAACCAAACCAGACAAGATTTAGATCATGGAGTTGAATGGTTGAATGCTAAACAGATTTTGATCTGTTTAACAGTGTAAGCACTAATTCTGAGCAGTGCAGGGTCAAGTAACTACCACCTCTGTATTTCTTGAAGGAAGGCTGGAGCAGAAAGGGTTAGCATATGTATTTGAACAAAATGGCTTATGTTTGGTGATATTTACACTTCCATCCCTTCTTCTCCATCCCCTGTAATTTTCCAAACATTCACACTAGCTGCTTTGTAGCTAGAAAGGATTTTAAAATCTTTAAAATGCTCAGGTATGGTTTATAACTCTATATGTATGTGACCACAAGACTATTTGTGGAGGAACTGTTCAACTCTCAAGCTGAAAAAGGGGGAATGCCACAAAACTTGGGCAATCAAGCACAGAGATGCAATATAATGGTCTGCCTTCAAAGCAGAGCAACAAACAATTAATGAGAAATGTACTGGGTGACAAGATAACTCTTATCAGCCACTACTGAAATAATTGCAAGTATGTTTACAGGACTCTAAGCATATTCAGTGACAATTTAAAAAGTGACTATGAAACTCAATTCATTAAATAAGTTAATTATTTCAAATGGTTCAACTGCTTTCTGTAAATCATGATCTAAAGAAAGCAGCCCTGGCTGAAAAAACATTTGTGATTGCCAAGGCTTGTCACCATGGCTTTTTCTGTCATCAAACAATGTCTTCTGGTTTATGTAGGCTGTGAGGGTTCTGTTACTTTTTTTATTGACTACAGCTCTTGTAGTAACTATTAGAGTGAAGATACAAGACTTAATTTATGCCTGTCCAAAAAAGTTTAAATCACAGACTGTCAGGGGCTGGAAGGAACCTTGAAAGATCATCCAGTCCAATCCCCATGCCAGAGCAGGATACCAGAATAAATACTGTCTGGAAAAACTTCACAGGCAGAAGAGACACAGTAAATGCAAAGAGGGACATTATGTAGTGTAGCTGGAATCAAAGTATTGGCAGCATTACTCAGCATAGAAAATGAGATAGGGACTGATTTTTTTTTCCACACTGTGGGTGAAAATAAGTTTGCATTTCAGGTTAATTTACTTAATTTGTTATGCTTATCATCTTACCACTAAAGTAGACTATAACACAGCAAAGAATTCTACCTTGTCCAGAAGCCTTTTGCTTACACTTTAACCTCCTGCTTTGCCAATGGGATCTAATAACTAGCAGGTTTCTTAGGAAAGCAGCTGAAACCAGAGATGCTCTGAAAAAAACAGTAGTAGAGGGAGACCTCCTATACTTTTTATTATATACAAAGATGTCTAAGTAGTTGTTTGTCTTGTGCTGTTTGCAATGTGAGCAGTATCAGTCCTCCTATTTTTGCTTGGGAATAGATGCGTAAGAGGTGAGTCTGTTGGAAATAACGTGCAGAGGAAGGGGTCCCAGCCAATAACCGTAAGAAGTGACTATCTCTACCTCCAACCATTTTTTCCCAGGTTAAAATTTCTGGGACTTTCATATCAGGAAAGTTATACAATTACTGAAGTTACCCAAATCATCACAGTGTGAAAACCAGAAGTCTGGAAATGAGCAGTTAGTAAGTGATGTGCCTTATCCTCAGTTTGAAACTATTTAACCCTCTACATGTTCTTTCTAACACCCTCCTCCCACAAGTTTTTTACAATACTACAGGAGACCAGAGCTTCCAGTCCTGATATTCCTAACATATAAACCGCACTCAAGTAATCTCATTCTTTAACATATATGCAACCTTTTGGGTTTTCATCATTCAAAAAAGCAAAACAGAAATATAGCTTTAAAAAATTCATGCCACATCTCTCTTGTAAATGTGTACTAAATATCCTTTCACTGGTTTTTCAGGTGTTGGTCACACCTTTTTTAATGTCTCCATACCACAAATGCTTTTCTCTACACAAACCTTTCAAGAAAAACAAGGGAAAAGAGCAAAATCTTCCAAACAGATACCACAATTTGGAAGTTTCAGGCACTCTAGAGGAGTGTTTCCAGTAGTATCTTTGAAGGTAAATATGGAAGATTTCTTTAATACTCCCTCCAAGACCCGCCCGTTCTTTGCCAGCAAAGCATTTCTGTATTCAATTGATTCCACCACCTCTCCACGATGAGTTGGATGTTCCTATCCCTCTCTGGTTATCACTAAGAGATTTGATTCTGGGCAAGCTGTCAGAAATATACCATGGCAGCATCATCTTCAAATCACAAACGGTACAGGATTTCTGTGTAAACATCAATTTTTCCAGATTGCTACTGCCTGAAAGCTTTAGAAGCTGTGCTCACAACTTGTATCTACATTAACAAATCTTGTGAATGTTTACCAGCAAAACCATAGCTAGCACCAGTGCTGATTGCAACAGCTCTGCTAGGGCAGGCCAGAACCAAAGCTTGACACCCTGAGTGGTGCTGAAGTGTTGGCAACTGTCCACCTTAACGCCAACACCTTCTTACATCCTTAGGCTTTCAGAGTATGCACTCCATACTGCTAAAATCTGAGCACTGGAGATAACTGTGCCACTGTTGGGAAATAGGCGCTAAATAGCCTGCATTAAGACTGTCAAACTGGCAATCCAGCTCCATCTGGATTCTGAATGATTTTCCATCATCATATAACAGTATAAAGTTCATCTGCCATCTGGCTCCTGAATCAACTGCTGTCATACAAGCAGCACCCAGCTGGTCCAGGGTCAGGATAAATTTGTTATTTGGGGTATCTCATTTTTAGGTGCTTAGATTGAATTATTTCCTTTTGCTGACTGGTCACAAAGGGGAGTTGAAAGCACTTCTTGTTATTGGGGTAGTAGAACCTTCACCAAAGCCTCAGAGGTACTCGCTGGGGTTAGCATTGCAGCAGCAATCAGAAAAGAGCTGGAGCAGGTATTGTTACAGTAGCTAGGCCTGGGATGTCCTCATGCTCTTAAATTGTGGGCTTATTTGAAACTTAAGCACTTTGATCTTTTTCCTACTGATTTTGGTTGATGGCTTTAGGAACAAGAAATATCAAACTGGAAAAAAGTGATCATCATTAAATGTATTACATTTGGAACCCAGCTGTTAAAGTACTAAATTATATTCATTGATTTTGAAAAAAAAAGCCTATTTGCCTTAATCTTTTGGCCATCATCAACCCTTTTGCAGTCTCAGTTGTCTATCCTTTTCCCTGAGCTTTGCCCTGAACATACCTGGTTCAAAGGTGTAGTGAAGGCAACTCATTCAATGACAGAGTCGTCTTGCCTCAAGGAAGGGTGGGGCAGTACTTTGCCAGAAGCATTCTGTGAACAAACACAAGTGCTAAAAGAGCCATTCGTTGTGGAGCTCTCCAGCTACTGGAACACTTAATTTCTTGTTTGTCATTCTTATTTCTTTTAAAGACATTTGTAATAAAGCTACAGCCTAAAGTGGAAGAACTCACCTTAGATAAAAAGCTTCACTGCAGGGCAGTGACCAGATTCCAGCCTCTTGATTGCTGATGCCTGTTCTCAGGTGAAGTGCTGTTTTAGCCCACACCCTCCAGCAATCAATACTTCCTGTTACAGAAAAAAGGACATCTCTGTGAGGGCAGGGGGTCAAATTCTCTCCTTGGTCTACTAGCTGACCAGATCAGAGACCAGAATGGCAAGATGATGTTTCATCTTACTGACATGGTGCTGCCAGTCTCATTTTGCCTCTTCCTCTGTGAGCATTGAAGGATTTTATAGGAACTATTTGCCTGTTTGATAATAGCTGACCATCTTGCCATTCTCATATCAGTATTGCTTGGTTTTGATAAGGATGGTGGTAGAGTGTTTTAGCTAGCAGAACAGAGACATGCACAGTCTCGCAAATGCACTCACATTAGTGAGGTCATCCTGAAACTGATCTGAAATCAGGCATCAGTTTTAACCTCAGCATTAGTCAGTATGCTTCATAATCCATGTGTCCTCTAAACAAATAGCAGTAAAGCAGGCTGGTGAAGTTAACCAGACAGATGGGTAAAATCCTGCTTATGAGATGAATTGGTAAATGTATAGATAAGGACATGGATGGGTGTTTCAAAAGGCAGAGAAAAGGGTAGTTGATTACAAAACTAGATAGAAAATGGAAGGTATTACAAAAAGAAATATGGGATAATATAAACAGAGCCCTTAATCCAGTTGGCTGTAAATCCCTTTTTCTTAATTGGTTTAGAAATTGTGGGCTGTAATGTGAGACAGAGGGCTCTCAGCTGCTTTTCCTCTTTGCTGTCTGGAATCACATTAAGTGGGAAACAATAGCAGAGCTGACAGTTCCTTGTCTGTAGGGGCACTCGGAGCTAATCTGCTATTGAGACTAATACAATTATATGGGATTATAGGATTGCCACTGATACACAGATTAGGGAGCTCCCAGATGGAGTTGCATCTTGGGATATTACAAAGCAAGGGAAATATACAAGTGTCCCAATTAATCAGAAGTCAAGGGAGAAAGCTACAAAGGCAAATTTGGATTTGTTTGTTCCCAGTCTCTTACAAAATACTACTTGCACCCATAAACAAGGATCTTGACCTAGCAGTAGGAGAACAATGTGAGAAATTTTAGCATACTTTGTTTACTCCATACACAATGCTCCAGTGTGGTCCTAAGCAATCTGAGGCCTGTGACAAAAATGTTCATTTCAGATTGCTTTCTTGCAAGGGTACAAGTTCAATGCAGTAATTAGAAATGAAGGCACACCTAGATTCAGATTTCTTGGAGTAGATAGCTATCCTTGCTTTCTGCATAACCATAAAGACACCAACCCCTAAAGATAACGATGTAAAGCCTCTTGGGTAGATTTTGAATACCTGTGAACACAGCAGTTATGATCCCAGTTCTTACCTCCTCTTACAGCTTTACTCTCTGCTCACAGAACAATCACAGAGGTGGATATCATAGCCCACTATGAATGTATGTGCTGTAGGCACTGAGCTGACACACCTGCTACCAGTTTCTAGGTATCTCAGGCCTTTAGTGAATTACATTCTTAACAGTGCCATAAAGAGTGTAAATGCAAACGACTTCATTTTACAATTTATTAACCAGCTCACCACAAGTCATGTAAAAAGTCTGCATTAGTGTAGCTAATCAGCTGTAGCTCCTCTTCCCATTTTCCAACTATCCCATGGGTAGTATTTCATATAGAACATCTTAAATTCATATATTTGGTAGCTGACAACAAAATGTAAGTATGCTCATCGCACTACTCCTATTCCCAACTCAAGGACAAACAGCTGCAATGCTGCTTTACAGCATTTTCTTCTATGCCAAAAGCAAGTGGAGATCAACAAAGATTGAGAGATCAACAAAGATGAGATAGAGTCCATCATCAGTAAGTTTGCAGATGACAATAAGCTAGGAGCAGGTGTCAGTCTGTTGAAGGGTAGGAGAGCCCTGCAGAGGGACCTAGACAGGCTGGATGGGTGGGCAGAGGCCAGTGGGATGAAATTTAACAAGGCCAAGTGCAGGGTTCTGCACTTTGGCCACAACAGCCCCAAGCAGCACTACAGGCTGGGGACTGAGTGGCTGGAGAGGATCCAGAAAGAAAGGGACCTGGGGATACTGGTAGGTAGTAGCTGAAGATGAGCCAGCAGTGTGCCCAGGTGGCCAGGAGAGCCAATGGCATCTTGGCCTGCATCAGGAACAGTGTGGCCAGTAGGTCAAGGGAGGTTATTCTGCCCCTGTACTCAGCACTGGTCAGGCCACACCTTGAGTACTGTGTCCAGTTCTGGGCCCTTCAATTCAAGAGAGATGTTGAGATGCTGGAACATGTCCAGAGAAGGGTGATGAAGCTGGTGAGGGGCCTGGAACACAAGCACTATGTGGAGAGGCTGAGGGACCTGGGGTTGTTTAGCTTGGAGAAGAGCAAGCTCAAGGGTGATCTCATTGCTGTCTACAATTACCTGAAGAGGTTGTAGCCAGCTGGGGTTGGTCTCTTCTCCCAAGCAACCAACCAAGGGGACACAGTCTCAAGTTAATCCAGGGGAGGTATAGGCTGGATGTTAGGAGGAAGTTGTTCCCAGAGAGAGTGATTTGCCATTGGAATGGGCTGCCCAGGGAGGTGGTGGAGGCACCGTCCCTGGAGGTGTTCAGGAAAAGCCTGGATGAGGCACTTAGTGCCATGGTCTAGTTGACTGGACAGGGCTGGGTGATAGGAGGACTGGATGATCTTGGAGGTCTCTTCCAACCTGGTTGATTCTATGATTCCCACCTCCTACTCTAAGTTTGATCAAACATCTAGTAAGAGATATTCCTAGCTCTTGAGTTCCAGAATAGGAAGAAAAACAAAACCACAAAAATGAACTATGATTATCATAACAATGAATCATGGCAAAGTTAGGAATAAAATTGCATTGACAGCAAAACCTAGGATTTGACTACATTGTTGTAATCCAGCTCTGACAATTACTAGCTGTGGTGAAAGAGAAGATTGTTTTTCTCATTCCAAACTTTAAAAGATTTTTTCCATGCATCCAGGATGAAATTGTTAAGATGCACATTTTTGATTTAGGCAAGTGCATCTTTTATAATACTAGACAATACCTTCCTATAAACCACATTCTTAAAATCTTGACCTGCAGGACTTCTGGCATGAGTGACAGTTACACACAGGCCTAAGCATCCTTGGGAATCCATCCTTCGTCTTCTTATAGCCAAAATGCAAAACAAAGTAGCTTTCAGGTCCTGAACCTGCATCCCATAGTGCCAAAACAGTTCTCAGATTAAGGAGATTGGGTGGTGGTTTGGTCTCCAGCCAACTGGATGTGGCACCATTCACCACCACTCTCCATTCACCACCACTCTCTGGGCTCTGCCATCCAACCAGTTCTTGATCCAGCACAGACTGAATCTGTCCAAACCATGAGCTGCCAGCTTGGCTAGGAGCTTCTTGTGGCAGACAGTGTCAAAGGCTTTGCTGAAATCCAGGTAGACTACATCCACAGCCTGCCCCACATTCACCAGGCAGGGAACCTGATCATAAAAGGAGATCAGGTTGGTGAGACAGGACCTGCCCTTCCTAAACCCATGCTGGCTGGACCTGATCCCTTGGCATAACATCAGGTCTTCCTTAGTGATGGCTATGAGTAGGTTTCAAGAAGTATCCTCTCATTTTCTGGCATCATCATTTAACACCAAAGCCAGTTTCTCCATCTGAACTGAACTGTGCACATTGATCATTGTGTTTTATACAGATCTGTAGCCTGAAGCACTGCCTGAGGGGCCAACCTGAATTACTTTCTTGTAACACGTTCACCAGTCTTAGCTGTCATGTGAGAAACATCCAGCTACTGCAAGCTGAAGGAAGAGTAGTAAAGAGAAATGAGCAGCAGTTCATTGATGAGGAGGAAACAGGAGAAATCTTTGAAAAGAATTTAATTCCAATCATGATCCCTGTGTGAATAAATGAAGTGCTGCCTACTTCCTACAGACCTTATCCCATATTGGCAGGAGGTTTGCAACAAGATAAAAAGTTGGCCTTTCTCTATTAGCTGGTTACCCCACTGTCAACTTGACTCAGAAGGAAAACAGCTTCTCCTTGACAGACTACTGTGGTTGGGCCCAATTACTGCTCGATCCTCTATTTAGTTATTTATTTTCAAGCTTTAAGAGTATTTCCCTCTCTGATCTGCATTTTTAGACGCTTGGCAACAACTTCCATCCACTAAAATAATCCAGTTCCTGCTGCAACTAATACAGCATCATGAAGCTGGAGAATTAACACCCTAACATAACTCAATGCAGACTGAATTCCAGCTCAAATACAGGTCACGCTGCCTGCACATTCAAAAAAAGCTTATGTCCAAAACCTTGACCATTTTTTCCTTTGGTACATTATGTGATTTGGTACAAAATAATACCCTCTCTCTGCAGATCTGAGCTTGAAAACACAGTATATTCATAACATTTATCTTCCTTTTTTTTTTTTTTTTAGTAGCCAAGGAGCTGTAATTTATTTTTATTTGCAGGAAAGCTCAGGTTCTGAAAGCATTCGATCTAGGAGGCAGGTCATCCAAGCTTATTCAGCAGATTGAGAGGCTGTAACTCAGAATCAGATGAAACGGAGATTAACTTCAATCAGTCTTTATTTTTATTCAGAGTACTGAATTTTAAAGAAGGGACTCAATGGATGAAAACAGAGAGCACAAGTCTGCCAAATCCCCTGGACATCTAATCTACCTTAATGTGAAGATCTTTGTGATGGAACTATCTGACAGCAGGATTAGATTCTGTGCATGAAGGTTCCTTGTGTGTGTGAGAGAGACAGATACTGCTTGCTATCTGGCTAGGGGCTGGGGGCAGAGAGACACAGGTGCAGCAGAGAGTGTAAAAAGCACTTAATGTGCATTATGGACAAGAGTGCTACATAAAGCACTTTAAAGTTGAACGAGTGACAAAGGGTCTTGTTTTTATAGGTGAAAACCATCTTGTTAGGGCCTGAAATGGGTTAAAGAATAAAGCTTACCAAGGAATTTTTGTGAGGAGAAGTGCAGTACAGGAGAGACCTAGGGGAGAGTGAGCAAAAGCAGCCCTAGGAAACTGAAGTCAGAGAAAACAACCAGGCAGAGAACTGCTGACACAGACTTTCCAAAAAGGACTGTCTAGAAATGAGGCCATCAGATATGTATGTGAAGTCTGGATGGGTGCCACAGACCAGTTTGCTTATACCACACAACCTGCACTGGTGCAGTGTTTAAACAATTACAAGCAAAGTGGGGAGACATTTGCTCCTGAAGCCCTACAGGGTTATACCTAGTGCCTCTCTCACAGGGCTGCCACAAGGAGCCATACTGTAATCCTGTTGAGTGCCACCAACAAAATGGAGCCCACAGAAAGGCTTGTACAAGGATCCATGGCTTTGAATTCATTTCCCCCCACAGGATGTGAATGAGTGTGGCAGGCAGCAGTAGCATGCAAGCAGATGAGATAATTGTCTCCTTAGTTAGCTATGCTGTGCTTGCAAGTGGTGTGCAGCAAACTTGAACACAACATCCTTTACAGCACATCCATGCATTACCTGCAATTAGTAAATCCATATATCCACATATTTGCTTGGGAGCCACATGAACACAGCTGCATATGTAGGAGTATGTGTGAGATCTGGGTGGTAGTATAGGGTGGGTTAGATCATTATATACCCAAGCAAGAGACTACAGATGCTGCACAGGGAAGCTGACTCAATGGGTTTTCTTTCCAAGTGCTCTGCTATACAACTTCTAGTTGCAATGCAAGTGAAATAGAATTGCTTGTAGTAACATGGAAGGAATAAGCAGCTACATTTGTTCACAGATATACCCTGGTTTCCCTCATGTTCAAGTGCAATAGCCAGCTGCCAGCAAAAAATATTTGATATAATTTTGTGTGAGGATTGAAAAAAGTTAAAATGATGAATTATTGTTCAGTCATTACTGAAGAAATATATCTACAGTTGAAGAATGGGTGAAAATACTACTTTGCTGCCAGATTTATATACACAGCTTTAATCTTGGTTATATATGATGGAATCTGAATGTTTATGCTTCTCCAACCAAGGGATTATAAACTTTGAGAATAGATGAAGACAGAAAAATAATGCAATACAAATGAGTGCAGAGTGTCAATCAGAATTAAGAGAAAAAAGAGGACAGAAACAGATTTTTTAAGCAGAATTAGGGGCTAGATGTTCAAAATGTTATTTCCCTGATGCTTGACTAAAACCTGCCCTTTATATATGCCAGACTTTGTCTCATAATCACAAGAGATCTTAACATATGCATGGAATGACAATGAAAATTCACTAAGACTGCCAAGAAGTGAATTATAGTTTTGGAGTGTTTCTACCTTTAGGTGTTCAGTTTAGGACTTACAAAGAGCTCTAAACTCTCTCTTTGAATATTCAGATGTTTCTTTGATGCAGAGTTGAAACCAGAGGCATCCAACATCATTAACCATGTCTTGATAACCTTATCCTGTAACAAGAGAGAACCCAACATCTTCTGTATATAAATCTCAGAGTGCTTTGAGGTCTTAAACATTTCAGATATATTAAGGAATAATCCCAAAACATTTTACAAATCAGTGTATCTTCCAGAAGCATCGTCACAGATGAGTGCATTCTGAAATTCAACAATTGCATAGAGATGTTCAGCACCACAACACAGCAGTTCAGAACAGGAAGTACAGGCTATTGTAAGCAAAGAAAACTGTGGAGATGAAGTTTTGGTGGCATAAAATAATACTCCAAACTGATCTGATCAGATCAGTTTCTTAGGACTCAACAAGATCTTACAGGGATTTTTTAATGCCCAAAAACATTTCAGGAGTGATTAGTGATTAAGTGCATTAGTACAGGCACATACAATGTCCTTAGCTATTGTCTCTAGTTTCCAGTTACTGCCCCAGAAAACTGCAGGGCTAGATACCCATACCCTGCACAGCAGCAACAGTCTTCCCACAGCCATAAGCAATGAAATAGTCCTCCACCACAGGATTCTCGAGGCAATTAAAAGTGAAGACATCCCACATCCAGTTGGCAGCCAGTCACTAGTGGTTTTCCCCAAGGATCAGTGCTGGGCCCAGTCCTGTTCAATATCTTTGTTGATGATCTGGACAGAGGGGATTGAGTCCAGCATCGGTAAGTTTGCAGATGACACCAAGCTAGGAGCAGGTGTTGATCTGTTGGAGGGTAGGAGAGCCCTGCAGAGGGACCTAGACAGGCTGGATGGGTGGGCAGAGGCTGATGGGATGAGATTTAACAAGGCCAAGTGCAGGGTTCTACACTTTGGCCACAACAACCCCAAGCAGTGCTACAGGCTGGGGACAGAGTGGCTGGAGAGCAGCCAGGAGGAAAGGGACCTGGGGGTACTGATAGATAGTAGGCTGAAGATGAGCCAGCAGTGTGCCCAGGTGGCCAGGAGAGCCAATGGCATCTTGGCCTGCATCAGGAACAGTGTGGCCAGTAGGACAAGGGAGGTTATTCTTCCCCTGTACTCAGCACTGGTCAGGCCACACCTTGAGTCCTGTGTCCAGTTCTGGGCCCTTCAATTCAAGAGAGATGTTGAGGTGCTGGAACATATCCAGAGAAGGGCAACAAAGCTGGTGAGGGGCCTGGAGCACAAATCCTATGAGGAGAGGCTGAGGGAGCTGGGGTTGTTCAGCTTGGAGAAGAGGAGGCTCAGGGGTGACCTCATTGCTGTCTACAACTACCTGAAGGGACATTGTAGCCAGGGTGGGGGTTGGCCTCTTCTCCCAGGCAACCAGCAACAGAACAAGGGGACACAGTCTCAAGTTGTGCCGGGGAAAGTGTAGACTGGATGTTAGGAGGAAGTTGTTGCCAGAGAGAGTGATTGGCATTGGAATGGGCTGCCCAGGGAGGTGGTGGAGGCACTGTCCCTGGAGGTGTTCAAGAAAAGCCTGGATGAGGCACTTAGTGCCATGGTCTAGTTGATTGGATAGGGCTGGGTGCTAGGTTGGACTGGATGGTCTTGGAGGTCTCTTCCAACCTGCTTGATTCTATGATTCTATGAAAATGATGAGCCTCTGTTTACCCTGAAACACTTCCTTCACACATTGTTCAGGAAATGGAAAGAAAGAGACCAGGAAGAAAATTTTCTACTGCCTACCCATCCAAGAGATAGGACAATGAATGTGTGAGGAAATAGGCAACCAATATTTGCCCAAAGACCATTTTTTGATTTAATGAGATACGGAAATCAATGTGTTAAAAACAAAGTACGTTCACAGTTTCCACTCTCATGCTTTTAAACAGTATCAACAAGATTAATTCAGACACTTTACAATACAATATGAAAGAGTGTTTAGAAACTTCTAAAGCTGCACACTGTAAACCTAACAGTCCATAGCTGCTTTGTCAAAATATAAAACTTTTCAAGCTTACATAATGGATTCAAGAATAGCAAGATCTGGAGGGATGGGTCATTATCTTCGTCAGATCTGACCTCCTGCATGTGACACAGTCCAGAGCATTTCACCCAGCACTACTGCCATCAAGCCCAATAATTTATAATTGAACCGTGCCAGTTCTTTGGAAAGAAGGACAGCCTTGAGTTAAAGACTCTAGATGATTAATTTACCACATCCCTTTACTGTCTGTTCCAGTGGTTAATTATCTTCACTTTAATGTGTATTCTATTTACAGTCTGATCTTTTGTTGACTTTAGACTTCTATCTGCCTGTCTGTGCAGACATGGTGGCTCATAATACTTTGATATTTCCTGTGCATTAGGACTGAAATGTGATACCTAGACTGGAAATTTCAGATTTGGAGTTTTGGTTTGCTTTCTCTTGCTAAAACCTTAACACAAAGACTTTCAAGGCATTGGCACAACACACTACAATATTTCATTCTGGAGCCATTTCAATGACTCAGTGTTAATGGCATATAGTATTCCAGATTTTGAGGAGTAAAAATATTATGTGCTCTTCATCTGTTTGTTTAAAGTGTTTTCTTTTCCTAATGAAGCCTGTACTGTGCTGAAATGTGGAACTGGGAGTTCAATCTAGTGGCAAGAATAGGGAGTGCTGAGAGTTCTAATTCTTCTGCCCTGATCCAGGGTCTCTCACTGCAATTTAATTTGTGAGCCAGGGGAAATCACCTCAATCTGTTGTAAATAGTTATGGGGCTGTGTTATGGAGTGCACCAAATTTTTTGGAACTGGGCTAGTTGAATCACATTAAAAATTACGCCTGCCTGACACTGTGTACTTTTGAAAGCTTAGTAACTTCAATTAAAATTATATCAAAGTCCAATCCCCACCCAAAAATTGTGAGTTTTAAGTGTGTCATGCCTTTGTCAAAAATACTTTATCTGACAATACACAAAAATATTTTAATGAGCAACCAGACACACATCAATTTTGTACCTACTATGTGCAAGACATTAAATCTAATTTTGGTGCTAGCTTTGTTTTATTGTTTAACCTCAGTTATGGTTATTGCTACATCCCTTTTATAACCTTATTCTGTGCCACATTTACTTGAATAATCACACTGTCTATTAAACCCAGAACTCCTTTCATTCTCTGGTATTGCACATAGATTGTTTTTCCTTTGAATGCTTTCCTCTAGCTAAATGGTCTAAGTTCCTGGAGGATGATCATTTTAAATTCCTCATTCCTCAGAAGCAATAATACATCTATGAAGTGAAGCTTCAAGGCCTTAGTCCATGTTTTTGACAATACAGAATGAAACCTTTTCCTTTCTCTGCAAACAATTAAATGTCTGTTCCGTGTTATTGATCTCTTAGCAGATTTGACCATCTAAACGCAGACAGTTCTTCCGGTGCCTGGTGTTTTCACTACCTAAATCTCATCTTAACCATGCCACCAAAATCTTAACATTTATCAACAACCTGCACCTTTCTTGGTGATAAAACTCATTATTCCTGGTTCTGCATCACACTTGATTCCCTTGAGCCACACAAATGTGGCTTGCATGTGGAGTAGAACTTTAGTCAAGTTAACTAAAGTGTTATTCCTTAACACAGTCTTGCATGCCCTGCCACATCTCCAATTTTTCTAGCCTCCTCTTAGCCAAGCCAGAAGTAGCATATGAGCTCCACTGCAAACATTCCTCCAGTTGCACTTTCCCATCTATCAACAGAACCAGAGTTATATAGAGGGATGTTACATACAGGACTGTAAATTTAGTGCCTGCAATCTACTTTGCAGTAACTTCCCTCCTGGTGTTTGAAGTTCAGTATACACTTTGTGTGAAGTAGCAGCCCTTTGACTGCATGCACTGGTGCAGCTTCCCTAATGCAGTTCCTATTCACTCCCCGGTTACTGACAGACAAGGTCATGGTGATAGAATCAGCCATGCTATTATAAAAAAGGCTCTGTTCCTTTCTCTACAAGGATCTCCAAGATGCACAAGGAAGGACCAGTGTCTGTTTCTGCTGGCAGACGGTGCTCTGTTCATAAAGTAATTAGCACTGAATTCTGGCAGGCCAGAAAACCAGAACTGAGAGAGTTAATTCCTTCCTAGTCCTTGTCTCTTTCGACAATCATGGCATACTCCTAGATCTCCTTCAATCAGGAGCTCTAATTAAGAGAATTGTTTCTTGAGACCAATCAGGTCGCCTTAGGGAGATGCTTCCAAGGTGAGATGAAAAAGATTTTTATAGAAAAGGAGCTTCAAGAGACGACAGATTTATTACAGTAGTGTAAATTCAATTGGAGATACTTCAATGAAGTCCAGCGATTTCCTCTTGATTTTAATTTCCCTCTCCTTTGAACTGGTATCACCTCGAGTTTTATTTCCCTGACCTCAGCTTTTCTCAAACCAGCTGGCATATTCTGGATCCTAGTCACATTAGCTGAACCAAGATAAATAACTGGAAACAATGGCCACATGAAGCTACAAAGATTGTCTCAAAGAGAGGCAGTTTCCTTAAGTCATGAAATAAGTAACAGAAACAACTGCTAAGAGCTTCTCCTCCCTTCTACCTCTGTCTTACTTTTGATTGATAATAATCCCAAGATATATCAGGCATTGTGATCCTCAGCATTTTTTTTTGCTTGCATTGTTTGGACAATAACAAAAGGTCAAAACTGCTATTTATCTCTCTACATAAAGCACAACATAGAAAAGCACTTCCACTGAAAGATCTATTTAGGTTGGTAACTGCTAGCTCAGACACATCTGACTGCTAGAAGCCTATGGCTAGGAAAGTGCACTGCAAATCTGACATGGAGTGACACTGCAAAGCACTGCATATTATCTGCAGGAGAAGGTCGCAAAAAATGGGACACTTCTACAGCAAAGTGGTCAGCAAGGGCTCAGTCCTGTGTGGCATGGGCACACTGGCCACACAAATGACCCTTTCAGTTAGCATGCTTCTGTTCTGCAGCAGCAAACCTGGCCCAGGACACAGATCAACAGTCCTCTTATCAGAAAGGAACAGAAATAGCTTAAAAATACTACTGTATTTCTGTCTGGCATTGAATTGTGTAAGGCACACAAAAGTCAAGCCAAGATATCTGGCTGTTATGCTGCACTGTGAGCAAAGTTTCCCTTGATCCATATTAAATTTGTGCCCTTTTATTTCATCAAGAGATGGCTTGCATTTAGGCCATGGGACAGAATAGAACTCATCATTTCTTGTCTCTTATCTTCTGTATTACTTTGCACTTCTCAAATTAAGTCATCCTAGTCTTTTTTAAACTTTGTCTGGCATAGACTCTCCCATTCCTTCATGCTCTCTCTCTAATAATTTTGTTGGGCTCTTGTCTGGCTTGGTTTTTGTAATGGCCATTTATAAATGAAGCCAGCACAACTGAATGCAGTAGTTTAGACAGAGCTATAACATCAATGAATGAAGTCCTACTTTAATCTATTTTACAGTACTTTTCTCCACTCTTTCATGCAGTCTGACTTTTTTTTTTTTTTTTTAAACCAGCTCTACATATACAAATGATGTCATTGACATCTCTTTTTTCCCTAGAGAGGCTGCACCAGAGTAAAGCATAATCCCCATGCGGACCTAGATACATAACTTGTGTGTACTAGTTCTCTCCTTAGTGCGCTGTTTTGCACTTCTCAGTGCTAAATTATCTGACCTCATACAGCCTGAAACTTGGAACCTGCAGGAGGTCTCTGGTCACTTTCTGCTACCTCCTCTTCCCTTCTCTTCTCCCCTCTGCCACCTTTCTGTAGAATGTGCTATCAGAGATTTCTCTAGCATGGGATTCCAACTCCTTCCTTCCATTTCAGCTCCAGCCAGGTGTATTAGCAAGTGGTTAAGAAAAATGTGACCTAGTTGAAACTAAGTATCCTTCAGAATAAGGTGGTGAGACAAAGCAGAGAGCTAAAATAAATGGATGTAAGAGAAAAGCAAAGGAATTACAATTGTTGGTAAACAGAAAAATAAACTGAAGTGAGTCAAAATAAAATAGTTATGAAGTTACAAAAGAAGAGTAGCTAGTTATGACAAGTTCAGCATGAAGTAAGGGGAAATTAAAGGGGAGCAGTGAGATGAATTGAAGCTTTTGCTTGCTGGATATTAGGAAGAAGTTCTTCACAGAGAGAGTGATTTCCCATTGGAATGGGCTGCCCAGGGAGGTGGTGGAGGCACCGTCCCTGGGGGTCTTCAAGAAAAGACTGGATGAGGCACTTAGTGCCGTGGTCTAGTTGATTGGATAGGGCAGGGTGCTAGGTTGGACTGGATGATCTTGGAGGTCTCTTCCAACCTGGTTGATTCTATGATTCTATGATTCTAAGAGATCTGGCAGTCTCCACCATTCTTCATTAACAGGCAAGATAGGCAGGATAAGTTAGGAGAAGTAGATACCATTCTGGTTATGAGTACTCAAGAACTCTTCCCCAACATGTTTTCTATGATTCTGTGCAAAAGATCTCCTTGGCATGAGCTCAGCAGCATTTCATCTTGTTCACAGCTGATGTAATGTAGAGCCCTGCATTTACACAGGGTCTTACAGCTGCTGAAGATAAATCAGTGGCAATATAGAAATGATAATGGAACCAAGGGAAAAAAAATCCTGATGTGGCTCCTGGGTGTCCTGCCAGATTATTAGAAAAAGAACTGTGTATCACAGTGGCAGTGACAGTTCATGGCCCCAGTAGAGCATGTATTTTCCCAGGGAGGGCTCTTTCTGACTCTTATTCACCTACTTTGTAACACTAATTGATCTCTTCCTTTTTCTGTCCTCTGCCAGTGTGTGTTTGCATTACAGGGTGAGGACTGTCTTGCTAGGTGTCTCCACAGCACTAACTATAACAAGGATTCTATCTCAAGTTAGTCTTCTAAATGTTACCATAACAGGCAGGAATGAAAAATACCAACATTGAGAATTATTCCTGCTGCATCATTCTGATAAAAGGAGCAGAAAAATGTTACCTCTACAGCACAGTAGCATCTTTAATTATATTAGTACCTTTAGGTGTCTTCTCCACTATGAAGTAACTCATGCTTTAGAATCAGTTTATATACATACTTATATCTACAATACTTATGAAATATGTCAGTATACATCTATCAAAATGTATTCATATATATGAACATAAAATATATGTTTTCTGGGAGGAAAAATCAACTCAGTGAAGTGTCCATTAAGGGCCATTGTTAGGATTAACAATTTAGGCTTCGATATCAGAGATCTGCACTGAAAACAAAGCCCTAAAAGAAGACAATTCCAGACACAGCCCTGCTTTTAACCATAATTCAAAGATGGTCTTACCAGAAACTGATTAATATAAGGTGGATAGTTTTGTTGTAGACACTAGGAATATTCTCCCAGGTCTGCAGGTAAGCCTATACCAAGACATATCAGCAACTACCATTAAACACACAGTGCAAGGTATGATAAAACCTTCCTTTGGTGCTTATAAATGGAACTTTAAAAATGCTTTAGAAGCAACTTGTCTGTTGCCCAGCCCCAAGGCTTCTCTAATTCCTTATCCTCAGCCATCTACCCACTGTCTTCAGCTCACAGGTGCATGCCATATCCTTACCTGAGAAGTACAGATCCTGCTCTGCTGTTCTGGGAGCTGCTACGTCTGTCTGAGTGCCCTACATGCATCCATGTATCTTCAATTCAGGGGTAACAGCCTGTGCACAAGATGTTATATTTCATTAATTGCAGTGCCATTTGAAATGTCATACTGTGCTCTGAAAGAAAAGTAGATTACCTGATCTCAATCACAGGGGAACAAGACATAGTCTGAGAACAGTCATGGTGGAGCAGCTCACCTAAGGTATTCTTGTAGTAAGGAAAGCACTGAGCCCAAAGGAGTTGTTATTACTTTTTACAAAGTAAACTATAACAGAGATGAAGGAGGCAAACCCATTGTTAATTAGAAACATTCATGACCAAATATATGTTTGAGCTCCAAAGCTTCCTAAGATTTACTTTCCAAGCTGTTAGAGGCATGTAAACCCTGACTACCCTCCCTCATGAAGAAATTCACCTCACAGAAAGGTGGGAAAACATCTTTGATGGAACAAAAGAGAATGTGCTACTTAATATGCAGAGGTCTTCTAATAATTCCTGGTTTACTGCAGAATTCTGATTCAGATCTCACTGATTCTGAGATTCTTTGAGTACTGTCTGCAATACTCTCTGATAAACACAGCAAACCCAGGTCATAAGCCTGTATTTCAAGAGTCAGAGGATTGTGAGATCTGAATGCCCTTTCTCACAAAATTCTAAACCAGGGATAAAACTGATAAAACAACACACTTGGTTTACCACCTCTGCCAGTTCTTCTAAGAAACAGCCCAGAAAAAAAGGTAGCACATGGGGGATAACCTATTTAATGACTAATAAGTAATTGCTTCAGTGCTGGATTCAATTAACAAAAAAAAAAAAAAAAACAACCCCTAAACAGAGTCAATTCCTGCTGTGCAAAGTCTATCCAGAGGTATGGTTATTTCAGGGTCTTGATAGAAAAACCAGACTCACTGAGTAAGGCCATACACTCTCTTTTGCCTTGCTGGTCATTAGAAGGACTGCCTGGCTCACAGCAGCGTGCTGATATGCTCTAAGTATGTGAAGATAGGCTCGGGAGTACGACTAATCACTTGAAGTTTGCCCATGGAACTGTAGGTCATTCGAGTTTTCCAGTCCTTAAATCACAGATTTCTATGGAGTTCCTAAAGAATTGGCTGCTGTTTATACATCTACAGACAAAATCAATTTAAAAAAGAAGTGAGCCTCTGAGTTGGGAGCTGTCTTGCCAAACATAAGACTCCTGAGAAGACAGATCGTCTCACATATTGATACAACATCACAATGCAAATATCATATTGCAGTGTCGGGACAACATGCAACAAGTGTTTTGTGGCTCTTTCAAAAGCCATTTGATGCGATCCATCCCTCCTCTTCTTCCTTCTGTCTCTGCATAGAAAATGTGGTTTGGTTCTTCCCTCTTGCTGGATGCTTGGAAAAAAAAGAGAGGATGGCTTGAAAAACATGCTGCATAGCAGCTACGTTAGCTGCCCTCAAGAGCCACAATCAGCCCTATTATTCTTCCAGAATATTTATTTTACAGTAGTGCCTAGAGGCTGCAGCTAACAGCAGGGCTGTACAAAACCAGGCTGTGTGCCAGCCACGGTATAAATGCATGTTAACACACAGCACATTCTCCAATGAGCTTGGGATCCTCAGTGCAGACTCCTGTGTATACCACAGAATTAAAGGTTTCTTTTTTCTCTCCCTCAAGTGCTCCTGTGAGACAGGGAGGCTCTAGATATCTGCAGCCAAACCCTTCAATGGTTCTGATAGGAAAGGAGCAACAAAACTCAAGGTGCAATCTTATCAGAGAGGAAGCTGGCATTTATTTACAAAAACTTGAAGTAGCTTTTACCCACTCATATTCTTTCAGATTTCCTTCTCTCACACTCTTTGTCTAAACACGTATTTTCTGCAGACATGTATTATTTTGAAGAAGCAGGCTGTTTTGATAATTAGCTCCAGGTCATATTGGAAGTGGACATGTGTTTACAATACCTATTTCAAGCTAAGGTATTAGTAAGAGATTAAGAAGTTTTCTGCTGCAGAAAAAGATTATGTGTGCACATGGAGATGACTTGTGCAAACAAAATCACCTCTCAGCATCAGCAGTTTGAAATATCTCTTCAGATACTAGATCAAGAACCAGGACTGCCAAGTGCAGCATTGTTGAAATGTTACAATGAAGGCTACTCACTTCAGATGATGCACCATCCCTTTGTGAGGAAAAACATGTCAACTGAACAACACTTTACATTATATTCCTCACAAGGTACCCTGCCAGGAATAACAACCTCCCCACATACTGCTGGGGCTAAAGATCTCAGGATTGGAGTAGACAAGGTCAGTGTTAATTAATGCTTTAACTAATCACAAGGGTAAATGCTTCCAGCCACGGGCAGCCTACAGTATTGTTTTCATCTGTCACATATATGGTCTGGAGCTGCCATGACTGTAGTAATGCTGTAAAAGTGCATGTGTATATATTTGCTATGTAGTATAGTGAACATGGTATTAAACTTTGCAGAATCTAGGTGTGTTTTTTAAGATCTATCTTCAGTGCTGGGTACCTCTATTTCATTAGTTAATACAGACAAGTTATTTGCTATGTAGAATAGTGAACATAGCATTAAACTTTGCAGGATTTAGGTGTGTTTTTAGGATCTATCTTCAGTGCTGGGTACCTCTATTTCATTAGTTAATACAGACAAGTTATTTGCTATGTAGAATAGTGAACATAGCATTAAACTTTGCAGGATTTAGGTGTGTTTTTAGGATCTATCTTCAGTGCTGGGTACCTCTATTTCATTAGTTAATACAGACAAGTTATTTGCTATGTAGAATAGTGAACATAGTATTAAACTTTGCAGGATTTAGGTGTGTTTGTTAGGATCTATCTTCAGTGCTGGGTACCTCTATTTCATTAGTTAATACAGACAAGTTATTTGCTATGTAAAATAGTGAACATAGCATTAAACTTTGCAGGATTTAGGTGTGTTTTTAGGATCTATCTTCAGTGCTGGGTACCTCTATTTCATCAGTTAATTCAGACAAATACATAAGTACCTCCAGCTTCCCAACACTGATTGTAGTTTGGGGCCTGCTCCAGCACCTGGACAAGTGCTGCACTACAGCAGGCTGGCAGTCAAAAGGAGTGGCTACTGTTCTGCTACTGGGTCCACAGAAAGCTGCATCCATAACTCATGTCCTTTCTCTCCCTGCACAGCGTATGGGCCAGAGGTACAGTGACAGTTAGTATAAGCTCTGGGACAGCTAACACAGCAAAACCAAAATCCCCCAAATAAACAGGAAAAGAAGAAAAAAAAGGAAAAAGGAAAATGTAAAGAAGAACAAAAAGTGGAACTCTTTCACCCCCAAGTCATAAACATCTCTTTTGATCTCCGTATCTCCTATTTCTGATCTGACAAGTATTACAAATGCCAAACCTACACCCGACTTCCCTCCAGTGATTAATGTGCTACGGTCTTTCCGAAAGCTTAAAGAGCTCTCCCTCCAGGCCACACCATGTGATAAAGAAATGAAGCCTGGCGATTAATAATTCCCTGGGCTGAGTTTTTGTTTAATAACGATTCTGTCAGTGATAGATCTAAAGGGCGAGGGTGTGGATGTGCGTGCATGTGGAGGGAGTAATTTGATTGTGGCTAGGAGATTTGGCAGGCTGGCATTACAAAGCAGCTCTTTAGCAATGGCTGGAAAACCAGCATGACAAATCACTCCGTTCCCTGCTTCCCCACCCTACCCCCTCTCAACAGAGCTATCTCATTAGGCTCAAGCCAGCCAATCCAAGCCTATGATTTGGAAAATATTTCCTTCTTGACATTCAAGAGAACAATTCCTTACCTGGGGAAAATTACATTTAAAAATAAATGGAAAAGCATCAATCAGCTAGGAAAATATATTCAGCTTTTTGGATCTCTGGAGAGAAAGTGATTTTTTTTATTTTATTACATTTAAATAGGACTGAAGGCCATGGTTTGATTTTCTTTTTTTAAAAGAGATAACTAAAATGATATCACCATTACATTTGCATATAAACTGCTGCCTTTTCTTCATAGAGAGGCAGTATTTTTCATTACTGATAAATCTTGAATATTTACTGACCCGTAGAGATGTGATAGCAGATACCTGTTAATAGAGACAGATATGCTATGTAGTATGAGAAATTGCAAGGCCTCTTCCAGGTGAACAGATTCCCCATTCTTTCTTCAGGATTAAAAAAAGATCAAATTAAAATATTCTTCCTTTAAAAGCAGCTCTCCCTTGTGAATAGCATCTTGTTTGCTTTTGCTTCCTTACTCCGAAGAAATATGAGAGTCAGCTAAACCACTAAAGAGTAATTGTTTCATGTGTAGAACCTCCAAACATGGACCATGTGAGCCAGTCTTCTTTACAAGATATCAATCCACGGATGGAGCCAAAAGAAAGCAACCCCATTAGTGACAGTTTTCCTGGCGCAAACAGAAATCCTATCTGAGTTTAGGAATGGATCCTATGCCATCCTGCACAGACAACACCCTGTCTCAAGGAGCCAATATCTTACATCTCTGGACATCTGTCTTCAGCTAACTAGAGCTAGTACTACTCAGGGCTCTCTACAGCCATACATCACTCCTCTCACTGAAGATTACCTGCCTGAGCGATGGGCTAAATGACTCCAACACACTTCACCCCTAATGAGTTGGTTTGGCCTAGGCAGTTTAAATAAGTGAGTCTTTACTACACCAGTGGCAGATGAAATCGGAAGAGTCATGGAAAAGAGTCTCAACAGTCAAGGATGCTGACCCAGTGTCAGACAGCAGCAGCAGTAGGAATATAACCCAGGAATTGTAGCTCCCAGTCCAGCTTCCCTGTTGATGAAGCTCACTGCCTTTATAATTTTTAAAAAATACATTCAGCAAAACCTTCTAATGAGATTCATCCACAAATGTATCTAAGTAGATGTTTTCATATTATGAGAGAGATTATGAATTTTATCCAGGGGGTAAATAACCTAGTGAATTAAATATGTCACTGCTAGGCCATGAAAGAAGAATTCATTACATCACCTTTTCCTAATGGGACATTATAACTGATTGTGTTTTATTTCTGCAGTCTTGCAAGCTCTACCATGTCTCATAATTCACTGCATAGTGTTGGGATTCAGGCTTTGCCCACATCATTACATGAAGATGAAGTGCTAGTACGGCTCTGAATTACATTTCTATTATTTTTACTCATTTTTTAAAGTATTTGCTCCCCATACATAAATTGTTACTATTATATAAAGATTCACTAAGGCACGTTGCTGACAATTTTTCCTCTCTTTTACTCTGAATTAATAGCAAAATGGAAATCAGTAGCAGTGGTTTTTCCCCCTTCTACTTAATACAATTCTTGAATAATAGAGCATTAAAAAATTTACAATACATATTAATGGCATTCAAGCACCCTTCAGAATAAATACACCTTTGGTTTTCATCTTCTCCTTCTATACTTACTTTTTTCTATCCTGTGTCTGCTCTCTGCATGTTACACACTTTAAAACAAGGCCACATCATCACATTCTTTTTTCTCTGCCCCTTCCTTTTCAGTTGGCAGCAAAAGCTATCTCACTGCTCAAAGAAAAATGACCACTCATCCCCTCCACCGCCTCCCGCACTGCAGAGCAAAGCTCAATATATCTGGTCACCTAGATAAATCCAGGAAGCATTGTCAAGGCTGAATGTCAGGCCACAGTCACAAAGGCTGTTGCTCTATTAAATTCTTTAGCTGATAAAACACTGGTGTGGCAGCTTTATTCCACAGCATCAGAAACAACTCACTATTGATTATCAAGTCAGATGAACAGCAGTTTCTAAGACTGTGCTAGATTTTTATCTTATTTACCCAATTAAATCTATCAGTTGAACATAGAATTTCTGTTTTGGCAGTGACACTACTCAATCACTACTTTTTACTCAGTGGTGAGGTGACAGACATCCTTTAAAAAGACACCAAATGAAACTCAGACAATTTTTAAAAATCAAAACAATTCCCTAAATTATCTAGCCCTGCTTTTATTGTGAAAAGAAGTTATAAAACAACACCTTTTTTCCTCAGCAGCACTTTTAGCCTTGTAGTAGGAATATGGCTTTATGAAGATGATGAGCCATGTAAACAAAAACTGTCATCTGCACCATCATCTTTCATCTTCTCCCTGGAACAGCCAGTCCCACAGCACCAGTAACCATTCTTGCCTTCCCAATAAAATATTAATGCATCTGCTGCTTCTTTAAGGTTCAAGTAGTCTTTAGGAATTATCACCTCTCCCTATCTCTGTTAGCTGGTTTTCATAAAGGCAACATATTGATCCCAGTTTGGAAACTATTGCCAATTTCAACATCATTTTGTGGACGTGTTTGGTTTGGATCCATAGCCATGCTGAGAAATTGTGCAGCTCTGATCATGCCTAAACTGTTCTGGAAAAAGAACAAGAAAAAAGAAAAAAAGCCAAAACAAAACACCACCAAAACCCAAAAAAACCAAAACCACAACTGAAAACATACCAAGAAAAACAAATAAACAAGCAAAAGAGCAGAAACGATTGCCTTGCCTTGTTGCTCAAGGTTCACTAAAACCAAAAGCTAGACTAGCCCATCACCTGCTGAATGCACAACACCCAAACCCCACTGCCAACTCAACAATAATCAGAGGGAATCTGAAGAAGTTGTCACCAATTTCTCCAAAGGCAGTCCATTTATAAACATTTCTTATTTCTAAGAGGACCTGAATATATGTTTCAGTAACTTAGGAATTAATGTTCCAGCAGGGTCCAGGAAGAACTAGTCCAGGACATGTCAGGTACCATCTGAAGTGCTGAAGAATGTTAGATGCTCTGAGTGCCAGAAACCAGCGCTGGGTGGCAGGCTAGGACAGCACTTAGTAGTGGCTCCCAGCCCTGGTGCATCACTTCTCAGCTTCTCCCGAAGTTGTCTCCTTGCCACCTCCAAAAGGCTACAAAAGCTTTAGTTGAGTTGTAGAGCCACAGAAGTCCACACACCCAGCATTGGGGACTGCCTTCCTCTACTATGAGTATCCAAGAAACCAGGCAGAGCTCTCCCACTCCCTGCATCCAAAGGAGGATGCAGATATTGGCTCACTCTTTTCTCTGTTTAAACCTGAAGTGAAAATAACAACGCCTTTGAAAGGGAAAAGTGTGACTGGAATTTGTCCAGGCAACTAATCTTGTGGGTGTAAGCTTAGAATGGAGCAGTCTGGTAGTCACACACATTAGCAGGCATATCTTGCACTGCATCCCTGTGTAATGTGAAAACAACTTGAGAGTCAGCAGCTTTCTTGCCCACGAAAGGACCCACTACAACCTTCCCCTATTGCCACTAGAAAGGGCAGGATTCACTTGCAAGGTGACCCCCTAGACACAGATCAACACTCCTCCATCCTTAGGAGAACAAATTAATCTGTTGGACAGATGTGTGAATGTTTCTGAGATTAAGAGAGCTGCTGGGGACAGAGATGTTTCTATTCCCCACAATTAAGCTACTGACACATCTGTGCACCATTGCAATATCTCTGTGTTTGGGTGCTGCATTACAGTTCAGCCATTTGTCTCCTCCTGGGCCTCCTGTTACTCATACCAAGTGTCTGCAGACCATTCAAACAGCCAAGCCCTGCCTGAATACATAAAATGCTAATCTCATTAGATTTCTCATTTTCAGTGTAATATTGTCACAGTGCTATGCACCGCTGCTACAGATTAGCAGGCTTGCTAGAACGGAGCCCCACTAATGAGTTAATCCAAATAACACTCAAATCCCAAATCAGATTTAAAACCATCTAGACAGAGGACTCACCAAGGATGGGTGAGGAGTAGGAAGGGAGGGGGTCAGCCTTGTTTTGACAGAGGTAGTTGTTGATTAAGTGAGAGAGGGGGTATAAGAGAGAAGCAAGCATGCATTTTTTTACCCTGGTAGGACAGGATCAAACTCCGATTTCCAATATATGGCCGACAGCCCAAACAGGTCTGACAAATAATCTGCAGTAACAAATATATCTGTGTGGACTGCCAGCTTCTGACCTGAGAGAGAGACACTTAACTATAAAAATTAGGAGCTAGCAAAGCTTCTATAGCCATAATTTAATCTACAGCCTAAGCACCTTATAGATCTGGATGTGATTCATTCTAGCCAGGAACCTGGAGATGAGGGTAAGAGCTGTTTTTTGTGTATCAATTTCTTAATCTGCCAATGACCCAACATGCTTAAGAGATACACAGAAGCTCAAAGGAAAGGCACTGAGGGAAATGCATATTCTCTTACTGTTTGCATTCCAAATAGGTTCTTAAAACATAGTTGTAATCTGAAGGGCAGAGCTGGCAGGGGCATTAAATTGCTCTTTTGGAGGGAAAATAATGAATTGCTCATGCTGAAAATTTTCATGGGTACACACTGGCTTCATCAGACCTCCAGTAAGACACAATTCTGCCTTAACTTTGGGAAAATCTGGCCAGAATCCAAAGAATCACCCCAGAACAGCATGACTAGAAGAATACTATCCCAGAAGAGGGGAAACCAAGGACACAACATGGTCACCTGCATCTGCAACACAGATCCAGGCACTAGCTTCTCAAAATACTTTGATTTATCATTAATATTTGCCATAAAATAAAAGGCCTTAGCTTTGCTTCATAGACCACAAAATATTTTCTGCAATGTTGGCCTACTTCTCTGTACAGGTTTTTTTTTCTGTCCAACAATTTAACAAAGAATGCCTAAAACATCAGGGCTTGTCATTGCACTCATTTCCTCTTCGTGGATCCAATCCTGTATGTTTTGCTCAGGAAAGTAGCCCATTGCCCACAATAGACCTTTTTTTTCTTTGGTCAATGGTAGAGAATATGTCTTGCATCCTTTAATGAGCATCCAAGAGCTTAGCACCAGGACCACACAGCTGCAGAGAAAAGAAATTATCTGCATTTTATGCTGGCTTGTGTATTATCAACAAATTTGTCTGCAAAGGTTTAATTGCTTAATCTTTCATGTGCCTATTGATGGATGGAGACAGAAAGAAGGTTTGACTCTCAGACATGGAATTCAGCTAACCAAAACTGCTGGTAAAATCTTGTTTTGACTAGTAAATGCAGCAAAATTGTTACAGAAACCTCTCTCTAAGAACTTTTGTGGCCAATGTTGTTGTGATAACCTCTCTTCTCAGAAGCCATGCTTCTCAGCACATCTCTTACTGCTGTACCTTTTAGCTATTTTATCAACTACCAGAGCATGCCAGCCCACTGATCTGAAACAGAGTTTGGAGAAGTCAATGTAAGTCTGTCTGCTGATTTCACAACATCTAGACTGCATTGCATTCGGACAGGATAGCTTGCTTATATTGCTTTCTACCCCTGACTAAGCAAACAGACAAGTAGTAAACTGTTTATTCAAAGAAAGAGGGTCCATTGTGATTTATTGTGTTGTAACTCCATAAAATTGCCAAGCTGATCAAGTATGCCAATATGCTGCTTATTTTTAAGCATGAGATAAATTTTCCAAGTCACATCTTTTTGGCCACTAACAAACAGATCCCAGTGTAAAGGGCATGAAATAGCCAGCAGTTCCAAACTTTCCAAATGTAGCTAAGATGCCCAGGATGTGCTGTTGTGTGCGCAGATCCCTCTCCTTCCAGAGACAACTGCCCACAACAATCTTGCCACTCTGTGCTAACAAGGTACTAATAACAATAGTAATCACAGTTTGCCTCCTCAGCTCACCCCAGGAGCATGGCAGCAAATTGATGATCATTTCTCATTGTGAATTATGACACAGGCACATCACCTCACCCCTGGAATAAAGCAGCACCTGCCAATCCTGTTAAAACAGCAAGGGGAAAAATGAAAGCCCTGCTGTAGCCAATCTGATTCCCTGCTGACTGTAATTACCCAGACAGGAATTTTACAATTGCTTCCTCCACCAACTCCTGCTCTGCAGTCTGCAGACTTTGGCTAGTTCTTTCTTTTGTATGCCTACTGCCACTGACTAGATTGGGTTCCTAATGAGTCTTGACACTAATGGTACAGGGAGACAGCACAATTATATATCCCTCTCCCATTCAGAGCAAACCTGGCAGGAAATGACCTGAGACCTCACACCCTTCTACCCCAAAGAATCCAGTTATAATGCCTAAGGAGAAGGGCCAGCTGGTGCACACTCCCCCCTCCAGCAGCCCTCACTTCACTTTCACTTCCCTTTTCCATTATGCAGTGGCTGGACACAGTTCTTTATGGCCTAATCCATGAGTGGTGGATTGATGCTAATACAGGAGCCAGAGAAGCCTAAGCACATTCGGAACTGAAGCCCACAAAGGAAGAAGAAACATAAAAAAAACAAACCAAAACATTATTTCACACACGTGCTGGAGGGCTCTAACACACAGTTGTTGTCTATTAGGTGTTTAACAATGTGTGTAACTCAGACTGCTTTAAAGTGGAGAGGGAAGAGACATGTGCTTCTGTGATTTCTATGTTGATTGTAGTCCGGGTGTAAAAGAGACTGGAGATACCTATTGAACTGTCAATTAATTACAAGAAGAAACAGATGTTGCCTGATAATGAGGATGCAGATCCATGAGAAACATCTTAGCTGGTGAGGAATAAATATGTCTTCTTCTCCTTGAGTGAGCAGCAGTCTATGGAAAATGACTTGTGTCTGTGACCCATGTTGCCACATCGTCTGAACAACTCATGAATGATAGTATGTTTGCCTCTGTTCAAAACCCTGTGAAAGAAGAAAGCTCTAGCCCAAATACATAAGTGGGAAGACAAGGCAGAGGACCAAGGACACACAGAGAATCTGATCAAATCATAAAACAGACCCAACTGGCTTATCTGCACTCCAGTGCTTTGTAGGAAAATCTATTGTTTGCTTCATGCTAGTAACTCTGAACCCAGTGTTTCACGTATCACTGAATCTCTTTCACTGCTTTACTACCCTATGATAACATAATCTCCTACTTCTATTAACCCTCACTACATCTTCTGTTTCCCCTTAGGGGCCTTTAAATCTTCTGCCTCACAGATGTTTACCATGATTGTACAGGACTCATAGAGTTCATCTGGCCTTCAAGGTCCTTATTACTCTCATCCCCAGGTAATAACAAACTGCTGTAGTCCTCCGCTACTCACCAACTTCTGTCCTGTTTCCCTCCCCATGCATAACAGTTTCTCTATACACCATATACTTTCTCTCCTGGATAGCATTATCTGTGGTACTCTAAGTCTGCCATCAGCATGGCTGAGCTTTCTAATTGCAATGCTTATGGATTATTACAATTTAACACCAGGGGAAAAGATTGGAGAATGTATCTGCAATGTAACTCCACAGGCAGCAGTCACAGCATGGATCATTTCAATGATGATTTCAACCTTTTGCATCCTCTTCTTCTCCTGAATTTGGTCTAAAATATATGTAGCATCCCCCCCAAAAACAAACAAACAAACAAACCAAAACACCAAAACAAAACAAACAAACAAAAACCACAAAGAAACCCACCATCACCACCAACTACCAAAAAAAAGGGCAAAAAGGCTAATTTTAATCCCACTGATTACTCTTTTCCTTATTAACAGAGGTGCTGTGAATCACATCATATCCTGCAACATTTAGAGGGACAAGAAGTTGTGTAGAGAAAGGAGCACAGTCTTGCAGGTGTTGCTGTTCTATAATCCACTGCACAAAGCATTCTATACTTGTGAAATGTAGAAAAAGAGCATTAATTTCAAGTGGCTCAAGGAATTCCTAATGGAGGTTGTTGTTGTTTTTTTCCCCCTCTCCAGTTTTAAAGTATTATTTACTTTAGTATTCAGTTAAGAACACGGGTTTACTATAGCAACCACAGGAGTGAGAGGTTCTATCCATACAGTGTCTGAAATAGAAGCTTTTAAGCACCTTCTTAGCAACACTTATTGATAAACCTCTGGCACAGGAGTGCTATGTGGTTTATAAGGAGTGACTTGTACACTAAATTAAGTCTTTAGGAACTGTATTGCTTAAGGTCTTTCACTTCCTCTGTGACTTTAGCTTCTGGAATTAGCACACTTGTTACCAGAAAACACTAATAAAAATACAAAGACATCAACTCTGGACAAGAACTACAAAGAGGATCTGCCATATGCCTGCTTTTCTCTTCGCCACTATGTGGCAGCAAAAGTTGCTTGTGATTCACTGCGTCAGTATCTTCATAGGCATTCCAGCTGTGACCTTGCCATCACTCATTCTGGGGACCCTCTCTCATTCAGCATCTGCCAGCTGTCAGCATGGGACTCCAGGGGAAATTATAGAAGATTTCTGGAAAATTACAAGGGGCAGCAGAAGGGACGATTTGATTTGTTTCTATTTTCTCTGTTTAAAGGAGTTCAGGTGCCTGCAGTATGCCAGTATTACTGACTTTATTTTGCCTGGATGTCTCTCTCCATTTTTCTGTAGTTTCCCAGAAAACTGCTTTAGTTTTTCTCATGTCTCTCCATTTCACACACTTCCTCTCCCCATGATACCATTTGCCTGCTTAAATCCATTCCACAAGAATGGGAGAGCAACAAAGAATCCTCTCCCTTCCAATGTGGAAACTGGGTATTATTTAGACATATCCATGAGTATCAATCATTATCTTCCTTGAGGAGATTTCCTTCCTCAAGCTGCCATCCCTTTACAAAGCTACTTTCCAGACTCTGCAAAACTGTGAATGGATGTGCACGGGGAACACCCACAATTAACAACTGTGGTTAACCACAAGCAGATAAGACCATTTTAAACATGTCTGTCTTTGTCTAGACTAGATGCTAAGTGGTGTCTGAAGTATACTCACTTTAGATGGCATGAGTAATTCTGTTTTCACATTTCCACCTGCTTCTCCTACTGGTTGAGGACATCGTAACAAATATATTCATGGTTCCTCTGGATTTGATATTCAGGATTCTCACTCTTTCATCGATTGAGGTACCACTGAATTCAAGCTGGCAGCATTCCACACTGCAGGGCAGAAGTGCTGATCACTGCATCCTGATTTCTTATCGCATTACAGCCTACATTTTTAACTGATGTGGTTGCATTTTCCACTTTCTTAAAGTCCAGCTGGTTAGGTAACCCCTTCACTCTGCTACAGGGCAGCTATATTGGGGCAGTAGCTGAAGCAGCTATTTTGTGTGCATTGTTTGTAAGATGTGTTGGAGCTAAGAAAGCTATGTGCACATACAGTACTGCTGCTTTTTCCCAGAAAGCTGTCTGTAAAAATGTTTGAAACAACACTACCATGAATTTAGGAAAAAGTGTTAGCTATGTGTAAAGGCCAGACCTTCCTTCATATAGGACCTCCAGGCTGGTATTGTTATCCAGGCTACGGTTGTAGAAAGTATCTGAGCACATGTCAGCAGGTGAGCTGATCATCTGGAATTGGGTGCTGCTGATTACAGCTGTTACTTCAAGAAGACTGAAGGGAAACACAGATGCACACCCCAGGCTCAGCAGAAAGAAACAGCCTTGAGCACTCATGCAATTACAGATGAAGAAATAGAACCATTACGAGTATTAGACTGCTCATTAACTTCCACTGCCAAGGTTAACACCTATATTTTAGCCCACTCACATATGCACTGCAAAACTCCCTTCGATTGTCCACTTCTCTCCTCTAGCTCTAAGACCCAAATCAAGCCCTGATTAGATTATTTTCAATTTTCTTTTAAAAGCCATGGACAAATTTAAGTGAAACGATGTTGCACAAATTGCTTTGATTAAAAGAGCCTTAATTCCTCATTGAATAGAATCATGCCCCAGGTAGCAAGAACACTGACAGGAAAATCAACAGGTGGCCTGTTTGCCAATTACCTGAGTATCACATCTGCTTTATTCAGCACATTTTCAGCAGAACTTGGTTGCATTCCCTTAGACTTTTACAGCCCAATTTATTAATGACTCTACTAATCCAAAAGCTGAATCATTTAAAAAAAGATGTTAAGAGAGTTATACTCTTTGGCAGACTAATGCCAAACAAGAAGTGTAGCCAGGGTCTCATTCATTAAAACTCATGCTATTCAGTTAGAGCACACCCACTAGTTCTCTATTCTGGAAGGTGTCATTTTATGCTGATACTTTCCCAAGTGCCACATTGCTACACATTTTAAATATTTTGTCCCAATATGGTCTGATTATTGCTAAGAAGGAAGCCCCTGCCAGCACATTTCATGCAGACCAGATTTAATCTCAGAAAACGGTGGAGAATTAATATGACAAAAGGTCTTCTACTGTGCCAACCTTCAGTTCAAACCATTTGCAAGCCACAGGCAGGCTTGGTATCCATGCTAAATTCTTTGTTGCTCATATCTCCAAGAAAGCTCTCGACAGCATGAATTCAAAGCTCTGCAGGGAGCCAGCAGGAGCTGTCCACTGCCTGCGGATTGTGAAAGAAAACCACCCCAGGCCTAGACCCTTAAATGGACTTCATGCATTGACTAAACATCTGAAGTCCCTCTGGGTTACTGTCTCCAGACTCTTGATACTCCATTTTTCAGCATCTCCACTAGCAACTCAAAGCGTTTTTTTGTGCATTACTGCAGCACCAGCTCCGCAGATAATGCAGCTTTAAGTTGTGTTCCTCTTCTGTGAGAGAAAATGAAGTGTTTCCTGTGTTCAGAGCGCTAACACAGGCTGTGGAGGGTCTGAATTCAGCACCCTTCCTTGTTTGAGATGGCAGGCTCTTAGATCCTTGGTGAAACAGACTTTACCATCAGGCTAATTCCAGGAAAATACTTTTGCTGAAACTATAGAACTGCTGTGAAAGATGAGAAATGTGATCAAAGGGATAGGGAAGTCCCTCAAGAGACAGCAAGATATGGGTTCTCATTCTTTTACCAAAAACTTTACATTAAGACTTCCTATTAAGAAATTAGCTGAAAAAATTACAGCTGACAGACTTGAAAAGAGATGAATTCACGTCTCCCACTTACTCACCAGGTAATCCCCCTGCTCCCAAGTGTTTTGTCTGGCAGCTCCCACAGAGGGAACTGAAATTTCTCGGTAACACGCACAGCTTCACTGTTAGAACTCGCTCTGTATTTGATATTTCCTCAGGAAGCCTAGTTGTTACTGGGGAATATGGTTCGTGTAGGTGAAAAGTATTTTGGAAGCAGGGTGTTCTGAAAAAAGAAAAGCTGATGCTCCAGTTTTCAGGAAAGAGCAGCTATTTGTGAAGCCTAAGTGGGCAGATGTCTCAGCTCACCATGTTGAATGTGATACCTCTGTTTTAGAAAGGGGCACACCTTTAAACGTACGTCTGTCTTCAGCTTTCTGGCCTTTGTGAATCACTCTCTAAGGTGCCAAGGCGCTCCCCCCATCTACAAGAAAAGCCAAAAGGAAGATCTGGGAAACTATAAATCTGTCAGTTTGACCTTGGTGCCAAGGAAGGTCATGGAACAGATCATTTCAAGTGCCATTATGCACCACCTAGAGGATGACCAGGAGATCAGGCCCAGTCAGTATGAATTTGTGAAGGGCAAGTTTTGCTTAACAAGCCTGATCTCCTTCTATGACAAGATGACCCACCTAATGGATGAAAGAAAGGTTGTGGATATTGTCTACCTGGATTTCCATAAAGCCTTTGACACTATTTTCCATGGAATTCTCGGGGGGGGGGGAAATGGCTTGTCGTGGATTGGATGAGCACAAGCTCTGCTGGATAAAACACAGAATCACAGAATGTCAGGAGCTGGAAGTGACCTTGAAAGATCATCGAGTCCAGGGGTCCTCAAACTTTTTAAACAGGGGGCCAGTTCACTGTCCCTCAGACACTGTCGGTAGTTTGGTGTGTCGGGGGCCAGACCATAGTTTGGTTCCTGCCCAGTCCCAGCAGGTGCTTGTGGGCTGCGGAGGCTGGCAAGAGGATTAAGTGGCAGGAAGTGGCTGCTTGGTTTCCCGCCCAACCCCCGGCGGGGGGCGGTGTGGCAGGCTGGATTGAGGACTCTGAGGGGGCTGTATCCGGCCCATGGGCCATAATTTGAGGACCCCTGATCTAGTCCAATCCTCCTGCCAGAGCAGGATCACCTATACCAGATCACAGAAGAATACATCCAGGCAGGTTCTGAACATCTCCAGAGAGGGAAACTCCACAACCCCCTTGAGCAGCCTGTTCCAGTTCTGTCACCCTCACAATGAAAACATTCCTCCTCATGTTTACAAGAAGCTTCCTATGCCTCCACTTTCACCCTTCACCCCTTGTACTGTCAATGGGAATCACCAAGAAGAGCCTCTCTCCATCCTCTTGGCACTCACCCTTTACCTATCTACAAACATTCATGAGGTCACCCCTCAGTTTCCTTCTCTCCAGGCTAAAGAGCCCCAGCTCCCTCAGTCTCTCCTTGTAAGAGAAATGTTCCATTCCCTTAACTATCTTTGTGGCTCTGCGCTGGCCTCTCTCCAGCAGTTCTATGTCCTTCTTGAACTGGAGATCCCAGAACAGGACACAGTACTCCAGATGTGCCCTCACCAGGGCAGAGTAGAGTGGAAAGAGAACCTCTCTTTCCATCTCCCATCCACTAGGACTTCTAGGGCCTTTTCCCCTTTGCTGCCTTCCAAAAGGTCAGTCCCCAACCTATACTGATACCTGGGGTTGTTCTTGTCCAAGTGCAAGACTCTACACTTGCCCTTGTTGAATTTCATTAAATTTCTTCCTGCCCAACCCTCCAACATGTGCAGATCTCACTGGATGGCAGCACAGCCTTCTGGTGTGGCAGCCACTCCACCCAGTGCGGTGTCATCAGCAAACCTGTGGACAGTGCACTCTGTGCCCTCATCCAGGCCATTGATAAACACATTGAACAGAACTGGGGCCAGTACTGACCCCTGTGGGACCCACTAGTCACAGGTCTCCAACTAGACTCTGTCCCATTGACCACAACTCTCAGGCTTCAACCAGTTCCCAACCCACCTCACTACCTGATCATCCAGACCACACTGCCCCAGTTCAGCCAGAAGGATGTTGTGGGAGACAGTGTCAAATGCTTTACTGAAATCAAGATCACACTGTCTGGATGATTTGGCCCCAAGAGTGGTGGTCAATGGAGTTAAATTTAGTTGGTGGGATGGTCACAAGTGGTGCTCCTCAGGGCTCAGTATTAGGCACACTTCTGTTTAATATCTTTATCAGTGATCTTGATGAGGAATTATAGTACACCAGTAGTAAATTTGCAGATGACACCAAGTTAGGTGTGAGCTGATCCTCCTGAGAGCAGGGAGGCTCTGTGGCGGGGCACACCCAAGTCTTTGGCCCACCACAGGCTGGAATAGGACGCAAATTGTTTTCCTCCTCCCCCCCCCCCATCCCCCACTTCCGGCTGCGGCGGTGTGGAATGTGGAAAGAGGCGCGAAGTTCAAACCCCCACTGCTGCGGGCTTGCACAGGGCAGAGCAAGTCGCCCCAGCGAAGTTCAAACCCCCACTGCTGCGGGCTTGCACAGGGCAGAGCAAGTGGCCCCAGTGAAGTTCAAACCCCCACTGCTGCGGGCTTGCACAGGGCAGAGCAAGTGGCCCCAGTGAAGTCCAAACCCCCACTGCTGCGGGCTTGCACAGGGCAGAGCAAATGGCCCCAGCGAAGTTCAAACCCCCACTGCTGCGGGCTTGCACAGGGCAGAGCAAGTGGCTCCAGCAGGCGGGAACCTGAGGAGCGTCTGGAAGGACGGCGAGAGAAAGCGCACGGTCCCCGCTCTCAAACCGCCGCACACTGACTTCCGGCTGCGGGGAGCTGCCGCCGCCGTAAACGGCCGCCGTTCGCGGGCAGACCGCGGAGCGGCCCCCGGCTTTTCCCTGTGTTGTCCCACGATCTTTGCCTGTGGGAGCCGCGTACAGGCATTTCGGACTTCGTCGTGTTCACTCGCGTTGGATTCTGTGCCGCGTTGATCCAGTTCTGGGTTACAATTCGCAGTTCCCGACGCTGCCGCAAAGGAGCCAAGGGACCATCCCGAAACTCCTACTCCACCGCCGTGAGCAGCACAGACGTCCCCTAGGGCTCCGGGCTGCCTTTCATTTGTAAGTGGGGCACAGCCATTTTTGTGACCAAACCTTTTTCAGTTTTCCTGATTTTCCCTAAATTACTGCCCATAAGCAGCCTTGTGAAGATTTTCCCGAAGGAATTAGTAGGCAGAAATTAACCCTGCTGCACAGAGTTGTGGACAGGGCTTTCTGGAAACAAAAGTGACTAGGTATTTTGTGATTCCTGCCTCCTCAATTGCCACAACCAGTTCAGGCTCTTAAGAGAGTCTTAGATTGGATCAATCAGCCAGGGTCAGCTGAAGGTGCTTCAACAAAGCCAAGTGCCAGTTCCCGCACTTGGGCCACAACAACCCCATGCGATGTGGAAGTGCAGCTGGAAAGCTGTCTTGCAGAAAAAGACTTGAGAGTTCTAATTGACAAGCAGATGTCTATGAGGCCGCAGTGTGCCCAAGTGGCAAAGAAAGTCAATGGCATTCAGGCTTGTACCAGAAATAGTGTGGCCAGCAGGTGAAGGAAAGTGATTGTCGCCCTGTACTCAGCGCTGGTGAGGCCACACCTCAAGTGCTCTGTTCAATTTTGGGTGCCTCAATGCAGGAAAGGCACTGGAGCAGGTGCAAAGAAGAGCAGCTAAGCTGTTGAAGGGCCTAGGGAATAAATCTTAATGAAGAGCAGCTGAGGGAACTGGGACTCTTTAGTATGAGGAAGAGGAGCCTGACGGGAGACCTTATCACGCTCTACAACGGAGTGGAAGGGCAATACAGAGAGGTAGGTGCTGGTCTCTTCTCAGAGGTAATTAGTGGTAGAACAAGAGGGAATAATGGCCTCAAGCTGTCCCAGGGTAGGTTTAGGCTAGGCATTAGGAAAAAATTTATTCACTGAAAGATTTAGTCAAGCACTGGAACGGGAAGTGGTTGAGTCACCATGACTGGATGTGTTTAAAGGTCATTTAGATGTGGTGTATAGTGATATGGTTTAGTAGTCAGCTTGATAGAGTTGGACCTGATTATCTCAAGGGCCTTTTAAAATCTGAATGATTCTATGATTCTATAAATCTACGCCTGTTGTCCCTGGATACTGCAGAGAGAATCTGAAATATCTCAGTGAGATGTTGCAAGCTGTAAATGCTTATGTCCTTATGGCTTTGTGTCCTAGGTGTTACAGGAGTTGCTATTACATGCTATTACATTCCTAAGGAGTAATTCTTTTCACACACACTGTGATTGCTTCTCATGCTCATATGCTCAGAGGAAGAGCTGCTGCCAGCCAAAATATCTGTTCTTTCAACAGGGTGAAAAAAAACCCAAACAAATCCAGGTTCATAATACTAGTCTAAAGCTGACTAAGCTGAAAGAATATGCTCTGCCACAAGATCTCTAGATTATCAGAAGTTATAAGTTACTTTTTCTCTGCCTTGCTGATGACTAGGCCAGAAAAAAAACTCTGCAGGGCTGCAAGCAGAGGAAAGGAAACACTTTTGACAAGATCAGCTCTAAGACCACCAGTAGGAAGAGCAAGCACTTGACACAAATTTAGTGGGACAGGCAGCAGTTTTCGAGGCCTTGCAAATGGTGGGCATGCAGCTCAGCAGCTGAACCAGAAGAAAAAGCCATAAATATTTTATTTAATTTGCATTGAACCAGAGCCCTTGTTTTTAAACCCATCACCCATCCTTTGTGTTGAACGAGTGCTCTATCTGAGTCAAAATGGAATATTTTGGTTTCAAGAACTCCTAAGAAAAGCAGTAGAAATTAAGGGGTAGACTCACAGAGGTGGTAGAAGAGACTGTCTCCAGTGTAATGGTCTCTCAACAATGGTATGCAAATTTAGCACGGATTTGGGGGGCAAGAACTAAAGCCCAAATGCCTGCTGAGTGTTTTGTACACTAGATCAGGAAAATATGGTCTCTCCAAACCTATGAGCATGCACAATCCTTTGAGCCAAAGGCACCTCACTTCTAATATCTCAGAGCCTGTTAGGCAAGGCACATTTCTGTTTGAGGGGACACTGAAGGGAGAAAATCCCCAGGCTGAGAAGTAATTGATCTGGATTCTGTCATGTACTAGAGATTTTCACCGTCTACCCCTCTTACATCCTGTTCTGCAGAAGTTACACCTTAAATTAGGCTGACATCTGTCAGTAATGAGGTAGCTACAACAAATAGAGTGAGAGATGGCCTTTCCAGCATCCCTTCCAGCTCCCTCTTTTTGTGATCTTGTGATCCTGACTGATGAAGAATTCTTAGACAAATCCACTCTTTATTTTTGTGGCATAACAAGTTACCTAGGGGTGAATGAAACAGGATGATGGTTAGCTCAGTAAATTATGGAAATAGGTTTCCCTGGACACTCTCTAACCATGCTGAATGCCCTACCATAAGCCAGTGAATTATCTGGGGCCAGAACAGAAGCCGCAAACAAAAGAACTACAGGATAAAGGGAAATGGCTAAAGCAATATAAAATTACTTTCTCAGGAAAGCTGGATTTTAAATGTTAATGTGACTGCAGTGCAGTTTATTAGAAACACCCTGGCTTTGAGAATTATTTTCATTTATTGAAATATTCAGTGTTGATTTTTCCTGTTTACTCAAAGGTTATTTCTGCCTGTCTCCAATGGCAGTTCTTTTCCAAGCATTCTCACTCATGATGGAGGCTTGTTCCAGTGACTCTGATCCTTTCTCCTACTGCAGTGACAGTCTGTGGCATAGCTTTGCATCCCGTTAAGACTTCCTGAGGAAAACCAACACTAATGCCAGGTTTGGAGACAATACTGTCCCTCCATGGACTGTAATATGAGGCTGCAAAGCAAACTTTGCTTTCAAACAGCCACAACAAGATAACAAATCCGCCCCTTCATTTTCTACACTCTATTTTCCTAATTAGGTGGGTGGGAGAACAAATGTCCACATGCAGAAAGTAGGTGGGCATAGGCTGGATAAATCCCATGCTCCCAATTCTTGGCATGGAACAGCACAGCCATTATCCCTTCTAAATGTCAGGGAACTAGCTCCAACTCTACGAGGTGCCAGACACCTGCTCCCACTACTCCCGGCTTTGCCTTCTGCTGTTGCATCTCTCACTCATAGGCCTTGCTGTAATTCCACTCTGCACAAATTGAGCTGTAAGTGCCAGGAAAGTGGGATTCTGAAAGCATTTCATAGAAAGGCACAGATCAGGGCAGCAGCAGAGCCATGAGGAGAGACACAGCTGCCACTTCCATGAAGAGAAACCACTCTGTACTGAGACTGCACATTGATAAGAAGCCAGCAGAGGGTTAAAGCAAGATGCTTTCTTACAGACAGATGAAGTGAAATGGATTTAGGGATTTTCTCACAACAAGAGAGACAGAATAACCACCAAAGGCTATTGAAATGAGGTAGTGAGTTCTCCTATCATACATATCAAAATAGAATCAGTGGCAACAGCACAATGCTGTAACATTGAAAAAGTAGCTCTTTTACCCACAAACTGGGCTACAGGGCAAATCCTGTGCAATGAAGATCTCAAATACAGGGAAATCTATCTAATTTAGTGCAATGAGGCAGCAAGATGGGCAGAGCCTGCTTCAAGGCTCATTAGTCCCTGCCTATGATCAGGTTTTCCTCCATGCTCCCAACTGCTTCAAATGAACAGAACTGATCAGCAACCCTGGTAAGTGCTGGGAGACAGACCTGTAAGGAGCTGCAAGAAGAAGAGGTGAGAGAGCCTCTTAGTTTCTTTCTCGAGTCTCACCCAGGGACTCACATTCCTTAAATAGGAGAAGTGATACCCAATGAACTATTCTACACTGTTCCCATCCACACTATAGACTGAAGTTGCCCAATGGCCAAAAGAGAAGTTTTCTGCAGATCAGTGCAACATTCTAACATAGTCCAGCAAACTTATCCTCATTCTTTGCAAGGCAGAAATGTTTAATGGTCCAGGCAGCTGTCAGTACCCATCCTTGTTGCAGAGTCGCTGACAACTTTGCCACAGAGACAGCATGACACCCCACTCCTTGATCTGCATGGAATGTGGCATGGTGCTCACACCACTCTTGTCAGCTGAGCTGAGAAGACCTGTTCCTTTAGTCTAGAATTCATTGAAGATCGTGCATGCAAGCATGCCTCTCTTCCAGCAGAAGAGCTTCCAGCTTTTCCACTGGAGGCCTGGGAGCAGAAAAAGACATTACCTTGCCACCCTGGAGGATTGTGAGTGAGAAGAAAGAACATGTGCTACAGCCAAGTTGATCGTGATTGCCAATATCCCCAGCTAAGTTCAACCACTGTTTCCAGTATGCATTTTTGTGAGTGAAGGTGTTTCAGTTCCAGACTCCTTGGGATATAAGAACAGTGTGCCATTTCTGAGGTACTCCCGCTGGTTACACAAGTTATTGATATGAACAGGGTTATGTATCTGGTGACTGTTCACAGTACGTCACAACCTTTGTGGGAGACCACATTCACCACCCTGCTTAGTTAATACCTCTTTGGGAAACCTGCAGACTGCTGACTAAAGGACTGCAAATCAGAAAGCCATCTGGCAGTGAACTACAAAGATAGGTTTTACTTTCTAGTTCACCACATGGCTCCACCATTTTAATGGTAATAGCAAAGCTGTTCAGCTTTCATGGCAGTAGCAATACTGTCACCACAACTTGCATGTGCTTCAAATTACCTATTTCATGAAAGTCCTATGCATTATTGGCACATGCCTAATAATACATAGTCCCAAGAACAGCAGAGCTACCTGAAAACAAAGCATGTCATGCACTTGAGGAATTGTGTTTCACCCAAGGAAAATGGGTGTTTTTCAAGGACTCAGTCCATTCTGCCACACCATTATGCTCCAGAGGCTGCCCACTAAAGACACCAAAAAAAAAAAAACAAAAAAGCTGGGCAAAATACAGCTCTTTTTGTGACTACTTGTGGTTTCTCTGGGAAAGAAAAGCATTGCTTTCCTGATACAAAACATTTTTCAGTCTAATGCTTCCACAAATGACAGACCAGTTTTCCCAAGACTGGCCCTAAGAAACAGTCCTAATTACTCCACAGTAATGCAGAGGAGGAAATTTATTGATTGACACAGATACAGAAGAATATTCCCAGACGACTTTACACCTCACCTCCAAACTCCTGTGACTCCCCCGTATGTCAGCTGGAGTAGCAGTGTTAACTATTCCATTTTTTATGGAACTGTTGAGAATCAACTTGAAAACTCTTATGCAGGAATTTAGTCTTTTCCTCTGAGAATCACAAGCATTAGCCAAACCACACACTGCAAGATAATAATTTTTAACTGATATTGCACAACACCTACCACTTCCCAGCCAAAGTACAGAAGTCTGAGCAGTGTTCAGGTAAGACAAAGACAATGTTCTTCAAGAAGGCAGGAAGGAAACAGTTGGATAGAGAGCATGAGAAAGTGAGAAATTATGTAGATTTCAGCCACATTCTAAGTAGCATTTAGTAAAGAAAAAAAAAATCACTTTATAGTGATTTCTGGGTTTAGTTTTTAAAGGAAAAACATTCTTGGAATTGTCAAGGTAAATGCCAGACACGTGGTTTAGAACTGAATTTAGCATTTTCTAGGCTCATGTAGTGCTTCAAAATATAGTGCTGTGAGTAAGAATTCTTCTGAAGAAAAACCTACAAAAATCACCATTGAGAAGATTAACATCTAGTGTATAAAATAACCTAAGACAACAAGTAGCTGCATATGGAAGGAGACGAAATGCATGCCTAGCCAGATGTCAGTAGATCAAACTTTGATCCCAGGTAACCAGTTTGAAGTAGATCCACTTACATAAGCACTAACCTGAAGTCAGTAGGTCAAACGAGCTGAGAATCTGCCAGCCAAATACACAGTACATTTGAAGTCTTGTTGCTTGGCTGATACAAGTCTCTCTGTTGACTGCTATGTGGATTTTAACTTTGAAGTATTATATTCTTTTCAGCCATCAAGATCCACAGGATCTGTTTGTCTTGGAATTAGAAAGTGGCAGTTTCCTATGTCACCTAGTATGGGTAAATGCAGGTTTACTGTTTCCAAAAGACTTGTAAAGAATAGTGTTGGTTGGAAGCCAAAAATCATGATTTCAATCTCCACTGGTAATGTCTAGACATACCTTCCTTTTAAGCTAAATATAGCCTAAAACCTGAAGATTGCATAAGAAGATCCTTAAAGATCAGCCTTTAGAGAGAGTCAGATTCCAGTTTGGGATATTGATAAGAATTTCCAGGTTATGCTTGCATTATGTACTGTCTTGGAGATGTGCCAAATTTCAGGTTATAAAAAAAGCATTGGCATGGCAAATTCTGCTATAATCATCAGAAATAACACTCATTCCTTCCTGAGTTTGCCACATCTAGCTTGAAAGAAAGAAATTGGAAGTTGAGGCCATGGAGAAAAAATCACAGAATCAGCCAGGTTGGAAGAGACCTCCAAGATCATCCAGTCCAACCTAGCACCCAGCCCTGTTTAATTGGCTAGACCATGGCACTAAGTGCCCCATCCAGTCTTTTTTTGAACACCTCTAGGGATGGCAACTCCACCACCTCCCTGGGCAGCCCATTCCAATGCCAATCACTCTCTCTGTTAAGAACTTCCTCTTAACATCCAGCCTATACCTCCTCTGGCTCAACTTGAGACTGAGTCCCCTTGTTCTGTTGCTGGTTGCCTGGGAGAAGAGACTAACTCCCATCTGGCTACAACCTCCCTTCAGGTAGTTGTAGACAGTAGTGAGGTCCCTGCTGAGCCTCCTCTTCTCTAGGCTAAACAACCCCAGCTCTTTCAGCCTCTCCCCACAGGGCTGTGTTCCAGAACTTTCAGAACTGGACACAGTACTCAAGGTGTGGCCTGATCAGTGTTGAGTACAGGGAAAGAATAACCTCCCTTGTCAGTAAGTCCTAAGGTGAAGGAAAGGAGAGGAGTGCCTGCATTTTCAAGGAAGAATTAAGACAGAGATGAGTGTTTAGATTCCTATAATGTCTATTTTCTCACCTGTGCAAACCAATTCATGTATTCAGCAGGTTAGTGAATCCATCTCTGTCTCACACCTAATGCAAGCACAAAAGCAACACTTGCTGTTCTATTGCAAGAGAAAAGCTTGGGTTGTTCAGTCTGTTGAAGAGGAAGCTGAGGGGAGACTTCATTGCTTTCTACAGCTGCCTGAAGGAAGGTTGGAGCAAGGAGAGGCTAGCCTCTTTTCCTTGGTGGTAAGTGACAGGACTAGAGGAAATGGTTTCAAGGTGTACCATGGGAGGTTTAGGATGGGTGTTAGGAATTATTTCTTCACTGAAAGGATTATCAACCTTTGGAATGGTCTGCCCACGGCAGTGGTGGAGTCACCATACCTTAAGGTGTTTCAGTATCATGTGGACCTGGTGCTTAGGGACATGGTTTAGTGTTGACCCTTCAGGGCTGGGTTGAGGGTTGGATTGAATGGTCTTAGAGGTTTCTTCCAATCAGATGTATTCTGTGAAAGGGAGAAAGAAGTGTACTCTAGATGATTTCCTTCCCATTTAAATGCAACCCAATGCTAAAAATCTTAGCTTGCATTCATTGTTCTGACAGAGAACCAGCAAAGCAAACACAAAGCGTGACTCTATTCGCATCATGGCAGACTAAGTACAAAAGGATGCTTGGACTTATTTACCCCTATTTGAACTCAAATGCCCCCGTTTGAAAACCTCAGATTTGGTAACAAACCCAGAAAGGCTCTATATCTTTTTTACCCCAAATAGTTTAAAGGCTTGCTATGCAAGATTTCAGTTCAAAAGGCCCACTCTTTCAAGGTGGCACAAATAGCGCAAAATATTGTAGAGAGAGACTGAGGGAGCTGGGGTTGTTTAGCCTGGAGAAGAGGAGGCCCAGGGGGGACCTCATTGCTCTCTACAACTACCTGAAGGGAGGTTGTAGCCAGGTGGGGGTTGGCCTCTTCTCCCAGGCAACCAGCAACAGAACAAGGGGACTCAGTCTCAAGTTGTGCCGAGGTAGGTATAGGCTGGATGTTAGGAGGAAGTTCTTCCCAGAGGGAGTGATTGGCATTGGAATGGACTGCGCTGGGAGGTGGTGGAGTTGCCGTCCCTGGAGGTGTTCAAGAAAAGACTGGATGAGGCACTTAGTGCCATGGTCTAGTTGACTGGCTAGGGCTGGGTGCTAGTTTGGATTGGATGATCTTGGAGGTCTCTTCCAACTTGGTTGATTCTATGATTTCAGACTGCTGCAGACCCAAATCGCATGTCCATTGGGCCACACACACAAAACACAGGACCGACTTCTGAATCCTCTCTGGTACTCTGCTGTTGTACCTGTCTTTAGTACTATGGCTTCTCTCCTTCCTCAGGGGATCTCTCAGGTCCTTTGGTTCTCCCAGCTGAGAATGGTGTCCTGCATGCAAGTATGTGTCCCAGTAGCTGTCTAGTATGGCTGCCCATGACAGTATGCCCCAATACCTGTGAGTAAACACCAGCATGTCAGATACTCCTTCTCATTACATGTCACACAACTGCTGTCTCACACTGAAAGAAGCCTGAAAACATACACTGGGTTGGTCCACATTCAAACCAGCCCAACTGCCTTGACTTAGCTATATATATGGACCATCCAGAGATTACTGTAGGAATAACACTCTGAGATACTCAGACTTCCACAGATCTTTCCCCAGCACCTAAGAAACACACTGTCAGTGTTTATAAATGAGACAATCTTTTCAGATGTTTACTTTAAGACTATTTAAGTGCTGCAAAGGCATTGTCTTTCTTTGAAAGCAGAGTCTTTGCTCCAGCTTATGTGTTTTAATAATTTACTCAATCAGCATGTACGTGTTCATTTCAGCTAGCACTGCAACCATGCAAGTGCAATTTAGGGGATGAAGCAGCTGTGAAAAATTGTTTAACTGTGACCTTAAGCAGCCTAGTTATGGCAGAAACCCTCTCCCATTAATCAGTTGTGCTTTGTCTATAGTATTGACTTTGTACACATTATGAAGCCTTTCATTGCAGAAAAGCTGGTGGATAGGTCAAGAATGTCAAAATTACATTCAGATTTCAGAGCACTGAAAAAAAATAAACTGGAGGGGAATAATTTTGATGGATTTCTTATGCAGCTTCCAGATGCTGCAGCATGTACTTTTGGAAATGTGGTCAGGCATCTTCCTGTGTTATTTGAGAAAGTGTGTAATCACCCAGTTGTTGGGCTTATCATACAAGAACTTGCCAGCAAATAACTGTTATCTCTCAACTCTGAGATGTCTGTCCCTAGCTGACATTGGTGATTAAAGAGTTCCTGCAGTGAGCAAATGTGGAAAGGCAACCATTTTATCTGGTGGTATATTGTTCCCCATTCATATTAGTGGGGGGAAAGAAAAAAAGATGGTGTTTACACAAAGGACAAGCAGCATCACAGCTGGAAAGGCAGAGGCAACCCTGAGTCTATAGAAACACAAGACACTGTTCAGAATCGGTGCAAGATTGTTGATGAGATGTTATGCGGAGGCTGGCAGGCTGCATTTATTTTGATAGGTATGATATTCTTACTTATTCAGCTGCCTGCCAGAAGCTGTGGAGATCATCCTGATTAGAAAAAAAAAAGAGTTTCAGAAGCTCTTCTGTTTTCAGTAACACCACACTTGTGAAACCTGGCAATTCGTGCAAGTCCTGGTCAGAGGGATGCATGCAGCAGAGTACATATCTCATACCTCCTTATCAGCACTCTAGGGATAGCGGAAATCTACAGGAGCATAGGACACCTGGATTTCTGCAAAGAAACACTGAGCAGCTAGACAGCAGTCCTGCTGGGGGCAAAGACTGTCTTTGGAACCAGTGTCTCTGCAGCACTCAGTGCTGTTGTCTTAATGGTAAATGGTTTAATAGAAAGAGACAACTTCAGGGTCAAAAATGAACACAATTGGCACTCATAATCGGAGCAGCCGTATCTGCCCTTTCTCTTAGATGTCAGGGAAGAAAAATACCTTCTTTTTATAAAGACAAACCCCAGAAATAGCATATGGGAATTGAGCAGAGGAGATAGAGCACAAAAAATGGGTGGGTTAAGACATTATTTTCTGAAAAATTTGTGTTACTTCCTCCATAATTGATACCAAAGTAGCGCACAATGCATCCCAATGACAGCATGTGGCCTAATTTGGCACTTCTTGCACCAGCAGGAGGCTCTTCTGCAGGCTATTGACAATCCAGCTAAGGCTGGCATCCTGGCCTGGTTGAAGCTGACATAGTGTGACACATTATGAGTGGGAACAGGACTATCGTAACAGATTAACATGAACACAGGCTTGCCAGAATACCAGTATGTGGATAATACTTAAGTGTTAAAGGGGGGAATCTCTCTCCAAACATGATGAAATGACAGTCTGTCTCCAGCTTGCCCAGCTACTGTTGGGAAATCTGTCACAGGGTGTAGCAGCTGAGCTCAGCACACACCAGAGCCATTTCTGCAGCCCATGTCAGAGAATAAACTGCCTTTCACGAATTGGGTTCTCTAGATGACATAGGTAGAAACAGATCCCCAGAAGAAAACTACAAAAGCCTCTGCAGACTGCTTATGTTTCTTGCTGGGGTGCTTTCTTTGGCAGGAAGCCTAATTAAGGATTTTTTTTGTGTACTTGTGGGCCTCTTGGTAAATTTTGTAGTGAGTTTAAATGGGTAGTGTAAGACTATGATGAAGGCTATGCAGATACGCAAAATAGAGTGTAAGGCAGGAGAAGCCTCTCCATTATAGTGTAAGGTGTCCCTCCCCATGACAGGGGGTTGGAAGTAGATGATCTTTGAGGTTCCTTTCTAGCCCTGACAATGTTATGATTCTATGATTTCTTATTGCCTTGTGAGCTTAAAGCCATATATGATGTTGGGTCTGAGTGCATATAGCTCCCATTTGTTCCTTGGGGAAGCACTCTGGCCAAGTCAGCTGGCATGCTGCTGTGTTACAGCAAGTCATTCAGGATGAGTACCTTCAACACTTGCACAATTCTCGATGGGTTTTTAGACTCATAGAATAGAATCATAGAATCAGTCAGGGTTGCAAGGGACCACAAGGGTCATCTAGTTCCAATCCCCATGCCATGGGCAGGGACACCCTACTCTAGATCAGGCTGGCCAGAGCCTCATTCAGCCTGGCCTTAAACACCTCCAGGGATGGGGCCTCAACCACCTCCATGGACAACCCATTCCAGGCTCTCACCATTCTCAGGCTGAAGAAATTCCTTCTCATGTCCAGTCTGAATTTCCCCACCTCCAGCTTTGCTCCATTCCCCCTAGTCTTGTCACTCTCTGATATCCTAAAAAGTCCCTCCCCAGCTTTTTTGTAGGCCCCCTTCAGGTACTAAAAGGCCACAATGAGGTAAACTCAGAGCCTCCTCTTCTCCAGACTGAGCAGCCCCAGCTCTTTCAGTCTGTCCTCATAGGAGAGGTGCTCCAGCCCTCTGATCATCCTCGTGGCCCTTCTCTGGACACGCTCCAGCACGCTCTTGAAGACACTTGTTGCACATAACCAGGAGCTATGGTGTGTAATCAAACTCACAAGATTAGCATTAGCACTGCTTATACAGAATCCTCCTTTACCTCTCAAAATTAAGGTTTTTTTTCCCACATATATTTGGAAAAGGCACCTACCATTTAGGTACAAAAAGTATACTTCAACGAATTTCACAAGCAAGTAATGCTGCCTCTGAACACTCTTTTCAGAGGGTTTTCATATTAAAGGAGGAAAAAAATCCCTGTGTTTGCACGAACTGTGGCTAAAGTGCTTGACACTTTTCAAAGGTGCATGTTGAAATGCAGAAGTATTTTTAACCCCAGATAAAATCTTGAGGAAATGTTTACTGGGCCTCAGAGAAAATGTAAATCAAAACTGCCAAAACGTCATTACAGTTTAGTTTTCTTAAGCTGCAAATGAAAACAAGTGGAGTTCTATGTGGGTTTGTACTCCTGTATCTCCTTTTAGATCTGTTTACATTTCACAGTGTGTTGGGAGTGACACAAAGGTGGCAAATTGCTGAATTCTAAATGTCCTTCAGTAGCTGGAACATTGCATTCCCATGCCTTTTGATAGAATCATAGAATCAACCAGGTTGGAAGAGACCTCCAAGATCATCCAGTCCAACCTAGCACCCAGCCCTGTCCAATCAACTAGACCATGGCACTAAGTGCCTCATCCAGGCTTTTCTTGAACACCTCCAGGGACGGTGCCTCCACCACCTCCCTGGGCAGCCCATTCCAATGGCAAATCACTCTCTCTGGGAAGAACTTCCTCCTAACATCCAGCCTATACCTACCTCGGCACAACTTGAGACTGTGTCCCCTTGTTCTGTTGCTGGTTGCCTGGGAGCAACCATTTTTTTTTTTTGCCACATACGTTGTTAACACAAGAAAATGTATTAGATGAAGAAGTTAATCCAGGCAGCCAGCCACATATGGGTGAATGAAAGTGACCAAAAGCTGGTTGAATTAGGAAGCTAGGAGGAGAGAAAGGACTGTTAAATTTGTACAGTCTCCAGATCCCTTTAATATAAAACAAAAAAGCTTTAGAGAGTGAAATCAGCACTTTCAAATGTGGAAACCTCTCTTCCTGTTCCTGTGCAGGAATCTGGGTTGGGACTGTGCTCCTCTCTTCTATTTTGACCTCTGATCTGTACTTTCTCCCTTGACCTGAGGACAACGGAGTGGCAGCAGCTAGCATGTAGGTAGGCTGCTTAGCAGAGATGAATCTATCATCAGGGCCCGCTGGGGATGCAGTTGGGAAGCAAAGAGAAAGCTGAAAGCAATGCCAGCATTATGTTGAGCTGTTGCTCTCTGGAGCCCAGTCTTCAGCCAGATTGCGAAACTGGGAGACTTGGAACTTAGACAAGGATAAACTCAAATACAAAGGGAGGTTTCTGCTATATCACCTTGTTTCACTCTTGTCTCCCTAGGGCATGTGGACACCATAACAGATCATGGGCAATTTCATTATTCTAACACAGTCGTTTTTCCTCAACATGGTTTTGAAGGGAAAAGGAACATTCTGGTGTGGTAAACAGGGCTTATTTTCAGCTATCTCACACATCTTATCAAAGCCACTCTCTTCTGGCTGCTAAGATACAAAGCCACTGCCATTGTGATGAAGTGGTGCACTGGCAGCTTCTTCTACCCAAAGTTAGTCTTACTGATTGCCCCAGCTATTGAGAGCCAAATCCTAGCAATGGATTCAGGATCTTAACCACCACAACATGTACACTGGCCATATACACAAGTCATCTAGCCAAGAACCATCTGGCTTACCAGGTAATGTAGAAAGTAAAGGAATCCAGATCTTTGTTCCAGTATGGCTGGAAAGTCAGATCAAATTTGGAGTGAAGAAACTCCTCCAAGCTTTTCTCACCATTTGTTCTCTTTGGCTATAAAAGGAGCAGCAGCAACTGGCACTTTTCTAGAAAAGAAAGACTTCGGGGGGAACAGCCTGAAGCTGAACCAGGGTAGGTTTAGGCTAAACATCAGGATTTTTTTTTTCACTGAAAAGTTTAGTTAAGCACTGAAACAGGCTGCTCAGGGAGTTTGGTGAGTCACCATCCCTGGATATGTTTGAAGTTTGTTTAGATGCTAAGCAATATGGTTCAGTGGTGAACTTGGCAGTAGGGTTAATGGTTAGACCTGATGGTCTCAGAGGTCTTTTCCAACCCAAATGATTATGATTCTATGATTCAAGATCCTTGAATATTTTCTCTTGAAATAGATGGGTCTGTACAAACTTTTTAGCACAACTCTCACTGACCAGGGGCTCATTCTTTCCAAGAGGCACTCATCTCACTGATCTTCTGTATTGTGATCTATTCCTTATTTCCAATTCAGCCAGGGGAGGATCTTCCACACCAAAGCATCAGGAAGGTCTCAAGCATTGCCTCAGTGTTGTATCCTGCTTGAAGGAATGTCTCTGTTGATGACTGTCTTGGGAATGGGCATAGCTTCTCTGCCTTCAGCTAGGAGCAAATGATGCTTCTTCCCTCAGGAGGCAAATCCTGGCTATGCAGGCTTCTTGAGCTCCAGCTGCTGTAGCTGTTATGCTTGGCATAGAGAGGTGTATCTTGTGGTAGCTGTGCTAGTAAAGGGTTTTGTTTTTTCTTTTCTTTAAATAAGAGAAATTTGATATTTCATTATTTGAGACACTTTGCTTTCAAATCTGTCCTTTGAGAAACTGAGATCACTACAGCCTGGAGACCAGCCAGGACTCAAGGGAGTTTCAGTCCTAGACTAATAAATTCTCGTCTGACCTGCAGCAACCACGCATCTTAAACAACTTCTCTTACTTCACTAGTTACTCTAAGCTTACCATGGTGTTTCAGACTCTAAACACTGCCCATGTCCTTTTTCCCTGAAAGAACAGTTTGATAGAAAAAATTGTGTCTGTTGAAGCATTCCTGCTAACCCAAATACTTCCTACTAATTCAAAATAGAACCAAAAAAAAAAAAAGATACTCTCTTTCTCAATTTTATCAATTTTAATACATTCATTTATCAATTTTAATACATTCTTTTGTCTTCCCAAGCATTTCATTTGAAAGCAAAACTCCTTTTCATCTTTCCTTTGCTGGCCTAATCTCAGCAGCTGACTCAGAAATCAAAGCATAACCTGGGATCTCCAGCATGTCCATCTAAAGGCCTCCTGCTTCCTGATAAAGCAATGATTTAGTGTCACACAAAGGAATTCTGTTGTCCCCAAACTCCCACCAAGCAAGGTAGCCATTGTTGCTTCCCAGTGAGACTAACCAGTTTGCTGTTAACCCTCACAACATTCTAGCGAGTCTCATAGGAGAAACTGGATGAACAGTTTGAGGTAAAATGCAGGGTGGATTTGTGCAGAAACATTGGCACATGACATATAGTTACATTCAACTAACTGCAATTTTGATCCTAAAACATAGTATGGGGTTTGAACCACAGGTAAAACTAAAACTTGGTGCATTTTGTCCCCAGTCCTGCAGGGCAGACAGAACTGACTTTCAGTTCGTAAGGCTGTCAAGGTAACTCTCCACTCTAAACCCACCCAGCCTGTTCTTGTGCTACTCACAGGAGCTCATTTGTGATTCACACAAGGCACTTTGTGTCTTTCATTGTCATCAGGGTGCACTTGAGGTTCAAAATCAAACTTTGCTTCCTGCATTCCCACATATACTGTGATTACTTGCCCACCAGGGGAGTACTGATATTCTCATCTACCTTCATGAAGGATCATTTGTCACTTCAAGCCCTCTAGACACCTGGAACATGGAAATTCAATTTACATAAATTCAAGGTCCAGGTTGCCTCTGCTCTTGCTAGATGTCATAGCAGCCTAATTCATGGGTGGTCACATCAGCCTTTCACCTTTCTTGGTGCCTTAGTTACAAGTAGCAAACACAAAGTTTAAGAAGTGAAAGTGCATTCTTCAACCTGACGCAGAACAGCAAACTAAGCATACAGCAGAAACCTATGGGATTTAATAGAGGTTTTAGAGCCACAGTAAGGAACTCTGAAAATAACTTAGCATGCAAAGGAATAGCTTACTTCTTCTTTTTAATGTGGATTGTCATGAAGTCCCCGTTACTCAGGCATCAAGCTCTGAAAAACCACTGGTAATTTACAGGGCTTTGTAGCCATCTTCTACTACAGAGTGGATTACTGCAGGGTTTTAGACTTGGATTAAACTCTTTGGGAAGCTTCAGATGTTGCCTTTCCACAATAAACAGCATCCAAATCAGTTGTTGGCATAAACAACAGCCAAGCTGTCCTCTCTTCTTGCCAGAAGAACTAGGTCCAATGGGACTTAGCAACCATGATTTTTTTTCCATTGTAGTTTCTAGTTCAAGAATTTCTACCAACTAGACATAGATTTTTTTTTTTTTTTTTGAGGGTTCCAGCTCTACAATGCTCTCCAAGACACTCAAGCCCAGACTCACAAAGGTGAGGACATGGGCCCAGCTCTGCTCTGGGACATGGAAGAAAATACTCAGAGATAATTCTGTTAACAGAGATAACAAACAAAGCAAGAAAGTAGTTGGAGATAATTACTGACTTTTAATGCAATTGGCAAGACTCTTACATTAAAGCTACCTCCTCTTTGTTTAGTCCTTGGTTCAAAAACTCGTATTCCCCATCTATCAGCATTTCACAATGAGTTACTTGTTTAGTAGCAAAGTGCCTAAAATATACAACATGGTGAAAATCACCTCCTCATCCTCTGCACTGCTATAGAATTCACAATGAAGAACAAATGATACTACAGCTCTGGAATTGTCTCCAGAATGAGTTACATGTGTCCCATTTCCCATTCCTGTTATAGTCTTTGTCAAGATAGTAGAATGATGTGTCCCATTTGCTGTCCCTTTCACAGTATTGGTCACACCACTGCAATAACAGAGTTGCTGGATGCCCATGGACACATCATTAATTACTTGCTGGTGCAAGGAAAATTTTCTTGTATTCTCTTTGAGTGTTCTGCCCTTCCCTTTTAATCCAGAAGCAGATGCTAATCAACACTATTCCTTTCTATTGTTTTTAGGATGAGATTTTCCCTTCCCACCTTTTGTTTATGAGTGGTAGAGGAGGAGGTGAGCAGCAGAGCTGACAGTGTATCGCTTTGCTAATTGCAAAGATTCATCCAGGTGTTGGCAAAAATCAAACCTACTAATGCAGTATCACCAGCCATGAAGGACAAATAATTGTAAGAGCTAAATCACTGTTCAATAAACACACTATTAGAATGGCCACCTACCCCTAAGCACACAGCTTTGAGAACACTTACCTTCTTATGCAAGTATTTGTATAGAATTGATAGCCATCAACTAACAGCGTTAAACTGTATTGAAAAACAAATATGCTCTGGTTGCTGCTGGATAAGTTCAAATTGAAAATACAGTGGAAAAAAAATAATGTAAGGGAAGTGGTAGCAAGGCTTCATAGTGAATGGGAAAAGGAAGGAACAAACATTGCCCTGTTTTGTTTGTACTGCTAGGAATGCTTTTCATGGCAAAATACTGAAAGGGGGGCTCAAGTCATTACCCTGAGCAAGCGATCCCCTATACCTTTAGAGGTTCAGTTTAAGGACTTACCTGCTTCTCCCATGTTGGAAGTTGTGAGAGAAGGCTCACTGCTGTGGACTTTGATATATCTTGAGTCCATCTGAACTGGAAATTAGGTGGTTTTCAACACTGGGCCATGATGAAGAAACATGGCCCCAGACTGAGGATCCTGAAGGAACTGCTTCCCTCTGGGCAGGGTACCCACTGGAGCTCTGAACCAATGCACCCCACGGCTGGAGTTAAACAGCTCCCTTAGCCTCACTGGACCCCTAAAGCTCTGGGGTGGCTAAACACAAACTTCTGAAAACAAGGAAGTGAAGGCTATAGGTAAGAGAAATGTGATCAAAACCAGGCAACAGAGCTAAGGGGCATCCTGGTCCAGATCTGCTCAGGCACGTTAGCAGAGAGGAGATGACTATCATGAGAATTCATGTTTTTCTCTGCTGCGTCTGTCAGCAGCAATCTGCATTTGCTGTGTGAGCTGCAGCTGTATAGGGAGATGGATTTGATCCATTCTGGTACACTTAAAGCAGCTGTGTCCCGGCAGCACTGCTGCTGGTGCCAGCCACACTGGAGAGGACCCAAAAGAGTGTACCAGAGGAGGGGAAGGAAAGAAATCCAGATGAAACAGGCTGACAGCAAAAGATGACAGTAAGTCATCAGTACATTTGGAGGCAATGTCAAATTGGGCGACAGAGTGTTGATCTGCTTGAGGATGTGAAGGCTCTACAGAGGGATTATAGCAGGCTGGGTCAATGGGCTGAGGCCATTGTAGGAGGTTCAATAAGGTCAAGTGCCAGGTCCTGCGCTTGGATCAGAACAGCCCCATACAATGCTATAGGCACTGAGATGAGTGGCTGGAAAGCTGCCCAATGGAAAAGAAACTGGCTCAGGAGAGGCTTCTACAACTCCCTATAACTACCTCATAGTGAGGCGAGTGTTGATTTCTTCTCCTAAATAACAAGCAATAGGACCAGAGTAACTTCCATAAGCTGCATCAGGGAAGGTTTAGATTGGACATCAAAATATTTCTTCACTGAAAGAGTTGTCAAACATTAGAACAAATTGTCAGGGAAAATGTGGATCCGTCATTCCTGAAGGTATTTAAAAGATTTGTAGACATTGCATATAGTGGTGGCCTTGTCAGTGCTAACTTAATAGTCAAACCAGATCTTAAGGGTCTTTTCCAACTGGATGCTCTTTACAGTATATCTTACATTATGTTACGGGGGTATGAGAACAACCTCTGTGGTCTAGCGCAAAAGTCCATTCACTGAAGTTCACTGTCTGACCTAACCTTGGCAGCACTGGTAGCAGGGACTCAGATCATACAGGAACTAGGACTGACGTGAACAACACAGCAAGGCAACCATGCAGAAGGAGCACAGGAACATGCTACCCTCTCAACACTAAGGAAGAATGAGGTGGCTATCCTAACATACTACTTGGAAAGGAGGGATAAATGTTCCAGCAGAAAGTCTGGTCAAAAGCAACAACAAGCCCACTGAGGAGAGGCTGAGGGAGCTGGGATTGTTTAGCCTGGAGAAGAGGAGGCTCAGGGGTGACCTTATCGCTGTCTACAACTGCCTGAAGGGTGGTTGTGGCCAGGAGGAGGTTGCTCTCTTCTCTCAGGTGGCCAGCGCCAGAATGAGAGGACACAGCCTCAGGCTGCGCCAGGGGAGATTTAGGCTGGAGGTGAGGAGAAAGTTCTTCACTGAGAGAGTCATTGGACACTGGAATGGGCTGCCCGGGGAGGTGGTGGAGTCGCCGTCCCTGGAGCTGTTCAAGGCAAGATTGGACGTGGCACTTGGTGCCATGGTCTAGCCTTGAGCTCTGTGGTAAAGGGTTGGACTTGGTGATCTGTGAGGTCTCTTCCAACCCTGATAATACTGTGATACTGTGAGAAGAGAGAGTCTGTGAGCACCAATTTCATGAATTTGCTTATAAAGAGGGTAAAGGAAAGGAATTTATCATTGATAAGTCCTGATTAATAAGAGTATTTGTTTCTCCCAAGTGGAAGACCCAGAGGTTCACTGTAATATCTAATTGTGGAAACAAGCAATTGGTATCACATGACAGAAATTCACAGTGGAGAATTCCCCCCTCCCCAGAGAGATGGAAGTAGCCACCAGCATGGTGGTCAGGAAAAACACAGACACAGACTGGGTTGCAGACTCACTTTGACCCACACACATAGCAAGTGAAGTGCTTCTGCTCTGCTATAAATGACCTAAAAACTGGTTTAGCTCTGTCCTAAGCTGGATACCATGAGCTAGCTGTGCCCTCACTGTGTCTTCCTGTAGGAGGTTTTCAAGCTTAAACATCCTAAATGACAAAGAAATCAAAACAGGGAGACTGTCACTCGTGCCACACACAAAAAATTGGACTTTTCTCACCACACAAACAGAAGCAGCACCATGGCAGTCAGTTCTGTATTTAGAAATGAAACAACAGGAAGATTGCTGTCCCTTTTTTTCAGAGATTATTTATTCTTCAGGAATAGGTTTTGCATTGTTGTTTGAAATAGGCATTTCCAAATGTGAAATATAGGCATGAACATTGTGTACCAGTTAAAAAACTCAGCAGATTACATAAAACTTTGACAGTGAACAGATGCCTGGAGAGAATAGGAGCAGAAAAAGCATAAGGATATTTCTTCATTCCCCTAAATACTGCCTTTTCAGCACTCAGCTATTTAAAGCTCAAGAGATGTCCTCCCTATCCCAACATTTTCCTTCCCTTAACCATAAGTTTTCAGTCCACCTGTTCAGATGAGAGTAAGATTATAGTCAGCAGTTAATGATTTTCAGCAATTATCCAAAAATATTTCTAATTTTAGACCAGTTAAATCTACCATGAAGTAAAAAAAAACCCAACCAAATCACAACTCAATTTTACCAGAGACAAAACGATACCTCAGGTTTTGCACGTCTCAGTCAGCCAAGAAAGGAGAAGGAAGGCAATGGACCATAGGTTCCCCAGCCAGAACCAGTTTTGCATTTGCTGCTTTTTACAAAATGTGTGTAGGCTGAAGTCACATTCTTACAACTTGAGAGCAAGACAATTTCATATATGCATGTGTGTATACAGATATATATGTATATAATTATTCAGATCATTATTCGTGGTTATATATTGCACTCACCTTAATAATCTATTGCCCTTTGTTAACTACAGCAGTTGTGTTAACCAGAAGGTATGAATTCCCAGAAACAATTGTGGGATTCCACAATGCACTGCAGAAAGCAAGCAAGCAGTTGCATAATTATTCCAGCATGACATGTTCGTACATAAAATTAGGCTTTCTCTGCAAGCTCAGTCTGTCAGTAAGCCCTGTAAGCCTGCAGGAGACTTATTCATAACACATTCAATTTTACCTATCAGTGTGATGTCCAATTACTTGAGAAAGGGTGAAAGAGTTTATGCCACATCTAAACATGACAGAGATAACCTTTAAGTACTGGCAAGTACCAAGATGATGTTGGCAGTAGGCATTCTGGATGTGTTTGTGTTTTTCTTTGTACATGGTTTCCTCCTTTTTTCATATAAATGAAAACTGTTAAGTATTTTAAACCCCCACATTATTACATCTTCCAAGGACCAAGTCTGGGAAGGGAAAGGAAGACTTATACTACCTAACCTTCCCTAATGCATTTAACATAATGTGGGTTTTGTTCTTTCCACAGATACTAAAGTAGCACTTTTCTGATCCTTGATTTCAGCACACAAGTATCTAGTTGTAATTTCAGCAGCACATCCAGTCACTGAGCCCTGCACAAAAATAAACTAAAGAAGTAAAATAATTATGTTGTACTGTCTTAAGTAAAAGTTATCAAAAGCTTTGCTTCCTCTTCAATTGGTAAACCTGCTCTGTGCCTCATATCTTTTGAAATAGACCAGCGTATCTCTCTTCTTAATACATCTCAGCAGGGAACACAACAGCAGGTCTAGTTTATCTTAATTATCTCTCTTTACCTCCACAGGAGGAAGAAATTACTGCTAGTGTGTAGCTAGCTAGAACAGAAGAAGCCAAAGAGCAGAAGTCTCAATTTCTCCACAACTATTCCTACAGCTCAGGTAACTGCAATGGAAAAATATGCTGGAAGGAGTGTAGGAGAGTGTTTTGGATGAGGGGATGTGGAGGGTTAGAATCACATAGCTTGTGGAAGAGAAAAAAAGTTTCTTTGTGTAAAGAAGGATGTATTTTATTCTTGCCAACCTCACAGGGAAACACCAAAGGGTTGGCAGACAAAACTTCGAGAGGCATAGCCTCTGTACTAACCAGAAGAGAGAGGTAGTGAGTATTAGGGACACTTAAAATGCTGAGTGCCTTTAAGACAAAAACAGACTATCAGACTTTTCAGTTTATAGGACTGTGCATGTGTGGTAGTTGATTATACATTAATTAAGTTACGTTTTTGTCAGCTAGAGACTCTCTGTGCAGTGCCATACTCTTTTGGATAGCTTAAAAATCAGGCATCTTGGAGTTTATGGTCTTGGGAAGGTGTTCTGGACTTTGAAACCTATGCTCTTTTAGAAACTGTGGTTTCATTGCTTTGTTGTAGTATTCTTTTGTTGCATCTTTAATAGTGTCTTCACCTAATAGTGACTTTAACTAATGTGGCCTTGTTTTGGCTCTTTGTCATTAGACAAGACCCACTGTTTTTTCATCAGAATATTTTAAGGTGCCTTAAGAGTCTGATACACTGCTCAGAGAAGTTGATGTGGACTAGATCAAAATTCTCATGTGTTTCCTTGGGCCTTGTTAGTGAAGCAAAAATAAAAGTGTAGCATAAATCTGAGTTACCATTTTCTCATGTGCTTTGTTCATCTGTGGTAACATGAGGAGAGGCTGAGGGCGCTGGGATTGTTTAGCCTGGAGAGGAGGAGGCTCAGGGGTGACCTTATTGCTGTCTACAACTACCTGAGGGGTGGTTGTGGCCAGGAGGAGGTTGCTCTCTTCTCTCAGGTGGCCAGCACCAGAACGAGAGGACACAGCCTCAGGCTGCACCAGGGGAGATTTAGGCTGGAGGTGAGGAGAAAGTTCTTCACTGAGAGAGTCATTGGACACTGGAATGGGCTGCCCGGGGAGGTGGTGGAGTTGCCGTCCCTGGAGCTGTTCAAGGCAGGATTAGATGTGGCACTTGGTGCCATGGTCTAGCCTTGAGCTCTGTGGTAAAGGGTTGGACTTGATGATCTGTGAGGTCTCTTCCAACCTTGGTGATACTGTGTGATACTGTGATTCCCGAGACCGCTTTTCTCTTAATTCTTCATGGCTAAGGAACAACCTTTTTGCATAATTTATATCCTGATCAGAACTAGTAACTTAGCAGTAATTTCCATAAATGTTAATTGAAGTATCTAACATTTAAGATTTGTAAGAAGCACCACACAGAAGTAAACCAAACAATTTAAAGTCTGCTAATTCGTACCAAAAACTTAGCTCTGATTGAGCTTATATCTGCTCCACATGATGAGTAAATGTGAACACTAATTACTGCTTTACTGTCCTAACTAGGTTATTATTATGACTTTTCTTCTGTTGGTTATTGTTATTATTGAAAAAGTAAAGATGATTTCCTCTGTAGACCAAAGCTCAGTTCAACCATTTTTTGTTGTCTACTGCACATGATGGGCAGCTGCTGAATAATTGTTCCCTTGACATTAGGGCTTTGATTATGGTGCACATCAGGTCAGCTTTGGGGAGCATGGCAATCTGCATGTCTCTGGGTTATAGTGTTTTTTCACTCAAGGCACAGTCAGTAGATTGGGTATCACTAAAAAGGAAGCTCTGAGCCTATGATTCTCCAGTTTAAAATATAAGTTGATCGTAACGCTAAATAAATGTTGATGATGCTGATTGTCCTCTCCTATATCCTTATGCAGTGAAGGGTGTATTTATTCAACTCAAGTCAGCAGGAAATCCTTTCAAGCAGCTTTGAAAAATTTAGCCAAGAATCCTCTACTAGCAGACTCTTGGCATCATGTGTGCACCCTTCTGGTTTCCTTTTTGATGAGGGTCATGTTATCCACATAGTGAAGCATTCAAAAGCAAGATACCAGTAATAATAATAATATATTACTTTCAAAAGCTGGCAAGTGTTCTTTCTCCAAATCAGGAAATGCCCTTGAGCCAGCTGGACAGACTAAGTACTGGCTATCAGTGATGATTTCTGAGGCAGGAGTCATTTGATAACCTCTCTATAGCACAAATCTCTATCTCTTTGAAATATTATCTGCATCTTCTGTCTGTCTATATGAAACTGTAGTCCTGTGAGACCCTGATTCTGACAGGAGCGTTCAGGACAATACAGCTGATAAATCCAAGTGATGATGAAGGTGATGATTGCTTTAATAAACTGTAAAACTCCCTCTGTTGGCATGTATCTAGTGAGTGAAATGGTTGCCTGTTTCACACTTGTGGAAATCTGAACACAGGACTCAGAATAACTTTCAGATTTGTCAGACTGTTGTGGAAGTTCCAGCCACACAGGACTGATGGTTTGGTGTCTGAGTGTGTGCCATGGGCTACGATGCCATAGGCACCAGAAGAGACGGGGAGACGTTTGATACAAGCAATCCCAATCCATTTATTGCATTCCAAACGTGTGTTTTTATACCTTTCATCAGAAGGCTACAAACTGTATTAAACTATAATTGGTTCCATGTACTTGCGTTGGAAATGACATACTAATTGGCATAGACATTCATCATATTCTCTCAACAACACATACATGGTGTCTAAGCAACCTAAGTCAGCAGAGATAGGCAAAAACCACAGGCTCCAGCCTTGCATTTGTTTATATTTGTTACACCATTCTCTAAGGTCATTCCAACCTTCTCTTTTATCTTAACTCAGTCCTTCTGAGCTTGTGCACTCTCACCTGTCCGTGGCTTATGTTCCAGTGTATAATATTCAAACACTTCTATAGAATCACTGCATTTAATATTACTATTCCCAACAAGTGTGGCTTTTGTACTAAAAACGAAGGGGGAAGTTTTGTATCAGCAACAGTAATGAGAGCTTCTGGATAGGAAAATACCCATTTCCAAAATATTTACCAGCAGTTTACCAGTGATGACCCAAGTTACTTACAGTTTTCACAGGAGAAAAGCTCAGCAAGTAAAACCCTGGTGGGCTAGAGTGATTCAACCATGTGTGATACCTGTGCTCTGAAAACATGGAGTAGGGGTAGTATATTAACATCTCTAATCAGTGAGTCTTGTCTGATGTGATGATCAGTGTTTGGTAAAGAGTAGAAAAGGAAATACTCCATTTTGTACTAGTGCACCTCTATTCTGTAAGAAAACAGAACATGCCCCATGTGTTGATGATTCATGCTTGAGACTGTTATACAGCTGTTCCCTTTGCGCTGTATTTATTTCTGTTGCCAACAGTCCTTTGTTATTATAGATGTTAGAACAAGGTTGTTTTAATTTTTACTATACTTGGGGCCGGAGAAATCCACCTAGGCATAATAATGAAGAACCACTTACTTAGTCTACTTTGTAAATGGATGATAGGTTGAAAAGCACAAAACCAGGGGAAAAACCTATCCATGTTTTGCGATTCTTCTTGTTCTCTTCCACCTAAGGCCTATTTTCTTCCATAACTGACTAAATAGCATTTCTAAACAGCTGAATGTTTTCATTCTTTCTATCTAGATTTTCCTAAGCAATCAGAATTCTACTGCAACATTACATTTAGAAAAACCCTATAAAATAATAAAATAAGTAGAATGAGCATTTCAAATACAAGCAGTCTTTGCTCTTTCACTGCAACATGGCTCCAGTCCAAAGCCAATTATGAAAAACAACAGCACCTCAGCACTATTACCCACAGCCATCTAATGGGAAGAATTGCACCTACTCAAAGCTGAAAACGTTTTCAAGAAATGTAATTATTTTCTTACTTTCTCACCTTAAGTGTTCTTTTTACCTTACTTCACTCTAAAACGCCTTGGGTGTTATTCATTTAGAACATATGGAGCACTACATAAATCCAAGTTGTTGCTGATTTTACTTAAAAGTCAGGTTTTATTTTCTGTTTTCACTTCTGCCTGTTTACACTCCTTGAAACATCTTTTGCATTGCCCCAGATGTCACTTCTCACAGCGCTTCATCTTTTGTACATTTTAATCTTGCTTCCTCAGTACTTGTGATTTTTTCGCTTCACACAGTGATGGAGAGAAATGCAATGCCAAAAACCAATCGTCAAAGAAAATGGCAAAATGATTTAAGCTCATGCCTTTAAATTCAGTATGAATTAAGTTTAATGGTCAAAATCCTTTCATCAATTTATGAAACTGTGCAGATCATGATTTCTAAAGGAAGAAATGACTCCTGAGACAGCTCTATCTAATAGAGAGATTTCTCTTTATTTTACACCCTACTGTCCTAACTTTAACATACTGTAGAAATAATTTGTAGTCTTTTGTTCTCATATTGGGCTTTCAATGATCTCGGTCAAGAATTCGAAGTATGTTGATAATAGCTGCTGGCAAAGTGTGTTCCTTGTGCTGCAGTGGGCTATAAGATGGAATAATCGAAGCATGATTTACTCTCAGGTTTAACACTATGGGCTCTCTAGAATATCCATCAGAGTTATGTCCTAGATGCACAGTGAGTCACTAAATACTGGCCAAAGGTGTGGTGGTTTTCTAGCATGTTTTTCATTTAACAACTGGGATGCCTAGCAGGCCTTATGCATTTCTAGAAAGAGTTCTTCACAAGGAAGTCGTCTTAATGAAGGTCTGTAATGTTTCACACGTATCATTGCATAAATATTACCACTAGTTTATTACACTTTGTAAATGAAAAATTCTTAAAATGAAAGGGGTGAGTGACTTCATCACTCCTCAAACAAGCTTACAGTGTTCCAGCTCTTCTCATCTCTTGGTTTGTAGTGTGAAAATGCTATATATAAGGGAAGGAGTAAATAATGATTTTCTGTACTATGTGCCTCTGAGTACTCACTCAATTTAAACACTTTGGATGCTGACTTCTCCTGGCTCCAAATTCCCTCAGATAGTTGGCATCTCAGAAGCCATGTATCAAACTGTTCATGGTCCATTATGGCAAACCTTATGACCTTATTGGTTTTTGAGACAGAGTGTACAAATTATACCCTTTCAATTTTTTTGAACTCTTTTATGTACAGTTGTACCCTAATATGAACTGAGAAATGTGAATGAAAGCAATTGTTTGGAAGAAATCTCTTGGACTTAGGCATGTGATGAGACATCCCCTATAATATGAGGCCCTGAAGTGAAGAGGAAATGGAGTGACAAGAGTAGGAAGAAGAGAGTGGAGGACAAATAGGAATATTCATAGAATTAGGACAACTATAAGCAGAAGAACAGAATTTGACCCTACAGCAGAGATGGTTTGTTTTTTTTGGAAAGGAAGTAAATAATATAGTATATTGCCAGCCACCAGCCTGAATTCCTCTTGGCATGATGGAAGAGAATAAATTAGGAGACATATATATGAATTTTCGAAGAAGAAAATATACTATATTCTAAAACACTTGTGTTTCTATTAACTGAGCTTACAGTATATGGAGCTGGGCAGGAAGAGGCAAACGACCTGTGACTTTAGATCTCAGTTGCCTGTGGAAGCTTCCATTCATTTAACCACCACCAATACTGACGTTGTGTTTCTGCAGCTTGTCTGGGTACTTGGACTTGCTCCTGCTGCTGAAAGCAAAGGCAAGACCATCATTGTGCTCAAAGCACTGGAATTGTAAATGGCCTCTCTGGAATCATTCAGCAAGGATATCAAGAGGTGTGCTGATGCCTGCTTACAGTAAAGTCCAAATTTTTCCCATCAGGAAAAGCAAAGGCCTATGGAAAAAAACAGACCTATGTCCCCTGCAACTGTGTAGCACTGTGCTGTCAGGACAACAAGCAATTCATTGTTAGCAAGTAAGAAGAAAAGAGGTGCTCTGTGATTGTCACGGGGAACTTTAGTCAGGCTGCATCAGTGTGTTATGACACTAAGCAGTACCTGATGCTGCAGGTAATATGTTTTTGCCGTCCCTGCTTGAAGATCTGTTCTGCAAAATGCTGTTAAGGCACTGGAGGGCTTTGTCAAGGGAAATAGCAGTTCTTTGGCATAAAAACTGCTATGAAGACTTAGGAAAAGCTTGTTGGTTCTGTACAAACATAGCAGCATTAAATTATAACCCAAGCTTTTTACTATGTTCACTCAAGTACAGAAAATACCAGCTGGAGGGTAAGGAGGGATTTGCTTTCCAAACAGGTAGGAGAGACTGATATTAAACAAATATCAGCCTATTTATGACAGAAAAAGTCAGCTGGACATCATGAGCCCTGTCTTGTACTGTGAGCAGTTCAGGACTTGGCATCCAAGGATGAGCTGTATTTTTCCATACAGCAAAGCTATGGGAAAATATAGGCTATGGGTCAAAGGAGTTCAGGGACCACACCGCAAAAGTGAAGCACAGGTTTCTTCCATGCACCAAAACCAGTGTTGATGTTTTCACACTGTTCACCTGTAGTCACCTGAGACACTATCTGCCTAGAGAAGAAATGCAGCATGCCATGATCTTCTGTCCAGAAGAAAACCACCTCAACTCCTCCTTTACTTGAGATTGTTGAAATTAGTAGGGTCACCACAAAAGGATAGTCTCTGGGCCTTAGAGAAATGAGAAGAAAGGGGCAGGGTGCTTTTAGAAAAGCATGTTGCAGAGAGAATGCAAAAAGTCTTTGAAAGGGAAGGAAGGGCTCCTTATAGTCTGACCAGAAGTGGGCAGGTGTCATTCCTAATATTGTCTGGACTCTCTTTGGGCCCAGTGGTATCTAAATTCCCGGAAGGACAGCTTTTCTTCTCTGTAATACACTTGTGTTGTCCTGGTTATTAAGGGCTGCTCAATGTCTGACGAAAGGAATGGAAACTGTCCCAGCAGGTAAAAGGAGCTGTGTTCATGCCCTGCATGTATAAGTGCAAAGAGCACTCCTATCATCCTAAGAGTGCTCATACCATGCTTGCTGTAACCCTGTAGCAGTATGTATATGACAAACCTCTACCACTCAACTGATTTCTTACCATCCAGATAGTGGCAGAAAGTTCTTCACTGAGAGAGTCATTGGCTACTGGAATGGGCTGCCTGGGGAGGTGGTGGAGTCGTCGTCCCTGGGGCTGTTCAAGGCAAGGTTGGACGTGGCACTTGGTGCCATGGTCTAGCCTTGAGCTCTGTGGTAAAGGGTTGGACTTGATGATCTGTGAGGTCTCTTCCAACCTTGGTGATACTGTGATACTGTGGCTGTAGGTGATCTTGAATTTTCTGCCTTGCAGCATCACAGAGCCCCAGTTATCCATAATGCAAGAAGAGGAATCTCACCCCACTGAATGATAAAGAAGATTTCCAAGAACAATTTTCTTTCAACTAGTTATTCTTGACGTGGCCTGAGTTTGGGCATTTTATTACCAGCTTCTCATGCTCTGAATATTATGTGAACGTGCAGAGAGGCTGTGAGGCCTTTCACTCTGAGCAATCTGGCAGGCAATAGGACATTCCATCCCAAAGAATGAATGGGAAAGCACCCCTCAATTTGTCATCTCCAACTGATTTCAGGACAGCTGGATTTTTTATTCCCTCACCAATTCATTTGCTCTGTATTCTTACATTCCCTGTTTTCTGGTATTAACACATGATTTTGAGGAATTGAGACCTTCTTTCATTATTTTTAAAGAGCATATCTGTCCTCCTTAGTAATGCAGGCAGCCTTGAAAATAGAAATCAGAACACACATACTACTAGGAACGTGGTACACTTCATGCTTAAGGAGTTGTTGCTTCAGGCTGGTACTACTCACTGCATGAAGACCTTAGGGAAACCTTACTTAAGGTTTGAATGAAATCTCTTGTGAGGCTAGCATTTTAGTACTGTTCTTGGATCCCAGATGGAAGGTATTTTTCTGAGGACTGTCATTTTGCGGGTAGCATTAGTACCTGCGTGATCACTAGAGAGAAATGGGAGGAAAATGGTCAGTTCAAACAGCAGTACACACATGCAAAAATAAAGGAAACTGAAATTACCTGAATATACCTTAGAAAATCTGATTTCTTATTTGTTGCAGTGGTGAGGCATTTCCTTTGTCTCAATCCACTTCTCAGCAGGAGTCCCCCACTGATGAAGCATCATCAAATTGTCAGTTCCCACTGAGAGAGACACCCGCACTGCTTGCTGATTGGAGAGATGGAAACAGTGACAGGTGTTTCTAAAAACTCTTGGGTTTTAAAATTAAAATTCAAGGGGAAAAAAAATTTCCCCTGTGGGAGATATTTCCAAAATAGAACTCCTGAAGTACAGCCATGGATAATTATGTTGGGAGAGCCTGAAGAAGACAAATGAGTCTACGCAGTGTAGCAAGGAAGTAAGTGACAAAAGTTTAAGAAAGTTAGCCTTAGTGACTTAGGACTTAATTCTAGATCAGCTGAGGTCTTAATGATTCTGTATCAAAGTATCTGTATCAGAGTAATCAAGGCTGGTTTTGGGGTTCTTCTCACAACAGCAATTCAATCACAAATGCGTTTCTGAAACCCAGATTCTGAAAATGGGTTAACTGTTCTTATGGGAAAATAAGATATCTGCACTTCCTGGTTAGGATGAAAATTCAAAATTCCATACAGGACTGATAGTACCACTTACTAAAACTGAACAACTCTCCTCATGGCAAAACCACGTTTCATTTCCTTTTTTAAACCATTTCAGATATTGATAGAAATTATTCAGCAACAATCTCTGCAGCTAAATGGGGTTAAGCATAGAATCATAGAATCAACCAGGTTGGAAGAGACCTCCAAGATCATCCAGTCCAACCTAGCACCCAGCCCTAGTCAGTCAACTAGACCATAGCACTAAGTGCCTCATCCAGTCTTCTCTTGAACACCTTCAGGGATGGTGACTCCACCACCTCCCTGGGCAGCCCATTCCAATCGCAATCACTCTCTCTGTGAAGAACTTCCTCCTAACATCCAGCCTATACTTCCCCGGGCACAACTTGAGACTGTGTCCCCTTGTTCTGTTGCTGGTTGCCTGGGAGAAGAGACCAACCCCCACCTGGCTACAGCCTCCCTTCAGGTAGTTGTAGACAGCAATGAGAACCCCCTTGAGCCTCCTCTTCTCCAGGCTAAACAACCCCAGCTCCCTCAGCCTCTCCTCATAGGGTTTGTGTTCTAGGCCAAGCCCTCCTTTCACACAGATGAAAGCAAGTGTGTTAATTTATGTGAGGTCCACAATTGCTGAAGTCAGGAATGTGACAAGAATATCCATGGTAAGATGAGTAATCCTACCTTCATCATGAACTGAATGTTGTTCAGTAAATAAGCCAGGGACAACACAACTAGAAAGGAGAAAGGAAAATATTGAACAGCTTCTTGCACAGTGAATCTTGTCTGTCCCCTGAATTGTGGGACATAGACCCTCTGGGCAAAAGTAATATCTGCTCATGCAATTAGATAATGCCGGAGGGTTAATTAAAGGTGCACGGTTCTGACATCCCCTGTGTGTTTGAGTTTGCAGTCTTTGTGTTGGTTTTCAAGGGATTGTTTTTAGCTTTTGTGTTTGTCTAATAATAAAAATAAAGAGTACTTTTGCTCTAACACCAACCAACCATTTGCCTCCCCCTCTTGTCTGATTACACTGAAGCCCCCTCTTCCACACTAATACAGGATCCATCTTAGAGCTTAGATCACTATAAACTCTTTTCAGCATCAGCTTATAGGAGAATAAGCAACAATAATTAAATATGTTCTGTTTCTTCCACTCTCCTGAAAAGCAACAATAAAGCTAAGCAGCCACAGAAAAACTCAAACTTTAGTTTCACCTTTTATGTGGGATTATGCTTAAAACAGGAATGATGTGAAATTGAGTGGGAAAGGTTTGGTTTGTATGGGAATGGAGCATGTCCATAGTAGGCCACCATGCAGTTCTTTTGTGTAGAACATGACTGACAGGTCCCATATACACTGGATAGGTACAGGCAAACTGAATATTAAGATGTTTGATCCTTTCTGTGCTCAAAATAATTCTTGTCTTTTATGTAAGGACCAGATGCCTCCTCTGAACTGCTTGGGTATGATGAATACTGGTCTGATAACTTCACATTGTCTGGTTGTTGCTGCCTCTGCTGCAGCTGAGGGGCTACTGCAGTAAGCAGGGTCTTTTATTCCACCTAGCACTGGTAGGCAGACAAAGCTGTTTAATCATGCATCTGCTGGACGCTCTCCTGTTGTTTCAGGTTTTATCCTTATTAACCCTCTTCTGAGCACACCTGACCTCTCTATCGAGGAGCTGAACAGTCCCACTATGTTTAAGGTTTCCAAGATGGTTTTCAGTTGTAAATTTAGGCCAAATATTTGCCTGTCTCTCTACAGTAATTTTTCTCCCACCATTCTTCTCATCTCATGTGCAAACCCTCCTGGGAAGGTCCTGCAGACATTAAGAGGAATGAAACCCTTAAGATCCTATGGAAGTGTAACAGTATTCTGTTCTGGAATTGAAATAGGATGCTGTCTTCTGCAACCTTTTCAAGCCATCCTACCAGACTGTATTATTTGACAAAGATGTTAATTGTATTCTGTTCTACAGGATGCTCAAAACGTGAGGAAAGGTTACCATTTTCTCTTGCATTCTACAAGGCTTTACCAGAGAAAACGACATCCCAGACTTTGTAATGCGGTCACCACATGAAGTATGCCCATGTCTCTTTTGTTAGGCATTCTTTTGATTTTTTGTATGAATTATTTATCACTCATTAATGTGAAGAGAAGTGGATTGTGCTCATGAACATGACCAAGAGAATAAAAAGGCAGTGTGGCAATAATTACAGAAGTGTATGAGTTCTCTAAATGCCTGTAAAAATGATTTAGTTAGCTGGGGGGAGGGGAGAATGTTTAATGTTGGGTTTTGTGGGAAGCTGAAATATTCTGCAATGAGTGCTATACCTATCTATACCATAATACAGTAGGGAAACTTCATCTTATATACTGACAATGAAAGTTACAGACAAACAGCACTGTGTTTTTTAACAAATTAACATCTACTCTTAAATGTTGATGAACCTGGTGGGATGAATAAGCTTGATATCTACATGTAAGGAGCTGAGCACAGAGTAGCACAGCTTCCCACCTGCTTCTCAGTACATGCACTGTGACATGAGGAAGAGATTCCAGGCATGAGATGCTTTCTCCTGAGCTCCAGGGCATGCTCGCCCTGCAGAGTATTTGAGCATCATCCCATAGGTAGGATTTTACAATTTACTTTGCATTTATGGTTTTCAAAGAGTTTTAATCTGTCTTGGGTACTGCTACAATACTTAGACCTGACAGCTTTTCCTGCATCAGGAAGACAGAGTGCTCAGCACACCCATCATAATTACATCTTCACCATTTTTGGCAGGTAACCTCAGCAGACGAGCATCAATGAATTTAGTAGTGAACTTCATTTCCCTTCTGTAAGCAGTTTTACATTTCCTGGCCTTATCTTTGTATGGCTGTTAGTATAATTAGTTGCTAAAATAAGTCTTTCTTAGGAAAGTAGGAATAAAACAACACAGCAGTGGAAAATAGGTGCGTCTTGGAAAGCTGTCACTGAAGACAGGATGTGGCTGCCAAATGCTAAGCAAGGATTCTTGCTATTATGTGAGGGAAGAAAAGCTCTTTGAGTCATCTGATAGAAGGCAACAGTACCAATCTCCTCAAACTTACCTTGAGTGAAGCACAAAAAAAGAGGCTTGAAAAAAGCTAAAACAGGAAGAGCATGCAGTAAGCAAGACGAATCCCCACCACCAGGTGTACTTCCATGCTAGGAAGGTGAGCTGAGAGAGCATACCTTGTCCTTTGCTAGACCTGCCCTAATACATCCTTAGTAGTTTCACAATTGGCAAACACCTGTGAATTAGCAAAAGCCAGGCGTGGACTTAGCTCTTTGCTGGTCTTGCACTGGTTGCAATTAAGGCAGAGGAACTGAAGGCAAGACTTCTATGAGTGCATACCCCCCCAGTCCAGATGAGTTCTTGCTATTTAATTATTAGTTTTTAATGCGTGACTTTACTCTGCTTGTTAAAGGTGCCAGCTGTGTAACTCAGCACTGCAGTGTGAGAATGCTCTTCACACCCATGGTAGCCACATCCCATTTGACTGGGCTGCACAGCTTTTAATTTCCACTTAATACAGTATAGAGGCTTTATGTCCAATGCTCTGAACACTGCAGCACATTGATGAAAAGAAATTACATTGATGAAACAGTTAGGCAGTGATTAATATGATCCATAACTCAGAGTGATGTAACAGCCCCAGCTTTCTATCCTATGCAAAATGATGTCCAATTACTTGCTATTGATCAGATATTGCATTGCACCAAATGGGACGCCAGCATCAATTCATTTAATCATATTGAATTTCAGCCAATATCAATGGATATTTGGCATGTGTTTTGCTGAAACATTTGTCTGCCATCACAGAACTGATGAACAGGTTGGCAGGTTTTGTTTTTTGGAAAGGGTGGGGAGAGTATAGTAAAGAAAAAGAAATGTGCTAATCCTGCTTTGTGAATTTGTCCTCATATTTGGCACCGACAGAACAGGAATGCCTCATTGCATGTGCACATTTGTTTCACACAAGTGGCTACATGCCCCTTTCAGACATGTTAACATTCTGTATTGCTCACTGCTTATTTTTTATTGATAATCAAGTGAATAATTAAAGTCCAACTGCTACATAAAAAACACATAAATCATCTTCAATATGTGAGTAATGCACCTCTGCTGTGGCATAGCTCCTGTTTTAAATGATGGCCCAGAAATCCATGATTCATACCAGTGTGTATCACTTCCTCGCTCTGCATTTGTCTGTAAGAGATTTGGGTGCCAGCCAAAGCTCAGGAAAATGGGATGGCAGTATGTAGAGTGGTCTTAGGAGGTCTTTTTCAGTCCACTTTCCCATGAAACCAGGTTTTTTTGTTCCTTCTTGACTGCTGCTGATTTTTCCAGTCTACATGACATTACCTCTGAGCATTTTTTGTTCATAATGTTCCTGCTGTTATTTGTTTCCTTATAACATTTATTGCACTCATTTGAAAGAAAACTCTCACATATGAGTGCCCATCTCTGCTAACCTCTGGCTAAGATCACCAGTCGTGTGACTGCCACATGGAATACTGCTAGGCCAAATGTAACAACATCTGCCATGCATTCAACAACTTCCTTTTGGATTCCTCACACTCTATTTTCACTTCCAGCTCTGAGCAGGAGTGAGATATGTTCTGCTGTCTCTCAGATGCCAAAATGCTGGGAATGTGCCATTCTTTCACTGTGAACTGAGTGAGTTTCAGAGACAGCCAAATTAAGCCAAGCATTAGAATAAAAGTGGAGATCAGCTGTCCACAGCTGATTCTTTTTTTTTTTTGTCCCTCAAGGCCTTCTTTGCAACAAAACTTCTTTCCAGTTCCTTGAAAGATACAGTAGCTGCAAAATTACCAATTTTGGAGCTGTGGCTCTGCAAATGTTTACATATCTGCTCAATTTTATGTGCTTGAATGGTCCCTGGGGCTGCTTGAGGGTGTAAAATTAAGCATACACAGAAGTTTTTATAGGCTCCAGCTTTCTACCTTAGAGAGCAGGTGGCACTTCTGTTAGCTTTGTGGAACATTATATTTAGAAACCATTCCATTTGTTATTCTAAGTATTTGTTTACTGGGCCCCCACAGCATGGTTGGTATGTTGCAGATGTTGAGAAATGGCCCTTCAGTAGAAAGTGACTTCAAGGACCTGAGCGGGACAGGCTACCTGAGCTTCTCTCCTAAGAACTTGGTTAGCTTTACCTGATGGCTTCGTTTTCTCTTCAAGCTAAATCTCTCAATTCCACAGTAAATTACTATAGAGCCTGTAGGAAGATGAAAATGTATGCAGGTGCACAGGCATTCCTTGCGCTTTGTAAGTTTTAGGACGGATCAGCATGACCATGTTACTCAAACAGAAGATCAAATATGAAGAGAAAACAATGAGTGAGACCACAAAAAAAAAAAAGTAGATTAAATAAATAGAAGAAAAATGTCACTTTTTTTTTTCTCCAATCAATGAGTGTTTAAATATTTCTGGGTTTAGTTTATAGCTATAGTTGATTATGAAGTGTAGAATAATCATCAGAACTGTCCACTCAGTATTAACTTTCTAAACCACAAAATATTTTCCATCCTCACTCTTTTCCGGAATAGTTTTCCCAAATTTAATTTCAGGTCTATGAGAAAATTGTAACCCAGCACATGTCTGGAGGGAGAAGTATTCTCCCTTGATAACTGAGTGGATAAAGGATTTAAGAAACAATTCACCAGCCAATGTTTGTTATACCACGGACTGCATTTTCTACCTGCTAAATCGTTCTGATACTCCTACTTCAGCTGTGCCACTTCATGGATGTTTTTCAGAGAAGCAGTCCTCATCATTCCTTCCATATCAGACCCCTTTACAGGCTTTCAGAATAGATGCACAGAAATCTGAGCTACCTCAAGTCAGGAGACACTTCTGATATTGTAGGTTTAGATATGTAATGTAAACTAACCCCTCTACTTTAAATTAAATGCCCAACACAGGGTGAGTTACCCTGTACCCATTACAATACTTGAATATTCAGCTGAACTCTGCATTGGACTACTGCAGAACTTAAACTTATCTCAAAATGCTTTCTGCCACCTTCTCTTTTAAAGAGTTTGTATCTGTGTTGTGATATGGTCTGCTTAAAAATACGATGAAAGTTTGAACTTTTAGTCAATAGTTTTATTTGGCTTATCACTTCTTTATGTTTTTATTTTATACCAGGAAAGTGTGGGGTTTAACCTCTGTTGGCAGCACATAGGTAAAATAATGGAGGGAAATAAATACAGCTTATCAAACACTGGAATGGTCTAGGGGTGGTTAAGTAGTGTGTGGGCCTGGTGCTTAGGGATGTGGTTTAGTGTTGACCCTTCAGTGCTGATTTGAGGGTTGGACTGGATGGTCTCTGAGGTCTCCCTTCTATGTTCAGTTTCACATGTGTTTTTTTTTAAATGAGCAAATATACAAGATACACTAGAAACAACCCAGACACTGCCTACTGCAGTGTTGCACCTTCACCTTCAAAGCTGCTTAGTTAAAATGCTGACATCTTGCCCATGAGAAGCCATTGTATGTGACTGTCTAATACTCTGTGTATGGCCAGGAGCAGTCTCACAGACTGCTCTCTTAATAGCTCAAACATAACATGGTATTGCTGGTAGAGGTTCTGAAAACAAAGCAGCTCTCCTCCCAGAATTTTAAAGGGCTTTAAAGCTAGAAATTAACATCTAAAATCATCATTCTGGCATTCTGTTAAAGAATCACAGCATAGCAGAAGGGATGAGGCTGGAATGCATCACTGGAAATTGCCCAGTCTCACCCCTTGCTGAAAGCAGTCAGCTGGAGCAGGCTGCTGCGGGTCATATCCAGTCAGATTGTTGAGTATCTCTAAGGACAGAAACTCCAGAGCCTTTCTGGGCAGCCTGTGCCAGTGCTCAGTCACCATCATGGAAAAAACAGGGTTTTTTCTTATGTTTAAATGAAACTTGCTGTATTTCAATATCATAGAATCAACCAGGTTGGAAGAGACCTCAAGATCATCCAGTCCAACCTAGCACCTAACCCTGTCCAGTCGTCTAGACCATGGCACTAAGTGCCTCATCCAGTCTTTTCTTGAACACCTCCAGAGATAACAACTCCACTACCTCCCTGGGCAGCCCATTCCAATGCCAATCACTCTCTCTGGGAAGAACTTCCTCCTAACATCCAGCCTATACCTCCCCCGGCACAACTTGAGACTGTGTCCTCTTGTTCTATTGGTGGTTGCCTGGCAGAAGAGACCAACCCCCAGCTGGCTACGATGTCCCTTCAGGTAGTTGTAGACAGCAATGAGGTCCCCCCTGAGCCTCCTCTTCTCCAGGCTAAACAACCCCAGCTCCCTCAGCCTCTCCTCATAGGGTTTGTGTTCCAGGCCTCTCACCAGCTTTGTGGCCCTTCCCTGGACACATTCCAGTATCTCAACATCTCTCTTGAATTGAGGGGCCCAGAACTGCACATGGGACTCAAGGTGTGGCCTGACCAGTGTTAAGTAGAGGGGAAGAATAACCTCCCTTGTCCTACTGGCCACAGTGTTCCTGGTACAGGCCAGGATACCACTGGCTCTCCTGGCCACTTGGGCACACTGCTGATTCAAGTTCAGTCTACTTTTACCAGTACCCCCAGGTCCCTTTCTGCTTCTCTCCGGCCACTCTGTGCCCAGCCTGCAGTGCTCCTTGGGTTTGTTGTGGCCAAAGTGTAGGACCCTACACTTACCCTTGTTAAATCTTATCCCATTTGTGCCCACTGCTCCTTGTCCTGCCACTGGACACTGCTGGGAATGGTTAGGATCTATATTCCTTATCCCTTGCCTTCCTCAGGAGTTTATATGTAGTGCTAATGTCCCACTCAGCATTTTCTTCTCCAGTATACTTAATCCCATCACTCTCAGCCACTCCTCATATGGCAGATTCTCTGATATCTCTGACATCTTTTTGTCCCTTTGCTGGATTTGCTCCCATATGTCTATGACTGTCTGTACTGACAGGGGTCTAGAATTGGTCACAGCTGTGGTTTCACGAGCGCTGAGAAGAGGGAAAGGGTCACCTCCCTTAGCCTGCTGGAGATTCTCTTCCTAATATTAATCAGCTGCTGTTTGTCAAACTAGATGTTTGGTTCTTGTTTCCAAGCTTTGTTCCGTAATTATGAAGGATAAATAGGGGCAAAAGCAAGCAAAGAAAAATAACCAAACAATGCCCACAGCAGATAGAGCATGTAGAGAATGTCAGACAAGCCCTTGGATCCTGGGACCAGAGCTCTAAGAAGAAATGTCACACTGCCACAAGTCTTGTAACAACTGAAAGGGCTGGCACTGCAGACATTGTCATTTAGCTATGCTGGCTTTGGCTGCACCAATTCTTTTGCAGGGAAGCATCAGGCATTCAAGGCACAGCTGGCATCAGCTCTGTTACTTCCAGGTTTCTCTCTGCACTGCAAACTTCAATTTAGCCTACAGAAAGTCCAAAGTGATTTCTTTGGTTCCTTGGGTATTTGAGCTTGTGGTACTTGTTCTAGACTGGCACAAGGGAATCAGAAGGAAGACTTTAGTCTTAAGCTGTGAGTGGACACCTGTGTGTGTATGCTGAGGAGAAATTGAAGGGAGGGTCTTTAGCACTTCATATAGGGAACCAATGAAATAAGGAAGTGATGTGGAAGAGCAGAGGAGGGAGAACTGAGCAAACAACATGGTTAAGTCAGTATGATGCACTGGGACAAGGAAATTCACAATTCCAAGAGGCTTTCCACTATTTCCAAAAGTGTAATAATAGGCTTAAGTGAAGCAAAGCATGAAGACAGGCATCATGTGTTGTCCGTGAGAAGATGAAGGTGTAACTGAGTCAGAATGGAGGTGAATCCTTTCCCTGCATATACAGTGATTTCTTTTCTCCAGTTGGATGCCCTCTCCAAGCACACTGATCTGTGGATCTGGAAAAGGATACTCTACTGACATCCAATTTTCTGGGAGGTTTTTTATAGGATTAGCTAATCTGTTCACTGAGAGCTGTTAACTCTTTCCTGGCTAAATGGACCTCGAGGATTAAAGATGGAGTTGTTCAATAGTAATAAGCAAGCCTGTGTTCCACCTGTCCTCTTGATGACATGAATAGGTTCCCCAAGCTAGGGAGAACACTAAAGATATTAAAGATTAGATTACCTCTGCAGTTAACATGTAAGTACAGAAACAAGAGCAGGCTCTGAAAATTAGCTGAAGCAAAGAGAGAAAACTGAAATGTTTTGACAGTGATCCATGTTCAGATCTATTCCCTGAAGGTCAAATACAGAATCCTGGGTAAAGCTCAATTCTATCTTAGATATTCCTCTCTTTTATAAGAAGAATGCTTTTCTTTTTTGCAACCACAAATGCCTTGAAGGTAGGGGGAGAAAAAAAGCCATTGTGCTTTACTAGTGCTTGCTTCTCCTGGTGCTGACAAAGCTTCATTATTCTCCCCAGGAGAAGGAAGGCGAGGGAGCAGGATGTGGCCAGCATAGCCTCATAGGGAGCTTTGAGGGTTGCTTGCATCCAGTCACTTCTTTGCAGCTACTATTGTAGTGAAGAGCTTTTGGATGGTTGCTGATAGATTGGTACATTCTGCATCCTTACAATGTGTCTTGGGAAACAATTCTGTCATTTTTAAATGGCTTGATGTATTTAGTGGAGCAGTCTGTGTGGTGGTGTTGCCTGTGCAAGGGGGTGCTTGGGTCATTGACTCCATTCTTTCAAGCCCTGCCCAGTGCTTGACAGATCTTCCCTCTCAAGTTAGCCCACCATGAACCTACTAGTACACTGCTTTCTACGAAGGACATGCAAATGCAGCCTGAGGGGAAGGGGGGGCTCTCCCTCTTGTGCAAAGTCAATTACATGCAAATGGCACATCCTTGCCACTCAGGAAAAGCAGCCCAAGGAGCATTCCTGCCTCTGCTGGTAAAGGACTGTTCAATGTCAGAGTGTCTGTTGAGCACTGTGCATGGCAACATTTTGCACATTTCCCTCAGCAACTTGAAGACTCTCTGGCAAAAATATGTGTGTGCAGACAAGGGTGCTACCAGTGTATCTCTGAAGAAAGAAAAACACATTTAAAGGTAGAGCAACAAGAAAAGCAAAGAGCGTGATGGGGTAAGGGAAGACATGGTGAAGGCTTTTATTGCAAGTACAGAGGGGCCTGTTGTGGCACTGAGTTGGCTGACCTCCAGGCTCTGGGTGTCATAGAATCAGTTGGGGTTAGAAGGGACCACAAGGATCATCTAGTTCCAACCCTCCTGCCATGGGCAGGGACACCCTACCCTAGATCAGGCTGCCCAGAGCCCCATTCAGCCTGGCCTTAAACACCTCCAGGCATGGGGCCTCAGCCACCTCCCTGAGCAACTCGTTCCAGTCTCTCACCACTCTTATGGTGAAGAACTTCCTCCTCACATCGAGTCTGAATCTCCTCACCTCCAGCTTTGCTCCATTCCCCCTAGTCTTGTCACTTACTGATATCCTAAAAAGTCCCTTCCCAGCGTTTTTGTAGCCCCCCCTCGGATACTGGAAGGCCACATTAAGGTCACCTGGGAGCTTTCTCTTCTGCAGACTGAACAGCCCCAACTCTTTCAGTCTGTCCTCATAGCAGAGGTGCTCCAGCCCTCTGATCAACCCAGTGGCCCTTCACTTTCCAGCATGTCCATGCTTCAGCATGTCCCGAGCCACACTGGCTTGCAGTTTTATGCAGCTGCAAACATGATAGATATGACCATCTTCATCAGAGAAGGGGGGGCATCTGTGGAGAGGACTTCTCTAACAATGCTAGGCTAATTTAGGCTAATTTTATGTAGAGAAACAGTCCAAGAACCTAGTTACTTACTAAAATCCTGTATAGCATGCTTTTCCCCAAGGCAAAGTGGTATTTTTATAACTCACTCTTCCCATACAAACACATGCACACACCTTCTGTTTTGTTAGTGTCTGGTTGGGTGTTCCCCTTCTAGGCTGACCCTTGTCACCAGATAAAAGGAAATGTCATATAGGAATTAATGAATGCCACTTCCTTGCACTGAAGTCAGGCAGAGCAGTTCCAGTAGTGGTTTGCAAAATGTTCATTGTTTCAGTATGTTGATCAAGGACATTGATTTACACTTCCATGAGCCTTTGTCCTGCGCTGCTCAGGTTGCACTTATCCATTGCATTTCAGAATAGCTACAATCCCAGTATGGACAGCTGTAACAGGGCAAACTGTGCACCAGTGTCAGTTTGGGCCAGATCCTCTCTGTTTGCTGTTCATTCCTAGTCTCTTTCCCATCTCCAAGGAGACCTGTCCTTCTTTCAACCACAGCAGGGCCAAACCCATGGTTTCTCTCCTGCTCCTGAAGTTAGAGTGGATCACTCTTTGGCCCTGGAGATGCTCCCCATTCCAGTTCACACTGCTTCCTGTTTGAGGTCCTTAGCTGAGAGAAATGGTCATCTCACTCACGAAGATCTGTGGCCTCAGATAGCAGTCCTTTTGCTTAGAGTGCAAATAAGACCTGCAAGCATTGATGCTTCACCTAGCATTTGGAGTCAAGAGTGAAAAGGAAGGGCTTTTGGGAGAAAGAGGCAAGCCAAGTTTGTGGAGTCTTTTTTTTTATTTGCATTGAAGAATAGCCCCAGCCCTCTATCATGTATCTGCTTTCTCCTGTCCAGGGAGTGAAAGGACTAGCTGAAATTTCAACACTAAGTGCATCTCTGGACTTGATACTGTGCTAGTTCTTGTTGGGGGAGTGGCTCACAATTCTTGCTAGCCTGGAGCTCCTAGTTCTGCTCATTTTAAATTAAATGCCTCATTTCCTAGCATGCTTACATGATGGCTTTGTGTCCCACACAGCTCATTGCTCATTCCCCACCTCCAGCCCTGCACAGGAGACACATAAACATTGCTTTGCTTAATGTAAAATCATAGCTAGAAAAATTACTGTCAGATCAGGCAGATGGACACAAGAAAGCATTTACTGCTCTTCTCTTCCTCCCCTGTCTATGTGCTACCCTGTGTGACTCTGGAGAGCAGAGACAGCTGCTGATGAAAAGAATGAGACAGATTTTCTTTATTGTTCTATCAGGGCAGGAGGCAGAGAAGCAGTTGACACAAGCGAGTGTCCCTTGAGGTGGCCAAGGCCTGGCTGGGTTGTCACAGTCGTGCTTTCTGTGAGGATGCCTATTGCCTTGCTGAGGCAGTGTCCCCAGTGAGTAGGGAAGCAGAGAGCAGAGCAGTAATAGGGTTGATGGTTGTTGCAGCAGTTGATGAAGTAGTAGGCTTAGCCTGCCCTTTCCTTTTTCATCATTTCCTTAGTCATTCGTTAAGGTGGATGACAACATGACAATTTGCCTCCAGGCTCTATGGGGCTTCTTGTATTTCAAGCATGGCCGTGTCCAGCAGCATCTGGAAAGGCACAGTGGCTGCAGCTGTGATTCTTTTATCTTTATGTGGCAGAGTTTCCAGGGAAAGAAGCTGGAGTCAGATACGTCTGTTGCAAAAATCAGCATTGAAATCAAGGGAGCTGTGTCAGGCTTGCACCAATCATCTGAGACCAAAATGCGGACGTTCGTTCTAAACAAAACCTACCAGGCTCTCTTTCTGGCAAGCCAACCAGCTGGGCAGAATTGCACAGACAGGTTACAATCAAACGGATCCCAGGAGCTGTGATGTTTTTTCCCCTGTGGCCATGACTGGACGTCACCTCTAAGGGGCAGTGTGTGTGTGTGCATTACATGGTCGGGATCAGACGGGCAGAGCTAACACACCGCTGAGATCATCCTGCAGTGGCAAGTTGTTTTTTTTTCTGGCTGAGAAACGAGATGTAATATAGAAAGTTGCTTTAAGGAAAAGAATAACAAACGTGCCGCATAAATAATGCAAAGCAAGGAGAAAGTCCAGCATTGTTTAGAATATTTTATGAGGGATTTATTGCTGTTAAATGAAGATGAGAGATTGATCACCCAAGAATCTATCTCATCACTTAACAAAACCTGGATAAATGGTGTGTCGTTTCTCGGTTCTGCTTAGCATTCTCCTTCTGAAGCCTCTCTGTTTATGGACGGGGTGGGGAGGGGAAGGCAAAAAAAAAAGGTGTTTCAGAGCAGAAACAAATTGATGCCCCAGGTCTCCTCCCTCCCATTCCCACATAAATAAAATAGAGACAGGCAGGATATAATTCTCTTTCCTTTTCTTTTTCTCCTCGACATTTTGAAATGCCTGTTGAACCCCAGCACATACAAAGAAGACAGGGCAGAAATGGAGGAGGAATCCCCTGTGATGTGCCCCATATTCCTTTCTCTCTGGGCTTCCCATGCTTGCGTGCAGAAGAGACTGGCGATGCTGAGTGCTCCAAGCAGGAGGTTGCAATGCTGCTGATAGCTCCTCTGCTGAGGAGCCCTGCCAGCTATTGATCTGGCAGTGGGAGTCACCTCAATGCAACCGTGCTCAGCACCTGATTCTCGTGGGCAGGGCAGTTATGATAGCAAGCACATCTATGTGAAGTGCTTTAAATGGTCTTTTCTGTTAATTTGATAGGCAAAGAAGCAAGGGGAGGTGAAAAGCCAGCACATTATGATAATTTTTTAACTTTTTTTCCTATTTTAATTTTGGAGGTTGTCTCCAGCCTTTGAACAGATGCCTATAATGAGCTGGTTCTAAACAGCCATGGTCTAGCCTTGAGCTCTGTGGTAAAGGGTTGGACTTGGTGATCTGTGAGGTCTCTTCCAATCCTAATAATACTGTGATACTGCCAGAATTAAAATAAGATGAAACTAACTTGGACATGCACAGAGATGCTGATTATATCCAACCCACTGCAGCCACCCTCTGCTGCCTGTGTAATATTCATTTTCCAGTAATTAACACCGAGTGAAATGAAAATACACTGGGTAGATATTAGGATCTAACCTTGCTGTTTTCATGATGAGTTGAGGGGGTTGTTCAGCTATTAAATGCTGAATCCAGTCTCAGCAGCCACAGAAACAAGTGAGACAGTTCCATCTTCCAGCAAACCATCCCCAGATCATCCAGACAGCATTGCAATGACACTAGGCAGGGCCTGGGTAGGACCAAGCTGAATGGGTACAGAAGAAGCAAGGGTCTCCTGAAACATAGTGATGGGTTTAATCTCCCATCCTCTCAACTGCAGAGATGTCAGCCCTAGATGGGACCACACATGTCCCTGGGTGAGAGGCCTGATCTTATAGCAGTAAGAAAATGTGCAAGTAAGTCTTGATTTTACTGTCTGTGTTTAAAAAAACAAACAAAAAAATCCCTAAAGCTCAAATTATCTCCATTTGATAAGGTTTTTTTTAATGAAATAGTTCTATTTTAATTTGCCTGCATGATATTGTTATTTTCAAACTTCCATTTTATTGTGAACTTGTTCACACAATGTCCAGCTCAGTTAAACTGCTTGAGTCTGAATTTTCATTCAACCAAAAGCAAAATTTGTTCCATTCTTAAGCTCACTAATGTTTCATATCTAATATCAGCCTGAAAGTATTTTCACCCCATTTTTTTTTCTCCTGGAACTGCGAATAACTCAAAGTTTAATGATAGTTTCAGTGAACTCCTTCTGCACCTCCTTAGTCCCTGAAGCACCTCTAATGCTTTGAATAGTTCAAGTTTTAGAAGATGCTCAAGACAGATCCTTTCACTGGACATCTATCCCCAGGGGTTCCCAGAACCAGGCAGGGCACCACAAAATAAGGGATGGTGGATCCTCTTTGAATGCATAAGATCATTCTTCTCAATATTTGTCAGAGCTTTGCAATGCAATATAGTTCTTTAACAACTGCTTGTTAAAACAGTTGAGAGATACCTGCCTATTTGTGTGGATAATACAATATGAAGTTGTGTTATGGAGAGATTTTTGAGGTTCTGACTTTCTTGTCCTTTCTTTCTTCCTTCCTTTTTTGATTTTCTGTAGGGCTGTAATGAAAATCAGGCCTAAGTGTGGGATTTTTTTGTTCTGTGCCTTGGTTATTGCAAAGAAAATTGAAGGGTTGCAAGGGAGAATGGCCTATTAAGAAGAAATCAAGGTCTTTGGGTACTTTTTCTAAAGTACTCACCTCTTTCCTTCTGTAGTTTTTTTCCTACAAACCTAAGGAAAATCCTTGTGTGTGAACCACAGCACATGGGTGCTACTGCAACCATACTAACTTCAAAAAGAATTGCTTCTGTAGGTCTTAAATGTTTTCTGAAAGACCCAGAGTGGAAGCTGCCCCTCAGAAGTCACAACACATCACCTACTAGATCCCTTTAAACATTATGACTAGGATAAGTTAGGGGAGCTGCTTACTGCACAGGAAGTGGCAACATGTTCCCACACTTTGACCTGACATGACTGTCCTCTGGCATGGATGAGTCTCTGGTACTTTGTGCTTAGGAACTATCCATGCACCCCAGGGTCCTCTGATGGCTCATTAGTTTTCATGCCTGTGCCTCTCCATTGACTGTACTGAGGCTTCAAAACCATTAGCCCTGACAGTCAGGCACACCATAAATCTTCCAGAGGTTTTTTGAGCATAGATGCCACATTAGGCAGCAAAGTTTGCCTTCAGCCTTACAGCTGACTGTTTGAACACAGCCCCAGCTGCCTCGTGATAGACCACAAGATTGACTCCTATTGTGGACTTTAAAAATGGGCTTAGTCAAATGGTTGCAAATAATTGGAACTTCAGAGAGCAAACCCCCTTTTTTCCTGTGGGTCCATTGCTAGAGAAAATGGATGATTCATGATAGGACATTATGCTTTTTACTTTCCAAGTGCTGCAAAGATTAGATTGAACTGCTTGTGTACAGTTTGTGTAGCTGAGCCAAAGTGCTACCAATGGGAAATCTGGTCCCTCCTGCAGCAACAAGAGTGCACAGCTCCCCAGTTTGGTAGCCCTAAAGGTGCTGAGGGTCAGGCCATTTGCTGGTGTTTGTATGTCTGTGTGTACCCTTGGGTCTATTTATGTCACATCTAGCAGGATGGCTTTTCTGTGTCTTCATACGTTTGCAGACTTCATACGTTTGCAGACAGTGACATGGAGCTGTAATATTCCCTTCCTCCACCTCCTCTCAGAGCTGAAATTGAGAGAATTGTAACAGAGTGGTTTCCAGCAGAGAACAGGAATCAAGAGAAAGGGACTGAACCCTCACATGTATTCATGACCACGCACACTTTTATGAACCCAATAGTACTGTCAAGCATTTCATGCAGCTTTCTATCAAGGACACTATATAACAATAAGTTGTATTGTACTGCACTTTCAGTGAATATATGAGGTAATTGGTGTGCAGTTCCCTAGACTAATGCTGGAAGACAGGCAGCTGTAGGCAGAGAAAATGAAGTTTAAAAAATCTCGTTGCTGACTGTATTTTCCTAGCTGGTGGAGCAAAGCACAGCTGGTAGCAGCTGTAGGTCAGTCATTCTTAACCCTATCTAAACCTGGGTCACATCCCTGCACTGCCTGCCTGTCTTACTAGCATGGAGCTGGGGGCTGGTTTCACTTAGCAGTGGAAGGAGGGGTGTATACTTAACTCCCTACCTCTTTATAAATCCCAGAAGAGTCATGCCCACTTGCCGCACTGCTGAACTGAGATGTAAACCTCAGGACACTAGATGTTTAGCATGTAGAAGGACAAGTGGGGAGAAATCCCTGCCACCTGGAACCATGTTCCAGGCTACTGTGAAGGACTCATTGCTCTCAAATAGGATATACCCCCTAGTAGCTCTCAGAGATGGCATAAAGTCTGCTATCATGCAGACGTGGAGCACCTGGGGAACAGAAAGAACCAAGCCTGTAGCTCTCCACTGAGCATCTTCCTCTGGCCACCATGGCTAACACAAAAGATGTGGACCACAAACAGAAAGCCTCTCTCTGTTTTTTTCTGTAGCTGTGCTCAAACAAAAGGTTCATCATAGGAACCACAGATTATAGCTCTTCTCATTCAAGACCTGATCCATTGACTTCCACAGTCATCTAGACTATCTAGTTAAATCTTCTGGGCACAATGCAAGTTTTTCTTGAACCCAGCCCTTGGCACAGTGCATGGCTGAGGAACTCACCTACTGCTGAAGCACTGGATATGAGCCATGGCTGGGAGGAGCACAATGTATTTTCTTTGTTGTTCTTTTTCGCTCAGAGCCATCACAGAGCCGTTTTTCTGAAATGCTGAGTCCAAAATGTCAGGACTGTGATTAAGCTGAGTCATCTGTTCACATAGATGTCTTTATTATAATTTCTAACATTTACCCACTTAACTGTAAACAATACTATTTGTGGGGAACTCACCCATTCATACATAAATATTGCTGGTGATGTACCTAGGGGCAGCTACTTTCTAGGCAGCAGAGCTTTAAAACTGCAGACAGCATATTAAAGCAGCACACCCATGGTGATTTGTCTCCTGACTTTATTGCCACAGAAAGAGGCCATGCTGGCAGCTCTGCCATGCTCACAGTGGCCAGTTTATAGTGTTAGTAGCACTGGATACCGTGGTAGAATTGCTCTCAAGGCAATCTGTCACCCATTGCTGTCAGGGATAGTTGCAGATTCAGATCACATCCCCATGAGTGGGAATGTGAACTTGTGCATCACTGGAGACCCTGGAGCCTTATTTTGACCACACTGTTTATGCAAACTAGCCACAGGGTATCATCCTCTGACCAAATGACAAAAGCAATACAGAGCACAAAGAAGAGGGACTTGGAAAAGGAGAGGAGACCTATGACTCAGGGATTTGTACCTCATAATACAACTATGAAAAAAGCAGCAGTGGGATTTTCAAATAAACATGCTGAGAAAAAACTCGAAGGTTCTGTGGCCATTCCCTGTCAGATGTAGCACTGCATGGCAGAGCAAGAAGAGATTTCAGACCGTGTCAGTCTATTCAGTCTGTGTTTGCATGATAGTAAGTCAGACTGTGACCTGTCTCTTGGGTGCTACTTTAAAACAAATGCTACTAATAAATTAGGTAAAATAGTAAGCAGGAGCAAGCATATTTGTCAGTCTCTCTGTATAAAATGAGGTTGTACAATTATCCACTAGTAGTATAGCAGCTGTGTTGTGATAAGAAAAAATACATACACAGTATTTGACACTAAACCTTTTTTGTAAGATGGCTGCAGCATTACGGTCTAAACCTCTCTGTACACTCAACTATCATACTCTTCCATGGGATTGTCTATGTCTGAAGACAAATGTTTTATATTAATTCTAATTTCCCTTAAATTGTCTTATTTCATGCTATTGAGCAAATTAATCCACAGAGTCAAGGGCAATTCTTTCTGTTGGGCAGCTCATCTTGTTCATTACTCATTTCTGAGGGAGCGAAAATCCTTTTTACAACTTCATGCCTCTCTTGCTTGCAATACTCCCTGTAAATACAAGGAGCTGCTTTTCATCAGACATGCAATTGGGCTGGGAGCTGGCTGGAAATAGCCAGTATAGCAAAGGAAGAGGCAGATTGATTTAACCCAAATCCAGAAGGAATCTGAAGTTTGTTTAACAGAGAAGTTTAATCCAGGATTGCTTTGGGCCTGGAGCAGCTGGCACATATGCTCTAGTGTATGCCCAGAAGCTGAACTCTCTCTGCCTTAAACTTTGTGAACCTTTTCTCAACAGCATCTAACTGAATTCAAAATCTGTTACTGGGCAGAATGTCTTGAGCAAAGCTGTAAATCAGATGAGGAATGACCAAGCAGTCATTCTGGGGGATCTGGAAGCCCACTTACACAGAATTGAGTCTTTTTACCCTTGATACTTTGGGAGAGAATTATCCAGAACACCTGGCTGCAAAAACATTGACATTCTTATTAGGTATTACAATATCTAACATAACATGCACTTTCTGACAGATTTTGCAGTCCCAGTATAAGCCATATTCTTGGTGTACCCACTGGCTTCTCCCAGCACACATGCCTAGCACTGCCTCAGGCACTGGGTTTGCAGAGTGAATCCAGCCCATTAGAGGGAAGGGATTATAAACAGAAAAGCTAGTCCTTATCCCACATGCCCACTAAGGCACAGCAGATGATGGTATCATCCAAGGGATGTGAAAAATGTACAGAAGCTGAGTTGCCTGTGGATGCTGCAGCCACACAAGCATCTCTGCATGTCACTTCTGAAGACATCAGCTTTGTCTGATGTGGAAGCTTTTGGTGTAGCGGCTGATAAAAGGTCCTCTCTCAAGAGGGGAGTGAGTGACAGATGGAATTAAGCCTCACTGTTTCTCCTAGAGGTAGAAAAACTTCTGAAGAGCTGACCTAATTTCTTAACCTTTTTAATTGTTTTAGCAAGACAGGGTTTCATCTTCATCCTTGCAGGCTGATCTTGCTCATTCAAAAGTGTTCATTCAACAAGAAAGTGAACATCTCTTTGAGCTATACTTCTCTCCCTCGCTTCTGTGGCAATAGAGACTTGTGAAGGAAAAACGCACATAAAGTCAAACGTGGTCTGGAGATCAGCTGAGCAGTTTCTGTTTTCCCCTACCTATCCTCCAGCTGTTGTGTCTCTAGTAACTTCAGTGGCTGTACACAAGCTTGGCCTAGCTATGATCTCTTCCAGTTGGACCTATGCTTCCAAACGTTTTTCTATTCCAACAATTTCTGGCCAGTCCAAGGATTCAGACCTCTCCCTATTGGGAAAAAATGTCTGTTCAGAGCAGAGTACAGAAATAGTTACTATACACTTAATACCTGTGAGCAAAAGATGTCAGTCAGAGCACTGTGCCAGCAACCTCCTTCTGCAGATACCCAATCCCCATGTGTCAGATTCCAATGGACCTCATCATGTATGTCTGTGTCTTGGGTTCCCTGGGAAGGGAAACTTTACACTCCAACAGCATCAATCAAGATTTTGTGTGCTGACGGCCAGAGCTCCTCCACAAATCTGCCCTGACAGTGCTGTTATGAAAGAAAAAAACATTCAAATGAAGTTGACAGTTGTCTGCTTTCAACAGGAATTTCTTTATATTTGCCAAAACAAGTATGTGAGCAAGTCCTAAGCCCCACACCAAATCTCTTGTTCCCTAGCTCACCCTAGGCTGGGAGTGTGCTTTTAACACTAGCAGAGCCAGGTCAGGATCAGTAAGAACGATGGTGGCAAAACACAGTATTACAGTATTATTATTAGGATTGGAAGAGACCTCATAGATCATCAAGTCCAACCCTTTACCACAGAGCTCAAGGCTAGACCATGGCACCAAGTGCCACATCCAATCCTGCCTTGAACAGCCCCAGGGACGGCGACTCCACCACCTCCCCAGGCAGCCCATTCCAGTGTCCAATGACTCTCTCAACACCGTGCAACTTGGGATATAGCCATGGTGCTAAAGGGACAGAGAAGAAAGGAGCAGGACACGTTGAAACTATAAGTGCCAAAGTGGCATTTTAGAATGCCAAAAACTTAAAGCTTCTCTGAAAAAGACAAAGAGGGGTGTGTGTCTTGAAAACTTGTAGAGGAAAAACATTAATTCTAGTCTTCTCTAATGACTACATTAAATAATGAATGCATTATGTTAACCTCAGTACAGTTCAGAAAACAGATTGCACATTCTGATCAATTACTTTGCTAGGTACACCTGAAACACAAAAATACTAAAAATTATCTACATTTTCTAAACTCCTAAGGATTCTCTAATAATAGACACTCTGGGTGTGTGGTAGAAGACAGGGGACATTAACAGGATCTGAGTAAATCTGGGGATCTGTGATTTCCAAAGCTATTTACTCGTTGGTGTTAAGCAGTAATATTTGATGACTCTCTCCCTGTAATTTCACACAAGAAATCTCCTTCCCATAAATCCAGTGATTTGGATTTAGATTCTTAACAGTGGTACAAGACACGTGGCTTAGAATCATAGAATCAACCAGGTTGGAAGACACCTCCAAGATCATCCAGGCCAACCCATCCCCCAGCCCTATCCAGTCAACTAGACCACAGCACTAAGTGCCCCATCGAGTCTTCTCCATAGACTCCACCATAACAGTAAATACTGCTTGGTGTGTACACTTGTAGGACTCCAGTTAGCAGTCTCCTTTTAGCTATTGAGTGAGTATCATCAGTTCTAATATTCTACTCTCAGTATAAGCAGGTGACACCATTCATACCAGTTGAAGATCATACATGCAGGGAAAGCAGAACATGAAAACCAGCTTTAGCTGAGAGCAGAGATGTTGCCAAAATTTAGAAAAGTCCATTTCAGTGAAGGGGCTAAGCAGAACAGTTACACAAACTGTTTGGTTGTGGGTTTAGGGCTTGGAGGTTTAAGGTAAAATTTGTTTCCCTCTATCTGGCAAATGTGAGGGAGAAAGATTATATCTTTTAACTCATGTTGATTAAGTTAAAGCTTAATTTTTGGAGAATTCTTCTATATGAAACCACTTGTGCTTGTAGACTTTTCCATTTAGTAAGAATAAAACCCAATCCTTTCCACGATTGGTTTATGGATTGATTACAGCACACCAAAAAAGGCAAGTAAATTGAATTATAGCTGTTTGCATGCTTGTGCTTACAAGCCACATACTGCATATCCATTAGCTGTTTGTGTGATTTATAATAACATGCTGATAGCATTAACTGTATGCAAGAAGCTTTGCAACAATGGGATCTGACTCACTTAAAAGAATAACCAGCCACTGATTAAAGAGTGGATGCAGTACACTCTGATGTTTTCTGTGTACTTCTCTTAAGCCATAATTTCTGGGATTTCTTTTTTTAATGGGTTTTCTTCAGTCTTAAGATTTGCTGCACTGCTCTGGAGACAGGCTTGGTGCTTTTGGGAAATTGTTGCTTCAGAGTTGTGGTTTAGAAAGCTAAAGTTTTGAGAGCAGAAAAGGAATCAAGGTTGAAAGCTTGGAGGCAAATGCAAAAGAAGTTACAACTGAGGTGGAAGAAGGTGGCACTGCTAGGCAAACTTCGCAGATTAAATAAACATCTCTGGCATGTTAAGTGATGTTAATAAGGACAGAGCATTCCTAGGGCAAGATCTGAGTTGCTTGGTAAGCTGGATTCCTTTGAAAGCTGGTGTGTGCATACAGCTGCTGGGAAGGTCACACATGCACAAACCAAGAAGGCAGGTCTTATTTTTAGTTTCAGACTGAGAACTAGAAAGCAGAAATTCTGGAAAGGATGTAAGGCTATTTTGGATGAACAAATGACTGTGAATTTCCAGTGTGAAGCTGGTGCTACAGGGACTGATGCAATCCTTGAACAAGTGAACAAATTTAGTAGAGCTTGAGTGGGAATCGTATTCTTGATACAGGATTGCTAATGAATCTGCTGAATTCTGTGTCTGGTGCTCATGCTCAGATGTGCAGAAAGAATGCAGAAAACTAGACAAGCAGTACAAAAACAACTGCAAGAATGATTCCTGGCCCTAGAAATTCTGCCTTGCAATGAAAGACTGAAAATGTCTTAAAAGTCTTTTCTGGCTTATCTAAAAGCTTAAGAAGTAATTTGGATGACACATTGTGATGGTTTGGGTGTTCCCTGCCCCACACACACTTTAGAAATCACCCAGACTAGACTCAGCCAGCTCTGGAAGTATGAATGAAGCTTATATTTACAGCTAGCACAATACACAAGCAGATATTTACAGTATATACAGTTATATACAGAAATATACAAGGTAAAAGGTGATACAGAAACACAACTCCCCTCCCAGAAACCTGAGTCCCCAGGAGGGGCTCTCAACCACCCCTTCACCTTCCCCCTGCCCCTCTCAACCTTACCCCAGTCCCAAGGAAGAATGGAGGTTCGTCCAGAGGTTAAGAAGCAAAGTGGGTTATCCCAAAATGGAGAGTGAGGTTAGAGAGTAAGATGCAGCTCAGCCAGCAGCCCCAGAGAGAGAGATGCTGAGAGTGTTATCTAATGTTTTTTTTCATTTCTTGTTCCTATACTTCTCAGCAAGACTGTGAGTGAAGCAGACATCACCATTGTTTTCCTTTCACAGCCTGTAATCTAGTTCTTCTCATCAAAATATTCTAGCCTGCTTCAAACTAGCACAGGTGCTCATGCTCAGATGTGCAGAAAGAATGCAGAAAACTAGACAAGCAGTACAAAAACAACTGCAAGAATGATTCCTGGCCCTGGAAATTCTGCCTTGCAATGAAAAACTTAAAAGATCTTAAAAGTCTTTTCTGGCTTATCTAAAAGGCTAAGTAGTTTGGGTGACACATATAAGCATCAACATTGTGAGAAAAATTCTGATACTAATTTTCCCCCTGGGAAGGAAACTGCAGCAGAAAGGAAGACACACAGACAAGGCACCAGGGAAAATAGATTACCTTAGACCAGCTGCTTTGCAAGGCTTCTTTGCCCCCTTTCTGCGAGTGTGTGTACCTGTCTTACCCTGGTGGATAGGCTCCCCTAATATATCACCTGAGTCATGCTGTAGTTTGTTGTAGGTAGGAGCATGAGGACTGGTGATTATCACAGGGAAGCTGACCCATGGTAATTTTTTTTCCTTGAGGGAGAAAATATTACTAAAATGCTGAAGTCTAGAGAGGTCCAAGGGCTGTCAGCTGAGGCTAAGCACATTTGGATGAAAGATGTGACACTCTTTTTCTTTATAACAGAGAGGGTTAAATATTTAGGTCAAGCTATCTAAGGATGTAGAAGGTTCTCTATAAGTTGCAGTCTCTTAATCAAGACTAGATGTCTTTGTAAAAGCTACACTAATCATTCAAACAGAAGTTACAGGCTCAACATGAAAATGCCCAGGTGCAATTCTGTAGCCTGTTACACTAAATGGTAATAATGAACCTTTCCTGGCCTTTCACTCTATTAACCTGGGGGGTAGGGGCGAGGGGGTGGAAGGGAGGAAAGAGCAGAAGATCGAGAGCTTATCAGGAGCTATGCAGTTCAGATTGTGGATAGCAAGGACAAGCAGATTTAGTTTGGTGGGAAAGGTAAAAGGAAGTTACAAAGGAACTTGCCTGTGAAATGGACAGAGAGATGAACTTGTCTGCATGAACTTGGAGGACACTCAAAGCATTTGTGGGACTATCTGGGGTGTCCTCATTAATGAGACCTCATTAATGTTTCTAAATATGTGAAGGGTGACTGTCAGGAGGATGGAGCCAGGCTTTTCTCAGTGATGTCCAATGATAAGACAAGGGGCAATGGGTGCAAGCTGGAGCACAGGAGGTTCTGTGTGAACATATGGAACAAGTTTTTCACTTCGAGGATGACAAAACAGTGGAATGGGCTTCCTAGAGAGATTATGAAGTCTCCTCCTCAAAACTTGCCTGGGCATGTCCTTGTATGACCTGATGTGGCAGGAGGGTTGGATTAGATGATCTTTGTATGTCTCTTCCAACCTCTAATGTTCTGTGATTCTGTGAACAGGAATGAGCAAGAGAGGTAGTACTGATACACATGGCAGAGACTGTGAAATGGAGAGACAGGCAGCTCTTGAAAGAGGAAAATATAGCTGCAGCAGAGGAAATGTCACTGCTGATTTAAGGGTTTAGGGTGGGAAATTATTTGCCAATTCTGACAGAGGAGAGAGGAAAGAGTGATTTGGACAGAAAGGTGAGACAGCCTGGGGGGAGAGTGTGCAGAGACAGAAAGTCTGGATGCTGCAGAAGAGAAATGAGACAGACAGTAGAGAAGGGTTTGAAAGATACTTGCTTTAGAGAGACAGAAACCAGCAAAGCATACATCTTCATTCTATAGCACACGTTTGACTTTCATAGCAGGATTACCTAATGGCATTACTTCCATGCTGCTGAGGAAAACACTAGGGCACTCATATGATATAAAAGCAGTGCTTTCAATTTTAACCACTTCATGACCAGACATAAATTTATGGTCATCCTCCTCCAGAATACCAGATTGGTGGTTGAGTACTTAGAACTCAGCAAGTTAGGTAATTTTGCACTGAATATAAATGAGAGTTATAAGATAAATGACATTTAGTGACATTAATTAACTGATTAAATTAAACCTGATATTTTAATCAGAATTTGTTTATGCAGAGCTTTGGATAAAAAGAAACAGAGTTTAACCTAGTTACTTTTAAAATTCCAGTTACCATAACAACTTCTTGTGGTAGCAATTAAAGGTGGTCTTTACATTATTTTTAGAACTTGAGTTACCATAACAACAGAATGCTGCTTCACTTGCAAAGAGTTAAAATACGTTGTTCTTTGAGAAACAATCAAAATACAAGTGGGGTGCCAGGATTAATACCCCAGAATGGTTGCACAAACAGCATTTTTGAAACACCTCTCGTGTGGCATGAGAGACTGATGGATCTGCTCCAGTGTGACAGGCTCAAGATGTTCCTTGGTTGCTCAAATCAGAAAGAGGTTATTTATCAATTGGAGAAGAGCCAGGCACCAGAGGTATTATGAGCTGTCAGATCTGCAAGGGAAAACAATGCAATAGCAAACAAATTCACCTGGCCTTCAAGTACTTCTGGAGGGTTAGGCAGAGAAATGTCTCTCAGAGCTGAGGTACCAACTCCATGCCTTCTCCCCAGATATCTCTGGTGGGAAAAGTGAAATGCTGACAGATCATTGCAAGGACTTTCTCTTGACTGTGCTAGGCCCTCTTGGAGTGCTATCATCCTTCTGTTCTACCTCTGAGGGATTTCCCTTTTTGTAAGGACAACATCTGCTGAAAGAGAGCAGCCTTAGTTTGAACCACCTGCATAAAGGACTGGATGAAGTTTGGCCCCGCCCAACAAGAAACTCTATGAGATAAAATATTACAAGCCACATGTGCCACAGTGGCCAAGATGTATCAGCTGCACCACACACATCCACACACATGTGTTTATGTATGGCATCAGCTGCACCACACACATCCACACATGTGTTTATGTATGACATCAGCTGCACCACACACATCCACACATGTGTTTATGTATGGCATCAGCTGCACCACACACATCCACACACATGTGTTTCTGTATGGCATCAGCTGCACCACACACATCCACACACATGTGTTTCTGTATGGCATCAACTGCACCACACACATCCACACACATGTGTTTATGTATGGCATCAGCTACACCACACACATCTACACACATGTGTTTATGTATGGCATCAGCTACACCACACACATCTACACACATGTGTTTATGTATGGCATCAGCTGCACCACACACATCCACACACATGTGTTTATGTATGGCATCAGCTGCACCACACACATCCACACACATGTGTTTATGTATGGCATCAGCTGCACCACACACATCCACACACACGTGTTTATGTATGGCATCAGCTGCACCACACACATCCACACACACGTGTTTCTGTATGGCATCAGCTGCACCACACACATCCACACACACGTGTTTCTGTATGGCATCAGCTGCACCGCACACATCCACACACACGTGTTTATGTATGGCATCAGCTGCACCACACACATCTACACACATGTGTTTATGTATGGCATCAGCTGCACCGCACACATCCACACACATGTGTTTCTGTATGGCATCAGCTGCACCGCACACATCCACACACATGTGTTTATGTATGACATCAGCTGCACCACACACATCCACACACATGTGTTTATGTATGGCATCAGCTGCACCACACACATCCACACACATGTGTTTATGTATGACATCAGCTGCACCACACACATCCACACACATGTGTTTCTGTATGGCATCAGCTGCACCACACACATCCACACACATGTGTTTATGTATGGCATCAGCTGCACCACACACATCCACACACATGTGTTTATGTATGACATCAGCTGCACCACACACATCCACACACATGTGTTTATGTATGACATCAGCTGCACCACACACATCCACACACATGTGTTTATGTATGTTCACCACAAAATCAGCCAAGGCTTACACTCATATCACTGTGGTTCCAGGCCTGATTAACGTAACTACTGCTTTAACTTACCTCCAAAGGGGAGATAACTAGCAGCTGTTTGGGATGTGCCTTTTCTAAGGTCTGTATGGATTGAACTTTCCTCTTTTTGTTGAGGTGGATCTTAGGGATCTCATTTAATTGCATGTAGAGCAAAAAGTGGCTTCTGGCCACTTAGAAGTCCTTGAAACTGCAAGAAAAAATCCTTAAAACTAATACAAGCCTATGAAGGATCAGAGTAAGATGCTTCCTGCATCCAGGATCCCACCTATGGTCCAGATCTTGCCTAGAAAAGATAAGTAAGGTGTCCACCAGCATCTTCTACTTGCTACCCTGCTGGGCATTGTTATTCATCAGAGGACATCACAATACAAATGCAGTTCTTCTTACTTTAGTTGTGGTTTCCAGTGGTTGCATCAGACATAGTTTATTCTGTTGTCAAACTGCAGAAAGTGGAATGTCTGAAAGCAGAAACTCCTTTATCCATATTTGCATGCTTCACCACCACTTGCTCATTGACTGCAGAGGAGAAGGAGCCTTCTACTGGATTTCTGTTGTTGCCTTTTGACAGTTGAACAAAAGACAGTGCTAGACATCTTGCGTTGTTCTGCAGTGACCTTTTGTCCAGGCAAAGACCTGCAGGATAAACTGAAAGTAGGAAAAGCAACCCTGCATTCCTGGTTTGATTGCAATCCTATCCTTAATGAGTTTTGAAGAGGAGGAGGAGGGCACACAGGGGAATTTGCATGTGCCCTTGTATATTTAATTAAAAGAAAATAAAAATGTCAGCTGCAGGTTACAATTTAGACCCCCTTCCACCCCCATCTCCCTTCCTTCTTTCAAAGCAAATAGATAAGTCATGTGGAGGAGACAGTTGGAAGGGACAGGACTGCTGCAAAATGCTACCTTGTGCTGTTTTTTTTGCTGGGCTCAATGCAGAATCCTTCATCTGTGTGGTTTTTTAGTGGTTTGCTAGTTCTGACTTCCAGGCAGCTTCCTTCACAAGAGAGATGGGTTGAAAACAGTGTCTTCCAGTGGTAGCCACCTTGGGACCAAGCCCAGCTGCTCCTCACAGCTGTTCTGACATGACACATCTGGTGGTGTGTCTTTTGTGAATGTTCCTTGCCCATTTAGGCCAAAGTGAGCTGCCTTAGTGAAGGCTTTCATGTGTTACACTGGCAACAGCTCATTTTCATAATGTAGCCTAAGGTGTGCTCTCACAGAAAGCTCATCTTGGCTGAGCTTTGTGTGAAGGTCATTGTCTGCTTTGAGACTGCCATGAGAAGCTAGGACTGGGGTGTAGTCAACATGTAACAGAAGAACAAGGCAGCATGAGTTTGCTGTGAGACGTTGACTCCAGCCTTTTGCAGGAATTGGAGTTTATAGAAGGGCCAAGGAAAGCATCCACCTCACATCCTTCGAAATCATTTTGTCTTAGCCCCGCTGGACTACACTGAACCTGTGGCTCTACATTCACCTTTATTACTTGGACAAAAACTGAAGAGAAATGTTGTCATGGGTTACTTTTACCATCTGCTTATCCTTCACTCAGCAAGCTTGTGTTCTGGGTAGTTTGTGCTGTGTGGTGTAAAGTGCTGTGAGAAATCCTAATGGCAGGGTGTAAATGACAGAAGTGACTAGTTCATGTCCCTGCACTCACCCAACACACTTGGAGTCCCCAAAAAAGCACCTATGATCCAGTTGCCCCCCTTTTTGTTTGAATATGCAGCTCCCTAGTGACTGGCAGCCATCCTTCCAAGGGCAAGTCAGGGTTTGTGTATTCTGGAGCTGGTACACTCTTTTTCTTAGGGTGACTTGTCATAGTTCATAGCTAGGTGGGTGAGGAGCCCAGCTTCAGGCAGTGGCACCCTCTGAGGGACTGAGCATACAAACTCAGCCAGTTCCTTCCCCAGCTTCTGTGCAGAGAAGTCAGTGGCAAATGATTGTGGTAAATGTGACAGTGGTAAATGGTTGTGCTGTACACAGACTTACTGCTCGCAGTGGTAATAGCAATAGTGCTCATGATGTTAATTTTTATGAACCTGTTCTGTATACAGCCTTGCAACGTGCTAATCTCCATGGCACCCAGGTACTTCCCTTCTGTATGTTTTCAGCTCCTAAGAAAGCTAGCTTCTCTAGCATTGCAAAAAGGAAAAGCTTAAAAAGATGGAAATAAATGTATTGACAAGTGAGACGAATAAATGTTCCTCTTGCCTGCACTGTACAGAGGTGTTTGACATTCCAAATTATGACATAACTGTAGGAGTAATGGTTGCAGTTGTTGCCTTTGTAAAATGATCTGCAATACCACATGCTAATAAGTAAGACATGTCTAAGTCATTTTATACAGTGCCAGAAGACTAATCCCATGCCATGCATGCACAGTGCCAAAAGTGGTCATATCACAGCAGTAGGATCAGTCCTAGAATAATCACATCCTTAGGAAAAAATCCTCTGTGTAATACAATGAAATCCCACTTAAACAAGTCAACCTTGTGAATCTATTAGAGCAGCATCCCCAGAGAACTGCTACTGTAGCATGCTTCTAGCACAAAGTGGAACACTCATATGTAAAAATGAAGACAGGAGCGGAATATTTACTCAGGTGAAACCAGGATTCTTTTGGGAATCCAAATGAGGAGAGATACAGAAGAGCTGTGATTGCCATGAGGAGGATATCAAACCTAAACCCGTTTGCATACAACAAACCTGTCAGCCTGGTTCTGTGCCCCTAATCCATACAGAACCTCTCTTCTCCTCTGCAGGAATCTTCATTGAGCTAAGACAGGGGATCATCCCCTAATCTAAAGAAGTTCAAGCCCTTGCTGATTTTCCAATTCATACATTCATCTTGAATAGGAACAGGATGTCAGAAAGTCCTGAGGCGACTTTGCAAATCTCATCCTTTAGACCTACAAAATCTGGATTATTTTTTCCCCTGTGTACTTTGCATTAGCTCTAAACACTACCTTTGAAGAAAATGCTTTTGGCAACTTGCTTCTAAGTATCACCACATGCATAAATTTGAGAACTACAAGAAAGCTGCCTCTTTATTGGGTAATGAGACCAGCCTAGCTAATTCAGCTGTGCTACACAGACAGATGTGATTTCCCTGATACCTGGGGCTTAATAATTGCAGTATGTTAGAGCACGTCTAAGCTTCCAAATCACAACAGGGTTTTGTCTATCCATGCAGAGTGTTGTCCAAATGTACTTGTTCCTTGCTTTTCTTCCACAGAATGGTACTTTTTACATCTATGTACTGTCACAAAGAATAAGTGGAAGTTTACAAACATATGTGTGGTTCAGATATCCTCAGGGTCTCTTAAACAGCTGCTGAGCTTTCTACTTCCAAAGAAAACTAGGAAATTTGAATAGGGTGAAGCCAGAACATACATGGGATGACTCTGCTTTCCTTGGCAAGGGGGAAACATGACCTTGAATAGTTTCCTAGGCACAACTAAGAATTCATCTACCAGTACTTGGAAACTCATCCTTTACTGCTGACTGCAGCCAGCCTGCTGCTGACCAGTTGGTGGTTTGCAGCTCAGCCCTGGGGCAGCAGCAATAGAAGGAGGGCATTGCTATCAAAAGACTGCTACACTCTTCTGCCGTTCCCTGTTCAGAGCAGGCCACGTGTGCTGTGCTGGGGAATACACAGTTAGGGACTTGCAAAATATCAGCGCTTGGACTGATGGTCCTGCCCTTTGTTTCTCTTCCTTCTGGTGCTCTTAAGTCCTAGCTGGTCACCATATAAACCATACAGATCTGGACAGATCCCTGAAGTACAAACTTTAATGGGTCTTGACACTTCTCTGCCTTGAGAAGTATACCTCCTGTATTTATGGTCTGTCTGCAGAGATTTCATGGAAAAATCCTCCCAATTCAGTAAACAGTTAAAGGATGAACACAAGTTCCCTCTTTCTTCCAGCACATTTACTGAGCTTGAGAATCTGCCAGCCCGCCCTACAAGGGGGTGCACAGGGTATGAAGACAGGTGAGGAGCATGGATGACAACAGCATTCCCACAGTCTCAGCGCACACTGTTTTCAGACAGGGTTTAGTAACACGTTGTTTCATAACAGGCTACTTAGGACAAAAGGTTGATGAAGGTTCCCTGTGTAGGCAGAGATGACATACTTGCTCACTGAATTGCAAAAATTCTTATTCACCCAAGCAGCTCCTGAACCATCTATAGTGCTGTGTATGGAGTATGGTGGAGATTCCAAACCTCTTGGTAGTCCTACTGTACAGATGACTCTGCTGTTCCAGAAATCCCCCTGAAGAGATGACCTCTGCAGACTATAAGACCTACAAAAGCATTGGAAACAGTTAATGGGTTTTGCATGCAGTAAATGGAATTTATTCAGGATGGAACATTTTGTGGCTTAGTCACTGAAAACAGCTTGAAGTTATTTATTGAGAAGATTTTTGTTTGTGGGCCAGGACAACGGCTGAGAAAGATCAGATTATTTTCAAAAGTGAATAAATCTACCCATACAGATTTTCTTCCTTCCTATCCCTCTTTCCCTCATTCCTCATTTTTCTGTCACTTTGTCTGTTGTCTTGATTTGCCGTAACTTTTCCCAAAGCACGTTTCATAAAAGAATGTCAGCTAATTAATTATTGTTTCAACATAATTCTTATTCAAGCCCTTTGCCCTCTTGGCAGCTCTGTAAAGCGTTCTGATGCATTTCCCATTTGCTCAGTAAATATTTCTTTCAAATAATGAATTGAGAAACAAGGGAAAGAATGCATTGTCTTTATGGGGAAAAAAAAAGAGCAGTAGACAGGAGATAGAGGAAAAACACAGGACAAAGTCACTATTTAGAGACTAAACACAGGTCAATACATTAAATCCCATGGGGGCCCCCCAGTTTAGGAGGGACATTGAGATGCTTGAGCGTGTCCAGAGAAGGGCGACGAGGCTGGTGAGAGGCCTCGAGCACAGCCCTACGAGGAGAGGCTGAGGGAGCTGGGATTGTTTAGCCTGGAGAGGAGGAGGCTCAGGGGAGACCTTATTGCTGTCTACAACTACCTGAGGGGAGGTTGTGGCCAGGAGGAGGTTGCTCTCTTCTCTCAGGTGGCCAGCTCCAGAACAAGAGGACACAGCCTCAGGCTACCCCAGGGGAAATTTCGGCTTGAGGTGAGGAGAAAGTTCTTCACTGAGAGAGTCATTGGACACTGGAATGGGCTGCCCGGGGAGGTGGTGGAGTCGCCGTCCCTGGAGCTGTTCAAGGCAGGATTGGATGTGGCACTTGGTGCCATGGTCTAGCCTTGAGCTCTGTGGTAAAGGGTTGGACTTGATGATCTGTGAGGTCTCTTCCAACCTTGGTGATACTGTGAAAAAAAATGGAGTGGCAGGCTCTGTGCCTAGTACAGGGTAGAAAGGAACATGTCAAGTAATATTACTCTACTGTTTATTTAATTTTTTAATTTTAGTGATTTTTATTCCCTGATTCCCTGTGAGTCAACATACCCCCTCTGGAGCTGCACCATTTGTCTTTATCCTGGTGAGGAGGGAATCATCCCTGCTGAGGCTGACATGCAGTGCTGCAAATTAGCACTAACTGCTGTTCACCAAATGATCTATCTGGCCCTTTCATTTGGAGGCCAGATTAACATCCCTCTACCTGCTCATCTCTCTGAATCCCCCTTCAAGCCCTGGCCAGACAAAGCAAATGACCAGCACAGAACTCTCTTTCCACAGGGTAAGGGGAGGAATCAGCTGTTTGCAGTCAAGACAACATCAGTGTCATGAAAGAGGGGAAAATCCAACCACAGGCCTCTTCAAAGTTTCAAGACTCTCTTCTGGTGTCTGAGCATCACTTCACATCTTGATCCAGTTTGATGAGAAAGACACCTCTCAGAAATCTCCAATGATGTGAGTAAGGCACTGTGTGATAGGGAGTGAGAGGCATGAAGCAGGGACATTGGCGTCTGCCTGAACACGACCCTGAAGGCGAAGTCCCAGTGTCTTTGTGAAGCTGAAAGTGCTGCCTTGGCTGCACTTTACCCAGATTAAGGGCTTGGTGCCACTCCAGCTCTTTTCCAGCTGCTCTACCCATACCCATCCTCATGTCCTGCCAGGCAGGTATCTGGTCTTGTTCTGTCAGACTATCCCAGATCACTGTGATCATTTCTTCAAAGACAACTGTTAGCCAGATTAATTAATTTTACTTGATCTGATTTCAGAAGTTCCTTAGAAATCTGCTGTGGTTGAGACTGTCTACTTTGCTTTATTGTGGCAAGTTCTAGGTCCTTGTGTCCTTGAAGTGGGTCCAGCACTCCTCTGGCAAGCTGCAGATGTCTTTTGCTCTTATTTTTCTGCTGGAAACTGAGGAGAGGGGAAAGCATGAGAAGGCAATGTGAGGTTTCACAAGCTGTGGTCACAGTGGTCAGGCAGTATGCAGAGAATAGTCTCTCAGCCAAAGCACAGGGCTTCGAGCCAAGCTTTCTGGATCCATTTGTCAGTTCTCCTACACACTTCCTGGAGAATTTTGAAGGAATCATTGAAGCTAAATCGGGCATTTGCATCCAAAAGAGCAACCAAAGTAGCTTGATTTTTCAGAGGTGTTGAAAGCTTACAGCTTCTGTTCAAAAAAGAAAGATTATTTTGTAGAGGGCAGGAGGTGCTTGCCCTCAGAGCCCCAGTTTCCTCCTGTGGTCTTTGTCTTTCTTTGCCTTTGCTGTCCACATCTGCAGACTAAGGAGTTCAATAGCTAACTGGGAGGGCTCAGAGAGAGTTAATTCAGTAATTTTTGCAAAGTGCTTTGAAATCTCAGATGGAAGACGCTATATAAATGCATAGTATTTGTGAAGATCAGTTAGTAGCACTTTGTCATCTCAAATGATACCAATTATACACAAGGTACATTGATCTATACACTCTGTTTTCATAAAGCGCTGCTGCATTTGATTCAGATTTATTTGCAGAGGTATGAATAATGCTGGGAAGTAGAGAGCTTTGCATAGTCTGCCATTTGTAAAATTGTTTTCCAAGCATTATTCTGTATGCACTGATTCACCAGCCTCTGCACTGGCCTGCTTGCAGGGCCCTGGTGCTCTTCTGGTGACACAAAGCAAGCCTGAACTCTGGTCTGTGTTTTGCCTCATGCTTTTCATAGAATCATAGAGTCATAGAATCAACCAGGTTGGAAGAGACCTCCAAGGTCATCCAGTCCAACCTATCCCCCAGCCCTATCCAGTCAACTAGACCATGGCACTAAGTGCCTCATCCAGGCTTTTCTCGAACACCTCCAGGGACAGTGACTCCACCACCTCCCTGGGCAGCCCATTCCAATGCCAATCACTCTCTCTGGGAAGAACTTCCTCCTAACATCCAGTCTATACTTTCCCCGGCACAACTTGAGACTGTGTCCCCTTGTTCTGTTGCTGGTTGCCTGGCAGAAGAGGCCACCCCCCACCTGGCTACAGTGTCCCTTCAGGTAGTTGTAGACAGCAATAAGGTCACCCCTGAGCCTCCTCTTCTCCAGGCTAAACACCCCCAGCTCCCTCAGCCTCTCCTCATAGGGTTTGTGTTCCAGGCCCCTCACCAGCTTTGTCGCCCTTCTCTGGACACGTTCCAGCACCTCAACAGACCAGCATTTCCTTACAGAACTAACTAAAGCTGTCTGTAAATACACCACCTCAATGCATACTTTGAATTAAAACCTACATATCTCCCATCCATTTTCAGTACACAATAGCATAATTTACCCAGGCCAAATAAAAATATCTAGGGGTGCCACCTCCCCCCACACTAAAAAATAAACACTGCTCCTGTAGCTTTGCCAGTACTTTCCTTTTCAGACTGTGCATATGGCATCACTAAAAAAAGCTACCAAATCATATGGCTACACTCAGAAGCAGCCTGCAGTTTTCTGTGTCCAATATTAAGCTCCCTGACAAAACACTGGAAGGCAAACCGTGAGTTTTATTTCATTGTCTTACTGCTGTCTCCGTGAGTTGCATCTATGTTTCTCCATCATATTCTCAGCCTTCATAATAATTTTAGAAGGCTTATGATATTTGTGCTCTTTCTTTTCATCCCTTGGTTGGTACACGACAGAGAAAAACCCCTCAGGCATCATGGTTGTTGAACAGCTTGAGAACTTGAGGTAATGTGTCCCAGTGGCTTCTGAATGGGCACAGGTAGGCGTCATTAATCTTCATCTAACCATGCAGACACGCTTAGTGTGGTCTCTGCTGTGTTCACAGCCTTTAAAACAAAGCTAAACAGCACCTGTCAGACTTTCTCTGTGATGAAGAGCCACTAGACCTGCCCTTAAAGAGCAGAGAGGTGTTCAGGATGGTGTTCAAGGAAGCAGACAAGTAAGGCCATTACTCCTTCATGTACCTCTTGATTCATGTACCTCTCTGTAACTACGAGAGAATGGTTGTAGTGAGACCAGGATCAGTGTGTTCTCCCAGGTAACGAGCAAGAGGCCAAGAGGAAATGGCCTCAAGTTGCTTCAGGCCCTGGTTTACATTCAATAGTAGGAAAAAGTTATTTACAGAAAGGTTTCAAGCGTTGGAACAGGCTAGCTAGGGAAGTGCTGCAGACAGCGTCCCTGGAGGTATTTAAAAGGCATGTAGATGTTGCACTTAGGAACATGGTTTAGTGGTAACCTGTCAGTGTTGTGTTAACAGTTGGACTTGGTATTCTTAGAGGTCTCTTTCAACCAGAACGATTCTGTGATTCTTTGTTAGTCCAGCAATAGCTGCTGGCTGGTTTCTTCTCAGACCAGAGGTTCGGATGACTCAAGCACATTGTGGCCTTGCCACAGCTGGAAGCTACCTCTGAATTCCTTGCAGGCCACGTTTAGCTGCAGAACTAGAGTGCAGCCCCTCTGCCTGCTAGGTGCTGACAGAATTGTGAACCGGGGCACTGGACAGCAGCCAGAAGAGTGAGGTGACGTGCCTGGAAGAGCTCCTGATGTCCTGCAAAGCCACACAGAGGTTTTGCAACTAGGCATTGTCCCTCACTAGTGTAGGAGGCAGTGAGAGAATGATGTTCCTGTATCTCTGCTGGAAGTCTTTGACTCTGTGTTCTTGAAGACACAGACAGCAAGCACGGAGGCCATTGGCACCCTGCAGACATAATCTTGCAGTTAACTGGAGCTCAATTTCAAAAAAGCCTTTCATTTGAGTACATAACATATCAACTTCCCCACTACCTCATGTGCAACTTAACAAAAGCCATTCACATCTCTGTGACCTCTCACAGTGGCTCAGAGGGTCCTGGGCTTCAGAAAATACCTGGGAATATACAAAGAAATTAAAATTGAAAATAATGTGCTTTCATAAGGTTCCCTCTGCATCTGAGAGCTGTGCTCTTTGTGAGCCTCATCTATTTAAGCACAACTGCAGAAATTAAGTTATTGATGGAAATATCTGTAGGATACTTTGGGATGAGATTTAACAAGGCCAAGTGCAGAGTTCTGCACTTTGGCCACAGCAGCCCCAAGCAGCACTACAGGCTGGGCACAGAGTGGCTGGAGAACAGCCAGGCACCTGGGGCTGCTGGTAGGTAGTAGGCTGAGCATGAGCCAGCAGTGTGCCCAGGTGGCCAGGAGAGCCAATGGCTTCCTGGCCTGTATCAGGAACAGTGTGGCCAGTAGGACAAGGGAGGTTATTCTGCCCCTGTACTCAGCACTGGTCAGACCACACCTTGAGTCCTGTGTCCAGTTCTGGGCCCCTCAATTCAAAAGAGATGCTGAGATACTGGAACATCTCCAGAGAAAGGCAACGAAGATGGTGAGGGGCCTGGAGCACAAACCCTATAAGGAGAGGCTGAGAGGCTGAAGGAGCTGAGGTTGTTTAGCCTGGAGAAGAGGAGGCCCAGGGGTGACTTCATTGCTGTCTACAACTACCTGAAGGGAGGCTGTAGCCAGATGGGGGTCAGTCTCTTCTGCCAGGCAACCAGCAACAGAACAAGGGGACACAGTCTCAAGTTGTGCCAGGGGAGGTATAGGCTGGATGTCAGGAGGAAGTTCTTCCCAGAGAGACTGATTGGCATTGGAATGGGCTGCCCAGGGAGGTGGTGGAGTCACTGTCCCTGGAGGTGTTCGAGAAAAGCCTGGATGAGGCACTTAGTGCCATGGTCTAGTTGACTGGCTAGAGCTGGGGGATAGGTTGGACTGGATGATCTTGGAGGTCTCTTCCAAGGTGACTGATTCTATGATAAAGATTTTTGGGTGTCCCATTTTTTTCTCAGCCACATTTTATCCCCTCCTTTCAAGTCCATGCCAGAACATTGGGTTTAAATATTTGATGGCAAGATAATTGTTTTATTTAGCTTATAATTGAGCATCTTAGAACAAGAGAAGGGTTTTATGTGCAATTGCACAACATGACAAAATGTTCAAGAGAAGAGTTTTATGTGCAATTGCACAACATGACAAAATGTTCAGGTCATAGAATTGATGTCTGGCTATTGACACAGTGGCAGCAAAGTGAAATTCAAGGCATAACCCAAGAGCAAAGTGTAGTGTAGCAAATGCAGGCTGTTTATGGGAAGTGAGGGGACTGTGTTGAGTTGGACACCTCTGAAAATGGGACAAATTTATTTCTGATTTCACATGTAGTAATAAATCTGCCATAGTTTCTGGGAATGACATGGGGCTCTTGGGATACTTTTACTTACTTCAGGCCTATGTGCTGGAGGTCCTCCTGACCCTCAGGTGCTCAGGCAAAAGTGGTGTGGTTTTCCAAAGGTCTGCATTTGGAAATCCTTAGCATCGTTCGATTCCTTACTGTGGCAAAAGAAGTACCCAGTTCAGGAGTTTTATTTTATGGGTGTACTGCATTTCTGAACACTGCAGTTCAATATCTTTCTGAACAAAATTGTTTCAGAAGGGGGAGGGAACACTGTGCAAAATTAATATTTCAGGCCTTTCCTTCTGCTGACCTAAGGTATAACTCAGAGGTAAATAATAAATGTATAATCTCAGTTCAGAGAAAATGTAGCATGCTGAGTACTTGCTTCCTTAAGAGAGAGCTAGTGTAAAAAAATGGGATATTGTAACACACAAAATTATGGAGTAAAGTTGCCTGTTGCCATGTTTACTTATTACACACTTTGAACAAGCCAGTTCTATTAGTCTGCTTCCAGTCTTCTAATGAAGCAGCTGTAAGTACAGCTTTCGTACTTGGTGCATTTTACAATAAAGAACTTCTGATTGGGCAGGGTCCAGAAGCAGAGGCCTTTCACGATGAGTTGAAGCAGTAATTCCCAATAGGAAGCACAGGAGCAAGGCTGAATATTTTTTTTTCTCTGGATGACACTCACTGTAAAAGGATGGAGCTACACATGGTCAGGAGCAAACAGCTGTGACTGTTCAAGATTTAAGTGTGTTTCAGCTGCTTGTTACTGCCCTTCAGCTGGAGGTCAATAAGCAAGCAGTGAACTGCAGGATGGGCAGGAGCACATCATCTCCTGGTCCACTTACATAGCTGTTAACAGTCAGCAAGATCAGTTTGTCTAAATTCCACTCCTGCAACTGCAATTTTAGCAGCACACTTATAATCATTGGGAAGTGACTATGCAAAATGAGGACTAACTTGGCAAGATTGTGGTGAAGCAGTCCCCGACTTACAACCTAGAAATAAAGCATGGAACACAGAATTGGATATGAGGAGGCTGATTTTCCAGAGTCGGTAGCGTGGCCTTGTACAGCACATCTTTGATTCTTGTGGTGAGAGGTTGGACTGGATGATCTTGGAGGTCTCTTCCAACCTGCCTGATTCTGTGATTCTGTGATTCACAACAGCATCTCTGGTAGCCACTGAGATGACTTCACCAGGAATTTTCACCTCTGTGATAATAGGTAGGTCTTCCAGGCTTAACTACTGAGGAATCAGAGGGAACAATGCTCCTGTTTGTTTAAAGGAGCGAAAGGAACTGTAATGCTTAGAAATGTAATGAATTGCTGCAAGACCCAGATCAGAATTAGAATGCACACAGGCCATTTATAAGGCTCTTTCCCTCCTTTTTTTCTTTAACTTAGTATGGTTTCAGCCTATTTGAATAAAGCTTCAGATGTATTTGGATTTATTTGAGCTTGAATGATGCCATGTGATATTCCTGGGATTCAGAGAGGACTTTGGGATTCTCATAGGTATTTTAAGCTGAATTTTAATTGGAAAGGTGACATGGATTGTCACACAAACAGAAATTGCCATGGATACCAATAGTGTTAATCCAATGCCTTGACTAACTAATCCTGACCTTATTGTGCTCAGTAAAGAACTAAGCAAAGATTTCTGCAGGTTGCTTGGTTTTCCAGCTATGATACTAGCCACTATCTAACCCAGTACAGCTTGAGGAATTTGCATGGATAATGGCCATGGATTGAACAGCATCCCAGAAAGCTACTTTTATAGATAAAGCCTTTTGAAGATCACTAACAGAGTGCAGCACAGGGCTAGCTCATCTGAGCTCTGGGATGAAATGGAGATCTTATGCTTCCTCTTTCACACAAGAGTGCAGAGACAAGATCGACACACCAATTACTGCAGGAGGTATTGCATCAACTATCAAGTTAATGAAATTAAACAAGTCCCTGGAGCCAGCTCTTTTGCTGCTTTGTTAGTAGACCTTTCATTCAGATCATTCTCCCATAGCTCCATGAGAGTCTGAATTCAAGAGCTACCAGCTGAGGAGCCATCTTAGCAGATAGATTTTAAAGCAGGTGCAGGTCAGGCCTGCAATCCAAGCAGCTGAAAGGATTTGCAGCTTCTCCATCAGGTTATATGGCTAGATCCTGTACAGTTCTCTGTGTGTGCATGTATAAAGAACGAAATGATGAGCAGGGCAGGGAATTCAGCAAGTAGCAGTTCTGTGAGGAGGCCAAGTAGCTTGTCCTTAGCAGCAGGAACAGGTCCAAAGCTGGGTCTGAATGACTTGAAAGCTCATTTTGCATTCTGCCAATCCACTTTCAAGCTGTTGTCTCTCCGTGGAGGCAGTTCCTGCAACTGTATTCCCTTGGACCCCATGTTGTGAAAGAAGGCCAGAACAAGCAATACATGCTCCCAGAGTCCCTCAAGGGCAGCAGGAAGGCTTTTGCAAAAGCATTTCCCTGGTTGCTGTCACCTTTTGCACAGGGATTAATTTCGCAACGACCTTGAGAATTCTTTGGTTTCGGCTCTTGGAGTTGTGCCTACTGCTAAGTGCTGGCTCTGCTCAGACACGGCCTGTGCTCTCCCTACAGTCTCTGAATTTGGGCAACTTCCATTTCCCTCTTTTCTCTTAAAACACAGTACCAACGTGCAGATTGCAAGTGAACCAGAACACATCAGTGTCACAGGCAGAGAGTGCTCCTGTACAGAATAAAGTCTTTCACTTGGAGTGAGCTGTGAGCATCACTCTGTAAAACACATCCTCTAACAAAAGGCTCCCTATGTTGCCAGACATTCCTCTAATAGCTCTTCTTGCACAGCAAATGTGGAAAGATGGGAAGGTGCATTGTAGTCTGGGGCTCCCCAGTTTCCAGCAAGGTTTGAAGGGGAAATCAGAGTCATAGGATGCGTCAGGTTGGAAGTGGCCTTTAAAGTCCAACACACCCCCCTCATACACACACTGCAGTAACCAGGGACATCTTTAACTAGATCAGGTTGCTGATCCCATCCAACCTGACTTGGAAAGTTTCCAGTTATGGGGCTTCTATCACCTTTCTGGTCAGCCTATGCCAGTGTTTCACTACCTTGATTGTGAAAAAAAAAGTTAAAAAAATCTTTCTTGTATCTAGTCTAAATTTCACCTCTTCTAGAACAAAGCCAGACATTTCCCTTTGTCCTGTCACAACAGGAAAGATTATCCCCATCTTTCTTACAGGCCCCTTGGAAGTATTGGAAGGCTGCAACAAGGTCTTTCTGCAGCCTTCTCCAGGCTGAACAATCCCAATTCTCTCAGCCTTTCTTCAGAGGAGAGATTTTTTCATCCCTCAGATCATTTTAGTGGTCCTCCTCTGGACTCACTCCAATGTCCTTTTTGTGCTAAGGACTCCAGACCGAGATGCAGTACTTCAGTGAGCAGTAGAGGGGCAGAATCACATCCCTCGACTTCTGGGCTGTGAGAGCACATTATTGGCTCATGTCCAGCTTTTCATCCACCTGACTCCTCAGATCATTCTTTGTGGGGCTTCTCTCAGTCATATCACCCCCCAGCCTCTGTTGGATTTAACGACCACCCTAACTCAAGTGCAACACTTTATACTTGACCTTGCAGGATCTCATGAGGTTCACACAGGTCCTTTTCTCAGGATTGTCGAGGTTCCTCTGGTGTGTCAACTGCACAACTCAGATTGCTGTCATCTGCAAACTTGGTGACAGTGCACTCAATCCCACTATGTTATTGATGAGGATTAAGCACTGGTCCCAGTATGGACTCCTGAAGGATGCTGCTTGCCATCAATATGAGTTTGGACATTGAGCCATTGATGACTAACCTCTGGGTCTGACCATCCAATCAATTCCTTATGCATAGAATAGTTTACCCATCAATACATATCTCTCCAATTTAGAGAGAAGAATGTTGGTGGGGATTGTGTCAGAGGCTTTACAGAAGTATATAGAGAAGATATCCATAGCTGTTCCCTTGCCCACCTGATGCAGTTACTCAATCACAGATGGCCACTAGGTTCATCAGCCATGCTGTCTGTCTGCAGCCACTTCCCCGTCCTCCATGTGCCTTAGTATAGCTTCCAGGAGGATCAGTTTTGTGATCTTCCCAAGCACAGAGATGAGTTCCCCACGTCCTCCTTTCTACCCTTTTAAAAATGGGTGCAATGTTGTTGTTTTCCAGTCACAGGGACTTTTCTGACCATTATGACTCTTGAAATATTGTGGAGGGTGGCTTAGTAACTACATCAGCCAATTCCCTCAGGATTATGGGATGCATCTCATCAAGTGCTGTAGACTTGGGTATGTTCAGGTTCCTTGGTTGGTTACAAAACTGACTGAAAATGAAATAAAAAGGTTTCCCTCCTATTCCTGGTTCCTAGTGTAGCCTTTCATCTACAGTCTTCCTTCTTTCCCCAAAACTGATAATACTCTTACACCAAGTGTCCCTGTAACAGCTCCACACAAGCATGCTTTAAGACATGAGAAAAAACAGATAATATGTGGGGATCTCCAGCTGCTTATATCTGATTTATGGAATCACAGAATCACACAGAACGTCAGAGGCCAGAAGGGACCTCGAAAGATCATCTAGTCCAACCTCCCCTGCCAGAGCAGGACATTCCTTAGCAACATATCTAGGCCTTTCCCAAATACACAGAGTAACTATTCTCTCTGTAACACCTGAAATATTGACAAAAGTTCTTAATGAAATTGTCTGCTACCTCTGTTTCTTAAGCCCAGTCCAACATGTTAAATCGAAAGCAATCTTTGACCTACACCAGCTTCTTCCATCTTCATGTGTCTCCTTTGGCTACTACCATGATGGTTGGAAAATGTGCCTACAAGAAAGCTGGGGAGAAACTTCTTACAGAAGCATGTAGGAGTAAGGCGAGGGGCAATGGTTTTAAACTAGAGATTGGGTAGATTTAGAATAAACATTAGGAAGAAGTTCATTACTGTAAACGTGGGACACTGGAACAGCTTGCCCAGGGAGGTGGTGGAGGACTCATCCCTGGTGGTATTCAAGGTCAGGCTTGATGCAACATGATCTCTTTGGGGATTAGAATCATAGAATCAACCAGGTTGGAAGAGGCCTCCAAGGTCATCCACTCCAACCTATCCCCCAGCCCTATCCAGTCAACTAGACCATGGCACTAAGTGCCTCATCCAGTCTTTTCTTGAACACCTCCAGGGACAGTGACTCCACCACCTCTCTGAGCAGCCCATTCCAAAGGCAAATCACTCTCTGGCGAGAACTTCCTCCTAACATCCAGCTTATACTTCCCCCAGCACAATTTGAGACTGTGTCCCCTTGTTCTATTGCTGGTTGTCTGGATGTTCCTGCTTACTGCAGAGTAGGGTGACTAGATGACCTTTAAAAGTCCCTTCCAACACGGAACATTCTGTGATTCTATGATTTGGCTCTGAACAAAGCTAATTTGGGTTATTGCCATGTAGTTGAACAGGGGGTTGTGCCCTTGGAAACTATTCTCACGATCTTTATAAATGTCCAGCAGTAATGTGCAGAAAGATAACAATGTATTTAAATTATTGGTTTGTTTCTTTATGTTCCTAGAACACAGAGACAATGAAACTAGCCTAAGGCTGTCTACACAAGGCAGGCAAGAATAACAGACCAGTGGACAGACATCTGAGCTACTGAAATAACGCTCAAGAGGTAAGTCCTGTGCATCTGTTCATCTGTGAAGCTGATACTGGCTGCCTCTCAGTTCAACACATTTCTCAATGGCACTTTCGTTCCTTTATATCCTTTTTGCTAGCCTGAGGAGAGGCATCTCTGTGCTCAACTCCTGTCAGAAAAGATGAGCTACACTGCTGATTATTTGCTGCTGGGAAAGTCATTCTAGTGAACTGTAAGAGAAATCAGCAGCCCAAGAGTGCTGTTGACTGCAGAAACACACAGATCTAAAACAAAGGCACACACACACCTTGACCAAACCTGCTGCTTTGGGGTGATAGGTGATTTCAAAGGGATGTAGGAGTGAGGGTTCCAGTACTCATGACAAATAAACCGGAACTGAGTGTTTAATTATGTTATCCTTCATGAAAATCACAGCCAGCATTTGGAGTCCTGTGTTTTGTCAGAGTTATGCCACCAATATACTTCTGTTCTGATGAAAAAACACTTCAGTGTAGCTGCCAAGACTGTTCGTCTTACCTATCTCCTGTGCAATGCCTTGGAATTCAATCAGACCCCAGGCTAAGTAGTGTGAGAGATGGAGTAGACAGCCAAAGAAGACCTCTCTGATCATGTATCTAGATTTCAGTCAGGCTAATATGCAAGCATGTTGGAAATACTCTGCTTGGCCGTGCCTTTGAAATGCCACTTGTGGAGGAATAACTGGCTTGCTGAAAGGAGACTTGGATGACACTTTAATCCGGTGGCAGAAGGGTTTGCCCGGTGGTGTTGCTCTGAGCTCAGAACAGGGCTGCGTCAGCTCTTCTGAGCCTAAGGTGCAAGAGATCTTTTAAAGCCAAGGATGGAAAGCAGGGGGAGGACATAAAATAGGATAGTAAGAAAGTAGTCAATTCACGAGGCCAGAACAGATGGAGATCCATCCCAAAACATAAACTCTCGGTTTGTGGTGGCTCAGGGAGGCAGCCAGACACAGCTCGCAGGTGATTTCTAGGTTTCCCAGGAGCACCATGAAGCACAAGTAGTTTAGAAACTTCCACTTTGTGATGGTTTGCATGTTACCAGCCCCCCCACACTTAAGAAAATCACCCAGACTAGACTCAGTGGCTGGAAATTAAAGAAATGAAGCTATATTTACAGGTTAGTACATTATACAAGCAGGTATTTACAGTATATACAGCTATAGACAGAATATACAAGTTAAAAAAAAAAATACAGCAACACAGCACCCCTCCCAGAATCCAGAGTCCCCAGGAGGGGTTCCCAACCACCCTTCCACCTTCTTTCCACCCCTCTACCTTATCCCAGACTTTGCCTTATGTTCAAGGTGAGTTTGGAGGATCAGCCAGGGGGGTTAGGAAGCAGACGGATTTGTTAGACAGCAAGTTAGGGAGAGAAGTGCATGCAGCCAGAGCCAGAGAGCAGCTCTGTTATCTCTGTTTGTGTTTTGGTTTTATACATCTCAGCAAGCCTATGAGTGAAGTAAACATCACCATTGTTTCCTTTTTACAGCCTAGAATCTAATTCTTCTCGCCAAAATATCCCAGCTAGGCTCAAAGTAGCATACATCTTAAAGTAGTTGTCCTCCCTTTTTGCAGTGATTCTCTGCATGCATTGAAGTCAGTGAAAACATTTTTATTTTATTGTCCATCATCCATAAGGCTCTGGCTCAGACTTGTTTTCAAAGTGAGGGTTTGATTTTTCTGAGTGCTTATCTCTTCAGAAAATCAGGTCCATCTTGTATGAGCATGTGGTTCTTCTTATTTGTCATGAAACTAAAAATAAGTTTCGATGGAAAACAAGTATTTTATCTTCTCTTTCATACAGACAACATGTAGAACTGCCCTTGGGGCTTTGAATACATTTACATCCTTTCACAATTAACCCTAATGAGGCAAATGTGGCATTTTTCTTCTCTGAGCAGATACACTCAAAGCTGCAAAACACTCAGTGTTTAAATAGATCTCATTATATCAGCTACACCAAATCTCTCCTTTTCATATACAGAGGATTAGACTTCTTTCCACTGTCATGCAACATTAAAATAGGAAGGCATACACAAGGCTGACATGGATTTGACAAAAAATTAATGATTTGTACATCACTTTAATGCTTCAAATTTGCAATTCATGTATGCTTATTAGGTCATAATGGCGCTGTTTGAGAACAGAACTGTCATCAGACTGCTCTGGTGGCTTCTGGGAGCAGAGATAGAGCCCTGATTTCCCCTCGTTGGCTCCTGGAGCCTGAGCTGTAACCTGGCAGATCTATGACACCATTTTTTCTTGCACAATTGTTTCCTGGATGTGGTGCTTTAATCTATCAGAGTTATGATGGCATATCTCAAATAGCGAGCTCCTGGATCCAGTAATACATCCTGGTGGAAACAGCATCCAAACACTATATCTCAGTGATTGATTCCTTGATTTTAAACTGTCACACTCTATCTCATAGGGCAGCTGTCAGCTTCCCAGATGCATGAAGTTGTATTTATGCAGTGAGCTAGGGAAAAATAAAAAAAGCCAATTTTATTTACAGATAAGTAAGGTTGTAAAACTTAGGAAAAACAAAAGGGGATTCAGAAACATGTCTACATTTTATTTTTCATCTGAAAAGCCTGACATATCTCTCTGTTGCAGGAGAACAAAACTTCTCCCTCATTCATAGATCCTTTTGGTTTTGTACCAGTGGTGCAAAGACAAAAGCTGTCACAACAGAGGAAGAGAAAGCCAGAAAGCACCTTCACAAATGGGACAAAGGGAAGCAGTGTATCTTACAGAATTATATCAGTGCAGAGCATTGAGCTGTGTGATAACATGAGCTGCTGTCCTTGCTGACAGCAGTTCTTCACTGGTGCCCGAAGCTGCATTACAGTTTGAACAAAGGTGCATTGTACGTGAATTTCACAAAGCATGCAGTAATAGAGGTTATTCCTTCTTGGAAGTCTCTTCAGGGAGAGTGTTATAAGTGGCATGGGCTGATTCAAGCTGCCTGAGAACAGTATGATCTTTCAGTCAGCTCCAGATCATAAAGGAGTCTTTTCAGGAGACATATGACCTTTGTGGTTCTAGAAAACAGGAAGAAAGGGCAAGCATGGATGAACACTCAAAGATCATGGGATTTCAACAATGGTTCTGCAAGGAACAATTTGTTTAAGACATCTGAGAGGCAAATCTGGGAGGTCCGGGTACCAGCTCTACTGCCTTTGGGATCCCTCTTTTATACTTCTCTTTTGGCACATTTTCATTTTCATCAATCTTGTCTGTCTCTTATTTCTTCTTTGTCTACACACACACACACACACAGAGACATCCATTCACTTGTGTTTATGGTCCAAATTGTACTTGTGTTGAGTGTGCATCTTTTATGTTCTACAGCCAATGAAACCTGGTCCCATTAGGCTGTTTACCAGTCCAGTCTTTCCTTGGCCTATGTATCTGCACTGTGCTTTGTAAATGTGGGATGTTTTCATCACATTAACAGCAATAACATTGTTCCCCATCCATTTGTCAGCAGTCATTTTTAAGAAACAAGTCTATAAAAGTTTGTTTTCTTTGGCACTTTGCATGGTAGAAGCAGCAGCCTTCTTTTAGCTTGGTGGTTTCCTTGTAGAAAAGCAAATTCAAAACACATCTTCCAGGCAAAGCAGCCCTGTTCATAATCTCATGTTTCATGTACAATCAGCAATCAAAATGAAAATCTAGAGGATCTGTTTACTCTGTGAACAGAGTGCCAGGGTACATACTGGGTAGTCTAAGAAGTGCTGACATGGCAAATCTTGGAGCAGTGACCAATTTTGACCACTCTGCAACATCTTTGTGCGAAGTAGTAATGTAGACAGTATGGACTACAGAACAGCTGTAGGTTTTATACTGTATCTCAGAAACCCAACAGAGATTAAAGCTCTCCTGTGGTTGCTGCTGCATACCCATCATAAGAGATGATACCCCTCCCAAAGCTTGCAGTCAAACAGACAAGACAGATGAAAAATGAGAAGTAGAAGAGGCACACAGAAGTGAAGTGATATGCCTGAGGTCACACAGCAGGTCAACGACAGAGCCAAGAATAAGAAGCCTTGCCACTTCTTGCCAGCATGATGTCCATTACCTAAAGCTATGTACAGAATTTATCTGCGGCTGAAATGCTCACAGCTTTCTGCAGGGCTGCTGCCAGCAGCATCGCACATCTGTGCTGGGAAGAGTGCCTCTTAGTTTCTGTGGGGAGCACTGTGCACAGCCACTGCAGGGCTTAGGCACAGGGCACTGCACTGTTAGTCTGTGCTGCTGTCCTGACACTGGTTTTTCACTGACGTGGCAGCCCTATAATGACAGGGAGAGGTAAGCGCAGCCCTGATGCACAAGGGATGTTCTTCAGGTCATCACTGCTAAACACAGTATTTGCCAGCAGTGAGACATGATGTGTTTTGCTGATTGGCAAAAAGTCTTCCTTGCTGTGTCACTCTTTAATACCTATGATGTAAAGACTATATTCTTTTTGCACGAGAAGGCCAAAGACCACATGTGAACTTGAAATATTTGTGGGCCATCTTTCAAGAGCTTGCAGTGAAGATGTTCTGCCACTGCTAATCCAGGTCAGAAACTGCTTCCCCACATGAGTAAAATAAATAAAGCAAACATTCAGCACAAGACAGCATAGGATAAAGACAAACTGTCTAATGACTTCTCCAGCTTTTTCTGGCTTTTCTGAATGAAGTCTGCTCCTGACAGGACAAGCAGCTGGAGCCAGGCCAAAGGAAGCAACAGCAAATCCAGACAGAAAGTACTTGTCATATGCACAGTTCAGATTGCCCTCAACTAGTATGGTGAGGTTTTGTGCATATCACATCTGATTTAAGACCTGTATCTTTTTGTCCTTCCCTAGAAGTTGCATGTCACATGGTGCACCAAAACAGCTCAAGAATATGCAATGACTACAAGGAAGTACAAGGTGTGAAGTAGGAGTAGGTAACAACATCAAGGTGTGCCACTTTGTGCTTAGTAACAGTCCTAATCTGAGAAAATTGGGTAACACAGTCCTTAGGGTGTTTCATTTGCATTAGGTAGAAATTGTGTCCTGAGTCTCTGGATAAAGCAAACTTGTCAGCAAACACATGAATACCAGACTGACTTTTCCAGCAGTCCTTGACTAAGTAAACCTATCAAGACATAAAATCCCTGCCTTTCCAATGGAAGTCAGCAGCACTTCCTACAGGGACTTGTATTTGGAGAAGTTCACCATGCAGGGAGGGAAATAGATTGCTGCAGAGGCAGGGAGTGAAAATATTGCCCCAGGTTCAGTTCAGTTGTCCTCAGCATCCTCACTGGTTTTTCACAGAATTACTGCAGTGCTGGGTATCCAACTAGTGACACAGTGGATCTGGATCCCACAGGTAGCAAACATCCACAGCCACAGGAGCTGTCCACAGCAAATGCCCACCGCTGTGTCAGAAGCACCTGCCCACTGCCCAGTACCTGAGAGACTCACACTAAGTGGCACTTCCATCTGAGCTCCTGCACTTTCTGTGGTTCCAATTCCAGCTCTTTTAGAAGTTCCTTCCTCTGGTCAAGGAAACCAAGGACCATTCCAAACATTCCTGATGCTCTGCTTTTTCCTTCAGTTTAGCTGCCTCCCATTTCTGCACCTCTGTCAAGCAGCCTCCTCCATATGCATGTTGCCTCACTCAGAAAATGTGACTATAATGCATAATTTGTATTAATGATGAGAGAGATTGAGTTTCTTATTTATATTAATTGCTGATTAATGTTTTAAATGTCTCTAGCACTTACAAAGATTTTAAATGAGAAGTGTTCCTTTCTGTAGTGTCTTCTCGGAGGGGGGCTCTTACTGACTGGCACTGACTAACTGAGAGCATACCATGAGGTTGTTTACATGTTCAGGTCTGTTACCACAAAACAGGGAAATCACTGGCAGAGCTTCCTTCAGGGGAAAGAATTATATCCCAGCTAGTGCTATGCTGAGCTGCACATTAGGAGTTAACCCCCCCACACATTCTGTAGAGATCTTGTGTGAGCCCCTTAGCAGCACTGCCAGCTCTACAGAGGGCAATTGTTAATGTCTGTGCTTGTGGGTAAGGAAGTCAGTGACCTTTTCTCTGCTAAAGGAACTTCTTTAAACCTACCTGTAGGACTACCAGGGAGCAACATCTTGCTCTGCTTTGGCAGCTGGAGGCTGGAACAGCTTTCCTATAACTAGAGCTCCTGTATTGTTTAAACATGTAACTTTGTCCTGCAGCTCAGTGTATCACCCCTGAAAGCGTTTGGCCCAGCTTTTCAGCCCAGCCCTGTGAATAGCAATGACTGTTTAGGAGTCCAGCCAGTGACCTCTTTGGGTGGTAGAAGTGGTCACAAAGCCCAGCACAAGAAACATGCATGTTCTGAAAACCTGGTCCACATGTATGAATTTGATAAGCAGGATAAAATTTCTGCCTGGATATATCAATGTACCTATTGCACAGGAACATTTTCCCAAGGGGAAAGGGGAATTTTCTGTCCACAAAAGCTGTCTTTGAATTGTGTGAGTTCATTCATACAATTCAGGTGGCCAAGAGAGCCAATGGCATCCTGGCCTGCATCAGGAACAGTGTGGCCAGTAGGACAAGGGAGGTTATTCTTCCCCTGTACTCAGCACTGGTCAGACCACACCTTGAGTACTGTGTCCAGTTTTGGGCCCCTCAATTCAAGAAAGATATTGAGGTGCTGGAACATGGCCAGAGAAGGGCAACAAAGCTGGTGAGGGGCCTGGAGCACAAATCCTATGAGGAGAGGTTGAGGGAGCTGGGCCTGTTTAGCCTGGAGAAGAGGAGGCTCAGGGGTGATCTTATTACTGTCTACAACTACCTGAAGGGGCATTGTAGCCAGGTGGGGGGTGGCCTCTTCTCCCAGGCAACCAGCAATAGAACAAGGGGACACAGTCTCAAGTTGTGCCAGGGTAGGTATAGGCTGGATATTAGGAAGAAGTTCTTCACAGAGAGAGTGATTTCCCATTGGAATGGGCTGCCCAGGGAGGTGGTGGAGGCACCGTCCCTGGAGGTCTTCAAGAAAAGCCTGGATGAGGCACTTAGTGCCATGGTCTAGTTGATTGGTTAGGGCTGGGTGATAGGTTGGACTGGATGATCTTGGAGGTCTCTTCCAACCTGGCTGATTCTATGATTCTATGATTCATAGGGGGGCTTATACTGACATAACTATTTCACAAAAAGTAGCCAGCGTGAAAGCTCTTAGGTTGGCTGCACCTGCACCTAGAAACAGCAGTTCTGTCTTCTGTGGAGGTATCCAATGATATTGCTTTGGTACCGCTGCTTTGCAGTTTCATTCAGTTTCTGCATTCTGCTACCAGTGTGCAGGTCTCAGCTGGAAGAAGTAAATGATGTGACCCATGTAGGTCAGTGGGCTGCCCAGGGAGGTGGTGGAGTCAGCGTTCCTGGAGGTCTTCAAGAAAAGACTGGATGAGGCACTTAGTGCCATGGTCTAGTTAATTGGATAGGGCTGGGTGCTAGGTTGGACTGGATGATCTTGGAGGTCTCTTCCAACCTGGTTGATTCTATGATTCTATGAAATACTATTTCACAGAATCACAGAACTTTAAAGGGTGGAAGGGACCTCCATAGGTCATTGAGTCCAAACTCTCTGCAAGGCTGGATCCCCTAGGGTACTTAACTCAGGAATGCATCCAAGTGGGTTTTGAAAGCCTCCAGAGAAGGGGACTGCACAACCTCTCTGGGCAGCCTGTGCCAGTGCTCTGTCACCCTCACTGTAAAGAAGTTTCCCTCATGTTGAGGTGAAACCTTCTACGCTCCAATTTGCAGCTGTTGGTGCTGACCAGCAAAAAGAGATTGGCCCCATCCACTTGACACCCACTCCTCAGATATTTGTATACACTGGTAAGATCTCCCCTCCACAGCCCCAGGTTTCTCGGGCCCTCTTTGTAGGGGAGATGCTCACGTGCTCCAACCATCCGATTACACTACAGCAGTTCGCAGTACGGCTGGCAGTGTGTGCTGTCAGACCACCAGAATCAGAGCCATGTGATACTGCTGGTCCGAGAAATGAACATGAGGCAGAGGCTAGTGCACCCTTCTGGATGTTCCAGAGCTTCTTGTTAGAGCCCTGCATCCCAACTGGAGAAGGGACTTCAATGGCTGTTCCTCACTGAGGTTAGGTCAGGAAAATAAGCTTAAAATAGCCATCTCATGAGTCTACATTCGCTGAATGAACCACAGAGGGAGGATGACAGCTTGCAAGAAGGAACAACCTCTTGCTTTTTGCCCTCAGCTGGGTGGGAGGATTAAAGGAGGAGTGTGGAAGCAGCTGCAGGCAGCCATTATTCACATAAATTTATTTTATCCACATAAAGAAGTTGTGGGGCAGGAGGGTGGGTTTATAGGTATGTCTTCCTGCAGCTGAGTGTTTCAGTCTGGGGAAAGGACAGCCTGGCTGTTACTGCATGCTAAGGTTGCCATCATGAACCCACTCTTCTGCACCCTCCGTGGTAACTGTGAGAGGAGAAAGGTAAGGGGTCAGACTTGCACTCTGATGATGCAAAGTGTAACAGAGAACTGCCTGTTCTAAACAATGTGCTCTTGTTGGCAATGAGCAGGCTCACGAGTTTCATCTGAAACATGTTGCATTAAACCAAAATATTTATCCTAGGATTTTTTTAAAGTATCTATGGTCTTTAACTTGGCTCCTCAGTGACATCTCAGTCTCTGCTTCAGATTTGTGGTCTTTTGGGTAAGACATTGAACCCTGGTTTCAATTAATCTAAGAAGGGTTTGTTCTTTTTTTATTTGATTCAGGCCTCTCATGTAGAAAGAGATATCCCTGTTAGTGGAAGTTGTGTGATGTTTATTTCAGCTCTGGAAGTGCATGATTCTGGAGACTCACAGTGGAGAAGGTTTCCTGGGAAGGCACATGTGAGATAGTGGTCTGGCAGTGGTCTGCTGAGGTGTTTACAGGTTAGACAGCACTTAGGTCAACTGTGCTCCCCACCTAGTGCTTTGTGTTCCTGGAGACAAAATGTAGCCCTGTCCTTCTTGCTGTTATGATTCTTCATAAGGACTAAAATGACACAATTTCCAACCCATTTAACTTCTTACTTCACAGAGTGTTTTAGGATAGTAGGTTTTTGATGAGCTCACACATTTTAAGTTCAGTAAATAAATCTTCCTATTTATTAAAGGCTTTTGATATCTGCAAATGTGATAAATGGACCAGAAACTATAGGCAGTTGGGAAGGGTCTCAGATGCATAATGTGCATAGTGTACAGGAATGTACACTGTATGCAGACCTGTTTTAGGAGAAAGTTAAGACCTCGAAGTTTCTTATGCCATGTTGCATCTGCTGTTTCTCTTCAGCCCTGGGACAATGGACACTGATTGCCTCCCAAATGGGGATGTGCCCAAGATCACTGCTATATCCTGCACTAGAAAAGATGCTGCCTCATCCCTTCTCTGTGCACTGGAGCTTCCCTGGGAGAGCTCCTGTCTGCATGTGATGACCTTTGGCCCTGGGCATGCACAGCACAGCCTCCTCCAGATGTAGTCATGCTCCTGCACTCAGATTGAGTTTGTCCCAAGCAACTTACTGGTCCATGGGCCCTCAGCAGTCTGCCTGGGTTACAAAGCTCTTTAGCATGCACAAAATTATGAAGGATGTAGGACTGCTTGGGGTCTTTAGTTGCATATTTGTCTTGTCACTTGACAGCTGGGGTGAAACACATGTGCAATGAAAATGGGTGTACAAATGGACATTTGAGCAGTGTATCTTGAGCTATTACATTGACTGTCAACTGAACTCTGTGCCCTCTTCTATGACAACTCAGAGAGGGAATAATTCCCAGTGTTCTCCTAAAAGATACAAACAGTTTGATATAAACTGATTTTAACTAGGAGCTATTACAGAGCACTGAGGAGCCACTCCTCAATGCCTCTGTCCAAATGTTGGTTGTGCAGTGTTGATATCATCACTGTAAGGAAGCAGATGATTCTACAATGGCACTGGAAAATAGAGGAAGAAGCTGAATGAATATTTTCAGACCCTTTGACAACAGATTTGCGACCTGGTTTTGGTTTGGGGTTTTTTTTCTCAACATGGCTTGTAGATGGAGGTTTGTTTTTCTTTTTCATTACAGCTGTTCAGGAGTTCCTTTCTTTTCACTGAACATGTGTGCAGAAGCAACGAGTAAAGCTTTCCATGGGCCCACTTTTTTCAGTTCCTCTTTTTGCCTGCTAACTAGAATGCAAATGCTGTGATGAAGTGCTCAAAATACAGACATGCCTATGCAGTGCTGACTTCATCAGTATTCTGCATTTTCATTGGCAAACCCAGAGCAGCCTGCCCATGAGTTTAGTATGACTATTTCAGAGGAAGAGGAGAGGAAATGCCAGCCAGTCCAAACACAGAATATTGAAAAGGTCAGCATAGTAGAGCATGCTGCTATGATTCATAGAGACTTTAAGAGTCTAATATTTCATCTCATGACAAAGATTGTAATGAGAACTGAAAATGGCACAACATTAATTCATCTTTGTGACAAACACCATAATGAGAGTGGAAGTGTAAAAGCTCCAAATATTCGTGTTAGTGACCTGTGATCCTTTTTCTGCAACAGGACACAAACCCCAACTGCTCACTTAGAAGCAGAAATCTAAACCAAACATCTTCTACAGCTACTCAGAAAGGCCTGTTACATGTTTTGATGGTAATGCAAGCAGAGAGCAGCACAAGCTTGCCAAAGGCAGCCAGACCTGCTGTGTGCTGCCCAAGCACACAGCTCACACTAGCAAACCACAGTCTGGCTGCTATGGCAAGACCATGCTGAACTTTGTGTATGCATGTCTGTTTGTACAGTTGTATGACAAACACGTTGTTTGGATGGGCTTTTGTCCCAAATGGTAGAAACTCTCTGCAGATACTGGGAGTTGGCTGGATAATAGCAATACGTTTTTTTATTTTCTGCCTCTGACCAGTTCTTCTGGAAATGGAGGAGAAAGAGGTATGTGAGTGTGGAAAGTGTCTTCTTTTACTACATTTTTAGTAAGTATTTTCCCTGTTATCACAGAATCACAGAATGGTTTAGATTGGAAGGGATCCCAGAGATCGTCTACTCCCTGCCATGGGTAGCGATGACTCTCAGCTAGACTTGGCTGCCCAAAATCTTACCTAATCTGGCCTTAAACATCCCCAGGGTGTGGTCATCCACAATCACTCTGAGCAACCTGTGCCAGAGCCTCATCACCCTGTATTGAAGAACTTCCCCCTAAGATCCAGTCTAAACCTACTCTCCCTCAGCTTCAAACCTTAGTCCTGTCACTAGGCATCCTTATGAAAAGTCCCTCGCCAGCTTTCCTGTAGGCTCCCTTCAGGTATTGGAAGGCAGCTGTAGGGTTGCCCCCAGAGTCTTCTCTGCTCCAGGCTGAACAACTTCAGTTACCTCAGCCTATCCTCATAGCAGAGGTATTCCAGTCCTTGGATCTTCATTGTGGCCCCACTCTGGACTCACTCCAACAGCTCTGCGGCCTTATGACAAGGACACCAGACCTGGAACCAGTATTCACTGTGGAGCCTTATAAGAGCAGGGTAAAGGTGCAGAATCACCTCTCTTGACCTGCTGGCCACACTCCTCTTGCTTCAGCCTAGGATATGATTTGCCTTCTGGGCTGCCTGAGAGCACTACTGGCTCGTGTTGAGCTTCTCATCCTTAGAGTCATGGCAATTTTTCTTATCCTCAGGGTCAAGACAACCTAAGCAGAGCATGAATTACAAGTCTAATTTTATTTTGTTGGTGGTTTGCCTTATATTTTTCTTTTGAAAGGTTAAAAAAAACAAAACAAAACAAAACAAAATAAAAAAATGACAGAGACAAGAATTGGCAACTGGACTGTGGCAGCATTTCTTGGAAACGCTGAAATTCATTAAATAACATAATAGACATCTATTCTGGAGTAATGAGGGACTGTAGTGTGTCACTGCAGATCCCCCTTTGCTCTTCCTATACTCTAGAGTTTTCTACATGACTCATCACTTTGTTTACCTCAGTCTCTCCCTAACCATCCTGATCCCCTCCCCTGAAGAGGCTGAATTATGATTATGTGTCAAGCATCCTGACACAAGCTCTGGATGTCTGATAAAAAAAAGGAAAGACGAGTACTGGCATTTTCTAGAGGTCTGGCCCAAAACACAGCTTAGCTAGTGAGACTCAGCTGTGAAGAGCACCTAAAATGTTGCCAGAGCAGGGTAATTTTTCTATCTGAAAAGATAGAAAATCTGATTCCTGCCAGAGCAGGAATCTGCCATGGAACGTATCGCATTAACAAGACAGATCACACTAACTAGATTCTTGTTGATCATCTTTTCCCTTTGTTTCCACCCGTGCTTGCAATTGCAGAATTTCCTTCAGGCAATGGAAGCAAATTTACTTGCTTAAGTAACATTAAGAAAGTATTTAACATATATTTAGCAGTGTCACAGTGCAATTTAGCAGCTGGAAACAAGGAGCAAATGAGCACCATGTGACATACCAGCTCTTAATGGGCCATCCACAAGTGCTCCGTGGAGTGTAGTTAAGAATCGGTGTCTTAGCCCACGTTTTAAAGAAACCCATATTAATAAAATACTCTGTCTCTCACCTACACACACATGCAGACACTCAGAGGTCTGTGTTTCACGTTGCAAACTATATAGACAGGAGATATGGGAGCCACTGATGAACTGGAGCCCTAGAAAGGACTGCAGCAGCTGTTTCAAAGCACACAGTCACACTACACAGCATGCTGGAGTAGGAAGTGAAGAGAAATATTGAATCAGGTTGTAACCTACAAGAGGAATTTAGATAAGCACAAGGAACTGAGAAAAGCAGAATATGATCACCCACACTGAAATTTAATTAGACCTCTAGAGCTTCCAGCCTCTTACAAAGGGTGTCGTAGGATTGCCAGCAAAGGCGAGCAGTTACTATTCTTGAGCTTGGCAATGTACAAACATGCAAGATGATATAATTTATATCCCGGAGACTTAACAGTTTAAAGCCCCCAATTAGGGTGTCAGGAAGTAAAGCAGAGTAGAGACAAGTGGGGAAAGGTGGGCTGGGAGGAGGGGAAAGCATGCATGATTAACTGATGCTTTTGGCCTTAGTGAGACTATATGCAATGCTTGAGGTCCAAATGTGTGTATATATCTTCAGGGTCAGAGCTTCCTTGAAAATAAGCTTCTAAAAGATGAGTTAAAATGGTGAGGAAAGGGATGGTCAGAGGATGCTGGACAACAAACATGTATGCATAAAATGCAGGTTTTCTGTAATTCTGAGGTTCCAAGTAATTAGTAAAAATAGTTTCATGTTGAAGAGACAGCAGTCTCATGACTGCTGAAGAGAAGACCAGAAGGGTCATGTCTCAGCTGAAACAACCTGGAGGTGAGTGGACATCTGGGCTCACATATTTACTTAATCATAACTTCCATAAATGTCCCACTGTAAAGATAGATTAGACCCTTTAACACCATTCTGGAGCATCAGTAGCTCCAGAATTTTGCTTTTCCTGGAGGTCTGCTGTCAAAATGGAAGCAAAGAAAGTGCAAATATTTGGAACTGAAAACCTGGCCTTAGTTGAAGTTGGTTTTGAAGATCTCTGATTTCAATGAAAAGCCAAGTTTCACCAGTGGTACTCTTAGGAGCCATTTTCAACTTCTGTGACATTTTCAAAGGATTACTTTGCAATTGGTGCCTGAGCTTCTCTTTCATGCTGGAATGTGACATTAATTCATGCTTAATTGATCCATACGCTTCCAGTTTTCTAAATCCAAACAAGTCTAGAAATTCAGTGATCGAGATGATACCTTACAATTTAGTGCCACAGATAGAGTTTCTGTGGATTACATTCCCTTGCAGACAGAAGAAGCAGCAGCTTTCTGTTAAGAAAAACAACAACAAAAATCCTTTTGGAAGGAAGGTGTGTTCTCTGAATTGTACTACCTGAAAGGAGCTTGTAGCCAGGTAGAGGTCGGTCTCTTCTCCCAGACAGCCAGCAACAGAACAAGGGGACACGGCTTCAAGTTGTGCAGGGGGAGGTATAGGCTGGATGTTAGGAGGAAGTTCTTGACAGAAGGAGTGATTTGCCATTGGAATGGGCTGCCCAGGGAGGTGGTGGAGTCGCCATCCCTGGAGGTGTTCAGGGTGAGTCACTTATTGCCATGGTCTAGTTGAGTGGCTAGGGCTGGGTGCTATGTTGGACTGGATGATCTTGGAGGTCTCTTCCAACCTGGTTGCTTCTATGATTCTATTTTTCCAAAGAAAGTTGTTTTAACTGTGGTTGCTTAACCTGAGTTTGATCTCAGAGGGATGTAAGTACACCATGGTTACTTGATTTCTGCAAGCTATAGTTGCTTGCTGCAGTATAGTTGGAAGGACTGCTATTTAGTAAGACTATTGCTGGTCTTTTCTTTCTTCTCCATCAAACAATGTGAAATATGTCCATACTGATTGAAAATATTCAATGTCCTACTGCATGGAAAATGTAAAAAAATATAACTTATATTCTTATTTGAAATTAAGTTTTAGTTAAAAATGCCTATCAATCTTACAGAAATGAGAGATTTCTTGTTCTACGGCTTTGTAAGTGTAAGAATATGCAGATATGTTTTACTTCTCATTCTAGGGAAATAGGGCTTAAAATGTAGAGGGTGTTTTGAATTTACAGAGTCTGAAAGGATAAGCTTATGGCTTATTTTGTGTCAGTAATGAGCAGAAAAAATTGCTTCTCATACTTCCATTTGGCACTTATTTTGTCTTTTCTGCAATTAAAGTGGGGTTATAGTCAAAATTACTCTAAAAATGACACATTTATCCTCTCAGAGTGACTCCTGTATCAAATTTCCCCTGATTATAAATCAAGAGATGATTTCTCTAACTGTCAGCACTGCAAATTCATCCCAGGATCTCAAACTGCAAGCTGCATTCTTTATGCTTATTACAACATCATTTGTAACAAAGACCCAGGAATGTGGATGTGATTGGCTCTGTGAGATGCAAAGTCTAATCCAGCTCATTCCCCCATTGCAAAGCTGGCGGGCACAGCAACATAGGGGAATGGTCTGACATAGTTATGAGCCAACATGTTCTTTTGTAACTGTTGATGTAACTCTCTCATGCAGACTTTCTAGCCCATGATAAACTGTCCAGATTGGACAGCTCTGAAGTCATCTAAAGAACATCCCTTCACATGCTGAATAACCTGCAAAGACTTGAGTGCAGATATGGCCTGAAAAATAAAGATCTTCATCAAAACACAGTTCAATTTGTCTTGTATTTAACCAGAAAAAAGAGATCTCAGTGTCTATTTTGGCAGTTTCCATGTCTCTAAGTACCTGCCCAGATTATTTATTTAGTTGTTTATTCGTCCCAGTTAGAGCAATCTTCTATTGCTCAACTTTACTAGCAAAACAAATCTGCAGTTTTAGGTGCTGCCAGAACAGTCATGGTGCAGCACCCCAGAAGTATTCACAAGTGCAGGAAATGATGCCCAGTAAGATTTATTCCAGCAGAGATGTACCTCTGTTGTGCCTTTTTCTTTTTACATCATGATTTTCCAGTATCATCAGCAACATAAGGACTCTGCTGCAGATGACTCTGTAGGGCAAGACAGATATTCCCAAAGTCATCTGTCCCATCCAGAGGTCATTGCCTATGTGGCAGGTTTAGCAGGATGAAGTAGTCCACAAGCTGCCACTGCTCCTTGCAGCCTCTTAACCTCAAATCATTAACAAAATGAGGCTTGTTCTCAGTTGTCAGAGCTGGAATTGCTGAAGACCTGTTGTCTGCTCCACTCTCCTGGCTGTGCTACAGGGAAAGAGAGCACCATGAATCAAAGATCTGGGCTCATAGAGTCATAGAAGCAACCAGGTTGGAAGAGACCTCCAAGATCATCCAGTCCAACCTAGCACCCAGCCCTAGCCAGTCAACTAGACCACGGCACTAAGTGCTTCAGCCAGTCTTCTCTTGAACACCTCCAGGGATGGTGACTCCACCACCTCCCTGGGCAGCTCATTCCAATGGCAATCACTCTCACTGTCAAGAGCTTCCTCCTAACATCCAGCCTATACTTCCCCCGGCACAACTTGAGACTGTGTCCCCTTGTTCTGTTGCTGGTTGCCTGGGAGAAGAGACCAACCCCCAGCTGGCTACAGCCTCCCTTCAGGTAGTTGCAGACAGCAATGAGGTCACCCCTGAGCCTCCTCTTCTCCAGACTAAATACCCCCAGCTCCCTCAGCCTCTCCTCATAAGGTTTGTGTGCCAGGCCTTTCACCAGCTTCATCACCCTTCTCTGGACATGTTCCAGCACCTCAACATCTCTCAGGCTTCTGCCATCACAAGGACATGAGCCTGTGCCCAAAGATTCAGGATGTAGGTCACCTACATTGCTTCTATCTACTTATAGTCCGTAGCACAGTGAACTCAAACCCTGATGTTAAGAGACCGACAACTGTATCGTGTCAAGCTTATTTATCAACAGCTCCAGGTGTGGAAGTCATTAGCTTTATGTTTTAGGCAGCAATTTAGTTGCTGCCACCTCACCAGCCTGCTGAGACATCTTCTAGCTAACTATGCTCATTCATTAAGTGCATGCCATCAGAAATGCCTGCTCTGTGCTAGTGTAGTGTAAACTTAGTTGGCAAATGAAATACAGAAGTCATTATTGTTGCAGTAGTACTGGCACGGGAGAGAGATGTTAACTTGCATACAGACTCAATAATAAATGAAATGTTTGACAGAGAAAAATGAATTGGCAATGCTCCTCCATCCTTCTGAGAAGCTGCCAGTGTATCCTCCAGCCATGGGGTCGTCACGCTGACAGTTACAAAGAGGCTTGGTGAAAAAGCTAATATAGACTGTGTTGGCTTGGCCATTAATTCTAGACTTCCTTTTCTGGGCAGTTTGTAAAATCTAATCAATGAGGCATTTTTCAAAAATCTATGAAAATTGTGAGCCTGTAATTGTGTCTTCCTAAAGTAATAACAGGGGAACTGGCAAGCAAAGGTGAAAGCTGCACAATGTGCCTTTCTTCCTGGCCGCTGCTGGAACATGTCTTGTGAGCACAAGCTTTTGCCATTATGCAGTGAACTCACGCAAAGTGCTCACTGATATAATGAAGAACCTGGAAACTTCAGCTGCACTTCCCCTTCTCTATTCCCATGACATATATATGGTGTTCATATAAAGTTAATATCATGGTTTTCCCCTTGCCTTTTCCCCACATATTTGAACTGTTTATTTACATACTGATCTTTTATCTCAAATTGTATGGCAGGCTCTATACATCTGAAGATTGGCTGGTTCCAGCCTTCCTGTGCTTGGACTACCTCTTGAACTTTCTCTGGTTACATCATTATATATAATGATACATTATTAGTGCCATCAAGGCATGCAAAGTTGCTCACAGTGCTTACACTAAGTCTGACAGAAGCCAAAAAAATAAAGGAAGGTAATAGTTTAAATAAAGGGGGAAATGGAGATGACATTGAGAAGGAAATGAATTGCAGAAAGCTTTATGAAATGAATGCTTAGATGAAAGAGAACTCTGAGGGAAGGAAAAGAGCCTGTTGGACTTGGAACTGGGGCTGTTCCAAAACAAAGCCCCTACTCAAGAAAGCATTGCTGTTTAGTGTTTAAGAAAGAAGTTAGACGTCTGGGGGGCTTAGGGAGACATGTACATAAAGACATGCTAAGAAGGAAATGCCGATAGAAATCTAAGTAGAGGAGAGCAAAGAGGCCTCATAGCTTGTGTTCAGTAGTGTCAAAGTCAGCAAAGTAGTGAAACATGTAAGGGGGAGATTAATGTTGGTCATACATGAAGTTCAGAGAAAAATGGTGATTTGAGTGAGATTTCCGGGGAGGGATGTTGTTTTCTCCTAAATAAACCAGTATACTTATGGGAAGGGAGCAGATGGGCTTTTGAACTTTTCTCCAAGGCTTTAGTAACACTGTTTGGAGACCTGATGGAAAAGAAAAATGAACACCTTTTCCACTCTTACTGGTTTTGAACCCTTCACATCCTTAAATAAATGGCATATTGCTTGCACCAAAGTTGTAGAGCATAGACTTGAACATGAGGCTTTTGTGCTCCAAATTGCTTGCACCAAAGTTGTAGAGCATAGTCTTGAACATGAGGCTTTTGTGCTCCAGAGGAATGTGGAAGCTAATCCATATCCTTTGTCACCAGCTCTCCATTTCCCTTCTGAAAGGGTCCCACATTCTCCTTAGTCCTCTCTTTCTCTATTCATCCCTGCAGGCCTCCTGGCGTTCTTACCTGACTTCCTCTTTTTTTGGATTGCATTGCTCCTGGGCCTGGAGGAGGTGATCCTTGAACATTGACCAGATTTCCTGGGTCCTCCTTCTTTCCAGAGTTTTTTCCCATGGCACCCTGCCAAGGAGGTCCCTGGAGAGATTGAAATCTTCTCTTCTGAAGTCCAGATCAGTGAGTTTGCTATGCACCCTCCTTGATGCCTTGAGGATCTTAAACTCTACTGTTTCATGGTCACTGCAGCCAAGGCTACCCTTCAGCTTCACTTCACTCACCAGCCCCTCCTGGTTGGTGAGGACTAGGTCTGGCATAGCACCTTTTCTTGTGGGTTCCTCTATCACTTGGAGGAGGAAGTTATCATCAGTGCGTTCCAGGAACCTCTTAGATTGCTGGTGCTCTGCTGCGTTGTCCTTCCAGCAGATGTCAGGGTGGTTGAAGTCCCCCATGAGGACCAGGGCCTGTGATTGTGAAGCTTCTCCAATTTGTTTGTAGAGGGCCTTATCTCTTCACCTTCCTGATCAGGAGATCTGTAGCAGACTTCTAGTATGATGTCACCTTCCTGTTCCTTCCCTTTAACCTTTACCCATAAGCTCTCTGTTTTTACATTGCACATCCCCAGGTGGAGCTCCATGGACTCCAGTTTATCACTGATGTAGAGGGTAACAGCCCCCACCCCTTCCCTGCCTGTCCCTCCTGAAGAGTGTATAACCATCTATCCCCAAGCTCCAACCATGAGATCCATCCCACTATGTCTCAGTGATACCAATGACATCATAGCCCTGGAGACTTGCATGTATTTGCCATTCTTCCCCATGCTCCTTGCGTTACTGTAGTGGCATTTCGACTGTGCCTTTATTGGAGCTAACTTACTGACAGATTTTCTCTTACTCTGATCTTTGGGAACTCTTTTCTCAGTCTGTACTCCAATCCTAGGGTCAGATCCCACCTACCCTCAGGCACCTCTGTAGTTATCAACCTATCTCTACCCCTCATGGCATCACTACCATGTGGATTACCATGTGATGTTTTCCTGTTGGCAGCCACTACCTGAAGGGGATCTGGCTCATCTCTGCAAGACTTTCACTGCATTATTTTGTCCCCAGCATGCTGCTGGGCAGCAGGTTGAGAGCCCTTACTAGTCCCCCATTGCTCCCACACTGGTGTGTCCTCCCATACCTTGCCACATGGAAGCCTGATGACTTTCCCTCCCTCCCCCTTCATATCCTGTTTAAAGCCCTGTCAGCTAGCCCTGCAATCTCCTCCACAAAGACCCTCTTCCCCCTTCAAGAGAGGTGTCTCCTGTTTGGTGCCAACAACCCTGGTGCTGTATAGATCATGCCATAGTCAAAGAAGCCAAATTTACGGTGGTGACACCATCCACGGAGCCATGTATTAAAAGACTGTGTGCAGATGCTTAATCCAATGTCTCTGCCATCAGTTGGGATAACAAAAGATGATTTGTGCCCCTGAGGCTTGTGCCACTCGTCCTAAGGCCCTGAAGTCTTTTTGATTGTCCTGGGACTAGCAGTCATTATTTCTTCTCCTCCTACATGGATAATCAGTAATGGGCAGCAGTCCATAGAGCGCACCAGGCTAGGAATTTTCCTGGCAACATCCCTAACCCGGGCTCCAGGTAGGCAGCACACCTGCCTATGAGAGCACACCTGCCTATGAGAGCACACCTGCCCAACATACTGGCCCCTCTGCTCCTCCCAGAAGTGAATCCCCTACAACTGTCTATTGCTCTCCTATTTCTTTTTTGTTGCACTAGTCCTAGTTCTTGGTGCTGGCTGACATGTGCTGGGCAGCTGAGCAGGTGGACTTTGCTCTCCATCCTCCTCTGCCTGATCCTCAGTTTCTGGTGCCCCATATCTGTTGTGCAAGGGCAGCTGGTAAGACTGAGAAGACCAGGAGGGGGCTCTCCTGCCTCTGTAGGGGGGGACCTGCCTCCACTCCCCCTCATCTCCTGGGTCTCCTCCTTTACCCGTTTTGTCTGGGTAGCAAAAGGAAACAGAATCCTCCATTACTTGTGCAGCCCTCACCTGCTGCCTCTCTCTCAGGGGATGGTACAGCCTGGCTCCACCAGACCATTTCCCTTTCATAATCCCATAAAGACCTTGGTCTTTCAACTTCCTCCTTTAGCCCAGCCACCATACTGAGCAGGTCACTCACCTGCTCACACCTCACACAGGTTTCACACCCACCACCTTCCGTTCCAAATGCTAGGCTCAGGCATTCTCTACAGCTAGGGGTCTGGACACTCACACATTTGTATGAGGCACCAGTCTGGGTGCCCACAGTATTTGCCCAGGTTACAACCACAGCTAATACTCTGGTGTTTGTGTTTTGAGGGTTTTCTGTTTGTTCTTCCTCCTCCAACACGCTGCCAGCTGGGCTCAGCAGAGAAAGCTGCTCCCTTCCTGAAATGGGGTCTCGTGCCACTGCTGCTTCTCTTTTTTCTGTACACAACATCTGCCATACTAGCATTAACTGTTTTATTTTGCTCTGTCTTCTGATTGCTGTATTATGTAAGGATTGTTTGATTTTTCAAAAGATGGGAGACATAGAAGTAGAGTGTAGCCTGTGGACTAGACTCAGGACTCTGTTGGTGATAAAGACCTCGTTATTCTTGACATGTAACAGACAGTACCTGCTTCAAGGGGCTTGTAGAATACATACGTAGAGAAAATACATCTGAGTATAGCTTTTTTCTCTCCAGAAAAAAAGAAAACCAACCAACCAAACCAAACAAACAAAACCCCCAAACCAAAACAAAACCCATGCAGCCATTAAAACTTCCAACAACCTTTAATTTAACTTAGATAAACCATAGCCAGAGAAAACATCTCCTTTTGTCCCTGTCTGGCCCAATCAGAGTATATTGCACATGTGTGTGTGCTGGAAATTAATAATCATATATCAATTAAGAATAATAATTTCTGTATGAATATTAATTTTTATTATTAATGTTCAAAATTTGAGGAAATTATTTGAGATTCTTTGGATTTTGGTCAACAGGAAGTAATTGCACAGAATTAAAGAGTTTAAACATCCAGAACTTGAAAAATAGTAATGCAGAAACAGGAAAAATTCTAACTGGAGTCTTAGTATTGACTCCAGTGTATGTACTCATGATGCTTTTGGTCCCTGAGTAAGTCTCCTGTATCAAAAACACTTTCAAACTCATGATAATGATCCCAGGGTAAAAGACAAAGTATTCCAGGCAGAGGAAGGAGGTGCTGCTGAGCTGCTAGCACAAGCTGCATATACCTGGCTGCCTTGATTCCTGGTTAACAAGAAGCCACAAAATGGCAAAAAGGCAGAGGCTCAATGCAGAAAGGCAGGATATAGAAAGGCATGGTTTCTAAATCACCTCCCTTTAAATACTTCAGTTTGAAAATTAAACTGGCCAGTAGGCACCAGCATCATGGTTCTGGCCATTGAATTCAAAGCTTGCTGCCTCCTTTGACCAAGCAGGCACATTGAGTGCAGCACAAGACACCTGACATGTGGTGCTAAGCCCCTAGCCCTCAGGGCTTTGCTCATCTGGCTCAACTTCCCCAGGATTCCCTGCAACAGAAGGAAGAGAGCAAGGACTAAACCGGCCTGGCAGGATTTATGCCCTACCAGGACAGTGTGCACGTTTCCTATGGTGTATATGTTCTCCACTTGCACAGGATCCAGCTACACAATTGAGCATCCTTGTATTCAATATGCCAAATTATTTTATCTTAATATCCCACTGAATAAATGCAAATAAAGAACAATCTCATCACACAAACATCAGCAACTCTTGTAAAGTTGTACTTGACACACAGATTAATGGTATCTTCACCTGCCGTAGCTAAGCTGCAGTCGTGGCTGGTTATGCACGTTCAGCCCTGCCCATGCTGACAGACCATAATTCAGCCTAAGCTGTGCAAAGCAAGGCAGCTTATATATGCTTGTTTCAGTTCAGCTTTCTATGGTGCACACTGATGGCTGGTAGATGGTAACCTGCAACACCACATTTTAACTTCTTTATCCTGTCTCCTTGAAAGCAACTTTGTAATACAGTTTTACTACTGGACAGATGTTGCCTCAGTTACAGTGTGAGGTAGAACAGAGTTTAACAAAAGAAATAGTAGGATAGGGAACCAACTGTTAGTGAAGCTGTGAGTTCACAGTATCACAGTATTATCAGGGCTGGAAGAGACCTCACAGATCATCAAGTCCAACCCTTCACCACAGAGCCCAAGGCTAGACCATGGCACCAAGTGCCACGTCCAATCCTGCCTTGAACAGCTCCAGGGACGGCAACTCCACCACCTCTGCTGTGTCTTTGCCTACACTGTTTGAATCATCCAGCTTTTTGAAATAAAATGGCTATTTCAAGCTGCATCTTACAGCTACCTTAGCTGTCAGAAATCATACATGAAATAGCCTTTTTTCCAGAGTGGGTTATTAATCACTCATCCGGTAAATATTACTCTCTCCATTGATTATACTGTGATTATATTTCCTCTTTAAATGGCTGTTAGAGTTGGGTATAAAGAATTTATTTATTTCCACTGTAGATAGACCCTGTACCTAAGTGCTTAGTTGTTTTGAATTAGTCACTGCACTTTTCACAGTTGAAATGCCAAACATGATGTGTTTCTGGGTGAAGTCTGGCAGCTGTCTCAGTCTTTCTTCTCTTCACTTTTGAGCCTTCCAAGGAAACCTTCAAATCCTATACAATGAATTTAGAAGTTATTCATACCATCCTCTTGTTCAGAGATGCAACTTGACTTTTTGCAGCAGCAGAAATTCTGAAATAATTTTCCACAACAAAAAAGGCCTCAGCTCAAGAGAAGCGATTTTTATCAGGTAAATAGGGTGTTGGATGACCTGAGTTACAGATACAGCTCTTCCCTGCCTTGCTTTCTTCCAGCATTTCATGCACTGTCAGTTGAGGATAATGAAATCCCACACAAAGTGCTTTAAAATTTGCAGGTGGCAGTAAAAACTCCCTCCAATCTAGCCTGTTCCTCCAGGTCTCTGTGCTCTCTCTAGATAGAAGCTAGCAAAAGAACTCCCTATAAATGCTGTACAGCCCATGAAAATTATCACCCCACAGACAAACTGGCATGTGGTTAATTAATTAGAGTGAACGCTAATTAATTAAGAGGCATCCTCAGTGATTTTTGTCCAGAGCCAGCTCAGATGGAGCCTGGCTCAGCAGCACTTGCACAGCCTGAGGCCTGAGCATGCTGCCTTGCCTTCATACAACACTGTGACTACGTGCTCAAAGGAATGAGCTCAACACTGGGAGCTCTCCTGAGTGTGCTCTGTGGGGTTCTTTCCACCCTCTGGGTACCCCTGCAGAGCAGAGTGCTGGCTCAATGGCGATCTGGCAGCCCGGCACAGACTGTGGACTTGATTTGCTGGCCGTCTCTACTCCTTCCAAACCCCTCTCTCTTCCCCTCCTCTATTCCTTTGGCAGTACAAAGCTCTCCCACCAGCCAGCTGAAGTTTTACCGATTCTTTTGAGGATACTCTCAATACCCTGCAGACCAGCAGGGGATTTTCTAGCTGCAGGCAGCCTTAGAGCCTCTTGCAGTACACCGGCCTTCCCATCACTGTGCTTATCATCTGAGCACTCAGGCTTTTGATGCAACTGTAGTTTGTCTTGAAAAGGACCAGTACATGCAGCAAGAGGTTATTCAGGCCATGTAAGGGTAGGAAACTGTCCAAATGTCTTTCCTTTAGATTCTCCTCAAAGACACTTCTTAGGTTTGTTGCTGTGTAAGAAGGCAATCCTAGCAAGTCTGTCCTTGGAAATTCAAGTTCCGTAAGCCTGGAGAGGAGGATGAAAGGTTTAACACTTTTCAAATGTCTAAGCTCTTATCTGCTGTGTGTGTGAGTGAACAATAGTCCTGTGGTCACTTTAAAAGAAGCAGCATGTTACAGGTTAACTGATGAGCCCACATGAAGCAATTTGAATGGCTCTGACAGTGATCTGTGCCAGTTTACTAGAACACAATCATGCACTGTGTTCTTTTATAGATGTGCTATGTCATCGATGGAGGAGAAAAACAAAGCTGAGCTTAAAATAAAATCTTCAAAGGTACAAGAAAAAACATTGAATGAGATAACCTGAAGCTCTGAAGTTATGCTGAGATTCACTTATTCATTATCTTCAAATTAGGAACCACCTGTTCTTCATAACTGTCTGTTTGTATGAATGAGGAGCTCTGAGTTTAATTAATAGCATGTGTGGGTGTAACAGCCTTCCCGACAGCAGTGAGATTATTAATGGACATCTATATTGAAGTTCTTTGCATTTTTGAAAGGCTAATTACAATGTAAATTTATTTTTAAATTATTGCTTTGCTGTGGGCTGGGAGTTGTCATTTATTATTAGGGTTTGGGGTTTTTTTTCAGATCCCAGGAAAACATTGGTTTGATTCTATAGGCAATCAACAGACTCTTATTTTTCCCTAATTTACACTTCTTGCCCATGGTTCAATGTGCTGTAAAATATGAACCCATCTCTAGATTCATTATTTTTATAGCTTTTTGTATTGTTTCTGCCCTGCAACATTTTAAGGTTTTGAAGAAATGAAAACCAAGCCTTTAAAAAACAGACCTGAAGCTGAAATCTGGAGAAGGCAAACTCATGTTTCAGAAAATGGCTCCCACTGAATTCCTGGTACTTTAACATTTCAGCTGGTAGTTTGTTGCACATAGCAGGCAATGTTTGCAACATTAACTCAAGTATGCTGGATGCAAGACCATATTTTGTTACAGTGAACCCAGAAAAATATCATATGTCATTTGTAGACATGCACAAGGAAAAAACAAGTCTGAGGTGGTGGCCAAGCCTGTAGCATGCCCAGCCCTTCCCATGCCCTGCTGTTCAAAGTACATAAAAGATAGTTCTGGCCCATACTCTGATCCAAGGTAATGCATGATTTAAGTTCTCCCTGTTTGCTCACCTGAGAAGATTGAATTTTGGCCTGTAAAAGTTTTGAGGTGTGAGCCTGAGAGGTGCCAGCAGTGTAGATTAGTCAGTGAAGGCTCTCACAGACAGATGAGGGTCTTTGTTTGCAGGCAGAGGGAAGAGAAAGGCAATGAACTAGCACATGCAGGACCTATTTCTGCAGTAACATGGGAGAGTAGCTGGCTGATAGCAACACTTTACTTTGGTATTTTTTATGTTGAGGGTTATTAGATGAAAGAGCTGCAGCCTGCTTGTTATTGGCCACAGGGTCACTTCTAGGCTACTAGGAAATGGAAACATCTGATTCCACACAGATGACATTAAAGACCTATCTGATGGATAACCTAAAGTTTACAGATGGGGACAACAGGAAAAGATACAGTATCTGGTCCCATCTGAAAGATGTGCAGATCGAGGTAACTCGATTGTATACGGTAAGCACTTTGCTCCCATTGCCACCAGTAGAATTCAATTAAGAGCTATTAGCATAATAAGGCATATAAGGGTTGCCAAAGTGCAAGGAAATTATAAATCATCTGCCCACGAGTACAATGGGACTGGTTTGACAATTTTTGTTCTTTCCTGCTCCTTCCTCATTTAATAGTGAGCAGTGATGAAGTGTTGATCTGCCCAGTGGCATTTACTCTTTACCTTTTTCTGAAGCAAGAACTACCTCATAGAGATTTCTGAGGCCTACATCCATAATCTATCTGCCTTAAGGCTGTCTTGAAAGAAAAGTTGCACTATATGAAAGACAAGATTCACTATATAGCTCTTGTTATGAAAGTTGCACAGTTCGTGTATTGCTGGGGAAAGCTACGCACAGCAGGGATTGTTTGGTTGTATGGGAGGTCAGATTAGGTATTTGTTGAAGTCTCCTTGGTCTTATGCTCTGTGACTCTACAGTTTCTTCACAGAGCATTGAAAATAAAACACAGCTGTGAATTAGAGTAAATTTCTACCTTCTCTGATAGTCCCTGAAGGAAAATTTATGTGGATATTCTGAGCCCTTATAAGAGCCCTGCTGACACAGGAGCCATGTGTCCCCAAAGGATTTGCCACTCCCTGTACATTGCCCTGATTTGGGCTCGCTAACTCACCTGCTCTCTTGCTTCAGGTATGGGCTGGGGGTGGATGGATATGGATGTCCCCCCCAGAGATGCCTGTCATAATGCAGAGTTTCTTCCCCCTGGCTATAGGTTCACACATCTAGAGACGTGGTGGCCTTGAAAGCCAGCAGCTGCCACAGGCTATGAGAAGAAAAGTGATCTGTCCTAACCCTGGATCTGCCCACATCCATTACAGGGGGTGGAGTTTTTAAAGAAGGCAACTGGGAAGAAGTTTTCATTAGATATGTTTAAATTCTTAGAGAAACAATAAATTGCAATTAAATGGTAATTTAGCTTAAATGTAACTGTTGCAAAAATAACCTAACAGATTATTATTATTATTATTATTATTATTATTATTATTATTATTATTATTATTATTGGCTCAGGGTGGGACACAGTCTCAAGATGTGGCAGGGGAGCATGGGCTGGATGTTAGGAGGAAGTTCTTCTCAGAGAGAGTGATTGGCATTGGAATGGGCTGCCCAGGGAGGTGGTGGAGTCGCCGTCCCTGGAGGTGATCAAGAAAAGCCTGGATGAGGCACTTAGTGCCATGGTCTAGTTGATTGGCCAGGGCTGGGTGCTAGGTTAGACTGGATGATCTTGGAGGTCTCTTCCAATCTAGTTGATTCTATGATTCTATGACTGCTACTACTGTTACTATAATAATACTTAGTATTGTTATTGCCACTATTTTTATACTTGTTGAGTTTTTTTTGGTGTGGCTGATCAAGTGTTCTCATTTAGCCAAAAATTGAAGAAAAATGTCTAGAACATGTGAAAGCATTTTTGTGGCCAAGTCTCTTGACATGGCCATTTCAATACAGGGTAGACTAGGTTGGTTCCCAAGGTGATCCTCCAAGCTGGTAATACTTACTAGCACTACAAAGACATTGTGCCACTGCTGACCTTCTTTCATCTCCTGAGATGAAAAGTGGTATAATCATAGAATCTAAGTTTTATATTTATTTTATTCCATAGTCCAGCTAAGGGCATGTTTTGTGAAATGACAGAAAATAGCATGAGATTTTCTTTTTAACTAGTTTTCCTTAGATAATCTTTTGTCTGGTTTTCATATGTACAATAAGGTTTCCTTCCTTGCTCTCTAGCTGTGTAGTCATTCCATTTTGTGTTATTAAAACTGAGAAGAATGCCTCTAGGTGAAAAGAGACTTATTAGGGTGTTAGGTCTTGCTCTCAGAATAGATCCTGATTTATGTGTTACAATTTGGGAATGATATTAACTCAAATTTCCTTTGTAGTATGAGAAGGTGCACGCAAATTACACAAAAATAACTGTGATTTGACAAAATAAACCTATTTTGGTTTAGCTACACCCTCTTTAAAGTAGAAACAGCAGAAATATCATTAAATTATCTCACACACATACATTAGTATAAACTGTTCCCTGACTGCACCATTTTGGAGAGAATTATTAGAGAAGCAGCTGGTGGTGTGTTTTTATACACCGAGTTCATCTCGCTTCATGCTCATGTGGCTCAAGTCAGTACAGTGCCAAAGTTTATTTAGGAACAACTTTGCACACTCACTTTGCAGTCTGAAGTTTAAGACCAGTTCACAGATAGATTGAACTGTTCCAGTTACTCTCAGTTTTGTCTGAGTTAAAGGATCTGAGGGTAGATCAGGGGTGGATAGCATTATTTCGTGTGTGGAACTGCAAGAGGTTGTATATCACATTTTCTCATGCTTTGCATTTGAAATTTGATTTGATTATCTTCTTGTGGAGCGGAGTCAAATGAATATGTTTTCAATTTTGCAGTGAATTGCTCCAATCTGAAATGGCTTTTGTAAGTTTCTTGGCATCAATAAGTGTAAGTGACTGTGGTTTTGAACCCAAGACTCATAAGGATGGCCATGATATAATCATTCCTCCCTTTTCCCACACATTCTCTCCTCAAGACTGTGGAATATTCTGAGTTAGCCAAAAGATGCACATGGAAAAATAGCTTTGTTTTGAATAAATGTGCATAGAGACACATAAATGCAGTGTTTATTACTGTGGGGTAATATTTTCAGGCTTAATTGTATACTTACATTCACATATTTTAGTCCCTGAATTGAATCCAGTTTTCCAATGAAGTTGCTGATTTAGACAGTTAAATTTGCACCTCTAAACTTATTGGAACACTGTAACTGTAGAAAATGATGAGGTTTTTAAAAATATCTTCATTATTAGAGCCAAATGGATAATTGATTTTAAAAAAGATATTGTCATCCTTTTGGTTTTGGTTTTGGTTTGTTGTTGTTTTGTTTAGATCCTGCTTAGCAAAGTTCTCACTCTTCCCTTTCCCCAAATTTAGTTTATATCTGGACTTGATGATCTGTGAGGTCTCTTCCAACCTTGGTGATACTGTGATACTGTGATATCAAGTTAAAAAAAAATCTAAAAAGAAGAGACAAGGACTGAGATTCAGAAAAATGTTTGAAGAGACATTGGTGTTACCCTCTGTGCTAGTTTGAAGCTAGCTAGAATGTTTTGGTGAGAAGGATTAGATCACAGGCTGTGAAAGAGAAACAAAGGTGATGTCTACTTCACTCATAGGCTTGCTGAGATGTATAAGAACAAGAATCAAAACATAGATAAGGGAGTTAGCTCTCTGCTTGAGCTCTGGGCTGCATTTCTCTCTAACCTCACCCTCTGTCTCTCTGATTAATCCACTTTGCTTCCTAACCCCCCTGGCCGACCCTCCATTCTTCCTTGGGGCACAAGGCAACGTCTGGGGTAAGGTAGAGGGGTGGGAGAAGGTGGAAGGGTGGTTGGGAGCCCCTCTTGGGGATTCAGGTTTCTGGGAGGGCTGTTGTGTTTGTATTACCTTTTACCTTGCATATTTCTGTATATAACTGTATATACTGTAAATATCTGCTTGTATGTTGAGCTAAGCTGTAAATATAAGCTTCATTCAAATTTCCAGAGCTGACTGAGTCTAGTCTTGGTGATGTCCAAAGTGTGGGGGGCAGGTAACACCCAAACCACCACACTCCTCCAGTTCAGCAGCTCAGTATCTGAGCACTTCTCTGAATGGCAAAAAATGGTTTCAGAACAGTAAACTTTAAGCAGGAACCTCTTTTTGGTGACTTTTCTAGATAGGCTATAACTGCTTGGAACACGAACTCCATCCTTAGTGATGGGATTGTAGCTGCACTTTGTATTAAGGATTACAGAAGTATTTCACATAGAGAATAATTCCACAGGCTCTTAGAGCATGTGCCTAGGGGTTGGACAAGAGAGTATTTGTTCAACTGAATATAATAAAAAATATGACTGGAAAAAGAATTGTGCAGACAAATGATCTCCTTCAATGGAAGTTCCTTCCTCGGGATATGAGACTTGTGGTGTCCAAGATTTCCTGGCAAATAAGGGGACACCTTCTGCATCATTTGCACCCTTTTGGAAAACGGGAGAACAAAACCTCATCCTTTGCTCGTTGTGACTTCTCCTGTCTTTGTCTTCTCTCATCAGGTATTATTTTGTGGCACACTTCGTGTTAACATAGAAAACTAAAAATAAATGGAGGCTGTGAAAATGAAGTTACACTTTCAGCTGCTTTACAGTTTGGTAGGAGAACTGTAAAAATCCTCTGTTTTGATAGTGTCTGCTGCTCCTTTCTCAACGTGATTAGCAGATCACCCTTTCTGCCAAAACGCACCCCACAGCCAGTTGTCACACCAGTGTATATCTGGTAGCTAACTTCATGCACCCTTGGAAGGATCAGCATTGGGTGGAGCAATATTTTGGCATGAATATTAGCTGTTCAGAATTTCAAATGTACTGTTTTAGGGAACATATAAAGGCTCATACCCACACCTTGAAACAATTAAGAAATGGCATAAGGCCAGGTAAGAAGTCTAATTGATTCCAGTTCCTTAGGAAAGGAAAGAATCTGGAACACATCAGTATCGCTGTGTAACAAGTCCACCATGTAACAGTGGAAAATAAAGGGAATGTGAGGTAAAAGGAAGACATGTCCATTTAGCCCAAGTATAAAGCAGTATAAAATATCCAGAATCAGCTTTACATTTGTAAGGAAGCAATATTGTAAGGAAGCAATATTGTAAGGAAGCATGGCAAAGCTGGGGGCTCTGTGGCTGTGAAGAGCAAGCTGGCAAACAGAATGCTTTGCTGTCCCCTTCGTCCTGCCACTGCTGTGGGATGAGGAAGCACATGAGACAGGCTGAAGCCTTCGATCTTGCATGCCTGCTCTAACAGGGTTTTTTAAAAGCCAAAAAACCAAACAAGTAGCTACTTCAGATGTACTTTTTGAAGTGGCTGAGCAGCAACCAAGACAGTCCCTAGGTGAATTCGCACCTTGTTGACAAGACTTGTGTCATGTGCACAACCACTTCAGATGCAGGCAGTCATTCCTTCTTCAGTAACACAGCTGTTTCATGTGGCCCTGATCTGAGAAAGCCATTAAGCCCATCTTTAAATATGTGCATAACAGTCTGAAACAAAGAGGCTTTCCGAATCTGGGTCACCTGTGGAGATACATCTAACAGGAACTATTAAACATGGCTTAGAAACCAGTACCAAAGCTCCCAGAAGCATAAAACTTCAAAATGGCTGAGATACTTCGTGGTAGATGAGGCCCTTACAGGGCATATACCTTTACACAAATGTTTCTGTATTGCTGCTTTGGGAGGGAGCAGGAAGCAGGAAAAAGGGTTTTTTTGGTTGTTTGTTTTTTTGTTGTTTTTTTTTTTTTTGGGGGGGGGGGTGGTTATTTTGGGGGTTTTGTTTTGTTTTGTTTTTTTCTTGAGATGTTAGTTTTGTGAAGGGTTTAACCAGTGCAGGCATCAGTGCATAGGAAAGTAAGGCAGGGCTCACTGTGAGAAGTACACCAGCTAAGGAATGACATATCTGGAGTTTCTGCACTGCATCTGGACAGTGTGAGCAGGTCACCTGCTGCCCTGAATCCAGCTGTGTGTATCTTCTCTAGAGACACTGAAGCAGCAGACAACAGTGTACAAACCACTTCAGCTGTTCACAGTCTCCTTCCTGCACTGCCTGAACTGGAGGCCAATAGGTGTGTCACAGTGGCTCAGGCTGCATGCTGATGTGTGTGCTAGAGTGAGAAGGTACCAGATATGAGGACACTAGATTTACTTCAGCAGGGCTGGGGAGGACATCTTCAACCTTTGCTCACCAGGGCAGAAGGCTGCAATGATCAGCCACCAGATCAGCTACAGCCCTGAAACAAAGGCAGGGCACTGCCACATTGGGTAGAATAAGCACAGCTGGAAACAATCTCCTTGCAGGGCTGCATGCCCTATGCAAGGTTTCCCTAGCTTGCCTTACTACTTTCCTTACCCCGCAAGCTATTTGTTTCAGTTCATGATGGTTTGGGAGCTACCCACCCCCCTACTCTTATGAAATCACCCAGACTAGACTGGAAATTAAGGAATGAAGCTTTATATTCACATCTTAGCACAATATACAAGCAGGTATTTACAATATATTACAAATACATACAACTATATACAGAAATATATGGGATAAAAGTAATACAGAAATGCAATACCCCTCCCAGAAATCAGAGTCCCCAGGAGGGGTTCCCAACCACCCTTCCATCTTCTTTCCACCGCTCTACCTTATCGCAGACTTTGCCTTATGTGCAAGGTGACTTTGGAGGATCGGCCAGGGGGTTGGAAGCAGAAGGATTAGTTACACAGATCCAAGCGGAAGAGAAAACCAACCATTCTTCTTCCAGTCCTTTAGCCAATCCCACAGAGCATTGGCTACCATCCATGAGTCGGTGTAGAGGTAAAGGATAGGCCAATTCTCACGTTCAGCCACATCAAGAGCAAGTTGAACAGCTTTTACCTCAGCGAACTGACTGGATTCTCCTTCTCCATCTCTCGCTTCGGTAACTCTCCTGGTTGGACTCCAAACCGCTGACTTCCATATTCGCTTGTTCCCAACAAGACGACAGGAACCATCTGTGAACAAAGCATAGTTCTTTTCCTGATCAGAGAGATCACCATAGGGAGGAGCTTCCTCAGCACGAGTTATTTTCTCCTCTGGAGGTTTGGAACAGTCTGTGCCTTCTGGCCAGTTGGTGATCACCTCCACCAGACCAGGTCGGTCAAGATTACCCATTCGTGCTCGTTGGGTTATCAAAGCCATCCATTTAGACCAGGTTGCATCTGTGGCATGATGTGGTGCTGAACCTTTGCCTTTGAACATCCAGTTTAGAACTGCCAGTCTAGGAGCTAAAAGCAATTGTGACTCAGTTCCAATCACTTCAGAAGCTGCTTTCACTCCTTCATAGGCTGCTAGCATCTCTTTCTCTGTTGCAGTGTAATTTGTCTCTGAACCTCTGTAACAACGTCCCCAGAAACCAAGAGGATGACCACGTGTCCTGCCTCATTCAACGCAGGATTGGACGTGGCACTTGGTGCCATGGTCTAGCCTTGAGCTCCGTGGTACAGGGTTGGACTTGATGATCTATGAGGTCTCTTCCAACCATGGTGATCCTGTGATACTGTGATACTTCTTCATGTTCTCACCAAGTTGGTCATGCAGGATTATCCACAGTGACCCTTGTGATTGCTGATGTCTAGGTGGAATTTGTCTCCTGGGCTGGAATTGCCTTGCAGGAGGTGGGCATCTGTTCCTGATGGCAGAAACAGGCACCCATTCAGAAGATGAAGGAATGATATCCTTTGCCAGATTGGATATGGAGGTTTTAATTTCCTCCTTCAGTTATTTCATGGTGTCTTTTGTCTCTGTAGTCATAGTTTTTATGGCAGAGACTAGGGCAGAATGTGACAAGCTGTTCTCTATCTGCCTGAGCTGCTCAGTGAATTCACCAACAGTGAGAGGCCCTCCGTTAGCACTCCTTGATAGAAACCTGCTAGCCAGGAGGAGGAAGCAAGCACACAGTTAAATATTTTCTCCTTGAATAAGTAGGACAAAAGGGATGAGATATGCTGAATCATTTAGGGAAGAAATCACCCTGTCAAGTGGATTATCATTAGCTAAGCAATGCCCCGGAGGCCAAAACCTCAGCCTCTAAATTATACATGCTGAATGTCTATGCTTTTCTGTATTGTTCAGGCAAAGCCTGCACTGTGTTTCAGGGATGTTAAAGAAAACATGAGAGCAAATTTCCATTACAACTGGTATTTGCCCGCGTTTCCACCTTATCTTTGGAAAGAGCAAATGTCCTGGACACACTGAGTCCCTAGCAGGGATAGAGGGACAGGATGCCCAGTGTCTTGCTTTGTAATCTTTGACAGAGATGCCTGTGAGGGTGACTCAGCTGCTAAAACATTAAGGCATACAAAAGCAGGATGTGGGAATTGCAAACCTCCCAGGAGAATGTACACCCTGCACATGAGAGGGAACATCTGTATTCTCAGGAGGTGGGTGTCACTGTCTCATGTACTGCTCACTTCTCTGACATTTCCTCTGGTTAGCATCTATCTTTCCCCCCCTCGTTTCACTGTCAAAGCTATCTGTGCTCTTTAGTAGGTGGTGGACTTTCCGCCTGTATTCTCCTTCCAGGAGGTGTTCAGTCAACGTTTAAGTGAAAGCTCCTCTACTTTTGGCTTAACAACTGACACTGTCTAGGTTGCTCCAGGTTTGAATGTGATATTAGCAAAATTTCATTCTGAAAAATATCATTTTCTCATTGGAAACTGTTCCTTGCAGTTGTATTTCACTCACAGGGATTATATCCCTGCCAGCTATTCTCCACTGAACTGTATTATTCTAACCTAAAACTTTTAATATTAAATTAACAATGTCTTAGCCATGCAGTTGAGATGAATGGGGATAGGAGATTCTGGTATGCACCTCTGGAAAGTGTGTGCATCCCCATCTCACTAGGTTCAGGTGCTCTTCTGTGCTGTCTGCTCTGACCTGCTCGGGCTTGTTCTGTAACGGGTCTCTTTTCCTGATTTTCCCACTGAAATGGTGGCTTTGTGGCTATTTCCCTGACCATGATGGCTATTCCCATCCACTATGCCATAGTCTCCAAATAGAGTATTTTGTTACATGCCATTCAGAGGGAATCAGCCTCACATGACAAAATATGTGAAGAAAATGACCTCTGAACCACAGGGAAGGGAGTAGGGCCTTGATCTTGCATTTCCTTCTTTGCAGCTAGGTCACCTGGGCATTTGTACAGATGTATTGGGAAGCATGAACTCCCACCAATCTTGAGTGTCTGTTTCCTGGACTGCAGGTAGCATCACATCAGGAAAAGCCACACATGATCATTGCTGCTTCCTCTTTTTGTTTGTAAGCATAGGAAAACCCAGCTGATATGGTTACATCAGAATCTTGCATCTTACATGTGAGACAGGCAAAAGGGATGGTTTCTGCCCCTTAGGACAAGTCTGAGCACATGAGCTCATGATTGCTAGTTTTCACTCTGGCAGAGGGAGAGAAACCAGCATACAGCTGAGTGTGCATACACCAGAGTTTGACATACATGAGTTTCACACCTCTTAGCAATAACTGGCATCAGGACCTTTACGGCAGCTCTGGTCTATTTCAGGACTGTGATAATAAGCTGCCCACTTACTCCAAGCAGTAGTATGATTGAGTCCCCATTTAAAAACTGTATTGATTTTGATGGGAGTTTTGATAGAGTATGGGTGTTGAAGGACTGCCAGATTCAGCTGTTAATCTTCAGGATTGCTTCTTTCTGCTTGACTGAGCGTATGTCCCATGTTTGATGTCCCCAGTGTGAAGGATTTAGGAATTGTCAATATCTTTATTGATATATGAAGCACTAAACACAGTGGAGAAAGAAGCACGTTTAGGTGACTCCTGCTGAGGCCTGGCATTTTTACTGGGCTAATTTAACAAGTCCCCACCTACTGCTGTTCCCCTATTGCCCAAGAATACAGTCTATAAAGACTTTTGGATGCCTGCTCCTCTGTTGCTAGTCTTGCAGCTCCATACTCAAACAGAAGCTGCAGTACAGAGTTAATACATGCTTATTGTTTTCTCTCCTGCCTTCGATGTGCAGAGTGGTACCCCTACTAGTCCAGCCATAGCTGACTTGGCACTGCTTTTAGAGGTGCTCTGCCAAGTGATGGTTGCTTTATCCCATATAGAGCAGGCAGCAGCAAGCTGGGGTATGAATTTCAGAGGCTTCCGTCACTGCATCAAGTCATCTTGGAGTGCTCTGCACTCCTGAAAGCTGACCCCTGTGTATTTTGAGACAGAGAACGTGGGCAGGAGGTTCTTTGGAATCTGTGTTTCCTCTGTCTGTCTTTGTAAATTTAGCAAGGGTGCCCTGTTCCAGTGAGAATGAATCACTTCTGCAGACAGTCTGGTGCTTGGGCTGCAGTGGCTTCTGCTAGATATCTGTAACCACTACAAAGTGTTGTGGCTAATTAACAGGTTCATCCAATGTACATGGCAAACCAGAATTTTAGAGGGGCTGATTCTATATTTATTTGCTCAATTATTTATTTTATTAAGTAATGCCTGGCATTTTTTGTCACAATCTTAGCTGCCAAAGCATTTTCTGATCATGTTGTCTCAAGACAGCCCAGAAGATTTGTATTTTGGATATGTTAAGCTCTAGAGGAAAAAAAACAAAGATAATATCAGAAAAGTAATTCCACATGTCTCTGGAGCTCTTAGCTACAAGCACTGCCATTCTAATCTTTAGGGAAGTGCAGGACAAGTGCTGTCAGCCTTTCAGAGCAGTGTATATCACAATGAAGAGGGTGCAGAATCAAGTCTGAATTCAGAAAGGATAACTGCAGTTGCATGGAGTTCTCCAAGAAGCAGAAAATTCATCAGTGAACCACAGAAAGTTCCTCTGGCTGAGCCTGTGGGTATGAGCTAGGGGTGGGATGCATTCCTAGAGGTTCCTCAGCATTTTCAGTGTGGCCTTGGAGCATTGCATCCCATTCCTGCATTGGTAGAAAGAGGCACATGCACAATCTTTCACTTGTGGACTGCTTCATTGCTGGCTCTGTGGGAGCCTAGAAGCATAAAACACAGAAGCAGAGAGAGGCACTGAATGTGTACAAACATTAATTGCACTGGGCTCAAGGTTAGGTGGCTTACTCTCATTCATATACAAATGCACTGAACAACAACATGGGCAAACGTGGTTCTTCTGGCAGGGTGGCAGCCCTTACTACAGATGGTTACTGCCCGCTCTGTGGCACCGTGCTGCACAGCCATGGGCACAGACCCCAGGACAGCACTGAAGTCACTAATAGATTGCTTCTGAAGCAGCTTGGTACGCTTGCTTTTAAACTCCACTATGTTATAGAGGGGAAACAGTTGCAACAACCAGTTTCAAAGTCAAGAGGCCTCAAAACCCAAGCCTGCTGACTTTGCTAGAGCAGAGCAGTTCCAGGTGTCCTTGCTTGTTGAAGCTAATAAGAACTTGGTTAGAACAAAGCCTGTAGAAAGATCAGGCATACGTGTGCTGCTAAGAGCTGAGACAGGAGAGATAAGCAAGGTGAGGAGAGCAGAGGTGGAGTGATCCTTGCCTACAGAAGTGGTATCAAAGCTTTATAGACACAGCCCTGCTGGGAACTGCTAGTTTTACACTAGGATGGTGGAAAGCAGGTGACAGGTTTTGCTTGTTTCTGATGAACTGGGCTTTATTTACACTACAGCGAATGAAGTGGCTCTCACTGACTTTTACTGTAGGACAAAAGCTGAAGAAAGGCAAGGAGGGCCACATAGCTTGGCAAAGGTTGATTCCAGCTATTAGCAGAGAGGAGGCAGATGCAAATGCACTGCTGCTGATGCTGTTCCATCACACTCTTCTGCAGCAAAGCCTTTAGCTGTCACCTAAGAATGCATACATAGATTAGTTTGTTTATAAATCTCCACTTACTATAGTAGCTCATTATATTGTCTAACTTTCTTGAAATGACTCTTTTGAAACAAATGCAGAAGTCAAGGGGAAAGCAAACAAACATACAAACAAGCATCAAAAAAAACTCCCAACCAACCAACAAACAAAAAACCCAACACCAAAAAAAAACCACCAAAAAAAGCCAGGAAGCCCCCAGCCAAGCAAAAACAGAATGCTAGAACTCCAAAATTGAGCAAAATGATCCTGAGAAGTGGCAAATGTTCTAGAGTCAAAATGTAAAATAGGAAATATGTTCTTTTGAATCCTGAGCTTTTACAGCATAGTAAAAACATGTGTCTTAAGAAGCCTCTGGCCCTAATACTTGCATGCCTTGCTTGCTTGTTTCTTTAACAAAAACTGAAATGTTTGTGTGTAAGTTGACTCCATCTGCTGGGCTTTATGCATTAAAACCCCCTTTACTGGGCTTTGCAGTATTAACTATCACAAGATTCAGTTTTGCCTATTCAAGGTTGGATTGTAAATTGAGCTTGCCAGCCAGCAAGGGACAAGTTTACATTAGCTGTGAGATTAGGACCATAAAACTGTGACTAATTCAAGGAAAGAAAGTAACTTGACAATATTTCAAATATACTCACTGGATCAGGAATGCTATATACCATCAATTGCAAAAGAACAGTTCATTTTCAATGCTGTCCCTGTGGCTTCACAAGCCTTTGCCTCTACCAGAAATGCAAGAAATAATAAGAGAAGACATAAATGCTGTAATGAATCCAAAGGGAGCACAGATGGGGCAAATGATTACAGTACTGAATTCTCTGGCGTGGAAATGGATGTATCTGAATAGAAATTTCCCTTCAGAACTTAACAATGATATTATAGCTCCTGGGACTGCATAGTGCTGACCAGTACTACTTTTCTGGCACAGTTTTCTTTAGTGACTTCAATCAAAATATCAAATCTGCAGTAATGCCTTTCAGAATCTCTCTAGACTTCAGGCCCCAAATTGTTCACAATGTGATGGTTTGGGTGTTCCCCCCCCCCCCCCCCCCAACTTTAGAAATCACCCAGACTAGCCTCAGCCGGCTCTGGGAATATAAATGAAGCTATTTATTTACAGCTAGCACAATATACAAGCAGATATTTACAGTATATACAGTTATATACAGAAACATACAAGGTAAAAGGTAATATAGAAACACAACTCCCCTCTCAGAAACCTGAGTCCCAAGGAGGGGCTCTCAACCACCCCTGCACCTTCCCCCTGCCCCTCTCAACCTTACCCCAGTCCTAAAGAAGAATAGAGGTTCAGCCAAGAGGTTAAGAAGCAAAGATGAGTGGAAGGTGAGGTTACAGAGTAAGATGTTGCTCAGCCAGCAGCCCAAGGCAGAGTGCGACAAAATGGCCAGAGTGTTATCTAATGTTTTCCTTTCTTCTTCAGCAAGACTCTGAGGGGAGCAGACATCACCATTGTTTTCCTTTCACAGCCTATGATCTACTTTTTCTCACCAAAACATTCTAGCTAGCTTCAAACTAGCACAGTATGTGTGCTTAGTGGTGAAGCCCTTCTCCTCAAGGATCTCTTGAAAGCAGAGCATCCTGTGAGGGAAAGTACCAAGAGGTCTGTTAAAGCTTGTAACGTGTCAGCCATCAATGTGGAAATTCTTTATTAGAAGGGAGTATGCCAATTTAAAATCTTCACGTTGGTAGTTTTAAATTATCCAAAATAATCTGTGGAAAATCCAACTGACTCAATTAAAATATCAGTAAAAAAAATTAGAGGACTGTAAATTACCTGACTGTTGTTACATGATTACCCCCAATTTTTTAATGACAGAAGAAAAAACAAACAAACATTTCCCTGTAAAAGTGTCAGATAAATTGGAAAAGCCTAAACCACTTCCATTGCATGTCTCAATCGTTGCAGCAGGCATTAAAAACTTGGGAAAAAAATCATAGAGAAGTTCTTTATCTTTCACATTTTGCAGTACCCAAAATACAAAATGCCTCCTTGTTCTTTTTTTTGTGTAGTGCTTCTAAATCTCTAATCTCTACATTCTGACTGTTTGTGTGCTTAATCAATACACTTTTTCTACACAGCACTGCTAAAAATGCTGCTCTGCAGTTGCCCTTGTGCTCTGAACTGTGCTGTTTTTTTCCCGTGCAGGAAGGCAGAGCACTAATACCCTGTTCAGGTGATTTCAGGAACACAGTGACACATTGGCATAATTAAATAATGTCATCAGTCTCTGAAGTGTACTCCCTACGGTGATGCACTGCATGAGAAACCTCCTAATGTGACACCTATGAGTCTCTTACACAAAACTGGCTTTACTGTAATGTGTTCCATTAGGATAGCTGAAGTTTAATGAAGAAATCATTATTTTATTTTGTTGATATTTTATGGGTAATGTGGTATGAAGCTTCTGCCCACTGGATCTGGCTATACTTTTCCCATCTCAATTTAAAAACAACTCTTTCTTTTATGTCTTTTCCACATTAGTTGCTAGACCACCATGGTCCAGCCTCTTCTGTGTAATGAGTTTAGGTGGTCTCTGACTACAATGCTGGTTTTGTATTGCAGAAATTCCTCTGATCTCTCTTCTAAAGCCTCCACAGTTTTTATCTGCTGTTTTGAAGTGTGAGCATCCAGAGCATGACATAATGTTCAAGTAACTGTGCCCACAAATATCACATTGTACCTGTCTCTGATGTGTCCATCTCACAGCTGTAACCCTAATTGTTTCTTCCATCACAGTGTTCTCACTGTAGTCATCAGGCAGCACAAGATCCCAGTCCTTAGGCAGGTGGCTGGGAGAAAGGTTTCTTCAGTGTCGCAGCTGCTCCACAATAAGATAATAGGCAAATTGTAGCACAGTGACAGTAGGATGGAGAGTCAGCAGTAGTATCCATTGCCCTTGCCATGCTCCCACTTTAACTTGGTCACAACAGAGCTGAATACATTTGCCGTGCTGCTGTCCCAGAAAGCCAGAAGAAAAGCAGAGCAGAAAGCTGAAACGAAGAACTCAGAGTGCCATATACAGCATGGTTAGCAGCTTCTCCAGGCTCACGCTCCTTGTCAAGAGTTTTGCTGCTCTCTGATCTCTGTATCTCCTGCCCTGCTGTGCTATACAGGAACTTTTGGGTGGCTGCCTTGTATTACCTCTTGCAGTCAGGCTTGCTTTGTTTTACTCTTTCTTCGCTCTGACGCCTTGCCTATCCTCTACTATTTATTTATCCATCTAATGCTGTTCTCATGATTATGGTATTTGGGCACCAAGCAACTTGAATAAACTGTCTACTTCATTGGCTCAGGCTGCTCTCAGTTATGTTGGTTGCTTGGTAACGGCTGTGATAACTGAAGTTGCAAAATTTTCAGTGAAAAAAAGGATCCCATGCTCTCAAACAGCCTGAACTTGAATAAAGCTGCAAACAGAGATGGAATTTTCCATGCTTGTGGGCTCTCCCAAGCTGATCTCTCTGTCAGCCTGGAAAGTTCAAACAAAACCAAGTCGGCCACCTTTAAGTCTTGTTGGGGAGAATGCAGAAAGCCCCACGTGTGCTTCTGCTGCTTTAACTCTACTCCTTGCTACACTCACATGAATGCAAATCATTACCTGAGGCTCAGGGCTGGCTGGAGGCTGCCTGAGAAGCTTGTTCTTGGCTGAGGGGTGTTCCTGACTCTTTGAATGGCAACGCAGGGTTTGTCTCTATTTGTCTCTGCCAGTGGTTTCCACCCTGCAGGATTCAGTTTTGAAGCTAAAAGATGTTTCTAATTTACAAGCGTTGCAGAGGCAGCCTGGGAGCTGAGAGGCTGCATGATTTCAGCCATCCCGAGGAGAGGAATAGAAGGTCCTGGCAATCAGGCACATAAAACTTCTCCCCAGACTACTCCTAAATTCTACAGTACTTTGTAAAAGCCTTAACCCTCCTGCTAGGCAGGGATGTGTTCAGCTCCTTGCCAAAAGCACATAGACCTTGCAGGGCCAGATTATCATGTGACCACAAAATTAACTTCAGGGCCAAAACTGTAACTGCTGCAGGAAACGCTGCGGAAACAGATGAAAACCTGTTAACCTTATCATGAAAAATCCATACAATAGAAATCACAGTGAAAGGGTGAACGATTTCATGGGCCAGTTACAATAAAAATAAGAAATTTCATGCTTTGTTGCATTAATTGAAAAGCATCTAAAGCCACCAGTGACATTATTTCATTGCATTAATAATGTGCAGTCGGTGTTTGAAGTTATTAAGTGATGAACACGAATACAAACAAAATTAGTCTGACCAGATCATCATCTATGTTTAAAAATACGAATGAGCTGTTGGAATGGCAAGCAAAATAAATCAGCATGTGTTTGCTTGTTTGTTTGCTTTTTTTCCTTATGGAATTAGTGGGTGTATTTAATTCCCAAGGCCTAGCAGAGGGCAAAAAGCATTTTGCTATCCATTTAATAAGAGTTTTGTAAGGGTGAGAAGCTGTTCTTAGTGCCAATATGAAATCTTTCTCTCTGTGTTTGTAAATATGTGCACAGTTAATGTCAAAGTACAGTCAATGTGTTGCTTTTAACAGCTGAGATTTTGGAGATAATATAGAATCATAGAATCATCGAATCGACCAGGTTGGAAGAGACCTCCAAGATCATCCAGTCCAACCTAGCACCCAGCCCTGTCCAATCAACCAGACCATGGCACTAAGTGCCTCATCCAGGCTTTTCTTGAACACCTCCAGGGACGGCAACTCCACCACCTCCCTGGGCAGCCCGTCCCAATGGCAAATCACTCTCTTTGTGAAGAACTTCCTCCTAACATCCAGCCTAGACCTCCCCTGGCATTCTCATCACAGGGAGAAATGACCAAGATTTTCAAGCCTCAAGGGAAATCAAATCTGTTTCTAGTGCTTCCCAAACTTTGGCCAGGGAGGTGGTTTTGAGGTTTCTGAGAACCAGGCTCCTTCTGTGTGAGACTGAAGAAGAGAAACTAGGGAGAATGATGTTAATGGATAACACTAAACAATTTTTGCTTAAATTGCCACGTCCCTTAATTACTGCCTAAAAATTATAAATCTAAATAATGTGTGAGATTTTATTTCTTGATCCTTATTGATCTCTGCAATGTGTGTAAACATGCTGGGGCAAAATAATTAGAGATGAAAAATATGATTTATTATTAAACAGTATGTCTTATTTGAAATGTCAATATTATGGCCTCTAGCATTAGCTTTGCATTGACTAGAACCATAAGGGTTGGGATTTTTTTCCTGGTTTTTAAACAGATTCAGCATTCAGTAAATACTTAATGTTGTCTAAACAGATAGAATCTTGGTTTGTTTTCTGAAAATCCCTTTGGCTGTGCATGCAGCTAACAAGAACATTCTTTTCACTTCAACCCCGAATTTCAGGCTCATCTTTATCATCCTGATTGAATGATAGCAGAGGTAATATTTTGTTTTCTTCAAGTGTAACATTTAATAACACAGAAGGTAGGCTTTCTTTGTGGAGTGTTGTGGTTCTGGTTTATTATTTTCCCCTCCCTTCTCAAGTGTCTGGTTTTGGTCTTTTGCCTCCTCTGTCGTGTGCCTTAGGCCTCGCAGAAGCTGATTGAGGGCAGGTTTATCCCTGGCAGACAAACAATGAATCAGCAGCATGGCAACCTCTGCAAATGAAATTTTGGAAGAGTCCATGACAAAGTCAGTTTCCATTTGAAGCCAGTCACTGCAATAGGAAATTATTTTCTTCCCTAGCAAAAGAAGGTCTATTTGTTACTGGAACAAGGAGGAAAGCTGTTTGTGGAAGTATTTATGTCTTGAATCTATTTGTCTACAGCTGTGAGGTTATGTAGCTGGTGTATTACATACTTGCTAGTCCTACGGGGGCAATAACTCCAGAAAGCCCTGAAGCTGCAGCTACGTAGATGGCAGACTGTGGCCCAATAGCTCAGAAAAGTGAACTGCTTATTTAAGTGCAAAGAGTCCTCAGGTACCTACCAGGCACGGCTGAGGTTTCTCCTCTTTTGTTTGTACCTGTGCTTATGTGCTTTGCCGAAACCAACCACCATCAGGAAAAACACAGTACCACTGCCTGGTCATCTGGTTAGTGAAGGGTTAATATCTTCTCTTCAGCTCAGACCCTTCACAATAACATTCTTGCCAGCATGGCCAGGAGTCTGTGTCGTAGACGTAACTCAAGCCTTGAGCACTGCATGCACAGTGTAATCCCTGGCGATGGGGTGCTACATGATGTCCCTGCTCTGCTCCTATCTTCCATGGGCTTGTGAGGGATGCGTGTGGCTTGGGCGGCCTCTTCAGCATTGTCTGTACTAGCTGCCAGCTCATGCTGAACGGCCTGGGAAAAGGGGGAGGTGGGGTTAGGGTGGCTGTAACCAAGGCGAGGCTGAATGTAAACCGTTGAACAAATGAGAGTTTGCTAGCAGTATTCGCACCGGAGACGCCAGAGCTGGGCTCCCAGCAGGCACTAGTGGCAGGGAGAAGCCACAGCAGCAAGTGGCAGGCAGAGGAAACTTGGGGCACAGTGCCAAGGACTCTGAGAGGAGCTGGGAAATCTTTTCCTGTTTGCCACACAGCCAAGTTTAGGCGGCCTGAGTTTGTTGCTGAAGCTGGTGGAAAGCTGAGAAGTCCCTTAAGGGGAAGGGTGTGGTAAAATGAATGAGAGTTTTATATGAAGACTGGCAAGGTGTGACCAGAAGGCATGTATTAATAAGGGAAGTCAAAGTCTCATCTGTTCCACCTGTGAATCCCCCGGGGAAGATAGCATGGGAATACCTAAATGACAGGAATATCTGAAAACTGTTTGCAGTTTAATTACTGTCAAAAAAGCTCTAAGATGAATTTGAGTAGCTGAGGAGTTAATGTAGTCTGAGTAAATATCACCAGAGTAAAAGCCCTTTAGAAGAAGATGAAACTACTGGAAGGTGATAGCTGGACCACAGTATAAAATCCTATTCAAAGACTGCTGTAATGTATTTTTTCACTGCAGGGCAGAAGTGAAATTCTGAGCTGCTGTTTTAAGAGAGAAAGAAAATGCAGTCCTCAGGGCTGCACTGGGAAATATAGTTTAAAAAAAGAAAGAAATATCTCTCTTGAAGACTTTGATATCTATTGATGCAAGGTGCTATTTCTTCTCCTACTGAAGGCAGATCTGAAAGATTCTGCACTTATTAACAAATCACTTGCGATATTGAGCAATTACCAACAATGCAATCATACAACCTAAGTAATTATACACTTATTGGGGGAATATGTTATTTGGCACATTGGAAAGAAAGGGGCAGGAGGCAGGAATATAGAAGGATGTAGTATACCGCACAAAGACCAACAAAACACACTCTGCAGAAAAAATGCTGAGTAGTTGTGCATGCTCAGAGCCAAATCCTAACCCTAACAAATATAAGTGAAAGTTTGAACTATTAATAGGAAAATTTTTAATAGGAAGATTGGTCTGCCATTCAAAACACTGAATATGATGGCTGGAAAGGCCTTTTATGGATAATGGCCATGTTCCACCCACAACCAGCCCTGAGAGCACCAACCATCTCAGTAGTACTTGCTTTATTACTCATCCTAATGACAATGGGCTGCCACCTCAGGTGGAGCTCCAGCTAAGAGTTAGGTGCTCTGAGGAGAGTACTGCACTGCAGAGTCAGAAAGGCATGTCTGTGCTGGTTACCACAGCCCAGCTGCAGACAGAGGCAGCAATTTCCCACACTTCAGAGACAGCTGAAATCCCTGTTGACACATGGAGGCTACCTTTCCATATCTGGTAGTGCATGGATTGGGAGTGCTTGGGCTACAGGAGTTCTGCACTGGGGTTAAAAAATGGAGGAATAAGGAGGAAAATAGTGAATGGGAAGCCTTTGTTTCATTGGAAGAAGCTGATTATGATGGTAGAGAGAATATTGCTGTTATTTTGATTTCTCCCTCAATGAACTTGGGATTATTCCAGAAACATCTGGAGAAAACATCTGCATGCATGAATTGTTTCTTGGAAGGAAAGGTGTCTATCAGTCACCACAAGACACACTGATATGCCGTTGGCTTGGTTTGCTGGTGTTCAGCTGTTGCCTTAGGTGTGAAATTTGGAATACAGTGGAAAAGAATGAAGGTTTTGCAATACTGTTGGGAAATACTGTGAAGTGCTGTTGAAGCAGAAAGTGCACTATGTACTGTATACATTAAAGACAAAAATTTGTTGTTGAGGAGATCAAGAAATCATAGCTGGAGGATTTTGGATATGCACAGAGATTAGGGACTGTCTGGACAAAGGATAATGTGAGATCTGTGGTAAAACAGATACAAATGAAAGGCTGGGTGCTTAACATGCCTGACCCAGATAGCTTTGTAGACACCATCTTCCTAAGCAGAGTACAAGCTGTCTGGAGACAGATATTCCTGCAAAGCACAATGCCATTCTTGGAACATCAAGCAATACTTTCCAACAGCAATGGCAGAGTATAAGGAGAGTTCAAATAGGAGTAGACTGGGTCTATTAGGTGACCCCAGACTCCAGTAGCCAAGAGTTTACATTCCCTTCTTCCTCCTGAACAAAGGACAGGAGGGAGGGCTTTGCTCTAATCCTCTTTCTGGCATCCATTTTAAGTAAATGCTTTGTGGTCAAGGTAATGCAGCTGGCAGCAGATACAGCATCTCTCTCCACTGAGTCCTTGTTCCTCCCTGCTGTGTTGCTAGAGAGACTGACTTGAGATCTCAGGGACTGAAATTTCCTCTCTCTTTGAGTTCCTCCCAAGCTGCTTTGGCTTGGGAGCCAACAGCTTTTACAGCAAATTCTTTAGCTTTTGGGAATGAATGGATAAAAACTTTTAGCATCTGCAGCTCATATTGCTGGACAGTACAAAATAGCCTGGAAGGAGGAAAGGGGGAAGGCAAAAGAAAATAAAAAGAAAACTGAGAACTGGTGAGGTTCTTTTTAAAATCCTGCACTTTCAGCTGTGATGTGGATAGTCCTCCCCTGGATATTGTGCTAAAATTAATTAATTAATATAATAGATATAGGCAAATATTGATTACAGCAAGTACAGATGATGCTGTTACCAGCCACAAGCAATGGCTGCAAAGAGACCAGCTAATGAAATCCAAAGTCAAAGCGACCAGTGCTTAAGGCTAGAAGTAAACAGAACATGGAAATGACACACTATTAAATAGAAATAGTCGTGGCCCTTGAAAACGTGCTCTCTTTTCTCTCAGCTAATCAAAGGCCATATTGTGCCTTTAGGCGTAGCTTTGAGCAAGGAGAGACGCGTAAGTTGCATTGTTCCAAGCGTAGCCTTGGGGTGGGAGGAGCAGAATCACTGCCATCCTCCTTTCTCAGCTCAGCGCCTGCAGTGCCGTCCCCTGCCGCAGCTGCAGGCTGTGCTTGGGCGCTAGCCCTGCGCTCCTGAGGAGCACTCAGTGCCCAGCCTCACGGGCAGCTCTGCCAGTCTGAGGCTAGCTGGAATCTATCAGTGAAAGAAATGAGATTCTAGGCTGTGAAAAGGAAACAGTGGTGATGTCTACTTCACTCATAGGCTTGCTGAGATGGATGAAAACAAGAACACAAAGCATAGGTAACACAGCGGCTTTGTTGCAGCTGGTGCCTGTACTTTCCTCCCTACCCTGCTTTCTGTGTAGCTAATCCTTCTGCTTTCTAACTCCCCTGTCCGATCCTCCAAACTCACCTTGCACGTAAGGCAAACTCTGGGATAAGGTAGAGGGGTGGTAAGGAGGTGGAAGGGTGGTTGGGAGCCCCTCCTGGGGACTCTGGTTTCTGGGAGGGCTGCTGTGTTTCTGTATTACCTTTACCTTGTATATTTCTGTCTATAGCTGTATATATTTTTAGTATCTGCTTGTGTACTGTCCTAAGCTGTAAATATAAAGCTTCATTCCTTAATTTCCAGCCAGCTGAGACTAGTCTGGGTGATTTCATAAGAGTGGGGGGCAAATAACACCCAAACCATTACACCAGGGAAGCAAATCACCACTGCACAGCTGTCATGTTTAATGAGAGCATCCCGTGGACATAGAATCATAGAATCAACCAGTCCAAAAGAGACCTCTAAAGCATTTGTTTATATATAGTTCATGTATCTACAATGCTCTGTATCATTTGTATCATAATTTGACAGAGCCCAGGACCTTAACCTGATTCCCCTCAGTCAGTGATGTAGTAAAACAGCAAGACTTTCCTTTTCCTCTCTAGCTCAAGAGGAGAATTTCTTGTGTATAACTGCCAAAGAATGTTGTCAAAGAATCCCCATGAGGAGATTTTCCATAAGGAAATGTTAGGCCTGCCTGATTTTCAGCAGAGCCTGTGCTCTTAGAATCATAGAATCACAGAATCAACCAGGTTGGAAGAGACCTCCAAGATCATCCAGTCCAACCTAGCACTCAGCCCTAGCCAGTCAACCAGACCATGGCACTAAGTGCCTCATCCAGGCCTTTCTTGAACACCTCCAGGGACGGTGCCTCCACCACCTCCCTGGGCAGCCCATTCCAATGGGAAATCACTCTCTCTGTGAAGAACTTCCTCCTAACATCCAGCCTATACTTTCCCCGGCACAACTTGAGACTGTGTCCCCTTGTTCTGTTGCTGATTGCCTGGGAGAAGAGGCCAACGCCCACCTGCTACATGTACTGTATAACCTGTTTGTACATTGAGTAAGATCATCACGGAGGAGTGTTCAGACCAAATCCCAGGTGACAGTGCACAGCCAACATTATCATAGAGTTAATGAACAAACTTCTACTTCCTAGTTTAGTCTTACTATGGAGAATCAGGGAGAGCCCCGGGCTAGGCAAGCTCTCTACCATCTCACCACAGATAAGATTTGCTAACACAAGACACCTCATCCACAAAGTGCTGTCTTTCCATGCTGTTGCAGAGCAGAAGGGCACCTTGTTCCCTTCCTGCATGCCCTGAGGAAAGACCTTGCCATCCTGGCACAAGGGCTGATCCTGGCCAAGGTTCACCACAGGTTATACAAGAATGAAACTCTGACAAAGTGATAAACAGAGCCTTAGTGTTGGGCATGGACCAACCAAAAAAAAACAAACAACCGAAAAACCCCACCCTTCCTAAAAAATAAAGTTCAGACACTAGTGAAGCAAGCTTTAGTAATAAAATTGTAAAGAATAGTAGTTTTTTTTCTTGAGATGTATGAAGAGAAATAAGAAAGCTATGTGGGATTATATCCACTTATGCTTTTAAATTATCTTCAAATGACATTTCGTTCTCTCCTTTTCTGTTATGAGCACTAAGATGTTTACATAACTTTGTGACAGCTGACTATTTAAAAGAAATCCTTAAACATGTAACTTTTATGCATAAATCTCCCCTGGGGCTCTATTTAGCTATTCCTTCCCCTCTGGATTTCTCTAAAGATACCTTTGGGTTTCTTGAGGGGCTAATTTATGCACCTGCCAAACTTTTTAGAATATTAATATCCTCTGGATCTGTTTAGAGTCATCTCCTGCCCACACTGTAAACAGAGCTTTTTATCAACAGCTCTTATGCTTAATTAACTGTAAACAAATCATTATATGGTTGTGAGCATACCCACACTGCCACCCACACTGCCGGGTGAGGTTTGGCCCTCTGAGTTCAGCTTCTGTGTGCTCAGCCTTTTCTTTTACAGCCAGGTATACCTGGTGCTGGTAAAAGCTGGAAGTAGAAGGATGCATAGGTTATTACTGCGAGGTTATCACAGCCAGACTGGCTGCCCCTGTTGACCAGAAGACTCTGCCAGCCCTCCTTTACTATTCCTGGAATGGTAGCCAGGAGAAGGGACACTTTCTCATCTGAAGGGGGAAGTAGCTAGACTAGCTGAAACTGGATTTCACAGTATCACAGTATTATCAGGGTTGGAAGAGACCTCACAGATCATCAAGTCCAACCCTTTACCACAGAGCTCAAGGCTAGACCATGGCACCAAGTGCCACGTCCAATCCTGCCTTGAACAGCTCCAGGGACAGCGACTCCACCACCTCCCCGGGCAGCCCATTCCAGTGTCCAATGACTCTCTCAGTGAAGAACTTTCTCCTCACCTCGAGCCTAAATCTCCCCTGGCGCAGCCTGAGGCTGTGTCCTCTCGTTCTGGTGCTGGCCACCTGAGAGAAGAGAGCAACCTCCTCCTGGCCACAACCACCCCTCAGGTAGTTGTAGACAGCAATAAGGTCACCCCTGAGCCTCCTCTTCTCCAGGCTAAACAATCCCAGCTCCCTCAGCCTCTCCTCGTAGGGCTGTGCTCAAGGCCTCTCACCTGCCTCGTCGCCCTTCTCTGGACACGCTCAAGCATCTCAATGTCCCTCCTAAACTGGGGGGCCCAGAACTGGACACAGTACTCAAGGTGTGGTCTAACCAGTGCAGAGTACAGGGGCAGAATGACCTCCCTGCTCCTGCTGACCACACCATTCCTGATGCAGGCCAGGATGCCATTGGCTCTCTTGGCCACCTGGACACACTGTTGGCTCATGTTCAGGCGGGTATCAATCAGTACCCCCAGACCCCTTTCTGTTTGGCTGCTCTCCAGCCACTCCGACCCCAGCCTGTATCCCATCTGGCTTCACAGTTTTATTTTGACATTACAGAGGATGTAGGACTGGCTATTCAAGCATACTCTTCTGTCAGACCCTTGTAGAAAATAGATATTACATAAAATTCATTGTTGTGCTAAATCAATATAGTTATATGAGCAGAAAGAAGTTCCAGGGCGAACTAAGGGTGGCAACATGAATGGAAACTGAGAATGATCTTGCTTTGCAAATCTACCTCACAATTCCTTTATTTATTATTTCAGTTTTAAATTACAGCCAAATTAAACTTTTGCAAGAATCTGACTTTATATAGATTGAAAACTCTCTTCTTTTTATTTTTTTAAATACTGTATGTTTTGAAATGATACTGGAGTTTCCAAGAAGGTTTCTTAGTTTGTTTTCCCTTTATTCACCAGCATTGTACCACTGAGGTTTGGCAGTGAAAGTGGTTTTATTGATTTTCATTATCCAAGCTGGGAGAAATGCAAAATATAAACAGCAGGAATTATGACCTTTCTTTGCCTTTAGTAATTGAAGGGCTTGCTGGTAACAACATTCAGTAAGTAGCAAACAAGTACACACTTTACTGTGTTAAGAGAAAAAAAAAAAGTTTGAGAAATCACACGTAGGATCTCCAGGGATTGAGATTTATTTAAATGACCAAGCTTTTTCTTTTTATCTAGTTGAACTTTATGCCCAAATCCATTCCAGCCTGAAGCCCAGGAACAAAGCATATCTGTAATAATAATAACAACAACTTCTTAATGCTCTCTTAGGGCTTTTGGAATGTACCAAAGCTCAGCCTTTTACATGGCTTATTAATCATAGACCATAGAATGGTTTGAGTTTGGAATTATAGAATCATAGAATCAGCCAGGTTGGAAGAGACCTCCAAGATCATCCAGTCCAACCTAGCATCCAGCCCTGTCCAATCAACCAGACCATGGCACTAAGTGCCTCATCCAGTCTTCTCTTGAACACCTCCAGGGATGCCAGCTCAGGATGGTAGGAAAGAGACTGAGCCAATAGTGCTCTAAGAGCTGGCAGCCTTGGCTACTGATGTCAAATAGTTAAATGCTTGACGGGTGATAGTGTATCATAGAATAGAATAATAGAATCAAAGTTGGAAGGGACCACAAGGGTCATCTAGTTCCAACACCCCTGCCATGGGCAGGGACACCCTACCCTAGATCAGGCTGCCCACAGCCTCATCCAGCCTGGCCTTAAACACCTCCAGGCATGGGGCCTCAACCACCGCCCTGGGCAACCCATTCCAGGATCTCACCACTCTTATGGTGAAGAACTTCCTCCTCACTTCCAGTCCAAACCTACCCACCTCCATTCCCCCTAGTCCTGTCACTACCTGTGTAGGAAAAAGGCACTGCTCAGAGCCAAAAATGAAAGGTCAAAACGTGTGTTGTCTTGTTAGCAGCAAAACTAGGAAATATGCCTTTATGTTCTTAGGCAAGTTGCTTAACCAGTCCATGTCTAATGGCACAATACTCATGAATCTTCACTGACATTCGCTGACTGTTTTGGGATATTCAGATAAAGCCTCACAGATACAAAAGCAAAGTGCTGATTATTCCTATTGCAACCTCCAGTTGCAACAGAGAAACTGTAATAGCCATTCAACTTAGAAAAATATAAATTTACATCTCTTTAAGTTTTAGTCTCCTGGCTGGAACTGTGCTAATGCTGTAATCCCAGGACAGGGATGCTAATGGGGCTGCTTTATTAGTACAGTATCTGCACAGCAGGAGACTCTCAGCAGTTTCAATGTGACCTGGGTAAGGCATGGGGGTGTGACCATGCTGCTGACCTGCAGAGCAGCACAGAAGAGATGGAAGAGCTATGCTTTTATGTGGAGAGTTGATCTATCACAAGTGATGACGATAGTGTGAAGTGAACTTGTATCTGGGCATCATCTTGTGTTGTAGCTGTAGAGTTTCTGAGTTGCTGCTCAGGAGTTGAGAAACTGAATGCATGGTTCTGACAGCCTGTGGCAGTCTGCGTGGAAAGGAGCCAGAGGGGACACCAGATAAGCCAGCTGTAGTACAAAGTTACATGAAAGTGCAATAGATTAGTTAAGGCAGTTATTTGGATTGATCAAAGTGGAGGTCTTGTCCATTCTCCACTCTGTTCCCAGCTGCAGAGCCCTGCCCTTCCCCTCCAGACTACTCTGGGATGTGTCAGATGCTTTCTTGAGTGGCCTTAGCTTGCCAACAAACCAAACCCCAAACTTTTCATGTTTCTGTGCTGTTTTCTTTTACCAGACTGATGAGCTGAGATGGCTTATGGAAGCATCAGGTGGGGAAGAGAGATGGGAGGGAAGACAACAGCAGTATCCTTCAGTGACAATAAGCTGTTAAATTTGCTCATACCACCTCTTGAAACTGACACAAGAATGTTATGAATATTGTCTCATGGATATACATATGTATTTGTGTCTGAAACTCTTATAACTGGGCTGCCTGCAAAGCACTGTAAGCTGGCAGAAACCAAAAGAAAATGGCTGCTGTCTTGCTGTGCCATGCCCTCTCTTGAGCCAGCACAGGCTTTAAACCCCATTATAAAACTGAGTTCTGATTTCTCCTGATTTTGTGGTTTCTGAAGAACATATTTGGCTGAAAGCTGTTCTGGCACAAAAATTAATCTCCACAGCATCTCATTGCACAGACCTGCAACTGTGAGTGCTGGCACATGAGAGGGAATGGATGGGAACAAACAGCTGGAGCAGGGAGAAAGCAGAAGTCCTCCTCTGGGGGGCAAAGCCAGTTGATGCTGCTTACAGCATTAGCTGGATGATGATCTCCTTAGAATGAAATATGGTTTAGATTTCTGTAAAAAAACTAAGCAGGCACCCCTCTTCAATGCACAAAAGTATAGTAAAACAAGACCTCATTGTCAGTCACTCCTAGAAGTTGTCGTATTTCACTCTAAAGTTTAAAGTGGGCATAAAGAGAATGCTGACAAGCTGATTCTTTGAAGTTTTGTGTGCCCAACAAGAAGAGGAGACCGTGACTCTGCAGCTGCTTAGGGATTTCGAAACCTTCAGCTCTCAAAAGTTTGCAGGGTATTTATTTTTCCATGAAAGTATTTTTTGGTAATAATGCCTGATGATTCCATGCAAGAGAAATTTATGTAGACATCTGATAAGCATAAATGACTCTCACTTCTCTTTCACCCTATTGCAGCTCAGGCTGTAGTTCCTTAAGAAGTGTTTTATGGGAATCCCGTTTCACTCTTCCTGGTTCTCCCATACTCAGCTTCTCAGCCATACCAACATGACAGTATTTCTTGCTGCACTGTTAGCTCCATTGAAGGAACTTAGTTTTGGGGAAAAAAGTGCTGTGTCGTTCTAGCTCTCCTCCCCCAGAAGGAAACTATCACAGTCAGCTCTCTGACAAAGGAAAGTGTTTCTTTTCAGAACGTTATGCAGACAAGTCCCAGAGATAGCTACAGGTAAAACCTTGATATGTAGGTGTTAATTGTTACCAGCTGGCTTCAAAGACTTTCAGACTGTGTCAGTGTAAACAAGTATACGCTGCACCCAGACCATAATAATGTCGTACTTGCAATACCATGCATAGCTTTCAAACGCTATCAGACAGTAAACACATTGCTGATTTCTCTGAAACCTTTCCACCCTTCCCCTTGATGTGTGATAACGGACTCCAATCTCAGTTTCTGTAAGATAGTTAGCATGTACATTTAAAGAAGCTCTTTTCTTCCTTTCTGAAGTAACTCCAGGTCCTTACAGTGTAACCATAGACATTTTGAAACCTGCTGCTTATGCTTCAGGTATGGCATTGGGGTCAAAATGGTTTTAAATTTCCCCAGTCGCTCTAGCACAAGACACTGTCAACAAAGTCCATCCAACCCCAGTTACCGTGCATATCTCCTGAGGGTTTCAGAACTGGAGAAAGAGATAAATCACACCGTGCTTTCTCCTGGGTATGTCAGACCTTGCTCATAAGCAGAGAGGGAGGGAGAAAGGGAGAAAGAAAGAAAGAAAGGGAAAGAAAGAAGTTTTTACATTTGTTCTCAGTCAATTATTAACCTAAACTCCATACTCCAGCCAAAGCCATGTAAGCACAGGGACCCAGGCTTTCCACCAGCACATCAGCAGCTGAGATAGAGTGCCTTGACACCCCCCCCCCCCCCCCCCCCTTTGCTTTCCATTCCCACTGACTAAGCTCTGAGGCTGCTGCATGGGACTGCTCTGCCTTATCATTTTTCAAAAGCAAAGAATGGTGTAAAATATTGACTCTCTGCACAAGGCACCCCTGGGGCCCCCTCCTTACAAATCCAGCTCGCAGAATTGCTAGGTTACACCAAGTATTTATTTTGTCTCTTTGTTGATATTTTTCACATGAATAATTTCTATAACCTGCCAGTCCCTCCAGCAGTTGGGAGGAACAACTATTTGGTGTGGTGAATGCTTTATACTGAGGCTGGCCTACAAGAAACCATTGGGCCATGCTCAGCTGCTGGGAGCCAGTGGTGAGCTGGCTGGGAGATGAGCTGGAACAGACCCAGAAGTGGGTCTAGGGTGGTCAAAACGGGGAACAGAGTCTATGGGAAATTGCAGCTGTCCTGCCAGGTACTCAGCAATGGGTGTGGGGTGGCTGTAGTTGCTGGACTCCAGGCAAATTTTCAGCTGCCCCTAGCACATCCAGCACTGCCCTACCCACTCTGGGGGTGTTTCTGTCCTACAAGCTGTGCTACCTTATCCTCAGTGTTTCCTGAAGAAACAGAATATTCCTGTTCCTTTGCATTGCTGCTTTTCTGTGGAAGGGAAAAAAAAAGTGTGATTTGATTTTCCTGTTTTTTTTTTTTTTTCCTGGTTCAAAGCATATGGGTTGCACATTTGTGCACTTTATACACGCAAGCACATGCACATATCCAGGGAAAACAGTTCTACATATGCTGTAGTAGATTATTTCCCTGTAATTTGTTCTCAAATGCTGTGGACTGAGGGCAGATAAGTCCAGATTTGAAAGGGCAGAGGAATTCTTTACCACTGGAGCAGTCCCACACTCTGCCTGTGCTTGCCCCTAAGGAACCAGTATAAACTTCCCACTTGCTGAAGTTTATGTGGTTCTACTCCCATCCCATCTCAAAACTTCACTTTAACCTCCAACGTAGCCTGTATTGGCCTTATTCTGCAGCAGCGTCTCTCCTACACACATTTGGTTATGTTGCACAGCCCAGTGCACAGACTGCTTTTCTGAATGTCCGTCTGAGTTGGTAGGGTGCTTGATTTCACTGCAGCAACAGTCTCCATGTGCTGTATGATACCACGATGCAGTTTAGGGGTATTTTATACTGCCTTTGCTTTGTGGTGATCCTCAGTTGTATGCATCTCCATGTGCAGCCTGATCTGCTACACCTGTAGTTTTTGGCTGCTTCTCATATTTGCACTATATCCTATGTGATCTGGTGGTAGGTAAGATGCAAGTGGCACTACTTGGTGCCATGTGGTACAGAAAAAAAAAAGTGCTTTCATGAGCAGTGGGTGTTTGGGGAGTGCTGCAGAACCCAAGAGCCCATTGCACAGGTTGTAGGGCTTTGCCATACCAGGTGTTGACAAGTATGGGCTGTTGCAGTATCGGGCTAAGGTCTGTGTGTGTTGCTGTATGCTGCAGAGTAAACAGGATGCCTGGGACTGCCTCTAAACTTGTGTGGTGTAGCAAGGCATGTGTGAGGTTCAGAGCGGGCACCGCATGGCTGCAGACGTTTCACTGTTTGGTAGGGCAAAGACTGTTCTGTGGCCCTGATCATTGCACCGGGGTTCAAGTTACTCTTCTGTAGCTGCATTTCGCCTGACAAAGAGCCCGGTTGGTGTGTGCAAGCCCTGTGCTCTGCCAGGAGGATGTGCAGTAAGGGGTGTGCTGTGCCTGCGGTGGCACAAATCGGTGCCGCGGTGCTAGACCTGTAAGGGCATGCCCCCGCAGAGCCGTGTGTTCCAGCGTAACACCTCTGTAACCGGCTCGCACAAGTCAGCTTTTCGTGCCAGGCACTGCCTAAGAAAACTGGCCAGAGTGCTGCTGGGCAAAGTGCTGCTGCCCGGGCACACCTGCGGGGCTGTCCTGTCCTGGGCAGTGTGGACTCTGCGGTGGGCACCGGTGCCCAGGTTGCAGAGAGGAAGGGCGCAGAGTCGCCTCGTTTTGCACAGCGTGGTCTACGCGAAGCAGCGAGCCCCGCGGCGTCCCGCGGCTCCTTTAAGCCCGGCGCGGCCCAGCCTGCCCGGCGCCGCCGTGCCCCCGGCCGCCCCGTCGCGCCCCCCGCCGTACGAGGCCGCCCCGCCCGGTCCGGCCCGCGCCTCCCCGGAGAGCCGGGCGGGGAGGGGCGGGCACAGCAGCCCGCCGCGGCGGAAGGAGGCCGCCGGCCGTGGCCTCGCTCCGGCGCTGCCCTTGCGCGGTGAGGCGCAGCCCGGGGCTCCGCGCGCACCTGCCGCCCCCCCGCCGCGGCCGGGGCCAGGCACCTGCCAGCTGGGCTGCGCCCGCACCTGCGCTGCTCCCCCGCCCCGGCCCGGCCCGGCCCGGCAGGGCCCCGCGGCGGGCACCGCTCGGCGGCGGGCAGGGCATGGCGGGCCGCTGAGATGAAAGTCACCGTGTGCTTCGGGCGGACCGGGATCGTGGTGCCCTGCAAGGATGGGCAGCTCCGCGTGCGGGACCTCACCCAGCAGGCCCTGCAGCGCTACCGCAAGGCCCAGGATAAGGTGAGGGCGTGGGCCCGCTGCTGCCCGCCCGGGGGCCGGCCCGGGCTGTGTACGGAGCCGGGCTGCGGGGTGAGGGGCGGCCGGCGCGAAGGGTGGCCTGGGGAGAAGGCCCGGGGCTGGCGCCAAGGGCGAGCGGCGGGTACGCTAAGGGCGGCGGCAGGGCCGGGCTGCGGTGGCGGGCCCCGCGGTGATGGGGCTCACGGGGTAAGGGTCTGATGGCAGCCGTGTCACACATGCCCCTGCCAGATAGCTTGTGTGAGCAGCGAGTGCGGCGGGCCGAGGGCTTGCTCCGCTCAGCTAACAAGCTAGCACGGCTTGAGGCGTTTAAGGTTTCTCCTGGTGTTAATACTGTGTGTGGAGACCAGCAAACTTGATACAGACCGGAACAGAACTTTTATGCCATTAAAGCGTGTGCGTTCTGGCATCAGCTGCTCTGCGTGATGCTGCCTTCCTGGGTATGTGACTACTTTACATGAAAGCTTGAAAGGAGCTCCAGTTTTTCTTAAGTTGTACCGAATTACGCATAAAGCACTTTTCCCCTTTCCCTCCAAAAAGCAGGTGTTGAAGTCTAACGGAATAGTGTTTAGCGTTGATGGAAGAAGGCCTAGTGTTGCAAGCGTTGCTTTGTGAAAAAGGTTACAGTTACAAGCCCAGAGTTAAAGCCTCGCAGGGTTGTCCATCCTCCCAAGACGTCTGAGTGAAAACAAAAACTACACCCAACAAGTTAGGGTTTCTGTTTTGTGCTGGCTTCTTCTGTGCCTATTCAGTTGCTTGATATCCTGAATGCAAAACTGGAAGTAAAATTCTTGTTCATGCAGGTTTATTTTGAGAGAAACTTGCTACTAATTATCTTAAATCTATCCGGAATGGCTAAGGCTGCGCTGTGGTAGACATACTGGTCACCGTGGTAGACTTTCTGAACAAATGTTGTGCTTTAACCTGCCTTGAGATATGTAGATCTTGATAGATATTTTTAATGAAAAAAGTCTTTTTCTTAATGTATACTGAAAGTTTGTAATAGTTGCAAAATGTTCATGGGATTCTTGGTGCTGTTGTAGCCAATGGCTGGTGCGATCTTTTGCGCTGAACTATGGTTCAGAGTACTAAAAGACATATGGTCTTCTACAGGAAAATAGACAGGGAAAAGGTTTGATTTGCCAAGGCAAGAAATGTGATTTTATCAGAAAATGGAGTTTATCAGAAAGGGAATTACTTGTTTCAGCAGAGCTGAACTTAGGAATTTGAAATGTAAAATTTTATTTGAGCTTTGATTCGCGCTTGTGATGACATTGGATTATGGCTGAGAGATGTCTGCAAAGGTTTTGTATAAATGGTCCAAATGCCTGCCTTTTTTTTTTTGTAGAAGGATGCTTCATTTCCAGGTAAGGCTCTGACTGTTACGGAATCACAGAGTGGTCTGGGTTGGAAGGACCTCCAAAGTTCGTCTAATCCAACCCCCTCTGCAGTAATCAAGGGCACCCTCAACTAGATGAGGCTGTCCAGAGCCCTGTTGAGCTTCACTTTGAATGTCTGCAGGGATGTGGCCCCAGGCACCTCCCTGAGCAATCTGTCCGTGTGTCACACTACCCTCATGGTAAGGAACTTGTTCCTAACATCCAGTCTGTATCTACTCTTCTCTAGTTTGAAGCCATTGCCATTAGTCCTATCACTACAGGCCTTTGTAAATGGTCTCTCTCCATCCTCCCTGTAGGCCCCCTTAAAGGACCGGAGGGTTGCCATTAGGTAGGTCTCACTCTGGAGCCTCCTCTTCTCTAGGCTGAACAAACACACCTCCCTCAGTCTGTCTTCATAGCAGAGGTGCTCCAACCCTCTGATCATTTGCCCTCCTTTGCACCTGCTCTACTCATCTATGTCTTTCCTGTATTTAGGGCTCCAGAGCTGGACGCAATACTCCAAGTGAGGTCTTGCCAGAGCAAAGTAGCTGAATCACTTCACTCGATCTACTGGCCACACATCTTTTGATACAGCCCGATAGGAAATGTTTGGGACAGAAATTCCAACAACATGAGAAAAGTTCAGATAAATGCCAGACATTTAAGATGCATTACAGATAGTTTCTCATGACTTTGTACCCAATTTGCTGTTCAAGTAATATTCAAATAAAATTATTTTAATGCTAAATAGTCCTCTCCTGTGCCCTCTTCAATCTGAGCTCAAAATCATCCAGGCTTCCCTATAGGACAGCCAGAGGCCAGAGTTTGTTTTCTGACTGCATCACATTTCTTGCCTTGGCAAATAAAACTTATTTTTCCTGTCTATTTTCTTGTAGAAGTATTGAATTTCTTAGTCTGCATCGTAAAGGGAGAAAGTGGATCCAGGCCAGCTTGTTCAGAAATTGTTTATCACTTTGAGTGATAGTGGTTCAGAGCTTCTACAAGGATGTGTAGAGAGGAAGAATGGGGGAAGCAACCTAAGGACCTGAAAATTTTGCAACAGGTTTTCATTCAAGTTGTTAAAGAAAGTTTCATGACTTGTACATTCTTTCTCTCTCTCTCTGCACTGTAAATAGTCTCTTGTAGTGCTTTCTTTGATTAGTCAGTTTTCAGTCAAGGCAATTTGCAGTGGAACCAGCCAAAATGATAAGAGGGAATTATGTATTTATCTTGACAAGCATAATTTAGGGTTGATGCTCTTTCCTCAGGTGAAATTTGGGTTTGGTAAACTAGATCATACAGAAGTTGCAAACAATTCTTATTATTACTTTGAGAGCTTTTATTCATGCTAACATGGATCATTTTGGGTTTTGCTGTTTTCCTTCTTTACACTCTTTCTAAAATTAACTTTCTTTACAAAATATACAACCTTAGAGAGAGTGGGATTATCTCAAGATAATAAGTTAAAATCTGCTGTGAGGTGTGGGCACATAAAGAGGTTTATATTAAAGATAACTGAAGTGTGTGGTTTTTTTTCTTTTCAAAATATTTAGAATGTTTGGAATACTTCCTGTGGCAGAATGGTGTTTCTGTTGGCATGTTAAGTGTTCTCTAGGTAATACTTTTTTCAGGGTGTAAAGTCTTCTAAAACAACTAAGTGGAAAATGGTATTGTTAACGTGTCTAAAGTGTTTGGAAGAGGGAGGAAAATTGATTCAAGGAGTATCTTTCATAGTTGTAGAATGGAAAGTGAAAAAGGTATCTAAGATACAAGATTTGTGAAATTTGTATTAGTTAGGGTACTGTCAAATACCCAAAAATGTGTGTGGTGGTGGTGTGGTGGTGTGGTTTTTTTTATTTTGAGGGTTGTTTGCTAGGTCAGTCGTTTCTGAGAGACTTTTGGTAAATAGCTGACAACTCTGCTGGTAGTTGCTAATTGTAGCTGCTGATTTTCTTAGCAAGTTTGATTTAGTTACACAGCTCAGCTGCATTAGCAAGATTTGGTCATGAAGGCTCAGTTGCTCTGTTTACTGAAGATACTGGGCCAGTTTCAGCTGAAAAACTGATTTTTTTTTGATGTTTACTGAGTTCTAGAGGTACTGTTGCAGTTCTGAATGGTTAGATCTTGTCTGATTCACTGGAAGATGCAAGTAACTGGACTTACGAACTGTTGTCTGTATTACAGTATCACAAGATTTCTGTGCTCTTGGATTTCATGATACGAATAGTCTTAGATGTTTAAGAAAACGTTTTGTTGATCATCTGTTTTCTGAGAAGTGGCTGTCATCTCGGGAAGTAACTTGTGGTTCAGTAAAAGGAAGCTCTGGAATTTTGTTGTGACTTAGGACCTGCTTTTGTTGCTGTTCAGTAATGTGTACGTGTAAAGCTTTCTGCTGATAGATGCAGTAGGATTAATGATTCCTTATTGTCAGCTCAATCCCATAGTATTTCTTGTAACTGGGTGTTTGTGGTGCCTTAGGGAGCAATTGCATGTCCTTTGTTGTACTTAGGATTCTTTGCTTGAGTGAGAGCCCGCAAAATACTGGGGTTGCAGTGCCTCTTCTTACTTTTTGCTTTTCTATGGCTATAAAGGGTAGCCCTTGGATGCAGGCAAAGGTACCTCATTGATTGTTTTCCAGTGACTTGAGATACCTTTTGCTTGTTGTTGGGCTTTTTGTGTTGTGGTTGGTTTTGTTTTGGGTTGGCTGGTTTGTTTGTTTGTTTTTCCCCCCTGAGTATGTGGATGACAGAGGGAGGAGGGTGTTCTGGATCAGCACTGAAGTTTTCCATATACTATGGTGTTGTTGTCTGGCTCTACCTCGGCCTGTTGAAAACAATTCCTCAATCCACAGGGTATCAAATATAGCTGAGCTAAACACACCATTGTGCTCACACTTTTCCCGTTTGAAATGCCACTTCCCTCAAGTGGGAGGCAATACTTGGATTACCAACTTTGAAGAGAAGCCCTTAGTTCACCCAGAGATGCTACTTTGCTAGCTCCGAGGCCTTTAATTCTCTTGGGACAGAAAGTGATGTTCACCCAGGGAAAAGAACGGCTATGAGACTAGCAAATGAAATTCGCAATGGCTTTTCTTCAAGCTGAAGTTAAACTTTTCCAAGGAAAAAATATAAAAGCATCTGGCTGTTCCAGATGTTATTCATCTCTCTGGCAGAATTAGACATGGAGAAGTTATGTTTATCATCTGTGTGTTGATTTACTCATGTTTGCATGTGAGGAGCTTGTCTAGATGACTTGATTGAAGGGACTACTTCAGCTGTCCAAAGTCAGGTTGGTAGAAGCCAGTTGAATAGGTGCTACATGCAAGGCATGTAGCACAATTAATAGGCACTACAACTCATTTAAATATTAGTTTTAAATGTGTCATTTTAAGCACAGTTCAGTTCTTGAGAGTCTCACTTTCACAGCTTTTGTGGGCCTTCCTTTGGGAATGCTGCCACAAACTGTTTTCTAGGGATTTAATCTCCAGTTGCTATGAGCATTACAGGATGTGTTGCTGTCAAGAATATACAGAAGTGAGCAGCTGATTCAGGAATGGCAGTGGTAATTTTGATTGGCAGTCAGTCTGAGTAGAAAGCAGTAATGCAATGACTAAGTTGATTCAGGAATGGTGCGTTTTTTGTTAGCAAAAATGTAGTGGGTCGTATGGGTTGTATTGAAGATCTTCCCCAGATTTATTACATTTAAAGAGCTAATGCTACAGGCCCTTTTCTGATTCCCAGTAAGAAAATACTTTCCCCCTTTTTTTCCATTCTTGCTTGCTACACAGCATGATAATTAGTTTTCTGGGCTGATGTATTGCTGTTGTAAATCAGCCAGCAAGCAGGAGTAGTACTAAGTGTTCCTGTAGTTGCTCTGAAAACATTGAGGGTAGGGAAAATGAAAACTTATTTTTACTTTAAACTCTATGCTTACAAGACACTAAAGGTCTTAAGCAATTAGTATTGTTGAAAACAAATCCTTCTTTGTATTTTTTGTTTAATTCTTGGGTTTTGCTTGTACAAAACAGAAATTATGGGCTCATGTGAACAACTAGATAGAAATGGTTGTCGAAATTCCACTGGACAGATTGTGCCTTGGATACACTGGTAAACTGAGAAAGCCACTTCATACAGAAAAAAAAATTAGAAAAATCCACGTTACAGAAGCCTTTTTTTGAGGGGAAAAAACAAATCTCTGCAGTACTTGTGTTGCATCGTCCTTAACAGAAGCATTTTTTTATTCCCCTCAGGTGGTATGTTTCTGGGTAGCTCTGTAAGCCTTATCATAAGCACCTTATTTCACAGAATCGCAGAATATTAGGGGCTGGAAGGGACCTTGAAAGATCATCTAATCCAACCCCTCTGCCAGAGCAGGATCACCTATACCAGATCACACTGAAATGCATCCAGGCAGGTCTTGAATATCTCCACACAGGAAGATTTTTTACTTGTTTTATTGAGGCTTTAGAAGGGTAATAAAATGCACTCAAACCCAGTCACAGCCTCAGTTCCAGCTACTTGGGCCACCCTGCAGTAGCTGGGTTGTGCTGATTCACCTCTACATCTTGAGACCCCTCTTTCTTCTCAGCATGTCTTTTCTTGACATCCTCTTGCTGGAGAGGTGGAAGCCCAGGTTCCTGTTTATTTCTTACATAGGATTACTTCAAGAACTTATTTGTAATAGAATTTTATATTGTGAGAAATTACTAAATGCACTGGAGAGGATTTTTTTTGGACTATTATCCTAAAGAGGTAATATTCAAGACAACTCTGTGAAAGTATTATTTTTTTCTCTTTTAATGTGCTGTGATTGTGCTGTAGACACCTCCATGAAGTATCACTGTTAGCCTACATTAACTTGTATTGTACTGTACTGTAGCTTTGACCTACATAACACCTCTATTAACTATTGTGTTGTTTTGATGTCATTAGAATCTGTTTTACTTTCTAGTCTGAACCTCCAGTTTCTATACCACCAGTACATCCATTCAAAACTGGTGACTCTGTTATGTTGTAGCAGGTGCCGTAGCACCTGCATAAGCACTTGAGTGCTTAGATTTGTTCTTGGGAATGCTTCTGCACTGGAAGGTTTAGACAAGTTGCTTGTGGGTTTCAAAGAGATGTACAGGCAGCATTTATTGCCTCTTTATTTGGTGTTTATTGTTTACTGTGTGCAAAAACCCCCACCCTTACAGAATGCTTGACCAAGCATGGCCCTTACAGCTGGTAATAAGTATAGCATTTATATGAGTGCTAGATAGAGGGGAAGATGAATGATTGTAGTCTAACAAAGACTCATATTTGGAATCCAAGAATTCAGTTGGATGAGTAGAGCCTAGTAACAACTGGCTTTGGGCTCTTTTTTTTTTTCCTGGCTTGGGTTTCAGCTTCAAAGATGAGGCTTCAGTGAGCCAAATGGTTTTGCAGTACAGCTTGTCTGAGAGAATGTTTTTCAGATTCCCAGTAAATACTAGCTATTGGTAAATTGTAATACACACCCTCCCTGTTATTTTTCCTTACCAAACTGCACAAATTTCCCAATCAGTAGAAGAAAACAGAGTTCTTAGACTAAAAAAGAATCTGACACAATCTGAAGAAGCTCTTGAGATCTGCATTTCTGAAAACCTGTGTGGCTTTATTTTGTTCTTTGATCTGTTCCTCTGTTTATCAATCCTCACTTAAATTGTAGAAGATTTTCAGGTTGTTAAAGAAGATACTATGTCATTCTCATAAATCTACCAACAGTTGATCTGGTCTTTATTCTCAAAACCTGAGTATCTTAAGTTTGATGGATTTTTCTGAGAGAAGAAAAGATTGCTTGATATACTAATCTCTTGGTTATTTTAATGTATACGTCACTGTACATGTTAAGAGTAGTTTCAGCTGCAAAGATGTTAGAATTTAGCATGTCTCTCTTTTCAAGGAGAGACAAGTCATAAATCCTGGTGGGTTAATCCCCTGTGTGTGATGGAATCATCCCGTGGCCTGACTCTGGAATGGACCTTGAGCACCCATCTGGCAGTTAGGATTATTTCTTTTAATTTGGGCATGAATTTATTCCTTTCCATTACCTGTGAATGTTAGTGGTAAAGTGCTTAGTGTTTTCACATTTCCCTGAAAGCTACTGTTACACATTTCTGTCCTGCCAGTAAGCAGACAGGTGATCTTCAGCTGCTACATCTCTTGACTGCTTCAAGAGATGTGTGTACCACTCTGCAGCATCAGGCCAGCAGATTTAATTGCATATTTATAAATATCGGTGCTTGTTTTGCTCCTTGTTTATGTTTCTCCTTCAGTGACAAGGTTTGAGGACATACAGTGCCCTGGGTTTGGCTAGTATAGGGTTTCATTTTCTCCTAAGAAGTTGTTGGAGCTGCCCCCAGCCATGGGCAGCTGAACCAGCCAGTGGGCTATTCCATACCATGTCATGCCCCCTACTTAAGGGGAAGAGTGGCTTGGTGAGTGGTTTCTGGTGTGAGGAAAAGCATTGAGTGAGCCAGTTGCATTCTGTATCACTCCCTTTACATATGACTTGGTTTGTGTCATTCTTTGTACTGTTCTATTAAATAGGGTTCTGTGTTTTGTTTCTAGCTTCTGCTGCCCATCCTACTGGGAATAGAGTGGGGTGAAGAGGGGTTGGGGAGCAGCTGTGTGAGAGGCCTCGAGTGTCTCTAGCCTCTGAGCCTAAACCTAAGACATGATCTTTCCTAGCCTTTCTGATAGTCTTGCAGTGCTGGATGGTACTCATGATGATGAGGCCAGAGTTTCATGTAGAGGGTTTGGATTATAATTTTCCAATTTTCCCATGTTATAAGGACTCTACTACTGAATGTAGGTACTGTTCACTGCAGTTTCTACAGAGTCAGGCATTTTTTTGTTGAGTGCAGTTCTTAGTGGCCCAATTTACTCACTGTGACTCTTGCCTGAAATTTTAAGTAGTCTCCTGTAGTACTAATTTGGTGCTAGATGTGTTAGGTGTCATTTTGTGTATTATAAGGCTTTCCACTAACCTTCTCTACTTGCTGACTTTCTTATTTCTGAGCACAAGCCAGGAGTGAAAGCAGACTGCAAATTTAAGACATCACTGATAGTCGTAGTGTTGGCTGCAGGCTGATTTTGATACAGTCCTTTTGTAAGTGATGTGTGTTATGAGTAGGGAAGAACTCTGCTTAATTAACTTGTTCCTCCATAGCTTGTTCAGAACTGCAGCTCCTGCCTAGAGATCAGTTGCAGAATCTTTCCTATGGATTGCTGGTTGAGCAACTATTGAAATTGTGATTCTAGTCTTTTCTATAAAGCTTTTAAAACTAATTCAATAAGGCTTTTAACGGAGAGTTCTCATCTGAGAATATTTGTTGGATTTATCCTGGACACTGCAAATATGGGACAAATACAGTAGTGCAGAAGTAGAGGGAGTGATGAACAAGGCTACTTGTGACAGTGTGCCTGTAGCTCTTCAGAGAATAGAAGTAATTCAGAGGTTTTACATATCTGATCAAGGTGGGGTTGCCATTTTGCTGCAGTCTTAAGCCTTGAAAGGCTTTGTCCTGTGTTTTCTTTTTCATGGGCAAAGCCTATGTAGTTGCTTGATGAAAACTGTTCCTCAGTCTATCTAGGATAAAACAGAGGGTAATTTAATCTTTTAGTTCACTAGCCTGTGTCCTACTTTGTCTCTGTAAATTGGGTGATTTTACTGCATCTCACCCATACTTTTTTTTTAAACTAAAGCTCTGCTTTTAAAATAAATTAAAGATTTTTTCTTACTAATTTTGCTGTGTTCTACTTGAACTGTGAGTTAGTATCACTAAGCCAAGACTCCAGAAGGCTTTCATTTAGAAATGAAAACTTTCAGGGGAATGAGACAAATCACAGAATCATAGAATGTTAGGGGTTGGAAGAGACCTTTAGAGATCCAATGTCCAACCTAAGGCAAGATCACCTAGGATGGGTATGCATCCAGATGGGTTTTGAAAGTCTCTGGAGAAGGATACTTCACAACCTCTCTGGGGAGTCTGTTCCAGTGCTCTGACACCCTCCCCATAAAATGTCTCCTCATGTTGAGGTGGAACCTCCTGTGTTCCAGCTTGTACTTTTTATTCCTTTTCCTATCACTGGGAAGCACCAAAGAAAGACTTATCGCCTTCATCTTGACACACACCCCTCGGATATTTATAGATATTCCCAAGATCCCCTCTCAGCCTTCTCTTCTCAAGTTCTTTTAGACTTTCTTTATAGATGTTCAAATCCTGTAATCATCCTTGTAGCTCCTTGCTATACTCTCTCCAGCAGATCACTGTCTTTCTTGAACTGAGGAGCCCAAAACTGGGCACAGTGTTCCCAGCGCAGTCTCACCAGGGCAGAGCAGAGGGATAGGAGAACCTCCCTAGGTCTGCTGGACATGCTTTTCTTATGCACCCTGGGGTACTGTTGACCCTCTTTGCCACAAGGGTACATTGCTGAGTGATGGGTGACATTCTGTCCACTGGTGCTCCAAGGTCTTCCTCCATGGGGCTGCTTTCCTGCAGTTCTGTGAAAAAGGAATAGAGATACTATTTTTTGAAAAAGGTAGATATTTGTATGGGGTAAAAAAAAAAAAATGGAGTCTGTCTTGTCAGTCATAAATGATGATTCCTCTATGTTAGGCAAGATTAGCACTTGAAAATTCAGAGAAGTCTTCTGTATTGCCATCTCAGGGATAGCAATTTGGATAGCTCTCATTTGCCTGCTGACTGATGGGAGGTACTAAATTTACCTGAAAAACCCTACATAGAAACTACTCCACTGGCTTTACAAATAACAAAGTCAAGATGTAAGTTTTGCTTGAAATACTCAACGTAACTCAGAAATGCTTGGAATAACACTCATGGCCTGTGTGTTTTAAATTTATTACTTCTGAGGGTTTTTTCATCCTTATGATTATTGTTGTATTCAGTCTAGCAATTTTTCAAAGCTGTCAACGGAAATTGCTCTAAACTCTTATCCTTCTTGCATACTTTGACTTGAAGTAAGATGGATCAGATAGGAGTATGCCAGTGTTGACCCCTTCCTCCTTGAGTCTGGAAAAATGTTGATTTAGGCCATCTACCATTTAAATTTGATTTTGTGTGTTGTGGGGCAGTAATTGCAGCAAGAAATTGAAAAGAGTAGATGTTATGCTTTTGTATATGCAGTGTGATTTTTCTTGTTAGACCTTTCACACTGTATGAAAAATGTAGTGCTAAAGTTGAGCTGTATTACCCTTCTCTTCTCTCCTTGTCCTAGGTATCTGCTATGTGTACTTGCAAGGGTTTTTGTTTTGCTACACTGATATTCACTGGCATGTAACTGAATAGAGACTGAATGCCTACTTTTGCTTTTGGGGGGTTTATATGTCATGAATTTTGCAGCTACATATGTTGCCATTGAGTTCTTCCTGTGTGGAGTAACAAAATACATAGTAATTGCTCTCATCATTATATTAAATAAGCTGTAGTCAGAGACACTGGGACAACATTAAGTAAGTCACCTTTGGTAACTTCAGATGCTTCAAGTATGTGTGTACTGCCAGATGTATGTTACATTGTTTGTCTTGGTATGACACAACCATCTTTTGAATTCAATGAAAGTGGAGGAGTCTGGCTTATTGTTCATACTGCAGTTCATTGATGGCTGTAGATATGAAATGAGCATCTCACTAAATGGAAGTCTTGGTCAACCTCTGACTCTTGTCTATTCTCAAACCTTTAAGGCAATACGAAAAAAATACCAGCTTCTTTCCAGATGGCTGAATGCTTGATGTGTCTTTATGTTTAGCTGTCATTCAAATGTGAATGCTGTGGTGATTGTAAATGTCTTCCATTTTTCTGGTCTGAAATGATCCCTTTTATGTATTGTGTGTTTAGAGATTAACTATTTGGCTTATCAATAGGAATTTTGGAGGCAAAAAACCCACCCAACTTGATGGTATGGCAAAATCCAGGATGTTAGACAGTGCAAGTCTTAGCTTCATGTACCATTTTACAGCCAGTGGTTCTTTTGAAATAGGTTAGGGTGGGTTATTAACATTCTTTCAAAATGTTATTTTAGTTTTGAAACATTTTATGCATGATGAGTTTCATACTACTGGTTTTTGTTAGTGAAAAATGTTTTTCTGCAATCCAGGGTCAAGAGGAAGTTTGCCAGAATCACAGACAGGAGGTTTTTGTGGGAAGGAATTTAACTGGGAAGGAAAAAAAAAGATTTTGTTTTTGAGCTCAATGGTATAAGTTTTAGACAAATATGAGAGTTAATAAGCAATGCACAAGCTGCAACTTAATGATGAAACTATTTAATACTGTTGTAGTTTTGCTAAAGCTCACTTAATGAATTTTCAGGCTTTTTTTTTAATGTTATTTTTTTTGTTTTGGAGCCTTAATTCACATTTATTTTAAGAGATACCTCTAATACTGCAGCCAAAGCTGTAGCAGGTTCTCATAGACAGCCAGAACACTTGTGTTGTGACCATTATACCAGAGAATTCTGGTGTTATTTTTTCCTCTCTGTTAAACTGCAAATGGCTATTTCCTTACTTATAGCCATTTTAAAAAGAGAAGGAACTGCTTCATTTCATGTGCTTGTTTTCTTTGAGGCAGAGCATATAATGACAAACTTCAATGAAAGTAGATCCAATGACTTCGCTGAAAATCCTTCAGCATCTTGTCACTCAACTTACCAACTCTCTACAAATGTTTGCATGAGTTGAAAGCTGAGATCTAATCATCCTTATAAATGAGAAGGTAACATTACCCTGGAACATGCAACATTACACTGCTGACAGGGCATTATGATAAAGCATTCCTGTACCTGGTTAGCCTTTAGCATTCTTGAGAGTAGAGGGTATACTCTGTTTGCTGTAGACATTTCCATCAACTCTTTGTTTAATTTTACAGTGATGTCTTACTTCTCCAAGTGCTTAAGCATGACATAATATATGGAGGCAATGTACATGAATACAGTTGTGGAGCCCCAAAAGAATGAATGAGGTAGCTGATCAAAAAGTAAATGGAGCTTGTGTGTGTGAGCATTGAACTGCAGACAAAAAGATTGTAATGGCATCTAAGGACTGTTTTAGAATACATGCCAATAGAGCATTTGATCAAGTTTGTTTACCAGCTATTGTTTTTACTTGGAGTTTCTTGTGGAGTTGCACTGACTGGATTAAAATTATGCAAGGACAGTTACCATGTGGCTGTCCTGCAAGCTCTGGAATGAAATTCCTGGTCAGAGCATCAGTAAAAGCTACTATAGAACAGTAGCTAGAATATGTACCTAGGGTGTCACCTTCCATATTTGGGCTGAATGCTCTACTTACTGTAGAACAGCTAACAGACAGGTGATTTATTTTGCTTTGCTGCCTTCTTTTTTCCCTTACATTTCAGAAGCTATTAATTCCCAACTCTTGTGATCCTGTTTTCTTGAAGGTACTTTAATGGAGCAGCGGAAAGCAGTTAACTTTTGTGCTTCAGGATAAGGGGTGAGGGAAACTCTTCTGTACACGGGTGGTGTGTAGTATAACATTTTGATGATGTGTTAATTCTGGTACATTCTATGTTTTTATTTAGGTAAAGGTGGAAGTTTATTTCAGGAGTGAAAGAATTGTCGTGTTTGGGTTTCATGCAGTTCTTTCGCTTGGCTCTGCCAATGCAATTAGAGGTAGAGGTCGTTTGAGCTATTCACCAGGTGTTTGCTGTGTCTCAGAAGTGGAATACTCAAACTTACCAATATTGTAGTGTGGTGATATAAATACTGTTAGTATAACAAAAGACAAGAGATTATGTAGTAATGGCCACTGTCTAATATTAAGCTGGTAGATACTTTAATTACTTTCTGAACTTTCAAACAAGGCAGAAACAGTGAAGCTGACTAACCTTTATGAAGTTATGCCTTCAGAACATTCTTGATCCACTCATCTTTGATACTGAGAAGTAAATGGAAGAGGTAAGCTGGTTAAGTTAGCATTTTGTGTGAGAACAGAGTAGTGTGTAACAGCTTCATCTAGTATGTACCTTACTTTACCACCTGCATGGTTGAAAAACCTTCATTTCCCTTCCCATGCACCTAATTCCTAGTTGATCTGTTACTTTCTACTACTACCTCCCTTCCCCCCATCTTTATCTTGTAACAAACTTCTGCCTCAACTAATATTTTGGATATTTAAAATTACCATGGATAACAAGCATCTTTCTAGCATTGGCACCTACAGTTGCCACTAGTGGCTCCATTTTGGAGTACAGTGAGCAAAAGTAGTGTGAAAGGTCATATGGACCCCAAATCCATGCTTAACCCTTCCTCTAAATAGAGTAGTGAACCATGACTACTAGGAGGTTGTTAGAGAGTGTGGAGAGAACTAGTTAGATCTGATATAGGAACCAGCCAGAACTGGTGCTGTTGCTGAAATGCGCCAGCCCTGGAAACGTGAGAAGATGGTGGTGGTGGTCTGGGTTCTAAGTGGCCAACCTTCTGGCAAAATTCCTCCCCATCCTCTGCTTGGTAGTTGATCCATGCAGGAAATAGGACGGCACAGTGGTTTTACAGGATTTCAGCATATCTGATCTGCATCATCCTCCAGGCATTCATATTCTGCTTTTCTGCAAGTTAGGGGACTGCTGTTACTCCATCACCTTTGAAACTGCAGGCTGCTTCTGATAAGCAGAGTCAGCTGCAAATACATTAATCATTTTATCAAAGGAAGACCCAAACAGTTGTAAATAAAATAATCTTAGATAGTTTCTAGATGCCATACTGAAGTGGTGGCTGCTCTTATTGTAGTTTCTGAGCCATTTATCATTTCTTGTTCAAGATCTGATACGCTTCATAGCTGAGTTTGTTACAAACTGAGTTATGTGCATTTCCAGCCAGCATGAATTTTTGTTACATGTAGCTGTATCGGGTGGTTGAAATTTAAAGAATCATTTAGTTTTAGTTGGCAAAATAGCAATGTTGTTCTGTTACATAATCTGGGCTTTGGCTCTGAAATACAGTGGTCTTGTACATGTGCCTGAATTATTTTCTCACTATTCTTTGTTCTCATTTCTGTGTGAAAAAATGGGTGGCCATTTCCAGAATTGGCTCATAGTTCCAAGTGCTCACTTTTAAGTTGGATTTTAAGAAATTATGTTGTTAGGTTTACTTAGGTATGGTTTGTTCTGGAGCTGTTTTGCTAACTTACAAACAGTGAGTATTTGTGTTTCTGTCTCAGGTAAGCCGTTTAGTCTAATGGGCCTGATGAGCCAAAGGATATTGTTAGTTTATAATTTAAGATTGGCTTACACTTGCATTTTTACATTTGTATCTTGATCAGAGAGCCTACTGCTGTGATGGTTTGGGTGTACCCCACCCCCCCACACTTTTAGAAATACCCAACTAGTCTCAGCCAGCTCTGGGAATATAAATGAAGCTATTTATTTGCAGCTAGCACAATATACAAGCAAATATTTACTATATGTACAGTTATATACAGAAATATGCAAGGTAAAAGTTAATACAGAAACGCAACTCCCCTCTGAGAAACCTGAGTCCCCAGGAGGGGCTCTCAACCACCCCTCCACCTTCCCCCTGCCCCTCTCAACCTTACCTCAGTCCTAAGGAAGAATAGAGGTTCAGCCAAGAAGTTAAGAAGCAAAGGTGAGTGGAAGGTGAGGTTAGGGAGATGCAGCTCAGCCAGAGTCCAGCCAGAAAGTGAGACAAAAATGGCGAGAGTGTTATCTAATGCTTACCGTTCTTCAGCAAGACTCTGAGGGGAGTAGACATCACCACTGTTTTCCTTTCATAGCCTATGATCTAGTTTTTCTCACCTAAACATTCTATGCTGCTTCAAACTAGCACAATGCACAGTATTTTTTTCCTTGCATATTCAGCTGCCAGGATAAACCAGTGTGCTCTTGTGGTCTTTAGTGACAGTAGAGTTTGTTAGGTGGAATTAAATAACTGCCTTCCCTGCCTTGTGACAAATTAAAAGACTTTCTACTTATTAGGACATGGCACTATTAATTTCTCAAAGCATAATCATTTTAAAATTGGGTAAAACCCTCTTTGCACCTGCTCTCTCTGGGGGACAGAAGATATTCACTGTCCTAACATTCTGCTGTGACCTACAGTATGCAGGTGTCAAGTGACTTGGGTGGAAGAAGCCATGCCCCATTGCCATGATTTCTAACCTCTCGAGAGCTCTAAGTGTGTTTTGTGTCTCATTGTTTGTCTTCCAGGAGCTCATAGTAGAATCTTTGAAAAAGCAGAACTGAAGTAGGTTGATCACAAGCCAGCAAGGTGCTGTTGTAGCCAGGGGGGCCAATGACATTCTGGGGTGTAGTAAAAGGGCTGTGGCTAGAAGGTCGAGAGAGGTTCTCCTGGGCCTCTACTCTGCCCTGGTGAGACTGAATCTCAAGTACTGTGTCCAGCTCTGGGACCCCCAGTTCAAGAAGGACACAGAGCTGCTGGAGAGAGTCCAGCACAGAGCCACATAGATGATTAAGGGAACAGAACATCTCTCTTACGAGGAGAGACTGAGGGAGCTGAGGCTCTTTAGCTTGGAGGAGACTGAGAGGTGACTTCATCAGTGTTTATAAATATGTAAAGGATGGTTGCCAAAAGAGTGGAGCCAGACACTTCTTGGTGATGCTCAATGGCAGGACAAGGGGCAATGGGTGGAAGTTGAATCATAGGAAGTTTCTTTTAAACATGAAGAGGAATTTTTTCACTGTGAAGGTGACAGAACACTGGAACAGGCTGTCCAGTGGGGTTGTGGAGTCTCTCTCTCTGGAGATACTCAAAACCTATCTGGATGCATTCCTGTGTGATCCAAGTCTTTCTTGCTATAAGGTGATAGCTATATAACTTGTAAACATTTTGCATCTACTCAGGAAAACCAGAATCTGTTAATTTATGTGAAAATTAATCAGAGAAGGAAAGAGGAAGGAAAAGAAAAGAGGAAGAAATTTTGTTCACCCACAATGAAGTTTGGTATATGGTAATATGAAGAGGATAATTGAAGGAGGTGGAAATAAGTGATTATCAGTCCTCACTGTTGTGTTTTGATTTGTTCTCATACTAGTACCTAATCCTACTAATTTCTCAGTGCTTTGAAGATGGCTAAAGGTCAAGAAATACAGTCCCCTGGTAACTAGGGATCGAGTAGTGACTTTTTGGACCATTTAGCATGTTAAATATAAAGCTGATAGCAAGCTGTGCTTGTGCTACGTTAGTCTCATTCCAAAAGGAAGCTGTATTTTCTGGTTGTTGGCTGTGTCTGTCTTCACTCGGCAGTCCCCTTAACTTCAAAGGAAAACAAGGAAATATTTTTCTGCCCATCACCAGATGGTAACAGTTTCTCTCTCACAACTCTGTGATACTCCACCAGCCTTACACATGAATCGTTCAGTTTTATTTTGTTGTTTTTGCTCTTTCCTCTCTGATCCTTAAGAGGCAGCAGGGCAAATACTGTGAGCAGACTTCACAAAAGCTAAAGATGTGTTGAGGTAAAATCGAGCTTAGTGACAAAGATAAATCTGCTTCTGTATTGACCTGATCTGATTAGAGTCCTCATTTTGACGTGAGGTTTTTAGCACCTTCAAAGACAGACCTTTTAAAGTAGGGTATTTAGAGTGACCTTATGTAAAGTTCTGTGGCTTGTGGTGGTGTTGGCTTCTTTTTTTCCCCCTCCAGGACTTCTCTCCTGCTTCAAAATTGCAGCATTTGGCTATATCATATCCAATGACATTAAAAAATTGAGGGAAGCAGAACTTTCCATAATTGTGTCTTGAAAGATTAAGTAAAGGAACCTAAACAAATCTAGTGCATGTGAAAAATAACCCAAACATAAACCAAGAATTTTAATGTCTTTTTTTTTTAAAAAAAATTCATTTACTTAGAATAACTTCTGCTATAGTCTAAAAGCAAATCTTCTGAATAGCAGGGCAGATTGTTTGGTTTTTAGAAGTATCTTTGCTTCAGCTTAGATGTAAATGTTGAATTTATTGCTGCTGGGAGGAATAATTTTTTTTCTATGCTATCTTGCTGTGTGAAGAAAGCTTCTTAACCTCTCTGAAAATCCAAATGTGTGCTTTGCTTAGAAACAAAGCATCATGGCTGTATTATTTAGACTGGCTTTACTTCATATGATCTTCCATTTTAATTCCTATGTTGAAATTGGGACACAAGCTGACATAAACCAGGCACAAAATGATCAAATGTGCTCTTCTCCAGTATACACTCATGTCAAAAAGTTCTCATTTTTTGAGAGCTTTTGTGTTTTTGTGGTTGATGTTTATAATCTTTGATAAAAATGGTATTTGATGCTATTTTGCAGATAACTTCCCTTCCCCTTAAACGTACTGGTTTAAGGCTTCCTCAGTTACTTAATTTCTAGTATGTTCCCCATGCATGAAGTTACTTATATTTGTTCTTTGCTTTGAGTTTAACTTGGAAACAGCTCAGTACACTGTAATTGTTGCATGTGAATTATTAAGGGAGGCTGACTGTGGAGGAATTTTAGATAGGAGTTAGCTGTTAGTGTTTGGGGGATGATACCATGCTCAACAGTTATGTTGTAGTTCAGTATTCTTTTAATTTTCTTGACACAATGAATCTAACATTGCTTAAGTTACTATTGGGTAAGAACTCACTTCCAGAGGTCCTTGTGCAGCAGGCAGCAATGTCCTGTCTTAGCCTGTTGAAACATGTAAGAACTCTGTAAATAGCTCAGCTACATAGTTAAATATGTCAGAGTTGTGATGCAGCCTATAATTTCAAAACCATTTACTGAAGTAGTTTGTTTAGTTGGACCTCTTGTTGCAGAAAGGGAAGTAGGAAGGAGCAGCTCTTGCTGAGTTAGGAGTGTTACAACTGAGGTGGATCTCTTAATCGGCAGATGCCTTCCTGGTAGGAAGCTGAAAGATGCAAACACTGCTCAAAATAGTGTCACTTTCAATGCTATGGGTTTTAAAAAAACTTCTAGTTTGCTTCACTTTTTAACCTACAGAACAGTTTCAGGGGCACATGTGTGTAACTGTATAAGCTGACATGAAAAGAGCCGTGCTGTTTGTGAATGCTGTGGAAAGAGAGGTGAAACCGTGTCTTGGTAGTGGGGCTGAGAGCTTGTTCGGTCAGCCTTGCTAAAGTTACTGTTCAAAGTGAAAAACATTGTCTTGTATATATTCAGAAGCTTGATTGCTTGGAAGTAACTTTATAGTCTCTTGTTTTATCTGGAAGACAGATTAGGAAGCACATTTTATAGTCTTATTTCTAGGACTATTTCTATTGTATGGTGTTCTGTGTTTTCTGTGGCTTGTTGCTGGATGCCTAAAGGCAGTTATTTCTGTGCAGACTACCTTCTGTCATTTGCCCTTACCTCACCTTTTAATTTCTGTCTTTGAACTCAAACTGTACAGATCTTTCTCTTGAATATTGCTGACTTGAGAGAATTTGTATGAGAGAATAGCTGTTAAAATGATATCACAGAATTAACTGGGTTGGAAAAGACCTTTGAGATCATCAAGCCAACCTATCACCCAACCCTTCAAATGAACTAAACCATGGCATTAAGTGCCCCATCCAGTCTCCTTTTAAACACCTCCAGGGGTTGTGACTCCTCCACCTCCGCTGGCAGCCCATTCCAATGGTCAGTCATTCTTGTCGTGAAGAATTTCTCCCTAATGTTTTTGTCTTCTCTTTAGCATCTTAAAACATTTTCACTTTCAATGCAAGTAAATTCAGTTTCTTTTGAAGGAGAACAGGAATAGCACAGAATCACATGAGAGGTCTTTCTTACTCTCTTAGTGTAATGTGTGTATTCCTTGTATTATCTTGAAAATTTGTACTGCTTTTGAATTTCTATCTAGAAACAATTTTAAATGCCTTGTTTAATTTTATGCAGTTGAATGACAGCTATAAAGACTAATTACTTGCTTTTAATAGTTTCTTTTCAGAGGTGAAACCTAGAAATGTGGGTTTCTAACTTAGGCAGTTGTACCGTTCTGTGAGCTAAGATCTGGAACCTTCCTGAGCAGTGAAACTTAAATGTAATTTTTCCTTCTTATTTTTGGAAGTTTGTGAAAAGAAGACCTAATTTATACTCAGTTGCCTTCATATAAAGAGACTTACATTGGATCTTGTCAGCGTTAGGATCTACGAAATTCAGTAGTTGTGTGATACAGACATAATCTCTTGTGCAGGATGCTGTTTGTCTTTGATTTTTACAGAACCTTTTTGTGTTTGCTTTCATTCCATAAAAATGTCATCTCTGCAACACACAGTATTGTTACAGAACTGATACAGTTCTTGTACTTAAGTGTTCTTCACATGTATGAACATGGCTCTTTGCCAGCTAGGAGGATGGGGTGTGATACATTTTTATTAGTTTCTCTTAGGTTGTGAGGACATTCAAATGTGTGTACTTTGTGTTGTTGCTGCCATCTAACCATTCAGGTCTTGATTCAGTGTTGAGAAATCCCTCTGCTGTGATTGAGGTGTCTTTAACAACCAGCAGTGACAGTAGGTCATATATAAACACTTCCTTTCTGATCAGCTATTGGTTTCGGGAACTCATGGTTCATTGTCCCATAAAACATGAGCTCCACCTCTGCTACAGCTGGTAATGGCAGCTCAGTTGCTGACAGTTAAAATGCCATCTGACTAGAAGTACTACTTCAGGATTATTTGGAGGTAGTTTTGGTAAACAAACAAAAAAATGCCAGAGGCTGTTCTAATTTAGCAATTTTGAGAAGTGTTTAGCGATAAAGATTGAGGCTGTGACCAATCTTGCCCATCAGTTCTTCCCCATCTCCTTTTTTATATTGAGCTCTGCAAGTCATGGTTTGAGAATAACTAGTACTTACTGCTATTTACCTGTAGGTAATAAAAATCATGATGACTTTGAGTGCTTCTAGAAATCACTAAATTCTTCTTATATATTGGGAGGTAATAGATATAATTGCAATATATAATCTAAAAATAGTTAAATAGCAGAATCTCTCTTAATGACCTTCATAGAACTATTTGGGCTGGAAAGAACCTTGGGTTAGAAAGATCATCTAGTTCCAACCCCTCTGCTATGGGCAAGGACACCTGTTACTAGACCAGGTTGCTTAAGGCCTCATCCATCTTGGCTTTGAATGCTTCTGGGATTGGAGTCTCCACAATTTTGCTGGACTACTTGTGCCAGTGCCTCACTAGTCTTACAGTGAAGAATTTCCTTCTAAAGTAAATCTGTCTTCTAGTTTGAAGCCATTGTCTCTTGTCCTGTCACTACATGCCTTTTTACAAAGTCCCTCTTTGGCTACCTGCAGGCCTCCTGCAAATACTGGAAGGCTGCTGTAATGTCTCTCCAGAACCTTCTCTTCTTCTGTCTGAACAACTCTCAGCTCTCTGTCTGTCTTCATAGCAAAGGTGCTCCAAGTTTCTGACCATCTTTGTGGCTCTCCTCTGGACCCCTTCTTAATAGGTCTGTGTCCTTGTGTTTTGGGTTCCAGAGCTGGAAATAGTACTCAGCTGGGGTTTCACAAGAGCAGAATAGAGTGGAGGTGAATCCCTTCCCTTAATCTGCTCACCACACTTTTAATGCAGCCCAGGATTTGTTTTTCTTTCTGGACTGCAAGACAATTTAACCTAAACCATCTCACTTTTATAATACTAAAATATCTAGTTAATCAATAAATAAATTGTGATTGTAGGCTTTTCAATCATGTTTTTATACTATCTAAATGCCAAAACCTGATGTAGCCCAGAGTCCAATCCTTCCTCCCAACTTAGCACTTATTCTGTGGATGTGTACCAGGGGTATGTGGTTTCTGGTTTTAAAACATGTCCTCTTTCACAGAATATTTCCTTGAAATCTCTTTGCTCTAGTGAAGCAGTAATATGGAGGTACTTCTAAGAGACAAGCCTAAGAAATCATTGTGGGGGACTCTTAATAAGTCATTTCTACTTCTGAATGTTTCAGTGCATCCTATCTTTACCATATTAAATTTGAAAAATCCAGAACAGGGATTGCAATTAATTGCATATGTTCTGCACAGAACAAACAACAGCACCAAACAATAATTACTTGCAAATTATTAAGTAGTGTTGCTTATTATATTGATGTGCCTGCTGAAATGGATTTGAACTTGTTAGTATTCTCTTGCTCATTAGCAGCCTGAAATATCCTGTATAACTGCAGCATTTGTAAAGTATGTTGCTTTAGTTTTCAGAAAAGTAGACCAACTTTCCTATTTGAATGTGAAACAGAAGGCATCAAGATGGAGCTCCCAAGTTTTTGATACCTTCAAAATATGTATCTGTAGATCTATGAACTTAAAATAAAAGGGAGTGCCTTCTAATTGTAGACTGATAGGTCTTTTGCTTGCATGTGTTTGAAAATAAATGCATAGAAGAATTATTGGACCTATTTTAGACTCTTTGAACACTGAAGTTGTTGCATTAGGTAACAACAGTTAGGTCAGGATTCTGTGATGGCATGAATGTCAAACCCACTTTCCAGAATTTATGGCACTTCTCTGCCTACATTGCACTTTTGCATGCATATGACCTGGCTTTAATTTAACATTTGGTAAATATTTGCTTAGTAATTCCTACAGTGTTCTCCCACACATAAAGGAAATGATGATAAACAGCTTTTAAGTGGCTTGATGTTAAACACAAACATGACTTGCAGCCCTAAGGTAAAATGTGCATTAGAGTAACTATTCAATATTCATTTGGGAAGTGCTGGTATCTATTACACCAGGTAACTTATTCATGTTTTTGCTTCACATATTTAGATGTTTCTCAGCTAAATTTCTGCATACTGAGCTGTAAGAGAACTTATCCCCATTTTATACTGTTAGAATCTTTCTGAAATGGTTTGGGAGAAAACATGGACCTGTGTTTTCTCCGCAATGACCATGCTAACGGGAGGGCATTTAGAAACACAGACAGACAGTACCCATACTTGAGTGTTGTCTAGAGCTTTTAGGCTGCCCTTAGTGTTTTGTTTTTGCAAGAGACTCATAATTTGTTTTTCAAAACAAATTCCTTCTTCAATATGTGAACTTCCAGTGATGATTCTGGGAGGACTCGTTCTAGATGCTGTCAGTCGTCTAAAGAAGTTTCACCTCAAACTAGAAAACTGTTAACTTTCAGTAAAAAAAAAATAATTAAAATGACCTATTTTAGAATAGTTCTTCAACCTTTTTGGTAGTTTTCTCAGCAAGTGCTTTCTCAGTAAATATATCTTTAATTAATTTCTTTCCTGGGCAGATATAGGGTAAGTGTGATCTTACACTGTATTGTTTATAAACTTAGAAGTCTAGCATTTTCTACTTTCAATGGATAATAAGTGTTATTTCACTGAAGCAAGTGTCTGGAATCTGAGATCAACCCTTCAGCTATGTTAAGTTGCAACAGCCTGTCACCTCTCTTACTGATGTTATTGGGTTCTGACTTTCAGACCTTCCAGAAGATACTGTAGAAGTAGAAAAGCTGTCCAGTTACATATACTTGATGAAGTTGCTCTGTTCCATTGCAAATGCAATCTCTTGCCCATCAGCTTTAGAATGCAGGGAAATTTGAAGTGTTCTTGATGGTCTTTGTGATTTTTTTATTTTCTAAAACACAAGAAACTTCAAGGAAGACCATTCCTTTCTGAGGGAAGTTTTGATTTCTCTGATGATTCTATTTTGGATGTAGCATTTTCATGTGGTACAGACCTATTGCACTGCTTTTGAACTCTAAATGTGTAAAATGTATTATATATATGCACTTTATTTTTCCTGCTATTACTGTCCATTCCTTCTTCATGTAAATGAAATGCTATTTTTGACTTAATATCTTAAACTCCTACATCTGCTGATAGTTAATAGCTTGCTTGATACGTCAAGTTAGCTAAAATATTGATGCTTTATTTATTAAAGCTGTCTGGACTCTTGGTGGGACTAAATAAGCACAGAATTAATTGCTATGTAAATGCTTTTTTTTTTCATTTTTATTTTTTAACAGTATTGAGACTTTGTATCCTTCATGTGGTGGTGTTTGGAGTTCATCCAAATACCAAAAAATGTTCTCTGACTCGGAAATCTCTTTGGAATGATTGAGTGATTTTGCTGGTCAGAGGATATGTTGTAACCTACAACATGACCTGTTGTAGTGTGCAGAGGGAATTTCCTCTACCAAGGCTGTCTGGAGCTGGTTACTCATATCAAGCATATCTCCATCTGCTTTTTAACTTTCAGAGATGGAGTTCTGATCAAGTTAATAGAAGGCAATTTCAGATTTCTATTTCTGAAACTGCAAGTGTTCAGTATTATAGTGTCTGGTGGTTACTAGAATTGGAGAGTCCTTGAGATTAAAAGATCGTAGCAGCTTCACATTGTTCGTACCTGAGTCATAGTGTGTGTGGGAGCAGTACCTACACTATTAAGAAGTATTTTTCTGCTGAGGATACTGTGAACCATGTTCTGTTTTAGTTCCTGTATTTCAATGCCAATTGTCATTTATTTTAAAGAATCTTAACATTGGCTGCACTTGTTCCAACAGACTGAGGAATAGCATCTTCTGTTCTTTCAGACTGATTTAAGAGACTAGTTTCTCTTGATGTGGCTGCTAACAAAACCATTAAATATTTGTATTTGTTGTGGCCCAAGTAAAAGGAAGGTTAGGAATTTGTTAAGCTTAATATAGTCTGAGGTGGCTGTGTGTCTTGAGCTTGTTTCCAGTCAACCCACTGCATTCTGTTGGAACAGTCTTGTTTTTACACTCCTTTTGTCCCTTCATTTCTTTTTCAGTGACTCACCTGGCTTGGTGCACCTACTGAATCATAAATAGCTGCGAACATTGATACTAAAGTATTCTAATCAGCTGTTGGTTGTTCCCACCTCCTCAATGTTATTCTGTCTGCAGGACACTTAAATGGAATAACAAGTATAACATTTTAATACAGCTTCAGGCAAAAAAAGAATGACTGCAGAAGTTTGTCTAATTCCAAGGAATGGTTTTCAGGCATGCTGTTAGCATTACTTTTCATGGAAACCTTTTGTGATTGTGCTAGTTAAAAGATTCAGGAGGAATATCTGTAGCCACTGATGCATTCCAGTTTAAGAGAGTGTTTTCTGGATGTATTTGTAAGGTCAAGTGACACCCTTTCAGAAGGTGTCTGCATTAGGTGAATACATGTAAATCAACACCTTCTTACACGGAGGTACCTTTCCTCTCTGCCTTTTCAGGTTAGACTTTTGTGGTTATGGTAAAAATGCTTAAACCGTGAACTTTAAAATGGAGCTTTGACATGTAGTAGTTGTCAACAATTCATCACGTTGCAGAGACAAAAGTGTATTAATTGATTTTTCTTAGATTTTGTGATTTTGAGTACTTGATACCTAGAATGAATGAGCATTTGCTGTTTCACAAATGGGTGGTTTCAGTGGCAAATAGAAAACTATTTAGAGGTAAAATGCAGATTAAGTTGTCATATTACAAATATAGATACTTGAATGTACTTGATTAGTTGCTAGTCTTTAAGTCATACTGTACCTTAGGTGTACTTAACCCTCGAACAAATGCGAGGGGATAAAAAGGCTTTGTGTTAACCTAAGGCAGCTAAGCCCTGCATGGCCGCTCACACATCCTTGCCCAGTGGGTTGAGGAGAACTGTAAGAGTGTAGCTGAGACCTCATGAGCTGAGGCAAAGGTAGTTTAATAGGTAATAAAAAACTTGCACACACAGCTCTGCCCTCCCCTTCTCCCTCCTTTCCCCCAGCTTTTATTGATGAGCACAATGTGTCATCTGGTGTAGAGTATCCCTCTGGCTGGTTAGGGTCAGCTGTCCTGGCTATGTTGTACACTCCCAGCCCACTAAATGGTGAAGTAGTGTAGGAAACAGGCAATTCAAACATAACTGTCACTTAGCCTGTTCCTCTTACATGCATGCAGGTAGCTGGTGTGGTTTGAGGGCGGTGGTTACAGTCTGTGCCTGCTCCCTGATTTGTATTTCAGGGCTAGAAGAATCTGCTATTGAGCAGTGCACTCTTAAGCTTTTTGGCTTCAGGGTTAGTGGAATGATTGCTCAGGTCCCAGTTACTGGCGTGGTTAATGGTATGAGGAAAGCATTAGTTCTGGGAGACTAACATGATCCCTGTTAATACGGTACACAACATGACACTGGAATTTGAAAGCATTTATTTGTGAAAACAAACTGGGTTTATTAGTTTGGGTTTTGTCACATTAGCATCACCTACCTCCTCAGGAAAAAAACGCTGGATTTTTTTACATATGTATACACCCCTCCTACCCTGAAATTGTCAGGAGTGGTGCATGCTCGTATATTTATGTGTGTGCAGATAATAACTCAAATGGTCCAAATATGAACTGTTGTAACATTGGAAAAAAACTTAATTTCTCTTTACTATTTAACTCAAAGTATGATAATGAAGTATCACAGTATCACCAAGGTTGGAAGAGACCTCATAGATCATCAAGTCCCACCCTGTACCACAGAGCTCAAGGCTAGACCATGGCACCAGGTGCCACGTCCAATCCTGCCTTGAACAGCTCCAGGGATGGCGACTCCACCACCTCCCCAGGCAGCCCATTCCAGTGTCCAATGACTCTCTCAAGTGAAGAACTTTCTCCTCACCTCAAGCCTAAATTTCCCCTGGGGTAGCTTGAGGCTGTGTCCTCTTGTTCTGGTGCTGGCCACCTGAGAGAAGAGAGCAACCTCCTCCTGGCCACAACCTCCCCTCAGGTAGTTGTAGACAGCAATGAGGTCTCCCCTGAGCCTCCTCTTCTCCAGGCTAAACAATCCCATCTCCCTCATCCTCTCCTCGTAGGACTTGTGCTCAAGGCCTCTCACCAGCCTCGTTGCCCTTCTCTAGACACGTTCAAGCATCATAATGTCCTTCTTAAATTGAGGGGCCCAGAAGCTTGTGTAGTTGTGTTGTCTTATGTGCCACTAGTTTTCATTTGTTCTTTGTTTTGATGTGTGTTAGTGGCTCCAAGCTCCTACTTCAGGATTGATGAGGGAAATGGGTGACAAGGAAATGGGATACATAGCTGCTTTGTCTAATGATTCTAAAACCATGCAAGGTAAGGTTAAGAAGTCTCATATCTATTTTATAGGATCCAAATTCCTGGGTAAATATTCACCACCTGGAGTACACAGATGGAGGAATCCTGGACCCAGATGATGTACTGGCAGATGTTGTGGAAGACAAAGATAAGGTAGAGACTGAATGAAAACACTGCTTTTACTTTTTGCTGTGTCTTTTCAAATAACTAATTCTACATTCTCATTTCTTGGACATCTGGCAGGTAAAGAGAGTGTTAAACATTGCTAAATTAAACACATTTACTCATAGTTGCTATGTCTCTGTTTCTGGAGTGGAACTGGAAGGATGAAAAAAGCCCCTTGTGACCAAAGCAATGAAGATTATCAGTTCTTGTGTTTATTTTCAAACAGCAATAAAAAGAAAGTGGTGAAGGAATGTGAGTTTTGCAAGACACCTTTTTTTTAAAATGTCACTTAAAATACATTCTCTTCACTTAGGTTTTTTTTTGTCAATTGTTCAGATGTCACAGTTGAATGTGTGACAAAATAGACAAGTCCTGCGATGACAAGAACAGCTGCCTCAGCTGTGTGAAATTTCTGGAGGAGTTCCTGTGATTTGCTTCTGAGAGCCTAAGTAGGCCAGTTTTTAATTTTAAAAGCTATGAGTCCCTAACTTGCAGTTCATATAAGATAGATGTCCTTTCTAGATAGAAAAGTGATAGCTGCAAAGATGCCCCTTTTAATTTGTTTAATTATTTATTAGGGTAATTTAGGTTTGGGAAACTAATTGGTGACTTATTTCAGCATAGAAAAGGAGGGATAAAATTTATAATACTTCTGGGGCTTTTTTATTTCTTCACTGAATTGGAGGGGGAAAAAAATCTAGTGCCTTGAAACCACAGATCCAAGTATGGGATATGCCTGTACGTTTAGACAAATAGCTTTGTGGCATAGGCATGATTTACAAATAGAAATTGTATACTGCAAACAAAAATGCTAGTTTTGTAATAATTGATTCCTCAGTGACAAAGTGCAACATTTGGCTCAGTGGGGTGGTGGATTTGAGCAGTAACAGAAATTGTCTAAAGTGTACTTAAGTGGCATTTTATGATTGTGTGTGTGGGAGTTCTTAAGAACAGTGGAGCTCTGGTATATGATTGTTTTATCAAATTTGTGTTTCATGCTTGTCCTTATTTATTGAAAGTGTACATAAAATGCCACAAGACTTTTCCAGTAAAGACTGGGTTCTGTTCATTGGCACAGATTTATAGTGTATATAAAGGATGACACCATAAGCATAAGATGTCATCAACTGAGATAACACATCAAAAGGAAATGTATTGCTGGTCTCATTAGTGAAAAATAACATATCCAGCCAGGATTTTCTCTATTAGAAGTACTGATACAGGAGAATTTATGCAAATGTGAGCAGTACTTAGTAGAATATTTGGCAAACCATCCAGCTTTTTAACCTGTTGCCCAAGCCTTTGCTATACTTCTTTGGTGGGTGTTACTGGTTTACTTAAGTGTTGCTGATGAAGTGTTTAGTTCAGGCATATCTGTGGGTTTAAACATCTTCTAGCTGTGCTAGGTGAGACTCAATTTTCTGAGGTTGCCTTGAGGAGAAAACACCGGAAAACTGGGATCTTACTAAAGTGGTCTGGGGTGGTTTAGGAGTAGAGCAGACTTATTTCTATTCCTGTGATGTTTCAATTACTTGTGATGCATCACAGCTGTCTTCTCCAGAAGGCTTGATCAAACTGCAATAAGTAAGACTTGCAGAACAGCAGCAACAGCAGGTAGAAATCGGGGTTTTTTGATTAAACTAAGGGAGGATTGTGTAAGGGGACTGTTGGATAGAAGTCAGAAATCTGACCTCTATCTGAGAGTGAAATCGGACCATGACATGTGTAAGCTGACCATATTACCTACTGACAAGGTTTGGTTTGAACTGATAAAAAAGAACCAGCACTATAAAGGCTTACAAATATTTTTGATAGTTTTGTTGTGGCTTGGTAGGCTTTGAGCTTTTGCCAGTGCTACTCCACACTGAGAGTATTAGCTAGGAGATCTTTAAGCTTTGCAAAAAGAGGATGAGATATTTGGATCTAATTGACCTGATAATTGACTTGATGCTTAAAGTCACTAAATAGATGAAATGGTTTTTGGTATGTTTGTGCACTGATTCCTTATGGTTATGATTATCTGTATGTGTGATAAATTAGTTAGCCACAGCTTTGTTGCTTGCTTGTCCTTATCATCCTTTCCTATACATCCAAGACAGTAATGCAGTCTGCCATAAAGTCAGTCACTCTGTATAAAAGTAAGTGTTGCACTTAACCTCAGCGCCTTTAACAAAATGTATATGTGGCATGGATGACCTTCAAGCTCTTCTTTAGTGGCAGAGGAAACTAGTGGATGTTTTTTAAAGAGTTAATCTGCTTAAGATCTTACTTCGATAGCAGTAAATTAGCAGAGTTTCTTCAAAGGGAAACATGGCTGCTAATATATTGAAATTCTTTCACTGTGGCAACAAAACAGTGAATCAGAGATAGCTATCAGATGTAATTTATCTGCAATTTCTAAAGCTTTTGACAGTCCTTTACAACAGACTTCTAAGGAGGCGCAGCTACTTGAGGTAAGCGGCAAGTGCTGCTGTGGTCTGGAAGTCGTTGAGAGAAGGCAGAAAGATGCAATAGTCAGTTCCCAGCATTTGTGAAAGGATGACGCTGGGATGCAGTATGCCCGGTTTTGGGAGTGGCAGTGGTTTTGATCTCTGCTTATGTTAACTTCATTTGCTTCCTTTAGAACACAAAATTAATGAAAATTCAGCAAGTAGGCAGTACATGGTAATTATATCTTTTTTTTGTTGTTGACAGCATAGTTGACAATGCATGCTGGAGAGAATGGCTTGTTCTGTTTGCATATAAAATGGATCTAAATTAGTAGACCTGTATTTAGTAACCTGTGTCACAAAAGTGCTTTGGAAATTTCTCATGACAAGAGCCTTTCTTGTTGCTGCTGCCTCAATAATCTGTGACCCAAATTAAATGTCACAGCTAGTGTTGAATAAAGTAGTTTATTTCCACTGAGTTATCTAACAAGTGGTTTGTATCTTGGTTTAATCTGAATGATGGATCTAATTAATTAAAACCTCCAAATGTTGTCATTTGAATAAAACCATGCTAAATTGTCTGCTTTTAGTATGTTGGAGCTATAAATGGCCTAAGAAAATTTCTATACTGTGCATAAGATTAGCGTGGAACATTTTTCTCCATATCATTATACACTTGAGCCTGGGTTTAGCTTGTGTCTTAAATGCATAAACTGAATGTACTCTTCTTGGTTTCACTCTGATTTTTTTTTTTCAAATACAAGCACCTGGGGAGACAAAAATACAATGAAGCCATGTGTTATTAAGTTAAAAGTTGCTTAGCTTAAAGGAAAAGTTTAAGTCTACCTTCTATCACGGCTTATGCCCACCTAGCTGCCACTAAACAAAACACAGCAGCTTGCTTGCATCTTCCTATCCCACTCCAGTAGGATGGGGAGGAGAAAATGTAATAAAAGGCACCAGGCTTGCAAACCAGTGGCAGAGGCCTTGATGCTGGCTTGTTTAAATTACCTTTCAGTGAGTCAGCACTGAGCCTGAAAGTATCACACTTTACAGATCTCTATCTAGTTTGATTCTCAAATATACGATCCCTACAAGTTAGGCATAATTAAGTTAGAGAAATAATGTTTGAATTCTTAGACTTTCATGCAGTTGAGCCTTTTTTTGTATTTTCTCTAGAGTTTTGTAACTTTAACTGGAATGCAGAACAGAGTTTTGTACTCTTCAATTTGTTTACAGCAGTATACTGTAGGAGTGTAGAAGTTTTGAGGAAAAGCAGAGCAACTGAGAAGTTTTACCTATTTGAAGTATGAGCTGCAGTAGATTTTTATGTAGGCTGCTCTACAAGCTGTTGCATAATAGTTAACTTTCCCCTGGAGAAGCTTTAAAAAATTAAAATCCCCTTTGATATAAAGAGTAAGCATGTAAGAGAGATGTCTGGTAGCACATAAAGCAATTTCGTGTTATGAGTTCCATAGAATGTTGAGAGAACATAAAGTGTGCAGCAGACACAGGGTAGTTCAGGTGAGTGTACTGTTGTGCACATGATCTACTTTTCATGAAATCTGTACCAAATCACAGACTGCATTTTTTTTTCTCCTTATGAAGTGATGGGTCTTGCTCTAGGCAATGGTTTTGGCACAGAGACTAGTTGGAGGCCTCTATCTGTGAGTCCCTCAGGGGATAGTACTGGGTCCAGTACTATTTAATATATTCATCAATGACCTGGGTGAGAGAACAAAGTGCACTGTCAGCAGGTTTCCTGATGGCACAACTGGGAGGTGTGGCTGACTAATGTGAAGGCTGTGCTGCCATTCAGCAGGACCTGGACAGGCTGGAGAGTTGGGCTGGGACAAATTAAATGAAATTCAACAAGGGCAAGTGTAGAGTCTTGTGTCTGGGCAAGAGTGAGTGCAGAGGAGGGCAATGAATATGATCAGAGGGCTGGAGCAGCTCTCCTATGAGCACAGACTATGAGAATATGGACAATTCAGCCTAGAAAAGAACAGGCTTTGAGGAGACCTTGTAGTAGCCTTCCAGTATCTGAAGGGTGCCTGCAGGAAGGCTGGAGAGGGACTATTTACAGGGTCTTGTAATGACAGGATGAGGGGTAATGGGTTTAAACTGGCAGAGGGGAGATTCAAAGTAGACATTAGGAAGAAGTTCTTTACAGTGAGGGTGGTGAACACTGGAATGGGTTGCCTGGGAAGGTTTTGGATGCTCTCTCCCTGGCGGTCTTCAAGGCTAGGTTGGATAAGGCCTTGAGTGACCTGTTCTAGTGGAAGGTGTCCCTGCCTATGATGGAGGGATTGGAACTAGTAAGAGATTTAACTTGGAATTTTCCTTAATCAGTGTTATTGGGATATGAAATTGTTACTGCTGACAGTATTTGACAGCAGATACAAAGACAAAATACCAGTGTGAATAAAACCGTCATGTAACCTCTATTTTCTGTTAAGGAAGTCCTAGTGTAAGCAGTCTTCAGATGTCTGGTAATGAGCAATGCATCATGTATCTACAAGGAAGGGAAGAATTAGAAAGGGCGTATTTTGAGTACTACTGCACTTACCCTTTGCATGACCTTAAAAGATGGAGATGTGAGACACAGGAAAATCTTGGCTCAAAATGAAATATCTGTCCTTTTGCACTGAATGTGGTGATGGCTTTTCCCCTCATCCTGATTCACAGTCACTTTAGCTTGTTCAAAAGGACAGTGCCAATGCTTGCTAGAAACCTGGGTTTATCCAGGCTTTACCTGTAGTTTAACAAGAATTTTAAAAAGGCATTGGAGATGGAGAACATTGTTATGGAAAAGTTGGGAGACCTTAGTTTGCTGTCCCTTTGAATGAACTAAGATGGAGTTTTGGTTTTGTATGGAATAATATGCAAGCCAGTCAAGCTGCAGCCTATTAAAACCAAAAAACCCACAACATTTTCACACTTTTCAGGAAGAAAAGGGTTTCTGCCATTTTGAGCCATAGACTGTTAAGGAAACAGATGCCTGATGTTACTCTTGTGTACTAGGCTGTCCATAGATATAAAAGGATATTTTGATAGGAGTTGGCCTATTTATTTTTGAAGTGGGATCTGTACTGTGAGTACTGGGGAGTGGAGAGTGGAAATCACCATCATTAGTACTTACTAAGCAACACTTTATTTCAGTGATGCAGTTTCTTTTAGAATGCAGATTATGAAGCTTTGCATTTTTATGAAATTTGTTTTAATTTCTTGCTGCAGAGGTGCTATGCATTATTCAAGATTATAAAATGATTTGGATTTCAGGAGCATTTGGATTTGCTGATGAGGATTTCAAGCTGTGTAATTACGAAACTGTATGCACATAGGTTGGAAGTTCAGAACTCATTAGTGCAATCATTAAAATAACCATTTTTAAAGTGTGGTATTACATTCCAGTGTGTGCAATTACACTATCATGTGCTTCTGGTTACTGGAAAGATTCCTGTAATAAACTTCTGGTCTAGCAATGCGCTTCAAGATGAGTTCATAGCTTTAGGAACAGACACCTGGTCAAATGTTGCTTGGGTTATTAAAGAAAATTCAGTTTTGTAGATTTAGAGGCATAACACAGTGCCTGCATGCATAAATTAACTTCCTGTTTATCATAGGAAAAAAAAGAAGCCTTTGCATATTTAGTACTGTGTAATGTAATTTTGCTTAAAATAGATATTGTCTTGGAACATATTGTAAAGGTTACTTATTTCAGCTCTACCTCATTTAAAAGTTAAAAAAGTGTGGTTATGAGGGTTCTTCCCAGATGAACTCCAAACTTTTTTTCCCCCAGTGTAATGCTTCTAAACGGTGAACTCTTTCTTTGAACATCTGTAACCATCAGCGTTTTCCCATTTGTGACAAGTATACCATTATGTTTTTTTTCAGATTAAGTAAATAAATTAACTGTGACAGTGGAGCTGTGACACTAATAAATAGTCTTATTCTGAAATGATCAGGAATATAAGTGCTAAAATGTGGATTCTGGAGTTAATTCTCTTGATTTTAAGACACATGCAAATCTGAAACCCATGCTTTTCTCATTTAATTCTGTGTTGATCACTCTATTATATGATGTATATTTAACAGTTAGAATATTAAAAACACACCAGGCAGAAAGTTTGGAACATGGTCACTTGCTTTTTGGAGATTGTTCAGCTGTACAACTAACACTTTCTCTTGCCCTGAAAAAGTGTTTTGTCATCGGGGAACTGTAGCTAATTGGTGGTCTGATTACTGGAGCTGTTTGTTTGGGTTCCTTAAACAATGAGAGGGATGAAGGGAGAGAGGTCATTTTAAGTGCAGCTGTTGAGAAACGGTGGGTTGAAGGACTTTCGAATGCACTGATGAAAAGGATGTTACTATCTCTTTGTATAACCACGACTTGGCGTAAGACACTTGTTTCTTTTTAAATGATTTTTCCTTGATGTTTCCTTTCCAATAAATATCTGGAATTGTGTATGCACAATGTTGATGCTTAAGTGCATATTAAGCACTTATGTTAATATTTACCATGGGAGTGATGTGCATTGTGAAAATAATGTAACCTTGCCACGGGAAGATAATTTGGTGGGTTATCCTGCCATAAAGTAAGCTGAACTCTTAAACACTTCCACTTAGTGGTTTATTTATAATGTGTTTTGGAGGCTGAGAGAGTTAGAGATATTCAGTCTGGAGAAGAGAAGGCTCTGGAGAGACACTATGGTCGCCTTTCAGTACTTAACCAGGGTCTGTGGGAAAGATGGGGACTGTCGTTTTAACAGAGCTAAACAAGGGATAATGGTTTTAAACTGAGAGGGGAGATTTGAATTGTATAGAAGGAAGTTTGTCTGTGTTTGGATGATGTGTTCATGTGTTGTTGGGGGTTTTTTGTTTGTTTGTTTTGGTGGGGATTGTTTTATTTGTTGGGCTTTTAAAAAAAACATGTATTAAACTTGGTGAAACACTGGCACTGGTTGCCCAGAGTGGCGGTAGAAGCCCCATCCCTGGAAACATTCCAGATCAGGTTGGATGGGGGTCTGAGGAACCTGATCTAGCTCATTGCAGGGGGATTGGATTAGATGAAAGTCCCTTTCAACCCCAGACATACTGTGTTTTTACAGCCTTGTTCTGTTTAGATTGCAAATTGATTGAAGAACAGCCTTTTTGTTCTGTTTTCCAGTTGGAGCATCAAAGATGACTTCAATACAAGGAATTCTAAGTGGCTGCTGTGGTATACCTTGTTGTGTAAGACAGTGGAGAAAGAGATGAGTGTGTTTGCTGGCATTTCATTCCTTTTCAGAAGTGCCTGTGTTCTGGCCTAAGGAATTGGACTTAGTCTTGGTACTGTTTTGAGAAACTGTTTGAGTGCAGTAAGCTTGCATTAGTTTTGATAGGTACTTAACTCTTATGTAAAGTTCTATTCCTCTAATTACCATGCCTCTTCCACCCTAGAAATTTGAAGCATGTGTAAAGTTTTAAACTATTGGTAGAAATCTTACTTAGAGTTCATCACTTGCCATCAGTTTGGGATTTGCATTTTTGAATAGGGATAGTGTAGTGGTGTATTAGTGTGGTGGCCTGATAACATTGCTATTGTGAAAGAAAATTCCTCCTCAAAGTTTAAAACCACACCCAAACCAATCCCTGTGTGTGGGTTTGAGACATCAACCCTTATTTTCTTTAAAACAAAACAATAGCAATTGCTATAAAAATGCACACATAATCTGGTTGTCAGCTTCCTGGTGTATGTAATATGGAGCCTCACATAAAGCCTTCTGTAGTTTGCCTTCAGAAGGTTGTAAAGAGCACTGACTCCATACTTTGAGGAGGCAGCTTTGTAGATGAAGTATAGTAGACTTCTGCTGAAAGTGCTAAGCTGTGAGTTGGTGCCTACCTTGCAGGGTTAAGAGGCTGATGTGTGCATGTAAGGCTGTAGGGATGGAGACAGGGCTGTCTTTTGATAGCCTTGTCGTTCTGTAAATAGCTTTTGAGAATGTGCATGAATAAGAGAACAAGCTTTCATCCTTCTAGGAGTTTAGGAGTAACTTCTGCAAAGAACTAAAAGGGTGGCTGTGTTCATAACCTGCTTACAAATCTTACAAGAAGCAGCTAAGAGAACTGAGATTGTCCAGTCTGGAGAAAAGCAGGCTTGGGGTGACTTTCTTACTCTCAAGAACTACGTGAAAGGAGAATATAGTGAGGTGGGTGTTGGTCTCTTCTCCAAAGTAACAGTCAGTAATGCAAGGGGAAATGGCCTCAAATAGGACAGGGGAGGTTTAGACTGGACATTAGAAAAGATTTCTTCACTGAAAGGGTGTCAAGCACCAGAACAGACTGCCCAGTGAAGTGGAGTTACCATCCCTGAAAGTAATACGAAGGTGTGTAGACGTAGTTCTTAGGTACATGTTTTTAGTGCTGGGCTTGACAATGTTAGGTTAATGGTTGGACTTAATCTTCAGGATTTTCCAACCTAAATGATTCTATGTTTTTCTTCAGTATTAATGCTTTCCTGTTTTTTCAGTCCGTTATTCTGCAAAGTTGGCATCAATATAAAAATTAAGTTACAGTAATTTGAAGATTCAAGTTCCTGAGGGCTTTTAGTTTCCTTTCTTGAAAGACAGGTGGAACAATAGTTCAACTACTTGAGTTTAAAAAAAAACAACAAACCCAAACCAACAGAAAACAGAACAGCAAAAAATCTTATTTGCAACAACACATCTGAGGGTCAAAATACGATTCTGCTTCTGTGTAGTTAAAGTTCAGCTAATTAGCCAAACAAAAACACAGTTTAAAATGAGAAAACCTTAACAATGTGCATTCAGGAAAGCACTGTAAGAAGTGACATGGTTATAAAAAATGACATCAAGGAGTAAGTAATCTAGCTGAAAGAAATGAAATGTTAAAATATTCTGAACTTTCTAGCATGAAAAATGTAACTGCTGTGCCACCTCCTTCTACACGCCCTTGGCTGAATCCTTTCAATGCTCGTTCCACGTGTACCAGTTCCTTCATGTTTTTCAGCATCTTTGAATTCTGAGGAAGCTAATAGAGGTGTATCCTCACTGTTGTTGTGTATTGGCCTGATTCTTGCTCTTTTACTCCAAGCTGTGTTCAGACATTTAATTGCATCCTTGTCTTGAAAGATTTCTGTTAGGAGATAATCCAGAAGTCAAAGATGAGGAAGAATAGCTGACCATAAAAAAAGGAAGATGAGTGCCTCAGGGAGTCCTTACTCACTGGTCTTGTTCATTGATCATTTTGCAACAGTACCTACTGTGGATACTTGAGAAGCATCCTGTCTCAGAAGTAGCTGATGCAGTGTGAGTTCACAGTGAGGACACACTGGTATCAGAAATCTGGGTTTGGGGAGGAAGGGCAGGCTATGTGAGTGCAACTGTAGCCTTCACTCCTTTCTGCTGTTACTGTTAGGTCAGGCTCTGTAAGCCAGAGTATAGCAACACTGTGTGTCTGTGATGGCAGCTATGCCATAGTTGCCATCACGTGGGTTTCTAGTCCTTCCTGTTTGCTGCTCATGCTGTGTGTGTTGGTACAGATGCACTTGAACTGGGCTATCAGTTTCACTCCTGACATGGGCAGGCTACCTGCACGCTCATCTCTAACGAGCTTAGTTTTATCACCTTCCCCCTCTAAACCAAGTTTAAAGTCTGATCGGTGAGCTTTGCCAACTCACTTGTGAGAATCCCTCTCCCCTTTTGAGACAGCTGAACTCTGCCTGTCCTGATCAGGTCTGGTGATGCATAAATGTGCCTGTGATAGGAGAAACCAAAATTCCACTCATGAAACCAACCCTTGAGTCACATGTGAATCAGCTGTGTTTTCCTGTTCAGTGCAGCCTTCCCTGCCACTGAAGGTACTGAAAACACTCCCTGTGCTCCTGATCCTTCAATCAGTCACCTCAGTGTCTTGGAGGCCTGGACACTTGGACAGCTACATGGTTATGGGGGAACTCTGTTTGGGTCCCCATGTTCCTCCTGACAATGGCTTTTACCCATGTGGTCACCAGAACAACATAAAAATAGTGCATGGTCTTACACCACTGCTTTTGCAAAGGGTTATGTGGTGTATGGTTGCTTACTGATTAAAAGGAGTGTCCTGGGCTGATGCAGCCAACTCACACAAGCCCCTCCTCCCACACAGATGTAGGCATTGAGCGGAGAGAGGAGGAGGGCCTGGGAAGTACCTGGGAGGCAGAGATGTTAGTTGGGATAAGGACAATTTCCTGCTCTATTGCAGGGATGTCAGATTATGCAAGAGTAAACAGGCAGAAAAATAATACCAGCATATGCAGCAGCAGGAGAAACCACAGGATGTGAACCAACAAAAAAAAACAGAAGGGACACACTCTTTGCCTGGAAGCCAGGGAAAAAAACCACAAAAACCTGGACCCTGAAACCTTACAAGCTACAGAATATACTTTACAAGCTGTGGAATATAGTTCAAGGCCCATAAGCCCCTATGTGATGGTTTGGGTGTTCCCACACTTTGGAAATCATCCAGACTGGAAGCTGAATGAAGCTTATATTTACAGCTTAGCACAATACACAAGCAGATATTTACAGTATATACAGAAATATACAGGGTAAAAGGTAATACAGAAACACAACTCCCCTCCCAGAAACCTAAGTCCCCAGGAGGGGCTCCCAACTGTCCTTCCACCTTCCTTCTACCCCTCTCAACCTTACCCCAGTCCCAAGGAAGAATGGAGGTTCAGCCAGGGGGTTAGGAAGCAAAGTGGATTAGTCAGAGAAACGGAGGGTGAGGTTAGAGAGAGAGATGCAGCTCAGAGCTCCTCAGCAGGAGTAGTGAGTTATCTATGTTTGGATTCTTCTTCCTGTATCTCTTAGCCTATGAATGAAGTAGACATCATTCTGTTTCTGTTTTCCTTTTCACAGCCTGTAATCTAATTCTTCTCACCAAAACATTCTATCTAGTTTCAAACTAGCACACCCTACAATCCCTGTTCTCTCATAGGATCACAGAATCAATAAGGTTGGACGAGACCTCCAAGATCATCCAGTCCAACCTAGCACCCAGCCCTATCCAGTCAACTAGACCATGGCACTAAGTGCCTCATCAAGTCTCTTCTTGAACACCTCCAGGGATGGTGACTCCACCACCTCCCTGGGCAGCCCATTCCAATGCCAATCACTCTCTCTGGCAACAACTTCCTCCTGACATCCAGCCTAGACCTTCCCTGGCACAACTTGAGACTGTGTCCCCTTGTTCTACTGCTGCTTGCCTGGGAGAAGAGACCAACCCCCACCTGGCTACAGCCTCCCTTCAGGTAGTTGTAGACAGCAATGAGGTCACCCCTGAGCCTCCTCTTCTCCGGGCTAAACACCCCCAGCTCCCTCAGCCTCTCCTCATGGGGTTTGTGTTCTAGGCCTTTCACCAGTTTTGTCACCCTTCTCTGGACACATTCCAGCACCTCAACATCTCTCTTGAATTGAGTGATATTACCATGGTGTGGAATATACACAGTGGCACTGTGCCACTGTGGGTGTGGTAATTGCCCCATCCCTTGTCCCTTCTAGTGGGGCCAGTCAGTGTAAACCAATACAAGTAACTAGTTTTCAATCTATTGGGCTTTTGTTACTGTCCTGTCAAAGTGATTTCATGTCTGTCTTTTTCAAATAAATTCTAACTTCTTGATGAACTCAAGTTCTATTCTTACATGATTGTTCAACAGGCCAGTATAGTAATCAGTGTGTTTAACATCCCCCAAAAGTATACTTTTCCCAGTGCATTCTTAACTTTAACATAAAATTCTCAGGAGGATAATAAAATACACAATGGTAGGTTGTGCAATTAAGTTAAGGCAATAGAGTTGCTAATAATTTTCTTGGAAGAACTTCCATTGTAAAAGATGAAGACTTGCTCTTCTTTTGCTGAGGAAAGTGTCCACATGTGCTGTTGATTGAGGTACTAAGCTTAAACAGCTAGGTTTAGCTCGAGCCAAGTTGTATTAATAGCAGTTTTAAGTTATGATTGCTTGCTTTCCTGGCACTACCAGAAATTAGTGGCTGATAAGAAATCAAAGAAATGAATTTCAGAGTGTTGAGATTTTCCTGATCTTAGTGTTTTGCGTGTTTGAAATCTAGGGAGTCTTTCATATGGTGCTAATGCATTTTATATTATGACATCTGAAAGTTTTTCTTAGAAAGCATGATTCTTCTTACATCGTTTTATGTTCAGCCTTTAAGGAAGATTTTCCCAAACTTTGCCTTCTGTCTGATAGCAATCAAAGCTGTAGGGAAAAAACCTGTATGATAAGAAGTTCCTATAGGTCAGTGTAGAATAATGTAGAGATGAGCTTCCAACCCCTAACATTCAATGATTCTATGAACACACCTAATCTTAAGATACTTTGCTGTACCTTTGTGATAGTGAAGCTAAACTGCTGAAAGTAGGTATGAAATGTATTATGTGAGAACCTTTGATCACCATGTGTGGTGTATTTAGCTTCAAATTATCAGATCTATATGAAGTTAAAACTGCCTAATGGTGCTTTTTAAAGTAATCCTTGTATAGAATTGTAAAATTCTTCACCTCTTTTTTTCTTCTGGATGTCAACTTCTGTTTTGTTACTCTCTATAGTAGCAGCATTCACTTAATGGCAAGTCTAGTAATGCCTTCCTAACTAGAATCTCTTTAGTCTTTGTGTTTATATAAACACAAAGTAGATGAGTAAATTAATTTGGAGACAGTAGCAATTCATCTAAGAAATCAAATATGAAGTGCACTTCAGGAAGGATTTTTTCCTTCACTCCTCAAAGGATTTTTTTTTTTTTTGGCTTTTGCAAAGATGAAAGCCTACAGAGACACAGCATTTTTGCATTCAGAATCCCTTCTTCAGAAACCTTCCTTGCTCCTTTTAGCTCTGATGAAGATAGCTTGATATATAGCAAAGTATGGTAACTGTATTGTCTTCAGTGGGTGATTCACCATTCCATTTCCCCATGACCGTTTTTGTATGCTGTCCTAATCTTCCTGTGTGAAAGAGAAGATGGCCACAGTTGTGTACAGCTGAGCTTATCACAGTATCATCAGGGTTGGAAGAGACCTCACAGATCATCAAGTCCAACCCTTTACCACAGAGCTCAAGGCTAGACCATGGCACCAAGTGCCATGTCCAATCTTGCCTCGAACAGCCCCAGGGATGGTGACTCCACCACCTCCCCGGGCAGCCCATTCCAGTGTCCAATGACTCTCTCAGTGAAGAACTTTCTCCTCACCTCAAGCCTAAATTTCCCCTGGCGCAGCCTGAGGCTGGCGCTGGCCACCTGAGAGAAGAGAGCAACCTCCTCCTGGCCACAACCACCCCTCAGGTAGTTGTAGACAGCAATAACGTCTCCCCTGAGCCTCCTCTTCTCCAGGCTAACCAATCCCAGCTCCCTCAGCCTCTCCTCGTAGGGCTGTGCTCAAGGCCTCTCACCAGCCTCGTTGCCCTTCTCTGGACACGCTCAAGCATCTCAATGTCCCTCTTAAACTGGGGGGCCCAGAACTGGACACAGTACTCAAGGTGTGGTCTAAGCAGTGCAGAGTACAGGGGCAGAATGACCTCCCTGCTCCTGCTGACCACACCATTCCTGAGGCAGGCCAGGATGCCACTGGCTCTCTTGGCCACCTGGGCACACTGCTGGCTCATGTTCAGGCAGGTATCAATCAGCACCCCCAGATCCCTCTCTGTTTGGCTGCTCTCCAGCCCCTCTGACCCCAGCCTGTATCTCTGCATGGGGTTGTTGTGGCCAAAGTGCAGCACCCTGCACTTGGAGCTATTGAACCCCATCCCATTGGACTCTGCCCATCTGTCCAGGCGGTCAAGGTCCCACTGCAGAGCCCTTCTGCCCTCCAACCCAGCCACATCTGCCCCCAGCTTGGTGTCATCTGCAAACTTGCTGATGACTGACTCCATGCCCTCATCCAGATCATCTATGAAGATGTTAAAGAGGATGGGGCCCAGCACTGATCCCTGAGGGACACCACTAGTGACTGGCTGCCAGCTGGATGTGGCACCATTCACCACCACTCTCTGGGTCCGGCCCTCCAACCAGTTCCTAACCCAGCACAGAGTGTTGCCATCCAAGCCATGGGCTGACAGCTTAGCCAGCAGTTTGCTGTGGGGGACAGTGTCAAAGGCCTTGCTGAAGTCCAGATAGACCACATCCACAGGCCTCCCCACATCCACCAAGCAGGTCACCCGATCATAGAAGGAGATCAGGTTGGAGAGGCAGGATCTGCCCTTCCTAAACCCATGGTGGCTGGACCTGAGTCCTTTGCCATCCCTCAGGTGCGCTCTTATCACCCCCAAGATAACCTGCTCCATCAGTTTCCCTGGCACTGAGGTCAGGCTGACAGGTCTGTAGTTCCCAGGTTCCTCCATCTGACCCTTCTTGTGGATGGGGATCACCTTGGCCAGTTTCCAGTCGTAGCCTGGTAGGTTGTCTCTGCCCCTGAAATACAGGCTTAACTTAAGTGTGCAATGGTTTTGTTGTAAGTAGGGTCACTAAAAGGCAATGAATGATTCCTAAGCTTATTTTGGCCTTTGCTGAAATTTCTTGTCATTTTCCTGCTACCTAAAGTATGCATTTTCTTTCAAAAGAGATAGTATTGTCTGTCTCCACCAAGTTGTGCTGCTCTTGCTCTTTGAACTGCATAGAAACTGGTCTGCGTTTAAACTAGTCTGACACTAACAGAAAACTTGGTGGTTTTACAGAGAATAATTTCCCTAAATAATTCATTTTCTGGAATCTGTGCCTGCTAAAATAGCTAAGAGGGGGCAGTTGTTCTGGGTATGAGAAAATGGTAATGCAAGCGTTCACAAAGTGGTAAATAAGGAGTTAAAGCTCCTGCTCTTTGCAGCCACTACAGGAAGAATGTTACTTTCAAATTGTATTACTAGACAATAAGACACCAGAATAGGACAAACATTATCCTTGGGAAATTAGGACCATTTTCCACTTCTTACACTACACTGCTTTGTTGAACTGTTCTCTTTGCATTAGCAGCTCACAGGTTTCAGATTTTGCTGTTATTTCACAATCTAATTTTTACCACTGCCCTCTATTCAATGGAAATCCTTTCTTTTTTTTTGCTGGCATGGAATATGTGAGTAAGTGTTTACTACATAGAATCATAGAATCAACCAGGTTGGAAGAGACTTCCAAGATCATCCAGTCCAACCTAGCACCCAGCCCTAGCCAGTCAACTAGACCATGGCATCATGTGCCCCATCCAGGCTTTTCTTGAACACCTCCAGGGATGGTGACTCCACCACCTCCCTGGGCAGCCCATTCCAATGCCAATCACTCTCTCTGGCAACAACTTCCTCCTAACATCCAGCCTATACTTCCCCCAGCACAACTTGAGACTGTGTCCCCTTGTTCTGTTGCTGGTTGTCTGGGAGAAGAGACCAACCCACACCTGCCTAAAAGAACAATTCTATAGCTTCCTACCCTGGGATATTGCTCTTGTACCCAGCTTGTTCATGCTGGACTCCTCTCTGCTTCCCTGGCTGCTCCCATCCTGCCTTACAGGTGTGAATCTTATAGGAGTTTTCGAGTTAGGGTGAGTGTGTGGGCTTCTGTTTGGTGGTTTTGGTTTGGGTTTTTGTGGGTGGTATGGGGTGTTTCTGGTGATGTTTTTTGTTGGTTTTATTTATTTATTTAATAGAGATTGGGAGCCAACTAAGTGCTCTTCATGGAGTAAAAAATATTGCGGGAGAGTTGTTTTTCACCTCCTTGAGCCCCCCCCCAAAAAGATGTGGAAAAAGATTGCAGCGTATAAAGGGTTTTGTAGCTACACTGATTAGCTGGCCTGATGCAGAGTTTAGAAAACTTGATGATTTGCCATGAAGGAGAGAGGCAAACCTGATAATTGCAGCATTTAGAACCTCAGCTTTTCTTCATTTAAACCAATGAAGATATGAATAATTCTATGGTTTTGAGGTTTTAAAGGTAGCATAAGAGATGGAACTAGAAATTGTAGGCTGACTGAAAAGAATATCCTTGCGCTGTGATACTTAATTGATCAATGGCTGTTTCAAAACGAAAATTTTACATCTGCAGGTGTTGGGAGAGTCATGTCAGAAGATTCATAATGATTTGCATCATTATACACATTGGCCACAAGGTGTTTGTGGATTGCTTGCTTGTCTGCTTTAACTGTATCCTGGTGGTAGAACAGGGCTTGAAAGTTAATGTCCACTAATGTAGCAGTCCCATGTGGCTGGTAACCTCATAGCTAAAGAGAGGCTATGTCCAGCCTCCTGGTAGCACTGTATTAATGCAGATAGAAACACATGCTGTGAAACAGTTGTGAAAATTCAGGTGAGAAGTGGCTTTTCTGGCTTATCTTCTCCAAGGAAAAAACGGTAAAAGGGCTAATTTGTTCCCTTGTGAAATTATCCCAAACTGTAAATACATGAATAAATGCTTCCAACTATTCCTCTTTTTGTTGGCTGTTTAATGAGTAGCACTGGCCACTCTGTGGAGGGTAGCTGAAAATATAAACATACTTCAAATATCTTCAGACCTTATAAGGTAGAATTGAGGAACAATAACAAGGAGTCTTTGAAGTGTTTTTATCATATGTTAACATTTGATTGTGTTGTAAACAGTGAGTGTTATTGGGACTTCCTGTACTTGGCTTTTCCCCCAGTATGTTCCTTGCTCTCGAGAAACAAAACCCAGCAAACCCAACCCAGAAGTGTACTGCAAGCACAGTGTAAACACCACCATAGTTGCCTAGTGAATGTTCTCTGCAGTACAATTTCAATTAGTGGAAAACAGTTCTATCCAGTTAATGGAAGACACGTTATTGATTGCCTCTGACACAGAAAATCTGTTACAGGTGATGATCTGTTTATTTGTAATATGTTCTGAAAATGCAAACATTGGAGAAGAAAACCACGAGGTTGCACATCTCCCAGGAGAAACAAAAGCATCTTTTGTTCCTCCAAGGACCCTGTATGTCATTCAGGTCCATCCCACAGGGAGGTCGGTTGTCTCCCTGAGGCTTGGGTGTGGGAAGTTGCAGAGTCTGCTCAGAATAATTTGTCCCTCTGATTGCTACTTGCTGCTGGTTGACCAGGCTGGCAGTGATGAAATTGACATAAAGGGCACCAGGGTAATTAAAAGGAAAATCCAAGCTCTGTGTCAACTGATTGACGGGGTAGGAGCACAGGTGGTGTTCTGCTCTGTCCCCACCGTGGCAGGGATGGCTGCCGAAAGGTACACAAACACCAGCATTATCGATAAGTGGCTCAAGGGCTGGTGCCTGAAGCGAGAGTCTGGGTTCTTTGACCATGGGGCAACCTTTTCTGCCCCATGTCTGCTAAACTCAGATGGAGTCCAACTGTCAAAAAAGGTCAAAAGAATTCTAGCCCATGAGTTGGCAGCCTCACTGAGAGGGCTTTAAATTAGGTTTGAGGTGGGTAGGAGATGAAAACAGGCCCTCCACAAAGGAAGCTGAGGGTGGTAAAGTAGTGTCGGGGTAAAATCAGGAGCCCAGCTGAAGTGCAGGTACACTAATGAATGCAGTATGGGCAAGAAGCAAGATGAGCTGAAAGCCTTGGTGCAACAGGAAGGCTATGATGTGGTTGCCATCAGAGAATCATGGGATGCATCACACAAGCAACTGAGGGAACTGGGGTTGTTCAGCCTGGAGAAGAGGAGGTTCAGGGGTGATCTCATTGCTGTCTTCAACTACCTGAAAGGAGGCTGTAGCCAGGTGGGGGTTGGTCTTTTCTCCCAGGCACCCAGTGACAAGAGGACATAGTCTCAAACTGTGCCAGGGCAGGTTTAGGCTGTACGTTAGGGAGCAATTTTTCACTGAAAGAGTGATTTGCCATTGGAATGGGCTGCCTGGGGAGGTGGTGGAGCCACCATTCCTGGAGGTGTTTGAAAGGAGGATGGATGGGGCACTTAATGCCGTGGTTTAGCTTATTAGAAGGGTTAGGTGATAGGTCTTTTCCAACCTGGTTGATTCTGTGATCTTCATGTGTTTTTGCCTGATGTCCCTAATTGTCAGCATTGCATGTTGCCTTTCCAATCTGGCCTAGCTCCCATTCCTTTTTAACTTTTAATCTGAATTCTTTAGATACCTTCTGAATCAGTTGAACTAGTTTAAAATACTAACAAGGGGGAAAAAATTTATTTAAAACTCTAACCAAACAGATGAAAAAAAAAACAAATTCACATCCCCAGCAGTTGAAACCTATCAAAGAAATCTGCAGCTGTTCTGAATGGTGTGTTATTTTTTTAAACTGTGAGCTTTTGGAGAGCCTTAGTGGTCAGCAGTGCTGTGACTTCCACTTATTATTCAGTCACTGGATAGCCTAGAGTATATAGATTACTAGAAGATGATGGAAGTACATTTAGATCTGGGGTCATCTTCATATGCTTAAATCTCTTCTGAAAACCTGGATTTAATATGTTGCTTGGAATCAATTCTTTTCAGTTTAAGGCATCAATGGTGCTAATATACTACAGTGTGACCTGGCAGCCTGATGCAGTGAATCCTGAGGTTGTGATCAGAATTAGAACTTCAGTTCCATCAGGGACCACTTACAAGCAAGGCTAAATGCAACTTGTTCCAGCACATACAATTTACTGTATTTTCTATGGGAAATTAGTAAGATGCAGAACTTTACCTTTTGTGGATAGGGCAGTGAGTGGCATACCCCTGCTATTTAGGGATGAAACCAGACCTCTGTGTCTTAGTCTTAGTTTAGAGGCTTCTAAGGCTTGTCTCATGAGGCATGACTCAGGTCTTGAAAAAATTATTGACATAAGTGCAGACAGTATCAGATCTAGGAAAGCTGTCAAATTTTGAGAGTTTAGGAAAAAGATATTTGGGTTAATAGGTAAAAAGATAATAATAAACAGCTAATTTATTATTTAATACTTAATTGGTATAAAGATATATCCAAGCACATGTACAGGCTGTGGAATGCATGGATTGAGCGCAGTCCTGTGGAGACGTTGATGGATGAGAAACTGAATCCAAGCCAGCACTATGCACTTGTAGCTCAGGACAGTTGCATTCTGAGCTGCATCAAAAGAAGTATGGCCAGCAGGTTGAAGGATGTAGTTCTGCTGCTCTGCTCTGGTGAGATCCCACATCAACACTTGAAAGACATGGATCTGTTCGAGCCAGAAATGGGAGACCGCACTGATCTCTACAACTACCTGAAAGGAGCTTGTAGTGAGGTGGGGCTTCGTCTCTTCTCTCTGGTATCAGGTGATAGAATGAGAGGAAATGGCCTTAAGTTGCACCAGAGGAGGAAACATTTCTTTACAGGAAGAGTGGTCAGACATGCAACAGGCTGCCTGGGGAGGTGGTAGAGTCACTGCCCCTGGAGATGTTAAAAAAAAACAAACACGTATATATGGTGTCTAGGGACATGGCCTAATGACCATGGTGGTTGGTTGGTGGCTGGACTTGATCTTAGAGGCCTTTTCTGACTGAAACCATTCTGTTATTCTATGATATGAACTACTGGCATGGAGAAGCTGTAGTCTCTTTGATCTGTTACCATTGCTAAATCCCTTTGAGTCACGCTTTGCAGAGAGCTCCCAAATGTGAAAATCACATTCCTTATTCCTATTCATTTTCCTTTTCCGTGTCAATTCCTTTGTTTCTAGCTAGTATCTTGCCAGGAAAAGTAGATGGAGGATAGTTGGTTGGATGAACGCATTGCAGACAAGAACATATATTTAATAAAGTCTAACACAAAGTCTGAGAGGCTCTGTCAGAGTGGTAAACAACTGTTTACTAAAGCTGAGATTGCCAGACTTTTAGAGGAGATTGCTTTATTTTGGCAAAGTACTAGAGCACATAAGGAACATCTTAAATATCCTTATTTTTTGGCACTACACAAACAGCAGATTTATTAGACCTTGTCACCTGCACTTTATGGAAGACTAGATGTAGAACTGAATGAATTGCAAGAGGCAGACAGGATGTGAAAGTGGCCACAGCTGGTTCTGAAGCGCTTGTAATAGTAAAATTTGCAGTGCACAGAGAAGGTCAGTCACAGGGCTGTGGGTCTGTATGCCAAAGTCCTCTTCCATTATGCATGAGAACACAGCTGATAGTAAAGGGAGGCTCCGCATTCATGTTCTGCTAGCAAGTGGTAAGAGGCATTATGCATTGTCAGCTGGAAAGTCTGTGTCTTTGTGCGTGGTCTTGCTGGTAATGCTTCTCAGGGATTTGCTCTGGCTTTGGGAGACTTGGAACTGCAGTTGGTATGTGCTCCAGAAATAATGGCAGATCTAAACGTTGGTACCAGTTGTCTTGGGGTGGCCTGGTTGCTGACCTTGAAACTGTGGATCAAAATCTCCATAGGACAGAAGTCACAAGACAGCATACTGTGCAGAGAGCTGAGGGCAGAGGAATAGTTTACAAGGCAGGAGGCTGTGTACGAGGTCCTACTTTCTAGATGTAAGTTACCTAGCCAAAGAGCAGACTTTTACCTTGCTCCCAAGAGAGGCTGACTTTAGGAGCAGGCCAGCTGGACTTTTCACACCTTTAGCATAGAGAATGAATTAGCTAGCAGTGACATAAGCAGCACTGTTTGAATCTGCCAGAGCAGGATCACCTATACCAGATCCCACAGGAAAGCATCCAGACAGGTTTTGAATATCTCCAGAGAGGGAAACCCCACAACCCCACTGGACAGCCTGTTCCAGTGTTCTGTCACCTTCACAGTAAAAAAAATCCTTCTCATATTTAAATGAAACTTCCTATGCTTCAACTTCCACCCATTGCCCTTTGTCCTGTCACTGGGCATCACCGAGAAGAGCCTGGCTCCATCCTCCTGGCACTCACCCTTTACATATTTATAAACACTGATGAAGTCACCTCTCAGTCTCCTCCAAGCTAAAGAGCCTCAGCTCCCTCAGTCTCTCCTCATAAGAGAGATGTTCCATTCCCTTAATCATCTTTGTGGCTCTGTGCTGGACTCTCTCCATCAGCTCTGTGTCCTTCTTGAACTGGGGGTCCCAGAGCTGGACACAGTACTTGAGATGCAGTCTCACCAGGGCAGAGTAGAGGCCTGGGAGAACCTCTCTCGACCTACTAGCCACAGCCCTTTTAATACACCCCAGAATGTCATTGGCCCTCCTGGCTACAACAGCACCTTGCTGGCTTGTGGTCAACCTACTTCAGTTCTGTTTTTTCAAAGATTCTACTATGAGCTCCTGGAAGACAAACAATGAGACACAAAACACACTTAGAGCTCTCGAGAGGTTAGAAATCATGGCAATGGGGCATGGCTTCTTCCACCCAAGTCACTTGACACCTGCATACTGTAGGTCACAGCAGAATGTTAGGACAGTGATTATCTTCTGTCCCCCAGAGAGAGCAGGTGCAAAGAGGGTTTTAGCTATTTTTAAAATGATTATGCTTTGAGAAATTAATAGTGCCATGTCCTAATAAGTAGAAAGTCTTTTAATTTGTCACAAGGCAGGGAAGGCAGTTATTTAATTCCACCTAACAAACTCTACTGTCACTAAAGACCACAAGAGCACACTGGTTTATCCTGGCAGCTGAATATGCAAGGAAAAAAATACTGTGCAGTAGGCGCTCAGATCAAGATACAAATGTAAAAATGCAAGTGTAATCCAATCTTAAATTATAAACTAACAATATCCTTTGGCTCATCAGGCCCATCAAACTAAATGGCTTACCTGAGATAGAAACACAAATACTCACTGTTTGTAAGTTAGCAAAACAGCTCCAGAACAAACCATATCTAAGTAAACCTAACAACATCATTTCTTAAAATTCAATCAGAATGGCTGATATTGATACAATGAAGTAATAGCCTATTAAATGTCTTGCATGAAGGATCTATATGATTTCTTGGGTCTGTGTTTGACTTCAAATGACTCTCTGCTTGCCCCAGTCTGCCACTGCCTTTTGTACCTGTTGCACAGAAATACCATGGATTGCAAGTGGGATAGAGTCTCTCTTTTAATTGTCACCTTTGCTGCAGAGGAATTCTCCACTTTACCTGCTTCCTCTCCAGGACCTGCAGATGCTCAACATGGGTGGAACAGTGTATTATTATCGGGTCTTCAACCGTTCTTCCTGTGGCTGGATGGCATGTAGTGGGATTAATATCGTGATGAGGTTTTGTCATCTTGTACATCAGAGTATAGGCTTCACTGAAGTACGTTGGTCTGTCGTTGCAAGTCTTGGAACTGTGTTAGCTCTGCTGCTGAATATGTGATCAAGTGCCCTTGTAAAAACTGTATGTTGCGTTTGGCAAGGTTTGTGATGTTACTTTGTGCCTCCTGTGGATGGCTTGGATCATCACTACTTCTTTTCCAGCTGGTTGCTGCTCCCATCTTCTCTCCCCCTCTCCTTTGTAACCGTGTGTGTGGCATTTGAGTGCTAGTGAAATCATACTTGTTGCCTGTTTCAGTCACTAGCAGACCCTGTGAGTGATAATACAGTACTTCTGCTGGAAACATGATGCATTATATTTTAAAACGGTTTTGTATGTGTAGTGTAACCAAAAAGATCATTTGTGAAAGAAGGCTTGAAAACCCAATTATGTGGTAGAATAATAATCAGCATGTTGAATGCATTGACATTTTAAGCAATTAGACATTTTCAGGAGAAGAAAACTCTTGGTTTGGAGTCATCTAGCACTTTTTATTATTTCTAATAGCTGGTGCTTTCTTAGCTTGCTAGTTTTGAGAAATTTGTAACAGTTTTTTTTATGGTGGGTCTAAGAGATGTGTTTCTTAACTTGTGCAAAAGCTGCCTTTTCTATTCATTAGATATTGAACTGTTCTTCCTAGTTGGTAATTGCAAAAGTCTTTTAAAAAGATTGGTGTTTAGTTCGGTTGTTTGTTACTGCATAGATTTGCTTTCAACAGTGCAAAATGTAAATAGACTGAACAGTTAAAGAGTGTGGTCACATGGAAAACTTTTTTTTTTTAGATGGTATTATCTTTTTGAGGGTTTTGGACCAGAGCTGAGCTTGTAACAAGGTAGTTTATATGCCTGGGTGAACTTCTGTGTTTTGGAGAAAGATGTTTTGACTGTAGTGGCTTGCAGTATAATTCCTTTGTAATTATATAGTTTTTTTTTAGTTTTTGCTATATATTTAAATTGAAATCTTCTGCTTCAGTTGAGAATGGAACTGAATAAGCAGAACCAAATGAGCTTTTAAAATTACACATGAACATATAATTTGTATTTTAAGAAATACTGAAACGTTTGGAGAGGGAAAAAAAAGTCTTAAGTCAATGCATGGTTCTTTTCAAAAGGGTGAATTATTATAAGTGAATTAAAATGTTTTGATTCCTGGATGCAGTAGCATTTGATTGCTGAATCACTTGGTCCTTGTATGTCCTGCATTTAGACAACGTTGGTCTAGATGACTGGATAGGGCTGGATGCTAGGTTGGACAGGATGACCTTGGAGGTCTCTTCCAACCTGGTTGATTCTATGAATATTTGCTTTTGGACAGCTGCCTGTGTTGTGCAGTATACCTCAGTGCATGTTCTCTTTCCTATAGATCTTAAATATACTACTGTGGAACACACACTGTTGATTCCCATCTCTGGAGCAAGTTGTGAATTTGAAAGCAGTAGTGCAAAATGTGACTATCGAAGCTTATAAGGCTGTGTTGTAACCCGAGTGACTTTGGGCAAATGAAGTGCTTTCAATAGTGAAGTAAGACTGGATGAGGGCAGATTTGAACAAAAGCTGAATTTCTATAAGCTTGATGATACGTAGCTGAAAAGTGGGCCTTCAAGTCCTCTAGGTCCCAGTTCACAGTCACTTAAGCCTGCCCATTTTGGTTTTTAAACAGCTCTTCAGGTGATCTGTCCCTTTTATATAGTGTTGAGGCAACTTCACAAGATTGCATAGGCTCATATATTCCAGAATACATGACATGTATATTTTAATTGTGGGAAAATGGGTAATTAAAATGATGAAGTTCATGTGGATTTCTCCAGGTACAAGTAACATATGAATTTTGATATTCAGAGGTTTGGCTTCAGATGAAATCTGAAGCACGGATCCATAGCTTTTGAATCAGTTCTCAAGTCTTTGGCTCAACAGATACTATTTAAAAATACTGTGTTTTTTTCCCCTTTTGAACTTGGCTATCTTCTTCTTCTTGCTCTTTTATTCCTTACTCCTCTCTCAAGATCAAAACCAGTGAACACTCCCAACTTTGTTTAGTGATTCTAAAATGGTAAGATTTTAAGTCTTCTGTCGTCAACTTTCTGAGTGATCAGTGCTAAGTACTGTGAGCGTTCATTGGAGCAAAACCTAGTAACTAAAAAATTAGTCTGGGAACACTTCTAAATCATAGAATCAACCAGATTGGAAGAGACCTCCAAGATCATCCAGTCCAACCTAGCACCCAACCCTAGCCAGTCAACGAGACCATGGCACCAAGTGCCTCATCCAGGCTTTGCTTGAACACCTCCAGGGATGGTGACTCCACCACCTCCCTGTGCAGCCCATTCCAATGCCAATCACTCTCTCTGGCAACAACTTCCTCCTAACATCCAGCCTATACCTCCCCTGGCACAACTTGAGACTGTGTCCCCTTGTTCTGTTGCTGCTTGCCTGACAGAAGAGACCAATCCCACCTAGCTACTGCCTCCCTTCAGGTAATTGTAGACAGCAATGAGGTCACCCCATAACCTTCTCTTCTCCAGGTTAAACAACCCCCAAGTCCCTTTCTGCCTGGCTGCTTTCCAGCCACTCTGTCCCCAGCCTGTAGTGTTGCATGGGGTTGTTGTGTGCAAAGTGCAGAACCCTGCACTTGGCCTTGTTCCATCTCATCCCATTGGCCTCTGCCCACCCAGCCTGTCCAGGTCCCTCTGCAGGGCTCTCCTACCCTCCAACAGATCAACACCTGCTCCTAGCTTGGTGTCATCTGCAAACTTACTGATGCTGGACTCAATCTCTTGGTCCAGATCATCAGTGAAGATATTGCACAGGACTGGGCCCAGCACTGATCCCTGGGGCACACCACTAGTGCCTGGCTGCCAACTGGATGTGGCACCATTCACTACCACTGTCTGGGCCCAGCCTTCCAGCCAGTTCTTGACCCATATCAGACTGAATCTGTCCAAGCCATGAACTGCCAGCTTTGCCAGGAGCTTTTTGTGGCAGATGGTGTCAAAGGCTGTGCTGAAGTCCAGGTAGACTACATCCACAGCCTTCCCCACATTCACCAGGCAGGTAACCTGATCATGAAAGGAGATCAGGTTGGTATATAATAGGAGATGGTTTGGTCTGGTTTGTAAGAATCTGAAGGAGCAGCAATGTTCCTGTGCATCCTTTAGATTGGACTCCTCTGCTGTATTCCCCTTGCAGGGTCCTGTGGATTGTGGAATGGCTGCCTTTTTCTGGCAAGGGGCAAACTAAACTATGGCTTTTTTGTTTTATCTCAAGCACAGTGTTTGCTTCTATGTTGTTCTTCCTTGTGAAAAGATAAAAGGATAGAAGGAAAGGCAGGGGAGAGTTCCATTGTGTCTAAAGCTCCTGAGAATTTTGCAGTCTCCTCACGATGAGCACATAAGTGAAGAATTTTGAATACATTTTGTGGTGTTCTTTTAAAATCCGATAAAAAAAATGAAAAAAAAGTGTTTAAAAAGCTAAATTTCAATTTGATATCCACTTGATAGCTCTGTACTGGACTGCTTCTGTCATTGATTTTGCTTTTTAAAGCAGTGTTTTACAGCCTACTTAAAAATGCCTTTCCTACATGTGGGAAATAGTGAAGTAATTAAACACATTTGGATCTATGCATAAATTTTCTAAAATTAACTGTCTCTTTCACACTAATCTTTCTTGTCTTTAATTGGGTTGAAATGTGTGAAAGGAAAAAAGGTTTGATAGGGAACTATTTTTCAGAGTAGTTTAACTACAGGGCACGTAAAGGAGTTGTTAGATAATGCTTGGGCCAGGGAGGCAGGGACTTTCTGTTAAAGGGGAAATATTTTTTGTACTGGTTTCTGCTGCATCATTTGTGAGTGAATCCTCTGCCATTTCCAGGCTTTTATACCTTTCACTCCAGTGGAGAAATTCAGGTGTGCATTGGTTAAGAACAAAATATCCTATCACTCCAAGAATTAAAAATCCTTAATCATGAAATTGTGATTGTCACTCTAATACTCTATTATTATGGATGCCTTCAATGTTAATTAGTTTACTTTTTTTGTTTCCTCAGCAAAGTTCACCAACCTATTCACTAACAGCAATGCTAACAGTTTCAGTCTTGAAACATGTCTAATAAAGAAACTAATGCATGACCAACTTACACAGAAACTGAGAAATCATTCTGAAAGTTGCCCAATGGATGCGTTTCAGGGAGAAATGGAAATGAAATATATTTAGATGAGTATCCTGCTGTAGTAGAGTTGATGTCAAACAGTGGAATAAACAGCTGAAACAGTTTGATTATAGCCACAACTCTTATTTTGGCTTTAGTTACAGCTGAATTCTTGCCCTCTCCTTTCTTCTCACTAGAATTGCTTCCAGTGCTGAGTAGGAAGCTAACTCGTTTCATGTGTGTATGTAAGAAAATTTGAACCCCAAAGCAAATGTTAAATGTTAAATGTTTTTGCCCTAGGGAACTTTTTACTTTCAACTCCATCTTTCATTGTTTTGAAAGTATGTTTGCTGTTATAATAAACTAATTTTTTCTGTAAACTGGAACTTCTGAAGTGTATCTTGGGATCAGCATTCAGTCCTTCACCTTCTATAACAAATCTGAGACACATGCGTTTTGTGTGCAACTTTTCACTTTCGAGTAAGTGATTAATCTTTTCTTCTGTTCGTGTTTCATGTCACAGTAGCACTGTCGTTTTCTCACTCTGACAGCCTGACACTGTTTAAACATCAGTCTAATTTTGCAGATAAACCAGTTTAAGAGAAGGCAAAAAAAAATCACGTGAGGCATGTCACAATCACTTATTTTCAGAAGCAGCAGGCTTGCAGAAGGCACAACTTGCTCTGTTCCATCTTGATTTCTGCTGACAGCAGGCTGTGGTGTTAAGCACATATAACAGAAATCAGGAGTATTTCAGACAACAGAAGTATGGGAGAGTACATATCTTACTGTGAAATGAAAGGCAAAGCTTGTTGGAGGCAGAAGTTGGTGGAGCCCATACATGATTGATCTGTACTGGGATCTTTGTCTTTTTAGGGAAAATGTCTGCTTTATGCCACGTGTTTTAAGGATTGCAGTGTTTGTGCTGTGCTGTAGTTCTTGATAGAAGTCTTGTCCCTTGCTTCCAACATTTAAATCTCCACCTTTGGAATGATGTTTAAATATGCTGATTTACCTTTCTGTTTTGTAAGTTCACAGTAAATCATATGGAAATTGCATCTAAAATAGGAGTAAATGATCAGTTGGGAATGGCTTCTTCTCTCCCACATAGGAAGTCGTTTATGTACTGTTCCTTACTCTGTCATCATAGGCACGTTTGTATGGCAAATTCTTCCTTTTTTGTCCTCCAAGAATGAGCATTTCATGAAAACCTGGGAAAATACTGTTGTTATGTTTAGTTTTTAAACAAGCTGCACAAGAATCCAGAAGCAACATCAGTGGTGAATAAAACCTTTAACTTTCATTTAAGCTTGGTAACAGTTTTAGTATGTAACTGTGTGCAACCTTGGTATCCCTAGAGGTGAATGAACATGCCTTGAAGACAAAGAGCCAACTAATATATATGGAATGTAATGCTGCTCTAATGGCAGAACAGTTTAGAAATTATCTGGACGTTTCCATCAAGGTCTTCATGAGATCAAGAGAAGACAGAAAAAGCAAAAAGGCTTTCATATAACTTTTGGTTAAATTGGGTGTTAAATGTTGTTATATTCTGCCTGCTTTTTTATCTTTAATGCAAACAAAACTTACCAAGTTACAATGTGATTATAATATGATTACATGGGTTTGGTAGAATATAGTTATTAGAGCCTATGAAATGTGTTGACAGCCAGGTTGTTTAACCTGGAGAAGAGGAGGCTCAGGGGTGACCTCATTGCTGTCTGCAACTACCTGAAGGGAGGCTGTAGCCAGGTGGGGGTTGGTCTCTTCTCCCAGAAAACCAGCAACAGAACAAGGGGACACAGTGTCAAGTTGTGCTGGGGGAAGTATAGGCTGGATGTTAGGAGAAGGTTGTTGCCAGAGAGAGTGATTTGCCATTGGAATGGGCTGCACAGGGAAGTGGTGGAGTCTCCATCCCTGGAGGTGTTCAAGAAAAGACTGGATGAGGCACTTAGTGCCATGGTCTAGTTGACTGGCTAGGGCTGGGTGCTAGGTTGGACTGGATGATCTTGGAGGTCTCTTCCAACCTGGTTTATTCTATGTTTCTATGACAGGTCAAGGATTGAATTAAGCTTTGGTCTCTTCCACTTCCCTCAAAATATCCTGGAGTACTCCTGTGCCTCAGTATTATGGATGAAAAATTCAGGGAATGCCTGTGTGTAAAACATCTTCAACTTTACTTATGGATTAAATTTTACCACTCTGATTTTTTTTATTTTTCATGTGCTTCCTGACCTTTGAACATTCAGAGTTGCAAAGAAAGGTCACAATATAGGAATAACAATAATACTAATAATTATTATTATTGGTTTTTTTTTTAGTTGTTTTCTGTGTGTCTATCTTGTCTGTGCTTGAAGAGAGGTCTCAGAAAAGGGTATGTGAGTGTGTGTTGAGAAAAAAATAGGATTTTATGAACTAGTTTTTAAAATGTTTTTGGGTTGGATGTGAGAAACTTGATGCAGGTTGGAGGATACTTGCACAAAACCTGCTATGGTATTAAATCTGATTAGACAGAGTTTTCTGCTGTGGGAACAATATGGGTGAATAATGAAATTCCTGGTGAATTCAGCTATGTTGTTTTCTACAGGAGGGATAATATTAAGTATGTTATCTATAAACAGTTGTGTTTCTTTGAATGTGAGAATGCATAACTGAAAGTTACCTATTTAAATATTCTACTCTGGATATAGCAGAAAGCTTTTTTAAACATTTAGTCATAAATCTGTTGTAGTAAAAACCTATTAACATAGTATTTTGTAAGGACAAGAGTGAGAAAAAGAATTGGGAGGGCAATGCACATGTAGAGTGGAAGAGAGGCTTCATTTTTAACAGGAGAATCTCTTCTTTTCAGCTCTTGTGTTTGCAATTGTTTTATACTCATTCCAAATGTTCAATTTTTAGCTGGTCAACCGAGCCAAGTAGTGAACTGTTGCATGTTCTATTCTCTTGAAAGAAATTAAAGATTTAAGGTTAAATATCTTTATGTCAGTGTTTAAACTTTTTTTTTTTTCTATTGATACAGATTTTGCTTTGTATCTCTGTTGAATATGGTCAAATTCAGTAGGAATTTGCAAAACTGGTGGGTTTCCTTAGCTCCCAACCCGAAGATTTTACTTGAAATTTTCCTTTCTGGCATTGAGGAGATTCTTCCTCATGTTGAAGACATCTGTTGTTAGGTCTAGAGTTATACTTCTCTGTAGTGATTGTCTGCTTTCACAGGAATGCAGTGAGTTAAACAACATTTCTCTTCTGAATTCCACAAAAATGGGGAAAAAGAGAAGAAAAATCACTTGGATGTCTTTGCAGGTTGACATAGAGGGTAGAAAGTGTTCATAGTATCCAGGGGCTTATCAGTTTGCCATGGACCTTTGTACTTGTTTGTAGGATAATAGCTTTCAGGCTTTTATGATTTTATTCCTTTCTCAGTAGTGGCACAAATGCGCACTTACTATGGAAATTACTGATCTTTCCCACAGTTAAGCAGCAATACCATTAAAATATGAGGGTTCAGTCTCAAGGATAATTGTTGCTGCATCTATTCAAAAGATACTTCCTGCACAAAACTCAGATTTCAGATTTTATTTTGGGTATGGTGTTCTCAATAATAATGTATTTGGGACTTTGAAATACTCCTTTGCTCCTCCCCTGACAAGAAAGCCAACCCATCAGATTGAAGTGCTAAACCTGTGTTGAAATATTAACCGAAGCACTTTGATTAAAATTACAACCTCTAGATTTTACTCTGTCTTCTGAGGATGGGGGAGAGTTTGTTGTGTTATTCCCAGAGCACTGTGACTCATCAGGTTCAGTATGTTTTGAATAATCTCTGGGGACAGAGTAGCTAAAGAGCAGCCAGACAGAAAGGGACCTGGGGGTATTGGTAGATAGTAGCTGAAGATGAGCCAGCAGTGTGTGCAGGTGGCCAAGAGAGCCAATGACATCCTGGCCTGGATCAGGAACAGTGTGGCCAGTAGGACGAGGGAGGTTACTCTTGCCCCATACTCAGCACTGGTCAGGCCACAGCTTGAGTTCCTGTGTCCAGTTCTGTGCTCCTCAATTCAAGAGAGATGTTGAGGTGCTGAAACGTGTCCAGAGAAGGGCAACAAAGCTGGTGAGGGGCCTGGACCACAAACCCTCTGAGGAGAGGTTGAGGGAGCTGGAGTTGTTTAGCCTGAGGAAGAGGAGGCTCAGGGGTGATCTCACTGCTGTCTACAACTACCTGAAGGGAGGCTGTAGCCAGGGTGGGGGTTGGTCTCTTCTCCCAGGCAAGCAGCAACAGAACAAGGGGACACAGTCTCAAGTTGTGCCGGGGTAGGTCTAGCCTGGATGTTAGGAGGAAGTTGTTGGCAGAGAGAGTGATTTCCCATTGGAATGGGCTGCCCAGGGAGGTGGTGGAGTCACCATCCCTGGAAGTATTCAAGAAGAGACTAGATGAGGCACTTAGTGCCATGGTCTAGTTGACTGGCTAGGGCTGGGTGCTAGGTTGGACTGGATGATCTTGGAGCCAATATGATTGATTCTGTGTTTCTCTGAATGGTCTGGCCTGTTGTAGTTGACCTTTCATAAGGTGTGTCATAGTGTAATCATCAGAGCATACTAGATCAAAATGTGCAAAAATATTTTTATTACACAGGTGGAAGAGAACGTCTGTAAAAAGAGGTATCTCAATCACTTGAAAGTAGCTTTGTCACTCCTACCTTATCCTCAAGTAATACAAATTTCAATGGGCAAGTGTCACCCCAGGACAGAAATTCTTAAGAGCTTGAAAATTCTTCTTACCTGTTACTTATGAGAAAGAAAGATCTGTCTTGTGGGGTTATGCTTCAACTTATGTGAAGTCCAGGCTAGCAAAACAGAATAGCTTTTCTAATTCTCAGGCTTTCTTGCCAGATGAGAAGCTAATGGAAACCTGAAGATCAAATACTTAGAGCACATCTTCCCGTAGCACATTCAATGATCTGGGCCATTAGCTGGAAGCAAATATTAATACTTATTTTTTCCATTAATGTATAAGCAAAGCAGTATGTGTTAGATGGGTACAGTCAGCTGCAAACTCAATACTGGCAAAGGTCAAGTCATTTGACTGCAGGACAGGCTTTCTGTGCTTTCAGAGACTTGGTTTATTGCAACCTTGACGTTGTCAGAGAGGTAACTGGCTTTTCTCCCATTTGTTGGGCAGCAGTGAGAGAAGTGTGATGTTTCTGTTGTTTTAAGGTGTCAGTAGGTAGAGAGGGAAACTACTTTTTTTAATGAGGTCTGTTTTGTCTGTTGATATGTCACTGGCAGCGTAGGAAGGAAGCCTTTATTCTGCTAGAATATATCAAAGGAGTGCTCTGTCTCATCTGAATATTTTTTAATTAAAAAAAAAAAAGGGCAAACAAAACCCCAAACCCCAAATCCAGCAAAAATAAGTTGACTCTTTATTTGGGGGGGTGAGTGGAGAAAGAAGGGAATCACTATGCTGTCATGAGCAAGTTAAGCTTTTCTTTGGAGTTTGATGTAAAATTCTCCCTTTGTTATGTGACAGAATGAGCACTGTTTGGTTTAGAGTTACCACTGTATGATTGCAAGCCTGGAGAAGAGAGTATTTTCTTGCAGGACCATCTAAATTGACTAAATATTTAAAGATACTTCAAGAAAATTACTTATGTGGATTCATATTTTTTTCTCTCTTTCTTCTGGATTTCCTTTCCTTATGTATATACACACATACTCTCCTTTTATCAGTAGATCAGAGGAAGAAAGTTGCCACTGAAAAGAAGGGCATGTCAAACTCCTTCAAATCAGAAATAAGGTTTTTCTTCTTCTTCTTCCTCTTGGACTCCTTCAGTAATAGTTGATCTGTCTTCTTTCTGCTCCTTTGGATTATCATGTGTCGTTGGCCTGATCCAGCCTGTTAGTCTGTCCGCTCAACACTTGTAATGTAACCCTAACTGAAGGTGTCACCAGGAGGAGCTTTTTACACTTAACTGGAATTTGTTCCTAAAGTGGATTTATATTATGCTGAACTTCGGTTACTTGCCAGAGAGATTTCTTAAAAACTTGCAAGGAAAATGAGTGAGCTAATGAAGGTCTTTGATCTCTTCTCTACAGAAGCTAACTGATGTTTGGATTGCTCATAATTAACTTCATCCTTCAAATTAATTTTCACGAGCTTTAGAAATTACCAGTGAAGTAGTAGTTCATAGCTCTGATCTTTCTTGTAGATGTTGGGCTTAATAGTAGCTTTGGGAAATTCTGTTTGTGAACAAGGGGACACAGTCTCAAGTTGTGCTGGGGGAGGAAGTTGTTGCCAGAGAGAGTGATTGGCCATTGGAATCAGCTGCCCAGGGAGGTGGTGGAGTCACTGTCCCTGGAGGTGTTCAAGAAGAGACTTGATGAGGCACTTAGTGCCATGGTCTAGTTGACTGGCTAGGGCTGGGTGCTAGGTTGGACTGGATGATCTTGGAGGTCTCTTCCAACCTGGTTGATTCTATGATAGAGGGCCGCATACTGCCAGAGCCTTGCTAACAGCATTGTATTCTTGGCCTTGTCTGCTGCTACCTGTTCAGTGTCCCTATCTTCTGAGCAGTTGCAAGTGAATTTCTAATAGTAGTGACAGAGCCAGAAGCCACTTTGTGCATAATCTCCTGTTCTCTAGCCCTTCCACTGCTGGGCTGCTTCAGAATGACAGCAGTGATGCTCTCCTATATATTTTCTCATTTTTCATGGGCTTCCATTTCTGTTGCAAATAAAAGCACTGAAAGATTGTATTTATTTCTGGTAGAAATGAGAGGTGAAAACAGCACTTGACAGTTGTCCCGAGGCAGCAGAAAAACTAATAATGAAAGAAATAGTTCAGTGTCTGTAAAATATGTGGTCTGTAATGAATACATCTCTGCCCTTTGTGAAGATAGGCTGTTTAACGGCATTTCAGCAGGCTGAGGAGTATTGTGGATGATATCTGTTATGTAAGAATATTGGATACTTTTGCAGTGTGAATAATTAATATTAAATTTATCCCTAGACACCATTTGCATATAAATAATAAACTCCAGAACAAAAAGTATCTCAAGTAATTTGTATTTTCTTTTCCTTGGTATAAAATAAACTGTCACAGAGTGACCCAGAACTTTGCAAGTCACTTGAAGCCACCAGGTCTTTTCTCAGATAAACTTGAAATGCTACTTAGGCAGATGGAAGAGAGAGGATGGTTTAGCTGTAACACTGCAGCAGTATTGCTTTATGAAGCAGTTCTGGATCTGTTCCTCTCTCCAAACTAGAAAACTGGAAACAGTGCATTGGATTGTAATTCAATATCCAATTTTAGCTTTATGTACCTCTTCAGACAAGAGTAAAGGAGAAGGCAGGCTCATCTTCAAAACAAGCATGTTAATGTTAGAAACAAAGCTATCTAGAGCTGTTTCAAAGTAGTGTGTTCTTACTGTAATCAAGCAATAAAAAATATGGTCTTGATGTCTAATCTCACAGCCTTTATAGCTTACATTTAATAATCTATATTTTTGTGTCTTTGCCAGTCTGTAGAGCACAAAAGTAAATACTCTTGAGGCAGGTAAACTTCCAAGAACAGATTGAGATTTTTTTTTAAAACTTCACGATGCATCAAACTATGTTATGATGATCAGATTATGCTGCCATGATAAAATGTTAGCAGACATTAGATGCCGTGCTTGGATTATTACATGCATGGGGAAGGCTGAATTTTGGTAGGAGCTGGCTGAGCCTCTGCTCAAACAAGAGGAGAGATTTTTTTCACTATCTGCAGCTCCAGTGTCAGATAACTGGTGGTGCATACACGTGCTAGTTTGAAGCTCGCTGGAATGTTTTGGTGAGAAGAACTAGATCACAGCCTGTGAAAGGGAAACAGTGGTGATGTCTACTTCACTCATAGGCTTGCTGAGATGTATAAGAACAAGAATCCAAACATAGGTGAGGCATTCAGGCACTGCCTGGGTTCTGGGCTGCATTTCTCTCTAACCTCACCTACCGTCTCTCTGATTAATCCACTTGCTTCTGAACACCCCGGGCAACCCTCCATTCTTCTTTGGGGCACAAGGCAACATCTGGGGTAAGGTAGAGGGATGGAAGAAGGTGGAAGAGCAGTTGGGAGCCCCTCCTGGGGACTCAGGTTTCTGGGAGGGGAGTTGTGTTCCTGTATTACCTTTTACCTTGTATATTTCTGTATATAACTGTATATACTGTAAATACCTGCTTGTATATTGTGCTAAGCTGTAAATAATAAGCTTCATTCAATTTCCAGAGCTGGCTGACTCTAGTGTGGATGATTTCCAAAGTGTGAGGGGGCAGGGAACACCCAAACCACCACAATACCGTTTAGAAAGCCTGGTGTTTACAGAAATATTTATGCTTCCCTGGACTGCCTTGTTCTGTGTGTGTAAGGTTAGTCTGAGAAGCTGGCCAAGCTACAAATGGGTTTCATTCCGCTTAGCAGCTTTGGAGTATCTGTGTCCCTTGTGGCTAGGTGCGGCATGTGCTCTTTCTGAAAGCTGGAGAAAAGATTTTGCCAGCACTGCTGCCAGGAAACTAGCCTTGTGATAAAAGAGTTGCTCTCTCATCACCCTTAAGTGTGCTTTAATGGTTAATTACAGTTTGTTCCAGAACCATTAAATACTGCTGCTTGATTTAAAAGGATACTATTTCAAGGTTGTTGGGTTTTGAGTGGTTGGTTGGGTTTTCTTTTTTTAAATACCTCTCTTCACAGCTGTGGGTTTCTGCTGTGATCCTTTAGTGCTGTTTGTGTGAGCAGTGCCATTTAACGTGGGAAAATTGTTCATATGGACATTTTTGCGACAATATTATTTCAATGTAATTTAACTTGGAAATTGTATTAGTGCTGTATGGCCTGTAGCAAGTTAACACAAAAAACCCTCTGTCATGAGTTCTTTGTCCACTCTCACATTCTCCAGCTTTTAGGTGGAATATGTTATCATTTTGACATTTTTATCCCCCTCCCTTGCTAGTTTTTAAAACAATTTATTTGCTTGCTTATTATTATTTTAAAGAAGAGGTAATAATAAAGTTAAGGCTGTGTTTTGAAGGAAAAAAAATCCAAACAAATAATGAACCTGAAAGGACATGTCTTTAATTTTGTAAGTATTGGAGGGGAATTTGGGATCATGAGCCTCGTTATTCTGAAACTGCATAAAATGTGAATCTGTATTTTTCTGTAGTGTAAATGCTGCTTTGCTGTATTCTTCAGGCTTTTCATTTGTATTCTGAGGGTTAAATAACTTTCCCTTTTTTTCTTGATCCGTTGCTGTAACCACAGTAACCATTTTAACTGTGTTTGATTTAGTCCCAGTAGGCAAGCAAAAAATTAATATTTAGAGCAATTCATAGGCAAAGTGAACTTATCTCTCCATCCCAGAGGATTTAAGAGATGAATTAATTAACTCTTGTTGCCTTCAGAATTAGTGTGGTATTGACAGGTTAAAAGTTGTTTTGTTGGGTTTTCAGCTTTTTAACTAGCTCCTATTTTTTTTTCATCTTAAGAAACAGATGACTCACCCCCACTCCAATCCCCTTTCTCCCTCTCCCCAAATAATCTAGCATTCATTGAAACTACTGTTACAAAAGTACCAAACAAACCACAACCATAGGTCATAACCTTCAACAACAGGTCAAGTGTAGCTTCATTGCAGTTAACATGCTTTTTTAAACCTGCAGATTGTGAATGTTAAGTGTTGGGCACATATTTGACCTCTTGCATGTTTGGTTTGGATTTTTTCTGTTGTTGTTTGCAGCTTTGTAATTTCGTTTCTAGGATCAAAACGAAAAATGGAAACCATGCTAATGCTTGGCTTGCTGCAATTGGTCTTACAATTATATTAGATATAATACACATTATAGATATAAAGACACATGCATATATTTTCTGTGTTGTTATGTCTGTATAAAAATACAGATATAACATATTATATCTACTGTATATTAAATGTCTGTATCTCACAGATGTACTGGAGGCACTCTTATTGGAGATACATATTATATCTGATACAGTAATACATGGCCAGTGCAAGAAATAATTATAATAATGCATTCTATATCTTGGTCCATCTGAAATAAAGACATATTTCTCTGTATATATCAATATAGCTATAATACATGGTCAGTGGTCAAGTTGATCCGTGTGGGAGAAGTCTTGCATGTGTAAGAGTAAAGCAGTTTTAGGCAAGGTTGAAGTTCATAGCTCAAGGGACTTAATTTTCTAGTAGTGACATTTGTTGACACAAAATTGAGTTCAGTTTTGTCACAAATGCAATTCCAGGTGGGAGTTTTGGACATGAAAGTGGTCTCTCTCACAAGGCGTGGTGAAAATAATTCAAAGTAGTGTTATTGCTTAGGTTATTTGGCTTAAAAATGTTATTTTGTCAGATTTATAAGCTAAGCACTTTTACAGAAAGTAGAAGTTTGAAAAACAGTGGTTTCTACAACACTTCTCCAATTTCTTCCTAATCAAATATCATCATGTAATACCTGGAAGTGATTCATAGAATCTTAGAAACACCTGGTAGGAAAAGACCATAGGATCATCAAGTCCAACCATAACCCAACATCTCCCTGTGAATTAATGGGAATTAGCTTTCTATGTGATTCCCTGTGCAGCATGTTTAAGAGTAAATGAATGAAATCATAAGAAATAAATAGAAAATCAAAATGCCAACGTGAGGACAGCAAATCAGATAGGTGCAAGGGCTTTGGAATTTGTTTTAATGTGCTTGGTCTTTTGACAGGTATTGTCCCATACTTCAATCTGCTGATACGCTTAGTTCTCTATGTAGTCCAGCAGTTTGTTGCTAAGTGCCCCCCACAATACAAATACTGCTTTTGTTTGTCCTATCTTCAGGGAACTTCCAGGGAGACTAAGGCAAACTCTCACAAACCATGGAGGAGTTAGAAAGAAAAGATGGGAGAATAAGAAGGTATCTCCAAAGTGTTATCGCCCTACCTGGTGGTGCTGTGGCGGAAACTCTGCTGTTCTGGCTGCTGCTGTGGGTAGCTGGGAAGCTTGTGGACATGGAGTTCTTCTCCTGTTGGAATGCAAACACAAACCCCAAAGTCACAGTTTTACTTGAAAGTCTAAAGTTGGTTTCAGTTGCTGCTTCAGTGGGTAATGAATTTATTGCGGGATTCTGTGCTTTACCAGGAACTTGGTCTTAGCCTAATTAATCATTAAAGCTTGTCAGCATACCAGGGTGGAACTTATTATTAGAGACTGCATGTATTTCAGAGAGCTGTGACCCTTTCATGAGTAACTATAGAAACCTCAGCAACAGTAGTTATTAGCTTAAATTATGGAGTTCATATTTTTAAAGAAAATTGGCCAGAGTCATTGGCTAATAATTTTGATGTCTGAAATGATGAAGAAAAATTGTAAAACTAGAATTCTGGTTATTTAACTTGGAGTAACAACGTGATAAATGGAATGTTAGATTTCACAAGGTCCCTTCTCTCCTTCTAAAGAATTCTAGAATACTTGTGTGAGTTAGTAGACAGCACTAAATAAATAAGCTGCATAATTTCTGAAGTTACTGTATACAGAACATTTTATGTCCATGCCCTTTTCACCAGATTTGCAATTTGAGTGGAATTTGCTGCAGTAGCAAATAAAACATCTTCAGTTTTTTGTTTTATTTTTTGGTCTATTTTTAATATTTGTTTAGTATTTGAGTTGATTTAAACTGGTAACTATACTGGAAATTTTTTTTTTTTTATTTGCAAAACAGCATTATGTGCAAGTGTCTCTGTTGAAATAGAAGGGGAAAAAGAAGAGATGTCAAATGTAAATGTTGCTTCAGAATGTTGAGGCCTGTAGGTATAGCAGGTTTCAAAATAGCGGTGGAGTATTTGTACAGATAAAGAGATAGAGTTGATACCAGTCTATATTTTGAAAGTGTTTAAACTCAGTCCTTCATGAGTTAGATTATTTTATAATGTTCTTTTGTTTTTAAAGAGAAAATGAAATCTCATTTGAAGGACGAGAGCATACCAAGGTCCTCCTACCAATTCTTGATCAGTGTGGCGTAGGCTGGTGTGGTGTATGGGTTGTTGGACTGTATGACAAGAACAACTGCAGTATGGCAATGCTAATGTTTTCTGTGTGGCTAGAGCTGTGAAGTGCAGGAAGGCTGCACATTGATACACATGGAGTGCTAATTAGAAATACAGATGCTGCTCAAATGTTTTAGGGTAAATGTTGCCCTAGCTGAGAGAAAGAGAAGCCATTTCAGCAGTGATGCTGTTTTAAAAGAAATAAATCACAGCCATTGTGCTCTGGACCAGGTCAATGGAGTTGAGTGGGACCATCCTCTGTGTTTGTGGGCAATGATACAGGAAGCAGGCCAATGGGTAGAAATAAAATTTGGTTTGATGGCAGGATCAAAACGTTGAAATTAGCCAGTGGGAAGAAATGCCTGCGTTAACTTGGCATAAATGCTGTCCCGCTCGTGAGTCATTGAGCTGCTGGAGTAATTAAACCTGTCATTGTTTTGATTTTCTATTCCTCTCTGTGTACTGGATATTGTATTGCAGGGTGTTCAGTCTGCAGGTGTTTTTCTGGCAGGATGCCACTGGCTTACTGAGACAGGACTGTCTGCTGACAAAGCAGTCCCTTCAGCTGGTGTGTGCCTGATGTACAGTCTCCAGGCTACTTTCACATAAATACTTTGTATAAAATGTTTAACTCCTTGAACTAATGTTGAGGGAGACAAACTTCATTCTTATGTATATATTAATCTCATGGTGATGTTTTAATAACTGCAACCTGTGTAAATGTGTGATGGGTTGTTGAAGTGGCCAGAGTTTGCAGGTGTTTTTGTCACTGCCAATATTTTAAGGAGACTCTGTCCTGTCTACCTATCTACCTACCTATCTCTCTGAACTGTGGATCTTGAAAGTTGTGTTTTATTACAACAGGAACTGGAATATTGAAAGTGCTTAAATGGAATAAATGTAAATGTGGAGTGTGGCAGAATGTGGAGAGAGCTGGTAGAGCAGTTCCACAAACCTTGCTCCAGTGTGCCCTGATCTTAGGTTTATTTTCAGTTCAGCAGCCCTTTGTGGTTTCTTGGGTTAGCATCAAATACTCTGGAATCCTGTTGGTGTCCAAAAAAGAAAAACCCAAACGTTTTTGTGCTACTACTAAGACCTGTCTCTGTATGTGCTCTCTGTTTTCCTTGGGAAGGCTCAGCTTCCCGCTGTTCTGTAGGGGACAATATGAGGGGACAGGGGGAGAAGCAAGCAGGGTAGCCTGTGTGAGCTACCTCTGCTGTGTTCTATGTGACTTACAGCTTAGTATTCCCATGAGCTCCTCAAGCTAAAGTGCAGTAGCCTGGAGAAGCTACCTGGGAGCCTTTCATCCTTTTGACACTTGTGAAGGTAGTAATTGCAAATCTCTAGGTATTATCTATCATAATGTGCTGATTTTTTCCCTCTGTGTTCTAACTTGTGAAATCATGTGACTGCTTTCTTACAAAAATCCACGTACTCAAGCCACCAAGCTTGTGTGAAATATTGCTGCTGGTTTGGCTAGGTTTTATGCCTTTCAGGCCTTCTGGGGTTGAAAGTTGTGTGAGCTGACTAGCACTTGCATGTACACATTAAATGTTCTTTAGCATTTTAGGCACTGGACTGTCAGAATTGGGCTAAGATTTATTAAGTTATGGCTTCTTGTAAAATGTAGCTTCAAAACAAATGAACAAAACCAACCAACAACAGTTGATCTTCTCCTTGTTATTCTATATGCTCTGCTCTCACTTCAGCCTTTCTATCATTGGATTAACTGACAAAATATTAATAATCTTACTTCTGAAAACTGGAGTCCAGTATATATTTGGCATAGAACATTAGTGAAAAAAGATATTGAACTGTAAATATACTTCCTAAATAAAAGAAATTAAAGGTTCTGGTGCTCACCTTTGAGACATAAGGCTTAGATCTTGTTCTTTGAAGACTACAGAATAAATCTTATCAGACTTGGCTTTTTTTATGTGCTTTTTTTTTCTGATAAGATACTGTGAGAGTAGTTACTGTATGTGTGGGGTCAGTATTCAAAATAATTTCACCATTGACTTCATTAATCCTATTCAAAATGCAGTCGCGAGGGGAGAAAAGGGGGAAGAGGGAAAGGCAACAAACCACAAAAGAATAATTAGCAGAATGAAATTGAGTTAGTAGGTGTGACATCCAATTATTTTCTGCCCTGGAGATAAATATCAAGTGAAGGTTAGATTTTGCAGCTTCAGTGTAGCACCTCTGCTTCCCCCGGATCTGGCGGAGTGAGAAGTAGCCGTGTTGCGTGAAGAAGAAAGATCATGTTTCAGACCTTTGTGGTTAACACAGTTTGTTCAGGAGTGGGTTAGCCATTATGATTCAGGACTTTTCTTCATAAAATATTATTGGTTTGTGGCTTGTTACACAGCACATTTAGTTTCTCCGCTGTGGTTGAAAACTATTCCAGCTTGGTTATTAGTGCAGAAAGGTCGAATGCTGTGCTGCAGAGCTTTGTAACAAACTTCTGTGTTCTAGCATGGCATCCTTGGAGGCTGAGACAAGCACAGATTTGGTCCAACATACCCAAGGATTTCTTCTAGGTTTTCCTAAGAAGACAGTTTTAGATAGTTGCACTTCATCTTGTGACTGAGCTACCATGGTTGTGGGTTAACAGACTTCACAGGATGTTAGGGGTTGGAAGGAACCTCCATAGACCATCAAGTCCAACCCCCCTGCCAGAGCAGGACGTTCCCTGATCTGTTGAAGGGTTGACACGGAATGGAAAATCTGAATGTGACAGACCTTATCCCATGAATTGCAACCAAATGTGGTCTTCTGCAGTGCTCCAGGCCATTGTAGATGTGGTTTCATCTGTGAAATGTGAGAGCTTTTTCTTTATCCTTTGTTATAAAAAAAGAAGAACAAAAAAAAAATTGCTTTTTAAACCCTTATTGCATTTACTTGAACCTTGTTTGGAAATACTGTATCATTGCCTCACGTTAGTACTATGCTAACAACGTGTCCATGCAGCATGCTTTTTATTCACTGCTGTCTTGGGATATGTTTTGCACACTTAGATCTTTCTAAGAAACTGCTTAGTGTTTTTCTTCCCTTTCCTTTCTTGTTCATTATTTAGTGCAGTCCAATTCATTCTTGGACTTCTGACAAATAAGCTCATGGTCTATTAAAGAAAATACTCAACTGTTTAAATAACTATCAAAACCGATGTCACAAGTACCTCTATGTCCATATAAATTACAGCTCGTGGAAAATGTAGCATTGTTTCATTATTAAACAGATGTGGAACAGGGTTAGAGGTTTTATATAGATAGTAATAAAAGAAAAATGCTGTTAAAAAAACCACTGTTTGTAAAACCAACCAATTTTTTATTGTGTGAAAGTGGCCTGTTTTGCACGAACTAGTTGTTCTTCCACTCCATATTTTTAACTTCACGATGAATTTACTCCATGTTTTCCTCATTGGTTTTCTTTGGGACTTAGACAATTTATATCTTATGAAGCCAGCACTTTGTTGAGTAGGAGAGATGTTTTAATGATGTGTTTGTATAACTGTAAGAGTTCAGTGGTAGTGATGAGATGCAGAACTGTTTATACTGTTTTCTTACTGTAGTATTGCACTGTTCAGATTGTCCTCAAATTGTGTTCTTTTAAATGCAGTGTTTTAGTATGCAATTGGAGATAATGGAACTTGGCTCACATGATTGAAGTCTAGCACATTCAGATCTGAGCCATAGAGTCTTGATTCCAAGTAGTAAAATTACAGAGGTGAAGAGGCACTGATATGGTGTTGGAAAAGCTGGCATAGTTTACCTGAAGGCAAAAAAACCCTTCTATGTTAATGGAAAAACAAAGTACAAACCCCAAACCAACCGAACGAATGAGACCAAAGAGAAGCACTCTTGACAATGCATTGATGTGTTAATGAAATTTAAGGGGATGGATTTAATATTTGGTTGATTTGGGTGCAATTTTCGGATCTTACAGCTTTCCTTTTCATATACTTGGGTCATTAGTTTTACTAGTAGCTGTCTTAAGTGGCTGTTTATTTCTGGGAAAGAAACACAAGTTTAAAGTAGTAATTCTGTAGGACTTTAATAAATGTGAACGAAGCAATGATCCATGCTTACTGTTATTGAGATATTATTGTGTCTAGAACTAATGCAAGCAATCCAAAGTTATTGATGTCTTGGAATATTTTTTTAGGCTTCTCTATATAGTTGGAATAAGCACAATGTGGGAGAAATTTACTAAGTGTTCATTGTGTAGGAAATGAGGTTGCCAAACGCTTGTTTGTGCAAATGCTTGTTTTAAAATGGAGTGTTATAAATCCCTATTCTATAGTATATATATTTTTAATTGTAGAATTGACATGTAGGTGAGAATTTTCTTGTTCACTTGTCGAGAGGAGATAAAAGGCAGCACTGACTACTGTTAACCTTTGTCCTCAGTGTGTAATATTGTGGCTAACTGCATGCATTTTCTTGTTTTTCATAACATGGTACATGGCAAACTGCTGTGTACAGGTACCTTCAGGGACAATGGAATTCTCTCTGGTCAGAAGGGGTGTGTGTATTGACTTGAGAATATAACAAAAATAGGTTTGGCTGTACGTGATTCTGATTTGGCAGATTATAAATAGCTCATTTATTTCATATGACTTGCGAGATTGGATGCAGCATGATGATTTAAGCAATATTTACTTGAGAATAACTCATTTTTTTCAGATTCAGCAGGGCTTCATAACCAGGTATTTGTCAAGTGTTTCAGTTCATAATTTCAAATTTCATTGTACTAATATTTTATAAAAGTCAACATAAAGGGCTTTGGTTTGCTTAAAATGCATTAATTACGTAAGTGCAACCTGTGCAAAGATACATCCTTTATCAAGTGATCACACAATGTTTTTCAACAACTCATAGTAGAAAGAAATGCATTTTGGAGTGCATCTTGAACACAGAAAAGCTTTAAAAATATTTATTTTGCTACTTTTGTAGCTTTCCTGATTTCTCTCCTGTCCTGAATGGGAACTTGAAGTGCCTTTCCTCCTTCATGTGCCTACTGTGTTGTTAATCCATCTCTGTAGCCACTCACACAGCCAGCAGGATCTCTTAGAGATATATCTGAATTAAAATTGTGATCTTTCAATGAGAAAGCTGAGTTCATGTGTGTCAGCTTATTCATACCTGTAAGAGAAACTTTTAGCTGTCTTTTATATGCTAATCAGTTACAGAGCTGATGGTACAGGTATTGCTCTGCTTTTAAGTCCTCTGAGTTTATGAAAACTATCTAAAGATGCTGGCTCCTGTCTTGCAGTGACAATGTTAGATTTCACTGTGTTTGCAGAGAAACCCTTCTGAGTAGATTGTAACTGTGGCTGGTCACTTCATAGTCCATTGGTTAGGACTGGCCAAAAGAAGGTGTCTGGGATGGTACTGCAAATAGCTGGAGTCCTATCAACAGAGTATCTTTGTTCAAAGGAGAGAGTTATTTGCTTTTTCTGAGAGGACATGAACTCTGACACTTAATAATTGAAGTGAATTTGTGTAGTTTGTTAAAACCAACAAACCAACAAGCAAACAAAAAAACAATGACCAGAAAAGGCAAAAAACCCAAAGCAAACAACCCACCCCCTAAAACCAGCAGAAAATCCACAAGCAAAGAAAAACAAACAAAAAAAACCAAACAAACAAACAAGGGCGGGGGGGGGGGGGGAAGAAAGCATTCCCTTAAGGAGACAATTTAGCCAAAAGCAAAGACCACACCACTTATGCCTATTTCAGACTTTCACTGAAGCCTTAAGTAGACCTTTAGTTGTGGAATGAAAGACTTAGTGATTTTTATATGTTTCCAGATTTCCCCTGCAAAGTAAGCACTAACCAGCAGTTGTAGGAAAGGTTGTAATTCATTAGTATGATTTTTCTGTCCAGTTAGTTGTCACCTGGGACAAAATGAATTCAGATTTGTGCTTATTTGCTGTTTAAATAAATGAAGCTCCTTGGTGTTAATGCTATGTATGTTGAATTTTTACTTTGAGGTAAATCTACAATATGAAGAAGGGAGAAGGCTGACTGAGCAGGCTTTTATCACAGTTGATACTGTTTAATGTTTAAAGTACAATCCACACTAACATTTCAAAATGTGAAGATGAGTGACTAAAAGTTTAATTATAGTGTACTATGTATTGTGTAAGTATTGGCATAAAAATACTGACAAATCAGTATGGAATCATTCAAATAATTACTAAATACTACATTGGGAAGAACTTGGAAGGATTTTGAGAAGAACTTGCCAGTTTAGTCAACTAAGTTTTGGACTATCAGTTTGGTGAATGCTATATTTTAATTTTTAAAGTTTATTTATAACTTGATACTGGCTTTGATTATGTTCTTTTCCTGTAGCATGGCTAAGGTGCTCCTTTAACATCACTTGAAAGCTTTGATTAGTCACAAATATTTTTGTTTAGGCAGTTTCACTGTAATGTTCTTACAACTTCAGAGAAATATCGAAGATGACAGCAGTATTTTTGTTGTTGGGTTTTTTCCCTCTCTTTTTAACTTTTTTAACCCCTCCTAAAGATTAGGTAAAAATCTGTACTTTTAGTGCATGATTTGGCTTCTCACTATGACTGGTTATTGAAACACAAGTAGATATTAAGATTGATTTTAGAGGTATCCACGTCAGTAGATGAAAGGACCCTGCTCTCCTATGGGGAGTTAGAAAAAGTGTCCAACTTTTAAACTATGTTTAAGCAGCTACCACACTCACCTGACCTTTTTCAGTCTTAAAAGTCTAGGGGTTCTGCAATGAAAAAATACCTGATGGAGGTGCTGTTTTCCAGGTTCCTTTTGTTCTCACCCAGAGGTTTCTGTGGTTCTGTGATGATAATATATGGAAGCAACTTGAAATTCAGTCACACCCAGTATTAACATGGGAAGGGGTTGTAGCAATTCAGATATGGTAAATACCAGATGTGAACTACTTCATATGATTTATGGAATGTTTCTAAAAATGGAAAAAAACCTATTTTGTTTTCTCCATCTGATGCCTTTGGATCCTGATTTGGATTTTTCTCATTGTACCATTAAAGAGATGCAATTATTTTTACGTGGTTAAAATAATTCTTTGCATGGGTAAAATTGCCTTTGCAGTTTTTCTTTACAGCTATAGCTTGTTTGCTCTTTCCTAGTAACATCAGTGAGTATCAGGTTGTGGCAGTGTTTGTCTGACAGCACACAAGGAGCTGTTGTGTGTTAATTTCCAGCTGTTGAGAGCTCTGCTACGTTTCTTCCTAGTAGTCCTCCACGTGTGGGCTTTCCTATAAAGCCAAGTCTTCTATTGCTGTACTCATGTGCTTCCAGAGCAGGTCTAATGTGCTCTGCTACATCAGAGCATACATGGAGTTTGCAGGAGGTGTCTTTTTTAACATTTGAGGCTGCTTTGTGCCTTGTTTCCAACTGGTACATCCTCTGGTTTCTTAGGAGTGCATTGCTGAAGATTCTGGTTAATTGATGTCTTGTGGATGCCTGAGTGAACAAGGATGTGATCTATTTTACATCAGCAGATCCTGTCAAAGCAGTAGCTCACAAATCTACCTAATTGTCCTCTTCTTTGCTGCTGTGGTGGTTTGTGTTGGTGGTTTTGGGGTTTGGTGGTTTTTTTTGGTTGTTGGTTTTTTTTCCTTATTACTGTTTAATCATCACATCTTTACCAAAACATGAAAGCTATGAAGGTAATGTTAACTAAAAAATACTTGGATAATCCCATCAGTCTGTACTTTCTCCAGTTCAGGGTTGTGGTTGTGAGTTTCATGTGTATGTTGCACTCACAACAAAAGCTTCTTGACACAGTGTTTTGAAGAATGTTCTTAAACTGGAAGGCCAGATAGAGTGTCATCTACTGACACTAGTAGTGTGATGTGTTGGCTTAAGTTTGAGCTTTTCTTTTGTCAGAGGACAATGTCTGTGTACCCAGAATTGGCAGATTTTTGCACCACCAACACATCTACTCTTGCAGATCAGGACTTTAAATCCCATTACAGGTTTTCTTCAAGACATGAAGTTAAGTTCCGTGTCCTGCTTGTGTAGCATTAGAACATCCTGAGTTTAAATTGCTAAGAATACGTGTTTTCAGGCTATAATATGCCATCTCAAATCGTGCGTCCCAGAAGATAAAGGTGGAAAACCCTTTTTGTTAGGTGGTAGGAGAGTTAGTGTCTACTTGTGCATACCTTCCTTCTGTGTGTGTGTTTGAAGTGTAGGAGAACATGAAGGAAATAGGTTTTCAGGACCTCGGTGAACTTTCTTGTATTAGATGCATTCTTTTTCTTCTTTTACTGTTAAGTAACCTGATGCTTTACTAGTGATATTTCCCCTTCCCCTGCTACCCCACTCCCTCTAGATCAGAGATAACACTTGTATTGAATTAAATGCTTCCACGAAGAGCATGAGTTTAGAACTCAGTTAGTAATAAAAATTGATTTAGAAAGACCAGCAGCACTGCATCGGAGGTGATTGGATTGGAGTGCTGGGGGGCAAGTCCTTTACTGCTGCATGAGGGAGTAAACAAAATTAAATAGTGGACATTTTGGTGAGATTCTTCTCTAGGTCTGTGTCACATTCATTATCTGGAAACGTTTCTTCTTTTTTTTTTTCATTCATATGTTAGCTAAGTCAGTTTCCAACTAATTGGGTTAAGACTTGTTATGTATGTGTTAAGCTTGGCAAGGAAAAAGTAAACTCTGGTTTCAAAATGTTATCAGTTGTGCTTTTAAAGCAATGAAAGATCAAATAATGATTTCTGTTATGCTTACCTGTGTTGCTGAACTTGTCTTGAACATCCTACTGAAGCAATTGCATACATTTTGGGGTTAACTTCATGCTGCTCATGCTATGAAATAGGCAGCTATAAAAAGTAGTCCAGAGCTGAACTGTGAAGTGCTGTTTGGGTAAGAATAACTACAACTTGCATGTTTGTTAGCAGCTTCAAAATTAATTCTAAACTTCAGTCTTAATGCTGTGCAAACATCTGCTGAATTAAGCCACTTTTGTTTTCAGTGAGAGCACACTTGAGCCTGCAGTTCTTGGCTTTCCTGAATTAATTATCTTGCTTTCACTTTTGCTCATTAGATTTCACTCTGCTTCAGCTCTGAAGATTTCTACTTAGTAGCTCATATGTTCAGTAAGGGTGATTTAAAGATCTGATGGCATTATAACTTTTACCTTGGGAAATTTAAGCAGGTTTAGCAGTATTGATACAGCTGCAGAATGACACTAATACTTGAAGCAGCCTCAGTGTGTACATGCAGTTTCTTATGTGTCAGACAGTAGTATTACGGGTGGTTTCAGTAGCTTAGCTGTACTCACAAATTGTCCTGTGGCATTCTTGGTTGTTTTGGTGGTTCATGGGGTTTGTTTGTTTGTGGGTGGTGGTGTTTTGTTCCTTTAGGTTTGGGACTTTTTTGGGAGCTTTTCTTTGTGGGTTTTTTGGTCATTGTTTTTTTGTTTGTGGTTTTTTTTGGGGGGGGGATGGTTCTGAGGGTTTGGGGGCTGGTGGATTTTTTGTTTTGGTTTTTCCTTTTTCTTTCCCTTCCTCCCCTCCCCCCCCCCTTTTTTTTTTCTTTTTTGTTGTCATTAGGAGTCTAACTGGGGATTAATACTTTCATACAAATAGATGAATATGAAGCTAGGGTTCTATAGGTGAGCTGTTTATAGCAGATCTGGGGGAAGGTGATTGGCCATGGTGTCTGTTTGCTGCAGTAAAACGGCTCAGTTACCTGCCTGGTACCACCTGGCTGCAGGTGAGCAGTACTTTCCTGCCTGTCAAAGGCTGCCAGACTAGTTAAAGGGCCAACCTTGGATTTACTTTATCAGTTGCAGTCCATTCAGAGAGTTAGAAAACTGTACAGAGAACCTTATTACTACTTAAATTCTTTTGATTTAAGTGAAGCAACATGAATAATAAAAGAGTAATTTTAGAAATTAACTTACTAATATTCTGAGGTTGTTAGGAATAATGCATAAAACATAGAGAAATACGTGCGATTTAAGTGAAGTAATATAATTTAAACTGCTGCTTTTCCAGAGGTCATGTTAATTTCATAGGAAATTTAATATCTGAGTAAGTCACTCTGAAGACAGAAAATACTAAAATTATTACTTCAAAAAGTTTTATAGTACATCATGAGGCTTGCCGAGAGGTTTCTTGCCGTGATCGTCATAATTCAGAAATGTAAATATTAGAGCATTTATTTTTCTCATGACCTTTTAAACTATGTCTCTAGAGTTATAAGACAGGAATCAAAACCTTTGGGTAGCTACTTAGATTTTAACTATGTTGACAATGTCAGTAGAGGTTTGAAAGCTTGTATCTATCTGATGTGTATATGCTGTGGAATTAAAAGTAGGTCTAGTCGCTTTGCCGTTTATCCTTGCAAAGTGAACCAAAGTAGTGTTCTTTTAAATGGACAGAATTGAATTCACAGTATCACAGTATTAGCAGGGTTGGAAGAGACCTCACAGATCATCAAGTCCAACCCTTTACCACAGAGCTCAAGGCTAGACCATGGCACCAAGTGCCACGTCCAATCTTGCCTTGAACTGCCCCAGGGACGGCGACTCCACCACCTCCCCGGGCAGCCCATTCCAGTGCCCAGTGACTCTCTCAGTGAAGAACTTTCTCCTCACCTCCAGCCTAAATCTCCCCTGGCGGAGCCTGAGGCTGTGTCCTCTCGTTCTGGTGCTGGCCACCTGAGAGAAGAGAGCAACCTCCTCCTGGCCACAACCACCCCTCAGGTAGTTGTAGACAGCAATAAGGTCACCCCTGAGCCTCCTCTTCTCCAGGCTAAACAATCCCAGCTCCCAAGGCCTCTCACCAGCCTCGTTGCCCTTCTCTGGACACGCTCAAGCATCTCAATGTCCCTTCTAAACTAGGGGACCCAGAACTGGACATAGTACTCAAGGTGTGGTCTAACCAGTGCAGAGTACAGGGGCAGAATGACCTCCCTGCTCCTGCTGACCACACCATTCCTGATGCAAGCCAGGATGCCACTGGCTCTCTTGGCCACCTGGGCACACTTGCATAGAAAGTTTGTTGCTGATGGGTGTTGTAAGAAAAATGGTTAAAAAACCAGTTAACAAAATCAGGTGAAGAATGCAGTCTCACTGTTAACTTTTAGTAATATGAGGGAGAGTAAGTGTTGACTAAGTGAATAAAGCTTTACTTGGAAAAAATGTGGGGTTTTTTTGTTGTTGTTACATATGTGAGGATAACACAACCACATGGTATTAGAATTTACCTGGGTAACTTAGCAGTGCTGTATAGACACTACTTGGCTCAATGCTGCTTTTAGTTTTAGAGTGCCCTAAACAAACCCTATGAGGAGAGGCTGAGGGAGCTGGGATTGTTTAGCCTGGAGAAGAGGAGGCTCAGGGGGGACCTCATTGCTGTCTACAAATACCTGAAGGGAGGTTGTAGCCAGATGGGGGTTGGTCTCTTCTCCCAGGCAACCAGCAACAGAACAAGGGGACACAGTCCCAAGTTGTGCTGGGGTAGGTATAGCCTGGATGTTAGGAGGAAGTTGTTGGCAGAGAGAGTGATTGGCATTGGAATGGGCTGCCCAGGGAGGTGGTGGAGTCACCATCCCTGGAGGTGTCCAAGAGAAGACTGGCTGAGGCACTTAGTGCCATGGTCTAGTTGAGTGGCTAGGGCTGGGTGCTAGGTTGAACTGGATGATCTTGGAAGTCTCATCCAACCTGCTTGATTCTGTGATTCTATTTTATTCTGAAAGAAAACCATACAAAACCCCAGGATTGCTCTGATGCCCAGAAGTACCTATTATGTTACAGCAAAAGAAATGTCAAAAAAAAACCAACAAACCAAACAAGGTAATTAGATACTTTAGAAGCTTGGGACTAAGACTGCTCAATACACTTTACAGTAGTAGGCATTGTTGTTCTTGCTTTACGCTTAGTGTGATGAGACCAGGTTAGTCATCTACGTTCAACTTGACAAGAAGTGCTTAAAACTTAGGTGTCATGCTTTTCAGTCTGCTTCAGTGCTCATTCCTCTGGCTAAGTTCTGAACTGTGACAAGAGAGTATTGAAGATCTCCAGTAGTAGTGATACTTGAAGCTATATGACAAAGTAGTTTTTAATGACTGAAGCCTCCATCAGCATGAGTTTTAGGTTAGTAGAGTGAAATTCCTTTTTGAGCTGTGACAAGTAAATATGTAGAAGAATTTTAATAGTTTGAACAGATCTAAAAGAAAAAAAAAAGTTGGATATTGTAATTTCCAGATTTTTATTGAAAAAAGCAAATACATGCTTCAAGCAAAAAGATTCTTAAAACTCTATAAGAAGCACTGATACATTTATGTCTCAAGAAGAGTTTCTTCTAATATCAGTTCAATATTAACTGTATAGTTGAAGAGAAGCAGTATTCTCATAAAGGATTTTGGTTTCGACATTCGTAACTCAGAATGGGGAAGGGATGTGGATGTGGAGGAGTTTCTTGCTATTACTTCTGTGTGAAACCAGACAGAAGGCTGGCTCAGAGACAGGTTGTGTAGTAGGGGCCCTTGGGACTGTATATGGTAAGCCTTGGTTCTTTGGCTCGAAAGTGGTTTGTTCAGCATGCTGACCCTTTTCAACACGTCCTGAAAGACTGAACTAATGAGTTGCTGGGGAGACAATTTCAGTTAAAAGGGGGAGTCAAGTTTTTTTGGCATCATTACAGTTTTTCTGATGTACCTGCATTTATGCTTTTAGCTTGAGGGTGATTGTTCACCCTCCATCTTTTAAAATGTCTGGTGTATCATTCAGATCCATTCAGCACCAAATTGGAAGCACTTTTCAGTGCTATCTGAGTTTTAAAATTCAAAAGTGCAGTCTTGTTTCAGTTAACACAATAAAATGTGGTGATGTGGTGCTAGTGAGGCATGTCCAGCACCTTTCAAATATTTTTCTATATCTTATTTTCCAACTCCAAACTTGACCTGCAAGCTCTTGGTAGGATGAAGATAATTTTTGTGATCTTGGGTCATGAAGTCCAAGTATATTTCCATATATGTTTTCGTGCCAAGTGTGGTGGTTTGACCCTGGCTGGAGGCCAGATGCCAATCAAAGTTGCTCTATCACACTCCCTTTCCTAGATGCACAGGGGACAGGGGAAATAAAACGAAAGTCATATGAGTCAAGATAGAAACAATTTAATAGAACAAAAAGAAAAAAAAAAAAAAAAGAAAAAGAGGGAAGCAAAGGCCACAAATGGAAGCAAGAGCAGTCAAAGGTGTTATTCTCTACTTCCCACCAGCAGAAACTGTTCAGTTGCCTCCCAGGAAACAGGGCTTCAATATGTGTAGTGGTTGCTCTGGAGAACAGACACTTTCAACAACTGTGTCACACACTTCCATCTTTCACTTAGCTTTTATATCTGAGCTGATGTAATACAGCATGGAATACCCCTTTGATCAGTTTGGGTCAGCTGGCCTGGCTGTGTCCCCTCCCAAGATCTTGCCCATCCCTCAGCCTGCTGCTGGCAGCAGGGGAATGTTGCAAATGGCACAGCTTTGAGGCTGCACCAGCATTGCTCAGCAGTACACAAGACATTGATGTGTTATGCAACTGACTCCAGCTCAGCCAAACCCAGCACACCAAGTAATTGCACAATATAGTCACTAGAAAGACAGAAATTATGACATTATTTAGTTAATTTTTAAAGATATTGTCTTGAAAAGTTGGAACAGAACCTGCAATCTTAAAATGTAACACTGAGCTCAGTTTTGAAACACTTTTTGATTAGACTGACTTTGAATAAACGGATTCATGTGTGAAATGAATTGGAAATTTCGGTTCAGTTGCTCCAATGTAAGCATTCCTGGTGTGCTTTCTGTCTCCTATTACATTTGACATACTTTTTGACAGTCTGACAGAAACACAGCTCACTAAACAGTGAACCTGAATGAGATTTCTTTATTTTTCTAACTAGTGATAAAACAGAGTGGCCATGAAAATAACAAGCTGGCAACTCTGAAGGAAAATGCAGCATGCAACAGTTGCAACTGCCTGGAATCAGAGAACTCCTGTGCGTGCTGTTGAACTGTCTTTCTGGAATTTAAAGCAGTCTATCCTTTGGCTTCGCTGCTGCTTGTAGTTGACATCTTTGTCCCTACACTTGTGCAGAGCTTCACTACAGCTGGGTAATTAATTTTTGTGATTGCAGTTTTTAAAAAGTAAAAGCAAAAGCGCTTTACAGCAGAAAATACTGCATACGTTGTGTGAGAGGACAACTGAAGTGCCATAAAAAGCCACTTTTAATATCAAGTTGCTTGAACCTGGCAAATCTGTGTAGAACTCTGACCCATACTCATTGTTTCTAAAATTGAGATCTTGAGAATTAACTTGTCATCAAAGAACGGTGAGAGCAGAAGAGAGAAAGGTTGAAGCTGGAGCAGAACCTCTCCCTAAGAATAAGGAATTAATGAACAGCAACTGACTTAACTCTGAGTTTCTGAGACTCATTACATTTCCCAGAAGACAAAGTCAATTTGCCTTCGGCTTGTGCCTTAATGTAACAGGGACAAGTAATAATTCTGCAGACAGCCAGTCCCCTAGAGTATCCTAGTTCTTAATTGTATAGAAGTTCCGACTGCTCCTTTTCAAGTGCTAGCATAGGAAGTTGTGCATGTAACCTAGCTGCAGTGTCAGTGTCCTGGATGAATCAAAGTGAAGCAAGTAAGTCTCACAAATATTACTTTAAAAAACGTTAAGGACATGTTAGGAAAGCTTGAGCTGAAAGGTTTCATCTGCTGAAATCTCTATTTTAAAATTATCCTATTATTGTGATGTTTGCAGGTTCCTTTTCCAACAGTTGTACTATGTTTTTCCTCCTGGGATTGCATCAGCACTCACATAACAAGGCTTCAATTTGATAAATTCACCAAGGAACATTAGTACAAAGCTGTTAAGCTAAGTGATGCTCTTCACCACTGAAAATGATGCATCATGTTGCTGGCAGTAACTGATGAGACTCTGGTACTACAAGTCCAGAAATAAAAGATCGGAAAGTAATATGAAAGCTGAGGTCAAGGAAGATGCCATGGTTTCAAGCCTGCATTAACTTCACCACATCTACTCTTGTGTGATTCTTTGTGGCAATTTGGCTTAGGGAAGCAGCTTATTTGTTCCATCTCTTTATATAGGCCTTAAAACTGATTAGTGGAACACTCACTTGCTGAGCTGGATAGTGCTCTGTTTGAGGTTGTCCCATATTTGTGCAAGAGAAGTCCTTCCATTGGAGAGAACATTTGTCACTTCATGTTAACAAAAATGGTGTTTTTTAAAGTCTAGTAACAGCACCTAGTAATTAAGGGTTCAGCAATGGTCAGAGGACTGTTGTTCCAAGCTGTGCATTGGCTTCCATATCACTTAAATCCCCAAACTACTTTTTATACCACCTTTTGGGCTAAAGACAAAAGTCCTTTGCTGTCTTGCGTATGCTTGTAACTGAGGCTAATGGCAAATTCTCAGCAATTGAGGTCTACAGTCTGATTACTGACAAAGGATGTTTAAATGTCAGGAGCAGAAGAAAGAAGTGTCAAGTAGACAGTCTACATGTCTTGGGACATGCAGTGCTTGCTTGAAGAAAACATACCTGGAATAAAACCACCAACAAAAGATGCTGATAAAACATATCTCTTGAATTTCCTCTGAATTATGGGAAAAGAATAATTCTATCAGCTTTTCCCCCACACACCTACCTCTAACTGGATTCCAGAGTTGTGAGGTTATTGCTTTGAAAGTGATGTCTCTTTCAGTGTTTGCGCAGTGGCAGGAGTGAGTAGATGATACTGTTTGTTCTGAGGTAGATTTGAAACATTCCTAGTGCAGTATAGAAGGACAAGAGATAGAATGTGTACAGTATTCACCTTTGTAGAATTTCCTTCTCACACTGCCTCTCACCCCATGCATCAGCAATGTATTTTCGTATCAATGGTAGAAGAACTATAAATACATGTTTCTTATATGGCTTTTCATGAGAGTGTAACAAGGCTACATGTAGTATTTATCTGCTTCAGAAGGTCAGAACTTGGAATTGGTGTAGGAGGTTATAAATACTCAAAGCTAGAAACTTTTAAGTGTGTCCGACACTTCTGATGACATTAATATTATTGAAGGAAAAAGGACATCTATTAGTTTTTGTTGTTAATGGCTGTAGAATATACGTTTAGTTTTAAAAGGTTGCTGGAGATGTTTTCCTGTAGTGTGTTATGTGTAAATGCCTCCAGTAGAACAGATAGTGTAAGAATTTAAAAGTTTGCTTAAGACCATTTAATCAACAGCTTGATGGTGGAAGGTACCTTAAAAAGCAGTGTTCAACATGACTTAGACTAGAATTTCCAGAATCATAGAATCAACCAGGTTGGAAGAGACCTCCAAGATCATCCAGGCCAACCTAGCACCCAGCCCTAGCCAGTCAACTAGACCATGGCACTAAGTGCCTCATCCAGGCTTTTCTTGAACACCTCCAGGGACGTTGCTTCCACTACCTCCCTGGGCAGCCCATTCCAATGCCAATCACTCTCTCTGTGAAGAACTTCCTCCTAACATCCAGGCTATACCTACCCCGGCACAACTTGAGACTGTGTCCTCTTGTTCTGTTGCTGGTTGCCTGGGAGAAGAGGCCACCCCCCACCTGGCTAATCACTACAAATAAAGACATTAAGGAAGTAACATTCACTTAATGCATAGTGTTCTCCTTGTCACTGTTCCAGGAGGAAAATATTAGCTTTGAATAACAGAAAAAAGTATTATTTGAGTTAGGCTATTGTCATGAATTTCAAGCACAAATTCATTAACACTGCATATACCAGGCAAAAAGAGCAAAATATAATCAACACATTTAGGATACTGTTTCAACCTGGAAGATTGCCTCTTTCATCACCATTGTTGATTTCTAATTGGTAAAGATTGAACTTCCAAATAGCAAAATAACTGCAAAATATTTAATCTTCTAGATAAATGTAGTATAACATTAGTGTCCCTAAGGCTGGCTTGTACCATGTATTGTATATCTTAATAGAAAAAAATGCTTTGAAAATGTATTTCAGTGAACAAATTGAACGTTTTTTTGGAAGCCATACAAGTAGAGTAAGGTCAGTATTCTCTAAGAGTGAGTTTGTTGTATTAGGAGCACAATTCTAATATCACCATTATATTATTGGTTGGTCTCTTCTCCCAGGCAACCAGTGACAGAACAAGGCGACACAGTCTTAAGCTGTGCCATAGGAGGTATAGGCTGGATATTAGGAGGAAATTCTTCCCAGAGAGTGATTTGCCATTTGTGCTAGTTTGAAGCAGGCTAGAATATTTTGGTGAGAGAAAGTAGATAATTGGCTATGAAAGGAAAACATTGGTGATGTCTCCTTCCCTCACAGTCTCGCTGAGAGCTATGGGAACAAGAAGGGAAAACATTAGATAACTTTAGCCATTTTCTCTCTGCTTTTGGCTTCAGACCGAGCCACATCTCCTTAAGTTTGCTGCCACTAACCTTGCTTCTTAACCTCTTGGCTGCACCTCTTTTCTTCCTGAGTACTGGGGTAAGGTTGAGAGGGGTAGGGGGAGGTGCAGGGGTGGTTGAGAGCCCCTCCTGGGGCCTCAGGTTTCTGGGAAGGGAGTTGTGCTTCTGTATTACTTTTAACTAGTATATTTCTGTATATAACTGTATATATTGTACATATCTGCTTGTATATTGTGCTAGCTGTAAATAAATAGCTTCATTTATATTCCCAGAGCCCATCTAAGTTAGCTGAGGTTCTTTCTAAGTATGGGGGGGCGGGATAGAAGCCAAACCACCACACCATTGGAATGGGCTGCCCAGGGAGGTGGTGGAGTCACCGTCCCTGGAGGTGTTCAAGAAAATCCTGGATGAGGCTCTTGGTGCCATGGTCTAGTTGACTGGATAGGGCCAGGTGCTAGGTTGGACTGGATGATCTTGGAGGTCTCTTCCAACCTGGCTGATTCTGTGATTATAGCTTTTCAGAAGAAAATAGATTTTTTTTTAGCATAGTGCTTGTACAGATTGATTTATTATTGAAAAAAAATCCTGAAAGCAATGGAAAGGTCTTGTAGAGATTGCATTGCTTTAGTGATTATGAACCTAGGAGTTTTTTTGGGGTTTTTTTTGTTATCAAATGAGATGTCTCACCAACTCAAGCTCTTTAATGTGGGATAGAGCTAGCCAGTTTGGTAGTGGAAGTAGCAGATAAGGTATTTAGTTTAAAAACAAACAAGCAAATGTGGAACCCTTCTGAAAAGACAGCTCTCAACCTCTCCCTGCCCCCAGGTTACTTACTGTGGTAGGTAAGTGACTGAAAGCTGGCTCTCATCCCTAGCTGTAGGGAGCTGTCCGCTGGACTGCAGAAACATCACTTAGTAGAAATAAATGTAATTTTGTGGACGTCAATTTCTCTGCTTCACAGCACTTCCAATAACCATTCCTTTGTTTGAAATAGACACATCCTCTCCGGATGGGAGAACAGAGCAAGACAATTACTAATTGTGGATCGACTAAAGTTGGCCTCTTAAATAGGTATTGAAGCTAAGACACTTAAGATGTCTCCACATTCCAGCTGAGATGACAGGCTGGTTTAAGCTGTGCTCAGTTGCTTTATTTACAGGTTTTTGGGATCAATCTCTGATTGCTCTGAACTTTGCCAATAACCCCACTGCTTTTTCAGTTACTCTTAAGATTTGCTAGTGAGCTGCACAACTAAACAGGAAGGTATGTTTAATTTTATTTAACAATAAACTCATTTCCACCTTCTTTTAGTGTCTCAGATTTATAGCAACTAGTTTCAGAAACATTCCAATCGTCACAGTTGTGATGTAGAGGAAGAAATGCAAAAGAGTATGATTAAGGAAGATGAGTCTAGTTTTGCTCCTACCCCTTCAGGCTCAAGAATTGTGTTAGTGCTTTGACTGTGTGTAGACACAGTTACGGATCCGTTACAACAGGTTATCACTTTTTTTTTTCCTAAGGGCTTCGGCTATGCTCTTGGGTATCTGGAATTTAGGCAGATAAAACTGTTATTTCTTACAAATGAATCAGATGCTTGACAGTCAGTTGAAACTTAATTTATGTGGGGGGTATGGAGAGTGAACATGGCAGAATTCCAGATTGTACTGTTAACTTGTTCTGTGACTCCTGATGAGCCCCCAAAAGGAGACAAGCTGCTGATGTAGGCATAAGATAAACTCATTGTCTTAAGGGAGCTAGAACAAACTACCCTAGAGCACAATTCACAGCAAAGCCAAAAATTCACTTGCTTTAAGGAATTTCCTGGTAGCCTTAGGGAACTATTAATAGAACTTCTCAAGCTTAACCTTGTTATAAGCATGTAATGCAGTCCTTGTTCGTTTTTAAAAGTCAGCAGTTTTAAGCAGATTAATGTGAAGACTATCACAGCACAGCCTGAATCAGGATTTATGATGTAGTCAGTGTCTAGTTAATACTTAAAAGTTACTTATTTTGGTAACATGCATTAAACCTCAACAGTAGCTTTAAGGACGAGGCTGGTGAGAGGCCTTGAGCACAAGCCCTACGAGGAGAGGCTGAGGGAGCTGGGATTGTTTAGCCTGGAGAAGAGGAGGCTCAGGGGTGACCTTATTGCTGTCTACAACTACCTGAGGGGAGGTTGTAGCCAGGAGGAGGTTGCTGTCTTTTCTCAGGTGGCCAGCACCAGAAGGAGAGGACACAGCCTCAGGCTGCGCCAGGGGAAATTTAGGCTGGAGGTGAGGAGAAAGTTCTTCACTGAGAGAGTCATTGGACACTGGAATGGGCTGCCCGGGGAGGTGGTGGAGTCGCTGTCCCTGGAGCTGTTCAAGGCAGGATTGGACGTGGCACTTGGTGCCATGGTCTAGCCTTGAGCTCTGTGGTGAAGGGTTGGACTTGATGATCTATGAGGTCTCTTCCAACCTTGGTGATACTGTGAAATAATTGTCTAATTTATGTAAAACACCCAACAAAGTAAAGCTCTATAAATTCTGTTGATATTTTTGGCATTATTAAAAACTTAAATATAATTTCAGTGAACAACATCTCTATTCATTGTGGTGGATTGTGGTTTTTAACAGTTCAGAAATGAGACATTTACTATTTGTTCAGGGCTGTGTTTGAACAATGTTTTCACCTCTGCAGCGGTTTTAGGGTGCACACAGGTGGAGGAGAGGGGCAGCGTGATCTCAGGGTGAAGAGCACTGTGGCATACAAAGACTAGCAGGCAACACTGAGAGAGAGGAACGCTGCTGCAAAATGCTGTGGACTGTTGGATGAGAAGTTGCTGGATATGGTGAATCAATGGACAGATATTATTAATGCAAGTAACCTCTGCTCTTGCAATGCACAGGACTTTCAGAGTCATGAGAACAGAAGCAGAAATTAACAGAATTGTAGCAGGGGAAACTATTTATATTCAAGATCTAAAATATGGCTTAAAAAATTGTGATGGATTACTCAGTGGTGGGGTTTTTTTTCTCCAATTCTGATGTTGAGGAAAAATAACTTTTGTGGTGATTGTTGGCTAGTGTGCATTTAGTTGGTAGTGAATCTCTTCTGTGTGGGAGTATTCCTAATGGCTTGCTCTCTGCAGCTGCTACTTTGATTTTCACAATGATAACTGGAGCATAAGAAGACTTTATCAAGTAAGGGATTGGTATTGTGTTCCTGTGCAACATGCTCTAGGCAAGGGGGATTGGACTGCATGATGCCCAGAGCTCCCTTCCAACCTCTACCATTTTATGAGGGACTTGTTTCAGTCTGCAAGGTGAGAACATATGATGATCTTGAGGTAGCTTCTTGTGCCTCTGGAAGCTAAATATGCAAGATTAAAAGGAAAGCTGCTTACATGTTTGCAGTATTCATAACTCTGGAAAATTAAATTTAATCAGGGTACTTCATTGAGATTTGTACAAAAGAATGTGCTGAACTAGTTGAACTGGGTTATAAAGCTTTTGTGGGAAAGGTTTTCTGTAATTGACTCTGGAGAATGTGGTCAGAGATGCAAGGTTTTTTAATGGTGGATTTTGGATTTCCTTTTCTGCTTTTTTTTTTACAAGTGATGCAAATAATAACACAATGTCAAGTTTCCCTTTTTCCTTGTTTGATGACAGAGAAGAGCACTGCTAGTAGTGTCTTGTTCTAGAAGCCTGTTTGGAGTTTCAGATGTAAAACAACTACATTCTGAGTTTTTCTCAATTTTGCTTGGACTAATGGCACAGAATAAGTTGTTCTCAACTGTTTCAGATTTCTGAAAACTGAGACAAAGGTGAACTGACCACATCTAGATGCTTATGGAATCCCTCTCAGCACTAGAATATTTCATTGTGCTTCTTGCAGTGGTCCGGCAAGGCGGTGGCCTTATTATGGCCAAGTTGCTGTTCTTTAGCCCAGTCTGTCTTGATAAAGGCACTGGTCCCTTGAAAGTAATTACTTTCAGTCATGTGTTGTGAGCTTTACAGTGCAATGAAATTCAGTGATGTCAGCTCAGTCTCAGAATTTGTGAAGATTTATGTTTCTTCTGTTGAGTTTAGCTAAGCTCAGATCTCCAAGTGTTTTCCTATTCACGAGACTGTTTCATGAGGATACCATAGAGATTTCTCAAGTTTCCATTGCTGGTGTGAGAAGGTTTTTTTTTTTCTCATTAATGTTCAGGCAGATCTCCTTTTTGGACATCTGAGGATAAGGCACAAAGTTCTCCTGCCCCAAGAGGATCCTCCTTCCCCAGCACCCTGAAATTTTCCAGTAGTCTGTGTTTATACTGTCATGTTGTGTTCTTAGTCTGTATTGGGGCTTTTTTGGTTAAAAAAACAAATGAGCAAACAAAAAAACAGCCATGAAACAACCCCAAACAAAAAAGCCTCAACAAACCAAACACTCCACCCCCAGACACAACTGTGAAAAAAACAAGTGCAGCAAAGAAACAAAACAAAAAACTCCAGAACAATGCCTACACAAACCCACAATGAAACAAACCAACCAACTCCCAGCGAGGGTGTAGTTCAGCAGCAGGCTGTGTTGCTGCTTGGCTTCCAGCCTCATGCCACTCAGACTCACCTTCACCAAGTGAACATCCCTGTAGGAGTGTCATGATGAAGGTGATGGTTCTGTCTGCACCTCGCTACAGAATATTATTGTTACTGCTGGAAGCTTTGGTTGCCATCCTGCTGCGTGATGGCCTTGAGAGAACAAAACAGAGCCTTTCTTGGGCTTGAACGCTTATGTTTGGCATCTGTTTTTCTTTTAGTAGCAGTGCCTCAGAAACATGAAAAGTATCTAAATAGTACTTTAGAAAAACAAGACTAATTTGTACTTAAGACTCTGTTTGTTTTCAGTGCATTCCACTTAACATTTAATGTGTCTTTCTAGTGTAGTAGTCAGGTATTGGCACTTCAGTCTCTGATGCATGCCTTTCTACAAATGGGGATAGAGATACTTGGTGTTGTAACATACAAGGTTGTTAAGGTTGTTATTCCAATTATGAGGAAATACACTCTAGATTTGGGATCGTCTGTAGGAAATTCAAAATGCTGCTGCAGATTTGCCTTTTTTGAAGGTAGTGAACTTCCTAACTGAAACTGACAATGTGTTTCTATCAGCAATCTGTTACACAAGGAGGAGCATGGGGAATATTGAAATATTCTACTGATGGAGAATCCTGGAGAAATTGCAGTTATAAGATGCTATAGAAACATATTCTGGTAATCCTATTTAAAAAAATATAACAGGAATTGTCATGGAATATGTTGGTTTCTTCTAATAGTTATATTTCTTCTTTTTTTGTTAAGATTTAATACCAGTTCTCAAGTGGGAGAGCTTGTGAAGATTTGCTTGAGAGTGCAGAGCCTGTTCTTTTGAAAAGAATTGAAATTATATATACCAGTAAATGAAGAGATTTAATTTTGTATTGTGGATAGTCCTTGAAGCTGATGTACCTTTTTTTTTTTTTTTTTTTTTTTGCAAAGTCCAGTTACCTCTGATGTGTTCTACTGAAAATTGGCAGAGTTCTTTACTTGTTATTAGAATAGAATAAAATCAACCAGGTTGGAAGAGACCTCCAAGATCATCCAGTCCAACCTAGCACCCAGCCTTGTCCAGTCAACTAGACCATGGCACCAAGTGCCTCATCCAGTCTTTTCCTGAACACCTCCAGGGACGGTGCCTCCACCACCTCCCTGGACAGCCCATTCCAATGCCAATCACTCTCTCTGTGAAGAACTATCTCCTAACATCCAGCCTAGACCTCCCCTGGAACAACTTGAGACTGTGTCCCCTTGTTCTGTTGCTGGTTGTCTGGCAGAGAGACCAACCCCCAACTGGCTACAACCTCCCTTCAGGTAGGTGTAGACAGCAGTGAGGTCACCCCTGAGCCTCCTCTTCTCTAGGCTAAACAATCCCAGCTGCCTCAGTCTCTCCTCATAGGGTTTGTGTTCCAGGACCCTCACCAGCTTTGTCACCCTTCCCTGGACACGTTCCACTATCTCAACATCTCTCTTGAATTGAGGAGCTCAGAACTGGACACAGGACTCAAGGTGTGGCCTGACCAGTGTTGAGTACAGGGGTAGAATTAACCTCCCTTATCCTACTGGCCACACTGTTCCTGATACAGGCCAGGATGCTGTTGGCTCTCTTGGCCACTTGGGCACACTGCTGGCTCATCTTTAGCCTACTATCCACCAGTACCCCCAGGTCCCTTTGCGCCTGGCTGCTCTCCAGCCACTCTCTCCCCAGCCTGTAGCGCTGCTTAACCATGTTCATCTTATTTAGTGTTTTATCCTGATCTTAACTAGGAGATCTGGATTTGAAATGGATGCAGTTTTCTCTGTGGCAAGAAATTTGATGCAAGTACGCACCGCAGTGACTTACTGAAGAATCTTTAATGGGAAAACTTAAAACAGTTGAATTTATGCTCTAAATTACATAAGCAGCAGCACAAATTGAGGAAGAAGTTTGACAGAAGGTATTTTATAAATATTTTTATTTAAATGTTCACACATTATATATGCTTTCACCCCTAAGAGTCAAAATGATAGTGCTTGAGATGAGGCACAGAGATTGTGAATTAGCTCAGCCATAAAAGAGTTAACCTTCATTGATAGATGGAAGGCACTGATGACCTAGAGCTGGCCTTAATGATGTTTTGCCCTGATATAAATGATTAGACACCCCTTTATTCAGCAATTATCCATTAAGTTGCACATCCTCCCCTGCAAGTGACCTTTTTTGCAGGACCCACTGGAGACTTCTACTGTTTCAGGCTGCAGCTGCTTTGGGAGGTGTCTGATGAGCTGTGTAGGCCAGAGCTTGTGGTTGGTCAGCCAGGTGCATGTCTTTGTTTCCATGCCACTGGTATCTCGTTTCCATGCTACTGGTATCTCTTGGGAAGCCTTGATCACTGATATCTGGTAATCACCTGTAGTTATAATGCATCTGGAAGAGAGTGCCAGTGAGAGGTGTTTCTAGGTTCAGAAATAGGCAGTCTGCAAGCCCTTTGTTTCATGTGTTTGCAGTGCATTTGTTCCACTAAATGAAGCACGCGACTAAAAAGGGGATGGTCACAATGGAGAATAGATATACATGCACAATATAGTGATTAAATAATCCGTTTCAAATTATCACAAAGGTGCCTGTTAAGAACTAGGATATCTGCAACTGCTATCATTCCACAGCAATATATGTGATGGCTGAGATTTCTTAGGTTTTAGATTGCAGTTTCTTAGATGTCCCAGTGATTTCCATCGTGCAGAGCTAGATGGAGCTGTAAGATCTTTGGTAAATAGGTGCAGTGCTAGATACTCCTCTGTGTTCTCTTGTTACTGTTTCAATTTTGGCTGTCTTTGTCTGTTGAAGAGTTAGGCTGCGTAGGCACATGTTAGAACCTGTAAATACTCGGTAAGTGAAGAGACACTGTTCAACCAAGTCCTGGTGAAAGGGTGTTCTGCAGCTACCAAGCACTCTGCTTGAAAGGCACACACATTTTCATTTGAAATTTGCTCTTCTGGGGAATGAAGGTGGTATTAAAGTTGACAGCTGAGGTATCAGGAAGGTGCTCTGAATAAGGCTATCAGTTACTCTGGAATGGAAGGTAAATGCAACTGACCTGTTGATTCTCTGCAGATTTTGTAAACCATACAAGAGTCAAGAGTAGTTTACACAGTTAACCTGTGTCCTGCACAAGTGTAGGGATGTGATAGCCAGTAGCCAATTTTTAGTAGTATCTGACTGTGATGACTTGTATGTATCTTTTCCTCATTATTTGCTTGTCTTATCCTAACTGTGCTGTTGCTTTTTGCTGCTAAAGCATGAAATGCAGGAAAATAACTTGAGATGCTAAATGTTGCGGCGTTTTATTTATTTATTGTCTAAATAAGAATCCTGTGCATTGGCAAGATAGTTTAATAAAGGTCACCTTTTGAGGTAGTTAATTACAGTAAATTACATGTTGGATACTCTAACTGGATTGCTCAGGTCCTTAGCTGTTAACATATGGAGATAATCACGTTGGTGAGCAGCACAATTTAAGTTTTCAAACATTGCTGAAATCAATTAGATATGTTGTGGACTGCTTAAGCTCTCAAAATATTCATATGTCTCCTTATTTTCAATTTTCCTATCTGTTTGTCATTTTGACTTTGGGGGGGACAGGCATGTGGACTGCATGTCCTTTGCAAAGGAATAGGAAAATACATTCTGCATTCCAAACTATCGTGGTTTGAATATTGCAAAAGATGCTATCTTGAGAGGCCCAGAGGCTGAATTTCTATCTGTAGAAAACAGACAGCACCTGGAGGGAATAGTAGTGGAAAGGTCTCCGCATGATGCTTATCAGTCCTGGAAGTGACCATCTTCAATGAAGTAGCTTATTTGCCTGTCTTCAGTAGGTTTGCTGTTGTACAGCATTTTGTATGGAACATTAAATTGGAATAGTTACTTAGCTGTTCTTGTTTCTGTATTCTTTGATTTTTGAGTAATGTTCATGTGAGTATGGGATCTGTTTCACTTTTGCTGGCACTGCTGCACTGTGGCAGCATACTGCTGAAGTATTACAGGCATCAAGTCTCATTGAGCAGGTGATGCTTGGCATTGCATGAGACAATGAACACAAAAGCCAGTGTTCTGGGATCCCAACCTCAATCAACCGCTTCTTTCTCCCTAGTTCTGGATCAAGATGTTTATAATACTGTGTAAGTAGTAATTGGTTTGTGTTGTAATGTTTTTGTTCATATTTATTAACGTGTATTTATTAAATCTGCATTCTTTAATGGACCTAAAACTATTTTCATCTGTACAGATTTCATGTCCCATTTCAGAGTTAGTCTGTTAGATACTTAAGTATTTACAATAATTAAATGGAGTATAAGACTACTATAAAAACACTTAAATCTGACAAACATCTGTAGCTCTACATTACAGCATTGTAGGTTATACATCACTGCTGTGAATCTGTTGACTGCCATATGCAAATACCACAGCACTGCACAACTTCAGTGTCTTAAGTTTCTCTTGCTTGATTTGGATCAGTGCTCAGCTGCAATTTTATACATATGTGAGAAGTTCCAGCTAATCCCATTTTTTCTGTTGTGTGAATAAAAAGCTGTCCAAGAAACTCAGCTGTAAATTTCAACGTAACAATACATACCAATGTGTTTGGAAAGGTCTTTTGTGGTGGGTAACTAAAACCATAACCACAAATGAAATTTGCGCTTTCTGTGATTGAAGCATTGGAAATCACAGAGTCACAGAATGTCAGGGGCTGGAAAGGACCTCAAAAGATCATCCAGTCCAGCTCCCCTGCAGAGCAGGATCACCTATACTAGATCACACAGGGACTCATTGAGGCTGGTTTTGAATATCTCCAGGGAAGGGAGACTCCACAGCCCCACTGGGCAGCCTGTTCCAGTGTTCTGTCACCCTCACAGTGAAAAAATTTCTCCTCATGTTTACATGAAACATCCTATGCCTCAACTTCCACCCATTGCCCCTTGTCCTGTCACCGGGCATCACCAAGAAGAGCCTGGATCCATCCTCTTGGCACTCACCTTTTACATATTTATAAACATTGATGAAGTCACCTCTCGGTCTACTCTTCTCCAAGCTGAAGAGCCTCAGCTCCCTCAGTCTGTCCTCTTAAGAGTGATGTTCCATTCCCTTAATCATCTTTGTGCCTCTGTGCTGGACTCTCTCCAGGACACATTACTTGAAATGCAATCTCACCAGGGCAGAGTAGAGGGCCAGGAGAGCCTCTGTAAACCTACTAGCCAGAGCCCTTCTAATACACCCCAGCTGTGCTAAGTAGTTGGAGATCTGTTTCTGTACTTCAGAGGTGTGTGCTGGGTTGTACTTAGGCGTACTGAGTCTGTGACTTTTTATATGAGATTGTAGCTGGGGTGCTGTAGTTCTTTCTGGCTGATCAAGTATAAGGGTAAGAACCAGGGCAGCAGGGTGCTTTGTCAAGTATATATCTCTTGAATTGTAGACAAAGGCTGAGACCTCTGAAATTAATGGACACCATTTGCTGTTATTTCAGCTGCTTCAAAATGCGCTCAAGAGTAGTGTCACGTTAGAACAAGTTGTTTTGCATCCCTGGGAGAGTGAATGTTTTTCTAACTGTGCCTGTGTTGGAAGCTTAGTAAATAAGGTAATCTGAAAAGGTTGCTTAAAAAGATGGTCACATTGGGCAGAGACTTTAACCTTAGTGTTTGTAATGTGATGTGTGTTTTTTGGTCTGGTTGGTTTTTAATTGTTTTAATTTTTCAGCTAGTGTGAGCCGTACAGCTTGGAGCATGTTGGTGCTTTTCTGAGAAGTACTCAGAAAAGTGCCAAAAGACTGGCCAAACTCTTAGAAAGTGACTAGCTGAAGTTACCCACCAGATTATCTGTTGAGGCACATAAATATTATTTTTGCTGCTCCCTCCCTTTACAGTGGGGCTCATGAGAATCAGTATATTCTTCAGACGCTTCAACCTTTTGAGCTCTGAGTATTTGCCAGGTGTGGTTCCAGGTAACTCACTTCAGCCTCTGAATTTTTTCAAGAGCTTGACATAGTCATTAACACTCATCTTACGACCTTTTGTTCCCTCTTATTGAAGGTGGTTCTGTGATGCTTTTCTGTCATAGGAAAGATATTATAAGGAAGCTATTATCAAAGAAATGTACAACACAATGAGTGTTTAAGAAAAGAAAAAACATTTTTAGTCCTTTTTCATTTGTAATAAATGAACATTCTAATCCGAGTAGAAAGCAGTAATTGCTGGGTGCTGACTGTCTTCTGTTGTTCTGCCCTGCTCCCAGCTACAAAGGTGGGAAGTACACAAGTAAGAATTGCATGCTGGAAACCTTCAACTCCTGCAATTTTCCTTGCACCAAAAATAGTAATTTAGCTGTTTGTGAAGATGATGATGATAAAGTGGTTTGTGATAACACTACATAATTTTGTTTACTCAAGTTAAAATAATAAAAATTAGCAAATTTGAATAGGACATTTTGTATGCTGTTTAGAAAAAGAGAATATGCACAGACCAGTACAGATAATTTCCCTTCCAGAGTTTATCATGGGAATTTGCAGAGGTACAGCTCTACATTAAAAGGGTTTGACAGGAAGATTGCTTAATAGCTTGTAGTGGACTTCATGTGTTTGGATTTTAACTTCAAGCTTATTTGTTGGGCCTTACAGTCCTGATGAACAGGCTTTTCTTCATGCTAAAAAGACAAATTAGAGTGAAACCCAAACAAAAATAACCTCTAAACTTCAATGTTATCAGTTACCTTGAATATTGAAAGGGATCTTAAATCTTGCCTGAGCAAAAGTCTGCCAAAATTTATTGTACTTTTTGCTTTTTCTTACCTTCCTATCATTACAAGTGAAATATCTCAGGTATTTTTAGAAGCTAGTGTAATAGACCCACGAGTTTCTGCTTGATCACTTAAGATCCACACTGCAGTCACATTTTTCTGGTTTCCTTCCTTTCACCAGAGTTCTTGTGCCCAATTTTTTTTTTTTCCTTTCCCAATTGTCGAACGATTCATTGCTTCCAAGTCCACTTTAGATAGCTTAGAGATGAAAAGGTGTGATTTAGCAAGGTTCTCTTGCAAAGGGTGGTTGTGTGTGAAGTAGAGCACTGGCAGGAAAGGCGCCAGTGGAGCGGTAGTGACTGTGTGCTAAGGAAGCCCCAGCTGCTCCGTTTGCTAACAGCAGTCGGGGCAGATGTGCGGTTTGGCCACAAAACAGAGATGTGAATTGTTGCAAAGCTCTATTTCCTCACCTCTTCAGTGGTATCCTAAATGGCACTTGGCTGAGAAGGGAGGAACATTAAGCTTGGCATTTTATACCTTTGTATCCTGGAGTTTGTTTTTTTGCAAGTTGTCTTCATGCTGGAGTGAAGTTGGTGATACAGTGCCAGATAACTTGCCAAGGTATCTTAGAGGAGCACAACAGGTGTTCTCTGAAAGAGCAAAAAGATTGAGATACTGGTAGAGACGTGGAGGTAGGGCTGTGTGTATGTGCAGAGTGTAAGTGGGTAGTGGGGTTTTTATCATCTGTGAGTGAAGGGAATTTGTTTAGCCATTTTACCAAGGCACTTAAGCTTGCTTTTCTTTAAATACTAAGGAGGAAAGTTGGTGTTTGTTTATTGGCTATTTGCTTCCACTATGAAAGAAAAATAATAGAGAACTAACAGCAACAGAAAAAGAAATTATAATCACCTAAGTGATTTACTGCTGCTTGAGTACTCCTAGATTAATGTAGTGATAATGTGCTGTCTAGAGCTGGGACGATGCTCAGAGGAGGAGTTAATGGTATTTTATTAACAGTTAACTTTTATTTTTTATGCTCCTACTATCAAGTTTTATTTTGACTTTAATTTATTTGTGGTGTGTATATATATATATATGTATATATTTAGAGATGCAGAAATCTGCTGAAATCTTTTTAGTGCCTATCCGTGCACACATCTGTGTCCCTCTGCTGCTCAATCTTCCATCCTTGCAAAATGTTCTGTCAAGTACTCTTAAATAAGTTTTCTCTTTTCATCAGTGTATCCCTGGCATGGTCATGAGATTGACTTGCTTGTCTGTGATATTTAGAAAAGAAAAAATGATGTCTTTGTTTTGTAATTTTGCTGTTTGATGAGGTGTGCCCTCATGATTGGAAGCATTTCATAGCATCGCAGAATGCTTTGAATTGGAAGGGACCTTAAAGATCATATATAGCTCCAATCCTGCTGCTGTGGGCAGGGACACCTCCTACTAGGCCAGATTGCTTAAGGTCTCATCCAACCTGGCTTTGAGCACTTCCAGGTTTGAAGCCTCCACAGATTCTCCAGGCAACTTGTTTCCAGAGGGAAAGAGGTGATAAAGGTACCTCATCATCCTCATCAGGAAGGTTTTCTTCCTAAGGTCTAATCTAAATCTATCTTCTTCAATTTTGAAGCCCTTAGCCCTTGAGTTATCACTACATAGCTTTATTTAAAAAAAAACACTCTTTAGCTATTCTGTAGACCCCCTTCAAATTCTGGAAGGCTGCTGTAAGGTCTCCCTGGAGCCTTCTCTTTTCCAGGTTGAACAATGCAACTTTCTCAGCCTGTCTATAGGAGAGGTGCTCTAGCCCTCTGACTTTCATAGCCCCCCTCTGGGCCCATTCTATTTCCTTCTCTTCTTGGGGGCTCCCGAGCTGGACCCAGTGCTATGGCTGAGGTATCACCAGAGCAGAACAGTAGAATCCTCTCCCTTGAACTGATCCCAATTGGCCTTCTGGACTGGAAGTGCACATTGCTGCACATATCTCCAGACTGCAAAAAGTGACAAACTTCCTTCAAATCAAGGTTGAATTTCTTATCTACTAAAAATGTGTCCCACAGCTGCAGTTTGAAGATAAGATCAATTACCGTGAGATACACACTAATGTGCTTTGAGAGCTGGCAACCCCTTGAGTAAAAGACTCCCTTCTGCTTCTTATGACAGTTTTCAGTGGCAGGGAGGAACTGGGTGGGAATCTAGAATACTTCCTGTCTTTGGTGAAACATCCTGAAGTAAAAAATAAGCATTATTAACTACATATTAAAAAAAAATCTCAAGAGTTGTGCCTTGTGAGTATTTGATTGTAGTCTGTGGTAAGGAGATGTTAACAGCATTAGCTTCCCTCTTTAGTGACACTGCATGTCGTTCAAATGCATGAAAATATCAACTCTATTGTGATTTCATGGTTTAGTTAAATGCATCTTTCATAACAGAAAGGCATTCAAGAAAGACAAATGAACAAGATCTATTGGAGTGGATGAGCCAAGTGGCATTAGGTGAGGAAACAGATTTCTCCCTGCAGTGTGTCTCGCACTCCAGAAGGAAGGATCACTGCCTTGCCCAAAGGCTGGAAAGACTATCTGGTAGATATCCAGGTGTACCAGTAGGTCCTCAGGGATGAAACGCTGACTATAACATGTCCTTATGATCTAGGTCTCTGTGCTGAAGAGCTTTCTTTACCAGTTTCTAAAAGTAGAAAGATGAGAACTGTGTTTAGAGGCTGCTGTGTATCATGAGCCTAAGGAACCCAAGCTCTACAGTGTAGCTGTCCCTGTGCTTGGTTGCCCATACCAGAACAATTAGAGAAGGATCTCTGCCAGCCGTATGTGCAAAGGCCAGACATGATGCGTGTTCAGCCAGACACACTCTGATGTTGAGCAGAGATTTCAGTTTGCAGAGGGAGTGAGAAGTCTGTGCCTACATCGATTGGTTAAACTGCAGTGTTTTCATTGCCTTAATAGGAAAAGATGTGGTGATGGTGTAACTGTTTGGATTCATTTCACTAATATGTGCAGTAGAAAGTTCCAGCTGGAGATAAATTCTTCTCTGTGTAGAAAGAAAGGGTGTGGGCTGTTACCTCCCTTTACCAAACTGCTAGCTGCTTTTTCACTAGAAGTAGCAGCTGAGGCTTTACAAAAAGGTGTTTTTTTTCCTAATGCACCCTTGATGCTTTAGTAAAGGGCATTCAGAGTGGTGTAAAATGAAGGCTGGCAGTGTTGCTGTGAGGTCACGACTCAGAGGAGTTGTCAAATATTTAATGTTGTTGCAGGACTTCAGTGTAGTTGGATTTGCTGTGCTGCCAAAGAAGAACCTTTGGCTACTGAGCATTCCGTGGAAGACAGCAAAATGCATGTTTTACAAGCAGTCAAGTAAAACTTACAACTGATACGTAGCTGCACACCAGTTACTTTCCCACGGGCAAATAATCTTTAAATAAATAAATGTGTTTGGTTTTTTTTTTCATAACTCTATAGGGAATGGGATAACTGATGTAATAATTACTTAGGAGCAGAGCCAGCATCCTGCAATTACTTTAAAGCACGTGCTGCAGTGTCTCTCTCTACTGATATCCTTGTGACATCCTTCTTGTGACACATTCAATTAATGTTTTATTGTATTCTTCATAAATAAATAAATGTCCAGTGACTGAAGTAGAAGCAGAATAGAAGCAGAAGCAGCCCACTTAACCAGAATGGTTAAGTGGGTTTTTCCAGCCATGCTGCTGGAAGTATCTTTGGTGTATGAGTCGACCTCATATTGTTGCAAGTATTGATTATACATATGCCTGTGGTTGGCTGAGAACAAGCAGGTTGTAACATTTCCTTTAGTGAGGAGGACATAAGGAGAAGGATGTGTTATTGATTAGAATGTTCAGAGTTGCTGAGTATCATCATCTGCATTCCCCATGCAGCATACACCAACTGCCAGCCCAGAACAGGGTCATTCCTCGTCTTCCTACCCTGGCTTTTGTTTAAGTGACTCTCAAAAAGATGACAGTGCAAAATACTACTATAAAAATATTTTAATACAATCTATATTTCCATGTGCATTGCAACTGTTTCTGATTTTCTGTAATTTATTATCTGTTCTAAAGATGGCATTTCCTTCATTGTTTAATTGTTCTGTTGGTTTTAGTCCCCTTTCAAGACCTAAATGGCACAAAGGATAAAGATGCTGAAGCTGTAAATCTATGACATGGGGTAGTTTCCATTGGGTTTGTGGTATCTATAAAACTTACCTTCTTTCCCAAAACATCTGTGAGAAGTGGATCTTTAACTATTAGTGAGCTCTGGCTGCTGCACCAAGCTATTAGAGCTCCTAACCACTGACAATGACTGAAAATTACCTTCATACTATTCAAAACTGTGGAGCGACTTGAAGCAATGTACGGATGAGAAATGGCAGCCAGCTATCTTTATGACTACAGGCAGAAAGGAATCTAGCATGCTTTGCACATGTCTGTGTGTGTGCTCAGAATGACACCTGCCAGTATGTTAAGTACACATGTTCCTGTGTCTCTATAGAAGGTGTGCACCTCACCTTGCTGCTGAGAACTTTTGTCAGCTAATTCAGTGAGTGCTGTTTACAATAGGAGCACTGTGACAAGCCCAGTTGTGTTTTGTAGTCATGGTAATTAATATTTAGCATGGTATCTAGTAATTTTCAGCTTCAGTGCACTTTACAAACATTAATTAATTGTCACAGCACCCCTGTGCAGTAGGTAAATGCTTTCTTTATAGCCATTTTATAGAGCAGCTTGGAGCCCAGAAACAAGTCTCACATGGTGATCTGTAGCTTAATTTATTGAAACATTCTTTGTTATATTAGGATAACTTGTTATTAATTCTGAGCAAAACCAAAGTTGGCATTATTATTGCATCAACTTCTGCAATACTATGTCTGTTCTAGATTGCATTAAAAAGTGAAAACTGAAGGGCCTAGTTCTTTCCATTGTATTTTACCTGCTCTTGGGGTGCTCTGCCATCCTCGTCTTGCCTTTTTTGTTGTGGTGGTGGGAGAATTATTTGCAAGAATTTCACTGAGACCTTTCTATGGCAGTCTTGCCCTTGTATTCCAAGAGCATGTGTACTTCCCCGTAGTTCCAGCCTGGGTTTGTGATATTCTGTGAATATGCTGGGAATTGGCTTTGAGGGAAGGTTGCTCCCTGCTGTGTCCTGAAACTGGCAGTGCAGGTGAACTGTACAAACGAGGGCAGGTGTGCGTATTGCTTTTGCAAATGCTCTCTCCCTCCACCCATGGTTGATAGAGTTTAATGGGAGTAGAGCCATTTGTGCACAGTGTTGCTTCTGTGTAAGTCTTCTTGGCATGCAGACTGTTGCTGCTGCTGTTACCTTTTGGTTTCTGTTTTGATGGTCTCAAGTAGAACATTTGACTTAAAACTTTCAGCTGCTGCTTCAAGACTTTACCCTGGTAACCGTTTCTACTTAGAGCCACTGACAACTCATGAAAGCACTTGAAAAACATTTTGCTTACAGGAACAATTCTGCTGACATATTTTTCTTCCTGTCTTTTTATAACTAGTAAAATTTGCATGAAAACAGGTCTCTGTTTATTAAGAGTTAATAATCCTCAGTTTGACAGCATAATTAGAGCTACGCTCAACTTGCACAATGGAGCTAGAAGAAACTCACTTGATTTCCCTGTGAACCTGAAACTTCAGGGTCTTGATTAGTAATCTTAAAACAAATTTGACTTAATCCATGCTTTGGAGTGTAACTGAGGCAAGGCCCAAAATGAAGTGTGGTGGACAGTGAAAACCTTTGTACGTGGCAAGGCGAAAACTGAGAAGACTCATGTGAGAAAACCCTCCCTGTGTCTCCCCCCCAGCCTAATGGAAAATGTCAGGTTGTGCCCAGTTCTAGTACTAATGACTGTGAACCTAATCATCTTCATGACCCTAATTATGATGCCATGGAAGGCTGAGGTATTAGGTGAGAAAAAAGGAGCAGGAGTAGATCAGCACTTGAGCAGCAATATCTCATTATGCTCAAGTGATCAGTATTAAGGAGAGGGAAGGAGAAACACTCTGCTAAAATACTATCAAGAGCAGTGAAATTTTCTTGCATTTATACTTTTTATTTCTAATTCTTTGTGTGAGGCTAGCTTGGCAGTGCAGTATATTCATCATTCCTTCCTCTTCTACTTTTTTTTTTTAGTAAGTCTGCCTATTTGGTTATCAGATGTGTAAGTCTGGGCTGTAGAATTCACAGCAGACCTGTGACTCATATTATGAAACAGGTATTTGATGATGTGCCACTGGGTTTCATCAGCTCTTTTCTGAGAGGATTTATGAATTCAGGCATGCATATTCATCTGAAGAGTTTGTGTTACTGCTCTTTGGAGGTCTGGGAGTGTTCAGGAGTGGGTTTTATTTCTCTAGCCCAATGAATAGCAACTGGCTATTGTTTGTGTATTGCTCTAGCAATTTGGAAGTATCTGTGTGTAGAATTAAGAAGAGAGTCAACTTCTTTACAGAAAAAGTTTCTGTAGCTGTGTTTTAAGAAATTACAGTTGTAGCTTTTGAATAACTTTTTTTTTATGATCATATTTTCTGTAACTTAGAGCAGTAGTGAAACCAAACAGACTTCTTCTAAGTTTTATTTTTTGGGGGAGATGATTGAGATGAAATTAGTAATAATATGTGTGCAACAGCACTGATGTATGCTGCTGAAGAACAGTCATATTTTCTTGCTATCAAGTGTTCAGTATGCTGAGCATGTTAAATATTTATGCCTCTATCTATAGATGGTATGGGGTGTGTGTGGGGGTGGTGGTTAAGCAATATTGTGGAATATTTCCTTTCCCCTCTGGCTACATTCTCAATTTAAGGAAGCAGCTTTTGTAACATATGGAGAGCACTTACTCTAGTGGCTTTGCTGTACAATCAAGTGAAATATGGCCCACCAAAACAAGTAGCTCACCACAGGGTTTGTCTCTGCTTTCACAGGAATTGCAGGAGCTGCTGGATGGGTTGTGCTGTCCAAGCAGCTCTCTTCTCTTTTCTATTTGGTCACCATAGCTCTTTCCTAAATTACTTTCTTAGGGAGTAAACTTGGAATTTGCTGTCAGGTTTGCTCAAGTGGTAGATGTGCTGCTCGTCAGATCAGAGAGGACTGAAACGTGTGCCATGACTATGGAGCAACCTGTCCTGGAAATCTCGATCAAAAAGGCACTCTGGTTAAAGAGTCTAATCTGCATGTTGTACAGGGCTAACCCTCCTGGGGGAGTGATCTTGAACCTGACCCCAGGTGGTCTTGGCCCCTCCCCAGGGGTGGGCCTGAACACTACCAGGTGATGGTGGTTAGCCCACTCTCCCTTCCTGTCTGAGATCCATAAAAGCAGGGGGATTGGCTCTTTGCTTTCTCTCTCCCCTGCCTTCCTGCTTACCAGAACTCACCATTCCTGTTTCCTGCTGCTCTTCACGTCACCACGTGGCCATCACCCAGGAGGCAGACAAAACCCATTGCCATCAAATCTGGTTGTATGTTTACACGTTTTGTATCTTGTTTTCCCCTCCCTATATCTTTGTAACTTCCTTACCTTATACACCTTTTATTGTTAAACTGTTCTTGTTTCTAACTTCCAAATCGCAGTGAGATTATTTATTTGGGTGTGCTTACCTTTCCTCTCTCTCCATCTAACTCCTTTTCTTCTGGGAAAGAAGGGGGAAGAGGGAAGGGCATCCTATAAGTTGGTGTTGGTTCTATCAACTATGTCTGAGTCTCTGGGAAATTTAAATTAGAACTGAGACACACATGTAGTAGCTCTGATGGTAGGTCCCTAAGAAAAACATCTGTCTGTCTAGGTATTTTCTTTTGGAAAGTCATTGCAGGCTGGCAGACTGTTAGTCTCCTCTGGCTTGTGCTGTTGGACTGTTCCAGGAGTACCAACAGTTAGAATTCACCCCTTCCTGATTTGTGAGGTCTCAAAGAAGTATGTCTAGAAAATGTTGTGTAAATACTGCTTTGATTGCAAACAACTCTTTGTTTAGAAAAAAATTTGGTTTTTTGAGTGAATAATCTATTGAAATTGTTAATTGATATTTCCAGACACAGAAGAAAAAAAAATGAAGCCAGATCAGAGAACATTAAAAAAAAATTTTGAACTTTTTGTGTTATCTTTTATCAGTCCATTAAATAATAGACCTATAAATGAAGTGGAATGCTTTTAACAGCTCTGTAATATATAAAGAATGCCTCAGTGATAGATGTAGTTTCTCTCTTGGTTTACTAGCTGTAAATGAGATTAATAGACCTCTAGGAATAACATTAGTTGCTTCTGGAGATGAAAGAGAATTAAAGAGATAATTACTACTTAAAGTTAAATTTCTTTGTAGAGGAATACTACAAGCAGACAGTGATTAACTGTGGAATAGTCTTTCTGTAATAAAAATTTGCAGAGCTGTGGTGTTTACAAAGACATTTCTAATTGAAAGGTTGTCTCTGTATATCTTTTGAGAAAGTCCTGTAAGGATTGGCCAGAAAAATGGCTGTTACTCAGTGTCCTGCTGTCACCCAAAGGCATTCTTGGGATGTTCTAAATAATATGCTATCACTGCCTCTTAGAAGTTGACTGAGATCACTAGACTCATTTCTCATTCAAGATTACTTTTGTTGCCCTATCCTGGGTTTTGTTCTTATTTGTTGTCCCCTAACAAACCTAGGCAGTGCTGCTTGGGTAGCACTTGTGATTTGCTGGCAGTTTTGTTATTTCCAATGTCAGTGGTGCCTGTGAGCGTCACAAAAAGCAAAAGGCTGTATTAAATACACAGGTATCAGCTTCATCTCTCTGCAGCTCCATTTGTTTGATTAGTATTACTGTGATGTGACAGGGCAATATATCAGAAGTAATCGATCTCATTAGTATGGAGATGATGTAAACACAGATTGTATTGATGTTTAATTCTACCAGTACCCAGGATTGGTAAACATAGATGTTGCATAGGCTGTGTGAAAGGTCTCTAATGAAAACAGCAAATACAGCAGTTTTCTGAGCTAAGAGGGGTTTTTTCCCCCAATTTTCACAGCAAGTCATGAATACTTTGGCTTTGCAGTGTTGGAGGTGGTGGTCAGATGAATTGGCACAATTAGTATAATTGTTTTTTGCAATAGTTTTCCCTAAAACAGATATGACTTTTAGGTTCTCAAACTGCCTTCTCTTGAGTCAATTACAACACTGTCTTGAATATTGCAATTTTATTAGACATGGAAACAAAACATTTTTTTGTAATTCTGCTTTTGATAAGTAGGTTATCTACATCTATTAGTAAAATTTTAATCTGTGCATAATCTGAATTGATGGAGAATTGCTCATTTACTGCAACTTAGCTTGAGAAGAGCTGTAAATAAGTAGAACTTGCCTTTGTGTCTAATATTTGAGTGAATGTCTGCAAGGAAGTTACCAGAATGAGGGAGCAGAATACTGTATCACAGTTTCTGAAGAGAAAGGCACTTGTATCAAGTTTCCCTAATTTCAGAAATTATCATTATTCTATATCTGTTTAGGTGCAGACTTCTTGTTTACCTAAGGTAAGTGTTGAGGAGATCTCCTAGTCTCAAGTCTTGTAAGAAGTTGAGTGTTGGAGCTCAGCCATAGTCCTCCCTCTGCTGGGAGGGTTACAGGAGCTGAGCTGTGCCTCTGGCTAGGTGAGCTACTGCTGCACCACTGGAGCTTCCTGGGGAGTGCTGGTCCCTGGGGCTCCACATAGTTCTATTTGCCAGCATTTTGTAGCAGACACTTACAGGAAATAAAGGTATTGCTGAAAGACAAAGTTTCATCCTTAAAGCAAAACCCAACACATTGCCCACTTGCTTTCTTGATTCAAGTCTTGAACTTGTCACAGTTCACAGACTTCTGGCAGTGCCTTCATCTGTGGCTTGCCTGCTCCCTGCCTGCATGGGCAGTGCTGGTGCTGGCTGCCTGCCATCTGTGCTCTGTGTGCTGGAAGACTTGCTTCACTGCTTGTGAAGCTGGATGCTTCACAAGAATTGCTATGCATGATTTCTTAAAGTGGCTCTCTGTCTGCTGCATGGAGTCAGCTGTGCTTTACTACTGGTGTCACCACCAGACGAATAACCCAAACAAGTGACATAAACTAGAACTTCATTCTTAAAATGGTACAGCGAAGTGATAGGGAAAGAAGGAGCAAGTCAGAAGCTGAAGAAGTAGCCCTAGAACCCTGGGGTGAGGTTTTTAAAATTGATGGTTATGTGAGAGATTAGTAAAAAAGAAAGGGCTGGTTAAATCCAACACTTCAGACCTTTATGAATGTAAAATGGCTTCACATTAAATAAGCTTTTTCATAATGACCAGTCTTTCTGTGTTCAAGGTCAGTTTCACTCTTTGTATAGGCATTGTGTGATGGAGCAAAAGGGAATAGCTGTTATACTTTTTAGAGTATTATTTTCATACTGAATTTGCTTTTTTTTTTTTGATCAGTTAGATGGAAAATACTTCTTCCCTCTCTACTTGGCATAGTTCAGTTACACAACAATTACATAGTGTTGGAATTTTTGCTTGCCTTTTTTTTTTTTCCAAAGTGAAACATTTTGGATTAGAACACAACCTAATTTACACCAGCCATCTTGGAGCAAATTCAGCTTGTGAGGTGTGCTAGTTTGAAGCTAGCTAGAATGCTTTGGTGAGAAGAACTAGATTACAGGCTGTGAAAGACAAGCAAGGGTGATGTCTGCTTCACTCATAGGCTTGCTGAGAGGTATAAGAACAGGAATCCAAACATAGATAAGGCACTTCTTCTTGGGGCATTGCCTGAGCTGCACTTCTCTCTAGCCTCTCTGCCATCTCTCTGATTAATCCACTTTGCTTCCTAACCCCCTGGCCGAACCTTCATTCTTCCTTGGGACTGGAGTAAGGTTGAGAGGGGGGGAGAAGGTGAAAGGGTGGTTGGGAGCCCCTCCTGGGGACTCAGGTTTCTGGGAGGGCTGTTGTGTTTCTGTATTACCTTTTACCTTGTATATTTCTGTATATACTGTAAGTATCTGCCAGCATATTGAGCTAAGCTGTAAATATAAGCTTCCTTCAAATTTCCAGAGCCAGCTGAGTCTAGTCTGGGTGATTTCCAAAGTGTTGGGGGGCAGGTAACACCCAAACCATCACATAAGGGAAGCAGAGAATTTGATTTACCTACCTGCCTTTATGTTGTGGACTGTATTTCCTTAAGTGTGGAAAAAATATGCAGTGCCTCGTACCTGTTTACACATGCAGCAGTAACTGCTGTTTGCAGGTAGTGCTGGGGATTAAGGATGTGACAGTATTGAATTTTCAGTTCCCTAGCAAACATATGAAACCATGTGTGTGCACACAAAGCAGTTCTGTTCCTGTGAACAGAAAATGTTTTATTTCCAAAATATATACCCTGACAGAAGAATCTGTTCAATAGCTGTTTCCTTACTTTAGTCTGGCTGCAGGAAAAATACATTTCAAGATCATCTGGCTGGTCATGTGCCCACACTCCTCACATGCCTACTGCAGTTCCTACACATTTTGGGATCCTATCTTTACTAGAAAACTTTTGATATTGGTATTTTCTAGCATTCACTTTAGTTACATTTGCATTGGTTTCCTTTTAAAAGTATTATTTGTAATGTGACAAAAAATTGGAAAGAGTCTCAAAATCTAGATTCTGCTTCTGTTTGCAGACTCTGTTGTGAGCTTGAATACAGGTTCAGGTTCCAAAATTGTTCCTTGTTTGCACTTAGATTCTGTAATCTCTGGAATCTTCAGGTTGCCAGTAATTACTGCAGCGATGTTCCTGTCTTCATTGGAAGTCAGGTCAGCCCATGTGGCACCAGCATTCCCTCTTGGAATTTAAAAAATTGTCTAAATCTGCAGTCAGTGAGATTCTCCTCGAATCTGTTTGTAGTAACCATCTTCAAAGGCAGTAAGAGATTTTTTTTTTGGAATGTCAAAAGCTTGAACAGGTGCCCAAGAGAGCCAATGGCTTCCTGGCCTGGATCAGGAACAGTGTAACCAGCAGGGCAAGGGAGGTTATTCTTCCCCTGGTCTCAACACTGGTCTGGTCACACCTTGAGTCCTGTGTCCAGTTCTGGGCCCCTCAATTCAAGAGAGATGTTGAGATACTGCAACGTGTCCAGAGAGGGTGTACAAAGCTACTGAGGGGCCTGGAGCACAGACCCTGTGAGGAGAGGCTGAGGGAGCTGGGGTTGTTTAGCCTGGAGAAGAGAAGGCTCAGGAGTGACCTCATTGCTGTCTACAACTACCTGAAGGGAGGTAGTAGCCAGGTGGGGTTGGTCTCTTCTCCCAGACAACCAGCAACAGAACAAGGGGACACAGTCTCAAGTTGTGCCAGGGGAAGTATAGGCTGGATGTTAGGAGAAAGTTGTTTCCAGAGAGAGTGATTTGCCATTGGAATGGGCGGCTCAGGGAGGTGGTGGAGTCACCATCCCTGGAGGTGTTCAAGAAAAGCCTGCATGGGGCCCTTAGTGCCATGGTCTAGTTGATTGGCTAGGGCTGGGTGCTAGTTTGGATTGGATGATGTTGGAGGTCTCTTCCAAGCTGGTTGATTCTATGATTCAAAAAGTGGGGTGCAGTTGTGGTCTGCTTGCTGGTTCAGTAGTTAAGCTGCTTATGTCCCAATTCCCTTATGATGCTGTGGCGCTTTCATAAGTATTGTTTGCTCTTTTCTCCACTTAAAGCAGCTGTTAAAGCATAAATATAGATTGTTCAGGGGAGGCATTACATTGCTTTAAAATAATGCTTAATAATGTTTTCTTTCAAGAGTTAATACCTTACACTCAATGGCTTTCCAAACACTTTATTTAAAGGAGGGGTATAGAAGGCAGGAATTAATCTGAGAAGTGCGTAAGAAATCTAAATGTTAAATTCCATGAATGAGAAACAGTTGCATTCAGTGTGGTTTGTGAGCTTAGGTCAGTAAAACTGTCTTTTAAGTTTAGCCATGCTTGAATGTTTTTAAGAGGTGTCCTGTACCATGCTGTATCACCCCGCAGTGGAAATCCCTTAGCTGTGCCGTAATCACTCTTCAACATCATGGCACTGATCTTAGTGTTGGAAGCCAGGAGAGGAGACTTGTAGTGACCTTGGCCACAAAGCCGTGTAAGTGAGCATTCAGCATTGTGGGCTGCCTCTGAATCAAAGGGATTTTGTTCTTTTGCTTGAAACTGAGCATGTGTGCGGATGCCCTGGCAGTGATAAGTAACTCATGAGTCTGAGCTAGTTTTCTTTTCACAGATCTTAGTAAATTGTTGTAAAACTGGGTGTGTGTCTGAGCACATTTTCAATTTAGTCATCTTTCTAGCACTTGGCTGAGTGTTAAGACTGCATTCATGCTTCTTGCATGCTATTTCTTTCCTGAGTAAACGCTAGACTTTTGGTGCTGGAAGTGTGTAATTGTTCAGCACTTACTTCCTCCTCCTTTCTTTAATTTGAGGGTTTGTTTTGACAGCTAAAATTCTGGTGGTTTTCTGGTTTTCTGCTGCAGTAGAACCTATGAACAGATGTCGTAGCAGAATGTTTGTGTCCCCTTTTTAAATAGTGAAAATTCATTTTCTCCATTCACTCACAATTTGCACACCCAGAGATAGTAAATTTACTTTTGATGGTTTTGTATCACCCCTATCACAAATTCTGGTCGTGTGGTTTAATGGTTCACTGAAAGCTAAAATATTTAATATATTTTTATTTGATGGACAATTAATGATTAAAAAGTTTTGATGATTGATTTAATGCATATTTTGTGTATCTCTAATTTTTTCATAAATTAGCACAATTAGCCTTCTGTTTCTGAGAAGATTTTTATCCTGTGCAGGGAACTAATGAAATACTCCATACTTCAAATACTGGCTACACCTCGTTAGTCATAGGACTGTCACAGCTGGGTATTTTTTACCTAAGTAGCTTCTGAACCAATATTTTCCTTGCATGTTTGCTTTTAAATAATTCTGCTCTATCCTATTTGCTAAAATAAAAAGCTGAACCTGGGGCAACTTTTCTGTGGGTATACTGCTGGGTTTATTAACTAAGATCTTATTCTGTCCACTCCTTTCTGACTGCAGCTTACACTGATAGGCAAATGGATGATACAAAATAAGATGTTCTTCCTGGTGTGAATGTCAGCAAGACACTGCATTTTGTGGGAGTTAGTGCAGTGAAAAGGCTTTAGTTAGTTGTTTAGATTTTCAAAATCAAGTTACTAAAACCTAAGTTAAAAAAGCTGATGGATAGTGTTAATTCTTTATGCTCTGCCTTAAATGGTTTGTTTTGATTTCAGCTTACTGAGCTGGTGCTGGCAGGTTGTTTAATGAGCTCTATTGCCACTGCTGCGCTGTTGGCTAAGTGCTGGTTCTTGCCAGACTGCACAGATGCAAGATCTCAGCCAGTGTGGCAGACTGCTTCTTTTGGTCCTTTCCTCCCCATTTGCCTTGGCTCCACACTTAAGAATGAAAAGGAGGAGTTGGGGAAGAGGTATTTGGGAGAGACAGTTTGTGATCATGTGTGATCCATGTTCTTGTGTGGTCTTCCAAGAGGCTCGTGAAGCATTAGGTGCATCTAATCATAATTGGCAGGAAAGGGCAGTGAAGTCAGCCTCAGTGCTGTAGGATAAATCCCACAGGCTGGGTTTTCATTATTTGGCTTTGCTAGGTTTGGTGGTGGTTTTGTTGTTTTTTGATTGTTTGTTGTGTTTTTTTAATCTGAGGCCAAAGAGGCTTCTTGTATTTAGTATGAAAACTGCTGTTACAAAAAGTTTGAGGGTTTATATCTGAAGGTGCACTTACTTGGTTTAGTTTCTTTGTTCATTTGTTTCAGTGGAATATAAATTGGATTTTGGTTTCTGTTGTGGGAAGTCCAGATTTTAGTCTGAAGAAGAAGAGGCTAAGAGAGGACCTTATTGCCCTCTACAACTACATAAAGGGAGGTTGTACTGAGGCTGAAGCTGGTCTCTTCTCTCAAATTTCTAATGATAGAACATGATGAAATGGCCTCAAGTTGCGTCAGGGGAGGTTTAGGTTGGATGTTTGAAGGAAGTTCTTTACTGAATGGGTGGTCAGGCACGGGATCAGACTGTCCAGGGAGGTGGTGGAGTTGCTATCCCTGGAGGTCTTTAAAAACAGAGTGGATGTGATGCTTGAGGCTGTGGTCTAGTGATTAAGGATGCTGGGATGAAGGTTGGACTGGATGATCCTGGTGGTCCTTTCCAAGCATATCGATTCTTAGTGATGAGATGTTGTCCTGAGGGATTTGGTTTAGTCAAGGACTTGTCAGTGTGAAACTAATGATTGCACTCAATGATTTTGAAAGTCTTTTCCAATCTAAGAAATTCTGTGGTTCTGTGAATTTTAGGACCCTGTTAGTTTGGTGGTTTTTTTTTACCAGAAATCTCACAGCCCACTAAGCAAGCAAAAGGAAAAAAAAATCTCACCTCATTATTGCAGGTTCAGTATTTGTTTCTATAGAAACAGCTGCTGACAGATTTTTCTTCCTAATTTCTTAGATCTGAAGTAAGAACAATTTTCTGAAACACTTGAAATCAGTAACCTGTGACAATACAGAAATGTGTAGCTTTACCTAAGGTGTACAGATTGGGAGGTTAAGTGATTGAGAGTGGAATTATATTTGCTCAGATATGGCTACAAACTCTTCAGAAGGGACAGACAAAAAAGGAGAGGCAATGGAGTGGGCCCTGTATGTCTGAGGTTTATCTACTCTGATTTTCTTGAGCTTAATGATGGTGACATTAGGATTGAGGATTTATGGGTAAGATTCCAGGGGAAGGGCAACAAGGCATATATCATGGTGGGAGACTGCAGTAGATGAAGAGACATAGAATAGTCTTCAGCTATCTCATGATTGCTAGCCCTTGTTCTCATGGAGGACTTCCAGCTTCCTTGATGTCTGCTGGAAATAGAGCATGACACAGAGGGAGCAGTCCTGGGGATTCTTAGAGTGTATGGATAAGTTCCAGACATAGCTGATGAGGAAGCCAGCTACAGAAGGCACCCTGCTTGTCCTGCTGATTTTGAACAGAGAAGATCTTGTGGGTGATGTGATGGCTGGGGGCTGTCTTGGGCACAGCAATCCCAAAATGACTTCTCAGATGGTGAAGTAAAGAGAGGAGGTCATCAGAACTGCCACCTTGGACTTCCAGCAGGCAGACTTTGGCCTATTTTTGGAGACTTGTTGGCAGAGTCCCTCTTGAGGCAGTCCTGAAGGGCCAAGGAAACCAGGAAATCTGGGCAGTCTTCAAGAAGGATGCCTTGATGGCACAGGAACAGGCCAGCCACATGTGCTGAAAGATGAGTCAGTGGGAAAGAAGGCTGATCTGGCTGAATAGTGACATTTGATGCAGTTCAGGGAAAAAAGCCTTTAGGAGAAGGGGCAGGCCACTTAGGACTACAGAGCTGTTGTGAGGGTATGGAAGAGATGGGTAGGACCAGGGAAATGATTGTCCTCCTGTACTTGATACTGGTGACTGTGCCTTAAAGGACTATATTCAGTTTTGGGCCCCTGACTACAAGAAAAATAGAGATCCCAAAGCAGGTCCAGAAAAGGGCAATGAAGCTGATGAAGGGCCAGGAGAATAGGTTGTCTTATGCGTGACTGAGGGAACTGGGATTGTTTCATCTGAAGAAAAGAGGCTGAGGGGAGATCTTCTTGGTCTCTACAGCTACCTGAAACGAGGTTGTAGAAAGGTGGGTGTTGGTCTGTCTTTCCCAAGTGACAGGTGATAGGACAAGAGGAAATGAACCTAAGTTGCACCAGAGGAGGTTTGGGTTGGACATCAGAAGAAACTTCTTCCCCAAAAGGGTTCTCAAACACTGGAATAGGCTTCTGAAGGAGGTGGCTGAATTCCCATCTCTGGAGGTGTCTGAAAGATGCGGAGATGTGGTGCTAAGGGACATGGTATAGCACCAGACTTGGTAGGGTTAGATAATGGTTGCATTCAATGATCTTAAAGGTCTTTTCCAACTGAAATGGTACTATGATTACATAAGCAACTAACTTTCTTAGCTATTTAAGTGATTGATCTGTATTACAAAACATTTAGTTTGTTTTTACAACAATCTTTAACTGGCAGAAGGCTGTTGGAATACCACTGTGTTTCTTCAGCCTGTCCAGGTGCCTCTGGATGGCATCCCTTCCCTCCAGCGTGTCTGCTGCACCACACAGCTTGGTGCTGTCAGCAAACTTGCTAAGAGTGCACTCAGTGCCTCTGTCCATGTCACCAGCAAAGATGTTGAGCAAGACTGATCCCAGGGCTGATCCTGGATGTGAGGAGAAAGTTCTTCACTAGGAGAGTGGTGACACCCTGGAATGGGTTGTCCAGGGAGGCAGTTGAGGCCCCATCCCTGGAGGTGTTTAAGGCCAGGCTCAATGAGGCTCTGGCCAGCCTGATGTAGGGTAGGGTGTCCCTGCCCATGGTGGTGAGGGGCTGGAACTAGATGATTCTTGTGGTGCCTTCCAACCCTGACCGATTCTATGATTCTTCATTTGGGAATTTAAGCTTCTGGGGTGTTTCATCTGATTTCTCAGGTGCTGCCCAGCCATGTTCCCAGTCTCTGTCTAAAATTAGAAAATAACCAATGCTTTGGCCAGTGTTTTTTCTTAATAAATTATAATGAAGCTTTTCAAAGAGCATATCACTCAAGATATGCTCCAAGAATGGTTCCATCCTTATAAATCACCAGCATTATCCATTAGGACAATGCATGTTTTGTAAGAGGTTTTAGCTCATTGCAGAGCATGTGTTGATTAAGAATTGAAGACCAGCTTATCCAAAGTTGGTAGCTCCCACTGTTCTGAGCAGCCAATCTGGAGGTGATGCAAGGAAAAATCACCTGCCTATTTGCTTTTGCTCTCTTTGTGTATGCTGGCAGGTGAGACACATGCTTTGTATGGGAATGGACCAGGCTATACTATGCAGTTACTGTGAATTACACTCATCTTTTTGTGAGATTGGCGTTGGTTATACCCTGCAAAACTGTAGTTCCTTGCAGTTTTTGAGGTAGCAGTTAGGACAGTTCCCCAGATTTCATTGAATTAGCTTGGGTAATAGTCTGTGCCTAGCTGGACTCATAGAAATTGTTGGCTTTCTGAAGTGCCCAGATACAAATATTTGCCGCAGTTAGTTGAATTTTGTGGATTAGGAATGAAAATAAACTACTTGCCCTGTACTTATTTGCAACTGAGTTTAGTATCAGTGCCTCTCTTAAAATTTGGAAAAAAGGATAAAGTTTCTTCACAAGTGAAAGATACCAGGGAAGTATGGAGAGAGTGAAATAAATTTCAGGGATGGAACAAAAAAAGAAGTAAAAAGTGGTTATTTCAAGTCTTATCTTACTCTCTCCTAAGTGCTTGTTCCACTGTTACCATATTGTCTGTGATCTGTTTGTTTCTGCAGCCCTGCCAGCTGAAGTTATTATTTTGCAGTAGTGTCAAAGAACAAATAAGAGGAAAATGTTTTACAAAAATCTGTTTTAATTGAGCAGCAAATGCTCAAACGAGATACTACAGCTGGTCACGTTTTGTATCCTGAGTAATTGTGAAATTCTCAGTGACAAGTGGGACTGTGCAGTTACCTGGTCAATACCTTCTTGCAACTGTAGCTTGAAGAGTTTTGGTGGAAGACATTTTTTAACATACATGTTCAGTTAGATGTTTTATTTTCCTTAGCTGTGTTGCCTTAAAAGCAAACAAAACCTCTGCTCTTGGGTACAGTCCAACAAGTTTAATTATAAGCCAGGCTTTTGTGGCGTTGTTGTGATCTATAATACAACATTTCCATAGCATAGCAAGCAGTGTCAAAATAAAAAAGGTATTTATGCTGAAGAGGTACTTCTAATACGCTTTAAATGGGCAGTTAAGTGGTGTGAAGTAGCTTATTAGCAAGCCTTATCTTCCATGGGGATTTAGCCAGTATTTCCTGTAACTTTCATGTCACACAGTTCCAGTAGGCTCTTTTACTTTTTTTTCCTTCCCTTATTTCTCCCTCCTCTGGTTATACTCTGGTCTCACACAGGCCATATGAACGTTTATATATGTGCATGTTTTGTATTACTTAAGGCTTGAAACGGGCTGAATATTTGTAATTACAAGTTAAGCATTTAGATTTAGAAGTAATTTAATAATTATGTGGGTTTTTTTTCCCCCTCCTCTGCCTCTGTTGCCACTGTTTCATACTGTGCAACTATTGCCTCTCTTTCGTATCTGATTTTTATAAAGCTTTGGGAATTAAAAATCGATTTGATGTTATGGTTGAGAGTTTGACTGGTTCAGGGTTAAGTGGTGAGTTCATAACTGGTAGCCTGACCTGTAGCTTCTCCAGGGTCACTTGTGCCCTCTTCTGTGCATGGAGTGCTGGTACCATGAAGTACATGAAGATTGTCTGAGTAAAATGAATGTTGTGGGTTTGTGTTTATTTTTTTTAAATCAGAAAGCACATTATTTCCAGATGGTAATATAGCAAATACTGCACTGTAAGAATAGTACAGGGTTGGTTTGGTTTTGTTCTGAACATGCTGGAAAAATAAATTAGTTAACTTAAATAATATGTAATTTCTGACTAAGCCTCTACATATGAACAGGCAGGAGATCAATTATACTGCTAGTATTACCTGCCTATCTTTCTCTTAGGTGTTTCAGCTATCTTTTGGTTATTTTTTTATGTTTGGTTATCTTCCTAAATAGCTAGCAGGAAGCCTGGATTTGGATGGCTGGCTCCACAAGCATAAGGGTTGCATACTTAAGTTTAGATGGGGGAGGAAAAAGAGCGTCTTGCAGAAATTCACAAGTAAGCCCCAGCTGGCCTTGCAGCATTTATAATCCATGGATTTGCAACAGAAGGTGTCACATATTAAGTATGTGTGCATTGAATTGTATATATTGAGTTGGACACAAAGTACTCACTTGTAGACCAAGATGGGAATATTTTAGTTAATGCATCTTAAAAAAACACCAACAACCTAATGCTTAAAGGTATGCAGCAAAGGCAAAACGTTCAAAATCTTTAAGGCCAATAGGTTTATTACAGTTGCTTCTCCAAAGTGAAATAGGAAGTATCTGTTTTAAAGTATCTCACACATTTCAAAATGTCTCTGAAAAACTACTGTTTTGCTTTGTTTGTGGAGGTTAGGCTGTGAATGGTTATGCTGGGGCCAGTCAAGCTGACAGAACTGCTGCTGTGGCACAGACCTGTTGATTTAGAGGTGAGGCTTTCCTTCTTCTGTCTTTCTTCCACCACTCTACGTACAGGATGATAAAATAAATTAGAATCATAGAATCGGTCAGGGTTGGAAGGGACCACAAGGGTCATCTGGTTCCAACCCTCCTGCCATGGGCAGGGACACGCTACCCTAGATTGGCTGGCCTTAAACACCTCCAGGGATAGGTCCTCAACCTCCTCTCTGGGCAACTCGTTCCAGGCTCTCACCACTCTCATGGCGAAGAACTTCCTCCTCACGTCCAGCCTGAACCTACCCATCTCCAGCTTTGCTCTGTTCCCCCTAGTCCTATCACTCCCTGATATTCTGAAAGTCCTTCCCCAGCTTTTTTGTAGCCCCCCTTCAGAATTTGTTAATTCAGAAATTGCTAATATAGTTTGAACTACACTGGAGAAGGATGTTTTGGGGTGATCTACCAGTCCTACTTTTAACTGGTACGGGCTAAGTTTCCAGCTCTGACACAGAACGTGTGCTGCCATGGGTGTCTTGCATGCGCCTCAGGAAGGTGCCTCATCTCTACTGGTCTGTGCTCCTATTAAACTGGAGATGTAGTAAATGTTGGGAGAACATTGCTATCAACTGCTAACCTTTTCGAGAAAGTATTCACTTTGAACCTTATTTCTGGGGCCTTCTGGTCTTTTGGAGTGCTGTTAGACTGCTGTAGAGCAGATGCCTGACAAGTGGCAAGATCAACTCTCTTCACTGGGTTTTGAGACAGACTTTCCATGCTGATGACTGATTGTTTCCAGCTAGACTGACATTGCTTACCTTAGCATAAGATGATCTTAGAAGGAGGAACTGGTGATGTTATACTAGTGCTGTCTACCATGAGAGTATGCTGAGGTAACTGGTTCCAGGGGAAACTGTATCCAGCATTAAAGTTAGGTGAATCCCTAAACACTGGACATATATGCCTGTGGATTAACCTTGATTGGTAAGGTCAACTAAGTGCCCTAAACTAGTTCCTTGGTGTGGAGCTTATTCTTTATAATACTATCATAAAGTGAAACCCCACACCACCTAGCTAGAGAAGCCCCTTACTCAAATAAATCTCTTACTGTCTGTGTAAGCATAGACAATTTGGAAGTAGCTGTATCTTTAAGATGAAGCAAGTAAGAAACTAAGCAGTGGCTAGTTAGCAGGTGTTGACATTAGGCATGGCTAATGTATTTTACCATGTAGCTATCCACTGTGAATTTCAGCTGGTGAGCAGCTGCGTGGGATTATCCTCCTAGCACCTTTTTCTGTGCACAACTGGAAAAAAGTATCTCAGCTCCATGTGCTGATCAGTTTTTGCACGCTGGGTAAAGAACCCAGATTTGGTACAGCAGTGCTCAGGGCTATGTATGAACTGACTGTACGCTAAACACTTTATGGCCAAGGGATGTGTTCATGGGTAAACAGGATTTTAATAGCTCTGCAGAGATCAGTCAAAATGTGAAATGCTAGAAGGTGAAAATCCAGACTCTGCACTGGTGCTGACAGCTGTCAGTGCTGCTGCTCGTGAACATATATACATTTGTGGTGGTGCTCCATGCCATTCTGCTAGAGTGAATAGTTTTTATTTCATTACCAGGAAATTCATTGTTTTCTGGTCTGAATTTGCATGCTCACAATTGCCAGACATGGTGATCATAGAAATATTCCTCTGAAGGAATATTTATCTGATCTTCTTATAGCAATGATATCAGTTGAGAAAATGATGCAGATATATGGCTGTTGAGGTGTTGGCTGCTGAAGAGCTTCTTGGAAAGCAGAGCAGAAACCAAGCTGCAGGGTGTCACAGAGCTTATTTTCCCTGAAAAGGATTTCCAGGGCAGACTGCTTTTAATGGCCACACTAGGCAGCTGTTACGTGAACATGTCTTCCTAAAGCCTGTTCTTGTCCCAGAAGACTGGTCCTTTGAATTTACTTCCACTTCCCCCCCTGTAGTTCTTTCTGACATCCTTTTGATAGACATAATAATAGCATCTCTTACATGTAAAATAATAATTTTGCTTTATGCAGTTTCTGTGTATTTGGTTGCAGCCTTCCTGATGTTTTAACACTGCATCTCCCCTACACACAGTAACCACTGCTATGACATATCCTTGCGTTAGTCACCCCTGTCAGAGGCTCGATTTAATGTAAGAAAATATTCTGTTAGATAAAATGCCAAAGTCTGTTTTTTCTTTCTCCCTCCTTTTGTTTCTTTTTCTTCCTTCCCACTGTGCATTGTATAGGCTTTTTATTTACTCTGCCAGATTGACAAGATTATAAATGAGAGCTGTGTGTGGAAGCCTCTAATTTTTCATAAGTAAATGAATGAATTTATCATAGCTGTTGTGTTTTATTGCCATCTCCACGCCAGACTGGCCAGCTTCTTTATTCCCCCTTTTACCTTCTAAATACTGAATCCATGTCATTGTGTTTGACAGCTTTCTGATTCCCCTGTCAGATGCAATTTGGTGCTAATCACATTTTCTTTGCTTAGTGTCAATAACACAGGCCATGCATAATATTCCTGTATGTCCACTTATTTACTTGAAACACAGCTGAAATGTCTTGGGCATTAATCTGATGGAACTACTACATTGAAATGCAAAAATGATGCTTGAGTATCAGGATAATGCGGTGTGACAGATGTGCAGTAGATAACATTGAGGCTAAACTACTGATCTTTACCTTTTCATCAAAAAAAAAAAGATTGTAATCAGTTCTGTTTCATTAGAATGGTGTCACAAATAATTTAGTTCCTTCTCTGTGATCAAAAACCAAGGAAGTATTTCTATCACCCCCTCCCCCTTTTTGAAATGCAGGCAATATCGTGGGACACTTCAGATATTTATTTATCTATGTATATATGCTTAGCTTTTAATGTGAGTATTCATGTCTTCCAGCTAGATGTGGTTTGGAATTTCTTAATTTCTTGCTTTTACTGTCATACATCTCTGCAATTTTCAAAGCTCCTGTGGCTAGGGGAGTCCTGATTATTTAAATTTTCTGTAAGTCCTGGTAGTAGTCCCTGATACTGGAAGCTAAAGCATGCTGTGGATGTTTATCTCTTAATTCCTACAAAGCTTGGTTTGCAACCTTTTGGCTAAACTGTACTGAAACTATATCTTCTGGTATCTGTCTTCTTCAGTTAGCTGTTAACACTTCTTGTGTTTTGAAATCATCTTGCAAGAAAGGAATGTGAAGGTTTCTAGAGGACATGAAGACCTTAAATCTTATGTCCCTATAGAGTATATCAGGAAGGTGGTTATGTATTTGTGTTATTATTTACCTAGTGAATTCTGCATTTTCTTCAGTTTATGCCTGGTTTTGTCTGCTCTGAAATTTTGGCTAAACTGTATTGAAGCTGTATCTTCTAGTATCTGTCTTCTTCAATTAACTGTTAACATTTCCTGTGTTTTGAAATCATCTTGCAAGAAAGATGTGAAGGTTTCTAGAGGACGTGAAGACCTTAAATCTTATGTCCCTATAGAGTATATCAGGAAGGTGGTTATGTATTTGTGTTATTATTTACCTAGTGAATTCTGCATTTTCTTCAGTTTCTGCCTGGTTTTGCCTGCTCTGAAATACTGCTCTCTACTCTTCCCCTCACTACTTTATGTGAACAGTGATGGTAGCTTGCAAAATACTCTTTATAGGCGTTGAAATGTCCATCTTTGTAAGTATGCAGTTAACTTGGAGGTTTAGGAAAGGATATACTGTTGATCTGTCATAAAATAGATGAATTTTGAGGTCAACTTATGAAAGAATTCAGACTATTGTATGCTTATCAGCCACAAAGACAGTGAAGGATTTTTATTGGTTTGGTTTGATCTGGTTTTGGGGGGGGGGGGGGAGGGGTGTTTGTTTTTTGAACACCACTTTCTGAATCTGAGCCCTGCAAGCTTTGCATCTGAGGGTCTATATTTTATGATATGTGCTGATGTTAGGAGTGAGAGCTTCTGCAGTGTAAATCAGTAGTTTTGAACCTCCCATCTCTCAGTATGGGAATTCTGTTCCCACACAAAGAACTCGCAAGCTGGAGAAAACACTTTGTGGAGCGTACATGGTTTCCACTTAATGACAGTCGCATGACTCTGTACACATATTTGCCCCCAATAAGGCATTTCATCAAGTAATTAACGTCCAACTATTACATGGTGAGATTGCTAAAAGTGTTATTTCTTAAAACAGTGCAGTTAAGTGAACTGCTTGAGAGCTCAGGGTTCTTGAAAAGTGGAGATTCACCTGAAACATGAATAAAGCCTTCCGATTTCAAATGCCTTTCTATTTAGCTGGAATCTGCTCACTTGTGCTTGAAATAAGCTGGATTGTGAAGGTTAACAATTCCTTTGTAGTGGCAGCGCTTACACAACCCACAGGGCTGTTGTGGCCTATTTAGTAGCGCATGGAGCAGGATCTCCAGTTCTGAGATGTTTCATTGATTTTGTGGGCAGTTGTGGGTAAGTGATTTGACATAGCACATCAGTTCTCCTATGGGTAAAATGAAGACCTGTCCTGGAGTCCTGTACCCCTAAATTCCTCTCCTGCCCGGACTTCGGGGGGAAAGGGGAAAAGCCGCCTGGTTTCCCCCCCCCTCGCCTGCCCTGCAGCCGAGAAGGGGGTGGCGACTGCCCCGTGAGTTCCCGCGCTGGAGCCAGGCTGGGATTGGCCGTGCGCTTTCGCGCCTAAAGTGTGGTAACTCTGCCCTTTGTCTAGCGAAGGGTATAAATATTGGGGGTCTTCCCGCCTTTGGGGTTCCCGCTTTGGATTTTGCGTGTGCCTGGACGAGTTCGCTCACTCTCCTGTGCCTGCACTGCAGAGAGACCAAAGGACTTGCCTTGGTGTTAGGCACACCTTTGTCTGCCTAACGACCCTTAACGACTCTTAACGACTCCTGTAGCCGCTGGAGGAGGAAGACCGACTGCACGAGCCAGCCTGAGTGAGTTATTTGGCTTAGCTTAATTTAGTAAGAAACCGCTATTAATTAATAGCAGACTCCTTTTCCAAAAACTGACTTCCAAATATATATAGTCAGATTATTAATGGTATCCTCGTAGAATTCTCATGCAACTGAACCTGTTTATCAAACGAAATTAATCTTTGTATATATAGTTGTGGGGGCGGGTTTTGTAAAAATAAAAAATATCTATTTTTGATAAATTCTCGACTCGGCCACGAATTATTACTGCCCTCCGCAACATTATGGCGCAGTGTATGCTGGGTAGTTCAATCATAGAATTTCTACAAGAAAAGGGATGCCTAATCACAGGTCTTGATTTAATTTGGGCTCAGAAAAATTGTAAAAATCCGGAGAAAATCCTGGAGAAATTAGCTGAGCGCTCAGACCCTGTGATTTCTGAGTCTCCAACGGAGCATTTCTCTGTTGTTCTGGGGTCAGTCGTGACCCAGACTCTGGCCGAATTTGAAAATTATGAAAAAAGAATTCAGGCCTTGGAAAAGGATTTATTAGCCGAAAAAGCTAAATGCCAAAGTATCTGGGAAAGCATGCTGGCGCAGACAAAGAGCCTGACCGCGGCACTGACTGCCCGGATGAAAGAAAGGCTTGTAACGCCTGCAGACACCACCTCTTCGGTCTCCGTGTCTGAATTTGAATGGAGTGATTCGCGGGAATCGGGGAGAAAGGCAGAGAATGCCCCGAGGGGCTCTTCGGGGGAGAGGAGTTCCCCGAAACCAGGCACAAAAGACTCTGCCAGAGACTCAGAGAATTCCTCTGCACATGCCTCTGCGCGGCAGAAAGCCTCAAAGCCACGCAGAAAGCGCAGGTCCCGACCGGACTCTCCCGTAGCTAGCGGAGAAGAGAGCTCCGGTGAGGAGGGCGCCGCGGTGCACAGGCACGTGTTGCCTGTGATAAGAATTGAGTCCGTGAAGGGCAGAAAAGGCGGTGCAGGGACCACCGTGATCAAAAAACAGTTTACAGATGCACAGCTCAGTGACTTACAAGTCAAATATGCGAGAGATCCTGGGGACTCAGTCGCTGACTATGTGTATCGAGTGTCCCGAGCCGGTGGGGACCGGGTCCTTCTAGACTCGCAGGAAGCTGCTGGAGACTGGGGGGACGATGTGTTCCTGACACGGGAACCCGAGGGGACACACAGCCTCACCGCTCGGATAGCCTACTGGGCAAGCAGTGTCCGTCCAGCCTACCGGGGGGAGCCGACGGAACTAAAGGTCACCAGCTCCTCTGAGCTCATCACTGCTCTCCGCAGACTTGCCTGTGTCCAGGCTATCTATGATAAGGGACATTACGATTGCCCGTTTTATGCCCCTGTGGACCCGGAGAGACTGCACCCTATTATGAAGGGTTTGCCAGCAACTCTGCAAATCCAAGTAATGAAGAACGTTGAGAAAATTGAACGTGTGCTTGGAGAAAATGCAGAGAACGATGGTGCTAAAGAGCACGTAATGACTTGGGCTGAACTGTTAACTGACTTGAATGCCCACGGGCTGCAGTTTGGGTTTGGGTCTCCTGAAGGAAAAGGGGCTGGGGAGAAACAGTCTCGTGCTTCTCCCCCAGAAAATCCCAGGACTCTGCGCAGGCAGGTCCGGCCAGTGCAGGACTGCCCCCCCAGGGGGACGGGTCTTGCAGGCTTCTCCCCGAGGGGAAGGGGCAGAGACCCACAGAGTGACTGGAGACCCAGAGAAAAGAACAGTTGGTATAGACAAGCCCTGACTTTAGGGGTACCAAAAACTGTTTTAAGGCAGCTGGCAGACTGGCAGCTGAAGGATCTAGTGCGGTGCCTTCAGAAATCGGCTGCAAAATCCAGAGGCAGCCGCGCCAGGGCCAGCGGCAGCGGCTCGCCCAGCGGTGGTTCCCAGAGCGGCTCGCCCAGAAGCGGCAGCCCCCCCGCTGGGAACTGCAGCTCGTCCCCAGACAGAAAGGTTAACCCTTTCTCGTCTCCCACACGGGAGGCAAAACACTGAATTAGTGTAATAGTGGCTCGGCAGCTTTTAATGGTCAGCAGTCACGGGGAGAGCTACAGAAGCCCCCAGAATAAAGACCTGCTGCCTAGGTGAGCCACGTGGTCACTGACCACCTGCCCCAGTACAAAAGGCCAACCTATAGGGGTAGTGCCAATGGCATGGGGTAAACCCAGAGGCTTATATGCCTGGGAAGCCCTAGATGCAAATGGAAAAGGCCACCGGATCAGTGCACGGTGGATCGTCCCCAATTATTAATTGTCAAGCCTGGCCTTTATAGGCCGAGGCAGGTTTTGTCTCCTTACAGGTTAAGGTCGAGGCAGAGGACCAGTTCCTGACCACCTGACCAGCACCTGGGAAAAGGAGAACCAGCTACACGAGAGACGGAGTCATATCACCGGGGTGGCCAGTGGATGATGGCATCAGGACCCACGGACTGTGACCTCCAGCCATGGACTCAGAGCATCCAAGGCTCTGCCATGAACTTGGTTGCTCTACCAGGAACAGAGCAATCTTCAAATTGACTGTGTAGCTTTATTTACTACTGTTTGGGCTATTGTTAAACCTTGTTAAGTATTGTTAAATATTGTTGGGGCGATTAATGTATTACCTATTGTTAATGTTGGAAAAGGCTAAGCCATATATATATATTAATAGGTTCCTAAATTGAAGGGGGATCACTTCTCACTCAAGTTCTAGACAAAGATGCTCATTACCACCGGGGTGGGATGTCCTGGAGTCCTGTACCCCTAAATTCCTCTCCTGCCCGGACTTCGGGGGGAAAGGGGAAAAGCCGCCTGGTTTCCCCCCCCCTCGCCTGCCCTGCAGCCGAGAAGGGGGTGGCGACTGCCCCGTGAGTTCCCGCGCTGGAGCCAGGCTGGGATTGGCCGTGCGCTTTCGCGCCTAAAGTGTGGTAACTCTGCCCTTTGTCTAGCGAAGGGTATAAATATTGGGGGTCTTCCCGCCTTTGGGGTTCCCGCTTTGGATTTTGCGTGTGCCTGGACGAGTTCGCTCACTCTCCTGTGCCTGCACTGCAGAGAGACCAAAGGACTTGCCTTGGTGTTAGGCACACCTTTGTCTGCCTAACGACCCTTAACGACTCTTAACGACTCCTGTAGCCGCTGGAGGAGGAAGACCGACTGCACGAGCCAGCCTGAGTGAGTTATTTGGCTTAGCTTAATTTAGTAAGAAACCGCTATTAATTAATAGCAGACTCCTTTTCCAAAAACTGACTTCCAAATATATATAGTCAGATTATTAATGGTATCCTCGTAGAATTCTCATGCAACTGAACCTGTTTATCAAACGAAATTAATCTTTGTATATATAGTTGTGGGGGCGGGTTTTGTAAAAATAAAAAATATCTATTTTTGATAAATTCTCGACTCGGCCACGAATTATTACTGCCCTCCGCAACAAGACCCAAGATTTTTGTCAAGCACTTAACTGTCGACAAAAAGATGTCATAAGGAAAAAAGGAAAATGTAATGGTAACCCAGACCTTCCGAGGAAAAGTAAGCTTGACTGCAGCTTTGTCATGGATATCCTGTACTGCCTTGGATAAATAGCTTCCTTGTGCCCCTTTATCCATTTGTGAAATAAGAATGATTGTCCTGCTGTATTTCACAAGTGTTCATTCAATACGTATCTAAACACACCACACATACAGAGTATGCTCTTTGTACTTGGTTATTTTTGTGACCTTCTCTTGCCAGTGTATTAGATATAGAGCATGCTGCTGCAGTTTGTCTGCTGGAGATGTAGTGTTTGGGTACTGTACTTAAAATGAAGGTAGTAGATTGTTACTGTTACATATTTTTTTTGTTTGTGGAAATAGAGAATGTTTGACTAATGACATTAATATGTCATCTACTAAGAATACTAAGTAAGTTTTCCTATTATACTGACTGTAGTAGTGTTTGTGCTAGTTTGAAGCTAGCTGGAATGTTTTGGTGAGAAGAGCTAGATTACAGGCTGTGAGAAGAAAACAGTGGTGATGTCTACTTCACTCATAGGCTTGCTGAGATGTATAAGAACAAGAATGTAAATCTAGGTAACGGATTTGCTGCCTGGGCTTTGGGCTGAACATCTCTCTCTAACTAACCTGCCATCTTTGTGACTAATCCACCTGCTTCCTAACCCTCTGGGTGACCCTCCAATCTTCCTTGGGCACAAGGCAATGTCTAGGGTAAAGTACAGAGTGGTGGGAGAAGGTGGAAGGGTCGTTGTGAGCCTCTCCTGGGGACTCAGATTTCTGGGAGGGCTGTTGTGTTTCTGTATTACTTTTTAAGTGGTCTATTTCTGTGTATATTGTAAATATCTGCTTGTATATCGTGCTAAGCTGAAAATATAAAGCTTCATTCAATTTCCAGAGCCACTGAGTCTAGTCTGGGTAATTTTTCAAAGTGTGTGTGAGGGGGAGCAGGTAACACCCAAACCATCACAGTGTTAAAGGAAAAAAGTATTGAATAAAAAAAAAAATACCACTTTGCAATTCCTATTTGCTGGAAGAGCTGCTGACTTTTAGTTGGTGTTTCTCTTCAGGATGCCTCCATAGTATTTGTATGTGTCCTAAATTTCGTAGCTTATCAGTTTACCTTTTTGTTAAAGATAGTGAAGCTAGAACTGGCATTTTGTGGTATCATTAATTTGTCTCGTGATTCTAGGGCAGGAGATAGTACTAATAATGTATTGAGTGTGGATGTAAATTCTTTAGTTGTGGGGTTTGTTTTGTTTTCTTTTTAACTTATGTTTTGGTTTTCTTTTGGAAGATATTGAAAGGATTCTAAAGTGTGACAGCAGTGAGTATATTCAGCCCTTAGCCTCTGTGCTGAAATTCCCTGTGGTGATGATTAATTGATAATGTGAACATCTGTGAGGGAACAGTAGAAGTGTCAAACTTTTCAAAGCAGCTATAGCTGATCAATAGGCTTCATGTTCAGAAGATGTGGAAGAAAGTACCTGCATGTAGATAAATCTCCCTCCAGTAATGAGTCAGATGATGGAATTTGTGTTTCTTGTAAATGTTAGTTGAGTGACTTACTGAATATTGGTGAGCCTGTGATGTGGCTGGACATACTGTTGCATCCTGGGGCAATTCTGATGTTGTTCTGAATGATCTTGTTTTGGGGATATTTATAGACTAATAAGGTTTGTCAACACATGTCCAAGTGAGGCAAAACAGTCATGGATTCCTGCAGGCAGAAGTGGGAATATGACTACGACAGTGATGTGTTGTGAATCTACATGGTTTCTGTTTATGTATTACTGATTTGTGAATCTGGGTCTTGTGGATTTGTGAGAGAGCAGGCAAGTCACGTTGCAAATGTATTTGTCACACAGGATCTTCCTTTCATTCGCCCATGTTCGTCTAAGAATGAAGTCAGTGCTGGGGTAGGAAAGTGCTGTTTGTATGTCTGTAACCAAAGTGTAACTGTTTGCTTGGGATCCTCCCTCCTCTGTGAAGTTGCAGGCTAGGTGCTTGGACTGTTCCCACGGACAGGATCATTTACCATTGTATGCAGTAGAGAGAAGCAGGTAAACAGTACAGGGCACACCTGGGCAGATAGTTGAGAACATTCCAAACATCTGCTTGAGTTAGGCTTTTCCATCTGCTGGCAGGCTCGTGGCTGGAAACTGCTGTGTTGGTGTAGTTGACACTGAAAGGTGCTCCTAGTAGAGAATTGTTTTTACATTCATCTCCTCCCCTCCACAAAAGAAGCATATTATGGATTTAAAAGACTTTAAAGGAAACCATCTACAGACTTGCTAAAAATGGCTATTTTTCAAAGCTTGTTAATAATACCGAGCTGGGGGAAACCCTGTCAAGGTTGTCTTTCCATGACATGTGCTTACATACCTGGTATGAAATGGATGTTCAAGGAGTGCATGTTTGGTGCTTTTGGATATGGAGACTTTCAGAAGGGGCTAGGTGTCTAATCACATCAGTAGTTGTTGCCTCTTTTGTTCACTTCTAATGCAGCTGCTAATGGATTTGTTAACTTAAAAAAATAATAAATTTCTCCCATCAGTTAATGTGAGAATTAATATCTGATAATGGGGACCAGGAAATCTTTGAATGTTAATGGCATTATGCATGCTCTCTCTACCCCTTTATATTTGCATTCTAATAGAATGGGAATAAATTAATGGCATTAAAAAAAAAAAGTTGTGTGAAGAGCCTGAGTGTGAGTAAACCCTCAGCGATGCACTTCTGTGTGAGAAATTTGGGTTGCCAATTGATTTCACTGTCAGCATTACAACTAGGGTGCTTGCACAAGGGAAAGGTGCTTTAGTAGTTAGTGGGATTAAGTCCTCGCATCCCATTCCCTAACCAGAGAGTTAACTGTCTGAAGTCTGATTGATAAAAATAAACAAAAATACATTGGAAGTAATTGGATTTGAATTAAAAGGATTTCTGTGTTTATTTGAAAGAATCATTGGTTTTCAGCAATGGATCACTAAAGTGTTGATGTGCAATTAAGTGTCTTTATACTAAATGTAACACTTTTTATAAAAGAGGAAAATGCATTATATGCATATTTATGCAATGATACTTAGCATACATTTATTCAGGGTCTTAATTTTTACATTTAGCTTAGGAAATGCTGAGTGACAGTTCCTATTTAGTGGAATATTAATTTCGTCTTCGTGGCTTATGTCAAGCTAGTTTTAGTAATTGAACTTTGATTAAAGCTGCAGAGAACTAAAATGAATTTCAGTGTAAAAACGGGAAACATTTTGGATGTGTGTTGGAAAGTTTTGCATTTAAAGCTGATGTATTGAACAGAAGCAGTTTGCAGATGATGCAATATAATAGAATATGCAAGATAATAGAATATGCAGCTGATAAAGTAGATGATACCAGGAGACATTGAAGCCAGTAGTGCTCAGCTCTTGTATTTAGTTTTTATTCAGAGGCAGTAAGAATAGTAAGCTCCCCTGCTTTTCAGTTCTCAGCTGATTTTTCATTTTGAATGAGCTTATTGTTGAATTGAATGGCCTAGATAAACTGAAATGAGAATACACTCTTTGCCAAGATGTGGTGGCTACAGCTGTCAGAAGCTCATCACGTTGTAACGTCAGGAAGGTCTAACTCCGTGCGGTTAGCTCTAGGCTCTCTCCTCTTAGATAGTTTCCTTGAAATGTTTCACAGGAACATGCTACTTGTGAGCAACCCTGTGGAGGATAGGAACTGGCTGTGGATTCCTGTTACTTTTTTTAGTCCAATGTACATTACTTTACAGATTACGCAGCAATTTATCTCTCTCCGTACTGCCAAGTTGCAGATGAGAAGTAGATCAGAAATGATTAGTATAAACTATTCTAATCCTAGTGGAGTGCAATACAGTGTCTAATGACTGCAGCTTTTAGTGACCCAGCAAAGCTCTTAGACTGTGAAAGCATTGAAGGAGAGAAGTAGCTGCAAGCCAGGAGAAGCTTTCTAGTCATTATTGTAGTGACTTTGGACTGGAGCCCAGGGAAGAGGATGGAGCTGCCTTTCTTGCCTCTCTTCTGTACTAGAGTCCTGAAGGTGAAGAGGCCAAGGACAAATTAGTTACTACTAGACTATTGACATAGGGAAGGATCTGCAGACTGGAAGCACAGCTCTGCAAACTTCTTTTTGGTTCAGAACTATATATTTTGATGAGTTAACTCAAAGAGCATGAATAAGAAAAGGCAATGAGTGAAAATAATTTTTGTCCCTAAGTTTAACTGGAGCTGCTGTTTCGAATGCACACCACTTGTCACATAAAAAGCCTCTTTGTGTTTGACTTGTGTTGGCCTAACTTATTTAAAATGCAACCCTGAAGGAAAAAAAAAGGTGAAATCCAATCTTTTATCCACCCACAATGGTCAATTACTTATGTTTTGATATAATGTTCAGTAGATATTTGGCAGATTGTTCTCTACCCCTTAACGTCTCTGCAGGGCAGATGAACTTCTGTCATTTTCTGTTCCTCATCTTTTCTGTAATCTCTGAATCTCTGTGCAGAGTACACCTGGAGGGAGCACTTCTGAGCATTCACCTTAGAAGCAGGCCTGATGTGTCATCCTGGTGTGTTGTGGGTGTTAATCTACAGAGATCTCAGTAAGAATGGCAAAACTGAGCCTGGCCTTTAGGCTTAAGTTTGAGCCTCAGTGTGGTGCTCTGATTTAACTCTTAGATTAAAGTTAAAACTGTGAGAGAAGGGAGTGGCATTTTTTTTGGCTCCTCAGCATCTCTTCAATTAGTATCAAGGTGGATAGTGGGCATCCTTGGGTTCACTATCTGTGGCTCTCATTCATTGCTGCGGAGTCCAGCATTGGGGTGGTGTTGTTGTTGGTTTGGCTTGTTTAGATTTGGTTTTGTTTGTTTTTAAAGTAGTTTGAGTGCTCAGTCACATCAGGAGTGAAGTTGGTTTTGGAGACCTTCCTGGAGGCCAGTGTCAAGTTCTGCAGTGTGTGTGTGGGGGTGATGAATTACTAATAAAACACTCAAACTGTGTAGGAACCACTGAGACTTGATTTCAGTTAAGTGTGAAAAAACACTCTTAGTCTCTTGGAAAAAAAAGTAATTTGACTGGAAGATAAGGATTCAAGGCAGCATGAATACATTTGTTACCTTCTGGATTTTCTCCTTTATGGATTTTTATTTTTATTTTTCTTTCTTGGGTTTTGTAAAACCTAGGAGCGCTGAAAGGGCACTGGGCCATTATGAAAGAGAGGCTTACCTGGAGGGGACTGAATGCTCAATGTGGTGTAGCCAGGGAAGAAAGAAAACCCTACATGTGGAGGAGCTGATTCAGGGAAGCAAGAGTGCTTCAAACTGTTAGAATAGCATCAAGCAAGGAGGTGATGTGGCAGTGAAGGCAGCAAACATTGTTCTACTGTGAATATATTCAAGTACTAGTAGTAAAGCCAGGGAAACATGAATTCCCTTTTACAGGGTCTGGTGAGACCTCAGTGGATTAGGTCAAGGAATAGGCATGTTAATTTTTCAGGAGAAAGATGAAATACCTGGTATCACTAGATTCTTAGTGATAGTCAAGGTATTTGAAGATTTATGACAAGTGAAACATGTGGAGAGAAGTTTCCGTTAGCTGTAAGTATTTTACTCCTTTTCCATTGCGTTATTTATTGAGTAGTTTAGCCTGCTTTTTAAAGTGGAACCTGGCATATTATTAATTTTGTCTCTTTTTAATAAAAAAAATGCTTTGCTTTATGAATTGGTCCCTTTATAATTTGTAATGAGGAGTGGAAAATGGATGAACATGTTCCACTGCAAAATCACATTTGAAATTTCTGAGTAATGATCTGAATGGTCTGAAGTAATTTATTCCTGAGACATATCACTGTTTTGCAGAAAAATCAACCTACTTTAAATTTAGACTATGTCCTAAGCATGAAGGTTTGTTTATTTATTTTCAAAAAATAAAGCCTCAGATCACATGAAAACAGTATTTTAGAGAGATAGGAGTCTGCTGATTGATTTCAACTCCTTGGTTATATCTATTCTTCAGTGGGTTTTATTATCTACTATATTTTTTTTAAAGTTTAAATAGTGTAGGTAGGAAACCATGCTCAGTAATTTTGTATATATCCAATACAACAGAAGGACTTACTTTTCTTTCAGTACTTTTCTTACAGAAAATCATCTCCTGAAATGTTAAGATAATTTTAATCACTGTTCAGAGGTTGCGCTTGCAGTCCACAGTCTTATAGCTAAATGTTACAAGACTCAGCAGCAAGTAAATGTTGAGCACTGTACTTAATAGGCCGTTGAAATTCAGCCTTGAAAATGAGGATCATGTCAAAATCCATCTAATGAGCAATTAAAATATCACAGAAAATATACCTGGTTCTATTTTTTTGGATCCTATAGTGTTGTGAAAGGGCAAGACCATCCCTAGTGTTGTAGGGATTTTTGAATGGTATTCTGTTTTAATAAGATGAGTTTGTACTTGGTTAGCAAGTGCCAATGCAAAGAGTGTAGAAGGTATATAGTATAGTAAGATCCTGTTTGCTTGCAAACGCATCCTTGTCCAGAGGAAGCATAACACAGCTGCTGCTAACCTTGCAAATACCTTTTTCTCGGTTGTATTCCGAAAGCTGAACTCAGAACATCTTAAAATAGTGTGTTCAGTTTTACTGTGGATCTTGAACATGATGTCAACATTTCTTTACTAAGAAATCAAGACAGTTAACTATAAAATAAATTGTGCTGTGGGCAGCTAATGCTAGGGTAAAAAAATGAGTGAAATTTATAACATGAAGATCATTCTTCTAAGGAGTATAATGAGCAAGGCAGCAGTAGGATGTCTGTTACGAACTGATTGCTGAAATGAGTAATTGTCAGTGAAGGGTTTTTTGTTACTGCCAGAGCTGTGACTATCTCTGAAAATTTTACTTTTAGTTTCATTGTTTTCACAGGAATGTTGCATTAAGATGTCAAGTCAAAATATTTTTTTCTAGTCCTTCTGTTCTGGTAGTTCATTTGGGAATGTATATTTCTGGTACTGCAGTGTTTGGAACCACCACACTTCTTTTAAAGTTTCACAATTCTGCATGTTACTGATCTTCTGAGAGAACAGAACTTTATAGGTTTCTTCTTTACTTGTAGACTCCTTTAACTGGTTTGCTTTAAAAAAGACAAAACCAAAATAAACAACCTCCAGCAAAGCACAGTTCTTATATGAGTGACAGTGATTGACTTGGTAGTCTGCTGTTAATGAGCCATGTGAACTAGCCAGTTACTAAATACGTCCTGAGGATTTTGGTGACATTGCCATTTAATTTCTGCTAAATTTCTCTCCTTTCCCCTCCTCTTCTGTTCTTCTCTGTCTCAAATTTTGTGCATGAAAGGAATGTGAAATTTGGAAGCTTTCTTTAGGGACGTGGTTGCTTGAGGTCAAGGTCGTATGACTTCTGCAGCTGAAGCATATAAGGTCATGACTCTTCTCAAAATTGAGTCAGTGTGTGAAAGGCAAAAGGTCTTTGTTTTCTGTTTTTTTGTTGTTTTTTTTTTCCCCCAAAGTGTGTGTGTGCATTATTATACTGCACTAGAAACCCCTTAGGAATACTATTTATTGACAGAAATAATAACAAGCTAGTAGAGACTGGTGGAATTAGTTTATCATTAGGGACAGACCTTTCCTCATCAAGGTGACAGCCAGTTTTGTAAGCTTACTTTTGCCTTTCTAGAGCCTGACATATAAACTGTCAGAGACAGGGCAAATAATGCAGTCTCACTTAGCTAGGCATCAGTAAGAATAGGACTCTTGGCAGTTGTAAATACTGAAATGTTTTTCTGCACAGACAGAAACACAATGTGAGAACTGTATGACGTGTGGCAACATCCCAAGATTTATCAAGCCTGTCTGTACTAATGAAAGTTGCTGTGTGTGTTATGCTGTACAGATGGTTTTACACTTTTTGATGGGTTTTACAATTCCAGTATTTTTTTGTATTGCCTTTTTTTTTTTTTAACTTCCAAAGTTCCATTTCCCCATCCTATAATGTCTTCCAAAAAGATCAAAGCCATTTTAAAACAGACAGCTAATTCCTAGACTGTTGTTGAGTAATTGTGGCCAAAGCAAAAACTTAGTTTTGCACATGATGCATACCGTGAAGTTGGTGGGGGTTGGGGAAGACAAAACAACCAACTTGACAAAAGTCAGTCTGGATTTGTCTTGGCTGTATAGCTCAGAAGGCTAAATGCACATTCAGGTAGTTGGCAGGAGTATAGCCATCAAGTCACTTTCCTTGACTTGACAGCTACATTCCTGCTAACCCTGTTTTTGGAATTTTTGAGGCCATGACTAGACTCTTGTGTGTGATTTTGGTCTCCTTTGTGAAAGAAAGATATTGACACACTTGGAGCAAACTCAGCACAGGGTGGTCAGCATGATAAGGAACTGAACAGTTATTGAGTGAACTTCCCAGGATAAGGAAGATCTGTTGTTGGAGGGCTTCTGTTGAGGGCATCTCCAGGCACTTGGAAGAGAACAAGGGTATCAAGAGTAGTCAGCGTGGATTTAACTAACCCGGTAGCATTTTATGATGCCATAACTGAATGGGTAGACTCAGGGAAACCAGTGGATGTAGTCTACCTTGACCTTAGCAAGGCCTTTGACACCATCTCCCATGACATTTTAGTGAGCAAGCTGAGGAAGTGTGGGATGGAAGAGCAGACAGTGAGGTGGGTTAGGAACTGGTTGCAAGATAGAGTTCAGAGGGTGGTGATCAATGGTGCCAAGTCCAGCTGGAGACCTGTGACTAGTAGTGTGTCCCAGGGATCAGTGCTGGGGCCAGTCCTGTTCAACATCTTCATCAGTGACATTGAGAAGGGCACAGAGTGTCTGCTCAACAAGTTTGCTGACAACACCAAGCTGGGAGGCTTGGCTGATACAGCTGAAGGCTGTGTGGCCACCCAGAGAGACCTGGACAGAGTGGAGAGCTGGGCATAGAGGAGACAGATGAAGTTCAACAAGGACAAGTGCAGAGTCCTGCATCTGGGCAGGAGTAATAAACTGCACCAGTACAGGCTGGGAGGTGATCTGCTGGAGAGCAGTCCTGTGGGAAGGGACCTGGGGGTCCTGGTGGATAACAAGTTAACCATGGCACAGCAATGTGCCCTTGTGGCCAAGAAGGCCAATGGGATCCTGGGGTGTATTAGGAGGAGTGTGTCCAGCAGATCAAGGGAGGTTCTTCTCCTCCTCTACTCTGCCCTGGTGTGACCTCATCTTGAATACTGTGCTCAGTTTGGGGCTCCCCAGTTGAAGAGGGACAGGGATCTGCTGGACAGTGTCCAGCAGAGGGCAATGAGGATGATTAGGGGACTGGAGGGCATGGCTTATGAGGAGAGGCTGAGGGACCTGGGGCTTTTTGTCTGGAGAAGAGAAGACTTAGAGGGGATTTGATAAACGTTTCTGAGTATCTGAGGCTGGCCAGGAGGGGGGGCGGGGGCAGGCTCTGCTCACTTGCTCCCTGTGATAGGACCAGGAGCAATGGGTGTAAATTGCAGCAAAAGAGGTTCCACCTCAACACAAGGGAGAACTTCTTTACTTCCCAGAGAGGTTGTGGAGTCTCCTTCTCCAGAGACTTTCAATTCCTGTCTGGATGTGTTCCTCTGTGATCTGTGTTAGATAGTATTGTCCTGCTCTGGCAGGGGGGTTTGACTCAAAGATCTCCTTGGGTCCCTTCCAACCCCTAATATCCTGTGATCCTGTGATCTTAGCTGCTGTCAACAATTGTACTCTTCTATTAGATACAGGAGCCTGCTTGAAAGGCCTCAATGAGAAGCCTAGAGTTAATGGTTATAACAAAGACTCTAATAAGACACTTGTGAAGTCTTCATCTTTGAAGATGCACAAAACTGGGTTGGGCTCGGAGCAACCTACACCAGCTTTAAAATTGTGTACTGTTGTGGCCCTGCTTTGAGCAAGGGACTGAACCTGTGGCTTCCAGAGGTCCTGTCCAACCTAATGTGTTCTGTGGGTTCTGCTTGGCAGACTATAATCTTGAAAAGATATGAAAGTTGAAGTGTTGATTTAGAAATACAAAGTGCTTTTTAACGTCATAAATGGTTGCCTAGAGCAGGAAAAGCCATGCAAATTCCTAAGAACTTCACCATAATTTCCTTTGGTGTAAATTTCTGTAGATTTTCATATCACTACATAATTTGAAGGTTAAGATACCTTGGATTAAAAAAAAGAGAACTGAAAATTGTTGGTACTGTAAGTACATCTGAGAGTGCACTGAAGCCAAATATTTCCTTAGGGGGTTTGTAGCTAAGGAAAGAAGCAGAGCAGTCTGGAGAAATGCCGATAGGCTCCCTAAATAATGTGGTCCAAACTCCCTTTCAGCCTTGTTTAGCTCCTGTATTCAGATTTTATGTGACTGGAATGGGGAAAGTCAGCAGTGAGCAGCCTCTCTCTTGCTTCCCTGTCAGCTTCTGCAGCTTTCATACAAAGTCACCTTAAATTGCATCATAGTGATCAGAGTTAATAGGAATATGGGAGACAAGCCTCATCTGCAAAGAAGTTTGACAGTTCATAAACTGCTCAGTGTTTTCTTGCAGCTTTGTCTGTAACTAAATGCCCAGCAGCAGTCCACTTAAACATTTGTGCCTTTACTCAGGACAGCCCAAAAAGCTGGATTTTTACAATCCATCAGCTTTTCCAGGGCTTCAAAAGCGTCTAGACAAGGGTGAGAAGGTGGGAGTAAAAAGGTCAACGCAGTGTGCTGGAAGGGTCTGCTGAATAGCAAGCAAGGTACCTGCTAAAGTATGAGTGGGTATAGGAGCAGTTTGAGCTCTCCTTATCTGGGTTCCCACTTCCTTGCCTTACTTCGTGATTTGTGGCTTGAAATATATGGTGTGACTGTGGGTTCTCTATTCAAAAAGAGATGCTCGCTCTGTCAAGTGTGGTTTGTGTTGTTACTGGCTTGTTTTATTGTGTGCTACATAGAAAGGTTGAAGTAAGTTGGTACTTCAGCACTAAAACACTATTTTAAGGTAAGGTAATTAATGGAATTACTGTAATTCCTTTAGGAAAGTAAATATTAATGCTTTCTCACAACATGGTAACTAGTGTTACGTTCATTTCTATGGATAAACTGTCTCATTTCTAAACTAAGGCACAGCCAATTTTCCCTTTTCTATGACTCATTACAGTAAGTGCCTTTGACAAGCGTGGTTCTAGTAATTATTGCAGTCTTTGTATTAGTATCTACATTTTTGTAGGGCTGTTTTAAATGAAATCTCAAAACCAGCTCATCTTCTGTAAAGTCCATGTAGGAGAAAGTACTCAGTTTCAAGGTAAACAGAAAGGAAGTAATCACTCTAGTATTTTGCAGTCTTCCTTCTATTTGTTTTTTGTGAGGTTTGTTCTTTTCTTTTTTTCTCATGGATGAATGAAGAATAAAAACAAAGGGCATTCATTATCTAGCAAAACTCAGAAGCTATTTCACATGAAAACATAATGAGTGTGACAGGCTACAAACAGCATTGAACATGAACCTTTTACAGTAGAAAAGAGGAATGTCCTTTGGTATATTTACTTCAATCAACCCTAATAAGGCTTGTTTTATGTGTTTTACTCATCCACCATCATAATTATAAATCCTTGACATTTTAGCACTAGCATTTATATCTGCCAGGGAAGCTACCCTTAGTCAACCCTCAAGGAAAGTCTGTATTGTTACTGTGGATCTCCATAACAGCTCTCAAGTATTTACTAAGTGGCTTAAAAAATTACATCTCAGTCATGCTTGAAGGGCTCATCAAACTTTGCCACAAATATCAACGTTAAGTACCCAATCAGCTGCATTGTTTGAAGTACAGTCACGTGTGCCCACAAAGGAGTAGGTTGGACGGGAAGAACTAATATGTAACATCTCATCAATCAGGTAGATGATTTTTTTTTGCTATGACCTTTTTTTTTTAATAATAAGAATAAAAGACAAGAAAGAAAAAAAAGTCAACCTCTGAACCTGCCAATTCAGCTGCAGGGAAATAGCAAGAAGATAAAGATGTCTTTTGATTTGATCCCACCCATGGAAACAACAGCTAGACTTTCTGAAAAGAATGCACAGAAGGGGTTTCTTGGGTATGATTTCTTAATACAGAGGGGTTTTTAATTCTTTGGAGAATAATTGAGGACCTTCCCACAACAGCAGCTGGAAAACTTACCCACACTGAAAACCACGAGAGAAATTGCAGAGCAGGCTGTATAGAAACTCTTAGAACTAAATCTGGAAACTTGCATTCATAGATTTAGCTAGTTACTTGGGTTCAGTGACAAGAATGAGTTATGCCAGACTTGTGGTAACAAAATGGTCCAAAAATTTCATCTCCCAGCAGTAGGGGAGAGTTTGAGCCCATTCCTGTGGGTGTGATGTCAGCAACTACAAATCTAGTAAATTCAAGCAATCCCAGTCAGCATAGTTCTTTAGCAAACAGGAGCCCCATTGGGTGTGTCATGGGTTTTTAAACATTGCTGACAGAAATTGAGCTCTCAAATGAATTGGAGGAAAAATTCTTCCCCAGTACTCAGCATTGGTCAGGCCACACCTTGAGTACTGAATCAAGTTCTGGGCTACTCAATTCAAGAGAGATGTTGAGGTGCTGGAATATGTCCAGACAAGCATGACAAAGCTGGTGAGGGGTCTGGAACACAAACCCTGCGAGGAGAGGCTGAGGGAGCTGGGGTTGTTTAGCCTGGAGAAGAGAGGAGGCTCAGGGGTGACCTCATTGCTGTCTACAACTACCTGAAGGGAGGTAGTAGCCAGGTGAGGGTTGGTCTCTTCTCCCAGACAACCAGCAACAGAACAAGGGGACACAGCCTCAAGTTGTGCCAGGGAAGGTCTAGGCTGGATGTTAGGAGGAAGTTGTTCACAGAGAGAGTGATTGGCATTGGAATGGGCTGCCCAGGGAGGTGGTGGAGTCACCGTCCCTGGAGGTGTTCAAGCAAAGCCTGGCTGAGGCACTTAGTGCCATGGTCTAGTTGACTGGCTAGGGCTGGGTGCTAGGTTGGACTGGATGATCTTAGAGGTCTCTTCCAACCTGGTTGATTCTATGAGTCTGTATTTGGAGAGAATTAGAAAAGAAATTACAGAACAGATAGAGTATCCATGGTGAACCCCCTTGAATTTTTCCCCAGCCCAAAACTAAATCTAGAATCCCGAATTCTCCAGTATTGCCCCCCCCATGCCTCTGCCATCCAAGAGGCCTAAACACAAGCCTCTGGAGGCCCCAAAACAGGCCTACTCCTTACATGTCTGTCCCAATAAAGCGGCTCCCGTTTGACACAGGGCAGGAGGAGGAGGAAAGGAGAGCAAGCTGGCCCTGAGTGAGTTTGTAAAGAGATAGCAGAATTATGGGATTGAATAGCAGTCATCTAGTCCCCTATAGTTCCCAACCTGGGACAAAGTGCTACAGCACAGGCACAGCAGGAGGACTGGGGAAGGAGCTCCAGAGGGCTTAACATGCAGTCCTTTCTTTACGTACTGCTGTCTCTGATTAATTCTCATTTAGATGTAGTAAGTGATGAGCAAGAAGAAGAACTCTGAATTTCTTGGGAAGCAGATCTGCTGCTTGAGATGCAAAGACTGGAAACAATTGATACATCACTGTTTGAACAGTTTTTAATGATGTAGGGATCATTGGAACAATCTTGGCTTATGAAGAAGATTACCATTTAAAGTCTCATTGCTTGCCATAATGCCTGTTTATGGTTACATACAATCATTTGAAGCATTTGGCAGCATTGAGGACCTCCAGTGGCCCTGTGCTTTTAGACTCAACTAAAGTATGCAAGACTGTGCCAGTCCTGGCCTTGTATTGCACCCTCAGTTGCTCCTTTTGTCCCCTTCTCTGTCCCTTGGTTTGTGCAGGAGCAACTGCACTATTACTAGGCTAAGGATACACTCCCTCCCCCTCACTGGTAGCTCCATTCCTTTCTCCCAGAAAAAGCTGGGATTTGGGCTGTGGCTGGTCTCTCTTTTCTAGGCATACTGCTTTATGTCCTATGTTTTATTTTCCTTATATCCTTGAAATGTTATGAGTGCAGAGCCTACCAGTGTTTGTACTGTGTGCAGTAGGATTCTGTTCTTGGCTACTTTTGGCAGTACCAAAACAACTTTAAGAGTAGGCAAAGTGTGAGGTGGTCTTTGTAAAGATTCTTTGGTGTATGTAGTTTTGGCATGTAGGTAAACAAGATGAGCTAATCACCACCAGCATGTATCTGTAATTTGTTTTCATATGTAGGTGTGAAGGAAGGCTGCCATATGCTGTGTGTATTGGTGTTCTGCCTTGACAGCCTTTATTTTAAGTTAGAGGAATTCCAAGGCAAACTACTATGCAAGAATAGCATTTCAAATACTTATCAGTACATACCAGCAGAATACCTTGAAAAAACATTGAGAGGCTGTAGAGCTCCAGGAAAGTTTTAAATTGAAAAATTAAATAACACTGTCGTCCATTTTTTAGAGCCCCCAATTATGTTGCACTCTTAGCAGCCTTTCATCTTTTAAGTATTTGAACTGGAGTCTTTCATAAGTAATATATAAAATCTGTTTTCACAGTAATGAATTTGTGGAGTTCTGAGACAGCTTAAACAGTGGCTTTATGATTTATTTTTTTTTTTTGTTTAATATGTAGTACACTTTCAGTCTTCTTGCCTCGATCTAAAATGTTCTTGTCCCCTTGCAGGCGTAAGTTAAAAGAATTACTTGTGCCCACAGAAGAATTTCCTTTAGGAACATTAACTCCTTGAGAGAATTACAGAAATGTTGCTGCTTTTGTGTTCAGATTTCAGGACATAGAATCATTGAGGTCAGAAGAAACCTCCAAGATCACCCAGTCCAACCTAGCACCCAGCCCTATCCAGTCAACTAGACCATGGCACTAAGTGCCTCATCCAGGCTTTCCTTGAACACCTCCAGGGATGGTGACTCCACCACCTCCCTGGGCAGCCCATTCCAATGCCAATCACTCTCTCTGGCAAGAACTTCCTCCTAACATCCAGCCTATACTTTCCCTGGCACAACTTGAGACTGTGTCCCCTTGTTCTATTGCTGGTTGCCTGGGAGAAGAGGCCAACCCCCACCTGCCTACAGCCTCCCTTCCTGCTTTTGTGTTCATATTTCACGACCTGTCTGTGCACAGCACTCTAGTGTGCTGTGATGGAAACAGGCACAGGCATCGATCCGCTTTTGTTAAAGGAGGCAGAGATGCATCACTACCACAAGATTACAGATTAAGGAGATGTTAACTCGGTGATCTGCTGACAGAAATTTGCTTTGTGTGGTTCACAGAGCTGAATTAGCCAGCAGATGGAAAGTTGCTTTTCTTCCTCGTTTAGTTCTCTGAGCTGACTTGCCATTGATCTAGCAAGTTGTAGTAGAAACTAGCCCTTGAGGAAACATGAAAATCAAGCTACAGCAGCCTCAAAATAGGTGTCAGATTTTAAACTTAAGATGGCCTAATGCAAGTTTCTAAGTAAAGAGGGAACTTTGTCTTTAATGTGTGTTGGTGCAAGTGGTCAAGTGTCCTAGATGGCTGGAGTAAAGAAATGGTGAAATACACAACCTTGCTGAAAGAAAGGAGAAAAAATATGAAAAATAGAAAGAATTTTTGAAAAATCCTTTTTCATACCTAGACTGCTGTCAACCACAGTCTTTCTCCATCTGTGTCTGGTTGGTTGGAGGTGTACACACCTGGGGAGAATTGAAAGTTCTGTTATTTTAGAAAGTTTTTTGATTTTTATTTTGAACTTTGCTTTGTTCTGCTATCAGTGTGACACATAGAGAAACACTGTGTGTCTTTCTATCTCTTTGTTATGTATATGCAGGGATAAATACAAGATTAATCCTACTGATCTCAAATTGAGGGATCAGAGAACAAGGTAATGTATGTGATGCCATGGTGAGCATAATTTTTGCTGCAGCTTGATCCATCTTTTCTCCTTATGTCACAAAATTTGATGAAATAGTCACCAAGCTCTTCACTCACCCCTCCTGACAGCTCTTTGTTGAGATGCGAGTGCTTTGTGTGAGAAGTCTTTACTAATTGACCAAAAAAAAAGTGAGAATTTTTTTGCCACATCCTTTTATAACTAACTAATAATCACTCCCACAGGAGCACTGACTGTCAGAAGTAGAGATTTGGTTTAAAATAAAAAACAGGCTTTTTTTCTTCAGTGAGCATATGAAGTCATGGGCAGGGAACAGCTGAACAGGAAACAAACATGCCTGGAAGAAACTGATGGTTTTACTACCTTTTGTTGTCCATAGTGAGATAAAAATGTAAATGAAACTTGAAATGTGAAAAAAAAAAAAAGAGGACAAGTTTCCATCCTAAATGAATGAAAAATTTAATACATGTTGAGCATTTAATTAGTTTCTGTGATTTTGAGTATCTCACTCCTGATGTTGAAAATTGCATCTTTTCAGTCACATGCTGATGCTAGGCTATGACTGAGGACTTCTCTCAGTGGTTTTATCCTGACAGTAATTGAAAGCTGATTAATCTAATTGCAAGTGATCTTTTGTTTTGCTGTTTCTTCCATAGTACACTATGTACATGCCTGGTGTTTGGGGTCAGAAGGGAAATAGTGGTGTCTATTTTCTAATTCAGTACAGTAAAGCTAGTAAAATATACAGGTTTTAACCTTATTAACAATAATCCACTTGTCAAAAGTGTAGTTTGAAGAGAGAAATAATTATAAAACCTTCTATTTAAAGCAGTTCAAAGGGCAATGAAACGTCAGATGTTTCTGATTTAACAGACAAGTGCCTTGGAGAAAGATCTGTAAAGTTCTTCTGTGTTATTCAAAGGTGAGGGTGTTCTTTGAAATTCTGAAACTCTGTGAAATTGTCTGTATTTAATTGAGCTTAATTAGCAAGCACTGAAACAAGTGTTGCAATTTTAATTCGTAAGGATTTCTTTCTGCTGCTTCTTGTGTGTATGGTAAACGTCCTGGTACCCAGGGAGGTGTAGTGCTTGCCTAGGAGCCAAGTGCTCCAACACCGTTCTGCAGCTGCCTGCAGAGGCAGTGACAACAAAGCCGCTGCAGCTTGGGCTTAGGGAGTGGAGCACTACTAGATTTGAAGGGGTTGAGTGCCCCTGGTAAATGCACTGTTTCCGTGGGAACAGGGGCAGGAGGACACTTTGTCTGGTGGGGACTTCTTAAATGAAACACTGCATCAGTTTTCTGCCCAGTAGCTCCCTGTGGTAAAACATGCTGCTGCTTTGTACTGAGTCCCTTTTGATCAGTGATGTCCATTATCTGCTGTTGTTATTTACCCACCTCTCTGCAAGCGGGGGTTGGTCTTAGTCGAATGCATGTATGTTGCTCTTTATGTTTGTGAATGGAGCCATATAATTTTTACATAACCTCGTTTTACTCTTCAAGTGGTGCAATTGAGAAGTGTGCTAGTTTGAAGCAGGCTAGAATGTTTTGGTGAGAAGAACTAGATTACAGGCTGTGAAAGGAAAACAGTGGTGATGTCTGCTTCACTCATAGGCTTGCTGAGATGTATAGGAACAAGAAATAGAAACATAGATAATCACTCTCACTGGGGCTGCTGGCTGAGCTGCATCTTACTCTAACCTCACCCTCCGTTTGGGACTAATCCACTTTGCTTCCTAACCCCCTGGCCGAACCTCCATTCTTCCTTGGGACTGTGGTAAGGTTGAGAGGGGTAGGGGGAAGGTGCAGGAGTGGTCGAGAGCCCCTCCTGGGGACTCAGATTTCTGGGAGGGGAGTTGTGTTTCTGTATTACCCTTTGTCTTGTATATTTCTGTATATAACTATATACTGTAAATATCTGCTTGTATGTTGTGCTAAGCTGTAAATATAAGCTTCATTCATATTTCCAGAGCTGGATGAGTCTAGTCCGGGTGATTTCTAAAGTGTGGGGGGGTGGGGAACACCCAAACCATCACAAGAAGCCAGTAAATTATTTCAAGAGTTGTACCATAGGATACCATACAACAAACCTGGCTCTACTGTATTGCCTTGTAATAAGTTTGCTACTTTTGATTAACGAAAAAAGCTAGTAAAATAGAACTGTTCTTTATTGCTACCTTGTACTGTGATTATGTCAGTATCAGCAGGGAGGAGGGTAGTAATAAAAAGTGACAGAGAAATGCTAAATTTTGGTGATTTATTGGTTGTTTAGGTTACTGGTATGTTGTTAATAGATACTACACTAACACTGGCCTAGAACTATTTTATCTATGGAGGTCTACGTAGATATCTTCCACAGTAAATACTGATGGCTTTTATGGATTAAGGAGATGCTTGAGTACAGCAGGTGTATACAACCAAAACAGGGCACCAGTGTAATGTTTACAGTTTACAAATAGAATAATATTTTGTTGTGTTTAAAAAAAGGGTATTTCACTGACCTACTGAACTCTTGATATTTATAGATATCAAGCTGGTAAGGAATCGACTAGTGTTGCAAACAATGTTGATGTTTTCATTATGTGTTTATTGGGAATTTCTTATTGTGTCCCGAAGCTCTTTTTTATCAGAAGAGGCTGGCATTCTGTTCCAATTAAAGAATGCTCCACACTGGAAACAAAAAGTGAATTAATACAATTATTTTTGAATAATTTACATAACCTTAATTGTGTTCATCATTTTTGAAAGGCTGATGTTTATAGTGTTCTGATTGATTAGCAGTGTATTTATAATTCAAATTGCTACTGGTAATATACTCCTGCACCTGCAATCCTGAGGAGCTCTCTCCCAAATAAACATTTTGTAGAACAAGTGTGTTCCCTTGGTGAGGAAAGGTATTGCATCTTTGCTATGTCCACATGCAGTACTGAAGTATCTCCTTTCCACACTCCCTAAACCAAATGAGTTTTAACTCTGGTCATGTTACTTAATGGTGTATTCAGTAGTGTAAAAACAGATTTTCCTTGCATTTTTTAACCTGTTAAAATCGGGAACTATGGGCTTTTCACTGAAGTCACTTGAAGAATGCCAGCAGTCTCAGAGGAAGGTGAGGCCTATGTGGTTTAGCTCAGAAGAGATCTTGCAGCCGTTTGCCAGACTGTTGCCTTGCACCCCTGCCCTGCCTGGGAACAGAGTGCTGGGTACAGAAGTGGAGGAGGGTTGTGGTGGATTTTTCCCCTAACATGGCTGTGGGAATTGAAAGGAGAGGAGTTGGCACCATCCCTGTCCATTGGACCTTCTTGATAGGTGGATGAGAGTGGTAGCTGATACAATCACTAAACCTTTCACAATGCTTCCCTGTAATTAAACAGGTGAAGACCTGGAGGTGTTGCCCCTTTGGGGTGCTGTGATTTCTGTGTGTCATTTTGCCTGAACCCAACTCGCTTCTAACCAGCTATTAAGGCAGTGGCTTTCCTTGTGACCTGTTTGCTCTCAAGAAGTGTCACCCAGCACTAGGGCAGGTGCTTCAGGGATCCTTGATGCAGCAATGACACAACAAAGTTATTATTGCAGTCAAAATTTTGTTTGGTCTCGGACTCTGCAAACTGGGTCCTCTGACAAGTACTCAGAGCCAAATTCCTCTGTATATCAGGTCGTTCAGCAGTATTCTAGACCTTCTGCACGCCATCACATTTGAAGCTATCAGCCCTAATGGAGCTGAAGGCACCCATACAGAACTGCCCAGCCCTTGGCAGCAGTGACCGGAGGGGGCAGGTGGCAGTCCAGTGGAGACAGCAGGGCCAGCTGTGCCACCCCTGTGCATTCCAAAGGGCCCAGCCAGCTGGAATCCCCCCAAAAAGGTGAAATAGGGATGTGACCAATCCCAAGAGTCCAGTGGGATTGTGGTGGTGGTGTAGCTGCCATGCAGCTTGCCTTTCTGGGCTGCCTGGCAGGTAAGCTACCCCATCTTACAGCTATCAGAAGAGTGTCTGTGACCTTGTTTGTTAAATTAATTTTATATTATAATTTCTGTTAAACTTCCATTTGAACTTCAGGGAAGAAAGGAAGATGTATAGCGCTTAGAAACTCAAGCGTGCAATGAGGCGACCATGTGCTTGAGCCTGCAAGAGCAGTGGTGCAGGGCCAGAGTGCTGCTCTGGGCTCTGCTAGCCACCAGTGAAAAGTACTTGAATGCATTAAAAAAAAAAGAGTAAGTATAGCATCAGCATTCTCCTAGTTTACCTTCCTTGGTTTTGCTGCTACACATTTTGGAGGCTTTTGAGTCTGCAGTTATTTCCATTTGTCAGTTCTTGTTGGTCTTTTCCACCAGTTTGAGTTTTTCAGGCGATCCATACCATTGGCTTTTGCAGCATCCTGCATCAGTAAGGGTAGAGTGTCAGAATCTAATACAGCATTTAACATGCTAAGCTGTGAAATGATGAGGAAACTCATCTTTGTCCAGATCAGGAATTCACTCCTTTATTCTCATCAGATCACAACTGATCTTATTTATTGTATTCTATAGAGCAAATGCCCAAGTGGATTTAATATCCTACTGTTACCTACAGTGCTTTCAGTGCCTCGGTCCTGCATAATCTCAAATTTCTTTTTCACGAGTAACAGCTTCTTTAGAAATTGACTTTTCATAGCAGAAGCGAGGTTGAGAAAACAAACCTTTTGGTGGGCAGGAGTTATAGAACTTTTGGAGTCATGATGGACTTTGATAATGACAACATGAGTAGTCACTTTAGAAACAAACTAAATACACCATAAGTTTTGGATTTTTGTTCTTTCTTGGTACTGGAGTAAAATGCTGTGATTTGTTGGTATCTGTCTCTAAGGTGGTCTATGTGGCTATATGTAGTTGTGGGACGTAGAAGTGACCTGGTGAGGAATGCAATGTGAACCCCTGGGCAGTATCTCTGTAATGTAGCAGTAAGATACAAAGAGTTTTCTTTGTTATTGGAATCAATCTTTCCTGTATGCTTTGGACAAATAACAAACCCAAAACCCGACAAATTGTATGCTGTGAGAGCTTAGTTGTATGGCTGAGGAAAGGGGACAGGCTCCATATGAAAAAGAGCAGTGTTTCTACCTTATTGTTTGAAGAGGTGTGTGTGTGTCGCTGAAATACGCATTGGTAAATATGAGCTGACACATCTCTAGCAACCAAATTATAAATGAGTGGAAGACCTGAAAATGTCACCTTCTCCTTTAGAAGCACTTCAGGATTCTTTTTCTTTACCTTTTTTTTTTCCTCTCCCCCTTTTCTTTATTTGCCTACAAGAAGAAATGAATATATAAGCTCCCTTAAACGTTTGTCTCATTGTTTCAGTATACATAGGATTTATCTTAGGATATAACTGTTGACACTTCTCTTAAATATCAGAGGAGATTTGATGTGCTAATGTTTTTATAGAGAGAGTGTATACATACCTTAAAATAACACAGAGAGAGAAAGTAATAAATCAATCCTTCAGACTTTGTGTATATGATGACATTGCCTAACCAGCTGTGTCTGTTGTGGTCTTTTCATGATTAGTTCAGAAAATGCAATAAATTAACATCTTAAGATGAAGATGTTGTGTACAATGCTTATTATGCAAAGTGTTTGTCATTGCCTGACAAGAGAACTATGCTATGTCAGGTAGCGTGGCAGGAAAAGTGCTTGAACCACAACTGTAACCTCCTCTGCTCATGGAGAGGCTTCTAGGGTGTCAAGTGTGCTGTTGGCTGAGAACAGTGTCTTCTAATTTATTTAGATTCATTGGGAATTAATAAATTTTGTTTGTTTTCCCAGAACTGTAACACAATTCACTGTTTGCCTGGAACTGTAGCACAATGTACACCAAGCCACATGTGTCTGAATCAATTGTTGATGAAGCTGTGTGCATGTTATCTGATCAGTTACTAGTAGAGGCTGAAAGGAAGATCCTTGTGAAAGGCCAGATTAGCTGAGGCAAAAATAAAATACTTCTGTATAGAGTGGGTGGGTTTGTTAATATATGATTTTGATGTCTACATCAATGTGAGTTTGGGCAGCAGATTATGTAGTCTGTCATTGCTTAATCTCTCTGTGTGCCTGAAGCTGTGGAAGAGTCAGTGAGCAAGTGATGTTTTTCAGAAGTAGTGTGTCTGGTATAAGCTTTCAGGAGAGACTGGGAGGAGATGATAGAAATATGGTGGGTGGAGATGCATATGTGTGCCAGGCTGGACCAAGAAGCTTCCATTCTTACAGAGGCATAGATTGGGCAGCCAGGGAAACTCTGCACTCTATTGCTGTCCCAAATGTGTCTTGCCTTTGCAATATAATAATTATGTATGTCAGTTGGTAGCACTACAATTTTACAACATCATAGTACCCTCCACTCCCAAGAGTGCTTTTCTGTGTTTTTAAGCATATTCAACCCTAAATGTTTTGGAACAATTCAAAATGCTCACTAATGGTAGCTTGCTAACCCTGAGAAAACCATGTCAGCACAGGGCACTGCTGAAGCATATTCTTAAGTCATATTGAAGTCAGTGCATTTAAACACAAATGTTCATGCTTTCCTGAATGTGTATGTTTATTGTTGGCTGTTCTGAAATACTTTTTTTTGTTGTTGTTGTTTTAAAAATTTATTTAATTAAAACTTATTTAGAGTACAAAAAAAAAAAAGTGAGGTTTGGAATACTTTATATATTTAAAGTGTTATCTTTTGTTTTGATAGCTGATTGCTGTTTATGAAGAGCAAGAAACTCACCACAAGACTGATGGTACCAATGGTGACTTGACAGACAGAAATAGCCCAGACTCCTTTGAGACTGAGGTAGCAGCTCAGCTGGCTGCCTTTCAGCCCATTGGTGGTGAGATTGAAGTGACTCCTTCTGCCCTAAAACTGGGTATGTATATCTTACATGGTTATGTCTGTAGTTTAAGTCTACATATTTAAATCATCTTTTTGGTACCCCATTGTTGGCCTCACAAGTCAGTGAAGACAACTGTAATCTCAGAAGTTGACCTTCTGAACAATACATGCTGAAGGCTGCAACTGAGCGTGGCAAACTTGCACCTGTGACTTCTGCCCTGCTGTGTTTTATGCCTGTCTAAACATTTGAGAACCCTTCCTTCTCTTTCCTGTCTTTGAGTAGATTGCTTCATTGTAGTCTTTGAGAGCCAAAACCTATGCAAAGTATTTTCTGGTAATAAAGTCAGTGAAGAAGAAACCGCAACATTTTGGTTTAGGAACTTGGGTTCTATGAGTGTAAAACTGCTGTGTGCAACTACTTCTACTGATTATCTGAGCTAGTGCCCTGTTTCGGGGGTGGGAGGTAGAAAGAAGGAAATGCTTGTTGCAAACAGTTCAGCTCTTTGTCTTTGAAGTTGCACAGCAGGGGCTGCATGCCTATCTGACTTTTCAGGTGAACAGACTGTGATTAGGAGAGACTTCTGCTTAATTCCTTCTTATATCAGAGGCTACTAAGTGAAGTGCTGCAATGCTGGTCCCCTGTGTTATTTCAGTGTGCCTGGAAGGCCAAGAGTTCAGACACTGGTTTCCAATTATAAAGTGCTAGAGTCTTGTGTGTTGAACACAAAGCAGTTTGAAATACTTCCTTGAATTGAGAGCAGGGTAAGCTGTCACCTAGACAGCAGATACAGAAGCTTTCAAAAACAGATTGAAGATGAATCCTCTTACACTCTGCCTGTAGAGCAGGACCACACTGACAGTATTTAGCAAAAGAATAATGATTAGGACAGACTTCTCTGTATTCCACCAGGGCTCATCACCCAATTCATTCCATGTTCTTGAGGACCGCTGGCAGTCTTCTAATGATGTGCAACAACATTTTTGAGTGTAAGTGGGTGGGCTAAGGGTAGAATTACTGTCTGTAGTTGTGCTGCTCTCATGATGTAGTCTGATGACAACTTCAAAAATTGAATGTTCGTGTGTCTGTTTATATTAATTGCCTTTTTAAAGGAAAAGCTAACAAAACCATCAAACTAAAATTAATAGTGAGATTGGCTGAATGAGGCTATGTAAGGTAACTTCTCTTGGAGGTGGAAAGGTTTGTGGCAAAAGGTTCAGTGGTTCAATGGTTTTCCACTTCATTTATTACATATATTTTTAATAACACTGTAGGAACACATTTTAGCATGTTTCTGAAAGTAGAGATTGTTCTCCATGTACTTCTGAGCCATGTTTTGGGAAAAAATAAATCATTAAAAGTGGTTTATTTAGCATACTCTTCTACATAAGCTGAGGGTTGGAGAGAAGAGTACTTGAGCTTGATGCAGTTTTATGTAGGACAGTTAAAGGCTAGAACTCAGGAACTCGCCACTAAGCTACCAGGTACTTCAATTTTCATAGCATTTATGGAATCTTTCTACTATAGAGTGTATAGGAGGTAGAATCATAGAATCAACCAGGTTGGAAAAGACCTCCAAGATCATCCAGTCCAACCTATTACTCAGCCCTGTCCAATCGACTAGACTATGACAGTAAGTGCCCCATCGAGACTTTTTTCTTGAACATCTCCAGGGACAGTGACTCCACCACCTCACTGGGCAGCCCATTCCAATGGCAAATCACTCTCTCTGGCAAGAACTTCCTCCTAACATCCAGCCTATACCTTCCCTTGCAAAACTTGAGACTGTGCCCCCTTGATCTGTTACTGATTGTCTGGGAGAAGAGACCGACCTCCACCTGGCTACATACTCCCTTCAGGTAGTTGTAGACAGCAATGAGGTCACCCCAGAGCAGCTCTTTTGGTAGGCTTGATAGCCTGAAATAGGCTTATACATGTACTGGCTTGCCCAGATGTATTTTTCTGCTCTTCCTCCTCCATGTTTTGAGGAGAAGCAACTGCAGGAAGAAGGACATGGAGCCTGGAGCTGGAGCCACTGATTCTAAGAACTCTGGCCTGCCTGGATTTGTTTACAACTTGTGGTAAACAAGGTACACACACTTAGCTTGTGCCTGCCTTGTGCAAGGCCTATGTTTTTCCCAAATCAAGGAAAAGCAAGCCTATGGCTTCACCTAATATGGTCAGGCTTGGCCAACTGTCATTCTAATTGGCTATTCTGTGTCCAAAGGCCCATTAGTCTCAGCTACATTGATAAAAGTTGATACACTGGTAAACACAATGTGTGCTCTGCCATTGTACTTGTGCATGTTACCTGCTGCTGCTGTTGCTCTCTGTTTCTGGCAGTATACAGCCTTGCTGCCTTATTGTTTGCCTGGAAGCTCCATTGCCTCGAGTTAACCAAGAACAGGCTCTAAATGCCTGTACACGATTTGCCGGCATAGTCAGCGTGACATCTTGCTGAGACTGCACATTGCAAGACATCCTGCTGCCATGGAGGCAGCGAATTAACATGGCTGAGTCAGGAAATATATAAAAATAGAATTATTTTCCTGGAACCCTACCCCCAAAACTCTATACAAAATTTAGTTTAGTTTATTAGCAGACTCAGTTCAATCGGGAATATCTTACAGAGGATATTATAGATAAATTTGTCTATTTGGGAAGTCAGGAAATGGAAAAGGCTAAGCTATAAACACAGCTTTACCCCACTATCAATCAGGCTGAGCAGAAGATTAAGGGAAAACCTACTCACAGATGTGAGCTAGGCACTCAGCAAAGATCTCTTGCTGGATTCTTTCTGCAGGAGCAGCCTGTGATATTACCAGCAATGTCCAATGATAGAGATCCATGCCACAGAAGTCCGAGGCGAGTCACAGAGCTGCTGAACACAGAAATGTCTCAAGCGCTTCTTCCTGAGTGGGATGGTCACAAGATGATGCTACTGTCACAATGGCAGGGAGAGAGCTCAAAACTGTTAGGGTCCCCAGTCTCAAGGGCAGCCAGCAATTAACTACTGATAGGGTCTGAGAGAGAGCAGTCCAGGTGATGCCAGCTCTCTTTCTCAAACGACCTGAGGCTTGCAAAGTCTGATGGTTTGCATAGAGTGAAAAGAGTGAGGAGAGCCATACAAAGCAGGGACGGTCCAGTCGTGGCAGGAACTTATCCTGTGTGGTGGCAGGGGACTCTCCAGAGGGGAACTATCAAGGCAGGACAAATCCCAGGGTGGGAAGAACCCTCTATCCCTTTCTCTAGACAAAGTGTCCAATTACTATTACTTGGCATGAAAATACAGGCAATCACCAGCCTGATTTCAGCGCAGGCTTCTGCATGGGTCACCCTCATGGTGTAAGGACCCTTTGCTGCCCCCGCTTCAAGCCCACAGGGATGGGGGAAGCAGGTTTTTGCACTTTTCTTCTCCCACAGAGAGGGAGAAGAGAGGAATTTGGGGTATCCAGGACACCTGCCTGCACCTGAAAATCTTCTGCCAAGACAGGAAGTCTTGGAGATACATAAATCATCCAGAGGAGCCAAGGGACAAGGTCAGAGATTGTCTGCCTACTTTCCTCAGCTTGTGAAGACTGGGAAGAATCAGAAGCCTCAGCAACAAGACAGTAACAGAATTCCCTGAGAGTGTTTGGGTACTGTCTGAAGCTGTAGCTAGCCCTACAAGTCAGGAGGTAATATTTTGTGAGTGAATATTTAAAGCCTTTTTGTGATTCACCATTGCCTTCTGCCATAAGCAGAAAGCAGCTCCTTGAGTCCATCTAGTGGGCAAGCGGTATATTGACCACAAGCGGTATTTGGCCGCAAGAACCTTCTCTTCCAGTCCAATGAATGTTTATATATTGTTGCCAGCTATTTCTATTATCTGCAAAATGTTTCCATGACCGTGTGGAGAACTGATTATTATTAAAATTAGTGATTGGGAGTGGCAAGAGTTCTGAATACCAAAATTAATAAACAATATTAATTTTGGAGAAAAAAAATATCTCTTATTAATTTCCTCTCCATAACAGCAACCAGTTAGGCTTCTGTTTAATTTTCAGAGCAATACTAATATATATTTGAACTTTAACTGAGTGCTGGCTTCTTAAAATAGAGAACATAAATATAATGGGTTTCTCTCAATGGTTCTCTTTCAGATTGTACTATTTTACAAGGTAAATGAAAGATTTTTCTACCTGCCAGCCTCATAAACTCAGTCTGCATTCTGAAATGTTTTTTTTTTTTCCTCTCCTGGGTTTTACATCATGGATTAAAGTTTTTTAGACTTCATTTTTGCCTTTATCTTTTCTGTACAACTCCCTGGACTTTAAATTATATCCTATTTCTGCTAGAAGCAAGTTAAAAGGTAAATAAAGAAATGGAGGCACAATTTGTTTGTATCGATAACATCGATGCGTGAACCTCAGTAGTCTGACTCTGTGTCTCATTATTGAATTGACTTGCACTTGCTAGAAGAAATAAATAATGTTTAAATGATCTTATTTTGGGAGCAAGAATGTGATTGTAAGTAGTGAGCATGCATTGCTTTCTGTGGTGGAGCTGTGCTTCAGGAACCTCTCAGAGTGTGTTTACCTTCCAGAATATTGTCGCAGAATGCTTTTAGGAACGAAGTGCAGGGAGTCCATTGCTGAACAAATTGTCAGACTGAAGAAAAATTTTGCCTGTTAATTTTGGCTGGATGTTTTGTATTCTGTGAAACCAGATGCACATTTTTCTGTAGAAATAGTCCCTTCTCCTGCCTGCCATAAAGGCTGTTGTGTGTTAAGCATTATTTTTGGACTTGTCATGCACGAGGGCTGGGGCAGACAAGAGACAAATGACAGATGCTTTCTATGAAGCCCTTTTCCTTCCCAAAGGGGAAGTGAAAGGGAATAAGAGAGAGATTTATGGATTAGAAAAGTAAAACTAATTTAATTAAAATCATAATGATAAAACGAAATGTATACAAACATACAAAACCAATATTGAACCCAGCCTTGTGATGGCTTTTACTGTGGACAGGCACTAGGGAAGTCTCAGAGTGGACTCAGTGGCAGATGGGAAGCACATTCAGGTGCTAGATTCTGAATCTGTGTTTGGGAGCACACAAATTGAACAGAGTCCTTCTCAGATGCTGGCTGTTGAAGAGGAGAACTTGACCCTCATCCCTCAGATTTATTCTGAATATGACACATATGGAATACTTTAGTTACTTTAGGGTCATCTGTCCTGTCTACTCCTCACCATAGATATGGGCCTTACTTTCAGTACCTGCAACATGGTACGGAAGATTTAGCAGTGACTATGTTATCCACAAGAGCAAGTATAAGCAAGAAGGTTTCTTCACACCCATCCTTGGCACTAACTGTAAACAACAGCATTATCACCACTAGAACCAGACACAGTCTGTGAAAATGTGCCATTAACTTCAGAAAGTGCAGTTATTTAGAAGAGACTGAGCTGAAATTAGTTCTGTTCCAACTCAAACTAGGACAGAAGACTAAACTTAGCTGCTTCACTGGAGCCAGATCATAACTGACAATTAATTGTTTTTGCACAGTTTCCACAAGGCCTTGATATTGTCTGGAATTAGATGTCGTCTCTGACAGTGTTCCATTGGTGAAACATTTGGAGATCTTTGTATGTAGATGGGAATTTACTGGGTTAACTAGCACTGGTTTCTGTTGGGGGTGGTTTGGAATGTGTTTTGTTTCTTTTGTTTGGTTTGAGTATATCATAGCCCAGTATTTCTCTTTGACCAGAGATGGTAGCTGAGAAATATTTGCAGAATAGGGACTTGCCTTTGCAGACCTTGTTGACCAATTGTCTTTATGCCCTGTTCCAAGCTTCTGTTTTGTTGCTGATGTATGATTAAACAGTCATTCTATCATCTTAAAGATAGTTTTGCAGGGGTAGTGGGTAACATTCTTGTGTATTGTGTTAAGTTCTTCAGAAAGCACAGGATTGATGGAGTTATGTATATTAGGGGTGCTAACATTGCATGCAGGTAATCCTATATGGGGTTCTCCAGATAATAATTTGAGGGGATTGAATACATATGTGAACTGGCAATCTAGAGTAATAGAACAGAACGTGATGGTAGCAGCTAATGGGCTATGTGTGAATTGGTATTATCTTCCTGAAATGTTCTTAAAATGTTTCGATCTAGACACTTCAGCTTCAGATTAGAGGCTTTTACTATGTCTTTTCCAAATAAATAGTTACCCACCAGTAATCTACTCATGAAACGGGTGCACCCATGATATTTTAAGCAGTGGCCTGCAGGCTATTGCTAAGCTAATGGGCAGTGACAGTGTGCTTCTTCATAGACCACGGGTATATAAGAAATGCTTTGTGTGATAATTAGCTTCAATGGCACACTAGCTGTTCATGCAGAACATGAGACATGCTTCAGAAATGTTCCTTTCTGTTTGTTTTTTTTTTTCCCCCTTAAAAAGCACTAGTGCGTCCTTAAAACTTCTCAAGTATGTAACATGCCAGTGCAACTGCTTTGTTTTTAGTAGGAGAGTGTTGAGTTTCTTATAAGGCTTTGCAATTAAATGAGCTGAACTGTCTGGAGCTTTTAATGTTCTGTCAGCCCTCAACCATCTTGTGATTTTCTGTGCATTGTAAGCACAATATTGATCCTTCTGGTTTCCTTTTGTGCCTAAGAGTTTAGTGTTCTTTTCTAGCGGTTTTCCCTGCATAACAGGTTGTGAAACAGGAAAAGAGGAGTAAGAGATGTAGCCTTTTCAGTGCAAAAGGAGACCACTAATTTATTTATGGAGCTGGAAATGCCTTCATTACTGGCTCAGTCTTTCGTTTGCACACGCTTAGTTGTTGCTTTTCTCTTGCTGCTTGCCTTGGTGTTAAGTAGACATGATTTTGCTGTGAGGAAGACTGACAGTATTTGATGATACATGTCACTTCTGAATACTAATATAGGGGGAAAAAAAGAGATGTGCATAATGGTATTTTGTTTGTTTTAATTATTCTTTGCTCTTTCTTTGTACTCGTTTTTCAAGTACGAGCATTATGGGAATCAGATAAAATTAAGTTACTTTAATTGTTGACTATTACGATGAATTTGTTACAGTGAATTTATACCAGTGATAAAATGGAAGTTAGGTAAAGAAGTAATTGTTTATAAAGTATACTTACAGCAACTTGTAAAATTATCTTGTAAACTACAAGAATTTAACTCCTGCCTGTCGAACTTTTTACAGCCCAGTGAGGCAGGTGCCTTGCTTCTCTCAACAAAAAGGCTTACTTTGGTATTTCCAAATTTACATGCTTTTGCTTCATAGAAAATCTCTGGGAGCAAGATTTTCTTCTTTTGTATGTATGTGTGCACATACATACACATGTGTACCAACACCACTCCCCATCCAATCAACATTCTAGGCAAGTGGAAGACTTGGGTTCAAGTGTGGGTTGGAATGGCTGATTATAGTTTTTCTCCTAAAATAATGGTAGTTGAAGTTCAGGCTACATTGAGACATTTTTTGATCAGTCAGTTCTTTCAGCTCTGAACATTTTATGTAGTTTTGCACAGGGACAGTTGTTTGCTGAAAAAACCTGAGCATGGTCTCCAACCCTTAATAGGTTTAGTACGCAGTAATAACAGCCCTGGCTTAGAAAGTTTTGATTTCCCATTTTGATGCAGTTCTTGGTTATGTGGCCATGTAGCTCTTGGAATTTCCTCAAAGCTGTTTGTTGGCTTCTGATAGTGAAAACACTTAATCAGCATAATGTATTCCTGCGGTTTTGGTCTTGCTCTAACTTTAAGCATGCTTCATGGGGTTGTTCAAAACACTTAATTTGAGTGACCCTATGCATTGGAGTTACTGTGTCAGTCAACAGAGCTGCTTCCATTGGCAGTGTCCTAGTTTGAAGTTCAAGGAACTTGAGGACAAGGTTTCTTGCAGGGATTTTTGGAAGTTGTTCACTTGGTAGGCCTGATAGGGCTTAAATTGTTATCTGCTGGATATGGATGTCTTCTGTTTCTGTGTGACTCCAGAGCTCAGAACGAATTCCCTCTCTTTCTCACCTGCTTTGAAGTGGAAGACTTGTAAGCAGCCTTGGGTGGCACTTTAAACAGCATATATATGGCTGTTTCTCTTTCAAGTTAGTGTTGAGATCCTGTGAATATACAGACAGCATGCTTTTAAATACAGAGGAAGCCACATGATTATGGGTTTCTAAAAGTTATAAACCCAGATACGACCTGAAGCCATTCATTTGGTGAGGAGAATTTTGCTATTGTTTGTATACAGCATACCTGCTGTGTCAGAGTAAATAGGAAAGACACTTTTTCTTGTATAAAAAATACCCTGTTTATCTTAATGTTGCAATGTCAAATTATTGGCTGAGTGCTGTGATGTTTGTCAGTACATTGACTGCTCTACATGCATATAATAATTCTCTGCTGTATGATTCAGAGAAAATTAACATTTGAAAATTGGTAAGTTTCAAAAGAAACGTATTATACAAACACATGCTGCCTTCTGTGATTTGAGGCAGTACTGCAAATATGACTTTATTCTCTTTCCCTGCACCAGAAGGTTGCTCTTGTCGTAGTGATATCAAACATTCTGTGCTGTTTGTCATAGGTGTTGTGAGAATGACACCGTGCTCGATACATTTTTCTCCTCTGCTGTGCTCAGTTTAATCTCCTTTAAAAGAATTGTGATGATCAATTAAAGTCTACTTGTGTTCCTAAAACAAATGGTTCTGCTCTGAGGCAAGCTATCAGTTTGAAGATAACTTTTCATTTCAGTCAGATTGTGGGCTTGGTATATTTTGACCTCATGACTTATGCTTGGTATTACTTAGTTGTCCTTGATTCATGGAAATGAGCCTTGCACCAGCATAGCTAAAGTTTATCTTAGTCTTGCAGCAAAACAGTACAGCAATGGTTTCTGTAAAGATCACACAAACATATATATATACAAAAAATAAATTTCCATGAGTTTCTCTGCTTTTGGGTTGTCCATTTAGAAAATAAGCCAGGCTTTTCTTCTTTTCTCTGTACCCAAGATTTTAATAGTAGTGTTGGTAATAAATTTATGTGCATAACTCATTACCAAAGAACCCCTTTTCTTTTTAATAAACTCCCTGCCTCTGATTTCCCCAAAGATTGTTTCTCATTAATTATTCCTCTTGTCTCTATTCCCTTTGCACTTGCTTTAATATGCCTTACTTTGGGGCAAGAGGCTATCCCCGTGAAAACATGTTAAGTAGGGAGAAAAATAGTTTTCCCTTGCAAGTTACACATTTTCCTGTAGTAGCTCTCTAGCTGAGATGTTCATTTCCAGCCTTATTGCCTCAGGGAAGCTTTTGAGGAAGGTGACAAATGGGACTTAGAATGATGGAATAAATTCTGTTAGAAAAGCATGTGTTGGTTTTTGACCTGCTTTATTCAACATCAGTGCTTTTCCTCAGATTTGTGCTTGGCTAATTTTACAGTGTTACTGGGTTTGTGAGTCTGTGTATTGCTATGATGCCTAGCTAGTTTCAAAGGTGGTACCACCTCCTAAAAAGTAACAGACCAACCCACTTAGCAAGCTAAACATTAGCAGCTGAAGGTTTTGAAAGGCTACAGTATAATAAACTGGAGGGCAGCAGTGTAATCTCTCAGTGCACCGTAGTGCTAGGTAAGACAAATGAGTGTGGATGTGTATTTATAAATCCTTACGATACCATGTGCTGTATTAGCTCTGAGGCAATATGGCAAAATGTGTATTGCAGGTTGAAAATGAGCCTGCTAAGCTTGGCTGATGGATAGTTTTAAGCTGTTCAAGTAAAAAAAGAAGGGAAAAAAAGACATTCAAGTAAACGTTGTGAGGTAGTAGATCACCTTTCTTTCTTAAGAAACCAAACTAACAGAGTTTTGCAATTTTATTTTAAGTTTTTTTCCAATATTTGTTTGCCAAGGATTGTTTACTGCTTCCTTCCATATGGACATGTTCCAGTGTACAGATGAACCTTCTAGTATTTGAAGGAGGCCTACAAGAAGGCTGGGATTTATAAAATCTTGTAATGACAGGACAAGGAATAATGGATTTAAATTGGAAGAGGGCAGATTTAAAACAGGTGTTAGGGAGAAGTTCTTTACAGTGAGGGTGGTGAAACATTGGCACAGGTGGCTCAGGGAGATTGTGGATGCTCTCTCTCTGGAGGTGTTCATGGCCAGATTGGATGAGACGTTGAGCAACCTGTTCTAGTAGGACATGTCCCTGCCTGTGGCAGGAGGTTGGAACTAGATGATCTTTGAGGTTCCTTCTAACCTAAACCATTCTATGAACCCATCTCTACTGATGACTTTCACAGAGAAGTTACAAATAACACTTAAATCATTCAATCAGTTTGCCCATTGCCATTTATTTCTTTCTCGTTGCTCTCTGTCTAACTTGCCTTTTCCTACTTGGAAATGCCACTTCAACAGATACCTAGAATCTCAGCCAAGTGAAATGGACAGTTGTGTGTTTACTACTCCCGAGCATAGCTGGCAAAGAATGTACGTCCCTCCCAATGTGTTTCACAGTTTTTGTCATAGACACACTGCCTGCTGTTTCCCTTTCTTTGTAACTCATTACCTCATTAGAAGGAAGTCTGTTTACCATAGACATTAAGTAAAGGAAGAATGTGGTATGTTCATAGAAAGATGGATCCTGTGGAGTATTTTTTAAGTCATCTCCATTCCTGGAGGTGTTTAAGGCCAGGCTGGTTGAGGCTTTGGCCAGCCTGACCTAGGGTAGGGTCCCCCGCCCATGGCAAAGGGGTTGGAACTAGATGATCCTTGTGGTCCCTTCCAACCCTGACTGATTGTATGATTCTAAATACTACAAACCCCTATACTAATACCATAATTTGTGACAGTCTTTTAATATATCAGTAAAAGATTAAGGAACTATATTTTGCCATTCTACTACTGGCAATAAAATGCTGCCAATGTGATATTTGAGCTGTACAGTTTAGCTGCCAAAGCTCTAAAGAAAATTAAACCATTGGACTGTGGAAAAGTGACTACATAAGCACCTGTAACTGATGTTAGCTGAAGTGCTAAACCGCCTTTTGGCAATGTGGCCTCATTTGCAGGTGCACAGAATATTTTCTTTGTGTCAGTTTATTCAACTAGTACAGTTCATTAAGTGTTTCATTTGAAGTTGAGAAATGGGCTGGGAATTGAAATAGAAGAAATGCTTATTTTCACCTTTCAATCTGTGAATAATAATGAGGTGTGAGAGTCTGAGATCTATTAGTTTTAAAATCTTATAGGATATGTTAGCCTAAAATGATTGATTTAAATTCTGTAACTACAGATAATATACTGCTGAAAAAAACAGTCCATTTAATAAGATGAATGCTTTTTTTCTGTCCAGCAAGTTGGATGACTAAGAGCAGTGTTTTCAAATACATCCAAAGTTTAGTCTTTGTACATCTGAATGCCATATGAAAAAGAAGGCCTGGCCTGTGGTGGAAAATGTTGATTTCTATTGGTAATAGCCAGTGTGTTCTCACAAGGCTTTTAATCAGCCTGCATTAAGAGTGGCACATTTTGCTGGGGTTTGGATTGGGTGGGAAAAAATTATAAATCACTAATTCACTGAATCACAGAATGTCAGGAGCTGGAAGGAACCTCAAAAGATCATCTAGTCCAACACCCCTGCCAGTGAGTGAAGTGATTAATCCTTGCATCAGAAGGATTCTGCTGCAAGTCTTTCCCCTCTGCCTGGTCTTTTTCATGTGGTATGTGTAGTCAAGGTCTTTTGGAATGGAGTCATGGTGCTCTGAGCACTCCAGTAGCTCTGCCTGTGCCCCCCCTGTCTCCTGCAGCGGGAGCTGAAAATAAGAGCACTGTATTGACAAAGGTGAAAAGATCCTGGAGTTACTCTGGATCTGACATAGATTGTGACCAGAAGAAAATAATACTTGGTTAAGATCCAAACTCAAGTCTTGTCCTTCAGCAGGAAATTTTCTTGAGAGAAATGTTGAAGCAGGGAAAGATTTTTGAACCCAAAAAATTAGACTGGAGTTATTACTGAAATAATGTATGTAGATGACTTCTATGTGTCCACCTCTGAAACTCCAAAAGCTGTAAATGTAGATATTCTGCAGTTGTTTCCTTAGCCACTGTTTCTGACAGTGACCACAGCAAGGCTATTTAATTCCGACTGTAAAAACTGCGAGAGCAGTTCTTGTGCTTTGTAACTGGGCTCTGACTTCTTATGTTATAGCACATGCAACCAGACAAAAATGTTGTTCTGAAATGTGTGACACCAGAGGTTTAAGCCTTTGCTGGATTTTACTTGTAGATTATTGTGGTTTTTTTCTTTGTAAGAAAAATTTAACCTCAGTTAGAGTGATCGGAAAATAGTTTGTCCTGCACTGGGTTAATATGTAAAAGAGAGAAGTTGTTGGAAGTGGATTTCATTTTTATAGATTTAAGTCATTTATCCTAACTGTTACATCATCCTAGTTCATAAATCTAATTTTGGATCCACAGGAATTAAAAAAGTGCAGGATGCACTTTGGAAAGAACAGATACAGAACTGTCTGAAATTGTATTGACAGGTGCTATTAGGAGCAATTTGAGTTAGCTTCAAACATAAAAGTCACAGCATCAGAGCATTACAAAGTTAAAAAATAAAGCAGTGTCACAGTCCTATCAGAAGGTAGACCATAGAAGCTAACATCACCTACACTTGCACTATATGGCAGAACCACTACGTGATGCCTCGAGTGGTGGCAATGAATTTGAGGATGACCAGAATTACTTTGAGTGAGTGCTGACTGGCGGAGTTGTCAGTATGCCTCTTACTGTGAAAATTATCAGACTGAAAGAAGAAAAACAGGCATATATTAATGACCTTTCCTATGTTTAAATACAAATTGCTACCTTGCTTGTAGTATTTGGTTTTCATTGCCTGAACTGGTTTGTGGCAGGACCAGTTTAAATGTCGTTTTGGCTTCCTAGTTTAAGTAGTGATTGTTTTTTGTTGTCTGGTCAGTGATCTTTCAGCAAGAAGTGTATGTGCCGAGGGTCAGTTTCACATTTGTGTGTGCATGCATTTAATATTTATGGTGCTGTGTTTCACGTTGGACTTGAAATTTTGTTGTGATTTGCTCAGAATGAGCTCTAAGTGTTTCAAGGCACATGCAGGTGAGACAATAATTTGTCTGTCCAAGCAAGTGTAATTTGGAATCAGGCAGCAGAGTAACTGTCATCAGTATGGCCTTTAACAGTTGACAGTTTGATACACATCTGAAGGACAGCTTTTTTTTTTTTTTGCCACTGTCAGCATTTTTATATGCAAGAGCAGACCTTATAACTTGAACTGTGTAGGTGATTTACTGTAAATCGTTGTCTGACCACTTATGTATGGTATTCTGTTCAAATGTATCTTTTGTTCTCCTCCAAAACAGTTCTTCCCCATTACCTGAAAAAAACAAAGGAACAAAAAAGACCTTCTAATTTGTTATTTGCCACTCTAGCCACTGGTCTCTTCTACGGAACCAGCAACAGAACAAGGGTACAGAGGCGCAAGTTGTGCTGGGGGAAGTGTAGGCTGCGTGTTAGGAGAAGGTTGTTGGCAGAGAGAGTGATTTGCCATTGGAATGGGCTGCCCAGGGAGGTGGTGGAGTCACCATTCCTGGAGGTGTTCCAAGAAAAGCCTGGATGAGGCACTTAGTGCCATGGTCTGGTTGATTGGCTAGGGCTGGGTGTTAGGTTGGACTGGATGATCTTGGAGGTCTCTTCCAACCTTGTTGATTCTATGATGCAGTGGCAACACATCTGTCTGTATTCCCTTTATTTGTCATCTCACTCAAAAGTCATCTGAGTGTGTCTGCACCCAAAGCCATGCTAAAATCAATTTTCATTTCATGATATGATCCTACACACAGCCTACTTAAAATACTGTGTGTGAATAATGTGGGTGGAAAACTGTGGTTAATTTCAGCAATTTTCTGAATTTGGCCCTGTAACAGCAGCTGGCAACTTGGATTCCCCCAACTCAAAAGTATTTCAATTTAGAGGTGAATTGTGCTTTCCTGAGCAAGGGGACTTGAGAGTAAAAGAGGAAATTTAAGAAAGAGTTTGAATTACCTTTTTTTTTTTTATGATAGTCATCTCAATCATTACTAAGCTGTCTAAATTTTAGACATTAATATTTGATGCTAGAACTCACGCCCTAGAGACTCTGAAGAGCTTTGTGACTTGATGATCTCCTTGGGTCTCTTCCAACCCTTAATATCCTGTGATCCTGTGACAGCTGGAGCTCCAAAGTTGCACTGACCATGCTTGGATCCTGAACTTAGAATCATAGAATAAACCAGGCTGGAAGAGATCTCCAAGATCACCCAGTCCAACCCACCACCCAGCCCTGTCCAGTCAACCAGACTATGGCACTAAGTGCCTCATCCAGGCTTCTTTTGAACACCTCCAGGGATGATGACAACGCCACCTCCCGGGGCAGCCCATTCCAATGGCAAATCACTCCCTTGCAAAGCTTGCATTATTTGAGGATGCATAGTGTTCTTAAATCCATCCTTAGCTGTGTAGTCAGCCTCTCCTGACCTCAAAGGCTGTATTTTTTGATCCACATAGGGCTTAAGTGAGATAAGGCAAAGTGCAGCTCTGTTCAGAGGATGTCTTAATGTCTGTATACAGCTTTTTGGCAAACTTTACTAAAAAGTCCTTAAACACCCTCAAGCAAAACGAGAGTAAGAGTACATCTGGCATGGAGATGTTTCTTTTGTCATTATGTTGATGCAGGTTTTCAGTTTTTAATTGTGCACAAATGGCAAAACTTCTCTCTTCTGTGCTGGTTTGTTGGTTTGTGGGTTTTGTTTTTTTTCCTAATGTAACCAATTTAAATCAAAGTGTGGTTTCTACCATATGTTTGTTTCAACCATATTTGCAGTTAAAAAAAAAATATTTCCAAAACAGAAGAGCTCAAAGAAAATACACTGTTAACCGTGAATCTCTGCAGATACTGATTTTTGAGGGTGATGCTAGCAAAAGGAAAAGATTGATCTACATGGCTTGAAACTACATGTTAGAGTTTACTTCAAGGAAGGAAAAGGCACAGGACTTTCTCTCATCAGATTTGTCACAGAATTTGTATTTTGAATAAGACCGAGACATCCACGTGTGCTCAGAAGTAGTTATGATGCCAAAACAGAAGGCACTCTGAAACTTCTGAAAGAAGGGGATGTACTCCCTGAAGTGATTGAGGTTAAATGCTTTCTGGGCCACTCAATTCAAGAGAGATGTTGAGGTGCTGGAATGTGCCCAGAGAAGGGTGATGAAGCTGGTGAGGGGTCTGGAACACAAAGCCTATGAGGAGAGGCTGAGGGAACTGGGGGTATTTAGTCTGGAGAAGAGGAGGCTCAGGAGTGACCTCATTGCTGTCTACAACTACCTGAAGGGGCATTGTAGCCAGGTGGGGGTTGGTCTCTTCTCACAGGCAACTAGCAACAGAACAAGGGGACACAGTCTCAAGTTGTGCTGGGGAAAGTATAGGCTGGATGTTAGGAGGAAGCTCTTGCCAGAGAGAGTGATTGGCATTGGAATGGGCTGCCCAGGGAGGTGGTGGAGGCACCGTCCCTGGAGGTGTTCAAGAGAAGCATGGATGAGGCACTTAGTGCCATGGTCTAGTTGACTGGATAGGGCTGGGTGCTAGGTTGGCCTGGATGATCTTGGAGGTTTCTTCCAACCTGGTTGATTCTATAATTCTTTGATCATGATAAAAAATTTAGTCTTGGCTGTGTGTTTGAATTTTTGTTATCTGTAAATTACTGATGCAATACAGCAAGGTGAGTATAAGTAGATTTTTAAACTGAGTTCCTAACTTTCAAATACAAAATACTCTGATGCAAAATAGTTGTGCTTGTAAGTAATGAGTTCTATCAACTTGGTATACAGAAATGAGTTTTTCTGTGGCTCATCATTTAGGGAAAAGATTAGTTTTCTGTTTGAGCTTACATCGGTTGATGTACATGTTCAGCATAAATGCAAGAGCTTGAGTAGATTAACAAGGAATCACAGCAAAACAAAAGGAAAGCAGTAAGGAAAAGGGCAGCATTGTTTCCTAACAGATGAAAACAGATGACAGAATCTCTTAACTAAATGTCTGTAGTTGTCTGTGCTGTTTTTGTAATAAATAGTTATGGGTTTTCATTACATTTTATCTACCTCTATGGAATACAGTGATGAACAAATTCAAAGTGTGTATGTAGAATGAACATGGTCTGAATTCTGAGTTGGGTTTAATCCTGGGTAATTAGATATCATAGAATCAACCAGGTTGGCAGAAACCTCCAAGATCATCCAGTCCAACCTAGCACCCAGCCCTAGCCAGTCTCTGGCAAGAACTTCCTCCTAACATCCAGCCTATACTTCCCCCAGCACAACTTGAGACTGTGTCCCCTTGTTCTGTTGCTGGTTGCCTGGCAGAAGAGACCAACCCCCACCTGGCTACAACTTCCCTTCAGTAAGTTGTAGACAGCAATGAGGCTCCCCCTGAGCCTCCTCTTCTCCTAGCTATTTGAGGAGGCTTCTCTCTTTTGGAGTGCAAGGGAGTTTACTTGGCTTTCAAGAGCCCTGTGTGTGCAGTACAGAAGAGGCAAGGAGAGGCCAACAAACAAAAGGAGCCTGTGTGAAAAGCATGGTCTGGGAGGCACTGACTGTCAAGGAAGTTGTTCTTACAGCAGGGAGCAATCTCAGCCACAGAGGACATGAGCAGGGACAGAGGAGAACTGATTTTTCTGGCAAATTACTAAGAATTGCCATCTCCTGACAAAGAGTAAAGGATTCTCAGCACAAAGAGGGAAAGTAGTGCTTCATCTGAAGCCTTCCATCTAGTCTTTCTGCTTGCCATTTGTTTTCCTCCATTAGAGAGGGCATTTTGGTTCCATTTACTTTTGTCTAATAAAAGCTTGTTTTTGCGCTCTGGTGTCTCTGGTGTATTCATGCAAGTCAATAAGGGCCAGAGGGACTGTTTTGGCTTAACTTTAGCTAAAGACTGCAGCTAACGTGGTTTGTAGAGGTGGTAGAACTTGTGATGCATCTCTACAGGATATACTGTATGTCAGGGAATAGATGTTTTAAAAATTAAGAAAATAGACCCTAGTTTTCTCTTGAGCAACAGAAAAAGAAAAGAAAACAAAAACAAAACAAACCCACCAAAAAACCTCATCTGTAGGACTCTAACATATAGGACAAATTGGGAGAGAAGAGAGAGCATTATAAACAATGTTCAAAACATCCAGCCCGGTTGTCTTTGTACAAGGAGGAAGGCATTCCAGACAAAGACCATAAATTTCATAGCCTCATGGCAATAAACAAAAACTTCCAGGAATAAAAAGAAAGCAAATTACTGGGGTTGCTAAATTGAAGGACTCAGATTCTCTGTAATTTCACTGCTCTTGCAAACTTTGATTTAGACAGCTATAAACTGAGACTTGGACAGTGCGAGTTTGCTTCAGTTTCTCTGCAAAACAGTGGCAGAAAGCAATTGAAAGGAGGTCTTCAAAACTGAGAACAGGAGGGGTGTGATGAAAACAGCACCTTGCAGCAGTCAATGCAGGGCACAAACAGAAGTGCTGAAGTATTGTCCAATCTTACTAGACAAACGTTATGTGAGTGGTGTAGTACAGAAGATACCTTTTTTTCGGTGGCAGCAGAACCTGGGGGGTCCTGGAACAAATGAGGATCCTGTCATGAGGATCCCAGCAGTTACAGTGACAGGAGGCTTAATCTCTCAGCCAGAGGAATGAGAGAAGAGCAAGGATGTGGTTCTAAAAGACAGCTCAGGAAAAGGAGAAATCTGTTTCATAGTGTTGAGTTTGGAACAAGAGTGAGCTTAAGTATTTTTAAGTAGTCCATGTCTGTCTGCTCCCCCATCTTCTGCCTCTAGTTGTCTCTGGGGATTTTTTTTTTACCCTCTTTGTGGTGCTGTTGATCTCTTAGTGTGGAAAAATGAGGGCAAAAATGAGAAAAGAGGTTTGGATGATGGCCTTGAAGAGTATATGCAACAGTTAGGAGGAAGTTCTTGACAGAGAGAGTGATTTGCCATTGGAATGGGCTGCCCAGGGAGGTGGTGGAGTCACCGTCCCTGGGGGTGTTCAAGAAAAGCCTGGACAAGGCACTTAGTGCCATGGTCTAGTTGACTGGATAGGACTGGGTGCTAGGTTGGACTGGATGATCTTGGAGGTCTCTTCCAACCTGGTTGATTCTATGATTCTATGTTTTAATTTAACTTGGAATAGGGCTCATTGAGTTGTGAAGGTTTTACAAATAATAGTACCAGTGCAAAAGACTCTCTGGTAATTTAGCAGGAGTGGTTTACTTTAGTGTTCATGCTTATGTCAAAATGAGTTGGTGAATAAATTATGCTGAATCATAAAAACTGATGTTGAGGCACTTTTGTAAAATGTTTTATTGAAGAAAGATTGAATGTAGGTCATCAGAAACACTTCAGTCATGTGGAAAAAATGTTTAAAGGATTAAGTATCACGAAGAAGGGAGTAACTGAATGATCCAACACTTTTTGGCTTTAGCTTTTTACACTTTATCAAATGTGCTCAAAGAAGGAAAAAAAAACCAAACTTCTGTTTGGCATCATATGAAGAACAAGAATACTTGAGTGAAGACATTTGATTGCTTCAGACGTACCGATACCTTAGAGAAATCACACTAAATAGATAAATTTGGTCACCACTACCTTTCTCCAGAATTGCCTTTAAAAACATGCAGAGTCTTTGCTATCAAGATACATACCAATCACTTGGAGCAAAAACCGATTTTCACCTTTTGTCCTCACTACCAGAAAACAGTTATTTTGGAAAGCCTTGAAGGGGAAGAAATTTTGGGTTGTTTCAGTTTTTGAAAATGTGAGAAATTTCTCCTATTATTAAAGATGGTTTTTTTTTCTCTGCAGTGCCACCTGAAAGTTTAGTGGGGGTTGCTTTATAACATATTCTGCTTACTGGATGGCTGTATTGCTAGAAGCTTCTGGCTGATCTTTTAAGTTATTCTCATGCAGCACATGAGTAGACATGAATAGTTGATGCGTCTAATTGAAAATGCCTGCAAGAGGAAGCTGTTTAGTCTACAGTTTTCTCTGAAACAACTGTAACTGCCTTTGTCTATTCTCTGGGAATCCTGGCAGTCATCAGTGGGAGGCAGATCTGCTGTGAATAAAATCTTTCCCTCGTCTCTTTAAATTCTTATTTAGTCTGTCTCTGAACAGCCAGCTCAAAGCTTCTTAGGTACTAAAGTTTATGCGGAGTTACTCATTTATCTCATTTCTTTTGCTTAGTAAACACTAAGTGGCTCAAGCCTGCTACATCTAGTGATTTACCAGGTGGATGTTGCCACAGATAAACTCATATTTAAGCACTGTACACCTCTCTTAGTTAAACCACATGCAGCTTTACCCTTGAACCATTGCTCTTCATTTTGTCTCTTAGGCACACCACTTCTAGTACGAAGGAGCAGTGATCCAGCTTTGGGCCCACCTGCTGACTTCCACGCAAGTGCTTCTCATCCCAGTGACCACAGTCTCAAGCATATTTTGGCAGTAGGTGTCCTGTAACTCACTTTTTTCTTAAGGGGTAAACTTGTTCTTACCTGTTGGTATGTAAATTGTATTTGTATCTAAACCAAAGTGCATCATACTCGCTTTCTGCATTTCCTCTAGGGTAAAGGGTATTTTAGATGATGTAGTCAATTAACAGTAGCTCTCTTTTGTAAAATAAGAAGAGGTATAAGAGATTTACATCAAGCTCAACAGTGGCATCAGGCACTGGCATATGAACTGAACTTGTTACATATTTGTTTGGTATCATATTATCCAGTTTACCATTCTTTAGTGGAAGAAAATACATTTTCCATTTGATATGCTGTATTGATCTTGCCCCCCTTTCACGTCTTATTGTTTTCTCATGGCATTCTGTCTTCTTTGGCACCCTGCTACCATTCTACATGATCTCTTCTGTCCTCTCACTTTGTTTTACAACCTGACTTTTCTCTTTTGAGGAGAAATTTGTTTTCAGTGTAGATATTGCTAAATATTATTGCAAAGGCACAATTAGTGAGGATGCAGTAACTCTTGATCAGACATTATTGCAGGTTATCTTCATTCTTCTCAAAGTGATACTGTCTTGGTCACATTTGGCCAAATTTTTGCTTTGCAGTTTTAAGACCTGAAGCTTGTGATTGTGTACATGGAAGGTGTTCCTCTATTACTTACAAAATAAGTGATACAGCTGAATACAGCTTTTTCATAGACTTGATGTTTGTCTAGGAAGTTCCAGTGTGTCTGCTTCTGCACCGCTTTGTCACATGAATACTGGTTTAAATGATAGTGCAGTTGCAACTCTCTTTATTTCCTCGTGTATGCCTTTTCCCCTTTAGCCTCCCTCTACAGTTTTGCAGTTTGCTCCCTGTACCCCCAGTTGTGTAAACCAATCTATCACTGTTTTGTTCCACAATAAAAAGCTCTCGGAACTGCCCAGCCTTTTCCTTTGGTGAGAGGAGTCTAGATACTACTAGTTTATGGCAAGATCCCACAGGTGCCCATACTGGCACATTAGGGAGTAGAAGAAAGATCTGTTCAGCAGCTCATACTGGAAATGAGAAGCTTTTCAACTGAAGATGTTGCATTTAAGACCATCCTTCCATTTTGTGTGTGTGAAGTAAGTAAATAGAAAGTCAATGACTAGCATATCAATGATGTTCGATGGGTCTTAACTGCGCAGTTCTGAAGGCCAAAACACAGTGTTAGTGGGCTGTTCACTGCTTCTCTTTGCACAGCCAAATGCATGTGCATCTAATTATTTAGACAGTGGCCTATGTTATTTGCCAAGTGGTGCTATTTCAGAAGTGCTAGTGACTCTTTAAGTACATTATGGTGTTAAAGGGGGATGAACTTTGTCAAAGTCCTGCGTCATTTGTCAGACCTGCTTGAGCTGAGAGGTTTTACTTAGTGCTTGCTTCAAGCACCTATGTGTTAATGAAATACTGACTTTGTCTGATAAATGAAAGTGAAAAGAATTCTTGGTTAACAATGCAGATGTTACACTCGTTGCAAATCTGAGAAATGTATAGTGATTATATCGATATCTAATGCTGACCTCTTAAGTTTTATTACCATGAAAATTAAGGGGGAGAATTGGCAAAAATGGTGACATTTATTGCATTCCAGGATATGTTTTGAATAGTCTCTTTCTGACCATCAGAGAGAGAGAAAGACAGGTTTGTCTTGTTTTGTTGTTTTCTGAAAGAAATCTGGTATTAGCAGTGACAAGTGCATTTTATGCCATTAGATGAAGATTGCAGTTCTATTGGAGGCTAAAACATCACCATGCTTCACTGCCTTGCATCAGTACACTTGAATCCTCTAGGGCCTAAAGGAACTCTCTATGCCTAAAATACAGAGCATCCCTCTGTCAGCTATTGGGGTAGCAGTCACAAAACAACAGTGAAGAAGGCTCTCATATTATTTTTTTTTTAACAATGTCATGTAATGGGAGTAGGGGGAAAAGCCCAGAAGGTTGAAAGTATTTATTGTTAAAGTGAAAAATCTGTTACAGCGAAATACGTGACACCAGCTCTTATTTTTGCAACAGTACCATTTCTAAAACTCCTCATTGTCAATCATACTGAAATATGCTTCAGCATAATGTTTTGGGAAACATAGGAAGCTTAAGTAACATAGGTTAAATTAGATACAGATTGTTTTAAAACATGGGGAAGAATCAATATCTGACAAATGAAAAAATATTTCAAGTGAAACCGCACAAACAACGTTTTGAATGTATCTGTGCTCTTTCACACGAGTCTTAAAGCAGGCTTTGTGAAAATTAATTTGTTTTGTATATTGCTGCTGAAAATTTAAAATTAATGCTGCCTTTCCTTTGCCAGAAAGGCGTAGTTTTTCACATTAAACTTCTTCCTTGCAATCACAGGCAAGTTAGAAAAAACAGAGCTGTTGGTAGATGAAACAATTTTCCGTGCATGTGTTAAAAATTAAGTCTCTGTGTTCATGCCACAATTATCTTAGCAATCATTTTGTAGTTGAATCTGACTTCCATAATTAGCTTAATTGTTTTGGCACTTCTGGCATTTTGGTACTTGTTGTTAGACCATATGCTCTCTTAGACCGTACGTACTGACACGCCGGTAGTTGATTAGGTGTTTGAGAGGTCATTAGGCGTGAATCTCTGAAGGCAGCACCGATTTGTCTCTAGGAGGGTGCAGGACAGATGTACAATAAATAATGCATAAAACAAACTAGCTAACTTGCAGCAATATAAGAAAGAACGTTGTCATCCAGTTCAGGTGAGCTGGAGGAACCTGATGAACCATTTCTTGCTGTTCACAGTATTTATGGAAGCTAAGCAGAGCATATATTCTGACTTTGGATGTCGTCCTGTTCATTCAAAGGAAGACTTTTTTTATTTGCCATGCCCTATAATGATTACCAAAATTACAAAGTCTTTTCTGAGTGACTAAGTAGTTTGAGAAGAGTTTCAGCTGCTGTTCCATATTTTCTCTAATACTGATTTTGTCTTAGCTGTAGTTTCAGTTCTAATTAACAAAATACTTCTAGATCAATCAAAAACTGGTAGTGAAGTCCAGCATCTGTTCTCTCAGAGTGAAAGTCATTTAACAGATGGTACAAAATTTGATTTTCTTTTCTCATCCAAAACTCTGTTTCCTTATTGTGATAGCTGCCACTGATTTTTTTTTTAGAGAAATTTAGGGGAAAATAGGGGTAACATCTGAATTTCTAATTGAAGAAAAGCTATTTGTTAGTGGGTTCATTAATTTATGAAGGCAACTGTTAAGATCATCTGCCTAGTTACAGTCACAGAGCCCTGGATAGTCTTTCAAAAATGGAAAGTTCACTCTAGCTCTCCAGTGAGGACCTTAGGGAAGCCTAATTAGTTTAATGCTCTTGTCCAAAAAATGTGGTGGCCATGGCTTTACTTTGGCAATAGCCAAGTGCTGGCATAGCTAGGTTTCATCTATGAACAGCCTGCTTTCAAAAAGTGAGGTTAGCAACAGCCCAGCCATGAAGTCTTCCACGAGGGATCCCCCTTTGTATCAAAACCATGCTGTGTCATTGAGACAGTGAAAGCCTTAACACTTGTCCCCAGGTTGCTGAAGGGAGCTGCAGTTTCAGGTTCTCTGTGCCAAGGAGGTAGTTCTTCACAGAGAGAGTGATTTGCCTTTGGAATGGGCTGCCCAGGGAGGTGGTGGAGTCACTGTCTCTGGAGGTGTTCAAGAAAAGCCTGGATGAGGCACTTGGTGCCATGGTCCAATTGATTGAACAGGGCAGGGTGCTAGGTTGGACTGGATGATCATAGAATCAAGCAGGTTGGAAGAGACCTCCAAGATCATCCAGGCCAACCTAGCACCTAGCCCTATTCTGTCAACTAGACCATGGCACTAAGTGCCTCATCCAGTCTTCTCTTGAACACCCCCAGGGATGGCGACTCCATCACCTCCCTGGGCAGCCCATTCCAATGGCAAATCACTCTCTCTAGGAAGAACTTCATCCTAACATCTTGGAGGTCTTTTCCAACCTGGTTGATTCTATGAACTCAGAATTTCCTAGCTGAATCCCTGTACTCAGTCTTCCCATATATGATAAAGGTGAGAGGCAGCAAGTCAGAAAGTCTGAATTGTGAGGATTTTTTTGTTTGGGGCTTTAGGCTTTTTAAGGAGCAGAATACATTGTACTGCTTTTGCTCACTCCAGTTCATCCAGTTAGTAATTGCTGAGGTATAATTAAAACATCTGAGTATTCCTTTCTGGATCTATTACTTCTGCTTACGTATCTTTGTGTCCAGGGAGAGAATTCCCTACTATTTTAAGATGATCTGTCATGAGTTTTAGATGGTGGTGCTTAATTGATGGGAGTTTTGCATTAATTCTGGGGAGATTAAGATTTCACACACACCCCTTAGTAACTTGGTGGTTATTGTGGAGATGCTATGTTCTGCATGACTTTCTCTTTTATAGTTGCATGTTTCCTGGATAAATACTTAGGTTAACTTGGAGTTAATCAATGGGAATTGACAATTAAATTGCATTTATCTGTGTTTAAGGGTACAATCAATGCTGGATCAATCAAAGAGCTGCTCCAGTAGCTTAATAACATTTCAGTTTTTACCTGAATGTGACTTGAAATTGTCTGAATTTTATGCATTGTGGATATATAATTTGCAATTTTGGATATGGTTCATACATAATCAGAACATTTTTATGTTTCAAGCCCTTGTTAAAAAGGGTCAAAACCTTCTCTGGTTCTTCTGACTGCTAATTGTGTTTGTAATGTATTAACCTTCCTGATTAAGTGTCTGCAGATTAGCATAATGTGAGTGTGTGTAAGGTTGCAGCTCCATGAGTTGTTCTTTTAGATTCTATTTTGTATACATATGTAAACATAAAGATATGCCACAGTCAGAGCTTGGCTTTGAGATAAAGATTATCAGCAGAGCTTTCCAAATGTGTAGGTATTTTATTATAAGAAAGAGGCAGAAACATTACTTTATCTGATCAGGCTATTTAAAGGCAGGGCAGGACAGAAAAGGATTGGGGATTTTTTGACACAGTGATACAATAATATTGTAGAGTCTAACTGGAATTGCTCTGGTGAGCTTCTGCTAAGACTCAAGCTAAGAGACTGATGTACTGCCGTGGGGCTTGTATGGTCGGTCTGATTTTAGAAAGTACACCTGTTGTCTAGTGTGTTTACTCACCCTGACTAGGTCAGGTAGTTTTAATTCCTGGTCCCTTGGCATCTGTGAGAATTTCAATATTCGTTTTCTCCATAATTATGAGATAAAAAGCCTAGAATAGGTTGTGTTGGAAAGGATCATTTAAGGGTCGTCTAGCCCAATGCCCTGCAACTGACAGGGAGCTATTTAACTAGATTGGGTTGTTCAGAGCACTGTCCAACCTGACCTGGGATGTTTCCAGAGGTGGGGCTTCCACCACTTCTCTAGGCAAACTCTGCCATTATTTTAACACCCTCATCCTAAAAAAATTCTTATGTGTATCTAGTCTGCATTTGCCCTCTTTCAGTTTAAAACCATTACTCCATGTCCTTTTACAGCAGGCCCTTCTAAAACATTTGTCGCTATCTTCCTTTTAAGTCCCCTTTATGTCTTCTAGGAGATGGGCTAGGAGAAGGAAAGCAGATACTGGGTTGAAACACAGTAATTCTTCAGGAAATAGCAGTGCTGGAAGGATGATGCACTTGTAGTGCTTTAAATTCAGTGCTTGTTGACATGTAATAATTAGCAAATAGAGCAGAGATGGAAGCACATCTTAGGTATTACAATGTTTATAAATTCTGGAAGGCATTGACTTATCTCCCAGTAGAAGTTTTTCTATTAATAATTTAGCTCCTGCTCTTGAAATACTGCTGTGTGGAACCAAGCAGAATATCTGGAGAGATTTAAAAGAATTTCCTGTCATTCAGGTAGGGAGTTCCTAACAGTCTGAGGTTTTAAAAGGGAACTCTGATGTGGGTGAATCTATTTTTGAAACAACTACTTTGTATGTATTTGTGCTGTGGAACACATTATAGAACACTCCTAATCAGCACAGGAGCTTGTCAGTGTATTGCTTTTGATGTCTGATTAGATGATCATAGGGACATCTGCACTGAGTTAGTTTTGAAGTTGCTAGTGTGAGGCACTGCAGGAACCAGAGCTGCGTGGCACTCTTACACCATGAAAAACTGCTGCTCTTAAAGAACCTTTTATAAATCCAGCTATGCAACTAGCTGAGGGCTGTCAAATGAACAAAAGCCATTCCTTCTCGATTCTTTCTGTTGCTTTTCAACCCTGCGCTGCTTCACCCCCCTTCCTTGTACTCTGTGCTGTGGCATTCCTCATCAAAGAGAGATTACTTTATAGTGCAGGGGAGAATCTAAGAAATGTAAATTAAATATTTGTAATACTTCAGAATACTGAATTGATCATCTGAAAAAGGACAGAAGTGCCCTGTGGTAATTTCCTCTTTTGAGGGTGTAAAGAGGTATGCGTGATGGGGAGGGGGAAGAGACCTCTTTGTGTTCTCTGCAGAGCCTGCATTTCAGAAACAGTGTATTGTTTTACCTGTATTGTTGAAGATGAGCAGTGGGTGTAATTTACATATTTCTATTTGAGAAGAATAAGTTGACTTTTTGTGATTCATTTTATTAAGAGCTAATAATGAATGTTCCGTGATGTTAATGCAGTATATAAATTATCAGTAAGAATGGTAGAGTCACTAAAGAAGTTATTGGCTGTTAATGTGGTGCTTTCTAAAGCCTGTTTTCAATGAGAGAAGTGCAGGGTTTTTACTAGACTATTCATGATATAAAGTATCTGTTATGAAAACCACAGAGGTTCTCTGTTGTTATGGAACTTAACATTATTTAGGAGGCTGAGGTGTGTTCCCCACTTAAAATAAATTTTAAGCCTTGACTGTCATTTTGAAGACACTTTTGTCCTCAGCCTTGTTTAGTCAGGTAGATGTGATTGCAGGTGATGGAAGATGGCTGAGAGACTTAAACTCTTTCTTTTCCCATGTGGGCTATCTTATAAGGAATGTGGAAAATTTATAGGGTGGAAATGGGAACTACTGACAAAAAAGGGAAAAAGGTCATGCTGTTGACACATTCATCTCTATAGCTACATCTTTGGGGTCCTACAAAATACTGTTACTCCATCTGGAACAGCTTTTAGCAAGCAGCTTATGGAACAGGCTCATGGTGCTGAAATTGGAATGAAACCTTAGCAAGTTACTTGCATGTCTGACAGTCAAATTAAAAGTGGAAGATGGCAGTCAACATGGCTCATGCATATCATTTACTGTCAAGCTCTAGAAACATTTAGCTAAAATAAAACAAATTCTCAGTGCTCTACTGAAATGCCTGCTACCAAGTAACATTTTCCATGGATGTAGAAACGCACTGGATGCCTGGGAATAATAGCAGGGATCTTTGAAACTTAGACCCAAACGTTGCTGTGACATTAAGAAATAAACTCATTTGGGTTTTTTTTAATACATCCTCTTGCAGCGCATTGATGTATGATGCTCTGCTCTTGTTCTGGTTAACACTCCTGTGACTCTGAAAGTGGTATTGGCTGTTTCTCTTTACAGGATTGACTGTTATTTACACTCAAAGGAGGTGTGATTTCTTCATTTTTAGGAGAGGCCCTTGGGACACTAAATTACCCATCCCATTGAAGACACCTTATGTAGGCATTTCTGTGTAGTTGATATCTCAGGTAATCCGGATTTACAGGTTTTCAAGTTGTAATAGTATCAGTGCTCTTTGAAACTTGCACATTCAGAGTTTTTTATGGCAGCAGGTCCTGATTTACTCCACGAAGCAATTTCTTACAGCTGGAATGCAAGGAGGAATATTTTAGTGCTTCTGTATACTGTGTCTTTTTGGTGTTGTGTGTGTTTGACATCACAGTATCACAGTATTATTAGGATTGGAAGAGACCTCACAGATCATCAAGTCCAACCCTTTACCACAGAGCTCAAGGCTAGACCATGGCACCAAGTGCCACGTCCAATCTTGCCTTGAACAGCCCCAGGGACGGCGACTCCACCACCTCCCGGGCAGCCCATTCCAGTGTCCAATGACTCTCTCAGTGAAGAACTTTCTCCTCACCTCGAGCCTAAATCTCCCCTGGCGTAGCTTGGTCAGGAATAATAAACAGAGACCATTGCAAATAGAGACAATGTGATTTAGTGAGGTTCAAGACTTTTGAATGAACATCTCAACTTTGGTTTTCACCAGTAAGTGCAGTGGTTGCTTCTGGCCTCTAATATGTCCTTTCATGGTTATTCAGGTGGTAGGACTTCTCTGAAGGAATTTCAAATAAATAACAGACAGATGGAAACGAGGAGATGGATGGCCAGGAATTGGAGAAAATGCCTGAAGCCTGGACAGCTATCATCCATGACACTGATGTTGCCCCTAAGTAGATGAAATGACTTGATGTTCCGATGGGAATTATATTAAAGGGGTGGATTGTGGCCGTTTGAGCTAGATTTCTAGCGCAGACATAGGGGAGGGCTAGGCCATATAATGGCAACAATGGATAAGTTAATATAATTTCACTGGAGCATCAAGAGAGTTATGTCTAGAAGCACAACTTGTACCTCCCCCTTGCTGCTTTCTGCCGCTTGAGCAGCGCTTGCTGCTATCCTTCCCTGCTGCTGTTTTGGCTGCTGCTGCTTTGCCGCCACTTGACCCCTTCCCCATCTTAATTAAGGTTATTATATTTCTCTAGTAGTTTATTTCTTCTTGTACTGTTATATTTAAACTATAGGAAATACAATTTCATCTTCCCTTGACTTTCCAAAAAAAATCCATGTTGTGGTGAGTTTATTCTACCAGGGGAGGGATCCACCCTAACCTGGGAGAAAACCTAATAAATGAACAGTTTAGTAAATAAGTAAATTTTTAGTTAAAAAAGAAGTGTTTAGACTCTAGACTGAGTTGATGCAACAGCAAATTGTTTCCACTGTTCCTCTGTAGTATGAGGGACCCTGATATTCTAGTCCTGAGCATTTGTAGGTAGATGTGCCTGTGGTCTGATTTGGCACAGCTGTTCTTATGATACTTTTGCCCATTCAAAGTTTCACAATTCCCAAGCAGTATCGTAAAAAAAAAACAAACCAGCACAAACAAACAAAGCTCCTCAAACAAAACAAACTTTAGCCCTCAAGAGATGTCTTAGAGGACCAGTTGCTCCTATAAGGTTTTTAGTACTTTTTTTCCCCTTGACAATCAATTTGAGTAGTAGCTTGTGGGTTTCTTTAATTATGTTTCTATTTTTAAAGTACTAATAACAGTAAGTTTTGCTTTTAATTCATCTTGGTTTAAGCCTTGTTTTGATGTTTCAATTAGATCATTTGGATTCTCAAGCTCCTAAGTCAAGCGAAAACAGCTTTCTTCTTTGCCTTGGTTCCCAGGGATGCTTGTAGTACCATTTACTGTGTTTGAACTGCATGGTGCAACGTGACTGGGCTGAGAGCATATCACGTTATCTGACAGTAAGCAGAAGTGCTCTCCATGTTGACATTCACACCATTGTCTATTTAGCAGCTGGCTTAGAGTGACATGAACCTGGATCTTAAATAAAAGAGCTGCTGTTTTTCATGTGGCATGCTTGCTCCATTGACCTAGTAGTAGTGCATCTGAGATGATTACACATTTAACACCTGTGGAGATAAATTGGCCTCTTATGTTTCCTTTCTTCTGCTTGTTTGGAGTTACCAAGTACAATCAATTTCACGGTGTATCTGTCAGCTTCATATAAACAAAAGGAACCCTCTTCATTTCAGCTGGCTTCTCTCAGTCTAAGAAGTATGCTGAATGTTCCTCAAACCTGGAGCTTACTTCCCCTCTCACACTTCCCTTTAATCATCTGCATAAATCTTTCTGTCCTTCAAACAACAGAGTGGGAGTCAAACAGAAATATATTGTTTGGGGATAAAGTGAGCTCTGCAAGCAGCAGTGTTTAGCAAGGGTTGGTTATTCTTCACCACCTCATCTTTTAACACTTCCTGTAAGAACCCAAATGAATTCTGTTGCAGAAATTGCATATTCCAAAGGGATTTACAAAAAAACACTTCTATGAAAACTTGCAAGTATATTAAAAGAAGGAGAAGCCACTGTCTATATTTAGCCTGTATCTGGGGCCAAATTGCAGCAATTGCTGTATTACCCAGTGACCCATCCACAGCAGAGAAGCAGAATCACATAAAGGAGAGAAGAGACATAGAATCATAGAATCAACCAGGTTGGAAGAGACCTCCAAGATCATCCAGTCCAACCTATCACCCAGCCCTATCCAGTCAACTAGACCATGGCACTAAGTGCCTCATCCAGTCTTTTCTTGAAGACCCTCAGGGACGGTGCCTCCACCACCTCCTCCCTGGGAGCCCATTCCAATGGGAAATCACTCTCTGTGAAGAACTTCTTCCTAATATCCAGCCTATACCTACCCTGGCACAACTTGAGACTGTGTCCCCTTGTTCTATTGCTGGTTACCTGGGAGAAGAGGCCACCCCCCACCTGGCTACAATGCCCCTTCAGGTAGTTGTAGACAGTAATAAGATCACCCCTGAGCCTCCTCTTCTCCAGGCTCAACAGGCCCAGCTCCCTCAACCTCTCCTCATAGGATTTGTGCTCCAGGCCCCTCACCAGCTTTGTTGCCCTTCTCTGGACACGTTCCAGCACCTCAACATCTTTCTTGAATTGAGGGGCCCAGAACTGGACACAGTACTCAAGGTGTGTATTTCAAGGCTGAAATAGATTTAATGGAACAGCAAAACTACTACCAATGTCAATACAAAGCTATACTCAGCCCAGCAGAGGTAAAGCACTCGCACTAAACAGAAAAGCAGTCCTCAGGAGAATCAAGAGGTCCTCCTCTCCTCAGCAGGCTTTCCCCTTTGTAGTGAGTGTAGTGTTTATGGTCTTGGATACACCTGTGAGCCACTTCCAGTCAGCTGTCCTGTCCGACTAGGAACTGCTTATGGCCTGCAGCCCATGGCTGGCTTGTCATTCTGTTCCAGGTCAGAACAAAAAAACACAGATTAAATGGATTTTAAGTCAGAAAGAAGATAAAATTATATTTATCAGCAGGATGAAAGATACTCCCTTCGATTTGGTTTCAAAAGACACAGCTACAGTATGGATATCTCATCTTAAAAATAATTAACTCAAGTTTGTGGAGTGCTGCAGTTCTTAGTGACAAATATGTTTGTTCCTCTGAAATTCCTCTAGCTGTGTTCTCTCCAGCCAGAAGATTACTGTCTCCACCGTATTATTGGTTTAAAAGAACATAAAAACATTTTCCTCAGATCTGTGAGGCACCTATGATAACTATCTAGGCATCAGATGTGGCTTTGTTTAGTTAATGGTATTGGTGAACATTCTGTGGTACAAACACCAGCTACAAAACCAGTGTGGCTAACATATGCTACATGTATAAACGTGTAGGTATATCCCTCCTGTATGGTATGTGCTGCCATGAATGCTCTCAGATTTCATTTTGAGAGAGTGAATTTATTAAAGGTCTGTGTCTGAGTGATCTACAAAAGATATCCTGAAAATATACACAACTGAAGTGATCCACTCTATAGTGGTAAAAATACCTAGAATCAGGAAGTTTTGCACCTTGTGGGGAAAAAAAAAACAGCAATATGTTAAGCTTATATTGCAGTTTGTCCTCAGATTCCTATCAGGGAGACTCAGAGGCTTAGAGGGAGTCAGAATGAGTTAGCAAAGTTCTTTACACAATGTTTTCACTATTTGGAAATTAACCTGCAAAATTCTAAATGGCAAAATTAGCTCCTGGGGTGAAATAAGTCAGTTCTGTTTCAGTCAAGATGGACATTCTGTCGGTCTTTCATCCCTTGTTGCTAAGCAGTGGAAAATGCTACATCCTGTCATGGAGAAGAGGAAATTCTCTGGATCACTGTTCAGGGATAGATCCAAGCATTGCTAGTCAGGATGCTTTGAGATGGAAATTCTCTGGATCACTGTTCAGGGATAGATCCAAGCGTTGCTAGTCAGGATGCTTTGAGACGGATAGCATGTTGTGGTTGAATTGATAGTCTAGTTAATACACAAAGGAGAGTCTCTGGTGTGTGTTCTTCTTTTTAAAGCACTGTAGAACACAGCAAGAAATTGCCAACGGTAGAAATACTTCTAGATCAGGGATTACTGTTTAGTAATAACAAAGCTATCCTTGAGTTTACAAAACACTGAACCAAATGATCACTTAATGCCTGGCTCTGATTTTCTGCCTCTTTACCTTTCAATGTCTGGTTTGTGTGTAGTTGTCGCTTTGAAATGGCTGTTTTGAGAGGCACATTGATGACACTATTGTGTTACTGTCATCAGTCATACAAACACGGATATTACCAGGTAAAGTTGGTTCATTAGAACCAGATGCATGCACTCATAAATAAAATTATTTTTTTAAATGTGGCACTATGCCAGCAGATTATAACACTTTGGGGAAATTAATCTGCTGCCAATTACTTATAATGCCATACGACTGTAGAAAGCATCAAATCATTGATGTTAGTTCTGTTAGGATCATTTCTGTGTAGTATCTGATACCAATTACCTATTAAACACACATCAAACGTGCAGATTCTAGGGTTTTAGAGGTTTAATTTTTGTTAAAATGATTCAATATTCAGAATTCAGTACATATTATTGTATAATCATATGCTTATGGTGATGACTAACGCAAAAATACATCTTAACTTATTTTATTATCAACATAACTTCAGGTCTCACTTTCTCTTCCACTGCTGCTATTAGGTCAGTCTCTAACAACCGAACATGCATGTTCAGGGTAGTTTGGTAACTATTTAGTTTGCACTGCGAAAATCAAATGAGAATATACTCACTGATTTGATATGTATAATTTATAACCTGTTTATTTTGCTTTTAAGGTAGTTGAAATAATCAATCAAGGCTTTTGATGAATGTGTGTTAAGAAAAATGGTACAAATTAAAGTTGAAAAGCAAGTTCATAGCATTCACCAGCTCTTAGAGGAAAAAAAAAAAGCAGAAGACAGAAAAATATCTCTGCTTTGAGCCTACCAGAAGCTCATTTAGTGGAAAGCATGTCTTTGGAAAGCAATATAAAGAAATGCTCCCCACTTCCTGGCACATATAGTATATATGTTCATGTGTTGCTCTTTTCTGACAATGTATTTTAAGAGAATGGAAATTATGCCTCAGATACACTGTTGTGAAAAGAACATGAACCAGATGAATACATTGAAGTTCATACATAATGAAAGGATGTGTGTGGAAAGGAGTCTGAGAGCAAAATTTCTTTTCTAGCAGCACTGAAATTTGAGAATGATTCAGCTACCTGGGCACCTAACACTGATTTTACTGCTGCAGAGTGCTTAACGCTCCCTAAGCTCCCCCCTAAACGCTCCCTAAGCTCCCCCCTAAATAGGGCCATATTTATTAACATGTTTGTCCTGACAGGAGATTTGGGGATTTCGAACTGGAGAATGAGGATGCAATTTACACTCTTGGAGTCCTTCTGGGTGCTGGGCCAATTCCCCTGCCCTTGTCCCTGTTCCTGCAGGGTGCTGATGGTTACGGAAGGCAAGACTGGCTCTTCCTTCTGGGGCCATTCTGACAGCCTGATGGCTTTGCAATTGCTGGCCGCCCTCTGCTCCTGCATTCCGGGAGAGCCACTCCTGCGCTTGGGTGGCTCTCCTGGTTCATTGTAGAGCAGTGTTCTCCTGAGCTGGTGGGGTCATGCTGTGGGGCTCCTGCTGCTGCCAGGCACATGCCCACCTTCCTTCTTGCCTAGCCCGTGGCAGGCCACAGGCAGGGGAAGGCTTTTGCAGAATCAGCCTGATTCTGTTCTAGTTTTGTGGGTTTTGTTGTTTTTTTAGCCTGACTCTATACAACTTCAAGTCAAAAAGGAAATGCCAGCCAACAGAACTATGGGGCTTCATACCGGTAATTTTCCCTTGCTTTTGGAGTCAGACTTGATTGTGTGCTGCAACTGGGGAACAGGAGGCTCCTGTTGAGGAAGACAAATTTTGTCAGGAGCGTTCAGCCTCCAGTCTAATAGATTTTTTTCAACTGCAGATAGCACTTTTGAGTTCATTCTAGCTTGCTCTCATAAGTCGTCATTTCTGTCTCAAGGCTGTTGTGCTTTCCAATGTAAAGCAGATTGATGCTGGCACATTTTTTTTCTGTTTTAATTTTACAAAGTTGTCACACTGAAACCCTGCCTCATATTGGAAGTGCTTTGAAGTGAAGAGATAAACAAAGAGCTAAAATAAAATTAAAAAGGAGCATGAGCAACATTTCATCTTGGTTTGTCTTTTAAAAAAAGAAAGTAATCTGAATGGATGCAGTAGCCCTGTGCCACTCCGGCAAGTCTGCACACAGCAGGCGATCAATCTGAATTGAGTTAGTCTATATGCAGTAAGCAGAAACAGGTGAAAATTAGGTTATCTGTGCTGAACTTTTTCTGTTTGCTCCAAACAATGAGATATAAACTAGTTTTTAGACTTGATTAGTTTTGTTTATTTTCAGAGAGGGGCAGAGGCAGAACATGTGCTATATCTACCATAGTTATTAAACTGAGAAATTATATAAAGTCAGTGGCTCAATTGTGACATTTGCAGATAATGGTAGAAAGCTCTGCTATAAATAAATCTGAAGTGAATCCAGGAGGACAAACAGCACCTATCTTTAGTACATTTCAGTTTTATCTATGAAAAAACAAAAAAACCCAAGAATTTTCTGTCCTTCCACTAACAAAAAAAAAAAAAAACCAACCCAGTCATTATCTCTGCCAGTGTCAGAAATGCCAGCCAATTTATTATCTTAAGTATAATTTATAACTTCACTTTCTTCCTTTTTTTTTTTTTTTTTAAATTTGGTTTGTGGAGTCCCAAATATTTAGAAGCCTTTTGACCAGATTGCACCTACTGTCAACAGCAATAAAGTACAAAATACCAGTGGCGTACATGAGTACTTTCGCTGTTGCAATTATTGACTTCACAGTTACTATTAATCTTTGATTTAAAGGGGAATGGCAAGCCTCTGAAAGCATGTTAACAGCTGTTATACCCCTATAGAAAACTTTTATGCATCTCTCTGCACTGATGAGAAGCAGCAATTGCAGAAAAAAAGGATGATTTCTCAGATATGGCAGAGTGAAGTTCTTCCCTGAGATGGCAGTCATACCTATGCAGTAATGGCTTACGTTCCCTTTGCCTAGCTGAAAAGGTAATTTCCATTTTCTTTTTCCTATGTCAAGAAGTATCACCACCACTGCAGAATACAGCTAAAGACCCGGGAGACCCCAGGTGTCAGCTTCCAGTCCTATTGTTAATCCAGGTTGAAACTACTTGCTCCTAGAATTCTGCATTTTCAAGCCAGTGTCTTGATTTGTGTTGTAAAACCTCTAAATAATCAAGTCAGATGCAGAACTGGAAACCCAGTGTAGTCTTTTCCACTAGTTTGAGCAGTCTTGATGTACTGCTACACCTTTGCTGTCTGGGCACTAAAGAATCAAAGCATCCTGTTCCTAGAGACTGCTAATGCTTTCTTTGACAGCGGTTGTCTGTAACTCATCTGTGTGTGTAAGTTAATTCACAATGTATGAAAAACTTCTGCTCTCTGTGGAATCTAATTGAGAACCTGAGAAGAATCATTCCCTAGTACTATTTGCCCAAGCCCTGAAGCCCTTGGAGCTGAACCACTGATAGCATTTGCCTTTTCCCTAGTGGAGTGGCTCATGGGAAGAACATTTTGCTATTAGGGTTTCTGACATTTAACACCATCAGTGATCAAATATGCCTGTTCTGAGGATGAATGAAATATGCTCTGACGTGTTCAGGTTATTTCTATCAGACAAAACTTCAAGGTCTACTACCGTTCCTGTGTCATCTCTCACTTCAAAGGTTTCTGCCCTTTGTCTTTAAAGTCGAGCTGTTTTTGTTGGGGCCCCTTTGGGTTGCCTGAGGCTACTGAATGTCCAAATAGCCATAACAACAGAAATAATATTTGCATTCATCTGGCAAACAGTCCCTGTTTGAGTGTTACAAAGATGTAAGGCAGTTCAGTCTTGGTGCTTTGGTTTACATTCAGCTCCCTGAATCCTTGCATTTGTGTTTTCCAGACTTGATGGTGCTTGTAGCTGTTGGAATTGGATACAGCTGTGAGATTCTTGCACAAAGGAAACAAACAAATTTTCAGTCCAGATCAAGTATAATTAGCCCTGAAGTTGTTCTAGTTGGGTTCTCATTCCAAGGTCCAGTGAAGATCTGCAAACTAAGCTTGTTACTGTTGAAATTTATCACCATTTAAACAGTAGAGGAGTATTTGCTGTGAGAGGATATAGCAGATAGAAAGCCTCATCTGTGTTTCTTTCAGAACTCCTTTTGTGCTGCCAACACTGTGCCATAGGCAGTTCATGCTTGAGGGAGGTTTTGGATTTTTAGTACAGCTCCGCATGCCACTGTATTTGTGATCCCCAGGCCTGATTGCTCAATTACCGTTGTTCAAGAGTAAATGTATATTGAGGAAGCTCTGAGTAGCTTAAAATGAAGCAGTGCATCAATTTAGCCACACAGGTCAGTATTAGCCTGTTATTCTAGTGGGGGTTTTTGTGGGTTTTTTTCATGTGTCCAGTACCCATTAGAATACTAAGCCAAATTTACTGTGCTTTTTTGTTGAAATTTAAAGCCCTGCATGAGATTACAGACAGATAGTTGAAAAAATGGTATTCCCTCCGTGATTCTCTTTTCTACTAGAAGCTGCTTTTGTCTCGGATGTATTGCTCATGCCTGCAGGATGTGCCATGTTTCAGGGGTCCTAGACTATTAAGCTCATTCTCAGAAGAAAGAAGTGAATGCTGCTTTCAGTTGCTTTTGAATTTGTTAAAGTTCATCTCTGAATGCGAGGCCTTTCCTTAGGAAGTTTACCTTGTTCTTTTCTTCACAAAGTAACACATTGAAGCTATTTATTTGTACCTTTTCTTTATAGAAGAAAAGATTATGTCATTACTTTTGGGTACCTAGAACACCTTACAGTGATGTGGAGCCATTAAATATGCAGATTAGTAGTGCTCAATGTAAGAAGGATGAAAATAAAGTCTAGCAGCTTGCTGTGCTTTGGATTTTGATAGTGCAGTTACACAGTCTTCAGAAAAAGCTCTGCTTTTGTGCATGAGTCATTGGACACTGGAATGGGCTGCCCGGGGAGGTGGTGGAGTCGCCGTCCCTGGGGCAGTTCAAGGCAGGGTTGGACGTGGCACTTGGTGCCATGGTCTAGCCTTGAGCTCTGTGGTAAAGGGTTGGACTTGATGATCTGTGAGGTCTCTTCCAACCCTGATGATACTATGATGGTGTAAGAAACTTCATCTTATAAAATATTATCTGGTTTTGCTTTAATGAATAATAAATTCTAATAAAGTTGGTTTAGGTAATCTTGTATTCATAAAGTTGGACAAGGAAAAGAATCCAGTCCTCCTAAAACCAACCCACCCTCAAGGTGCTGCCTGTCTTCCAGCATTTTAAGTTGTGAAGTATTTCTAATTGTAATCAGACCTGCATAATTCATGTTGAGTTTATTAATAAGTAATAATATCAGTAATGTTTAACTGGTAAATAAAACTGCACTATTCTTTGTATCTAAAGGGATTGTATTTGGGTGTTGGTCTCTTCTCTGCCAGGCAACCAGCAACAGAAAAAGGGGACACAGTCTCAAGTTGTGCCAGGGGAAGTATAGGCTGAATGTTAGGAAGAAATTCTTGACAGAGAGAGTGATTGGCATTGGAATGGGCTGCCCAGGGAGGTGGTGGAGTCACCATCCCTGGAGGTGTTCAAGAGAAGACTGGATGAGGCACTTAGTGCCATGGTCTAGTTGGCTGGCTAGGGCTGGGTGCTAGGTTGGCCTGGATGATCTGGGAGGTCTCTTTGAACCTGGTTGATTCTATGATTCAAAGTGTGTTGTACTGGAGTTTTAAAATCTTACATAATTCACATACATAAAACCTTTTTTAACCTACTGTTAAGGTCATTCAAATTTTCTGTCAGTGCATTTGTTTTAAATTAAGGAAATACTAAGTTAAAGAAATACTGGCTTTAAATCAATCTCACTTCACATGCCTTACCTCAGAAACATCCTAAAGTACTTGAACGTGCCTAATCTTGTCACTTATTCGTGCATCTGTCACGTTTCACAAGCACAGTCTTAACTGGCTTCACTACCAGGCCTTCCCAGGTAGCCATAAAAAAACTCACCAAATTGTGAAAATAAATCTGAAGATGGTGATTTGCAGTTTAGGAGAGATGTATTCTAGAAGTCCATGGAGGGGTTTGGATGGTCTTCTAATTTGCATGAAGATTAATTTTTTTCCCCCAGTAGGCTACTTCTGCTTTACAGGTAAACTTAGATCTCTTAGCTACATTACTCCCAAGAGCACCTTCATTATATTGTGTGCTTGTTGGAAGCTAGCTAGAATGTTTTGGTGGGAGGAACTAGATTACAGGCTGTGAAAGGGGAACAGTGGTGATGTCTACTTCACTCATAGGCTTGCTGAGATATATAAGAATAAGAATGCAAACATAGATAAGGGAGTCACTCTTCACCTGAGCTCTGAGCTGCATTTTCTCTCTAACCTCACCCTCTGTCTCTCTGATTAATCCACTTTGCTTCCAAACCCCCCTGGCTGACCTCTGCTCTTCTTGGGGCACAAGGCAATGTCTGGGGTAAGGTAGGGGGGTGGGAGAAGGTGGAAGGGAGGTTGGGAGCCCCTCTTGGGGACTCAGGTTTCTGGGAGGGGAGTTGTGTTTCTGGATTATCTTTTACCTTGTATATTTCTGTATATGACTGTATATACTGTAAATATCTGCTTGTGTATTGTGCTAAGCTGTAAATAATAAGCTTCATTCATGAGTCTAGTCTGGGTGATTTCCAAAGTGTGGAGGGGATGAGTGACACCCAAACCACCACATATTGCCTCTGGATTGGCTCACAAAACAGCATTTCACTACAGTTTCTTCACTTCTATTTTGTACTATTGTTTAAGACAAACTGACTCAAATAGGTAACAACGAGCAAACAACTCAGTCCAAAGCAATTATGATGCCAAAGGGATACTGGGGATACTTTCATTTAGTGAACCGTAATAGAATAGCAGTCTTGGAGATAGCAGTGCAGCTCAAAGTAGAGGGTTTTAACGCAAAGCTTTTGGTTTTTCAGTCTTGCTGAATATGATCAAACATCATCTGAGTACTGAGTGTGTAAATTTTGAGATTCTTAGCCTAAAAAGAAGAAAGAAAACACTGCCTTTTAGATCCACTCAAAATATTTCTAAGACTGTTCAGAGTCAAATAGTGAAATCAAAGCTGCATATCTGCCAACACAAGTGCAATTCTTGTCTCTAGCTGGCTTAATTATTGCGTGGAGTGCCTTGTAACTCGTTGGAGTGCTCTGGTGCAATTTGGTCCAGACCTAACCGTGAGAGGAAGTAGTAGTTAAGTATTGATTTGACATATAATAAAAGTAGTCTGGGACTTGGTTTACTTTGCTGTTTGTTCTCCAGATTCTGATGAACTGAAAAGAAGGGAGCTGTTTTGTCCCAGCATGTGGGTTTTTGGTGCTTCTGAAAACCAGCTCAAGCATCTTCTGTGGAGAGGCTAGGAAACAATGAAGCCACGTAAAGACACACAAGGAAATAGACAAGCTATTTGTACAAAACAATTTCATACTAAACTTACCTGTGGGATATTTTGTTTGTAGGAAATCATTGATGTAAGTGAGAATGTTTCTTCTAAACCAGGCACACTTTTCTCCTATTTTTCTCGAAAGCAAAGGTGCAGGCATTGACTTGAAACAGGCACATTTGTCCAGGAACACATGCAAGAAATAGGAGAATTGACAAATCATGCTGTTTCCACTCCTTCAGAGAATTACTCATTTGTTCATGTCACCTGTCATGCTCACCTAAGCAACAGCAATTTGTTCTCTGACCTTCATTCTTGCGTTTAAAGATGCTGCTGTTTAGTCATCAGCTATAGTGCAGTTGATTCCACCTGTAAACTTTAAAAAGCAATTTTTGTCAATAAATGTAACTTTATAGTGTGCAAATGAAGTTACCAGTGTGATTTCCTTTGCTTGCTTCCTTTAAATAGTTTTTAAAATAAACATCATGGTTCTGAAAGCTCTGAGTAAAATTGTCCCACTCATAACCTAATCTGTGGGTAAAACTCTGCTCATTGGAATACCTTTTATTTCCACTAATCTATATATGGCTTTATGGTTGTTGTTCTGTTTCATTACCAATGAATTTGCTGATGTATCTTTGCTTGGGATATTTTCTTCACCCTGCATTCTTTCAACTGTGTGATAAATTCTGTTTTCTTCCACTGGAATTTTCAGTGCTGTCAAATTATTTACTAATCAGTCCTGTTATTTCAAGATGTGGTTAATAATTAACATGAAACCAGATCTTTCTGTGACAGATCTGATGACTTTTAGAAATCCCAGAGAAGTTGAATATACCATCATGGTTCATGAGGATTTGTTGGAAATAACAATATACTCTCAGGTGATCTGTCTCTAGTTTCAATTGCCTGCTAGGTTTAAGATAAGCCAGTAATAGTAATGTCTTGGCTCACAGGAGTCAACTCAGGTATATTAATAATTTCCACTCATATTCAGAGTGACACTGTGCTGTAATTTCAGATCCTAAAGCAGGGTTTGTATACAGTTGCATTAAATTAAAATGCTACACAGTTGCCTTAATTTCCATTGAGAATTGGGACCAAGATCAAGGGCTTTATGTAGGGCAGTGCGTTCTTGCATTTGGATGTAGGCAACTCTCAATTCCATGAGGACACTCAGACAACTTTTTAACCCTTATTCACTTGTTTGATGATGTCTAGGTTAAGATAATTATTATGGTCCCCTAGAAACATTTTCAAGACTGATGGCCTGTTTTTCCTCTGACACATTCTTTCGAAGTGTTAGGTTTGAAATATAGCAAGAGAGACACTTAGAAGTATCTCTAGTCTAGGGGATACCTGTCAAATAGAGGCCTGACAAGACTATTTTATGTTGTTGGGTTTGGGTTTTGTTTTGTTTTCCCTTAGGCCATCATGATGGCTCTCTGGCCACAGTGCTGGGGAGGTTTTGTTGAGAGTGAAGGTTGGCAGTTTGGCTTGAAGACTGCCCAGAGCCAAGGAAAGAGTAGGATTTCTAAGGGAAGTAATTATTTCCTGTTCTGAGATACATTCTGAGACTTCTGTAGTATCTTCGTCGCCAGTTCTGATTTTGGGGGAACTTCACCTGCAACTTATGAGCTATGTGTGTATACACACATATATACATGTTTATACCTATGTAGATAGGTGTAAAAAAATAGGAAAGAATCATTTTGAGAATTTAACAGCTCTTCTATGGATGAAACAGTTAAACATGAGATGTTTACAGAATGATTCACAGGCTGTAACTAATAAGCCATTTAGACTGAAGCAAGCTGCTAAGTCTTTCATTAGCTCAATGCCTGAATCTTCTGAAAAAGTAAATAAATTTGCAGCCCCCATAGTTAAGGGGCAATGCTTAAATCCCAGTGGGAATGGAAATGCATTTAATCTAAAAAGGCAATGTCATTTTTAGTACCTTGTGTTCAAGGGCTGCATTCACAGCTGAGGAAGCTCTTCGAAGCTCTACATTAATTGCAGCTTGCGGTTTCCTGGGATGTTGTGCTCCCAGAGCATTCAAGTCCTTCTCATGCTGTAGACTGGGGATCTCATGGGACCCTGATCTTTGAGTCTTGTTTTCTACCTGATCTTTTTATCAAAGCATCTAATCTGTAACCTTTTACCATTCTTGTTTAGTCTTTATCCTTTCAGAGTGCAGCAGAAGCTATATTTCAATATCTTCTCACCATATTTTAGAGAAATTAGTTTTTGTTTCATGTCTTGATATCCATATGCATTGCTAGCTAGTCTCTATACCACCATTAGACAGAAGAAAGGGTCTTTGGCTATTGCATTAGTGCCTAAAGGGGATCATATATTGAAAGAAGATACTTGTCTGGCAATTTGGTACACATGTTGTGTAATTGCTGATGTCAGTTCAGTGTTCAGCCTTTGACAAAGGCAAAACGTGAAGGATATGCACCTTGAACATCAGGAGAAAAAGCTTCTGACCTACTCCACATGCCTCTCTTTCCCAGAGGGTGGGCTTTGTCAGTGTTCAGTTAGAAAAACAAGTGAGTTTTTTCATGTTTTTCTGCTTAACATGGTTTGGTTATAATAATGTTTGTGACACCTTTATTTGACTGTACTATTGGCCACTGCAGTGTGCAGGTGTGCCTGTGCATACTGGACTATAGGAAATTATGTAGCTGTTCTTCAAAGATTTAGTCAAAGCTAAAATATTCATCTGACTGCACCATCTGTCTTGTGCTGTCTCTCCTCTACACATTCCTCAGGCTCCAGCACTGCTTGCACAAAGAGAGTCGCATTCTGATTGTTGTCTTCTAGGTCTGCAGTGAGCAAGTTCTAAATATTCATAACGTTATGTATACATCATGCTAGGTGGCTGTGTATTATTAGAAATCCTGGGCTTTAAGCACACTGTCATCCATTGTTCAGTAAACACAATTACATTGCCCTATCTTTCATCTCTTCTCTAATGAATCCATGCTAATTGATTAATCAGTGCTGTTGTTTCACTATGATAATCCCATATGAGGAGCAGTAGTAACATAACCATCAATTACTAACATATGTTGCACACTGAGGAAAACATAATGTTATACCCAGCAAACCCCAGATCAGGAGGAACAGAGTGGTGCCTTGGCCAGGCCTCCCGTCCCACAGTGCAGCTCTGTCTGCTGAGGGGAGGGGTGGGCCAGGTAGGCCTGATTGTAGGTAGTATATGGATGCAAATGTGATCTGCTGATGACTGGGACAGGGAACGTCTCAGGCTATCACTGACCAGTTACAAAAAAAGGCATATCTGAGATGTGGGCAATGTGATCAGTTTCATCTGGTGTTGCTTACTGAAATGACTGTCTTCTTGACTCAAATTTGGCTATGATAGTGACTTCTAAAGTGAGACAAAGAGCATTCTTACACTATTACAGCATCTTACTGATGTTACTGTTTAGTTTCCAAATCAACGGGTAGAGATTTCTGATCCTAAGATAAAGCTTCCTGTTTGCTCTCACAGACTGTGACTGGTGCTTAGCAGGCTGATGGATGATAATGATTTGGGTCTCCTTGCTCTTACAGAATCAACGGATCTATAGATTTCTGTTGACCAGCTTAGCTTGCTTAAGGCATCACATTATTTGCTCCATTCGTAGAGGGAATTAGCAGACAAATATAAAACACAATCTTCAGTGAAGTCCCTTTTTTTCAGCTTCAAAAATGTGTATGGTGTTAAAAGGTTGGAAACCATTGTTGTTCCTTCCCACTGTAGTTAGTGAGGGTGGTGGAGAGAAACATAATTTTCATTTGTATGAAAAAGACAACTGAATAAAGGACTTACTGTGAAGAATAAAGATGCAAGGCTAAAGTACATTTGTGCATTCAGCTTTTAGATTACATACTTTCTTTAGAAGCATTTCAGATGATTTTGAGGGCATATCAGTGTAGCAAAAGCAAAAAGCTTTGCTTTGGTGCAGCAATTATCTCTGTGATATTTTTTCTTTTTATTTTCTTCTGTGTTCTGCATTAGTGGCTTGGTTTGTGTCTTGTGCTAAGTGCTCAGAATTAGTCATTTTACGTAGTGTGAATAAAATCCAAATCCTATCCTATTTTTAGTGAAAATGGTTATCTAGCATCATACAGAAGACTGTCTAAATAAGATTTAGAAGTTTCCTAATACTTCCCTTAAGAAATTCTCCTGATGTTCATAGAGTCATAGAATCAACCAGGTTGGAAGAGACCTCCAAGACTATCCAGTCCAACCTATCACCCAGCCTTAGAATCATAGAATCATAGAATCAACCAGGTTGGAAGAGACCTCCAAGATCATCCAGTCCAACCTATCACCCAGCCCTATCCAATCAACTAGACCATGGCCCTAAGTGCCTCATCCAGTCTTTTCTTGAAGACCCCCAGGGACGGTGCCTCCACCACCTCCCTGGGCAGCCCATTCCAATGGGAAATCACTCTCTCTGTGAAGAACTTCCTAATATCCAGCCTATACCTACCCTGGCACAACTTGAGACTGTGTCCCCTTGTTCTGTTGCTGGTTGCCTGGGAGAAGAGACCAACCCCCACCTGGCTACAATGTCCCTTCAGGTAGTTGTAGACAGCAATGAGGTCACCCCTGAGCCTCCTCTTCTCCAGGCTAAACAACCCCAGCTCCCTCAACCTCTCCTCACAGGGTTTGTGTTCCAGGCCCTTCACCAGCCTCATTGCCCTTCTCTGGACACGTTCCAGCACCTCAACATCTGTTTTGAAAGTCCACCCATGGATTTAGCAATAGTCCATAATTAAAACATGGAAAGGTAAATAAAATACTAACAGTACTATGCTAGCAGTATCTCAAGATCTGTCTACATGAATTCTAACACCTAGGCACAAGAGTAGCCATGCTTCAAGTCAGCCAGAATCTTTTTAACTGCTTTTAAGCATGCATGCCTCCAAATTAACCATCTTGCTGAGATGCAGATAATGCCATCTCAGACACACTGATTTCCTCATAATACATTGTAGTGTCTTTGGCTTGCAGTGCAGGCAGACAGCTTTTTATGTCTTCAAAAGATCATGTAGGCATACTCAGAAACAGTAGAATATTAAGTCAGTAACATTTTCTACTTATTTTTGCTCCTGCTTTCTCCTGTTAATACAGTTTTCATCAGAAAAAGCTATACATTTCACTCTTTTTGCAGGTATTGGTAAACTAATTTTTGTGTGATACTAGACAAAGGTTGGTGTTTTCTAACTGTAGAAAACAGAGGTTCATTATGTAGCATTCTGTGTACCCTATAGAATCTCAATGTGTTTTTCACCATGAAAACCCTGTAGAAGCATTTAGTAGTGTATGTGCATTTGAATGCCTACCTGATGAAAGTAGGCAATCAAAAATCAGCATGATAAATGAGGAAGAGAGCCAGTAACCTTATCCTCTGTTTTAAAGGTGTCAATGGTGCTATGGCTGTCTAGTTGCACCATTCTTCCAGTAATTATTCCACTAATGACAGATCCTAAAAGTTGTGACCACTTACATGTTACTTTCCAGCAGTTTTTTGATTGTTGTGTGGTGTGGGTCCTGTGTCATTGTCCTCCACTCTGCACTCCCTTAAACATTCCCTCTTCGAGAATTGGTTCTTGGCCAGTAGAGATGCTGAACCCAAGTATTTATCAATATGATATCAGTGCTTCTAAAAGCTACTGTCTACTGCCTTGGAAAAGATCTTGCTCACATCTCACCCTGGAGATTCTTAATGTTGGGCTAAGTCCAGAGATTCATGTGCAGGAAAACTGCTTTGGAAGTCTTTTAACTGAGGCAGTTTTTTCCATTTTTATTTTCCTCTGAGCCTTTCACAAAGGGAAACACTTAGGTACTCAAGCTGCACCTCTTCCTTCCCTTCATCCCTGCAGAACAACTGCCAAGAAAGATATGAACTCTGGTACTGTTATAACTAGTGCAATTTTTAATTGTGGTTGTTGTTTTTTCTTTCCCTCTCTCTCAGTGTTAAAGAAACTTTCCACCTGAGAACTCTTGGAGAATTTTGTGATCGGAATTGTGTATAAATTCTGATATCCAGGCCTACAACAGTCCTTGCTGCTCTTAAAAATAAAGAACTTGCTGTTGATGTAGGACTTTAAGAAATAGAGCATGCTCCTCAGCTATATTTTTGAGTAGTTAAGACTGGAAACAAATTAGGAGTAGGTAGAGCAGAAAAGGTTAAGTGAAATGCTTTGAATGTTGATGTTGGCAAGGTGTCTTTTACATGTAGAGGCTGAACGTTTCCAGAAAAGCTCAGTGGGAGTTGAAGAGGTAAGAAACTGTCTGGTATAGAACATGTCCCTGCAGAACTGAAGTTGGTTCCTGTTGACACTGTGCTCCCTGGGAGTGGTGTTTGATACTAACAGCATCTTGCCTATGTAGAAGACGAGGACTTAAAGGTACCTTCTGACTTTGGACCAGTGGTAGTTAGACGAGTAGAAGACATTGCCTCCCATGCTTAACCCCATGAGGTACTCTGTCTCCCTTGTCTTCCCAGTGTGAGAGAGCCCTGTTTCCCACTAAAAAATTTGCCCTCACACTCTTTTCACAGAAGTTGTTGATCACTGAGCTAAGGCATAAATGATACTTCTGAAAATCTGTTTGTGTGCATAAGAGATTCCTGTTCCACTTCCACAGTGGTACTAAGTCCTTCTCCTGAAATGCACATGCTGCACAGCTCCTAACTCAAAGCTGCCCAGAGTAATTGGACCTGCAAGGGAAGGAGGTTTGAGCCAGCTTTATCTTTGAATTGACCAGCACAGTGTATATAGTCTGCTAATATCATTCAGCTGTGATGATAACCCTTAGCAGAGAGCTGTTAGCAAACAATTTAAGGGAATAATTTCTTACTCCAGACTGATTCCCAGGAGACAGTCTATTTATGCCCTTGGTTTAAAATATCTTTTTCAAGTGCCAAGACCACAGCTCATTACAGTATTCGAGAAATCCACTGGTAGTTGAGAAAGGGGAAATGTGCCTGTTGTAGTTCCTGAACATGTCATGTAATTGCTAGAAGCTGTACTATATTATGGCTTTTCTTTGTGCTGTGCTAATTGATGAATCCACTTGCATATTATTAAAAATATCTGAAGATGTACAGCTATTCTTTATTGGAAGATATCTTTTACCAGTCCAGTAGAATACATTTCAATTGATAGCATTGAAAGGAGCTGTATTGTTCTTATTTTCATATTTGTTTCCTGCCTGGAAATCCTCTTTAATAAGCGATTAATTGCATTTGTAGATATGAGGTAGAACTGATGCACAACTGCATCAATTATCCATTTCAAATGAATTTCATTCTGAACAGTTGAGAGGATGACGTAGTTCAATCAGAAATGAAATGGAAGTATTGCAAGTTGTTTAAAAATACTTATCACAATTTATGGAGGCAGAGATTTGTTTAATCAAGTGGAAAAATAAGAAAACTGCAGTTTAAAAAATTATCTTTTTTTCCTTCCATTTAGCCACATTTTATTAGTTTGGTTTCTCTCCTGGATATATTGATCTTAGTTACACTGTGGGGGATGTTAGATGCTTAGGAGTTTTTTTATTGAGATAGATAACTTATGGTCATAAAAGTACTTAAGTATGACAGCTTGCATGTCTGTTGATCAATGTCTTCTCGTGCAGACAAGCCCTGTAGTATTTAAGAACATACCATGCAACTTGCTCAGTTTTCTATTACTGTGTGGTTTTGAAAGGATGTTTGGTGTTTCCCTGCAGTTATTTAGAAGGGGAAAAGGAAAGATGTTAAAATATCAAAATTAATCTAGAAATTTTTTTTTGAGGTAAGCATGCTTTGGCAGTATGAGGCCATTCTTGACCGTACTTCAGAAAGTAGTTTTCAGTGTTCATAAATCTGTGTGGGCAGGAAGATGGTCTGGTGTTAGCTTGGCAATGAAAGATTAGCTAAGCAGATGAAATGCAGCTATTGACACAAATTTTGTTTTGATGTCTATGAAAATGACTTTTGAGTTCTGTGTAACTCATTGGAAGTTAGTATTGTACCATGCATAATGTTTAACTTGTTCAAAGCAAAGGTGCTTTAATAGATTGCTGCTGATAACTTGTTTCCTGTTTCACTTGTCAGAGTGCTACCTGGCCTTGAGGTGGCCTGACTCCAGACTCTGTAAATGATAAAGGTGAAATAACTGGGGTTTATTTAATGTAGGGAGTTTGGACAACAGTTTCAGTTAGGTCCATTGTGAGTTTAAGGGCAAATGGAAGAATCTAGATACTGATTTTAAGTCTAAACCATTTTTTAAACTTGTGTTTTGTGTCATTCTCCCTTCTGAGGGTGACAATGAAGAGCACTGGTTGTCATCTTCAAGCAAAGTTTCTTAGCCAATTCAGAAATGCAGATCTATGCACGCAGCTTAGGATTTTTTCCCAACAGACTGAAGTGACCCTTGGAAGAAGCCTTTCTGAGTCACAGTCATGTACAATTTGTCAGGGTTGCAAGCAGCACTGTTTGTAACTGCTGGATGTTACACCGAGATAGGTGTAACTTTGGCTCTAATAGGGTTATCTTAACCTCACCTGTGCATGGGTTTGTTATTACTGAACACAAAGGGACCTTTGTGTGTGTTCCTTGAGCTATATGATCTTGAGGATCATCTTCTGTTTACAATGGCAGCTGTTGCATTTGATACTCTAACTATAAGTAGACACTTTTACTTTGTTTATGTGGACAAGTTGGTTTGAGAATATTTATGAGAGAGCTGATTTTAAAAGCTAAAAATAGTGCTATGACTTTTAAAACCCATTCTGGCTGTCAGAAATGCTCACAGGATCCTCAAAGTGTTGCTAAAAATGTTCACTTTTTAAATATGTTAATTAAAATTGTCTGTTTTGAGAGCAGTAGATGAGACATTTCCTGCATTTGTGAACTGTGCATTCTTTTCACCCCCCAGGTTTCCTTGCATCTGTCTGTTTGTTATGTTGGTAGGATCTGAACTCCTACTGAACCTTCTTGGAAGAAGGTTTACTGTTGGCCAAGCAGGGAGAGGGAACTCTACAGCCTGCATGGTGACCTTCTGCTTTGGGGTTGAATGCCTTTCCTTTGTTATAAAAAGCTGGTGCCCTCGGGGAACAGAATACTCTAAACTGGAGCTTCAGATACACATTTTCACTTTTAACTTCAGCATTAAAAGAAAGTTTTGGATAAAGATATTTTCCTTTGGGAATATTGGACTACTTCAGTCCTACTTTGAGTAGATACCACGTTTATTTCTTCTATTTATAGATCTTATTTATTTCCTTCAAGTTTATTGTAAGTGTTTGAATACCATTTTACATTCCAAGTGTACCCCACACTCAGGATTTATGCAGACTTCCTAGTCTCTAAATTGATCTAGTTCTGAGGGTTGTCTCACCTGGATATTGCTTTTTCCTGAGTAGGCAGACACACGTTTTGCTAAACAGCGAAAAATCCGGACGTGATATCTTTGCAGTTTTATACTGTCTGCAAACTTCTTGTTATAAGAATAGTATTCTGAGCCTACTATGGAGAACTGAGGTGATTTAGGGCCCTTTTATGATCCCTGTTGACCTGTAGATATTTAGGAATCTTTCTTACTGGCTTAGTTCATAGAATCATAGAATCAACCAGGTTGGAAGAGACTTCCAAGATCATCCAGTCCAACCTAGCACCCAGCCCTATCCAATCAACTAGACCATGGCACTAAGTGCCTCATCAGGTATTCTCTTGAACACCTCCAGGGACGGTGACTCCACCACCTCCCTGGGCAGCCCATTCCAATGCCAATCACTCTCTCTGGGAAGAACTTCCTCCTAACATTCAGCCTAGACCTCCCCTGGCACAACTTGAGACTGTGTCCCCTTGTTCCATTGCTCGTTGCCTGCGAGAAGAGACCAACCCCCACCTGGCTGTAACCTCCCTTCAGGTAGTTGTAGACAGCAATGAGATCCCCCCTGAGCCTCCTCTTCTCCAAGCTAAACAACCCCAGCTCCCTCAGCCTCTCCTCAGAGGGTTTGTGTTCCAGGCCTTTCACCAGCTTTGTCGCCCTTCTCTGGACGCATTCCAGCACCTCAACTCCTTTCATTTGAAGTAAAATCAGTTGTTTCAATAATTTTCAGTCAGTTTTGTCTTTCTCTTTTTCTAGCTTGAAATGGATACTTTCAGGTCTCTATCCAAGAAGTGTAATTGTTGGTTTGGGGTTTGTTGGTTTGAGGTTTTGTTGGGTTTTTGTTTGTTTGTGTCAGATTTTGGGTTTGTGGATTGTTGTTTTGGGCTTTGTTTGTTTGTTTTCCTTTTTTGTTTGGTTTGTTGTGTTAACAAAATGAGCATTTTCCAAAATTAAGAGGAAAATTGAGTATTTGTTGTACTTCCTAACATCAGTGTTTACTGTTTGGGATAATATACATCTATGCTGACTGTTGAGTTGAGAAAGCTGTGCATATTCTTAGAGTAGAAAATGTTGCTGCTGTGAGCTCTTGTACTCTTTCTGCTATTAGATGTACAAGTTTATCTAATTTGAGAGCTGTTGCATACTGAATAGGAGACTTTTTCAAGCATTCAGGTTACAGTTGTTTGCAGAGGGCTATTTAATAGGATCCTTCTCATCTACTTCAATCCTGATTTGATGGTACATGCTTTTTGCAGCACTAAAAAAAAAGCCTAATTCAAATTATTCATCTGGAAATAAATTTTCAAATGTCCATTGTTCTTAGATATCTGTGGGTTGTATTTTTTTACTTCTGTTTTTGCCACACAGTTTCACACACACAGAGTATTTTCACACAGTATCACCAAGGTTGGAAGAGACCTCATAGATCATCAAGTCCAACCCTTTACCACAGAGCTCAAGGCTAGACCATGGCACCAAGTGCCACGTCCAATCTTGCCTTGAACAGCTCCAGGGACAGCAACTCCACCACCTCCCCGGGCAGCCCATTCCAGTGTCCAATGACTCTCTCAGTGAAGAACTTTCTTCTCACCTGGAGCCTAAATCTCCCCTGGCGCAGCCTGAGGCTGTGTCCTCTCTATTTCCTGAGTGAAAACTGCAGTTGGCACTGTCAATGTGATTCTATTGCACTATCAGCTGAATTTGAGTCAGGTTTTGGGTGTCAGTGTCATTAATTCTGCTACTACTGGAAAAATACAAAAAGACTGAGAATTTCGGTGTGCATGGGATCATTGTCTTCTGATAATGTCTTGTGCATTATTAGTTTGCTATCATTCTGCTAGTTGGGCAGGAGATAATCTGTTTACATTTACTGTGATTCCAGTGAAATGCTGAAGTATGAAAGGGACTTGTCTGTCTGTAGGGATTGTTACATGACTGGAGCTCTGATGGAGCTCTTGGGGAGCTCAGTTGTGGTTTCAGTGTTATGGTTCATATTTCCTTTATCTCTTAAGCCTTTAAACGTATCTGGCTTTGTGTTTACTGACTTGCACTTGTGATAGCCTGTCACATGTGTGAGTGCTGTGTGCCTTTAAATCAAAACAGACAGTGGTGTACAGGATGGGGTCTGTGACACTGAACTTCTCTCTCTGGCATTTCTGAACTCCCTCAGCACACTTCTCTCCAGCTGAGGAGAGGATAACTTTTCTTTATGAGCTTTTACCCTTAAATTACAACATGCAGTAACAAAGCAAAACAAAACAAAAAAGCTAGATCAGTTAGAGGCTCCAGACCTCATCCTATAATTCCTCACAGAATTGTGTCTTGTGGAATGATGAAAATGTGGAAATGTGAGACTGTCAGACACCTCATAAGGCTGGACCATTTTTTTTTTTTCTGGCATGTGAATGCCCTGAAACATTTGTGATGTTTTCAGACATCTCTTCTTGAAGACCTCTATTGTAGGTCTGTTGTGGAGGGCAGGAAAATTAATGTGGCCGAGGCAGGAATTTTTATACAAAATTAGAGTTATTTTATTTTCCCAAAACTATATATACAAAGATTAATTTAATTTAATTAGCAGATTCAGTTGCTTGAGAATATCTACAGGAATGCCATGGATAATCTGACTATTTTAGAAGTCAGAAGTTGGAAAAGGCTTTAGCTATTAATTAATAGCGTTTTCTTACTAATAAAGTTGAGCCAAAATAACTCACGATCAGGCTGACTTCTTCCTGCGGTCTGTCTCTCTCGTTCCCTTTCAGCAGCTGCAGGTGGACCATTAAGGGTCGTTAGGCTTACAAAAGGGTGTCAGTAGGTGAAGCAGTCTTTGAAGATCTCTCTGCATCCAGGCCAGGCGAGAGTGGGGGGGGAAGGACTCTCAGGCAAGCACGAAGGTTCAGGCAGTAATGAACTCCAAGGCGGGAACCCCCAAAGGCGGGAAGCCCCCAATATTTACACCCTCTCTAGACAAAGGGCAGAGCTACCACACCTTAGGTGCGAAAGGCACAGCCAATCCCAGCCCGATCCCAGCGCGGGCACTGCATGGGGCACTCCTCGTGCGGGCAGGACCCCTTTGCTCACCCCCTTCACACCTGTGGGGCAGGCGAGGGGAGGGGAACCAGGCGGCTTTCCCCCTCCCATTCAAGCCACGTCAGGAGAGGAATTTAGGGGTACACAGGACTCCAGGGCAAGGTCTGATACCATTTGTATTTAGAGTAACTCTGTTACCAGCTTCAACATGTGTTTGCTGCTTTGGTCTTTAGCAGAAAATCAAGCTCTTGGTAAGAACCTGTGATGGTTTGGGCTCTTACCCGCCCCCCCCCACTTTTAGGTACCCAGCTAACTCAGACGGACCCTGGGAATATAGATGAAGCAATTTATTTACAGCTAGCAGAATTTACAAGCAGCTATTTACAATATATACAGTTATATACAATTATATACAGAAATATACAAAGGATAAACATTACAAAAGCACAACTCCCCCCCCCCCAGAAACCTGAGTCCCCAGGAGGGGCTCTCAAACCACCCCAACACCTCCCCCGGCCCCTCTCAACCTTACCCCAGTTCTCAGGAAGAAGAGAGGTGCGGCCAAGAGGTTAGGGAGCAAGGTTAGTGGGAGCAATGTTAATGAGATGTGTCTAGGTCTGAAGGCAAAGGCAGAAGAGAAAGACAAAATGGAGAAAGTTTACTACTTCTTCCCAGAGTTCTCAGCGTAACTGTGAGAGAAGGAGACACCATGTTTTCATTCCACTGCCTGTTATCAAGTTCTTTTACCAAAACATTCCAGCTTGCTTCTAACTAGCACAGAACCTTTTTGCTTGACTGTAACTGTGCCCTTATCAATGCTGTTCTGTGCACTAAACAAGTCTGAGGTTGGCCTTGGTGACCAAAAATGGTTCCTTATGATTTAAAACCTGTGAATTGGTCAACAGAAACATAAGCCTTTGTTCTGAACATCCCAATCTGTCATTACTGTGAAATGTGTTTCCCAACAAGTGGAGATAGAGGATGAATATGGAGGTGACTTCACTAGAGCAAGAGCAGTAACCAAACCCTGAGAAATAGAGAAATAACATCGCTTATGCAGACTGGTGTAGACTGCAAGGGAAGCTTTAAATAACAAACTAGTTTCAAGGCCTGAGTAACAAGTTCTCTCCTGCACTGAACAGCACTGTGCTGCAGGCAATGTCAAGAAGAAAATAGCCTAGTTAATTCACAACCCAAAACCTGCTCGTGGTTTGGCTCTTTTAAACTTTCCTAGAGGAAGATTTGTTGTAGCACCAGTGTTTTCAGTAATTATCTAAAGGAGGTTAGCTTTGTTTGGAGCTTTAATGCCAAGAGATTTGTCTGCAGCTGGCATCCATTGCTACTGAGGTGCGTTCTTTTTTTCAGGATGAAGTCAACCTGTGAAGGCTTTGTGTCAGATTTCTTTTGCTAATGGTTGAGGTTGAGTTCCTGATTTATGAAGGTAGTATGGAATATGCTTTATATAACAGGAATTGCTCCTTTAATATGTAATTCTACTGCAGAAAGTGGTTGGAAGAAATGGCACGTAGTCAGTGCAGGTCTTTAAAAATAGTTCTTCCATTAGTGGCAGAAGTTTGCTTTCAGTAAGCTATATTGGTCTTGCAGTGGAAGCCAAATCTGTTGGCTTGTGTTCTGATTAACACACAAAGAGAAATTACTACCAAGAGTGTAGGTTCAAAAGCAGTGTGTGAACCAAAGTGGGATCCAGCTTGATTTATATTCCAAGGGTTTGCTTCCAAGGCTGGTCATGATTCTTTTTCAAAACACAAAGCAACCTACTCTCACCCTCAACTGTCTTGATAGTAATAAACTTAAAATAAGATCTACAAATCTTTGAGGAACTGAATCCCCCAGACCTTTAAAGCAATCTTTCTGAGTAGAACCATCTTTTGAGAGAAGTTGGGAGTCTTAATATGGAGTGTAGAGCTTTTATGGAAAATTAAATTACTTATCTAGTTGGCTTTGTTGTTTGGCCTTAATTTATAACATTGCTACCTTTTGCCTTGAAACAACTTGATATGGCAAGTATAGACATTGGAAAACTATACCACTGTGACAACAACAAAAAAATAATGATTAACTTAAGGCTTTATCCAGTTAAGATCAAGCACCGAATTGAATTCTCTTAGTGCGTTGACAGCTGAAGATTTATGTTTTCCAGCTACGTTCCTGTTGCAGTTGGCAGAAGTGACCTCTCCAAAGAAGGTCTTTGTTACAGATTTTGCTCTGTTTACATTATTGCTGTGTGGGTTGCAATGAAGTATAGCACATTAAAGCTAATACATCACCTGCTGACAGTGGTCTTATCTCATTGGTACCTCTTTCCCTCTCCCAGTATGAAAAAAATGCAAACATTAGGAGCTTAAGGGTCACAAAAAGAATGTTACATATTATCATTTACAAAAGCTTTAGCATTAATGTCGGGTCCCTGTGTGCACTGTGGTTTTGGGTCTGGCCAAATGGTTATGTAATTTCTTTTTCTGTGAAATTACTACAAAACCATGTTTTTACCAGATAGATGTTACTAAGAGATAGAAAGAGCAGGAAGAGAAGAAAATGAATGGGGGAAAAAAAAAGGCAGCTATTGTATTTATCTAAGATCTGTGGAATTTATAATGAGAAAGGTGATGGCTCAAGGATGGGAAACAGTGACATTCAGGTTAGGTAGGCAGAACCAGGCGCTACTCCAATGGAAGGTCCTGCTTGACCGATTTGATCTCTCTTTATGACCAAGTGACCCAACTGGTGGATGTAGGGACGGCTGTGGATGTAATCTACCTGGACTTCAGCAAGGCCTTTGACACCCATCTAGCACAGCAAACTCCTAGCCAAGCTGACAGCCCTTGGCTTGGACAGGGGCACTCTGTGCTGGGTTAGAAACTGGCTGGATGGCTGGGGCCAGAGTGGTAGTGAATGGTGCCACATCCAGTTGGTGGCCAGTCACCAGTGGTGTGCCCCAGGATCAGTTCTGGGCCTTGTCCTGTTTAATATCTTCACTGATGATCTGAATGAGGGGATTGAGTCCAGCATCAGTAAGTTTGCAGATGACACCAAATTGGGAGCATGTGACTATCTGTTATAGGGCAGGAAGGCTCTGCAGAAGGACCTGGACAGGCTGGATAGATGGGCACAGTCCAACACCATGAGTTTTAACAAGGCCAAGTACAGGGTTCTGTGCTTTGGCCATAACAACCCCATGCAGTGCTACAGGCTGGGGACAGAGTGGCTGGAGAGCAGGCAGACAGAGAGAGACCTGGGGGTACTGGTTGACAGATGACTGAAGATGAGCCAACAGTGTGCCCAGGTGGCCAAGAAGGCCAACAGTTGGTCTCCTCTCCCAGGCACCCAGTGATGGAACAAGAGGACACAGTCTCAAACTGCACCAGGGCAGGTTTAGGCTGGGCATTAGGAAGAAATTTATCATGGAAAGAGTGATTGCCCTGGAGTGGGCTGCCTGGGGAGGTGGTGGAGTCACTATCCCTGGAGGTGTTTAAAAGGAGGCTGGATGGGGCACTTAATCCCATGGTTTAGTTAATTAGAAGGGTTAGGTAATAGGATGGACTCAATGATCCTAGAGGTCTTTTCCAATCTGGTTAGCTCTGTGATTCTGTGAGTGTGGTTGAGGAGCAGAACAGGATGCCCTCCTATTTCTTCAGATGCTGTATCATGTAGGTCTTTTAGTTTTCATTGACAGTGAGATGATGCCACTTCTGACTTGTTTTCTCTTCCAAATACTGACTCAACAATTTAAATATACAGGCATTTTTCTGTATGCATAAATATGTGCATAGTTTCAAAGAGTGCTTTGAAATCTCTCAACAGGGTGCTTGCCAGGTATCCTTTCAGGATGGGGACATGAACCTCACTGGACCCACAGAACTCTTGCCTCAGAGGTCCCGGCTCCCTGTCAGGTAGGAACATTTGTTCAGTGCTGACTCAAGTGTGGTCTATCAACATGCAAGCCAAGACTGACTTCTCATTCCAGGTGTACCTGTGAATCTGCAGTGTGCTGATCATCATCACTATCTCTTACTCCTTGTTCCTTTCTCACCCTAACCATGCACTTGACTCACGTAATGAAGCACCTATTTGTGCATGGCAACTTCTTGCCCTTGTTGATGAATAAATAATTTTGTTATCATTGCAGGCAGAAATATGCTACTATTTGTATACTCTATTTTTGTTTTCTACGGAGTCCTACAAGTATTTAATGTCTTAAGGAAGAGGATATTCTTAGGTAGTATATTGTATCTCAGTAAATAACCAGTCACCTGAACCATGTAACCCTAATCTTCTGCAATTAAAATGTCACATTTGTTTTTGAATGGTAAGGTTGTTACTTTGCTGTAACCTATAGTACATTTTATATCTGTGTTTATACACTGTGAAAACTAAAGCAAATATTTGCAGTATTTCCCTGTGCATTGCCTCAGTAGGGTAGTTAGATGGAATGCATCACTTTGCTCACTTCATTTATATCAACCTACAGATAGTCAATAATATTATAACTGAAGGTGGTAGTGGTCACATTGATTATTTAGGAAATAACTTACTTTGACCAGTGTAAATTTGACCAGTCTAAATATTGAGTGAAGCTTAGGTAAATATATAATCTGAATTGGAAGCCAGTACAGTGAAATTTGAGACCTGCATAGCTGAAACAAGAATAAACTAGGTGCCCTGCACGTGTTCAAGGCTAGGTTGGATGAGGCCTTGAGCAGCCTGTTCTAGTGAGAGGTGTCCCTGTGTATGTCGAGGGGTTAGAAGTAGGTGGTCTTTGAAGTGCCTTTCAACCTAAAACATTTTATCATTCTTGAGAGATTTAATGACAGGCATTGGAATTTATTGTTCCCAAAATCATAGGGAAAACTGTAAATGGCTGAAGTAAGTGGGGGAAAAAAAGTTTTGGATGATTACATTTATTGTACCAATTTTAAGAAGCCAGAATGCAATATAGTGGCAAAGAGTAAGTCAGTCAGATATTTTATGGTAGTAGTAGTAGAGGATTTAGACAAATTTAGAGAAAAACATTTTTGTGCTATTCTTCTCCCGTCTCACCATAAGCTTCTATTTCCATTTTAACTGGTGTTTGAGCTTGTGCTGTTTGCCTTCTGGAGTGGATAAAGGAATTCAGTCCTTTGTTCAGTGTATTATGTTTGTTGCAGATCTGTAGTGGTATCGTAGCACATTGTATAATGAAATTAAGAATATTATATAGCAAACCTCTACATGACAGCTAAATGTCAAAATTCAATTTGTTTCAATTTTGATGCTAGCAAATAATCATTTGCTGTAATTCTGCAGGTTACAGTTGTTTGTCAAAACAGTATAAAACAAAACCTATGAAACAAACAGTATCTGCATGCCTTAAGCTTGAAGCATTTATCCTTCGAAACACATGAGAAAAAACAAGGGATAATAATCTCACTTTACCTGAGAAAAAACAAGGGATAATAATGACACTTTACCTACATGAGGTCCAGCAAACACTCGCAAAATTATATCCCCAGATTGTGTGGGCAACTTCATGCTTCATTCTCCTATGTGTGTTCTCCTTTCCTCATGGAGGCCTTCTTATCACCTACTTTGTATGCCATTTTGTAGTTTCTTCTCCTGCTTGCTGGTGCAGATAGATATTTCTGGCATGGTCTCCTCATGAAAAGGAAATTAAATGCTCTTCCAGCCTTCTCTGCACCTGCCATGCCTCTAAGTCATGCACACACGGGTATAGAATTTAGTTGGTTTAGCTGCTAATGCTGATTTTTCCCTTTGTGGGATGCTGCTGAAGACTTTTACAGCTTGTTTCACTGAAGGGAATTACTATACATTACCAAATCTGTGCATTTATTTGTCTTTTGATGCAGTAATTTGTAATGGGGATTAATCAAGCTCTGTGCATGCTATGCTCATGTTTATTGTTGTCTGTGCTCATGTTTATTGTTGTCTATGCTTTTACTAGAGTGCTTCAGGTTATCTGAGTTGTTTTAAGCAGTTTTCTGAGAGCATTAGTTCATTGAGTTAAACAAGTTGTTGCTTGCATTTGGCATTCTTCAGAAAGTGGTTGCTATCCTCCTTCACTTTCAGTCTTCATGAACTGATTTTGGTGGCCATTGGAAATGCTGACAGTGAGAAAGACCTCTCTGATACTTTTCAGAGGTATTCAGCTTTAAATGGCCAGGTCTTCACAGTTGCTAACAAGCTTAAATTTCCATAGATATCTTTGGGTTTTTGCAGAATTCTGCACACTGTCTTAACTGAGGTGGAAGGAAGAGTGATAAAGATCTTACTGTCTTGCTGGTTCTGTAATTTGATTCAATATAAGTACAGAAATTTCATCAACAAAATAATATTAGATAATAAAACTGTTCTTTCCACAAGTAGTAGAACTAGTGTCTTAGACTGAGTCCTTTCACACTTCTGCTTCTAAAAGTATTCTTTGAAATTCTGACTTGGGCAGGTGTCTTTCCTGTTGTATTTCAAAGATTTTAGAGCCATGAAGGACTACTAAGTCATGATTCCCTAAGCCTTCATTTAAATTGCCCATGTTATGTTAACTGATGTTAGTAAAACTATAAAAAACAGCCTAGTTGTGATCTACTCCATGCTATGGAAGAAAGAGAACCTCTATTGTCTTTGCTGCTTTCACTGCAATATATTTTTTCCTGTCACTGAGTTTGTTAATCATGATGACCTATAGCACTTAAGCAAAGTAGGAGCAAATCACCTAAGAAAATTATCTGAGCCTTCTCATGAGAGCACCAGCCTGTCTGAGGTCAGTGTCCCTTCTCTAACTACAGCCAGTAATGGCTATTTCACAGGGAAGCAGGAAAAAAGAATACTGTGATTAATATTTTATGATTATGAGGCTTAGTCAGGTGGAGTTAAAGGTTTCAGACTTGGCTTGTTTTATATTTCCTACTCAAGTGGGAAAACTGCTCCATTTGAAGAAAATCAATTCACTGATACAAGTAGATAAAATTAGTTGCACTTTGGGTAAACAAAATGAGTGGCAGTATGGAGGATTTTTAGCCTCACTATTCAGATGCTAATAGAAAGGGTTGGGAGGTTTTTGGGTTGGGTTGGGGTTTTGTTTGGTTTTTTTTTTATTTCATTCAAATGTTTCACTGTAAAATTACAGAGATACTTTTTGGGACCGTATCCCTCAGGAGTCTGAAAACTGTAATTTGGCCTGATGAGAATGGAACTTGCTAGAGGAGAGATGTGAATAATTGTGTCCTGGGCACAGTTCTTTAATGGAATACATAAAGATAGGACCAATGAGAATTTCTGAAGATGCATACATTTATTTATTTATTTATTTGTTGGTAAAGATGATGCTCAGAGTAATGGAAGCCAAGCTAATGCCATCAGTGTATAGAATTTGGTGGTTTTTCCTTGTTTTCCTTCATATTCTGCTCTAGGACAAAAAGATTTGTAAAGTGCAGCAGAGTCTTGATACTCCACAGAAGTCAGCTAGAAATTTGGCAGAACCTTTGACACTGAATCCCTTAGCATGCTGTACATCAAAATACTGGATTTGGTCTTTTCCAACCTAAACATTTCAATGACTCTATGGAAACCTTGCTTTTTGTAGTAAAAATTACTGTTAAAAACCATGAGTCTAAGTAAACATAAGTCTACATGGAATGGATCTTTAGCCTAATACCAGTGGATTAACTGGAACTCAAAGGGTAATTTATGCATAGATAATTCATTATGTGTTTTCATTATATTCTGTTTTACTGTCTTCCCACTTCATTTTAAGCAGAGGTCAGGGTCAGTTTCTTGGTTTAAGCACTGTAGATACATAATTAAAGCATAACTGCAGTATTTTTCCCTTGTCTATATTTTGCCTTTTTTTTTTCCTTAACATACTTTGTCTTCAACACAGAATTGGAACAACTTTGTTTAAAGAAAAAAATGAAAAGACATAAAACCCTGGTGCCTGCAGGCTGTCTGACTTCTCTCTAAACATTTAGACAGTTAATCTCACTAGAATTTTAACTGCTTCCAGTGCGTGTGCAGGGGAAATCTGGATTACAGCAGCATCTTCACTAGTTTAACTCATTTTAGTTAGGAGAGGGTGATTTGCTACCTCTTCAGACCTGAAACAGGAACATTCTGACACAGAATACTAAATATTTAAACTTTGTCCACAGCTTGTTTAGCTTTCTGTAGAACAGAGCACCTGAAATGGGCCTGTCTCTTCTGAGGAAGAATGAACAATTTTCTTAATTGTGCCTGGAAAGCTCTTTTTGGACTCTGCACATGTAGTACTTTCTCCTCTCCTTGCAGGGTGCTCTCCATCTCTGTTTAGGTATTGCTCAGATTGTTATCAACTGAGTGTGTTCACGCTGTTTAACATGTTGAACTCCAGGTTCTTCTTTTCATTAATGCCTTGAGTATTTAGTTTAAGAGAGGGAAGGAAAAATGTGGAAAATGGGTAGTAGGGGAAATGTGCTGACAGCTTTAAGTTGAGCTTGGCTACTCTGGAAGCCTCTCTATGAGAATGGGTACAAATATTTAATTACCATCAGCAACTGTGCTGTTTTGATATGTGAAAATTATCTGAACAAAGTCATCTCTCCATTTAGATTAATCAGTCCACTGTTCCTCTCTTAAAAGTCCCTTTAGTAACCTGACATAACCCATAGACCTGTGCTCTCTACCATATGCCAGTATTCCTTGTTAGTGAATGCTCTCCTCCCTTGGAATAGGAGTGACTGGAGATGCAAGTGGAGAACAAGCAAGGAAGTGCAGCCTAATAACTTCGCCTCTGAGCTCCTTGCATCTGAGTGACTTTTCTTTTGCCTTTTACTTGGCTGTGGTCAATAAAAATGGCACAAAGCACATTCAGAATATCATCTGTGCTTTTCTGTTTGCAGAGGGAAACATTGATACCTTGTGCTAAGAGAACTTTTTCAGATACAGCATCTTACTAATCTGTACCTTTTCTTAAAAACCTAAGAGGAAATCAGTGATCTATTCAAAGGGGTTTGCATCATCCTGTTGTGCCTGGATGAAGATTTATGTGCAAATGTTAAGACTGAAACAGGAAGGAGTAGGGCATTGGAATGATAAACACTTGATCTGTGTTCACGCAGGCAGTAGATTCTCGTGGCACACACATGACAAGTTTTGCCCAGTAACCCATGCAGAAGTCAGCCGTTTCCAAGGTACTGTCTTTGGTGTAATGCAAAACAATTAATCAGCTTTAGGCTGTACCTACTGCATTCTCCAAGAGGAATCCTACCAACATTCTCCTAACATTTATAATCGGTGAGGGTCAAACTACCTTAGCAAACCAGGTCCTGCTGGAAAACTCCAAAACATTCATTTCTGGAGAAAGTGTCCCTTTTAAGCATCTCTCTGCTGAGTAGGTGAGATTGGTTCTTCAGTACTATTGGGTAGCTTGCAGGAAAGCTTCCAGCTAGCAAATACATCTCACTGCATAACTGACAAACTGCTAATTCTTCATACTGTTTTCAGAAGAGGGAGCTATAGTATTTGACAGCAAGAGCACTGCCAATCTGAAGATCAGACTGATTCAGACTAAATATGCACCACTGTATGTGCAGCACTCCATATAAATTTTATGTTCCATGTCACAAATGGACTGCTGTGCATGCTCAGTAGACAGATGTGTACATCATCTCTGTCTGTTTCTTTGCTAAACTGTACTCATCAACATTTTTAATAATATGCAGGACAAGCCTTCCTGACAAATGTGATAGACTGTAAAGAATCTGGCAGAAATCAATAAACATCAAGCAATGAAGAATTTAAATAGTAAATGACAGCTTATTCAGGTTAAAAATCAATAAGTATAATGTTGAATGAGGTCTTGGATGCCACAGTCAAGTCATGCTAGGCACTGAGATCTGCAAGAGGAGGTGCCAGCATGACTCCAAAGAAGCACAAATGCCGTGTTTCTGGTTGGAGTGAACCCTGAATTCTGATAAATTGCACTGAGATAAATGCTTTTTAAAGTTCACTTATTTTGTTTGCTGTGAGAATATGGCCATACATATTCTGTAGAACTTGAGTTGCAAACTCAGCAAGGACAGTGTTTTCTGAGGGAAAAGCTCTGTCTGCTCCTTGAATAATACTCCAGAGATACTAGCAGTGGAGCATGCTGAGACACCCTCTGAGCATTGCTCACCAATGCTCCCAGTCTCTCACCCCAGCTGGCAATTGGGCTGCAGGTTTTCAGAGTGGCTGGAGAGTAGTCAGGAAGAAAGGGACCCTGGGGGTACTGGTAGATAGTAGCTGAACATGAGCCAGCAATGTGCCCAGGTGGCCAAGAGAGCCAATGGCATCCTGACCTCTATCAGGAACAGTGTGGTCAGTAGGACAAGAGAGGTTATTTTTCCCCTGTACTCAACACTGAGCAGGCCACACCTTGAGTCCTGTGTCCAGTTCTGGGCCCCTCAATACAAGAGAGATGTTGAGGTGCTGGAATGTGTCCAGAGAAGGGCGATGAAGCTGGTGAGGGGCCTGGAACACAAACCCTGTGGGGAGAGGCTGAGGGAGCTGGGGTTGTTTAGCCTGGAGAAGAGGAGGCTCAGGGGTGCCCTCACTGCTGTCTACAACTATCTGAAGGGAGGCTGTAGCCAGATGGGGGTTGGTCTCTTCTCCCAGACAAGCAGCAACAGAACAAGGGGACACAGTCTCAAGTTGCACTGGGGAAGATACTGGCTGGATATCAGGAGGAAGTTCTTCCCAGAGAGAGTGATTGGCATTGGAATGGGCTGCCCAGGGAGGGAGTGGAGTCACCATCCCTGGAGGTGTTCAAGAAAAGCCTGGATGAGGCACTTGGTGCCATGGTCTAGTTGACTGGCTAGGGCTGGGTGCTAGGTTGGACTGGATGATCTTGGAAGTCTCTTCCAACCTGGTTGATTCTGTGTTTTCTATGATTCTGTACTGACTTGATAGGGCAGATTTTTATTTTTTTTTACTGTAAAATGCATTTAAGTTGTGTAGAGGAGGTTTAAAATAGGAGTAGGAAGTTCTTTTTTTTTTCCTAATTTGGAGGTTTTAAATTGTGTGGAGTATTGCAGAAAAATGCATAGATTACCCTTTCAGTTGTCAATAATCACAGCTATCATCCAGCAGTGGAAGCCATTCTGCATTCTCCTGCCTCCTTCTTTCAGTCGATTTGAAAGGTCCTGGCACCTTGGTGTCCCTTGTGTCTATGGAGTTTAGTAATTAGCATTCTTAAAGCTCATACTGTTTAGGATATCATTTAAGCCATGTCCTGAATACTCTGTCCAATGTAATGTAAAATGTGAACCAAGGCAAAATAGTTCACTGCTGGAATTCAGCTGTTCTGGCAGACAGATTGAACCTGCTGGAAGGTGGACAGCATGTATGAATGATGTCAGATTTTACCAAGTCTCTCTTTAATGTTCCTAAGCCAAGAAACAGTCGAATCTTAGATGTTTTGCTGTTTAATTTTTTAACTGTCAGGCTTTCATAGATATAAAAATAATAGGTCCTGAAAAATCTATGAAAGCTATTGTGAAGAGTAGCTTTCTTCTAAGATGTGAGAATCACATCTGTTTGAGAATCAAAAGTCATTCTGACTCATAGATTTTTACTTAAGAGTATAATTTTAAAGTACCTTTAATATATGTGTATACAGATCATACCTTTATTCTGGATATTTAGTATTTTAGTACATCCCTAACCTTTAGGGCATAGCACAATGTTATTAGAAATAATAAACTGTGTACCTGTGGGTTATTTGTTTTCACAAAGAAACCTACTTTGTGTGTAGATTGCATGTTAGTTTAAAGATAAACTTGTGAGCTTTCTTTGCCTGTGAGCCAACTTACAACTGTAAGTGCATTGATTTAGTATGACAGCTAACCTGTCTGTTGTGATAGCCCTCAGAAGAATTTCCCACTCTATTTTACAGTTGCTCAGGATGACATTTCTTTCCCTGGAGTGCTAAAGTAACATGGGGTTATCTGGGGACAACTATTCTGAATTTTCCATGTACAAATGAAAGCCCATTCACTACTTCTGATTATTTTCTGAACCTGTACTATTTGGCTGCTTAATTTGCTTGTATGCTTTGATCCTGTAGAAGTTCAAAAGAAAATATGAGTAGCCCTTGAATTTATCATTATTATTGCTACTATTTTGTGTGTGTCTATTAAGAGAATTGGAGGAAGTAGAAGATGGAACTGAAAGGAAGAGTTAATTTCCTGTGCATGGAGATTTTTTTTAAGTTTTTGTTAACCACACTGATTAGCTTTTATGACCAGACCACTGGAGAGGGGGAAAAAAACCCAACAATAAATTTTAAAAAAGAGTAAAAATTACAGAGAGATTGAAAGATTTCTCTGTCTGATTCAAAAGAGGGGAGAATACAGGAAAAAAAATAAGAAAGAGAACTGCCTGTTGATTGTGCCTGTGTTATAGCTAATAGTAGCAGGAAAGTCTATTATGCTGTAATGAGTAGTGGTTTGTTGTTCAGAGTCTATCCATTTCACTTTTATGAAATGTATACTCATTCTAGGCTTAGCCTTTTGGGAAGAATCAGTTACCAAAAACTCCTCTGACAAACTCCCAACAAAACTCCTCCTCCCCACATACCTCCTCAAATTTTAAACCCAAAAGAAAGCAATATAGGCTCACTTTCTAGTCCTATTCCATATTTAGCTGACCAAGCTAAACATTATTGTATATAGGGAAATTTGCTTCTGATTATTCCTTATGCATCTGGATAGAGGTTCTTACAATATTCCAGCATAATCATAGAATGAACCAGGTTGGAAGAGACCTCCAAGATCATGCAGTCCAACCTAGCACTCAGCCCTATCCAGTCAACTAAACCATGGCACTAAGTGCCTCATTCAGTCTTTTCTTGAACACCTTCAGGGACAGTGCCTCCACCACCTCCCTGGGCAGCCCATTCCAATGAAAAATCACTCTCTCTGGGAAGAGGACTTCCTCCTAACATCCAGCCTATACCTCCCCTGGCACAACTTTAGCTGGAGAGCAGCCAAACAGAGAGGGATCTGGGGGTGCTGATTGATACCCGCCTGAACATGAGCCAGCAGTGTGCCCAGGTGGCCAAGAGAGCCAGTGGCATCCTGGCCTGCATCAGGAATGGTGTGGTCAGCAGGAGCAGGGAGGTCATTCTGCCCTGTACTCTGCACTGGTTAGGCCACACCTTGAGTCCTGTGTTCAGTTCTGGGCCCCCCAGTTTAGGAGGGACATTGAGATGCTCAAGCATGTCCAGAGAAGGGCAACGAGGCTGGTGAGAGGCCTTGAGCACAGCCCTATGAGGAGAGGCTGAGGGAGCTGGGGTTGTTTAGCCTGGAGAAGAGGAGGCTCAGGGGTGACCTTATTGCTGTCTACAACTACCTGAGGGGTGGTTGTGGCCAGGGGGAGGTTGCTCTCTTCTCTCAGGTGGCCAGCACCAGAACGAGAGGACACAGCCTCAGGCTGCACCAGGGGAAATTTAGGCTGGAGGTGAGGAGAAAGTTCTTCACTGAGAGAGTCATTGGGCACTGGAATGGGCTGCCCGGGGAGCTGGTGGAGTCGCCGTCCCTGGAGCTGTTCAAGGCAAGATTGGACGTGGCACTTGGTGCCATGGTCTAACCTTGAGCTCTGTGGTAAAGGGTTGGACTTGATGATCTGTGAGGTCTCTTCCAACCCTGATAATACTGTGATACTGTGAACTTGAGACTGAGTCCCCTTGTTCTGTTGCTGCTTGTCTGAGAGAAGAGACCAACCCCCATCTGGCTACAGCCTCCCTTCAGGTAGTTGTAGGCAGCAATGAGGTCACCCCTGAGCCTCCTCTTCTCCAGGCTAAACAACCCCAGCTCCCTCAGCCTCTCCCCACAGGGTTTGTGTTCTAGGCCTTTCACCAGCTTCATCACCCTTCTCTGGACACGTGGCAGCACTTCAACATCTCTCTTGAACTGAGGGGCCCAGAACTGGACACAATACTGAAGGTGTGGTCTGACCAGTGTTGAGTAGAGGGGCAGAATAACCTCCCTCATCCTACTGGCCAGGGCATAATTAGCAAGCAATGCCAGAATTTTGATTGTTTGCATTAATTATCCTCCTTGTGAGAGGACTTAGTTGTGCCATGTGTTTCTATGTTGTATCTTATCTACTAGATCTGTCTTTTCCTTAAAAGCAACTTGAACTTGCATTGATTAAACTGTGTCTTTAAATCATGGCAGTATATGAAGTGGCCATTTAGTTCAATTTTACTTGTTCTGTAAATGTTATAGGAGTGGTGTTCAAGTGTGGAACTTCTTATAGTTTGAATGCATTATGATGTTCTAGTGTAAATGGAAATGCCCTGTAGTTGTCCACTGACCACTCCTACTGAGTGTTGATGGTGTTCAGTACAATTTGATGAGAAAGGGGTCTTAGACAGCTGTAGCCTGGTATAAAAAGGAATGTGATCTGCTAGAATGCAGTCCTTACTCATTTCTCTCTCTCCCTCTGTCTCTCTCAACATTCCAGGCAGTTCAAGTCCCTTCCTTTCCAAATGATGATCACTCAAAATAAAGTTAAGGCTGGCAGCGTGAAATACTCAATAGGAAATGAAACAACAGATAGCCATGAAACAGCAAAAATCTGTCAGAGATAATGTAGAGGGGTTTGATAATGAACTTTGAGGAATGAAACTTCCTGATAAAATGAGCTGAGTTGCACTTCTGACTGCAGTTTAGTTTGCTCTTTGTTTGGCGGTGAGAGTGTATGCTGCAAAGGACAGAAAATAATACATTTAAATATGGTTTTACTAATCTGCTTATTGGCTTGATGTCCTTAATGTGTGATCTTTGTGTTTATAACGTGCCTATGTGAGGAAAATGGAATGAAGCAGCTCATGTGGAGTTTAAATTAAGAACATGTAGAATAAACATTTTTTTTCTTTTTAACTCTTCCTTGCTTAGAAGCTCATTCTTTAATATTCTGGTTAATTTACCTAAGGGCATACTTATGAAAATGCCTCATACTCGGTGTCTTTCCTTTTCAAAGCACACAAGTATTAATCTAAAGAAACAAATATATAAGATGTGCTTTCTTCTGCTATTTTTCAGTGAAATGACAAAAACAGTGGAAATTTCTGGGGAAGGTGGACCCTTAGGAATACATGTAGTGCCCTTTTTTTCATCTCTGAGTGGAAGGTAAGATATTTTCTGAATTGTTCAAGAAATATATTAATGAAAGGATTTTGGTTGTGATTCTCTTCAAATATCTACAATTTAACTGTAAGGAAAAGAAATGCTCATAAGAGAATTGGTCTACAGCACTTTCTTCCTTTACAAAAATATTTACTAGTCTAAGTCATACATATAAGGCAATGCCAACCTATTTATTCACATCAGTCCTTTCAACTGCCTCAGCTTTTATTCTCTGAATGGTAAACTAAACTTTATGTAGAATAATGTTAATACTAATTATAGGATCATAGAATCAACCAGGTTGGAAGAGACCTCCAAGATCATCTAGAATGCTGTGAGGGCTAGGGAGGTAATTGTTTTTTGTGGTGTTGTGTTGGTTTTGTGTATGTGGGATTTTTTTTTTGTTGTGTGTGTGTGGTTTTTGGTTTGCTGGTTTGCATTTGTTGTTGCTTTGTTTGTTTATTTTACAGTTGGATTTCTCTCCATAGGTCCTTCCTTAGTGACATACCAGACAAGAAAAGTCAAGAATTTTGCTTTCCTGGTCATGCCTCGTATTTTTCAAGCCACTTTTCAGATTTGGTTGCATAGCTTTTATAAAATGTGCACTATACCATGAACTTTTCTTTGTCACAATACAATTACTTTAATTATAAATGACTTAACATAGTCTCTTGAGATCACAAAAGCCTATTATAGCAGCGTGCTCATATTGATGTACTGTAGTTAAGACTGTGTCAGCATTTTTATTCTGTTTTCCAAGCTATGTAGCTCAGATGTAAAAAATTAAAAAAAAAAAAAAAAGGAAAAGTTTAAAAAAAACCAGAAAACATTTCTAAACTGAAATTTGGCATACAGGGCTTAGCTAGGGAGTAAATCTGACATTGGCGGCCCCGAAGAAGAGATGGGAAATTGTTAATGACCTAACTGGCTCTATATTAAAATGGCTACCTGTAACACAAAGACAATCACTACAAAAAGCAAAAATTGGCTAATTCTTAAATCTGTCTTACTTGTCAAGTTTCATGTGGGACAGAGAATATAAAGGATTATATTGCCTTGTAAAGGTCTGTGTGTAAATTATTTCTATGGATGATTTGAGTTTGTAAGTGGACCCAAATTCATTCACAATGTTTTATTTGCCAAAAGAGAAAATAATTGTCCACCTGCTGCCTGGAAAATGTCATCACTGCCTCATGAAGGAAGTTGGTCTCCAGTGGGAACTGTAGGAGGTCTGCGTTGTGTCCTTGGCTTTGCAGACTGCCCATTTGTCTTGAGAAAGGCACTTGTGTTTGCTATAAAAATGAAATGAAATGCAGAAAACAGTTCTTTATTATAGACATGCCATAAAGGTTGTAGTGTTTACACTGTATTTCAAGATCATTAAGTAAAAAATGTGATGAAATTGCAAGCTATTAAAATCAGTAATTATTGTGACTGTAATACAGTTCTGTAATCACTGTGATGGATGTAGCTTTTAAAGACCTTCATGAAGAAAAAGTGGAGTTCCACGGTATGCATTTCATGCATACTAATATGTCCTTATTTACAAATTCTTTTGGGGATCCTTCACTGCAAAGGGATTTTTGACAGATGGACTGCTTGTTTAGACAGTTGTCTTGCAATTTTAATGACCTCTGGCAGAACCATACCAATACCTTTGTAAAAACACTAGAGTAACTTAAATGGCTTGTCCCTCTTATTTAATCAAGGCAGAGACTGCTGTATAAATTTCAACTCATCATAACATCAGAAAGTACAGAAGAACATCTTCTATTTCTGTTAATGACAAGATAAAAAATATGATGGCTTACTGGCCATGACTAACTTGGCCTGGTATTTCAGCTGTAAAGTTATCTTTTTATAAGGTAGTTCTGGCTTTAGCCCAATGCTGCTGCAGGGCAAAATTTTTCTGAAGGTAGTTAAAACATTCTATTAAGTCACCAAAATCTAAGTTTATACAGGAACTACAAAACTAATGGAAATAATTTCTCTCCCTTTCTTTTGCACTTAGATAAAATTTTTAAAGGTAATTAAAATTTAGTAGTGCATTAAAATAATGCTAAAATTTAGGTTATGGGGGAAAAGTAATGGAGTAATGAATTCAAACCCCTCAGTCAAGTGCTATAGTCTCACAACAGGTTTCAGACAAGTGTGCAATACTATTGCATTGTATTGTTATGGAGGGGTAATTAATTAATGCAAGATGATATTTTCCCAAAATTAATATTGTTTATTAATTTTGATATTCAGAACTCTCACCACCCCCAACCACTAATTTGAATAATAATCAGTTGTTTGCATGGTCATGGAAACATTATACAGAAGAATTAATAGATCCAGAAGTAACTATCAAAATATATAAACATTAATTGAACTGGAAGGGAAGGTTCTTGCAATCAATATACCACTTGCCCACTAGATGGACTTAGGAAGCCCCTTTCTGCTTATGGCAGAAGGCTGTGGTGAATTACAAGAGGCTTTAAGTATTTATTCACAAAATTATCTCCTGACTTGTGGGGCTAGGTACAGCTTCAAACAGTACCCAAATGCTTTCCGAAAATTCTGTTACTGTCTTGTTGGCTGCTGAGGCTTCTGATTCTTCCAGGCTTCACAGGCTGGGCAAGGAGGCAGACAAGCTCTGACCTTATCTCTTGGCTCCTCTGTATGACCTGTGTGTCTCCAGGACTTCCTATCTTGGCAAGAGACTTTGAGGCGTAGGCAGGATGTCTTGCGATGTGGAGTCTTAGCACGATGTCACGCTGGCTATGTAGGCCTATCACATGGAGGCTGTTCCTGGTAAACTTGAGGCAGTGGAGTTTCCAGGCAAACAAATCTCAATTACCAGTGTTTGTTATTTTGTGGTAGAGGTAGCTTATGGCTTAGCATGGCAACAGGCAAGCAAGCAAGCACTAGTACAATGGCAGAGCATGTTGTGTTTACCTGCTCATCTCTTTTTATCAGTGTAGCCCAAGACTAATGGGCTTTTGTACACAGAATAGCCAATCAGAATGGCAGTTAGCTGAGCTTGATCATATTAGGTGAAACCATAGGCTTTCTTTACCCAAATTTGGGAAAAGCATAGGCTTTGCACAAGGCATACACAGGCTAAGCCTGTGTGTCTTGTTTATCACGGGATGCAAACTAGTCTAGGCAAGCCATAGATTCAGTAGCTCCAGGTTCTTTGTCCTCTTTCCTGCACTTGCTTCTCCCTGTAGCAGAAGGAGGGACACCAGAAAAACATGTCTGGGCGAGCCAGGACAAGTATAAGCTTATTTTGACCTATTCAAATCTACCTCAACATATATGGGATTCCTAATTTCTTTTATTTCTCTAATTGAATTGGTTGACATCTTAATGTGATTATCTTTCATTAGTTTTTAAGATTTAGGGGCTTGATTGGAACAGTGTGGCCAGGAGGGTGAGGGAGGTTATTCTTCCCCTGTACTCAACACTGATCAGGCCCCACCTTCAGTACTGTGTCAAGTTCTGGGTCACTCAATGCAAGAGAGATGTTGAGGTGCTGGAATGTGTCCAGAGAAGGGTGACAAAGCTGGTGAGGGGCCTGGAACACAAATCCTATGAGGAGAGGCTGAGGGAGCTGGGGTTGTTTAGCCTGGAGAAGGGGAGGCTCAGGGGTAACCTCGTTGCTGTCTACAATTACCTGAAGGGAGGTTGTAGCCAGGTGAGGGTTGGTCTCTTTTCCCCGGCAAGCAGCAACAGAACAAGGGGACTCAGTCTCAAGTTGTGCTGGGGGTGGTACATGCTGGATGTTAGGAGGAAGTTGTTGCCAGAGAGAGTGATTGGCATTGGAATGGGCTGCCCAGGGAGGTGGTGGAGTCAACGTCACTGGTGGTGTTCAGGAAAAGCCTGGCTGAGGCACTTAGTGCCATGGTCTAGTTGACTGGATAGGGCTGGGTGCTAGATTGGACTGGATGATCTTGGAGGTCTCTTCCAACCTTGTTGATTCTATGATTCTTTAGTTGGATGTTTGTCATCAAGAGGGCTGTAGTTTCTCAACACCTCTGTGCCTTTAAGTCCTTTAGTAAAGAGTAGCAGAGGTTGCAAGATAATTTTCATGTGAAAGACTAGACTTTTTTTTTTTCCTGTTAGGTATTTTGAACAAGTAATGCTCAGTAGGAGCCAGGTTTTCACTTTTATTTATGTTGCATCGAAGTACTTTAAATTTTTAAGCCTTGGTACACTGTAAATTTAAAATCCCATGAATGGTGAACATATCCCCATTTGAAATAGTTAGTGGTGTGCTATGAATCTGTTGAATGGACTTAAATATGAGGCATGGCCATGAATCTGAGGAAAAACACAAGGCCTCTGTTTTGTGATCAGAGTGCTGGCACATTGGAAATTGCACATTAATATTTTATGGAGTATAACCAAGGGAAAATGGTATCTAAAGGTCATCTGCCTTTGATGGCGATGCGGTATGGAAATTCAGTGGATACTATCTGATTATAAATTGTCTTCACAAATGCACAGTTGCCAGGTTTTTTGAACATTATACTGGTATCACTGGATATCTCTATGCTGAGTTGTAGTTTGCAATGCAGGGGTGCTCCAGGTAGGTCAGAAATAGCCTAGCACTCACAGCAGAGCTAGCACCACTGAGCTTTTACACCACCTACCCTTCTTCACTTAATGATTTACCAGAAGCTTCTGTGCTGCACCTCAGTTTCAATTTGGGTATAAGCAGCTAACATGCAACATAGGTTTTAATGTTCTGCTGCCCTCCTGCCCCATGTCTGAGTAGCAGTGCTTTCATGTATCAAAACGAGAGGCTTTGACAGTTGAAAAGTTTCAGAAACTTCTCAGATGTAGAAATAATGATTAATTTTTAACTTTCTGTAATGTCTGTTTAGTTTATTATAGTCAAGCTAGAAAATTACTTTTAATCTGTTTGTATTACACTTTTGGAGAAATATAATCTTAATGACAGAAAAATATTGCATAAACTGCTTTCAGATTTTTAACTGGGTGGGAGATAACAGTGTTTTCCTCTGTTTCTCCCAGTGTGACCTACAACACTTAATGCTTCCTGGAGTTCTAGTAGGTAGTATGGCATTAGCATCCAGCAATTTTTCTTGGTGTTTCTTGCAGTCTCCTCACTTTCATTTAAAGAGCAAGCTAGAAGGCCTTTCTCTCTAGGTTAAGCACTTTGTAATAGTCTATCTCATCTCATACCCAGTAGTGATTAATATCTACTTTTAGTTGCTATAAATCCATATCAGCAGACAAAGGACATTTTAAACTTTGATCTTTTTTTTCCTCCTTTTAGGATGCTAGGCCTCTTTATCCGTGGTATTGAGGAAAACAGCAGATCGAGGCGTGATGGACTTTTCCATGAAAATGAATGCATCGTGAAGATTAACCATGTGGACCTTACAGATAAAACCTTTGCACAGTAAGTGCTGCTTTACTGATACTTTTAACTAGCCAGGGTTGTATCAAATCATGCAGTTATTAAGTGATTCAAATAAAGGGGTTAATGTTTATTTTGGATAAGATGCTTGTGCAATTCATTACTAGCATTTATAACTTTTGTTCTGAAACCTCCAAATGAGGTGAAATTTGATGAGAGGAATCTTCTTGTAGTCTTAGTGGACCTATTGTGCATCATTTCAATAGCAGTAAGTTTTTAGCAGTTATCCTCACTTCCTAATTATTCTGTCACTCTGTAATTTGTTCCTAATAAGACCTTCAGAATGAGCCAATATTGCAGCGTGTTTTTAGTGCTCTTTGGCAAATGAAAAGAACAAGGGGACGCAGTCTCAAATTGTGCTGGGGGAAGTATAGGCTGGATGTTAGGAGGAAGTTCTTGCCAGAGAGAGTGATTGGCATTGGAATGGGCTGCCCAGGGAGGTGGTGGAGGCACTGCCCCTGGAGGTGTTCAAGAAAAGACTGGATGAGGCACTTAGTGCCATGGTGTAGTTGATTGGACAGGACTGGGTGCTAGGTTGGACTGGATGATCTGGGAGGTCTCTTCCAACCTGGTTGATTCTATGAAATAAGATATTTTTGTGTGTGTGTGCTGCAGCTTTTTGAACATTTAATTTTTATAAAAAAATATACCAGTACTGTCAAACTATAATTAGTTAACCTAAATGGTAAGTCTCACCTGTTATGACTTTTATTAAAAGATCTGTTGGCATTTATTGTCTGTCTCAGATTACTTTAACAGGGTGCTTTGATCGGCTATGAATTAATGTGACTGCACGAAAGAATAGCCTCTCAAATTTCACAGATATTTGCTGTGGCAATTAAATAGTAATTTGTTTTTATTTTTAATCCATATGTTTAGACAGCTGAGTGATTGTTTATAATATAAAAAAAGAACCTGTTGAGATCTCAGGAGGCACTTGAAGCTCAGCTTTCTAAACAATGAGCCAAATGTTCAAGGTTTCTAGTCTAAACCTGGATACATAACTTCACTGTTAGAGATAAATATTTGCAAAATAGTATTATTTAAAACCAGTGTAGCTCTGTAATGTAGGTATTACCTCATTTCTGACACTGTGTTTTCTGCCTCCTGATAGCTTTTCAAGTTGCTACTTTCTGTACGTTTGGTGTTAAATGTGTTCTGCTGAAGTGAGATTGTAACCAGGTGGGGATTGGTCTCTTCTCCCAGGCAACCAGCAACAGAACAAGGGGACACAGTCTCAAGTTGTGCCAGGGGAAGTATAGGCTGGATGTTAGGAGGAAGTTCTTGCCAGAGAGAGTGATCTGCCATTAGAGTGGGCTGCCCAGGGAGGTGGTGGAGGCACCGTCCCTGAAGTGTTCAAGAAAAGCCTGGATGAGGCACTTAGTGCCGTGGTGTAGTTGATTGGATAGGTTTGGGTGCTAGGTTAGACTGGCTGATCTTGGAGGTCTCTTCCAACCTGGTTCATTCTATGATTCTGTGATATCACACATGCCATTCTCTTCCCCCATATAGAATGTTCCTACATAACATAGCAACTTACTTAGAAGTGTTGGTATCATGTTAAAATACCCATTGCACCACTTGTGCCATTTTGTAATGAGTGTATCCTTCTCAAAGATCTTGTCTGAATCAAAACCTTGCTTTTGAAAATTATGTGATCTTTTATCTCCGTTGTGATCTTGTGATGGTTTGGGTGTTCCCTGCCCCCTCACACTTAAGAAAATTGCCCAGACCAGACTCATTCAATCTGGAAATTGAATGAAGCTTTATATTTACAGCTTAGCACAATATACAAGCAGATATTTACATTATATACATAAATATACAAGTTTAAAAGGTAATACAGAAACACAACATGCCTTCCAGAAACCAGAGTCCCCAGGAGGGGCTCTTAACCACCCTTCCACCTTCTCCCCACCCCTCTACCTTACCCCAGATTTTGCCTTACACTCAAGGTAGTTTGGAGAATTGGCCAGGGGGGTTAGGAAGCAGATGGATTAGTCAGGCAGGTTAGAGAGAGAAGTTCATGCAGCCTCAAGAGACAGAGAGCGACTCTGTTATCTGTGTTTATGTTCTTATACACCTCAGCCAGCCTGTGAGTGAAGTAGACATCACCATTGTTTCTTTTTCACAGCCTATAATCTAATTCTTCTCACCAAAATATCCCAGCTAGGGATATATCCCAGCACAGATCTCTTCAGAATGTTAGTAGATCTACAGAAGCTTTAAGCTGATGAGATGTATGTGGAATGGAGTACTCCACCTCTTTTTCTGTAAGATAACTAGATTTTGGGATGGTTAGAAATGTTGCAGTGGAATTGGAATGAATAGTTACAAAGAAAATTGTTAGTTAGAGAGGCCAGTCTTACTAGATAATCTCTCTGTCATCGGGAAAGTGAGAGAAGTGACGGAAAGGTGATTAAGAGGAGAGGCTAATTTAGTTGGCCTAAGTGACCTTATGTTGCCATAACGAGTAGCAGGTCCAATGACATTAGATCAGAGGAGAGAAACTGGGCAGTGAGTACTCAGCATCCATTTGGGAATGGGCAAGCTCTGGCCTGGTCGCCATAGCCTATTACATTGTTCTGCTGAACTGGTTTCTAGAACACCCTTCTGCATCATCTCTCTCCCTAGGCTTTTGAGAGTGGCTAAAGCAAGGCTGAGATTAATCTCAGTGAATAAGACTTGTAGTTTTCATCTGACATGACATAGCTGTAGTCACCTGGCAGAGGTCCGAGTTACAGAAATGAAATAATTGTAATGGATGTGAAAAAGAGTTGTCCCAGTGACAATTGACCCAGAAAATAGTCACCAGACTCTCCTTTGAGAGGTGAATCTATTTGCTAGTTTCAGACTGGCTAGATTCTTCATAACCCTTGTGAAAGCTGTTATAACACTTAGCAAAGACTGTTACATGCAATCTCCGTTTTCAGTAGCCTTCCTAGTGTTGCTCATGATGATTGCTGCTTCTGCAGCTGTAATGGCAGCAGTCTACTTTCTGTATTCACATTTGGTTGTTCTATATATTGTAACTGCTGGTCTGCTTTTTCATTTGCTCTTAATTCTGTTGTGTTGCACAGTTTCTAGCACCTCTTTTAATTGAGTCCCTTATTTCTTTAAAGTATGCATTTGGGGTCTCAAGAAATGTAAATTTCTCCATCCATTATTTTTTCTCTTTGAAGTGCAGCAAGCTATTTTGTCCCTGAAGACTACATTTAGGCTTTCCCATAGGATATCTTGAGTTATTTCCACTGTTTTTCTTTTTTTGTTGTTGTTTGAAGGAGATCTTATATTTTCTCTTTCATATATTTAAAATATTCATCTCTTGAAACTGAGTTATTAAATTTCCTTGTAATATATGACCAAGTGTCCTGAAAGATGTGATATCTACCCAAGAGGTGAGTAATATTTGCCTGTTTATCCTTTTATGTAGAAACACACACATTTTTTTAGCCTTTTTGGTCAGCAGGTTCTTTCCTGATGTCTGTATATCCCATACCATCATTTCTGTTGCTGTCACAGTATTTCTTCTGAAGATGTCCATATATGCCACACTCTCATGCCTTTTTTCATTGCCGTGGAAACAGCCAGCAGTAGCATTAGGGATGGCAAAAGAATTTGAAGGGCAGTTAAGAAAAAATGGGAGTCTTGATCTGGCTTAGAGTACCTGTATTCGTCAGAGTAATTGGACATAAGTGCTTAGTGTTTCTCTATGACAACAGGCAAGTAGGTAACTAACACTTGAAAAAAAAATAGCAACCTGCTGGAGAGCAGGCAGGCAGAAAGGGACCTGGGGATACTGGTAGATAGTAGGCTGAAGATGAGCCTGCAGTGTGCCCAGGTGGCCAAGAGAGCCAATGGCATCCTGGCTTGTATCAGGAACAGTGTGGCCAGTAGGACAAGGGAGGTTATTCTGCCCCTGTACTCAGCACTGGTCAGGCCACACCTTGAGTACTGTGTCCAGTTCTGGGCCCCTCAATTCAAGAGAGATGTTGAGGTGCTGGAATGTGTCCAGAGAAGGGCAACAAAGCTGGTGAGGGGCCTGGAACACAAACCCTATGAGGAGAGGCTGAGGGAGCTGGGGTTGTTTAGCCTGGAGAAGAGGAGGCTCAGGGGTGACCTCATTGCTGTCTACAACTACCTGAAGGGACATTGTGGCCAGGTGGGGGTTGCTCTCTTTTCCCAGGCAACCAGCAACAGAACAAGGGGACACAGTCTCAAGTTGTGCCAGGGTAAGTATAGGCTGGATGTTAGGAGGAAGTTCTTGCCAGAGAGAATGATTTGCCACTGAAATGGGCTGCCCAGGGAGGTGGTGGAGTCACCGTCCCTGGAGGTGTTCAAGAAAAGCCTGGATGAGGCACTCGGTGCCATGGTCTAGATGACTGGATAGGGCTGGGTGCTAGGTTGGATCTTGGAGGTCTCTTCCATCCTGCTTTATTCTATGATTCTATAACTTCAGAGGTCTTTTGATGAGCCTTTGCCGTAAGAACTTCCCTTCCTGAAACTTCACATGAAGAATAGTCTTCATTAGTTTATTCTGGCTTATAGGCTTTCATAGCTGCCTAGGAGTCCTGATAGATTTGCTGTTCCTACTTGAAACAGAAGGAAATGCTGTACTTCAGAAATTGTATTTTATCATCCTTTTTAGAAAAGGAACCTGTAGATGTGAAGATAAGGTTACATCTTCATGATCAAGATAAAAAAATTGTCTTATTCTCTGTAAATAACCTTAAATTTTGCCCAAATTTTCCAGTTTGTCATGTGAGGTTTTGTACTTCTGTTTTAAAGGGCTCAGGACATTTTCCGTCAGGCAATGAAATTTCCAAATGTCATCTTGGAAGTCCTTCCTCCGTATAATCGAGAACAATATGAGAAGTCTGCTATTGCTCCTCTTTGTTTTTTGGATAATGAAGGAGTTCCAAAACCAAAGATTCCACCTCCTGTTCATCCAAAACCTGCTTTGAAAACGATTAATAATTCTGGAACAAACAGCTTTGAGTCAGGTGCACAGGCAACCCTGCAGCAAGCTAAGAGCCCCAACCTCCCACGGCTGGCTAGAAAGTTGTCTTCTCCCTCACTGTCTCCTCTTATGGGCTTTGGAAATAAAAGAAATGCAAAGAAAATAAAGATAGACTTGAAAAAAGGTAAGTTTTTGTAGATGATGTGATTATTTCTGTGTCGTGTTCACTATAGTGGTGCCTTAACGGAACTAGTGAAATTTAAAGTACAAGCAAGTTATTTAAACACTCCAAAACTTCCAAAAGGCAAAGTAATTTTAACAGAAATGTTCTCAAGGATAGCTTTCTCATAAATTTGGAGTGCATGTTATCCAGACTTTGCTGATTGATCAAAAAGATCTTTGATCAGGCTACCTGCCTGGTGAATGTGGGGCAGGCTGTGGATGTAGTCTACCTGGACTTCAGCAAAGCCTTTGACACAGTCTGCCACCACAAGCTCCTAGCCAAGCTGGCAGCTCATGGCTTGGACAGATTCACTCCCTGGAGTGTTCAAGAAAAGCCTGGATGAGGCACTTGGTGCCATGGTCTAGTTGACTGGATAGGGCTGGGTGCTAGGTTGGACTGGATGATCTTGGAGGTCTCTTCCAACCTGGTTGATTCTATGATTCTGACTGATTATGTGGAAGATATTTTATTACCACTGTGATCTGAAGAGATGTTTCAGCCTTTTCAACAAATAATTTGGACTGTCTGCTGCTGGCTTCTGTTATTTTTATTCATGTCTGCTGATTGACCACAGCACTGTTACAGGATTATTTTTAAGATAGGTTTAAAGATATATGCTGCTCTCTTCCATGCTATTCAAGAAGTTGACCAGAAATTTACCTGTTTCTTCCTCTTTTTTTTTTTTCAAATGGCTTCTTTCCATCTGTATATTCATTCAGTTCTTGGTAGGCTGAATTTTGCGTGTGCATGCCTTTAATTTCTGCTGCATGCAGCTGTCTGCCTTTGCATGGAGTGTAACAGGTTTATGCACATGTTCATAAAGTGCACTTAAGCAGATCCCAATTAACATTCATTTTTTTCTGTTTAGTTTCCATCTCTGATTTGACTGAGACTTAAATTTGAGGCTGGAAGTGTCCCTTTTAAAAACTGTCTGCAACTTTATTCTCTTAACACGTAATGAATGTAATCAAGTCATCATTTCTTAATTTTTGTTATTTCTTAACTTAAATCACTCTTTTTTTTTGCTTTTGAACTCTTCAGCTCTGCATCAACAAAACCTGCTTCAGAATCTGCCACATTTCACATTAAATGCTTTTGATTTTGAAGCAGTGATTTATTTCTTTTTCAGAAAAGACAGGAATATGGTGATATATCTGAAAACTCTCATGTAGGCAACACTCCTGCTCAATATGAAAAGATTTTTGTAGACCCTGCTGTTCGTGGGAGATTTTGGTGGAGAGAATGATTTCCCATTGGAATGGGCTGCCCAGGGAGGTGGTGGAGGCACTGTCCCTGGGGGTCTTCAAGAAAAGGCTGGATGAGGCACTTCGTGCCATGGTCTAGTTGATTGGATAGGGCAGGGTGCTAGGTTGGACTGGATGATCTTGGAGGTCTCTTCCAACCTGGTTGATTCTATGATTCTATCTACTAATATTTGCTGTTATTCCCTAATTATTAAAACATATATATGTATTAACACTACATTATTTCCAAACAGCAAACAACTTCACTAATGAAAGCTTTGAAATACTACTTTGTCCTTTCTTAACAATGTGTTGTCAGCTGCTTTTGCATTTGAATCATGTGACACTTTCTACTATCTACCAAGTTCCAGTAATAAAGAACTGATAAATTGTGTTTATTCTGTTTTGTTTCAAAGACTACTGACACCAATGCAAAGGCTGATACTACGTAGAGAGAAAGTAAATGCATACAAATGAGGTTTTGCTTGTCTTGTATTTTTGTGAGCTATCCAAATATCTTTACATCTGTAGCTGCTGGAGGAAATTTGAGCATGTGTTCTGACATTGATAGACCATGTGGAAAATAGGCTCTGTTGACAGCTTTTTGTTGGCTTTGGTTTTTTGAAGAGCTAACCTGAGTGGTTGTGATGCATTGCTGATGCTGTTTACTTAATTCTGATGATTATCTTCCCCTTGTTGAAACTGATGTTGGGAGTTCTTTATCTGCCCTTCTAGGTCCAGATGGACTTGGTTTCACTGTGGTCACAAGAGACTCTTCAGTACATGGTCCTGGCCCAATTTTTGTGAAGAATATTTTACCAAAAGGTGCAGCAGTAAAAGATGGTCGTTTGCAGTCAGGAGACAGAATCCTGGAGGTTAGAATAAATATCCTTTGTGTTTGCATTGCTGGGTATTGATCACTGATTTTGGATTAATGTCCTGGGTTGAGCAGAGACAGGAGGTGTTTTACCCCAAGGGAGTAAAATGAAAACACTTGCACAGAACTGGAGGTTAAATAGAAATAATATTTGGAAAAGTAAACCAAAGTACAAAAGGTATCAAGGCACAAAGGATATAGATACTCTCAGAATTAGCCTTGGCCCTCAGACAGGCCCATGTTAGACCTCACTGCTCCCCCCCACTCAAAACTGAAATGCCTTCCAGCCAGGCCTCACGCCCTGTGATGCTTTGGGTGTTACCTGCCCCCCCACACCTAAGAAAATCACCCAGACTAGACTCAGTCGATGTGGAAATTGAAGAGTGAAGCTTTGTATTTATAGCTTAGCACAATATACAAGCAGATATTGACAATATATACAGAAACATACAAGTCAAAAAGGTAATACAGAAACACAACAGCCCTCCCAGAAACCAGAGTTCTCAGGCGGGGCTCTCAACCACCCTTCCAGCTTCCTCACACCCCTCTATCTTAACCCAGACTTTGCCTTAGGTTCAGGGTGAGTTTGGATGATCGGCCAGGGGGGTTAGAGAGAAGAAGGATTAGTCAGGCAGCAAGTTAGAGAGAAAAGTGCAGCCCAAAGCCCAGAAAGATACTCCCTTATCTGTGTTTGTGTTCTTGTGTATCTCAGCAAGCTTATGAGTGAAGTAAACATCACCATTGTTTCCTGTTCACAGTCTATAATCTAATTCTTCTCACCAAAATATCCCAGCTAGGCTCAAACTAGCACACTCCCACACAAACCAAAGTGATAACAGCAGCTGTATGCTCAAAGCAAAGAGCAGAGAGAGAGCAAGCTATGGCTGGGAGGTCTGCCCCTTATATAGGGAGATGCAGGATATGGGATGGAATAACAAATTACACTGTGATGTGCCCTACCTCTGGGATGAACTCTCAGTCCCCTTCAGTTTCTCTAGTCCTCTGGAGCAAGGCAAGAAAGCAATAATTAATCTCCTTATATATATATATATATCTACACTACTAGTGCATGGAATTAAAAGTTTCATGGCTTTTGTACTCTTTGTCAGCAGATATTTTATACTGCAACTTGGAAAGAAGTGCTTTTCACAAAGGTTCGTGGGTTGTTTGAACAAAGGTGACCTGATAACATCTTGCATTCTTAAAGCAGTTAAATATATCTATTTAGAAAGAAAATATATCTCCCCTCTTCAGCCATGTCAAAAAAATCTCTGATTTAATATCAAGGTAGATAGGTGCTCATTTTAAGGCAATTTTGCTCATATCAGTCTAAAACTTTCAGATATCTTATGACTTACAATCATATTATCTAATGGGCTATTTCTACTTACTAACATCAAAAAGCTCTTGAGGTAAACAGTTTCAATACTTAGGTCTTGTTTCTGTACTTTTCATTTTCAAAGTGCTTTACAAACTAATTAAGCCCTCAGAAACCCCCTGCACTGTAAGTACTAAAGTGATGCTTGGACAGATGGTGAAAATGAGAGGGAAAAAAAGGTTGATTTCTGCAGGGCCAAAAGGGGAGACATTGTGGAAGCTGTTGATAATTCTTCTTTGCATTCATTCACTGAATGACACCTGTGTTGAGTAAGGGGAAAAGGATGAAAGAGTCATATTGATAGAAATGACATCCTTCGTTCTTTTGTGCCTGGCAGGTGAATGGACGGGACATTACTGGCAGGACACAGGAGGAGCTGGTGGCTATGCTGAGGAGCACAAAGCAAGGGGAAACTGTCTGTCTGATCGTGGCTCGTCAGGAGGAGGCCTTTCTACCTCGAGAACTGGTAAACTTATTTTTCCCTGAGGAATGTTATTGAAACAATTCTATGTCTAAAAACTAGAAAACAAGAAAAAGGAAAGAACTGAGAAAGCCATTGAGGGGTAATTGTGTAAGGCTTGTTTGGGAAGTATTTATGCTTGCAGGTAATTTTAAGAGATACTCAGGTTTAGTCACTTTAAATGCAATTCCACACAATCTGATTTTTCATTTCCAAAATGAGCCCACTCGCAGGGGAATATTGTAAATTAATTTTGCAACTGTGAGGTCAGACATGAATGAAAATGGATTATTCTCTTTCAGAAAAGGAACAAACTTTAAATCAGAAATTTAAACTTCCAACCAGAAGTTTAAAGTTCATGTAATGAGTCTTGCAGCTTATCAGTCACAAACTAGTGGGGATAGCTGCCCCCAGGAAATGTTTCCTCTAAGCCAGGTGCCAAGCTGCAGGGGAGTGGTAAGGAACAGAATTCCACCGCAGTCCTCACAAATTTTGGAAGCTATCTGGCCTTTGACTTAGCAGGCTCTTGTGTGTCTAAATCTGTTCTATCTGAAGTGTGTGATTTTTGCTTTCTGTTTTTTTTTTAATGCTTGAATGAAACTAGGTTCTCTGTTCTCTCACATAGAGGGTGACTATATTACTGTATAAGTGCTATCTGATACATACATGTTTCCCCTCAAAGGAGGTCATCTCTTTGGTTGCCTCTTCCTTATCTTGACTGATGGCTATACTTGACCTTTCGTTAAGAAATCCTCAGGATAAGGGAAGGACAGTGTTTCCTGCTTTTGTCTCATTTTATCTCCTTTTGAAGGACACAAACTGCTATCATTCTTTACTTAAGATGCCACCTTCAAGCTTTTCCTTCTGCCTTAGGACTGTTAGCTACAGTTAGATTTTCTACAGAAGTACTTCATTATGTTTCCTCACAAAACCTCCTTCACAGTTTTCCTCTTGTTTCTTGTCAACACATGGACCTTGCTGAATTAAGGGCATGTTGCCTATGGTAGAATAAGAAGCTGTAGGGGAGTTCAGATTCTTTCATGTGAGCCTTTCCTCTTGTGCCACTGGTGCCCACTTTTTTCCTGTAGTAGAGTGATTGTGAAGCATCCCGACAAAACTACTTTTGTTTTCATTTTCTATTGTGTGATTTAAAAGGAATATAATAGCAGATTGTTTACACCTCTGTAATTGGTGATGCCCAAAGCACTAAAATCAGTCACTATAATGCTCTTTTTATTAAGCCCTAAGCTGTAGGGTCAGTGTTTGTGTGGATCAGAGGGAGATTTCTGAGACTGAAAGTACTAAATTCTCTATTATAGTTAGAATTTATTTTCTTCTAGAAGTTCTTCTAAATATGAGATTTTTTTGTTGTTGTTGTTAAAAGCTAACCAATAACACTTTTTCTAGTGGCTTTTTGAAGTTATAAAACACATTACTTGGAAAATGTGCTTTTAAGTATTTATTCTTCTTTTCTCTCTGCTGTTCCCCAATATTATACATTATTGTACATCATAGTACAAATTCTCTTGGAAATCACTGTAACAGTGTGTGGGCATAAAAGACTGGAAGAATCTAAAAGCTGTTTATAATTTCTACCTGCCACAATTGCCTGCTATTAAATTCTAGCCCCTACAGCAAGGATTAAGTACCTTTCTAAAGGTGACTTACTTATGACTAGCATGACAAAAATCCAGAAAGCAGCCACATTTATCCTGCTGGCTTGACCTTCGCTTAGATTGCTTTCTCTGTGAAAGAATGATGCACAAGTGATGGCACTCACTGTAACCCTGAAATTTATGTGAATTCTAATTCTGTTCTGTGTTTCATGTTATCCCAATAAAGTACACTATAATACAAATGAGAGTTACTGAACTACATTAGATAATTTATTGGCACCAGCTCTTCTAAATGAAAAAGCCTTTAAGTACATCTGTTTGGTAGCTCTTGGCAAAAGAGTGTGTTACCATACCACTAAGCTACCAGATGTTGATACTAATGTGATGCTTGTTAGAATTCATACTGTGTCTGAGAATAGTCTCAGCAAAGATTTAAAGTAAAAATAAATTAAAATTGGTTTAGGGTTTTTTTGGTTTGTTTTGTTTCTAGCTTTAGCCATGATATTACGTTACACTAATCCTCTGCTACTTCCAAAGTTACAGTGCTGTTTTGATCAAAGAGGAGGAAAAAAGCCAGCACTTTAAATGTTTGTTTTTGGAAGGAAAGGCAACAGATAATCCAATATTTTTCAAGGACATCTGTAAATGAATGCTCTGTCTGTGTAACATGCATGCAGAGTTTACCTAAATACTTGGGAGTTTTGTCAATGCCCATCCATAAGAGAGTAATTGCTTTATATTAGCCTCTATTTGAGCAGTTCTCCAGGGACTGTTACCTGAGAAGCTGTTTTCTTCAGGTTCCTTGTTACCTGTTGTAAGCAAAATAAGAAGGACCACTTAGTAAGCATGCATAATCCCCACAGCTCTGACAGTTGGACCCACTAGAGACTGCGCACAAAACCACTTCTGAGCATGTGGCTGCACTAGAACCGGGTTCCTACTTTGATTGCTGGAGAGAATTTGATAGCTGCTCAGGCACAAAGCAAATAATGTAACAAAGTAACAGTAAGTGGCATTTGGTTGCCTGAGTCTGCAATAATGTAATTTGCTTTCCTTGTAACAAAGCTGTGTGTTGGAGAAAGCTGGATCTCATGAATGTTTTCTCTTCGGTAAGCTAGATGGGAGCACAATTTGGGGATTTTGTTACTGTCTTCTATGCTGATGAGTTTCTAGCAAGTAGAATGTATTCAGAGTAGCAAACCACACCAGCCAAGAGAGAAATGTGATCTGGGTGAGGATGAATCAGCGTTGCAAACAGGCATTATTGAATTATAGGGAATTAGGCCTTCAGTTATACTAGCCCATATGCAACATCTCAGAGCTGTACAGTTACATTGCACATAACGAGAGAATAAAATAGAAAACCCAATCTTTGTAGTGTTGTTTCTACTTTCAAGAATAATAAAAGGAGGATCTAATGAGATTTTGCTGAGGTTTTTTTGATTGAAGCAGATCATGAAATGGAATTTGGATCAACCACAGGCTGTTCTCCTTATTATCCAGTTAGCCAAATGTTCCCAGTAATTCATGCCAGCTGTTGACAGTGTCGCAGCTGAGTAAGGAGCTGATTGCAAACTCAGGGGAAGGTCTCGATTCACTTAATTACCACAGTCTACAGAGTGGCCAGTGATTAGCACGTTCTTCAAGGTACATTTGGGTTTTAAACTGTGTGACACTAATTATTTTATAAAGAATAGTGAATGTTATAGAGAGAAGTCGGCCTAAATGAACAGGTTTGGATTTTCCAGTTCTTATCAAAGTGAATGGAATGCACATCAAACCGTGACTGTCATTTGGTTGTGTTTTAAAAATACAATGTTTTGATCATGTGTATTTGTTGCATCTTGTTTTTTCTCCAGGGAAAATGTGTGATCTGAAGGTGCCATTTCTTGTAATAATGATATAAAGATCACTTGCTCCCCCTTCTATTTCTTTATCCTCACATTGATAAAACAAGCAAAGCAACTTGAATGAGAACTGCTCTGATGTAACCCATTCTGCGCCACGACCCTATGCAATCCTTTTTTCTTGCTGTTTTTCATGAGCCTTCAGAACGCAAAAGCAGGGGAATGTGCCTGTTCTGTGACTGCTAGAAGTAATACAGTACCAAAAATATTTCAGGGCATTTTTCTTTAAGTTAGAGCACATACTTAAAGTTGTAAGCTTTGCATACGCTTTATTTTTCGTTTTAAGATAGCTCTGACTTCCTAGTTTCAACTGTAAACAGTATTTCTATGGTTTCTTCACATATTCACTGATCCCATGAAGAATGGAGAGAGGAAACAAGCCTGCATTTTTACAACAAAAGCTAAAAGAACAGCTGTATATATAATGCAGTGGTTGATCTTTACCTCTGAGCTTTTTGACACATACTATACAGAGTAGAAGGAAGCAGGATGGGTCTCAAGTTCAATTTAGCAGTTTTTTTCTGCTTATCATGTGATCGACTTCAATGTTTCAGTCTTCTCCCAGTTAATTCCTTACCATATATTGAACTCCTATGCCTGAAGGAGAACATATTTGCCTAAAGTGTTGTATTTTTTGTTTTAATACTTAAAACCTGCTTTCTGTTACCTCCTTTTAATTGTTTCTTGCCTTTTTATGTGCAGGAACAGGTGAAATTTCAACCTGAACAGAACCGTCTTTGCACCTGTCTTTCATAGGTTGAAGCAATTATTCTAGTGCTCAATTAAACACAAATTGTCAACTAATTTCAGTCAGAAAGTGATTCCACTAAATGCCCATTTTCTATTGTGTTGTTTCTATTTAAAGAGAGAATAATCTGATAAGGGGAAAAAAGACTCCAAAGCCCAAAAAAAAACCAGAGGTCAATATACATGTACTGGATTTTACTAACATGTTTAGGATTCAGTTCTCAATTTGTTCTGTGTGAAGAAGAGAAAGATACTGTGAATCCATCTGGAATAACTATAAGCTATGAAATTTCCAGGTTTGTTTTTTTTCAAGAACCTTTTTGAAGCTTATTTTGGGCTTATAGAGGCTTTTGAAGGCTTATTTTGGGCTTATAGAGGCTTTCTAGAGTAGTTGAGAAATGAGTGTAGGGTGTGTCTAGATAAATGTATATTTTTAGAGTGAAAATGTTGTGGAGTGCAGCCCCTCAAAAGTGTTCAGCTTTCATTATGTATTTCTGAAGACATCTACTAGCTTATCATATCTTACAGCACTGGAAACTGTGCACTGAGGTTTTTTGATTAGTTACTGGGTTGCTATAAAAGTCAGTTATAGATCAGTGTTTAGAAGGAACATGACAGTCTTTCCTGTCACAGTGAATGGAAGGTGTGCCAAAAAGTTTCCCTTTATTTTAGGTTTCATTGGGATTCCTAAACTTACCAGAGGGTCATAAATGTATTGAATAATTCATGTATACTGGAAAATGTATTTGAAAATTCATGTGTAATGTGACTTTTCTTTAAATTAAACTAGATTCAACAATTTTGCAGTGGCAGAACTCAGCTCTCATACGCTGTGAAGTGCCAACATAGCTACCAACACAGCAGACACATTCGCTGTGCTTTTCAGTGTGATAGTGGTAGTCAGCTATTTCAAGGCAGCACAGACCTTATTGCATCTGGTCTACTATTGCTTTTTCTGTCAAGCCCATCAAAGTGCTGTGATTCAGCATTTGTCTTTCAGATCCTGCTCCTCCTATTTTCCAGCAATATGATAAACCCTAAAAGGATGTTTTGAAAGCTCTGGTCATAGCACTCATTGCCTGAGAGAACCTCTGATGGTGCTCTGCCTGCTGGTAAAGAATAAGTTAGGGTGGAGACAAGTAAGGAGAGAAAAGCATAATGTTACTTGTACCATGAGACATTGTATTTGCTTTCAGGATTGCTGCCCAAAACTCCCAAAATTTGAGGAACCATACCTCAGAGCACTGGAAAATGGGAATTGTTTACTTGATACCGTCAGTCTCAGCTGTGGTGTTGTCTAAAATTTTTTGGCAGCCTACTTTAATCTATGAAATCAGAGGTATGTATACATCAGAATACAGTCTCACAAAATTCATCTGAAGAAAAATGCATCTTCATACATTTTAGATGCATTTATCCAGATTAACAGTATCAGAGTTTAATAAAATCAAACTATTTGGGCAATTCTTAAAGCTTCCTGACAACCCTAGACCCTGCCATTTACAAGGGTCACCAGATTGATTCTACCTACCGTATGAAAGTCTCTCTGCCACAGTGTCCATGAAAAAATTGTTTTCCTGTGCTGACTTCACCTATAAGATGTGCATGTGGCATTTGAAATAGACAAAGAATTATACACTGCTTATTGCTTTGTTATTGTCCCTTTAAAGCAGTAACCGGTAAATTGAGTGAAGAGTTCCATTTGTATGTCACAGTGTTGTGACAGGTTTACCCCAAATATACTCTGTAAGTGTATGGGTACAACAAATCTAAATTCACCCTAAAAATAACATACAGTCTCAATCTTCAGGAGTGATAAGATTTTAGTATCTAAGTGGCAGGATATATTAACTGTATAAGACTCGAGCTCAGTAAGATGCTTAAGTACATGACTGACCCCGTACGTGGACTGGAAATGCATGTTTTCAGAGTGGGGCATACCTTGATTGAGTACAGAAATAGTTAATTTTTCTCCCTCTGTTTTCTACAGTTACATAACTTTAAAAAGGTTAAGTAAGACTGAATTATTAAACATTGAAGAGTAAGGCCACACTGAATTACAAAGCTCTTTTGCAAGGACAAACCATTTCCTTGGGTAAAACTTGCTACAGGATCTCAAACAGGCATGTCAAGAATACTGGAGAATCTCCCTTTTTTTAAGTTCCCTGTGACATTGAATAATAAACTGTGAAATGCAGTGTATCTGTCTTGGATGAAGAGCTGTATCTAGTTTTGTCAATTTTCAAAGCTATAATTCCAGACAGTTGTCATAATTCAAACCAGAACCATTCTATCTAATATGACAGGAATTTGTAGTGTACTGTGCTAATGTAAAAACTATCCAAGTACCGTATAATACACCTCCACGGATTTGCTATTGGCTGCTTTGTCTTCTCAGGGTGTGCCATTAGTGACCATTTGGGTTTTGTTGCAGTACAGAATACAGATGATTTTAAAGCAGCCAATATGAATGCATCTGTCAGAAACGCTGAAGATGAATACGTGCAACGATGAGTTCAGTTATATACTGCATTGTGACAAGATTACAGCAGTGCATTACCTTTGAGTATTATTTTCAAGATTGTTGCTATTTATCTATTGCAAAATACAGTGTAGATTTTATAGTGAGTGAATGACTGAGCTGTCAGCAAAGTATTTCTTAATTGTGCCTAAGCTCTTGGAAGGAACATAGAGGGTAGTGGAAATAAGGAGGTGTCTTCAAGCTTTTCTGTCAATAATAGTTATGTGATGCCACAGCTGAAATGCTGCTCTAACTTTTACATGGTTTTAGTTTGGTTGGTTTATTTTCTTTCAGAAAATAATTGCAAAAGCATGTAAATGTCTTATTTTCTTCATAAGCCTTTGAAAATAACCCTCCTGGGTCTCTTGCCTTTTGCTCTTGGTTTTGAATGGCACTCCAGGGAGTTGGCATCTCTTATCAGAAATGAGCAGCCAGGCAAGGGGCAGCCAGCATATTGAAAGACTATAATAGAGTGTTGGTCAAGGGCACCAGACAGGTACTGAAAGGTCTCTTGTTGTGTTAAACAAATGCTATTTCCTTCCTCTCTGAAGTGGGAGCTAATTTTTTTTGTAAGCTTCTCTTTTGGCAGAAGAACAATGGGGATAAATAAGGCAACCTTTCCAGTGAGAGATATGCATTAGATTATCATACATTCACAGATCAAAAGTGCTGTGGTCAATGAGAACAGGTGTTGTGCTGTTAAATAAAAGAACTAATTGAAGGTGATGTCTTATCACAGGCAGAGGATTGACACAATATCGAGTAGATCTGACCATGGGCTAGGATAGAAAAGGGGAAGAATACAATGCACAGTACTTTTTTCAAAGGTTACAATTCTGTTCATGCTCATGACTGAGCAGATTTTGTGTCTTGAGGGAACAATATAGTGTAAATAATATTTTTTTAAATACTGGTAACTTGCTGGTGAGATTTGATTATATACCAATATAATTTAAGGTTGTTTTAAGAGCCATTTATCATAGCTTTTTAATTAAGAAATCAGAGACCCATGATACAAATGTGCTTCTGAAAGTTAAATAACAATATTGGCAGCACATCAATTAAATGTATTCTGAGACTCTTAGATAAAGGTTTTCAACCTGCATTGCTGAATGTTATTCAGTGCATATTATGAGAGCTTTCTACCTTCAAATCTACCAAACTCTGGATTCTCTCACCTTCATATAAACTCTGCTGAACTTTTCTATCTGCTTTGTGGTGATTCAGTAAATGTCATAATTGATTTTACTGAAGTTCTATGTAAGTACCTCAGTAGATGAAAGCATTGCTGTCCTGACTTGCCTTAGTGAGGGATGGTACCTGTTTGGGTTTTTTTAACCATTCTCTTTAACAGCAAGCAGAAAAAATACCTCTTAGAATTCTGTCTGCTACATTCTGGTCCAGGAGAAAATGCCTGAAGAGAGGAGTTCATTGTCTTCCCAGAGCAGTTGAAAGAGCTCAGTAACTGTCTAGAGTGCTGGATGGTGCAACCAAGAGGGAAATTTGCAGCAGGAGCTGAGGCTGGTAGGCTCCTAGAAATAGAGGAGAGCAAACATCACCAAGCTATAAAGGGGATTGGGAGGAGAGGTGTGCATATCTGGACAGATTGTTCAGAGCTTCTTCCAGCTGTGGAAGCTTTTGAAAGCTGACAGGCTAAGATTTAGCAAAGCTGAAGGAATGACCTGCCTGACAGGGACAGTTGCAGGTGAGCAGCGGCATGTAGAAAATGAGCAGTGGAGACTGTTTTTTCAAGTCTTTTTTGTTGTTTTCTTTTAACTTTAACCTTTTTCACTGTTGAGTATGTTTTATTAATACTGGAGAGTTCAAAATTCCTTTTGCTGTCCTCAGTGTACCCATTTTAAAGGAAAAGTGCAGGCCAAGCCATCTGAAATCTCTAGCCATCTTGAGGTCTCACCACTTTGTTATCTGGACTTCAATTTATGTGAAGATTTCTCACAGTACAGCTGAGTGGGTTACTGTGACTGTAGTAGGGGATAACTTCAGTGATACACTATCATTTAATTCCCAAAGTGCTGAGGTGTTATATGTTTGTTGTGGGAAAATACATATTGTGATTGTTCACTGGGTAATTTATGACCTTAAACTGTAATTTTTTTTCCTGTACTAGAAATGTTTTTGTTGCAGCGCATTTCATTCATTCTCTGTTTGAGTGAATTTAAACTCTAGAGTCTAACAGACTTCAGGTTTAGTGCATTGGAGAGGACTTCCTTTACCAGACCATAATGCAGCTAATGGTGGCTGCTGTATTGCAAATTACTCATTTCTTTGGATGGCATTTTAGTGAAGTTAAGGAAATAAAGGCAGTGGAAATCCAACTCTGTGAGTCACCAGCAACATTTAGAGTTCATGCCTACATATTCTAGGGAAAGGGACCACCACTCGTGAAACTGGGTGCCCAAATGAAGGAGTTAATTGATGTGCCCTTAAGAATGGCTGGAGCACTTTTTTAATCATCAATGACAGGGCATTCCCTGGGACAAACACTATCATCAGGATAACATTTTGTAACCATTTAAAATGGTTTAAATTTAAAATAGGATGAAATCAAGCTTCTAGGTTAAGGTTAGCCCTTTTTATATCTCAGATTTTCCTTCTTTCTACTGCTTCTTACATTCCCCCCCTCAAAAAAAAAAAGTTTTAAATCTTGTATTTACACCAAAGAGTCTTGATGTTGTAGACTTGGTTACCAAATATTTATTATCAGATGCCAGAGAATGAGTAGTGAATGAAAATTGTAAGAGAGTTTACTTCTTTCTGTGATGAATTTGTTATTGATTTGCAGATGTGCATCTCCTGTTACCCATCCCTGTGAAATGGTTAAAATGTATCGCAGTATTATCAGGGTTGGAAGAGACCTCACAGATCATCAAGTCCAACCCTCTACCACAGAGCTCAAGGCTAGACCATGGCACCAAGTGCCACGTCCAATCTTGCCTTGAACAGCTCCAGGGACGGAGACTCCACCACCTCCCTGGGCAGCCCATTCCAGTGTCCAATGACTCTCTCAGTGAAGAACTTTCTCCTCACCTCGAGCCTAAATCTCCCCTGGCGCAGCCTGAGGCTGTGTCCTCTTGTTCTGGTGCTGGCCACCTGAGAGAAGAGAGCAACCTCCTCCTGGCTACAACCACCCCTCAGGTAGTTGTAGACAGCAATAAGGTCACCATCCCTCGCGGGTAACAAATTTTTGATAGTACAGTAGAAAAAGTTTGGCATTATTTTAAAGTCACCTTTTGCTGGAACTTAGGGTAAGGCTGAGTATAAATAATCAATAAGGAGAGATGTTTTTTAGACTAATTGAACTGTTGAACAGGAGACACTGGTGAAGGACTTAAGGATAGGAAAAAGCAGCAGGTTTTTACGCTTAAATGTATTAAGGTTTTTATATGATGAACTTACCTGTTTCCTAGAGAATTATGTCATGGAAATTTGTAGTCAAACGTTAACATTTCCAAATGAGATGCAAGAGGAAGCAAGATACTTACTTTAGCTGTCTCTGGTCTCCTGCTGAATCCATCTTAATGTTTGATAGATAAGACATCCAGGCATATAGGCAGTGATCTGGTAGATCACTTTATAAGACACACAGAGTTGTATTTAAGGAAGTTGGGAAATGTTGTAGAACATTAAACAACTTCTAAATTTTTTTTTTCATTACTCTGCTTTCAGCAGTTTATTTCTAACAGAACCTAAAATTGGACTAATTTTTACTGAAAAACTCTACATAATGCTATTATCGTAGTAAATTTATAGAGGGAGAGTTCTAGTGACCTCCCAATCAGTCTTTTTCCTGGATATTGAGGGCAAATATTTTCCTGGCATCTCACCAACATTTCCTTGCTTGCTATTTAAGTCAGATGTTTCTTATATCACAAATTGCCTGCAAGTAGAAGAGGAAAAAATTCTACTATAAACCAGTTTGAAGACTAATATTATGTCCCCTCCTAGGCTTGCTTGGGTTTTGGGAGGTGAAGTTAAACAAGGTTGTGAGATTGCTGTCTTCAGATCCATCCAACTTGTTTCTCAAGCCTGGTTCCTACAGCCACTACTGCTCACAATGCTGATGAGGCCTCGGGCACAGCCTGGCCAGCTGTGGCCTTGTCATCAGTGTCACCAGTGGGGCAGAGACAAGAGCAATAGAGAATGACATTGATTAGTATACTTGACTCAAATTCAGACAGGCTCATCTATGTAGTTTATCTTCATGTATTGGCTTCAGGGCCACATATAGGTCCTGAGTTTGAATTTTTACAAGTCTATGTTAATAAATGCTTGAAGTCCTTATCCTGAAATGAATGTACATCTTTATGCCAGGGCTTACCTTCAGCCATCTCCATTAAAAATTGATCTGAATGTGATCAAACAAATTCAATTTTATATGAAGTCTAAGTTTATGTTGAAGTAACATAAAGCAGTTTGTGGTTGCCCTGGTGAAGGTAAGGTGGTCATGGGCTGGGAGCTTTTATGTTCTGCAATAACAATCTCTCCTCACTGCTTTCCTCGTGGTATTGGGAAAGACAAAATCCCAGTGTTGATAAACAGAAGGAACAAGACTCTAGTGAAGGTGTCATTAAATTATTATTGTTATAATTATCAATGGATTTATTATTTTATTTTTATTATTTATGATATTGTTTACTATTATTAATTTTTAATTGTTATTTGTGGAAGAATAGGAGCAGCACATGGGAACTGCTCGCTCAGGACACCAGGAAAGCAATACAAAATAGACTGACCTGAACGTGCTACAGGAGACATCACATATCTAGGACTCTGAGGAAAATTTCTTCTTTCCAGATCTGTACAGGGTGTGCCACCTGAGTTCTGATCTAGGATTTCTGAATCAGCTGACAGGAATATGTGCATTTTGAAAAACAAAGATTGGGCAGACAGTCTTTTCTCTAAAACCCTGAGAAAGTGTAAATGCAAAGTGTTTATGAATAGCATGGGTTTTGTTTTTACACTGATTCTTGTGAAGCAAGTTAGAGCAGGAGTGTTTACAAGTGATCATTCTATATTGTTCACAGTAGTAACTATGGGTTTGTAGGTTTGGGGGAATTATGTTCAGGTTGTCTGTATTTCCACAGCTAAGGAGAAAAGTGATAGATTTGTAGCTGAGAATTTGCCTACTTTCAGTGACAAAAACCAAAGGCATAAATGAGTAGCACAGGTGTTAGAGATGAGTGCTGGCATCAAGGCAATTGTCAGTGTTGGTGCTATGTCATTTTTATATTTGACAGTTGGGCAAATTGTGTTGACTTGGTGTCATGTAGTTACATTCCAAAAATCATTTGAGCATGGTGCATATTGGGACTGAGGTTTATAGTCCTAGCTCTCTGACTCACACAATTCCTCTCTAGCCAGTAGCTGCTTCTCATCAGTGAAAGGGCATCTGAAGTGAATAAAAGTGTACTTAGTGGTTACTGGTTTTAATTTTTTGTTGCTTCAGGATATAATTTTCTTCTCTTAGTTCTGCAGTTGTATTTCTTGTTGTTCAGACCATCATAATAGATGACTGTATGGGACTAGTCTGGCATTTGAGAAAACATTTGTACTGCTGGCACCTTTGCTGGCAATTGAACTGGTACTGTTAGTGCTACAGTGGAAGCTATTCCTAGCAAGTGGCCTCCACTTTATGATTTAACCAAAGGCTTTGACACCCTTGAAATCAGCCTCTGGTTATCTTTATCAGCTTGTCTCTGTTTCCTTTTCATATTTTATTTTTCATACTGACTTTTTAACACTACTGGTACAAAGAATAGAAGATGACCAGAAATGACAGGAAACGAATTAATTGTCCTAGAGTTATATGGAGAATGAGTGAAATAAAATTCAGTGTGATGCATGAGATCTTTTCTGCTCATGTACTTATTTTAGGTCTCCTTGTCCTAGTTTTACTTCTGTAGGGTGACAGTATGAATATTTCAGACAAGAACTTGATTTTATCTAATTTTCTGATTCTAACTTGCTTTTGAAAAAATAAATAACCAAACCAAACACACACCCCCAACAAATGCAACTCTACAAAATTACAGGTGAAACACACAATAAAAAAAGATCTTGTCCTTCCCTAGCTGTGGATGCTTGATTGGTATTCTTGTAGACAGTTTAATCTAGGAAAAGTATTGGGATCAACTTATACCAGAGGGAAAAAAAGCAAACCTTTGTGGAGTGAAAGTGTATACAAAGGGAGTTAGTGCAGAATAAGTTACTGCTTTTTCAATTCTCACCCTTACTTTTGTTACACCAACTTCTCTCTGCAGACAAGAAAAGGATAATTTCTTAAGGATGAAACTCAATTTTCAGAGAGGAATGGGATTTAACAGCACAACTCTCATTACAGTTTGTGAGCTGCATGTAAAGATGTTGAGAGTTTCATGGCTTACGTTTTTAATGCAGCTGTGTTTAAAATAAAAGTATTTTTAAGTAGTCTGCTGCAGCATCAGCTTTGTATCGTGTAGAACTATACTAAATAGAGCCTTCTATTCAGGCATATTCCTGGATATCATGAAAAATAACATTTTATAGCCAGATCATGTGACAAAATGTCAGCTGAATGCATTGTTGCTTATAAGGCCACTCCTTGAAGAGGACTATTTTTTGAAATATGAAACTATATGCATTGCCTCTGCCCTCTTTTCACCTGCATTTTCATCCTTGTTTTCTCCAACAGAAAGGAGAGCCAAACTGCAGTATTCTTTCTCCAGAAACCACAGAGCAGCTGACCTTTGAGATCCCTCTGAACGATTCTGGCTCTGCTGGACTTGGTGTGAGCTTAAAAGGCAATAAATCTCGAGAGACTGGAGCTGATCTTGGGATTTTCATCAAATCCATTATTCACGGAGGTGCTGCCTTTAAGGTATGGAAGAAACACATCAGACAATGACTACATTAGAATTCTGACATTTCTATGTTGAGTTCTGCTGATAAGTATTCCAGGAACTAATACCTTTTAGGCACTTATTCCTTTAGGTGAACTGCGAATGTACTCATGGTTTGTCCCAAGATTCTGGTGTGGTGTGTGATAGGGTTTGCCATAAGGGAAAATGAATTGATGGGAAACTTGTGTTGTGGAAGCAAAGAATTAATGTGGCCAAGTCAGGAATATATAGAAAAATGGAGTTATTTTATTTTCCCAAAAACCCGCCCCCAAAACTATATACAGAAATTAATCTAGTTTTAATTAGCAGATTCAGTTGATTGAGAAGATCTACAAGGGTACCATAGGTAAATTTGACTATTTTGGAAATCAGAAGCTGGAAAAGGCTAAGCTATTAGATACAGCATACCCCACTATTAATCAGGCTGAGACATAATGTTTACTCAAGGTGAGTCAGGCTGGCTCAAAGGAAGGGCGGTCCAGATGCTTGTCCCCTCGCTCTCTTTCAGAGGCCATCCAAGGATCGTTAAGGACTATTTAGCCTGCATAAAGGGTGCTAATGGTGGAAATAGTCCAAAGCAGAGACGGCCCTGCCCCTCAGGAGCTTGTCCTTCAGAGCACCAGGGGACTCTTTCTTGCAGAATCTATCCAGGTGGGGGGAGAACTCTAAGGCGGGAACCCCAAAGCGGGAAGTCCCCCAATATTTATACTCTCCCTAGACAAAGAGCAGAGTTACCACTGCCTAGGCGCGAAGACCACAGCAATCTCCAGCCCGATTCCAGCGTGGGCACTGCACGGGGCACCCCTCGTGCTGGAAGGGCTCCTTGCTCACCCCCTTCACACCTTTTCCTCTCCCATTCAAACCACAGAGGAGGAGGAATTTTGGGGTATACAGGACTCCAGGACACCTTGGTGGGCATTTGCACGCTGCAGGATATGGGGAAGGGGAAGAAGAAAAAGGGCATGCAAGTGTGAGGAAAGGCTGCCTTAGCTTTGCCACAGTCTGTCGGGGTCTGGAGGCTGGCGAGAGGCGAGATCGGGGCACTGCTGACTCGAGACAGCAGCTTCTGTGCATCACTACGCTTTCATTAGGGTAGTGCAGTGTCTTATCTAGTGCTCAGAGGAGGTGTATCCAGCCAGCCTGGGGCTGGCACAAGTGGACAGTACCGATTGGCCCAAAGCCACGTGCAGGGTGCAGATAGGTTACCCTTATCAAAACAGCCCGTGGTTCCACCCCAGGGGGCTGGCAGGGTCAGCCCCCTGGAGCTGTGTCCACCCCAGGGGCCGGCAGATTCCAGCCCCCAGCAGGTGTGCGTGGGTTGCTCAGTCCACAGCCTGGCTTCCTTGGAGCCTGCTAGACTCCAAGGACATCTCCCATCACAAGGTCTCATGTTTACAGCTCATGCCCCGCTGCGGGAGAAATTCTCCCACAGCAGTCCACAGAAGTGCATGAGCGAGCCAGTACACTGCTAGGCTCAGTGACAGAGAAGTTGGGTACCTGCGTTTACTGTCTTTCTACACTGCTTCTGGTCCTCTCGAAATGATGCACACAGTTAAAAAACCATCAAAAGGCAAATTTCTTTACCATATGTAGTAACTGACAGTTCTGTGAGATTAGGGATTATGTGCTTAATTTATGATAGCTCATTGTTTTCTCTGTATTTTTAAATTCCAAATACGTTTACCATTGCATTAAATGTGCAGCTTGGCTGACATCAATTACGTGGAAGTTACCAGTTGTTCGTGAGGTGGACTGAATTGATAATGTCAAACTGGTAAATGACAGTATTGTGAATTGTTCTGCACCCTCTGAGGGCTATACAAGGACTGAATTCTGGTTTTGTGATTAAAAAGTGTATGAATCGATTTTCAGTCGTTAGGAAATCTTTTGACTTCATGTTTTTCCTTGAATGAGACTTGAGAAAGGTAACTCTTAAAATTAGAAACTAAAATCTTAATCTTTCTGTATATTTAACTCTTGTCGATCCATCGTCTTTTTTTTTCTCCTCTGTTATGTCAGCAAATCCTTGCAGTTCTCTTTTCTGTAAAAATACCTTTTAATTTAGTGTATGTAAACTCCTCTACTGACATCAGCCTGCTGAGCAAGGCACTCCACAACATAAAAACTTTCATGATTATCTATTTACAACAGCTGGTAAATAGCAATAATCAAAGACTTCACTTTGATGTGAACGTTTGATACTTCTCCACTTCTATTATTCACCTGTCCTGGATCCACAATTATTTCAGAGCTTAGATCTTCTCACATATAAGTGATCCTGGTATATATAGTTTCCAACACCGACTGTGGTTAACTCAGGACTAAATGACAACTGAGTTAGCTTGTCTACTTGGTGTATATCAGAAATGAGCTAAAGCACAACTGGCCAGATTAGGGGTGGATAAACTCAATTTATGTGCATGTCTGCTGCACAGCACAGCTCATTTTACGGTGAAAATGTGACTGCCCTCCTTGGTATTCTCAGTTCTGTGTTCCCTGAGTGATTGTCCACACCAGTTCAGTGACTGTACGTTGCCATAAATGAACTCATTCCTTTAAATAGCAAAGCTTGTGTAGCCACATTGAAGCATTAGTGGCCTGCTACCTGAGTTATCATATCATAGACAAATAAGAGACTAGTGTAGCTCCATATGTTTATCGCTCCCTATTCTCCCATCATTGCTCATTCCAGAGCAGTTAATTTTAGCTTGAGAGTACTGCAGACTAATAAAGCATGGCTGCTGCTCTCACACCTATGTAAATGAGTAGCTGGCATAGATGGTCCCCATGACTGGAGGATTATTTTGTTGTCTGATAATCTCTGGTCCTGTGACCTATTCTCTTTTCTAACTTGTTATAACCTGTAACTCTTTCTAGTAATCTAGTAATAGATCTGAGTATAGGCTTCAGAGCAGATGAGATAGTAGCTGAGGCTCCAGCTTCAAACAGGACCTCCCAGAGAATCTTTCCTCTATGTGTTATACAAGTACTCAGACAATGCAGTGTTTTTGGCAGTGTCTTAGGAGCTGCAATTTACTGTTGGATATGCACATGGAGAACTGCTGCTTTCTCCTGTCTAATGACCTTTGTAATAGAACAAAACATAATCAGTGGGTATTAACAGCTGATAAAATTTCTTGTATCAAGTTAAAAAGTGTGTATGTATTTGTGCATAAATATTTAAAGATATCCTTATTTTAATTGTTGTCTTGAATAAAAAACCTTTCTTTCCAGCTGGTAGCTGTCCAGAGCGTTTGCCCATGATGTTCATTGCAACTCTCTGAAATGGAGCATTATGGATTCAGGCACATGCACTTAGAGTGTGCAGAGTTTTCTGGGGAAACTAGCACAGGAGGAAATCATAATGCTCACTGGCATGAGAATTCCCTGTCGCTATTCCTTGCTTCCTCATTTAGGGTTTAAAATTTGTTTTCATTTTGTGCTACCCTGCTAATGTAAGAGGGAGCTTTATCCCCTGTCTGTACAGTCACCACTTCTCTTCAAAACAAGTCATTTGATGCATTGAAGTTTGACACATGTGTTTCACTGCTGAATTCAATGCTCAATCCTTTTAAGGCCATATAAAGGTTTTGATATATTAGAGTTACTTTCACTAGTGTGTCTTCTAGAATGAACCTATGAGATGCAGACAGTTTTGGTTGGCTACTGTTATCCCTTACTGGTCTAAACCAAAGTTCTGAAGAGAGATCAACAGTTTATAGGGTTGGGGTTTTGTTGTTGTTCTGTTTGGTTGGTTTGTTGTTGTTTTCAAACATTAACACATTAATCTAGCTCTGATGCATTAGTAGCACTGCAACATACAGTACGGGAGTTGTGAAAGAGAAAATAAGGGGAAATTGAAGTCTTTAACTCCATAGATCTATGATTTTCTAAAGCTAAAGGCTAAAGATTTTAGAAAGTACTCATGCATCTTGCGTCATATATGCTACAGTAAAGACCCAGTTAGACCTATTGCTACTGTAGCTTGTGCTACAAAACCAAAGTGAAAACGCCTCAATGTTCTTAGTTGCTGTTGTACCACTGTATCCTGCAGAAATAAACCCAGTTACTTTTTGCTGATTGAACCATTATGTCCCTTCTTAAGCTCCTTTTTTACTAATTTTTGAAGTGTCCCATTTTTTATCATCCCTAAGACAAAGAGGTTGCTTGAACACTTTATATTCCTAATTATGCAGAGTGTTTCATGTGAAGAAAACTATCATTTGACTGAGTTTAAAGGCACCATCTTTCCCCATAATTTTAGGGATTTCAGCCTTGTTCATCTCAAGATATCTTGGCTTTTCATTTGTGGTGCATTCTTGTTGATCAAGTACTTGCTGTCTACTGCAGCTGAAATGCAGCAGGGTCATTATTAGAAATAATGAAGTTTTTTCTATGTGTGCATTTCTTCAAATCCATTACGGCATAGCATGAACCTCCTTGGTGCTTCTGAGTGCTGCTGCAGTAAGCATTGCTTGTTTTGTGCAGTGGGTGGGGAAATTGGATGATTCCAACAAATGCCATCAAGGAATTCCATCTAAGAGAAGTTTCATTGGGGTGATAAGGGAAATAACTCTGTGTGCTTTGATTGGAAACATAAAATGATGAACAACATGCCATTATATCTCCCTGCCCTACTGCAAAAAGTATGAGAGTCTCAAGACTGAATATGGCAACCATGTAGTGGAAAGTTCTACCCCTTACTGTGAGCTTCCATTAAAAAAAAACAATTAAAAATTGAATGAACAAGGGAGCAGTGACTTCACCCTTTATTAGAATAGCTCACTTGCACATTCAGAGATGGCATTTGAAAACTGTTTTGCTTAAATGCCAAATGTTGTTTTTCTACTTGGAAGCCACAAAGAAACCTACCTTTCAGAGATGAAAGAAGAAGCATGTAAAAACAACATTTAGCTTGTTTTGAGCCAAGCAGATTGTCTTGCAGTTCAGGCTTTTAAACCAGGCCATAGCACTAGTGATGTGAAAATCTGTATTTGCAAGCTGGTTAGACTTTTGGGACACTTTTTTTCAGTCTTTAAAATAACAAAATGTTTTTCTGTGAAATAACTTCTACCTGAGCATATGTGAAAGGCAGTGTTCAGTTGTTTTCCAGCCTACCTTGTACAGGTAACTAAGCAAATGTAGTTGATCAGCATTGATAAAACACATCAACCTTTTTCCTCCCGTCATAGTCAAAGCTGTTTATTTCAAGTTGAATTTTGTGTTTAAGTGGAGCATGTAACAAAGTGGGGGGAAAGGGAGATGCATCAGAAGAAATTATTTAAGAACTGAGAATATTAAAACACAAAATCATAGACTTGTTTGAGTTGGAAGGGACCTTAAAGATCATCTAGTTCAATAGCTCCTGCCATGGGCAGGGACATCTGCTAGATCAGATTGCCATCCAACCTGGCTTTGAGCACTTCCAAGGTTGGAGCCTCCACAACTTCTTTGGGCAGCCTGTTCCAAAGCCTCACTACCCTCATTTAGACCCTTGTCTAAATCTATCTTCCTGCAGTTTGAAGTCATTACCCTTCATCCAGTCACTGCCTGGAATCATAGAATGGCATGCCTTTGTAAAAGGCAATTTCCAGCTATCTTGTAGCCCTCCTTCTAATACTGGAAGACTGCTTTAAGGTCTCTCCAAAGTCTTCTCTTCTGCAGGCTGAACAACTTCCAACTCTCCCAACTTATCTTCACAGGAGAGGTGCTCCAGCTCTCCTTAGTTTATCTTCATGGCTCTCCTCCAGAGCTGCTCTAACAGTTCCTTTTCCTTCTTGTGCTGGTGATGCATAATTAAATACAAAGTCTCATACAAAGTTATTACAAGGCAAACTAAAAACCAAGCCAGTTCAGAGCTGTCTGAGGCTGCAGTAATTCATATAAAATATCATTGTGCTCAAGATGGTTGCATGGTCAACAGAAGTAGTCACAACAAGATGTATTTGCCATTGCATTTGTATATACTTTAGTTAGAAGCTTTAACAGATATTTATACATGGTGTTTAGCCACAAAAATGGGGGGGAGGGGAAGTAATCTGAGAACCTGTGGGACCATAAGAAGAGAACATGAGGACCTGTAAAAAATTTGAAGTCATGCAGAAACTCACAAAACCCAAACTCCTGTTGCCATGAATGGCTCCATTTCAGCAAATTTTGATAGAACACAGAGGAATTGCAACATGTGCAAATAATAAAACTCTCTGTTCAACAATGTTAACTCTTCTCTCCCTATACTTTAGTATGTGTGAGGGAATCGTTTTGTATGTAGAGAAAGAGTGGAGTGAACCTAATGCTTTTGGCTCTATGTGAATTTATGTCAGCATGAAATCAGCAAGGAGCAGGACAGCTTTCAGTATCTTTTCCAAATGGCATTGCTGTTTTCTACCCACCATTTCTATAGCCTTCTAAGAACAGTTGTATTTCTTTTCATTTTCTTTCAGTGACTCATTGCCAAATTTTGCTTTTCCATCATCTTGTCCCTTCTAATTTATTTTGGATTCTGATATATGAGGTTCTTCAGCTCTGTGGCTATTCATACTCTGCAGTGTTAACGATGATACCTACTTCCAACAAAAATAACACTTAAGAAAGCTGGATTTGTCTCAGCTACTGTGAATCACTTGAGCACAAATGACTTAAACTTGGCAGCAAGAGCAGAATAGTTAATTGAACATTTTAGTGACACACACAAAAGAATATATATATTTTGGGTTACTCAGATACATGAAATATGTAAACAGTTCAGATGAGTGCTTTATGAAGAGTATGTAATGAGCTTATGAAACAATCAGATTCATTTTAACCAAACAATGTATTTCTGTGCAAGCTGCTTCTCTATTCTTTCTTCTCTACCCTTCTATATTGGATGTCTTCAGTTTCCTACTCATTCTCTTTCTCCTTTGAGGTTTGACGCTAGCCTGATAATTGTGATCTTGACAAGCTTCAAAAGAAACTCTTTTGCTTAATTAAATAGATCTTATTTTCTTGTTAAAGAGACACAAGTCCATGCTATGTATTTTTTATGAAAAGAAATAAATCACAGATAATAACGACAACAGCAACAGGAGTCCTAAATAACAAAACAGCAGCGCTCACTATTTTTTACACCTACAAATGTCATTTAACCTTGCCAATGAAACTGAACTACTTTTTCAAAGCATAGGCTACTTGATGTGGCTCAACCCTGATTTTCTTATTGGCAGAGGGTTTGGATGTTAAACTACACGGACAGCATAAATTAAAGTAAGGATGCTTAGGTCTGAATGACCGTTCTAAACTGAGAGCACTACCCCATATGGTAGCATGGTAATTTTGATAAGACTATAATACAGCATTTTTGGAGCTGTTTCTTACCAGACCCTATAAGTGGATAATAATGCGTGGGAAATAGGTTGAGTTACTCCTTAGTGATTGCACTGCAGATGCTAACAGCTTTATGGTGTGGGTTCTTCTAACTAACCCAAGGCACCTTTTCCAATTTTGTACATGCCAGGAAAACAGCAGCATGTGCATGCACTTCTTTGTTTGTAATTGCCCTATGAACTCTTCCCAAAACATAGTAAATGAAAAAAAAAATCAATTAATGAACATAGTTTGGTTTTTTAAAGATCTGTCACAATGCAGTCTCTTATTTTTTACATTGTAGAAAGCAATGTCTGCTTGTCTGCATCTTACTTTCCTGTACACAGCACCTCTATCTAATAATTCTTGATTAAAATAACCCAAGGTTGTTTCTGTTTTCTGCCTGTAGGATGGCCGTTTGCGAGTCAATGATCAGCTTGTTGCAGTAAATGGGGAGTCACTTCTGGGCAAGTCAAACCATGAAGCCATGGAAACACTGAGGCGCTCTATGTCCATGGAGGGGAACATTCGTGGGAGGATCCAGCTGGTAGTTCTCCGGAGGCTAGAGGTGCAGACAGAGGTGAAGCAGTAAATGCATTTATTAGATAAATCTCTTTCCAATCCCAGTGATTTTGTATAACAGAGATGATGGCTAAAGTCTTGGTCACAGAGAGCTCCTCTTAGTCAAATGAATTCTTGACTTCCCGGGGTAAGGATTCATGCAGCATTTCTAGCTGTTATCTCCTGGTCTTGCTGCTCCTGTTGAGATCAGCTGAGAAGTTGCCTCTTATTACACTTTGGCAAGTATTAGAACAAAAGTAAAGGCAGCTCCAAAAAGGATTAATTTAGGATTAATGTGTTGATTAGTTTTGACTATCTGCCACCTCCTCAAGGCAGGGATACAAATGTTTTGAATTCTTCTGATTTGATTTGCTGTCATGATTAAAGGCTTTAATATCTTATTGTGACTTTTATTTTACTTCAGTCTTGGTTTTTTATTTCAATAGTATGTCAATTAAGGTTTTTTTTTTTCATGTTTGTTTTTCTGGTTCTGTCCTGTTCCCCACCTTTTGTCATCTTCATACTTTTGACTTTCAAGGCATTAATATTTTGACTTTCCCTGGTCAACGCTTCGTAATGGGTTTCTGAGTTGTTTAACATAAAGCTTGTTTAAATAAGGTAACAAAATAAGAGAGGAATTCCATTTTAATGGTCATGTCTTCTATGCCTCATATAAATTGAGGTTTGCCAGTCACCTCTTACTTTGAAAAAGATTGGGTTTATGATCTCTCTTGCTCCCTCTCTTGCATGAATTCATGCAGAGCTGCAGGCTCTTTCTTCATCTTTACATAGATAATATGTGTGTACGTACATATGCGTACTGGTCTTACTGCTTGAGTAACAACTTCTCAGCATCTGTACAGTTCTGTAAAATAAAAACACACAGAAGTGGATTTGTGGTATAAAAGATTGTAATAAATCCCATTATAGAATTCCGAGACATTATTTCAACCTTCTTGTGTTAATAAGCATTGCGGGCACATGTAAAAATGTTAAGGAAAAGCATGTTTGTGGGTGTGTTTGCATATAATATCAGAGAGGTTTCTTTTAGTATTGAATCATAGAATCAACCAGGTTGGAAGAGACCTCCAAGATCATCCAGTCCAACCTAGCACCCAGCCCTGTCCAATCAACTAGACCATGGCACTAAGTGCCTCATCCAGGCTTTTCTTGAACACCTCCAGGGACAGTGCCTCCACCACCTCCCTGGGCAGCCCATTCCAATGCCAATCACTCTCTCTGTCAAGAACTTCCTCCTAACATCCAGCCTATACTTCCCCTGGCACAACTTGAGACTGTGTCCCCTTGTTCTGTTGCTGGTTGCCTGGCAGAAGAGAGCAACCTCCACCTGGCTACAACCTCCCTTCAGGTAGTTGTAGACAGCAGTGAGGTCCCCTCTGAGCCTCCTCTTCTCCAGGCTAAACACCCCCAGCTCCCTCAGCCTCTCCTCATAGGGTTTGTGTTCCAGGCCCCTCACCAGCTTCATTGCCCTTCTCTGGACACGTTCCAGCACCTCAACATCTCTCTTGAATTGAGTGGCCTAGGACTGGACACAGGACTCAAGGTGTGGCCTGACCAGTGCTGAGTACAGGGGCAGAATAACTTCCCTTGTCCTACTGGCCACACTGTTCCTGATACAGGCCAGGATGCCATTGGCTGTCGTGGCTATCTGGGCACACTGCTGGCTCATCTTCAGCCTACTACCTAGCAGTACTCCGAGGTCCCTTTCTGCCTGCCTGCTCTCCAGCCACTCTGTCCCCAGCCTGTAGTGCTGCTTGGGGTTGTTGTGGCCAAAGTGCAGAACCCTGCACTTGGCCTTGTTAAATCTCATCCCATTGGTCTCTGCCCACCCATCCAGCCTGTCCAGGTCCCTCTACAGAGCTCTCCTACCTTCCAACAGTTCAACACCTGCTCCTAGTTTGGTGTCATCTGTAAACTTACTGATGCTGGATTCAATCCCCTCATCCAGATCAACAATAAAGATGTTGACTAACTAACTCTTGCTGTTCTATAATTAACTCTTTATATTTTTCTGCTCATTTTCTATTTGATTTACTGCTATCATTGAATGATTGAGAAATAGATTTAGGGCTATATCGATTTCCAAACATTTATGCTCTAACTGTTGGGAGAACACTTTGCCTCACTGATCTCAACTGTGCCAGGAAAAGATCAGAAATATTAATTAGGAATTCTGCAATATATGAGAAGAAAACACATCTTTGCTTTCCTTTTGTATGTGACATAGCATTATGTTGTAGGGAAGAATTACAAGGTATGTGCTGTATTTATTTTACAAACATATGACTTAAGAAAGACAACTCACCTTCAAATGAATCTCATTTCCACAAGTTTTCTCCATTTAACAAAAGCAAAAAAGAAAATAATAGAAACTTCTACTCCATTGTCATTGACTTAGCAAAAAATGGAGGCTGCTTTTTATAGTTCAGTGTATGGTTTTGTGTGTTATCCATATGAGCAAAAGAGGTAAATAATCTTGACTCATGCCCTGTGAAGAATGCATAATGAAGCCTTGATTGAATCAAATTCATTTTAGACAGGAATTAATTTTTATACAATAGTCTTTAGGTTCGATTGTAATTCCATTTGAGTCTGGAGACCAGAGCAGAAATGGGCTGTTACCCATTCTTTCCTTCCCCCAAAACAGCTTCCTGAGTATTGCTTCTCAGCTTGGTAGAAGGGGAATATGTTTAGAAATGCATTATTGTTTTTATTGGTCAGGACACTAATGGAGGTCTTCCATGACAGCTATGTTTTATAAACTAGATACTCTGATTAGTCTGGTTACTGATGAGTTGTTGGGATATTGATTGTGTCATTTATCAAAGAGCTAGAAAAGTAGATTTGTTGTTGCTCTTAATTCAAGGCTCCCTATCCCACTGGGTACAAGTCTCCAAGGTAGTAGCAGTTTGAATGTTGCAAGGCTTAATTTAGCTGGCAGTATCCATGAGAAAGCATTAAATGTGGACACTGCAGTGTAAGGAATCTTATATAAACTAAAGAATTTCCAGTAATGAGAACATAATAGTGAGTGTCTGTGGTTTGTGTGTTTCAGTACAGAGGTTCAAAACAGCCTTTTCAAATGGCTCATGCTGCTCTGATGAGAAAAGAGCGTTGCATGTGTTTGTTGCCTGTCCACCAGGACACTTGCAGCTATATTGTCACCAAAAGCATCCTAGCATGGATTTGCTTTGTGAGGTGCATTCTTTGCTGGTTTATCATTACTTTTTAATAGTTATTATTCTATAATTATTCTTGTTTTGCTTTTATTATTATTTTATTGTTGAAAAAGTATTGTTCATCTTGAAAGGCAGGTTGCAAGATGGTCCTTTCTTACACATTGGTTTGCTTGCAGGTACTTGCCAATGCGCTGAACCCCTTGCATTGTTTCACAAAGAAATTCTGTGACTCAGATACATGCATTTCTTCTGGAGATGTGACTATGAAGGAATGATACAGTTAGTGTAACACTTGCTGGCATAATGAACGTGCACTTTAAAAATAGAAGCCAGTTGGAACCTTCTTAAAAAAAAAACAAAAAACAAAACAGATATAAAATCACAGAAACTATAAAGGTTATTTTGAAAACTAGCCATAATTTCCCCTGTGTGGGTTTTCTGTTTTCCCTGAATAACAAGTGCAGAAACATCTTTCTGGGTCTGTCCCAGATTTAGAAACTGTGATTTTTTCCCCCCCCCCCCCTTTTTTTTTTTTTCTTTTAAGCAACTGCTCAGGAGAATAAATTAGGCGATATGGTGTGTATGGTGGCTGGGAAATGTCTCAAAAGAAAAGCTGACTAGAGGTGTGACAGGAGTTTGTTTAGCTGCTAGCCAGAAGACCTGTGTTTGGGAGTTTGGTGTAACTCCTTACTTGCAAAACTGCTCTAGTGTGTGATCGTCAGAACATATGCACTCAGTCTCCGAGAGAAGGGAACCAGCTGGCTGGCAGAAAAATACCATTGGCATTGCCCGTGTTCTTGTGTTGACAGTGTCACAAGCTGCCCTCCCAGATGGAGAATTTGAATGAAGCCAGTTGTGGGTCATAGGAAAAAAAAAACCAGTCTTCATTTTTGTGCATCATTCTTAATGATTGTCATTGCTTTGCATATTTTCTTATTTCATGGTCAGCAAAGCCAGTCGTTTTGAGGATACATTTCAAGTTTCTCTTTGGAAAGGAAGCAATATACAGAGAACACAGTACATTACGCTTTATTTGTTCACTCTGTAGTGGCTAATCTTCTGCATTTAGTTGTTTCATTGCAATGTATGGTTCTGTTTTTTCCATAGGATCGCTCAGACCAGCGACTCTTTCAAAAATCAGCATTTGAAGGGAGCCATAACTTTGCAGCTGCTTCCCGACGTGATGGTGCTGCTCTTCAGCAGTTCCTAACGTGCAATCCTCAAGAAAGAATAAAAGGTAGTCTCTAGATATCTTCTTTTCTTTGCTGAAAGTAAGTGCAGTGGGGTTTTGGTTTTCAAAATCCACAGCCACTAAGAAAAGCAGTTAATTAGAGTAAGTGCACACTCTGTTACTTTGAGGCTTGAAGATCCAGCGAGGGTGGGAGAGCTGACTCAGAAGTTGCGAATTAGATTCCTGGCACAAATTCCACTTTAAGTAACAGTTTCTAGCTCGCTGCCCCAACACGTAAGGTTGGATAAAAAACAAATGATGAGTGCAAAATATATGTTGTCAAAATGTTTATTTTCTATATACCCTTAATTAGTGCAATGCAATTGCATTGAATTCTTAGATTATATCCCAGGTTATTATAAGCTAAATGAGTTTATACAAAAGCAGGATATTCATAAAGTACATTTGCTTGTTTGAGACTTAAAATTTGCTTGAAGGTTATAAACATTCCTTTCATTTATGGACTGGAATTATATTAGTGAACTCATGTAAAAAAATGAGATAGACATGTACATTATACAAGAAGCCCTACATGTGTGAGCATATGCAAGCATCTAAGTAGCAGATTTTTAGGCCACTTACTTTACTGTCTTTGTTCATTTCTGACTGCATACTGTACTACCTGTTCAATTTATGCCTGAGCAAGGTACTAGTTACTTGAAATGTGTAAGTATTAGAGATGGTCTTGACCTCTTTATTCTTTTAAGTATGCTCTTATTCTTCAAGCCAAGAACATACTTAAATACCCTCCAGGAGGGGGGGAAAAAATATTTTCTTTGATGATGTTGAATTATGCATGATTTTTCCCACTTCCCTTGACAACTGTGGAATCTGGGTGACCTGCAAAAATAATTTCATGGGCTGCTGGGATGACTGTGTGAAGTACTTTTAATCAAAACCAAAAAGCTTGTGTCACTAAAGCACAAGAGAAACTCTCTTGTAATTTAGGGGTAAATAATTTGTGTTTCAATATTTTGGCAATGTGACCCCAGGGAAAGGATTAGATGTAGACTTCAGAATTGTAAGTATTCAGTGATCAGATCATTTTGTTTAGATCTGCCTTATATTTCCCTTTTCTTGAATTCATGCTGATTACCACAGTGTCACAGTATCACCAAGGTTGGAGGAGACCTCATAGATCATCAAGTCCAACCCTTTACCACAGAGCTCAAGGTTAGACCATGGCACCAAGTGCCACGTCCAATACTGCATTGAACAGCTCCAGGGACGGCGACTCCACCACCTCCCCGGGCAGCCCATTCCAGTGTCCAATGACTCTCTCAGTGAAGAACTTTCTCCTCACCTGGAGCCTAAATTTCCACTGGTGTAGCTTGAGGCTGTGTCCTCTCATTCTGGTGCTGGCCACCTGATAGAAGAGAGCAACCTCCTCCTGGCTGCAACCACCCTTCAGGTAGTTGTATACAGCAATAAGGTCACCCCTGAGCCTCCTCTTTTCCAGCTAAACAATCCCAGCTCCCTCAGCCTCTCCCCAAAGGGCTTGTGTTCAAGGATTATGTAGTTATATGAGAGAAAGAGTCATCCTTAGAGCTAGTCTGCCCTATAGAGTTAGTTGTTACCAAAGGATCAGAAAATAGGAAATGCTTTTAAACATACCCTTAAAAAACATATAACCCACTGCTCCAGAGCCACTGAGTCAGGTAAATGGCAACGGGTAACTTGTCGCTTAAAGTTCAGAACAAAATATGTGGAAGAGCTGTACTTTCAGATAAGGATTCTCCCAACTGCAGTCAAAAATCCAAATGACTACTTTGCTGCCCTTTCATAAAATCATTTTCAACAGACATCTTTTTACTAAAAGAATGATGATAAGAAAGCATTCTAGCAAAAAACCCTGGTGGCCTTGGAACCAAATGCATGTCTGATATGGATAGGATGCTCTGGAGTGCTGCTGTGAGGGCTGTTGTCAAGGAGCATTTAGCATGGCTGGGGACTCACAGGCATGGACTGGGAGTAATTTGGAAATGGAGTCAGTGGCCACCAGATGACAAAGACGTTTCTAACACTAGAAATAGCATATTGCAATTTCTGTTGAATATTTGATGTTTAATAAGTAAATATAAGTGATCTTAATGGCACTTTGAGCAGCAGGGTGCCTGAAGTAGGGCTCTGATCTGAAGTGTTCTCGGTGAGAGGTGCTTTTGGGCTTACTGTAGTACTGCATGCTGTAGAACTCTCTAGTTTTGAAGTCATAGTATGAGTCATTGTTCAGCTAATTACTCATTCTGCTTTCCATATGAGCTTGTTTTTTATTTACCAGAATTAGTTTGGAATGTTGTTTTTTTTTTAACGTTGTTCCTTACAAAGTTTTGTCCTCAGTCTTCCAAGGCATCTGTAAAGGGATAACAACATGCCTGTGCACAACCCTCATTTAATTCAGTTATGAACTTTAGATTGTCTGTCTTGAAGGATGTGAGTCACAGACATGGTGAGCTTCTTGTGAGTGGCAGGAATGCTCCTGTGTACATTTATGCAGTGTACTACCCACATCTTGTACGTGGAAGTACAGTTGGTACATTTTTACAGAGAATAACTAAAGATAGAAGAGCTTTTTAACATCACACAGGATCTAGTCTAAGAATTTAATGTCAGGAGCTGCATTGCATTTAATAAAATGTCACTTTCTCAATTAATGTTTTCTAACAAGCTATTTGCAGTATCATTCACTGCTCCTACCAATAAAAGTCTTATAGAAGCTCAGCAAAAATACACTGAAGCTTGGCCTGCTAATATTGCTGTCTGGTTTGAGAGTCTTTTTTATTATACATGAGAAAGAAAAACTAATGTCTGGGGAAAAGTAGTTATAGCCAAGACATTACATTTTGTCTTGCCTCTGGATATTTAAATAAAGAGGGGGGGGGGGGTGCTGATCCAATATTGAAATGCTGATGTTTGTTCTATTTTTGCATGAATAATACTTGCTGCCTTCAGGTCCTCACTTCGTTTGCTGCCAAGCTGTTGCACAGTTTCAGTGTTTTTTAGAACAACCTCATTGAGAATTGATACTTCAGTGCCAGCAGCTTTGCATTTCTGGTGTTGAAAGATTACTGGAATGTGTTTCATTAGAGGTTCTTATATATTTCTTATAATCCCACATTATAAATGGTTATGGGGGAAATGCTGTCATCTGTCTGGTTAAGTAGTAGGAATAATCATAAACTCTACTACCGTAGACTGCCAAGTCTTCAAGGTTGTAAAGCATCTCTGTTTTCATGCATGTGGTAATGTCAAGATAGAAAATTAAGATGTGAAATTTTAAATTAGTTTCTAAATTTTGCTTTAAACATGGCATGTATCTTTTAGACAGATTCAATTATTTTCTCTCTTAAACTGTTTAATATCTGAAAATTCAGTACAATTTATTTAGTGGCTTAGCTGTTTCCTCTATCTTTCTAGATCCGTTAAAATAATTTCCTGAGGTCTTGAACACAGAGTCAGTGACTGCCTCTTAGGTTAAATTCTTTTGCTACTGCTCCTGCTTTGCTAGGAGCTATAGCACCTTGTGATCATTCCTGATTCGCTCAGGAATCATAGAATCACAGAATCATAGAATCAACCAGGTTGGAAGAGACCTCCAAGATCATCCAGTCCAACCTAGCACCCAGCCCTATCCAATCAACTAGACCATGGCACTAAGTGCCTCATCCAGTCTTTTCTTGAAGTCCCCCAGGGACGGTGCCTCCACCACCTCCCTGGGCAGCCCATTCCAATGGGAAATCACTCTCTCTGTGAAGAACTTCTTCCTAATATCCAGCCTATACCTACCCTGGCACAACTTGAGACTGTGTCCCCTTGTTCTGTTGCTGGTTGCCTGGCAGAAGAGGCCACCCCCCACCTGGCTACAATGCCCCTTCAGGTAGTTGTAGACTCTTTGTACCATTTGTGTGTCTATGGTGACCCATTACCAAACAGTTCTCGTGATATGACTTACCAATTGCTGCAAATCAGAGTTCATATAACTACCTGATATGCTCAGTCTCTTGCTATGGCTATCACAGCCTGCTGAAAGAGGATAAGGCACAGAGTATGATGTGATTATTTTAGTTATTTTTTTTATTCCTACTTTGGGTAGTCAGTGGTTTCGTGACTTCCTAAATCAGAGGTTATGTCTTGACTGCTGTAGCACTGATACCTCTCTACTTTTTAGTTCATTTCATAATATTTTTCAAAATTTGGGTTTCCAAAACATCCCAATGGCAGTAACTTCCATGATTTCATTGCACAGGAAAAAAAGTGCTACCTCGTGTTTGTCCTAGGCGTGCTACTCGATAGTGAACTGAGTGCCTTCTACTTGCCCTGCATAAGACAGTCAGTGAGAGCTTCCTTTTCACCTTCTGCATAGCTTTTACAATTTCATATAGAATCATAGAATAGTTTAGGTTGGAAAGGACCTCAACGATGGTGGGGGTTGGTCTCTTCTCCCAGACAACCAGCAACAGAACAAGGGGACACAGTCTCAAGTTGTGCCGGGGGAGGTCTAGGCTGGATGTTAGGAGGAAGTTCTTCCCAGAGAGAGTGATTGGCATTGGAATGGGCTGCCCAGGGAGGTGGTGGAGTCACCATCCCTGGAGGTGTTCAAGAAAAGACTGGATGAGGCACTTGGTGCCATGGTCTAGTTGACTGGATAGGGCTGGGTGCTAGGTTGGACTGGATGATCTTGGAGGTCTCTTCCAATCTGGTTGATTCTATGATTCTCTGATCTAGTTCCAACCCCTCGCCATAGGCAGGGACACCTCCCACTAGAACAGGTCACTCAAGGCCTCATCCAGCCTGGCCTTGAACACCTCCAGGGAGGGAGCATCCACAACCTCCCTGGGCAACCTGTTCCAGTGTCTCACCACCCTGACTGTAAGGAACTTCTTCCTAACATCTAGTCTGAATCTGCCTTCTTCCAGTTTAAACCCACTACCCCTCTTCTATCCCCTTTTACTGTTTCTTCCTTTAAACCCAGCAAACCCTAGTCTGTGTTCCTTGTAGGAATGCTTCTACATGCATCCAACTACCATTACCAGCTTTTTTCAGTATGTTCATGAATTATAATACATCCTTTTTCAGATTGAAAGAATGAAACCTTAGATGCTATTTAAAAAACAGACACATCATTAACCCTGAGTTCTAGATGTTTTTTAGACTTTTCTTAAGACTCTGAATGTCTGTTTGATTTAGATTTCACTTAGCATATATTCAAAGAACAATCCAGTGGACTTCTGCTGTGTTGTTCCAGAGTGGGAATCATTCAAGTAATACCCTTTATGTGTGTGTCAAGAGTTTCCCATATTCCCATGTGGATCACTTTGCAGTCACTGACCGAGAATTTTGCCCACGTTTCTCACTTATTCTCTGTCAGTCTCTTTCCAGAGCTTCTTAGTGTGCTTATTTTTGTTAGTTCTGAGTGTTTTTATGAGAATTTCTTTCAGTCTTCTGACTAATTTTTGAAATAACTTAGTTATATTGGACAGTCACCCTTTGTTCTAAGTTCTCTTTACTGTGTGTACTTGCCACTTACTCTACATCTCTGCTTCCTGTCCTTAAATTGCAACCTGAAGCTCTTCACAGAGAGAGTGATTTGCCATTGGAATGGGTTGCTCAGGGAGGTGGTGGAGTCACTGTCTCTGGAGGTGTTCAAGAAAAGACTGGAAGAGGCATTTAGTGCCATGGTCTAGTTGACTGGCTAGGGCTGGGTGCTAGGTTGGACTGAATGATCTTGGAGGTCTCTTCCAACCTGGTTGATTCTGTGGTTCTAAGAAGTAACATCATTGTAGTGCAAGAAGGCAGTGTGCATGCCTGTTAAGTAGTGTACCCATTTTCTGTGTCAGACTGGCAGGTCTCGTTAGCACTTTTATAAGAGCATGTTCACCTGCACCTTGTTCAGATGACATGCTCACTTCTTTTGAGAGAGAGGGTATGAGCTGTTTTTTATCCTCCTGATCTTTATGAGGCTACTCATCCAACTAGAGGTATTCTAGGATTCTTGAGCTATTGGTGTGAGTTTATTGGGGTTTTTTTGTCTGTTTGCATCCTTTTAGGGATCTATGTCCTGCCTTTATTTAATACTCTATTGCTCTGTGCCTTGATTCCCTTCTTGTAATCCCTTCTCTCTCAAATTAGATTAGTACCGCCATGAAAGATTGTGCAAAGAGGCTAGCAGCATTCAATGCAACAGAAAAGGTCACAGGAAGCTGTGGTATGTCAGTATTGTTAAACAGCTTCCCTGCCATGAAAATCCAGGAATTATTAAACATCTGTGCTTCATGTTAAGTTTTGGAGGGATGAAGACATGTTCTGTATTGAAAAATGTAGGGACTTCTTATGAGATTACACCTCTAGATCGAAAGGTGAATTTACAGGACAATAACAAACTGGCCTATAGCAATCACAGCAGTTGTATTAATTACTGCAGGTATGCATGTAAGTGTTGTTGCTTAGCAAACAAACCACTGAATGGTTTAATTGAGTAGTTCATGTGTTTGTGCAGAATAATTTTCTAGGGTGAGCTGAATGCCTGCTGCAAAGATAAAGTAATTGTTGTAATGGCAGGAAAATGAAGGCTGTGATTTGGAAATGCTCCTCATGCCATGCAATAACAGAAATCATTCTTAATCTGAACTTTTTGCTGTGAATGTGGTTGTCTCTTGTACATAAAGGGAGGTAAATGCTCCTCATCAAAGGGAATGAAAGTATAAAACCTATAATTCATTAGGATGCTGCTATGTAGAAGTGCAAATCCACTCAGATGGAGTAAAGCAATTTGTGCCTTGCTCAACTTCACTGAAAGCACAAAGTTTCCCTATATTTATCTTTAATTATGCATATGCAAATCTGAAAATCAGCTCTTCAGGAAATCCCAAGGGCTATATTTTCTGCTTGGTGTGATTTTAATTCTAGTTTAGTTAGTTTAGGGATTTGAATAATTTGTGATTCACTTCAACATTGCTTGAGGCCTTCCAGTCCAGTCGTTGATGAGTGAACTGGTGTAATATGCTTGTTTCCACAGCTTATTTAATGTCTTGAACATTTTTGTTTCAGAGTTGCCGGTGTCCGATCGTGGCAATACTGAAAATGAAACTCCTCCACCTCTCCCACCACATCCCAGCGAAGATCTGCTGGATGGAGATTATACTCACAGGTTGGACTTCAGACATTCTTAACAATTATTGCTCATTAGTGGTTGTGATAATAGTTCTAACTGGCTTGAACTGTTGGTTTTGTAAGAATTTGTACCGTTGTTTTTAGCCACCTGGATCATCCTTTGTTATAAACTGAGAATGTTGTTTTAGCATTTAGGGCATTGTTCATTTCAGTTGTTCACAAGCTACAGTGTGCCTGCTGTCTGTGTTACATGGATCACAATTCCCAGTGTGTGTGCAGTAAAACAAAAAGAAGCCCAAAACATAATCCCAATTGAAAAAAAGAAGTATATGTAAAGCTATACTAATGGGTGCTACAGATAGATGCAGTGCCTGACGTGAAAAAAGCTGCCAACCAAAAACAACTGCTGCATCAGAGAATACTAATGGATAGAATCAGAGAATAAGAGAAGATATAAGATATTTTAAACACAAACTACACACAAAAACATGCAAAAACCAACCCAAAACAGAGGGGAAAAAACCACTAAAATCCAAGCCATAATACTTTGGAATTCTTCAGAGGGTTGTGGTGTTGACTGGATGAGGCACTTAGTGCCATGGTCTGGTTGATTGGATAGGGCGGGGTGATAGGTTGGACTGGATGATCTTGGAGGTCTCTTCCAACCTGGTTGATTCTATGATAAGACCTCTCCAAGTTTCAGCATCTGTAGAAATGTTGCAAGGCTGTAAACTAGCTTTATATTAACAGATGAAGTATAATTGAGCCAGGTATGTGGGGAGAATGTTTTCTCCTTTCTGTGCCATGTTGTAAATGCAGTGGTTAAATAGAACTAGCAAAATGAATGCATAAATAAATAAATTACGCATATTTAAAGAAAAGCAGGTACTGGTACATTCCTCTTTTAATCTGCTAAATAAAATATTGTTTAAAAGCAGTTACATTTATATTTTCATCTGTGCCTTTAAAAATGACTGAATGTGTTAATTATCAGAAAAGAAAAAGGATCAATAACTGATTTTAAAATGCATATCTTGGCTATAAGCAACTGGAAGAAGAAATGTGTATTTGTGCATGCTTTAATTAGTTCACTTCTGTCTGAACTAGTGTCTAAATACTTCACACGTTTGTTTGTGCTTTTTTCCCTGCAGCCCTATCATAAATTCAGTAGTGCATTTAACAGATCAGCACATCAACTTCAGATCTTTGACACCAGCCAAGCAGCCTGAATCAATTAATCTGAAAGCCTCGAAAAGCATGGATCTGGGTAAGAAGGGATGGGGTGACACAGGTCAGCTTCTTAGCCTTAGCCAATCTGCACCATCTCAGTTTCTTGCTTTTGTTTCTTAAACACAAACATCAGGGAGTAAGTTCTGTAGAGGAGCTACAGTGATGGGGACAATGATCAGCCTCCTATAGCATCTAATTGCAAGTACCTTTCTCATTGAAGCTGAAGAAAGAGGTTTGTTTTTTTTCCTCAAAGGCCATTCTGTCCATTGTATTGAAATCTCAGCTAAGGAAAAGAGGGAGTGTTTGTGAAAATGAGCAGGAAGAATTTACGCTACAAGTTTTGTATGTCTGAAAAATATGGCAAAACAGCAAGAACAAAAGTAGTTTTTGTGCAGAATATAAATGATTGCCAAACTGCACTGGACAAAGGCTAACCTTCCTAAGACAAGTTGTGTATTTCTTCATTGACAATGACAAACAGAGGCAATCGAAGCGTTGCAGTAGATCTTTATAAATGCTTGGAAGAGTGGTAAGGTTATGCTGCTCTACCCATCAATGCTATGCAGAAAATCCTGCAGGGTGGGTGAAGCAGAAAGTAAATGTTTCTTTCAATACTAGGGAAGTGTTTGTGGGTGGAAGATTGAAGTGTTATTGTAGTTGGAAGACCAAGTTATATTCTAATGAGAGTTCAAGGAAAAATGCACACATTTGCTAAGCTTTAAAGAAAACCAAATAAGCTTTTCTTCTTTTTAATTCTGCTTTGTGGCACTCATTCTTTGTTTTTTTTTCAAATGCAAATGTTAATGGAGTAACTTTGAGACCTAACATTAGGATATCTTTTATAGATTTGGAAGTTTTGTTGGATCAAATTTGGTGCATTAATTCCACTCATAGTTTCAAGGTGGCTTTTTGGCCGTGCTGATATTTTTAACTTGAAATGTTCTGGATTGATCTTGAGTTTTGCTTTGTTGATTTTTTATTGTCATCTTCATGTCATATTTGACCATAGCTTAAAATGCATGTACTCCTCTAATGGAGTTCAAAGAAAGTAAAAAAGTTATTCCTGCACAGTAAGAGTGGGTAAAAATTTATTTGGGTGAGTTCATAAGGCAGAATTTTAAAGCAACTGCATGACCAGAGCAGAAATGGATCCTTTTCCACTTCTGTTGCATTGTTTTGATGAAAAGTGATACATTACTTGCTAAGGAGTGGAAATCCTCCTCAACAAAGGAATGAATTTTACATACTTAAGCCAAACCTGTCTTGTATGTACTGCAGTAGAAGAAAATAATGTTCATCTTTACAGAGCCTTCTTTAGAAAGGTTTACTTTGAGCTCTCACAGAACTCACTATAAAGAATGCTCACAAGCAGCAGGGTAAAATCAGGCAATGGAAGTGCACCTGAAAGTGTATTCAGAACTATCAAGTAACTTGTACTCCTTGCTGTCATTGTCAGTGTTCATCTGTATTGGGAGGTTCAAATACATTTAAGTAATCCGCACTTGAACACAGAAGCAATGCTTTGAGAATGTCCATTAGTACTAAATCACAGTAATTAAAAAACTAAAATAAAATTGGGTGCAAAAATAAGATAAAACTTGAGTATGAAGATGTCTCTAGGATCTTTCCAAAACTGTTGCTTGTAGAAGGTAGCTGTTTAGAATACTCCTTATGCTACAAAATAAAAAGCTTCTAGTGCAAATAAAATTGCAGTAATTTGGAATACAAAACCATGCTTCCATTTAGAACATTCCTATAATAGGCACATCAAAATGCATTTTTGAGGAAGGAAAGTTATTCTTAGTTTGTTTTCATGTTTCACTCATTACTGAACTGCAGTCATTATCAGTTGTGACTTACTCCAGCATGCAGCTGTGTACACATTAATGATTGCAGTGTATTGTTTGCCTCAGAAAACCACCAAGCATGGGAACTGCTGCAGTCTTCACCTTGCAGACCCAGAACTGAGGTTATTCTTCAGAGCAAATCTTGCTCTGAAGACTTTCCATACATGTAGAAAAAGCTGAAGTTCACTTGCCCATGGGACAGGTGCAGTTTAGTTTATCAACTCGTGTTGCGTTTCAGCATTGTAAATTGGACAGCTGGGCAGGAGCAGAGGGCTTGAACTGCTGTCACTTGTTTTAGGCAGAACTTTATGCCCCATGTGCACATGCCTTGAGCCACATGAACTGACACAAGTATTAGCTGCTAAATTCACAAATGACACAAAACCAGAAGTGGCATCATTTGGAGATGATATATTTGAAGAGCTTAAGTTATTTGCAGTTTAGTTAATTTTTGCTTGAATCTACTTAAAAAAAAAGCATTGGCATGTGAGAGCTGTTGAGTTACTGTTGTAGAAATAATAATTAAAAAAAGGCAAGTAGAGCAGTATTGATAATTTGTTAGGTTTTAAAGGCATCAGCAGAACCTTGCATCATATGTACAGATGTCTTTGCACAATGTACAGAATCATAGAATCAACCAGGTTGGAAGAGACCTCCAAGATCATCCAGTCCAACCTAGCACCCAGCCCTATCCAATCAACCAGACCATGGCACTAAGTGCCTCATCCAGTGTTTTCTTGAACACCTCCAGGGACGGCAACTCTGCCACCATCCTGGGCAGCCCATTCCAATGGCAAATCACTCTTCTCTGGCAAGAACTTCCTCCTAACATCCAGCCTCTACTTGCCCTGGCACACCTTGAGGCTGTGTCCCCTTGTTCTGTTGCTGGTTGTCTGGGAGACAAGACCAACCCCACCTGGCTACAGCCTCCCTTTGGGTAGTTGTAGACAGCAATGAGGTCACCCCTGAGCCTCTTACTGCTTTAACATCTATAATTTGCACAGTGATCAAAGTCTTCTCAAAATTCACAGCTTCACCCAAAGTAATCAGGTACAGTTTAGTTCTGTATCAACTCCTGATGTTCTACCCTGCTGCTGTGTTGAGATAATGACAGTACTTTCTGGATCACTGGTAGAGTTCATATCCTGTACCTTATGGTAGATCTTTTTTTTTGCCTTGTCTAACATTGTTTTGAACTAATGATGATAAAAGAACATGGCTAACCCTTTCCTTCTGCTCATGCCGATACCTGACAAGTCCACTCAGTTGCAGAAGATTTTTGTTATAGATGATGGCAATTGAATATGTTTTAAAAAGCACCTAAATCTCTCTATATATATGTATATAGTGTGTGATTTCAAGAATTTGTGCAGGGCCAACTGAAATCTGACCTGGAGTGCTTTTCTGTACTAACCATAATTAGAGCTCATGCCAAGTTTGGACTTCTGCTCAAAGCATAGTGTTAGAAATAAGTACAACCAATTCAGAAATGTTAAAGACAGATGTCATGTTGTGCCTTCCCACTTAAATGGTACACTTCTTTGAAATGTAAGGGCATGCTGAAAAATAGAGATGAAAGAATGGCTTCTATACCAGTCACTGAAAAGGTGATGCTTTCCTTTCTTTTAGCAACCTTCTGTACATGCACATTTCCCCATACATTACCACAGCTGTTTAGAGGATAATTCCTATGTAATAATTCATCAGAATCCATTTGCAGTAGTGTTTGTTCTCTACTGTAACTGTATTTAAAAGGTAGCTTTTGCAGAGAATGAATGGCAATATGTTGTTGTTGGGGGTTTTTTGTTTGTTGTTGTCTTAAAAAAAGGCTATATTGGAAGGTGAAAATGGGTGCTCTGTATGAAACAGAAAGGAATGAAGGTGTTTTATTGTTTACCTCAAACACGCTTGCTTTCCATAGAGCTTTATACACAGGAATGATTTGGGCTGTGCATAAATGAACTGTAAAAACTACAGCTATGGAAATTGTAGTCAAAGGCATGAAAGAGTGGCTTGTTTTAACCTGAAGCAACATGAAATTGAATCATACGAGTATATAGCAATTTAGCTGTGTATCTATTCAGGCAAAGTGTTGTGTAGATATATATGTGAGAATATTGTATAATAACCCATGACTACTATCCCAAGGTACTGTTCAGCTCCCCTTAAAAAGCAAAAAACCTGTAGATCTTATTTGATTAAGCTCTACAGCCTGAAGAAATGAAAATGTCCTTTACTTGATTCTGAATGTGAGTGAAATATTATTTGCTAAGATTTCATTAGACATAGTCAGAATTCCTTAACCTTGGGGCATATTTATTAAAGATATCATCCAGCTTATTTATGTATTTAGGAATAATTAGCAAGTGAATATGCAAGATGTAAGTAAGGAGTATTTTGCAAGGAAGCCAATATTTCACTAAATGCTCATTTCTTTGTTAGTGAAGGGATGCATTTGGTTACAGTTCATACTTTTAGTACACTTTGAACAGAGAGAAAGCAGCCTCACTTCCAGAAGGATGTGGAAAATGCAGTCGAGATGCTACTAGCTATTAGCTACTTTGTGGTTTACTCTGAACCAGATTGTTCTTATTCTGAATGTAATTTTGGTTATTGAAGTAAATATCTCAAAACATAACCTAGTGAGGACCAGACAGAGCTAGGGATTTTACTTTTTCAACCTAATGTTTTGAATTGGATATAATTAAAACAATACCTTTTGGGAAGTCCCTACTGAGACTTATGGTATTAGTGAGACAAAAAGTGGTTTGATATTTTTTTAAAGTCATTATTTTGTTAACTATGTTGTGCATTTAGAATACATGCACTGGATCTTTTAGGTTGAACCCAGCTTCAGGACTGTAGAAGCTAGTAAAATTCATCAAAACATTAATGAGGAAATAGAGAAGAGGCAGCCTCAACATTCTGACAGACTTTTCAGTAATAAGAGTAATTTAACAAATCATCTCTTGAAAGGAAAGACCTTTCAAAAACACAAATGTCTTGGGTTTAGGGAAAACGATGCTGCTTATGGCTCTAATTGTCTTAGTGATCAAGGGCCAAAGGAAAATTGAAGGTTGTTCTAGGTTGTGTGATGAGTACTTTCTAGTACTGTCAGATGTGATGTATGTTTTCCAAGTTCACTCTGAAGAGTAAATTTTTAGAAGTGAACATGACATAGTCATTTTCTTAGGCTAAATGACTGTCAAATTCCTATTTGTAAGATCTCTAAGTAGAGTATGAAACAAAATATTTTATTAAGTGATAGAGACACTGTGAATAGAAATGAGAATGAAATTAGCTTTATTCTGTATGAAAAGAAGGCTTTTAACAAGGTCAATTCCATTACTCAGTTTTACACTAACTCTGTGTTGAGGAAGTTGCAGGGAAGGTGAGCTATGGCATAAAGGCAGAAAGAGGCAGGAGGGAATATCAACTTTCTGGCCTGGCTTTGTAAAAGTCTAGGATTCAAAGAATCATGCTGTGGAGCAGGCAGAGAGCATTGTATGAACTGTGATGGTAATAGAGTGTCCTCGTTTCAGCTGGGGTAGAACTAATTTTCTTCTCAGTAACCCACTTCTTAGTTGCTAAAGTAGTGCTGTAGTTTGGATTCAGTGTGAGAAGAATGGTGATAGACTACTGAGGATTTTAGTTGGTGCTAAGGCATGAGAGACTTCTCAGCTTCCCATGATGTGCTAGTGTGCAAGAGCACAAGAAGCTTGCAGGGAGCACAGCCAGGACAGCTGACCCAAACTAGCCAAAGGGGTATTCCCCACCAGAGAATGTCATGTTCACTATATAAACAGAGGAGTTGGCTGAGGGATGGATCACTGCTTGGGCATCAGTCATCAGGTGGTGAGTGATTGCATTGCGCATTACTTGTCTTTGCTGGGTTTCATTTCTCTCTCTCTCTTTTTGTTATATTCCTTTTCATTGCTGCTACTACTACTATTACTATAATCACCATATTTTGTTATTACTATTAGTATTTTATTTTAATTATTAAGCTGCTCTTATCTCAGCCCATGAGTTTTAAGCCACAGCTTAAAACAGAAAAATGGTAACACATGTTTGAATTGGGAGTTTCTTATGCTGCATTAATGAAAGTTTGAAGTGAGTTATCTTGTCGTGCACCTAGGTTATTAGAATATTAGGAGGAGGAAATAGCTATTAAGTTAATGGTCAAGCTACTGTATGAAAGAAAGTACAGATGATAATGAAGTAACTTTTAAGAATACTTTTGTAATAAATCTGTTCCCTATGCTTTGTCTTAAATCTGTTCCCTATCAGTGTTTTCAACCAGTGAATGACAGATTAGATAAGGAACTTGTGCTTTAACCCTGGGAGTTTAGAAGAAGTGTTGATGACATGCAGGAGATGTGTATTGTTAGAGCTGGATCAGATTTAGCCCAATACAGTTTCTGTGAAGCAGAAGTGAGAGAGGATTAGAGAAGACAGCAGAAGTGTAGAAGAAGCCATGATGGCCTCAACTATCAGTGTAACCTTCAAGATAAGTAGTTATGGCACTAGAAGAAACGCAAGCTTAGCGTTTTCATTTTCACATGCTTGCACACAGGATGTATGCCTTGGGGATCTTCTCTGGATACAATTGAATTGAAGTATTAAATCAATTCTAACAAAATTGTTCTGAAAAATCTAACTAGAGAAAACCTTGTATAGGTGATAAAAAAAGAGTCCAGAGTCTTGGTTTAGGTGTGATTTATTCCTGTCTTTGAATATGCTGAGTAGGGCATCCCAAATGTTGTGTTAGCTGCCATTTTGGAAAAGATTTTACCTCTTTTACCACTTAAGTGTAATTTATCCTTAGCTCTTAAGCAAGGCTTTTTCCTAGTCTCACTGCTTTTTCAACATTGAAGTGAACGTGAGTCTATCAAGGACTCATCTTTCAGGAGTGAAGATAGTGGATGACCAGGTGACACCAGCATAGGGAAGAGGCAACCCTTAGGTGAAGTTACACTGTCAATAGCAAAACACAGAGTGAGGACTACCAAAGGAAAATATTTGAAGACAATGCAGGTTTACCCTCCCTGATACATGCATTTTGTTGCACCTGTAGATGTTAGTATAAAAGCCTGCGGTCTTTGTACGTGGTACCACAGGGCAAACCTAGAAGTGTGAGCAGCATGCTAAGGGATGGTTGTGAGCCAACATGTGACACAATTCCTCTGAGTGATTTATGCCACTTCTAGGTGGGGAAATGCTTCACCACCAAAAAACCTCAAAGGTGGAAGAATTATGTCATTGCCACTGTTATTGACTAAAATTAATTAATGCTGTGGTGCCTTTGTTGTGATTAAAGGGCTGGATAAAAATGCAGTTCATCAGAAAAATCAGTGATCCATTTATAGCTTTTCTTTATTTTCATGTTTTTATAGCATAGAAACTGATTCTAAAAAAAGCAGGACATATGTGGTTTGGGAATACAGCTGCTGTTCACTGAGAAATGTATAATGAGAAATTTTATCTCGAGCTTCCTATAGACTAATAAAGGTATCAGAATTATTTTTTTCCAGCAAATTCTTTGATGTTGCAGTGTCCCTTCTTGTTATTTCTAATCAATTGTAATTTTAATCCTTGTTTGCTTCTTTTCTGAGTGCAGAACTGCAGCTAGTCTTCAAAGGTACGTGCAAAATTGTCCAGCAGAAATACAAGTACTTTTCACACATTTAAAAGGTTTTAAGTAGCTCTCAGTCAATATGCAAAACTGAAATGTCTTTGGAAAACAGGCACCAACTTGAGTAATAGTGCCTTGTGTCTTCTGAACAGTAGTAGCTCCTCCTTTGGGGGAAAGATAATGGTAGTGATAGAACTTGGCCAGAGGAGCGAAACTGGTTATGGCAGTTGGCATCAGCATTGATTTGTGCTCCTCTAAACCATAGTTGGTTTAAGTAAATGTGGACTGTATTTTGATGCAAACTTTGAAGCATTACAGAAGACTTGTTGTGTACTAAACAAAAACTGCAATCCAATTAAAATGGCTGCCTTGGTTACCTTGAGTCGGGTGCAGAAATGGCAATCAAAAGATTCTGTGGAAGGCTGTGGATGTGCTGATGGGTGCTTTTACTGTTGCTGAACAATAGTACTTATTTTCTTAAAGCAAAACAGCACTCTGTAGGAATTCCTAATACATCTGATTATTCATGGCGTAAAGGGTTGAGATGTTACAATTCTCCTGATTGTTGGCACAGCTTGAAAAAGAAACAACCAAGCAAAAAAAACAGACAGACAAAACACCCAAAACAATGAACAAACAAACAGAACCACCAAAACAACAAAACTGTTAGTTGTTTCCCATCAGCAGGAAAGATTTGTTTAGTTTAGTAATAGTTCATCTTACGTGGTCTTTAAGCCACAGAACTTCTGTTCACTTTAATTTCAGCAGTTACTTTTAGTTCTGACAATGAGCATGTAACTGGCTTCACTGGTGAAAATGCTGTTCTTAAATGATAGATATTACTTTAAAGGAGTCAGCATCGAAACACATTAATAACTTCATAAACTAACATCCCCTGGAGTTCCAGGCACATACTGAAATGTGAAGTATTTGTTTGGTTTACCATTTAGGTATCTTTTTTCCTTTGTGAGTATATCTACTTCTTTACATTGATCCTTCCCAGGTTGTTTGTTTGAGGTTTGTGTTTAGGTTCCCCTAGTTAGGTGCTTTCATTCTTTTGAAGTATTTTGTATTTAATGATTCTGGCTCAAGAATATCTAGTATTCCTGGTGTCTTCACAGAATCATAGAATCAACCGGGTTGGAAGAGACCACCAAGATCATCCAGTCCAACCTAGCACCCAGCCCTAGCCAGTCAACTAGACCATGGCACTAAGTGCCTCATCCAGGCTTTTCTTGAACGGTGACTCCACCTCCCTGGGCAGCCCATTCCAATGCCAATCACTCTCTCTGAGGAACTTCCTCCTAACATTCAGCCTATACTTTCCCTGGCACAACTTGAGACTGTGTCCCCTTGTTCTGTTGCTGGTTGCCTGGCAGAAGAGACTGACCCCCAGCTGGCTACAACCTCTCTTCAGGTAGTTGTAGACAGCAATGAGGTCCCTCCTGAACCTCCTTTTCTCCAGGCTAAACACCCCCAGCTCCCTCAGCCTCTCCTCAGAGGGTTTGTGTTCCAGGCCCCTCACCAGCTTCATCACCTTTGTCTGGACATACTCCAGCACCTCAACATCTCTCTTGAATTGAGTGGCCCAGAACTAGACACAGGACTCAAGTCAGTCTAATAAAAGGTGGCCAACCTAGAAGACTCTACCTAAGTGTTAAATCCCACAAAATGAAAAGTAGCCCATGGGGGGTCCATGTTTTCTTTTAACTTTGATATGAAACTAACTTTTTTTTTTTGTATGTGTGTTTAAACTCATAATGCTAAGCTTGTATTCTGGTAAGATTACTTTTCATTTTCTAATCATTTTAGTCTTCTTTTCTTTTTTTTTCCCCTCCAGTATTAAAATCTAATTTTTGTATGTGAAGGTGGTGTGTAAAGTATGATTAAGTTACATGGATTTATCCCTTTTAATAATAGAAAATTTAGTTTCAGGCAAACCAAGTCATCAGCATAGTCCAAAAAAAAAAGCTATGCACCTTGATGTCTAGTTTTGGGTTTGTTTTTTTTCAAGCTCCCACATATTTTGCATAACCTGCTCCAAGTAATTGTACTATTATAGTGGTTGCCATTAATGACTGCTATGATTAAGGCTGCAGATCAGTTTCTGTTATAATCCCTTGTTGTCACGTAATCGTAAATTACCAAAACACTAAACTTTGGGACTAAAGTTTTCCACAGTTTTTCTGCTTAGAGATAAATTTGAGGGGAGAGAGGAGGAAAAGGCATTTGAATTATCCTTATAACAAATTCTTGGCCAGTTATTTTGCATTGTAGGATCAAAATACATATTGAGCTAAATAGTTACCATTTCCAGGGACTAGGAAAACTCAGAAAGAGAAGGTTCAATAACAATGAGTACAGAACTGCCTTGAATTTTGGTTGCACTTCTAATTTTGGCTAGCCCCACTGCTATTAATTTTGCAGCAAAACACTGCAAACAGTGTTAGTCTTATTAGCATCTACATCCCACAACAAAACTACACTGTCAGTTTCAGTGATAATCAGATGACAGTCAGATGACAGTAGAGATACAATGGTCAGTTGTAGCTTTACAATTCCAGTTATTAATCCCACTCCTGAATCCAGTACTGGTTTTCTTGAGGGGAAAAGGTTTCCTTAAAATGGGAAGGCAATAGAAGTATTTAGAGTGATTATTTTCCCAGTAGTATCTCCTGAATGTCAGTAAGTACTGCACTGCTCTTTCCTGTGTTGGAAATAACATATTTCTGTATCATTGCAGATAAGTCTCTATGTAAACTTTTTGCAGTGACCACTACACAAAGCTTGTTTCCCATTTAAAGTATTTTTGGTACAACTTATCAACTTATTTTACTGTACAAAGAGATCACATTTTAAGATGTAATGTTAGTGAGTTCTTGGGCAGGCAGACTGGAAGGATAAGCTTTCCACCCTAACATTCATTTCCTGTGCTTGTTTTATCATCCTTAACGTTAAGTTAGCATCATTTTTTTCCCCATACAATTCATTGTAAGAAATGGTGATTGGTTCCTTCCCCTCAGCCCTCTGGGAGAATATTTTAATTAGTTTCTTGAGATCTATGGTGATAAACTGAAGTACTGTTACTGCAGAAAAAATACAGGTTTTGTTACATTCCAAATTTGCTTCTCCACTGGTCTATCTGTAAACTGTTGCTGCTGTAAACATGGATTTTTACAAGACATTGTGAGATCCTGCAAAGGCATAGTTTACAGATAAAATAAATCATAACATGGAAAAATGCATAAGCCTTCCAAAAGGTCAGCTTCTGGGAGACTTCATTGTCTGCAGAGGGTCTTGTGAGTCAGTGAGATGCCCTGCAAATGGAAGTTTGCCAGTTCTGGATTCTTTTACAACCGGGGTCTTTGAATACTTTACAACTTTCCTATGTTCTGTTATTTTTTCTGGCAAGATGAGCAATTTACAAATGGAACCACACTTTTGGGTATGTAAGTGCCAAAGTCCTGATCTGTAACCCACAAGGAGTGCTGGTAATCCTCTTATTGGTTTCAGCAGGCTTTGATTCAGGTAGTTGGACTTTGAAGCACCCCAGGTGGATTAGGTAATTAAAAAAAAAAAAAAAAAAAAAGGCTTTTAACAAACAATTATAATTTAAATATTTAGGATGCTGTGTGCCTGAAATAATCTGTCAGTGTTTCAAAGGTTTCTGCATTTAAATACTTCTGATCTTGCTGTCTCTTCTTTTATTTCTCCAGTGGCAGACGAAAGCAAAGTCGGTTTGTTGGCCGGACACAAATCAGGTAAGCTTTTCCTATTTTGGAGGAAAAGTCAGCAACTGGAAAGTAGTATGAGCAGTAAATGAAAAACAGCTTGCAGAAACTATGGTAACTAAAGGAGCTGCACGTTAAGGCGTTAATATGTGTGTGCTGACTCCAAGTTGAACAATGCTGATTTAAGGATTGTTCTTTGACAAGCAGGCTTTGTAGCCAAGCCGTTTGCAGGAAGAGTTGTTCAGTGCAAGTATTGTAAACTGAATCATAGAATCAACCAGGTTGGAAGAGACCTCCAAGATCATCCAGTCCAACCTAGCACCCAGCCCTATCCAGTCATCTAGACCATGGCACTAAGTGCCTCTAACCTAGCACCCAGCCCTAGCCAGTCATCTAGACCATGGCACTAAGTGCCTCATCCAGTCTTTTCTTGAACACCTCCAGGGATGCAACTCCACCACTTCCCTGGGCAGCCCATTCCAATGCCCTTTCAAATAAGGACAAGTGCAATGTGTCTTCTGGAGTCTTAAACAATATACATTTTGAAAAAAAATTAACTATTAATTGATTTTCCTCCTTGCTCTGAGTTCCACTTCTATTACCAGCAATATCAGATAACATTAAAAATAATTTTTACATATTAAATAAAATAATAATAATAATTTTTAAAATGTCAGAGCTTTTCCTTTCATTGTAGTAGAAAAAATCTGTTTCTTTCTTAACAATAATAACAAAATTAGTCCATGCTGCTGTCATTACTGTACCTATTTATTAAGTCAGTCCCACAAACTACACCGTGGCATTGTACAGCTTGCAGTTCTTGTTCTGAAAGCATTTTCAAGGACTTAAGATGGTAATTTTTTGTAAGCCATGGGTAAGTTGACATAAGAATCCTTAAACTTTCAAGAAATCTCAAGTTATTCAGCAGCCTCCTCTGATGTTAAAACCCCTGAAGTTTCAGGCTGCCCCTTTGTAGCGTGATTGCACGTTACCTTTATCCCCTCCTCTGCAGAAATGAAAGTCTGTGTCCATGTAAAGGGATTGTTTATAGTATTCCTTCTCTGTGCAACTGGATGTCCTTCTTTAGTTCCGTATGTGGATTTGCTTTATCTGAAGACCTCTTCCTGAACTTTGTAGACAAATTCTTTTAAACTTTTTCTGGCATCTTTCCTCAGTCTGTGAACTTCTTGGATTCTCTTTCTGAATCAGGGGGTAGTTCATATGTCTTGTAACACCGTCACTCCTGGGGAGAAAAAATTCTTTCAACTTTTTGTTTTGGAAATGTGAAAGCTTCAAAGAAGTGATCTTGTCAGCTTGAAGAAGCTTGGATTTTTTTTCCTGTTCAGAGAAATTACTACAAACATTGCAACGTCATACAGTTTTCCACAGATCAGTGGAATTCACTGCTATCAAAGAATATTGGAGGGAAACCTGGTGAGATCATAACTCTCTGGCAATCAGTTGTTATAAGTGCATTAAGCTTTATAATACTACTTTTAGCAGCATTTGATCTTTCTTCTGCACACTTCTCCAGATTCTTGAAAACTGCAGCTTTGAAAAGTTTTCTGTTTGAAGGCACCTACATATTTTATATCAAAACATGGACCCAAGCTTGTTGTACTTTCGTTTATTTGCTTTACTTATCCTTCATAGACCTCTTACATCTACCTAAGATCTTGCTTTTCATAGACGAAAATCAGTGATCAAGGAAGCACCTAAGGAATAGATACAGAGAACCTGGAGGCTGTTTCTTTTTTTTTTTCCCCTTGAGAATAAAAAGATCTAGACAGCTTCTGAGAATATTGGAGTATAAATGATTTTTCCTAGTTCTATCCTCTTTAAATACTACATTTCTCCTCTATCTTCCATTTTTTAACTCTTCATAAAGAGAAATCAAGCTACACTTTGAGCTTTACTGAGTACTGCATGTATTTGTTTTAAAGGTTTGTTCAAGAACACAGTGTTCTTTTTCTCTGGTCCTTTTTTACTGTGTTTTGGAATTATATATGCTCTATGCATTTTGCTGACATTGAATCACATCACAGAGCTTTTGTTTTAGCATAGTTCATTGTGCTGCCTTCCCAGAGATACAGGGGGGGTTTGCTAAAGAATGTGTGAAGGGAAACATTGCAGCTTCTTGTGTTGGGAGCAAAGCACCATTATTTTCTCATTACAGAATGAAGAGCTTCCATGCTATTCTAGACTTGAGGAAATGAAACGTATTTCTACACAGAATTAATTATCACCTACTAACAACCAATGCAATTATCCCTTTGCTACTTCAACGTGACTTGTTCTATGAAATAATGCAGTTGAGTAGTTCCCTCTAGGGAAATACCTTTTCTGTTCTGGTAGAGTGGTTCTTCAAGTATTCACTCTCAGCTCTTGGTATAGCTACTGCATCCCTTCCTCACTGCATGTTACTGAGCAGCAAGGAGTTAGTAGCATGTATTAGTTTTGAAAAGAATGTCACAATTCTACAGAAGACCAAGGCATTAGAAGCATCTGTAGCTGTAGCCCCATCTTTCTGTCTTGTTATATATTGCACCCTCTGTACCTGTAGCCCCATCTTTCTGTCTTGTTATATATTGCACCCACAGACAGTTGGGTTTTTATAAAATGTAGATTTGATTTTTAGAATTAGGACAAGGGAGGTTATTCTTCCCCTGGACTCAGCACTGGTCAAGCCACACCTTGAGGACTGTGTCCAGTTCTGGGCCCCTCAGTTCAAGAGAGATGTTGAGGTGCTGGAATATGTCCAGAGAAGGGCAACAAAGCTGGTGAGGGGCCTGGAACACAAACCCTATGAGGAGAGGCTGAGGGAGCTGGGGTTGTTTAGCCTGGCGAAGAGGAGGCTCAGGGGTGACCTCATTGCTGTCTACAACTACCTGAAGAGAGGCTGTAGCCAGGTGGGGGTTGGTCTCTTCTGCCAGGCAACCAGCAACAGAACAAGGGGACACAGTTTCAAGTTGTGCTGGGGGAAGTATAAGCTGGATGTTAGGAGAAAGTTGTTGCCAGAGAGAGTGATTGACATTGGAATGGGCTGCCCAGGGAGGTGGTGGAGTTGCCGTCCCTGTTCAAGAAGAGACTGGATGAGGCACTTGGTGCCATGGTCTGGTTGACTGGCTAGGGCTGGGTGCTAGGTTGGACTGGATGATCTTGGGGGTCTCTTCCAACCTGGTTGATTCTATGATTCTAAGCATGTCTGGACACATCTGAGTATGTTTGAGGAAAAGATGGCTGAAGACTTGCTCCTGTGTTTCACCATCACAGAAATGCAGGTGTGAATTCTGGTTCTCGTAGCTAACCAGTCCTTCATTCTGCCAGATGGAAGACTCCTGCAGTGCTTATAGCTGTTACTAGTGTTCAAATGTTTCCACAATACCACTGGCAAAAGCATTGATGCAGCCTACTTGGTCCTTTCTAAAAAAGCCAGGGTTCAGAGTGTGTGAGGCATCTTTGAATCCTCTAAGGATTTTGTCCTCTTTAAGCTTCCTGTGTGCTCAGCAGTGGTGTGCCCACCTTCCCTGAACTCAATTCCAATAACAAGAATGAGGTGCTGAGTGGTGCCTCTATCATAAAGCAGACAGAATCCCTGACAACTCACAAAGATGGAATAATGGTCAAGCTTTAGCTCAGGTTTTCATGAACTCTTAGCCTTTTATTAAAACGATTCTGGGACAGCTAGGAGGACACTCAGAATGGCAAGACTCCTGTACATCAGGCATTACCTGATTTGCATCAAATACTCAATTTGACTACTGAATTCTTTACAGCTTTTTTCCTGCCTCTTAAATTCTTTTTGTGTGTGTGTGTGTTCTGATTTACTGCTTAGACCACTTTTAGTCTGTATTGACTGTCTGCTGAGGCCTCTGCTGACACAGCTCTTTCAGATGATGCAGTGCTGGAGAAGAGCTGATGAGACATATTAATTAGCAAAATGGGCAAAAAAGCTTTCCTATTTTTATTTTAATGTCACTAGACCATGCTTTTGGCAGGGGTTATGTTTCATGGCAGTTTTGAGATGAGACAAGTTGAAGATCTTATTTTCTTGCTGACTGCTTTGAAAGGAACATGTGCCTGGGCTATGGATTAGTACTGGCAAGACTAGATCATTTGGGGGTAGCTCTGTTACAAAGATGAGTTTGAATTAATCCACTATGGTAAGAAATAAAGTTAGGACTTGAAAAGGAAAATGCTTATTAGGATAGTTTGAAGGATACTTTGGCTCGAGTTCTGCCCCTTACTGTTAATTTTGTTGGCAGTTTGGTTACCAGATGACTGTTAAGCCTGCATGATTAATGTTCTGGGAAAGGAGGCTTGAAGAGGTAGGCACACAGCTAAATTCTTAAAGGTCGAGGCTTGGATGAGGTCTCAGTGATGGCACATGGTGGAGCTCTAGTCTGTGCTGCTTTGTGTATGGGTAACTGAGTTGTGGTTAAAATGGGATTCAGACTGGGACTGGAGATAGCTTTTGTAGTAAAGTAGGTTAAAGGTCTTGGCATATCTCTGCATCCTTCAATGCCAAGATAAATTTTGCTGGAGTTTCATTAAGGCTAAAATGAGGATTGAAGATTATGGTTTAGGCCACAAAAGGGGTTGAAAAGTTAGGTTTATGGCAGATTTTACTATGCCCCACCTAAATAGGGCATGGAAAGTGCAACAGATTAAGCTCCCTTGTTAATTTCAGGGAAGCGTCTCTCAGTAGATGCTAAATTGCCACTATGCAAGTGTAAGCTGAATGTCTCCTTGGCTTTTAAGTCGGGCAACACAAGCTTATCCCTATCTGTGCTCTGAGCCCCTACTATAAGACAGCTTCAGGCTGCATCTGGAACCTGTGCTTGGTATTATGCTAACTCCTGAACCATTTCTAGGAAGTGTTTGTGAGAGCAAAACAGCTGTTACACACATTCCAGTGGACTTTGGTATGCCCAGCCACTGCTACATTTGTGAATATAAACATAACCTGTGATTTTAAGAACTCCAGCATAGCCTTTAGTAGGAATAAGGAAGGGTCTGGTGCAGGTGGAGTCCATTGTGGTAGAGGTTGTTCTTGTAAAAGCATGAATAATGCCTAGGCTGAGCTGGTTTCTGCAATTCTAATTCAGACTTGGAAAGACAGATAAAACTGGAGAACATTCATTTTACTTGTTTTTAGCTGGAGGAACCGTGCAAAGGTTGAGCTACTAGCACGCCAGCAAAGTCTGGTGGTTTATGCATACTTCACACAAGGATTTTGTCTTGTGGTTAACAATTTACATCAAAGGTGCACAGGGAAGTGGTGTTCTTCTCTCCTCATGCCAGATCACATAATTTTACTAAACAAGCCTTCTTGCTTCTGTACATGTCATTAAAGCTGAGCTTTTCAAAGGTGGCATTGGATTTAGTGCTGAGTTCATTAGAATTTATCTTGTAACTGGTTCCACAGTAGAAGAGACTCCTGTAAATGGCTGAGCTGCCTGGTGTATGCAAGCAAAGTGCCTGTCCAAACAAGGGCCAACAGAAAGTGTGCAGCGTAGAGAACCTGACAGTTATCTTTACATTTGTGAGAGGGGGAAAAAAAGGTTGATTTTAGTTCATTTTATTTCTCTTTATTATCAGGGGTATAATATTGGCTGTGTCCATCATTCTTCCAAGCGTGAAGAGGAATTGTTTACTTTGTAGAATGCAGTATATCTTAGCACTACCAGCAGAGCCCCCCTAACCTGTATATCTTGGCTTAGATACTGGAGACAAGCAAACTGTGGTGGCACTGTAAGCTGTGCAATGTGATTTTTTCCATAGATCAGCCAGTCTGGTGCTCAGTGCTATTTCAGTTTGACTGACACAAAACCAAATGCAAGTACTGTTCTGCAATGCTTTGAGTACACCATATTATGTATAAAGCCATGCCTCTTTAGGCTTTGAATTATGAAGCTATGGGTTAATTTTGGTGCTTAATTGCTGGGAATTTCACAGTATCACCAAGGTTGGAAGAGACCTCACAGATCATCAAGTCCAACCCTTTACCACAGAGCTCAAGGCTAGACCATGGCACCAAGTGCCACGTCCAATCCTGCCTTGAACAGCTCCAGGGACGGCGACTTCACCACCTCCCCGGGCAGCCCATTCCAGTGTCCAATGACTCTCTCAGTGAAGAACTTTCTCCTCACCTCGAGCCTAAATCTCCCCTGGCGCAGCCTGAGGCTGTGTCCTCTCGTTCTGGTGCTGGCCACCTGATAGAAGAGAGCAACCTCCTCCTGGCTACAACCTCCCGTATATATTCATTCTTATACTGCTACCTTCACTTTGGGCTTTTTTCTCTGGATTATTATTTTCCTATGATGATGATGGTGGTGGTGGTAGTAGTAATAGTAGTAGTGGTATCAGCCTTAATTATGGTTCTCCAAGGACAGTGTTCCTTTGACTATATAATTCAAAATAAATTGTTTTCCTCTGAGAATCTGTATAGACTCTTGCAGTCAAGAAACAACAAATAAGATTCCTTTTTGTCAGTTAATGTTTTCTTCTATACTTATGTCTGGTAAGGTCTAAAGTAAAAAATGTTACATTGAATCTATCCTATTTGATTTATAAAGATTTCAAGGCCAAAATTTAAAATGCTTAGCTTTGAGTGAATCTCTACCTACTGTTGGTTTTTTTTTGACATATTTTCAAATATAGCTTGTCTACTGAAACTAAACTGATACATTAATTTCCATAGCACTCTATGCCAGTGTGGCTTCACTACTCCTTTTTTACTTTTATTTTTTTAAGTATCTATAATAGTTTCCACGGTGCAGATGGTTCTAACCATCCACCTATACTTGTGGCTTGTTCAACCCTGTGTAGTTGTACAAGAACCAAAGCTGTGCTGTGACCAAGCCCACGGAACAGGGCATTGTAATACTGAACTGCCGGGCTGCAGGACTTTTCCATGTCTTTGTGGTCAGAATCTGGAAGTCTGTAGAAGTATGACCTGAGCCTCTAACTTCCATGAGCTTTTAATTTCTTCTAGTGTTTTTAGTGCTAAATACAGAATGTGAATGTTTTGGTGGTGGTGTTTTTTTAAGCAAGAGAAGCTCCAAATGGAAATTCCAGATATTGATTCTTTTTAAGAGGCTTTTAAAAGTGAAGCTGATGCAATAATCTCTCTCTTCCCTCCCTTTCCCCACTTCCCCTATCAAATTCTATGTATTTCTGCATGAGAAATTTGCTTTTTCCCTAACTCAGGAAGGGAAGGCTGGACACTTACCAGTTCTGGTGCTTCAAACAATTATTCTACATTAGCAGAACTTGTTCTCTTGTTTAATCTGAATCAAAAGCAGTTTGCTGGTCAAAATCTCTTCTGAAGGTCAGATTGGTAGCCTTTACTTTCTTGCCAGGCCTATGTGGCTCACAGATAGCCTGGTTAAATGTTTCTCCTCTATGAAGGGAAACAAGCTCTTACTTGCAAGATGAAATGTAAAATTTTACACCCCCAGTAACTCACCAGCTGTACCTATTCCATTGACATCTTTCCCTTCTTGTTTTTGAAGACTTTATTAGCAGTGCGATGACGATTGTTGTGACCCCTTTTTTGTTAGGCTCTGAGAAAGTCATCTGTTGATAAAAATTCCTCACTTGAGGGTGCAGTTTGATGTTGCCAGGTTGACCTAAAGCTTGCTGCTGCTGAAAATAGCATTCAGTCATCATGCCTCCTACCCGCAGCAGCCTGGTTCCCATTAATTCTTTTATTCCAGTGTCACAGCTTCGCTGATGAGATGGTTGAGAGGTAAACCAGTCAGAAAATAAGACAAGAAAGACAGGAATGAATAGTGCTGGGCTTATCTTCTTGAACCACTCATTTGAGAGAGACAAGCTTGCATGCCAATAGAAAGGAAACTGGGCAAGTGGGTGGACATGAGAACTTTGGCTTTCAGAGGCAATTGTCAATTAAAGCACCTTATCTGCTATGTCATACCATACCCTTAATAAATTCCAATGCCAAACCCACATTGATTTAAAAATAAAATTAAATTGGAAAAAACAATCTTCGCTTGACTTGCCTAAAATTACTTTCCCAGTGCCAAGGGAAAGAGGAAGAAAATGGCAGTAAAACCTCTGCAAAGTGAAGAGCATCCCTGCTGTCTCATTCTCAGTTTGCAAGAATCTTCTCTTAAATCAGTTATTCACTTTTACTTTCATGGATTCTTTATGGTCTGTGACTGACTTCTAGCATATGTTGTATAAGATACAGCAAAGCAATGCTCATCAATATTTCTTTGAACTACAGTCATTAAAGTGAATAGATTTGATCTGCTGAGAACAGTAACAAACTTGCAGGAGAAACTTTCTTTCCCTCGGTGTTCTTGTGTGTGATTTAGGATCTGGAGCAGAGTTGGATGTGGACCAACTGCAGCGGAGATGCAAATTCAAGGGTCTGTGATCGAAGTTTTAAGAGATAACATAATTGATTTCATGTTTTCTCTCTCCTGAAGATGATCCTATTACAGCCTTGTATTCATGAATGTGTAGCCACGTGTTTGAGCTCTCTTTCTCTCTATGCTGGTATTATTATTGTTACAATACTGTGATGAGTTGTTGCAGGGAACTAACCTAGTACAAGAAAAATTCTACAAAAAAGAAAAGTATTCTTCTGGTTTAGATAAGGGAACAAGAAAAAAGAAGTTCAGGAGAAGAGAAAAATAGTTTTGTAACTCACAGTATTTGATCTTGGGATCAGCCTTAGCTGAAGGAAGTTGGCTAGGGTGCAGGGGGGAGACAGACACATCTGAGGGAGAAAGTGTGGATGAAAGAAGATTTGCAGATCTTCAGAGATGCCTGTGCTGAAAGAAAAGAAGTGGAGGAGCAAGTCTGAGTCTTTATTTCTTGTCCTGAAGACTAAACCAAAAGTGAGTTCCTGAGAGATTTAATGGCTAGTGAAACTTGGTTTTGTGTGAGTTTGGCTGTGTGATGCTGTTTGCTGTTGAAGGGCTATGGCTGTTCTTTCACTTTGTTTGGGCTGCTGCACTCTGGATCTTGTCCTGTCCCAAGGAGTGAGAGTTGACTAAGCGGGCCTTGAGGGCAGCTGAGTCTCACATTCAAGGAGAAGCTTTCATAAGTGCCAGATAGAATGAACATGCAGCTTAGACAGAAAGGACATTTTGCTTAGGAACCACTGTGTAGGGTTTCTTTCAGACCAACTGATCACAGAAGGCTGCTAAACCAGAGAACAAATGACCTTGTAAATGTAAGTTGAGCAGAAGCTTTTATTTCACATTGTCTCACCCAGCAAATGTGAATTTCCTATGCTACAGAAGTGTATTAAAACAACCCTAGCTGCAACAGCAAAGCCCTTTCCATGGTCTCATTTTCAGAATAGAAGTACATGTACATCCACCAGAAAGTCCTGAACAACTTGTGGTGTCCTGAAAGTGTACCAATGATAGATATTTCCATTTGACCCTCACAAAATAGATCTTAAACTGTACAAAATGCTCCTGCAAATACCTAGCTAGGGAAATGCCTGTTAGAGTTGCAACATGATGTTTATTAGAGCAAGATGCTAGAGAGTGATTCTAGGTGTCAGGAATGCCTCATTTTTACATGTGGGTAAACTTGGAGTGGAAAGTTTGCATGGCAGTAATGATGATCTTTTCTGAGAGGAGAAGGCCTGGTCTGGCAGATAACCAAACTGCAGTCTTCAGAGCTAAACAATAGAGGTGAAAGATTTACTTCTTTTTCATCGTGTCTCAGCAATGTGGGAATTATGCATTACCCAGTATGAGTTGTTGGTATCCAGGGATTGCAAGCCAACACTGCTTTTCCTTACGAGTATTCTTTGCTCCAGGAGCAGGAAAAGGGTCAGGAACTTTGTTTAATGTAACCTGGGAAATTTCATGCTCAGCAGTTGCCTGGTGTTGCAGGTCCCTTATGATACAGAAATGGGAGGAGTGGCTAGGAAGACAAAAAAATTGAACAGACAAGATTTTTTTTCAAGTGGATATACCCATTCCTTCATATTTTGTTCTATCTCCTGTTTTCTTCCTCTTTAATTTCCTGAAGTGATTCTGGCATAGTGTTATGTTAGCTGAGGCTTGGAGTAGGGGGAAGTTTGATATTCACATTTCACAGTTGCTATTTCTCTCCCTGGTCAGTATTTCTGAATATTGTTCTGTGCAGAAATCAGGGAAGCAAGTTAAGACAGTATTAAAACCTCCCAGGATGTTTAAGTAGGAGCAGGGAGGTCATTCTGCCCCTGTACTCTGCACTGGTTAGACCACACCTTGAGTACTGTGTTCAGTTCTGGGCCCTCCAGTTTAGGAGGGACATTGAGATGCTTGAGCGTGTCCAGAGAAGGGCTGGTGAGAGGCCTCGAGCACAGCCCTACGAGGAGAGGCTGAGGGAGCTGGGATTGGTTAGCCTGGAGAAGAGGAGGCTCAGGGGTGACCTTATTGCTGTCTACAACTACCTGAGGGGAGGTTGTGGCCAGGAGGAGGTTGCTCTCTTCTCTCAGGTGGCCAGCACCAGAACGAGAGGACACAGCCTCAGGCTATGTCAGGGGAGATTTAGGCTCGAGGTGAGGAGAAAGTTCTTCACTGAGAGAGTCATTGGACACTGGAATGGGCTGCCCGGGGAGGTGGTGGAGTCGCCGTCCCTGGAGCTGTTCAAGGCAAGGTTGGACGTGGCACTTGGTGCCATGGTCTAGCCTTGAGCTCTGTGGTAAAGGGTTGGACTTGATGATCTGTGAGGTCTCTTCCAACCCTGATGATACTGTGATACTGTGTGATACAGGCTTTAAGTAGTTGTAATGGGCACATCCACTTACTATATGGCCCGCTAGTATTTGAAGTAAGTGGTCATATTGCTGTGGTAAATATGTTCTCTGAGTCAGCTTGCAGTGGACTGAAGCAGTCTGTATCTGTTGCGTGCTGAAGTACTCTCTCTGGTACATGGTGCAGTGCTGGCCTGAGTTGTAGGCTCTTTGAGACATGCATTCGCTTCCTGAGACCTGGTGATACTGTGACTGTCCAGAGCATGTCACGTTTCACATCTTTGCTGAAACTTTTTGCTTTGAGTTGGAGCTTCCTACTGCCTCCTAATCCAGGTTGTTTCTGACATGAGAGCAAGAAAGCTTGTAAATACGGTGGCTGTGTCTGTATGAGGAGTGCTGTACCCAGCAGAAAGAAAGCTTTCTCTGAAAGCAGAAGCAGTGTAACTGTGTTAGTGCAGTGTTACACAGGGTAGTAGATATTGCACTTCTGCAGAACTGGTTATTAAAACTTGAGACCTTAACATCTCTGGATCCTGCAATATCATGCCCAGTAAGAATTGTTATTAAATTTGAATTGACTGGAAATTACAAAGAACAACAAGAAAAGTGGCATTATCCCTAACCAAAGAATAAGAAACGAAACAATAAGTTTGAATTTTGAAGAATGTAGGTTTAAAGATTGAATAATATGAAGAATTCAGTGCAATTTTTATCAAAACTGTAATGATTATTGTCATATTAGCCCTGAATAGGCCAAATTAGGCCTGTACATGTCCTGGCTTGCCCAGACATGTTTTTCTGCTCTCCCTCCTTCTGTTTTGGGGAGAGGGACAAAGAACATGGAGCCACTGAGTCTAAAGGCTCTGGCTTGCCCAGATTTGTTTTGCAACTTTTTACATCCTGTGGTAAACAAGGTACATACACTTGGCTTGTGCCTGCCTCGTGCAAGGCCTATGTTTTTCCCAATTTTGGGTAAAGTAAGCCTATGGCTTCACCTAATGTGGTTAAGCTTTAGCTAACTGCCATTCTGATTGGCTATTCTGTGTCCAAAGGCCCATTAGTCTTGGGCTACATTGATAAAAAGAGATGAGCAGGTAACAGAACGTGCTCTGCCATTGTATTCATGTTTGCTTGCCGGCTGCTGCCTGCGGCCATTGCTTTCTGCTTCTGACAGTGTTCAGCCCCAGTGCACCCTGAACTGCCTGGAAACTGCCTGCCTCAAGTTTACCAGGAACAGGCTTAAATGCCTCCATGCAATAGGCCCGCATAGTCAGCGTGGCATTGTGCTGAGACTGCACATTGCAAGACATCCTGCCTACACCTGAAAGTCTCCTGCCAAGACAGGTACACAGAGCATCCAGAGAAATCAGGATAAGGTCAGAGGTTGTCTGCCTCCTTTCCCCAGCATCCTGTGAAGCCTGGGAAGAATCAGAAGCCTCAGCATCTGACAAAACACCAACAGAACCCCCTGAAAGCGTTTGGGTACTGTCTGAAGCTGTAGCTAGCCCCGTGAGTTGGGAGATTAATATTTGTGAGTAAACACTTAAAGCCTCTTGTAATTCACCACAGCCTTCTGCCATAAGCAGAAAGGAGCTGCTTGAGTCCATCTAGTGGGAGAGCAGTATAATTAACCGCAAGCCGTACGTTGACCGCAGGAACATTCTCTTCCAGTTCAATTGAGTTCAATTAATGTTATATCATTGCTAGTTATTTGTTCTAGAGCCCATGTTGTTGTTTGTTTAATGTTTCCATGACCATTGCTGAAGAACCTGATTGTTATTAAAATTAGTGTTCGGAGGGAGTGAGACTCCTAACTATTGAAAATTAATAATATTTTGTTTAAATACCATCTTGCATTAATTAATTACTCCTCTATTACAATTGTAAATAAGGCAGAGTAATTAATTACTCCTCTATGACAATTGTAAATATGACAGAGTAGCCAGAAAACAAATTTAATCCTGAGGACCTCTTGCTGTACGTTCATCTTTAAATCAGAGAGCTTTTCTGGTGATGGTGCTTGAACAGATGGCTCATGAAAGAACCTGCATGACTGAGAGTAAGGTGATTTCCATCATGAAATTCCCTTCTTGGCCCTAAGAAGAAAGCTAGAAACAGCAAGTGGACCCATCAGATCTGCGTTTCTAGGGCCTCATAAGGCTCTTCAGTCATCTGCTCTGTAGCTGGTGACAGCCAGACTGCATCCATTTCAGAAAGCAAAATGTGTTGCCTCAGAGGACATCTTCTGTAACTGAGGAGAAAGTGTTGATAACTTTCTAACTCCCCTGCGTGACATTTACCACCCTCTACAGTTAGAAATGGAGTCACAGCCTTCCTGACAGTCTTTCCTCTGGCTTTTGGGTTTGTGTTCCTTTGAGCAGTGCCTGCATATTTTGCAAGCTTTCTGGTGAATGATCTGCAGGTGTTTGGGAAAGACCTTCGGAGTACTAGATTCAGAAAAGTTGGCTGTGAGCAGTGTTGGCAGCTCCTGCGATTCTTTTAGTCGCTTGTCGTGACCAAAGAGACCCAACAGCCATTGCTGAATGCTTCATTTTACTAATTCCTTCCCTCCAGGAGCTGAATTTTTACTGGGCATAATATTCAGTGCTGGCAGTGGCTATCCTGAAGTCATTGGTGCAAAACAGTTAATGAATTTGGAAAACTTCCCAGATAATACATCTGGCCCTCTAACTTATATTTTGGAGTATGAAGTATGAGGTGTAGAAAGGAGAGCACTGAACTAAATGAGCTACTGGCTGAAGAGGGGAAGGGAATGCTTTTCTGTTTTTTCAAACTACTTGACTGAAAACGTTTAATTATGTAGCCCCACAGAAGATTCAACTGTGGTGGTTTTGTTTAGCTTTCTGTTAGCTTTGTTTGCTGTTTTTCCTTAAGTGTTTTAATACTATGTATTTCCACTTACCTTCCGAGGCTTGAATATAGACAGGGAAACATTTATAATTCTCCACTTTAAGTGATTCTTCTTCTTCATTTTTTATTTTGAAGTCCCATCATGTTGCCATGTCAATAAGAAGGATTTTGAAGGTAGCTGCCAGTAATTGATATTTCTAGTCTGGCTCACTTCTGGAATAGTATCTTGTACAGTGTTTGCCTTTTGTAGAGTTTGAAATGAGGTTTACTATATAAAGTGAGTTGCTGCCACTATTTGTTAATAAGCATCTTTGTGTAATAAAAGCTGTGCAGAGCAATATGGTTCAGAAATTAACTCTGAAAAACAGATTTACATTGGTATGCATTGTCTGTCTCGTGAAACAGCATTATTTAGTGGCTCTTCAGTACAGCAGTGCTACTTAGCACTTAACTAACAGCACTCTGAAAGTACCCACAATATCATCGCTAATTAAGTGTCCTACTGGAATGCTTTTTATCTGGCATTTTTTATCTGCCATTGGAATGGGCTGCCCAGGGAGGTGGTGGAGGCACCGTCCCTGGAGGTGTTCAAGAAAAGGCTGGATGAGGCACTTAGTGCCATGGTCTAGTTAATTGGACAGGGCTGGGGGATAGGTTGGACTGGATGATCTTGGAGGTCTCTTCCATCCTGGTTGATTCTATGACTTAAGAGCAGAGTGGGAGAGTTTTTTCTGTACATAGCAGTGGCAGCCCAAATGCAAAGCATCGTAGAGGAATAGAAAGAGCTTCCTTGAATTGTCATCAACTACGAGCAGTTACTTTCCTCCTACCTCAGGCAAAGCCACCACTGAAACATCTGAGCTTCTCTACTGGTTACTCTTTTTCCTGCCTGTTATCTTGATAGATGACATTTCTCATTTGCCTGAAATTAGTCTTGCACAGGGTGATGTAGTTTCCAATAATTTCATTTTTGTCTACAAGTAATTTTGTAATGTCTGGTGTCTTAACCCTATGTGTTACACAAAAGATCACTATAGCAATGTAATTATTGGTTTGGTTTTCGGGGGGTTGGGGGTTTGTGGAGGGGTTTAGGAGGGCTGGGGAGGGGGTTGGGAGGTTGCAGGGCTGTTTGGTTGGTTCTTTGTTGTTTTCATTTGTTTGGTTTTTGTTTAATGTTTGCTTATTTCTTTTTTTAAACCACTTTAAATGCTGATTGTTGTTTCTTTCTAAAGTGGCATGACACCTGTACTGAGGCTGTTTTATATCTGATTCCTGCCCTTTTAGTTGTTTGCCTTCTGTTGTGAGAGTTCTTTAATGCTTCCCTCCTTTTCAAGTTGGGTCTTAGATGTAAAAGAAACTTTTCTGGATATCTATCTTGGAGGGAAGCATACCTGCAACCCAGAAGTTTCACCTCTGATTTTCAAGGAGATTAGCAGGTTTAGCACACTTAGATGTGTTTCCATCATCTTTATTTTGTTGAGTTTTTATGGCCATTCTGGTACTAGTTTGTGCAGTTTTCAGCCTAGTGCTCTGTTTATGTTTTCCCTCTGTCTCCCATGGCCAGGACCTGTCCCTGGGATAGTTGGTTGCATGGCAAGTTTCAATATTAGTGTTGTTTTTTTTCTGGATGACCATCTCCTTATCCTGTTCTGGTTTTGCTTGCTTGCTTGCTAAGTTCATATGTGAAGGGAGTAGGAAGGAGCCATTCTGTCCAGCATGAATAATAAGCTTGGGGCAAATAGAGAATTCAGTGGAGAGAGGCAGACCCTAAATTCTACAATATGCCTAATTTCAGAAAGATAGTTTCTTTAGTGCCACGAGACCCTGATTCTGCTATACTGAAAGCTTAAATAGGAACCAGTTCCTTCCCAGCATCAGTCAGGACCTGGCAAACCAAGGGACTAACAGAACAGAGCTAAAACTTGGCTCTGGGAGTTTGCATCCATTACCGAAGGGTAATTGTACTTACAAAGGTTGTAAACAAAAGCCTCAGTTCACTTGCTGTGGCAATTTTCAAGCCTCCCTGTACAGCAGGATCAGAACAGGGGATCTGGCATTGATTTGTTTGAGTTTTTCATGTGGTTACAATTTTTCGTTTCCATCTGCAGTTGGCATGAATTCCTGTACTCCGAAAACAGGGTTGTTTTTTTTCCACTGCTGCTGTAATACTGCTGCTGACAAACAGAGATGTTAGAAAAGAGAAATCCAATATAGTGTACTTATTCAGATGCCCCCCCCCCCTTTTTTTTTAATCTCTTTGTAATCTACACAAATGCTTAATTCTAAAAACAAAATGACAAAAATTGTTCAGTTGAATCATAGAATCATAGAATCAACCAGGTTGGAAGAGACCTCCAAGATTATCCAGTCCAACCTATCTCCCAGCCCTATCCAATCAACTAGACCATGGCACTAAGTGCCTCATCCAGGCTTTTCTTGAAGACCCCCAGGGACGGTGCCTCCACCACCTCCCTGGGCAGCCCATTCCAATGGGAAATCACTCTCTCTGTGAAGAACTTCTTCCTAATATCCAGCCTATACCTACCCCAGCACAACTTGAGACTGTGTCCCTTTGTTCTATTGCGGGTTGCCTGGCAGAAGAGGCCACCCCCCACCTGGCTACAATGCCCCTTCAGGTAGTTGTAGACAGTAATAAGATCACCCCTGAGCCTCCTCTTCTCCAGGCTAAACAGGCCCAGCTCCCTCAACCTCTCCTCATAGGGTTTGTGCTCCAGGCCCCTCACCAGCTTTGTTGCCCTTCTCTGGACATGTTCCAGCACCTCAACATCTTTCTTGAATTGAGGGGCCCAGAACTGGACACAGGACTCAAGGTGTGGCCTGACCAGGAGTTTATTTTTTGTTGGTTTGGGTTTTTTTCTCTTCTTTTCTTTTTCAAATGACACACTGGTTTTAATTTTAAAGGTACAAAAAAGAATGAGCATTACATTCATGACTACGTTTTGTCAGCTGTTGCATCAAATAATTCACAGCTTGTTATCGAAACGTACATCACGAAATAGCTACAAAGAATAATTCCCAGCCTGAGTTTACATTAAAGGAGAAAATATATTTAAACAAAACCAACAAAACAACACAGGAGAGAAATGGTTTCTTACAGTCATTCTTTGTCTGCCATCTTCTAGGAAATATGAGTAAATCATTAAGTCTCAAGAAAAACCTTTGGTCTCTTTTAGTCATGGTTTCCTTTATCTTTTTTTGTGTATAAAATAAGGGTGTAGTGTGTGGCGGTCACTGTTTTATCACCTGATAAGTGGCACATCCCATTACAAATCCTGTGAAACTGAGCTGTTTGAAGTATAACTTTACGTTCAAGTGGCAGTCGAAGCCTGGGGTTTATTTGCTTTTTTTGACAGAGTTTGTTCTTTTACTGCCTCCTGAAGTAACTCTGATATTTGGTTGGGTTTTTTTAAGAGAGGAAAAGGTAAGTATATGACAAGAGCCTGAGAAGATAGCAAGCTGGTGAGTGCTGGAGGAGGGGGCAGGCTAGAAAAGGGTGCTGGTGTTTAGCCTGGTGGGAAAAGGGAGACTGGCCTTATGTCTAGCCGAGGAGATGCACTATGAGAAAGGGTGACATAACTGAGAGAGAGGGAGACAAGCTTGTGCTGGTCTAGGACAGTGGATCCAGAAACCACATGGGAAAGAAAAGGGTAACAGACAGCACTGCAGTAAAGAAAATTCAGTTTTTCTTTGAAGAAAAAAAATATCAAGGAAACAAAAGCCAAACACCAAATGTAGCACATAGTAAGTCTATACACAAACTTGGTTAAAAGAGCTGAGGTTTGGAGGTGTGAAGTGTCTCAAGTGGGAACGCTAGATGTAAAGATGTCTGCAAAGGCAACTCAGACTCTTCTAGTAGGTGCTTATGGTGTGTGACTTAGAATCGTAGCATCAACCAGGTTGGAAGAGACCTCCAAGATCAGCCAGGCCAACCTGTCACCCAGCCCTATCCAGCCAACTAGACCATGGCACTAAGTGCCTCAGCCAGGCTTTGCTTGAACACCTCAAGGGACGGTACCTCCACCACCTCCCTGGGCAGCCCATTCCAATGCCAATCACTCTCTCTGGCAACAACTTCCTCCTAACACCCAGCCTATACTTTCCCCGGCACAACTTGAGACTGTGTCCCCTTGTTCTGTTGCTGGTTGCCTGGGAGAAGAGACCAACCCCCACTTGGCTACAACCACCCTTCAGGTAGTTGTAGACAGCAATGAGGTCACCACCCCTGAGCCTCCTCTTACATAATCAATACCTAGTTCTTACCAAAGACTTGATTTTTAGAGCACAAGAATGATGTACTTAAGGGTAATGAATGCTGTTGTGCAAGGCCCAACTCTCTCCTCACTTGTTGAAGTCGTAAGATGTGTAACTGTTTGGTGTATTCTGTTTGGAGGATGTGATGTTAGTAGTGTAGAAAACATCGGGGGAAAGATACATTTCTTTTCTTTTTCCTTGCCATTAAATGCTGTTGTTCTATAACTGTGCATTTACCTCAGAATTGCTTGAGGTGAGGGGGATGTCTTTAAACTGTATGCAGTGATTTAGTGTGTTGTTCATCTAGTTGGTGCCTGATCTGCATGTCTGCTGATTTGCAGAAGTGCTGAATGTAGGCTGCAGCCAATGTCAGTGGCAATACTGCTGTGAGCCCAGGAAATGCTACTTGTTAAGTATTCAGAAGACAAAGTGAAGGACAGGGGAAGTGGGTCTGGAGAATCTTAAAAGGGAAGCTGAATTGATCTTCATCTTTCTGTTTTAATTCCTTATCTCTGAGACACAGATAGAAGACATTTCTCTTAAAATGATGACATCAATGTTCATTTTTTTAAAAAACATGACTTTTGAAGTTGTTTCAGAGAAAAAGATACATGAAGGACTGTTTAGTGCTTATCACAGTATCACCAAGGTTGGAAGAGACCTCATAGATCATCAAGTCCAACCCTTTACCACAGAGCTCAAGGCTAGACCATGGCACCAAGTGCCACGTCCAACCTTGCCTTGAAGTGCCCCAGGGACGGCGACTCCACCACCTCCCCGGGCAGCCCATTCCAGTGTCCAATGACTCTCTCAGTGAAGAACTTTCTCCTCACCTCCAGCCTAAGTTTCCCCTGGTGCAGCCTGAGGCTGTGTCCTCTCGTTCTGGTGCTGGCCACCTGAGAGCAGAGAGCAACCTCCTCCTGGCCACAACCTCCCCTCAGGTAGTTGTAGACAGCAATAAGGTCACCCCTGAGCCTCCTCTTCTCCAGGCTAAACAATCCCAGCTCCCTCAGCCTCTCCTCGTAGGGCTTGTGCTCAAGGCCTCTCACCAGCCTCGTTGCCCTTCTCTGGACATGCTCAAGCATCTCAGTGTCCTTCCTAAACTGGGGGGCCCAGAACTGAACACAGTACTCAAGGTGTGGTCTAACCAGTGCAGAGTACAGGGGCAGAATGACCTCCCTGCTCCTGCTGACCACACCATTCCTGATGCAGGCCAGGATGCCACTGGCTCTCTTGGCCACCTGGGCACACTGCTGGCTCATGTTCAGGCGGGTATCAATCAGCACCCCCAGATCCAGAGCAGATATTGAAGCGCATGGTAAGTAAACAGGGTAGTTGCCCTACCCATGGAAGGAAATATTTATAGATCTTTCCTGGAAGAAGGAAACTGGAGTCTTATAAATAAAATTATTAGAATGTATCTGGGCCATAAAGGGAAAGTCTATTAACAGTGAGTGCATAGAGAGAAAGAAGTTAACAACGGACACCTCTGCTGTGGCATTCTCCAAGCCTAAGCACTTTTTGTTGTTAAGAGCACTCTTTTAAGGTGTATGATTTTTAATACCCAGTCTGTCACTTTAGCTATTTCCATTAAAATTTCATGAGCCTTTTTAGAAAATCATAGAGGAAAATGCAAATAAATAATGCACTTGATCTAGTATATAGTAGATAGAGTATTACTCTATATGTAAACAATTTTTTTTAATTGAAACAGCAAATTATGTAGAAAGATCCTTCTGTAGTCTAGAAACCACATATGCTTTATTTAAGGAATTACTTTGACTTCATGTAGCTCGTGCTGGGCCTAAATCTCTGGATTTGTAAAGATAATAGCTTAAAAAGATGAAGTATCTCTCTGCAGTAATAAATGAAATACAGAAATGATGAGTTACAGGGCACAAGATTGAGGCAGAAATCTTAAAGCATTCATTTTCCAAGAGCAAGTCCTTAATACTTTATAAAATCTGATCTGTATATAGACTCTCTGCTTGCTTCAGTTTCCTTTTTCGTTTTCTACCCTTCTGCTTCCCTTCATAGCAGAGTCCACAAGTCATCTTTTAAAACCCTGACCTGAGCATGCTGCAATCAGCATAATCATGTGTCTGTACCTAGCTTATCTGTCCTCTATGCTGTTCCTTCAGCCTACAAAATCCCAAATCAACAGAGGAAATACATGTAGGTAGTGAATGTTATTAGCAGCAGGAGATGTAGATATATGTACTTGATTGCTTCACACCAAAATAACATGTTCACTTCTGTTTGACTGAAGAAACTCTAGCCTCTTAGCACCTTAATACAGATCAACACTACCCTCTTTTGGTTTGGGTGTTACCTGCCCCCCCCCCCACTTAAGAAAATCACCCAGACTAGACTCAGCCAATCTGGAAATTGGAATGAAGCTTTATATTTACATCTTAGCACAATATACAAGCAGATATTTACAATCTGTATACAGCCATAGACAGAAATATACAAGATAAAAAGTAATACAGAAACGAAACAGCCCTCCCAGAAACCTGAGTCCCCAGAAGAGGCTCCCAACCACCCTTCTGCTTTCTTCCTACCTCTCTACCTTACCCCAGACTTTGCCTTACGTTCAAGGTGAGTTTGAAGGATGAGCCAAGGGGGTTAGGAAGCAGGCAGATTAGTCACGCAGACAGCGTGTTAGGGACAGAAAAAGTGCAGCCCAAAGCCCAAAAGCAACTTTGTTATCTATGGTTTTTGTTCTTGTTTTCATACATCTCAGCAAGCCTATGAGTGAAGTAGACATCACCATTGTTTCCTTTCTACAGCCTATAATCTAATTCTTCTCACCGAAATATTCTAGCTAGGCTCAAACTAGCACACAATATTTTTGGGGTGTTTATTGCTTTGGGTTTCTTTGGTGAGGTTCTAACATCCTTTTTATTGTGTAATATTTTGTTTCAGCTGGAAATGCAAGAATCTTCTGATATTCATCTAAAGTTAAAAAAAAAGACAGTACAATGATCAAATATAGAGACAACTCTGCCCTTGGGGGGGTTTGAGCAGCTACTTTGCAGGTAGTCCTGCTCCTTTCAGTGCTCCTCAAACTTAGTGATGGTAAATGTTTCTGCAACAATAACTCCTTTCAGATCTATGCAACTTGACGTGAAAGGCTCCTCCTCTTTCCTGATGTTTTATTAAAGCAAATACTTTATGATTCAAGCCAAAAGAAGGGAAGCTAGATATTTTCAGGGAAGATTTTAGTCCTAAGAAAGCAGAGACCATGATTCTCCTCCCAGTTTAATGATGAGTTACAGTGTATGAAGCATCTTCCCTCACACTGTAATTTGCATTAGCGAAATAGAGTGCCCGTTTTGTTAGTGATTTTTAGAAGATGGAAACCAGGAATGACTGCTTGAGCAAATAGAATCAATAAAAAATGAAAAGGCCAACAGTACTAGAATAACTACCACAGTAACTATTACTGAAATATGCTTTTGCAGTTTAAGCTTTCATGTGTGTGTTATCTGTAGGGAATTGTTCCTAAACTTCAAATAGAATTTCTTAGTGCCTTCATATAAATCAATTGCCTGTAGTTTTCACTTAAGCAGTTTAATTGCTTAATCAGACTAAGAAAACCTAGTGATTAAAATTTAACAGTCATGTGGTAGAAGGCAATATCAATATTAGTTAACAATTCAAATCCAGTCTGAATGTAAAATCTAAGCAAATTAATATTGTGTCAAAATAACAGTTTCTCTTTTAAAAACAGAAAATATCTAAGGCATAGGAGCATAAAGGGAGTGTAGCAGGAGATGAACTGTACTTAACAAAGCATTAACAAATCATGAATAAGTCATGAGAGCTATAGTCTTGCCACTCAAAAGACAGCCAGCATTGCAGAAAAACAGATAGACTTGAGGAAAAAAATTAAGTGCTGAGTATTATTCTGGTTTGAGTTGGTGTAACATTAAGTGCAGTGGAGTTTTGGCTCATGATTAGAAAGGTTCTGCTTTCATAATACAGGTAATAAAGAATTTATAGGAACAGGAGACTGTGGGGTTTTTGGGGGGGGGTTGGGACACCTTTCATCTGTAACATATCACAAGAAGATAACAGGGGTCATACTGGATCAGGCAAAAAGTTTATATAGTCCCTGTCCTCTTTCTGATACCACCAAACACTAATGACAAACAAGAAACACAAAGATATGACAAGTTTATATCTTATTTCTCCAAGAGCTCTTCTTACCTTCAAATGTTCAGAGGCTTAAAGATCGAAGGCAAGAATAATTTCTGTTTATCTGCTAGTTTTCAATAGATTTTGCTTTGAGTTTTCTTGCTTCCCCTTGAACACATGTAATCTTCCTAGTATCCAGCAAAAATCCCCAATTAGTCACATAAATGTTCTTCAGGGTTGTTACTGCAAGGAGAAATGATTGATTTCCTGTTACTGTCTTTCTCTCTTAAAGCAAGAAGGAAGTTCTTCACAGAGAGAGTGATTTGCCATTGGAATGGGCTGCCCAGGGAGGTGGTGGAGTCACTGTCCCTGGAGGTGTTCAAGAAGAGAATGGATGAGGCACTTGGTGCCATGGTCTAGTTGACTGGATAGGGCTGGGTGCTAGGTTGGACTGGATGATCTTGGAGGTCTCTTCCAACCTGGTTGATTCTCTATGATTCTAAGATACGAACCCAACTAGTAGCATCCTGCCCCTTCCCTGTGGGACAGCTTTTTCACAGGGGGGACAATTAAGCATATTGTAGAACTAGTAAATGTTATTTCTGAATAACATTAACCTCAGTGTTCCCAAACCTGCTTTTATTTTTCACCTCTAAAGTAAATTCTTTAGTATGTATCACTAATATGAGGATTGGCATACTTGTTAAAGATTGAGGGAAGAAGCTGCCAAGCAGCTGTGATTAACTGTGTGATAATATGCATGAAGTTTTACAAATTATATAAATATTGAAGTAATTGATTGTCTTAAGTCTATACTCAACCACATTATGGCTTGTTTTGCACTGTCTTCTTAGGAAATGGAATGGCAAGCATTTCACAGACTAACCCAATTTCCCTCTTCATATGGAGGCAATACTGGTCCACACTCAGACAAAGACTAAATGAGGGGAAAACATTTCATGGAAATAAGATACAGGGCAGAATACAAATATAACTGTTCACTTTTGTTACAGAAGCCACAAAAAATTAGTATAATGATATAGATGCTAAACGTAAGGTAATCACTTGTGCTAGTTTGAAGCTAGCTAGAACGTTTTGGTGAGAAGAACTAGATTACAGGCTGTGAAAGGAAAACAGTGGTGATGTCTAATTCACTCATAGGCTTGCTGAGAAGTGTAAAACAAGTATCCAAACATAGGTAAGGGAGTCTTCTTCTGCCTGGGAGCTCCGAGCTGCATGTCTCTAGCCTCTCTGCCATTTCTCTGGTTAATCCACTTTGCTTCCTAACCCCCTGGCTGAACCTCCTTCTTCCTTGGGACTAGGGTAAGGTTGAGAGGGGTGGGAGAAGGTGGAAGGGAGGTTGGGAGTCCTCCTGGGGATTCTGGTTTCTGTGAGGGCTGTTGTGTTTCTGTATTACCTTTTACCTTGTATATTTCTGTATATAACTGTATATACTGTAAATATCTGCTTGTATATTGTGCTAAGCTGTAAATATAAGCTTCCTTCAAATTTCCAGAGCCAGCTGAGTCTAATCTGGGTGATTTCCAAAGTGTTGGGGGGTGGGGGGGACGACACACCCCCAAACCATCACATCACTGAACACAAGAGCTATATTTCATAGAGTTGATTCACTCACATAAGTTAAACTGCAGCACTAGCCACTCTAAAAAGGCAAAATACCATGTTCTGATACTGCTAAAGAAATCTGGCAGGGCTACTTAATATCCTTGAAACTGTTCAGATTGTTTGTGCATGTTTGTTCTTACTGTTTATGACATTAGCTTTTACCGTATTTGGAGCAAAAAATTAATTAGCATTTCAGGAATCTTGGTGATACTTGGTTAGTTTTAAAAGTCTGCTCAAGAGCTAGTAACTCAAGTAAGCAATTTTCCTGCTCTTGTAGAGTTTAGAAATGCAGCTGAGAAGCTACTTGAGTGATTTGCCATTGGAATGGGCTGCCCAGAGAGGTGGTGGAATTGCCATCCCTGGAGGTATTCAGGAAAAGACTGGATGAGGCACTTAGTGCCATGGTCTAGTTGGCTGGATAAGGCTGGGGGATAGCTTGGATTGGATGATCTTAGAGTTCTCTTCCAACCTGGTCAATTCTATGATTGCTAGGAATGAAGTTTTACACCTTTATGTTTTCTGACTGTGTGTGTATATATATATGATTAAATAAGCCAAATATTATGTTTGTGTATATATATATGAGATGTAGTGGTTGTGGAAATGTTGGGTAGAAGGTTGGACTTGATCTTTCCCAAACTTTATGAAAAAAAAAAGATTACTCTTCTGCTGGGCAACCAGCAACAGAACAAGGGGACACAGTCTCAAGCTGTGCCAGGGCAGGTATAGGCTGGATTTTAGGAGGAAGTTCTTCCCAGAGAGACTGATTGGCATTAGAATGGGCTGCCCAGGGAGGCAGCAGAGGCCCTGTCCCTGGGGGTGTTCAAGAAAAGCCTGGATGAGGCACTTAGTGCCATGGTCTAGTTGGCTGGATAGGGCTGGGTGCTAGGTTGGACTGGATGATCTTGGAGGTCTCTTCCAACCTAGTCGATTCCACGACTCTGTATGTGATTAAATAAGCCAAATATTATGTGTGTATATATATATATATATGATTAAATAAGCCAAATATAAGACACAAAATTAGATTAATAGAAAGGAAGACAATTATTGCTGCAAAAAAATGAGATAATTCATTGTCATTAGCAGTATCACATTGGAATTCAATAACTTTGTACCTGCTAATTGTTAAATTAGCGTAGCAGAAAAGGGTTAATGACTTTAAAAAATAATTTGTGACAGCATTTTGTATAAATGTAATTTGTTTGTACACATATTTATTTCCTAGTTGGTTGATGATCAACAGTAATGCCTGCTTTTGCACATTAATATAACTCCTTTGTCTCTGTGATGTGGTTCTGGCTAGAGGTCAGGCTACTAAAGTTAGCTGTCTCAGGCAATCTCAAAGCTGCATTAGTATTTCAGAACTTAGCAGCGTATTTTGGATGGATTCCATCAGTCTTGACCAAAGAGCCAGCAAAACATCAGCAAAGGGGGAACCATTACTTAACTAAGGAAAAAAGAAAGAATAAATTCAAACACATTACTTCTTAAGGGATCTTAAATATATATATGTGTGTGTATATATATATATACACACACACATATACATACATACATACTTGTTAGCTGCCACAGAACTAAAAAGAACGCTGTGGACATTTGCTGTAACACAGATAAATGACTTCCAAAATGACAGGGTTTTTATCTGGATTGCAGTCACCCCAGACACATGAGATAAAATACAACCAGGGAAAACACTGCAGGAAGTAGTCTTGTGAGCTGTCGTTAGCAGAAATGTTGTTGCCTCAGAAAGTTCCTATGATGATATGCTTAAAGCATGAGGTAGTATTTCAAAACTAGTGATAATCTATGGTGAAGCATCTTTATGCTGCTTGTACTTATAAAGCCATTGCTTCTTTCTAGACTTTTAATTCCTTGAATAAGATAAAACAGAGTTTTCAGAGAATAGACTAGTGAAAGTTTTGTATCCACAGTAACTTCTTTATTTAGACTGGGAGGAAACTGAAGATGGCTCTCTGGATTGCTAAAATAGTAAAGGGCTTTTTTTAAACATACAAATCACTACTTTGGATCCACCACAGGCTGAAGGTACTAACATCTGACACTTGTACTCCAACTTACATAAAATGAGTTAATGTTGTCTGACTCTCTGTGGGCAGTTATATGTAATGCTGGAGTATATTGCCAGTAGGTTGCAAAGATCAAATTACAGATACTCAGTTGCTGTAAGTTGGCAGATAGTGTTTATTTATTCCAGCTGAGGATTTGGCACCAGCTTTGAAGCGTGTTGGAAATTATCCTACCCGTTCCAGGTTTAGAGTCCCTGCTCATCTGAACACACTTAGGCTTTGATCTTAGAGTAAGACTTCTAAAAGTTAGAGTTGCTATCAATTGCTTAGAACCCTGTTCTAGGCAAAGATGGCAGTTCAGTATTAATTTAGGATAATTTGTTCTACTGGTGTGTTTTGATTAGATTACTCTCTACTTGAAATAACTGCTTGGTCCTGTGGAATATATTTGATATTGAAAAATCCATCCCAGGTAGCTGAAGGAGATCAAACTGGGCACTAAGCTTTGCACCTGTTTCATAGTACTGTATTAGTTTTCTTATAGGGTTGATAAAAGTCTCATTGTCCAAGTCCATCCTGATCTACTGGTAGCTGGATACTGATTGATTGCTCAAGAGTGACTGATCAGAAAGATGTTTTCCCAATAATATTATGTCCTACCTGAGAGGAAACCTTTATTTTTCTATGACAAACCACTTTGGATTTGTCCTTACTAAAATGTTGTTCGATTGCGTTTCACTTATATCGAGTTATTTGGGTCACAGTATCACTGTGGCTGCTGATCACCATCCTGCTAAAGCTAGAGAAATTTGCACTTCTGTGTTGCAATTTAGGATAGGCTTTTGAGTAACTTCTCCAGAAATGTCCCCATTGGATGATGAGTGATGTTGCCAGAAAGAATTAGTGTGACCCTTTATTCTGTTTTGACCCTGGTTTTGTACAGTCTGCTACCATATCATGTTTGGGAGCATATTTGTACGTGGTCTGCATTTGGGGGCAAGTGAAAGGGAACAAGGTAATGTTATTTGTACACAGGCAATACAAATGGATAAGAACTCTCAAGAAAAGTTTATCTTCATTTCCTACCACTGTTAAATCATATTGTAGGCTGTTCCATGTGTGATGGTTTGGGCTGTTACCCGCCCCCCCCACACTTTGTATTTGCCCCAGCTAACTCAGACGGACCCTGGGAATATAGATGAAGCAATTTATTTACAGCTAGCAGAATGTACAAGCAGCTATTTACAATATATACAGTTATATACAATTATATACAGAAATATACAAAAGGATAAACAATACAAAAGCACAACTCCCCTCCCAGAAACCTGAGTCCCCAGGAGGGGCTCTCAAACCACCCCAACACCTCCCCCAGCCCTCTCAACCTTACCCCAGTTCTCAGGAAGAAGAGAGGTGCAGCCAAGAGGTTAGGGAGCAAGGTTAGTAGGAGCAGGGTTAATGAGATGTGACCAGGTCTAAGGCAAAAGGAGAAGAGAGAAGACAAAATGGAGAATGTTTACTTCTTCCCAGAGTTCTCAGCGTAACTGTGAGAGAAGTTGACATCAATTGTTTTCATTTCACTGCCTGTTATCTAGTTCTTTTACCAAAACATTCCAGCTTGCTTCTAACTAGCACACCATGCAGCAATTCTGTTAGCATTTAAACACATTGCAGCAATGCTAAAATGTGTATTGAAGAGATCCCGAATGTATAACTGGGTGATTTATAACATATAGTTTCAGGATACTAAAAATAACAGCAGGGGAAACAAAACTGGGCTGCATCAGGGGAAGTGTGGCCAGCAGGTCAAGGGAGGTGATTCTCCCTCTCTACTCTGCTCTGGTGAGACCCCACCTGGAGTACTGTGTCCAGTTCTGGAGCCCCCATTACAAGAAGGATGTGGATGTGCTGGAGCATGCCCAGAGAAGGGTCCCGAGGATGATCAGAGAGCTGCAGCAGCTCTGCTATGAGGGCAGAGTGAAAGAGTTGGGGCTGTTCAGTCTGGAGGACCTTATTGTGGCCCTCCAGTATCTGCAGGGGGCCTACAAAAAAAGCTGGGGAGAGACTTTTCAGGCCATCAGGGAGTGACAGGACTGGGGGAATGGAGTGAAGCTGGAGATGGGTAGGTTCAGGCTGGATGTGAGGAGGAAGATCATCACCATGAGAGTGGTGAGAGTCTGGAATGGGTTGCCCAGAGAGGTGATTGAGGCCCCATCCCTGGAGGTGTTTAAGGCCAGGCTAGATGGGGCTCTGGCCAGCATGATCTAGGGTAGGGTGTCCCTGGGCATGGCAGCGGAGTTGGAACTAGATGATCTTTGTGGTCCCTTGCAACCTTGACTGATTCTACGATTCTAAATCTGGAAGGGTTCCCTTTTCCATAGGGGATATTAAAGGCTGGGTGCACATTTGCACATATGTAAGAATATAATGAGTGTTCAAAACAATACAGATTTGCAAGACCAGCTTAATTTGAGCTCTCATTCACATCCTTACCAGCTTCTCTTTAAAAACAAAACAACACATCATGGCATCCCTATCAAAAGGAGCTGCAAATGTCTTTATGAAAGGTTGTTCTATACATGCCCAAACCAAATATAAAGTGTAAACCAGTAAGTCGTATACTAGGTCTTAGCATTAACCAGCATAACTAAAGTAATATTTCTACTTCATTTTGAAGTGAGGCTGGGGCTGTAATCCTGTTGTGAATTGTGTCTGTTAAAACCCTGGAAGACAGCTAGTTGTCACGGGGTGTGACTCCTTGTCTTTGTGCGCTACAGAACAATTTAGCAAAACCCTGGGCTGCAGCTCTTTGAAAGGACAATTCTGTGCCATTTGTTCCATGAATTGAACGTGATTTTTCTAAGGGTTCACTTCTGTGAAAGAAAGCCCTGAAAATACTTTTCATGCTTTAAGACCTACAATGTAATTGTTCTCAATACCAAAACCTTCTCTCCACTCACATGACCCTCTCTCTGCCTTGAGTTTCTTTGCAGCTTACTTAAACGTGTAGGCTGAGAAGCATGTGTGAATATTCCTTTCTAGATTCTGAGGTGTCAGTAGATGGGATCATTGTAGGTGCCAAAAAATGTGCATATTGAGTATCGTTGTGTGCTCACCTACCTATGCAAATGCATATATACATTTCTGTTCCTGTACTTTGGGCCTAAGTTTTTGCCCAAGTTTACCCAGATACAACTAAAATAACCTAGATATGGAAATTGAAGTTTCTTCCCTGAAAATTATAGAGAAGAAGCTAGTTCACAGCCTACTTGCATGAAAGTTGAAAGGTTTCCTTTCAGTCCTTTTGGAGTTATTGGTGATTAGGGTAAAATAAGTAAACTATGGAGATGGAAGAATTTGCTTTCACCACTGCTGTTATTGAGATATGGCAAGACGGAGGTGTATTCATTGGAATTTGGGGAGGGGGGAATTTTTTGCTTGGTGGTTGGGGGTTTTTTGTGGTTTTGTTTGTTTGTGGAAACAGTTCTCTTCTCTGGAATGAGATCAAGCAAAGAATTTTCACAATAAATGGTAGTTTAAGGTTGTGATGGTTTGGGTGTTACCCACCCCACACACACTTTGGAAATCACCCAGACTAGACTCAGCCAGCTCTGGAAATATGAATGAAGCTTATTATTTACAGCTTAGCACAATATACAAGCAGAGATTTACAGTATATGCAGTTCTATACAGAAATATACAAGGTAAAAGGTAATACAGAAACACAACAGCCCTCCCAGAAACCTGAGTCCCCAGGAGAGATTCCCAACTGCTCTTCCACCTTCTCCCACTCTCTGCCTTACCCAGACATTGCCTTGTGCCCCAAGGAAGAATGGAGGGTCGGCCAGGGGGGTTAGGAAGCAAAGTGGATTAATCAGAGAGACAGCAGCTGAGGTTAGAGAGAGAAATGCCCAGAGCTCAGGCAGTGCCCCTAGTGCAAATACCTTATCTATGTTTGGATTCTTGTTCTTACACATCTCAGCAAGCCTATGAGTGAAGTAGACAGCACCATTTGTTTCTCTTTCACAGCCTGTGATCTAATCCTTCTCACCAAAACATTCTAGCTTGCTTCAAACTAGCACAAAGGTAAACGATCAAACAAATAAATAGTTGACTCATGTAAAATAAAGCTAGATTTAAGATCAAATATTGCTACATTTGGGAATTCAGCTGTGCGGAATCTGTAGTAAAATAACGTTATCAAAATGTTAAGCATTCAAATGATCTTTAAAAATCTCACTACAATATAAAAAGGAACTTTTCCTGAGGACTTCTACTGAAAATCTACATAATCTTTTCAAATTCTGTAGGCATTTTGAGTCAAAGCTATGCCAGAAACTATTTCTCTTACTTAGAATCATAGAATCAACCAGGTTGGAAGAGACCTCCAAGACCAACCTAGCACCCAGCACTGTCCAATCAGCTAGACCATGGCACTAAGTGCCTCATCCAGGCTTTTAAAGTTTGACAAAATTCTGCATATTCCCATTCAAGAACTGGATTTTCACATCAACTTGCAAAACTGCTTCAAGACAAATATTATTAAACTCGCAAACACAGCAATTTCAAAGCTGTACATGCCTTTGTGAGTGGCCTCTCTATGTGTGTATGTGTGTTTAAATACATATATATATATATAAAATAGGTGGATATGTAACTTACAGATTACCTACTGGCAGCTTCAAGTAAAACTGTGCCTTAATTTCTTAAACTGAAAATTAAGCTATGCACCTGCCATTTAAATATGTAGAAATAAAAAGAAGAAAATATGTTTTCATAGCTTCTTCTGGAAATCAGTCTATAAAGTGAATGAAATGTAGATTGGGAGCAAAAGAGATGGGTCTACTACTTCTTTCAGTCTTGTTTATTTTTAAGTGCTGTCAGGAACAAATGGTCTTGCATTTCTCTGCCAATAGGACACGGTAATCACTGGAAAGGGTGATTTTGTGTTTGTTTAGGATTTATGAATGAAGGATTGTCATTGGATGGTTCATTTACTCTTTGTGTGCCTGAGACAGAAAATCTGAGTCCTCTGAAGCTTTTGTAAATACATGTTGCAGAATCTTCCCAGACTGAGATATTTGCCTGTTTGTCGTTGGCTAATTCAGGAGTGGTTTCCTGATAAGGTTAATGCCCAGTTAATTGCTCCTAGCCTTGACATGCAGTTTAATCACTGCTTGGCCAACATATGCTTGTTGCTTGCTCTATGTAGAATTATAGTGGATGTAGTGATGCAAACCATGAACCAGTGGAGGGCAAACAAAATAAATACAGTATTTTATGTTCTTTTCGTTGAGGGCCAAGTGCGTTTGGATGAAGTGTTTATTTAGCTTGCTGGCTGCTTCAGCTACTGTGGCATATTGATTCCTTTTATTACTGGTAGCCATTTAACCTGACCTCTCTCAGATCCAGTATTTGAAAAGCTATAAATTTTAGCTTTACTTATGAGCAAGGACTGAAATGCCATGAAAGCCTTTTTATTAGCAGAGCTTCACCTTACTCCACGTTCATGTGTCACTCATGGAAACAATAATAAGAGCACCTGAAGTGAGAGTGGCTGTTGGGCAGTCTGATGGTGGTAGGGTCAGCAATAAAGAGAGCTCATAAACATCTCAACCATGTAGGATTCATAACGTGGACAGGTAATGCCGTTATTAGCAGAGGTATCCTTTTCCCAGGTTTTTGTTGTTAAACATCTAGGAGTTTTTTTTTTCTTGGTCTTAACATTCATAGATAAGGAAAAGCATACTCAAAGGAAGTGATTTATGTAATTTATTTTTTAATTGCAAGTTACATTGGTGAAATCAAATTGCATTCTTCTTCAGTGCCTTGCCTTTGCTTTCCTTTTACAATAATCATATTCCTTGTTGTTGCAACAGTCTACATTGATCCCTGAATGACACTTAAAGCAATCTTTAGCATTCAGCTTCTAATGTAAAAATGTGTAGTCCAGGCCAAAATTTGATGCATAAAAATGACAGATCACTTTTTAAGCAAGAATGTAATTGTGAATAAAATGGTCAACACAAGAGAATTTCTTTCCACATTCACATGTGAAGAACTCAACATTAGCAAAGCAATCAGAAAGCCTAATAGGAACTTTTTGCATCCTTTTAATTTGTTCCTTCAAACGTAAACAATCTTAAAAAAATATTCTTTCAGGCTTGATGGCTAAGACTGAGTAGCTTATTTCAAAATAGACTTCAGTTTTAATGAACTAGGTCATAACCATGAATTTAACCTAAGTATTGGCTTGCTTTCTTCTGTTCTGCTACTGAAGAAGTTCTCTCCTGTGTCCCACAGGTCAAAGGTAACATTCTAGATCTTAGCCTCATATCATTAAAAGCAACTTTGTGTAAATATTTGTTCTGGGACCCTCACTTTGTGTTAAACTTTGGCCTAGAAACAAAAATGTTGGTTTAGTTTGAGAAATGTAATTTATATCAATTTAGAAAGTGTCACAGTTCCCAGTCTTTTAAAGCTGAACTGAAATGTTTGACCTTATCAGAGTGTGGAAGCCCAAGTAAAGCAATCACAGAGCACTGAAGTTTTTTTACTAACTAAATTCCAGACTGATCAATTTGCATGTTGTCTGAAATCACTGGGGAATCATATTTTCTAAAACCAGGAGGTTTTCCTGTCTGCATTGCTTTTCCTATAGCTGTTTTATCCTAGCAGGTATATCTAAAATTAATTTGATATACATAAATATCCCTCAGGAGAAAGCTCCTGATTTATAGAAGGTCAGGTAGCCTAATTTATAGTGGGACTTGTTCAAAGGACAGATACTTCAGTATGCACCAACTAGAGAGAACACTGACCAGATGGTGGAGTAGGAATTCAAATGCCTAGGAAAACTTTTCACTGGACTCAGAGCTATACTGTGAAGTGAAAGATTATGTGGGACATTAAACTTGTGTAACCAAATGAAGAAAACTAACTATTTCAACAGATAGCATCAGACATTCTTTTATGCAAAGACAGGATTGGCTACATTTCGTCCTGCATGCAGCACTAACCTAATAAATACATATGCCATTTCCATGAGTGCTTTAGCTTGGGCTAGTTCTTATACTCCTAAGTCTTAGCTGCAGTATTTGTGCACTGTGAAACCTACTAACATTTTTGAGACATTTAATGCTGTATGAACGTATTTGGTTTGGCTGAGTTGAAATCAGTTCTGTCCAGAGCACCTTCCATAGTGCTGTGTTTTGAAGTGCTGTAGCTGGGTGTCAATAACACACCAGAATGTTGGCTACTACTGAGCCAAGCACCAAAACTGCCTTTCCAGCATTTCCCCACACACTACAGCAATAGGCTGAGTGATGGGCAAGATCTTGGGAGGGGACACAGCTGGGCCAGCTGACCTAAACTGACCAAAGGGATATTCCATGCCACATGACATCAGATCAGATATAAAAGCTGAGTAAAAGAAGGAAGTGTGGGAGCATTTGTTGACGTATCTCATGTATTGAAGCCCTGCTTCCTGAGAAGTGACTGAACATCCTTCTGCTGATAGGAAGCGGAGGGTAACATCTTTGTTTGCTCTTGCTTTTGCACGTGGCCTTTGCTTTTGCTTTTCATCCTATCAAATTGCTTCTATCTTGATTCACAGACCTTTGGTTATTTTTCTCTCTCCCCTGTCCATCTAAGAAAGAGAGGGATAGAGCAGCGTTGGTAGGCATCTGGTCCTCAGCCAAGGCTGAATGACTACAATGATTTACTCCTTTTCAACCACTAACATGTTCTTCTGCAGTGTTGTTTTTGATCAGACTACAGAAAAAAAGACACAAGCCTAGTGACTGCCATATTCAAAGCCTTTCCTCTTCATTTGATTAAAGCTCAGTGAGCCACAAATTGTGAACTGCCATTATTTACAGTTGAAACTGCAGTTTGCACAAATATGAGCTAAAATACAGTCATTATATTGAGTAAAACAGATTAACATAGCTGTAAACCGTAGACTGTAGATGGTGGTTTGTTAAATTCTCCAGTTCTCCCATGCTTTGATCTCTCTTTCTTAGATTTTACTTTTTCTTTTTAAAAGTTCTGTCAGGTATGGGATTATTCTGTGTGTTTGGTGTTCCTGCTTCTAATGTGGGAGACTTGATTTGAGGCACAAAATGAGCATAGTAATACACTTTGACTTTAATGTGAGTGCAACATAATGATTATTTTTCTCTTGCTTTTTATCAAACCTCCTTCTATGATACCTGTATAAACTAGGTGAAGAAAAGGCTATGGTATGATCTAAGTTTATTCTACAGAAATGCCCTGTTAAAGCTCTTTGTTTGAAAATCACAAGCTGAAATGTTGTAATTACTTTCAAACTCTTCCTTTTTAAATCACAGGATCACAGGATGTCAGGGGTTGGAAGGGGCCCAAAGAGATCATCAAGTCCAACCCCCCTGCTAGAGCAGGACCATGCAATGTAGCTCAGATCACAGAGGAATGCATCCAGACAGGTCTTGAAAGTCTCCATAGAAGGAGACTGCACAACCTCTCTGGGGAGCCTGTTCCAGTGCTCTGTGACCCTTACAGTAAAGAAGTTCCCCCTTGTGTTGAGGTGGAACATCCTGTACTGCAGTTTATATCCGTTGCCAGGCCCCCCCCTTTCTTGACACCCAGCCCTCAGATATTTATAGACATTTATTAAATGACCTCTAAATCTTCTCTTCTCCAGACTAAAAAGCCCCAGGTCCCTCAGTCTCTCCTCATAAGGCAGTGCTCCAGTCCCCTAATCATCCTGTTGCCCTCTGCTGGACCCTCTCCAGCAGATCCCTGTCCCTCTTAAACTGGGGAGCCCAAAACTGAACACAGTATTTAAGATGAGGTCTCACCAGGACAGAGTAGAGACGGAGGAGAACCTCCCTTGATCTGCTGGACACACTCTTCCTGATACACCCCAGGATCTTCTTGGCCACAAGGGCACATTGCTGTGCCATGGTTAACTTGTTATCCACCAGGACCCGCAGGTCCCTCTCCATAGGACTGCTCTCCAGCAGATCACCTCCCAGCCTGTACTGGTGCAGTTTATTATTCATCCCCAAGTGCAGGACTCTGCACTTGTTCTTGTTGAACCTCATTTGGTTCCTCTGTGCCCAGCTCTCCAGTCTGTCCAAGTCTCACTGGATGACTGCACAGTCTTCAGCTGTATCAGCCAATCCTCCCAGTTTGGTGTCATCAGCAAACTTTCTGAGCAGACACTCTGTGCCCTCATCAATGTCATTGATGAAGGTGTTGAACAGCATCAGACCCAGCACTGATCGATTGAGGAAGTATCAGAGAATCACAGAATGTTAGAGTTGGAAGGGACCTCAAATGATCATCCAGTCCAATCCCCCAACCAGAGCAGGATCACCTATACCAGATCACACAGGAATGCATCCAGGCAGATATTGAGTATCTTCAGAGAGGGAGACTCCACAACCCCTCTGAGTAGCCTATTGCAGTGTTCTGTCACCCTCACAGTGAAAACCTTTTTCAGCATGTTTACATGAAACTTCCTATGCCTCAACATAAACGTTTAAGTCAGAAGAAGAAACCCTTTGCAGTTGTGCATACTGTGAATCCTACCAGAAATAAATGAAACCACATTAAACAAAATGGTGCAGAAAGAATTGAACATGAATAAGTTACTACATAAGTTACTATATGATGTTACAACCCTGTGGGTAAGAACCTTATCTGTCTACCTATTTTCTGATGTTTATGGCATCTGGAGTTTGGTAATAATGTCAAACATTTTATGTTTTGGCTTTATACTTATTAAAAGAGACACAGTTTTCACTTTATACACCAATTTATTTAGCAGTACATTTGCAAAAGGAGCTAAGAGGAGAGTAAAGCCATCAAGACTTCCTGCCTGTATCTTGCCAGCAAATATCTTTGTATCTTTGGGCATCTTCACTTGAGTAATAAGTTTAGTTTATTCTCATACAAAAGGTTTCCCTACAGCAGGGTTGTATTTTGACTAAATTTTTCCAAAGGGCGTAATTTACCAGTCTGATACCTATGTATAATTTGATTCTTTGCAACAGAAATCCTACCTTTTCCTTCCTGAACAAAAACTGGGGTATTTCTGTGACCATGCTTGTTATCCTTGCATCTGCAGGGCCAGTCTAAGACTATCAATATGTTCATTTGTGTTTAATAAACCCAAAACGTGTGTGATCAGTGAATTAATTGTGGTTTGAAAATCATGGGAATACGTATCAGGAGATAGTTTAAACATGCCCCATTTCTTTTAGAGAAAGGGAACTATGGAATGAGCAGTTAGATCAGTTAGGTTGAGGTAGGTCCAAGTACAGTGAGGCTAAACTGGGCATTATGAATGTTACCCAAGGTATATGTCCATTGCAGAACAGGCACTGGGTTGTAGCTGCTTCCTGAAAAGCTGTTGGTATATCTCACTCTGAGTTCTGCCACCAAAGAACTAAACCTTGGTGTTCCATCAACAGTTGTTTGCCTGCTAAAAGCACTCATGCACTATCTCCAGCAACCCAGTACGCACAGGGTAGAGGACTCCTTGTTTTCAAAACTACTTTCTCTTCCCTAGTAACACATTCACTTCCATCATGTGCAGTGCAGCAAGAGCTTGCAATGTGGTAAATATAGAGCCAGAATATTTATCATCCATTACACTTTTGTATGTATTCTACTTTCTCAGTCTCAGTAACACCTTCCCTTCTTTTTTTTTCTTTAAAATTGTTTTTTTTCTTACTATATACTTATAGTAAGAAAAAAAATATATATACTCTATATATATATAGAGAGAGTATATATAGAGAGAGTGTATATATACACTATATATATAAAGAGTAAATTAGTCTAGCTCACACAAATACGTTTCTTTAAATATTGTCCTTTAGGCATATTCATGTGATTTTGATTTTCAAGTATTATAATTATCTAAAAAGTAAAAGTAATGATAATGTAAAATATTTACTGTTTGGAGTGTCTCAGGAGTTGCATTTGGTTTAGAACAGCAGTTATCTGTGGCTTCTCTTAGTTCCACTTTCTCATGTCTTCAGAGTGGCTTGCTTTGCCCGCAGCACTGTCATAGTTTTACCTTTGATTTTCATGACTAACATCTTGCTTCTGGCATGTTTCCTCCTGATGGGCTGTAGAAAAAGAAGGGAGTATGCAGATGTAGGAAAAGAAGAGTAGCTTGAAAATACTTGGAACTATTAGTAATAGAAGAATAGAAAGCAGGTTTGCTTTACTGATGCATTAAGAAAAAATATCTATGGTAGCTATGTGCACGTTGAACAGAAAATTAAGGTCTTTCTTTCAGTTAAATGATAATCACTTACAGATACCACCTAGGAACTGGCAACTTGGTTTCAGCCAGGTACTGCTGTTGTTGGTTGTATTCTCATAAATTTACTATAGATGCATAAAGTAATTGAACACTTAGGGGAAAAAAAATAAAGTGGATGCTTCAACAGACTTTTTGTCATTGTACTGCAAGAGGCAGTAATCTGTGAGCAAAACCAACAAATAATACAAAGAAATGTTTTTACTCAGCAGACAATGAAATTCCTCATTGCCAAAGTATATTTTTCTGTTCCAAACCTAGGTAAGGCTGGATGTGTCCACACATTCCATTCCCCTAGAAGTGCCTGTTAAGCACTTGTAAAAGATGAGAGGAGTTTGTTGTTGTTTATTTGTTACTTGGGGCTTTTTTACCTGTGAGGCAAAATGCTTTTTCATGCTTACAGCAGTCCTCAATGTCTCCAGAAATAGAGAGGTTATGAGAGGGAAAGGGGAGGGAGAATATGCTGTTTAGGGTCTGGTACTTCTTCATTACCAAGTCTTGTCCATTACTGAGTCTTGTCCCTTTCTTTGCACAGCATCTAGTACTTAGTGCTGGCTGTGAAAGCAAGAGGATTGGTCTTCCTTCTTAGGAAAGCTACTCAGTTTCTGTGTCTTCAGTTGTGCACTAATATGCAATTACTGAAGCCTTATAATGAAAGAATAAAGGAATAAAAGCTGAATTGCAAACCCAGGAAGTTCTCACTGAAAGCCCTGGAATTTCACCTGGATTCATAATGATGATAATAGTGAGAAACTTTGAATGTTGCCAGTGAAATTACAGATTAAATTATTGCTGTATTAGAAAAGGGCAACTAAGTGCTTAATAGTAATCCGTTACTAAAGGTTCTCAGGGCAGTTCAAGGCAAGGTTGGATGTGGCACTTGGTGCCATGGTCTAGCCTTGGGCACTGTGGTAAAGGGTTGGACTTGATGATCTGTGAGGTCTCTTCCAACCTTGGTGATACTGTGATACTGTGATACTTTTTAAATGGTAAAACATTGGAAGTTCACAGATTAAATTTCATTTTCTTTGCCAGTGAGGGACAAATATAGCTAGTACCTTAAAGCTAACACATCTCCAGCCACTCGGAGTGGCTGGAGAGCAGCCAAACAAAAAGGGATCTGGGGGTGCTGATTGATATCCACCTGAACATGAGCCAGCAGTGTGCCCAGGTGGCCAAGAGAGCCAGTGGCATCCTGGCCTGCATCAGGAATGGTGTGGTCAGCAGGAGCAGGGAGGTCATTCTGCCCCTGTACTCTGCACTGGTTAGACCACACCTTGAGTACTGTGTTCAGTTCTGGGGCCCCCAGTTTAGGAGGGACATTGAGATGCTTGAGCGTGTCCAGAGAAGGGCGACGAGGCTGGTGAGAGGCCTTGACCACAGCCCTACGAGGAGAGGCTGAGGGAGCTGGGGTTGTTTAGCCTGGAGAAGAGGAGGCTCAGGGGAGACCTTATTGCTGTCTACAACTACCTGAGGGAAGGTTGTGGCCAGGGGGAGGTTGCTCTCTTCTCTCAGGTGGCCAGTGCCAGAACAAGAGGACACAGCCTCAAGCTACACCAGGGGAAATTTAGGCTCGAGGTGAGGAGAAAGTTCTTCACTGAGAGAGTCATTGGGCACTGGAATGGGCTGCCCGGGGAGGTGGTGGAGTCGCCGTCCCTGGAGCTGTTCAAGGCAGGATTGGACATGGCACTTGGTGCCATGGTCTAGCCTTGAGCTCTGTGGTAAAGGGTTGGACTTGATGATCTGTGAGGTCTCTTCCAACCTTGGTGATACTGTGATACATTATTTGATCATGTAGGAATGATGTGACCATCAGCCAATTCTGTTTCTTCTGGGGACATTAGGGGGGAAAAAGTCTTTTTTTCAGGGTAGTGATGTTCTGAATTTACTTGGTAGCCAAAGAGTGCTGCATTTTTATTAGCAAAGAGAAAACACTACATGAAAGTCACCCTAAGTGTTCTCTTTACAACAGAAAGTTATTGCTAGTTATTGTGAAAATTAATTCCTCAGGGGGGCTTTTGTGTGAGGACTAAATGCAAAATAAAGACTGTTTGTCCAGAAAAAAATTACTTTGTCAATAAAGCTGAGTTTCCCACGTGATTATTTAAGGCAAGTGTTGGACAAAGAAGATTTTTGTGATAACCTTGATTGAATTAGCTAGCATGGACCCAAACACTGCATCATAGTGAGTGTATGGCAGGGCAAACAGCTCACTTTCTGGTCCATGTGATGTTTGGGTGTGTCACTCCACACCCTAGCTATTGGCTTGGATTTTCTTAGGAATGGTCTTCATGCTAGGAGTCGGTTTGAGTAGTTTGCTAAGCTTTATAAAAGACTGGGTCTAACTGGCATTTAACCTGAGACTTTTTTCTTTCAGGTGATAAAACTTAGGATACTGAACTAGTATACTAAGTCTTGTACAGGCCTTTTGCAGCAACTGCACTGCCTGCTGCTGGAAATGGGGCTGTGGCAACTGCTTCTTTGCAGATGCTGTAGTTGCCTTTAAACTGCCCTCAGTGCAGGTGGTGCTCTGGGTGCCTGCTGCATGCAGAGGTGGGAGCTTTCACCCTCTTCTGCCCAGGCAGTACTGAGATTAGGCCTGCAACTCAGTCTGACTGACAGCTCCACTTTCCTTGGGCTGCTGAAGCCTGGCACGCTCTGCTGCATGTACCTCTGTGTCTTACCTTCTGCTACAGCAAGCCATAAAAGCTGTTTTCTGGCTAAAAAGCAGGAAAGCTTTTTCTCTGCTGATCAGAGCAGCTTTCACATTGCCACTTTATACTGCGATTACGATTCTCTTGGTTTTACCCCTTCTCAGCAGCCTGAGATCGGCACCACAGTGCCTTTTACTCATGCACAAGTCCTTAGTGATTTTGAGCACCTTTATCCTATGCAAGCCATTGTTCTAACTCCATTTTTGCACCTGCTAATCTGGCAGTAATGGTAGTCTCCAGAATGGCAGTTAGTGAATGAAAGAAGGTTGCACTGTGTGACAGAGCAACAGCCTTGCCTTAAACTTGTCTCTGCATGCTCCTTTACACCACCACCCCTTATTTTCAGCTACATGTTAGTCTGTAGGTAACAAAAGAGTAAACCACTCTATGTAAACACTAGTGACAAGTCTCTACTTGCTGCCAATTCTTGACTTCTTTTGTTGTTCCTTTTAAGAAGTCACTAATCACAGTTTTAATTTAGAAATATGTGCACTCTGGGACTGCTAAAATCCCAGTGTATGGTACTAACACATCTGTCTTTTCCATGGTCCTTGGATATCTTCAGGCGTGAAAGTATATGGACTTTGATGATCTGGACGAGGGGATTGGGTCCAGCATCAGTATGTTTGCAGATGACACCAAGCTAGGAGCAGGTGTTGATCTGTTGGAAGATAAGAGAGCCCTACAGAGGGACCTGGACAGGCTGGATGGGTGGGCAGAGGCCAATGGGATGAGATTTAACAAGGCCAAGTGCAGGGTTCTGCATTTTGGGCACAACAACCCCAAGCAGCACTACAGGCTGGGGACAGAGTGGCTGGAAAGCAGCCAGGCAGAGAGGGACCTGGGGGTACTGATAGATAGTAGGCTGAAGATGAGCCAGCAGTGTGCCCAGGTGGCAGAGAGAGCCAACAGCATCCTGGCCTGGATCAGGACCAGTGTGGCCAGTAGGACAAGGGAGGTTATTCTTCCCCTGTACTCAGCACTGGTGAGACCACACCTTGAGTCCTGTGTCCAGTTCTGGGCCCCTCAATTCAAGAGAGATGTTGAGATGCTGGAACGTGTCCAGAGAAGGGCAACAAAGCTGGTGAGGGGCCTGGAGCACAAACCCTATGAGGAGAGGCTGAGGGAGCTGGGGTTGTTTAGCCTGGAGAAGAGGAGGCCCAGGGGTGACTTCATTGCTGTTTACAACTACCTGCAGGGACATTGTAGCCAGGTGGGGGGTGGCCTCTTCTCCCAGGCAACCAGCAATAGAACAAGGGGACACAGTCTCAAGTTGTGCCAGGGGAGGTCTAGGCTGGATGTTAGGAGGAAGTTCTTCCCAGAGAGAGTGATTGGCATTGGAATGGGCTGCCCAGGGAGGTGGTGGAGTCACCGTCCCTGGAGGTGTTCAAGAAAAGGCTGGATGAGGCACTTGGTGCCATGGTCTAGTTGACTAGATAGGGCTGGGTGCTAGGTTGGCCTGGATGATCTTGGAGTTCTCTTCCAACCTGGTTGATTCTATGTACATGAATATCTTCTTATATTATCCCGTTGCTTGTGTTAGTACCACTTAAAAGTTGAAAAAGCAGCATTTGTGTTCTCAGAGACAGAAGGTATATTGCAAGGCCAAGTCTACACCTCAGTGCCTAAATGTCACTTTTTCTGGTCTACCATATAAAAAGTAGATGCTACAAAGACTTTTGAATCACTGTACGGTTCTTTGTTGATGTAGCATGTATTAATTGAACTTTATTTTCTTTTGCCTATTCAACTATCATCACATTAATGCTAATTAATGCTGTCACAAAATGCCTTTCTAAGGTCAGATAGTCAAACATTCCAAGAAAGGAAATACTTTCATATGCCTGTAAACAAGGGAAGAGGCAGCAGCAGCATTTGTTAAGGTGTACTTTGCTGGAAATACTTGTTTCTTGAATAACCTACTATATATGTTGATATCATAGCACTAGTTTCAGCTTGAAGAAAAGACTGTGAGAGAACTAATAATATCTTCTTGCAGGAGAAACGTGTTTGAAAATATCAGCCATGACTCATTCTAAAACTCAGAACTCTTGTGTAGCTCTGTTTGGTTTTGTGAGTCTAATGAGACCATTAGGACTGTCCAGTTGGATATCTCTGTCAAAAGGGCAAGAAGCTGTAAGAGGGAAGAGTTGGTTTGTGTTTGATCAGAATTTACAACAGGCTGATAGTCACTAGGTTACTAGAGATAAGACCTGGGGAAAACAGGGCTTGCAAGTATGCACATGATGAGCAGCAGGGAAAGATGTTATGCAATAGATTCTGAAATAAAGGAGGAGCTCCACTCTCCTTTGTTTGGCCTTCTGGAAGTCCTGCCATACATCACAGAATTTCGAACCCATATATATATTAAGGGTTGGACTTGATGATCTGTAAGGTCTCTTCCAACCCTGATGATACTGTGATACTGTGATATACCAAGAGCCTAGGTAGCTGGGTTGGAGCAGCACCAGGCTTACCACCATGACGGTGCGGTGTCCGATGGGGACTCCCATCTCAGATAAGTGCCTGGCAGCTCTGTCATCTGCCCATCTCAGGAGTATTGCTGGTCAGTTGGATAGGGTGACTATAACCTGCTCTCTGATCAATAGAGTTACTTGGCATTCTTTGTCATATCTTATTCAGCATTGTAGTTTCCAGCATGTTGTTCTCTCTTATGATTCTAGTACTTAAACTACAGTAAAGTGTTGGAACTGTACCCAGAGGGGGTACCCTTGTGTGTGTATGCATTTCCTGGACCTTAAAGAACCCACTGGAACAGAAGCAACCTCATCACTCATGTAGGCTCTGAAGTGACACAGAGTGAGCCAGATATTGGCCATCACTGTTGTCAGGTCTCTAAATTCCATGATGCTCCCTCCAAGTCTTAACAGGGATATCTACTGAACTAGCTTTAACTTGATGTTATTTTTAGAACAAATTACATTGATTGCATACTATTTCAAAGGCCCCAAGTAGTAAAGTACACAATTAAGATGCTTGTCTGACTAGTTTTATTTTTCTTTATGATTTTAGATATAAAATCTTAACTATTTGTTTTCCAGACTCTTCTGACAAAGATTTTGGTCCTACTCTGGGATTGAAGAAGTCCAGCTCTCTCGAGAGTCTTCAGACTGCTGTGGCTGAAGTTAGGAAGAATGAGCTCCCTTTTCACAGACCCAGACCTCATGTGGTCCGTGGCCGGGGGTGTAATGAGAGTTTCCGAGCTGCCATTGACAAGTCTTATGATGGTCCTGAAGATGGAGAGGAGGGTATGTTGCTAACGACATATTTCTTGAGGGAGCCACCTCCAATTAGCACTGCTGAGAGCCAACTCAATAAACACATCAGCAACTAATTTAGTCAAATTGAAACTGATCACATTTTAAAAGCATCTTCTGAATAGAGCTGTCTTTGCTGTAGCCTATCCAACCTTGATGGGGATGTAAAGGCTTTCACTGATCTCCTTTGAGGCAGGGTGGAGTTGGAGGACTTAGTATTCAATCCTTAAACAATTATACTTTTTTACTTCAAGAAGCAGCTGACTTAGATTATGTTTAAAATTGTATTATTTTTTGTTTTACAGAGCTGTCTACAATTCTGCCTCCTCTGACCTGAAAATTTGTTTCCTATTATAGGCAAGGCAGAGTGTATTGGTAGCACCCTGCTGCTCATTCTCTCACTGTGATCTTACAGACTCTGGTTTGCAAGTGTGTTTCTTTTAGCATAAAACTTTCCTTGGTTCCTGAACTCCCTAAAGAGAAATAAGATTCCAAGGAGTGAATGAGATAATTCGTTACATGGGTTGCTTATGGCAGTCACCAGAATTTCTTTTTGAATTAAGCTCTCACTGCATCCCAGCATGTCAGTTTTCCCAAGCTGATGGAGGCTAACAAGGTAGATTTCAAACAGAATAGTGTTTTACCATGTCAGGATTTTTGTATCAGGAATAATAACTAGAAAAGAAGTCATTAAAGTATCTCTATATTTAATTTACAGTATAAAGCTGCTTGAATTCACTAGATATGTTTAGTCTGCTGGGGAGGAATAATAAACTGCACCAGTACAGACTGGGAGGTGATCTGCTGGAGAGCAGTCCTATGGAGAGGGACCTGGGGGTCCTGGTGGATAACAAGTTAGCCATGGCACAGCAACGTGCCCTTGTGGCCAAGAAGGCCAGTGGGATCCTGGGGTGTATTAGGAAGAGTGTGTCCAGCAGATCAAGGGAGGTTCTCCTCCCTCTCTACTCTGTCCTGGTGAGACCTCATCTTAAATACTGTGTTCAGTTTTGGGCTCCCCAGTTTAAGAGGGACAGGGATCTGCTGGAGAGGGTCCAGCAGAGGGCTACAAGGATGATTAGGGGACTGGAGGGCATGGCTTATGAGGAGAGACTGAGGGACCTGGGACTTTTTAGTCTGGAGAAGAGAAGGCTGAGAAGGGATTTAATAAATGTCTATAAATATCTGGGGGCTGGGTGTTAGGAGAGGGGGGCCTGGCTCTGCTCACTTGCTCCCTGTGATAGGACAAGGAGCAATGGATATAAACTGCAGTACAGGATGTTCCACCTCAACACAAGGAGGAACTTCTTTACTGTAAGGGTCACAGAGCACTGGAACAGGCTCCCCAGAGAGGTTGTGGAGTCTCCTTCTCTGGAGACTTTCAAGGCCTGCCCGGATGTGTTCCTCTGTGATCTGTGTTAGATAGTATTGTCCTGCTCTGGCAGGGGGGTTGGACTCAGTGATCTCCTTGGGTCCCTTCCAACCCCTGACATCCTGTGATCCTGTGCTTTTTAAGTTATTCAGTTGAATGAGTAAGTGTGAGTCATTTGAGCACTTCATACACACTTATGCTGTGTTTCATGTGTTTGCGTTTTGGTGGCCCCTGGCTATACTCACTGTTTCTTTTGCATTCTGTGCAGATGGTTTCTCTGATAAAAGTTCTCACTCTGGTCAAGAAGCTCAGAACTTGGAATCTCCCTCTCCAGGGAACCCTGAAATAGAAGATGCTGAATCCAAAGCAAAAAAGGAAAAAAAAAATAGAGAGAAAGAGAAGAAAAAGGAAAAGGGCAAATCTAAAATCAAAGAGAAGAAGAGGAAGGAAGAGAATGAAGATGTGGAAAAGAAAAAGAAGAAAGGCTTTGGTGTCATGTTGAGGTATGGCAATTTAGTAAGGAAAACAGTCACCCATTCTCATTATAACATAGGAGACAACTGATACTCTTTAAAAGCAGTGGAGAAATTATTTCACTTGGACTCAAAATAATGTTTATGTTATTTAAAAAGAAAGCAGTTTATACTTTTACACCAAACTTGTAGCTGAGGCAGAAGACATTTGGCAGATAAAATGTCTTTTTGTGCCTTTGAAATTCATACCCATATGTCAGAAAAGATTCAAGGTTTCAGGCTGAAAACAAGAGTGTGTCGAGGGGGAAGGCTTTGTGGGGAATATTTCTGAGTAATACATGTCCCACTCTCAGACATTTACCTTCTCTTTCCTTGCTTATCTGCTTCCTTTATGAGCTTTAGGGAGAGCAAGGTTACTTGGGTAACTGTAAACAGTGATCAAATCTTTGCTTCATAGCTTCAGCTGTTGCCTCCAGCGGTCTAAAGCTCACTGTCCTGCCCTTTGGTGCCATAGGTGCTCTGTTGCTGTCACTGCTGCCTCTGGTACCTGTTTACTTTATTGAGGGTTAAAGTATTTTCTTTTAAGTAGATCTCTGCAGTTAATTTGCAGTATGTGAATGAAATTTAATGATCACCTGGAGGAAGTTAAGACTGTATGACCGTGTTACTTGTGGCACTGAACACTTAATGTTAGTTTTAGGGGGCTGTTGGTGTTTCTTTGCATGCTGTATTGTAGACAAGCCAGATACATATAGAAGACACAATCACTGCATTTAAGCAGTAATCAAAGAAATTCAGCTGCCAGATCGTTCACTTGTAGTGACACTCATTAGGACAGTGATATGTGAACTCATTGCATTGCAACTTTCTGTTGGTGTGTTCTCTGGAGTCAAACAGCTTACGTTATATACACACATATTTTAGCTGACTTTATTCCCTGTATCTTGTATCATCAACAGCAATCCTCAAATTTGTCCTATCAGCTTTTGAACACTATAGAGATATTGTAAAAAATAGAGAGAGATGCTTGTGTACCAAATTTGCATGACTTCAGCAGTTGTTAGTCTTCATGAGATGAAGGTGTGTGGGTGTAGCAGTCTGCATTCAAATGGGGCTCTTTAGGAATGCCAAGGAAGCACATACACCTGTGCATTGCACCTGCATTTGTGTTCATGCTGCTAAAGCAAAAAAGAGGCTTAACATGGAACAGTAGTCAAAACACTGAATAATTAGGAGGGTGACTTCAATGACTCTCTTGTGTATCTTAAGCTTTATGTCTGTTTTCATTATTTTTGACTTTTTGGCTTGAATAGGGCTGTTGGAAAGGCAAGGAAATGACAGAGAGGTCTGACAAAACCATAAGTATTCCGTTTTGTGTATCGCTGGCAAATTCTAAGTTTGAAGTGCAAAATCTTGCTTTTGGGGGTGTGATGCCTGAGCCAGAAGAAATATGGGATGACATCAGAATCGAAAACAAGAGATTGTAGTTGACAAAAAAATCTGATAATGATCCATGTGCAAAGCTGGGAACAATAGGTTACCATTCATAGTAGTTCTCTCCTTCAGAATACATTTCACATGTTGGTAGTACATGAGCTTTATACATCTGTTCTTTTCAGAAGCTTGCTTTTTATTTAGATTGATAGGCTCCCCAGCAGACAGTAATTGTTAGTAATGTTTGTTTATCTGTATGGCAGCACAGAATGGGTATTTCCATCCCATGCCATTGAAAATCTCTGTAAGGCACGCAAAAATGGAAGCAACAGGTTATTATGAATAGAGCAGGAGTTATTTGTAAGAGCTAATGGTTCAGCTGGGAGTTTTCTGTGTCTTCCTCATTGTTTCTTCCTAGAATTTATAAAATTATTCTTGAAAACAAGTTCCTTCGTGAGAAGGTAATAATCCTAGGGAATCCTACCATGATAAAGTGAAGGAAAGGTAAAGACTGTAAAGACTGAATGATATCATAGAATCATAAAGGGACCTCAAAGATCATCCAGTTCCACTCCCCCACCATAGGCAGGGACAGCTCCCACTAGAACAGGTTGCTCAAGGCCTCATCCAACCTGGCCTTGAACACCTCCAAGGGAGGGAGCATCCACAACCTCCCCAGGCAACCTGTTCCAGTATTTCACCACCCTCACTGTAAAGAACTTCTTCCTAATATCTAGTTTCAATATCCCCTCTTCCAGTTTAAACCCATTACCCCTTGTCCTGTCATTACAAGACCTTGTAAGTAGTCCTTCCTCAGCCTTCCTGTAGGCCTGCTTCAGGTACTGGAAGGCTACTATAATGTCTCCTCAAAGCCTTCTCTTCTCCAGACTGAAGAGCCCCAGCTCTTATAGCCTGTCCCCATAGCAGAGGCACTACAGCCCTCTGATCATCTTCATGCCCCTCCTCTGGACTCGCTCCAACAGTTCCAAGTCCTTCCTGTGTTGGGGGCTCCAGAGCTGTACACAGTACTCCAGGTGGGGTCTGACAAAAACAGACTAAAGGGACAGAATCTCCTCCCTTGCCCTGGTGGCTACACTTCCCTTCATACAACCCAGGACACAGTTGCTGTCTGGGCTGCACATGCACACTGCCAGCTCATGTTGAGCTCATCGACCCCCAGGTCCTTTTCCTCAGGGCTGCTCTCCAGCCATTTGCCATCCAGCCTGTATCTGTGCTTGGGATTGCACCGACCCAGGTGCAGGACCTTACACTTGGCCTTGTTGAATTTCATGAGGTTGGCCTGGGCTTCTGCTATAGCTTCTGCTATTTTTTTGTGGGCTTTGTGTGCTTCACCTACCTGACCAGGAGATCTGTAGCAGACTCATACTATGATGTCACCTTCCTGTCCCTTCCCTTTAACCTTTAGCCATAAGCTCCCTGTTTTTGCGTTGCTCATCCCCAGGTGGAGCTCCATGGACTCTAGTTGATCATTGATGTAGAGGGCAACAGCCCCTCCTCTTTACTCTTGCCTGTCCCTCCTGAAGAGTCTATGACCATCTATCCCCAAGCTCCAACCATGAGATCCATTCCACCATGTTTCAGTGATGCCAATGACATCATAACCCTATATCAAACAGTGCAAGTTTACAAAAGACCTGGAAACATGTGTCCTGCTCAGGATGAGCAAAACCAGGCAGGTGCTCTTTCAGGGAGAAACTGCTGTGGATGACATAGAAATCCAAAAATAATTTGAACATCTTAAAAGAAAAAATAGGAGACTACTCAAGGAACTTACTGAATAAATACCAGAGATACTTTTCAATATGGAGTTTTGGAGTGATGTGAGGAATGAGGAGTGTCAGGAAGCATAGGGAGGAGACAACTGCAATAAGAAGGTTTGAATGATCAAGTATTTTAGCAGCATGGATGGAAAGCAACAGCCAGATTTTTTATGACATTGTGGAGATAAAATTGGCATGTTTTACTAGTAGAACATCTGTGGAAGGAAACAGCGGCTGAGGAGAATGAAGTTGTGAGCTTCTGCAGCAAGCAAGGTGACTGCTAATTCCTGGTGGTTTAAGAGAAAGAAATAGAAGTACTCAGAAACAGAGATGAGCTCTGTTTTTTACTTTATGAGTTTAAGTGGGAAGGGGAACCTGCCATAGAAGGCATTAGAAATATAAACACCATAAGGGAGCAGAAAGCTGGATGGAGAAGGAAATCTGTAGTGTAGCTTTTGTAAATATGATAGAAGTTACACAGTGATCCCCCATGTGAGAGACCACCAAAATGAGGAACAAGGACCAGAGCCCCAGATAGAGTGACAGTAGAGACAGACCTAAGAGGAAAGATGTTAGGAAAGGTATATTCCAGTGGAAATAGAATGTATCTGCCTGGGACTGGGTGATGCCATGACTTTTTTAAACTAGTGCCCTGACTGCAGCCATGTAACTAATAGATCTTACAAAGAGCTGGAACCCCACACTGGTACTTTCATACCGTTTGTAATTTGTGGGCTGCTTTATTCAGAGAAATTTCAGTGGATGCAGCCACACAGGAAAACAGATTTGCTGAATCCATGTCAAGACTGGATCGAGATAAATAGGAAATTATCATTTGTGGCCAGCTCCAGGACCAGAAGGACAGTGAAAATATTTTTGAGGTATTGCCAGAAAGCTCAGTGCAAATAAAGACACGTGCACTTTCTTACAATTGACTAGAGGTCATGTATAAAGAACAAAAGAAAGCAGAATTGGAGGCTGATGCAGCTGCTGGAAGTGTCACACTTGTCTGTGGTGGGGGGTTTTGTGCTATACCTTTTGGGTCATCTGTATAGCTATGATGAGTTTTTGTGTGATAGTATGTCCACGTGAATTAGCTTGTTTCTGTCTTATAATCAATAACAAAGCATTTTTAAGATATTAAAGCAAAACCCAAGTATTTATCTGTAGTACCAGAAGCACTGAGCTTTAGTCTTCTGTGTCTGAGATTTTTGAACATATTGGAATTGCTCCTGCATTGGGGTTTTACTTTTTTTTTAATTTAACAACAGAAAATAGCAAAGCTGTTAGCAGTTGCTAACAGATTTCGCTTAGTGCCTCATCTGTTGCTCAGCTGCTATTTACTTGTAGTTCCTGGTCTTTTTTTACACATATGAAGGAAAAAAAAAACCTCTTTACTTTCCTGCTAAGCTTTTCCTGGATTGAAGCTTTTTTTAGGTGGATGTGATTCAGGGAGACCATCAAAAAATCATGTTTTTATTTTTTTAAATCATTGTGGTTTTTTAAATCCTTTTGTTTCACCCAGTATTAACTGGAACTCTTGGCTGCATCAATTTGATGACTGTGGCACTTAGAGGGAATGACACAGAGGAAGAGGATGGGTTTGAAGCAGAAGATGAGAGCACACAAGGGTGTGCTTGGGTAAGAGAAGGGCAAGAGAGTGGTGAAGTGTTGATATAGATTGTCCAAGGCAGTGGTGGAGTCACCGTGCCTGGGGGAGTTGAAGAAGGATGTGGATATTGCGCTTCAGGACATAGTTTAGTGTTCCTGGTAGCTGGGTGATGGTTGGACTGGATGACCTTCCAGGTCTTTTCCAACCTTCTTGATTAGGAGGAAGTTCTTCACAGAGAGAGTGATTTCCCACTGGAATGGGCTGCCCAGGGAGGTGGTGGAGGCACCGTCCCTGGAGGTCTTCAAGAAAAGACTGGATGAGGCACTTGGTGCCATGGTCTAGTTGACTGGATAGTGCTGGGGGATAGGTTGGACTGGATGATCTTGGAGGTCTCTTCCAACCTGGTTGATTCTATGATTCTATGATGATTCTAGAGCAAAGGAGATTAGTATACTGGAGATTTGAAATGCAGATGTACTGGTTATTAGTGATTAGCTAAATCTCTGTAATCCAAAGTACCATTCCACTTCAGTGCAGACTGAACAGTGTTTGTTTTCTTCTTCTGTTAGTTGTGATGCACATATTTCCTGCATTAGTACTTGATGCATGTTATGTGCTGTCCAAAGAATGACAAAAGTTGACCCTCTGAGCTGTTTGTGTGTGACATTGGCTAAGGAGCATTATGTTTTACTTTTTTTTTTTTCTGAGCACTGGACTATCATAGCTAAATAACCTACTGCTAGACAACAGATAGCAAACTAAATTGAAGTTGTATATCAGGAAACCAGCTATATTAAATATTCTGATGTTTGGTGCTGTGATGAGATGTATGCTGTAGTCTTGGGGAAAAGCAATTGTCTAGCATCTATGCTAAAACTTTTTTGGAAGAGATAAAACACTCAGTTCTGTACCGATATCTAACAGTAGCAAGATTATGCAATGCCACATTAGTTTCTTGATTCATTTGTTTTCTTACTTGGAGCTGAACAATTCTTTTAGGACACTGAGCCTTCTGGACCTCACATGTGCTTCCCTGGACTTTCTGAAGGTATTTTGCATTCTCATGAGAAACACTGTAGTGAAACAGCAGGAACATTTGTGCCTTTGACTAAAGGTAGCATGTGGAATCACTCGTTTGCAACCGTCAGAGTGAACTGTGAGTTGGCTCTGTAGGCTGTTTGTAAGGGTTAACCCATTGGTGCAAGGTGTTTAGAAATAGTTGATGCTGAGCACTAATGCAAAATGCATTATCACTTAGCACTCAGAATGCAAAACTAAAACTAACCAAGAGGTTAATTTAAAAAAAGCCCTAAATAATCATTCCTCAGTTTGCTATGTGGTGAACTCCAGTTTTTGAACTTGTGATCTGTATTTATTTAGTTGTCATGATCTCAAATGCTATGAAAATATTCTTTTCTAACATAGGTAGGCTTGGTGTTGGTTTCTAAATTAAGTTGGCGAAAGACTGAACATTAAAATCACCAGGGGAATGTGGCCTGTGACCTCTGCTATGCAGTGCTGCTCCATATCCTAATCCCATAGCAGTTGTTACAGTCCTGGCATATAATAAACATAAGTCTATGGCTCTCTCGCTACCTTTTACAGATAGTGATTGTAAAAATTCTGGGCAGCCCTTTCAGCTTTATGGGTATGAAGGTAGGTTAGCTAATGGACTGCAGCCACACCAATGGCATTTTAATAGCTCACTCCCTCAGGCAGAGACCAGTAGGCTGAAGTCAGAAATTTTTTTGTGTTATAAAAGTCTAAAGGCAACTTATGTAATAATTGGTGACTCAAAGAGTTTTGCCAAACTGGAGTGCCATGGAAGAACACCTTCTCATTCAGTTTCTTGTTAGCACACTGGATTCAGGATTTAAAAAGCCAACCAAGCTCTATCATAGAAGGCAACTCCTGCGTAGCTGGCTTCACTAGTTCACTAGCAAATATTTCCAAAAATTAATATAGGTGGGAAAATGTCTGTCCCTCACAAGTGCTGCACATCAACCACAGCTTGCATCTCTGTGTATCTGTATATGTAACTCTAAGCCCAGGAAGCAAGAATATAGATGTGCATATTAGTTACATTCGCTTTTTCCTCTTCAGAAAGAGTGCACTTTCCCACATAATAGTTCATCTTAAATTATTTACCTTCCATTTCACAATATAAGCCATGAATATTTTATTTTTGTCCTCTTAATTTGCCAATTTTCCTTTGAGCTAAGTGCCTTAGTGATTTTAATTTTTCATTCTAGTAGGGAGACAGAAATGACCCTTTTTTCATTATTGCTATTATAGGCCTTGTGCTCAGAATGACACTTTCTACAACCACCGCTGTTGAGCCTGTAATGGTATTGCAAAGTAGATGGCATAATATACAGATATTGACTTCCATTAAATATAGCAGTATGATAGCTTATGGAGAGATTTTTTTTCTAGTTCTGTGTTGCCCAGAGAAGTTGAGCATTGTAGAAGAAAAGTTAGCAATATAATGAAGGAATAGCAAATAATAAAGCTGTGATTTGCTGCAGAGAGGCAATATATAGATGGCTTTTTAATATATTTATATGCACATACATATGGTGCTGGAAACCGGAATGGATATGCATAGATGTGAAAAAACAACAACAAACACAACCAATTCAACAAAAGCACACCAAAAACCAGGACTGGATTAAATGATAACTTAATTAGGGTAAAGTTATGTTGGAAATTTTTTTTTCTCAGTAATGAAATTATCTGACATGGATCATGTGTTCGATATGAAGCATCAGTTAATGAGGCAGATGAGTTATTTAGAGGCCTTGATTTCCTTTTGCCTAATAAAATTCTCACTTTTCAAGTAAGCAAATTAGTAAATAAAACTCCCATTTCCTTTGGAGAGCCTGAGAGCTGGAGGGAGAGGAGAAACCTAATCCATTTAATGTATTTTGAGGTTGTTGAATATTTTAAACTATAAAAGGACAAATACTTCAGTTTACATATATAACTTTTCCTCCACATCATCGATTCCTCCTTAGCCACGTTCATCATCAGGCTAAACCAGAGAAAATAAGGGGGTTTTGTACTAAAAATGGTCATGTGGACTGCCTACTAAAGACTTATTTGTTTAATTAAGCATCTGTTCTCTTCTTAATATGCATGCATAAATCTCATTAACGTTAGATGTATGCAAGTGCAATGAAGAAGAATAGACCCCTCACTCTCACTACTGAACTTGGATAACAAGATTTATATTTACTTAACAGATCAGAGCAGAAAGTTCCCTCTGACTATTTAAAAGGACATGAAATTGCAAACTGTTTGCAAGGAGCATGCTTTTTGTCAAACAGTTGCATGTTCACTTCAAGTTGAAATATCATTATTCAAGCCATTAGTAAGGAAAAAAAAAGAGAGAGCAGCAAGCTTGGTCTGTAAGAATTAATTTTGTGCACTAAATTTTGTGACTTGTCTACTTAAATGTGCACTTACCTTTCAATATTGATGTCTGTGCATGTCACACCTGCTAAAATAGAAGTAATGTCCAGATATTTCTTCTAAGTGTCTGTCTCCCCTCTCACAAGAAATGCCTTCTGAAAAAAAAAGTATTAGAAAATGAAGTATATTCTTCATGAATACTGAAAAATGTGGGAGTGTGTTTATCCTTCATTCTCTGTGTTGGGGCTGTTACTTGCTCTGAAATCTTTATCTTATCTGAGGTTAAAACTTGAATTCCAGATTTACCATGTATGTTATTGTGATGGTTTGGGCTCTTACCCGCCCCCCCACACTTTTGAATTTGCCCCAGCTAACTCAGACGGCCTCTGGGAATATAAATGAAGCTATTTATTTTACAGCAGCAAATATACAAGCAGCTATTTACAGTATATACAGTTATATACAGAAATATACAAAGGATAAACAATACAAAAGCACAACTCCCCTCCCAGAAACCTGAGTCCCCAGGAGGGGCTCTCAAACCACCCCAACACCTCCCCCGGCCCTCTCAACCTTACCCCAGTTCTCAGGAAGAAGAGAGGTGCAGCCAAGAGGTTAGGGAGCAAGGTTAGTGGGAGCAAGGTTAATGAGATGTGACCAGGTCTGAAGGCAAAGGCAGAAGTAAAAGACAAAATGGAGAATGTTTACTACTTCTTCCCAGAGTTCTCAGCATAACTGTGAGAGAAGGAGTCACAAGTGTTTTTCATTTCACTGCCTGCTATCTAGTTCTTTTACCAAAACATTCCAGCTTGCTTCAAACTAGCACAGTTATGGTACATTGAGAATTTCTCTGTTCTATGGGTGCATTACTACCTGAAGGGAGGCTGTAGTCAGGTGGGGGTTGGTCTCTTCCCCCAGGCAACCAGCAACAGAAATAGGGGACAGTCTCAAGTTGTGCTGGAGGAGGTATAGGCTGGATGTCAGGAGGAAGTTCTTCCCAGAGAGAGTGATTTGCCATTGGAATGGGCTGCCCAGGGAGGTGGTGGAGTCACCATCCCTGGAGGTGTTCAGGAAAAGCCTGGATGAGGCACTTAGTGCCATGGTCTAGTTGACTGGCTAGGGCTGGGTGCTAGGTTGGACTGGATGATCTTGGAGGTCTCTTCCAACCTCATTGATTCTATGTTTATTGTCAAACATCCTTGAGAATTTAAAGTCATACTCACAAGAATTTGAATTAAGGCTTCCTGAGCTGCATTTTAACCAATAAATACATATTTTAGTCAGGAATGCAGTGTGAAGTATGACTTCTACCTTGAGATAAAGAAAAAACAGTTTTTCTGATTTTCTGTTTCAGTAGTTCTTCTAACATAAACTTGGTAAACGATGGGGCTAGAGGAGAGACAATTAAAAGAGAAATGGTACAGAAGGGGACTCCTGACAGATTCTTTAGCTACAATGTGCTGGCAGGTGCCAGTTTGCTAGGTATTGCCATTAACAGCTATCTGTAGACAAAATTATATGTACTCATCTCACTGAATTATGATTTATGCCAGACAAAGCAGTCAAACCAAAGTAGTATTTATATTAGAATGTAGAGTCATTGATTAAATGCACATGGCATCTCAAATCCAGTTGACATTTTAAGTTGAAATGATTGCAGACATGCAGCCATTTATTTAACTATTACTTTAAAAAATGTGTCTCTACTTGTTATTAATAGAATAAAGTCAGAGCTGGCCAATATTTCAATAGGCTGACCTTTTGTTTTGCTGACATATAAAAGGAACAAAGCTGCTTTTGGAGTAGTCACAATTTCAGAGCATATGAAGTATGCTAGCTTCAGAAAAAACTGACCCCTTTGAACCACTCTGTCTCTTTCTTCCCTCTTCTTTTCCACATGGGATTTTTGAAAGCAAGTGGACAAGAGATGGTTTGGGAGATAGGAAAAGAGAGAGGCTTTGTTTCAGTTGCCTGCTGTGCTACTGATTTCTTAGGTGACACTGGTTAACTCAGCTGCTTTGAGCCACAGTTGTCCTTAAACAGAAGTGTCCCAGTTTGGGGCCATAAGCATCCCTGGGTCTGGAGGACAGAAATTACTGTTACCCCTTTCCAGGAGTAAGAATGAGGATACAGCACACTGATTGGAAGTTTAAAGAGAAATTCTCTTTACAAGAGCATATATACAAAATGAAACCACAGAATCAACCAGGTTGGAAGAGACCTCCAAGATCATCCAGTCCAACCTAGCACCCAGCCCTATCCAGTCAACTAGACCATGGCACTAAGTGCCTCAGCCAGGCTTTTTTGAGCACCTCCAGGGATGGTGACTCCACCACCTCCCTGGGCAGCCCATTCCAATGCCAATCACTCTCTCTGGCAACAACTTCCTCCTAACATCCAGCCTAGACCTCCCCTGGGACAACTTGAGACTGTGTCCCCTTTTCTGTTGCTGGTTGCCTGGCAGAAGAGACCAACCCCCACCTGGCTACAGCCTCCCTTCAGGTAGTTGTAGACAGCAATGAGGTCAGCCCTGAGCCTCCTCTTCTCCAGGCTAAACACCCCCAGCTCCCTCAGCCTCTCCTCATAGGGTTTGTATTCAGGTAGAATAAGTACAAAAACCCTCTGTGCCCAAACTGGCCTTCCAGAATCCTCCACCCCATCCACCCGCAGTTAGCCTGAGGGTAGGCCAAAACTGCCCTCCCCAGCTGGGGCCTACAGGGCCTCAGTGGGCCACAGTCATGCAGCTCAATTGTCTGCTGCCCCCACGAACCATGAGGTAAGAACGCATGCTGTTCTTGGAGAGGAGAAGGGGGAGGAAGGGGGAGGAGAAGGGAGAGAGACCACTCAGGCACTATCTTTTAAGCTATGATACCAAAAGACTGAATAGAATAACAATATTTTAGCCTGGAGAAGAGGAGGCTCAGGGGTGACCTCGTTGCTGTCTACAACTACCTGAAGGGAGGTTGTAGCCAGGTGGGGTTGGCCTCTTCTCCCAGGCAACCAGCAACAGAACAAGGGGACACAGTCTCAAGTTGTGCTGGGGAAGTACAGGCTGGATGTTAGGAGGAAGTTGTTGCCAGAGAGAGTGATTGGCATTGGAATGGGCTGCCCAGGGAGGTGGTGGAGTCACCGTCCCTGGAGGTGCTCAAGAAAAGTCTGGATGAGGCGCTTAGTGCCATGGTCTGGTTGACTGGATAGGGCTGGGTGCTAGGTTGGACTGGATGATCTTGGAGGTCTCTTCCAACCTGGTTGATTCTATGATTCTTTCTGGGGGGGGAGGGAAGAAGAGAGAAAATCAATTGAAAAGGCAGAAGGGAGGCAAGCCTTAGCCCTGTTTGCAAGATCAACCTTCTGTGCCACTGTTACTAAGAACTTTCTGGTAGAATACTGTGTTGTTCACCCCATCTTACTTCTGCTAGTGTGTGAGGTGCCACCAAGCTGGGATTTCCTTCTCTCTGTACCACCTCCTAGCTACAGATACTCTTAGCTTCAGAAATGCAGTTTGGCATCTAACACCTCAGAATTATAGTCCCCTTTCTTTTAACTTGATTTTATGCCTTCTTGATAGAAAAAAAAAAATATGCCTTATTTTATGCCTTCTTGATAGGAAAGAATTCTTTGTCATTTCAAATTTAATGTGAGCATACTATTTTTCCCCCCCTCAACAGATTGTTCATCTTAGTGTCCTTATCTGTCTTCACAGCAGCATCTTCTCTGTTTCACAAAAGCCTGTCCATGGGATATCATCTTTCAGTGAAGCTTAAACCCACTCTGTGGGGAAGTGTCTAAAATTTCCTCACTTCTTACACAACATACTGAATACCTGACCACACAAAAGAAGTCTCGTCCCTTTCTGCTTGGACTCCTGTTGTTTCCAGATTATGTCTGTCTCTCTTCTGAATCACACTGCTGGGTCATTGTTCTGACTATTCTTGCCTGTCCCTATCAACACGGCACTACCTTTGTCTCCTTCCCACTTTGGTCAGTATTAACAGACTTGTGCAGTAGTAATATATTGCTTGTGAACACTTAGCTTACCAGCCAGCCTGTCTCTGCAACACACTTTCTACTGAAACATGTTGCAGCATATATGAGCATAAAGTATTTTATACAGCACCTCTCTAAGATTTTCTTCTGCTGTAAATCTTCCATGATGTGAATGAATGTTAGCAGGACTAAATGAGTGATGAAGGTTCTATATCCTTCCCACTCCAGCTTCTGTCTCTGTCCACCAGTAGTAAGTACACAGAACTCTTCAGACCTTCAGGTTCTGTGTTGCATTTGGCTGTGTCCCATTCAGCTTCACCTCTCCTGATGTATGGAATCTGTTAGGACATGGATGCAAAGGTGCAGGACTGATCCCTACCTAGCAGCTCGTGTTTGTTTAGCTGTTAACTTCAGAAGGTAACGAGAGTTAGTTCCACCTTCTTATCTCCTCCAGCTCTCCATCCTCACCAGGTTTCTGCCAGTGTTACTTTCTTCTCCTCTTTACCCTGTTCTTTATACCAGGCTCTCTTGTCCTAGCTGTCACCCAGCTTATGCACAGCCTTGATTAATGAGCCTAGCAGTGTATTGCTTCTATTCTGCACCTTGTCACAAGGAACAACTGCTCTGATTTCTCATGATGCTGCACGGTGTTTACCATGGAAGTTAATTATGCTGTTGACTGTACCCCTCACAAATATTTACATTTAAAGAGCCTTCCCTCACTTGTTTCCTTCATTCCAGTGAAACTATGTCTCTAGCATCTTGGACCTGGGGCATTTGAGAGAGTTTGATTTTAACTGTTTAGAAGACTTTAAATAATTCCTAATGGTAAAATGATGATGCCTTCTTCCTCTTCCCTTTATATTCTTGCAGCCTCCTTCTTCTGCTCTATTTCTGTTTTCTTTGGTTAGTTTGGGGTTTGGATTTGGGGTTTGGTTTGGTTTTGTTGTTTGTTTGGTTTGGGTTTGTTGAGTAGAAACAATAAAGGGTGAATGAAAAGGAAACTTGGGTAAATACAAAATGTTAGCCAAATGCTGTTGTGGACAGAGCTGTGTATTATATAAACTGAGGTATTTGTCATCACCAGTTTAGGAATTTTTTTAAAATAAGGTCTTACAGGTTGACTCACAAGGCAAAGAACTGTCTGTCTCTGTGTGTATCTGTATGGCAGGGTACATAGGCCACTGAGTATCTGCTAGAGTTCTTTAGCATTTCAGTTCAGTACAGTATTGAGTTTGAAGTAATGAACTGCATGCCTGTGTGCTATTCATTGTCCCTTATATGAAAGTAGTGAATACCTGGCCTCACACTAACCCCAGATTATCAGGCTGGTTGGTAATAATGTGTAAATAGAATTGTAAAGCTATTTTTTGGTGACAGAAGGCCAGCACTGCTGTCTGCTGTTTCGTTTCTAGCCAAGGAATCCTAGCGAGTAATGAGTCGGGCACTGTTCATTTTACCTCTGTCATCTTTGTTGGGGTTTTTTTAAAGCTTTTTGTTCTCTAATGTGGAAATCTGTATTACAGTAGCTTAGTATAACAGACATCCTAATGTTCTGGTTTTAATTAAAATTAGATTGAGGAAATAAACAATTCAAAGGAGTTGGCTTTCCTTCCCCTGCCCTCTCCCCCCTCCCCCCAGTATGCATTCCATATCTCCTTCTGCACTTGAAAATGCTTGTTTCCATTCCATTCCACTGTTGAATTGTGTAACATCCCTAACAGATAGCAAGGAAGGTGTGTCAAGGAAGCTTCATTCATTTAATCTTCATAGCAATACATGTTTGTTTTGTCTCTTTTTAACTGGGCTTTGTCTCTTTGATGCAGTCTGCACTGTAAAATACATTTTTCTATATAAAAACTTTGTCCAAAACTGCAGTCAAACCGCACTTCTCTTGAGAAAGAATTTCCCTGAACAACTGCAGATGATGATGATTTTTACTATAATATACACACACAGGTACTGGAGAGTGAGTGAAGCGAAGTAGATTACCCAGAACAAAATCAGCAAATATTTCTTTCCTTTAAAAAGGCATATTATTAGGGTTGTAAGTGCTGCAATAAGTTAATGCAACTCTTCATCTCCAAAGACCTCCGCCCTATCTTTTTCTTATTGAATTCCTATTTAGGCTGTTTTAGCTTGGTTGTCATTTGTTGCTTTCCAAGCCATCAGTTATCTGTAGCAATAGAGGGTGCTGTGGGCAGGCTTGGGCAGATCTCCAAGAGTTCTGGGCTGAAATGAAGATTCATGGAATGCTTTAGTTTGGAAGGGACCTTTAAAGGTCATCCAGTCCAACCCCCTCCCCATCTGCAGTGAGCAGGGACACCCATAACTAGATCAGGTTGTTCAGAGCCCTGTCCAACCTGACCTTGAATGTTACCAGAGATGAGGCTTCTGCCATTTCTCTGAGCAACCCTTTCCAGTGGTTCCCTGCCATCATTGTAAAAAATACCTTTCTCATATCTAGTTGTGCTAATTTACCACAGTCTTTTTCATGCAACACAGAAGTGAGTGAAAGTAACATTAGATATGGAAAACTCTGGGTTGATATAAAGAGTTCAGAGTTTAATATAAATGAGATAATATAATGCACAATTAGCTTAACCTATTTGCAGAAAAAGCACAGCAGGGAGCTACTCCCCCATCCCTCTCCATCCAGCTGCCATCCCAGTGTAAAAAAGCAACACCCAAAACCTTCAACTCAAAAGCTGCAAATGGAAGACCAATCTGAACTTCAAGCCCCATAATACTTTGTCCCAGCCAGCTCTTTCATTTTGAAGCTAGTGTGACTGCAGCATGGAATTGAGTATCAGCAGCAGATCCAACTCAACCCCTTGACAGAAAAAAACAGAAAAGTTTAATCTTTTTTTGTTTTATTTTAGGCTAGAGTTTCAAGAAATTGAAATGATGTTCCTGTCATAGTCAGAAAAAGATCATAACTGGCCCTAGATTGATGCAGAAAACTTAGATTACACCAGAAACTGCTGTCCATGCACTTGTATGCAATTGAAAACAGGACACAGACAAGATGATCTTTAACAGAGGAAGATTAAAAATAAGAAAGAAGGAAAGAGAGAAAGAGAGAGAGAGAAAGAGAGAAAGGAAGGAAGAAAGGAAGGAAGAAAGAAAGGAAGGAAGGAAGAAAGAAAGAAAGGAAGGAAGGAAGGAAGGAAGGAAGGAAGGAAGGAAGGAAGGAAGGAAGGAAGGAAGGAAGGAAGGAAGGAAGGAAGGAAGGAAGGAAGGAAGGAAGGAAGGAAGGAAGGAAGGAAGGAAGGAAGGAAGGAAGGACCCAAACCCAATCCTCGAGTAGGTGGGGGGAAAAGTGAGGATCAAGGTTCAGAATAACTAAATAGTTAAGATTTACCTCAGGAGTTTAATAACTTCTCTAGTAGAGTCAATATATGCTTCTGTCTTCTTTGCTCTAGAACTTTCTTCAACCAGTGCAGTCACACCATAGTAAAGAGCCACGATGGAGCTAAAGTTAAAATAGTTAGCTATGTGGGAAAGTGTGTTGATTATCTGTGCAGGTTGTGTGTGTACAATTCATACATCACACATGGCAGCAAAAAAGTTTATTACCTTTGCTATTTTAAGTTGTTCACCTGTATTCTTGTGTTTGTATGGAACTAGTGAGTTAGCACATAAATTTCCAGAATGCCAGGTAAAGGCTGGGTCTCCTTCTTGGACAGACTGTTTCTGTCTCTATAATGAGAACAGCAAAAGTTTAGGAGAGGAGGTGGTGGATTTAGATGCTTGAGGATGATAAATACTTTAGGGCAGGGGAACAAGGAGATGCTTAAAGATTACATTAGCTAAAAGGAGCTTCTTTACAGTAGAGCCTTATCATATCACTGTATATCTCATTCATCTTCTCAAGGACACAGAGGCAATCAGACATGTTCAAACAGCCCACTTCTGGAGAAAAGGATGTTTAACAGAATATTGTATTAATGGCTTCATGGGATACCAAGACCATTTGTTGAGCTTGGTTGTCAGTTCATTGTCTTTCTCGGCCTTTGTTTATTTTGTATGCATCGGCCATTCACTGGGTACCTTGAGACACAAATTGCCTGTAGTAGATCAGATTTCCTGGTCAAAGGTTAAGTCACCCTCATGAGGCTGTTTGGCTGTGATAGCATTGGTTGCTGTTGGCTTTGATATCCAGGTTTTTTTCACTACTATTGTAACGTCTTCACATAATAACTGAAGCTTAGCAGAAAGTTCTGGTGTAGCTGTTCCAGGTAGATGGCAGCTTTGTGAATTTGGACTGTCATTAACTCAAGAAGATTTCTTTGTTGAGGAATCTTATATGTTGCATTTAGAAAATGCTAGTCAGATGAAACTGGGACCGCTCTCTTCTGTAGGAAGAAGTCCTTGTCTAGGGGACTCGTGTTGTCTGTCATTGTATAGACCAGCTACAGCCTTACATTTCCACAAAGCTAAGCAGAAAATTATGTTGAACATCTAGGTTTCTGTTTAATAGCTACCATGCAAGGCAGATACAGACCTAAAACAAGCCTACAGATACAAAGATCGATATGGAAATATGCAATATGAAACAGAGGAAATTTCATATGCAGAAGTGATCAGAGAAGAAGTACAAAATCAAATTAGTTACATAAAATGTCATGCTAATTTATAAGCTAAAAGGAGAAGGCTTGAAATGAAACACTGAAGTATGAGGGTTTGTAAATATTGACATAAAATGAGCTTTAGAGAGCAATAGGAAAAATAAACCCAAATTGTGCTTGGTAGCTTGCTCAAGGAATCAGTTTCAAAGGCTGATGAAATAGAAGTGATGGAGACTGAAATAAAACATCAAGAAGGAAGGGGAAAACAAAAGCAAAACAAAACTGAACAAACCAAACAATCTAGAAAGCAACTTAAGTTGATATAGTGTCTGTATACAGATCATTGAAGCTATGAGATTTAATTAAAATTACCAAGTGGATGTTGCTATCAAGGTTGAAACAGTGAGGCTTAAACTGAATTTCTCTCAATGTGTATCAGGAATTTTTAAAGCAAGATAAGAAAAAGAACAATTTGTCTCCCTGATATAGAGAAAAGCATTCACTGAAGTACAGCTCAAGCTGTGGGCATTTTCTAGGGCCCCTGGATACCAAATTTCAAGGATAACCAAATGCTCTATAAAAGCATCTTGTGATCAATTGTATTGAATGGTACAGACAAGTTGGACTGAATCAGCACAGATGACAATCCATCTGGCTGAGCACAGACCTTTATATGGCATTTTCAGTTCAGTATCTGTCCATTTTTGAACCTGGACTTGTAATAGTTGTGTTGGTCCCTTGGAAAAGCAGAACTTTATTAAGGTTAGTACACTGTAGCAGTTCTGAAACAGAGAACAAAGAAAACTGTGAATACTGTAGCTAGCAGGTTTTATAACCTGTTTCTTTTGAAGCACAGCTAACATTTGTGCTCTTCAATTGCAGTAGAAAAAGTCTAGAAGCTCAGACTAAATTTGCATAACCAGTGTTGAGATTCAGGGTGAAAATGTTTACTGTTTCATGAGAAAAGTGGAAGGAATAGGGATTAATTGCACAAGTGATCAGACCTGATTTCAGAAAATGAAACAGAGATGCCAGCTTTGGCAGAGCATAGTGATCAGAAGGAAGGATTTGGGGAACCTAAATAACCAACAGTTATTTCCAAATAGTGGAGAGCATCCTGGAGTCTGTCAGTCTTCCTGAACTGAAAAACAGCAGATGTCTCAAAGATACATGGACTGGTCTTAAACCAGAGAATTACAAATGTATGGTAGCTTTGTGGCAAAATTTTCCAGGCCTGAATCAAAGTCTGCTGAACTTCATGGAAGTCTTGTGCTGGGCTAAGATCCACCTACTGTTCCCAAGTACATGCAGCTGTAAGACTGAAGTGAGCTGGTGTAAAGGTGTGACTAATGCTTTTTTTTCTTCTATGTTGTAAAGGTGTAGGAGAATTCACTCTAGTCCCAGTTCTGTGTAGATTGCAGAGTGATTCATATGTTTTCAGACCTACTGGGGAGACCCTAGCTTGAAATGGAGACCTTGTAAGGTCCAATTTTTCCCTGAACAGTGAACCTGAAAAAGGTATATTGAGGTTCTGGATTTCTTTCAGTAACTCAGTATCAGATGTGTGGGGTTTTTTTCTTCAGAGATACCTTATGATAGATAATTCTGAAAACTGCAGTCTAAACTTAAAGATATTTCTGCTACTCATTTATTCTCACTGGTATACAAAGATTTTGGGTACTAAATTCTTCTTTTAACCGCATCTTTATAGTCCCCTTCTTTTGACTTGTGTTTCACAGGAATAATTCCAGATGGAATTTAGCCTTGTCATTCATAAGAAAGAAAAAAAAAATCATTTTTTTGTCTGTTAGCCTTACTGATTGTTCAGGCTTGAGAGAAGTACAAAATAGGAAAAACTAATTCTGACTGAATTCCCAGAGTAAATCAATTTGTGAAGTGCCATTTCTGCCATGCAGCACTCAGTCTTGGGGGGGGGGAGGAAACAGGGGTTTTTTGGCCCTGAGAATTTTTAGTTTTCCATACATTGTCTTGCCTGAGCTGAGACAACAATAACAAAACCCAAATGTTCCTCAGAGGATAGTTCTGAAAAATAAAACAGTTGCCTCAGTTGAAAATACTTGGGTTTACTCTCTCTCTTTGATTTCAAAGCCTTTTGATAAGGACTAAGATAGGTATTAATCTGAAGGGACACTTTGTTTAAAATACACTACTGAGAAACAAAGAAATTTTTCTTATTAAAAAAAAATGACCTCTGCAGTCTGCTTGTTTAGTAAAATCTGCCATTCTAGGTCTCTAGAGTACTTCAGGAAAAGTACCCTAGTGATTGCTGAACCCAAACTTTAACACCATAAAAAAGTGTACACAATGCAACTGAAAAATGCATCCACTTTTGTATAGTCATTGCTGTTACAGATTAGAAAGGCAGCATTATTTTTGTTGGAAGAGACTTCTAAAATCAAGTCCAGCAGTTAACCCAGCAATTCTAAAAATCTGGCCTATGACATCACCAGAACATGGACCAGAGCTAGAGAAAACTTTTAAGTGAAATCAGCTCGTGATCCAAAATATTTATATATAATAGCAATAATAAACTTCTCATAAGGTACTTACTATTGGCCATGAGGAACAGATGGTGATGGGCAGTCAAGTGAGTCCCTGCTACAGCCCATGAGGATCTGGTAGGATTTAGCATGGCACTGAGAAGTGTTCTGAGGAAAGTAAGAAGCCTGCTGAAAGTAAAACCAAATATCATGGCCTAATAGACTGACTCGCAAGAAAGCCACTCAGCAGATTCAGCTGAAAGGTTACAGGATGAAAATGAGTAATGAATAATGGCAAGTCTCCAGGAGTGGAGAGGGAATGCTAAATGTGAAATTCAAGGCATATCGTTGCCCTCCTTTGTGCCTCTTATTTCCTTAAAAGTGGACCTGACACTGTATGTCTTCTTTCTTTAAAGAGAAGATGAATACTAATGTAAGAGCTTCCCCAGAAGTGCTGTCCTCTCTGGATCCCTCTTGGCTTCATCCTGTGTTCAGAGTGGTTACAGTGCCCCAGCCTGTTGGGTAAGGGAGAAGTGCAGCTACCCTACAATAGTGCTTCCCAGTCACTACAAAGAAGTCTACCATATAAATAGAATGAAAGACAAAAGAAATACAGTTAGAGATAAAATAACCATTTTTCCATTCCCCTCCTTTGAGCCCTATAGCAGTTGCTTTCCAGATTTTCCCTGCTCACACTGGGCAAGAGCATGCAATTTCCACAGTCTGCCCCATAGAAATCTTGATGCAGGACATTCCTTTGTCTTAATCACTTGCAGTTTGTGTCCACATACAGATGCCCCTCACAGCTTGTTTCCAAAATGAAAGTTGGCATTATACTTGTTATTGTTCAGCTGTACATAAAGTGTAACAGACTTTCAAATAATCATTTGCAGAAGATTTGCTGTGATTTTTGACATTTTATGACAATCTAATTTTCTTGCAGACCTTCACCTCTGTTCTCACCTCTCTCCACCTCCCAGTTCCTACCCTACAAACAGCAGAAATGTATTTGGGAAAGTGAAAAGGTTCTGAATCAAACTTTGGAGGCATTTTTGATTGACCCCAGGTAGACATTTAGATAGAGCTGATAGAAGGGTTGCATATGTTCTATATTAAAAAGTCTCTTTGTATTAGATGATGCTGTGTCCTGCATCTAATGATTGAGTAGTCTCCTGTGGAAACATGCATTTAGCCACAGTACTTAAGGAACCGTTTCAGTTATGTATATATTTCATCTGTCACTGAGTTAACCTGAAAAGTCTATAGATAACCAGATCTCCTGCATGGAAGAGTTGGCTTGATGTTTGTTTGATAAAGAGGGTTTTTTTAGTACTAAATCTTAACAGGTTTGTTCTAAAATGAAGTTGCAGATATTTCACTTGGAACTGAAAGCTGCATAGCCTTAAAAGCCCAGTGTCTAGAGACTTTCCTCCAGTTAATTTTTTATAGTTAGTGCCATGCAACACTGACTGGTTTGGAGCAGGGGTGTTCCTGGGATTTTTTGTTTGTTTGTTTACTGTGTTTAATTCCTGACCAAGAACTGTATTAAGCAGCATCAACTGTAGACATTTGTAGTTTGATTTAAAATGGTTAATGCTGTCAGAGAAGGAAGGAAGGAAGGAAGGAAGGAGGGAGGGAGGGAGGGAGGGGAGAAAGGAAGGAAGAGAAAGAAAGAAAGAAAGAAAGAAAGAACGAAAGAAAGAAAGAAAGAAAGAAAGAAAGAAAGAAAGAAAGAAAGAAAGAAAGAAAGAAAGAAAGAAAGAAAGAAAGAAAGAAAGAAAGAAAGAAAGAAAGAAAGAAAGAGAGAGAGAAAGAGAGAAAGAAAGAAAGAGAGAAAGAAAGAGAGAAAGAAAGAGAGAAAGAAAGAGAGAAAGAAAGAGAGAAAGGAGGGAAGGAAGGAAGGAAGAAAGGAAGAAAGGAAGAGGAAGGAAGGAAGGAAGGAAATTCAACTCTTGTTAAATGATTCTGATATTTTCAGCACTGGGAGCAAAATGGTATGAATTGGGATTGAGTTTCAAGTTAGGAAAGTGCTAGTTCAGTTTGAGGGCTTCATTACAAGGTGACCCTTATATTTGGGAATCAATAATACCGTATACTGATTGACTCACATTATATGAAAACATGAGCAGTTGCTTTGAAAAAAAAAGAAACTACCAGAAACTTCATTTTAATTTTGTAATATTTTAATAATGAGTAGTTGAATTATCTCTGTAATTCATTACTCTCTCAGCTGTTAGATGAATGGGATGTGTGATGGTTTGTCATTATTCTCCATGGTGGCAATGGAGAACAGACTGGGGATTTAAATTGCTTCCCATTGTATGGGCTATAAGACATGTCGATGACTTGCTGTGAGATTGCATTTAGTCCCAGGATCTCTGGTGCTTCAGAGTGTAATGCATTCAGTTGCCATGATGAACAAAAGCTTTTGATGGTTTAGGTGGGTATAAGTAAAATGAAAGAGAAAGACCAAAAAATGAAAGTAAGATGTTGCTTTACACGTGACCAGTTGAGTATAGAGGAAAAAGTCATAAATTTTATGTCAGGAGGGAAACAAATACAATATCTGAAATATTATACAGACATCTCTACATGAGTGTGTATGTAAATATATAATGTGAAATACAGTATAAACTTAATATTGTTATGTGCATACTTATGACTGCACTGGCTCATTACCCATTGCATCAAGGATGCTCAAGTGTTTATTATGTTGTTTACCAAATTATAGCTATTTCCTGAACAGTTGGCCTCCGCTGAATATACTTGTGTTCAGTCCATCTTTAATAATGAAGCCTGCACTTTGGGGCAGAAACACAGTCTGGCAATGATCAGCAGGAAATAAGAGAGAAATTTATAATCTCTTTAGCTTTACTGTTTTATGTTGCTTATTTGCTTCTCCCAAGTATCTGTTCAGGAAACTTGGGCAGCATGGGTCAGGCAAGCTGAAGAGCAAACAAATATCCAACAAGTTTTATATAGTGTTTTGTTTTTAAATCCCATCTAAGAATTAGCTAATCTGTCTTGGGGGGAATGTTGTAATAATTTTAATAAAAAATATCAGTATACTATTTTATAAACACCAGTTAGTTATTGCAGCATCTTAGTGTGCACATAGATGGTTTATTTGTGAGTGAAACAGTGCTGGGAGAAAGAGGGATTCAAAGCCGTGCACATAAAGCAAAAGAAGGAATTCATTCTCCACTTCCCATCCACAAGTAGGTTTTCAGCTGTCTTTAGGAAAGCAGAGCTTCATCACCTGTAACATTTACTTGGGAAGACAAAGGCTGTGACTCTGGCCCAGATTTATATGCTGCACATGATGTCATATTGTCTGGAATATCCCTTTGGCTAGTTTGAGCAGCTGTCCCAGCTGTGTCCCTTCCCAGCTTCTTGTGCACCCTCAGCCTGCTCTCTGGTGGAGTGCTCCAAGAAGCAGGAAAGGCCTTGATGCTGTGTAAGCACAAATCAGCAATAACAAAAACATCCCTGTAATATCGAGGCTATTTCCATCATGAATCCAAAACATAACCTTGTACTAGCTGTTGGGAGGAAAATTAACTCTCCCCCAGTCAAAACCAGCACACAGGGCTTAATCATAACTCTAATTTTATTTCATTTTAACATTCAGAAATAAGGTGTAAGAAAACTGTTTGGAGTATAAATGTTGGCAGATAATCCCCTGAATTGTCCAATCGATCTCTAGATTGGCTTTGTAACTCAAAATGCCTTAATGTGACAAGAATGTTCTGTCGTCTGTGAAAGGAAATGTCTTAATGTATCACAGAGCCCATTATTTTTGAGTTACATTTTGTGCTCTGTGTAGCCATACCTAATCCTTCACAGATAACATAAAATGAAGTTTTAGAAAATGGAGTGTGTTATTTTTCTCTTCCAAAGAAAAGAATGGCTTTCCTCAGTATGGAGATAAATGCAGCACCTCATAAGTTTTTGGAACATGCTTGTAATTCCACAAAACAAATGTTCTCAAGATCTTAACAGTCAACTGCAGAGGGTGAGCATTTCTTTGCAGATAAAATGCAGCTGGATGCTCTTCAACTTTTGCCTTTCCCCCTCCACCACTAAGGTCAGTGCTTCATACTTGTTTATCGTGTATTAGAGAGTACTAGTCTGGATTAGTTTATTAAATACTTGAGTTTGAGTTAGAAGTACACTGAAGACAGACATGTGTTCAACATTATTCTTCATGTTTGGACTTTGAAGAACCTCCAAATCTATTTAGATTTTTTTATGATGAAGAGTTGAATTCTGTTTTAAGGTCCTTGAATCAACCCAAGACTTACTGCCAATTTTTATTGCTCTCCAGCCCATAACTTTTTGCATCTGTATTTGATAAGGCTGCAGGTGTCTTCAATTAGGTTGGGGTTTTGGAGCAGCCATTGAGGGGCAACTTTCTTCTGTGCTCTGCTGTGTCTCATAAAGAAAGGTTTTCACACTAGTGAAGCACTTAATTACATCAGAGCAGTGTAGGGTTTTAGACTTATTTGGACTGTAAAAGTGTAACCTAACAAACGTGACCATCTGCTGTTCACATCTCCTCCCTTTCTCTGTGCCCCAACAGACTCTCTTCCTCTGTTTCATCCTTATTGTCTGATTCAAAATCTTGTCAGGGTACTTAAGGCATGTAGTAGCTTCAAGGCATGAAGCAGGAGATCAGATTTTCTCAGACAAGATCCCGCACTTGTTCTGTGAATTAAGGGTTTTGACAAAGGTTAGCCAGAACTGTAACAGCACCTTTTTTCTCCCTGAAAAGTAAACTTGACACATCTATCACGTCTGAGGACTGGAAATTTCTGGCTTTATAGAAGAAAATGTGTCACTGTGATGTATGTCCTCTGACCGAACTATCCTAGAGACTTTTGTTCCATTTATCTTCTACACGTTTTATATAATGAAGGTAGTCTCCCTAGGCATGATCAACCACAGAGAGTGAGTGCAACACAATGGTTTCAATCAAGGTTTCTGCTAACCCAAGTTAGTCTTCAGTCAAAGGTGCTCACTTTCACCTTGGAAACCAGTAATAGTTGCTCCATTCACAGACATTTTGTTGATTTCCACTAGCTACTGGTCACAACCTCAGGTTTAAATTTGTAAGGGTGGGTTTTGTTTGTTGGGTGGTTTTGGTTTCTTTGGCAGGGTGAGGTTTGGGGATTTTATTTTGTTGTAATGCTAATGTTTTATCCCTTTCAGAAAAGTAACCTCCCTGTAACCTGAATTTCTGGAGTTCTGTGATCATGTCTGACAGAAATATCTTGATACTGCTGCAAAATTCATTGTGTCAGCCAGACTGTATTCCAAGCATGCATGAGAGACAATTCCAGCAAACTTGGGTTACTGCTTTTCCTGTGGAAATCTCCACATGGCACAAAAGAGCTATCAAAACAATTGAAGCAGAAAGCCTTAAACCTCATGTGTTTCTGCATTTATTATTACTAAATTATGGTCAGGAGCCCCTCATGTAATCTCGGAGTGGGATATAAAAATTGGAAGCCAGCTAGAGATATTTCAGGGAGGGATGAGAAAGGCACTGAAAAGCATTAGTGATTTTTTGAAAAGTCAGTTTAGTTTTCCTGAGCCCCCAACTTTGACATTGAAATTGTTTTCCAGAAAGCCTGGAGTACTCAAAGTGGTCAGGTATTGTGGTGTGAGGAACCTTGAAGCCCTGGCTTCCCTCGGCAGGTTGCAACCGACAGAGTAGCTGCAGTGGCCAGTAGCAATGCAGAGTAAGACAGGGTTGTTTGGTTTCCTTTTGGCTCCCTTGAGCAGCTGCCCAGCAAGCTGCTCAATGCTGCTCTGGCTGGCTTCTCCCAAGACTCTGGAACCCAGGAGAACAGAAATGTTGGGTTGCCCAGGAGTTACTGATAGCAAGATCAGATGAGTCTGGGACACAAACTCTATGAGGAGAGGCTGAGGGAGCTGGGGTTGTTTAGCCTGGAGAAGAGGAGGCTCAGGGGTGATCTCATTGCTGTCTACAACTGCCTGAAGGGAGGCCAGGTGGGGATTAGTCTCTTCTTGCAGGCAACCAGCAACAGAACAAGGGGACACACTCTCAAGTTGTGCCGAGGGAGGTATAGGCTGGATGTTAGGAGGAAGTTCTTGCCAGAGAGAGTGATTGGCATTGGAATGGGCTGCCCAAGGAGGTGATGGAGTCACCGTCCCTGGAGGTGTTCAAGAAAAGACTGGATGAGGCATTTAGTGCCATGGTCTAGATGACTGGCTAGGGCTGGGTGCTAGGTTGGCCTGGCTGATCTTGGAGGTCTCTTCCAACATGGTTGATTCCATGATTCTATGATTCTGAGTTAGGTGAGCTGCTGTGAGGCGTAATGGAGGCCTTTGTTACTTGATGTTAGATTGACATTGGAGAGGGTTTTTCACTATAAGATATTAAAACATTGTTAGAATTTCTGCTGGTTCTACATCAGGTTCCACACCCTGTGTTTTTCATGTAAGTTGCCAAATCAAACAGCAACCAGACTGTATGATCACATGTATAAAACAAAAGGTATAGCAGGGCCTCTTTTGGCACTGCATAAGGTTAGGGATTGCCTTTGTATACCAAACATTAATTGCAGGTATTTTTTATTTTTACTGTCCTGCATTTCTGGTAACAGGTTTCCTGTAGCCAAGGCATGGCCACGAAGGTTGTGACCTGTGTGGTTTGGTTTGTTACTACAGAAAGAAAAAAGAAATGTGTGGTACCTCATCTGAATGGATAGATACTTCTGTGGAAAAAGTACTTCTGCAGAGTTTTTATTCTCTTTGCCTGCTTCTGGTAGTAGTTTTCTGCCAATTACCTGGATGGTGCAGGAGCCAAAAGACAGGGGTGAAAAGTCCCTCGTATTCTTTTGGGAGTTTTCTTTTTCATGCTGCACCTACCTGTAGCCAGGTGAGGAGTGGCCTCTTCTCCCAGACAACCAGCAGCAGAACAAGGGGACACAGTCTCAAGTTGTGCCAGGGTAGGTATAGGCTGGATGTTAGGAGGAAGTTCTTCCCAGAGAGAGTGATTGGCATTGGAATGGGCTGCCCAGGGAGGTGGTGGAGTCACCGTCCCTGGAGGTGTTCAAGAAAAGCCTGGATGAGGCACTTAGTGCCATGGTGTAGTTGACTGGCTAGGGCTGGGTGCTAGGTTGGACTGGATGATCTTGGAGGTCTCTTCCAACCTGGTTGAGAAATTCGATGCATGTGTACATTTAGTTGTATTTAAAGATGTACAGGAAAAAATACAGAATACATGAATCCTTAACACCTAAACCAGGTATAAGGTATATGAGAATTCTCCCCAAACCTTCCCCCCAACCAAGATAAACCACAAGACCTTAGTGCTCGTTTTCTACCCCCAACATTGTCCTCTGTTAGGCCCAAACAGGCCTTGATTGCACAGCAAGAAATTCACCGTGGAGGCCTCAGGAAGGTCTACACCCCCATTGGTTCATCAGGTAAAGATCTTTAGAGAGCCAAAGGAAGGGAAAGAGAGAAAAGAGAAAGATTTGGCTTTGTTGCCCACTTATAAAGTGATAGCAGGATTATGGGATTGAATAACAAAATCACAGTTTCTGGGGTTCACCTCCTGGACTTCTCTGGTCCTCCTGGAGAACTCTGTGGCTTTCTTAAGAGAACTTGGGACAAACCACCCCATTTAGCTAAGTGTAACCTAGAAGACTTATTTTACCTTGTCTGTGTGTGGAGAGCAAGTGAGTGGGTGTACTTTATATGCTGCATGATGGTTATTCTTTGGTAAAGAAGTGACAATAAACACACTGCTGTTAAAGAGGATTTGCATTACTGCGTGCCTGCAGCATTCATCTCCTCGAAGACTCTTTGCAAACAAAACTCGTACATCTGCTGTAGCCTTACAAGCTGCTTTTGGCACTGCATGCACTTGTAAAAGGTCTTCTTTTTTGTTTGAATATTCTTATTTCCCTTTGGTCCATCTGTGATGAAAGGGACTTGAAATCGGTGTCATTACTAGCATTAAGTATTTCACTATAGAAAATCTTACATGGTAGAGGTAAAAGACTAACACAAAAGTGGAAAACTGAACAGAAGTAAAGATGTGCATTTATAATCCTAGAACAGCAAGGCCTGCAAAGTAAGAGTGGTGAATATATTATAAAAATGTCAACAAATAGGCAGATGCTTTATAATCTGGCTCTTTCTGGATGGCTCTGTATCCTAGTTAACTTTAGAGATCAACTCTAGTTTTTTTTGTTCTTTCTCCTTCTTGATTTGCTCCGTCCCACACAGGCAGGTGATACTTAGCATTACTTAGAATCATAGGATCAACCAGGTTGGAAGAGACCACCAAGATCATCCAGTGCAACCTAGCACCCAGCCCTAGCCAGTCAACTAGACCATGGCACTAAGTGCCTCAGCCAGGCTTTTCTTGAACACCTGCAGGGATGGTGCCTCCACCACCTCCCTGGGCAGCCCATTCCAATGGCAAAGCACACTCTCTGTGAAGAACTTCCTCCTAACATCCTGCCTGGACCTCCCCCAGCACAGCTTGAGACTGTGTCCCCTCGTTCTGTTGCTGGTTGCCTGCAAGAAGAGACCAACCCCCACCTGGCTACAGCCTCCCTTCCGATAGTTGTAGACAGCAATGAGGTCAGCCCTGAGCCTCCTCTTCTCCAGGCTAAACAACCCCAGCTCCCTCAGCCTCTCCTCATAGGGTTTGTGTTCCAGGCCACTCACCAGCTTTGTCACCTTTCTCTGGACATGTTCCAGCACCTCAACATCTCTCTTGAATTGAGTGGCCCAGAACTGGGCACAGTACTCAAGGTGTGGCCTGAGCAGCGTTGAGTCCAGGGGAAGAATGACCTCCATCATCCTACTTTGAAATTAACTTTAGAGATTATTCCAGTTGATATCTCCAGGACTATGTAAAGCCCATATAGGCAGAACAGGGATGTATTGGAGGCATTTGTAGTCTAGAACTCTGCATGGATGTGGAGAATATGTCAAGGTAGAGAAAGCTTAACTGATGGCCTCCCAATAGAACCTAAGAAACAGAACAGAAATAAGTTGCCTGATAAATGACACAGACTGTTAATTATATGTCTAAATTTACCAATTGTGTCAGAAAAATTCAGACAGTGAGAGCAGTATGTCTCTAAGCTATTCACCAAACAACTACTGTACTACTTCTTTGTATTTATCTGATGAAAAAGTATGAGCTGAAAGGAGCACAGAAGGAAATCTCCTCTCCTCTCCTCTCCTCTCCTCTCCCCTCCCCTCCCCTCCCCTCTCCTCCCCTCCCCTCCCCTCCCCTCCCCTCCCCTCCCCTTCCCTCCCCTCCCCTCCTAACTGGAAGCTCCCAAGCCTCTCCTCACAAGACCTGTGTCCTCATATTCCCTTGTCTGAGCAGGTAATTGTAATATATGACCTCAGGAAATACTAAACTGGTAGGAGCCATGGGGGACTTCTGAGGCCAAATCTAATGCTCAATGAAGATGATTTACAAATTTCTGTTTCTTTTGTAAGAAATTGGATTGTGCCCACATTTTTGAGAGAGGGAAGAGCTTAGTCTCCTGCTTTAAAATTCTTCTTTAAGTGTGTATCTGTTTAAATAAGTGTGTATTGCAAAATGTGGGTATTTACATATGGGTAAGATTATGTGCATATTTAGATATATTTATAGCTAAGTAGGCAAACATTTATGTATGCACCCGAGAAAAATGCCAGTTCTTCCCCTGGGAGGACCCTGATTCCCAGGTGGCTAGCTGCTCTGTGCAGTGGTGGTGGGGAGAAGGTCAGGAGATGCTTCCTTCAGTGCCTCCAGCTGTCAAACACCTCCCAGCCATGGAGAATATCACAGCACATTTTACACTCCTCCTTTTTCTGTGGCCTTATTGTGTTCTGCTCCTGTGACGGTCAGGGGAGATTATAATTTCGGTAATCACCACCTGACTCTAAATTAGACAGGCAGAAGTAAGTAACTTTCAAATTTCTAGACCAGACTTTATCATCCTTCCCTGTGTATCTGGTAGTGGGCAAGGCTAGCTACCTAAGAGATAATAACAATGTTTCAAAGATAACCATTTTGTTTGTCTAACACTTGTAAGTGATAACTTTCTAGTTGTATTGTCTCCAGAGGCTGCTTGGGGCTAATTGGTTTGGTTTTAATTCAGAAGGGTGTTGAGAGGGGATACATTTGCAGCTGGGCTGCATATGCGCTGCTTGCATCAATGGCATATATATGCACTGCTGTTAACTGGAGCTGGTAGTGCTGGTTCCTGGCTTGTAGCCACACCCTGTGCTTAGTTGGCAGCCCAGCTTTCCTGTGCTTCTTCATCCTTATGCAAGTCCTACTGCGCTAGCCACAGTTTTTGGAGTGCTGAGTCATGTATTGTCCAGAACTGTGTAAAATGGCTTGAGATACGTGTCAGGCATGTGGTCTCCAAATCCTTTAAAGGGATGGTCAAGTGCTTAACACAAGCTTCAGTACTAGTAAGAGGAACTCAGGAGTGTTACTGACTGCAGAGATGAGATATAAAGGGAGATACTGAGATTATAGGGATAGGAAAGATCTGGGTGGAAGGTTTTTTTAAGTAACTCTGGCAGTGGCAAAGCAGAGTGATATCTGGGACAGCTGGGAGGAATATTTTCCTGGGGCAGCACTGGGACATCTGTCCAGCAGTGACTGATGCTGATCTCTTTTCTCAAACTGCAGCTGATTCTCTGCAGCTTTTGGAAAATCTACAAGGAGTTAATAACAGGAAAAAAGTACTAGCTGGGCTAGATTTATGGTGTATAGTGAAGTCTGCCTGCCCTGATTCAGTATCAAACAGAGCACTACGGACTTCTAGGATTATATAGGAGAAAGTTCTTCAATGAGACAGTTATTGGACACTGGAATGGGCTGCCCGGGGAGGTGGTGGAGTTGCTGTCCCTGGAGCTGTTCAAGGCAGGATTGGACGTGGCACTTGGTGCCATGGTCTAGCCTTGAGCTCTGTGGTAAAGGGTTGGACTTGATGATCTATGAGGTCTCTTCCAACCTTGGTGATACTGTAATACTGTGATATAGGTGTATTTTGGCACTCTCAAAAGAGTTGTTGGCATTTCCAACGTGAATGCATTCTGCTGAGGAGAGCAATGCCAGGAAAAAGACATTGGGCAGCAGCCTTCCAGTGTCCTTTTTCAATGTGTTAATGTTTAAAAATGTGGTCTTACGTGTGTGTGGTTTTCTTTAAGAGCTGACATGAAGTTCTAAGGATTTCTTGAGATAAAAGTAGGTGGGGGAAAAAAAAGTTCTGACTATTATTTTCACTTTTCTTAAGCTTCTGCATGCACAGTTTGCTCATTGCACCGAACAAGTGCTGCTATAGAATTAATGTCAGATCAAAACAGTCTTGTGTATTCTGATTTTAGTTCCAATTGTTCCAGTGCTGAGAAATAAGCTTTTATCAGTATGCAGGCAGCAAAGCTGAACATTCATTAATCTAATAGTAGCTAATGTAGATTGATAGTTCATCCTTAGCTGTAGCCCAAGACCTACAGCCTTTGTCCAGAAGGAACAAGATCTCAGGAGAAGCTTCTGTTGGCAGTCTACTATTTCCTTGGTGGCTCCTTAGCTGATGCATCCCAGTTGGAGCTCTAGGCTTTGTCTCTTTCCTAACCCTATGAAGTATAGGCTGGATGTCAGGAGGAAGTTCTTCCCAGAGAGAATGATTGGCCATTGGAATGGGCTGCCCAGGGAGGTGGTGGAGTCACCATCCCTGGAGGTGTTCAAGAAAAGACTGGATGAGGCACTTAGTGCCATGGTCTTAGTTGACTGGATAGGACTGGGTGCTAGGTTGGACTGGATGATCTTGGAGGTCTCTTCCAACCTGGTTGTTTCTGTGGTTTTTCAGGTGACAAGGAGGTATGCTGAACCTTGATGTGCATAGCAGCAGTGTTGAGGGTTTGGGTTTTTTTCATTTGTTCCAGGAGAGGGTTGACAGGCAGAAACAGGAGGAAGTCAGAGCCATGAAGATCCAGGCATCTTAAGAAGTTTCCACCATGATCTTGTATTTTTTGCTGCTTTGCTGTTGTGGCTTCTTCCCAAGCACAGGAGAATCTGTTGCCATAGGATTTTGTCCATTTTCTTAATAACTTCTACAGTATTCCAGGAGAAAATTTATTCTTCCTTCATGCAAAGGCTTGAAAAATACATGGAGTAGTGGGAGATGACTGACAGCTTCTGCAGCTATGGGGAGGCCAAACTTTGTGCCTTTGGAAGTCACCCTACATAAGCAAATTTAGGAAGCGATGGGGAGAGAGAAGAGGTATGTTTCACAGTGGTGACAGAAGTCTGTTGAAAGTATCAGTTTTTCTAGCTTTACAGGTTTTAGTGAGCTTTTGAGAGTCATAAAAATTGATACAGTAACTTATTCACATGGATTACATTTGTGCTCTGTTGGTAGAGTCCCCTCTCAGGATCACAGCGTTCACATCATGGTGAATTCATGAGAGAAGCAAGACTAGTTCTTATTTAACACTGAGCTATTGCCACCAAGTTCACCCTTGTTTTCTGTCACAGTGTTTGATGACTTTCCAGGAAAGAAGGGGACAGCTTGTGCTTTTAAAATTAGTGCTGTTTCAAAGCACTTACCTTCTTATGTAGTTAATTTTATAACATTTTATACAGCTTTGAACCACTTCATAGTCGTTATCATATGCTTCCTGACTGTAATATCAATCTGCTTTGGCTCCCTCTTCTTCCCTCCTCTGTCTTCTACCACATGCATAAAAATACAAATAAGACTTTGAAGAAAATACTGCTTTCTGAACATCACTGAATTCTGGACAGCTCTCCAACTTCAGCAGATTTCACAGATGTTCCTTGTCAAGTAGGAAAATGTTCCAGTCAGTCTCAGAGTGGAAGATCCCAGCTAATCTCAGCATGATGAACAGGTATCAAGTGAAAGGCATTCCAGTGGACAGCCATCTTTCAGGCCAGCAGCCTGAAGGGCACATTCAAGAGTAAGGTTGAGCAAATGAACTCAGCTTTATGCAATCTAACTTCTACAGATGCTGTGCAAGGATGAGGATGCATTGCAGTGACATAGCTTAGATATGACAAAGGTTTAGGTGAGACAATTTTAACAACAGGTGATGGTTTGGATCTGAAAAGAAAGCTCAAAGAACAGAGCTTTTTGCTGGCACAGGGGCTAATGGGAAGGGTGGTAATAATAACAAAAGGAATTTAAGTAGGACTCAATGATTCTTTCACTTGTGAATATGTGTTGCTATTTTGGGGTCATGATTTGAAGTTAGATATAAGATTCAGAAGAGGAGGTATACACCAGGTTCTCAGGAAGGGATGTGATTTGTGAGAGAATGAGTCTAAAAGTTTGCTTTATTTCTGGAACATCATAGGATATGATAAAGATTGGCTTAAAAAAAAAAGGTCACTAACAGCCTAAGTGATAGGGCTAACCAGCAGTGAGTGCTGATTGTGTTGAGTTCGTGAGAAACCTGCAAGCCAGTTTTTCCTTATGAATTATTTGACATAGAGTGGCTAATGACTAATACATTCAAAAGAAATTATGGCTGAATCAGGCACAGTTTGGAAATAAACATCAAGATCACTGAGTGACTGCACACCCTGGAGTAGTGTTTTATCAATACCATTTGGTTTTTATTCATGCAGTGATGCTGTTTTCTCCTGGAAGCTCCTATGGCAGCAGTTTTAATGAAAAGAATGACAAACCTCTTCTGTGTTCTTCAGCCCTCTACATTGCTATGGGCTTTGCATTTAACATGTGTTCTATCATCCTCATAATTAAGCTGGTTTTAAGAATAACTCTTTTTTTTATGCTGAGATGGTAACATGCAGAATTTCTTGGATATCTGTGCTCATTTTGGTCACTAGATAAAATTAGTGCCAGGAGTTTAGTATTACAAAGAGCTGAATGAGTGAATATGACCATTGGAATGGGCTGCCCAGAGAGGTGGTGGAGTCTCCGTCCTGGGAGGTGTTCAGGAAAAGACTGGATGAGGCACTTAGTGCCATGGTCTAGTTGACTGGATAGGGTGCTAGGTTGGACTGGATGATGTTGGAGGTCTCTTCCATCCTGGTTGATTCTATGATTCTATGATTTTTCAGGATATGGAGCTTGGGTGGGGTGCAGTGAGAAAAGATGTCAAAGTCTCTGGTGTACAAAGCATTACTGTATCTTAATAAGAAAGTAGAGAGATTTTTTTCCTCACAAAAATTAGCAGACTGGCACTAGAAACACTGATAACAAATAATTCTTCTAATAATAGTATATAAATGTATGTGGTAGGGAGTCACTGTGTAAAAGGCAAGAAATACACAAGGAGGAAAAAGTTTGGGGAATCTAGGGTGTTTATGTTGTTCGTGCAACTTCAAGCTATGTGGCTGAAATAGCCAGCAAAATGAAAGTACTTCATGATTTTAAGTACTATTCTAGCAATTTTCTCTGACCTTATCCAGTAAAATGTATTTCTCCTTCTGATTGCTCCAGAATTACTGCTTTTAAGATTCAAGAAACAGAAATGATTGCCAGGTCTTCTCTGAAGCCTTATAAAGAAAGTTTCTGGCACGTAGTTCATGAGCAATACTATTGAGAGCAGATATGACAGAGCTGTGTAGTTTGTGTAATTGACTATTTCAGTCACTTAGTTCTGATATTTATTTTTTATTTATAAAGTGTCACTGAGAAAAGTCTAGTTTCCCAGCCTGGGAAAAGAGGCTGTTGTGTAGCAACCAGAAGAAACCTTCCCCATCCTGAACCCCAGATCCCAGAGTCATATTTTGTGAGTATGGCAGAGTCCTTTCCTTTTTCCTGTATTGGTTAGTCATTTCCTTGGCATGAAATTAGCAGTGAAGGCTGGAGAGTTAGTGGTCTTGCTAAATTCTTTTTATACTGTCTAGGATTACCTCTGATAAAAATAACCAGGAACCAAAAGCCACAATATATGAGAGCTGAAAATACTTTCTTAAATAGGTTTTAAAGCTTAAACACAACCATAACTAATCAGTTTTATTTCTAATAACTATTTTCAAAGTCCACACAAACCTAGTGGCAAAAGATCTTGGCAAAAGTAGTCTGAGGTTCATCTTTCCTAAGCATCACTGCTTCCCTGCTCCTACTCGTGACATTTTGCTTTGTGTCAGTTTTGCTGTTCCAGAGCAGGGAAGAGCTTCCTCTTGAGATTTGTGGCAGAGGTTTTTGCTTAATTAACTGGCAGAGAGACTGCCCGAGAGTGACAGACACTGCCTTCTTCAATCCCCAAGTGAGTGGTGTTAATTTCCTGCAAAGTACAGGGGAACATATTCCCATCAGTATGTCCATACAACTCTTACTGATGCTAATAAGATTTGGGTGCTTGTATAAAAGGAGGAATGGCTATCAGGGTGCCAGGGCTGCATCCCGAGTCAGTGAACAGTGGAACTGCATTGTCTCACTGGTTCTTTGTTGATGCAGCATGTCTTTCAGCAACGTCACTGTTTTTTTCTCCTGTTGCTGTAGCTGTCCTAAGCCAAGTTTTCCTAGGAAAACTACCCAGTGTCAGTTTTGTCAGTATGCCACATAAAATGCTAGAGATGGGATTTCTGGGAAAATAGCAGAGGGATTTTTGTCAGGTCAGACTGATTCTTCTAAACTTGCTCAAAAATAATGGTAAGTTTGTTTCAAGTGGACAGTTGTTTGCCTGAAAGGTTCCTTTACTACAATATGAAAGTGGTTGAGCCCTTTAATCCATCACTGGAAATCTCTGCTACCATCCAAGACACTTAAAGGAATCACATTTAACAGTTCTAATTGATAGCCACTGTTTTGACAGGCAAACAGATTTCTCCTCCCAGTGGCTTCATGCAGTTGGCCTCCAGCAGACCTTACCATTAGCACAGTTCTACGGAAAAGAATATATAAGCTCATAATAAATCTGTAGGGAAGGATATTAACCACAAACTACTAAGTCTAATTAGTAATGTACAATAGCCAAGGCCAGAGAGGGATGGTATTATTTATCAGAAGGACTAATTTTGACAGTTTAAAAATGCAAACCCATCTATTATTTATTATGCTGAAACACATGTTTCAAAATACAGTATATGTAGCTCCACTTATACTTTGGCACTGTTTTGATTGTTAATGCTTTTTTTAAAGTAGCCTTAGTAGAGGCACAGGAGTGAAATCTGTGATGCTTTAACCTTAGAATTTTATTGTGGAACCTAAAAACATGTTCTCTTAGGATTTTCTTTGACTTTACAACATCCTTTTCCTATTCCAGAATCATCTCTCTCCATCTTACAAGTCTCCCCTGGAAAGAGTCTCTTCAGTGTGTGCCATCTCTTACTTCAGAGTTTCTCAAGCACTCTGAGTAGTGCAGAGCTCCAATACAGGCTAATGCATCCTGCTGAGAAAGACTGGAGACAGTTTTTGGTAGCTCAGCTACTGCAAAGATCTCTGCATGTCTCTTACTACCTATTGCTTTGCAGTGTCTCAGAGGCAAAAGTGATGGTTCCTGAGACACACTCCTTTCATGCACTTTCCAGCACAGATCACCAGGAAGATGTATTTCTATAACAGTGCAGCAGTAGAGCATAGGAAAGGAGTGTGCTGCACAGCAGTGGGGAGTGAGTGTGTTAGGAGACAAGAAGGAAATTAATGAGGAGAGAACTTAAAAGAGATGGGGAGAAATAGTCAAGGGGGAAAGGCATCATAGCAAACCAGTTGAAAAATGAGACAAGCAGCTATCCAGTGATAATTTTAAGCAAGGCAAGCCATTTTACCCTTCTTAGCTCAGTTTCTGCATTTGTATAATGGCTATGATGATATATACTCAACTTAATTGATCATTAGAGAGTCACTGTGTTCCCAGAGAGAATGAAGCTTTCATGAAGGCTGGGATGTTGTCTCAGTCAAAACATAGGAGAGTCATCTGTATTCCTGCTATTTTTCAAGTGTCATATTTTTTTTCCTGGAGATACTGTAACCTGCAATGAGCAGTTTCACTTCATGAAAGTCAGATAAGCCCCCAAAAATCTCCACTGTGGCTGTAAAGGGAGGAAGGCACGTAGTTTGCTTGAGAAGGTGAGCACTGCAGTGGTGAGATGATTAGTAAGTCTGACATGTCGAAGTATCATGGCTCTGAGTGCAGATGTAGCAGGATTTCAGTTTTGTTTTGCAAATGTTGTGTATTTCATTTGCCTCAGGAGTTTTGTATCTGCAGTTCTAATAATGTCACAGTTGCAGGTTGTTTTTCCATAGCCAAGAGGACTGTGCAGAAAGTTTCATCGTGCGAGTGGAGGTTCTCACATAGGCACTCAGTACCTGAAATGACAAATGAGAAGTTCTTCCCTGTATAGAAATGCATAATATAATACATAGACTATACACACATATGGAGTTGATACTTCAGTGAATTCTGGGATGTGTGGCTAGTGATAGAGGAAAGAGACACACAACAGATTAGGAAAAAGTGTGAAATAGAAAAGGAAAAACTCATCAGCCAGTGCTTGTCAAGTCTGACACGCAAAATGCTATCTTTTAGCTCCTGTCAGTTGTTCATTTCCCTGTTCCACCTACCAGTCCCAGTTACTTGCAGAGGGCTGGAGGTGGTGGTGGGACACTGAGGCGTGCTGGCTCTCACTTGACTGCAGTATTTACATACCAAATCATGAGAAAATCATAAAGTCAGCAAGTGGTTCTGGAGGGGCATCTGGCAACATTTTCTTCCCAGATGACAGAGAAGAACAAATTCCTGACAAAAAAAATCAGTAACTAGAATAATTGCATACTTCTCTCTTTGTGGAGAGATGAGAAAATGGATGACTATGAAAGGGGAACTAGGAAAACAAAGTCAAGGGCTTAATACTCTAGTCACTTTCCTTTGATTTGAGTGTGGCAGTACATGCTCAAGACATGGGTGATTATCATGTTCCCCTACAGCTGACAGGTTGGCATTTACAGATTTCATACACAGTAGGCATAGCTTTTTATCTGTGCATTTGTCTAGGGCACATGTAGTACTGACATCAGAAGAAATTACTTGCCTGCAGGGTGGAACTAAGAAGAGAAAATGGCTGATGATGTATGAAAGTAGGGAAAATAAGAATATATGAGAATAATTCGTTACTTGCGTGGAGGGTAATTCCACAGTCTGGTGGACAAGCAGGCAGGGCTTGTTGCATCAGACAGACTATAAATCAATTTTTTCCTTCTGATCAAGCTGTAAATCACAGCTGTGCTCTATTACAATTTTTTTTCCTCTATTGATAAATGTTATGTGAAATGTAGAATTCTCGCACTGGTGAGTACAAGACCAGCAAATGACTGAAGCATCATTTTGTGGGAACAGATGCATAGCTGCTGTTCAACATCATGATTTTCCTGATCAGATAATAATAGTGGTGACCTCTTTTCATAACTGCTGTCTCCAAAACTCAGACTACCTCAGCATGTCTTCTACAAATAATTCCCTGAAATATGAAGGATGACTTTTCTTAGCTGCCTTCTATACTTACACAGCAGCTGCTGAGAGTTATTCCATTGGTTCAGTGGATGGACTTTGCAGCAACCAGTTCTAACTCAGGTGGCCCAAGTCTTAATGGTAGAGCCATCACAGTCCTTGATTTTTTTCTTTACTTACTTCATATGCTGCAGAAGTAACCTTTGATATATGATGCAGATGGACAGAACTGCCCCTCTGGTAAGGATTTCTTAATACCTCGGTACCAGAATGAATTACAGTAACTCACTTCTATCAAAATTAAGGGCAGGTTCTAAGTTTTAAAAAAATAAGAGTATGGGGCTCGAAGACATAGAGAAGATGATGAGTGAAAAGATTTTGGAGTGATTATTTAGATTGCCTATGTTCTGCAGTTTCTTGGTAGAGAAGTAACCTCTTGCATTTCACATGGAAACAGCTTCCAATCTTTTATCTGATACTGAAACACTGATAACATCCAAGACAGTGATACCAGCCAATTTTCTTTTATGGCTGTTCACATGGTTGGTACTTTAGGAGTAAACTTTATTGCATAGTTAGGGCTTCTGTGTGGCATTTTGTTTCTGCGTATGACCCTCTTCATTGAAGGTTACAGATTATTTACCTGTGAGGTGTCACAGCAAGGGGTTTCTCAGATTTGATACTGGGAATTCTTTCATTAGCCTTTAAGTCTGTGAACAATGTGATGATCTAAGCATTAGTACAAATCTGATTAACTGTCTTTTCTCAGCTTTGTTTGCTTTGTTCTACTGATGCCTACAAGTTACATGATAAGTAGCATGTACAGGGTATGTATTAATGCAGTTCCCCACGGTAGAAGGCTTCACAGCAAATTTATTTTCCTTTTAGCAAAACCTCAGTATGGAAAAAAATTGCACTGTTGATTTATTTTGATCTCCTAGAAGGCTTACCAAGTATACCATGTGGAAAGCTTCTTGAAGTGCTGAGGGTTAATACTCTTTGCTCTTAATTTCAAATTCCAGATAAATATGTTTTCAGCTTTGATCTTATCTGGACTAATTCTTTGTCACTGTACTAATTAATTCAGCATGCTGCAGAAAAGATGCTAATTTGGGCATCAAAGAAATAAACGGATAAGGAGAGGTTGTGTTTAATCAGAGTTGCTAAAAAGATAAGTTTTACTCCCAGTTCAGTCATTTTAGCTCCAGCAACCTGATAACAGTAACTTTAAAGCTTGTTCATTTAAAGTTGATGCAAGAGGAGCAACATACATCACTGCTAATAGTGTGATTTTCTTTATATATTTCCATTTTCTACACAACTACCTTTCTTTATGCTGACCATAACCAGTTTAACTCTGATCACAGGGTTAGAATAATATGGATTATCACCAAAAATAATTTGAACATGACTGAATATGTGGATACTCACACATGTGAACCTTAGTTGCATACATGAAATACAGATAATAATTGCAGCACAGGACATTTTAACAAATTATCATGTGCCTCTATTGATATAATACATCAGATTTTAGGTCATTTTTCCCTTTGCCTGCAACTATGTTTGATTGCTTAAGATGCCCTGTTCTTGCTGCCCGCCTCTCACTTGGTGCTGCCCTGGGAGTGAGCCCCAGCAGGTGAGAGAGCAGGGAGGCACCAGGCTGGCCATGTAACTCATTCCTTCAGGAACACCTCACCAAATCTAATTAAAAATGGATTGTTAAAAATTTCTTTTTCCTTTCCAAATCTGTTTCCAACTTACCAGACAGTACTTGTGTATATGGCACTGCCCAGCCCAGTGGTGGTGTTCCAGTTTTACCCCTTCCTCATCCTTTCCCCGGAGATGGAATCTACTCACTCAGGAGAAGGGAGCAAGACCAGCCAAAGTGGCCCTCTCCTGTGTACATCATCTTACTAGGGTTTTTTTCTTACCCCACCAAAGCAGGGTCAAAACCTGCTCCTCAGCAAAGCTTTGACATGAGAAGGTCTTGCTGCAATAGGCCTTGGACACTGCAACACTTTGATGTCGTTGGGGCTGAATCCTCCACAGAAGGAATGGCATCCACTCACTTGGAGCAGAGGGCTGGCAGTGAGGCAAGGAAAAGAGACAGTCACCCCTCTCAGCTCACAGGGCCCCATGCAGAGCTGCCCTTTTAGCAGAAGTTTAACTTGTGTCATGAGGCACCTTTACCATCTTGAATATTGGTGAAGACTGGAGCAGTGGTGCCCATCCACATGTGCCATGTGTGCTTCATTCTCAAAACATTGAAACATTCTACCAAAACATATTCCCTTCTTAATGTAGTTTTTTCAGCTGTTGCAAAGTTCTTGGTCCCACAGGTCTAATACTCAATGGCATACTTTTACCCAGTAAGTAAACATTTAATAACAAACCTTTTAGGTATTAAGAGAGCCACCGAAAATGTAAAAGATGTATTTCATTAATATTGCCATTAACATAAATGGAAAATGAGCCTGGCCTGTAATCACCACAAAGTCTGAGTCATTAAGGATCTTTACAGCAATGTTTAATACTCTGTAAAAGTGTATGTGTGAAAGTGATTAATCAAAGCACAGCACCGCTCCTAGAGTATTTCTTCTGCTGTAAAGCTGAGTGATAAAATAACCTAAAACACACGGCAGTAGTGGCAGTTAATAAGCTTTTTATAGTCCCTATGCGGACCTGAAAATCATACCTTATTAGTATCTTTATCTTTCTTCCTCACTCATTCATTCCTACTCACATTTAAATTTAATTTTAAGGGTTATTTCTAGCCTTTCATAAGTGAGCTGCTTTAATAATCTCTGCATTTTCCCCCATTTGCTGTGAAATTACTAGGAGTCAGAGCTTTTGTTATATGTACTTTAGAAATCACTCTGGTTCTTTACAGATAATTTCTAGAGTTGTCAGGATTTCGTGACATCTTTAGGCTTTCTATCTTGCTCGACTGTGTTGCAGAGCCCCCTGAATTGTTACCCTGCAGATGCTTGGGATTCGATTACGTGCCCTGCTAGCTGCAGTGACACCTACTGTTCTAGGGCAACTGAATTCACTAAGAAATCCAAATTGCTGAATTTAGTAAGCAACCTGCTTGGGGTTCCACCCACCAGATGTTTCTTCTGCTTAGAAGTCTGGGACTTTATAGACCTGCCTGCTTTTTAATCCTTGAAGCAAATATCAGCGCGTTTGAGATCTGGAGACTCATGGCTCCACACAGAAACGAAGGGTTGCCATGACCACAGCTTTAGGTCTTGCATCTCACTTTTATCCCAAGTATATCAGAGCAGGTCTATAGGAGGTTTCTTTTCATTTTTGTCCTTTGAAAGCCTTAAAAAGATGCTTACATACTCTTTAATGCTATAGAATGGTAATAAGTACTGCAAGAAGTTGATACACTTTTGATATTTAGAGACTTCATTCATTTAATGCTTCTAAAAGGAAAAAAAAATACCGTTATTTGCAGGGCACTCTGAAATTGATACAAATAGAATAGTTTTTCACTCTTGCACAGCGTGCTTTCAACTGTTGTGTATGAGCTTTTCCAGCAAGAATGGAGCACTCAGAGATGAGATCACATAAAGAAAATCCTTTTATGCTTTTGTTTACAGGAGTACTGTGTTGTAAGTAGCTGGAATATTAATTTTCTCAACTGAAAAGTATAGTGAGATTATTGGGGCTTCAGCTTCTTTAAGAGTGGCTTCCCAGGCATTTACAATGGTTAATCAGAGAACTGGGACAGCCACTCAGCCTGGGAAGATATGGATTTATTTCCTTACTGTCATTATGATTACAAGTGGCTTCATTTGACATAAATTCATTATGGATGGATATAGAATGAGGGGGAACAGCTGATACATTTGTTTTCAGGTCTTCTAGTTATGTTTCTCCATTTGCTACATAAGGTTTTTAGAGTAACAACTCCATCAGATATTAAGTTGAAGAGAATTTTGCTGTGCAAGGTATAGCAAAGCAACTCTTTTAAACGTTTCTGTGCTGTCCATTTATTTAATTAATGTTTTGATTTTTCTGACAATAGTATTAGTAGAAGTTTAACCACAGTCCAATTATTTGTTATCTGGAGAAATAGAAGCTTCAAATTCTATAGCCATTCTGTTTTCACAGATATTTTTTGTATGGATTTGATTAATTCCACAGTATAGTTTTGACAACAGATATTGTCCAAGGCCTCACATCGATGTCAATGAGGATGTGATCATGGACAGTTGGGCAACAAGTCTTCTTACTTCTTTTCTTTTCTGTCCTGTAAGCAGCAGAGAATCATCATTACTATCGGAACCCTGTGGTAATTAGAACACATCAGTAAGCATAAAGACCATAAATTTTAGGACAGGGTATATAAATTCAGACAGAGGTGATACTGCAGGGTTTTGGTGTGTTTTTTTGGTGATGTGGTGTGTTCTGTATTGCTTTTCTTAATAGTGCTAAGAAAAGTTAGTGTTATTTTTTTGCTGTCTTTCTTTTTTAATGTCGGCAAGATTTTTGTTGTGTTGACAAGCATATTACAGTAATAACAGAATGGATTTTTATGGTATAGCAATGTGCAAGAGAGGCAAAAAATCTGAACGTTTTCCTAGCCTCGAGCTCTATGCTTAGTGTAACAGGTAAGAATTGTATGCCTGCACAAATCCTATCTGAAGCCAAAAACAGCAGAAAAACCCAAAAGTTGTTTTCATCAAGAACAACTCACTGTTCCCAATTTATAATTACATTGGAACTTGCAAGTTTTATGGTAAGAGCAGCTCTACAGCAATATTTTTGCTGAGAGTTGTCATGTTGGCAGCTATTGCAATCAAAGTTGTCATTTTATTTCATTTAACGTGTATTTCCCCAGTAAACAGGAAATAATACCTAGACTTGAAAGGGACATATGTTAAAGATTTTATTTATTTCCCTTTTTTTTTAAACATTTCTCTTGAGTATGAAACATATCCAACATCAACTCCCTGCAGCAGTACAAAATACACAACCCCATGCAGAGATACAGGCTGGGGTCGGAGTGGCTGGAGAGCAGCCAAACAGAGAGGGATCTGGGGGTGCTGATTGATACCCGCCTGAACATGAGCCACCAGTGTGCCCAGGTGGCCAAGAGAACCAATGGCATCCTGGCCTGCATCAGGAATGGTGTGGTCAGCAGGAGCAGGGAGGTCATTCTGCCCCTGTACTCTGCACTGGTTAGATCACACCTTGAGTACTGTGTTCAGTTCTGGACCCCCCAGTTTAGGAGGGACATTGAGATGCTTGAGCGTGTCCAGAGAAGGGCAACGAGGCTGGTGAGAGGCCTTGAGCACAGCCCTACGAGGAGAGGCTGAGGGAGCTGGGATTGTTTAGCCTGGAGAAGAGGAGGCTCAGGGGTGACCTTATTGCTGTCTACAACTACCTGAGGGGTGGTTGTGGCCAGGGGGAGGTTGCTTTCTTCCCTCAGGTGGCCAGCACCAGAACGAGAGGACACAGCCTCAGGCTGCACCAGGGGAGATTTAGGCTGGAGGTGAGGAGAAAGTTCTTCACTGAGAGAGTCATTGGACACTGGAATGGGCTGCCTGGGGAGGTGGTGGAGTCGCCGTCCCTGGAGCTGTTCAAGGCAGGATTGGACGTGGCACTTGGTGCCATGGTCTAGCCTTGAGCTCTGTGCTAAAGGGTTGGACTTGATGATCTGTGAGGTCTCTTCCAACCCTGATGATATTGTGATAATGTTTTCAGAATCAATACATACTACAGTTGAATATGAGACTCCACAAACCCATAATTGAAACTGTGGCAGAAAAGCAGGCAGACTGAATATAAAGAAAGTACCAGAGTTGGATTATGACCAAGATGCAAGTGCCAATACAGTTTCCTTTGAGTAAACTGCCATCAGACCTTCTAGCATGTGTGCTGGAAAGCAGAGGTGTTTCAGGTGCAGCCTGCTGGTGCTCGTCCCCAGGTAATTTACTGTTTGGCTGCCTGACATCTCTGTGGAGAGCAATGTATGCAAAGTTTCGTCTACTTTTGCTTTTTCACCTGAGTCGCCTGGTAACTATGAGCCCCTTGTCGCTTTGTATCTTCTCACTCTGTATGTACAACTGCTGCCTTTGCTGCCTCTGACAAAGTTTGTGATTGCAGCATCTCTTGGGACTGCTAGAATGGAGAAGGTAGTGGTGTAATGAGTGTGCTGCTCTATACTCCAGGAAAGGAAAACTACCCTGCTGTCTTTCTGGAAGCATCGAAATGAATAGGGACCATTAAAAAAAAAAGGAATCGAAATTTGTTTGTAGACCTGGTGTGCGTATATTTGAATGACAGGAGCTCCCAAACAATGTAAGACACGTATAAGAGAGGCAAAGAGAAAGCCATGCACTGAGATGCTTCTGGAGAGGCTGCGGGACCGGGACCAGCCCCGGCGTTTGACTGTATTGCTCCCAGGCAAACTGGCGGCTTCCCGACGCGGAGGCACCGGGAGAAGGGGAGGAGGGGCGGCAGGGGCGGCTCCTCCCGCGCCTGCGCGCAGGGACTGAGGCGCCTGGGCGCTGCCGCGGTTACGCGCGAGATACAAAGGTGGGCGGGCCAGCAGCGGAGCGCCGTGCGGGGCCGCGGCGCCTCCCTCACGCCTGCCCGCCGGCAGCGGCGCCCTCACGCCTTCCCGCCGGCAGCCGGCAGCGGCTCCCTCACGCCTGCCCGCCGGCAGCGGCGCCCTCACGCCTGCCCGCCGGCAGCGGCGCCCTCACGCCTGCCCGCCGGCAGCGGCTCCCTCACGCCTGTCCGCCGGCAGCGCCGCCAGGGAATTTGGGGTTTGGTTGGTTTGTTTGTTAAACAAGGATCAGGGTAAGGGAAAATCAGTCAACAAAGTCAGCTCCAATAAAGGCACTACTGAAATGCCTCTACACTAACACAAATTGGAGAAGCTTCACAATCACAGGCCCTGGTCCTCATGGGGGACTTCAGCCACCCTGACATCTGTTGGAAGGACAACGCAGCAGAGCACCAGCAATCTAAGAGGTTCCTGGAATACATTGATGATAACTTCCTCCTCCAAGTGATAGAGGAGCCCACAAGAAAAGGTGCTATGCTGGACCCTGTCCTCACCAACAAGGAGGGGCTGGTGAGTGAAGTGAAGCTGAAGTACCCTTCAGCCTACAATGACCCATGAAATGGTAGAGTTTAAGACCCTCGAGGCATCAAGGAGGTTGCATAGCAAACTCACTGCTCTGGACTTCAGAACAGCAGATTTCAACCTCTTCAGGGACCTCCTTGGCAGGGTGCCATGGGAAACAACTCTGGAAGGAAGAGAGAATCTATTCACCAGCAGAGTCCATGGCAGGGCCATGGCAAAGCATCTCATGTAATTACCTGTAGTATTTGCCCTGCTTCTCATTAACTCCTTTACATCACATGCTATCTGTCTGTCCCTCACACCCGTCATTCCCTTTCTAACCAAGTTCTTATTGCCTGGAAGACTTCCTGCAGAGTCTCTAAGAACTTCTTTAGGCTGCAAACTCAGAATTACTGATTGATTAAAAGTTACCAAAAATATTATCATTAACTTAGGTGGCTGACAGAGTATTTGCAACATTTCTGCATTCATTAGAGGAGAAACCTAAACTCAGTGATTTCCAGCTGAAGGACATGCACAGTAGTTCTGCTATTCCAGTTGGGGCAGTCTGGGCTGGTATGAAAAAGAGTGTGAAAGAAAGATCACTCAGGCAGTGCTGCAGACTTTCACAGAAATAACTGGTTTGCAATATGGTTTATTTAATAAAGAAGTCATTAAGTGGTTGGGGCTTTTTTTTTTGAGGATTGGTTGGGGTTTTTGTACACTATTATCATGCATAAAAGGACACATTAGTTTGTTTGAGAAGGCACAGATCAATCACTTACTTGTGGAACTAAACATTTCAAACTGAGGAAGAGGAGGGGTTTTTATACTTTTTGACTCATAATTCCTCAGCAGATTTGATGTACTTGAACCCAGTACTCTGTCTAGTTCCATCAGAAATGAAATACAGCTCCCCAGTTCAGTCAACTTTTACAGACTGCATAAAGCAGACTTACATTAGGAATGTTTGTACAGTGTATAGAACAGTAGGACCCTCGAACTTGACTGAGGGTTCTGGAGGACTTCCACATCATTGATATTACATGAATAGTGTATTGCTAGGCAGAAAGAAAAACCCAGAAGTACTTTTAAAAGAGAGCTCTCATGAACTGTCTGGTTTGGTACTTTCAGAACTTTGTTTCAAGCAATAGGGCCCAAATCAATTTGTGACCCATCCTTCCCATTATATATGTCCCATTTGAGTTATTTGGCAGTGTGGGAAATTTATGAGTAACTAAGATAAAAATTCACAGTGTTTTGGTTGCCTGGAATTTTTGTGGTTTATGATAGATAAGTAGTGCTCTTGCTTCTACTAATCATTTCCTCCTGACTCTTTTCTTGATATCTTAAACAGATTTGGAAAGAAAAAAGAAGATAAAAGTGGGAAAACAGATCAGAAGGGGAATCTGACGCAAGGCATGCTTAAAGAAGAGGAGCTAGAGAAAATGAAAGATGAACGTGAAAGGTGAGTAAAAATAGTTGCAACATCTTGTTCATCGGATGAAAAACTTCAACACAAGGGAATGCTTGAAGGGACAGATAGTCTGGATGGAGGTGTTCCAAACCATGCCTGCTAGCAGTCAGGTCCAGGCAACACAGAGCTTTAAACTGGTTTCCTGGCCGCGTCCGAGTTGCTGTATGACAGGAGCTTGTCTGTCTCCTGCAGTTTCTGTGTACTTCACTGTGGTAGCTGCTATTCAGATCCCAACCTCTGCTCTGCTGGTGAAGGTCAGTTCCTCCAAAACCTGTTTCACTCCTGCCAACTCTCAAGACTTAGTAAATTATTTTCTTAAGTCAAGAACCTCTTACCTTCTCTTCTTGCAGCCTCTGCTGTGATTTCCAGCACTTCAGACCACTTTGACCTCAGCCATCAAATGTAGTTTTTGTACTTAGTTGTGTTCTTTTCTGCACAATGTTTGCTGCTTAGCCACGTTTTGTAGAAATACATACTCAAATGCTGAGTATGCCGAGACAGTAGGAAGAAAGCAGGTTTGAATGATTAAAATTAGTCTGAAGAGGCTGAGATCTGCAAGTAGTAGGATGGGTGAGATGAGCCAGGCAAGGGCCTGAGTGTGTGCCTCTGTGGGATGTTGTGTTTCTGAGGTAAGGCTCTGAAAGTGAAATGAAAGAAACTGCTGATGTGAATAAGCCTAGCTCTCTGTCTTATTCCTAAAATACTCCTTGCCCAGTCTTAGCAATTTCTTCATTTTTACAGACACCAAAAAAAACCCAAACCAATAAAAAAGTAGTTTTATTCTTTCTGTCATATCTACTCTTCAGGAACCAGGGAGAGTTTGCAAGTGCTGACAAGCCTCAGTGAACTCCTCTCTCCTTTTCTCTAACTTATCCAGAGCTGATATGCTGAGGAAGGTTTTTGTTTCTCTCTGATGGCTGCTAAGGAAAAGTTAGAGGCCGTGCCTCCTGGCTCTCAAGAAGTGTCTGCATTAGCTGTATAATTTTCCAAGTAATATGTGTTGTCAGGCCATGGGGAAAGCTTTCAGAAATCTTTACACTTCACTGGAGCATCCATCTCTTGGGAGATGGAATAGAAGCAGATGTGGTTCCTTTTGGACAGACTGAGTCTTTTTACCTTTGTGGTGCTGGTCAGTGCCCAGGGAGAAGAAAACTTGCTTTCATTTGAGTCATGCAGTGCATGGTCAGTGTTATTAGTGGTAGCTAATGGATTTGATGGGGAAATCTCAAATCCAAATCCTTGGAATCTTCTGCTAATATTTACTGTTTCAAAAGCTCGTAAGTTACCCGGGTGCTCCAATGCTGCTACTGGACGTGCTTAGCCAGTGGTTACATATTTGGTTCATCTAAGTAGTGTCAGGAGAAACTTCGCACTATTTGTTTTAAATTTTCTGTGCCGTGTCCTTGATTTTGCCAGATGATGAGTGTCTTTATTTTAAACTGCTGACTCCCAGTTTGGACACTGGCAATTTGAGAGGTATGTGTCCTTCGTTTTAAAGAAGCCAGTGTCTTTTATTAGGATCCTGGCAAGCTAAGAAGCATGTATCCCATCTGTTAAAGGGACAGTGTCATTTGCTAAAATGTTGGCAGGCTGCAAGGAATGAACCTTTCTGTCTAGAGGTCTGACATTCCAATTGGACACAAGATAATTGTTCTTAAAATTTCTTTAGCACTGTATGCTATTAAAAAAATAAAAATAATACAGTCACTGATTGACAGTAACTTGGTATGGCTGCATTAAAAACTGTCAGCTTAATGTCTTCATCATTCTGGTTTCTCTAGTAATGATTTCAGTTTTGACCTGGAAGAGCTTGCAACTGAAATGGAGAACAGCAGGTGTGTTGAGAAGTGGATGAACCAAGATGATATTTTTAACTCACTTGATTCTTCTCCTATAATGCACAGAATAAAAATATCACACTTTTTTTTTTTTTTTTTTTGGCTAGGTAATACATCTTACATGTTTGGATAATTAAAATTTAAAAATAAAAAATAAAATAAGAGCAAAGAGATTTTCCCTGCGCTATCCTCAAAACAATGCAACACGTGCTGTGAAAAACAAGCTATTTGCTTCAGCTTTCTAAGTGAACTAAGAGTGTGGCTCTACGTGTTTGCCTATGTACAGATTGACAATTGAAGCTTTTTTGAGTTACCATAAAGCAGAAGAGACTTTATCTTCCCTTGGGGCAAATCATATAAGGAAGCTACTTTGCATGTGTGACTAAGAACTGTTTAGGAAATTCATTAAAATCAGTGCAAGGAAACATTACCTGACTTGGAAGTAATTCAGTCCTTTTGCTTTGTTTTTAACTGTTCACCTGGTGATGATGCTGAGTAAGACAGTAAAGACAAGTTTTATAGCTCCATCCCAAGATTTAGTAATTCTATAATGTAATTCAAGTCCAAGATTTTAATGCACATATTGGCAAAGAAAACCTTGTGGCACATGCACACCATAGATCTTCTTCTATGACTTCACTAGCTGCAATCCTGCATACTTGGTCTCATATTAATAAAACCAAGCTTCACTGAACCTTACCAGAGCATGGGCATAGTTTCAAACCTGTTCTTGCTGAGAGTGAAATGAGTATATGTTAAAAATTGCTATGGATGTTATATCAGAGCAGACTACATAATTGTTCATAGAAGTGTAGCCTGTTTTTCCCCAATACCTGTGAACAAATCCTGTATTTAACAGCTTGAAGAAAATACAAATTGCTTTTCTAACACTTAACCTGTCTAAAATGAACTTGAATTTTACCTTTCCAAGATTAGCTGTGTAAGTAATTCTTGCTCAGATCCTCAATCCAATTACTGCAGTCTTAAAGTCAGGGTTTTTTGCTTAAACTTCAGTTTCTTAAATGCTGACTGCCTGAATATTTCAGGATTTGTGGTGCTAACTGATACTATGATTTTTCAACTGACAGTTTTTTTTCAGAGGCCAAGCTGTCCATTTTGCATGCTAGTGGAAGAGGTCAGAGTAGTTGTTTTTTGGGCTGGCTGTGACAGGATTAATGATCAAGTGAATTTCAGCTTCTTAGCAGCTGTGGGCCTCGCATGGTTTTGAATGTTGAGTTTGCATGCAATATATGCTTGGCAGCTCTCCAAAGACAGAATGCTGTTTCAAGATCTCAGCTGATGAATGTTTTTTCAGTAAGAAGTGCATTTCCAGTTTACAGGAGTAGGCTGTCTCTCAGAATTTTGCAGTTTTTAATTTGCTTTGGATAGGTCCAACATTTCACAAAATTCCAGGGGTAGACTTTCTGCAAAGGATGCAGCCTTCTTTAAGAAATTCTGACGAGATTTACAGACATGCAGAAATGTCAGATGTGTTCACTGCACAATTACAGATTGACTGTGCTGTGCAAAATCAGTGACTCTAGCTCTGACAATAAACATCAGATCTTATGTAGATGTGTTGCATGAGCATAAGACCGTCATGTTCAGAAAAGGCTGATTTCTTGCTTGAACAGAGAAGCAGTTGTACAGTGCATGTGCAACAAGTCTGGCACATCCAGAATGTGTTAGAGCTAGTAGGCGTATGCAGACAGAGTATACAGCACTCACTCTGTAGTGCAGATGCTTCCCAAAAGGATTGGACTTGCTTGCACGTTGGTCCTCAGGATAGATTTGCCTCTCAACTCCTCTTATGGACTGCCAAGTTTAAGTTTTGAATCTTAGGAAGTGAAAATAAATTTAGTCTTTCCCTAGCCTAGTCATTTCTATTTCTATTCCACATTGTCCTGTTCTCAGTTTTCAGTACAACTCTCTGTGCCGCCTTGGAGCTGCAGTTCTCTGAAGCAGCCGAAATGCTAATGCTGGCACTGTTTTGTTTTTTTTTTTTACTCCTTGCTTTTACTCCCCTAGCAGTCTTCACCATGATCAAGGTCTCATCGTGCTCATTGCTGTTAGGGAAGCTTGGGCCTGACCCCAAGCACTTCTAGCTGAGATAGAAGAAAGAAAATCTGACTGGATTCCTGTGGGTGGGAATCTGACATGCAGGCAGTGCAGCTGTTTGCCCAGGTTCCTAAAAAGTTCTTGTCCAGCTAGGAATTTGTTCCAGACCTCAGCCCCAGGCCTTCTTTCTTTTCAAAGCCAGTACTTTGTCATATGACTATTACTTTTGCAAGCTTCAAGGGGTTTACAGGAGTTTAGGATGTTAGGCATTCCTTCTTTAGTAATAGCCTTATCTGTGCCCAACTGAATAAGAATTCAGCACCTCCTTTAAATTTCACCATTTTCTTCTCCTTCCTCTACCTCCATTAGCTTTCCTTGTGCCATAGTGATGCAATGTCATTAAACTTGACTGGAGAAAGTCAAAAGTTCATGATAAAGATAGTTCAGGAGGACTGACTTAATGGATAGTACAGTTCTCTGAGATGGTGGTTTATCCTTCCCAACACGAGTCAAGTGGTTCATTGGACTGAGGCCCTGTTTTAAATAAACTCATCATTTTGTTCATGCTTCAAAGAGTTTGGCTGTAATAAAGCATGTGCTCCAAAGGTCTAGAATCTGCCCTTAAAAGGAAAAAGTGATTGCAATGTCTGTAGTTTTATTTTGATCAAGCTGACTCAAGTCTGTATTTTTAGTGTGTTCTGTGTGAAATACTCAGAATTTATCATTTTAACAAGATGTTCTCTGTATTATTAAATATTGGAAGAGATTCTCTCTTTCCCTCAAAACAAGATTTCTCTTCCTTCCTCCTTCTATTTCCCACTCATTTTGAGCAGCCTTTTAATTTCCTATCATTGAAGATCATTGTAAAACAAACTATATAAACATATTAGGCACTTGAGTTATACACATAACTATTTGTTTGCCTTTCAAATGGAAATAAAGTGACTATCAGTTAAAACTTTTTTTTTTAAGGGTTATTTTACTGGAATATTTCTGCTGGGACCAAAGTCTCTTTTTCAGCAGAGTTGACATTAGGTAGAATTTCACCTAGGGGTGGCTTTTAAAAAGTAGTGTGTTGGGTTGGTGAATAAAAAGGTATTTTACATAAATAACAGAAACTCTGCACTTTTTGGTAGCAAGCATAGTTTGCTGCTTTAGTAAAACAGTCTTAGTTTGGCAGCCCTCATCCAAATTAATTGAAAACTTTTTATTTTATTAGTATTATCTTTTTTAGTAGAGTGTTAGACAAGCTGGAGGAACATCTGGACTATGCTTTTCAAATGTCTGAATGGAATGCTTAAGTTACAGTGAATCTCAAATTTGGGTTACATTGAATGCTTTATTTTTTTATTTATTAAACACAGAATTTCCTTTACTTTTAGGAAACATTCCAGCAACTGAAGAGTGTTTCTCTCTTGTCTTATCATCTCTGAACCTTTTTGCTGTTCCCATAGTTAAAAAAAAAAATCCAAACAATACATATGTTTTTGATATTTGGCAAACAGGTTTAATTTTGCAGCTGCAAGATCCTTGTATGAAGGCAACAGATCTTACAGAAATGAAAACATTTGGAAACCACTTATATATGAGAGAATGTTTGTGAATGAAATTCCATACCATTTTTGCCAGCATTTGCTCTATTATGTTTAATTGCAAACAGTTTAAATGTGTCCTGGGTTTGGCTGGGTTGGGGATGTTTTTCTTTTCACAAAAATATGGGAGGGACCACATCCAGGATAGCCAACTGAACCAGCTAGGGGGCTGTTTGATACCATACTGATGTCATGCCCAGTATAGAAGAGGAGGCTCAGGGGAGATCTTATTGCTGTCTACAACTACCTGAGGGGAGGTTGTAGCCAGGAGGAGGTTTCTCTCTTCTCTCAGGAGGCCAGCACCAGAATGAGAGGACACAGCCTCAAGCTACACTGGGGGAAATTTAGGCTTGAGGTGAGGAGAAAGTTCTTCACTGAGAGAGTCATTGGACACTGGAATGGGCTGCCCGGGAAGGTGGTGGATTCGCCGTCCCTGGGGCTGTTCAAGGCAGGATTGGACGTGGCACTTGGTGCCATGGTCTAGCCTTGAGCTCTGTGGTAAAGGGTTGGACTTGATCGATGAGGTCTCTTCCAACCTTGGTGATACTGTGATATAAGGGGAGGGCAGGACCGAGCAGGCGCAGTGGGATTTGACACACAGCAGTGTTGTGTGAGATTGTCACATTTTATATCACTCACTTTATATATTACTCTATTAGTATTACAATTATTATTGTTGTTTCTTGTTTCTTTGTATTATTCTATTGAACTCCTGCAGGGCTTTGCATTTTTTTTAACCATCCTATTGCAGCGTTGAGGGATATGTGTGAGTGGCTGTGTGGAGCTCAGCTGCCAGCCGGGTCTAAACCACACCAGTATGTTGCCAGAAATCAAAACAAAAACAAGAGTAAGTTTCGTACACAGCAGAATGGCAGAAAAGCCAAACTGTTTTGAACCAAAAGTTGAAACTTGGACACTTCTAGAATGTGTAGTATGTCTTAGAGCATGCTCATGCACACACACATCGTTGCTGACCTTGTATGGCTTTTGTGCCTGTTACACACTTGCCAAGTGTAAAAGCATTATTATGGCTGTTTATAGTTCATATTGATCTCTGATAAAATGTTGTTAATTGCTCTTCTCACCATTAAGCTCTGTGCTAAACCACATGTTTTTTGGGATTCCTGAGTTTGTGGCTCATTATTTATTAAGGGTTAACCCAATATGGTATATCTGTTCCTTGAGTATTCCTGACTTTATAGCACATCTAGGTCCTGTGGTTTAGACAAAGTGTTGGATGTGATCCCAGTTTTAATACTCCAAATTTATTATAACCATTGAACCCTGATCAGATCACGGATTGGATTGGATCCCAGTTTTTTTTAATGTCCCAATTTATTGCTGGCTTGCAACCCTGATAAGAATACATATTTGATTAAGGCTTCAGTTTTCAAAAATTCCAGTTAATTACTTTTAGATTCTTATTAGATCTTTGCTGTGTAGTATGGTATGTTGAAGTTATGAAAAAATTACTGGATGATGTTGCACAGGTCAAGGTCATAGTTTCATTTTGTGCTGACAGTATGAAGTTATCAGATTTCTGTTTATTACTGTGGCAGCGCTTGCACTGGACAGGAGGACAGATTAATCCCACCCCATTGATTCTGAATAATTCTCATTTTAGATCTACTGCTGCTCTGCATACCAGAACATGTAATAAACCTCACAGGTTGTCACGTGGCACATAGAACCAAATAGCAATTTTTGAGCTGCTTTATGTGGCAGATCCACCTGCTGGAGCATGTTTTTGAAGAGAATACTAGGTTGAGAATTGATCCCGGATTGTCCCAGCTCAAGAACAGGAAGAACTGAGAATAACCAAAAAGCACATGGAAAGTGATGGATATAGTACTTTCCAGGTGTCATAGTCATGCCCTTTAAATTTAAGCACCCAAATTCTCCTTGTATACTTGGTTTGCCTTTCACTGAGGTGCTGGTTTCACTCTCCACTGGAGACCAGTTTTCACAAGCTGTGCCAGCTGCCCACATAAAAGTTCAGAACAGCTCAGGGAATAATGGCCTGGCTCTTTCTTGTGTAAATGGGCCAATATGCAGTTCTTTTTCTGTATATATTGGAGAATTACTACTTGGTGTATTTTAAAATTACATTGTAAAATTAAAATATTGCTATTAGGAACTTACCAGCCGAAGTAATAAAGTGAAACTGGTCAGTGTACCAGCCAGCCTGGGAAACACTGTTTTCAGATGTCATAGTTTAACCACAGCTGGCAACTAAGCACTATGCAACTGCTCACTCACTCCTCTCCCTCCCAGTAGGGTAGGGAGGGGAAGTGGAAACAAACAAACAAACAAACACAAAAAAACCAACCCCCAAACAACCCAGCAGTAAAATTCATGAGTTGAGGTAAGAACAATCCAACAACTAAAAAAAGGAAAATTGTTTTTAAAGTAACAATAATAGTAGCTGTTATAATGATAGCAATTAAGAGAAATGTAACAAAAATATAACAAGGAGAAAAAGAGAAGACAAGTGATGCACAACGCACTTGCTCACCACCCACTGACCATTGCCCAAACAGTGCTCCCAACTCCTGCCAGTTTATACACTGAGAATGGCTCTCTATGGTAGGGAACCATCCCTTTGGCTGCTTCAGGTCAGTTGTCCTGGCTGCACACACCCTGAGCTTCTTGTGCACCTGCTTGCTGGCAGAGCTTGGGAAAACGAAAAATCCTTAACTTTGGATAAGTGCTGCTTAGCAACAATTAAACCATCAGTGTGTTGTCAACATTATTCTCACACTAAATCTGAAACACAGTACTAAACAAGAAAATTAACTCTATCCTGGCTGAAACCAGGACAGTAGGAGACTAATGGACCTGGCCTTTGATGTAATAGGGCAGCTCTTGCCTACCCCAAAATCAATAAGGGCATAGGAATGACATGGAAGCTGCATTTCATTCTTTGCCCTTTCATATGTCATTTAATTCTTTACCCTTCCATATGTCATATATGACAGTCTGTCATAAATCTTAGACACGCACTTAAAAGTAGTGCCACAGCACAGAATTCCAGTTCTCAGATTCTCTTACATGGGATAAAAATGAGAATACAACCCATGGCTAGAGACAGTCAGGTGGGAAAGAGATTTGCATGTGTAATTCTCCATACTGTTCTTAAACCCAAAGACCAGAAAGTCGTAAAGATCTCTATTGTCTATTCAGTCAAAGCTGAGTTTTGTTTTTTAATCCAGGAGTGTTAATTAGGAACCACCTATAAATCCCAAACTAACATATTGAGACTGCTCCAATCCTTGAACCTCAGAGAGATTTTGCTCAGACAATTCCAGGTTCAATGTCATATGTGTAGAATAAAGAAATGTGCATGGAATATTGTATCACACAAATCTAGGCTTGTCCCTTCCACTGCTAGGATTTCAGTCAAATGAAGTTGTAGTTTTGCAGAGATGGCTATGCAAACTCGGTGAGGTCTCACTAGCTAAGTGGACCTGCAACTATCAAAGCAGGAGACGTTCCAACAATACTCACTCACTGAATGAAGTGGTCCTGAAGACTCAGTGGGTGTTAGTCTCTCTGGTTCTGTTCTGAGCTACATTACTGCTTATGGTTGTGGATGTTGGATTTCATGAGGTGTCTAATGTTGTGCCTTTCCACAGCCATGACTGTCTTTCTGCTATTTTTCTGAAGACAGTATTAAAGTCCTCAGTGTTTTTGACTGATAACTACTGCAGAACTTTCTAGAGCTGAGGTAGTCAGTGGCAGTGGAAAAGGTCATAGTCTGATGTCCCTGTCTTCCCATGTTTTTTTCTGGAGGTATACTGCAGCTACTTTTTACTAGCTCACTGTTTATCTGATTAAATTCTCTCAAATAATCTGCTTGATGGCTTCGTTGGAGAAGTGAATCTGTGGTTCTGACTGCAGCTGGTACTGTTTCCATTCCTGGCATTAAATTCCCAAAGACTACAATATAAGCAAAGTTAAATCTTGCTTTCTGGAAATATTCTGTTATTCTGGTTCAGTTTTCATTATTATTTCTTCCAGAATAAGCTAATGCTAGCAAAAGGGACTCTGGCATGATATGCACAGCACTTTACATATCTTTTTGATGGAAAAGTACAGATTTGGAGCAGTCTGAGAATTCTTTTAAATCAGTGTTGAGAACTAAGCCTCCAATGCCCCTGCAGACTCAAGGCCTTTTTTGCAGGAGGAGCTTGGAGTTCTTAAAGGCATCAGAATACCAAAGTAATTTTGACAAACCTGGAATGACTCCACGATCCAAGCCACATTGTCACAAAACAAGGAACATCCTGTTGACAGGAGACTGAGCAACTCGATCTGTTCAGTCAGCCTTGCTTTTAGCAGGATTTTGAGTAGGGTGACCTTCAAAAGGTTCCATCCAACCTAATTTTTTCTGATATTATTATTTCAAAAAGTGACTCAGGGTAATTATGAGTAAAGAAATTTACGTAACATAATAGCATACGTTATATAGAACAGTTTTCTGGTAGTTGGCTTTCTGAAATCTACTGCATTTTGCTCAGTGTCCAACAAATGTGGACAAAAGAGAGACAGAAAAACTGCCTCAGATTTAACAGCAAAGATAAAATCTTGTTCCTGTTGACGTTCATGGAGTGGTGGAAAATACACTGACCTCATTAGAGCCAGGGTTTTCTTTAGAGGGAGGGATCCTGTATAAGTTGGTAATCTTTCTGTGTCAACTCTGAAATAAATGGTAGAGCACTGAGAACTCAGTCTTGTCTATCCAAAGCTTGCAGTCCTCATTTTGTGGTATGAAAGGGCTATGTTTCATCTCTAGTTTATCATAATCTTAAATTTTAAGGTCAGTGTAGCTCGCTCTTTCTTCCATTTCTTTACTTACAGCCCTCAATGGGCATCTTCTTTGGTTATTTCACCATTATTTGCTCATTTCAGACAGGGGTATTTATAGAGAACACTAAACACTTTGCTTAGCCCTGGTGTTTTTTATCATTGTGCCAGTTGATACTCTTAAAAGATCTAACTTATTTAGTCTGAGTTACAGCCTCATACTCCCTTGAATTTGTTGCTTGGTTCTTCTTTGTTTTCTTTTTTTTTTCTTTTTTCTGAGACTGTTTCTGTTCTTGTTTACAATTACAGATACTAATTATGGGGGAGAAGATGTTCAAATCCAGCACAATAGAATGAGCTGGAATTAAGAAACACTTGCATAGCTTATGGCAAAGATGTTTTTGACAAATACGCTTCCAGTAGAATACCCTGAAAGATAATACTAAATTAGATATTGTTTGAGTCTTGATGAGTCCATATCAGATGTTCTCAATTTACTGGCAAGAGGTAGATTTTTTTTTTTCATTCTTATTTTTTTTTCTTAGCCATGAGACTTGCTTGCCTCTGGAGCTTTCCTAGATGATGCTTGAAAAAAAATAGAAATGTCTTCTCCCGTTAGAAGATGCAGGTTTGAATAAGATTGCTAATGCCATTATAGACCATGGCAGTCTTAAAAAGGATTATGAAATTTGAAATAAAGTATTAGAAGGGCCGTACTAAAATTATCTCCTCAGATATTCAACTGAAATGCACCCATTCCCATCAGTGATTATGGCTTATGAATATCTGAAGGCACAATGTATTCAGTCCACTATTATGTAAATGAATGAAAATACAAGATTTTAGTTACCAAAATATATTTTGCTAGCAGCTAGAAAGGAATTAAAACATTAAACTCCATGGAAATCTAAGTGACCTCCTGCAGAAATAGGCTGCTTTCCTCTAGACAACCCATTGCTCAATATATGTATGAATTAGGTAAATGAAGACAAAAGCAGAAATGTTATGTAAAATCACAGTTGAAGTATTAAGATACTAAATCAGATGTAAATTGTATAATCATTGCAGCATGTAGATCTCAGGGACAGTCACATAGTGGGGGGGGGGGGGAAGCAATGCAGCAGCTTTTATTCTGCTGTTCACAAGGAGCAACTGAGTGAAAGAATGTGTAGCATCTCAATGATCTCAAAAGACTGAAAGGATCAGATCCTTTTTCAGAGTTTAGATATACCTCAAACAGATTGTACACACACTTGCTTACCTGCTCTTATGATGCTCCTCTTATTGCAGACAGAATAGAAATTATCCTGAAAGATGCATGGCCTGGTTTCTGTTACACATTTTATCTTTGCTTGTTCCTATTTCTCCCTTAGGAACATCTTTCATTGAGTTAGCCTGCATTTTGCCTCCACAAAGTCTATTCCTTTTAGTCCACTCCACAAGAAATGCTGGTGTAGTATAAACAGAGTCCTGTGAAGTATGTTGTTTCGGTCAGCAACTGCATTTTCTGTCCAAAGTACTTAGCACCACAGGGCAAAATCCATCTCATTCTTTGTGCGTGGTCCTTGCTGAGTACTAAGCACATGGTCAGTGCACAGTAAATAGTAAGATGTTGCAATAGTTTTACACTTTCCCTGGGAAGCCAGAAGAAACAAGGTGACCCAGAGCTCATAGGCAGTGCAAGGAGAGAGAACTTTGAACATCTCAGGACTGTGCTTTTTGTTGTGGGTTCATTTTGGGTTGGTTTTCTCCAGGTAAAACTGTTGTGATGGCAGCCTTTCAGCACTCCCAGTAAGAAAGCCCATGGTCTGTCCTGGGCTGAGCTTCCCACTTGCAGTTCTTGTGCTGTGATCAGATCTAGGAGCCAGTGATGCCATTGAGTTGTTTCTTATGTCTCCTGTTGGGCACCAAGTGCCCTTTTGCTTGCTTGGGATGGCAGAGACAGATGGACATGCTGCTTTAGAGTTCTGTCCTGGTACATGGTGACAGTTTCTCAGGATGTGACTGACTATGCAGAGCTTCTTTGAGTAGGGCCTCCAGAACTGCAGGTTGAGCTATATCCAATATCTTCCTGTTTCTCTGTTCTTGAAGGCAGTCTCTGGGTTCCACAGCTTTTAATGGCAGGGGGTTTGGGTTACTCTTCTGGTAATATTAAGTTCTGTGTTTTAATTTTAACAGAACACTGGGTTTAGAAACTTCAGCATTATCTTGTTCCAAACTTGCCACCTAGCCACCCATCCATCTTCTGCTTGGTGGGGCAAGAAATAAGGAGTATCTCTTACAACATTTCCTGGCTTTCTCATTCCATTAATGAAGGTATTTCTGGATCTGCTCTGGAAGCCACTCTGGCTCAGCTCTTCCAGAGTTTTCATGCAGTGGTTCCTATCCCTTCCTTCAGCTGCCTTACTCTGTGCACTGCAGTCTTTTAATACAGCTGATGTGAGGCTAAAGCATTTTACATTGTGTTTGTCACAGAGAGTGAATACATATGTGGTCATTGACAGTAGCTCAGCAGAAACACAATAACTTGTTAAGCCACAGTAACTCCATCCTATTTCTGAGCTGCAGCTGGAAGGAGCTATTTGGGCTCTTAACTCTTTTGTGGCTGCTATACTCTTGATTTTAGGCATCAGCTGGTGAGAGGCCTGGAACACAGCCCTATGAGCAGAGGCTGGGGGAGCTGGGGTCATTTAGCCTGGAGAAGAGGAGGCTCCGGGGTGATTTCATTGCTGCCTACAACTACCTGAAGGGAGGCTGTAGCCTGGTAGAGGTTGGTCTCTTCTGCCAGGCAACCAGCAACAGAACAAGGGGACATAGTCTCAAGTTGTGCTGGCGGAGATATAGGCTGGATGTTAGGAGGAAGTTCTTGCCAGAGAGAGTGATTTGCCATTGGAATGGGCTGCCCAGGGAGGTGGTGGAGTCGCTGTCTCGGGAAGTGTTCAAGAAAAGCCTGGGTGAGGCACTTAGTGCCATGGTCTAGTTGATTGTCAAGGGCTGGTTGATAGGTTGGACTGGATGATCTTGGAGGTCTCTTCCAACCTGGTTGATTCTATGATTCTAATCAACAATATGAGAAGTCTCTGTGTGTGATTTGTGTGGGTATGTCAGATTGGAAGACTGTTTGAAGGATAAGTGAGAGTGTTTCCTTGATGTATAGCTCTGGGAGTGCACTACTGAACACTGAGATGCAGAGAAGCATTTTCAAAATATCATGTCCTACTTTGAGAATTTCACTAGATGTAGAGAATCCTGTCTTCATTCATCTTCTACAAATAGTGTGCAACGTGTTTTGGAAATGTTACCTCTAGTTCCGTTGATGCTATGTATTTTATCAAGCTTTTTTTCCCCTTCAGTTGTTGTAGAGAAGCTAGCAGGGCTTGAAAGCAGCAGAAAAGATTAGGATATGGTGTGTGCTTGGATGCTGTTGAGAAAAAGATGTGTCACAGGGAAAACTGAAATGGCATTGCTTGATATGCCACTTTGGTTGCCTGTCCTCATGCAGCTTCTGCGCAAAGGTTGTGTTTTTACAGAAACACAGCTAAAGGAAGTTGATGTAGATGTCATGCAGTGATTTAACTGGAGAGCATGGTGTTTAGGTGTCAGAGTGTGATGGTTTGGGCTCTTACCCGCCCCCCCACACTTTGTAGGTACCCAGCTAACTCAGACGGACCCTGGGAATATAGATGAAGCAATTTATTTACAGCTAGCAGAATTTACAAGCAGCTATTTACAATATATACAGTTATATACAATTATATACAGAAATATACAAAGGATAAACAATACAAAAGCACAACTCCCCTCCCAGAAACCTGAGTCCCCAGGAGGGGCTTTCAAACCACCCCAATACCTCCCCTGGCCCTCTCAACCTTACCCCAGTTCTCAGGAAGAAGAGAGGTGCAGCCAAGAGGTTAGGGAGCAAGGTTAGTTGGAGCAAGGTTAATGAGATGTGAAGGCAAAAGCAGAAGAAGAAAGACAAAATGGAGAAAGTTTACTTCTTCTTCCCAGAGCTCTCAGCGTAACTGTGAGAGAAGTTGACATCAATTGTTTTTTCATTTCACTGCCCGTTATCTAGTTCTTTTACCAAAACATTCCAGCTTGCTTCAAACTAGCACACAGAGAAAGCAGGATTGACATGGGATGCCCTAAAGGAGATATATCTGACTTCCCTTCATTCTGTGTTAGTTTTTCTTTACCCTTTCCCTCATCAGGAAGTCTGTAGAAACTTCAGTGCTATGCTGAACTGTTCAGATGGTGCCTCGTGCCTCTCCTCATCTCTGGTTTCACTGCCAGCATCATGGTGCTGAGTGACACTTTTATCTTTTGTCACAAATTTGCAGCACTTTTGTTTAACCAGATCCATGTTGTGCTGTGAGTTTGGGATTCTTGTAGCAATCGTTTGTTCAAAAGCCTGGTTGCTATGATAGCTGTGTAGATTTGGAAGTGTTGGGGTTTTTTTTTAGTCTTGTTTTTGTGATGGAGAGTGAAGATTCTGCTGTGTCAGAGTGGAAGAAATGCAGAGGGAGGTGCAAAACTGGTAAACAACTAGAGTGGAAGATAGCAGTAGCTTCCTGCTTAGCAGAGTTGGCAGAGCATTATAGGAGTGATGGAATGAACAACACATTCATTTTTGTAACCTCAGTAAAGAATTCCTGGGTACCTACTGGGATGTGGTATAGAAAAGATTGCTTTAAAACTGAGTGAAAACATGATGCTGATATTCAGTGAGGCTATTTAAAGCTAAAAAGAAGGAAGAAACTTTGAAAGTGAAAAACATAAGAGAAAGCATGGAAAGACAGGCAAACAAAAAGACAAAGCAACCATCTGATAGTTTGTTTCCCTATATATGAAAATATGGATTGAAATGAAAAAGAGAACACTGAGAAATTTTATAGATTTATGTGGAAGAGTAAAAAAGAAAGAAGAAATATTAATGCAATTATGATAGTCATGTTGAAAAGATGAAACATTGATCATGAAGAATTTCACATAACCCCGTATTGACTGGTCTGTATAATATAGAACAGAAGTAATTGTTCTTGAACAAGTTCGACTTATAATAGTAGCAGCAATTGAAGATTGCATTCAGGAAAAGTTGAAGGAGCTATGCTTATTCACAGGAACAAAAGGAAATTGTGGTGACCTAATTCCAGCTATTGTTGTGCAGAATTATACGGGTATTGATAGCAGGACAAATTACTCTCACTGTCAGACATGAAAGCAAGATTCATGTGATGCTGCTGTGCTGCACTACCCTTGCTTTCAAATAGGTCTTCAATACCTAGGGGACAGGTGATGTATTGGTCCAAAGAACATGAGGGCTCAAAATTCCCTGAGAAAGTGTGGTGACTGTTCTTGGGAGTGTGTGCTGTACCTTCTGCACTGATATGGGATGAGACTATTCCTTGAAAGGCAGTATCCTTCTATTTTGCTACCTGCATCATCCCACGTGGACCTTGTGTGTCATGAAACTTGTATCACACAGTATCACAGTATCATCAGGGTTGGAAGAGACCTCACAGATCATCAAGTCCAACCCTTTACCACAGAGCTCAAGGCTAGACCATGGCACCAAGTACCTCATATGATACATTCCTGCACTCAAGTCTGTGTTTAGAGTTTAAATCACTAGTTGAGTGTAAAGCTCTCCACAATTTCACAGGGTTTTAAGAACATTTAATGCATTTTTGGAGTTAATGTGGAAGACAACACCAATCTCAAAGTGTTTTCTGTATTTTAGTGGAAGAAGAGCATGAATATTGGAGGCAAGGACTACCACCAAACTGACAGTTATTTGGTGCAGGGGCTAACAGTTATGTGATTTTTTTACTTGTTTTGTTGTGTTTTTTTTTAAACAAAGATAGTGCCTCTGTTTCTACATTTCTGACATTAATCCCATGTGGGACATGTGTGATGGTTTGGGGGTTACCCCGCCCCCCCACACTTTGTAGGTACCCAGCTAACTCAGACGGACCCTGGGAATATAGATGAAGCAATTTATTTACAGCTAGCAGAATTTACAAGCAGCTATTTACAATATATACAGTTATATACAATTATATACAGAAATATACAAAGGATAAACAATACAGAAGCACAACTCCCCTCCCAGAAACCTGAGTCCCCAGGAGGGGCTTTCAAACCACCCCAACACCTCCCCCGGCCCCTCTCAACCTTACCCCAGTTCTCAGGAAGAAGAGAGGTGCGGCCAAGAGGTTAGGGAGCAAGGTTAGTAGGAGCAGGGTTAATGAGATGTGACCAGGTCTGAAGGCAAAGGCAAGAGAAAGACAAAAAAATGGAGAAAGTTTACTTCTTCTTCCCAGAGTTCTCAGCGAGACTGTGAGAGAAGTTGACATCAATTGTTTTCATTTCACTGCCCGTTATCTAGTTCTGTTACCAAAACATTCTAGCTTGCTTCAAACTAGCACAGACATGTAAAATGTTCATCCTTCTGCAAGAGAGTTTTTCTTGAAGTGACTGTATATATAAAAGATGGAAAACATCAGTGTAGGCCTCCCTCCCTGTTTCACTGATGTCTGAGGCGTTACTTGCAGTGGACATCCACCCCCTCCTTGTAGTACAAGATGCAGCACCTTAAAAGGCCAATTAGTTTTCACATGAATGGACCAAGTGATAACTTCACCTCAACTTCCTGTATTGAATGTAGTGTATCACTCATGATCATAGGCTGACTGGCTTCCTCCACCACTCCCTGCTTCATAATCTTTTAACCTTATGCACAAACCCTTGCAAAGTCTTTGCATCCTTTTAGCTGCTCTCTGATTGTTACTCATTTCCTAGCAATGCAGGCTGACCACTGCCATTTAGTTTCTGTTTCCATACACAGCTTCTCATGGCTGACTTTCTCCTCTTGCCATTGTCTGTTGCTTTATGAATAAAAACATGTTTTTTACTGAGCTCTGTGCCAGTGTCACCATTCATTTTACAAAGAATAAGTTGTATGTCCTGTTGTTCTGCAAATTAAACTCTCACTGTCCCAAGAAGCCAGTAGCCAACTAAGCCAGTACAGTCAGCAGCAAAATAAGAGAATATGTCCAGCTAAGCCGGCACAGTTGGCAGTAAACTGAGAGAATATGTACCTTATTGACAGAACTTATCACATATTGACACCAGGCTGTACCCTCCATAAAATTTCTCTTGTGGGTAGAGTCAGACTTGTGAGCAGAACCAAAGGTTCATTTTAAAATCTGCAGCTTCTTCAAGGTGCTGCATTATTGTAGGTGATGTTGCATTTGAAGATAATCACCCATCCTGAACAAAACCACCATTTCGATGTGTAAGTACATGTGGCATGAAAATGTGAAGCAAAAGAGAAATGGAATGAAGGTTATGGGTGGAAGAGGAGATGGTTGTGCTAGGAAAAGGAGATCTAGGAGGGAAAATGGAGAAAATCTTAGTAATTTTTAGGGAGCTTCAGTGCAGAAACCTGAGACAGATTGTGGCTTATTTCTTCTTATCATCCTCTCATCTCTGAGAACTATTGTAGCAAACTACACTGAGGCTTCGTGAGTATTTTTAATGACATCCTAAGAAAAAATAAAGAAAACTAACTGGGCTGAGATCAGGAACCTGATTATAGTAAAAATTTCATAGAACCGTAGAATATTTCAAGTTGAAAGGGACCCATAAGCATAATCAAGTTGAATTCCTTGCTCCTTGCAGGACTAGCTAAGACAAAATCATATAACCAGGGGCGTCATCTAGACACTCCTTGAACTCTGGTGATCTTGGTGCTATCACTACTTCCCTAGGGACCCTGTTCCAGTGACCGACCACATTCTCAGTGAAGCATCTTTTCCTGATGTCCAATCTGAGCATCCCATGATTCCCTTGTGTCCTGTCATTGGTCACCAGAGAGAGGACCAGAGAGAGGAGGTCAGCATCTCTCCCTCTGCTGCTGTCTGAGGAATTTATGATGAGGTCACCCTTCAACCTTCTTCTCACCAAGCTGAACAAAATAAGTGACCTCAGCCACTCCTACAAAGTCTTGCCTTTGAGACCTTTCAATATCTTGGCCACTCTTCTCTGGAAGCACTCTATAATAGTCTGATGTCTTTCCTACATTGAGGTGCCCAAAACCACATGCATTACTCAAGGCAGGGCACACCTGTGTGTACTAGAGAGGAGACAGGTTCACTGAGGGAAGGCAGAATGGTTAGTGGGCACCCTATCAACTGTCAAGAGCTGGATTACATGCAAGCTGTGAAGTATGACTGCATTTTCTGCATTTTAAGTGTTAAAAACTAGTGTCATGTCTAGATACGTCCAGAACAGTTAATGGAGAAGGGTAACTGGAAAATAGTGATGCACACTCAGGTACTAAGGTGGTCGTGTAGAATGACATGTTGTTGTCATTCGCCTTTTTAGCTACAAATTATTTGAGAAGTATTAGCATTTATTTTGATGATACAATTCTAATGAAATAAAATAAATAGTATGAATCCCATTCTGCACTTAATTATTCCTGCCTGTCAGACTGGAAGCTCCCAATGTGTTCATCTGTTTATTTAGGGACCCATTTTCTCCATGCCTTTTAAAGACTTTCTCTAGCACATCTTCATTTTTCACTAAGCAGAATCCTGAGGCTATTATGCTTTAGTAGGGCAACCAGGGCTTCTAGACTCTTTTAACTTATTCTCCTGTGGTGCAGATACTGTTCTTTCTATGCTGCTGCTGTATTTCAGATACAGTCAACAGCTAGCATTGACTTCTTCTGTCAGGCACCGCATCTCTGTGTGTCTTTGTTCTTTGTTTCTTCCCCCGTGCTCGGTTACTTTCTGTAAATGCTATTTATTACATACTGTGGTCAGCATTCTGCCAGATCCATCTCACTGCATTTAATCACACTGTGTTGAAGAGTAGCTCAACAGTTAACAGAAGTTCCATGCTTACAGAACCTTGCTGTAGGGTTTTTTTTCCCTCCAGTATGAACATCGAATCGTTGAATATCAGCCGAGTTTGAAATTTACCTGACTATGTTTTACTATTCCAAAGAGATTACACAAAAGCCCTGATTAGCAGCAGCATTTTGTAATACCACTTAAGGCTTTATCGCAGTGGAGTACTGCCAGTAATAGTCTTTAATTCACTTATATGTAGCAATTCATCTCTGTCAGATTTCTATTAATTTCTTTGCTGTTTTACTTAGTCCCTCTCCCCTATACAGTAAGGCATGATTTCCCCATCTACAGAGCCAAAATATTGTGGTTTTTTTAATTAATCTTCAGCAAATAAACTGTGGTCCTTTGCTTTGAGACAACCATGCCATCTCTCAATTTGCATTCACATCTAATCTCGTTTTGACAAGTTAATGCATTTAGGAGAATCTAGGTGGCTCAAGTGACCAAGAGGCAGTAACAATTTTACTGACTAAACAATTTTCCAGATTGGGTTAGATATATTAGCTGCAAATTGGAGAGTGGGCGTAGAATTAGAACTGTATGTGTTTGTGCATGCACGTGTGCACATATACACTTGTGAAAAGCCAGACTAGGTTCAGCATTAGTTTTATTCCTCAGAATTATGACCAACCTTAGCTAGTTAGGTGGTTGCCAGAGATTAAGAACAAAAGTACTGCATGCACCATTTTGTTTATCTGGCACCAGTTTCACAGTGCACTGGAAGCAGTTGGGTTTGGGACTGGTGATGAGTCAGTGTCTGTGGTTGCCATTGAAGTAGATCCAACTGCTGAAGCAGGTCCAAACTATATTTGTTTTTTTCTTTTTCACTGTTAGGATTGGTGCAAAGCATCATGAGTTACGGCAAAAGCAACTGAGAGGCCTGAGTGATTATTCTGCTGGTCCTGGAGGACCTGACATTGACGATGATGAGGTGGATCCCAACTATGCCAGAGTAAATAATTTCCGAGAGGCTTATCCACCGGCAAGCATCTACAGGCCATCATCACCAGCAGTAGCAGAAACCTTTGTGTATCCACGTGATTCTCCTTCAGCACCAGTGGAGAGGGAGCACTTGGAAGGACTGTATGCAAAAATAAACAAGCAGCATTACCCACAGACTCCTGGCGACAGGTAATATTACCACCTGGCATTACAAAGAATGATAGCTTGCTGAGGAGGGAGCCTGGGGCTAGGCAGGATATAGGGGTGTTGTTCAGATGCCCCAAACATTTCCTGGTATTTTCTGCTAGAAAGCTGTGATTTGCTGCAGCAGTACCCCCAAAGCATCTAAGCAAGGCAGCAGTCAAACAGAAATCATTAAAGAAAAGTCCATATTTCACAAACAGAATGAATGAACAGTCCAATTCCTGCACTGCTGAGAGAGTGGTTTTTCCTCTTTCAATCGGAAAAAGTTCTTAGCCTGCAGCAAAAATAATCTCTGTTTTCAGGTCCCTTTCCATCCTGCAGATCATCAAGTGCCTATTAGTAACAGGTTTTGTATGATAGCTTGATACATTGCATATGTTTATGGTTTAGTTTTCCCCAGCTGTGTGATATTACGCACTTTCAATTAGGTTGGGGAGAGGACTGGGAATCATGGCATTTTTATGCAGGCTGCAAAGTGTGGCTTCACAAGACTGATTGCCTTTCACAGCCTTTCCAATAACCAAGTGGGAAGGAAAGAGCAATTTTTAATCCTTACTGTCAAGCTTCCAGGTTCATAGCTTTAAAGAAAGATGTTCACGTTTTTCCCTGAGTTAAAAAGCAAGCAGAAATTCCTTTGAGTTGGTGATGTACTCGCCATTATGGTGCTTTTAAAACTGGCTGCTCTGCAATTTGGGGCTAAAAGAACATAAGGCTTCATTACTATCGTGGTATAAATGTACTGAGGTTGAGTTTTTCAAACCAGCATATGAATATGTAGGCAAGATATACAAGCCCACATTGAAAAGATGAGCTGATGGAGTACAACATGGGGGGCTTGAAGAATTGTTCATTTTACAATCTGTAGTGTCTCCCCGTAACATAGCCTCAGTCTGTGCTGTCTGACACCACACTTGTTAATTTTTGAGAAATATTTGAGCACAGATACAGGAATGTTTTCAGTTTGTGTCATCATAGTACTTTCAAAATGTCTACTGAGTCATGGGTATAAACAGTAATAAACCGCTTCTGACATAAATCCAACCTTGTAGCAGGGAATAGGCCAAGTGTCTCTTTTTCACCTAAATACAGTATGGTAGAGATCTTTCCAAACATAGTGACACTGCTAATGTTTTCTTCTTATTGACTCTTCCCCTTCTGCATAAGAGTTAAGAGAGCGAAATAAGAGGTAGCAACCGCAGGGTTTTGCCACCTAGCAGATTTTGCCTCAACTAGGAGAGCCTTGATGCAATTGTCACTGAAGTCACACAAATTAACCTGCTCTGGATGGAGTTGGACTAGATGGTCTCCAGAGGTGCCTTCCAACCCCTAGCATTCTGTGATCAGAAACTGAGTTCTTAGTGACTCAGTAAACCAAAATCTGGGAATTCCCAGCAGGAGGGAGTCTGGATTCAGGTTCATGTAATTTTCAAGTAAACCTATATGCAGACATAACTCAATTGGAATAAGATGTTGTCATGAAGCTTACTTAGCAGAACTTTTTTAGTTTAACATTTTAAAACATCATTAGTTTGGAAATTTGGCCTATACATTGTTTTACCATGCAGCAAAAAGAAATACTCAAGTCTTTCTCTCTTACCTCTTCTATTTGGTTGCTTCTGTTGTGGTTGTAACTACACTGAATGAGCTCTCGACTTGCCATGTGGATAAGACTAAAGTCCCAACCAGGTTTGGATTCAGTGTTGGGATCCTGGATTTTAATGTGGATTTATCTGTAATCATATGGTAGCAATGAAAAACTAAAACCAAAGCATCTACCAGGCAAGAAAAGTTACCTCGTATCTGTTCCTGGTATCAGAAGTCACACTGAGAGACTGTTACATGCTGATTCTGTACTGTAAAGACAAACAGTCCAGAACAACTTTGCTTTTCTGAATTTAACCAGATTAGGGAACAATAGTAATAGGGGATTTTATTAGGCTGCCTTTGTTTTTTCTCTTTCATCTTTTTCTTGGAGACAAAAAGATTATTGTTTGCCAGCAGAAATGTGCCAAAAGTGACTAATTTTGTTTGAATTTATGCAATGGGTCGTGAGGCTTCAGCCAGCAGTTGTTGAGTATAGTGGCAACTTCAGGCAAGAAATTTTTTCTGTGCTGGTGGAGAAGTACAGAAAGAAGAAAGAGAAATGGGAAGAAAAATCCCTGGATAACATCTTAATTACAAAACCAATTCTGCTTTCAAGGGTCAAGTATGAAAACTACTTTGTCTGCCTCAAAATGATGGGAAACACTATAATGGGTGCTTATTAGCCAAACCAAAGTTATTTTGTGTTTTCAGGAGTGAACATTTATCAAAACATTTGTCATGTAATAGCTCGTGCTTTGGTCTTGCTAGCACATGCATGCTCTGTCTTAAAGCTTCGCTGTTAATTTTGCTTTAGATGGATGGCTTTTTCTCCCACCTCTGACTCTTGGCTTGTAATATAGTGTGTGGAGACTTGATCAGTGACTAAAGTAAATGGGGTTTGGGATAGAAGAGAAGTTTGAACAGAGAGAGAATAAATGATTTCATTTTAGTCTGGGAATTCCAGTTACATGTCGTTATGATAGAGAATTAAAACTCATCATTTGAAGCAGGAGGTTCATTTTTCTTTTATTTGAAATAAACTTAATAGAAGTTTATGTTATTTTTGCAGAAGAATTTATTAACATAATTAGACCTTTTAAAATTCATAGGCCATTTGTAAAGTAAGAAGCTTAGTGGTCAGATAGTTCTGTTCATTATTGGCATACCCTTGCTCACCTTCCCTTTTCTCATCATCAGAATCCATCAAGTGTTCCTGCTTCATTCTTCTTGGTGGATTCACAATTTAAGCTGAGAATCTCCCTCAGAATGCAAAGAAGCAATAGGCTGTACATGTATTAAGTGTGTTGCTTTAAAGATTATGAAGTATGTTTGCTGCCTCCAAGAACTGCTCTCCAGGGTACACACCGACCTGTTTCACGTTGCTCTTTGCTGTACTGTCCTCCCCTTTACCTAAACTTATGTCTGATATTCCAAGGATTTCTTTGTTTTAGGTTTTTGAGGGCCTTGCTTTGTGTCTTATTTGGAGCTGTTGTGTAACGTTCTTCTGCATTGCTTCACAATTTTGTTGATTTTCATTCCAACAATGACTATATTCAGTGAAATAGATGTAATTTTTTGTGTATATTTTGATGAAAGCTTTTGAATTCTTAAGTAAGAGAGGTGCTATATAAATGTAAATTGCCCTTATTAGTGAATATAGCGAAAGCATTGGTGTGATCAGTGTATTGTGTGAATGTTAAGTCAGAGTGAAGAAAAAATTAGTTGGCAAAATCACACATTTCTTTGTAAACCAAACATTTTTTCTGTTTAATTCTAATTAGCCACAATTTTCTGTAATGCAAATAGTATCCCAAAAGATGGTGTAGCCTACACAGCCACCTTGTGCTGCTGGGGAACTTGCAGTCTTTGCCTGAGATGTTCTATGCTTCCCCAGCCCGTGGCAGAGGCTGGGTGATCTATGGCCCATATGTTCCTGAAACAAGTGGTAAGTCACATCTCTCTGAGTTTAGTCATCGAGGCTGTAGCATGACAGTACTAAGTTGCACCATGGCAGAGCCTAGGTGTCAGACCAAAGCCAAAAGAGCATACGCACAACACTATTATCACTTAAATGTCAAGCATGTCACACAGTACAACCCTTTCTCACATTTCAAATAAGCAATTTCCTTCCTTGAACATGGTGCTGTCAAGTATATCCAAACACTCCCAAGTACATCTCCAGAAAGGTCCTAGAGACTTCACTCAACTTATTTCCTCAGCACAGAACTATGAAGCATTTAAAGTCTGATGCCAAACCCATTGCCAAATGTAAATCTTCATTTATCTCTGTGTCTTATCTTGAGGAATTTCAAAGTGCTGGTCTGACAAAAATGAATGCAGTTTTCCTTTGTTTAGTAAGAACAAATTCAGGTCTGTATCTTGTTGCAGTTTTTAAATGCTAATAAAATCCCCAACACTCTTTTATTACACAGGAGTAGAGTCCAAGCCTTTAGTCTGATCCAGCTTTCTGTTTTCAGAGATGCTATGTTGAGTCCTACTGTGCAAGATCTTATACTCTATGATGTTAATTAATAGGCTGAGAAAATTGTATCTTCTTTCTTTCAGGGTGAAAGTCTCCTTATGGAAACTTGCACTCTTCCATAAAATGAATAATCTAGCAACATACAAAGGTGAAAATGGGGAAATGAAAGCCATCCTTCTGCTCAACCCTGACTCTGCCTCTCATGTCCCACGCTCAGATCTTGCCAGAGTCATGACAGAGTGGGGCAGGGCATTGAGCAATCTGCCTCTCCAGGGAAAAGATTAAAGGAAAAATTTGCTGTGTGTTCTGAGAAATCAAATGGGAAAAGTAGGCTGTGTGTAAAGTAAAAAGAGTACCAAGTTTTGAAATTTAGCAAAGGGAGCATTATTTACTAAAAAGCAGGCTACATGCTTGGCTTTTGGGCATGTGTATGTTGTTCCTGCCCTGTTCCATCCCAGGCCATAGGAACCCAGAAATGCACAGAAAAGCCTTTGTTCAAGAAGGCTAACTTAAGCATGTCCAGACATGTTACTTAGCCCTACATGCTTTATAAGCCAGAAAACTGAAGATTTCTTGTTCTCAGTCCAAGCTGCTGTGGGCATCACTCATTGCATGGCCATTCACAACCCTCTCTATCACTGACTAGCAAAAGCTGTAGGAGTAGATGGCCCTTTACTGAGGAATAATAATTCTTAAAGATGGGTGTTGTGGAGGCAAGGTAGAAATTGAATAAGGCTGTGTAATACCTCCGTACCCTTTGCCATGATATCTTGTGTTACAGTAGAAAGATAATTATGGGCACACGTTGGAATAGTTCAACTGACAAGTACAAGCAATGTGTATACTCTCTTATGGTATAGCCTCTTCTGCTTGCAGTCCTAAAATTGTCTATGCTGTTGTCTTGCCCTATACTACCTTGCATCCCTTGAGACACTCCTCTGGTTTCTCTGAAATTTACTCTTCCTGAGACAGATTACAGGGACTTGTGAAACTTTGGCTGCAATCTGGTCACTGTTCTCCATAATGTTAAAAACAGAAACTCAGTATTTGGCAACTTCCTGCCCTTCCAGATTTCTGATGACAGTTAAATTTAAACTGGCACTGGCAAGTACAATGGTTCCTGGGGGCTCTCAGTGTTGCTTTCCTGCCATGGAGGCATGGCAGTTCTGAAACCGCTTTGACCAACAATTCCACAGGAGTGTATGTTGTGCTGTTGTAGTTACCCTTGTATTGTGGTTTTTGGTGCTGATAACATTTGCAGTTTTCTTCCTCAGAAGGGACAAATGAGTGCTGCAGACTGACTGTGCTAACTAGGGGAAATGCTGAGTAACTGGACCTCCTGGGACATGGTTAAATGAGCCTTGGTTTTAATCACTCCTATATATAAAAAAATAATTAGTCTACTGGTAGCATTCCACTAAAACTACTTTACAGGTAACATTCAAAGTGCTAGTGCCCAGGAACCCCTCATCCAGATCTTTCCAACTTTGGGACCCTGGCCCTAGTGTTTGCTTGTCACAGAAACCCCAGGTTTTGTGAAACTTGGATGATCCTGAGCATTTTATGCTGTGTCTGAACAGAAGAAAGTTGTCAAACTTTAAGCAGCGCAGAGCGGCTGCTGCCATGTAATGTGTGCACGCTTGTTAAGGCCATGCATTCTTCAGGAGAAATAAATTCTGTCAGGAATAGTCACAAATCTGCCTGCATGAATCCTGCATGCTAAGGTTTGCATTTGGATCACCTCACTTATTGACAGATGTGTAAAATTTTATATACTGCACTCCCACAACTCCCTTGTGGCTGTCCTGCTGCAGATACTAGTGAGCCTGAGTTTTGGCAGCTGTGTTAAGCATTCAGCTTTGTTTTGGTTTGTTTTTTTTCCTTGCCCTCCAACCGTGTCTTTTCTTATGTGATATATTACTGTATGGAATTATTTTACATTAATTCTGCCTCTTTATTGGTAATGTCCCATTCTTTCAGTCATTTGAATGCAAATGCAAAAGATCTCTGGAGAAAGAGCAGGTCTGTTACTGGAGGATGAGACCGTACCAAAAATACAGAGTGAAATACAGATGGTGTTGTCAGCCTCTTAAATGTACAAATAAAGACAAAATGAGATAGTCCATGCAGCTGCAATGAAATCATATGGCCTTGCATGTGTTCCTGCCATAACATATTTCCTAGTGTGAGCAGGAGATGCTAGATTTTGTTTTATGTAGTTTGACCAGAATCTCATGCTTGCTCCTTTAATCAGCAGCAGAATAACGTGTGTATATGTATTAACTTTTCTCTGCACAATAACTTTTTTTAACAAAACACCATTTAATTTTTAAATGCTAATATGTGTATGTGGTTAATTAAGAAGCCAGAATTGATTGTAAGGCCAGTAAGTTCCAAGTGAGGGAAAGGAAAATCATTACGCTTCTGCTCAGAGATTGCTATTTGTGAACCATTTGATAATGTGCAAAATTAAGATTTTCTAAGTGCCATTTAAAATGAATGGTTTATGGCTGAAGATTAATTAAAATCAGAGTTGTTCAAGAAAGAGAAGCTGTTAAAATCTTGTTTATAGGCTGGTCACTTCCATACTTAAAGTGCAAACCCTAATAGCATGTGGTATTTCCATTTAAGAGGCAAGGGAGGTTATTCTTCCCCTGTACTCAGCACTGGTCAGACCACACCTTGAGTACTGTGTCCAGTTCTGGGCATGTTGAGGGATGTTGAGGTGCTGGAACATGTCCAGAGAAGGGCAACAAAGCTGGTGAGGGGCCTGGAGCACAAATCCTATGAGGAGAGGTTGAGAGAGCTGGGCCTGTTTAGCCTGGAGAAGAGGAGGCTCAGGGGTGATCTTATTACTGTCTACAACTACCTGAAGGGACATTGTAGCCAGGTGGGGGGTGGCCTCTTCTCCCAGGTAACCAGCAACAGAACAAGGGGACACAGTCTCAAGTTATGCCAGGGTAGGTATAGGCTGGATATTAGGAAGAAGTTCTTCACAGAGAGAGTGATTTCCCATTGGAATGGGCTGCCCAGGGAGGTGGTGGAGGCACCATCCCTGGAGGTGTTCAAGAAAAGACTGGATGAGGCATTTAGTGCCATGGTCTAGTTGACTGGATAGGTCTGGGTGATAGGTTGGACTGGATGATCTTGGAGTTCTCTTCCAACCTGGTTGATTCTATGATTCTATAAGGAAGGCTGCCTTACTGGATACACACTGTGGATGGATGGATGGATGGATGGATGGATGGATGGATGGATGGATGTAGCAACATGCTCTGTGTTTTTGTCTTCCTAATTAATAGTTCTCTGGTAGCAGTACAGAGAGAGAAAACCATTTCCTTTGAGAATTTGGTAACATTAAATAAAATTGCTAAATCTTAGTTTAATTATAGTGTAAGGGACATGGTTAAATCTTATGTTGTTCTGTTTTCCCACTGCTCTCCAGAAGCCTGTTGTACTTTATATACTCTAGAATTTTCAAAATGCCCAACTCTGTGTTGCCTTTCATCAGAAGAAGTCTCTGACCATCCTTAGCCTTGCAGAGTTGCTCTAGCTACCAGGGGAAAAAAAAAACACCAAAGTATATTTTTGGGCACATTTATTCTGTACTGCAATTCTGGTTAAATCAGTAATGGCAACCTCATTCCATTTCTCTGACTGAAGAGAAACAACAAGCAGGTCATCATGCTACTCATAGTTGTATGGCTTGTAGTTACAAGAAGTCCTCTGCTGAGAAACTGCTTGGTTTTGTTTTGCTTTCCTTTTCTCTTAGCCCTGCTCCTGATCTTTTCATTAGCCATCTGCTGGTTTCCCCCCAGCTTCTTTGCCTTATATATTCTAGCTTCTGGATATGCAAGTAGTTCCCTAAAAAGCCCATGTGACCTAGCCCTGTGCAAGCTTTGCTGTGTAGCCCAGTGCAAGATGATTCTGCACTGCTGACTTCACAGAGCTGACACTATGACTTTTGAAAAATCCCCTCCTAAGTTTTTTTCCTAGCTGCTACAAGTTTTCTGGAAAAGGGGAATTCTTCCTTTCATTGTAGAGATAATACTGGTTTAGTAAGTCTGATTGGTGCACGAGGGTATGGCATTTTATGGTGCTGGATTTTTAACTCTGGATATACTATGAATCTCTATCTTGAAGGTGGTAGAGGTAGGACATGTGGAGCACAGACCAGCTCATGTGTGTGACCATCCATATTTTCAGTCTTCAGGTAATGACATAATGTCACAACAAGCTCTGTCCTGACTTTTCACTTTGTTAAGATATCTTAGTGGCTTCTGGTCGAATTGTTTTGTAAAATTAGTCAAAGTTTAGTGGGAGACAAGGAATTGTTTCCCAGAAATCTTAAAGTAATGGGCAAAGGGTTACATTTGGAAGAGGGGTAAAAAGGGTTATCATTGAAATGCTTCAAAACTCTGAGTAGCTCCAGTTAAGAGAACAGTGATATCTGTCTAATAAGGATGGAGAAGTAACTCTTAGTTGTGATGGGGAAAATGGACACAGACTGACCAAAGCCATGGAACAATGGTAGTGTTTTCTAGTGTGACTGCTTGCATCCAGGCAGAGTGCTCAGATCTGTGTTGTACTCATACCCTCTAAATGCACAGTGGAAACCTAATGGTTGTAGTCTCTATGCATTGATAAGATGTAGGGAATTGCCATACACTGATGTTTCTGTAGCCCAATTCACCTGCAGTGTGCACTGGCAGGTCTTTAAGACTTTTTCTGCTAATCTTAATTCTTCTGTTACATGGAGTAACTTTGTTCTCAATACAAGATGTAAAAGATTTAACAGTGCCACAGATCTGACCTCAGAATGAGCCCATGAGAACCTTCTCATGGAGGGTTCAAGCATCTCATATCAGGATAAAGCAATTTCTTCTAAAGACAGTCCAGGATTTTGCTCCCTGCTTGTGTGAAGATGCTGGTGGTGAAAGGTTACCCAGGCACTTATTAAGCATCATTGCAAGTATAGGCAGATTCACAAACCAGGTACTTCAGTTAACAGCAGATGGTAAGGACTGATGTTTGAAATGCTGAAAATCACTCAATATTGTACTAGGAAAAAATTTTGGGAAGACTGATGAGATGTGAAGGAAATAGCTTAGTAGGGAATGGGACACTGGATACAATGAGGATAATCGTGATTGTGTGACAGCTATGCAGAGCATACAGGCAATGAGAAACTCCAAAATATGCTATTTTTCTATCCCTGATCACGTCCACTGGCAACAGACAGTAATCCAGGGTCTGTCTGGAAAGCTAAGAGATAGTTTATTGTTTCATCATCTCAGGTCTTCTGATGTAGTTGGTATATAGAATTATAGAATCAACCAGGTTGGAACAGACCTCCAAGATCATCCAGGTCAACCTAGCACCCAGCCCTAGCCAGTCAACTAGACCATGGCACTAAGTGCCTCATCCAGCCTTTTCTTGAACACCTCCAGGGATGGTGACTCCACCACCTCCCTGGGCAGCCCATTCCAGTGGCAAATCACTCTCTCTGTGAAGAACTTCCTCCTAACATCCAGCCTAGACCTCCCCTGGCACAACTTGAGACTGTGTCCCCTTGTTCTATTGCTGGTTGTCTGGGAGAAGAGACCGACCCCCACCTGGCTACAACCTCCTTTCAGATAGTTGTAGGTAGCAATGAGGTCCTCCCCTAAGCCTCCTCTTCTCCAGGCTAAACAACCCCAGCTCCCTCATCCTCTCCTCAGAGGAGATGCTTCTCAGCCTCTGTGATTGATCTTACATTTTCACAAGGAGACCTGGCACTGTATAGAGTCCACTATGGCTAAGGAGCAGTTTGTCTGACAGGCCATGCAGCATCTCAGCATCTGTTGACATTGATTGAGGTATTGGTATTCATCTTGGGATGGCCTATGAGAGTTGTGACTATTTTGTGAAGAGCAACTGCCATAAAAAATCAAGTGAATAACTTGTCTTAAACTGCATTGTGGCCTGTATGTGGAAGAACATGAGGTCTCTCCTTAGGACAGAAGGATGTGAGAAAATTATATTTCTTGAGGTAATTCATCATTTACTTGGCCTGGATCTCTGGAGGGCATTGTTAGAAAGCAGTGGGGAGGTGATTCCATGGAACGTTTTATACTCTTTGTTTGTCTGCAAAACAGTGAAGGTAGCTACCTTCATTTTTTCCATCCCATCAAGCTGAAATGGGGAAAAAATTGAAAATCCACAAACAAATGTGAGAGGAGATTGAGATACCTCTAGAAAATGGTAAAAATTAAATAAGTATAACTTACTTTAGAACTATAAATGTCCTCTTAATTTGTTTTTACCCTTTATATTATTCTCCAGTTTCCTAGCCATGTACCAGCAGGTCACTGTGACAGTTCTGCAGTGTCACAGTCCTTTGCTGAATCTGCACTCTGTAGGTTGTTAGCCACTTCCCTCCAGTGACTTGGAAGCAGTAAGAAGAAATCAGAAAGAGACAACTAAAGCTTTAACATTTCAAACAACTTCTTATCATTGAGTCTTTGACAGATGCTTGTGGCTTAATTTCTTCATTCAGTTAAAAATTTAACCTTAAATATTTTTTTTTCAGCATAGCAGTATCTTAGGGCCATTTCTTCTTAAACCAGTATTAGCTAGAACATGTCCTTCAGCTGTGGACTTTTATCTGTTACAAACACTTCTGCCCTTAGGCCTTGGTGCCTGCTTAGTCTTGGATGTGGTTCTTACTTTGTAAATGGGAATAAACCACAAGTGATAATTATGGTATTTACATGAGAAGCATAGAAAACAATTATTTTAAGACTGGCCTCAAAGTTCAAGCATAGAACATGTTTCTAATGCAAGTGTTGTACATGGCCTGGCAATTGGAAAGTAAGCAACAACACACCTTCAGAGGGATGAAAACATGTTCAAAATAGGAGGACAGGGCAACTATTTTTCATGCCTGTGTCACCGTAATGCACAATAATTGTCTAAAAGGGCTGCTTTAATTGAACTCTTGTGGGCTTTAAGTGTCTGCTAACCAGGGGATATGGTTTGCTTCTGTGGAGTCCTTCTGCAGCTGGAGGCCCTGTGTTACATATCAGCAAGTGCTTCCATAACGTGGCAGAGGGGTAAGTTGTGGAGGAGGGTTGGGGAACAGCATCAGAGCAATAAACTTGTTCCTAATTGTTACTGATTATTAGTACACAAATTAGAAGCAGACAGTCTGCAGTCCTTCACCTGAATAAAGTGCTGTTTTCTTCCTTAATATTGTCTGCTGTTCATGTGCTTTATTTGAAAGAAAGCAGGAGGCAATTATTTTGTGCTTCTGTATACAATGGCAATATTTAAGCAGCAGCTGCTTCAGAGAGGGAAAGTAAAAGGATCTGGGGGGAAGGGATTTATCTTTTCCTCCTTTTCTCTGTAAATACCACTCTCTGCATCAGTGGTGATATTTTGACCTCTTTGCTACAGAGCTTGAAAAGTGTCTTGCACTTCGTGACACGTTCTGATTCCAAAACTGTATAGGCAGAAGCCTAGTTCTTTTTCTTTGAGTGGTTCTACAAATAGATGATCACTCTAAATATCATTAATGCTTAAGAATTCCTCCCAAAATTTAGACTCATTATTCCGAGTACTGGTGGATTGCTACATGTCTCTGTGGCTTCTGAAGTGATTAACACTACTCCTGCATACCTTGGCCGCCTTTAATCTGCACTCTGACCACTATCTCATTACTGTTAGCTATGGCAAACACACCAGATGTCTGAGCAGCTTCATTGTTCTGTTGTTTTTCCATTCAAGATACTTTTGCATAGATAGAAGTTAATTTCTCTTTTGCATTAAAACCTGCCTCTGAGGAATAAGATTATCAATGTTCAGTCTTTGGCCATTAGAGATACTGAAGTCTCATATCTTCTGAATGCTTTGTCTCTATTATAATGTTTCTGCTAGCTCAGTGTGTTTAAAGGGGAGGTCTGTTCTTCTATTATGCCCATGGAACCATACATTTCACATGCTTTCTAGAAGTTTTCTTTATTCCCAAGATTGAGAAATTGCATACATCAACTCCTGCTCTTCCAAGTGGGCGGAAATTGAAAACTATGCCAAGAAAAATGCTGTTTCTCAGAAAAGATTCAAAATATGAATTGTATGAGAGTATCGGGTCAGTCATCAGCAAGTTTGCAGATGACACCAAGCTGGGGGCAGATGTGGCTGGGTCGGAGGACAGAAGGGCTCTGCAGTGGGACCTTGACCGCCTGGACAGATGGGCAGAGTCCAGTGGGATGGGGTTCAATAGCTCCAAGTGCAGGGTGCTGCACTTTGGCCACAACAACCCCATGCAGAGATACAGGCTGGGGTTGGAGTGGCTGGAGAGCAGCCAAACAGAAAGGGATCTGGGGGTGCTGATTGATACCCGCCTGAACATGAGCCAGCAGTGTGCCCAGGTGGCCAAGAGAGCCAGTGGCATCCTGGCCTGCATCAGGAATGGTGTGGTCAGCAGGAGCAGGGAGGTCATTCTGCCCCTGTACTCTGCTCTGCTTAGACCACACCTTGAGTACTGTGTTCAGTTCTGGGCCCCCCAGTTTAGGAGGGACATCGAAATGCTTGAGCATGTCCAGAGAAGGGCGACGAGGCTGGGGAGAGACCTCGAGCACAAGTCCTACGAGGAGAGGCTGAGGGAGCTGGGATTGTTTAGCCTGGAGAAGAGGAGGCTCAGGGGTGACCTTATTGCTGTCTACAACTACCTGAGGGGAGGTTGTAGCCAGGAGGAGGTTGCTCTCTTCTCTCAGGTGGCCAGCACCAGAACGAGAGGACACAGCCTCAAGCTGCACCAGGGGAAATTTAGGCTCGAGGTGAGGAGAAAGTTCTTCACTGAGAGAGTCATTGGACACTGGAATGGGCTGCCCAGGGAGGTGGTGGAGTCACCGTCCCTGGAGCTGTTCAAGGCAAGATTGGACATGGCACTTGGTGCCATGGTCTAGCCTTGAGCTCTGTGGTAAAGGGTTGAACTTGATGATCTATGAGGTCTCTTCCAACCTTTGTGATACTGTGATACTGTTTAAAGTGTGGCACCAACAAAACAAGTTCTGTCAGGTTCATGGGCTGTTGTTTGGGATGAGATCACCCACTTGTGGGTCTGTTGCTTCTCTACTAACAACACTTAGTACTTGCATATATGAGCTCTTGGTTTCCCCATCAGCTTTTTGGGAAGGTAGCTAGGAGGCCACAAGGCACCAAATCATCACAGCTCCTTTCAGTTCTATATGAGAGCCAGTGTTGTGCTTGAGTAACAGCCGTGGCTCCAGACCTTTAAGAAAACATGTCTTTAAAATGAGTCAGGAAACAGCTGATTGATTTGCAGGTAACAAATGTGAATGCATATTTACTAGGAAGAAAAGTAATAGTTGGCATCTCAATTTAGGAAAAGACATGAATTTGGTAATGGATGCTTCATTTCTGTAGATGTAGGTAGTAACATGTGATAGTCACTGTATAGGATAAAATTGCAGCAGTTAGTACAGTGCATAAAATACTACAAGAACAGATGAAATCATTAATGCTTTCATATTGTATCCTGTCTTATTCCTGGTAACATAGCATGCCTGGCAATTAATGAAGCATGTCCTTCAAAGAATGAGAAGAATGAGCAGGTATGATCTGGAATATATGAAAATCTGCAACCTTGCCTCAGAGGCCAAAACAATATCTTGGGATCTGACTTTTTTTTTTATAGTACAAATTGTGTCATTGGCATAGTTACATAAGATAGAAATTGCAGATTTATGTTGCACAATCTGAAAAGCAAATAATAACATGTAGCTTTGTATCTGCTGCTCAGGAGGAAGACTGATGGGCGAGTCATTCTTCCATCAAAGTGGCAAAATTTCTGTTGATTGAGGTGGGAAATCTGAAATGATTCTCCTGCCTAGTTCTCCTTGAAAGAATGATGAAGGGATGTTTTCTTTTCTTTTTTATACTGACTAGTTTCACAGCCAGATTACTGTAGCTTCAGCTTTTTTGCCATACTTCTGCATGACTAGTTTTGTTAAATACTTTTATTACCTTTTGGCTTGTTCTTTGCATCATGCTATTGACAAAATTAGCTTTAATTTTTTTTTTTACCCTGAAGTTTAAAGCATAGAATACAGAAGAAATCCATACCAAAAAAAAGTCTGAAACATTAATTGGAGTAGACTACAGCATTTAAAGTAACCTATTCTATCGTCCATTTACCTCCCACATGAAATGAAAACTCTATTTTGATCCGAACTGTCACAGATAATTTCTGCACATAAAACACATCCAGAGACAGCTTTCAAATGGAGTTGTCACTTCTTATTTAGCAGGCTGGAGACTCTCTATTGTTGTCAAACCCTCTTTGCAAAGGCATCACTAACACACTGATTTGCACAGTTGTATGTAAGAAGAGGAATGGTTGCACAGCCTCCATGAAGCAAAAAATTGTGTGTAGGTGCTGGAATCCTCTGCAGCGGAACTTACCTATGGCTTAGGACAAAATTTCTTTCTTTAATACACTATTTTGAAGCAGATTTTTGAACTGCATGCTTGTGTGGGAAGGAATTGTTTTTAGTGTAATGAGGTTTTTGTGTGAGTAGTGGTGATGATTAACATTTAAAAGCTAGTAACCAACATTCTGTTGTTTTCCCTGACCTCTATGGGACCAGAAGTTTGGCTTTAATCTCTTCACAAATTTCAGGAATTCTTAAGCAAGTGCACTGGGAATATCTCTGAACTGTGAGTACAGAACTGCTGCCTCAGAGTGTGTTCTAGCCAAGATGCTGAGGCAAGGCTGTAGGGCACTTGTTTCCAGACTGCTATTCTGATGGTGGCCAATGTGGCCATCTGGTGAGGCTGGCTGGAAGACTCGGCTATGGCGCCGAAGAAGAAGACAGCTGAAAAGTTGAGAACTACTGTTCTTCAGACATTATCTTTACAACATGCATCTTTATAACATGTTTGTCCTCAAACATGGTATATTTTCATGAATTAAATTTGCCTCCTGACCTCAGTCATATTTTCATAAATTTATGCTATTAGAATATGCAGTTAAATAGTAGTAATGTGTGGTGTTTGTTTCATTTTCCTCTCAAAGTCAGAAAATAGACCAGGATTAGGGGATGAGGAATTTGGTTAGTGTGACGAGTTGTCCTTTATTGCTGTCTCCACAACTACTCTATGCAGGATTAAACAGCAAAACATAAGCTGGCAGAGTGTTCTCCTGACCTAATTCTGCACCACACCACAGACAGCAGACTATCTGCTGATCTCTCTGACAAGCATGACTTTGTCAAATCCAGATGTATGGTGGGGAGAGAAACACAGATGAGGCCTGAGAGCTAGGGTCTTGCATTTTTTCCAGCTGCCCAAGTCCTTTAGGTGTCTTCACTGCTACAGCTGGGGTGGGGTGGCAAGACCAGAGGAAGGGAGGGAAGACTCCTATTGCAATGTGGAATCTACAGAAAAACAAAACTCACAGCTAGAGCCTGAAACAGGCTCAAAGCCATTTGCCTGTTTTAAGGGTCATAAAAAGAAGAGGCGTGAACTGAAATCACATTCTGATTTCTAAGCTGTATACCAGAAGATTTGAGGGTTCTTTGTTCAGTGTGTCTTGAACTTGCTTCTGGGGAGGAACATGATGGGGAGAGGATTTCTTTGTTCCCGCTTTTGCCTGTAAATCTAATGTATTCTTGAATCAATTTTAATGGCTATGCCACGGGGAGCAATGAATTGGGGGGGGAGGGGAAATGGGTAATTTTGTGCATTGATGGAAAACACACTTGAACAGAGGAAAATGAGGGAAGGAAAAATCTTATGGGCACTGTGCTTAGGTCAGTGATAAAGTACATCCATGGGGTTTTAAACAGTGGCCACATATAGCAAGTGGAAACAATCTCTCCTCTCCAGGTGGGACAGGTGTACAGAGCTGGACTGGATACAGCATATCCATCTCTCCTGCTTCAGGAATGGAGGCTGTGATCCATGTTTGTGCTCAGTTGGCAATCTTACGTAGCTAAGAGTTAGATAAGTGGATGGACATTTATGCTACACTGGAATTAGTGTTTTTGAAGGCTGCATTCTCACAGATATTCTTTACCCTTTTGTTTGCAGTTACCTGTTACCAAAGCAGCTTAGTCCTATTTGTCGAGTAGCTCTATCAAGTTCTCAGTTCTTGCAAATCAAAAACATGGTATGCTGTCTGTAGTGATTTTAAACAGGCTCATAAACTTTGAAATAGTCTTTGCAGCCTGTATAGGCATGTTGCATTTGCCTCCTTCCTAAAACACCAAGCGTCGCTGTCAGGCATCTTGCAAATCAGTATTCTTTCCATTTCAGCTTGCGCTTTTACTGCTTCTGCTGTTCTGCTGTGTGTGGGAACAGGACTGTCTTTTTAATACACATCTGTGCAGAACCTATTGCAAGTTCTCTGATGTGAATTTGCAGTGGTATTTTTACTGTAGATGTTACTGCAGTGATTTGAAAGTTGTCTCAGAACTCCTCAGAAATACGGAAATACTTATCAGAATCTAGAGCGAGGACACTGCAGCCTACATTGTTTAGCCTGGTCCTCACTACAGAATTTAGAACAGTCTGTATCCTGGTGTGTTTGCCTGACCTTTCAGAGGCAGGATATGCCTGTTCTTCCCTTACACTCCATCTAGCAAATGGACAAGGTGATGTGCTTAGGTTGATATGGCGTGTCCTTCTGAGAGCGCAGTGCCCTCCAAAAATAACTTCAAAGCTTGCTTTTCTACAGATCTACCTTTTAAACACAAAGCAAACGTCCCACAGCAATGGCAAGTAATGGTCACACCCGCATTTCAAAGGCAATATATGGGGCTATTATCTGAGCAAATGCAATGCATGTCACTGAAAATCTGTTGATGATGATGAATTCTAGTTACTGTGTGTTCTTCTCTGTAAACAGATCAGGATTTCAGAAGAGCTCAAGCAAAATAAAAAAGAAAGAGTGGGGATGAGTCTCAGGGAAGAGGTGGAGAAATAAGGAGGCAAAAAAAAAAAAAAAAAAAGAAGAGAGAATAACCTAAAAATATTCCCTTTACAGGGGGTGGGGAAAGGAAGAGGTTGGAAATCACATAAGATTTTTTTTAATGAGAAAAAATAGAAGGATTTGAGCAGTGCCAAGAGTTTATTGTGCAGACTAGCAAAAAGAAGTTTGTATATAGAAAAGTTAACTCAGGTTTGAAAAAATCCAATAGTTGCAGGAAAAGATTAATTTCTAAATCATTTTGAAACCTTTAAGGAAAAACATATAGGAAAGCTATAGGGAAAGATATCCTGCCAGAAATATTCTTGCTGTGCTGTTGGACGAGAGCGTTTGTCCTCAAAAACACTATCAAGTCCATATTGTTTACATGTCGTGAGGAGAAAGTTCTTCACTGAGAGAGTCATTGGACACTGGAATGGGCTGCCCGGGGAGGTGGTGGAGTCGCCGTCCCTGGGGCACTTTAAGGCAAGGTTGGACGTGGCACTTGGTGCCATGGTCTAGCCTTGAGCTCTGTGGTAAAGGGTTGGACTCGATGATCTGTGAGGTCTCTTCCAACCCTGATGATACTATGATACTATCATATGTCCTGAAGTTAATGTTTAAGTGGTATTAACTTGAATGAATCTGAAATATTTTGGAGTTTTTCATTTTTTAAGTAACTTGTGCTTATGTAGTATGATGCTGCTATGTGCCTGCTTCCAGTAAAAGATGTAGAATTCCAGAGATGCACTGCCTGTAGATCAAGGGTTTGACTAAGTGACTCTTCATTGACACAAATACCCTTTTGTGGAAATAAGGTATTTTCAGTTCTCATTTCCATGACTTGACATTAGCAGAATGTATTTTGTATACTTACAGTAGAAACAGAACTAGAAGTGGGACACATTTTGATTTGCGAGTGTGGATGGATGGTATTTCCCCTGTCTATTCCCCTGCTTCATAATACCAAGTGCACGATTATCTCTTGCTAGTGTGTGCACTGCTGACCAAGTGAGCAGAGTCTGCTCCCTTTAAGTCAGAAGAGGCTCCTGTGGCAGGTGTACTAGACGACCTGTAGTTGAGGTCCTGTCCTGTGCTAGTACCTCCCTCCACTGTCCTCAGCAGAGCTGACGACGGGAACTTGGGCAAATAGACTCTCAACAGGGAATTTGAGGAGTGATTTGAGGCCACAGGACACACATTCTCTGCATCACTGATGGGTTTCTTTCATTTATTCGTCTTGTTCATGTTAAGAAGTAGAGGCAATGGAAGAAGAAATTTGTTTTCTTGGTCTTGACTCTGGATCTTTTTACCATTAACTGCTCCCTGATCTGTTCTGTAGTATTCACTTGTCAGCTTCCACCATGCTCCCCAGGCTGAGATTTTATCTTGTTTCATAATGAGCAGCAAGACTTTCAGGTTTTTCTATGTGTTGCCACCAAAACTGATGTTACAGCCAAACTCTGCAGGAGCAGTGGCTACACGCAGGAATAACCATCCCACATGAGACTTAGATTAACTGCTCTTCTGTTTAGCTCATGTAATGCCTCAACAGCATGATCTGATTTCCTGTTTTCATGTAATACATTATTAATTGTCTGAGTTAGCTGCATCTTCTGTAGCAGATGGAGGGAGATGGGCTCCCCCAAAATCAGAGTGGAGCTTCACTTTCTCTGGGTGCAGCTGTATCACTTTATTTATCGAGTTCTTATCTTTAACATGATTTTCTTTTTCAATCATGAGTATTTGGGAGCCAAAAATGCTTCTATTAGAAATATTACTTTTGAGACTGCTTTTAAGATTAAAGAGAAGTAGTAGTAACTGGCCGCAGACCTCCAGGTCTTGAGGGAGGAATGGAGTTTCAGCAGTACACACAGACTCTCCTGGTGCAAGGAAGCTGCTGTTGTGGCTGCCAAAGGAAGCTTTGGGGCTTGTAAGAGACAGCTGTGGCACCCACATGGCTCCAATCAGTAGATGCACCAAGAGGAACAGGAGCCATATTCTCAGCACTCTTCTTCCCCAAGAAGTGTAGGAGAGCAAGTAGGAGCAACTCCCTGGGAAGGCAGAATTTTTACCAGGGCTTGTGGAAGGGAGTAGAGGTAGAAAGTTGCACAGAGGCAGGGAAGACTCTCCTCCCTGTATGAGAGTTACAGAAGCTCTGCACTCCCCCATCCCAAATCTATCAATCTCTGGCTGTTTCCCACCTAACATTTTTTGGTCCTTTCCTATAGCTGTCCCCCTTTTTTTCACACATATCCTGTTGAAATCTTCCCTGCCTCCCTCTAAAACGTGCTCTGCGGTGGCTGAATTGCATTTTACTACCCCACGCATGAGAACAAAATAAACTACTTTATCTCGATCATTTGGTAGCAAAACGCAATTTGCTCATGTTGCTGCAGATCTCTGAGCCAGCTCTGGTGTGGATGCTTCACAGTCTAATCCGCTGAATATCTAAGATCCCTTTGCATTGGAAGGAAATGGTTCTTAAAGACAATGTTTTTGAAAAGCCAGCCGTGAAGTTAAGCATGCACAAACCCACAGTGATATACATGGGCCTCATATATCTCTATATGTATGAATGTGCATGTATAATAAATAAAAAATGCATATAACACTTTGAAAGTCCACACCTAACTTGCTAATGTCAGCTCCAGTTGATAGACAGCTAAGTCAGACTCTTTTTATAGTCCATTTCTGAAATGAAACCATAAATTTTAAAGCCAGGCTTCATCATTGCAGAGAAAAAAGCTTTTCCAGCCTATTGATGAAATATAACATTTGATAGGATTTATGAGGCCTAGATTCAGAAGGATCATTTGCAGAGCACTTAAAGCTGCTTTTTCCTGCCCTTTGCCTTCCCTCCTCCCAAGTACACATACCAAAAAAAGCCATTAGTAATGAAAAATTATTAAGGAAGATTTTTCTTGATTCCATACAAATGTCAGTTTGAGAAGGGAGAAACAGGAAGGAAAGAGTTGCAGGCATTCTTGCAGTAAAGGGGTGTAAATAGAGCCAGGCTGCTTGTATGTTGCACACCAAGTGTGATTATTTGCTGTAATGCAGTAATTTGTAATGTGTGTGTCTGGATTTTAATAGTACCGGATGGAGCTTATTTTTTTATCGCTTTGAGATATTCACAAACCAGCCACATAAAGTTAAAAATAAAAATGATACCCAGCTCCTTGGTATCTTGATACAAGTTTCCTTCTGGCTTGTATTACCAGAGTGATAATTTCAGAGGAAAAACATCTTCTGTGACTTGTGATCGCAGTATCTGTCAAATTGTAGGAAATGAAGAAAACTGCCAGACAGTGTCAGATTTATTAACAGCTCTAAGAAAACCAAAATTAATGCATTTTCTCGTCTTTGATGGGTTGAAATGTCCATGTGCTGTACTTATCTTAATGGACAAGTGAAGGAAGTAGCACTCATCAATTCAGTCTCTCATTAAGCTGACTACAGCTTAATCTGGAGCACATGTAGGAGTAGTGTGTTCTTAGCAGGCTGTACCTCATAGGTGTTGCAGTTGTTATTAAAGAGTGCACACCTCACCATCTTTTCACAGTATCACAGTATCATCAGGGTTGGAAGAGACCTCACAGATCATCAAGTCCAACCCTTCACCACAGAGCTCAAGGCTAGACCATGGCACCAAGTGCCATGTCCAATCCTGCCTTGAACAGCTCCAGGGACGGCGACTCCACCACCTCCCCGGGCAGCCCATTCCAGTGTCCAATGACTCTCTCAGTGAAGAACTTTCTCCTCACCTCGAGCCTAAATTTCCCCTGGTGCAGCCTGAGGCTGTGTCCTCTTGTTCTGGTGCTGGCCACCTGAGAGAAGAGAGCAACCTCCTCCTGGCCACGACCACCCCTCAGGTAGTTGTAGACAGCAATAAGGTCACCCCTGAGCCTCCTCTTCTCCAGGCTAAACAATCCCAGCTCCCTCAGCCTCTCCTCGTAGGGCTGTGCTCAAGGCCTCTCACCAGCCTCGTCGCCCTTCTCTGGACACGCTGAAGCATCTCAATGTCCCTTCTAAACTGGGGGGCCCAGAACTGAACACAGTACTCAAGGTGTGGTCTAACCAGTGCAGTCCTTATGCCCCACCTTCCAGCGAGGGAAAGAGTGAGCTAATCTGAAAGTAAAATCCAAAAAATGCTATGGAAGGGTGTGGAGGGGTGGGACAAGGAATAGGGAAAAAGAGGCAGAATTGCTGGAGCACCTAGAGGATGGAGAGAATAAAGGAGGAGTGCTGGGTCAGGGCAGAGTTGTGGACAATAAGTGGGTGCTTCAGAGAAAAGAAGTTTACTGGTACTGCAAGTTTAATGCTTCAATGTGTTAGACGTGAGCACATTTATCAGTTGGACTTGGTGATCCTGAGGGTCTTTTCCAACCTGAATGTTTCTGTGATTCCTGTGAACCAGTGCAGAAAAGGAAGAAGTGTGCTTGAGTGTCCCATGCCACCAGCAGCCTCATCCTCACTGGTGTGCTGCTTTGTGAAATGCTCCTGGGAGGTGACTCTCAAGGAGTGCTAGAAGGAAAGAGGCTGACCTAAGTGAATCAAAGAAGGTGCTTCTGTGCTGGAGCAGCCTGTGGGACAGGGATACGCTTGTATCGGAAGCCAGTAAATGAGTGGGGAAAATTGTCATCTGCATCTGAAACACATGAAGGAAAGGACTTCTGAAGATCAGGATGAGAATAGGAAGTGAAGGAACAAGACAAAAACAGATGTGAAAGGATTTGTAAGGTGTGTCTTAAACACAGTGGCTGAAGCTATGAGACAGAATGCTGTAGCACTAGAGATGGGCCTGAACCAGCACACTTGCTTTAGTGTTTTCTGAGGCTTCCTAGCCAGATGCAGAGAGACAGCCTTGCTCTCCTTCTTCCAGGTGACATGCACCAGGAAATGGTTGTGTGTAGTTTGAACATTCCATTACTTCTTTTTCTCTATTTTAGTTTAATATTTTTCAAAACATTTGTTAAAGGAGTAATTTTATCAATCTTATTAATCAATCTTAAACACCTGAAATTCAGCCCTGACTTCCCCAAGTGGAAAAGCTGGAGCAATTTCAGAGGTACAGTGGACTTGCAGATATAAGAAAAAGGAGCTAGAAAAGCTGTGCAAGTCTGGAAATCCAGGAGCTTCCATTGCCTGCATATGAAAAGTAATAAAGTTACACTAACTTTAGGCCCCTGAGTTCAGAAATATCACTCCAAAATACAATTTGGCTTACAAAGTGTTTAATTCTATTGGTCTGGAGCTTGTGATAAAAGCAACTGGAAGGAATGTGTACTCTCCACTCTTTACAAATGCAGACAGAAAAATTGTGGTCTGAGGAGCCCAGCTGCATGGGGGAGAAGTGCCTGAGGAAAGAGGCTGCCATTAGGGTAGGCAGGGTGGCCTCAAAGGCACCAGAATTTTGTGAAATCCATCAACCACTTCAGCATCTGGCAGAGTTTCTGTTGTGCAATAACCACAAGCTAAATTTGCCATATATAATTCCTGAGAGAAGCTGGTGGTAACTGCTGTTTTGACTTTTGAGCATGTTCCTGTGAAAGTGCTCAGATCTCAGTTGTAGTTTAGAAATACTGCCCTACCCAAGAACTAAAATGAATTTACCTTCAGGGTTGTCCCTCTGGTAAGATTGTCATAAAACTTGCACTATTATAGTATAGATGACGTAAGTCTGTTTCTCTCACACATCTGTTAAATACTTTGTGTGTCATTTTAGTGTATATTCAGAAGAGAACTTTGGCTCATTGTATTGGAATTAGGATGTTCCAAAGAGCGTGTATGGATTATACTCCACTCTGTAAGAAGCTTTATGTGTTCTAAGAGTCATTTGTGCACGTTCAGCACTGCTTTCATTTTGCTGTGCGTTGAACACACAGCTAGTGAAATACATTAGAAATAATTTCATTTGTTGTCTTTGCTTTTCTTTAGCTTAAAGTTGGAACAAAAAATGCTTTCCTTATAAGGCTTGCATTCTTCACCTTGCATGTGCCAGTGGCTTAATAAGAACATCTGCTGTCTTTCTGTAGCAAATCTGATGATTTTTCTGTGCACGTATATTTAGTTGTACATATAAATAGATTCCAGGCACTGCTAGATGCGTATGAAAGTGTACGTCAGATTGAAATGGTAACATATGAGGTTTTCTGCAGTTCCATTTATGAAGTATCAAGTTAAAAATGAAGCTGTGAAGTAGCCAGAAACGTTTTATTTGTGCAGCCAACGGCATATGCTTGTACAGCCTAACCTAATTAGGTCTCTGATATATTCTTAGAATGGTCAGTATTTCATGTGTTGTATCATTGTCTTGCAAGTTGCTTTTTCATTATAGTTGGGCTTTTACACAGCAGAATGTAGGAGAGCATCCCTCCAGATGTCTGGCTCCTTTCACCAATTTTGTTGCTGTCTACAGCAAAATTTGAGTTTTAGCTCCACAGTGCAAATTCCCTTTGAATCTTTGGATGCCCTTAAACAGTGTAGTACTGGAGTATGTGTAAATGTCTACTAAGTGCAGCGATCGGAGCGGCTGGTTTAAGAGGAGCTATAAAACGGTTCCAGCTGGAGAGCATTCTTGAGGTAAGCTCAAAATACACAGCAAATTGTCAGCACACTACTCAGGAAAAACACAAGAAGCAAATCTTCTTTAGTGTGCTTTGCTTCACTTAACACACGTGAGGATAGTGTAAATGGAAGCTGGTCAATTTTCAGCCGTTTGTGTAAAATTGTCCCTAGGTTTTGCTTCCGTACTTCAGCCTTTGTGAATAAGTGCATCAGGCTGGGATGTAAGTATACCTGTGTGTATTTCTGTGGACATAACAGTGTCTATATTCAATAAGTATTGTGTGTCTGTCCATTAATATTTATATGGAACTGAGAGCTTTGGTTCTTGCAATTTTTAATAAACATTGATGGTGTTACTAGTTTATACAGAGCATTCAATATGCTCCATCAAAATGGCAGCTCTAATTAGGTTCCTTGAATTAGCTAATGGATTTTGAGAAAGATAGCTTACAAAGCTCTTATATGTTCCTGCCATGGCAGAAAGACAAAAGGCCACTGGAAGCTACAGAATTCAAAGGTTTAGAATTGCAGCTGACAGTTAAAAAAGATAAATTACACTTCTATTTTTTTTCCCATAAAATTCTCATTGTGACCATTCATTTAAAACACCCAGAAAAGCCAGCTGTGGAGTAAGGATGTGTTCTGGCTAGGAGATCTGTGTTTTCCCCTGATGCTTTTGCACATGTTGTAAGTTCTCTCCCTCTTTGTCTTTTTTTAATGTAAGATGTAACAGGATTAGACACAGAGATTTTGTTTTTTCAGTCGAGGTTGAGCTTCCTACCACATTTCTACCTAGGCCAGGTATTAGAAAAACAAATTGCATAGAGGATTAGTTGCTGCCATTCTGCCAGTGGCATAGATTAGTACATACGTAACAATGAGCAGGATCTAGTGTCTAGTGTGAAACTCAGAGAGATAATTTCTGGAAGGAAAATTTCTGGGCTTTGTAGTTCTCAACGAAATATGTTTTAGAACATGAGTATCAGCATCTACTGTGAGCGAATTCTTAGATCCTCAGTTCTTGTCTCACTAGGGAGTGCAGAAATTAAGACTGCACTGAGTTGTCACCTTCTCTCCCTCCTGCCTTTGCATTGTGTGTGCTAAAGGAAATTCCTCAGGGATTCTTGAACAGCTAATTCATTGGAAGTCTGTATAAGTAGTTATTATTTCAGCTTCGCAATAAGTTTAATAAACTGTAGTGCAAAGAGCAATAGTCTGCAAGTGAAAAAAAAAACCTAGCTGCCAGTTGCAGGCAGGTGTGATAGCCATTAAAAAATAGAGCTATGTTTCCATGCAAGAGTTTAGCATTCAGCGTTTGCTTTGTTGAATTGTTAAAGCTGCTGTAAATGGAGTATGGAGGGCTGAAAATCTGTTCTGTGTTGACGTGACCTATCTATTGTAAATATGCCAGCTGCTTTACATCAGTAAAGTAAAATACCCCCTCCCAAGCAGTGTTGTAATACAAAGTGCCAAAAAAAAAGGGCAATTTAAGTACTTTGCCATGTAAATTCAGAAGAAATTACCTTGGAGAGAAGGCCCTCAATTATGCCTCACACGTGACTTCTGCGTGATGGATAAAAGGCAGAACTGATATCATCTTTAGTGAAGAAACCAGAAACTGTTGCATTGTCTAGAGGCTACTGAAAGCACCAGGAAAATCTGGTTTTCATTATTTTCATTGTGTATTGTTTATAGAGCATTTGGTTGTTGTCAGCAGCCGAGTCCTTAATCTCCTGCTTTCCTAGCCCTTCGGAGACATGTGCACATCTCAAATCAACAAGACAGCAGTAAACTGGTCGTATGCCAAAACCAGACATAGCCACTAACCAGCCTGAACTGTAAGGCATCTTCTTTTCATTACTAGTTAAAATCTGGTGATTGCCTTCCTTGATGAAGCACAATATATTGGGGGGGGGGGGGGGGGTGTTAAAATATATCTTTTCTTTGAAGTAAAGATGATAAGCTAGCTACAAACAAGAAAATGTCCTCTTTTTTTTTTTTCTTTCCTTCCTACTTGGTTGCAAATAACCTGTTTCTGTTAGGTAGTGCATACCATATCTGTTGTTATGGTGAAGTTACACCTCAGTGAGCCAATTTTGTTTCTGTAAAGCAACAAACCTTCCAGTGCTTCAGGCCAGCTATAGTCAACTCAAAGTTATAAAGGAGAATAATAAGACAAGAAGTGGCCTGGATTGAAAAGGTGTTGCTCGTCTGAATGTCGAGGCCATCTGCCATGACAAACAGGAAAAGGTGTTGTATGTCATGAGAAAGGAGGGAAACATAAGAGGATGCTTTATGTCAACCTGCTGAGAGATATTTTTTAAACAGTTTTGAAAAACTGAAAGTGATACAAATGTGTTGGTCTCAGTCTTCAAATCATTCTTTTGAGGCTTCTGTAAACATGAGCTATTGAGGGAAAGAAAAGGTTAATGACACTGATAATTCATATCATGCAAGGTTCTCTTTCCTTCTTCCTTCCTAATGAGTCTGTAGGAGCCTAAGAATATCATCTTCTTTCTTTCTACTAAACCTCTAATGTCAAGAGGTCAGTAGTGATGTTACAGGGTCAGTAGGACTCAATTTACATCCAGACAAATAGTAGTCATGTGCTGCCCTAGGAGTCTTTGACCTTTTGGGCAGAAGTGGTAGTGCTGCTTTTACATTAGCCTAAAGAATTGAAAAGGGACAGTGTGTGTTCTGCCAAAGCACAATTAAGACTCTTTTTTAAAAGAGTGTAAAGCAGATTAAGGCTGAAGGACTTTAGTATGCAAGTTCAAATAAACTCAAATAAGTGTAAAGAGTTTCTTCAGTGTGGTTTGTTTTCCTGCAGTTTATTTATGATTCTTGACTTTATGTATATTATGTACATACAGGTAGAGAGAAATATACTCATCTGATGCTTCTCATATCAGCTCTTACATACACACCCCCCTAGGACAAGTCTGTTTAAATGGAACTGGGGTCAAGCTCTTTATCCTATTAGGACCCTCTGTATTCATAAAGGTGTTAACTGTGTGTACATGGGCCATATTCCTGCCCATAGCAAGAAAGCAGGTTTTCTGAAGACCAGTAAAATGATTTGCATGGTTCCAGTAGCTAGAAAGATGTCGTTTTAAGTTAGATCTTCAGTGTGGGGCATGCATAGCCAAAGCCCAGGCTGGTTCTGGGATCAGAGATGATTCCTGAGCCTACAAGACAATATCAGCGATATCAACAAGGTATTTCTGAAAAGTTTTTTCTTTGCAGTGTCATTCCTTTACTTGAGTGCATATTGAAACAACAAATGTTCATTTCTTCCTAAAGTGTCTCTTGGTGGCTGACAACGATGAAAGCTGAAATATCGTAGAGTTATGTTCTTATAATTGATTTTCTTTTTATCTCTTTTGACCATTATTTTTATTCCCTCCTACTACTGAGGTTGCAGAAATATCTTCATAAGCAATGTAATAATTCAGGGTAGAAAGACAAGCCTGGAAATGAAGGAGTCAGATATTTAAATGAAAGTTTTATCTGAAATGCAAGATACCCTTACATGCTCTGTTAGATTCCCATACACTGCAGACCAATGTGTTCCTTCAGTACAGAAAATCAGCTTTGTTTCATGGCAGATCGTGAATGGAAAATTGCCCATTCTCTTGAGTCTGTGAGTCACATTTGTCTTGGATTTGTTTGGAAACAAAATGTTTACTGCCTCTTTAAATGTGTGTTTATATACAGCTTTAAGTAGTTCATCATACTCTGTACGTGCAACAGTTATTTTTAATTTTATAATCTAGAGAGCTGCAGTAAGAAGTCACTCATTTAAAAAATGACATTTTTAACCCAAGTGTTTGAACTCCAGATTAGTGACTCAGAGGAAGAACAGGGGGGAGATTTTATTGTGCAAAACCTGAGCTGTATGTATTAAATACTGATGGTGATGTTTTGATTTGTTGGAAAAAATAACTTGTCTGTCATACTGGATATGTAACATTACTGCTGTGGTATTTGTGCATCTATCGCTTCAGAGACCATGGGATGGAATTTCACAGTCATATTTCACATAACTCTAGAGATAGCTTGATGCCAAGCTTGTGCCAAATTAGCTTCTCTTTCATTTTGAAATACCCATTCCAACTGTATTGCTTGAATGGCTGTTTCTTAGCAGATCCCTATACAGGTGCAGTGGGCAAGGTGGAACCTGTATAATGCTTCTTACAGGGCAGAAGGCAGTGATACAGGGCACACTGCTGGCTTATGTTGAGCCAGCAGTGTGCACTTGCAGCCCGGAGGGCCAGACGGATCCTGGGCTGCATCAGGAGAAGTGTGGCCAGCAGGTCGAGGGAGGTGGTTCTCCCCCTCTACTCCACTCTGCTGAGACCCTACCTGGAGTACTACATCCAGTTCTGGAGCTCCCATTACAAGAATGATGTGGACGTGCTGGAGCCTGTCCAGAGAAGGGCCACTGGGTTGATCAGAGGGCTGGAGCACCTCTCCTGTGAGGACAGACTGAAAGAGTTGGGGCTGTTCAGTCTGGAGAAGGGGAGGCTCCCAGGTGACCTTATTGTGGCCTTTCAGTATCTGCAGGGGGCCTACAAAAAAGCTGGGGAAGGACTTTTCAGGATATCAGGGAGTGACAGGACTAGAGGGAATGGAGCAAAGCTGGAGATGGGTAGGTTCAGACTGGACATGAGGAGGAAGATCATCACCATGAGAGTGGTGAGAGCCTGGAATGGGTTGCCCAGCGAGGTGGTTGAGGCCCTGTGCCTGGAGGTGTTTAAGGCCAGGCTGTATGGGGCTCTGGCCAGTCTGATCTAGGGTAGGGTGTCCCTGCCCATGACAGGGGAGTTGGAACTGGATGATCCTTGTGGTCCTTTGCAACCCTGACTGATTCTATGATTCTATGATTTCTGGCAGTTGTTTAGTTGTTTGGGCAATCCCAGCAGGTTTCTCCCAGGCAAGAAGAACATTTTGGTTTGTAAGGATTGCTATCTTGCAAAGCTACAGAATGACTGACAGAAATGTGCTTTTTCTTCTTTTAAATATTCATACAAGATCCATTACTATTTATTTTTCCTATTTCCAGAAGAAACCCCTGTGGTTTGTGCACCTTGTTTGAAAAACTGTTGACCTTTTCTTCAGGTTGTTTGTTGCTTGTGATTTTAGGCAGATTTTGTTACTGTTGTTCAAAATCAGCATCTGAGAGTCTTCACTAAACTTTTTTGCACATTTTCTCAGAGATTTTTTTCCCCTCACCTAGTCATTATTTTAAAACCTCAAAAAACCCATCAGCTTCTGTCCCAGTATCAGCTGCTTCTGAATCAGTCTTCTTACATGTAGCACGAGTTTAGGAAAATATCCTGCAATCAATCACAGGTGGACAGTTCTCTTGCAGTCTTGTCGTGACAGCAGGTACATCCATGGTAGGTAAATTGAATCCTAGAGCCTGAGAACATGAGGTGGTGGAAGGGAATGGCAAATCTGTGATGGCACAGTTGTCTGAAGAGCATGCAGCACAGCGAGCCACGTGAGGGAAGTAAGTTGTGCACAAAAATGTAGATCTGATGAGAACTGTAATATTTATATCTCCTTGAGGAGGGAGCACTATGTTAAATGTAAAGCTACTGTAAAAGTAATCTGTCTGCTATACTTAACTAGGCTTGGTGAAAAGCTTCAGTAAGCCTCCTTAGGATCAATTTACTTTGAGTATTGTTCTTATGTTTTTTTTTCTGTAAGTTCAGGTTCATTTTCAGTATAAACAGTCATGCATCTGAAACATTTGAACTGGTATTCATCTGCTGTTTCCCTGTCTGAAAGCTGCTATCTGATCAAATCAATATTGTTTAATTATGTATTTATAGGCATATGGCAGAATTGTTTGTATGATCTTCTCAGCAGTCTTAGAAAATTGTGTTGGGTTTTTTTTTTTAATATTTCCTTATCAGCTTCTTTTATTTATTTATTTATTTATTACTGATGACTTCATTCTGTTTGAATTGAATGCTTCAGTTTCTTTAGGGTAAACTAATAGATTATGTATGCGATATTTGCACAGTGCTGATTGAATTCATCTGGTGAGTTTGAATGTGGTTCATATATTCACATAATTGTCAGGAGCCAACTTGAAATTCAGAACTGTTTCATGAGCGTTTCATAGGGCATCATATTCATCTCACATTACTGGGTAAAACTGTCATGGTAAGCTACAGTGCAGCTCTTTCAAAAGGCAGTGTTTTTTACATTTGCACCTACAAACAGTCATGGAGGAATTAAAGAAATTTTTAAAAGCCAAAACAAAACAAAAAGAACAAACACAAAAACCTGTGGAGCTTTGTTTCCTGGAAAGATTTAAGCTAATGTACTGAACAACCCTATACCAAACTGCCCCCCCATTTAAGCTAATGCACTGAACAACCCTATACCAAACTGTCCCCCCATTTAAGCTAATGCACTGAACAACCCTATACCAAACTGTTCCCCCCCATACACCTTTCTAACAAATTCCAGAACTGCTGGCCATTTTTGACCAGCCTTGACTGGTGATTTTGATGTTCAAAAGGTACTGGATCAGTAAGTTTATGGAAGGGGGCAGCCTGCTGCCATCAAGGCCCAGGCGAATGCACTTGCTAGGGAGAAATGCTGCACTGTGAACTCAGTCCCATTATTGGACACCAGAGAACCCACAGGAGAAAAGCACAGGAAATCAGGCTTCATGGAGCTGCTTGTTTCCACAGAGATTATGCTTGTGTTTTCACACTAATCCAGATGGATAACTTTCCATGTGCTGCTATCTTTCATTCAAATGTTCCTACTCATTCTCATGGTTAGGGCTTGTACTTTAATATAGTGTGAGAGAGGTTTGCCAGAGAAAAAGCTGTCAGGCCTAGTTCTGTAATATATATATATATATATATATATATATATATATATATATATATATGAGCTTGATCTGTGCAGCACCTACTGCCATTTGCTGGCTAGATGGGTTTAAGCAGAAGGAAGTTTACCTACAGATCTACAGCAAATTGTGCTCAAACTACTGTTACTCTCTCTTACAATATATCAATCTCAGATTTCCTTTAAAAAAGGGGGGAAGAGGCAAACAACAACAATAACAAACAAATCTATGTGACATTTTCACTTTACCTCTTTACCCAAAATACTTCAAGGTGGCAAGTGGCTATGTGGCCATTAAGCTACAGGAGGCAGATGCTAATATAGTTTGCAGAATGCTGCAATGAGCCAGATCAGCTAGAATCAAGCTAGACCCATTCCCTGTATTTCAGCATTTCCTTCTCTTAGGTAATGCTGGTTTGGGTAATGATGTTGGCAAAGCAACAGGGACAATACTTTGGGCCTTATCTGTATGTTAGCAGCCCTAATTAAATGCTTTATCTGTGCTCACAAGTAGTCAGGGGATTTCACAGGTATTGTATTGCTCAGGAGCTGTGGACCAAGCTTCACCTTTCTGAGTTATAGCCTTCATTACATAGTCCTCAATCCCAGTATTTTCAAACTGGAAATGGCTCTTCACTATTTTACAAGACTTCATGCAAGCGACAGAAGAATTTATCTGTGGAAGGAATCAAGGGGAAAAGAGAATGTGCTTTTGTTTTTTTCTCAAGAGTCCACAGAGTTTGTGCAAGTTTTCTGCACTCTTGGCAGATCATGAGAAAAAAATTGTATGCTCTGTAAGAGTTTGGTAAGTCAGCCAGACAAGCCTGAAACCTCTGGGACTTGGTCACATCGAGGAGCTGGACAACTTAGGATCCAGGGAAGGAAAGTAACTCAAATGTTTTCTTTTTCATGGAAGCATACTGATGCTGCAAGTAAATATTTCCAGTCCTGACTTCATATTCAGTCCATTTACACCCTATGTAGAATTTCCCTCATTAGTAATTAATTTCCAACCCATCTAGATTGTTATTAGATACTAGAAACTGATAAATTTTTGTCAAATCTTTTGTTTGTGTTTTCCAAATTCACTTAGCTATGCTAAGCCTACAAAAGACTTCCCTAGATTCTGGCACACTGTAACAAGGTGCTCCACGAAGTCTGTGCTCATGCGAATAAAGCTGTATCTCCGTAGCCTCTTGTTGGTGAGGCAGAGTGAAGGTTGCTGATTAAAAGAATACATGATGATATGCTGCAATAATGCTGGTCTGAGTTTAGGAGCTGGCACAAATTAATTGTATGGCAATTCCCTGTGAATGCCAGTAAATGCTATTGAGCCAAACAGTCAGTATTCAGCCCAGTGCTGACTACAGCAAGACTTGAAGTAGCTGCAGGAAAGGTCTTCCTTTTAATGTGCCTGTATTTCTATTTTTTTTATTCTTAGGCATTTCATATTTTTTTTTAATCCTTCCAGATATAACTTGAGCTTCCACAGTTGTACAAGTCCATCTGTAAGGTTTTGGAAGGCTCATCAGGGTCAAAATCTGCAAAGATAGGCATGTGTTTAACTCGATAAGCTAAGCCACTTCCATTAGCTTTACTCCGGCAGTTCGAAGTGTATGCAGTTCAGCATACAAGTGAGTCTTTGTGGATTACTAAATGGATTACTGTTTCATTACCACTGTAAAAAAAATGGTGTCAAGATTTGCCAGTGTGCTTTCCCATCTCTCTTACTTCCCCTGTATTTTCACGGCTGATGTTTTCCTCCTTTGCGTAATTACTTTTTGTGACATGAAACTTCTTTCTCTGCTTCTCTGTGAACATAGTTTACTCTGCACCTTGAAAAATGTAATTTTAGGGAAAGTCCACTTTTAGCGTGGGAGCAGAAAGAAACTTTTTTTTTTTTTTGGCAGCTTAGCATCGTCATCATCATTATTATTAAAATATGATAGCCATTTATAGCTACTCATAGGAATGTTAAAAGTTTCCTTGTGCTCCCCCATCTGTCTGCATCCATCTGTTGTCTCTTGTCTTATACTGGAGTTGTTAAGTTCTTTGGACAAGGATGGCCTTTTGTAAAGTGGGGACCAACTTCACAGTCAGCAGATTTATTAATACAAGAAAGCAAATCACAGAATCAACCAGGTTGGAAGAGACCTCCAAGATCATCCAGGCCAACCTATCCCCCAGCCCTAGCCAGTCAACTAGACCATGGCACTAAGTGCCTCATCCAGGCTTTTCTTGAACACCTCCAGGGACGGTGACTCCACTACCTCCCTGGGCAGCCCATTCCAAAGGCAAATCACTCTCTCTGGGAAGAACTTCCTCCTAACATCCAGCCTATAGTTCCCCCGGCACAACTTGAGACTGTGTCCCCTTGTTCTGTTGCTGGTTGCCTGGCAGAAGAGGCCAACCCCCACCTGCCTACAGCCTCCTTTCAGGTAGTTGTAGACAGCAATGAGGTCACCCCTGAGCCTTCTCTTCTCCAGGCATAACAACCCCAGCTCCCTCAGTCTCTCTTCATAGGATTTGTGCTCCAGGCCCCTCACCAGCTTCGTCACCCTTCTCTGGACACGTTCCAGCACCTCAACATCTCTCTTGAATTGAGGGGCCCAGAACTGGACACAGGACTCAAGGTGTTGCCTGACCAGTGCTGAGTACAGGGGAAGCATAACCTCCCTTGTCCTACTGGCCACACTGCTCCTGATACAGGCCAGGATGCCATTGGCTCTCTTGGCCACCTGGGCACACTGCTGGTTCATCTTCAGTCTACTATCTATCGGTACCCCCAGCTCCCTTTCTTCCTGCCTGCTCTCCAGCCACTCTGTCCCCAGCCTGTAGGGCTGCTTGCGGTTGTTGTGGCCAAAATGCAGAACCCTGCACTTGGCCTTGTTAAATCTCATCCCATTGGCCTCTGCCCACCCGTCCAGCCTGTCAGGGTCCCTCTGCAGGGCTCTCCTACCTTCCAACAGATCAACACCTGCTCCTAGCTTGGTGTCATCTGCAAACTTACTGATGCTGGACTCAATCCCCTTGTCCAGGTCATCAGTAAAGATGTTTAACAGGACTGGGCCCAGCACTGATCCCTGGGGAACACCACTAGTGACATCTGCCAACTGGATGTGGCACCATTCACCACCACTCTCTGGGCTCTGCCATCCAGCCAGTTCTTGACCCATATCAGAGTGAATCTGTCCAAGCCATGAGCTGCCAGCTTTGCCAGGAGCTTGTTGTGCCAGACTGTCTCAAAGGCTTTGCGGAAGTCCAGGTAGACTACATCCACAGCCTGCCCCACATTCACCAGGCAGGTAACCTGATCATAAAAGGAGATCAGGTTGGTGAGGCAGGACCTGCCCTTCCTAAACCCATGCTGGACAGGCCTGATCCCTTGGCCATCCTGTAGGTGCTTTGTGATGGCACTCAAGATGACCTGGTCATGACTGAGGTCAGGCTGACAGGACTGTAGTTTTCTGGCTCCTCCTTACGACCATTCTTGTGCATGGGTATCACATTGGCCAGCTTCCAGTCTTCAGGGACCTCTCCAGTGAGCCAGGACTGCTGATAAATGATGGAGAGTGGCTTGGCCAGCGCATCTGCCAGCTGGTCAATGCCAGCCAATGGGCACTATGCAAGTCAGGAGAATCAAACATTGATAATCCATTTATCTGAAGTGTGTCAATTCTCTGTGCGTGCTCATGTGGGTCCCTGGTAAGAGTTAGAAACGCATGTACGCAGGAGTCTTACTTAGTCTTTTGTGTTCTTCTCAGTGGCTGCACAGCCGGTGGGAATGCTGATCGTATCCAGAAACTACGGAAAGAGTACCATCAGGCCAGGCGAGAAGGCTTGCCTTTTTATGAGGATGATGAAGGAAGAACACCGCTGCCTGATTATGATCAGCATTGGGTAAGTCCACCATGTGATACAGACTGCTTTAGCAGAAGGTGCTGCTTTGTTCATGTTTTACAAGAATCCCCTGTCAGTTTGATGTGAATTTAGAGAGTTTGTAGAAATGGAGAAATCTTTGATGCCAGCCACAGAAGCCTGAGGAAAGCATTAATAACATGAAAACTTGGATAAAATAACTAATCTTTTGACTGTCTTTGATTTAGGCACTGGTTTCCTCCCGTTAGGCTCAAGATACACAGGTATTGCCAAATTTTGTCATGTGGCAGCATCACGGCTTTTCAGCAGAATTTGTGGTATTCTGGTAGAATCATAGAATCATCCAGGTTGGAAGAGACCTCCAAGATCATCCAGTCCAACCTACCTCCCAGCCCTATCCAGTCATCTTGACCATGGCACTAAGTGCCTCATCCAGTCTTTTCTTGAACACCTCCTGAGACGGTGACTCCACCACATCCCTGGGCAGCCCATTCCAATGCCAATCACTCTCTCTGGCAAGAACTTCCTCCTAACATCCAGCCTAGACCTCCCAGGCACAACTTGAGACTGTGTCCCCTTGGTCTGTTGCTGGTTGCCTGGCAGAAGAGGCCAACCCCCACCTGGCTATAGCCTCCTTTCAGGTAGTTGTAGACAGCAATGAGGTCCCCCCTGAGCCTCCTCTCCTCCAGGCTAAACACCCCCAGCTCCCTCAGCCTCTCCTCATAGGGCTTGAGTTAACAAGAGTGTTAGAAGAACAGACTCACTGTGCTTAGTTGTAAAGTGAGAGAGTGGAAATAGAGGCATGTCTGCATGCTGGACAGTGGCAATTGGGCCATGATACATCTTTTAGTAACCTTTATAAGGTGAATAATGGAATGGTTTGCTCATCTCCCATCAAAACATCTTAAAATATTCTACCAACACTATAGAAGTATTACAGACATACAGCATTCTCTGGTTTACATCTAGGAGTCACACTACACACAGATGCAAAAGCTATAGTCTGTGGGATCACAATGGTGGTACTCAAGAGCTGCACCTGAGCAGGCTTCAGAATTGGACTCTGTCTCTTTAGAAGTAATTATAATCAACCAGTATTCAAAATTGCAACTTTGGTAAGATGCAATTCATGCTACATCTGAAATTTTAGTTAAAAAAAAAAGAGATAGAATTACATTAAAATCTTAAGAATGTAAATATACCAGAAGTTTGAACTAACATTGTTGGTTTTAACATCTTCCAAACTATCAATGTGAATGCTGTAGTGAAAGCTTCAGTCATTGACGCAGTGCAAAAGAATCCTGTGTGAGACTAGACCTTATTGCAGTCAGAGTGAGATAGCATTAAAGGGGTGTGAGATAGCATGAAAAGGGGTGTTTTTACATAAATTATCATATATTTATTCTTTTAGCCCCCAAATGTTGTTGGGTCTGTTCGTCTGATTCAATCACCAAAAAAAAAGTACCAGCAAAATAATTCTTTCCTTAGAACAATTCACTTTAATCTACTGCCATAAATTTTGTGACCCAAATCTGGGAAGCGGTTTAGCTGACATTCTTCTTCTGATTAGTTTTTGTAAACTACAATGAGAATATCCATCAAATAGGTCTTTCTGTTGAAGTTCTGTGCTGTGGTATGTGTCTGGACTGAGGCCCCAGACTGGGCTAGTAGCACCTCTTCAGCAGGCTGATTTCTACTTATGTGAAACTGATAAAGCTTTATTAATCCTCGAAGGAGATTGAGATTTATGGTCCAGTGTAGTTTCCTAAGATTCACAAAGGTTTCTTCTAGGTAATCCTTTCTAAGCCTTTCCTATTAGGTATAATGCACAGAGATTACTGATTTCCAAAGCTTTGCTTTTCCTGTGAGGCAAGTTGTCCTTAATCAAAGCACCTGAAAGGGAACTTTAAGTATCTCAATCTTGAACTGATTACTAACAGTGGTACCAGCATTGTTTCTTTTTCTCCTTCTAATGCAAAATATTTGTAAATGTTTTTGTTTTGAAGAATGGCAGTTTGCTCAAAAGTCAGAGTTTACCTTGAGTGCTTTAGTACTCTCAAGGCTGTTGCTGCAACAGTTCCACTTGTTGAAGTGATTTATGGATTTCAAAGACTTCTGGTCTCTGCACTGCAACAATATAATCCATTGATCTATCCAGCCTTGTTTTCATAGGCAGTGTCTTTCTGTCTGGAAAATACTGTGGCCACAGATTGCTCTCTTTAGACTCCTGGCTGAAATTTCTGTTCTTACATGTAGTTTTATGCTTAAAATAGATATCTTACATCAATTCATTCAAACAGGAAAGGAGTTCAGAAATAGAAATAAAAATGCTCAAAAGGAACAAATGTCTCAAAGCAGGAGAATCATCAAGATACATATTTAAAACATTGTCATCCTTCTCACTCTGGGCTGCAGACCCTCAGCAGTGCTGTGGTCACACAGATTGAAAAACAGCTGTTTTTTTCCACCTTTACTTGTCAATAAAGAGACATACTGAAGACTAATTGCATAGTTGTAAATAAATAAAACCACTCTAATCTTCAGGATATCAGGTCTTTAAAGAATTGGCAGCTGAGGAGGAGGCAAGCCTCCTGGTATAAGTTTTCTTCCTTCCCACAAGCAGTTACAGCACAGGGAAGCTGCAGCTGGAAAGGAGATTCTGGGCCCTCCTATGTGTTTTTTAATACTCGATTAGTTCTTTCAGTGCTTTTGTCAGCTGTTTTACCTAAGCCAGCTTTCCTCTAAGATGTCTTTCTAACGTACAGCAGCTGCTGCAATCACTTCCCACCATCTCATGGAACACGCAGATAAGTTGGGAAATAACAGAGGATAATTTGAGAAGACACTATCCCGTCACAAATCAACAGTCTCAGAAATGGGCCCTGGGTCTGGTCCTCCAATAAAAAGTATCTGAGAACTCATGAGACAAATTTCTATCAGATAAAGCTGACATTGACAAGCGGCCTTTAGCTGACACTGTAATGGGACAGGATTTCTAATAGAAGGGGTATTTCTAACAATCTCTCTCTCTTTTTTTAAGTGGGGTAAATCAAGTTAAAGTGCAGAGCCGGCTGAAAAGCTAGCATTGTAAGGAAACATGATCTCATGACAGGCAATTGGGATCCATAAATGTTTTAAAAATAAGGTCAAAAATTCATTTCAAATAGGCCTGCTATTCTCTCATCATCTGTTCCTCCCCCACCCTCCATCCATTTTCCAGTTCTTCTCTATTCTTCTCATCTGTTGCTGGATGAATTTTTTGCTCTCTTACGTCTTCATTCTGCTTTCTCTTCCCCACAGTCTGTTCTTTTTCTTTTTGTAAGTAACTGAATAATTCAGTTTAGTGTGTCTCTATAAACAGACACAAGTACATAGCACTGTGTGTGCTATGGAGCCAGATCCTTTGAACTGATTTTCCAGTTTCTTTGTGCTTTGGTTTGTTGTTGAGTTTTGTATCCTTTGGTACTACTTCCCACATCCCTTTTCTACCCTAGGTTTATAACCAGCATAAATGATAAACAGAATTCTGTAGGGTAGGTAGCAAAGATTAAAGTAAACCTCAGCTAGCTAACCAAAGGACAAGGTGATGATAAGTGCTGTCTAGGAAAAATGAATGCCTGTAGTTCGCAGTATAATGTGAGATTACCCTAGATTTTTCTGACATCTGGAGTATATTGGAAGCACCAGCTCAAGACAGAGTTTAGGAATGTGCATACAAGCTCATGTCTTAGTAGTACCTCAGGTAGTAAAAGTTGTCATGAACATATCCTGATCTGGGTTACAGAAAGAGACATAGTATGTTTATGAACTATTGTCTTGTATTGTGGTATCAGTCAGATCCTGAGAGAACCATGTAAGCAATAAGCTTCAAGAACTCAGTCTTTCTAAGACTTGGAAGGCTTTTTTCTGGGGCACTCTTTTTCAGGGCTTTAAGAGTCACAGACTAATAGCAGATCACAAGAAATAACAAAGGAGCTATCAAGACAAAGCCGTGAAGTTAGTATCTGCACTTGTATTTAAGGGCATTTAAATAATAAGTAATTAATCATCTATTTGAGGATTTGGATTCTCTTACAGACTTCGTACAAATCCAGTTAGTTAAAGCATCAGTTCTTTCTTTCAGAGTGGCAGTAAATCTTTGAAACTTTATCTTTTTAATGTATGTTCAAGGACTGCATATAACACTGGCCACACTGAAAATAGTTCACCTGTTAGTGACCACATCAGCTTCATTGTATTGAACCTTATGTTAAGTGGTTCTAAAAGCCATTTCCTTATTTGAAGAACAGATTTGCAAGCTGATAAATAACCTCAAGAGATAAGAAAACCTGTCTCTGGATACAATCTGTGAACATTTCATTTGAAACAAATCTGTAATGTACTGAGTTTTGTCAGTTCCCAGTTGACAGGATGAAAGAAGAATCATGCCTGCCTGTGTTAAAGGCCAAGTATTTTATTGTGTGTCTGGCAGAGATCCAAGCCTAAAAATCAGCCAGAACAAAAAAGGGAGCGTTAAGAACTGCATTATTTTTACATAATGTGTCAAAGGGTTCTACGCTTGCTTCAGGATGAATAAGAGCAGTTTGTACTTTTCATGATCAATTAATTCCAGATTCAGGATGTTGCATTTCAAATAGGTTAGGTTCCCAAAATGCACAGACGTTTGTGTTGGACCATGGTTAGAAACCAAAATTCCAACTTCTAGAATAATAACATTCCTGTCTTCTAGTGCAATGGGAGAAGCTGACAATTTAATGTAATATATGAAACCATATAGGAGAAACTGCTGAGAATTCCAGTCTGTCAGAACCCACAGACCACAGTGGAAAACATAGAAATATATTTTTTTTAATGTGGTAACTTACTTAAAGTAAAAAGTAGAACTATGGATCGGAAGTATTTGTACATATGTTATTAAAATGTTCATTAAGAGAACATATAAAACGTTTTATTAAGATGTATGATTAACTTACCAGTCAAGAACTTTTTATGGTCACTACTGATCTCTGCATAATGAAGGTTTCAGATCAGGGAATATTCTAAAGAGCTGTTCAAACTAAGGAGAGGGATTTTGAAATTTACAGGCTGGCTTTTGGGGGTAGGTTGTGGAGGAAAATTATTGTGGAGAAATCCCTGCCAAACCTCATGTGAAAAATAAACTATTGCAAATGGCACATGCAGGAAGAGCCAAATTCAATTGCATTAATACTAGTAATAGAGAGCGAATCTTATAACTCATTTGGAGTCATTCCTACTTACACAAAGGTTGAATTTGGCATAGATTATCTGAACCAGAGGGGAGTCTGAAATGCTCGTGTCTTCATGCTAACACTGTGTACACATTCTTATTTACCAAGGGAAACAGTTTTGGTGCCATATGTCATCTCATCAAAGCCCACTTGGTATTGTTGTGTGAATTCCAGAAATATATCACACCACCTATTCCACAAGGTACCTCATCACACAGCTGCTTTTTGTTGTATTTCGATGCAGGGGGGTGATTCTGAGGAGGACAAACAATAAGCGTTTCTCTTACTTCATACAAGTAGTTGAAAGAAATCAGACAAAAGCTTGTGGTGCTGCAGGGCTGCAGCCATCCTTGCAGGCTCACAGCATTGAGAAGTTCCCTATTAGCACATATTCCAGCATTCATGTCCTTTGCAGTTAGAAGAGATTCTCCTGGTGTTGCCCAAATGAACAACTTGAGTGGGGCATCACAGAGGTCATGACAGCTGCCACAGATTGCGTTGCTATCATATGAAGAGCCCTAGAGATTTTCTGTCGAGTGTATTTTTCCTAATTTCCCAGTGTGTTTAGGGAAGAGAGAAATAAAACTCTTAACTGGTAATTACATTGATGAGCGTAGTTTGTGAACAAGGAATCCATGCCATGCAGTATGCTGAGCAGTTGCTACATTTGGGCACATAGACCATGGCTCTGCAGCTTTTAAACTCTGTGGCACACTTGAATGGACACAGGTATTTGGCTTCACTGCAGTTCTGAGTAGCAAGGTAGCTGGGTCTTTGCAATTTTGGCAAGCTTCTACCAGTACAGACTTGAACAGTTTTCTGTCTACTCGTCACTTGCTCCGTAGATAGGTAACTACATGGCCACTTTCCCTGAGCAAGGATGCACACTCTGCTCAATCTCAGGCCACCATGAAGCGAGGAAGATGAAAGAGGAATGATATTTAGTAACCAACCTTGTGTTGGTTACTGAAGTTAATGCTTTGCACTTGCAACCTTCCCTTACCCTCAGCAAGACGTGCTTCTTCACGACAGCCTGGTCCTGAACCCTAGCAAATCAGTGCCCCACACACCATAGAATCAAATACAGCTGCTCATGGGTCTGACTACACAAGGGAAAAAAGTAGGTAACCGTTTAAAATTGCACTCCTTTTCCTCAGGCCAGTGGTAAGAGTATCACAGTATCACACAGTATCACAGTATTATCAGGGTTGGAAGAGACCTCACAGATCATCAAGTCCAACCCTTTACCACAGAGCTCAAGGCTAGACCATGGCACCAAGTGCCACGTCCAATCTTGCCTTGAACAGCCCCAGGGACGGCAACTCCACCACCTCCCTGGGCAGCCCATTCCAGTGTCCAATGACTCTCTCAGTGAAGAACTTTCTTCAACTTCTGGAAAGGGGCTCCAGTTACAACAACCCTCATTTGTCAATCACAAGACAAGTCTGTTCTGTCGTTGAAATTCATGTCTGAAGCTAAAGCTTGTGTTTAGGTATTTATTAGATCAGGCTGAAATCAGGCATCAGTCTTGACCTCTTCTAAGCCACAAGATTTTGCCTTTACTACCAGCTATCTGGTGCATTTATCAAATAGATGCTGACATGGTTGACTTGTCTTTGAATTCTCACAGCTTAATCTCCCCGGGTTATGTTGTTGTTCAGTGTGTGGTGTTGATTGAAAAGAAATCTCTTCTATACAAAATACTGACGATCCAAATTGTTGCCTAGTTACTGTTGTTCCAGACAGCACCCTGTTTCCTAAAGATGCTGATCACTGTCCGGCTCTGCCTGCAAGGGATAGCATCCCACTAAAAGAGCTGAGAGTTTTGACAAAGGACAGCAGAATTGTGCCACTTAACATAATAGAAAACAGAACTACCTCCGTGAGGCAAAAGGTAACAGTTCTCCAGCATGTACAGAACAGGGTCAAACTTGAAAGAAGCTGGGTCGAGCAATACAGCTATGTCAGTGAGGCTGTTAGAGTACAGGTCTTTTATTTGTTATAGTTAAGTACGTGACAGAAGGCAACTAAAATAATGGCCTTCTGATTACTTTTGATTTCTGGATTGAGTTCTTCTATTGTACATCTGTGCAGCACTTCACATTATTGTAGTACTAGTACGAGATCTGAGGTGGAGGCCTTGGGTCTTCTTGAGTTTTACTGAAGTACTTCACAGCAAAATATATTAGCAGAGCTGCTTGTTAAAATTTCATCTTAGGTGCAGTTTCAGCAGTCAGGGTGTTGGTGTTCTGGCTGTGCTGTTGTCTCGCAGTTAAGAAACAGACGAAGTTGAAGATTTCTTCGCAGCCAAGGTGTAAGAAGTAATTAGAATGTATCACTGGGTGCTGGGGATAAGCAATTATCTATGAATATATAAAGGCTCTATTTTTCTCAACAAACAGGCGACACTGTTATAATTATTTAAAATGAAAAATAAAGTCTCTGACTCAGACATGGAGAGATTAGGCAGATAACTTTATTAGTTCCCAGTCTAAGGTCTGTAGTGCAGATGCTAATCTAATACCAAGACTACATTAAAATAAAGTACAAAATAAGGGGAAAAGAGAACTCCATTTACCCTGTGAGGCTGGTGCTGTACATAAGTTTAGCTTTTCTACTCAGGAGCAGCTCTCTTCAACTTTCCACTCTGGCTGTTAAAGAACACTTGGAAAAAGGAGCACTAACACTTTATTTCTTACTCACTACAAGATCCTACTGGAATACATTTCTTCTATCAAATGTGCTGAGTTTTGAGAAGTTCTGAAAAAGCTAGTAATCAACTTCATTTTTGTTTACATGTGGGTTTTTTGAACCTTTAATGTTCTTGCTTTGTTTAGTAAATTGAATTTGCAAGCAGGAATTCCAAAGCAGAAGGGAGTCTGATAAAATACTAGCACTGTGCAACTTAATCTGAAGGACCGATTTTGGCTTTATTTATTTTTGTAGTGGTTTTGAGACACTTGCAACTGTATTTATTAACAGTACAACAGAAAGCAAGAGCAACAAATACTGCTGGCTGTGTTTTTGCAGCTTTTTCCTCATCAAATGGTCTGGCTGCTGTGTTAAGTCTCATGTTTCCCAATATTAAGCAGAGCCATTCCAGCTGAACCGTATATCATAAATCCTGTGTGATAGGAGATATTGAGTCTTCTGTAATCCAGGTGATACTGAGATGTCTGCCTTCCATGCAGAAATGAGAGTTTTAGCCCTGCTAAACTCCAAGAGGCTGCTACTATTCAAGGCAGATGTGTGTGAATAATCCAGTGTTCCAGACTAGCATAGTTTTCATAAAGTAGCATATCGAATTCAGCATATATGTTGTGAATGCATGCAACAGCGCAAGAAGGCAAATCCTGCTATCTCTTCTAAAATGGAGTCTGGTCACCACTTGTGAGACTTTTCTGGCTTTAGTCCATTCATCTGTTTTCTTGATGGGCTGGAACTAGTGACTGTCAAACTTAAAATTGCGAGTAATGTACTCTTACTTAGGAAGACCAGCGCTTCATGTGACGACAAATGATGGCAGTGAGTCTCGAGGAATGCGGACCCTGGGGAGGCTTGGACCAGGTGTATGCTTTATGACATCAGATATTCCAAAAGAAGTCAGAGTAGCAGATACCTAGCATGAAATTATGACTTTGAAGTTATGATACAACTCAAAGTGAGCAAATTTGGATTCTGAGGAGATCCAGAAGTTTTCCTGTGTTGCAGTAAGCACAATCATATCAAATTGTATTCTATACTTCATAGTTTTGTAACTCCTTCAAGATAACAACTTATAATGTGAAATACATGCCTGTGCCTTCCATCCCTGGTCTGCCATCATCAAAACAAAGTCATTCTGACAATCTAAATTCAATCTTTCCTGTGCAATGATTATAGGGGATTTAGCAAAATACTGTCTAATGGTACCCACCAGTGGATCAGTATTAACATTTACATTTGCATGTGAAGCTAATTTTCAAAGTATTTATCTTAATTTGCTAGGAAGATACCTGTCAAGTTAGCAATTAAACTGTAATTTGGTCACTGAGGTGTTTACATAGATTAATAGATCTCTCTCTTAAGCGTATGCTCCTGGGTTGGAAATAATAGCTATACTGCGTGGTGGCATGACCCCACTTGAGTTTCACATGCACAAAATCAAATTCCATCATATTTTAATGCAAATTTTACCTTTGCAAATGATAGCCTGAAAAGACTGAGTTTCCATGGTAACCTTAGGGAACACATAACCTGTTTATCATAACTTCTCCATGAAGCAAGACAGGGGGTGGGGGACGTGCTTTGATGTCAGCTGTATTTTTCTGTAGACAGCATTCTGCTGTAGCACATACAGAGAATTTACCCAAATGCTCCTCTGCTGTTCTCAATAAACTTTTTTCCCTTTCATGGAAACAGAAGCAGTCATATGGAATAACATAGGAGGGAACTCTAACAGGCAATATTCAGAACCATTAACTGACCTCTCAGCTCCTGTCTATAATTTGACAACTAGGTTAACCTTTTGAAAGACCAATCACAGATCAACACTTAGAACTCTTCCACCATTTTCTCTCTCCTAGCTTTCCCTCTATGGTTGGTCCTCAGGTACCCCTGCTGTCTTTCAGAGGCACTTTAAGTTTTTTTGTTTTCTTGTTCTTCCACTTTGCTGTTGAAAATACTGTTTGAAAAATGCCTTGAAAAGTCTCTGAACTCCTACATTGTGGATCTACCACAGAAAATAATATATTGATTATACCTCACATTCACTGCTGACTTTCAGAGTTGAGGTGGTGGCTTCTGGAGCTGCCATTAGCAGGAAGTGAGTTTGATGGCTGCAAGCATCTGCAAGATTATATTTTTCCTGCAGATGCTGAGTAATTCCTGGCTAAAGGAAAGTATGTCTGCAACATTTTTTTAAGGTCATTAGGAGTAAGGAACAGATGTTGAGGTTTTTCAGAATGCTGCTTTGAAGTGCCATTTAGGAGTCAACTGACAAGACTGACCCTATAGGCAGCGATTTTTGGGACTGGAACACAGAGGAACCATTGCCTACAGTTACCCATCTGGTATCCATCTGGTACCAGCAAACAACAGACAGTACCAAATCACAGAGAAACTGTACCAACTGCTAAATTGGTATCAGCAAGCAAAGAAGGTCGCCACCCAACAGCAGTTGCAAGCAGGAGAAATAATGTCTGTAACATTTACAGACTGGTATCTGAAGATCCGGAGCAACCTGATGCCATAGCATATGGAAAGCAATTCCTTTCTCTAAGCCTGCTTATGCTGATGTTGTTTACTCAATATTAATCCAGGTTTGGGATTTTGTTGTTGTTGTTGTTAACCATATTGAATTTGCAGTGTGGAGAGTTTTTGTCATGATGCCATTGAGGGAGTGCCTCTCTTTAGTGGCATCTATGCTTAACAGGATTAAGGTGGATTTAATACCCTGTGCAGCAGACTAACCATTCAGATTCTAGGAGTGTTGTTCCAGAGTGGTGTCAAATCACAATGGAAGGTGCTGAGGTTAACTTTTAACTCCATGACGATTTATTGTCTGCTGGTTTTCTTTGATGTGAAGTATTCTTGGGGGAGAGCTGTGGCAGGGGGTTGTTTCCCAATTTTATTGCCATCTTCTTCCCTTTGTTCATTTTCCCCCTTCTTCTTCGTTTTCTCATGAAGAAGTGTGCTGATTGTACAGTAGCTAAGTGTTTAGAATGTAATAATACAACAGTGAGAGATTTACTGCCTCCAGGCACTACCCCTTCTACTCTTGAGGACCTCCAGCAAGGCATGATTTTATAGACAATGAAAGGCTTACTCTCCCCTGTGAAGCCGCCTGCCCGCAGGAAGCTTTTCACTGTCTATTTTCACTACTTGCTCTGCAATTTAGTTCCATATCCTGCTATTTCCCCCTTCCCTGCCTCTTCCCAGACATACACATGCATATACCCCCCATGTACACATTCAGCACCACCAGCAGGTGTAGGTAGATTCACATTGTCTCAATGCACGCATTAAAAAGCTCAAAAATACCCCAAATATTTTTGTCTTGCCATCCTCAGCATAAATGGAAATATCGATCTGTCCCTCCTCTGCTTTCCAGGTATTGACACTGTCATTTCATTTTCCCTAAAAAGAGCAGGAGCTGGGCTGCAAAGCATGGCCATTATACCCTGGCATTGGTGCCAGGAACTCTGCTGACTTAGCTCGTTAAAGATGCTGAAAGCCCTTGACTTTGAGAGAAAACTCAATTCAATTTACTTCACAGAGTGTCTCTCATGAAGTATTTCAAAATGCCTTATATCAGGAGATAACATAATAAGAAAATGTAGAGACCTGAGTATTCAGATAGCCAGACAGAATGATACACAACAATGAACCGGAGTAAAAGAAAAGACTACTGTCATTTAAAAACAGTAATCATCTGGATAAGTAGTCTTGTAAACTAATTACAGTGAGGAGAGAAGCAAAGAATGCAAGACCAGGGTCGAAGCAGCTTAGTTTCAAACAGACTTAAGTCAAGGTACTGGTTTCATGGTGGGATGTGTGTGCAGTGCTGTACGGCTACAGGAGATCTGCTTTAGAAATGTATTCACATGTACGTGTTATGGATGCTGTATATTGCACCACTGTGATAAGTTATTCTCTTTAGTGGCTGCAAAGATATTAATTACATTGGCCTGCTGCAATAGAAGAGCAATTCAAGTGCCCTCTTCTAGTTGGAAAGAGTCAATGCTGAGCTTTTCTTTGGTTTGCTTCATTTAAGTTTTGCTCCCAGCTCATGGGCCTTTTTGTGCCTCTACTCTGAGAATAGATTTGTAAGTGAGGGTGTCACAAATCTGGTGCTCATTAAAGACAATTAAGAGGTAGAATTAACCAAAACATATTATACAACCTAATGGAAAAAGAAGCCACCCACAGAGACAGGCCCAGGCCAGGAAATTATCTCATTTTGCATGGTCACAGGAAACCATGGTCTTCCAGCACTAAGGATCAGGAGATCATGGAGCTAGGGTTGAGAAAGCAGAATATTATCTTTGTATGGCTGTGCAAAAACACTTTGCAGTTTTGGCTTCACCTCCATCTTTGCTGTTTTCTCTCTACTTAGTGTTGCAAGATACAGCAAATGCCGAGAGCTTGTTTTCTACAAACGAAGGCAATTGCCATGTTTTTAAACTGTTATGGGAACAGCCTGTTTCCCTTTTAAAGTTCCCATCTGTGTTTGTATTTCCCTCAGTCTATTGCCTTTACAGAAAATTTTCCACTCTCTCTAAATCTAAACCATTAGTTTCACCTCCTTGAACAAGAGGTAGGGCATTACTGAGGAGGAAAAGTAAATCCTGAGATAATCAGTCCTGCTTAATTCCAACATAGAGCACTGCTGGCAGTTCCTAAGTGTTCATTGCACAGGAAGAAGGGACAGTGACTGTAAGTATGTATGATTATGTGTGTGCATGTATATATGTGTGTGAAGATGTGCATAGAGATAGAGGCAAAAGGAGAACCTTTAATTGCCTGTCAGTCTGTCTGACCAAGTAGTGTTCTGATTGCACACAGCTGATTTTTTAAAGTGAAGATTATCAAAACTACTCACCATCAAAATCGAGATTATCAGTGACTTGAGTGTGTGTCTGTGTTTCTTACAGGGAGGAGGAAGGATGGTTTGATTACTACTTCTTTTTTTCCTTTAAACAAAGATTTTTTTTTTCACCCAGGGGAAATGCATTCTAGCAGCATGAACATAACTATTAATCAACACTTAAGCAATAATCAGCAAATGAAAAGTGATGACCAGAAACTGAGAATGTACTTTGATATTTTCCCTTTGAGGTCATGCCCTCATGTTTTAACATGAGCAGTTCTGACAAAATTAGTGCTTATAAAATTAGTGCTGATATATTCCAAAAGTTGGTGATTTGAAAAGCACACACTTGTCACTTCTGGAAAAAAAAAAAACCTAGTAGTGAGTGATGCATTAAGGTCTGCATAAGTAGTGTTGTACAGCTACCTCCGTAGTTTCTGAGGCAGATCCTCAGCTGATGTGCACCAATAGTATCTTTCAGGGTGACTTCTGAGGTAAGATGCCAATATCATTATCACTAGGATGCTGTGTTCCAGTATATGAAGACATGTTCAGGATACAGAGATGTAAATGTTTTTCCTGTGTATTTTCACCCAAAAAGGAGATACAGTCACTGCGAGATGCAGGTGTATGTTAGCTTTGGGAATGCCTCCAAGAGGAATCAAATGCTATTGAAATGAAAACAAACCACCCTCATCAGTATTTAGCATGCTTTCCTGAATCAGGGCCAAGGTATGTGGTAGCACCCAGCAGAAACCAAGGCTGTGAGACTCTACAAGGAGTGCAGCAATACCTTCCTGTAGCTTTTCAAGATGTTTTTTCACAAACTCAGGCACATTTCTAATAGCATCAAGTGTTCTTTGGAGCAATCTCCAAACTAGACTAGTGCAAACTGCTGAAAGTGAGTGCCTGCTTAACAAAAAGAAAGCTCAACGTTCCCTATGACTGAGCCCAGAAATCAACTTTTAAGAGCCTACAAAGATCCTCACTTTGTGATTGTGCTGTGAAAGGCACCTATAACCATCTGTTGGTTCACTGGCCTAAATTATTTACCCTGTATTTTCTGTTGACAAGAAAATAAATAACAAACTTTGACTGTGATTTGAGGACCTCTAAGAGTTACACCCCCAAGATGTCTGTAAAATGGAGTGCTAGCATAAACACAAGGCTCCTCAGGACCTGCAGGGAAGATACTGCTTCCTTCTTTATTCTTCAGAGCTGTCCTATGAGTAAGTTTGCCCAATGAAGTTGAAAGTGCTTTCTCTCCAGTGGTGGAGGTGGTTTTGAGAGCTGCCCTGGAACATCACCTTAGTGTGCCATTGCAGCCAACTTAAGAAAGAAAAGCTCCACCAAGAATATCAAAAAGTATTAAAGGTGTCCTGTTATATCCCAACAATGGTAAAGCAGTACCGATGGGCTCATATCACATTAGGCTCTTCTTTGAGGACTGCTTCTGTCATTAAAATCAATGCAACTTAATTAAAGCAAATTATAGATAGATACATCTATAAATAAGATATTAAAGTGCGCTGCTGAATATGATAATTGCTGCATATTTAGCAATCAGCGTGTGTGTTCTGCTTTTGCCAGGAGGGATTTCTTTCAGTGGAATCAATGGAGCTTTATTAAAAACCAGCCAAATTAGAGGGAGAAACGACGAGTGTTATAATAACGCAAAATCACTGTTTCAACTTTCCTTGCAAAACCAGGAAAGCAAAATACATCCCTCTTTGTGTGTGGAAGGAAAACATCAGGAAAATCCTTTTGAATTGTGGACACTGGTAGAATTTTTAATTTTTACCTTCATGTAAAAGGGGGAGAGAGGAAAACATGTTTTCTGTGGAAATGCTGGAGGTCTTGCGGGGTGAGATAATTAGGATATCACAGCAGTAAGGAATTCATCAAAAAACATTCAGTCAGCTTCCTCCATCTCACATGGAACATCCAATTCGCTGCCTTATGTAGCACACCTCTGTTTTAACAGCTGAAGAAAGTGCTAGTGAGTCAAAGACTGCTTTTAAATTTCACTTGCAGTCCCTAGAAGCAGTCTGTTGAAATGCAAAAAAAATCAAATGGGTAAGTTTTGATGTTTCACCTGAGTATCAAACATTGAGACCAGGGTGGGGAACAAATCTACTTTTACCTCTCTCAGGTTTTCTTCAGTTTTCACTTAATTGAAAACAAAAACCAACTGTGTCTCAGCAGAGGGGAGACCTGAAGGTTAAAGGGCAAATTCCGTTATACCACAGCTCTTTTTGGCATGCTGAATCTCAACCCATGTGATTAGAAACGCTCACAGACAAAAGAAGAGCTTTGAGAACAGAGGTCAAACCAGCATCTGAATCAAGTCCTTTAACAGATGATCACAAGACTATTGAAAAATGTACTAAGCAATGCAGCACTTCTGTGCACCATGTTTATACACAGTGTTTCAGGCAAAGGGCAGGACTGGGTGGCATTTTCAAAGCATCTGAGTGATGATAGAGCACAGGCCTCACTCTGCAGCCTTTTGGGGGCTCCTGTCTTTTAGTACATACCCATCATACCAAATCATGCCAATTTTTAATGGGAAGAAAGCCACAACGCAGAAGCATGTTTGCCAGGGACATAGGTTGCACTGACACTTGCATAGCTTTTGTTTTCCCTTTTCCTGTACAGTTGCTTTCTCTTTCTGTCTGGTTTGTATCTGCATGTGAAATATGAATCTTTCTACACTTTTTTATCTCTCAATAAATATGGATTCCATTTATTGAGGGAAGTGGAGGGAGCCCCAACCTGCATTCATTCTTCTCTGCATTTTGACCCTTTATATTGGTCCTCTGCTGAAGGCTGTGGACTTGGAGAGAGGAAAGCGGTGTGTGGTGCCCACACTGCTCTTTAGTTTGCGCTTCCCCCATCCTTATTCTGCCACTGGGACAAGCAGATTTGATTAAAGATGCAGAGGTGTCAGAGGGTTTTTTCTGAAGTGACACATTTCTATCACAGAAATCTTGTTTGCTAATGGAAAATATTGGAGGTTTAAAAAAAAAAAAAAAAAACAAAAACGAACCAAACAGCAAAAACCTTGAACAGCAAAAGTGGCACTGTCTACGTGGGAAGAAAAGGCTTCCTGGCATACAGAAAAGCCAGGTCATGAAGGCATTGAGTTGTATGAATGCAAATTCTGGCCTGTTTGTCTGGTGCCTTTTCTCCAAGTGTGATCACCACTATGTGCTTCAAACAATTCACAGTGATTTCCAAATAGACAAGGACAAATGCAGAGTCCTGCATCTGGGGAGGAACAATAAACTCCACCAGTACAGGCTGGGAGGTGATCTGCTGGAAAGCAGTCCTGTGGAGAGGGACCTGGGGGTCCTGGTGGATAACAAGTTAACCATGGCCCTTGTGGCCAAGAAGGCCAAGGGGATCTTGGGGTGTATTAGGAAGAGTGTGTCCAGCAGATCAAGGGAGGTTCTCCTCCCCGTCTACTTTGCCCTGGTGAGACCTCATCTTAAATACTGTGTTCAGTTTTGGGCTCCCCAGTTTAAGAGGGACAGGGATCTGCTGGAGAGGGTCCAGCAGAGGACTATGAGGATGATGAGGAGACTGGAGGGCATGGCTTATGAGGAGAGGCTGAGGGACCTGGGGCTTTTTAGTCTGGAAAAGAGAAGACTTATAGGGGATTTGATAAATGTTTGTAAGTATGTGAAGGCTGGCCAGGAGGGGGGGGGACAGACTCTGCTCACTTGCTCCTTGGGATAGGACAAGAAGAGGTTCTGCCTAAACACAAGGGGGGAACTTCTTTACTGTAAGGGTCACAGAGCACTGGAATAGGCTTCCCAGGGAGGTTGTGGAGTCTCCTTCTATGAAGACCTTCAAGGCCTGTCTGGATGTGTTCCTCTGTGATCTGTGTTAGATAGTATTGTCCTGCTCTGGCAGGGGGGTTGGACTCGATGATCTTCTTGGATTCCTTCCAACCCCTAACATCCTGTGATCCTGTAATGAGGAGAATAACCTGTTGGTACAGATGTAGCTGCCTGCTCTCCCTCTTCCAGACTTTACCTCTCTTGAACCTGTCAAAGGCTTTGCTGTCTTCTGCTTACCTGTTGCTAGTTGTTTGATTCATATTCATTTTCCATTCTACAAGGTGCTTGGCCATACGAAGACTCTGCAATAGTTAAGTTTCATGAATTGTTTGTTGTTGGTTTTGATAAAGATAGCATTTCCTTTCCCCAGTTTAAGCATGCTGCTGCTTTAATTGCACTGATGGGATGATGGCTGTTTCTGTGTTTATCTCTACCCTGTTATTTTTGCATATTCATGTTTTGCTTGTTAGTTGAGGCCGCTCCAGACTAAGAGATGATCTCTTCATAATGATGTCTCTCATTTAAGTTGATGTCGTTAATTTAAACCCTAAAAATATAGGAACATGTTTTGGATCATTCTTCCTCTTGTGCATTACTATACATTTGTGAAATGTATATTTCACCTGCCACATTCTCTCTTTACTGGTTGGGATGTTGGTCGCCAAAGCTCTCTCAGACTCAGCTGGGAGTATAGGGAAACAGTGACCACCTTCCATCAGCTCCCATACCTCACTGGTCACTTTGTGATCGACATCCAATTGGCTGTGATAGGACTTCCATGTTCTAATCCTTTTTCATTAAGGTTAGTGTTTGTCTAATTACTTTGTGATTGTTAACTATGTAGTTAAAACCTCTGCACCTGGACTGAGGGACAGCTGCACACATCTTGTTTCAGGGAAGGAGGGGAAGCTGGAATATTTTGATCTTGTTAATTAGTACCTTTCACATCTATTTTTAGCTTAGTTTGTTGTAAAATTCAGCAAGAAACTCTTTGCTTTGTCTATCTCTGAAACATAAATAACTTAGACAAAGGAGGTGTTTCCATTCCCACATCTTCCCTTTTCACCAGGGTAGTATTTTATTTCGGTCACCATTTTGTTGGTGGCTGAGTGATGATCTGTTGCATGGACAGATGGAGAAGGGAAAGAGGAAGAAATGGCTGAGTCTTTAATTAGCCGTGCAGAGCCAGAGCAAGCTCTTCCAGTGCGTTGGGGGTTTTATATAGGTTGTGGAGGCTCAGCCACTCGATGGATCCAAATTAGCAAAATTGTGTATCCACCGGCAGGGCGTTTCTATGGCAACTGTCTCTCAACTCTTATATACAAACAGACCTGGCAGGGGGTACTGCCTTTTATTTGGTCTGTAGGAAACCATCAGGAAAGGGATGTTTTCAGGCTGTGAAAAGGCCTTGCGATGCAAATGATTTTTACTTTCTGGTGACTGGCATAATTTTGGGGATTGCTGCTCGGTGCTGGCACGATTCCAAATCTGCGTTTGCAGGTTGACTGGCTGCTGTTCCTCCTGCTAGGTGTGAGAATAATCACTAGGAAACTTGCATGGGGCTGCGAATGCACAGAGTTACCAGGCGCATCCTTTAGCTCATGAACATCTTGCTGCTGCACGTAATTAATAGCCTATCTGCAGCCACGCAGGCAGACCCAATGCTACTTGGCTTTGGTGCTGAGTGAACCAAATTATGCACTCATTTATTTTCCCTACACTCTTCTTCACAAAGCAGCAGAAATCAGGAGACTCTTCTCTTGGTGGCATACCTGGTGAATTAGGGGAAATGGTCAGCCTGATCAAATGTGCAGTGTCCGATCAGCCCAAGTGATTGTGGCTCTTCACCTAAGTGACTCTATCTTTATAAATTCTCTCTACGTGTTAAGTTTTCTAGTGGAAAAAAAATAATGAATGATCCATTTAGCTTACTGCCCTATTTAGGAAATGTTGTTATTTTCTCCTGTCTAAAGTCAGGCACTGCTAAAGCGTGAATTATTTCTTGTGGGCCTCCGTTCTGTGGACTCCTTTCTGGATTGAGTCAGATATTTAGCAAGATGCTTGTGTTAAATAGTTGTTTTAACTTCTTGGTATCTTGGATGTTCAGTGAGTGACAAGGTGTATAACCTTGCCTAGAATAACTCCTAAGCTTACCTAGCAGCTCCCTGGGATAGTGCCTCTCTTTGCATTAAACTTGGCTTATATAGCAGGTCCACAAGAGGTTGTAAGCAGAAATGCTGTGTAAGGGTAGACAAGACTTGCTCTACTTGAGTGCAGCATCTTTCCCATTCCAGAAGCTCATACACCTCTTCAGTTGAAAATGGAGTATTGTGCATGAATTCCTGGACTGATATAAATGTACCCTAACCTGTAGAATGTGAAAAACATGTTTGAAAAACATGTTCATTTTTGTTTGTTTTCTTTTTTCATAATCAGGCACTTGCCAAAAGCTTGGTGTGATTCATTCTTTTCTTTTTAATGAATTGTTAAAAATGTTTGAAAAGGCATTAAATCTTCCTTTCTGCTATTAATCTGTAAAAGAGGAAGGGGATTTTAAATGGCCTCTTAGTATATTGCTTTATAAAACTGCTGATTCTAGCAGCAGCAGCAGAATAGGAATACATACTAATGTAGGAAACGCTGAAGGCAGTCAGAGCCTCCTGCATTTATGGAGGAAAAGACTAATAGCTCCATTTTAACAAGGCTCTTAACACTTTGGGCCATCAGCAGGCATTGAGTGAGTGAAATTGGGAGAGCTCCTGTGTGCTAAAAGCATTGAAGTTCACCATTTTGTACCCCAGTTGGAGCCTTCCTGATAGAATTGCACTCTTCAGCCAACTCTGGTTGCCATCTTGAAAACAAACCAAGTAGTGAGCTGGCATTTTGACTGAGTGCACTAATGCTTCACTTTTGAAATGGCACCAGAGCATGATAAATGCACTTAACTCCCAGCTGGACACTTAGCTTTGCAATGGTGTTAGGGAAAGTTTCTGCATTTGTGTTAAGAATGAATGCAAAGCCTGTTAATATCACGTTTAATGCTTGAGCAAAACACTCAAGTGGAGGAAAATACAGCAAACGTGGTACTAAGGGGCTAGCTTTGGTGCAAGTAGTTACACCACTGGAATAAGAAGGGCTGTGCTTAATTAGGTTGCATCCTCACATTACTGAATTCTAAGAGGAAGGCCAGAGAGAGAATATCCCAGATAGCAAGCAGTCACAAAAAAGGTTCTGAAGATTCTACCTGTTCTAAACAGTTCTTTGCTACAGAAACCTTGCTCGTTAGCAGTGATGAGATTATGTATGAGATGTGAAGCTTCTTTGAGCTTCTGCCTTTCTTTTGCTGATTTTGGCATGTTGTAGCATTATGTGTTCTCTGCTTATCATTTTGAGATGCATTGTTAGTAGCTGGGCTGCATAATTGGTCTTCATCTCTAATTAATCTTCTCTCCACAGGTGCCTGGAAAAGGTCCAGATGGGAGCTCGTACAACCTCCAGTTTGAGGGAATGGAAAGGCAGTATGCATCCTTACCCAGGTACAGCACCTAGCCTCATACACACACCCACTCTGATTCAACCTGCCTCAAACGGGTCTGGAAGTCACCCCACAGCTGATGTCTGCCCCCAGCTTGAGGTTGTTCTGCAGTGTTGTCTTCTCACCTCTAGCTGCTGATTTAATGCTATCTTTATACCTGTACTATCCATTTGAACTTTTGAATTCAGAAACAAAGGTCTGTTATTGAACGTGTCAGCACAGGTAGAGAACATGACATTGAGGAAGCTGGCTCTGCGAGTTGTAGCGATTCATAGCAGGGCAGAAATGACCGAGCTTATAGTAATATAATCCTAGTTGGCATTGACAAAGTACTGCTGGAGAAAGTCTCCACTCAGCAGCCACAGTTACTGATGTCCCACTGTTGCTGCAAGGACTGACTAGCAGTCCTGCTCCAGTTTACCTTTAAATGAATGCTGTAGAAATGAGACTGAATTCACTGAGGGCTTTTTTTAATTTTTGATCCTTATGTGCTAGTTTGAAGCTAGCTAGAATGTTTTGGTGAGAAGAACTAGATCATAGGCTGTGAAAGGAAAACAATGGTGATGTCTACTCCTCTCAGAAGTCTCCCTAAGGAGTTTGGGAAGAAGAAAGGAAAACATTAGATAACACTCTCGCCATTTTTCTTCTCACTCTGCCTTGGGCTGCTGACTGAGCTGCATCTCCCTAACCTCACCCTCCACTCACCTGTGCTTCTTAACCTCTTGGCTGAACCTCTATTCTTCCTTAGGACTGGGGTAAGGTTGAGAGGGGCAGGGGGAAGGTGGAGGGGTGGTTGAGAGCCCCTCCTGGGGACTCAGGTTTGTGGGAGGGGAGTTGTGTTTCTGTATTACCTTTTACCTTGTATATTTCTGTCTAAAACTGTATATACTGTAAATATCTGCTTGTATATTGTGCTAGCTGTAAATAAATAGCTTCATTCATATTCCCAGAGCCGCATGAGACTAGTCTGGGTGATTTCTAAAGTGTGAGGGGGTGGGGAACACCCAAACCATCACACCTTACCAAATGAATGAAGAGTCATTTCAGAGGTTTCACTTGTGTTTCTATAGGACTTTTAATCATAGCAGGGTGCAAGATGTAGCAAGCCAGAAAGAGGAGCAACAACAGATAGTGGGGGGAAAACAAAACCAGAAAAATAATTCTTCCTTTCGAATTAGCAGGCTGGGAAAGGCCTTAGAGGGCTTACTCGGTCTGCTTCTTGGGCCTAGAAGCAAGATAATTGTTTAAAAGCAAAGCAAAAATAGCAATTTACAAGCAAGAAGAGATTCTCTGTTGTGAAGTAGTGGATTTTTTTTTTTCACTTAGGAAATCAGTGAACAGTTTCTTTTTGCTTCTTTTTGCACTGAACTGCTTACACTCAAAGGAATCACTGCAGAGACTGATTGATAGCTGTGTAATGCTGTGTCCAATCCCAGATGAAAATACAAAGAGTATCTTGCTTTTAGAAACCTCTATATAAAGTCTGTCTCATGCAATATCGTTGGATCTTTGTAGGCATTTTTAATGTACATGGCTTCTAAATCAAAAGACCTATCCCTAGTTTAGTTAATGCCTTCAAATGGTATTTGTGTCAGGCATTGTTTTGGAAATTCCTTTTCTAATGGAAGCCCACTTTCCAGCAGCCTGCCCTGTCTGTGTTCCCTGACTGGCTGTGGATGTTCTTGCTCTCCTGGGTAAATAGCCGCCTTTTGTTATGTCTGCTGTCATGTTTTTAGCAGTGATTTTTTTCAGGTTGGTTAGGTGTAGTGCAATTATGCACACTCCTTTGTTAATCTGTTTTAAGCTTTGATTTTTTTTTAATAGGTCCTTGTGAATTACAAGAATAAATCAGCAATCGGTGCCCAGTGTAACTCTCTACAGCAATTTTTGTCTCTCTGTATCATGTTTCCTTTTATTCATTTTTCCTTCAAGCTGATCAACCTTATTTTTTCAATCTTTTTAAAATGGAAATTTCCAAGTGGCATAACTTCCATCACCCAGAACTCTCTTTTATTTCTCTGCTATGGCTTCCAAGCAAGGATGGCCATAAGCGAGCACAACAGTGCAAATGCAGATAGGCCCTTGCTTTATGCTGCGGTGTTCTTTTTATTCCTTCTATCCCATTCCTGTTCAACCCTGCTGCATCCTCAGCATGTTCTCTAGGGGTGTGCATTTCTCACCCCTGCACCCTGTGGTTTTGGGTTGATTTTTTTATTTATTTAAATAGGTTTGTCTGAATCAGATAAGGAATTTCAGAGTATTCTTCCCAAAACCTCTGTGTAACTTGATGGGAACATGACTCTGCAGCTCTTACGACAGGTTTGAGTATTTAGCTGGCTGGAGTTTACTGTTGAGGAAGTCATCCAAACATTCACTAGCTTCTGAAGTGTGAAGTGTGTCATTTCTCTCAATGCCTAAGAAGATTGTGTTGGACAGTGAGAGGGCCTGCAATTCAGCCAGGGTGTGTGTGCTTCCTAACCCAAACACTTGCGCACTGCTGCACACTGGCCATGCCGCTGCAGTTGCTCTGCGAGGTTTCCACCCTGGCAGGAGCAGAGTTTTGGGACAGCACACTGCTGGGTGTGTCCAGCAACCAGCTGCTGCCTGTCATACTTAGGTTTTGTAAGTTTTGCAGTTTCATGTTACTGCAGTAATTAGGCCCTGGCAGTCACAAATTACTAGATTGCTACAGTGAAGTCTAAATCCAGAAGAAGGGATTGCAGTATCACTGCCAGCCACTAATGGAAATGAGTGATTTTTTTGTTCACATGGCTGACTGCCCAGGAGTATAGAGAAATCCAGGTAAAAGACACCCATTTGCCAACCTATTCTCAGTGGAGGACCCATAAATACTACTATAATGGGCAGCATTACTAAAAAAATTAAGAGAAAGAAATAGGAAGGGAGAAAGCAATACATAGCTAGTATTTCCTCAGCAAGCAGCTTTCTTTTCCCTGGCATTCAAGTATCAGTTCATGGTTTCTTGCCCTTGGATATTTCCCTTCTTGTCTTGTCCTGTCTTCACCTTGGTCAAACCATTGAGCAAACCACTTGGTACAGACATGGTATAAAATTGCTGCATACCTAGCAGTTTAAGTCCATTTTAATATGAGGTACTTAGAGAGGATTGTAGATGCTGGGGAAAAGATTCTTATTACAAAATTGTGCTGAGTCCAGGAGGATGTGACCTTTGCCACTGTGGTGTGGCACACGTGAGGAAAGAGAGGAAAGTGTGTCGTGGTTTGAGGATAGAGGCAGTTTCACTGGAAGAGGAGAGAGGAGGAGATCTGTGCTGCACTCAAAAGCAGCTGAGACATGGTCAAATTGTGCCACTTACCTGGAAGCCAGTAGAAGTCATGCCACTGTGTGTGGGCATGGACAGATTGAGGAAGAGAGATTTGGTTTTCCTCCTCACTGGGCAAGAAGGAGGAATGATCACCTGCCAGATAGCTTTATGAATGTCTGGTGGTCCCACACAAAGGCACCCATCCTGCATAAGCTAGCAGCACCCAAACATCTGCTACTGGGCTGTAAGAGTCTACACTTTGAAACATCATTGCTGCCTTGCCATTTTTGTATGTTTCTGTCATTCTTTGAAGCTAATTTAAGCCTAGATTTTATGGGCAAATTCAGGTGATGTAAGCTGTATTAACTGTATTTGAGGAATTCAGCCGTGGTCAAGTGGCCTTGCCTTTTCAGCAGATGCAGCAGGAAATCCAGTGTCCTGCTCTCACTGAACTCAGTGACACCTTTTTTGTGTTTGAGTGGAGGATCTGTTCTTGTGCAAGGTTACCTATTTAATTAAAAGTTAAAAACAGAAGGCAGCAGCCTTTGGAGAAAGACTTAGTGTGTGACTGGCTTAGTGAGTGGCCAGCTGAGTCACGTAGTTATATTTCTAGGTAAAATAATGCTAGACTTGGTTTGGAAACGTCTACAGAGGCAAGCATCTGAATTAGATGATAAGTGGCTGTGGCAGGAGAGTGGCAGGTCTTCATCTCACACTGCATTCTGCTGTTCTTTCCTCAGAAAAGCAGCAAAGTGGGAAAGACAGAATGGAAGGCTTTGCAAGAGAGATACAGTTATTTGCACTCAATACTTACGTGTTGCCCTGGGGCTACAGCTAAGTAGTATTAAGCAATGTTAAATCCTCCTCCTTAGGAGAACGGCTTGATTTTTATATATCTTAGCCTCTTCTTTTGAGCAGAGGAGCAAGGCAAGCATATGAGAGCCAGAAAAAAACCCCAACATTTGTATTTTTAAAAATTCTTTTAATGCCTGTTTTCTTGGTGTGATCCAGAATATTTTCCTGATGGAGCTATGGAACAGATGCGAAGCTGACGCTGCTCTGTTTCTCCGTACTTTTATTTTTGAGCTTGCTTTTCTGGAAGTCTGCCTTAATGTAAATCACGGTCTTGCCAGTGGCAGCCTTGTTTGGAGAAATCTTGTGTTCGTTTAATGTGTTGATGGAAAAGCTGGCTGTGACCAAAAGCAGACTGTCAGACACTGAGATGGGACACTGTGACAGGATGAGTGTATTTCTGAAAGCTCAGCCATCTTTTCCTGGTGATAAATTCCAAAGGAAAGCTAATACTCCAGACTTCCTCTGGAATGCTCCTATTATTGAAAACCATGCATTTTTATCAATAAAAGCAGTGAGGCTGGGAAGGCAGTAAGAGCATTAGAAAATAACTGTTAGCAGGGAAAAAACGAGTTCAGGCTGTGCAGATGAGTTCAGCTGTACTGCTGTGGCTGGGAGGAAACCACTGAGCTAACTGGTAGTTGTCTCATAGGAATATCTGTCTTAAATGTAACACGCATCTTAAAACTGGGAAGCTTCCAAAGGTATAAAGGAACTAGCCATGCAGTACCGTGGCAGCATGTAGTCTTGCCATGCTGGAAGCTTCTCTTCAGATTCACCATGCATCTTGTGCTTCCTAAAAGCAATGCATCCTCCATTTCTAGGTATGAAGCCAGAAAGGACAGTTTTGACCACCTTGCCTGAGCCCTCCAAGATGTTCTACATTTCTGGATCAAAGCAAATTTCAATTTTGATCCATTTCATGACTTTTATAAATGTAATTTATAAGATGTATATTTACAAAAGGATGTAACCTAGAATTAAAATGTCACATTGTGGAGAATTCATTACATTTTTCAGAGGTTAATTATATTACTGTTTAAAAAGATTATGCCTTTTTTTTTTCCCTCTAAGTATGAAATTACCCAGTTTCCATTTCAAGCTACTATGGTAAATATGTTTTCTGCTAAATTTTTAAGAGCCTAGCCTGCAAAATGCCTTCCCTTCAGTATTTCTATGCAGTGATCATTTATGCTGTCTTTTAACCTCCCTTTCAATAAATTAAATAGATTGAGCACTAAGGTCTTACACTATAGAGAATGAAAACATCATTGATTCAAGGGGCCAGAGTCCCCTATGCAAATCATTTATGAGGTAGCCTCTAGATTTGAGTCTGTGATGGCTTGGGTGTTCCCTGCCCCCCCCACTTTAGAAATCACCCAGACTAGACTCAGCCGGCTCTGGAAATATGAATGAAGCTTATAATTACATCTAGCACAATATACAAGCAGATATTTACAGTATATACAGTTATATACAGAAATATACAAGATAAAAGGCAATACAGAAACACAACTCCCCTCCCAGAAACCTGAGTCCCCAGAAGGGGGCCCTCAACCACCCTTCCACCTTCCCCCCACCCCTCTCAACCTTACCCCAGCCCTAAGGAAGAATAGAGGTTCAGACAGAGGTTAGGAAGCAAAGTGGGTTAGCCCAAAACAGAGGGTGAGGTTAGAGAGATGCAGCTCAGCCAGCAGCCCCAGAGAGAGTGATTATCTAATGTTTTTATTTCTTGTTCCTATACATCTCAGCAAGACTGTGAGCAAAGTAGACATCACCATTGTTTTCTTTCCACAGCCTGTAATCTAGTTCTTCTTACCAAAACATTCTAGCCTGCTTCAAACTAGCACAGAGTCAAAAACATTTCCAATTCCTTGGATCAAAATCAAAGTTTCTGTAACACCTCCATCCTGAAGAGATGTGGTCTCTCTAATGGAAGGAATGGATTACTTAGCAAGTTTCATTAGCATTTTTCTTGCACTGGAGTGTTCTTGCCTTTATTTTACTAACCAAGTTTATTTCAAAGTGCAGGATTTCTGCAATGTAGTTGTATCCTGAAAGCATCATCAGAGGGTGACTTGATACAAATCACAAGGAAAAGTTCTCTATTAAATAAGTCATCACTTACCATTGTCTAGCAGAATCTGAAATTAATATACTGACATTACTTAAATATGTATATAGTGTATTCTCCTGGTTAACAAAGAGAAATCACAATTTTAGTGCACACTGTAATTAGCTGCAAATCAGCTTGTCAGAGCGCTCCCAACCTGTGGGAATTAACTAACCAAAGAGCACAGAGAAAAAAGCAAGGTTTAAAATCAATTATTCAAATCAAAATTCCCTGTTTGTTGGCTTAAATCTCAGTTAGTTTTTTTCCTTTTAATCACTTTGAGTCAACTTGCTCCATTTCTTCCATCTCATGTTGCAAAAAATATCTGTCCCCTTTCTCATACTGTATACTTTGGTTACATTCCTTGATATCCAACAGCACTGACCTAACAACTGCAGTCGTGGTTATAGCCATCAGCTGAGGGATGTGATGTCCTGATTGGTTTTTGATGTTAACCCATTTGCACTGACAAGTGCCATGTGGTGGCAGGGTGGTTTTAAGTAATGGTGACAGTGTTGCTCTGTCCTGTAATACTGCTGCTGTTCTGGAACAAGTGTTCCAGGAAGAGTCTTAGCGCTCAGACACTTCTTAGTAACAGTTCACTCTTCCCTGTTTCAGTTGGCTTCAGCTCTACTGAATTTAGTTTTTACTTTTTTCAAGTCCCAGATTGTGCTTTATGGCAGGCAGAAGGTAGCAATGCTGATGCAGACTGCAGACATCACAAGGAGTGCCACTGCTGCCTTGCAGCACTGTTTAAACTGCTGCTTAAAAAGAGGATCTGCAGAAATATTTTCACAAGAAGAGAGACCAGGGGTGCCAAAACTTTAAATGACAGTGAAATAATTTAACAACCCAGCCCAGAATCACAAAGTCAGTCAGGGAAAACAGGTTACTGGGCATATATTACACAGTTACAAAGCAAACCTATTGACTTTTGGTGCACAATGCACTATTTTCAGTCATGCCAAGCTTTTTCCTCCAAAGTGATGGCAAACAGCGATGGACAGGGTGATATGAAAACCTTTTGTAGTCTAGGTAGCTGAAAAGTGTCTATATCTCTGATACTGATTACAATGAAGAGAAGGGGGTCAGGATGAACATTGGAGAACCAATTGTGAATGCTCATTTTTAATTTTCAGTGTAAAGCATATGTAATTTTAATATATATGTCAAGAAAACGTGAGCATTTCAAGTGTTAGAACTACATGGAGATTAAAACCAAGTAGGGTGCAAAAACAAATGGCCTCAGCTAATTTCATCATCCTAGTCATGTAAAATATAAATAATATTCAAACACTGTGTCTATAGTATAGTTGATTATTAACTTTCTCCTCTGTTTTAATCATCTAAAGTAATACCAGTAACTCAGGGATATTTTTTAAAGGTGATTTTTATCTTGACAGCTGTAGTCTCATTGAAGATGCTGCAAAATCTTGTCTGTCTTTATCTTCCACTGTGGTGATCTCATTACAAATGAAATATGTGCACGGTTTTAGTTGGGTTTTAAGTCTTGGCAGATTAATTTAGAATCAGTTCTAATGGAAATACTGGTCCTGCTCAAGGATCTCAAAGATATGTTGCAATAAACCAGTCAAGATGAAATACAGGCAAAGGAAAAAGATCATTCTTACATGCCAAAGCACAAACTTGGGAACCAAGCTGATGTGCACATTAGAAGATCAGCTTCCAATATCAAACAGTTTAAGATTTGCTTAATTATCTTTACATAGCTGCAACACAATAAAACTGAATGCTATGAAAACTGCCCAGTGTTTCAGAGATGTCAGGAAAGCCATTGTATTCCAAGAAGGGTTCTGCACTTTGGCCACAACAACCCCAAGCAGCGCTACAGGCTGGGGCCAGAGTGGCTGGAAAGCAGCCAGGAGGAAAGGGACCTGGGGGTACTGACAGATAGTAGGCTGAAGATGAACCAGCAGTGTGCCCAGGTGGCCAAGAGAGCCAATGGCATCCTGGCCTGTATCAGGAACAGTGTGGCCAGTAGGACAAGGGAGGTTATTCTTCCCCTGTACTCAGCACTGATCAGGCCACACCTTGAGTCCTGTGTCCAGTTCTGGGCTCCTCAATTCAAGAGAGATGCTGAGGTGCTGGAACATGTCCAGAGAAGGGCAACGAAGCTGGTGAGAGGCCTGGAACACAAATTCTATGAGGAGAGGCTGAGGGAGCTGGGGTTGTTTAGCCTGGAGAAGAGGAGGCTCAGGGGTGACCTCATTGCTGTCTACAACTACCTGAAGGGACATTGTAGCCAGGTGGGGGTTGGTCTCTTCTCCCAGACAACCAGCAACAGAACAAGGGGACAGAGTCTCAAGTTGTGCCAGGGGAAGTATAGGCTGGATGTTAGGAGGAAGTTCTTGCCAGAGAGAGTGATTTCCCATTGGAATGGGCTGCCCAGGGAGGTGGTGGAGGCACCGTCCCTGGAGGTGTTCAAGAAAAGCCTGGATGGGGCACTTAGTGCCATGGTGCCATGGTCTAGTTGACTGGCTAGGGCTGGGTGCTAGGTTGGACTGGATGATCTTGGAGGTCTCTTCCAACCTGGTTGATTCTATGATGATTCTATGATGAAGTCCAACTCCATAGTAGGACACCAGATTTGTGATACATATATGCAGCAGAAAACTGGAAGAGCTTTCTTGCAACTTATTCTGGTTTGTCTTCATCTCACTTACTCCACTGTAGTGTGCCATGGTACTGATATCCCCTCATTGTTATATGTGGAAGACTTTTTTTCTTTTGATGATGATGTCAAAAAACATTTGCCCAAATATGTGCAGAGGTTGTAAATAACCTGTGTAGATACACCTTGTACAGAGAAAGTCTCAGGCACTAAAAAGAGAGCAGGTAAAAAACTGTCAGTATAATGTAGACATTTTTTCAAATGGTCTTATATTTTTCTCTAAGACTTGGATGAAAAGAGGAAAGAAAGTTGTAAATAGGACTACACCTACAGAGATGTCAATGGTAAATTCAAAAGGAGGGAGAACTGGTTGTAAAATATGCCTTCAGCTTTCTAATAAAATAGAAATATCACTTGAAATTAACAAGATGCCTCTATCCAAGCCAAATTGTCTTAATACTGAAAAAGTATACTTTAGAGAGTCAGAGAGGTCAAGGTTTGTGACATCAAATAATGCATAGTGGCTGGCAGACCACCTCTATAATTTCCATGGGAATAGCTAAAGAAAATTGAGTGAAGGAAATGTCTGCAACAACTGGGACACAGCTTGGGGAAAAAAAAACAAAACACTAAAAGCCAGATGTCTCAGAAGAATACTTTGGAAGTGTAGAAGGTGGCAGACAGGGATGGATTTTGTCACTTTTTCTAATAAGTCAGTCAGCTCCTCACAGCGAAATACCAGTTAATGCAATATGGAATAGTTTAAAATTCAATTGATATTTTGAAGCTAAACAGCCAGCCTTGTTGCAAGGAGTAAATAAAAATACATTCAAGTATCAGAGGTGGCCTGGAAGGGACTCCTCCTCCAGGGGAGATTAAGATCGGATATTAGGAAGAAATTATTGACTGTGAGGGTGGTAATACACTGATGCAGGCTGTCCAAAGAAGCTATGGATGACCCATCCTTGGAAACATTCAGGGCCAAGCTGGATGGGCTTTGAGCAACCTGGTCTACTGGAAGGTGTCTCTGACCATGGCAAGGGGGTTGGAGCTGAATGATCTTTAAGGTTTCTTCCAACCCAAACCATTCTGTGAATCTGTGAAATACACAAAGACCTCATATCTTACAGTCTCAAGTTGTTCCAGGAGAGGTATAGGCTGGATGTTCTTCCCAGAGAGAGTGATTTGCCATTGGAATGGGCTGCCCAGGGAGGTGGTGGAGTCACCATCCCTGGAGGTGTTCAAGAGAAGACTGGATGAGGCACTTAGTGCCGTGGTCTAGTTGATTGGACAGGGCTGGATGATAGGTTGGACTGGATGATCTTGGAGGTCTATTCCAACCTGATTGATTCTAACATTCTATGATCTGGTATGGCTCTTAGTGTATAACCAGCCTCCCTCTCAAACTAAGGACACCAAATTCAGTTAAAAATACGAGAGATGGAGGAAGTTGTTGTCTTTAAACAGAAAGGTCTGAATTAATATTATAAAATTTAATGAAGTCAAGGAGATATTGCCTCAGAAGAGAAAGAAATATAGCTGTCTTAGCTATGTCTCCAGTAAATAAAAGAACAAAACAACTGTTAAGGAAAAAAAATATTACAGAAAGAAAAAAGTTTCAGTACAAAGTGCTTAGGTTGAGATAGAGGATCTGTGGGAAAAGGATAAATGAGTGCAAATTGAGAAGAAGATCAAATTAAAAACCCATAGAATGCATCAACAGAGTGATGTGCTGAGTGAAACCTGGGGAATAAGATGTGTGCTGCAAAATGCAAATGCATCCTTTGCACTGCTGATTTGGATACTGAAATTGCTCAGGAGACCAACAGGCTGGGAAGCTCAGGTGGCTGTTTTATAGGTACAGATATTTGGAATAAAAATGTTGCTGCTTGTGCTGGGTTGTAATTCAGAACTGATCAAAATGTGTGGACTCCAGCTGCAAAGGTGAGGAAATAAAGTTTGGGTTTTTTTTCTGTGAGAAAGCACACTGTAAAATAAGACAGCTCCACTGCAGTTCTGAAGGTGTGGCTGAAAGATGGTCACCAGCAAAGATGCTTTTAAAACACCTAAAAAGGAGAAATTCAGAAGGCAAACAGCATCGATTCTATGATTGATTCTATGATTCATGCAAGGTTCCTACAGCATTGTGCATGAACCTCCTGTATCTTCTGTCATGGCTGAGATAGGTTCTGGTAGGCAAACAGCAGCTTTCTGATGGTACCTATGACTCAGAGTCAGACTCCAGTTAGTTCTCTGCAGTCCAGCCAATTCCTTTGTCTCCATCCAATCTTTGGAAAGCAGGCTCAGAAAAATAAAACAGGAAAGATGTTAAAAAGGACAAGGAAGTTGCACTGCCACGATGGCAAATTTCAAGCTTTTGCTAGCAAGCCATTTAAAGTGAGTCAGTTATAGGTGTTGTTATGTGCATACTTAGGAAAGAGGAAAGGAGATTATGATAAAGCAGGAAAGTGAATTGTATGTGGACAGCCTTAATTGCATGCCGCAAGGTAATGACAGACTGTGAAATCTTGAGAACTCAAATATAGCTCTGGGTTCTTTTACAAACACGTAGGGGACAGAGTCGTGAGCACTCACTGTGCCACCCACCGAGAAATAAGAAACAGGGGGGGGAGATTGAAGTCGTAGAGAACACAAGGGCAGTGGTTTCTGCAGACCTACTGTTGTTTGTTATCCTTAAACCCTGCCTTGTGAGAAGAGAGCTTTTATATAAACCAGTGATTAAAGGAAAGAGGTATCTAATTTGGGATTGAGAGAATCACCAAAGAATTTAATATTAAAAACAGTTGCTAGAGCAGCTGTTTCAACACATCTCATACAATTGGCAGCCAAACTGCTTCCAGTTCCTAAGTAGGTGACATATTTAATTTCTTTGCTGAGAAGTCCTTTAAACACATATCAAGAGAATATTCTAAATTCTGGAGGGTTTTGTCCAACTTTCTTTGCCTTTATATTCATCTAAGGCCTTTATGTTGCTCTCGAACTATGACACTTATAAAGTTGTGGTTTTCATATGTTGATCTGGGTTGAGTAACACCTTAATCTGCAAGGAACTTGTGAATCTAATACAAACTGGATCCAGAACCATTGCAATCCATGGACATGCTCCTGCTGATTGCAGTTAGGAGTAGGTTTAGTCTGAAATACACTATTAGAGCACATTCTTTCATATTTTTGCCATCTGGGTCAGTCTGGTTGTAATTTGATAAACTTTGATTAGGACATTTGGGTTTTCTCCAGGATTAGGATGTTTGTTTTTTCTGCCCACCATTGTTATCAATCTCTGTACTTTAGAGATCCCAGGGAAAAAAAAAGAATATATCTTTGCCTGTTTTCTGTATACTTCTCCACCCTCAGATATAAGTGAAGTAAAAGCAGAGCTTAAAAATGAATTGTAAACATTCAGATCACCAGCAGTAGTTATGGACCAGTGACTTTGTTAAGAGCAAGTGTGAAGTTAAAACTCCTCCTGTATACCCTGTTAGAGAAAATTAACTCCTGCTTTCTTTACCATCATCTGAAGGGTTGGGAAAGATTGCATTATTCTAGCATTTAATAGTTATGTAAATGAGCACTAATCTTGTCACTTAGCACCTGTACAAAATTTTCTACCAGAGCAGTTCTTTAAAATACAGCATAAACAAAGCTCAAGATGCTCAGTGATACTGTTCTTTTGTTGATGCTTGTTGAGGAAAATCTGCACAAACCATTGAGCATCTTTACCTCAGACAAAGTTGTCATGGATGTGCTAGAAACAAGGCAGCACAAAACTTTGTAGGCTTGTGGTTAGTCTGAAATTGTATGCAGGCTGCTAGTCAGGCTTTTAGCAAGCTTGGGGTCTTTTGGAAATGTATTAAATACCAAAATTGATAGGCTGAAAACTTAACCACATCTTTATAGTAATGGTAGTGTCTTTGCTGTGCTTGAAAGCTTTGTTGAATGAAACTTAATCTGCCTATGGAGATATTGACAGACACTGCACCTTCTGCTGGCTCTGTCTGGTATCTCTGTGGCCTCCAATAGTTCTGCACTCTGTTCTGTGTGAACAGATGGGATCCTACAGCTGTTTGAATAAGTATTAAAGAGTTAGTCTGGTCTGATTAACTGTTCAATGATGGTGCAAAGTGGAAGAGAGAGACCGTCTAAGGAATCCCTCTGCTTCAGGCCTCTTGCCCAGCAGGATTCATTAAAATGTTCAAGCCATGATGAGGTCAGGAGTCACATAAACTGGAAGCTGTTTCTTGAGTCACTATCTTCTGTCTGCACACAGAATAATTGATAGCTCACATGCTTGCAACAACTGGAAGCCACAGCAGAGCATGCAAACATTCACTGTATAACATATGTGGGAAGGCAGCGGAGGAGAGTGTTAACTTCAGTAAAGAATGAATTTTCTGCCATTTTTGTTCAAATCCAGATGTCATTCAGCAAGGATCTGTGCGTTAGATAGTCTGAGACAGCACCTTTGAAATTGGCAGCCAGTTCCAGACAGAGAGGGAGGTAGATGTGTGAACAAAACCCAGCCCAGGTTATCAAGCAAAACCCTGAGCCAACAGGGGTTCTTGGTTATTGAGTAGCTGGCAGTTTTCTTCATTTAAAGAAGAAAAATAGCCTTTGTTTTACAGGTGAAGGGAAGTACTTTGAGAGCAGTCTGTTGTAGATCATGACAAAAATCTGGCAAGCAAAGCCAGTCTCAGCAGGATTTCACAGTTGAAAATCTATGTGAATGGCTTTTTGCTTGGATCTAGGTGTTAGCGTACTGTTGTATGTACTTGTGTGTCACCAGGATTTGGTCTCTCGTTTACCATTTGTGTGGTGAATTTTGGCTCAACCTCAGATGCTATGCTTTAAAGAAAAGGAATACTTGTTTACTGAGAGCTGAGGTGTCTTTATTATAGACAGAATGTGCTTTTAGAAGAATGGCATGGTCATGTTTTTTTCCTTTGTTTCACTTTCTTAGAGACAATACTGAAATACTCTTCATAGAATCATAGAATCAACCAGGTTGGAAGAGACCTCCAAGATCATCCAGTCCAACCTAGCACCCAGACCCAACCAGTCAACCAGACCATGGCACTAAGTGCCCCATCCATGCTTTTCTCAAACACCTCCAGGGATGGTGACTCCACCACCTCCCTGGGCAGCCCATTCCAATGCCAATCACTCTCTCTGGCAAGAACTTCCTCCTAACATCCAGCCTATACTTTCCCTAGCACAACTTGAGACTCTGTCCCCTTGTTCTATTGCTGGTTGTCTGGGAGAAGAGACCAACCCCCACCTGGCTACAATGTCCCTTCAGGTAGTTGTAGACAGCAATGAGGTCACCCCTGAGCCTCCTCTTCTCCGGGCTAAACAACCCCAGCTCCCTCAGCCCCTCTTCATAGGGTTTGTGTTCCAGGCCCCTCACCAGTTTTGTCGCCCTTCTCTGGACACATTCCAGCACCTCAGCATCTCTCTTGAATTGAGGAGCCCAGAACTGGACACAGTACTCAAGGTGTGGTCTGACCAGTGCTGAGTACAGGGGAAGAATGACCTCCTTCGTCCTTCTGGCCGCACTGTTCCTGATACAGGCCAGGATGCCATTGGCTCTCTTGGCCACCTGGGCACACTGCTGGTTCATCTTCAGCCTACTATCTATCAGTACCCCCAGCTCCCTTTCTTCCTGCCTGCTTTCCAGCCACTCAGTCCCCAGCCTGTAGTGCTGCTTGGGGTTGTTGTGGCTAAAGTGCAGAACCCTGCACTTGGCCTTGTTAAATCTCATCCCATTGGCCTCTGCCCACCCATCCAGCCTGTCAAGGTCCCTCTGCAGGGCTCTCCTACCTTCCAACAGATCAACACCTGCCCCTAGCTTGGTGTCATCTGCATCTCTTGAACTGAAATAAGCCATCCAAAACAGTAGCTGGGACAAAATGAGAATTCAAAAGGACATAACTAGCAGTCTTTCTGCCAGAGCTCCTCAAACAGCTTTACAACTATACATTCAATGGTGAAAGGTTTCCAAAACTAGTTAGAAGTCCAGTCATCATGCTCACAAATCCTACACAACTTTGCTGTGTGTACTGTTCCTTACTGGCTGACTCAACTTCTTGTAGTCTTCTAATTAGCTTTGTAGGGGTCTCTGAAGGCATCTAGGTTTCTCACTGAATTAGGAATTAGGCTGAATTTAGGCTGCCTGAATATACTCGTGCTGGTTTTGAGCATTGTCTCTAAGGATCTCTTCACTATGTGCTGTGCTGCAGCCCCTCTGGAATGGCAAGTGGAAGCAGCTTGGTGGTACAGGCTGTACTGTGATACTGACTGCTCCATGGCAGAAGCAGATCAGTTTGAAACTAAAGAGAAATTGTTTTTTAAAAAAAATAATAATTCAATTAGTAGGTTGAAACTGAGTTGTGGTTTACAACTTGAATTTTTAGGCTCGGATCCATGAGAGCACTTAAGCAGCTGCTTTACCTTGAATACATTTTGCTTTTCAATAGCAATCATTTGCTTAGCTATCAGAGGCCTCCAGGAAACCTGGGCTTAGCATGCATTGTGAAGCATGGAGGAAGGATGGTAGACAGTCAGTGGTACTTAGAAAAAAATTCACTTTTTCATTCCCTGTGCTTTCTGTGGTTTAAATAATGCCTCCTTGATGTTGCCTAAATGCAATGCTTTTTGTTAAATACCCTGTAAATAATATCAAGAAAGGTTATTTTGTGAATCATCTGACTTTTTCTTTGTAGAGGCTTATTACTGATCTTAACTTGGAAACTCTTTAGTATTATTCAGAGGAACAACAACCTTAATGTCATTTGGCTTTGATTTCTCTGTGTGAAAGGCTGACAGCTTTCCCTTCTTTCTCCTCATGAAACATCTTAAGAAAGCTCAGTTATAGAGAGATTACTGCAGTGGACCTTGGTCTTACAGAGATTTCATCAGAAACATTTTGGTTTTTTTACAGACAATGGAAAATGTTCAGCTGTCCATTGTTGCATTTCTTTGTACACAGCCTAAAAATATAAATGGAAATTATAATTACATCTGTAATTCTGAGTCCCAGCTGAAATCACTTTAATCCCAGTGTGGAGGGAAAAAAATCAATACAGAACCCTTAACCTTGTTGTTTTTCCTCCTTAGACATTCCATTTTCTGTTGTACTAGTTTATACCACCAGTTTTATAAGTTTTTCAAGGGACTTTAGTATACAGAGACCATTTTGCATCTTCATAGAATCAACCACGTTGGAAGAGACCTCCAAGATCAGCCAGTCCAACCTAGCACCCAGCCCTAGCCAGCCAACTAGACCATGGCACTAAGTGCCTCAGCCAGGCTTTTCTCAAACACCTCCAGGGATGGTGACTCCATCACCTCCCTGGCCAGCCCATTCCAATGCCAATCGCTCTCTCTGGCAACAACTTCCTCCTAACATTCAGCCTAGACCTCCCCTGGCACAACTTGAGACTGTGTCCCCTTGTTCTATTTCTGGTTGCCTGGGAGAAGAGACCAACCCCCACCTGGCTACAGCCTCCCTTCAGGTACTTGTAGACAGCAATGAGGTCTCCCTTGAGCCTCCTCCAGGCTAAACAACCTCAGCTCCCTCAGCCCCTCTTCATAGGGTTTGTGTTCCAGGCCTTTCACCAGCTTCATCACCTTTGCTACTTTGTGCCTTTCTCACTTGGAAGCTTAAATGTTCTTCTTGAGTAATCATTTATATTGTAGCTTCTTGATATGATATGAAATTTCTCTGGTTTATTTTTGATCACTAAAAAAAGAGGGCCCTTTGAAAACTGTGAGACTCTTTGGATGGAAGTCCCATTTCACTGGAAGTAGAATTACACATATTTTTGTTAAAGAGGAACCCAAATGCCACACTTTAACCTCAGCCAGCATCCAAGCACCACACAGCAGTTCACTTACTCCTTTCCCCCACTCCTCCCTGTGTTGGGATAGGAAGGAGGGTAGAAACCAAATCAAACTTAGGAGTTGGTATAAGAACAGTGTACCTACAGGAATAAAAATAGCAGTTAATATAGAAAACTAGGATAAAAAACCAAGAGTGAAATAAAACCTAAGAAAGACGAGTGCAGTTGCTCACCACTCACTGACCAATGTTCAGCTAGTCCTCAAGCAGTGATCTGCCCATCCTGGCCATCTCTCCCCAGTTTATATACTGGGCATGATGTCATACAGTATGGAATATTCTTTTGGCTAGACTGAGTAGCTGTTCCCCCTCCAAATTGTCTGTGCCTCTCCAGTCTTCTTGCTGGCATGGCATGAGAAGCTGAAAAAATCTTTTACTTAGGATAAAACACTACTTAGCAACAACCAAAAACATCAATGTGTTAGCAAAATTATTCTCAGACTAAGTCTGAAACACAGCACTGTACCAGCTACTGGGAAGAAAATTAACTCTATCTCAGCTGAAAGCAGGACACCAAGTCAGCATTAAAGATTTAACATCGAGGTTTGGAAGATATGTCAGTCTCAACTCACAGGCTCTCTCTCTAATAGACTGTGCTTTTTTCCTGTAGGATTCAAATAATAGGCCTGTCAAGGTTGAATACCATCACTGTTGGGGATTTTGATAACAACAGATATGCCATCAAAGGTTTTGTGTTTCTGAAACCTGTGCCCTTCTGCAAACCTGGACTTAAGACTGACTATGCAAACTGTCCACTAATTACTGCTTCCTCTGGTTCCACTAATAGTCCAAGGCATGATGCTGCAATTTAGGGCATGCTCTGCTACATTGCCCTAGTTGTCACGCTGTCAGTAGTCATAGATGTAACATCCATGTAGCAGAGGTATGCTATTCATCTGGTAGAATGTCCTGCTTCTTAGTAATTACATACATATACCCCTCTCTAGGTCATGACTACTTAAAAAGTCAAAAAATAATTTAAGTGTGTTTTGGTTCATCTTTTCTCTAAATACCTGAAAGACACAATTGAAAAGGAATGTTTCCGTGTGGAGTGAGGCATTTCAGCAGCTCACATCCAGTACTATAGCTATTTATTTGCTGTCTAACTCTGTCAAGCCTTAACTTCCTGACTACATTCCAGGATACAGATGTCTTATTCTCTCCTTGCCCTCTCCTCCCCTTTCAGATACCATTCTTCTCTACAGGAGCCTGATCCGAAGCTCATTGAAATGCTTCCATCCAGAGGCTTTGGCTGAGGCCAGATGAATGGAGCGCAAAGTTCCTCATCATATCAAGTTATTCTGTCTTCTCAGTCTGGTATTTAGGCAGAGCACAGACCTCTTTCCATCTTGCTTTCCTTTGCAAAGTATTTTGATGTTGGTTTTTTTTTTATGAACATGTCACTTGGAGTCTATCACACTACAGAACCTGAAAATACTTAGAATGGCATTTCAGTAGTGACCTTTATTGTTCATTAGAGAATCAGCAGCCTGGTTTACTGTGGCTTTAAATGAGCTAGGTAAACTGGCTGTTATTTTCAATTATTATTCCCTTGATTTGAACATGCTTAAGCAAACATAATTATTTGATTGATTCATTATGTAAAAGATTGTTTCAGGTTAGAAGGTGCTTTTATTTAATTAATTCCACACACCCCCAGGCCAAAATGAGACATACTGTCTGGACTCCTAGCTGAGTTCTGACCAGGTTCAGATCAGGAAGTGCTGTTGATTCTCTTATTTCTTTTTCACTGATGGCATGTAGTAGACTTTTTGGATGGAGCAGTGGTGCCTCTCTGATTGTGGTGCTGTTCATCATAATCTAAGCCGAAGCTACTGACAGCATCACATGTTGCACATAAGTCTCTACTGAACGTGATAGTCTTTGACACATAATGTATATATGTGTTTAAAAGAAATACCTGGTGGTGGTGTCCAAAGCCTCTCTTTATTGATGTGCTTCCAACTGCTGTGCTGTCACCTCTGTAAGATATCAGTTATTCCCAGCTGTTGGCATTGCTTTCCCATTGCTCACCGATGCAGTGTTTTAGTATTTGGTACTTTAAAGCTTTTTTTTCCCCCTGTCTTCTACTGTGTGCTCCCTCTTCCAGCCTCAGCATCCTGATATCTTCTGTTCTAGGTACCTGACTAAGTTAACATAACTGTAGTTGCTCTCTCTAGAAGGTTGCTGTGCTCCAAGAACTTGCTGTTGAAATTGTATCTTGTCATCTGGCATGCAGCATGGTGTGCAGATGGTATAGAAGAAATTCATGTAGAAGCTACATATCTCCTTTATTACAAGAGTTGTGGGGGGAATGCACATAAACCTGGGATATTGATGATTGCAACAGTTCAAGAGTGAAGGACATGTCATGCCCAGGGACCATGCCAGCAAATCCTGCTGAATGTATGGTGCTGCCCCAGACCAAGAATGCCTGGAAGAAAATCACATTGATAGATGATATCTTGTGTCATATCAGACTCTTTGCAGGTAGCTGATGCTGTTGGGGAAGAATGCAAAGCTAGGCCAGGAGGGGAAAGTGGAGAAAAAGTGATAGGAACCTTGGGCTCCAGGAAACCAAGCCTAGACCTTGTGGATAAAGGCAGAGAGGGCAGCAAGGGATGTGACATCTTGTACTGTTGTCACATCCCCTCATCTCCAGCCAGTGGTCTAGTATGGTTTCCATTGACTTCCAGATCTGCTTCTCTTAAGTAAATGAAGTTGAGAAAATGAAAAGGGGAAGAACTTAGCACAGAAGTGGATGAAAGTCAGCAGTTATCTTCAGTCATCTTCATTTGTGAATGGACCACATAGCTTATATATATCTAAAGGCATTCAAGCTAGTGCAATATAAATGAGTCAAACCTCTACCTATGCCTGTAAGGCTGGGTTACAGCATCTGGGAGCTGTGTTGCTCTGAAAAGATCATTACAGTCCTGTACTTGGTAGCGGTGGCATGTGTGCGATTCATTCACACACAACCATTCTGCAGGGCATGTTGAGGGGGTGTTGAGGAACCAAGCAGATTCGTGGCTCTGTCTCACCTCTCCAGAATCTGCTTCTGCCACCAGAATCTGGTGTGCTAAACCCTTCTCATCTAGGCAAGTCAACAGCCTGTCCCAGGCTGCCACCTCAGAGAATGTCAGGGGCTTTGTAAATAGAGGAAACAATTGAACGCTAAGTTCACACTTCAGCACACTGCTTAACAACTTGATAACAGTTAATTACATACAGTATTTTCTGATGCAGCCACGGGGAGATAACTCGTGCAGAGACGGAGCACAGGCGCTTGGCCTCGCCACCAAAGGTTAACCTTTTACTTCCCTTGTCCCTAAAGAGTCTGGGACTGCAGCTCTGACTCACAGTACCACAGTATCACAGTATTATCAGGGTTGGAAGAGACCTCACAGATCATCAAGTCCAACCCTTTACCACAGAGCTCAAGGCTAGATCATGGCACCAAGTGCCACGTCCAATCCTGCCTTGAACAGCCCCAGGGACAGCGACTCCACCACCTCCCCGGGCAGCCCATTCCAGTGTCCAATGACTCTCTCAGTGAAGAACTTTCTCCTCACCTCCAGCCTAAATCTCCCCTGGCGCAGCCTGAGGCTGTGTCCTCTCGTTCTGGTGCTGGCCACCTGAGAGAAGAGAGCAACCTCCTCCTGGCCACAACCTCCCCTCAGGTAGTTGTAGACAGCAATAAGGTCACCCCTGAGCCTCCTCTTCTCCAGGCTAACCAACCCCAGCTCCCTCAGCCTCTCCTCGTAGGGCTGTGCTCAAGGCCTCTCACCAGCCTCGTCGCCCTTCTCTGGACACGCTCAAGTATCTCGATGTCCCTCCTAAACTGGGGGGCCCAGAACTGGACACAGTACTCAAGGTGTGGTCTAACCAGTGCAGAGTACAGGGGCAGACTCACACCAGCTTTGAACGTGTTCTGGCTAGCAGTGACCCAGGGCCGTCCACGTAGCATCTCTTCAGCTGCAGGTAGGGACAGGGGGAAGCTGCGCTCAGCCCCGCAATTTGCAGGACTCTCCTTGGAAAGAGCAACCTGTGTGCTGGCAGGCAGGAAATGCAGGGTGGTAAAACAAGGGTTATCTCCAGCACGGGCGGCAGGTAAGGCTTGTCCAGTCATCAGTTGCTCTAGTTGCTGCAGCTGCACCGGTGTTGGTGTAACTGTAGAAGCCGTTAAGGAAGAAGCCAGCATAAACACAGCTGGAGTGGGCTGCAGTCACAAGGCGCTGGCGGCCGTCTGCAAGTCACAGCAGCTGCAGTCAGTGCTACTGCTCACTGGGTACCGGGTGGGACATTTCCGTCTCTCCTAGCCCGGTGGGACTGAGAGGTTTGACCCTTGTTGTTTACAGCTCAGTTTAAGGATATCTGCTGTCAGAGCACCAGCAAAGTTTGTGACTTACTGCAAGTCTAATTAACTGATTTGCCTATCCAAATCTGGCAATTTACACACTTCTGTAGATGCAGCTGTAAAGTTACAACGTGAGCTGTTTATCATGCCCTGAGCCTTTAGATCTCAGTTATTAAGGGTGATGTTTAATGGCTGGCTGGAAAAAAGGATGGTTACCAGAGTGTTAATGGAGTGCAGCAAGCCAGGAAATCTTATAACCTAATGCCTGTATAGAAACCAATGTTTCTAACAAAAGAAAATATGGTGGGGAAAGGATGTACTTACAGGCTATTTGCACTGTTTAGGAGCAAATCAGTACATGAGCAGCAGAGGAACAAAGGAGACTGAAACACTGCCTGAAGAAAGAAATAAGAGCTGCTTGTTTTTAAGGTACTTTGCACCCTCTAAAAGCAGCCACCATTCTGGATCTTGATTTGATCTTGTTGCAAAGGGGGGAAAACAGAGAACAGCACATCCCAGTGAGTTGAACTAAATGTCTGGAACCAGAAAGAAATGAGATGGAGGAGAAAATAACCAGCTAAAATTGTTTTCCTTTTTTGTTTGTGCCATCAGAGGCAGAACTGACAACATGGCTATGGGAGAAAATGCTGCAAGGAATGCTTTAATTTAAATGAGAGATGCCTCAAAAAAAAAAAAAACCCAAGAAACAAAAAAGCCTAAAAGCTTGATAATAACATTAATAACCCCTTCTTACAGTTTTTTATGAGCTCACTAGAGATCAGACAGCATGTTAAAATCCCAAAGGCTGAATGGTAAAGACCTCGGCCCAGGTTGTTATTCACATAAGATTGTTTTAATGATTTCTGTTATTGGAATCACTATGTTTTGAATTAATTTCTCCTGAACAACGAGAACTGGATAGAATTTAGGTTTGTGTGTCTTAGAAAGCATTTTACAAAAATAGTGTGGAGGGCAGTAGTGCTGTGAACATAGGGGTGGGAGGAGCAGAAGGCTTCCTTGCCTTGGAGGAACTCCCCTGGAGTCTGAGTGGTGTGTTTCTATCTGAAGAGGGATTTTGACTAATACAATGGAATTCATTTTAAATCACATTAAAAGCTTCTGAAGCACCACAGAACCTTTAATTTTTACCCTGATAGCCTCTAGAAAAGCAGAGATATGCAATAGAGGTTAGAGTGAAGCAAAGAGATCTGCATAGCATTTCTGGCTTTTGTGCTACTCACTCCTCTCCATCTCTCTCCATTCTCACTGACCGCCTGCCCTTGAGGGAAGTAGCTGGCAGGGTTAATAGGGTGCCCATGTTCATTAGACCAGACATTAGGGAAAAAAAATTCACACACAGAGTGGTCAGGCATTGGAATGGGCTCTCCAGGGAGGTGGTTGAGTCACCACCCCTGGATGTGTTTAAGTTGTTCAGATGTGGGGCCTGGGGATACAGTTTAGGGTGAATCATGTAGGGTAGGGTTATTGCTTGGACTTGGTAGTCCTGAGGGTCTTTTCCAGCCTGAATGTTTCTGTGATTACTCTACAGTTATGCAGTACAAATCTTACCATAAGGTGGATTTCACTTTAGCATCTCAGCCCAGTGGTGGCAGTTCTGAGTGCATTCAGTACTTCATTCTTTAGTTTTAGCCTGTGCTGAAATGCAAAATTAAGATGAGAAACCTAAACATTTTCCTCTCTTGCTGGCTTAACATGCCTAAGTCCTTTAAAAAGAAGTTTTCTCCCTTCTTCAAAACAAAAGACCAAAAGGACCTTAAAATCTCAGCCAGGTCTCTCCCCAAGAGAGCATGGAGGATCCTGAGCAGGAAGCATGACTGCTTAGCATTGAGAATAGGTTACCAGTGCCAAGAGGTTAATGACTCACACGGTATTATGTTGTGTTGAATAATGAGTAACATTTGAAATGACAAGTTGTATTGACTCACTGCTTAAAGTACCAATCTACTTAAGATCCCTTTAAGCTTGAAGAGATCACAGAATAGCAATGTCTTGTTCAATAGGTGCTGCCTTTTTTTTATGCCTCCTGGTAGAAAAAAAGTACCATGCCTGGGAGCATATGAACAAAACAAGTGAGGGATTGAGTGGGAAGGATTAAGGAACAAGTTGTTTTGAATGGTTATTGGGCATTTATAGAGCACTGGCTAGCGTATTTGGGATCTTGTTGCTGTTGATTCGAGGATTTAAATCCTGATTATCAAAGTTTCTACATTCGTAGGTTGGATTTAGGGAAGGAAAGAAAGGAGAGGTTTGCCTGCAGGATGGGATTATCAGAAGCTGTTCTGAGATCTACTGTGGCAAATAAACAAATGTTGAAGTAAAGGAGGGATGCCATGTTTTATGGCTTTGTTGATGATGGGAGGGGATTTAGTTAAATGGCACTCTAAATTCTGATGTTAACCAATCTGTGACATACTTTGCTCCACTAGGGGTTGAGAACAATCAGTTTATTTGCATACAAAATAGACTCTTAGTGCCATCCTAAGAAATCTTGTATAATCTTGTAGTAAAGTTTGAATGTGTCAGACTACTGTTTTCCTGTCTTAGAGTTATTTCTGCAGTTTCCTTATCTGCTTGGAAAGCTAATATCTGACTAAACTTTATGTAAAGATAAGTGGGACACCTAAGTGTCTCCAGTTGCTAAGAAGTTCCCAGAGAGCTTCTGGGGCACAACATGGCTGGAAACGTGGCCCTCTGCAAACAGTAAAGGATTTTCTTCTCCAGCCACTTTAAGGCTAGACTTCAGCTAAAGCAAGGTGAATGTGTCTATATGCTTATATTCTGGGTTTGTGGTACTACTGCTGATTGTTTCTCAATATTCCAAGCCATAACATTATAAAGAGAAAAGCTATGCATATATGTTCAGGCTAGTCAAGGCCACTGTTAAACTTTACAGGACTGAATGCAAGGGAAGAGAATCACACCCTCATTCACTGCATCCAAAATACACTCCTGCTCAAATTTCAGATAAACTTGTATGGATCCCTCCATCTCTAAATCCAAAACAAATCTGAATTCTTTAAAAAGGAGAGGGTTTTTTCTGTTCTTTTTTTTTGCCCTTAGTAGTGGAGGTCATGGAGTGATCATTATTTTTATGGGTCTGCAAAGCCTGTCGAAGTCAAAGCTATGTAATATACATTGCAGAGTGCTCTGCTAATCCAGTCCAACCACAGTCGTGCCTGGCCCAGAGATGAGGGTCTGGTAACTAGAAACCTGACACTGAAAGAATTCCAAACACAGTCCTTAAACTAAAAACAGCTCTCTCTGCATGGCATGTGCTACATGAGAGCCAGGGATTGTATTCGTTTACGTTATCTGATTTTTTAGCCTTGTATTGTTGATAAAAGAACAGGAGAAGAAAGCACCTTCTCCAGCTCGGCCCATAAATAATGTGTGTGTTGTGTTTGAGGTTAGTATGACATCGCTAGACGTCTGCCTTCTCCTAAGAGGCACAAGCTTCTCTCACAGACAGCCGCCGCTGAGCGCTTCCTTGTGTTGCAGATTCTTCCCAGCACTAAGATACCAAATTTTATTTCCAGTGTCTTTTTAAATGCAGAACCTCTCATGGGGTATGGGAAATAATTGGTCTGAAAAAGCAAGGAATATTTGTTATTGGAGTATCTCACCTATTAGGATTACAGAGATGGACAGTAATGAAGATCAGCCATGCAGTGTTTTTTTTTCTTTTGAAACCTTCAGTTTGTTGGTTGGTTGTTTTTTTTTTTCATTCTTAAGTTATATGGACATTGAGTATTAAGCAACAGAATATCTTAGTGCCACAGACTGCAAACAGCACTGCGGTGTCTTTAATGCTGTATCTGAAGAGATAGGGACCATGTGGTCTTTTCAGTCAGTTGTTTTGAGTGTATGTTGAGAATAGCTTTATGGAGGTACAGTGTAATGTGTTTGCTACTGTAAGTTTGTCTAATTTAACTCTTACATCAGCTTCTCCTTTCTTTAAGAGTAGATCCTTCTGGCCAAGAACAAACAGCAGTAATCATGATGCATACAGTACAGTTCTTCAGTGAGAATCTGGACATAGATAGGTCCTTATTGCATTCTCCTGTTCTTTAATCACAGCCTGAGCTTATTGATGCCATGACCCAAAATCTCTCTATGTCTTGCTTAGACATAAAAGAGACTGAAGCCAAATGTGGGCTTTCCATTTGCTACTTAGTCTGTGGCTGTCTTTGAAGTTTATTTCAAGAAGTACTCCCTGACAAAGTAAGAAGGCAGTTTTTCATCTGAGATTATGTTCCTTGCGAAATACTCCCTCAGCAGCAAGGAGACAGTGCTGTAAGAGAAGAGCATTCCCTTCATTTCTTTTTAACAGGTACTAAGAGGATGACCTCTGTGTTTCTCCCTATAGACCAGAGGCAAGAAAAAACTCTTTGTCATGACAAAACCCAAACTCCCAACATGATGGGACGCAATGTGACTCGGCAGACTGTCACATTTTGCTTTCCTTTCAGATAAGCCAAGCATATGTCTTGTAGCTTATGTTAAAGTCAACCTGGAAATGGTGGTTACCAATGAAACACAGTAAACTTGAAATGAAATTAGTTTTCCAAGTTGTTTTTTGAAGCATCAAATATTTAGACTAGTCTGCACTGTGAGATTCTCCACAACTGAGGAATGACTGAAATGGGCTCTTAAAAAAAAAAAAAGAAGAAAAGGAATGGCAGAAAGCAAAAAATGTTTTAGTTATGGTTTGTGTTTTATTGAAACCTACAGATAGCTTTTTAATTTCATTGACTAAATAACATTTTGGATAAAAGATGACTTCCTGGAGTATTCCAAATCCTTTGGTTCTGTTTTAAAGAAACCCAGAAGCTCTTGGAAATTCTGCAGCAAAGGCAGAAAGTTTTAGATTTTCTCTTCTTTGTGATAAATAAAGCAGGGATATAAAAACAAACTACCTCAGGCTTTCCTTGTCATAAAGAAAATAATAACACATGTTGGCTGAACACCAGTCACGAGTTACCTGCTGTATTTGTATAAGGCATCTTTGTGCTCTTAAAGCTCAGAACAGATCACAGTTCTTACCTGGTGAGTCATTTAGAAGATAAACCAGTAAAGCCCATGAAATGATATAGCAAAACATGTCTGCTATACCTGTTGGTATGATCTATAATTTCTCTACAGGGAAAGGTGAGATTTCACTTCTTCACAATACAATTACCATTTTATGGAGCACTTTGCCAGTGATGTTTTTGGGGAGTGCATTTTCACACCATCCTAACGGTTTCACTCTGTTCTTGAACCTGGTGTTTCTGCCTCCCTTCCTTCCACTGTTTCCTTCAGTAGTAGCATCTGCTTTTAGCTAGGCCTGTGTCAGTGATGCAGCTTCCAGTGGGAGCCAGCAGTGGTAAACTATCAGCAAACCCCCTTTTTGAACTCTGAGATCAGTTTCTTCCCAGGATGTTATGTGTCAGCTTCCCTGCCTTCTGCCTGCCATTAATTTCACTGAACCTCCAGGTCAAGCAACTGGCCAAAAATCTGGAAAACAGCTGATGGTCAGAGCAGCTCCCACTCAGCATGTCCTCTCAGAGGGCACACTCCTGGCCTGGTTCTTTTGAGTGGCTGAACCTGCTTGACCCAATTTGTGGATTTTTGATCACTCCCTTGGGTCACTGATTTTCCACTTGAGGTTATTGGTTTGACCCCCAAAACCATGGGTCACTTAGGAGGTGTGATATGGCCCTGTGAACTCTGAACTTATCAGGAGCCAACAAAAACACTGAGGGAGGGAAGAAGAATTTCATTAGGGCCTCCTCAGAGGTGGCAATGTCTGCCAAGTGAAAAGGCAGGGGTTGTTTTGATTCTTGCAGCAACAAGCGTAGCATCTACAAAGGGCTGCCAAGTAGAAACTGTTTGTTATGAGTTGTTATGGCAATTTCTTTAAGGATAAACAACACTATATACTTTTAAACCATGAGCTATCAAGTGGTGTGGCTTCAGAAGAGCCCTGCTCTTCCTGCTGGGAACTGCCCCCAGTATCCCAGACCTACTCTTAGAGCGGGCAGCATTTCTACAGCTAGAGCTTGGTGTCTGTAGCTGTTTCTTCTACCTTAAAAAGATTGACTTTCTGATGATTAATTTAACACATTTTGGAAGGGAAGGGCAGTTTTTTCCTGTAGCTTAAGACTTGTCAGATGGAGATTTATGGCATGGAGACTCACCAGGCTGGTTGGTTGCACTGTGAGCAGCTTCCTAAGAACTTCACCAAATGTCTATGGTAGGTGGGGAAGAATGAATCCTCAGAAAGTAACTCAGCTTCAGTGTGCAGTGCTGGTCATAAAACAGAAGAAAATATCTTCACTGTAGCATGTGTATCTGCACTGGGATCATCCAGGAAGTGAGCTGCAGAGTGTGGTGCAGCCACGAGCATATCTTTCATCGAATTTCCCCCTCATCATGCTGCCCAGGGCAGGCTTTTGGGCACTTATTAGAGTTCGTCAAGGTTTTACTCATGTGAGAGTTCTGGTAATCGTTTAGATCACTGCTTGTTTTATTGCCAAGGCTGCAGAAACCCTTACAAACCCTTTATCTGTCTGGGTCTTTCCTAAAGGAGCCATGTGAAGTGGATTCAAACCTTGTTTCCATGTGTAACCTGTCCTCTCAGCTGCTAAGCCCTGACTCTGGGGAAGACAAGTGTTTCTCCTACAGAGAAGGGAAGCTGGTGCTGAGAGTGAACAGCTTGGATGTTTCTTTATGTTTAAAGAAACATTTTGCCCTTCCTGTTCCTCTCTACAGTTTGTCTGTACAACTCGAGATGGTATTAGCTGTACGTGAAGCAGTGGTGGATTTAGTTCTGTACCATAGGTAACAGCAATGATGGCACAGACTCAGTCAGCTGGGGTACATACCTCAGATGCCTGTGGTTGCTCAGGATCATCTTCACTGCATGATCCTAGGTCAAAGCTGCCTGAATGTACTATGCACTGCACAGTCACAGCCTCTGTGGCAGCAGTGTCACACCATCCCCTAGAACTGAACCAGAACTTTCCTGGAAACAACTCTTAACTGGATAGCAAAACGCAGCCCTCTCTTTTCCTGCAATGTGCAGACCTCACTTGTGAGTTGAGGGATGAGCTGTGTGCCAAAGGCTCAGTAGATGCTGCTTGTGGCTCAGTCCTCTTCTCAACACTCTTTTTGGTACCAGTTAATAGTTAATCTTGAACATGTTATTTTAGAATAATTCAATTTTGCAGTTAGAGCTCTGCCAAGAAGGTACCTGGTTCTTCAGTGAATTCTGGATCATGTTCCAAGCTTAGTCCCTTTTTGATGTGATCCACAAGAATTCAGATGATTATAATTGCAGATGAGAACATCTTATAAAATCTAGAATACATGATCTTGAGTGCTATCCTTATATTAAAAGGTGACAGGTTTAGGTTTGACATTTGTTCCTGCTGGTTTGCTGCTTGAGACAAAGTAATTCCTACCATCACAGAAACCTTTTATTATTGGCAGTGTGCTTTTGCATGCAGAGGAATTGAAATCTGAGTGTGACAGGACTGACTAGTGAACGAGTCTTCGTATAGAAATATATGGAGCAACTCCAGCCTGCTGTGGAAATTAGGCTTTGTTGCAAGGCGTAGGTGTGTGAGCAGAGGCAGCAGTTGCCTCAATATATGCAGTTAAGAGTCCTTTTAGTATCTCAGAGGGTGGCTTCAGGCCCTTCAGCACTTTGTCTGGACTGTCTCACCAGGAGGGGATAGGGGGAAGCTAGGAGTGCCTGTCTTTTATAATGTTCTGTTTTTAAACCAAAAGGTCTCTGGAGAGCATAGGGTCCTAAAAGTCCAAGGCCTGGAATTCTTCCTTTTGCTCTTTCCATTTTAAACAGGAAACATTTGCACTAAGTTATTCCAGAGGGAGAACTGTAGGTTCATTTCAAGGCAGATAATGTTTGTTCATTGCCTATGTCCATGATTTACCCCATGGGCTTAAACGAGTGCAGCAGAAAACCACATGTTTTGTTTCACTTCATGCAAAACAAGCTCCAGTGGAATCTGGGAGCCCAGATTAAGAAAAGGGGAGCATGTTTGTAAATCCACTGTGTGAAACAAAAGGGAGGTACTGGTGAATTGTGAACACCTGATCTGCATACCAAATTGATAACTTCCTAAATATATCTATGTAAAGAATATTTAAACAATTGATGAATTCAGTCCCAAAGCTGCAGAGCAGGTGTAATTGACTTATATATTTAGCCCCTGTTTTGAGTTAAAACTCTGCCATCTTCCTTCACCTCTCACTCAGAGAGAAGCTTTCCCTGCAGTCAATGGGAGGTTTTGCCCAAAGTGCAAAGATATTTGCAATCAGACTAGCAAAAACTTGTAATTGAGTTGAACTTTTGGGGATGCTCTGGTGACATGTCTGTGAGAACAATTATTTTTGCCATTTCAGAAGCACCAGAAGTTAAGCTGTACTAGGGAAAGATATCAATGCTTCATTAGTGCAAATCATGGAATTAAGATGCAGAAAGCTACAGAGAGAACTCCATGGCACATCCTTAGGGATGACATATTCACATGTTGCATTTCACACGGACTAGAGCTTGTCAGATCCATACTGACACAGACAAGTTACAAGGCAGTTGTAATATCAGGCCTTCTAGATCACAAGAGGTTTTTTTAAACCTCAATGGCAGCTCACCCATTAAACACAGGTATTGCAGCCTGACATCCCTAGTGTTTCTTCCAGGAGTTCCAGTTTTGCCAACTATAGTGTTTGGAAAGTTTTACAGTCTGACATGTTAGGAGAAAAAATAGTGGGAAATGGCTTGGAAAGCATGAATATTTGTGCATGTAAAGCTTGTGGGATTTGCAGAGTTACAGACCCAACTCGTCTGTTTATCCTCAGGCTAGATAAGATTCAGTCAAACATGAATTGTTTAAAGGAGCTTTGTTTCCATTATGGCAAATGGGTCACAGGAGGCTGACTTTAGGAGCTGAAGGGCTCCAGTGCTCCCCCATTGTAAAAGGGCTATGATGTGCGCTGGACCCTTCCTCCTGCACCCTGGGTGTTACAGACCTTTGTAGCATGCAGGTGGGAGGCTTGCTACCCTTCAGAAGTTCTCTTGATTCATCTGGACTTGTCATGCTTGAGGTGGCATTTCCTTTCCCAAAGTAAACATAGCTTGTGAGTACAATAATGTGTCATCGAGCTAGTAGACTGCCTTTTTATGTGCTTTATCATGTTTTTCCTCCTTAGGCGTGGACCTGCAGAGCCATTGGAGTATTTAACAGGACCACGAGTAATATACAAAGGGAGAGATCTTCCCTACTATCAAGGAGGACAGCCTGTTGTCCACCCATCTAAGGGGAACTACATCCATGCGGCAGACACAAGAGTGGCAGAACTGAGGTACCCCCAGTACTACTCCGCCCAGCCCGTCATAAACCATCATAAAGGGCCCCTGCGGCAGGATGTGCCACCTTCCCCTCCTCAGTCTCACCGAGCACCAGCCTATAACGACGTTGTCCGGCACCATGGAACCAGTCCAGACCGGTACCAGTACAGGCAACAGGATCCCAGGCAGAAGAACCCCATGACTGCAGCTGTATAGCCACACACTAGACTTGCCAGCACAGCCTGGGAGTAAACCTGTCAGACGCCATCATTGTAGATTGTTCTCAAGTGTAACCACCTGTAAGAACGGCACAGGAGACCTGGAGCAGTTCTTACTGAGCTGGGCTCAGCAGAGGTGCTTTCTAACAGGTGAACTAAAGCCACATGAGGTACGATGTGTTTCAACTGTGTGAGGTACCAGACAGATGAGTATTTTTTAATTCCTTTTAAAAATAGAAAGTGGCTGCTGGAAACAAAGTGCAACACTTAATGCAGCTCAGGGTTATTTACCGTATCCAGTTACACCTATACAGCGCACAGTTGTTTGTGTAAGGGCTGCGGTGCCACCAGAGTTTACTTCAGAGTGCTGTTGCAGAGCCTGTAGCTGAGAGCACAGCATACAGTAAAGACTTTGTGCAGAGCTGGGGATCTTGTAATCCAGTATGTAATCAAGAGTTGACAAGGGACTGCCACAGAGGTGGCGACCACATTCCAGGCACATTCAGACCAGCAGCTCTGGCTTTAAGGATGCTGCAGTTCCAGATTTGTAACCTAGCCTCTCTCTTCCTTTCTGTTTGGTGGTGGCAGCCATCTTGTAGCCTGCAAAATGCAGTTTGTGTAGCAAGGTTCTCCTTTCATTGAACCTGCTGCATTTGGAACAAGGCAAAACACTTCATCCACCGTGCTTGGGCAGGCTGTCATAGGACAAGGCAGCCAGCCCCCTAGGAAATGTGTATCTGTAGATATGCGTTTGTGTGCTTGTGAGCATTTCTTACTTACACAGTCTGCACTCGTTAAATGGAAACCCTGGAGATGGGATCCTCAGCTGCTGTCAGGAAGTGCTGCTCTTGGGCTTTCAGTGGAGCTGGCCTATAAAGCATGGACTCCATAAACTCCTTTTAATTTACTCTGTTGGTGCTGCCTTGGCTCCAGCACTCTGACTGGGATGTACCTGCCAGTGGCATGCCCTGCCCTCCTGTGAACGCACCTGTTGGTGGGAGGGCTGAATCAAGCTCAGCCTGTGGCAGCACCAGGCTGGCACCAAGTGCCAAACTACTCAACTTCCTTCTGCCAGAGGCTATTAGACCAGCAGGAAAAGGGACTCTTCAACAGCAAAGCATCAACAGAAAAGGCAAGGAAAGCCACAGAGAGGGCTTCAAAACCCAGAGGCCCAGGAGAAATAGGAAATAACTGTTGTTTTGTGGCAAGGTGCCTGCAGAAGTGCATAGGAAGACAGAAGATGAGGGGCTCAGCAGCATGATGGAGCTGTGAGAGAACAGGGCAGTGGGTTATATGCCCAGCTCTTTGCCCTGCACAGCTTGAGCTTGCTGTGCAGCCTGTCAGCCTGGGAGGAGGTCAGAAATGCATGTCCCCAGCCACAGGACTTGTGCTATGCAGCCCAGTGAGGCTGGCGGTGCTGAAATCTTTGTCTTAAGGATTTTGTCATAGAGAAATCATAGTCTTGCCACCTAGAACTTTTATGAAGTTTCAAAGTGTCCTTAATTACTCAACCTCTGCCTTTTGTTAGTGCTGTTAAGCCATTTGGGCTCCTCTCCTTATCAGAGAGAGACTGTGACCTGGCCAAGGATTCAGCACAAGGATTTCTTTGATATCTTTTTGACACCTTTAGCATGCCACAGATTAAATCACAAAGGTCGCTTCCCAGGTATTAAATGTCACTGGGAAGGTTTGTCCTGTTAGAAGCACATCCCTTTAATGGACATCCCTGGAAAAAGGGCTTGTTACAGTGAGAGATCTATAAGCTGCAGGGCCTTTGCTCAACTGCTTCCCAAAGGCCACTGCCGGTAGGTAATGGTCCTAATGAGAAGCAGCATTTAGTCCCAGCCATCATTCCTTCTGTGCTGCTAATGCTGATGAGAGACCAGCATAACCCTGAGACAGAGGGAGCACTTGTGGCTGCCCAGCTGCCTGGCAGACTCTAGCATGCGCATTCACACTGATCTCTACCCACCAGCTGGACTGTGAAGCAGGCAAGAGGACACAGCTTTGGGGTGGTGGAGGAACATCGTCATGATTCAGATACAGGGCTGGACTCTCTGGAGCAGGGGCAGATGCAGCTCTAAATCCAGTCAGGAGGAAGCATTGGTGGGAGGGAGAGAGGGAGAGGAATGCATCCAATTATGAAGCAAGCATGTTCAATTCTTGTTCCATTTCTTTCTGCCCTCTTCCCTAGTACTGTAGGAGGGAAAAGCCTCTGGAGGGAGGGCTGGATGTAAAGCTGGATGTCTCTCAGTACCCTCCATAAATAAGGCACATTCCCCAAGGGAACTCTGCCTGTCATGTACGTGCAGCACACAGCCTTGTACTTCTCTCAAAGAGTTTTGGATGCTGTAGGATACTCAGCCAGGACTTGGCAGCCACAGAGTAGCCGCTGGTGTTATGAAAGCCTGTTGAAAGTGAAGCAAAAACAAATTAAAATACTTTCCTTTCCCTTCTTGAAATATAAGCCCTGATACATTTGATCCAGCTGTAAGGAAACTAGTATATTTGTGACAGTGGCTTTATCAAGCCAGGCCACAATTAAGAACAGCTCTGAATAAAAGCTACTGTCTTTATAAATCACTCTCAGCTAACCTTTCAAATGGCATCACAGCACAGCGAACAGAACTTAGAGTATTTCAAGAACCAGGGCCAAATAAAATCTGGATGGAAACAGCTCCTGGGTTATTTATAGCATTTGAAGGACCTGCACAATTGTCTCCCTGTAACCTGAATCTCTCCTTAAGAGCTACCCTTGACAGCATCTACTCCACTGCATTGAGGCAGACAGATCAAACAAACACCTTTTGAGCTGTTAATCTTACCAACAGGTTATTAAACAGTACAGAGCTTCTTTAAAAAACAAAAAGTGCTGGAAGTATAATATATGGATGCATCCTACAGATGAGGAGCTAAGGAGGAACAACAGTCTGACCTAGCTGGTGGAACAAGACCAAAAAAGTATTACAAAGTATCTCGTCAATCTCTGGTGCCATTGTTCTGGGAGAAAATTGCCGTTTGCTGGTTTAACATCTGGTAGAGGTACGGTATTTTCAGAAGTATAATATGTAACTACAGTATATATAGTCAGCTTCTCTGCAGTGTAAAATGTATGATTTTAGCACCATATTGTGGAAAAATATGTACCATGCAGAATTCACGAGGTGCTACAACTGACGGTTGAAAATACACACTTGCAAAATCCAAAAGAGCCGTTAAGTAACAAGTTGTTCTTTTCCCCATATGTCCATATGGTTGGGAAAATTATGAGTCTGAAATGCTCTTGACACGTAATTGCCTTGCACTCCCTCATCCAAAATGTGCCAGTCCAGCAGAAGAGTTCCTGACGTAGTGGATGCGAGGTGGAGGGTTTGGCTTTGCCGCAGGAGCAGCATGCCGTAAGTGTGCGTATGAACGGGACTCAAGACAAGGACAAGAGAGGGCCACTCTCACATGAAGCTGGAAGCTTTGATTTCCTGAGCTGGTAGCATGCAGCCTGTGTTTCTGGCTCTGGCACAGGGCCAGCTGGGCCCAGCAGTTGAAAGATTAAGAGATAGAAAAAGAGCCTGTGGATTTTCTGAGTGACCACCCACTAGTGAGCCATGATCTCGGCCTGCGAGCAGATCTTACCACTGTGATATATTACGATGCCGAAGTCCCCAGGCACCCCCTGAATGCATAAAGAAGTACCAGTTGCCCTCTGTGGAAATGAAAAGGGGAACTAAGCATTAAAAACCAACAACGACAACAAAAATCCCAACCTAAAAAGGCTTCTGCCTTGAAAAAGTGCATGAAGCCCTGAATTCCAATTCACTCCAGCTTCCTGATCTAGAAATAGCTTCACAAGCTGCCTGGTTTTTTTTTACAGATTAATTGTGCTACCTCCTCCCAGACATCACAGATTTGTTTATCAAAGAGTTAGTGTTGTGTGAGTGAATCCTCTGACTGCTCTGCCAGGGCTGCATCCTGACACCCTGCTCTGAGCAGGGACTGCTTTGCACTTCCAACAGGCCCTACACTTGTGCTTTCCAGCGCAGTTGTCCTGTAGAGTCTCTAAGCCTTATGTGCAAAATGCGAGGCACTATTCATTATCTCTGCAGAGAAAGGAAAGCTTCCTAAGATGCTGTTCTGTTATTGTAGGGGAGAGAGAGGTGTTTGTGATCCTGGCAATACCTCTGTGTTTAGATGAAATTTTAAAATCACACGTGATTGTTTTGAGGGAGAAATCCAACACACAATTTGAGAAGCTTTTTTTCTAGAACCACATCCAAGATTTTTGATCTTTTGTTACATATGGCTATATAAATCTTACCTGGTTTATTTTGCATTAAAATAAAGGCTTTAAGACTATATGTGTTATGTATTTGCATGTCGAGTCTTTCTCTTGTTTGTTGTATCTTTAAAGTTATCTTCATCCCTGGAGGTGATTTGATATTGGAAGATCAGGCATGAGCAGGCCAGATCAGAATTGATATGGTAACTTTTAGTATTTTAAGGAAAAAAAACCCAAACACAACAAAACACAGGGCATAAATCTGCATCATCTTCAGTTTCAGAGCCAGAGTCCCGATTTCAGAGCCCCAGCTCAAAGAAGGGAGAAAGTCCCTTGCCATCTTGGTCAATTTCAGCTTAGGCAACATCATGTCCTCCAAGCAGTTTTATCTCAACATCAAGCTTTTCTCTTGCCATCAGTAACAGCCAAAGAGTTCTGTGGCCATGGAGCATGTACTACATCCAACCAGCCGAGGCTGTATTTCAGCAAGATAGTCACAGCACTACTCTGCCAGAGATTCAGGACTCCTCGGAACTTGTACAGAGGTACTTGACTTGTGGTACATGTCTTTTCACTGAAGAGACTACTTTTTGTACTCCAGCTTACTGCAGAGGGGGTTGGACTAGATGACCTTTGGAGCTCCCTTCCAACCCAAACCATTAATTCTATACGTCTATGATTATGCAAGCGTAATTTTTGTTGGACCAGAGCTGTTGGATGCAGAGGACACAAATTTAGGCAAAAGTTTTAAGTTAGATGAAGTAGTTTTCAAAATAGCAGGTATTTAAGTGAAAAGTTACTAGAACAGGGAGATGGAAGGATGTAACCGTCCCAAGATGAAAATATTTGGTTTACTGTAAAGAAAAATGAAAGAGTGAAAGAATAAAACAGAGGAACAGAAAAGTGCAGAAGCTTTACTGTACAAAATACAGCAGAAATTGCAGGAATGGTTCAGTAAAAATAAACGAGTGTGGCAGTCCAAAACATTTTGCATGCAGATCTTGGGTAGGTCATGGACATCTTATAGGTTGGACTTAGAGAGCCTGAGGGTCTTTTCCAACCTGCATGTTTCTGTGATTTTGTGGTCTCTGAGTCAGTTTTAGCATGTATTAAATTATAATTTACACAGATAACCAATTTTAAAAGTCCTCTTAAAAGCCCGATTTTAAAGGTCACAATTTGCACTCACAGCTGGACACATAAAACACAGATACCTCAGTTTCTCCTGATGAAGCTGTCCAAAGAGTGGCAAAAGGATATGTATATGCTGGTAGGGCATAAATCCCTCCAGGCAGGTTTGTTCTCCTTCTCCTGTAGTGCTGGGGTCCGGAGCGAGTAGATGAGCCAACAATAAGGGTTCGGCCCCAGCAAAGCCTTGAGAGCTTAGCACCTTGTGTCAGATGTCGTGTGCTGCCCTCGCCGTGCCTGCGTGGTCAAGGGAGGCAGGAAGCTTTGAATTCGTTGGCCACAACGTTGGTGCTAGTGCCTACTGGCCAGCTTGATTTCAACATCCAGTATAGAAAGGGGATGGTTTAGAACCACACCTTTTGTACCCGAGCCTTTGTCTGCATGGGGCCTTCCTCTCTTCTCTCCTCGTTTGCGGCTCGTTAGCAGACGGCCAGGTGTATGCAGCTCACACCTGTGGCTCAGCAGCATTTCTTCCCTCCGCCTCGGGCTCCTTTACGCCGGGACCGTGGCGAGTTTGAAAGCGTCTTTCGTGCGGGAGTCTCACTCAGGGACCAAAGAGGCGTGAGTACATAGGCTGGAGTGAATGCCGAGACTCCATAGGCATCAGTTAGAATTCTTCCTGTTCTCGGGTTGTGGTTTTCCAGCTTCTGATTGTTTAAACTCTTTCATTCTGTGCGATTGCTTCCTGTGGGCCGAAAATCCAGAGAGCCTCAGGGAATTTTATCGAGTTTTGAATATTATTTTTTAAATATAGGAAATTAATAGTAATAATTAATAACTGGTTATTAATTCCAGCTACCATGTAGGAGTGTGTTAAAAACTAGCAACTCAGCGGCCGCGGTGTCGGGAGGTGTTTTTCAGCCTGGGTAATGCTCTCGCATGGTTTCCCCACACCTGGGGACCTGGGCTCACACTGGGGTGTTTGGCAGTCGCTTCTGTGTTGCATGGGGAGGTACATGCAACCATTTGACTGTTGATTAATGAGCCAGACTGCACCCTCGTGAGCCCTGCGTTCTGCCGTAAGCAGCAGGGGATGTGGTGCCTTTGCCCACAGAAGGTCCCAGAGCTGGGTCACGCAGCTCGGCAGCAGCGCGGTGAGCGGCAGCAGCGTGGCGGCAGTTGAGCGCTGCCTTGGAGCTGAGCGTAGTGGCCTTTCAGGAGTGAAGGCTGTGGCAGCTGTGCTACTTGGGAGGCTTTCAGGAAGCAAAGTGCTGTTAACAATATTGGAGAGGAGCTGCGCTGCTCCTGCAGCCTCCCAGAAGGCATTTAGGACTTTTAATAAGCCCCAGAGGCCTCTGGCTCAAAGGCTCTGGAGGCCTCCTGAGGAGGTGTCTCAGGCTTCCTGAGCTTGATGCACTCATCCCTGCAGAGATGTAGAGGCACCGGTGCGTGGCTTGGGAAAGTGTGGAAGCAAACGAGACTGAGAAGGGATTCTCCCTCCCAAGCACAGGATCTGCCCTGGAGAGAACAGCTCAGCCACTGCTTTTCCCTGTGGGCTGGAATGGAGTGCCTGATACAGGCAACTGGAGAGACAGGATTGCTCTGGGAAGGCAGCTGGAGAGACAGGATTGCTCTGGGAATTTGGAAGGGGAGGTGAGGGCAGGGGAATGGGAAATGATAGGGAGAGGCAACTGGAGCAAAGAAAAAGGGATGAGAATTGGAAAATAGGGAGGAAGGGGAAGAAGTGGGGGAGGTGTCATCCCCGAGCAGGAAATGTGCAGCACAGAGGAGATGGTCCCCAGTGTGTGGAGTTCACATGCCCACAAGGAAGGTGACGCTTTCTGATACGGTGAATGCCACTCTTCAGTTTCCATTTTGCATCCCAGGCTTGTGACACCCCTCCACTGAGGCCAAAGTCAGGATGTGTTTGCAGCACAAAACTACCTCTGCCTGAGAGGAAGCAGAAGGGCAAGTAGGAACTATGGGGAAACTTAATCAATGAGCATGGGGAGAGGGAGACACCTCTCACCCATCACCCCCCCCCCCTCCCCTAGATCCTGTCTTGCCACCCAAATCTTGTGGCCTGCTCCCCACAAGGCTCCCTTCACCTCCCTTGTACAGCTAACACTGTCTCCTTTGCTAATTGCCTCTTTCATTCCCAGTTCTGTCTGATTGCTTTTGATTAATTTGGGTATAGATTGCAGGAAAGACATGGATTTTTATCTCCACCATCTTTTTGCTTGTCTAAAAACAAACCTTTGCCTTGTGCAAAAGCTTTTTTTATTGCTGGCCTGGCACAAAAATCCTGAGCCAGTTTCAGGGGCCAAAAAGGTGATTATAGTCTTTAAAACAGAATTAATTCTCAAACCCTCTCCAAAATATGCATGACAAACTAACCCAAGCCAGATGAGTTGGCTGGGCTCACAGCAGAAGGGGGGAAAAAAAACCCCCAACCAACAGCTCAGTGCAGAGGAAACAGCCCTGCATTGCTTTTCCAGAAGAATATCTGCATCTGAAAGAAAATAATCTATTGGGAAATATGTACAGAAGAGTAAAATTGCAAAATAAGACATTCAGTGAGGATTCTATATAAAACTATGCCCTTTGCCTCTAGCAGGTAATGAATAAAAATGGGATAAAGAAGAAATGAACATTCAGTGTTTCATATTTAAAACGTATTTTGTGAGGAAAACAATGGTGGCCCAGAAACAGGACTGAAAGGTTCTCCCAGATAATGCCAGAAGCTGCAAGATACTGGCGGCATTGTCGTGTAAGTTTCAAGGTGTAGGGTTTTAATCTTCTTTTATGAATCACAGAAGCAGTTGTGAAAGCTGCTATTAAAATTCATTACAAGAAAAGTTAACTTACATTAAAACCTACCCCATTCGTCTCTGAATTCTTGGTACAGGTTAGGAAACAGTGTATGCTTCTCTGTCCAAACCTTACCTACACAATGTGATTTAATCTCTAGGCTCTGTTGAATTAGAGTTTTCATACAGCAAATCCTCCAAACTCAAGTGTAACAAAAAAAAAAATTAATTTCAAACCAGCAAGCTATGTTTTTAAGAAGCATCATAGAATCAACCAGGTTGGAAGAGACCTCCAAGATCATCCAGTCCAACCTAGCACCCAGCCCTATCCAGTCAATTAGACCATGGCACTAAGTGCCTCTTTTTTTTTCTGGGAATGACAAGACAATATAAAAAATAGAGCAAATATGGAGAAACTAGTTTACAAGTCAGTAAAAGTAAATAAACCAGCCCTCCCTTCCTCCTTCTGTCCCTTTCCCCTTGCTCCTGAGTTTATCTATGCACATACATACTAGCATATATACTTAGGTATAGCTGCTTTTGATCTAAAAGCCAGCTTACTTTTTCAGCTTTTTAGGAGAGATGTTGAGGTGCTGGAATGTGTCCAGAGAAGGGCAACAAAGCTGGTGAAGGGCCTGGAACACAAACCCTATGAGGAGAGGCTGAGGGAGCTGGGGTTGTTTAGCCTGGAGAAGAGGAGGCTCAGGGGGGACCTCATTGCTGTCTACAACTACCTGCAGGGACATTGTAGCCAGGTGGGGGTTGGTCTCTTCTCCCAGGCAACCAGCAACAGAACAAGGGGACACAGTCTCAAGTTGTGCCGGGGAAAGTATAGGCTGGATGTTAGGAGGAAGTTCTTCCCAGAGAGAGTGATTGCCATTGGAATGGGCTGCCCAGGGAGGTGGTGGAGGCACCATCCCTGGAGGTGTTCAAGAGAAGACTGGATGAGGCACTCAGTGCCATGGTCTAGTTGACTGGCTAGGGCTGGGTGCTAGGTTGGCCTGGATGATCTTGGGGGTCTCTTCCAACCTGGTTGATTCTATGATTCTGTGATAACTTATTTGTAGCCACTCCCTGTCTCCAGAGGAGAGTCAGTAGTTACAGCCATGGATGCACCTGAGAAGAGTGGTAAAAATGGTGAGCTGCTGGTGTATGAGTGGATGGACATACAGAACAGCAGGCACTGAGCTGCACACCACAAAGTGAGGAGGAAGTTTTCAGAGCTGCTTTTCCACATGCTTCTCATCGCTGTAACACCTGCACCTCTGTAAGTGGCTGTTTGTGGAGGTGGGCTGAGTTTGCAGAGGCATCCCTGGCCCAGCTGTGGAAAGGTTTTGCCAAGGTTGCCACAGTGGGTGAGCATTCCCAGACAGACATCAAAGCTATGGTACAGAGGCAGTGCACTCACAGCCTGGTCAGAATGGGAAGAGCAGGTGGCACGTCTAGGGAGAGTGAAGCCAGAGCATAAGTGAAAGCAATCGTTAAGGCTGCTCTGAGATTATATTAAGCAGCCTGCCAGTCTGCCGTTATTTCAGCAAGCAGAGGACATCAAAGGCACTTCCAGCATGTCCAGTTGCCTGCTCTGCTTTCAGATTTGACCAAACCAATTCTGTTATGGAAGTGTTAGATAAAAGAAAGGTGTTTCTGGGTTTGCTCACAGAGGCAGATGTTGCCATTTGCTTACCAAGGAGAATGTCTTTTGTTGTTTCCCACTGTCCTTATTCTTCCCTCCCCTCTGCTGGAAGTATGATCTCCAGGCTTTTTTTCCTTCTATGTAAGAAGATAGTGAGGCCTCAGTCCAACATGTATTTAATGTAGTCATGTTGCCAGTCTCTCCCTCCTGCCTCATTGCTCTCTCCTAGCACTTGATCCCACCACAACTCTCCATGTCCTTTCTCTTTCCTCAGTTGTAGGGATTTTCATTGCTGTAAGAGGACAAAGGTAACCAAAATGCTACTGGGAAAAAAAAAACCCTGACTTGTTTTTCCTTCGCTGGGCTGTTTTTCACATGAATAGTTTCCCAACTCGGTCCCCAAATGCTTTGATGGTGCAACAGAGTGGGTAGAGCAGTGATAGGAACGCGGTGGGGGCTGAGAGTGGTTGGAGAGTGGTCAGACTGCTGTTGCTACAAAACAGAGCAGGAAAAGCAAGAACCTTAAATCGCAGCCAAAGCACAATATATTTAGGGGCTTGGATTTGAAAAACCAAGCACCATCTTCTGCAACGTTTACATTCCTCTGCATGTTAACTTCTGGCCAGGTTTCTTGAGAGCAGAGGCAGTATTCACCAAGTTTGAATTCCTGAGGCTCTTGTCTGTGGATTTCCTTCTGTGTTTAGCATTAGGGAAAGGGGGGAAATTGACAGACTTCACTTAGGTTGTGACTCTTCCTCTTTCTAGGATGACTTAATGCATTGAGGGATCAGGTAGCCCTGGGATCCCTCTCCCCCTTGCGGACCAGGAGTAACTTCCAAGTCCCCTCATGGCCTGGGGACATGGGGTGCCAAGGGAGATAGTATAGTCATGGCTGAGATGGTCACTGTGACAGCAGGGACTCATGGTGGCTTTTCTGTAGGACTTTTTTGTTCCCCTGGTAGGGGCTGCCTCAGGGATGGCATCAAATGGTTCAGGTCACCCTGCAACACAGTTTGTATCAATCACAGTTTTGGCCAGCAGCTGCAACATCTGGCTAGTGCTCCTTGGGCCCCAGACACAAGAGAGGAGCTTGTCTGGCAGCTGAGCTTTGGATCCTCCCTGGCCCTGCAGACTCTGGGAGAACAATGGGAGCCCTTGGTCTGACACGGGCAGTGTTTCAAGGAGTGCGTCTTTTGTTTTGGCTGTTTGGTTACAAGTCTCCCCTTGGATGTTTGTGCTGAACAAGAGGCACTTGTTCTCTCACCAGCTTCAATGGGGCTGAGTCCAGCTGGGTTTGTGCTTTAGGTGTAGAGCCAACAGCATGGCTGCCCCATCCCAGGAGAGCCTGGGTACAGCCCTGCACTGTGTGCCTGAGCTTTTCCCCATGCTGCCAGGAGCAGGACTGAGAACACATTTTGCACCAGCCTTGGTGTGGGTACCAAAGCCACAGGGCAGCTCTCAGGGCTTTCTGCTTTAGGGGATGCTGGTTTATGTACCCAGATTTATCCTCTAGCTGATGAGTAACTGCTTATCTGCTTTAATTGGCTAAGCCTTTTTATTTTTAAGAAGTCCTTTATTTACTTTCAAAAAACCCCACACTTCCCACCACATGTGAGAGGTCTGCATGGAGGGGAGGGTGGCAGTGCTGCTGGAGGCCATGCAGTACGTTGTCAGCCTGTATGCAGGGGTCCCAGGTTGTGAGGCTGCCCCGGCACTTGAGCCAGTACTGGCTGATTAAGCAGGGTGTGGGCTCAGTTTACTTTTACCCCTGATGAGAGCTTTCTCAGGCTAAGTTGTTTTAAGTTGTCCTTATCCTCACATTAATAAATGCTATGCTGTGAGTGGAAACACAGAAAAAGAATTGGGAGGAGGGGAGGACCAGATTGGTGCTGTGTGCTCAGGACGTTTCTTTTCCTGACAGGATATGGGGTTGGAGGAAAAAAAAATGCAATATATCATGTGTGTTGGGGGACAGGGGGTCAGCAGACAAATGAAGCATAGTGTTGGCTGAGCCGGGGAGCCTGTGCAGTGAGACAGTTCAGCACTAGGTCCCCGCAGTGGTGTGTCTCCTGGGCTGGGGCTGCAGGCACGCGAGGAGATGCCACAGAGCCCAGCTGTGCACCACAGCTGGTCACGGTTCAGCACCCACAGGGCTCACTGGCACTAAAAGGGTGAGCGGCACCAGAGGTGTTTGGTCAGGTGAGGGTCCCAGACAGCTGCCACCACGCAGGTATGGGGCCAGCCTGCCTCACTGGCAGCTTCACCACAGTCCAGCAGAGCTTCCAGCCAGCTTCCCTTTGCCTCAGGAGGAAACCCAGGCGGGACAGGCTGGTGCTTTGTGTCCCATGGCCATCATGGCTGGACCAGGAGAGCCTCCAGGCTCCTCAGCCAAGTTCTGAGACTGGGTAGATTTAAACTAGATGTTTGGAAACATTTTTTCACAGAGTGATCAGGTATTGGAATAGGCTGCTCAGGGACATGGTTGAATCACCAACCCTGGTTGTGTTTAAAAGTCATTTAGATGTGGTGCTTGGGGATATGGTTTAGGGTGACCCTTGTAAAGTAGGGTAATTGGTTGGATTTGGTGATCCTGAGGGTCTTTTCCAATCTGAATCTTTCTGTGATTCTGTGTAGTTCTGTGACCATCCTCTCCTTTGCTCGAGTGTCCTAGTAACAGTGTCTTCTCCACATGCAAACCTCCTCTTGGGATGTGGCTGGTTTTCTTCCCTGCCAGAAGCTGGCCGTGAAGAGAAGACCCCTAGTGCAGGTGCAATTTCACTCCTGGCTGCTGGGGCCCCCGTGGAGGTCCTCTGTGTGCAGGCATAACACACACAGGATCCTAAGCAAATGGCTGACTGCCTCCACACAGTCCCCCAGGCCACACCAGAGGAGAGGTGGGATCCAGCCTGCAGGGCTGCAGACAAAGCCAGGAAGTTATTGCTGGTCAGGAATTTCAGGGGAGGGCACAATTTCCACAACAATAAATGCATCTGATTATTGGAGTAGAGAGAAGATGAGGTCCCCAGGAGGGGGGCCTCACACACAAAAGAGGAATAACTCCTGCCCCCACTGGCAGTGACAGGGCAGGAAGATGAGGGCAGTGTCCTATTGAGGCTTTGATCAGTTGGGGTCAAGCATGCAGGCTGCTAACATGGCTGAAACCATCTAGGAGAAGGAGGTCCCTGCCACAGGGTCATGCCGAGCCCTTGTCCCTGTTACAACAGCCATTCACATCTCATCTGGGGAGCAAGATGGGAGCCTACCTGAGCAGATGCCTGCTTCTCAGCCTTCCTGACTCCAACAGGGCCCCGTCTGCTTTTAGCCTTGCACCCCTCTACTCGTGCTGCTTTTTCATCAGCACCTCCTGAGACCAGCTGGGGAAAGAGGCTCCTTGTGCCCCTTTGTAACTCCTCTGGCTACGGTGCAAGTGGAGAGATGTTAAAGTGCTGACAGGCAGTGGGGAGGCAAAGCAGTGATGGCAAGACAGAGAGAGTTGTTTTCCAATTCCACCTTTCCTGGGCACTTGCATAGTCTGGTATTAGTCACAGACACTTGAGAATTTTCCTGCCTCCTGGAGGGTCAAACTGTCCCACTTCACCTCTGCAATGAGTGGCTCTGGGCACTTGTCTGCGTTTCAAGGGGTGGTTCTCCTCAGTGGTGCCAGCAGCTGGTGGTCCTGTGGTTAACTGATGGTCCTGGATTGAAGCTGGAGAAAGTCTTTAGTGTAGCTGATTTACAGCTGTTCTGTGACTTCCCAATACAGGCAGCCCCAAAGCCACGGCATAGAAGCATGAGTTCCTTCTGCAGAATACCCCTGGACACAAAGGTGTCATAATGTATAGAGTGGGCTGAGAGATAGGAATTGCACCTTTACTCTCCCTGGGACTGAGCCACAGCTACAGTTGTCTTTGGCTCACAGCAGCACAGTACTTGGAAGCAGAAGTAAGAAAGAAACAACTTGACACATGAGGAGTGGAGCTCTCCGAGACCTTTATTGACTTCTGCTTGGAGAGGAGGACTGGCTGCACCTAGAAATCACTGTCACTCCAAAGCGCAGGATTAGCGCACACGCAAGAAGCCGTTAACACTGCAAATACAGATCTCTACACAGAGTTCAGATGGCATAGGTGCAGTATGCAGATCAATGTTGCGTGGGGAAGCCTTGAGGTTTTCATCCCAGGTTACATGTAGTAGTTTATCTAATACCAAAAAGCATTTTACACCTGCCTCTCTCTCCAGTGCATGCGCACTCTGCGCAGACTTTCCGTGTGGACACAGAGTGGAGCAGGCTGAAGCAGTTGAAGTGAATGCTTCAATAGCTCTTTCGCTCCCTAAGCTGTTTCCAAGCACCAAGGCCACCAAAAAAAGGGTTGTTGCAGTCTGTTTGTCATTTCACACCCTTAGTAAATCATCCCAGTGTCATCTGGCTCAGAGCTCCTAGGAATCTGGACAACCTTGACAGAAACTGTAGGTAATGGCCTGGGAAACACAGCAGAAGAGTTTGGGGGAAGCCGAGACTGTAAGGTAAGACTTTTCCCTGATTTGCCTTGAGACCTTAAGGCTCTGCCTAAGAGTGCAGCTAGAAAGCAGCCCTTTAAATGGACACTCCTTCAGAGATATTGACTTACCAATGGCCTGAGTACAACTCCCTGTGAAACTCAGCCCGTGATATGTGTGTCACAAACAATTCCATCTACAGTCTGCCCCTTCAAGATGTTGTCTCTGTTTACAGAAAAGGGGGTGGCAAAAGTCTGTTAAAACGTATTACTTCCCAGTGACATCTTTGAGGAGTTACATGTTTCAGAGACACTGTCAAAATTGTCCAGTGGCACAGTGGTCAGTCTCCTTAGCTTCTTCCTTGCTGTGGCTTGCTAAACATAACATTTCTGTCCCAAGATGTCTTGACTTATTTAAGGGTGCATGTGTGTAGACAGAGCACAAATACTGCACATGGCTGTTGCCCTGAGACCTGTGCATCACCAGGAAGCAGACCTCTCTGGAGACCTGTGGGGAAAGCAGAGTGAAACCATGAGCTCAGGGAACAGAGCAAAATTTTCCAGAGCAAAAAGAGATGCTTGTGTCACCTTCCCATAGCTACAGGCTCTGAGGTGATTACCAGAAGAATCAATAAGTTCAGCTTAAGCTAATGAAAAAAGCAGGGAAGAAAGATGCCCTACACCCACATTCTCACTTAACTTGGGCAAAAACCCAGAACAAAACATGCCTCGATATGAATTCTCCACCAGAAGCAGAAATTTAGACCCACTCACAGCAGGTTAGTGACTTCATGTGGTATACAGCAGTGGGAATTCAGGCATGTAATGTAATAACAAGAAAGGATTTCTAAACTTGTCTCAGGAACTCTGCTAGTCAGACATCATAAAAAGGAATCCACAGCCTTCATGTCCATCTACATCTTAAAGACAGTGAAATACATCCCCAGTTTGAGCCTAGTTCTCTGGTTTGAAAAACTGCTGCAGGAAACCTAGGCAAACAGCACCTCACATCTGAACTGCACACTGACGTGCATCAGCTCTTTACTGGCAGAATTAAATGCCACAGAGCAGTTGCTTAACCAGTTTCTTTCCTTAGTAAACTTTTCACTAGTCATTTGCACAGGCTGTGGCAGCATCAGGTCCAAGCCTGGATCGGGGCTTCTGCAAGACCGGTAGTAAGTAAAACTCTTCTAGTGCTGCCTCTGGGGGTGAAACAGCAGCACAACACAGCAGAGCAGGACAGAAGATGAAAAATACAGCATGCGCTGAGCGCTGACAGCCGTAATGTGACGTGACCCCAGTCATATTGGTATTTGATTAGGGAATGTGAAGGCATCGGGGAAACAGCTCTGCTCCTAGGAGAAAAATCTTTCATATCCCCTGTATTTGAGCCCTCAAGCTTTGTTTTATCTGGAGACAGTATCTAAGCACTTTAGTGGAATAGGCTGTTCTACCAGAGCGAGTTAGTTCCTGTGAGTCCCTGTGCACTGGACTTCCTCTCAGGGATGCTGGCTGAGGGAGAAGTGGCTTGCAGCAGTCTCAGAGGAGGTCTGTGGCAGACTCCGTGGTGATTTGTGAGCCTCCTGTGTGCTCACTGTATGCAGGGCTGTAGCTGTCACATGGTGAATAGGGAGGGTTTGTGAGTTTCTGTGGGATGCTTTTAAGTTCTGTTATTATGAGCAGATTGTAAGGGTGGCTGAAAGGGGAGACCAACTTTGTGTTGCAGCAGGGTCACAGGCTCAAGCCACCAGTGTCAAAGTCAGTCTGTCTTTGTGGGAGCCTCAGGAGGAACAACCTACAAATCCTCTTCTCTACATCTTCCTCCCAAGACTGCAAGCAGTTGAGTTGATCCTACATAAAAGCCCAAGCACCTGCCAGCTTCTCCATAGAGGAGCTGGACATAGTCATTATGAAAGAACATTTTTAGGGGGCAAAGTTTGAGGCTCCAGCTTTCCTCTTCCCCCTCCTCACCCTCCCTGTACTGCACCACACATCTGTGATATTTTATCTCAGTCAGTTCAGTTTTGCTGCTGCAATCTGCCTGCCTCCCCCTGTCCTGACATTTCATTTTCCTTGAAGTAAATAAGTGTAGTCAAACCCCTGTGTTGTGTACCGAAGCCTGGAGTGCCAGGAAGCAACTGGTGTGTCTGATTTTCCAGTGAAGTCCAGGTGCAATCTCTGCAGCACTGCTACTGTCTGCCTTTCAAGCAGATGTCTTCATCTAAAGCTCCTGCCGCCACTCCACTCTCTTTGTGTATCCGTGCAGGGAGGACGGGAGCGGGAGACAATATAAATTAATATCCATTGGAATGACAGCAGCTGGTGCCTTGCCTAGCTGTGAACACGTGTCTTAGAAGTAGAGTGATTAGCTGTAAAACTGTAGAGCTGAATGTTTATGCTTGATCAATTACAGAAGAACAATAGATGGCTTTTTTTTTTTCCAAGTGGGATGAGTGAGGAGAGGGATGCTACAGCCACCAGATTGTCTTTTTTTGTTGTTGTGGTTTTGTGCTTTTGGGGTTTTGTTTTGTTTCTTTCTTTGGTTGGGTTTTTTGGGGGTTTTTGTTTCGGTTGGTTTTGTTGGCTCTTTTTTTAAAGTAATGATAGCTGCACAGAACATGCAGTTACCGAAGGACCTGGCAAATAGCAGCTTCTGGAGAACCCACAGGTAGCTGGCTCTCAGCAACACATTAAAAAGATGATCTGTGTGGGACTTAGACTGCACACTTCCTAATATTTAAGAGGGACAGACTCAGCTACCCAAATCAGGGAGCATGTGTGAATGAATTAGGCAAAGCTTTCTAGTACAGGAGTGTGTGTGCATTGTGTGTAGAGGCCTTCAGCTGTAGGAAGACACTTTAGTTTCATCACCTAGAACCTCTTCTACACCCCTGGCTGAGAGAAATGGTCCTGTCAGAGAAGCATCCCATGGCTGCACTGCGGGCCAGGAGTGTGCCTACAGTTTTGGTTCCAATTCTGTAGTGGCTCTAACTGCAAACACAGCCTGTGTCCCTCCCCACATCCACAAAAAAAAAAGAAAAAAAGAGAGAAATTGAGTTACAGTTTGCAATAATTCTAATGGAAATGCTAATGGGATGAACAGGGATACAAAGCCAATGAATGACCCAGCAATCTCATCTGTGCTGGCAATGGATGACCATCCAAACCATGTTCAGGTAATTCTTCCTCTCATTAGCAGCACAATAACTAAGGCATTTGCTGTGTTTTCTTACCATGGCTGGAAGCACAAGTAGGCTTTCGGCAGTATGCAAGTATTACAGCATGTGTTGGCTGTAAATCTGTCTGGAAGTGGCCTGATTCTGTTCCTGGTTAAACCAGTGGGAATTTGGCCATTGGCTTCAATGGAAGCAAGATGGGATTTTTTTTTTTAATTTATTTAAAAGTGGGATTTAGGATTTTTGGACCAAAGTTTTCAGATTCACAGCTACGTTTCAGTAGTTCACTTGAACTCCTGTCAATTCACCTTTCAGGTGTTTAACAGATGGGGGCTTCTTCGCTGCTCACTTTCTGTTTGGCTCACTTTCTGTAACTGGACTTTCCTCAGTGACAGCCACCCAGGACCTGTCACACACAGGACCTGTGGCTGTGCTGTGGAACTGACACAAGAGAAGGAGAGAGCTCACTTTGCCTTCCCTGAGCACCTTTGGTCTGAACGCGTTAGAGCAGTTTGAAGAGAAAGCAGCTGCCTCCTTATTTTTCAGTTGGGTGCAGACCAAAATGTTTCTGAACGCACAAAGAGGAAAAGAGAGTGTGAAGGGCTCCCCTCTGTCTGGAATTAGTCTAGTAACTATGTTGTGTCATGTGAAATGGAGGAAACTGCAATCACTGTGGCTTTCTTAAACTACCTGTAGCTGTTTGGGATAGTACTGTGTTGCGAGTGTAAGGATATATGCTTTTAAGCTTAAGTTTTTGAGTAAGACATTGTATTTTGTATATGACCATATATTTTCTGCTGCTTCCATAGAAACTTTGGAACCACAAGGCAATCTCAACAGAAATACAAATCTTTTTCAGTGTTTGTAAAAAAAAAAAATGGAGAGATAGGACAGAGAGACCATGTTAGTGCCATCACAACAGGAAAAAACCTAAGCCCAGCCTTTATTATGCACCCGTGGATCTAACCACAAGATAAGCACCCCTAGGAAAGCAGTGTTCATTCGTCCCATTGCTTACAGTGCTAATTGCTTCACTGATGCTCATTTTGGTGGCCACAGAATGATGAATCCAGCTCTGGCTTTCTCTTCAGAGTACACCCTCATGCTACTTCTTTCTAGCTTTGTCTCTGCTCCCACCTGGCTTTCTTGCCGAGCACTTTCATCTTCCTCTTCCCAGCTCTGCCTCTGCCCTGATCCCCCCCCAGAGCGAGCCCCAGGCTCCTCTGCCAATTGTCTTCTCCCTTTCCAGGGAGACATTTCTTTTCCTTCACACTCTGCTAGAAGTGTATCATTTAAGCCCCCTTTCTCATTACTCACACAGGGCACTCCCTCTCAGCTGCTGATGCTTTACAGCTTGTCCCTCCACCCTCTTCATTTGAAATTTTCACCACAACAAAAAGCTCAGGAATGAGGCAATTAATATGTATTATTTCAATAGGAGGTTTAAAAACAAAAAGCCTCTGCAACAACTTCCCAGTCAGAACCATGGAGACTATTGTAAGGCAGAAAAACCTAAGAAACAGCAGCTGTAAAATATATTTAAAAGCCTTTATTCTTTGCTATCACAATGTGGCAAAAGAGACTAAATACAGCTTTCCATTTGTTTAACTGAAAGCTGCCATTCCTCAGTCTTTTTGATGATAATGATACCCACAGTTACAATCAAACTTCAGTACACACACAGAAAACTTTGTGCTCTGTACCAACTTTGCTAGGTATATTATTAATAACAAGATTCACCAAGCCAAATGCTCTGAGAGCAAGGCAAAGCCTGACTGTGCTGGGTTTATGGTTGATGCTGATAAATGTAGCACACTGAGGAGGAAAAAGGAAAAACCTGCAACTGACGTTTGTATTACAGTAGCCACTCTACCTCATGCATGGGTAGAGACCATTCAGGAGTTCAGAATCCAAGTAGAGAAGGCAACAAGGCCAAGAGAGAAAAGGTATTTTCAGTCTCATCTCACTAATATACTGCTCACAGACTTATGCTGCTTGGGTCCTAGGCCATTTGTCTGGCTCAGGATGACCAGAAGACCCTACGAATTCTAATCTGTGGCTGCATGGCCCCAAAACTACACCTTATTTCAGAGTACCTGATAATAGTTGTTCTCGTGCATCTCTTCAGCAAATTCTCTGTCCTAAACCACAAGTCTGAACTCTGAGAAGCACAGCCTGAATCTGAGGGAGGCACAGGTTCATAACGTCCTCTGAAGGCTGTTCAAAACAAGAGTAAAAACATTGCCCTGCCCTACGAGTTGTCCTGTCCAGAAAATGGACAACTTCCTGGCTATACCTTCAGGCAAGTCCCTGTTGCCTGAAGGGCTCTCCAGTATAGTTATTTGAGGCATGGGCCTCAGTGCCACCCTACTGACTGTAAAGCAACCTTAGCACCATTGATTTCCATTAGATGCTACACTGAGAAATCAGTGGGGTCTGTGTGCAGAATCCTGGAGACAGAAAACACCTCGTGGGAAAAGGAGCTACTTTGCAATAAGGAACCAGTCCTGTCCCCAAAGGAAAGAGAGATGGCTATGACTAAAAACATTCACAGAAAGGGAAAGCAGGCAAGGTAGAGCTCCTCTGAGATTATAGATTTCTTGTCTAGGAAGTGGCATAAATGCGAGGTCTGACTTGAGATGTGCACTGTGTCAAAAGGAAACTTAGGAAGATAATTCTCAGCCTGATACATCCAGCAGAGCTGTCTCCAGCAAGATCATAGCAGCACTATGAATTTTTTAGGAAGGTAAGCACATACCTAAGTTCTGTGCCAAATGTGCCTTTAAATGTTCTCAAAGCACAGGAGTGTTTGGCTATCAGCTGGGGTCCTCTAGATATGTTCCTTTTCCTATCCTCACCTGTCTCTTATTAGCAGAGTATGCATGGCTTTTTCTGTTATGAGATTAATTTTTGGGGTCACTGACACATGCTTGGTGACATCAGGTAAAAAAAGCAATGTCTCCCTTAGGAATCACAGCCTTCTTAGGACATCTTCATTTAAGTGCTCCATGTTGGAAGCCCATCTCGATCAACTAGGTATCCAGCAGCATCAGATGGCAGTTCCTACCTCTGGTATTGCACAGTCAAATGGCAGTCTCTCCCTCAGCAGTTCACAGCTTAACTAAGTGCAAATGTAATCCACAGGCTTGTCATCTACATTGTGTCTGGCTCTTGGGTTTTGTCTGATTTGTCTCTTCGGATTGTAAACTGTTTGAGGTAAGAACTGTCTTTGACTCTGTTTAGACAGCAGAGGGGTGCTAGTCCTTGCAGAACCAGGTACTGTAATACAAATAAGGCACAATAATTTATTTTAATATTAGCATCAAAGAAAATAAAAGATTAAAAGGGAAAGAAAACCTCTCACAACCAAAGGCTTCCCCTGATGACAATGCTCCAGAAGAATGTGCTATCTGCTAGAGGGAGTGTCTAACCCCAGTGCTGGGAGTGCTGTGCAAAGTACCACCACGGAAGCCAACACTGGAATGTGCCTAAGCATGGGGAGAAGAGAGCAGAGGTCAAAAGCTAAAGCATGATAAGCAAAGGAGAAATCCCTTTAAAATATACACACACATTTCTTGCCAGGATCTATCAAGTCGAGAGCCAGAGTATGGTAATGGCATTTTGTTTATAAGGAAAAAGAAACTGCTTCTGGTCTAAGAACTTGCTTGCCAAGTTTCAGGCAACGGGGATGGGGTGTCTAAATGACTTGTTGGTTTAAGAATTTGTGTATATTTAAGGAGGTGTTTTAATAAGATTGCTGCCATGGGCCTTTATAAAAACAAGCACACAGCCCTGTAAGTACTTGTTACAGACCATGACACTTAGACCATGGAACCCAGTTCAGCAAAAGTCAATAGCAGCACTTAAAGACATCATCCTGGCTTTGCAGGGCTCAGCCACTTGTGTCACATCCAGACATCAGTGAAGTTGAGTGGATGAACACCCACCAGCTTCAGCAGACTTTAAGTGAGGCTCTTGGTTTGTAACTGTAACTGCATAGGGGTTCACAAACATGCCCCTCTAATTCAGTCAGTTAACTCCACTGGAAGTGTGGTCCAACTGGAGGTTTTCCAGAGTGAAACTGACTGGATGGTGCTCCTGCAGAGACCATGGTCAGTAGGCCATTTTGGGTTTTTTTAGCAGACAAACAAGCAGAGCTTGAGATACCTCACACTAGCAAGAAGTTATTTGATCCAAGAGTCTTAAATGTGCCTCAGGTTTACGGTGAAGTAAGAAACTCCAGCCCAGTTCAAAGCCCTTTGTATCAAAGTCAGCAGAGTTGCCAGAGTCTGCTGGAGTGACATACAGCCTTTACTGCTCCATGGTTTCTTCTTTGCAGGTAAGGAGAAGCTGCAGGAGAGTGACAAGTTCCTTGCAAGGTGAGGGTCAGCACCAGTGTCTGTGTGGAGGACACCAAAGTGAATCAGGGACAGGAGGACAGCTCACCATAGGCTCAGGATTTTGCTGCAGCAGTTTCTGCTGCTATTAGCAATAGCCAGGCCCACTGGTGTGTTACATCGATTCTGCCCTCTCCAGCCTGAGTTCCTGTGTGACCTACACCTTCATTTCCCCTTCCAGGTCTGTTGAATGTGCCAAACAGCAACACACAATCATCTCGTGGGGGTTATTTCTGACTAATGTACCCACCTAGTGGGATTTCAGTGAACATTAAAGCAATAGATGGAGCCTTTAATGAAGTTAACCTGCTGAAACCAGGAGAGCGTTTGGTCAAAGTATACCTGAAAGCCCTGGATTACACAGCAGCTGCTTCAAAAGAAATCCATTGCCTCCTTTCATACTGCTGCCATGTAGAGAAATAATACAGCACCTTTATGTTGAGCCTAATTTAGTCAGCCTGCTGAAGTCTGAAAGCTTTTTTTTTATTACCTCTGAAGATGCAGGGGCTTTCCTTCCCACAGCTGGCACTGCTGACCCCCCTGCACATGCTGCTGGTCAGAGCAGGTCCCTGGCAGCGTGCCCGCACCCCTCCTGTGGCTGAACACCACCTGAGCTGCAAGGAATTGCTCTCCCTCTCTCTGCTAATGATGGATTTTAACTCCATCAGTTTGTTTCCTCTCTTCTATTCCCTGTTTTCTGCTGTTTATTCATTTTCTTCCATCCCCTTGTTCTGTCTCTTTGTTTCCTTTGCTGCCTCCATTCTCCACTCTTCCCCTCTTTTTTCTCTTGTTTTTTCCCTCCCTTTTTTTCATTTCTCCTTTCCAGGTTACCTCAGCACTTCTCTCGTTTTCCTTTGCAGTGGTGGTGTTCCCCAAATCTCTTTGCAGCCAACTCCTGGCACCGTGGCAGGGCAGGACTGGCCCAGGGCCAGTGGTGGCTGCCTGAGCTTCAGGCCACACTGTAGCTGGGCAGTGCAAACTCTATGGAGTAGCCTCCACAGGCCAGAAACACTCCTGTACAAGATATCTGTGAGCAGGAGAGAGTGGTGAGAAAGCAGCCCCCTGCTACCCTGCAGCTGGGCTGGTATGTGGAAAAATGTTGGAGGGACATGTGAGGAGGGGAGCAGTAACAGTGTGGGCAGGAGTGGGGTGGGTAGGTAGTACTAGCAGGCAGGTGCTCACCTGCTACAGTGCCCACAGAATGTAAGGGACAGCCTCTGAGTTCTCCCTGCAGCTGCTGCTTTCAACCACAGATTAGCAGCTGTGGTACACCCCATGAAAAATTAACTGGGCAACTTGCTAATTAAGCCACTTCTACACTGAAAGTTTATGGACTTGAATGCAACATTCCAAACTGCTTTCTCCAAGTCGGGGTATTGGTCTGCTTCTTGATTATGGACATATTCCCAAGCAAATAGTCTGGCTGAAGACTAGGGCTAATGGGATGCTAAGGTAATTATTGGCTATTTGTGGCTATAAAATGAGATCTTGTAATCATGCACCTGATAGACTAATAAAAACATTTTATATGATGCACTTAGAGCTTTTTAGCTGAGGATCTCAAAGCACTATGAGGAGGAGGAAAACTGCAGCCAGAAGTCTATGCTCCTGCAAGGAGTCAGGGAAAACAGCCCATACTGTCTGCCCCCATGCCCTGTGCTCCCACTCCTCAGGTATCCTGCCAAAAATGTTTGAATCTCTGCTCTCCTGCTGACTGACAATAGTTATGGTTTTATCTAGGCCAGGTATCATTTTTCCCTACTCTCATTCCTAGCCCTGTTTCAGTCTTGCCGTGTTGTTTTCTCTGGAAGGCTGTCAAGATCTGCATTTGAAACTATGTTTTGATATAGAACTGGAGGAGAGACCCTGTTTGTCCAGCTACTCTGGAGTCCAGAGGAGGTTGCAGGAATACATGACACTTTGGTTTTAATTTTATTTTCTTTTAAAGCAGGACCGAGAAAAGCCTCTAAGGAAAAGTTGAGGGGTTTCCTGCTTTACAGACACTTCCTGATGGTCAGATCATGGGATGAGGAGAACTCACTTGGAAAGAGGAAGCTGTGATTGAAAATAAATGAGGCTGTATGATCCATGCAGAAAAGGAACTACAGTTGGAGAAGAGAAGAGAAGAGAAGAGAAGAGAAGAGAAGAGAAGAGAAGAGAAGAGAAGAGAAGAGAAGAGAAGAGAAGAGAAGAGAAGAGAAGAGAAGAGAAGAGAAGAGAAGAGAAGAGAAGAGAAGAGAAGAGAAGAGAAGAGAAGAGAAGAGAAGAGAGAGGAGTGCCACAGAAAATCCTAGGTATGTGGGCACTTGGGTCAGAAGCAGGGGATTAGGCAGCGTTTGAGGAGTCTAAGGCTGGGAGACATTTAACTGCATCATAACTCTGACTAACACTTGGGCTCCAAAATTCCTTCAACTAAATTTAATGCAGATGGTATGTTAAATATTACAGTACCATTAAATTACGTAGTCTCATTTTCTGTGGGGGTTTGTGGTGGATGTTTCTGACATGCAGATATAGAAAAATGCTTCAGTTCCAAATGGGTTTGGCAAATGGTTACTCATGGTTTTAAATACACACTGGACAACTGAACAGAGAGCAAAGCACTCAGCCCTTTGGCAGAAGTGGGACTTTCCCTGCATGGAGAACTGGTAAGGTCTAGCTTTGCATGACACATGCAGTGACATCCACAGCAGCAAAAGCAGCTGCCTGTGGAAACAGGCAGAGGTAAGTTCAAGGTGCACAGCATTTCCTTGTGCTCAGTTCCTTCAAACCTGAAGAGGGTATGAGTTTTAAATGCTCCCAAAAGGAGACTTTTTGACTCTTTTGTGCCAGAACTGGACTAGCAGGTGTCACCAGCTTGGTGTCATCCTGTCCTGAACATCTGCAGTGGAAGAAACTGCAGTAGCACTTGCCTGGTATTACAGTTGATCCCTTCCTTTCCAGATAGCAGCATGTCATGGAGACGAGACGAGATGTGACACTAAACACAGGGCTGGATTTGTGCAGAGCTATTGGAAAGCAGTTGAGAGGAAACTCTGTGGAGTAGCAGGTAACTCCATTTCCCATCACCATTTTTGTTCCTAGGGTTATCTTGTTTTCACTCAGTGGCAGATCAGAGCTGGTATCAGTTCAAGGTTGTGTTTGCACTCTTCTATTGACCTTAGCCAGGGGAAACTTGTCCTGAATGTAATGGAAATAATATTTTTCCTATGCTGTACAGTGTGTGAGATGGGGCCATCTCCATTTAGGGCTTGGTAACCTTTTCCTTTTCTATGCACATCTTAAAAGAGGAATGAATCATACAGTGGGTTTATATTACACTCCAATATCTGTGTTATAGTTTGTGAGTGAGGGCTATTTATAAACACACACACACACACAAAATCACACTTTGCTAGCTTGATAGTAGTTTAACTAAGAGCAAGTAGTAAATAACACTTGCTAAATTCCACATCAAAATACAATAAATAACACAAGTCAACTTAGTTGCCACTGGCTTTGCATTGACTTCAACAGATGTTGGAGTACATTTGAGCCACAGAAGATGCCAGGTATCAAAACACAGAAGGAAGAAGGATGTAACAGACCTTATGGCTGAAGTATCAGTTCTGTCAGGCCAAATCTGTTGCTGTCAATGAACTTTTGCTGGCCTTGGAGGAACTTGGTGCATCCGTGTTGGATGAACACTCTCAAACAAGCTGGCATCATGATTTCATTGACGTGAGCGGGTGATGCTACCCGTAACTGATAGACAGCAGAGTACAAAATAATTAGTCTCATCACCCTAAATGAATACCAGTGAAATGTTCGTACTTTCCCTCTCACCCACACAATGATGTATCTCACTTCTGCCACATGCCAGTATCTCTTCACTAATTACCAACTTAAATCCATGCTACCTCATTTTTTTTAAATTCCTTTGTGTACTATATATCAACAGCACAAAGGATTCTTTTTAAGTAAGTTTTGGGTGGGTGTGGGGGTTTAGGGCTCATTTCACTTGTGTGCTTTGAAACAGGATGGAAGTGTAAGCTAGCAGCACTGCTTTGCCAGGTACCAGCTTTTAAACCTGTTGCTGCCTGAATTCAGGTGGCAGGTAAATACAAGGTCTTGACAGTTCCCAGCCGGGCAGGGACTCCTCACCTTCTCAGGGGCAAAGGTGAACAAACTTTCTAAGAACTCCTAAAGGTGACTAGGTGAACGTTGCTCTCGCTTCGTGTTTTTAAAAAGCAACTTTGTTGGTCGGCAGTGTGGAAGACAGTTGTGGTGCAGTCCAGGGGAGATTCCGCATGTGTCCCTTTACGCCGCAGCAGCGGTGTCGGAAGCGAGGGAGCGTGTGGCGAGAGAGAGGGGCTCTCGCTTCCCGACCAGCCACGGCGGCTCCGGCCGAGGCACGGCGCTTCTGGGTCTCGGCCAGCAGCGGCGGAAGCCCACGAGCTAGGGACAATCCTTGTCCTGATGCTCCCCCATCTGACAATTTCTGGGTGTCTCCCTTCGCTCAGCCCTGCTCTTTCGCAATAATGTCAGTCGAGGATTTTGACTCTTGCCTGCTCTGCGAGGCCGTAAGCTTGCGGGAAGGGGCCGACCAGCAGCTAGGCGCGGCGGCGCGGCCGGGAAGCGCCCTGCACCGCAGAGCCGCTCCGCGCCCCCGCCCCAGCGCTGCAAGCGCTCCAGTGCTGCGGGAACCCCCGCGCACACCCGCGGGCGGGGCGCGGGGCGGGGCGGGACGCGGCGGGAGGGGTACGCGGGGGGCGGGGCCGGCTCTCGCCGCTGACAGCCACATGCCGCCCTGCCTGAAAAGGCTGCGAGGCGCCGGCGGGGAGAGACAGGAGGCACAGACGGCGCCCCAGGTCGCACTGCTGCCGCCGCGCCCCGAGGAATGCCGAGGCGCCAGCCCCGTGGGTCGCCCTAGGGAGAGGCGCTCCTCCGGTACCGCCCGCCTCGCTGCCCGCGCCCGGGGGAGGCCACCGCCCCCCCGCTGAGCTCCGCCGGAGCCGATTGCGAGTGGGGCGCCCACGCGGGGCGAAGCCCGGCCCCGCAGCCTCCGGTGATTTTTTTTTTGTTGGTTGTTTTTGGGGTTTTGGTGTGTGTTGTTGGTTTGTTTTTTTAATTTCTTGCGAAGGATGGATACCTTTCTTCTCGCCTGGGGATTTCTAGCGCTGTGCTTGCCCGGCTCCGGGGGGACGGCGGAGACAGGTAAGGATGCCCCCGGCCGCGTGTAGGATCCCTCTCCGCTTGCTCAACTTTCGGGTGCCAGGGCGCGGTCTGAGGCGCACACACAGAGGCTTTGCCCGGTCTCGGGCATCGCGTAGGAAGTAAAAGAGGGATCGGCGGCGGCGCGCAGTTCTCACAGTACGGGTTTTGAGGGGTTCGCGTCTGTGGCGAGGCAGGGATGGCGCAGTCTCCGCCGGCAAGGAACACAGCGGGTGTAGCCGCGCAGCTCCCACCGCCTGGAGTGAAGGAGCGAGGGGACTGGAGTGAAGGAGCCGCACTGGAAAGTTGCATGCTGTTTTTTGGGGAGCACGAGTAAGGGAAGGGAAGCGATAGGGACCGGCCGCATCCCGGGCACCCACATCCGGATCCCTGCGGCCCCGTGCCCGACTGCAACCTCGGGAAACTTTAGATAGGAAATTAAAATCAGGGAGCGGGCAACTGGGAGCCCTGCAGAACGGCGCTGGAAGCCGGTAAGGCTTAACGGCGATAGCAATACCCAACCGTTGAGGCACCCCCGCTAGCCCCCCCGTTTGCCTGCCCGCGGTTCGGGCGTGACCCGCAGTCCCTCTGCACGCACCGGCATGTCCCGAGAGCCGGCGGGTGCGTGGCAGCTTTGCGGCGCGAGTGTGTTTCTCCGGTCTGCGCTTACGAGCTAGGCTGGGCTGTCAAGAGGCGCTGGGATGAAGCCCCGGCGCTTGCGTTGCTTCGGCTTTGGCATAGGAGAGGGGTAAGGACGGGCTGAGGCTGGGCCCTGTGCACTCCGACCACTGGCCCTGGCTCTGTCTAATGGGGTCAGCAGGGTCCTCATCTGGAACAGTCACTGGAGGAAAAGGATATGCCTCGCCCAGCTGTCCGTCGCTTTCTTGGTGCTCTTTCTGCGGTCAGTAGCCCCGGAGCTGCCTGGCAGGACGGTGGTGCCAAGCCAGCAGCTGCTGAGTTGTGGGTTTCCCTTCCCGTTACTCGGGGCCTCCGGACATGCCTGTGGGAAGCCGGGGGGACGCAGAGTCCTGAACCGCGGTCCGGTGCGGACCGCATTAAGTGGTAAGGCGTGATGTGCGTGCGTCGTCCCTGCTTTACCCCTGCCCCGGGGCGGCGTGGCAAGTGGGAGAGTCTGCCGCCCGGTGAAGTCCCCTTTTTTTGCAGCAGCGAAGCACAGATGTTCCCGGCAAACACGCTCAACGTACATTAGGTTGCCGGTTGGCATCGCCTCCTTCCTTATGGTTATAAGAGAAAGAATAAAGCCAAATCTAATCGTTTGTGCAAATAGGAAAACAAACGAAGAGATACTCGATGGAGTAAAGAGAAAGGACAAAGTCCTGGGGGACCCCTGCTGAGTACAACCGTCTTTTCAGATGGACCTTGTTGCAGAGCCAGTGTCTAGTCTGCTGGAGTGGGTATTGTGCTGAGGCAGATCGGGCTGTAACCTGAGGCTCGCTCCTGAGAGTGCCCTACCCAGCCTGGCTGCGTTCCCTCTGGCTGCTGAGCCTGAGTGCTTGCCTGTGTGCACCTTCTTCTATCCCCGAGTAGGTTCGGAATCAGGGCTTCTATCTGGAGCGGAGTTTGAGCCAACTGTGTCTCTGAGGCCATTCAGTCGCTGTAAGAAAAGTTTTATTTGAACGCGGGGTTTTCCCGGCAAAGCAGAGCATCACATGGTGTTGGACCCGGCAAGGAAGTTGTCTCCCTGCGGCTGACACCAGTAGCTGTTTGCCGAGATGTCGTGGTTTGACGGCAGACCAAATCAAATTACTTTATTGCTAGCCCAGCAAGCAAAGGTATGGGGTAACAGGAGGTGAACCTCGATCAGGCCGTGGGAGCTCCAGAAAATTACCCACCCTAGTAAGAAAAACACGATGGATTTATGTTTCAGCCTGGTGTATCTGAAAGCCTTCCCCTATTATGAAAGTCCCTCTTAAGGTTCCCTAAGGGAGGCTAGCAGAGAGGGGATATGATTTTAATAGACAATAATATGATAATCCACATGGAGAAAGCTCTCGTGCAATATTTCTACAGTAGGAGATAAACAGTGCAGCTGCCAATTTATATGTAGCCAAGCAAACCCTGAGGTAACCAGGGCGGGGAGTGGAGTGGGTGGGAGACCCTGGAAGATAAATCTGAAGGCTGGATGGCTGTGTGTTTTTCATCTTCCCGTAAAAAGCAATCAAGTAAGAAACTAACAGATTTGAGTGACCCAAGTACTGAGCCGTTCAGATGATGTTTATGTAGCTCTGAGCAAAGCTCACTCTTGAAGCCTTTCAAATAGTTTGCATAAAAACTATTATTGTTAGTATTGACTTAAGGGACAGCAAAGAGGTGAAGGGGACCGAACCAAATCACGACCAAGCAGGCACACAGCCACACACACACCCTCCCATGCAAGCACTGACTGCAGTGCCTTTTGGCTGTCGTGCTGTTTACTTGGCTCTTCCTGGGAGCAAAAGCTTTTTTTTAGCCTAGGGGTGGGACAGGACCATCGCTGAAAATGACCATACGAGTTCAGTGGAGGGCTCTGACCCAGGTTAGGATGCTGCATTTTCTTTTCCTAACTTTCCTGCTGCAGAAAAATCGTGGTGTGTGGTGTCCAGAGTGACAGACAGGCAGAGTGGTCTCAGAGGTTCTTATGGAAACACTACTTATCTCCTTGGCTTGTTACTTTTTGCCCCCAACTCCTTTCTTAGTATTTACTCTATTTTGTACTTTGCGTGTGGCTTAGAAGGTTGAAGTGAGAAAGCAACCCTCTTTGCTGGGCTGAGGAAGGTAGAGCCTCCCATCCCAGCAGCGTGCTACTCTGGCAGGCGGGTGGGTTGGTTTCCTAGCAGAAACCTCCAGTGCCACTGGGTTCCAGGACACGGTGGCTTTGTATCATAGATAGCTTGAGAGAAGAAAGCATCCTTCATGGGGTTTAGTAAGCTGTCAGGTTCAGATAAGGCTGGGATCCTATCCTGTGGGACCCCTAGTTGTATTAATAAGGAAAAATTAATTTTTAAGCACTGGGAATACTGCCAAATTATATGACCTCTGACAGACCGGCTGTGCTAGGAAAATAAATCGTCTGTATCTGAGACCTGTGTTCCTATCTGAAATCGAAATAGAAAAAGACAGCAGTTGGCCATGATGGTAGGGGCAGACCGCAGCAGCTTGGGAGCAAACTGGAAGCTACTAAACTTGCCCTGTATTGTGTGGTGAAGTCACCGCCACTGCGCATCCCCATGGGATCTCGGGCGTACAGTTGTCTGATCTGGAAAGTGTGGAGAGCTGATGTGCTTGCACACACCCAAGCTGGAGCTGATGGTGTCGACACAGAGGTGGAGGCAGAAGCAGGGTGTGAATATTTCCAGCTCTACTCTCACTCCGTAGCAGTGAGACATTTGACACATTTCTAATTATAATACACACACAGACAAAGAGGTAGCTGGGCTATTTTCGAAATCCCTGTCTACACCCTGGTGGAAACCGCAATACTAGCAACAACATAAATCAGGGCTGTTGCTAGCAGTGTTGCACACGGCTTAGCGCTACAGTAGCATGGTTTTAATCATACTCGGAATCAAAGGGTCAGCCTTCCCCTGTCTGAGCCAAATCGCAATCTCAGAAGGCTGGATCCTGAGCCAGACTTGATGCCTGCGCAGTGAAAAGACACAAGCACAGGCACGGAGAAGAGATTTGTCAGCACGAGGTCGGCAGGCACAGGGCCAAATGCTCGAAATCACAGCTCGGATCTGTAACCTTTTCTGTGTGCAGTGTGTATCACATGGGTGAGGACAGCTAGAGTAGCACTGGAGGCTGAGGCTGCAAATGTAGCCTTGGTGAGGCAGTTTCTTCCCAAATAAGTTGGGGAAAGGGGTACAAGTGGTCAGTTGGCATGTGGAATAGCCCAAAGTATTACTTGCAGGAATGGATGAGGTGGATGCAGAAACTTCCTGCCTGAATGGTTTTCCCCTCTCTTCATACTTGTTGAGTCAAAGAAAATGGTCTCCAGAGATGAAGTGCTGGATTCTGGGTCTTTGAAGCCTATCCTGATTTTACCCCATGCATTTGAGACAAAGGCAAGACATCTGCCCCAGCTGTTCTGGTGGGTCACCCCTAGCTCTGAAGTGCTGTCTGTGTGGGGCTTGAATGCCTGCCTTTCTCCACTGTCTTCCTAGGAGGGATGTAAAGCCAAAAGGGCACTGTCCTTTCACTCTGCTTATGTTTTGTTGAAAGGCTTCTTTGGACCTAGGTTGTTTAGAGGCTGCCTATTGGAGAGGAGAGAGGAAAAACACAACTCTTTCTGTTTGTGGACATATACTCACACACTTACTCTCTCCCTGTTCCCACCTTTTTCTTCACAAGCACACAAATCTCTTTCCTCTTATGCATAGAGGCCTCCATTCTGTTGTGTCCCCCATGCACCTCCCACTGCCTTGCTGCCTGCCATACACATGCTTCTGCATCCTGCCCTTTCATGTGCTTTCCCATTCACACCAGAGCCCCTCAACAACTTTCTCCCTCATGCACAACCAGGCTTGCTCCTGCTTTCCTCTGCTTGCTGAATATGTGCTCGTCAGGAAACAATGTGTTTAAGGCACTCACCAGAATGTGTAATAACTTCGGAGCTAGTAGCGAGGCTCAGCAGCTGGATTTGAGCAGCTGAAGCTGCTGCTGCTCAACAGCATATGTGAGGAGGACCTCTTTCTGAGTGGCTCCAGTGGCACTGCTTCCTAATCCATCCCATGTACTACCCGTGGGGCTGTCAACTGCTGAGGCACCAGGTTTTGTTCTGATGCCCCTGGGAGGGCAGGCTGAAGGTATTGTGGGATTCTCAGAGGCTCTGCCAGCAACTTTAGGATGAGGCAGAAATAAGATGTTGTTGCCCAGTGGGGAGAGTCAAAATTCAGTTTAAGAATGGGCCCTGACAGGTTCAAAAGGTGCAAGGATGCTGGAAGGGTGCAGGGGAAGGTGAGACACAAGAGATTCACTTTTTCTTCTTGGAGTTGTCATAATAACAATAGTAATTAGTATTTCAGAGGCACTGAACAAGCCTGAAGCTTGTAAATCCATGGTTCTTCTTGAAGCATAGAATTAGAAATGGCTCTTCTTTTCCTCCATGGTCCTCAAACCAGCCTGTTACTTGACAGCATTCCCAGGGGTGGCTCAGCAAATTGTTTCATCTTTGTATTATTTTCTAGTGTAGCCTATAGGTAGGATTGCAGGCTGCTATATAGGAAGCCTTTGCTTTTTCTGCCTCTGCTCTGAACCTTCAAGCTTCCCTGAGTCTCTGTTTCTCTGCCTGTAGTACCACTGAGGTTTCCTCAGAAACTGCTGGATCTGCAGCTTGAAGGTCTCCTAAATCTGCTGTCTATTCCTGGGAGATGGCAGTGTGTTTCCAAGAGACTTTAAACCCTTGAGGGCAGGCAAGAGAAGCAAGCATGATTCCTGCAAATTCAGTATATAATTATCCCCTCTCTTGGATGTGTGCACGCACACACACATGCTCATGCACACTCTCACATGGTTACTGGAATAGCCAGGACTTGTAATTCCAGGTCTAACGACTGTGTGGGTAAGCTGGGAGAATTGTGTGCACATATCTGTAAAGACTAATGCTGTTAAGCTGGCTGCCCTATTGGAATAGCAGTTGCCTGTGATAAAAGATGACAGATAATCAAGTTAGCAAAGGTGGCACCACCTAAAATCCAGGATATAGAATCTCATCAAAGATACAGAGTTGGAGAGGGAGGGGAACCACCAAAACCCCAAAGTGACGAAATGTAGAGGTCGAAGTTGCCACTGACTATAGCAGTAAAAAGTAATGCTAGCCCCTGGAAGGCAGCTATCCAGAACTGCAGGGGTAGAAATCAGGTGAACTGCAGAGGTTTCAAAGCAAATTGACGTAGATTTGCGTGAAGGATTTGCCCCTCTCATTTTCCACGGTAGAGCTTGAATAGGTCTCTATTTTGGGTTTCCACTTAATTCTTCTGTGGATTAACATGTGCAGTTATCAAAAACCTCCAAATATCCTCTCTCTCTTCCTCTCTCCAGTGCTCCCTTCTTATTTAAAACGAATTTAAAATTATCTTTTTTTGCAAAGGCTTGCAGCTAAAATGTTCCATTTCCTGAGCTTTCTGGTGTTTCCCTCTCACTGCTGTCTTGCTCTGTAAAGTGAATATATTGCATCCCTCCCCAGTTGCCTTAGGAAGTGGTCAAATGGCTGCATTCCTCAACTGATGGATTGGTGTGTTTCTTTCTTGCTTAAGCCTCTACAGTGTTTTTATGAGCTTGTCCTGTGACAGCCTTGAGATGCTTTGAATCAAACAAAATCCTAGTTCAGGTCACAAAAGCAGCCTTTACATGAAATTTTAAATAAGCTGCTAAAGGCCCTCAATGAAATATTCAGGGGACTTTCCCTGGTTGTGTGAAGTCCCAAGAAATGGATGTAGGTACTGCTCTGTGTCAGTGTTTTGTGTTGTTTGGGTGTGTTTGTCCAGTAATTTGTTCAGGAAGCCTTTGAAGCTTTATCTCGCAATCCAAAGCAAACATGCTCCTGCTAAAATGATCTGTGCTACTGGGGATAAAATATCTAATCTTATTAGCTTCATCTGCACTGTCTCTCTCTCCTTGGCCAATGGTTAAGCTGTGTCATTTAAATCTGAGAGTTTTTATTGTGCTCCTGCCTGATACAAAATGTATGGTTTGAGGTGATAAACCCCTGCCATAGTATGGTTTGAGGTGAGAGCCCCTGCCGTAACAGCTATGCCCAGACTCTCCCCCAGGGCCAGAGCACAGGCAGTGAGGCAGGATGAACGTTAAGAGTAATGAATCCTTGGCAAAAGAGAGCTCTTCATTCCCTCCATGCCATGGTTTGGCAAAGGGTTTGGGTGCCCATGGACCCTGAAAAACAGCTTCTTAAAGTGGTGTTTGACTCTAATGGTACTGAAAAGCAGAGCCTGTTGGACAAGGGCCTGCACCAAGCCCAGCAGCTCTGGGAGCAGTAGTTCATGCATGCCAGGACCCCTATTTTGCTGTGCTGTTGGAGGGCTGGCAGAACAGTCTGCTCTAGACGCGCAGTGCTGAATCCTGCGATGTAGAGATCGTCTGCGATGGTTGGGTGGCAGTGTGGAGCTGGGCTCCGAGGGCCTTATGTGAGGGAGAGAAAGAAGTGACAGGGCTAGGCAGTGCATCCGTCTGCTCTCTTGCTCCTGGAATCTTTCTTCCTTGCTGCTGTCGAAGGCTGCCCAGCAGCACAGACACCATCACCTCTTCCCTCCAAGGCAGCAAGAATGCCTTAAATGTTGTGCACAGTCCTGAATTACATGCCCAGAGTAAACAACCCAGCAGATCAAAACACGTGATAGTCTTCTGCTGGATGCTGCAAGCTTGGAGAGGCTGTAGTAAGTGTGTTTGTTGTGAAATGGGCCTCTCTGTGATGATTATTTTTGTTACAGGCAGAGTTGGCTTTAGTTTCTGTGTTGAAGGTCCAACAATAACAGTGAGCCCTGCTCTCCTGGGGTGAGGGAAATCCAGAGGGATTTAATCAGCAGGAAATTCAAGTAGGAGAATGCTCTTCTTCTGGCCTAAGGTTTCAGCGTGGGCTGAAGAGCTGCAGTACTGAAAAACCCCAGGAGCGGGTGGAGGTTCCTGGGGTCTGGCTGTTATTTCTGGGTGCCCTGAGTGATGATTGCTCTTTGCAGCATGGGGAAGGCAAGTGGAGGCTTCATCAGCCTGGGTGTCTCCAGTAAGTCAGGGAAGGGAAAGAGGGGTCTGGCCTTTGCAAAGGGTGAGGTGATGATCTGCTGATACCCATCTCCACAGGAAACTTTGGAGCTGCTTGCTATACGCAGTGGTGTTTGCAGGGAGTCTGCTCTCAAAAGTTTCTCCAGGTCTTTCTTTTCATTAGATACGGCTTGGTTGTCTTCTGGTGTGATTTCTCTACTGTAGTGGTCCTGCAAGAAAGGGGTTGTTGGGATAATGTAAGTCATGTGGTGGGCCTTAATGAAAGAGGGGATCTGGGGATTTCCCATCCTGAGCACTGCCTGCTCTGACAGTACCAGGGAGTGCTGACCTCCGTAGCCTTCTCTGAGGAGCCTGGCCATTCTTGCATGGCCTTGCCATCAGCACCGTGCTCCATTGGCCCATCCACCGTGTGGGTTGGCAAGGGCCCCAGCAGTTTGCTTTCAACTCCTGTGTTTTGCTTACTGAGCAGTGGGATGTCCCCCACACCTGGCAAATTGGCTTACACTTGAGAATTTAATTTTATTAATTCAAGGCTGGGAAAAACTGCCAGAGACCTTTAGCTGTGGAGCACATCTTGCTTCCAAAGCACACAGCCTAGGCATTAGCTGTGTGACTTTTTTTTTCTCCTACAGATAATGCAGGTAAAAGGCTTTCCCTGATGCAGAAAGATGATGGTATTTGAGCACCCAAGGAATGTGGCTGGTGCTCCTGTCCACTCGCTGGTTTCACCCATTTGTCTGTTTTGCTGAGGAGGCCCCATCTGCAGAGAGCTGGACTCCAGGCTCTCTCACCCAGGCTGTTCTCACCAGCACCATCAATTTAACTTGGGCACCAAGCTGACCTGAAATCGGGATCAAGCTGAGGGATTTCAGTCCCTCTAGTCTGCAGTGGCCTCACAGGGCAAGTGAGAAACTTTAAGATCAGGGTAAACTTGGGTTTCTGCTCCTGAGTTCATTTGTCAGAGAAGAGCTGGGGCTTAGTACCTCTGTTCACATTGCAGTTCCCCTCCAGCAGCTCACGGAGTATTGGGAGTATCCAGCGCGTGTAAGGGGCTCGCGGCTTCTGAGCGGTGGGTGATGTTGGTGGTATCAGCCTAGCGGGTAGCATGTGTGTGAAAGCTGGAGAGACGAAGAGGGGATGACGAGGTGTGGAAGGATTGACTGTATTTTCATGGCTTCGAGACTTTGCCCTTTCCAAGAAAAATAATCTACAGCTTGAATATTTCTCTTTGCTGGAGCGGGTGGACATGTGTGCAAACGAGGTGTGAATTTTTATGAGAAGGTGTGAAAGTGCGCACATGAGTGAAGTGTGAATTACACATCTATTTGTACATTGATGTCAACAAGCCCCTGAATTTCTCCTTCCACGTGAATGCCTCTTTCTCTCTCCCCAAGCCCACACAGACACGTATGTGGGCAAATATGCCTTGATGAGAGAGGAGATTTGTGTAAGAACATGGGTTTGTAAATGTTTGCGTGTTGAGCAAGCTCTCTTGTGGAACAAAACCAGATGTTTTTTAGTATTCTCAGCTCGTCTGTGTCAGTGTTGTGATTTCTCCCCTCATATTTCAGGATATTTACAGGATTATTTTAAGGAAAAAAAGAGAAGGCTGCAGAGCTGCCTATAGGTGTGAGAAGAAAGTTATTTTAAAGAACAAATGTGTTAGAGGGCCATAAAAACGTGAGGGAAACAATGCTTTCTCATGATGAAGGAAGCCTTGTTCCCCCGTGAAGGTCCCTGCTGTCCTTGTTCACACAGGGCACTTGTATTTTGTGCCGACAGTGGGCAGGCAGCTGGCAGGCAGCAGGTTGCTTATTCAAAGTGCTTTCTTTTCAGGAAGCATCACCACTGAGGAATCCTGCCTCAGTCCTGCTGCTTATGTTGGCTCTGGCAATGGGCAGTTTGAAGGCAGGCTGGGATATCCCAACTGAAAGTGGGCAGACTGTGACAGCCTGGCAGGGGACACCCCTGGAGCCTGGCAGACCCCATGGCAGAGGGACAGAGCCAGACCTACAGCACAGGGTTGAGACCACATGAGTCTGCACCACTTTGCTTCTCCCAGGCAGTGCCCTCAGGGCCAGGGCAGCAGGGAGCACCATGAAGACCCCCATTGCACATAGCCAGTGGAGCATGAGACATGTTGTTACTCTCCTACATCAAGGGTGGTGCATCTCCCATGCCTCTGCTCCTTTTAGGGCCATGGGATATGACTCAGTCACCATTGCAAGGTGTGCACATGTGGGCCCCAGGGAAGCCCACCCACACCCTTCTGCAGGACCCAAGCCCTCCAGGGCTGTGGGGAGGCTGTGAAGACAGGCCTACAGTGGGGACAATCCTTGAGGATTTCATTCCGTGATGTGCCTGTCATGGAAACAGGGAATTAATGTGGCCAAGTCAGGAATTCTAAAAATAGAATTATTTTATTTTCCTGGAACCCACACCCCCAAATTATATACAGAATTAGTTTGGTTTATTTATAGATTCAGTTTGATCAGGAATTTCTTCAAAAAGGATATTCTAGACAAATGTAGAGGTTTAGGAAGCCAGGAAATGGAAAAGGCAAAGCTGTAAACACAGCTTTACCCTGCTATCAATCAGGCTGAAGCAGAGAATTAAGGGAACAGCAGGTCTTACGGAGGTGAGATAGGTGATCCCTTGCTGTATTCTTCTGCTGGAGCAGCCTTCTGACGCTGCAGGCAATATCCAATAGCGTATGTCCACGCAGCAGAATTCCAAGGTGAATGGCAAAGCCGCCAGACTCAGAAATGTCTCGAGCACTTCTTCCATGAGTGGGATGATCGTGATGCTGCCTCTGCAGCGGCAGGCGAGAGCCAAACTATTGGCATCTTCCCAATTTGGGAGGCAGCCAGGGAGTCAGCTGCTGATATGGTCTGAGAGTGGCCAGTCCAGATACCACCAGCAGCACTCTGAAAGGACCCCAGGGCTTGCCAAGCCTGCAAGTTTGCACAGAATGATGCAAAAGTGGGGAGAACCACGGTGTAAAACCAAGAGCTGTGCAAAAGGTAGGAGCCTGTCCTGTCGGGCACTCTGTCAGGAGCTCTCTCAAGGTGGGAACCTCTTCCCTTCTCCCTTGCTCTATTTAAGCTTTTCTAGGCAAAGTATCCATCTGCCATTTTATGCTAGGTGTGAAAACCCAGCCAACCACCAGCCCGACTCCAGAGCAGGCTTCCACATGGGTCAGCCCATGTGTGGAAAGGTGCCTTTTGCTGTTCGCTGCTCAAGCCCACAGGGTGGAGGGTGGGGAAAGGAGTTTTTGCACCTTCTCACACTCAAACCTCCGGGGTGGAGGGGGAAGAAAGGAATTTGGAGTACCCCGAGACAGTGCCCTGTTGCTTATCAGAGAAAGGAAGGCCTTTCTGCGATGTGAGGCTGGGGTCACCCTGTATGCTTGCCAGCCTGCCCTGTGAGGGCTAGGATTTTGCTGAGTTCTGGCTGTTTTGCTGGCTGTGAAGAGGCACTGCTGTCTCCAGGTACAGCTATGGCAGCACATGAGGCTGCAGTGCTGGGATAGGACCAGTGTCAGAGAAGAGGAGACAGCAAGAGGTGTGCAGTAAGGACCCTGTGAAGAAAGGGACTTTGTTGGGATTTATAGTGCGTTATCAATTGACCCTGTGATGCAGATTTTCTTTCCAGCTAGTAATGCAATAATAAATTTGATTTGCAGTGTTCATGAGATTAAATGGGTTTTTTTTGAAGATGAAATCACCCTCTAGGGCCTGTTCTAACCCAAAGCTGAGAGTGCTTCCTCCACTCAGCAGGCAGCCGTTGCCAGCTATTTGTGGGCTAGCCCCACAAAACCACCACTGCTGACTATTTGCATTTGCAATTCCAGTGGATGTGTTGGCTTGAAAGGTTTCAGGAGGCAAGAGACCAGTCTGCCAAGATGGGGTCATGTGGGCAGACAGGGTTGGGTAGGGAGAGCACAGCAAGTGGAGGAGATCTATCATAAGGCTGGATGCTGTCCCAGGCAGTGTCACTGGCCATATGTGTGGGTCTGGGCTTGTGACCAGCCTCACCATGCCTCAGTTTCCTTATGCACTCCTGCATCCATATTGGGTTTCTAGTGTCCACGTTTTGGTCTCTCCTAAGTGGGAGACTGACACAGAGCAGCTTGTAAAGGAGGCAGAAGAAGGAATAAAATGAGGTGGCTCCAGATGATCTGATAGCAGTCTGTCTCTTTATGGCTCTGTAATTGCCTCAACAAGAGCATTGATTTCTCTTTTCTGGTCTTTGTGAAATGTGGTATGAAAGTGTGGCAGGAGGTGGAGGTGAGAAGTAGTAGGTTTGTTGTGTAGAGTACTTGCCCTTGCCCAGAGATTAATATGAAATATTAGAGTACCAAATGAATGTCAGTGGCCTGGAGAATGACCTTTATCAGACCATCCCTAGCAGTGTCCCTGAGGGTTTGGCTGTGCACAGCCAATGCCCAGAACCTGTTTCAATGCCTTGTTTCCTTCTGTGTCTCTGCAGCTCAGCCGTGTGGTGGCCGCCTGAACTCCAAGGACGCTGGGTACATCACCTCCCCAGGGTACCCTAATGACTACCCCTCCCACCAGAACTGTGAGTGGGTTATCTACACTCCTGAATCCAACCAGAAGATTATCCTCAACTTCAATCCACACTTTGAAATTGAAAAGCACGACTGCAAGTAAGCATCTTCCTTATAATACATAGTCACTTCCTCTTCTGCTTTTGCCTAGACATATGGGCCTGTGATGGTTTGGGTGTTACCAACCCCCCCCACTCTTAAGAAGGTCAACCAGACTAGACTCAGGGGCTCTGGAAAATTGAATGAAGCATTATATTTACTGCTTAGCACAATATACAAGCAGATATATACAGTATATGCAGAAATATACAAGTTAAAAAGTAATACAGAAACACAACAGCCCTCCCAGAAACCAGAGTCCCCAGGAGGGGCTCTCAACCACTCTTCCACCTTCTCCACACCCTTCTACCTTACCCCAGACTTTGCCTTTCACTTAAGGTGAGTTGGAAGGTTGACTGGGGGGGTTAGGAAGCAGATGGATTATTCAGGCAAGTTAGCAAGAGGAGTGCAGCCCAAAAAGCTCAGAGAGCAATGCTGTTATCTATATTTATGTTCTTGTTCCTATACATCTCAGCAAGCCTATGAGTGAAGTAGGCATCACCATTGTTTCCTTTTCACAGCCTGTAATCTAATTCTTCTCACCAAAATATCTCAGCTAGGCTCCGATTAGCACAGGACATGCTTCCTTGCTTGTGAAAACAAGCATGGTCCTGAGCCTCCTTTAACATTGCATCTCGTTGTTTTTCAGGGGCAAATATGCCTCTACTGTCTGGGTGGTTATAAGGTGTTGCTTTGGTCACTTAGGATTAGCCTACTCTGCACTGAACTGGCAATTCTTAACTCAGCCTGATATTGCCTGAAGGCAAAAGCTAACTGGCTTCCAACCTAAGTTTGACTGGTTATAAGGCAACTTGTTTTTCTCAGTATCAAAGTGGCCTCTCTGTCCTTTTAAACCATGCTGGCAGAGAAGAGCAATTTCCTGTCATGCAACTAAGCAGAAGGCATAGGCATAGAGAGCCCTGGGGATGGAGATCAAGGCTTGGACCATGTGAGGCTGGGGTCTTGGGGGTCTGATCTATTTGGACTGGATCTGGCTTTCTACAGTGCATATTCTACTACATTTAGTAAAATGAGGGATTGGGTTTGTTTGCTGCTTTTTATTTTATTTTTTATTTTTATTTTATTTTATTTTGGTTTTTTCCCCTTTTCTAAGAAGGGACTTGGAAACTAGATGTCAGGAAAAAAACAATTACCAAGTAGTAAAGAATAATTAATGGCATCAAAGGGCACCATAAAAATGCTGAGTTAATAATGTGGCCTTAGCAGACATATAAACCTGTGTATTTAATCTGGAATCCACAGCCAGCCACAGTGATGCCTGAGCTGTGAAGGAGCCTGGGGTCTCCTAAAAACAGGCCTCACTTACTAGTCCTGTTGATTAAAAGGGGATTATATATGAAGAGGGGAACTCTATTTGCAGAAAGGACAGAGGGAGAAGGTAAGCATTATGGGGCTGTAGAATCAGTCCTGTGGAGAACAAAGAATTCTGCATGGGTTTGATGATGTGTACTGAGGGTTATGAAGTATAGAGCTGGATTCTCAGCTAACGTAAATCTGTGTTGCTCCTTTAACTCTAATGAAGGTGTGCTGATTGAAGTCATTGGGGATCTCATCACCCCCTACAGATAAAACCTGGACTAATAAGGTTTCAAGCACCATGAACTCTCCTTGAAGTCACTGTGTGTGCAAGGCTTTTAGCACTCTGCAGGATCAGGCCTGTGTTTAGAGAGGGGAGAAGATAGGAGAAAAGCTTAATGTGGGCATAGATGAACACAAGGTCTCGGCAGTGCACATGAGAATGATGGCTCCTATCAAATTTTGTTATTGCTTGCACAGGCTGAACTGTAGAGCTTTCTCATGGCTAATGTAGTTGCCCCACATTCACTGTGATAAAAGCTTTTTAGGCCTGTATTTACAGTCTGCAATATGTATGCTGTGTTCAAGGCAAGGGATTGAGCTGGGCAGGAGAGATTCTGGGTTGTGCTTCTCCAAGGTCTCAGGCATGCAAAGCCAGGTTGGTCAGATAGCCAGAAATCCCTATGGGCAGCTGGCTTTTGCTCCATGTGTAGGAAGCTGTTGATTTTAGCTCTGAGCACCTTGGCTAACTTTTTCCATGTTTCTCTGCCTGTGATGGAACGATCTGGTCCTGAGTTGCAGCTGGTGTGTGCTGGAGGGGTTGCCTAAATACTGAAGTTGTCTCTTTGCTGCACTCTATTTCAGTACTGCAGATCTGAGTGGCTGCTTTGTGGTCTTGGCCTTTACCTCTTTGTGTGTACGTGCGCAATGGAGTACAAAAGTCTGAGTTGGAGGGTTTTAGTCCCTCGTGTGGGACATGATTGGTGGAGGGTTTGTCAGGGTCTCTGATTAAGTTCAGTTCCTGCAGCAACATTCCTGTGTAGAAACCAGGCATTAACTTCAAACCGTTCCTGAAAGTGAAGCTTGCCTGCACATCTATCCTCTCAGCTGCCACCTGTGCACAAGTGAAACAGGCTTTATCCGTAGTGTGCTGGGGCTCCTGCTGGACAGAGGTATGAACTGGGAGCCAAGTAGGCTCTGGGCGCCTGCTCCCTAGAGCCAGCACTGAAAAAGAGTGGGTTTCAAAGAGTTCAGTATCAAAGAAGCAGTCTCGGGGCAGAACCTTTCTTTTGACATCTGATCATTAATTTAGAGCACATTCACAGAGAGATGACAGGCTGATGAGTCCCATTGTGGCACTCTGTCTCTGGGCAGAGCAGGTTCCCCCTGCTCTGGTAGCTGCCAGGTAGCAACGCTAGAGTGGGATCAGGGCTAGTCTGTGCTTCCAGTTGCCAGAGGTAAACACTGTAACCCTTTTCTCCGCTGCTTCTTCCTTCGACATTTCATTTTACCTTATTAGGCTAAAGTTTCTCCCTCAAAGCATAACATTTACATTCCTAAAACCCGTTCTAAGGCCTACAAAAATATCTGCAAAGGTCTTTATAGGTTTTCTGTGTCCTTTCTGGTCTTCTTTGTATCTGCTTTAGATTTCCCTTTGAGATGAGAGGCATTTCCTCCTCAGTTTTGTACCGTCTGGCACCCTGAGGTCTTCTGCAGAGAGGACAGTGATTTCCCCTCACCAGGCAGCTGGCCAGAAAGGGCCTGTGTACCTGGTGCTGCCAGGATGCCAGATCAGGAGCTGGCTGTGCAGAGCAGCTTTGGCGACCAGCCCTCCCTACCTGGAGGGCAGGAGTACCAGCCAGGGATGGGTGCTCAGAGGTCACAGCCAGGGGTGGCTGCTCTGTGCTGGCTGTTGCTATTGTTTTTCTGGAGGCACATCTAGGCTGTCATTTTTCGTCCGTGTTCAGCTGCATTAAGAATTAGCTGCACTCTCCATCAGCGTCATGAAAGGAGTAATGTGGTGTAACTGAAGCCCCAGAATAGATTTCCCTCTGTTGTTCATCTGTGCTCCAAGGAAGTGCTTTATTTTGTGAAGACACTTCAGGTTGAGAAAATTGGCCTCCTCCTGCAGTTGTATCTCTTGTGTGCAAGCACAGCAGGGATCCTTATTGCAACAGGGTGGGCATGCCGTGACAGGCAGTATGTGACCTGGGCTGTTGTCCACACTCTCCTGCAGCTGTGGGGCCACAGCTGTACTGTCAGGGCCAGAAGGGAAGTTTGATAAAAGGTCTGCCAAACAATTCTGAAATAATCGTAGCAGTCTGTCAGCTTGCCTTTTCTTCCTCTCTGCGCTGCAAATGCAGCTGTTGCTCAGGCACTGCAGCCCAGCCCCATCAGTATCTGCTCTCTGAACAGGGAAGTGGCATCCAGTGGAAAAGAGCACGCTGCTGCTGCTGCTGTGGTGAAATGTTTCCACTCCCCAAATGGCACGGCAGTAGCTGGGCAGCCTTATGCATGCCAGAGGTTATTTGTGAGCCTGGGACATTTGCAAGAGGTGTGCGACAGGAGTGACTGTCTCCCAGCTCATGCAGTCATGTAGCTAAGCTGCTTGCTCCTTTCTAATTGCCGTTTTCCTGATCTGTCTGTGCTGCTTGTTTGGAAAATCCAAGTCAGAAACCTCAACTCTGAATGAATCACTGCATTTATAACCAACCACCTTTTCCATTCGAGCCTCCCTCACACTGCTGGGCTTCTTTGCTCCATTAAAAGCCTTCCCAGGACTGGCTACTGACAGACAGAGGATTAGGCTGAGCAGAGCTGCTGTTGAGTGCTGCTGTACAGACATGGCAGAGGCATGATCCCTTCAGACCGCAGTGGATGGGCTTGTTCTCCCCCTGCGAGCTTCCAGCTGAGTCAGAGCATCTGCACTGGAGGAACGGGTTTTTTTTCCGATGGGTGTTCTCTTGGGCTGGTTTGGTTTGTTGTTTTCTTTTTGTTTGTTTGTTTGTGTTTGGTTTTGGTTTTTAGAAGCCTAACTCATAGTTAGACCATGCCAGCAGCCCTTGGCAACGTATGCTGCAGCTAGGTTGGGCTCGGTGGTATCTGTGTCTGGGAGGATGTGGGCGACCGCTGCCGTGGCTCTCAGCCCCCTCTGGTGGCACTTGCCAAATGCTGGAGTCAGGGGCCCGGGGCTCAAACAAAACAGGCAGGCAGGAGATGGCAAATTTGAGACAGCCCAGACCTGCAGTTTGGTTCTTCCTCATGAGTTTTGTCTCCCCTGCCGAGCCACGAGTGTTTTCAGAAACAGGAACTGAGGCACCAAAATGAAGAAATGTATGCAGTTGTCACTGACCTTGCAAATGCCTCCGTGGTGAGAGCTGAACCAAATTCATCCAGGTGTGTACTGGATACCAGGCAGGCATGGCAAGGAGATGTGATGACCCTGCTTCCAGGCTGAAGGGCACAGGGGACCAAGGTTTGGCAAGAGGGGGCACCACATTCCCAGCACCTGTCTCTAATAGCACTGCCTGCCAGGGGACACTGGTAGAATGTGTTTATGTTTCCAGACCACAATACAAAGGGACAGAAAGATAGTCTTTGCCAGCCACTCAAGACCTTTTATGATAGCATGGCCATGTCCTGTGCTTCCAAGAAGCTGGCACTGGAACAAAACAGCTCTTCTTACTTCCTAGAGAGCAGCAGAGACACTGGCCCAAGTCCCTTGCTCAGTCAGTAGGGGCAGCTGCAGCCAACCCCAGTGCCCACAGATGGGCAGGCAACTGATGCCTACAGTGTTTGAGCCCTTAACCATCTCCTTTAAACAAGAGCATCGTATTGCAGTAAGTTGTTCTTCCATCAGCAAAGGTTTAGAGTAGACGAGATGGCAATTATGGACAGCTAATTAGTACATGCTTTGAAAAGTATGCATAATTAGTTTTAGTAAACATTTTAGAGGCAATGCAGTTCATCATGAGATTGGAAAATGCTTAGTAGAGAGAAATGCATTTGGAATGCTGCAGAACACCAGGGCTTTGAAAGGTTCTTTACTGGGGTGCAAGGGGAAGTGACTGCATCTCTTGCAACACTAAGAGAGTTGAGCTTTCACTTGAGAGAGTGGGGAAATCAAAGATGAGATGCTGAAGAAGGCACTTGTTTGCTCATACATTTGTGGCATGGGTAGCCAGAAGCAACATTTCTAACGTACAGGAAATAATTCAGACTGGGTAACATGACACTGCAGCTCAGCTTGCCTTCAAGTGAGCTTCTGCTGTTTTGGTTGTTTGTTTTTAACTCATCTGCTATATGGTTCATAATTTCCATTAAGCCTAGGTCATTTTCTGAAGTTAATCATCAATGCATGGGTTAGCTGTGGTGGCATTAGAGTGTGAGTTCAAGTTTGTTCACTTCTCCTTGAAGTGCATCAGGAACAGTGTGGCCAGTAGGACAAGGGAGGTTATTCTGCCCCTGTACTCAGCACTGGTCAGGCCACAGCTTGAGTACTGTGTCCAGTTCTGGGCCCCCCAATTCAAGAAAGATGTTGAGGTGCTGGAACATGTCCAGAGAAGGGCAACAAAGCTGGTGAGGGGCCTGGAGCACAAATCCTATGAGGAGAGGTTGAGGGAGCTGGGCCTGTTTAGCCTGGAGAAGAGGAGGCTCAGGGGTGATCTTATTACTGTCTACAACTACCTGAAGGGGCATTGTAGCCAGGTGGGGGTTGGCCTCTTCTCTCAGGCAACCAGCAATAGAACAAGGGGACACAGTCTCAAGTTGTGCCAGGGTAGGTATAGGCTGGATATTAGGAAGAAGTTCTTCACAGAGAGAGTGATTTCCCATTGGAATGGGCTGCCCAGGGAGGTGGTGGAGGCACCGTCCCTGGGGGTCTTCAAGAAAAGCCTGGATGAGGCACTTAGTGCCATGGTCTAGTTGACTGGATAGGGTTGGGTGATAGGTTGGCCTGGATGATCTTGGAGGTCTCTTCCAACCTGGTTGATTCTATGTGGATTCTATGTGGATTCCTCTGCTGCCCATCCCCAGAGCTGTGAGAGCTCCATTTGCTCCATGGCTGTGCTTCCCCATGCCTCAGAGCCTCTTCCTGAAGAGAGAGACCAAGTTTAGGCACTGCAGAAGGTGATGGCCCCAGAGGCACTCTAATGGGGGTCATTTATGTCCTGCCAGCTCACCAACATCCGGAGTGTAGGAGTCAGATCTGGTTTTGCACCTTGTTTCCTCTTGGCACGATGACAAATTTAAGGCCAGGTGGTGACAGTGGAAACAATAGCATTAGAGATAGAGACCTCTCCCCCTCCTTCCTGCTGTCGAGCAGGAGGAGATGGTGGTGTATTTGCTTCATACTCAGCCTTTCTGGCCAGTGAGAGAGAGTGCAGTGTCAGGGGAAGGAGTGAGCACAGGGCTGCCTGTGGCAGCTCCTCACTAACAAGATTTAGGAACCAGCTAAAAGTGTGCCTTCTGTGAGCATGCAGTGCAAGGCATGCTCCAGCTCTAAGCTGCATGCATCTTTGGTGACCCCACTTAGCACAGGTCCTAGCTATAGGTAACAGCCTGAGCATAGCCAATGTTGAGATGCTTATGCTTTCAGCAAAGAGCCCAAGGCACTTGCTTGTCTTTGCAGCGGTGCTGCAGATCAGTGGATAACACCAAGTGACTCCATTACAGAGGCTCGTCCCAAACGGGTGGGTACCAGAAGCCTAAATGTCTGTAGGAATGAGTTTCAGTGGCTTGTTTTGCATCACACAGTGGGATTAGCAGTGCCCTTCCGTGTAACAGTTTTAATGTCTGGGTGCAGGATTTAAAAGGTTTAGTGAATGTAAGGAGAGTGCTAGAATTTTATTTTAAAATTACCTCTGGTTTGTTTTTTTTTTTTTCCTTTTGGTTAAGGACCAGATGCAGAGACCTGTAAGGGCAGCAGGAGATTTTACCTTAATTTCCATAAGAACTGGCTTAGGCTTTTGATGAGCAACCGTTTGTCTTTGCTACATGCAGCCTTTTTAATGGACATCAACCGTGTTGTTAGGCAGTAATGGGGGAGTGACAGACTCAGTGGCAAGATCAGGTCTGAGAATTGTGAGATTTGGGGGTTTGCCCTTCTCTGCTGTTGATTTGCTTTGGCAAACCACTTTAAACTCCCTGCTTTATAAAGAAAAGAAGACCTGGGCGTCTGCAAGCACAAAAACCAGCCTAGAAATCAACAGTGCGTCGCACACTCCCCTCCAAAGGCTGCAGTGTAGCAGCATCACACAAGAGCAGGCCAGAGACTGCAGACAACTGGATCATCCCTAGCCTTTTCTGACCAGGTGTGAATTCTGCAGTTAAATATGAATGAAAAATAAAAATATCAGACTGCAAAGAGCATACTGAAACCAGAAGACATTTCTGGGTGCATTTGACCAGAACTCAGGACAGAAATTATCACAGTATCATCAGGGTTGGAAGAGACCTCACAGATCATCAAGTCCAACCCTTTACCACAGAGCTCAAGGCTAGACCATGGCACCAAGTGCCACGTCCAATCCTGCCTTGAACAGCCCCAGGGACGGCGACTCCACCACCTCCCCGGGCAGCCCATTCCAGTGTCCAATGACTCTCTCAGTGAAGAACTTTCTCCTCACCTCAAGCCTAAATTTCCCCTGGCGCAGCCTGAGGCTGTGTCCTCTCGTTCTGGTGCTGGCCACCTGAGAGAAGAGAGCAACCTCCTCCTGGCCACAACCACCCCTCAGGTAGTTGTAGACAGCAATAAGGTCACCCCTGAGCCTCCTCTTCTCCAGGCTAAACAACCCCAGCTCCCTCAGCCTCTCCTCATAGGGCTGTGCTCGAGGCCTCTCACCAGCCTCGTCGCCCTTTTCTGGACATGCTCAAGCATCTCAATGTCCCTCCTAAACTGGGGGGCCCAGAACTGAACACAGTACTCAAGGTGTGGTCTAACCAGTGCAGAGTACAGGGGCAGAATGACCTCCCTGCTCCTGCTGACCACACCATTCCTGATGCAGGCCAGGATGCCACTGGCTCTCTTGGCCACCTGGGCACACTGCTGGCTCATGTTCAGGCGGGTATCAATCAGCACTCCCAGATCCCTTTCTGTATCTGACAGAATTAAGAGAAGTTAGATTTTAGTCTAAGACTAGTTCTCTGTTTTCTCTAAATCAAGCAGCTGCACACTGCCATTGAATGGCAATGTAATAATATGTTTCAAACTACAGTCTGGTGGTCCTGGCATTCCTTATAAGTTAATAGCAGTTATGGACCACTAATCATAGCTAAAATGTTTTAAGCAACTGTCTTTCATATATCAGCTCAAACACACCATAGAAAGACTTTGATCAGTCTATCATTAGAAAGGGTGAATAACCTGGGGGTCTGTTGGTGTTTTTTTCTCCTCTTCTGAATCCCAAGGAATTCTTGGTATCTACATACAGCATTGTATGAGCAATCATGGTCCAGTAGTATGGTGGTGGGTTTGTAGCAACAGTGGGTCAAGCATTGAGATGGTAGGGTTTAATAAATTGCTACAAGTACAGCCTGAAACAGTGAGGTCTGACAGCAGAAATCTTATGCCAAAGACTATTACAAATGGCATAGAAACTGGCAGGGTGACTGTTCTGCATGTGTGCTGCCCCAAATGTCACTTTTTGCAGAGGCAGAGATGATGTTGTGGTTGGTGTGAGGCAGAGCATGCCCCTGTTTATGAGATGCACTCTCCCTTTGCTGAGGTGGGCAACATCCACCCACTGGTGGTGGGAGAGCTCCTGTGGTTGGCCTGTGCCTGCCAAGGCTGTGCCACGTGCATGGTGTTTGCATGGGAAGTGCTCAACGTATTAGAAGCCTCCAGGGAACCCTCGGAACTGGAGTTGTTGATGGATGTCCAGCAAGGAGTGGGACCCCCCCTGCCAGCAGCATGAGAGTCTGAGGCATGCGCTCAGCTTCCTTCCTCTTGCGATCGATTGTCGGTGTGAGGTTTCATTTGCATTGTTATTTTGCAGGGAAAAGGGAAGGTGAAACACTTGGCTCTCCCACATTGTGCTTCTGGTAACGCTGATGCTTGGCTGGAACAAAGTCTGGGATCTCCATCAGCAGAGGGGACTGACTCAGCATTGATCTATGTTCACTGCATCTTGTTGAAGTTTTTTGACCCATTTGATTTCTTAGGTTTTCTTTTGTGAAAACCCTCTGATTTTTCTATTGTTCAGGAGCAAAACATTTCTCTGTGTCTTTAAATATGGCAGATGGGGATTTCCTCAGATGTTCAACAACTCAATTGAAGGAGACCTCAGGAGACCTCTCCCCTTCCCTGTCCCCCTTCTCAGCCTGTCTTTTCATCTGCAATCTGGAGATGTAAGGGCTGTAGTAATAGAGTGTCAGAGGAAGTAATTGATTCATCACACACCAAGAGAGGAATCTGTTGCCTTCAGTGTCAATGGAGCTGAACCACAGCCTGGAAGGGTGAGGGAGGCTTGTAAACACTCCATGGCTGAGCTGCCAGGACAAAGGAGATGCACTGCTGAGGCTGAGCAAGAGTGTGACACAAAGAGTTGCTTCAAAGAAAATCTTCCTGAACAAAGCAGTGGCAGGGCCCTTGTTTGTAAGAGAAGCAGAGATGCTCCCATCCCCCTGTTCTCAGAGTGCATTAAGGAGAAAAGGTACCAAGCAGCTTCATGTATCAGCCCACTCCCTCTTCTCTGTCTCCCTCTTCTGTCTTGGCGTGGCTGCCTGTCCAACCTGCTGTCTCAGTCGGGGCTGACTGTGCCTCATGGGCGCCAACAAGCTCCTGCAAGTGCTAATTCCTCCCATACCCCCCGATCGATACTGCTGCCTCCAATACCCATCTGGGAGGCTGCTGCAGCTGCAAACATCATCAGGACGTGATCTGTGCGTGGCACAGTGCTCATCCTTGTCTGGGCATTGATTGTATTTAGAACCTCATCAGATGTCTGTTGAGCTGCAGACCCTCATATTTTGAAACAAGGAGGTAGGAGATGCTGTGCTGCTTACATAGCATGCAAGGAGGGATCAGGCAGGTTTGGTATGCTGTCTGCCCCAGAAACTGCCCTTGCTCCAGTCTGTCATGGCTGAATTGCTGTGGAAGTGCCCAAACAGTGGAGGCTGCAGGCCAGCTGTGGTGGCAAAGCTTTACTTACCTGTGCATTGGCTGAGAAACTGGGGGGTCAGAAATCTGTCCCATGGTGGGCTGGTTCCAGGGTGACCATCCTGCATTAATGAGGGATGCAGACAGAGAGGAGTGCAAGGGTGGGCTGGTCAGGGCTTTGTTCTTGCAACCTACATTATACAATTAGTGCTTAATGAGGTGTTTGTTTTGGTTTTGTGCTGAAAAAAGCCAGTGCAAATAAGTGATATGTGGAAAGCCAAGCTGCAAAGCTCCCATCTGATCCCAGTTATTACCTCATTCTTCACGGCATGTTGCATCTAAGGCCATGACTGATACCATGCCAGCGAGTATGATGGGACATCACTTGCTTTGGCTCTGTGGAGGGTGCTTTCCTTTGGGAACAGAGCTGGCACAGCAGAGCGTGTGACTGTTCTCTAATCCTCACCAATGTTTGACACCTAGTCCTCACACTTTCAGCCACCGGGGCCAGCCTGGCCCAAAGTGATCTCCATCTATTGTCTGGACTGTCAGGCATTGGAGATCAGGACATGGGAGCCTGTTCTGCTTTTTCTCTACTGCAAAGCAAGCAAATGAACATTTTCCCTCCTGCCTTCTGCCTGCGCTGCTGCTTTTTGGCATCAAATTTTCTTCTTGTGGTTGTTATTTCTTACTATATACTTTTTTCTTACTGTTAGTGATCAAGTGCCTGTGAGTGGTGACAGTAAAATGACATAGAAACCGAGGTCTAATTTCTTCCACAGATGGATCGTAGCAGAAGGAGGAAAGTGCAAATGCAGTTTCTCAAGTGTCCTGCATTTTGGGGTATGAAAGGGTTGCGAGTTGCTTCAGTTTCCTTAGAGCAGCAACAGAAGGCAGAACGCCATGGAAAGAGAGTTTAATCTCAACATACTTTTTATATTCATTTATTTCATCACAATTTCCACCCCCCAAAGAAAACCAAAACAAAAGACCCCTGTAGCTAAAGATAGAAGGGTGAGGAATTTTTAGAGATGGTTTTGGAGATAAAAATAAAATTAAACAGCCATGTGTAGCTGCTGAGCAACACCCTGCAGAAAACCCCTAAAGTGCACATTAGCACATCCTGTTTTCTTACATAATGAACAGTTCTCCAGACATGCCCCAGATGAGAGCACTCTGCTGCTACCATGTGCCCTTCCACGGTGATCTGGCAACACCGGCTGGAAGAAGAGAGCCTGAGGATGAACAGCAAAGTGCAGAGGAGCCTTTGCTCTCTTGTTCTGGGGGTGAGGGGGGAAGCAGCATGCTAGGAGTTGAAATTCCCTCCTGAATCAGAACTTGGCATGGGAGCAGTTTGCAGCTATGTTTTATTCTACCCTCTGTAAGATGTATTCTGGCTACCCTTCCCCCTCCCTAAATTATCAGCAACTGCTGAAGGACTCTTCCCACCAGCAGTGTTTCTACAAGGGTGAAAACAACTCAAGGAGTCTAAATAGAGGCTATTTATAGTTTCCATTTTTTGTCTTCAAGACATTTTGAAGATATTTTCCAATCTGTTAGGTTTATTTTCTCTCCTTCTCTGCCTTTTTTATTTTTTTTTTCTTTTTTAGACTGGATGACTGATTTTTTCTCATTTCTCAGAAATTCTGGACAGATTTTTGAGGAGATAAGGAAATAATCCAATGTGCAGTTGAATTACTACAAAACCCACGATACTGTGATTACACAACATGTAACTGGATGCAAGAAATTCAAAACAAACTTCCAAAAAATCCTAAGCAATTATGACCCTAGCCCCAGGCCTTGCTTTCTCCCTGCTGCCACTGAGTTTTGGGAATTTCAATTACTGAAATCCAGTAAAATCTATTCAGATTCAGAACAATGAGGGCAAATTTCTCTCTGCTGTTGCCAGAAACAGTTATTTCTATCAGGGCAAAACAAGGGTAAACTCTGCCTGTGCTGTGAGCACCTTTTGGCTTAGTATGGGCAAAAGTGGCCCCACAAGCTGCAGACTGAGGCCAGATTAATCTCTCCAATGTTCAGACACCCAAAGTCCAGGTCTAGTCAGCAAGAGTGATTTAAACTATCTCTGTCATCAGTGCAGGAGAACAGTTAATCCTGTCCCAAGATGGGCATAAGAAGTCTGCTCCCACTGAGAGTGGAGGGTGTTTAGCTGGCTAAAGCTAGATATGATATAAGCTCTTTAGGTCTATGTACAAAACTAACATCAAGATCTGTGAGGACTGATTCTCTTTTTGCACCAGGATAAATTACGAGTGATTACCCTTAAAACGATGAGTTACACATGTGTGAAAGCAGTTCAAGCCAAAGGAGAATCCAATTCATCTCCTGTATTTATAATTAATTATTCTGATTAAGAGCTGGCAGCTGAGATCAAACTTCATTGCTCTTGTTTCACCAGACAGCAGTGCTACTTGCCTATTAAAAAAACACAGTTTAAAAATCCCCAGGAGCTTCTGCAGCAATTTAACCTTTGAGAGGTATGTCCTGTGTTAGCTCAAGATAGTATAAACGTCACAGGTAACTTTTGTCTTTCACAACATAACCACCCATTAAATAAGGATTTGGTTTGAAGGTGCCATATGAAAAAGCATGAAGATGGGTGGTGACATAGAAAAATCGACTAAGCCAGCATTTAATGGACATTAATTGTAACCACCTCTTGATTGCAAAACAAGCACAGAGCTGCTGGTTCACCATTACTTAACCATCTCTGTACTGCAGCTGCTATTTAATTTCTAAGAAACAGCCTGTTCTTAGAGGGTATTCTAAAAAACTCTCACTTTTTATAACAATTTCTGAGAAGCAAAATGCTTTCCACCTGGTCCAGGGGAATAATTGCATTCACTAGCTGCTGTTGTGGCTAAGCAGGTTCCCCATGCTTTCCCCCAGCTACCTGCAGAGTATTAACACCTGCTGGATTTCACTAGAATCACAGTTTCTCTTGCTGAGCTCAGGAGATGCATTTGAGACACTGTGATATGGTTCAGGCAGACCATGGGCCTCAAACTCAAAGGCTTGAGTGAGTGCTGGGCATTTCCAAATTTGGGACTGTTTGCATGCAGTTGGTACCTGTTTGTTTCTGTCTAGGCCTGACTACTCCAGTAATAATAATCTGTCTAATCAAGGCTGACCTCTGTTCTTGGCTGTGCTGCTATCTTCCTGTGTATCCTTGGGCCAGCCACTGTTCCTGCTTCCTGGGAAGGCATTCCTGCCTTGCAGGGTCTTGTGAGGATGCCACCTACTCTTTGCCCACTGCAGTCATGAACCCCATGACAACACCTATAAATGGCAGCTCCAGATTGAACACTGGGGAAGTTCAGGTTAGAACCTTATCACTGTATCTGGTTGTGGCAAGCACTGGTTACTATGCTTACCTGTGTGTAAGCCCTCAGCTAGTCCAAATTGAGACTGAGGAAGCTGCTAGCTGAGCCAGAACTTGGTCTGAGGAATCAGTCCTCCTTAGGCTTTGAAGCAAGGTCTGCACAAGTTTATGTATTGGAAGAACTCACATTATGGCTGTGTACATATAAATGATTGATTTGTGTTTATCTCCACCTTAAGCTAATGTCTCTGGACTCTGCTTGAAGCATGTTTCAGTGGGGAAGGACTCAGCATCTCATGGAACCTGGGGCTGAGGGGCAGTATGTTTACTGATTATGTGTGAGCAGTATGAGTCACAAAATCGTGCCTTGTGCTGAGTTGTATGTCTCGGGAGGGAAGCTCCCAGAGAAATGGTGCAGGCTTTCTAGTGTTGCTCTTCAGGCTTTCTGGACCTCACCTTTGCTTGGGTGGGCAGATCTGAGAGATTTGTCCTGGCCTCCGGGGATGGTGGAGCACATCTCTGTGACAAGGGAGCAGATCAGCTATTTCACAACAGAAAAAAGGACTGAAAAGGTGGAAGTCTACTCATAATCGCTGCAGCTGGGGCTTGTTTGCCTTTGCTGCGCATTGCAGTCTTGTTTGGAGAGCAAGTAGCAAAGTGACTTGAGGAAAATAGAAAGACTGGGAAGCAGAGAGGGTTGACTGGAGTAAAAAGCAAGCAAGACAGCATGAGTAATACAGACGTTAGAAGTGCTTTATAATTAGTTTATAAAAGCTCTCTTCACATCAGCAAAGCACTTTTACTAAAAATCTGTAATGAAAACACAGCAATATTTGTAAGCATTGTATGTTTTCCATTTAATTCTGTTAAACAGCTCCAAGAAGAGCATCTACGCAATGCATTCCCCCCTTTTCTTAGTCCCCCCTGCTCCACATTGTCTGGGCAGTTAAAAGCACTTCAGCTTTACCTCTCTGCCTTAAAGCTCCCTGGTGGAAACCTGTTTGAGGCTGTTCCAAACAACTGGCTGGCCTTCCCGTACAAGCAGCAGCTGACAATATTCTGCCACTGGAGGAACAGCCAATTGTGGTCACCTTCCCTGCAAGAAGGTTTGGTCATCCCATCGACCATTTTTGTAGGTTACAAATGCTGCACCCTGCCCATATATATATATGTATCGGCAAAGCTGGTAGGGGCCTGGAACACAAACCCTATGAGGAGAGGCTGAGGGAGCTGGGGTTGTTTAGCCTGGAGATAAGGAGGCTCAGGGGTGACCTCATTGCTGTCTACAATTACCTGAAGGAACATTGTAGCCAGGTAGGGGTTGGCCTCTTCTGCCAGGCAACCAGCAACAGAACAAGGGGACTCAGTCTCAAGTTGTGCCGGGAAAGGTCTAGGCTGGATGTTAGGAGGAAGTTCTTGCCAGAGAGAGTGATTGCCATTGGAATGGGCTGCCCAGGGAGGTGGTGGAGGCACCGTCCCTGGAGGGTTCAAGAAAAGCCTGCATGAGGCACTTAGTGCCATGGTCTAGTTGACTGGATAGGGCTGGGTGCTAGGTTGGACTGGATGATCTTGGAGGTCTCTTCCAACCTGGTTGATTCTATGATATATATATGGTTGGTTTATTGGAGCAATGCCTAGATAGGGAGAAGTGGCCATGAAATTTGCTTGGAGCTGGTGGCTTGCCCAGTGGAGGTAATGCCAGAGAGGTCAGTCCACAAGGATGTTGGTGCATATTGACTGAGACAATGGATTTGGTTATGAGTGAAATGCAAATTGCTGGGCACTGGTCAAGACAGTTTGAATGACATCACTGCATAAATATGTCCCATTTATTTGTGCCTTAATCTGTAATTATCTGGAAATGAAGTGATTAGAGTAGAAAGCGTCTCCAGGGTGGGGTCTTCTTTCTTCCAGTTTTTCTTCTTGTTTTTCACAGGGGAAGAAAAAAGTCTGAAAACCATACTTAAGCTTAACAGAAGCAAAGATCTGACCAATTTAATACAGCCAGTGACCCAGTTTATCATCTTGTTTGACTGTGGGTCAGGACATGGACATGACTGAAGCATGTGATGCCAAAAGATCTTGTGGCAGGAATTAGCTGGTGTTGTTGCTGAGGTTTGAGTGTTTGGTGGTTTGGTCTGGACATCTTTGGCATTTCATTTTGAAAGCCTTCTCTCCCACTTGATGGTGGTGGGAGAGAAGTTGTGGTTGTAGGTGCATGTGCTCATCTGGAAGGGAGTTACCTCCCAAGTATAATGCCCTTCTAATTCATACTCTGTTTATATACCTGAAGAAAAAGAGTTTTGTCTCATGAGGAGCAGAGGACTTGGGCCAAGATTTTTCAACATGGGGGGAAAACTTGTATGCATTTATATTCATTTTACATTTGGCAAAAATGATTCCCTGACCTTCTCCTAGGGGCTTTCTAAAGTTGTTTGTAACATTTGATTTATTAAGGATTAGCTCCAGTAGGAGCAAGCTCAGCTAGATACTTGGATGAAGCCAAAGAGGATTTAATTCAAAGAGGCAAATATTTCCTGATGATTTACTTTCTAGATTCATTCTTTCAATTTTCCATTTGTGGATTGCCCATGAGCAGATTGCAATATTCCCAAATTGTATGTGTTATTGGAAGTTATTCACCCATTCAATAAGCAAATATTTCTTGGTCCAGAATTTGCTTCTGAAATTGCCAGGGTTCCTGCAGCATAGGGTGGTTTGAGGACCCATGTGGATAGTGCTGGGATATTCAGTGTGTTGGCTGCAGCAGAAGCTACAATCATTACAGTCAAGTAGTTGAAGCTGTGTGCTGTATTGGCGAGTTATAACCCCAGGAGGATACAAACAGATGTGGTTCCCTGAGATGCAGCTAACCTCTGCCTGTGCCCTGCAAATGGCAGCATTTACAGTCTGCTCCAATAACTGTGTTTTGCCAGCATTCATGTTTTCACCAAATTAAATTTTTGCCACATATTTGAGATGTTTCCAGTAGCCAGTAGTCCTGTGGCACAGATGTGTACTTAGGATGTGGAAACACACTGAAAGCAAGTAGTTATTTAGAGAACAAAATGTCCCTGGTGTTTGCTCAGCACTATTTTAAACAAATAGACAAACAGGGATGAAAAAAAAATTCTACTTGAAAGAAGCACTGATGCTGCCCTTTATGTTCTCCTCTCTGGGGAGACAGTGGGATCATGCCACACACGATGGACATTAGTGGGGTCACGCAGGGTGCTGCTGGACAGTGTCAGGGTAATAAGGGGTCACAAGGTGATGGGAAGCTACACAAAGCTGAGTAGCGAGCAGGGGGGAACAGATCTTTATTTACATCATTGTGTGTCCACCCATAAGCTAAGCCAAATGCTCTTCCAGTGTGAGTGCCTCTTCTCAAGACTTCTTGGATTTCACCTTGGCCAAGCTAACTGAGTCTGTAATGATGCTAAAGGATTGGTGATTGCATCTGGCTGAGTACTTGGTCCTGCTTGGACAGGATTTTATCTGCAGGTATTTTGCTTCTGGCTCTCAGCCTGTTTTAGTCCCAGAAAGGAGAGAAAACAGAGCTGTCCAGACCTCTTCTCTCTTTGTGGAAGAGCACACTGAGTGCCTGTAAGTTTGTTGTGAGGTCGTTGCCTGCTGATGTGTGCTTTGCAGAGCAGGCATGAATCACATGAGGATCATTCTGCATCCAGCAAGCTACTTCTTCTTTCAGCTCTCCATTTCCAAACAGGAGACTTTGCGACAAAGAAGAAAAGCAGATTCCTGGCAGCCTGGGAATGCACTTTCCTCCCTGGCGCCTGTGAACTGGAAGAACTATAGCATGTTGTTCTAACAGGTTGATACAAAGTGAATAAACAGAGAGAGATGGGCAGTTTCTGTAAATAGCAGCGTGCTGGCCAGAGAGAAGAGGGATGGGAGAGCGTGGGTGTTAGAAAGCAGCTGAAGAACAAGATGTTCACGTAAAAGCTGTTTGTTTCTTCACAGCACTCGGAGCTTAATACTACCTTGGTGTTAGTCATGGCCTAGAAAATACAAAGTAATCGTGGGAGTTTCACCTTCTAGCCAGACTTTGCACCAAGAAGCAATTCTTCCAGCCCTACACGTTTCTCCCCCTGGCCGTTCGGATGCCCAGGAGCCATACCAGTGGGCAGGTAGAACATCTCCAGGTAGAGCTTAGCAAAGGCAGGTTGTGGTTACAGAGTGTATAAATGATAGTGAATGTGGTTCCCCAGCACTTCTTACCCACAAAAAAATCTTTGTTAGAAGAGGATCAGCATTACTGTCCAAGTGCTAAGTGTACTGGCCATGCTTGTTAAAGGACTGGTGTGGTGTCTGATGGTACACAAAATCGCTACCCACTCACATGGATTGAACATTGGCTATTTCTTCAATCCCTGGTCTATAATTAGCCAAATCTCACCTGAACGGTGGAATAAACCAAGCTGTGCTAAGTAGCACAATGGCACTTAAGGAGAGAGGTAAGGGAAGGACAACAGCCCCAGGAGTCTTGTCTCTCAGTTTCTCCCATGCAGAAGGAGTCTTGAGGAAATGGATTTAAATCATGACGTAACTTCTACATGTTGGCTTAGCAGTTGAAGTGGATATGGGTTCAATAAAGCCCTGATGTGATGAGCAATGGTGGAAGGGACTTAAATGTAGCCAGATAGACCAAAACAGCACCATGTCCAGAGAAGGGCAACAAAGCTGGTGAGGGGCCTGGAGCACAAATCCTATGAGGAGAGGTTGAGGGAGCTGGGCCTGTTTAGCCTGGAGAAGAGGAGGCTCAGGGGTGATCTTATTACTGTCTACAACTACCTGAAGGGGCATTGTAGCCAGGTGGGGGTTGGCCTCTTCTCCCAGACAACCAGCAATAGAACAAGGGGACACAGTCTCAAGTTGTGCCAGGGTAGGTATAGGCTGGATATTAGGAAGAAGTTCTTCCCAGAGAGAGTGATTTGCCATTGGAATGGGCTGCCCAGGGAGGTGGTGGAGGCACCGTCCCTGGGGGTCTTCAAGAAAAGCCTGGATGAGGCACTTAGTGCCATGGTCTAGTTGATTGGATAGGGCAGGGTGATAGATTGGACTGGATGATCTTGGAGTTCTCTTCCAACCTGGTTGATTCTATGATTCTATGTGCTGGGGAACCTGTGGTATGGTAAGTGACAAGAGTCTCAGCTACCAATCTGGGTGATCAGGTGGCATGTGGACCTCGCACTTAGGGACATGGTTTAGTGTTGACCCTTCGGTGCTGGGTCGCAGGTTGGACTGGATGATTTTTGAGGTCTCTTCCAACCAGATTTATTCTGTGATGGCCAATGAAATGCGCAGTTATAAAGTAGTGTTTGTGTTTGCTGCGGGCATCCTGAAGTACCCTCCTGACAGATGGTTTTCCTGCCATTTCACCTGCTTTCACAGGTATGACTACATCGAGATCCGAGATGGGGACAGTGAAGCGGCAGACCTGCTGGGCAAGCACTGTGGGAACATTGCACCTCCTACCATTATCTCTTCTGGCCCCTCTCTTTATATTAAGTTCACCTCGGACTACGCACGGCAAGGCGCTGGCTTCTCCCTGCGCTACGAGATCTACAAGACTGGTGAGTGTCTGAGCTCAGGGCCTGTCTCCCAGGCTGTTTGCCACAACGGTCTTCACAATGCTCTCTTGTAGTTGAGGATTAGAAACATGTCTTCTCTCCCTGGCATGTGTAGAGTTTGTTGGGGCAAGAGGGGATTGTCCCTCTGTTAAGAGTGGATGGAGCTCCCCCTCCTGTGGAGCTGTAATTCAGGGCTGATCAATGACACTGTTTTGACACGGTGTTTTCTCTCTCTGGAAGTGGGATTTGTAACTGGGGAGCTCTAGTTTCCAAGGGACTGCTGTCAGCAGTGCTGTCAAGGGCTGAGACAGTGCCTTTCCAGGCAAATACCAGAGAAACTATTCATAATTCTGTTTAATACTGAACTATTATCGAGGGAAGGCAAAGCTCAAAGGTCTTTTAGTAGTGTTTCTGACTAAATATTTGCCAGAATTGTGTGTCTGGGAAGAAGGAGACTTGGGAAAATAAAACTTCCTCTGTATGTGCAGATGAGAGAGGTGCGCCTGTGTGCCCAGGGAACAGCAGTGTGTTTGGGATGGGGACGTAGGCGCCTGCCCTGTGCCCACATTCCTTTACTGCTACATTGGAAGAAAACACACACATGGCTTTCATGTCATCTCATCCAGCGTGAAAAAAAGCTTGCATCTTATGCAGTAGAAAGTAGCAGAAGATGGTCACTTACCCAGCCTTTTCAAAGGGAAAGCAGGGAGCATATACCCCAGTCCTGGCAGTGTGGCAGGCAGAGGTGCACAGGCAACCTGCAACTCTCTCAAAGGTAAATGCGAATGTGGAGACTCCACTACAAAAATATTGGAATGAGACTTCACAAATTCACTGTGAAATGGTGAGGACAGGAAGTGTCTGGAGGCTCAGGTGGATGAGGAGAATGCTGATGCTGGTGTTTGCCTGGGCTGTGTGACTGCCCACTTAGCTGTTGCAGTGCAGCCAGCTTACCATTGCTGTTTGTTAATGGTTAGGATGCAGATCTGTCATAGAATCATAGAATCAACCAGGCTGGAAGAGACCTCCAAGATCATCCAGTCCATCCTATCACCCAGACCTATCCAATCAACTAGACCATGGCACTAAGTGCCTCATCCAGTCTTTTCTTGAAGACCCCCAGGGACGGTGCCTCCACCACCTCCCTGGGCAGCCCATTCCAATGGGAAATCACTCTCTCTGGGAAGAACTTCTTCCTAATATCCAGCCTATACCTACCCTGGCACAGCTTGAGACTGTGTCCCCTTGTTCTATTGCTGGTTACCTGGGAGAAGAGGCCACCCCCCACCTGGCTACAATGCCCCTTCAGGTAGTTGTAGACAGTAATAAGATCACCCCTGAGCCTCCTCTTCTCCAGGCTAAACAACCCCAGCTCCCTCAACCTCTCCTCATAGGATCTGTGCTCCAGGCCCCTCACCAGCTTTGTTGCCCTTCTCTGGGCATGTTCCAGCACCTCAACATCCTTCTTGAATTGAGGGGCCCAGAACTGGACACAGGACTCAAGGTGTGGTCTGACCAGTGCAGAGTACAGGGGAAGAATAACCGCCCTTGTCCTACTGGCCACACTGTTCCTGATGCAGGCCAGGATGCCATTGGCTCTCTTGGCCACCTGGGCACACTGCTGCCTCATCTTCAGCTTACTGTCTATCAGTACCCCCAGGTCCCTTTCCTCCTGGAAGAGTTTAGTGGTTCATCTTTCTGTGGGGGTCTACTGAGGCCACTTGCCAGCGCGGAGGATTACAAAGAATGCCTGTGTTCAGGTGGAAAGACTGCTGACCCATCTTAGCCTCCTTTGTCTCTTGCACTCTGTGCACATCCCGCCCTAAGCCCAGCAGGCTGTGCAGGGTTGTGCCTGCCCCATGAGTTGGGGCATGAGACCACACGGAGTAAACCGTTGGCTGAGATGGCCGGGCCAAGTGTGGCTGGGGGAAGGGATGGCAGGCAGGAGCCCTGTCTGCCTGGGTGGGAGCCATCAAAGGGCCAAATTCATGGGAAAAGATTTTGTTGCCGCTGTGGGGAAGGGAGAGGAAGCAAGGGATAATCTCAGAGAGAGCAGATGTAGGATGAAGGCTAAGTTTGTGTCCCTCAATATATGTCCCTGCTTCAGACCTCTCAGGTCTGAAGTGGTGTTGGACCTCTTCACCATACATCCCTCCACACCCTTCCATAGGCATACATCCCTTCCAGAAATAGATATGCTTTCTCCCAGCCACAGCCCACAAATCCAGCCTGGCAAGACATGCTTTGGCACTGAAGTGGGGATGAGCCTGAATCCAGAAACACCCCCAGCCTACCGCATCTGACAGAGAGGGTAGTGGGCAGCTTTGAGGCTACCACAGTACAAGCAGACCCTGCCTTTTGTTTACAAGCTGGCAGGCACAGGCAGCGTTTCAGTCTGAGCTGTCAGGGTAGCCAGCAAGAATGTCACTAGCTTTAAAGGTCATCGAATTGTCATTGTCCACATCAGTAAAGATCGAGTGGCTGCAGCTTCTTTCTTTCTTAAAGCTGACCTAAAAACCGTACTATTTTGAGCTGAGCATTTCTTTCTACACCTTTTGCTAAATTTCCCTTATCGTGGTGTGAGAGGAGCAATCTGCATACAAACAACTGCATACCAGTCTTTGAATCCCTTGATGGGTATCAGTCAGCGGTCTGTGGGCTGACAAAAGAGCTGCCTGCCCTGACTGGTCCAACCTCACTGCTGCTCACTTTATGAGTCAGTATGGCAAGGCTGGCCTGAGCTCTCAAGCTTTTGGTATCAAAGTCTCCTCCCAGACTGGTCCATGCTGCTGAAGCCAGCATGACTCCTGTTGATTAGCTGCAGCTTCCTTATGCAAAGCTGATCATTGCTTTTCCTGCTATCAGCCAAACTGTAGACAAAGATGCCAAAAGCAAAAAGAGCCCCACACGAGGAAACTTGTTGTCTAATGCAGTGACATACTTATGTCTCTCTCCTGTCTCTAGATGATAGTCCCTGATTCCGTGTTTAGTCTTTCATATTACTCCCTAGCTTGGTGCTTGTGCTCCTTTCCCTGTTTATTCATTTGTCTTTCAAGCTGCTTGGAATGAAGCACACCCTTATCCCTGTTTGTGGTGTTATGCTGTGATTTGTGTTTGGCCTTATTTTTTGCTTCTGTGTTTTACCCACAGGTTCACACCAGAAAAGCTGGCTGCTTCATTAGATAGTCAATTAAGAGCCTCTCCCGAGTAGCTCTCCTGGTAGGCGCTGCATAATGCAGTGCTGGAATCCTGCTATTACTGCAGGCTGCTGGCCTGACTCCTGTAGGTTAATGCTGAATTGAATAACAAGTCTCCCATTAGTCCTAGGAAGGCTCAGGCTGCCTGGATGAGCAGGAGCAGAAGAGTTTGCAGCTAAGCAGGGTGTCCCAGTAAAACTGAAGTAGAAACCTTTGCAAATGCTAATGCCGGGTTGCAGAGGAGTCCAGCAGCCCTCTCTTAACAACCTCTTTCACCTCTGATAGCTCTAGGCTGCAGATTTCTGTTGCCCATTGTCCTGTCTCCGCAGCCCAGCAGTTTCAAAGTCGCTGTGGTATGAATACGACACAAATTCCCCTTTCCCCAGCCACCCCGAGGCACCTTGACTGTGAGAGGGGCCACTGAACTGGCCGGCTGCAGCTGGAGGCCAGCGCTGAGGTCAGCAATAAATAAGAGGCAACATTGTCTGCCCCACTCACCATGCAAAGGTCTTCCTTAAGGATAGAAATAACTCGCATTTCTGGTGCAGATAGCTTAGTGTGTTAGAAAGAGGGCTCTGTTTCTCTTCGCAGCAGAGAACCCCTGCCACGGCCTCTGTTACTCTCTTGTGGTGGCCTCATTGTGGGCATATATGCTTGAGCTGGCCCTCGTCCCTCATTTGGATCTTTGTGGACCTCAGGCTTCCAGCTAACAGCAGAAACATTGGCACCCTCCCCCGTGCCTCTTCACTGTGTAAATGTTTGCACTTTCTGCTTTTCTCAAGAGGAAAATAAGGCGCAGATGTCCATGCCAGAGAGGTAGAGGCTCAAGGAGACTAGCTCCAGGGGATAATCTTTCCAAAGAGATGACATCCCTTCTCTCCATCCCTTCCCAGCCCCTCCGTGGGGGCTCTTCCATCAGACCTGGAGATGCTGTGGCCCTTTGCCAGAGTGACCGGGGGTGGCAGCTGCAGCAGTGAGGACCATGTACAGCAGCCCCCTGAATGCTGGCTGGCCCCTTGGCAGGCTTTAGGGCAACAGACACAGGTCTCCTGGCAGGTCACTTTTTGGGCCCCAGCTTACAGTGGGTAGGGCCAGCAATGCAAGCCCAGCCCAGCTTGGTGTGACCTCTGTTCCCCACTTAGGCCACCACCAGTGCTGTGGGGGACATGGTAGAATGCTAACCTGCCAAATTGCAGCCATGGCTTTGGATTGCTTTGGATGAGATCACTCTCCTAAGTCCTGTTGTGGCAGTGGGATTAGCAGTGGTGTACAGGTAACATTTGCAGGCCCATCTGAGGAATTCAGAACTATGCTGTCCGTTCCAGAGAGCACAGAAACCTTGACCCTCCACCCGTGGAAAGCTTTGAAAATCACCCAGTTCACAGAGCCAGTGGGTTACAGGACATTTCCAGAAGTGAATGCACAACCTCTCTAAGCTCAAAATGGGATTTCCAGTATCAAGCTGTTGGCATTAAGCTGCGTTGTTGCTAAGAATGTGGGCTTTTTTCCTGCCACTGCAGGCTCTGAGGACTGCTCCAGAAACTTCACAGGCTCCAATGGCACCATCGAGTCCCCAGGTTTCCCTGACAAGTATCCACATAACCTGGACTGCGTCTTCTCCATCATAGCCAAGCCAAAGACAGAAATCCTCCTCCACTTCCTGCTCTTTGACCTTGAGCACGACCCGCTGCAGGCAGGGGAAGGAGACTGCAAGTACGACTGGCTGGACATCTGGGATGGCATCCCTCAAGGTAAGCCGTGGGGTGCTACACTGCTGTCTTCAGCCTCTCCTGATGTCTTACAAAGCTACAGAACTGCGCAGTCTGTGTCTGAACACTTACAGTGTCTAACCTCAGACATGGCTGCAGCATGTAGTCTGCCATCAGAGGGCTCTGTGGCCAGCTGTGGGAATGATGCTGTTGCAGGAAGCTGTGCTTTTAACCCCAAACTACTTCTGTGTTGTAAGCACTGATTTAAAAAGCCCCGTGAGTCACAGTCCAAGAACCTCCTCCAAGGAAGAGCAGTGGGTTCATGCAGTGCTAGAGGACCTCCCTACCCTGTCCCAACACTGACAAACAGAGCAGTTTGGAGCATTCCCCGGCATCTGCAGAGCAACCCCTGCCATAGTGCATATTTCTGCATAGTGTACTCATGGCAGCAGGCCAGTGGATGTAAAAAATAACCTGTTCCCAAAGCCTTTGCTTTACCCCAATTGGTGTTGCTAAGGCTCCCCTGCTGACTGTAGCCCAGCTGCTGGTAACCTGTAAGGCTGTTGGAAAAGCAGATGTTACCTTTACTGCTCTTTCTCTTGCAGTTGGCCCCTTGATAGGCAGGTACTGTGGCACCAAGATGCCCTCAGACATCCGCTCAACCACCGGCGTCCTCTCACTCACCTTCCACACAGACTTGGCAGTGGCTAAAGATGGTTTCTCAGCCCAGTACTACTTGATCCATCAGGAAGTCCCAGAAAGTAAGTTGGAAAGATGTGCATATAACTTAGTTGTGTCACACATATGACTTAGTTGTGCCACCTGTTTTTCCCAGGCCTTTCACTTGACATATGGAAGAGTGATGCAGGCAGGAGCGTGTCCAGGGGCCGTTTCCCCACCAGCAATGCAGACATCTAGGTGTGTTCTGTTTCTCACAGAAGTGAGATTTCAGCAATAATCGCACTTTCTGACCTTTCTTAGACTTTTCAAGTACTCATGAATGCTCAGTACCTGCTGGGACAGTCATCCGTATATGTGCTCAGTCCAAAGGATTTAGGAGAAGACTTCAGCCCAGTGGGTACCAGCAGATTCATTCAAGCATGGGGAAAATACTCTCTCTGGTTTTGAAAATCTTCGTGTCATTAAACTATAAATTGCATTGTCTAATTAAAAAGTGCTTAAAGCTTTAAGAATTTCAACCCCAAATTTGTTTTAGGTCATTTATTAAGGGAGGTGAATTGATGTGAAGTGAGGGAGTAAGCTGTGTGTTCTGAGAATGAAGAGCACTTTGTCTTTTTTGGTAGTGCTCTTTTTGATAATGCTTGCAGGAGGCGAAAGATTCAGTTTGTTGTCCCATGGTACTTTTACATCAGAGCTACAGGTTTTGACCTCTGTTCACAATGAACCCATAATCCAACAGAAGAAGCCTTCAGGATGCCACTTAGTCCCAGAGAAAGAGAGAGAGTCCTTGACCCAGTACTGAAAGCCAGTGATGGAGAGCAGAGTAGAGTAAGGGCTGTGCAGTGCTAGGGCAACTGGGTTACAGGCTCTTGCTCCGTGATTGAATTAGGGATGTTCTGCTGAGGCTATGAGAGTTACAGACAAGCATGAGCTCTTCACCATTACTTATTTCCACACTCAGTTGATCTGTTCTTTAATCCTCTTTCTATTCTATTCGTTAAAAGGATTGGGAAATAAAATGTTAATGATGCATAAAGCTTGAGAAATCAAGCACAAGAGCAGTTAAAGGGCCAGGCCTGTTTTGATTTATGCTGGTGTAAAAGGAAGCTATAATAATACCACTAAGATCTTAACTTGACCCATCATTTCCATCTGGGGTTGACTGGGGCACAAGAAAAACACAGGCAGTTTGGTTTCCAGCAGCAGCACACTTGGGCCCATGCAGCATTTCCTATCAGTGTTTTCTTTGGTATTGTTTTTACACGACAGATGCCAGAAAATGTATGAGATATGCGATGAGATTGAGCTAATTGTGACTTTTAAAGCCTTAGAAGTGGGGAAGCCCCAAACGAAGACATACTAGAATCTTTCTTGTTCTTAGCTGGTTTTAATTCCTGTGGGCCTGATACCACATACAGCTCAGGAACATGTACAGAAATACGTACACATGTGCGTCCATACTCTCACCTGCACACAAAACCTTTGCATCTGCCTGTTCCAGGCCAGCAGCACAGCAACAAGCACCTTTCCATCCTGACTGCCCATACTCTTTGCCTTGTCAGTGATTAGATTTCACCTCCAGCCTTGCAGAAGATAGGGAACTTTGGGACATCTTGGTGGAAATGGAGGAAGGGGAGGGACAGCATTATGTTAAAACTGTGCAGAGGTGCAGGAGAGAAAGATCTGGACTGTACTAGTGTTCAGAGAGCCAAGCAAACATAAAGCTGTCCCATTTATAGCTTTTCAGTGCTATTTGTGAACACAGACAACCTGCAAGATGGTGTGGATCTGTTCATCTTTCCAGGCAGACAGCTTTGCTTGGGGTTAGCTGGGGAGGATAGTTCCTCTTGGGAACAAAGTATAGAGAATGTAAGCTGATTTCTGTGTGTATGTTTCAACTCCAGACTTCCAGTGCAACATACCTCTAGGGATGGAGTCTGGCAAGATCTCCAACATGCAGATCAGTGCCTCCTCCACCTACTCAGATGGGCGATGGACTCCTCAACAGAGCCGACTCAACAGTGATGACAACGGCTGGACTCCCAATGTAGACAGCAACAAAGAGTATCTCCAGGTATGCAGCCTTGCCACTTCCCTCCACCAAATGGAGTGTCATGCTGTTGAACTGACCCGTGACATAAGGCTTGTTGAATTTTCTTATTGCCTCTGTGACTTACGGAGAGCAAGCAGCAGGGAGCTGCAGTGTCTCTGTGAAATGCAACAAGCTGGCTCTTCCATTAGCATGCCCCCGTCCCTCTCCCACCACCTCCTTCCTGTGCAATACTCTAATGGGCTTTCCAACATACTGACAGAGACTGAGGGACCTCTGCCACTTACAAGGGCCACTGACTCTGCCACTGACCTGAGCACCAAAGTCCTCAAGGGCCATGTGGAAAAACAACTAGAGTAACACTTATCAGTGATGTGGGGAGCATGAGAGGGCTAATGTCACGCAGAAGGCTGACAAAGCAAAGGCTTTCCCTGAGAGCTGGTTAGAGCCACAGCCTCTGTCCACACAGGGCTTCCAGCTGTCTCACATTGCTGTGAGACACTGCTTGCTAAAGGGCAGTAGGAACGGGAGACAGTGAATGTCACTGCCTCTAGCAGACATCTCATTCTTCATTCATGGCAGTATTACCAAGCCAGCTCTGCTGACCTTTCTCAACCCATGCTGTAAAAAAAAAACCACAGCCAGGGAAAACAGCAGCACTTGCTAATTGGACATCATGCTTTTATTTTACATGGAAAAAGTCATCCTCTGTCCTGCTTTAATGGACATGAGCTTCTGTGCAAACCCTGTTACTTGGTCTGAGGCAGAAAGTGGTCTTTGTAATGGTCTGACATAGACAGGAATCAAAATCCTTGATTACTTTAGTCCCATGGTCCTAATCTGCTGAAGTCAGCCCGGGGAGCTTGTGCCTGTTTAAATGTGGACCCACAGGTGGGATGAGGCAGAGTGGATTCACACATTTTTCAGAGACAGAGAAGGAGCTAACTATCCAGCCTGAGCTCTCAGCTGATCACTGCTCTCTCTATTGTCCCTTTTTCCCCTGGACAGGTGGACCTCCACTTCCTGACTGTACTCACAGCCATTGCCACACAGGGTGCCATCTCCAGAGAAACCCAGAATGGCTACTATGTCCGTACCTACAAGCTGGAGGTCAGCACCAATGGGGAGGACTGGATGATGTACCGACATGGGAAAAACCACAAGGTAAAGACCTTTTTGTCTCTTTTGCATGCAGCTTGGTGAGTCCTGTAGCTGATGAGAGGGAAGAGAGCAGAGAGATTTACAGACCTCGAGGGTTTAATCTGTAAGGTACCCTTTTCTCAAAGACTGCTGATGCTCTGAGCAGAAATAGTTTTTTCTCCCCTGCACAGCAATGAGGAAACACTATTTCTTAGAAAACCTGGCTGCTATTGCATCTTTCGTGGTAGTGAGAGTATGTTCTCTGACTGTAAATGAAAGAGAAAATGCTTTCACAGCCTGTGTTTTGCCATACAAGATTCAATGAGCTTTTATGGCCATTGCCCCGTCTGCATGCTGGGTTAACAATCACAAAACCACATGAAACTGTAGTTCAGAAGTTACTGAAGCCTGGAAATGAAAGGGCAGAAATCCTAAGAGAGGATCACACCATCCCAGAGAGCAAAATGAACAATAAATAATGAGGAGCAATTTGGGCTGCCAGAGCCATGGGATCTGCACTAGCAGACACCGTCAGCAAGTGTACATTGAGCCCTGGGAACTCTTGCATGCTCTCACAGTGTTTCTGGGAGGCACACAGATGGGAGCAAGGGGGAGGGAGTGTCAGTATGGGTGTTCAGCCCTTCCAAATCTTGTGGGTACTGCTTGTGCAGCCAGGGAAGGCAAGCTCAAGGTGGTCCAAATGGGAGGGAGGTTAAGGCAGCCATGGAGTCAGACTGGTCCTGTTCTATCACCTTTCTTTGTCATGTGGTTGTCCTCTGGTTAAAGGCATCTCAGAAATGCCTCTTTAATGTGGTTCTCACCACCACTTGCAGCTCAAGTCTTCCTCATTGATGTGCCATTGTTTGTCTATGGGAACTCAGTGTCTGGGGCCCCTGTACATACCTCCCTCCATATGCACGTCCTAGCAATTTCAGCTTGCTCAGCACTTCTGCTAAATTAAGTGTCCCCTCCATTTGCTGTCACAGGCACTGCTGGCATGAAATGCAGTAGCCTGCCTTGTCCAGGATTCATCCAGACATTTCCTTCCTTTCCGGGCCATGTGATTTCAGCTTCCCCACAAGTGTGTCTCACGGTTCAAATTTACTCTCCTTCCCAGAATGAGTCCTCTTTATGTAGAGGCCCCTAGCAGGCTCTCAATATCGCCAATATTTGCAGCATTTAAGTTCCTTGCATGCCATTGAGGTGGTGTTAGTCCTATTTAGAGGAAGAGAAATGGAGGCACAGGGTGGCCCATCACCCCATAGGAGCAGCCAGGCTCCTTCAGACCTTCGAGTGCGCTGGCTCTGGGGCTGCAGGTCATGGCAGAGCTCATGTTATAACCCTGACATGGTGACCATGTGCACCAGCACATGTCAAGGGTCTGTGCTGTCCCAGTACCCACTGACCACAGCAGGTCTTTCTGTGAACCAGAGCTATACCTCCTCACCCAGGGCACCCTGTGGAAACATGTGAGTTTGAGATCTTGGTGGAACTGTTTCTAGAAGCTGAGGCAGGTGGGAGATTTGCAATGCACTGGGCAAAGAGATAGGCTGAATACATGGTTCAGTGCTTCAAATAACTACTGGTGATAAATTTACCTTTTGGAACCTAACTGGGGTGGAAATCTGGCACAGAGAATGGTTTGTCAGAGGAGAGTAAATGTTGCATTCTTGCAGTATGCAAACCCTGAATCCCTCAACCAGGATGGAGCAGGACAGCATAGCTCGTTTCAGTGCTGATGGGCCAGTCTATGTAACTCCAGCAAGACCCTAAAGCCCAGCTACTCTCAACCTGAGGCAGTCTTATAGCCACACGAATTGCCAGCATTTCAGGACTTGGTCCTTAAATCCTACTAGCTTTTCTCTGTTCTCCATTGAAAAGAGTTAAAATAAAACCTCTAATTTTTTACTCCTTTATTCCAATCTCACTTCATTCTCATGTTCTGGTTTCAATTTAGCAGACACTTCCCAAGGCTGGAGGATAAGTAATTGTTTTTTGGTGGTTCGCCTACCCCTTGCATCCGGCTGACTGCTTTTCCTCCCTGCCAAATGACTGGCCACCAGCTGCTGAGCCACAGCGGGGCCAAGGCAAAGCCCCTTGCTCACAGGCTTGGTGCTGGGGGGTTCTGACCCTCCATTCCCCATTCACATTAATCCCTGCTGCTCCTACGTTAGGCAAGCTCCCAGATGTCTATATTCAAGGTGCAGATTCCTCCGTGCGTCAGTGCGGTGCTCCACAGGGTTGAGGCTGCAATGGTGGAGTGAACCATGCCAAATAGATTTGTCAAGTCTGCCGCAGCTTGATTTGGTGCCATGAGGAGTGGGGAGGGAGGGGAGGTGGTGTACAGACAGGGACTCTATTCCTCTATATACATACAGATACACACACACATATATATATATACACGTACATATTACATATATATATACGCACACACACACACACATATATATATATATGCACATGAACGCTTAAACATATGGGGTGTACCAAACACTGCTCTCAGTTTCTGTTGGTTGCGTGGGCCAAAAGCAAAGTCCTGCCATGTTATAGGTGGGTCAGCTAACACATCTTTTTCAGGGAGCTAAAAAAAAAACCAGTGAGTGCAGGAGGGCTGGGGAGGGCATGATGCTCTCTACAGAGTCTGAGGAGCTCTGACTTCCTCTCTTTTGCCCTACACTTCCCTTCCATCCAGTGTTTCAGAGGAGAGTGGGGCCAGGGTGTTTCCCTGCAAAACGTGACGGCTCACCTTTGAGACCCAGAGCCCTGGCACTCATAGCAAGGGAAACAGGAAAGGCAGGATGAAGCAGAGGAAAACGAGATTAATATATGCTCATAGCAGACAAGGCTGGCTGGACTGTTTCCGTGCTAAGCACTGCTGCACTTCTGAGGCGGGAAGGCAGCAGCAGGTCTACAGACAGGAGGAGAGGAGCCCCACACTCACAGCTTCCCATTCCTACCCCATTCCTGCTAGACCTTCCCTCTGCCTAGCAGTCTACTCCCCACAAAGCCCAGCCTAGGACACTTTGGCCATCTCTCTGTCCAGAGGGTGATGCTCCATCCTTGCCTGGGACATGGGACCAGGGTCAGAGGCTAAACCAGTGGCATAATCAAAGGTGCAGATCTGTCTTCCTTTGTGTCCCCCAAAGAGACAAAGAGGAGAACAGCTACTGCTTCATGTTGTGCCACATTCACCCCTTACTATCTTCCAGCATGTTCAGACGGGACAGGACCAAACAGCCTCTGCCCCATAAAGGCTGTTCTGGCTCTTGTCCTCCCTGTTGCATCCTCTTCTGTGTCATCCCAGGTCAGCAGCCCCAGAGGTTATCTTCCAGACACTGGTGTGCACATTAAGATCTAATCTAGCATTTTGCAAATGTCTGAGGAAGGAAAAGAGCACCTGGCAGGATCCAACCTTTTGTTATGGGCCATTCTCTTCAGATAAATTCAGCTATGAGGATTTTATCAGAAAACAAAGTACTCATCCATTCTGATCTACATCCTTCTTTGTAAGGTCTCGGGTTCCAGCTCCCATGTGGTCACAGTAATCACAGAGATCAGCTCGTGGGGATCGTCTGGCTGGGGGTTGGGATGGATTTCAGCATTTAGGGTGGGTTGGGACTGTGATGAATGCCCTTACTGCCTCCATTGTGCTGTGTGTGAAATAGGAGGATGCAACTGAAATGTATGCTTTTGAGAACCAGTAGAAGTCAATGGATAAGAAATGGCAGCAAGATCCAGCTAATGTGTGTTTTCCCTTTCCTGCTTTGGTGACTCTGTGTTTGCTATGAGCTAACCTTTTTGGGTGGCATCTTGCCTCCACCCAAAAAAGCAGTTTGAATTACTGCAAAGAGCTAAATATCTCAGCTGTTTGTGGAACTGGGTATGTCAGAGATATTTGGTTCTGGCTCTTTGGAGATGCTTGTGCATTTCCTTAGAAGCATTCCTCTGTCCTTTCAGTTCCTAATGAGGTCTTCTGTATTCACTCACCTAGGGAGAGAGAGAAAAGCTTTCAGTCCTGTGGCTTCTTTATCTGAAAAACTCAGGAAGAGCTTGCCAGAAGGCCATAAGTGCCTTTGCACAGAGACATCACGGTGCAGAGTATTTGTCCAGAAACATCCCCAGGTCCCAGCCTACTTCTGCTGCATTTGCAGGCAGGACAAAAGACATCAGGCTTTGGGAAAGGCGGCCCTGCACATTCATCTTTGGTGCAGTACCAGGGGAGAATTACAGTCCTGGCTTTCCTAGCAAGGCTGCAGCTTTGTACTTCTGGGCCTGATATCTCCTTTGCAGGCCAACAGAGTGCCACTCCTCCTGTCCCTGGTGACTCCTGGATCTGAGTGGAGCCTCTCAGAGACACAGTGCTAGCAAGCCCAGCCCAGCACACTGTTCTTGCCCTGATGGCTATGCAGAGTATCATTTTTATTTTACTTCCTTGTTTCTGGATTTAATAAATCCAGAACTATACACCCTCTGCTTGAGCCAGAATCCTCCCACCATCAAACATGCCCCATTTTATGCCTCTCCTATCTGACAAAGAAAATAATCTCCCCTACTTTTCTCCTTCATGCTTCTCTGTCTAAATCCTGAAGCCCTAATCCTGTTAGCATGCTCTGTTCCAGGGCTCTGTCTCCACGGGAGTAACATAATCCTGCAGTAAATCTAGTGGGTCCGGAGAGACACATACATACAGACAAAAGCAGAGCTGCTGCCATCCTTGGCCTTCTCCTCTACCTCTTTCAGCCACTTTCTATAGCTCCCCAAGAAATTGCACAGTGTCCAAGATGCACAATAAATAAAGCAGGAGAGAGGTTACCTCCTGTCCCCTCCCTGACTTAATGGCACTTTTTGTTTCCTTGTCCTTCACTCCAAACTGCTGTTGGCACAGTTCCCATACCCACTGTAACACAGCTTCAGAAGCACCCCCAGCACCTCATGGCAGTTCCAGTGTGTCAGAAATACAACTTTTAAGTGTTGCTGTGGAGCTTGCATGTGCGTGCACATGGAAAGCTTGCCCAGTCCTCCTCTAGCCTAGGCATATCTCCCACCACTTGCTTTCTGCAGCGAATTAATTAAGCAGGTCAGCTCTTATCGATTATCAATTTAATTTTACATGTAGACCTGCCGACTGCACTGAAACGGAAGTAAACATAAAGTATATTGGGAGGGGATGGGCAGCTTTCCGATGCAGCAGTGAAAATTAGTTCCCTTGATTGCTTCTTGGAAGGTGCTTTTAATTAGTTAATGGTTTTCCCATTCGTCTCCTGGCTCCATCGCCCTCCGGCGCCTGCGCACGTGTGCTCTCTGCTGAGGATCTGACTCCCTGCGTTACAGCCAGATATTTTTTTTTCCCCCTGATGGTGTAAATTACTGTGAGTTCTTCTACTCGATGGTGATATGTTGATTTACACCATTCAAAGTCTTGGCTCAAAATATGTGCTGAGTGGGACGGGAAACAGATAGGATGGGAGGAATAGCAATGTTCTATTTTGGTAAGGGGGAAGAAATCTTTGCTTTCTTGGCGCTCCCAATTTCACACATTTTCCTGCTAGTTCTTCCTATTCCTTGAGTGCTAATTTGAGGCAGGATGTAGAGCCTGTTCAAGTCAATGGGACTCTTTCCACATTGTGCAGGCTCTGGGGTCAGCATTTTCAGTGCAGAGAAATCATACACTCAGGGACAGGCCCTGGTCAGCAGCATCAGGAGACCTGCAGGCTCATGATGCTTTGGAAAGGATGAAATCTAAGCACACAGAAGGACCCCACTTCTCTAATAGCACTAAGTACCTGTCCTCTGAAAATAGCCTCTTTCTATTATGCTGAAGAGGGTGTGAAGCAACGACTGACTAGGATTATGTAGGGCTATTCAGAAGCAGGATTTACTGGGGCAGATCCTGCCAGTGCAGCTGATGTTAGAGCTGGAAGTCAGGTGCTGTTTCTGACTTCATAAACTGGCAGTCTGGAGTGTCAAAGTTTCGCTCAGAGTTCTGTAGCTTGTTGAATGTGATCTAGTCTGGGGAAATTAATCCCCAAATCCGAAGCAGAATTGAGGTTGCTGTCCTTGGAAGCAGTGGTTGGGACTAAGGTAGTGTAAAAGATGCTTTCAGCAATGCATGGATAAAGTTTTTGGGCACAGTCCTGCTTCTGCTTTCTGTCAAGCTTGACTTTGCAAAAGTCGTCAACAAATTACGCTGGTGTAAATTTGGATTCCGGCCTCTGATACTCTTATGTGTGAAGTGAGCTAAAAAAGAACAAAACTGGGAATAAGTAAATCCAAAAAGAGCAGCAAACTTTGTCAGTGACTGTTAAACATGCTGGTCCATATGCAACCTTTGGCTCGTGGAGTCTTCAAATTGCCAGTTCTGGGAAGGAAAGAGAGATTGCCAGGAGAAAGGCTTCGCCGGGCTTGGTGGCCCCAGCAGATGCCCAGAGCCAACATCAGGAGCAGCCCTCTGGGACAGAGGGACCTTTGGGCTGACCTGAAATGCTGCCCTTCGTACTAAAATAGTTGCACCAGCTGAGATAAACATTTCCTGTTCTCGGGTGTTAGGTTCAGAGGTAAGGTGTTGTGTGTCAGTTTCTGTGTTGACACAAAGCTGGAGGCTTTGCTGTGGTGTGGAAATGTATCCTTTCAGCCTCTGTGTGTGTGTTCTCCCAGAGTTACAAGATACATACATACACACACGTGTGCCTGGAGAGTGCTTCACAGTAGCCACTCTGCTTACAGCCCTCCTGCTGGAAAGAAGGGTATTTGGTGGCTTCTGAGCAAGGAAAACGATGGGAAGTGAGGTCAAACAGGATAAAATAGGATATTAAAAACACATAAACCATGCTGTGTTGCTAAACAGTAGCAGCATGATATATATTCTCCAGATTAGCATTTCTGCTCAAGTTCACATCGACTCTAAATCCCAATTACCAGCCAGATTTGCAACCAAGGCCCTCTGTGTGGTGGCTGCTCCCTGCCAGCATCCTGGGCTGGACAGAGATGTGCAGCGGCAGCCCAGAGCTGGTTGTGCTGCTGCTAACAGCCACTGTCCCTGTGCAAACACCCTCTGCATGCCCTGGCTTGCCGGATCCTGGGAGAAGAGCAGTAACATGTGCTGTCTGCAGGTCTAGAGTGATGGGAGGTTTATAAAACACTTTTTAACTGCTTTTCAAGGCAAAAGGCCAGGATACAGGCTCATCCCTTATTCTGTCCTGGATTGCAGGGATCTGCAGTTGAATTGTTTCACGCTAGCCTCCAACAGAAGGAGATTGGTGCCAGAGATTACACTTCCCGGCTTTGCTCTAAGATAAACTTAGTGGAAGCTGCTGTGCTTAGCACAGCATATGCAGGGTAGGAGCCTGCAGAAAAGCCAAGCCAACAGCTTAGTGCAGATGCTGCTCCTAGCTGAGAGCAGAGAATGCCCTAGCCCTGTCCTGAGAACCTGTGGACAGACTGTCCTGAGAGGGAAAGTGGGTAATGCGCTTAGTCTCGATCTGTGAGCTTTGGTGCTTTTTGCCATGAGCAGAAAAATGACTGAAAATTACCCTCAGATTTGGTATTTCCTTTTCCTCCCTTTTCATTCCCTACTATGTCTCTGCAGCCTCAAGCAGAAACACAAGTATCCAGTCCTTGTCCAGCCTGTTAAAATAATGGGCGGGAGAGCTGGATCTAACATCCATCTGGTAGTCATTGATTGTGGCCATCTGGTAAGGCAGCAGTCCTTTCATATCATGCTGGATCATAAACTCTTCCAAAAAGCTGTCTCTGTGCAGCAGGCTGCGTGTACACAGGAGAGACAGGGGTGAGGAGCTGGCTGGGACAGCAGCTTGTTGCCCCAGGCAGAGGTGACATCCTCCCTGCTCCTACCACTGCTTGCACAGCAGAGCTTGGTGAGAGGACACGTCGGGACATTAGCCCATTTACTTGCAGAGGGGAGGCAAGGTGTCGCACAGCATCCAGGGGCATACGGTCTTTTGCATTGGAGTGGCTCTAGATTTGGGGTTGTGTTCAAAAGCAGCTGTGACCTGGTAGTCCAGGGTGCTATGGTGTCTCATGAGAGGCAGAGGTCCTGGGTCCCCTGCCTGATGAGTGAATCCACCATCCACCATGCTGTCCTGCTAGTGGCTCAGCTCTCCCTGACTGTTCTTGGGTGCTCCAGGCTGGCCCCGCTCAGAAAGCCTCTTCTCTCTTTTCTTTGCTCGGATAATTTCAGCTGTTGATCTGGTCATTTCTTTCTGCCTGGAAAGAACATAACAGCATTTGTGTCTCTTCCTTGCAGACATTTCAGGCCAATGAGGATGCTACAGAGGTGGTTCTCAACAAGATCCACAGCCCAGTGCTCACACGCTTTGTGCGAATCCGTCCGCAGAGCTGGCACAACGGCATCGCCCTGCGGCTGGAGTTGTATGGCTGCCGTATCACCGGTGAGGGTCCCCTCCTCCTTTTGGTCTCACCTCTCCTCTCTGTCCCTCTGACCGCCTGTCCTGGGGTGCTGTCCCCTGCAGCTGTCATGGCTGCTTCCAGTGGGAACAGTGATGCTACAGAGGCATCCATACCGAGGATTGTGCCTGGGAGGACAGTCCCTGGAGGCAATAGAGAAGCACCCAGTGCTGATGGTAGTTTAGTGCCCACTGCTTAAACCTGTGGGGGAAAGCATGAGGACTCCCTTCAGCCACCCCATCTGTTCACAGCCTTTCCTTCCCTGCAGATGCGCCCTGCTCCAACTTGCTGGGAATGCTTTCTGGCCTCATCCCTGACTCGCAGATCTCAGCCTCTTCCATCAGAGGCTACGACTGGTCTCCCAGCATGGCCCGCCTGGTGAGCAGCCGCTCGGGCTGGTTTCCCCGCATCCCCCAAGCCCAGCCTGGGGAGGAGTGGCTGCAGGTGGACCTTGGCATCCCGAAGAATATAAAAGGTGTCATTATCCAGGGAGCTCGTGGCGGGGACAGTGTGACCACCACTGAGTCCCGCTCCTTTGTGAAGAAATTTAAGGTGGCTTACAGCATGAATGGAAAGGACTGGGAGTTCATCCAGGATCCCAAAACAATGCAACCCAAGGTAGGCACTGCCCGAAGCAGCCACAAAGAGAGATGTGTTGCTGGCTATCTTCAGTCTTCCTGATGAGGTCTTGGAAAATTTGCTTTCTCTCATCACAGAGACCTTGGGAGTTTGGGTTGTCACTGTGAAATCCCAAGATGTGTCCCCTGGTCCTGCTCCTAAACTGTAGTGGGGGCTGTAGGTTTCACCTTGCCCCATGGATGGCAATTTCCCTTCATATCTTATTGTCGACTAGGCCTGGGGATATGGACATCACCTTCTGGTCCTCCCAGCTTCTGCAGGTCAGAGCCCACAAGGTGATGGATTTGATGACATTTGACACAAACTTGTGACTTACACCCTCTGGAAGAGGAAGATGAATCACAGCTTCTCAAAGAGAAGTTTGCTATATCTGAAGTCTCTTGTGCCACAACAGTGTGACTCTGAAATTCCCTGTACTTCCCCCAGGTCATTGGAGCTTCCCATACTCTTCCTGCTCAGCAGTATGAGAGTGGCAGGGGGTTTGAGGAATAAATAGATTATCTGCTACTGCCTGTTCTGTTTTCATACACACTCATCTGCTTCTGAAAATTTGCATAGGTTATATTTTTTTCTGATCCTACAAATGAATCTTAGAAAGTCTGATGCTATCTATAGCCCTCTGTTTATTCCCCAGAGACTTGAGTTCATGTATATAATCTGTAAAGCAGCACTACTTGGACTGTGAGAAAAACTGAGCATTTACACTATCCTAGAACATGCAGTAGCTTATTTGTTTGCCAAAGGACAAATCTGATCTTATTTATATGTGAAGTTAGTGGACATTCCCCAAGCTTCCCTTGGGGGGTCTGGACCAGAATCTCACCCCTGGATATAAAGCAGAGACCAAGAGAGATTGTGCAAGTTTCTTAGAAACAGCCTGTCTGGTTCTTTTGAAACTGAGGAGAAGCAGCTCAGTTTCTTCTTAGCTGGACTTGATGGCCCAGAGTTGGACAGCTAAACTGTGGCTGTATCCTGCCAGATCCAGGTTACCAGGTCTGGTGGAGAGCATGTGGGATGCACGCATAACTTGCCTGTTTATCTCTCTCTCTTTCTCTTTAGCTTTTTGAAGGCAACATCCACTATGATATCCCTGAAGTCCGGAGGTTTGACCCTGTTCCTGCTCAGTACATCCGAGTGCACCCAGAGAGGTGGTCCCCAGCAGGAATAGGAATGCGCCTGGAGGTGCTAGGCTGCGACTGGACAGGTAGGAGCCCCTGCGACTCTGCCCACTGGTTCCACTGGCACCACAGCAGGCACTCCACCATCAAGGGGCAAGCATAAGGTCATTTCTCTTCCTGCTCTGTCCCACCTCAGGGCTGTGCCGTGACAGGGAAACTGCAACCATGAAGTGGCCTGACCCCATCCTTTAACCTCCATCTTAAAAAGAGCTTGCCTTGATGTGTGATGTAGTAACAATGTTTGGACCCAATCCAAGCTTTTACACAACGCTTCATGCAAGATTTGTCCCCAGCTGTCATCTTTCAGATCTTTTATCTGGGTTTTGTGTAGGCTTTCCCAGTCTGTGTTAGATAATGTTTGAGCTTTTTAATCCAAATGGATAAAACAAAAAGTAGGAAGAGAAGCAGAGATGCAGAAGAGAGATGCAGTGACCAGTAGAGGTATCTTAGACTACAACAATAAGGCTTTGTTGTAAAAACAACTGCCCTCTCTTATTGAACCCTATGTGGAAATCCTTTTGCAGACTGTTTGGGGGATTTACCTCTACAGCACCTCTACAATTAATTCTACAACATCTCTACAACATCCCAAAGACCAGTAAAGTTTGTTCACGTTTGCTAACCTGTTTTTCACAAGCAGTGTGCCTTGCAGCCACCATTGTTTGTAATAACACAAGTGGAAACTGTTTTAACGTGCTCACTAGGATCAGTTGTGTCTCTGAGGCTCTGGTGATTGACTACTCCATAGTTTCATCCCCCAAAGCCAGAAATGCACCCAACAGCTCACTGGTTCTGGTGCTAGCTTTTCAGTGCCAAGGGCCTGTTGCCTGTTTTCTTAATCTATTTTATTTTTTAATAATCTGCTTAAATCTGAATCTGGTGTCCAGATGTCAATGATGAAAACATATGATTAGAAATGTATCTGTAGAAGGCATTTTCTTTCATTCTAGGAAGCTTAAGAGACACAGAACTTTCTTCCACCCCTTTGCAGAGTCTTTACTACTCTTTCTTCCTGTAATATGCTGTGAGATTCATTACAAAGACTTAAGAACAAATCAGTCAGCACACATACATGCAATTAATAATGGTCATTTGTCAACTTGGCATTTGTCAAAGACAAATCTCCTCTTGGACTGAGAATCCATTGTAAATTATCTAAACTTTAAATCTTACAACATCTCTGGGATGCTGCAGAAGAAGCAGGTGCCATGGCTTTCATGCAAGAGGTGGGAGCTGAGGTTGTGTGCAGAAGTGGTTGGGCAGCTCCTACATCACTGGTTCCTGCAGCTGCTGGGGGTCTCCAGCTGTCAGTTCTCTGCAGGCTGATGCATCAAATTCCTGCATCACTGCTTTAAAAGAAGACGGTCACTCAAGACCTCCAACCATGCACAGGTCAGCCCTTCCATTGCTCTCCTCTAAACAGAGAATAAGAGGAATTTGGCACTCTCAACTTCTTGTCCTATTTTTAGTCCAGTTTTTCTTCTAGAGCTATGCCCATGCTCAGTTTCAATATCAGCAGCAACAGACCATGTTTTTTTCCAGGCAGGGTGCTTTATGGTCAGTTCCCAGCGTGGCTGTCTAATTATTTGCACATTGTAATGTTTAAAACTCACCTGCCAAGTCATAAATATTTGTAGCTTTATTGATCTACAGGCATTCAGCTTTGTAATCAGAGCAGGGCTTGTAATCTTGTGGATTCACCATGTTGTAAAAAGCATTTATATCCCTGAGGCAACCTGGGGAGCAGAGATAGCCCATGGCATTATCTGCATGCTAAATCCAGGCTTGGCTACATGTTGCAGTCCTTAACAACATGAAGATACTGCCCTCCTATACTGGAAGGACTCAGATGCCTGACACACCTGGCTGTGAAAACTTGGGCATTTGCACTTACTTTGGAACAATATTGAGAGATGGATTAAAACAAGCTGACTGAAAGTATTTTCAAGTGAGGGTCTAAGTCCATGTGTACCTTGCCCAGATGTTTCTACTTCTTATCAGCAACGAGTCTTTTAATTACTGAGTCAAACAGGTAACTTAACAGCAAGTGGACTCGCAAACTAGTTGGCTAGTAACTAAAAAATGGGGAAACAAGCAGTCAGCAACTGGCTTCTTTCAAAGACCTGCCAGAATTTTTCCTCTGAAGAGTGGAGATTGATGAATGTTCACTTGCAGCTGTTTTTTCTCTCCTTTGAAGTTCCAAACATCTGGTTTTAATTGCTCAGTGACTTTGCATTTTGATCAGCAGTTACCACTAGTTGCATAGACACTCGCTGGGCCAGGAAGAGAGAAAGCAAGCAAGACCTCTCTCTCTTTCACTTTCTGTTTCACACATCATGTTGTCCTCCCTGCTGTTTCCATTCTCTCCTCTAACCATCGTATTGCAGCTCTGCCATGGTAACTGATTTTTCAAGCTGTATTTCTGTGGCCTGTCCAGGGCAACGCAGCTCTGTTGATTTATATCCGCTCAGCATCTGTGTCCCGTATGGGACTTGGCTTTCAAGGTCCTTCCACATCGTCACATTTCAGCTATAAATCTCAATATACAAGAACAACAACCTGAAAAAAATGTACCAGCTCTAAATAGCTTGCAGCTTTTGATATGTTGCCTTCACCTGCTGCTTTTCTTTTCTTTCTTTATGACGTTTTTCTGTGTCTGGCTGCTTGCAATTTGCTTCGTGGTTGCATTTGGAGTTTTATGGGGTTGTAACAAACTTGAGCTTACAAATCAAAAGACTTTGAGGTTATTTGGTATTTCATCCTGAAGAAAATGCAGCCACTGGGAAAAAAAAAAAAAAACTCAGAGAATTTATGTGCAACATGTTTAATTACAGGAAAATAAAAAGGGTAGAAAGGAGCCAGTAGAAAATATTCAGCATATTTAGCCGTTTCCTCCTGCTTCTGGCTTTATTAAATGATATCCTGAAGGGTGCTGACAAAGAAACACAATCACACATAACTGAGCAAGCAGCCTCTTTTAAAAAGTAGAAAGAATCAAGCCTGCTGTACTCCAGTTAATGCACTCATAAAAGGAGAGACTGCTGGAACCTAATGTCATTTACTGTTGATCTTAATATGCTTCCCTTTCTTGCTTAAATTTTCCCTGACACCTGCTTGGAGGTTGTTTCACATGGGCCTTGTTGGAGAGAGGGAAATTGGACAGAGAGCCTTTGAAAGCACAGTCAGGAGCCTGGAGTGTGAAACCAGATGCTTTCTGCAGCGAGCCAGAGCACGCTAGGGTCCGTTTGCAGTTGCATCATTTGTGGGTTTAAGTGGTTTGTTTTATACATTGGCACAATTGGTGGGAATGTTTTGTGTGTGTGTGTGTGTTTTTAACATGTTGTATGCCTTTATGAAAGAAAAAGATGTTCTTATCTGTGACCTTTCTTATCCAGTAATGACAGCTAAGCAGCTTGGCAGGCAACACTAGTGTAGATTAAAAAATTAAGAGGAAAAGTAGCATGTATGTCTAGAGGAGAGCCTTGCCCAATGGGAACTCTAAATCAGAGGAACTCCCATGTGGAAACAGCCAGTTCACTTGAAGTTCAAACCACGCTGACAGTGGAAATTTAATGATATTCTTGTTCTGCCTCTTTCTGTCTTTTGCTTGTTCTCTCCTACCTGCCCTTTTTGGGTTCTCTGTTGCAAATAGCATCTCTGATTTTTTTTCAGATGTAAAGCCCACTGCAGAGACACTGATGCCCACTTTGAAGAGCGAGGAGACCACTACTCCATACCCAACTGATGAAGAAGCAACTGAGTGTGGTGATGGCTGTGGAGAAGAGGAGGGTATGTATCAGAGCAGCACATCTTTATGTCAATAAATGATGGGTCAAGAGCTAAACAAATGCTCTTATTTTCCCATTATCTCTCCTGTACATGGGACTGACTCCTGGAAAGATTCAAGTAATATTATTACTGATAGAAAAAAAATACTAAAAAGGCCTGCCAAAATCTGATAAGTTACATCAAAGAAGATGCAAGAACAAGAGATAGCAGCTAATTCAGTCCCTTGGGTACAAGACTGGAAGAGCTGCTCTCCCAGCTTCTTTATGTGACCTGGAGAAACTTGATGCCCTGTTCAGAGCAATCCCATTCCAGATCCCTTTATCTGGTTGTCATAACTTTAGGGGAGAGATGCAGACTGCCTTGTATGCAGGGCTCCTTTTGCAAAGGTCACAACTGGGAATAAATCATGACATGCAGAGAAAAAGGATGTCCTTCCTGAAGGACCTATCTGCTAAGGATCATTTTCCCTACTATCAGTTGCTTAAAATTTAGAACAGTCTGGGCTCCTTGTGCAGGCAGCAGAGAGAAGGGAACATTAACTCCATGCAGTTCATTATTCTGGTCTTAGATGGCTGTCAGAGGTACAGGGAACAGTTTTGTGTCTGTGATATTTGCTTTCCTCTTCTGACTATGGAAGAGACTGAATGTTACTTTAGACTACATGCTGTGCTTGTTAAGAGGCAGTGCTGGAGTGGACTAATTTTCTCAGCCTGAGATGTCATATTCTGCTCCTTGAAATTGGGATGTCAGCATCTAAAGCTTGTCCAGAGTAAGGGGAGAGAGCATGGTAGAGCTGTGCAGGGTTAGTTGTACATTGCAATGAACAGGAGATGCATGCCCCTGGGCATGACAGCAGGGGCTTCAACAATGCGCTGGGGCATTTACAAAAGGACTTCAATAAGAAATCTCATGAGAAAAAGCAATCCTTTTGAGATCACTTCTGGGACTTCTGTCACTAGAGCTTCTTCCAGTCCCAGAGAGAAAAATAATGGATTTTAAATTTTAATAAATAAATAAATAAATAAACCCACAAAACATTATTTGGCTTTTTCACGCCTCCCATTGGGATTATGCCGTAACACAGTTCTGGAAATGCAAGCTGAAGAAGTAGCTCTAAGGGTCTGATTCTCATTGCTTTGCTTCAGTGATAAGCTTGTGCAGCCCTACTGCCATTGAGGCACTTGGGAAACTGCTAAGAAGAGATTTAGGGCAGTAATAGACTCTAACAACATGATTCCTGGGTGCAGTCCAGAGCAAGAGAGCAAACAGTGTGCTGTGGAGTGTGAAACCAACCTCCCCCTCATCTTCCCTCAGATTTAGCACCAGTTTTCATTCTCATACTCTATAAACAACGAGTATGTTTCTCTGGACAATCATATTGATGGCAGCCAAACAGAAACAATGCTGCTCTCCAGGGTGTGAGAACAAATTGGAATAGAAGGATCCATGGTCTGTATTTTTTTATTTTGGAATGGGAGCATGTGAAGAAAGCCCTCTGCGCCTCTCAGCGAAGTTCCCCTGATGCCTGTTGCTTGAGTCACTCACCTCCTTCTGGCTATTGCTCATTTTCTGGGCAAGCTTCCTCTTTGCTGAGGAACAACTTGGCCTATAATGGGGCTCTGAGTGTGTGTCTGATGAGTGCTTGGGATGGTCTCAGACCATTTCTGCATCCTCCATGCCTTATGGCTGCTTCCCTGACCAAAGAAGACAGAAGCTGCTACACTGCCACATGCAGCCCCTGCCATGTGCCCTCTTGCCCACAGACCTGTCTCTGCAGGAGGGCACTCCAGAGTTTTTAAAGCTGTTGACACAGGGGAATTGGCTCTGCTCCTGTTTCACAGATGAAAAGTTAACTGACTCGCCCAAAGAGCATATGGTGAGTCCATAGCAGAGCTCGAAATAGAGGCTGGCTCCTCTCACTCAGAATCCAAAAGCTTGAGCTCATGATGGCCCCGTGTTTCCCCTGGTAGCATTTCCATGAGAAGAAAAGGAAGCGGTGAGTGGCAGCTCACCACGTTGACAGACAGCTCCCGTCTGGTGCAAGTGGCTAGATCTGTCACTCAGGACCCAAGTTTCTGGAGCACTTGAGATTCTCCTTTTAGAGCCAGGGCAGGAACTGATGAGCATAGGGCACTCAGGAAGCACTCTTCCCTGACATTTAAGAAGGCATTTAATATTTGACTGCTCTAGGGGATGAAAAGAAGGTGCTGATTAGATTCTGGAAGCATTTGGTACTTGCTTTTATATTTGCTTAGTTTGGTGGATTAACCGCAGGACGTGGTGTGAGCATTTTGATGATGCAGAACTTAAGGCTGATCTGTGGAGCTGACGAAATGTGAGATAGGTTAAAAGCATCAGTGTGAGTGAGAATTCATGCTTTCTTCAGTATTTGTGGTTTGCAAGCTATTTTAGTTTTGAGTTGCTTTTAAATAGCAACCCTTCATGGGTAGGTCGTTTTTTTAATCCGACTTTATTTTGCTTCTGTTTCCTTCTATAAGATTTCCACCTCCCTGCAAACTTCAACTGCAACTTTGATCTCCCCGAAGACCTCTGTGGTTGGTCACATGATTTTGGAACAGGTTATACGTGGTCTTTTCAGCCTACTAGCACATGGATTGGCAACTCTGAACTAAGCCCTGAGACCGTGCCTGGTAAGATGGTTAATGCCATATGGATGGAGGGAAGAGGGAGCTGATGGGACTTTGTGTGAGCAGTATGACTGATTATTGCACAGCTATGAAAAGTTGTGAAGGCTGTGCAGAGTTGAACTTTTTCTTTTGTGGAAACTTGCAGATGCTTTAGTGTATAGTTCATGACTTCCTTATAGGACTCTGACCACTGGCACTGAATCATACTGTCTTGTTGAGATGGCTTTGAATCCTCTGTGACTGTGAAGGCTAGCTCAGGCTCTGTGCCATATCCTTATCCAATGTTTTTCCACAAAATGCCTTTCTTCTTTTGTTAGAGATGCATTTCTTTCCTCCCATGTGTTGCTTGGATGGCCTGTAGTCTTCAGCTGTTCTGCACTTTGGACTTGCATAGGCTGGATTTCACCCTGCTTCAAGTGAAGGATGGGCTAAGCCCTAAGAATGCTGAAATATGCCAGTTCTTGCTGTTTGATTTTTGCTCTTTTTTCTTCTGCACTTTGGAAGCAGAAGGTTTGCGTGAATGTGGCAGAGCCTGATTTATGGGGAATGTCACTGAGATGCACTGGCATGGATTGGAAGGGAGCTTGCTTCTGGCAATGTGGTTGATAGATCAAGTTCTTCAGCTTCGCATCTTGGAACTCACCCCGGGACTAGTGCCTTTTCCTTACCCTCACTGACTTTGTGACACGGGTGGCATGAGGAGCATTTGCCAGGTTCCTTATAACAGTAGATTCTGTCACCATAGCACCACTTCTCCTCGCCATCAGTCATTGCTTATGAAACTCAAGGCTCTCCCAGGAAGAGCTGGCTGATATTACCTGTCTTCAGTTCTACCCTGATGTCTAGTGACTCCAGTGTCTGCATACCGTACACCGAGGGAGCTGTGCATGCTGTGGGCTCCTCCCCACCCTCTCCCCAGTAAGGTTGAGTCTCGAGATGAAAACATTCAGGCGAACCTGTTAGCCACCTGGCAGAGGCACTGGCCAGATTGGCGGTGCCACCAGCCAGTTGGAAAGCCATGCAGCCAACACCTGGTAGGCAGTGCTAAAGAGCAAAATATGTATTCCAGAAACATATGGGATGAAGAGAATCTGCTACATTTCCACACACAAATCACCCCCACACAAATGCACACATCATTTCTCTCTTCAGCTCCTGAGGTGCATGACATTTTTCTAAGAGACAAGGTAATGCTGTAAGTGCAGCCTGTATGGACATCTGACAAATTCCTTGGCATGAAATAGGGTCAAAGTGTCTGCTATGGGGAAAAACATTTTCATATTTCAAGTGTTTATCTCTTCAGCATTTGGGTGCTTTAGAAGATTAATAACTGGAGCTCAGCAGAGCCTCAGGCAACAGGAGAGAACACTTACAAGCCAGCCCCAGATTTAATAACCCTCCCCATCTCATTCTCTGTAATAATGTTTAATTAACATCAGCCAGTAAGATAGAAATTACTTATTTTTTAGAACTCAGACTCAGTTTTTCATTTCATTTCCTCTCCCCCGAGTCTCCCTACAATTAGTTGGCCACAGTCTCTTAGAAGACTCTATTGTATGTGCACACGCATGTGCGTGCGCGCACAGCCCACCAGGCTCACGCTGCCTCCGGACCAGCTCTGGCTTTGACCCTTCTACCCTTTCTTTCTTAGTTATGAGTTGCAACCCTGATTGCTGCAGCTGGGGGAACATTTTCAGTGATGTGGTTTTGTGCCAGTGTGGAGAGTTCTCCCTTACAGTGCTGTGCTGAGCCAGCTATTAAAGCAAGGACGAGGTGCAGGCAGGCATTTAGGCTGTGCCTGGCAAATCACAGGCTGTATGGGCAGAGGAAGAGGAGCTAGCAGTTCCAGGGAGCTGCAGTGAATTGCCCTTGGAGCTGGGAGGTCAGCAGCAGAGACCAGATGTAGGCTGAGCAACGGTTGTTGGCACTGCCATGGGATCAGCCACTTGGCTGGTTTGGGTAGGGATGTGCCCTCCTAGCAGCTGTGCACTGCCTTGTCCACACAGCACAGGGCTGCAGAGGGCCCAGCATGCAAAGGCTTTGCTGCTGGGCCTCACTTTGGTCCTGCTCTTAGAAATTAAGAAGACATGGCACAAAAGGAAACTGCTATTTGCTTTTTTCCCTCCCCACACAGCTTTTAAAAGCAACTCAAGAAACATGAAAAAGAGGCAATGCCAACCCCTCGTCAGGGACAGAAATAAAGCATTGTTTGGTTCACACTCCCCCATTCTTCCCCTGCCTTTCCCTTGCACTCCCGCCAGCACTTTGTTTCTACTTAGAAAATTCATCCTTGGACTCCAGGGAGAAAGGAATGAAAAGCTCTTGTTTGAGGTGGTCTTTGCTTGTGAATTCCCCACCCTGGGGTGAGCAGTTGGGTGAAGAAAAGCAGTTGTGCATAGTTTAGGGGTAGGGCAAAAACTAATAGGAGCTCAAAGTCAGTGGAGCCTAATTTACTCTTGATTTGAAGGTACTGGCCCAGGCTAAGGGCTCTGCCTTTAAGAGACATGTGATACATGTTTCTGTTTGTTCTGAAAATAGAAAAAAAAATATAAAGCAAAAAAATAATAAAGGAGGAGCCCTGGCTCAGCCTGCATGAGATATAAGGGGAAGGAAATGACCGTGGTAAAATATCCTCTGTGAGGCACTTGATTAGAAAAGTCTGCTGAGAGACAGGCCTGAATTCCTCAGATATCTCCCAATTTCATTTTACGTGCTGCATGTAATTCCTCCTCATCTTTGGCGCAGAGAACTTCTTGAGACTGACAAGACACTCACTGCTCTCATTCCACTATTTTTATTTCCAAGATACTCTTTCAGGCAGCTCTGCATTTCTTTTTTTAGTCCTGTGTTCCTTGTGCTCTTCACACTATGGATTAGCTCCACGTCCACTCCTGCAGGCTCCCGTTACACGTCTGGGGACCCTGTTGGCGAAAGTGGACCTGAAGTGCTCAACTCAGCAGAAACACAGCATGGTTCCAGCTGTTACCCTGTCCTTTGCAAGGCTAGAAAATACTCTTGCTTCCTTTTCCATTCCCCCTGCAACAGATTGCCAGAATTTTTCCCTCTGGATTTTCAAATGCTTCCCATCTGCAGAAAGATTCCCCTTAGCTGCACTCAGAAAGCTTCAAGGAGCAACAAGTTCAGGTTTCAGTGAGGTTTCATACCCCATTCCCTGCTGCACGTAATGACAGTGTGCCTTAAGACCTGAAAACAAATCTTGGTTGGTAAGTTGGGCACCTCAGCTCTTCATCATCTTTGAATTTCACTGGAGTCTTGATCCTAAAGGATGAGCCATGTCCTCAGCTGAAAAATGCTGTTCCATTGCTCTCAGTGAGCAATGAAAACCTGGGATTTGTTCTCAGCCAGCACTGAAAACCTGGAATTTGTTCTCCTCTCTTGTTTTCTTGCAGTCATTAAATAAATACCTTGTGGTTCTAAAAGAGCACTCTAGGGTCTGCACCTCTACCATATGCTGCTTCTTGTTCAGGAGAAGAGAGTCAGGATTAGAACGCTGGCAGCATTGTGAACCCCGTGTTGTTCAGTTGTTGGCAGCTGTACCTGCACACATAAGAGGAGGCAGTGTCAACCTTGCATCTGTCCAGACCCCATAGTTCTTGAGCTGAGCTGCAAAAGCCCACCAAGAACTTCTGTTGTGGGCCATGGTCTTGCTGTCTTTGAGAGTCAGGAATGCTGCTCATTCAAGTTGCAGATGCTGCGGGGAAAGGTTTATTTGTTTCAAAGCATTTCCAGCAGATGAGTGTCTGTAGTGCCCTAAAGTTTTGTAAGAGCTTGTTTTCTGAGGAAAACAAATGTTGAGCTCTTTCTAAGCTGATGGTGACCCTTTACCATTCCTGTGTTTTTCCCATGGGATCCTTAAAAGGGCAAGTTTCATATTTTTCCAGCAATCCATGAGAACTTCTGCCTGAAGGCCTTGATCCTACACTCCAACCAGAGGGAAGATTTTTATGGTGTTAATGGAGCAGGGCTGGACTGAGCTAGATCTTGCACTTACCCTCATGAGACTTACTCTCCGGGCATGTGCCTTGAGGGGACGCTGATCTATAGGGTCAATCCTGTCTCCTTTGAAGTAGGAAGCGGTTTTACTTGCAGGGTGGTGTGAAAGTCAAGCACTCTGTGCAATGAGTGAGCAGCTGCATGCTGTAGGATGGAGACTGCACGCCCAGATCTGTCTCTCCCCACTACCCCCAAAGCTCTTTGTGGCTTTCTTGACCCTTGCTTGCACAGTGAGGACAACAAACCCTAAACGTCATTTGCGCCTTGATTGCAGATAGCATGGTGGAGCTGGGACATTCTGGCACCCAGTTCACAGGAGGTTTGTTGAGCGTTGGCTGAGCTGTGTGTGTGTGCTGGGGCTCTCCTCAGGCTCATACTTTCTTTCATGAGAGAGAATGCATGGCCACGTTCTGTCCCAACGCTGCCAGCAAAGCCCCTGGCTCACCTGGGCTGGGCTGGAGGCAGAGGAAAAGATGCCATTCCTCCAGGACTTACCTGGTGCTTTGCTGCTTCCCTGTCTGAGCCCTTAGTCACTTTTTGGCCCCAAACACTGTTGACACACGTTGCCTATAAAACGGTGTTGGAGTGCTCTCTGGCAAGCAAGTCTCTGTCTGTCAGATCTGAGCACGGGCATCGCTCCATCGCCTCGCAGCAGCGACTTCAGCAGCCGGTGAGTCACAGAGCGTGGTTGGTGCATGTGAGTGAGCCTCAGTGTGCAGCCTGCCTGGTGGAAGCGCCGCCTGAGCTAATGCCTTTAATTGGGTGAGCACAAACGCCGGGCGCGGGTGAGTCTCTGCACACCCTTTCATGTAGGGACATGCAGGGTGCCTGCCAGGCTGGCAGTGGACACAGCGCCATGGCAAGCAGCTCACTTAGCGTAAATGTCAGGCTGTAATTGGCATTTGGTTTGTCAGGGACACTGTGCCCTCCCTGTGCTCCCGAGGGGGAGGCAGTGGGACTCACAATTGTGCCGTGCTGTTGAGGATGTGAGGCTTAATTAAGAGAGAAGATGTAATGGCCCATCCATTAGAACGACTCTGGAGAGCAGGCAGAGGGCTGGTTCTGGACAGATATGGGGGTTTATGCTTTTTCCAGACTGATTTAGAGACTGAAATGGCAAAGACTTGGCAGGCTAATTAACACATAATCAAAATTGAGGGGATTTTCCAGCAGACGGGGTGATCTAGCTAATATAAATATTAGTTTTGCAGGGGATTGATTTCCCTTCGTAAATGAAAGTCTGTCACCGAGAAGCCTGTCACTGAAATTACAGCAGCAGCCTTTTGAGGTGAATTTGCATGGTTTGCCAAAAGAATTAAAATATAATAACGATCCACTTTCAATCTGCATATTCATGCTTCTGCCATCCCCTTGTTAGCAGGGCGCCCTGCAGTCATGAGGAGATCTGAGCTGATTTGTTCCCTGCGATAGGCAAGGGCTGATGCAATCTCCTGCTCACATGGCCCAGAACAGCAGCAGGATCAGGCCCTGCCGGGACATCCCCTTGGCTCTGATACAGTATGGTTGGAGTAGTGTTTGGGGGTGTGCAGGCAGCATGCAGGTCCCAGAGCAGAGGTGTCAAGCTATAGGATTTAGCAGACAAGAGGTGGCTGCTGTTGGGCTATGGCACTGCTGCTAAAACGTGCTGTGAAACGAACTCTGCCGTGAGGAAGAGTGTGGTGACCTTTGGAGGGAAGGCAATTCAAAGTGGAGCCTCCACAGAAACAGCAGCTCTAACTCACTGATAACCAGCAAAGGGGAAATGCAGAGGGATTCTCAGTAATTGCTTGCGTACATCCTGCCCAACATATTTTGCTGGAAAACCTCCAGATGTGCTGCTGAGACTGATGAGGGAAAGCAGTTTTCTTGGGAGTGGGGATGAGACGTGCAGGACCTGAGCCCAGGCAGGCTGACCTTGCAGAGAGGGCAGCTGCCACGGCTTGTGCTTGCAGTCTGACCCAAACCACGAGGCTTCATCCCCCACTGCCCCTAATGTCCTCTCAGATGGCATGCTAGCAGGAGGGGACAGTCGTGCCAAGAGGAAACCGTGTTGGCCAGATGGTTTGTTTGCAGAGCCCTGCTGGTGATTTATCTGGGACTCGCTGCTATGCACATACAAGCAACTCTGCCATCGTCTGGCTGGGGATGGTTGCATGTTCACGCTCCTCTGGCTCCCCTACATCCAGATGATCCCATAAATCTTCCATGAGATTTATGCCGTAGCATCAGTTGCAAAAGCAGCAGTAGGTTAAAATGCCTGAGCAGGTTTGTCCTGCCTTTTCTGAGCCAACGCTTTGAACTGCCAGCACCAGTTCAGTGGGGGATGTAGCTGCTGTGTTAGCTAGAAGAGAGGCTGCAAAGCAAAATTCTGGGAAAGAGATTAAAATGCATTTCTGATCCTGGAAGAATCGATCAGCTCATGGTTGCAAGGCTCCCTTCAAGTGTTTTAACAGGGGAAATCAGCCATTCAGGTGTTTTCTGTGCCAAAGGCTTCCAGTTAGTCTATCAAACAGCGACTGCTGGAACCACCAGGCTGCTGCACACTCTTCCAACAGTTAGCTCCACAGTGCTCTCCTTCAGTCTCAGAGAATCCATGGGTCTTTTCAGAAAGTCCAACTAGCCATGATCCAGCTATTTAATCTTCAAATGGCACAAGAAAGTCAGATCTGCTTGTGCTAAACTCTCCACTCCAGAAACTGGTACCAGGAGAAGGAGTGCGTGGCACCCAAACCCACTTCTACTTGCAGTTGGGTTCATCACCTGAAAACAGAGCCTACTCACAGCCCCTGAGACTGCCAGTAGCTCTGTGGGAAGGGAGCACAGGAGATGCAGGGCTTGGGAGGCTCACGTGGCTGTGTGGTTGAAGAGGACGTTGGTTTTGGCTGAAGTTGAGGAGTTTCTTTAATTTAACAGCCTGGTAGGAATGGGAGCAAACAGGAGGTTGGTGTCATCCCTGGCAGGAGGAATGACTCAGAGGCACACAGCCTCTTTTGCTGAAGTGGCAGAAGCAGCAACATCCTTCACAGGGAAGGGTCCAGATCATGGTGGGTGTCCAGCTGCACAATCACCATAGGCTTCTGTGGTCAGCTGTGGAATTTGTGTGGATCGTTCACATCCCTGCGCTCAATCAGGCTGCCTAGATACTGGCACCAAAGCCCGATCGTGAACTTTGAGCATCTGGATTTGATTATTCTTTAGCCTGGCTGATGCTTTTATTAAAGATTTTCCTGTGAGACCATTTCAACTGTGAGATAATTGTATGATTGCAGTCTGATTTGCTCTTCCACCTTTGTTGTTGCTGGGTTTTTTTCCTTCTTGTTGTTGATTTTTTTTTCTTTGAAGAGGCTTGTAGTGAATTACAAAAAGAGGATTTTAATTCAGGAGACCTTGATGACTTATTATGCCTTATCACTCCTTAGGCATGGAGTACAGCTTGTTCTTTTTTGTTTTCTTCCTCTACTTGTTTATCTCCCACATCTCTTCCTCCACCACTACCACTCAGAGGTAAATCACAAGAACACTTCTCCATTAGAGAGCGGCATGGTACCTTTTCAAGTGATTCACTCAAGTGGGAGTGGGCAAACATGCTTTCATCTTTTTTTCTGCTACTCTTTGTCAGCATAGAGAGCCAAGTGGCCCAAATACTTTTTATAGGTGCTGGAAAACGTTGCTTGGAAATGTTGTCCTTTCTTTTTGTGGCTGGTCAGGGACATATTTGTCCTTCATGCAGCAAAATCAGTCAAAGTTCATATGGAATGGATATGCTTTTGAAGTATTTTGATCAGACATCCCAGGAGTAGAGTGGTGACAAATCTTTTTACTGTCTTAAATTTATTTTAGAAAGCTGTGTAGCTTACAGTGGTTGGTTTAAGCCCAGCTCTGGCAGTGACAAGCTTGCAGCAGGGTCAGTGGTTGTGAACCACTGATACATCTCCCTTGGACTGGGCTGTCACCAGATTGCTGAGTGGCAGCGAGGTCAGTAACTGTTTTCTGAGTGAGACCTGTCTTTCAGTGCTCAGAACCTGGGCTCTAAATTCAGGTTTCTCTGGTTTAAGTTTTGGAAGTGGCTTGGGTGCATTTTGCAAACATTCTCAGTGCAGACACTGCTTCCCTGGCGTTGCTTTAGTCACCAAGACTGGAGAGAGGTAAAGCAGGAGGGAAGCTGTTGCTCAGAGCTTTTCCCATCAAGTCCAGTGGGCTAGGATGTGGGGAAAGGAGACAACAGACTCTTAGGTGTGATGCTTGGGCAGTAGTAACCCCTCTGTGCTTTGGGAAAGCTTACACATGCTGGCATGAAGCACCAGGAGTGCTTATGTACTGTAGCAAGAGCAAGTGTTCATCCCTCTGTAGAATGAAATGCAAAATACAGCAATGTCTGTCATTGGCCTGTCTGTGTCACCTGTTACTGCAGGCTCTGCAGCTAGAGCAACCCAAGGGACTCTGTCCTGCCATTGGTCATGAGGGGGTGGGGCAGGCAAAGATCAGATCAGCTACACACCGCTTTCAGTCTGTGCTAAGGGACTTCAGGCATCCAAGCTGCAAATGGGAAACTCCTTGAGGAGGGCTCTTATCAGAGAGGGCTACAAAACACTGATTCCAGACCAAATCGGCCATGCCCAGGGATTTGTATCCATGGGCTTTGGATGCTATTGGTATTCAGATCAAGTATTCCCAGTTGAGTCTCAACCTTCAGCTTCTTGTGGGATATCAAACATACCAAATCTCCTCTCTGAGGACTGACAAAAAGCATGTCACAATTTAAATCTAATACTAAAGCAAGTGAATCTTCTGCTCTATGTATTTCAGCTATGTTTGCAACTGCATAGCTGTCACCTGTGCATGCTTCACTCACAGGGACCAAGTCCCTCCTCTGTGCTGTGCTTTAGGGGCTGTTTTTCTGCATTACAGAAAGCAGAGCCAGGCTTTCATTTTGTCCTGTGCATCCTCAAAACAAAATTGTCAGTTAGATCCTGATTGTAGAGTGTTTACCGCTGGGGATGAAAAGAGACAAAATGAACACAGCTTGAGATCCCCATCCCAAGATGAGTTTTCAGCACCAGTGATTAGAAAAACCTACCTCAGGCTTGTTCACTGAGCAATCACCCATTAGAACAAACACACACCTCTGCCAATGTCATTATCGTGGCGTTGCTGCTTCTGACAGTAACTGCTCTTTAACTTCTCCTAATTACATCGATCTTTGGCTTACCATGTTCTGGTTTTGCTGTCAGTTTCCTACCAGACACTGGTGGCTAGTGAGAGAAATGTGCTCCTCAGCGCCCTGCCCAGGCTGCAAAGGGTGCAGCAGTGGCACAGTTTGCTGCGTACATGGAGAGTGTCAGTGCAAGTCCCCAGTCCTGTAGGCACGGGTGTGAGAGTTTGCCCAGCACTGCCAAAGCTGCCCGGCAGGAGGTGAGACACTTGTTGGGAGTGAACACAGAGAATAATTTAATGGTGTTTTCCTCTTTGAACAGACAGCAAAAGTTACCTGCAGCTGCGAAGCAATGGAAGGAGGGAAGGTCAGCGAGCCCGACTCATTAGCCCCACCATCTATCTGCCCCGGAGTGCTGTCTGCATGGTCTTCCAGTACCAGGTGTGGGGCAGCAATGGGGTGATGCTGCGGGTCTGGCGGGAAGCCAGCCAAGAGCACAAGGCACTGTGGGTCATCACAGAGGACCAAGGGGAGGAGTGGAGGGAAGGCCGCATCATCTTGCCCAGCTACGACATGGAATACCGGGTAAGATGCTCATGGAGGGTGTGCTGGACCAGACAGGCATCATCCAGCATCTTGATTTCAGTGTTTCAGAGCCAGGGCCCATTCATCACTAGGGAATGTGGCTGTTTTCATTGTGTTTCTTGAGTTACCATAGTAACTAAACGACACTGTTTGTTATTCAGAGAGTGCCTGTCTTCTGCACAGACTTGGACCTTTGTTCAGCCTGTTGCCTTTTATGTTCCTTAAATCTTCCCTTTTGCAAACATTTTTTTGTTTGTTTTAATTTTGGTTTGTACATTTTGCCCTCACAACTAATGGCCATCATGCCTGTCCAGAAGCAGGCATGCAGCTCCAGGGAGTAAATCCAAACCCTGTAGCCAGGAGAAGTGGGGAGCTGGGAAGGGGCACAGCCAGATTCTAAGGGCAGGCAGCAAATAGCCCTTTTCCAGCCCCAACAGCAAGTACAGATGTGAGAGAGGAAAGAGGGTTTGTGAATCTGCTTTCTGTGCAGATTTGGGAATCTGTTTCTAAGATACTTTAGACCAGATCAGAGTGCTGGGTTTCAGTGCTGAAGGATCTAGATTCTGTCTCACTGTCAGGAGATCAGTGAAAGAGAAGGGACGAGCTGGAGGGAGCCATGCTGCCTGCTTCAGCTGAGCCCGTCTTGCACAGCCGTGCCAGCACCCCACAGAGAGGTTGCAGCCTCTAGGAGTGCCTTTGGCATGGTTACTCTTTGCAAGCAGCATGCAGTTTGCCAAGGAGAAAGGGCTACTGTTGTCACTTGTTAGTGAACATCAGTACAGCATCCAGCACCCTCGAAAGCAGGAGGAAACATGTAGTTGCCAGCTTGAGGAAGCATTTCAATGCCTACCTTGGCAGAGAGCCTTGCTCCAGCCTACTCTGAGCCCAGACCCTGACAGGGAGCTGCTGCTCTCAGGCCACTGATCTTTCTGGATTGCTGCCTCCCCCATGGATTGATGGCCTGAGCTTGGGACCAACAGCTCTTCACTCAGTCCCTGGTTAAGCCAGATGAATTTCAGGGAGGTGTCCTTGCAAGTGTGTGTGTGTTCTGACTGCCCAGCCACCCTAGATAAACGGCAACACCTAAAATGGGGAGAGGAGGTTTGTGAAATACATAGCCCTAGAAAATTATTTGGACCCTTGAGAGGAGGCAGGAAAGCAAAAGCTTAGCACTGAAGCTGCGTGACTTGGAGGAGCTGATTGATGAGAAACTCAATATAACTCAATGAGCACTTGGCAGCCAGTATCCAGGACTGTATTGAAAGTAGTGTGGCCAGCAGGTTGAGGAAGGTGATTCTCCCCCTGTGCTCTGCTCTCATGTGATGTAGAGTACTGTGTTCCGATCTAGAATCCCCAGCATAAGAAAGGACATGGAGAAGGTCCAGAGGAGGTCCACAAAGATGATTAGAGGTCTGGAGCAACCTCCCCAGTGAAGACAGGCTGAGAGAGCCTGGACTGTTCAGCCTAGAGAAGAGAAAACTCTGGGGACACCTTCTAGCAGCCTCCCAGTACTAAAAGGAGACCTACAAGAAAGCTGGAGAGAGACTTTTTACAAGGGCATGTAGTGATAAAACAAGGTGTAAGAAGGTAGTTCTTCACTGTGAGAGTGGTAAGACTGTTAACAAGTTGCCCACAAAAGTGGTGAATGCCCCATCCCTAGAAGTGTTCAAGGCCAGGATGGATGAGACTTTGAGCAGTCTGATCTAGTGGAAGGTGTCTTTGTCTGTGGTCAGAATTATATGGTCCTTAAGGTCACTTCCAGCTCAAATCATTCCATGATTCTGTGACTAGTTTGCATGTGTGTGTTTGGCTTTTTAGTAAAGTACCAGTAAATCTTATATGCCTACAGTGAAGTGATGGGCACTGGCTTCTACTTTGTGTGTTATGAGTAAATATACCAGCATTAGCTAAATAACAGCATCATTATGTAATTAATGCAAGTTTCTCTACTCAGCAGTTCTTGGATCTAATGACTTTGTTTATTTTTGCAATGTATTTTGCCCATAATCAAGTAGAAATAAATTGACCCTTCTCTAACATTTCAGTACTTCTTATGTAATGTTGATGGGAACAGCACTTCCCAGTTAATGTAGCTGTGCATTTTGTGAATTTCCCTTCCTTTTTCTGATTATAGCCCAGTTAATATCATGGGCTAAATCTGACACCTCTGTTAGTCAGTGTTATGTCACTTGCATCATTTACACAAGGGCTAAGGGGTGGTCTGCAATGCAGAACATTGGTTTACTGAGTCCTTATTCTGTGCAAGAGGCCTTTAACTGAACACATTGCAAGCCAAGTGCTGCCAGGTCAGGTAATGATGAACCACCTCTGCAAGACAGCTTTTCCTTGGGAATGCATGGCAGAGGCAGCAGAAGGAAGCAGGATTAGGCCCAGGTCATCCACAGATGTGCAGGGAAAGCCGGGAGCAGATTTCCTGCCCTTTCCCTCAGGAGCAGCAGCCACTCTGTCTCCCAGCTTGGCAGTGACATTTCTGTTCCCATTTTTCACAGATTGTGTTTGAGGGATTCATACGGAGCAGCCACTCAGGAGAGCTCGCCCTCGACGACATCCGGCTAGGCACCGACATCCCGCTGGAGAACTGCATGGGTATGTGTCGTGTCTGGCCTTGGGAGTCGAGGATGCCGGGGGCATGGCTGGGGCTGAAGAGTGCTCACTTGCAGGCTGCCAGTGGACCACATCTCCCCTGCTTGAGAGTTTCTGGATCTCGCCTAGTACTTGCCTTGCCCATAAAAGAAATGAGGGGGAACTCAGTTGCTGGCAATGGGTTCTCTGGCTGCGATGGTGTAAGAGGCAGGAAGCACATGTCTCTGCTGCACCAAGCTGAAAGAGCAGCTGAGGGTTAACAGCGACTGTTCTATGTGATAAGGACATCAACTTCAAAAGGAAAGTGCTGGACAAAAGAAGCCAGCTGTCAGTATTACATGCTTAGAGGGGCCGAGGAGTTCAAAAGGAGTCTTTTCCAATAAGAATAAAATAACAGAGGGGATTTACAGCAATGTTAACAGAGTAACAAATGTAATTTTTGTCCTAGAATTCACCATCCCCTGAACCAGGCCAAAAGCCAGATGGGTTCATTCACTGTGAGAGACAGAGAGAACTTCTTAAAACAAAATGAGAGTGAAAAAAACATATTTTAGGAGTTTGTTGGCAAAGCCATTGTCTTACCATGTTCCTCTCTCTGGTGTAGCCATGCATACACTGATGGCTCTGATCGCCATCTAGCTTGGATGGGATTTAGAGACATCCCAGTTGAGCATTCAGTTAGTGAGATCCATGACAAGAGCTGCCCACTGTAGTGAGGCCCTGTTTTTCTGCATGGCCTGAAGGAGGTGTGTTTCATTGTTACACACCTGCAAAGTCTCTGACCCATCCTCAAGTCAGTGGAAAAAGTCAGGTGAAGTAAGGCCTCTCTCCCCTTTGAGCTTTGAAAGCTGCTCTCTTCTCTCTTCCAAGGGGTGTATCTCAGGGGAGGAGGCATGGGACAAACTGTGCCTGAGAAGGATTGATTGTATTGCTTGCTTCCCTGACCAGGCAGGCAATGGTGAAGATGGTAAAGTAACCATCATTAATAATAGAACAGAACCACGACTGCCCCAGAGATGCTCTTGAGAGCTGTCAGTCCTGGTTCTTTGATGCGTTAAACTTTGCTAGTCTCTCATCTGCCAATAGAACAGGACCATGACTGCCCCAGAGGTGCTCTTGAGAGCTATCGGTCCCATTACTTTGATGCTTTAAACTCTGCTAGTCTCCCATCTGCCAAGGAGCTAATACTCAGTATTTCATATTCACTGTCTTTAAGGCTTGGCAGTGGTGTTTTAATCCTTTGTCTTCTACAGCATTAAGAGATACAAAACTGATGATTAACTTTAACAGCATTTCCTATCTAACCATCTCTCAGGCTCAACAGTTCACTTAGCTCCAGTCTTACTTTATCTTGGGCCTCATGGACTTGAAGTTCAGTGTTTCAAAACAAAAGCGTGAACAAATGATCAAGTTTCAAGTATTGCCAGACCTTAAAATAACACCAAACTGTTCCACAAAATTATCTGTCCCATTCCAGGAGGTTGAGTCGGAGTCTTAAAGCCAGCGAGGATAGTTTGTTTCCGATGATCTCTTAACAAAGGGCTTCCATTGCAAATGTAAACATAACTGGTGGCTCATTTCCTATGTCACCAAAATAATAACAAAATGATAGAGAGACAGTGCTGCTTGCTTTCTGCCAGAGCCACAGGAGTGGCTGACTCCAGCACAGGCTACTGTTTTCTTCAGATCATAGAATCATAGAATCAACCAGGTTGGAAGAGACCTCCAAGATCATCCAGTCCAACCTATCACCCAGCCCTAGCCAGTCAACTAGACCATGGCACTAAGTGCCTCATCCAGGCTTTTCTTGAAGACCCCCAGGGACAGTGCCTCCACCACCTCCCTGGGCAGCCCATTCCAATGGGAAATCACTCTCTCTGAGAAGAACTTCTTCCTAACATCCAGCCTATACCTACCCTGGCACAACTTGAGACTGTGTCCCCTTGTTCTATTGCTGGTTGCCTGGGAGAAGAGGCCACCCCCCACCTGGCTACAATGCCCCTTCAGATGTAATCCTGGAAAGTAATCTGATCTCTTTTTAGCATGAAAGAACACTAATAACTCATAATATTTCCCTTTGACGAATGTGTCATTCGCATTCTGAGCTTGAGTGATGATTTCATAGCGCTCAGTAGAGTCAGTGTCTGCTCCTGTGACTCACAAGCATAATGCAGAAGTAATCTAAAAATAATCAGAAGGCTATTACTTCTGTGAGAAAGTAATCAGTAATAAGTACTGATTATTGCTTTTCATATCTGGTAATTTGTAGTAGATTACTTCTTCAAAGTATCGTGAAGGAAGAAAAAAATTACTTGCCTTTGTTTTTTGCAGAGAATGGCATCGATGCCCATAAGTAACACTGTTGCCCTGTGAATAATGATGCCAGAGTTGAGCCAGAAACCAAACCGTGCTTGGAAATTTTGGAAGGATTCAGGGTTTCATCACTGGGCCAGTTGGGGCTTTGTCTCTGGATTACACAGGGCAGACAGCTGAATCCAAAAGGCCTTCAACCTCAGCTATATGAATATATATCACAATATATATTTTTATATACACTCTGAAGTCTGTGTCTGAGTCAGAGCTTACTGTGTCAGGCTGGTCCTTAGCTGAGACAGAGCTATCTCCCCATCCTTGCTGTTCCCAGAGAGTGGTTTCTGTGGGCCACAGCCACATGCCTGGTCTGCTTTCGCCACTACAATTCAATGTGTAATATTCCCCTCTTGTAATATTAGGTTTTGTTTTCTCCTTTGCAGAACCCATCACAGCTTTCCCAGGTGAGAACTTCTACTTTCCAGGTAAAACTGCACTTCTCTTAGTGTTTTTTGGTTGGTGGTTTTTTTCTGCTGGCATGGGCTTTTACATGAAGGAAAGCAACATGTGTGCTTGAACAAACTACAGCGTTCTGAGTGTGCTGAACCTCCCCTACCACAGCAGCAGGAGGTGGCATTCGTGACTTCTGCTAGGTGGCAGGGAGCAGGCAAACAGACAAGTCCCAGTGTCTTGGAGCTAAATAGCATTAGGAAACTTGCTGTTACAAGGCCTCCTGAAGAGCAGCTGAGCCCAGCCTAGGACAGCTGACAACAAAAGGCTGGTTATCAAATGACTTAAAGGAAAACCCCCTAGCCAATTAAAACTGAAGTGATTGTTTTCAAGTTTATAGATGCTCTGACTGTGATGGTGTTCAAGCTGCTGGCAAAGGGAGGTGGAGCTGGTCTGCTTGGAAGGGGCAGGGAGTTGGGAGGTAGAAGTGGGAGAGCAAACCGCCATAAGGAGCTCAGAAGGTGACAGTCAATAAAAGGAAAACAAGGTGAAATGGTGCATTTAATAGCTTAATACTAGCCTGGAGGATAGAAACCAGCATTTCTCTGTTCAAGCCTACAGAGTAGGAGAACAAGGTGAGAAACTCAGAAAAACTGCCTTGCTCTTTGAGCAGTCAGTGGGGATGCTGTTTATCTTGCTCTGGGGTGGGAAAAGCTATCTGCTTTTAAGAGGAAGATCAGTTTCATCTGTTTGAGAGGGTGTTTTTTTCCCCCATGTTTTGGTTTTGGATTTTGTTTTCCTAGCTGCCTCTTCAGGAATGCATCAGGGGGTTGTGTCATGATGAAAAGCAAACTTGGGGCTCATCTGAACTTTGAAAGCTGTTTTGTCTGTTCAGTCTACACCCCCTTTGCTTTCACTTAGATATGATGTCCATACTCTTCCCATCTCCTGTTCTACTGGTGGGCTGCTGGATGTGGCTAGACTCTACCCTGGAAGCAGCAATATTTCTGTTCAGGGCAAAGCTGTCTGTGTGTAGAGACCTTTGGCAGTCACATGCAGAACTCTGTCCCTGGGGTGTGATGCAGGCTGTGGAGCTTTATCAATAGGAGGAACATGCACAGAATGTAACACTGTATTTTACAGTCATACAGTAGTAACTAGAAATTTGGGGTTGCTTGTTTGTGGGCTGCTTATTTATCTGCTACTCAAGCCTGTGGTGTCACTGGAAAAACAATTGCAATATTCTCAGCCTCATAACCCTTCCTTACCCACAGTACCACTCTTTCTTCTCCTGGGCCTGGTCTGATAACTATGTTGTGGACACCATCCTTGTATTTTGGAGCTTGTGACATGCATGTTGTCTTCAGTTAGGACCTCTCTCTAGGTCTTCACATTGAGTCTGTCCAAAAGTCCTGCTAACTCGTGGTGTTTCTTTTCCTTCTCACCATGTGCCTTGTTGCCTGTGTGCCTCTATTTACCAATCATATTCCTCAGGGCACACTGTCTGGACAAGGACAAATTTGCTGTGTCATGAGCTGTGCCCTGAGGCAATGCTATTGCACGCACACCTCCCCTTCACACAAGAGCTCACAAGCTTGTGTCAGTGGAACCATGCCCATGCTGCCTTCTTTGAGGACATCCTAACAATGGTCACAGCAGGGAGATAATGGAAGCAAAAGGTTGAGAAGCTGTCCCTGGCTGACAGGTAGGAATAGATAGGACAGAGGGGTGGAGTGACCAAGGAAAGAGTAAAATGCACAGGCGAAAGATGAAGTGAGGATGAAGACTGGAGACCACAAGGCAGTAACTGAAATGAGGATGCTCAACACAATGGGGTGAAAGGGAAGAAGTCCTTGACTGGAGGTTAAAAAAAAGAGTTGGAGAGGAAAGACTGTGCAGGAAGTATTGTTTTGTAGCCCCTGCAATTACATGATAAGCTGTGAAAGTCAGATGCTGTTAAAAATAATAGCACATCGTTCCTCTGCTGTCTTGGAAGCAAAGAGGAAAACGTGCACCTGTCACGCTCTGGGATCACAAGGCAAAAAACAAGAAGAAATTTGTGTAGGTGGAATATTTTTTCGGCTAGTGGATCATGATCTTACAAGACCAGGGAAGTGTGCTTAAACTGTGCTGCATTTGAGTGTTTGTGCGGCTCACCCTTACAGAAAAGGTATGACAGGTGGTTGGAAGCAAGGAGTTAGATAAACACTTGGTTAGAAATAAGAGACATATTCCAAAGACCATGGACGTAAACTGTAGAGAGAATTTGTCTTTGGGACTGGTGGATTCTCCTGCGCCAAGTATCCTGAGATCAAGAGAGGGATATCTTCCTGGAGAAATGGCAGGTCGCAGTTAAAGGTTTGAGGCTGACAGGGATTTTGTGGCAATCGTATTGGATGAGTGTAGCACTTGCTTTCATTTGTGCTGTCTATGGGAAGTTCAGCTCTGTTGCTTGTCCACAGGAGTTAATGTCAGTGATTTTGGAAAGGAACAGGGGCTGTGACACAACAGTGCCAAAGGGAGGCAGGCAACCCTTTAGGAGGCTCTCTGGGAAGGATTTTCTCCTTTTTATCCCCAGATGACTTTTTTACTCTTGTTTCTTTTGGGTGTTTTATTTCTGCTGCACATCTTTAAAACTGCTCCCTGTGGAGTCTTCCCTGTTGGGAAGAGGCTGTACCTGGCCAGGTTGGAGGTGCAAGTGCAGCAGCAGACCCATATGAAGTCATCTGTCCTGTTAGGGATTAAATCACATTGCCACCAAGCAGTGTCCCAGGCTGTGCATAAAGACAGTACCCACAAACCTGACAGCAACAGCAGGAGGCATTTCTTTATTAAAATGGGAGCCCTAGTGAATAAATGAGGAAGGGCAAGTGTGTGTGTGTGGTGGGAAGGCAAAGGGGAGTGGAAAAATTATTAAGTTAAGAAGATGGATTTTTTTTTTCCATCTCCCTGAGCAGAGAACCTTTCCACTGATACAAAACTTCCAGAAAGCAGCAGAACTAGTAAAAAGAGAAGAGAGAAGATCAGCACTGTGTGCTGAGTGGATGAGCAGCTATATTTAGTGGCTGACAGTGCAAGGAAGAACAATCATTAATGTTGGGAATTGGCTTCGTTAGGGCTTAGAGACAACGGAGTGTGATTCCGTAATGACTTCAGTTGCTAAATGAACTCTCCAGACTTCTGCTATCTCCTCAGCAGTGCCACGAGGTGCAGAAGCGGGGCCCAAGGACGGACTCTGCACCACTCCTCATAATTTCAGCCCTGGTTACTGCACAAGGACCCCTGGAATGGGTCAGAGCAAATCCAGAGGTTGGATCCCCCAGGGATCCTTCCCACAAACTGGATCACTTGAGCCACATCACAAGGAAGCAGAGTTGTGTGGCGAAAGGGCAGGGGGTACAGGCTGGGCACCATAGCACATTCACCCACCCTTTGTACTCCCAGCCCTGCACTGGGCAGTGCCCAGGCAGCAAGAAGCCATGGAAACCTTCCTCTTCTCTGTGTTTTCAGAAGGGAGTTCTGCTTCTCCATGGGCTCAGGAGCCACTGCCATCTCTGACACCTACCTCCCTCTCCCCAGCCCAGTTTCCACCAGTGGGTCAAGACGCTTGTCAGTGGTGTGAGAGGTCTTCCAATTGTAAATCTCTCACTGGAGGGAGGCGCTATGTAAGCAGAGGTTGTCACCAAGTGTAGTCACTAGTGGCCTCCCCACAGCCAGCAGTCCCATGATCCTCCCGAGGGCCAGCCCTGTGCTCCAGTGCTGGTGCTGCTGGATGCAGGCAAAGCGTTGCTGATCCATCTAAGATAGCAGTGGGCTGCATATGGGTCTGGGCAGCTTGGCTGGCTGGTCTGCAATGAGAGACTGTGGCAGATCAGCAGTGAATCTCAGGGCAGTGTGGAACTCTGGCAGGTGGGTGGTGGTGGCCCCTGTGAAGTGTCCCACACTGACACCTCCCGTGAACCCAGGTGAGGGACAGCAGCTGCTTGAGGAGTAGGAGTGTGCTACACTCACTGTCCTTCACTGGGGTGGTCAAGAGAAGTAAAGAAGGAGATCAGAGGACTGGCTGCTCCCTGCCTTTTCCATCCCTAACATACAGCCTAGCTTGTACCCCCATTCTCCAGGTGCCATCATAGGAGCAGGAGGGACAAGGCCACCACCATTCCTGGTGACAAGGGCTGGTAGATTGTGACGGGGTGAGTGCGGCATATCTGTTAGGTAGGTTTCTCCTGAGACATGTGAATTTGTTGCCTACAATGACAAATATGTGGGTGGTTTCCCAGCCACCTGCTCTGTAAAAGCAGGATCTGTCTTGTCTGTGTTCTTTTATTTCTTAGTTTTGAGGCTTATTTTGTTGTAGCAATTCATCTGAGTGCAGCATTCATTCTTATTTTTGCTCCCTGTACCTGGGTTGTGTGGGATGGGAAGGCAAGGAACGCCTTGTGACTGGCAGAGGAACCATCATTTTGCTTTATCTCCTATGCCACCAGCTGCAGAAAAAGCTGTTACCATCCCAAATTTGTCACCTAGTGGCTCTCCTAGTAGAGCAGTGTTTAGAGGGGAGGGCAGAGACTGAGCCGTGAGATGCCCTTGCTGCTAGCAAAGTCAAGTGCTTCCTGCACTGCTTCATCTTTTCCACTTGACATCCTCTGAGCCTGCCCAGGGAACCAAGCTGGAATTTGGTTAGCATAGAGCTCAGTAATATGCTAACCAAACTGCAGCAGCCACAAAATTCTGCTTGCTGGGACCTAGCCATGAGACTGCACCCTACCAGCAAGCTGGGCAGAGGGCAAGCAGAATGGGGGTGTCAGTGTGCTCAGAGTCAGAGTAAACTGTTCAAAGAGCTTCCCTGTGATTTTCATCCCTCTTGAAGTAGCCAGTAAATAAATGTGATGCAAAAGTGCATCCCTCACAAGTTATTTACAGCTCGCCCCTGTGAGTGGATCTGTGGAGGTGGGAGCAGCATGAGCAGGCGGAATAGCACAGAGCTGGTTTAGGGCATGGGTGTGAGCACAGATACTGGTGCCTGCTGGAGATGCCTATGCATGCATGCTTCTGTGGACTGGCAGTGAGGTCCTACACCCATCTGATCACCAGATGTGCACCAGGCTGTCCTGGGATAACCTGAGAAGGAAGCAATGCATTGCAGCTGTGCCTTGCAGCACGCTGCAGCTGCAAGAGTAGGAAGGGTTAACCATCAGATGGCTGAGCTTGGGACCTGCCTGGCCTCAAATTTAAGGGAGGCAGGTGCTTTTCCAGCCCTCCCTAGGTGTGTTTGCTTTATCAAGCATGGATTCATCGTCCTAGCATCCTTAAGCTGCAGAGAGCATGAGTTTGTTATGTGAGCGTTGGGTTGAATTTCGCAGCCTGTGTTGTGTAAATAATCATGAGCATCCTTCCTCACTTTAGAAAACAGTAATGAAATCTGTAAGTTTGTGAATGGGGCACCTAATGAGGTGCATGCAGAGCACTTTCAGACAGAGATCTTCTTCTCTGTCTTTTCCATATGAACAACAGATACTTCTCCCTGTTAACTTCTTTCCCAGTCCCCTGTGGTAACTTCCTTGACCTTCTGAGATTATGCTCTTCCTCCAATTAGGACATGATGTGTTTTGTTCCTGCTTGACAACATCTGTCACACGGAGACAAAACCAGGTGGCTGATCTGGAGATGGTCAAAAAAAACAGGGGAAGAAAACATTGGTCGATGCCAGAAATAACAGTAATAACAGTAATAATAGCATGCACATGGAATTTGTATTGCAATCCAGGCAGCCTGATTAATTAAAAGGGAAGAAAAAGGCCTTTTGATTATGTGGGCTCAGCAAATGCCAGGCCACACTTCCCGCCAGGAGCCTGCCCTGTCTCTGGAGGTGGCCCTGGGACCTCGTGTTGCTCAGCGCTGTACTTTTAAAAGCATGTGTGTTTCTTCTTGTGCGTCTGCATGCCTCCCGCCTAGCAACCCTGTTCTGTGTCTCCTCCCCAGGGGCAACCCTCCTGCCAGGGACCGAGCCCACAGTGGACACGGTGTCAGTGCAGCCCATCCCAGCCTACTGGTATTACGTTATTGCCGCCGGAGGTGCTGTTGTGGTGCTGGTCTCCGTCGCGCTGGCCCTTGTGCTCCACTACCACCGGTTCCGCTATGCGGCCAAGAAGAGCGATCACTCCATCACCTACAAAACCTCCCACTATGCCAACGGGGCCCCTGTGGCCGTGGAGCCAACCTTAACCATAAAACTAGAACAAGACCCCAGCTCACGCTGCTGAGAGCCGAACAGGAACAAGAGAGCAAACAAAACACAAACCAGACAGACAGAAACTAAGACTTCAATTACGTTGCCTCAGTTTTGCACTTTTTTCCTTACCTAGCATACATGTGAACTCTTAGACATCTCCACCCCTTCTCCATCCCCTTAGCCTTCCCTGAGTCTTTTACAAACTCTAAACTAATGCTGCATCTTGGATTGCCAGAAGAGACACACCACCCCTTCACTTCAGAAGTGAACACTCCCTTTCGATTGCTTTTCGAGGACTCTTGGGGTGTCAAGTGGGGTTTTTTTGTTGCGTTGTGTTTGTTTGTTTCTGGAGGGGTTTTGTTGTTGTTGTTAGGCTTGTTTGGTTTGGGTTTTTTGTTCTCCCAGTAGGCAACCTGCGAAGAAACTTGATGGCGAGCCTGGAAGTTTTGTGTGCGTGGCTCGAGTGCGCGTGTGCAGAATCAGCGTATGGGAGAGTGCTTGGGCGTGCACATGTCTGACTGACTGAATGTATACTTAGACCCTTTTTAGTTGTTGTTGCTTCTACTTGCACAAGGAATGCCTTTTTTTTTTTTTTCCTTCTCTTCCCACCTCTCCTCTGGAAGGTCTGGGACAGGCTTTTGGTAAATACTCTGATTTGTTTACTTGGGAAGGAGAGCAATGCTTTTTTTGTTGCCTTATCTAGCTTTGGCTGGGTTTCTTGTTTGATAGCATTACTGTCTTGGGTGCAAAATGAGAAGAGGAGGTCAGGCTGAACAATAGGAATGTCCATCTCAGATGGCTAGGAGAATCCAAATTGGTTCATAGACATCCAAAAAGTAAGATCCCTCCATTTTTTCTGCAGCCAACATGGTAACACAGCCATTGTTTGGAAGGTGGTTGAACCCTCCTCTTCCACCGCCCATAAGTGAATCTATTTAAAGTTGCCTTATATCAGAGAAGCTCATAATGAATGTTTTGTTTGTATCTGTTAAAGCCAGCCTTAGGGTAACATAGACTTCAGCAGATCTAAGGTGGATGCTAAATGCTGTAGTTCCTTGAGAAATGAAGGTTTATTTATTTCATAAGTGTCCTCACTCTAGGTGCTAATGGTTTTGCTTTTACATGGGGAAGGGGGGGAGAGGGCTTCTCCTCGTCTTCCTGCTGGAAATGTTCAAGGGACAGGTATAATTCCCCTTTTCTGGGTTTTGGGTTTGGTTTTGTCCTCTGCCCAGTTTATAGCTGCTGAATCTTAAAAATTGCCAGCTGACTTTCTAGAATGTCAGTTAGTGTTGCATTTGCTAATGTTCTGCTTCTTAAAGCATCAGTAGCATCTAGCAAGCAAAGCCTTGCAGGCACACCAGTGGGGCCCAGCTATTGCTGCTGCTTTAGTGGGGAGGTGAGATGGAGCCTCCCAACACGCCTCCAACTATTGAATGGCCCAGTGTATTGTAGTGGAAATGCCTTATATAAATAACTGAATGGTGACATGCAAAAGTGGTTTGAATCATTTAATCTGTTTGCAGGCAAAAAAAAAGTACCTCCAGTGAGCAAGATTTTCCATCTTGTTTATGTTCATTTGTGATGACTGATCAGATTCCCATGTCCCTCCTAAACTTGCTAGTGCCCCCCCCTCCCTTCCTCTGCCCATGAGTATTGCATAAAATGAATTGAGATGAGCAGCTCTGTTAACTTCCCTGCAGTCTTGAGCTTACTTTTGGTCTGGAGAAAAAGTGGAAACACAAACAGTGCTGTACATATGTGGTATTGGCCCCTATTGTAGCAGAGACCTCTCCCCAACATCTCTCTTTCAGTGGCAGTCACATTCTCCCCTCCCTTCCTCATGCCACCTGTTTCAGTTCCTTATCCTCTTTACTCAGCAGATTTCAGTGAGATTCCCTCAGCTGCACCAGCAAGTGTTTAAAACAAGCAGGGACCACAGAAAAACGCGGGGTGATTTGACATGGTGAGCACATTAAGGGTGGTGGCTTGGGGCAGCATGCCACCAGGGCCTTGCTCCCATGAGCTTTTCAAGGGTAGTAGGGACCTGCAGTAGCTGCTGTCACCTTACAGGTACTGCTGCCTAGAGGTCCCTGGAGAGAGGCTTCCAAAGCTGGGGTGCTTTCTCTGGTGTTGTGGTGTACAGTTTGTGATAGGAAATCCCCCCACCCCCTCAGCCAGCTGCAAATTAGAACAGGTGTGAAATGTTGGCATGCCCTTGCTGTATTTTCAGGTCAGCCTAAGCTGTGTCAGCAGATGATACCATCACATTTCCAAAGTCAGTTCAGTCTCCATAGCTCAGATGATCCCCTCGCTTCAACCAGGTTCACTCCCATGGACATAGCAAGTGTGCACCAGTGCACCCTGTCTTTCAAACCAAAATCACCAAAGACAAAACAGAAGGTCACTTCAAGAGTTTTATTCCCAGTTCTTCCCTGCGCCTTGAGCCCTGACATCCCTAGTGTTGCCCAGTTGCCTGTGTGTGAAAAATACCTTGTGGAAATTTGGAACTCTTTGAAGATGTATTGTGTGGAATGTAATAAAATGATGATATTTTTATACAAATATCTGGGGGGTCTCTTCCTTCTTCTTTCTTTGCTAATAAGAATGCTGTTGGTTGAGGTGGTGTTTCGAAACTCTGCTTTTTCCTTTGGAGCATCAGAGCTATTTCCTGTAGGAAAATGAGGCTCCTGTTCCTGCTGCGTGCAGACCCAGCTCCTGGCAGTGCAGCCGGTGTACACACCCTGCCTCACTGCACTCAGAGTCAGGCCATTAATAGCTGCTCTTAGATCCATTACATTTGTACCAGTCCTTCGTGGGAGTTTTGGGCGGCTGGACTGACACTTGGAATTGTTTGGGGATTTCACTAACGTTTCTTAAGTGCCAAATTGCTCAGTGTGATTATGCAGAATTTCTCCTGGCTGGGGTCCCTGGAGAGAGGACATCTAACTTCCTGGGGCCCCGGGGGCCAGCTCTGCTGCCAGCTCAGTCAAGCTACACACTTCAGCCCTGAGCACAACAAAAACTGGGCAAGTCATTACCAAAATTAATAATGAGAATGGCAAGGCATTCCTCTTCTGGGGAAACCTTGCCAGGCCTCTGCATGTTGGACTGCAAAGGAGAACTGCGCAGGAGCAGCCCCGGCACTGCAGCACTGAGGGTTTGGAGAGGTCTGTGTCCCCTGTCTCCACCCAAGTCTTCCCAGCTTGCCGTAAGGGCCTCTGCTGCAGCATTTCTCCTTCTCAGCTTTTCTAGGTGCAACTTTTGTCCCTTCAGAGGAGTTAGCAGCATCACATTTCATGTGAAGTACATTTTGCAGCCAGTTTGAATGATTTTTCTTTCCCTCTTCTATTTATTTTCCTTGTGTCGTACTCTTTACTCTGGCATACAGCTCAGTTTTGCAGTGAAACTTCGTGGCTTTACTAGGAATTTGGGCTATCAACAGAGAAATAGTTCAAATGTGATCCCTCACGTTGGCTGTTCAAACACAAGCAAAACTGAGGACCTATGCTGTTTTGGGTTTGGGGTTTTTTCCTCTACTTGTACAGCAAAGCCCATACACTTGTAATCTGCATTTTGTACACTTCAGTGACTGTCCAAGCAAAATTCAAAACAAGTATGCACATGTGAAAAACAGGGAGAGTGAGACTGTCTGGTGGCTTCCCAACAAGGAAGGAAAAAATTCCATTCAGTAAACAGAGGAGAAGGGAGGAATCATTCTGGGTTTCGTTATTCTGTATGCATGCTGCAGCCAGGTTGACCAAAGAGTTGGGTGCTGCTCAGGCTGTAGCACATCACAGGGAGGAAACCAGCTAAAATTAGTGTGCTTTGGTTAAGCATATAAAGACAACTAAGGATGATTTTGATGCTACCTCCTCTGCAGAGGAGGTTCGCTTAAAATAGGGGTAAACATTTTGGTGTAACAGTAGGAGCTCCATATTTCACAGAGTGGCATTAGAGGTGGAAACCACAGTGAAGGTCTGGACATGGCTTTTCTCAGGTTGTATGTGGGTGGGGTGATGCTGTCTATTTTTCTCTGCAGTTACTGCCATGTTGTAGAGAAAGCATCTCCGTGTGGCTGGTGGGAGAGGGCCCACAGGCACTCTCTGTAGATGCTAAAGCAAAGCTGGTGGCAAATGGGGGCATGAAAGAGAGATCAGTGGCCTGGTAAAACAAAGGCTACCGTGAGAAGGGCTGTGCTGTGCCTTGTCAAAGCAATGTCAATGTGCCCGAGATGGATGAATACTCAGGAGCAGGCTGCAAAGCGCAGTGCTGCTCATTCACCCAGCCTGGAGACTGGACATGCAGCTGGGGCAGCCTCCTGTCAGGGCGAGTGTCTGCAAGATGACACTTGGCACAGGGAACCAGCCCAGCGTTGCTTTCCTCCAGGCTGTAAGGGTGAGGTGGGCTTCTTGCTGGGCTGAACTGAAAGGCTGGCGAATAGAAAGAAATAAGGTCAAAAGCAGAATGTGCACAAGGCTGTCGTGGGATTTTTGCCTCTTGAAACCCTGTAAAACCCTCTGAAGCTGGCCTCAGCTTGCCCTGTGTCAGGGCAGCAGAGTGAGGCATACAGACACCAGGCAAGGGCCCCGAGGCGAGCTTGGACAGCCTCTTGGCCTTCTGCCACAGCTCCTCGATCAGTGGCTCCGGCGGCTCTTAGCAGCAATGGCAGGCGTGACTGCCAGCTTGAGGAACAGCATCGTTAGCCGCTGCTGCTGTAAAAACAAACAGCCACAGCAGAGCGAGTGATAAACATGTCAGGATGCTGCACTGCTGCCAGCGTCTCCCACGGCTCTGAGTCCTTGCGTGGCAGAGGTGGGCTGGCAGTGCTACCCTTGTGCTGGGGGAGCTGCTTGGTTTGGGACTGCTGAGCTCCAGCACAGAGCCCTGAGTCCCACTCGCAGCACCTTACCTGGGCACTCCAGCGCTATGGGAGAGAGGAGAAGGCCAGGCTGTGCGGTGCCCCCGTAGTGCCGTGCGGTGCCCCCGTGGTGCCGTGCAGTGCCCCCGCGGTGCCGTGCGGTGCCCCCGTGGTGCCGTGCAGTGCCCCCGCGGTGCCGTGCGGTGCCCCCGTGGTGCCGTGCGGTGCCCCCGCGGTGCCGTGCAGTGCCCCCATGGTGCCGTGCGGTGCCACCGCGGTACTGTACGCGCACCCTGCCGCCGCTGATTCCTGGCCTCCTGCTGGTGCGGAGGGAAGGCGCAAAAGCTGAAGGTCGAGCTGCTGCAGGGAGGCTTTGGCAGAGTCCTGTTTCAGGGCAGCCGCCTCGGCCACCAGCCATGTGTGCAGCGAGGGCAGGGTGCCATGTGTTGGAGGGCAGCGCCAGGGCTGGAAATAGCTGCCTGTGAGCATTCGCCTCTGCAGCAAGCACCCAGTCTGGCTTCATGCCTCTGAGTGCCTTCAGCTGGGGTCTTCAGCCACCCAGACTTGCTTTCCCCATCTTCTGTGCAGGAGAAGCCTAAGGAACACGCTTCTCAGTGCTCCCAGTTTACAGATGGTGCTGTGGTGTGCCCCGAGCACTGGCACAGCGGCAGCCCAAGGCAATCCGAGGATAAGGTCATGGGGTTCCCACTGCTGTGGAGGGCAGCTGGGCCAGGGGAGAGGCTGCTTGTTTGCTTTCTTTAATGCTCAGCGGTAGCCAAAGTACTGCTTTAATTTGAAATTTGGCAGGGCTTTAGCCTTTCTGTAAACTGAAGTTGTTCTCTGTTTCTGGAGGAGTGGGGAAGAGAGAATTGAGGTGGATTTTCTGCTAGAAATAGAGTGGTGGGAAATTTGGAAGGAGTAGTTTCTGCCTGGTGCCGCTGCTGCTGCTGCTGCTGCGCGAAGCACTTCCCTGTGGATGGAGGGTGGGAGGTGTCACTCCCCCAGCCCCACGGCTCCCAGCGGAGGGAGCGGCGCTGTGCCGCCGCCAAACACAGCGGTGTCAAGGCGAGGCCACGGCGGCTGCTCTTCTATGTCAAAACAAAATGATGCGTGTTGGAGTCACACTGTTGATGCAGAGAGAAAAGGGCTGAGAATGAGCAAAGGGAGAAATGCAAGGATAAGAGCAGAGCTGGAGCTCTGCCTCTGCTGCTCTGGGGAGCAGTGATTTCTGATCTCTTTTTTCTGGGCTTAGCCAAATTCAAAATGTTAGGCCCTCGTCAGTGCTGTTTGGCAGCAGAACAACTGTACACCTCCAATGCTCCCTTTGCTAGGGTAAGAGCTGGGCAGGAGAGCACCATCCCAGATGGATGGTATAGCAGCAGAAGAGAGGGATGAACACATAGGAGGGCATTTGCTCTTCTTGGAGCAGTGAGCTGCACATCATTGTTTCTCCAGTCTTTTGTACCAGGAGGCACAGCTGCAGATGTTCTCTTCTCCCAGGCAACCAGCAATAGAACAAGGGGACACAGTCTCAAGTTGTGCCGGGGTAGGTATAGGCTGGATGTTAGGGGGAAGTTCTTCACAAAGAGAGTGATTGGCATTGGAATGGGCTGCCCAGGGAGGTGGTGGAGGCACCGTCCCTGGAGGTGTTCAAGAAATGGCTGGATGAGGCACTCGGTGCCATGGTCTAGTTGACTGGATAGGTCTGGGTGATAGGTTGGACTGGATGATCTTGGAGGTCTCTTCCAACCTGGTTGATTCTATGATTCTATGTTATTGGGGAGCAAAAGATGGTATGTAAAGGAGCTCACAAACCACCATTCCCCTTTGGCCCCAGAGCCCTCGGACTCCTGCAGAGAGCAGGAGCACAGGGAGGGCAGGAGTCCATTTGGGCTCTCTCCAGAGCAGGATCCCCTGTGCCAGAAAGACTTGCAGGCAAGTCAAAAACAGTTCTGGAAGTTGATATATTATTTGGGAAAAGCACCTCCTGTTGTAAGGCTCATTTCGTTCACCCAGAAAGAGCCCAAGAGTTGCCACCATCTGCAAATGTGGCAACAGACAGAGCTATGCCCTGGGATAGAGGGACCTGGCAGGGGGCAGCGCTCAGTGTGCAGACTTGAGCACCCAGATTTAAACCAGGCAAAGTCAGTCCAGAAAGCAGTAGCATTTTTTTTCTCAGTGGTGGTCATTTTCCTTGGAGGAAAGTGTCCAGGTTCCAGCAGTCAGGAGTGGGTATTCTCTCCAGAGGAATAGCTCTTGGCTTGGTACAGAGGTCTCTATCTGAGGTGGTGGGCACTGCTGGCAAGCAGGCTGACAGTACATGCCAGTTGACGAGATGCAGAGTGTGGAGAGCTTTCCTCCAAGAGGTATCTGTGTGCATGTGGTGCAACACCAGAGAACCTTGGCTGCTCTTGTGCTCCTGTCTGCCTTGGCAGGGCCTATCAAGCACACCTCACCCCACTTCCCGTAACTCTCTCTCTGGACCAATCTTTCCCATCCCTGCTACTGTTTTAAAACAGATGTACATTAAAGCTCCTTAATCTCTGGAAATACTAATTCTCTCCTACTCTTCCTCCATGTGAGTTCATACAAATGTGGTACTTAAGTCAGCCCTTATCTTTGATTAGAATCTCTTTTTTTTCCCAGGTTCCATAAATTAGCCTTTTAGCTGGCAGTGCTCTCCGATCCAGCAGATAACAGCCTTTTCTTGGCATCCAGCCCGTTCCAGCACCATCACTAATATTGTCTTCTGGCCATGACCGGCTGGGTGCTCACAGCCATCACTCAGCACACACTTTTAAAAAGGCCTTTCACTCAGGAGAAAGCATCCTCTGTTTAAATACAGCTTTCCCTAACTTTCTTGCCTGGTTGTTTTCTTTCACTCCTTTTAGAATGCAGCATAAATTGTGCACGAAAGCTGCCCTGTAAGAAAGCAGCTGTCCGCAGCACAGGGCAATGCACCTTCCTCCCATTCTGCCCAGCAGCTTGCAGGGCTTTTCTGAGGACTGCTTTCCAAGGAGGTCACTTTCCATGGCCTGCTTTGCTTGTGACAGTATTGCTGAGACTTGTCACAAAGGATCCTAGCTGATGACAAATAGCAGACTAGTTTCTGTGGCAGGAAATCATCCCTACTAGGAGCTGAAATGAGACCACCAGCTTCAATTCCCACAGACAGCCACACAGCCAGAGCTAATTTTGTTAATAACTCAAGAAATCCCAGTATGGAAAAAGCAACATCGAGTTGTATTTTTCCAAAGCCAACCTAGAGCCTTGCATGACAAATACAATTGGGTAGCAATGAAATGGCATGTGGGGAACAGAAAAATGAGGGCCTAGCATGGGCCTGAGGAGGATGGAGAATGGTGAGAGGGAAGATAGCATTTAAGCAGGACTTGGAGTCATATTAGCAGTGGGAATTGAGAAAATTGCTAGAAGAGTAAATCAATTTTAGGCTGGCTTTTTGTATCAGTGTTCTCTCTTTTCAAGTTTTCCCAGTGCTCCTTCTTTTCAGGCTGGAAGAACTGGTGTTCTTTTGAAAGTGTTGATTAACTGATACTTTGGTTTTTTTCTGGGTTTTCCCTCAAGGCTACCCTGGGAAATAAAACAAACAACCAAAAAAAAACAAACCACCAAATTGCTAGCTTATTCTCACACAAAATTTACAACAGCTACAATATGCAATAGCAAAAGACTTCAAACCACCTTTCCCCACGCATGGGCGTCTTTGGCAGACTGTGGTCCAGTTTAGACCTTTGCTTATGTTTCAACCTACAGTTTCTGTAGGGTTGTGTGGGTGACACGGAAGGCAGATTTCACCACACATCTTCTGACAGAGGACTAACAAAGCAGCCATCTCTGCCTGTGGACTGCTTTGCAAGTTATTTTTCCACATGTTCGGCTTTAAATGTTTGCAAGAGGCCCTCAGGCAGTTCTCCCAGCCCTAAGATGTTGCCATCTGGGCCTGTCAGTTCTAAAAGTGTTGAGAAATCATGTGAACTCACTGCTGAAGTGAGGGCTTACAGAAGGTGGTGTGTACCTATATTTCTTCAACAAGCTACCAGCAGCCTCGAGTCAGCTTAATTGCCTGGCTCACTAGAGGCAGAGCTCATTGTCAGGAGGGGCAAGTGATGGGTTTTGTGTTTTCCTGTTGCCCAATTCACTTGAAAAATTCAAAGAAATCCCTTAATCCTTTGAGTGCAGAGGGCAAAAAAGACAATTCTATCCAAGGAATGGGTATTTGGGAAGGTATCATAAGTACCTGCACAGAGGATCACTGCAGTCAGGTTTGAGATGTCACAGGGGCAGTGTAGTGTTCAGCAGAGGTCTTTGCTCTGAAAATGAACCTTGAAATGTCACTAGTGAGGAAAATGAGAGGAGAGGAGAGGAGAGGAGAGGAGAGGAGAGGAGAGGAGAGGAGAGGAGAGGAGAGGAGAGGAGAGGAGAGGAGAGGAGAGGAGAGGAGAGGAGAGGAGAGGAGAGGAGAGGAGAGGAGAGGAGAGGAGAGGAGAGGAGAGGAGAGGAGAGGAGAGGAGAGGAGAGGAGAGGAGAGGAGAGGAGAGGAGAGGAGAGGAGAGGAAAAGAAAAAAGAAAAAAAGGAAAGGAAAGGAAAGGAAAGGAAAGGAAAGGAAAGGAAAGGAAAGGAAAGGAAAGGAAAGGAAAGGAAAGGAAAGGAAAGGAAAGGAAAGGAAAGGAAAGGAAAGGAAAGGAAAGGAAAGGAAAGGGAAAAGGAAAAGGAAAAGGAAAAGGAAAAGGAAAAGGAAAAGGAAAAGGAAAAGGAAAAGGAAAAGGAAAAGGAAAAGGAAAAGGAAAAGGAAAAGGAAAAGGAAAAGGAAAAGGAAAAGGAAAAGGAAAAGGAAAAGGAAAAGGAAAAGGAAAAGGAAAGAGGAAAGGGAAAAGAAAGAGGGAAGGGAAAAGAAAGAGGAAAAAATGAGATTTAACAACTCAAGAGGTCTTTTCAAGTCCTAAATCTCTCTGCAAACGTGCACAAATATTCCTTCATAAGGTTTTTCAGTACTTTCTCTTCACGTGGCTTTTTGGGCACAAGTTACATTCTTTGGTTCTGGTTGTTTATAAGTAGCCTCTTTAAACTCTTCTTGCTGCTTTAAGGCACGAGATGCAAAGTAGCCTTGATTTTCAACCGCAGCTCTTTCCAAAGCCTGACTCCCACCGCTTTCAAAGCACTCCCTGATTTTCTGCATTTCTGATCATTTTGAGATTCCTTCTCGGCTCAGCACTCCAAGTTGCAGTCAGTTTTGAAAAAAGTCTAAGCAGATTGAAATGAAAGGGCATTTTTCTTTTGGAATACTGAAAAAGAGCCTTGGTAACTAGACCTAGAGATAATGCTAGGAAGACTGCACAGGAAAATAACTTCTGCTCAGATTACAGCGTGTGCATTTGGTTACTAGTGCTTGACCCGTGCCAAACAATACAAAGAAATGTCACCACTAAAAGGAATTTGGATCAGAGGAATCTTAACATAAATGCCTAGACATGGACACCCATTTGCCACTCTCCCCATTTCGACCAGCTTTTGCATTACAACGAATAATGATGATGCATGACTTCCTCAAATTACTAGGAATGTGTCTGAAACCCAAAGAGAAACTGGGTCATGGAAGCTCTGCATCCAGTAAAATGTATGAGAAAACTTGAAGAGCAGAGTGTGCTAAATGGATCCGGCATTAGTGGCGAGTAATGATAGCCACTAAGATCCTATTCAAAGTTGTAAGGATAATACCCATGAGCATGTTAATAGTGAATTATGGCCATTATGCAGGCACCGATGACAACATTCAAGAGCTATTCAGGTTATCTGGTTTCTCTGCTTTTTGCTCACTCTCCTGGCTTAAAAGCTGGCCATTTGGCAGCCGTGAAACCTGATGTAGTGGGAGGATCTTGTTCAAGATTCTTCATTGACTTTGCTCAAAGGAAGAAGAGGAAGAGTTCTTCCTCCTTCCATGAAGAAAAGCCTTGCAGTAGTTTAACTGCTGTCACCTTCTGGCCTGTCTTGCAATTCAGCGAGCAGTGGCAATAATGGCCCCAGAAGGCCTCTGTAAACAAATGATGATTCCCATTTTGTTGTTCTAGTGAACTTCCCAAGAATGGAGGATGACTTTCCCGTCTCTGAGCAGGACTTTGAAGACAACGGTGATACAGGTTGGTGCCCAAATGCCACATGGGCAATTTATCTGGCAGGGGCCAGTCTCTTCTCTCTGGTGTCAGGTGACAGAATGGGAGGATATGGGCCTGAAATTGTGCCAGGGGAGGTTTAGATTGGATATTAGGAAATATTTCTTTATGGAAAGTGTGGTCAGGCATTGGAATAGCTTGCCCAGGGAGGTGGTAGAGTCACCATCCCTGATGGTATTCAAGGAGTGCATGGACATGTCACTTTGGGACTTGGTTTAGTGGCCATGGTGGTGTTAGGTTGATGGTTGGACTCAATGATCTTAGAGGTCTTTTCCAACCAAAACAATGATATGATTCTATGAATTACAAACCTCAGCTTTAGTGAAGGCTAGGAGCTAGAACATGCACACTGAAGTGGTGGCTTTCTGACTGGACAAAAACATTAGCTACTTTCTTTGTTTTCCTTTTTCAACAGTCAGTACCCTGCAAAGTCAATATATTGTATTTGTGTTAGGACAAAGAGGACTGATCTTTCAGGCATTAATTGCTGCTTGTGTGGCATTTTCACTTGTAAAAGGAAAAAAATAAGTCTGGGAGCTGTGACAGATTATTTCCACAGTTTTGAACACAGTAATGCTTGAAGGGCCAGAGTTTCAGTGGGCATAAAATGCTAGCATGATAGTTACACAGCCCAAGATGTAAAAGTGAATTAGGCTGCCTAACTTTCTTGGTAGATCAGTACTTCACCTGGGTTAGCAAATCCTGCTGAGAGATACTCATGGTAGGACTTGTGCTCTTGTAAGACCACCACAAGTCCAAGTGAGAAATGCATAAAGGTGGAGAGAAAAAAGTGACCCCTGGATAATAAATGCACATTCCACTGCAGATTACTTTGGATCGGATAGGAACGACACACTGTTCTCTACTAACTCTCCAGGAACTCCGAGGCTGGACAAAGAAAAAAGCTGGCTGTACACCCTGGATCCCATCCTGGTGACCATCATAGCAATGAGCTCCCTTGGTGTTCTCCTCGGAGCCATCTGTGCTGGCCTGCTCCTCTACTGCACGTGCTCATATGCTGGGCTGTCCTCACGGAGCTCCACCACGCTGGAGAACTACAACTTCGAGCTGTATGATGGCATCAAGCACAAGGTCAAGATGAACCACCAGAAGTGCTGTTCAGAGGCCTGATGGGTACCCTGGGGATCACACTTGGTGTTGTACCCAGTGAGGTGGGCTGGCAAGGGGGTACTTTTTTTGCTGTTTTCTATGAGAACTGAATGCCATAATGGGGAACAAGGGGTGCAGGAGGAGTGAGGGGGAGGTGCTGCTCCTGCCACCAGGTCCCGCTGGCAGGTTGCGCTTCGCCAGGACCAAGTGCGCTTCCCCACAAACCGGACTGTGCCGGGCGAGGGGGGACTGAGCCCCTTGTTTGTTGGTTCACCTTCATTTGTTGCTGATGCGAATGGCCAGGACGTGGTGAGGGAGACTGGTTTACCTTTTGGATGTGAGAAACTACATGTGGATTGTTATTTCCCACCTCCTCTCTCTGGTGAGTCGCTGAGAAGGCTGAGGGATTTCTTCTGCCTCCCTGTCTTTAGGAATAACATAAACACACACACACAGACCCTGACCACTCTATACCCCATCCAGATATCATTTTGGCTGTAGGGATTTGTGCACATCATGCTAAATCCAGCAAGCTGCAGTTTCCAGTTCTGAAAATGGAAGCGTGTTGTTACCTTCACCCTTCCATCTCTTGGTAGGGTGGAAAGGTGGGATACTGGCTTTAGTGTCGATGGTAACAGTGCTTTCTGAAGTCATTAAGAACTAAATAGAAAGGAAACCCTGTGTGTTGAAGCACCTCTTTGAGAGAAGCTGAAGAGCCTTAAAGTGATTTGTGAATAAGAGCCATTTATTAAATCCAGATCTTGGATTGCAACAGCTGAGGCCTTCATCAGGAAGGCTTTTGAATCTCCCACCCCTCTTGATCCTGCCCTTTTCTTTTTGCTATAATGAGAAAATTGCAGCAAACGAAAGACAGAGCCTGTCAGGCTGCCCACACTCAGGCAATGGCTTTGGGAAGGGGGCTTCACTCGGGGTTTAACATGAGGCTTAGTGTTGAGGCCTCTGTGAAGTGCCAGGGAGGGAAGATAAGCAGGGAAACAGACTGGAGCCATGCTGGGAGCCTGGCCACAGCACCTGACACACTCCCCCACCTTTGCCACGCTCCCCTTCGCCCTGGAGCTGGGGGGGTGCACGCTGGTGGGGTCAGCACTGCGGGACCAAACAGCAGCTGCCACATCCCCTCAGGAGCAAAGCTGTGCTGCTCCCAGTCAGTAGCAAAAACCTGAAGTTTTATTTATGAGCTGTGTTTTGTTTTACTTTGAACAAGTGCCTTAGAAGAAGTATTTTTCCTCCATCTGATGATCAGTGCTGTATCAGACAAGTGAGGCCTTCATCCTTTCCCCAGCAATTCCCCAGCAAAACACTCTTCTTCACCGCTCTCTACTGGGTAGTACCTGGCTGAAAAAGTCTGGTTCTTTTGCTTTCAAGTGGTCTGGCTACATCAGCTGGAAGCTGATACCTCTCCACTTACTGTGGGCTGTGGGAGAGGAGTGTTATGAAAACAGTTTAATGGTGAAAAAGTTCAAATGCTGGGCCCTGAACCAATGCTTTCATTTCCAGTTCAGTCCAGCCGTATCGCCTCTATCAGCCTGTGCTTACACAAGTGAGAAACCTTTCCAGCACCTTGGGTTTGCTTTTCCAGGGGCAATTTGGAAATACCTGACATGTCCTGATTTTACGTTTTGTTTGGGTTGGGGATGGATTTTTTTTCCCCCCCTCACTAACCACAGAGCGCCAAAGGTGTGATGTGCTGTAAAGCTCAGTTTGCACAATCCCTGCAAACATATCCTGCAGGAGGCCAGGTGTTTGGGGAGACAAGCAACATCTGGAGAGAAGATGAGCGTGGACAGTGCTACCGCTGCTCCTCAGTGCAGTGGGAATAGGAGTGTTTGGCTGGTGTTGCATGAGGAGCTCCATCAGACAGTAGGTTTTTAGGAGGAAAAAAAAAAGAAGAGCTGGCTGTAAGAAAGAGGCTTCTGTTACTGGGGCAGCAGGTACCAGCAGCTATGCCATCAAAACACCCACGGTTCGTACACGCACACACAGAGACACGCACGCAAAGGCCTTCGTTCCTGTAATTCACACTGTGTGCCCGACAGAAACAGCAGTAAACAGATCTCAGATTCTCTTTTCAAATCACCTTATTTCTTTTGGCGTTCTTCATGGACAGATTCCACAGGGGTGTTATTTTACTGTACAAAAGAAACAGAGGCAGTAAGAGGATATGTGCCAGACCGTTTCAAAGCTGGATTGCTGCTGCTGCTGCTGCTGCTGCTCGATGATTTTTATCCCCTTCAAATCACAGGAGAGGGGAAGGATGAATGGAAAAGGACCATACAGTAGAAAAGTCGACTTAGGTAAATAATAGGTGAGACTCTGTAATTAAAAAGGTGACGTTCTGGTGTCTAGTAGGCGTACAGAGAGCAGAGTTCGTCTATACATATATTCAGAATTAGTGTGTTTGCACACGCTCGTGAATTCTCTGTGTGTATCGTGTCTGTGACTTATTCCGTGGGACTGACTTGTGTTAATATATCTCTTGATCTGGGGCAGGAGAGTACTGCTGATCTTGGCACTAACGTGGCATGGGCCCAGTGAAGCGGCTGCCCTGCGTCTCCTGCTTGCCCCTTCCAGGTGGGTCAGGGCCCAGGCGTGTGCGCTTGCCGGGCAGGAGCAGGCAAATAATGCTGCAAAGCTGGGCAGGAGCAGGCCAATAATGCTGCAAAGCTGATACCTCACTTACCTCTGCTGGGTGCTTTACTGTTCTACAGAATACTGTGTTTGATTGTATCTTCAACAGGGAAAAAACAACAACAACAACATCAACAAAAGTTGTCAGTGCATTCGATTCATTGCATCCCCCTCTGCAAATAGATCAGGTTTTCTCATTGCAGTTCCCTCTGTGAAATTCAGACTCAAAAAGAAATTGGTGTCAATGCCTTTGCTGAAACGGGCTGTTGCCTCCACAGCCTTGCCATGGCAAGGAGGTGTTGCTAACGGGTGGGCTGTACTGCTGGCTGAGTTCGTTTTGCGGGAAGGTGCTGGGGATGAGCATGGGAATTAAACCATTAGGAAATTATATGCAGAAATGGAACTTCTCCAAGGTTTGCAGTTCAAGGTATTTGACCATTCACTGGCTGAGCCAGGAATTATGGACTTAAAAGAGCTTTTACTGTGATTCTTCGGTGTTGAAAAAAAAAAAAATCAAGCTGTGTTTATATGATTTGTATAAAAAAACTTTTAAAAGTACTATTTAATAAACATTATGGTAGAGATTTTGTTTCGGTGGCTTTTATGTTCATGAAAGAGCAGCAACAAGGAAGCTGGACTGAGAGTTCTGTGGGCAGCCAGAAACCCCAGGGAAACTAAGGCATGGCTGAAGACATGCCTCCCGTCCTCCTTTGCTGCACACTGCCTGTCCTGCTGGGTCACCCTAAGGTGATGTGGGGCTTTAACGCAGACCCCGTGCACATGTGCGTCCCTGCCCCACTCAGACATGGCCTCACCTCCCAGAGCCAGGGGCAGCTGGAAGCTGCTCTGGCCCAGGAGCAGCACATGAGTGCAAATCCAAAAGGGGGTCTGCACTGCTGCCCGGTGCTGCCATTGATCTCGGAGAGGAGTACAGTTTTAAGCTAAGAAAAAAGTCATTTAGGACTAAAATGGCTTGGTGCTGAGCAGAAGGGTGTAGTCGAGGCTTTGCAGTGCAACCACAGAGTGTGGTAATGGCCAGCCAGGGGAGTGTGCTTTGGGGACAGGCATGGGGATGAAGAGAAGGACATTGGCTGCATGCAGGGCCGGGGAGGAACTTAGAATGTGCCACTTCCTCCACATTTGGTGGCCAGGACCCAACTGGAAAAGCAGTGGGGCTGAACCTACAGCATGAAAACTCTATTTATGGGCACCCTGACAAATGAGCAAATCCTTCAAGTGCCAGGCACCTCAAGAACAAATGAAATTTCCTTACTGTCTCCTTACCTCCAATGCAGCAGCCTCCCCAAAGCCTACGTGTGTTAAAGAGGGTCTTTAAGCAATGAAGGGCAGCTGGCAGCTTAGATGAAGATGACAGTGTAGCTGCAACTTTGACAGCACTTCCCTTGCCCAAGAATAAAGAACTGATGTGGAGATTGATACTTGGAGGAGAGGCTGTCAAGGAGCAGGACAGAGACTGCAGATAAGCGACTCAATCAGTGTCAGACCTGTCCTGCTGTAACATCACCTGTAAATCACGGCAGTTAGAGATGCACCTCCGCTAAAGCAAGGAGCAGAAAGCTGGTAATAGAAGCATGGGCGGTGAAGCAGACGTGTGCCCTGGCTGTATTAAAAGCCTGCAAGCTGGGCTGCAGCTGCTGCCTGGGCACAAAGGGGAGCCAGATACCCACTTCAAGACCTTGAAATATTATGGGGTGTTTTTCAGTAAGCTCAGACTGCATTTGACTGTGCTGCTCTACAGCTGGCAGGCTGCAGTAGGACCCAGAGGTGTCTGTGTGCATTTGCCATGCACACATGGGTACCTGACACCAGTGGAGGCTGGGGGCATGGAGGTGTTTCATGTGGCACAAAAGTAATCAGAGGCTGAGCAGACTAATGAAATTGATTTCAGCATTTTCAGGCTGCTCCAAGAGTGGGGATCCAGCAGCTCTAGCACGTCCTGGAGAGCTGATTGCAATTGTGCATGCACCCTCACTGTTTCTCTTGCCCTTTCTTTGAAATATTCCTTTGCTGTTGAGTTTAATGGGAAATCTTTTCAAATAATAACTCTCTGGACAGCTGGGGGCTTGGCAGTGAGAGGGAGCCATGGGGCTGAGCTAATGAGTGGATTCGTAATTAATTAATTGCAGGCAGGTGCAAGTGGAGCCTCCCGTTGCCTCTCTCTCCTCTGTCTGACTCTGAAGATCTGTCTCCCAGAACCTGGCACTACCACAAGCCATCCAAAGGGACTGAGCAAAAACTGGTGCTGGCTTTGCCATGGACCGTGACTTTGACAGGTAGGACAGAGGCTGATGCTCCCATGTCCTTACTGCAGGGAACCCGGGGAGCCTGTCCATTGTGGCATGTTGCCTTTGCATCTGCCAGGCTCTACACTCAGACCATGATACCACCCATAAAGGCACCTTCTCTCTGCTGGGCAGATACCCACTGCCCCTCCTCAGGGATGTTTGATTGTTCCGTTTAGCATAGGCACACTGAAATAATACACAGCTTCCCATTTTACATCCCAGATGGAGCAAACCTGCTTGGACTTGAGAAGTATGAACTCCTGGTTAGCTGAGCACTGGGGACACTGCTGCAGCCAGTGTCTGACCTCTGTCCCTTCAGCCTTACTTTGGCTGTTCCAGTGGGCACTCAGCAGAGTCCTGTTGATGTAGCTATGGAGGGTGACACTGAATTTAGGTCTGTACTTGTACATAGCAAAACTTGTTTGAATTCAGGAGGCCCCTGTTGTCACTCGCACTGCTCAGGTAGGATTAGGCTTTCCTATTAATACCTGCTAGATGTAGCAATGCACTTAGGGCAACAAACTTGCCGTGTTTAATAGGAAAATAACTAATCCTTAATGTGTTGAGAGGGAATGGCTACTCTCTAGGCTCCTGTGTCATAACTCTACTAATATCTGAAATGGAAAGCACTGAATTAAACACTCAGCAGCTCTCCCCTCACCTTGGCCGAAAATCAAGGGAAGGAAATAGAGTCCTGCTTCCTGCTGCTGCTGTGGTGGGTGGAGGCCTGTGGGATGAGCCAGCGTGGGCTGGCAGCTCAGGACTGTTTGCTAATGTTTCCTGGTTAAATGTTTACAAACCTAGAGGAAATGGCTCTCCCAGATGTTGCTGATAATTTCCTATCATATCCCTCCTGGCATGGTGCAGGGCTGCTTTGTCACCCTTCAGATCAGCTGCTAGTTTCGTGCTTAACAACGGAGTTGACTGACTGCTTTACAAATGCCATCAACATTTCCAGTGCTGGTTTTGCCCTCCCGGTCTCCTGGGTTTATATGGAGAGTAACTGTGCCCTGGCTTCAAGCACAGCTTTCTTTGCAGCTGTTGAAGTGCACTCACAATCAGAATGGCATTCAGCAGAGTTACAGGGCAGCTTTTCCCATATCTCACACCTTCACCGGTGGGCTGTGTTGGATAATGCAAAGGCAGCCCTGGGCCATGCTGCCCCTTGGGGTGAGATTCCTCAAGGTGTCCTGCTCCACTACACCATCAAAGAGGTTAGGCTCTTCCAGCAGCCATCAGGGACAGCTGCTGCCAAATTAATCTCAGCCTCATATTTTAAGATGACATTCAATGTTCTTACCAGAGCTGGGGAGCCCTTTGCGCTGCAGCAATAATCCACTGCTTGGCCATGAAATCCTTAGCACAGTGTCATAGCCACCCCTTTCAGCAGCAAAGTTTTATTAACTTAGGGTGTAAGAAGTTTCAGAGAGCAAAATATCTCCCTCCAAGAGAAATAAGGATGATTTAAGCAGTCTGGGTGTATTTGAGATGGAGAGTGAGTCCCCCAGCTGACACATCAGAGAGAAAAGCTGCAAGCCAAGGCTGCATTTATTAAAGAAGGAAGCTGAGGCTGTGTAAAGCCAACCTTTTTAAGCACTCCACAAGAACATTTTAATAAAAAGCACAACAAGCCCACAACAAATCATGGCTTGGAAGCAGAAAAAAATGTCAATTCCTGTCAAGTTTTGAAGAACAGCCTGAGCTTAAGGAAAAGCGAATTCCTGCTACACTCCCTTCCCCTGCCCTCCACTCCCATGCACAGAGCAAAGCCACCCCAAGCACCACCCGTGACATGCTGCAAATCACGCTGGGGAGCAGCGGGGGGACAGCCACCAAGCCAGCCATGGGAAGGCCCACTGAAGGATTGAAGCTTAAAGAAAATGAAATTTATAGCCAGAGCATTAAAATATTAAAAGGCCTTAAAGAAGAGCCATGAATCTGATTTGCGGGGGAGGAAAGGCAAGTCTGTCGTCGGGCAGAGACAAATGGCTGCTGGACTTGACAACTCACATAAATCTGGCAGATGAGAAGGAATAAAGCCCAATCAGACCCAAAAAGAAAAAGAAAAAGGTGATGAAAATATTCCAGGACATAAAGACTGAAAATGAGAGGAAAAGCTAAAGAAGATATGGAGGTGAAGGCAGAGAAACGATTATAAAATAGCAGCAGAAGATGGAGGGAGAGGAGAGAAGTTATTAAAAATGGCCAGAAGTAGCTTCTTGGTGGCACAGGTATTTCTGACAGTCTTGCCCAAGACAGCTTGTTTTTCTTGCACAGCAAGAATTCTTTGGATGGGCTTCAACAGCTTAGACCTTTCACAGACATAGAGGAGCAGCCCATACCATGCAGAGGATCAGCATTAAACCACCCAGTGAGGAAGGGTGGGCACAAGGAACCACATACAACCCCAGCATCATGGGGTGCACTGGGGCAGATCAGCACTGACCAGGCAGACCCACACATGCTGCTCCCCATGAGCAGCAAAACTGCTCCTGAACCTGATCAGCTGCCCTTAGGCATGACTCTGGGCTAACCCCACAGGTTCCCTGAGAGTCACGGCTGGTTGTGCAACATGGGCGAGCTGCAGATGCTCTGTGGCTTTAGAAGTCAGCAGAACAGACGCGCCCAGATCTACACTTCTCACCCCACATCACTGGGGACCCCTCCAGTGGGGTCTCCTCTCATGGCAGCCACGCCCAACTGAGACTGGCTCAGGGGCTGCTGCCACACTGTGCTGAAGAGAGACTGCAAATCCATCCAGGAGTCACAGCCAGGACCCACCACAAGTTGGGAATCAGGGTGCAGGGAGGGCTGGGTTTGCAGAACGCTGTCTGTACGCCAGCCCTCCCTCTGAAACGCTAAACAAAACCCAGCATTCAGCTACACTTCGGAGAAAGCATGAAGCATCTGGTTCCCTTCACTGGTGTACATAGCAAGAGAAAAGTTGGCAGTACATCTGATTACCATAAAAGAGAGAGCTATGCAGAAAAAAGCCACATTAGCCTAACATTGCCCAAAACAAAGTGAAATGTCTGCCTTGTTTTGAAGATGCTGATGGTGGAAATGTGAGCAAAGGCCAGCCCAAATTAATGAGCACTGCAAAGGAATTGGCTGGGCTGGGACTGGCACCGTGCCACCGTGCCTTGCCCGGCAATTCTTATTTATCAGCTTACTTGTTTTGCTGGATGGGGAAACAACCTGCAAACATGCAGAAAACCAGGCCTGGTGCTTCCTACGGGTCACACAGGCCACTTCAACCACGGCAACCAGGAGCTGCAGGTTTACACACACCTGTCCGCATCCCTCTCCTGCACCGCACAAGGGAGCCCAGCCCTTTGCCAGTGGGACTTCTGGGGCACTGAGGCCCCTGTCCAAACACCTCCTGCCCTGTGCCAAGGCCAAGCATAGCACCACACTGGGGCCATCCATCCCTCCTCACAGCTCAGACAGGAATGATGATGGGGACAAGCAGAGGAGCCATGCCACCTCCTGTCACAGGCTGCCCCAATCACCACTCTGCAAAAAAAACCCAGTGCTGGGGAGGTAGCAATTCCCTGGCAACATATGTCAGGACAGCTGTGTCAAGGAGGGTGAAAGAGGTGTCTGCTCTGTTTCATGGAGCAAAGCAGAGTTTCCATGGCTCTTCCTCACATATAGGCTGAGATTTCTTGCTGAGGCAGCTAAAAACTTGGGGTTGGGTTGGGGGAAAGGAGAAAACCCCAGCCCTGGCTTTGGCTTTCCTCCTGGAAAGGAAAACCCATCCCAGCAACTTTCACTTTTATGATCTTCAAACATGCAAACACCTCAGTGCCATCCAAGCATCTCTTTCCAATTTCAGTTGTAACACATGCTGAAGGGCTGGGGGAAACAGGGAGGGAAACTTGCTGAAACAGCCAAAGGCAAAGGCAACAGCACCTTAACTCTTTATGTGAGGATGCCTGTGGGGTTGTGTGTCTCAGAGCTTGGCGTAGGGGTCTGGAAAGCACATTAGCCCATCTCCCTGGGATAGGTATCCCCATCTTCAGCCCCATCAGCCTCATGAAGGCTAGTTGGAGATGCAGGTATCAGTAATGAGCACACTTAGCTAGGCCCCACATCATTACAGAGCAAGTCACAGAGTCCCACTTGGACCAGGAGAGACAGGTAAGAACAGACTTTCTAAGGCAGTTTGCCAGACTGCTGTCCAGCCATGCCAATCATTGCCCCAAATGGGGCATAGGCAGGTGTGTGGCTCTGGGCACAGACCAGATTAATTATCCCCTCTGACCATAGCAAAGCAGCTGGGTCCACACTGCCCACACGATCTCCAAAGCTCATTAGAAGAGAGCACTGTCACGCTTGAGAATGAGCTGGTGTTAGCTTTGGATGTCATGATGATAAAACCATTAAAATAGGGATCCATGCACCAGTGCCAAACCATGACACGTGAGGAGGGGGCTGTAACAATACAGGCAGCTGAGTTGCTCCAAACCAGAAAGTATTTCGAGGGCTAAGGAGAACAGTGAGGCTGCATCGAAGAGCGGAGGTTGGGCAGATGGGAGGATGGAAAAGGCTGCCCCTATCTTGTCTTTCTGGATATCCACAGTGTCACAAACAGGACATTACTCAACAACTTAAAAAATGAACACCTCTGCCTGAGGTTATCAGCCTCCAGATAACGACTAGGTTGTGAACACAGCAATGTTGCTGGAATTGAAGAGATTCACTATCCTCACTCAAGAATAAGTGATGATGTTTCCCCCAGATAATGGAGATGAAGGGGAGATAATGCTGATGAAGAGCAGGGATGGAGTAACGGTGCAGCCACAATGACTCATCGCAGCTGCCCAGGAGACTTGGCAGGCAAGGAAAATATTTGCACAAGGTTTAATAAGCCCTGTCCACATTCCTTTTGATGCCTGAGGGATACCCTCATGAATTTGGATGGCAACAGCAGCGTGGTGGGCTTCTCCAACCTAGCAAGCAGAATGCAGAGGGGCCTCCTCAGAATATAGGGATGGCTGTCCTAAAAATCTCTGGTCAGGCAACCCAAGCTGCACTGTAATGCTGTCCTGGACATAAAAAATACACTTCTTTTTCAAATGAGAAGGCTAATTATAAAACAGTCTCCTGATGCCCCCATCTAGCCTAGGCAGGATATGCTTTGGCTTGATCTGCAAATGCTGATGGTGCTGCCAGCCCTGTGCCTCCAACAGGCTCAGCACCACAGAATCACAGAATGTCAGGGGCTGGAAGAGACCTCGAAAGATCATCCAGTCCAACCCTCCTGCCAGAGCAGGATCACCTGCACCAGATCACACAAGAACGTGTCCAGGCGTCTTTTGAGTATCTCCAGAGAGGGAGACTCCACAATCCCCCTGGACAGCCTGTTCCAGTGTTCTGTCACCCTCACAGTGAAAAAAATCTTTCTCATGATTACATGAAACTTCCTATGCCTGCACCCTTTCCCTAAGCAGAGGTAAGTACAGGGTTTGTTCTATTGTAGGACAAGAGCTGGGAGACCCACTCCTCCCAGCTGTCCCCCTGTCCCACAGTCCCCCATGTAGAGAGGTTCCTGCATGTGTGCAGAGGCTTCAGAGGCACAGCCTGGGACACTTGCCTGCATCCACATGAGAAAGACAGAACCTGCTCCTGAGCATCTTCACATGGAGAAGGAGGTTCCTGGCACTCGGTGCCCCGTTAGCTATGAAGAGGTGGTGGGGCTGGAACTGATGTCGTCTGGAGTGCCTGCCTAATATAACACAGAAACGTTAGCTAGGGTCTTAAAAGTAAGCTTTTGTTTGAACTTCCAGAGGAAAAGAAAACGCACCCAGAATCTGTACCTCTAAAAAAACCCCCAAAACATAAGGAAAGCATAAAGATAAATACAATTCATTAACAAATAAATGTTGCTTTTTTTTGGTTATTAAGGGCTGGAATTGTGTTTTGTGGCACTAAGCAGCAAAGCCTCTGCCAGCAAGGGACGGAGCCCTGCATGGGCTCTCCCTTCACAGCCACAGATTTGTTGTGGCAGCACCAGCTGCAGGCAAAGTAGAAGTCGTGCAAGAAAAGGGATGAGCTGGAAGAGACCCGGTGCCTTGCCAGGTGCCCTGTGTCAAGTTGCTAAGGCTCACCTGCAGTGCTGTGAAAGCCCAGGCACTGCCAGGTGCCATCACAGCCAGCAAGGCTTTGTGAGCACCTTGCAATGGACTGCACATGTGGCATATGGGTCAGACAGGTGTTCCCACCTGGGTCCATGCTCCAGGCAGACACAAGGCAGCATCGGAAACATCATAGTTCCCCCATGTGGGTTTTGATATGCTGCTGGCAGTCCTGCACAGCTGGCTCAGTGCAAGGTGAAATCCTTTCCATGCCGTACTATGTTGTGGCAGCCACAGAGCACATGTAACAAACTGCAGCACAGGCTAATGTTAGCTGTGCCAGACACACATGCACGTCTAATCCAGAACCTTCCCTCTGCCACCACTGCAGCACCACCTTTATCTCACACCCACAGCAGCAAATCTCTGTGCTGGGTGTAATGCCGCAGAACCTGGCTCTGCAGAGAGCCCTCAGCTCAGCCGAGGCAGCCTGCAGCTCGGCTTGCCCTAAGGTCCTTTTCTCCCCGTGTCACTAAGTGACCAATGTCCTCCCTGGTTCTTGCAAATGCCCCACGCCCAAGCCTCACAGGGCACTGAAAACACACGATGCTGTCCTTGCAGCTTCTTTCTTGCTCTGCTTTACAGTGCAGGTTGATTTAGAAATAAAAAGCATTGTTTATAAAGAACTCTCACCCCTCTCTCTCTCTCTCTCCTCCTCCACCCTCACCGCACCGCCTCTCCCCCGCTCCCCGCCGCGCAGCGATGGGGGATAATGAACTGCTGGGACTGCCCTCCAAAAAGCGCTTAATGACACTGTTGGCTCTGTGTGCGGAGCGTTGGCTGTTTCCAGAGCTCTCCTTATGAATAGTTCTCAAGCTGTTTTCACTATTACGTTACAAAGAGCAATTCACTCTTCGCTGCCTATTTCCATCACTGAAGCTGGCCAGCGTAACCCACGCGGACCCGTGACACCAGAGCCAATGGCTAATGCTCCTGCTCCCTCGCCCCTGTCGTTATGGCAGTAGAGAGGGGCCAGGCTTTCCTTCCCTGTCCCTTGCCACCTTCTCACTGCCAGGCTCCTTTTTCAGGAATATGCTCCAGTTTTGCAAGTGGTGCTTCTCCAAACTGGGTAGCTACAACATCCCAGATCGCATCCCCAGACCCACATGTGCTCATGGCACTGCTGAGCCTGTGCCTCCGACTGTCCACTGTCGAGGGCTGGGAGTCCCTGCTGCAGGCTTGGCAAGGGGAAACAGGACCCAGTCTGAGCTTCATCTGTGCCGCGGAGACACTGCGAAGATGCGGTGAAACAATCTGTTCTCATCTTTTCTTGGACCCTTTGCTGTGAGACACAATATTTTGGAGGGGCAGCCGAAATCTCGCTGGTGTTAATTTACTTTCGGTCTGCTCACTGTTAACTTTAGGCTTGCTGCGCTTTTTGTGGCTCCCTTTCCTTAAAGAAAGATTATTTTCTCTTAAAACAGGGCGAGAAGCAGCTTGGCACCACAGACACTTTAAAGATGTTTGAACATTTGCAAGAGGAAGCAACCACGGGTTTTAAATATTATGAAAAGCACCTTGAACAAATTCTTAGCAAGGGTCCCCCATGAGGTCCGTGCTTTGCTGAATGAGCCTGTCACTCAGGCCAAGGGCGGCTGAAGCTCGGTGCATCTCCCCACACTTCTGTTCTGCAACTCAAAATCCTGCAAGGACAGGGCAGTGACTCCAGACACTATGTGGGAAAGATTAGCTCTGCCAAATCACAGAGTTATTACAAACAACAAGAGGCAATGCAAGGCAGCTCCTCCCTGAAGCCACGCTCACCTGCCAGCCCTCAGCAGTGCCTCATAAAAATACAGGTATTTATGTTCACAACATACTTCAGCACTGCCAAGGGAGCAGTGGTTCCCAAGCTGCTTGTAGGTCTCACTGAGGTTTTCAGGTATTGTTTCACCATTCCCTTCTTATATGAAATTGGGATGTGGTTTATCTTTTTTTCTCCCCTAAATAAGGTTTTCCTGTTGAAACCTTTATTTTCTGGCCAATCTAAAACCCAAGAGATGGTTTTATTTCTAAGTAATTGTGAGAAAAATTACCAGTGGCTATCCACCAAAAATGTAGAATCATAGAACCAACCAGGTTGGAAGAGACCTCCAAGATCATCTAGTCCAACCCAGCACCCAGCCCTAGCCAGTCAACCATGGCACTAAGTGCCTCATCTAAGCTTTTCTTGAACACCTCCAGGGACGGTGCCTCCACCACCTCCCTGGGCAGCCCATTCCAATGCCAATCACTCTCTCTGGCAAGAGCTTCCTCCTAACATCCAGCCTAGACCTCTCCTGGCACAACTTGACACTGTCCCCCCTTGTTCTATTGCTGGTTGTCTGGGAGAACAGACCAACCCCCACCTGGCTACAACCTCCCTTCAGGTAGTTGTAGACAGCAATGAGGTCCCCCCTCAATGTACATCTGCTGGTGTCCACACAGTTAATCTGTTGGGAGTTTTAATTAAAAACCAAAACAAAACACAAAACAAAACCCCAAACATTTTCTGCCCTAAAGTGTTTCTACCATTTGGACTCTCCTCACATGTTTGTCAAGTCTTTACCTGTCACTTCCTTGCCTCTTCTGACTCAGTGCCGTACTCCTTGTGTCTCCCCACCAATTTTTCGTGGTAGAGTTGCATTCTCATCATCTATCTAACTGCAGGCACTCAAATCACAGCCACTGGGTTCAGGAGGACCAGTGGCCAGCAGAGACCATTAGATCATCTTGCTTGACCTCTCCCTGACACAGGGCTGAGTCTGGCATCCAATCACTCCTGTACCAAGCCTGGTAACTCCTGCTTGGCTAAAGCAAATGGTGCAAAAATGCATCAGGTCAGGGTCTAAATATATCAAAGGCAAAGGAATATGCTGCTCTCCTGGGTACTTTAATCCTTATTAACACTCACTTTTGAAAATGTCTGTTTGATTTCCAATTTGAATTTGTCTGGCTTCAGCTTCCAGGCATGGGCATGTGTGATGCCTTTCTCCTCTAGATTAAACAGCACTTTAATACTTGCCTTTCTCTCCCCGTGACGGTACCTCACACAGCACAATTAAGTCACCTCTTGATCTTCTTTTTAATAAGCTAAACAGGCTGAGCTCCTTTGGTTTTGCACTGTAAGACATTTCCCCTAGCATCTCCCAAGGATCAAGTCTCTAATACTGCCTGATTGCGTGGCAGGGGATGTGCAGCAAAGCAGTCCTGTGCAGGTGATGAAAATAAAGCAGTTTGCTAGGAGATGAATGCCTTTCCCCCTCACCTACTCCCTCAGCCAGCCCATATTTTTGATGAGGTTGCCTAGGGGTGTCTAGTGAGATTTCACACATCTCCAGCCGCATCCTGTGTCCCACATCCCCAAGTCACTGAGTGATGGGGAGGCAATATCGCAGCTGTCCCCACCTGTGCATACAAAATACTCAACAAATGACAAAGTTGAGGGCTATTTCCTAGTGCGGGGACCTGGGTGTGCCCAGAGCTACCTATTGCACCTGGCAGAGGAACCACAGTGCCACATCAAGTCACACCCATTGACTCTAGCCATCCACAAAACTCACTACTCCCTGAGGTTTTAAGTGCCATGAATCACTTCGCTCATCTCTAAGAGGTGGCTCAGGACACCTGGGCTCCAGATGGCAGGCAGCAGTGCCTCCCACCAGGGCACTCGCTGCATTTACTGACTGAAATGAACAAAGGGACAAGGCCTTTGTTCATTCAAAATTCACCTGGAGCAACAATAAATTTCAGCCTTGACCAAAACCTGGAAGTCGCTCCACATGCCACGCTGCACACATTATTGGTAAGAACCATCGCTTTTGATCCAATCCTTAACACATCTCCTTCAGAACTGGAGTCTGCATGCCCCACCTACACATGCAGTAATGGGCATATTTTAGGTGATGTGATTTTGCAGCCAGCCAGCCCACAAGCTGGATTTTAGCCATGGGCCTCAGCAATACCATTTCACACACCATTATACTGGTTTAGCTGAGAGAGCGTGCAGAGCCCCTTGCACTCTCCGCCGAGCATTTGTCCTGCCCGCAAATCAATTACAGCAGACACCGCCTGCATTAGGACTGCTGCTTGGCACGGGTTTCCACCATGATAGATGTTGCTCTGCTCTGCAACAAATGACTTAGACCTCCAGGAGGTTGTGTCCATCAGCAAGGATTTTATTAGGTGAGCCGTGTCCGTTCTCACAACAGCAAAGGCTATCTGGCAGAAAACTGTGAGCTGTTTCCCTCAGAGGGGGCACGCCCCAGACGAGCTTCCTGCTCTCACTTTGGGAACACGCTCAGGTATTAAAGGGACCAGAGAGTGTCATTACTGCCAGGTGATAAAAACAACCACTGTTTGGGAAGACTGATGGCCTTTGTAAAACCTCCCAACAGAAGCTTCATTTTGCACAGTGGGTAATAACAGTAGTCTTGGGCTGAAATCCCAAAGCAGCTGCATTTTCCAAGGCTACAAAAGTGACTTCAGGATTCCTGGCGCCACATTGCTCAAGCATCACTTTTTGGCAGTCACAAAGCCTGAGATCAGTTAATATTCTTCAACAATCACAGCTCAAAGATGTCATCTGCTCTCTCCCTACTTGTAGTTCTGCTTTCTGGTTTTCCTCCTTGGCTCAGCAGAGTGAGAGCAGAGGCTACTTTGAACAAGAGAGCCAGCAAGCAAATCTCCTCCTTTTATCTTTTCTCTTCCAACAGGGATAGAAAGGCCTCACTCTCTGACACTAACATAACTGCCAGCTTGCATTATGACATCATGAAGACATCATTGTGTCACACTGCAGACATGACCTCACAAGACAACTCCTTGTGCTCCAGGAGCACCTGGACCTTCCAGCACCATCTCCAGCCCATTTTCATCACAGCTGTCAATCACAAGCCTCTAACAGACTGGAACTGGCCCTGGGGGGAGGCACAGGCTGAGACATTCTCATTTACCTGCTGCTCTCTTGGCCATAGCCATTGTCCCAGCTGAAAAACAGCCACCCTGCTCAAGGGTCACTGGAATCCATAGAAGTTTTCACTAGTCCCTGGGCCACACCAAGCACAGAGGTGCCACCAGCTCACCTGGGAGCAAGTCAGGTCCCCACCCATCTATTGACCAGCTTTAAAGATAGTTACTATGAGAGCCCAGAGGGCAGCATGGGGTTATGAGGCTGTGACATGCCATCACCCACAGGCTGTGTCAGATCCAACAGGTCAAAGCAGGGTCTCCCTGCTCTAGGGCAGAGAATGAAATAGTAGCACATTCACCAGAGAGCAAATAAAAAAGCTTAAATGCAGTAATTTAAGCTCTGTTTTTGACATTAACACTGCCACTGTTAGTGGCCCCCTCCTTGCCAGCACAGGAGCTGCAAGCATGCAAGCAGAGGGGTGCTGGCTATTCCCTTGCACGCTCAGTGCTGGGGTGAGGGCTCTGTGTGGCAGCCTTAGGCCAGCTCCTGCACCAGAAGTACTTAGGCGGGAGACAGGCTTCAGCTCACTGTCACAGCAAGGTGCCCTGCTGCTGGTGTCGCTCACATTCAGTTCTGACACCTATTCATCCAGCTCAAGTGGTTTTTTCCCACGAGTTTTCTTGGCTGTTTTCTCTAGATTAAGATTTTCTGAAGGCCGCTGGTTCCCTTTGTAACCTTTCAAGAGTCCCTTCTATATGAAGTTCTCTTCACATCATCTCCAACAGATGCAGGTAATAAAGAAGTCACAGCAGCTTTACGACTTTGAGAAGCTCATTATATCTATCTACCCATCAGGAAAAGGAGCTGCTTTTAAAAAGAGGAAGGAGATGGATTTTTGCCGTTATTTATTGTTTAAAAAGGGGAAGAAAAAGATAACTTCTTCAATCCTTCCCAGCCCAATTGGGTGATAACATCCTCTGAACTAACCAAGCACAGTGCCAGCTCATGCCAAAATTAGGACACTGTGCCATGGCTATTTGGAGAGACTAGAGAACCTAGCTCCACGTATGTGCATCCCAGTCAAAGCACCTCAGCTCTATCAATTTCACAGTATCACAGTATCACAGTATCACCAAGGTTGGAAGAGACCTCACAGATCATCAAGTCCAACCCTTTGCCACAGAGCTCAAGGCTAGACCATGGCACCAAGTGCCACATCCAACCTTGCCTTGAACTGCCCCAGGGATGGTGACTCCACCACCTCCCCGGGCAGCCCATTCCAGTGTCCAATGACTCTCTCAGTGAAGAACTTTCTCCTCACCTCAAGCCTAAATTTCCCCTGGCGCAGCCTGAGGCTGTGTCCTCTCATTCTGGTGCTGGCCACCTGAGAGAAGAGAGCAACCTCCTCCTGGCCACAACCACCCCTCAGGTAGTTGTAGACAGCAAACATTTCAGATCCAGCCATGGGGTTGCCAGGGATGACAATCAGCCCAGGAAGGCTGCATTGTTAGAGGACAATTAGAGGCAGGTTAAGATGGCTTATGATGGACTATGGCAGATCCTGCCTGCCCATGAATGTCCTCAGTGAACAATGGGGTGGGACAAGGAGCTCCAAACATGGTGCCCATGCCCTTGAGTACTCCCAAAGCCATGCCCAGGAAGCACAGGTTTTGCCTGTGCTGCCCAAACAGGACCTCTATCCATTCCACTATAGACCTGACACCACAGCCCACCCACACTGGAAATGCTTTGCTACAAAGAACGAAGGCTGCAAATGAAGGATTAGGCAGCAGAACAAGAGCCAGAGGGACTGACAGTCTTCAGAAACAGCCATACATCAGCAAGAAGGTGACAATCCCACACCCCACCCCAAGCAGTACCGCTTCCTTAGCGGACATTTGCACCAAGCAGTTGCTCTCAGGCTCTCTGTGAGAGCAGTTCAGTGAGCTCCTCACCCATTCTCATGCTCTTCATTGCTGCTCTCCCAGCAGCTGGGACAGCTCTCTTCCAGGGACCTCCCATCTGTCCATGCCTGCAAGGACGTGAGAGTTTTGCACCAGGAAGAGCTGATACTGGCAGTACTCAGAGGCAGAAGCTTCTGGGTGGTGACAGAGAGGGTTAAATAAGCACACTAGGAAGATCCAGCCTCTTGGGTCATGGTATTGGGTCATGTGTTTGCTATGTCCTTCAACCACATCAGTCAGGGATTCATAACTGCTGAAGTCCTCACTTGGGAAATACATTTTCCAGGCATGGTTCCAGCCAAAAGGCAGCTTTGTAGGCCTATTGTCAGCATGACTTTGCAGCTTGTTTGCAAATGGCTGAAGACCTTTCTAGTGTTTCTCTGAGCCTAGTTCATTCCCAAATTGCCCAGCAATTGCTGCTCTGCTCAGCCTTGGAGCAGGAGAAGCTCTTGGAGTCACCCAGCAAGAGAAGGGCTCAGAGCTGTGCTGAGTTGTGTTGTCTGTGGCAGCTCAGAGACTGGGACTGGGGCATTACATACTTGGCATGAAATCACGGCTTCTGCAAGAACAAAAGGACTTTGGTCACCATCTTCCTGCCATGGCTGTAGCTCCAAAATGCTGGTGTCTGGGGCCTTCACTCCCTCCCTCCTCTGTTTTGCAGATACAAAGCCTCTTCCTCTACAAACAAACAAACAAACAGTTTTGCTCTTTCCCGTTGGCCTCTTTTGCAACCACACATCCCGTGTGACATATCTGCTCTTGCATCAAAACCCTTGGTGAAACAAAGCAGAAACCTGTTCTCCTTGTCAACTAAAACATTAATTAGGACAGAACACTGAATCTGAACGAACAAACAAACGAAAACGCTGCCTCCCTCCAGCAATTTAAGCAAAAGTCTCTGTGCAAAGATTAGCTGATGGTGATCAGTCACAGTTACTTCATTTTAAAGGTCTGTAGCCAAAATGTCAGAGTTTACTTTGCAAACACTTTCTGGTTTTGGTTTTGTTTTTTTTTTTTTCCAAAAGAACAGGCTAAAAAAACTCACCCTCAGCCTTTACTGTTACAAATTATCCTGGTTGTATGAAGCAAAATGCCACATCCCATCTGAAAATGTTAGGTGATGGTGGTGGTAAGTATTTTGTCTCATGCTGATCTAATTTGTGAGCCATGGTGAGGCACAGCCTGGGTTACAAGAGTTTAATGAGGCACTCTAGATAAAGCACTGAGTTAAGGCCCTGTTCAAATGAAATATCCCTGTCCTCAGCACCCCTGGCTGGACTCTGGGCTGGGATGGAGGTTCAGCCCTCCTCTTACACCACCTGCACCCTGCTGCCCAGTGCACCTGTCTGGCATTCAGGCACTTCTACAGGAACTTTTACTTCTGCAAACCTCTGGTCAACAGCAGCAGCTCAGGGAAGCAGCACTTTCAAAGGCTGTTCCAGAGGACAAGGGATGGACTTGGGAGGGCAGAAGCTGAATAGTGTCTGAAGAGCACAGTTGTTGGAGTGCTGCAGGAGTGAGTGGTTTGTTCAAACCCATGTGCATTGCAGCCCAGGTGCCCCCATGCTACTGTACCAACAAAGAGCCACATGCCAGGGTGTGGGGCTCCATAATGCCCCCTCAGTCTCAGCGAGCATCACATTGGCTCCAAGCTGGAAGGAGACAGGGAGCTCCAGCTTCACTGCAGGCTGGCACTGACCACCACCATCACACCAGCTCCTGCCTCCTCCTGTAGTGCAGCAAAACAATACAGCTGATTGAGGAGTTTTAATGCAATCTACAGACAAATTTCAGTGCAAGAGTCAGCAAACAATCTTTTTTTACTTCTTAAAAAAAACCAGTCAGGAGCAAAGCCAATCAGACCAGGTCTGATTTAGAAGGCAGGCAGGGGAACCAATCCACAGAGAAAAGAGACAACAGTTTTGGCCAACATATCATGGTCTCCATTAAATAAAACAACCTGTCAATTACATTCACTTGGCAAGTGACTAGCTTGCACTTGGCTGCACACTTGATGATCCACCATTACTTTCCAGCGAGGAGCCTGAAGTATTCTTATTCCAATTCATTGGGCCAAAGTAATTCTCTTAATGCCACCAAACCAGCCATGGACAGGATCCTGCACATAATGTCATTGGCAGCGTTGCTAAATGAAATCCCTTTGCAAGCAGCCAGAGGAATCAATACTCACCGTAATTTGTCCTTCCAAGTTTTCCTCCCACACTACCTTATTTGTGGCACCAGTCTGCACCAGCTCCATCTGCCTCAGCCATGTGCAGGGCAAGAAGGGTTGTAGGGTGTGCCCTGGTGCAGTGCTCTGCCTCGGCTCCCCTCCTGCCTTTGGGTGGCAGCTCCTGGCCCTGCAGGCGGCGCTCCATAGAGCCCTGGCACATTGCTGCGAGATGGGTAGGCTTTGCTTCAGGACCCATTAGAAGCTCAGAGAGAGGGATGAGGTGCTCTTCCCCAGCTCTGTAGAGTAAGAGGAGCTGATTTTATAACACATAGCAAAAATAATCATGGCTTTTTCCAGTAATTGGAAACACAGCAAAGCCTTCATTAAATTATTAGCCAGAAACTCAGCTTCTGTTAGGCAAGGCTGCCACACCACGGCAAACTCCTCAGACCACCAGCTAGCATGGGGCCCAGGGACAGCCCAGCCCTCAACCATTAGCTGGAGTAAATCTTTATTGCTTCCTGAGCCCTTGATTTGGACTACACTAAACATCAATATCTCAGCACTCAATGTCACTCAGTATTATATAAAATCATTAGTGGAGGGTTAATCATTACAAAAAGAGGAGGCCTTGGCTGACAATTCACTCATTTCCTACATGAAAGCACTGCTATTGCCACAGCAGCACACAGATTCAGACTCAATTGCACATTTTGCTACCCAAATGGATCACCACAACCAAGAGGTTCATTACAGCAGAGGAGTGAAGGGAGAAGTCACCCAGTTTGTCCACAGCCAGAAAAAGGGATATGCTCAGAGGCTGAGCAAGTTCTGCCCAAATCTCCATCCCCCCCCAGCCAGCAAGAGAAACCAAAAGCTGCATTTATGACCTCCACCCAGGATTAGCCCCAGAGTGGGATCCCAGGCACAGCTGCTGCCATCCCATGGTGCAGCATGCCAGGCACCCTGCAGACCCAGGGAGATCCATGCAGCAAGCTGGGAGGATCCCTTCAATGCTCTGGCCTGTCATTAAAAAAATACATTAGTAAGTTCAAATCCTTGTGTTTCTTTTCTGCTGGCATAATAACTCTAGAACATATTATGCTGAGAAACTCACCTCTCTTTGCCAGCAATTCCCCAGAGAGAAGCACTAGTAGAAAAAAAAGAACTTCTTAACAGCTTCTTCATAAAAGAAGTCGGCAATCCTCTGGACCTAATCAACTTCTCCTAGAGATGACGAGGACAGAGCCTCAGCTGCAGTGAACTGGTGTCACCTCATTGATATGCCATCAAGATGGGTTGGCTTTTTTACATCAGCAGACAACCTGGTCTGCTAATTCGGGAGCAATGCACAGGAGGCAGCTCCAGATGTGTTCTTTACCTTTGCCATTCTGTTTCAGAGAGGCAAAAAAGTGTGTTGCTCTCTCCTCTGCCAGCTGTGCTAGGAAAGGGTGGAGGACTGATACTGCAGTCTAGGAAGAACTAGCAGCAAAATGAAGAATTTAAGTAAAGCCACTCACTAACACCATAGATCTCGTGACTGGGTCAGCCTGCCAATGTATCAGCACAGCTGGATGGTGTGCATAAGAAGAGCCAATTTAGGATAACAGCCTAAATCGGGTGGGTTTTAGGCTTCTCTTTTCACTCAGCCACAGAACACCAGTGCCAAAAATTTCACTGAGAGCCACATCAGTGGCTGGTCTTCCCAGTGCCAGGAGCTGTGCCACCTATAGGAGAAGACTTCCATTTCAGAAAACACCTCACAGCCTCCAAGCTAATTTTGCCTGCTCCCAGAGATAAAGACAGCCACAGATGTGGTTACGACTTTGATGTATTTTTTTAAAATCATTTGAGAAAGCACCTTGCCAGGAAACAGTTGGAAATGATAGTCCTAAGCAGAGGCAGCTCAGCTGGCAGTCTTCAAGATAAGGCACTTGTATTAAGCATTTAAACTGGAAAAGTTAATTGTTTGGCATTGAGACAGTAGATTAAAAACTGATGCTGCCCTGAGGTTTTGCAAGTAGGCAAGGACCAAGGGCATGAGGTGGGGCTGAGCTGGCCCAGGATGCTGCTCAGCTCTGCAGGAGAAGGGTTGATGTAAGCAGGGCGCTGATGCCCCTGTTCCCTTCACCCATAATCAGGGACACCAGCATCTCTGCTGCCCTGCAGTAGTCAGATGTGGAATGGGAAGGCATGCAGTCAGCAGGTCAGGGATCCTGAGGCACACCGCAAAAAGTGGATCCCAACACTGTTGTTTCTCAGGGTTTGTGCTGGCTGCAACAGCAGCAGGGGGCTGCAGATGCCTGAGGAATCAAGTGGTGTGAGGCAGTGGTTTGGGGCAGACCACAGGGGACTAATTCTTCCCTTCCTTCAGCTCCTAGCAGAGAAATGGAAAGGCAAGTGCAATCAGTTTGGCTTTTGCATATTTACTACGAGCACATACAAAAGACTCACGACAGATCTCCTCCTCCACCTTTGGCAGCCAGCCTGCATGTTGGCAAGCAAAAAATGTTATCTTAAGGATATATTGCAATACCCTGAGTCATGCTGGAAGTCTGAATCCATCAGGATGACTACTAAAGTCAAGGACCTAATGCAGGGATGCTGCCATCTTACGCATTGCTTGAGGCGATGTGCACGGGGGCAAATCCTCCATGCTGCCAGCACTAAGGTGGCTGACAGCAGCAACACTTCACCTGCCTGTTCCAAAGGGTGGGAGGTATGAAAGCCCAGTCCCAGCTCCAGGACTCAGATGACGTGAGCATTGTTCCACCAAAGCTCTGCTCAGCCAACTGGGCTTTAATCGGCATCTGCAGTTAAGCCCCTACTTCCCAAGCAGGGCTCATGGGGAAAAGAAAGGTTTCTGCCTTAGGATGCCAGGCTGTGGGGAAATGGCATGAGCTGGGGTATGTGACAGAGAAGCAAAAGCAGCAGAGCTAAACTGATTTACATCTGCTGAGGAACTACCACATGGTTGGGTAGCAGAGCATAGTGATTCAAGGGAGGAACAGAAAATTCAAAGCCCATCATTAACACAGTGCTCAGCTGAGCAGCTCAAAGACTCCAAGGAAAAGAAATTCTAACTGTGCAGCATTCTTAAATCAGGATTTGGCAGGCAAGAGATTTAGGTTTATGCCTCCAACAGGCAAGTTTGGACCAGACCAATAGGAACCTGAACATTCTTGGGGGCACCTTCCCCCAAGCTGTGAAGTTTTCTGTCAAACTGGGAGTTGGTTCCCAACATTCCAGTGACAGGCACTTTACAGAGTAGCCAGAGCTCAGCAGCAATACAGCCATACAGCCTCTGCAGATGGTGCCTTATACCTTAGCAGTCCTTGGCAAAAGGCAGACCCCAAACCAAAAACCACATTTGCAACCAATTGTGCAGCAGCACGCCTTCAGCCATCCCTGGGCAGAAAACCAGCATGGGGAGAGTGCTGCATCACTGAAATCCATCTGAGTGAAAAGAGGGATCATTGATGACTGCAAGGGCCCAACTGTCCCAGATGTACATCAGGACTGTGCCTTGGAGTGGGGCAGACACAAAGTGCATCATGTCATCACAGGATCACAGGAAGTCTCAGCACCCTTGGGTGCATCTCATCAGGGCCCATGGATGTGTGAATAATCCCTAATCCAGTCTGCACTGACCAGTGGGGAGCATCCCCTCCTCCAGACCTCCTCTCCTTCATTCAGGGTCTGGAGTACACAGGGTACTTCAGCCTTAGGTGTAAAGAAGGAATTCACCAACTCTGCCATCTCTGCATCCTCAGTTCTCAGGCTGCCTCCTCATCCAGCAGTGGCCCCACACCTTCCCTGTTCTTCCTCTTCCTACTGACATATTTGTAGAACCCCTTCTTGTTCTTTTTTATTTCCTTTGCCAGTTTCAGTTCCAAGAGGGCTTTGGCCTTCTTTGTTGCCTTCCTACATGTCCTGACAACTTCTCTATAGTCCTCCCAAGTGACAAATCCTTTCTTCCATGAATTGTAAGTTTCTTTCTTCCCTGAGATTTCCTTCAGCAGCTCCTTGCTCAGCCATGCAGGTCTCCTAGCACATCTACCTGATTTTTCACTCAGGAGGACACACCTAGCTTGGGCTTGGAGGAAGTGGTCTTTAAAAATTAACCAACTGTCTTGGGCTCCTTTACCCTCCAGAGCCTTAGCCCATGGGATTTCTGCAAGCACGTCCCTGAAGAGCACAAAGGTAGCTCTGCAGAAGTCCAGGTTTGTAATTCTACTTCTTGGTCTGCTTCTACTCTGTATAATACTAAACTCCACTATGTCATGATCACTGTCCCCAAGGCTGTTCCCAACCTTAATGTCCTCAACCAGTCCCTCTTTATTAGTTAATACAAGGTCCTGCAGTGCACCTCTCCTCTCCTCTCCTTGTTGGTTCTTCCACCACCTGCATCAAGAAGTTATTATTGATACACTGCAAGAGCCTTTTGGGCTGGCTGTGCCTGGCTGTGTGAGCTTCCTAATAAATATCAAGGTGATTGAAGTCATTTATGAGTACCAAGGAGTTAGTTCGAGAGGCTACCTCCAATTGTCTGTAGAAGGCCTCATCAACATCTTCCTTAGTTTGGTGGTCTATAGTAGACACCTACAACAATTTCACCTTTCCCACATCCCTTAATTTTTACCCACAAGCTTTTAACCTGTTCTGCCTCCCACTTTGGATAGAACTTAGCACATTTCAGTAGCTCTCACACATAGAGAGCAATTCCCCCACCTCATCTTGCTGATTTATCCTTCCTGAACAGTACAGAGCCATCCATGACAACATTCCAGTCATGGGAGCTGTCCCACCATGTTTCAGTGATGGCAATTATACCATAGTTATTCAGCCTAATGCAGATCTCCAGCTCCTCCTGCTCATTCCCCATGCTCTGTGCATTGGTATATAAGCATTTCAGGGAGGGAGTTAATCTGCTGGCTTTCACTCTTGCAGTCTGACCATTCCCAGCCACTCCCATGGCCACCAACCTAGCAGTAAGCTCTGTGTGTGCTGATTCCTTAATACTTGATCCCCGTGATAAATCTCTGTAAGACTTTAAGAGTTCTTGTGTGTCCCCAGCATGCTGCAAGGTGACAGCCTGAAGGCTTCTATTAGCCTCCACCCTGGTGTGCCATCCCTCAGCTTATACTCATTGCTAACACTTGCATTTTCTCCAACACACAATTCATTGATATCTACCTCCTCTGAGACCTACTGCCCCACAATTGTCTCAGGCTTGCCTATAGCAGTAAGCCTGGCTTCTGCCTCCCCCCCTTCCAACCTAGTTTAAACCACAATTAACGAGCCTAGCCAACCGCTGCCATATAAACCTTCTTCCACTTTGAGGGAGATGCACCTCATTTGCTGCCAGCAGACCTGGCATCATGTGGGGTGACCCGTGGTCAAAAAAGCCAAAGTCCTGCTGGAGGCACCAGGCTTGAAGCCAAGAGCTGAGCAGGTGAGTCCCCCTTATTCTTTCTGGATTAGTCCCAGGGTTAGTCATGGTCATCTACAAACTACCAGATGGATTTAGCAGGTTCACAGCAGCTGTTAGCTATTGCAAGGAGATCTACAGATCTTACAAGCAAAGGATTAGATAAAATAATTTAATATGAACTCCTGCAAGACACAGGCAATGGAATCACAAGTCCTTAATTTCTGTCTGACCCCCAGGCATGTCTTTCAGAAATATGATTAATCTGGATTTAAAGTTACTGAAGGATAGAAACTGTACCATCCCCGAGTACATTAGTAGAGAACTTCTAAGCACAAACAAGGGAGATAGAATCATAGAACCAACCAGGTTGGAAGAGACCTCCAAGATCATCCAGTCCAACCCAGCACCCAGCCCTAGCCAGCCAACTAGACCATGGCACTAAGTGCCTCATCCAGTCTTCTCTTGAACACCTCCAGGGACTGTGCCTCCACCACCTCCCTGGGCAGCCCATTCCAATGCCAATCACTCTCTCTGGCAACAACTTCCTGCTAACATCCAGCCTATACCTCCCCTGGCACAACTTGAGACTGTGTCCCCTTGTTCTGTTGCTGGTTGTCTGGGAGAAGAGGCCAACCCCCACCTGGCTACAACCTCCCTTCAGGTAGTTGTAGACAGCAATGAGGTCACCCCTGAGCCTCCTCTTCTCCAAGCTACATAACCCCATCTCCCTCAGCTTCTCCTCATGGGTTTTGTGTTCCAGGCCTTTCACCAGCTCTGTTGCCTTTCTCTGGACACGTTCCTGCCCCTTCAGAGGATCACACGATATTAGAGGTTGGAAGGGACCCAAGGAGATCGAGTCCAACCCCCCCCTGCCAGAGCAGGATTACACAATCTAGCACAGATCACAGAGGAACACATCCAGACAGACCTTGAAAGCCTCCAGAGGAGGAGATTCCACAACCTCTCTGGGGAGCCTGTTCCAGTGCTCTGTGACGCTTAACAGTAAAGAAGTTCTCGCTTGTGTTGAGAACTTACACCCATTCTCCTTGTCCTATCACAGGGAGCAAGTGCCTGTCTTCGTATTTTAGACACTGTATGTTCTTACGCCTTTGTCCTCCAAATTAAATAGCTCTCTGCTTCCAGAAGCCTCAGTCCTAAATAAGTACTTAGAGATGATGACCCAGTCACCTCTTAACCTTTCCTTTGTTATGCTAAATTAGTTTAAAATTCTTTCCTGGCTCCCTCAAGGGAAAATTTTTCAGCCTCTGAACCTTCTTTCCCCTGGCAGGCAGCCCCTCGACAGCCCCTCTGGCTCACTGGCAGATTGCGCAGGGAGTCAAGGCTGATGAAGCAGTTCACTCTGGAAGGTAAGGAAACATGCTGCCGGCCACCCTGCTGGTGGGCAGGGTCCTCCGCACACCCTCCCCGGCCCAGCCTGGGCAGTGACACCCACTGGTCCCCCTGTGAGTGCCCTACCAACAGCTGCGTTCCACGACCCTCCCGGCCTCCTCACCCTGACTCCCCAAGCAATGAGTGCACAACTGAGCCTGCAAGGCAGTAACTAACAGCCGTAACTAACCTTCTACTACTTTTATGTGGCCTCATCAAAACTCTGGGGTGCTTTTGTTTGCTTGCTGTGTGATAACTGCCTGATGGGTGTAGATGAAGTAAATTAAGCGATAGACAATATATGAAGTAAATTAAGAAATAGACAATATATGAAGTAAATTAAGAAATAGACAGACAATGGCAAGAAACAGTTAAGGAGGGCTTAATGTCAGTGGTTTGGTTATCCATTCAAAAAGCAAGAGTTGCAGCACGGATTTTCCCTTCTCTCCTGCATCCACACATCAGGAGCTCGGTGCCTGGCAGGCCATCTCTGTGTCTGCCTTCACAGCCCTTCCTAAAACCCATCTCTGCATCGGCACTTCAAAGAGATGCGGCAGCGGCTGGCGGCAAGGATGACATTTTTCACGCTAACCTTCTCCACGACATCCTTTCCCCCTGCTGTCCCAGCACCCGTTTTCTGCTCGCTTCTCGGTGGCTCCCAGCCCAATCTCATTTTTAGCTCCTCGGAGCAGGGATTTCCCGGGTTCAGCTAGAGACTCCAGGTCGCTGCCCAACCCTCGCAGGAACCTGTCCACCCTGGTTGGGTCTGGACTTAGGGTCAGCCTGGCTACTGCCATCTCCAGCCTCTGCAGACTCCAGCGTCAGCAGTAGGCGTGACAGAGCCAGCGACCCTGCCAGGATGCCAGCAGTCCATGCCAGGATGAATGCCAGCCTGGTAGCGCCGGGCTTGCACCCACGCCTGCACCAGCCCCGCGTTCAGCACAGGGCAGCGGCCGCAGGAGGGCCGCACGGCCCCAGCCTGACTCCGGCGGCGGCGGGCGGGGCTGGGGCTGCGGCCGCTGAGTGAGCCCCGAGCGCCACCTAGCGGGGCCGCGCCGCGCCCTGCGCTGGGCTCTGCTGCGTGGCCCTGAGGGTTTGAGCAAGCGGCAGGCAACGGGACATGGGTGCTGCTGGCAGGAGCTTGCAGCCCTCCACGACACGCTGTAAAGCAGGAGCCGCCCACACAGCCCGTGCCTGGAAACCAGAACCAGGCAGAGGGTTCACAGGATCACAGGATGTCAGGGGTTGGAAGGGACCCAAAGAGACCATCGAGTCCAGCCCCCCTGCCAGAGCAGGACCATGTAATCTAGCGCAGGTCACAGAGGAATACATGCAGACAGGCCTCCCAAGTCTCCAGAGGAGAATCCACAACCTCTCTGGGGAGCCTGTTCCAGTGCTCTGTGAGTTTTATAGCAAAGAAGTTCCCCCTTGTGTTGAGGTGGAAGCTCCTGTGCTGCAGCCTTCTGGAGTTCGTCTCCAAAACAACCTCATAAATACAAGCATGGGAGCCCATGCTGTCACAACAGGGAGACAGGGCAAGCTCGGTGAAGGAGCTTCATTGGAGACCATAACATACTGTCCCTGCACGCCCCTGCACAGGTGCCCACAAACATCACACTAGCCACCCACTGACATCATGCCAGCCACCCACAAACATCACGCTAGCCACCCACTGACATCATGCCAGCCACCCACAAACATCACGCTAGCCACCCACAAACATCACGCTAGCCACCCACAAACATCACGCTAGCCACCCAAACATCACGCCAGCCACCCACAAACATCGCGCCAGCCACCCGCAAACATCGCGCTAGCCATTCACAAACATCACACCAGCCACCCACTGACATCGCGCCAGCCACCCACTGACATCGCGCCAGCCACCCACTGACATCGCGCCAGCCACCCACAGACATCGCACCAGCCACCCAAACATCGCGCCAGCCACCCACAAACATCGCACCAGCCACCCAAACATCGCGCCAGCCACCCACAAACATCACGCCAGCCACCCACTGACATCGCGCCAGCCACCCACAGACATCACGCCAGCCACCCACAGACATCGCGCCAGCCACCCACAGACATCGCGCCAGCCACCCAAACATCGCGCCAGCCACCCACAAACATCACGCCAGCCACCCACAAACATCACGCCAGCCACCCACAAACATCACGCCAGCCACCCAAACATCGCGCCAGCCACCCGCAAACATCGCGCCAGCCACCCGCAAACATCGCGCTAGCCATTCACAAACATCACGCTAGCCAGTCACAAACATCACGCTAGCCAGTCACAAACATCACGCTAGCCATTCACAAACATCGTGCCAGCCACCCGCAAACATCACGCCAGCCACCCGCAAACATCGCGCCAGCCACCCGCAAACATCGCGCCAGCCACCCACTGACATCACGCCAGCCACCCACAAACATCACGCCAGCCACCCACAAACATCGCGCCAGCCAGTCACAAACATCGCGCCAGCCAGTCACAAACATCGCGCCAGCCACTCACAAACATCACGCCAGCCACTCACAAACATCACGCTAGCCACCCAAACATCACGCCAGCCACCCACAAACATCACGCTACCCTCTGGGCACGCATGGGCAATGCGTGAGCACACCACAGAGCCTTGCAGGGCAGAGCTGACATCAGGGCAGGAGCAGTAAAGTATGAGGACAGCAGCTCAGGTGGTCCTGCGCCTTGGGCAGAACAAGAAATTGCCAGGGTGAGAGTTCTGCCAAGGAATCCATCAGGCTGAGGAACACATGTGTCTTCCCTCCTTCCCAAACCCCAGTGCATTAGTGACACAAAGCTAGCACGGACACTGACTGGCACTGGCTTTGCACACTTTGCCTGTCTTCTCTCCAGCTCCTATCTTTCTTTCACAGATTCCTCACTTAAACAAAGATGGAAATGTTCACGGGCTGCTTTCATGAGTACATGTGGAGAAGAGAAGACTTAGAGGGGACATGATAAATGTTTATAAGTATCTGAGGCTGGCCAGGAGAGGGGGGGCAGGCTCTGCTCACTTGCTCCCTGTGATAGGACAAGGAGCAACGGGTGTAAATTGCAACAAAAGAGGTTCCACCCCAACACAAGGGGGAACTTCTTTACTGTAAGGGTCACAGAGCACTGGAACAGGCTTCCCAGAGAGGTTGTGGGGTCTCCTTCTCTGGAGACTTTCAAGGCCTGTGTGGATCTGTTCCTCTGTGATCTGTGCTAGATTGTATTGTCCTGCTCTGGCAGGGGGGTTGGATTCAATGATCTCCTTGGGTCCCTTCCAACTTATAATAGCCTGTGATCCTGTGATGTGTCACCTATTTACTGACCCTGCAAGTACAGGTCCCTGGACTTCCTTAGATTCTGTTTTCCCTGTAGTCCTGGAGAAAGAACATAGATTCAAGGGGCAAGACACTGTTCTGTTCTGCTCCAGATATCACAAGGTTTGAACTTTGCATCCCATTCCCCATGGAGAATTAACATGTCTCTACCACAAGAGAGGGAAGGTTAGATAGTTACTTCTGGCATTACTCCTTTCCCAAGGCTGCAGCATTTGGAGTTCCTGTGGTGCACAATTTGCATGGGGTGAGAGAAGCTGCTTCCCAAACCTGGCACCCAGGGTGGTGCTCCAAGCCCATGCTCCAGGTAGCCAAAGAGAGAGGTGAGTCAGCTGTCATCATGTTGGATCTCCTTCCCCCACCACCTAACAGAGCTTCATTCTAACCCAGAAAAATCACAGGATTTTCTTTAAGTCAAAGAAAGCAATGGAAGTTTGTTTTACTTACCCTCTTTGCTTGAGTCCATGGGGCAAGTGTTTCAGTTTTTCTCTGCAGCACCAAGACCAGCCAATTTTTTACTCTCTGAAAGAGAGCACAGTTTCTTGTGAGACTTTAGGGAACGTCCAGCTGCTGGAAAGACTGGCAGCAGAGGGGCTCTGCTTCCTGCAGGATGGAGAAGAGATGCGACCAGCTTCTGTGTTTCCCCAGTTTTGTGTTGACATTTTTACTCTGCGCTGCTCTTTACCAGCTATGGGCCAGCCTAGCCCACAGGCAGCTGATGACATTTCCAGTCATCGGCATTTTTCCAGTTGAGCTGAGATTAAGCCAGAGTCTCCTCATAAGGACTTGTATATTAGATGACTGAAAGAGCACTAACAGCCTCATCAGTGACCATGGCGTTCCTGCGGTCTCACAGTGCTCCTGCTGTCATTCCCAGCGTGTTTCAAGCTGGTGGTATAGGCTGTAGCTGCACCTGGAAAGGGCCCGGGAAGGTCTAGCAGCAGACCTAGCAGGGTGCTGCACTGACACAGACATGAGGCACTGTGGAGAACTTGACTGGCTGCTTCCACTTTGTGAATCAGCTGAATGCAGACATCACTTACCTCCTCTGTGAACTTTTATGTCATAAAAGACAAGTGTAAATCAATCTGCAAAGGTTTCACTAACAGTGCTCCTACCTGCACCTTGGCTACCCAACTGCCACAACAGCATTGGTTCTAACGCTGCTTCATGGAGGCTGCATCATGGATCCCTTCACCTACACGTGTCTCCTGGCAGCTGGCATCCCGTGGCCAAGCACAGGGTTGCTTTGCTCTGGAAACATCACCAGCCTCAGCTGCAGGAAGAACTGCAGGCAGTCTTTCAGCCATATGCATCCCTATGGGAAGTTGGGCAGAGGAATTGAGAGTCAGACAGGGTTTGCTATCTGGTGCGATTCATGTGTTCATAACACTGAAGTGGCAGTGTTGGTCCCGTACCCTGCCGGTCCCTGCACTGAGCCCTAAAGACAGCTCTACTCCTAGGTCTGAGAGCTCGCAGCAGGGCAGAAGGGAGCCTGAGGGACCGAACAATGCCAGAAGCTTTCGACTTTCCAGGCACCCACAAAGCAGTCTGGCTGGTGAGGATCCTAAAACCTCATTTTGAATTTACAGGGTCACAGGATGTTAGGGGCTGGAAGGGACCCAAGGAAATCATCGAGTCCAATCACCCTGCCAGAGCAGGACCACACAATCTAGCTCAGATCACAGGGGAATGCATCCAGACAGGCCTTGAAAGTCTCCAGAGAAGGAGACTCCACAATCTCTCTGGGGAGCCTGTTGCAGTGCTCTGTGACCCTTACAGTAAAGAAGTCCCTGCCTGTGTTGAGGTGGAACCTCTTGTGCCCTTGAAGAACATCGTTTCCATTTTCCCAGACAGTCCCCCTATGCTCTCGCCGCAGCAGCTCCACGGGTGAGAGCTCAGGGCTGCCATAGGCATGGCTGCACCAAGCTGCTGCCTCAGCTGGTGATTCAAACCGCTTCCCTGCCCCTCTGCTGAAGGTCTCCTCTCCCTGCTCTTTGAGGAAGCTGCTGGTGTTTCTGTCCATCTCCAAGGAACACATGGGGCCAGGAAGAAACCTCCATCCATATTCTCCAGTGTGAGGTCCTGTTGGACAGGCTGTGAAGGTGTGGGAGCTGCCTTCAGTGCCCACCAGCCTGGGAATCATAGAATCATAGAATCAAGCAGGTTGGAAGAGACCTCCAAGATCATCCAGTCCAACCTATCCCCCAGCCCTATCCAGTCAACTAGACCATGGCACTAAGTGCCTCATCCAATCTTTGCTTGAACACCTCCAGGGAACATCATGGAAGAGCTCTGCCCACTGCCCCAAGCCCCACAACATGACAAAGCCGTGTGTGCTGATGCCTCTGTGCTGCTGGGATGAGGGTCTGGACAATTTAACTGCTTGCACACCATGCACATGCTGCCCTTCTGCACAGCTGAGGTAACAGAGGGCCTGGCGGGTGCCAGAAAACTGCATTCGAGTCCAAGGGCATGTGGGTCCTCTTCATAAAAAAATCAAGGCTGTGCTGGGCTCAGCAAGGGTGAGGCAGGTCTCCAGGGCCTAAAACTCACCTTCTGCTTCTGGAATAGGATCTCAGGCAGGCTAGGGTACCCTGATGTGACATCCAAGGTGAGCCTCTGGTCCTCGGCAACAATCAGGCCATTCCCAAAGACAGGGGAGGAGCAGGAGATGCTTTTTTATCAGGGATCACAAACATCACACGCACAGTGCTGGACACGCATAGCTGTTACCACCAACACAGCTATCACCACAGCCACACTAATGTGCCTGCCTGCCAACACAAGCAAGTCTCCTGAGCAAGTTCCAGATGTTTACATGTTTAAGGTATGCAGATGCACGAGGAACAGGCCACAGACACCAAAATACCTGATTGTACTTGCAAATGAAGCAGCTCAGTATTTTACCATGTGTAATTTGCAGGTGCCGTTAATTTTCCTCAGAATTTGGTGTCTGGTTTTAACTGCAGATGAAAAAGCTGTCAACAGCAGAGCACACCTGCAGGTTTGAGGCTGCCTTAAAAGCAGTGACAAAGCAGCTATGAAAGCCAGGACCAAAATAAGGCAAGCTGGTGAAGCTTGCAGAAGAGCCATACTCACAGGACAGAGCAGCTGGTGCTGCTTGTGGAGCTGGACAGGCATAGTTACTATGTCCTTAAAAGGGCCATGAGATCCCCTTATGTGGCAGCTTGTTAATGATGAAGCTACTGCCAGCCAGTCTGTATTCTCTCTTGAAGGACATCCCAGGTGAAAAAGCTCCCAACAGGAGCTTTTTCATCACAAAAGAGGCAAAAAACAATCGGCAAGCAGTACACTGATCAAGTAAAGCTTCTTTCCCATCAGACTGTCAGAGGAAATTACCAGAAAATGTTGAGTTGAAAATGAGACAAGGAGAAGCTCAGAGAGGTTCATTACACCTGAAAATGAGACACACATTCAGAGCAACAGTCAGGAAGGCAGTAATGTCAACATCTGTCTGCAGATCCCCAGCAAATATATCTTACCCAGTGGCACCAGCAAAGCACTGGTTAAAGGAGGGAGAACTCTGCCATACCCCATTCTCAGTGGGATATGATGAAAGAGAAGACACAGAAGCTTTTTACTCTCCAAGAGAGGATGGGGGGAGCCATGGACTGTCATTCTGCAGCTTGTCACCTACAGCTAGTGGAAACTAAAACCAAGGAGAATCACTCTTCTTGCAAATCATATTTCTGCAGCAGATGACTGACTGGGTCAGGACAGCCCCTAAGATGGGTGGAGTGGTTTGCAGCCATGACCTTCATGTGGGTGAAGTGAAGCAGTTCTGAAGAGAAAATAGGCTCACCAAGGTCTAGAATTCAAACGCAAGATTGTCATTAGTATAAATAGTCCCATGTGTTGGTGTAGTGTCATCTTCTTGTGAACTGGTCTAGATTTCCATCTGTGCTGCCTCCTACCTCACATGGCATGGGAACTCCTCACAGTCACAGGTTTTCTCTGCAGTATGTCCCCGAGAGGTAGGAAGGTGTTGTTAGCAGCCTACAGCATCAAGAAGCACGTGCAGAAGCACAGAATAGTTCTGGTTTAGCCATGAGATAAGCAGGTGCCTCAACATGGGAGTCAGCTGCCATTCTGGATCCCAGTATCCTGAGACAGCATCAGTGGATACCACAAAACACTGGGGAAAAACAGAGCCAGAAGTTTCTGGAGTTACTAAGTAAACCAGCAGAGTGAGGGCCAAGCCAGCTCTCCTAGATGCCACCAGGAAGGGAGCTCAGGGACCATAAGGTGTCAGAAAGGGGACATACATCTTCCTACATGCACAAGAAATAGCAATGTTCAGACCATCAAAGTTTGGGTTCATCTGTGTTTGGTCATAACTGAAGGCTCTCGTGACAGCAAGATAATCTGTATTTCCACCCCAGATAGCTTAAGTGTCTCTTAAATTAGAAGGTACTGAGGGGTGCTCCCTGTAGTTTATCTTTGCTAAGGTTTTCCTTATTATCCAGTTCCAAACAGCACAAGCAATGGCTCTTTTTATAACACTTGGCTACATTAGCACAAGAATGGGTAATACAAATTCACCTATGGAGATCTCTGTGAGCCTGCACAGCAGCATATTACCTTGCTGGAGAGGAGACAGTATTTTTTGTAGATCTTCAGGATCAGCATTGTAAATTGTGTCCTGACACCCAGCCTCCATTGGCAGAGGTAAGAAAAATCCCAGATTAAAGGTCCTCTCTAGGAAGGATGTGATAGATGACAGACAGAGAAGTCTCATGGAAAAAAAAATGTTTGCAGAGACTGCAGGATCTTCATCCAGTGAGTCTGGAGCTGTCAAAATCCAGGTTGTCAGGATAATTGAAGAAAAGCAATTTCCTAAAGAGTAATGAGGTAAAGTGAAGGAAATGTATTTCCTCAGCTCTGGAAAAGGGATATACTGAATTATCACATAGTGGGAAGAACCTAGTGAGACATTTTGACATACGTCATTCAGACATTAAAAAGCTGCAGCCTCTTTAGGAAATTAAGTAATGAGGGTGAATAGGAATAATGGAAAGTGCCTGTTTGGAGCAGATGAAAGGACTCCAGATGTATATGCAGCTGTGACTGCTTCATATTGTTTGAGACTTTCAGCTTTGAAAACAAAAGGGACACTCCTGGTGAAATATGTAAGCCTTCACTTGAATGCTATCAAGCCAGAATCAAACCTAATGTTAAAACACAAATACAGAAAGGAAACACAAGAGGAAATGAAAAGTGAAAGAGAATCTCCCCCTGAAAAAAAAACTAATAAAGATATTCAGCTCCCCCCTGCTTTTCCTTATCTCGCGCTCGCTTGGGGAGCATCAGGTCTGCACACGTGAGCCTCTGCATGGACTATACCACATATTGCAGGATATAATTTATGGATTTGAATAGAACAATTGAAACTGTGGTCCCTGTCCTGCTCCTCAGCGTTCCCCGAACAGCCCCAGCTCTGCAGCTCACAAGCTGTCAATCTAATTTCTTCTGGGTGCTCGCTGGCAGCATCATTATGGCCACTCTGGAATAAACTCAGCGCAAGGCAGGAACCACCCTGGGCTGACTCTTAGAAATTCAGACAATATTTGTAGTATAAAAACCTGTTTCAATGGCCTGCTGCTCCGTGCAGATTTTGGGCAATGAAAAAGTCAGGAATGCAGAACTATAGCTGGTGGATCAATCAGGTCAAGTCATCCCATGAGGCAAGCTGCAACAGCTTTGTCCTGCCCTTAGCCACTACTTGGGTTCTCACTGCTTGCTTCTTCCCAGGGCCTGACACCATGTTCAGCAGTTTGCACATGCTTGCTGGGAACTGTATTTCTGACAGGAGTCCCTTCAAACAGCCCTTCCAGCCTGGCACAGGTTTGGGACAGTGTCAACACCAGTGCTGGTACAGTTCAGAGATGGTGGGGACTAAACAGGAGAGCCATGCTGCTCTGCCAGCAAGGTTTCGTTAGTGAAGAAAAGAGAAAATGCAAACCTTTTGATTTGAAGCTTTCTGATCCAGGAGAGATCTTGCCATCAGGGAGTGAGTTTGATAGGCAGCTGTTGTATTCTGTTGCTGTCTGAGACTCAAAGCAAGCTACATCTATGAAGTGAAAATGATTAAAACCCACGACTTTCAGGCCCCAGCCTTGCTCTGCAGAAAATAGCCTGAATCTCAAGTGAGAATATACTGCAGTCCTGCCTTGGCCATACTTCAGTCTGTGATGATAATGCTTTTTCCATGCCCACACATGTGTAGGCACAACCAGGTTGCTTCCACCTGAAGAGCAACCCAGCAGACATCCACCCAGTTCTTGCTCTGAAGCTGGGACAAACGGACTTTTCTTTTGCAGCATTAATGGCAGCTCATGATCTTTAGGAAACTGGGTCTCTGCTGACCACTGCATGCCATGAAATGAAGAAAAGAAGCAAAGCAAGGCTGAGCTATATGAATGAGTGGATTTATTTTTGTGGCATTAGAAATCATCACAGTGAAAAGGGGATTTTCTTCTACGGTTTTGATGTATTCAAGAATTATGCACCACAAGGGGAAACCTGCATTTCCATTTCAGAACCAGGCAGTAACATGGAGGGGACACAATGTTTAAAAGCCACTAGTTTTCCAGGCTGGGAGTCTCCCACTTGGATGGCTGCCCATACAGGACAAGGTAAGCAACATGGGAGGCTAAGAAGGCAGCAAAAATATTAAAAATACTGTCTGTCGTAGCTCCACTGACTGTAGGCTGGAGTTTGGTTAAGAGATGAAAGCAGACCAGAGAGAACAGCTAGCAAGAGAATTTGCAGAGTGTCCACCAGGAGACAGCAACTGGGCAGCACACAGACAAGGAGGAAGATGTGGAGGATGAGTATGTGAGGTGATGGCAAAGCCAGCTATGATGCCATGTGCCACAGGGACTGTGATCATAGAATCAACCAGGATGGAAGAGACCTCGAAGATCATCCAGTCCAACCTATCCTCCCCAATGGAGAGCCTGTGCAATGGGCTTCCAAAATGCATATAGGTACTAGGACTGAAAGATAAGGACAGTGCCTTCTTGTGTGACCCACGGATGCTGAACACATTCAATCACACAAAGTCACTTGCACTTTTCTGCTGGTATCCATAGTTTTCTGTGTACTTTAGATTACCTTTACACTGAGCCTAGAGTAGCCCAATACAGATTCAACCACTGGCTAAGAGCAGCAGTCATAAAATACAGGAAAAAGCAGGAAGAGACAGGTGGAAAGCTTGCAAATAGATGTCCCATATTACTGGGGGGAAATTAAGGAAAAGGAGTGTCTGAAAGCACTCAATTAAGAGTCAAGCTGCCGCCCACCAGCTCTGCTCTCTGTCACCTAGCAAAAGCGGCTGGCAGCAGTGCTGCTGTGGGCAAAGTCTGCCCAAAAGCAGGGACACTCTCAGACACGCAGCATGGTCGTTGCAAAACAATTTGCTCCCCATAGCACAGGGCTGTGTGAAAGGTCCTCACATCCCAGCAAGCAGGGCATTGGCAGGAGCAGCGCTGCTAGCATTTTTAATGGGAAGTGGTGTCTGATAAAGGCATCATCTTTTTGGTGCATCAGCACAGGAAATTTGCTAAAGGCAGTGAAATATTTGCTACAGGGCATGCAAAATATTACAACAGCTTTGCTGAATTGTTCTAAGACAAATTATTTGTCAAGATTCCCATCTCCATCATCTTTGAAAATGACTACTTCAGACAACATATATACTGGTACTAGACCTTGACTGATTTCAATTTCTTAATTAAAAGGATCAGGAGTAGCTCTGCCAAGCAAAGCTTTGTACCTGGGTAGAGATGCTTGTTGGGTAGAGAGAGAGAAGCTGAGAGAAGAAATTTGTCTGACAAGGAACAGTTCTGAGTTCTGGGAATTTATTTTTGCTTACCAGAATCTCTTCAGTGATGACTTTAGTTGCAGTCTGAGGGGAAAGTAGATGGAGAAGACAAAAAACATTGTATGGAATGGGAAGAAAAGAAAAAAAGAAAATAGGAGGAAGAAAACCACAAAGCTGTATTAAACAATAGGACCCAAGGCAGAGCAGAAGAAAAATGAAATTAGTAGAAGGGGAAACTGTCTGGTTCCACTGAGCAAATGCTGGTTAACAGGAAAATTAAATTCTGCAGAATTCAATAAGGCATTAACTTAGTTAGGAAAACCCCCAAACCAAACCAAATAATAAAAAACAGCAATAACAAAATACCCCAAACTGGTGCTCTCATATATGTCAAGTGTCTTAGAACACTTAGCTGGACTGTAAAAGCTCTTTACTAAAGCAGCCATAGCAAATGCAGGCACATTGCTGACAGTGCTAATTAGAGAAGACTACACACTTTGGGAAGTACTCTCTGATGATGCTAATACATGTTGTTTCATTCAGGCAACATAAATGTGGAGACAAGGACCCCAGATGTCTTGTGTCTTAGTTGTAACCCATCTGTATGCTTCTAGGCACTCAAAGCATCACCCTTCAAACCTCTCTCCCAATCCCATTTGGGTTTATCCTAATGGGGTGATAGCAACGAACATTTTTCATTACTGAATGCAAAATGAACTCCAATGAAAGCATTATTTAGAAGACCTGCCCAAAAACAGCTGTAAGAACTTCAAGGCCCCTGGATTCAGGCAACTCTCCAAGCACCAAAAGGGACCAGCCCCACCATGAAGAGACACAAGGCAGCTGTAACCAGGCACCATGTGCCTCACATAGAAATGGTGGCAACACTGCCAAAGTCCGCATCTGCACTGGACAAACATGGATCAGCTCTGCCAATGTGACAGTATTTTAACCAAGACTCACAGCTCAAAGTCAAGCTTTGGCAGAGTACTAGCCCAAACCTGACATAAATCAGCCTCTACTCTTGCTGATGCACTGGCACCAGCTGGGTGAGGCAAGGTTGCTGCTACCCCTTTGGATGAAGTTTGAGCCTAGCACATTTTTTTCATTAGCACTGCCCACTCCCAGCATATGCAAAGCTTTGGTGCCAGAAAACCACATCTTAAAGATAAAAGCTCCACCACATTCAAGGCCAAGAGAAATCAAGATTATTATTTTTCTTTTTGCATTTGTGAAGTTCTTTTTAGCATGAGCCATACCTTGCACCAGGTACCACACAGATGCTCTGATGAAGAACTATGCAGACTAGAGAGAGTGCCCCATCAGACGTCAGCTGTGCTTTCTGTAAGCCTTGCTGCCCTCTCTGGGGTCACAGCACCAGTCTGTAGCTGAGAAGATCCTCTCACCACAGCACTTTCTCTCCTGCTTCAAAGGGCCACCACTGCATCCAACATGGCTGCAATGGGGAAGCTGGACATGGCTGAAGTTCTTGACACCCTACCAGGAAATGTGAGCTTGCAGAACACGAGGGAGCTGTGAGAAGATATTGGTCAGCATGACAGCTTTTGTATCAGTACCAGCAGTCTAACCAGCATCAACAACCTGACGGGCATCACAGCAGAGGGCCCTGCAGATCAGATTTGCAAGAGCCCCATGGGACAGTTGCTGGCTGGTTATAGAGGTGTTCTATTAAACGTTGAACAGCATAAAAGTAAAGACTTTAATTTTTAAATTTAAACAGGTAAGAAACTAAAGCTGTGCCTGAGCTGAGCAGAAACAGACATCAAAGCCAGACTGTGTTCACACTACATGAGAGGACATGCAAAACTCGTGGTCATAAGGACATCTGTCGAGGGAGTTACTGGATGCAAGCATACAAAATTGCTATTGCTGCTCCTCTACAGAAGCATAAGAATGCATCTGAATATCAAAGCTACTTTGCTTTCAAGGACAATTTTAGCCCGATACTTCAACTTTCTTCCTAGATACAGTGGCACCAAGACTCTTTGCCAGCACCTTCCACAAGTCATTAACTAGCAATAAGCAGTAAAACAAGACAGCCATTCCTGCACTGAACATCAGGTCAGTAAACACAATGCTTACCTCTTAGCCACTTAAAACAAGAATCTTGCATTTCAAATTCAAACCTGACAGCTGCAGTGAACCAGCCTTGTGCTCAGGGTGCAGGGTCCAGGGGGGAATGTTGAAGATGACCTCCAGTATTTCCTGCAGATGAGACAATTGCCTGTAACTATGAAGGGAATAAGAGAGGTTGTCTTCACCTCCACAGGAAACCAGCTCACAAATTTAATCAAAGTTTCTCCTTCACCAAATATGAGAGCAACACTTGCTCCTGCAACAAAATTCTACCTGATTTTCAAGTACAAACTAAATGAGCTTCCCTGAGAAAATAATTGGCAACTATTACAAAGCTACTGTTAGGAGCGAGAGAGGACTGTACAAACACAAGGGAAGATGTGGCACATTCTTCCTGAACTGCACTTCAAACAAAGCCTATTTGTGTTTTGAAGTGTGGCACTAGAAAAATGACCAGTTGTTTGTTGTAAGATTTCAGACCGAGTGCCATGCAATCATTTTCCAAGAGCAGCATCTTTTGGTCGTTCCTGGAAATTCTGGGAAAAAATCCTAGGTGATTCAGTTGGTTTCTGCCTTAGACAGCAGAGCAGTCTCAGTCCATCTCCCACTAAGCCCATGCTGGAGAACACCTAGCTTGGGACTCTGCTTCTGCCAGGGATTTCTCATCAGGCAAGAGCTCTCATTTTCTCAGCTTCTGCTTACTTACTCCTCATTGTGGTCACAAATCTTACACCAAATAGCAGCTTACTTTTGCTGTTTCGTTAAGAGCAGATTTACACAGCCAGAACTGTGTCAGGAACAGCCCAGAACTTCCTTGTTATGATTATCCTATAGTGTCCGAATGCATGAAGTCCATAACCTTGACAATTTCTAGAACAGAGCAGCTCAGAGTACATTTTCTGCAGTCGTACTGCTTTGAACTTAGGCTGCTGCACTGTCCTTGTAAATGTTTGATCTTTTCTGCCCTCACTTTGTCTTGAATAATATCTGAATGCAGCATTTATCAGTGTACTCCCACCTCCCAGGAAGGTAGGACACTAAAGCACAAATCAGTTTCATCCTTTGCCATAAAACCTTTGCAGCATGTGCTAACATGGAAGCCTATATCATTCACTCACACTGCTTACCCCTCAGCCTGAATTACCACCAGGTACTGCAAAATGCTGCTGTAGTTACTGTCTAGAATGGATGGGCCACTGTTGATTAAAAGTCAAATTACTCAATTTCCTTCTCGTTAATGTCTGCTGATAGATATTCTCATTATCAGGGCAGCACTAAGTGAGCCTGCTTATGAAAAACAACCTGGAAGATGGAAAATGGTCTCACCTAGGACACAAATGCTTTTCCCTTGCAAGTCACAACTTTAAACACATTGGAGATGGAGACAAGCACAAAGCTTCATGTCAGAAAGCAAAGGGGAAGACTTCACAAAACAAATGGTGAGAGGAAGATGCAGCAGCCATCTACTTACTGCAACGTCTCAAGGGCATAGCTCTGTCTAAAGAGAGGACATCCTTCCAGCTGCTGTGGACATGCTGCTCTTGGAAAGCAAGCCCAACACTGCAAGGCTGTCGTGCCAGCCATGGCAGTCTAGTTCACACCAGCTTGCATGCAGACAAGTGGCAGGAATGGCAGTTTTTTCCCAGTGTGCAGCTCTGTGTCCCATCAAGGCAGCAGTGATTTCCAAGGTCTGAACAATCCAGGTAGTCACTACATATAGGCCTTTGCCTCATAATCCTGCCTGAGATGACTGAGAACCACATGGTCCCTCAGCAACCATCACTTTTCATGCACATGTTAATCGTCGAACTAACAGCAAACTCCCAGCTTAGCAGTTTCAGTGACAAAGCTGGTGTCTATTTTTTAAGTCTCACCCCTCACCACTACCATATAAGACAACATTCTATTCTATACCCTTTTAATTATATTTCAACTACAGTGCTGCAAACCCAAACCAGAAAACAGGATGAAGAGGCCACTGATCCAGAGCTGGAAAACACCATAATTAGAATCATGACTTAAAGACCCCAGTTTGTTTGCAAAACTGATTAGCTAGTGTCATTAGAAACTAATAGAGAATAAGCAAGAGCAGAATCAGACTCTGCAGCTATCTAAACAAAGTACAGTTTAATAACTGCCCTTAGAATATGCCTTGAAAGAAAGAAACAAAGAAAGAAATCATTTTGATGGAATAGATTTCAGCCTGGGCAATATTCAAACATCTCAGATTTAGCAAAATGGTTTGGAGAAGAGTTTCATCATAGTAAACACGACTACTTCACAGCAAGATTTATTAATACATCCAAAAGAAAGAAAGAAAATCATTTTGTCACACTATATACAGATAATACATACAGTGTTTTATACACATATTACATCAGTTTTTACACAAGAAAAATATACATAAAAATGTAAACTTTTGTATACAAAAACCCTTAAACAAATTAAACAAGGACCAGATAACAAAAGGAGACCAATCTATTATCATTTCATTTTTTTTTCAATGGTAGTACAGTACATTCATTGAGAAGTATGAGGAGCATGTGAGCCAACCTTTCCTATTTAAAGGGAAAGTACAAAAATGAGCTTTCCTACCCGCCCTTGGAATGCTGTCCATCAGTCTCCCGCACCAGAAGCAGTAGTGTGAGTTACCATCGCTGCCAGGGACCCTTCTTCTCAGGCATCCCCACGCACCACACCCTCTAAACCTGACAGATCGGCAGAAGCAACCTGGATTGGGCTTTTTGTGCGCATTAGCTCATCTTCCAGCTAACATCACGGGACGGGATGCGGCAATGCAAGTTTGTATGTTCCCTTTAAGCAGTCATTAAGTGGATTTAGCTTTGCTGGAGTAAGGTATTTTTCCCAATGTACGGTATGCTGAACATGTGTCAGGGATGAGAGGGAAGCAGGAAGGGGTGTAAGAGACTGCTAATCCTTGCTACCATGCAGTTACTTCAAAATCAGGTACATTTGCAAGCTACAATTCACTGGTTCAAAATACACTGCCTCACCTTCGCCTTCCCACTGCAACTCGTTTACATTTTAAACTCTAGTGGCCAAACAACTGTACGAGGCTCTTTGTTACAAGGCTGTTTCTGATATCAAAGCATGACCAAGCTACATTTAAAATGACACCAAACACAAACTTCTCGGAGACAGCCTTAAAAAGAGTGAGCATTCCCTCTAAGCACTTTGGATTGTCCATCTGCCACCTTTTTTTTTTTTTAATTAAATCTGGGATAAAGATATTTACCCTTAACTGGAAAAAAAAAAAAGGATGTTGGTTGAGATTCTGACATCTGTTTTCCTCACTTGCAGATAAACATTTTGGGAAACTGGAGAGGGGAAGGGGAAGAAAAAACAAACCCACAACAATAAATCTAAACCCTGAAACCTAGGGCATCAAATACAAATACAACTTAATAATGTTGGTGAAAAAACAGCTGCAGAAACCGGTGGGAAACAAATAAGTGATAAGATTCCACTGAAGGCTTCTCACACTAAGTTAAATACTTGCTACAGACATCTTCAGTAAAAACCTCCGTCCTCCCTCCGCAGAGCATGTTAAAATGTAACACAACAGTGATGCACTGGTGTTTCTGCTGGAAAGGACAGAAGGACACGAAATCTCCTCAGTGATATCAGCGCTACTGAATGCAGGAGGTGAACAATGATTTACAAAAGAAATGAAGGAAAAAGCAGTGTAAAAAGAAACCATGAATCGTTAATTATAATTGGACAACAGTGGGGATGGTGCAGAATGCAATTACAGTGTGCCTCAGAACCCTCTGAGGGAAATAAATACCTAGAAACCTGTGTTTCCATTTCTTATGTCCATCTAAGCAGTGGTGGGAGTAAGGGCTTGTCTGCTTGCTTTTGGGTTTGGGTTTTTTTCCTTTCCTTTTTTTTTTTTTAAGCAACCTTTCTAGTAACAGTTCAAAAGACAATTACAAATGGCTTCAGACAATCGAGAGTCTCCTTTTTAAAACAAAACTTTGATAACACATTTCTCCATTTCTTCTATATAATGCAGCTTCAGTGAATATGTCATAAGGGACAGCAATTTGCGAGTGGTGGGGGGAAAAAACCTGCCAACCAAGGTTCATAACATATACACATGTATATGCAGGACATCTAAACTATATATACATATTTAGTATACGTATGCATGAGTATATATCAGGAGAGAACCAGCAGGTACATTCTCCACATACATAAACTGAAACAGCGTAACATATGTGTGCATATAAATCCGTATCATATGCACACTGCACACAGACATACCCACGCCTGAATATATGTGTTATAAACTGTCATGTATGAGTGTGTGAGAGCTCAGATGGAACAGTACACCAGTTACCCTTTTCTAATAGAAATGCAAGGAAGACAAAATTCCATGGCTGAGAAAGATCGTGCCATATCCATACTGAAAACGTGGAATGCAGTATGGCTCGATGACAGAGTGGGAACTGCATTCTCCATTGAAACTGAAGCTTGTTAGCCAGGAGTTTCAACAGTGATTAAGTGTGACTGAGCAGGTTTCTGACAGCTGCTTTCTGCTAAAAGGGTACAGAAGCACCATTTAGCCAGAAAACAGAAAATAAAAGCACAATTTACTTGCTTAGCCAAGGCTCTTCGATACACAACTGGATGCAACGTGTTCATGGTCAGCTCTGCAGCTTGCTTTAAAATCTGTTTGATGGTAAAACGTAATGAGCTGTGTTCCTCTCGGGATGTTTCAGGACAATCCCCACTGCTCAGAACAGGGCACAGGGCTGCTTTCTGCTTCCTGCCTGCACTATGGGAAACATAAACCAAACTCTTTTTCTCTCTGGGTCTGAAAATCTAAGACATTTTCAGTGGGTGCACTTCTCTGCTTTGAACATTTACTCTAAAATACAATGATGGGTTCATCTTTTAATATGCTAGGAAGTTTTGAGTCAGGTTCTAAGAAAAGTTTGTGTTCATCTGCAAACCTATCACAGTTGTTCTTAAGCACAATTGAATAGTAGAGAAAATCTACAAGTTCAAGCAATTCAGCTGCCAGTACAGTCACTACGAGTATTTCCCTAATGCATACACAGAGCTGGATTGGGTCATTAAAGCTAATTGCTGCTAGCAAGAAAAACTGTAGAGATGCAGGAGGAGGAGAAGCTGGAATGGAGGCAATGGAGCAGAGAAGCAGAAGAGGTTGGCATTGCAAGAGGCCTCAAGGAGTATTAATATAGAATAAACAAGAGCAGAAATGCACAAAGGAAATTCCACTGTGAGGGCCGAGATAACACAAATTAATAGTGACCAAGCTCAGATCACTCACTGATGTCATCGAAATCCACCAGCAGAATTAAAACAACCTGTTTTGGCACAAGTGCTTACCTGTTACCCATATGTTACGTAGATAGTCTCTCTCTTTAGCTCACACACTTACTCAAGTTACAACTAATGTACATGTGTGTGTTGCAATGCATATTCCATCTATACATCTGTACGCAGGTATATATAGATTGATTGCATTCATACGTATTTATTGTACATCATCAGGGCAAGTCCACATTCAGAAAAGTGCTACCAACATCTCATATACAGATATATCTCTCTGTACAGGTATACACAAAAATGGCATAAGGATTTATGCTGCTAACTCCCATTATCACCAAATAAGCAGAAGGAAAGGCCTCTGACAACTTCCACCTCCCTGCCCTTTCACTTGTATGCATATGTGCTAGAAATGAACTGTGGGGAGGGGGAAAGGGCAAGGGATGCTGGGGAGGCTATCAAGATTGTTAGAGAATGGGATACAAATAAAAAATTGTTGTGGGTTTTTCTTTTTTTTTTAAATTAAAACTTGGTTTGCAACTGCTTTAAAAAGCCCTCAAAAATTCTAATGTCTGTGCAACACTGGAAGCTCTGTTCTTCTAAACAGATTTTTAAAGTCATTAGGATCATCACCATTAAAAGTGATACTGCATGGATAGATAACAACTAGGTTACTTTCACCATCCTGAATAGAACAGTATGAAGAGTAAGTCAGTATGTAAGAATGGTTTCTGACTTTTCACAATTTCAAGTGAGAAATCCCATAAAGAAATCTTCCTTCTCCAATTTTTTTTGGGGGGGGTGGGGAGGGAAAGTTAAGTGGCCATAATTAAATTCAGAATTTAAACAGCACAAGTCAAACTCCATGGATTGAATGTGTATTTTGTTCTGAAACCCCTCAACACCAATTTTGAAGCAACATTAATATACACAAACACCCTCAGGAAAGAAAAGAATCTACTTTCAAGACAGGATGCTTTTTCAGTTTGGAGATCACTCTACAAACAATGCCCTTTACAGCCTAACTTGAAAACACAAGTCCACTGATTGACAACATTTTCTAAGTCAGACCATAGGAGATTTGGGTATTAATTTGCAAAAATACAGCAATTCCCATGTCCTCTCATCCCACTGAATGCAAACCTTCAATTTCACCTGAAAAACATCATTCATTTCTTCCATCTCTCCTCCTCCCCCATTTGTTTTATTTAAAGGCTGTCTTTGGGAGCTTGGTATTTTCATGGCATTTTAAACAGGGCTCGATGCAACTCGTTAAAAAAAACAGGAAAATTGACATGATATCAGAGTTAGCCTTATAACAGAAGATTATGTAGTAGAGAGTTTCAGTTATTTATACAACAGTGAGGACATAACAACCCCCTACTAAATAATCACAGTTCTACAATACATTCCATCACCTCTCAACTACTTTTCTCTTTACGGAACTATGACCTACATACAATATACACATTCGTATCGCACACACATCCCCCCCAATGCATATATTTTTGTGTGTATATATAATACATACATGCACACAAGCAGTCTAATTCTATTTATAAGTCACAGTGGGAATTCCTCTGTGAGGAAAAGAGGGGAAATAATTTCCTGAATAAGACACTGTAGATTCCTAATGTTCTGACTTTTTGAATTCCAACTCACAGAGCTAACTGGAAATAAATACATTAAAAACAAAACAAAACAAAAATAGTCTTACAAACTTGGTTCACAACTTCCAGCTACAGTAGTTGGACTGTTTTAATTTGATCTATTTACCCTGTAACTAAATTTCTAATCATAGGTACAAACTGTGGATAAATTATTGCAGAAGGTAACACTCAAAATTTAAAAAGAGTTATAGGAACAGTAATATAAGGGTTAAAAAGAGTTCTATGCTTGTTGATACAGGTTATAATTTTATTCATATATATATCTATATATTGATATAGATATCTGCAAGGTAGCAAAGAATAGCTGTACACCTTGACACGGCAAAGATCCAGTGTAAAAAGGTGCTTCACTAGTTTGTTTTTCAAAAAAAAAGCTTGTATATAATTTTATAGCTATTAAAAACACATATGCAACATAATTCATTACACTCAATACAGCTTTAGTATAAAACTTATAATTTATGAGGTGATGTTAATAGCATAAATTAATATACCATTTCTCTTAAAATCTACAATAAGTATTCTGAAAGCTCATTGGGGAAGGGTATCTTTAAATAAAAAGTTTAAAGCTGAGTGTGATGAAAAAGGTTCTGGATGTTCAACTTGAGATGAGAGCCCCGAAAAGAGAAAGAGTCCTTAACCCAGACACCACAGACTATAAAACTGAACAAAGATTTCTCCTTCTTGCGCTCTCGTTTAGGTGATGCTCTACCTTAAATTATTATTTACTTTTAAAACTATTTACTTTGTGTGTGTGTGTATGTGTGTGTGTGTTAACTGCCCTTATTTCCACAAGGAATCCCTGAGACATACCCAAAACCGTACAGTGAAGGTCATCACTGCACAGAGAAACTGATTCAACTCCTCCTGGTAGGATGTAGCTATTTTGTATGAGAATCAAACCGTCCTTCACTTCAGAATGAATCTGTCTGCACCAAAGCAAACTACACTGTTTAAGATGCAGGTTATTCAGAGTAAATCAGTCCATTCCAAGGTAGAAGCCATCAGTTAGCTACGTCAGAGCACTCTGCACTGAAGTTAAAGTTTTCCAGAGGGTATCTGGGAACATTACCTACCCAGAGTTCACCTCCATGGGCACCAGCAGACAATGACAGAAAGCAGGTAAAACATTAGCGTTACCAGACCAAGTGCAGGCGGTCGATATGCGGGTACTCTGGACACCTCACACTGTGTGTGTTTGGGGGACTAGCAAGGAGAAGGAGTAGGAAGAATGCATTTTTTCTACATTGAGTAAGTACAGTTTTAAGGTCAAAAAGGCCAAGTTTCATCCTGTTCACTTCCAAAACAAATTCTATGAGCTGGAGTAGGCTGAAAAGGTGCCAACACTTACTTCAAGGAGACAGAAAAAGAAAGGCTTCTACAACTACTGCTGTCAATCTACAGCCAAGCCCACTTTATCCTTTCATGCTCTACTACCTTATTCCATAGTAGCCAGAGAAGGAGTACATGAAAGCAGAATACAACAGGGAAAAGCAAAGAATCCAGCAACCATGAGAAGCAGCAGAATAGCAAAGGAAAAAGCTCCCAAAACAGTCACTATTGTTGGTTGGTTTTTCTTTATTTGAAAAGACTAAAGACATGAGTGAGAAAATTGTTCTAATACATCTTTTGTAACTTCTCCTCCTACACCAAACTTTTCTTTCCCAGCAGCAGTGTTTTTTTGTGAAGTTTTAAAGAAAAAATAAGAACTTTACCTCACATGAACAGACCTCAGCTGAAGCCCATATTTAAGTTTAGCACACATGAATGTAGATTTTTTTTTTCCAATTTGGGCTTGTGGGTATTAAAAGGAAATGTTTCATTTTTGACTTTTTGACTGATGCATTAAAAAAAAGAGAACTTATGAGAAGGTAAACTCTTGCAAAAAACTCCCTGCACATGCACAGCTAGTGTGTGCACTCCCATAACGTTGCACCCTCAGCATCTAGTCATGACATAATGGCATGCTGTGAAACCTCATCTTACTCACTGATCTGAGAAACACTTTGATGCATTGCACTGTTCTAGCATCCAAAATGTATGTTACAAACTGCAGGTATCTCTTTTCTTTTTCGTTTTACAGTCATGTAATGCCAGTTGGCATTAATTAAATTGGAGAAGTATCTCAGAATGGGAGAAAGAATGATGAAGAATATAGAGAGGAAGGAAATACAGGAGGTACAAGTGGCAACCAACAACCACCCATCATTAAATGTTACCCAAAAGATCAGTAAGACCTGAAGATCTAATCTGTACATTACGATTCTTTCATCACCACTGGACCTTGCCACAGGCCTGCACAGGAGACTCCTTTTAGTGTAACTGTAAAAATACAAAAGCAAAAATAAACATCCCACTATGGAAGATGCCCAGACACCCACATATGCCTCACTGCAGATGATCTATTGTTTCTATTGTTTAACTGCTGAAAGAACCTCCTGCCACGGTACCCACACCCTGCAAGTCTTGCAAGATTGAACTGCATGTAGCTTGCTCTTCTAAAAACTTTTTCTCCTCCCTGCCCAAAGGCTCATACTGTTGAGAGAATTCATCAATGGATTCAGCTTGTTAAGGGAGAGATAGGAAGAAATACCCCTGAAGCCTCACCAGTGCCTGTAAGTATTGTGGAATATACTTGCAGGAGCTGAGGGAGAGACTGGAGTTTAGCAGACTGAGAACATGTGTATGTAACCACAACAGCCAGCTTGTCAGGGAAGAGATCTGTCCACTGGTTATTGTACTTCATAAGACTTTTCTTCCCTGGCAAGTAGATTCAATCCCAGGCTGTATTTAGATGTGGTTATAGCAAGATGAATTTTCAAACTGATTTTGGCTGCTGGCTCTTCACTTTGGGATTCTACTGGCTTCAGAGGCACAGTCAATGTGACTAAAATCTCACACTTGAATTTCCCAGATTTTCAATACCCATCCCCCTCTAAAATAAACAAATAGCCACTTCCCTTGGCTCCTGTATTTCACTAACCTGATGAATGAAGTGGAAAATCTAGCTCTTGCCATCTCCACAGTGCCTGAGGCAGACCTACAACTGTGCTACCTCAAGATCATGAATGTAAAGCCTTTATGCCAAACCAGAGAGAAGCACGCTACTAACAAGAAGGAAACTAAGAACCCAGAGGAGCTGCAAGGCAAGAGGAGACAAGATGATGCAACATTTGCATCATGCATACAACTTCTTATATCATAGTAACTGTGATGAAAAAGAACAAATCAACTTTGAGGAATAAGTGCATATGGCTCCCCTCAAAGTTGTCATAAAGTTTTCCTAAGCAAAAGGAAATGCTGAAGCAAGTCACACAGGATGCCTTACGCACCAAACCAGCACAAGGCTGCTCTTGATGAGCCTCTGTACACTGTCAAAGTTCATCTTGTCTTAAGTACGATCATACAAAGACTAACTGAGGTGCTATTATTACCAAAAATTATGTTAGTGGCATTTTTTTTTCCCAATTCTTTAAAAATAAGACCCTATGTAAAGAAATTAACTTTTAGGCTCAACTAGCTTTACTCCATTTGTTAACACATAAAGGGCACAACAGCTATCGATTGCCTAAAAATCAATGGAATGAAATTGCTACAGTGGCTCTTTGGTGAAAGGGTGATTAGAGTGCTAACTGCTATACGAGGAGATGATACTCAAAAACCTTTGTGAGAGAGCATGGATTCTACTTAGTAACCACATAAAGAACAGCCTCAAGGACTACCTTAGTCAGACCTGCAGTATTTCCCAGAGGAAGGGGCATAAAATGTCTCTGGCTGTACATGCTTCTCAGACCAGATCTCTCACATCCAACAGTAAGACACCAATTCACTGAAGTCAACAAGTTCTGTGGGTGTAGAAGCCCACTTGGAATGATCCACCTTGTAAAGCTAAGATCAAGACCCGTAACTGCTTGGTAGGCTGCTATCATGAAATCAGTGGCAGTGAAAAACAGGTGAACCAGGAAAAGGCAAGAGTGGTGGCCTGTTTCAGAACTCTGTGTGAGACAGGAGAGAGGGATTCCTATTTCAAATGTATACAAAGTTTATTCTTAAAAGTGCAGCTTTATTGCAAACTTAGTTTCCTCACTGAAAAATGTTACATAGCCACTTTTCAGGGAAGAGTCACCAAGGGATATACAAAAACTGAAGTCTAAGTAGGGGAAGAGAGTTGATACCCTCAGCTGCCTTAAAGGAATGCAGGTACATAGCAGTCATTGATTTCAAATAGGAATTATGGACCTGCATAGCTTTGACAGCTTTTGAAATTCCCTGTCTAAATCAATGTTCAGATTAGGAGCTAGGTTATGTTTGAGTTAGATCATTACAAGCTCACAGTGACCACAGACCAAAAAGCTCCTCCACAATTTTACACCAATGCGACCAAGCAGAACTTCGCTCTCAGTTCCTCTCCTCCCTTCCTCTCTGGCATTTGCTAAGAGAAATTGTGATGTGGGACAAACATACTCTGCACTAGCTGCAGCTTCATTAAAAAGTCTGATGGGCACAAGAATAATTCCAAGACCAAACTCCTGAAACCAATTTATAGAAATTAACACCCTCTAAAATGACATGAACACACAAGTAGATTGAAGAATTAACCATTTGGTATGCTAGTTCTCCTCATTTTTTCAGCCAGTCATCCAAACACATTGAAGGAGGTATAAGGACACAACGAAAATCATTTGCAAATCAAACAGTTGTCTCCTCCACAAAGTATGGGGAACATAATACAAAAATAAATAAATGTCTTGTCAGATTTGCCTTATTTCACAATACCACTGGGCATTCTTCAATCAGCAGGACAATCACAAGCAGGATTTCGTAGGCTTCAATTCAACTTTTTACATGATTTAAAAACATTTAAATGTTACAAACATATTTAAATCACCACTTAAAAATATTCGGCTTATATTATTAAGATCTATTTTACCAAGTATGAAATAAGGACTTCATAACAACAGAAGCATGAAAATAATCTTTGTTTCCTCCACCCACACACATTTGCTATTTCAGAAAACGACATATACATCATCCAGACTCCCTTTTATTGAAGCAGGACAAATCTTTCAGGAAAAGAGGGATAGTATGATTGCTGTGATAGTTAGAAGACACAAGACCTATCCTGTTTAAATTCTGTTCCTTAGCAAGATGGAAGGAGAGGTTTGGGTTAGAGAATTCGGTGTGGGCCTGATTACTAACAAAATGAGTTTCTGTAACAACAAAACTTGGTTCAATGATCCCTTGCTCAAACAATTCGTTAGGCTTCTCTATTATATGTGCTTGGTATCTCTTAATTTCCTGAATGAGACTAGAATACATGCAGGTAGGACGTTTTACCATTAAGGTAGAATGAAATCTGTCTTCTACAGTAAGAGATTGAAATGTGGAATTTTCTACTCTCAGAAACAAACCAAGAAGAGCAGAGACTTAATTAGGAGCTACTTTTACAGTCGGAGTAGAGTAGCAAGTTTGAGCCCTATAAAGTCATGAGCAAATTTCTTTCTTCCTTTCCTGATAAAGAGATGCAAGTAAACACATCAGAATTTCTGCTGCTGGATTAAAACACACAACATAAAATTAAATTAAACTGTAAAAAAAATGAAAGCTAGCAGAGCCATTTCTTTAAGAACTGAAATTACTGCAAAAGAATCTGAATACTATATTTAGCAGGTGGGCAGTAAATGTGAAAATGTCCTGCAGATGGAAAGAATTCTTATGCATTCTGCTTTAGTGATTCCTCTTTTGGTTAGCCATGACCGCTGATAGGTACCTGCCTGACATACATTTAGCTTTCCATACAGAGCATCAAACCCCAACAAACATCAAAAGGTTTATATGGCTTCTATCAGGGGAAAAAAATATCCAATGGAGTCTCACTAGCCAATTTAAAGAAATGCATCCATTTGAAACTTACCAAAGGGTCTGACCTAGACTTATGTGGATGGGCAAAATGCCAACCAAATTCTTGCAGTTTCAGGCCAGAAATACCTGTCAGCCTGTCAGGAAAGGAGGTCTGGACAAAGCCACATTCAAAAAGGCAAATCCTCAACGCTACAAGGCCACAGTAAACCATCAAGGAAGAGAATTTCTGCACAAGATTCTTCACTAATCCATGATCTACTGGAATCCTTCCATTTTTATTTCTGGGAGGGGGTTGCCTTTTTTTTTCTTTTTTTTTTTTTTCTTCTCCCCTGGGCCAATTTTGTATTAGCCTTCAGATATCCAGGCAACCAGTCAACTGATCCCCAGGCAACCAGTCAACTGATCCCCTCACTGCTCAATGAATCAGAAATCCTCATAATTCCAAAAAAAAAAAAAAAAGGCAAGAATAAACCCAACCAAAACTCAGCATGCAGTAAGAACAGTGGCCAGTTCTGGAAAGGGACAACTCCCACATCTTCACTAAAAGAAGAAAAGGAACTGCTGCTCTCTGCACCCCAAACACACACACGCACAAAGAGGAGGTCAAGAGACCGTTTTAAGAAACTGCCAAACTCATCTTTGAACCATGATCTTGATTTAGGACTTCAGTGCACCATTCTCAAATCTATGTGTGCAGTCAATTTTTCCATGCCAGATGCTACCTTTGGGAAAAAAATTAATTAAAAATTAAAAAAAAAAAATCAAGAGACTTCTGCCCACTGAAAACTTCCTAGTAGATGCTAAGAGGATGGCAAACACTGATCCAAACCCTAGGAAACAGTAACATGCATCAGTAATTCTGAGGTATCTTCCCATTTCTAGGTCTTACTGCTAACATCAATAACATCCAGTAACTGTGCCGTATCCTTAAGAAATTACTGGGCAACAGTGAACCTGCCTGCAATAAATGAGCACCAGTGCATAACAAGCACATGTGAACACTACAGCAAGGTTCACAGAGGGCTAACCCTGGTCAGTACTGAAGCAGGGTTTTTTTTCTGAACCCCTTCCAACAAAAAAAAAAAAAGGGGGGGGGGGAGGGGGAAGTAGGACAGAAAAACAAGAAAAAGGAAAAAAAGGAAAGATAGAAAACACAGGTCCCCCATCTACCCGCAGAGAGCCAGGCAGACAAGCTCAGTTGGAGGTGGTGAAGGGCACAGATGCGTTATTGGTACTGGTAGCGGTGGCACCGGTCACTGCGAAGCCCGTGGGAGGAGCTATGGAGCTGTGGCTGGGCTGCAGGTCCTTGGGGATGCCACTGTGGGAGCTCAGCTGGTGCCCAAAGGCTGCGCTGAACTGAGGGAGCTGTTGTTTAGGGGAGGTGGAGGCCATGAGTTCAGCAGAGGCAGGACCCATGCCACTAAAACTGGTCTGCGGTAACCCCGGAAGCACACTGGAGCTGTTGGGGGTCACAGTGGCGAAGGCAGGCTGTGTGGTCTCTGAGTGCGAGGTGGTAGGTGGTGTGGACAGGGAGGTGGACAGGAGGTGTCCATCTGCACCAAGAAGGTTGCTAAACGGAGAGGGGTCCCCAAGATTGACAGGAAGATTTCCCCAGTGAGTTCTGGGGTTGACCACCCCGCTAAGTGGCACATCCAGCTGAGTTGGGAGCAAGTGCTGTGCCATCATGGGCATCTCTGCTGAGAAGGTAGCTGCCAAGTTATCACCAGAAAAGGATGTGGTGTGAGGGGATGTGATATGGTCACTGTAGGGAGACGGCACATGCTCACTATCATAATGGCTTCCATGGGGTGAGGAGTGTGAATGGTCACTGCTGTATTGCTGTCGTGAGGTGATCAGGTCATCTGCCTTGCTCAGCAGCTGGGCAGGGTGAGGCCTCTGGGAGGCATGGCTGCCATCATGAAGTCCATGAAACTGTCCTGGGAAGGCTCTCTCCCCAAGGCCACTCTGGCTTATCAGAGTGGCAGAAGTAAGGCCGACGTTGGCTGGGGCTGAGAACTGCCCCTGGATCTGCCCTGCCAGGGGCGTGGGTGGGTTGGACAAGGTAGCAGAACGGAGCAAGTTCTCATCCAGCTCCAGACCAGAGAAATTATCATGTACTATACGCCCATTCAACAGCTCCCCCAGATCCGTGTTAACCTCTCGACTCAAGGACTGCATTCCTGGAGCTCCAGCACCTGTAGAGAACACCCCTATCCCTCTGTCTGACAGCTCCTGAACTGGCACACCATCTGTCTGTGTAAGTACTCCAATGGTACTCAGGCACTCAAGAGAAGTTACAGCCTGCAGGGCCCGTTCCAATTCTTCAGCCTCTTCTGTAGTCGGAAGGAGATCTCCGTTTTTACCTGCAGAAACAGGGACACCAGAAGTTAGCACACTCCTCTCAGGAGAGCCTGGCGCTGGCACTCTAAGGATGCTTGTGCTAGTTAGAAGCAAGCTGGAATGTTTTGGTAAAAGAACTTGATAACAGGCAGTGGAATGAAAACATGGTGTCTCCTTCTCTCACAGTTACGCTGAGAACTCTGGGAAGAAGAAGTAAACTTTCTCCATTTTGTCTTTTTCTTCTGCCTTTGCCTTCAGACCTGGTCACATCTCATTAACATTGCTCCCACTAACCTTGCTCCCTAACCTCTTGGCTGCACCTCTCTTCTTCCTGCGAACTGGGGTAAGGTTGAGAGGGCCAGGGGAGGTGTTGGGGTGGTTTGAAAGCCCCTCCTGGGGACTCAGGTTTCTGGGAGGGGAGTTGTGCTTTTGTATTGTTTATCCTTTGTATATTTCTGTATATAATTGTATATAACTGTATATATTGTAAATAGCTGCTTGTAAATTCTGCTAGCTGTAAATAAATTGCTTCATCTATATTCCCAGGGTCCGTCTGAGTTAGCTGGGGCAAATACAAAGTGTGGGGGGGTGGGTAAGAGCCCAAACCATCACAATGCTGATGGACAACTAGCTCAGAACAGAGCTGCAGTATTTGCTAGGTGAGTAAAGTAAGAAAATCAAGAAATTACATGTTCCTCTTCAATGGAATTTCCTCTCTCCATCCTCTTCTTCCACATACTAAATGCCTCCTAAAATTGCTACTCCTAAAGTACAAATGCTTAAATAAGATTTTCTTCAATGCTGTAATAGCATAAACAGACCACAAAAACTACTCTTCTTATGACATTACAGTTTGGAGCTAAAATCTACAGAGTCAGTATAATTTAGGTTAATTTCAACTCAAACATGGTCTGATGTCATGCCATATCAGAAAAAGACCAAAGAAATCAAATATCCCAACTCTGAGCTGTTCTAATTTCTTTGTGACACGTGCTAGCTACTGAGCTTTAGAATCAAGAAATTCAGCACACTTCTGATCAAAAGCTAGTTTCAAAAACATATTTAAAGATTTTATTCTCATGCTCTTCTGCTTTTATCAAAGGCCAACACTGACTGTGATTCCAGCCCCACTCGATGGCAGAAAGATGCCATTACTGAGAATACTCTTGATTAAACTTCAACACTGACAGGCAGTAAAATGAATTATTAAAATACTAAACCAATTAGGATTTTCAAAGCAGTAATCATTGTAAGACCAAGCACAGAACCACACACAGTAGCCTTCTTAGAGTCTGCTTTACTTTAGAGCTCACAAACAAACAATAGAGCTAATGCACGCTTCTTTGTCTAGAGTTGACTACCTCTGCAGGAAAGCAGCCAACCCCTCAAAATGCATTTTCAAAACACTCACTTCTTTTAAGTTCACTCACGATGTTTGCATCAGTGTAAAGTAAAATAACATAAAATGGTACCTTCAAAGAAATCAAAATCTTGCAAGTCATCAGGCAGCCGTGGCAGGACATCAGAGAAGTCCTCCTGATTCAATTCCAAGTCATGTGGAATGTCTGTGATTTCGTTGGCGATATCATCGGGCAGCTCATCAGCACTCAGCTCTGGTGTGGAGGGACTCCTGAACAGAAAGTCACCATTAATCATTGCTGTTCAACTCCAGTTCCCCCAGATGACGACTACGAATGCATATCCATCTATAATGGATCTTTCCCCACATATTTTTTTCCTCATCATCTAGGGAAAAAAAAATGCTTCCAGAAAGTTTCTTTAGGAAGTTTAGACTTAGCTTATTGATTAAATATAGAAGATGTGGCACCAGAAGCAAGACATTTTATCCATCAAACCCAGTAACTGTTCAAATCTGAAACAACCCATTCTAAGGTATTTTTTCAAGAGTCATATGGACATGCAACTTCTAGCCCCACTCTAGTGTCTTATCAGCACAGCAATATCACACCCTCCTATGGTGCTCATTGACAATGTTCAAGTTAGCAGTGGGGAAAGTGAGGCAGGGCTACCACTGACCGTATGTGAGGCATTTCTACTGGCAGTGAGACACTAGCAGGCATGGTGAGGTTCCCTTGGGGCACTGCAGGAGGAATGGGTTTCTGGGGCCGGCGTGGGCCTCGCCTTCTCTTCTTCTTGTGTTTTTTGGTAAGTGCAGGTGGCTTTGTTTTTTTCCTGGGTTTCCTCTGCTGCTGGTGCTGAACTTTACGGGAGCTGTCCCCTCTCAAGAAATTGTCCTTTGGGAATAAAACAATAGCAATGGGAGCATGCTAACAACAACAGTTACATTGCTTGCTTTTTTCCCCCGCTGGTCATTCCACACACAGTCACATGTAATGAAAGACAGACTGCTAACTTAGAGCCAAATTACAAAAATTAAGCTCTTTCATTTCTCACTGATCCCAATGGCAAAAATTACAGACCACATTATGAGGTATGCTAAACAGGAGATCGTGCAGTGTCACTTTAAAAATCAATATAGCAAACCCTAATTAAATCAACTAAAAACTATAACCTTGGGCAGAATTTCTGTAAGTATAAAAGCCAAAACACTGTTGTGAGGTGGTAATAATGGGAATAGCATGCAACAGCTGGAGCTGCCAGCATCCTCAAGTGCCTACTGCCATAAAAGTGGGACACCATTGAAGAAACAGAAGCAATACTGTAAGACTAAGGTAAGGATGTAGGTAAACAACTAAGGCCTCATTACTTTTGAACAGTAATCACTGACCAATTGAAAAATAAATCAGACCATCATCAGTTTTCAGTTGCCATCATATTGGGAAGAGCAAAGGATTTTGTGCTACAGAAATAAACCTTGAGAGACACACTGAAGATTGCCTGGTTGAGGGGGAAAATCCCACACAAGTCTGTATAGTGCAGATTCTCACATTTTAATCCAGAAAACTCTGTAATTTCCAAGTATTGGACAGGCTGCATAAAAACAGTAAAAAAAACCTCAAAACAACCAAAAAACAGAATGAAACTTTAGGCAGTTTTATGCCTAATGCCTTGAAGGAAGGGCAAGACAGAAGTAGGTTTGTGAATTATCCTGTCAGTTTTGTTCTGGAAGACGGGGAGAATATAATCAGGGGGAATATAAACAGAGGACATAATCTTAATTTCTGCATACTCAATTTGTAGCAAACCACAAATCCCTGAAGCTGGTTAAACTCTATCAGTCACCAGCAGGTAAATGAAAGAGCAAGCCCTTTATTTATGTGCTTGTAATTGCTATGTACAGCTCCTCTAGAATCTATTTTGGTGCCCACGTACTGAGGGTGCTTGAGATGCAGTGTTCTTACCATACCACACTCATACTACATTCAGATTCGAGGGCCAGGACTGAGACCAAATAAAAAGACCACAGGATTTCTCACAATGATTTCCTATTTCTTGATTCAAGAGAGGAATCAAATTTCTTCCAGTGAAGAATATTTTCATGCACTCATTATAATACCCTCAAAAGTACACTGAAGATTTTCACAACATACTAGTTGGGAATATTTGGCATGTTTTACTCTCTTAAGAAAAATAAAAGGGTACAAGGTCTTAAGTTCATAAACTCGCTAGTAGTCAACCAAGAGTTCATATAAAGACTGGGGTTAAAACTCCTGATCATCCCAATACACAGATAATTATAGTTTTGGCTTTGTACTTACCATTTTTTTGGCATGTTCTTCACACAGAGGTGTCTGATGTGTAATGTCAAAAACTGGCACAGAGCACTGTTGACCATCTGCAAACTTGGCTGTGCAACTTGAGAAGAGCTGCTGAGAACGGTTCAATAAGATATCTGCACATTTCTGCATCAGGAATAACACAAGGCAAAGATGGAGGAAGGACGTTTGATTTATCAATCTGATTAAGATCAAAGCTTTGAACTCTACCTGTCCATAGATGCTATTTTTAATGAGCACCTTAACTTTGTTACTCAAGTTTAAACCTAGGTAGGGCTCAAACTCAGCTTTTAAAGTGAAAAACTGCATTCATGCAGAATCTCTAATGACTTTATTATATATTGAGATAGTTTCATGGAAGCAGCCATTTCACTAATGAGTTCTTTGCAAAAAGAAGCCTTTTCCTGGAGTCCTAATCAATAGATCAATAGTAGCAGTTGGAACAGTGTAGTCAACAGGACTATTTCCTTACAGACTAATGACAATCCACACTGAAACATTAAAGGGAGTATTTCTTAATTCAGTCTTTTAAGGTACATTCCTGGCATTTATCTTTAGAGCACAAAGAAGTTTCAAGATCCTTCCTGCTCCACTGAAAAAAAAGATGTGCAATCAGACAGAAAGGTCAAGTAAATCCAAATGTAAGCTTACTGAGATTTCCTACAGAAAAATTCCCTGCAGGAGTGAAAATGTTTCCAGACTTAGAGCAAATCAAACAGATATTTCACTTCATTTTCTCAAGCAACATTAGAAGCACTCCTTCCATCCTGAACAGCTCAGAGACCTCAACGTCACTATATATGTTCATAAAATGCAAAAGAAAGAACAAAGTAAATGGAAAATTTGCAGAACAGACTAGATGGCAGACCTGGACAGACAGGTCAGAACCAAGAACCTGTTCATCTTAGCAGAGACTTTTTCCATTGAGAAGAAAGCACAGAAAGAAAAAATGGGCGCAAATACAAAATCTTTGCTTCTCTGCTCTGTTCTACACCCACAAACCCACTTGAACTCTTAAAATCATAACCAGGAAGTAAATCCAAATGCAGCTGCACACAATCATTCGCTCTCATGGAGAGGTCTTCAGACTACTTTTAAGGGTCCTGCAAAAACCAACCAAGAAAAACAAGGCATCTGCAAACTAAAACGATAGAAAAAGTGCTGCAGTCTGATAGCAATTGTAATAGATTGGTACTAGTCACTTCAAGTGACTAGTACCAATAGCTGCCACAAAAGGAGTCACTCTAATAAACATGTCAACAATTCCTCAGCTAAAAACCAGTAAGACAAAATCTGTAGAATTAAGTACTCCAGGTTATAATTCTGCCTATGTATAGTCTTCAGAACCAAACTTCACATGTGAAAATATGCTCCCTCCTTTCTGTGATCTTCATTCATTGACTCTTCACACTCTTTTCAGGCTTTGCTTGAAATCCCAAGCACTAGGAATTCTTCCTCATCTAGAATATGGATTCTGTAATTTTTACTCTGCTTCTTTAAAGAGTGCAAACTATCAGATTTCCATTTTTCTAGTCAGTGTAAGCCATCTTTTTACACTACATATAAAAACTTGTTCCCATAAACCACTCATAGTGGTTGGTCTTCTGGAACCTACCAAGAACCATATGAAAGCCATATGATTTGCACTAAAGTCATCAGTGAAAGACCATAGATTTTGTAAAGGCTTCTTGCAGCCCCTAAATACAGCTTACAATGTAAAACGATGTGGCTATGACAGATGCCAGTAGTAAACTACTTATCTTTACTGCCTACAGATGCAAATCACACAGATGAATTAAAAGCAAAGTAGCTGATGAGACACTAACAAATATGTTATTTCTTTGTTGAAAAATCTACTTGTCAATGCAAAACCTAACAAACAAGCAAAAAAACCCTTAAATGGAACAGCTTCCACGCCTGAATAGAACAGAGTTAAGAGGATACGCTGAAAACAATGCCTGGTGAATGGAAGGGCCTTGTTAGTGCACTGTTCTCCCTTCAAAGTCCCACTACAGGTTGTTGGCTCTGCATTTCTCTGCCTCGCTTGGCTTGAGCTGTAAAAAAAGCATAAAAGAGTTAAGAGACAAAAATCCCCACCTCAAGTGGTTACTTAGCAGAACAGTTGCACTGAATGTTGCACAGTAAGATGAAAAATAGTAGCACACATGTGTGTGTCATAATCCAGATGGGTGCACACTACAACCAGACTCTACACAAGGATACAGAATAGATGTCAATGACAGGTGAAAGTGTGGCTGCTATAACAGGTTGTTTATTTCACAGGGCCTTAACTGTAATGAGAGGTGCTGTGTGTTACTACCATGTAAATATTAGAACACCCTGCAACAGAGCCAAGGACAGCATGATGTGAGTGTCAACACAGGTGACCCTTCAAATAAGGTCACTCTTCAGAATACAATGTATTACATATGCCTACATGGGCAGTCAAGTGCACGTCCAAGCCTGTTGGTAAATCAAAACATGCCGAGCATCCCCAGAGCTTACATGCAAGCATGTGTTCAGACAAACTTAGACTGAGCTCTGGAGTGGCAAAACCTGAGCGTGCTCAACATGGGTAAAAGCTCTCCTCCATCAACGTGCTACAGCCCAATCCACCAGCAGGTGCCCGGAGCTGAGTGCTTCCTCAGCACAGCCTCAATGCTTTGAGCCTGAGCTGTAAGCAGGCGACCAGACAGCAATGTGGATGAGTACTGCAAGCATTACACAGCTCGCTTGGTGTTAGCCTGCTCTTGAGGCATTTGTCACCTTCATGTAGATAAAGCTGGCGATTCCAGAGCTTTCACCTCTGTACACGTTGTTTTCTAGGTTGACAAAAAGCTGTCTGTAGCCTGATTTCCTTCAGCCACTTTTGTCATCGACTGCACTTTGACTGGGCAAAGTTTTAGTTAGCAATGTTACTCCTCTGACAAATTTCATAACTCAAAAGACTCTGTAGTTACTTAAATTAACCAAAGCAGTGATGGTGGGCATACCTGGCTTTGCCAGTCTACCCAAAACAATTTTTTGCTTAATAAAAGGCAAAAATAATGGAAAAATAAACAGCAAGAGCTTGCCAGTTCTGGCAAGGTTTTGCTGTAGTTTAAATCTAGACACATTAACACATAAACAAGTAATGTACCTCTGCATAACACCACTCCCCAACAACAAACCCTCCAGCCACAGCCCACTGTAAAAAACATCCCATAGCCAGAATACACTCTCAGTGTCCTGCTCCAGTCTCTTATGTTAGGCCCTCTAACTCCCATAGTCACACATCCTGTAAAGCAAAACCACAACAGCAAAAGGGTGCTGCTGATACCCCAGACAATGCCACAGTTCAGGCTTACTCCATTTCTGCATAAATATGAATCAACCAACTCTCAGTATGCCAAGAGCTGGAGGGATGTTGACATTATCTAGAAAGAATTCCCACAGAAGGTAACCTTCAGAGTTGTTAGAAGATATTTATTTTGTTGCCAAGTTTCATTTCATGTTAGAGTGAATTAAATCTAATAAAAGGCATGAGCCTAAGTCTGATTTGCTGGGAAGATAATTAAGAGGAAGTACAGAGTACTTTTCAGAAAAAGCTGTCTGCAAAATGAAATCTGAATTGAAGCAGAGAACTGCACACCAGACTGCACACCTTCTAAAGAACTGGGTTTAGTAAAGCACCAGGTATTTGAAGGCAGCCAAGATACTTAGACTAATTAATAAGACACACTTGTAGCAGTCCACTAAAGTCTTCCGTGACATTTAAGAAATTAGGCCCAGATAGTGCTGAACAACCAACCCACATCTTGAAAAGCCAAGCTGGAGAATGCCCACCTTCACTGAAAAGACTGTGTGCCATTTTTATTTTACTCTGATGATAGGCATTTGCGGGTCGTGGTTCTTCTGCCTTGCGCGTGCCTACCAGCTTCAGAGATCAGCACTTCAGCTGCTGCATACTTTGCCCATCTCCACCCTGCCCAGAGCCCAAGTTACTGCAGTCAGAAGGGAAGGTCTAACCTGGTACGAGCACAAGTAGCTCTTCGAAGCTCTTGTATCAGTTGCCCAGCACGCTCCGGCTCTCTACTGGCCGCCTGCAGCAAGGCTTTCCGGAGTGTATGCCGGCATTTCTTCTGACGAGATTCTGCCCGCTCCAGGCGGCAGAGGTGCTTGTATTTCTGCCGGAAGTAAGTGCAAAGTCTGGTCACCCTGGAACTCCTGTCGTCTTCACTGTCGTCGTCAGACCTGAAGGAGCAAACAGAAGATCAAAGGGACTGGTTTTTCAGTTGGCATTCTCTTGTTGCTTGTTTGGTTGGGTTTTTGTCTTTGTTTTTATGTTTGCTGTGGGGTTGGAGCTTTGTTTGGTTGGTTGTGTCTTTTGGGGTTTCTGCTTGTCTGCTTGGTTTTTTTGTTTTGTTTTTTTTTCCTCTAAGAAAGCTCATTTGTTACTTCAATAGAATTCTTAAGTTGGCATCCATCTTCTAGTCCCACGAATATCCAAAGGCTGCAATCAAGCAGCAGTGCTTGAAAAATGGCAGAAGAGGGATACCTTTTGAATTTTAAAGGTACTTATTATGTCATTATTGGAAATTACATCAATTTATCAAGTGTAACACATTTAAATGCCTGGAGTCTGCTACTCAAGAAAAAAAAAAACATCTGTAATGTTAAACTTTATTTAGTGTAAATGCCTCAGCAAACAAGACAAACCCTTAGACCAAAGCGCAATAAACAGAGAGGACAAGGGTGAGGAACTACAGAGTGGAAATTTGTTGAAGAAAAGTCATGATGGAGAAGATGGTCAAATTCTAACAGGTACCAAAACTGATGACTTTTTTCCAGTTTCTTTCACTCTGCCAGGTGGTGTATTCCTTCCTAAACCAAAATACACACTCTTACAGTGAGCAGTCGATACTGCTTTCCCCCTGTTTGCAGAGATAAAGTTGAGTTACTGTATAGCTATGGAGAAGAAATTCACATTTAACTTCATAGTTATGGAGGGAAAAATCAGACCAGGACTAAGCAACAACTCAATGAAGGACCAACTCAACTATTTGCTTGCTTAAGGAAGCCTTTTCCCATTTATCCTGGCTTTCTGAATGTCCAGGTCGATGTGAACAAGGCCATCAAATCACATCAACACATTCAGATGATCAAGTGAAAATCATGGAACGTAATAAAATCACCAGAGACTTGTTAAAACAACAAGCCACCCAGAAGTCCTCCACAACAAACACTGTTTTGCAGGATGATATTTTCCTGCAACAAAGAATGTGCACTGAATCTATGCAAAGCAGATTTTGTTCAGTTACTCCAAGTTTTTCCCCTATGGACCATATAAATTTTTTGCTAACTTTCCTATTTCTAAAACAAATGAAAAGCAGAGGGATGAGAACAACTCTAAACAAATGAAGGAATTCAAAAGCTCCCAAGGTTCAGCTTGGAAATAGACAAGCAAATCAAAAGCTCCCACGAAGAGCTTGACCAGTCAGACTGAGTGAGCCAATATCCAAACCTGTGCAAAGGAGACCTGAAATAGCTCATCATGGTAGAAGGGATGCAAGAAATGAGCTACAAGGTTTACTAAATAAAGTAAGATCCAGAAATGCAGGGAGAATAGCTGTCCTTGAAAGGCAATATGACTAACACCTACTTTCCTCTCTGGAAACTCTTACTCCATGCACGCACAGGTCAAATTTAAGAGATTGCATCCATCTCCACTAAGGATGTCCAGAAAAATTCCATAGGAGCAAACACTATCCTGATAAAAATGCACATTTTTGTAAAGTGTTATGTAAAACAAACTTTTTTTTTTGTTGTTAAAACAGATTACAACTAGTTTCTAGTAGCACAAATTACATGTAATTAATCACTGCAATTAAATGCTTAGTAACAAATACAACTTGTTAAAAACAGCATATGAAATGTTTAAAAAGTTGTCACATTGAAAAGGAAAAGATCTTAAAAGATCTCTTAGGGAAGAATGTCAACTGGGAAAAACAACCCTTTAGAAAAAATTAGCTGTGTGCTACTTAAGAGATTTCTCCCTTTTCTGAAGTATTAATAGAATAGAGGAAGGTATAAAAGATCAGTGAGATACAAGTTAAGTTTAAGGTCTTAAGACATTTCATTACTCCTCTGGGCCAAGATTTTTAAACAAAGTTGTAGACATACATAGATTTAATTTTAAACACAGTTATAAATAAAGAATATTTCTTAGGTGTTTATTTTAGGTGGAATGGCTGTTTTCTAATGCAAATGTCTTTGTATTTGAGACTTTTAACATCCCTCCATACTGACATAAACAGAAAGATTTTAGTTGCAGATTGAGATATTTTAAGTAGAGGAAGACATATATTCAAGACAAAGAATCATAAGTACAGTAGACAAGGGTTCATTCTGAGGCAAACAGTTCAAATTCATTCAGATTTTTTTTCCAGGCCAGTAAGATTAACCATAGCGTATTTTTATGCCCAAAAATGCCTTTAAAAGTAACAGTAACACCTCATGGTTTGTCTGTTGTTGTGGTGGGTTTTTTGCTTGGTTGGGAGGTTGGTTTGTTTGATTTTTGTGTGTGTGTGTGGTTTTCCTTGTTGTTGCTGGTTTGGTTTTTGGTTTTTTGGTTGGTTATTTTGGGGGTTTTGGTTTGGTTTGGTTTTTTTTTGGGGGAGGGGTGTTTTGATTTTTTTTTCTTTCCCATTAGACAAGAACTGAAACCAAAAGGTATTTTTGTTTTCTCTTGATAGACAAGAGAAAGCTGTCAGCCCATGGCTAAGCTGTCAGCCCATGGCTTGGATTGCAACACTCTGTGCTGGGTTAGGAACTGGCTGGAGGACCGGACCCAGAGAGTGGTGGTGAATGGTGCCACATCCAGCTGGCGGCCAGTCACTAGTGGTGTCCCTCAGGGATCTGTGCTGGGCCCCATCCTCTTTAACATCTTCACTGATGATCTGGATGAGGGCATGGAGTCAGTCATCAGCAAGTTTGCAGATGACACCAAGCTGGGGGCAGATGTGACTGAGTTGGAAGGCAGAAGGGCTCTGCAGCGGGATCTTGACTGCCTGGACAGATGGGCAGAGTCCAATGGGATGGGGTTCAATAGCTCCAAGTGCAGGGTGCTGCACTTTGGCTACAACAACCCCATGGAGAGATACAGGCTGGGGTTGAAGTGACTGGAGAGCAGCCAAACAGAGAGGGATCTGGGGGTACTGATTGACACCCGCCTGAACATGAGCCAGCAGTGTGCCCAGGTGGCCAAGAGAGCCAGTGGCATCCTGTGGTCAGCAGGAGCAGGGAGGTCATTCTGCCCCTGTACTCTGCACTGGTTAGACCACACCTTGAGTACTGTGTTCAGTTCTGGGCCCCCCAGTTTAGAAGGGACGTTGAGATGCTTGAGCATGTACAGAGAAGGGCGACAAGGCTGGTGAGAGGCCTTGAGCACAAGCCCTGTGAGGAGAGGCTGAGGGAGCTGGGATTGTTTAGCCAGGAGAAGAGGAGGCTCAGGGGTGACCTTATTGCTGTCTACAACTACCTGAGGGGTGGTTGTGGCCAGGAGGAGGTTGCTCTCTTCTCTCAGGTGGCCAGCACCAGAACAAGGGGACACAGCCTCAGGCTGCGCCAGGGGAGATTTAGGCTGGAGGTGAGGAGAAAGTTCTTCACTGAGAGAGTCATTGGACACTGGAATGGGCTGCCCGGGGAGGTGGTGGAGTCGCCGTCCCTGGGGCACTTTAAGGCAAGGTTGGACGTGGCACTTGGTGCCATGGTCTAGCCTTGAGCTCCATGGTAAAGGGTTGGACTTGATGATCTGTGAGGTCTCTTCCAACCCTGATGATACTGTGATACTGTGATACAAGTTTACCAGTTTCTGTCCAGTTCATTCTCTTAAGCTGCATGCATAACTCACTTCTGAAGTTTAACTCAATACATGGCATTTCATTTTTTAAAAGTATTTCTGAAAGCACACAAACCATTTGATAATCCAGAATGCTTCTTCCAAAATTCTTCCCTTTAAGACTGTCATGTCTATATATCAGGGGAAATTTTGTTGAATGTTCAAGAAGAAAACAAAGGGAGCACAGAGCAGCAGAAAGGAAAAGCAAAGGGTAGCATGAGCAGTCAGGCACCATGAGGGCACCAGCAGAACATACTCTCTACTCTGAGACACCCCAGCAGCTCTACTTCAAAACCCTCAGAAAGGAGGGATTTGAAGAACATTCCCTTTTTCCTTTCAGTTCTTCTTGTTATCCAGTGTTACTAAGCTCAACAATACAGTGCTGTTATGTGCTCCTTGAGCGAGCTACTGTGATGAGGGATTCCAATCCTTACATCCCCTTTTCAAACTTGCTACCTGAAAAACTATTTGTATTCCAGTGTAGGAAAGCAAAAGCAACTTTGTTTTAAAGTAATTTGTTTATCAGTGCTTTCTCAGCTACCAGACCCAATAAGTGAGTCATCTAGGGGGAAGCTTCACTATCTACAGCATGGAACAGCCCCTGCTTTCCCTTGGAATTGCTGCTCCTAGCAGCCTTCCCTGCCAGCTGCCCTACCTGCACTGTGGCCACTGCCAGCTCCTGTGTCATTATTTGAACTCAAACACTTGTGCCTGCCTTGAAGCACTGCTTCTTGGAATGCTGCGACCATCAGAACTTGATCATTCAAAATTAAAAGACAAAACAAGAAAAGCAAACATCTGGTTTGTGTTTCCATAGGTGACTGCAACAACACAAATTTTACAGATTAAAAGGCTTGAGGGCAAGTGAATGCAAAAATGTATTACTGTTTATGCATTATTTTTAAACCAATCTGCTGAATTTTTGAGAGTTTAAGAGCAGATAGAGATTACACAAGAAGATGAACAGAAAGCTATATGACTACCCCCACAACCACACAACCAGAAACACTGAGAACAAGTTGCCCAGTAATGCAGAAATTAACTGTTTGCTTTTACTGCTCTGCTCCAAGAAGCATTCCTCCTTCTGTCCTCCAGAGAGTCAAATGTAAAAGGACAGAATCACAGAAACATTCAGGTTGGAAAAGACCCTCAGGATCACTAAGTCCAACCTATAACTCTACTCTACAAGATTCACCTTGAACCATACCCCTAAGCACCACATCCAAACAACCCTTAAACACATCCAGGGTCAGTGACTCAATTACCTTCCTGGGCAGCTCATTCCAGTGCCTAACCACTCCCACTGTAAAAATCTTTTTCCTAATGTCCAATCTAAACCTACTCAGTCTCAGCTTGAGGCCATCCCCCTCTGTTCTATCTCCAACTAACTGTAAGAAGAGACTGGCACCAGCCTCTCCTCGATGTCCCTTCCGGTAGCTGTAGACAGCAATGAGTTCTCTCCTCAGTCTCCTCTTTTTCAAATTAAACTGCCCCAGCTCTCTCAGTCATTCCTCGTAACATTTATTCTCTAGGCCCTTCACCAGCTTTGCTGTCCTCCTCTGGACCCACTCCAGCACCTCCACATCTCTCTTGGATTGCAGTGCCCAAAACTGAACACAATACTCAAGGTAGGGCCTCATCAAATCCGAGTACAAGAGGACAATCACCTTCCTACTTCTGCTGGCCACAGCATTTTTAATACAAGCCACGATGCCATTTGCCTTCTTGGCTGCCTGGGCACACTGCTGGCTCGTATTCAGTTGCCTGTCTGTTACAACCCCCAGATCCCTTTCTGTCAGCCACACTTCCTCAAGCTTGTAGCATTGCTTGGGGTTATTGTGACCCAAGTGCAGGACCTGGCATTTGGCCTTGTTGAAATTCATCCCATTAACATTGGCCCATTGATCTAGCCTATCCAAGTCCCTCTGAAGAGCCTCTCTACCCTCATTCAAATTGACACTGCAACCTAACTTGGTGTCATCTGCAAACTTCTACGCCAGAATCAAGGTCGCCGATAAAGACATTAAAAGGAAGTAGTCCCAATACAGATCCCTGAGGAACACCACTAGTGACTGGCCACGAACTGGATTTAACTGCATTGACCACCATTCTCTGGGCCCTCCTGCCCAGCCAGTGCTTTATCCAGGAGACAGTGTGCTCCTCCAAGCCACGAGCAGCCAATTTGCCTACAAGAATTTTGTGGGGAACAGTAGCAAAGGCTTTTTGAAAGTCTAGGAATACAACATTGGCAGCCTTTCCCTCATCCAGTAGCCAGGTCATCTAGTCATAGAAGGAGGTCAGGTTGGCCAGGCAGGACTGGCCCCTCATGAACCCGTGCTGACTTGCCCTGATCCCCTGGTTGTTGTCTATATGACATTATGATGGCATTATATGATCTTCCCTGGTACTGAGGTCAGACTGACAGGCCTATAGTTTCCCAGATTTTCCTTTCTGTCTTTCTTGTAGACAGGCTTTACATTTGCTACCCTCCAGTCCATTGGCATCTCCCCAGTTAGCCAGGACATGTGGTAAATAATGGAAAGTGGCTTGGCGAGCACATCTGCCAACTCCCTCAGCACCCTTGGGTGCAGCCAGCCCCACAGACTTGTGTACATCTAAGTGGTGCAGCAGGTCAGTGACCACTTCCTCATTTATTGATTCCTCTCTCTGACTCCTGCTTCATGAGAGTGGGTGCACAGGGCACTGCTGGATCCGGTGCTAAAGACTGAGACAAAGTAGGCACTGAGCACCTCAGCCTTCTCCTTGTCTTTATTTGGTAGGTTTCCCTCTGCATTCAGTAGTGGATGGATATTTTCTCTAGTCCTCCTTTTGCTGTTAATGAATTTATAGCAACATTTTTATTATCTTTAGCAGCTGTAGCTAGGTTAAGTTCTAGCTGTTCTTTGGCCCTCCTAATTTTCTTCCTACATAGTATTGCTATATCTTTATAGTCCTCACGAGAGACATGCTCCCTCTTCCAAAGGCCTAGCCTCTCCTTTTGTTCTTGAGGTCCAAAGGTCTCTATTTAGCCAGGCTGGATGCCTTCCCCAACGACTTGTCTTTTGACACACAGGCACAGCCTGCTCCTGTGCCTTTAAGGCTTCCCTCATAAAGTGAGTCCAACCCTCCTGGACTTCAAGACAGTTTCCCAGGGGACTTTGTCCATCAGCCTCCTAAACAGGCCAAAGTTTGCCCTCTGGAAGTCCAAGCTGGCTGTTTTACTAACCCCTCTCCTTGTTTCCCCAAGCACAGAGAACTGAATCATCTCATGATCCCTGAGCTCCAGATGTTCTCCAACCTTCACTTCCCCCACTAGTTCTTCTCTGTTCACAAGAAGGAGATCCAGGAGGCCACTTTCCCTGGTTGGCTCTCTCACCAATTGTGTCAGGAATTTATCCTCCACGCACTCCAGGAATCTCCAGGACTGTTCTCTCACTGCTGTACTGTATTTCTAGCAGACATCTGAGAAGTTGAAGTCTCCCACAAGAACAAGGGACAGCCATCATGAGACCTCTCTCAACTGCTTATAAAAAACTTTATCTACATCTTCATCCTGACTGGGTGGTCTATAGCATACTCCCATCACAGTATCACCCTTGCTGTCCTTATTCCTCATTCTCACCCATGACAACTCGATGCTATTATCACTTGCATTCCTCCATCTCATGGAGGTAGCTGGTGGAGTCACCCCTTTCAAGCAGGGACCACAAGCTCAGATACAAATGAACAGAAAAAAAAATAGCTTAAATGTTACTATGAAAAACAGCAAGTAAATTGCCATAGGTTTAGATGAGTGATTTCAGAATCTAAAGGTTTGGGAAGATTGGTTTCCTGGTAAAATTAGCCTCCAAAATTCAAAGTCATAACACATCATTGGCTGAATAAGAAGTTAGCAAGTAGCCACCAGTCTGCACAACCATACTAGCAAAACAGTCATTTTGACAAATCACCCAAGAAATAGTCTGAACTAATTCATCTTCATCAGCAGACAGACCACATTGCAAAAGTACCAGCAGGAAACAGTTCAGATAATAAAAATCTCTAAAGAAGCTTGCAGAATAAGATTTACAAGTTTTAGAAAACTGATGTCAAGTGAATATATCAATGTTTATCCATCAACAAAATTAAGGAAGTTGCTGAAGAGCTAACAATGGGTAGGCTGATGGAAGTACAAAAGCATGCAGTACCATACTAAAATTTATCTATCATGAGCTAGTTAAGACAGCTTTTAATTGAAATGCAGGCAATGCTAGAATGGAACAGAAAATGAGAAGACAAGGTATTATTTTTTTCTCACTATGTGAAAAGAAGGGGAAGAATCCAAAGAAAGTTAAGACAAATAGAAGACAACAAAACCAGGGATCTATGGAAGAATCAGATGTCAAAGAGTGAAGAGTGTAAGGGAAGTTAACAGATATATCTGGTTCAAGACATCATATATATGATATTTTAAAGTCTGTTCATACTTTCCTAAATCAGTTTACTTAAAAGTTGCCTTTTAAGTTAAACCCACTGTTTGTGAAAGCTCACTCTCTCTTGGACTGCCAATGCCCTAAAAAATTATGGTCATTCATAAAGGAAATCATTAAGCTTTGATTCACTGAAGGCTCTCAGTATTTAGCATCCTAGAGTCTGCCCTGATGACTTACACACAGCTTTGTTGCTCACCCTGTGGACAATCTTTCAAGACAGTAAGAAGTTCTGGTAGGTTTCAGAATTTCCATGTAACAACAAAACATTTAATTAACATCACTACTCTAACTGTGGTATTTAAAAATTAAACAAATGTGAAAGAGTTGTAGTATCATCAAGTACAAGGTCCTGCATCTGGGTTGAGGCAATCCCAAGCACAAATACAGGCTGGGCAGTGAGTGGCTGGAGAGCAGCCCTGAGGAGAGGGACTTGGGGATGCTGGTGGATGAGAAGCTCAACGTGAGCCAGTAGTGTTCACTTGCAGCCCAGAAAACCAACCAGATCCTGGGCTGTATCAGGAGAAGTGTGGCCAGCAGGTCGAAGGAGGTGATTCTCCCCCTCTACTCCGCTATGCTAAGACCCTACCAGGAGTCCAGTTCTGGAGCCCCTATTACAAAAGGAATGTGGATGTGCTGGAGCCTGTCCAGAGAAGGGCCAAGAGGATGATCAGAAGGCTGGAGCACTTCTTCTATGAGGACAGACTGAAAGAGTTGGGACTGTTCAGTTTGGAGAAGGGGACACTCTGAGGTGACCTTATTGTGGCCTTCCAGTATCTGAAGGGGGCCTACAAAAAAGTGGGGGAAGGACTTTTTAGGCTATGAGGGAGTGACAGGACTAGAGGGAATGGAGCAAAGCTGGAGGTGGGTAAATTCAGACTAGACATGAGGAGGAAGTTCATCACCACGAGAGTGGGGAGAGGCTGGAATGGGTTGCCCAGGGAGGTGGTTGAGACCTCATCCCTGGAGATGTTTAAGGCCAGGCTGGATGAGGCTGTGTTCAGACTGATCTAGGGTAGGGTGTCCCTGCCCATGGCAGGGGGGCTGGAACGAGATGATCCTTGTGGTCCCTTCCAACCCTGACTGATTCTGTGATTCTACGATCATCACAAAGTCCAGCTGCATAAAAGAACCATGTAAGAAGCTACAATCAAATGCTACTGAGACCTCAATTTTCTTTTGTTAACTATGTTCTTCAGGTTCATAACATTATTATGCTTGGGATGCTTTGCTTCAACTTGCACCTTAAAAATTAATAGACATATATTATCATATCCTGCTGCAAGTTGAGATTCACGACTTAGCAGCATATGGTGAGTATCATATAGGCTTTCTGCACCGGTAGCTAATACCTGCTCTGTTCATCCTTTCAATCACATCACTTCCTTTCAATGCTCCTAATTACTTGACAGAGGTTTATTCCACACAATTATGAAAAGAAATGCCATAAAAAACACATCAAAACAACATCCTGCATAATTACCATAAAGATTAATGAGCAAAATGCAGCAAGTTTACTAGCATAGTTATTCACACATAGTAGGAAAAACAAGAAGCCAATAGTAACTCCCTGCTGGTTCTGATTCAGGAAATAACTCTACTTAGTGAGGCACACAAGTTCATAAATAAGCCACACTAAACTCAATTAAATTAAGGTAAATAAACTTGAATTCTTTCTGGTTGCATCATTCTGATAGCAGACTGCACAAAGGTCTCTAAGTTAGGTAGAAACTGGGACAGAAGGTGACAAACTGTTTTACTAGTAAATGAGTTCAAACAATTCTTTGTTTCATCAAAGCACTCCAACAAGTGCTCAGGCTCTACTGACTCCACTTGAAGTAAAGCTCATATTTACATTGTTTATTCCCTCAAGGCTAGCATGAATACTAAAGAGTCAAACTCACTCATGTCTCTCATAGCCGAGGGTTTCTCGGATCGACCATGCAACTTGGTAGGGGGAGGTTTGCTCTGAATCTTCCAACTCTTCTCCACTGTCTTCAGACCAATCCAGCCCTAATGGAATGGAAAATATGAAATCTGAATGAAAAGTGTATCCACTTCATACAAGTCTCTGAGCAACCTACAGCACAAAAGATGAATGTGTAGTATAGCACAAGCATGATTAAATCATACAATAATACCAACTACAGCAGCTCCAATACAGGGTGCAAATGGTATGCACTGATTTTTGTCAGATTTGAGTTTTTCTTTCAAAAACATTATTGGCTTCTTTATCCATAAGCAGTGAAAAAACATCACCAGCTTTCTTAGCCACAGAAAAATATTACAGCTTTCATACCGAGCACACAGAATGTTTAGAAAGATATCCCTGCCATGAAGTACTGACTACCTGCTAAGTTGTAATAGTATATGATCTAAATAGGCCACTTTCACTTCTGTTTATATTCTGACCCCCGCTCTGTGCCAGAACACAGGAAGAACAGCATGGGCAGAGATAGATACAGAGCTACACAGGATGTTCCTCTGCTTGGTCTCTGTAATTGTCTGCCAAATGCATACATTAGCATGAAAAGAGAGCTAAAGGGACACATGCAAATACTCCCAAACTTTTACTGAGCAGCTTTTTCTTAATGATGATGCAGTAGAATCAACTTACTGTATGAATCAGCAGCCTCGGTTAGTCAAGCTAAACACGATCATTAAACAGGACAGCCAGAAACAGTCCAGTAATTTCTCAAGTGGAACATTTTATTTGGAGCTTTATCTTTTGCAGTTTTCCCTACTCTCTCTCCCACATGCAGTGGAATTCTTGTCCATTTCTTGCACTAGGCAGGTAAAATCCAGTAGCTGTATTTACAAGCCAGTATTATTACTTTTTCAATTTATTGTGTGCTCCTTGAAAATGGAGCAGCAGTTGAGACAGAGTTAATGAACATTTTATTCTTGCTGAAAACAAACTAACTGACTATATCTGAGATGATTCTGAAGTGAGATGATTTTAATTTGCAAAATGCATTGGTAATTGGTCACCTACTTCCAGAGTTTATACACATACAGATGCACTTGGAATATAATCATCTGGAGTGCCCTCATCATTTAGAAGCAACATCTTAATATAAAGCAGAAATATCAGAAACCTTATCCTTATTTTTTCAGTATTCTATTTTTAGGATATGTGTGTGAGCTAAACAAAGGTATCTTAGGACACCTGATAAAACACCAGAATTACACTCTCAAATTAGATCTTTTTTTACTTTCATATCTTCCATAACAGAATGTAAAAACAACTTAATCAATGGTTAAAAATGTCCACAACTGATAGCCTGTAACAAATCATGTACCCAAAATTTAAAAGTAAAATCTGAGATTGCATTTTTTTGTGGTTACTGCAGAAAAGAAGGAATAAAATCTAATCAAGATTAAAGCTATACTCACACTTCAGATGGCAGTTACATTAACATCCAATTATGTGGCTCAGATGTAGGTACACCTCAGACTGGCTGTGTCTTTGATTCTGTGCAGTCACCTCTAGTGCTACTCTATCATAAACCAGAAATCCTGAAACTCTCTGATCTGGCATAGCTAGCTTTTAACATTAAGATATATTATGAATAAATAATGAACAACAAATACATCTTTCCACTCTCACGTGACAAATATGTGAATTCTGTTACTCTGGTGATATAAAATGTTCTGACCCCATAGACATTTATGCATCTGCAAAACTGCACACTTACAGGTCTAACCAGTTTTTTACTATGCCTCATTTTTTAGGAAAATGCATTCCCTCCACCACTTAAGAATGCAAACATTAAACACAGAAATTCATCTTTCTAGTATCTCCAAATGCAGGTCACTTTCTAAGCTATTGAGGTCTGTGACACTCAGAAGTGTCTCTGGAGCTGGCATTTCTCAAAAGACCTACATTATATATAGGACCATCAAAGCGATTTTCTGAAGAGCAACATTCTTTGGAGACATGCTATGGGATGCCAATTATCTTCTGAACAAATGGGCAAACTATCCCATGAGTGCCAAAGGGCAGCATCTTAACAGAAAATTAGAAAAGGTTAATTGAAATAGCAAAAATTACAGATGCTTGCAATTAAATAAGATGTTATACGAACAACTGCACTTATTAGAAGTCTTTTTCTTTTTAACATCATAAATGACATTCCTGATCTAATATCATACACTGATTCCTGTTTTGCTTTTCCCTACTGGTATTTTATTTGATAGGAAAGTACAACCTAAAACTAAGTAAAAAAAATAATTTTGGAGAGCGAGGTAACAAGGACAAGTAGTTGTACCTAGGTCTGCATTCATAATCAGACCCAAGCCACAATGTCAGCTGCTTTTTTTAAGCTTTGCAAAGCACTACTACTACCACAGCAGCAAGGTGGGTTGCATTTCCTTACATCTTCTCAAGCAGTAATCGATTACAGCTTCTAGATAACAAGCAAGGAGGACACTGCACTGGTATGTGGACAAGCCTCCATTCCTCCAAATAGCTTCTGGAATGATGCTGCCCCACTGCAGCAGTCCTGTGCTTGTACCTTCTGTACACAAATAGACTCTTGTGCTCCAATTTTCCCAGTCAAGTCAACTAGAAATCTGGATCTGCAGAGAACGATGGGCCAAATCTCAAAAATTTTACTTGCCCTAATTTTGTAATGTGCACCTGTCACATATCTAATATTCAACCTAAACCTGTCCATTCATGTAGGTACAGCTGATGCCACTCTTACTAATCAAGTACCAAACCTTATACATGATGTCTGTAGAAGCCCAAGCAACGATTTCTATGCTTCAGTTTGACTTCTCAAATGGTTGACAGAACATTAACAAGAAAAAACAACCAAAATGCCACAAAATATAGGTGATGTCTTCAGGCACAGAGAACAGGGCGAAAGATTACCTAGTTCAAGGTTATTCTGCAAGGACCACACATGAATGTAGGACAGGGTTAGGAAGACATTCACTTTTTGGCTCTTGGTTTCAGGTTAAAAAAAATAAGGTCGCAGTACATCTATTCTCTACCCACCTAAATGTGGAAACAGATCAGTGTCCAGCTGCTGTTTTCGAGTGCACAGTTTCACCAGTCTCTGTAGCCGGCTCATGCAAGATGAGTGCGGAGAGAAGGCTGTGGCTTTCATGAGGACCCGATCAGTCCTTGGAGGGTCCATGACAGGTGCCCTAGCGGGTGGCAGGAGAGGCAGAGGTCTCTTGTTAGACAACTGCCGGGCTTGTGCTATAGTGTGTGTGGTGGGTGCCACTCCCTGCATTGGTAGGCTGGTGTTCGGAGGTTGAGGTGACTTGCAGACTACGCCTTGTGGTAGCCCTGTCGGCTTTAACGAAGCTGATGAAGGTGGCAGATGGGAGTGCTGCTGCTGCAGAGGCTGCTGCTGCAAAGGTGCAGGAAGAGGGCTAAAGTGCTCTTGGCGAACTTTTAAAATCTCTGTCTCTCTCTGGCGCTGCCGGTTTTGAGCCAACTTGCTCTGCAACTTTTTCCTCACTGTTGCCCCTTTCTTTAGATCATCATCCTCCTCGTTGAAAGCAAAGGGGTCTTCTAATTCTGCCTCCAAGTAGTGGAGAGGAAGCCTAGCCCCTGGAGGGGAGAGGGACATCCCATCCAGTCCGTTGGGCATCTTCAAGGCCAGGGTGGGCACTGTCAGACTGAAGGCCACAGCATCCATCTGATGCCTGACCTTTACATCCTCTATGGGATCATTCTTTTTCTTCCTCTCCTTTTTCGGTATAAAGCCAAGTACCTGCAGGTGGCTGTTGCAGTACCTTCGAAAAGTAAAAACAGTTAGTTACTAACTCAATCCTGAAGAAGACAGACACCACTAAAGGGAAACCCACACACCCCCATCTCATGGAAACACAGATCAAAACACAAGAGGGTTTACAAGAAGTGTACACAACTGCTTCTAATAGAACAGATAACTGTGGTGATCACAACCTATAGCAGAAAACAAAAACTTTCACATGTGACAGTTTGTCATTTTAAGATAGCCTTCATTCATTACTTGTAGGAAATTGACAAGCAGCCATTCAAAAGATTTGTTCTCTAATAGGGTAAATACTCACAAAACCAAGCAAACAACACAAATGGACTGTCTAATAAATAAACCAGTAAGAATTCAAGTCATTAACTCTGATCATTTAAAAAGCTCCCAAGAAAAAGTACACTGAAGACTACTTCCCTTCATTTGGCTGTCCTTTCATGGAAAGCAGTTAACATTTTCATCAGTGTACACACTACTGTTATGAATTTTACTGTAGTAGGGAGAAGTTTCTTATATAGACAAATTCACTAGAGACACCTGCTGAGAAGGGTTGTTATTTGCACTTAAAGAATAAGTAGCATCAATATTTAAAATCTGTTGTAGTAGTTTAACATGATGAATTTTGAAGCCAGAGGATTAGCTGAACGTTCTTCAAACAAAAATCTAGTTTAAAAGAAATTCTCTGCTACTAGAAAATGTTTACACAATGCCAGAAATATGCTCTTCTGATATAAAAAAGCTTTTAAAGTCATGCTGCAATATTTTTTTTAAAGAGAAAACGTCTTTGAAATTTTTGTCATGAAAATTAAAAGGAGAAGACTTTCTATTTATGCTTACAGATAACCTACTAAGAAGTGAAAAAAATTTGTTTGATTAAAACAAACAGATGACAGAAATGTAGAAACTATGACCTAATCCTGTTCCACGCAGGCAGGCCTTCCTGCCTCTGCAGCAGTGGAACTCCAGCCCTTGCAGGATCCATCTACAACCTGCAATTCACAGAAGAAAGCCAAGGTATGAAGAACCAGTGACATCTACATTAATGGATCTAGGGACAAGATAATCTGAGAAAACTAAGTTTTGTCAAATAGGTTAAAATTAAATTAGTCCTAGTCCTCATGAAGGGAAAAAAAACCCACAGCAAAAATGCCCAAACCAAACCCCTAGAAAGGTTTACCACTGTAGTTCAGTGACTTTTAACTTGTTGACCCACTCCTAAAGACACAATTCTTGAACTGCTTCTCAAGGGTCCATAAAAGGTAAAAAAGAAAATGCAACTTCATGTTATATTTCCTTGATGATCTCCATATATGTAGTTTCTCGAGGGAACCACATCCATAACAATTCACAAATCAGAAAAGGCTGAAAAGTACTTCTACTTATTATTGTCTAGATAATTTATTTATTACATAAAGTTGTAAGTAATAAATATATCCAGATGAGGCAAGTCTTTAGTAGAATACACTGGAATGCTGTAAATTCATATTGGGAAGTAATTCTAAAAATAAAATTATACACTGAGAGCTCAATGAGGCTTCCCTTAAAGTCAAGAAGAGTACCTTTCTCAAAATTAAGCACTTTTAAAATACTTTGCTTGAATCAGACTGAATTCAGTTACAACAGCACTTTTAGTATGACAGAAGGAAAAAAAAAACAGAAAGAGACAGAAAAACAGGAAGGGACATTTCCCCCCCACACCTTACTCCAATATAAGGAGAGTTATGCTCAATGTGAATGGTTCCTTTACATTGACCAGAACTTAAATACTGATACCTTGTGCTTGTGCCAGTGTGAGGAGGTAAGACTGGCTAGTCTGTTTTCTTTGTGAAAAATAAAGTTACAATGTAAAAAGGTGAACAAATCTATAAAAAATGTAATAAGCTTGATAAAATTATCTGAGTTTGAGGCTATTAAGGGTTTTTGCTTGTTCATTTAACTCCAACAGAATTATTTTTATATGGCAGAGAATAAAGCTTTGGCTCTTACAACTGACCACACTGCTCCACTCAAAGTCAACTCTACCTCACACAGGCATCACCTCTGGACACAAACTCATAGATGCCAGGCTACAACATAATGGAAATAAAGATCACATCAACTTGCAGATTTGGCTCTGCACTTCAGGCTTTGTCTATCAACACTCTGTCCCTCACAGTATCACAGTATCACCAAGGTTGGAAGAGACCTCACAGATCATCAAGTCCAACCCTTTACCACAGTGCCCAAGGTTAGACCATGGCACCAAGTGCCACATCCAACCTTGCCCTCAGCACAACCAAAGATGATACACTTTGGAATAAAACAAACAACAGACATAAGTCTTCTCTAGGTAGAGAAGACTATATGCAGTGAGTTTTTGGCTAGGCATAATTAGCATCAACTCAACCTTGGTCTTGTCAGGCTCTAGCTAGTCCAATGTGGAGCCAGGCAGGCACACACACCCACTTTCCCACCCTTCAGGTACCAGGATAGCTTTTTTAGTTGGCCATGGCCCAAGCTGGCTCTGACTTTACATGAGCAGAGCCTGGTGCAGAGTCTGACTCGGCTGGAACCCATTCATAACTAGTTTAGTAAAGGCAATCAAACCTTCAGATCAAATGTAATGCCAGAGAAAGCATTCATAGTTCACACTCCATGGAAGACAGATTACTGGGAAGACTGGAATACCGCCTGCAAGAAGCACAGCCCCTTTCACATAGCTCTGAGCATGAAACCCATTTAGGGTCAAGCTGGCCTAGAAAAAGCCAGTTCTAAGGTGCCTGTCTTAGTGGCTGTTTAGCACTCTGTAACCTGCCTCTGAGTTATTCTCAGCTGACAGTACATTAAGTACTTTTTATGCAGGCTTTTGCCCCCTTTCCCCCAAACTGATTTTGTGCAGGCAAAGTTGAACACACTCAGGACATACAGATAACAGCCCTAGGTTGACAGTCAATAAAACCAGCATAACATGAAGCATGCAAAAGGTGATGAGTTCTGAGGGCTTCAGGTGAACAGCTTCCCACATCATTTGGAGGGCAACAATTCAGACAGTGAGGGTTTTCCACTTTCAACCACATTCTGCTTCCCAGTACATCCCAGACTTGTACCATCGCTTAAAGGAAGATGCCAATAAACTGGAGAGCATCTTGCATATTAACAAAACATTTAAAGATTCTCTTGAAAGGGAAGAATGAGATAAAATGGTGTTTAACCCAGCTAAACTGTAATAACACTGTACATAAAAATTGAGTTTAACTTCATCATCTATACGGGTACTTTGATAAGAAAGGATTAGGAGATGTATTCAAAAGGAGATCTCATCTGTGTCATCCCTTATATATGCTCTATGAAAGCAAGACACTGAATAGAGAAATTAGACTTCAAATAAAACAGTGAAGTCATGGACTATTAATAGATTTAATTTGTAGAATGCTAATGGTTAATAAGAAATCTAATAACATGGCAGCATATTAAACATCTTTGTGGCGGGTAGCATTTCATTTGTCTGGGGTCAAGTGCTAACTTTTTTTAAATCATCTGTAGGCAAACTACAAAGCCTTTGGCATACAATGCATGTACCCAGCTAAGACATTTTAGTTTTTATAATCCTTAAAACCATATTAAGAAGATATCTGTCAGAGCATGATACAGCCTGCTTCTGATCATATACAATTACATGTCTAAAACTGTGACAAAATGACCATCTGACAGTGATTTTGTACAGAGAAAATTAAAAGCTACAAGTGAAGAACTCAAACATAGCAAACATCTTTCTATTGAACACAGTGTGAAAAAAAGTCTCCTAAGAGATACAGGTTTGTCTGCCAAAACCCCCAAAAGTTTCGAGCAGGCACAGTCTTATCACTAGTACTCATTAAATTGTATTGTTAAACTCTGCCCTGAGAAGCCTTTTAAAATATTCTTTCAAACTATCACATCCTCTCATTTGAAATTAAAAGTTTATTTTCTCCTTCAGACACCTGCTGTCCTCTTCAAGTACTGAATATGACACTCGACATGCAACTGAATTATTCTAATATAACATACACCAGATGTCATGACCACACTTCACTTCGACTTGAGAAAAATCAAAAAGAACAAAGTGTGAACTCAATTCAAGGTGTAAAGAGAAAAAGCAAATTCTACAGGAACATATGAGACCTAAAAATGTGTCATTAAGTACTATTATTGCTATTGTTTTTAAGTATGACCCCTGGTAAACAACAACTCTGGCTCAGTCAGCTCTTGCATCTGAAATTACAGCATACCATTTGCACTAGCAATTTCTATGACCATTTCTGTAAGCTTATTTCCAAAGAGCCTCAGTCGTTCAGTAGCAAAGAAACAGTCACTGACTGTCAAATTACAGCTTATAGTTATTCATCTTGTGCCATTTGAGCATTTGCCCTACAGCTTTTGACAAACATTCTCTTTTTTTTTTTTTCTTCTCACTTCATCAGTCTCCTCAGCTGAAATGGCAGGTGAACTGCAAGTTAATTTAGAGCACAGTCCAACTGTTGTTTCAGACAAGCAAGAGCTGTGAGCTGGAAAGGAAGTTAAATGTAGGGCACAGTGGGAACACTGCTAATAATGCAAAAGGTTAGTGAATGGTAGCTAATAATGTGAAAGGTCAATGAATAGTGGTTTGATTCTTTTTTGGCATATTCTCTTTGTATTTTAGACTAAAAAAATCTTTTCTAACAGAACAAATCTTGGATAGTTAACAGGCATTAATTAAATTCAGTGTGCAGGCAAAATCCGCAACAACAATCCTAAAATATATGTCATATATACCTGGCAGCCAAGATTAGACAAAGCCTGCTGTTTCACCAATGCAACATCAGTGAGACTGGTGCTCACAAAGTCGTGAAGAGCAAGGAAAAACGTTCTTATGGTTACAGTATTGACTGCAATTCAGGAAATCTGTTTTGAATTCCCAGCTTGCAAGTGCTAGCTCTTGCAAGGCGTTTAATATCTGGATACCCTCATTTGGGCAAGAGGAAGGGGAGAAGGCAAAGAAGAAATGGAGTGGACAGCAATTTCCCAGCTGGTCCATCTGTTGTCAAGTAGTCTTTATTTTATGCCAGTAATACACTACAACAGAAGGTAGCATTTTCAACTGTTTGTCCTGAAAAATCAGATGGAAATGTGCTTTTGTCCAAACAAGCAGGCCTTTTTAAGAGCAAGTACAGTAGAGCTGGCAAAGCAAATTAAATAGAACAGCAGGTATTGTGTAGCAAGTTTGATGTACAGTTCACAGTGAATTTGAGAAAAGCAAGGAACTCTCCCCAAAACTGCCATATTCTGTGCACTTGACTTCCACAGAAAATAAATTCTACTACTCTAAAAAAAGAAAACCTCAAAGGAACATCCTAGAATTCAATCCACAGGCCAGTTCCTCCCTCATCCTGAAACCACACAGAATCTTCAAAGAAAACTCATGTCTATGTCCCAGTCACTTCCCACTTTGCAGATGGGTAACCACAACTCACCTACGGTCCTCCGATTTGGGGATGGGGTTGGTGCAGCGTTGGCTGTTATACTTGGCCACATATTCACATTGCTTGAAGGGTGCAGTCTTGTCCTCTAGAACGTGTCTGATACAGAAGGCGTAGCCGTTAAGTCGCCTCTGCTTACACAGTTTGGGGCTATAAGAGCACAAGGGCTTATTGTCAACCTCAGAGAAGTGTATGTGTTTGCCTTCATACATCACGTGACTCTATTCCTTGTGAACATCAGCTGAAAGAACCAAAATATAAAGACAAATCAAGTAAGAGGAGAAAAAATTAATGCTCTCAGTTCTAGATCAGGTGCTTCACTTTAGCAGGAAAGCGGGACCCAAAACAGTACCTGATTTTAAATCTTCTGTACCATATCAGTGCCAAGAGCCAGACCCAAGGACACCACAATCCTGGAATGATGATGAATCAACATGAAGCAGATTGTCTAAGAGAAATATGGAAAAAGTCAATCAGAGCAAAATAGATATTATAACTACTTAAGTGGTCAGAGATACTCACTAAATTTGTGGTTCAGATAGCATCTAATAAGCTAAATCCACTAGCACAACAGTTTCCAATGAGTAGTCACAGATCTTTGGAAATTGTGAAAGGAAATCATTGGGGGGGAAAAAATTCTACTGACACTGCACTTAAAGCTGTTAAACAAAACTCCACTCCTCCACCAGAAAGTGATTAGGAGCCACAAGTTGAAAAAAGGTTAAGTGTCAGATTAGATCATTTGCTTTCAGGAATCAAGTTGAATGATGATTAACTCCTCTGATGGCAGAGGTTTTACTTCAAGTGTTTTTGCTTACAAAAACACCAGTGGCTATCTTTGCTCTGCAAAGTTTTAATTTCATCAGGCATTGAAAGAAAACCTTTTTATATATAAAAAAAACCACCTTTTCTTTATTACAACTGACAAACAGTCTTCAGATCTTGTAGCTGTCCATAGCTTTTGCAATCATGTATATGCAGTCCTTCCTGAAATCCTCATAGTTCTTCAGGACTCTTCCTACCTTATTGTACTTAAAATTAAGTAAATGCAGCCATTAATGCCAGCAGTAGTACTTCCATCAATGCCAGGAGGGACAAAATGTCATTTCAGCAAGAGGCTGAGGTTTTTGTCCCCCCAAAAATAGACTCTATGGTGTAAATATATGCAATTATAAGGAAATTTTTTATTTCCCAACACCACAGAGTCTTTGGCAATCACCTTGCAAAAATGAAAAACAAACAAGCAAACAAACCAACCCACAACCCCCATCACTGCAAACTAACCCACCCGCCCCCCAAAACCCAACACACAACCCAAAGTATAAATTCAAATAAATTTAACAATACACATGTTCTGAAGTTGCTCTGCTACACTCAGCTTAGCTCGCAAAAGGCAGCTTTCACTCAGAAAGGCCATCCTGAAGCATTAGGGGACTCAGAAAAGAAACTTTAAGTCACTGTGGCAAAACAAAGCATCCTATTGCACCTCCCTCTAACAATAAACTGCACAAACCAGGTCTTTCACTAGCATGTATCTATCTGTAGAAGCAGACTGACAGAAGACTATTAAACCTTTTCAAAACACACTGGTTATTTTTTAAATAGCTGTATAGGTACAGCTGTAGCATACAGAACAGAGATGTACTACAAAATGTAACTAGCACAAATGACCTTAATCATCATTTGACATTAATAATAAGGATCATTTTGTATTTCCTCTTCACACACAGTCCCCTTTCCATGCATAGATGCAAGCACACACCCCCAGAGGCATGGGCCACGTGCTTTGTTTACACCAGATAACCACAACACAAGCATGGACATCTAAACCAGTTCCAATCACCCTTCCCAACTTCTCTCAATGAATAGAAGCACATGAGAGTATGGAGCACATTTTACATGTTTGAAACCAGTCATTGGTTTTCAACACATCAGTCTTAAGAACAAAAACATTGTCATTGACGGATGTGCCCTCAAAAGCCACAAAATGGGAAGAGGGAACTGCCTTTTCTCTAGCACGCTAGGAACCAAATAATCCTTTCATATACCTTTGTTAAGGCAGATACTGACATATGATTCACTATCTAGTCAGATTTAGGATAGATTTTAGAAATAAGTTCTTCAGTACAAGGGTGGTGATACTCTGAAATAGCCTGCCCAGAATGGCTGTGGATGCCCCCTCTCTGCAGGTGTTTAAGACTAGACTGGATGAGGCCCTGGGCAACCGAGTCTAGTTTAGAGGCATCCATGCTCATGGCAGGGGCAATTGGAGTAGATCATCTCTAAACTCCCTTCCAATATGATTCTGTGACTACCCGGCAACAACAAAAAACATAAATCCCATGGTGCCATTCCCAGTATAGGAGTCAAGATCTACATTTGGGTCCCATATATTTGAGACATCCTCCTCCACTATTATAGCAGCAAAAGTAATCAAATGAGTCTTAAATGCATCTGATACACATAACAAAACTGCTAGAAAGCCTTTTGCTCTGTTTTAGGGGGACAAAAAAACTCAGCCTCTTGCTGAAGAGTTTGCTTCTCTACAATTAATCAAAGTTTCTATTTGGTAATATACTGCACAGGATGAAAAACTTCTATCTAGCAGTTGAGGTGACTCACATGCTGCTCTCTATTTCTGTTTGGTTTATTTACAAACATATTTTAAGTTACTAGTATGATGTTTTGCAGAGTTTTTTACAAGTCCATGAACTTCTCTTCTTTTCCACAACCCAGCATCATTTCATTTCTGAAGGCTTTCAAACAACAGACCAAAGAGTTCCTCAGAACAGTTTCAAAGTAAACAACAAGAAATGCATACCTGGTGTGTCTCTATTATAGACCTTCCATTAAGAAACTGCTCCACAGTTTCCAGTCCCTATAATCCTGGATTTATTCTTGTGCCCCTAGTCTTTTTTTTTTACTAATAATTAAGTCTTCTTTTTTGCACTTAATTCAACTATGTCAAAGCTGGCAAACTATTTTACTTCTCACTTTTCTGAAAGACACTGGGCACAAGTACATTTAAGCAAAACACTAACAATAATCATCAGGGAAAACAATGAGTTTCAACATGAGTTTTTGGATCTCTCTATATACACACTACGAGAAGCTCATGCAAATATAACCATTTAAAAAATCCTGATAGGAATAAATTAGTGCAACTACAGTACAATGAAAAAAAAAATTCTAAAGCTAATATTATTCTTTTATGTAAAATAAACCCAACAGTAACTCTCTCAAACTAGCACTTTACATCTTTATTGGTAGATTCCTACACAGACTCCCCAAGTTCAGTGGCACTATGTGGATACTGCCAAGATCAGAGAGCAAAGTTGTACTTAATCTAAAAATAGCTTTTTTTTTTTCCTTCTCACTATCATAGCATACCAGACAGCTAGATGGATAGACAGATAGAAGAATAGCAAAGACTTTTAAATCTATTGATTCTGATTTAATCTGATGGAGTATACTATTTTGAACAGAGCTTTTTGCTGCTACATAAAGAGTAGCGCAAGCAAGGAATAGGCAAATGTCACTTAACTGAAGAGAACTGAAACTACACTTAGCTAAATTGTGGGTGGGGGAGAAATTATTTTTGTCCCAGAGGATTCAGAAAGAGATGACGGAAACATGGACTTCCCCTGGAAAAACAAAATGTTTAAGCAGCTGTACTTTACTGCAAAAATATTAGGATACAAAACCTTCTGGAAGCTGGTTTTGGGTTTTGTATTTATACTCTACATTGAAGCTATAGAATGGTTCCATAGAAACATAATTTGTCCTTGCACATGCTCAAACTAGCTTTAGCTATAACTCATAAATGAGAAATCAGAGAGTATTTCTTGAGGAACCTAGATTTTCCTTAAACAACTGCTTCTAAACAAAAGATTTTGAGACAGTCAGAAATAACAGGGCAAAGACCAGAAAAGAACCCAAAAACGTGTGCCATTTTTTAAACATCACAGGAGTGAGGTTTAAAAAAATCATGGTAAGGAATCAGGTAAATATAGAATGGATATATACTGTATTACAGTGTTAGTACTAAGGGTACTTAATGAAACTAGTAAGAGATTGACTCAAAACCTATTGAAGAAGCACTTCCTTTGTTACTGCTCAAATAGTGAAATGCTGGAACCTGATGTCATAGGAGACTATAGAAGCAGATACTATCACCAGGTTCAAAAAGACAACAGAAAAAATCATAAATGGTGGGAACATCAGTGAGGTACCTGCTAGCATAGCTAACTTATGATGGTGGAGGAGTAAGAGAAAAAAACACTAAAAACTCTCTGGGCTTTCACGTTGCAAAGAGCAGCACTTCTACTGCTCAAGAGAGAACACTAGGTTGGACTGACCTCTGATCTGACCCAGCAGGATATGTCTTGTGAGGTTACCAATAACATTTGCAGTTTCTGCCTTTCTCCCGTTTTTTTATTCCTGAGCAGTTAACTGGTGAAAACCCTATCTGAATACATGAAAAGCAACAAACTTAGCATCCCAATAAGGGACACGACAGAGCAAAATGACACCATCACTTGGAGCTGACCTATTTGTCCTGATGAGTGCTGCCACTAGTGGTCCATAAAACAACAAAAGGTGTTTTGTGAAGTGATTGTAATAAAGAGAAATGAAAGACTTCAATACATGCAGATACACACCTGCACAACCATCAGCACCTGCTGTTAGGAAGAAGCTAGCTTCCAACTGCTTTTAGTACCAGCAACCAGATGTGAACAGCTCCCTCAAAGTGACCATTAGCTCTGCAAAAGCAAAGCTGTCGCTATTCATTCACAGAATCAATCAGGTTGGAAAAAACCTCCAAGATCATCCAGTCTAACCTAGCACTCAGCCCTATCCAATCAACTAGGCCACTAAGTGCCTCATCCAGTCTTTTCCTGAACACCTCTAGGGACAGTGACTCCACCACCCCCCTGGGCAGCCCATTCCAATGGCAAATCACTCTCTCTGACAAGAACTCCCTCCTAACATCCAGCCTATACCTCCCCCGGCACAACTTGAGACTTGTTCTGTTGCTGGTTGCCTGGCAGAAGAGACCAACCTCCACCTGGCTACAACCTTCCTTCAGGTAGTTGTAGATAGCAATGAGGTCACCCCTGAGCATCCTCTTCTCCAGGCTAAACAACCCAAGCTCCCTCAGCCTCTCCTCATAGGGCTTGTGTTCCAGGCACCTCACCTGCTTCATTGCCCTTCTCTGGATATGTTCCAGTATCTCCACATACCCTCTCTCAAAACAGTTAATCTGTTCTTCAGAGGGCTGGGAAGCAAGGTACCAGCAAACTTGGAGGGGTAGTCTCTGCTAGATAACACTGAGTAATCATGCCATGTCATGCAGAAGTTTGGCACCTGACATTATCTGTAGTCTACAGAGAAGTTAATAGCCTAGCCACTATGAGAAAGCCCAAACCATTACAGTCTCAAAAATCAACTTGTATTTTTTGTGAAAATACCGTGCTGAAAATATTAGTTTTATTTTAAATCATGTGAGTTGGATACATTCTTAACTATATGCTCAGAACTTGACATTCAACATAGGTAAGACCATTTTAGGCAATGGAATCCCCAAATGCATTATAAACTGCAAGGCAATTACGCATCAGTGGTTAAAAGATGTATAATTAAGAGGACTGAGCTCAGAGCTTCACACATTGAATACAAACAAAAGCTACGATTAAAGAGGTCTTAACTTTGTTGTTTTGCACTTGCTAATACTAGAGCAGATCTCATGTTAAATTGGTGTGTTCAGGACATCTCACAGACAAGGTACACTCATCTACATATGCTTTCAAAACCATCAGCTTGAGGTCATAAGCAGAACACAGATCTCTTAAAACCCACAAACAGTAGTTTTGCTGATTCCTCAGCTGTACCAAGAACGAACAATTCCCTACATTGCCACGTCTGACCCATTTACTGAGACCACCAGCAAATACATGTATTTTAAAATGTTTGAGCAACATGGAATTTCACATATCCAGAGAGATCAGAAAAATCACTACAAAAGACACATTTTTAAAGCTATCTCTCAGTAAAACCTTTCAGTCACAACTAGTAAACAGTACTATCAAAGAGAAAACAAAAATGTGCCTTTTTTCTGTTTCATACTAAGAAATGGGAAGCAACTATTACCTCTTTGTGAAGTGCTCTGTTCTATCAGAAGGTGCACCACATCTAATTGTGGTTGAATTGAACACCACAAAGTTGTAACTTCCATCCCTGTTCTGTGATCTAACCGTAACTTTGGCTTAATTCTGGTCATTTAACAGCTCAATTCTCTACTGCGTTCATCGACCAAATCACAGAATCAATCAGGTTGGAAGACACCTCCAAGATCATACAGTACAAACTAGCACCCAGCCCTATCCAATCAACTAGACCATGGCACTAAGGGCCCCATCCAGCCTTTTCTTAAACACCTCCAGGGACAGCGACTCCACCACCTCCCTGGGCAGCCCATTCCAATGGCAAATCACTCTCTCTGGGAAGAACTTCATCCTAATATCAAGCTTATACCTCCCCCAGCACAACTTGAGACTGTATCCACTTGTTCTGTTGCTGGTTGCCCGGGAGAAGAGACCAACCCCCACCTGGCTACAGCCAGGTAGTTGTAGACAGCAATGAGGTCACCCCTGAGCCTCTTCTCCAGGTTAAACAACCCCAGCTCCCTCAGCCTCTCCTCATAGGGTTTGTGTTCCAGGCCCCTCACCAGCTTTGTTGCCCTTCTCTAAATACATTTCAATATCTCAGCATCTCTCTGAATTGAGGAGCCCAGAATTGGACACAGGACTCAAGGTGTGGCTCGATCAGTGCTGAGTACAGGGACAGAATAACCTCCCTTGTCCTACTGGCCACACTGTTCCTGATGCAGGCCAGGATGCCATTGGCTCTCTTGGCCGACTGGGCACACTGCTGGCTCACCTTCAGCCTACTATCTATCAGCACCCCCAGGTCCCTTTTTGCCTGGCTGCTCTCCAGCCACTCTGTCCCCAGCCTGTAGTGCTGCTTGGGGTTGTTGTGGCCAAAGTGTAGAACATGTGGCCTTGTTAAATCTCATCCCATTGGCCTCTGCCCACCCATCCAGCCTGTCCAGGTCCCTCTGCAGGGCTCTCCTACCCTCCAACAGATTGACACCTGCTCCTAGCTTGGTGTCATCTGCAAACTTACTGATGCTGGACTCAATCCCCTGGTCCAAATCATCAATAAAGATAAATCAAGACGGCTGCAATTCTGCAAGTAAGAGTCTTTTGCTAGTAAACATATCCAAACCAAGACAGAAAACACTGGAAGCAACCAGAATCAAGTACTACAGTTGGCACTGCACACACATGTAAGTATGCTGATAGATCAAGGCACTTAACATGTTACAATCTTACTAGCCATTTTTTGTAACTACCTGGAATCACATTTTCATATGTTTCATACTTTTTATCATATGTTAAAATATACCCAGGAAGACAGAAGCAGCAACATTGTCCTCATTCTGCCTTTCTAGAAAGGTAGTTTATATTGAGTGTGGATGCAACACAAACTACCTTTATACAGCAAAAGAATACAGTAACAGAAAAGCAGCAATGTATTTTGGGCAACACTGGTAATATAGATTATGCTTCAACACATAATGCAATAAACACAGAATTAAATGTAAGTATTATTCCAAATAACAATAATGGCTAGAGAACTTAAATGAACTGCAATGAGTTTTGATCAACAGGAAAAAGTAGAGGGAGGAAAATAACACTTTTTTTGTTTCAAAACTGAATGGGTTACTCCTTTTGTTTTCCTACACAAAATTAACTTAAGCAGGAATTTTAATTTCAGCTGAGCCTGTGATCTGACAAACAGCACCTGAAAGAAAACATGTGAAAGACAGTCCAAGCCTAGAAAACAGCAAACATTTCAGGTTCTAGGAATTTTAGAAACTTCCAAGGATTTCTGAAGTGAAAAGAAGTGAAAAGAAGTAGGAAGATTCATAACTGTCACTAAGAGCACATTCCTAAAGATCTCAATACAAGAACTTCCTAAACTTGACTATTACTGAACTAAGGTTCAAGATGGGCTCTGCATCTTTGGAAGGCTTTTGAACAAAGATTTCTCTATTTGAGCAGAAGGTCTCAGGCCCTAATCCTGTAACAGCATAGTCACAGGCAGATTCTCATGCTTGCACAGAAGCACACTTATTTCAACATGACTACAAATAGACCCAAGTTTTGCCAAGGCAAGTGGAGGTGTAGAAAGGTAGCCTACAGATGCAGCAAAGTGGAACATTTAGGCCACTGTAACATCACAGACATGCACTGCAAAACATCTCAAAACATCAAACCCCCAATTTCAGAGAAAGCAGAGACTAAATATACCATGGCATAGCTCACATCTGTGCTTTATGCACTTTTTGAACTTAGAAAGACTGTAAGTTCAAGTCTTTTATTTATTCAAATTAACAGATAACCTATACTTGCATATGAGGTTAAACAATAGAGTCTTATTTTTAGTCCCAATACTGCAAAAACAACTAAGTCTGTTTTCACACAATACAGGACTATCATTCTTGCTTCAGCAGGAATACTCAATAAATAAAGCTCACAGAGTAGCCTTTTAGCAGTTGCAAGCTACTGAAGTTTTAACATAGTATTATAATAAACGTGTACCTTCCAAGGACTTAGCATAGTGTGAGAACACAGTACATGCAACTCTGCAGGACTAGGTTCTACATACCGATTCATTCATTCGTCAGAAAAATACTGAAACATCAAAGTAACTTCTATTAAGTAAATTCCAGACTGCTTCCTGTGGATTTGCAATTAATAAAATTTCCCTGATGTACACACGTATTACAAACAAATCACTCAAAAGGCTGAGGATGGCTGCAAAAAATGTCACCAGGTTGTAAGTGACAGCTTCACACAAAACATAAGCACTCTGGTTCAGCCATCAGCAGCTGGGTGAGAAGGGCCTTAATGTGAAATACTGCCAGTACAGGAACACTGCCCTAGGAGAAGGCACTCAACTACAGGGGAAGGATGTATCGCCCTAAATTTGCCAGTTTTCTTTTTAAGTCTACCAATCCTTAAAAAATTGAGAACAGTCTTAAAATAAACTTTCATGGTGTGCTGTTAAGTAACAAAGTTAGATCTAGCTATAGATCTACATATTTTAATCAGACAGCATAACATAAGGCTACTTTAAGCTCCAAAATATAAGTGCTACCTTAAGTCCCAAAATTCATTTGAGGTTACCTGTACATAAATTATTAGCATTTTGAACTAAGGAACATTTGACCAAAACTAGACACCTCTTGCACTGGAAACCAGAGCTATTTCACCTGTGCAGGGTGAAGCACGTTGAGTTTTCCAGTGGACTCACTTCACAACTATCAGATGTTCTTTTTCCTGAAAAAAAGGATCCTTCCGTTTTTCGTCCTGGAGAGCAGAGGCACCTCACAGGGATCCCTTGCCCCAGCAAGGCTCTGGCTCATGAGTTCCCCCCAGCACATACATGACATGAGACCGGAGCCCAAGTCCAAACACAGCCCTTGCTCCCCTACTGTGCAGGGACCACAGAGGTGAACCCCTGGCTTCGGGGCGAGCGAGCCGATGCCAATTCCTGCTGATGCCAACTGGTGTGGGGCAGCAAGGGCAGCTAAGGGATACCGGGCCGGGCCCCGGAGGGACTGAGGTGGCTGTCAGACCCAGAACGTGGTGGGGCACGAAGGCGAGGCCGAGGCTGCCCCCGCCTCACAGACTCGGGGACCGGACCGAGACGCCTATGTGCCAGTGTGTTTGGCGGGGGGTGGGGGGACTTTGGTGGCTCCTCCACATCCCCAAAACCGCCCCCCATGCCCTCCCAAAAAGTTGTGAGGCGAATCAGCTTGCCACCGGACCAGTCAAGGGGGACACTGGCGGAGGGGAAACGGGGAACAGGACGAGGTGGGCCGCGGCCGAGTACTGGGGCGCACTCGCCCGCCGGCCCCGTCCCCGCTACTGCGGGGGGCAAACTGGGCGACGGCAGCGAGATGGAGAAGCACCCTAAAAACGCGGCGAAACTTTCCAGGCCGCGGCCGCCGCGGCCCCGCACGCCCCGCGGGACCGGCACCGCCTCCGCCGCGGCGGCCCAAGCCCGGCCCGGGGGTGGGGGGGGGGAGCCCGCGCCCCCCCCGCCCCGTCCCCCTACCTCTCCCCCCCGAGCACCGCCACCGCCGCTCATTAAAAGTCATTTCGGCACATTAATGCCGCCCCCAGCCCCCACCCCGTCCCGCGGTCCCCCTCGCCCCACCGCCCCGCGCGAGGGGGTGGGGGTGGGGAGCAGCCCCGGCCGAGGCGCCCAGGCGCCCCCGCCGCCTTCCCCCGGCCGCCAAGCTCCGCCGGCGGCGGGGCTCGGCCCGCTTTGGGCCCGGGGCCCGGCGCGGGGGGCCCAGCGGGGCGGGGAGCGGAGCTGCCGGCCGCGCCGCTCTGAGGCCTAGCGCCCCCCCGACCCCGTTCTCCCCTGCCGCCTTTCACTTCCCGGGAAAGACGCCGAGGTGCCGCACTCTGACCCTCCCGTTGGGCCCCGGCGATCGTCTCACCCCCCTTTGGCGCTTCTCTCGGCGCCCGAAAGCCTCAAAGCTCCCCCCGGACCCCCTCACCCCCTGCTGAGGCCTACACGGCCCAGGCCGATCCCCGGCCTCGCGTAGCCCGCCTCCCCGCCCGCCCTGCACCCTTCGCACCGCCTGCCGCGCTATGCGAGCCCGGGGATACAGGCCGGGCCTGGCTTACCTTTCCAGCTGCTTTTTTTTTCTCCTCTCTCTCCTCTCCCCCCTTTCCCTCTGTTGGGCTGACAGATCAGAGTTTCCTCCCCAGCAGAGGGACTGGGAATGGACTCGGGCTCTGTGCTGAGGAGCTGCTGCCCCCCTGGCTCTGAGAAGATCCTGCTTTTTGTGGGGAAGAAGCTTTGGGGGCTCTTTATTATTTTAAAACTACAAAGTGCTCAGAGGGTAGGTGATTATTAAGGGGAATCCCTGAATATATTCTCCAGCAAAGAAGGCAGGGCTGCTGGGGCTGCTCAAGAGGAGAGCCAGCAGCCTCCTATAGCACCACTACAGGCACTGAGAGGACATAACATCAGAGAGCGGATCCTCTGCCCTCCAAAACAACAACTTTCCTACCATCTTGGAGGTAGTAAAGAGGGATAAAGGGAGGGGGAAAAAAGTACAGAAGGTTTTTATAAAGTGTCAATTTGGGGGAGGGAGCCAAATTGCTAAAAGCAATTTTTTTTTTAAATTTATTTGACTTTTTATTTTAAATAAAAATAAACTACAGAGGCATGTAGCTGAAGAAATTTATAACCTGTTAAGATCAGTTTTCTGGAAAAAAAAAAATAGAGGAGGTATGGTAAAAAAAATATTTTTTTTTTCTTTTTAAACTTTTGGGTTTCTTCCAAAATGTAATTCGTTTTGTTTTGTTTTGTTTTTCGGGTTTTTTTTTCCCTGTACTTTATAAAGTCGGTAAGTTTCTTGTCATTCTATGATAGTTCTGAAAATTGTATATAATTGTGTAAGTTAATATAACTTTGGGGACTCGTACTTTGAGTAGAACAGCTGGGATTGATATGGGTTAGCTTGGCGTAACAGTACCACTATGTCTTTATCATTATCAAGGCATTGTAAATAAAGCAATGTACAGGTGGGGGGTGGAAGAACAACTGTATTTTAATTTTTTTTCTAGGCCATGTAGAGAAGCTATGGGGGATTTAAAGCAACTGAGTGGAATGTGATCAATATCTGATAAATATCTGCAAAATTCTGCTAATCTGTTATAAATTTAGCGTGGTCTGCCCTTCAAGATGGGATGTGATAAAACTGGTAGCAAAAAATTGGAGGTAGTAGTTGTGTTTTTAATGTTTTCAAAGCACTTTGCAGTCTTCTAAAATTTGTGTCGGTTCTTTTTAAGTTAGTGTTTTGATTTAGGGGCTGTATTCCAGATATTTATGAATGCTGCTTTTTCCTGACTTCTTTACAAAGTTGAGAAATCCTATAAATGTATACTACAATATTTTGTAATACAAAAGAGTAGTTGTGTTTTTCTTTATGCAGATGTTTCTATGAGATTGTTTTGACAGCATTTCATATATTTTTACAATATGGGATGCTATGGTGTATCTATAGGTGAAGACACTGGTTACTGTATTCAGTAGACCAAATATGATTATGCACAGCCCTGTTCAGAGATGAACTACAAGTATGCCTTCTGATGTGTCCTGAAGGAAGAGGAATAATTTATAAACTAATGAGCTGTAAATAAATAAATGTGTTTAAGTTTCTTTCATTGTAAAAACTATTCAGATAGTATAGGCTCATTGAACTGCAGTCAGAATGAAAGTATTGAGTCACTTACTATGTTATCAACCTCTCCCCTGCCTCTGTCAAACCTGAAATGTGTTGTTTTATCTCAGCTACTGTAATCTAAAAAAAAATAAAGTTGAAAAGGTAATGTATCTAACATACCACTTTGCCTAGCTAGTGTAGTGAGCCTAATTTGTGTGTTTATAGTGGGACTTTCATTTAGATGAGTTAGTTTGAATTAAAGTATAATTGTAAGTCATCTGGTCTTTGTGTCAAAGTGTGTATTTTTTCATTCAGCAAGATTATTTTTTTAAATTACAGGTAGTCTACCTGGCACATTTTAATAATCCAGAGTGTTGTGTTCTGTGGAGTCATTGAATAGGAAGTGTTTTTCTGTATCAGGTTATTAATCCATTCAATGCATTATTCTGGTCTGACATTAGAAAAGCAAAAACTCAAATCAATTGCTCTTATATTGTATTTTTAAAGTTTTGTTTGTTTGGGTTTTTTGCATAGAAGTAATTTGATAATTAGGATACTTCATGTTATGTTCTTAGGGCATGAACTGTAATGATTCTTTTTCTGAGATATTTAAACAAAAAGTACTTTTTATATTCTACACCTGAAATTCATTACAAGTATTACAAATGTTGATCATATGTGGGATGATTTATTAAAAAATAATTTTGAGATATTAATAAATTATCCCAATGCCTTTAGAAATTCAACAAATGCAGGATAAACTAGTACTGCCTTTTATTTTAAATAAATAAAGGCCTGCATTCTCAGACTCCAGTTTTGCAAGTGGCTGTAGGCCTGATTAATAATTCAGAAGTGTTTGAAGAATCATTCAGTACTTGCCTAAAAGTTATACCATATCAGTAGTTTTGCTGGAGTAGTGAATTCAAGTTTCAGCACTGTGATACCTCATATCTAGCAGTATGATAAACAAGTTAATTGCATGTTTACCAATAATTCAGCAGTATGCCAGAATTCAAGTTCTCTTTATTGCACTACTAAGAAATGTCCTGTATTTTTAGGAAGAGAGGTGTAACATGAACAACTGGTCTACGCTGAGTCTTACTGCAGTACTCTTGAGAATGTCCATACAGCATACTGAGGGCTACCTGTGTGGGATTTTTAATCGGATGCAGATGATAAAACATGTTAGAGAAATGGCCATGAAAGCACTTGAGAACCTGAACATAGAAGGCTTATTAAGGCCTTCATTTGGTTGACCTGCCTGACTTGCAAAGACTAACTTCAATCAGATTACTTGTGTGCCTAAATTTAAACATGCATCGTAGTAGCGTTACACATTTTGGTGACATCCTGAGATCTATTTGATCTGTGCTAATTGCAAAGCCAGAAGCTTAATGCCAAGAGAAAGGAAAAATGTTCAGAATCTAGTTAGGAATAGGAAAACTGATATGGGGTATTTTTTAGCATCTTGGGGAAAAAAATCCTTTTAAGGAGTACTAAGAGGAAAAATTCCCTAGATTTTGTTACATGTACTATTTTATAATTATTCAAGAGAGAATTTGAAATGAACAGAAAGAATTATTTAACAAAATTTTATTTACCTAAAAGGATTAAAAGGATTTGCTTTTCAGTAACTTAGGAAAATTTGTAAATATGAAGTGTTTTGCTGACAACAAAATGTTACACAGTAACACCTAAAAGAAGGAAAGTCTGCTAGGTTTAGTAATGCAGAAGTGAAAGAAGATTAAAAAATAATATAAATGAGTTGTTGCAGCCTTCCAATTCCTGAAGGGATCCTACAGGAAGGCTGGAGATGGACTTTTCATAAGGGTATCTAGCAATAGGACAAGGATAAATGGTTTTAAGATGAGGAAGAGTAAGTTTTGATTGAATCTGAGGAAGAAGTTCTTCAGTATGAGGGTGGTGAGACTCTGGAATAGGTTGCTCAGGCAGGTTCTGGGTGGTTCCTCCCTGGGGATGTTCAAGACAAGGTTGGATGAAGCCCTGAGTCTAGTGGAGAGGTGTCCCTGCCCATGGCGGGGAGGTTGCAGTAGATGATCTCTAAGGTCCCTTCCAAACAATGCCATTCTGTGATAGAGGAGAACAGCACTCTGAACTTGCTGGAGAACAAACTGGACTCTGTCTCCAGTATGTAAACCCAACGCAGGAAACATTCCCAGAACTGTCTTCTGGAAATTTATTTTTTTTGTTACAGAAAGGTCTGGGTACCTTGACTTTAACATGGCCACATCTCTGAATCAACCACTTCAGTCATTTAAATGTATTGTGTGTCTTAGCACAGAGTGGTCAGAGAATACTGATACTCCTTAAATCAATAGTTTCTGGGTAATGGGACATAACTGTAGTGATGTCTCTCACTGGTTTTAATAGTGAGACAGAGGGCAGTGGCATAGTGAATAAACTTTGAGTGTAATAAAAGTAATGGAGTAGATGCTTTAGGTCATGTACTAGTTACTGGAGAAGGTTGCATCAAAAAATGAGCTTTGACTCTCTTCCAAGGTCATGTGCACCTCAAGGGGCAGACCTTAGAAAATTCTGGAACACTGTGTATGTGATGAAGAGTGAGTTTTTCAGCCAATAGTGTTAGAATGTTGGTGTCTTTGTATTAGTCCTTTAAAGATGCATACGTTTTGAGGAAACAGTTCCAATGCCTTGAAATGCTTGTGGAAGAGGTGAGCAATTTAAAATAAATGCAGGTGAATATTGTGAAGGGAACAACTCCTAAGCATGCAGATGCTCCTTAGAAACTTTCATACATAGATCTGCACTTGCATAGAAGACACTTCTTGTCTTTAGGCATTTAAACACTGAAAAGAGTGACACATGAAAACCGAAAGTATGATCAGATACATTCTTCTAAGCAGTCTTGAGTTTTATGAGGTTTATTTAGTTGTGGTAAGCTCTGGGCTCTAGATAACCATTAAAGCATGTTAGTCTTACTGTAAAATGCTGTTTTTTCAATTGTTCTTTAAAATGGAAGTTTTAATTGCAGTGTTTGACTCTGGCATATTTGAGTTTGTTACCTTGTCTGCTTTAGTAGTATGCATTTGATAACCAGCATGCTTTTTGTCATTTTCCAAACATCATAGAGTCCCTATACTAAAAACATTGTCTATGGTGTGAGGATTTTTCTCTAGGAATTGCACCCAAGTTATGGCCTAAGTTCCACTTCTTAATTCAGCTGCTAAATTCCTTCAAATCCATGTTTTAGCACACTCCTACTTGGCAGTAGCACAGCTGAAAGCACAGGACAAACTACATGTAGTATAGGTAACTTTACTTCATTTGAAGTCATAAACCCTAGCAAAGCAACACAAATTACAGATGACTGACCCTGTCTCCTGAGTTTAAGGGAAGCTTCATTAAAGCTTATTGGAACAACAGGAATTTGCTGTGGGTTTCAGTAGGAATATAATTGCAGAAATATTTAGCCAGTTGGGAGCAGACATGTGTTAGCTGCACAATAATACAATTAATTGATAGTGAACTGGACTGAAAATAGTAATTAACTAAGACTTAAGTAATCTGTTCTTCATTATCAATGTGTTTTTATCTGCATTAAATTACATTGTCTTCCTAAAGCTCAGCAAAGACAAAGTAGTACAACTGTTAATTGTGGGATGGTTGTCCAGAGTACAAGATGGGCATCTGTGAAGACTTCTTTAAACAGAAGACAAATGAATGAAACAGACTGTCCCAGCAGAATGCTCTAATGCAGTCCCATTTCACTGGGAAGCCCACTACTAATTCAAAATACACTATTGTGGTTTTACTATCTGCTTCTGTCCATTGAGATTTCATTAATTATTATTGGAAGCTTCATTCTGCTATTAGTTCAGTAATTCTTTCTTTATTCAAATTAGAGTGACCTGGCTCAAGTCAGTGATCTACTCTTCTGATTGAAGCATCTTATACTGGCTACTAACAAAGTGTGGAATGTGCTGTGATGGAAAAATCAGAAATTAAGGGCATGCAGGACAGGATTCTTAAAAAATAGTTGGAGCTAAACCAACATCAAAGCATAAGGCTTAATTAGTGTCTAGGATCATGGGTTCTCAGTGGATTTTGAAAGTTATATGTTATACATGAAGCCTTTTGCTCTTTGTGATGCATGGTTCTCATCTCTGATCCATTTCAAACATAGACACTGGGGTGCAGAAGGTTACAAGAAGAAAAAAAAAACTAGTTAAGAATATTGAAAGTTAAATATTAGCGTCAGAGTTAGGAGATGTCTCTGTTAGCTGTTATGTTGTACTATACCAAGAGGCCTTTAAATCTCACTACACTTCATAGCATTAGGCACGGAGTGGATGTTCGCACATTGCTGGAGAGGAATATTTCTTCAGTACAGTACCTGAAGGGAGACTACAGACAAGCTGTAAAGTTACTTTTTATAAGGGTATGTGGTAATCTAACCAAGGGCCAATGGCTTTTAAAACGAGGGCAGGGTAGATTTAGGTCAGACATCAGGAAGAGGATATTAACTATGAGAATGGTGAGACACTAGAATGCATTGCCCAGAAGTTGTGGATGCCTCATCCCTGAAAGTATTTAAGACTAGCCTGGATGAGGCTTTGAGCAACCTTGTCTAGCAGGAGGTATCCCTGCCCAGGGCAGGGGGATTAGTCAATCTTTAAGGTCCTTTTCACCTCAAAGGAGCACGGCAGGCTTTGCTGATCATGCAGTTCACTCAGTTTGTATCACAAGGTACTTAGGACCTCAGTACATCACTTAGGACACTGTGCCGTTCCCGTTGTGCTCAGCTGTGGGAAGCTAGGAAGAGCCAGATACTTGGGACACATTGCTGACATCATTCCGTCAGCTAATACCTGTTACCTATAAAGTGTCTTGGATAAAACCTTACACAGCAGAGCACCACGACTTGTATAAACCCACACAGGGGTTTATACAAGAACCCTATTGGTTTTGTATAATAAAGTTTTCATTGTGACACTGTAAACGTTAGTGTTTCATTTCCAAAAGGTACTTGTGCCTGTTTTAATGAATAATAATTATCTAGTAATGCTATTTAAACATTTATAATAGGTGGATGAGATTTTGGTTTTTTTTTTTTAAAAAAACATACCAAGCAAAGCAACTTCTCAGGTAACTCTGGAAGAACTTACCCCATAAAACGTGTTCTTGTGCTCCTGATAAACAACTATCTTCAGATGCCAGTAAACTGGAGGCTGCTCTCCGTAATTCCCCATTTAAATTTCTGCTCATTTTATTTCCATGATGGTATTAAGTCCTCTTCTGTGAATTTGCTTGTCAGCACTTTCTGTGTTCATGTCTTGTGTTCGTGTGCCTTGGCAGAGTCAGTTGTTCAACCCTTCATCCCCAAAGGTGATTTCATCTAATTGCATATTTGAATGACAACGCCACACATCATTATTACTTTTGAGAGGATGTTTTGGATTAGCCATTGCTCTGAGTATTTTGTGAGGCACAGGTGTGTGGGTGAAGGAATTAAGACTGGCTGCTACTTTGCTTTTTCTTTAACTCTGAATCTGAGCTGCTTTTCTGTTGGCTTCAACAGTAATAAACAGCACATCCTCCAACTAAGCAGATAGCAGACAGTCTTGCAAGAATCTGTCAGCCTCAGAAGCAGCATTGATTAGAATCTTTTACTTTCTGAAGAAATGCTACAAACATTTCTCTTTCTGCTTTGAGTTCTGCATCAAAATACATACTTCAGGTTGACCTGTATTCCATTTGAGAGCACACTGATTTCTTTTTCTTGAAGTTCACTGAAGTGCCCTAAATTTAAAGCAGTCTTTCTCTTGAACTGTAGGAATGTATTCAAGGGATGGTGATGCTTCCAGGAAGGTGGAACAATGTTTTAAATCACAACTTCAGATTTAGATGCTTAAATCTGCAAGCAGTGTTCTGACAGAACTTGTTTCTCTTTAATCTGGCTGGTAGTGTTATCCTGGCCTAAGTGTAATTGAAAAAAAGCACTTAGTTTTACCTTAAGAAAATCTTTTCCTTCTCTGCTCACCACATACTCCTGAAGGCAAGACTACATAAAAGGCAAGGTTCAATCTAAGTCATACATGCAGTAGATTAATGTAGACCGTGCTGCACTGAGAGAAGTGGTTACTTAATGACTAAATTCATCTCTCTCTCTCCCAGACACAAACCTGATTTTTGTCACGCTGTCTGTGAGGGGAGCATACAGAAAGTAACATGAAGATCACTGGACTAGCGAGAAATTCTGCCAGTTGACCACCAGGTGGCACTAGGGCTGTATTTTAGGAATTAAATCTCCCTAGGTTCTCGTCGTAGGTTTTAAAACAAAGAACAATAAAGCCCCAGTCCACAGCCACACACACACCCACATCCCCCCCCAACAGTGTCTGGATAAATGCACACACCAACACTGCAGGTTAGCTGGGTCAGACAGTCTATCACCTAGCTAATAAGCCCTTATTTCAACAGTCAAAAACAACACTTGAGTGTTCATCTCATCACTCCAGCTCTTCACTAGCCCTTTGTCACACTGTCTTTTAATCTGAGGTTACAGTTTGAGAACCGGCAAGTAGTAGCAGGTTTTTTTCTTAAACAGAACTAAATTGCATGAACAGCCCCAATTATGTAACTTTTGTTCAAATACAAGCCCTACGAGGAGAGGCTGAGGGAGCTGGGATTGTTTAGCCTGGAGAAGAGGAGGCTCAGGGGAGACCTTATTGCTGTCTACAACTACCTGAGGGGAGGTTGTGGCCAGGAGGAGGTTGCTCTCTTCTCTCAGGTGGCCAGCACCAGAACAAGAGGACACAGCCTCAAGCTATGCCAGGGGAGATTTAGGCTTGAGGTGAGGAGAAAGTTCTTCACTGAGAGAGTCATTGGATACTGGAATGGGCTGCCCGGGGAGGTGGTGGAGTTGCTGTCCCTGGAGCTGTTCAAGGCTTGGACGTGGCACTTAGTGCCATGGTCTAGCCTTGAGCTCTGTGGTAAAGGGCTGGACTTGATGATCTATGAGGTCTCTTCCAACCTTGGTGATACTGTGATACTTTATCCAGTCTACATCACTTTCCTTCATTAGGTGCCTACTATCCCTTTATTACTTGCTGGGCAGAAGTCACCAGAGCAAACAGAAGACAAGGGAAAGAGTGCAATGTAAACTCATTTGATAAGAATTCTAATTTAGATTTCTGGTTTTACTATCTAGTTTTCAACAGTCAAATTTGTAGAAAACCTTGTGCTGTTACTGAGTTTGCTTGAAAAGTTACTGTGACTACTTAGGTGGGGAGGAGGATAGAAGCAGAAAAGACAGAATCACACACAAAAAAGAAAAGTACTTTTCTTTTCTGTCTTTCAAGATAATGGCTGGACGTTTCTTTAATAGAAGTAAGGATTTCCTATACACACTAACTGAAGGATACTGAGCTTAAAATGGTGTGCCAGAGCTCCCAGAATTAAAGAATGTTGTTGACATTTAGAGAGGGCAAAGCAATAAAAATCTCTAAAGCTTTTGTATCGTTATAAATTTTGAAGTGAAGAAGTGATAACTTGTTGCACAGCTGAAATTATTCATGTGTTTGGACAACATGGATTTTGAGGAAGAAAGAAAGGTTTTCATCCTAGGAACCTGCGAACCAAATGTTTGACAGAATATAAGCTAAGCTACCAGCCTTTCCTCCTAAACCTACCATCTGTGCAAAAAGCCAACTGCTTTGTTTTTGGCATATGTTCTCACACATACTCTTTTTTGCTACATCCCTGCCATAAATCCCTCTTCCTCCTACAGAAAGGACAGCATGAAGGTTTTATGCTGTACTCGGTAACATACGTGACATACACATCGTGGGGTCTTGTGACTTGCCATATGAAATATAAGACTACATTATTTCTAGACATCTCATTAACATGCATAGCAGTATCTTTGAATACAATTAATAGTTGTCTTTATTTTAAATTACCAAGAAAACTGACCCTGTAGGTGACTGGAAGATTGGTAGGTTGAGCCGATGTCCAGCATTTAAGGCTAAGTCAGCTACTGTAAGGACAGGATAAGTAGGAATGGTTTTCTTCCTGGGCAGAAGGAAAACATTTTAAAAAAAATTCTCATTACTGAAACATTTTAAGCATGGAAGAAAAAAGGACTTGTATCAAGCTAAGGCTTCTACAGCAGCACTCTCATGCACTGAAAAATGTAGTAGTTATTCCTCAATAAAGTTGGAAGCGATGACTTTTGTGATACTGTTTTCATTCACAATTTTCCTGGATTACTCTAAACCCTATTACCCTAGTAGCCTGTTGAAGAAGGAAATACTCTCCCTCCAAACTTAAATTCACCATCATAAAAGAGGCACTGCCCACAAGTAATTCTAGAGTTTAAAGAAACCCCCAACAACCAACTAAAAACTATCACACACAACCCCTTTCCCCACTTCGCTATAAAGAGATTAGTGTGCAGAGAAGTTATTCTGAGATCTCTGTATTTCAGCTGGTGTAGCCAAAAGCCTTACATCATTGTATTAAATTTTTAAGCAGTCTGGTATGAGGAGGTTGTTTTGGAAACATCAAAATTATTTTTATTTGCTCCACAGGTACTTTCTCAACTTAAAGGGTGGGAGAGAAACACAGGTATCTAGAGCAGCTGTCTGTCTGAACACTGATGTAAATCAGGTATGTTTGACTCGAAAGAGGGACAAGTTGCTCTGAAAACATTACAAAAATAGCATGTTCACACTCTCACTAGTGCTTAATTTTAACATACCTGGATACTGTGAAAGAAGGTTACAATCTAGTATTTTTGCCATGTAGACTTGCTCCTAACAAATCAAGACTTCCTGAGTGCTTACTGAGTTCTTGTCACAGGAGAAGTGTGAGCTGTACAAATTACATAGGTAGTGGATTGTTTGGTATTATAATTTATTTGTATACAATCACGGTGTACTCTGCCTCTGGATAGAGTACATTGAGTGCTGCATGTTCCCTCAGACAAAGCAACAGTCCTATAATATCACAGGACTGTTTGAAATGATGACAAAGAAAAGAAAGATAAAATGACCTCGGAAATATTTCTTTTTGGGGAAAAAAAAAGACCAAACAGTCACAGCAGTTAACTGCCACAAATACTTGGATGGACGTGGTAGCAGTCTGATTAGTCTCTAGCAGCTGGCTGGTTCATCTACTGCATGAGCACCTTCAACAACAGCTTTCACACACTTGGCCATTGTCTGGGATGCTCTACTGATTGAATCTGAAAAAGAAAACAAAACCACAACAATCCAAACATGTCATACGCGGACAGAAAGGGATTTAGTACAGGACTGTGTTTAAAAAGGATAAAGAAAACTGCTTAGTGGAAAATACATACAAACAGTCTGAGGTTTATGCATGTTCCAAATCAGTCTAGTGAAAAAAACTGTTTCTTTGGAAGACTCAAATCCTGCATATCCTCCTAGTATACAGCTATAAATAACCTCAAAAGAATTTTACTGTCAACCTAAATAGAATGTATTGCTGATTTCTGAGTGGAAGGCCATAATGTACATACCTGTCATATAGAAGTCTTTTATTGTGAGCTGAGGTGGAACAAGAGGTTCAGCAAGGAGCTGTTGCTTCACTAACTGTGGCAGGGAAAAAAAAAGGCAGCTTTACAGTAGGAACTCATTACAAAGCATTTGTTTACTGAATTCTGCACTTAATGCAGGTCAAAAGATACTTGTACTACTGCATATGAAGAAGACCCATTTTTTAAGAGGGCATTGAGTTATGTAACAATAAATCATGCCTAGATGCCTCAGCTTTGATTACCTTTGACAGTTCATTTGCCTGGCTGAAGTAATTAGCTTCTTCCACATCATCATATCGAACCAGATTAGGAGACACTTCTTCTAAACGCTTCCGTATTTGATCAAGGTTCTCATAAGGCAAAGTCAAACCAGCCATCTAATTGATTCACAGAAAGAAATGCCATCAAGTCTAGGCCTTTAATACATACTGTTTTAGATTACCAATGCATTAATATACCTAAAGTAAGATCAGGAAAAATCTACTCCTGAAAATACAGGCAATTATAGTAACATACAAACTCAAGCAGTCATGGTATTCTGCTGGACTTCCCCTGCCCACAGTTAAGACTTCCCCAAGTCAAAAAACTAGGCTGTCCTGTTTGCTATACAAAGGAAAACAAGACATATTCTTCTCCTTCCTTTCAAATGTCACTTTTTCCCTAGTTTACCATCAAATGAGATCAAAATCAATGCAATTATCAATGCATCCTATTCCCAGTGACTAGTAAGCACCTATTTGACCTTATCTAATGATATTAGATCTTGTCCTCTAGAGTTCATGTTGCTTTCTTTCTAAAAAGAAACTGCATCCTCCCACCAGTTTCCTCTACAGCCCTTCATAAAGACTTAAAAGAATTTGCACACAAAGCTTCACTCCTTATGTACAGAAGCTACAGCATTAGTACTATGCTCAAAAAGAAAGCGATTTAACTTACAAAATTAACTAAGGATTCAACATAAAACATTACTTCTTAGGACTACAGTTAGCTGAAAATGGAACTCTTTTGTGAAAACACTTTTCATTACAAAAGGAACTTAACCTCTGGGTATACTTTTATTAGAAGCAATTCATAACAGAAACAGTACCTCAGAGACAGCTCTAATAATTCTCCAGTCTTCCCTTGCCATCCCAGGTGGTGTTACTGCTACTCTTGTCTGCTGGGCCCTACCTTCAGTATTCACGTATGTAGCTGTCTTCTCTGTATATGCTGCTCCTGGGAGAATAACATCAGCCATGGGAGCTCCCACGTCCCCGTGATGTCCTAAATACACGGAAAGAGGAAACAGCACACAATTATACAAGATGCAATTCAAAATAAAAAGAAACACTTTGCTAACACAACACAGAATTCCTGTTTTCCCAGAAAAAAAAGGTTTCTAAGTCTGCTTAAGTGGTAATAGAAAACCTATGAGGCTGACAGCTCTGAGGCCTTACTTGCCTAATAGTCTGGGGAGAATGAATGAAGCAGCAGTAAATGGTACTTCAGTCTCTATAGCCACTCAACTCTGGGGGGATCCTCAAACAAGGATGCTTAGTGAATTAAGATAAGACCATGTTTTGGTGTGACAAAACAGTTGGGAATCGATGCCATTTTGTCTGCCAGGTTTGAATCTGTGCTCCAGAAGACCTAATTGGCTTACAGTGCCTTACTACTTATCAACAAGAAAAACAGGCTACTAAAGAAATAAGTAACCGGTATCTCAGTTATGTGTTTTGGGGGTTTTTTATCTTTATGGATAAGATTCTTAAGTTGGGAGATGTATTACATTGATAGAGTAGAGTAGAACTCAAAGGGTTGAATATATTTTTAAGATATGTCACTGTTTGAGCTTTCTCTCCAGCTATTGGATAGCAACATTTCTGAAGTTACACCTACTGATTACCTTGATAGATGATAAAACAATCCTTTGGCAAATCCTGGCGTGTTATACAACCTGAATCAGCTCCCAAGAGATACAACACTTTGGGAGGATTTTTCCTAATTGTCTCCACTCCTGGTTTGAAGCCCAGATCCAGAGCAGCTACCTGGCTTGCAACTCTGTAAGAATAAATGCATTATGACTTTAAGTTATTTCAGAATTCTCTCTCTTCTATCAGAATGGACTTAAGTTCTTTTTTTTGACTAAGTATTACAAAAGGCCATAAGAGGTGTCTAATAGTAACAGGACAAAAAAGGAAACACAGTCAGTAGAAAATTTTAAGAGTATTTGACAGAATATCAGGTTGGGTTTGCATTTTGACAAACTGATGCCATTTGAAGTTTTCACGAGAAATCTTGCCTATTTAAGATGGAATAGAAAAATAAAGGCAGACATTCCAGATCAAGGCCTAGTGGCAGGCAGCCTGCTTGTCATCTGAACATCAAGGTTTACATGTCAGCATGAATTGAACTCAATAGGCCTGTAATTTAGGGCACTCATGAAGCAGAAGAAGCATCAGCTACTCTGAAGGATCGAAGACATAAGACCCCCATTTCAGCCCTTCATTTATTCACACATAAAATACTTTTAAAAGAATGAAATAGTTTTTTGGCAGTCTTTTTCATTTCCAAAGGAAGTTTTGCATAATCCTGCATAATCAGGTGCCAGACTTACAATTTTAAAGGAAAAAAATGCCTCTCTACAAATCCTTCACTGTTACTGACATTTGCCTGACATAGTCAAGACATTTAGGTTCCAGTAAGTTAAGTTGCTTCTTAACACTGTATAACAAGTATAGAGGATGGTGCACCAAAACCATGAAAGTCAATAACATGAAAGACTGTCAAGCCACATGTAAAAAAACGTATTGTGAGTGTTCTTTAGCTTGTCAGTGTTTTGGTATTAAATGTTTCAGTTTCAGCAGCATGATTTTCTATTCTGGTTTCCTCCAGAGGACTAAGCCCTGATCTTGCCACACCAGTTTAATGTCTTTGAAGCTGCTTTTGGCAGGACTTTGAGTCTGTGACTCTGCATGCCATGACATTTGCTGAAATACCTTTTCCTTTACAGAGGTTATCGGTTTGACAAATGGAGTTTTAAAGTGAGAAAGGACTGTCCCAAGAGAAGCTTGCCCATTAAAAATAGTAATATTCCAATAAATTGGATACCTTAAGACCAAACAGCCTGAAATGAAAATCTCTGAAGCTTTTCTATGACATGTTCAGTTATGAAACTGCACAGTAAAAGGAATATTGTAATAAACCATATTACTGAAATACACTTGCCACTTCATTTGGTTTTCTTCCTCTAGATAAAAAGCAATCATTTAGCAAGTAACGTGGCTCTGCTGTGCATTCTACTGAGCACTGGGGCAACGTTATTCTGTCCCTCTTCATTTAAATATTACATTCTATGTTTAAAAATAATCAATTAATAAAATCTCATGGAGAGCCTGGAAAGTTTGCTAGGTTAAGGTTTTTTTTTGTATTAAAAAGTTTCTGCTAGTTTGTACCTATTTTTTTTTATATTCCATGCAGGTTCTAACCTCGTAAACTGCTTGTGTGTACTCAAATAAATGTGCACACATACATTACGGTAACTTGTGTAGGCCAAGTTTGAATGAAAGCAGCTCCCAAAAAACTTTAAAACAAACCTGTGCAGGATATTCATGACTTTCCAATCGGAACCAACACCGCTCTTAGTCCTGGCATTCTGTGCAATGGTGGACACAGCAGCATGAATAGCTGCTCCATCACTGCGCTGCAGCGCTGCGCTACCCACCACCACCATTGGCTTTTTGGCCTGGTCGAGGACCTATGCAAGTAAAGAATCAAATTCATTCCATGGCTCTGAAGACAGTTCTTGGTGCAGATAATGTAGTAAGTCCTATCACATCTACACGAGCCTCTCATGCAAAGCAAGGGTTCTGAAATGGTCACTGTTACATTTAAAGCCAAGAGCAACTGCTGTGAGGAGTACACTACTCTGTCAGTACAGAACTGTACCCTCACTAAACAGTCATTTCAGTTCAGCAGCAGCTGAACAGCCTGCTTTATGTAAGGAAATATTTCAGGAGTTTCCTTTGCTACAAAGTTTTACATATATGAATATGTTACACAGTTTACACATACTTTGTGCACACTGATTACTACCTCATTTCTGCAAGTGATTAAAAGCAAATAACCCCATATGCAACACGGTACTTCTCTTCAAATCTGTCTCTGTGGGGAACTCATTATTATTCAATATATCTGAAATGTAACAGTCATCCTCTTAAGCTGTGTATACCTTAGAGAATGCATGTTTCCCAGAAGCAATGTCCTCAAGTATCTGTGGGGACTCTCCTAGATGATCATAGGTGTAAGTTAAATTCACAGGAGACCCAACAAGGGACACTTGCAAGTCATTATGAAGCCAGCTGAAAACACAGCAAACATTTCATAAAAACTTTTACAACACAGGGTTTTACTCAAAGTCACTAGTCAAAATTTTATCATTAACTTACAATAGGGTGAAAAGTGTTTCAAAGGAATATAAATGGCATTCATTGTTTTGGTACCATAGAGCATAGTATTATTCTGACTGCTAAGCAATCTTAAGGATTTTTTAGAAGAGTTATTTCTCCATGTACATTCTGGGACCACTGCAGCAACACACTGCAGTGGTGAGTTTGTAACTCAGTTCCCTTCTTTCCTCAAACTTTTGCCAAGTCAGTAGAAAAAAAGGTTTCAGTAAATGTGATGCTGCAACTTTTAAGACATATGCATTTGAATAATTCATAAGCTTATTTGCCTTTTTTCCACTCAAAACTTTTAAGGCCACTGTTGTTTAAAGTTATGCATTTTGGAAGACCTTAGCATTATGGAAGTCAGGGCTTCTACAAATCTCATTTGTCTCCTCCTGACATATCTTGTTGTAGTTGAATTAGTTACGTTGATTATTTGCCAAAGAAGAGTGTTAAACTTCAATGACTACTTCTGAAATCAGCAAGTCTGTCTTGTTACAATACAAAAACCAGCAAACTGGTGCTGAAAAGATTTAAGGAATATTTTGACAAACTTCTATAACACAGAAAACTCTGAGGTGTCTGTGTAATGTAACAAAGGAATAAATGCCCGAATACATGAACCTACTCAAAATGTCAAAGAAAGAATGAACAAAACACTACAGAGAGAAGAGATGCCCTTTTTCTGCACATGCGTCGCCAGTCCCTTTACTAAAAGGTGAACTAAATCCAGTGAGTCCACCTAGATGCAAGTTCTTAACTTATTGCCCGAGGCTCCACTTGAGACCACTGTATCAAATCCAGATGGATCTGCATGCTTATTCATCACCAACAAATACAGACCTCTTTCGAATTCTAGCATTAAAAAGTGGTGCCTCAAAGCGTGGATTGGTGCCAACCAGAAGCAGGACATCTGCCTCCTCCACTCCAGCAATCTTGGTATTAAGCAGGTAATTAGAGCGTAAATCTGTGCTATAACAAAAAGATACAAGAAAGAAGAGGATGGGAATTCAGTAAAGGGAAGGAACAAATATGTGGTAAATATTTTGTCAGCTCAGGAAGAAAAAGAAAAGATTTCTCAATCTGAAGTACTAACACAGTAGAATATTAATGGAATTACAATATAAGTATTCCCTACATTTACAGTTATTGTCAGCCTTCACAAACTTCATCTGCTGTTGCATGAGACCCTAATTGTACTGCAGCTACCACAACACAAATAGCAACAGACTAAATCACCCAACATAGAACTGGCTTTTTGTAGCCTACTGTTAAACTGCAGCACCCTCAACATAAAGTGTGCAACATTTGCTGTAATGATGACTCTTTATCAACTCACTATCCATAAATACTCTTTATAAGTCGATACTGTAAATTCAAACAAAGCCTGCTAATGCATCAGTAGTTGCTATCCTAGGTCATTTCAGACTCTTACTGTGAGAGGATTTGCAGACTGGAAAGTCAATTAACATACTAATTACATACTAACTTCGTTTGAACTCTTACCCAGCTCCAGCAGTAGGGAAGACCTCTTCAGTGCAGAGCGTATCACAGTTTACTCTATTCAGTAAGTCTTTAAGAGCTATTAGCGCTTCTGCATCCACCAGTCCTCCAACAATTGCTGCTACTTCCTTACCTTCAACAGCCTGTAGCTGGAGAGAGAAAGTATAAATGTAATGAAAAGAAAACATTGCAATGAATTCCCATTTGGCCCAGGTAAATGTTTGTTACATTAGAATGTGACAAAGCCAGAAGTGCAACCGCTGGCCCGATAACAGCATCTGCCTTCTGCAAGGCAGCAATTCCAGGCCCTTCAGAATTCAAGGTAAGCAGTGAATAGCTCTCTGTATCCTATGCATTTCTCTCACTTGAGTTATTGCTCAGACACATCTAATTCTCATTTGCTGTGGTGAGGAGAGGAAGAATGGTGAATGCTTTCATTTTAATGAAGCTACAGTGCAGACAGAATGTGAACTTCCATAAAACAAGCTCAGGTAGTAAATTCAACTCAAATGGTATTATCCAAGAAGCAGTAGCTTTTGTAACAAACCCTTCTACTGCAGGAAGGACAAAAACATCCTTGAGGAAAGTTCAATTGCAGTTATTTCAATTCTACTTCACCACACAAAAATTTTATCAACATCCAGAGCAGTGATGTAGCACTTCGTTTGAGCAGTAATCACACAGAGGAAGCCCTGAGGTGAGCACAGCTTAAATGTGAGTAATACAGCCTTGACAGCAGAAGTGGTGATAGCACAGTTTAAACCAATTTAAAACTTCTTCAGATAGATCAAAGCAGATCAAGAAAGTTGCTTCCTCCTAAATTTCTGAAGAAACAGTTTAGTTTCCTACTTAAATTTCTCTACCAGTGCCCAGATGAAATCACGATAAGGCAAAGTTCTTCAGAGAGTCTAATCCATGAAATCAGAAATAATTTTTTTAAAAAATTAAGTGGAAATACAGTGGATTAGAAGTCAAAAACTCCCTTCTAACCTAAAAATAAAAGGCCCTTTTCTATGCAACTGTTTTCATATTAACTATTACAGTATGTCCAGCTTTAGAAATTGATTTTATACTACATATATTAAAAATTGTTCTTACCACACCAGCAACACGAGTTAATACATCCTCCCACGAGGCATAAACAAATAGTCCTTTCTCATTTTTGATCATTGGCTGAGTAAGCCTCTGGCGCTTCAGACCATCATAAGCAAACCTAAGTGAACATCATGAATATTATTAAAGAGCAGAGACAAAGATTATTGGGCATACTAAATATTTTCTAAGATTGTGTTTTCTAACACCTTGTATGAACGTAGAAGAGAAACACAAGAAATATTTCCCCTGAAATGTTAACTTTCTTCTAAAACACAAGCAAAAGTATGTGACACAAATAAAAAGTTACTGAGGGAAAAAAAAGCTATAAACACAAGTTAGAATACTCAGAAACTTCCATTATAGTAGTAAACCCGTGTTTTACCAATTATTCATCACTGTAACTTCACAATATTAGCAGTGGGATACAGAAGTCAGTGCTACTGTCCACATTTTTGGTTCTGCAAAGTGTGCTTCTAATGAGTGCATAAACAACACATATGGCTACAAACACCTCTCACACACCTTGTTTTGTCAGAAATCCATTCCTCATTGATATCTTCATGCAACCTTGGCAAAATTCTCATCACTTCTCCAGTTCTTGTGCTCACTACAATGTTGCTTCCAAGTGCATCAAGAACATCAACCGACTCTACCTTCCTGTTTAGAACAAATAAACCATTTGCAGTTTCCTATATATAAGCAGCAACAGACTGCAGAATAAACAAACCAAAGATGTGCTTTAGGTTTAGCTTTAGGTAATATGCACATAAGAGCTTAGCTGCACAAGGTATTCGTATATCCTCAACAATTACTGAGTTAATGAACTTGAATTTTCCTTCATACACAATTTTTTTACTGAGCAATGAGCACACTTTACATGTCCAAGTCATTTTAGGGTAAATATCAGGGAGCAGTCTACCAACTGTAACATTCTTCCTTTTCTTGAATGAGTTGTGAGTCAGTAACAGAATTTGTGTTAAATTCAGTCTATGGAAAAGCATACAACAAAACCACAGAGAATAAAAATCAGAGAAAACCCTTGGTATCACAGATGGACATATGATAAGATAAAGTCTATGGCAGAGAAAGCTGCATGTGCAGTACGAGTTAAGATACACACCTTGTCTCCCATGGGCGTGCAGTAAAGGCATATGGCTTGGAGGTAAGAGCACCAACTGGGCAGATGTCAATAATATTTCCTGATAACTCAGACATGAACATCTTTTCAACGTAAGTACCAACTTGCATATCATTTCCTCTTCCAGTCGTTCCCAAGTCATCTACCCCTGCAACCTCACTAGCAAACCTGGTTGACGTGAAAAAGAATGAAAAACAAATCTGGAATGTACGACACCACCACCACAGCACCTTTTTTTAACCCATCTCATTTCCCTAAGATAAACATTAACCTTACACCTGAAATACACCAGTAAGAAGAAAACAGTAATTTAGATGCATTAGTCAGTGCCATCACATGCAGGACGGTACATCTGCTGAATTTTCATTCATATAGAGCTACAAAAATTAGGTTAGAGTTAAATAAAAAATCAGAGCTTTTTAGTGCTCATTGAATTTCACAGTCTGAGTCCAAGGTTAGTCCTGACCAACAAATTATTTCTAGAACTAGGCAGACAACTTGTATTTTTTTCAGTCTGGCTCAGGTTAACTGGTATTGAATCTCAGGACTACAGGACAGCATAAATATAGCTACCAGAGGCTGGCAAGAATAAATAAATCTTGCAACTATAGCCAAGGAAGTCACTTACTGTTTTAAAAATCTATTCTGACACTAACACCATGGGACCAGTTCTGCCCTGTAGAATTCTCATTTAATTTCCATGTTTTGACTTGCTCTATTTCCTGCATGACAGCTGTCTGGTAGCTCTGGGGAACCTGCTATCAGTCCCCACCAGAAATAAGATTCTTCAGTACAGCCACGAAGTTTAAAAATATCTGGCTGTCCCTTGTGGTGTTTCTTTCCCAAGTAACAATCTGATACAAATATGCCTGTTTGGTATGCTCTCTGGTGAAAAAGAAAATGACATTACCTGATACATCGAGTGCACTGTATACACCGAGTCATGATTGTCTTGACTAATGGGCCAATGTTCTTGTCCTCCACAGCACGTTTTCCCTCTCTAAATCTACTCCGATCACTGCCAAACATCATTGATTGATCCTAGAACAGATGACAGAAAACAGACACATCCAGGTGGCTGGAAAGCAGAGTCTTACCTAAGATAACAGTATTAATATGTAAATCTACACAACTTAATTGGATATTGTACCTGTAGATCACACTCTCCACCCTGATCACAGATAGGACAGTCCAGTGGGTGATTTGCCAGCAGGAACTCCATTACACCCTCTCTGTTGGGTTCAGGAATTAAAGTGAATGTTAACACTACATTATTTAGGAAACAGTACAACCAAGCAGCTATAAAAAGCTAAAGGAAAGGTACCTTGCTTTCCTGGACTTCTCAGAATTTGTCAGTATGTTCCAGCCCTTCATAACTGGCATGGCACAAGCAGCAACTGGCTGCAGTCATCATAAAAAGAAAGCAAAAACATAACATATTTCTTCTCAGTATGGACACAAGTAATTCAAGACTGAATATCAAAAGAATGCTTCAGCAATCTGCACAGGTTTCTTAATGCTGCTGAAGGCAGAGTTCGATATTGAAGTCAACTACTATTTTACAACAGAAATCAATGGTATGTGATGCACTAAAATATAAAATAGTAAGCAAATATAATGTCTACTTCAGCAGAACAAAACTGCAGACACTAATCACACAGCTGCAGTCATAAGGTATCTCTGTGTAACAGCAGCTGAAAATGTGCTGTTGAAGTCTAAATCACAGAACATTAAAATATATCTGACTGAAAATGCACAGCTATCATATGCTCATGTGCAGCAGCAAGTAATCCATAAGAATCTGAGAACTGACACCATGGTCCACTGGGGGAAAAGGGAAAAAACTTCTTCAAGACAGTAGATGACAACAATTTGTGTGCTACCAATAGTACAATTATTTGGAAGACTTAAAGTAGACTTTAAGCACAGCAGAAAATCACAATTCCTGTGAAGCACATAGAATACCTTAGGAGCTTTCTCTATTTCCACAAGACACATCCTACAGTTTCCAGCAACAGAGAGACGATCATGGTAACAAAAACGAGGAATCTGAACTCCAGCCTTTTCACAGGCCTAGAATGAATAACAAAAGGAAAAATTTACACTAGACCACTGCAGAGAGCACACTAATGCCTAAATATCCAAAGAATGAGAGATCTGTATTTTAAATAAGCAGTATGTACTTTCATATTCTAACTCATTATACCATGTCCCCATTTAATGACTTGTTAAAAAGAAGATCAGAAAGAGATCTACTTGCAATATTGAGTAAGGGCTGGGAAATCCAGATTACATTTCTTCCCACACTAAGAATAAAGGCAGCAATGGATCAGCACTCTGAATCCTAAGAACTAATAACCAAAAAGAAGAAATCTCTCATTTACCAGAGACACCACTTTAGTAACACACAAAATTATAAGGTTACACACAGTTCAGAGCTAGAACTTCAACCAGAATTGATCAACATCTGTTACTGCAATGCATAAATTTTTGCAGTTAGGGTTCACATTGCATGCATCGTCTTTCAGCCAACCATGGCAGATGCTTCTTTTTCAAACAGTGACTCCCCAAAGGACTTCTACTACATCAAATCACATCACAGTCAGTGAAAACATCCTTTAGAGAATTGCAAAAAACAACATGACATGGTTTGGGTTTTTTTGCTGTATAGAATATGCTGACAAGAAATGAGCCAGGGAGTCCAAAAAAAATTCAGCATGCCAGTCCTCACACCTGAAGTACTGTGGTTCCTGGGTTCACCAAAACAGGATGGCCATCTACAAACACCTCTATTTGGTTGCTGGCTGCTGTTGCTGTTGTACATCCTAAGAGACACAGAAAAAAAAAAAGAAAACAAAAATTTCAGTTAAAGCAAGATGCAAACCACCAGATCCCATGCTCCTTATCTTACAGTTATACAGTACTGTAACAATTCCAGTTCTAAAACCAGTGCAACAACAGTGCAACAAAGCACTCCAGAGCTCCAAAGTACCCATACACATCTTTCAGTAAACCAATGAAGCATACCTGAATTTTATCACTATCAATATGCATATGCATAAACTAGAGACACTTACCACACACTCTGGAGGACTTGGCAACCCCAACTAAGGTCCTGCGGACAGCAGGTAAGCGAAGCATGGTCCTTTGACAAGAAAGAAAACAGTACTGAGTTTTCATCAGTTCGAATGTTTGCTGATGGGTTTTTAACCGGCAGAGTAAAAACTTCTGCAGCAGTCGCAAAAAAGTGTCACGTTATGCTGCTTTCCTAAACTGCAAGATACAGTTAATTTCTCATAACCATCTATTCTTTATACATATCTGTCACCTTACATTATCGAAAAATTTTGGAGTACCAGGATCTCGAGGATGACCTGCTCCATCCTTCTTGGGAAAAGACGCTGAACGTCACGACGACGAACAGCAGGCAGGCCAGCTCAAGCTACTAACTCTGCAGGAGCTGCCAGGAGCAGGAAGGCCGCAGAGCCATCGAGAACCGGCGGCAGCTTCACTGCAATAGGACGGTGTTTACAGGGCAAAAGCACACAAGCGCTCCGCCGCCCTCCCGGGAGGCGGCTGCGGGCAGGAACCAAGCAGGCTCTCCGCCTGCCAGCGGGCCCCTGGGCACTCCGCCACAGCGCCGGTGGCGAAGGCACAGCCCGCGGCAGCGTCACCCGGCGCGGGGGTCACCTTGGAGGCGCCTCCACCGCATCCCTCTGACCGCGGACTACCGAGCACCACTGCCAGCCCCGCCACAGCGTCTGCCGTTACCTGGCGAGAGACGGGCGGCGGAGGTGCCTCGACCTTCCCCGCCGCTGCACTGGCTACCGTCCGCCTTGGCCTCTATGGCGGCTGCCTCGGGCTTTTCCGCCGCTCCCCACAGGCTCCTTCGGCAATCTCCGGAGAGAGCAGCCTCACCGACGTCTGTCGCTTACTGACGTACGAGTTCGGCAACCTTCGGAACTAAGCGCTTCGGGTGTTTCCGTCACGTTATCGGCGACCGGTAGCACTCGGCAATTTCCGCCCATCTCCCAGAGCCTTTTCGGCCACCGTTGGACACATCACCATCTGCAATTTCCGTCTCCCTCCGCTCAGGTCCGGAATGTTGGGCTGGGATGGGGAGGAGGGGATAACAGTACGAGGAACGTTACAATACCCTTTTACCCTGTAAAGCTTCCTGGACTTTATCACTAGCTTCATATTTATAACTGTGATCTTTTCTCACTCATCTAATGTCCAGTCCGCTGCGCGACTTGTGCTAGGCCTTCCAACCCGGGGGAACTACTTCGCAGGTCATTTTTGCGGATGGATACGGAGGCGGTCACTTAAGCGAGAGCTTCTGACTACTATATAAGGGGAACACAGGCGCTGCCGGACCTCTTTGCGCGGCGGTTGGGCTAGGGGTGAGGGCTGCGCGTGTGCCGCGCTGCTGCCGCCGCCGCCGCCGCCGCCATGGGCTTCGGGGACCTTAAGTCCGCCGCTGGCCTCCGGGTCCTCAATGACTTCCTGGCTGACAAGAGCTATATCGAGGGGTGAGAGGCGGTTGGGGGAGTTCTGGGGTCCGGGAGAGGCGAGCCTGGTCAGGCCGCGGTGAGGCTCGCTGGCGTAGCGGGAACCAGCAGTGGGCGGGAGCCGTGTTAGTGCGGGGGGAGGGTGGGGGGGGTGTCTTGAGAGCCTTGCATGCTTTGGTCCGCGGCAGCGGCCGCCGCGGAACCGCTGTGGGCGGCGCAGCGCGGAGCAGACCGAGTTGATGGGCTGCCTCAGCGTGTCGGCGTTACCCACCCTGGCGGCCTTAGCGCACTTACCGCGGCGCTCGGCGCTAGGCCTAGCAGCAGCGTGGCGAGCTCACTGGGTTGCTGCTGTGGCGCGGCCGACCGTGTTTGACGGCTGTAACTTCTTCACGTGTTCCTTCGTGCACCGTGGAAGGGGGCTAACTTCGGCTTGTTCTCCACAGGTACGTCCCTTCTCAGGCTGATATAGCAGTCTTTGAAGCAATCGCTGCCCCTCCTCCTGCAGACTTATATCATGCTCTTCGGTGGTACAATCATATTAAGTCGTACGAAAAGCAAAAGGCAAGGTATGGTTAAACTGCGAATCTGGATTGTGTGTGTAAACTGGCCTGTGAAGTTTGGGTTTTTTTTGTTCCTTCGAGTTCGTACAATCACTGCTTTTCACTGGTACCGTGTTGCTTTTTATGCTGTTGGAACACGAAGAACTCTAGAAGCAGAGCTGTCCTCTACTGTCAGGACATTCGCTTCTCATTTGAAATGTAAGCAACTTGATTCAGGGTCTGGTCAGTTGCTGACATTTTTGATAAAGCTTATAGGAAAAGCTTTATTTTTTTTTTAATTGCATCTTTTGTGTACGTAGTGCTGAAAGCTGGAAGTTACTTGTCATTAATCGACCCAATAAAGGCAGCAGTGAAGTGGATTATAAAGTAGTATAGGAGTCTTTAAATATACAGTATGTAGATATTAAAAAAGGAAAATGATTGCTTTACATTTTTAGTCACAGGAAGATAAAATCTGTGGTTTGCAGTACAGAAGCACATATAAAGGTGGGGAAATATGAAACTTTTTTTTTCTTTTTTAGCGATATTAGTGTTCATGAAAGGTGCTGTATTGACATCCATGGAGACTGCAGGCCTCTCTGAAAAGGTACAACATAGGACCATAGGTGGTGTCTATGCTGCCACCTCTACGTGCCTCAGTCCTGTTTGGAAGGATCTCTTGCAAAGTTGGGTGGCTCAGTCACTAGTCTGTTTCCAGAACTCTTAAAATGTTAAACGCTGCTTCATAAAGTCCACTCTGGAAACTAAAAATAGTCTTACGACTCTTCTAACAGCAATTCACAGTGGCAATAGAACTACAGGGTTGTTCTAAGATGGTGGAATTATATGATTTGTAGGAGTGTTAAGGGAATCTTGGTCTAGCTTTTCAGAGTAAAGCCTCTGCTGATTTTCAGGGTCACAGGATTAGTCATATTGCAGCAACCTGCTTCCTGTCACCATTAGTTCTTAAACAAAAATACTTTTAGGAAAGTGCTACCAAGAAGTTGATGACTCTTCCTGCACAGAATGTAATGCAGGTAAATGATTCCAAGAAAGACTTTCTTTTCTCTAGCCATGCACCTGGGTGGACTAGCAGTGTTGGGCAGGATCATGTCATCTTAGATGAACAGTCACTGAGTATGGGATTTGCCGTAGTCTCAAGTAGTATGTTGGGAGCATTGGGGATTGCCTTTGGGGAGGTCCTGTTTTCAGATAGTGGGAATTAGAGATTTATTTTTTGTTTAGCATAGCATTTTTACTTTGAAAGCACTTGTAGGTTTCATGACACATTACCAGTATTTATATTGATATTTGGGTAGATCCCTAAATCTGCTCTTTTCTTTCAGCTTGCCAGGAGTAAAGAAGGCTTTGGCGAAGTATGGCCCTGCTGATGTTGAGGACACAACAGATGCAGCCGCAGATAGCAAAAATGATGATGACATTGATCTTTTTGGCTCTGATGATGAGGAGGTATTTGTGACCATTTTGTATTATAGTTGGGTGGGGCTCTTTTATAAGTGGAGTTATGTAGACTTTTGCCTTAATAACTATCACTTAAGTTTATGACCTTGATACCGTAGCCAACTGTGAACTCTGCAGCTGTCTGCAGAACAGAAGAGCTTGGCAGGTGAAAACTCAGAGATAGAAAGGCACGTGTTGCATTGAAGTGAATTGTTTAATTTTGACTGGTTACATGATGAATAAAACAAAAAATCACCATCTTTCGGCTGATGATTGTGATGAGTTGTTTTTGCCTGAGCAGACACCAGTCAATTTGGTAATGCTTTAAAGATGTGGAGTTTTGGTGCTCTTGTGTAACTTTAGATTTCTCTCTTAGGAAAGTGAAGAAGCAAAGAAGCTGAGAGAAGAACGCCTGGCCCAATATGAGTCAAAGAAGTCCAAAAGTATGTCTACTAAGAGCTTGTCTCTTACACTTGGGTTAACTTTCATGCATTAGAGCAGGATGTCTAGAAATACAAATTAACTGAAATTTATAAAATTGAATGGAATGAGATAAGAATAATTAGCTTCATTTGAATTCCTTCTGAGCTTAGCCTTTCCTGTAGTAAATGGGGACCTTAAAAAGTGTCAACCTACAGCTGAGCTTTCTATATAAATAGAGGTAACACCAGGATTTTTGTTGAAGCTTTAGAGAAAAGGCTGCAGTATGCAAGTCTCTCCACAGCTACTGGTCTGGAACTGTTCAGAACTGTAGCAGTTGCAGTATTCCCTCTGTGGAAAATAAACTGTTACACAGCATTAAGCTCCTTGTCAGATCCTCTGACAAGGGCTTCCTATGTAACAAACAATTCTATCTTAAAGTTTCTGTAGCGAGACATCTCGAATGTTGGTACATGCATAGCTTATGAAATAAATGTAGGCACAAGAGATCTGTCACAGCTATGTGAGGAGGTTCATGAGGGTTTGATTATTTCTAGCTTTTAATGTTGGTTTTATTCCCCCAGAACCAGCTGTTATTGCCAAGTCATCAATCTTGCTTGATGTAAAGCCTTGGGATGATGAGACTGACATGGCCAAGCTAGAGGAATGTGTTCGAAGCATTCAAGCAGATGGCTTGGTCTGGGGATCTTGTAAGTAGAACATTTAAAAGCAGGGAGAGGGAGGAAATACAGAGTCTCTTAAGTTAGTATATGAACAGGTAGACTTGTGGTCAGTATTTGCTGATCTGTAAAAATGTGGGTATCTAAAACAGTGCAGAAACTGAAATACTATGGGACTTCAGTATCAACATACTCAAAAAGGTGTACTTGATGCAGCAAGCAAGTCTTAGAACTTGGGCTCTGCTGTCCTGCGTGGTCCCTAAGCAGTTCTGATGCAGTAAGCAAATGCCTGTATACACACAGCACAGCATTGGGGGAGGGACCACAGGAAAAAAATAAACTTTTGACCATGCTGTAATGAATGCTCAGCAGTCTGTAATATGGAACATGCTATATTTGTTCATAAAACTGCAGGTTGACTTTGGTTAATTCAATGTTAGGTCTGTGTTTTGAAGAGGTAACACCAGTTAAGGAGTACTAAATGCTTTGCTTTTTTCATTTCTTTTTTTTTTCTCCAGCCAAGCTAGTACCAGTTGGTTATGGTATCAAAAAGCTTCAGATCCAGTGTGTTGTTGAAGATGATAAAGTTGGAACAGATATGCTGGAAGAGAGAATAACAGCTTTTGAGGATTATGTACAATCAATGGATGTAGCTGCTTTCAATAAGATTTGAGTCTTGATACATCTAGAATAAATGTAATTGCAAAACTTGGGCTGTGTTTGTGGGCAATTTGAAACGGTGTATTCCAACTCATAGATGTGAAATCTGGTTGAAGGGTAAAGCAGAAGCTAAAACTGAATTTCAGGTTTGCTCTAACACTCACTGTAGTATCCAAGAGCACAAGCAAAGGAAATAAAAAGCTTGTGTTTATCATGAATCCAGCTTTGAAAATCTGAAATGATCTTCGCTCCATTTATTGGGTGATTTCTCATTCCTGTGGAAGGTAGGGATGGTTTTAAGGGAAAAGCATGCAGAGTGCAAGTTAAAGATGGTGACTAACCAAATAGATCATGGCTTTTGCGGCAAGCTAAGACTTTGTTTCATGGAGGGAGTGGAGATGCGGGTAAGTGCAGTGCACTGGAGATGACAGGATAGTGAAACAGTTTTTATTGTATCTGAGTCTACTGTGGTACTTTCTCATCTCGTGTGTACTTGATGCTTTTCCTGAGAGATGTAAAAATGTTTGCAATGAAATTATTTCAAATTATTTTTTCTGGGGCTCTTTAATTAGCACAGCAAATAACGGTGCTGCTGAAAACTGCTTTTATATTCTAATGTGCTTGTGCATCCTGTGCCTGCAATAGCCTGGGCCGGAGGGTATGAAAGGTGCTATGAAGGCAAGAGGCCACCAGGGGGCAGTAGGCACCTTCCACAAGGGCTCTTAAGGCGCTGCCTGAGCATCGGCGAGTGCAAAGACTGCAGGCTTCAGCTAATGCACATGGGTCATTTACTTGAAAAGTAGGCTCCAGGCGAAAACGAAGAAGAGGCAGAGAGAATAATTAACATCACTTTGAGTGGATTGTGTGGCTCCAGGTTGATTTCTAGCTTGAGTTTTGTGTTTTGTTTTTTTTGAAGATAACCTGTCAGAAATTAATTGTTCTCAAGAAACCTATCCATAGGACTGGTAGAAATATAAAAACTGTCAGTTGGGAAGCTTCTAGACATATTTCTAAGACTTCTATTGAGCTGAGAGAATTGTGACCATGAAATGTGTTGATCACTGAAACTAATGTGCTGTGCTGAAGCCTGAGAGAGCAGCTAAAACAATTTTGGGCTTTTTTTTTCCACACAGCCTATGTGCCATTCGTGCAGTAGCTTCTGCTTTGTTTAAAGGTCTGCCAATTTCAGATTTATATAACAGCTTTTGGTTTATAATTTGTCTCAAGGAAAAAACCTGCCTGACAGGTTTAAAATACCTTCCATAAACTTAACTTCTAAAGGATTAGGTCCATCCTGTGTTATAAATGCACAGTACCCTTTCTGTGGCAGTTTCCTAGCTATCACTTAGGCAAAATCACATAGCTTGGTTTTTCTAATTGTGTTAAAATGCATGTGCCATAACAGAACATGAAAGCTTTTGCCACAAAAATGACATTATCCTTGGCCGTCACCATTTCTGACCTCCCATTCAGTATGCTTATTGCCTTTAAACTCTCCTGATCTGGAAATCTGCTCCAAGTGGATTAAATGGGTTTGTAGATTTATAACTGCTAAAAGAGTGCTGCGAGCCCTCTGACCCAACAAACTGGATTTGTGTTTTTCATGCAATTTCTATTTTGCTGAAGTTAGGAGACTGTTGCACAGAAAGAAAACAGTAGTCTTCCTAGTTAAAAAATCTGTGGGTACGTGGGCAAGACCACAGATCCCTACATTGGAGGAGTCCAGGTATCTGCTGGCATATTACTGTATCATGTCTGAAAAAATCAACATGTTAGTGTAATAAGACTCTTCTCTCACAAGTATATCCCACAATGAAGATCAGCAGAGCTGTTCTTTAATTATGTGATACATGGGAATACTGGGGAAGCCAATTCAATGGAGGTACTGGTTACAAACTGGTCAACATTGCAACCTTCAGAAGTACAAACTTCAGGAAGCGGATAATAGAAATAAAATGCCAATAGCTATTGCTGAATGGGTGGCTCATCATAGAATTGTTTGCTATGAAAGTGGTGTGTGGGTTTTTTTGGGATTTGTTTGGTTTCAATAGTGTCTTATAGCATAAGATAGAACCCTTTCATCTGTTTTGGGTTGGGTTTTTTTTCCCCCCGTTGGGGTGAGTGGAACAAATGTTCCTCAGTCAAAGCAGCCTGGAACTGTTTTGAATACTCTTTGGAAAAAGAAATTCAGAGTTACATTTTGTTTGGGTAACCTCTATTGATCTTGCAGGTAATTCTGTAACTGATCTTAGTGTGAATGAGGCAGGAGTTAAAATTGCAAAATAGTTAATCCATTCTGTTCATAGACCAGGGCTGAGTTTGGCCTTCCTTGTTTCTGTTCCTTTATCTGCTTCAGAGGAAGCTTTCTGCTAATGTATGTAAGACAGCATATATATATTCCCCCTATTGAAAAATCAATGTAGTAACATCTGCTTACAGAGCTCACATACAGGATGGCCTACATAAATCTTCATTCCTGCCCTAGAAGGAGTCAGGGCTTCCTTTTACCTTTCAAAATCTTTGGGAAAGAGTTGTTTCAGAAAGGGACAGTCACTGCATGTTGCTGAGAAAAGCAAACAAATGCACCTTTTGGAAACAACAAAAATTTAATACTTTACTTGCAGTACAATCAGGAGAGCAGGTCTAAATATATCATTCTTACTTTGAAGGATGCTAGGAAACACATGAAGAAAACCTGCAATACATTTGGCTTAGGCACACTGAGCAGCACAATGCTAACATAAAATGACTTGTCACCTAGCAGGCAACAAATGAATGGAAAGAGTGCTGTTTAACAACATACTCAAAGCCAAATACACTGAAATTCCACTGACCCTCTCTGATACTCCCAAGCCCTGAAGCCAGAGCTCAAAGAAACAGTTACCACAGACTGTTTCTATGTGTACAGCTACAAATACTGAATGGGTATATGCATATATTATACAAAAGCAAATATATTTACATATAAGGCACCAATTACAGTGTAAATGCTACTTAAGTGTGTTGGCAGGCTGTGGAAACTAACTAGATCATCTGAAAGGCAGCTTTATTCTATATACCTACACCAATAACAAGTGGTATTGCATCAGAAACTGGTCTACTCCACTCAACACATATGTGCAGTGGTGTATGTGTAATTCTACAGCAAGCAACAAGCTGGAACAGAATAAAACACAACTGGAACTACTTAATGTTTCTTAGGGGAGTGGACACCACGTCCCGGAGTGCTGGAATTCCTGCACTGTCTTGCCTCTCATTTGGCAAAGAAGTTCAGATTTGGCTGTAGACTTGTAGCAGAATATTGTGGATTTTGCTCTCTTCCATTTTTGAAGATTACTGTTAAGGCAAACAAATTTTTTTTTCTTCACCTTTGTTTCACAGAGCAACCAATACTCATCAATGTCTTGCAGCTTGAAAATTCAAACATGGGCAAAGAACAAGTGTGATAAGGAGCCTTGAATCTCACCTTCTGTATGAAACATTTCAACTCATTCTTTGTACCTTTCTAACGAGCCTAAGACCTTTATGAAACATCTGCTGAGTATTTTGCAGCCAAGTGGTGATAAAAGCATTAGGATAAGTGACCAGAACACAGCATCTCCTGTCTTACCTTTTAATGCAAGATAAAGAACAGTTGGAGAAAACAGATTTTTATCTCCATCATTTTCATTTTTCAACGAGCAAAAGCAGCAGTTCTGTGTTCACTCTCTCGGGATTCTTCTCCAGCTGCAGAATGGAGCCGCCAATAGCTTCACTTAGCTGGGATGTAGCCAGATGATTCCTACTTAAGGCAACCCTAGACAATCGGATTTATGACCCATTGCTGTATGGCCACAACTTCTTGGATGACAGTGCCTCAATCATGAATGTTATCAGTGATGGCAATGAGTACTTGTATTATGTGCTCTTTTGCTATCAGTGAGGTACAGAACCACAAGAGAACAACAGCATTTCAATAACATTCCTGACCAAAACCCCAGTTAGAGCAATTCCACCTAAAATAATGGTTTGCAGTTCAGGCTGTGTGCACACTGCAAATGCACCACACCCAAATGACATGTCCTTTAAAAACCTTTCAAGGAAAGCAGCAAGTGCAAGTAAGGCAGCTGTTTATGTGAAATTATACATGCAAAGATGCATATCTGACTGGCAGATAAAAAGTCAAGAATGTCTCCAGATCTCCTGTCAGATAATTTGGAGAGGGATAGTGACAAGAACATTCACTGAGCAGTTTCACAATGGTGCACAGGTGCATGGGTGTTGTCCGAGCTCCAGAGCTGCTCACTGACAGTTCCTGAACGACTCACCTCCCACAGCGCCGATTTTAGCACCTCAGAGACTGTTGTCTTGACCTGGGCCTGGAATTTTTTGCTAATTAGAACATAGAGGATGGGATTGAGGCAACTGTTGATGAAACCAAGGCCAGTGGAGAGGGGAATGCCATCCTGTAGTAAGTCATGCAGATTTACATCGTGGTGAGCAGACAGCTCCACAATGCTGAATATGTGATATGGTGTCCAGCAAACAAAAAAAGCTACAACTACAGCAATGATGGTCCAGAAAAGCCTGCTAGAAGTCAATACAGTTCTCCTCTTCACTTTGACAATCAGCAATGAGTAGCAGATGACCATGGTCACGAGAGGAAAGAGGTAACCAAATGCAAGCCTCACCCAAATGAGAATGTGATGTGTCAGCAAAATAAGCTCTCTGTCGTGCACGTGGAAGTTGTTGTAGCAAATGGTGACATTGTTGAGAACTGTAGCTGTGTCTCTGAAGTACAAGGCAGGACCACCTATAATTGCAGCTGACATCCAAATGATCCCACTAAGAATGAGGGTGTTCCTCACAGTCCGGTACTTGTAGGAAAAGACTGGGTGGACCAGGCGGATATAGCGGTCAAGGCTGATAAATGTCAGGAAGAAAACACTGGCAAACATATTAAGTAGTGCAATGAATGAGTTCATTTTGCAGAGCCACTTCCCAAAAGGCCAGTGGAAGCCCATGGCCACATACGTAATATAGAGAGGCAGGAAGAGAACAAAAATGAAATCTGCAACAGCCAGGTTGAGGAACCAGAGTGTAGAAACAGATTTGTCCCACTTAAAGCCCATAAACCAGATCACAATGGCATTACCTGGCACTCCCAGCAGAAATGCCACACTGTAAAAGGAAAGGGAAATGATATGGGCAATGCTGAGGGAGGACTGGGGTGATTCATCTTCCTCAGGCAGGTCATAGAAATAGGAGTAGTTCTCGAAGTCTTCAAATGTCATGTTGCACAGCTGCTTTCTGAGGAAGAAAAGAAATGGAACGGTCAAAGAAGAAATGTTTTATAGCACTGCACATAGTAACTTGCAATTCCCTTAAGTTCTTGGTCATAAAACCTCCCTTCAAAACATTTACTTAGTTTCACACATTAATCAGTTTTTACCTGTCAACTGCTAGCACAAAGCCTGTGCAGTATTTTGGCCAGGAACATATCAAGAAATGTTCTGAAATCTTCAGAACTGCTTTCTTTGCATTTATTTCTCAAGACAGTGCAGATAAATTTCTGGGAGAAGAGATGCAAAGTTTTACTGGAGTGTGATTTTTCTATTCTAGTTTGGTTTCATACTTTACTGTCCTGTTCCTGTTTGAAGCAAGTTGTATAGATTATCTGTCAGAACTCAGAGAAGCATCAGGCATCTATGTAGGCAAAAAAACAAAAGTGCAGTTAAAGTGCCAGGAAGTCACCTTTCATAAAATTCCTATACACAGAGAGAGACACCTCTCAAATTATAGTTAACAAAATCATAGACAGTGATTTCTTCACAGCTAGAGATTCATGGGTTTATTTCTCCCTATCACATATCTATCTCTGTACCAAGGAATGCTGATTTTTCAGAGGCATTCATTCCATTAGACTCACTTAACGCTGCAAAGGATGCAGAGAAGGAAACATACAGGATGTATTTCAGGGACAATACATATGATTGTGGTATTCTCCCATAGTAAGCTGAGAAACAGGTAACAGATGAAATACAACAAAGTTTCTTGGGAGATTAAGACACTACAAGAGCTACAGAACATATGCCTGTCCTTTTTTTTTAAGACAGAATGAAAGTCACAGTTTTCTTCTGTGGCAAAAGCTTCTGGAACTTAAAACTGTGATTTTTCACATAGGAATTTTCTTCCCAAGCTCCAGAGGAAAAGTGTGGGAAGGAGAGAAAGGGTGGAGAAAAAGAAAATATAAATCAAAAGGAAAAACCTATAATGGAAGAAATTAATGGGAAAGCAGATAGCAAAGAGAGACTGAACATGAAAAAACAAAGTTTTGAGGTCCTTCTACAGTACTGACAAAGCTGCAGGAGGGCACAGATGGCCACAGTCTGACAACAGTATCTGCCATGCTTAAAACAAATATTCTGCTAAATTCTGTTATCATTTAAAGCTATCTTGTCTGGCTGGACTCAGCCACCCTGAAAGCCCATCCCTGAGACCCCATTAGCTGTGTTACAGACAAGCTCGCTGGTACACTTCTGAGCACCAGCTCCACTCAGAAACTGAAAACCAGCACTCACTTCTGTAACTCAGCCCTGCATTCCTGCCATTCCATTAATGCTAAGGACAACAGGAGAGGGGTCTCCAGAGTCCACTGCTGCAGAACAACATCTTCATGTACAGACCTTTCCTCCAAAAGAGTACTTGCTTACTGTGAAAGGGTTGGGATTACTCACTCGAGTGAAGCAATGGGAGTGCACACGCTTTGGCAGGATTACGTTTCTCATTTGTAGATGGATAGGTAAAGGGGGAAAGGAAGTTGTATAATTTTACATCTCTTCATAAAAAACATGTAATGAGTGAAGACAGCTTGTTCTGTCAAGAAGCTATGGTAATATTTGCCCTTCATAATTTACATCAGGCTGAAGGAATGTTATTTGGTTTGCTGTCCTGATAAAATGATACTTACTGGGCTGCATTTATATAATTGCATGCCTCTTGGGGGCAGACTCTGCATCAAATACCAGTACCACCCATCTGAGTAATTTTTTTTCAGATAGCTTAACAGCTGCTGAGAAACAGTATAAACAAGGAGCAGTACCACTAACATCTGGAATAACATTACATTCGGACAGTTTCAGAGGACAGTCATGCTAAGAAGTGGATTTTTAAGGATCTTTGCCTATAGCTGCAAATCAAATTTATGCAATTAAAAAAATAATCCCCAAAGTATGTAAGTTTTCAGGTTCTTGCTAATCAACATCCTACATTCCAGTCATTCATCAATTTTGCTTTTAAGTTTCTGAAGAGCTGGCACAACACAATAATACTTGGATTAAAAAATTTCCTCCATTTCCTCCCAACCCTTCCCCCCACCCCCAATTATGCTAAAAAACAACCCAGATATAATGACAATAGCAAACATTTGCCTACTGTCCAACAATATTAATTTTATATTTAGAATTTCAAATATTATGTACAGCAGAGAAAGCAAACATACCTAAATAAATGCCAAATATTTATCAAACCTCCTATGGCTTAAAACTCCTTCCTGAAAAATCATACCTGTTGAATGCAATTTTGTTCCCAAGACCATATTTCTCCTGATCTCTAACTCCTACTCTTCCAATGGAGTAACTCTTTAGAAGCAGGGGCAAAAAGGCAAGAGGAACATTTCTTATCATTGCTCTCAGGGCACAGATGCTGAAACTAGATGCTATGGCTAGGACTTAGCAAAGACCAACAATTACATCTGCAAAGACCAGAAACTTCAACCTTTGACATCTACATATATGAAGGACTTCTACAATAGGACTCAACGGTGTTAAGCCCTGCCCTAAAACAGACAAACAAAAGAGAACTGTCGGTGAAGCCATATTGGTTTACGACAGTGAGGACTGAGATTTTTGCATCTGGGCTAACTGTTAACCCAACATTCAAGCAGGGATGTTTCTTTGTGTTCATGAAACATGTGGTCTTGAACACATGAGTTTGGGTGTTATTTTTTAACGAACCTTCAGGGTTAGATCTATCTTGCAGTTCAAGTACATGCCCTGAAAGTGAAGAAATTTAGTTCAATTCCTCATTCTGTCACTGATTTTCAGTATGATCTCTGACAAATGGTCTTATTTCCAGGCCTTCACAAACCTGTCTGCAGAGACTGAGTAGAGAAAATGAGACTTTTGCCAACAGTTTCTGCTGGGCTTTCAGGACAATTCTAGAAAAGGGCAAGGAAGGTTTGGCGCAGTTCACTCTCTCAGTCCCTGCCGCTCCATGGCTGCAAAAAAGAGCCAGAGGAAGGAAAATATTTTTCATTAAACAGGAAAGTGTGGTTAGAGGCCTGGCAGCAGAACTTGGGAGCAACCACAGATTACAAAATAGAGTTGTGTTGCATGTGGATGAATACAACTAAGTTTAGGCTTCATCCTGTTGGTTTTCTTTAAAATAGTGAAGAGCCTGTCCAAAGGATGTGCTCAACATTGTTTCAATGGAGTCTGTTCCAGTTTGCTGAGGTTACAAGCAGCTCTGAAAACTCAGCCTCCTTGGTTCAGCTGCTTAATTATAAGCAAGTATGTTTCATAATGTTTGACCAGGACATTTTATTACTTGTCTACCCCCTTCTGTAAAGCAGAAGTTAATTGCTAAATGAGCTCATAAGAATATCACAGGGTGGCACTTGGTGCTAGTACCTTTTAGATCTTGGGACAAAACCCAGGATTACCAAGAAATATTACAGATCACTTGGAAGTATTTCTAAATTACAAAGCCCTAGAACTGCTGGGAAGAGCCTTCACCATGTGCTACATAAACTGCCTTTCTCTGAATTTCAGCAGAGAATTACAGAATCAGATATCAGTTGACACATGCATAGCTTTTTACTACAAACATGTAGAGTTTTCTCTGTCACCATCACCATATTTCAAAAAGTGGAGCCATAATGACAACGTGGACAAATGATTGGATCTGCTTAAAAGAGAACAGCTTTTGTTACACTAAGAATAGCCTTACAGTTTTGACATCAGACCAGTACTTTGGACTCTGTTCATGGCTGTGACACATGCATCCTGTTCAACCAGGGGAAGTCGCTTGACCTCTCCATGCCTCAACCCTGAGGTCAGTGGAATGGCTTTGGAATTAAATTACTTTGGGTTTTCAGTCTAAAATAGGAGAAAACAAACAAAAGGGTTGCAATTTTCACTCACTTCGCTCTTCCTGGGGCTTCAAAGTTCTCTGGACACCATGCAAGTTACAATCCAACTTAATTACACTGGTAGTTTATGCCACACGTTTGGGCTACTGCCCACACAACTTCTCTCTCCCATTTGGTCCTCATTACTTAGGAAATTAACAGATAGGTCCAAGGGAAGAGTTCATGCACTGTCTATGTTAGTTAAAAGTTAAATATTTGAGTAGTAGTCAAAAAATCTATTTGTTCAGTATGATAAACAGTACTCAGAGCCTCCAGACAGCTAAATTGATTTCAAAGGTCACAACAGTGGGTCCTGACAATGGGAAAACTATAGTTTGTGAAGTTGGCTGTCTCAGCAGTTAAACTCATAGTGAGAATATATTACACAAGCTATCCTTTATGAATATTCTGAGCGTATCACATTCCACATGTCTGATCTACAGCTAAAGGAAAGATTCATTGACTGACTCGCTTCAATTTTTTTTATATGAGAGAGTCAAATGTGAGAGTACAATTAGTTTCTGAAAAGGCCACCTCAAGTCTGCTTGTCATACTGTTTCTCAGCAAGTTTTTCTGGATATTGAATCAATTTGAGAGTCCAAAAAACAAACAAACAAACCAACCAACCCTACATTCCAATAATGTGAGGTGCTAAGTTATCAATTTATCTAGCTTCAAAAGCATAAACACGAAATTCACCCTCTTAGTTTATCTGTGAAGTTCAAAATACAGAAAACTAAGCAAGTTTGCTAGAGGTGTAAATATTGCTGGCAAGTATTTTACAAAGACATAGGTCCCAAAATTCGCCAAGAATACTGATGAGATTACAAACTGTCATGGACTCTCATTTCTCCCTCAAAAGAGCAAAGCAAAGCTGACCACTTGCCTTCGTGTAGAAACATTGCCGTAGCTGGATACAAAACTAAATCATAGCTATGCTAGAACTTAAGCCTAAAGCTGGACCTGTAGACAAAACGACTATGAAGCAAGTATTCTGAGCTATTACGCACAAATGCAGAACCAAGGTTTGTATGCATGTTTTCTCTTTCCCAGACACATACACAAATGCCTTTGTCCTGACTATTGTTTTAATGGTCATTAGACATATGATAACAAACTGACTTTGCTAGACTTCCTGAATTCAACAACTAGAATAGGTCATAACAGATATTTTATCTATCTGGAAATATTCACAAGCCACAGCATAGATGTATTTGTTTTAGCAGGTGAGACAAGTATACAAAACCCCAACATTATCCATTACATCTCTCAGTGAAGCAGGGTTAGAAATGTATACACAATGTACTAGACAGTCATCTAAGATTTATGCCAAAAACAGCTTTCCTTGAGCAAGGCCAAACATGACCCTGTTAGTCATAACACACCACTTAATCTGTGGTATTGAAGTCATCTGACCAGATAATGGCCTCAGAACATTTTACTCAAAGTGAGTGTTAGAGCAGGATTAGCAAGCCTTTACAGAGCAGATCTGGTTAATATCAGTAAAGCAATGATGCCAGATCAGCACTTTTGCCACCACAGAAATGCTGAATGACAAATGGAACCCTCAATGGCATACCTACATAATGCTGCTGTAACACTAAAAGTATCTATGGTAGGTCTGGGCTGATCATAACAAATCATCCAGACAACTACTGCAACTGAGCAGTATATCAGTTCCACAATCAGATCACTCATGAATGCCTGCAACCAGCAACTGTGTATTATCAAATGTGTTTTATTTTCATGCTGATCCCAAGCACCAAGACTTCCAACCTTGATGAAGACAAAGAAGTCCAAATGTCCTCAAGATATGCACTGGGGCAGGGGCAATCAGTCACTGTGTAGTCAGCACTTACTCTGACTTTCTTTCCTTAATACAGCTATGTACTTTTTAATGTTCTTCTTCAACATAACGAGTTGCAGTAACCACTGCAAGTCTACCAGGTTACCACAAAAGTACATCAGAGTAAAAAAAGAAATCCAGATTTTATCTGTGAAACACTTAATTGGTCCCATTCAGCAGGAAAAAAAAATAAAAATAATAAAATAAAATTACAATCTAAACATCCTTACAAGTAGGTAAAATCAGAAGTTGATGTAAACAGTGACCCTTGAAATCAAAAATATAGTCTTATACTGTATAGGTCTGCATACAATCATGGAATCAACCAGATTGGAAGAGACCTCCAAGATCAGCCAGTCCAACCTATCACCCAGCCCTGTCCAATCAACTAGACCATGGCACTAGGTGCCCCATCCAGTCTTTTCTTGAACACCTCCAGGGACAGCACTGCTGAAGTATTTACATAACCAGCCATGACATCTCAATATTCATAACTATCAATGAAAGCAGGCTCCAGTGAGAAGTATCATCAGTCTAGCTTACAGGCAAGAAGGCTGAGAATGGCCTACAGGAAATCTCTGATCAAATGAAGTGCTAAATCTGGAGTCCCTGCCCAGTGGCTGAACCACAATCCTATTCTGCTTTCTTGGACGTAACACTGTCACCTCATTCATGATGGAGCAGAGAAGCCACAGCTTCACCTCTGGAAGACCTGCTTTCTGAAGAAAGGCTCTCCCCTGGAGCACCTTGTAGAAGCCAGCACCTACCCAGGCAGCTCTTGCAGATTGTGGTCTGTTTCCTCTACTCTGAAAAGATAAAGAACCTGTATCTCCATCATTTGCTTGCCATATACATCACACTGTCTCTACAGGCTGCCCAGGACGTACCACAGCACCACTACACACACCTCTCAGATGACAAAGGCCAGCAGGTACACCGTATATCATACTGTCTGTGTCTTCACCATGTGAGATATGCACACCCATGAAGTACCTTTCTAAGGAAGTTTGACATGGTTTTTACTCCTCCACAAACACCATCAGTATTTTCTCCAACTACAAGCCACCATCATAACTACATTACCTAGAGTAATGGAGATACCTGATATAATATTTTAAGTGCCTCAGTTTCCCAATGGCTCGGTTGTAAAGATAATGAATGCTTGTATTTCTAGTAAAGCATGCCTTTTTGTGGTTTTATTGCAAAAAGAATTTGGATTTTTTACTTTGCAACTGTTCCATATATTTTGGCTAGCATTCATATGATCATTACATGATCATGCAGCTCTGGTTGGTTATGTGAACAGTTGTACACATGCTTTAAGCACAACTCCCTCCCAGCAGGAAGTAGCCAAGCAAGAGCAGAGAATAAGGAGCAAATGCAGAGATTTCTTTCACACTGCCAACTGCTGTCTCAGTAGACTAAGGCAAATTAAACATATACAAGGCAACAATCATAATAAAGTTACTGCAGCACAATAAGTCACTACAGAAAAAAAATTAACCCTCTCAAAAAGATACAAAATCTTTGTTGAGTAATAGCTAAAAAATAGTTTACAATCTGTTATACTTAGTCCTTTTAATAAGAGTTAAGAACTAAGTCCAGAAATTCAGCAATACAACTTATTCTTCATATATGCCTTCATACATCCAATTCTATTTCACACATTCTAACAGTGTGCTTGGTTAGGTACTGCCCTCTAAATCAATTTCTGTTCTTCTCGGTTTCTTCTACTGCTCATTAAATCTGCATCAGCAGTTTCTTCTTGTAATACTGCTATGGTTATATTACTCTTGCCACAATTTTGCACGGGTCTGTCAGAACATCCAGTTCCAAAATATGATTAGTATATACCCAAAACATTACAGTTGCTAAGATAAAATACTTCATTTTGTCATCACAGTCCATACACTAGGATCACAGTGTACAGTAGATTAAGCATATCTACTTCTCTATTACTGTTACTCTAATATTCCGACTCATACAATGTCAACTCTTTTATTTACTTTAAGATAGAGTTTAAAATAAGCACTGCCTGTATTCCTGAAAAAGTGAAAATTCACATTGTTAATACAGTTTCAGGAGGGCTGGATAATTATCTGTCTCCCTAATACAGCATTGCAAACACTCCCTAGCACCGGTAAGAACAGATAGTGTCTATGACATAGGTGTTAAATTAAGAGCTTGGAAATACTGGTTTTACAGGCTTTACCTTAGCAAATCACTTCTCACCAGATGCCACCAGATCTGGTACAACACCTTCAGTTAAGAGTTTAGGACCCAAACAATAGGTTACTCAGTCTTTTTTAATGGCCAATGGTTCTTAGCAGTTCTGAAACACCTCATTAAAATGATGTGGGGCTGAGATGACTAAAAGAGGATCACTAGAACAAAGGAAAAGTAGAGTAGAAAGTGGTATTACATTGTTTAGGACTTACTACTACTCACTTTATCTCATATAGAAGGCTTCAGAAGAAAACAAAACTTCTGCACCGGGTTCATACTTGCTGAAGGAAACATGTTGGGAAAGTACCCAAAGGCCTCAGCCTTTTAGATCAAAGCCACACTCTATCTAGGCACTAGAAGCCATGAGAGATAATTTCTGCCTTGTTTATAATTAAACAGAACAAACAGACAGATGAAAAGTTGGGAAAGGAACAGAAGCGTCTTGCTCAAAGCCAAACAGCAGATTCAAAGTTGGAAGCAGAATTCAGGCCCTGCCAAAAGAATGTAGAGCTGTAGAGAGGGGAAAAGTGCTGGCTTCTCATACTTGTGCCTTATGATTCTTTGCAAAGTATCAAAAAGAGACAAGACAGCTTGGGCTGTGTAAAAGAAATAGGAGAAGGATCTAAGTTCTTTCCTAGCTAATGTCCCTGGTGAGGATTGAGGACTTTTAGACAGACGGGTTTTTCAGATAATCCTTGCAAACAAAGGCTTGTAGCAATTCAGTTTCCCTTTGAGTTCACTAATAACTATTATGTCTGTAGCAGGTCTGTTTAGCTCATCTAAAGAAATGTAATGCAGGAAAATGGTGGGCTGGGTATAAGAGAGCTGCAACAAGTCAGCAAAAATCATCTCTGGCAAACAGCAGCCGTGGGCTGATACAGGGCTTTTTGCTCCTGCCTCTAAGCCCTCAACCTCTGGAACGTATTAAAGATACAAAGAGAATGGAATTAGATGAGCTCCCCTGAAATAACTATATGCTTAAGAAAACATTTTTTTCTTCTAGTCTCAGGAGCCTGAAGTACACTGTATGAGTGTGGGGGAGTTGATCTGTGAATGACGGCATCTTCCTTTCTAAGGCCGGTTGTCTCTAGGACACTGCCCACCCCAGTCACAGCAGCCCCTTCTTCTGGTAACAGGCCATGAGAATCTGTTCTTTCCACTCAGCTCTCTTTTCAAAGCCAGCAACAACAGAGCCCTGCACTCCTGTGAAGCTGCTGTCTTCAGACAGAGTGAACACAAATCAATCTGTTACCAGAAATAATGAATAAAAATTAGCCAAACCACTGGCAGATACTATTGGACAAAACGAATAAATTAGCAAATAGCAAGACCACTCAACAGACTAGAATCCTCTGCAAATCCAGCTGGTTAGTGCTTGGAACAGCAGAGTTACTAAAAGATTAATATCTAAAACCAAGCCACAAACTTCAAGCAGCATTTAAGAAACATAAGGAGAAGAAAATTCTTTAAGGCAATTGGCTTTATTTAGAAACAGATATAAATTTCCCCCTTGAATCAATCTGTCAGAAATAAATAGAAATCTAATAGCATTTCAGGAGCTGCTCATTAGGTTGCCAGCAGAGAATGATTTTTTTTTTTTAATTAGAAGGAAGAGTTTATAATGTATAGTACATACAAATGGCATTACTGTCATTAACAGTCTTCCTCTGTCCCTGCCTAGGAATTCCTATATAATTTCCAAGACTTAAGATTTAATTACCACAAAGGCAATTATAGAATCCAAAGAATAATTAATTCTCCAGAATCAAACAACTTCCACTACAGCACACTCAAAGAGATTCTAAGTACAATAAAAGTGGACTCTTAATCAGATCACAGCACATAAAATCCTTAAGATAAAGTAAACTTAGTGGGACCTCTATCCCGCCTGCCTGGTCTAAGTGGCTGATGTTTTAAATTTGGGCAGAAGCTGCAGTGACATTAAACAAAAGTCAATTGGGTTATCAAAATACTTGCACTCGCTAGCTCAGCTGAGGAAAAACCATAACATAATGCTAGTGAAAGTAAGACATCACAAGCAAGTCGATCCTAAAGCTGGTCTGACAAATACCTTGAAGTATCCTCACTCACCCTTTTCTCCTTAGCTGTGAACCAATAAACATTTAAAATTATTCAGCAATACCATTTTATTCAGATAGAAAGCAAATGTGTTTTAATTCACAGACAATCTATACATCTTCTGCAAACCTACAAAACCAGGTCTAGGATGCAGTTTGGCTTTGCCGGGTTACCTTTAGAAAGGATAGAGGTGACAATAACAAGGTTGTCACTAAGTCTGAATAGGAGATGAAATCGAGTTTGGTCTCATTGTGCAGTACTACAAAAGGCTTCTTGTCACCTTCTAGGAAACAAACTCCCATACACTTCATGATAGCTAAATCCACATCCTACTTATTCCACAAGGGAAACAGACCTTCTAGCTCAAAACACAGAAGCCTTTTTAATCCTGCATGACTGCAACTCTTGAGAATGCTATCTCTAAATAAATAATAAAAAAAAATAAAAACACCATGCAAGAGGAGGTGGAGAGAGGGACAAAGAGAAAGAAATTGAGATTTAAGTCAAGGTCACTTACCATTCTCTGACAGGATAGAAGACTCCTTGAAGTGTGTCTAAACACATTTAAAAAATCTTTACAAATTAAATTCACACATGCTTTCATACATTTTCTTGCTGCAGGGGTGGTTCAAAATAATAAGATACTAAATATGTATCACATTCTTTCTTCCAAGAATCTCTTATAGCTAGCATATGTTACACCACCCCACAGGATTTGCATGCAAGGTTTTGTAGCTGTAGAAACACATTATTTAGAAGAGAGGGAAAGGCTTAAAATATGACAGATTGACCTACCTTGTTTTGTTCTTTGAACAAAACACACAGTAAATCAGAGATGTGAGCTCCGTAGCAGAAGAATGATCTGCAGAGTTCAGAGTGACTTCAGTGTGAATCCAGCTGCTTCACTTGGCTACTGCCTTCCTTCTCATAAAGCTGCAGAATGATATAACGCCGTGTTTGTTTTCAGCCAGGGAAGTTGTTTCCAGCTTCCCTTGGTTTCCTAGACCCAGTTTTGAAATATTGCCTTTCTGTATAATCCCAGCATTTCACCAAAAATAAATGTCAGACATGTGAATGAATCATTTTGGTCAGTGTCCAAGGAAGCAACAGATGTGGTGGCTGATGAATGGAAAGAGACCTTACACTTCTAGGCTGCTTTTTGTTATGCAGAGAAGAGGTTAAACAGTATTTCTTTGTAAGCACCCTGGTTTATAGAAAATAATGTTGAATGGTCAAAAAGATGTTTTAAAAGTCACACTGAAAGCATTATTTCATAACTGTATGCTGAGATGCATTCATGTTTTATTTATGATTAATAAATTAGTCTCCTTTCATGTGTAAGAGTGAAGTAAGCTCCTCAAAACATCATTAATTAGTGCCTCTGTCTGTCAGTCAGTGCTACACTGGGCAGAAATTTGCTTAGAAGACTTGGCTTCATTCTCTGCTCTGTAAAGAGACTGCTGAGTTTTTGTGGCCAAGCCCCATGACCTCCACATTGCTCAGTTTCTCAGTCAGTAAAATGGGAATATTATTCCACTAGCATCTACGTACCATAGCCTCACCTGACTCTGACAGTATGCTCATCACACCATTTTAAATCAGTCCAGCACCTGGCAGTGTACCCTTACCAAAAATCAAATCTCCTAGTGCAAGCAGTAACCCTGCAGTGGTACTCCTCTGTCATTACTGCAAAAACATCTAACACTGATTGAAGCTAGTAAATTCCAAATTTCCCAGGTATCTACTCTGTTGATACCTGTGAAAATTAAAAGCAAACAAACACACAAAAACACAGAAGTGGGGAGTGCTTCACAAGAAAACCTAAATTTCAGGATGTGGTTAGCAAGGCTATCTGTTTTAAGCACATCTCTTATGGTCTTCAGATCAAAGATTCTCTTCACAGAAACCAGAAAATCCTTCCAGCAAAACTTTCCTGCTCTTTCCTCCATGATAACTCTTCCTGTTCTGCCAATATAACTTAAAATGCTGATAGCTTATACATGAGGGGGAATATCTACAAATAAAAGGAAGATGGAGATAATGGTGTGATGGGACAAAGAGTCTCTGGACCACAAGAAAAGGACAGTGAAAGTGTAACATAGGAGACTAACAGGGGAGCTGCCCAAGAGAGGAATATGGAAACACACATGGCTCTCATGATTTGGCAATTCACTTGCTTATTTCTTGCATTTTAAATACTCCTGTTTTCTCTAGGTAACTGATTGGTGAACCTTCACTGATAAAAGCTGTCTCAATTGTAGTACCTTACTTTTGTAAATATTGGGATAGGGTAAGTACAGGCATTGTTTAACAGCAGATCTGCTGAGGTTTTTTACTCCTAATGACACATGAGTCTGTGTGTCCTTAGGTACTTAGCCAAATTCAGTTACTGCAAGGCAGTTAAATCAAGGGCTTGCCCAGCATTATTTCAGTAGGTCAAAAGAGGAAATTACTAGGTAGATATAACCCTCACATGACATACAGTAAAAGAGAAGGCCTCAGCAAGCAAAGCAGTCATATTTGCCAAATGCTCTTCACCTTCTCTGTGAAGGGAACATTCTGGAGAGTGTAATGGATTCTAGCAGTTTCGAGGTAGCAAGAAATTGTCCTCAGCGGGTGGTTGCCTTTACTGTAAACTAAAGCAGACTTGGAACTACTCTAACATGTACTGAGCATGATAGTTAGCAGCTTCATGCTTCAGAACCAAGGGAGGATTGAACTGCACACAGCAATTATCTTCATCCTTCTCATAACTGTACTAAACATGAAATCACAAAACAGCAGATTACTGCGTTTAAAATAATTTTACTACCAATCTGTCCTACCTATATTTGCTCCTTTTCAATTGAAATAACTTTTGCTCCAACAATTACCTAATTTGCACAGTACAACCAGGTCATGTAGCAAAGTATCTGGGGCAAAAATCAAAACAGAATTCTACTGGCAAAATTGCAATTAATCTGAAAGGATTTTGTTCTGCTTGTTTTCTGTTTAGAGCTAAATATAGCATTTTAATCTTCTGCTTTTGATTAACAACAATGGGAAATGTTAAGACCTTGAAGAATGTAAGCTTGGGCCCTAAACCTTTCCTTCTGTTAGTTTTTTCTGTGCTCAGATACAATAGAACTGGAATGGTGAGTGCCAAGTTACATGGCTTTTCAATATGCACTTCCATGTAACTCATGAATCATTGACATAATTTTATGAGTGTGATCATCTCAGATAATTTTATCAAATCTGTATGCTTGGAAATAAATAGATAATAATAAGTACCTTGCTTGCATGAATATATTCTAACTTTTTTCTACTTGGAATTTTTATGTTATTTTGCCATTTATGCTTTTTCAATGGGTAAGGTAATGATATCTTGGAGTTTTTACTCCACATTAAGTATGGCAGCACGCCAGAGCTGTACAGCACATGTGGAACTTGCAGAGCAGAGAAATACTACTATACACCTGATGGAAAAAAAAATAAAGGAGAACATGTACACACAAATAATAGCTAATGGGTTTACCAGCAGTGAACAAACAAGGTCCACTGAAAAGCAAATTAGTTTTAAAAGCACTTCTGATTATTTGTGGAGGTTTTAACCATATAAAACAAAACAAAGGCAGAGGATGTATGGGGGAAAAAAGATACCAGGGGAAATCTTTCAGAAATACTTTACCAGTATTCAGCAAAGCATGAACTACAAACTAATAAACAAAAACAAAGTATTTTAAATTTACTCAAATTACCACCAAATTCCTGATAATTCTATGACTTCCCACTGCTGGGACCTCCAGATCTTACCAAGCTGCCCTAATGAACACCCCAAAATGAAATTCAACACACACTAATTCAGTTAAGTTGTACTTGCCATGAATTTCCAAATTAGGCTTAAAAAAAGGAAAAATATTGTTTTTCTCAGGGTTAATTTAAGATGAATAAGACAAGAAAGAAATTACCTTTTGAGGATTCAGCTGTTCACAATTCTGTTCTTAAAAAAAAAAAAAATTTCACTGTTCCTTTGTCTTCACTGTTTGAATTAACACCTCACCGATTAAAACCTACTCTGGAAAGGCAGAGTTTAACTACCTGATGATCAGGAAAAGGGTAATTTCCTCCCTTCCTGTGAAGTGAATGACGATTCAAGCCTACCCTTTTGGTAAAGCTGTAATGTTTACTTGCGTCTTAATTGTACAACACAGTCAGCAACTACGACAAAACTCTCCAGCGACACATTTAAACTGAACCACGTGAAAGGAGGTTTGGCTCATTTATGCAGGTCCACATCATCTTTCTATATTCATATTAGAAATATTAAGATTTTCATGCATTGTATGTTGAAGAAATTCTGCAGAAGGCAAAATCCTTCATCTATTACTTTAGTGATGTCAAAACAAACAGGCATATAAATAAATTGCTATATGCCCATGAATACATGTATATGCAATTCCACATATATATACATACAAGTTTGAGCAGGAACTTTACAAGCAGCACTTCATGTAACTCCTGCAGTCAGCATGGTGTTACATTCTGTGAAATGAGTATTGCAGTATAATTTACAAGGAAGAGAAAGGAAAGGAAGTAATTTTTATTATGAAGAATTATACCAGAAAAGGGAAAAAAAAAAAGTATTAGAAACACCCTTTTTCCCCCCCTCTTTCTCATAGATTTTGCTTTTTTAACTGCATTTTTCCCCTCATTTTCCACAAATAACCAGCAATTATTTTCTGCATAACTTTCAGACCACAGGTATTGAAATTCTGCATTCATACCATAATAAATAAAAAATTACATCTGCCACCTAGGTAACACTTGAAATCCATTGAATTTTCAGATGGTGTCTTAATAACAAACCTTCTGATATGTCATTGAGCGCTAAAGATTGTAGTCACTGAATAACTGAACAACTTACTTGACAACAGCATTTTTCCATTTTAGCCAAAGTGCTGTCCCCTCCCACACAAAGGAAGGCCACTGCTTGGAAAAATAATTTCAGAGAGAATTACAGAGATTAGAGAAACAAAACCAAGGCTGCACAAACTCTGTACTTGTTTTGCCACCGTCATAGGGATTAACAGAGTTGCATTTTTTCACCTCACGTAAATTACCAGGAACTAAAGAGTTGTTTGGAAGAATCTCAGAGGACCTCAAAGAGAAGCCAGAAATTACTGTTATACATCTCATTTACAACACATGGATTGAGTGTCAAATGTCTCAAAAAATTACTAAAGCCTAATTGGCCTAGGTCCACAAAAAGCCAAAGCACAGAAATTAACTTAAATCATATGTCTCCAGGATTTTAGTTGCCTCCACCCACTCAGGATCCAAATCACCAGGACAGCTGCAGGATCCAAATCACCAGAACAGCTGCCTAGACCTTTCTTTCAAAGACCTGAGATGTTATTTCCTATTTAAAGTACAAACTCTGGAGATTCCATCATCCATCTTTTATGGAATAAGTCTTTTGATTAAAATCTAAACCCACAATTCAAACAGGAGTATATTACAGTGTTACATAGAATGGACATGACTCAGTGACTCAAGGTAGTTAATAGATGAATGCAAAACACAAAACTTAACAATTCCCAGTTAAGTTGTTGAAGTCTGTCCCGATGAATACCGCAAACCAAGCAGATCTGCAGCAAGAAGGCTACGAGTTCCAATCCTTCAACTCAGCTACTCCTTTCAGCTACTGTGCTCACTGTGACAGAGCTGCTCTTAAACATTAAAATAGTGCAATCATGGAAATAAAAACAAGGAGGTCTATTCCTTGCAGAAGACAAGAGTAAAACTGAGGACAACTCCCTGAAAAATATATGCTAATAGGCAGGGTGCCTAGATGTGACTCATGGGTGATTCAAATTCTTGCTTTCGCTGCATTACCACTCAAAAATCTTAACCAAAACACCATGCATGTATGAGATCATGGAACCCACTATTTACTTTTTATAATACTGGCCACCCATTGACTGGATTTAAATTGGACAGTAGCTTCCTAAAACAAAGACTGAACTGTTTCTAAACAACACTGTGAAGATGGTGCAAATCAAAACAAATCCAACTCAATCAGCTACGGATTTTCTGAGAAGCTGTTATCAGTGGTTTCAACAAATAAAAACACAGATGGGTAAAGTTGCTTTTTCTAGGTAGCTACATTTATCAGATTGCTTTTCTGCTTAGAGTGTGTAAATACATTTTGTGAAAGGTGTCAGGCAATCAGTTATTTATCCATAGAAATGAACGTAAGAGAGGGAGAACCAATGGAAGTTTCTGCTTGCTGCTCTGAATTTGCCTTCTCCTCTGCTCATTCTCAAGGGAAGATAGTTCTGCTTCTAAAGCTTCTCGAGCCCTCTGCCTTTCTAATGACATAGGGGTTAATAAATGCCAGTAAACCTGCTGTTTGTGATATAAACAAAGCAAACTATTACAGGCTCTGAAAAACACTTTGCTAGCTAAAGCCTCAGTCAGTAGAATCAACATTCACTCCTTCCTTGCCTCCAATAAAAGCAAAACCTAGCACTATCTCTAATAAATCAAGTGACTTCAGGGAAAGAAGCATAGGAAATCAGTCTAAGCACATTAGTAGCCCACCATGCAGAAACTTTCTGAAAACACTGAATTTGCAGAAATTTGGTAGCCATACTGTTTAAAGTAACACATTTAGCATTGTCTCATCAAATGTTCTTTTTGGATAGCCTGCCAGCAAACAGCAACAGCAGCTGTAACAGCAACAACAAAACACTCTGGGTTCAGTGGGAGTATCTCAGAATTTTGCTCAGCATTATTATAAACAAAATCTCTGTATTCTCCAAAGTAGATGTGTACAGAAACATATCACTAAGAGCAATTTCAGTGCAAAAAAAGGGTAAAACCCACAAACTCTGAAGATACAAGCTTGTGAAAGCAGACGTGTGGCCTTCAAATAGTAAAAAAAAAGACTTAGAGGATCTCCTTCTAATGAGACATGCAAAAAGATTAAAAATGCAAAGTAATTCAAGTAACCTTTTAATAATGAAAGATCCGATTACATGAAAGTAAAAATATATATATATATACATCTTTTGTGGAAAATTCTTGGTCTGTGCACTTCAAAAATACTTTTTATAATGCTTGCAGTTTTAAAAGGTATTTTAAACTCCTTCCTTGGTCACTATCCAATCATGTTTCAATTATAACACAGCTGCTAAGCTTTTCTGGTTAAATGATGAAGCAATTGAGATGATAAAGTTTGAATTTTATGAAAGGAGTTCTGGCAGGAGAATGAAAAAAAAAAAAGAGATAATAACCATTAGACTACTCCTTAAGTTTTTGAAGTTAAGCTAATATTCCATACATTGAGGATGGTTTTATCTTTAACTCAGACAAATCTATTATAAAATGTACAGAACTTTTGAGTGCAACACAAAAAAAGAAGGCTCAGTTTAAGATAATGGAAAAGTGAACAGAATGCTCGAAGGTTTGCCTTCTTTAAGATAGGACTCTAGAATTTTACACTTCTTTGTAATTAAAGGTTTTCATGTAGTCTCAGACATTATGGAACATCCACTCTGCTATTGAAAAGATCCTCATTTCCCAGGTTTAGTCAGAATATAAAATGCTCTAAAATCTACATGTGTACTCAAAATGTCTTGAAAGTTGCAGTGCTTGTTAGAATCCAGGCTAGTCCTAGCAGTTTATACTTAGGGACATCCAGCAAAACAACTCTCTGCATGGCTCAAACCTCAGCCCTCAATTACTGTCACTCAGTCAACAGCTAGCTCAGACCCTTTGAAGAATTTTACCAAAACAACAACTTAAGGATAAACAAGGCTTTTAAAATTACAGTGTACAAAACATATATGCATTAAGCTAAAAGTCTTGACAAAGAGTTTCTTGCCAGATGATTTTACCAACTTTGATTATTGTTCTTTTCACTCACGTTCTCTCTTTCACAGTCTTAACCCATCTGTGGAAGAAATCTGAGAGTCTTTTTAGGAAAAGACATATTTGTCAGTTTTTCTTAAGGTTTTTCGTAGATATAATTGACGTACATTTGGCTAAGGAAAGTGTGAAAAAATAGCAAATCAAAACAAAAGTAGCAAGCAAAGCAGTGCAAGGTATATGGAACACTTTAGAGAAATTAAATCTATGAATATAGATCAAGAAGAAAAACATCTGATGCCTAGGACAGGGATTTTTTAAAAAGGGAAAGACATTTTGTCAGCTCTGCTCAGTGATCACGCACACACATGAGACGCAGGTTCCTTGTGGGCAAGCAGAGACTGAGAGAAAACAGTATCAACACCTTACCTGAGATCGAATCAAGGTGCAACCTCAAGTTCCTAAACACAGAAGGAGTTGAAAATCTAGAAATAGTTGGCAACATGAGTTTAAGTTCTGCTATCTTTTATGACGGTCCAAAAGATAAAGTTACATTCCATCCCTGAAAAATATTCAGGAACATTCCAAGAACAGATCATACGGCATTTTAAGATCCTACAGCCCTCTCTTTGCTAAGGAGGGTTGAGCCATTCTGGAAAACACATGTCAGTACCTCAGCAAAGTAACCAAGCTTACTTTGTTTCAACAAGTTCTGAAGAGCTAGCTGAGCCACACTAACTTGCTAAGCCTGCTAGAAACTGTCATAAAGGTAGACTATTTTAGCCTTAGAGAATGATTCAAAGCGTGCTTGCCACACATTTAAGCAGTGCAGCTCTGCTGACATGCAGTAACCTGGGCACAAGCCTGAGCTTTCTCGCATGCAAATCTCCACAAAATACTGCATCTGCAAAATTCTGTGATTGACTCTTACAAATCTCCGCTCCTACCTACAATATTCCACCCGAAAAGAGGTTTCACTCATCCAACAGGGAATTCAAAAATCCTTTCCATGTTATCAAAGTGATTGTCTCACATGTACTTGCATTGAAAACTTGTGTCTGCCAAGATGCCTCAGCTAAGTCATCACCTGATTTAATTATCGCCAACTGTTCCAGAATAATCCAAATTCCTTTCTTCTCACCCCACCCCCCTCCCCCAAGGGTTTGGATGGGGAGAAGCGGTGCAAAAACTGCTTTCCCCCCCCCCCCCACCTGCCCTGCAAGCTTGAGGGAGGAACAGCAGGAGGCACCTTCTGCCCATGTGCTGACCCATGTGGGAGCCGTGCTGGTGGTTGGCTGGGTATAGTGCCCAGTATAAAATGACAAATGGACACCTTATCTAGAGCAGCATAAATAGAACAAGGGAGAGGGCAAGGGGGTTCCCCGCCTTGACAGAGCTCCCAACAGGACACGTTCCTGCCGTGACAGGACTCCTGTTTTGGACCGTCCCTGCTTTTGGACGGCTCCTACCTTTCTACACGGCTTTCAGTTTTACACCATCCCTGCCCCTGGACAGTTCTCCCAACTTTTGCACCATTCTGGGCAAACTTGCAAGCTTGGCAAGTCTTGGGGTCCACTTGAGAGAGCTGCCGGTGGCACCCAATTCCAGCTACTCTTGGACCGTACAGCAGCCAATTTCCTGGCTGCTATTCTGAACTGAGGGGACTCCAGCAGTTTGGCTCTTCTCTGCCGCTGCTGAGGCAGCGTTGCTTCCACAAATCCCTGTCTTGTGGAAGCTGAGACATTTCTGAGTTTGGTGGCTTTGCCACTCACCTTGGGCTTCTGCCACGTGGATCCAGACTATTGGATATTGCTCGCAGTGTCAGAAGGTAGCCAAGCCGTAAAGAAATCCAGCAAGGGATCATTGCCAAATACCTGTCTCGCTTCTGTAAGTAAAGACTACTGTTCCCTTAATTCTCTGCCCAGCCTGATTGACAGTGGAATAAAGCTGTGTTTGTAACTTGGCCTTTTCCATTTCCTGACTTCCTAAATCTCTAAAGCTGCCCATAACATCCTTTTGAAGAATTCCTGATCAAATTAGAATCTATAAATAAATCTAAACTAGTTTTGTATGTAGTTTGGGGGCAGAGTTTTCAGGAAAATAAAATAATTCTGTTCTTCTAATTCCTGACTTGGCCACAATAATTCCCTTCCTCCATGACACCAACAAGATAAACATAGCTAAGATGAGTATAGAATGATTAAGGGATCCTGACAGCCATAAAAGGTAGAAACATTATACTTACACATATCTAAATAATTAAATGAAATAATAATTCAATAATTAGTTGTATTTCCTCCCTTTTGGTTTTAATGTTTTCTGGTTTTGCCAAGTGTTATACCAGGTGACAAAGTATCACCAGGTAACCTTAGCTCTGTCATAAGTACTTGATTTTTCTGCAATGAAACCATATTAGTATCTAGGCATATATTGAAAGAACATTAATTATGGTAGTCCGCTCCTAAAGAAAAGCCTTTTTGCCACTTGAGATTTGTGTTCAATCACTTGTTCAGTGTAGGTGGACATCTCTCAGCTGTCATTTCATGATCACACAATAGCTTTTTTTACAACAGTCTCTGTTTAAATTTTCTGTATTATGGGGCACTGTTTCTCCCCTTCCTTTCTTGCACAATCCAAGCTTCTATCTGCACCTGCCTTGGTAAGCAAGGGTGTTGATTATCTTTTTGTCTGCCTAGATTGCTTAACAAGCCCTGCTGCTTCAGCACAACGAGAAACATGCACTAGCTGCTTTCCCATGGGAGATTAGATAAACGTTAAGAAGCTTACAGTGGAAAACAAAAGGGGACCTGAATTAAGGTCATGTTGGCAAACCTTTTTCTGAGTAAAAAAAAATAAAAGGGCAGATCTCGTATTAACTCAAAAAGTCAAACTACGACTTTTGACCTTCTGATAAAACCTACAGACAAGGTGCACCATGAAAGGCAAGTTAATTCGAACGACAGAAAGCGAGGCGGTGGGGGAGTATAAACTCTCTAGCACACTCAAGTATCTGAAATGACATGTTTTGAAGAGGAGAAAGCAGTACCCCTGCTGTTGAAATAAAAGTTATGGAAAACACGACATCCCAGAACAGAAACATTCCGACTGGAGTCAACAAGAAGACGCAACCCCCGAACTTGCTGAGGCAGGCAGGTGTCCGGCCACCCGCGCCAGAAGAAGGGCCAGTAGAGCACGGATCCCGGCCGGCGCTCCCAAAACGCAAGCCTCCCCGGGCCCGCCAGTGAGCAGAGACACGACAGCCCGAGGGGGCGGAGGCTGAAGGCGGGCCTGGAACAGCGGCACAGCCGCCCCGGCCTGGGGAGGGAACGAAAAATCCCTCCCTCCACCCAGCGCACTCTGCTGCGCTGCTCCTCCCCTGCCGCGTAGAGCTGACCCGGAGCAGGAAGCAGAAGAATGGCATCTCTTGACCTCAGCGCGGCACGGAAGGGCTCACGGGAAAATAATGGAGGTGAGGCGCCACCGGGAATGGGGCTGGGCGGCGGAAGCTTGTTCCCCTTGCCGTGCCGGGCGGGAAAAGGGGACGTCCGGGACGGGGAAGAGCTCTTGGGACAGCGTCCGCGCCCTGCGCAGCGAACCTCCTGCGCGATCCTTAACGCTTGTGGGTGCCGCAGCATCTCCTGGGCCCCCTCCGCGCCGGAGAGCCGCTGTAACAGGGACAGACTCGGCTCTGCGTGGTGGAGCTCCCTCAAAACCGAGCGGCCCTGTGGCCCTTCTCGGCTAGCGGTAGGCCCTGCGGGTCCGCCCCGGACGGCGGCTGGGCGGCGAGATGGGGCGAGGTGGGGACGTGGCCTTGGCGCAGCAGAGACACGACCCGGGATTCGAGCTGGTGTGATGTGGCGATACTTGGGGTAAAAGCGGATCCTGAACTTAATTAACGTCTCCCTGCAGTGTACTGATGTCACTGGAAGACCTGTAGCTGTCTGAGGGAGAGTTGGCCTCTTCGCTTCCCTCTGTCTACCCAGCACAGATTTGCTCAGGAGGAGGGGCGGTAGAGATTTTCGTGTGGCGTTCTTGGAGGAGCAGTTTTCATTTGCTTTCCAACACCTTATTGTGTTTATATTTCACCTGTTGCAGTGCGAGATCGACGCTGTCGGGAGAGTTTCTTTGATGCTCTTTTGTCACATTTGTGTGCTCTCAGGACGTACTTAAAAAAAAAATATTTCATGCCTTTTGGGTGCCTGTGTCCAGTTCTGGGCCCCTCAATTCAAGAAAGATGTTGAGGTGCTGGAACATGTCCAGAGAAGGGCAACAAAGCTGGTGAGGGGCCTGGAACACAAATCCTATGAGGAGAGGTTGAGGGAGCTGGGCCTGTTTAGCCTGGAGAAGAGGAGGCTCAGGGGTGACCTCATTGCTGTCTACAACTACCTGAAGGGGCATTGTAGCCAGGTGGGGGGTGGCCTCTTCTCCCAGGCAACCAGCAATAGAACAAGGGGACACAGTCTCAAGTTGTGCCAGGGTAGGTCTAGGCTGGATATTAGGAAGAAGTTCTTCACAGAGAGAGTGATTTGCCATTGGAATGGGCTGCCCAGGGAGGTGCTGGAGGCACCGTCCCTGGAGGTGTTCAAGAAGAGACTGGCTGAGGCACTTAGTGCCATGGTCTAGTTGACTGGATAGGGCTGGGTGCTAGGTTGGACTGGATGATCTTGGAGGTCTCTTCCAACCTGGTTGATTCTATGATTTCACTTAGTAAATGTGATTTTCTGAGGCTTTTCATCCTCAGCTGCATGCAATGTCATTTGATAAAACCAAAACCAAGCGCTGCTGCTTGAGACAGCTAAAGCAGCAGGGTTAGAAATGTACCAAAATTGAACACTTCCGTATGTAGTCCATTTTTTAAACTTACAGTTGACAGAATTTTGCAGTGCTAAAGTGGTCAAGCTAAAACTTTTAAAGATGAACTGCTGGGTTAAAAAGAAAAGTTAGAAGATATCGGCAGTTGGAAGTGTCTGAGCTAAAAACGTGTAGGCATTGCGTGGACATCTGAAAAATCCTTTGTGGATTTGTAGCCCTAGTTTCTGTTTTGGTAAAGATGAGAGAGACTTTCTGAGTTTTGGCAACATAAGTCATCTGCACGGTGGATTTCCTTTGCTAGCCTGTGTTTTGAGCTTGACTTCGCGTGGTAAGCATGCTGTAGGTAGTTTGAGTTCAGACTTTTTCTTTGTTCTGTACACTGGTGTTCTCATGAGAACACTGAGGCTTTCCTCTCTCACCAGCTTTGTGTGTAAGCCTTTCTGAAAGGTCTTTCTCTGGTGTTGTTCTGTCGGTTACTAAATGATAGCCAGGCTTTTCAAGTTTTACCTAATGTGCTTTACCTAACGTGCCATGGAATCTCCTCAAACTGTAGGAAGATGATTATGAGATCCAGACTGGAATAATTCAGTATAGTTATTGTCATAGTCCTGTCCTATTTAAAATTGCTATGCTCTTAGCTCAGTTTAATTGAGCGTGATTCTGTGTCCTTACCCTAGGAGTGTAACTTAAACAGTTTCACTTGCAGATGAGCAAACTCTCAGCAGTGCGTCACAGTTGGAAATTATTCCTTGAAATAAGGAAGTGATGAATCATTGAAGTAGCTATCCTCTAGCATTTAACAGTCTCCGCTACCTGCCTCTCAGATCAAACCTGTACTTGTATATCGCGGTGCTTTGATTTAGTTTTGGGGCGGTGGACGGGGCTGAATGGTTTTGGTGACCTCTGGTGGCCGTCTGGCCTCCCTGCCAGTGGGGTAGCCACTCTGGTGTATCCATTTTATCAACTGACATTTACAAAGTGATACAGAAAAATTGATATGCCTTAGGGCATGGAAAAGATGCATTATTAACTCTGTTTTAAAAGGCTCTTCCATTTCATTGTTGCCAGATGGGATGAGAGAAGATAAGCATCCAGCACTGCTAATATCCTTCTGTTCAGCCTTTATTGTTTGCTAGTCTGGAGTCAGCATTGGTGGATGAAAAAGGTAGATGACTCTAAGGTTTGTACTAGAAAGCTGATTTTGTGTTTGTTTCATAACGTGAAAGAACTGTGTGAAACTTGGAAGCTCTTTATGTTTGGGAACCCTGAAGGCTGTAACTACCTGTTGCTGCAGTTCTATTTTAATTAAATATTGTGGGATTCAGTATTGGTTTGCAGGTCTTTTGAGTGATAAAGATTACTTTTCCAGCCTAGATAGTTATTTTGTGTGGTCTAGGTCTTGTATGGTTTTTATTACCACATATATTTACTCTTTGTTGTAAAGACAATGTGGGAAATGAGATTCATTTGACAAGGTTATTAAGCAATAACCTAACAGAGTTTAAGCAGTATTCATATGTATAATGTTTAATTATTAAATCATAAATTAGCTCCTTCTATCAAAACTAATGTGCGTTAGAGTAACCTAGTAAATCTTGCAGTGCAGCTTTGTATGAATCAAGTCTTGGTCTATAGCTGAAACAATATAGTGCTTCTGGACAGCTTGGACTGAAGGATGAACTTAACTGTAGGCTGTACTGTGGGGTCTTGGTTGTTTGTTGTTCAGTTTTCTTCTTATGTGTGGGGGTGTTTTTGTTTTTTTGTGGGTTTTTTGTTGTTTTCAACTTTTATATTTTACAGATGTTCGAAGGGATCAAATCATCGGATGAAGCTTCTGCTTCTTCAGCAAAAGGTGAGAAGTTTAAAGCAGATGTTTCTATTGCAGTTGTGATTTTTTTCAAAAGGTAATAATTAACAGTAGAAATCTTTTGGTTCACCTTGTAGTTTCTGTTGCATACTTTGATTTCCCAAATTGCATTGTAGAACTTAGATGGAAGAGGTGACTTCTGAATCATCTGCAGAGTTTCCTTGTAGCTGTAATTTTCTTGTCAATGCTGCATTTTATCTTGTTAAAGAGGTTAAATGTAGATTGCCTAGTCCTGATCCCAGACAAATAACAGAAAAATTCCCACTAACCTCAACCACGAAAGATTAAAGTTTATTTTATGATGCTCTTCTAGGAACTGAGAGGACAAAAGGATCTCTCTCTGCATGCTTTCTTGAGCTTAGTAAACTCTGTATCTTTCTTTAAAATAGTACTTTTAAAAGATGCAATCGATGTAAGGGAAGTAGACCTGCACTTAATCCCCTTAATAATCTATTTTTAATTTTTTTTTACCTGTAGGAGTTGGAAGACATGGTGTTAAAGGCTCTATAAGACAGGACAGCAGTAGCAGGTGAGTTAGGTCATGATCTAACTGGCATCTGGCTTATTGCTTACATAAAGTAAAACATGAATAATGTGTTTTTTCAACCTTATCAGTTACCTTATCTAATGGATTACAGTAATGCAATATAGATTAAGTGTATGATGGAGAGCCTTTGTGTCTTGCACCCACATACTATTAATAGTTCTGGGCAAGACACATTGTAGCACCAAAAACTAATATGTGGGTGTCAAGATTTCTTTGTCTTTACTTTTTAAATTTAAAAATACTGAAAACCAAAAGAATGTAAAGATGACTCTGACTTCTAAGGAGGCAGTCCTCTACAGAACTGAACTTAGTATTTGTGTTAGCTGTCTTCAACCTGTTATCCTTAGTTCTGCATATAAGAAAACTTTAATGAAATTTGCTGGAGAGTACCTTACAATACATAGTCCTACTTGCCTTTAGGCTTTACAATTCTGAAATAGAAACTTTTACCTTGCATGTTTGTTCCAGCTTTTTAGTAAGGTAGATATTCAGTATTTCCATGTTAAGAACAGGAAGTAAACAACCCAACATGTCTTGGTAATTTTACCTGCTTCTTTCAGTGTACACACAAGAGAGCAAGAGCATCCTCGGCCTCGAGTATCCACTGGGCAAAACAAGCAAGGATACTGCAACTGTTGCCATGTACACTACAGCAACCTGGAACAGGTGAGACAGCTCCTGCACAATTCAGCAACAGATAGGAAAGAGCCTCAAAAGGCTTTATCAGCTCATAAAGTGTCAGTCTCTACACTGAACAGCCACTACTAAATTTAAAACCCTAAATTTGTGAATCACACAATGCACATGGCCAGGAAAAAGGTTCCTCCATTATTTATTACCTCTTAAAAAGATGTTGGTGGAGCAGCATGGCTACTGCAGTGTGATTTTTCTAAGTGGCACATTGCAGTATGTTGAAAATTTATTTCTATAGCTTTAGAGGTCTGTATATTTTGTGAAGTATCAGGGTTAATACGTTAGATATCAAGGATGAAAACATTTGATCAACTATTTTCTGTTCTTTAACTCTGCCAGTCTTCTGGACTTTAAAAATTAGAAGCCTATTTAATCCTCCATGCCTATGAAGTTTCTCCTTGAGTAAATTATAGGGTGTTTACCCATACAAAGTTCAAGAACATTGTAATAGTCATTTATAGGTAACATTTGGAGTATTCATACTAGTTACAGGAGATTTGCAAGTGGCTGTGGTATTTGTGAGAGCGTTTGTACTAGTTACCAAACATTTGTGAGCAGCTTTCAGAGATGCTGATTCAGGTTCCTAGTCAGAAAAATGTTTCAAAACATTTTAGTAGTGTTTGAGGCTCCTAAAACATGATTGGAAATCTCACTGAATCAAGGCCCTACAGCAGAAAGGGCTGAAGATTTTGTTTGAATGGTATCAGCTGCAATGTTTAACTGGGACATCACAGGAAAAGTTACTTGGGAAGTAATTTTTAGCAACAGGCCAGTCTGTTAACAGTAGTAGTGAACTAATCATCTGTTTTATCTTTCACCAGCATGTTTTCAGCTCCCAGCACAGACATTTTACCACTTACTGCAGGAATCGTATGGGTACCAGTAGCTTGATGGAACGTTTTCTGCAAGATGTTTTACAGCATCATCCCCACAGATACCATGACAACAGGTATAAAGTGGCTGCTTCTTTTCCTCTTTTTTTTTTTTTTCCCTCTCCCTAATATGTTGATAGTCTGCATGTATGAAGAGTTCTTATTTCTGTTCCCCCACTGAGCAATAAATTTTGCTCATTTGCAGTGGAATTTTCACATAGAAGACAATTCAGAGTGTTCATGTAAATGCATAAGTATGTTTCTTTTGTATTGTCTCTGCACTTTTAGACTTCGTTTCACACTTAAGAATTTGATGTTAATAGCAATTAAATATGAAGATCTGACAAAAGAAGGAATATATGCATCAGCTGGTATAATGCAAGACTACATTCTGACATACTTTCACAAATTCTTATGATTTGGGCTCTTTATGTATAGTATTATAATTCTTATAAATTTGGACTTCATATACATTTAGTAGTATGTTTTATGGTGATTTTTTTGCAAGTTCATAATTTCAGTTTGTTTGTGGATAATATCAGGTGAATATTTGATTTTTTCCATCATCCTTGCAGTTCACACATTCACTTAACACTTAGTGAATTACATTAAATGGCTAATTCATTAATGCTCAGATTTTGAAAAGTGTTCTCTTCCTTTATCATGTGCATATTTAAGGGTGGTAAGAGGGTCAGTGTGTAAGTTTTTCTTTGAAGGGAAGTGAATTTAATCATCTTCCTTGTTTATTGCATTCTTTAAGGCAGATGAAGTTCCCAACCTGAACCCAGCACAGTGTATTGTGATACGCAGCTCTGCTAGAGATCTTACAGACAAGTAGAAGTGTATTTTGTCTGAAAGCAGTCTTATTGATATTGTCAGGGGTGTGACAGAAAAAGTTTATAGACATGTATGTACGAGAAATTGGCCCAGGACATGTACACATCACTACAAATAAGGAAATGAATCATTTTGTCTTAAATAAATGTAATCCTTTTATCTTAAGAACATTTATTGCCCTGGAGAAAATACAGCATTCACTTTAAGGCAACACCCAAGTGGAAAAAAACCCTCTCGAGGTAGAACTAATACAAGGTTAATTCTTTGATGAACAAAACTTATTAACTAGGTAAAATAAGCCTCCCATCATGTTCTAATTTTTGGAAGAAGAGGTGGATTAAGAAAATTAATATAAAAATGTAGGTGAAATTAAAAAGGGAAGTGTGATCCCAAACTGACAGAATTTGGAGGAAGAAAAACAAATATGTAAAAGAAAGTGTGGATACATTTATGTTGTGATTCTGCTCTGAAAAGTTACTGGAAAAAATAAGTCACCTTCTTAATGGACATCTGAGGAAAGAACTGGATTTTCTTCTTCCTTGTACAAAAACACTTGGAGTGATACGTGGTTTCTCTCACTTCTTAAATACCTGCTTTTATTATTTAGCTAAATTCATACTTGGGATCTTAAGTTTGTAATTTCTGAGGATTGTAGAAACACTCATGAGACTTCCTAGTTCTGCAGAACCCAGTATACCTAGTAATGATGTGGAAAAAGAGAAAAATTCATCAGAGCTTTGCCTTATACTGAATTTCAAAAGGCATTGGCGTTCTTCCTCTTCCAGTGAAATTAACCACAAGCCAGCAAATCATTCGTTCTTCCAACCTCTCAGCATGGAAGTTGTTGTTTGGTTTATTTTTATGTACAGAAATAATATTGAGCACATAAGAGAGTAAATCTTCACTCTGCTTTAGGGGGACCTTTGTAGCAAGATTGTCAGAAGTTCCTAACTGTTTAGAAATGTAGTTCTATTTCTGCAACTCATGGAGGTATTTGCTTGTAAGTGATTTGACATAGGCTGTTAGTTGAGCTCAAAGTCTAGGAATTTGCTATAGATCATCCATACCAAAATCCAATTAGTTCTATACTCAGCAGTATCTATATAACAGGTGTTTAATGCAAAGGTGGATGAACTCTGAAATGAGAAAGTTAAAAGGTTATTTCTGCTGCCTTTGGCCTTCCGTTTAGGTCTAATTCTGATCTATAAGATCCTAAAGTTTAAACCAAAGTGATTTATCTCAGAGTTTATATGTACAGGAATGCGTGCAGCAGTAGTCACAGCAGTTCAGCTGATGGGCATTGTTTGATCCTCTGATGTATTTGATTACATTGCATTCATGTGATAATAGAAAGAATCCTCTTTTTTCAAAAGTGCTTCATCTTAAGGTTGTGTTCATAAAAATTTATTTTATTTTATTTTAAAACAGCCCCCACATCTTGGGCAGGGAGTTTTACACTGCTGGTGGTGAATTGATCTGGCTTCTTAAGGTTTATCAAAATTTTGACTGAAATCTCTCTTGTGTTCTTTTATTTAAACTACTCAGAATCCTTTTACCTTTTCCTTGTCATCTGAAGATTTTAATACTTTACTCCTCAAAATTTTTGAAAGGGCAACTAAGTCATAGAACTTAGCCTGAACTGCAGGGTATTTTGCTTCTTTTGTGATGGTGAGTGATTGATTGTAACTCTTCTATTTGATAATAGCAAACAGTTTTTGGTGTTTTATAGTGGCTAGTGATTTTATTTTCCTCCCCCAAGGATTTTTTGGCTTTTTAATAGACTCTGAGGAACCATAAAGGAAGTCTTCTGCATGTCAAAGTAGTAAATATTTTTTTATTTACCTACTACTTTATCCATTGCCTAACACATGGTCCAGAGATTACTGAGATGCAGCTTTGCCTTTTCAGAAACTTTTATGGTGGCTAGATTTACAGGCTTCCCATTAATTTATTCTCCCAGTCAATTTAGTGTCATCTGCAAACTTAATGAAGGCATACTCAATTGCCTCATCCAGATCATTGATAAGGATGTTAAACAGAACTGGCCCCAGTACTGAGCTCTGGGGAACACAACTTGTAACCGGCTGCCAGCTGGATTTAACTGTATTCATCACCACTCTTTGGGCTTGGCCAGCCAGCCAGTTTTTAGCCCAGTGAAGCATCCACCCCATCCAGGCCATGAGCAGACAGTTTCTCCAGAAGGATGCTGTGGGGAATTTAGTACTATGTGAAGCAGTCAGATATATGTCAATAAGTATTTCATAGAGACCACAGAAAGTTTGATGTTTAGGAATTACAATTTTTGGTAGGGACGGGGAGAGGATTTGCTTACAGACCTGCCCTAAGTGGTCTTGCTTTGTCAGGAGGCTTTGGCTCAATCTCTGCTCCCTTCCAACCCCTGGCATTCTGTGTTTGCTTAAAGTACAGTATTTCCCCAAGAAGTGAATAACCAAACTGATAATAAGAATCTAGAAGACAGTGAAGTAGTAATGATTACTGCTGAATTAGTCAAGAAAAATTATGACAGGCCATCCTAATTTCCTTCTCTGACAGAATGGCTGACCTTGTGAATGGAGATGCCACTTGTCATGTCACATCTATCACGTCATCTCTCAAAAGCTTTTTGGCATGTTCTTGTATGAGATTTAGAAGCCAATGAAGGAAACTGTGGTTGGAAATTAAATGGTGATGAATATTGTAGCTGGATGGAAGACTGTTTCCTTAGTTATCAGTGGCTTGGAGAAAGAAGAAAAAAAGTGAATGGTGGATCACAAGCCCTGTAACTGAGCTCTAACCTAAAGTTTGAAGTAGATGCTTTCAAATATGACTTACTGCTGGGGGGGGAGTATTTTATTTGCTTATTTTACAGGTCTGGGAATATACTTTTCTTAACAAAATCTTAGTAACTGTAGAGGTCAATTGTGAGCTTAATTTTTTTTTAACATTGGCCAAATAATCTTTTTTTTTTTTTTTAACTACAGAACTGTTCTTCCAAGCTAAGAACTCTTATTGTCATCCCTAAGTAAAAGGCTAAAACATAGCCTTACCTAAAGGCTAAAGCACAGCCTTAACATTCAGATAAATTCCCTTGTGAATGGAATTTATTCATAATACTTCCGTAAGCAGATGAACGCATTGTAAGAGGTTCGTGGCTGTCTGCCATGTGTTGAAGTAAGCATCCATTTGGGTCTCACAAGGTCTGATTATAACTTTCAAATGAAACAATATTCTTTTTCAGTTAGTTACTTTTTAAAAAAACGTTTAGCAGCTGGGAAAATCCAATTAAAATAATGTTGAAATTTTATGAGTTCCTGTGTTGCATAAAAGTAGTCCATCTCTGTTCTATTAATTCTGAAAGACATAAACACTTGCATCTGAGGCAGTCCTAAAGACAAAACTGCCAGTTACAGAACATATAAAAATCTGCTGTTGTTACAGTGAGCCTGAACAATCATAATTCATCTTCTCACAGAAGTGAGTTAGAAGCTGAGGTATGTCTGTGAGAAACAAAAGCATGTAGTTCCGTGGCACTATGTGCAGAGTTCCTATCGGGCAGTCAGGTTTTGTAGGGTAAAGGGCATTTATACTCTGTAATATTTTTATACTGTGCCATACTATGTTCACATATCTAAATGAGAACTAAAAAGAGGTTATTTCTTAACTTTAAACAAAGGCTTTTTTCCCCTGTATTTATAAAATTATCATCATGTGTGTTTGGCCATCTGTAATGAGTGCTTCCATGAAGAGGATGGCTGACTAATGCCCAAATTGAGATCTAGCTTTGTGGAAAGTTCCCGCCTGCCCCTCTGCTCTTCTTTCAAGTGGAATATCTGCTAAAGTAGCAGAGCTTGTAATGTGAATCTGTTCACTAGCTGTGATGCACTCTAGGTAATCACTTTTTACATTTTCCTTAAAAAAAACAAACAAACAACCCTACAAAAACCCAACTGGAAAAAAAACTACAAAACAAAAAAACCAACCTCCAAAACCAACTACACTATTGTGTTTGAAGACTGTTAGGCATATTTATGATACTTTTGTAAGGTGGGTTTTTTTCCTTTCAATTTAGACCAACCTATGATGACATGCCGCCCCCTGTCACTCCAGAGGTTGCTACCACTGCTCGCCTGTCCCCAGAAAGGATGGAGAAAAGGAGGAACAGAGACAGACAGATTTGCAGCAAAGACCCAGAGTCTGTTGGTGAAATACGCTCTTCTACTCCATTCTTGTCTCATGATGACACAAAGAAAACTTCTGTGACACAACCATTTATTAAAAAGCAAGAAAAAAGGCAGGAACATGTTACAAGAATATCCCAGCAGCCTGTAGGCATTTGTAGCAATGAGAAATGGGATACCCTGAAAGATGCTCAAATTGCAAATCGTAGCCATGAAGGCAAGTTTACAGCTGTGAGCCATGTATCTCAGCATATTCCTGTGAATAGTTTAATCCAAAATCCTTCTGTTAATCCTAAAAAAGGAAAAAATTATAGCAATTTGACATCATCAAATCTAGTTCCACATAGCGGATGTGATAAAACAGGAATGGAGATACGCAACAGTGATGTGTTGTTGAGCCCAAGCTTAAATCCTGCTCTAACACCGGTTCCTTCAGTTTCTCATCAGAATTCTATGTGCAGCCACAGCAATTCTTTATATATTACCTCAGGTCAATCTCTCTCAAAACGAGATGGTTTACAAACTCAGGATGAAACTTTGGTGTCTGATTGTAAGCTCAGGGATACTGTGGGTGTCAGCAGCTCCCTAGGTCTCGGGATATCCCCACAAACAGCAAGATGTAAAAATGTGAAGATGAGCAGAGGTGGTGAAAGTTCAGTGGATGAAACTATTGAAGATGTTATTTTGAAATACTGCCATGGAGCTACATCTAAAGAACTTCATTTCAAAGAAGAAAATAATTCCTGTTTAACTTTTTCATCACTTCTGGAGCATACTCATTTAGAGGATTCTGAAATTAGTTTTGACTGTGATGCACCTATTCAGATGGGAACAGACTTCACCAAGGCAGCTACAAAAGATGTTGAATTCTTAAAAGAGATCCAAGTAAGTTTGAAAGATAAGGACTATGGAACACAGCTCTCTTCTGTTTTAAAAAGTGAGTCAGTAGAGAAAACAGAAGTGGTGAAACAGGATGCTGTAATTCGTTCTGAAGAACCAGTTCTTCCAGCTTTGCCTCATGTGCCTCCTTCTTTTGTGGGGAAGACTTGGTCTCAAATAATGCATGAAGATGATATAAAAATTGAAGAACTTGTGCGTGATTTCAGGGAAGGTCGTTTTCACTGCTACTTTGACAGCGAATCTTCAGCAAACTGTGCAGGGAAGAGAAGAAAGAAAAAAAAGCAGAAGGATGAAAAAAAGAGCAATATTGTTGAGGGTGATAGAGCAGAAAGTGCACCAGTTATACCATTGCCAGAGTTTAATGATGCTTTAAGTGATGGCTCTGATTTTAGTAACCCATTGTTAGTCTCAGATACAATACACAACCCACAAGTTCTTAAAACACCTAGGAAAAGGACATGGCGCCTGGCTTCAAGATGCCAGGTGGTTAAAGTCAGCCATGGCACTCAGACAAGTCTGTTGAACTACCCTGTTTCTAAAAGAAAAATGTGTAGAAAGGAATCTGATCTGTCTGATCAGAAAGCAAGCACTATGTGGTCAGAGAATGAAAAAACTCCAAATATGAAAACTAGACTATGTGCCCTTAAACTTCCTGAGTCCTACAGCAAGATTATGAGTCCTGTGCAGCCCAAGACAGTGGTGTATGTACTTTCATGCCCAGATATAAAACAGTGTAAAGGTAAACCTATAGATAGTCCCCAAATGAGGAAAACCCATAACTCCACAGATAGTAAAGACTCTGTAAGGTATAAATACAAGCAGTGTCCTTTTAAGTATTACGACCCACTGACGAATCGCATTCTGAAAATGCCTCCCAAGAGTGTGGTTGGAGAAAAGGCCAGAAGGTCCTCCCATGTTCGACAGCTTTTCAAAAGTCTCAGCTGTGATGTAAACAAGAAGAAACTTGCTGATGCACAGAGAGAAGGCACGCCATCAAAGTCACTCAATTGTTCAGATCTCTGTAGTTCATCTTCATCTTTCCTCACCGATGCAGGTAAAGGGAATGATGTAGCCTCAAGTCAAAAGGCAGATGGATCTTCTGTTTCCACAGAAAGAACAGATTGTCTGGTTTCTGGTCGCTCTGAGAACTCTTCTAAGCACTTGATGATTTCACCTTTGAACTCTCAGCAGCCTGTGGTAGAAGGAGATGGTAGATTAACTCCATTTAGCAAAGTTAGCAAAACCCCTCTGGCTTCCATCAGGAGTGAGAGATTGGAGAGAGAGAATCCAAAGGCAATATGGAAGAGAAAAGAAGGCACTAATAAAGAACCAGTTTTTTCCAGAAAGACTACAGGACCTATGTCTGTGAGGTGTACTGTTGGGAGGAGAGGAAACAGAGTAACTGCAAGCAAACAAACTTCCAGGAAGAAAAAACGACAAAAAGAGGGGATGGGAAAGCAACTTCATCCTTGTGCCCAGAAATCTGCTTTCTCCGTCCATAGATACCAGACAAGGAAAACTACAGTGGGAAAGCACCTTAAAAAAGAAAAGTCTGAGGCTAAAAAATTAAAAGTGAGAAGGAAACCAAAAAGGACCTTTCTGAACTCAACTGTGGTCACAGGGATTCCTGAAAAGGGGGAGAAAGTTGCATCAGAATCCTTTCCTAGGGGACCAGAGCGAACTTCGTACAAAGTCAGGAACTGGAAAGTAACTGGAGATCGAGGTCACCCTTGCACTGTGAACCAATGCTGTAGAAGAACCTCTGCTGTATCATTACTTTGAAACTTTCTTGTTCTACCAGGTGAGAGCTAGCTACCAAAAGAAGGATTGGTTTTTTTTATTGCCAGCACCTGGAAAAAAGCTGAGGAAAAGGAGGTCATAGACAAAGCAGTTGAAAGGACAGACTTGCAGAAAGTGGAAAGCCAGTCTAATGTGAAACAATCTCAACTGTAAACTCAGCTCTTGTTCTGGGAATGTAGGGATATAATGTATTGCACTATTCTATTGTGTAAAGCTGCAAAAGTTGTGCACTTGAGTTAAAAAGCACTTAGAATCCTATTTATTGCACTTCACCTGTACATCAAAAAAAAAGTGAGCTTGAATAGTATCATACTGTTTGTATAGCATTAACAGTGCATTAAAATGCACTATAATAAGGTAAATTAGAAGCTGTATTATGCCTAGTCTAAAGTGACAAAAGTGAATTGGTTGAAATTGCTAGAAATTAAATAAAGACACAATCTGGCCTGAGTTCTGTGTATGTTGTTTGTGTATATACACACCTTCAACACAATATTTGCCAATGGAGTGGCATTACAATTAATACAGTATGATACAATTCAGATCAATTCCATGCTTTCTCGAAATGAAATACAATTGTACATGTTTTTATATTGACTTCTTTTCCTGAAACCGTGTCCAAAGCAGTTATTTTGGACAAAAAGTCACTGTGGGCTCGCATCAAGCAATAATGGACCATACTGGTAAGGAACTATGTCTCTGTGGGACACTGTACACATGATGGTGACTGAAGTGAAATCTCAAATTCCAAATTAAATATAGTTGTAGGCAGGTGGGGTTTTTTTTTCACATTCCTTGCTGGGGCGAATGAAAAACTTAGAACACAAACCACTCTAAGTGTACAAGTCTAGAATTTCAACCTTAAATTGGAGAGTTTGTTACATTTTTATGTACTGTAGTTGAAATTTTCAGTTTAAACTTTCATTAAAATACTTAAAGCAGCATCCATCTAAAAGTATTAGAGTTAAAATATCCGATTAAAGTATTCAGTTGAATTAAAATTGTATTCCATAGTGATTTGTTTGGCTGCTGATGCTCAAACTATTCTGATTTTATGGCAAAAAAATACCTGTTTTTTGTTATTATTTTAATTTTTTTAATAGTTACTATCATGACAGCTTATTTAATACATTTAAGAGACAGCCCCCAGTCTTGCAGATGTTTCTAGTCTTTAAAATCCAGGACTAGTTGTTAATTTGTATTAAGCATATAGTTAAATGTCGTGACAGTCAGGGCTTTGGGTTTTAGATGTGCAATTTTGTATATTACTTAGTATGTCCTAGTTTAAAAGTGATTGTAAATTCTTTAGTTGTACGACACATCTTTCATAACACAAGAAAAACAGGAAAGACCAGACCCTGCTCTCTCTGCTACTGAGTGTAATACATGTGCACGTTTTCCCCTGAAAAAAACAAAGTAATTCTTGAGTCATTTTGTGAAGTGTCAAGAGTCACTGTTCTAGATTGAGATAAAGATGAAATGTTTTATTTTAATATGCAATATCTAAAGGAAATACAAAAGCTGTCATCCTAAGCCACTTGTTCAAAAAGTGGGGGACTTTTGTTGAAATACACGTGCTTATTTCCCAGGATGAAGAAAAGGTGCACATGTACTTAAGCCATCTGGAAACATAAGTTTCTCTACAAATCACATACTCTCTCTGACAGTTTTGTTTTTGTTTTAGTTGTCTTAAATTTATTTTATTATTAAAATAAAAGTTGACTTCTGTGGGTGAATTTTCATACTATGGTCAGTAGAATCTTATGACCATATTTTAAGTCACTGGAAGATGAAGGGTTATCTTATGAGATTTAGAGCCCTCTTAACTAATTGTGCCTCTGTAATTTAATATTTTGTCTAACATAAAACTTTTCTTTTTAAAGTGAAGTTTTAAAGGAGTGGTTTTTATAGAAAGGCTAATTTTTAGATAAAAGAAGATTTTTAACTAAAGATTGGTTTAAAGCAAAGCTTTAAATTAACATCTATAGATAAGTGCTATTTTTATGGTACAAGAATGTTTTCCTATCTGACTTCTATCTTATTTTTCACAGTATTGTACACATAAAGAACATGATTTTTTTGTGTGTGAATAAGGTTTAATTCACGTTGTACTTTAAGATCACTAGTGTGTATTTGGTTTTGTTCTTTATACTCCTTCATTGCAAGCTTGTTTTTCCTGCACAGACCTTTCCTTGAAACCTTGAGTAATAAAATTATTTTGAGGACTGTATAATGGCTAATAGTTTTAGTTTGTAGTGTCTTTTTTCTTAAATAACAAAAAAGCAAAACAAACTAACAAAAACACACAAAAAAGCTACCACCAAAACCTGCCAAAGTTAAAAAACCCAACAACTCAACAGGTGTTAAATGTAACAAACTGATAAAACTGCAAGACTTGAGGTACAAGTCTGGAAACACTTCTGTGGTTGACAGTGTCAGAATAAGATTTACTGTAATCTTGGTTGTTATTCTTTACCTCACTTATGTTTAGAAATCTTTTCCATGCATGTTCAGTGACTACTATGAAAAAGATGGGAGAGCGTGACATGAGAAGTAAAAGCAGAAACTCCTTGGAAAACAGTTGAAGTTTGGTGCAAACCATAGAAACAATGCAGAGACTCTCAAAATATGTGCATGAAGGAAAAAAAAAGCCTAATTTCCTGGGATATTGAGGAATTACATCAAGCACAGTCCTGGTAGGTAAGTAATACAGTTCACTGCCATTGATGAGTAGCAACTTGTCTCCGCAGCAGTGCGGCTGAGACTTAGACACGGTTGTAAGTTTGCACCAATGGAAACATTGAGACCTGAAATAATTTCAGTGAAAAAGTGATGGGAGGGCTGTTTGGTTTGGGGAGTGATGCGGTGGTTTGTTTTCAGTGTTAGCAGATAAAGATGTTTGTCAGTGTGTTTGCATGTTTTAATCCAGAGAAGGAAGAAAGAGTAATGATTGAAGAGCAATGGAATCTCACTCTTTTAATGTAATTGGCAGCAGATAGATAGAGGCTCTTTTATAACAGCAGAGAAAATTGTTAACGTTTCTTCTGTGCTTATATCCTGTTGACCTTCTGCAGGTTCATATGTACATTTTCTATATAATTGAAAAAAGTCCCCCACAAAGTGCTCAGTCAACCTATTAAAAGAATCTCATTCTAAGCCACCTGGTTTTTATTACGTGCTTGTATTGTGTACCTTGAGTGTGAACCAGATTCATACTATGCCAGGTGCTAACCAAACACAGAATAGTAAGGCCCATAAACTTTAGATGTCTAGTGCTTGCACTTAGCAGTTCTTCAGTTCCTTTTCTGCTGGGACTTTTTGCTTTCTATTTCTTCCTGACAGGTTTGTGTCTGAAAGTTCTTGTAATCATAGTATGAAAGTTCAACTCTCCGGGACTCAAGATATTTAGTTGTATATCTAATAAGACTATAACTTCATTTGAAATTAAGTTTTGTGCTGAATTTCTGCCCAAATGAGAATATGTGGGTTTGTGGTTGTCATATTCTTATAATTGGTAACGTATTTTGCAGTACTATTGCTTTAGGTTTTTAATCTGCTTCTCTGTCTCTGTTTGCTGTGGCCTTTTGACACAACTTGAGTGTGCAAGAACACAGTCCTATTACAGAGTTGTTCTGTGTAATTGCTGGATATTCTTTAATTTCAGACATATTGTTTTCATGTTTTTCCTCAGTCATGCATTTGTTTTTGTTGTTTGTGTGTGGTTTGTTTTTTTTTTAAACACCATCAAGAGCTAACTTACAGGACAGTATATTCCATTTGAAATTAAATCAGTGGCAGGTCACAGAAATGGATGTTGTCCTGATGTGAAGCATAGAGGACAAGCTGGTATTTGCTCCTGTGTTTGGGACTCCACTTATTTTAAGCAGTGTGAGACAGAAGTAGGATGATGATTCTGGATTTCTTTTAGATGTCTACCTTTCTCTTTCCCCTAAGGTAACTGTGGCTGAGAATGGAGTAATCTGAATTCATACTTATTCAACTGTTGATTTTTTGGGTCAGATAAGACAAATAAAATGTCTCACTTGCTAATGCAATTACAATTGCACATTATTTTTTTCTTCAGTGATTTATCTACTGTGAATGGCAGCATTCCCAATAATCTTTTTTTCAGTTTTGAGTATGCCCAAAAGCAACAGTTTTGTTCATTGATCATGTTTTGCAGTTACAATTAATTCTTTCAGGAGAAAAAAAAATCTTGGTTTAATAAAATAAAGCACAAATTTGCATTTTTGTAGTTTCTTTATTCTTGGAGTTCATTTGTCTTGAAAGTATTTGCTGTAATTTCTTGTGGAAGGAACCCCACAGAATGCTATGGAATCAGCTGTTCCTTTTCAAGAAGTTCAGTTGTAATTCAAACAGCTGTTTACAACTGTGTGGCATCTTAGCCCAGTGAAGACTTCTCTTGATGACAGTGAAGTCAAGATTCACCCCATCCTGTCGCAGCTGAAACAATGACATCCTATAATGGCATTATAAAAGTTTCTGGTGTGTTTTCAGATTACACTGAATCACCAAATATTAGGGGTTGGAAGGGACCTTTAATGGTCATCTAATCCAAGTCCTGTTTATAAATGACCTCCAGAGTGAACTGTTCCATCAACTTGTCCAGGGAAGGGGATGAGGCTGACTGGCCTGTAGTTTCCTGTGTCATCCTTCTTTCCTTTGTTCAAGCTTGGACTGATGGACATTTTTCTAGTCCTCAGGCATCTCTGCTCTGTGACCTTTCAAAACTGAAGAATAGCTTAGCAATAACCCTGGCCCCCTCCTTCAGCATTTGTGGTTGCATCCCATTTGAGCCTGTGGATTTGTGAGTGTCCAGTTTGTCTTGGTGAACTCTAACTCAGTTTGTCTTCCTACCTCCAGACTTCCTGTCTTACCTCCAGGAACTGGGATTCATGACAGTGGATCTTAGCAGTAGAGACTGAAACAAAGAAGACATTCAATAACTTCACCTCTGTATCCTGTCACCAGAACACCCACCTTATTCAGCAGCAGGACCACACTTTCTCTAGCTTTCCTTTTCCTGTTGGTGAATAATCCCTGGTCTTTAACATCCTTTGCCAGATTTAATTTCAAAAAGGCTTTAGCTTTCCTCATTGCCTCCCTTCATACACTGGCAATGTTCTAATGTTCCTCCTAAGAGGCCAGTCCCTTTTTTCCTAGATGCAGTGATCTTCCTTCTTACATCTGAGGTTTTCCCGAAGCTCCTTGCTCATCTGTGCAAGTTTCATGCCTGCCTTGCTTGATTTCTTACTCATGTGGATATACTCATAAGTTTTGTTTCTTGAGGCTTCAATGAGATGTAACGTTTCAGGACATGCTTTGCAGGTTTCAATGCATACTTGAAGACTTCTTTGTGGTGAGAGTGATGGATCACTGGAACAGGCTGCCCAGAGAGGAGTCTCCTCTGGAGACTTTCAGAACCTGTCTGGATGCATTCCTGTACAGCCTGTCCTAGGTAATCCTGCTTTGGTAGGGGGATTGGACTCAGTGATCTCTGGAAGTCCCTTCCAACCCCTAACATTCTGTGATTTATTTTTTTTAATGTAGTTGGCTGGATGAAGTTAGTGCTGTGTTGTCAAATAATTAAAGAGATACTGTTCAGTTGTGTAATCCTGGAGTTGCAAACATGATACTGTAACCAAATTTTAAGTCTAGTGCTGACCTCTTTCATGGGAACTACAAGCAATTAATGATAGGCATATGGAGTGTCAAATACTATGGAGGTCCAGTTCAAGTTGGAATATTTGAGAGCTATGATGAAACTGGTAGCATAATTCTAATTGTCTTTGGTTTCACTGGAGTCATTAGTGGTTTGGTTGACAAAATTGCTGGTTTTCTGTGGTCCTGGAAGTCATAATGATTTTGTTGAAGTGCAGAAACATATGAAAACTAGTCACTATTGCAGCTTATGTCATTTGTCAGTGAGTCTAAACTGGGCTTTGTCTTTGTAAGTGTTCCTTCCATAAGGAAAACTGAACAGTTCTCCTCAAATATTAGCATTTGTAAAGAGGGTTTTAAGTCTCTCACATCCTTTAAAAAGTATACTTTAGTGTATTAAATCTGGTCAGCTTTATATTCAGTTCATATTTGCTGCATCATAGTGCATTAATGTTGGCACTGGTGCAACTGAAAATGTTGGTTATAGTGTACTTAGTTGTTATCAATGTTGTACAAATGAGTTGCAGATTCAAAATACATACTTGCTAGTTTATGCAGAGAGCTTAGACATTTTCTGGCCTGGAGATTGTGCTGTAAGAATTAACAGTGAAGGGGGTAGGTGTACTCCTCAGCATTCACATGTATGCCTTGTGGATGTAACGCATGTGCGTGACTTGCTTTTTATTGCATTGGAATTTTAAGACAAAGAGGGAGATGTAAAGATGTTTTATAGATTTGAACTAGACCAATACATATTCAGGTTTGGCTGCTTCTTTAGTATTTACCTCTGTTTTGTTCAAACCTTTGCAGAGGGTTGTCAAAATCCATCTACTTCCTATGTGCTGCAGCTCAAATTCCATCATTCTTCTGGTATGTTACTTTTATTTGCTTAATACAAGAATAATATTTCCTTTTACCACTGTTTGATCCTTTTGGCTGTGACCAAGAAGGAAAAAACAATTATATCAAAAATTGTGCTCGTGCTTCTTTTTGAAGGCTAAAGAGAAAAGTTGTAAAGCAGTATGTGGCTCTCAGCAGATTTATCCATACACAGAAAGGAGCTCTGTTAACATTCTGATCTAATGATGACTAATCAATTGGTTGCCACACTGATGATGGAAACAGTTGTGCTTTTTATTTTAATGGCATTACACTCAATCTGCATACAATTAAACATACTGACTTTTTGGTAACACTTATTTTATAGATTTCCAAATGTGTCTAATGCTTTACTTTTCCAGTCTGCTCTAGAAAATTGCCATTTCCTGAGTTCTTGCCAACAGGTTCTGATTGAATGTGGGGTCAGGATAATGTTGGAGTCAAAGTCAGCGTATTTTCACCTACCACAATTAGTTAATGTTCATGCAGCACTTTTTGTGGATCTAAGGAGCTCTTAAGTGTTCAATACCATCAGAAATGGTCTTCTGTATTCTTATTTTAGATGTTAGTGTTCAATGCTTTTTGTGAAATGCATTGGGAAGAATAATATATTTTTAGAGCATAAAAGAGAATTCACTACTGAAATGGTGTTTAACGTATTTTTATTTCCAACTTTCTGACAGAGACTGTTCACTTTTTCTGTGATGCCCCCCCATTCCTCCATTTTAAAAGAAGAAATAATCTATAATTTAGAGTTATCCATACTTATTTTCTCAGAATAAGGCGTGATGAGTGTCATTTGACTGTATCATGAATACAATTTTATATAGAATCAACCAGATTGGAAGAGACCTCCAAGATCATCCAGTCCAACCTGTCACCCAGCCCTGGCCAGTAAACTAGACCATGGCACTAAGTGCCTCATCCAGTCTTTTTTTGAACACCTCCATGAACAGTGACTCTACCACCTCCCTGAGCAGCCCATTCCAATGGCAAATCACTCTCTCTGGGAAGAATTTCCTCCAGACATCCAGCCTATGCCTCCCCAGGCACAACTTGAGACTGTGTCCCCTTGTTCTGTATATAGTTATGTTGTTATTGCCTGCACCTTTACAGACATCTCTGCCTTTTCATGGATACTGTGAAGGGGAGACAAATAGACACATCTGTCTCTCTATTATTTGAGTCTTGTTTTCTTGTCTACGCCATCCTTTCCAAACCCCTTAGTGCAGCCAGCAAGTCAGCTTCTCTATTTTCCTTTGTTTCACTTCACTCTCTGTTGGAAACAAAAAAAAATTCACAGAAAAAATGGGACAAAAGTCCATTTTCAACCACTTTTTCTTGCAAGACATTCTAGCTTATGCGTGGGGAAGCAACAAAACTCTGACACTTTGTCAAGTCTCATGCAGTTACTGTCTCCTCTAAGTTCACAGAGCTGCAGTAAGGGTAAGGTTGGCAGCCATCTCTGGGAGTCATCTAGTCCAAAGCATTGCTCAGAGCAGGCTCAGCTGGAACAGGCTGCTTAGGGCCACATCCTGTGGGATTTTGTATATCTCCAAGCATGGACACTCGACAGCTTCTGTGGGCTACCTATTCCAGTGTCTGACCACACCTACAGATACAGAGGGTATTATCTCTATATTTAAATGGAGTTTTCTGTAGTTTCTGTATTTTCATCCTTTCACTGTGCACTGCTGAGAAGAGCCTGTTTGCTTGCCAATTGCTGCTTGTGTTATATTTCCCCTGGTGTGCTGACAGGGTCTGGTGGCTGTGGGGAATAGCTGGCACTGAAAACCCTTACTCAGGTGTGCCAGGGGAGATTTTCTTCAAGCAGGGATCCCAGTCTGTAAAGAAGACAATTGCAGCTAAGAGCAGCCATGCCAGTGAGGGCCTGTGCAGGCTTTGGTTTTCCTGTGGCTTAATAGTCTTCTCTGGCAAAATGAGTTCTATAAGCCAATTTCCTAAGGCTTAACCCTCCCTTCTGTTTACCCTGCAGGAGTAGGTTGTATGATTGGGTTTGTTTGGTTTTTTTTAATGGAAGTTTATTCCTTTTTTTTTTAATAGGTAAAGTTATAGAGGTTTGCTGACTGCAAAACTAAAACTTGATAGCTTTTTTCCTACAATGACACATTTATTACAAGTCTATATTGTTCCTAGTATGTTCTTTTTGTGGCTTTTTTTCCTATCTCCTTTTAGAACCATTGACTGCTGTTTGAGGCACTTGCACTGGTTTACTTTGTGTCCAGTATTTTGTTCTGACTGGCTTAATACTAATTTGATTTAATAAATATTTTACAAATATACTATTCACAGTAACATGCAGTGTCTTGCTCAGGCTTCGAGTTTCTGATTGTTGTTTTTGCTTGTTTCTTTTGTGTGGTCTCTCTTATCTGTGTTTGATTTCCCACTACTGATAGGTTAAAGAGCTTTTGATGAGAAGGGGGGATAGCAGTTAAAACAACCCTCCTTTGCTTTCTCATGCTGCCATTGCTTTCTCTAAAGCAGGCTAGCAGCTTTGTGCAAAAACCCAGGCTGTATTATGTGAGGTTTTTATATCCTTTTCTTAAGCATCAGTAATCTACATACCTAAAACATAGCTATGTAGATTAAAAACATTACAGAAAGCTGAGAAAAATTAGACAAATTAGTGTATTTGTGGTCTATTCTATATTTGCTATGAGCAAAAACTTGATAAATTTATGTCAGAGAGCTGAGGTTACAATCATTCCTGGTATGTGAGTTTATATTCCTTGTCCCTCCTTTTATGCTTAGATTTCTCTTTCAGATGGCACTAAGCATCCAGTTTCTTTTTGTTTGAATACTGTGGCTTGTCTCTCTCTCTCATGATTTTAAGTTCTTTTTTCTAGTCTGTCTTGGACTTTGTAGATGTACTCATTTCTTTCAAGTTTGTAAAAGGAAAGAATTAACATTTGGCCAAAAGGTGACTCATGAGTCAGAGCTCCATTATCCTCAGTTCATAAGGACTTAAATTCTTGACATACACCTGAATAGAGGAGGAAGACAATAGCTTCCAAGTCAGACTCTTCTGGAAGTTTTACATTAAAATTAAAGAGCTACATTGTGCTTTTATCAGGGTCTTTGACAGTCAAAATGCTCAGGCTATAAATGGATTATGTATGTGACTTAATGCACATAGAATTTTCTCTTGTTATTGCAATATAGATGTGTCTATTACGCTGAAAATTAATGTTGAATGAAATATTAAGTAAAGGAACTTCCAATGAAGTCTTTACCATCTTGTGCTGATTTGGATGCAGAATGCTGCAAGTGTTCATCTGTGTGGTTAGGTCAAAATCAGCCAGTGTCAATGGAAAAACCTCTGGTGGCAGACATGAGCTTGGATCAGGCTCCAAACAGGACAGGCTGTTCTTTGGAGTATATGTTCCATTAGTCATACTCAGAGCATATTTCTGCCATTTATTCGACTTAAATATATTAATTATTTTGCTATGCAATTATCAATAATGAAAAAGCTTTACAACTGCAGGAAACAATAATTTTCACATGGGTCTGTCTTGTACCAAAACACCAAAAAAAAACATTGGTTGCATTAGTTTTTTTTACCTGTAGCTTCAAATTGTGAATCTTTTTAGCTCATTTTTATTCAATGACTTGTATGTTGGATAAAATAAAATCAAAGACTACTTCCTGTCACTCTGCCTTGAGCCACATGCTAATTCTTCCTGTGTTCTTAACTGGTATTTAGATAGCATATATCATGACACAGGAGACTGCACAGCTAGACTGCCAGTGTGTGTTCTCCCAGCTGCACAGCTGCCTCAGGCAAGCTAACTACAGCTTTGAGTTTGTGAGTGGTATGTCAAAGCCATCTATTTATAAATCAAATTAGAAAATGCCTTGGAACTGTAATTTTTCTTTTAAGCTTCACTTGCAGCTATCTAGAAGCTTAGTATTCCATATTCATAGATTTGGTTATAAATTTTAACATGTCTGGAGAATAAAAATAATATATTAAAACACCTAAAAAGAACCCTGTTAAATGATTTAAAAATTGTAATATAAATATCAGTTATTTAAAAGGAAAAAAAAAAATCTGTATACTTCTTTTTCTGCAGGGTGAAATGTGGAGGATGTGAGAGTGCACTAACCAAATAAAGAAAATGCATGTTTATTTTTTCCACTTTCCATAATTTCCAATTGTTACTTTTGAAAAGATGTCTTAATTGTAAAGTGGTATTATGCTTGTTTTAAAGGTTGGAAAAGAGTGGTAAGATGCCTAAGAGAAAGTTTTGACCTTCTTCAGTTTCAAACCAAGATGCACGGTGGTTGATCTTTTAGAAGCTTTAATGGGCTTTATGCTGGTCCAGGTCTTTGCTAGGTATTTATGAGGATCAGGCCCTAGGCAACCTGAAATGAGTATCAATAAAAATGGCATTCAGCATAAATGGAGATCCTTGCTAATGTGGGGATAAGCAACCTTTCAGAATCCACAAAAGAAACACAAGTTCTCCAATGCTTTCCAACTTTCAGATCAACAGACTGTGTTGAAGGGGCCCAGCTATTCTGACTACTTTCTTGGGGCTTGGCTGAATTAGTGGAGTTTAGATCTTGATTACAATAACCAAACTGCATTCATCTCTCGTAGAGTAGTATTTGCATTCATCTCTCGTAGAGTAGTATTTTAGCCTGTAAGTAGCCAGCTTTTGCTCAGCAGAGCCATTCTCTGAACAGTCTGGATGAGGGCATGGAGTCAGTCATCAGCAGGTTTGCAGATGACACCAAGCTGGGGGCAGATGTGGCTGGGTTGGAGGGCAGAAGGGCTCTGCAGCAGGACCTTGACCGCCTGGACAGATGGGCAGAGTCCAATGGGATGGGGTTCAATAGCTCCAAGTGCTGGTGCTGCACTTTGGCCACAGCAACCCCATGCAGAGATACAGGCTGGGGTCGGAGTGGCTGGAGAGCAGCCAGACAGAGAGGGATCTGGGGGTACTGATTGATACCCACCTGAACATGAGCCAGCAGTGTGCCCAGGTGGCCAAGAGAGCCAGTGGCATCCTGGCCTGCATCAGGAATGGTGTGGTCAGCAGGAGCAGGGAGGTCATTCTGCCCCTGTACTCTGCCCTGGTTAGACCACACCTTGAGTACTGTGTTCAGTTCTGGGCCCCTCAATTTAAGAAGGACATTGAGATGCTTGAGCGTGTCCAGAGAAGGGCGACGAGGCTGGGGAGAGGCCTTGAGCACAGCCCTAGGAGGAGAGGCTGAGGGAGCTGGGATTGTTTAGCCTGGAGAAGAGGAGGCTCAGGGGTGACCTTATTGCTGTCTACAACTACCTGAGGGGTGGTTGTGGCCAGGAGGAGGTTGCTCTCTTCTCTCAGGTGGCCAGCACCAGAACGAGAGGACACAGCCTCAGGCTGCACCAGGGGAGATTTAGGCTTGAGGTGAGGAGAAAGTTCTTCACTGAGAGAGTCATTGGACACTGGAATGGGCTGCCCGGGGAGGTGGTGGAGTCGCCGTCCCTGGGACTGTTCAAGGCAGGATTGGACATGGCACTTGGTGCCATGGTCTAGCCTTGAGCTCTGTGGTAAAGGGTTGGACTTGATGATCTGTGAGGTCTCTTCCAACCTTGGTGATACTGTGATACTGTGTGTGAATGAAAAGCTTATAGTTACCCATAGATAGGTGATGTTAGGAGCTTATGCAAACTATTTTGGAAGTGTTTATTAAATAGTAGTCCTTTCTTGCAGATTAATCTCCTATAACTAAGCACTTTAAATATAGACATCACTGTGCCACTTTTAGAACTCTCAGGTTACTTTGTTAAATTATTAACTAGTTTTGATCCTTGGTAGAGGAGTTTTTATAGAAATGAGAACAGGATCTTACTCGCTGGTTATTTTTGGAATGTGCCAACATGAAGGCTTGTACTTGTGATAAGGCTCATGAAGTGTAACAGAATTGTATGGACTTTAACAGAATTACAAAAATGAAAGAAAGAAAAAAATCCCTTTAGATGTAGAGTTCCATCCGGGTTTGGTCCTCACTGTATTTTCTGTTCTGCTTCTGAACTCAGTGGATGCTGAGGCTGTGCAGCAGCTCTTGGTAAGTTTATATCATATTCCAAGGCCCAGCTAGTAGGCTGTAAGTATAGAAGCATGGGAAAAGCTGGTATTTAAGGCTTACAGTATCACCACCAAGGTTGGAAGAGACCTCACAGATCATCAAGTCCAACCCTTTACCACAGAGCTCAAGGCTAGACCATGGCACCAAGTGCCACGTCCAGCCTTGCCTTGAACTGCCCCAGGGACGACGACTCAAATTAATTTGCTTGTAAACATTTTCTACTGTAACATAAGCCATGGGTTAGCAGTAGGCTATATATCATGTTCTCTCTTTTCTCCTGTTTCTTTTATGATTTGCATTAGGGCCTGCAGGTAGAAAAACATTGAGGTCACGTTTTGCTTGAAAACTTGAGAGGAGGAAGGTCTACCTCTAGGAGTATAGCTGATGGATTAACTGTTTGGAAGTCCTTAAGTTCCAAGTCTCCATGATTTGCCTGGAGGACACTAACGTACCTGCTACCTGGCAATTCTAAATCCTGGGAATCTGGAACATGATCAGGCATGGAGAAGTCTGTAACTGACGTCTGACAGATTCTGAGCAGCTCAGCTTATGCATAGGAGAAACAGGCTCTTCCAGAGCTGGAGTTCTGCCCTCCTTGGTAAGCAACTGAAAACAAAGCAAGTCTGTTTTTCTCCAGACTGCAAGGAAATGTAATGCAAGAATATGTCAAAATCCAGCAGAAAATTGAATTATCTTTCTCTGGAGCACAATGTATCTGTTGTGACCGATGAAGGGTGGTGTAACAAATGCGAGTTGAGAGCACATGGGTGTGTCTCTTCATCCTAGGTCATACAGCATTACTTTCTCCAAATAAGCTTCAAAGTCTCTGCTTTAAATCTTTGTCTTGGTTCCAATTTAAATTCCCAGAGACTCTAATAAAATTTGATAGAACCAATAACAATTTGTAGAGTGCCTTTCCCTCCCTTCCCAACAGAAGGGAGTTAGAAGTAGAGAGGAAAGGTAAGCACACCCAAATAAATCAATCTCACTCGATTTGGAAGTTTAAAAAGAGGAAAAAAAAAAGAGAAAAGTTTGACAAAAAAGAAAAGTATCTGAGGTAGGGAAGTTTACAAAAGTTATAGGGAAGGAAGAATAGCAAAATACAAAATATATACATACAACCCGAGTTTGTGATGGTGGCTTTGTCTGCCTCGTGGGTGATGGCCACATGGCATGCAGGGAGTGGAGTGCTGCGGAGAGATGGAGAGAGAGATGGAGAGAGAGATGGAAAGAGAGATGCAGAGAGAGATGCAGAAAGAGAGAGGAACAGGAAGTCCCCGTGCTTTTATGGGACAGGAAGGGGGGCAGTGGGCTAACCATCACCTAGTGATGTTCAGACCCATCCCTGGGGAGGGGTCAAGATCCCTAGGGTCAGGTTCAGGGTTACTCCCCCTGGAGTGTTAACCCTCTACAATCTTACATGCCTGTTCCTGTTTCCCTGTTCAGATGGTTACTCATGTATTTGATGAGCAAGAATGGATATCATTATGGTGATTTGAGAAATCCCTGAGAACTTCCATTACATGGCCATTTTTTCCTGCTAGAGTTAGTACATCCAAAGTTACAATTTAGGCTTCAGTAACATGGTTCTCTGTGTTGTGTTAATGCTGTGGTGTGTTTTCACTTGTCCTTTTTGAACTATGCAAAATGAGATTTTATTTTTAATGGAAAATCACTGAATTTCAGAAGTGTATATGGATAGATGCCTTGTGTAGTTTATATAGGGAAATGATCTTTTGACATTGGCAGGGCACATTCAGCAGATGGCTGGGGAGAATCTGATCCTCTCCCTCCTGGCACCCAGTGTGCTAATTACTATGTGCCTTGAGCAAGCAGCCTTCTAGATATTCAACCACCTTTTTTGGGAGCAGAAATTTCTGCTGCTGAGGATAATAGAAAGATCCTAATTTAAATTCCTCGAGGACATTTTTACTGTAAAAATGGAGGGGAGGGGGGGGGGGGGGGGAAGGTAAGAAATCTCTTCTCCTAGTCAGGTTTGGCAGAAAAAGTGGGAAGAGATTACAATTGGTTCCATCAAAACAAAAGTCAGTTTTCAGGGGAAGCAGCGGAGGCTCCCTCTGTCTTTCTTCTAAACCCACCATCTGAGACCTGTGAAAGACAGGGTATGAGGCTGGCTGGCTGAACATTTGGTGCTACTTGTCTGTTATCTGCAGTTCCATTGAAGCGACAAAGTAGCAGTGCAGCAGACGACTGAAAATGAAGGCATTAGAAACATTACTTCCCTGATCTGGGAACATCGCTCAACGAGATCTGAGATACTCCACCATGAAAGCAACAGAGAGGTCTTGTGCACCCAGAGCTTTTCATAAAGAGGAGGCATCCCTAATGCCCAGAGTTCTCATTTGCACATGCCTCCATTCCAAAAGCAAGATGAAGGAAGACAAGGGAGGGGAAAGACAAAAGATAGTGGCTCTCACCCTTGCATCTTTGGACACCCAATTGCTATGGCTTCCAAGCCCTTCTTTGCCCCTGCCCCAGACTTAGCATGGTACTAAGTGTGAAAGGTGATCTGGCTGCCACAATAAGTCTTCTGTAGGGGTTACTGGTGCCTGATTTGGCCATTAAGAAGGAGCTCAGAAATTTGGAGAGTTGCTGACCAGTGTCTCCAGCCTGGAGATGGCAGTAAGAGTGGAGAAGGAGCTCAGTGCCTTGCCCACATATCTAGCTGTGCGTGTGTGATATGGAGCCTTCTGGGTTATTGGGAGGGAGCCATTCACCTGGGAGCCTCCTTGTCATTACATTTCAAGTAAAGGTCATCAGGCCTAAACCCTGCAGGCGTGGGTCATGATGCTTAGCACTTCTCCCTGTGCACATCTCTGTCAAGATGTCTCTTGCCAAACAAACCTCTTCATCCCTGCCCAAACCTGTGCCCCAAAGGGGAATGCCCACGTGGCAACCCAGCCTCTGGAGAGACAAGAGTTGTGAGCTCCTCCAAGCTTCTCTGTAGCAGTAAGCCAGTTGGAATCTCCCTACGCACAGGTTAAATGGGCAATACTGACCTGTTCTGGATCATATGGTGGCATCAGGGGAAAAAAATTCCAAATGGGCGATTATTAGTTATCAGACAGCTCTGCTTTTTAGAAGTTCAAATTCTTATCACCTGCTGGTTGCCATCTTAATACTCTAATATGCCAGCTGCTAAAACTTCTGTGATGACTCTTCCCACTTGGTCTCATTTATGCTCATGGTGATGCTGGTGGAGAAGCTCCTGGGTTCTATTGCCCGGGTCTGTGTTGCACTGAAGGAGACCTTACAAGGTCCATTACCAGAACTACGAGGGGAGCAGCTGAGAAGCAAACGAGGCAGCCAAAGCTGTAGTAACGTGCTTTATTCTGCACATTCAGGGAGAATTCCCCTGCTGTGTGAGCAGATTATTTCCTCAGTGACCTAGTTGTATGAATAAAAAAGTCTTTCCCCATCATAACTACAGCAATAGAGAATTTTATTAATGTTTGCCAGTATTTTAAAAAAAGGTTACTGTGTCTTAATTTTACTAGGGTGCTTTAAAACTTATAAGATCTTCATGGAAGTTAGGAGATAGCTTGTGATCGGCTGTCAGCCCTAGGTACATGCCTCTTCTAGAAATGAGTCTGTAGGGATGACTCAGACTTGGCAGCCCAACAAAGATGTTCCCTTTGTAAAACAGTTACATCTGAAAATATAAGACTATTTCTTCGTTGCTGCCTTGGAGGGAGTGGAGACTGTTAGGATGATCATGAATATATTAAATTTGATCTCTGCAGTTCAGCTGCATGACAGCTTGTGTAAGACAAATATCATTTTATACCCCAGCTGGATAAGCACATTAGTGCTTCCAGGAGAGATTCTAGTTTTGGCTCTGCGACTCACTGCCTTTACACATACGTCTGGGACCCAAAAGGGTTTCAGAAGCCAGCATTTAAATGTCACTTTAAGCCTGTTCATGTACTTCTCTAAGCCTAGACTGAGGGCTGTTACCATATGCCCACAGCTGTAAGATGTGCTCTCACACTAGTAATTATTAAATATACTTGGAAACCAGGGCAAGTTTTCAAGCTCCTGGTGATAAGCAGTGCTATTTGACACTGCTCTGGGTGCTGTGCTGCAATGCAGAATGGCAAAGTCAAGTTTAAAACAACATATGTCAACAAAATAGGGTCAACCTGCAGCTATCACAGAAAAGGCTGGCATTTGTATGTTGAGTGACCAGCCTTCCCAAAGAAGACAGAATTGTATGGGTTTCTTGTGGTTGTTAATTGGCAAAATGATGTAAGAGAGATGATAAAACTGATTATGTTGCTTTCATTCTAAACATTAACAAAAAAAAAAGTTATTACAGTGATGCTCTTTGTCCATATCCATTCAGCTTTTATTATTTCACTCATAAAGATTGTAGGTAGTTTAGTGTTGTGGAAGATGGTTGTGTTTGGTAAAGAGTCACTGAATCAATGGAAGGTTGTGGCTGTTGATAACCAGTTTTCTAAAAGAAAAGTCAATTTATCTATAGGCAGAATGAGGGGGGAAAAGACTTCTTTTTTGTGTGCTTAGCAGGATCTCTTTGGTGAATAGCAGTTTCATTGGTTATGTAACAGGGTTGGAGAACAACATAAATTATAGGATGAGGTTAAAATAATATTAAAAAGTACAGGTAAAACATTGCTGAGTGGGAAGGGCATTGGATTGATTTGTCCTCCAGGGGTCCAACATTGGATTGTGAGGTTAATCTGCTTTTTACTGTTAGGCATGTTCCTCTGCTCTTCAATGCTTCTGTCCACCAAGCTCTATCAGTTGGAGGGTATTTTATTTATTTATTTAAGACATTATCTTGCACTGTAAGCTCCTCATGTATGAGGTGCTTGAACATGTCCAGAGAAGGGCAGCAAGGCTGATGGGGAGGCTGGAGCACAGCCCTATGAAGAGAGACTGAGGGAGCTGGGGTTGTTCAGCGTGGATAAGAGGATGCTCAGGGAAGACCTCATTGCTCTCTACAAGTACCTGAAGGGAGGTTGTACCCATGTGGGGTTGGTCTCTTCTCTCAGGCAATCAGTGACAGAACAGGATGACACAGTCTCAAGTTGTACCAGGGTATGTTTAGGCTGGATGTTAGGAAGAAGCTCTTCACAGAAAGAGTGATTGGCATTAGAATGGGCTACCCAGGAAGGTGGTGAAGTCACTGTCCTTGGAGATGTTTAAAAGGAGACTGGATGAAACATTTGGTGCCATGGTTTAGTTAATTAGAAGGTATTAGGTGATAGGCTGGCCTCAGTCTCAAAGGTCTTTTCCAGCCTGGTTAATTCTGTGATCAGCATATGAGAAGAGTAATAAGAACAAATCAAGCTCCTGTGACTAAATTCTTTGTTTTGCAGCCCCATGATGCAAATGTGTTGTATGCATTTGTTATGGGAAAAGGGTTTGGTCTGAAACCTTTCTTAAGAGAGGTGACATTTCTTTTTGATTTTGGCTCTTGCTCAGCCTTGTAATGCTTTGATTACCAAAAAACTGGTACTTTTCAGTTACAAGTAGAAACAGCTAATTTTCTGAATTTGCCTACAAAAAGGAAATATTTTCTGCTGCAAGTTAATGCATTCTTACAGTTTCCCTAATATTTGCACAACACTAACTGTGATACTGTAGTTGGTGCAACTAAATCTTAACTGGAGGTGTGAACTCTTTTGGTGATCTCACCACAAGCAGTAGCAGGCACCACTTTGCCATGCCACTTTAGCTTTCCAGCAAGAAGTTTTTCTGACGTTGTTAAGCATTGAAGCATTTGATTTGTCAAAGTAACAGTCTTCAGAAAGGAAGTGTCAACCTCTTTTGTTTATGGGGCTTCTGGTTCCTACATGTAAAAAAGAGGGTGAAGAGAATGAGGAGCTGAAAGATGCTTGAAGTTTGAAAATTTCTTAGCTGCAAGATATGGATGGAACTTAAGAGAGAAAAGCAAATTAATTCCCTGTAAGACCCAGTTTTCTAAGTAATAGAAAAAGTTATTCTTGTAGTATGGGTTTGAGTAATAAAGATGTTCTTTGTGTGGGGTAGCATAGGATCACTAATGCTTTATCAATCGTGTGTGCTAAAAAGATATTTCATACAGAATAAAATAATGTTGCTTTAATTTCCAAGGAAATCGTACCAAAAATGCCACATTTCCATAGTAACAGCAAATAATGCATATTTGAACTTATACTTAACCAGTGGGATAAGCAACTCCAGGAAATAATGGGGAACACAAGCACAGAGAGAAATAATAAGATCCTTAAAGAGTGACTAAGTGCAAGTTCATGTGGGCGAGAGGAAGAATGGAAGCAGTGGGGTAAAGGGCATAATTTCACATCCCCCATGTATATGTTCTTGGCTGTGTGTGGCTCTTGAGTGTGTGAGAGAGGAGTATCCACTTCCATGGTTGTGAGGGTTTTTTTGTGCTCTAGAGAATCATGGCCAAGATGCTTGTCCAGAAAATTAGCAAGAAGATTGAGGGGTGCATACTACTTCAGAAAACAGCATTTGGGTGTTATTTGCTTTGTAAAAAGCTGGAAAAGCAAAAGTAGTAATCTCCTGAAGTGTCTGCTGCATTATGGCACAAGCAGTTCAAATCTAGTAAAATATTTAGCTGTGACTCTTTCTGTGCCTTTAGCTTTCTATGTGGTTTTGAAAATTTACTGGAGCTTCTTTAGCAAGTAAAGATCTGCTCAAGGAATTAATAGTATAAATCATGCAAAGCACTCACTGGGATCTGTGCTTACTTTTGATGCAGTGCTACGAAATAACATTACCAGATGCTGGTTTTGGCAGGTGAGAACCATCAAATCTATGACTGATCTCTCTAAAATTTGGAACCCACTAGGTCCAGACTGCCTGGTGGGGAGAAGCTGAAAGAGGACTTTGCTTGGTTTGACTTATGGAAAAAGAGACCTCACAACACACAGAGTGTTATCAGGAAATATAGGTTTAATGAGCGCTGGGTGACAAGGGGAGGTCCTTGTCCAAAGCCTTTGCACACCTTCACCTTGTTCAGGTAGGATATTTATTCTGCAAAATCATACATATTCAGTACAGAGATAGAGTTATTAGACTAGTTCTGGGAATAGGTGGAGTTATTACAATCCTGGGACTTAGTTCCATAATGCCCTACCTCTTTACGCATGCTCATCGCCACCTGGTGGTCACCCTTTGGGAGGAAGGTCGATCTCTTCCTCACTCCGACCTTTCTACCTTTTGCCCACCTGGCATCAGTTGTGGGCCACATTCTTGGCTGGAGTCTCCTACGTTCTCCTCTCTGAATACAATATTCTTGGTCTCCATGAGAGTGTTTCAACACCCTCTGAAGCTTAATCCCACCTCCTTTGTGTTTATCTGATTGATGATGCTTTATATCAGTGCTTACACAGTTAATGATTTAACTGGGTTCCTACACTCTGTGTTCTCTATCCCTTTTCCCATATCAGGTTGTACATCAGACTTCTGAGGAAATTCATTTAGGAGGTCTTTGATGGCGTGGATAACACAATACCAATCTGTGATCCACATTCAACAGTGAAAGCTCTTTAGTGGGGAAAAAAGTATACTTTAGTATGTTGGGGGCATCCTAGGACTTCAGTGCAACACTTTCATAATACTTTGCATTGATTTTTCTTTAAAATTCAGATGGTCTCTCTAGAGAAATGATGGTTAAATATTTTAGGCCTTCCAGAGAAGCCACTGCTAAATCCTAGATACATCTTCAAATAGAAATCTTTCAGGATGGTGTTTTTAATTTCTAATTCATCTCTATGCCTAATTAGGATAGAAGCAGGGGAACCAGTCCAAGTTTTTCACTGGAGAAAAGGCAAGATGCCCAACTGGATATAGTGGCTTTTTTTTATCCCTCCACTTCATAGAGCTGCATTTTATGAAAACTCCAGCATTTTCCCCATCTGACTAACAGTGCTGATTCTCAGCATTTTTACCTACCTTTTATATCACAGGATGGCAGCAGCTTCAATAATGGTCTCTCTGATGAATGCAAGACTGTATAGAAATCTCTTTCCTGAGTAGCAGCCTCAGAACCTACAAATTATTGTGGGTTAGTTTGGTTTTGGGTTTTGTTTTTATGAACATAAGAAAATAAACTGTTAACACCTTTAAATCCTTCATAGACATGCCCACAGAACAAGCTTCCAAGCAGCAATAGCTGTAGCTATAAAGTTCCTTTTCCTGATGAAGTTTAGTAGCTTAGTCCTGTGTTGTACTGGCATGGCCAGGATCCTTTTGCTTCTTAAACTAATTCACTCCTTGCTGTCTAGGGCACCTTTGTGCTGAAGATATCCTTATTTTTTTAATCTACAGTCTCAAGAAATTTTCACTTATCACTTGAGCTTAGATAGTGTAAGCATCACAAATCTGGTCATTTCTACCAGCAGGGCTATTAATGCTAGGGTTGGCACAAGAATAAATGAGTTTTCGTGAAGCATGAATAAATTTAGGCTGGGAAGTAGAAGGACTCTACTTAGTGATTCTAACAATGAGCTTCCAGAACAGCCTTCCAGTGGTACTAGAAGGGCAAAACCTCCGATTACTTTTAAATGAAATGTGTGAAAGGAACTCTGTGATGGAATAGCCAGTGGTGGCTGAGAGCTGGACTTGATGACTCAGGAGATCCATCACGGCCCTTTTGTACCCTGTATGTGCGCAAGTGGGTCAGAAAGAGTGAGAATATCTTCCCTCCCATTTGCAAAGTTGCACTGCAGTCTGCCCTTTTTTTAGAACCTACCCCTTGGAAGTGTTTGATCAGCTGTGGCAAGTCCTTGGGATGTGACGTCCATGTATTTAGTTTGAAGGTAGTATAAACCAAAGCACATATTTAAGTAAGATCTCCCCTGCTACCCTACCTTACTTTCCTGACACTACTTTTACATTTTAACTCGTAAGAGTGAAACAAGCTATCAAGGAGCAGTTTGATGTCACAGCCACAGATAGTGCTTGCTTATTAGAAGAGCAGCTTTTTCTCTTCTTTTTAAAATCTCTTGGCATATGTTTTACTTGCTGAGCATCAGAACAGCTAACAAATATGTTCTAACCAGCCTCATTGACCAGCATGCTGCTGCTCTCTTAAGAAACCGGACAATATTGTGACTATTTGGAACCTTTAGTATCATATTTCCATTGATGGCAAAAATACATCACTGCAGTATCTTTTATACAATGACTTGCATGCAGTTGCTTAAATGCTGCTGAAGAGCCCTACTAAACAATTTGTAAAATCCTTTGGATATGAATGCTTTAATTAACTCAGTGTGTATTCAGGTGTAGTTCTGAAATGAACCTGGTGTGGTTTATTCAGAATATTTTTTTCCTGCAATCAGAAGTAGGTTAATGATGCTGTTTCGCCTGGATACAAACTGATCTGCAATTAACAAGACTTCTGACTCATTTGCTTTTATCAGTACAGCACTGTGTTATCTTCTCTTCCTTGCTGAACGTTGACAACATATATTCTTTTTATCATCTTACTTGCTTCACTTGACCTTATAAATAACATTTCACAATGCTGAGGGGAGTGGGATGGAAAGTATATACTAATTACTATAAATATTCTAAGCTGGAGTGCTGGAACATGAGATGGAGTTCATTTGTGTAGTATCACTGGTGAGAGGAGTAGTTAATGATGCACATGCAGATCTTGGTGAGTGACAGCTCTGATAGAAAAGTGACATTTTCACTGTATTCTATTTTATAGCATTACTGTGTTTAAAATGTTGTACATTGTCTCACTCTTGTACATGGAAGGGAAAATCTGGTTTTAGGGTTCTGTTGAACTGTTAAGTAACAGAAGAAAGCACTTCCTGTGAAGAGCATGGAAATAAAGAAGGTAGAAAAGTGAAGAGCAGTGTAAACCCTGTTCTATTAGACCAACGGTTTGGAAAGCAATGCTTCTAAGAATGCCGGGCTGGAAGGGTCCTCAAGGATCATGTGGTCCAACTTTTCTAGGCAATAGCAAAGCCAAAATGAGCTGCCCCAGCATCCTGTCAAGTTGACTCTTAAAACTCTCCAGTATAGAGAACTCCACTGCTTTCCTTGAGAGATTATTCCAACATCTGACTGTGCTCGTGGGGAAACACTTTCTTCCAGAGTGCAATGGGCATGTCCCCAGCAGTAACTTTTCCCCATCACTCCTCCTTCTCTTTTCCACAGGACTCCATGTAAAAAGGAAGTCTTCATCATCCTGGTAGCCACCCTTTATGCACTGGTCCATGATAAGGTATCCCCTCAGCCTTCTCCAAGATGAACAATCCCAGCTCTTTCAGCTTCTTCTTGCATGGCAAGGTTTCCAGTCCTCTTATTACTCTTGTGGCCCTTCTCTGTATACTTTCCTGCCTACCTACATTTTTTTGTGCAGCAGGGGCCAAAACTGTAGGCAGTGCTCCAGGTGCTGTATGACCAGCACTGAGTAGAGTGGGACAATAACTTAATCTCTGCTAGTAATGCCCTTGTTGATGCAATCCAGTGTCCTGTTGGCTTTCTTTGCCACTAAAAGTTTTCTGGTGTAGTGAACAGATTTTCCTCTAATCAGAGTCCAGATACCCAACTTCTTTATTTTAGAAGATTAAAAATAATTATATTTTACAAATATATATGACCCAATTCCTTCATGTAGAGACAAAATGTAAGTGTGTGTTAAATTGCAGAACAAGGGAGAGAAAGGGCAAGAAAAAGAAATCCACGGAAGCAGAGAATGAAACAGCAAGTTGTACTTGTCTTTCCAAAATGCTTAATTAAACCTGGAATCAAGTTTATTATGTTTCCATCTTCCTTTTCAGGCTGGTTTCCCTCCCCGGGGTAGTGTACTGTGAAAACACCAGTTACAAGCTATACAGGATTCCTCTATTGGCAATATGAAATTTTCAGTGGAAAAAATGCTAACTTTAAGATAGTTGAATGAACCATCAGAATTCCCCTACATAAGCGTAAAGGGTTAACCCTCCTGGGATAGTGGTCTTGACCCTGCCCCCAGGTCCTCCTGACTCCTCCCCAGGCATGGGTCCAAACACTACCAGGTGTGGTGGTTAGCCCATCCCAATTGCTGTCTGGCCCCTGTTTCTCTCTTGCCCTGCCTTCCTGCATCACCATCCTGTTTCCTGCTACTCCATTTTTACCATGTGCCCATCAATCCCTGAGGCAGACAAAACCCATCGCCATTAAATCTGACTGTATTTACACATTCTGTATCTTGTTTTCTCTTCCCTATACCTTTTATAACTCCCCTACCTCAAATACCTTTTATTTATTGTTAAAATGTTCTCTTTTAACTTCCAAATCCAAGTGAGGCTTTATTTGAGTGTGTTTAACCTTTCCTCTCTACATCTAATTCCCTTTCTTTGAAACAAGAGGGGAAAGAGGGAAAGGCATCTTATAAATTGTTATATATGCTTGAGTCTCTGGGAGGTTTAAACTAGAACTGAGACAATAAGTTTGGAATGATGTTAACAGGCGCCTTGGAACAAGCCCTGTCCTACAGAAAAGAAGAATCTCCTCCAAGGAGAATGACATTTTACATGCCAGCCTGAATTTCAGCAAAAGGCTTCACCCTGGCTACAGCCAAGAGAAGATCTTGTCTAATCTTCATTAAGCACCTACATTTTTTGTTGCTACTGTTGTCACTCCTTTGGAATTTTAAGTCATAAACCACTGAATCTTACGGGGTGCATAAGAGTGCTGAAAAACAGACTTACAGACTTTGGAATATGACTTGTGCAGTAGCTTTATACCTTTACCCACCTGGGAACAAATAAATGTATTTTCCAACCAACCCAGAGAGTATGTGAAAAGTTGCACCTTGCAGTCATAATGGTGTGAAATGAGACTGCTTAGTTTATATGAAAGTTACCTTTTGAAGCAGAAGCACACGTGGTTTGAGATAACAACTTATAAAAACCTCTAGCTGTCAGGCAGCTTCATGAAGTAAAATCCTGAACCACATCATAGTCATCTGATTTCCTGACCTGTCTTAACAGAGCCAGGATTTCACTCAGTACTGAATAAAGCTAGCTTTAACTCAGTTACAAAACAAGATAGAATTTTAGCTACTCTGACATAAAAGAGTGTCAATGAGATTTGATTTTTATTTTGTTTTCCTTGTTAGGGATTCTCAGACATTCCTTCCATACTAATTCAGGGCTTCTCAAAACATTTCACAGATTCATTCATGTACAGCTATAAAAGTGAGCAGAAAGAAGCAGCTAAGCATAGAGGAGCTCAGCTTAAGTAAAGATGCTTAGCCCACACCCATGACCAACATTAGAATGACTATCAACACTGTTCCTAGATCCCACTCCCATTCACCCAGCATGCATCATGAGGACTCACCAGTGATGGCAGGAGAAAGATCCTTCTCCCTGCTCAGGTACCTCTTAGAGCTTATACTTTTCCTGGTGTGGATTATGAAGGGGGGGGTGGGAGGGGAGAGGGCAAAGTGGTCACACCTGGGGTGGGAGGAGGACTCAGGTGTTCTGGGTGCTTGCTTCAGAAGTATCTAGAGCCAATGCTCTGTTTCTTGAATCTGTCTCATGTGTTTATTGCATTACTGCAACACTTAACTTCAGGCCTCCCTTCTCTCCCCAGTTGCTGAAAAGTATTCAAAGAACGTAAAATAAACAGAATAAATGAAAAAGTACTTATTTTTCTGACTAAATGCTGGGTTGCTGCTGCACTGTTAGGTGGTGGGATGCGTAGCAAGAGATGGTCATGTTCTAAGAAAATTTTGTAATAGCCTTCATGTAGAAATATGCTCTTTGGCACTAATTACTGAGGAGCTCTTTGAAAATAGATGAACAAGGAGAATTGGTGAGTATTCAAACATGTATGATTAGAAACCAGTTGTATTAATGCAACATATTGTTCATTGCAATTACCAGGTTTCTTCCAAGTATAAATTATCCATACTTAACGCTGCATGTGATATAAGATAAGGAAATAGGAATGGCATGAAGTTCCAGTGCAGCTTTGTCTTAGCTGTTAACCCTAAGTTGAGAAACAGAGAACGGCCAACACCTTCTGCATGCAAATTAAATGTTGTGTGGATTAGTTAAGTGCCAGTTAATGAGGTTCTATTGTTTGATGTGTCCCCAGTGTAATTACTGCTTTTTAGAACTGCAGTGTTCTTGATATCCCTGCTAGAGCTGTTATAGTTCTTCTATTATTTACAGCACTGCCTGGGTTATTTGCTGTTGCTAATCAAAAAGAAATTTCTTGATCAGTTCTGTCATTTTGTCCTGTGTCTGTACAGCACAGAGCAGAGCAGGACCTTGGCCTATTGCTGAGTCTGCTAGTAATACAAATAAATTATAATCATACTTGTCTGCTGCACTCATCTGAGAACAGAGTTCAGCAACGGTTGCTTCTTCTCAGCTGATCCCATTGCTTGTTGTCCTTATGGCATTATACCCTTCATCAGCTACCTGTTAATATGAAAGCAACTAGGGATGTCTTCTTATGCTTAGTCCAGTCCTGAGCTGCCCAATTGGTACTACCTGTTAATATGAAAGCAACTATGGATGTCTTCTTATGCTTAACCTTCTGTTAAACTGCATATTTGATACTGTGGTTTCCTTTTCTGTAATGATCACCACTGTTATAAAATACCCAGAGCTCTTATGGCATCCTTGCAAAGATTTTTTTGACAAATCAAGTCACCATGTTTGTGTCCCCTGAACTTGTCTCCTTCAAATCCCATCTGCAAAAGAACTGTTCCTCTTTCTACTAAAACTGTAAACAGTTGTTTGAGGAATATCCAAGAATACCCTACCTGCCCAAGTGTTAGATAAGAGACTGCCGTTGAAATCGAGAAACTTTATTTCCTAGTGCGACATAGTCTTATTGTGCTCACTCAGCCTTGGCAACGACAAAGTTTTTTAAAACCATATTCTACACAGACATTTTCCCAAATCAACTGATATGCTGACTCTTTCAGGTGATTTCAGAAAAGGGTTGGAAGGTTGTGTCTTCACCACCAGGTTAATAGAGCCTGGACTAACATTTCCCTCTTGGCTGTCAATATGAACAGCCAAGGCTAATATTGGCAGTTTTGCATCTGAAGTGTTTTTCATTTGAACTGCAGCCTTACAAAATTTCATCCCATGTCCTCACTGTCCCACATCCTGATAAAAGGGGACTGGATTTAAAAGCTCTGGGCAATCATCTGGAGATGTGATGTAGAATTAAGTCATCCAGATTGAAAGTATGTATATATCTTGGATAGTATGCTTTTGCTCCATAGCCAGTCTTGAAGCAGCAGCTATCAGCAGTTTTCTGTGTGACTCTGACTCAGATGTTTCAGCTTATTCTATTTGATACCGATATGATAACTCACATTTCTGGTATTTTGTTTTCAGGTATCTGACACACAGTCTATCTGGGATTATTTCATGGTGTATTTTAAAGATAAAAGCAGGTTTAAAAAAAAAGGCAGCTGTCATTCCTAGTGAGGTATTTCATCTTAAGCTGATTATGCTCTGTGAAATGCACATGACCATCTGAAGGTTTGTAGCATGTTTATGAAACACAGCTTGAATTACATGTACTGGGACTGGGAGATTAGGCATGTCTCCTTCAGGTGATTATTCAGGTGATTATTTCAGCTGCAGACTTGTACATGCATTAAAAGAACCTTAGAAAATCTTTGCCATTAGATAGTCTTTTAGAAAGAGCCAGTTATTATTTTCAGTATTTTCTCCCCTTAAAATCTTGACAGCAAAAATAACAATAATTAGCTTCAGAAAGGTGTTCCTAGCATTCAATGTTGCTACACTCATTTCCTTGTTGCAGTGAAAGTTTCTGGTTTGGGTTTATTTGAGGCTTTTTTAAATATATATAATTGTATGGCCATTTTACTGTTATATTATTTGCTCCTAATTTTTATTTTAATTATATTTATTTTAGTTCTAGATGCACTAACTGGTCCTTTGATCTGTTTATGTTTATGGAGAGAGACAGGAGCTGCTATTTGTTGCAGTGTTCGTGATGTCTAATGATGAGAAACAGCTAGGCTTGGAAAGCGTCTGGGAATGTGAGAATCGAGGAAGACTACTTTATACAGAAAACTGGTACAGCTTTTTTCCCTAGTCTCAGACAACAGAGAATTCCTAAGTTTTCTGTTATTTTTCATTTCTGGTTGTCTTGTGGGTCTGTGTCTTTCGTGTATCTACAATTGCACACTTCAATTTTGAGCTTCCACAAGCAGCACCTATTTGACTACCATGAGTACTTAGAACTAATTTTTTTTAAAGTAGTAACTCTACTGCTATGAAGTAATTTGCATGGTAATGATTCATAAAACTGCTTATACTTCTAAATTAACAATGATAATGGATTCAGAATGGAATGTAAAGAAAATTATGCGAAGTAGAGAAAATTCCTATCTTTCTGGAAACTCAAATGGTACTCAGACACGTATTAGAAGGGATAAGCTGACAAAGAGAAAACCATATCCAGACAAAAAGGAGAAACATCTTTATTTTCTCAGCAGTGAGACCTGCACTAAAATAAAACATATCTATTCTTGGGTATTAGAAATCTGCTGGGAATAATGTGCACTAAGAACTCTATATCTAAAGTTGTCTCTGAATTCAGCTTCCTTTCCCCCCCCCGCCCCGACTCCTGAAGCCATGGAATGAATACAAAGCAGCAGATTAATCTTCATGTATCTCTTTGAAGTTATTTTTACCTTTTCAAATATTCTTCATATTGGTGGTTCACTCGAGTTTGTGATCCAGACTCTATACTGCTGAATGCAGCATGCCAGAGTGGATATAGACCAGGTGATTCTAATCATGCACCTCCCTGCAGCGCTTCTCTCTGTTTACTGCACACACCTGCATTCTCTTTGTTAACATACATACATTCTTTTGATAATACTTGTTTCTCACAACCACTGCACTGCAGGTTGACTGTCACAGGGAATGAAAAAAGAGAAAAGAGGGGGAGATACAGGAACAAATTTGTTGGCTGAAAGTGTTGGGAGGGAGGAGAGGGGACCTTGAAGCTCCATGCAACACTTGGGAGCAGGAGGGAGACCGGTTTCATGGGAAGGGCCCCTTGCAACCTCTACTGCAGAAGAGTGCTTTAAGGTAGGAAAGGGCTCGTTTGCCTTATCTGGGCAAGTAGAGAGCTTCCTCTGAGAGCAAACTGACCAATGGTGGCTGCCTCTTGTCCCCACATCTCTTCCAAGCCTGGCTCACAGTTTTCGAAGTAATTTCATTCTGCATTCAGTTTTTAAGCGAATTTGAGTAATTACTAACTCCGCTTGCAGTGGTGCACACTTAACGTCTGTGTTACCCCTATCAGAAAAAAAACGTCCTCACTCTCTGCCCATCCCAGGTGCAAATCAAAACCTGTTAGTGCATGGTCGGGCAGCTGGACGCCTGACTCGTCCGTCTCTCTACCCCCGTGACGGCACGGAGGCCGTGACCCGGTGCGGCTGCGCTCCGCCTGCCATGGCCCCGCCGCCCTCCGACGGACAGCCCTCTGCCGAGTGCTCGGCGCGTCGTGACCGCGACACCGCTGCACCACCCCTCACCCCGCGGCAGCACCGCGCACAGCGCCCGCGCGTCGTGGCCGCTGACACCGCTGCACCACCCCTCACCCCGCGGCAGCACCGCGCACAGCGCCCGCGCGTCGTGGCCGCTGACACCGCTGCACCACCCCTCACCCCGCGGCAGCACCGCGCACAGCGCCCGCGCGTCGTGGCCGCTGACACCGCTGCACCACCCCTCACCCCGCGGCAGCACCGCGCACAGCGCCCGCGCGTCGTGACCGCGACACCGCTGCACCACCCCTCACCCCGCGGCAGCGCCGCGCACAGCGCCCGCGCGTCGTGACCGCTGCACCAGCCCTCACCCCGCGGCAGCGCCGCGCACAGCGCCCGCGCGTCCCACCCCCGCGCCCGCCGTGGGACGAGGTCGGCGCGCGTGCGCTGCCGCGGGGCTGCAAGCCGAGGGCGGAGGGGAGGGGGAAGGTGCGCGCGCCGTTAGCCGCCCGCCCTCGCGCTGAGGTAACGGCCTCCCGCACCGGTGAGGCGAGGCGGCAGACGGGTGGGAGCCTTCGAGGGGAGCCGCCCGCCTCCGCCCTCTTGTCCCTGCCGCCGCCCGCCCGCCCGCCTGGCCCCACGGGCGCAGCCCGTCGGGGGCGAGGGCGCCGTGCTGCCCCCCGGCTGGCCGCCCCCCGCGCCGCTCCGGGGCGCTATGAGCCATGAAGCCGCCTGGCAGCATCTCCCTGCGGCAGCTGCGCTGCGGCCGCCGCCTCTCCGCCGACTGCCACCTTACAGTCCTGCAGCTTCTCGGTCGCCTTGTCTCCCTGTTTCTGCTCCTCCATGGCTCATCTTGCCTCTGGGCCCGCGCGGGCGCAACGGCCGCCGGTGGGTATGAGGAGCTGTGTGTGCGTGAGGTATCTGCTGCTTCTCGGTTCCTTGTCCTCCCACGCCCCTGCTCCCCTTACCTCTGCTCTGGGCGATAGACCTTCATAACATCGGTTTCCCTGGGTGTCCATTTCTTGCCTTTCGCTTATGCCAGCTTTGTGTACGTGCTTGTTTCGGCTTCTGGAGGCTCAGAAAATGTCTTTTTTCGCTTGTTTACTTACAAAAAAGAGAGAAATGTGAGGGTTCCCTCTCTGATCTTCTGAAGCCACTGCTGCAGTGTTTTAGATAAGGGGATGGTGTGCGGATAAGTACGTTGGTGAGGTATGCGACATGAAAGGGCTGAGGTGTTTTTCGCCTGTGTCGGGATGCGTGTTATACAGGGATCTGACTGGGAAACTAATTTATTTGGGGTTTCATTTGTGTGTGTAATTTTTTTGTTATTAGCCTTTGAGTGTATATTGATGATGTGGAATGCTGAATGTAGTCGGTGTGTGCATCACTCTTACTGTTACATTGTTTGTTGATTGATCGTCTCTTGAAAATTTAATGAGTAAAAATACAGTATATCATCCAAAAAGCTGCTACTGGGGAAAAAAAAAGTCTTCTTGTCAAAATTAAAAGCGAAGTGGGAAACTTTGAATTCAGTTTTTCTTAAGAACATAGGTTGGCTTTTATTTTTTTGTGGGTGGTTTGTTGGGGTTTTGTTTTGCTTTGTTTCTTTTTTTGTGAGTGTGTTTGTCTGTCTTTCAGAGAGAACTTGCCTATCAAAGAAAGTGTAAGGGATAATGAAATATCCATTAGTAGTTTGAGTATTTTCCCCCCTTTATTCCATTTGAAGGTTGAGAGACATTAAAATATTTATAATCTGTGACCATATATTAAAATGCATTTGTATTTAAATATTTTTTAACCCATTTTGTATGAAAGATTAAACAAATCTAGCTCAATGAGAAAGTTATCTCTTTGTTTGCTTGTGTGACTAATACAACATTAAAATACTGCAAGCTAAATATGTAGCTTTTTATGGAAAGAAGCACATTCTAACATCTAATTTATAGCTGCAATATCTTTTTTCCTCAGACCTGCATTGGAATGAAACGGCAGGCGGTGTAGAGGGAGTACTGGCAGATGAAGAGAATACATTTCAAGTGAATAAAAGCAGTTACAGTAAAAACAACAGCTACAGCAATGCAATCCAGAAAGAAATCACACTGCCTTCAAGATTAATTTATTACATTAACAAAGACTCTGAAACCCCTTACCATATCCTGGATACCAGAGCAAAGCACCAGCAGAAGCATAACAAGGTAGGATAAAAAGAGGCTCAGTAGACTTTTCTAAATGGTAATGTCATATGGAGCTGTCTGACTGTTCTGTTTTGTAGAGACTTAATGGTAATCTTTACCGTCAATTTTGGCAATTAAAGGAGGACATGCAATTAAATAAGAATGTTTTCCCTTTGTTAATTTAAAAATAATTTGAATTTCAGGATGATTCAGAAGCTGAAGTGTAGATAAAACAAATGAGAATTATACAAAGTTGACTTGTCTGATCAGCATAGATTTCAGTGTCTTGACTTTAATGGTATACTGTCATCAACAAATCGCTTATTCCAAAACAGCTCTAGACTGCAGAAATGTCTGCATGGGGCAGTTTCTAAATGGTAATGTCATGTGGAGCTGTCTGACTGTTCTGTTTTGTAGAGACTTACTGGTAAACTTTACCATCAATTTTGGCAATTAAAGGAGGACATGCAATTAAATAAGAATGTTTTCCCTTTGTTAATTTAAAAATAATTTGAATTTCAGGATGATTCAGAAGCTGAAGTGTAGATAAAACAAATGAGAATTATACAAAGTTGACTTGTCTGATCAGCATAGATTTCAGTGTCTTGATTTAATGGTATACTGTCATCAACAACTCACTTATTCCAAAACAGCTCTAGACTGTAGAAATGTCTGCATGGGGCAGTTTCTTTAAAATTCTGAACTTGCAGCAGGAGTTACTTGGCTTTGAATTTATTATGCACTAATAAATGCAGTATTGGTTTCCTGCCAGTGCACAGGTAGTAAAACCTACTGTGTGGTTTTCGTTTTTAATGACAAGATGTAATATTTCACTTCGTATAGATACAGGTTTTTTTTCCTGAAACTGCATGGGATTGAACAAAATTTGATTTTCTGAAAGAATTTAGTACAGAAGTAAAATCTATTCTAAAGTGTATCACATAGGAGACACCTTCTAAAATGATTGCATCCTACTTCTATAAATCTTTATTGATTTCTGCCCACATGTTAAAAAGCTAAAGTGAAGATAAGGGTGGCTTCAGTAGGAAGAGACTGTCGTGATGGAGAGAGCAAAGCAGATCAGCATGTATAGTATAATTAAAGGACTACCTATTGAACTGCATTCCTTCTAGAATTTTTGTAACTTTTGCATTATATGTGCTTTTTTGATACTGTATGCCATTCCATATGTGAAATTAATATGGAAGCACATAGAGTACGTGAAAAAAGATGAGAGAATTGTATATCTTTGATTTTTCAATGGGAAGAAAGATTGCTTTCTAGCTTATTCTGGTTAGACACCAGTGTGTGCCTTCAGATGCATCTAAATACACCATATATTATGAATGGCACAAAAACTGTCCGATTTTGGGAAACTGGAGCTACTGTATTCAGAAGTAATACTCCTTTAGAGTAAGGCCACTCTTAGTCATGGGGGACTTTCTGTCCCCCTCTTCAGAGAGGAGCATAGGAAGTAAGGAATTTGAAGTCTTTGCACACCTTCCTCTGAGAATAATACTTCCTCCATGTTTCTACATGGGATTTTCTTGGGAATCGACAGAGAAGACTGTTTGCCAGTCCCCTTACCTAGAATTGCCCACAGGAACATTGCTGCAGTTGCCTACCCTTCCTGTGCCCTACCTTATTTCAACTTGTTGGAATAAAGCTCTGCAGAATCAGTAGTGGCAGAACTGGTATTGATTTCGTTGGATATGCTTGCTGCTGAGCACTGTGTAAAGTGGATCTCCCTTTCTATTCACTGTGTACTTTTTAAGCTTAGGGAATGCTAACACTGCATTTTTTTTCTACAGAAGGGCTCTTTAAGCTTGGAGCTTTCTGGAGAGTGACATTATGTTGAATTCATTCTCTGGCCATCAAAATTCTATCCTTTAATCCATTTAATAAAGGAAAGAGTTGATTGTGTTCTTTGTCTGGAATAGCTTTTGCATGTCTTGTTTCTAAAGCACTGTAGAGCACTTCCCCCCAGTCCTACTTGCATCTTGTGTCTTTCCTTGGATGGAAGCAATTTTTTTTACCCTTCCGTCTGTTTTGTCAATAATATAATAACTAATATTTTTGTTATTTTGCCCTATTCACTGTAATTGTGTCTGTAGAGCAAACCCATACAGAAAATAGAATGCAATTAGATTGTGAAAGATACACAAGTGTTTGGTGGTTTTATCCAGGGTAATGGGGAAGGCAGGTTTTTTAGTACTTGCTTTCATCCTTTTCCAAAATTAAAAAACATACCACATTGTAATAAATCTTTCTTATGAGATTTTTGCTGTCTCCCACACTGGAAATAATAAGAAATAACCAAAATAACTTTATAGTTAGGTAAAGAAATAAATCTATATTTAGGATTGATTTTTAGCATGTGAAAAAAGTATACAGTGACCTTATATACAGACACAGTAGACAGTTACAAAGAAACTTAACACTATTTTCTTTGCTGTTTTAGGAACCTTGCATCCTTTAATTTGTATTTTTTTGTCTGCTTTAATATACCATTTTTAGGCATGTGATGTAGATAATACAACCTAACTATGGGTGTTGCTCAGTGGACCTTTTTATGGAGCTTCGTTGTAGTGTCCAGAAGAATATAAGCCATATGGATAGGGTGTGGGATTAGGCCTGAATATCTCAGAAATGCTGAGTCACTATAAGGATAGAATAAGAGCAGAGGAAATTGTTTGCATTGGGAGAAAAAGTAAAGATAGGATATGTAACTCTGTAAAAAAATTATTTTTTAAATGCCTTACTAAAATTTAGGGGCTTGCAAATTTCTTCTTGGAACGTATTTAGAAATGAAGGGCTGGAGTAAAAGAGAAAGCATACCAGAGAATGAAAAATTAAAACAGATTGTTTTCTTAGCATTGATATTCTTTATCCCCTTTTGAATTTGCGGAAATACCATTATAGTGAGAGGACACATATGATCTAAAGTACTGGTAGATCTCTTTCATTTGTTATTCTTCTAAGAAGCCTTTTCTCTCTATTAATAAAAAAAAGGAATGCTCACCATAGGTTTGACAGAAGTAGTATATCTCCAAGGTGAAAAGAGTTCAAGAGTTCTAGTGTATTATTTATTCTAGTGCTCTAAAAGCAGTGTATTTTAAATATTTGGTGCTTGAAGGCGCCGAGATCTGTATACCTCTTTTCTCATAGTCAAATTGAGACTAGATGGTTTTGAGTTCTTCTGAAGTTTAATCTGAAATGCTCAAAAATGAGCATCTGTTTATAAAACCACACTGTAGAAGCTATCTACAACTACCTGAAGGGAGGCTGTAGTCAGGTGGGAGTTTGTCTCTTCTCCCAGACGACCAGCAACAGAACAAGGGGACACAGTCTCGGGTTGTGCTAGGGGAGGTATAGGCTGGATGTTAGGAGGAAATTCTTGACAGAGAGAGTGATTTGCCATTGGAATGGGCTGCCCAGGGAGGTGGTAGAGTTGCTGTCCCTGGAGGTGTTTGAGAAAAGACTGGATGGGGCACTTAGTGCCATGGTCTAGTTGATTGACTAGGGCTGGGTGATAGGTTGGACTGGTTGATTTTATGATTCTAAGCTCATAAAAAACTTTAAGCTTTCTGAAGACATCAGTTGTCAGTGTTTCATGGCTGTCTTTTTAAACTTCCACAGGTGGAGGTAGGGTTTTGAATAAGCCAGTAATCTCTTTATTGAACTAGATGACTGCTTGGATTTGGTTTTGCTATGACTCTAAGTGTAAGGTTGTTAGGACCTAGTGGAAAGACTGCATAGGACACAGCTGGTCACAGAAGATTAAGAGCAGGTGTTTATGGTGCCAGCAGAGGGAAAAAGTTTGTAAGGTGTGATCTCAAGGTAATAGCATTGCCAGAAAAACACAGCTTGTGACAACCTTACCAAACTTCGAGTGGAAAATAGCTTGAACTAGGTTCCTATGAAGGAAGCCTACCTGCTGGACAGCTTCGAACTGGTTTTAGGTCACTGAATTTTAAGTTCTCAGAAATTGTAGAGAAATAATGTCTTCATGCGTAATTCTAAGGTGTTAGTGTAATTTTGGGGAGAAGGGAGGTGTTAAGGAAACTGTTGTGCAAACTCTGTGATTGGAAAAAACCAGCATGATTGTAGTTTTGACTATGAAGCCAGTTGTGTCCTCGTCCATTGTGTCCCTGTCCTATTCCCACCCTGAAAAATTAGTTCGGGCTGTTTTTGTTGGAGTGAAAACTCCATGCGCTTCTGTTTGGCTCTGCTGTTTGTCATTTATGTAAAGAAAATATTCCTGTCTGTCAGAACATTACATTTTCTGTTATGTTGCCTCACTTAAAAGGTTGAGATACAGTGGTGTTTCAGTCCTTTATGGAACTTTGGTATGCAGCATATGAAAGTTAGCAAGGAAAAGGATCCTTAAGATGACAGGAAAACAACTCTTGGAGCTATTGCAGAGGAAGGAGTAGTGAAGAAAAAGCAGGGCTGCTTTGCAAAAGGTGAAAGGTTGTGCTTAATAACCTCTCTAGAGGTGGCATTGTGTGAATTCTTACTAAGATCCACATAATCTTATGCATTAACTGTTGTCTTTCCGTTTCTTCCTTTGCCTGTCTTAGGCCAGGTCTTCACTTTTAGTTCCTATGTACTGGATCAAAACAATGCGTGCACTTCGTGTAGCTTGTCTGTTTAAGACTATTGGAGAATCTCTATAGTATTTCAGCTGGCTTTGCACTTTTTTTTTCCCCTGAAGTTTTCTGAAATGAACCTACAGTTTATGCTACTTCCAAACAGATGATTTTGTGTTGTGTTTTTTTCCCCCCCTATTCTATATTGAAGTTATATTAGTGCAAAAGGCTTATGGGGACTTTGTCTTCAGTAATTGCTAAGAGGAGAGTTGAAATTGTTGTTCTTTGGTTTCTGGGAGTCGAAGGCCATTTTCCTTATGCTACCTTCTCAGGCAGACCTACAGCTTGGTTTCCTAGCTGAAATGTGAGTCATGCTATTTCTAGAACTTCTTAAATAATTTTAAAAATATATATTTCTGGGCCCTCTCATGAGCTTTAAATGATAACCTATAAAAGGTTTCAGTTAAGTGTTAGCTAGTGCTACATTTGCACTTGTTGGGTCCTGTTACAAAATAAAAAAATCGAGTTTGTAGGTTGTCTAGCATTTGTGGGAAAATGAGTACTGCAGAAGAGTGATTCAGGATGTGGATGCAGTTAGTAAAGAAACCCTTGAGAAGGGTGTGATTTTCTTTTAATTTTTTTTTTTTAGAGGCCGTTGTCTCTACAGATGAGTGTCTAAGTGTTGTCATGTTGGTGAGCTTCTGTCCCCTGGACTTAAAAGAGCAATGGTAGGCTTACTTTTAGAGGTAGGCCTGAACCTTTGTTCATATGCTGACAACCACTCTTTCAAAAGAACAGTCTTTCAAGGCTTGAGGTTCAGGTGTGTCAAAATAACCACTCTAATATAATTATTGAAGACTAGGAACAAATCCTCAGCACAAACTTTTCTGAAATCCCATATGTTTTAAGCATGAGGTTTTTACATGCTGTTGTGACATTTATTCATGCTGTTTCAGTATGAAATGCTTTATTTCCAATGAATAGTGGCAGGTTATCTCAGCATATATGCCATACAGTAAATGTTTTCCAAACACTGAAGGACGCCTTCTGTCTGAAATCTGAGCAGAGGCAAACAAGCTAAGAGTAAGGAATTAATATATAGTAAGTCATATTGATTTGTGACAAAACTTGTATTATTCTCAGATGAATAAGTGATTTAATGGCATTACGTAGGTTTGTAATTCCAAAATGGGAGTCATGAAACCCCTTGCTCAGCTGCTGAAGTGAGAGAAACAGCTTGTGGCTGTTTATTTTTTCGTCAACAGAACTATGCAAAACCAGATTTCCAAAAGGCAATGAGCTTGTCATTTGGACACTATATCTTTATGAATATAACAAAAGACCTATAGGTACAAGCAGTCAGTTAAATAATGCTGTTACCTTTGTTTAAAGACTTGTGACAGGACTTAGTATTTTTGAAGGGATAATGTCTTATTGCATTTGGCATACATTTACTGTGAAGAAAGTAAATCCAATATAGTACTTTACTTTTCATTGACGAAGGTTGGAAAATTCCTGAAAGTATGGGAAAAGTGAATTATAGAAAAATGATGCCCAAATGCAATAATAAAACCAATGAAAGTGTTCAAATTGTGACATGGATCAATAGAACAAATTCCAGTTACAGCTTTCAATTTTTGTCTTGAAACTTTCATTAAGCTAATGACCAATATGAGAGAAAGTGGAATTCTTTATATATATATATATATATATATATATATATATGGATTTGTTTAGCTTGGAAAACCCTTTGAGAGCTGTTGCTTTGCATAAGCAGCTACACACTCTTAGAATGTCCCGAGTATGATGGAACTCCAATTTCAGTGATTGCACTAGAATTCTCAGCTTCTAGAACAGTGAAAAAAAAAGTTTATATATATGTATGTATGTTTGGGGACAGTAAATGTTTAAAGACTCAAACCTTCTTTCAATATGCTCCTATGTATATTATCACTAAGTTTTTTGCTGCAGAGAAACTTTATGTAATTTTACAGCTTTGTTGTTGGAGTAGCTTAGCTGTCAAAGCAGGAACCTCTGCAGAGGTTTTTAAACAATAAATGAACACGTACAAAGGAACTCCATCTCCTCTTTAAGAATACCCGGGCAGATGTGCACACATGGATGTGTGCAAGTGGTACAAGAGAGTGATGTTAAGTATTTTTCCTGTGAGAAGATATGGTAAGATATCTAGCCCTTATATATTCTTCAAAATACATGCTAATCTAAATTATGATCTTATTTGACTTTATATTTCTATGCCAGTCAGAAGAACACAGTATTTTAGATTATACTTCAGGCATTGTGTTAGCAGCTGATAAGAGAACACTGGAATAAGATCCATAACAGAATTCTGCAGATACTTTTCTGGGGCTGGTGTCATCAACAGGGGTTTGCATTCTACAACCACGGCTCAGTTTACAAGGCACCAGAGCTACAAACAAGTATTGAGATGCACTTGTCCCAGAGGGGGAAAAGGATCCTGGGGCAGGAATTGGCAGGGCTCATTGATAGGGCTTGAAACTATGTTCGGAGAGGGAAGGGGTTAATAGTCACCTGCTGGCTGGTGACAAACAGTGGGGCAGCTCAGTGAAGGCTAAGGGATGGAGAGCCAGTGAGGGCACTCAGCTTGCTGCCCTGAAGCAAGCCAGGGATGACACGGCAGCACAATCTGAGGAAATCAAGGGGACTTGGCACAAGAGGACGACAGGGCCAGCCCAGATGAAGTGCCCCTATGCAAATGCACAGAGCTTGGGCAACAAACAGGGTGAATTAAGGGCCACTGTGCTGCCGGGAAGCCATGACACAGTGGCTATTACTGAAACTTGGTGAGATGGTTCCCATGACTGGAATGTAGGTATAGATGGGTACAAACTCTTTAGGAGGGATAGGCAGGGAAGGAGAGGAGGTGGCGTTGCCCTCTATATCAGTGACCAGCTAGAATCAATGGAGCTCCACCTGGGGAAGGATGATGAGCTGGTCCAGAGTGTATAGGTTAAAATTAAAGGGAAGACAGGGGAGGGTGATGTTACAGTAGGGGACCACCTGACATCATCTGGAGGGACAACACAGCAAGGCATCAGCAATCCAGAATGTTCCTGGATTGCATAGATGACAAATTCCTCTTCCAAATGGTCAAGGAACCAACAAGAAAAGGTGCTATGCTGGACCTTGTTCTCACCAACAGGGAAGGGCTGGTGACTGACATGAGGCTCAGGGACAGCTTTGCTTGCAGTGACCGTGATGCAGTTGAATTTAAGATCCTCAGGGCAACCAGAAGGAGGTATTCCATGCTTACCACTCTAGACTTTAGGCATGTGGACTTTGATTGCTTCAAGCATCTGCTGGCCAAAATATCATGGGATGAAGCTCTAGAGGGAAGAGGGGCTCAGGACAGCTGGTTACTATTCAAGGATCACCTCCTCTGTGTCCAGGAGTAATGCATACCAACAAAGAGGAAAGCAGGGAAGAATGTTAGGCCTGCCTGGCTGAGCAAGGAGCTCCTGGACATGCTGTCACACAAAAAGAAACTCTACAGCTGGACTGGGGTGTATATAAGGAAGCTGCCCAAGAAGCTAGAGATCTGCTTAGGAAAGCCAAGGCAGAGTTTGAATTGAATCTAGCCAGGGAAGTCAAAGGGAACACAAAAAAAATCTACCATTAACATACCGTTAATGGTAAAAAGAAGACTAGGGAAGATGTGGCCCCCCTCAGAAAGGAAACAGGTGAAACGGTCACAAGTGACATGGAAAAGGCTGAGGTTCTCAACAACTTCTTTACCTCAGTCTTCACTGCAAAGGCCTCCAGCCACATTCCTGGAGCCATGGAAGATAATGGCAGGGGCTGGAAGGAAGAGCTGCCCATCATAAGTGAAGATCAGGTTCATGATCACCTGAAGAACCTGAAAGTGTTCAAGTCCACGGGACCCGATGGGATACACCCATGTGTGCTGAGGGGACTGGCAGATGAGGTTGCTAAACCCCTTTCTATTATATTCCAAAAGTCACGTCAGTCTGGTGAAGTTCCCACTGACTGGAAAAAGGGAAACATAACCCCCATTTTCAAAAAGGGTAGGAAGGATGAGCCAAGGAACTACAGGCCAGTCAGTCTCACCTCTGTGCGCAGTAAGATCATGGAGCAGATCCTCCTGGAGGCACTGCTGAAACAGAATAGTGAAGAGTTGATTGGCTACAATCAGCATGGCTTCACCAAGGGCAAATCCTGCCTGACAAACCTGGTGACCTTCTATGAACAGGTCACAACATTAATAGATGAGGGGTGAGCAACTGATGTCATTTACCTGGACCTGAGCAAGGCCTTTGACACTGTCCTGCACCACATCCTGGTCTCTAGGCTGGTGACACGTGGGTTTGATGGGTGGACCATGAGATGGATAAAGAGCTGGCTTGATGGCTGCACCTGAAGAGTGGCTGTCAATGGGTCCATGTCCAAGTGGAGGCCAGTGACAAGCAGAGTTCCTCAGGGATCAGTCCTGGGACCAGTCTTGTTTAGCATCTTTTGTTGGTGCCATGGACAGAGGCATTGAGTGCACCCTCAGCAAGTTTGCTGACAACACCAAGCTGTGTGGTGCAGCAGACATGCTGTTGGGAAGGGATGCTATCCAGAGGGACCTGGTCAAGCTGGAGAGAAGGGCTCCTTCTCTCCTCATGAGATTCAACAAGATCAAGTGCAGGGGTCCTGCATCTGGGTCAGAGCAATCCCAAGTACAAATGCAGGCTGGGCAGTGACTGGCTGGAGAGCAGCCCTGCGGAGAGGGACTTGGGGGTGTTGGTGGATGAGAGACTCAACATGAGCCAGCAGTGTGCTCTTGCAGCCCAGAAAACCAACCAGATCCTGGGCTGCATCAGGAGAAGTGTGGCCAGCAGGTCGAGGGAGGTGATTCTCCCCCTCTACTCCACTCTGCTGAGACCCCACCTGGAGTACTGCATCCAGTTCTGGAGCCCCCATTACAAGAAGGATGTGGATGTGCTGGAGCCTGTCCAGAGAAGGGCCACTGGGTTGATCAGAGGGCTGGAGCACCTCTCCTGTGAGAACAGACTTAAAGAGTTGGGGCTGTTCAGTCTGCAGAAGAGGAGGCTCTGAGGTGACCTTCTTGTGGCCTTCCAGTATCTGTAGGGGGGCTACAAAAAAGCTGGGGAAGGACTTTTCAGGATATCAGGGAGTGACAGGACTAGAGGGAATGGAGCAAAGCTGGAGATGGGTAGGTTCAGGCTGGATGTCAGGAGAAAGTTGTTCAGCATGAGAGTGGTGAGAGCCTGGAATGGGTTGCCCAGGGAGGTGGTTGAGGCCCCATCCCTGGAAGTGTTTAAGGCCAGGCTGTATGGGGCTCTGGTCAGCCTGGTCTAGGGTAGGGTGTCTGTGCCCATGGCAGGGGGATTGGAACTAGATGATCCTTATGGTCCCTTCCAACCCTGACTGATTCTGTGATTCTGTATATGTGTATCACTGCATGAGCTTGACTGGCTGAAAGAAAAGCTATAGCAGAGTAGGCTAGATATGCATCTAGGTGCCCCTGAGAGAATTTAGTAGCAGATGCCTAGGGATGGATGTAGGAGCATAACAATGCTGCTTCCTACATGGGTCTCCCAGACTCAAGCAACTGATGGCTTAGCCTCTGCTGGGAACCAGAACTTGATGGGAATTCCCAATCTTCAGGTTTTCAAATTTTCTTTTTTAAATGCACATACATTTTTAGTATTTGTGATGTGCTGAAATTTCAAGATTTTGGCATGTTTCAGTATACCATGATTGCTTTTGAAGTGTATTTTATTATACAAAGTTTTATATAATCTTCTATACTTAAGTATTTTCTTATTTGGTTAAGTAAATTGAATGTTTGTGAAAGGAAAGATATTCAGAAGCTTGGCTTATTTAGTTGATTTGAAATTGGCAGTCAAAACAACAGTAGTGAGAAAGTAAAACTGAAGAAACAAAATACTTGGATATTACTCTTTTGTACATGATTACTTAGCCTTGATGCTGCTCTTGTTCTAAAAAAGAGTTTTTAGAAATGCACATGCTAAGTAATGCATTATCTGTGAAAGAAATGCCACACTTACATCACACAAAAGTGTATTTTTACTTCTAAGCTAACCCTGGAAAAAGTTTGTAGTCACTTCTGATGTCAGTTTTTTTGCTGAGCCTGGCTAAGTATAGTGTTTGGGTTCACTAACAGTATTGTTTCTAAAATTACTTGTAAATATTGTTAATTAGATGCTATACTGAGTTAAATCCTGACTGGGCAATGACTTTTGGCCATTTTACTTGTCAGGAATGTTATGTCATAAATCTGTAAATCATAATCTTGTGTTAAAGGAAAGACTTAATCTGCATAGTATACTCCAAATTACCATGTTTATCTTTGAGCAGAAGATATTTTGAAAAGCTTCCAAACAGATACATATAAAACATAGTTAAAACTAGGTACTTCAAGAAATTCTTTAGTTCTCATTTCCTATACTTCAGAATTATCTTATTGGGGTACTATGTGTTCTTTTAAACTTTCCAGATAGCTAATACTGAAGTATTTTCTGTGGCATGTATATGAAGGCACACAATTTTAGGTAAATGTATGGAGGAGATTCAAAGCAGTAGGTTCTATAACTCTTAAGTGGAATGTTTGTGAGATAAAAGTAATTGCAACTCTTTTCCTGTAACAAATTTTGATACATTTTTTTCTAAAATAGTACACTTACACATTGAAAATAAAGTTTTTTTCATTAACAGGTACTTGAAAAGCTCCTTGTGACACTGTTCTTGGTTTCAGTGTGCAAAAAAGGGGAGCAGGGGGTGAAAAGCCTTGCCTACTAGGCATGCATTTCAGCTGAGATTCTCTGCTAGTTTTTGTACATATATATGCTAGCTGTCACCCTTGCAGATTCTCTCCATCAAGTCACCTGTTTGTATTCATACTTAAACTGTTTTGCTCTTATGATTCGGAACAGCTGTTAACTCAGTTTGCCAGGCTGATATTATATCACTGAGTTGGTGAAACGATGAGACAACCATTAATATTCATTTACCCCCAAAAAATGTAACAGAGAGAAAGCTTGGTACTGATTTGAGTTCAGTTACAACAGCATAACAAAGAATAAAGAATACAGTTTACATATCTGACAAAAATGGAATATCCTGGATGTTAATTACCTCCCTATATGGTGCAAGCTAATATTTTTTGTTGTCGTTTTTTGAGCAGCATCAGTCTTATGTGTACTGATTTGTCTACAATGCCAAATACAAGGCTTTAATTGTGAAGAGATTACTTTGAAGGAGTCTTTCAATAACATGTAATACAAACTTTGCCATTATTTTCTTATTTGAAGATGTATATTTCAGATAATTTATATCATGCCTTTTAAAGTGAGTAAATGCAGTAGCATAACTGAAAGAACACTATACTTCATTATGTTACATATCCATCTGGCTATGGCAAAATACAGACATTTCTATGAGGTTTTTGTTGGTTTTTGAGGAATAAGTTTGTATTTGAAAGCATACTTTTCAGGTACCATTTGCTCTCTTTTCCTTTAGCCTCTAAAGAAGCAAATTCTTTTGAATCAGAATTTTGTACAAGGGCAAAGCTTTTTATATGCCTGTGGGATTCATGAAAATAAGCATGTTTTCCATTACTGTTTTTTGCAGGTGTGTCACATATTTGTTGCACATAAAGCCCATTGATTTTTTTGACAACTTTACTCTGTAAAACTATTTAGTACTCCTATGTGTTCATGTTTACAGGCTGTACATCTGGCCCAGGCAAGTTTCCAGATTGAGGCCTTTGGCTCCAAATTCATCCTTGACCTCACACTAAATAAGTAAGTGCAGAATTTGAGGATTCTTGCTTTCCTGCTCTTATTGTCTTTAACATAGAGTACAAGGTCAGGGCACGTGAAAGCCCAAGATCTACAGAAAAATATGTTGTTATCCAAGTTTACTAATGTAAAATAACACTTATCCTTTCTAAGCAAGGTTACTGTCACCCTTTGAAAATTGTCATTCATATAAAATAAATTATGATAAAAAGAGAGATTTCTGTACCCATAGTGCTTGAAATGTGTGGATTGTCTTGTGCATTTTTTACTTACTGATCTGTCATGCAGATGTTATTTTAGTTGCTCAGGTTGATGTACAAAAACATTGTAAATACTTCTGTTAATGACTTATTTTTAATGATCTGGAAAACATACTGTTGTCACTATAATCAGGTCATTTATAATGAGGTGAGAATCCTAACCATTTGGATGTACTGAAAGGTGCTGCTGGAGTCTGTTTACCAGTAAGGTAGACAATTTTATGTAATCACCAGGTCTAAAAGGTGTGTCTTGTAATAGACAGGTCAATGGCAGTTTTGTTGTTTGTATCGCAGCTATTTTTATCCCTAGCTAAAGGTATGGAATGATGTGTTTTTCTAAAAATTATAAGGAATGTTTTTTTGCTACTGAAAGTTTACACAGAGAAAGTTTGACCAAGGTAGAAGTATAAAAGTGTTACTAAATACTGGACAAGTAAAATTATCTGCAGTGTGTTTGTTCCTTCTGCTGCTCTTAAGCCTTTCGCCACATTTAAAGATGAAACAGATTTACAGAAACAATGATATATTAGGTAAAAAAGCATGTCTTTCATTTTGAGGTCTGTATAAAATCTTATTTTGGTCTTGGCTGTCATGTAATGAAACTTTTGTTAGGGAGAATAAAAGCAATCTTACTAGATTGAATGGCTTTTCAAAACAGCAAACTATGGGTTTATAGAATTTGCTTAACTGTTATATTCACATTTTGCTGCTTGGCTACTTGTAATCAGGTGTCTTGTTGTAAAGGTGAAACATTTTCTTCATCCATGCATGATTTTGAAGTTAGGTTGCTCTTGCAGTTCTATCTTTTAAAATGTGACATGAAGTCTTAAGTTGCTGGCAAAAAATGAGTTAGTATGAATGCAGCGAGTGGAGAAGAAAGAAGGCTTGAGGCTAATTGAGTGTTCTTTATCCTTTGACAGAACTATGGTGTAGTGTAAGACTGTAGCATTTCATGAGAGCTGGAGTTGGACCCAAGAAATCTAATTCCAGTGGGATAATCATGACATACTTGTGTAAGGAAATCTATGTGGCCTCTAAGCTGCAGGGTATTTGTCCTCCTGGTCTGCCTGACACTGTTCTTGTTTTCACATCCAGATAGTAATCCATTCCCAAGATGGCAGTGTAAACATGATAAGGCTGATCCCACAGACCATCACAGAGAAAAAGCATTGCCATGACTGGCACCACTTATAAATGCAGACTATGCTCGAGCAAGAATACAAACAGTCTGATAAAGTTTTTCTCCAGCTGATGTGAATGGTGAAACACATGCACCATGCTTCTCCTGATTCACAAGCATGCCCATGTTCACAAACTTTGAGTTCATCAAACACTCACATCTAGACCTGAAGTCTCTTACTTGATCACTATCTTAGACTGTAGGTCTTCCTAGGTAGAGATTTCCTCATAATTGTTAACTGGCTCTGAAATTTTCTTTCACATTGCTTCTATGCAGAATAGAAAGTAAAATCACGTAGAAAGTATTACAAGTAGAACACAATAAAAACATAGGACAGACTGCAGTCATCAGTTGCAGGGCTGAGCCAAAACAACCTACTGACTTTCAGCTTACACTCGCTCCTTGTCATGCCACTTTGTCTCCATTTTTCTATGCCTGTTTCATTCCAATTCACCTTTCTTACTTCTGGCACTTCCCTGCAATGTCTCAGTGTTTGCATGTTTCCGTGAACCTCTGCAGACATCTTGTAATATTTTTTTCTTTCCCATGATGACATTGTCTACCACTCCTTATCTGTTCTAAAGCTTTGGTTGAACCTTTTCAAGGCCATACCCAAGTGTGTCCTACCACTGCCCATCAGTCAGTAACCTAACAGAGGTAATAACAAAGACCACAACTCAGTTCCTGTTCATAGGAGTTTTATTTCTGAGTTTTCGTTACTGTTTTTGTTGCTTTTCCTGTCCGTTGGCTGTTAATCAAATGTCATCACAAACCCAACAGCCTTAACGTTTCCAGTATCCTTTCATTGTTAACCATTGTCCAGCCCTTATGAGTATTTATAACAGATGGTCCATAAAGTAAATCTACATATTTTTTCTAACTACAGTTCTTTTATCATTAGTCAAGGAATAGTGTCCTTCACTTGAAGGGACAGGGAGAGCCCTTGCCACATGTGCACCTTATGCAAGTATGTTCTGCTCTCAGCCTATCGAGAATTGTTAGTTGATGTTTTCTGTCTTGCTATAATGCAACAACACAAAGAACTAAACGGAAATGTCAGCTCATCAAAACTTTTCAATCTGGTGTGCAGAGACAATTCAAGTGTGAGATTTGTACGGTGTTTGAATGGGTAATCAACTTTTCAGTTGCACTAGGCCTACAGGTGTTAAAACAGGTGAAGTATGATTTGTTATTCTAAAGGTTGATGTTGGCAAGACAACCCAGGAATAAAGATGAATTTGGAACTCCTAACAATGTGAGTTATACTGAAGTTTTGGAAGCTTTGCCCCCTCGTTACACTTAAATGTTTGACCAAACAAATGTTTGGTCAACAATGTTTGTTGTCAGTGTGATGTCATTTATGACAATATGTAATTGAAGATATGTGAATTATGCATAATTAATGCAAAAACTACAACTTTAATCTGTAATGGGTTAAATAATGGTTTTAGTTAATGCTTGTAGTAAAAAAAATTAAAGATTATTAGGATACTAGTGGGGTAACACTCCCACTTGAAAATTCATTAGTTGTTTTGTAATTCAGCTATAATTGTCTGCTCAAACTTGACAAAGTCCCTATGTGACAAGCAACCTGTATTGTTGCCTTTAAAACCCAGTTTATATAAAAAATCTTCAAAGTTGTTCATTCATTTCAGTAAATTTGTGTTTTTTCATCCTCAAACAGTACTCTTAATGCATTTGTTGTAATAAAAATGATCCTAGTATATTTGAACAATTTATTTTTCATTCATGTATAATATATATATATAATCAAATGTCTGTGAGGTGCTTTTTAATAATCTCTTTTCCACCAAAATGAAAAAGGCTGTTAAGTTGCTACTCCCTTGAAGGACAAGTGTTTCTGCAGGCAATTCTTACCTCCTATTTAAAGCTAACAGTCTTTATATTCTGCTGTGGTGTAGTATTAAAACCCATTAGAGAGCAATAATACCAAAAGCAGTGAATTAATGTTGACTTCCTGATTTGTTTGTTTTTTTTTTTTAATGATGAGGAAAGTTGGCTGCATTGTCTGGCAGTTTATAGCCAATGGTCTACCGTCAGTCTCCTCAAACACTGGGGTCAGGGACCACACTGGAACCTTCCCCCACTGTGACTGTGGTAGCTGAGGCACATTGAAGGAATGGGTAATTGGGTACCTTAGCTGGACAGAAGCAGAAGTTGAAAAACAAAGACAAAAGCTTCGTCCTCTTTCTCCTGAAATTTTCCCTAAATGTAGAATTTTGAAGTAAAGGGAAAACAAATCACCCAAATCAGCTTGTGTTTTTCAGCCTTTCTTTCTTTTCCCTGTAGAAGCACATCTTTCTAGGAAAATGCACTCCCAGGAAAATGGATTTTATTTTCAGTGAAGAGATCATCTGGAAAAAAGTAATCTTTGGCAAGAACTGAAAAAACCCCAAAACCACAAAATGACCAAAAAACCCCAAACTCCACTACATTCAACTGTGATATGAGTTAAATATCTGAGACATTAATATGCAATGACTATTGAGAGCAGTCTCTTAGAGGCAGTGCAGCATTACAGCCAGTTTTATCTATCAGCTTAAAGCTTAAAATTGCTGTGTTGTGTTTGTGGTGTATGTTTCTGTAGGGCTGATTTTTAACTTGAAAATTGTCCCAGAGGGGATTTTGTTGTTAGCAGAGGTTAAAAACCAGTAGGGCAGTTACTGGATTATTTGAGAATCTGCTTGATTGGTTTTGTTTATTTTTTCAAAGTACTTTAAAAATTGAAATAGGAAAACAAATCACAGTCATCCACAAGGAAACTTCAAATATTGATAGCATTTTTAAAAATAAAAGTGTGAACATTTAAGAGTACTAAATGGATCATGTAAGATAAGCTGTGTAAAATGTGCTAACAGTACTGTTGCAAGTTTCATCTTGGTCAGCTTTAAAAAAATTCTCAGAGATGAGTTTCAGAAAACTTAGACGTTTTTAATAATGCACGTATGGTCCTGTAAGTCTGTCTCAGCTATAGACAACAGAGCTTTACTACCTCATTTGCCACTCCCAGAACTAGAGGCAGCCTATTGCAAGTTATTTGCCTCAATGGCCATTACTCCATTCAAAAAGACTTACAGAGAGGTTGTAGTATGTGTCTCTCTCTTTGAAGACACATTAACGTGTGACAAAAGCTTCTTTGTGGTGTTCTACAAATTATAAAGCATGAAAGTGTGAAGAAGCTTCTTTCTCAATTACTGTGTTCAGCTGTAAATTAGAAATGTTAATGTGAAGCAGTATTTCAATTCTTCTGTCTTAATATCTTGTTTCTGAAATTTCAAGCGTGTAGTATGTTTTTCTTCAGGTATTCTTTTCCATCCTGTCACTAAGTTTATGATAAAAATACTTGATAACATTATGTATGCATGCAGATTTGTATGTTACTAATGTGTCTTTTCTAGTGATTTACTCATTCACGCTTCCAGAAATAGAGCAGTGTTTGCAGCTCCTTATCATTCCAGCCTTTACTTCTCTCATTCTTTGTAGAACTTCTCAGGTCAATCTTTTAAATATTTTTCTTCTTTTTTTGATCTCACTTTTCTCATCCCCTTCTCTGTAGTAAATATTTATAAAATGAAGTGTTCACATGTTTTCTATGTATGTTTTATGGGGGAAAGCTTATAAGTGTAGCTTTAGAAATTAATGTTGCAGTCCCTGACTTTCAACCACTCATGTTTTAGATTCCTCTGTAGTAATTGACGACCTTATGTCTGCTGTGCAATGCATGAGTTGAGTTGTGCTCCATAAAATAGCTATGAATAAAAGCTTTGGCAGCAGAGCTTTTTTCAACAGGACTATAAGAAACTCAGCATAGGATAATCAGTGTGAAATTCCACTTTTAGAGGAAGAGGCATTTTAAAGAATTTGTGGGGGGAAAAAAAACAACAAAACAACAAACTGAACTAAACACAAAAACCTCAGAGCCCTGGAACATAAAAGTCTAAGACCTGAGATGTGCTGTTTGTCCCTTAAAATGTGGACAATAATGTCACAAATGTAAATGGTTTAACAAAATAACTAACTTGTGAAGTGAAAGGACTTTATACCTTGCACTCCTGTCTGGATCTCACTGATCAAGGTTTGTCAGCTGAGATACAGTCAAAGCCACTGAATTTGGTGAATTGTTGGTCAACATGCTCAGGGCATGGCAAATACACATCTAGGACAATATGACAATGCTATAAAATTTTGTGGCAGGATGGGAATGTTTGTTGCCTCCTCCTGTGTAACCAACACAGGCTGAAGGTTTGAAAGGAGATGCTTTTCATTTAAAAATAAAAGTTAATCTTGTCACAGGATACCATGCATATTAAACCATTTCTAGAAATTAAAGGATCAGAGGAACTTAGAGAAGTCTCCTGAGGACTATTGAAAATGGCTATACTGTCTGATCTATGAAAACTCCCAAATGTGTGTTTGCTGTCAAACAATATACTAAGCAGTTGTCTGACTTGATGTGTTGTTTCTTAGGTTTTGTTCTTGCTTCCTGCTCACATGTAACCTCTGTAATGTGGCAGTGGGGAACAGCTGTTACCTAATCTAGTTGATTTTTCAGTCTGTCCCTGAGGTGGTCCTGTCTTGTCAATAATGAGATCTTTATGCTGAAGTGAATTACTGGGATCTCAGATTCTGGTAGTCAAGCTGAAATCTTTGCACTTGGAGCCAATATAAAGCCTGTGTATACTTGCCATGAATAATTAGGTTCATCAGACTAGCTCCTAGGAGTCTATATCACTAAGTTTAGCTTTAGGCAGAGCTAAATGAAGTTATGCAATATAGTTCAGCATGGAAGCATGGATTAAGTGACCAAAATAAAATTCTGGTTTACTGCAGTACCAATATGTATCTGCTTCCACTATAGTCATTAGTCTAAAGATAGTCAAATCATCTCTCTCTAAGTGCAATTAAACTTGTTGCACTAGGTTTAGTATTAGAAGTAGAATAAAATAACTGAAAAGCCAAATCCATATCTGTTTTAATTTGGACTGTTATTATTAGACACAAAGTATCATCATGTGTGGAGCACTCTGAACTCTTAAAGAGGACAAGAAACCAAAGTTTCATTTTTATATACAAAATCTTGCTTTAAATGAAGGAAGCTTTGGCAAATACAATTACCATTGAATGAAACCGTGCTTGCAAAGACAGGTGATAGCCTTCATCCTTACACTAGAGATTAATAAAATTCTTATAATTCAAAATTAACAGATCCCCAAGATGGTGATGGAAGAAAGGGATCAATAAAAATGCAGTGTTGAATGAACTTCAACATTGTTTCAATGAAATCTTTATTTGTCAGTTGCTCTTCTAGGACAGTTCTATCATAGCAAATTGTTTAGGTATTTTCTATGATACAACACTCATATCTTCTGTAACATTGTCTAACCATTCTTTGCTTCTTTACAAAGCAGTTTTAAAAGTAGTTTCATATTCAATGCTATGGTAAAAGAAAATATTGGGGAAACAGAGCAGCATAATGTTATACTCTGGAGAACTGTTCAAGCTCCTGCTTTCAAAATGCTTGCTGAAGTAGCCATTGAAATGTAGCATGTTCCATTCTCAGCTGAAGGATTTCAGGACCTAACTAGAGAAAGGATCCGACTCAGGGCTTCTTGCACTGATGGAGGCAGACTGATCAAGAAATGACTCTGGAACATTTTGTGCACCATTCTCTTCACTTTCAGAACATGCTTTCCTGTCAGTCCATTTTGAAGAGCTTTCCCTCTTAAAAAACACCTAAAATATCACTGAGATATTTTCAGTTTATTAAATTTATTTTCAGGTCATCTATTTATCTACCTGAAAGACAAGCCAAATGAAAACAAACATGAACAAGACCATGCAAGAAATGATTTTTATAGTGTCATTATTATTAATAGCAAATGACTTTGACTCTATAGTTATGATGATTTTGTTTCTTTTAATTGTTTGTAAGCAGAGATTCTTGATCCATAGTATAATATTTTCTTTTTTCATGTCCCTCATAATACCAGAAAAAGTGAAACCTTGCCATGCTTTAAAGACTAATAGCAATTGTGGTGTATTTATACCTTGGAGACACTCTTATCAGAATACATACCAGAAACTTAATAAATTGCTGTAAGAACAGTTGATTCAGCAAAGAAACCTTGCGGATATAATTGAAACTGCTAATAGAAACAAGTTTATGGATGACCATTTCATTAGATGACAGTGCTATAAACAGTATCTGTCAAATGGGCAAAAACATCTGATGGGTGTACCATTCAGTAATCCAGCAATGCTAGGTAGTTCAAACACTGGTATTGAGCTTGGATCATTTCAAAATGCTTTAAAAAATACTGCTTGGTAGTGGGTTAGTGTAAAAATAATTTAAGAAGTATGCAAGAAAGAAAATTCAGATGCAGTCTGATTTCTCTGAAGCCTGCATGCTAGGCTGATGGAAGCTACCTTGGATTACTCGTGCATGAGATAACTTTTAGTAATTTCATACCTTTACCCTAATCATTTTTTTTCACAAGGATAATTAGATGCCAGCTGAGGTAAGCCACTTTTCGCACTGCAGCTCTCCTGCTACTGAAAACAGCAGCAGCAAAATTTGTGCCAGGGAACTGGATTTGAGTTCTTCAGAAAACATCTGCTTATTTTAACAGCTGGCCAATATATTTGGAGGCAGCATCTACTGATACTATATTGCTTTGCTGCTTATTTTATATCTCTAAGTGTTACTCAGAAGAGCTGGTGATGCAGAACAGCTCAAGAAAAGCCATTACTTAAGACAAACAGAGTGGGAGGAGGAACTAGAGAAAAGGACACAGCAGACAGTATTTTACATTTCAGGGGTTCATTCAGCAGGCTACAATTTGATGTGTTCATTGTAAGGCATCATAGTAATATGTCAGTAGCCTAAATGCAGATGAAGCACAAATGTATTTTCTAAAATTCAGGGCTTCCCTTCAGAGGTAAATTTAGGCATTCTGTAAATTATTATGAAGAAAGAAGAGTTATTTTGTGATGTGGAGACTTCCTATTTTATGTATAAGTTCTGTGTCTCATTCCTCAACCACTTCTGTTTCTACATAAGCTCTTAATTAGTGTATTCTGTGCCTTCTTTTTAATGCCACTTGCTTAAAGGATCCTATCACAGCCACTGGTGAAATTCCAGTGTTGTTCCTTGTATCTGTTTTCCATATTGAAAAAAAAATTTGAAAGTTATTTTGGTTTTTATTATTTTTTCCTTTCCTTAAATAACTTCCATTGTCTTTTGTCAGCATTAATAGATAAAAGTTTTTGTAGTGAAAATTTGCAGTAGCAATTTTATACTTACTTTGCAGCTGTTGTTACTCCCGGAGACTTAGTAAAATACAGACCAAACTTCTTTACCTAAATTCTGTGTTTTCTTTGCAGCAGTAGTGGAACATTTTGCTGAATTTTTCACTCCTAGACAATTCTCTGCAATATCACACCTCTAAACATTTATAAGTACAGTTATAGATGTGCTTGTACTCATTTTGCTGTAAATAATAGGGAAGAAGACTGAGAGTAGCTTTATTATAGAAGCAACTGGCTGTGTGTACTTGCAGGTGCTAGCAGATTCATGTTGGAAAACACATGCAAACACATTATCCTACTCCTATTCCCCCTTCCTCCCTTGAATAAGAATCATGCTTGTCTCAGATTAGCAGTATACATCGAGAGATTTATGAATGGTCGAAAGGAAAGTGTTCTTTGGGATATTTCCTAGTGCAAATGGATACCTAAAAATGCAGGTACCTACCAAGATAGAGGCAATTTAAGGAGAGACTGATTTATTTTTTAATCAGTGGGAGGTTCAAAGTTCTTGTTGCCCTGTTGGAAATTTTAAGATAAAAATGCCCTTGTGGTATGCTGGTGGTTGTTTGACAAGCTTAAGAACATAATAATGATAAAACTAGTGTTAAATACGGTTACAGCATGGCATGAGAGCAGGTTTGCAAAAGGTAGTAGCCTTATCACAGATTTTCTACTTCAGCTTCTGTGTAATAGACATGGTGTTATATTTGGCAAAAGGACAGTTCACAAACTAAAGATGCATTCTGTTTACAGCATGGCATTTGGGAAGTAAATCGTGAATTGCAAGCTTCTATTTTCTTTGGAGATAATTTGTTCAGATCCCACGGAACAGGAGCATTGGAAAGTCAGTGATGGGAAAAGCGTTGTCTCTGCTGCAGAAGCCACTGTCTGCTGCATCCTTGCTTTATACTTGTAACATATATATAGGGAGTATTCTATCCGAAGCATTTCATGTTAGATATCCTGTCATGTGGGATACTATATTCACTACCCGAATCAAAAATCCCTTTGCAATTGGAAGTAATGGGAAGCTAAAGAATGGAAAATGTTGACAGATGAAGGAAACAACTGGATTACAACACAAGTTCAACAAAAATCCAGGGAAGGGACACTAAACTCTGTAAAGATTCTGTGAAGTACAGACTAAATAACTTTTGAGCAGCTCTTATGTCACATGAAATGGGATAAACTTAAGAGACAAATGTGGCCATTGAACTACAGGTTACTGTGAGTCAGTAGATAGTGGGAAATCAGCTACTGTAAGTCTTGCAAGATGCTCAAAGCACTAGACCACACTGAAAGAAGTTTTGAGATCAGCCACATAAAGTTCCTAGAAGAAGGCAAAAAATGGGGTGTGAGACCATGAGCCTGATTTGGAAATGAGTAGATAAATCCTGATAGTGAAATTCATTTGAGGGGAACAGTCTTTGTGAGTCCAAGCAGAAGTGTCTAAAAATCTTAGTCTGGTTAAAGCACTTTAAAGTCGAGCATAGTTCTGGTGTTGAACCGTGCTCAGTGACTCTTTTAAACTTACATCTAATCACGATTTTCCACTTTTCTGTTTGTTTCAGTTACCTCTAGCCTTGTCTATGCCATCCCATTAAGTGCTGAGAGTACTAGTCCTTATTACTTTGTAATAATTATGAAGGATGCAAAGAAGAGAGGGACATCATCAACACAAATTGCTTTTATTATGTAATCTTCTTTAGAATCTTCTAACCTTGCCACAGTGAGGAAGTGAATGGTTACATTGTAGCCAAATGCTTAACACTGTTTATAAGCATTTGTGTTCTCTTTCAGAAATTTGTAGCTTACTATGATACAAATTAAAAAGTTTAAATTATTTTAGACAACTGAATTTATTAGATTTTTTAAACATATTTAAAAATAAATATTGCTATCAAAATGAAGGTTAAGGCAATTAATAAGACTTCTGTAATTATTCATGATTGTTAATGTTGGGCTTGCGGGTGCAGAGTGTCCATGATGTGTTCTCTCAATTCCACAAAAAACTTTTAATGGAACCACTCCTAACTGATTTCTGAAGGATCTTTTCAGGTGAATGTAAAGCATGATAAATCAGGAGAAACTGATTTTGAGCTGGTAGTCCCAGAGTTGAAGTGTTATCAGGATTGATAACAGAATAATGAGAGATACCAGTTATTCTAAGTTGTTGTTAGTCATGAACTCCCATCAAAGCTATTTTGTCAGACCAGGCTTCTATAATGATGATAGTTTTTATTCATAGCAACAATTGGTTTGTTTTGGTATGTGTATCACTATTAGACTCTCTAATGTATTTGGAAGGGTAGAGTCTCTTTGAGGCTGTACATCTAAGAAAATTTTAGTAGAAAAATACTGAGAATTGCTGGTCTTGCATATATGGTGGCTTCAGTTAAATGTTAACTGCTGTGCTCTTCTTGGGCCACACTGCTGGAACTCTGATTTTAATGGGGTGAGAGATGAATGAGGCATTGAAGTTGTCTCATGATATGTTCAGGCTAGCTTAGCTTATTTAAAACAAACCAAACCAAATCTGAACTTTAAGTGGTAGAGTATGGGAAATTTTTTATGCCTCAGAAATTTTTCTTGACAGTTAAGAAAGAAGAATCTGAGAAGAAAAACTAAAAGGAAGAAAAGGGGTAGTATGGTTTGGTTTGAGGGGTTTTTTGAGTTTTATGGATGATTGGGGTTTTTTTTTTAAGAACATTACTGGTTTTAGAAAAAAAATAGAACTTCAATTGTGGAAGTGAGGTACAAGTAAAGTATATGCTGTTGTCTTCAGAACAGCGATGTATGTATTTCTTCACCCTTACAGATACTCAACTTAGTTGAAACCACTAATGAACAAACCAGTAATGAACAAAACACATTTTGTCAGTACCAGTTACTGGCAGTAAACAAAGTTCTAAAGCCATGAGATATACTTTTTGCATAATTTAAAAGGCTGATAATCTAATTTTAGAACTGAAAAATGGGGAGTAGATTGCAAAATGAAATTTGTCCATTAACACACTCTGACTTCCAGTGCACTGGGAAGCCATTTACTGGACGTGGGCTATTTGTATTTTTTTAAAAACTCCTTTACAAAGAAAGAAAAATGCTTGAAAACTGTTAGGAAACACCCTCAAACTGGCTCATAGCAGTAGAAAGAATATTTGGTTGGATTTTTCTTATCTTGATTTCTCTTTCCTTTCACAGTGACTTGTTATCTTCCAATTATGTAGAGATTCATTATGAAGATGGAAAACCAAAGTTTTCTAAGGTATTGTGCTTTTAAAATGTCAGTAAAGTCTTTCTGAGTTAATAACATCAATAAAAAGTTTTTCAAGGCTTGAGAATACCAGAAGCCCTCTTCCACATGTACAAACAATGTTGCTGTGTTCTCATCTTGTAAGCATACCTCAGTCAGCAGAAAAGGAATTGTACCAAAAAAATAAAAGCTGTATGTTGTGGTGAGGTGTAGGCATTAGTGGTAGGTGGTAGTAGTGAAGGTAATCCAGATACTGTTAGACCAGTTACATCTCATAAAATGTAGGAGGTGGAGGGGTTGAAGTCACCATCAGTATAGTCTTCATTAATTATGTATATAACCTTAGCAAGTGGAAGGTATAATGGTGATGTAAGGCATTCAAACATGCAAAAAAACCCCAAAATCTCAGCTTGCAGTGACTTTTTGCAAGAATTATACAGTTAACTCCAGCGGCTAAGGTTTCACTTACTACAAAGCCAATTTATTGCTTGGCATTCAATTAATTACACTTGTCAAACTAGCTCCCACATGGAAGTCAGTGTCATAAGCCATTAATACAAAGACATTGAAGTTATGTAAGATGGTTCACTCCTGACTAAGGGAAGCAGCTCAGTCATTTTGTTCTAGTAACAAATTGAGGACTGGTAGGTTCCTGAGAATGTTATAAACTACATTTTCAGGGAGGGACTTTTCTCATACTTAGTACATATGCTGAAAAATTTGTTGTGAGCATATTGCATGTGAAATATATCTAGAGTGGCAGAAGGCAAGCATTCAAGTTGCACTGATGGCTTCAGCAAGTCAGGACTATATAGTTTATTGCTTTGCCTTTGATATAGACAATTTCAAATAAAAACATATCCCAGATTAGGGCAAAATAATTCCATTACAACATAATTATTGCAATATACAGTTTTGTTTTCTTCCACTGAAGAAGAAAAATAGTTCCATGTAACATCTTGAAAAAGTTTTTTCCACTAAGATTCAGTACTCTGCAGAATAGGCAGAAATGGTAAATGATGCAGGAAAACAACTCCCTCTGGCATTTCGACAAGCTCATGCAATTGTCAGCTGCAGCATTAGCACTGAGCACTGCGGTTGCTGAATCATGGATGTGACTGGAAAATTATATTAGAACCTTTGGCTCAGCAAATGGACTACCTTGGCATGCTGCAGTAACTTGAGCCAAACTTCCTAGGGGATGCTTTCAGAATTGATTTATTTAGAAACAGTAACAGAGCTCCTGAGGTCACATTAATCTGTAAAAGGCTCTATTTATGAGTTCAGAAGTTATACACACCATTTGTATAGATCAAGTAAGGACTGTATCCTGGTCTTTTGCAATATGTTACTCTTTATAGATCTGAGCATGTAGTTTGCCTTATTTTATGGGGTTTTAAAAAAGCCTGTAATGTGTCAACAATTGTAAGTAATGCAAATGTTACTGTGTTCTAAATAAAAGGCAGGAGCCTCTCTAAAATGTAATTGCTTACTTCCTTAGAGAAAGATCCACCTGTGTATTAAATAATTTGAGCTTTGTATCTGTGTGGCATTTTATGCAGTTAAGAGTTTAGTTTATTGCTGTTTTGATATATAAAGTGTAAGGATATCTCTACACTTCAGTGTTGCTAAACAAGATTCACTTTGTGGCTCATTCAGCATTAGTGATATTGATAAATACAGTCTAATTATGTAACTTTTTCATTGATAAATTTTCAGTGAGACAAAATTGATAGAATCAAGATCTAAACCAAGTGCATTCCAGCTGATTGATAAACAAGATATCACTTGTAATTTTAACAGACCTGGAAAGGATCAAGAAAGACTTCAACGTTAATGTAACCTGCATTATGTAGCATTTTTACAGAATCAGTTTTCACAGAGAAATATACTTTAAAAAAATGAAGACTGCTGGAACTTCAGCACAAGAATAACCTACAGTATGGCTTGAAGATTTACAGCAATTAATTTTTACTGGGCACAGTTTTTCTTTCATAAGCAGTTGGGCTGGTCATTGGTATTTCTCTGAAATTTTACCTAATGAAATGTTCTAAGGGTTTGGGTTTTTTTTTTGCCTTCACTTTAAGTGAAAGACATTACCTCAAGGTAATTTTGTGTGTATGATTGTTTATTTAAATGTTAGGGTGGAGAACATTGCTACTACCATGGAAGTATCAGAGGTATCAAGAATTCCAGAGTTGCTCTTTCAACTTGTAATGGACTTCAGTAAGTGCGTGTTATTATTTCTTAAACAAAACTACTAATTATTCCTTTTGAATTTTATCTCTTAATAAGTAAAGGACTGAAATGCTGCAGGCACAAACATTTTGGATACTTTGAAATGCATGTACCAGCTATGCCAATCCACTGGCTTTGTTTTCTTTTTTTACTATAATTTGGATTAAAGTATTTTAATTCTCTCTCATGAAACCTTTGAATATGGCAAGTGTAAATAAATATTTCACCAGATGAAAAATGGTAAAGAATACACAAGAACTGTAATTTACCAGTTCATCTGCTTGGTATTCATCTGTGATTCTGTGTGATTCTGTCAGCGAATAGAAAAATGTTTTCTAAGTTAGATTGTAGAAGAAAAAAAGCTAATCAATTCGTCCTTACTAGGATTAGTCACTGTTCAGTGCAAATCATCTTTGATTATAATTTGCATGTTAATGTATGTTGTCTGTTTTCTGAGGTCAAATCTGTACTACTTTTGGTGATTTATCATTGCATTGCTATTATATTCAGTGTTAATCATTAAAATGTGTCTGAGATCTTAAAAAAAATCTTAGTACTAGGCACATGTGGCAGCAATGGACATAAATGGAATTAGTTTTGGTACTGATCAATTTTTCATCCCTACATTTGTTTTTTCTAGTCATATCCTCAAGTCATATAGCTTAACATATCATCATAATATCACTTCTTTTTCCCCATGTTCTAGTGGCATGTTTGAAGATAGTACTTATTTGTACTTGATAGAGCCAATGGATCTGACCCACAGTGCAGTAAGTGTTTATCTAATTTATTTAGTTTGGAAAATAGTGTGTTTAAGGAATAGCAAATAGAAGTATTAGAATCAAACAATAAATGAGTGATCTCTTTCATGCATTTATATAAAAAAATCTGAACGTGTTTTAAAACACTTAATTTGAATTTATTTAAGGCAAGAAATGTATAAGTTTGAATTACTTAAGAGTTTTCTCTAATCTTACTTCTTCTGGTTACTGTCAATCTTTTAGATGTTGGGAGTAGACTGTTTGCATAGCAGATGGTTGTGTAGTGTCAAAAAGTGTTTATCCATTTACTCTAGTACTTTAAAGGATTTATAATTTATAGAAGGGATCTCTGGAAGTCTTGTATTCATTCCTTTCTAGTTGGGTCAGATTGTTCTTATCCTGCCATGTTTCCACAAGTTGCTTGAAGACAGCTGTTCTTAAAGCTGTAACTGTCAATAGACTCAAATTCATAGATGGCAGTAAAATCAGGTAAACTTTGACCTCTTAGATTTTTTCAGAGATTTTCACTGAAATGATTCTGCATTATCTTGAATTAGTTGGGCAATTAATGAGGCAGGGATTATAAAATATGTAGTTATTTTATTTCCAAAAAGCCCCACCTGCAAACTGTATACAAACTAGTTAAATTTGGGTTCTAATTCAGTCAGGAAAATCTTCACAAGGATTCTTATGAGCAATTTAGTAACTTAGGAGAATCAGAAAATTGGAAAATATTTAGCCACAAAATAGCTCTGACCCACTCATAAATAGGTAGCATGGAGCCCTAGGGAAAGTCTTCTACTTCCAGCAGTGGAGTAGAATTTAGCGATAATCCCTTGGCTCCCTTGCAGCAGTGTTGGGACTGCTCAGCATCTTGATAGCCATTGAGATCTTCCCAGGCTCTAGCAGGGTTCTGGGTATGATGCAGATGATCTCTGACCTGATCCTGGTTCCTCTTGACATGGAGGTTTGAAGAGGTGCAGGCAGGATCTCTTGCAGATGTGCAGAGAGCACAATGTTAGTGGCACTTCTCACCATGTTGTGATGCACTTAATGCCTTCTTCTGGTAAACTTGAGGCACTTTATCTTTCCAGGAAGTTCAAGCCCAAAACATCAGGGCTAAGCTGGTCTGAAGCATGAGGCAGAGCAGAACATGTTGTCCAAGCTGAGAGCGGTGAGGCAGAGCAGAACAGAACACACTGAGGCAGAGCAGTGAGGCAGAAGCAGCACAACTGCTTTCAACTTAGCTCAATTTATATTATTTGCCCAAGTGTAATGGCCACAGAGATTCCAGTTAGAATGGCATTTGCAAAACTGACCACAGTAGGTGAAACCAGGGTGTTACGAAAGGGAAATTAATTAATTAATGCAAGGTGATTTTTTTCCCCAAAATTAATATTGTTTATTAATTTTGACACTTAGAACTCTCACCACCCCCAACCACTAATATTAATAATATTTAGGTTCTTACACAGACATGGAAACATTCTATGGATAATATCTTGGTCTAGTAATAAGCAGCAAAATATATAAACATTAATTGAACTGAAAGAGAAGATTCCTGCAGTCAAATGCCGTGTGCGGTCAATGTACCGCTTGCCCAATAGATGGACTCAAGGAGCTCTTTCTGCTTGCTCTTTCTGCTTATGGCAGAGAATTACAAAGAGGCATTTAAGTGTTTACTCACATAAATATTACCAGACTCATGGGGGCTGGCCACAGACCCAGATAGTGCCCAGATGCTTTCAGGGAACTCTGTCTTGTTGGCTGCTGAGACTTGATTCTTCCCAGGCTTCTGGGGAAAGGAGGCAGACAATCTCCAACCTTGTCTTCTGGCTCCTCTGGACGATCTGTGTATGACTTCTAGTCTTAGCAGGAGACTTTCAGGTGTCTTGCGATGTGTAGTCTCAGCATGATGTCACGCTGACCATGCAGGCCGATCCCATGGAGGCATTCAGAGCCTGTTCCGGGTAAACTCGCGACAGTGGAGTTTCCAGGCAAACAATAAGGCATTAGGCAATAGCAGGCACAAATGCAATGGCAGTGCATGTTGTTTACCTGCGTACCTCTTTTATCAATGTGGGCTAAGATTAATGGGCCTTTAGACACAGAATAGCCAATGAGAATGGCAGTTAGCCAAACCTTACCGTATTAGGCAAAGCCTAAATCTGGGGAAAGCATAGGTCTTATGCAAGGCAGGCACAGGCTAAGTGTGTGTACCTTGTTTTCCACAGGACCAAAACAAGTCTAGGCAGGCCAGAGTCCATAGGCTTAGTGGCTCCAGGTTCTTCTGTCTTCTTTTCCTGCACTTGCCTCTCTGCTGGAGCAGAAAAAACATGCCTGGGCAAGCCAGGATATGTATTAAGCCTATTTTGGGCCTATTAGGCCTACCACGACACAGGGCTTGCTTACCCTTGTTTGGGCAAGACTCTAACAAGTATCTAGACTTTTGGGTACCTGTGTATCACTTTGGGAGGGGACATAATGGCCCAAGCATTTGTTTTCTTCCATCCCTTACTTCCCCCATCAGCAGAAGGGTAGGGCAAGCCAGGACGTGTATTAGGCCTATTAGCCTTCCATGACAAAATTCTTAAGGTCTGTATCCCACTTGGTCTGTAGGATATAGTCCATGCACTGTGTCCCAGCTCTCTCAAGCTTGTCTTGTTCTTGAACTTACCAGTATATGACAAATGATGTAATGCTGCAGAAGTTATACATGTTAGTGACTGTAAAGCTGAACTTACAGTTCAAAGAAAGATCTGCCAAAATTTTTGACTCCTGACACTTTCAAAGAAATTGGATCAGCACTCAGAGGAATTAGCTACATTTGGATGGTCAGTTTACTGGGTTGTAAATAAAGGTATAGAGATACAGGAAAATAGTACATCCAAAAAGGTTTCTCAGTCTCCTCAGGAACATGTCATGTGTTAAGCTATATAATGCATTTTGACAGAGCACATTTTCATTAAGGTTTTAAGGGTGAAACCTGACAGCACAGATGCAGTAAATTCAGGGAAATTACATGTATATACTGGTACCTGTGTAGTAGGCAGAGAAGAATTTGACTAAACTCTTTTCTTTCTTGGGTGAGCAAAGTACCCCAGGATGTCTTTCTGTAAAACTTGGAAGTAGAGCAAAAGTTCTAGTCATAGAAGTGAGGTACCATCTCCCCAAACTGATTGGAATTCAAGTGGAATTCTAAATGATGACAGATGAGTATTTTTCTCAAAATTGGTGAAGACTAAAATAATACAGAGAGCTTTCAGAGGCTAAATTTGTATTATTATATGATCATTACATTATTATAAAGCAATGTTATATTAAAAATAATTATATGAATAAGATAATGAAATTAATGTTATTATAATTGCATATTATAAAATAAAACGTGATATATTTATAAACATACAGAGTGGAAAAATATAGTACATATTAATATATATTTTATATAAGAATCATCATAATCAAAATATGTACATACTATGGTTATTGTAATATATTTTATTACATTATTTCACTTTATATTATCTTATATAATTTAATGTAGTTATTATAAAAATGATAGTAATAATTTTATATTATAAAATCTGTATACATTGTTTTACTGTGTGAGATTAGTATCTTGAATAGAGGCTTTCAGTATGTACTTCATTAAATTTGATTGATCGTAAGTTTAGTAGATACTATATAAAACTTCTTTTCCTGTTTCCCACCTCCCCCCTGGCAGAACCCAGCAAAATTATGCAGTGTTTTCCTTCAGTGTGTTACGTGTTTCTTGTAGAAGTTACAGAACAGGAATGTCTTACACTTTGAAAAGAATTGCTTGTTTTGGCAGCCTCTGCAGAGGAGGTGTTACAGAAGAAAAGGTAGTTTTCTAGAGCAGATGCCAAAATGTGATAATTTAGGGCATGCCAGACTTCTAAAGAACATATGCATTAAAAGTCTTCCTTTTTAAGTGTGATTTTTAAGTGATCACTTTCTTTCATTCTGCTGCAATTAGAAAGAAACTGTTTTGTCATCAATAGTAGTATTTGCTTTTTTATCCATGGAAAGAAATTTTCAACTAGATACTCTGTAATTTGATTTCTTGGAATAAATGGTCTGTGCTCTGTTCCACTATGGTTTTTAAAGGACTTTTAAAAAGTAATCTCAAAGACATATGTGATACTTCAGTTTTGCAGGCCAATAAGCATGCTGAAGAAGATAGAATCCATGATTTGCAAACAGATTGTTCAGATTAATAGTATGCCAAATTGCAACTAAAATAAATGCCTCACGTTTTGCTTGACACTATTAATTATATTTAAAAAAAGTCAACTATTTTTCTTATCAGGAAAGTAAAAGTAGGCCACATATCATCCGAAGAACTTATGGAACACAAGCCTCCAAGCAGTTGCAAGACCTTGGTATGTTTTTGCCTATGTGGTTTTTCGGTGTTGGAAATAATTGTACATACAAGTTGAAAAATGTGAATAACAGTCTATGTAAAATTATGGATTATTTAGGAAAAATAGCTTTTTTTTTTCCACAATTATTGCAGTGGAATTTAGAATTGATAACAAGCAGCTGAAAGATTCTACCCATGAAGAACAGTTTTTAGATTTCTTCTTCAAATCATTTAGTCTGTAATATTGATGCTATTAACAATACAAGATGGAAGTAAATGTATATTCTAAGCCCAAGTTACAATCTCTTTACCTCTTCTTACATGCTGCAATTCTAATTTCAGGACTGGAGTTTTGCTATGAGATACTTTGTGTATTAAAAAAAAAGTCAGAAGCAGTTCTTCTGCTTTTGGTGATCTGAAGCTACTTTTGGTTTGGACAGTGTATAGAAGTAATTTAAAATTTCTTACATTGTAATTTGTACAGAGACTGAATCTAGTTCTGAATGGCCCTTTCTGTCTGAACTACAGTGGCTGAGGAGAAAGAGAAGAAAGAGAGCAGTGAGTAAAGTGTAACTGTGTGTGTTAAGACACTTATAAAACCAATCTCAATACCACTAATTTCCAATTTTTTTGATGTTGAGAGAACATAGGCTTTAGAAAACTCTAATAATGTTCAGAAAAAAAAAATTAATGTTGTCACATAATACACTAATTGAATGATTAAGGTATTGTTCTGCAACAGAATATTTGGAAATCACTGAATAAATTTCCTAAAATGACAGCAATACCATGCAGCAAAAAAAAAAAAAAAAAAGAAAGTTTAGTAGTGAAAATGAGTTTAGAATTTTATGTTTTCAGTCTCCTTGAAGGTAAAGAATAATTTAGAATGAAATTTTGCTTCTTTGTAGATATCTGACTTTTTATTTTCATATAGCTTGTTAAATAGAAGGATTAAGTGAAAAACCCAAATGAAAGCACCTCGAACTGGATTATTTAGAGAACAGAAGTGGGCAGTCCTCATGATCTGCACATGCATGTGTGTTAGGGAAATAACTGAGTTAAAGAAGATTAATCTGTATTTCTTCACTGAATTGCATAATCCCTGACATATTTTTGAGACCTTATCTATTTTTAGTAGCTTTCTCATTAAATCTGTGGTGATTAGTACAGTAGAACAAGAACTTTAATGCTTGAAATTTTTGTCTTTGTAAAAATGAGGGAGAAGGGAAGCAGCGGTGGCTTCTTTGCTGAGCCAAAAAGAGTAGAATCTAAATATTCTTATTGATATAACTCAGATTCTAAGATAGTGTCTATCATAACTCACTGAGTTACTGGAGCTGTGAGTATGTCTGAACCAGTTTTCACAGGTATACACATCTTAAATAATATCTGTGGATAATTCTACTATATGAGCTGCACTACATCTTCATGATTTCTCAAAGAATTTTTGTAATCCATCAGGTATCTCGTGGTATTTTTGAAGAAATGAAGTATCTGGAGCTGATGATAGTCAATGATCATAAAATGGTAAGTGTATCAGTTGGTGGTAATCTTCCTTTTCATTATAATTTGTAGGTTGATGTTCAGTACTATGCTGCATCAAGAGCTGCTTTTGGGTCAAATGCTTTGTTTATTAGCAGCTGTTAACATTTGTACTGTAAGACACAGCATATGCCGTAATACCTAAGGATGCTTAATGTTACCTAAGATTTTCTAGATCAATTATATATTCAAAATACATCTGAAATATATTAGTATCATATGGATAATTTAATATGCCCATAACAAAGTAAAGCAACAAAACATTTGCGTTCAGAACAAACACACTAGACATTTTAAAATTACCTCCTACCCTTACAGTAATAAAGAAAGAGATCAGAACTTTAATACTTTGAGTTTATATTTTAGTAACTTAAATTTTAATGCAGTAAGATATATAGACAAAACTATCCAGTTGTTCTTCCTGGCTAGTTCACATTTATAAACAGGAGTTTATAGTGAAGTGCAGAATGAAGTGTAAGGTAAGTTATTTGTTTGATTCTGATAGCATTTGACATTTGATTTAAAAAAAAACAACATCTAAAACACAACAAAGAAAGAAAGAAGAAAACAACAAAAGGAAGCCCTTTTTGGAAGAGTGGTTCTTATATTCCCCTCCCTTCCCTTTATTTTTTTATATTGGAGTATGAGTTACAAATGTCATTTGGTCTGATTTTTTTTTCATGTAAACGTTAGTGGTTTCACTAGTTATGCCAAGTTAGCCTATCCAAGTGTCCATGTGTTACCCTTACAAAAAAGAACAGGAGAGAGAGGCTTGAGGCATAAGAAGTTTTGCAAATCTGAACACCTATTTTACAGGCCATTTTTGGAAAGCATCACAAACTTGAGACCAATAGCCACATTTTAACTAGAGCATATCTGTTACAATACTCAATGTAGGTTTCAAAGCTTTCTAGTAACAAAGAATATGCTTCAACCCACAGTGAGTTACTCTAAGCCCAGGTTGACTGTGTGGTGTTCTGAGCCCGTCTCACTTGTCTTTCTCAGGTTCTTCACTGATGAAGGGACAAGTAAGAATCAAGTCTTAGCATGACTTTGTTACTGTGTGAGCCAGACCTCTTTTTTAAAATAAAATTCCGTTGATAAAACAGTTTTTACTTACTTTACGTGTCAGTAAAATAGCTGTGTTTCCGTAAAGCTCCTTGCGTGTCTTTACTGCATGCTTTCCTTAAGCTTTGCATTGCTGTGGGCTCTTTTGTCAACACTGAAGGACAATTTTAAAGAGCCAGAAATAGCAGATACCAGAACAGAATGCAGCATTTTGCACTTGTTCCAGTGCTGAATAGACAGATAATACAACCTTCCCTCATCTGTGTACTGAAGCATAGAAATAGTCTGGGCAAAAATAACCTACATTTAATCTGTGCCAATTCAGCAACGTTGGGGGAATTTGAATGGGTGGGAAGAGCAGAACAGAAATTTCATGAGATGTTTTCACTTGTAAAGCCACTTGGTAAGAAACTATTCTAAAAGTGCTGTTGTGTTAGTTGTTTAGGTGTAGAGCACAATAACTGAAGTTATGGATGTCTTGTCTTGTTTGAGGTCTGTAATTATCACAGTATCAACAAGGTTGGAAGAGACCTCATAGATCATCAAGTCCAACCCTTTACCACAGAGCTCAAGGCTAGACCATGGTGCCAAGTGGCACATCCAATCTTGCCTTGAACAGCCCCAGGGACGGCGACTCCACCACCTCCCTGGGCAGCCCATTCCAGTAGCCAATGACTCTCTCAGTGAAGAACTTCCTTCTGTGCCTGTTTCCTCTGGTCTTAGGTATTACAGACATGCTTAAAACACATCTATTGCATCTGATACCCTTAGACACTAACAGTTATCTCCTTCTAGGCTTTATTTTCCAGAACTTTACACTACAGGTACTGAAGAATTTTTGCTTCAGAGTTGTCAGTGACCTAGAGGCAGATAAAAATTATTCTCGTGGAATAAAATGCATATTCTTAAGGAAGCATTAACAGTTGAATTGAAGCCTGCCGATCAAGTAGCTCACTAAATGTACTTTAAAAGTTTTTGCTTACCAGTAGAGGGCAGATCTCTCCTGCAGCAAGCGTCGGTGTGGAAGAAGTGTCTTAAACCGGCTCGGTCGTTGTGTTGTTAAATAGTTAATACTGTGTGTTTTCGCAGAATTCTCCTTTCCTGTAGCAGAAAAGACACAGATAAATGTATTTAATTGGGTTGTTGCACTTTTAGTGACTTACCCTAATTTCTGATTTAGAAGCTGCTATTGATTTTTACAGTTAAACATTTCCATGAAAACAAAGAAGGTTTTCCAAAGCATATTCTTTTAACTTTCCAATTCTGGGAAAGTTTGGGGTTGAGTCAAAACCTTCTTCTTTTCCCCATGTTTTTTTTTTGTTCTAGTACCATAGTTCCATGGTACTAGAGGATCAGAATCCTGTGATATGGATACTCTGTGATATGGATATTCAGTGTACATCCTAACTGCCTACTGTAGCTGCAAGTGGTTCATTTGGAGAATAATTACAGGGGAGGTGTCTCTGCAAACCTATTCTGTAGCATTCATAGACATTAAAACCTCCTGTGGATATGCTGAAGTGGAATTTAAAAAAGTGAAAAGAAGTTATCTTCCTGCAGTCAAATGAATGAGTGTCATAATTAAGTTCAATCAACTTTGTGCAAAAATATCTGGAATTTAAAGGGATAGAAAATGTATCTAATTCTACAGCATGCGTGTGTCACTCTTCTGACTTTCTGGTTGAGAAACAAGTAATTTAATTTTGAAAGCACGCATGTCTTCCAGTTTTCCTTTCACCTTCACACCAAGCGTAATTCCAGAAAACACAACATATTTCTGTTTTGCAGTTCTAATTCGGGAAGGTAGTCAATCATCTAACTTAGTTGATGAGAGTAGCTACTCAGTTGCTCAGAAGAGTCAGACCCTCTTGTTTCAAGGCCTTATTTTGGGTACTGTGTTTTGAAGTGGGAATAGCTGCCACTTTCACAGCTCATGAGATGACGAGATTTGCTTTTAACCAGTAGCTGATATTGCTAAGAGTATTTTAATGAAGACTCTTTAACATCTTTGTTTTGTGCAATTTCATGTTCTTTTCCTGTGAAATCTTGAAGGCTGCCTTCTAATCATATTGTGTAATGCCATTTAGGTTTATAATTTTACAGCTTTTTGAAGGTCGTGGGTTCACGTTCAGCTACTACAGCAGTACCTTTGGAAAATCTGACTTGGAAAAGAGGGGACTTGTCAGGCAGGATGAAAACCACAAAATTGTAATGACATACACAGGAATTAGGAAGTAAAACTTGTAATAATCAGACTCTATAGAAATAGAAAAAAATGGAAGCTAAATCATAAGGTATTCAACTTAACTGATGTTCAGAGATGTTTATTTCTACAATGTACTCCCTCTTCCTTTTTGCCTTGCATAAGTAATGCTACTTGCTACAGAAGTCTTCTGCTGTAGTAGAGAAAGGATGCCTCTGCAAAGATGTTTAACTCCTGAGTTTAAGCATAATTTTAATGAATACAGCATCCTCTCAATTTACAAGTGTGTACCTGTAATTCTGTCTAGGACATTTGAACTCAGATTATAAATAGGATATTTCTTGTGGATAAATGTGAAAGGCTTTCTAGCATACACGACTTCCTTCATCTTCCAGCGAGTCTTGAATATGAGATATGGGCTGTGATCTGAAAAGCTTTTGTAGTTTTTTCCCTTACACTTTCTTAAAATATTTATTTTCCTTTCTTGCTATAAAAATAGTAATATTTAAATTCTCACTGTGTTTTACCTTTTTTTTCCTTTGTAGTTCAAAAAGCATCGTTCTTCAAATCTCTACACAAACAATTTTGCAAAGTCTGTGGTAAACCTTGTAGATGCTGTAAGTATCAATGTTTCCTCTGAAAAACTATCACTGGTTTTGTTGCTTCAGCACCGCATCAAAAACGTAAATACTAGCACATACCAGGATAAAGAAATAATGAGCAGCTATAAAAATTACATTTTAAAACTCACTTCCAGTTCCTCTGCAGAAGAATAGCTTGGGCTGAATGTGAAAGAAACAATAAAATTTTTCTTAAAGCTTGAACTGCCAGAGTTTGCCCTTGACAAGGAGAGATTGTGAACCTGAAGGCATCTTTGGTATCTGTCACTGCTCAAGAATGAGATTTAATTGAATTTAGACTTGTAAAACAAACATAACCACAAGTTGTTGAAGTTGCAAGTATGGTTCACAAAGGTTACATAAATCTACTAGATGAAAAAGAGTGAATAAAAATTCTCGTGTTTATAACTTAAAATCCCATTGTAGTACGTTATTGCATTATAAAAATGTGGCACTGACAAATACCATTCTTACATCTGTAACTAAATTGAGAATAATTTCATATAAAGCGATTCATGTTGTGTATTGTAGGTATAATTTGGCAAAAGGTTTGGGGTTTCTTTGCTCATGGAAGTGAGCTAATAACTTGCTTTTTGTGCATTTCATGCATTGGGCAGCCAATGTATTCGTTGTCCAGCGCTTTGAATTATAAGTGAGCACGGTCAGTGTTCTTCATGCCCCATGTAAGATTTTTGTCAGGTAGTCTATTGTGGATAAGGAATTAATCATTTGCATATTTGCAAGTTCTGAATAACTCTAGATAATACACAGTATCACAGTATCATCAGGGTTGGAAGAGACCTCACAGATCATCAAGTCCAACCCTTTACCACAGAGCTCAAGGCTAGACCATGGCACCAAGTGCCACGTCCAATCTCGCCTTGAACAGCCCCAGGGACGGCATACAATTAGCCATTTTGTGACTTGAATCTGAAGAGTAGAAATTTTATTTCAAAATCAATCATACATAAAATTAAAATGGCTGTTTTAAAGCTATTTTGTAATTATCAGAGCCAGATTGTAATTTCCATGTCTGTTGTTGAAGTGACATAATTAATAGAAAGCTTAATATTCTTACTTAATTTTATTCAAGTAGTGTGGGAATTAAATCACCATACTATAAATTAAAATTGAGCTCTGTGTAAATTAAATTTTGGATGTACTGGAGACCTGAGAAATTATTTCTTCCCGTCTTAGGAGTTGTCTTTGGCAATTCTTTGTCTTTGAGAGCTTCCTTTTTTTTGAGATCACTCAATGTACCTTTTACATTTCTTTGCTGAAGAAAGAAAAGGGAGTAGTTTAAAAAAAAGTTTGGTGTGTTTTTTTTTTTGTTGTTGTTCTATAAACAGTAAAATTTAAGGTACTCAGAATGTTAATTTTTAGAAATACAAGGCATTACCTAACTATTTGCCCATGTTTTCCTCCTACTTTATCCCTCTTGTCCTTCCGCTTTACTCTTACTGGCTAACTGCATGTTTGACCCAGTGTTCTACTCCTGTGCCTGTCCTGTCTCTGCCCTTAGATATACAAGGAACAGCTGAACACTAGGGTGGTTCTTGTTGCTGTGGAAACTTGGACAGACAAAGATCGTATTAATATTCACCCTGATCCACTGCAGATGCTTCGTGACTTCTCCAAATACCGGCAGCACTACATCAAACAGCATGCTGATGCTGTGCACCTACTATCGTATGTACCACTATACAATGGCTTAGACTTTTACAGTTTTATACACTTTCCTGTCTACTGCTTTTGTCTATCTGTCTCTTCTTGCTTTTTGCTTGGTAATCACTGTGTCATCAAGATCTGCCTTCCTTAGGAAACTTCATCTTTTTTTTGAACACATTAATCTATTTGTAATAGATGTAGTATATAGCATGATCACGTTGATAGGTATCCATAATGAAATGTAAATGCTTTTGCAACCTGGAGATAGTGTTACTTATTTCAAATGTCTTCTGGTGAGCCCTTAAGGATACCTAGCTTTGCTAACCAGGTGTGTGAGTACTGCTTTTCCAGTAAAGAGCAGGAGAGGGCAGAGCTGACAATATTATGTGTTGCCACAAAAGCATTCCAGTTACTGTATGTATTAGCGCAGGTAGCTGCAGTAATGATTTTGTAATGGAAAGTTTCTTCATTTAGAGCTGTAATTAATTTTTTTCTGAGACACAGTGCATTTAGAGGGAAAATTCTACTTCAGGCACACCAACAGCTACTTCATCACGCAAGCAAAGAGAAGGAAGAGTGTGTTCCCTCATACAGTATAGAGATCTTTATAATTTCTCCTAGCACTATGATATACTATGAGAAGGAAGTGACAAATGGCTTCCATGGCTTTCTCCTATTGTTCGTCTTCTGCAGAGGAAAATAAAAATAGGAGATAAAGAATTTCCTCCAGCCTCTGTCATATCTGTGCTGCCTCAATACAGGCACTGCAACACAGTATTAATTGTGTTTTTCATAACACGTGTTAAGTGCTGCTGATGTGCACTCTTAATTACTTTTAGGCCTGTATCCTGTAACTTGCTGAAGAGCTTCCCAGTAGGCAAACACGCATTTCTCAGTGGTACATGGTGAAAGCTGCACCAGATGCAGATTGAAATACATGAAATTCCACTTATACCTAGGGAAAAAACCCTTTTCACTGTGAACAGATTTTCCCAGAGTTTGTGGAGTGTCATTGCTTGGAGACAATCAAAAGCCTTGAGTAGCCTGCTGCAGCTGAGTCTCCTTGGAGTAAGGGGACTGAACTAGACCATTTCCAGAAGTGCCTGCCAACCTCAGTGCTTTCCATGGTTCTCTCTATTATAAAGCATCTAGCTTTAAGCATTTAGTATAGTTAAGCTGCAGTTTGAAAGTTCACAAACTGTAGTATGTGTGAAAGTGTTGATCTTTCAGTAAGTTCTTGGTGCCCAATTTCAATGTGTAATATTTTCTTTATTTGTTTATAAGGAATGTGACGTTTCATTACAAAAGGAGTAGCTTGAGTTACTTTGGAGGGGTTTGCTCTGTGACCAGAGGAGTAGGAGTGAATGAGGTAATTTTTTCCTTTGCAACTAAAATGAAATAAAATAGAAACTGTATACTGTAACCTCAGAGTTAATTTGTTTCAGTGCTCAGGGCTTTAAAGATAACTTGTGTATTAAAAAGTTAGGATTCTCACGGCAAACTTCCTTGTGTTATCGTTCAACTAAGGCTGAGTGTGCTTTTCTTTATAAAAGCATTCCTTCTGTCTGCCCTATTCTCTTAATATCTTAAATTGGCTTAAATCTCAGACAGGATTATTTGAAATAGAGCACAGAACATCCTTTTATGTTGTCTCACTATTAGAGGCTTGATCATCAGAGGCATGTACTTCTTAATGATTTTTTTTAACATCAGCATTTGAAGAATTTGGTCTGTATATTGATTTCATTTTTTAAAGTTCAGTAAATTGAGGATGAAAATCTTCTGTTTGAACATGGGTTAATCATACTATACAAAACTGTATTACATATATATATATATATATATATATATATATATATGTCAGACTCTTTTAACCTTAGGTTAATCAGTAGACAGAGATTCCCTCATGCTAAGAGGAAAGGATAGGGTTAATTTTTTACAAGAAGATGGGAGGGCCCACAGGCAATCGTGATCTCTGTCCCTGAATGAGCTTGGATAAATGCAAAAGGATTTCAGCTACCATCCAGGCCAACAGATAACCACCTGACTCCTCTGTTGCTGGGAAAATGAGGCAAATATTTTGGAGTTAGAGGGCAGTGGTGCTGAGCAGCTGAGATCCCTATCTAGAGAAGAGAGCATTGAAAAGATGATTAGAAAACAAACACAATTCCTCAGCCTCTGGAGGTGACTTCTATTGGACGTGAAGGATAGGTGCCCCTTCAAGGAAGATGTTATATGTCACCCAGGTGAATGGACCACTATGGAGAGAGATATCCAGTACTTGAGGTAATTAGCTGTGATGCAGGTGGGTTATAAGAGTCAGAATGACAAGCAGTCACCTACTGATGCAGACAAAGTCCAATGCATACCACCCATGTGGCAGAAGTATCTACAAAGTGTGCCATCCTCATATGCCAGTTCATTGGCAGTAGTATCCTGGAAAGACAGCTGGAGGCAAACAGTGGATGAATTGGCTGTCCAGCTCTGCAATATGAGGGAATCTTCTTCTGCACAGGTCTGCACTTCAGCTGTGGAGGAACTGTCCCAAGAGTTCCCACAATTCAAAGAGGACATGTCCTACTCCTCACCTGTACAGCTGTTAGGAGCAAGCACTCCCCCACCCAGGAGAGAGATAATGGAAGGTACACACTACAGAGTACCCTATGATTTTACTTATGTGACCATGGAGAGGACATGAGGAAATGGCATGGAAATTCCACTTAATTCCTGGCTGGACAAGTATGTGAGTTGCAAGGGAAGACAATCACAAAAGAGGATTCTTCCAAGAAGCCTTATGCTTGCAATGGTGGAAGCAGCCACTGGATAATTGGAAACAAATCACATATGCCTTGCCACCAACTGAAGTACTATCCTGGTCCTTGAAAAGCAAGTCTTATGGCAAGACAGTACCCCTGAGAGAACTGAGTCAGACAACAGGACTAATTTCTCAAACAGCTTCATAGACATCTGGTCCGAAGAGCATGACATTAAATGGGTGTACCAGATGCCCTGTCATGCACCAGCTGTTGGGAAAATGGAATGCTCCAATGGTCTGCTAAAAACTGCACTGAGACCAGTGGGTGTTGGACCTTCAAACACTGGGACACATTTATCAAAAGCCTCCTGGTTAGTTAACACCAGAGGATCTGCCAATCAAGATGGCCCTGCACAGTCAAAACTCCATGTACCATAGAATGAGATAAATTATGTCCCCATAGTGCACGTGAAGAATATATTGGGGAAGATGATCTGGGTTAGTCCTGCTTCAGGCAAAGGCAAACTCATCCATTGCTTTTGGCCAAGTTGCTGGACACATCTGTTGGGCGATGCAGGAGAAGAGAGCTCCAATACGTACCACAAGGTGATCTGAGTGAGAACAGCCAGTGAATTAAATCATACAATGATAACTGTTAAATTGCTCTGCTGGACATCACACAGTAAGGACTGGGGTTATTTTTTTCACAAGAAGCTGGGAGGGGTCACAACCAAGATAGCCAGCCAAGGATGTATTTGATACTGTACTGCCCACTATATATGGCTAAGGTGACTGTGGAAAGTGGAGGTGACTTCAGCAAGCTTCCTTGGCAGGACAGGATTAGGTAGACATGGGCAATCATATGCTAACTTCACATGTATTATTTCATTAATACTATTATTATTACTGTTTTTTCTATCTCTTTGTGGTGTTTTATTAAATTCTCCTTAGCTGATGAGGTTTTGCCTTTTCTCACAATTTTCTTTCTCATCCAAATGGGCAAGGTGAAGTGGGTAGTGTGTGCGTGGCTGCATAGGGCTTGGCTGGGGTTAAACCACAACAATTATGTACTTCACTAAGTTTATTTCCCTTATATGCACACAGAATTCTGATTAGATGTGCAGAATTACTGAGGTAGAGATTATATGGTAAGTCAGAATGAGCCAGTGTGGTGCTCACTACAATTCACTTACATTTTCTTTTTTTGTTGTTTTATTTTCTCTTCATTGTGCTCCTCTGGAAATGCAGTACGGCCTCCCTTTGGCCATGGCACAGGAACTGGCACAAAGTCTTGCTCAGAACCTTGGAATACAATGGGAGCCAGCTGCAAGGAAACCAAGTACGTATATGGACATGGAGTTCTCTTTTTGTCATCCATAGCTAAAGATGTAAACTCTTCCTGTGTAATACCAAAACCAGCAGCTAACTTGCTAATTCTGGTAGAACAAGAATTTCTGCTTTGGAAACTTGAGTTTAACCAAAATGAGAGGCACTAGTATAGCACTCATTTTGCAATGACCTCAATGATATTCTGTGTCGAGAAATTAGATTCACAACCAACATTCAGAGGTAAAAACACCAATAAGTTAACTCCCAACTCCTTTCATACTGAAACTGTACTTCCTACAAAGCTATCATTTGTATTTTAAAATGAAAACCACTCTGATTTATAATTGAAGAAACAGTGAGAAGCTGTGACCCAGTCCAGTGTAAATGTTTGTTCAACTTGTTTCTGTGCCACTTCCCAGCCAGAAAATTAGACGTAACACATGCAGGGTGTAGGTACAAAAGCTGCTGAAAAAGCCTTTTTTTGGGCTAAAGAAAATTGTTGGATTTTTCCACTCATATTTTATAAGCAATTTGGCAACATTCCCTCTTTATTGCCTCTTAAAAAATGCAATCACTTCAGCAACCTGCAAAGTAGGAAACAGCATGGAAGTGTTTAGGGAATGTTGTTTTGAGCAATGATGAATGTTCACTTTCAAACTGCATAAACTTGCAAATTGCTAAAATATTTTCTTTATCATTTTTGGTTTACAGGTAAAACAGAGTACATATAAACCCAGAATATTTTTAAACTGTAAGACAGAGATTTTTATACTGATAGCTTAGTTTCCTTATTGGGATACTTTTCCTAGAGAAATACCTGGTCTTTATAGGGCAGAAGTAACTTGTGAATATTTTCTTGTGGGGAAACAGTATGTATTTGTAGTAGTGACTAGAATACAGGACTTTTCTTCTTGAAAATATTACTTTGGTAGATAATTTATATGGGTATTTGTAACTTCTGTTTTACCAACTACAATACTTGGATCTCTTATTTGATATGTGTGGTCACTGTTGAATTACCTGCTATAGCTGTAAGTAAACTGTAAATCCATTTTCACTTGACTGATTTTTCTAATAAATGTTCAACTAGCTGATCATATTAATCATTTAATGCCAAAGGGATAAAACATGGTCTAGCCATTAATAATTCTCCTTCAGGGTGTTCTGTGAACATTTTAGGGAGGAGAAAATGTGAATTTTTAATTATTAGTATCATACATACTGCACATAAGTTTTTGCTATCTGTTTTAAGAGCACGTAGGGAAGAATGGTACAAGCTATTTTTACCTTTCTGTATCCTGTCTGACATTTTGTGTTGAGTCTGCAAACATGCACATGGTAATTCAAAGGTAACATGTTTAAGTGTATTAGTATCTCTTTAAGTGGGCTGCTTTCCTTTTTAGGGCTGGGGTCTGTGCAGGTGAGCAGTCTTTAATCTTTGTAAAGTCAGTCAAGGTCCATTTTTATAGTGAGTGCTTTATATTTATTGTAAGCAGATTTATAACTGTTTTCCTCTTATGTTGCATTTTGGTCTTGTCTGAGAAGAGTGTGATTGCACTGAATCCTGGGGTGGCTGCATCATGGAGGAAACAGGGTATGTCACTATCAGTAATTAAGGGCTTTGGCATGAGTTCACAGTTATACATTATGACATATATATGCATTGGGTTTTGTCTGTGTTTTTTAGTACTAATAAAAGAAAAACTAGAAGCAGTTCAAACAGTCCAAAGATGGAGATCAATGATTTAAGTTTTCAGCAATTCACATTTTAGGATGTTATTCATTAAATCTTACGTATTGAAGTGCAATGCAGAGTATTCAATAATGTTTTCCTATACTTGACTAAAAAGCAACATGTTATTCTTCATTAAATAAATCCAGTAGTACCTTTTACATGCAGCTGGAAAAGTGTAATGTTACAGTTTTGATAAGCAACATTTCTGTTTTCCTTCTAAATTTTAATGAATTTTTGCCCCCAGTTTCTCCAGAATTCTAATTGTGAATGAACAGATCTCTGTTTCTGTAAATAAAACTGGAAACCTGGAGCTTTCAGCAAGTGCTTTCAATCCTTAGCTAAATTGTCAGTGAATTGTGAGGAGGAAGCACATCTATATGGGAGGAAACCAGGTTTCATTTCCTTCTGGCCTTGCACAGTGGCAAGGATTGTAAGCAACTGATTGGGAAATGAACAGCTTCTGAAACACAGGTTGTGGGGTCTTGTCAGTTCCTGTCAGAGTTCTTGCACAACATGGAAGCTTAACTGCAGAAATGATGGGGCAGACCAGTTACAAGTAAGACAAAACCTTCATTTCTTCATATGGTATTTGGAAATAGTTTTTTTTTCAGAATTATCAGGCAGCTTTCCTGTAGACTTGTTATTGTCAGCCATTGCATGAACATAACAGAAAATTACTCACTGAGTTTGCTTCTGGAATTCAAAGTAAGGTATTGGTCAGGAGAGATGCTAGCATCCTTCCTGTGGTGGACTCCTCAAAGTATCAGTCTTGAATGGAAATACCAGTAACAGAGGCTATGGAACAAACCTCTGCTGTAAATAAGATAACTGTAGAGAAAATGCCACAAGCAGATGATAGTCACCCAGAAGCTTGAAAAGGACTGACTGTAAGTCAATAATGAACTGCAGTGGTAAAGCCTTTTCACTTAACTCCATCAGTGACAGATGATGTTTATTGTAAGTAGAATAATTCAGTGAAGAAATGTCAGTTCAGTAGTAGTGACCTTCTAGGAAAGGAATGAAGAACATCCTCGTGGCATGGTTACCTCATCTTTAATAGTGTGAATAGTTCTTATTCCCAGATCTCAAAACATGGCTAAAGTTTCTGTTTGAGAAATGCCTAACAAAATATGTTTTCATCAGGCTGCGAAAAAGATGCAGGTGAGGAAATATGGAAAAATTTTGTAATATGGTGAAAAAAAAAGCAAATTATTACTGTTAGTTCCATATGTAAGAACTCTGGAGACAGGAAATGAGGCTGGCAAGTAAGGTGACAGAAATCCAGAAGGAAACTGTTCTTTGACAGCTTAACTGCAGAGCAATAAAACTTCTTGATACAACACCATGTAGATGCTAGAAGATTTTGGGCAAATTCACGGGAGAAAATACAAGGAATGTATTAAATGAGGAAAAATAAGGATTCTCAAGCTGAAAATTGAGCTGAAAACCTGTGGAAGCTGGGAAGATATTCTGCAAGTAGTCATACAGTGCTCTGTTCCCTATTCTTCCCCAGGCACGTTCTTGGGGCCAAAATCAGAGGTGGGATTTGGATAAAGTAAATTTTCAGTCTGCCTTTATACAGCTTATGTTCTTATGCTATTGTTACTTGTACTTTAAAAATTATCTTTTTAATAGGATCAGATTAATTGAACAGTTTTAAAACCCTGTCATGAAGTGGGGAATCCGGAATTTAATCCATCTTTTAAACTGAAACTGCAGGGAAAAAGCCCCCAAGAGAACATGATTATGCATGCAGTTGAGAGGGTGCACAGCAGCTATGATGATAATGTGGTTTCACCCTATTAAGGAGATTAGAAGACTACAGTTTCATATACTGTAGATCCATATCATAGAAAGATAACAAAGCAAAATGTTTAAAGGCTTTTTCTTTTGTTCTGATTTTATTGTTTGAAAATAAGACAGAGGTGACAGTGGTTGTAAGAAACTGGGATTCACAGTATTAAAATAGTGCTTTGACCCCCCGACCCCATTCCAGTAAGCTGTTGTTTCAAGACATTCACTAGGCTAATTCTTTGCTGTTTTAGGGTATACCATTCCCGGAAATTCTCCAAGTGCAGCATTGCAGAGTATAAAGAATTTTTACTTCGTGGGGGAGGTGCCTGTCTTTTCAACAGACCAACAAAGGTAATAAATACATTGGAAGTCAGCACCTCTGCTAAACACTGTAATGCAAATGGAATAATTTCATTAACACCTAGCTCTTCTCAAATTTATTCACATGTCTGTGTGGGTATTTTCTTGAGGTTCTCTGTAATCAGTTGACTGTTTATTTCCATAACACTTAATAATCCCTAAGAGGAATACAACAACAACAAAAAGAATGTCAGATGCTACACTAGGAATTAGAAATCAGTAGTTTATTTGATATAAGTAGTGGCAGCTTGTGCTTATCCTCAAAGTTAAGTTAATTTCAAGTGTTATGTCTAGCAAACCATAATTTATAAGTTTCCTTGTACCAGCCATTGCTTTTTTTCACCTAAAAATTATCAAGGTCACAATATTTTCTAAGGCAATGTTACAATGACAGCCTCTAAAGCTGAGTTGTATAATAATATTCCATGTAGCTCATTCTGCAAAGTAAGGTCAATCTGAAGTATTAATATTCTATTTAATCACGGTGTCAAACTTGCTGTCCTTGTAGAATTTAATACCACATGAGACTATTAGGCTGTTCCATTTACTGTTCTGTATTCTTTGGTAGACCACCACTTTGCACAAGTATTTTTAAAAAAAAGTGCTTGTGAGAGTGGTTTTTAATCTTTTCCCAGAGTAGCAGTCTTTGCTTATAGAATAAGAATGTAGGAATTCTTACAGAGAAGAGTCAGTTACCATCATTTTGTGATGGTAACTGTCTAGTGAGCAAACATGAACAAATTCTCGACTGTATACAAAATAAAAATCTGGTTTACTTCTGTGGAAGTGCTCCCAGGAGAGAATGGTTAAATTATCTTTGTACCATAGAATGGCATAGGTTGGAAGGGACCTTAGGGATCATCTACTCCAACCTCTCCACCATGGGCAGAGATGCCTCTCTAATAAGCTTGGCTGTACAAGGCCTCATCCAACCTGGCCTTGAACCCCCCCAGGGAAGGGGGTATCCACAACCTCCTTAGGCAACCCAATTCAGTCCCATCACCCTTGTACCAAAGAATTTATGAAGATCCATTCTAAACCTACTTTACTTCAGCTTAAAACCATTCCTCCTTGTCCTATTGCTAGACACCCTTGTGGAAAGTCCCCCTCCAGCCTGCCTGTATTCAGGTATTGGAAGGCAGCAATAAAGTCCCCCTGGAGAGTCTTCGCTAGGCTGAACAATTCCAAATGCCTATCCTTGTATATAGCAAAGGTGTTCCAGCCCTTGGATTATCTTTGTGGCCCTTCTCTGGACTTGCCTCAAAAACTCTTGTGTCCTCCTTATGATGGGGGTACCAGAACTGGATGCAGTATTGAAGGCCCGGCTTTCACAAGAGCAGAGAAGAGGGACAGAACCACAGAACTGTAGAGGTTGGAAGGGACTTCCAGTGATTGAGTCCAACCTCCCTGCCAAGACAGGATCAAAATCAAGGCAGAATCACCTGACTGACATGATGGTCACACTCCCCTTAATGCAACCTTGGATATGATTTGCATTCTGGGCTGCAGGAGTGCACTGCCAGCTCATATTGAGCTTCTCATCAATTAATATACCCAAGTGTACTTTGATAGGAAAAAATAAGTTATTTGTTCTGAACCCTAGTAGTTGTATATTGGATGGTAAGGTAGAAAATGGTGTGTTTAATCTTCATGTAAATAAAGTACAGTTGTGTTAAGCAAGTCACCACAATGCTATTTTTAATTATAACCTTTTAGTTACGCTCTGACATGTTCATGAATACTTGATGGTTCCTGATTAATGCCAGAGGAAATTGTGTATGTGTGTTAGGTTATCTTCTTGCATTTGACTTTTTTTTTTAATGAGTGACAGGTCAGGTAACCAGGTCTGTTTGATGGAGAACTGAATTTCAGGTTCAGAATAAAAGATTTTGCTGTTTCCCCTGAAGCATAGTAGTGACATTGGCTTACAAAGGAAGAAAACTCACCAGTTTCTGAATCCTATTTGCACTGCTAGTGAAGAGGAATAGATATGGGTATTGCTTTAGTGTAGTTTTGCTTCTGATGCCCAGAATTGTAGGTGCTGTTGATTACTTGAGTCGTTTATGCAACAAAATGTTTCTTTTAGATAGGCATTATGGTTCTTGCCCCCTAAAGTATCAAAGAATCATTTTATCCAAGTTTATAAATAGTTTGTACTGTGTTGTCTTTCTTAATATTGATGCTTGATGCTCTGCAACAGCTGTACTGCCACTGAGACCAAGCCAAGAGAACATAATTACTTGCATCTTTCAATAGATGTAAATTTGTATGTTCTAACTTTTTTAGCTTCTCCTTTGAACCATGTTCTAATGATGAAAGTGTTTCTGTTGCTAGTATCCCAGTTAAACTGGAGATTCCTGACATTTTAAAGTATAATTATGGTATAGCAAACAGGCAAGGGTTTTGCAAAATTATTTCCATCACAAGGCTGAAAAATAAATCACCTTTAATTAAAGTTGTGATTGGACTTGATGAGCTTCAAGTTTGGACTCATGGGTCTTTTCCATCCAAAATAATTCTATGATATGTGAAACCAGCACAGAATCTGTATCGGCCTGAATTATAGAATTTATCTGTATTGCACTGATATGATCCTGGATGACCTATTTAGTACTGTCTGTATGCAGTTGTGTTATTCTAACACAAATTAATAGTAAAGCTATAGAAATTCCTTTCAGCAGTGCTTCTTAATATTGATTATTCTAAAATATTATTTTAAAACAATCATGTTACACTGGAATGAGCAGTAGCTAATTGCATGAGCAAGGATGGGTTCCTTGAAGATCCCCAGAGACCATATTGCTGAACTAGTGTCTTGAAGGAAGTGCCAGAGAAATGGGAATCTACAGAATAGGAATGAAGCTAAAATGCTGTCTCCTTGAGTATTATCTTACTGTCTGTTAATCATAATATCCTGAGATCAGTATTCTCTTAGCATTCAAGTGATTTAGCTGAGCATCTTTCATATCTGCACAGTTCTGACATGCAGCACCTGAGAAATGTGCAGCAGCACAGCATGGATATTCTCTGTAGAGGTGTGTTTCTGTAGCATCAGGGAAATGGACTGTGCATGTCAGAAGTCATCTGATACTAGTTCTATTCTTACTTGAGGGAGGGTTTTTCTCCTTTCAGCTCTTTGAAACCACTGAGTGTGGAAACGGATACGTGGAAGCAGGAGAAGAATGTGACTGCGGCTTTCGCATGGCAAGTAGAGTTCCATGTTACTCCAAAATCATTCTTCCAAAACGTATTAACTTATGAGCTTGGTAAGGGAGGGGGAAAGGTTATGGACACTAATTTGATTTGCCTATTGTTATGAAACAGCTTCAGAGGATTGTGTTAAAATATTTTTTTCAGGTGAAAATGAGTACAAAGATAGAGAGTGTCCTCAAACCAGTTCCTATTATAGCAATGATCAGATGTAGCTGTTGCCCAGAATTTTTTTAATTGTACCATGTAAGTGCTTAATCCTTCACTTTTCCCTGGACAGCATGTCTGGAGCAGTGGACTTCTTACCTATGCTTTGGAGATAGGTGTTTGTATTCAGACAGAGTATGTAAACTGTTGTTTCTTTCTCTATTGTAGGAATACTCCAATAATGTTTCTGCAAACAAACAGCTGCCCTGTAGATTTCAGCCCTAGCATTTAATTTTACTCTTAATTAGTTTTTAAAATCTTTTCTTTTGGAGTGCAGTTACACTAAACAGCATGGATTTGGCACAGGTAATTTCACACCTGTGAGGTGGCTTCAGATGGTGTGAATCCTCTTGTTACTATAGAATTTATGTCCCTGCTTTCCCTTAACTTTAGTATTTGAACAATGCAAAGCTTTCTGCCAGCTGATAATTTCAAGTCAGCAGTGCTGAACTGAATCTTTTGTACGCTGGTACATAGTAGTTGGAAAAATTAGTAAGAGAAACATTTTAAATGGAAAACTAAACTTTTTGCTTAATATTTTCTTCAGGAATGCTATGCAGACTGTTGTAAGAAGTGTTCTCTTTCTAATGGAGCTCATTGTAGTGATGGACCCTGCTGTAATACATCATGTCTTGTGAGTGTTGCTGCAGTATGTTTATTGTCCTTTGCAGTTGTCCATGGAACTTTTAAGAGTTTGAAGTGTGTCTTATGTAGAACAAAAAGGAACAGTTTATGAAGGCATAATCTTAAGTCTTTAACTATATTCTTAATTTTCTAGTTTTTCCCACGAGGCTATGACTGTCGATATGCAGTGAATGAATGTGATATTGCAGAGTTCTGCACTGGAGATTCCGGGCAGGTATGTATGCAGATGCTTTCTCTGCTTGCACTATTGATGTTTGTTTATGCACTCCTTTTTATATCACCTTTTCCATACTGAGTATTTAACTTCAAGATTATTTAGGTACTTCATACTGGATCTAGTTCTTAGCTTTGAAGAAGTAGGATTCAGGATAGTAATGTTTTACTCTGGGCATTGGCCATAATTTATAGATTCCAGTAAATTAACACTAGCTTCTTTTTAATCTTACCATTTGAAACATCCACCGTTTCAGGTAAGTAGCTATGTCTCAGATTTTACTGTATATCTTTTATTCTGTATATGGAGCATTCTTACTTAACAGGGAGGAGGGTTTTCTTAAGATAGAAGGGCAGCTCTCAAAATACTGGCTAATTTGGTACACTGTAGGAGCATAACCTTTCCAAATCGCCACAGGTTGTTTTTTGATGAAGAAAAGCTTTGAGTTTGGTCTGCTTCTAGCTTTGGTAATCTGAGGTTTATGGACCTAGTGACTTGTTCATGTGAAAGAATTTTTGAATTCAGCAATTAATCATAGAATTGTAAAGTCATAGAATGGTTTGGCTTGGAAGGGACATTAAAGATCATCTAGTTCCAATAACATCATAAAAGCGCTGAATCTAAACAAGCAGACCTGTTGACTACAAGTTAGTGCTCATTTAATTTTTTAGTGGAACTGAAATGAAAGCAGTGGCTGTGCTGCAAATGTGGCCCTAGTATTACCTACCACATACTCTGTTACTGAAGACATTTGATTTGCTTTTTGTTTTGGCCCTTACCTACTTAATTTCTGCATAGAATATGCAGGAAGTTGGAACTGAACCTTTTATTTCATGGCTCAAGATGTTAATTTTTCTCATTTCTACGTGTAGATATATTCCTGAATTACTTATTTTAGCTATCTCATTTATATGTTGTGCAATTGTCTTTTAAACTGGGAGAATTCCACATGTGATCCTTGGACGCATTATTACAGTACTAATGATACAAACAAAGTCTTAATTTTTTTCAGTGTCCGCCAAATCTTCACAAACAAGATGGGTATGCCTGTGATTCTAATCAGGTATGAATGTGTTTAAATCTCTGCACATCAGCAAACAGATATCAACCAAACACAAGTTTGTTTTTTTTTTTTTAATCCTGTCTTCCCTATTTCAGCATAAATTTTGTCTATGGACATTAGTGTTGCTTGTCCTTTATGCACTCTGTAAGTAGTAGAAATTTCTATTTGAGTAAGATCTGCTTAGTATCTTCACATTTTACATGTATATATTATATTCCATATGAATAAGTTCTTTACAGCTATGTAGATGAGAAGTATAAAGCAGCTGCTGAAACGTCAGTATGTATTGAACAGCAGCTGTTGTTGGCAATCTGGGCTAAGATGTGTACTTCACCTACCCAAATTAATGAAAATCATTATACACTAATACGTGTGTGAAGAATCCAAGTGAGGTGTTGGTTTTGGGGGAGGAGAAGGAAATAGTACTCAATTCTCTTTGCTAACACGTCCTGTTTTGTTTAGGGTCGTTGCTATAACGGCGAGTGCAAGACAAGAGACAATCAGTGCAAATATATCTGGGGATCCAGTAGGTTGACTTTACCTTTAATCTGTTTTGTATGTGATTCATTCCTGCCTTTTGTTTTCTATTTTCAGTATTATTATTTTTTGTTCTTGCCACTGTAAGTTAAAGTTTTCTGCGCAGTAGATAGGACTGCAGTGAGCAATTGTGGCTGAATTGCCAACTGAATTTCTTACACACGTATTTTTAAATCACAGAATGGGTTGGGTTCAGAGGGGCCTTTAAAAGTCCTCTAGTTGAACTCATCTGCAGTGAGCACAGACGTCTTTAACTAGATCAAGCTGCTCAGAGCCTGGTTCAGCCTGACCTCGAATGTTTTCAGGGATGAGGCCTCTACCATCTCAGACCAACCTGTTCCAGTGTTTCACCACCCTCATTGTCAATTACTTGATTTGCCTTCTATACAGATGATTGTACTGAAACTGCTCTGTCTTACTTAACTTCAGTGTTTTCGGGATGGAGTTTTTTTGCAGGGGTTTTCTTTTGTTTGGGTTTTTTATGTTTTATTTTCCTCAGTGAAACTGTTGTCCTTCTGGGTTTTTTTTTCAATTGATGGAGTTGTGGAGTTTCCCTCTCCGGACACTTTCAAAACCTGCCTGGATACATTTCTGTTCAGAATACCTTAGGTGATCCTGCTTTTGGCAGAGTGTTGGACTTGATGATCTCTGGAGGTGCCTTCCAACCTCTAACATTCCGTGATTCGGTGATGCTTTATTAAAAAACAAATGGACTTGCTACTAAATGCAGTTTTAAATTAGTTCAGATTTCTACTCCTAAGAAGTAGTAGAAATTATGCTTTCACTGTTGAATCTTGTTTTCTCTGTGAAATCCTAAAAAGCAAACTAAACACTGACTTGATGTCAAAACATAAGTTTATGGTACATGCTGTATCTAAAATCCCTGATGTCCTGAAATAGAGATCATGAATAACTGTAGCGGAAACCACTAGATTGCAACAGTTGCACACAGATTTAAAGTGAACAAAATTAGACCACAGGTAAATTTAAATGCAGAAGATGATACAAAGACTGTGGAGATTGTGGGGTGGTTGTTTTTCTTTTTAAAGGTCAGAGCAAATGTTGAAGATTGAGCATTACTTCAGAAAAGCCATCCATATGCAGTTCTGTCTGCTAGGTTGCCACTGTAGTTCCTGGGAAGTACAGTCTGTGCATACACATGTGGTTAGGTTTCTGTTTCCTATTGAAAAAAATACAGAGAACTGCTGCAGTAAATTAAGCAGGTTTTCAAAGCTCTCATGTTGTATTCCTTTTTCCTTTCTTTATAAACAGAGTCGTCAGGATCTGACAAATTTTGTTATGAAAAACTTAATACAGAAGGCACTAAAAAAGGAAACTGTGGAAAGGATGGAGACCGATGGATTCAGTGTAGCAAACAGTAAGTTCATCTTGGTAGGGACTTTTTGTATCCTGGTTAAATATTCTCTACTACTTCACAAATGTTTCAGCAGTTTGTTTTGCATTATTTTGAGTCTTCTTTCCCTTGCATCTTGAAAAGGTTCCATAGCTCATTCTGACAAATCCACAAGTAACTTAGCAATACACTTGCAGAGATTTCCAGATTTTCAGATGTACTGTGGCCTTGTCTTGGTTTGAATTTAAATTTCCTTGAGACTCAAACATAGTTAATGGAACCAATAACAATTTATAGTATGCTCTTCTCCCTTCTTTCCCAAAGGAAAAGGAATTAGATATATAGAGAGAAAAGGTAAGCACAGCCAAATAAATCATCTCACTTTGATCTGGAAGTTAAAGGAAGGAAATTTTAACAATAAATAAAAGGCATTTGAGGTAGGAAAAGTTACAAAAGGTAAAGGGAAGGGAAAACAAGGTACAAAATACGTAAATACAACCAGTTTTGATGGCAATGGGTTTTGTTCCAGGAAAGAGGAACAGGATGGTGATGCTGGTGAGCAGAGATGCAGGGCAAGTAGAGAGAAACAGGGAGTCCCTCTGCTTCTATAGGGATTTTAGACAGGAAGTGGGAGTGGGCTAACCACCACACCTGGTAGTGTTCAGATCCATCCCTTGGGAGGATGTAAAGACCACTCCCCCAGGAGGGTTAACCCTTTACAGGCTTTCAAAGTGTCATGTTTCTTTTCCAGAGGAGATGGGGGACAAGGCAGCAAAAACTCACAAGTTCCATAACATACAAATACCTTGGACTTGATAGGGATACAATACATTGTAAATATACACACCCTTTTTTTTCTTGCTCTGAGATTGATACCAGACTCTGCTATTTCAGCTTTGTTTCAATCTTGTATTTTGACCAGAGAGGACCCTTAAGACCGATTCTTTTGCATGTGGTATTACCAGATGAATACTGATTTAATGATCCTTAGTGGATAGACTTAAATTCCTCCTAATTTGCTTACTGTTCTGTAATTTTTAAGCACACACGTAACAATTTCGGCCTCATAACAGCGCTTTCCTTCTTTGACTATTTGATCGTTGTCAAGTGCCTTTTGGGGTATTTTAGTTTGTTTTTTTTAATGACATGATTCACTTTCCAGCTAGGATCATAATCCAAGACCTTGTTTAATTGAATGTAGCTGAGAATAGTGTTGCTTTGATACATATATAAAAACCTCATTTGTGTAAAGAAAATGTTTTCTTGGTCAGTACTTTCCATCTGCTTCTATGACTTCAGCAGTTAAGAGAAGGAAGTTTTAAGCTGATACTGTTCTACTGAAGACTGCACATATAAAATGAAATAATAAAGCAAATTCTTTGCCAAAATTCAAGCATACACAGTGAATGCTAACAATTAATATTATGGTTGTTATCCTGCAAGGGAAATATTTAAATACTATAAATTCAAATTTCACATTAATGTGTGACATCCAAGCTGCTAGACAGACTGAAATGTCATTTGGCCTCATATGACAAAGCTTTGTACAGTTTGGCTTCTCTTAGTTGTATTGTATTTAGAACACAGATAAGTATTTTGTTACAAACATTCAGCAGCACATTAGAATGAACTGTTGCTCGTTTCTGCATCTCGTAATTTATATCAAGTAATATTTTACTTCTGGGTTTGTACTCAGAGAGTCTATCATGCAGCTTATGGTAACCTATTATTTATGTGATTAGCAGCATCATTACCCCTCCTGCTTTTTTGTAAATGTATTTCATATTAGTTCACTAACATTTTTATTTACATTTTCATTTTACAGTGATGTTTTCTGTGGCTTTTTGCTCTGTACTAACCTTACTAGAGTTCCACGAGTTGGTCAAGTTCAAGGAGAAATTATTCCAAATTCTTTTTATCATCAAGGACGAATAGTGGACTGCAGGTAAAAGATAATGAAGTCTTCCAATATGATTTTTGTTTTTTCAAATCGAATTAAGACACATGTAAAATTGTATGATTTTTAGGTAATTAATACCTTATGGCAAAATAATGGAGTGGTATTTCTTTTGATTAAAAAAAAATTAAAAGCTGATACTCCACTTTCAAAGAGTGCAGTGTGAGATTTCCTTCTGCTTACTCTAGCTGGTCACAGTACCAGAACTTCAGAGTTTTATGCTCAGCAGTATTTTTTTTCTTTTGGAAGAAGGTTTGTAATTGCTGAACACTCATATATTAAACACCGTGGTTTGGAGTGTTATATTTTCAAAGAAATAGCTGTAGGGAAGTGAAGGCTGAGAGGGAGGAAACTAGAGAATTGTCACAGGATAAGATGTTAAGCTATGATTCAGTTTAAGGGCAGGGTTTTAATCTACTGGCAACATTGTTGTGCTAAGAATACTCTCTTAGACAGTTAGGTCCCAAGTGAAAAATTATTCTTAACTCTTCTATTATTCTACTACTCTTATTTAAATGTCATTTTTAAAAATGTTTTCCTAGCTATAGTTTGTTACAGTATTTACTGGAGGGGTTGAGGGGGAAAAAAAATTTAAAAATCATGGTCCATGACAGACTGTTTAAAAAAAAACACCAAAAAATACCCTTCTGGAGTTATTTATGCTGTTCTCTGGACTTGCTGTTAGTCTGACAGTTGGAATACCTTGTCAGTGCTGTGGATAGACAGTGTTGTTCAATCTGTCTGTATGCTTGAATGAGAAATGTCTGAGGCTTTTAGTATCTACACTAACATGTTTAATAGTTTTGAAAGTCGTAACACTAATAGTATCTTAAAACTTATTTCTCCTAGTGGTGCTCATGTTCTTTTAGATGATGATACAGATTTAGGTTATGTGGAGGATGGAGCTCCATGTGGACCTCAAATGATGTGTCTGGACAAAAAGTGCCTGCCAATTCAGTCCTTGAATATAAGCAGCTGTCCCATTGGATCTAATGGAAAAGTCTGTTCAGGTCATGGGGTAAGTGTAGGAGTTAGCAGCTAAGCTTGTCCACCTATCTCTGTTCTGTCTGATCTTAATTTACCTAGTGGAATTCTCAGAATAAAATTGTTCCTAAGACTTGCTGATCTGAAAACAAATGTTGGATTAAGGGAAACTGCCATTCTGTGAAATGCTGATGAAATTTAAGAGAGCAAACTTGTCACATCAGTTCTGCAAGTCTATCCAAAGTGGCATTCTCAGTACTAGCAAGAAAGAGCTCTGACCATCAGTTACTGTAATGTACTGGCCATAGTTCAAGCTGCTTGCCACCTTCAATTACACTTCCCTGCATACTGGTATCTTTACAAAGTTGATCCTATGTTCATAGTATTATACCTTAGGACTTCAACAACTGAATTTCCAACCCTTTGGACCTCATCAGAGATTATACATTCTTGTTGAACAGACAGAACAGATGCAAAGTGTCTCATTTGGCATTCAGACACTCTACCCCTAAGTCCATTTGTCTGAGGCATTAGGTACATTTTGATGAACAAATTCACTGTTCCATGTCTTAACTGTTGCTGATAAGTTGGTAAAAGCTTGAAACACTATGGGGTTCAGTGGACAGATGATTGCCTAATGTACCAGAAATCATACAAGTTGGGTTCTTCTTCATGTTGTTTGTAGTTGAAGATGAATTTGAGTACTTCAGACTGAAGGACTAGGTTCAAAATCAAGAAGGAAAATTTTAAAATTAGAAAGTAAAGGACCTAGGAGATCTAGGAGTTGTCTTGGTACTTTTGGAGCATGGCATGGGTGGAAAAGTAACTAGGCTACCTTTTTTGTTTTGGATGATTCCGATTCAGAATTTTAAAAAAACACTTCAAGTAATCAAACCTGCCGTAAGATGTCTTTATCTTCAGCTTCCTAAATGAGATTCCTCAGGAAATGTCTAAGAAGCAGAATGAGATAAATGAAAAAGATCACATATACTACTTACTTGTAGTCATTAGTGCATGGGTTACATTCTGGGGGGGTTGACATTATGTTCCAGTATCCAGAAGACAGTACCAACTGATGCCTGACGATTGGCTTCACTTCTAGTCTCATGTTCAAAATTCTATTGTTTGTATTTCTCCTGTCAGGCTTTTCCCACAGCAACCACTTCTAACAAATCATTCCACGTGTTCTATTCTTTTTCTTATGGAACATTTATAGCAATTAACTCCCACTATTAATTTGATATTTTAGGTTTCCATCAGTTGGGTATGTTTTCCCATGTCTGATAAATAAATCTGTCAATTTCAGTGGGTTCTAAATCCTCTTTTAAAAGTCATTCAACCAATTGCTGACTTGGGAATACCTATTTCCTCTCTTTCTAGAAGATAAGAAAGCGATCATCATTGCTGCTTAGATAACAGCGATGACAGAACCAATGAAAATATTTCTATTTATTCTACATGGGAGCAAGGTGTAAATGAGAGGTTGTAAAGCATGATTGTATCTGGAGCATTTTAAATGGAAATGCTTGCATTCCATCAGGACATTCAAGCTCAAAGTCCTGCAGAGTGAAGATTTAATTAGTTTAGGCAGGGTTTTTTGGGTAAGAGTTTGTAATGTTTTTACATCCCATGTAGGTGTGTAATGCAAGTGATGATGGAACCGCTGGGAATACTGCTGATCGTATTAAGGGGGTTAAAGCAAACTTTCAGATTATCGATGTGTTATACTAAACAATCCGTGCCATCAGGCAATCACAGAATGAATGCATCAGTTTGAAAGGGACCCTCAAAGGCCATCTTGTCCACTCCCTGTGCAGTGAGCAGGGACCTCTTAAGATCAGGTTGCTCAGGGCCCCATCACATTTGACCTTGAATGTCTCTGGTTATTGTAAAACTTACCCATTTATGTATTATACTGTGAATTAAATACCTAATTACATGTTAAATAAATGTAATAAAATGTAGTTAAAAACCAACTGCTGTCTTCTGTTTTCTTTTCCAGGTTTGTAGTAATGAAGCCACTTGCATTTGTAATTTCTCCTGGGCTGGGACAGACTGCAGTATTGACGATCCTATCAGGGATACTGGTACCAAGAAGGATGAGGGACCTAAGGGTTTGTGTGATTTCAGTTTTCATGTTGTTTCAAGTATTTGCTGCATTTTTCTGATGCTACATGGTAGTAGAATTAGCATATAGAAAAAGAGTAATATTGTGCAGTCCTCCTTAGACCCAGACAGTAAACTTCTGCTTCATGTGGATGAAGCAAGTCTTTCTGCTTTGAGAATGGATGAAACATCTAGTTTTCTAATCTAGATTCAGGAAACGTTTCAATAGATAATGGAAGGTACTTTCTATTTTTTTCCTTCATTCCTTACTCTCTATTTTTATGATCATTTTCTTTGTCATTGGAATACAACTAAGTGTAGCTCTTATTTATAAGATAACTGAAGGTTGAGGTTTTACTAGAGATTTTCAGTTCCCTTGGGTCTCATTAATTCAGAGAGCTGTGGTATAAAAAAGGGAGAAGTGGAATGTCTCTGGTGATGAAAGATTCAGTCCTTTGAAATCATATTTCAATAGGAGGAAAAAACAACATTTTAGGGACATACATTATTCTGACAACTGTTGCTCACTGTCATGTATTTAGTAGGTATTTCGACTGCATATGAAGTATAAATAGAGGAGCTATTGAGGAAATAATCCCATCACAAAAGAGGGAGTACTTGAAATTCTCTCTGACTTCTCTGCCAAAGAATGTCTTTGGATTGTGCTAATTTTTTTATACCTTCTCCGTCATCAGGACATTGAACATCATCAGATTGTATTTATACATTTACAGATAAGATACCCAATAAACAACTGAGAAAGCTGCTTAAAAAAAGTCCTTAGACCTCAGACTGTAATTGATTTACCTTTAAAATATCCAAGGTTTCAAAAGAGGACAGGATTTTTGGTATGTCCTTCCAGAATGGCCTTATTCTTTTGCCCCCTAGCAGAACAGTTCCAGTAGACTTTTACCCAGATGTGTTGATGAGATTATCTTAAAACAGGTTACCACTGTGAAAAAGGCTTTCTAGAACAATCCAGATTTGTATCAGGGAAGCTCCTATATCTACTCTAGTGTAGAGCTGCCTTGTTTGTACCCTGTCTTAGAAAGGTACTTGCTCTGTTTCACATAAAAACCTGTCCAACTGGGATGCTGCTGAGTCATAAATAGTGGAGAACAGTGTGATAGAGTTAGTTACTTCTCCTTGTGTGGATGAGAAGAGCAGTGCTTAGAGTTGTTAAGGCTGAGTACATTCATTTTATATTACCTCTTTTAAAATCCCGTAGGCAAAGAAGTAATTCCCTCCTCTCTAACAATGTCTCTAAGGCAAAGCAGATAGCTACAGTGATTGAGGTTAGATTTTTGTTACTAAAATGAAGTAATGAAATTCAGAATGTAAATGATTTTATGAAAATTAATAGATCAGTGCTAAAATTCTGGGCAGAAGTATTAAATGAATAATATCAGCCAGTAAACTTTATACAGGCACAAATTTTACACTGCATTTTCTGATGGAGTCCTCTGCTAAAAGACAGAATATGTTTTTTGTACAAGGTGGCTCAATGGTTTCAGAAGATGAAATATTGTTATAGGAATTTTTTTTATGCTGAAGCACCTAGAAATTAATTTAGGAGCCTGAACACTGACAAATAATATAATCTCTTTTGGTATGCTAACAGAGGAATCCTTTTGCAAGAAGCTATCACACTAGGAGTTTTCTGTATTCTAAAGACCCAACATACTAAAGAAGTTTCTATTAATTTTTATTCCCAGCACTTGTGATGTCATATACCAACTTACAAAGTCTGAAATAGAAGCCAGAATACTTAGTCTTAGCTCTAAATTTGAGTTTTGTGTTTCAGAAACAACACTCCTGATGTGAAAATTTAGATATAAGATTTCCTACCCCATAAATTCAACGTTCATTTTGTTACTACAAATAAAGTACATATAGCTACATAGTATTACTATTTATTTATATATTATTGTCGTAATTAACAATTAACTTCTATTACTGCCACACTTTTCAGACCTTTCCATCACCCATCAATTGCTCTTGACTCCATATTGTATTTGAGGATTTTAGGGTCCTTAGTTTTGTTTGCATTAATACAGAAGTCTTGAATTACTCTAAACTCAGTGGCCTACTGTAGCCTGTACTAGCAGACCTATCTAGCAGTCCTGATGTTTGGGCAGAAACACTTAGTGTTAATTAGCAGTTTTGAAATCAGTAGAACTCCATATTCAAAGAAGAGCCTTCTTTTGCTAATTCATTTGCAGAATTTGGCCTTTGCTTGACTAGTAGAATAGTGTCCTTTTTAAAAAAGATATAGCATGTCTCAAGTGTGTGTGTGTGTGTGTTTGTGTGTATTTATCAAATAGGAAAAAAATTAACTATCTAAAACCAGAAGAAAAAGATGCTAAGGTTTTTTGTTTCTTGGGAAGGTTCCCATTAGACAGGGAACTCAGCTGCTTGTTTGTGGTCTGTCATGAGAGAGTGAATCTATCAAGCTTTTCATCTAAAGCATAGGAAGAAATATATAGATTTTGGTTTTCCTTTAAAATGTTACCTTAAAAAAAGTGTCTGAACGTACCAGCATAGCCAACCTGTGAACTTCTGTGGTAGGTTTTTCCTTTTAGAAGTGCTGTCTGTCCTTAGGCCATGTAGACGAATAAAGAGTCCTATGGATAAATGCAGTAACAATTAAAAATGTAACTAAATAGTCAAGGACTGAATTAGACATTTACTTTGTATTTTCCTGCAATGGAACTGTTTCCAAAAGTCATTGCTTAGTTATGCTATGCATACACTAAGTTCCTAGTGATCAAAAGGAAGTTTTCTTATTGATGATTTACTTGTATTTTGGCAGTTTTAAGTAGTTGTTTGAGGATGTTCCCTTTTAAAGTAAGTAACAGAATCACACACTAAAAGGAATAGCCTTACCTTTACAAGAAGACTTCCCACTGAAATATCTCTAAACATTCAAAGAAAACTCATCTCAGCGCCAGTATTTGGTAAGGAAATGTTTGTTAGGTTTGAATTGTTTATCCAATGATGAATTGTAGTGTAAAATACTCCTTTGAGGAATTATTTCATGTTTTCATGTCAGACATGTGTGATAATTTCCTTTAAAAATCTTCCCTTTTCCCTCCACACAGTGAGCATGGCCACTAACAGGCTAATAGGTGCAGTAGCAGGGACCATTCTGGCCTTGGGGGTGATTTTTGGAGGCACAGGGTGGGGAATAGAGTAAGCACTTTTCTTAGTTTGAGTTTGATGTTTGGTGCCTAGTGTGTGAGGTAACCGTATGCACCCGAGCCCCTTGTGTATTTCCCGTTAGCTTTGTCATGTGGTGACCGTATTTGTCATGTGATTTGACTGTGTCTGTGTCATGTGATTTGCTCATGCAGTGTTGAACCTTCTCCTGTCTGGGGTAATGTGGGGCATAAAAACAACTTTGTGAATTTTTACAGCGTCATAGTAAAATTTAATGTCTAAATGTTTCCATCACACCAAATTCTAAGAATAGTGAGGGAAAAAATTGAAGTTTGTGGTTATTTTGCAAAATCTGTTGAGTAGTGTGGATTATTCCATCATGTGGGAATTGTTTGTTGCAGTCCGTGGGGCTTTCAGTACAATAGATCACAGTATCTAGCTAGGAAGATGAAAGCTGATGGTAGTACAGCTAGCTGGCTTTACAGTGGAACTTCTGGGTGTTTCATCACTACGATTCAAGGCAGTAGAAGTGCAGAGTTTGTATATAAAGAATACAAGCAATTTTTGTTGTCTTTTACCAGTTTTTGGAACCTGTAAAGTGTTAGCCCACTCTCCCCCATTTAACAGTGGTTATGATTTATATAGGGGTGTATATGTGTATAGATATGGATAATACACATCCACCCCTATAAAAATGCCAATCTAGGAACTCATTCAGCGTCCACTGTGTGAGCTATGGAATAAGTTGCTGTTATTCTGCTTTTCTGAGATATTCAGATTCTCTGAGTTTCTGACACTATATATTGCCTCTGCTGTTTGACAGTGCCATCTTTCTGAAGGTGGAATAATAGCAAGACTGTGATTTCTAACCCGACTCTGAAAAAGCACTCACGTACAGTTCTAATTAAGGCTACATTGGCAGTCTTTTGGTAGGCAGCATTTTACATGCCTGAGTTTACAGCCCTGGATAGCTTGAAACTCAGATTCTCAGAGAGTATAGAGACCTTTGCACTCACAAAGGACAAGTCAGAAAAATAGAAGGAAGAAGGTGAAAGTAGATCGGTGTTTTACTGATGGCTTTTACAGCTGTTTGCCAAAACTATAAGATTGTAGACGTTTGGGGACCAAATTCTGGAGCAGAGAATTTACTTACAGGATGAGGACTATTTGCCTTTTGCTTACATTCTGCCTTGTTCCCCTCTGTCTTTATCTTCCCTTACCTGCTGTCTCAGGCCACTCAGCCCTAACCTATGTCCCTGACCATTTGTGCTCACTTCTATTTCCTTCTGCTCTGAATTCTTCCGTCTCCCACTCATCACTCACTACCTCCCTCAGTTTTTTTTGTTTCTATCTGTTCTTTCCTGGATCACATCAGCCTTTTCTCTGTCCTTTGCTTCCTTCAGATACAAGAGTAAATTTGAGGCAAGCCATTTCTACTTTTTATTACTTGGCTTAAAAAAAGCACGATGAGGAACACAAAGACCCCTCTCTGTTCCTAATGCCCTTCCTAATTGTTACCATCCTCAGAGGCTGCAGGGGAGGTTGTGTTTATCGCATCCTGCCCTTCGTTCTTCCTCACTTCACTTGCAAATTGCAAACTTCTCTTTAAAATGCTGAAATAATTTTAGTTTCTTAATACTTTATGAATTTATTTTAGTAATCACAGGGACAGAATGGCAGAATATTTTTTTCCAGATTTTCTTCCTATCTGTGGTAACTTAAACCACAAGATTTGACTGGCAAAGTGACAGGCAAAATCAGAGGACGTCCAACAACCAGAATGTGGTGTTAGTTGCAGGACATGCTGCAGTAAACTTGCCTCTTTTGCAATAGCAAAGTTTCAAAGCAGTGTATATTAATTAATTGAGAATCTGTCTGATGATGATGATCTAGGGAATAGACTGAAATTGTCCTTCAATAGGATTTGTATCAAGGTACTGAAAGATAACTAGAGATGATCCAAGAGCCATGCCAATGCAGATAGAGCCTCTCAAGAAAGGGTGGTGTGCCAAGTGGTTATGGTGAGGGTAGCTGCAGGAGTTCCCTGCTGACAAATCTGTGTCTGCAGGTTATAGAAGTAGTATGGCAGAAAGAGTATGTATAGAAGAGTTGCACCTTGTGACAGTCTGGATGGAGAACGACTCCAAAGGACAGTGGCTGTTAAAAACCTTTCTCTTACTTTTAGTTTGAATGTATTTGTCAAGCATCTGAGTCCAGTGACTAAGATAAGCTTATTTACCTGAAACTTAGAAAGAAAGGTGTAAATCAGTGTATGTCCCTAACTAGAATGACCTAGTGCACAGTGGGCATTATACCAGTTGTAAAATTTGGGTTTACTAACAATAACATGTCCTTGATAATGCTTAGTAAAACACAAAGCATACATCTTTAAGGTAAGGTGTAACATGTAAAAGTAGTCCCACTCTAAGTACTTTTATGTACACAGTCTGTTATGGTCTTAAAACAGCTTATTAACAATCCTATAAATCTCTCTACTCAAAATGGAATTCATTAATTGGAGGATTCCATTCCAGTAACCAAGTGGTTGCACCTTAGTAATCACAAATATTGCACTAGCTTTGTTCTTGTGTCTAAGTCAGAAATTAAATTATAATCTTATTACCAGTGAAATTTTACCTTGAATGTAGCCTTTTTGGTTTCTTGACCAGGGAAAACAGCTGTTCCTTTGCATTCAGAGGAACTGCCAGTCACAGCATACTGGAAAACAGGTTTAAAATAATTACAGAGTAACAGACATGCTTTATCCAAAGCCATTTGTAATTTACTCTGACTTAGGGTCTCCCTAGCAGACAGCCTAATTCTCACAGGTACTTGATCTTCAGGACTTTTTTTCTTTAGTCACTGAGACTTTATAAAAATGAATGATGTTCAAGAAGTATTTTTATCAGCACCTGTACATTATTTAACATATTTGTCATGATTTTTCTATTAATGGAACCAAATTGTTTTGTGTATTATTCTCTTCTGTCTAAACTTTGATTGAGTCCTTCCACATATGTAGTAAACAAAACCAATGTGCGCTATGGAATAGTCTCGGTTTTCCACCCACTGAACAGGGAACACAGTAAGGAGAGGGATGTAAAAAAGTGGTTGTTTAGTACTTCTTTATCATCTAAGTTATGATTCTGTTCCTCTTTTCTGGGACGTTAGCATTCTGTGGCCAAAAAGAAAACATTTAGAATTTTTCAAGGCTTCTAAAATGTAATAAATTATTTGCTGCGTTTTCAGTCTTCTGTTGTGTGCAATCATCTGATAAAATAATAAAATCCCAAGTAAGTCATAGATCTGAGTCAGATGCAGTAACTTATTAGGCTGCTACTGAAAGCAAGCCCTAATTTGGAATATAAAGCTGTGGAATGGCAATCATATACCCTACCCTGTGCTCGCTCCTGTTTACTTGAGCCAGGTGTGCCTTTAAAGGTAAGTCCAAATAAAATCTGCTCTTTCAAATGGTGAAAAACTACCATTGAATTATTGCTGTCAAATCTGTGCACTGCTCATATCTGTGAAGCTCACTGTTTTTTTTTTTCAGTTCAAGCCATTTATACATATTCCTGAATTGCAGGAAGCCATTTTAAAAGCTTTGTCTTTTAGCCAATCTGTTCTCCGGATGTACTGACACATAAACATGTAAGGGATGTGATGAGGTTAGGCCACTGCAGTAAACTGTAAAACTTAGGTGCCATACTTATTGTAGTGCCTGGGACTGGGCAGAAGGTTTTTTGACACTGACCTAACAGCTTAAAACTTTCAGTTGTTGCAGCTGCCCTTGCTCTTGCCTTTGCTGATCTGTGCCTGTTCTTTCTTCCTTGTGTTTGCTGTCTGATAGTTTTCCAAACCCAGTTTCAAGTTTCAGAGCATTTAAAATAGGAAGATTTTAATTGCTATGTAAAAGTGCTGGTTTGGGGAGGCTAGGATAAGGAGGTAATAACTGTTTTTTTGAAGGTGATTCCTGAATATCTAAATGTTTAAACAAAAAGTATTTGATATGCTGCAAAAGAACTGTTCGGTTGGTTCTATTTTTTCTTGAGCTCAGATGCAATTAGCTTTACATCAAAGACTGCTCAGTAGGAAACTTTAGTACAGAGCAATTAAAATGTTACTCAAGCCTATTGTCAGTTTTCCTCCATCCTGCATAAACAGAGTACTTAAGGGTCAGATATGAGTATCTGATTTAGGTATTCTCTTGCCCTCTTCAGAAAATTGCACAAACTTACTTTGTGCTGCTTCTTTACGTTGCCTTATTTTCCTGCTCCGCCCTTCCTCACTTTGTAGTGAAGTAGCTTCTCGAAGACCGAGAGAAGACACTTTGATGTTCTGGAAGTTTAATGGGAGCACAGCTTTCATTTCAAGTTTTGTCCCTTATTATTTAGTATCTTCTGCTTTTGTCAGATGACTGTAAATTTAGCACTGACGTAACTGTATAGAGTCTGGACTCTGATTAGCAAGTGGTGCTAGTTGCACTCAACACAAATTAAAGTATCTATCTTCTTTCAGGATCTCCATGAAAAAAGTTAGAATTTTGGTTTTATATTTTTTTCTTATTCATCTGCTGTAACTGTAAAACACACAGCATTCATACTTTTTCCTCTAAGTTAATCAATTATTCACAAGTATCTTAGTGCCCTCAGCTGACCATTCATTCAGTAGATAATGAAGTCACAGTGGAATTGAGTCTAATACTAGATTTTTATCTACAGTAGAGGTCAGCATAGCACAATGCAGAGACCAACAGCTTTGTTCATTTTTAGTCGTAAAGGAAAAGCCAGTTGGGCTTGCTGAAATTGTCTAGAGGCATCACTCTGTGTGCTGTCTATAGTCCTTGCATCCTTTGACTACCCTTTAGTTGCTTCACTTAATGTGAATAAAGTGGTTGGTTCTTATGTTTGTCTTACCATGATCCTTTATCACAGGTCCTAGTGCCACCAATCTTATAATAGGCTCCATCGCTGGTGCCATCCTGGTAGCAGCTATTGTCCTTGGGGGGACAGGATGGGGCTTTAAGTAAGCAATGCCGCATGTCTTCTCTTCAGTGGCTATGGCATTTCTATTTCTTGCTTACATCACTAAATTTTGAGTTCCTGCTACAAGATTTCTCAGTTAACTCCTCTCCGTACCTGCTCAAACTATAACAAACTGCTTTGAAGAGAACAAATTATGCATACACTGAACAAGAGGAACAAAAGAATGCAAAACTAGCAGATGTCATCAGGGTGCAAAGTCGAACAATAAAAGAAGGGACATAACTTTTATGAGTTAGCACTTAGGGAGCACCTCCAGTTAGTAGCACTCTTCTCAGAAGCTGCCTTACAGCAGTTAAAAACCTCAAAAGATATATCTCAAGGATTGCATTTTGGATGCAGTAGTATTTTAAAAAAGCCCCAGAACCTGCCACATTGATATTTCTCTAAATGCTTGTTATGAAGGACTGTAACACTCCCTGTGCTTTCCCTTGACACTGGCATCAGCTGTTGAAGTCAGTGCTTCTGCTTAATAAGATTAAACACAAGTTGCTGCAGAAACATCTTTTTTTAATCATGAATATATGATCTTCATAAGCCTTTTTAATTCCTGTCCATAGTCTTACCTTAAGCTGTTGGATGTTTTCTTACAGCTTCTTCTCAGTTAAATAAACCCACTTACTCACACAATTAATACTCCCCGTGTCAGTCTCCAGTTAATACAGGGCAGCTCTAAACAATGTCGTTTTAATGCAGTCCTGTATCTTTTGCATTGTGTCTTGTGTGGTCGAGGTTCATATTTCCCATGTTTGTTTTTTAAACTGCAAAAATAGTTTAGTATTCACACAGTTTTGTCTAAGTTATTCCACCAAATCTGCCTTCAAAGGCGGAAATTGAAATGGGGTATTTTAGAATGTGCAGTGGCAGACGTGGATTTGCATTTGCTGTTAACACAAGAAGGAATCTGGATTCTTTGCATTTTGTGAACTGAGAAGCCTCGTCTGGGAAGAATTTTTTTTAAAGAGACTCTCTGTAACACTGGGATATATTCTACATCATTAACTAATACAAGTACATTTACGTTTTTCCCACTGTATCCTTACTAGATGCAGAATTATTGAAGAGCCGAATTTAACCTAAACAAATCATAGAAATGTTACATAAAGATTGCAGTTAGTTGCAGAACTGAATGCTTTCCCCTGCGCATCGCTGCAACGTCTTTGGTAAATAAGGACAGTAAACTTTTCCGAAGGCATGCATTAACAGTGAAGCTGTTACAATTTCACATACTTTCTAGGCATGCAGAACTCCTTCCTAAATACTGGCTGCAGTGCAGAAGGCAACTTGTTGAAAACACAGCACAAGTCATTAAAATATGAAAACTTGACACAGTTTCTTCCTCTGAAGCTTTATAAGCAGTCTTGTTTTGCAACAACCTTTGCACTTTTGTTTCAATGCTGCAGCACGTGTGTGAGCACAGTCTGGCTGCCAACTGGGGATGCTTAAGCTCTGGAACTTGAATGAACACAGTTCTTTAGAAGAGTCCCTTCCTATCTGAAACAATACAGTACTGAATTGATTATTTCTTCTTTGTGCTCCATATATCTCAACCTACCCTCACAAGCATTCAGCTTTGCATCCTGGTGTCATTTGTTCACTTAAGTGTGATTCCTAAAGAGGATCTGTCTTGGAAAGGACTCTTGAAGCTCCTCTCAAAAGAGCAAGATACAAATGTCTATTCTGTAGCAGAACCTCAAATACTCTGGCCTGGCCTAGCTCACAGCTTGAAGTGCATGTTTCTTCTGGGAGTCAGGGCGGAACTCAAAAGGCTTTTCAGCTTGTGTACAAAAGAGGGCGAGCACATGTAGACCCTCTGATACTCTGCTTCAGATATACCTGGAGGGACAGGTGAGGTTAATAAAGCGGATTTTAATTTTCCCTTTTAAGCCAGTGATATGTTGAGTCTCTGCAAATATGGGAGAAGATAGCTAATGCTTTACAAACTGGGAGATGTGATTTCTGTTTCACAGGTTATCAGATGTTTGTATGAACATACAGTACTGTGGTGTCAAGTCCATATCAAACGTAAGCTGCAACTAAGCAAACTTTGTTCATGAACTGAAGTGTGGGGGGTGGGGGTTGGAGGGGAAGTATAAAAGAAGGCTTGGTGCAAGTTTCGAGAAAAGTAAAGTGAAAAAAAAACAACAACTTCCCATTTCTGGAATGAATCCTAAGACAACTTTTGTAATCAAATTAATTTGTGGATCAAATAGGAAAAGTTAACTGACAATCTTAGGGGGTTATAGAGGCACATTACATATCTCATGTGAGTTAGAGGTTCAAGGCTGTGGGTAGAAATCTCTAGAAGCAGATTTTCCTTCAGTTGAGCCTTGCATAGTACTTTGAAAAATGTTCAGGCTGCAGTAGAAGAGTTTTGTGTATTTCTACCTGAACTCTGCTGGGTAATATACAGAGAGGTGTGGCATCCCTGCATAGTGAAGGTCATTTTGATGTAGTGTTTCTGTGCGAGATTTCAGTAACTAGGGTTTAACAGAGGACTGATGAAGGAAGGACATTTTAAACATTACAGTAGCTCTCTGCACTGGCTGCAGCCACAGTCTCAGGGGCCCAGACTTGTTTTCCTAGCATGTATCACTTACTTTTGCAAAGCTACTGCAGTAATTCAAGCCAATTAAACACTCTCATTGCTGAATTTAACACTATTAAACCAATTTTTAGTAATAAAGCAGCACTGTTAAGAGGCAGCAATAATAACATTAAAATGGAAATGCACATGAAAAGCTGCTTCTCATTGTATCAGAATTTAAAAGTGGCTGACAGAAAAGGACTGATTGTAAGCACAACTCTATTTCCAACAAGTGTTTCTTAGTGGAAAAGCTGAAGGCTTTTCTGCCACTTTAATGGTAGATTAATGGATGGACCAAAGACTTACCTAGATCTAAAAGATGCCAAGTCTTCAACTGTCCTCTGTGCATGCATTTAGACTCCAAAAGTTTGTGCAAGGTAAGGCAATGGAATGCTTCGTAACAGCAGCTCTGCAAAGAAGCAGATTTTGGTCCCTTAGCAGCATTTCCATAAAACACATATAGTGGACTTAAAAACAGTCATCATTACACAAACATCAGCATTAAAAAAAATTGTGAGAGATTTTCTCACTTTTTTTCCAAACTACTAGCACAAATAGCAGATCAGTGTCTTCTGTCAAGATGCTACTTTTCATCCTTCATTTTGTTAATTTGAATAGGTTTTGTAACAAAAGGTCATTTAAGTTCTTCAGCATTTGAACCTTACTTTTGGAATGCTTATGAAAACGTTAGCTATTTGAAGTGGTTAAAATACTGAGTTAGGATAAGTGTTTTGATACTTCATTAGTGCTTCGTTTGGGTGATCATAAGACAAAGGCACAGATTTGTGAGTAATGTACTGTGTAACTACATTCCTATTGAGTTGCAAAAAAAACTGAGAGGATGGCAGGAAGGTGTTTCTTACACACGTCCAGCCTCTTATGAAACCAGTTTTTCTTTCCTGAAATAGTTCTGCAAAGGTGGCCATGTTAGAGGGGCAGTGACATGCTGTAGTGTGGTGTGCTTTTTTTTGTTAGAGACATTTTTCTGGTTGGATTACAGACTGAAAAGTTGACCCTTGTTATTTGAAGAGGCACTAAAAGATGGAATGCAAAAAAAGTAGTTTATGTTCTAAGATCTTCTATAGAAAATGACAAAGAACTAGAAAATTACATCATTGTCCTATTTGTCCTTGCACAGAGGACTCTCCTGCCCCCTGCCTTATTGTTTCACTACAGCATACTGGCAGGAACCTTGTTCTGCTGTAATACATAGCTGTAAAGAGGTGCAAATATTTAGGGTTTTGTTGTTTTAATTTTCTTGGGGAAGACAAAGAAATGTTCTTTTTTAGTAAGACTATTCTCTTCAATTTGGTATTAAACTGATTGGTAATTCAGGATAAAGTTACTAATGCAGGTCAGGGAATCAGAAATTTGATTCCTGCAGGGTAACACCTGACTGCACACTCCTGTGAAGTGCAACATCAGCAGCAGAGAGATATGGCAAGCTTGCGTTAGTGCTTTGCAGATCTGTACTGTTCCCTATTGACTGCACCTGTTACACCACTTTTCAGAGACTTCTCCTAGGCTCTTAAGTCAGAGGTTCTTCACCTGTGTCTTTCTCATACAATACTGTTAGCAGAAAATTTTAAGTGGAGGAAGGCAATGATTTGGTTAGTATCTTCTTCCTTGGACTCAGAGTTTCTGCTGGATAAAACCAGGAAATGAGTAAATAGATGGTTTGGACAGATCACAGAATGCATGGTGGGGGCAGAGCAGATTATGCCTGTTGCCCCATAGTATGGGTGCTGGCTGAGCAACCAAATGGTCCTTATTGGAATACTATACTGATAGAGATCAGGGTAGAAAAGATCTGATAGGATACAACTCAAAACAGTTTTGTCAGAAAAGTTGTACTGGGAAGCTGACATAGCATATGTCCCCTGTACCTCGTTTTGGGACTTATCAAGTACATTTCTTTAATTAAAATAAGCTCAGGTAACAGAATTCAGTGTACATTTTAATGGCTTCTTAAACTGCAAAACTGGAACATGGTACTTACAACATGGTAGGAGGACAAGTTACGGTATCGGTTTTGTTAACATGCATTGATGATTTAAGGGGACTGACTAATTAGTTGCTTATCAGTAGTATCTGAATTCACATGTGCTAGACAGTACTTGGGGAGGTGGGTTGGGGGGAGAGAAGCAGATAAGTCCTTTCCCCTAGCAGGACAAGCAGGTTTGAACTTGTATTTAACTAGCTTATATTCATACTTCCTACCATTCATCTCTACAAGTTGACCTGAAAAAAATACTTGCTCATCTCAAATTTACCTGGTGCACAAAGGAGGATGGATTAAGATACTGAATTAATATAAGCCAAATTCAAAAGAAGCATTAGTACAGTACTTCTAGAGAGGAAATGATAGAGAATTGAATACAGTGGTCTTTAAGAAACCAGCAATTCTTAATCAATCGCCTTGCAAAAAACAGAAGCATTGGTACCTGAGATTAAAAGAGAACACCACAAACAACAAAACAAGCAAACCACACACACGCAAAATCCAACAAAACACAAAACCAAAAAACAACCATCACATGACAGTATTGCCACAGACACCAAAATAAAGGATGCCCAAGAATACCAGTTTCTGGAGGTCTTCTCAAAGAACTTGCCTTTTGCACATCCAATTAGTTTCTTAAAAGCACGAGGCAAAGCTTGTGTATAGTACATTTATAAATACTGTAGCAGTGCTAGAGGTTATCAGGGCTGCAGAAAACAAAATCCTGGGGCTGGTAGGTAGCTGCAGGCAATTTATGAATTCCTGTTCTGTATTCTTGCATGTCTTTTCGGTGGCCGTAGTAGTGCATATGTCCAATGTTAAAACTAAATGCATGAGCCCCTTGCTTGATGCCCCACATAAAGCCAGATACTGGGGAGGTTGCACCCAACTTTTGTTGTCGCTTCCTAATGTCTTGCTGTTTGACATAGGATATCTGTATCGCAGGAGACTGGATAACACTGCCCAGCTTGCTACCCACTGTTAACACTGACTTCCCATCCTTATTTACAGAACTGTCCAGTCTCCTTCAAATACATTGTCTTTGCTATGATCAGTAGTGTGGTAAGAGCTCACAGAGGCACTCACTTTTTCATCATGCTTAATATGTAATCTAAATTCCGGTATAGCCAGGCATGGGTACTTGGTCCAAGAGTTCAAGTCTCTATGTCCTTATCTATTTCCAGTACTGGCACTTTTGAGTCATTCACTTTAGGCCTGTGCATGCTTGCCTGGCCTCGTGGGGACGTGTTACTGTGGGCTAAAAGTTTCTACAAATTTAGAGCACCACTTGAAGTACTACAGAAATAATTGAATTCTTTATGCCAGCACAATCATTTAAACTGCAGAAGGAAACTAGTACTTGATGCTATGCTACAGAAAGTGTGCAAACAAATTCCTTAAATTGTTACCCCTTGGAAAAGTAAGTTACTTGAACTGTCTCAGTGTGAGCCTCTTACTTTACTATGACCTCAGCAATGGCTTTGTTCCTGTTATATCTAACTAATGTCTTGCATTTTTCTCTTTCATCTCCTTTTGATGCAACCTGGAAGAAATGTCAAAAAAAGAAGGTTCGATCCAACTCAACAAGGCCCTATCTGAAGAGGGGCAATTCAAAAAGCTGCTTCCTGCACTACTGGATTTTGGATATAACATCTTTGCTGTAGCTGCACAGGAACTAATTCAGCAAGGAAGAACATGAGAAACAGTAACTATCAATACAGTGCTGGGGTGTTAGGATTTGAGGTGTTAGAAGACTGTCCCTCTTTGGAGATAAGTTCAAAATACTTTCTCTTGTTAACAGTAACTGACAATATCAGGTGGGTTTTTTTCTTTCCTCAAAGGAGGAGACACACAGACCAAGTGCAATAAGAAAACTATTGCAAAATAATGAAACAGATTTTACCCCCCCCCCAGCCTGCCGGCACTCTTAACTTCACTTGAGTTCGCATGACTTCCTTTTTCTTATCAAACTCCAGTGGCATGAGGAGCTAATTTTGAAAGGGTAACCTGCATGGCTCACATACAAACAACCAAACTAGCAAGCTGACTCCAAGCAGAATCTGCAGCCCAATAAATGCAAACCCTAAGGAAGCCAATGCCAGGCTCTGATAGCTTTGCCAGCCACACAGTACCATCCGTTGCTGGACTTCAGAGTTTCTTGCTCTGTGAGCTCACTGTCCTCCTTGTTTAGGTCTCCTGGGCCAGGAGTCTGTTTGGTATGGAAGTATCAAATAATGGATGCAATTCTTCCAAGAAGGAAAAAAGTGTAAATATGGAAATAAGATTTTGATGTATTGTTTTCACAGATTATATATAAATATATATATGAGAGAAAATGATTCCCCTATAAAAAGGTTCTATTCTTTATGTAAATCTATTTTTGATGTTTTGAGTTTTTTTTCCCTCCCCTTTTTTTCTGTAGCATGTTGTACAGCGGATGTTCTGGGCTTGCTCAAAAAAGGCAGATCATAGCATGCAGATACAGGGAGTTCTAACACCAAATAAATGTGATCTAAAGTTTGTATGCTTGAAACCAAAAACAAATTAAAATGTATAAATGCATATCTATGTATTGACTGTAAGTCTGGATTACTTTTTTTGGCTGTTACATGGATTTGTCATAATACAATGTAAGATAAGTGATGCTCTCAAACTAATCACAGAAGTGCCAAGCTATCTTTTTTTTTTTTTAACTATAGCCACTTTTTTTTTTACCATGTCTACATCCTGTGAAATCAAAACTTAAATAAGCCTTAAAATACTCACAACGTGTTAAAAGCTTGGAATGAGTTACTCTTCTCTTGCCTTCTGCCCACCCACCCAAATGAGGCTGCAGAGGTGACTGACATTTCTAACTCACTCCCTGTATCTTTTGGATGCATCTCACTTTACCAAACGTAATGCACAATTATACTTTGACCCTTGGCTATTGATCGCTAGTTACCATCACAAAGCGTGCAAAACCCCATGTCATTTTAGGGGCTTGTGTGCTGTGATTGCTTTTAGATACACTGTGTACATACATAGGTTTATGCAGTGCTGGGCAGCAGTACTGCTGCCTCATTCACTAGGCTTGCCTGGGTGTATTTGGCTTGAGAAGTGTATGAGGACCTTCCTTAAAGTGGAGATCTGTATAGTCTGGCCCATCCTTTTCATCTTGATTCAAAACTTGGATAATTTGGTTTGTGTTAGTGAAGTGACCTGAAAAATTCATCGCTGCATCTGATAATCAGAACTTAAAACTTCTGTCATTCTGGACTTAATTTAAAAGCTGGAAATTAGTGACAATGGAAGTTCAGTTAATTGCTTACTCCAGCTTTTTCAGTGGAAATCCATTACCTGAGCTAGCTTTAAGAGCCAAAACATTAAGAAAATGCTGCAGATTTCCTGTGACTTACGAAATCCCACTTCAATTAAATTTCTTACTACGCTAATGTTCAATCCAATAGTCTCACGAGAGAGCCACACTATATTGTTTTGGTTGACAGCTATTATTTAATATTTTTAAACAGCTTTAACATAATCACATTAACACTTACTATGGTATGAGTTAATGGTGCTGCACACGGGTAGTCAACAGTGGTATGCATTATAAACCTTACCCTGAGAAATTCCAGCCTGGCTGCAGAATGAAGCTAGTGACAAAGCTTTCATGGCAAAACAGGAATACTTGCTACATATACTACTGTCCTCTAAAAGCACTTTGCTCAGGAGCATTATCCCTGTATTTGTTAGGGTTCTGCTTCCAAAGCAAGTGTAACCCACAACAAAACCAATAGTAGTTAACCAAAAAGTATGTATATCCACAGTTGATTTTACTTAAACTACCTGTGTAATAAACTTTTGAGAGGCATTTCACAAACAGCATTGTTAGTGTGTGATGTGATGTTTTAAATCAGACCACAGTGGTCCCCAACTACTATGTACATATGTTCAGTGCTGGAGTAACTTTTTATATTTACACCAGCAGTTTCACAGGAGTTAGGATTTCTTGACTGAATTTTTGCTCCACTCATCAGCCACTGTATGTGGAAGAACACATCTGCTTTCTGCCACTTGTGTACAGAACACAAGTGACAGCATGGCTCCGTGCAGGCTGAAGTGCTTTCTGTGGTGGTAGACAATTAACTGGCTCCTGTAGGTATCAATTTTTTACATGTTTCCCATGCTTTGGGAAGTACATCTGTATTTACTGTTCATTTTTCTCATCACAAACCGTCAACAGAAGATGACCCGGTCAGCACTGCCTCCATTTCACCCACTGTGCATTTGCTTCATTATCTATTCACCTGGACAAGAAACTATGGTAACTGTATAGCTCATTCCAGTTCACTGCATGATCTCACTGATTTAAATCTGAAGTCTGCTAGGCAAATTAACAACTATATAGGTGCATGTTACAAGAAACAGATTACTTAAGGCTGGAGTTCAACCAATTTTTCTTTACTATGCAAAGATGGGTATTGCACAAACAATTTTAAAACAAGTGTCTGAGGATATGCCATAGAATACTTGAAGTTGCTTTTTAAACCTAAATCAGTCATGTTTTATATTCATTACTGCTTCCACTGTTACTCTTCCTTTTAGAAATGATTTGTAATTATTTTTTTAAGTGCACAACAATGTTAAAAATCAATTTTTGTTTGAATACTGATTCATATCTTGTTGGCTGCTAATGAATGGAAATTCAATAGTCCTTGTTCTGCATCTTAGCAAGATGAATATTAAAAATGTCATGAACATGGAATTGAGTAGTTTTTGATTTCTGGTCCTTTTTTTCCTTATTTATTCTCTCCATTTTAATTATGTGTTCAAGATATCACAACCTTTACAGTAGTGGAAACTGACTGGAGTTTTATTGAAAAATCTCTAAAACTGCATCCCTTCTCAGACTAAGGCTCTGTCTGGGAGAGGAGGTTGCACAAAGACTTTCTGATGTGCGTGGAAACAGCACCTCAGCAACCCGAGAAGGAGGGTTATGTTAGGCCTCCTTCAGTCCTGTCTACTGGCTTCAGAGTGGAATGAGACCTGTATGCATGCCTTTGTCAAGTGAAGCCTTTTGCAATTCAAAAATCTGAATGTTACATAATGATTTAAAATATTCTGAAGGCCAAATCTTATGGTCATCATTTTCAATGGATTACTAAATGAAGAGCTGTTTCCCTTTTTGGTTTTTGCCCAACTCTAGGCGAAGCCAGCCTGGGAAAACTAAATGCATGCATTGCACAGTTACCAAGTAATTGCTGACTTATTTTGCTATCTCTGGCTCCAGACAGAGAAATAAAAACTATCTCTATCATAATACCTCCCAAGGTTATAAATGAAAACACGTTTCCAATTTAGAATAAGGGAACACTGTCATTAATGGATCCACTATCATCTATCTCTGTTTCCTGTCATTTGACTACAGAAGGATTTATCTGTAAGCTCAGTATGAAGATGCAAGATTTTTGCTGTAATTCTAGCGGGCTCCTGAAATAGGAGTTAAGCCTTTTGCTGTGTGTGAACACAAAAGCAGTATATAGATAGAGGCTTTCAATTTGACCAGAAAAATATTGGAAATTTGGTTTTGAAAACTTAAATGACAGAAAAAAATATGGAAGAGTGATTATGTTGGGGCTCTTACTATTAAGAACAGAATCAATACAACAGCAAGTGATGCTGTGCAAAGCCAAAACCCTCTTCTTTTGTTCTAAATGCACTTACTATAATTTTTCAGCTCTTATGGGTAGGAATCTAAAGTGAATCATCCATCAGAAATACAACAGTGACTGTTCAAGTGCCCTCAGAAAGCTTGAAGAATATTTTTTTTTAAGTAACCAGGAATTTTAGTAGTATTGATGCTCAAGCCAATACTACTGAAAGCAAAAGGTCACCAAAACATATTCTTAACGCTGCACATACTGTAATCCAGTTCAAACTGTTCAGAACTCAGTGAGCACAGCAGCACATCTTCACATTTTTGTAGGTTTCATGAGTGAGTTATTTAGTGGAAGTATGTTAACACAAGAGGACGTAGGGCCTCTAGGTAGGGACAAGGACTCCATGTCAGTCCAGCACAGCCATCCACTTAACATGCATGATTTCTGAGCAACCAAACACTAACGAAGGTAGCGTAAGTCAGAATGCTCTGATTGGCAGAAACAAAGAATCAAGTGGCAGTCTATTTAAAGTAAGTCTTGTTAAAATTCGTTTTTAAAGAGCTTGTTTTGTCTTAAGTCACAGGACACCACTTATCTCTACCACTAATAGCATCACATACCGGCTGTGCTCTGGTGTGGCACTTCCTGAGCCAGTATGATAATTTCCCAACCTAAGCCGATAAAGCATAAAGAAACTAACAATGGGGGTATTTTTACCTGCTTTTGCAGACAACCAAGGCATGAGCATATGTCACACTCATTACATTAGACTGGTAATGTGCTGTGGTTTCTCAGCCTTGCCTCATGCAGAAATTAAGTGCTCCCCCACATAAACATGCACTCCTTTTTCTGCAGTCTAACCCAGACAGCATCCAGCTAAGTAATGACACAAACGGTAATTGTGACTGGTTTCCTATCTCTGGCTAAGATGATGACAAGTCTGTTCTCAAGAATGAAAGGCATCTATGTACCTCAAATCTAGGGGATTTGTGTAAGTTTTTATCAAACTGCAAGAAGCACTGAACTAGGGAACCGACAGCTCCAAGTTTCTCCATTTGACAACTCTGATAGTAATTTGTGCATGTTCATGGTTATAGAGGTCATAGAATCTCCTCTCTAGAGAACGGCTAGACCCTTCTGAATGTGTTCTTCTATGACCTGCCCCAGGTGATCCTGCTTTGGCATCCCTTCCAATCCCTACCATTCTGTGATTCTTTGATACAGAAACCAGAATCAACAGCCTTACTACACGTCACCCTCACACGTTTAATTCAAGATACAAATTTGACAGTTTGCCTTGGAACAGAGTAAACACTGACTTTATTAATTCAGGACAATTCTCCATAGATTGAGTCTTCAGGCTTGAAAGACTGAGGTTTAGAGTGGACTCTTCAATACACATTACTTGGGATGCTGTCTATTCACATAGCAGTGAAACACTCCTGATCAGCATATGAAAGCTTTATTATTCCTAGAAATACTGCAGAAAACGGAACAAGATCTACCCCTAGTGTCTAATCCAGGCGTCAGGGCACCTGAATGCCTTGTGGAGCTGCAGCACAGCCAAATAACTCCCAGTACCTTCTCTTGCCCAAAAGAAGCAAGTCTGTCTTCCACTCTTAGCTAGCTACTGAGCTACAGAGTAGCTCAAGCAAAAGTCCCAGTGGGTTAGAGAAGAGAATAGCACTAGCAGCAGCCACTTATTTTCCTGTGACCAAGCAGCTTCATGTCACCAGGGACAGTGTCCCAAAGGTAATGGGAGCTGTGCCAACTGGCACAATTTGCTGTCAAATTGCAGCAAGAGCCTAGATCATGCTGGCACAACACCCACCCTACTTCCCACTGGCCAGTGTGCAGAGCTGCGTGGCAGCAGCACTATGGACACTTAAAGCTCTCCAAGTCTCTATAGCACTTAAGTTTGGCAAAGCCTGAATATCAGCCTTAGCTGGCACACAAAGTATGCTTCCGCTCATCTTTTCAACTCCTGTAAACAGCTGCTTATATTTCTAACAAGGACCCCCCCAAAAAAAACCCCACATCATTATTTAGAGCAGTCTGCTTTGCTCCAAAGCATACCAACAGCTGTATAGTTAGGGAATGACTGTACAGAACTTGCTGCAGCAGTGCTCACGGTTGTGTTTTCAAAGGGAAGGCTCAAGTTAATTTCAAATTACATGGACCACAGTCTAAGCCTCCATACTCTATTCATATATTTATGCAAGCATCTGGCATATTCTGACCATCCATTTCCTCCCCAGACCTATTCCCTTGCCAGTATGCTCCACTCTTAGAAAGGGTGGCATGGCAGTGAAACCAGATGAATGCAAAGTGCACAAGTAGCCTGTTTGCTCTGGAGTCTGCCACTTCTGCCCAATTTCCTTTCAGGCATATCTAGACTCTGCATTGCCTTTGCAAGACTTGCTCCCTTATTAAGTTACTTTTATAGACATTAACAATCACATAGACAGTGCGTGCTTGTGTGTAATGAGAAGGCAGTCACAAGAAACTGGTACTACTGTAGTACCCTCCAGAATACACTGAAAAGCTTCAGAAAACTAAAGGTTTTAAGTTTTCTTTTGTTTAATGATGAGGGTCTGAACTCAAGACTGAAAACTGTCTCACTCCCAAGAAGAAACAATCCCCTTACACAGCAGGATCCTGGCTGCGTATTAGTGGATCAGTATAGACAGGCAGGTAAGAGTCAAGTCCCATTATGCTTCACTTCCATTTTCTGTCCTCTGATTTGTCTGAGTGTTTTTCAGTTCAAAATAAAATCTTTAGGACAGGAATTGTCTTTCTCAAAGGTGGCTTCTAGCACCTAGCCCAGGGAGCTCTGATTTTAGGCAGAGGTGGTTAGCTGATACATTTATTCCAATCTCACACACAGGCATTCAAAAATAAACTGTAATTCCTCACTAAATATGCTGCTCCTTAGGCATAGCTAATTAAGAGCAGAATAGGGGAGAGGAAGGATCTTTTCAAATCAACCTACAGAAGCTCTGATTCAAAGATGAACTCATTTTTTAAAAAATCTGCTTTGTTATCAACTTTGAAACCTATTCTCAAAGGAGATGCTACAAAGCCTATGTTTGTGGGAAAGGAAAAAAAAAGGAGGGGAGGTGTTTCAAAGGCTGAGGAGCCTGATTAAAATAAACATTAAAAATAATAAAATCCATGCCTCTGTGGACTGTCTGATCTGAGTATGCTAATAAAATTCATATTACTTCACTTAGAAAACTAATTTAAGGCAGCAGAACCACCTCCCAAAAAGTTATGCATAACAATACATTGACACCACGAATCAGATTTCACATGGGAACAACAGCAGCAGCATTAGTGTATGTGTGAGGCAGCACATTTCCAGTTTAGTGAAGTGCAAGTACTTCATAAATGCCAAGGAACTCTAGCCCACAACTAGTGGAACACCTGTGATCATTCTGTGATTCAGAGGCTTTTGATGTTCTTTACTAGAGAACAGTACAATTCTGAGTCCACTCAGAATTGGGCTCTGTAGTCTTGTTTCTGTGGGAGCACAAATAAGATTTCTTTTCATCCAACCAATCATCCATTCTCACAGCATTCAGAGAGACTTACTATCTTTGATACTTTTATATTACATTCTCAAAGTCTCTTCTTACTGGCCAAAAGGCTAAACTTCGGCTGCTGGAGGTGAGGAGGCAAGCTTGTGCGCAGGTGCTTAGGTAGTACAAACTCTTAAGCCTAACTTTCTTTGGGAGTAGGCAGCACAGCTAAACTATATAATTTGAGTCCTGACTCGAAGCCCTCCTAAAAATATTTTTTAAATTAATTAAAAAATATCCGCAAACAGACTTCAGATCAAACATAAGTATTTAATTTCCAAAAAGCTGTTAAGTATATTTGTCAGGGAGCCAATTTTAAGCACAGTATAATTGCCTGCTTAAGAGAATTTGAAAAGGTAGATTCCCCACTTTAGCTCTGTGTCTTTTTTAAGAGACATCGAGTCTCTGCTCTGTATCACAAATTTTAAACTAACAGACTTCTGGGTTTTCCCCCTTGGAGAATCACAAGTTTTGATTTTACTGTCACTTCACCAGATTTCACACAAAGCTGGGACAATTTGGAACCCAATTCAGCAAAACACAAACTTTCAGCTAAGAATGTTTGTCTTTAAAGCAGCTTTGGATTAAGTCTTACATGTGCCTCTTTCACCATGCAGATCACTTTACAAAGCCTAATACCTGGTTCAGGTGTGGCTGTTCATGGAAGGAACAGGCAAATTGTATCTACCATCACCACACAGCTGCCTCCTATAGCCCAATCATTTTAACATTTGCTTTTTTTTTCCTTTTATTTCTTTCCCCTCCCTGGTAGAAAGGCCATTTTGGTAGTGTTAAATGGCCTGAAACCTCTGTCTTATCTCTAAGATGAATAATCCATCTGCAAATTACTCTGGATATGACCTACAACCTATCCAAACTAACTTCATTCATAAGACATGAAGACCCACTGCAGAAGAGAACATTTGCCGTCAGGGGAATATACCATGTAGTGCCATGAAACAAAGATTACTGATAGCTTAAGAAGGGCACAGAAAGCTTTACAGAGGGAGAGTACAAGGAACTGAGCAAGACAGCAAATCCTTCTATATTTCTTCTGCACTAGGAGCTTGAGGTGATGAATTCAATTATCAAAAATCTCTTTCCCAGAAATAGAATGAGTGCTCTGGTTCAGAGGGAACAGAGTGCAGTAGGTTCAGGAAGTATTTGCAAAGCTGAGTAGTTTATCTGTATCCACTTGCACAGTGACTCCAATGTCTCTGCAAACCCCTGTTTCAGCACACTGGGGTTTACCAGCAGGATTCTGAGTGAAATGAACTCAATATCATTCTTGATTCAAAACTTGATATAGAGCTCTCCAGAAAAGAACTCAAGTCAATAAACTCACTTCTTAACAATGAATCCAGAAAGGTTCCAGGATGGCAGAAATCTATCAACTCACAAGAAACATTTTGCCTTTTCCTTTCTAGCTGCAGCCTCTTACTCTACCCTTAACAACATGGAACAGAGCCCTTAAAACACTGCACCACAGACACAGCAGTATCATCCGAACACACTCCAATGGCCTCTTAGTCCTGCTCTGGCCTGCTACACTTCAGGCAAACCATAAACATCAGCAGCCTCAGAGCCTTTTCTACTCAGGAGATGCCTTTAGGTTACTTCACGACACCCATGTTTTACAGGCACACTTTCCTTCTCTCTCACCCAGTTCAGTACCCACAGAGGCTATCACAAGCACGTTGACTGTCTTAACTCATGTGCCGAGACAGCACACAGGCACAGAATCTGTCCCTGCCGAGCAGGCCAAACAAACAAAACCACCGCAAAAACACACACGAAAAAGAAGCTTATGATTTGTTTTACCCTTAGAATCAAGGAGAAAGAAGTCTACTGGACCAGTCTGTATTCGATAGCACAGAGAGGCAACAGTGGAGGTGCAACACACCAGAGACCTTTCCTCCCTGGCAGGCTGAAAGGGCTCCTCGCACAGCACTGCATTCCGGCTGGCTCTGGGAGCCAGTGCTCACTCATTGCCCCAGTCTCACAAGTTTTGGGAGAGAAATGGAACAGCTGCAAGTTTGTCAAAGACCTAAAATAGCTGCACCTGGTTCTAGCCAGGTGTTCTCACCCACAAGAGGCTGTTTTCACTTTTGTTGAAAGGTAGCATTTCTTACACTAAATACACCTTCATCTGAATCGTCTGAGAAGAGGAAGGCAAGTATCGGGAGGAAGAACAGCAGCATTTACTGTCACAGGCAGGGTTTGGAAAGGCAATGCGCGCCTCCATCTGCATGGGCTGCATTGTAAGGATACAGATGGTTAAAAGAAAAACAACAGTGTTCCAGTTCCAACTTTCCCTGGTGCAAGCTAATGCGGCCCTACTGACTTCCACTCTGTCTTCATCTGAGTTCCCGGGACTCAAACCCAGGGGACAGAATGCAGCTTACCTCCCCTCCCCCTTCCCGCCTAAGGAAAATTAGGCAGAGGAACTAAAAGGGTAAATGAAAGACACGAACAGAAATAAGAAGAATGCATTTTTTACAAAAAACAACAAGCCCTTAGGGGAAAAGGATGTACAGAGATACAGGGGAAGAGGATAAACGCAGATACATACACAATCAGCCCGCAGAGGTCATGGATTCTCTGGATGGCAATGGATTCCCCGGAGCTAGGCCTGACCGCGGGGAGCAGGCCCGGCCGCGTGGCGAGCAGGCCCCGCAGCACAGCCAGCAGCAATCAGGCAGGCAGGAGGGACCTGAGGCTCCTCCCACTGCTGCAGGGGCGGGAATAACACCACCCGGGCACCCCTCCCCTGTGAGGCGAGGCTCCCACCCGCCCACCTGGTAACACTTAAACCGAAACATACAAAGACAAAGTCGTTGCTGCTGAAGCACTGTTGCTTCATGGGGAGAAGATTATGGTAGAAGAACAGACAGAAGGGAATCACCTGTGAAATTCTTCAAAGAAATGGGCTCCTGTGCATCTGGTATGGTCTGGTGCAATTGCACTGGCTTCAAACAGTCAGCAGAATGCCACACAACTTGATCTACAGCCTAGTATTACAAAGAAAGAATCATCTCACCCTCCACATTGCTTCAAATAGGTAGTGTTAAAAAAGTTATGCCCAAAATTGGTTAGTAGCCTGTTCCTGAAGGACCAGTGCTTCAAACCGTATGTTTTATGCATGTGTGCAGGTGGCTGTAGCAGGCAGAGTTGAGCTCTGTCTTTCCTCTCTGCTGCATGTACCAGGAGATGGCTCTTTCACCAGCAGTTTCATTCATCTACCCTAATGTGCAGAAAGGTTTTGTAGTTGTTCCAAGGAGTGCCAGTGGCACCTGAGAACCTCACAGAGAGAAAATGCACTAACAGGCAATGTTATGTTTTTTTTCCCCTGAGGGAAAATTTAACCAGAGCTGTGTCATGGTAGGCCTAGATAGGCCAAAATGGGCTTGTACATGCACTGGCTTGCCCAGACATGTCTTTCTGCTCTCTGTCTTTCTGCTTTGGGGAGAAGCAACCACGGGAAAGAGGACAAAGAACCTGGAGCCACTGAGTCTAAGGACTCTGCCCTGCCCAGACTTGTTTGCATCCTGTGGTAAACAACATGCTTAACTTGTCCCTGCCTTGTGCAAGGCCTATGCTTTCCCCAAATTTGGGTAAAGCAAGCCTATGGCTTCACCTAATATGATCAAGCTTGGCTAACTGGCATTCTGATTGGCTATTCTGTGTCCAAAGGCCCATTAGTCTTGGGCTGTATTCATAAAAAGAGATAAGCAGGTAACACGTGTTCTGCCTTTGCAATCATGCCTGCTGTTGCCTGCTGCTATTGCTCTCTGTTTCTGGCAGTGATTTTGCCATTGCATTCTGCAGCATTATGCTTCGCTAAGCTCTAAGTTAGCTCTCCTAAACTGCATGGAAACTTCACTGCCTAGAGTTTACCAGGAATAGGCTTTAAACACCTCCATGTGATCTGCCTGCATAGCCAGCAGGACATCGTTGCAAGACATCCTGCCTACACCCACCAAGACGAGGAGTCCTGGAGACACACAGATCATCCAGAGAAGCCAGGATAAGGCCAGAGATTGCCTGTCTCCTTTCCCCAGCACCCTGTGAAGCCTGGGAAGAATCAGAAGTCTCAGTAGCTGACAAGATAGTAACAGAACTCCCTGAAAGCGTTTGCATACTGTTTGAAGCTGTAGCTAGCCCTGCAAGTCAGGAGATAATATTTTGTGAGTAAATATTTAAAGTCTCTTGTAATTCACCACAGCCTTCTGCCATAAGCAGAAAGGAACTCCTTCAGTCCGTTTAGTGGACAAGTGCTATAATTAACTGTGAGCGGTATGCTGACTGCAGGAACTTTCTCTTCCAGTTCAATTGAGTTCAATTAATGTTTATATATTTTTGCTAGTTACTTCTAGAACTAGTTATTCCTCTGTATAGTGTTTTCATGACTGTGCAAAGAATTGAGTATTATTAAAATTAGTGCTCAGGGTTGGTGAGAGTTCTGAACATCAACCTTAATACACAATATTAATTTTGGGAAAATATCACCCCACATTAATTAATTACCCTTCCACAACAAGCTGTCTGTTATTGGAGGGTGTGCAACTCTCCAAGGGTTGCTCTTCTTTACCCAAACTTGTGTGAATTGAGCTGTAGTGACCAGCTCAGCCCCAGCGCTGCACTTAATGCCTTTACTGGCTTTCTTCTGGGACTCTCTTTTTCTCTGGGTCTCCAATGCCGTTCTCAAAAGAGCTGGCCCTGCTGCTGTACGGGCTGAGCACTAACCAGTAAACAGCTCTTAGCTGTGACACGCAGGCTCCTGCTCTGATATGGAGTGACCTCCAGCAGCAAGCAAGACGCCTGCGGGCTAAAGCAGGTCGCAAGAACTTGGGCTCCAAGGTGGTCTCTCCGATGCCGCACTGCTAGGAGAGGACGCAAGGACAGGGCTACAGCTCCGTCAGTTGCCCCGGTCTGTAACTTTTCCATTGCCCCTGGGTACAACCTCACCTCGGCCGAAGCGCTGCCGGGCTAGCGCCCGTCGGGAGTCGGCAAGGAGGAGAGGACAGGCGGGCAGAGGAGCGGAGCACGCTTGCAGCAGGTACAGCTCCGCTGAGGGTGGGAGGAAGCACTGGGTGCCCGGGAGCAGCGGCCGGGACTCCGGGGGTGGGGGCTTCTCCCCGAGTCCTGACGTAAAAACTAAGCGGGGCTGCCCGCTCCTGCTTCTTAAGGAGCGCGACGGCGCCAGCCACGGAGAACCCCGCCGGTGCCAGCCTGCACGCCGACTGCCGAGGTAAGTACGGGCTGCGGGCGGCGCCGGGGCGGAGCAAGGAACCCTGGCGGGGCGGTGGCACGGGGGGGAGCGCCGCGGGGCTGCCGCCGAAGGACTGCTCAGAGCCGAGGCGGGCACCAGTCCTGCTCCGAGAGATCGGCTTCGGCGGCTTCGAGCTCTCGGGTCGAGTGACTGTCTGTCCATTCGTAACTGAGCGCTCCGACAGAGCGGAACGGCGGTAACGAATGCGGCGATTAACTTTTATTGTCATTATCGTAAGGCACTGCTCATGACTGGGAGCGGGAGGGAGTCAGAAGGTTTAAGTAATGCACACAAACTCTATGTTATGGACAGAAAGACCTAAAGACTGGAGGGCGAAATTGCACAGAAACGTTTGCTGCAGCACAGGTTAAGAGGTGACTGAGAATTGACATTTCCTGAGCATCCTCTCAGCTATGGGAGAAAAACAACAAAACAAACAAACAAAAAACCCCAAACCCAACCCAAACACACACACACACAAAAAACCCAAACCACAAAAACCAACAAACAAAAAAAACCCACCAAAACCAAAATCACCAACAAACCACAAACCCAAAACCCAAGCAAAACAACAACAAAAAAATCAAACCAAAACCTGATCTTGGACAGCAAAATGCTATCCAAGTTTGACCAGGCTATAAGGACTAGTGGTGGTGGGTACTGACCATGACTAATGCCATTCACACCCTCATATTAATGCCCTGCCAGCTGCCTGTCCAGAACAATGCCTTTACTCACACTTCTGACAGAGGTTCTGGATCTGTCCTTCTCTTATGCAGTTTTACAAGGTAAAAACTTTCCGAAGGCAAAAAAAACCAAACCAACCAGTTTGGTTGTTAACCAGTGCAAACCAGATGGCCCCCATCCAGGTGATGGAACCAGCCTCAAAAGCCAATTTTAGTATAATTCCTTCATTTGATTTTTTTTCCCCACTCCACAGTCATACCTGAGATGCTAAGTTGTTTTGAAAACTAGAACCTTGATGAAGAAAGTACATCCCTTGAAAAAGTCTGAATAAATAGATGTATGCACATAGCATAGCACATATGCACAGCCTATATGCACAAGTGTCTGCTGCCCAATGGAAAGGTTATGATGAACAGACAAGTAAGAATGGAGGAATGACTCACAGGATGTCTTCAGCTTTGTTTCTGAGAACACAATCAAAACCTACCTTGTGTAGTAGGGTAGAGAATGATTCATTGAATGGTTTAGGTTGGAAAGGACATGAAAGATCATCTAGTTTCAACTGCCCCACCACAGGCAAGGACACCTTCCACTAGACCAGGTTGCTCAAGGCTTCATTCAACCTGATCTTGAACACCTCCAAGGAGGGGGCATTCATGACCTCCCTGGGCATCCTGTTCCAATATCTCACCACCCTCACTGTAAAGATTTTCTTCCTAATATCCAGTCAAAATCTACCTTTCTTAAGCTTCAGTCCATTCCCTCTCATCCTATCACTACAAGTCTTGTAAAAAGTCCCTTCTCAGCTTTCTTGCAGACCCTCTTTAGGTACTGGGAGACTGTTGTAAGGTCTCCCCAGAACCTGTTCTCCAGGCTGAACAGCTCCAACTCTCACAGCCTGTCACTATAGGTTCAGCTTCCCTAGCCACCTTTTTATCCCTGGTGTACCTGAAGAAATTATTAGTTCTCTTTATGTCCCTAGCCAAGTTTAATTCAATTTGCACTTTCGCTTTCCTAACCTGATCCCTGGCTACTTGGACAGCTTATCTGTAGTCCTCCCAAGTGGCCTGTTCTTGTTTCCTTTGTTTATAGAGTGTTTTTGCTCAGGTAAGTCCAGGAGCATCTTGTTCATGCACACCAGCCTCCTGGCACTCTTGCCTGACTTCTTCCTTCTTGGAATGCACTACTCCTGGGGTTGGAGGAGACAGTTCTTGAATACTGACCAGCTTTCATGGGCCCCTCTTCAGGGCTTTATCCCATGGCAGTCTGCCAAGCAGATCCCTGAAGAGGATGATGCCTCTGGCAATCTTGGTAGCAGCATAAGAACAACGCCATTACCACCACCACTGTCACAAGTGACATCCCACTAAGCAATGCAGTGTGAGAAGGGTGTGTTTTCCCTCTTCTATCAATTAAGTGAAAGGTTCAGATCCAAGGCTGTCATGCCAGTTCTCCTCCTCATGAGATCCCAAAAAAAGATCAGAATAAAATGAGATCAGATTAAAAAGTGACTGTAAGCATTTGGAGTGTATAGTCTGAATACTTCCAAAGTGTTCCCAGAACTTGACCATGTAGCCAAATAAGAGACTAGGTAAGAATATCCCAGCCAGGACTTAAATCTCTGCAGACTCCATACAACGAGGTATGTTCCACAAAGCCACCTACCCTTGCCTGGTCTTCCATACTGGCTGTGGCTGAGTTAGCTTTTGCACACAATCTGTCTGCACAAACTTACTCTGCCTTTGACTCATTACACTGCAGAGAAACATTTTTTTGTGCTCTTAACTTATGAGGCTCACTTATGAGGCTTTTTGCACAAAAAGACAGGTGCTTATTAAGGTGAGCTCATTCAGGGGTAGCTTCTCCACCCTGACACCCTCCCACAATCACACCATAAACATAAAAGAATGAATACTCAACTCTGCACACAAATTAAACAAAATTGTTTGTCCTAAAACCTGCTCTCAGATGTCGCTCTTTTCCACAAATGGGGGGTTCTCCATATGCAATGAGTTGCACTAAAAACAACCCCCAAAGCAGTTGGAAACCTGTTTCAGAAATGTAATAGGAGAAATACTAGAAGTATATTAGAAAATGCACAATAAAAGTACATACTAGAAATTAAATCTAATAGAAACAGGTAGGCCTTTCTGTCCTCAAAAGTTTATCATTCTTTAGCTGCTTGCCCAGTTTCATGATTTAAATATAACAGACAATTGCTACAGTGATCAGCAATAAATATTAAAAATCCCAGTACATGAAAGACTTGCTCAAGGAGGTCTAAAGGAGGGCCACAAAAATGATCAGAGGGCTGAAATGTCTCCTGTGAGGACAAGCTCAGAGCTGGATTGTTTAGCCTGTATGAGGTGGCTCAGGGAAGATGTTATTGCAGGCTTCCAGTACTTAAAGCATGGCCACGAGAAAGCTTTGATCAGACTTTTTAGCAGGGCCTGTTGCAACAGAACTTGAGGTAAAGGTTTTAAACTTAAACATGGTATATTTAGATTAGATGCAGGGAAGAAGCACTACAAGGGTGGTGAAACACTGACACAGGTTGCCCAGAGAGGAGGTAGATGCCCCATCCCTGGAAACACTCAAGGTCAGCTGGGACAGAGCTCTGAGCAACCTGACCTAGTTAAAGATGTCCTTTTTTACTACTGGGGGAGGAGAGTGTGGATTAGATGACCTTTAAAGGTGCCTTCTTTTCCTACCTATCTGATAATGCTATATGCATGTATACGTGCTGTACAACCCAGCTGCTATGCTGTAGCTTTACCATACCCTCTTCTCAGAACTGTTCTGCATTCTAGCTGGTAAAACACTTCTGTTCAATGGGCAATTTTGCAAGCTACCATTAATTCATTAGAACACGCTTTCAACAGTTTTCCAGCTGCTGTCCACAAGTCTCAGCAAGTCTGCAGACGATGCAAAACAGGCATACACAGATCGCTGAGGAGAAGAAATATAGTTACCAACACCTAAAGTGTCTTCTATATTACATAAGGTATCAAGGCTTTTTTCATGCATCTAACAGTGAGTTTTTCAGCTTCTTTATGTTTTGCTACATTTCAGTGACAAAATGGACCTTGGAAGCAGAGGAAGAATCCACTACAACATGAGACTCACCTGCACTCTGCTAATCATGGGAGCATTTTGTGTGATGCCTTTCCTCTGCCATAGCCAGATTGACCCACTAGCTCTTGGGCGAGCAGACCCCCACTGTTGGGAATCCTCCTCAGCTCTGTTACTGGAGATGAGAAAGCCTCACATTTCTGACTCTGTCAGTGGCTTTTGGGACTTCATGATCTTCCTGAAATCATCAGAGAACTTGAAACATGGGGCTCTGTTCTGGGACCTGGCTCAGCTCTTCTGGGATATCTATGTAGACTGCGTGCTCTCCAGAACCCATGGCCTAGGAAGAAGGCAGCTAGCAGAGGCAGAACTGAAGATTGCTACTCCACATTCCCAGTTCATGGAGAGAAACCAAGGTTACTATTCCTTTAATACATCTCAGTGGCACTAACTAGAACTAGTGGGAAGAAAAGGGATACAGGATTACCGTGTTATGTGGTGATAGTACAAAACAGGACGGTGGTGCACAACTGCCCCCCATCCTCCCCAGTCCAGTCCAGAGCTATTATGGTCAAAGTGATCTTAGTAAAAATTTGACCTCTAAATAACCTCAACTCTAATGACGGCTTTATATTTCAGTTTACTGGGGGGAAGGGGGCAGTGGAAAACAAAGAAGGCAGACAGCAACTGATCATACAAGAATATTCTTCCACAGTAGCATATTTACCACTGCTGTGCCATAGACACGCTAGTTCTTAAGTCCTCATTCTGAGAGGTGCAGCACCTCAGGAGTGTGTTGCCCTGGTGCTGCTGAGGAGAGTAGCAGCCTTTCAGCAGAAGAGTAGGTGGCTTACTTGCCATCTAGTAGTCAACAGCTAGATATTTCTCATTTCCATACTAGTAACTTTGCCTGCCATAAAATGGAAACAGACCTAGGACTCAGACATGTGCAGGCTTTCGGACAGATTGAGGTGGAAGAACACTACCTATGACTCTAAATGCAGCAATTCCTAATCTCTAGGTTCCCAGCCCTAGAGCTGAATCCCCAGGCTTAAAGTGTCTCCATATGTGGTGAGAGCTGGCACCTCACAGCAGGATCTCCTAAAGGAGGCTTGTCACTTAGCCTCCCCAGTCCCAGGAGGAAGATAAAGTATAGCTTTCCCCAAATCTCACTCCATTCAATGACTTCAGTTCTGATCCTGCTAGCAACACATGCATCCTTTCCTCAACAATGGCCACCTTTATAGCTCCTGTCCCAGGAGCTATAATTTGATGGAGGGGTGGAAGTGCTGGTGCCATCAACAACAGTGTAGCACACTGGGCCCACACGGAGAAGGCAGAACTGAATGGATTCAGACCCTTATCTCCACTTCTGAGATCAATCACTTAGTTATTAAGATATTTGAGGGAAACAGACATGGAATAATGAAGAAACTCTCAGGGCCTTTACCTATTACAGTGTCTCTAAAAGAAGGGATTAAAGTCCTTCCTGTGAAGTCCTTCCACCTCAGGGACTCTATATCACTGGACAGTCCAGCTCGTGCCCACAGACCGTAAAATGTTTTGTATACTGAAAGGTAAAGATGGGATTTGAGACAGAAAGGATTAAGAAGTCCTTACCCCCATTACCTACAGAGAGTATCCTAGCCATTAAGATAGGACATAGGAGTCATGTTGGAATTAATCCACTCAGACTGAAGAACTCCTCATATGCACGGGGCCAATTTCTAAGCTCTGAGCCAAACAGCCACTATCTGCACTTTAAAAGCAAGGTATGTGTTCTGTCATGCTCTGCAAAGAATCTGAGCTATCACATAGCTCCCAGAAGATCTTCACTTTGTTGAGATACACATATGGCAGGCAGCACAGAGCACTCTTCCAGTTCTCAAGTGGCCTTAGACATCACAAAAGCAACAAGTTGCTCAGTCTTGACCAGACTGATATGCTTTTGGGTACAAATGTAATGCAGCTTTAGACACACGGGACAGGAGTACGATCAGATGAATTTTTGTTTTCAGGATTGTATCTTTAAATACCACTGTTTAATTTCTCCCTTAGCCTTTTGTTTACATCTGGCTCTTCATGCCTATATGACACCAATTTTTCTGAAGACTTTTTGTTCCAGTAAAGATTAAATAACACTCTGATGTATTTTGAAGCATCACATCACATTTTTTTCTTTTACTTACTTTTGTTTACTCTTATACAGAGACATTTTAAGCACCAAGTATTCACACTTTAAGACAAACAATGATCCTTCCACTTCTCTATTCTTTTACCGCTTTGTTTTGTGAGCTGCAATCAGAATATCTGGTTTCTCTGCACTACTGATTAACATCAGTCAGTAGCAGGCAGCTTATAGCAGTCACAGTCTAAATTTCACTTTTTGGAGGAGCTATCTGACCTATTGTCCAAGTCTCACAGTTTCTTAACAAAGCTAGCTGCTTTAATCTTTGTAACCCTTCTGCCTTGTTATGTCAGTGAAAGCAGAAATCAATTGCTAATAATTGCAGATACAAATCACATCCTAGCAAATGATGAGTAATGGAATTACACCTTCTTATGTGTAAAAAGATGTACAAGCCTGTTTTCTTAGCCCAAAGAGCAGCACTATCAGCATTTGAGCAATCTTGTGTGCTTCATAGGCAGTTATGAAGAATTTTCAGAGGCTTGTTCTAGAAGTCAAACAATAAAACAAGATTTTTTTGGTTTGCTTTACCATTATTTTTGCAACTGTTGATAGCATCTTTATTACTCCATATTGATTTTTTTTAATATCATCCCTCTGAAATAGCCAGAATTTCAATGTGATTGTGGGTTGTTGGGGTGGTGGTGCACTTTTTGTTTGTTTTTGTTTTGTTTGTTAGTTTGTTTTGTTGTGTTGTTGTTATTGTTGTTATTGCAAACAGGATCATAAATCAGGAGGAATCTGTAAACTCCAATTATGTTAGTTCCTTAAATATGTAATTGAATTGGAAAAGTAAGACAGAGTTCTGGATTTGGCAAAGGAATGTTGATGTTAAGGTGTTGTTATTCTACTATTAGATTTCAGAACTAAAGCATAAATCCTATGAGGTCACTGTGAAAACTGAGTATCAGGAACTGAGTTTTTCTAAGACAAGCCCTCCAGGCAAAAAAAAAAATAGTGAAGTCCTTTGTAAAAGGACTCAACAGAAGTACTGAACAGAACTGTTTCATGACATCTAGGAAGCACCTCTCCAGTTTTCACTATTTTACCCTCCTGGGAAAGCAAGTCTGTCTAAGTATGCCTCAGGACAGGAGTAGAAGTATCCCAGGTCCAGACTTAGAGGCTCAAACACTGTTTTCTAAAGCAGTCTAGTCTGGCCAGGCTCCTCATTGTAGTTACTAACAGGTCTGAAGATACACTTCACACTCCACACAATCCATGAAAAACACCACCAGCTCAAAAGAGCTCTATAAGACTTATCTGACAAACCCCATCCAGCTAACATCCTACTTAACCCAACAGCAATTCAGCTTCCCTAGATATCCTGCAGAGAAGTGTTAGCCTTAAATTGAGACATGTAGAGAGATTCCTTTACAGTTACCTAAATTTTACAGGTCAGATTGGATACACCCCCCCCCGCAATAACTTTATGTAAATCTGCCCCAAAGAGCAAATTCACCACAAGTCATGATTTGGAAAGTCAGAGAATCAAATTGTATTTCACAACAAGAAAACTATGACAGTAGAAACAAAAAGCAATAAACTATTACAGTGTGTGTGCATGAGTGTATATATAGAGAGAGAGGGAGGCATATAGCATTAGCAATGGCACAGGGACCTCCTGTACCATCAAAACAAAGGCACTACTAAGGCCAGAAGAAGTGTAAAGAAGCAGCACAGCCCATATCCCAGGAGCAAAGGCAAGTTGCCAAGTGCAGAGGCAGCAGTGAGCAAGACAGCAATACAAGCTATGCTGCAAGATGCAAAGTTTTCAATGCTCCAAATGAATTATATTATCTATTGTTGTAATTTCATGGCCTAGCCCTGGCATTATTTGCCTTTTAGTAATTTTGCATTCCACAATCAGTGTTTAAGCTAGGAACTAGCTCACACTGCCACACTAGCCAAGGTATCTTCAGTAACCCATCCTTTTCCCTGAACAAAACCCAAATACTCTGAAAAAGCAGGCTTCGTTAAAAAAAAAGCATTTCCAATATATTCCAACACTGGAGTTAGATACATTAAAGCTGTAACAATTGTCTCTTAATGAACCAGGGAGGCCCGTGGGGCAAAGTCTGCTGTACTCTGCATTTGAGGTCTGGTAAATAAACAAGTACTATGTTGGCCATAGAATCAACCAGGTTGGAAGAGACCTCCAAGATCATCCAGTCCAACCTAGCACCCAGCCTTATCCAGCCAGTTACTTTTTCAGAAGGCAGATATGTCTAAAAGAAATAAAGCTTTTGGGGAACACTGCAAAGAAAATGCCCTATGGTTTCTCAAGGAAACAACCGTGCACTACTGAGTGTGAGAGATCTCATCCAGTGTGCAGGGAGGTTTATGACAAGCTCAGTAAGACTCAAGTGATTACAAGTGCAAGAGTTTTAAAGGGAGCATGAAGCAAAATTCCATACTTAGGGAAAAGATCAAAGTAACTTGTCACTGAAAGACAAATTGCAAATAGAGGGATATAGCTGTTGACCAAACGAGGTTTAAGGGCAATGCTGCTAAAATGGCTATCAGCAGCATCTAAAAATGGAGGAAACATGGATTTAGGAAACAGAATAGTAATCTGCTCTTTGCTGTTCAGAAATTGATCACTTACATGCATTTTCATGTCACTTTTCAGGGATATTTCCTCATATTCAGAGGTCACCAGTTCTGAAGAAGAAAGACTTGTTTGAAGATTTAAGTATTGGCATGCATAAGAGTAGATCTGCATTACTTGGAAGAATCACTGGAGAGCTACAGAAGAAGAGAGAATTACGCATTTAGTCAAACGATTTGCTGATTTTTTTTAACGACTTTGCTTTAATTTTTCCATTTGAATCCCTATGGATGTCAGTTGATATGGTGGAAGAAGGTGTATAACTAAGAGCAGTGTACCTCTGATTCATTTGGACTTAATGGAGTGTTTTTTTTAACTACCTATGAAATCAGCCTCCTTAATAAACTGCATGGTTTATAAGCAGTTGCCTATTTTAATCTGTGTGTATACCAGGCTTTTTGCAATGCACATGACCTACTGGAACTGGGGAATAACATTTGGGTGCCAAATCAGGAACAACTGATGTTTCGATAAGATATAGACAACCAGAGCAGAAAGCTGCCAAAACCTTCCACCATCTTCAAGACAGGATTAGAGTTGAGATGGTTATGTTTTGTCGTATGTGTAGCTGTACACTTGTACAAAGCAACGACCTGAAAGGCATTTTACTATTAAAGTAGGACACATTTTTATATGTAAAGATACCTTCCAAAAATGTTTTCTGTTTTCCAGCAAGAGTAAAAGGGTTAATAGGTTTTATCAGTTCCTGTTTGCTTTCACATGGCATTTTTATAGTTTTCCCTCAATTTTTAGGTATTAAAATTTTACATGCTCTCAGTTAAAATTTTTAATCAAAATTCTCATACATAATTGTGAATTTATTTGCTTCCATTTTAGTTTGCCAGGTCTTGATAGACAAATCAATTTCCTCTGACTGTTATTGATAACTCTAATATGCAATCTGATGTTAAACTCATGCACCATAACTTTGGGTAGGTAGCATTTGATGCTTTGGTGAAATATTTCCATTGCCTGCCTAGCTGAATGCAACTACAAAGTTCAGCTTTGCAGGGCAACTTTCTTTCCTTGAGCACAAGGCAATATTTTACTGCCATTTGGGTTTTTTTTTCTAAAGCCCAAAGTAAAACTCGTTTGTTGGGTATTCATCAGCTTGCATAAATAGGTTTAAGTAGCAAAATGCACAAATAAAATCTCAAAATGGCTACTGAGTGTGAACAATAGTAAGCTTAAACACTCCCATGGAGTGAAATGGATCTTGTGGAAGCAAAAAAACCCCAAAACTGTAAGATAGCTCTCAGTTTCAATGACAGTCAATTTGTGCTTAAAGTTAAGCATACAACAAACCATTTCAATGTTCCAGAGGAAAGGGAGCACTAAAGCAAAATGAACACAGAAACACACAGTTTAGTGCACTCAGCAGCACCAACCCCACCCCAGCTGCCTCTGGTTACAAATAAGAGTGATCTGCTGCCATGTGGGAGGCAAAGACATTGTTACAACAGATCTGCTCACTCCTGTTGTTAATTATGTAAATTATATTACAATATGGGCCAAGGCGAAAGGGCCTTTGGACACAGAATAGCCAATTATAATGGCAGTTAGCCAAGCTTGACCATGTTAGATGAAACCATAGGCTTGCTTTACCCAAATCTGGGAAAAGCTTACGCCTTGCACAAGCTAAGTGTGTGTACCTTGTTTACCGCAGGACCAAGACAAGTCTGGGCAAGCCAGAGTCCTTAGAATCAGTGGCTCCAGTTTCTTTGTCCTCTTTCCTGTGGTTGCTTTTCCCCAAAATAGAAGGAGGGAGAGCAGAAAAACATGTCTGGGCAAGCCAGTACATGTATAATCCTATTTTTGGGCTACCAGGCCTACCACAACAGATACAAAAGATACAGCACATTTCCAAGGAAGTAATTTGACCATGACATACCAAGAGTGAAGGGTGAAGAAGGTGAAGGGTCTAGAGGACAAGTCTTACAAGGACAAGCAGAGGGAACTGGGATTGTTTAGTCTGGAGAAAAGGAAGCTGAGGGCAGATCTTATTGCTCTTTACAACTGAAAGGAGGTTGTAGTGAGGGGAATGTTGGTTTCTTCTTCCAAGTAACAAGTGATAAAACAAGAGGAAATGGCCTCAAGTTGTGCCTGAGGAGGTTTAGATAGCACATTAGAAATATTTTTTTACTGAAAGAGTGGTCAAACATTGTAAAAGACTGCACAGGGAAGTGGTGGAGTCACCATCCCTGGAGGTGTTCAAAAAAGATGTAGACAGCACTTTGGCACATGGTATAGTGGGCATGGTGGTGTTTGGCTGATGACTGGACTTAGATGCCCAATGATCTTAGAGGTCTTTTCCAACCTTGATGGTTCTGGAATTCTGTGAAAAACTAGAGAGGAAAATGGGTAATCATTTGTACTGCTGAGTAATCACACTTAGTGAATTTGCCATTAGTTCATTAGTCCCATTAAGCTGTCAATAAACAGTTAACAATCCAAATAAGTACAACATGTGATTATATTTTTAATACTCTGGAAGTTTTAGATATGTTTCATTAAACACAAAGTTAAGTAACCACAGGGGAAAAAATTACTTTTCTCACATTTTAGATGCTACAGGTAAAATTACCTTCATATTAACCATTGCATTCTTATTAGCCATTCTATGGTAATATATAATGTAAGCAATAATGGGAAGGCACTTCTATCGATGATCTCTGGAGGTCCTTTCCAGTCCCTACCATTCTACAAGTCTATGATTTTAAGGCAATCAAATCATAGAATCATAGAATCAACCAGGTTGGAAGAGACCTCCAAGATCATCCAGTCCAACCTAGCACCCAGCCCTATCTAATCAACTAGACCATGGCACTAAGTGCCCCATCCAGTCTTTTTTTTAAACACCTCCAGGGACAGCAACTCCACCACCTCCCTGGGCAGCCCATTCCTATGGCAAAGCACTCTCTCTGCGAAGAACTTCCTCTTAATATCCAGCCTATACCTCCCCCAGCACAACTTGAGAATAGAATCATAGAAATCCCTTTAAATGTTCAAAGCATATTGTGATGGTTTGGGAGTTACCTGCCCCCCACGCACAATGAAATCACCCAGACTAGACTCAGCCATCTGGAAGTTAAGGAATGAAGCTATGTTTATAGCTTAGTACAATTTACAAGCATATATATACACAAATATTTATAGTTATATACAAGTTAAAAGTAATACAGAAAATGTCTCACAAAACAATCAGATTGCCAGGAGGCTTCTCCTACCCTCTCCCCGCTTTTTCCCTCCCTTTCAGAAATAACTACATCAGTCCCTGTATATCTCACATGATAAATCTGGAGAGAACTGAGGTGAGACGTCAAAAAGACAAGGAGGTTAGAGGAAAAAGGGTTAGGTCAGATTAAAGAGTTAAGGCAGATGCAACCACACAGACTGCCAGAGAGAAGGAACAGAACTGGGAGCTGAGAAGTGTGTGGGAAGTGAGTGTCTTATCTATATTTTGACTAGTTGTGTTTCTCAGCAGAAGAATGAGTGAGTGATATAGGTACTGTTGGGGTTTTTTTCTTTCTTCTCACAGCTAAGGATTTAATTTCTCTCAGTAAAATATTCCAAATAGCCTCAGACCAGCACACATATTTTCCTTTAAATGTGAAATTGTTAGTTTGGAAAAATTATGAATGTGTAAATATCAAGCATTGAGAAGTCAGACAATTAAGACCTTATTCCTTCCTTTGTTCTAAGAAACAATGATATGACAGAAAATACATCACCAAAACAGCTGACTCAAGCCCACTCTCATATAAAAAATAATGTTCCTGAAACACTAGTCATTACTGCTAGCAGTAAGAAGGGAGGACAAGGTTGGACTGTTTTGAAAGTCACTGTAACAGTAATAAAGACCCGTTGATTTTTATCATCTAGAACAACTTATGCTGCACAGGAGGGAGACACTATCACCAGAAACAGAACATTGGTATCTTAACACTATTTCTGGTTCCTGGTGAAGTCAATAAATGTAGAAATCTGTTGTGCTGGGTTATTACAATGCAACAGCTGAGACACTTTAAATAGTCTGACATGGCATCAATTACCTTAAATAGTTCAGTGAAGCTGTATGGTGAATGGTAGTTTCCATCATTTACAAGCTGGTGAAGTTACTTGGTTGATGAGGTCAGAAAAGAATCTGCAAACATGTTCCGCTCTAGAGAAGAACTCCTGCTGCAGAACAGACTGTTGAGCTGAAAAGTAAAACAGATTTTAAGTCTTTCAGAACATTTGCATGCTGCCAGAGCCCTGAAAACCTCTATAAATCTCTAATGTAAGATAACTCTGTAGAAACAGCAGCTTTTTCTGTTACTCTCCTCATTATGTCTTCATTATCACAAGTGAGGCATTGAGAGTGTTAAACAAAGCTCTGCTGTGTAAGACCATTGACTACAAAGGGGTTTTGTACTGCTGGATGTCTGCCTGGACTAGAGTCATAGTTAGAATAAGAGAGTGTTAAGGGTTGGGAAGGTGGCTCTGGAGATCATTTAGTCAAAGTCCTCAGCTAAAGCAAGTTCACCTAGAGCAGGTTGCACAAGATCCTGTTCAGGTATGTTTATCATATCTCTAGAAAAGGAGACTCCACAACCTCTCTGGGCAGCCTGTTTCAATTCTCTGTCGCCCTTGTGATGGTTTGGGTGTTACCTGCCCCCCCACACTTAATAAAAATCACCCAGACTAGGCTCAGTCGATCTGGAAATTGAGTGAAGCTTTATATTTACACCTTAGCACAATACACAAACAGACATTTACAATATATACACAAATACACAAGTTTAAAAGGTAATACAGAAACACAACATGCCTCCCAAAAACCAAAGTCTCCAGTAGGGGCTCCCAACCACTCTTCCACCTTCTCCCCACTCCCTCTACCTCAGACTTTGCCTTATGCTCAAGGTGAGTTTGCAGGGTCGGCCAGGGGAATTAGGAAGCAGATGGATTAGTCACACAGACAGCAGGTTAGGTTAGAGAGGTGCAGCCCCAAAGACGGAGGGCAAACAGCTGTTATCTATGTTTATGTTCTTGTTATATATCTCAGCAAGCCTGTGAGTGCAGTAGACATCACCACTGTTTCCTTTTCACAGCCTATAACCTAATTCTTCTCACCAAAATATCCCAGCTAGGCTCATATTAGCACAACCCTCAAAGTAAAGAAGTTTTTCCTCATGTTCAGGTGGAACTTCTGTGTTCCACTTCATGCTTGCTGCCTCTTTCCTGTCACTGGACACCACTGAAAAGAGTCTGGCCCCATTCTCTTGACAGTCACCCTTTAGATATTGTGCTAGTTTGAGACAAATTGGAATATTTTAGTGAGAAGAATTAGATAATGGGCTGTGAAAACAAAACAGCGGTGATGTCTACTGCACTCATAGGCTTGCTGAGATATAGAAAACCAAGAACATAAACATAGATAAGACAGTGGGTCTCCATTGCAGCTAGTGTTTGTGCTTTCTTCCTGGGCTGCTTTCTGTGCAACTAATCCTTGTGTTTTCTAACCCCCCTTGCTGATCCTCCAAGCTCACCTTGCACATCAGGCAAACTCTGGTATAAGGTAGAGGGGTGGAAAGAAGGTGGAAGGGTGGCTAGGAGCCCCTCCTGAGGGCTCTGATTTCTGGGAGAGGTGTTGTGGGTTTGTATTACCTTTAACTTGCCTATTTCTATCTATAGCTGTATATACTGTAAATATCTGCTTGTATATTGTGCTAAGATGCAAATATAAATCTTCATTCCTTATCTTCCACCTTGGCTGGGTCTAGTCTGGGTGATTTCATAAGAGTGGGGGGGGGGGGGGGGTAACACCCAAACCGTCACAGATATTCATAACCATTGATAAGATCCCCTCAGTCTTCCCTTCTGCAGGCTAAACAGAGCCAGCTCTCTTACAAAAGTGGCAACAGAAAAGACCTGTAGTGCCCTCACCAGCATAAGTTTGCTCCTTAATTGATTGCTCAGACTGATTTAATCTCATGCATTTTTCCTCATCCTGTTTCATGTTATTCCCACATTAGGAGCTGTATTTCACCATACAGGAACATGTCCTATCTTACAGTACAGAGCTAGAGTACTTCTATATGGGCAAAGTCAAGATGCTGAGTTTCCTCTGATGGACTAATTATGAACAATATTATAGAGTAAATTGGATGAGGGTGAAAAAACAGTGTCAAGGTAACTTGGATAGTTATACCTGGTTGGGCTTGGAGAGACAATGCAGTTTTGTCACTAGCTGCTGCCGTTCTATTTCCTCACTGACTTTCTTCTCATCAGACAGTAGCTGTACTGCAGTAGGAGTAGGAACTGTATGCTTCATGAAGCCACTGAGGGACCTTTCTGCCAGTTCAGGTAGGTATGTTTCATTCTGTTTTGCTTCTTTATACTGTTCCATAAAAGGTCTGCCTTTCTGCAGGGACACTGACCTCAGTGAGTCTTCTGAGAACATGAAGTCCACTGCAGTGGGAACCTCAGGTCTTTGTAAGGGATGAATTCTATTTGCAGACAGGGGGAGATTCAAAGATTTCCACTCTGCACATGCTCTGGAAGAAAGCCTTATTTGGTCAGGATTTACCCCACCCTGCATTCTCATTTGCAACAGGACATGTGGATTTCTTGACATCATATTCTCATGCTGTAGAAATGGATGCTGTGATGACTGTAACGTTGTCTACAAGAGACAAAACACACAAACTGCTTTGTGAAAATAACTGATAATCAAGTTTGCTAGGACTGCTAATTTTGGTTTGGCAGCACCAACAAGGTGGGAAAACAACTTCTGTTCTTTTCAACTTCTGGTGAACCAAGCCAATTCTTTTCACAAATAAAACATTTTCCTGCAATAAAATAAACTTCATGTTTGAGTGTGGCCTTTTTTAGCACAATTTCAATCTGAACACATCATGGCATCCTGGCCTGTATCAAGAACAATGTGGCCAGTAGGACAAGGGAGGTTATTTTTTCCCTATACTCAACACTGGTCAGGCCACACCTTGATACTCTGTCCAGTTCTGGGCTACCCAATTTGAGAGAGATGTTGAGATACTGGAACATGTCCAGAGAAGGGCGACAAAGCTGGTGAGGGGCCTGGAGCACAGCCCTATGAGGAGAGGCTGAGGGAGCTGGGGTTGTTTAGCCTGGAGAAGAGGAGGCTCAGGGGGGACCTCATTGCTGTCTACAACTACCTGAAGGGAGGCTGTCGCCAGGTGGAGGTTGGTCTCTTCTCCCAGGCAACCAGCAACAGAACAGGGGGACACAGTCTCAAGTTGTGCTGGGGTAGGTATAGGCTGGATGTTAGGAGGAAGTTCTTCCCAGAGAGAGTTCCCAATGGCAAATTCCCAATTTGCCATTGGAATGGGCTGCCCAGGGAGGTGGTGGAGTTGCTGTCCCTGGAGGTGTTCAAGAAAAGTCTGGATGAGGCACTTAGTGCCATGGCCTAGTTGATTGGATAGGGCTGGGTGCTAGGTTGGACTGGATGATCTTGGAGGTCTCTTCCAACCTGGTTGATTCTATGAAAAGTGGGAATAATAATGTTCCAAGAGTAAATTTGCAAGCAAATTGTTCTAAAAGAACTAAACTAAGGTGGTAAAAAAAATGCATTCGTATATAAAACATATATTGAACACCTCATAGCTATTAACATCTAATATTCCAAAACTAGGTTGAATGTCAGCATCACAATTGTACTTGGAATTTTCTAGACAGAGCTATGATGGGAAATACCATCCATAGCATGATCAGCTAGTCCGTGCACTGGACACTGAACTGTGCATGTGCAGCCAGCCCTGCCCTTTGTGGGCAGGCCAGTGCCACAGAGGGTGGTATAACACACTACCTCATACCGAATGCTACATGCTAGTGACAATAAAGCTGACCAGGTGTGTGCAGCAGATGTGTCTGGCTCTTCTCTATGTTTGCCAGCCCTGAAAAATAAAAATAGCACTGCAAGAAATGCTATAAGAATGCTGTGGTTGGCAAATACGCATGCATTCCATGTGAATGAACCTCAGAGATACTTTAAATGAACAAGAGCCAATACAAAGAAAAAGCAATAAAGTATTTTCTGTAAGATATCCCAATACAAAACAGCAATTAAAATGACAAAAAGAGTATTTAACTTGTTCAATGAAAACACAGGATGGTTTTCTAATGAAGACTACAATGAAGTATCTAAGACTTCAGTTGGAAACCATTTTCTCTCTTCTATTGGAAAACTCTCTGTTTTCATTGCAGCAGTATCAAAACATCCCAGATAAGAAAATCCCAGCTACAAAAAAGCCTATCTGTTTTCTCTGAAGACAAAAATATAAGATGACTGAGCAGACATGCTCAGTCTGCTGCTTGAAGTGACCAGGAGTGCTGGTCTGCAGGAAAAGGAGCAGTTAGTGTTCCATAACTGCCCATAGCTGTGCAATTTCTCAATGTATTTATCAGCATACCTTTCTTCTTGCTTCATTTGCTGCAACTTTATTTTCAGATTTTTATGGCTTGGTCTCAGGCTTTGGAGCTCTGCCTCTATTTTGCAGCTTTTGTCTTCCTGGCAGTTGTGAAGAAATTGCATTTTGCTTTTACATGAAGAAGCAGTTCAACAAATGGATCTGCCAGGGACACAAGCGGTTGGTAATTTTATTGTATCACACATACACAAATATGTGCAGTCACGGAAAATAGCAAACACTGTAGCACAAACCTCCCCTCTCCATCAGTTCAGGAAGTATTTGACAGCTTTGGGTTAGAGGCCAGAATTTCAGGAAGTGGGTTCCATCCATGATATTAGCAATATCAGGAGTGTTCTAGATGTGGAAAGATGTGAGTTGAATGGAACTGTGGCCAGGACTGAGCCTTACATCTTATGATTTTACTTTTCCCACAAAGGTGGGGGGACAGAAGAGACATTATAGTACACACTCTGTCTAGAAGCAAACTACTTTGGGCAGCAACTTGACCTGCAAAAGATTCCCATCATTTCTCCCTGGGTAACAAAGGAGTAAAGGCAGCCTCTATGTAATTGATTGATATCTTTCTTGCTCCTGGCATTCTATGCAGCTTGTTTGATGATAACAGGCCACTTACCCTTGGAAAGATACTGTGATTTTTGGAATGAGAAGTGTCACCCTCCTGTGCACATTAAAGATTTAAAAATTACCTACTTAGAGCACAGTCTGACAAAAATATCCCCCCACATCTCTGTTACAGAGTTGGGATTTCACTACAGAGTAGCAATACACTTTTGTTTTCCCCCTGGCTGAGGGGGAGACAAAAAGAAAAGCCTTGTTAACATTACAGCAATAAGCCAACTGTTCCATATTACATACCTCTTTTGCTCAGTTGCATCCAGAAATTCATCTGATTCACTTTCTTTTGGGTATGTGTTGGCTCACAGAGTAGAGCCCCCTCGGTTTCACTGGAATTATGCAAGATTTGTCTGAATGGGACAGCTAGTCAGACCATTCAAAATTAAAATCACAGTGGTCCCTTATGACAGCATTTAATGGGTCTTTACTGTAAAGTGCTGACTATCTCCAACTAATTCAGAGCTCAATTCTGTGAACAAGAAAACAAATGCTGGAAGTTGGTCCACAAGAACAAAGAGTTTCCCATGAGCAATGTGATTCATTCATCCAGTTATATATGTGTCAGAGGGTGACACAGGAGTAGACTTCCTAGATATCCACTCAGCTATTAATAATATAATCAAAATCTGAAGATTTGTGACATATCTCTATTTTTCCATGTGAGAACAGAGAGGGAGGTAAGAACAGAGACTTAATATGAATCTGCAATTTTTTTTCTCTAGTCATGGAGTGCCCTTGTGTGAATTTGATGCAGCAATTGCACATTGACTTATTAGAATGAATCAAAACAGGAACAGAGGGAAATGAGCATACTAAAGAAAATTAGTAGAGTAGATTCAGGATCAAACTCAACACTTTGCTGTAATCCCATTGTTTTCAGTGGCCACAGACACAGAATCATAGAAACCAGGTTGGAAAATACCTATAAAATCACCATTAACCCAGTACTGCCAAGTCCAAGACTAAACCATGTTCCCAAGTGCCATATCTAAACTGATATATACCTCCAGTGATGGTGGTTCAACCACCTTCCTGGGCAGCCTGTTCCAGTGCCTGGCAACTCTTCTGGTGAAGAAATTTTTCCTAATGTTCAGCATAAACCTCCGTTAGCACAAATTGAGGCTCCTTCTGCTTGTCCTATTACTGGTTACTTGGGAGATGAGACTGACACCCACCTCACCACAACCTTCTTTCAGGCAGTTGTAGAGTGATAAGTTCTCCCCTGAGCCTCCTTTTCTGGAGACTAAAGAACCCCAATTCCCTCAGCTGCTCATCATATCCTTGTATCTACAGGTAATACAAAAATAAAGGAGGAGAAAGAAAAAGTCAAAGACAAAGGTAAGCATACTTGCCTATCTATTAACAAACCCCAGCACCACCCCCAACAAATCAGCCATGAAATTTGTGCTTCAGGAATTAATATTTTATCATATCAAAGGCTTACATATTAGAAGGGACTTCTGTGATAATATAAATCACAAAGTCACAGAATTTTTACCAACAGTTAGTGTATGAAGCCTGTTACTTCTGACTTGAAGCATGTTTTTAGAAAGACATCCTACTCTGATTAAAAAAACTTCACACAAATCATGAAATTTGTTTTGATTAAGCCTTATTCAGAGAAAAAAAAAGGAAAAATTATGCTGTTGTGACACTTTCATATGAATGAACATTTTGTCCCTTAAAAATTACTTTCAGAAATATAAACTAACAATTGCAAAAATGCTGATGAAAGCAAACTAAAATATTTTGCATTGCCAGAAATTGGTGGGGGGTGGCCTCTTCTCCCAGGCAACCAGCAATAGAACAAGGGGACACAGTCTCAAGTTGTGCCAGGGTAGGTATAGGCTGGATATTAGGAAGAAGTTCTTCCCAGAGAGAGTGATTTCCCATTGGAATGGGCTGCCCAGGGAGGTGGTGGAGGCACCGTCCCTGGGGGTCTTCAAGAAAAGACTGGATGAGGCACTTAGTGCCATGGTCTAGTTGATTGGATAGGGCTGGGTGATAGGTTGGACTGGATGATGTTGGAGGTCTCTTCCAACCTGGTTGATTCTATTTTTCCCTCACAATCTCCAAATCACTACAGTCTGTAAAAATTATTTGTCTTCTAACTCTTCACTAGAGCAGCATTTCCAACCAGTCCTCAGTGATTGCACTACTGCATTCACCTACCTGCTTCCTCTGTGAATGCTTTTGATGGATTCATGAATTTTTAACATGCCAGCTTCAAAAGGGGCTACTGCCTATAACAAAAAAGAGAAGGTTATCTGTTCATAACTTTATCAGCACATTTTTTCACTAAGAGGCCATGGCAAATTGAGGATTTGGTCTGTTTTACAGATTTTTTTTTTTTAAAGTAATTGCAATCAACCAATGCTTTAAAGTATTTCTAATGGCTACTAAACTGGAAATTTTACTCTAAAGAAAAACAAATCTTTGTCCTATGACAAATTCTAAGTGTATAAAAATTTGTTTTGGTTTAAATTACAACAGAAATCTCATTCCCTGGAATTTCTGCTAAATGGAGTATTCTGATTTAGGGAACAGTCTCTCCTTCTAAGTCCCACTAATGCTTTGGGATAAGGAGATGGAGGGAAAGACTGGATGTACAAGAAAGAACAGAAACTGGTCTTTGGATGGAAGTAGCAATCTCTGAGCCATGCAGGTCAAGGAGGCTCAGAAATTAGAGAGACAAATATTTTCTAGGTAAAATGCTTTAGAGGCATGGTATAAGCTAGGCTGGATTCATGGCTGCCAAGCTCATGGATTCTATTGAAAGCTATCATATGACTTACAGTCTAAATCTTTTTAAGCAACACTGAAATAATCTGCATATAAAATGTTGGAAATCAGTACAAAACCACTCAAAAATAATTCTCAGTCCAGAGAGAAAATGATCAAGATGGTATTGCACATGACAGAATTCCAGCACAGGGATGCAAGTTGTGCCTCACTGTCTTCTAAAAATACAAATGGCAGCCATCAGAATTACATGCAATGTCTGCTCACAATGGTCTCCTGCAAAGATCTGATGATCTCAGTATGGATGGCAGAGTAATAAAAAGATAGGTCCTTAAAAGGGCAACACAGGAGTAGCAGCCAAAGGAATGACCTGACGTGCACTGGCTTGTTCTCAGTTACTTGGCTTCCGGGAAGAACAAGGCGGCACAACCAGTGTTCCCTATATTCCAGGTATGTGCAGAGCTACCAACCTCTCAAATAAATAGAGAAGCAAAAAAAATGCTATGTACTTATTTTTATCTGCACTGTCCTATCCACTCCTCTAGCATTGTTTTTATGCAGGAAACCTGGAAATGGATTAGTGGAGAGCTTTTATGCATGAACTACTTTAGTTGGAGTGGATATTACTCTGAGTTTATCCTTAAGAAGGGCCCATTCTGTCCTCATGCTATTGCCATGGTGACAAAAATGGCCTGAGCCTAAGAAGAATTTAGGTGTTCTTCCTTGACATTTGCTTGCAGTAAGAGGACATGATGCCATTTTTTACTGTCATGATAGACAGAGGATTCCAGTCTTAGCTATCTAGTCTTTAATGTGCTTCTCTAAACAAAGCAAAAAACCCCCAACTCAAAACTAGAAAAAAAAACAAACAACCAAAAAAATGCAGCTAAAAAAAAAGTAACAGATGTGTTATTTATAAATGTTTCTAAAGGTCATGGAAGTCAGGGAGTTAGTCACTAATCTTGGAAGAGTATAAAATTCAAGCGTCACTCACTTTTCAGATTTCACTTTTTTTTCCATAAGTGAGAAGTTAACAAAAAGGTGAAGCTGCCCATTATGTTATTTTTCATTGGTAATTAGAAAGCAATCTGATAGCTAATTTGGTAAGTGGTATTCACTGCTGTAGCACTTGTATACCTTCATGAGCTTTGGTTTTGCCTTGCTCTGCTGTCATGGTGTTATTCTCACTTTTCTGTATTACAGTTCTGTTTTCAGAGATGAACTTGAGTGAGTCTACGACAGGTATGTGTACTGAGAAAGACAAGTTTTCAGGGCCAGGTAGTGGTGAAGCACTGAGTTCTGAAGAGAGACTGTGTACCAGTAGAGAAATAATGAGTCTATGGTTTTGGTTCTCAGAAAGATCAAAATGAAATTAATGCATGGTGGTAAGTAGACAGACAGCAGAGCTATGGCTAAGCAAGAAACATGGTTTAGCTATGCCTGCTGGTACATTTTGGCTGAAATAGTCAAACCCTTAAATCAGATTCTACTCCTTCAACAGAACATCAACAAGAGATTTTTCTTTCCACCTTTTTAATATCAGTGCAATTTGCTGCTGCTCTTTTTTGCTTCCTTTAGGAGCAAAATATCTTGGGAAATTCAACTACAACAGGATAGCAAAGGGCCACATATCCTGCTGTTCAGTCCATTCTATGCTAAGAAAAGCCCAGATACCTATCAGCCCCACAATGACACCTGTAATGGCAACCCCAAATTCTTTCTTTCACTTCTACCTAAGCATCAGGTAAGCAAAGCTCCACAGAATTACAGAATAAACTTGACTGATGTCAGAAGGATTCAATTACATTCAAAACAAAAATAACCCCCAAAAAATTTTCTGAATATCAGTGGGGAACTATTAGGAATAGAAAAAGTTTTGCATTTCACTACATCCTAAAAACAAACACTGGCTCAATATTCTCTATGAAAATCACTGCAACTATCAACCCTCAGTCTTAGTTTTTACAAAAAAAATGGTTTCTAATAACAATGCACTACCTAGTAGTGTAGCACAATCAAGTTTTATGAACAGATTTTTCTCCTCCTTTGTGAAAGGATGAAACTAATTATTTTAAAGAGAAGTGACAGTGTTTTCCAAATTTCAGTCTCACTTCAGCCTCACTTAGAGAACATATGTGAGATGAAAGACGGTTGCTAGGTCTTCACACAATTAAGAAGGAATCTTAGCCTTCATGTTTGTAGTGTTTGTTTGATGGCATTGTTCCCTTTGGTTTCTACATCTAAATACCAACCAAAATCTCATAGCAAGGAAGAAGAAACAATATGGAAAACAATGCTCATTATTAACCACTGTGATCAGTGGTAATGACTTTACATGCTAAAAGCACACAAAACAGAACCGATCTGAAAGAAGTGGGATGGTAAGATCCGTTACTTGCTACTCCCATAACAGTAATTAAGTCAGACTTGAGTAGGGTGACTGTCAGTGAATGCACTGTGGATCACATGTGGAAAGTAATCACAGTTAATTTCCAATGAATTTGTCACAGAGGAGGTGCTTAAAAACTCATGCATTGGCAGCAGGTACTAAATATTTGCATTGCTTGACCCTAGACTGAGCATAAGAAATGGCATGGAAAGAGAGAGATGACATAAGGAAGGATGGAAGAAAGACACAAGCATATTGCATTCTATAAGGCAACTGGTCATTAGGTTGTCAGCAAGATAGTCGTAGTTGAGCTATAGAAAAATATGCAGCAACTTCCCATTTATGTGTTCCCTTATTAATGGAAAAAGATCATAACATGGTGTCTGTCATCACAAAAACATTTACTTGCAATATCCCACAGCCTGGCATATTATCCAGAGATTATAAACTCATTAGAAACAGAAACTCACAAAGTCCTTTTGGGAGCAGGAAAGTGCCTCTCCTCTGCTATCTCCAAAGCCATCTTCTTTAAGCCTCTTTTCTTCTGCAGCGTTCTTGAAATCACACAGTATCACAGTATCACCAAGGTTGGAAGAGACCTCACAGATCATCAAGTCCAACCTTTTACCACAGTGCCCAAGGTTAGACCATGGCACCAAGTGCCACATCCAACCTTGCCTTGAACTGCCCCAGGGACGACGACTCCACCACCCCCCCAGGCAGCCCATTCCAGTGCCCAATGACTCTCTCAGTGAAGAACTTTCTCCTCACCTCGAGCCGAAATTTCCCCTGGCGCAGCCTGAGGCTGTGTCCTCTTGTTCTGGAGCTGGCCACCTGAGAGAAGAGAGCAACCTCCCCCTGGCCACAACCACCCTTCAGGTAGTTGTAGACAGCAATAAGGTCACCCCTGAGCCTCCTCTTCTCCAGGCTAAACAATCCCAGCTCCCTCAGCCTCTCCTGATGGTGCGGAGAAAGTGCTTTGCATTCTCCTCTGCTGACATCTATTGGAATGAGGGATAATAAAGAAGGGAGAGAATTTTCAAACAGATGCTGCCCAGAAGCAGAGAGAGCCCTCAACAAAGACAAGACACAAAAAAAGCAAAGGTCCAGCTGTTCAGCAACTGAAGAGGCTCATGTCTGAGCCCTAGAAAGGGAGTTAAGGTACATGATGATGCAGGATGTTAGGGAAAGAGTGGCTCCAATTCTGTTAGGTAAGCAAAACACTTTGCCTGGGCCACATTCAGGCTTAAAAATGCCCAACACAGATGATTTTAGCAGTTGTAATGATTAAGCCTGACCTAGTATTTAAGTTTCCTCTTGATCAATGGCAAGAAGTACTTTTATACTTGTGTGAAGTGTTAATAGATACAACTTTCTGTGCCTCACATCCTCTTCTCATACAATACTGCAAAAGCCACTAGTCAGTGATTGTAGCACAGGTTGACAAATCCCAATTCCATCCAGGAAGTGACTGGTGCATAACATGAGGTAAGTACTGACAAGAGTGAACCAGAAAACAGAAAGAAAACAAACGGCATACCTCCTAGTAATTCCTTAACAAGGTAATAGCATTACCACAAGGTGTCAGCATGGTAAGGAAAAACAGTCATGGTATTTCAAATCTCCACTCAGCAGCCCACACCCTAATAAAGACAATGTGAAAACTTATCCAGCCAAGTGCAGCATCTACTAAGAGTGGAAAGTACAGAAAATGTGGCTTATTACTGATTCTTTTATGTCCCACACAAAGGACATAACAATGGTATCTGTCATAGAGAGTAGCATATCTTTTTATTTTGGTATAGATTTTGGCCACAGAAGTCATATTTACAGCGTTAGCATTGGAGTAGAGCTTTGCAAAGCAAACTCATGTTTCCTTTGTGATCAAGCTGCAATACTGCAGTAACCATATGGGGGGGGAAAAAAACAGTGTCAGGCATTACAGGAGAGGAAGGGGATTCAATTTTTAAACCAAACTGATTTCACTCACTTGTATTCATTCACTCACAAGCACTAACATGCATGTGTCCAAGCAGTCTTTAGAGCATTCACACACCAATGTGTATGTATGCACATAATATGACCATATTTACTTACAATGTGACATGGAGGACAAGAGATGCCAGTTCTCTTTAAGCCTCCTCAATGTGACCATGTGTTGGGTTTTGGATATGCCTTTAGCTCCTTTAGGAGCTGGCAGTGATTATGATTTTTTTGGCTGCTTTTTTTGGGTGTCTTTCAGATACAGGTTTTGTTCTTTGCCTTCACACCATCATCTCTTGCAATTGCATCTTCAAATGGCAGTTTGTCCTTTGTTTCAGACTACCTTTTTTCCCTGTTTTGCTTGTCCTGAGAAGCTGTGTGAGGAAGTGCTGTGATTGTGATGCCCAGCTAATCCAGTCTGCATTATCTGCTTTTTTTCTATCCCTCCTGCCCTTCCTTCTGGTGCTTCCATATCCACATGCTCCCATTCACTCTCTATTCCCACTGATTCTAATGTCTCTCTCAGAAATCTCTGCATGAGATCAGTTGCCATATGATTTGCCTCCTTTCTTACAGATGGAGGATGATGAAATTTAATTGGAGAAATGAACATACATCTATTATTTTTAATGCAGATAATGAGCATCCAGATAGAGTTTCTCACAATGTTAGTAGTATAGTTTGGTTTTCACACAGACAGCAATGGAGCTTTATGTTCCCCCAAAGAGTGATTGTAGGAGCAGTCTAACATTCTCTAGTTTTGGTGCAGATACTGGCTGCCCAGATATGTTTCATGTTGAGTGCAGGGTTTCTTGAAGCTTACTAGGGAAACTTTAATGGGTGCTGGGACAGAAGAGACTACTGTTATGTAGATCCACAAAAAACAACTCTATCTGGCCCTCCATGCAAGATCTGAAATCTCCTGTTCAATCAAAAAGCTGATCTTCCAAACACAAATTGCCAGTGTTGAACTTTGCCACTAGCCTGATGAAAGCTTCAGTTGCCCCTGTAATTCAGCCCAAGCTGGTGCGCTTACGTGAGCCCATGCTGCCTCTTTGTGCTGTGTCCCAAACTGACAGAGACAAATGTGTTCAAAATGTGAAGTAGAAAACCTCTGAAATAATGGAAATTTCATGCAGGAGTTTATAAAACTCTAGGATGAATACACTTCTGCATGAGTCCACATCGAGATTGGGAGGAAGGAACACTGGGACACACTGAGGGCACTTCCCACAGGTTTAAGGATGATCTGCTAATGACAAATTATCATAAAACTCCTTGGAAAGAGGACTGGAACTATGACACATCATGCTTCTATTCAGTTATTTCAGAACAAAACAGTCCTTCAAAAGGTGCCATTTCTCCTTTCCCTGACTCACTGTTTCCAGATTAATAAGGCTAATATGTCATGGCCATTATGGCCAGTACCAATGATTTTGTAATCCATGCAATTCAAGAGTTTGCTACCTACTTGCCTACATAAAGAAACTGAACATGGAAATGAATCAGTACAATAGGTCTCTACCTGTACACAGTGTTCCACAACAGGATGTGATCTCTTATGTGGTTTGCTGAAGTGGCTAGTGAAAAAGCAGATCTGGCAAAGGTCAAGATTGAGACACTTTAGATAGTGATACCTGCAAGGGAAAACAGAAGGAGTAAGTTACGTCCTCTCAAATAACAACTTGGTGTAAGAGAGCTTAGTTACTGGAAATCCAGATTCTTGTGTTCTGAAATGCAGAGAAGCACCTTTATTAGAATAATGCCTTTTGTCAGCATTCTCTGAATGTGAAAGCTATTTTGCCCAAATGATAGAGGACTATTCTTCAGGACCCTTTAATGACTTTGATATTATTTATTTGCTGCATCAGAAATCAGTCCAAGGAAGAAAGGGTTCTTTGAGCACCATTTCTGACAATGCAGTTACATCTTCATATGCTTCTAATGTACTAGCCTATCTCTGTTTGCTGCTGTCACACAACTGTAACATTACTACATTACTGATGTGGGATTTGCAGCTTGGCAAAAAACAAACCAAACCAAACCAAGTACTTAAACTTGCAAGGTTGCTATTAGTGAGAAGGGAGCAACAGCAACATGCTTTTCTGAGCATTGTGGTCAGTAGGTAATGGATAGAATACTTTTTATACTGTTAGGCCATTTTATACCATTACTTAGGTGAAGAAGATGCTAAGGTGGATAACTTAGCTAGCCAGTTAATACAGCTGATTATGGGCAAAGGTCTAAGAAATGAGATACAGAGGTTTAATTGACTTTACCATGGAACTGCCAGTTTACATTCAGTAAGTCTCCATGATCATGTCTGTGGTGACAAACTAAAAGGAAACAGGATGCAGGCCTGTGATGGTTCTGTCCTTACCGTACTTTTGAAATCAGATTACGTCCAAAGTTTACTGTTTAATAGAGCATTTAGAGCCTGTAAGGTATGCAAACAATGGTAAGAACTATTTATGTGGATGCTGTAGACTACAGTAATTACTGATGCACCTGAGACCTGTAATGGGGAAATTTTTGCAGACTCCACATCTAGCTTGGTGAGAAACCATTTCTGAGACTGATAAGCTGTAATACATAGGGAGCCACAGGAGAACAGCAGGCTCCAGTCTCAGTCAAGACAGGTTTTTTTCTCCAACAATTGCTGAATTCAGAACCTAGAAAAAACTAATGAATCAAGTTCATCCATTTACCCGAAAAGATCTGGTGTCTCATATACATTTCCTAATAAAAGCTTCAGTATTGGACTCTGCTAGTATAGATTTTCTACTATGTAATTCCAGAGGTTCTGGAATAAATTCAAGAAACTTTCATAGTATCCTAGTGAACAAATCCTCCTGTACTGTGAACCAATAATCAGTCCTGCCTCTTAAAAGTGGATACTGGTGGATGTTATATAATGACACAGTTGCAACTTTAATTAACCAGCAACATTTAAAATAATTTCCCAGAACATCATAATTTCACTCACCCCATGGAAATAGCCACAAGCTGCAATTTCCACACAAGACAGAGTGCAGCTTTCTCCCACAATGCCTGGGATCTGCGTCAAGAAGAAAGGCTCAGAAACACCTCAATAAAACTCCAAATGTTCTTACCATTTTCTGCTGAGATGGTGACAGAACACAGATATTGAAGCAGCTACAGAAATCCCATTTTACACACTGATCTGAAGCAAGCCTGTTCATATTCGTATCACCAGTGTGTAGTTTCATAGTTCAGTATGTGTTTGCTTCCAGCTCACGGAAATGGCTCAAGATACTATGTTGCCATAGCACAATACTACAGGATGTTGGGTTTGAACCTCAGGGATCATTCTCAGACTCCATTTTCAGCAACAGTTCAGCAAAAACACACCTGTATGCTAAGGCATTTTTCTGCAACTGCAATCTATTCTAAAGAATACAGACATCTGAAGCTTGGAGTTTCTTTCGGACCTGTATGCTCAGGCAAAATGAATGCATAGAGGCACTGATGTGAGGGGTTATTCTGACTGAGAAAACGCTACAGCATTTCATTCTTTTATCTACTTTATATAGTAGCTCCTTATATCCACAGAGTGTCTTACTGACTTCAGTGCTATAGTGTTAGCAAGCATAAAGTGTATCAACCATATTTTTTTTTCTCCTAGATTAGAATACTCCTACAAGATCTGTTGTGTAACAGTATAGCAGTGGCATTACCTGATTTAAGTCTGTTAATAGGCTTCTCAGGGCACTACGGGTAATCAAGGCCTCTTTGCCATCAGGGACTGCATAAAGATGGAAGAAAGCTGAAAACAACCAGATCAAAGAAACTGGAATTCTGGCAGAGCCTAACACGTCTTCTAGATATTTCTTCTCAAATCTTCTACATGATGACTGCAGCCTACCAGATAAACCTCTCCAAAAATACCCCCCTTATTGTCCATCTAACAGACAGTGACTTCTGTGACAATACTTTCTTCCTACAGGTAGTGGAAAGAGGACAAAAGCAAGGAAATTATGGCACTTCCTTATTCCTACTTGTTAAGGCACGTAAGGGTGAAGGAAACAATGAGCTCATTTTTCATGGCTGTGAGAAAAATATTTACATATGTTTATACAAGATGTGCCCTTCTTAAATTGTGAATCTGAAGTGGGAGATTATGAGGCCAATATGCCACTTGTCCATTCTCCATTCCAAGTGTTTAATTCAGGCAGAAGTCCTCATGCTGCACTTTGCACTAGGCTACTTTCATCTGTTGTACTTAGTTCCCCAAGCATTTTTGTCTAATGTTAACAGAACTCTAAAAGTTTCTTGAATCAAATGTATAAAACAGTTTCCTAATCTAGAAAAAAATAAGACCAGGCATTTTCTGTTCTTTTCTGCTAGGCAAATAGAACTTGACTTTCATTTTTAAGCTCTACTTAATTTAAACTTTATTACAATTAGTTCTGAGATTTTTTATGCAAATATGCCTACAGACATTGATGGAAAAGTATTCTTGTGCATCAGCCTTTCTCTAGAACTAAGTAGGCAACAAAGCTTAATTTGTGCATGGTAGGACTGTATTCTCTTTTAAAGTAAAAAGAAAACAAACAATAGAGACGTCCCTCAATGTTCACTATTTCAGGCAGTGCATAAAACTATACATTTCCTACCTCTGTACTTAGCCAGTAGAGTGTCTCCCAAAAGCTGCAGCAGATCTAATGTTGATATAACCTGTTTCAGATGTAGGCAAATAAAATAAGCACAGTAAATTCATTGAGAATCTAAAAACTGAACCTCAAAAGAAAAAAGGTATTGCTACATCAGAAGACAACCTAAAAAACTCACACCCTTTTACATGTATGTAACTGATGTCTCATTTTTGAGATGTTTTATATGTAAGATCCTTTGTCACTGAACATAATTGCTGAGTTAGCTGTTCAAATTATGCAATCATAAAACAAAAAGACAGCATCTCACTTAAAGATCTCTCATGCAATAGAACAAGCGGACACAGTCTCAAGTTGTAACCGCAGGAAGTATAGGCTGGATGTTAGGAGGAAGTTCTTGCCAGAGAGAGTGATTGGCATTGGAATGGGCTGCCCAGGGAGGTGGAGGAGGCACCGTCCCTGGAGGTGTTCAAGAAAAGCCTGGATGAGGCACTTAGTGCCATGGTCTAGTTGACTGGATAAGGCTGGGTGACAGGTTGGACTGGATGATCTTGGAGGTCTCTTCCAGCCTGGTTGATTCTATGATTCTATGTAATATTACATTTACAATACATGTAATTAAAAAAAATCCAAATCTGCTCTTCCTTTGTGAAAAATATGGAAGAGAATGCAGGATTACAATCTAGGTTTTGTATTATACCATCAAGCAGCTTCACTGTGGCCCCAGACCTGCACCATGCTTCTCTTGGTCTGATTCCATTTAATTTCACTCCAAGTTAATTTAATCAAAAGGACATATGGAAGAGCAGGGCTTTGGTTTTGACAGATTATAAATAATGGAGCTTAATTTAGAGCCCAAGTTCACAACATAGAGGTTTAACAGAAAACAGTTCTATTCGTTTCATGTGAAGACAAAGCATACATGAACTGGAAACTATAAATCAGGAAATCCTGGAATTTTATTTTTAAGATATCACTTTTGCAAAGCAGCATTGAACATCAGAATATCACTACATAAAACTGTCTTCAACAACCTTGATAGTCCAAAGAAAAGCCAGTCTCTATAAAGCTACTGAGAGAAAAAGTCAGTACAGACCAGAAGACATCTGGATTTCCAGGTAATTTTGGAAGTTTTGACCACTGTTTCTCTGATGAATCTTTTGCCTCCTATTCCTATAGATGAACTACTGCTATTGTGTGTACCAAGAGAAAAACAAACAAACATCAAAAAGGATGAGCTGCATACAGAAATGGTGTAAGAGCGGTAGAGGCAATCTAGTAGTACTTTTTGATGGATTTACATCTATGCTTCCCATCACTTGTCATACATGGAGTCTAGCAGGCTCCATGTGAACTCAGCAGCTCTTGGATCTACCTGGCTTCGTGTTTCTATTCTCACTCTTTGGAACATTTTTTTTCAGCATTGCAAAGATCTCCTGCACTTTCAGAGGAACCTGCTTTCCCCTCTGGGTCTGTTCACTTGATAAGAAGTGCTGAATCAGAGAAACATCAAGCAAATCCACTGTGGGAAAATGAAGGGAGAAATGAATGAGGATTCCTGCATTTCAGTGAATGAAAGCTCAACATTTTTTCACTACAAGTACCTAGCTAAGACAAGTCTGTAAAATGAAGTCTAAAGCAATATGCAATATGAAGAGGAAACAATCTGGGAAAGGTCTTGTGGGGTTTATGGATCTAGCAAAACTTGTGATACAAAGACAGAACAGCTCAACTTAAATTCTCTGGATATGATTTAGGGAGAGATAGGAAGGGAAGAAACCAGCACAACTACCTGCATCCAAATTATAGAACTAACTGCCATTCAATGTGTAGGCATAGCATAAAGCTACACACCATTCAGTACTTCAGAAAAAGACTCACTGGGAAAAGTGTGAAAACAATTTATGCATTGATGTAAGCTATCTCCTCACACACAAATACAAAGAGAAGGGTGGCACTGTGGCCAAGAAAGGGACAAACAAGCTGTTTTATGAATATGCCATGGAAGAAACTATTATCCAGTGGGAAAAGAAAGTTATGGCTTCTTAAGGCCACATTTAGTACTGCAGATGAACGATCAATGAGAATTAACATTGAAAGAGAAAGATTGTAGCAGGTTGTAGATTGCTGAAGAAGCAGAGAACTGAGATTAGGCTGAGAGCTAGTATTACTCAGCCTGGAGAAGAGAAGGCTCCAGAGAGACCTTAGAGTAGTCTTCCAGTACCTGAAAAGGGCCTGTGAGAAAGCTGGGAAGGGACCTTTTACAAGGGCTTGTAGTGATATGACAAAAGGGAATGGATTGAAGTTTGAAGAGACCAGATTTAGACTAGACAGTAGGAAAAAAATCTTTACAGTAAGGCTGATAAGACACTGGGACAGGTTGCCCAGGGAGGTTATGGATGCCTTTCTCACTGGAGCTGTTCAAAGTCAAGATGGATGAGGCTTTGAGCATCCTGGTCTAGTGGAAAGTGTCCATGCCAGTGCTAGGGGGGTTGGATCTTTAAGATACCTTCCAACCCAAACCATTCTATGAATCCATGATTATGGCCTTTCCACCATGGGTGGGAAAAATATCAGTGTGAGACACTGGTGAATCTCAGTCTGTAAACCCATGTATAATCCTGGCCACCAGTGCTCAATGAGGAGCCAAATAACTGGAGTAGATGCTATGGGTGCCTAGAGGAGACATGGAGGACTAGGTAACAGAGCTAATGAAAAACAGTATTGCAGAATCACAGAATATTAGAGGTTGGAAGGGACCTCCAGAGATCATCAAGTCCAATTCCCTTGCCAAAGCAGGATTACTTAGGGCACTCCACACATGAATGCATCTAGGCGGGTTTTGAAAGTCTCCAGAGGAGACTCCATGACCTTTTGGGGCACCTTGCTCCATCACTCTCACTGTAAAGAAATTTCTCCTCATGTTGAGGTGAAATCTTCTATGTTCAAGTTTATACTTGTTGCTCTTTGTCTTACTGCTGCGGACTCATAGCTGTGTGAATAGCTTCTTCTGTACTGTGACATGGCCAAGGCCTACAAACAAGTCATCTTTTTCGTGCTACCCTGAAGGCCTCACTTGAAATGTTGCACATTTTCAGTAACAGATTGTTTAAGGTGAAAAAAATCAGGATTTACATGTATTTTAGCTCAATATGGAATTTATAGCCAGTAATTTCAAAATAAACCAGATGCTCAGGGCTTTGTTCCTGAAGTTTCTACTTGTACAGAATTCTTACTCGCTTCAAAGACAGGGAGAATGAGTGCTAGCTAGGGGTTTTCTGGTCTATTATATTTTGGGTTGTTCTTATTAATACTTACAGTGTTAAAAACATTGCATGTCAATGCATTTTTCATAATACACAATTATTTCCAATAAATCAGTTCCTAATAAACACATAAGAATTTGGCATGCAATAATAATAGATAATGCAATAATAATAGATATAATAGTGATAGATACAATAGTAACCATAATAATAATCTGCAGATAAAGATTCATAATGCCCAGTGGTGTCTACACAGCAGCATTACAGATTATAATAATTTTATTCTCCTGTGTCTTTTGAATTCTACTGATGTATTTCTACTGACATTCCAAAAGGGGAAAAAAAAACCCAGTTTGTATATGAAGCACTCTCTAGCTCTTGTCTATTCATAATGCTTTCTGAGATTCTCAGGTGGAAAATGGGAGAGAAAAGTAGCATAATAACTCATATTGACAGCAACGTAATTTTTTTACAGATCCTCCTCCCAATCAAAGCACAGAATTCTCTTCAGCTACTAACATTGGCAGACTTTGTACTGAGCGTAGTTTCAGGGTTGTTCTGTAGATGGAGCTCTGAACACCATTGAAAGCCTTTGTGTGAAGAAAGCAAACACATTACGAAGGAGAAGAAGAAAGTAGAAGGAAGAAGAAGGAAGAAGAAGGAAGAAGAAGGAAGAAGAAGGAAGAAGAAGGAAGAAGAAGGAAGAAGGCGGAAGAAGGCGGAAGAAGGCGGAAGAAGGCGGAAGAAGGCGGAAGAAGGCGGAAGAAGGCGGAAGAAGGCGGAAGAAGGCGGAAGAAGAAGAAAGAAGAGGAAAGAAGAGGAAAGAAGAAGAAAGAAGAAGAAAGAAGAAGGAAGAAGAAGGAAGAAGAAGAAGGAAGAAGATAACCAGATCAAAATAGCCAAATTTGGTCTTTATGAAACCCCACAATATTCTGAGGGCAATCTTTTACAAATTAGTAGGAGAAATGAAAACTCTTTTTGTTCTTTACAATAATTTTGTGGGGGAAATGGCCTTCTTATGACCAGTGATATGACAAGCCATAAAAAAAAGTATTTAACATAGAGAGCACACCTGCTCCTTTGTGAATCACAGATCAGACAAAAAGGAAATGCACTGTGCATACTTTTAGTCAAGATCACCAGAAAATAATATCTCTTCAGGCAAGAGTATCTTGATAAGAGAGACTTTTCTACAGAGAACAGTTTGTCAGTCAGCACAACAGGGTTATTGTTTTGGACACATTTCAAGTATTAAACAAATTTTCTGATAAGATCAACATCTGAGACTCTTACAGAAGATCATCAGCAATTGAATAGAGCAACTGACTTTTGACATCTCTGCTTAGTAATCCCACTCAAGATGCGTGACTAAATCTTGTACTCTTACATGATGTCAGTTCCTTTCAGATCACTAAAGGATGTTTTCCTGAGTGGGAAGTAAGGGCTTCTGAACATGACCTATACCTCATACTTTACACAGATATCTAGAACTTTAAAACAAACAAACAAAAAAAGGCTTACTCACAAAACCTTAGAAACTAGAAGGGGATTTATCAGTTATCCTCCTGTCTTCACATACTTTTCCTCCCTGTACTTCATAGAGGAAGTGTTACTCACTCTTGATTAAGGTCTAAGATAGGCAACAAATGTCCATAACCAAGTAGATATAACCCATAAAATGCTACCTGTTTAATGCAGCAAACAGCCAATCTGTGTTCAATGGCTTCCCACAAATGTATCAGACTAATGCTAATAGTTAGCAAATTACAGGCTCTGCTGGTTCCCAGATGCTGCCTAAGATCCAGAAATAAGCCAGTATCTGCTATACCATCTGTTTAGTCCCAGTCTTGTCATACTGTATTTTGTGATATTATTTGGAGATGTAGTGTAGCATGTCACACAATGTGAAAAATTAGTTTTGACTTCTATGTATCATCAGTTCTTTTTTTCTTCAGTAAACTGATCCAAAGCTCTTTTCAAAGTAACAGAAAAACTCCCACAGCTTTCAGTAGGCTATGGATTAAATTCCAAGTGCTTATTTTCAAATACAAATGCTAGAAACATACACATGATCCAACTCAAAACACCCTCCATGTGCAAGATGACTTTCTAAGTGGAGGGAATCTGTTTTAGTAGCCATCTGCTACTCATTTCACGTCCATTCTTACAGACAAAATGTTGCCTCAAAGCAGGGCATTCTGTGCCTTTCAAGAGCAGTTCCAGATTTAACTTGAGAGAGCACACACGTACAACAGAGGACAAAGAAAAATATACCAAAAAAACCCCACAAAAAATATTTTAGGATTGTTTTTTATGACAAGCTATTTATCACAGTATCACAGTATTATCAGGATTGGAAGAGACCTCACAGATCATCAAGTCCAACCCTTTACCACAGAGCTCAAGGCTGATCCCTGAGGGACACCACTAGTGACTGGCCGCCAGCTGGATGTGGCACCATTCACCACCACTCTCTGGGTCCGGCCCTCCAGCCAGTTCCTAACCCAACACAGAGTGTTGCCATCCAAGCCGCGGGCTACAGCTTAGGGGCTGTAAACATTCATTCCTCATAAGTCACTTGCAAGTTCTGCATTTTGTGCTACATGTAATATAGCACATAAAGTGTTTGCTATGGTTTTGCACTCATAAAGGGAAGGTATGGCCATTCCTCATGCCTATTAGAGAATATGTGAAAAAAAAAAAGTATCACTTATTATCAATTAGGAAGGTGGCCCCTGTACACTTGACCATTCCACAAGCCAAGGAGATGGTGGCATGAAAAGTGCCAGGAGAGATACAAAAATAAAAACAGGAGATGACAGCTGTGTGATTTGTCATTTATGTGCTACAGCACGAGATTCTGAAGGTGGCATGACTTCATTACAACTCAGTAGTTTCTATTCAGACAGACACAGAAGATGTCAAGACACATCTCTTGAGAAAAGTTGGGGAAAAATGAGAAAAAATTCTTACCCTGCAAGTCTGGAGCCATTTGAAATGAACAGATGGCATTAGGCGTTCTATAATGAAACAAGCCAAAGTGTAAAAGCACGTTTTCTAGACAGAGCTATATCAAATCATTCAGAACAAACCTTTTCATCTGAACAATTTACTGGATGCATTTCAGAAATGCAATTAGAAAAAAAATACACAAAACAACATAATAGTGCAGAGAAAGTCCAGAAAATTGTGTGCTCTATGCTCAGGATAAAGCAGAAGCAATTCTAGCAGCTACAAAAGGGTAAAACCAGTTCCCAGAACAGTTTCAAATAGAGGAAATGAGATCTTTCACTACTGACTCCAGTGTTTACATACAGGATTGCTACACAGTTCGCAGGGTATAATCTTGGGTCAGAGAGGACATACATTTACATGGGATGCTTTCCCAGATTTATTGATTGCAATTGCTCAGAAGTCTGTTTTCTAAAATTTTCAAACAGAACTAAAGTTTTCAGTTTTTCTTTTTGAGCTGAGAAGGCAGGCAAAAAGGAAGCATAACCATGAACTGATTTCCCTACACAATCCTGAAAGCAAAAGTAATTATATCCCTGATAACAACAGAAACTAAATGTCTCCCCTCAGGATTTACTTCATTAATGCTCTGACAACATATTTTTTAACATAAAATCAAATTATTAATATGAATAAATATTAATCCAGTATATTAACAATCTTTTGACTAATGTTACAGTTCAAAAGCACTAGGCATAACAGATGTGTCCAGAGAAGGGCAACAAAGCTGGTGAGGGGCCTGGAGCACAAATCCTATGAGGAGAGGCTGAGGGAGCTGGGGTTGTTTAGCCTGGAGAAGAGGAGGCTCAGGGGTGATCTTATTACTGTCTACAACTACCTGAAGGGGCATTGTAGCCAGGTGGGGGGTGTCCTCTTCTCCCAGGCAACCAGCAATAGAACAAGGGGACACAGTCTCAAGTTGTGCCAGGGAAAGTATAGGCTGGATATTAGGAAGAAGTTCTTCCCAGAGAGAGTGATTTCCCATTGGAATGGGCTGCCCAGGGAGGTGGTGGAGGCACCATCCCTGGGGGTCTTCAAGAAAAGCCTGGATGAGGCACTTAGTGCCATGGTCTAGTTGATTGGTTAGGGCTGGGTGCTAGGTTGGACTGGATGATCTTGGAGGTCTCTTCCAACCTGGTTGATTCTATGATTCTATGATTCTATGTAAGTTACACAGGACTCCAAAGGCTACAGACATGGCTTATCTTGGGGGAAAAAGGGAAATTTGCTAGAATAAATAAAAGCTAAAGAGTTTAAAACTAGCTAAAACTTTAAAAATAAATTTGGTATCTGAATTTACCCAAATATTCACTTTAATATCAGTGAGCATTATCAACCAATTCTCATAAAAATGACAGAATAATGGCAAATTATGAGCCATAAAGATTCAGTGATCTATAATGTACCTTAAATATCCTTTTCACCATTTTAAATGGTGAAAGCTGCAACTTCGTATTTCAGTCTCTTAATAAATACAGATTTGCTTTAATAACTTCTTCAATAAAGATTATAATGCCAAGGTCTTCCTTTGGAGGAAATATCACTATGTTACTTTTTCACTGTTCTTCCATTTTCTTCCTTACTCAGGTTTAGAGTTTGGACTTAACCCTGGGTTCTGCAAGACTGCAGTTCTTCCCAACATTTATACAGGCATGAAATTTCGCTTACACAAATTACTCCACTCCTAAAACAGTGGATTAGGATATGCCTCTGTGTAGCTTGACAGAAAAGTCAATGTACAGTAATCAGTGAAATCTGAAGATTCTAAGCAATTACTTAAATAGAAGTGCTTAATGAAAACTACATATAGCAACCAAAAAGACAGACTTAAAAAAGAGCTTACCTTGTGTTTTCTTCCTTTTTTTTTCCTCTCTCCTCACTAAAGGTAAATACAATGAAGCAACAGGATGAATGTAAAAAAACACAGGTTAAGCTCACTTAAATTAGAACTCATTACTATTTGCTCACTCAAATAAGAACAGATACACTGTCTTATACAACATGAATTATCCTAGTAGCATTTGACACTTACTGTAAGATGACAAGCTCTCTATTCAGTACAGTGCAATGTCTAACCTTCAAATTACCCATATGTCTAAATACAGTATTCTCTTGTACTAGGGTACTCTGAAAGTTAAGTGTCTTTATGTGTTTTATCAAACTAGCTGTAATTGTGCAATAGCATAATATCATACCCAGGAATTCTCTCCTCAAAAAGTTATGAAGGGCATTATCAACACATGTAAAGTCTATGTTTTCATATGCAAAACTCCATGGAAAGTTCAGATCTTGACTGCAGTAGGAGTGCTTGGTTGAAATTAATTGATCTGCTTCACAGTTAGCACATCTAATTTGTAATGAAGGTAACACGAAAGTAGCAGTAGCTGCTTGCCATCAAGTCTGAACTAACTTTTCATTGATACGCTATTTCAGTGTGCTGTATTTAAGTTACATGTGCCCTTTATTAACAATTAAAACACTTCCATGAAACAAACATATTTAAAATTAATTCTGATTGTACAGGAAATATTTTTAATAGTTATAAACCCTGATCCCATTAACACAAATATTTTTATGTAGAGAAGTAGCCTTATTCTTGAGTCCTATTGGAATGCTCAAGAAAAGTAGCTTGTCTGATTATGCACACATATTTTGTTTGCCTATACAGATTCTCAGAATATGTACTTTAGCAAATGAAATGCAATTTTAAACATTCTGTAAAAGTAAGTTAAAGCACAAAGAAAAACAAACCAGATCAAGTAAGGCAGAAATACCCAAGCAGATCAGCTGACTTCATCACAGAAGCCTGCCTTCTTCTGAAATCAGACATGTCATCAATATTTTAAATATGCATAGAATAAACTACAATTACTTTTGTTTCACGTGAAGGGTGAAAACATTCTTTATTGCATTCAAAGGCTGACATTATTGCCTCCTCTAAAACACTGTAACCATGCTTACCTTTCTCTCAGCTACTGACTAAAGTCCTAGAAGTTGGATGACACCGTCAGAGAAGCCCAGTATTTTTACAGCACTTACAAGTTGACTTCAAGACACAGTTCTAAAGGTTTTGCTTTTAAATGAATGCTGTGCACAACAAATGCCTGGCAAAGGCCCAGATCAAAGTATCAGGTAATTGTGTAGGCAGTCAAAACAGAGAACACTAATTAATTAGTAATAAATATCCTGAATTTTTAAAGATAAAAATGCTTTGATCTTTGTTTCAAAGCAACTTTTCCATATGGTTGGAGTGAAATATTTTTAAATTGAGGGGCCTTTACTAAGCATCTCCCAGTTGCTGAGGAACAGTGTTGCTATAGAGACTGAATTTGAGGTGAAAGCTGGCACAATAATGCAGAAAGCACAGTCTGGTGTAAGAAACAGTTGGTGCAACTACACAAAAAGAAAAAATAGTAAATCCTAGTGGTAACAACCTAGAATAGCCTATTTAATTTTACACAGTCTCCATCTTTTAAGGCACCAAAAACATGCAAGTGGAAGTGGTTCCTCAACAATCCCATTTAGATAACAATGTAATTAATGGCATCTTTGACCTAAAACATCTTAGTACCCATGAAACTACTGAAAGAAATAAAAAGCATGGAGACAAAAACGATCTGGACTTCAGAAGAGCAGATTTCAACCTCTTCAGGGACCTCCTTGGCAGGGTGCCATGGGAAAAAAATGGATGAAAGAGTGGCCCAGGAAAGCTGGTCAGTGTTCAAGGATCACCTCCTCCAGGCCCAGGAGCAATGTATCCCAAAAAAGAGGAAGGCAGGTAAGAACGCTAGGAGGCCTGCATAGACGAATAGAGAGCTCCTGGACATGCTGATATGCAAGAAAAGAGCCTACAGAGAGCGGAGGCAAGGACAGGGAACCTGGGACAAATATAAAGACATTGTTCGTGCAAGCAAAGCTCAGGTTAGGAAAGCTAAAGGAGAGCTGGAATTGAATCTGGCTAGGGACATTAAGGGGAACAAGAAGAACTTCTTCAGGTATATTAGTGAGAAAGGGAGGACAAGGGAGAATGTGGGACCCTTCCAGAAGGGAAATGGAGAGCTGATGACAAAGGATATGGATAAGGCTGAGGTGCTCAATGATTTCTTTGCCTCAGTCTTTAATGGCAAGGTCTCTAACCACAATGTCCAAGTCCCAGAGGGCAAAAGTAAGGACTGGGAGAAGGAAGATCTGCTCATTATAATTGAAGATTATGTTCACGAGCACCTAAGGAATCTGAATGTGCACAAGTCCATGGGGCCTGATGAGATCCACCCATGGGTCCTGAGGGAACTGGCAGATGAAGTTGCTAAACCACTGTCCATCATCTTTGTAAGGTCATAGCAGACTGGTGAAGTTCTGCTGACTGGAAAAGGGCAAACATAAAGCCCAGCTTTGAGAAGGAAAAAAAGGATGACCCTGGGAACTATAGAGCAGTCAGTCTCACCTCTGTGCCTGGCAAGATTATGGAGCAGATCCTCCTGAAGGCTCTGCTAAGGCAAATGGGAAACAAAGCAGAGGTGACTGGTGGTAACCAGCAATGGCTTCACCAAGGGCAAATCACGTCTGACAAATTTAGGGGCTTTTTATAATGAAGTCACAGCAAGAATGGACAACAGAAGGGCAACTGACATCATCTACCTGGACCTGAGTAAGGCATTTGACTCTGTCCCACATGACATCCTGGTCACCAGACAGGAAAAACAGGGACTTGATGGGTGGAGCACTGCTAGATAAGGAATTGGCTGGATGGTCGCACAGAGAGAGTGGTGATCAATGGCACAATGTCCACCTGGAGACCAGTGCCAAGAGCTCAGTGCTGGGACCAGTGCTGTTTAACACCTTCGTCAGTGACATGGACAGAGGAATCGAGTGCACCCTCAGCAAGTCTGCAGATAACACCAAGCTGTGTGGCACAGTCAACTTGCTAGGGGGAAGGGATCCATCCAAAGGGACCTGGACAGGCTGGAGAGGTGGGCCCAGGCCAACCTCATGAAATTCAACACGGCCAAGTGTAAGGTCCTGCAGCACCTGGGTTGGCACAATCCCAAGCACATATACAGGCTGGGTGGTGAATGGCTGGACAGCAGTCCTGAGGAAAAGGACCTGGGGGGTCTGGGTTGATGAAAAGCTCAACATGAGCCAGCAGCATGCACATGCAGCCCACACAGCAACTGTGTCCTGGGCTGCTTCAAAAGAAACATGGCCAGCAGAGCAAGGGAGGGGATTCTGCTCCTTTACTCTGCTCATGTCAGACCCCACCTGGAGTACTGTGTGCAGTTCTGGAGACCCCAACACAAGAGGTACATCAAACCATTAGAGCAAGTCCAGAGGAGGGCCATAAGATGTTCAGAGGGCTGGAGCACCTGTGCAATGAGGACAAGCTACAAGAGTGGGGGATCTTCAGCCTGGAGAAGAGAAGGCTTCAAGGAGACTTTATAGTAGCCTTTCAGTATCTGAAGAGGACCTACAGGAAGGCTGGGGAGGGACTGTTTACAAGGTCTTGTAATGACAGAAGGAGGGGTAATGGGTTGAAACTGGAAGAGAGGAGATTGAAACTAGATGTTAAGAAAGGGTTCTTTACAGTAAGGGTGGTGAGACACTGGAACAGGTTGCCCAGGGAGGTTGTGGATGCTTCCTCCCTGGAGGTGTTCGAGGCCAGGTTAGATGAGACCTTGAGTGACCTGTTTTAAGGGGAGGTGTCCCTGCCTATGACGGGTGGTTGGAAGTGGAAGATCTTTGAGGTCCCTTCCAACCAAAACCATTCTATGATTCTATGATCTTGTCACTAAGGAGATGTATGCATTTACATTCTTCTGGTAAAAATCCTATTTTGCTTGAGAATACATATTTTTACACAAGTACTATGTTGCATTACATCTGCAACAAGGCTTTGGAGTTATAAAACTGCTACTCTGTGTGTGACAATTTTCCTTAAAATTGTCATAATACGAACATCTTATACATCAAACAAAATTTTTGAAACAATTTATTAGTCTGAAGAAACAAAATTCTCCAGATTAAGAATGCTACACTCACACTGTTTCTGAAATATTTTTCTGCCTACAGATTTCCAGGATTTTGATGAGGAAAAGCTGTGTAAAAGCTATGACAATATTTAGGCTTTCTTCATAGTTAACTCTTTTGAGCAACTGAAATGTTGTTTGAGTATGGGAATTTTCAGCATTTTCTCCTCCAGACAACTCTGGCTAAAGTGAACCAGTAGGCAAGGTTTCCATCTCTGCAAAAAACACAAAACCAGTAAATATTTTTGCCAGTCTCCTAAAACATTTACATGTGCAAGGAGATAAGCAAGTAATTTTTGTAATACTTCAACAGTACAGCTCCTGACACTAATGTCACAATAGAAGGCCACAACTAAGCAGTTAGCTGCCAGCAATCGAAAGACCCTCTGCTTAGTGTTTAAAGCAGCCTCAAGAAAGCAGCTCTACAGAAAAGCAGGGCCATACAAGTAGAGAGCAGACAGAGCAGAATACTCCTATGTGGGTTAATCAAGTCTGTAGTCTTTTCCTGAGAAAAAAGCATGGAAAACCAAAAAGCTTATGTGCTCACTAAAGACATCTAGTTTCCCCATTCTTTAGCCTGCCTTCGATGCAAAAGAACAGATTATAGTATGGTAAATGATGATATAGAAGTATTGGAAAGTATTTGAAGAAAGGGGAAAAAAAATACAACCAAGGAAAACGCCTGAAGGACATAAAAGCAGAAAGAAATGGCTAGGGAAAACAAAAATTTAACCCATTTTAAAGTTCCTCTGTTCTTTGACAAATCATTCTTCTTTATATTATATAATCTCAAGAGGACTTGAAAAAACAAAATAGGTAGGAAAAGCAGCACAGAAAGACTTGGGAGAATATGTGGGGCTTTTATTCTGCATGGAAAAAGCAGATTGTGGATTCATGGGTTGCCATAGCAGTATCATGTGGCCTATACACTTCCCACATGCTCCTAAATGTTAAGGGATAGTGGAATTGTTCTGTAGACTTTTAGATGAAATTTCTCTTCTCACTATGCATTAAGATAATTAATTATAAACTTCCTGTGTCATTAATAAAATTAAAGGGCTTAATAATACACAATGTAGGGACCTCTAAGAAATCTATCATCTATCATAACTGAAAGAAGTAGCAGATGTGGCTGCCACTTATGGACATTGCCTTACTCTGGAAAGTAACAATATCCCTTTTTCAGCTCACTGCCTGCGTGTCTCAACCTCTTCTTCTGACAGGCTTAGAGGCTAAAGATACCAAATGAACTGTTCAGTACTGCAACAAACAGAAAACTTAGAAATTTGAGTTTCATTTTACAGTATTTCTCCTCTGTTAGAAATTCAACTCATTACTTCCAGATGCTATAGTAAAGAATAGATTAATAAACAAAAAGTAGGCCATATGGTGAAAATACTTTTCTAACAGTAGTTACTTTGGTCAAATAGATTTTATATTTACTAAGAACCTAAGATAAAATGTGTCATGCCAAATGTATTATTTATGCTTGATTTTTATATTCATAAACTGTGAATGACACAACGGAAACATATCAAAAAATGAGGTTGTTACCATGCAGGCTTTCCCTGACCCACACACAGTCAGGATACATCACACAAGCACTTGTTATTGTTATTCCTTCCTGAAGAATTTCATACCCATTACTTAAATTCTCACTTAAAACTTGATGGCATCTTTTATGGTGAGAAAAACACACCTTGAAGTGAATACTTTTTACTAGTGATGCATTTCTTCTATTTTCTTTAGAGCAATTTGCTTTTCCTGAATGAAAAAAAAAAACAAATAAAAAAGGCAGTTTGAGTATCATCCATTCTTTTCATCTACTGTAATTTCTAGCACAATTTATGATATGTTAAAGTAAAATAGTCCTCATATGTTATGGGCTGAAGATCACAACATCCAATTGAAGCTAGAATATGGAATTTGAGCTCAGTCTTTTTAGAATTTTAATATTTAATCAAATTAAATTATTCTTTTCTAAGTGAACAAGTAGTTCATGATGAAATTACTGCTCACTGACTCCGTATTTTCTGAAAAATCTCTAATTCCAGTAAAATCTGGCCCTGATTCATACTGAATCACAGCCACAAAGATCCAAAAAAACATGTCTCCTGGCATAGTAGTCTGAATCACAAGCCAAATCAACATTAGCAGCACAGAACGCAGAAACAGTAAATTAATATTATTTCTATTTGGCACAAAGCCTGCAAAACTTGGGATGCAAATTCCATGCTTACATAGGTAAATTTATTTTATCAGCTCCTCCTTGGGCAGCAGAACAGTCATCTGTTCATTTCAATATATAAGTAATACCTTACATTTATCAATATCTGGTATTTATCACATATAAGGGCATGTGTGCAGATTGCCCATCTATGGCTGTACAGCTAACACTTGGAGCAAAGGTCTCAGCATTCAAAGCTATATTGCAACGAACCCATAGGTGGCAGAATGGGCATACTACTAAATACAAGAAATCATCACCTGAATCAGCTCATGGGCTAAACGGCGCAGAACTTCTTGGGTTGTTTCAACGATTTCTAATTCTGTCATGACTTCCCAGCTACCATTCTGGAACCTCACTGGCATAGAAAAGACAATTCCTTCAGGAACACAAAACTGACCTGAAGTAGTGGGAAAAAAAACCTCTTAATATTACCCAAACACATTATTTCTGATTAAAAACACATCCTTACCAGTGTCAAGATTAGTCATACAGGCTTGCGAAAAATCAGCAACTGCAAGATCCTAGTATAAATGTGGACTGGATTTTTTCAGTGTAGGGTTCAAAGACAAAAGAGTTCTCCTTTCACTGTAACTTTGTATTTTAGTTAAATGTACATGACTGAGTTGGAAAGCACCTTTGAAAGTCATGGGGCTTCTACCACCTCACTTGGCAACCTGTTCCAGCATTCCATCACCATCACGGTAAAAAACTTCTTTTTATGTAGTCTAAATTTTCCTCTCTTTTAGCTTAAAACCATTGCTTCTTGTTGTATGACAACAGGTCCCCATCAAGCACTGGAAGGCTGCAATAAGGTCTCCCCAGAGCTTTCCCTTTTCCAGGATGACCAATCCTAACATTCTCAGTCTTTCTTCACAGCAGAAGTGCTCCAGCCCTTAGATTGTATTTATGGCCTTCCTATGGACCTGTGCCAGCAGGTCCATATCTTTCCTATGCTGTAACAGAAATGGTGTAACAATTTCATGTATTAAAATAAATGTCTGTTGTGACATATTTTGTGTATTGGTCCATGTAACTACACAAGAACAGGTTTTCATTGCTTAGGCTCTAAGAACTATGGTTACAGAATCACAAAATTAACAAGGTTGGAAAAGACCTCTAAGATCATAGAGTCCAACTTATCACCTAACCCTTCTAATTAACTAAACCATGGCACTAAGTGCCTCATCCAGCCTCCTCTTAAACACCTCCAGGGATGGTGACTCCACTACCTCCCCGGGCAACCCGTTCCAATGGCCAAACACTCTGTCTGTGAAGAACTTCTTCCTAATGTCCTTGCATGCAACATATATACCAGAAAAGTATTTAAACTAAGAGACTCTGCAACAAGATAATGTTAATCTAAGAGATGCTTGTAAGAAATGATTATCAAATCACAAGCTCTGGAAAGTAAAATTTCTTAGATTTGGAGGTTTTTATGCTGAAAAAAATCCCTCAGCCTCACACTATATCCTGATGTGGTTTACCTGTTTATATTTAAAATCCAGAATTAAAAATAATGTTCTAAGTCCTGAGGAAAGCTACAAAAGAGTAAGTGACAAAACTAGACTTACCTGTAGTAAGTACTCCCACAGAAATGATCTCCCCAGGAGGAGAGCCATGATACCAGTATCTCAGTACAGTGGCTACTGCATGAGCAGGCAACATTCCTACATAGCGGCTGACCCTAGAAGTCAGGGAGCTCTGTGCAGACTGAAGTTCTGAATGGACCCATTCACTACATACAAAAAAGAAGGGTGGAGGAAGAGAAGAAAATAAAAGGTGACTATAGGCAGAGTAATTTTTTAGAGGAAAAAAAAAAGAAACCTGAAGGAAGAAAACAGTCAAAATCAAACTTCACTGTTAAACGCAAGGCACTTAGAGACCGAAAATATACAATCTAACAAAAAATGGTTCAAAAGGTAGCAATAAAGTGCCATCTATGAAAGTTATTTACTCAAGTTGTAATCTGTGTTATTATTAATGATAATATCATTATGAATTACCATTTTATGTAAAAGTCAGACATGAACCATAATTTCTCTGTGCTTATCACAGCACAAGGGCAGGATAAAAACGAATGTCTGCTGTCCAGTAAATGCTAGGTTTAGACCAGAGTGGGAGTCAGTATAGTCAGGTATGATGAAATGCCACATCTGCTGCCCTCTCACTGCACTCATACTTTCTCTTCCCACAAGAGGTTATCCAGCTGCCTGGTATCATTTTTAATAGCAGTTAACACATTGTCTGTTTTGAGCAACTGACTACATTAGCGTGTTCAGACCATATGTTCAATGGGAATATAGGTACTTCAAGACGCAGATATGTTTAGTATTATTTCAAAGTTTCTTCATGCATACTAGACATCTAAGCCATTACCCAAACTTCCACTAGTTCTTATAAGCTGCTTGTAATATAATAGAAGAGAAACATACTTAGTATGGTGGAAAATATAGTTACAAACAGTGTTGGCAGGAGAGCGAGAACTACATGTAGCACTAGGAATTACTCAACTTCTTTTCCAGAGTACTTCATCTTGAGTTTTCCTTTAAGTATAGAGCTGGTCACTAAAGACAAATCCTGAAAAAAACCTCTCTTGATATTTATTACACATTTCAGACAAACGTGGACTAAAAGCAGTTATTTAGCTTTACTTAAAAAAAAAAGATTTGTAGTGTACCTATCATAAATCATATTCAACAAAGGACGTGGAAAATCATCTGGGCCCCAAATAGCACAATCGTATCCATAAAGTTTTGCATGTGACAAATCAATGTAGTTGTGGCCAGTAATATTGCCCCAAACAATTACATTTTTAACACCTGTAACAGAGGAAAATACAGAGATTAATGAAGAGATAGATACATATTTTCACAATGTAGGCTGGACTAGATGTCCTTCAGAAATGCCCTTCATGATGAATTATTCTTTCCCTTCATGATGAATTATTTCCTTGATAGCAGGAATGGTTTGATCTGAAAAAATGCAGCAGGTTTCTTCATAACATACAAAACTTAATCACAATCTGAAAATCAAACTATCACGTTATTGTACAAAATAGACAAAACTTAGTAAAGACTTCTATGTCAAAACCCAAACCAAATCGTATTGCACAAATACAATCTGTACATGCATACATAGAATGCCTAACAGTAAAGAATCATTTAGAAAAAATCCCAAACTATCTGCTTTGGTGCAAAAGAAATTTCTCAAATAACCTGCTGATAGTCTATTTAGCCTATTACCTTACATTTAAAAAATATTTATAATTGCAAATACACACACCCCTAGACTTGTCATTGAAGACCATTTCCTACTTCTCCAATGCTGAAAGAATCCTGGCACTGAGCAGACCACCTTTTGCCATGCAGCACAGAACCATGAAAACATAACCAAGCTGTAACAACTAACCTGAGGAAAAAAACTAATTAACCCTGAATAACACTACAACACAGTTCTACTGTACTCTCGTTATCTGCACAGCAGTATGTTGCTATGTTAATTCACAGATAGTTTGTGTGTCTCCATTATAACAGTGAACTGCAAATTGCAAAAGCACTCTTGCAACTTTAAGTCTTTGACCCACAACACAGCTCAGTGCTTTTTAGCATAGTTCCAGCACAAACACACCTTAAAGGCAGGGCTGAGTCTCCAAGCATTAACAAAAGAACTGATATTCATGGAATCAGGCACACACCCAGCGACTGGCTAGCACAGAGAATGGTAGCACCTCCTAGTCACACATTCTGTACAGCCATTCCGTTTAGTGAGTGCACTGCTATGGCTGCATTTCTGCACACAGGTCAACTGTGTTCTGCAATTATATACGTGCTCTCAAAGGTATCCATCCACTGAATTCCCCAAATGCAGAACACATAAATATTCACCTGCTGTGTTCATATTCAGCTTTCTGGCTAGCATGGCTTTGGCCACACTTTCCCAGGATGTTGCAACGGCAATGACATTCTCAGGTTTAATTGATGGGCCGTATGTCATGATCAGCATTGCCTTAAGGTTCACAAATTTTTTTCCTGATGAAATTACTCTGACCTCACTCCTGGCATTCCTCTCAATCTGAGGAGCGTAGACTTGGCAAATCTCACTCACTTCTCTAATGCAGTTCTCAAGCGATTTGACTTCATGGTTTAAGAGGACATCATCAAGAACAATGACAACATCAGCTTGAACAAAAGCCTCACGTATTTCAGTGTGCACTGAAATACTCCGGAGGAGTGGGAATGCCATGTCTTCAGCTTCCATTACAATACCACAAAGAACTTCCTTAAACTTGTCAGTGTCAAACAAATGGATGCTGATTTCTGTGGTCATCCCAAACACTTCGCCGTTTGCCAACAGAGGGATCAGCTGATAGCAGATTGGAGATGATGCACTGATAAAGAGAAGGATATAGAAGAGTTATAGTTGATGATTAACCACTGCAAGTTTGGAAGTATTATATAAATAAACAGAGCTCTTTTGTAGTTGACTATGTTTAAATAGACCATTAGCTTGATTCCTTTTTTGCTCTTTCTGTCATTTTAACAGGTTAAAAATTAAAATAGTTGGGTCCACCTTTCATTTGAAGTTTTTTTCATCCTATATATGTCAGTTGATACTGTTACATAAAAATTGGTGACTTCAAATATCACTATTTTGTTAAGGTGCTCTATTAGGACTACCAGAAATACAGAAATTTCTAAAGTTAGAATCGCAAGATACTCATACTTACTTCTATATTTCCAAAAACATTTAATGCAGGATAGATGCACTAAAAAATCCCCATCTTAATTTGAAAATACTTCTTCTCTAGGGTAATCTTGGTTCTAAATGTTGCCTGTTTACATTCTTACCTTGAACTGGTGTAAAACATGACAAAAGAAGAAATAATTTCTAAATTATATACTGCATGTTCATAATGAGGGGGGCAGAATCCAATTCAAATCAGCAAATTACAGGGATTCACGTGTGACTTCAGATAGTTATGACTGTTATACATGACAGGAAAAGTGCATTCTCCTGAAGCTTAATGAAACTTCAAGGATGTTGAGTTTGCTCTTACCTCGTGATCCAGATCTGCAAAGGCTTGACAAGATTTTTAATCTCTTCCTCCTCTTTCTCAATTTCAGCATATGCCTTCAGGTTCTCCTCAGCAATCTCTAACATTTCCTCATTCGATGTCACTGAGGTGATGCCATAATAGCGCTAAGAAAAAAAGGACGGTCTCTAATCAAATGACAAGCCAAACAGCCAGGAAACACTAGAAAGGATAGCTTTGTTTCACATTTAGAGGAGGAATAAAGAACAACATTATTATAATGGGAAGTAAAATATGGATTTACAGTATTACAGGCAGCTCACTACCTGAGCGTGTTCCAGAAAATCATTAACTCCTCCTAGAAGCCGACCCTTTCCTCCTCGGTCCAACAGTTCTCTCCAAATGATAGGAGACTCTCTGTGTTCCCATCCGTTCATTTCACAGATGTCATGAAGCCACTGCTAATGTAAACATCCCCACCAGAAGGTTTTAGTACTTCTTCACATTTGATAACATAGATACTACAGCTGTAAACATTCTTAATTTTTAATTTCAATACATAATTGCAAAGTGCTTCACAATTTACATACCGATACGTACAAAAGCAAGGCATGGTGATACTGTAGAACCTCAGCAAGTGAGCAAAAGGTTCTCATTCTGCTTGAGTTTACTGCTGCCAATTTGCTGTTGTTTTTAGTGTCACAGTGCTGTGAAACAGTGAGTAATCTGAGGCTTCCTATTTAGCAGCAGAAGATAAGTAAATTGCAGAGGCTAACTGCTGTACACTTACCTGTTCAAGTTACATGGTTGAGGTGTTAAGCTAAATATATGAGGTGATAAACATCATAGTATTATGTCATGAATATTGTAATTTTTCAGCTCTTTATAGGGACTACAATGTAGACATGACATGTCTATAGCAAGAGTTCTCAGAAAGGCCTACCCACATTGTAAACAAATAAGTGAGATTTAATTTCATACTTCCATTGTAATTCAAAGCCCTTGAATGCCAGAAATGCTGTTGATGATTAACAACGCTGAAGACATATGCAATCACAGTGTGCAAAAGCTCTATAGGCTGAGCAGCCACTTATACTTAATAAAGAAAAAAAACAACTTCTTAGAATGGCATGCATTTTGTGCCCTTTGTCTGTGCTAAGACTCTTGAGAATGCCAGCCTTTCAGATTCAAACTTTTCCTCTGGCTACCTCTCATGGCCAAAGTTGCTTCTGCAGCACCTCTACTCAGATATCAAAATGCTGGTATCAGAAAAAGAGACACACTAAAGATGAGCATATTCGTTTCTTAGCAAAGCACAGAAGCATCTTTCAACGACTTGACTTACTATCCCTTACCTCCCATTTGTCAGGGTGCTGAAGAATCTTGTGAACCCTGAAGTCTGGCAAGTTAGCCTGGAGATAGTCAGCCAGGAGCTCAGCTTTGGCATAGTAAGGGCAGTTTGCCTTACCTGTGAAGGCAAGTGCCAACATCACACGTTGAAGATGTTGTGACATTAACTGATAAGGGCTCAATAGCAAAACCTTTTTTCAATTGTCCCAGTTAAAAAAAAAACACAAAACAAAAAACACTAAAACCAACAACAACAACAAAAGATAAGGTCTTACGAGTTATCAGAAAGTTAACAGAAGTGTGTAAGTCAGCAACAAAAAGAGAAATTCAGAGGCTGAATAGTTTCTTCAACAATCGCTGAGAGGGCTGAGAAGGTTACCCCTCCCCAGGGACAGCAGCAGAGGCAGAAGCCTCACGACAGGGCGCGGGGCCAAAGCCGACTCGAGAACGGCCGAGGCGTGTGCCCTACAGACGCCGCTTTCAACGAGAAGACTAAAATAACGTCACTCTACGGAGCCTGCAGAGACAAAGGGCGGCCCCGGGCACAGTCCAGCTGCCGCCGCCGCCTGTCTCCCGCTCTGTACCGGCACCCGCAGCCCTGCCTCGCCTCACCGGCCAGCACGAACTTGGCCATGCGCCCCGCGCCGCTCACGCCGCCGCCGAGGCGTCGCGCAGCAACCGCCGCGCGCAGCAGCCGTTTGTCCCTCGGCCCGCGCCGTCCTTCTCGCGAGGCCTGCTGGGGGCGCGCGGGGAGTCGGGCTGGGTGTCATGGCGCGGCCGCTCGCAAGGTAACGGTCGCCGCGCGGCGCGGTCTGGTGTGCGGAGCGTCCGTCCCGCCCCGGCCCCGCGGAGGGGGCAGCGGCCGGCCCGAGGAGAGCCCCCGCTGCTGGGTCCCGGTGTTCAGAGCCGGTGCAGAGCCGCACAAAGATCTCTCCCCTTGACACCAGACCGCGGGCCTAAGCCCCCACTGCTGCCGTACCACCCTGGCCAGCGTTCAGCGCCTGCAGAGAGTGAGCCCGGATCAGAGAGGCTTTTGCCCAGCCTGATGCTCCGGCCCTGGGAGTAGCTAAACCATCATTTTAATTTGTTTTAACTACTAAGCGATTTAACGTACTTTTTCCGGGGACTTTTTCTACTCGTAGCAACGACATCCATCCTTGAGTTTGCGTTCCAAATCTGTTAATATTAACAAAAAATGAATAATAAAATGAGTTATTTGTTAAATACTGTCAGATGGGTGCATAGATGGAGATCTCTGCGCCCTCCCCAGCCTTCATCCACAGCAAGAAAACACAGTTTCTGGATTGGCAGGCACAGGGATCCCCTGGAGAATGTGAACTTCAGGAAATTATTTTTAAATGTTTTTCCGTCTTTGCATGGGTCATCTCTTCGATGTCTATCTCAAAAACCAGATGTTTTTAGCACAGGTGCTAAAATGCAACCAGAGAAGAGTACAGAGGCCTTGGTGAGTGAGCAACCTCCCCAGACCTCCATGGAACTCGAAAAGTTTGATGATTCTGGGAACGTCAAAGTGAAACATGTAACAGGTCATAGTGAACTGTTCTTCAATAGTCTTCAGAAATGTACCTGCCCTTGCGATGTGCTGGACTTGGCTTCAGAGTCTGCTGTTTCCACTAAGCATTTCACAAACTGTTTAACAACAGTATGGAGGCTCTACAGAAACCTGTCTGATGACCAGCAGCGGTATGAGAAGCAGCTGATTTTTGAGCACCCAGCTTTTCCTCGGCTTTGCCAGCAGCTGCTTCAGAACTCAAGAAGGTTGGCACGGAATGACTTAGTGTTCAGTCTGCATGCTGTGGTTAACCTAGGTGTTCCTCAAAACACCCTTTTAGTCCAGACTTTGTTGAGAGTGTGCCAAGTAAGTATCAGAATCCCTCTTCTCCTAAGTTCTCCAAGTGGGTTGAAACCTTGGGGCTAATTCTGGAAGGCTGTGCAACATCAGAGAGGATTGGGTTATGTCATGGGTTTAGTCTGATGTTCCGTGGAAACAAGGCTCCCGTAGTTTATGTATTTTGAATTTTCTTGGGTTTGGAGACCATTGCCTAATTTCAGAGAGATTTAACAGAGGGAAGTTGCAAAAGTCATTACCCTTCTCAAATCAGCTAAATTTGACCTTTTATATCAATGCAGAACGAAAGCTTATGAATTAACTTCTGGGGTAAAGAGAAGTCAGCAGGTACAGATTAAGAGTGGTCATTTTTTCTTTTCTGAAACTTTTACTGATCTTAAGTAATCTGACACTGTGAAAACTTTAACAGGAAAGGCTCAATCAACTGGATAACCGATGTCTCTCAGTTTTGGCAACTACTCTTTCAGTGATGGATAAAGACAAGAATGTGAGCGCTCTTCAAGCTGGATTACAGTGAGAAAAAGATATCTTTCCCATGTTCCTTATATTTAAATGTTTGAATATATGTCTTAGAAATCGTGGGGGGGAGGGGGGCTGTCTGATGTCTGTACGCAAAAGATGTACTGTGATTTTAGGACTTCAGTGATCACATGGAATAAGAGCCGTGCAAAACGGTGATTTTTGGTGTTCACAGTTTCAAGCAGAAAGGCTTCCAATGACATAGGGTTATAATCTGCTACGCAGAGGATTAAAATGTTCTGACTTCACCTTTGTGGGCTTTTTGATCTTGGTGTATCCATGCCTATCTTTTGTCCATATGTAGAAAGGAGAGACTTGCTTACTTTGTGAAATATTTACATGGTTCTTGTAAATTGGTGGAAAGGGGGAGATCCATCTACAACTCTTCTCTGTCTTGGTGGCTAGAGCTCTTGCTCATTCTTATGTGCAGGGACAAGTGTCAGCAGTGCACTGCCTTAGAAAGCAACACAATATTTTTGTAGCTGTACAGGTATATTTAAGAGTGATTCAGACATAATATTTACAATATCTCCCTCTGAGACAGAAAGGGAGATGCTGGGAATGCAGAACTCCTTCATCTCATGCTTATGATCCTCAGTGTTGTCATATCTCCTTCTGTTCCTATGTCACTCAGCACAGCTTGTTGGGTTTTTCCCCTCACGTACACTGATTTGTTGTTTGTGTCCTCCCTTGAGTTTCTGGCTGTTTCAGGACACACTGCACATAGATGATTCTGTGATAAAAATCTCTTAATTTATGTTTTACACCCCCTAGAAGCATGTTAATTCCTTGGGGCTCAACAGCACTCACATTTGCACAATCACATGTGCAGTCTGGACAGGTGTCTTGCTGCTAATTTATCAGAAATAACACTCATCTGTCAGGATACCATTAAAAAGCATATAGAAATATTTCCATGCATAAAATATCAGTACAGCAGCTACTTCCTGGAGATGTGAAAAAGGAGATGGGAGAGGAGCACGGAACTACAGTGTTGACTTGGGAATACATTAGTGAGGGAGAGTGGAAGTAACTACCTGTTTCTGTTGAAGTGAGAAAAGATCTATGAAATAGTTGCTCTCTAGTTCAAGGCCTTGTGTGTGTTTCTTCATCAGATTACTAGTGGAGCAGCGCATTCCAACTGTCAGAGACATCTTCATACTGCAAAACCTGATGAAATGCGTGGGAAAATATGCTCCAGTCTTTCTGAAAAAGAAATTAGAGGTAAAATTACTTGGAGAATCATTTTACTTCCACAAAGCCTGTGCTCTTGCGTTGTTTGTAGTTGTGTTTGGCTCTTTGCAGACATTCAAAGAGAAAAATGTAATAGAAAGGTTAATTGCATTTGCTATATGAATTACTGTCCAGCTGTATCTGCAGGAAGAACTGAATTTAGAGGCTCTGAATATCCCACCATGAAAGGGGACAGAAAGGAATAGAGAGGATACAAAAGGAATTCAGGTAGTAAGATAGCAATGCCTTCACCTCTCGTTTGGGTTGACTACATAATATTTTACAGAAACACTTAGCAGCTACTCCCTGATTCCGTTGTCCAGAAGATGGCAGAAAACTTCTTTGTGATGGAGCTGTGTGTAGTAATGGCCTGGATCTAGAGAACTCACCTAGCTCATGTGTTTCTGAAATGTCCCCAGTGGTTGGAGGCAGGCTGTAGGATTTATAGCAGAGTGTGCTGGATTTCATCCCCTTACTTAAAAACAAGTTTGGAAACCTTCCTTCAAACAAAGCCCGGTAGTGTTTTCATCACATATCTGAAGGGCTCAGGTCAAAGTTTGTGATAGCATTCACAAGGAGGTAAAGGAAGATACCACTGATGGGAAACTGGGCGAGAATAGAGTTGTACAGGGGGCTCATGCAACTTATTACATCTAAGTAAATCTTAAAGCCTTGGACAAATTACCACTTCTCTCAGGATGGTGAGAAACCGGGTGGAGATGCGGTAGAATATGGAATTGAGGGCAAAGTAACACTGTCAACTTGTTAACCAAAAGGTGCTGTTTTTAGTATTGTGTAATCTCTGTTGTAGACATGTTTGGCATTTAACCTTTGATTTGCATGCAGTAAAAGTATTGTATTTTAACAGCAAATATACTTTGTAGTCTGATTTTTACTGCCATTTACATCAGCCTGATTCCTGCTTCAGTTGTCTTGTGGCATCACAACTGACTTTATGTGCCTCAGTCCACATTTGTAGCTGGGTGTCTGTATTGAAGATAAGCCACTCAGGTGTGCAGTGGGATCACTTTGAAGGCTTACAGATTTCACATGCAACTAAACCATTAATTTGAGTACTATTAAATCAACTGTGACAGTTATATTTATGCTACTTTTAAAGGCTTGGTAGAAAATATATATTCATAGTCTTTGGAATGAGCTTTACTGAAATGTCTTTCTTTAAAAAAACCCAACATATATGCATAACTTTCCTAGTGACACAGCTCTACAATAGTTGATCTGCTATAACTGACAGTAAAATGAGGTTAGTTACTTTGTGCTTTTGCTGTTTTTCGCTCCTTTTTCATTAATGTAAGCTTGAACAGGAATTTGAGAAAGTTCTGGTAACAATACCTTTGCCATAAAGCAGTGATAATATACTTGAAGAATGAAGGATTTAATAAACTCTAATTCACTTTAGATGGCAGTTTTGAAAGAGATAGACCATCTGACTTTCCCGAATGCTCTGCGTGTGTTCTTGGCTCTTGTTGCAATGAATTATTGTTCCAATCCAATCCTGAATGCCTGCAGTAAAAAGATCCAGGGTAAGAAAAAATATGTTTATTAAATTTCCCTTCCTTATACCACATTCTTCCTGATTATCATCTCATCTCCCTTTTCTGATTTCCTTTAAAACTCAGGAAACGTCTTTGTTTTACAGGATATTATAGCAAATGTGGAGCCATTTGACAAGCAGCAAGACAGAGAGTTACTGATCAATAACAACAGCAAATATCTTCTCTGTGCTTTTCTTAACATTTACTTGAATTACATATTTTTCTTCAGGCAAACTTTAGGAAAAATAATTTAATTCCAGCAAGAAAAATATTTCAGAAAAAGTTGTAAAACTAATCTGAGTTGGAAGTAGATTGGTTGGTGGCTTAGTGTGATTAGAATATATGGTGAGCATAAATTGATTCATATTTAAAATACATACTAGTTTGTGTCTAAAAAACCATTAAGATGGCAAAATATCATTCTTAATAGAAATGACCCAAGAGTGTTTGTACAGCCTTGATTTGTCCTAGTGGTTTATATATCTTAGGACACAGTCTTGAATTACACATAATGGCTTCTCCCATAAGACTTTCACCACACTGAGTACACAGGATAGATGGCGTAGACACAGTGAGCAGCTACTCAGTACTTCTGATTGTTTTTAGTGCATGTTCTTAGGACTTACACAATCCACATCACACAAATGAAGCTCGGGACAAATCGATGAATTTGTGGACAGAAGTGACCCTTATCAGAGGCTGGAGATGAAATAAGGAAGGGCAAGGAGGGGCACATGTTTGGGACCATGCAGCAAGGGAATTACTAAGGAGGTTTTCTGGGTCATCTGCTGTTGCTAGGGGCTCTTAAGAAAAAAAGTAGTCTCCCCTCTCATTTCTGGGCACCTGACCAGAACTGTAATGACTATGTACTTTATAGGTGTTCTTTGAGTTATTTTTTCGCAGCAGCAAGGAAGTGACCCATTGATGATACTAATTTTCTAATTATGCAGCAGAGAGGTTAAGATCAGAATGTCCAGTAATGGGGTTCCATTAACCTGTTTTCTTTAAGAATATTTATCATTGCAAGTCGCTGGCAGAGTTAAAGTCTAGTTTTGATGGATGCCAATCCTGCTGTTGTAACTATGCTCTTCTTTTGCATTCACTCTTTTATAATGTGTCTGCCTCTCATTGCAGCAAACAACGTTCAAGATGTTCAAGGGAGGGCATTGTTCATTACTACTTTATTTCATCTCAGAAGTAGGTCCATTTAGTGTGGCATATGAAGCAGCAGTCGTGTGTGGAGAAGTTGTTCATCTGCACTCTGTCGACATGCTCATATGCCGGGAAGTTACATTCTGGTTCCATGTTTTCCATTTTGTCTTAGACTAATGCTTTAGTGTTTGACAGCCTCTGGTACTTTTTAGACATAGATTCATGCTCTTGGCTTCTTGCTGTTTTGTAAAACCAAATAGGAAACAAAACATAAATTTCATTCATTAGTAGCTTTTGATCCACATCTTTGTTATTCCCTCAGATGAAATGAAGTGGGCAGCCCAGAGGCTCAATCAGTACTGAAGGGGCTAACCAGAGATTTTACATGCAGAATGCAAGGAGGTGCTGAAAAACAAGAATCCTGGAACAGAAGATGTTCCCAGAACACAGTCTTGCTGCTTATTTTGTTAATGTGTCCCCTTTTGATGGTTTATCCCATTACCTTGACCCTGTCTCACTTTTTTCTACCTCTCAGTTTCATGTGCTTTAGCTCATTTGATTTTGCATAGCTAGTCTCAAGCTATTGTGCAGTTCCTTATCTGCCGTCCCTGAGCCAAACCATTCCCACAGTGTCTCCAACTTACAGCTTCCATTGCTTTGTATCATTTGTTCCTTTTTGCTTTTCTGTTACAGAGAACGTTCAAGATGCTTCATTTCGGCAGTTAATTCTCATTCTGGAAGCTTGTTACACTCTCCAGTACCGTAACATAAAACTCTTTTCAGCATTAGCAGAATATGTTAATTCTACTGCTTGCCTGTGGGACAAAAGACAGGTGAGCTTGAGACCAAATAATACAGTGGTACTAGTAGAATATCTGGTGCTTTCCATCTTACCTTTCTTCATGTTTTTGTTTGCTTTTGGAGAACAGATTTTTTAGGAATACCAGTCTGATGAATTTGATACAGTTAAGTTTTAAAACCGCTGTTGTTCTATTTACTGAAGAATAAAGAGATAAAAAATAAAAGGAGTGGTAATAGTTTTTAAAAATTGCTTTCATTACAAATGCCTTTTATGAAGGCACTATATAGGATCCACTTTGCTGGCTTTGTTGTGCTTACAAAACTCTCCTTTCCTTTAGATTATGCATTTTCTCTCTGCCTTCGAGACACTTGCCTTTCAGCCTCGTGAGCTGATGGGGAGTTTTGCTGAGAAGGTGACAGAAGACCCTGAATTCCTCAACTTGAAAAACCTCTTGGTTGTTCTCCGTGTGTATTCACGACTCAACTATGTTCCCAGAGGCCAAAAGCATCTGTAGGTTTTCATTTAGAATGCCTGATAATACATTATGTAGTCATAGAGTAATGTATGGTAACCAGTATTTGATTTCATGTGTGAAAGAGTTCATAATTCTGCTTTATTAATCTGTAAGATAAATTTGCTGTGTCCTTTCATATTTTTTATACATAGTGTTTTTTAAGTTATTGAAAATGAAGACCTTGGTTCTGGACTGGCCAGGCTACTAAATGAGTTGATAGGTAGCTAGCTGAATTCTCAAAAGAAGAATCCAAAGTTGATGTTAGATTACACAACATATGACTATAAATGATAATAAGTATTTCTAACTTGTGTTTTTGTTTGAAATACATATTTTATATAGCTTTACTTGTGTATTTAGATACTTTTCTTCTGCTTTTGGAAAAGGTTTTTTGCGACTCTTGATAGCTGCTTGAATAAGTACCTCCCTCAGATTACCAGAGCAGAACTGCTGAAGGCAGTGTATTCGCTTTGCATCCTAGGATATCTTCCTCATCGTGCACTTGATGAGCTGCTGCAAAAGGACAGCAAGGGTGAACTGATACTGTCAGGTCAGGCCTTACTTCGACATGTTCTTGTGTTAAAAGACGTAGTCTGCCTCCTTAAGGAATTTATTGTAATCACCTTAAAAGTTTAAAAGTTAAGGAATGCAAATGTGACTAATACTAAATTTGAAGTCATCAGGACAAAGCTGATGTAATAACCAATAGCATGCACAGAGCTGTGTCCAGCAGAAGACAAAGACTGAAAAAATGGGCAGGTCCCAGCTACAGACTTAAATACTATAATTAGAAAATGTCTACTTAACAATATATTGAAGATCCTCAATAATATTCAGTGAAAAAATAACAGTGTTTTGATTCCTATACTGAAACCAATTTGCTCTGCCAGAACAGATTATAAATGATAATAAAATAAAAAAACATAGATTCCCAGAATGGTTTGAGTTGGAGAGGACCTTAAAGATAATGTAGTTCCAACTCCCCTGGCATGGGCAGGGACACCTTCCACTAGACCAGATTGCTCAAGGCCTCATTGTGTGCGATGTAATTTTTTTCTTGTATCCTTTTTCAGATGATCTTAACAGAGAACAAAAGGAAATGATGCTTCACTGTGTGAAAACATGTATGGAACTAGACAGCCCTTCCTTCACAAAGGCTGCATTTGTGCCGACTGAGAGTTTCTCCTCTTTAGTCTCTTTTACTCTCACAAAGGCGCAAAAGGCACTGATAGAGCTTCTGGGAGGTGAAGACATGTTTCGGCAAAATGTTCAGCTGCCATATAAATATCACATTGGTATGAAGCCAAATTATTCTTATGCTCTTTTAAATACATAATACTCCAAATAGCAGAGTGGTAATAAATGTGCACGGAGTGCAAGTGATTAAAAGTGTAACACTTTGAAGACAGTCTTTTAATAAATTGTGTCCTCAATTGGGAAATCTACTTTCTAGAATGCTTCTGTTAAAGTATTTAAATCAATTTACTGAAGTTTATGATTGCTCTTTTTTACAAAGCTGCTTTGAACTTTCTTTTAAGTATTGGTGAGCAGATGTTAATTGTACATAAATCCAATATAGCAAACTGTTCTAGAGAGTTAACCTGTTCAGAAACAAAGCCAAACAGCAGCCTTTTTTAGCTTCCTAACTTGTTTCTTCTCTGAAGTTCTGGCTAAGATTTGAGTTTTGTTTTCCTTTGTGAAGTGGTATATGACCTTTGATGGGTGATCATTTGATTACATTTGTTTTCTTTTATATTTTATATACTGTAATTTTTTTTGCCAGCCACCCAGCTTTCCAGTTTTTCCATATTTGTAATTATTGGTAATGACTTTTTTCCTAAATATTCCTAATGAGAGAAAGTTTTACAAGTATGATAGAGTGTGATGAAGACTAGTTCTTTAAAATTATTTCACTCCCATAAGGTTTTATTTACAGTTTCAAGAACAAATATTTTTTTTTTCTGGAGATGTATAAGCTATGGATGTTGATTTTGGTTGCAGAGAGGGGAAAAAAACCCATCAGTAATATGTAAATTACTAGAGAACAGCAATTACAGGCAGAGCAGTGATGGTGTCTGTTAACATTTTTCAGATGAGCTGTTTGAAAACATTTTGAACAACTAATGTTCAGATGGGAACGTTAATTGCAACTTCTTTTGGTGTTAAATGTTTTATTGCTCTGTTTTCAGATTTTGAAATCAGAATGGATTCAGACAGAAAGAAAGTGCTCCCAGTAACTGCGACAGATGTTCATGCTGACTCAAGTGTTCAAAGGTTATCTTTTTTGACAGCATATTTTTTTCTAGCAGGCTAGTTTTATTTGTATGTACTCCATCCAGTTACTTTCATTCACTGTTTTTCAGGAAAAAAGATGTAAATAACAGTTGTTATTTCTACTCACTGAAATATGCAAAAGTTGCCATGCCAGTTCAGAGCAACAACTCATCCAGCTGACAACCTTTTTCTAACAGAGCCTAGAGCTTAGCATTTCAGAAAAAAGAGGAAGGAAACATCAGAGTAATTTCATACTCTTACAGAGAATATAGGTTTTGAAGAATGACTAAAATCCCTTCCAAAAAATTGATACATTATGGATTTAAAGTTACAATTGTTTGTCCAATTAAATATTCAGTTATACTCCCAAGTCTCTAAAATGTGCAGTGATATGACAATTAATTCATCTGCTGAAATACAATTTGAGTAAAAAGAACGATTATTTCTTTGTTTAGGTGATTAATTTAGTCTTCTGAATGACCTCTCAGTAACTGAAGTGGGACACCTATCACTTAATGCTTAAGTAGAATTGGGTAATGCTTAACATTTTTGTACTGGGTCACTGCACAGCAATGTTTGCTTTTTAGGAAAAGGGGAGCTAGTGAATTGTGTGACAGAAAGTCACTGTCAGACTTACAAAGCTTTCGGCTTTCCTTGCCCTTCCAAGTAGGCTTCTGTGGCAAGAAGTAGCTAATTCTGAATACTAACAGATGATGGAAGTAAATGCAGAACCTGTCAGAGTAGAATTTTGAATGCTCTGTTTCCTTTCTCATTGTGGGAGAAGTGGAGGTCTAACATCTTAATTCTGCTGTAGATGTTTTGAGTAGGAGCTGGTACTTGTGTGAAGCTCATGGAAAATAAGAGGGTCTAAATTACTTAATTCTGGAGAATGGGAAAGGATATCAAAATTTGTGCAGTCCTATCATTTAGGCCTACCAAAAAGACATCATCGAATCATTGTCTTAAAAACAATTATTCTGCATTCACACAATGGAATCTTTTCTATGGAATTCTCTTAGTGGAGTTCTCCTTGGTTGTAGGTTGGCTTTTCTCTTTGTTCCTGCATCTGCTTTCTGTGTGGGTACAACACAACCCCAAGGGAAGCTGGCAATGAAGATGCGGCATCTGAGTAAACTGGGCTATCATGTGATTCTGGTAAGAAGAGTCCTGTTATGCTCTGTTTGGGTTCAGTTAGCAGTACAGTGATGGCAGAACAGGCCATGGTGAGCCTTCTCCAGAGAGATCATCTCTACTTAAATGGTACTGGTGATGTCATTAGGGAGAAAGGACAGAGGGGCAATGTAGTTCAGAATAACAACAAAATTTAAAAATCAAGCTACTGAATTCGTTGTAACTAAAAATCTTATGTGACTTTGGCATATTTTCCTGATTTTTATAGAATAAATGATAGGAAAATTTGCAATACAGCAACTTTCCAGCACTCGGTGATGGTTTCTGGGACAGGGTAGTTCGGTAAAGACCACAGAACTAATGTACCCTTTCCTTTTCCTTTCTTCAGATTCCAAACAAGAAGTTTCAGGAGATGACAAATGAAAATGCAGTGGAGTTTTTGAAAGGAAAAATTTATTCAGAAGATGATGCTTTCTGTTCTTCTGAAGATAATAATTAAAATAAACTAACAATTTGAGACTGTTGATCTCTTTTTCCTGTGTAATTGATGTATGGTTTTAACAGAGATAAGGGGTTTTTTTTTCACAACTGCCTACTCCAGAATGATACAGATTGAGTAAAATTTGTAAAGTGAACAATGTCTGCTGATAGTGGTGGTTTTCTCCTGTGAAATGGAAATGGGTTCTTAGTGGAAAGAATCCAAAATGCATTATGACATCTATTCCTGTTGAAATTTCTGAATTTTATTGTCACTTTGCTTCCCCTGCCCCCACACTCCGACTCAAATTTCTCTCTTGAGCTGTGTAAGGGGAAGGAATTTACTGTTTCAAGTACCATTGGAACCTGGGCTACAAATGCACTAGAAGGATTCCCAGCACTGAAAAACATTAGAGGTTACTTGAAAAGTTTCTGAAGAAATCAGCCTCAGTTTTCCTAAGTTCAGGCCAATTGTGATTCTGTTAGCTGCATGCCTTTTATTTTTGAATTTTTCTGTAATAGATTTTGGGACTTCTTGCTACAAACAGACTCGTGCTCTCTGATACTGTCTCCCCACAATTATTTAAAAGAGGTGTTGCAGTACTCAGATTTGTTCATTCCTTTGATGCATCTACACTGCAAATATGTAGTTGTGGAATTGACGATGTTGTCAGAGTCAAAGTTAATAGATTTGGAAATTGATGAGAAGAGAGAACTGGTATGGTACATCTTTTCCATTCTTGGTAACATTTACTGGTAAGATCCATTTGATCGGGAGCTGCTGAAGTACGTGGTAAGAGCGTCTGAATGCTCAAAATACGTATGCTTGCCAGCAACAACTGGCTTATTTCTGTGCTATAATCGGATCTTCAGTCACAATTTTGCTGTACCATAGCCAGAGGCTGATCTGCATGAAGGGAAACAGCAATACTTCCTGCAGTGACTATGTTCTACCTAACGGTGGTGGCCTTGCTTCACTTGATAAGCTACAAGGGCTACAGTTCTTTGTCTTTCTGAAGCAGCGTGGACACATTATTAAGATACCGCAATAATGAGATTTTTAAAGGTGTTACAGTGATAAGGTGAAAAGACACAATGTGCTTAAAAATTCACTGTCCAGCTTCTTGCAGAACATGAAAATACAATAAAGGGAACGTTTATGAAGGAAACTGCAAGTAAAGCAGCATTGTCAGTCCGGTGTGGAAAATGAAGCTTTTGTGCATCTCGGTCTCTGAAATGCAACATGTGCAGAGAAACAGATGCGATGCAATTGTAAAACATAACAACCACAGCAGAGTTCATCTGCTAAACTTAGGAAGTTTGTTACTCTTTCTAGATTTGCTACTTAAGTTAAGCATTGTCTTTACAAATTCATCTGTAATGCACGCAGCCTGATAAGCAGCGTTCCGATGCTCAGAGCTGGCTGACTCAACAGCTCTGGCTTGCACTGAAGACATCTGAAATGCTCTGCCAGAGAGTCAGGTAGTTCTTGGAGCTGTGTTTGACAAAGTTTTGGTGCTGTTAAAAGCTGAAGCCATGCAAAGCAAGCTTACACAGTGTCAGCTGTGACTTCCATCTGAGCTGGGGAACTGCTTCCTCTGCAGCTTCTTCAAGCTTTGCAGTCAGGTCTTCAGTAGCAAGTATGTTGTTCCCATGTCTTCAGGGGCAAAACACAGGCAGTGTCTGTTCTCTGGAGTGCCAGCAGCCTGAACCGTATTAACCACCAGTGGGCACAAAATGGCATAGAATCTGACATTAAATGTGCTGGTGACCGTTTATTTTTATAAACACCTAATAAGCAGGTGGAGACTTGCACAAGCCATATGGAAGTCTAATAGTCTGCCATAGTGATCATCTTGCTTATTAAAATGTCTTGCTTTATGCTACATCAGTAATTTCAGTGACATCAATAATGTCACCTATAGTGATTCAAGTAGTATGTAGCTGCTGCCAGAGAGATATCAGAGCTGTGGGTTTCTTAAATCTTTACATCTGCTACTCTTCTGCAATGTTTGGAATAAACCCAGGATTCTTAGGTGTCCATGTAGTAAGGGAGATCTAATTTCCAGTTTTATGCATTACAATATGTATTTAGAACTACCTGAAGGGACATTGTAGCCAGGTGGGGGTTGGCCTCTTCTCCCAGACAGCCAGCAATAGAACAAGGGGACACAGTCTCAAGTTGTGCCAGGGAAAGTATAGGCTGGTTGTTAGGAGGAAGTTCTTCACAGAGAGAGTGATTTGCCATTGGAATGGGCTGCCCAGGGAGGTGGTGGAGTCACCGTCCCTGGAGGTGTTCAAGAAAAGACTGGATGAGGCACTTAGTGCCATGGTCTAGTTGACTGGCTAGAGGTGGGTGCTAGGTTGGACTGGGTGATCTTGGAGGTCTCTTCCAACCTGTTTGATTCTATGATTCTATGAACACTCCTCTCCTGAATTATGCCTATTATAATGAATGGGAGACTCCTGATGAAAATTAGCAAGAACTATTTTGCTTGTGTAAATATGGATTTTATCACTGCATGGATTACTTGGTGCAAAAAGTGCCAAATCCCATTTTGAAAGGAAAACAGACACTGAACATGTTTCTAAATGACCTGCTAGTGAAGATAACGAGATTAACCTGCCCCTCTGCACCATTTTCAGTCTGACTCAAGACTCTGAAACATGTGCTTCTAACCTTTACTCACGCTTGGAATGCTTTCTAAGTGCAGTGGCTGGAAGTTTTTTCTGAATGAGGGGTGAAGAAACAGGAAGTTGAATATGGCTTTACTTCATGCAGCCCTTGGCTGTGTCTTATAAGTGGTTGGAACCCAGATATTCACTGTGGTGTTTGACTCATTAAAGCTATTTCAAGGGTGAATCCAATCTGTAGCAAGACTAAGGTTCCCATGAAATAGAAATAGGTAATTTATTAAGTAAATTAAATTGCTGAGGGAGGGGAGGATCCTCATTGGTTTGGAAGGCTTGTTAAAAAGATAAAGCAAGTAAAGTTCTTGATTATGTAGCTATGACTTAAATAGAGTGGACTTAACTGCACAAAGCAGCCATGTATTTGACCAGATCCTTGTATTCAGGCTGCATATTTTATTCTGGGACACAAAGAAGTCTGAAAAGTAGATCTATATCAATCTTCCTTCATTCTGAGCTGTGAAATACCAGACTTAAGTAATGCCTTGCTAATCTCAGAGATACTGCCTTATATGATTCTTGATTTTTACATGCTGTTAGATGTCTATCTTTTTGATTTATAAATCTTATCCTATTACAAGAAAAAACCCAAAACTACAACAACAACAACCCAATTCTGGCTTATTTGGTTAATTTTTTTCTTGAGAATAATGTGTATACTGCTCATCCTTTGAATTCTTCAGATCAGCCAAAGGCTATCCACATACAAAGGGCCAAGAAGCCTTTTGTCATGTACCTCAATCAATAAGAAAACATGGTGAGGTTTTACAAGTGTAAGTTATATAGCAAACTTCAGTGGATCAAGGATGATATTAAGCATTGCAGGCTGTGTGAAGAAATCTAAAATGAGAGCAAGAAACTGGAAGGCAGAAGATGTGGGCTGCAAGGGTCAAGAAGGCTGTTGCATGAACAGAAAATAAACTAGTACCATCTGAGCAAAAATGGAACAAAGTATGTGAAGTGATTTGGAATGAGAACAGTGACTGTTTGGAAAACCAAACTGCTTCCATAAGCAGCTGGATTTGCAGACCCTGATGACCTGTAGTTCTCTAGTCCTTAGATTTGCTTATGTCTAAAATCATACTGGCCCTAACTCCAGCATTCTCAGAGTATGAAATATTCCAACCTTAGCACACATTGCATTGAAGAGGCTTCAGTTTCAGTGCCTGTTTACTGACACTAGAATATCTGAATTTGACAATAATTGCAGGTGTTTTATAGAGCTCAAAAAGGATGGAGCATTCACTCCTAGGTACCTAGGTGAAATGTGCTGAAATTAGTTATTTCAGAACAAAAGCAGAGGCACGGTTATCCGTTGTTCTCCACATGCATGCTTTTAAAGCAATTATGGTGCTTAAGCATGTTGTACTGAACGTGTAACCCTGTGTTTTTTGCCGTTCTGCATTGTTCTTCTAAGTGATTCAAATGTAATAGAACTCTGAATGATGTTTAAGATCTGTCCTTCTGACCTGTTGTAGCAGGTTTTTTATTTTTTCATTTCGTCTGGACAACCACAGTATAAAATGAATGCACGAATGTAGTGGCAACTGTAAATAGCCACCCAGGAAAAAGAAAGAGACTCTGTCTTTGGGTCTGCAGCAAAAGTCCTTGTGACCATAGATATAGATAATCAGCGAGCTTTTTCTTTCATCCTATTCCCTCTCTCTGAAGATGCTCCCATGCTATACTCCAGTAACATTGTTGCCATAGCACCCATCAAAACCCAGATATGCTTTAGGTAGCAAGATGCAAATTTTTATAAATGGGAGAATTTCACTTTTCAGTGCTACATTCATGCCTCCAGACAGAGGTAATTACTGAACGCCCTTTGTCATTCCTAAGTATAGGACATAGTTTACTCTTCCTGGTTCAGTCCTGGTTCAATCCGCAAAGGGCATCTGCTAAATTTTCTGTATTTGCCTGTTTGATTTTCACGATATAGATTCCACTGCACATAAGATGTTACCTGTACTCTACTACCCTTTAGAACTGTAAGGATGTGTGTGTGGAGTGTGGAAAAGGGAGAGGCTGATCAACTGGTTTAAATCAAAGTCAGGGCACTGGAGCAGCTGAGACTCTACAACTTCAAAGCAGAAAACTTGAGCTGTTACGAGAGCCCAAGTTTCTCCATCTGCATGCCCCCCAGTTTAGGAGGGACATTGAGATGCTTGAGCGTGTCCAGAGAAGGGCGACGAGGCTGGTGAGAGGCCTTGAGCACAAGCCCTATGAGGAGAGGCTGAGGGAGCTGGGATTGTTTACCTGAAGGGTGGTTGTGGCCAGGAGGAGGTTGCTCTCTTCTCTCAGGTGGCCAGCACCAGAACGAGAGGACACAGCCTCAAACTATGCCAGGGGAAATTTAGGCTGGAGGTGAGGAGAAAGTTCTTCACTGAGAGAGTCATTGGACACTGGAATGGGCTGCCCGGGGAGGTGGTGGAGTCGCCGTCCCTGGAGCTGTTCAAGGCAGGATTGGACGTGGCACTTGGTGCCATGGTCTAGCCTTGAGCTCTGTGGTAAAGGGTTGGACTTGATGATCTGTGAGGTCTCTTCCAACCTTGGTGATACTGTGATACTGTGATACTGTAAGTTGGTGAATTGGACTCTAACTGCACAGAGACAGGTGTAAATGGTGAGAACTGTCACCAAAGTCTTGCTGTGTACTTAGATGAAATGAGATTCAGGAAACATACAGTGGCTTGTTTTGAGGAGCAGAACATGGCATGTTTATATGCTAAGGGATGGAGAAAGACCAAGCACGGAGCTCAGATTTGAAATGTCAGTCACAGAAAAGAATATTTGATACTTCAAAAAATGTGTGGAAGGCCAATACCTGCCTTCAAACAGTTCCTTGCTATGGGGAATTTTCTGGAAAACACACAGGCAACCTAAATCACCCCTTGTACACTATCAAGTATAATGTAAGTAGAGGGTAGAGATTGATGATGCATTTGTCTCTGATGTCTTAGAATATGCTCCATGTGCGACTTATCCCAGAGATACACCATTTCCTACAAGAATTTTCAGATTGGTCACTTCTGTATAAATGTAAGGAAAATTCTAGAGAGCTGGAAAGTTAAGCAGGCAAAAAAAAAAAAAAAAGTGTGTGCATGTCTGTTTGGAGATTTGCTCTGTATCAGTCTATGCTTAAGGAACAGCACAGAATAATGAGTTCTTCACTGATGTCAGCAGGAAGACTTCATTCTCAGTAGGCACTACTCCTTGCAGAAGGTAGTACTGCGAAAGATGAAGGTTGGTTGGATTTCTGCTGATGTTGAATAAAGAAAGAACTTCCCAAACTTCACTGCTGGTGGTAGGCTTGATATTAATTTGCTGAATCTAATAACTCAATATTTGAAAGGGGGAAAAGAGAACAACAATGAAGAGATCAAACCCACTGTCTCTGAACAGTGAGTATTTTCTGGCACTAAGACTCTAGACAGAGACATGGACAATTTGATTTCAGCTTGCCACCAGTTGTCTGTCTGCTCATGGGCAAATGGCTCAGGAGGTCTTCATGGCACACCCAATGTCCTGGTGTTAATACTATCCTGATAGTTCTATGACTTGAATGCCCTGCCTGGTATTGGAAGCACACTCCCAGCACTGCTATTGGCTGAAGCTTCAGGTCCTCTCCTTGTACAAAGAGTGGTAACAGTTCATCCATGAGAGCAAAGGAAGTCCTGGCTAATAGCAAAGAATCTGCCTCACTTCATTGAACAATCCCAGAATTTGTGACCTGCACAAGCCATGGCAATAGCCTTTCTGCAAACCTACTCAGCCCTGTAACAAGAGTACTTCAAAGTTTCATTACCCAGTCTCTTCTGCAGGTACTATTAGCAGCAACTATTTTTTATGAAATCAGACACCAAAATACAAGCTGTAACTACTACCTGTCACATACACAGCACACTTAAAACCTGGCTTTAAAATTCTTTTAAGGCTCATTTGCAAAAATACACTGGAAATTCTAGGGGGGGAGAATTAGGATGACTGAGTAGAATGGACTTGTTTGGCTTAGATGAGATCCACTTTGAGAAGTTTTGTCAGGCACTATTAGTTTCACTAATAATCACTGAGATTCCTCAGGGACATCATAACCGTTGTTAACAGATCCTCCCAATGGCTGAGGGGTTTGTAGTAGTACTCAACCTTGCATGGATATACATACATAACTATGTGCTGCAAGCAATACTCTTCTGCTCAATGGTGCTGCTACTGAACAGAAAGCTGAGTCTGTATATCATTGATAGAATGAAGGCCAAAGGTTAATACGATCATGGTTTATAGCTGCAAAAACTAATTACTTCAGTTAAAGTGAATATAGCGTATATTGTTTGGATCTAAGAAATCTTATGCAAGCACATTCACATATAATCATAAAGTATTTTAGTGCTTGTAATAGAAGTCATTAAAAATGATGTTGGTTATTCCAGAATACAGTGCAGTAAGCTTGTCTTTTAACTATTAAGCCATAATGGAGACTTATATGCCATCCTCTGCAGTCTGCTAGTAGCACTAAAATAATACTAGTTTATTTATTTAAAAGGTAATTGTTTTATTTAAAAATACAAGATAGGCTTTTAATGTTACATGATATCTTCTTTTAGAAGGTCTAATTAAAACAAACATACTGCTTTGACAGCAAAAAGTTTACAAGAAATTTTCTTCCTTCACTGAACGAGGATTCTTGCCTAATTCTTGCACACTCAGAACATCAATATAGGATCAAACACTTCTGAAAATCCCTTTCCTCAGGGCACTACCTTTGAAACCATAAGTTCTAATCATGTTATCAGAAAGTAGTCTTATGAGGAACAGTTTTCAGGACTGCTGAAGGTCAAATCTAGTCTTTCTAACTATGGATTCAGGCACGTTCAAAACTTCCAGAAAACTTAATCTTTGATCAAACTACAAGGGCAATATTGTGCAGCCAGCTTGTATGTGTGTCTTTGGGTTCAACAGTTAACCATTGCACCTGAAATACACAGAGGCGCAGCACCTCTGTAGAGAGTTTTCCCATAGGAACTGTAGGGCTGTAGAATTTTGTGCACAATTCCGTGTAAAGGTCACCACCTGTAACTGCTAGAAATAAGCCAACAATATTTCTTGTGTTTTACTAACAAGTGGAAAATACCTTGATTTCAGCTTGTATGTTAAAGCATCGGCTCAAAATCCCTCAGCAGTGACATTTTTCATGCCTAAAGGATGAAGGAAAAATAACCACCCAGGCCATTTATACCTATTAAGGAAAGACAATTCATTAATAACATTCTCCTTTCCTGGTTAAACAAAACAGTGTCTGAGGAAATTGCTCTGCCAGCCTAATACCAACACAGATCACAGAATCACAGAATGCCAGGGTCTGGAAGTGTGGAAATCCAAGAAAAAAAAGGAAAATAATGAGTTGTGTACAAGCATTCAACTTTCATTCCCACAGCTTCAGGATGCCTCCCATGGTGGGAGGAGAGATAGTGGGACACCTGGCCCAGGGGAAAAACAAGACATGAAATATATTAAAGACTGGGCCATACATCACCTGGATTATGTTAATGCATTGTTAGCATGATGGTATAAAACGAGTCATTGCAAGGTGATAGGAGTCCTTTTCCCTTACACAGGTATTATGCTTGCACTCATCATGCAATAAAGTGCACTTGCTTCAGTCCAAAGGGTGTCATTGTATTTGTCAGATTACTGGCAGTGACATGGGAAGAACCTCTAAAGATCATCCAGTCCAACCCATCTGCCAGAGCAGGATCACCTATACCAGATCACCCAGGAATGCATCCAGGTGGATTTTGAATACCTTCAGAGAAGGAGACTCCACAACCGACCTGGGCAGCCTGTTCCAGTGTTCTGTCACCTTCACAGTGAAAAAATTCCTCTTCATATTTACATGAAACTCCCTATGCCTCAACTTCCACCCATTGCCCCTTGTCCTGTCACTGGGCATCGTCTAGAAAAGCCTGGTTCCATCCTCTTGGCACTTACTCTTTACATATTTATAAACATTCATGAGGTCTCCCCCCGATCTTTTCTCCAAGCTAAAGAGCACCAGCTCTCCCAGTCTCTCCTCGTAAGAGAGATGTTCCATTTCTTTACTTTGTGGCTCTGCACTGGACTCTCTCAAGCAGTTCTATGTCCTTCTTGAACTGGGGGCCCAGAACTGGACACAGTACTCTGTATGCAACCTCACCAGGGCAGAGAGATGTTGCTTTCATAAGGAACTGCTAACTGAAGTGGTGCTTGAATCTCCTCTCTGATAACAAAGCTGTCCGAAAACAGCATCCTGAGACTTGTGGAGAGAGCGCAGGCATTATTTTGGACAAAGACACAGCACACTGATGTTTCCAGTTTGGGCTCAAAATACTTGAGTGTGTATAAATGCTGTGAAACCTATAAAGGTGCCTGTAAATGTGTATACTTTGAAATCACTAGATCCTGTACTAATTGTCAAATTCAATCCACTAAGCTAAAGCCTATGTATCCTATGTCACTGGATGATCTTGCACTTAAGGCTGGATTAAACCAACGTTAAGGTTTGCTAGTAACGTAATTTGAATAGAGTGCATGTTGGATGGAATTCTTTCTAAGACTGTTAAAATTTCAACTGCAAAGTTAACAGGGTGTTTTCAGTGTAATCTCAAAGAAAGAGAGGAAAAGTCAAAAAAGGACTCTGGAAGAGAATTGAAAACAGCATTGTTTCCAGTACGTTCCCACTTACACTAATATTGTTTCTGGAGCTAATGAGGCTTCAGAACAGTTAGCACTGTCAAATCACAATGGGATCCAGAGAACATTAGAAAAAAACTTTTTCTAACAAAGCTGTGAAAGCCTAAGACTTATCATACTGAGAGGAACGACAACTTACATTGCAAACCACACAATGTGTTGCTGAACATTCATATGCTACAGAATTAAGACCGTATACTTAATATTGTAGGATGAATTGGAATATTTTGACATTGCTCACAAAGACAGAATTATCTTTTAGTACTTACAGAATATAGAATGTTTCCTATGATAAGCCAGTGGGAAACAGAATTGTCAATTTCTTGTGTGCTTTCTCCAAGTAAATCCACAGCAATAACTAGAGAATATTTTCATAAAGCATCTGAAATATCCACCCCCCATCTTCAGAGGAGCAGAGGACTGAGATTTAAGGTACATTAGTTAGCATGCTACTCAATTGACCCTACTGAGTAATGACTCTGTCTTGGACAGGTATTGTGAGTTTTCTGCAGCAAAGAGATTTACTGGATGATAATTTTCTCAGAATCAAGGTGATGATCTAAAACAGCAAACCAAAACCAACAAAACATGTTGGTCATGTTGAATCCCATCTAGTTCTTGTTTGTTTTTCAGTTTAGATGGTGTCAGTGTGGGATTTCACTATAAACTGAGAAAGCTGAACAATGATGATCTAGTGTTTATGGAGACATACAAGTGTGTATTTTTTTGGTCTTCTTAATAAGGTCTTTGTCCTTGAAACTTACATTCAGCTTAGCAGGAAACCTGGTTTCAGGGAGCTACAAGGATCAAACTTGCCACTGTAAGATAATTGTTTAAACTATGCTCTGTGCTTCAGTATGAAATCTTTAGATGAAACAGTTCTAGCTTGTGGCTGTTGCTACACAGACTGTATGTAGATAAGTTACAAATAGCTGAGCATATGTGTGGTGCAAGGTTAAAACAATAACAAGCAGGTCGAATCATTCAAACACTGGAAATCACTTTGACGTCAGGCCAAAAGCTTAGCTTGAGATGATATCAGTATGGGATAAAAAGAGGATAAACTAACAGGCTTAGCAGCCAGCTTGTTGGAGTCAGCATATAGTATCTATACTTCCAGCAGGAGAGCAGATGGTCATATATTTAAGGAAGCACCAGACAGGGAGTCAGGAGATCTGAATTCTATTCCTGGCTTTGCAGCAGTGTTCCTATGTCACCTTGGGGAGCCACTTTCCCCCCTTTTTTCCTTAATCTTTTAAGTAGTGGAAATAATATTTGCTTGTCTCACTGGGCAGTTGAGAGACTAAACTTATGCTGAAGAAATGTTCTGAACCTCTATGAATAGCATATGGAAAACCTGCAAAGTAAACTTGTTTGGGAGAAAGGACACTGCATGTTTTCACATGGCACGTTTGTGCATATGTTTATGACCTTTCTTTCCCATAATGTCCTGTTCCTTTTTGCACAGTATTCAAGGAAGCAATAGATGGATTAAGCTGCCTTGCACATTTGCTAGAGAGATAAGCAGCTGTCAGTAAGAACCTGACCAAGAACAGATTTCATTACTGAGAGATGGGTTTTATGCCCAAGAGGGCAATAGGCTTGTTGAAGTTAACTGTTTGCCCCAAGATATTTTTGCATTGGTAGCAGAATAATGTTTCCAATGGCTTTTATTCTGAATTTAGCAGTCCTGCTTGCAAGCTGAACGTGTTTCAGATTGTCTTCTTTGAGTAAATCTTCTGGTGAAGTCCCAAACAAGTCCATTTTTTAAATCAGTGAGAAATATCCATGATTATTTGCAAAGGACTTTAATCTAATGGCCATTAAAATCAAATAGACTTCAAAGGAATTTGAATCAAAAACCTAGCAAGCACTGCCGTTTCTTCTGAGTCCTATGCCCATTAAGCAAAATGACCCTATCTATCTTCATAACTATTTGGTATCATAGGAATAATGTTTTCACCACAGAACACGCAGCTTCTGCTTTCAGCTTGGACATGTAAGCTTTGGGCCAGAGTTGAATTTTAGTGTGTATTCTAATTTGTTCTATTTGTACATATCTTTTTGATTAGAGGGTGAAAAATCCTCCTGGTGTTTTCCTTTTATGCCTTCATTTTTCTTGTTGCTAGATTCTGAATCTGTGTCAAAGGACTGAACCCCAAAGTTCAGTCTGGTAAAAAGGCACAAAGAACACTGAAGAAGACTCCAAAATGTTACTCCACCTTATAGCAGCAGTGGAGGGAAAGGAAGCAAAAGCAAAGGTTATCTGAGCAGATGTTCTGGCTCTCAGGTGTGGCATATGGTCTTTCCAATACATGTTTGTTTGTTTAATTCCACACAATCTGAGCTGCTTCTAACCTTGTAAACTGGACTTCCTTCAGCTCTTCTGGAAGTCACTGTGGGTTGGGTATCTCCATGGAGGGAAATACTGACCAATTTCAGGCTCAGACTGTTGAGCAGATTAGAATGCATGGCGAGAAAATGTGAAGGGTCTGGTGTTATTTATTAAGAGCACATACTCTTCTTTGCAGCCTGGTTTTGTGTGAACACACTTTTCAGTTAAGCCTTTGTTCTCTTATACTGGGTTAGTTCTGCTGCCTGTTTCCTTGATGACAGCCTTGGTAGTAATGGAAGAGGACTACATTGCTGAAAAAAACTTACATTGCATGTGTACACAAACTAACTTACTAGACTCTGTCCACCCCAAATCCATGCAGTTTTCTGCATTAAATCACCATAGGATAGCTTTAATCCAAGAGAGAAGCTGAGTGAAACAGATTCTTTCTGTAGAACTGTGCTGTATGTCTAAGTGCAGTCTATTAAGGAATAAATTAAACTGTTTACTCTTGATATATGAATTAAGCAAAAAAAAAAATTAAACATTTCAGATAGTAACCAGCCCACTGTTTTGAATATGTAACAAAAACAGTGTAAAGTTGATAGTCTGTGACCAGAGATTGATCTGGTTCAACTGGAAGTAGTTTACATGAGACTGATGTCCCCACCTTTTCCTTTTATGGGAATGATCATTGTTTCTTTCATGCCCTCTTTTTGGCTAGGCCAATGACAGAATTGCAGTTAAGAAGTCAAAGAAGTGCTTCACGAAGACATAGACACAGGAAAGAAGAAAGGAAGGAAAGAGCTTGCTTTACCTATGTTCTCTTGTTTTTACTGCCCCTAGTCTCCATGATTTTTAAAAGCTAATCTTTACTGGTTGTCATGGACTTTGAAGAGTAAAAATTTGATGACTAACTTTGTCACATATTTTCAAGGATTAGCAGGTGACATGTAGAATACTCCCTGTACCTCTTAGGAGAAGCCATGTTGCTGTTTGTATATGTTTGTGTTTTGGGGTGTGGTAGAGAGTTTGAAGAATTACAAAAAAAGCATGACTATTTAAAGTGAAGTTAATGATTCAGTGAGGGCAGGCTCCCTTCTAGGATAAGTCTGGTTATATATTATAAATTTCTAAATGAAGTGTTCGGTCCAGATCTATCCTCCTCTCTAGCCCTGCACTGGTTTGGCTGGGTCCTACACAAAGATGCAGATTTTTCTTGGGATCACCTTTTCTCTGGGGATACTAATTCCTGGAAAACTCAGCTTGAAATTGCCATATGACAGGTGAGTGTGAATGGGGTATCATGAAGAATTGTGCATGCAGTGAAATTCCCAGGAACTCTGTAAAAATAATATCAACACAACCAATGCAGACTTGGGGTTATCCTGCTGGAAACCAGTTCCATAGAGAAAGACTTTGGAGTCCTAGTGGACAACAAGGTATCTATGGGCCAAGAGGTCCAATGACATCTTGGGGTGCTTCCAAAAAAAGTGCATCCAATAGGTCTAGGGAGGTTCTCCTCCCCCTAAACTGTGCCCTTGAAAAATCACACCTGGAATACTGTGTCTAGTTTTGGGCCACTCAGTTCAAGAGAGACAAGGATCTGGAGAGTCCAGGGGAGAGCTACAAGGATGACTGGGGGACTTGAACATCTGTCCTATGAAGAAAGATTGAGAGAGCTGGGGCTGTTTAGCTTTGAGAAGGCTGAGAGAGATCTTACCCATGCCTATAAATATTTGAGGGGTGGGTGTCAGGATGAAGGTCATGGTCTCTTTTTGGTAGTGCCCAGTAACAGGAAAAGGAAGAAGAACATGAGATAGAGCACAGAAAGTTCCAACTCAGCATGAGGAGATACTTTTTTACAGTGAGAGTAAGAGAATACTGGAAGAGGCTGCCCAGAGAACTTGTAGAGTCTCCATCTCTGGAGACTTTCAAAATCCACCTGGTTGCATTCCTGTGCAGCCTGCCCTAGGTGATCCTGCTTTGGCAGGGGAGTAGGACTCAGTGATCTCTAGAGGTCCCTCCCAACCCCTAACATTATCTGATTCCATGATTTTGTGATTCTGTAACGTTTGTGAACTGAAAATCTGGAGAAAGGGTTACTAAGCTACAAGCTTTGTCAGATTAAAAAAAAACAACCATAAAGATGCAAAATGAAGAAAGAGTGAACCAAATCCAAGCCAATGAAGATATGGCTGCAGCCATGGGAGACACACAATGCCCATCAAATGTACCTCAGAATGCTTTGCTTCCATTAGCTGAAGTGCATTTGGCTTAGCTTAGCCTCTTTCATAATGAACTTTGAAATCAGATGCTGTAGGAATAAAGTGCCTTTTCTGATTATAAAGTGGGGAGATGACTGGGCAAAATTATCCAGTAATAAAAGACAGCTGAGGTTATGTGAAAAAGATAGTGTCCCAAAAGCAGCTCGGATACAGAACCCCTGTAGGAAATATGTAACACTAACAACAACAACAACAAAAAAGGCTAATGGAATTGGTCCAGACAATCTTCACCCCAAGGTGTTCAGAGAACAAGATGATCATAATTTTATTACTGATTAATGTTTTTGAAAAGTATTAAATCTCTATTTTTGATGCATTTTCCATTCTCCCTTCTGCTTCATAAGAAAATGAGTGATATAAAATTATGCTGCTTGCCTGCCTAAACTATTTAGTTTAACTAACCCTCATCTTCACAAGGAATGATAGGTCACTCTCCCTTTACAGCATCTGAGATTTGCTGGAGGGGCACAAATACAGTGTGGATAGAGACCAGCTATCCACATACAACTTTGTATATGGAATTTTCTAGAGTGAAAAAGGTTAGCTCAGTGCTGAATGTCTGTAGACTAATTATATACCCAGAATACAGTTTCAGAAAGGACAAAACCCGAGCCTTACCTACTGCAAGTAAGTTCCTTCATAGTATACCCATTCAATAACTCCTCTGACCCAGCTCTTGGCAGAAGATTCTCTCTTTAGAATGTGTTTTTTCCCTTGTATAGTATTTAGTCTTCAGATTTGTATCAGAGACAAAGTTAGAGCCTATCAGTTTCACTGAAGAGAATTCAACAGACCCTTAGTAGAGTAGTCTTCGTTTTTGTTTCTAATTGCTGTCCAGGCCTGGACCTACTGAGTACTTGCATGGAGTTAATCAAATGGTCAGTGCGACCCTGGGTAGGCAGTACCTGCACAAAGATAAAATGGCTTTAAAAGCTCATTTTTATTGTCATTTTCTCTGTTCAACAACTTAAATTAAATACCCACTATATGAGCACCCAAGGAAACAGAGCTTGTGCTGACAGAGTTCTTTAATTTGGTAAGAAAGCTTAGCTGTAGCATTAAAAAAACCCTGTTGTTCTCATGTGGTCACATGGTCTGAGTTTGTACTTCTCCACTGAGAATCACAGTCCATAATCATAAATGAGTGTGTGCTTCCTAACCTTAGTTTACTATTAAAAATAATTTCTCTCCATGCTGGCTATTGTAAAAGGTTTATCAGTAAATAAGAGCTGGCCATCTGGCAGCAATCTGACTGTCTGGCATTTCTTTCATTTGGTGTAATTAAGACATAATGTCAATGAGGATAGAAAGATATTACAGGATATTGTTCCCCTTCCTGATAGACAAAGAGCAAAGCAAGCCTAGGCATTCAGAGAGAATAAACTCTGAACTGCAGCTGAGATGTTTATTCTCCTAGAAAGATGTTTATCCTGCATCCACAAGGTTTATTACGAAGCTATCATGACTGTCATACCAAATCATTAGCAATGCAAATGCAATCATTTTGCCCCATAGATGAAGGTCCAATATTCAAACTGCATCCTGAACCAGTTGCGAAGAGTCCATTTTAACTATCAAGTTCCATGTTTCTCTATCAGCAGAGGAGATATTTTTAAGAGAGATGTCAAAAAACCCAAATCCCCATATTTTTCCATGGACAGAATAGTGAATTCTATTTGCATGTATATTGAGCTGATAATTGCACATTTGTGTATGGAAGCATTAATGATAGCAGTTACAGTTCAGATGGTGAGAGCATAGTATATTGATGACCATAATGACCATGGCTTTAATAAAAACCCATGCAAAGTTTTTGCAACAAGAATTCCTGTTACAAAAGCTTTAACATGCAAAATGTTCTTTTTTTTGTCTTTGTCCTGTGAAGAGTCCAAAGCCCACCAGAGGCACTGAAAGAGACAGCGAAGCAGTAGCTGTTGGGTGCTAACAAACACAAACATGTCTTGAGTTCCCCAATCTATCAAATCAGTAGCAGGTAACTGTCATCTCATCTCTGAGGGATGTTATCTAGTCATTGAAATCCACCCCTCAGTATGAAACCCTTTCTCTAGAAAAGTCAGACTTGCTAGCAGTGCTTCTCCCCAATACCCACAACAGAGGAGGCTCAGGAGATTGTCTTCAGTGATGTCCTAGCCACACGTTTTCCCCATGCTTCAGGCTGACTGTATTCATTGCACAGATGGAAGTACAGTCACTCCTAGCCCCTGTCAAGCTCTACATGTAAAGCAGACCTTGTATCTTTCAGCTACATGGAGGTCTCCAAGGCCCCCTGACCTGCAAGCCTTGGAAGTAGATCTGAACGATGAAAAAGAAACCATTAAAATAAATAATACAAATTCTACCAAAAATTACAAACAGAAAAATTCAAATTACAAACACACAGATCTGATCTTTCTGTGTTTCCAAATGTTTTCATTTGTTCTTTGTAAACTTTCAACTTTTTTCTTTCAGATTAAGCCTGTAGTAAACGAAAATTTCATCAGGCCTTATGAAGATATATACTCAAATATTGGATCTATGTGTCTTTTTCTACAAATATAAATTGATCTTGGACTAGAAGTTTTTGTTTCCTGTGAGCTTGAGTAATAATATGCAGTTTTGGAAACTGCACTATTCACTATTTGTAGTATAAATCAGCTGTTCTCATGACAAGTAGCTTGTGAACATATCAAGCTCTTAGCAGTGTTCATTTATCATAGCTATCTAACGTTTCTGCATGCTGAAATAGATCAACAAAAACTCAAGATCATCTGGAATAATGGAATAATTCCTGAACAGGGGAAAACAAAAAGAAAAAGACATCTTATATAAATAAATGGTTTGTATATATTACTAATTATCTTGGTTTGGTCTTGGTCCTGCAAAGGCCAGAGGTTGTGCGAGGAGTTGGCTTCCGTGAAGCTGACATGATGAATAAGAAATTGCCAGTGGCAAGGAAGCAGAGCTATACTAATGCTGTAGCAACAGAAAACTCACATCACCTAGTCCTATTTGTAGCTAAAACATTCCAGGAATTCATCACTTGTATTCACCAGACATTTTTTTGGAAGGGCACTTGGTTACATGTTCTGTCTTCCTTCTACATAAGAAAATATTTCCTTTTGACTTACGAAATTACAGATACCTTAACAGACATTAAAACTGATCTTGTTCCTCGGCTCAATTTCTAGGGATCAGGTTTTGCATATCGTTCCAGAAACATTTCAACAAGTCCAGCATCTTCAGCATCTCTGCAGCACTTTACTGGTAAGAATAACAAAGTGTGCCCAAAAAAAAACAGAGTGGGATCTTGGTCTGCAGAACAAATCAACATGTAAATCTGGACATGAATGAAGGTTAAAGTAAGCTTGAAAAAGCTTTAGCTAGGTTCTTTTTTCCTTAGTGCAGGGTGGAATTGCCCATCCACTACTCGAATGAATTTATGGGAAGAATTTAGTTTCTTTGCATGGCTCTCTAAAGGCACTGCTCCTTATCAGCCATGCCTGAGCCCGTGTGGACACTAAGCCTATGCTGCATACTCTATGGACAGCTGGAGAATAGTTAAGGGGAGAATCTGAAGGAAAACTTCCATTTGCTGATACACAGCTACTCGGTCTTAAATATTTATTCTCATTCTGAAAACAGAGCTTGATTTGTACATTTCTTCTCTTCTGCACAGCTGGATTTGTGGAAGCCCTTGCTGCCTCAAGATATCTGGGCTGGAGAAGACCTGCACATAAGGGTCCCAGCCACTCTGGTGGAGGAGGTGAAAGACAGCTTAGATCAGCATATGATCTCATACAAGTAAACTCTCTAATTTCCTGATGGGAAAAAACTTGCTCTAACAATCTTCCTTGCTGTCACAAAATGGCCTGGCCTTTTGAAATGAACACTCAGCAAATTCAGATGATAAGACTCAACCTTTGTTCCAAGTGACTCCAATTTACCTTGACCTGCCCAATGCACAGATGCTATATATCCCTTTGGGTTTTAAAAGCACTTTTCCCTGTGCTCTGTTTATTAGCCTTCCAAGTAGCCCAGACTGTAAATTTGGAGCTGGGATGTAAGACAACCCTATCTATCTTGTTTCCTGCTGCTGTCCTCTCAGTGACAGAGGATGGCACTCAGATGTATGACTTTTTTTTAGTCTGAAGACAGGAAGCCAAACTTGGTACAACCACCACTTTCAGGAGCATGCTTTCCTTTTGGAAAGCGTGGGTACTTGAACACAGGGTCCTCCCTCTTTTGGAGAACCCAAAGGTTTAATCAGCGTTACTGTAGAGGAGCAGTTTGTAGCTCTCATTTTCCTTTTCCTATCTTTTGCTGTTCCTTTGGTTTGCAGAAGAACTTTTTCAAAGTCAGTATTCAGCCAGTTTCTACACAGTTGTAGCTTTCTACTCCTCTCTCACACACACAGACCTCTGGTGAGAATTTCCCAGTACCAGCCAGTCAGCCAGCAACATTTCAGCCCAGGCCCTTAGTTCCAGGATCCCATAGCACACATAGTTTGGAATCACAGGCTGCAAATGGCCCAAGATCACATCTACCCAGCCACACTTCTTCACTAACTGCCACACTTCTACCTCCAACTAAAAAATCTAATCCAGATACAAAGTTTGCTTATAAAGCCAAATAGGATTAAATAATATCTATTCACCACACAGCCCCGTTCTCATTTGGAACTCACTTTTCCAGATAACCAGTAGCTAGCTCTATTTCATATAAACAATCTTGCAGTCATTGAAGGCTGTTGACAAGTATTCTATGGACATACACTGACATTTACCAATCAGAGATAAGTTAAAGGAGGACTAGTGCCACTTCAAAGACGTTTAGAGTTAAAGCTGATCTTGACATCCTGCATCTTGGCTGACGAATTCTTTTTAGTAAGTGTGATGCCCTGACAACTAGAGTAGGAGAGAGGTGAGGTGCAAGCCAGTACAAATGATCTAGTATCAGGTTTAGGTACTCAGAACATAGGCAATATTTCAGAAGAAATTTAACTCTTATTTATATCAAGACTCTTCAATTTCTAATGCTGTCAAATTATTATAGGGGAAATTTAAATATTAAATTGAAGTTAGGAGCTTCATATTCCTTTTTTCCCCACCTTGGACTGGGGCCAGAGCTGTATCCATCTTGTGTAGGATTCCTAAAAGAAAGAGGTTGGTAATTTAATAGTCAAGCTGAAATTTTGGCTTTATATTTCAAAGGGGTTGAAAAGAGTTTGGCAGCGTTAGAGTTAAAGCTCTTATAATGGATTCAAAGCAGAAACCACCTTGTAGAAGGCAGCTGACATGCAAGGAAGATAACATGACAGTCAGGTACATAATGATAGAGACATAAATGACAAATTATAATCAGGACATCAATATTCTGACTGTGTCAGTCTCTGTGATTTCAGTCTTCCAGAGCTCTGGTAAGGCATTTTATGTGTGTGGTTTCAGTTCATGGGAATTTGCGCTGCCTGAATTTTAGTTTGAAGTTCATATGTGAATAAACATCAAAGCTCAGAGTCAAAGTCAGATGCAGCTACTCTTAAAAGTTTCTTATGTGCAGTTTCCAGAATTGCCAATCAGTGTCACTGTCAGCAGAATAGTCTATTAGTGCTTACAGTGTTGGAAATCAATACTGTTTAAGCTACCTTTGCAATTGTCTTATTGCAAGCATTTAGGAGTACAGATTTGTAACTGTACCATTCAAAGCCCTCTGAAGCCAAGGAAAAGATGTTATTGACTCCTTTGATCATGGAATCATACCTCTGAGATACTTATTTCCGAACTAATTTGTAGCTAGAATACAAGAAGAGCTTTTTGATGGAAACAGAAGTTTTGTTCTGATTTTTGCAAATTGCAATGAATACTTGAGTGAAGTCTTTGCACATTGAAAATGTCTCCATAACACAATGAAACACTAATCTTAAATTTGTTGCTTTTCCCTCCTTTTCCCAAAAGATGACATTTTAGAGTTTTGCCCAGAAGTAGAGAAGGAAAGATACAGACATTTTCTGTTTGTTTCTTCTTCTTCTTCTTTTTTTTTTTTTTTTAGAAATTGTCAACATTTGTAAAAAAATCTGATAAAATAATTAACTTATCGTTAAAACTTAGCAAAAATCTCAGTACTTTGAAGTTTCTCTTACATGAAAGTAACCACTATGTTGATAGTGGTGAATTTGCCAGGCAGTCCACAACAGAAGAGGTTAAATCCTTTCATTTGTTGATGTAAGGTATGTACCTAACATGACAGTTTTTCACTAATTGTTTGGGATTGTTTTCTTTTCTATCTCCTTTTCCCCCTTCCCTAGAGTCCTAATCCCTGATGTGCAGGAACTTGTGGATCAGAGCATGCCAAGGGAGAGGAGCAGCCATAGGCAGGTTCCAGAAGGTTATGTCTACACTGAATATCATCCAATGGAAGAGGTAAAAAATAATGCAAGTTGCTGCTCTTTTGCAAATGCCACAGTGCAACACTCTTCTTGCAGAAAGCTCAGATGAAATCAGTGGAGCTCTTTCTGGCTTTTAAAATATTTTTTAACTCTTTGACTAGAATCTTGAGCTGATTGAATTGAACAGGAATTTGCCACTAATTCTGATTCAATCCTCGGTTTCTCCCTGACCTGAATGCTCTGTGTGAAGCAGCCATATTGTTTTGCAAATGATACTCTTAACAGATTTGCTACCTTTCTGCCCTGTAATGCTTGATCGTTATCTCTAGTATTTATTCATTTCAGTCCCAGTATTCATTTAAGTCCTGGTTCAGTTTGATGTTGAACCAAATGTGAAGTGCAATGTAATACAGTTTTGAAGATTTGATGGTACGACTCCATACCAGGTGAAGACGATATGCTGAATAGGATGGGTGTGTCAAATGAGACCCAGAATAGAGCATCACTGTTGTATTGCTGTGATGTTACTTTTTTTCACCCAGTAAGCTATAACCACACCTTTGCTCAGAGGCAAGTGAAGGGCCTTCCATGAGTGCTAAGTGAAATCACAAACTGAAATAAGCTCTGAGGAAAATGTTGCTTGTCTAAGCAAAAGAACACACTTTAATCCAGAAATGGAGATGAGGAAGAGAAGAGAACTCTCACCTTGGGTCAACAATTCACTTTGTCTGCTTTAGATTTACCAATGGATGATTCAGATTCAGGAGAGCTACAGTGAGCTGGTGACTCAGCACTACTTGGGGAAGACATTTGAGAATCGAGAAATGTACTATCTGCAGGTAAGGGAAGAACATTCTTAAAATGAGTAGAAGGTATCTTCACACACACACACAAAGAAAAAGTGCACAGGAGAAGAGAAGTTTCAGATCTTTCCTAAGATAGTGCTCATTGCAATATGCTGAAATAACAGATCAGTTTGCTCTTCTGCAGCACAGTAAAATTTGCCAGCATTCATATACTCTATCACCATAACCTTGCTATTGCTACTAAACAGTGAAAACAATCAATTTAATGGGAGTCTTGTTTACAAATGCAAATAAAAGCAAAACCATCTTGGCAACAGCTGTGTGTGAGGATAAAAAGTTTTATTTTGTTGGTTTTATTACTTTTACAGTGTATAGCCTTTCTTCTCCAAGTATTCCATGATATTTTTATTGGATGTTTTAGTAAAAACAATAGGCTTAGCAATTGGGTTAGTTAATGTCTACTGTATTCCTATCACTGAGTAAAATTAGATCCCCTGCCTTTTTGTGCTTCCCCTTCTGAAAAGAAAAAAATCTCAGAGTAAGAACCAGTCCTGTGAATGACTAATACAAATTAAAAAGGAAATACTGTATTGACACTCCTGCACAACAGACACTTTAAAACTCTTGCCCTGAAATACCAGGGGGATGAGGTTATTAGGAAGTAGAGCTTGTCATAATGATGTCTGTAATAATAATCTTCTCAGAAGGCTCAATGGCAAATCAAAGCACATCCTTTTCTTTCTGTATTGTGCTAGGCTATTTTACTGTCAATAATATAATGATCAATTTTACTCTCTCTCAGATCAGTCAACCATCAGATAAAGCCAAAAAGATTGTTTGGATGGACTGTGGGATTCATGCCCGAGAATGGATCTCTCCAGCCTTCTGCCAGTGGTTTGTGAAAGAAGTGAGTCCTCACTTTCCCACTTTAAAAATTCATATCACTTTGGATTCTTTCTTCTGCATTGTGGTACTAAGAATTATGCTTTTTTCTTTAGAATATGGTTTTAAAAATTAGTACATAGTACAGGTGCCTATGGATACCTAGGTCTAAATCACAGTTTGAGAAGAGATATGGGACAATATTTAATGGGTTGCTTCCTCCACTTGAACTGATTCCAAAAACCACTGAACTTGATAGAAATTTCTCAATTTCCCACAGTGGATTTTGGATTAAGCCACTCTGCATCACAGAGATGCAGTCTCTCTGAAATAAAGCATCCCAAAAATGTGGCATAGCTATGTTCCACCTGTAATGGACTAGCTGGAGTGCAGGTATGCTATCACAGGGCTTTTGTACCTTTGTATCTATATGAAGCCACTAACTGGCTACATTGTCACTTTGTCAATGGCAAAAGGTAGATATCTTAACATATTTGGAGATAAGTAGATTCTACACTATGGTGATGTGCAGGAGTGAAAGATTCCCTGATGACATCTCTAAACTAGCTCTTTCCAGTGATTATCACTAGAGACTCTGTTCAATTCTCTATGTTTTTTCCTCTGCAGATTCTTCAAAACTACAAATCTGACCCAAAGATAAGCAGATTTCTGCAGAATTTGGACCTCTATGTCTTGCCAGTCCTTAATATTGATGGCTACATATATTCCTGGGAACAAGTAAGTAGTCATAATCCACGGACTAGATTGAAAGTTAGGTGTGTGCAGCATGCTTTGTTAATTTTAGATACAATCATAATAATTATATTTCAGCAAAGAACAATGAAAGAATCATTACACAAAACCTCTCATAGCATAGAAATTTGCAGTTATTTGAGATTACAGAGGGAAAAAAAGAGGACAAAACCACAGGATCAGTCACTTTTCAGTTTCTAGGGATGGACTTACTACCCTGCTAACAGCTCAAGCCTTGTTTACAGGATCACAGGATATTAGGGGTTGGAAGGGACCCAAAGAGCCTGTTGATAGAGTCAAGCTTGATAGAGTTAAGCATGACTAGATGAGTCAGTCGTCCTTCACAAGATATCTGACCAAGCAGATGTGTTTAAACACCTCTGCAGGACAGGAGATCTGGTCAAATATTGGGCTAGTTGGTTCTGAAATAGGGGTGCCCTCAGAATCTGCCTTTTCTTACATGGAGGATAATGCAAAATGGTGGTCTTCAGCAAGTCACCATACTTCCAGGCTCCTGGGCTCAGTTGAAACACTTTGTACTGCAGGACCTCAGTATGGCCCAACAGGCTTAGTCTACCACCAAGTGGATCTTGCTGTCTCCCAGCTTGCTCGCCAGCAGGGAGACATAGTATACATGTCATTTGCACACACAGGTAACTCAGCTGGGAAGTTCATACAGGCAGTGCAGTGAGGTCTACAGAGAACTAAGTATAGCAGTGAGTATACTGGGGAAGTATGGAGCAAAGGCAAGACTAGATGACCAAAAAAAAAAAAAAAGCATTCATCTTTTTGTATCTGAAACAGACGTAAGTTCAGCTATCACCTCTTGGACACAAAGGTACCTCTCACAATGTGAAGTATTTATTAGGAGTGCAACACTGCATGAAAGCAGCTGAATACTACAGAAAAAGCATACCTCCGTTTTTTAAAGCTCAGGAGACTCTAGATGCATACAGGCTTGCAGAAGATGACAGCCTGGCTGTAAGTCCATAAAAAGTTCTATCAAGAAATTTTATCAACTTCGCACATAGTGCACTCATATAATGCAAGAGTTATGGAGAATGCAGAGGTCTAAAGTAAATGAGTCTTCACACCATATTATCATTAGGCCCTACACATCACTGAGTAGCTCTGTAAACGAAGTTCCTTTTGTTTAGGAACGTTTGTGGAGGAAAAACCGTTCTCCATATAAGAATGGCACCTGCTACGGGACAGATCTGAACCGAAACTTCAATTCCTCCTGGGGCAGTAAGTTGCAAATATTTCAGATCATCAACACAAATGTAAAGCAGAAAAGTCTCTCAAATAAGATGAGATCCTACAAGAAAGGAATACTCACCTTGTTGACATCAAGACATATGTAAACATATGGTTTGTGTGTCTGTATAAATATGCTTTCCAAAAATACTAAGTTGCTGACTTTCAACTGGCCTTTACTTTCGTGAGCAGAAAATTGATGCTAATATAACTGTACCTCCAAGCACTAGCTCTGGGCAGCAATGCCAGGAGTTAGTCACTTAACAGCCAGTATTTGTTTGCTATGGTTTTCAAGGAGCCCCCAAAGCTTCCTAGGCAGGTGGAATGCTGTGGTGGTGTAGATTGTTTTAATTGCTGCCAGCCTGTAAATATGTGTTAAATACTTCAGTCTTGTAGCAAATTTTAGCTGCTACCAGCAAAGTGAAATGTTGAAGTCCCACTGAGCTGTCTAGTCTCCCTGCCCACATAAACACACTCCTTAACACTCTGAGGTAAATGTCCCTGTTCCCTCTGAACTGATGTTTACATGCTTCTGCTTCAATTCACTTTTTGTATTCCTCTCCAGGTGTTGGTGTTTCTTACAACTGCAGCAGTGAAATCTTCTGTGGACCTGGACCAGAATCAGAGCCTGAGACAAGAGCTGTGGCTCAGTTTATTGAACAGAAGAAGAGTGACATTTTGTGCTATTTAACAATTCACTCGTATGGACAGTACATCCTCACTCCATATGGCTCAACAACCGAACCTCCAAGTAACAATGAAGAACTGGTAGGGCAAAACATTCATCCTCTATGCTTGTAGAGAACAAGTACAGCAGTAGCGTGTGGCACAACTCTATTTGCCCTCTTGCAAATAGGTTTATTTAGGGACTTTGCTTCCAGAGTAGCTAACACTTTGCACAGTATCAACAAGCTTTATTTGCCTTGGAATTAATCTTAACCCTTCATTTTAAATCAAGAAAATCTAACTACTACAGATAGGGTTATTGTGATGCAAGATAATTGGAGAAAAGCTCCAAGTTCCTTCTGCATACAAAAATGTGCTTGCACTTCAGGACACCAGCACATCATACACACATGGTTGTCACAATCATGTCCAGAAAGGGTATTCTGAATATGCTCACTAGGAGAAAGGGATCAAAGCAGGCACCTACTGCTTTGTTACTTGTCCCCTCAGTTTCTGAGATTTCTAATCTGACTTCATTAACATGAGTATATGTGAACATTCCAGTAACTGGAACAGTCATCAAGAGCATGAGAGATTTGGCTTTGGACTTCATATGAGTCACTGGAGAAGTCATTTAGTCTGTTCATGGTTCAGTTTCTAAAGATGGTGTGATACAGTCCATGGCAATACAACAAGTGTAAGAGATCCACCGCTGCTGTAGCCAGTATCAGTGTTACAGAGCCTGTACTCTAATTCTCAAAAATGCAACCCTCTACTTTTACAATAAAGTATCTTCTCTACCTAATATCAGAGACATTTAAAACATGTAAATATAACTTCCATTAAAAAAAAAAATCAAAACCACTTTGCCCAAATATTTTTAAACAGTTTTCTCTAAAGTACTGAGCTAATCATATCAAGACTTAAAGGTGACCATACATAAATGTATAGCTGAAAGAAACAAAAGTTTTGGTCCACTCTAAATAGTTAATTGCCAAATGTACTGGCACTGATGACAATGTTGTGTCTGTTTTGAACTTACAGATGTTAGTTGCAAAGCAAGCAGCTTCTGCCTTGACAGGAAAGTACGGGACCAGCTATCAAGTAGGACCAACCTCTTTAATTTTATGTAAGTTTCTTTATATTCCCCTTTGATTACTCTGTTTTTCAAACAAGAGAGTCATTCTTGTGTAACAGGCATCATAGGTACTGTTTTGCTGTTTCTTCTTTGAACTTCTTTGGGCTGGTCTGTTGGAACATCTAAGCAACACCACTTAAATGCAAGATAACACGGTACATTATAAAGCTGGCTGCAGAAAGAAAGGAGGCATTGATCAGAAGCTAGTTCCTGCATGAATTCCTCACAGATATATCACAGGGGAGGGAAGGAAATTGGTGATACATCATCCTGGTCCTGCTGAAGTCACCAGCAAAACTCACATTTGTCTTCACTGGAGTCAGGCAAAAATTAAAAAAACCACCAGGTCTATAGTTACTGCACCAGACATTATCACATGGCAGCTTTGTGCAGTTCTCTGTGAAATACATTGGTTTCAACTTCGTTCCTAATAGACTGCATAACATCACCAACACACCGTTGATAGTCTTTACATAGAGGACTAGAAAGCTCTAGACACTGTTTGGTAAATTCAGTCTTTTCCTAGTGAGCAGTAAGTTATGCTAGCCACTCAGAACAGAAAGTAGTTGGCTCCAGTACCCACATGACTTTGCACACTCACAGTATCTCTCTGCCAGTTCCTGAGTCACACAAGTCGCCTACTGCAGGCACAATGTAGTATAAGGTATCTTGTCTGTGCCTAGGACTGCATTTTGCCAGGAGTTGTATTTATACTGAATAGGTAAGAAAAAAGGTCTATGATGAAGATGAACACTGATGTGGAGAGCAGGGAGAAATTTTTCAAGCATGACCAAACTTATGCTTAAAAATAAATACACAAAGAAGTTCCAGGCAGTGTCAGGGCAGGAAATGAAGCACCAGAACAGATAAATGACCAGTCTCTCTTGTACCCAACACTAACCACAGAAAGATGCTAAAAACATGGAATACTTAAAACTCATCTCTTCTTGTACAATACCATCTCATGGAGAATTGTTTCACTTAGGAAACTCTGTGGAAGGCTTTTAGTATAATTAAGAATTGCAACACCTAGAAACTCTGCTCTCCATGTCACAGTGATATACAGATATTGGTTAGTTCAGAAATTCGGGTATAATCTGGCATTGACTCCAGCAAGAAGTACTGTCAAAGACCATGCTTAATACCTACATCTCCCTTCTGTTTTTAAATTCACAGACAATAATTCAGGCTCCTCACGGGATTGGGCTCACAGGATTGGCATTCCTTTCTCCTACACATTTGAACTGCGAGACAAGGGTACTTATGGATTTCTTCTACCTTCTAACCAGATCCAGCCAACATGTGAGGAGACTATGTTGGCTGTGACAACTATCATAGACTATATTGATCAGAATTATATCTCAGATAGGGCTATGATGCTGACCTCTGGCATTAGCCTTTGCCTGAGCCTTTGCCTGAGTGTTGTACTTACATGGACTGCTTCTTAAAGACAGCTTAGAGAATCCAGCAGGAGACTCTCATGTAAAGCATCTCTTTGAAAAGACAGAATCACATGAGCAGAGGAACAAAATGTCAAATGCTTCAATAAAGTCTCATTCCAAAAAACATATCTGTCATTTTGATAGCTCTGTTTTAGGGAAGAAGAAAAGGAGAAAGAGCTGTGTCATTTTCCCAAGCTTCACTTGCTTATGTCACAAGAAGCCATCATAAGTACACATGAGGAAGGAGCATTAGTACTCCCTGTTGCATGTTCTCAGGGGTGCGTCTGAGCTTATTGAGCTCTTCCGTCAGCTGCAGTCCTGCTCTGTCAAAATTCTCCCCATGCTTGACCTTGTTTATTCTTAAGTCTTACTGGTATTAACAGGACATCTATGAGACACAAATGTACCCATTTCCCACTACAGACAATTGGATGGCTTCCTCAATATCCACTGTCCTTCCTGTAAGAGTGAGATTTACCAGAAAATATGAGGCCTTGAATGCTGGTAGTGAAAGGTCATAATCAGGCAATCACCACCAGCAGCCTGAAACAAGCTGAAGAGTTGAGCTGGTGCAAGCTTGTGGAGATAGACAAGAAGTGTGGCCCTGTTACTTAGATACAGTCAGATTAGTAAAGATAGAAACTTCCCAGATTCCTCAAAAATACAAAAAGGAAAAGGAGAAGGAAGAGGAAGATGAGGATGAGGTGCTACTTCTACAGTACAAAGCAGAAACCAATTTCTATGCATCCTCAACTTCACATCCTCAACTCAAAATGATGTGACTAGTGGCAACAAATACTCTCCTAAGATCAGACTTGGGGATTTCACTACAGATGGTACATGAAAAAAATGCTGCTCGCAGAGGGGTGCCTTTCCTACCAACCACCTTAATTCTTTGGGCCTGACTCTGCGGAGGGACTTGGACCCGGTTGCATAGCCCTCCACTGCTTGTGGGACCTTGTAGCCTACAGGGATCTACCCTGTCACACAAAGCTGAAAGATGTGGAGTGCCAGATGAAAGGTTCTTATTCGGCCCAATGAGCAAGGGTCCTCCACATGAGCCACCTAAAAGGAACCACCAAGCACACAGCTTCAGGTTTGCTACAGCCAACACCAGAGGGTGCAGGGCACTCACTGAGATGGAGAAGAACTATTTTAACCTGTCTTCTGTCTGCTTTTGCATATGGGAGTCCTGCATCCCAGAAATGTATCCCCCAGGGTTGGTATTACAGGTAATAAGACAGTTGGGGTTTTTTTGTGATACAAAATAGAGTCTGGGGGTGGGGGGAAGGAAAAAGAAAAATTATTTTCAATGAAATCTGATTGTCTTAGCAAATTTCAATTGAAATTTGAAAGTATTCTAACCAGAGATTTCCAACAAAATATCTCCACCTTTGAGGAAGAGAATGGAAATTACCCTCCACTGACTTCTTGAAGACTAATGATGGCAAATTCAGATTAAGAACTTCTGCCAGAAAACTCACAATAAACAAGGACATTGAAAAGATGGAAATATTACTGTTCTCGAGTTACAAAGTACAGGTATAGAAAAACTCAGTGGTTTGACTAACATCTCATAGAGGGTCAGTGGCAGAACCTGGAAAATTCTTTTGTCTAGCTCTTTTCTAGTGTTACCAAGAGAAAGATGCATATCAGCTGACCATGGTATTGTCAACCAAAGAAAAAAAAAGAAAAAGACAAAGCTTGCAGTCATTTTTCCAAAGTATATCCCGTTGTAATTTTGACTATAGTATTAGACACCAAACCTCAGCTCCTGTGTTCGCTCTCCACAGATTATTACCAACTGGTGTTGGTTTCTATCTCCTGCAGATTCCCTGGAGCATAGTCCTTCCAGACAAACCACACATTTACAGTATGATCTGCCTCTTGCTGAGCTCTGTAGCAGAAGGCATCACTAATTAGCACTTCTCCTCACAGGAGCATCACTCCCCAAAACTAGGTTTGGTTTAAGATGTCACTTGTAAGCCTCTGTATTTGTAGATTGTGTCTTTGGAACTGTGAGAAACAAGACAAGTCCATCTGGCCTGTGACTCTGAGCTGTCCTTAAGCAAGCAGGGTTTGACCACAAGTATTTGATAGTCATTTGCTACCAAATGGCAGTGAGGCTCCCCAGTGCCACCAGTAGCAGATGGCAGTGACCTCTGGGGACTGATGTCCACACGCTCACCTCGCCAAAGCCAACCTAAGCTTGGGCTGCTATCAAGTGCTTTCCAAAACTAACTCATGTCCACACTGCTACAAAATTCTGCCAGCCAGGGCTTCTTTACTGGATTCAAAGACTTTGCACAGCCTAGAATCAGAGAGGAAGGGAGTTGGTTTTATTGATCTTGGAGATGCTTTGATAAAATTGTTTATCATTACAAGATACAACCGTGTCCCAAAGTTAATTAGTATGTGGACTGGCTCTGTCCCTTATAATCTCCTTTTGTATTAATCACCATCAGGCAGGGGAAGATGCTCCTGCATATGGCACCTAGGTAGGGAGATGAAGGGAGATTTAGCTTCCTGCATTCTCAGCACTTGAGAATCATAGAAGTGGAGAGGAAGACTTTGCCAGAAAATAAATATTTGGCAATAATAATCTCTAAGTCTGCTGTCATCAGCACACTGATCATGCCTGGGTTTACATCTCTGCCAGCAATGACTCACCCACTTTGCATAGTGAAACCACAGATAAAGGTTGTGTAGAAGCAGCACCTTGCCCCATTGTCCTTGCATAACAGCCACTCTACAATGAATTCCTACAGACCCTTTTAGTAGCTATCATTGCACAAGCAAGCCACTAAAAGCCCAAGGCTGCAGCAAAGTGATTTTTACTGGCATTACATGAGCTCTATACTTCAGATATCCTCCCAAGCTGCTGACTTCTCTGCATACCTTTTCCATTTGTAGAAGAGTGGTTTGTATGGCTGACAAAACCCACTCCAGAGAAGGTGTATTTTATCAACTATGTTTTGCAAAGGAAAAAATTGAAGAAAAGCATAATGTTGATGTTTCTACTAAACCTTCCCTTACTTCATTAATCCATTTCCTGTTTTCTCCCTCCCACATTCCTCTGTTGCTTTCTCTGACCCTTGTCAGGTTTTGCTTTGTGATGAACCACACGGAGACCTGCATTCTAATTTCACAGTATCACAGTATCACCAAGGTTGGAAGAGACCTCACAGATCATCAAGTCCAACCCTTTACCACAGAGCTCAAGGCTAGACCATGGCACCAAGTGCCACGTCCAATCCTGCCTTGAACAGCTCCAGGGACGGCTACTCCACCACCTCCCCGGGCAGCCCATTCCAGTGTCCAATGACTCTCTCAGTGAAGAACTTTCTCCTCACCTCCAGCCTAAATCTCCCCTGGCGTAGCTTGAGGCTGTGTCCTCTTGTTCTGGTGCTGGCCACCTGAGAGAAGAGAGCAACCTCCCCCTGGCCACAACCTCCCCTCAGGTAGTTGTAGACAGCAATAAGGTCACCCCTGAGCCTCCTCTTCTCCAGGCTAAACAATCCCAGCTCCCTCAGCCTCTCCTCGTAGGGCTGTGCTCAAGGCCTCTCACCAGCCTCGTCGCCCTTCTCTGGACACCCTCAAACATTTTGATGTCCCTCTTAAACTGGGGGGCCCAGAACTGAACACAGTACTCAAGGTGTGGTCTAACCAGTGCAGAGTACAGGGGCAGAATGACCTCCCTGCTCCTGCTGACCACACCATTCCTGATGCAGGCCAGGATGCCATTGGCTCTCTTGGCCACCTGGGCACACTGCTGGCTCATGTTCAGGCGGGTATCAATCAGCACCCCCAGATCCCTCTCTGTCTGGCTGCTCTCCAGCCACTCTGACCCCAGCCTGTATCTCTGCATGGGGTTGTTGTGGCCAAAGTGCAGCACCCTGCACTTGGAGCTATTGAACGCCATCCCATTGGACTCTGCCCATCTGTCCAGGCGGTCAAGGTCCTGCTGCAGAGCCCTTCTGCCCTCTGACCCAGTCACATCTGCCCCCAGGTTGGTGTCATCTGCAAACCTGCTGATGACTGACTCCATGCCCTCATCCAGGTCATCTATGAAGATGTTAAAGAGGATGGGGCCCAGCACTGATCCCTGAGGGACACCGCTAGTGACAGGCTGCCAGCTAGATGTGGCACAGAATCACAGAATTCACACAGAATCACAGAATGCCAGGTTGGAAGGTGTCCCAAGGGTCATCTGGTCCACTCTTTCTAGGTGACAGTGTAGTTTAAACGAGATGGCGCAGCATCCTCTCAAGCTACATTTTAAAACTGACCAGCGCAGTGGAATCCACTACTCCTTCTGGCAGCTTATTCCAATGTCTTCTGGATTCAGTCATGTGACTCCTTGTAAAAAGAAAGTCTTCATTTTCCTGATAGCCACCCTTTATCTAGTGATACATGGTAAGGAGATTTCCCCTACGGCTTCTCTTCTCAAGGCTCAGCACACCCAGTACTCTCAGCCTTTCCTCACATGGCAGGTCTTCCAATACTCTAATCATCATTGTGGCTCTTCTCTTGACACTTTCCAGCATGTCCACATCCATTTTGTACAGTGGGGACCAAAACTGCATCACAAAATCACAGAATCATAGAATGTCAGGGGCTGGAAGGGACCTCGAAAGATCATCCAGTCCAACCCCCCTGCCAGAGCAGGATCACCTGTACCAGATCACACAGGAACACATCCAGGCAGCTTCTGAATATCTCCAGAGAGGGAGACTCCACATCTCCCCCCATGGCAGCCTGTTCTGGTGTTCTGGCACCCTCACAGCAAAAAAAACTCCTCCTCATGTTTACATGGAACTTCCTATACCTCAGCTTCCACCCATTGCCCCTTGTCCTGTCACTGGCATCACCGAGAAGAGCCTGGATCCATCCTCCTGCCACTCACCCTTTGCATATTTATGAACATTCATGAGGTCTCCCCTCAGTCTCTCCTCGTAAGAGAGATGTTCCATTCCCTTCATCATCTTTTCGGCTCCGGGCTGGACTCTCTCAAGCACTTCTATGTCCTTCTTGAACTAGGGGTCCAGAACTGGACACAGTACTCCAGATGTGGCCTCACCAGGGCAGAGTAGAGGGGGAGGAGAACCTCTCTTGACCTACCAGCCACAGCCCTTCTAATACACCCCAGAAAGTCATTGGCCCTCCTGGCCACAAGAGCACATTGCTGGTTCATGGTCAATCTCCAATTCACCAGGACTCCAAAACCTTTTCCCTTTCAATACCTTCCAACAGGTCAGTCCCCAACCTATACTGATACCTGGTGTTGTTCTTTCCCAGGTGCAAGACTCTACACTTGCCCTTGTTGAATTTAATTAAATTTCTTCTTGCCCAACCCTTCAGCCTGTCCATGTCTCACTGGATGGCAGCACAGCCTTCTGGTGTGGCAGCCACTCCACCCAGCTTGGTGTCATTAGCAAACTTGCTGACAGTGCACTCTGTGCCCTCATCCAGATCATTGATGAATATATTGAACAGAACTGGTCCCAGTACTGACCTATGTGGGACCCCACTAGTTACAGAACTTCAACTAGACTGCATCCCATTGACCACAACTTTCAGGCTTCTTTCCTTCAACCAGTTCCCAGTCCACCTCATTTCTTGATCATTCAGACCACACTGCCTCAGTTTAGCCAGAAGGATGCTGTGGGAGACAGTGTCAAATGCTTTACTGAAATCAAGATTAAGCACATCCACTGCTCTACCACCATCTATCCACCTGGTTATGTCCTCATAAAAGGCTACCAGGTTGGTCAAATGTGACTTCCCCTTGGCAAAACCATGTTGACTGCTCTATATGACCTCACTGTCCTTGGAAAGGACAGTCTTAAGGACAGCACCAAAGATAAGTTGCTCCATTAACTTTCTGGGGATGGAAGTGAGGCTGATCAGTCTATAGTTACCTGGGTCCTCCATCTTACCCTTTTTGAAGATTAGAGTGATGTTTGCCCTCCTCTGGTCCCCAGGCACCTCTCCTGTCTGCTATGACTTACTGAAGATGATGGAGAGTTGTCTGTCCACTCCCTTGCCACCCACCAGTGCATCCCATCAGGACCCACAGACTTATGTATGTCCAGATTACTCAACTGTTCTTTAACCCAGTTCTCATCAACTAGGGAAGACTCCTTTGTCATGCTTTCCTTTGGTGCCTCAGGTGTGAGGGGCTCCTGAGAACAGTCTCCAGCAGTACAGAGACAAAAAAGGCATTTAGTAACTCTGCCTTCTTTGTGTCCTCTGTCACCAAGGCACTCACCTCATTCAGCAGGCACACACCTGTACTCCAGGTGTGATCTGACAAACTCTGAGTGGGACAATTACTTATTTATCTCTGCTAGTAATGCCTTTGTTGATGCAGACCAGCATCCTGTTGGCTTTCTGTTCAATCATGCTGACCTTGTTATTCACCCAGACCCCCAGGTACCTTTCCACAGGGCTGCTCTCCAGCCAGGTGGATCCCAGTCCAAGCTGAACTGCTGGGTTATATATTTCCAGGTGCAAGACTGTACATTTCTCCGCATTGAACTTCATAAGGTTTTTGCTAGCCCACTCATACAGCCTGTCCATGTCTTTCTGGATGGTGGCTCTCTCTTCTGGAGTGCCAACTTCCCCACTTGTTTTGGTATTGTCTGCAAACTTCCATCAGCATGCTCTTGATCCCAGCATTCATGGCACTTATGAAGATAGTAAACGGTGTTGGGCCCAAAATCAGTCCCTTGGGGACCCCACTTGTGACTGACTGACAGGTTGAGATGGAACTCTTGACTACCGCCCCTAGGTACTGCCTGTCAGCCAGTTCCCCATCCAGCTACAGATGGGTGACCTAGGCCATAAAGTGCTATAATCCTACTGAGATAACAGTATAACTTTTCAGTTATTCATGCCTAAACAGGCAAAACTGCAAGCTATCATGCAAAGCTAAAAGATTCTTTTATTCATTGTTGTTGCTCCCCAATAATTTTACCATTCCCTTTCTTACAGTTAAACACTCAAAATATGTTTGCTTCATTATATAATTGGAATTGCAAAGGATTAATCACTTTTGGTCATTCAGATTACTGAATAAAAAGGGTATCCCAATTCTCAGTAACAGTGTTCTATATTATCTTTGTTATCATTTTGTTTGCAATACAAAAACAAAGATTGAAGAAAGGGCCATAAGTGATCTCATTCCATTTCATGCAAGGAGCTTCTCTCTCTGCTAATTTCTCCTCCATCCTATCTTAATTTGATACAGTCCTCAGGCTCCTAACAAGTTAGCATCTCTGCCCTCATTAAGGAAAGCAGAGAAATCACAAGGGAACTATAATATTAAATGAATGTGTGTAGCCTCATTTCTTAGGGCATCATATAAAGGAAGAGCAAAAACCTACAGTTTTGAGGGGAGTGTGGAAAACATCTCTGTCAATTGACCTTTTTAGGGAAGTACTTACAATGCAAGTTGTTGCTTCCTGATAAACTGCTTATGCTCTAGAAATTTACTCAAACATTATTATTTTGTGCAAATTCTATTCCAAGTGAAAAACTATCAGTCTTGACCCAAGGTACATCCCATCACAGCTGTGCTTTGTTGTGTGGAAATGCCTCAAATGAAGGCACTGTAATTTAGGGAGAAGTGGTTAGGATTGCATAGTACCAACTGCAATGGAAAATCCCTAGAGGAGGAAGAGCATTTGTGAAAGTGATGGAAATTTATTGTGCTGACAAAGAAGTAAGTAGCACTGGCTTTAGCAGTGGAAAAGAGGAAACAGGTAGGTCACAGATGGACTAAAATAATGCCATTTTCCCTAGCTATAGCTTCTTCTGCATGAGTGTTTAAAAGAGAAAGCCCTTGTTTTGAAAATACAAACTCTTCCTGTTCTCAAACATCCTTTCAGCTTTACCTGGGAGATGGCTGCATGGGAAAAGGACTATCAATTGATAATACTTAGCTTTGATCAGTGAGGCACAGGACAGAAGAATTAAAACTAATGAGAAAGATACAGAGCACAAGCATAATCAGATATCAAGGAACACTGGAGCAGGCAGCACACTCTGTGATAATCAGGTGTAAAAACCTATTTGCCAGAACCACAAAATAGAAGCTTCCATCCTGAGACTATAGTACAAGCTTTTTTGTCATTTACTGCTAGTGCAAGGGCAGGTCAACTCACTGATTGTGGCAAGAATCACCCATCCACTGCCATCACCTAACACACAAGTGTGTTTCATGTCTGTGTTCCTAGTTTCTACATATAAACCAGAAAAACATCAGTCTATGAAACAGGCCACGTTACTCTAAAAGCTCTCTTCTCACTTCAACCATTGTTTCAGCATACTCTTTAGATTTGCATACTGCCACCTAGTTAGATGCAAGTTAAGGATTTTTTCCCCCCTCATTTTGTTTGAAGGGGTCTTATGCTTCAGCTTCTACTTGAAATATGAATCTTCCCTAGGATAAGCAATATCCCTTGTGGTCAGACACTTGGGATATTGCAACTGCCTGAATTTGCTGTTGCTTGCTTCACCAATTGTCACCTGTGACATTGACCTGAACCTATTATAGTGTGATTTTGAAAATACTTAAGGGGATCATTACCCAGAGGTAGAAATGTGATGTGGAAAAGCCAGTTCTGTGTCAAATACTTCACCAGGAAATATTATAAAAGGGTCATGCTAAGGAGGGACAAACCATCCCACACCAGGATAATGCAATTCAACTGCGGAAATGATTGTACAAGAGTGCACAGCCAAAATGTACTACTTGGCATTGCTCCCATCTCAGAGACAGGTATCAAACTCCTTGTGTATGGAGAAATCATTCAGCTGCCTTTTGTCTGCTACCTGCAGAATCCCATTAATTCATAAACTTGTTACTGCCTCAAATCCCCAAAATATTATTCAAGGCTATTCTTAGCATGTGAGCAACTGGGAATCAATAATAGTCTTGGGAAGGGGAAGGAAGTGGAATAAGGATTAATAGCAATTATTCGTGGAAAGCAATCTAAAAACTATTTTTAAATTTAATTTAAAATTACAAATTTAAAGGATTCTTGAATGCTAAGACCATTTTTATCATGCTGATCTTGTGTCTTATTGTGTAGGACCAGAGTATTACTCATTTTACGTGTGACCCTGAGTTATCACAGATATGCTGGGCAAACAGCCAAGCTAATACAAGCTCGATAATAATAATCTATACTTCAAGTTAACATGATGGCCATTACTTGAAGACTCTGCCAATTGGAGGAAAGGTATTTCTTCCAGTCTGGTAACTATTTGACTTAGCACTTTTTTTAGTGCACAAGAAACATTGTAAAATAAAGCATGTATCTTACAAGTGCGAGAAATGTCATGCAATGGAAGCAGCAAAGAAATGCAAAGAAGTAGCAGAATGATGGGGGTGGAGAAGTAGTGAATCCAAAAACCATTTCAGCAAATATTTTTTTTTTTAACATACAGTAAAACTCCCTTGGCTCCATCTGCATGTGGGACTGTCATTGTGTGTGCCAGGAAAAGAGATCAAGAGATTGATAGGAGTCCTGTTCTGTTTAAAGGGCATGGAAATGTATGGAGTTGTACCTTCAGTTCTCAACGTTTTCCAATATGTATGAGCCTGTTCAGCATAGGAAACATATATTTCATATATACACACACATACATATATGCACACTTCTTTTGTCTAGCAGGTCTTACTTGTCTTAGTTGCTTCTGTGGATCCCATGGACTCAGTCACCCAGAGACAGTCTCTGACTTCATCCATCAGTTATTTGCCTTGTGACCCGCGGTGCTCCAGGGGCTGGAAAAGAGTAAATTACAGAAATTGTCACTTCCTTTGGACTGAATAAATAAGACATCCATGAAGCTTTTTTTTTTAAACACACCCCCCCCATCTGTAATGAACGAGGTTTGTCCAGGTTACAAGGAATCTGTTGTTAAACCTATTGTATGCTTTCTAAAAATAGTATTAGCAGAAGACTGAGCTCTTTTCCTATCTTTCACAAAAAAACAGGAATTACATCTCTATTCTCTAGCCTAAGACAGCTGCTGAGACAAAGCTTGTTCTAATTCTACACCTACTCCATAGATAACATCACTCAAATTAGGCAGTCTAGGCAGTCCTACTGATTTAGCTGTTATTCCTCAGTCCTCTCCCAGTCCTCTCAGAAGGGCCATGTTGATGCAAAAGTGACAAGGAAAGAATAATTTCTGTGTTCCAAATAGGCAAAATTGGAACTTTCTCATACCATAAACTTTCAGGAACAGACATTTATTTCACCTCCCTGCACAATCAAACACAATGATACCTACTGAGAACTATTTTGGAGTTCTATGTCACTGAACAGAAGAAAAATAATACCTTTTATGTGACTGTAATACCACCAGTGAGTCCAACACAGTGAGACCTATATGGCTGTTGAAAGTTCTACTCTTAGTAGCAAGAACAACTACCCAACAAATCACATCTGAACTGAGAGGAGAGAACAGCAGCTTGATAAGAATACCTAGCAAGATATACTGCAGAACCCAGAATGGGCCCAGATCTTTGGAGTTTCAGTCAGTGACCCATTCATGATCCTGCAGCATTCAAACTGAGCCACAGAGCTTTAAAATTAAACATGGCTCCACGGGAAAAGAAATTGTATCTAAGCACAGGCCTACTTAGAAACCACATAGTGTCCTACAGCGAATCAATGCTTTTTGTTCATCACATTTCTCTTACACAATATTTCTAGCCATGTGGTGCAAATCTTTCCTTTTATTTCTCTACAGAAAAGCCAGGAGAAGCATTTGATAGTGTGTTTAACAGGTGTTCCAGTGAAACACACTCAGCTTAAAGGTCACTTTTCTTTGAGAGGCAGACATTTGATTTCCACATGAAGTGCAAGAGATTTCACTTAGAGTATTAAACCCAAACATTGACATAGTGCTGTAGTACTCTGTGAAGCTATAGTACTCTGTGAAATTACTTATTCCACTTCTTCTTCTTCAGCTTCAGAAGTGTCTCAGAGGGCTGTTCACTAAAGAACAGCATCATTTTCCAAACATGAGGGTGGAACAGAAGCTGCTTAAAGAGAATACATCCTCTCTGGTGAGAGTTCCAGTTTCAAGCCACAAGCTGTCATAGAATCATAGAATCAACCAGGTTGAAAGAGAACTCCAAGATCATCCAGTCCAACCTATCCCCCAGCCCTAGCCAGTCAACCAGACCATGGCACTAAGTGCCTCATCCAGGCTTTTCTTGAACACCTCCAGGGATGGTGACTCCACCACCTCCCTGGGCAGCCCATTCCAATGCCAATCACTCTCTCTGGGAAGAACTTCCTCCTGACATCCAGCCTGTACCTACCCTGGCACAACTTGAGACTGTGTCCCCTTGTTCTCTTGCTGGTTGCCTGGCAGAAGAGACCAACCCCCACCTGGCTACAATGTCCCTTCAGGTAGTTGTAGACAGCAATGAGCTCACCCCTGAGCCTCCTCTTCTCCAGGCTAAACAGGCCCAGCTCCCTCAGTCTCTCCTCATAGGGTTTGTGTCCCAGGCCCTTCACCAGCTTTGTTGCCCTTCTCTGGACACACTCCAGCACCTCAACATCTCTCTTGAACTGAGGGGCCCAGAGCTGGACACAGGACTCAAGGGACAGAAACAGAGTTTTATCCCAAAGGGGATAAAATAAATACATTTGCAAAGAACCAGAGGTTAGCTATGAGTGCTATTTACACATCTACAGAGGCACACAAAACACATTCAGAGAAAAATGGCTATACACACGCACGTTAGGCCCAGCTCTCCACCACAGCCTTCCAAAGCCCTGCAGAACCTCCCCTGCCATGCAGCCTGAGCAGGCGCGGGCGCAGGCTGAGCTGCCCCTCAGCAAAGTCAGGCCGACCGGGCCTCAGAGCCCAGCCCCGCACAGGCCAGGCCACAACTCTGCAGCAACAGATCTGCTCCCCAGCCAAGGCCGCAACCTCCCCACAGGCCAGAGAGGTGTGTCGGGAGCTGAGAGAAGGGAAGGATGGTTGTGGACTCTCCTTGTGTTCCAAAGCCAATCACTCTCTCTGGCAACAACTTCCTCCTAACATCCAGCCTAGACCTACCCTGGCACAACTGGAGACTGTGTCCCCTTGTTCTGTTGCTGCTTGCCTGGCAGAAGAGGCCAACCCCCACCTGGCGACAGCCTCCCTTCAGGTAGTTGTAGACAGCAATGAGGTCACCCCTGAGCCTCCTCTTCTCCAGGCTAAACAACCCCAGCTCCCTCAGCCTCTCCTCATAGGGTTTGTGTTCCAGGCCCCTCACCAGCTTTGTTGCCCTTCTCTGGACATGTTCCAGCACCTCAACATCTCTCTTGAATTGAGGAGCCCAGAACTGGACACAGGACTCAAGGTGTGGCCTGACCAGTGCTGAGTACAGGGGAAGAATAACCTCCCTTGTCCTACTGGCCACACTGTTCCTGATGCAGGCCAGGATGCCATTGGCTCTCTTGGCCACCTGGGCACACTGCTGGCTCATCTTCAGCTACTATCTATCAGTACCCCCAGGTCCCTTTCCTCCTGGCTGCTCTCCAGCCACTCTGTCCCCAGCCTATAGCGCTGCTTGGGGTTATTGTGGCCAAAGTGCAGAACCCTGCACTTGGCCTTGTTAAATCTCATCCCATTGGCCTCTGCCCACCCATCCAGCCTGTCCAGGTCCCTCTGCAGGGCTCTCCTACCTTCCAACAGACCCATACCTGCTCCTAGCTTGGTGTCATCTGCAAACTTACTGATGCTGGACTCAATCCCCTCATCCAGGTCATCAATAAAGATATTGAACAGGACTGGGCCCAGCACTGATCCTTGGGGAACACCACTAGTGACAGCTGCCAACTGGATGTGGCACCATTCACCACCACTCTCTGAGCTCTGCCATCCAGCCAGTTCCTGATCCAGCACAGAGTGAATCTGTCCAAACCATGAGCTGCCAGCTTGGCTAGGAGCTTCTTGTGGCAGACAGTGTTGAAGGCTTTGCTGAAGTCCAAGTAGACAATGTCCACAGCCTGTATCAGGAGATACAGGAAAGTAGAACAGAATAAACAATCACAGTGTCCTGTGTCCTCCCCAGTGACCTTCTAGCCCCTCTGGAGGACTTTGCTCTACACTTATACCACTCAGCTCTGCATTTCCCTTAGCCTACAGTAGTGAGCAGTCGTTTTTCTCTAGAAGACAATCACAGAATCACAGAATGTCAGGGGCTGGAAGGGACCTCGAAAGATCATCCAGTCCAACCCCCCTGCCAGAGCAGGATCACCTGTACCAGATCACACAGGAACACATCCAGGCAGCTTCTGAATATCTCCAGAGAGGGAGACTCCACATCTCCCCCCATGGCAGCCTGTTCTGGTGTTCTGGCACCCTCACAGCAAAAAAATTCCTCCTCATGTTTACATGGAACTTCCTATACCTCAGCTTCCACCCATTGCCCTTTGTCCTGTCACTGGCATCACCGAGAAGAGCCTGGATCCATCCTCCTGCCACTCACCCTGCAAATATCTACAAACATTCATGAGGTCTCCCCTCAGTCTCTTCTCCAAGCTAAAGAGCCTCAGCTCCCTCAGTCTCTCCTCGTAAGAGAGATGTTCCATTCCCTTCATCATCTTTTCGGCTCTGGGCTGGACTCTCTCAAGCACTTCTATGTCCTTCTTGAACTAGGGGTCCAGAACTGGACACAGTACTCCAGATGTGGCCTCACCAGGGCAGAGTAGAGGGGGAGGAGAACCTCTCTTGACCTACCAGCCACAGCCCTTCTAATACACCCCAGAAAGTCATTGGCCCTCCTGGCCACAAGAGCACATTGCTGGCTCATGCTCAACCTCCCATCCACCAGGATCCCCAGATCCCTTTCCCCTTCACTGCCTTCCAACAGGTCAGTCCCCACAGAACTTGCAAAACCACAATGTACCTCCATAATGTAAAGATATATATTATATAAAGCATTTTAGGAGAAAAGGTACTTGACTATAATTTAAGTAGTAGTGTTAAACCAGCTGCACATACCACCCCAAATTCGTGTGAAATTAGACCAGCACACCAGCAATGTCTCAGAAATTTCACAGTATCACAGTATCAACAAGGTTGGAAGAGACCTCACAGATCATCAAGTCCAACCCTTTACCACAGAGCTCAAGGCTAGACCATGGCACCAAGTGCCATGTCCAACCTTGCCTTGAACAGCTCCAGGGACGGCGACTCCACCACCTCCCCGGGCAGCCCATTCCAGTGTCCAATGACTCTCTCAGTGAAGAACTTTCTCCTCACCTCAAGCCTAAATCTCCCCTGATGTAGCTTGAGGCTGTGTCCTCTCATTCTGGTGCTGGCCACCTGAGAGAAGAGAGCAACCTCCTCCTGGCCACAACCACCCTTCAGGTAGTTGTAGACAGCAATAAGGTCTCCCCTGAGCCTCCTCTTCTCCAGGCTAACCAATCCCAGCTCCCTCAGCCTCTCCTCCTAGGGCTGTGCTCAAGGCCTCTCACCAGCCTCGTCGCCCTTCTCTGGACACGCTCAAGCATCTCAATGTCCCTCCTAAACTGGGGGGCCCAGCACTGAACACAGTACTCAAGGTGTGGTCTAACCAGTGCAGAGTACAGGGGCAGAATGACCTCCCTGCTCCTGCTGACCACACCATTCCTGATGCAAATTTCTAGGGTATTTGTCACCATGGTAACTAAGTGGCAATGAGCTTAATCCTGCACTCATTGAGTCCATAGCCAAACTTTTCCTGGCCTTAGCAATGCTGGATCTGAACCTGCAAACCCTAATGTGCTTGAGAGCAGAGCTTGATTTCTGAAACCTTTTTACCTAGTTTCCCACGGCAGCTTGGGTTGGGAATTCTGTGGAGACCATTCACTTCAAAGATGTCTGGGGGAGATTTCTTTCATTCAGCAACAAATCCCTGACTGATTAAAAGAACTATGTTGACAGCCTGACAGGAAGCCATGCCATCCACTCCACGGGCAGCAGGCAGTTTTGGCAACATGTACCAATATAGAAGACTGGGAACAGTATGGGAGAAGTATCAGAAGTCAGACAAGGTCGCTGGAGACTTCCAAGCTGTTTATAAAGAGAAGGGAATTATTGTCCTGGTTAAATGCAGTTCTCAGTCTCTTGCAGCCAACTAGACAAATTAACCATTATACTAAAACATGTTTATTGTCCCCAGTGGATGGTGGTAAAATGTAATGATTAGATAATAAGTGAGAATATACACAAGAACTCCTCAGCAAAATCACTGATTCTATGGGATAAAGATAATTCTAAGACTCCATATTCATAAAGACTTGGGTTCTAATTACCTTGTGATTTTATCCTCTTTACCTGAAGAAATAAGGCCTGAGAGATCATATTGTCTATCTCTGAGCCTCTCCTTAAGAGGTCATGATCCTGCTGGCTGCCTTCAGCCAAACTGACAATGTGGAAGAGGTCACAAAAGTAAGAAGTTCCTACAAGCTCAGTAAAAAAAGGTGGCCCCGTGGAGTACAGACTCCATGTTAGTGACTTTAAGAGGGAAGGGGTGGGGGAGATAATGAGGTCAGTAATTAAGTCTTGCTTGAAAAGTGCAGGAGGTCTTTCCAAGAAAAGAGCAGAAAAAAATCAGGGTGAATTTTGGCATGCTTATGATGGAAATAAAGTGGGTTACAGACTGTGTGTGGGCAGAGACACAATTTCAGATGAAACTAGACTTTGTTAATTATGCTGCTTTGTTGTATTATTGTTTTCTGTGAAAATGATGAGGATTATTAGACACAGATGACTCAATTGCATTACCAACATGAAAAAGCCTGAACCAAACCACAAGAGGATGATTAGAAAAGGAGCTTGAATGCTGAGAAGCCATGTAATATGTAGTCATGCACAATAAGAGCCACTATCATCACACAACCAGAACACCTCTGCTATGGGGATAGGCTGAGGGAGCTGGGGTTGTTCAGCCTAGAGAAGACCCCAGTGGGATGACCTTCTAAGTGCCTTCCAACACCTGAAGGAATCCTAGGCAAAGGCTGGAGAGGGACTTTTCATAAGGGTGTGTAGTAACAGGACTAGAGGGAATGGCTTTAAACTGAAGGAGATTAGGTTTAGATTGGATTCTAGGAAGAAGCTCTTCAGTATGAGACTGGTGAGAATCTGGGATAAGTTGCCCAGAACAAGCCTGTAGATATTGCCAGATTTTTTTTTTTCCCATTTAAAGCTAATCTGGGAAAAAATATGATTGCAATGTGAATTTAGTTCCTGTTGAAAAGAAGATTATCTCCCTCTTCAATTGTTAGAATACAGTTTTTTTTTTTAAAGGCAAGTAGAAAGTAAGGCAAGGAAGAAGTTTTGTTCTACAAGTAGGAAGACCCATTAAGCACATAACCTACATCTTTATCAGGTAACAGGATGATAATCTTGAACAGCTTTTTCTGTTGAGTAAAGGTCACAAGGCTCAAAGGGGCTGCTAATTCCCTTTCCTACAATGACTCAGGCTGGGATTTCCCCTAGTTTTGTTGTTAGCCTAGTTATTTTTCCTCCTACCCATTTTGTTGCTTAGGAGACTGCTAATAGTGAAAAAAAAACCACAAAGCCCAGTGCTGCCACTGCACTCCCAAGTTATGGAATTCAGAATTCTCTTGCCTCCTGGGATCTGCCTGCAGGGAAGGAACACACTCTGTTACTATAAAGAGTTGCCAGGGAAGTAGTTTTCTGAGCAAAGCCACTATTGCCACTATGTGGTCTCCAAAAGCCAGGTAGCATAGCTTTGGTTGTTGTCGTTTGGGAGCAGCAACAGAAGCTTCTCCAGCACAGCAATGTCACTGGACACTGACTTATGGGGCAGAGGATAGGTTATATGACAGTCATATTAAAAAGCAGCAATTTCCCTGTCATTATATCAGGATTGTGGAGTCCTATAATAACACCTCTGTGTAAACACAGGAATTGAGGGACTCCTTTTCCCAGGGAGGTTCTGCAGAGTCTATTTGTACCATATTCTAGTCCAGTATGAATATGGTGCTCATGATAGCTCCCAGCTCTTCCGCCCTGTTTTCTTCAGGGGATCTCAATCTGCTTCATAAATCTAGTGACCATAAATTCCTCTTTCCCCCTTACATTTTTATCCTTCACCCTCAGCTTTCATTTTGTAGAAGGTGAAATTGCAGCCAAGAGAACAGGTCAACAATAAGAGCTGCTGAAAATGTCTGGACTCTGGTCCAGTTGCTCTGTGGGTGTGTATCACTCTGAAGAGAAATCGGTGTAAAATGATGTAAAACACTTTAAAGCAGACAGAAATTGAGAGCTGCATCACAATCCCTGCCTTTTGTTATTTTCTGGCTCTTCAAAAGGACTGGATACATTGTTTCTTGGTGTGGTGTTGAAGCCCTTTAGATTTCGTCGCTCTTGAAAATTCTGCTGCTTATTTTTAGGGCCTCAGCCACAGGTTTAAGAACTTAATATCAAGCTCGTTGAATGTGTGTGTTTCTGGCACTTTTACCCAAAAAGAGATGTGTTATAAATTGGCTTCCTAGGGCCTCGGGACTTTAGAAAAAGGCTTATTAAAAAATCTGAAGCATTGGAGAGCAGAACACCTTCTAAAACTGCTGCTGTACGAGATGACTCATAAGGTGATACCACTGACTTTGCTAGTAACACCAGAGGAAAATGACGTCCTAGATCAGAAACACTCGGATGTTGCAGATTTGTTCCTGGGGAAGACATATGACACATTTTAACCAGGCTTATTTTGTCAGCTGAATAAAGTGACTAGAAAGTAGATAATACCAGGATATTCAATGCAATGAGGGGGTAAGTCCTCATGTCTTGGATTTGCACTTATTTGTAGGTGCTGACACATCTCTCCTGGATTTTAGGAAAGTAGAACTGACACCAGTATAGCTGTCCTCCAATCCGTTGTTCCCATTTCTTGCTCCCTGTGAGTCTTCTTTTCAGATTCCTTCTCCAGGAAGCTTGTTCCTGTCTTCCTATGTTTGCCTCAGCCAGCGGTGCAGACTATGCGGCTCCTTGCATTTACATAGCATCTGCTTACTGTCTAGTGGTATCTTTGGAAGAGCTGGTACTTTCATCGATCTATCTGAAGCATGTATGAAATGATAGACCATTAACACCCTTTCAAAATTACTGCCCTCCCACTGGCAGAGGCAGGGACATCAGAACAGATAGTACGTGAACCAAAATATATGATCAAGAAAGAACCAGAAAACAGAGGCACTTCTGCATGAGGAGAAAGCTGGTGAGCTTACACTGAAAAGATGGTAGTATATTTTCCATCATGCAGTGACAACACAGGGTTGAAGACTCCTAGGGAGGGTGAAAATATGCATCATGGGGTCGTGATCAGCCCACCCTTCCTTTGTTGGTAAGGTGTGAGGATTTATGTATTAATTTCTATTTATGTAGCTCTTAAGACCAATACCAAGAGGTCAGAGCTATGTTGGACAAGATATGACAGTGACATTTAAAACAAAGACAGCATCTCTTACACAGTGCACATACCTTGTTACCTAGACAGTACACAGCACAAGGAGGCAGTGACACATAATGGGGAGACAAATTGGGGGCAAAGCAAGAGCCAAGCCAGAAGCACTTGAGCAGGCTTGCTGCTCAGTCACAGGCAGAGGCAAACATCCTGATTGATGTCTGCTAGAAGCTAACTGGGTCATGCTGGCTGAGAATGTAAAGAGTATCTCATTTTCAGTGTCATCCTGCTTCTACTACAGACAGCTGTAATGACACAATTCAGCTTATGTGACTTCAGGAGCCCACAGGTAACTGCCTGGAGCCACCAGTACAAATCCCTTGCCCCCATCAAGAGGAGAGCACCTCCATCAAGTAAGGTTGGTTCAACCCCCCATCATTTCAACATGAATGAGTGAGTTAGATTTGAAAGTTAGATCTTCTGTCTCCAGCTCCTGAATTCTGTGCTCACATTTGTTCCTTCTCTTAGTTTGGAACTGCTCAGCTGGAAAATCTTCACAGTCATTTTTTTTCCACTGATTTCCTTTGTAAACCTGTTGTGCCTCATTTCTCCAGATAATAACCTCTTCAGTATCCTCATTATAGTCTGTACATACAGTGCCAAGCATGACATGGCACCAGATCCCTGCTTGGAGTGCCTATACTTCACTAAAATCCAAATGGAGCCATAGGATGGGCAGAGTGAAGAGAAGCAACTCTGAGAGGTTATGGAGAGCACAAGAACTATCAAATTCACCAATGTCCCATTAGTTTCTGCCATGAGGAAAGGGGCAACAGCATATGTGGCAGCAGCTGCCAACAACATCCTTGGTGAGGGAAGGGGAGATGGCAACTTTTGTTATTGGTCTGTGGTCAGTATTTCTCACAGCAACACTCCTTCATGTTAGCTTCTGTTTTGACAGCTTCTAGATTTGTTGCAGTTTTATTTTTTCATTTATTTTAGTCAAATAGAAGCAGCTGAAACTGTGTCCACTTCTGATTTGTTTGGGAAAGAATAGGCTGGAGTCGGAGTGGCTGGAGAGCAGCCAGACAGAGAGGGAACTGGGGGTGCTGATTGATACCTGCCCTAACATGAGCCAGCAGTGTGCCCAGGTGGCCAAGAGAGCCAGTGGCATCCTGGCCTGCATCAGGAATGGTGTGGTCAGCAGGAGCAGGGAGGTCATTCTGCCCCTGTACTCTGCACTGGTTAGACCACACCTTGAGTACTGTGTTCAGTTCTGGGCCCCCCAGTTTAGGAGGGACATTGAGATGCTTGAGCGTGTCCAGAGAAGGGCAATAAGGCTGGTGAGAGGCCTTGAGCACAAGCCCTATGAGGAGAGGCTGAGGGAGCTGGGATTGTTTAGCCTGGAGAAGAGGAGGCTCAGGGGTGACCTCATTGCTGTCTACAACTACCTGAGGGGAGGTTGTGGCCAGGAGGAGGTTGCTCTCTTCTCTCAGGTGGCCAGCACCAGAATGAGAGGACACAGACTCAAGCTACGTCAGGGGAAATTTAGGCTTGAGGTGAAGAGAAAGTTCTTCACTGAGAGAGTCATTGGACACTGGAATGGGCTGCCCGGGGAGGTGGTGGAGTCGCTGTCCCTGGAGCTGTTCAAGGCAGGATTGGACGTGGCACTTGTTGCCATGGTCTAGCCTTGAGCTCTGTGGTAAAGGGTTGGACTTGATGATCTGTGAGGTCTCTTTCAACCTTGTTGATACTGTGGAAATACAATGTCACCTCTTTCTTGTCTGAAAGGGACAAAAGACATCACAGACCTTACAGAGGTTCCTGCATCCTTGTGAGCTGTTGCTGAAGACTTGAGGCCTGTATTTCAAAAATCGAGGAAAAGTTGTATTAAAAGTGCCTGAGGGCTTTTGAACTGATCTATACAAACACCTGCCCAAAGAAGAGAGAAGAAAAAGAAACCCAAAAAACAAATTCAGCACCAAATAGTTTCTAGTGTGCCCATCTCATTTCAACTACAGTGATGCTAACAGAACACACACAACAGCAGGGAGTGGGAAAATCAAAGTATTTTCACTCACACATAGGGACTGCCTAAATCACTCACAAATGCAAAAAGCAATACATGGCTCCTTACAATAATACAAAACTGAATCATACCCACAGAAACAACTTAGCTTCTTGTAACCTGCCATGTTAAATTCAGTTTCATCTGAGGCCATGGACAGATTGGGTGATCAATCTCTATTACTCTGAGCTTCTTTATTTTATCCTGTCCTTACGATAGCATTTTTCTTCCCACTAGACATTGCAGTTTGTTTCCCTGAGCCTTCTTCAGCTTAATAGTTGAATTTCAGACTTACAGAAAACTAAAAAAGGCTCTCCAACTTTCAGAGGGAAGTGAGCAAGTAAGTGCATGTTGTGCACAGAAGGGGGAATTATAGGCAAAGAAGGTGGGAGGGGAAAGGGCAATTGTTAGCATTGCATGTGTGCACTTAGTGGATAACGGTTATGTATTCTAATTTTGTAATGGAGATGTTCAGGGTCAAACAGGTGATGGCTTCATATGCTGCAAAGAACAAAAGGCAGAGGGTTTCGTGTCTTGTAGAACTGGCAAACAGGTATTCCCCTAGAGAAATGAAATAAAACCATAGCAATTAACTCTCCCTTTCCTGCAACCGAAATGCTAATAACATCCTTAGCAACTGCGCGGTCACTATGGTACCAACACCATCTTCTGCTCAAATCCTTCCTGGTTCATTTTCCTGAAAAACTCTGGTGGTGGTCAGCACAGAGGTTATTTATGTTTGCTGACACTCTGCATGTATATTTGCTGACTCTGCTGAACGGTTCCATCAGTCTCCAATGTGTAATATGGGACCTTGTTGCAAATGAAAATCAGTTAGGAGGCTAGAAAGGAAGGCAGTAAATGTCCATTGAACATTGCTGTTTTCTTTTCAGAAACTGCAAATGACAAACAATCATAGAATCATAGAACCAACCAGGTTGGAAGGGACCTCCAAGATCATCCAGTCCAACCTATCCCCTGGCCCTATCCAACCAACTAGACCATGGTACCAAGTGCCTCATCCAGTCTTTTCCTGAACACCTCCAGGGATGGCAGCTCCACCACCTCCCTGGGCAGCCCATTCCAAAGCCAATCACTCTCTCTGGGAAGAACTTCCTCCTAACATCCAGCCTATACCTACCGCAGCACAACTTGAGACTGTGTCCCCCTGTTCCATTGCTGGTTGCCTGGGAGAAGAGGCCACCCCCTACCTGGCTACAACCTCCCTTCAGGTAGTTGTAGACAGCAATGAGGTCACCCCTGAGCCTCCCCTTCTCCAGGCTAAACAACCTCAGCTTCCTCAGCCTCTCCTCATAGGGTTTGTGTTCCAGGCCCTTCACCAGCTTTGTCACCCTTCTCTGGACATATTCCAGCACCTCAACATCTCTCTTGAATTGAGGGGACCAGAAGTGGACACAGTACTCAAGGTGTGGCCTGACCAGTGCTGAGTACAGGGGAAGAATAACCTCCCTTGTCCTACTGGCCACACTGTTCCTGATGCAGGCCAGGATGCCATTGGCTCTCTTGGCCACCTGGGCACACTGCTGGCTCATCTTAAGCCTACTATCTACCAGTACCTCCAGGTCCCTTTCCTCCTGGCTGCTTTCCAATGCTTCACTGCAACCTGTCTGCTCTAGCAGTCTTAAATTTGAGGCTAATGAACTTTAGATTTCAATTCCATCGAACCTAGTTATGCTGTGAATGCCCTTTGTATAACATCTTCTTGTGACTCAGCTGCCAAAAACAACAACAAAGCTATCAGAGAAAATGGAACAGAAGAAGCTATGGTCTTGAAAACAAGCCAGTCAGATTCATTTTTCCAGAGCAAGTATCTGTCCTAGGAGAAGCCATGACAAATTATATAGGTTGTAATGGAAAAATGCCAGATATTGAGACATTTCTGAATGCTAACAGAGTTAGAAAATAGTATCCAGGGAACACACTAATTCTTTGTCTGTGATAGAGCACTTAGAGCAGTCCCTGAACATCTCCTGTAAGGTGTTCTGTCCCATGCACTGCAGGCACAAACAACTGGAACTAGCTTTTATTCACTGACAATTTGGGGTTTGAGTCACTATCTTCCTCTAACTGCTTTGAGTGCTCCAGTGACACAGAAGAGCTGGAACCTCAGTTTTCCCTGTGTGAAGAACGACTGCTGACTCCCTTGCCTCGATGGTGATCTAAAGTGGAATAGGAGAACTCCAGGCCTTTATTTTCAAATCTTGATGCTCTGGTGCACAGGAAGGCTAACCTTAACATCAGCCAAGTCAAGAGAAGGAAACAAGTGTTTGCAGGAAGAAGGCAGATGTTTCATAATCTATGAAGTCTACATCAGGAGATCATACAGATAATGGGAATTGGAGGAAACATTCCCTGGGATTGTATTTTTAATGTCTCTTCAGATGTAGGATTATGTCCTCTGATAAAGCCAGTACTGATCATTTCTGGAGACAAAGCAGGTGGATGGTCTGTGAACCTAGGGTGACAAATACATATTTTCACCGTGGGAGATAACATTTTAATGGAAAGTATGAATACTGGGAGGTAGTCAGTTGGAATAAGTCTTTCAAGTGGCACCTACTGAGAAGCAGAGAAATGCATAGCTTGAGAAAGATTCTCAAAGTGAACATTCCATAATGACAGTATTTATTATATCATTCTAATTGGAGGATCTCAGTGCCCCATTTTGCTAATTGATTCCTGTAACAAAGACACTCCGAGTGCTGTATACGACTCACTGATTGCTGGGCAAATATTGGAGTGTCAATATTTGCTTTTTCCTAGAGCTGTCATTGTTTGAGAGGGTGTAAGTCATTTGGGATAATACTCTACTATTGCTGTATTAAACAGACATAAAAAGCATCTGGAATGCTTGCTCTCTCTTTTTCTTCACTTCTTGTTTTACTTTGCAGGGAAAACAACTGCTAATCAGTTGATAAAACTAGAAGACAAGGCATTTCAAAGGAACTTTTAAACATGTCTTATTGGTATCCCCTTCCAGGGGTTTTAGGTTTGGAAAGGGCAAGAATTCAAAATCTTTACCCATTTTACAGTCTCAAAGTTGGTCTGTAACCATGTATTCCTCCAAATCTCCACCTCCTGCTACCCTGGGTGTTGATGTTTAGTCTTAAATTAGAAGTCAACATCTTTATTACAGACAGTTTGCTTCAGAAGTTTATACAGCACCTAGTGTAATGAGCAACCTGCCCCTAATAAGCTCTTCTTGGTGCTACCATGACACAAACAATATTTTCATGATAAGAGTTGAAGGTTCTCTTTCTTGAATGGCTGAAATAAAGCCTAATTCTACCTGTACAGAATGAGGAGAAAAGGAGGAAGTTCTTCACAGAGAGAGTGATTTGCCATTGGAATGGGCTGCCCAGGGAGGTGGTGGAGTCACCATCGCTGGGGGTGTTCAAGAAAAGCCTGGATGAGGCACTTGGTGCCATGGTCTAGTTGACTGGATAGGGCTGGTTGCTAGGTTGGACTGAATGATCTTGGAGGTCTCTTCCAACTTGGTTGATTCTATGAACCCAGGTTCTATGAATCAGAGTATGTTCTATGAGGAACTATTTTTTGCTCTGACAATACATAAGGACGCCTTCCAGTTCTTCCAGAGGTTCATCTTTTCAAACACCACAGAGATCTTCTCTGTAGCCCAAGAACTTGAGCAATAATCACTGTAGTGGAACTGGAGATAACTCCACAATTTCAAGTTTGGCTTGCTTACACAATGCCTTCACCACAAATTTTATGAAAAATGCTGCTCACTATTTAAATGAAATTTGCAGCACACAGAGTAAGGTACTTTGCCTGGGTGAGTGAGCTGCAGAGCTGTGAAGAAATGCTTCAGATGATCCTATTGGTCCTTTGGTCATTCAACATAGAGGTAACTACGTTTCATATAACACTCTCCCAAGGTAGACAGAAGATCACTGTGATTTCTGGTAATTAAATGCTTGGGAAGTCTCCTGCTGAACTTGGAAAGAAGACAGAAGTGGATTGCAAAATCCAAATGCTATGATCTTGGCTCCCCAACATAGGTCAAGAAGAGGTTGTTTGGAAGTTGACTGCATATTTCAAATCACACACCACAGGACCAGAACTTCTGAAAGGACAGCTCATGGTGGTTTTGTGAACTTCAATGTTTCTGCCTTCATCCTGGTCTATAATGAGGATTGAATTTAACCTTGTAAATTAAGAAATTGTGCATTTCAGGGAGAGTTCTTCCCCACAAAATTCCTTAGCATCAGGAAAGCTCCATCAATTGTCCAAAGGACAGGCTTCAGCTAACCTGCTGGCAATTAGTTGCTTCAGAGCTTAGATTGATTTTGACCTGTGATTATCAATTCTCTAGTCAGACAATCAGACAAAACAGACAAGATCTTAAAGACAAGAAGGTGTTTTAGGAAATGAAATCAGGATGTTTTACTCAGCACACAATTTCCTCCTGTATCCTGATTTTCCAAGACACCTAACTGTAACTTCAAGCACATGATTAATCACTTAATCACCATTTTGGGAATGGGAAGTCTTTCCTGAACTGGAGGTTATGTTTTCTTATCTGCAGCTTCTTTTTTGACTGTTTCCTTTTCCTTGGCTTTTCTTTTCTTTTTCTTCTTTTTTCTATCCCTTTCTCTCTCTTTTTTTTTTTTTTTTTTTTTTTTTTGTTTTTGGTTGTTGGTTTTTTTTTTAACTTTTCCCCTTGTCTTTGGCCTTGTCCCTGGGGCTGTTCAAGGCAGGATTGGACGTGGCACTTGGTGCCATGGTCTAGCCTTGAGCTCTGTGTTAAAGGGTTGGACTTGATGATCTGTGAGGTCTCTTCCAACCCTGATGATACTGTGATACTGTGATATATAATGCATCTGTGTAAAGTTCTTTTTTAAACACAGTGGGTAGGTAAGAAGGCAATTATTTAAATAACATGGTTGGGGAATAAGTTATAAAATTATCAAATTATCAGCACATTTCCAACTTTTTAACCAGAAATGATATTTCTGAACCATTTTGATTTCTCTAGAAGCCTGAGGACTAAGCACACATAAGACCAGACCTGGACTATTCACGTTGTCTTCTTTAAAAGAATTACTTAACCATGCTTTATGAAAACCATAAATTAGCATCAAGAAGCTGCACAAATATCAAATAAAACAAAAAGTAAGCAAAAAGTAAAATAAAAGAAGAAATAAAACTTCTGTGTACAACTTTATCCTTTCTAAGTCTCCAGGGCATCTTTCGATTACCCATCTGATTTTAAGTGTTGGTAACCATAGAAAAAAAATGCTCCCACATGTTGCAAATGTGGGAAAAAATTACCAAGGTTTTAAAAATACTTCAATAAATAAAAATATATATAAGAATTTACCAAGGAGAACAGCAGAAACAAAAATGTCCTGGAAAAGAGTTCAGTATTAGAGTGTGAGATCAGATGGCAGAGAAGCAAACATTACATAATCTGCTCTTTAAAATCTACTCTAAGTGGCTTGTGCTCACTGTGAATTACTCAGAAATAAACCCCTTGCTCAGATGAAGGCTCTAAGTATCCTTACTCACAGTTCTATGGCACGTTCATCAGGTTCTCTATTTGATTTTGTACTTCTTTACACAAAAATTTCTCCTTTCCAAGCTACTCTTTGGTATGCCCCTTACCCAGAGGAGGTTACTCAGATTTATGCTGCCATACCTTCATAGAATCAACCAGGTTGGAAGAGACCTCCAACATCATCCAGTCCAACCTAGCACCCAGCCCTACCCAGTCAACTAGACCATGGCACCAAGTGCCTCATCCAGTCTTTTCCTGAACACCTCCAGGGACAGTGCCTCCACCACCTCCCTGGGCAGCCCATTCCAGTGCCAATCACTGTCTCTGGGAAGAACTTCCTCCTAACATCCAGCCTATACTTTCCCCGGCACAACTTGAGACTGTGTCCCCTTGTTCTGTTGCTGGTTGTCTGGGAGAAGAGGCCAACCCCCATCTGGCCACAGGCCTTTATTTACTTCTTATATATAGTTACTCTAGTCAACTATTAATAGATAAATACTTTACTACCTGGTTTTCTTCACCTACTAAAATCTTGTCGGTATAGATCTAATGGTGTCTTGCAGCTGCGCTTCCCTTCCTCTCTTTCACTCTTTTACCTAATCTGTCCTTGCTCTAGAGATTATAGTAAGTATTAAAACATGCCATTGATTTCTGACATGCCCTCATTCTTCATAAATACTCATTATGTCAAGTACTTTGCTTTCACCTGTTACTATTTTTAAACTTGTGGTATGCAGACATTGATAATATTTATTTTGGGTCATCTCTCTATTTTTAAACAATTCCTCTTCTTAGCTCCCTACTTTGGAATACAGCACTGTGACTTCAGTTTAGTCATCCTCAAGGTCATCTGCCATCCCTGTTTCCATCTTTTAGAACTGGGTACAGCCAACATGCTGATGGGAGAACAAGAAGATACGAGGAAATGTGGGCAGTATTCTACCTGAAGACCTGATTGCTCACCTCCTAGCCAGTGCAGTCAATGCACTGCCTGATCCTGCATAGTGAGACGAGGGCAGAGCAGTGTAGCTGCAAACCCTTTTCCATAATTAGATCAGAGCTCCATTTTCCCTTGGAAATGCTCCCTCTTTATCTCTCAGACATTTCAAAGCTCTTTTTTTTTTCCTTCTGTTTGGTTTTGTTTTTTAAGCAGTAGCACAGCTGATATTTCCTAGCAACTTTTTCCCTGTCATGACAATGAAAAACAATTTCTACTTTCTTTCACCTTGCCCCTCTCTTCTATTATTAACCTTTCCATTGGCTCACTGGAAACTATGAAAGAGGGGTTGATTCTGTTCTCTGGTAAGAACATGGAAAAAACTTGTTAGCCTTTTTGTAAAAAAAAAAAAAAAGAACAACTTTTCTTTCATCCAACATTTTGCTTGCAATTTTGTATAATACTTCTTTGAAAATACATGTCCCAGTTTCCTTTTAAATTTATTTATCCTCTTCTGCTACTGAAAAGGCTAGAGACAGAAGGGGGAAATAGGAACTCTTCATGTCAGTCAACTCTGTTAATTAAGTGGCTGTATCTATAAGTTTTATTTAAAACATACTGAGCAGCCCCAGTTCCCCTATATCATCTCAACTGCCTTGCTGTTGAAAAATCTTCTGAGTTTTGTTAAAAGCAGTTTTCATTTTTCTTTTTTTCAGCTCATGTACCTTAGGAAAGAAGATACTTGAGGGGAGCAATGCATCTGGCAACCTGCTCCTAACCCTAGAAATGAATACATTTTTCTTTTCTTTCCTTTCCTTAGACAACTCCACACCCTGACAGTGGGATCTGCCCAAGGTGCATGACTGTGTGCTACCTGAACAATTTCAGAGGGAAGGAGTTCTTTCACAGTATCTCTTTCCCCTAGACTGCAGCCCAGGGAAGCACCTGACAGCTAACTTCTAAGAGGAAGTATATGATAGTAAGCATTGTATTTTCTGCAAGTTCAAGGAAAACAGAACAGTTTGTGCTTACTGCAATTGATAATCCTCTGTCCAATTCATGCCAGTTGAACACAGGTCAAAGAACCAGCAGTGCTGCCCTTAAGGTTTCTTCTGAAAAGCTTTTCCAGAGCATTCTGGAAGTCCCTCTCACAGGTATGTGCAGAGGATTAATTTACACTAGAAGTATTTTTGTCTAGACATACAGACATATAACTGTCAGAAAGCTCAAGTCAGAGCTACAAGCATACAGAGGTTTTCAGGGAAGAGAGGAAGTGAAAGAACCTGGACCTTGTCTTTCCAGGATAAAAGTGACAAAATCAAAATTCTATTTGCAGAAACAGTTCTGTCATACATAACTCTGTATCTACATCATACAAAGACTTCAGTACTTTGCTCTACAACAATGAGACCATTATTTTAGCCTTGTCCTTTCATGGTAGAATGCCATAAACTCTGTGACAGTTGACTGCCTCTCACTCTGTAAGAGTGACACCAAGATACCCTGCATGAGCAACACCAGTTGGCCATTGGAATGGGCTGCCCAGAGAGACGGTGGAGTCACCATCCCTGGAAGTGTTTAAAAACAGACTGGCTGTGGCACTTGGTGCCATGGTTTAGATGGTGTTCGGTGGTAGGTTGGATTTGACGATCTCAAAGGTCTTTTCCAACCTAATTAATTCTGTGATTCTGTGCAACCAAAGGACCATGTGGTTTTGACCACTTGGAACATAAGCCCAAAATACTGAACTGTGTTGAGCCCTTTGCCAGTGCTCAACAGCTGGTTGTTAACATACGTCGTAACACTACACAAGTCCATCATCAAACATCTAGTACAACCCAAGTGACAAGAGCAACCACGGGCATCATTGTAACTTCTGTCTTCCAACTTACCATGTGCTTCTCAGAAATGCTTGACACCACCTCAGCTTCTTTCACATTCAACTCATCTCCTGGACTGAGTCATCTCTGGATATGTCTCTCTTCTTTAGCTACGGAGGGAGTATAAATGAGTAGGTTAGAACTGTCATCTGACTTCTAGATGCAGATGTCAGGAAAGGAATCTTACTATCTATACGTTTGACATAAACAGTCTTCACGGGCTTCCCAACAGGGCAGGTGAGGAACATTGTCCCAGAAATGAAAGCCACCAAGTGGGCATCAGATGGGCCTTATCAGACGTTCACATGCAATACCCACTGTGGTTGCTGCAGTGTGTGAGCACAAGACAGCAAAAACCTGAAGGGATACTGGCCAGGCTTGAAGAAATAATTTCATTTTATGCCATGATACTGTAAAGCAATTGTGCTCAGAGTGACTGTTTTAACTGACTAAATACATTTTTAGTACTTGAGCATCCAAGTGAATTGAATTGTGCTGGCAATTTTGCAATTAAAGAGGGAGAATAAATGACTGAGGCGCGGGAAAGAGAATAATAAGGCACTCCTGATACATGGACTAGAAGTGCTCAGGAGCCTCAAAGTCTAGTCCTATTTTGACCATTGACTGACAAATGTTTTAAAGGTAGACAGAGAAACATGATGTAAGTGCTCTCTCTGTCTTTTACAAACATAATACTGACTGAAATCTTCAACCAGTGTAAACTGTCAAACAACAGAAGTCACTAACTCCAGCAGAAGCAGTATTACAAGCCAAATCTGTTCAGCTTTTAAGAACAAAAACTTCCTTCTCGAGCATCTTTTCAAAAAGCCACTTGGTATGAAGACTGGATGAGGCACTTAGTGCCATGGTCTAGTTGACTGGATAGGGCTGGGTGATAGGTTGGACTGGATGATCTTGGAGGTCTCTTCCAACCTGGTTGATTCTATGATTCTATGACAAGAATGTAAGCAACATTTGAACTGTTATAAGATACATCAAGAAATATTTACATCGAAAAACGCAATTCTGATGAGCAAAAGCGTACTGAAAAGTTAGACACTCTACCTCAATAAACTGATCACAGAACCACAGCCTTCACTGACACTTAAAAACCATTTCACTGTTCACAGAAGTCTTCATCAAGAAAGGATATACCAGGCACAATAAACACTGTCGGGCCAAACACATTCTACTGTTTATTACACATATTACATTCTTAAATAAAAATGCGTCACATAACATTTTTTTTTTGCATAGATATCTTACAATATACCAATTTAAAAAAGAATTATGAAACAGACCAGTAACAAAAATAAATTTTTTTTTCTTCATTAATAATCTTGTAACATTAACATACCACCATCATATAATACAAATAATATTTTTAAATCTGAAAGACTTTTTGTACAGCAAAAAAACTGACAAAGTAATAGATTTATATATATTTATATATATATATATATATAAAAAAGCTTAAAAAAAATAAAATGTCAAAAAAAGGCAGAACTGAGGGCTACAAGATTGGGTACTTCTGTGATATATTAGAAATACCAGAGTAGGCCTGAGAGAACGTGACCGAGGGCATCTACAAAATGCACTTGTCAGACACATCTGGTAAAAGAAAAATTATAGTGCAAAATGAAAGTCCTTCAAGCAATGTTGTTTGTTTTATTTTTGTTATTTCTCTCTCTCTCTTTTTTTTTTCTTTTTCTTTTTTTTTTTTTTTTAATTTTACTATGAGGGAGCATACACAGTCCCTAAAAAAATCCCCCCAAACAAAAACCTAATGTGTAGTAGACATCAAGGTAGAAAGGTTTCAAAGAACTAGAAAGGAAACAGGCCACTTGGCAAAGTAAGGAGAAAACATCTCAGCCTGCATCGTTATCTTTTCAACTAGATGAACAGACGTGCTAAACTAAGGCCTTGTTTCTAAGAGAAAAGCTGTCATGGATTATGTGCAGTGATTTTAAATCCAGGTACTTAGACTGGTGCAACAACCTTCCAGTAGAGGTATCTTAATTGGTTGAAGCATTTTTCACACTTCAGCTTAACTGCATAGGATGCCAATGTAAATTCAATCCAGCAATCAAGTAATAGCTGCAGCTACAAAGTGATTTTTAACTAGACCGACACTTTAATGCAGGGCAACTTCCCTGGTAGAGACATGGCCTTGGTAACAGAACAGTGTTTAAACCAGTGTTTTGATCCACTTCCAGAATCTGACAGGCCTGGGATTTAAAACACAGAGGGATATGTAAGATCTGTGTTGCGAAATACAAAGTAAAGATCAGCCCTTCAGCCATCAGGCCTTTCAGGGACTGCACGTTAGCTTTTCCTTTCTCCAAAAGACCAACCATAAAGGCTAAAATTGTCACCTTTCTGCATACTCTAGTTCACTTCTGGTGTGTACATGCTAAGCCTTGGTGTCTCTCCCTTCCCACCTCCCCAGACTGGCAGCCTACTCATTCACAGTAGGCAGCAACATGTATTTCCCATCACTGAACACCTCTCCTACAGAAGCTGACATGATTTCTGAAATGCAGTGGCAACAGCAAGTGCCCTCCCTAAATCACAGCAATAGGCACGGTTGGCTACTACAAACTGTAAGTCAGTAGCTCGGTTTCTTCTACTGTGTTAAGTACATATGGTATACTGTTGTACATCTCCACCCAAGGCAGAGAACCATTTTTCTGGCAGTATACAGAAGTTAGGACCAAAGCACTTTAAAAAGAAATTAGAAGAAAAATCATCAAAGCTTTCATTTTGAGAATCACAAAGAGTTTCAACTTTGATTGTTACACCAAAAACGACATTAACAAGCATTAGGGAAAACTATAAAACCCTGTTTGAAAAAGAATGCCTGCATTTGAAAGTTTTCAGGTAGGGAAAGCCATTCTTGAGGTCATAAAGGCAGTTTACCTCCCCCATCTCCACATTTTTATGTATATAACTTATATATACAACTGTATTATTATATATATAATTTATATAGCATAAGCATGTCTTGGACTTCTTCCTCTAACGGAGGAGAAAAGTCTCAGCTTTATGAGGCAGATCTCAGTACCTGGTAGGCCAGCTCCTACAATTTTCATAATGCTAAACCTTGCCACTGAAGTCAGGGCAGTGCTGTGGAGGAGAAAGACTGCAGTAGTCATCCCTAAACTGCTAATAAATGGAGACACAAATGTGACAAAAGGAAGAAGAATATCTAAGCATGATATGGAAACAATCATTCAAGAAGGCGCAAATTTAATGCCAATGAAAGACAGGCAAAAGTTGTCAATGGGTAGTTGTAGCATCCTGGGAGGAAACAATTTTCATTCTTCAAGACAGAGTTTTTAAGAGTTATTGTTGAGCATTGATTTTTTTTTCTTGGTATGTGGGGATCTTTGCAAGTGCAATTCTACCTGATATCAGGAAAAAAATTACTCTAAGAGTGTTGGGTTGGAGGCATCACCCAGGATATGAAAGCTTAAAAACAGTCTTAATGAGTGGAATGACAGGATGTGACAAGTCCTGAATGAAATCAAGAATAAAAGCCCTTGATCCACTGGGTGCTGGCCTAAAAGCATTAAATTATTTACAAAAACTTCCTCCTTTTTCACTTTTTAAATTTAAATATTTTGACACACATTAAGGGAATAGGCAGAGAAAAGTAAACACTTAAGCAAGTTGGATTTTCATTAGTTTGTCAAAAGCACCATTTATGACCTCTTCTGTACACACACAAACAAATCATGTTAAATAGGAGGAGCAACCTTTGTGTTAGAGATAGCTAAAAAGCTCAAACTGTCTAGGGTCAGGACTGGTTCTGTTGATATCAGAAAAGTCACAGATATGATACACTCCATCACTGCAACAGTCATATTGATCAACTGCATCTTAGCCACACACCCTACCGATTAGTTATCTTTTTACTCCTGAAATGAAAACAGTTCCAAAAGCAATGGTCTGGGGGCTCTTCTAGCTTTTGGGTTCTTCTTCCCCATCTGTGTTTTGTCAGTGCTGAGTTAGTCTAAAAAAAGAGTAAACCCAGTTCCAAAAAAGTCTGAGGAAAAGAAGAAATAATAATAAAAAAAAGAAACCAAATAATAATAATAATAATAAAACAACAACCCAACAAATCCCAACTAACAACAATGAAAACAAAAACTAAACCAAAACCCAGCCAACTAAAAAACACCAAAAGAACCCAACCCCAGACATTAACAGTCACCTTTACAGAAGTACATTTTGGCTTAGATTTCAGGTCCTGGAAATGATTCTTGAGACATTACATGGGTCTTCCAGGCTAGCAAACTTGTATCCATAATACCAGCTTGGTCCCTGCAGTGGTGACACATCACATGGTACAATATTGCTTCAAACTGGTTTGCTAAGGGTTTTGGCCTTTGAAAATTCCCTCCTCTCTAAGTCTCCCTCGCAATGAAACCTTACAAAGTTTAATAAGGATGATACTATCAGAGTTCAACAAAAACCCTGCAGACCTGCCCTACAGCCTGTTCTGCCAGCACAAGACTGGGAAAGACTAGAACCAGTACACATTTAATCAGCAAGAGTTCTGAAATGTATCATAGAAACACAGCAAAGTTGATGTTGGAAGGTACCTTGGGAGATCACCTGATCTGTTTTAAAGATAGTTTGGTTACATCAGAGTGTTCAGGGCCTTGTCCAAGACACTGACAGAATCTAATATTTCAATTCATTCTTTTTCTTCCTCACTTGCCCATTTATCCAAGCAATACAATTTTCTGGCTAGCAAAACCAAACCCAAAACCTCTGTGATAACAACATGAAAAAGGTTGGAATCCCCTTTTCTGTTAGAACAACCTTTACAAAAGTCACATTGTATTTTAGGTTGCTCTTTATCTGCCAAGGGGAAAATGAAACTGAACAAAGGTGCACTAAAGTCCTGTTTCAGTCCAAAAAATGACTAAAATACAGCATCACATGTCCTCTTATTAGACATAGTACAAGTGAAACAATACATACTTTCAGTTTAAGGGAAAACAGCAATGACTATGTTGGAAAATCAGATTTTTTCTTGCCAGGCCTTGAGCTGGCATTATAAAAAGTGTACTTCTATCAGGGTATTTTTATACACAGACTCAGAAAATTTTCTTAGAAAAACTCTATACTGGTGCTTCCTAAATGACTTTTTTAAAGTCAGTTTTCAAATGAGAATCTTATCATAGAGTTTGTTTCAATTAAATAATGAGAAAATCTAGAATAAAGAAATTATACTGACACTGTAACATATGCAGGACATCTTTATCTGAAATATTCTGTCTGATTTTGGTGTCTCCACCACAAGAAAATTATTGATATACTGAAGTCTACCAGAGGGCCATTGTAGAGATCAGGTCTGGGGACACATGATGGATGAAGAGAGGCTGAAAGCCTTGGCTGAACCTCAGGAAGAGGAGGGTAAGGCTAGATCTTATTGCTGTCTACAAACACCTAACAGCATGTAGAGAAAAACTCAGAGATGCACAGAGGAAGAAGCAATGAAAACAAGTTGGAGCACAGAAAATTCCTACTTGAGACACAGACTTATACATTTTTAATTTTTTTTCTTCTTTTTTTAACCATAAAGCTTGTCAAATACTGGACCAGCTTGCACAGAGAGGTTGCAGAATTTCCGTCCTTGGGGATATTTAAAACTCATCTGGATACAGCCCTCAGCAACCAGATCTAGCTGGGAGTTGGCCAAGAAGGCTTCCAAAGGCCTCTCCCTACCTGCATGATTCTACGATTGACAGCTCTGCTCCAAAATGTTATTTAGCTATTCACAAAACCACATTTGTGTTAGCTGCTTCCTCTATGTACATTATTTTGTGAGACATTTCCTCCATTTCTTCTCATCCAAGGTGCTGCAGCATTGGAAACAACACTCTGACTTTCTTAAAGTGGCTTCTCTTGCAGATAGACAAATCTAGCACAAAGGAAACAGAGCTGAACTTCTCCTTTCTACAGCTGGATAACTTAGTCCTCATCTGTCACTAAATCACTTATTTTTGGATTTGCTTCAAAGAAGCCTTGCCAAAAGGATTAGTCTTTCCTCATAACTCCATTTCTACCCCTAGTTTACAAATAGAGGACAACTGTACAACTTTAGCAAGGAGACAGAAACACGAAAAGGATATAGCTACAACAGATCAGGCAAGTTTGAAGAGCACAGCTTAAAATACCTGTGAAGAAATAAAACTTGTCATTGTAAAAGACAAAGTCTGGAATGTGTCACCTATCATGCCTCTCCCAAATGGAGATGACTTCTACAGAACATCAGCTGTGAGTTAAAATTTGACTAAGACACTTGCATATGAGCACCCAAAAACTGAAATCCAGAGATTGACTGAGGACACCCTGTATAGAGGTGGAAAAGTTCTCCCTTTGCAAACAGAAGAGTCCCAAAGTTCAAAGTTTGGCTTCAAAGTTTAAGACCTGCTACAATGAGAGCCTGAGGAATCCAGTTAAGTCTCTTACCCTCTTTTTGTTTCCTATGTTTTCTAGGCTCTTTGGATCCACGCTTTAGATGAAGGCCTGCCTCTAGGACAAAACAATCAGAAACTTCAGCATGGTTTTTATCACGGGGCCCTTGTTCTGCCATATTTAAACAACATGCCAACAAGACCATAAATGACAACTGGAAGTAAATAAACAGTCTTGCTTGGTTATTTCAGTTTTAAATAGTCTAGTATTTAAATTGCCACTTAATAATGAAGGTTTGTAGACTACTGATATGATGTCTAAAGGCAGGTGTGTTCAGAGGTCAAAGGAGAAGAGTCACGCAGGTTAACAGCCAATGAGTATCATAGTGGTGGGTTTGAGAGTAGAGATTGTAGGACACTACAGTAATGAAATTCTAGGATTCTCTTAATCTTTCTTTTTAATCTAATGCACTGACTGGATGCTCTACAGTTTCACACAGCTGAGGTTTCAGTTCCCATTAGACATCTGGCAGGATGCTCTATATATTCCAACACAAATTGGATTCCAGGGCCCTCAGTCCCAGTAGAACAGCTGAGTGGAATGGCCATAAAAAGTATGCAAATACAGAAGTAGAGAAATACGAGATTGTCAGCAAGCAGTGCTCCACGATTTTCAAATGTATACATGTATATATAAGCATATATACATACACATATAGAGTATAGCTAGTTTTAAATCTTTGGAATAAATTCATGTTTTGTTTTCTCTCTCTCTCTGTCTTTCTTTTCTTTTCTTTACTTAACTCTCTCTTGCTCTTATTGTGAATGTTACATTATCGTCCCTAAAAGTTGGTTAGGTTTTGGTCCATATTTCATGCCATATGAGCCAGACATCGTATTTCCCCTCTGTCCCCTAAGTGTTCAGTTGACAGTCACAGTGTTTTGTGAAAACTGTGAGGAAAAAACAGCATCTTTTGAGCAAATTTAATCTCTCACTGGAACCAAAGGTTGCAAAACGCTGAGAATTCAAGTGCCAAGGATCTCTCGGTGATGGCTCTTAAGCATCTATGGAGTTTCTTTTCTTTTTTCCCCTAAGAGTACATTTTTAACTCCCAAAACATAAATTAAGGGAAATATTTAACAGTCAGTGAGTCAAAACAGTCAAAGAAGGGCAATTGCTAATACATTATATAAAAGAGCAGCAACCATTTATGGACCACACGCCATTTTGTTTCATTTCTAGACACATCTTGTAGGGATGTTCCCAGAATATACAAAATATACAACCTAATGACCACCTGCCTGCTTGCCTAGGCCATTTTTCATGGTCCTAAATGCAGTCTTTGGAGTCAGGGCCAGGGCCAAATAGTTTCAAATGTAAGTTACTTTTTTTGTGTTTTGTTTGTTTCTCTTTTGTAATGAAGACTTTAATCCATTTCGAGCCACCAAAATCAAATTTTCAATAGGGCTGAAGGGTGAGCATGAGACCTCCACTTCTTGATGGTTCACACAGTAGGCTGAAATGGATCTCTAGGCTAGTAATACTTTAGACCAATCATTCAGAAAAGTCTCAGTGCTGTATGTAAAATCCAACCCTTCCTTCACTGGTCACATTTTTACACATTTTCATACAGGAGCAGGCTACAGCATCAACTTGATGCATAAAAAGAGGACTTTGATAGATTCTTTAAAAGGTTAATGCTGAATGAAGCCATTGTACATGGAAGCGGTTCTCAATTTCCCACTCAGACACTGGAGGAGGATTTTTGGCTTGATTTTTTTTTTGTGTGTGTGTGTGTATGTGTAAGATACTCAACAAACATTAGCTTTAAATGAAAATGTCTGCAGGTGCTCTTTACACAAACAGAAGTCTAGTGTTTCAAATTGGTTAATAGAAGAACAGCAAGAAAAAGCAACATAATTCATCTATAAGTCACTGTGGGTTGTGGCTAACATGCTCACATGATGTGGAAGGAATCCTGTAGTCATGCCTGTGTGGCCAGTCCCAGATCAATGTCCAGGTGAAGACAAGGAGTTCTGAAGATCACTTGTTTGTGGAGAAAAGAGAAAAAATGTTTAAGCTTCCAAATCAGCTTTTAAAGTTTTTTGTTCAACAAATAAACAAGAAGTCCTAGCTATGGCAATAAGGTGAGGCCTAGAGAGATATTAGGTGCCATTTCTCATGGAGTTATCCCTTGGCCACTTAGCCATCATGGCAGCAGCTTCCAGAGTCCTTAGTGCATATGTTGTGCAATAGCCAAAACAAAAATTAAAATAACAATAACCAACAAAAATATAGTCCTCCATGAAGTCTACAAAAACTCAGGCCAAAAAGAGGGTATTTGTGTCACAAGTGTCACTCCACAGTCTACTGCCATTAAGGCCACTGGTATTGACTTAAAAGGATCTCAATAGCTCAGTTCTAGGAAGAAGAACCAAAACCAAGACAGGTCAAAGTGTCTGTGAGAAGTTTGATGCGCTGAACATTAGGAATTCTCGGACAAAGAACAAATGAACCAAGAGGTTAATTTTGGCTACCAAACTGGGATTTGGTTTTCTAGGTCATTGTTTTCCCCCCATCTATTTAAAAAGAAAGTTAGTGCTACAAATATGCAACTTCAAGACAACATATTCTCCTACTGAGTTGCACTTAGAAGCAAGTTAACTAAGCCCGTCCCACGGCTGTCTGCCTGCAAGGAAGCCTTCTCGGTTTTCTTTGATTTCCATTGGCAAAACCAGGAAACAAATCCAAGAGGGACGAAGGACTGTAAGCAATTGTTCCTTCTCATTCACTTCACATCTATACCATTTCCTTGCTTGCATCTTCTCCCATCCAGCTGGGGCAAGGCATAAAGAACCGATGTATGTACTGAAGTAACTGGGTGCATGACAGTGTGAGTGGCCTCTGTACAGAGAATTACAGGTGATCAAGTCCTCTTCTCCTGCAAGGTAGTGTGTTGTAATTGAGTTCCACCTTCATCTCACAACACTTAGCTCAGATGACATCCATGCCAAGCTGACTGCTATTTAGATGTGTCTCTTCATATGGAGGGCAAGGTGATCAGATCTGGAAAAACACCTGCAAAATAAAACGAGTGGGAAATGAAATAAACACAGGATTTGGAAAAATAGGGTTCCACTTCCTTCCTCTTTACGTACAAGAGGAAATGTATATTCCAATTTAGAGGCATTCCCTAGGTTATCTATGGATCACTACCAAACTCTATGTGATTGACCACAGATGGCTAACTGTCCTCCTCTTCAGCAGCTAAATAGACTACCCTTCTTCTTCAGGAATCTTATCATCTATAAATATCTTGGGGATGGGTGTCAAGATGAAGGCAACAGTCTCTTTTTGGTGGTGCCCAGTAAAGGACAAGGTACAATAGGCACAAGGCAGAACACAGGAGGTTCCACAACAAAACGAGGAGACACTTCCTTATGCTGAGGCTGACAGAGCACTGGAACAAGCTGCCCAGAGAAGCTGTGGAGTGTGCAGCCTGCCCTAGGTGATCCTGCTTGGGCAGTGGGGTTGGACTCAATCTTTAGAGGTCCCTTCCAAACCCTAACATTCTGTGACTCTGTGATGATGCAATTGCTCTGTTCCTCTTCCTCTCTCCCTTCTCTTTCACTGAGTTAACCATCAGGGAAGAGTGCTCCACTACACACCAGTAATACAAAATAAAATATCTGGTGTTAAGTGTGTGTGCATATAAAAGAAAATGAAATAAAACACACCAATTTTGCTCAAGCACTCGGCAACACCAGTCTAGAAGAGACATCAGCTTTCTGAAGTGCCCGGTATGTGCAGTAAGGACTGAAGTAAAATGCCAGTTTTGACAGCTGAATTACTTTCCTTTAGAGTTTGTAGGTTGACAATTCATCAGGCTACATATCCCTCTCTCTGTGCTGGGAATATGCATGGTAATATGTGGATGTCAATGAACACTATCTCCCTGAAGGATGCTGAGAAAAGATAAGGCATTATGGCATTCTGTAACAGTGAAAACAGAGACAGAGAAGGCAAGGAAATTATAAATCACATGAAAAGTGTGATAAAACCAGAAAAAACCCATGCCAGGACTTTGGCTGTCTACTTCTGCTCTTTATCCACAAAGCCATTCTACTCCATCTCATAAGAAAACAGAGTGCTTTTACATTCTGAACATGTAGATGGATGTTGATGAGATGGTCTTAGAGCAGCAGCCCTAGAGAACTAGTTGAGTTTTAGGGCTGGTCTAAACATGAAGTTAATTGATAATAAGGTAGGGCATGAATTTGAAATTAAGCATCTATTCTTGATTAACTCCCTCTCTAAAGGCTTATGACTGCCTTCTTCTGAAATTACTTAATCCACTTGGGAAGTGGGTTAAGATACTCAGAATGAAACACACTCTAGGAGAAGAGCAACCCCACAAAGAGTTAATCAGACATTACTATTCTAGAACAGCTGCACTGTAGTAGACATGCTGCAGGGCACTTACAGCAGCCCAGATTCAGGCACTTGACACTGCCAAGATATTGCCAAAGCCATCAGGGGAAGAAGTTCTCAAGAGGCCAGTGCTATCTTCCCTGGCATTCATCAGCAAGTTTGCAGATGACACTAAGCTGGGGGCAGATGTGACTGAGCTGGAGGGCAGAAGGGCTCTGCAGCGGGACCTTGACCGCCTGCACAGATGGGCAGAGGCCAATGGGATGGGGTTCAATAGCTCAAAGTGCAGGGTGCTGCACTTTGGCCACAACAACCCCATGCAGAGATACAGGCTGGGGTCGGAGTGGCTGGAGAGCAGCCAGACAGAGAGGGATCTGGGGGTACTGATTGATACCCGCCTGAACATGAGCCAGCAGTGTGCCCAGGTGGCCAAGAGAGCCAGTGGCATCCTGGCTTGTATCAGGAGTGGTGTGGTCAGCAGGAGCAGGGAGGTCATTCTGCCCCTGTACTCTGCACTGGTCAGACCACACCTCGAGTACTGCGTTCAGTTCTGGGCCCCCCAGTTTAGGAAGGACACTGAGATGCTTGAGCGTGTCCAGAGAAGGGCGACGAGGCTGGTGAGAGGCCTTGAGCACAAGCCCTACGAGGAGAGGCTGAGGGAGCTGGGGTTGTTTAGCCTGGAGAAGAGGAGGCTCAGGGGTGACCTTATTGCTGTCTACAACTACCTGAGGGGTGGTTGTGGCCAGGAGGAGGTTGCTCTCTTCTCTCAGGTGGCCAGCTCCAGAACAAGAGGACACAGCCTCAGGCTGCGCCAGGGGAAATTTCGGCTCGAGGTGAGGAGAAAGTTCTTCACTGAGAGAGTCATTAGGCACTGGAATGGGCTGCCTGGGGAGGTGGTGGAGTCGTCGTCCCTGGGGCAGTTCAAGGCAAGGTTGGATGTGGCACTTGGTGCCATGATCTAGCCTTGGGCACTGTGGTAAAGGGTTGGACTTGATGATCTGTGAGGTCTCTTCCAACCTTGGTGATACTGTGATACTGTGATACATATCAAGACTGCCAGTATGCAACGATTTTTGTTTTACTTTGTACCCATTAGAAATGGGATTGAAAGCACCAACCCACTTCATACTCACCATCACTGATGGACAAGCAGGCAGTGCTTCTGGCTGCCCACCCCAAAGTCCTAAAATGGAGTCTGCCTGTCAGAGCAGCAGGACTCAAGACACTCTCACAAATTCAGCTTCTACTAGATACTGCAAGTTGAGCACCAAAATCCAGGAGGTTTCCAAATCCCCTGCAAATCTTGGCTTGTCTTCCTTCCACTCCAAGCCACAAAACAATGGCTTATTTATTGTAACTGATTGCAAAAAACATCTATTATAAACATTACACAAAACTCCACATATCTGTGGCTTTTTGAGTAAACTGGTTTTGTAGGCTCCAAGGACACCATGAAAAAGTTCCTTCCACAACTGACTTGCTTGGAATGTCTTTTTTGCTGCCCCACAGATTTGGAACATAAAATAAGCCTCCAATACTGGTCTGAGGACTACCCAAATGGCTTATGGTGAAAATCTGGACGGCTCATACATGGGCACAGAATGTATTTACAAAAACATAGTACTTGAGTATTTAATATTTTTCAGAATGAAGAAAGTAAAAGAACAAATTGAACTGCTCAGTTAAAAAATAAATAATTAAAAATCAAAGATTAAAACAAAAAAAAAGGAGCACTCAATCCAAAGGCAAACATCCAGCAGATAAACATTCTAAGCAGAAACAGGCTGAGAAAGAGAACACCTATGAAAACTAAGAGTTTTTAAACAGGATCTTTTCTGTCCTGCTGGCAGAATTTCCCTGCATAGGCAACCTGTTTACATCTAGACACATAGATGAGCAATCACCAAGATCAAGAAGTGCATTTTTAAGACAAAGAAACCTTATAAGAAGGCAACTTTCACAAGAAAGTTGTGGATGAGGTCTTGTGGATGAGCAAAGCTCTGGTCAAGTTGGTTCTTTGCTGATTTGTAGCAGTTTAGAAAGGGGTTTACACCTTCAGAATAGCAAAAATTATGAAGAAAGACTCCAAAATAGGATGGAGAATGCATTCCCTCAAGCTCCTACATGAAGCACAGCAAGATAGACAGGAATCTGACAATGGACATTTGGCTTTCAAAACAGCAGGCTCAGCACAGCCAGAATTTTCTAGCCCTGAGGTGCCAAAATACACCCTTGGACCAACATCTCTCTCGTCAGTCTAAACTGAGAAAGCAGCATGCTCTGGCTACAAGGACTGCCAAAACAAAACAACAGCTTGAGTGGCTGCCAAAAAAGATATGCACCAGCTGGCACTTCAGTCTAGGACTAGTCATAAGACCGTCACCTATGCACGGCTTTTCCTCTCTGATTGTCTCTGTTATAGATACAACCCAGAAAGTAGTATGCTGAATCACAGCACAGCAAGATCTGTTAAAAATATGGATCCAGTACAATGCTTCCCATCAGTAACCACAGTATTAGTATCTAGGATATTTTTGAGCCCTATAATACTTTTTATAGCTAGTTAAATGGCACCATATTTGCTAGTTTATAGCCAATAAAATGGCATAATACTAACTCTTCACATCCTTGAGCTGACTAATTTGGTTAGTTCTATCTTTTGGTAAGGCTGGTGAATGTGGTCATTTATTTTCAACAGAGAAACAGTCCCTAGAAAATCCTGTAGCTAAATCACACTATTTAAAAAGGTTATTGATCAATGGACACATTTTTTTTTCTTCTGGGACTAGTGGCAGCAGTGAAAGAGGCTCTATCGGATAAGCTGTCAAGAGAAATTCATTTCTTCACAAAAATTAAGAAACAGTAGCTTGCTATCTGCTCCTGCCTGTGAGACAAGACCTTGCTCCACACCTTCGGCTCCACACCACTTTCAGATCCTGAGCAGCTCCATACAGTGCACGTGGGTCCATCACAATCTTCCCCATTGTCCCTCCCTGAGTGCAATTCTTTCTAGCAAGGAGAGTTTGTGCTAGAATAAGATACCCTAATTCTGAAAGTCGTACAGTGATACGTGATACGTAAATTCCCTGCTTTCAAACAGGATTTATTCTTTTCTCTTTTCATTCTATCTCCTTAGCAACACAGTACTGCTCAGCACTGAAGCCTCTGCAGGAGAAAAGAGGGAAGGTAACGATGACGAGAAGAGAATGCATTGCTCAGCCATCTTCCTTACCAGCTGTGGATTCTCCACTGTGGGATGTGCTCATTTCAGCTAAGTGTGCTCTCACTTTGCTGTCTAAAGAAAACCACATGCACGCCTCTCCCACGGAATATATACACCAACACTCTGGCACTGACATGCTATCTTTTAAACACTTTTTTTAGGCAGAACAAGTAAGTGCCACTACTGCCCTGTAATCCTCCCCTTGGAGTGCTGAGGGCTTGCACTGTGTGAGAAATAGCCCTTGTTTCTGAAGAGCAAAATTCCTTGGGAATGCTAATGACCAAGCATATCCCTGGTGTCTGGAAGGCACTAGGGAATTGTACACTGCTTTCCACACCACTTCAGCTAATCCTCCTTTCTCCCCTGCTGCCACAAACCACACACCATTTGCAGTACATATGGTGCTACTCAAACCAGTGGTAGTTTGCCAGCCACAGCTAACAATGTGATCTGTGGGCTGCACGTTGTTGGGATAGGGCTGGGGCAGTGGAAGAGAAACACGTTTTAAGATTGACCTGTACAGAAAGTACATCAATGCCCTTTTGATGCCAGCCTGAAGGTCAGAGGCACACATGTGTCTGAAAACAGCCTGGGAAGGGAATTGCAGCCAGACTGTGCTATCTGAATCAATACTTTCATGCTCTGATTGCCAAGGTAGGACCTTCACCTGTGAACAACAGGCATGATTCAAGCTACATCAGCATTGCTAAAATTGTTCCAAAAGGCTCCTTAAAGTTTAGCAAGCCAGGATATTTGAAGAAGAGAGCACAGCTCCTGTCAGTAATGGTGAGTGCAATAAAGAGTAGCAATTCAAATACACAGAAACTATTCTCCAGCTGGGAACCTTGGCTGTGGAAGGAATGTCTTTAACATTGCAGGTCTGCCTAAATAGCTGAGAACAGATTTAGGCATACGTTTCAGTGCTTACTTGAGGTGATATTCGCAATAGGTGGCAGTAGAGAGATCAGTGAATGAGAAAAGGAAAAACAGTGGTATGGCAGAGTGGGACAAAAGAAGAGCAGGCACTGTCACTCTACAAGCTTGCAACAACTGACTGGGAGAGTAAAGACAAATCTGTTTCCTACCACCACCCACGGAAGGTATGTGCATGGAGCTTAACAATGCACAATCCCCAGCACTCTTTACCTATTAATAAATGTTTTCCTTCATCTACAGATTCAGACGAAGAGCAGAAAGTGCATTAGAAGATTGCAGGAACATATCTCTTGACTGCAGCAACTGAGTTGGCTGCCAAAGAAAAGCCCTAGGCAGGAAATGATAGTATGTAGAGGGAGAAGAATGGATGCTTAACGAAGGGCTGAAAGAGACTAAGGAGTTAAAAATATTGACTATTTCTTTACATCTCTGCTAAAAACATTGTCTGTCCTGACACTGAAACCCTGGGGTTTTGTGTGTGCATGCATGCGGTTGTTGGGCCAAGATGGTTAAGTTTATTCTTCAAAGGAAAGAATAAAAGAAACCAATGCCTTGCATTTAAGACAGAAAACATCACGGTTATCCTTCATGTACGTGCTTAAACAAAAGCAGAACTCCAAAGGTCCCTATTTGGCTTATCCTGTCCCTCATTCTGAGCAAACAAAAGATAATCCAGGGATAAAACAAAAGATAATCTGAAAGGAAGCCCTCTGTGGGGGAAGGGGGATGGGAAGAGGGGAGACAAGGGCAGAAGAGCACTTAAGGAGATGAAGGTCTTGGAAAGGCAGGATGTGAAAATGATCAAATTTCCTTCCCATAAAAGGATGGGGTCCCTTGTTTATGAACCACACATCCTCTCTCCACGCATGTTCTCTGCTGGTCTGGTGTACCCAGAGGCTTCCTGAAGCCTTTATTGTATTACAAAACATTTCCTTATCTGAGCAGAGAACCTTAGTGCTGCATTAGAAAGATGGGTAATTTTCTTAAGCCTCTTTTAAATATATATATAAATAGGATTAGCTGGATAACATGTTCAGATGCAAGCACATTATTTGATTACTCAATAGTGGATCCAGGTTTCACCCAAGGCACTGCCAATCTCCAGCTGCGGGGGTACGAGGGGGAGAAGTGCTCATTGTTCGATCCTGTCAGTGCTGTCAAGAGTCATTACAAGGGTAATTGCTTTTGCTCCACCCTAATTTCTTATCAATTGAGATTGGAGATGGGAAGGAGGGTTTTCTTTCACTTCTGTTTCTAAATTCAAAGAATCCAGGTTTCAAAAATGCTCAGCAGCAAGCAAGGATGACCAGATTTTTCAACTGACCTCATCATTCAAGCAGCTAAAGCCCTGAGGACTGCAAAATGGAATCAGCAGTCAGAGGCAGCAACCACGAGTGTCACTGGGAGCTGCTGGGTGCTCAGCTCACCAGGCAAAACTGGCTCCTCATTTCTGAGTCCCCAGAGGAGGACTGTTGTGTGACAGGCTCTTCAGGAGCCCTGGCTCTGGACACCTGACAGGTTTTTTGAAATCTGAGCCCAAACAGAATGAAGATGCAGAGTATTTTCCACATCAAGCAGATGTCAAGGGTAGGAAAAGATATGCCCATATCACTCTCGTGCTTTTGAAAATTATGCCCTTTGCTGCCTTTTAGTGACTCTCCCCAGTTACATCTGGTGCAGCATGAAGCCTTAATCTCAGCAGTACGAGAAGACAATGACTGCACAGAAACTGAGTGTTTTTTTCCTAGAGGTTTCACATAGATTTGAGGCACTTGTGGCACAACAGCCACACACACTTCCCATCCCTCCATCACATACCCACGTATTCAGTTTTATGATGCCCATCTTGCCAAAATGCAGGCAGCCAGCAGTGGTGCTTGAGGTAGTCCTTGAAGCAGAGCAGAGAGGGAGTTGTGCCTTTGTGAGAGCACAACGCTCATAGAACCAGGAAATGGAGATTCTTTGTTGAGAGGTCCATCACTGAAGTGATCTAGGGCCCTCTGGACGCCTTCTCTGATTTAAGAGTATTAACAAGAATTGCCCTATGGACTGAATCTTCACAACAGATGCTGGAAGGTTTCAGTCAGACCTGTACCTGGTCCCACATCTTTCTTTGAGCAGTGGGTTGGAAACAGCTTAGGCTGCTTAGGAAGTATTCCCCATCTGCCAGCCCACCTGGACACTGAGGCAGAGAACACAGGGGCAGAGTGGAGAGTCCCCCCTTGGCTCAGGGATCAAGGCATTGGGACAGGAAGCCAGAAGGGGCCCATCTGCTGGAAACCAGGTCTCTTGGATGTGGGAGCTGGTAGCTTCATGCCACTCACAAGTCCACATGTTGCTTGAACACCATATTAGGAGGCTGCATTACCTGTCACAATGGTTGCATTTAAAGGGCTTTGCACCCGTGTGCTTTCTGTAATGCCTCGTGAGCTCGTCGCTCCGTGCAAAACGCCACTCGCACCCTTCCCATGAGCACTTGTAAGGCTTCTCACCTGCAGAGGAGAGGAGAGAACAGTCAGCATGGCAGCAGGATTACTGAGCACTCAACTTGTAAGCCTTGTGTCCTCCCACCTCACCTCTTTCCTGCTCAGGCACATTAGTTCATCACACAATTAATTCATGGCCAGTGTGAAATTAAAGCAATTTAGGGCTTATGATGCATTGTACTAAGGACAGAGCCAGACCAAAGTTTACCACTGCTAAAATTCTTGCACAACCTTATTTCCTATTTCTAAAAAAGCAGTCAATTACTCTTCAAAGAAGCCCCTGGAATATACTCAGATGCCTATCCTGCTGTGTGGCTGAAGCCTGATTATCAGGCAGCTTTTCTACTCACTCTAACCTTGCCAGATGAATTACTGTAGTGCCTGTACTAACATCTGAACAGACTGCAGGTGTGCACCACTCCAGAGTGACCACGAGCACTGCATCACATACTTTCCTCTGCCTGCCACCTACCCCTCACATGGCCACATTCACATCTGTCCCCCTCGAACTTTCATGATCGCCGCCCCTTAGGACTGTGCTTTATTTAGTTATGTCTGACAACAAAAACTGTTCCTTGGTTTAAGAAATTACGCATCAGGACAGTGAATGGCAGAGGAGAAATGCTTTCTTCTTTAAAACAGCTGGTCTTTCAGGCTTTTCATACAACTGTATCAGCTGTTGTTCTGCCCCAAAATGCAACCCATATCACTGATGGCAGTGCGATGGTACAGTGATATGACAGGGGAGATTCTGGCCTGCTACATTCACCTATCTTCTACCTCAAACCAGTCTCTGAAGGTCAAACTCTGCCACAGTGCTACATCTGTGGAGTCATTAACATGAAGGTGTTGAAGAATTCCAAGGTTTTGTGTCTCTCCTTTTCTTGTATGGTGCACATATATTCATGTGAAGAGATATTTGTCATCTCCACTGGAACAAATGTATGCATCTCCTTCTACGTAAACTCCATGTCACTCTTCCTCATGCAGTCAGCACTGTATGAATATACTAGAGGAGGAGGTAGTTGCAATAAAATACAGACAAGAAATCACTTTCACTATTAAGCTTCTAAGATGGGAGTTGTAAACAGTGAAGGGATTATTACTTATTTATTAGTCCTTAAGATTGCTAAGAAGGTAGACTTAAAAAGCCCACCAATGACCAAATGGAAATCACAGTCTGACTTCTCTATGCCAGTCACAAACAATCACTTGGACACCGCAAACAAATCTCTCAAACACAGCTCTCTGTATTTAGCATGTCTGTTGAGCAAATAAAGGAGTGAGATCTGATTATGGGAGACCTATGTATTTCAAGGTGACAAAGTGGAAAGGCCAAAAGAAAGAGAAAGGTGAAAAGGGCAAGGGACTTCCATTAATAGAGAGGTTAAAAGAAAAAAAAATAAAAGAGCCGTTTTCTGGTGATTTAATTTCTGCAGACTTTTTACTCGCACGGGCAGCTCTGCTGCACAGTGGCCACCTGACACAGAGGGAACAGCGAAGTGTGCTGAGATGTCAACCAGTGCTGAGTTTAGTGACCTCTGAGAAGTTTCTTTGTCTCAGTAGCTCAATTAAAAGCTTTGCTGAGGTGAAGCAATGAAGAGGGAGCAGCAGCTGGTAAGGATTTGCCACAACAGCCATTTGTCCCTCAGACCCAGGAGGCAGAAAGGCCAGTCTGGATGTCTCTGTTGTGTGCCACAGTCCACCATGGGAAAATGCTCAGTAGGGCAATGGACTGAGCCAGCAGTAACACCACCCTGCTTAGAGCATGCCTGCCTGGTCATTACATAGACTTTCCTTCCCTTCTTTAATTTTCCTCTTGTTGTTATTGTTGCTGTTTTCCAAACAGGATTTCTTCAGGGAAAAACAAACAAACAAAAAAGGCAAGAAACTTCTTGTTAGTAAGCCAAGTGTTGATGTCTTGTTTACGGGCTGCTTTAATCAACTGCAATTCAAACACTTTCACCATGCTGGCCTCAGACACTAGAGCTGCATTTGCAGCGCTCTTCCCCGGCCGGCCCTTGACATCCTACCTGGCACACTGCTCTCCCTCCCCAGAGAAGAGGGATCCCCCCAGCCCTGGTCATGTGTGTGAAAGCACACCAGTTTTTGCCGAGCAGCTCAGGCACTATGTTTAAAAGCTGTACGTAAAGAAGCCTCCACGGTCGCTCCGCTTCCTCGGTTCTCTGACGCTCTCTAGTGCCTGCCTCAGAGCGGAGACGGCAAGGCAAAGCGCCCCGCAACGCCTGTGCTGTGCTACACGGGCTGCGGAGCCAACTCAGCAGGCAACCGCGCAGCCGAAGCTCACGGCCACTCTGAAGGAGACAGCTGCCTACAGAGCAGAAGGGTGAAAGAGACCAGCCTGGGCTTTCTGTGAAACAAGGACTGCTAGGACTGAAGTCCAGAAGACAAACGTTCAGCCGAAGCTCACAGCCTCTCTGAAGGAGACAGCTGCCTACAGAGCAGAAGGGTGAAAGAAGACCAGCCTGGGCTTTCTGTGAACGACTGTTAGGACTGAAGTCAAGTTTGGCTTGTTAACATTTGTAAAAAGCTTTGAAAATGTGCAGAGCTGTTATATTATTGGAGGCAGAAAAGCCAAGCACAACTGCCCAGGGAGGTGGTTGAGGCGCTGTCCTTGGAGGTGTTTAAGGCCAGGCTGGATGAGGCTGTGTTCAGCCTGATCTAGGGTAGGGTGTCCCTGCCCATGGCAGGGGGGTTGGAACTAGATGATCCTTGTGGTCCCTTCCAACCCTGACTGATTCTATGATTACTGGCAAATCCATAGGAGGCCACAAATCTCTCACTTGCTGCAGGGGCTTCTCTCTCAAGTGTTCCTGCTCTGGCCTTGCTCAGCCCTGAGCTGTTTGTTTTCAGTTGTTTTTCCTCTGTAACCCAAACCCTGCTCCATAAAACGTCAGACAGTGCCTTTTTGTGCTCCAGACAGCATGCTGGCATACAGTGCTCTGCACAGCACAAGATAAGTGCAGAGGAGCACAGTGACCTTTAAAGCCATGTCAGATGGCTCCTTGACCCAGAGAATTCAATGACTTGAGAGGGCAGGAGAGGGACCTCTGTATCTCTGCACGTGAAGATGAAGAACAAACTGCTTCTTTAATGGCTGCTTTCACTTTGCCTGAAGATGAAATGAAAGCCTATCTTGCCAAGGTGCACATATGTAGGAAGCATGGGAATGGAGAAGAGGGGGAGGGTCCTCCTACATCACTGCTGGCAGCGGCAGGAAGAAATGGGAAGGATCCTTCCCATGCGCCAGGCTGCTCTTCTGTTGTTACAGAGGATTAGTGAGAATAAAAGGATAGATAGTAAAATCCTCCTCTGCTGAAGGCAATGGCAAAACTCCCACACACTTTACACAGCCAGGATCTCTCCCTTTTTAACAAATTAATTATGAGCTTCAAAATCCAATTAAAAATAGGAACATCGTGGAGCTGTGCCACGCTGACTTTTTTTCAGGCTCTAATTCCTCAAAATTAATAACCACACTTAAAACTCGTGCCTGAGAGCCGCTCCCAGGAAGGAGGCTCTGCTCCTTAAATCACCGTTGTTCAACAGAAGAATCTGTGCAGTGCTTAAATAAATCCATAAATCCACGTTTATACAAATGCACTCAACAGAGGAGCCAATGCACATCTGAACAGCAACTGATACCCAGATATCCAGCCGTTAAATACTCAGCTGTTTCAGTTGAGAACATGCTCCACGCCGTGGGGTCGGTTCAGCTTTCACACATTCACAGATGCACCTGGGAAGGGCAGGCAGCCAGCGATGCAGATCCGTGTTCAGGCAATGCATTATGCAGCTCTCAGAGATGGGCACTAGCACCACAACAATGAACCATTTGCTCACGGAAAACCTTGTCAAACTGACCCAGCAGAGTGGCTTTCAACTTTCTAAATTGATCTCCCTGGGGGGTGGAGCCCAATACCTAGCGATTTCAAGCTTCCTGACCACATTCCAGGTTCCTTGGGCAGCACTCGCAGCAGCGGAGATGCAAGCTGTGAAATAAGGCTGTGGGTACACAGCACCCAGCATCCACACTGCATGCAATTGAAGGGCATCATTTCTGGCTAGCAGCAGCCTAGTCCTGTGGCCTGAACCCCTCTGTACGTGAAGCACACAAGCTGTGCACTTGCAGAGCACCTCCTAGGACAAGCCATCCAAAGTGACATTTGCACTCCAGCTGGGCTGAACCAAAGCACAATGAATGACAGCAACTAGAAAACTCATCTCAGAAGGGATACTTGAACCAGAAAACACTCACATAGACACATCCTTAGTTGCCCACTGAGGATCCATGAGAAACAGCCTGCTCATGCCTGCAAGTGCACAGAGTGCTATGCTCACATAACATCCTCCTGAAGAAACTGGCTTCTCATGGCTTGGATGGGTGAACACTTTGCAGTAAAAAACAGTTGGATGGCAGGGCCCAAAGAATGGTGGTGAGTGGAGGTAAATTCAGTTGGCAGGCAGCCACAAGTGGTGTTTCTCAGGGCTCAGTACTGGGGCCAGTTCTCTTTAATGTCTTTACCATTGGTCTTAGGGGAATGAATTCACCCTGAGAAAGTTTGCAGATAGCACTAAGCTGGAAGGGAGTGCTGATTTGTTTGAGGATAGGAAGGCTCTACTGAGAGACCTGGACAGACTGCATCAATGAGCCAAGGCTAATTGTATGAGATTCAACAAGGCCAAGTGCTAGGTCCTGCACTTTGGTCACAACAACCCCATGCAACGCTACAGGTCTGTAAAAGAGCAGCTGGAAAGCTGCCCAGCAGATAAAGACCTGGAGGCACTGAATGACAGCCTTCCAAACATGAGCCAGCAGTGTGCCCAGGTGGCCAAGGTGGCAAACAGCATCCTAGCCTGTATCAGGAATAGTGAGACAAGCAGGACCAGGGAAGTGACTGTACTCGTGTGCTCAGCACCGGTGAGGCCACATCTTGAGTACTATGTTCAATTTTGGAACCCTTAACACAAGAAAGACATTGAGGTCTTGGAGTGGGTCCAAAAACGCTAGAGCAAGGTCTGGAGAAGAGAGTTTCTGAGAGGCATCTGAGAGAACTGGGGTGGCATAGTCAGGAGAAAAGGAAGCTGAGGAGAGACCTTGTCACTCTCTAGAACTACCTGAAAGAAGGTTGTAGTAAGGTGGGTGTTGGTCTCTTCTCCCTAGTAACAAGTGACAGGACGAGAGGAAATGGCTGCAAGATGCACCAGGGGACGTTTAGATTGGATATTAGAAGAAACTTCTTCGCTGAAAGGGTTATCAAAGGCTGGAATAAGCTCCCCAGGGAAGTGGTTGAATCACCATCCCTGGAGGTGTTTAAAAGCTGCAGAGATGTGGTGCTGAGGGACATGGTTAAGCACCAGACTTGGTAGTTAGATAATGGTTGGACTCACCTAAAGTATCTTTTCCAAACAAAATGATTCTATGAAAACACAGCAGTGAGGATGTTGTCTGCTCTCAAAACATAGAGGACTCCCTGTCCTTGCCACCTATATCCCACAGGCATTCTCTAGGTCTCCAAGATACTTGTTTTGTACAAGGAGCAAGGCAACATTTACTGTGGACATCTTGTGTCTGTTTCTGTGTAGAAACGTGAAGTTGTGGGATTCAGAGGTACATAACCAAGATCAGCTGAGCATACAGTCACAAACTACAGCACTCCATGAAAGCTGGAGATTATATACACCTTAGATCTCATTACTTTTTGCCAGTGCCAAGGGTTAAAAATTCGTGGGTCCAGTCTATCATGGAAATAATGAGATTTTTAAAGCACAAACCAATAATATTTGGAGATAAGTGGCTTTCTGCTTTGTTGATAATCTAAGACCATGATTTTAAATTTCTCTTTGTAGCCCTGCAGGCTAGAAACAAAATACAGAGAAAGGAGTTTTCTCCCTGTTCCCTGGATTTCAAGATCAGAGACTTTAAGAAGAAAACCTTTCCAGGTTTTGGGATATGCATGAGATTTCAGAGTTGGCAATGATGTGGGCTGAAATCCTGGTTCCATCAAAGTAATTGGAAAAATGCCCATCAAGGCTTGAGTTTCACCCTGTATCTTTAGAGAATTAAAGGCATTATGATTATCCATCTGTATGTGTTCCACCTTAAATACCAATTAGTCCACTTAGTAAACAATCAAGTAGTTTAAGCCACTGGTCCTGAAATGAACTTCAGAGGAGAATCACAACCAAAATCCTTGCTTCTGTCTCCATCCTAAAACGTGGTACAGTCATGGAACTCCTTTTGTCACTGTGACCAATTTAATGACAAATGCTTAAGGAAACTTAAGCCAAAAAAACATCCAAATTCTGCCTGTATGCACATTTGAAGGCCATTGTACTATGTTTTAAGAGCTCCTTAATATCATGTTATGTAACCACACAAAACCAGCATGCAAAAATGTCTTTAAGAAAACAACAGAAACAGGCCCTTAAAACTCACCCTCTACTCTCACCCACTGTGAATCATTTAAGCATCATTTCAGGCTTTAAAAAATATGGAAGAAATACAGAAACTTACTTCCTTCTTAAAATCTTTGATTAAAAAACTATTTAAAATTAAACTAGTTCTAAAAGTCTAAATGTCTAAAAACATGTATTGAAAAACAGCTTTAGGTATGCTTACTCCAGGATCTGGGTTCCTGAAAGAAACAGACAAACTGCAAACTGTGACTGAAAAAGAAATGCAAGATTTCTCATCTGAGTTTCTCCTATAAGGAAACTCAAGGGGCCTAATCCGTGCAAAGAAATATGTGAAGAATCAAGTAGTGCCGCTGCCTTTTCAAGAGAATGTTTTAATAATGCTCCTCATCACCTTGCCTAAGAAACCCTTTCCTAGGCTGGTGACTATGTCCTGTTGCAGTGAACAGCAATGTCACTCCAGGATGACCTAAGGGATCCTTCCTTCAGAAGCTGGTGCCTGTGGGGATGGTGTTAGTGAAGATCCAAGCTACTCAGAAATGCCAGAATTTAGTGTGGTTTTTAGTGAGAAGCATCCCCCCCCCCAAAAAAACTGCCTTGCACAGGAATGCCAGCCAGACATTTGTATTTGCTGTGCAGTTAATTACAGAAGTCTGCCACAGCACAATGGAACACCTAACGTGGAACATCACATTAGCAATATTTTATATTTATGTAGCACTCTTCATCTCCAAGGGTCCCTGAGTGCTTTACAACCTACATACATGGCATACCAACAAAGCAGAGCCATAATTCTTCTAATTAGATGAACATGAGCACATAGCACATGGCACAACAGAAAACTGTACTGGTCACCTCTCTCTCTCTCTCTCTGGAAAAAGCTACATGATATTTAACAGAAGCATGTTGCAGAAGGGCATTCAGGTTAAGGCAAAAATGAAATCTAACTAGACAGGTCTCCTTAACATCCATGCCTATCCTCCTTCATTATATACCCATGCTTTGTCAAATACAAGACATAGAAGAGGAGTAGCCCAAGACTTGCTGCCTGTTACAAAGCTCCACTCCCACACCAGATTCAGCAAGTTACCATCACATGGCTCAGACAGCTTCTCTGCTGGTGAGGTTACAGAAAAGCTAGTGAGCAGCTGTGGTTCAGCACACCATAGCATCACCTTTTGAAGATTAGTATGTTCATTTCTTTAGCAAAAAGGAAGAGCAGGCTATTTAATACACACATCCTCGGGAGATCAATGCCAGCATCTAAGTGTACCTGAGTGCAAGCCATCAACCAGTAAAACTAATTACAAAGATCAATTTCAGATATTTTTCTGAGCCATTCATTCCTCAATATACTTCTAATTGACTTCTGTTAGAGAATAGAAAGCATCATTATTATTATTATTATTATTATTATTATTACTACTACAAAGGAATGCAAGAGGGGCCAATGGTCAGTGCTTAAGTGGTTCACCAACACTTTCTACTCAAAAAGAGAAAAAAGGAAGAGAAAGGAAAAGAAAAAAAGACATTTTATTCACAGTTTTGTCATCTGCTGGAAAGATGGAAAAGCCTTTGAGACGGTGACAAAGCACAAGAGAAAAGCTGGCAGGAGACAGTACGGGGCAGAAGAGGAATGTGACAGGATTGTGAAATACAGAATGTGAGAAGGTTGTACCTATTTTTAGATTGGCAGGGATGATCAAGTGTAAAAGCAGTACATTTCCATGAACAATGTACAGTTCCTTCCATCCAAAAAGGTCAGCAGTGCTCTTACAGAGAGATGGCTCTGATCATGTCTATATTAGAGATGGGGGGAAAGAGGTTAAGAACCAGACCCAACGTCCAATCAGTCTTTCTACAAACTTCAAAACTCTGCATTAGTCTTGCCAAAGCTTGTCTACTGAGCAGTCTTCAGTGTGTAGCCATTCAGGACGTGAAAAGAAATGCATTTTTGCAGCATTACAGCTTAGACACACACAAGCACCTAATGTATCCACAAAGCCCACTTGCCTAGCTGAAAAGCAGAGGAAAGAAAAGCATGTAGCAACAGTCAAAGAAATGGAGCTTTTTCATTTTCTTCTCTACTTAAGAGGACAAATTTAACCAATGTCCATTGTCATACATGCTAAGCACTAAAGGCAGAGAGGAACACCATAGTTTAAATTCCTGAGTCTATACAAGACTTCCTGGGTCTCTGCAAAGCTCCCATCGAGAGGAATAAAGCCTTTGAAACACTACTCCCCTTTCAAGACCCTTCTCTGCAGCCTTCGCTCTGAAGGAAGCTCCTGGCTCCTGGGGAGTGGGATTGGGAGATGGATGCTGGCGCCAGCCCGGACATAACAACTCCTGCTTCTGCCCCATTAATTGCCAGCACATCCTCCCCCAGCCCTGGGCCCTGGGGATAGCAGCAGAGTGGCAGGCCCAGGTGGGAACCCAGCAACAACACCAGCAGCAAAAGTACCCAATTAGGCCTCCAGAATAAGTGAATGAGGTGGGGAGGAAAATTAAGAAAAGGGGGGAGGGGGGGGGGAGATGAAAAAAAATTAAGATGGAGTTGCTTGGCAACAGGCGGGCAGAGGCAGCTGTGCAGCAGGTCAGGCTGGTACCCAGGCGGCGGGCTGGCCCATTAGCACCCTGCATCTCACGCGTTTTGTGCCGGGTCTCCTAGTAACAGCCTGTGCACGCCAGGCTGTGTGCACCTCCCCTCCTCTCCTCCTGTTTCTCTCCATCATGCGAGGCATCGCGGTTTGCCCTAATTACGCATTCTCTGCTGCTTCAAGCTGCCATTACTTCGGTCCCCAGAGGAGTGGCAAGAACTCAAAAAAAAACAACCCCAAACCTCTAATAAGGGCTTTTAGTTTCAGATTCAGTGGAGCTCTGCAAGCTCAAAGATGCAAGGCAAAGTAACAGCAGCAGAAAGAACAGATGAAAAAGAGGAGGGGAAAAAATACAGCAGTGCACTGGGTCAGATTTTTCCAGGACTGTGAAATATATTTTTTTCCCTTTGTTTTTTGTAAGTTATCCCAGAGAGTGAACAATAAAGACAGCCCTTTATGGGACATGGCACATATTTACATAACCCACGGCAACATATCAAAGAAGTGCTCTTTGGACATCCAGTTCTTAGGCCAAGAGTTTCTGAGAAATTCCAGGCAAAATACAAAAGCATATACTCCAGGCAAAAGATAAGACACATGCATGAGGAACCAGAACTGATGAAAAAAACATGAAGAGTAACAGGCACTCTCCTTTCCAAATGCTAACAACATCTTAAATGGTTTTGCTCCACATTTCTGCTAAGGAATGTGTGGCTTTGCTTATTCAACCTATGATGGTGCCGATGTTTCACACCACTTGGATGCTGCTGCATTTCCTCCCTTTTGCCACTGAAAAGTCAGAGAAAGGCCACCAAAAGAAGTAAGCACACTGGAAGAGACAACACAAAAATGAGACACAAGGGGTAAATAAAATATCACAGTATCACAGTATCACCAAGGTTGGAAGAGACCTCATAGATCATCAAGTCCAACTCTTTACCACAGAGCTCAAGGCTAGACCATGGCACCAAGTGCCACGTCCAATCCTGCCTTGAACAGCTCCAGGGACGGCGACTCCACCACCTCCCCGGGCAGCCCATTCCAGTGTCCAATGACTCTCTCAGTGAAGAACTTTCTCCTCACCTCAAGCCTAAATTTCCCCTGACGTAGCTTGAGGCTGTGTCCTCTTGTTCTGAGAGGCCACCTGAGAGAAGAGAGCAACCTCCTCCTGGCCACAACCTCCCCTCAGGTAGTTGTAGACAGCAATAAGGTCACCCCTGAGCCTCCTCTTCTCCAGGCTAAACAATCCCAGCTCCCTCAGCCTCTCCTCATAGGGATTGTGCTCAAGGCCTCTCACCAGCCTCGTCGCCCTTCTCTGGACACGCTTTTTGTTTCCAAGTTTTGTCATCAACAAAAGGAAAAACTGAAGACAATGACCCAGGATGCTTGCTTTCATTCATCCAGATATTGCATTTCATTCAGGGGTGGAGGTGGAAGGGAAATTGTATGCCTGGGCTTAAAAAAGGACACTGGCAAGTTCTCTCAGTGAACCTTGAAACCTGTCACAGTGTCAGAGTGGTAGGCACATGGTGTTTCTGAGGGAGAAATCCTTCCTGGTTCTTTCTCCCTGTCCCATGGCTGAAGGTGACAGGCTGTGCTTGGTCGTATGGGAGCTCCTTGCTGCCTCACACTGGGTACAGAGTTCTTGGTAGCACTGCTCGGCAAACCACGGTGAACCAAGAGGTCTGGTCTCAAGAGCACAAGGCAGTGAGTAAAGATGATTCATTTTATCAACTAGAAAGCTTCCTCATCTGGATTTTGGAAAAGGCATAAATGATTGCACCTCCCTTAGTTAAGGACAGGCTAGCACCCAGCTAGAAACCACCCAGGTAATTGGTTCTGCCAAATGGTGTAACTAAAGGAAGACATAAATGTACTATGAAATTCCATTGCTGAGCAACACTTCATCTTCAGGGAGAAATATTTTTCAAATGAGAGGTTTTCTGGTTGTGGCCAGGAGGAGGTTGCTCTCTTCTCTCAGGTGGCCAGCACCAGAACGAGAGGACACAGCCTCAGGCTGCGCCAGGGGAAATTTAGGCTGGAGGTGAGGAGAAAGTTCTTCACTGAGAGAGTCATTGGGCACTGGAATGGGCTGCCCGGGGAGGTGGTGGAGTCGCCATCCCTGGAGCTGTTCAAGGCAAGGTTGGACGTGGCACTTGGTGCCATGGTCTAGCCTTGAGCTCTGTGGTAAAGGGTTGGACTTGATGATCTGTGAGGTCTCTTCCAACCTTGGTGATACTGTGAAATACTGTGAAATTTCCTAACACACATTCAAAGCCAAAGAAAGCCCAGGAAAAGAATCACCTTTAGGATTCTGTGGGGTTTGCGAAGAATTCACTACAAAATTATATCACACGTATCACACTCACATTAAACTTCACAACAGATCAGAACTTACTCAATTCAAGTTGATTTTTACCAGATATTTTCAGAAATTTTCTACTGAAAGACTATTTTCCATTATGTAAGCCAATTTTTTTTTGCTAAATGTGTCACACTCCTGCCCCTCCTCAATACACACACCACATACTCCTAAAAATCAAGTATTTGCCCTCCAACTTCTGAAACAACAACCAGTAACCTACACTTAAAAAAAACCCCAAATATGGACAAAATTCACTCTGAAGAAGGAAAAGCTTTGCAAAGTTACAGATGACTAACAAGATGTTCTAAATAGAAGTTTATGCAAAATGAATCATAATACTATTCCATGCAGTTATATATTGAATAAAAGTAAGCGCAGATGTGCACGCCTGTAACTGTAAAACATTCATTTCCAACAACTAATACAAACTTCACTCATAATCATCATTAAAAAAATAGAATGACATTGGAAAACTGTCTGACTAAGCTATGAAGTTGTCTCTGTCAGAGCTGAGAGCCCAGACATATAGGAGGAAGGAATCAATCCCTGCTAAGCCTCCGAATGTGCACTATCATACATAGAATGAGGACACCTTTCTTTCAGAGCTCAGATTGGGATCAGCTTTTATTTTGAAACTCATGCCTGTCATCATTAGCTTAGCTAACACACCTGCAAATGCCTTTTCAACATCTAGTTTTTGTAGCCCCAGTTTTCAGCACCAGGTTTTGAAGACCAGACAGATCCAAGAGAAAATTTGCCCAACACGAGACTCAGGTGCCTAGCCTCAAGTGGCGACTGCTGGGATTGCAAACTGCCTGCAAGACTTTAAAGGCTTTTCATTCTTATTAAGCAAGGATTTTGGTTCTGCAGTGATGCAAAGGTTTTGGTCGCTCTCAGAGACCTGTGGATAAAGCAGGTCCCCCATAGTATTTTGTCTTCCCCTTTCCAAAATGGTTGAACTAGTCTTTGAAACTGCCCTCACTCGACATCCTAGTCTCTTGTTTCAATCTACTGCAGACAATAACCATTCACTGCTTGACGTGTGGTAACCAACTGCCTTTTGAGAGTGGTGTTAGAAGGTTTCTGAAGACATGAAGACTTTCTCCAGCAAAACAGAAAGAAGCTATTTTAATCATTAAATACACCCTGCATTCTCTGCATCATAATCATGGCCTTTAGCTATCTTTCAGTAGGTTTCTTCCAAGCATTATTGCTAGCGCTAAGGCAGAGCTGCTCTCCCTGGCCACGGCTGCTCTGTGCTATACAGTGGGCACCACCACCACGATGTCCAGGGTTTAACTCAGGGCCTCACCACCCCTGGCAGAAGCACGGACACCACTGCTGTATGTCAGAAGTGTTTTGTTTGGGAAAGATCTTTTAGGTGAGTCCAACCATTATCTAACTAAAAAGTCTGGTGCTAAACCATGTCCCTCAGCACCACATCTCCGCAGCTTTTAAACACCTCCAGGGATGGTGAATCAACCACTTCCCTGGGGAGCTTATTCCAGCCTTTGATAACCCTTTCAGTGAAGAAGTTTCTTCTAATATCCAATCTAAACGTCCCCTGGTGCATCTTGCAGCCATTTCCTCTCATCCTGCCACTTGTTACTAGGGAGAAGAGACCAACACCCACCTTACTACAACCTTCTTTCAGGTAGTTCTAGAGAGTGACAAGGTCTCTCCTCAGCTTCCTTTTCTCCTGACTATGCCACCCCAGCTCTCTCAGATGCTTTTCAGAAACTCTTTTCTCCAGACCTTGCTCTAGCATTTTTGGACCCACTCCAAGACCTCAACGTCTTTCTTGTGTTGAGGGCTCCAAAATCAAATATGGAATCATACAATCACAGAATCAACCAGGTTGGAAGAGACCTCCAAGATCATCCAGTCCAACCTATCACCCAGCCCTATCCAGTAGTTAAGGTGTGGCCTCACCAGTGCTGAGTACAGTGGGGCAACTTTTAGCTGACATTTATGTCAGCTTCCATGAAGTTTTGCACTTCATCTCTTCCTGTTTCCAAGTTGCTGCTGGTGCAGATAGATATCCAGAACTGCATCTGCATGGGATGTGAAAGGCAGGCTCTGGATTAGGAGAGAATCATCCACCCTCCTGATTGCTTGTCCAGGTATGATGCAGACTCAAATGCCCACAACTGTGCTTAGGCAAATCCTAACCCAGCATCTACCTTTGAGATGAGAGGGAAAAGCTCCCAAGTTCACACAGGCCCCTTTCATCTAGCAAGCCCACCTTAGCTTACAACAGCACCTCTGAGGACACATCTTTCATTCAGGCCTGGTGTGACCTCAGATACTTCAGAATTGCCAGTGCTTTGGACAAAGTGGACAAGAAAAACATAAATTCTCATTGTTAATTTGCCATTTGTATCCAGTGTGGGCAGCAGCAACATGAAATGAAACTGGCAGAAGACAAGTTGAGGGTTTTTCTTCTGAGTCTTTCTCTGTGATGTCTATCATTTGCTCCCTTTATGGGTGCCTCACAGGGGCTCAGGGTGTATGGCTATAAAGAAAGCAGTAGATGACAAACTGGAGATGGCTCCTCTGTGCTTTCACAATGCTGGCAGGCACCTGCACTCTCCCTCCTGCAGCTGCTGAACAGACATCACTTCCTAGAACTCCTTTGTGCCAAAAATCATCTCACATGGCAAACACACAAACAAGCAATACCTATCTACATTTCCAAATGCAAATAGTAAGACTGTCCTATGCTATTGATTTGGCAATTTGGGTGGAGCAGAAACACAGGACTGGGAATTCAGTTACTGGCAATTAAACAATAGATGAACACCACCAGTGTTTTAAATGCTTTTGGCAGGGCATGTCCTTATGCTGCCTGTGAGGTTCACAGAGTCCGTTACTTCAGCCTAAGCTCTTGCTATAATAATGATGTAAAGCTCTGGCCCTCCACAGTGAAATCACAACACTCCCCTCTATGCTTGCCAAATGGTTAAATGCTTCAAAACCAGAAAGATCTGGTTAAAATAATTTTAATCAGCTTTGATAAACTCTTGGTCTTACCCAAAAAACTTCAAAAAGGACCAGCCCCACAACAAAACACCTTTTTTAATTTGTCAGTGCAACTGTACCCCCTGAGCCAGCAATGTGCTCTTGTGCCAGGAGGGCCAGTGCAATTCTAGGGTGTATTAGAAGGGCTGTGGCTAGTAGGTCAAGAGAGGTTCTCCACCCCCTCTACTCTGCCCTGATGAGGATGCATCTGGAGTACTGTGTTCAGTTCTGGGGCCCCCAGTTCAAGAGGGACATAGAACTGCTTGAGAGAGTCCAGCACAGAGCCACAAAGATGATTAAGGGAATCACAGAATCATAGAATCAGGCAGGGCTTGAAGAGACCACAAGGATCATCTAGTTCCAACGCCCTGCCATGGGCAGAGACACCCTACCCTAGATCAGGCTGCCCACAGCCTCATCCAGCCTGGCCTTAAACACCTCCAGGGACAGGGCCTCAACCACCTCCCTGGGAAACCCATTCCAGGCTCTCACCACTCTCATGTTCAAGAACTTCCTCCTCACATCCAGCCTGAACCTACCCATCTCCAGCTTTGCTCCATTCCCCCTAGTCCTGTCACTACCTGATATCCTATAAAGTCTCTCCCCAGCTTTCTTGTAGGCCCCCTTCAGATACTGGAAGGCCACAATAAGGTCACCTCGAAGCCTTCTCTTCTCCAGACTGAACAGCTCCAACTCTTTTCAGTCTGTCCTCATAGCAGAGGTGCTGCAGCTCTCTGATCATCCTCGAGGCCCTTCTCTGGACATGCTCCAACATCTCCACATCCCTCTTGTAATAGGGGCTCCAGAACTGGATGCAGTACTCCAGGTGGGGTCTCACTAGAGCAGAGTAGAGGGGGAGAATCACTTCCCTCGGTCTGCTGGCCACACTTCTCCTGATGCAGCCCAGGATCTGGTTGGCCCTCTGGGCTGCAAGTGCACACTGCTGGCTCATGTTGAGCTTCTCATCTACCAGCACCCCCAAGTCCCTCTCCTCAGGGTTGCTCTCCAGCCAGTCACTGCCCAACCTGTATTTGTGCTTGGGATTGATTCAACCCAGATGCAGGACCTTGCACTTGGTCTTGTTGAACCTCATGAGGTTGGCTTGTGCCCACCTCTCCAGCCCCCTCTGGATGGCATCCCTTCCCTCCAGCGTGTCTGCTGCACCACACAGATTGGTGTCATCAGCAAACGTGCTGAGGGTGCACTCAATCATAGAATCAACCAGGTTGGAAGAGACTTTCAATGTCTCTGTCCATGACACTGCCAAAGGTGTTGAACAAGACTGGTCCCAGGACTGATCTCTGAGGGACTCCACTTGTCACTGGCCTCCACTTGGACATAGACCCATTGACAGCCACTCTTTCGTTGTGGCCATCAAGCCAGTTCTTTATCTGTCTAGTGGTCCACCCATCAAACCCATGTGAGACCAGGATGTGGTGTGGGACAGTGTCAAAAAAAAACCACATCAGTTGCTCACCCTTCATCTGTTAATGTTGTGACCTGTTCATAGAAGGCCACGAGGAACATCTCCCTTAGAAGGAAAGGCTGAGGGAGCTGGGGCTCCTAAGCTTGGACAAGGGGAGACTGAGGGGTGACCTCATGAATGTTTATAAATATGTAAAGAATAAGTGCCAGGAGGATGGATCCAGGCTCTTCTCCGTGATACCCAGTGACAGGACAAGGAGCAACAGGTGGAAGATGAAGCACAGGAAGTTTCATGTAAACATGAGGAGGAATCTTTTCACTGTGAGGGTGACAGAACACTGGAACAGGCTGCCATGGTGGGTCGTGGAGTCTCCCTCTCTGGAGATATTCCAAAGCCACCTGGATGGTACAGGTAATCCTCCTCTGGCAGGGGGATTGGACTGGATGATCTTATGAGGTCCCTTCCAGCCCCTAACATTCTGTGAATCTGTGAGATTAATCCATCCCTGAATGAAAGTTTTCCTCATACATTCTTCTTCCTTCAGTTCCTTTGCTCTGCTTTTGAGTGGCAAATCAGCCTGTTGCTTCAACTGCTGCCATGGGAGCTTCAGCATCCTCTGTGCCCCCTTGCTGGGTTGCACGTAGAGCTGGAGATTCACTACTAAGCCAAAGCCATATGCCTGTGTACAACAAAAAACCTCAGGCTTTAGCTTTCGATTCTCCTGTGCTGTCTATACTTGGCTTTTCCCTACCTTATTCTTCAAAATCTTTTATCATGCAGAATTGGTGCTGTGCTTGACTACTTCCTTTTTGTTTCTTTTAATTGGCTTCCTGGTCACAGGTGCTACCACAATACAAAACAGCAAAGTGGCTTCGCATTCATGCGGTGCCACTGACACAGATTGTCTTTATTTTGTACTCCTTTACTTCGCATTAATCTTCTTTAGCTATCATCCAGTCTGCTCTTCCCAAATTGGTCTTTTCCAATCATTTCCAAATTCTGAACATTTCCCCTCTAGCTCCAACATTTTGGGAAAGCTCTTCTCTGTTGTTTTAAATCCCACCTCCAAACCCTTCCTGTTCATTAATGCTGGCTTTAATACTCTTGTGTCTCTTGTCTTTTTCTTGCAAATGTAGTAATTTGTTTTCCTGCAGGGTGGATTTGTTTGTTTTAGTTACTCTCATCCAGCACTCAGGATCAAAGAACCATATAATTTAAAATAAGATGTCCTGACAATGCAAAATAAACTCCTCTTAAATGAGTGCCAGCTAGCTTAAGACCACATGCAGATTTGTAACATCTATTTACATGGGCATTTGCACTTGTTTAGGCTTCACTAACCTAAATATAGATGTGAGGTGCCCAACTGCCACTTCTCAGACTTCAGCTTAGGTTGTACCAGATCATGGGTTTAGATGGATAAAGAAAAAAACCCAAACCCTTTTGATACTTATAAATTGCAGACCTCAGCAGAACACCCTAAGGGTCATTTTTTATCACTGTCCCAATCTTCAGGATTTCCCGGTGGGTTTTTATGTGATGCTTTGTCTCTAGCCAGAAATCACCCACGCCATCTCACACCTTGCCCTGTATATTACTGCAAGGAAGGCTGACACAAATAGTTTTGTCAGAAGATAGAAATGTCCTCTGGGAGACTTTGATCTGGGAGACACAGCCATGTCCCATATCTAATCTTTCCATAGGTCACAAGCCAGCTTGCCTTTAGACTTACTTGAATCCAGACATTTGCCAGCAATATACAGTTTTCTAATTAAGGAAGCACTGATGACTACATACGGGGTTTAGCTCATGCAAATTCTTTCCCTCTCCACTCCCCTTTACACTGGCAATTCATCTCCATGCATGTGTGAAGGCTGGACAAAAATTTCTGTCTCTCAACAGAGACAAAATGCCATTGTTTGCTCTAATGTCTGCTCCATGAATAACTGTGGGAGAACGTGCTAGGGCTGCATTACCCTGCCAGCCCTTACGGCTCTTTCTTTAGATGTTTTTACTTCACTCTCACATTAGCAGTGTGGTCTTTCCAAACGTACAGTTCACCTTTTCCTCCTGTTTACAGGGCCAGCTGGTATTTCCCCTGAGTGGCTTCTTTGCTGCCCTCTGACAGCCAGTCCCACCTCTGCTCTCAGCTCCTTCACACACCCTTCACTTTAGATGCCCCAGCTTACTTTGAATTCAGTCAAATATTTTCATTTCCCTTTCCATCCAGACAATGTTTTTTTCCTTTCCCTTCCAGATTAAATTCTCTCCCACACAGATGATTGTTTTTCCCTTCTCCGAAGGTCATCCAGAAGGTGGTTTCATAACCAGTTCAACCATTAGTGGGTCTTACAGCACTGTCCTGATTCTCATACTGATGAGATGTGGGAGAATAATGTGGGGAATGCAGCAAGTGCACTGTGGGGTCTAACTGCCTCTGGGCTCCCCAGTAAAGTAAAGGCCTAACAGAAAATTGTGCCCAAAGTAGCAAGCTGCTCTCAGGCTGCACTGCCTCCAGCCCAGCTGGGCTGATCACGCAGCAGCCAGGCACGCCAGCCAGCGTCTGTCTGGTCAGCCTTACATACAAACGAAAGGAATGCAGCCTCCTTCCGCCGCCTTCCACCCCTCAGCTCCCTAGCCCAGAGCTTTCTTGTTTCCATGCACTGTAGTAAATCCCTTTGATTCAGCAATGGACTTTGCACGTGCAGGTTGGGTGACCAGCCCGCATCTGCCTTCCTGCCTGCGAACCCCACACTGAGAGCTCTTTGTCTGTCAGGGCACTCACACCCTTTTACATGGAGCTCACATTGGCAGACTGCTCTTGCATGACACTAACTACCAGCCAAAGGAAAATATCTTGCAATCATTTCAGACCCTCCGGCTCAGCCACTGAATAAGCCAGGTGGCTACTGGCCATTGGCACTGCTGCTGGGTGCATTCACAACCCACAGCAAACTCAGTTCATGGCATGACAAAAAATAAAGCACTGATGTGGAAAAGGGATTCTTGTCCTTAGCCTTAAGCCTAAGTCTTAACACACATGAGAGAAGAGGTAGTCCTGCCATTTATAATTCAGCCTCCCCAAATTTCCACAACTATTTCTCTCTGTCACTCTCTTTTACTGGAGGCAGGAGCTTCCTACAAGGAAACTCCACCACAGAGGTCAGAGCAGATTTAATGTCTTGATTGTACCAGCTCTGATTTAAGGCACCAAATAGTCAGTGCTTTTCAAATGAACAGAACGCTTAAGCAGGATGAAGGGGTCTGAATGACTGCACTATGGACTCAAATAAGGTAGTCTGATAAGCCTATCACACCCCTCCTCTTGCTTCACTCAGACTGCTCCCAAGATGCGAACGTTCAAAGGTGTTTAGACAATCTGCTTTCCACAAAGAAAACTGCTCTCAATTCTGCATCAAATTGACAAGGCTGTACCCAGTCCTCACCGCAGAATGAAATGCTTTCTATGCAGCTGTGCATAGCTGGGACGTGATCAGGTACAGAATGGTTATATGGCCTTGAAGAGAGGAGATCTCCTCAGCCAGGTTTGCCCTCTCTCTTGTCTTTTACTACCCTGCTTTCCTAACAATCTATGTCATCTCATTAGGACTTGGTGGATTGAAACAGGAGCACTGCCATAAACTAGTAAATGGTTGAGGGGCTTGTTAAACTATCGAGGGTTTAACTGGCAAGATCAGGGGGTAGCTGAACCCAGTAAGTAAGGTGCTGGGAGGGGAAGTAGGGAGCTACAGTCTCATCTCATACAGGTCTTCCCCATCTGCCAGCAAAGGTAGACTTGCCTTTATTACCATGTTGAGCACTGCTGTGAATGGGCAGACACATGCATGCATGTCAGTGGCACTGGGTACAGTCTAAGGCTATTCAGCAGAAGTATCACAGGGCCAGTGAAGAACGTTTCTCATCATGTGCTGACTGTAAAACTTGAGATTTCACATGCTGATATTACCTAGGGAAAGGTTTTGCCACAGGTATAGCATTCAACCAGTCCAAAGGCTGAGTTCAGAAGCATGCAAAATGTTGCAAGATTTTGACCCAAACAGGTAGAGGTGTCATAGTTTTTGCAAGTGCTCTCTCAGGACTCCTTGTCCACATTCTGGCCTACTGGGTGACAAAAGCAGAGAAACTCCACAAGTTTAGCCTTTCTAGGTGATCCTGTGAGGAGAGGCTGAGGGAGCTGGGGTTGTTTAGCCTGGAGAAGAGGAGGCTCAGGGGTGATCTCATTGCTGTCTACAAGTACCTGAAGGGAGGCTGTAGCCAGGTGGGGGTTGGCTTCTTCTCCCGGGCAACCAGCAACAGAACAAGGGGACACAGTCTCAAGTTGTGCCGGGGTAGGTATAGGCTGGATGTTAGGAGGAAGTTCTTCACAGAGAGAGTGATTGGCATTGGAATGGGCTGCCCAGGGAGGTGGTGGAGGCACCGTCCCTTGAGGTCTTCAAGAAAAGACTGGATGAGGCACTTAGTGCCATGGTCTAGCTGACTGGCTAGGGCTGAGTGATAGGTTGGACTGGATGATGTTGGAGGTCTCTTCCAACCTGGTTGATTCTATGATCATGTCACATCCTTGACTAACTTCAGAAAGAACAGTGTAAGATATATCACTTCCAGCTCAAGGAGAAAAGCTCACATCTGAGCACACTAGGACCACTGTGTCAGTGGCTCTCATGCTTTGCATTTGTGCTTTTACAGCAGCTCCATTACCTGCTGGAAGGCCTTGGTAAGGATGTCACCCCTGGACAGCTCTGGCAGAGTCCAGCCTCACAGCAGCACTGGAGCTACAAGGAGCCTCCTGACATTGTTGCTGCAGATTTTAAAATGATTGCACTATTTTCACTGGCTTTCAAATCACTAGATCACAAGTGAGGTCACTCCTGGCAAGGTGGCTATCCCCAGTAAAAGCATTAGAAAGCCCATTTTAAAAGATCAAACCCAATGCCTTTAATGTCTTAATATGATTTATAATTCAGACCGTGTAACTTTTATGGGGCTGCCTAGCATTGATGGATGCAGCTCTCTTAACAACCCACACATTTGTTTGATTTACTGCACGGGTCCAACATGCTCTACCTTGCAGGAAGAACCTTGCTTCTAGGAATCTGCCTGCATGATAAGATTGTGAATTAAATGTGCAGTTATCATAAGAGACCACACATTTTACAGTAAAATGGAGAAAACTGATTAGAGCAATCCCTCTGGAAAGAAGAATAATCACATGATAAGACAGTGCTAATGGGAATTTATCATCTCTCATCACATGTGAAGCTTAGAACAAAGCAGCAACGCACACAAACTGCACAATTATTACTGCCAATGAATACAAGCCCAAAAGCTACTGGGGGACTACAAACAAATGGTAGGAGAGTGGGATCCTGAACAGCCAAACCTAAGCCAATTCCTTGTTTCAAGAAGCCTACACAGTGTAGCTTATATGTAATATTAGTAAATAGTACCAGATATAGCAGCCCAGTATCTTTCCATACATCCTATTCCCTCTCTACCTGCATTATTCCATTCAAACTCCACATCATTCTTTCATTTGCACTCACTGTAAGTCATCACCAGAGAAGTCCAAGGCTGTGACTATCTCAAGGGTACATGCATCTATGCACTTACATGTTTGCATCTACACATGTGCTTTCGTACACACAGATTACTCCTAAACCACACATCTCAGATGTGAAATACAATTTTCTCTTTTCCCCACACAAAGGGCAACTAAACTCACCCACTCTAATTTATATTTGAAGCAACTAACACAACTAAAATTAACATTTTTAAAGCTGTCTGGGGGAAGTGAGTGCTGAAAACCCAAACTGGCATGCCCACAGTTATAAAATGAATGATACAACCACATCCCTTAGGTATCCTAAAATTACTCTGCATCAAGCCATGCAAGACATATGAAAACCCAACAAGATAGTGGTAAATGGTGAATTCTTCTGTTCTATTGAATAATGGGGTACATTTGCTCATCTATCACACTTTTTCACCGCCCTCTTTCATACACAGCAGCTTAGACTTTCAGAAGATTCTTTTTCTTTTTTTTTTTCTTTTTAAATGAGACTAAAAGGAGATGGTTATAGTTGGGTAGCAGGAGATGAGAGAAGCATCCTACACAAGTACCTGTATGAGTCCTCTGGTGAGCCTTTAAGTGGGAACTCTTTGTATAAACCTTCCGGCACCCATTGAACTGACAGCGATGAACTCTCTTCTTGTTTTCTGGGGATGCTTCTGCCCCTGTACCTCCTTGTTCACTGTCACTTTGCCCTCCTTTTATTGTCCCTGCAGCTGCTGTTGCTACACCCACTTTCACAGAGCTGAGTGATGTTTTCTTGGCCACCAATTTTAATGTCACTGTGCCGTCCACTGCTGAGAGAGTCTGTGAGGTTTTTACAAGGTGGCGGCTGAGCTCTGGAGAGGAAGGGGGTGTTAATGAGGTTACTGCATTGAGCTGGGCCTGGTTGACAGCTGTGTAGCCTTCTGTGGAAGAGCTGGTGGACTGTAAGCTGAGACACGTCTCAGATAGTAGTTTGTCCCGTGAGAGGATGATGTCCATGTTCACACTTTTGTCACACATACTCGTCTCCACTGGTAAAAGGATGGGGTCCAGCCGCCGGATATTGTCCTCTGCATCTGGGGCTGAGGAAGCATGAAGGAAGCAGTCCAAATCCTCACCAAAGGTCTCAGACATCTTCCGTGGTTCAGTCTGAAGGTATCGCTCCAGCTCCAGGCATGTCTGCAGGACAGGGGAGGGAGAGAAAAAGCTTTTAGAGAGAGATTACAGCATAGGTCTTACCTAAGGCAGGAGAACAACATGGTCCAAAGCCATTCAGAGACACCACTCATGTACACCAGTGATTTCTTGCAAGATGGACTCACACTGGGAGATGTGAGGACTTGGCTCTTGCTTGAGGCTGCTCTCAGACAGAATGAGGGAATACCCACATACAGTAGCGATTATTAAGGTGGCAGTGAAGATAATGACAATCAAAAAGCATTCAGTACATTTTGATGAGAAACTGTACATTGTTCCATGGATACCAGACTCTTCCCAGCTTTAAGTGTAATCTGGCCAACGGTCTATACTTATGAAGTGATCCTAATGGCCCCATCACCTGGCTATGTATAAACAAAAAGTCACTTCTCCAAAGAACTGCTTCCTCTGCCCTCACAAACATTAACTTTCACTCCAAATTTAACTTTGGGTAGCTGACTGGGACCCAATCTCTTCCTAAAACAGCACAGTTCTAAAGTGTATCATTTTAAGTTACAAGACAGAGAAAAACTTCAGAGTCACACCATAGCTTGCTTAAAAGGCCTGAGAGAGGGAAAGACATGACAGGAACAAGGGAGCTGCTCTCAGTTTCACAGAGTTTCTGGCACATCTGGTCAAACAGAGCTTCCTGTACAGGACACCAGACTTGCACACATACAAACATACCTTATTAGAAAGTAGGTGAAGCTGTAAAGAGGCTGATGAAAGAAAAAATGTGTTCCTGTATCTCTACAGCAGCGATCACCAGCATGACAATGGGTGAGCCTCCTACTTAATATGGGGTGCCCTGAGCTAGCCTCTATAAAGCCTCCAATCACAATCACACTTCCCAGTGCTCTCCATAACCAACATTATAAACTTTTATTGTTTACAAAAAAATAATTTGCTGCCGTTTCAGAAGCTTCTCATGGAGTTTATTAGTGCTGTTATTCATTTCTGACTGTCTGAAAGGCCAGTTGCTATAATATTACCACTGCAATTTCATAGGACTTGGAGAAAAAGACATTCTAATACTTTTAAGAAACCTCTAAAACATTATTCCCCAGAGAACATTTCTAAAGATATTAAGAAAGAGGTTTTAGGCAAAACTTTTCAGTCTGTGTGAGCTGGCAACTCAAGTACATCTCAACCTGGAAGAGTCCAGAATCTGATTGAGAAAGAAAACCTTTGTATGACTGGACAAGAGACAAGAGACTGCCTTCTGAGTACAAAGGTCCCTGTTCGGGCACTCCAAATTCCTTTCTTCTCCCCACTCCCATCCCCTGTGAGTTTGAATGGGGAGGACAAGAAGGTGTGAAAACTACTTTCCCCCCTGAGCCCTGCAAGCTTGAAGGAGGAACAGCAGGAGGCACCTTTCACCGTATCATAGTATCATCAGGGTTGGAAGAGACCTCATAGATCATCAAGTCCAACCCTTTACCACAGAGCTCAAGGCTAGACCATGGCACCAAGTGCCACGTCCAATCCTGCCTTGAACAGCCCCAGGGACAGCGACTCCACCACCTCCCCAGGCAGCCCATTCCAGTGTCCAATGACTCTCTCAGTGAAGAACTTTCTCCTCACCTCAAGCCTAAATTTCCCCTGGCGCAGCCTGAGGCTGTGTCCTCTCGTTCTGGCGCTGGCCACCTGAGAGAAGAGAGCAACCTCCTCCTGGCCACAACCACCCCTCAGGTAGTTGTAGACAGCAATAAGGTCACCCCTGAGCCTCCTCTTCTCCAGGCTAAACAATCCCAGCTCCCTCAGCCTCTCCTCGTAGGGCTGTGCTCAAGGCCTCTCACCAGCCTCGTCGCCCTTCTCTGGACACGCTCAAGCATCTCAATGTCCCTTCTAAACTGGGGGGCCCAGCACTGAACACAGTACTCAAGGTGTGGTCTAAGCAGTGCAGAGTACAGGGGCAGAATGACCTCCCTGCTCCTGCTGACCACACCATTCCTGATGCAGGCCAGGATGCCACTGGCTCTCTTGGCCACCTGGGCACACTGCTGGCTCATGTTCAGGCAGGTATCAGTCATTACCCCCAGATCCCTCTCTGTCTGGCTGCTCTCCAGCCACTCTGACCCCAGCCTGTATCTCTGCATGGGGTTGTTGTGGCCAAAGTGCAGCATCCTGCACTTTCTGCCCATGTGCTGACACATGCAGGAGCCCACAGTGGAGCCGGGCTGGTGGTTGGCTGGGTATCGTGCCCAGTATAAAATGGCAAATGGACACTTTGTCTAGAAAAGGATAAATAGAGCAAGGGAGAAGGCATGGGTGGTTCCCACCTTGAAAGAGTTCCAGCCTTGACAGAGCTCCTGACAGGACAGGCTCCTGCTGTGACAGAACTCCCATTTTGGGCCATCACCACTTTTGGATGGCTCCTACATTTTGCATGGTGTTACACCATCTCTGCCTCTGGATCGTTCTCCCAACTTTTGCACCATTCTGGGCAAACTTACAAGCTTGGCAAGTCCTGGGTTTTATTTGAGAGAGCTACTCTCGGACCATAGAGCAGCCAACTTCCTGGCTGCTATTCCAAACTGGGAAGACCCTAACAGTTTGGCTCTCCCCTGCCACTGCTGAGGCAGCATCACTTCCATGAATCCCTGCCTTGTGGCAGCTGTGTCTCAAGACATTTCTGAGTTTGGTGGCTTCGCCACTCGCTTTCTGCTTCTGCTGCGTGGATCCAGACTATGAGATCACAGTATCACAGTATCATCAGGGTTGGAAGAGACCTCATAGATCATCAAGTCCAACCCTTTACCACAGAGCTCAAGGCTAGACCATGGCACCAAGTGCCACGTCCAACCTTGCCTTGAAGTGCCCCAGGGACGGCGACTCCACCACATCCCCGGGCAGCCCATTCCAGTGTCCAAATATTGCTTGCAGTGTCAGAAGGCAGTCAAGCAGCAGAGAAATCCAGCAAGGGATCATTGCCAAATACCCATCTCACCTCTGTGAGTAAAGCCTGCTGTTCCCTTAATTCTCTGCTCAGCCTGATTGACAGTGGGGTAAAGCTGTGTTTATAGTTTCCTGACTTCCTAAATCTCTAAATTTGTCTGTAACATCCTTTGAAGAATGCCTGATTGCATTAGAATCTGTAAATAAACCTAAACTAGTTTTGTATCTAGTTTGGAGGTGAGGTTTTCAGGAAATAAAATAATTCTATTTTTATAATTCTTGACTCAGCCACATTAATTCTCTGCCTCCATGACAGTCCCATCCATAGGTTTGCACAGAGGCCCCACTCACAGCTTTTTAGGAGGTGCCAAGTAATGCCAGCTTATTATTTTCAAAGTAGCCAGAAAGCAGCACTGCCAGTTGCAGATACCATGTGGTGGGATGACTTTCAGAGTTAACAACAGACGTTGCTTTATGTCTGTAGAACAGCAACACATATATGTGAGACCTGTTATACTTCAGCTTGTAGATTGTTTACAGAGGCACAGAATATGTGATGTGCCTGCATACAGGCCTGGAGGTGGGACACTTATCAGTTAGTACTTGTTTTAAACAACCATTCCATTTTCTTTTTCCTAGTGAGTTTCTGGGACTGTAAGTGTAGCTTTAGCTGGGAATCTGGCCTCTCCCTACATGAATCCTAACAGGTTTTGTGAGCAACTTCTCCACATGCCCCACAGTCTTTCAGGAATTAACCCCACTACCAGGAGAGGTGATGGCTCTGAATTCCTCACATCATGTAATTCGAGATTTCTGGCCCACTTACCCTTCACCAAATGGGGTAGAAACAGGTTGAGGGGCCTAATAAATAAAAGACTTCCAAAGGAAAGAGCAAGCACAATCACAAATTAGTGATGGAAAGGGAGGGGGGCAGGAAAGAGAGAGACAGGGATGTGAGGCCATTAAATCTGATGGCAGCGACATGAAATTTCAATTGCTGTGGAATCAGAAAGCTGCTCACCAGCTCCAGGCTGCCCATGGAGAGGAGGCGAGGTGCTGCTCCTTTAAGGCATAACTACCCCATGACAACAATAGTGGGCCTGACAGTTTTTTCCAGCTTCACCATTAATTTTCCATAAAGAGCAGTTTCTCGATGAGCCCTTTTCAGGCAAAGCCTGATGCTTCAGAAACCTGTAATTATTCCTGGCTCCCCCTCCCGCAGCCATTGCACCTGTGCCATTTCAAGACACCAGCTGGTCATGTCTTGCCTTCTGCCTCTGAAATCCAAAACCAGTGGATCAAGCTCATCTCCCCATAGAGGGGAAAAAAACCCAACAACTCAAAGAAACAATATAATGAAGTCCCTCCCACCCCCCTCAGCCTCCTCAAGTCAACAGGGGGGAAGAGCCTAGCAACACTGAGCCAGAAAAGCCCTCCACATAATCTGCACAGCAGACAAAGCCTGGCGAGGGGTTATGGTCACAGCCCTTCCTTAACCCCCTGCCAGGAACCTACCTGCCACTGTATTTGCCAGAGCAGGCAAGTGTGGGCAGCAACAAAGTGTCTTTTCCCATATGCACTTCTCAGCTTCTGCCAAGTACCTTATGCGACCTTCCCTTCTCCTAGCCCAAATCACCTAGGGAGCAGTGAAGAAGGGTTTTGATACCAGCCTGCTTCCTTCACTCCTGCCCTGGCAAAACAATTTTTAGGCCAACTAAGCCTAATTTTGAGCTCTCACTGGGAGAAGAGAGGCTGAGATCATTAAGGTTCCCACTCCAGCAAGATGGACCACGAAGAGGGGCCGGAGAGTTCTTTGATCTCCATTCCCACAAAGTTATTTGCCAGCAAGTGCATCAACAATTGCTAGTGGGAGCAGCAAGATACTGACCACTATCCACAGAGATGAAACCAAACTGCTGAATTCAGGTGACGGTGATCTCCTATTTCCACTATCAGCCTGGTAGGAAAATGGTCCAAGGATACCTAAGACAGGAGTGAGCAAATCTTGTCATGCTCTTGTCATAGTTTAGTTGAATGTTCATCTTCTCCTCAACCATTCTTGCAAGAGACGAGAAGCTTTGTGTAGTGGATGTAATGTATCACATGTGACACTGAGTAGGTAACTTGGTAGGTATCAAACTTTTCTACAGGTGCCTGTAGGATTTATAGCAATATAGAGTTCAGAAATAGCAATGGGAAGAGGAAGAGGAAGGTGGCTCCCTTCATAAGACAAGAAGATCTGTAAGACTGCTGTTTGCTGACAGGCCACTTTTGCAGGCCAGGGATAAAAACTAACCTACTACTCCAATCCATCTGCCCTGATTAAGAAGGGTCATTCTCTTTGCACCTTGCTCCTCAATTCAGCCAGTTAAAAGAAATGACAATGCATGGATGACAAATCATAGGATATGACTTTGTGAGACTCCACCTACTTGCAGAAAAGCAATTAGGAAAATACAGCAGTCTGGCATCTCCACAAGGCCTCAAAGTCTGATTTTTCAGTTTGGATGTGACTGCAAAAAGGCACTTTCCCAGCAGAGACATATTTTCATGACTTGCAAGAAATGCTGTGTGTTTCCTGCCTCTACATCAGTAACTAAAACCTTCTCTTTGCTCCCCACATTATATTACCATTTCTGTCCTCTGGGGCCTGCATAGCAGCTGAATTCACCTAAACTGCTCACCATCACACTTCTTCTTAGCCCTTGCAGTGCATTTTGATGTTCAGTACATCTGTCAATTCAGAAGTGTATGACCTCTATTATGCCTATATTTTTGGCTGTGGAGCTCTTCTACTGAAAGTAAAGATCATTGGCCAAACAACACATGCGCCTCTGATAGCAGAGATGTGTGATACATGGGTACCATTTTCAGCAGACCTTAGGATTCTCCTAATTCTGCAGCAAATAAAAACCAAGACAGTTTTGATACTAATTGCAATGTCAGCAACATGAATCTCAGCCTTTCCAATCCCTCCTAGACTTGCAGGTACCTGGTTTGGCTCAGATAGCTTAAGTTTCAGGGTGCTTTCATTTGTCCAGGTTAAAGTGCAACCCAGAACATTTTAAAAAATCAGATATCACAGAATCAGAGAATCACAAAATAGATCTGGTTGGAAGAGACCTCCAAGACCATCTAGTCCAACGTTCAACACAGCACCAAATGGTCAACACCAAGCCACGTCCCTAAGAGCCAGATGCACATGCCACTGGAACAGCTCCACGGATGGCAACTCCTCCACTGCCCTGGGCAGACCATTCCAACATGAAGGAGCTGGAGTCACCACTCATGATGCTGATACTTGACTTCACACTTATCCAGAGAGCAACAAGCTCTGGCTTGAACCACCACCAGCAGCAATGTGCAAGCCTTGAGGCAGTGTTAGTACCTGGTGTCTCTGTCTCCCCTTTAGAGAATGATGGGGGGAAGACATGTCTGTAGGATAGGGACCTTTGCAGGGACACAGGGGTGACATCTGGGTTCAGGATTCATGCCTGTCCTGCCAGGACAGGCTCAGACAGCTCTGGAAATTCTAATGACCCAAAATGAACACTCATTTCCCAGGGTACAAATCTAAAACTGCTCCAATGAATTGAAGAGAACTGCTCTCAACTGGCAGCCACGTTGTGCATCAGAATCTGACCTGTACTTTCAGGCTCCTGAAAAACCACAGGTTACTCTGGAACCACTGCCTGTGCTCTGAACTCTTTACAACACCCAAACTCCTGGGCATTTTGCACAGCTAACGACAGGACAGTCTCTCAAAGGCAAAGTTCTGCCAAGGGTAAAGCACGGCTCCAACACAGTGATTTAAAGACACAAACTCTGGGAAGAGACCTTATCACTGGATTCCTCTGTTTTATTGATGTTGAAGTATTTTATAACATCTTGACTTTTAATTTTTCTAGCAGATCATGGGAAGTTCTCATCTGGAAGTGCTAGTTACTTCTAAGTGTCATTTTACTGCAGATATAATTGGACATCAAGCACCAATCTTGGAAGTTATCCAAAACCTAATTAAGAAGTTGGATAGTTAGATCAGACTGTGACGGAGAATGAAAATGTCGAATGTGGCTGACAAGCAGGTCTGATCTACCAGCTCTTGTTTACAACACTTGAAAGGATTCTCTTTGCAGCATAATTTCTACGAGCAAAGCAGAATTATACATGCAGTAGTGAAGGTCAAATTTCAACCTTCATTATAACCCAATTGCTTTCTACTGGCATATTAAAATAAAAGGAGCCTCACCTCTAACATTAAATAATTGTAAAAATCTGAAGATTGCAAAGGAAGAGAAAGCATCCTCAACCTGATGGCAACCCAAAACAATAATTCTAAGGTTAATGCCACCACAGTTCACTCAAACTCACAGCAAACAGCAGCACCAGGTCCAGTGCCCTTTGTAAATTATTTCATTCTTCAGGAGACTAGCAAAAGCTTTGAGGCATGGTAGCACTTGCATTGCTGATGCCAGAAACAGATACTGAAGAGGACATTGTAGGGCAGCCCTGAAGTTAAGAGGGATAAGAGATTCAGAATTCACCTGCCTTCTATGAAATGCCTTGTCACTTTTGTCCTTAACCCTAAACCAAGGTTTGAAAGATGCATCTTCTTCCCACTGCCAAAAGCCCTCATTACTTCCTGAACAACAACAAAACCCAGTACTTTTGCCCATCTATTCCAAGATTGTCATCTGTTCCCACCCAGCTGCCAAAACCTCCAGCTTTTCCTCTTGGCAACTTCTACTGGGCAGTTGCTAGTTGTCAAAAAGCTGCAGCACATCAGAAGCTTAACATTTGGGACAGCATAAAATAAACAGAATTTTAGTCTTAAAATAAGTAGTTTTGCAAAATACACTCAGGAAAATGAGGAAAGTGCAATCTGAAAGGAATGGTTAGCAAAACAGTTTCAAGCAATAGCAAATAATTTTTACTGCACAGGGTTTAAATCAAAACTCCTAGTCGAGTGCCAGCACGTTTCACCTACATGTTATATAGTTCACTGGAAAAAAAAAGGACAGCTAAAAGCACTTATAAGGTATAACAATAAGACATTTAATGACAGCTAGCTCATGGTAAATATCTGCATGTAAATCCTTAATCCCTTGTACTTAGGAGGATAAAAAAAGTTAACTCTATGCTCAAAACCCAGGCTTTTGCCAAGAGCAAAAAGCAGGCAGATACATAGTCAGTAAAGGTCATCTGATATGCAAAGACTTCCTTTCCTTTGGTAACTTCAGTGTACAGCTGAGCTGCCAGGCTAGTCCGCTCTAACACCAGCTAAGTGGGTCTCTCCAGCTACCAGAGCCAGCAATGGACAAGTCCATACACTCTTGACTGTGCTACACACAACTCATGTCTCTGTTTGCAAATTTCTTGAATAATGGCCTGTGCCCATCACCTCCCTTGGTCTCAGCCCAAAGAATGAACCTTTAAAGAAAATGTATTTAGCCAAACCAGCCCATTCACTGTCATTCATGCACAACAGCACTCTCAATGAACACTTTCCTACCAAGACCCAGATGGCTTTCTCCCCGAATATTCTCCAAAGCATTTTTCTTCAGAGCATAAAAGATGCTGAAATCAGGAGCCTCAACAACATTCAGTGAAGATATATTTTAACATAAAACGTTCTCAGATTTACTTAAAGGACAGAATAATTCGCTTCATATAAACACAAGTCATTTTCCTGTTGCTCTGGGGTGTGATGCAACAACAATTACAAAAGACTCTGGTCAGCCTCGAATGCTCAAAAGATCAAAACTAATTTTTGCCAAAAATTAGCAATTTTCACCAGCAGGGAAAGAAAAAGAAGTGGTAAAATAAATGTCTGGGACAAAAAGTCTGAACCCACAACTATAGCTAGCGAGTCAAAAATCAAGATTTGTTCCCAAATTTAGTGATAATGAAATACAGCTTATCTAACAAATATTTTAAATGGATATTTTTCCCCACTAAAATTTGTGGTATTTGGGCTCTAAGCATAGAGATTTTCACAGCAATGGATGTAAGACACTGAACAAAGGACTTCAGCTATGAGTGGCTGAATTTGATATGCATCTGGGGGGGGGAGGGGGGGAGAGAGGAAGGGTTGAAAGAAATCTGCAAACACTGAACCAGGGCTTTGGAGAGCTTTTGTTGTTGGTTTGTTGTTTTTTTTTTTACTGCTTAATAACAATTGATAAAATAAATGCAACCAGTCACAACAACAAAAAAATAGCATCAATGTCAAAGGATTAAGGACAGACAAGTAAAAATTCAAAACTGCAGGCAGCCCATTGTGCTAGCATCATACAAACCCATGTGTGCTTATACAGCAGCATATGAACTGCATGCTGCCAGGCACTCCAGACAGCAAGTAGCCATACAATGACCATTTTGAAGTATATATGTAATACAATTCAAACTCTTTCTCAATACATCATTTATTTATATAGCAACTTTGGATGGTTTTGAGAGAGCTGTATAGTGGCCCTCATGGCAAACTTTTCTCCTTCTAGTGTGTATTTAACCTGTTGTCATCCAGTTTGGAAGCAGCTTTAATTTAGCATTAAAAAATAGCAAAAAGGCACAATTAGCTCCATGATTGTTAGCCCTAGCTCCCAGTGAAACCAAAGGACAGGGTTCAAAGCATGCACCAGAGTATGGTAAACTTCTCACAGGAAATGGATATGCAAGTGCAAATGCTAATGGCTGTGGAATGTACAAAGCAGAGCAATTTCTTAGGTCTTGATCCTCAATTAAGATTCATCCTTACAAAGTATTGCAGTGGGGTTACACAGCAGAATTGGATTCCTTGTAATTACTCTGTATAGGATCATGAATGAAAAAATGTACTCTTTAGAGATGTTTCATTAACATCCAGAGACAGCTTAACATTTCCTACTCAGCAGCTGACACAAATGTATACACCAGCTGTGTTAGTGCACTCTCAGGCAACAGTGTATTTGTAAGCACAATTCTTCACAATTAGTTTATTCAATCAAACCTGGGGAAGAGATGTGATCAATACACTCAATACATGCTATGTTTCATAAGAATCCTGCATTGTGAGTCATCTCTTCTGTTCTGACCTAAAAGCACATTAAACAATAGGATGCATAACACTGAATTCCTAACCCCAAAACCTGCAATTCTTCATCTTGATTTTGTGCAATTAACATTTTTGCACTGGGACTCCTGCATCTGCCCTGTACATGATGCCTGTTCGCTATTACTTCCCATGGTACAAAAAAAATCTTTTGCATGCTCCCTTTTGTATTATTTTTGGCTGTGAGGAGAAAGAGGTGGGAACCTGTCTAGGAAAAAGGAAGCAGGAGGAAGGAGAGGAATGTGTTGTAGAATAAAGACCAAACAAAAATGAATAAAAGAGGATCTGTACCATTTCTAAGCAACAATAAACATGCAGAACCAAAGCCTGCCTCCAGCCACGAGGGGAGCAGTGGGCTGCTTGGATGAAGTTTAATCTTTAAAAGGAGCACAACTGTCCAAGCATCTTTACAGACAGCCATTTGCTGATTTTTTTTCCCTTTATTTAATCATTTGGCTAATTTATTATCTTACAAGAGCAAGAAGATGCATGTGCTACTCTGATAAATAGGCCAAGGAAAAGAGAAGACAAAAGACATTGGCTTCACAGTTGCATCGAGAAGAAAACCTCAGAGTCACAACAAAGCAATGGGAAGTGCAACTGCATTCTCAGCTGGGCTAAATCGGCACAGAGTAACCCTGATTTCATGGTTCCTGTTTATATCAGCTGAGGATCTTGCCAACACTCAAACTCCATGAAATTCTACTCCTGCTTAGCACCACTCTGTGGCTTACAGGAAGCAGAATTTGATGTGTTCTTTGATGGCTGGAGATGGTTATTTTATAATACCAATCTTGTCTACTTTATCAGGAATAATGTGACCCAAATGGAAAGATGGCAAGAATTTAAAAACAATACCACCTTCAAATACTTGGGTTTGGGTTTGGTGGGGGCAACACCCCATTGCAGGTAAGCTTGTCTCTCACTCTGGTTGCCCAGAGAGGTTGTGGATGTCCTCTTCTGGAGACCTTCAAAATCTGCCTGACATATTCCTGATCTAGGCAAACCCACATGAGCAAGGGGGTTGGACCGGATAATGTCCAGAGGTCACTTCCAACCCTTATCGGTCTACTAGTCTGTGATTCAAATGCCTGGTGCCCTCCAAAGCATGCTTCTTTACAGCCAAGGGTCTTTTTCTTTTCCTTTCCTCTCTCTTTCCTGTCTTTTTTTTTCCTTTTATTCCTCCTTTTCCTCTCTTTTCTTGCATTTGGGATGGGCTGCTATACATCTTGATAAAAGCAGCATGGTCCTTCTAAAAGCAATTTGCTACAGCGTATTAGCAAAGTGCCTATCCAGTACTGACCCAGGCACTCAGTGTCCAGAGATATCTGAGACCTGTACCCTCAAATGCATTAGGTCAAAGAAAAGGGAGATCTGGTAGGGCCTTTTGTGGCTCTCATTAGCAACTCAAGGTGAGCTGTCAGAACTGGGAGAGGCACTACTCATCCTTCATGAAATGATCAGGATGAGCCTCCTGCCAGTGCAGTTTCCAGCATGCTGTGTGGCTACTGGCTGCAGTATGGCACTGGGAAGCTGAGAGATCCCATTAAGAGCCCTGCCATTTATTGACTTGAGAAAGCTGTGCAGGTGCCATTAGCAGCTGATCAAAGTCAGCACACCTCTGTGAACCAATGTACACAAACCAGAGCCCTTGCACTGACTCACTTTCAGTCTCTTGACTGTGGACACTCACCCAGTTGTTAGGATTTTAATATGCTGCAATATGAAAGAGCTATTTCAGGACAAAGTTATTAATAGCAAAGCAGCCAGAAAATAGCTTAGAAGGAGTGTAACATTTTGGTATTCCTGGAAGATACAACAACTTCCCGGCATCCGAACAGCCACCGTGGTTAATCCAAGGTTTTTCTGTGCAGAAGACTGCTTTTTGCTAGAGGAGCTAACTACATGATACCCTGGCACAACATGCCTTCATGGAAACAACCTCCAATGCAGGAAGGCCCAAAGGGTGGTGACTTTGTTACTCCAAGCAAACCACTAAGAAAGAAGCAGAGGCTAGGTGCTGTGACGAAATAGCAGAAACAGAAGCCAGGAGAAACTCCACTCTTCCTGAAGGAGGTGGAGGATGGGACAGGACCTCTTTGAGCCCTGCTCAGAAACCTTTCTTACTCTAGGTCCTCAGAGAGCTATTACTTTCATCCTTTCCTCTACAAGCACCCTCTCCTTCCCCTTTCTTTATACCACAGATTCTCAGCAAAACTCTTCACTTGAGCAGAAGCCTCACAGTCAAGGTAGGTCAATGTCCCTTTTCACTATTTCTCTTATATCTTCTGTTTTTCCTGGCAAAATATCTCCAGAAATGCCTTGGAAAATACCATGCAAAACCACCAACCCTGCCTCAAGTTAATGTTGGCATCTTTCCCCCTAAAATTAATTGGGAGAGTTCCCAGATTAATTCCAGGTGCATCACTGAACACAACACTCAGCAGAACCATGCTGAGATGATACCAGATGAAGGCATCTCTCTGCTGGCAGGGCTCTTAGCATTCCTTCTGCCTGCACTGGTGCTGTTGAGAGGCTCTCTGTGAGGCCTTCAGCTTTCCAGCTCTATCCCTAAGCATCATCCTGAGAAAACTGAAAAAAATCAACACTGCATCTTTTCCCTGAGATGAAAAGACCCAAAAGATGATGTTGGGAATTAGAAGATATCACATTCATGGCACTATAGCCTTACCCATTAAACCATCCTAAACAGCTCCAGCTCACTACCAAACGTGCACTGCAGGGAACTGCAGTCCCTCGTCACTCTTCAGAAAGGAAACAAAAAAACCCCACTTACCAACAAGGAAAAGAGGAAACATATTGCAGTCATTATAATCCCAACAGTGAACACAGTATCTGGCATATTTCCAACACAGATGTTTAAAAAAAAATCAGTTAGTTTACCTTAGCTGTCCATTTTCCCCCATTTCCCTTTTCAACTCTATTTAAGCCTATATAGCATCTCCCAAGATATGCCTGCCTTTGTGGGTTGGCTGTATACCACTTCTTCCCTCTATTGTCTTTCTGGATGGGATGGAAGTCTCCAATGTCACAGCTTACACCACAGTCAGGCTCTCTTGGCTTAGCCTGTGGGAAGAAGAGTGGGAACTAAGGAAGGCCAGCCCCTCCTGCTGCAGGAAGGAGGTCCTCTTCCTCACAGTACAACCAATCCTCCCTGGCATTTTGTTTATCACCAATACTGCTTGACTAAATCTATTTTTAGTAGCCCCCAAAGGTGGAGTCTGTTGCCAGCTATCTTCATTCCAAACACTTCAGACCTCTGCCACCATGCTTTTGTACAACCCCTGCAATAGCTGAAGACAAACATTATGTTCCCCCAAGTACAAATTATGGCTTTCAGAAGCTGCAATTTTGTTTTGGTTATAAGCATACAAAGGTAACCGTTATGCTGGGAGAGGAGGGGCCACGAGAGAGACCACAGGCTGAGTCTCTGCTTCACAGGCAACATTCCTGGGAACACTCATCTGCTTCGCCTCCAGACAGCTCTGCTGTCCAAGCAGTTGTGCTTCCCAAGCGGTTGCATATCAGAGCTGAAGCAAGAGTAAAAATGCCTTGTGGTGGCAGGGGCTGCTGGAGGGATCTGCTTCAGACCCATCAGCCAAGGAACTGGGACTCCAAAAGGGAGTGAAATGCACTCAAACTGTTCTTTAGCTATGGCCAAAACTACTGGCAGCCTATGCATTCAGGACACAATTTTCAGGGCATGACTCATGACTGGGTTGCCACCCTGATATCCTGCAGGATGTATCACAGCACCTTTGAACACACTGGCTCTGTTCAGAGTGCCCCAGAAGTGCTATCACCACCACCAGAGGAAGGTTTGGGGCTTTTGCCCCTTTTCAAATGTCTCTAACCCTTTTCTGGTCTGCAGAGGTCCCATCACTAACTGGCATCAAGCTCATGACACCTGTCAAAGAAGCATGATGTTAAATTGCCCCTGCAAGTCCCCAAGTGCCCCTAGGCATTTCAGTCCTCCTGCCAAGCCTGCTAATGTGTCCCTTCTCTACCACGAGTAATGTTGCATTCCTGGAAGCAAAAACTGCATTAAAAGTCTTCTTTACATGCGAGCTAAGAGCTTTCTTTGCCTCATACCATTTTTACTCATAAATATAATATCAAGGTGATCATGTTCTTCTCAGACTACTCAGAGCGTTCTGTAAGTAAAACCTGCAATTGGCAATTTATCAGATAGGAAAATAAAAGCCACATTCGGTTTCTCCCTACACTTAAAAATGACCACGTGCAGTCTCTGAAGCAAACTGTTCTTTTTAACAAGGTCATGAATATGAGCCAGGGGCGGAGAACAAAACCACCCTGCACATGTTTTTCTTTCCATGCTGCCTTCTTACCCATGTTTTGTTCTCTTTCTAAGCAAAGAGGAAGTCTCTTCTGTTCCCATCACTCTGTGCTTATCCACATACCAGCAGCCAGCGACTGCTCCTCCCGGCACTCTGCAAGGACAAACAACTGGGTGCTCACCACACACATTATTGAACTTGAGACAGATTCAGCTCTGAGTGGGAGTGAGGTGGCTGTCCTAAGAGCAGAAATTATAGAGGCAGTGGATGGTGGAACACCTTGAAGTCTTTTAAAAGTGTTGCTCCTGTAGCCTGTGACAAAAAGCACACCACACTCTTCACCCAGTAAAAGGTCTGAAAAACGCACTTTAGGATAGAAAGTCTTAGGAGTCAGAATAAATTTTCCCAGATGTCCAAATCAGCCCAATTTGATCAATACAGCAGCATTATTAAGACTGTGCTAGCTTACATGAGGATAGTCCTATGTTCTTGTCTCTGCTGAGGATGGGAGGTGTGCAAACTCCTGCAGCAATTCACAGGGGAAATGTCTCTCTCAAGATCACTAATATTGCACAAAGAATATCTTAGACATTTTCATCCAAGCTGCTTTTTGGGAAGAATTCTGCTTCTTAAGCATTGACCAAGCTTGGGTGGAATTCCAGAAACAGTGTAAGCTTTATGGTTTTCTCAAAAATAGTATTTTTAAAATGACTTTAGGATTCCCATCTTCAGGCTTTTGTCTACAGTCACAAAGACCCTTCCTTTTAGAGGCTGAGTGCAGATACATAAATGTAGGTGGTTAACAACAGAAGGTAGGACTTGGCTTTTAGCAAATTTTATAAAATGACTATGAGGATGAGGGGTTGAATTCAGTGCATTTAGATTCAAGTGGAAGTAATGGTAGTAAAGGGGAACCCATCACTGCCACTTCTAAGCCCCAGCCAAAGCTATGGTCTTCTGTGTTTGGCTCTTTACAAACAGTTATGGCAAACCTGGTGGGTAACTCTGGAACAGGGAAGAAAGTGGAAGCAGTAAAAAAGCAGTCCCAGCTGATCACCTGCTTAACTGTGGCCAGCAAATCCAAGGATTTGGTAAAAACTAGGTTGTCTGTGCTTCATGACAAGCTTCAAGAGGGATAGAGAGGTACCACTCCTATGCCAAGAGTAGGAGTAAACACAGCAGAGAAGATAAAGGCTGAGTGGTAAATATTGACAGCATGGGAGAAAGGACTGACTATAATAATAAACACAAGACCAGCAGATGGCCTGTAAAATCAAGAGAGAGACTTTCTTGTCCACAAAGAGATAGGTATCATCCATTGCTGGAAAGAAAAACTACCACAGAAATGCTGCATTGGCACCAGCCATCTTCCTCCATAACTCGGCTGAGACAAGACATTGTCCAAAATGGGGAAAACAACAGACTTGCTCTCCCTCCACAGGAAAGAAATCCTGCCATGGATTTCCTCTGCCACTTCTCCACCAAAAATCACCAAGACTCTCAAAGCCAGATGCTGCACCAGTGAGGTGAAATGCTGAGTTTCAGCACATCAGGCCACCTCCATGCTGTGTCCACTAAGCTCTTCTCACCAGAGAAATGTGGCAGTGCTACAGAGCTGTTGGCACAAAGTCCTCCCAGAAAGGGATGCTGCAGACCTGTCTAGACAAATTGAAATTAAAAAGAACAGATTATATGACACTGCCCACTGCAAACTAGGGCCAGATTCCCAGCAGGAAAAGGTTATCCCTGGTGGAAGTAGGGAATCGTAGGTAGTGGAGTCATCTTAATTTACACTTAGGAATATTTTTCTAGGCCAGATCCTTGCTGTCAAGTCTGCACCCAAAAAATCCTCCACATTCCACCAGTTAAACTACCAGAGAAGACAATTGCAGAAAGCATTTAATTAAAATGGAGATCAGAGAGATGGTATCCTTTTCAAGCTCTGCTCTCAACTTCCTCTCTCCAACAACTGAGCGCTAGGGTGTCCCAGTTTCCCAGCCTGTAAAATAGGTATGCTGCAGCTTCTCTGCTCTCAAAGGGCAATGGCTGTGAAGCATCTTATCTCTTCAAAGCCCAATCATCAAACCAAACAGATATCTGAATACTTGAAACTTCTGGGTCTTGGATGAAAAGGTATGTATTTTTCTCTGCTGAAATGGTTCCAACACTGCTCTTGGAAAATTTGAGCTTTAAAAAGACAACTTGCAAGTTTTGCTTCCAAGACCGTAGGTGGCAGGTCCTCTAACTTATGGGAGTACTGTTGAGAATTTTTGCCTCTTCAGACTGCACAAATATGCCAACGCAGTCCCTGGTACTGAAATAGAAGTAGGGACAGAGTTCCACTTTCCCACAATTTTTTCAGTCACATTTTACTTCTGAGCTCCAACTTTTACAGTGATTAAGATCCAGATGGACAGTGGATTTTTTACATACCCATCTGATTTAAAATCTTTCAGAAGTCCTTCATCAGAATGAAGAATATACCCAGGATGTAGACCAGTGAAATCGCGCCATTGAGTCATAAGGACAGTGCCACATGGTGGCTCACTGTAGCAGGCCCTTCCTTTGTTTTCACTCCTTCATTTCTGTTTTTACATGCTACTCTGCAGAACCATTAGCAATAGAGCACACGGTTTAGGACCTGTCTTTAGAGTCCATTAAAAAACCCCTCACAGATACCCACACCTTAAGAGCTTACTGAATAAAGGGAATCAAGATTACAGTTCCTGTGAGAAGTTTTTGAGAGGCAGAACCAAGCAAAAACCAGCAGAGCATCAGGGCCTGTAGCCATCTGTACTCCTCACTGCTATCTGTCAAGGCCCCAGTTTTGTTACAGCTCTATGGGGTGAGCAACTTTACTGCTGCACAGGAAGGAAAAGGAATCACTCATCCTCTGAAATATCAGGAAAATATTCATTAGCCATGAGAGCATACCAAGATGATTCAAAGGAGCAGAGATGCTTAAAAGCAGCACAGCAGACAAACATAACAGGAAGGTCCAGAGCCCAAACTGAAGAGCACCTTGCTGCCTGGAGTAGCTAATGCTCCTCTGGTTCAAGTAGGCTCTTCTGTCTTACACTAGCAGCTATGAGAAACCCTCCTTTGAGGTGGTGGGGAGTCACCCTGCACAAGGCCACCACAGCTGGTGGTGGCAGAGCAGGGGAGACCTTCTAGAAGGTGCTACTGACCACACAGTGATTTGGGAAGGCCTGCTCTCTGCCTGCATCGGATCAGCTTTCCTTGCTGAAAAACAAGGCAGAGGTGTGCTGCATGGGTACCAAAATTCAAGGGCCTTTTAACCATGATCCAGGTTAAACAACCACCTCAAATCTATCCACCACAAAACCAGTGGTCTTAAACGAAGTGACTAACCAGCATACAGATATTGTTTCCTGAATGAAGGGCAGCAACTCACCTCCTCTTCCCACTACAAATGTTACCACATGATTTTCAACCTCATGCTTGTATCTGTCTTCAGGCTCTTCCAAAAGCTGAAGACGTTCCATGACTCGCTGTCAACAACCAGCACTTAGGACTAGTTACCACCAAGTCAAGTCACCAGCACCAACCTGACTTCATCTCCTTTAACATATCATGTTTCATTAAACAAACAAAAAATTGGCATCAACTTTTTTGTTTCCATTCACTCTGATGGATCACAGCCCTCACTATAGAAACATGCCTAATAAATACAAATTGGAAAACTAAGGAAACCAATTTAAAGCTTTCATTGTGAAGAAAAGCAGAGAAAAGGGCTTTTGGAGGAAATGCTATATTTTTTGTGATGCCAGCAGAGAGAGACCATATGAAGGAAATAATGCAGAGGTAGGAAATAAATCCTTGAGACCAAATTTGGAAAAAGACAAATTCATGTATTTATGGAAGAAACAGTAAAGCATCATGCACACTCAATACAAAGCTGAGATTCACTCAGGCTGGAAAGACACCTAGAACAGAGAAGACACAGAGAAGACCAATTTAGATTTGAGAACACTTTCTTAGCATCTGATATAGAGGAAAACTGGAAGGAACACAGAGGAGCAAAGTATGACAAAACTGACAGGGACATGCACATTTATTACTATTTATCATGTCTGTTCCACAGTCAGCATTGTAACCTCCAGCCAATGAGCAGGGTTCCTATTTCACACTCAGATAAAAATCCTCAAATGAGTTAATACAACTAAAGATGGGGGAAAGAGACGCAGTTACAAACAGGCTGAAGCCAAACAAACCAATGGACTTGCTCATGTAAAAGAGAGAGAGCATGGAAGGGGTAGGAATTAGACTGAGGTAGGAATGAGAGCAGCCCGATAGATATTCTTCCCCTGAATTAGGCTTTAGTGCCTGCTTCCAAGCAAAAAAGAGCCTCATGCTCTTGGATTTGAAATGAGACTGAAAGTACCACCAAGGTACACAATAAGAAATTGCCCCTGAGCAGAAGAATTTAATGGTGTAAGTGTGGTAATTTCTGAGTGTATTTGTTTCTGCACTAGATCTGCCTGTATGCACAGTTTATCTTTGCAAGCATGAAGACAATGACTAAAAACACTTTTCCATCGCTTGCACCCTGCTCTTGAACCTCATTTGCCTTCAGAATTAGCCAGTAAAACTCCTTGTCTGAACACAAGGTCTTTCCTCACCCTTCTAGAACCCTAATGGCTGAGCTGCAGTGAGAATGTGGCCCCACATCACCCTTAACATGATAAGACATGACATGGACCCAGCTTTGATTCTAGTCAGCGCAGGAGAAAGCCTCCACCTCCATAAACCTGGTCTTTTCTCTGAAACACATTTCCAACCTGACACACAGTATGCCTCTGTTGGATTCTTGAAATGAAACATGCCTGGTTGCTCGTACGTATACACACCAGGATCTTTCATGACTCACACTGACACTACAGCTTTTTGACATCATTAAAACAAAGCAAAAATATCTCAAAGAGGACCTACTTACAGGAGTAGATTTTAAGGTCAATAAGGGCCAGTCTGATAATTTAGTCTGTCCCTCGGATAACACAACCCACTGAATTACACAAAGCTTCTTCACGTACACATTTACACCCACTTTCAGTTTGGTTTCTGATGCTGAATATGAAAGCCTGAAGGTAAATCAGAATGGGATCCTTCTTTCTTCCCATGTACTGAGACTGTTCAGAGACCTCTCTCATCTATCTTAATTTCAGAGACAGGTATTACTATCCTGGGGGAAGCAATGCCCACACCAGACATCATCCCACCTTCCAGTGCTGAGAAGAGCACATTTAGTACTTTGAAACATCTTCTCATTCCCTCTTACTCCCACATTTTCATCATTTGAAAAATCAAAGAAAACAAATTACACTATATCCTTTGTGTTATAGAGGGCAGCTCAGGACCTCCCACTCTTTCATGGAAAGAAAATTTCTTTCTGGTACAGTTTTCATTATTTATTAGCTGAAGGTGGGGGGAGTAATGGTACTTACAGGATGCCTAAAGCCACACTCATTTTGAAACAGAAATGAGCCAATATAGCTGGAGTACAACTTAGTGGCCTATTATGCAAGATTTAAAAAAATGCACTTTCTCATTATGGCACTTGAGAATATCTCCTCCCTCCAACACCAGTGGAAATACATTTATGAGAGCCATGAAGTATCAATATTCTTTTAATCAAACTATTAAAATAGGTGTGCTGCTTTCTGCCCACATCCTGATATTTATTCCACATCCTAACAAGACTCAGGATTTGCATGGACCATTCTCTTATAAGGTGTCAAGTGTCTTTGTGGACACTGGGCCAGTGTAGACCTGCATATCACTGCTGTGACTTTGTCAGATCTGCATCAGTTTGCATCAGCCTGGGATCTGACTCACTGAATGATCCAAAACCTTCAACGTGATGTGGGTACTATTCTTCCCATTTACAAAGAGAGAAAGGCATTCAAAACTGAACGTCAAAGGTTTTCTTGACCTTTTCCACTTAAAGAAATGGAGACAAAAATTCCCAGCTTATTACCAGAGTGCAATATCTGACCAGAGGCACAGCTTGCTTAGACAAAACGCTGAATTACAAGGCCTTGCAGCCAGTATAGCTCTAATTGCATGAAGATAATCCATGCGAGACAGTCCCAGTGAGGAGGAATCTTAAATCTAGGGTGTCCTCTCAGTGTCCAACTCAACAGACCTGCAAAATGAGTATTCAGCATTTTCTGAAAGTCACATATGCTGGAGGTATTTGGGAGTACAAAAACACCCACACCCTGCCTCTCTTGCTCTCCCTTACATGTGCTCTGCAAAGAAACCCAATGTGAATTTCTCATATTGGAAAAAGAAATCCTAATACAGTCTTTGTAGAGCTCTACACAGCTACTGGTATTATTCTCAGCACTAAGAAACTGTGCTGAGAAGTCACCTGTTTACCAAGTCTTTCACACTAGAAAGTGATTCTGCACCTGACATCCTTCTGTTCCTCAAACAACTGTGGCTTATTCACATTTTAAACAAACCACCAAAGCTCAGAAAGCCCAAGATGAGTTAAGCACACTCAGTAAAGAAAGTGCTCTGAAATTCATTTGCCAACTTCCACAAAAATTGATAAAGGAGTCACTCTTGAAAAACACAAAAATGTCCTGAGCGAGGAGGAAATCAGAGCTGCATGAGCATTGTAGCCAACTCAGAATACAGCTGGTGCCATGCAAATAAGTAGGGCAAGGCTGGGTTACATCAGAACCATCCTTCTCAGCACCAAAACCAAACTCCTGGTTTCCTTGACAGTGTAGAAAAGCCTACAAACATGACTTTACGCTATCTCAAAAGATCAGGAACCAAACGGGAAGAACAGGCACCTTGCTAGGAACCTGATCTAGTCACTAATAAGGGAGGATTCTTTTCACTTGCACTGATTTTCCATTGAACAGCAAATGCAGCCTCTCCACTGTCCACGTGTCAGGAACAAAGCCACTTCTGGCCTGATGCTTTCCATATGAAACACCAGTTCCCATCTTTCCTCTCCCCTCTCCCTTCCCCTTTTCCATACTTTATTAGTCACATGGCAGCTGTAGTAGCTTGCAGATGAGTGGAATGTTTTCTTCGGAGCAGCATAAATTTTCCAGGCTGACAGTGGAGGCCAAAAGAAAGAAAGAAAGGAAAAAAACCATTCCCAAAACCAGGACTATTCAGTATTTTTCACCAGCTAGAAGAAGGCCGCAAGATGTGCATGACTGTCCCCCTTCACACTGCTGTGCAACCACAGGAAAAGAACAAAACCTCTGAGCTAATCACCTCACTCTGCACTCTGGGATGTGGGGCACCTCAGACTCAGCCTTATGCCAGAGGTGCCAAGACTCCTCACCAGCAATCAGGCACAGCACCTCACTGGCACCAGCTGAGCAGAAGAGGCAGAAGTGAATGAGTTGGCAGGAGCAGAGAAAAATGTGTGATTGCACTTCTCTTGTGTATCTTGTACATAACAAGCCTTGCCAGGGGAGGAAGAGCAAGCACCCAGATCAGCGACCAGAATTACCCAGACATTGCTTATGGCATCCCATAGGGATGTGGCTGAAGCTCTGAAAAGATGTAAAAGAGTCACAGGATGCAAAGAGTCTGGATAACTTTTACTAGCCAAATCGTTAATTCCTGGGGAAAATGTGTGGAGTTTTAGGGGTGCAAGATCTGAAACAAAAGGCTAAATTTGACAACAAAGCCAAAGGCACTAGTGAAAACAAGTTTCTCACACTGAAAACATGGCCAGATCCTCAAGAAAACACCTAGGAAAGAAAAAGCTGGTTGAAATATATCTACCAAACAAACATTCTCAAAAAATTCTTGCCCATTCTGAAGTGTTTTACTGGAATATATTTGTTTTGGAGCCACCACATCATTCACTGAAATGTCATACACACCAGATGTGATCTGGAAGGATAGATCTGAACCAAGCACAGCAGCAACTCAAACCTGTCTCTAACATGACACCTAAATGCCGTAATACAGTTAATGTCCATTTTCGATGCAAAAAGAGAGGACAGAGAAGCACTTCACACTCCTTCTACTCTTCCACTCACTGAACTTTTTCACCCTGGCCTTTGCTCACTGAAACCTTTGTTTTCCACCCAGCCCTGCCGGAGAATAAAGACAGGCAATTAAAGGCAGTCCCCTGCTTCACCCCCACCAGCACAAAGCAATTCAGCACAATGCTGAAAGTCAGCAGAAATTGCAAACGTTTACAAACCCAAGAACCGTCCTTATGCTTGAAAATGAACTTTGCCTACTCAAGAGTCAGGATTAAAACCAAATGCCTAACAGCATAGTAGCCTATGAGCAGTAAAAGCATTTTAAGTCTAATTTACTTGACATGCCACATGCATTTTTCCTCACCACACAATCCAAACAGTCATTTTCACTTTAATTTCCAGTCACTTCAGTTGCACAGGAAGAGTGTTGCAGCACAAGAGCTGCAAAGGTAGCAGATGGGCAAGACAATCTTGTCCAAAAACCCACAAACCCTGCTTTCATGGCTTTTCTAATTATATAGATGGAGATAGTTCCATCGACTGCCATTTCTGTCAGAACATGTTGGTTTACAAAGATTGGTCGTGGTGAAATGTCAACTCTATCCCTTTAAAACTGACCTTAGGAGGCCACAGGTCTAAGGGCAGCATTTCTAAATCAGGACATTAATTGGAATGTCTCAGAAGAGCCTCTCACAAGCCAGTGTCCTTCTCCTTTGCATCCTTTCCCATCAATCACACTGTCTCCCAAGCTTGCATGTGCCACTATCTACTTCTCTATCCCTTGTGGAGTTGTTGACTCCCACATATGATTTAAACCCCAGCTTTGCACTTGGATTCACAATGCCAGGAAATAACCACGAGGATTAGGACATATGAGCCATGGGCTAAAGCACCATATTCAAAACCATTATGACATTTAAGTACGCCTGCTGGACCTCTGGCAAACATTAATATGCATCTTGTGCATAAATGACTCAGACTCTCTAGTCTATGTTGTAAAGTATACCACAGGCATCTGAAAAGTTCCCCAAACGATAACAGATGTAATGAATACCTAGTTGCATTGAGAAGAAATGCTCTGCATTGGAAAGGATTCTTCATGCATAAGAACAGGGAGAAGATGGGTACCTGCTTTAAATGGGCTAAAAGCAAGAGAGCAGCATAATATATATATATCAGAGATAACAGAGTAAACCTTTTATACAACAACAAAAAAAAATCCTATATCCTCTTCCCTGACTTTCCTACAACCAACTCCAATATCTTTTAAAAACCCAGAGAAGGGTCCCGTTACACACAGGTAGTCTCAAAGCCAAAACAGGTATCTGGGAAGGAGGATTTAAGCTCATCTCTCAGATCCTTATTTTAATTTTTCAGAAAGGCAATGCCACACACCCCGTTGGGAGCTCCCTGCACAGGAACTGTCCTGAGTTTTCTACACTGACTGGTTGGCATGGCAGGATTTGGGCAAGCAGCTTCCAAGGGGCTGGGCGGTCATTTCCTCATAGCCTAGCACAAACTTGCCAAGCCACTGTGCCCAAGCACTGTGGACCCATAAGACATATCTTCACAGTAGTCTATGAGAACAGAAGAGCTTCCAAATAATCTTGTGACTGAAGAACTGAGAGGCAAAGTTTTCATGCCCTGATTAAATCCAAGATGTCTAACTATCCTTGAATATAAAAACTGAAACAACTTCTTCTAAGGAGGGAAATGATACATGAAACCTGCTCTCACAGGCAGCCTAACATCCTGAACAGCCAAGCAACCTTCCTTCTCAGCTGCTGCCAGAGCAAGGATGGCAAATACAGCCTGATGAACTCAGCAGTATGCAAGCTTTTTCTGTTGTACACACCTATCTCTGCACTGACAGCTCTCAAAATTCCACAAAAATTGCTGGAATTAAATAAGTGTTGGAAACCCAAGCGGTTTATTTTTCAGAATAAAAGGCAATAAGACAAATGTTAATTGGCTCAGAAGCAAGGAAAGTAAAGAGAGCATCAAATTTTAAAATAAGATGTCTGTGATGTTAAAGACAATCTCAGTGTCTTGAAAACAAGGCACATTATTTTTTAACTCAGGGTGACAATGCTGGGAAGGAGACAAAGCCAAAAGAGTACCAAATTTAGACACTCAAAACATGTGTAGCTCCTATCAAGACAAGCCAATGGAAGAAAACTGTGACGATCTCAAATACAACAGCATCAAGCTGGGGAATATATCTAACATTTGTCTAACCTGTCTAACTCTAAACTTGATCCTGGCAGGCTTATGTTTGTCACACATTCTGATGAAGTTCATGTGAATCTAGCTTTACCTGGACGGGAGAGGAAGCACACATAGTACAGAAAAAACTTGTAGGGAGAAGAAATACAGTAATTCAGGTGAGTGATTCCTATGACTTGAGCCTGAAAGTCACCATACAAATGGCATTCCTAGTTCCTGAGTGTCTTCACAGATGTGGCACTGTAGACAAATACATAAAAGTATGGGCAGGAGGCACTTGAGAGTCCAGGGGAACAGAAAAGAAAGTAAGAGGGATTTGGCACCATTCTTGAAAACACCTTCATTAACTCTCCAGAGTTCAAGTTTACCATTAAAAAGGAACATTGCCACTAGTTACATCTGTAAATAATGTTTTATGAGGTTTGAGTGTGGTGATCAAAAGCCTACAAAGTTTCTTCCTCTCTGCAAAATGTTACAAAGTTGATAGAGGAGATGTACTGTTACCCTCCTGTTAATGTACCGAACAGCAATGCTGCTCAGGCAGTAAGCAATTTTCCCTTTGTTTTAAAACAACGGTTGCAATCAGGACTCTTCATGTGCAGCTACAGAGGCAAACAGAAGCAGCTTCCTTCTCACTTCCCTATAACATGTGTCCCAATGCAGAACAGAGAAGCAGCACGCTGATGTGCCAGGGCCTCAAAAAATAGGACAATATCCAGAAGACACCATTTGCCTTCACCTTGGAGAGCTTAAGTGCATAGAGAACTTGGAGAACTTACTGCATAGAACTGAGAAACTTCTGCTATTTCCACATGTAAGCATTATATTGCAAACTAGCTATATATCATGAGTTTTATGTAGCCTACTTTATGCCTTGCCTATTCAATGAGACATACAAAACCGTGTGATCTTGGGGGATGTGAGGTTAAAGCCTCTCAAACAAATAAGAGATAATATTTTCTAGCTGAGTACCCACGTTGTGGTAGTGCATTGCTTAAAGGTATTTACCCCATTTCAAAATTCACTTGACTCAAGTCACATACATAATCAGCTATTTAAGACCTGTAACATGAATTGCAGGAATCTACACTTTCATAATGTCTAGAAATAATCACTTATAACAATAGATTCTGTAACTAAGGAATCATGAAACAATAGAGGCACTAGCTTCAAGTTTGTTTTTGCTCTCTTTCTCCATCTCTTCCTGTAAGGTGCTAGAAGCATGCTTTCAGCATGTGGAAGAAGCCAAGAGCCTGCAGGTATAAACGGACCAGCACTTAAGAGCCTGAAATACACTGCATTACACATGTGGCTGTTCTTGGAAGTCAACCATTTCTGCAAGTTATTCTCAAGAGGCATGATGTACTACTATAAGCACTTAAGAAATGTGTTACACTGTGACTGGAACCAAGATGAAACAGCAATATTAGAAGAGATGGTTTAGTTTATGTAGTGGCCAACTATGCCATTAAACTAGAACAATGGACATGATAGGGAGGTAGAAGTGTTCTCCAATGTGATTTATTCTTTTCCAGTAGCAGAGGAAATTTTTCCTATAGGCCTGAAAATGACCCTGTCTGCCAAACAGAAGTCAGCATTAAGATGTAAGAGTTCTGCTAGATTAGTCACCTCAGGATATGCTCTTATACAGCACAGGGACCTCAGAGCACTCTGCTAAAACAGATCAAAACTAAGTCTTCCAGCCCTGCAAAGACCATGCCTTAGCATCCTTGTTGTCAATCACTTCAGAAAGGGGAAACTGAGACTTGAAAGCTTGATTAAAAATATGAAAAAAAAAAAAAAAAAAAAGAAGGGTCTACAACAGAGTCAAGAGCTAAACAAAGGCTTTCTTGATGCTATGCTTTACAGGAAATGTGCATCTCCCTTGGAAGGATCATTGTTTGCTGCAGCTGGGAGCCACCGGGTCAGCCAAGGAAAGAGGAAATGTTACCGGGCAATGGTTATCAGGCAAATGACACAACACTATTTCCACTTCTGCCAGCCAATTAGACCTGCTCTGCTTGATGACACACATGGGAAAGGCTGTCTCTTTTAGAACAAACCAGGGCTGGGCAGCCAAGTACTGCTGATTTTCTATACCTGCATCAGCTACGTACCTTCCTGCCTGGAATTGCCAGGCTAGAGGCAGCCCTATGGCCCCCCAGAGAATATGAAGACAGCCCAAAAACGTCTCCTGATCAAACCCCTTTCTCCACACAAAGATGGCAAGTCCAGAGTCCTCCAAGGAGCCTACGGAGGAGGGTAACAGGGCTGGTATGAAATCCTACCCTTAGGAAGCAACATACCTGACTACAAAACATGCCTTCTGACTTTCCTCAAATGACATTGTGACGGCCCAGCAGGAAGAACAGACTGAAACCCCATGTTCAGTCCTCCTCAATTCTCAACTCTGCTCTCTCCCCTTTTGCAGTCTGGCACACTTAAAAGTGGGACCACGTGCAGCTGCATGGGCTACACTCCTCACAGTCATCTCCTTCAAAAACAGCCTCCTACCCACTTCCTTCCTATGTACAGTAATGAGGCACTCTGGGCCTTGTGCTGTCTCTCCCAGCAGTCTGGTTCCAATCTTGGGGATGCCACATCAGACAGCTAGCCCTGAGGAGCAGCATATGTGGCCACAGGTCCTCCTGCTGCAACACAGCAGTCACAAAGGTGCTGAAATCCTCCACCACCGTGGTCCTGAACTGCAGAGTCAGCTTGCAGGGACAGAGCAACTAGAACAGTGCACTTACAGTTAGGATGAAGTGTCAGGCAGAAACACACAGAGGCAGATACCAGCCATTTGTTGTACAGCAAACGCCTCATTTTCCAATGCACAGAGCCCACCTCTTCCTTTAATCTCTCTCAGTGCTGTGGTGGCTTAATGCTGCTGGAAAACCTAATTAAAGGCTAAACAAATATCTCTCTCCTGATGAAGTTGTGCTATGAATTGCTCACTAGATTCTAATTTCCCCACTCTAGGAAAAAAAATGTCTGGCATCACAAATACTTTGCCTAAAGGTGTACACTGAAAGCTGACACTGAAGCTAACATTTTGCTGCCTAAACTCCAAGTCGTCCCTTCCCAATGTATGTTTTAAAACCTGTAACAAATTATGGATTCAGTTCCACTTCAGTTTTCCAGTTTTACAATGTAAACTATGCCCAGAGTGGAGGGAGGGGCTTCTTGCTTACATTTTTATCTCCAAAAATGAAATCTACACATGAGATGACAATCTCTTCCTACACAAAATCTGTTTGGTTATGCTCATTCAACTCCAATCCTAATTGTCAAAAGCACCAATACCAAATTTGCTCACATTTCTCTTACAGAGAGATGAAATAAGGAGATCAGCTGACTGTGTGCAAGCATTTAGCAACCTGCTTGAGCTGTCAGTGCCCTCTGTGAATGATGGGTGTTTCACAACTGAAAATATGAGCAGCTACCCCAGATGTGTAGTCCTCAGCCAGCAGCTACAGAAGTGTGGCCAGAGTGAGAAAAAAAGAAACAGAGGACTGCGTCAACACTTTCACCCCAAAGCGATCTCTGATTTTCCATGGGACAAGAGCAGATTTTATAGTATCACAGTAGGCACCATTTCTAGGAGCACAGACTAACCTCTCCACATCAAGAGCTAGTAGCTGCTAATCACAAAACAACTGGAGCTCACAACACGATCAAGAAGCCGGCTCCTGATCATCACAACCACTTCTGCCTTTTTAAGAGACCGAAGTAATCCCCTAGGGTGCTGCTTTGGAGACTCTGTGGAGCTTGGGCATTGCAGAGCACCAGAGCTCTTTGTGGGCTTGAAGGCAAGACTTGTTCAAGTGTTTTCACTCAAAATTTAAGGTGCTGTTTCCTAATCCTGATGCTTCTGGCAGCAATCAAGTCACTGCCCTGTCAGGTCCCTTCCCTGGGGTTTCAACAGTTTTAAGGGATAGCTTTAGAAACACACACACATGCACACATCTCTTTGTCCCACGGTTACTCCAGTTTGCCTAAAATAAATAAATTCCCAAGACCTGACTATATTTGCAAGTGATTCAGAAGAATGAAATTGGGGTCTCTGTGTCAGTGGGTCTGCCAGCCTGTGTGACAGCATGCTCTATATAGCCAGTTTCAGTTGCTCCCACAGACACATCAGTCTTGCTCCTCGTTGTTTGCAAGGAGAGTCCAAGCAGCAACAGGGGTACAAAAACAAACTGCAAATACAGGATGTATTATGAAACATCAGGCACTGGTTGGAGGATCTGAGGGGAAATGTGGGGAAACATACTAAATTATTTTCAACTTCTGTTTTCAAACATATACATAGAATTATTGGAGGCTAGCAGGGAAAGTTAAGAGTTTAAATTCTGCTATAGTAGCAACGAGCTCGGGTATCTACATTGTACTATACAAAACAAACTGCTACTCTTCCACATATAAAAGGCGGCAGCAGGAGACAGAGTATCACACACAGTACCGCCTAAAGCGTGCTGGCTATGTCAACAGATTATCTCGCTGTGGACTGTCTGGACTGCTACTAGCATACAACTGAATACGCAACTGATCCAACAACAATCACGCCATGATTTTTTTTTTTTTTAATGAAGTTATATTAACCTCTTCAGTTTAATTAGCACGTTAAAAATATAAAATAAAAGCAGCTGTGACCATCATGAATGTGCGAGCTGAATACAAGTAACAAAAAGCATCCCCTCCCCCTCAAAGAATAAAGCAAAGTTGGTCATTTTGTGTATTAAATCCTGAATGTGTTCACATCGTAGATGTCAATAAACCTCCCCTGTGTGTATGCATACATGCACTCAAAGCCAAAACAATTTTAATGGTGTAGACTTTCAAAGATTCAGTCCTGGTCCAGACAGATGACAATGCTACAAACTGAGTGCTCCCCTGAAGCTCAACTGTCCACTTTCACGGAAAATGTAAATGAACGCCTCAAGCTGTCATTTACTGGAGCCTTAACACACGCTACCCTTACTCTAGCCACGACTAAGGTGAATGCAGGCAAGATGACAACTGTTATTCTTAAACTGATAGTGCCACGGGTTCGTGCGCTGCATTAGCACATGTCAACCCAGCCACACTCCACTATGCCTATTCACCATCAGAGATCGTTTTCTTCTTTTCAGGAGAAAATAGTTTATTGAATTTCACCTGCTGTATCACCTCTGCCAGCATATCACATCAAGAAAAAAAGACTGTCTCTCAATGTCCTACTGTAGGAAGGAATTCTGTCTTTCTTTCCCCCTCAATATCTCAGCTTATAACTATAGATCTATGCATTTGGGCTCCTATCTCGTTTTATACAACTATCTTCGTTGTAACCTACTCTCCTCCTTGGTCTTATTTATTCATGCCACCAGTCAGCATTTTAATGCATTCCTAATACTTGATTTCCCTCTTTATCCTAGTTCTGTCTGCACATTAACCCTTGGTAGCTCAAAACACACTGTTTTACAGTAACCAGCCTAAGACATCATTGTTTTAAGACATACAGCAAGAAATATATTTCTCCCCATCTTCTAGGAAAAAAAAAAGTCAACTCAATAGTTACAGCATTTAAAAGCCTTTGCTACTGCTTCCACACACCTGCTCACAACCCTTCTCCGATTTAAGGTATGATTTTTATTGATGTATACTAATTATTTGAAAACAAGAACATTCTGTTCCGCTTCCACCAGCCGCCAGTTGTCAGCGCTGGCTGGAAGTGATCAACATTCTTTAAAAGAACGGGGGGAAAAAAAAAATAAATCTAAGCTTAAAAAGGAAAAAAAAAAAGTAGTCATCATAAAAACAAACCCCTAAAGAACGCCACCGGATCTCAGGTGCTGCCAGGCGTGCTCAGAAAGGACTGAAGGCAGACAGATTTGAATGGACTGCTCAGTTTGTCAAGGAAAAAAAAAAGGAAAAAAGAGAGATTTAAAGGTCTGCCCACGCGGAAAAAAAAAAAAGAAATAAAAACAAAACACCCACAAAAAACCCAGCCCTGAATGAAAGAACAAAAATAAAATAAAGTCAGAAATGCAGCCCCAATGCATCGATTGTCTGCGCTTAAGAGATTTACAGGAGTAATTTAAATGATTCACCTGCTGCCAGTTTTCCTCCAAGGATGGCAAAGCTGAGAAGTAGCCGGTGTCGTGGACAAGCTGGAGTTCCTGGAATATACTATAACTAGCCAAGACATCCATGCTGCTGCTGAGCAAGACCCTTTCTTTCTGCTTTTGTGTGTGTTTGTTTGCTCGGGTGGGGGCTTGTTTTTGATCATAAAAAAAAAAAAGGAGGAGAAAAAGCAACCAATGATAGATCCAGCGTCCCTTTGGCTTTGTTTTGTTTCAGTCACACTTTGAAAAAACAGAGAGAAAGAGAGAGACAATCAGCGCGGCAGGCACGGCGAGGGCCGGGCCGAGGAAGACGACAGGCGCCGGCGCGCACCGAGCACCCCGCGGCCGCCGCACCGGAGCACGTCCCCGCTGCCGCGCACCGCGCAGCCACGAGCCGCGGCCATGCGCGCTCGCGTTCGCCTTCCCCGCCCCCTCCTCTCTTTATTTTCGGGAGACTTCGTCTCCTTGCCCCCTCCTCCCCCCTTCCCCTCCGCCTTTTCCTCTCACCCTCCCTCAGCAAACCCAGCCCGACCCCCCCCAGCAGCCGCCGCCTCACGGCCGCCTCACGGCCGCCGCCCCCCCAGCCCCCCCCCCCCCGCAAGGCGCAGCCGCACGGCGCACTCAGCCTGCGCGTGACCATGTAAGGTAAAAGGCAGGGCGGGGGGCGGGGCTGCGCCGCGCCTGAGTCACTGCTGCCCAATGGCGGCGCCGCTCAGGGCGCGGGGGGCGGGCCGGGCCGCCGGCGGAGGCGCTGAGTGGCCAGAAACGCGGCTCCCGCCTCCTCCCGCGGCCCGCGAGGCGGCGCGCGGCGAGCTATTTTTAGGGCGCTATATAAGGGAGCGCCGGGGCGCGTGTCAGCGGCAGAGCGCGGTGTGCTGAGGGGCGGTGCGGGGTGCGTCGGCTCCAGCGCGGTCGCCCTTCCTGGTGGCGGCGGCGGGGAGCTTGCGAGGCTGCGTGCCGTTGAGCTGCGGCTGCTTCCTCCCTGCTGTAGGCGCGGGCACTGGCTGGGATGTGCAGAACGCCTCCCGAGCAGCCTCCCCTCCCCGCTCTGTGTGCTTCCCTGCAGCCACTAGCGTACGAGACCCCGGCGGCGGAGGGTGGCCTCGCCAAGAGAAGCGGGTTTTTTTCTCAGTTACGTGTAAGATCGTTGCAGCAACCCAGCTTCTGAGGCACAGCAGTGCTGAGTGTTCGTCCAGGCCGTCTCCAGAAAAACTCGTGTGCTTATAAACACATCTCTGTTGGCATTTAACCAGGCTTAGCTGTGAGCTAATGAGCTGTTTGACCTTAAATGGTTTGCATGGTATGGAGCTTCCCCAAAACTGCTCTGGCACAGGGCACAGTTACATTTCTGCTTTTGGAAGGACTGTGGATCTGTGAGTGTTCGTTTACAGATGATGAGGTTGGAGTGAGGGTCCAGTAATGGAAGAAATGTATTCTCTTTACCCTCAAATTTGGAGAGCCCTCTAATCCCATCAGTTGCACTGCGAGGGCTGCATCTAGTCACCAGGCTGCTGGATTAACATCTGCCCAGTGCCCTTTTATGGTGAGTTTTTGGCTCTGTGAATTGGGCTGAGTGTCAGGGCAAGAAGATGCTGCCAGGGGTTATTAAACTGTCTAGTTTTACAGCAGTTGCTTCGTGCATTTCTTGCTTTGAGTGACTGAGATATCTCTGCTCACTATTGTTTTCCTTCTGCAACCAGATGAGTGCCTGGGCCAGGCCTCAGCTGGTATAAATAGGTACAATGCCACTAGCACTTGTCTCATCCTAGGTGTCTCATTCAGTTTGGTGTGAAAGTGTGAGGCAGTGAAATTCATTAGTGGTAATCAGTTCATGATATGTTTTCTTTCTTAGTGATTAAGACAAATTGCCTTTTCCAAGACTAGCTTCATGTTAACAGTTTTGAAAGTCATGGTTGAAGAAAGGTTCTCAGAATAAGCCTCTAAAGAAAGCTCAGATAATGGCTGCACCAAGCCCACATCCATGTAGGCACTGGTAGGAACACTGTCATAACTTCAGAATAAAGCAGAGTAAGCACCACAACTCTAGTCTGGGGAGTCAAAATACAGAGGGAAAGGGGTAAATGAGGCTGTTGCTGAAGGAACTGCAGTAAGTGGGAGAGACTGGACATGGACTATTTTATCAAATAAATCATCTCATCCTTGCAAAAACACTTTGAGTGCTTGCACTGCAGCAGCAGTAGGATGGCTAATACAAGCTGATGCTCAGGCCTTGACTCAGAGACCACAGATCTGGATGGCTTAGGAGCAGCTCACTTGTGTCCTGTGAGCTTCTTGTGGAAAAAAAACCGCCTGTTTTCCAGCCTTCTTTTAAGGACCTGCAGGTTGTCTCAAGCAGGATTATCTCTGGCACCTTTAGCCTAGCACAAAACCTAGGTGTGAGGCTGGATGTGAATAGTAAACTGCTGTTTCTCATGCATGTATTGACAAATGTGTGTGTTGTCAGGAAGATGAGAGGAGTGAAGGTTAGTGCAGCAAGTGCTGCTGGAGAGGTCTTATATACCATTGTTACCTATTCCAGGCTTGCCTCAGTCTGGCAAAGCAATGCTTTTCCTGGGCACCCTGAGAAGTGAAAACTCAAAAGACAGAAGAGGGTAGTCAGATCTGGAAAGAAGAAATACTTAGGTATCATAATGCAGCTGCCACCCTGAGAGAGTCATACAAGAAGTACCTGTTGCAGAAAAAGCTTTTGATAAGCATTTATCCTTAAGAACTTGTCAGAACAAGGCTATATGCATATGCAGAGGCTTTTTCTGACCTAGGCAATGAAATAGAGGACAAAAGCAGCAGAAGTTTGTGGTATGAGCTACTTCAACATAACTCCTGTGTCTGAAAAAAACCAAACATTTTGGTGCTATACTTGTGGCCTTGTTTAGCGTAACTACCATTTTAATATGTAGAAAGTTTAGTACTCTGATGTTCCAGCTCCCTTCTAACACTGGTGTGAAAGGAATCCCCTCTGCCATGGCAGTCTCCTTCGCTTGATGATCAGAAGCTCTTGTTTGAATAAATTAAAATCTTTCCACTTGTCTACCTTATCTTGAAATTTATGCTGAATGTGTATCCTGTAGGAACAAATACCCTCAGAGTGAAGGTCGTTCTTAGCTGTGGTGCTCATCTGCTTTACACCAGCAAAGAGCCTGGCCTGTGTCCATGTTGCACTGTAACCACTGGTCAGATGCAGTGAGCAGATGCTGGTCTACTGCTCTGGCTGGCTTCAAGAGAAATTGTGTCTGAGGGCAGAATTTTGGCTGTGAGCCTCGAGGTGAAGAGCTGGGCTACAGATCTGGCTGCTTGCCTGGGTGGTTTCCAGGCAGACATTGCATTTTTATTGTCTTGGATATTCTGCTTTGGAGGTCAGTTGAGAAAGCGGAATGGGATTGTTACTTGGCAGAGGCAGAAAAGTCTAGACAAAAAAATGAATGTGAGGATACACTGGGTATAGTGCTGTTGGTCTAGCACTTGAGGTAGCATCTACCTATGCTAACCCAGAGGTAATGGAAAGCAATTTCTGCCAAGCTCTCTTTTCTTTCCCAAGCTGTACTGACCTTTTTCTTGGCAGGCAGCCATTTTCTCTGCTCTGGCCCAACCGCACCACCCATCATGGAGAGCAAAGCAATCAAATATGGAGGAACAGCAATACCTTCCCACTGCCACACAGCAGGGCTCAAGGACACAGAAGACTACACAAAATTTAAGGGAAGGATGCAGGCTGGACCTACAGGAAGTAAGGATGCGCATTTCTGTCATAGCAGATATTTGTCCTACAGTAGGTAGAGAGAATAGCCTGAACAAGAAGAGGACATTTTTAAAGCCAGCCCCAAACTTCCTCGAGGGTTCCTCTGACTTGGAAGGTGCAGGTAGGTAGTGTGCCTGATGGTGCAAAAGCACCAATATTTCTTGGAACCTGAGAAAAAGGAACGGATTGGCTGCAAGGGGCAATGGCAATAGTTGATCCCAGTAAAAGAAAGCATTTTCTTGTTCTTTTGTCTCTTTTAGAGAAAGAGGGGTGGTGGCTTGACTGTTTTGGTGTGGTTTTTAGAACAGTTTGCTTTCCCTTGTGATATTTCCAGACCTGCTGCCCCCACAGGCAATGGCAAGGGGTGCACAAAGAGTAGTCAACAGGGTACGAGTCTGATTTGCGGAGGGCTTCGGGTTTTGTTGCTATGGTTTGGGTAATGACAAGGTGCTGTAAAGCCATCAGGAAGTGTAATAGTGTATATTTTAAACATTTTACTAGATATACTCCCTTTGTTATCAATTAAACAGCTACACTGAGATCCACTGTATGCAGCTCGTGATGCAGTTTTAAAGCATATGGTCTTCACTGTAGTGGGGGGGGGGAAAAGTGCTAAAGCACTTTCTGCAGGTGTCTAGGCTATCAGTTTCTTCTACTGTCACTTCTACATGTTAGGCTGCTATCTGCATATTTTCCTTTGCCATCTCAAAGCAAGAGTTAATGCAGCTTTCCTGTGCTTAAAACTTGTGACAGAGGTGTTCAAAAGTATTGGTTATTCAGACAGTGACCCTCCTGGAGAGAAAGAGGCCATGCTGCAGGTTGGTAGGGTTGAGGTTATCACTAATGTAAAGCCTTGCAAAGGGGAGGGAAAGCACTGAGAAGCCTGCTGCAGCATGCTTGGATTTGCAGCTATACCCTCTCCAGGAATGGATGTAGAAAGCTCTTGTTGGGGGGTGGAGGACTTACGGTGTTGGTTTACTGCCAGGTGGTGGCTCGGTTCTAATTTAAATTCCCAGAGACTCAAATATATTTGATAGAACCAATGACAATTTTATTGAGTGCCCTTCCCACTTCCCCCTTCTTTCCCAAAAGAAAAGCCTGTACTGTTTGCCCCACATCCTTCTCCCATCTCTGCACAGCAGAGTGACTTACAGAGTAGTTCAGCATTTCACTCTTCCTTTCAGCTGCTGCAGCCTAGAGACATCATCCCAAGGGCACAAGGCATGGAGGTGGTTTTGCTTCCTGTCTCTGTCTTGGGGAGCAGCATAGCAGCTGGCACCCTGCTGTAGCTCACAGCTGTCTCACATGACAGTGCTTGGCTCTCCCTGGGTGGGACACCCTGTAAAGCAGGATGGGGCAGGTCCATACTGGGCCTGCATGGGTGGAGGTGCCTCTTGACCTCCAGCAAACTGCAAGTCCCCCCTTAGATCAGCAGCAGTGTAAAGGGGGACCAGTGTGGCACAGCAGGTTCCTGTGCTTCCCTTCCTTCCTGAAAACAGGCACCATTTGACTCCCTTCCCCCTTAAAATCAGTGCTCTGTGGACATTGCAATGGGTTTAATTGCAGGGCAGCTAATGAGTGCCCTCCAGAATTAGGGATGAGTGTGTTCAACCCATAATCGTAGCTTAGGACATCCAAAAGTCTCAGTGGACTGGGCAACTTGATCACTGGCCAGACACAGAAGACAAATAGTAGGAAAGCAGGGTGTGCCATCTTGAAGTGGAAACATTACCCAGCTCAATCCTCTGGAGTGAGACAAAAAACAAAACCTGATGCTTCAAGGAAAAGTTAGTTGTCCTTACTCAAGGAGTCCGATCCAAGTCTGACCTAGAGGCTTTTGACCCCTCATCCTGAAAAGTTACCAAGCAGATAGAAAGCATGTAATGGATTGATTTTCCCCTTTAGGGGTGGAGTCTTATCTGCTGTGATTTGTTCACGTGCTCTAGAGTTTTTGTAATCAGTTTTGTCTTGTGGCTATGGCTGTCCACATTAGGGTCAGCCTCTGTCTCTCAGTTTTCAACGGCAAGAATGCATAGTAGTGCTGTCTAAGAGAGCACTGCAGTTGTGCTCAGGGCAGTATGGTGATGGGTCAAAGTTTCTAGATACAGATATGTGCAAACCCAGTGTTACCATTGGGAAATATGATGTGCTTTGGGTCCCACTGAAAGCTCTGAAGCCATCTAGATCTAACCACTTCCTCCATTGTGTTTTGAGTTCTTCACTTCTGTCCAAAGTAATCTCTGTTTCTGAACCTTTTGGCAAGGACAGTTATTGCTATTCTGTCAGTGTTCAGCATCTGACATAAACAGTCTCTGATCATATTTGTAGGCTCTCAGGCACTTCTGCTGTACAAATAATAAATAATAATGAGCTGCAAGGAAGACCCATGAGTCTTGGGCTCAGGCTGGACTCCTGCAGCTTCCAGCTGATGTGTCCACTTTGTAAGACCCTCCTGGACTGCTGCTGCTGCTAATGCAGCAATGCTACTGGAGAGTGGCCTGGGATTGGCATCCCGGCAGCCTTGGAAGGTGCTGTGCGGCTGCCAGCAGACATAAGAAAGACATGTTTCTGTGTTGTATATCTGGGTTGGTGGCCTTTTAATCACCAACATGGATCCCTTGGTTAATTTACAGAAAACCTTAAAATAGAATAGGAGAATACCAACATGGTTCAGCAGAAGGGAACCGTGGATTATCTCGTGTTGTTAGACATTACCCTGGAGAGGCATTGGCTTGGCTTGGCTTTAGCCAGCAAGAAGCACCTTGTGAGACTGCACATACAGCAAGGGGATCTTGCCATGCACAATTCTTCTGCAGTGCTGGAACAAACACTGTCAGCACTTGGTGCCTGTGGGAAGTGAGGGCTCTCCAGAAAGCAGGGGCTAGAGCAACATCACTGAGTTTTTCTTTCCTAGACTTTTCACAGATTAAAGAAATGCAGTGCGATGAAAACAAAGCCTGTCATCAGCTGGAAGCTGCAAGACTCTCTTACTGTGCTGTTCTCACATCCTCTTGGGGTTTCTGTCTTAGTCTGGTTCTTTATGAGGAACTGCTGAATTCTCTTAGTCAAGCATGGATGTGTGAATCACTAAGGATATGCTGGAGTGCAGGGAAGGAAACTGAGGCTTCAAGCTTGCCTGCCAGAGCCAGCCATGCTAAGTGATGTAGGTATCTTGATGGTGCTTCCCTGCTGTTTTTCATGTTCCTCAATAAAGGTGCATGAAGAATAAGGGCACTGGCTTGGCACACAAGCACACACATACCTCACAGCAGCAGCCAGACGAAGACTGGAGCTAAACTCAGTGCTGGGCCAGAGTCTCAGCTCTGTTTTATCAGTCAGGTTCTGCTGGCATGACATAGGGGTGTCATATGGGTATTGCAGAATTTCCTCTTCTAAAGGACTTCTCTTTGAGGACTGCTATTATATGAAAAGAGAAGGAAGAAGCTTTTCTCTTGGGCAACCCCTTTCCATCCCAACATCAACTGCTCCTGCAGGACTTCTCCATCTCTTAGCCTTCACCCTGCTTGACTACAGGCCTTTGAGCAAGGACCTTCAGGCATAGTTGATAAAAAAATTGCTTGCAACCAAGCTCTCCTGGGTGCTCATCCCTTATCTACTGGACAGCTGTTGACTGCTGAAAAGGAAATGAATATTGCTCAAGAGGGAGAGTTGATGTTTGGACCTCTCTCCCACCACTGTCTTTGTTCTTTGGCTCTGATTTCCCTCGAGGGTCTACATGTCTGTCTCTATAGTGTGAGCAGCAGTCAGCAGGGCATCTCCTACTTGCTTAGCCTATGTTGCATGCTGCATCACTGTATCAGATGGATACCTGACTGCTAGCAGAAAGCCAGTGGCACTGGGAGTGCTGCATTCTTCTGTTGCATGACAGAGAGCTCATGTGTTAACTGTGTGAGAGAGAGAAAGGTTAGCCCTAAATCACAAAACAACTCAGAAGCCAGAATAAACTCCATATCCTCTCAAATTGCAGATTAATATGCAAGGACTGGCCTGGAGCCCTTCTGGTTGCCCTCCCCAATTTGTGGCTTGAGGAAGCTCAGCTGAGTTGTCCTGTCCTTTGTGACAGTGGTCAGCAGGGTAGCCAGCACTTTATCTTCCATGCCCTTCCTACTCATAGCAGTTCCTGCCACCATAGTTAGTATTGAAGCCATAGGTAATGTTAATAAGGGATGGAGGAAATAATTTAATGAAGTGGAGGCTACATTTTCCTCATAACTCATCCTCCCTTCTCCTCTTCGTGGAAGGCTAATACCTGCGGAAATTGATCTGAGAGGTTTTTCTCTCTGAAAAAGGAAATCAAGAGGTTGTATAGGGCAATAAGTGGTAGGCAAGGAGATCTAAGTCTTGTCCTGCAACCCTGTGCCTTGAGATCTGGTTTGTGGGTGGCTGAGGGTAGAGATACTGGGCGTCATCGTTCCTTCTAGAGCTTTGTCAAACAGAAGACAGGTGCCGTTCAGTTTGAGATGGAGAGGCAGAGCCTTGGAAGAGTGAAGAAAAAGGGAGAGATATGTCTTTCCAGAAGCTCTTGCAGATTCTTGGAACTAGATGAATGAGCTCAGCATCTGCCTCATTCTCTGATAACACTTTTTCTCCATGGCAGCATGCAGACGTCAGTGGTTTTTTGGCAGGGAAGTCAAAAGCACTTGCATGGCCTGGACAGGTGACATACGATGCTGTTTTGCCCTTGCTATCAGTACAGCTCTGCCATTCTCCAACTGAGAAGGAAAAGTCTTGGCCACAAACTTCCCACCTGTTAGCTCCTCCACCTTGGGTAGACCCTAGTTCACCATGGGCTGCCCATAAAGACCAATTGTTGGGGGCTGAACCTCTGCATTTTTAAGTGTGTAGTCTTGCTGCAGATAGTGCCCTGAGAGGTTGTGGCTCATCCATTTCTGATAGACTCACTACAGCATGCATACATTTTTTCAATCATTTTAATGAAACCTGTTTGCTGAATTCTGCACACATTCAGGTGTGTGTTTCTTAAGTTACCATGATGAAGGCTAGAGCACAGCATTCCTACAAACACTTTCACTCAGCACTTGCTATATTAAGAGTGACCACGACTTTATAAGCTGGCAGAATTGCCAGTGCCCTGACAAAACTGGGGATACACAGCCCTTCTCCTTAAGATGAGCTGGTACAGAAGCTCATTCCAGGTCCCTTTGAAGTCAGTGGCAAATTTCCCATTGACTGAAGTTGGAACATGTGTTCCAGAAAAGGATATGAAATGAATAATATGAATGAAGTGAATAATATGAAACTTGAAGAGCAAGGAGCAGTGTGGTCAGGACATGACCTGGTTTGACCTGGAGACCCAAGTTGTGTTTTACTGCTATGTCTGCCTCCACTTCTCAGCCATACAGTAAGTGGTAAAAGTTTAATTTGTGCCGAAGACAGCCATGTAGTATTATTACTAAGACACATCATTAGCATGAATTGGATTAAGACTGCCAAATTATGGAGATTTCTTTGTTTTCTATTGACTATTTCTGTTGAATTTTGACTTGGACAGAGTGTGTGTCACAGCTCACGGACCCTTTATTTGTCATGCGTGTTTTGTTCCTGCTTTGGACGAGCTGGTAGAAAAGTCTAGAATACAAAATGAAGTGGGCTTTGGAAAGAAAGCCTTAAATACAAGCTCCTTGAAGCATCTGGCATTTTCTCATTCAGAGCAGAGTAAGGCAGTTAGCAGAATTACATTGAAGCTACTGTGCTAAGTTGATCCTTATGATCTACACAGTGCATGTCCCTGGGCAGAGCACTCAGTGGCTGCAGGAGGCTTGGAGAAGATACCCTGAGCCCCTGAACGGGCAGGCACTGTGGGAGGGTTTCAGTACAGCATGGTACTCAGTTCAGCCCACCTGGCTACCCCACTTGTCTGTGCAGGCTCACCACAGACCTTGTTTGCTGTGGCACCAGGGGGCAATTCTGGGTTCTCTAGCCAAGTCTAAGTTGTGTAAGTATTCGCTTTGATAAAAGCCACTGGTCACAGTGTTGAGGCTTTATAAACCAGCACAGAAGCAGTCTGTAGTGCAGGGTTGCAGCTATGCGTCACGGTGCAAGATACTTCGTAGCTCAGTAATGCTTTGCAGAGCACATTTGTGGAGACATCTTCATGCACGATTGCCGAACAAACACACAGCAGGCATTTATAGCCACCCAGCTTCAGAAGGGCACCAGCTGTCACTGGTCCAGCTGCGTGGGCAAACTCTGCAAGGCAAGCCCCTGCCTGCGTGGCAAGCACTGCAAAACGTCCTCACCAGCCAGGTCCTCACAGTGAAGCCACAGACACCCATCCCCTTGGAGCCCACTGTCCAAAGGTTGTGTCCACTTTGCTAGCCCGGCAGGAGCCTGGAGAGTGTAATGAAGTACCACTGTTATTTGTGCATTGCTTACTGCTGCTTAGAGGTAGCAGTAGAGGGTGAACCTTGTCTTTTGTGGAGCAGGGAGATTAACTTTCTTGTGTATTACCTTGCGAACAGCTGGACTGTTGAGCCCAGCTTCTGTGGAGCAGAATGAGTGTATGGGTCTCAGGTAAGGGATCCAAATTCCTAATCAGAGGGACAGAGATGTGACTAGGAGCACCTGCTCTCTCAAGACCTTCAGCAGGAGTGTCTGCAAAAGTCTCCAGGATAAGTGATTTTTTAATCTGAAGAACATGAGGGCTGTTGAGGCATTCCATGAGAATTTGTCAATCTGGACATAATTTTCAACAGGAGAATCAAAAATGAATCATTTGGTCTTTTCTGGTTTGTTTTGATAATGGTGAAAAATCTTGTTTTGACAGAGACAGAATGATCGTTTCTATGATGCAAAAATGTTTTACTTCCACCTTCTCATTTTACTACATTTTCTGCTAGCTATAAATACTCTGTTCGTAATGGTTATTAATTTATCATTATCTTTCTCTAGATTATATTTAATGCTGTATGTAATTTTTGATGTGTGCTGTTGTGTTTTGACATCTCAGCCAAGTGTCTTTTTATTTTATTCGAGTGAAACAAAATTAAATTAAGATGCCAAGACAACCTCAATTCACTCTTTATCAAAAATGAATCTTTTCTTGCTTTTGATTTATTATTTTCTTTCAGTTTTCCACTTCCTGACGAAGAGTGCAGCTATATTCTAGGTGCGAGGTTGTAGAAAGCAACTGTTTCCAATCAGTATGCTCCTGGGCTCTCGAGTTAAATCAGTGCTAGCAATTAAAAAGCAGGCACACAGGTTAAATCAGTATGAGCAAAAATAACTTCCCTTTTCATTTAATGAGGTTTCATGTGGAAAAAGAGAGGATGAAAGGTTTTGGTGTGGCTGTTGTGTAGCTCTTATCAGGCCTCAGCGCCTAGGAAATGACTGTAGGATGTCTGGGTTTGCAGTTTCTGTCTCGTCAGCTCCCAGGCTGGAGTTATCAAGTTGTACCTAGAAGCAGTGGAGAAGCTGGTATGACTTCTTGAGCTAGAGGGCAATACAACTGCCTCACAAACATCTGCTTTTGGGTGCTAGCGTTTCTGTTACCAGTGTTGCTGGTTTGCTGTATGATGCCTTTGCATTGGGCTACGATAATGGCACTTATACATTACACTTGGAAAATTCTTTTTATTGACTTAATATGAATATTATTGTCATAATTTATTATGGGGAAGTATCTCATAGTAATTGAAATACAATATGGTGCCATTAATCACTCTGAATATGAAATGCTAACTTTCAACTGTTCATAGTATATTAAACGCTCCTTTAACCATGAAACAATTTGACTTGCAATCAGATAGTTTACAAACAGATGATGTTTAGGATCTGTGGTGATTGATGTTTACGTGGCAGTGTTCACCTGCTCATGTTCGCGAACAACATCTTTTCTTTGAGATTTCTGAGATATTGGGACTTGCAGGTTTCTGGTACCTTGTGTTGTGGAGGCAGGGAATTAATGCGTCTGAGTGGCATCCTGGCCTGCATCAGGAATGGTGTGGCCAGCAGGAGCAGGGAGGTCATTCTGCCCCTGTACTCTGCACTGGTTAGACCACACCTTGAGTGCTGTGTTCAGTTCTGGGCCCCCCAGTTTAGGAGGGACATTGAGATGCTTGAGCGTGTCCAGAGAAGGGCAACGAGGCTGGTGAGAGGCCTTGAGCACAGCCGTACGAGGAGAGGCTGAGGGAGCTGGGATTGTTTAGCCAGGAGAAGAGGAGGCTCAGGGGTGACCTTATTGCTGTCTACAACTACCTGAGGGGTGGTTGTGGCCAGGAGGAGGTTGCTCTCTTCTCTCAGGTGGCCAGCGCCAGAACGAGAGGACACAGCCTCAGGCTGCGCCAGGGGAAATTTAGGCTGGAGGTGAGGAGAAAGTTCTTCCCTGAGAGAGTCATTGGACACTGGAATGGGCTGCCCGGGGAGGTGGTGGAGTTGCCGTCCCTGGGGCTGTTCAAGGCAAGGTTGGATGTGGCACTTGGTGCCATGTTCTAGCCTTGAGCTCTGTGGTAAAGGGTTGGACTTGATGATCCGTGAGGTCTCTTCCAACCTTGATGATACTGTGATACCTTGATGATACTGTGATACTTCAGTGGCATTCACAGGAGGGGAGAAGGTGTCTAAGGTCCTTTTGCAGGGCACATGCTTAAAGACTTTCCAAGAAAAGTGGAGCAAGTTCCTTCTAAGGAGGGAGGGCTATTTTTTTTTCCAGCTGGAATTTTTATTGTCAAAATGTATTTTTAATAAAAGGGAAGTGATAAAAGCAGTAACAAGTAATGGAGCCTGATATTTATGAGACAATCATATCAGCCCCTGATATTTATGAGACAATGCCAATGTTTCTTCAAAACAGATGCTTGCCACTATTGAATCAATGTATGCATTTATGTGATAACCAATAGCAACGAGACGAAAATGGTAATGGATGAAGAAATCCCCAAAGAACAGGCCAGTGGTTTTGCAATGCTGCCTGTTTGTCTTTGACATCATCTGGAGGTTAGCAGACCTGGATGAGTCAGTATGAAACAGCACAGGCTGCTCTCATGCATAGTCAGAGCTCGCTCCTTTCTCCCATGTCTGGTGACACCAGCTGTTTATATTTTAATTGTCTTGGCATATTTCTGTTTCTTAATTCTCTGCAAACAAAGCTGGGCACTGAGATTGCAGGTGATGTAGAGTGCAGTCTGGGGAGCACTGGTCAACTGTGAGGTTATGTAACATGGCGGGTACCAGAGACACGGAAAATAAGTATACTACAGGTTATAAAAGAGGGCAGATAACCTTCTGAATGGCAGGTTGGAGTAGAATACATTTAGTGCACAGGATCAATATAGGCTGGGGAGCAAATGATAATCAGCTGCTGACCTCAGCTCTCAAAGCCACCAGCTCAGATCTCAGGTCTTCACTAGAGGAAGACTTTGGAGCCATAAGATTCACACTGAAATCCCTGTGTGTAAGAGCTTCCCTTAGTTGGCACTTAGGTGCCTCCTGGGTTGAGAATGAGGAAGACTGATCATGCTAGGTCAGAGCTCGGGCCTTGAAATCACCTCTCTATCAAGTACTTTTTATCAAGTAAAAATAGTCCTCATGGCAGCAGGCTGACCTTCACTCTGGCAGGAAAGCTTATTCCTGGGGTGCACCTTGTAGAATGCTCTTTACTGCAGAGAAATCAATACAGCAATATTATGATAATGTCACGCATGAGCTCTTATTTCTGGATGAAAAATGAAAACAATACACCATAGCTATTGATTCTTTGAATTTACATATTTGGATATATATGTTTGATGTCTGCCTTCTGTGTGCAGCTGTTTGCCAAATGTGACAGGATTTGTTTTTAAACCTGGGGCTAAGTTCTGCCCTGTGCATTTGAAATAAGATTTCTCTGAATTATTGAATATGCCATTAAATAAAGCAGAGGAAGCAAGCAGGGAAAAACCCAGAGGTCCTAGTGAAAGGAAGTTGTAAATGCTGGTAATAGGCTCTTACAGCAGTAAAATGGGTGGGTGGGAAAGAGTAACTTTAAAATGTGGAAGGGACAAAGAATCAAACTGAGCATCTCTGCTTTGATTTTCTCTGAGTTTTGATGCTAATTACTACCTTGGCCCTGGAGTGCATTTCTTGGGTTTCTGTGAATTTAATTCCACCTCCTGGTGGAGGGTGAAGGATAAGAGAACCATTTAAATAAATGCCACAGTGAAGGGAGAAGAGATGTCTGAGATGTGTGGGCGTTACAGATGTCTGTGGGATGAGGGAAATGGGCGCTGGACTAGGGGAGCCACAAGAGGAGCCACCAGCACCTAGGCATGAGGAGAGGCAGTGCTGGGGAAACCCAAGGAACCACCAAGAGAAGAGGACACACACACAACCAGTGGCATGGCTGGGGGCTGCCCGTGAGTGCCTTAGCCCTAGCCCCACCAGCTCCCCTGCCCCATCAGCTCTTGGGGGAACCGATGAATAAAACATCGCATTTTACAGAACATGTGTCATCCCAGCCCCCCAGATTATCGAGTCTCTTACTCTCCTCTCAGGAGATGTTGCATGAGCAACCATTTAAATGAGTGTTACATTATTTACAATTTCACTATTATTAAATTAATGTTACATTCATCAGGGCTTTTGTTTTGCTTTATTTTCAAGGCAGAGCTGTAATTTGAGCAACATATTCATCAAGTCTGAAATGGTGGCTCCAATTATTTTAACATTCATTTGCCTATTCAGCTTCCTCTGCATCTGCTGGTTTCCTCCCTGCAACAGCATGTCAGACCCAGGGACACATTCATGCTGCTCAGCAGCAAAAACCACCACGAGGGAGGCGATGGGATATCTTCTGTCCCAATGTGGCCGATGCCAGCAGGGTGCTCCTGCAAGGGCATTAAGATGCCAATTGTGAAGGCAGCACTTGCCAGTGTACAGATTCCCTTTCTCCTCTGGCAAACCCCTCCTGGCATCAGACCGCGTGAAGATGGGGCTAGAAACTTCTCTAATTCAGGCAGAGCAAGGAAAAAAGGCTCCATCGATCTGCTGGCTTAAGAGCCTAGCCTCAGTGCGGCAGTCATGTGCATGTGTTGTAGCAGTGCTCCTGGAGGTGAGCATGGGCTAATTGGTTCAAATCTGAAAGGATGCTTTTGGGTGCTGGGTAGGCAACAATAACAAAGCACCAACCATTCAGCAAGTGCTGAAAATAAGCCAGAATAGCTTAAACCCCCATGCTTCATTATTTATTTTAATGCTGGAAGTGTAAGCTTTCCTGACATGATTGTAAAATCCTATGGTTTATTAATGCTCCCTGCTTTAAGGCAGCATCCCCATACTATCCCCATCCTTCTGCCATTCCTGCCATCTTTAGCCCAACACCACAGCTGTGCCCAGCATGATGGCTGCCTGTGCTACTATCCATCCCATGGTGGGTATCAGGACTCCCCTCTGCTCAGCCAGGAACTCTCATGAGGCAGTGGTGGGGAAGAGTGGGCTCTAAAAAAAAAAGCCCCAATAGCTGTGATCTCTTTTTCCTTTGTCTGCTTTCTCAGCCTGTGAAATTCACCTGGACTTTTCCCTGTGACCACAAGAGTTAATGACATGATGCTTCAGTTTTTTTTTCTTTTCCTGGATAGGAAAGGAGGATCTCATCTGATTATTTACCTACAAAATCTGGAGCCTCTAGGGTAGGCACAACCCAAACATCAGAGAGCTCCCTGTAATGCCATGCAATGAGATGGCCCTAACACCTGAGTATCCTTGTAGGTTCGCACTAGTGTTCATGGGACGAGCTCTGGGACCGTCAGGGATTCAGATTTCATGCCTGCCTTGGTGCACCCTCGGGGTTTTCTCTACTGCTGCGGCACCATGGGAGGTGTGGGGCCACATTTCACAGGGACCATCTGGAGCATCAGTAGGGTACACGGTGGGAGAGGACAGTGGGGGAGGCAGGACAGTAGCGTGTGGAAAGATAATGAAATGTAGCCCCGGAAAGACCCTTAGCTACAGCTCCTCCAGTGTGCCTACACTCTGTTCATTAATCTGTGATAATTAGACTTATTTGCAGAGGTTAACAGCAGTGGCACATGGTAATTAACCACTTGTTCCCTGCCAAACTACTCGTAAGGCTTCTCAAGTGCCACAGGTCCAGCTGTGGGTAGATTTGATACTGGAGGGTCCTGACACCAGGATGTCAGGGACTCCCAGGGACAGGTGTCCCCAAAATACCCTTATCTGCCCCAGACCTGCTGCAGGGACAGGCTGCAGGAGGGCACAAGGGAAAGAAATTAGTTTGCTTGCCGTTTCCCTCTCCGCTCCCACCCCGCCTCTCTGGCCTGCCAAAGGCTGTAGTTTCCCCAGGGCAGGGGCAATATCACCCCAGCACTTGAAAGCAGGTATTTGATAGGGTAGATGGAAAGGGGCCAGTGTGCCTCCTAATTCTGGTAGGGCATTGGATACGGCATTAGAGCCACCGAGCACCAGCTGCACAGCAGGTCCTGCCAGCCAGCATGAGCAGGACTGTGCTCAGCTTGACCAGCTTAGGGGTTAAGGAAGATGGAGCAGAAGCGTGGATTTTGGACAAGATTCCCCCCTCCCCTTTAATCCCTTCTTCCCCTCTCTACCCCCACACCCCTCCAGCGAAACTGAGATAATTAGTCAAATAGATGAGGATAGGCCGGGCGGGGAGAAGCCCCGTTGCGTGTCCTATATTAGTAACTCACGTGGGAGCAGCCAGATTGGAAGGAGATTGAAAGGGAAAATTGTAGGTGTACGTCGGAAGATAAGTGGGCTGAGCCTTTCCCCTGGCCCTATGCACCTGATTCCTGTCATAAGAATGATGTCATCCTTCTCCATGGCCGGCCAGCCACCCCACATCAGCCCCCCGCAGCTTGATGGCCGGTGGGATGCTGCTCAGGAGTTTGCAGCCCTGTGAATAAATGATGAGCCCCTGGTGGGAGGGAAGCAGGGCAGACACCTCGGGATGCATTAAAGCAATTAGCCAGGAGTGAGTGGAACCAGCTTTAGCCCCCAAAAAGTTGCACGAGCAGCTGGCAGAGGGGAGCCACAGGCTGGAGGGCAGCCAGGGGGCTGTTTCAATAGGTGCAGGCTACATCTGTGTTTCTTGGGTTGTCTGCCCCAGCTGCTGTGAAGAGCAGGGGCTTTGTCCTGTTCCTGCTCACCCAGCCTCTGCCCACCATCATCTCAGGTGGAAAGACTGCTTGCCAAAATGCAACCTTGATTTCCACGGGTTGAGCTGCTTTGGAGGTCACAAGGCTTGAATATTCCCTTCCTTACTTGGGGTTTATCACAGCTAACTCCTCTTCCTAGAAAGGTGCTGTGTACCGACACCAGCCCCTCTGCCTTGGCAGTTAAAAATCCTATCTGCTGCCCTGACCTGCAGAGTCTAACCCAGTGTACAGAGGAGTTTTGGAGCAGGCATCACAGAAACACACGTGGTGGCTCTTCAGCATGGCCATCAGAAAGTGTCTTAAACAAAGGAGCACACCTTCTGCTGCAGGAGGCTCACTGGCTGGTGCTGACAGTTTCTGATTCCCAGACCAATGACAAGTGAGGTGACAAGTCCAGTCTTTGGCTCTGCTGAACCTGCTTTCCCTGACCTACTTTTATTTCACTGCAGTGGCAGAACAATGTCCCACATGTGGCCTGTGCTGGTGGCACTACTGTGTGCAGGATGGCTCTAATCTTGCTGACTGGGAGGGCATCTTGTCAGCAAAAGCTGCCAGAAAAAAAAATAACATGGAAGGAAAAACACTGAGGGGAGCAAAGAGCATCTCCTGCTGACATGGTGCAGCCAGCAGCACCCATCACCCCAAGAGACCTCAGTCCGTCTGTGAAGGACAGAACACAGCTGTGAGTCAAGGTCAGGGGACTGAAGGGTGACCAGCCAAGTAGGGGCTGCCCTGGTTGTTCCTATCACTGCTTTCATTGTCATTGCCTCGATCTTCAGAGTAGGAAGCAGACAAAGGTGATGTCACCATTTTCAGGGATTTTTTCCCTGCTAGCTCAAAAGTCTTTAGCTGGGTTTAGTGAACACAGTGGAACCATAGCTCCACTAAAATCTGTCACTCCTGGCCTGGCCACCTCTTCTTGATGGTGGTGTCATAATTAACAGGCACAAACTGGTGTTCATGCAAGTTAAGGCTTTAATATAAAGTTGCAGGAATCAAGCAATGTACAGGCCTGGGTGCGAGGAGAGACTCTGATCTACCCCAACGCACACCCTTTGCCTTCAGCTTTCTCTTTTTATACCCTATTCTATTACATATTTACTAAGTTCTAAGAAAAGGTTGGGTTTTCTTTATCAGTTCTTAGGAATGTGAGATGTCTCTTCCACACAGGCCTCCTTTCATCCGGTGGTCCCTCTGGTAATGTTTGATGAAGTAAGGGGTCTTGCTTAAGTGTCTTCCTCATGAACTTCAGAGTCCTGGTTCTTCTATTTGCTCATACAGGAAAGGTGGCACCAGGAGGAATGCATTTCCATTTCAATATGCAAAAGACTATCTCTTCCACATGCCTCCCTCCTTTGTCAATCTAATTACTCTTATCTTTAAGCTTATTGAGATGGTGGTGCAAGCAGGAATGCAGTTACATTCAAACCCCCCCCCCCCCCTTCCTCCTTGTCTGTGACCTCTTGCCACGAATTGATCGGATCAAACATATGATTCTATATATTTATCACAATCCCCCATTTGCTTTTTGATCAGATTGATTCGTGTTTTAGCTTCAAATCGGGCAATTACTTGCTCTAGAGAGTTTAACTCTCCATCTTTCCTCCTTTCTTTTATCGCCTGAACAATCATTATAGGTTGGGGTTTGGTTCTCTCTTCTGGGTTATGGGGTACAAGAGTCACTTGCATTCCTTGCACAACCATCGTGATCAGTCTTACAAACCATGGAATGAGACGAGGTACAATTAATATCACAATCAGCACTCCCCCTCCCGCTAAAGCCAATTTAGTCTAATTATTCTATTAAGCATATACATTGGGGTTCCATATCCCCAAGATCCATCTTCTGCCCACGTTGCAGGGTCATAATAGGCAATGATCCTTTCAGGAGGCCACTCGTTGTCTTTCCAATTTCCTATTTGGAGATCCCTCCTGGCCCTTCTTGGCTCGTCAGTCTCAATGTACAGCTGTTTGCCTAATCTTACTCCCTTGGAGACAGGCAACAGGAAGAAGCTGGGTCTCATTATTCCCAATCCGATAATATCCAACCAGGGCTGGCCACTCATTTATGATTTTGCTACCATTTTACCATGTAACCCCCTTCACATTCCAAATTCCCTATAAAATGACCATTACCCAGTCTCTGCCAGCAACTTCTTCCAATTATATTGGTTTGTAGGACCCACTGATGCTTTCTGTTACCTCTCTCCACTTTCCAGGATGTTTGCTTCCATTGATTTCCAGGGCCATCGATCTCCTTGATTGGTACCTCCACAGACATAACAATTGGTTACATTAACGGATTTTGCAATATTCTCAGATAAATTTACAAACAATATTTTTAGCAACTGTTGGAATTTCATACTTAACTCCTGATTCTATTTCATGATAAAATGAATGAAATACCAAATGTTGTGATTTTCTCTACGATACTGGCAGCACTGGCCAGGATCCTCTGGGCAAATGTATTTTTCTTGCACACTATAATAACATCTCCACCCCATATTCCCACAATTTGAAGCACCGTTGTTGTCAATAGCCTGGCAAGCAGCAAAAGTGACCCAAAGGGGTTGGCTGCGGTCAGTAGCCATTTGGCTTCTTCCTAACAACTTTCCTTTCTCATCATTTGCACTTACTTCTACCCACCAAGGATAGGAGCTCCTTCCTTTGGATCATAACAAGTGATTTTTAACGTCTCATTACCCCTGGTTTTTATAACAGGGATCTAACTTTCATCCTTCGTACTCATAAATTGTATGGTACACCAGTGTTTGAGACACAGTTTTGCCCCTCCGAGTCGCAGCAATGCAGTCACTGCAATTCTGGGCTTGTTCCAGGACAGGAGGCTTGACCCAAATATGCACAGCAGAGGTCCGGTCAGGGCCATGTCACTCGGCGGTCACAGCCCAGAGGGGTTGCAGCCCTCGGCAGACCTTCTTCAGCCGCAGCACTGGTTCCCACTCCGGTCTTGCCCTCTTTTTGTTTCCTTGGGTGCCTCTCACTGCCCTTTTTGCTTTCCTTGAAATATGTGTCACAAGTTAAATTAAAACACACAAACAAAACAAACAACTAACTAACAGGCAAAACAACAACAACAACAGCAAAAAAAAAACTCTTCCCCACTACACAATCCCTCCTGTTTGTAACAATTTCAACACCTTCGGTCAGTTTGAATATTGGTTATGAAGTCTCAATTAGTGCCCCCCCCCCAGGAGTGATAAGTATTTAGAAATTCCAGCAGTGCTTAGCCTTAGTGTCACTTTGTTTCTCCTGGGTCCGAAGTCACTTGTCCCTCCTGCACAGGTGCTTTTACTCGTGAGGCTGTGTCCGTCTTTTCTCTGCTGTTCTGAGCGCCGTTCCTGTGGTGAGCAGCACAAGAAAAGAGCCTTCCCACAGAGTTAACCAAGTTTGTTCTTTCCAAGTCTTTATCAGTAAAGTATCCGTGCAGGACACCCCCCATCCAAAGAGAGACTCCCTGAGTTTCCCTAGGTGAAGCTCTTAATAGAGTTGACTTAATTACTTTGAATGGGCCTGTAAGTTCTTTTGATCGTTTCAGCTTAAGCCAAGCTAAGCACAAACCCGAATGCACCTCCCAAACCCGGTACAATTTCACAATTGACTGGTGAGCTCACAGATCTCTATGCTTCACCCCCCCCACTCACCACAGAGGGGTGAAGCCTCAGTTCCTATGAGGCACACCTGTCCTCTTATCGAGGGTGGGCTCAGGCCAGTGCTTCACAACCATTTCTAACTGCCTTGTGAACAACCCGTCAATCACTTCTTTTGGGATCCCTTTCTTTCGGCCTACCCACCACCAATACTGTCTAGTATTCAGATGCTCCCTTCCCCCAGTGTCGCCTGGGGATTCGAAGCATCTGGCTCCGGGGGTCTGGACTCGGAGGTCGGCGATTAATTTTCACCTGCCTCAAGCCTCTAGGCTCAGGCTTATGAACTTCCTCAGGCACCCCATACTGCCTGGCATAACCTAATAGCTCTCTGGCCACCTCCTCCCACGTCCCTTGTCTGCAATCAGGCTGCCTCCTCCCGGGTGTTAAGTTCTCCCTCAGAGCAGCTTGTATTCGGGAGGTAAGTGGGGTGTCAGCTATCTCCTTTTGGAGCTGAATGCCTTTCATCTTAAGGGAGTCAGGAAGCCCCGACCAAAGGAGTCATTCGCTTTGGGTCCACCACGAGAGAAAGGGGTGATTCAAAATAATGTTTCAGTTCTCGATCATAGACCATTTGCAAACAAGCTGCTTCTGCACATTTTCCATTATCTGATGCATGCCTCCCCTCAGAACTAGAGGCTCTCCTCTCTCTTTTGAATCAAAGCCCCCCAGCCCAGAAAGTTGCTCGCTGAGTAAGGCTCCAGGGACCACTCCTATTTCCCGTAGTTAGGAACACATTAGCACCCCAATAGCCTGTAGCTTCAGCCTCTGTCAACCTAATTTGATCACCTCCAGTTTTAGAAACACGCCATACATATTCCACCTCAGACTCCCCAGCAGAACGTGTAAACTCTTTACGCTGTTTGGCCAGCTCAGTGGAAGAAAAGGGTATCTCGTTGTGATGGCAGGGGTGCCATCCTCATCCTCATACAGCATCTCGGTTTTAATGAGAGGACGCATGTGAGCCGCAGCTTCCTCTGCTGCTGCCAGCTCTGCCTGAGGGTATGTGGAGGCAGGCTCTGCCTGCCGTTCTTCCTTCTTCAAAAAAAACAATTTTGCCACTTCTGCTCTGTTTTTAATCTGTCCTTAAGATCTGCCACTTCGTCCTTTAAAGTTACAATATGCCCTTGCAGGGAATCTACCAGATCCTGCAAGGAGGAAATGATTTTATTCTCTCGTTCGTTTTGGCTTTGCTTTTCATCTCTCGAAGCGGCGAAAAACGCACCCAAAACTGCATAGATGAAAGCTTTGCCCTTTCCGACTTGGCCGTGCCTCTTTCTGCAGGGCCACAATCCGCTCCGTCACACTCTGACAGTTACTCAGTTCTCACGGGCCCAGCCCAGCCCTTCCACAGACGGGCGAGCTCCATGAGCCTCCAACAGACACAAAAACCTCTCCACCGTGGCCATTGCCTTTAACGTAAAAGCTTCACGGGGAGGTCACAACAACACAAAAGACCTTATACCTCAAAATCTTCCCTACAAAAACCGCTCAAGGAAAGCTCCCCCACAAACACTGTTCTCTAGGAAACACACAATAAATTCCTCCAGGGAGATCCCACCAAGATCTAGCTTCTTGAAGAGGACAGTAATACTTTTCCCCATGAGGACACATTTTACAACAAAGAAATTTCTCAGTTTTGTTTTTTCTAATTAATTTTGAGGTAAAATGTGTCCCTTGATCTGAATCAATATGTTCCACTTCCCCATATCTTGGTATTGTATTTTCCAATAATACCTTTACCACCATATGTGCAGTTGCTCTGCTCACTGGGTAAGCTTCCACCCATTAGGTTAGGTGACCTACTATAACTAATAAGTATTTTACCCTTTTGCAATATCCTTCTACCCATTGTCTACAATATCCAAGGAGTCCCAATAACTGCCTGACTCCTTCTTATTTTCTGGAGTCTTAAACCCCAAGATCCCAGATGTTCTTTCAGGGTCTTGTTTCTTTCCCTTTTGCTCAACCAATGCACTAAATACTTTACTTCTTATTCCACGAATTGTAACTTCTGTTTTGGACACCTTATGTCCTTTTGCTCAAAAAAATAAAAATAAAAAAATAGAGTCTGTACGGTGGCTTCCCGGACTGCTTCTTCAGTTTTTCCTGCTATACTGTAACAATTTTATCTCTTCTGGAAACACCAGCTGTTCTAATACCTTCTCCAATGTTTGACCAAATAAGTTGGGGAATTCTGTAAATCCCTGGGGTAATGCCGTCCACCTTAACTGTTTTCTTCTCCCTATCTATGGATCTTCTCATTCACATGTAAAGGGATCCTTTGATCCCTTCTTTAGTGAACAAACCCAGAAGGTTAATCCCTGTCCCACTGAAATTCTGGAGGGAGATAGTTCCTTTGTAGGTTATGCTCTGCCTCCAGTAATAATAACAAATCATTTAGACAAATTTTATCTTCTGCTTCCATTTCTACTTCCTTTAAAACAGGTACTTTAAATGGTTCTCCTTTAGCTCCTGTGTCCACAAAAGAACTCCTCTTCCTCCTTATGGAACCTATTAATAATTTTATCAAGGGCTCAGTAGATGGTGAGGTCTCCAAAAGATACAGCCCCTGACTCCCCTAGTCTTCCTTGAATAATTTCTCATCCTGTGTCCTTTTGCAGCGATATTGCTGGATATGTCCCTTCTTATTGCAACAATGACACACAGGAGGTTCTTTCTCTTGAATTCTGATTTTCCAGAGGCCCCTTGGGCCCCATCCTTTTTAATTCTTTAGTTGTAGTTTGTACTGTCCAACCCTCCCTTCACTGCTGTTACAAGGATCTTTAGCTCTTGCTCTCTATTTTTCTGCGCCCCTGTGGACAGATAACTTCTGGGCTTCTCTAAGGAATTCCTCTGATCCCTCTCCGGCCGTTTTGCCACTGGATTGAGATCTATTAAACTCTTTTTCAGCCTTTCCACCTAGTCTCTCAGCCACCCCTCAGGGATCATTCAATAACGTTCCGCCCCCTGAACCCTTAGTGGGTACAGGCCAGCCTCAACATTCTCCCTTGTAACATTAGACGGCACTGGGACTGGAGCCGCCGGGAAAAAAAGGAACTCGACAAGAGAGAGAGACAAGCGGCAGCGGCGGGGCCGGGGTGGGGCTGGAGCGGCGGCAGCAGCAAGGGAGAGGCTGGAACGGGCAGTGAGTTCCAGCCTAAGGACTCCCGTTCCTCCCTCGTCTTCCGAGCATACAGCTCTGTAACTTTTCTTTCTGCTTATAGTTCCCAGAGCTCAGCATATTTACCCTCCTCCGGGCTAAACGTTTTCCTGTTTCTCACACATTCTACCAGGGCTTGACAAACCCAGTCCTCTAAAAACTCAAACATAGACCACTGAACATGTGGCCGTACTGGCTCCTTTGGCCAAATTCCCATACAGTAATAGACTAATTTCAGTTTTGGTTTTGCTTTTCTGGGGCCCCTATCATTCCAATATTTAATCATTAATCTGGTAATTTTGTTTTGCTCCCTCTGTTAAGGTCTTGGGTCCTCAACTTGACCCATCTTTCATGACTGCCTAAAGAGTGTCTTGCAGGGGGCTAAACGACCCTCCTTTAACCCACCCACGAATCCTATAGGAATCGCTTTGAATCCTTTACCGGCCAAATCCCTCGCGGGAGTTTGGAACCGCGGCTTATCGGACCTCCGCACTCGCTTCGGAGTCAGACTCCGTCTCAAACACACTCTTTCACACCAGGCAGTCGAATCCCACCCAACCGAACGGTTTCCGCAATACTCACGACTCTGTCGTCTTCGCTCGGGTCTGTGCGCACAGAATTAAGGGTCTATAAAAGCGGCTGCAGCCTCATCAGGGAGCTCAAAAAAATGTATTGGTTGATTCCGGCAGAGTTCAGGATATCACCAGCCCCGTATGGGTCTCCCCAGGGAGCCACCAAAAAAAAGGTGGGGCGCCCCTCCCTAGGTGAACCCCCAGAGTCTGGTGATATCCCGGACGAGCCCCCAATTTGTCATAATTAACAGGCACAAACTGGTGTTCATGCAAGTTAAGGCTTTAATATAAAGTTGCAGGAATCAAGCAATGTACAGGCCTGGGTGCGAGGAGAGACTCTGATCTACCCCAACGCACACCCTTTGCCTTCAGCTTTCTCTTTTTATACCCTATTCTATTACATATTTACTAAGTTCTAAGAAAAGGTTGGGTTTTCTTTATCAGTTCTTAGGAATGTGAGATGTCTCTTCCACACAGGCCTCCTTTCATCCGGTGGTCCCTCTGGTAATGTTTGATGAAGTAAGGGGTCTTGCTTAAGTGTCTTCCTCATGAACTTCAGAGTCCTGGTTCTTCTATTTGCTCATACAGGAAAGGTGGCACCAGGAGGAATGCATTTCCATTTCAATATGCAAAAGACTATCTCTTCCACATGCCTCCCTCCTTTGTCAATCTAATTACTCTTATCTTTAAGCTTATTGAGATGGTGGTGCAAGCAGGAATGCAGTTACATTCAAACCCCCCCCCCCCCTTCCTCCTTGTCTGTGACCTCTTGCCACGAATTGATCGGATCAAACATATGATTCTATATATTTATCACAGTGGTGATGAGATGTAAAGGCAGTACCAAGCAGGCACCAGTGCTTAGGGAGAGAAGACAGCAAGGAGAAGCACCTCTGCTGCTGACCTCTGCTTTCACAAAGAAATGTTTGTGCACCTGGGCAGAATCGCATGTGGCTTCAGGACTGGTTTTGCTGCTGTGTGGCTCTGCACCTTTCCCTCTCTTCTTTCTGCCTCAACCCCCTTTGTTAACTTGCTCTTGCACTTCCCCACAGCCATCCCTCACAACTTTTATGTCTGCCTGCTCTTCTTTCTCCACGACATCTTCATGGGGTAGCCCAGCACCTTCGCTACACCAGCTCCTGTTGAATCTCCTGGGCAGCATTAGGTGTTCATGCTGCCTTGTGTGTCTGCAGTTTACATATTCTGTTTGTTGCTTCCACTCTTTGGAGTATCAGATGAATTCATCAACTTCTTTATCCCAAATGACAGAACACAAGGGTCAAACAGGTAGCTTTGCTGGTGCACAAGCTTCCCAGTTCACAAGATTGCCATTGTATCCAGAAATTACAAGTAAAAAAATCCTTCTCAATTAGGTTTAAAGCTTAAAAACTAGATAGCTTTCCCCTCAACTGGAAGAATGCCATGAGTGAGTCTGGGAGGCCCCTCAAATCCTGACTCGGGGGCAGACACACCAGGAGCCCAGGCGTGTCCTTTCAGATCTTTGTTTTTTGTTCAGTGACAGTTCATTGAACAAGAGATTAAACATTTCAGGCTGGCATTTGTCAGTGAGTTTCTGATCAGCTGCAAAAATGAATGCTTGCATCTGAAGGAAACACACAGATAGGCACTTCTGTAATGATGGGAACAAGCATTTGGCCAGGAGAACAGTTCTTTCCCAGCTTGTTGGTAGTACTTGGGGTTCCTGCAGTCCAGGATCTCCACTTACCTCTTGTCTCAGCAAAGAAGGTGATCTAGACCCCAACATGCGACAGCCCAAATGCAAGACTGCAGGGCTATGCTACTGCTGGCTTGCCAGAGACTGGCTTGCCAGATGCCTTATCTGTATGTCTCCAGCTTGAGAGTCTCCATTCAGGTGCTTGCCCAGTGTGGCATGGCTGCGGTTGCAGGCTCTTAAGAGCTTTGTTAGAGTAGCGCAGCTCTGCTGGTGCTGTAAAGCTCAGCCGCTGCGGGGCAGCTGCTGCTGCTGCTGCTGCTGCTGCTGCTGTATTTTAATTGTAATTTGGATGAGGGCAACTTTGAGTGTGAGTGACACGATGGGACAGCCTTACCCCTTATTATAACAGCAAGGAAGTTTGAAAAAGATCTCTGTAAGTGGTGCCAAGTGATAAAAATCACAGTTTGAGGGTTAACTGCAGACTTTCCTATGAGCTACACCTGGAGCCCTTCTATGCATCCACCCGGGCATGCTCGGCATGCACAGAGGGCATGCCGAGCACCATGTGCCATGGAAATGGTACTGGTGACCTCAGTTTCCTGAGGTCTGAATACATAATAGAACATTTGCAATTTTTTTCTTCGTTTTTTTCCTTTTTTTTTTCTCCTGTTCCCAGAGGCAAATGGACCATGAGAGCAATAGTAACTACACCAGAACAGCAAATGAAATGTTTAGCAGCACGACTACTGACAATACAAACTCATCTTCTGAGCCACAGTTCCATGGAGTGGTTTTCTGCATAAAGAAATAGTGCCAAACAAAATGTGTTCCTTTGTGAGGCCTGCAGAGTGAAAACCAGTCCAGTGTTTCAATTTTTATTTAGGGAAAAACAGTTTTCCCATTTTCCAATCAGCTATTGCAAAAGGATTTCCCATTAGTAACAGAAGAAGCTCCACATCTGGTGGAGGTTTTACTGTCAGACAAAGGGAAGTACATCAGTGAGGCATTAAATGTAGATAATAGATTATCAACAGGGAGAATAGGCCTTTAGGGGATGGGGGTGGGGGAGGCATGAGGGGACTGGGCATCTTGAGGTACAAAGGTGATGAAGTGAGACTTCTGAGAGGGCTGCAAATAGCTCTAGGGGGGCTCCTGCTCCATCCTTGGACAGCTGTGGCTGATCCCCTGATGCCTCGCAGATATAGCAGTCAGGGGGAAATCAAGTATTAACTGGTTCCTTCTCCAAATCTGCATGAGGAAGAAGATGAGTGAAGTGGAAGGGAGACCACTGGAGCTGGGAGAACAGTAGGAAGCCATGCAGAAGCCAAACACTAAATTATTAGTGAGTGTGAGTAGCAAAGCTTTCAAAGGCAGCTTTGAAAGAGACACCAGCAAAATCCCCAGGGTAAGAGAGAGCCTTTGTTAAAATCAGTGCAAGACCCAAGAAGTAGTTTTGGTGCATTTGAATAGCAGCCCTGGGACAGGTGAGTGTGAAGGAGCTGGGAGACAATGAAATGCCTGGAAGCAGCAACAGGGAGACCTAGTGGAGCTGAACAAATCCCCAGGAAGGAGGAAGATTAGCAGTTAATTATGCTGCTATCCTGCCTGAGAACCTCCAGACTGGAGCAGGACCCCAGGCAAATGGCAAGCCCAGGGCCGAAGGCAGCAGCTAGGGCAGCGGGTGCTGGGAAGCCATGCCCAGATGAGCATAGCCCTTGGCAAACACTGGTCCCCGTGCAGCGCCTGGAGCAGTGGGGCTGAAGCATCAGTAAAGGTTCTGCCTGTCCCAAGGAATGGGGAGCCTGACTCTGAGCACCCGTCCTGACTGGATGGGTGTCTTGTGCCCTCTCTGCCCCCTTCCCCTCCTTTTGTTCCCTCCTTCCCAGGGGATGACAGCCAGGGCAGAGAGGGCACACTGCCCAGTCGGTGGGAGATCAGGGTGTGCTGAACCCCAGCACCTCTGGGACTGGAGTGACAGGTGGTCTGGCTATAGGGGGACAGCGAGTGAGCAGCAGGCATATGGACACATGGTGCTTTGGGGACACTGCCTTGCCAGGAGGGAAGTGCTCCCTTCCCATGGAGCACCAACACTGCGCTCTCCACTGCAGGTTGAGGCCCCTCCAGACACCCACTATCCCTTTGGCAGCCCAGGGGGTGGGCATGTGGCCTAGCAGTCCTAAGAGCCTTTGAGGGAGGGAGAACCCAGAGAACCCCCTACATAAACCAAAACCAGGAGATCAGGAGCCAGAGCCGGGAGCAGCTCAGCCCTAGGGCACAGTGAGGGCAAGCTGGTGATGGGGGATGAAGGAATTGCTTTCTGTCCACAGACCTTCATCTTGTCTCTGACACTACAGTAAGGACCCAAACTAGGAGATTCCTAGATGCTTAACAGGGAGGGAAGACCCCTGAAACAACCTGGCAATAACCTTGTCCTCTCAGGAAACCTTGCTGAAGGGGAAGTCATGCAGGAGTGATGGGAGTGCTTGAGGAGCTGGGCACAGGACGTCCCATCTTCCCAAGCAACAGTTGGGGCTCCAAGGCCAGGGAGTGTGCCAGATCTGCTGCCCATGCTAGGAACCTTGAGGTCTAGGGGTCAAGATGGTGGTCCAATGGTGTCATGCTGGATGTGCATTTGCTTGATTTCCATCCCTGAAGGACCCTGCCAGTGCCACTGTGGACCTGAACCCTACTCTCTTCTCACCACCATCAACAGATGCAGCACAATTTTAAAAGCAGCTTTGGCTTCACCTCCTCTGACAGATGGGCCATGGTCCAAATCCTACTGACGTCAAGAGGAGCCTGGCTCCGGCAGAGCCTGCTCAAGATGGTTTTGGTCTGGTGAGAGCTCATCAGTCACACCAGAGCTCCAGAAACCTCAAACTAAGGGTGGCTCAGCTCTTAATATTTGTATAGTACTGTTGCCATAGTGTCCATGAACCTCAGGCTTTAAACACAGGCATCGTCACTGCAGCCTGGAGAGGGAGGGGTGTGTGTCTAGGCCACAGGCAGGGAAATGGAGGCACAGAAGCCAATGACTGTAGAGAATGGGAGCTCATGAGACATGAGCTTCTCAGGGCACGGAGCAAGCCAGTGCCTCCCAGGATTTCCCTCCCCTGTACGTGCAAGTGTCAGTAAATGGACAAATCTGTGTTTTTCATGTTGCTAAAGGACACACTGGCATCTTTGGTCCTTGCATGGATGTAGTGATGCCCATGGGATGGGGCAAAAAAAATAGAAGCCATCACTGTACTTGCTGGAGGACAAGAGCCATGAGAGGGAGAACACAAGGCTGTAAAACAGCTATGGCAGCAGTTTGTCAGGTCTTGGAAGAAGACCTAAGGATGTTACTTTAAACACTGGGCACACAGCAGAAACTAAAGGAAGGCTGCCTGACCCAGGCAAAGTGGGTAGCTAGAGGACATGGGGAAGGGAGCCGTGCGCTGTAACGGGAGCTACTGCAAGGATCAGGCTGTCTTATTTTGCAGAGATTGGGCTCTCAATGTTAATGCTCTTGGTATCTTTCCAGTGGCATAGGAAATAGAGGGATCTGCAGGAGCGTCCAGCGGGCGTGACTCAGCGCAGGCATAGCTGCAGCAGTGTCCCCAGCCCTACGCCACTGCCCTCCTCCTGCTTGCCAGGATGTCTGGCACAGTCCCCATAGAGGCAAGCACTTGAGGGCTGGCAGCAGCCTTGCCTCAACAGCAAGGACTGGAAAAGGTGGGGGCATCACAAGGAAAACTTTAATTCATCAAAGGGTGGTGTCAGCCTGACTGGGAGTTGATTTCTATTGCTGATTAAATTCTCTGAGTGTTTTTTTACTGTCAGCTGTAGGGGCATACCCCAGAGGTCACAAATTACCCTGGCTCTTAGCAGTGGTTTTGGAAATAGAGGAAAAGGGAGAGGAGAGGGGTGCATGTGTCCATGTTGGGCTGACACCAATACAGCTCTAAGGACAAGCATACAGATCGAGACAAAGAATGCACAGTCTTCACACCAGCAGCAGCCTCCAGCAGGAGAACAGCCATGAATCCTGCCCCAAAATTGCGTGCAAGGGGTGGCTGTGCTGAGGAAGGCATATGTTCACTGGAGGACAGTACTCACCTTCACCCAGGGCTCCTAGATGAGCAAAGAGCCTGCGCAGCTGGGGCAGCCCTGGGGGCACCTGGGGCCTGGGCCTGGGTTTTTCTTATTTGGGTTGCTGTCTCAGAGGTATGTTTTCTGTATGATGAAAATCCTGGAGGGGAAAAGCTATTAAAGATTTTTCCTGTTTGCTGTTTTAGCTGATGGAAGTGATAGTCGATATGTTTTGCTGAAGCAGATGGAGGAGGAGGCTGTGGAAAGCATACCAGGAGGAGAAGGCTGCAGAGGGGGAAGGATGCTGAGACTTTAACAAGGGTTTTTTTAATGCAAAATGTCAGTTGGCTGTTGAAATTAAGTGGATGTTAATAACAAAACAAACCGAAAGACTGGACAGCAGAAAGCCTGCTCTGGTCACCTCTCAGTGGCTCAGCTGGTGTTGTAATTTTTGTAGCTGCACCATTTGTGAGTCCTTGTGCTTCCTCACAGTCTTGAGGTAAAGCAAGGATCCACATTTCAAACGCCAAAAAAAAGTAGCTTTATAAAAATACCTACGTCCAGATCTTCAGCATGGGGAAGCAAACACTGGGCACGAGCCCAGATTTTACTTTCCTTTATGGGTCACCTTTAAGAGCCAAACAAGTGGAGGATCTCGACATTAAAATAGGGTATGACTGGAAACTCCATCAATGACTGGACTCCCTTTGGAATGCCTCTGACCCTCCCTGCAGGCTCTGCTCCATGGGACACAGAAAATCTGGAGCTTCATGCAGCACTGCTGCCCGAGAATCTGCCACAGCCCCCAGACAAGGGGTGCAGGCATCTGGACACACTGAGCTGCTGAGATACACCCTGACCTTTACACTGCTGGGCCTTTGAGGGTTAGCAAAATCCTGTTCTGGCTGAAGGAAAATCGTTGTGCAGAAATACACACGGAGAAACATCCAGGTTGGAAAAGACCCTCAGGATCACCAAGTCCAACCTATAACCCTACTCTACAAGATTCACCTTAAACCATATCTCTAAGTGACACATCCAAACAACCCTTAAACATATCCAGGGTTGGTGTTTCAGCTACCTCCCTGGGCAGCTCACTCCAGTGCCTGACCACCCTCTCCACGAAAAACTTTTTCCTAATATCTAATCTAAACCTATCCAGTCTCAGCTTGAGGCCATTCCTCCTTGTTCTGTCTCCAATTACCTGTGAGAAGAGACCAGCAGACTGTCCACAATGTCCCTTCAGGTAGTTGCAGACAGCAGCGAGGTCTCCTCTCATCTTCTCTTTTTCAAACTAAACAGCCCCAACTCCCTCAGTCACTCCTCATAAGATTTATTCTCTAGGCCCTTTACCAGCTTTGTTGCCCTCCTCTGGACCCACTCTAGCACCTCCACATCTCTTGTATTGCAGTGCCCAAAACTGAACACAATACTCGAGGTGTGGCATCACCAAAGCTGAGTACAAGAGGACAATCACCTCCCTACTTCTGCTGGCCACAGCATTTTTAATACAAGCCAGGATGCCATTGGCCTTCTTGGCTGCCTGGGCACACTGCTGGCTCATATTCAGCTGCCTGTCTGTTACAACCCCCAGATGCCTTTCTGCCAGGCAGCAATCCAGCCACACTGCCCCAAGCCTGTAGTGTTGCTTGTGGTTGCTGTGACCCAAGTGCAGGACCTGGCATTCAGCCTTGTTGAAGCTCATCCCATTAATGTTGGCCCATTGATCTAGCCTATCCAAGTCCCTCTAAAGAGCCTCTCTACCCTCATTCAAATCAATACTGTCACCTAACTTAATGTCATCTGCAAACTTACTGATGACACTCTCTATGCCTGAATCAAGGTTGTCAATAAAGATATTAAAAAGAAGTGGTCCCACTTCTTACAAGCTCTGCAAAGGTCTCCCTGCTGCAGGGCTCCTGCACTGGCTGATGCCCCCACAGCAGGCATAGCCACTGGGGAAAGTTAGTATGGAAGAGGAATGTGCAGCAAGAGAACAATCTTCTCCCCTTACCCTCTCCTTTTCTGTCAGTGATGGGGGGAAATCTGCTGAAGACCTCTGGGGGTGCTGTGTACCTGCTGAGCACCTGTTCCTGACAGCAGTCCAGCATGCAGGACAGCAGGCAGCTGTCCACTCTTTGCCACCCTTTCTCCAGTAACTGAAAATCTGCTGAAGCAACTGCTTGGCAGCATCTCTCTAGGTGACGGCGGATAAATTCAGGCAGAGCTCAAAGGGGAAGCAAAACACAAATCACCCCCATAGTGCAGCAAGGGACAGAGGGGCTGCCTGGCCATCTTCTCTCTGGTTCTAGCAGATGTAGCCCTTCCCTAGTACCAAATCTCATCCCTTCAAGTTAAAGACATACAGTATTTCAAGCCAGACCTTTGCAAACCAGGACAGCAGGGCTGCTGCTCACATCCAGAGTTGGAGAGAGGGCTTTTGCCTCTTAGCTGAAGGTGATGGGAAATGGTCCTCAGGCAATGGCCCTTCCAGCACCTGTGAGAAGGGACTCAGTGACCTGAGCTTATCTCTCAGTTTTTGCTACTTTATTCATCTTGTGCTGCAACAGCAGAGACTCCATCCTAAATTCCAGCAGATAAGATTAAGTCCAGCAGGCTGGATGAAACTGGTCGGTAAAAGGGGAGAGACCTGCCTGATGCTCCAGTTTACTGGAGCCTTGCTCCCACTCCTGTCATGCACCCTTCTATCCCCTACCAGGCTGTTCAGGGGTGCCTTTCCTCAATGTCCTTGCTGATTTCTGTACTTATGCCCAACAGTAGGCTCCTCTCCTCTTGACTCCTCTTCTTGCCACTTCCTCTAACTCACATCCTAGGGTTGGACAAATAGCACACTTCCTGCCCTCCGTCACTGCTGTGGCATCTCCCAGAGACTGTGACATGCTTACATCTAGAGAGACCATGAAGTAACTCCTGGACATACCCAGATTTATAATGTAATTGTTTGGTTGTAAGAGGTTATTTACCTTTTCAGCCCTTGTGCAGTAGGCTCACCCCTCCTCTCCTCATTTGTCTGTTACATGAATATTTGATGGCTAACTGTAACAAGTTTAAATACCTAACTTTATTGTCTGGTACAGGCCCCTACTGCTGCCCGGGAGCTGCATGGCAGTCTGAGGTGTGGGAAGGGCAGGAGGGGGGGATGTGCACCTCTGCTGCTTGGGGGTGTTCCTTTCCTTCTGCAGGGAGCAGGAGGGGCTCATACAGCAAGTCAGCCAGCAGAAAGGAAATGCATCCTGAAGGAGCTTGCACAGAGGATATTAGTCTGTAGGAGAAAAAGAAGGATTGCCTTATTCTCACTTGGCTAGCTGCCAGCTCTGCACTGGCCTGTGGTCAGGACTATGGTCGTGTGTCAGGACTGGCTGCTTCTGAAACCCAACATGAGCCATGAGAACAAAAGACCTACTCCTCACTGGCTCAGCAGTTTCAGTGTTCAGATTTACTGGGTTGTTCTCTTCCAGCATGTCTAGCCCAGCCAGGCATTGCCCATGTAGCACACCTCTCTGCAGTGCTGCCACATTTTTGCCCTGTTCCCACCAGGCAGGCCCCACAGAGTGACACCAGCCCAGTGCCAAACACAGCAGCTTGTGCCGCATGCGCCGCACATAAAGGTGGGTGTCACTGAGATCTAAGAGCATCCAGCTGACTCCATCCAGATTCGTTATTGGCACCTAGGAAAAAAGTGTCCCACTGAATTGCTGGGAATTCAACTTGGCTTTTTTCCTGCCCCTGGCTCCCTGCCAGGGGAGTGTAGTGAAGGCAGCCCTGTCTGTCCCTGCCCACTTAAATCTGCCCTCACTTTTGCACCAGTAAGTGAAGACTTAGTGGAGGGCATTGGAAGTACAGCAGTGCTTTTCTGCCATCCATCAAGCAGTTGTTTGGAAAAACAGAGCTCACAGCCAAAATAACGGGAAGAAAATGCCCTCTGGAGGAGCCCACCTTGCACACCTCATACCACCCTGTGTTGATGGAATTTGTCAGGGGACAGAAGGTCCAGCAGGGTCCAGCAGGGTCCAGCAGGACCTCAGCCTGTCTGCATGCATAAGGACTTGCAGCTTGTGTCGCTGTCACCAACTCAGAGCATGGCATGGAGACTTACAGGGCATAAATAATTCAAGAGCTGTGAAGAGGATTTCTCCCCCCCCCTTCCTCCCTTCCCTGCTTTATAAAAAATGTTAATTTAATCAATCGGTAGTAAATCTGGCTGGTTGCTGACTCACGGCAGACGGTGCCCCTGCGGGCTGTAGCAGCAGCTTCCCTCCCTCCTTTGGAGATGAACAATGCAGGAGCCCACTTCCTTGCTTTTCACCTTTTCCCTTTTCTCCTTCAGTTGGTATCAAACGGAGACAACTGTAAAACATATGCAAGGCTGCAGGCAGAGGTGCCAAGCTGGCAGCAGGTAGCCCTGGCTGCTAGAGACTGGCTCATCCGTGGCCCTGGTTTTGCATAATTTGGGGGCTAGTGAGGCCCCAAGATGCACAAGGCTAAAAGGTGCTGCACTGGCGTCACCAGCAGTTCCAGTGTCTATCAGCAGCAAGGGGCTGCTGCAGTATCCTAAAGTGTGTGATGCTGTCCAGGCAAATGGAAGGGCTTACCATGCTGGTGACTCCATGTCTCTGATGTGGGGTGTAGAACCCTGCAGGTGTGGGGGTCTGCCCTGCTGGCTCCAATCCTGCTTGTGTTCTGCATGGCCCTGGTTGGCAGAAGCAGAGCAAAGCTGAGAGCACCAAGGCTTTTGGGAGCACAGGCCAAGCAGTGTTTCAGCAAGGGGATTGGTTTTAACTGAGGAATTGCTTGCTGGTCATCACCCAAACAATGGCTCTGGTTGAGGAGGTCATTTAGAAGTAGATAGAAGGAGAAGGACAAATCTCAGTATGATGGGCTTGGCACCAACACACAGTTACCCAGGGCCTTTAGTCTCTTGGGATGATGGAAAAAGAAGAAAGCAGCAAGACAAAACTGGAACCAAATACAAAAGCTCCAATTACTACTAGAACAAGCTCACTTTTTTTTTAACTTTTATCAATCTCCAGCAATGTTTTGACCCATGTCACAGCAGCACAAGGGGGATGTGACTAGACCTAATTGGAAATCATATGTTGAAACGTTTTCTTAAATGAAAATTGGTTTACAATGAAATGGATTTTTTTTACCCCCCTACTTGAACATGCCCATTTTTGCTTACAAAAAAAAAAATCAATGACAGCTTTAAAAAATTAAAACATTTCTTCGAAAGTTTAATGTGGGAGGGGAAAAAAAAGGAAGAAAGAAAAGCCCTTCCCTGACGAATGTACCTATTTCATCAGATACAACCTATTAATGTTAGCTAGAAAGCTTTTACTTAGAGAGTTAAAAAAAAATAATCACTTCAGTGGCCTTTTTTTGCTGAGATCAAGAACAGTGTGCTTAATATCTGTTACAGCCTCTATCAGGAGGCTAAGTCCTGCCTTGGCAGGGAATGTAGTCAATCACCTAATAGGTCCTTCCCGCAGCAGAGCATCAGGCGGCCGTGGTGCTGCCAAGGCTAGGATGGCTGAAAACAAGGATGCTGGTGGTGCCAATCCATGGGTGCTGCAAAGAGCTGGCTGTGCTGGGGATCCTGCTGGGTGCTGCTCCTTCCCAGCACCACTCTTGCCCGTTGATTCCCCTCGAGGAGGACCAAGACCTAGTTTTGAAACCTGCTGCAGACAGGAGCACCTAACACTGAGATTTTCATGGAATCATAGAATCGACCAGGTTGGAAGAGACCTCCAACATCATCCAGTCCCAACCTATTGCCCAGTCCTGTCCAGTCAACTAGACCATGGCACTAAGTGCCTCATCCAGTCTTTTTCTGAACACCTCCAGGGACAGTGACTCCACCACCTCCCTGGGCAGCCCATTCCAATGGGAAATCACTCTCTCTGGGAAGAACTTCCTCCTAACATCCAGCCTAGACCTCCCCTGGCACAACTTGAGACTGTGTCCCCTTGTTCTATTGCTGGTTGCCTGGGAGAAGAGACCAACCACACCTGGCTACAGCCTCCCTTCAGGTAGTTGTAGACAGCAATGAGGTCACCCCTGAGCCTTCTCTTCTCCAGGCTAAACAACCCCAGCTCCCTCAGCCTCTCCTCACAGGGCTGTGCTCCAGGCCCCTCACCAGCTTTGTCACCCTACCTCAACATGTCTCTTGAATTGAGTAGCCCAGAACTGGACACAGGACTCAAGGTGTGGCCTGACCAGTGTCAAGTACAGGGGGAGAATAACCTCTCTTGTCCTACTGGCCACACTGTTCCTGATGCAGGCCAGGATGCCATGATCCCTTGGCCATCCTGCAGGTGCTTTGTGATGGCACTCAGGATGACCTGTTCCATGACCTTGCCTGGCACTGAGGTCAGGCTGACAGGTCTGCAATTTCCCTGTAAGATATTTATTCTTATCTGTTGCTCTGTGCCAGCCACCTGCTCACCACTTTTTGCAGACTTCTTCCTAAAATGTGTTTGTGGCTTCAGCCCAGGTTTGGTGTCTTGCACGGAATACATGGCAGAAACCTCCTCTCCTGACCTTAGTTTTCCCTCTGTGCATTGGTCCTCATCTCCCCAGGGAAGGAATGGTGTCTTTTGTATCTTGAGTGTCATTGAGCTCAGGACCAGGAGATAATTAGCAATGGAAAACAACACCCTGATTGTACTTTGGATGTCACTTACCATGAAATGGAAAGGAGTGGGGGCTGTGAGGAGTGCTCTTTCTCTACATTGATTTCACATCATGCAGCTCCCTAAGTAGTGTGCAGGTTTTGCTCACCAAGCTTTGATTCAGCTGATCAGCAGGATTTCCTGCTGCAGCGTGTCTTGGGGCTCTCGGAAATTAAAGGTATTATAAATTGAATTAATATATTATAACATGTATTTGCCAGCAGCTCCTGCCTAGCACAGGCCCCAGCACCCTCCACAGGGCATGCTGGCACCACTCCCAGTGCTTCCAGCATCTCCCTCCTTTCCTGAAAGGTCCACATCCACAGAGTGTGTTACAGTTACTCTGTGCTGAAGTGAGACTGCTGTTGGAATCCCATTTATTGTCTCTCTGCGCATTCCCTGGAGCATTTCTCTTCCAAGATATAGGCAAAACAAATGTCCTTTCCTTGAACAGCTCCTTGTCACTGCCACCAAACTGAAGGGTAGCCTGGGTAATGGGAAGGAATATTCTGACCTCCAGCTCTGTTCTTTTTTTTTTATGCCACTTGAACTTCTGCAGCACCTCCCTAGTGCACGTCATAACAAGACTAACTAGTGCACTAACTAGTTTGTGCAAGACTAGTGGCTTTTCTCTGTCCCTGCCAGCTGCTAGTCATTAGCAGCCAAAGGTTTGCTTTAAGGATGTCCAAATCTGAGGACTTCAGATCACGTTCTAATGTATTTAAAATTGCCTGGTGCTTGCAGTTGGTTTCCCTGTCCTCCAGAATGGTGGCTTCCAGGGAAGGTGTCACGCGTGGAAGCGGCATGTCTTTTCTAGCCCTGTATGTGGCCCTGATGTTGTGAAGTAACTAGTTCCCTTCCCATGGATGCAACCTGGTCTTGCAGGCAAAAGCACACATGACATGCTTTCTGTATGAATTTTAAAACCTGTTCCTAAACCTGCTTAGAGAAACCTTGGATTTCTGATAGACCACGATGCTCTGTAGGGGAGCTGCATAGCAATTAAAATGCTACCGTTGTTCTGTTTCAATTAAAGGTCCTCTTAATTGCCAAGTCTTCGAGGTTTTTAAACTAGCCTCTGGTGAAGGACTGCAGCAACGTGCAGAGATAGATTGTATTCACATGTCACCTCACACACCAGCAGCCATCAGACCAGCTACTCCACTGCAACCGCATCAGGCTATTACGGCTTGCTTCTTTATTTCTTTTGTCACTGGTGTTCATTATCAAAGAGTTCGGCTGTTGTTCAACAAAGCACTTAAGGCCTTGCTTCATTTGCAGTGAAATCAATTCCCTTTTGCGGTGCTGCAGCATGTCTACATTAAGGATTCGTGTAGAAAGCACACCAGATCACTGCTTCCCCCAGACTAGGCAAAATGGAAGTGATGCTCTACCTCCCAAATCACTGCAGAGAACAGGGCTGTGCACAGTCCACGTGAATCGTCTAAAATGTGCCTATTTCATTAAAATTGTTCTTATTCAAAGTTAGGATGAGCACTTCCAAATAGATGTATTTGTCTGGCTAAGGAACATTACAATACTGTGGTCTCGGAACTTAGGCTATTCCCTCTCTAACAGGAAAGAGGTGCCACCTTTCCACACCGGGGAGAAACACTGCTTAGTGCAAGGAGGGCAAAGGGGAGAAGATCCATGGATAAATTATGATGAGGTGCAGCAGTGACAGAGGCAATGCCTTGCTGCCCGTGCTGCTGTGGCTCCTGACAGTGGAACTGCCCTGGCACATCCCTCAGCAGCACATGAGGTCACCTCAGTCACTTCTGATCCCACAGCTGTTGCAGGGCCCTTTTCTGGTTGGAGCAGCTGCCTAAAACTGACCAGTGCCCAGTGGAGTGACACAATAGGGACTTTGAAGCTCTCTTTCATTTCAGTCACTGCCTTGGTGATACCTGTCAGCATCAACCTCCTACCCAGGGACATTTTGTCATCCATTATGAGGACGGATGGCCAGTTATCCACTGGATTCCTTCATCCCTTACATATCTCTCTCTTCTGGCAGTGGTTGTACCACAGATGTCAAACACTTCTGCTAAAAACATATAACCCCAGATTTCTTCAACTCAACTATGAAAGGGGACAGAGGAAAGCAGCAGCCTCCACTGGTGCTTTTAGTGGTGCCTCTATGCTACCATCTATCAGTGCTTCATTCTGAAAAGGGCCTGCATCTCTGGGGAACACACTCTGGGGAGAAAAAGATCTGTACTGGTCTGTGTGACTGGAGAAAAATTATTTCCACATGCACAGAGGTTATGGCCTGCCTGGGAAGGAGATATGGAAAGGAATCAGTGTGGAGATCCCTGCAGTTTACAGCACACAGAGAGAATTGGTGTGGGAGGAAGAGGAAGGAAGTTTGCAGAGATTAATTTGTGGAGGCTGATTTAAATAAATCCCATAGAAGAGTTTTCTCACAAGAAATGTATTTATTGGATCAAGAAAGCAATAAACTGAGCTGATGATCTTTACTGAGGCTTCTGTGCTAAGGAGGAGATGTGGTGACAACAGAGACAACCTCAGTGATGATTTGCTTTGGGTGAAGTGATGAAATTTTACATCCTTCTCAGATGCCCTGCCATTCAGCCACTTTCCTTGCTATAACAAAGGCTACTTGATGCAAACCACATTTTTTTCCACCAGCGTGTGCCGAAGCAGCCAGCACATTGTACGCACACAAAACAACAGCCAGGCTTTCGCGTGGCTTGAATTAGATGGATGACAGGAGCTACCAGGGGGAGTCAATTAAGCTGCAACCTTGGAGTCAAACTTGCAGATTTTATAACAGTGCCTAGTAAATAATGGGCACTTGTGCCTCTCCTTTCACTAAGAGGCACCAGCATATGTCTTTGAATGGGTTCTCCTGGTAATTGCACGGGGAGCATACACGTTTGGTCCTGTTGTCTACGATGAATAATGCATAGTGAGAAGAGGGAACTGAAAGCACCAAGCTGCTCGGTTTTAGATGGACTTTTTTATCATTGTTATTTAGATGTCACAGCCATTCTCCCAAAGAATTGTTCGTCACCTTTGTCCCTGCAAAAGTGTGCTTATTTGGGAGGAGGCAAACAAAAAATAAACCGCGGACTAAAGCTAATCTGCGATTATCCATGCAAATTGGCAGCTGAGATTCAGATGTGAAAATCTACCCCTGATAGAAATGACTAAGAGGATTTCTGCTGAATTTCAGTTTTCTCTTGACTCAATAATCCATGCTGGGGGCAAATCCTCCCATCTGGTCTTGTTTAGGTTAAGTAACATTAATAGTCTTAAGCTGAGGACGGCAGGAATCGGGATCCATTTTAAGCGCATGCTGCTGCTGACTGCCAACTCGCTGCTCGCAAAGTGGAAGCTTCACTTCTCCCCTTGGTGTTTCCCACGTTCACCTTAAATCAAAACGAGTAGTCAGCACAGCCAGCTGCTCTGCTTTCAACCTGCTGGGGTGTTTTTTCTGAAAACTCTTACTCAAAATGCAGAGTCGATTCACAGGCTGGGAAGCCTAAAGGCTAAGCAAGTTGCCCCAGGGAAAACACAAAGAACGTGTTTGCAAGCTGAGGTTTGGGTATCTCATAGGCACCAGAGGTCCAGCTGCGTCTGGACTGCACCCTCACAATACTAGCACACGACAGGAGCATCTTTCAGAGACGTTGCTGTGTCAGCTCTGTCCGACACCAGCAGCCGTGGTAGTGCAGATGCAGCGATGCCTCCCAGCCACATAGGCACTTTGGGCTGCCATTTCCAAGGAAAATTCGGTTTCAAATCTGGCTTGCACTGACAGCTTTCACTGTGCACTGACTTGCATCCTACCTAATATGAGAGTTACCCCCAGCAGTAGTGGTTAAACTTGTGCAAATGCATTTGAAGCAGCTGAGGCAGTGTCAGGTCTCATGTATCCAGCGTGCAGTCATTTGTCCATTGTAACTACCTTTAACTGCATCCTTATAGATTGTGCAATACACACTACTTGCTTCCATTCAGTTAAGCTAAAGTAGATTGTTACTTGTTAATACAAAGAGCGGTTTTGTTTGGTAGTTTTGTTGTTGTTGTTGGGGGGTGTTTGGGATTTTTCATTTTGTTTTGGGTTTGGGCTGGGTTGGGTATTTTTTTCTGCAACATATCTGCTTGAATCTCTTTGAGGATGCTAGACAAGTGCGTGTTGAGGTGCAGCTTCTGGCAGGATTTCATCCGGGGTTTAGGAGGAATACAACACCAACAGCTATGTCTCCTTAAACATTGCTCTTGATAGCTCAGCATGCAGGGGTGCTGGACCAGAACCACCTGTTCTGTCACTTGTGAAAGCACTAGGGAGGCTGTGCAGCTTTTGGTACAGGCAGAGGATAGTTCTGTAAATACGTGCCCAGAGAAGGGCGATGAGGCTGGTGAGAGGCCTTGAGCACAGCCCTACGAGGAGAGGCTGAGGGAGCTGGGATTGTTTAGCCTGGAGAAGAGGAGGCTCAGGGGTGACCTTATTGCTGTCTACAACTACCTGAAGGGTGGTTGTGGCCAGGAGGAGGTTGCTCTCTTCTCTCAGGTGGCCAGCGCCAGAACGAGAGGACACAGCCTCAGGCTGCGCCAGGGGAAATTTAGGCTTGAGGTGAGGAGAAAGTTCTTCACTGAGAGAGTCATTGGACACTGGAATGGGCTGCCCGGGGAGGTGGTGGAGTTGCTGTCCCTGGAGCTGTTCAAGGCAGGATTGGACGTGGCACTTGGTGCCATGGTCTAGCCTTGAGCTCTGTGGTAAAGGGTTGGACTTGATGATCTGTGACGTCTCTTCCAACTCTGATGATACTGTGTGATACTGTGATACTGTGATACTTCTTATTCCAGGGCCTAGTGACAGGCTGTGGAGGGAGGGAGAGATGCTTACACCAAACACCACCCAAGCACTCAAGCAGGATGACCACAGGGCAGGGTGAGCTGTCCTGGTGTGGGACCAGGACCAAAGGCCAAAGCAGCCTCCCCATATCACCACCAGAACACCTTGGATGCCCATCCCAGCTATGCAGCATCGAGGCTGGACAGGAGGGAAACAGATATTTTCTTGTATTTTTCAAGAAGGGTTGAGTCTGCTTGCTTTTAAATTCATTAAAATCCCAGCTATTTGGACACATTCCAGGTCTGAGTGAAAAATGAGGGGGCTGGAAAGGATTATGTGAAAAAGTTGTCAACATATTCCTCTTCCCACACTCTGCTCTTCCTCTGAAGTGCCCCCCAAACTCAAAAAAATGTCAATCACTAATAATTAGCCCATCAGACACAAGCAAGGAAATTTAGGCCTGGGAGCCACCACATTCCTCCCCCAAACATTGCCACGGCATGCTGTGAAGCCAGCGGGTACCACTGCCAGCCTCAAAGCCTCGCTGGGAGCGTGGGAGGATTTGGATGCATCCACAGCCTCCATGCCAGCTCTGGGCCCTAAGCAGCCTTGGCAGCAGCAGCTGTTTCTTCAGGTGCTTGTGGCCCACGGGGACGCAGAGGCTGCAGGGCAGTGCAGACTTGCCTCAGGGGCCCAAGCTTCCACGAGGGGGACCCCCACCAGTGGCCTTGTGGCCGGCAGCTAGAGGAGGGCAGCAGCCCCCTGCACTGCAGCTTGCCCCACTGCATGCCCACGAAAGGCAGGGAATGTGGTTCAGCAGCCAACATTAGCATCCGGGGAAAGCTACATTCAGGAAATGTCTTGCTTGGACAACCTGGAAATGTCAGGAGTGCATCTCCCCTGCTCTCACAAGCACAGCTGTTGATGTGCCAGCCTTTCTTAATCCCACAGAACAGCCAGTTTTCAGGAAAAGCTTAGAAAGAGCTGCCAAGTATTGTGCCAAAGACATTCGGGAGTGAAAGAGCATTTCTGCCCCCTTGCTGGCAAGTGCAGACCACTTGTTATTAATCACACGTTGGTGGTGCCTGGCTGCAGTACAGGGTTTTTTTTTTCTCTAAAGAAATTACCCTGAACTAATGAATGCCACTGAGCTAGAGTGTTGCAGAGCCCTGATTGCATCCAGGAAAGCATCCCTGGGTGGAGGGGGTCTGCACTGCCAGAGAGAGTGGAGGCATCATGGCTTCAAAGTCTGCTTGGTGTGTTTAAACATTTAGATGCCTGGGAGAAATGTTTTTTTTTTTTTCTGTAGAAAAATGGCCACGTTATTGTCCTCATTAGATTTATGAACATACAAAAAGAGCTTTGCATATAGGTTCAGGTCTTACAACGGTCACCTTTTACCTGGCAGTAAACAGGCAAAATGCCTTTAGTCTTCCTCCATCATGGTGGGATTTCGCAGGACTTTGGACTCTAGTGGTAACTCTTGCTCATATCTGGTGCTTGCATTGCTCTGCTGCAAGGGCAGCTGGGGGTTCCAGCTTCTGCTGGATGTAAATAGCTAAAACCACCCTGTTTTCCAAACAAAAGCCAGCTTGCACACACGTGAGCACATCCTCGCAGACAGCCACACCACAAATGATGCAAGGGATTCTGGAAGTGCATCAGAGCCCCAGAGGGAGCTGCTGGTGACTGATGCTCCTGGAGGCTGTCATCTCCAGCTCTCTGCAATAGCAAGGCATTGTGGTCAGATCACTGTGATTGGGCCAGGGATGTCACAAAACCAGGACAAGCAGTGTAGCTAGTAGAAAAACCTGTATGTTTCACTTCAAGGACTCAGAGAAGGTTTTCATGAGATTTTAATTATCCTGTGTTTTAATTATTGATGATTGGTCCCCCCAGCAAAGCAGGATTGCCAAAAAGGGGGTTTCAGGACAAAGTAAAGCCTGTCTGCATCTCTCCAGTAGTCAATTGCTCGAGGCACATTTGGTAGGGATGGTCCCTGTGCAATAAAATGCAGGCAGTGTTGAAAGAAGCTCGGTTCATTAGCAAACACACTGCAAGCCGCAGTCCATGAGGAGGGTGCCTTTAGCCTTGAGTGTATTTCCCATCTCCTAGGACTGTTGGTCACCAATATTCAGAGGCAAAGGTTGCTGCTTCTGACACCCAGCCAGCAGCAACTTCCCTTTTGCAAAAATTGGGCTATCTGAGTGCCATCACTGGCACACAGACCTTCCTCACCTCTCTCTCCTGCTGCTTCCCACTGCTCTCCTGGGATGTCTTCCTTCCTGCCTGTCCCCCAGCACCCCCCACAGGCTGGCACAAGGACATCAGCCCAGGTTGCCCACATGTGCATCCTGAGGGAAAGGCAAAATGGTCCATAGCACACAGAGGTGCCATTGGTACTTGTCCCTCTAGGTGACCGAGGCTATCTCTGCCTCATCCCCAGGGACACTGCCAGGGTTGTGCTGGGAACTGTTGGAGGGGTCAGGCACTATGTGAAGCTACACTCCTGCACCCAGGGTGCTGCCCAGAGCAGAAAGGAGCAGTTGTGCATCTGTGTCTGGCATTAAGTGCTCAGGATGGACAGATGGGCAGCTGCTGCATCTCAAAATCTCCTTGTCCTGCAGACAGTAAAGGCAGTCAGGGGGCTTGTGCTCTGGCAAGGGCAGAATGGCAAACTCATTATACAGCAAACAGCCCATTTTGGCCATCACATGGAAAGGTGGGAAAGAGGGAAGAAGGTGAAACGGTGATTTGTTTATTCCCACTCCCCCCAGACACTTCTGTCTCCCCCATCTTCTATGGCCTGTGCTGCCTAGTGGGGTCTGCACTGCTAGGTTACATCCTGCACTCAGAGTGCTGAGCCACCACCCTGCCCTGCAGCTGAGGCCCACAAACAGAGAGGCACACACTTTGGTTTAGCAGCATGAGGAGTCCCACTGGTGCTAATTATAACTCCTGGGATTTATCAACAATCAGCTCAGCATGGACTGCACAGCACAAGCTGTTATTGTCAGCTAGGCTGGTAATAATGCTGGCTACCCATTTCCCCCAGCATTTCCCGTTATAAAACCTCTCTTTTGGTTACTCACAGCATTGCCAAACTCTTAACCATTTAAAAAGAAAGTCTCCATCCTGAAAATCTGCCTCCAAGGTTGTTGTTTTGTTTTGTTTTTGTGTCTGGAAAGATTTCATTCAGCCAAAGAGAAAGAAACTGTTTTGCTCATGGAAAGTGCACTCTAGGCACAGGCAGCTCTGGGGTTTCCCTGGTTTGGCTTTGCTGACTGGATGCTTTGCCAATGTGTTTTTTAGTGTAGGTAGCCCATGTAACTCACTGCTGAGCAACCTCAGGAATCAGAGGGACTTTGTTTTGTGCCCTGACAGGGCAGGAGGTAGTCACAGCATCATGTCGCCATGGCTTCTGCCTTGGTGCTTCTCTCTGGGGCAGACAGCACATGAGGTTTGCTGCTATCAACTACCATAATGCCTGTCTGCTTTTCTCCAGCATAATCTGTCCTGAGAGAAACTCAGCCCTGCAGTCCAGTGTGTCTTGCCTGGCTCTATAGCCACTGCTAACACTGGAGAAAGTGCTGTAAGGGTACTGCCTCTGTAAGAGGCATGTGAGTGCCATAGGAGTCATCCCGCAAAGCCCAGTGGTGTCAAGGCAGAGTGGCTCCAGCCTGGGGATCCTTGGAGGTCCCTGGGTGATGGGACCAACTGGATGACGAGGATGAGAGGAGCTTGGGCAGGGAGGGTGGGATGAGCATCACCAAGAGAATTGCCTCCCCTGAAAGAAATCCATGAGGAAAAGGAGTGTTTGGGCTGAGCAGAGATAAAGGGCAGCACATTTCTCAACACCACATCATCTCCAAAGGAGCACAGAGGTGAAAAAGCAGAGAAATCTGGGAAAGAATGTGGAAGAGATGATGGGGGAGAGCTAGCAAGGAATGAAGGACAAGGTGGAGGCATAGGGCTGGCAGGGTGATTAGCACCAGATGGCAGGTATCAATTATTTACCATTTATGTACAATAAAAAAATACACTTTAACGATGGGAAGAGCACAAAACAAGCTCAATAGCAATTCAAAAGCATATGGAAATAAAATGTGGCAATTTAAGGGGTTGTAATAAATGTGCATCGTTGGTTGTAATGCCCCTCCAAGAATTACAAATGTTAGGCCTTAGTGAATTACACCTAAAAATAAAAGTAACATAAAAAAGAAATTAGGTACACAAATAACTTTACATACAGGCATTTATAAAGGAAAATCTATTTGCAGCAGCTAATTAGAAAAAGAGCTCTAATGAGCCTCACTTTTCTTTACCTTAGAGACAAGGCTGAAATGTTAAACGTGAATATAGGTAGGGAGGGTGCCATTAAAAACTCAACTTCCTTAACTTTCCAGTGATTTCTGAAATGATACATCTCTTTTCCAGAGGCAGGAGCTGAAACTGTGGTGCTGTTAAAGCTCCTCTGTGTCTGGAGAGGCCATCTGGACCTCTCTGCGGATGCCTGGATGCTGGCACCACCTTCCTTTAGTACTACCACTATTACTCAGTCACTGTATCAATAGATTAATGTTGACTGGTAGGGAATGAAGTGACTAACTTAAACTTGGAAACTGCAATTCGTGGTGAAGATCTTGCATAGATGCAAATGGGTTTTTTTTTTGGTTGAGGTTGGGAGAATGATCTTACTGCAGTGAGCAGTGCCAGTGCCACACGAGTACTTAGGTAAAGCAGCATGTCAGGAGCAAATCAAGGGGGTGCAAACAGACTGTTCATTTTTAGTGGATTAGAAATTGCCCATCAAAATGCCACTGAACTCACAATTTCCCACATAGCATTTGCTTTTCACTGAACAGTGCTTGAGAGGCTGAGGGAGCTGGGGTTGTTTAGCCTGGAGAAGAGGAGGCTCAGGGGTGACCTCATTGCTGTCTACAAGTACCTGAAGGGAGGCTGTAGCCAGGTGGGGGTTGGCCTCTTCTCCCAGGCAACCAGCAATAGAACAAGGGGACACAGTCTCAAGTTGTGCTGGGGTATGCACAGGCTGGATGTTAGGAGGAAGTTCTTCCCAGAAAGAGTGATTGGCATTGGAATGGGCTGCCCAGGGAGGTGGTGGAGGCACCGTCCCTGGAGCTGTTCAAGAAAAGCCTGGATGAGGCACTTAGTGCCATGGTCTAGTTGACTGGCTAGGGCTGGGTGCTAGGTTGGACTGGATGATCTTGGAGGTCTCTTCCAACCTGGTTGATTCTATGATTCAAATCAGTGGTGAGTTTTGCTTTGCTCCCTCCACCCCAGATTATTTGGAATGACTTTGAAGTTCTCCACGAATGACATTTCATTGGGCAGAGGCCTGGGGAAGATTTGATCTCCACTTAAATTGCATTTTCCTCCTTCCTTTGCTAAGGACCACTGGGAGAAATGGGAGCAATTGCCAAAAGGGGACAACCTCACGCCCTGCTTTTCCACATGGAGCAGGAGATGTTCCACAGAAGCTATGGGCAGCAATGCTGATGGGCAGGGAAGCGGGCAGGGCAATGGACAGGTTAGCTGCTCTCAGACAGGGGAAGCCTTGGCAGGCCAAGTGGCAGTGTGGCCAAACACCAGTGTGGGCCACAATCTGGGCACAGGGATGGAGCAGGCAGACGCTGCTTGCTCCGAAGTTCTCACATTCTCCTCACATGCTGCTGTCACTTCCATATTTTTAAATATTTAATCTTTGCAGCCCAGTTGCCATGGGAACCTTCACACAGAAATCTGGACTTTGGCTTAATCAGAAGGGTTCTTCCCATGGCTAGTCACTAGCTGGATTTTCCCCTGATGTGGTGCCAGCACAGCATTGTCCCTTGCCAAAGGGGTTACCTCTGCCCTGCTCATTCCCAGTAGAATTTTACTATCAGCCTCTGATGCAGTGTCACTGCAGTCTTGGGAAATCCCCTCCCTAACACTCACATAATTCCTACTGGATGTCATGGGGTGCCTCAAAGTACTTATTGTAGGAGGAAAAAAACCTCTTTTCCATGAACAGTCTAGGAAATGGCTGTGACACCTGGTCAAACACCAGGGACCAGCCCTGAACACACCCTCCGTGATGCTGCTGGGCTTTTAGCACTTAGTGAGAGAGCTGAGGTCACAAGCTGCCTTTTGCCTGTCAAGAGGTAAAGGGCTCTGAATTCTCATTGTGAGTTGAAGGAAACCATTCCCTTACTCATTTCAACACCTCTGCAAGTAGCAGGGACTCAGGCTGAGCATACAGAATAAAACACACAGGTTATCAGCAGGGCTCAGCCCCTTTAAATGGCATATGGACACACCAGTGTGAGAAAAGACATGTCCACTTATGGATTTTGTAGTCCTTTCACAGACCACCTTTTTTGTCTTGCTTTACTTTCTGGTTTGTGGCGTTAAGTCCTCAGCATGCTGTGGAACATGAGCAGCCCTGTCTCGTGCACACTGGCAAAGAGAGGCTTCCTTCTCCACTCCAACAGACTCTGGCTCCTACATGACTCCCACAATTCACCCTCCAGCCAAGCTACTGGAAACCACAGTCTGACCAAAGTACAAACTTCTCATCCTGCATAGCTGTCCCAGTTACTCCCTAAAAGGTTCATCAGCTGCAGAAGGTGCCCAAGAAACACAGCAGTGACTGCATCTAGTCTACCAGAAGCCTGAGGAGTGGTCATGGGGCAGAAACCATGTTACACCAAGTGTTTTACTGCTTGTAGTGACTGGGGCACATGTTAGCCAGGCTATTTTTACAGCCTCACGCAGAGGCTGTGCTTGGCATGAAGGGTTTTACATTTCTAAACCTTAACTGGGAAGTGGCTCTCAGGCTGCTTTCTCAGCCACTTTCCTCTCCTGTCACCCAAAGAAGGCAAGGTGTGACTGGTACCCTATGCCCTGGACACCTGCCAGATGCAGGGAGGATAGGGCTCCCTCTGCACAGCCAGCACTGCTCCTTCCCTCTCTTTTATTTTTAGACTTCTCCTCCCACTCTTGTTTAAACATATTACCTAGATCCATAATATTTGCCAGATGGGGGTAGTAATGCTGGCTCCCAAGGTGCCTGCGGCGTTTATACAAGATCAGGCAATGGAAGGAAACCATTCTCAGCAATTATGTGAAGGATGATGGTGAGCCAAAAAGAAAAATATATGCAAAAGGTGTGCTCTCCTGCCAACAAATTAGGGCTAAATTACAGAGTCTGGGAGCCTTCAAATAAGTTAAACGTTACATTACAAATTTAGTTTCAATTAACAAATTAAATAGTAAAATGAGCTCACTACCTAGCAGCTATCACCTGATAGAAGGCATCTTGCAGTGATGACCTTTTCCTCCTGTCAACAAATGACACACTTTCTTAAAAAATTCATTAAACCAATTTCCTCAGCGCTCACAGACAGAGCCCCCCTGTGCTCTGAGCTCACCCAGGGGTGGGGGCTGGCCAGCAGTGAGTGGAAGCCATACAAGCCTCTCCCAGGTTCTGTGCAGCCCTTCATGAACCTTGTCAGGTGCCAGTTATTCTACTTGCCTACCAGGGCCAAGTCCCAGCTGTGCTCAGCTCCACTCTGGCAGCTTGCAGGCACCCCAGCTGTAGGGAGTGGAGCTGGGGCGTGAGGCATCCCCTCTTGCAGTGCCTGCAGGGTGGGTGCCGTGGCTACCAGGAGCAGGTCTGCCTCGCTGTGTCCCCTCCAACAGTGTTTCAGCAAACAACCCACTGCCGATTGCCCTTTTTTATTACTTTACAGCACAGTTTTTCCTCAAATTTTATAGCATTTCATTAAAGCCGCCAGAAGGTGATACTGCCCCCTTTCCAGAAGTGAAATAAATTCAAGTTTTATCGCTTCTGGAAATGCTGGAACAGCTGTCAGGACATTTGATGGATTTTCTCAATTACAGGACTTGTGGAGCATTTTATACTTACATCCGCGCCGAAGCCTAATATACTCTACTGGATGTGTGTTCCCCCTGCCCGCCCCTTATCTCTTTGCATCTCCCACCCTAATAATGGTCAACTTGATATTTTTCTCTTAATTCCCTTTTTTACTGTAATCTTGTTCCCTCCCCAGTAATCATCTAGCATTGTCCTTCTTCATTGCCCAGTAATGCCTAACTTTTCTGTAGAAGCAGGGAATGACACCAGAACTGGTGAGTGCCCCCATGGCAGCCTCATCAAAGAGCATCCCCTCCATCCTGGCATCTCTCAGGCTGCAGCAGCTGGGGAGAGAGGCAGATGAGTAAGGAAAACTGCCCTGTGCTGTGCCTTCTGGGCACAGATTCCTTGGACATAAATCCCCTCTCTGCCTCCGTCTTTAGCTTCCCAGTGCAGAGGTCCACATAAGGCAGTCTGCAGCCATCTCCGTTTTCTCCTACAGATGCCCCTGACAGATAAACGCTCATTTCCTGGTGCTCCCAAGGGAGCCCTTCTCGTCTGGGCTGCTCGGGAGACTTGTTTTCCAAGTGGCCTGTATGAAATAATTTCTTAGACTCCTCCTCCACCCCGTCGTGTACCTGAGAGGTTGTGTTGGCTGACTTGCCATCGGGAACACATCCTCTATCGATGCAGGTATTTCTCCACATAGTGCCTTTCCACAAGGATGCTCAACTGAGGCCCAGGTATGGAGGGAAGGATGTATTTTGCAACGGTGATATTATCTTAGCTCACCAATAAAATGCATGAGGATGTCCTTCATTCTGGCTGTAATCCAAAGAGGCAGCTGAGGGTCTGCAGTTCCCCAGGACAGTGAGGTTCGGATGGGAATCTCCACTCAGAAGCAGACACACCCTCCCTGCAAAGTGGGGAGAAAGCTGAGGGTGGCAGAGTCGAGCACTGTTGAAAGGCTGCTGCTGCCTTGTGCCACTTAAAATCAGCATTTAAAATCGATGTCTGCTTCTGAGACACAGGGAGAGGAAACCCTGCAGAAGCAAGTGCCCCGACAATGCATCTAGTGCTACAAAGAGTTTCGATGGTGGAAGGAAGCAGACGTGTATTTTGAGAGCTGGGTCATTTGACCCAAAACTCCATCTCTTTGAGAAAAAGGGGGGCATCCGGGGGGCAGGAGGAGCTGTCTGCTTCTTGTAGGAGCAGGAGTAAAACAGAGTTGAGATGAAGGCATAACCCACCCGGGGAGGCCCTGCATTTGTACCTCCTTGTTGTCAAAATTAGGCACCACCTGGGTTTCCCACCTATTCTCCCTACCCAACAACCAGCAACAGAACAAAGGGACACAGTCTCAAGTTGTGCCAGAGGAGGTATAGGCTGGATGTTAGGAGGAAGTTCTTGCCAAAGAGAGTGATTGGCAATGGAATGGGCTGCCCAGGGAGGTGGTGGAGTCACCGTCCCTGGAGGTGTTCAAGAAAAGCCTGGATGAGGCACTTAGTGCCATGGTCTAGTTGATTGGATAGGGATGGGTGCTAGGTTGGACTGGATGATCTTGGAGGTCTCTTCCAACCTGGTTGATTCTATGATTCTATACCCACCTTGTGAGAACTGACAGAGAATTCTGAAGGAGTGGCTTCAGGCAGAATGCCACAGATCTTCAGCAAATTTCCACAACCCAAGGTGTGATCCAAGATTTATTCAAATTGGAACAATTAAGGCAATTAAAGGCAAAGAAGTGCTTTGGGAAAGGGGAGAAACTACTACCAAACAGAATTGCTGTTACAGTCTATCAAACTGACACAAAAAAGAAGGTTAAAAAGCTGATTTACTTTAAAAAAAAATAAAGAAGAAGAAGAAAAAAAAAGTCTAGCATTCCCTAAAATAGATAACAGACCCCGCTGAGAAAATCACTCCACACATAAAAGAAAAGCAAAGGTGATTATATATAACAAAACTAATCTTCTCTATTGCTTTAATCACCTCAGACCATTTCACCTGCTTATTTGGAAACTGTTAACTTGAGGTAAAAATTATGTGAGAATGTCCTCATTTTCAGAGCTGTGCTGGAATGGGCTTGCTTTCCTAAGCATCCCTCCCCTGGGGTCTTTAACAACAGCCATTGCTCTGCAAGATAAATGTTTGCTTAAGACTATTCTATAGTTAATACATATATTCATGACTTGAGTGCAATGCAGTGAAATGAGAGGGTGCTGGGAAGCTGCAAGTGACCTCTCAGGGTCATGGCAGGAATCTGCCTCTCCTACCACTGCTGACAGCCAGCGGTACGTTTTGCACACATTTTGGGGAGCATACCACGGGGACCTGGTGGAGGGTCAAGGCACAAGGTGCACAAAGGCAGCCTTGCACGTTTTCTTTCCAAAATCCTAGCTCACAAGGTCAGGATGGAGCTTACCTGGGGCTGTTCACAGAGACAGCGATGTGAGCACCAGTGAGATGAGCAAGAGTAAGGATGACTCTTTTCACTGGGTGCCTTCCACCCTGCCAGCTCTGAGAGCTCCTTTCATGTCAAAGCTGCCATCACTGGGATGCTGCAGCTGGTCAGCAGCTCACGCCCACACCCTGTAGAAGGTCAGCAGCAGAGAGGGAGAAAATTGTATACTGTGAATATAAAGAGGCTTTCAGTTGGCAGAGTGGACTTTACTGGCAGGGTGCAGTTAGCAGGGGTGGGTCTGCTGGAGCGGTGCGTGCACCACATGTGTGTGATTTACAACAGTGCCCAAGTGAGCACACGGCCCACAGCTGGCCCTCCTGCCCACCAGACCAACACACAGCCTATAAGCAGCCACAGCATGGGCCATGCAGTCCTCACAGCCCAGGAGCTGCAGGCTCACTGCTGTGTTCCAGGGGATGGAAGGTGCAAGTGAGGTGAGCTGGAAACAGCCCCAGCTTTCAGTTCGGCCAAGTTTAGCAGCAACCACCACCTCTCCATTACCAGCCAAGTGGGAGAGCCTTGCCAGGCTGCAGGGACCTTAACAACCTCCATCCACAAAGATGAATGTATTTGCCCTCTGCCATATGTGCATTGTTATCTCAGTATTAATTGTATTAGATACCGAGATGCAACATTTCTTCTACTAAATCAGACATAGTTCATTAAGCACCAATTTTTTGTTTGCCCAAGCTGTAGCTTGTGAGTTTTTAGATGGTTTATTTTTATATATCACAACTTTGATTCGAAGGTCACTGAAAGTCACTGAAATCCACAGGAACCCACCAATGTGGGAGGTTTTGTGTCAGAGCTACAGCAAGGAAATAAACACATGGAGAAGAGGCTTTCAAGCAGCAGCAGCAGCAGCCTGGGCTGGCACTGGATGCCGCTGCTGGCACTGGCAGCTCCATATTGCAGCAGTAAATTCTTGCAGATATCCATAATTCACCCCGAATGCCTCGTTCATTTGTCTTACAAATGCAGTTTCACCATGATTTCCAAATTCAGGGGTGGCATGAGTGATACTTGTTATCCTGGGATGTCAGCAAGGACAAGTAAAAAAAAAAAATCCCTCTTCCTGGTACACAAATTGGTTTAGGTAGGAAATAAGTGCACTGCCCTCTTGCAGACACTAATAACCTCCAAAACCCAGAGCGCTCAGAAGAGGGGAAGACATTGAGCCCAGGTGCACAGAGGGAGTGGGAGGATGCTAAGCATCCTCCTCCTAGCCATAAATCTCCAAAATTGAATTAGATCATCTGAAATTGAGGGACAAAAAGCCAGTTATAGATCCATTTTGCAACACCAGTCGACATGGCTTCCATTTGTGACTCGCTGAGTGACATTACTTATCTTGAGTGCTTCTCTGACAATATAGGCACTTAATGTGAAGATGTGTAAAATTACAGCAAAATGAATGAAACCTAAGAAATTATGTAATGTTTAGAGGGCTGCACACTAGTTGTTTGGTTTGGGTTTTTTTTTTGGGGGGGGGGGGGGGAGAGGGGTGGTTTTTTGAGGCCTCCTTTCAATTTCTGCTTTCTAAATAATGATCTGGGTAATGTGTCAGCTGACAGTGCCTTCCCAGGGCAACTGGCTTCTCATCTCTTGATGCATTTGAGCAACTTGAAACTAATACCCTCATGCACTGAACGGTAAATAGACCTTCATGGTGATGAGGCAAATCCTGTGGCACTTAAAAGCAAGCTATGCTGAAGTGTCCCATGTATCTCCATCTTCAAAGTGCAACACACTTATGGAAATTGCAGATGCTGTGGTGTTATTTGTCTGGAAGGAGACATTACAGATGACATATGAACTTGATGTCTCAAATAGATGAGGTCTGTGAGAGGATTAAGGAAACATCTATAAATTAAGATGCAGAATAAAGTTCCTGCTGTCTTCCTTGGCCTCTGTCTCATTGGCTTGAGAGTCAAGTGCTTGCAACTGCATAGCTGGCAGATCACCAAGCATCCCTCCCTTGCCTACTGCTATAAAGTGGGTAGATCTCATGCCATGATCCTACTTTGATAGAGCAGGCAAAACCACAGCTCCCAGAGCTCTTGGCAGTGACCCCACCCCGGTCACCTGTGGCCAGCCCCTCATCAATCAGCCCCCGTGAGCAAAGTGCAAATCACATATTTGCACTGATTTTTTCCTCTTTACCTACTTGTGCACTGCAAAATTTGTGTAGTGCCTGTTTCTGAAAACCATAGGAGGTAACATGGAGATGTCACTCTGGCTGGGAATGCAGGCCAGCAGGCAGCTTGTGGACCTGGGGGTACAGCTCATGGTCCCTACTCCATATGGGGGACCCCTAGAAAAGGCAATCACCTCAGTTCAAGATCCACACTGAGATTTCTCGTTTTCTTTGGTGTTCTTTGTACATGAAATAGGGTTAAATACAAGGGGGGAAATATCCATCTTTCTCTGCACTGACCCCAGGAGCAATGTAATTAAACCCATATCACAGCCCCATTTGGACTCGGCAGAAACCTCTCTTGCAGCTGCACTTCCCAAGGAGACAAAATGTGATAAGAGAAACCAAATTCCTGCTGCCATCTTCAGTTCCGCCCTGATAATGCATGTACAGAGGGGCTGCACAGGGCTAGCTGTGCTGAGGTAACCCACACTCCCCCCCAGACCTCCTGTAGGCAGACTCCATCCTGGCTGCACCTGGGAAGAACACCTAGTGCTGTGCCAGGATTGGGAGCTGGCTGCCAGGCAGACGCTACACCAAAATCAGCACCCAAAAAATAAGCATCCAAGTTCCAAGAATGTTGTCTGATGCTTCCAAAGTATTCACAGTGACAGAGCAAATAGAAAAGCATCAAAATGGTTTTGGTTTTGTTGCATTGGATATGGGGGGATTATTTTTCAGAAAAGGTGAAATGATTTTCAAGCCACGAGGCTTGGCTGTACCAGCCAAGTGATCGGGACTGATCTGAATTACATCTTTTCCCCTGACTTGGTCAGCAAATGCACTGTTTATAAGACTCCAGAGACTATGGCAAGAGGAAACATATAGTAAGAAATGAATCTTTTCTTTATGACCACAAATCTAGGTGGATAAGGTCAAAGGTAGCAAAGCAAATAAAGGGAATGGAGATTACCTGGTCTGACCCAAGCTTACAGCAGATGTCATTGCTGGTACCCAGGTTTGTTGAACCAATGTCAGCCAGCACTGTCCCCTCAGGGCAGTACTGTCCACACAGATTTTTGGGAAGGAGCAAGAGGTGAAAGATTAAGAGGTGAAGGAGATGACTGATTCTGTTCTTAAGGCCTCATCTTTCCTGACTTCTGCAGAAGCAGGGCAGCAGGCACCCAGCTGAGACCAAGCCCCTGAAAGCAGACCTGGAGTGCTCAGGCTGCACCAGCAGCACGAGTCACCTCACAGAAGCAAGCTGCAAGCCATTTTCCTTTTTGTCAGCACAGTCTGCTTCACAGGAACAAGGAAAACCTCCAAATCTGGCACATAAAAAAGACATCAAGCAAAGACACAAAAGTATTTCCATTTGTTTCATTGCAGATAACGGGTGGCAGCTACCATTTCAGGATCAAGTCTTGCTGTGCTGAAGACCTTCAGCTGACACATCACCAGTCATTTACGATCTGCCATTAAACATATACAGTCATTATATCTCTTTTCTCTGCTAGTTGCAGCCTCAGGACTTTTTGCTTAGGCTGCACATAAATTCTTGTTTGGAAGATTTAAAAGGAGGAAAAAACCCAAGAATCTTAGTCTCCCAGAAGGTGTCTCACAGGGAGGGAGATCGTGCTGGTGTCCCAGCAGGGCAGCAGCCCCATCCTGTGCAGCACTGGGCAGGTCATGTTCATGCAGGCGTTTCATGGGGGAGCAAGGAAATGTGGCCTGGCACACAGCGTGCAGCAGGAAGATGTGCCTTCCACTGCCCCTCAGACTTCTCTGCCCCAGAATAGGGGTGGGTGTAGGAGGACTGAGAGGCATGGAGTCCTGCATCTTCTTAGGATGTGTCTTTCTGTGGTGAGTTGACCCTTGTTGAACACTAGATACCCACCAAGCCAGTCTGTTACTCCCCTGCTCAGATGGACAGAGAGAGAAAATCATGATGAAAGGCTCATGAGTGTAGATAGGTACAGGAAGATCACTCACCAGTACTGTCACAGGAAAACCAGGCTTGACTCTGGGAAATTCATTTAATTTAATGGCAACCAAATCAGAGGAGAGTGATGAGAAATAAACCCAAACCTTGCAACATCTTCCCTTACTCCTCCCTTTCATCTTAAGATCAAGTTCACTCCCACTTTCCCTACTTCCTTCCCACAAGCAATGCAAGCAGGTGGGGAATGGGAATTGCAGTCAGTTCTCTGCTGCTCCTTCCTTCTCAGGGGGAAGACTTCTCAGTCTCCACCACTCCAGTGCCGAGTCCCTCCCACAGGAGACAATTGTCTGCATGCTTGTCCAACATGGGTCATTCCCACAGTCTGTACTTCTTCACAAATAGCTCCAGTGGGGTCCATTCCCACACAGTGCAGTCCTTCATGAATAGGCTGGTCCAGGGTCACAAGTCCTGCTAGCAAATCTGCTCCAGCATGGGCCTGTCTCTGCATGGTCTTGTCTCCCCATGGGTCCATGAGTCTTGCCAGAAACCTGCTCCAGCACTGGATTCTCATGAGGTCACAGCCTTCTTCAGGCATCCACCTTCTTTGGTGTGGGGCTCTCCATGGACTGCAGGCGGATATCTGCTCCACTGTTAACCTCCATGAGCTGGAGAGGAACAGCCTGCCTTGCCATGGTCTTCACCATGGGTACAAGGATATCTCTGCTCTGGCACTTGAAGCACCTCCTTCTTAACTGACCTTGGTGTGTGAAGAGCTGTTTTTCTCACATATTCTCATTCCTCTCTCCTGGCTGCTGTTGCACAGCAGGTTTTTCTCATCTTCTAAATATGTTATTCCAGAGGCACTGCCACCATTGCTGATGGGCTCAGCTTTGGTGGCAGTAAGTCTATCTTGGAGTCAGCTGGCAATGACTCTGTTGGACACAGGGGAAGCTTCTAGAGGTTTCTCACAGAAGCCACCACTGCAGCCAGTATGGGACCAAAACCTTCCCATGCAAACCAACTCCTGACCTCCCAAAGCAAGATTAGATCTGTAGGGAAAGCTGCTGACTCTGGCATACCTGCTGCTTTTGGACCTGTTGAACCAGCAGATGAAGGAATCTTGGGACCACTGGTGTCCCACAGATCACTTGGCAGCCACCTCTGCCCCACACTGCATGGCAGCATGCAGAAGGACCTGGCTCAAAGTCTGTCTCTTTTTTTCTAACCACGTTCTTTGCTTAGATCAGAAGTATCACCTCTCCCTACTAACTTTTCATCACTCGAGATACTTCCCCATAGAGATGACATGAGAGGAATGATGGGGAAAGAAAAGACCAAAGAACATTATTATCCAAATTTTGGGCAGCTGAGCTATCATTCCAAACGTAGGCATGGCAGATGCTGCTCCAGCACGTTGGCAGTGCCAAGATTTCAGAGCAGCCCATGCAAGGCAAGGTGTCCTTAGCAAGTGGGAATCCTGTGCAAAGAAAAACATCCCTCACAACAAAAAGGTGCCTGGCCTGAGCACCTAGTTCATGTGAGCTAGCCTAACAGAGAGGACACCATCATCTGAATTTTAGCTTGGTTAAGTAACCAGCATCCAGCCCAGCACTCTGCAGATGGAGCTAACCTTGGGTTATCTGGGCTTCACAGCTGTTTAACCCGAGGTTATTGCTCTTGGACTGTGGTCGGAATACTCTAAGAGAGCTCCAGTGCTATGCTTACAGAAACAGCATGTTTCTGTTAAGTAGGAGTTAGTACTGCAGCACAGTGCTTTCTCTTGCATTGTCAAGTTTCTGTGGGCCCTCATGCTTCTTCCTTGCTGAGGTGTTTGTGCCAGCCAACCCATGAAAATTTGGCACTGAAATGGTACTGTGTTGCGTTGTTTTCTCACTGTATAGCTCATGAACCCTCCTGTTCCTCACAAATCACAGTAATTTTAAGGGCTGCCAAGCCTCAAAGCCAAAAGCAGCTTTGGGATATTTATTTCACCTTCTTGTTTGACACATTGTGCTTGATGTGGTAGCTGCAATGGAAGTGGCAGCGAAGGTAAGCCTAGAGAATGAGAGGAAAATGAAATTCTGTGCTCAGGAGCACAAGAACTGCTGTAACCCAGGATGGATCTCACGTCAACCACAAGAATATGCAGTTGGAGACATCAAGAGACATGTCAGACTGTCCGTGGCTGTGCAAACTACAAAGTTCCTACTTGGTTTCCATTTTGCAGAAATCAAGATTCATCTAGATGTGGTTCACTGGAAACTTCAAGTTTCAGTGGAAGACCTGGACAGACAGTGTCCAATTTATTTCTTCCTTGCTAAAAGCATCCACGAATGAAAGATGATTGTTGCCATGGATCTTTGTATTGGTTTTATTTGTTTCCTTATGATCCCAGGAGAGCCAAGTGTATTTGACAGATTAAGGGAGGTGGGCAGAGGGCTAGAGATCACCTGTGCCCTGGAGCTAAATGAAAGTGAGAAAATATTCTTCACTAAGCAACCTCAGGTCCTCACATGCTGCCCTCCAGCAGCATCCTTGCTGCTGTCCTACTTCATCTTTTCCTACAGATAGAAATGGGTAGGACAATTCCTGTCTTGGAACAACCTGTTCTCCATCCAGGGCAAAGTCTTTCCAACATGACACTACTCAAACCACAAACTTTCTCTCCTAGGGATAACACTGCTGTCTTCCCAAGCCTGTTCTGAGTTTCTTTTACTGTTTTGACACCGTTAGCCTTCTGCAAGTGCTAGCACACAGACACACAGAGAATACTGCTAATTTTATTGTGCATGCAAAGGCACAGAACAGCCTAAACTCAGCCAAATGCTTGGCTTTGCCTTTTCCCTATTGTTTAATATCCTTTTGTATAGAGCTCTGCATGGCAACTCATTTATATCAGATCTTACCAGTTAAGGGAGGGAGGAAAGGGGGTAATCGATAGTTATTTTGCCAAAGAGCTCTGAAGTCAATAGCTTCCTCTTTTCCTGTGAGCAGGGGTGGTGTCAGAGCTTGTGCTGCCTGGACAGAGTGATTGTGCCATGAAGCTTGCTGCTCTGCAACCCAAAAGTCACTAGGAAACATAAACCCACAGAGAGGATAGTGCAGGACAGCCAGCTGCCTGCAGAGTGCTTTGCAGTCTGCTGCTGCCTTGGAGCTCACAGCTATTGGTTATGGCTCTGGGTTAGAAACATGAAATATGTGTAGCCCTCAAAGTTAGGGGGGACAGCAGAGCAGGAGGGAAACATGCACTTCCACTGCTGTAAGAGAACACTTCCACTGTTTTCCAGAGAAAAAAGTAGAATGTTTTGTATTTAAGCCACAGATGAGATGCTGCTTTTCAGACACTAGTATCTCACACAGATTTTCACGTGGTACATTCCCCAGCCCTCATCAGTGGCTCACTGGGATCAGCCAACAAGGTGAGTGCACAATGCAGCATGAGGAGCCTTTGGGCAATGCTGAAAATTCTGAGTGTTCCTGGCAGTGGCATGTGGGGATCACTTCAGTGGGACCAAAAGTGGAGACACCAGGTCATACAGGGGCCTTAGAGAGTGCTGGAGGCCACTTCCTACCACAGTCAGGCGCAGGGGCAGAGACAGGGAGAAAGCAAACATTTGCCTCCAGTCACTGGCCAATATTTTTAACATGAGTAGATCCCTTCTCTAAGCACAGTTTCTACTTCAAGCATTGAGCAGGAAAAAAAATTGATTTGTTTTTCTCAATCCAATTCCCTTCTGTCTAATAGGACTGTTGTAAATGCCAATTTTACTGTCATTTACACTGTGCCCATCTGAGCTATTTTATCCATAGTTAAATAAGAATACTTTAAAGTAATGTGAGCTTTTATTTGAATTCCAATTCATGTTCAGATAGTTTGACACAAATCTAGTCAGGAAGCTTCACTATTTTCATAGAACAAATTAAATGTTATGTTATATAGCCACGCAAGTAAATCTGTTCTATAATTGGATAAATAAATACTTGGGATTAGATACACTATCTCATTCTTGCCTACACATAATAGCAGTGTGTTGCGGAGGGCAGTAATAATTCGTGGCCGAGAAGGAAATTTATCAAAAATAGATATTTTTTATTTTTACAAACCCGCCCCCACAACTATATATACAAAGATTAATTTCGTTTGATAAACAGGTTAAGTTGCATGAGAATTCTACGAGGATACCATTAATAATCTGACTATATATATTTGGAAGTCAGTTTTTGGAAAAGGATTCTGCTATTAATTAATAGCGGTTTCTTACTAAATTAAGCTAAGCCAAATAACTCACTCAGGCTGGCTCGTGCGGTCGGTCTTCCTCCTCCAGCGGCTACAGGAGTCGTTAAGGGTCGTTAAGGGTCGTTAGGCAGACAAAGGTGTGCCTAACACCAAGGCAAGTCCTTTGGTCTCTCTGCAGTGCAGGCACAGGAGAGTGAGCGAACTCGTCCAGGCACAGGCAAAATCCAAAAGCGGGAACCCCAAAGGCGGGAAGACCCCCAATATTTATACCCTTCGCTAGACAAAGGGCAGAGTTACCACACTTTAGGCGCGAAAGCGCACGGCCAATCCCAGCCTGGCTCCAGCGCGGGAACTCACGGGGCAGTCGCCGCCCCCTTCTCGGCTGCAGGGCAGGCGAGGGGGGGGGAAACCAGGCGGCTTTTCCCCTTTCCCCCCGAAGTCCGGGCAGGAGAGGAATTTAGGGGTACAGGACTCCAGGACATCCCACCCCGGTGGTAATGAGCATCTTTGTCTAGAACCTGAGTGAGAGGTGATCCCCCTTCAATTTAGGAACCTATTAATATATATATATGGCTTAGCCTTTTCCAACATTAACAATAGGTAATACATTAATCGCCCCAACAATATTTAACAATACTTAACATGGCTTAACAATAGCCCAAACAGTATTAATAAAGCTACACAGTCAATTTGAAGATTGCTCTGTTCCTGGTAGAGCAACCAAGTTCATGGCAGAGCCTTAGATGCTCTGAGTCCATGGCTGGAGGTCACAGTCCGTGGGTCCTGATGCCATCATCCACTGGCCACCCCGGTGATATGACTCCATCTCTCGTGTAGCTGGCTCTCCCCTTCCCAGGTGCTGGTCAGGTGGTCAGGAACTGGTCCTCTGCCTCGGCCTTAACCTGTAAGGAGACAAGACCTGCCTCGGCCTATAAAGGCCAGGCTTAGCAATTAATAGTTGGGGACGATCCACCGTGTACTGATCCGGTGGCCTTTTCCATTTGCATCTAGGGCTTCCCAGGCATATAAGCCTCTGGGTTTACCCCATGCCATTGGCACTACCCCTATAGGTTGGCCTTTTGTACTGGGGCAGGTGGTCAGTGACCACGTGGCTCACCTAGGCAGCAGGTCTTTATTCTGGGGGCTTCTGTAGCTCTCCCCGTGACTGCTGACCATTAAAAGCTGCCGAGCCACTATTACGGTAATTCAGTGTTTTGCCTCCCGTGTGGGAGACGAGAAAGGGTTAACCTTTCTGTCTGGGGACGAGCTGCAGTTCCCAGCGGGGGGGCTGCCGCTTCTGGGCGAGCCGCTCTGGGAACCACCGCTGGGCGAGCCGCTGCCGCTGGCCCTGGCGCGGCTGCCTCTGGATTTTGCAGCCGATTTCTGAAGGCACCGCACTAGATCCTTCAGCTGCCAGTCTGCCAGCTGCCTTAAAACAGTTTTTGGTACCCCTAAAGTCAGGGCTTGTCTATACCAACTGTTCTTTTCTCTGGGTCTCCAGTCACTCTGTGGGTCTCTGCCCCTTCCCCTCGGGGAGAAGCCTGAAGGACCGGTCCCCCTGCGGGGGCAGTCCTGCACTGGCCGGACCTGCCTGCGCAGAGTCCTGGGATTTTCTGGGGGAGAAGCACGAGACTGTCTCTCCCCAGCCCCTTTTCCTTCAGGAGACCCAAACCCAAACTGCAGCCCGTGGGCGTTCAAGTCAGTTAACAGTTCAGCCCAAGTCATTACGTGCTCTTTAGCACCATCGTTCTCTGCATTTTCTCCAAGCACACGTTCAATTTTCTCAACATTCTTCATTAGTTGGATTTGCAGAGTTGCTGGCAAACCCTTCATAATAGGGTGCAGTCTCTCCGGGTCCACAGGGGCATAAAACGGGCAATCGTAATGTCCCTTATCATAGATAGCCTGGACACAGGCAAGTCTGCGGAGAGCAGTGATGAGCTCAGAGGAGCTGGTGACCTTTAGTTCCGTCGGCTCCCCCCGGTAGGCTGGACGGACACTGCTTGCCCAGTAGGCTATGCGAGCGGTGAGGCTGTGTGTCCCCTCGGGTTCACGTGTCAGGAACACATCGTCCCCCCAGTCTCCAGCAGCTTCCTGCGAGTCTAGAAGGACCCGGTCCCCACCGGCTCGGGACACTCGATACACATAGTCAGCGACTGAGTCCCCAGGATCTCTCGCATATTTGACTTGTAAGTCACTGAGCTGTGCATCTGTGAACTGTTTTTTGATCACGGTGGTCCCTGCAGCGCCTTTCCTGCCCTTCACGGACTCAATTCTTATAACAGGCAACACGTGCCTCTGCACCGCGGCGCCCTCCTCACCGGAGCTCTCTTCACCGCTGTCTACGGGGGAGTCCGGTCGGGACCTGCGCTTTCTGCGTGGCTTTGAGGCTTTCTGCCGCGCAGAGGCATGTGCAGAGGAATTCTCTGAGTCTCTGGCAGAGTCTTTTGTGCCTGGTTTCGGGGAACTCCTCTCCCCCGAAGAGCCCCTCGGGGCATTCTCTGCCTTTCTCCCCGATTCCCGCGAATCACTCCATTCAAATTCAGACACGGAGACCGAAGAGGTGGTGTCTGCAGGCGTTACAAGCCTTTCTTTCATCCGGGCAGTCAGTGCCGCGGTCAGGCTCTTTGTCTGCGCCAGCATGCTTTCCCAGATACTTTGGCATTTAGCTTTTTCGGCTAATAAATCCTTTTCCAAGGCCTGAATTCTTTTTTCATAATTTTCAAATTCGGCCAGAGTCTGGGTCACGACTGACCCCAGAACAACAGAGAAATGCTCCGTTGGAGACTCAGAAATCACAGGGTCTGAGCGCTCAGCTAATTTCTCCAGGATTTTCTCCGGATTTTTACAATTTTTCTGAGCCCAAATTAAATCAAGACCTGTGATTAGGCATCCCTTTTCTTGTAGAAATTCTATGATTGAACTACCCAGCATACACTGCGCCATAATGTTGCGGAGGGCAGTAATAATTCGTGGCCGAGAAGGAAATTTATCAAAAATAGATATTTTTTATTTTTACAAACCCGCCCCCACAACTATATATACAAAGATTAATTTCGTTTGATAAACAGGTTAAGTTGCATGAGAATTCTACGAGGATACCATTAATAATCTGACTATATATATTTGGAAGTCAGTTTTTGGAAAAGGATTCTGCTATTAATTAATAGCGGTTTCTTACTAAATTAAGCTAAGCCAAATAACTCACTCAGGCTGGCTCGTGCGGTCGGTCTTCCTCCTCCAGCGGCTACAGGAGTCGTTAAGGGTCGTTAAGGGTCGTTAGGCAGACAAAGGTGTGCCTAACACCAAGGCAAGTCCTTTGGTCTCTCTGCAGTGCAGGCACAGGAGAGTGAGCGAACTCGTCCAGGCACAGGCAAAATCCAAAAGCGGGAACCCCAAAGGCGGGAAGACCCCCAATATTTATACCCTTCGCTAGACAAAGGGCAGAGTTACCACACTTTAGGCGCGAAAGCGCACGGCCAATCCCAGCCTGGCTCCAGCGCGGGAACTCACGGGGCAGTCGCCGCCCCCTTCTCGGCTGCAGGGCAGGCGAGGGGGGGGGAAACCAGGCGGCTTTTCCCCTTTCCCCCCGAAGTCCGGGCAGGAGAGGAATTTAGGGGTACAGGACTCCAGGACACAGTGCAAGTGGAAGTATTGTACAAATTACTGTGCTTCAGCAGTTAGCATCCCATGAAAATCGACCTGCAAGACAATAAGCAAGAACAACCACAAAAAAAGGTTAAACCTAGTTATCTGAACCAAGGCTTCCTGCTTGCTGGTGTAAATGTGATTCAAATCAGCTTAGAGTCATTTTCACTTAAGCCAGTGCATCTGGGCAGAGAGGCCAAAGGCTAATTAGTTGTGCAGAAGATGGCAGTGGTGGATAAAAGGACATGATGGACCCTGCCGGTAGGGTGGATGATGGGGATAAGAATGGACAGTGGGGATGGACAAAGAGGATATGCCACCAATTGTACCTGGACAACCAAATGACTGAAAGTGCCCATTTGCAGGAAGTTTGAGAGAGAGAGCACTGATCGCAGTTCATGTTGTCGTACATGACATTCCTCCTGACTGTGGCAAAGAAAAGCAGTTCTTTTTAAGCTGATAAACATAGCCCAGCTGGAACCCAGTTTGTTGTTTGGATGCTGCAGACTGAGAGACAGACTGGAGTCCTGGCATGATTTAAAGAAACTGCAGCTCCCTCATGCAGATAAATTAGTAATAGATAGCACACGTCTGCGATGGAAACTGAAGGCAGCTAATGGTAATCATTCCTTGAGTCCTGTGTCCAGTTCTGGGCCCCTCAATTCAAGAGAGATGTTGAGGTGCTGGAACATGTCCAGATAAGGGCAACAAAGCTGGTGAAGGGCCTGGAACACAAACCCTATGAGGAGAGGCTGAGGGAGCTGGGGTTGTTTAGCCTGGAGAAGAGGAGGCTCAGGGGTGACCTCATTGCTGTCTACAAGTACCTGAAGAGACACTGTAGCCAGATGGGGGTTGGCCTCTTCTCCCAGGCAACCAGCAATAGAACAAGGGGACACAGTCTCAAGTTGTGCCAGGGTATGCACAGGCTGGATGTTAGGAGGAAGTTCTTCCCAGAGAGAGTGATTTGCCATTGGAATGGGCTGCTCAGGGAGGTGGTGGAGTCACTGTCCCTGGAGGTGTTCAAGAAAAGCCTGGATGAGGCACTTAGTGCCATGGTCTAGTTGACTGGCTAGGGCTGGGTGCTAGGTTGGAGTGGATGATCTTGGAAGTCTCTTCCAACCTGGTTGATTCTATGATTCTATGATTCCTCTCTTCCACTCGTCCTCTGTTTTGCCCACAATATGCTTCAGGTGAACCTGCACTACTTTTCAAGAGTTTCTGCTAGGTTTTGTCTTCTGAAGAATCTCCCTCTCTTTCCCAAGACTCCTGCAACCCGACTTCATAGTAAAAAACATGCTAAAAAATGGAGCAGTTGAGCATACACAGATGCTTTTTGTACCACACAATAGCAATCCTGAAACCCAGCACCACACCCACAAACTCTCCTCTTCCTGTCACCACTGAAATTATCCATGAATTGATATTTGCTAGCTTCTTGCATGAAGGAAAGGCAGCTAGGTAGGCACAAGGTTTATTTTTCAAAGTGTGAAAGTCAATCTACATCATATTCTCTATGTGATAGGAACTGACTCAAAGCCATCAGGCTGTGCCATGGGGTATTTACTAGAGGACTAAAATAGAATATACCACCTCCAGCAGCCACCTTTAAGCTAAAATGTAGGCATTCAGGGCCAAAGGTGAGTGCATTTCCAATAACTGTTTCTTAAGAATTTTCACTCCTCTTCCTCATTTCACTTCAACAGCAGTTAGTGACTTTGATTTGGTTTTTATTTCAGCTTCGACTTCCACTGTGCCTCATCCAACAGCTCTTTCCTCCATGTGCAGCAGATGAAATCCCATTCTCATCTGAACAGAAAGCTCTCTGACCAGTGGATTACTGGGAAGCATGAACTCCTTTTCCCTAGTGCACAGGTCTAAGGTGGCCTCATGACTGTCACTGCTTCATGGCAGAGTCTCAGATGTACCTACAGCACCTGTGAACACCAGGTCAGTACTCTATTCATATTATATTTGCCACGCTTGGTACACTTTAGTGTTGATAATATCAGTAATCGTTTTTTCTAGACCTTAAAGCAACAGAAAGGTTTTGAGTATAACCAGGTGCACAAGCCATGAAGTAAGAGGGCTTAACAGACAAGAGAAAAACCACCATTGTTTGAAACATAAACAGGTATTTATAGCGTTTCTAAGCCCCACCCTGGTGAGCAATTCATTCTCCCTTCTGTGTGACAGTCTTTCACATGAAAACACAAGATGCTCTTCAGTGCTTACATGACCTTTAGAGGTTCAGCCCAAAGCAGTTTTGCTGACATCTGGCACACCAGGGACTTGCCATAAGATGGAATAACAACAATAACCAAGCTTCTTTAGGGCCAGCATCTGTCAATCCCAAGGCAAGGAGAGCAGCACAGAGAAGGAGGGAGGACAAAAGGCTGTACCTGAGCTTGCAGTGCAGCCCTGAGGCTAAGTCACACCTTTGCTAAGCCATGGTGGAGACGGAGATAGGGGTAAAGGAGGCGACCTTGTGAGAAGGTGTAATGGGAACACGATTCACCATTTATCTTTGGATAAGGAGTTTCCCCACCAGAAGCCATTGAGACTATCCGAGCCAGGATATCTCTGCAATGAGAAGACAGTGTGTGAAGAATTTGGGGCAGTTAATGCCCAAAAAAGATGCAAAACCAGAAATGGTTAAGCGGGGATTAAACAGAGCCCAAGGAAGGTGAGAAGAAATTCAGCTTAATGAGAAAGACAAAGCACAGTTAAGCTATAGTGGCAAGTAAGCAATGACTTTCAAGAGACATTTTTCATCAACCGAAGGGGAAGCCTAGGCTCTTCCCTTATCTGTATGTAGTTGTTCAGAGGGTAGGCTAGGCTGGACTTGCCGCAGTGTACTCAGGGAGCCAGAAGACTTATTTTTCTTGCTGTGCTTAGAAAATGTAGCACACTGTCAAAGCAGCTAAAAGCTGCTTGTGCTCATCTATTCCTGCACTCCTACCCTCGAAACATCCCAGATCTCTGCTTCTAGGGGTGATGATATTTGGTAATTCAGAAATGGGCTGTTATTTAGCAGAGAATATAACCAAAATTGTTTGAGACTCAGAAATCAATTGCAACACCAGCCAGAGAAGGCAAATCCTGCTGCTGCAGCAGCCTGCAGTCCAGTGGAGCTTCTCTGCTCCGCATAAGGTGAGGCATGGCAAGAAACGCGCTCGGGATAGCGAACTTCCCCTCCCTGGCGGATTTTCCCTCCCCGGCTGCTCTGTCAGTGGAAGGAATGTGATCCTGCTCCAGCAGGTTGGTATGGCATCGAGGCTCCGTATTTCAAATGGCAGGGGTTAAGCAAAGTGACCAATTTCCTTGGACTAATTGAGCATGCAATCTGTCTGCTTGTAAAGCCTGGATTTGGCCAGGAAGATTTATTACTTTTACAAATGATGAATGTCCAAAAGCAGTGAGGGCAGACCTGAGCTGCAGTTCATTAATTTTAAGTGGGATGATGTTGAAAAAAACTTTCCTATTTTTGGTTACTTTGTTCTGAGTTAAGTGTGAATCCAGACCTACTTCTCTAATAAAGTGCTCAGGGAGACCAGTGATTTTTGTTCTCTGTGGCAGATACTAAATCAGTATGGTTATGTCCTTATTTTGATGAGTAAGCAGTGCTGGCTGGTCCTGAGAGGCTATGAAACACTAGAAGACAGCTCTGCACAGGAGTTTGAACTTAAGCCTCCATCAATCTCAGAAGCAGAAACTGAAATGGAAGACTGACATGTCTTTGTCACTGGATTTCAGACTAACACCTCTTTATTACCTTCAACTTCTCTCTTATACTCTCTGAAGTCATCATCAGTTCAGTACATCATTTGTGCTCCTGAATGGCCATGTCCACCACAGGAATATGGTGGTACACCCTCATGTCCTCTACGTCTGCTTTAAAATCAGTTGTTTCATTTGTATAGGATGGAAAGTGCAATGTATTACTCCTTACACTGAAAAGTGCTGGATGCTTTACTAAGTTTAATGTGACATCTGTCTTCTTCCACGTTCGTTATTTGTATATACTCTCCTTTTCTCCCTTTGCTTGGGATAACAGCCATTAGTGAACGTAGCTGCAAAGCCCCAGAGCACACCCTGTCCTCTTCTCCCCAGCAATACTTGTGCTTTATGTCATACTTGTAAAAAAACACACTCTCTGCATCCCTATGCTGCAAGACCACATTGGTCCTTTAGAAATTGTCAGCAAGCACTTGATGCTGAAAGGTTGTTTTGTCATTCCCAGAGGTAGCTGTGGCCTGCAAGAAATACCTTTTTTGTTGCTCTCTTTGCAGTTGGATATAGACTGAAAATGCACGCGTTGCTGTTTCCACAACAAGTATTACCTTGCACATTACTGGTGACAAGTGCTGCAGATTGCATTGCATGTATTGTGGTTCTGCCACACTTTACAGCCAAGTGCAAACCTTTCTTGATCTATATGGCACTCATTAGCCTCTACAAACCCTAGGCCATGGGCAATAAACCTGCAGTGCTGCACACCAGGAATCCACTGCCCAGGATAACCAATGTGGAGCCTGCAAAGCCAATGAATTTGCCTCTGAGGCTTAACTGTAAGAAAAGTAATTAATCTTGTTGGGTTCTGCTCACCATCAAGCAAACTTTTCCTGATGAATAAGAAAACTGCTGAGCATTCCAGTTCATTCCCTAGTTAGCCTATTGGCACATCGTGACTATCCCATTTTCTACAGACTCCCCAGAAGATCCCGTCAGATCAGCTATGAGGAGGAGAAAAGGCTTTTTTGGGTGGTGGCCTGAAGGCTTCACGTTTTTGCTTGCAACTCTTAGTGTTGTATGTCTGGGTGAAAGGCTGCCAGGGTGAATCTGCATTTACATTTGCTTGATGATGAAATGGTGTCAGACTAGTTCAGGCTGGTTGGAAAATGGCTCCTGTTAATCTATTTCTTTTTCCCCTTAGAACAAGGGGACACAGTCTCAAGTTGTGCTGGGGGAAGTCTAGGCTGGATGTTAGGAGGAAGTTCTTCACAGAGAGAGTGATTGGCATTGGAATGGGCTGCCCAGGGAGGTGGTGGAGGCACCATCCCTGGAGGTGTTCAAGCAAAGACTGGATGAGGCACTTAGTGCCATGGTCTAGTTGACTGGATAGGGCTGGGGGATAGGTTGGACTGGATGATGTTGGAGGTCTCTTCCAACCTGGTTGATTCTATGATTCTGTGAAAGGCAATGGTGAAGGAATGTGTAGATGTCAGTAAGGGAAGGGTGCTTTCAAAGCTCAGACTTTCACTTCTACTCCCAAAGAATTTCCAGTTTTTCTCAGTGTCCTCATTTGGCTTAGATGTGATAAGAAAAAAAGACAAAAAAACAAACCAACCCAACCAAACAAACCCAAGAAGCAACTACCAAAATCAAACAACCAAACAAAAAAAACCCCACCATATATATATATATGTATGAAAAACAAACAAACAACAAACCAACATAAATAAGCAAACAAACAAAACCCAGCAAAAAAAACCCCAACACCTTTAAGGAAAGGAGGAATGTGTAATGTCAGAAGGTTTCTCAGCAGTTGTGTATGAGATGTTCACCCAGCCCAGCCACTGAGCCAGCATGAGTCAGGGATGAATCCAGCTGCCATCCATGTATGGTGTAAGCCTCAACAATGGGGCAAGAGATGAGGATGCCAAAGACACAGAGCATTGAGGATAATCTCAAATCACTTCGGGCATCTGGCCTCTCTGAGGCATCTGGTGTAATTTGAAATAAATTACTCTCCTGAGTTGTCTGTTATATGGAGAGCCTACGCTGGCTGGCAGAGAAGTAGCCACTGCTGCCAAGATACCCTTTGCAAACTCATTAGTGAGGAAAGACTTTGAGAGGAGTGCTGAGGAGCTGGCCAGAGAGCTATGAGTGAGAGCAGGGGCTGGCAAGAATCAGCAGGGTGACAGACCATCAGCCCTAAATGGACAGCAGGATCAGAGACATGCAATGAGCTGCCTAGATACAAAACAGTTGTCTGGCTGGTTTGGGGAACCAGGTGCAATTCAGTACCACCAGCAGCACTCTCATCATTCAGGTTGAGAGTGTTGCCCAGGTTTCTGTTAGGGCCTGTTCTTTAAGATCTGGTTAGTGCACTTTAATTGCCTTTTGAGTTTATTCCCTAAAAGGCATAGTGCTGTGCTTCTTTAGGCTTGATGCACCAGAGTGAGCAATCCAGTTCTAGGAAACATGCACAGGTGTAGAATGAACATGATTTGGGGGAGCAAAAGCAGCTGATACAACACAAACACTAACACAAAGAGGAGAGAGAAGGATAGGAAAACAGATCAAGAAATGCATGAGTCAAATGAGAGACACTCAGATGGCTGCATTTGTATTGCTCATTATGTACTTTCTTACAGAAAGTAATTTATTTCTCCTAAGAGGAACACAAAAGCTGATCCTTTACACTTTTGTCTCAGAAGCACTCATAGAAACACAGGAATTTTAGCAAAATATAGAATGCACACAGCTAAAATATAAAAACATTTCTATTTTAGCTGTTTTTTTTTTAATTACCTAGTTTGATTTACATCTGCATATGGCAGCCAAATGCCTAGAAGATACTTTATTAAACAGATTCAAATATTAAAACTCTTTGCAAAGGGGCTAGAGCTCAGTTGTCCTCTACTTCAGTATAGGATTGTGAAATGAGAAGGCTGTGACTGTGTGACAAGCCTTTTGCACCGCTACTGGTGATTCGAAGTGAGAAGCATTCCCATTCACTATCAATAGAAACACCGGGTTTATTTTTCTCACCTTCCTTAAAAGCTTTAAATAGCAGAAAACATCTGCTCCCAAAAGGACTTGTAAAAGACTTATTTAGTGGATCGAGCTTTAATGTCCTAACAGACTCTGAAAAGACAAAATAATTTCCAGAAATTACGTCAGTTGTACACTGCAGCCAGGATCAGATAGAAGCACAACCGCACAGTTCTGGTCCACAGCAGCTGGGGGCAAAAGTGGACATGGGGAGAGAAGCAGCTGAGGCTACTGTGTAGCTGAAGCAGAAAATGAGCTGTGGCCCAAGCTATAGTATGTGTTGCCAATAAAGTAGTATTTTATCAGTTTAACTTGAGCTGCCTTTTTTTTTTAATGTCAAAAGAGTTTATTTCAGACTATCTGTAATCAACAAAATAAAACGCAAGGTAAACCTGTAATCACCCTCTGCACTATCTCTTCTAATTTTTGAGGGACTTAAACTCCAGATATTTAAATCAGTTCAACACGAGAAAACAAGAAAGACCAAAACTAATGCAAACCATACACTGACATCCTCTAATGTGGCATCTGCACCAGTTACCACCTCCCAGTGGAGTCTCCTGGGGTGGCCCTGCTAGGCCAGCTACAGAAACCAACCAGATTTGGAGCTTCAAATCTTGTTGTGTAGTGCCATCTTGAGGTTTTGTGAAATCCAAAGTAGTTTATTCAAGGCCATGTACAGTCTTTATCTGATTACAATTTGAGCAGTTAACTCTTCAGGGTTTATGATTGGGTATATTCAACTGTATTTGTGAACCAGAGAAGATAAGGCTGGACTCAGCTGACCAGAGCATCACTGGACTGTTCCCTGCTTCTCTTTGAAAAAAGTCTCCTAGCAAATATTCACCTGTCCAGCATTTAAACCTCCAGGGGCAGATGCCACTGGTCATGGCAATGAAGATGGTATTAAGGGCCACAACATATGGCTGCTCCTCTTTTGATGAGACACAAACCCATAGCTATATCCTTATTACCAGAAGGATATTGAGGTGCTGAAGTGTGTCCAGACATGGGCAAAAAGGCTGTTAAGGAGTCTTGAAGAACACTCCTGTGAGAAGTAGCTGAGGGAGCTGGGGTCGTTCAGCTTGGAGGAGGCTGAGAGGAGACCTTGTTGCTCCCTACAGCTACTTGAAAGGAGGTTGGTAGCAAGGTGGGGCTCAGCCTCTTCTCCCAAGTAGCAAGTGATAGGAAAAAAGGAAATGTCCTCAAGTTGCACCAGCACAGGTTTATGCTCGATATTAGGAAAAACTATTCACCAAAAGGTCATTGGGCAGTGGAACAGGCTGCCCAGGAGCGTGGTGGAGCCACCATCCCTGGAGGTATTTAAAAGACAGGAGTTTAGGGCCACTGTCTAACAGTTTTGTACATGAAGATGTTATAGTTGATTCGGTGATCTGAGGGTCTTTTCCATACAGGCAATTCTATAATTCTGTCTTGTCCTCTGCCCTGTTGTGACTATATCTGTCCCTTCCGAGAGGTGTCAGACCTCAGGACCGACACCATAAGTGCAACTTGCCACCTTGGCCACAGCTGTTCTGAAAGCAGTGGTTTTACAGCTTTGGTGCCTGTTCTCTGCAATTCTGCCAAAAGAAGTTTGTTCCTGGGAAAACGGTGGAGCAGCTCCTGCTGGAGGGCATCTCAAGGCACTTGGAAGAGAAGAAGGTGATCAGGAGTAGTCAGCATGGATTTACCAAGGGGAAGTTGTGCTTAACTAACCTGATAGCATTTTATGATGCCATAACTGAATGGGTAGACTCAGGGAAACCAGTGGATGTAGTCTACCTTGACCTTAGCAAGGCCTTTGACACCATCTCCCATGACATTTTAGTGAGCAAGCTGAAGAAGTGTGGGATGGAAGAGTGGACAGTGAGGTGGGTTAGGAACTGGCTGCAAGATAGAGTTCAGAAGGTGGTGATCAATGGTGCCAGGTCCAGCTGGAGGGCTGTGACTAGTGGTGTGTCCCAGGGATCAGTGCTGGGGCCAGTCCTGTTCAATATCTTCATCAGTGACATTGAGGAGGGCACAGAGTGTCTGCTCAGCAGGTCTGCTGATGACACCAAGCTGGGAGGCTTGGCTGATACAGCTCAAGGCTGTGTGGCCACCCAGAGAGACCTGGACAGACTGGAGAGCTGGGCACAGGGGAGGTAGATGAAGCTCAACAAGGACAAGTGCAGAGTCCTGCATCTGGGCAGGAGTAATAAACTGCACCAGTACAGGCTGGGAGGTGATCTGCTGGAGAGCAGTCCTGTGGGGAGGGACCTGGGGGTCCTGGTGGATAACAAGTTAACCATGGCACAGCAATGTGCACTTGTGGCCAAGAAGGCCAATGGGGTCCTGGGGTGCATTAGGAAGAGTGTGTCCAGCAGATCAAGGGAGGTTCTCCTCCTCCTCTATTCTGTCCTGGTGAGACCTCACCTTGAATACTGTGTTCAATTTTGGACTCCCCAGTTTAAGAGGGACAGGGATCTGCTGGAGAGGGTCCAGCAGAGGACTATGAGGATGATGAGGGGACTGGAGGGCATGGCTTATGAGGAGAGGCTGTGGGACCTGGGGCTTTTTAGTCTGGAGAAGAGAAGACTTAGTAGGGATTTGACAAATGTTTCTAAGTATCAGAAGGCTGGCCAGGAGGGGGGGGACAGACTCTGCTCACTTGCTCCCTGGGATAGGACAGGGAGCAGCAGGTGTAAGTTGCAGCAAAAGAGGTTCTGCCTCAACACAAGGGAGAACTTCCTTACTGTAAAGGGTCACAGAGCACAGGAACAGGCTTCCCAGAGAGGTTGTGGAGTCTCCTCGGGAGACTTTCAAGGCCTGTCTGGATGTGTTCCTCTGTGATCTGTGTTAGATAGTATTGTCCTGCTCTGGCAGGGGGGTTGGACTCTATCGTCTCCTTGGGTCCCTTGCAACCTCTAACATCCTGTGATCCTCCTGTGTCAGTGGAAACCAGCTGCTCAGGGCTGGAAGACTCAATGGGATATTTGTGTCATATTGCACCTCTCGTTTTGGGGCACCACGAATGGCAGGCCACGGAGCCACAGAAAGCAGCAAGCAGGAGGGGAGTGGAAGCCCGGAGTGAAGACCTGGCAATATAGAGAGGTTTAGAGGAGTGACGTGAAGGCTGTGAGCTCCTCGTTGCATGACAACGGGGTGGTGGGGACATCAGCCAACCTACAAGACATGGAGGCCAGACAGCACGGCCTCTACGACACCTCTTCTGTCGTGTTGTGCCTATGAAGACAAGAGGTGGTTGGGTTCTCATGGGTGAGAATTTGGGCACTGAGGAGATGGGTCTGGGCTTCTTCCCGGACAGTCGGGCACGGAAAGAGGGGATCTCCACTAGGGAGGACGTCCTGCGGGGCCGGAAGCTCCATGTTCCCCGAGGCACCAATGCCTGCGCAAAAACGTGGATCTCGGGGAGCAAGAAGCCCCCTCGGCGGAGGGTCTCCGGGGTACTCGGCTCTGCCCTCGGCCGGCAGCCTTCGCGCCAGCTCAGCCGCTGCCGTGCGCGTTCGCGGCTCTCCTGCCGCCCGGGCGTCGGTCGTGCACACGGCGGGTGGGGGTGAGGTAAGGGGGCGCGCACCCCCCCGCAGCCACCCTTAGCGCTTTCCGCGCGGGCCGCCCCAGGCGGAAACACTCTTCGCGCCTTCCCGCGGCCGCTCGGCTCTTTTCGCCTTCCCTCCGGGGCGCTTCGTTCGTTTCCGCAGCCGCTCGGCTCTTTCCGCGAGGGCAGGCAGCGCGCTCAGCCGTTCCCGCCGCCTGCCGGGCGCTCGGCGCTTTCCGTGAGTGCTCGGCATTTTCCGTACAGGCCGCGGCGCGCTCGGCGCTTGCTCCCTGGCTGGCGCTCCTCAGTCGGCCGCTGCCTGCCTGTCGCCGGGCTGGGAGCGCCTGTGTGTGTGAGTGACGCGGCGGAGGTGTAGTTTGACGCGGTGTGTTACGTGGGGGAGAGAATAAAACTGCGGCGAGATCCTAGGCGCGAACGAAAGCAGTGACGGAGCAGCCTGGTAACCGGTAAGAGGAGGAAGGCGCCCAGCAAACAGGGGCGGGGGGGAGGGAAGGAAATGGAGCCCGGCGGGGACCAGGGGAGCCGCCGGGCGGCAGGACGCGGGGGCCCGGCCTTGCACCGCCCGCGGGAGGGGCGCCCGCTTTAAAGATGGAGCCGAGCCCTGCAACATCCCCGCCGCCGCCGCGCCGCGAACAAAGGATAATGGCGGATGGGAGCCGGCCCCGGCGGCGGCCGCGGCCGCCACGGACGGGCGGCGGCGACTCTGGCGGCAGCCAGCGGCGGCGCTCACCGCGGCGGGGAAGGGGAATCGCGGCCCCCGGCCCCAGGAGGAGGCGGCGGAGGAGGAAGACGACGAGGGGGGAGCGGCGGCGGGGGGTGGCCGCACACCCACTCGCGCCCCCTCCCCGCGCCGCCCCTCCGTGTACGCTTCATGCTTCCGTGCCCCGCTTCCTCCCCCTGGCGCTGCCCGCCTCGGTCGGCGGCGGCCCCGGGCGCGGCCTCCTGGCCGGCGCGGCCCCATTGGGCTCCGGGGACGCGGGGACGGCCGTGGCGGGCGTGCAGCCCTCCTGCGGGGCCGTTCCGGCCTCTCGTGCCCGCAGAGTTTCGCTTCCCCGGTGACCCGAGTGCGCTGTACAAATAAATAAACGAACTCTTGCCATGATGGGAACGAGTACGTGAGGTGCTCGTGGGCTCTGTAACACACTCCTGGGCTCTGTAACGAGAAGTTTTTAATAAAATCTGTGCATAGAAGCTCGGGCCAGCGCATGGTCTGGTGGTTTACTTTTATTTGCAGCGTGGGGCACTGCCGGCTCCAGGAGGTTGTAAAACGGGTAATGGTACTCGGTCGCAGAACACCATCCTCCGGGGCAGTATCGAAGAGAAGAGCTTTAAGCCAGATGCTCAGATCACGTAGCAGAGATAGGGTTCCCTTTTGCTGCGTTCTTTCTTTCCTGTTAGTATTTTTAACCCGAAGTGGACTTGAACCTGACTGTGGCTGGTAAATCTCGGTTTGAGATTTGCTTTTTCCAGTTTTCCACGGACCCTTAGGTGCTGCACAGCAAGCAATATTTGGCTTCTATCCCAGCTTTAATAGCAGATGTCAACTCAGCTGCCTTTTTCACCTTACACACACCAGCCTTGCCTTGCAGTTGTGAGGCTTTTTTTCCCCATTTGGTTGCCTAAAGCAGAAGACATTATTTTGACTCTATTTCTGCTTTCAAACCTGGATTTCTGCATTTTTGTGTACAGTAATATACAATACTTAATACAAAAAACTTACAACCAGAGAATGTTACACTACTCAAATGTATACAAGGATAAAAAAAAAAAATAGGTGATAGAACTTTTCTTCCCCAAAACATGCTTATTTTTTTGCAGATGTTGTTTTCCATCTTTAATATTAAAGTGTCTGCACATAATCTGTTTCTGGAATAACACCTGTTGTGATTTTCTTTTTCATGGTCTTAAAAACAAGTTTCTGAAGTAAGGGACCGGAGACTTGTATAGAGATATCAGATATCTGTTTATTCCCACTGTGACCACCAAACACTATTTCAGAATACAGCAATTTTGAGACTCTGCCTCCTTCATTCCTCTGTATCAACAAGTGTGGATTTTTACAGTAAAATGTGAAGTCACTGAAAAATTTATATTCAAGATTGGTATTTGTGATGCACATGTGTAAATAGGCCTGTCCTTACTTGTGGATTTCTGGTTTCTGTCACTTTCACCACTTCTTTTGAAATGAAGGCTAAAGGTGTTCTACATCAGTCTGAACAATACCAACATGAGAAGAGGGCTTCTAAGGTTGTCATGTATTAATTAACATCTGAGAATTTCAGTAAGCAATGTAGCTGTTAATAGTGATTAAAGAGAGTGCAGCTGTTGATGTATTTAAGTCATTCTTCATTTGATGGACTATGCACTTCATTTTAAATACAAAAATGCTACCATAAATCCTTGATTGTTGCTTTTTTCTGGTTTTAGAAACACATTTTATTCTATTTCATAATAGAGCAGAAGATTCAGATCTGTATTTTCTAAGATCTCCGCACTTCCTCACCAGCTTTTTCTCCTCATAGATCAGAGATAAAAGGGAGCAGAGAGGTGGTTGTATGTTTGCTAAGCATCACTTACAGGTTATCTAAAATGAAATATTTGCATGTAGGAAAGAGAATTGTAGTAATTTTTAATGCTTTAATTTTATGGACAGAATATCAGTGTTTTAATTAGTACTCGCAGCTTTCTCTCTGGATCTGCAATAAATGGTCTCCATCTGATTTCTCCCTGCCCCCCCTCCCCCTTTTTGGTAATAAGGGTGTTTGTTGTCCAGGATGGGGGAAAAAAAAACCCAAACAAATAACAAACAAACAATCCCCAAAACCACAACCCCCCAAAAAAAAACAAACGGGAGAGGGGCCTGTTGATACAGAAAATGTAGAAACATCTCATTTAGACTACCAAGACATCAGTCTGTTTTCTGGAAGCCTGCACCAGCATAGGTACTGTGGGTGCTGATGTCAAATATGAAATATTCTGTAGTAACTGATCTTATTCTAGCAAGTAGCTTCTTCTGTAGCTTTGCATAAGTGCAGCTAGAGTTAGTGCAGCTAGGTAGTTTTTGATAGCAGGCAAGGCCATGACTAGGAATTTCTGTTGACACCCTTTTGAAACAAATGGGATATTCACACTTCACTTCTATTTTTGGGTCTCTGGAAGCAAGTGGAGATCACTTAACTTATGCCAAAGTTTTCAAGGCTTTTGTGTATTGAGAAGGCCATGCTAGCTCTCTGCCACTTACCTAAAGTTAGTTTCATGGGACACGACAGCAGTCCTCATCTACAGAAATAACCATACTGAATTCAGTTTGAGCTCTCTGTTTCACAGCCTGCATACAGTTGAAGTTTCATAACAAGGCAATGATTTTTTTTCTGAATTAAAAATAGTGTTGCCTCATCTGCAGTCTGAGGTCATATTTCATGCTGCTTGTGAAAATCTGAACAATCTGGGCTTCGAGATCTTTGTATATCACCCAACATGAAGACATTGATACCTGGTTTATTCTTCAAAATGTTTAGATTACTTGGTTATAGTGCACTTAAAAAGGTGAGTGAGAACAAATTTGGCACCTTCTTTTCTTTAATTTTTTTTTCATGTTTATAAATCAGCCATGTCTGTTGCTGGATTTAGAATATACTGTGCAAAGTGGAGAGAATAGAAAGCTAGATGGTGTGAGAGCCACCTAAAGAGAAGAGGGTAAAGAATTTTGAGGAAAGGTGTTCCTGTTTCGATGCATACATACATACATACATACATACACGTAAGTTTGAAGCAGCACTAATCCTTGTTGGGTACTGCAAATTACCTTGAGCAAAGTGAATGGATACAGTATTTCTTTTGCCACTTAAAATAACAAGCATACTTGATTTTCTTCCAAGTGTTGTTAGATTTGATGTTTTGTCATAAATCAGGGCAATTAGGTGAAAGGGGAAAATAGTTTCAAAGACAGGAGAGTCCTGCCAGTGGCTGTACTGGATTTCATTACTTTTCATTTGGTTTCCAACACAAGACAATGCTAGTTACTTTAGACAAAGCTGCATTAGGCCTTCTAATGAACTACTTTGAAGCTGCCTTCATGCAGGAAACTGAAACAAAAATGTCTGCCCTTGGTGTTTTCACACTTTTTGGAGGGGAGAGTTCAAGTAATGTGTAAAAATTTTTGATCTTCTAAGTGTTGTTCCAGCAATAGCTGGAATGAGGTTATCAGTAAAATGTGTGTTTGGAAGAACTGTAAAGCTGTGTGTATTCATGTGTACTTTTCTCTTTTGGCAGAAACTTTTTCAGACTTTCTAAACTTAGAAAAGAGCAGGTTCTTGAGCAGACTCAAGGGGGGGAGGGAAAGTAGCCTGAGACATTGAGAAATTTCCCCATTTTATCTGCTGCCTGGTGAACTGCTACCACAGTTCCATGTACTTTTGACTGTAATAGTGGCTGAAACATCTATGTCTGATGATTTGTTCATGTCTTCTCCATAGTATTAGCATAAATGCTTGGGTTACCTCATAGAGGACCTGACTGGGGAAATAATCCAGCAGAGTGAGAGTAGTAGGGTGAGAGTAACCAAGGAGTCTGGCTATTTTTTGCCTGGATCATTCCCTCCTGTGAGTTGCTTGTACCAGCACAAACAGGATAAGAGATGAGGCTGGAATGAGCAGGAAGATAAGGGTAGCTTGGGCAGCAGTGCTGCTAAATGAGAAGATGTAGCCTGCTTAAAAAAATTAGTTATGCTGTCTTCATGACGAAGCTGGATAGCATAGATCCTGTTGTGGTTCTTGCTACAGCACTGGATCACTTAGCTAAGTTTTTACCTGTACTAGATATGATCAGATAATCACCAGCAGAAGCTGTTATCAGACTTTCATATTGTGTAGTTTGTGTTGTGATACATGTTTGTTTATAGTATCATACTGCTTGTTATGTTACTTATTTACTTGGCTTAAATACCATTTGTGTGGTGTTCACTGCCCCAGTCCTGTTGTGGCATGTATTCTTCTAACTACTGTGCTCCCATTGCTCTCTTTGCTGCAATCTTTAATCTCTCCAGCAGCTCTGTAGCTTCCTGTGACATTATGTCTCAGATACCACAAACATTTTCCTGATAGATGCTGCCTGAAGTCTTCTCTTGCTCTCTACTGCTGTTCCAGTTACAACTGGCTTCTGGTTTCTCTTGCACCTTTCCTGGAGTTTGAATGTAAAAGCTCATCTTATCTTTTGTGTCCCATGAAATAATGGATGGAAAGTATTTTTTTTTTAACCTAATGACTCTTCCTCTTGCTCTGTGTAGCTCAACCCAGCCTCAAATTTTGCTGTTGTGTGTCCATTCCTTTAAGGGACATGCAATATAAGCAGGGTTTGTAAATGTATGCCTTTGTAGAGAGTTTTCTCTTGGAAAAAAGTCCTATGGCATTGCTATAGAAGTAAGACCCCTGCCCCTCTTTGCGAAACTTGGCCACATTTTTCTCTTTCGTGTTGATAGGAAAGTTCTGAGATATCAAAGGAGGGAAGATGTGGGAAAGGGTACAGTGTACTAGTTCCACAGCATGATAGAAACAGAAGTCTCTTGCTGTGGTTTCATCTGATCTAATCCATGTGGCTCTCAAGGGGCAGGCATCTTAGTCCTTCTTTCTCTCCTGCTCCTGGTTGGTGGAGCCCTTACCTGTGCTGTAGAGTTAATTGTATGTGAAATGTAATGAGCTAGTTTAAATCACTAACTCAGGAGAAATCTCTGCTTTTTGTTAGATTAGTTTTCTTCTGTGTGAGTGAGCTGAGTCGGTGGTTGAGATGCTGTTAGCATCAGCACTGGTGCATGTTCTCAGAGAGTAGGGAAAGGAATGAGAGAGACCCAACTTTCAGCAGAAGGGAGCTGGGTCAGCAGAGTCATCTAGGGAAATTACAGCACATCCACAATTTGGAGTGAAATATGGAAGAGTCTGGCTCTGTCCATGGTGATCAGAGCCGCATCAGTTTGCAGCTAGGAGAACTGGAACACAGCGGGTATCTTAAGGAAAAAAAAACAGAGTGTTTCTCATTTGAAAGCCTGGTGACACCTGTGTGGTTGAGCTAGCTACTCTTTATCAGAAGCAGGTTTCAGTCCTCTACACTGATTCAATCAGTGTAACTCTTAGGTCTCTTTCTTTATAGGAGCCCAGCCATTTCGGAAGCATTATATATAACATCTTTTACCAAGCCCAAGTTGTAAGACAAAGCTCCAGAAAGGGTCCAGGTCCAACACCTTGTTGTGAAGTCCAGTCAGTAGGCCCAAGGTGCCTGGGTAGTGAGCTTGCTTTAGTTTTGCTGTTACCTCAGACTGGTGGATGCCTTGGCCTGTCTTTACATTTAAAAATAATAATTATGGCTGAAACTACTGGCATGAAAGTTGTAGCATGAGGTTACTGTGGAGTGTGTAACCAGTGCACATTATCATGGGCTGGGTAGACAAAGTATGTTACCTGCTGCAAACTGCTTTGTCAGTCATATGGCCATTCAAAAATGCACCTCTACCCAATCCTCAGCAAGCTAGTGTTGACAATGTAAAACATAATCATTCTCTTTCCAGCCTCCCACTCTTAGCCAGAGTCATCAGTAAAACAATAACAACCAAATTACAGAATATGGATGTTCTCTTCCCTTCAGCATCAGTGTTGTCTTCCAGCAATCTGGACACCTATACCTGTGATTTGATCTACTCTGTTCTCATTGGCAGGCTGTGGCAGGGTAGACTGTGTTCTGACTTTTCCTGTGCCACCTTCTGTGCCAGTAGCACTGGTATGTCTGTCTCTGAGAAACTGACATGAACTGGATTGGAGAAGTGGTCCAGAATAAAAATTATTGCATTTTCTGGTCTGTCTAGTGCAAGTTGGTTGCCCAGTCCTGTTCACTACTCCTCCTCACAGACAGCTGTAAAAGTGTAAATAAGAAAGAATTTGGGGGAAAGCATAGCCTGAGCTGGCAGTGCTGCCAACAGAAATGCTTACAAATAGTTGGAAAGAGCAAAATGAAGATTTTGTGTGTGTGTAAAACACAGTGATGCAAAATACAATCTTTCTTTCTCTGGCCTTCTGTGGTTCATCAGTGGCTCTCATTGCTTACTCAAGGTGATTGTTCTGACTGTCAGCATTACCAGCAAGTTGTATCTCTGTTCTGTGGAGACATCTGTGTTGCCCAAAGGTAATGCAGGTCTTAAACTCAAGTTAAGTGTTTCAGAACCAAGGTAAATTGGTCTCTGTTCTGGAGATGATGCTTTTGCAGAATACATCTGCCTGACAGGCATATGATAGATCTTTGTCATTTAAGAAGCTCTCCTGCACTGTGCAGGCAAAGAGGGAAAAAAAATCACAAAAAATAAACTAGAATCTACTAATCTGTTAACATTAGTCAGATTTAGTACAGAATTCGAGCTCTGTATAATTTCAGCTGATTTTTCTGGAGAGGATGGGTCATAGATTACATTTTGGTGTGTTGTTAAGCCAGGTAACATGTGTGCTGTTGCTTCAAGACTAGCGCTAATTGACAAAGCAACATGATGTCAATATAACTAGTAAAGCCAGATCAATTTTAGTGTTTAAAATGTTTCCAAGTCTGAGATGTGGCTTAAGCCCCCAGTCTTTTGGTTTTAATATTGCAATAAATTTTGTGAATAGGATGCATTCAGGAGTTGGACAAGGGCACAGTTTGTAAGGAAGTGCTGTTTTTCTTTTGCATATCTGGGCATACTCTCTACTGAAGCACTTCTAACTTCAGAGAAAATTCAAAGGTTTTCACTTATTTGAGAGTGCTGAAGCAAAAAGTAGTCTGTACTGCCTTGTTAAGAAAGAAAGAAAGAGAAAGAATCCTGCTAAATCATAACAAAGTGTGTTGCTTGTACAGATGCAGGTTATTTTTAATTTGTTTCAGACAATTGACTCTATCTGCTGTCAGATTTGTATAAATAAGTCTATCCTGCTTTTAGATGATCAGTTCTAAGGACAATGTATTAATAAAACAGTGAAAGCGTTGGTCTGAAACACTCATTTTGTTGTGTTTTCTTTCTAAACTCATTATAAATGTTGTACAGAGTTTCTTTAAACAAGACTTTCAGATATTTACCAAGTTATGTAAGTTCATGCTCTTATACTATGGGTTGAACTTTAGAAATACCACCTATGTTCCAATTATTAAACAGAGCAGTGTTTGTTTTAATAGTTTGTGCCTAAAAGCTTCCAGGATAAATACATGAAATGACATTTTTTATGAATTAATCCTTCAGCCACTGACATTCAGAAGTGGGTTAGAAATATTAGTAATGGAGATATCCTTTCTCACCCACAGACAGAATGTCAGCACAGGCATAATTTCTACCTGAAATTCTCTTGTCAAGTTCAGCTATGCCTGGCTAAAACTCCCTGCTTGCCCTGAATTTTTTTTACTTATTTGTTAGTTCTCTGAAACAGAAGAATGCTGTCAAAACAAGTAGTCTGTGTCACTGTGGGATTCCAGCAGTGATACAAAACAGTATTTTGCCAAAGTGACCTACATTATTCAAGCCCCAGGCTGATAGTGACAGTTACCCTCCTTCATTATAGGATGGGAAAGGAGACATTTATTTCGTTCATGGGGAAGTCCCCTGAGTTTCTGTGACTTTCCAGGAGACTTAAGTTTCAGAATATAAAGTTCCATTGAGATTACTTTAGAATGTTGTCTCTAAAAACCTTCAGTCCAGCCTTATAGCATTCTTTCTGATAAATGCAATATGTCTGTTAATTTTTTCACACTGTAAAATTAACAAAGACTCTCAAAACAACTCACTTTGTAATAGAAGGATTTCAGGTAGTAATAAACATGTTTATAGAGTTACCTGTCTTTATCACGTTCCTGCATGTTTCCATTAAATCATATGTGGTGTTTAAATTATTAAAGTTAAGGATACACCCGTATAGAGGTGATTCCTCTCTCTGTTACAGGTATAACTACATGTTATGTTCTTGGCTCTTGGGCTTGGAGCACTCAGATTAACTAGGCTAATGTGAAGTCTTGATAATACTCTGGCATTTATTTTTGTTTTTTAATAAGTTGTTCCTGATATGCTCTGAGCATTAACAGGTAGCTGGGCAGTCTAACAGACAATTTCAAAGTAGCTTTAGCATTCACTTAAACATTGGTCACAGGCCCAGGGATTGGAGACTGTGCGAAGCAATGTAACACAGATAAAGAGCAGAGCCTGTGCAGGAGGCACTGTTAATAAATAACCTCATTTTGACATGATAGTTCACTGTCTAGGAGAGTCATTCTGTGAGCAGTCAAGTAATTGCTCCTGTGTTTACAAGTTTTAAGCAGCTTTTCCACCTTGGAGATGGGCCCCTCAATTCAAGAAAGATGTTGAGGTGCTGGAACATGTCCAGAGAAGGGCAACAAAGCTGGTGAGGGGCCTGGAGCACAAATCCTATGAGCAGAGGTTGAGGGAGCTGGGCCTGTTTAGCCTGGAGAAGAGGAGGCTCAGGGGTGACCTCATTGCTGTCTACAACTACCTGAAGGGGCATTGTAGCCAGGTGGGGGCTGGCCTCTTCTCCCAGGCAACCAGCAATAGAACAAGGGGACACAATCTCAAGTTGTGCCAGGGTAGGTATAGGCTGGATATTAGGAAGAAGTTCTTCACAGAGAGAGTGATTGGCATTGGAATGGGCTGCCCAGGGAGGTGGTGGAGGCACCGTCCCTGGGGGTGTTCAAGAAAAGCCTGGCTGAGGCACTTAGTGCCATGGTCTAGTTGACTGGATAGTGTTGGGAGATAGGTTGGACTGGATGATCTTGGAGTTCTCTTCCAACCTGGTTGATTCTATGATTCTATAATCATTTACTTAACAACATGTAGAGTTTCACCATACAGAGTTGCAGCTTTGGGATTGCATGAGTTCCTCCTGCTGACCCGGGATCTGTGCAGATTTCTTGTCATGTGGAGAAAGATCCTTACAATATACCAAAACATTGCCAAGTATTTCATGCATCATTTAGGTGGTTGTGGCAGAATTCTGCCAGAATGCTTGACGGGGCAGTACAAGGCCATAAGACAGAAATTACATGTGAAGGAGAGCAAGATACCATCCATCTCAATGGCTATGACAGCTCAGGTGGAAATCTCAAGTCCTGCAAGGTCTACCCAGTGGAAAAAAAGGACCCATACACCACCTTAGATGGATCTTAAACTTGCTAGCTTGGCATTTTCTGCTCTAAATAGTCCTTCTGTTATTGGTAGGAGCACTGTCCTCTTCTAACATCTCCTGTTCTTCTGTGTCACTGAGGAAGGAGAAGATTTCTGTCTGCCTGCAGAATTAGATCTCCTTCTAGTGTGGATTGCTTTAGCTTTTCTGCTGGAACACCTTCACATGCCAGTGTTTGCTGTGAAAGGCCCAAAACATTCTGCTTGTTGACTAACATAGCAGGTTGATTTGTTTATTTGACATATCTACATACCCAGGTGGTGCCAGAGCACTATACCAGGCAGGTGCAACCTATCCCCCTTAAGCAGGTGTCATGTAGCTGTTTTAGCATGGCACCAAGCCCAAGATGATAACCCATACTCAGAGGTAGAATATATCACCTTGTGCACTGGGTCTTGTTAGCAGAATAGAGATGTTACTCACTGCTGTACTCACATTGCTTGGATCAGGCAGCCTTTGTACACCCCATGGCTTTTACATAGATGCTGGTTCATATCTGGCAAGCTTTCATCACAGGCTGAGCAAGGGCCTTGGGGGGTACCTGCTGTTTGCAGAAGTGAGCACTTCAGAGAAGTGTAGCATCTGGTTGTGTCACAGGGGCTCCCTTTTGGAGACAACACACACAGAGATTGCTAGTTTTGGTGTAGATGTATTTTCCTTTTTAATTTGAAAACTGCCACCAAACTAATAGATGGTCACAGTTTAGTGCTGAAGTTAGAATTACAAATACGAGAAGCGACTGGCTTCACGCCGCTGCAGCCACTTGTGCTGAGAAGTCAGCTTTGGGTCTCATGGGGTCATGCCTCAGTTCTTCACCCACTGCTATTTTAATCAAAAGTAAAAGGAGTATTCAGCTAGGGCCAGAAAGTAAATCTTGTCTTGAGTAGCTATGCTAATTATTTATATGCTAGAATTGTACCAATTGCAAAGAGCTTGTCCTGGAGTTCCTGGTGTATTCAGTGGGAGCATTAGTTTCCATAGGATAAAAAAAATAATGTGATGCCCCTACTTGTGTTACAGATGTCTGCATACAAATTTGTTCAGGCACACGATTGTGATCATTTTTAACCAGCAGCTACACACTGTAGTAAGCCACAGTATTTTGAGCAGACACGTGGAATAAAGAGGCATATGTTTTGACAATTTCACTTGGATTCGTTTTTTGTGGAAGTTTTCTGCAGCTTATAGGAATTACAAGAAAATCAGGGGCTTAATGCCAGAGAAAAGATAGTAAGATGTAGTGAATTGGTCAGTTCCTATGTAAATGGTACTGGCAACAAAATGCATAAGAATGTCAGTATGTGCTGCCAATGGCATCCTGGCCTGTATCAGGAACAGTGTGGCCAGTAGGACAAGGGAGGTTATTCTTCCCCTGTACTCAGCACTGGTCAGGCCACACCTTGAGTACAGTTCTGGGCCCCTCAATTCAAGAGAGATGTTGAGGTGCTGGAACATGTCCAGAGAAGGGCAACAAGGCTGGTGAGGGGCCTGGAGCACAAACCCTATGAGGAGAGGTTGAGGGAGCTGGGCCTGTTTAGCCTGGAGAAGAGGAGGCTCAGGGGTGATCTTATTACTGTCTACAACTACCTGAAGGGGCATTGTAGCCAGGTGGGGGGTGGCCTCTTCTCCCAGGTAACCAGCAATAGAACAAGGGGACACAGTCTCAAGTTGTGCCAGGGTAGGTCTAGGCTGGATATTAGGAAGAAGTTCTTCCCAGAGAGAGTGATTTCCCATTGGAATGGGCTGCCCAGGGAGGTGGTGGAGGCACCGTCCCTGGGGGTGTTCAAGAAAAGACTGGATGAGGCACTTAGTGCCGTGGTCTAGTTGACTGGATAGGGCTGGGTGATAGGTTGGACTGGATGATGTTGGAGGTCTCATCCAACCTGGTTGATTCTATGATTCTATGAAGTTCTCATGAAGTCTTTATTAATAGGTTGTGTATGCTGCCCAGGACATCATTTTTTTTTCTCTAAAATTCAGTTTGCAGATGTGTTTTTGAGATGGGATTTTTGGTGGTTTTTTTCCTACACATGTTCACAAATTATGTTCTTAAGAAGTTCTCACAACTCTCTTGCACGTTAAGGATCGTAGGAATGAAGCATGGGAGATAGTCTTTTAATACTCTAAGTGCATTTACTATGAGGACAGAGCATTTATAAATAGAACATATTTATGGACTACATTTTCAATAGTGACTTTTTTCTGTGGGCGTAGTTGTTGAGGCCGTTCTTCCCCTCAGCCCTTGCACTGCCCTGACCCAGAAACCCATGTGGTGAACCCGTTTGGAAAAGAGATAAAAGACAGAGTTAAGATGAAGCATCAAATACAGGTTGTGATCACAGTATGGCACACCATCGTGTCACCCTGAGGAGAGGGAGAGAGGAGCAAATACCTAGGGGGCAGCAGCAGGGGCAGCATCATCAAGCTGGTGGAGAAGCTCTGTGTAAGTTACAGTTCCTGTGCCAACCCACTGTAGTCATTAGTGACAGAAAGAGATAATTATGAGCCTGTCCTGTCCTGTTGAGCATTTATTACTGGTTATTTGAAGTCCCATGTGTTAGCTGTAAATAAAATATTTTTTCTCTGAGCATTTTCAATCTGGCAGTCATTGAATGGAGTTCATAAAGCAGCTGTTGAGCTGTGGCTGAGAGGGCTGCCTTGCTGCTGTGTAACAGTGCAAATGTTTGCAAATTTCCTGTGAATGTTCTCAGTACTTAACACTGGAAATATGAAAACAAATAATTGCATACAAGAATGGTGTTTGATGACCTTCCCAGTGCTTTCGTGGTGGGTGTGTGGCTTTATAAAGCTATGTATAGTAAATACAGAGTGAGTCAGATTCCTGGAACTTTGGACATTGGAGACATGTTTGCTTCCTGAACAACAGTACTGGCACACCTGCTATGAACAAACCCAAATAATGCACTAGAGAAACAGACATTGCCTTAAATTCCCTCCACTCAGCCCCCTCTCTGCCCCAGTCCTTAGCTGCCCTGAGCAGCTGGGTGGCTGGATATTGAACTGGATCAGGAACCTACCGTGGCAGTAGCTGTGGCCTTTGCAGGTGATGGCTGGGTGAATGCCTGACTGGATGTGACACAAGTCAGTCTCAAAATAGGCATAGGTTTATGGAGTCTATTCTGCAGTGTTCTTGGAGGCTGTTGTGTTCTTCTGAATCTTGGAGTGTACTTTAATCAAATAAAACCAGAAATCATCATCTAGCCATGGAGGAGAAGGAGACTGTAGAGCACATCACTTGGTACTTCGTGTACAAAAGGATGTGCTGTGTATATGTGCTGTAACTACCACAGAGAAGTATTTTAATTCTTGGATTTGGTCATGTTTGGGGAAGGACTGCCACCTTTTTTTTCCTCCATCCTGGGAGACAAGAAGCAGTCTTGTTTGCAGAGTAGGAAAGCTCTATGGCTTCTCTGAGCAAGGAGAAATCAAGGAGCATAGCTTAACATTAAGGAGAGATGCTGATGTTCATGGGGATATTTGAGATAGGAGACAGAAAAAGAAGTACAAAATCAAGAGATAGCAGGGACACCACAGACTAACAATGGGTGGGTACTAAAGAGTGTAGGAGATTATATGAAGGGTATGGGAAGACAGAAGCAGGTGGGAGGGGGTGTAACCTCTGAGTTCACAGCACTGATGCTCACAGAGAGTATTTCTAGTGCACCTAGTTCAGCATCTTGTCTTTAAGGTACTGAAGATCAGACAGTGAATATTACTATTTGATTCAATCTGTTACTAATTTAAATACATTATTTTAATGCTGGAAACATTTCTCTCTTTTGTGGTGGCCCCACCAGGACACTTTTCAGATCCTCACCTCCATTTGAGAAGTCCCACTGTGGTGGCTGCCAGGGAAATGAGTACCAGGAAGCAGGGTGGACCACTGCAAATGGAGCAGCAGAAGTAAAAGAGATGGAGCAATGCAATGGGCCTGAGCATTCACAAGAACTGAAAGACACTGGGGTACACCTCAGCAATGCATGTCTGGACTAATGGTATATGAGATCATAGGAAGGAGGTGTAAATATTGGCACTCATTTGTGTATGTAGGGAGGTTAAGATTTCAAACAAAACATTGTTTCATTTGTTACATTGTAAATTGTGAGAACTAACAGGAATTGACAGCCTTCATTTCAGCCATCGTGGTGTTACCCAGGCACACAACTTGCTAAGTATTTATGTTCAAAGTGTCTGGTATTGTATGTCTTGACGATCTTAATCATACCCTGCTGTTGAAGCAAACATTAAACAATGTAGTGATGAGTGTGTCTGGAATATGATGTCTGGTAGTAGTGAAGGTGTTAGAATAGAAGTACCATGATGTGTAAGTGCAAGGTAAATTGAGCCAAATTCGAGGGTACTTAGAATCTGCCAATAATATGAGACTAAAACTTTGTCCAAAAACTAGAAGTCCTGTGGGAAACATGCTTAAACCATATGTGTTGAGATGTAAATCTTACAGGCAGCTTCCTGCATTGCTTGCTGCCTACTGTATGTTATGAGGAGGTTCCTTTTGTGTGTTTTGCAAGTCATGTTAAGAATTCAATTTTCCAAATGTTGGTATTGGTGGAGGAGGAAGCACCTCAAACAGTTAACGCTTTTTCCAATTATATATGCAGAAAAATGATGCTGCAAAAGATGATGAAAGTGTGGAAACCAAGCTTGTAAACCTTGAAAGTCCTTTGCTAAATAGAATGTCAGAGGATTGGAAATTCATCCCAGGAAAAGACTGCCTTTATCAGGAGAAATTTGGCAACACCTACTTTTGTGAACATTGCTAAATACCTGATTCAAGAGACTCCTCACTCATTTCTTTGAATTTTTTATCCCATTTATTCCATACTGGAGTCACAGTTTCTGTCAGCAAACAAGCATTGTTAGTTTTGCAACACACTTGAATTTGTAGCTGAGAAATCTTTTCTTAAAATTCTTTACAGCTTCTTGTGTGGGAGATGTTGCTGATGCAAATGATCTGTTTCTGAAACAGTTTCCGATGAGGTAGTCTTTTGGCTGGAGTCGGCGTGATGCTTCATAAGGAGTGGGAAAAAAGTTGTTGACTTGCTTACCTTGGACAGACTGGCTGGTACTCAACAACAGCAACAACAAAAAAGAAGTGGTAAAGCTAGATACCACCTTAAAGATGACAAAACCCAAAGGGAAACCTATGGTGGTCTGGTCTGTAGTTTGTACTCTGGAAAATGCAGGCTACTTTTTAAAGAAAGTGTGTGTAATAGAGAGGACTAAGACTGTCAAAGTAGAACTTGTGTTAGTGGTGGGATAGAAAACCACTTAGACTGTTGTCAGGAATGAAGTCTTCAAGAACTGCTTGATAATGTATGTTACAAATAATAATATTGCATGTGGTTTGTGCTTTCTGGAAGATGAAATGCAAGGTGGAAAAATGTAGGAAAGAATGGGGCTTTTCTTGACATTCTTATAAAAATTATGAGATCTAGACTGTTCCAAATTAATTTCTTTCATGGCCAGTTCACCAGTAGGGGAAAATACTGTTTTGTCTTTGAGCAGACTAATACCTAGTTTGTGGGACAAAAATCCTGTCAACAGGAGAGACATTAACAAAATCGGAGGTGCTCAGAAGAATTGAATTTGCTTTTTTTCCAGATGCCTGTGAGTTTTCTTTCATTATTTGTTTTTGAGGATTTTTTATTCTTCTTCTTTTCACTTCCTGAGAATTTTTAAGCTGATGTTGGAATAAAATATTTGGTACTTAAATATTTCCATGTTCATTCACACACACAAAGACAAAAGCTCATTTGAACAGTCACTTTCCACACTAAATAAACAGATTTGTATGTAGATAAATTGGCATGCTTTCTTTTGATGTGATGCAGCTACTACTTTGACATGCTGGTTTATCTTTGTTGATAAGCAGTTGTTTAGAGTAAGACATACATTTCATGTTATACTTGGGCTGCTTTACACATTTCCCTTTCCTGTAATGCCAAAGGATGGTTTGCACTGAAATGGAGGTTTCCCTGACTTTGTGTTCAAAAGGAAATGTCTTGAATGTAATCATGGTACCACCACCTGTATTGACACTTCTAAGTGTTTTCCTCAGGGGGCCAGTAAAGTTGAGCAAAGAGAGAGACATTTCTCCTTTCCACCCTTCTTAGCAGACCATCCTCTGCCTCCCTGCCCTTTCCCAAAGCAGAACTGCTCTACTGGTCATTTTGTTCCAGCTCTGGAGAAAGGTATGCTGCCTTACAGTAGCCAGAAGCTACTGTACTGAGTAGATTGGGCAGCATGGAGTGGTGCACAAGATCAGTATTGTGGCTCTGGAAGTAATATCCATTTTTAACGTTTGTTATTTGGAGTTCTGTGTAATACAATGCTGTTGCTATATCACAATTGGAAGCATTTCCTTGTATTTTGAAGTTCTTTTTTTCATAGATGTGTGTGTGTGTGTGTGTGTGTGTGTGTATAAATAAAATATTTTCATATCAGCATTTTAAAAAGAACTGAAAATTTATTTTCACAGATCAGGATTTAACATTCATTTCACTCTGCCTACGTGCATATTGTGGATGTTATGCAACCACTTTTTACAGAGTCGTGTGTTCTGGTGATCTAGGCTTCTTCAGTTTTTGCTTAGACATTCAAGTGTGTTAGGAGTTATATATGACACAAAATCTAGGTCATGACCAACTACTATGTACCTCTAAATATAAAAATATTTGTTTACTGTAAGGTTCAAGTAGAATTGGCCTCCATCATTATGTATACTGGTGTCAAAAACATAGATTAGAGAATACTGTTGCTGTGATGTAGGGCCAGACACAGTCTGACTGTGGAAGGAAATTGCATGGGGATCTTGCACATTTAGTTTGGACAAAAGACAGCTGAAAACTAAGTGCCCAACACACAAGCAATTGTTATTGGTTATCTGTAGTCTGCAGTTGCCAGGGAGAAGGAGGGCTGTAGCAGGGCATCTTGTCACCTTGGCACTGAGGGAGTGTCCTTCCTGACAGGCTGCTGGTTGTTATCCCAAATTGTGGAGGTACTGGATTGTCATTATGCAATTGCTCAAGTAATTTATTTATAAGATGAGGAGACTTGGTTTTTTTCTGACCTCCTTACCAGAGGAGACTGGACCTGTTTTTCAGAAACATTATGCATAGAAAAATGAACCTGAGGCAGACACCTGGCGTGAAAAACATTTGCCTGAATGCTAATAGTTTGGCAACATTTTAATAAGCAAATGAAAACAGTATGTAGTAATGGGAATTCAGCTGCAGTGGTTGCTACCAGATCCACCAAGAATAATGGACTTGCATACCAACCCAGACTTACAACAAATATTGTGATTGTAGGTAACTAAATGACCATGGAATCTGGAGCAGAGAACCAGCAGAGTGGAGATGCAGCCGTTACAGAGGCAGAAACCCAACAGATGACAGTACAGGCGCAGCCACAGATTGCAACGTTAGCACAGGTATAAAATCATATGGTGTAATAGTTGTACATACTGGGTAATTTTTTTGAGAGGGGTAATGTCTGCTTGTGGGCCTGAGAGAAGGTTTCATTAACATGAGTCTAAACCAGATGCAATGTATAGTTCCTTTAATATTTGTCTTCACATTCCTAAAGTGGTAGATATTTTTAGCATCCCATCACACTAGGCTTATGTTAGTTCTGATGGACTGTATGTGTGTAAACTGTGTAATGTTAACAGATTAATAAGTGTTTCTAGCATATCACTGAAAGGTGTTTTTTTCCAAACATTTAATTCTCTGTCTTTTATATTGACTGGATTATTTTGATGTTATGTTTTCTGTTAGAAACTTGTCTATAGCAGTTAGTTTAATTCTGAAACTGAAGAGACAAGCAATGCATCAAATACAGCAATTTATCAGACAGGATTAGTATTATAAACATTGTAATCAAGTGGAATAACCTGGCATTTGACAGCTCATGTTCCCTGTTGTCTCCAGGATTACTGGCTGTTTAGAAAGACACTAGTAGATCATTTATTATCCACAAATCATTTTGAAGAAATGTGATCCCAGCTACATCTCTCATTTTGGAACCTAGTTTCATTCTTGGATGCACTGATGGCTGGCAGAAGCAACCTCATTGTGTAAATGAAGACAGCATCTGTTTGTCTCTCTTCTGTAACTGTTTAATTTTAAAACTCTTTGCAGTCTGCAAAGAACAGACAGGGGGTTTAGATCTCATAGTTTGGGGAATTGCATGTCTTTTAAGTGGCACAAGTGTTAATCACTTATGATTTCATAAATTATTAATGTCTTTAAAGTCATTGTACCTTTTGGTAAACCAGTGATAGACACTTCCATTCAAGTGATAGTAGAGAGATTGAAGTTAAAGTGTGTTAAAATGCACAGGGTGATTTTGTTGAGTGAAGCTGAAGTGTGAATTTACAGGCCACCAGCTGCCCTGCACCAGCTTGCCTCTTTGGGCAGTTTTCTCACTGTCTAAGTTAGGCACAGGATGTAGGTGGTGCGAATAACACTTCAGTGTGAACTGAGTGGAAGTAGTTTATTTCTCTTGCAAAACCAGTAAACTGCTTCTCACTTGGTATGCATTAAGATTTAGTCCAGAAAAGCAAGAATGTTTTAAATTCATGTGCTAACATACTAGTCTTCAGGTAGCTGAACTTTCGAATGCCTGTTGGATTGAATGCACTTCGCTCAGGCAAAATTACCCTGGTGCTTGAATGGAATTTTTTTCCATGTAGAAAAAGCTGTGCAGCTATGGTTAAAATTATGCATACAAAGAAATATGTTACGTTTTTCCTAATTCTTCTGTTGTCACTCACTGTATTGTTTGCATCTCAGCTTTTCCCCAGGCTTTATATTCCTTGTGGACGTGATACAACAGTCTAAACATAACCTCTTGTCTGGTTCACATCAGTGTTATATTATTACAATATTTTGAATGTGAAGTGTCAGTATTTGGCACTAAAGAGTGCCCTCAGAAGCTTAGGAAAGACTAAATAACTAATTATGTCAATTTAATTATTTCATTATCACTTGTAAGTTCACCTACCCGAAAGCTTAGTTTAATAGCTACATTTTTAGTGAGTTCAGGGTAGTTTTCAGTCAAAAGGAAACTTGTTCCGGTTCCACAAGGTATGAGTCAGAGACATCTGCGGAAGCTGCACTCTGCTGTTGGCTTGAGCCAGCCACAGAGTGGCCTCCAGTTGATCAGCTTTGCTGTCATTGCCAAGGACTTAGTCAGACATGCATTCTTAAAAAGGTTGCTTGGTAAAGGAATATGATTTGCCAGAGGAAAGTACACTCCTGTTAATCTCATCTCTGGTTTCTCTCAGATGCGAGTTAAGTACCACCATGTAATGCTGCAGCTGTTTCCTGACAAAGGAAGGTAAAGGCAAGCACAAATTTGTGGATTAGGGTGAGGCAGCTGTGGAGGAGAGAGGTCTAATTCCCTTTAATTTTGTTGTTAAGCAAGATACCCTCGTAAGTGGTAGATGTTTATAGAAATTCAGAGATCAACTACTGCAGCTTTTTGAGAACCACATGTTCACAGGGATGGCAGAGGCTTCTGCATCTGGCACATAGCAGCTCTTTGAGATTAGGTAGGACAGCAGTGCAGCCCCTTCTTGCATTGTAGCTATGTGGATCAAATTTCTTGAAAATGCCATTGAACACTAAAAGATTGTTAAATTTTACAAACTTGGGTGTCTAGAAGACAACTGACTAGTCAGAGACCTGACTGAGATCTACCAGAGCAGTTTATGCTTGCCTGCAGTCTTTCCCTGAGGGCTGTGGTGGTGCAAGCTGGGCACAAAGTGAGGGCTGTGTGTGCTGGTACAGCAGCCCTGCCTTTCAAGAGCGTCCCAGTCATGAACACGTGCATCATGCCTGCCATTAGATACTTGCTGAGTAGTGGATTTGCACTCAGGCATCTGTCTGGCCTTGTTGCATGACCCTTCAGCTGCCCCTAGTACATCTTATGACCTGCCAGGGTAAGACTTCCCTGTGTGACATGAACAACTTTGTGTGGGTATCAGTCCTTGGAACCTGAACCACTGTGCAAGACATGCATAGCCATGCACGCAGCACTGACATACCATGCTGAGGCTATTAGCATATCCCTGTAGGCATAGTCACTATGCCTACAGGTCAGTGCTGGAGAAACAAAGTTGTGTCTAGGAATGAGGGTTTAAAATGGGAGCAATTTTTCCTCATAGAAACACCTCCTAAGACTGGAGTTTGTGTTGACCCATTCTACTGAATCACAGTAACTGTCTACAAACCATTTGTTTGCACTGCAAACCCATGGCTTTCTGTCTGAACACATGGTCAGTTCTTCTCATTTAAGTGGACTTTGCCAGATAATCAATATGGTTTTGTCTCCAGAAAGTCTGCAAGGTGTGACTCCTTAAAAATGTTAACTACTTACATCTGGCAAACATTTTGCATTTTCTTGAGTGAGAACAAAAATAGCTCCACTCCCATATGTTTCTGCCTTTGACTCAGCAGTGTCTGTGGGAGTACACCCAAGTCCTAGCAATATCTAACTGAAGCAAGCAAAAGGTAATAATGTGGTTTTGGTAGGTTACCTCAAAATAGAGGCAGTTATGCTTTTCTCATTCTTGTCAGTGATTTTACAAGCCATGTGTTGAGCCTGCAGAGTTTCTGTGTTGGATTAATTTATAAAGTAGGTCAGATGTTGGGTTTAGACAGTTCAAGAGGGTTTATATTGCATAGAAACATGTGGGTCATCTAACTCGGGTTTAGAAGAGACAGTTCTTTCACCAGACAGTGTTCTTGGGAGTAAAATAAGATTTTGCAGTAACATAGCTTATCATTGTCTCTTCTTTGCAGGTATCTATGCCAGCAGCTCATGCAACATCTTCTGCACCCACGGTGACCTTAGTTCAGTTGCCCAATGGGCAGACAGTTCAAGTGCATGGAGTAATTCAGGCTGCCCAGCCATCGGTTATTCAGTCTCCACAGGTCCAGACAGTTCAGGTACTGACTCAAGAAATTCCTAATATGTGACTTAGGTCTTTTGAATAGTCCTAGCAGTTCACTGATTTCTAATGTGTTTGTGGCCCAAATTGTGGTTTTGTTGTATAAACATTAAGAGCCAGTCGAAGGCAAAATCTGCACAGTATTTTCTACTCTGTGACTTCTTTTCTGTTCTGGTTTAACCAGTTTTCACTTTCAAACATTGCTGAGTTTCATTTCCCTGTAGAATTCAGTTGGTAAGTTTAACAGCTTCGTGGTTTTTTCTTACAGTGTTACTATAATTCTCCCTATTTTCATAATCTTTATTGAGTAAGAGTTCATGCTATTCTGAAGTGAACAGTTTTTTTCCTCTAATAGTGTGATCTTTAATCATTCATGGAATGGGAGTCTTTGCTACTTAGAAAATGGTTACATTGATGTACAGACCAGATGCCTGCATTGCTATTGGTCTTTAACTTAAACCTATCAGGCCTTTCAGGAAAACATTTTTAAACTTGCCCATGGAATGTTGTTTGTTTTGTAAGGCCTTGACATCTTCCTAAAGCAAGGCAGGTAATGCAGTATGATGAAGTAGCTTGAAAACACAGCAGACAAATAGGCTGAAAACTTTAAAACTTAAAACTTTATGTTCAGTGTTACTGAATGCAGAAAGAGAGACTCCTTAGTGTATGGCATTTTTTTACTGTTAGTGCACTGAGCTCAAAAATTGTTGCTATTAAAAAGTAGACACTGTGGCTATTTGATACAGATATTTAGCTGGGTGTTATTTTAAAAATATAAAGACAAGCATAATTTAAAACTGGGATATTCTGATAATAGTATTTATACTTTGTCAGCTTTAGTGCTGCATTTCTGTCAGGCTTACCCTCCTTAGCCATTGGAGTCAAAAGTTTAGGATTTTTATCTAGGTGAGCAGTTTCCAAATGACTGCACAAGTTACTAGCCCAGAGGTGGAAGATAAGAGACTGACAATGAAACCATGCTTGGAATTCACCTGGATTAGTGCAAAGCCAATCTGGATATTCAAAGCCCAGTAGTTCACAGTCAGCCTTGGACCTTTTCATGCCCTCTATCTGGTAACTGAGATTTGGGTGCCAGCAAGCTTTTTGAGCCTCTAGGAATTTTTCCTACAGTGCATAAAATGTCAGGCCATGAGCTGTGTTTCTCATACAGGCATTTCTCTGTTCACTGTCATTCACTTTTGTATATTTGTCTTGTGACTATAGTGTTTTGGAAAACAGCTTCTGTTTTTATGCATTGAAAACAGCACTCTTAGAGTTTAAAGTTATTAAAATATGACTGAAGCATTTTAGCTTTTCTTCATAAATCTTTGTCTTTCACAGATGCTCAGAACTGCAGCACTGCATTGTTTTTTAACATCTTCATGTATGACAGTATCCCCCTGCCCCTGAAGACTGTCTTTCTATAGCATCTACCTGTCTCTCAGCTTCAGTGGTTTACTCTTTGTTCCAGAGATTTCCTCTCTCAAGACTTTGTTTTAGTTATGCTCTTCCTAAATTTGACTTAAAAAAACCCCTTTGTTTCCTTAAAATTGATGAAAACAAGGAATCATGAAAGACAAAATGTCTACACAATTATTGTTTATATTTTTAATATTGGGGCATTTAAATTATAAAGGACATTCTCATAGATAGATAAGTGACTGGTCATTCTTCACCATGTGTGTTACTGAACAAGTTGCCATTTCTGTTCATTGCCTAAGTAGAAGCACTGTAGAATACTTGCATTGTAGTGTTTTTTCACAGGATGTCAACATATGCTTAAAATAAAGACATTAGAAGTATATCACTAAGTTTGATTGCTGTTCTTATTTACAGATCTCCACTATAGCAGAAAGCGAAGATTCACAGGAATCTGTAGACAGTGTCACAGACTCACAGAAACGAAGAGAAATTCTTTCCAGACGACCCTCCTACAGGTATGGAGGTCAAATTAGAAGCATTTTTCTTTATGGATGTGTTCTTCACTTGGAGAGATAGTGTGATTGTGTAGTTATTTTTACATTTACCACTTAAATCTCTCTTCTGCAATGTCCTTTGGTGGAATAGGATCTAAAGAGATAAGCATATAGTAGGAGGAAGACACTTCAGCTGTTACCTTGGGTTAAGACAGAAATGAGATGAGAATAAGCAAATTGCCACATTTTTGAGACTTTGAGGCTGTGCTAGATGCCTTAAGATACAACTTTAATGGATGCTTAATACATGTGATATGCTGAAGCTCTGCAAGAAAGTCACTTTTTCATAATCTGTAGTCTGCAAAAAAATCAGCGATGTTGTTTTTCATTATTGTTGAAATGCTGGCAGCAATCAAACTTAACCTCCTTTCTCTCATGAGACTTTCAATGAACACATGTTCTGTGGCTTAGAGAGAATTTCTGCTTGATCAGAGTTGATTGTATTTAAGAACTCAGGGTATAAGTTGTAGGTAGTGATATGCATATAGTGTCTTTAGTTGCCATGCCAAATATTTCTGTGGCAAGACCAGCTGAGGTGCTCCCTTCATATGGTGTTAGTAATATAATAAGCACAGCTCTTTCTGGTGATACTAAATTCTCATTCTTGAAACATCTAAGTAGTGTTAAGGAATATCTTTGGAATTCAACAGGTTTTAAGTGATTTGTGGATTCGTGCTGCATCGGAAAATCCAGGTGTCCCTTTTTTCTTTATAAGCATAGCCTTAGAAATACAAACTAGACTCTAGATCTCAGCATTTCTCAGCAATTTTAATTTTCTTTTAGCACATGCAGATTATTTTCTGCTTTCTCCAGCAGCCTTCAAAGTTGTTCTGCTGAAAGTAGTGAAAATCATTGCTGAATATCTCTATCCATAATACGTCTGGGAAAATATTTTTGTGAGGAGCAGCGTTGCTAAACTGAAACTTACCACAGACTTCCTTGCTATTTGCTTCTGCAGTGCAATGCTTGCTTTTCCTGTATGGGAGAATGGCTGTATATTGTGAGACAATAGAGCTAAGTGAACAGGCAAAGAAGTTGAGGAGTACTTGTGCATGGTAACTTCTCATTTAGATGGACTACTTTTTATGCACTAATGCCACACTCCAGCCTCTGTCCTCAAAACAGAAACTGGTGGCTCAGCAAAACTTCATAAAACTTGTATGTGCAGCTCAAATTCTGCTGGCCTAGGGGTCATGTTGGCATAGGGGTCTGTCAGAAAGGCTGAGCCAGACTACTGTTGCATTTAGCAAGTTGCTAGTTGGCATTATGCAAGCTCTGTAACTGTTCGCGCCAGAGACAAGATAGATGCAGACAGGTTCATGGCATTGAAAATTATACTTCTTCCTCAGAAACTTCACTTTGATCCTGCTACTCAAATACATTATGTGTTCTCCATGTGAGTTCATAACTCTTATATTTGTAAAGATGCCACTTTACCTTCTGTCTTAAATCTATCTTTTTGATGGCAAAGGTAGGTTTTAAGTATCAGATCATATCTGACATAAACTTACAAAGTGGTGGGCTGTAATTTCTTCCATTATAATCTTCTTAGGTTTTGTTCCTCATCCTCCCTGCTTTCTCCATACTTTTTCATCTGTTTTGTCCAGTAGTTATTCTGGTCTAACAACTAGATTACAGACTCTCTGGATGGGAATTTTTTATTAGTTGCAAGTGGTACTTGGCACAGTGGAGTGCTTTTGCAATGCTGGGGTCCATGCATGCACATGGATTCAAAACAGCAACAGCAGTGCTGTTTGTCAGGTTGCTTAGGAAGGTGACTGTACTCCCCAGATAGCTCAATACAGATGTTCTGGCTTCCAAAACCTTAGGAGCCTTAGAGTGTTGTCTTGGAGCTTGAGCTCTACAGCTGTATTCGCTTAATCACACTTTGAGTTCTAGTGACAATCCATGGGAAAACATATGAGGAGAATTACAAAATGTCCTTTACCCAAGTGGCATTTTGCAGTGACAGAATATGCCAGCAGTGAAAAGGGTTTAACAGTCCTCTGAGGAGCAGTGTTTGGTGCAAATGATGTAAATTGCAGTAACTGCTGTGGTCAGTCTTACAGTGATGTTCAGTGGGATCGGTGACAGGGATGCTTTAACTGTTTGGGTTTTGGATAATTAACCAATGGTACTAATTAAACAAACTGCCCTTTCATTTACCCATGCTCATTTCACAGATTTCTTAGGCAAGGCAGCATTAGATCTAACGGCATGACTTCATATTGTGTCCTAGGCAGGTGTTCCATTGTAGACTGGTTGCTCTTCACAAGCATTTCTGCTAATTTCCTTTATGCTCAGCTCTATCGTGGAGACCTTTATGGGCTCTGAGTGTAAATGAAGAGACAACTTTTTACATGCTTCTTCTTCAAGATTTTATGTGGCTAAAATCAGGAAACAAGTAAGAATGGATGAGAGAGAAACATGTTTTTAAGAAAAAGGAAAGGTTGTGATAGCTGTATGTTGACTTGAGAAGAGCCTGTTGACAGGCACCTGTATCTCGTGTTGATAAGCACAGCTATTCTGTGCTGGTGCCTTTTGCCCATCCGTGCATCTTCCCCAATAAGAGTTTGAAGGTAGTGTGAGTTTTTCATTCTGCATCCATATTTTCTTTGCTGCACTTTTCAGTTTTCTCCAGCATTATGTATCAAATAGATCTTTTGGGTTTTTTTTCTTTTCCATTTTGATTAAAATCTTTACAACACACTGTCTTTGCCAGAAAAATTTTGAATGACTTGTCCTCAGACGCTCCAGGAGTGCCAAGGATTGAAGAAGAAAAGTCTGAAGAGGAAACAGCAGCACCTGCCATCGCCACTGTTACGGTGCCAACTCCCATTTACCAAACCAGCAGTGGGCAGTACAGTATGTAGTCTGAATTTATCAGTGGTGCTAGTAAGTGGGGATGAGAAGATGAAGAACTATTATTTCTATAACTGTTTGGACTGGGACAAAGCAGGACGTGAAAATAAAATTACTTTGCTAAATAGCTCTGCCTTTTAAACACATTCCTGTAGTGTTTGAATTGTTCAGTTCACATTCTGGGCCTGCTTGCTAGTTAGTGCAGCTAATGCATCTCGAGGCAAAATATCATCTAACCATAATCACATTATAAACTTCTTCACTTCAGGAACCAAGTGAGGTAATTCAGAAGTCTCTTTTATCCTGGGAGATTATTTTATTCCATGAAATGAATAGAAGTAGTCTGTGATGGTATTGAGGCTGGGTGCCTTTAAGAACCATGAAGTTACAGATCTCCAAAGGCTAGAGAGGTCCAGGAGGTGGACCAGGAAATGTTTTTCATTCCCATTAGTCCTGCATCCCTATAAAATGGCCTGCAGAGTCAGTTTTCTTCCCCTTTTCCCTCCCTCTCTCCTCCTAGGGAGACACATGGGCTGTTATCTCTTGTGAGGGAGTGAGGCCTGGTTTCAGCCCTGGTGGTGCTCAAGTTGGGACCTGGAACTGCCAAGCCGAATTTTAGCTACATCATATTGGTTTGGCATGGGGAGTAGAGAGGCCTGGTGGAAGGAGGGGACATTGAAGGCCTGGGTCTATGGCCTGGTTTAAGGTGAGGTTTGTGTGAAGCTTTGGCCTAAGGAGGTTCTTGGAGAACTGTGATCAAGGTGGTCTATGGATTTCTTTGTGTTTTGTGTGCTTTATACTGTTGCATGTATCATGAATAGCATTTCCATTTAAACTTTCCAATTCTATCCAATCCTTTGTGTGAGCATTTTTTTTTAGTACCCTTTTTGGAAGAGGTAAAAGAGCATCCATCTTGCTCTAAACTAAGACAGATTACATGTTTAGAAAGCACTGAAAAAAGAACTCAAGGAACCCTATTTGAACTATGTAATAAATGTTTCTTTCATAGAATCATAGAATCAACCAGGTTGGAAGAGACCTCCAAGATCATCCAGTCCAACCTAGCACCAAGTCCTATCCAGTCAACTAGACCATGGCACTAAGTGCCTCATCCAGTCTTTTCTTCAACACCCCCAGGGATGGTGACTCCACCACCTTCCTGGGCAGCCCATTCCAATGCCAATCACTCTCTCTGGGAAGAACTTCCTCCTAACATCCAGCCTATACTTTCCCTGGCACAACTTGAGACTGTGTCCCCTTGTTCTATTGCTGGTTGCCTGGGAGAAGAGGCCACCCCCCTCCTGGGTGCTTTGATTTAAAGGATTGAGGATACATCAGTAAAGCTAGTATTCACGGGGTGTCTCACACAAACATCCTTAAACATATAAATGGGAGAAAAGAGCTACTTGTTCACATCTTTCTCTTAAAATCTCTTTAACATTTTCTATTTTTGCTTTACCTAATAGCTCAGTTAATTTTATTGAAACCGATGTGGTTAACACTGCTTTCCTACTGTAACTAAAAAAAACTGCTTCTGCAGATACTGAGGTTTGTACATCTGTATGTATGAACATAGCAAAGTTCTGTGGAATCATGAATGAGGCGTGATGACAGTACACCTGCCTGATAGGACTGAGAGAAAGAAAAGGGAAGAAAGAACAGCAAAGTAAGACTGAAGGAGAAAATTAAAAAGTGAAACACACTGCTAGGAGAGTGCTGAGAAGGTTGTAGAGAAAGGGGAATATGTTCAGAAGAAAAAAATATGACAAAGCAAGAAGAAAGTGAAACACAAGGTAGATAGCAATAGCAGCAGAGGAGACTGAAGGGTGTAAAGCAGAAAAGAGAAGTTCAGATGAGAAGGAAAATAAAAGGACTGAGAAAACGACCTTAACCAGTCAAGAAGAAAATCTTAACTAACAAATCAAAAAAGCATTTCCTGGAGGAGGATTGGTAGCTACTCTGTGTAATACTGAAGAATGCAGAGAAACTAATATGTGGTTTAGGGTGTGGGGTTTGCCTCCATTCCCCCTCGCCTCCCCCACCAAAAAAAAAGGTCTCAAAAAAATTGAAAGCTTACTTTGAAAGCATGATTTCTTTAATGCACATAAAAGCCATCTCTCTGATTTAACTCAGATCAGTGTTCTTCCATAGCTAGGTTTATTACTGTAAGTTAATGTGTAAGTTAGTGTCTTAAATGCTGTGTCATCTTTTTTCTCAGTTGCTATTACCCAAGGAGGAGCAATACAGTTGTCTAACAATGGCACAGATGGAGTACAAGGTCTGCAGACGTTGACAATGACCAATGCAGCTGCAACCCAACCTGGCACCACCATTTTACAATATGCACAGACCACAGATGGACAACAGATACTTGTACCCAGCAACCAAGTTGTTGTACAAGGTGAGAAACTTCACAGCCAGTCATTCTGTATAACATTTTCTCCAAGCAGATATAAGTTGCCAACCTAAATCTGTCAAATGTGTCAGGAAATGAAATTAACAGCTTTGGCACAGATAAGTCTCCAAACTGATTAAAGGCAATTCTGGCCAAAGCTATTAGTCACATTTTCTTGGAGCCTTTCCCACCAGATTGATTAAAAAGTGGAAATTCTATGTTTGCTTGTTAAAACAATGTATTTTACTTTATTTTAATGGTTTTCCATGCTGTATTTCCTGTATTTTGTCCACAATTCATATTTTTATATAAAAACTGATGCCTCTTTAGAGTTCTGAGTTCTCCCAGACAGTCATATGCAACAACAGTAAACTTAAAGTGACACATTAAAGTTGGGAAAGAAGGTTGTTTGATTCTTTCTGTAAGGATGATTTGATTTATTAGTAGTTTTTTTCCCCCTTTGCAGTTACAAGTCATAATTTCTTCGTATTGTGGGTTTTGTAAGTAGTCACCAAATACTTCATCATTGAGTCTTACAGTCACAGAATAATTTAGGACAGTGTATTGAGAGATCATTTGGTCTAGACATTCATTTAGAGCAAGTGGGGTAACTTCAGCTGAGAATAGATTTGGGGGGGTTTATTGTATTAAAATACATGTTTTGATTTGTTGGCCAGGATGGCAAATGCCATTCTGGGATGTATTAAAAGGAGGTGGCTAGTAGGTCAAGAGAGGTTCTCCCCCTCTATTCTGCCCTGGTGAGACTTCATCTGGAGTACTGTGTCCAGTTCTGGGCCCTCCAGCTCAAGAGGGACATAGAACTGCTTAAGAGTCCAGCATACAAAAGTGATTAAGAGAATGGAACGTCTTTCTTACAAGGAGAGTGAGGGAGCTGGGGTACGTTATCTTGGAGAGGAGACTGAGAGGTGACCTCATCAGTGTTTATAAGTATGTAAAGGGTGAGTGGCAGGAGGATGGATCCAGGCTCTTCTCGGTGATGCCCAATGACAAGACAAGGGGCAGTGGGTGGAAGTTGAGGCATCAGAAGTTTCATGTAAACACGAGGAGGACTTTTTTCCCTGTGAGGGTGACAGAACACTGGAACAGGCTGTCCAGGGCGGATGTGGATCTCCCTCTCTGAAGATATTTAAAACCTGCTGGATACATTCCTGTGTGATCTGGTATAGGTGATCCTGCTCTGGCAGGGGGTTTGGACTGGATGATTTTTCAAAGTCCCTTTCAGCCCCTGACATTCTGTGATTCTGTGAAAAACTTGAGGGATACTAAAAATTGGTTTTTAAAAATAACAAAAAGCATAGCCTTGCTTTTATGATTGTAGAGCAGGTGCTTTGTGAGTTAGTGAAGAGGACTCTAGGTATCAGTGAAAATACATAGCTGAGGAAAAACACTATTGTTGCATTGATCATATGTTGGTTTTGTTCTTTAAGGACATGCCATTTCTTCAGCTGATATTGTGGTTTTTTACCAGCTAAGGCAAAATAGAACACATTATAAACACAAGAAACTCAAGACCTTGTTAATTTTAGAGAAGTAGTAAAACTGAGTGCCTACTTGCACTGTCACTCTCTTTGTAGAGTAAATGCTACATTTCTACACCTTTTTTTTCTGTGCTAAATACTTACACATGCAGTTTCTCCTTTCGCAGATAGACATTTGGAGCGTAGCTAGCAACACTGTTCACAATCCTTCATCTTAAAACTGCCCCAAAACCAGAGAAGTAAAAAGAAAGAAGCACAACAATACAGCAAGACAAATCAAGTTATCAAGCCTAGTGAAAACTTTTTCAGCAGGAATGCCCAAAACCTTGCATATATTAATAAACCCAGGTGATGGTCGTCCCTCTTGTACTCTGTAGCACTTGGGTAGATGAGCAGGTGCTTTTTGCACCACATGTAACTGCTGACAGAGTGCTCCTGTGTATCTTTCAGCTGCCTCAGGAGACGTGCAGACCTACCAGATTCGCACTGCCCCCACCAGCACCATTGCACCAGGCGTAGTCATGGCATCTTCTCCAGCACTTCCAACCCAGCCAGCAGAAGAGGCCGCACGGAAGAGAGAAGTGCGTCTAATGAAGAACAGGTATGTACATCTAGGTCACTTTTTTTCCAGTCAGCTCTGCATAGAGCTGAAGTGCCAAGCACTAGGAATCCTAATCTTATTCATTTTATGAAATACTCTGAAGAATTTGCCTTTATTTAAAGATGCAAAGCAGAGAAACACATCTGCTAATGCCATGTATTATAACTATGAAACCTTAAGTAAAGTGTCCAACTCATTCTGTGAGTGAATTTGTTTGTTGCATAAGGAGAAAAGTCATTGATGAGAGTCTTGTATGACTGCAGATAAGTTCTTAAAAACACCAAAGTGAGTTGGTTTTGAGTTAACCCGTTCATGGAGTTTCCTTTCCTATATTCTTTACCTTAGCCTTCTGCATGCATTCTTACTGCTGGCCCGCCTGCGCTCTCTGTGAGTGCTTTCTTGATTGTCTCACTTGTTATCTTTAGCTGCTTGCCCTTTAGGTTTTAACCTCCAGATGCAGAAAGACTCAAGGAAAAGCTGAATGAGCAGCTGCTCCTTTTGAAGTCTTGTGGAGCCAGTAGTGTCAGCAGAGCTGAAAGAGAGAGAAGACTGATCTTGTAGTATTTACTGTGGGAGAAGGAACAGCCAAGCCTACTGAGATGGGGTTTAGGAAGGCAGCAGAGTAGAGAGAAGTTTGGCATAGTGCTCATTAAGCCTCAGCTGGGAAAGGTGGGCCTGAGCTGACCTATCATGGCTTGAACTCCATCCACAGGCTATATAGATTTGAGCCTTTATGTAAATTACATTGCAGCACTGGGAAAACGACAGTGCTTCCCTCCCTTCTCTGGAGGGGAAGCCCCATGAAACCACTGTTTTCCTCATCTATCAGTGTGATAAAAAAGTATGATGTTGTCAATATGTTATTATTACTGAGCTCTGAGCTGTTATCACACTGGAAAGTTACATGAACAGACCCAAGCCTGAGGGGCTTTAATGAAGTAAAAAATGTTGAACAGCAGAGCTCGCTTTTTAAAGAAGTTTTGTGCAGAGTGCCACTCATCTCCCTCTTTTATATATTTGTCCATGAATAGTAGATGTCATCCTTTCAGGTTCTGCATTTGAAGAAAAAAGTAATTAGCATTCTGAATCCCCTTATTTATTCACCAGTTTTATTCCAGTAAAAGAAAGCTTCTGTGTTTGGGAAAGGCAAGAAAAAAACAATGGGGAATTAACCCTGCTCAAGTAAAATGTACACCTCTTGCAGCAGTATCACGTTGCAAGTGGTGCTTTTAATCTGCCAGCTTAATAGGTATTTACCAATTTGAGCTCCATTAAAAAGTAGGGAAAATGATATAGAGAGGTTGTATGAGATATGTATGTGTGTATATGGTGAGGTGGTACTTATTGGAGGGTTGTAGTGTAAGTATAGATCTTATTGTGGAGATTTTCTGTCTGGATTTTACATTGTAAAAGCTCTCTTGTAATTCCACATAACTGTTGATGTTCGTAATGAATAACACACAGAGACTTGAGGTGGCTTAATATACAGCCCAAGCCGAAACAAAAATGCAAATGAGAAATAGAAAGTTGTCACCCAAGAAGACAAGTTAGTGGTTTGTACTGGGAGGCACTTCCTGATCCAGTAGTTCCTAGTACTTTGGTGACATAACTTCACAGCCCAAAATTAGTTAAATTCTGAATGTTGCACATGGCCCACTGAAGGGCTGCAAGTATGTGAAATTGTGTTTGTAGGAGTGACGAATGGACACTTGCAGGGCTTACAAACTAGGTTTTCTTCATCCTGTCTCATTTGTGGAGCTGAAATTCAAAAACTACTTTTAGAATCCCCTTCCCAGGTAGGTCCTGGAGCAGACATTTCTCTTTTACATAGAGCTACAACTACTATTAATCTAGTAGGTGGAAGAACTGGGTTCAGTTTTGACCTGATTGTTTCAAGCACTGACTTTTATCACCAATCCTTGTAGTATTTGCAGCAAAGGTACACTCACAACTCTGTATTTCACAGTATCACAGTATCATCAGGGTTGGAAGAGACCTCACAGATCATCAAGTCCAACCCTTCACCACAGAGATCAAGGCTAGACCATGGCACCAAGTGCCATGTCCAATCCTGCCTTGAACAGCTCCAGGGACGGCGACTCCACCACCTCCCCGGGCAGCCCATTCCAGTGTCCAGTGACTCTCTCAGTGAAGAACTTTCTCCTCACCTCGAGCCGAAATTTCCCCTGGCACAGCCTGAGGCTGTGTCCTCTCATTCTGGTGCTGGCCACCTGAGAGAAGAGAGCAACCTCCTCCTGGCCACAACCTCCCCTCAGGTAGTTGTAGACAGCAATAAGGTCTCCCCTGAGCCTCCTCTTCTCCAGGCTAAACAATCCCAGCTCCCTCAGCCTCTCCTCGTAGGGCTGTGCTCAAGGCCTCTCACCAGCCTCGTCGCCCTTCTCTGGACACGCTCAAGCATCTCAATGTCCCTCCTAAACTGAGGGGCCCAGAACTGAACACAGTACTCAAGGTGTGGTCTAACCAGTGCAGAGTACAGGGGCAGAATGACCTCCCTGCTCCTGCTGACCACAGCATTCCTGATGCAGGCCAGGATGCCACTGGCTCTCTTGGCCACCTGGGCACACTGCTGGCTCATGTTCAGGCGGGTATCAATCAGCACCCCCAGATCCCTCTCTGTCTGGCTGCTCTCCAGCCACTCCGACCCCAGCTTGTATCTCTGCATGGGGTTGTTGTGGCCAAAGTGCAGCACCCTGCACTTGGAGCTATTGAACGCCATCCCATTGGCCTCTGCCCATCTGTCCAGGCGGTCAAGGTCCCACTGCAGAGCCCTTCTGCCCTCCAACCCAGCCACATCTGCCCCCAGCTTAGTGTCATCTGCAAACTTGCTGATGACTGACTCCATGCCCTCATCCAGATCATCTATGAAGATGTTAAAGAGGATGGGGCCCAGCACAGATCCCTGAGGGACACCACTAGTGACAGCTGCCAGCTGGATGTGGCACCATTCACCACCACTCTCTGGGTCCGGCCCTCCAGCCAGTTCCTAACCCAGCACAGAGTGTTGCCATCCAAGCTGCGGGCTGACAGCTTAGCCAGCAGTTTGCTGTGGGGGACAGTGTCAAAGGCCTTGCTGAAGTCCAGATAGACCACATCCACAGGCCTCCCCACATCCACCAAGTGGGTCACCTGATCATAGAAGGAGATCAGGTTGGAGAGGCAGGATCTGCCCCTCCTAAACCCATGCTGGCTGGACCTGAGCCCTTTGCCATCCCTCAGGTGCGCTGTTATCACCCCCAAGATCACCTGCTCCATCAGTTTCCCTGGCACTAAGGTCAGGCTGACAGGTCTGTAGTTCCCAGGTTCCTCCATCCGACCCTTTTTGTGGATGGGGACCACGTTGGCCATTTTCCAGTCTCCTGGGACCTCTCCGGTGAGCCAGGACTGCTGGAAAATGATGGAGAGCAGCTTGGCCAGCTCAGCTGCCAGCTCTCTCAGCACCCTGGGATGGATCCCATCTGGTCCCATGGACTTGTGGGTGTCCAGATGGCTCAGCAGGTCCTGAACTAATTCTTCATGAATTTCCAGGGCAACACACCGCTCCCTGACCCCATCCCCCGGTTCAAGAGGCCACTTGCCTCCTCCTCCCTCCTTGCTGTTGAAAACCGAGGCGAAGAAGGCATTCAGGACCTCAGCCTTTTCTTCATCATCAGTTATAGTGTTCCCCTCCTGGTCCAGTAAGCAGTGGAGGCTCTTCTTGCCCTTTTTAGCATTGATAAATTTATAAAAGTGTTTTTTGTTAACTTTCACGGAAGTGGCCAGCCTAAGTTCTAGCTGAGCCTTAGCCTCTCTAATTTTTCTCCTGCATAATCTGGCTACATCCTTAAACACGTCAGGAGAAGCCTTCCCCTCCTTCCAAAGGTGATACACCCTCTTTTTTTCCCCCAATTCCTTCAGGAGCTGTTTACTCATCCAGGCTGGTCACCTTCCCCGCCGGCTCATCTTTTGGCACATGGGAACTGCCAGTTCCTGTGCCTTCAAGAGCTCCTGTTTAAAGTAGGTCCAACCATCCTGGACCCCCTTGTTCTTAAGGACTGCTGCCCAGGGGACTTTGGAAATAAGTTTCTTAAGCAAATTGAAGTTTGCCCTCCAAAAGTCCAAGGTGTGGGTTTTGTTGTAGTGCCTCCCTATCTCCCTGCATATTGAAAACTCCACTATCTCGTGATCACTACACCCCAGGCAGCCTCACACTGTCACATCTACCAGCCCTTCTCTGTTGGAGAGCAGCAGGTCAAGCTGAGCTTGACCCCTAGTAGGCTCACTTAACAGCTGGGTCATGAAGCTGTCCTCCATGCACTCTAGAAATCTCCTGGACTGCCTCCTCTCTGCTGAACTAAGTTCCCAGCAGATGTCTGGCAGGTTAAAGTCACCCACAAGGACAAGATCTGATCTTGAGACAGCCTCCAGCTGTTTGTAAAATATCTCATCTGTTTCCTCATCCTGGTTGGGTGGTCTGTAACAGACTCCAACCAGGATGTCAGATTTATTAGTCCTCCCTCTGATTTTAACCCACAAGCTCTCAACCCCTTCGTCCCTCACCTCAAGCTCAGTGGCAAGGAGTGACTCCCTAACATACAGGGCCACTCCTCCTCCTCTTCTCCCTTGCCTATCTTTCCTGAAGAGGCTGTATCCCCCCAGTATAGCAGCCCAGTCATGTCTGTCATCCCACCAAGTGTCTGAAATGGCAACTATATCATAGTCACCCTGGTGGACCAGGACTTCTAGTTCCTCCTGCTTGTTACCCAAGCTGCGTGCATTGGTGTAGATGCACTTCAGCTGGGCTCTCAATTCCTCAATTGTCCCTAGTTTCCTTCCCACTCTCTCCTTCTCAGAGAGAGTAATTGCCTCACCCACCCCCTTCAGATCTAGTTTAAAGCCCACCTAATGAGCCCTGCCAACTCCAGTGCCAGGACTCTCCTGCCCCTCTTAGATAACTGAACCCCATCATGATCAAGCAGGTCCGGCTCAGTAAAAGTTCCCCCAAGGTCGAAGAAGCCAAAGTGCCTCCTCTCACACCATCCCTTGAGCCAGCTGTTGATGTCATAGGTTCTGCTGTTCCTCTCTGTGAACTCCCTTGCCACAGGGGGAACTGAGCAGAACACCACTTGTGCTCCTGCCCCATCTATCAATTTCCCCAGGGCCTTGGAATTCCTTTTTAATTGCCCTGGTGCCCTTCTTCTCGATTTCATCCCTGCCAGCTTGTATTACCAGTAAGGGGTAATAATCAGAGGGCTGGATTAGGTTTGGGAGTCTCCTGGTGATGTCCCTAACCCGGGCACCAGGAAGGGAGCAGACCTCCCTGTGAGATGGGTTGGGATGACAAATTGGTCCCCGACGACTGTGACTCTTCTCTTTTTCTTGTTTTTTGTGGAGCTAGTAACCACAGTTGGTGGGGACCGCTCCACCCTAGGCATCATCCTGGTTGGATGCTCCTCAGCCCTCCCATCCTCCCTGCTCTCTTCCTGAAGCGCTTCATACTTGTTATGCAAGGGCAGTGGAAGAGGCGGAGAGGGCCGGGGTGGACTTCTCTTACTGCCTGTGACAGGGATCTGTATCCATCCCTCCCTGTTTCCAGGGAGCATTTGAAGCTGCTTTGCACCTAAAGGTTCAAAGCAAACCAGCATGTGCATTTACATGTACCTGCAATGTGCTGCTTTGACAAGCTGAGTTGCTGGGGGAGAGACCCCTGCCTGGACTCCCAAGCACCTGCGGCATTTAACCTTGTGCTTATGTTGCATGTTTTTTATCATTACTCTTGCTGTGCAAGAGGTTCATCCTTGGTGTTACTGCCTTCAGGATGCTCTGCAGAACATTAACACTTAGGAGGTGTTTTTCCTTGATGTTCTCAGTGTGTTACCAAGTCATTTACAGGCAGCTCAGTCTTTAAGGGTCTGACTGTCTCGAGATCTGCTTCAGCACATGAACACTGCCATGTTCTTGGCACAGCAGACAAGAACTACAGATTGATATGGTTTATGATGACTGTTTATTTTGTCATTTTTAGGGGTCATTTATGTTATCATTGTCATGATGCAAACATTATTAGTATAAGTGAACATATTGCTTGAGAGCAAATACATTAATACTTCAAATACAGCTCTTTTTGGCACCAATTGAATATCTTTAGTGTTTGGTTGGACTGCAGCAAAAGGAAGAGTTTAGAACTATAAGGAGATTAATAGATGAACACCAGTTTTGGACATGTTTTTATTGTTCATCTATTTATTATAATAAAATCAATTAAATTATTGCAGCAGCAACATTCAACTTAGCCCAAAGGCTCTAAATCTTGCAACCTGAATTTTGTCACTGAGTAGGATCCTTTTCTCACAGAAGCAGGATTTTAATTGATGCTAACTTAGTGAGATGTGCATGTTGAAATAATCTCTGGATCTTGAGTGTATGTGAGGAGCAATTGTTACAAAGTCAGCATTTTTTCCTAATTTCTTGACAATACCTCCATGTTCTAAACATGGCAGTGCTAGGTGAAGGTTTGACGTGAACAGTAAGCAGCAGATGTCTGCCAGTGCTTGGTTCTGGGTTTGAATGGCCTTTTTTTGCTTTGCAGAGAGGCAGCACGTGAATGCCGCAGGAAGAAAAAGGAGTATGTGAAATGTCTAGAAAATCGAGTGGCTGTGCTTGAAAACCAAAACAAAACACTGATTGAGGAGCTGAAAGCACTTAAGGACCTTTACTGCCACAAATCTGATTAATTTTGGATTCCCATTTTCACATGTCCAGATGGGATAGAGACTGGTTCTGGCTATACCCAGAAAGACAAAGTAAACTTTTTATTTTCTAAACATTTCTTTTTTTCTATGCGCAAAACTGCCTGAAGCAACTACAGGATATACTTCATCTGTGCTTTGCATCAAACTGTGAATGTTCAAGTATTTGCCTCCACTTCTCCCCCTACAAGATTATTTTCATCATCAGTCTCAGTGTGAAGAAGGAAAACAGGCTTTTATCTCGTCTCCCCATCCTCTTCAAGGAGCAGCAGTGGTCACTTGGGAAGTTACTTTGGGGAAGGTCCTTTTCTAATGGTTTGAAGAATTTGTGCTGAGCTCTTTCCATTGCCTTAGAGACAGAGCCACCCCAGCCTCTTGTTCCAGAGAACTGTGGGCCACATATGTGGAGCATGTATGGTGCAATGAAGAAGCAGTGGTTGCCAAATTGGTTTCACTTACTCATTATGAACTGTAGAAATACACAGCTAAGCAGCATGCCAAATGAAAGGCACTCAACAGTCACATTCTTGGTGTGGAGATAACATGCCCTTTGCAAACCAGCCCAGCAAGGGTTTTGATTTGTAATCTGTATTAAGCCCTTCGGGACTAGTGAAAACTTCTCCAAACCTCAGCAACATCTCACTGGTTGGTTGCTTCTCAAAGCTTATGTGTGCAAGCGTGTTCAGCGTTCCGAGTGGACAAAAAGCAAACACTAGCTTCATAGGATATTGGTTGGAAAATGGTATTTGAGCAGGGAAGGAATTCAGAATAAAAAGGTAAAATAGTGATGTTTTAAAAACTGCCACATAATAAGCAAGGGTAATACATGAAAGCACTACCTGTTGGTATGCAGAACAATTAAGCAGTTGAAGCATGGCCAACTCTGCATCCAGTACAACCCTGAAGACAATATAGACTGTGTCCCAAGTTCTCATTTCCCAACCAATATCTTGTGTAATGGAAGTCATTGTACTCAAACGAAGCATCAGTCTGGTTTGCTATATTCTTTTTCAAACTTTGAGGCTGCCTTCTAAACATAAATTAACTATCAGGACAACCTCAAATACTGAGAAATACTTCCAACACAAATATTCTAATGTCTGCTTCACAAGGGACAATATTAGTTATTTGAACCTGGTCAGGATAGCTAAATTCTTAATTTACTGAGTAATCTATTTATCTATATAGAATTACTCATGCTTATGTTGTTTGCAAGATGGAAAGATTTGTGTGCACCAAGGAAAATGTGATCTTTCACAGAGTTACTTGCTGAAAAGTAACTTGTTTAAAAGCAACTCTGTACTAAGCATAAGGATTTAAAATGAATCAAGCTTAAAAAGAATCAAACAAAAGAATGTCAAGAAGTTGTCCAAAAGAATGTGTCAAAAGGAATCATGCAGTTTGTTTACTGGCCCTTTGAAGCCAGTCTCTTGATCTTGGGTCATTTGATGGACTTAAGTTTCCTTTGGGCTTCTCGTCAAAATTATATGTCCGGTGACATAAGAATAAGACTCTGGTCTGTGCTAATGCCTTGCTTGGCAAAAGTATGGAGAGTATTTTTTTTCATGTTCACTCTTAACCTGTTTTCAAGATGAATTTCAAACACAGGTTTTACAGTCCATGTGATGTTATAAGAACATCTGGAAAACTCTGGGCAGTTGAGTCTCAAACAGCTAAGCAGTATTAAAAAGTTCTGCTATTCTCATTTGAGAGGGCATTCAGTTTGCAAGAGACTTTAAAAGCAGTAGGATTGAATTCACAGCATTACTGTTAAATCTAGAGTTATCAATAATTGCAAATTATGTTTGTATTTCAGGAAGAGAACATGAGTATCAGAATTATGAAATAATTACTTTTTGCAGGCTTTGGGGGGATTTGTGTGTCTATTTATCCGCCATAAGAGAATTGATGAATTTCAGGTTTTTATTTAATGGAAGATGAATTTATTAGTTTAGCAACACAAATTTGAAGACCCTTAATTCTCAGCAGTGTGTTTGTTAAAAAATGTCTGCTTCTTAAAAGCAGAGAATGCAAATGCATACAACGGGTACCAGTTTTTCAGAACTAGTGCTGAAGTAGAAATGTTGCTAACGTTAGCAGGAGTCATTCTTGTGAATCATCAAGCTCACTATGGCTTTATTTACACACAGTGGTTCCTCCAGCTTTGAGAAACACAGAAAAGGCTGCACATGCCCACACTAAAGCTCTTTCTTTTGTAGAACCATCTCTTTGAAAAAAATGAAGTTTTGCAGTGAACCTGAATGAGGCTGGATGTGATCTGAGTGCTGTTCCTGGTGGGTAACGAGCACTGCGCAGTGCTTGCCGATAGCCATTCGGCACAAAGCCTGGGTGCTGAATGAAGCAGAGAGCCTAAACCGGTACCCAGAGGGGATTCTTCTGGTCCGGGGTTGGTACAGATTTCTGTGGCAGTGAGAGGAGAACTGTATTACTGGTCTGTGTGTGCGTGGCCTGTGAGGAGTCCATAGTGTTGCTAGTCTAGACTGCATTAGCAACTAACATTTCACTAAGAAAAGGAAAGTTATTTTAAAGTAGGTAGGGATCTGCAAGAGTCTTTATTTTTAATTTATGCTGGACTGAGGTTTTAGGGGCTGGAATTTATTTAATGAAAATTTTAAATCACAGTAATAAAAAAAATATGTCAGACCAAGTAGAGGGCTGGCTAGGATTACCTATACTTTACTATTCATACTGACCCAAAAAGGGAAGAAATATGACACAGGAGTGCATTCATATATTGTTTACCAGGTAGTGAGGTTGGGGTCATCAGCTTTTATAAACTAAGGCCATTTGGAAGTAGGAAAGGAGTGGCAAGGGGAAGGGAGGGTTAGTTTTATATCTCACAGTTGTGAGTTTTCAAGAATTGACAGCCTGTTTTACCTGAAGAATGGGTTAGAAAGGGCTAGATCCATTATGTTCATAATAAACAAGAATTGATTTGAAATATAATTTTTGTAATGTCATTATTTTCCAAAACAACAGCACCAATCAGGCAGTTAAGATATTGTCAGAGGTGCTCTTTTAATTTAGATATTCTTGGAAAATACATATGTATAATATATGTACATATATATATATATATATACACACAGTATATAATCTACAGCTCTGAGAGCTTTTAAGTCAGGAATGCTGAGTATTATAGTATATGGAGGTCAGAAAAAAAATTTTTACTTTTCTCTGTGTGTCTGAGTGTGTGTGGATGTGTGTGCGTGTGAAAGCTTCCTCCCATCCCAGTAGTTCTGGGCTGCATTATTCTAGCGCTTATTACTGATTTGTTTTGTGCTGTTTCTCAGTTACTCATTTTCAAGAATTTTATTTCATCTTTCATGGCTTTTGTGAGGTTTATTTTTGGGTTTGTTTTTGTTTTTTTTTCCCTATTGATGGAGGTTTGTGAAATTATGTAAACAGTTGTTTTATGACAACTACTACCCCTCAAAATAATTCACTTTTGTGCTTTTCCTCTTTGGCAGCTATGTATCAAAGGCAAAGCAATGGAAAGGTTGCTAAGGTGTTATTTTCTAAAGGAACCACTGGTAAGAGTTCAGTTTTCCTCCTGGGGTAGTGGTGATGCTTTTTTATTTAAGCAGCAGTTTCACCAGAATCAGGTAGTAGCCAGCACCATTGCCTGTATCTGAAAAGCACATTTTTTGCTTGTCAGGACTGTACAGACACCTAGAGATTCTGGCTATTCTGTAGCTGATGTTGGTATTGTAAACCACTGTCCTTTTTTGTACTTGTACATTGATCAGAACATTTGTGGGGTGTTTGGAATCATTAAGAGGCTCAGGAAAAAAAAAGTTAGATTTAATAAGGAAAAACAGCCCTAATAGTTTCTGATCTAAACTTGTACTACAAGTGGGTTTTTTTAAAATCTGGGCTTCCAGAAGGCTGCAGCTGCAAGTATTCACCTGCTAGTGAAAACTGACCTCTGCTTTTTTATTTTCTGTTTTTCTAATTTATGACAGTTATTTTTGTTGGTTAAAGACAAGGTTCCCCATCTAAGCAAGTTCAGTATCAGTTGGTTGCAAATCTTGTGATAATTCATAAAGGATTTCCTCAGTTTCCTAACACCCTGCTTTTAATGTAATTTTTTTCACCCTGGAGCTGGTTAGTGATACAACATTTGCCAATATCTAACCAAAAGGTCATGTATTTATTTTTGTTACACTATATTGTTTGTAAATGTTTGATTAAAATGTGCACTTTTAAAAAAAAACAAACCCACAAGAACAACAACAAAAAAAACCCAACCAAAAACCCCAAACTAAGAGCAGTTGGGTTTGCTTGAGAAGCTTCCTGGCACAGTTGTAATCCTGCTGCCTGCACACAATTCACTCCATTCCCCACAGCAGTTGACTGCTTTGCAAATTTACCTTGCTGGTTAGCACCTGGCATCCAGCAGGCATTGCTTCAGAATGGCAGGAGATCTGAACTGGCAGCACTGGAAAGAATTGTCCGTGGTGCCTCAAAGCAGCATGTATAGGACGGATGTGAAACTATTTTTAGAATAGAACTAGTTCAGCAATCCCAAGTGGGTAAGGGAGGTTCAATTGGAAGGAAAGCTGAACTATTTTTTCAGCCACTTTATTCCTGTTTTCTTAATTTGAGATTTGGCTGCAGGTTTTATAAGCTGCATTCCAAGAAAATAAATCAAAAGGCTTTTCAGTTTATTGACACTGGGAACTGAAGGTGCATTTACAACGTGTCACTCTGCTTTAAAAGACTTTTAAAAAGCACAACCACCTTTCTTTTGTAGGAACAATGATAATTTAGCTACAGCCCTGAAATCTGTCACTCTGAGCAGGTTTTAAAAGCACACAGTACATTGATGGTTCTCTGTACTGTGCCTGGGAACTCGTTTCCCTGTGCTTCTGAATTCACAAGCGTAAAAGACACTGATTTTGCAGAAACCTGAATGCATTCTGAAGCTCAGTTGGTGTGGGAAGAGCCAGACTGGTGCTGAAATCCCATGTACAGCATGCTTCTGACAGGTTCAGGTCTGTGGATGGATATGGCTTAAATCTGTACATCTCTGGGGAAGAGGGACCAGATCCGGCTGGTAGAAAAGGTTTTCATTTTTTAAGTGTTTTTAAGTATATTTAAGCTCTTAAATATAACAGCTGAAATTAAGAGACTTGCTTGTGTAGCACAAATTAAAAGCAGTGACCTGTTTGCATTCTGGTACTGCAAGTGCAGTTTGTGACTTGCTGTGTAAGTTAAGGTCTCGCTTTCACCAGTGAGAGGCAGGAGAAGTCAGCTGCCTGCAGGAGCTGTGTGCTGGCAGGAAAAGGGCCAGGGACAAGCTGATAACGATCCATGGTTGGCGCACTTCATAAGCTGACCATTTACTATACTCGTGACTTGGGAGCAGTCGGTTCACTCAGCCTCAGCTACATACTACTCTAAATTAGGGGACAGCTGAGGGAGCACAGGCAAGGAAGGCCTTGAGCTGGTTAGTTATCTGCAAATGGCCACTCACAAGAATTATGTATGTTCAGATGCTCTCCACAAGTTGTGTTTTATCCAGGTGCCACTCCATTTTTTGTGTGTGTGATGACATTTATTTATATTGAAATGTTAATTTTAAAAATTTCTAGAACTTTGTAAGAGATTTGAAACTGTGCTGCTTATACGGACTTCTAGGGATGGGGAACAGGGCAAGAAGAGGTGCTAGTTGGCAGCCAACCCCTCCACAGACTTGTCCACAGATTGGTAGTTCACTTCAAATGAGTTTGCTCTGAATTTATAATTTGAAATTGTTTCAGAACAACGTTTTTCAGGGAAACTTCCAGAGCAAAGGTTATTATTCTCCCTTTGTAATGTAAGCTGGAAAGAGTAAGTTCACCTCATCTGCATTTCCAGTTCTTTTACCCAAACCATGTCAGCACAGAACAGGGTATTTGAGCTTGACTCCCACATGCTTGTGGAAGTTAAAAGGCTAAATGAAAATCCATTATTGGGGGAAAAGAAATTATTTACATCTCCCCAAAAATCTAGAAACATCCCTGTTGTGTTGTTTGTTTTTTGGGTTTTTTTGTTTTGTTTTTTTTTTTACTTTCTTTGTGCTTTATCTGTGTTTTTTAAAAAATTGTACTGGGTTATAATGCATTTTATTAACACTATGTACATATTAGCTGCTTTGTGTTTCAGAATGGTAGTAATTGCTTTGTATATTAAAGTGATTCTTGTGAATTTGTGGATTATTGTCATAAAGAAGTGCTTTTTTCTTACTGTAATCTTTGTGTTATAAACTGTCATGACTTCCTTTTTACACAAACATTTATGTGCGGTCACATAAACATGCTTTAAAAACCTCTAAAAAGTCTCTTTTTTGAGCAGAATATTCTATTTAATTCAGTGGCAAATGGTGGATAGAAATACATGGAAATGCATATTTTAAGCAGACTGTTTTGTCCTCTCATGATCCTGCCTGCTGCAAATATTCATGAGATATTTTGCCAACAACTGAATTAGTGAGAGGTTAAGTCATGAAAAATAAAGCCTCTCTTCCACTTCTGACACTTCTTTATTTGCTTTCCAGTATCCATTCTGGTGGCAATTAGTTCTGTTTAATAATGTGTGAAAGACTTTCCCTTTTTACAGTTCAGATATGCTGTCTTTTTAAGCATTCCTGTAAACCATGTACTACTGATGTTAATAACAGAGCAGAAGGCAGCAAATGCTGCAAGGATTGCAACCCGATTATGTAATCTGCAAGGCTGGATCCAAACACTGGGATGAAAGCCAGAAGGACAAATTCAACACTGAGGTAAACACACCTCCAGTAACATCAAGGGGAAACTGTAAGGTCAGCTCATTATACCTGGGATTTTGTGGTTTTCACAATGGAGTATTTTCATAATGCTGTTTGAGTGCTTGCTCAGAAAAATCTACATCTAAGTAATAGGAGAGAATCCCAAACTGTTTGGCTTCAGTTTCACACTGAAAAACGTTGAGTAATATAGATCCCTGTGCAGTCAGTAGGTCAGACAGTAAACCTCATTCTTCTGACAACTGCACCTCAAAGCTTGTTGTTTGTAAGACAGGGAGCTGGATGTCACACTCCATGTCTTAATCAAACATGACTTAAGTTGCAATGACATTTTATGAAAGTTTGTTTCCTTGCAGAGTGGTATGTTTCAGGGATGCTTTCACAGGCTCCCAGCATGTCCATGTCTTATCTGGTTACTTACAAATGACTTGGATCCTCCCTGTAGGGTATTTTATTTCACAAGAGACTATTTATACCTTGCCCCAGTACTCAGGGACCCATGCCCAAACACCCTCCCTACAGATAAGTTCACATCAGCTGTCAGAAAGTGCCCAGGCAGGGTGTTAGCCTAATTGCCAGAGAGCCACTGAACCATTATCACGCATCTCACACTGCAGCTCACCTAGGACCAACCATTCAGGACAACAGTGTTGGCAGGTGTCATCATCACAGAAGGCTGCTTTCTTCGTGGTCACTCACTGGGTAATTATACCTCTGGTACTTCCATCCTGCGCATCAGTCATGGTTTACTCCCAACGTCTCCCTGAAGGTAAGCATGATGAGAACGTAAAAGAGCTGCAAAGCCTAACAGAAGGTACCGCTCACTGTCTGGTTCAGGTGGATGTCAGCACTGCCCGTGAGGAACGGGCTGTATATTTCAGCTCAGTTATATTGTCATGGTTGCTGCTTGCCTCTATACACAAGCTTAAAAAACAACCAGAACTGATGGGCTTAAGGTGGTGGCCAAGCCATGATATTCGTGAGTCCAGTCTGAAGGATCATCTATCCCCCTGTAGCAGAGGAGGTGTTCCCTTGAAGAAGTATCACATGCCAGACTGGGGAGGGACCACCAAGAGCTCTGCAAGTCGGGGGCAAGGCATGCTGCCAGCGTCATCTCACATTTTTCTTCACAAGTATTTTCTTACAGGCAGTAGCATTAGTTCAGCTAGCTGCTGTACAGCAGTAACAGCAAAAGAAGCCAGGCCTGGTCTCTTCTGGGACATGCTGGCTCTTGCAGGAAGTCTACAGGCTGTAACAGCAGCAGTGGGAAAATGGACTGCAATTAAACTGTTTTTTTTTTCAGAAGTACAAAACTCCTATTCTTAAAGCAAGGCACCCTCCTTGGAAGTGTGTGGGTTGCTGCCCTAAGCTTTACTCTGTACTACACTGTATTCTGCACTATTTAAGCAGACTTTTAAAGTATGTTCCTACTATGGCAACAGCACAGACTGCTAAAGCTCTCAGCGTTGCAAAGCTGCAGCCTCTTTCAAGGGCCTAGCATAGTCAGGTACCAGCTTTCTCCTTGGACCGAGTCACATACACTCACAAGCCCAAGCAGAAGCATGTTGCTTTCTGCCAGCTTCCGCCTGGAGGGGGCTTAACATACTGTGACCACAGATAAGCTCAGAGAAAGGGAAAACCAGTGCAGAGTAAAAGGGAGTGGTGAGAATTTACTTCAAAAACTAGAGCCAGAGAGTGGGGAAGAGCTTGTAAATTTTTTCAACCATTGCTAACCCTATTGACAGGGCAGAGAAATCCCTGTCTGGCACATTAAAGCTCATACCATGTTGTTTTTAATTAAAGGTGCTGTCTTCTTTCCCTGAAAGGGACATCAACTCTAGTTTCAGGCTGCAAATTCTCAGACAGCTGCGTAAGTACTGTTTTAGTGACACCATGTGGCTTCCAAGGATACTGTTGTAACCAACTGGCTTATATTAGCAACTCTCAGGCTGAGTCCAGAGCCAACTGAGTAACTTAGCTGAAAACAAAGAGGCCCACTAGGGATGAAGCACACCTTTGGGACTCATTCGTGGGAGCTGTAATGATAAATGTGTCATTTCCAGATTACAGTCTGAACATCACTTCTGGACCACAGATGCTTTGCATCTTTTTCAATTGGAAAGTTTGATGAAAGTAGAAGTGGAACTGCTAATATCCATGGCATGAAGCAGCTGCTAGTGCTTGCTATTGCCTGAATGCGATGTGGGGCTTTACAATTTAAAGAAAAAAGCCTACAGCATTTCCTGCATTTAGAAGCATAGCTCTCTCTGTTAGGCTACTGTTTTCACCAATTTCAGTCTTCCACCACTAGAAACAGAAGGAAGTCTGCTAGTGGTGTGAGCTGGATTCCAGGATGCAGCAATCTTCACATAGGACCTTGTGGGACAAACATACAGAGGATTTTTTCACAAACTCAAGGCATGAAATCAGTTGCTTAGAATAACATCTAATTACCACTGTGCACAGAAAGCACACTGAAATTTAGACAGTGCCCCAAGGTTCCAAGTAATAAAAGAGTAAGTATTTTCTCAGCTACAAAGACTTTACACCAGCATCTTCCTCTCCTCAGAGACAGTAAGCCACAACCAAAGGCAGAAAGTAGAACATTATTTAGCAGTACTTTAAAAGTCAAGGACTGTTTTGATATTTAAAGACCAGTTTGAGAATGTTTTACATTCTCTACTGGCACACTGCTTCAAGGAGCCTTGATCTGTGCAAGGGAAAGTTATCTTGTTAGAGACAACTAAAGAACCATGACTGCTTCAGTACTGCAAGCATAGCTCCATGCTTGTAAGCCATGCAAAATAACTGCTGATTTCTAAGTTGGCTTAGTCTGCAATATCGATTCCTAACCCTCCCTAGGGATCTGGTTCTTTGTTTCCCTATGCCTCTTAAATTCAGCAGTGACAACAACAGAACTCTATTGCAGCTGCTTTTGTTAGTTTTGCCCTTTAAGTGGTCTCTTTTACCACAACTTTTGAGATGCAGAAAGCCTGAAGCATTTAGAGCTAAACTGTTACCTTGTATTTCATTTACTTTTATTGTTCAAGAGCCCACTCTAATCTATGACTCAGCTTCCCACAGAAATTAAGTGTAGTTTGATTCCAAACAGCAGATCTTTTGATGACATTTGTGATGCCTGGAGATTTCTGCAACTTAAATCAGTTGCAATAACTAGATTTGACAGAATGTCAGTGGAAGACCCTACACAACTTGACTGAGAAATGAAGCAGAGGTTCAATATGCAGAACAGAATTACAATCCTTGCTGTATCAGGCCAAGTGACCAGACAAGACCATCAGAACAAGAAGCCAGTGGAATAACACAACTGCAATTATATGCTTAGGAACAAGTGTATTAAGTAGAAACAAGGGGAAGATTGAACAATGGTTTACTAACAAAGCAGAGTCAAAAGTCATCTTTCCAGCTGCCCCTCTGTGCTTTGTAGATATGAACATCCTTACTGGCATCATAGTGGACCTCATACACAGAGAAAAGGCCACTCAGCATCTTCAAGAATTTGTGGTCCCGTTCATAGCGGATACGACAGGACAGAAGAATCACAGTTCGCTCTGAGCACAGGTGCTCCAGTGTCTGAAGCAGGTCTGCAAAAGTTTCTTCCAGATAAACGATGTCTGCACCCAGGATGAAGTCAAATTCTCCTGGAGAGAAGTTACTTAGGTCTTTTCCCCAAGTCAGCTCTTTCACCACAGCTCTCGGACGTAGTACTGAAGGCAAGTTAGCCTGTACATTTGACTCCAGGAACTCCAGTGCTGCCGCCCTGTCTGTGATGGTAACGTGAGCACCTAAGCGGTATATGAGTACAAGTCTCAGACAAAAATCAGAGTCCATAAATATAGCATTTGGAATACAGGCTCCTTAGTTCCTGTTAAACATTAACAACCCCCCTAAGCTGTCCACTTAAAAACAAACAAAAGAACAAAACAAGCAATCACCAATCACTATCTACACACAGCTTGCCCTTCAAGTCACTTCATATGAAGTGCACTCCACATGAAGATTGAGTCTGGAGCTTTTTTTCAGCGCATGAAAGTAGAAGAGTTACTTTCTGTGTTTTCATAGGTGACAACAGGGATTATTACAATGAAACTGCTCCAATTCTCTGTTTGTTCAGTAGAGAGAAATAGCCAGATGGCATCTTCCACAGGTCAGGCAGAAGCTCTGCCTGTGTAATTTTGTATTTTACCAAACTGCTATGTTTTCATCATTTCAATAGGCACCTTCCATAACTGCAGAGCTTTGAACTACCTAGTTAATCTGGGACAGTAAGTGCAAATTTAACAGTACTCAAGTCTCTGCTTCAGCTGCCGTCAGATCACAGGCAGATCATTTCTTCAGCTTTGCTTTCCCTGTCTACAAGACAGGCTAGTAAGGCTTATGCAAGCTAAGACAGCAGTTTCTCTCTAGCTTTATCTGTGCTGCACAGGAGAACAGCTGCAGAACTGACTGCTGTGGAGCGGAGTACCATGGTAATAGGCATCAGCCTTAACAGGGTCCCACCATGAAGTAAACTGCAGTGGCACCATCTCTACAATAAATAATGCAGCAGGCTCTGAAATCTAACAAGAAAATAAGATGACACAGTTCATATATGTATCCTTGGTGCTAACTTCTATACCAGACACGTAGATGTAAAAGTGCTAGTGCAGCTGTAAATTGGTTTAAACAAAAAAGAAGCCTTTACCTAATAACGTGGCTACTATTCCCAGCAATCCAGTCCCAGCTCCCAGCTCAATCACAGACCGATCCTGGAGCTCGATGCCTCCAATCTCCAGATAAGCACACAGGACAACAGCCTAAGCCAAGAGACAAAGGCAATTAATTAAGCACAGGGGTCATATCAGTCATACTGAATATGTCTTTCTGATTTACACCAAGAGAGATGGTTATGAAAAGCATCAGGCACTTCAGGTCTGCAGCAAGACTCTGTTCAGCTCTTCTCTGCTTCCTGTGTGCACATGTCTTTTTCCAAGTTGTAAGGAAGACTTTATATAGAGGCAAAAGAAAAAGTAACCAGAGAGTCTACAGGACCACTGCCTCATAAATCCTCAAACGTAACAGGAGGCAGAAAGAGCTGCATTTGGAAAGGAAAAGCTGCGGGGGAGGCAAACACTGGCAAATGAGCACGGAGTTACAGAAGTCTGTAATGCTGTGGTATTTCAAAAGGTTGCACATCATAGGCATGTCGCCAGGAAGAAGACAAGGAAAATAAAGCAGTAACACTTCTAGCTGGTGGTAACTATGTGCTGTATTTTGCAGGAGCTCTCTCCATAGCAAGTTCTGTTGAAGCTGCTGTTGGGAAAAAAAAAATAATGTCTCTCTGCACCAATTCATTTGAGGTCTTTCCTAAAATGCTACAGCCAACTGCCCTGCAGCCTTGGGCCTACCACAAACCCTTGTTTTGGATGGACAGTTCTTATCCCCAAGATAAAAGCCTATCAGTCCTTGACGCTACAAGCTGCGGGATCCATGCTGTGCTCTGAAGGACAAACCTCATGGACCACTGCTAAGCAATGGGTCAGAGTTATCTGGGGTAACTCCTGCACTTGGCATTGGCTGCGCAGGGTTTCAGCTGGCCCTGTTTCCCTTGCGGTCCTCCAGGAACTCTGGAGAGGGGAAAGAAAAATCGAAAGCAAAGTTCAGCTTTTTGCTTTCAAAAACAATCAAACAAAACATAACAAAAAAAAAAAAAAAAAAAAAAAAAAAAAAAAAAAAACCAAACCTCACAGGGGGAAAAAAGCCTTTCCGTAAGAACTCAGCGTTATGTTTTTTCTAAGGTGATTCTGAGAGCTAGGGCAAGAGGTGCAGGAATCTATCAAGCATAGAAACGTTTGGTGCGAACACCTACCGCATCCCAGACCACCGCCGCCACCCCCAGCCGCCGCCAGTCCTGCCTGATGCGGATGGTGTGGCTGGCGAAGCGGTACGTGGCCGAAGGATTGTGCAGCTGCCGCGCTCCCCAGCCAGCTCCCTCCTCGTAGGGCACTAAGGCCATTCCACTGGCGGCCGATCGCCTCCTGCGGCGCGGCGGGGCGCGGCGGGTTCAGTCTCGGCCGCCTCCCGCTCACCTCTCCCGTGGCCTCCGCGCCCAGCGGCCTGAGGAAGGCGGCGGCGCCAGGCCCCCGCCAGCCCGCTCCGCCGCGGGGAACAGCCGCCGGCCCCCGCCGCCGGGGCCGGGCCCGCCTCCCTACCGGCGCGTCGCCGGCCGACAGCCACTGCGCAGCGCCTGGCCCAGCCCCCGGAGCCACGGCTGTGAGCGGGTGCGGCCTCCCCGAGCCGGCGGCGCTCAGCAGTCAAACCCCAGGTAAAGAGGGCTGAGGCCCTGCGGTGGGGGCAGGCAGGGCAGAACGCACGCCGTGGCTGTCCGCCGCGGGGCCATGCCGGCGGCCCCGGGACAGTGCCGGCCGTCTCTGGCTCGGCAAAAGGCAGCCCCTGGCTGGGTGCAAGCTGAGCCTGCGCCCGTCCCTGGGAGCTCCTTGAGGGATCCCGGAGGAAAAAGCAAGGCGCTGCTTCCTGCAGGAGACAGACCGGGAAGGAGCTTGGCCTACGTGCCAAGCAAAAAGGTACAAGGTGCGAAACAACCTGGAGGACATTGTTTGCTATCCCCCTAGCCTCTCTGCGTCTGGCTGGTGCCCTTTGTTGCAGGAGTTTTGTAAGTCAGCGCAAAGGAAAAGCATTTGTCCGTGGCATGGGAACACTGTACAAGCGCTCGGCAGCAGCCTGGGAGCAGTGCCTCAAAAGCTGAGTAACCACCGCAGGAACACAACACTTCTTGTGCGTCTCAGTCAGCACTGACCGAGGCAGTAAAGCCAAAATTGCTCCCAGCTGGTGGTGTGGCAGTAACACTCCTGTGGCGTTGTTTGTGCCTGGGCTTCTCTTCGGCTCTGTTTAATCTCGTTTGGCCAAACAGCGTAGTGCGCCTCTCCTTTGTGTGCCTCCATCTCCAGCTACTTGAACGTGATCCAAAGGCAGCTAAAGGCCACGGGGAGGGCCAGGGAAGCATCTTGGTAGTGCGCTGGCTGCCTGTAGGCACTGCTGCAGGTACACCACAAAAGGTTTAGGACCTCCAGGCATGCTTCTCAGCCTCTGAGAGAGGGGCCAGGAGAGGGGGAGCAAGGCAGGGGAGCAGCATGCCTTCCCTGCACCCGTATCTGCTGTCTGTGTGGCTCAGAAGGTCCCAATGTTACCACCCCCGGTGGCGTGGCACAAAGATGAGGAGCTACAGCCAGCTCCTGGAAGCATCACCACTGTTCCCACAGGGAACAGCAAATCCGACTAGCAGAAAGTTAGTGTAGTTACATCTAAAAGCTGATGATTTCAACAGAGTAGCTCAAGATACATGAAAGCCTTTGTGTTACAGGCTGCACAGGGGTAGCAGGAACTGAAGCTTGTTTTTAGGGTTCTGATTTTACAGGGGAATGGGAACCAGAATTTCACTTGTCCCAGACTGGTTCATACTTGTCTTATGGCATCTCAGACTTCCTTTTATAAACATGCCAGAGCAGGTGTGATGATTCAGCTTACTGTGGGTTTATGTGCTAATGTGTTGGTCCCTTGCCACCACTCCTGCTTTTGAGAGTCTGAAACTGCTTGTGCTATTACCTCGATTATTTTTTAAATTATTTATGTAGGCAGTGTGGGAGAGGCAATGAGAGAATGATTACACTTGAAATGAGAACTCTATTTGGATGAGTTTTTTAATCGCTGACATTGTGCCTCAACTACACCATCAGGCAAATGGAGGGAAACTCCCAAATGGCACAGAGCTTTTGCCTGCACTTCCCACACCACATGCCAGCCCCGAGATCTCCAACCAAGATGTAGACTGTGGCAGGCCCCAAGTTCTCCAAACTGCCTCCTTTGCTTACTCCCCTTGGATAAGTTTTCTTCTACTGCACTATTTCATAAGACCAAGGGTCTGGCTGAATGGAGTGAGGAAATGCTGTGTGTGAAAAGGAAATGATAGTGCAGCAAGTGCTTTTATCCCAATAATATGTTTTGTGTGACAGATGTCCCTGAATCTTTAGAGCCCAGCACATTCTCTACCAATCCTGCCCTGATTCATGTCTCCTAATGTTACTTTAATGCTGACTTCTATGAGCAGATCAGAAATTACTCTCCAGGTCATAACTAGATACTGAAGCTATTCAAAGGGAAGCAAGACCCACTAAGTCCAGTAAGACTCTTGATTCCACATATCCATTCTAAGCCTCTGTTTTCCTCCTTTTCACATCCATTTTTTAAGAAGATACAGTACCTGGGTATTACAGTGGCAGAAAAAGAGACTTGGTTTCTTCCAACCCTTTCTGATTTACAGCTAAAACAGTTCCAGTGAACTGAAATGTTTTTTTTTTTCTCCCAGCATCACAACAATAGTGTTGCAAGAACTGGTTCAGCTTTTAAATACTGCAGAAAGCTATAAAGACACCTAAGCTGCAGATGGCCATGGTGGTCTTAGGGTAGATGGTTGGAATGATGCTCTTAGAGGTCTTTTCCAACTAACACAATTACATGATTCTGTGGGTCTATGAAAGTAGGAAATAGCTGCTTTTAAGGTGAACAAGAATTAAGTAAAATATAAAGAAACAGTGATTCAAGTCAAGTCTTATTTCATTCAGAGAACACATAATAGAGTCCAATTATAAGTAAATCCTGCTACCTGGGATGCAGCTAAGTTGCTTAGGGTAAGTAAGGAAAAGTGGTTAGGACAGTGGTCCTCATAAAACTTAGGAGATCAAAAAATCATGTAGGTGAGACAGAAATTAGTAGAAATTATTTTGAAGATGTACTAATCATAGAATGGTTTAGGTTGGAAGGGACCTCAAAGATCATCCAGTTCCAACCCCCTGCCATAGGCAGGGACACCTCCCAATAGAACAGGTCACTCAAGATCTCATCCAACCTGGCCTTGAACACCTCCAGGGAGGGAACATCCACAACCTCTGTGGGCAACCTGTGCCAGTGTCTTAGCACCCTCACAGTAAGGAATTCTTTCATAGAATCACAGAATCAACCAGGTTGGAAGAGACCTCCAAGATCATCCAGTCCAACCTATCACCCAGCCCTATCCAATCAACTAGACCATGGCACTAAGTGCCTCATCCAGGCTTTTCTTCAACACCTCCAGGGACGGAGATTCCACCACCTCCCTGGGCAGCCCATTCCAATGCCAATCACTCTTTCTGGGAAGAACTTCCTCCTAACATCCAGCCTAGACCTCCCCTGGCACAACTTGAGACTGTGTCCCCTTGTTCTGTTGCTGGTTGCCTGGCAGAAGAGACCAACCTCCACCTGCCTACAGCCTCCCTTCAGGTAGTTGTAGACAACAATGAGATTACCCCTGAGCCTCTTCCAGTTTAAACCCTTTAACCCTCATCCTGTCATTACAAGACCTTGTAAATAGTCCCTCCCCAGCCTCCCTGTAGGCCCCCTTCTGATACTGAAAGACTACTGTGAGGTCTCCTTGAAGCCTTCTCTTCTCCAGGCTGAAGAGCCCCAATTCTCATAGCCTGTCCTCTTAGCAGAGGTGCTGCAGCCCTCTGATCATATTCGTGGCCCTCCTCTGGACTCACTCCAACAGTTCCATGTTCTTGTGTTGGGGTCTCCAGAACTGCACACAGTGCTCCAGGTGGGGTCTGACAAGAACAGAGTAAAGGGGCAGAATCCCCTCCCTTGCCCTGCTGGCCACGCTGCTCTTGCTGCAGCCCAGGACACAGTTGCTGTCTGGGCTGCACGTGCACACTGCTGGCTCATGTTGAGCTTTTCATCAACCCAGACCCCCAGGTCCTTTTCCTCAGGGCTGCCCTCCAGCCATTTGCCATCCAGCCTGTATCTGTGCTTGGGATTGTGCCGACCCAGGTGTAGGACCTTACACTTGGCCTTGCTGAATTTCGTGAGGTTGGCCTGGGCCCACCTCTCCAGCCTGTCCAGGTCCCTCTGGATGGCATCCCTGCCTCCTAGCAAGTCAACTATATTAGAGAGTCACTCCATGCCATTGAGCTAGAAGTGAGGGATGAAGGGGTAGAGACCTTGTGGATTAAAATCAGAGGGAAGACTAATAAATCTGACATCCTGGTTGGAGTCTGTTACAGACCACCCAACCAGGATGAGGGAACAGATGAGATATTTTACAAACAGTTGGAGGCTGTCTCAAGATCTTCAGATCTTGTCCTTGTGGGTGACTTTAACCTGCCAGATATCTGCTGGGAACTTAATTCAGCAGAGAGGAGGCAGTCCAGGAGATTTCTGGAGTGCATGGAGGACAGCTTCATGACCCAACTGTTAAACGAGCCTACTAGGGGTCAAGCTCAGCTTGACCTGCTGCTCTCCAACAGAGAAGGGCTGGTAGGAGATGTGATAGTGGGAGGCTGCCTGGGGTGTAGCGATCACGAGTTAGTGGAGTTTTCAATATACAGGAAGGTAGGGAGGCACTTCAACAAAACCTACACCTTGGACTTTAGGAGGGCAAACTTCAATTTGCTCAAGGAACTTATTTCCAATGTCCCCTGGGCAGCAGTTCTTGAGAACAAAGGGGTCCAGGATGGTTGGACTTACTTTAAACAGGAGCTCTTGAAGGCACAGGAGCTGGCAGTTCCCATGTGCCGAAAGATGAGCCGCAGGGGGAGGCGACCAGCCTGGATGAGCAAAGAGCTCCTGAAGGAAGTGGGGGAGAAAAAGAGGGTGTATCGCCTCTGGAAGGAGGGGAAGGCTTCTCCTGACGTGTTTAAGGAGGTAGCCAGACTATGTAGGAGAAAAATTAGAGAGGCTAAGGCTCAGCTAGAGCTTAGGCTGCCACTTCCGTGAAAGCTAACAAAAAACACTTTTATAAATTTATCAATGCTAAAAGGAAGGGCAAGAAGAGCCTCCACTCCTTACTGGACCAGGAGGGGAACACTATAACTGATGATGAAGCAAAGGCAGAGGTCGTGAATGCCTTCTTCACCTCAGTTTTCAACAGTAAGGAGAGAGGAGGAGGAGGCAAATGGCCTCTTAAACTGGGGGATGGGGTCGGGGAGCGGTGTGTTCCCCTGGAAATTCATGAGGAATTAGTTCAGGACCTGCTGAGCCATCTGGACACCCACAAGTCCATGGGACCAGATGGGATCCATCCCAGGGTGCTGAGAGAGCTGACAGCTGAGCTGGCCAAACCACTCTCCATCATTTTCCAGCAGTCCTGGCTCACCGGAGAGGTCCCAGGAGACTGGAAAATGGCCAAGGTGGTCCCCATCCACAAGAAGGGTCAGATGGAGGAACCTGGGAACTACAGACCCGTCAGCCTGACCTCAGTGCCAGGGAAACTGATGGAGCAGGTTCTCTTGGGGCCAATAACTGCGCACCTGAGGGATGGCAAAGATCTCAGGTCCAGCCAGCATGGGTTTAGGAAGGGCAGATCCTGCCTTTCTAACCTGATCTCCTTCTATGATCAGGTGACCTGCTTGGTGGATGTGGGGAGGCCTGTGGATGTAGTCTATCTGGACTTCAGCAAGGCCTTTGACACTGTCCCCCACAGCAAACTGCTGGCTAAGCTGTCAGCCCATGGCTTGGATGGCAACACTCTGTGCTGGGTTAGGAACTGGTTGGAGGGCCGGACCCAGAGAGTGGTGGTGAATGGTGCCACATCCAGCTGGCGGCCAGTCACTAGTGGTGTCCCTCAGGGATCAGTGCTGGGCCCCATCCTCTTTAACATCTTCATAGATGATCTGGATGAGGGCATGGAGTCAGTCATCAGCAAGTTTGCAGATGACACTAAGCTCGGGGCAGAAGTGACTGAGCTGGAGGGCAGAAGGGCTCTGCAGCGGGACCTTGACCGCCTGGACAGATGGGCAGAGGCCAATGGGATGGGGTTCAATAGCTCAAAGTGCAGGGTGCTGCACTTTGGCCACAACAACCCCATGCAGAGATACAGGCTGGGGTCGGAGTGGCTGGAGAGCAGCCAGACAGAGAGGGATCTGGGGGTACTGATTGATACCCGCCTGAACATGAGCCAGCAGTGTGCCCAGGTGGCCAAGAGAGCCAGTGGCATCCTGGCCTGCATCAGGAATGGTGTGGTCAGCAGGAGCAGGGAGGTCATTCTGCCCCTGTACTCTGCACTGGTCAGACCACACCTCGAGTACTGCGTTCAGTTCTGGGCCCCCCAGTTTAGGAGGGACATCGAAATGCTTGAGCATGTCCAGAGAAGGGCGACGAGGCTGGTGAGAGACCTCGAGCACAAGCCCTACGAGGAGAGGCTGAGGGAGCTGGGGTTGTTTAGCCTGGAGAAGAGGAGGCTCAGGGGTGACCTTATTGCTGTCTACAACTACCTGAAGGGTGGTTGTGGCCAGGAGGAGGTTGCTCTCTTCTCTCAGGTGGCCAGCACCAGAACAAGAGGACACAGCCTCAGGCTGCGCCAGGGGAAATTTCGGCTCGAGGTGAGGAGAAAGTTCTTCACTGAGAGAGTCATTGGGCACTGGAATGGGCTGCCTGGGGAGGTGGTGGAGTTGTCGTCCCTGGGGCAGTTCAAGGCAAGGTTGGATGTGGCACTTGGTGCCATGGTCTAGCCTTGGGCACTGTGGTAAAGGGTTGGACTTGATGATCTGTGAGGTCTCTTCCAACCTTGGTGATACTGTGATACTGTGATACTGTAACTGTGCCACACAGCTTGGTGTCATCTGCAAACTTGCTGAGGGTGCACTCGATTCCTCTGTCCATGTCACTGTCAAAGATGTTAAACAGCACTGGTCCCAGCACTGACCCCTGAGGGACGCCACTTGGCACTGGTCTCCAGGTGGACATTGTGCTGTCGATCACCACTCTCTGCATGTGACCATCCAGCCAATTCCTTATCTAGCAGTGCTCTACCCTGCAAGTGCCTGTTTTTCCAGTTTGGTGACCAGGTGGGACAGAGTCAAATGCTTTACTCAGGTCCAGGTGGATGATGTCAGTTGCCCTTCCCTTGTCCACTGTTTCTGTGACTTTGTCATTAAAAGCCACTAAATTTGTCAGGTATGATTTGCCCTTGGTGAAGCCATTGCTGGTTACCACCAGTCACCTCTGCTTTGTTTTCCATTTGCCTTAGCAGAGCCTTCAGGAGGATCTGCTCCATGATCTTGCCAGGCACAGAGGTGAGACTGACTACTCTGTAGTTCCTGGGGTCATCCTTTTTTCCTTCTTGAAGCTGGGCTTTATGTTTGCCCTTTTCCAGTCAGCAGAACTTCACCAGTCTGCTATGACCTTTCAAAGATGGTGGACAGTGGTTTAGCAACTTCATCTGCCAGTTCCCTCAGGACCCATGGGTGGATCTCATCTGGCCCCATGGACTTGTGCACATTCAGATTCCTTAGGTGCTCATGAACATAATCTTCAGTTATAGTGGGCAGATCTTCCTTCTCCCAGTCCTTACTTTCGCCCTCTGGGACTTGGACATTGTGGTTGAAGACTGAGGCAAAGAAGCCATTGAGCTCCTCAGCCTTATCCATATCCTTTGTCACCAGCTCTCCATTTCCCTTCTGGAAGGGTCCCACATTCTCTCTTTTCCTCCCTTTCTCACTAATATACCTGAAGAGGTTCTTGTTCCCCTTAATGTCCCTAGCCAGATTCAATTCCAGCTCTCTTTTAGCTTTCCTCACCTGAGCACTGTTTGCATGAACAATTTCTTTGTATCTGTCCCAGGTTCCCTGTCCTTGCTTCCACTCTCTGTAGGCTTTTTTCCTGCATCTAAGTGTGTCCAGGAGCTCTCCATTCATCCGTGCAGGCCTCCTGGTGTTCTTACCTGCCTTCCTCTTTTTTGGGTTGCATTGCCTCTGGGCCTGGTGATCCTTGAACATTGACCAGCTTTCCTGGACCACTCTTTCTTCCAGAGTTTTTTCCCATGGCACCCTGCCAAGGAGGTCCCTGAAGAGATTGAAATCTTCTCTTCTGAAGTCCAGAGCAGTGAATTTGCTATGCACCCTCCTTGATGCCTTGAGGGTCTGAAACTCTATCATTTCATGGTCACTGCAGCCAAGGCTACCCTTCAGCTTCACTTCACTCACCAGCCCCTCCTTGTTGGTGAGGACAGGGTCCAGCATATTACCTTTTCTTGTGGGTTCCTCTACTAGTTGGAGGAGGAGTTATCATCAGTGCGTTCCAGGAACCTCTTAGATTGCTGGTGCTCTGCTGTGTTGTCCTCCCAACAGATGTCAGTGTGGTTGAAGTCCCCCATGAGGACCAGGGCCTGTGATTGTGAAGCTTTTCCTATTCGTTTGTAAAGGTCCTCATCTGCTTCACCTTCCTGATAAGGAGGTCTGTAGCAGACTCCTACTATGATGTTACCTTCCCGTCCCTTCCCTTTAACCTTTACCCATAAGCTGTCTTTACATTGCATGGACTCTAGTTTGTTATTGATGTAGAGGGCAACAACCCCTCCCTTCCCTGCCTGTCCCTCCTGAAGAGTCTGTAACTATCTAATCCCAAGCTCCAACCATGAGATCCATCCCACCACGTCTCAGTGATGCCAATGACATCATAGCCCTGGAGACTTGCACATGTTTGTGATTCTTCCTGTTTGTTCCCCACGCTCCTTGCGTTGTGCCTTTGCTGGAGCTGACTTGCTGACTGATTATCCTTTACCCTGATCTTTGGGAACTCTTTTCTCAGTCTGTACTCCAACCCTAGGGTCAGATCCCATCTGTCTATGCTCAGGCACTATCAACCTATCTCTACCCCTCATGTCATCACTACTGCGTGATGTTTTCCTGTTGGCAGCTACTACCTGAAGGGGATCTGGCTCATCTCTGCAAGACTTGGACTGCATTATTTTGTCCCCAGCATGTTTCTGGGCAGCAGGTTGAGAGCCCTTACTAGTCCCCCATTGCTCCCACACTGATGTCCTCCCACACCTTGCCACATGGAAGCCTGATGACCTCTTTCTGAAATTCCTGCTTAATATTTAAATTCCTTTCTTAGAAATCAGTGTCATAGTTCTGCAGACACTGTATGTAATGCATGGCTGCACATGGACTTTGGAGACATGCACAATGTGGAGAAACTACTCCATCCCTCATGAAGTCCCTGGTTACCAAGGCAAAGGCAGGAATAAATAGAAACAATATGAATTTTATCTTTCTAAACTCTATCTGGAACCTGTGTTGTTGATAACCCTCTGACAGCAACGCCTTATCCCAAATGGTTCTGTTCTACATTTGTCCAGAAATTTCTGGTCATACACTTTTAATCCTTCCCTCTAAATAAAGAGCAGCTACTTCAGGTTGTCATTCCACTGAAACATGAAACCTGTCTTTGAAATAAAGTTTGGACAAATATCTATTCTGCTAAGAGCTTTCATCAGCCAAACAGGCATGAGCTAGCACAAAACTTGGAGGAAATCCCAGAAAATAGAGCAGTCTTTCTCCCTAAGTATCACCATAAATGTCCATACAAAGGAGTATCAGTGAAATGATGTGACAATATTTACAATTTCATTGTCACCAATAACTTCCATATTCTTCACATCAGTGAGATAGATGGGGTGGTGAGTCACTTGCTGTTAACAACAAATGGAAGAAACCAGAAATTCTTTTGTCCCATGACAGCTTGTACTTGCAGAATCAAGACAGCCTCAGCTTGAACTGATCTGGATCATCTTTGAAACCAGTGGGGTGAATTAAAAAGAAGTTTCTGCAGAAACTGCTGGGTTCTTGAGCGTGTCCAGAGAAGGGCGACGAGGCTGGGGAGAGGCCTTGAGCACAGCCCTACGAGGAGAGGCTGAGGGAGCTGGGATTGGTTAGCCTGGAGAAGAGGAGGCTCAGGGGTGACCTTACTGCTGTCTACAACTACCTGAGGGGTGGTTGTGGCCAGGGGGAGGTTGCTCTCTTCTCTCAGGTGGCCAGCACCAGAACGAGAGGACACAGCCTCAGGCTGCGCCAGGGGAGATTTAGGCTCAAGGTGAGGAGAAAGTTCTTCACTGAGAGAGTCATTGGACACTGGAATGGGCTGCCCGGGGAGGTGGTGGAGTCGCCGTCCCTGGAGCTGTTCAAGGCAGGATTGGACGTGGCACTTGGTGCCATGGTCTAGCCTTGAGCTCTGTGGTAAAGGGCTGGACTTGATGATCTATGAGGTCTCTTCCAACCTTGGTGATACTGTGATACTGTGCTATCATTAGACCATATAACTTGCCATTTCAGCAAGATCCTTGCAAAAAATGTTAAATATTGAAGTAAAGATATGGGCTGATCCAGCATGTAATTTCCTTCATACTCAAAGTTACATTAAACAATGGAAGTAGTGATCAGAAATATGAAAATGTATAATTTCTTAAGTGCTTGAGCTGAATTGCAGGAAGTTTCTAGAGACCCTGAAGAGGGAATAGTTCCCATCAGTAACATTACATTCATGCCTTCTGCCTCACATCTTGGTAAACTGTCATGCATAATTGCCACATTTATTAAAATGTCTTGTTACAGAAAGATCATTTAGCTTTTAGTGGAAGTATGTGCCTGATCTCTCAAAGGCCTCACAGGTCTGAAAGCCAGCATTATTCTGAACTTACTTTTAATTAAGGAACAAAAAGCAAAATGAGTAAGCTGTTCTTTGCAACCACAGCAGCTCCAGCTGCACTTTATTTGCTGGAAGCCTCCTCCACTTTTCACTGCACTTTCAGATGTTCACAGACCTACAGCCTTACCTATGTCTCCATGTGCTAGTTTGAAGCTAGCTAGAATGTTTTGGTGAGAAGGATTAGATCACAGGCTGTGAAAGAGAAAACAAATGGTGATGTCTACTTTACTCATAGGCTTGCTGAGAGGTATAAGAGCAAGAATCCAAACACAGATAAGGGAGTTTGATCACAGCCTGAGCTCAGAGCTGCATTTCTCTCTAACCTCACCTTCCGTCTTTCTGATTAATCCACTTTGCTTCCTAACCCCCTGGCAAACCCTCCATTCTTCCGTGGGGCACAAGGCCAACGTCTGGGGTAAGGTAGAGGGGTGGGAGAAGGTGGAAGAGTGGTTGGGAGCCCCTCCTGGGGACTCAGGTTTCTGGGAGGGCTGTTGTGTTTTGTATTACCTTTTACCTTGTATATTTCTGTATGTAACTGTTTATACTGTAAATATCTGTTTGTATGTTGAGCTAAGCTGTAAATATGAGCTTCATTCAAATTTCCAGAGCCAGCTGAGTCTAGTCTGGGGGATTTCCAAAGTGGGGGGGGGGGGGGGAGTGTGACACCCAAACCATCACACTCCAGCATCTTGTCACAGGACCAGAGCATGAGAGACAGGTGAGCAGTCATCAGAGTGCACCGTAAGGGCTGCTCTGGTAGTGATCTGAGCTTGGGGCTGTGATTTCCCTCCTCCACTAGCAGCTTCTGTACTCCTTGCAGCTGGGTGATAGCTAATGGCCAGGGTAACATTCTGTCTTTGGGTAACCTACCTTTTTATGCAGTCTGAATATGTCTCTGGAGGCTTAATATTTGTGGCCAACATTCTGATGTGTGGCATTATATAACCAGAGAGGAAATTACAGTGCTAGCAATGCACTGTGTTAATTTAAAACTAGTTAACTAGTTAACAACAACTGACTTAAAACAATTTAAAAGTAATTCTACAGATAGGCAGAGAGCAGCTATAGCATTCATATAGATGCAAGAATCATGGAATCAATCAACCAGGTTGGAAGAGACCTCCAAGACCATCCAGTCCAGCCCACCACCCAGCTCTACCCAGTCAACCAGACCATGGCACTAAGTGCCTCATCCAGTCTTTTCTTGAACGCCTCCAGGGATGGTGACTCCACCACCTCCCTGGGCAGCCCATTCCAATGGCAATCACTCTCTCTGGCAAGAACTTCCTCCTAACATCCAGCCTGTACCTCCCCCAGCACACTTGAGACTGTGTCCCCTTGTTCTATTGCTGGTTGTCTGGGAGAAGAGACCAACCCCCACCTGGCTACAACCTCCCTTCAGGTAGTTGTAGACAGCAATGAGGTCACCCCCGAGCCTCCTCTTCTTCAGGCTAAACAACCCCAGCTCTGCCTTGGTACAAAGGTTTTTTAAAACCAAGCAGAATCCAAGTTTATGAAAAAGGTAGTGGTGTTGGTAGGGTAATGTTATTTTTAGTAGTATGGGCAGTGTTTCTCTACTCCTTAGAAGACAATGGAGAAGAAGAGTCAAATCTAAGCAGTCTCAGATACCTTAAAGCTAGTAGGAAGTGTTCCTCAGAGCCTCCTTCCAGGCTTTGGTGGCGCAGAGTTGAAATTAAACCTTTAGAAGTTTGCCCTAAATAAACTTAATGCAGGGTTTATGCAGGTAATTTAACTTTTCTGATGGAAGTCATGCACCTGTATGAATGTTTCTGTCAAAATACTGGAAAGCATTTTCCTTCTCCTCATAGGAGATTTGTATCCACGAGCTGCAGTACCATCTAGTTCTAACACTTAGTACATCAGAATACTAGTTCTTGCAAGCCTCTGCCCAAAAGCACACCAAGTACAACTTCCCAGGCCTTCGGTCTTGTCTTCATCACATCTGAAATTCTCGGGTATTAAATTGGTGAAAGGCCTGGAACACAAACCCTATGAGGAGAGGCTGAGAGAGCTGGGGTTGTTTAGCCTGGAGAAGAGGAGGCTCAGGGGTGACCTCATTGCTGTCTACAACTACCTGAAGGGAGGTTGTAGCCAGGTGGAGGTTGGTCTCTTCTCCCAGACAACCAGCAATAGAACAAGGGGACACAGTCTCAAGTTGTGCTGGGGGAGGTACAGGCTGGATGTTAGGAGGAAGTTCTTCCCAGAGAGAGTGATTGGCATTGGAATGGGCTGCCCAGGGAGGTGGTGGAGTCACCATCCCTGGAGGCGTTCAAGAAAAGACTGGATGAGGCACTTAGTGCCATGGTCTGGTTGACTGGGTAGAGCTGGGTGGTGAGTTGGACTGGATGGTCTTGGAGGTCTCTTCCAACCTGGTTGATTCCATGATTCTATGATCTCCATTGATCCTAATTCAGCCGTTGATGACTGTGAAATGAATCTTCTTTCACCTTAAGACAAACTGGATCAGATGAGAAGCTAAGGTAAAGAAACATTAATTCCCATATGTCTGCTGTTTTTATCCTAGGAGCGATCCAGATGCACGCATGATAACTAAGAAGCCTTTGCAATGCCTGTAATGATATCTTATATTGCTGCAGAGGCAAAAGGACAGGTTTAATCAATGACACCAGCACTGCAGTGTGTCCTTATGCTATGAAATGCAGGCTTCCAGACATGCTCTGCATGTATTTGCTGTAGCCAAGGGTAATACAGAAGATTTTAAAGTGTGAACATTTTGAACTATTAAAAATTCCGTTTGTGCATTCAGAACAACCTCACTGGTTGTTTTTTTTTTCTTTAAAAACAAAAGGAACTTTCTGTTTCCCTAACTACTGTTTTGCTTCAGGCTTTTTCCCTTAAATAGCCATAGTCTTATGTTACTTGTCAGTTTCAAAAGACAATCACACGTGCAATACTTTTGTCCTGTCAGCTGGTAGTGGATTTCAAAACAGGATGCCTATTTTTCCCCCCATTATTCACAACAGTGAGACACAGAAGTCTCAGCTTTTGTTTTCAGATGGTTCTACAGATTCAACCTGGTGATTCATTCTTCCGGTAGCTATACTTCCAGGAAAAGACAAAGTCCTGGCTCTTCTCCAAGTTATCCATAGACTGCTTGAGAGTAAGATCAGAAAGCACTCCTGCAACTGGAACACTTTCTAAGAAGGGAAAAATTGAACAAAATGCCCCCCAGAGCTGGTGTTACCATCGAACAGATAGGCAAGAGGCACATGGTCTTGGAAGGGCATATGTAGTACTAAGGGTAAAAATAACAGCAGAATTTACAAGATTTAAGATTGTTTTTTGTCCCTAGGAAACTCAAACAAGCATTTGCAAGCAGCCATTCTCCATTTCTGGGATGATGGTCACTGAAGCTGCGTGGCTTACAGAAAATCCTGTCATTTAATTTCAAGCATTTTAGGAGACTTTCAGCTTCTTGTTGCAATTGCTGTGGGTAAGAACTTACCCATGGATTTGGGAATTTTTCAAGAGTCATTATTCACATAGAAGCTGGTAACTATGGTTTCAGATGTCTTGTCTCTGGCATACTGCTGCTCACAGATGAAAGGAAGCCTGGTTTTGCATCAGGAAGCAAGGGACTACAGGGTTGTTTGATTACAAACACAAGCATAAGACATTGAGAGAAGAGGTTAGATAAAAACATGCACAAATCTATCTGCAAATAACCATTGCAATAAATGTAAAAAGTTGTCTGGAAGTGGAGTTCATTTGAACACGGGCAGACAGCAGCTCACATATATGGAGCAAATGGGCCAAAGAGACAGAATTACCTTCCCCTGTGAGCCCACAAGCCAAAACACAGCTGGCAGCACAAATACTAGTCCTGTCAAGCCTGGCAGTCTTCATTTATTATGCACCCTGCAAATAATTATACATACAATTAAGCTTCTAGCTTAGAAGCTCCATTTAGTAGTTGGCAGGATATGTTCCTTGGTAGTATAGATCTTTTGACCTCGTTAGCCCCACATCAGGAATGAGTCTGGTCCTTTGTTCAGAATCCTGTGTTCAGGATAAATCATAGGTCCTTTTCATCACATCTTGGGAATATCAATTGCTTCTCCTTCAGCTGTAATCACAATCTGATTTAGATTTCACTTCAGGATCTCCCCTGGCCTTTGTTTTAAAGGCTGTGTGCAGTTCTCCTGGCAATTGCAGCAACTTTCCCAGAGGGTTTAAATTAGGATTAACTTCCCACATTTTTGAAAGTTGCTTTCCCTTTTGTGAGGAAGCAAACATACTCTCTCCCACCACACATGATTAAAACTTACACATAAGCTATCACTTGGAGCAGAAGTGAAGGTCTGTGTAACAAACTTGCATCTCTTTAGTGAATAGTGATTGTCACATTTATAAAGTGCCATCCACAGTGACATTAACACTTGCTGGAATCCATTTGGCAGCTCGTACCTTTGTGCTATGACTTTCTAGGTTGCATTTAGGTTACGTTTTCTTTGAGAGCACAAATGGAGAATACTTTTTACCTTTATAAGAGCAAGGTTCAGACTGAAAGAAAAAAAAAAAAAAGGCAAACCTACAATGCCACAAGAAGTAAAAAGCTGCTCTGCTCCTCTGTTCCTGGAAGAAAGATGCACAGTGCTTTTGAGGAACAGTGAACAGATCTAGGGACTCTACTGAAGTTACTCAAGGTGCATCTTGCTCCTGGCAGCTGCAGGGCATGTGTCACTGCCCTGACAGCATCTGTTCATGTTCTGACTGCTGTGCATTCCAAGTCTGCCCACCGCAGCTCAGCTGGGCAGCACTTAACAAGAAAACCTGCTATAACCCACTTGCCAAGAAACATTCAAGCCTTCACCTTCAAGCATGGCTGCCAGGTGCAAGAGGGGAAGGTCTCCCTAAACCAAGCTTGGCACAGTGCATAGTTGCTGGCTGCAGCGCAGTGGCAGCTCCCACTGCATTGCCCTGCTCCGTGCTCAGAGCCCAGCCAGCATGCCAGGGCAGGGTATTTTTATGTGCCAACTTTCAGGACAACACTGATAGCTGGTCCTTCTTTTTCTGAGTGAGTGACTGGCACTTGTTAAGTGTGCAACTGAAAGATGGAGACTTCATTTGAGGATCACACCTACCTAAAATCTAGGCCTTTGATCTGTGTCCTCCTTGCCCAAGTTATCTTTGTTTAATGCAGCAGTGTTCAAATGAAACTCGATGTAATCTCAAAGAGGTTGAGATTGAATGCTCAGTGCTAATCCAAACTGCAAATACTGCATGCATTTAAAGCTGAGTGATAAACTGTTTTCTTGTCTCACAAAAAAAACCCAGCTCTCACGATTTTAGTAAGTGTTTGCCCAGTGCAGTGGATGACACAAATTCTTTCCTATCCATTTTTTTCTGCAAACATGCAAGCTCAAGCCTCATTTGGAACAGGCTGTAGATCATGATCAGGTTTCTTCCCAAGTGTCTGCTTCTAGCTTTAAGTGAGCAAGAAAATACTCTTGTGAATCTTACTTCCATCAACTTGCAAGTCCCTCTTCCATGGTGATTTTCACCTTGAAGCTGGAGTGCCCTTCCCAAGTGATGTGCAGAAATAACATGCTGCCATCAGTGGGACTGGTGCTTGCCAGTGTTACCATCAGCTCCTCACATGGAACAGCAGTGATTGCTCCCCGTTACCTGGAACATTGTGATTGCTACTGTGCAATAGGACTTACTAATCTTTATGGGCCAGCTCTGCAATCAGGAGAACTTAATAAAACCCATTCTTCTTCACTGTCATCTCTATTGACAACTGCCCTGTCCCAACTGCATCCTTGATGAACCATGACAGCCCTGAAACCAGGTAAGGGGTGAACGCTACAAGCAATGGGAAATGCTTCAAGCAGAGTGGAAAAACAGTTTGGTCAAATGGGTTATGTATGAGCATGGTATTTAGCATCTGTAAATGAGGGGAGGTTGCTGCCCTCTGGGTGCCTTGCTCAGAGAGAAAGGGCAGTAACTGAGGGTCCCATGGCACAGACCTCTCTTGCCAGAGCAGTAGGTTTCGTCTCAATGGCTGTTAGTAATTTATTTTCAACTTATGCATTCATTATTGCCAGGATCTGCCATCCAAAATGTGGAACAAGGTGTGTGCTGCCTGTCGTACATCAAAGTCATTGATGTCTTTATAATGGAAACTGCCTGATGATTCGCTGGGGTAAGTCATGCAAAACAGTAGAAAGAAGAGACAAAAAACAGGAAGAGAACCAGGACCGATAATAAATCATGGTAGATGATTTTCAGTATATTGCTATAGTAGTAAGTCAATAGAGTGCTAAGCTGCATAAATAAAAGATAATGTGTTTCATCTCTGCAGGGTGTTGCTCAGGCTATACTTATTAGCAGGCTTGCCTAGTCTGTAGAAAATACACAGAGCAACAGATTTTGTTATATTATGCTGATAAAATAGACCTGTAATAAGATTTTAAGAGTTACTTGGCCAAAATTGAGGAGAAAATTATTTTTCCTCATTACTACAGCTACATGAAAACATGCACAGATAAGAAAATCCACTCTTTATTGCCAGGCTAAGATATGTGGAAGCAGAAGCTTAAATTCTCCTGGAATGCTGGGGAAGTGGGATAGTTTGCTGTTTCTGTGATTTCCAGGGATTAAAGTCATCTTCCTCTTGTTGAAGACCTACATGAATAAGGCTATGCAAGGAAACAGGCTGCTGATTGCTTTTCTCTCTCTGCCTGGTTGTATAAGTCCTGATGCTCTACAAGAATGCTAGTGCAAGGGAAAAGCAGCCATCCTCTCTTCTCCTTTGCAGCACTACACACCAAAACCAAGTATGAAACCACTGGGAAACTTCAGCTTCTGTGAGGCAGAGGAACCAAAACCTTGATGCCCAAATAGCAATGAGACACATCACATGCTCCAACCACTCAGAGTTCCAGTATTTTTCATCTACTGGGACAAGTACATGGGGGCTTGGCTATTGCCCTTGATGGCTGGGTCCTGGTGCTTAGCTGCTTGGTGAGCCATTCTTGTTCACTTCTTTACCCCTGAACAAAGATTTTCCAGTGCCCCAAACTGAAGCTTTGCCAAAGGGCTTCCTGAGGCTGCTCTGAAGCCTGGACTTAGCAGAGGTCCAGCTTGCTTCTGGGATCCCACAAGGCACTTGTTGCAATTGTACCTCCCTTCATTGAAGCCAGGCAACCCTATCACATGTGCTGGCATGGCTGCAAGGAACAGGATGGACATAGTGTAAGAAAGACCTTCAGGGATCAGTGCTGGGCCTGGTCCTATTCAATATTTTTACTGATGAGCTAGACCAGGGGATTGAGTCCAGCATCAGTAAGTTTGCAGATGACCCCAAGCTAGGCGCAGGTATCAATGTGTTGGAGGGTAGGAGAGCCCTGCTGGACAGGTGGGCAGAGGCCAATGGGATGAGATTTAACAAGGCCACATGTTCTACACTTGGGCCACAACAACCCCAATCAGTGTTACAGGCTGGGGACAGAGTGGCTGGAGAGCAGGCAGGAAGAAAGGGACCTGGGGGTACTGATAGATAGTAGCTGAAGGTGAGCCAGCAGTGTGCCCAGGTGGCCAGGAGAGCCAATGGCATCCTGGCCTGTATCAGGAGCAGTGTGGCCAGTAGGACAAGGGAGGTTATTCTTCCCCTGTACTCAGCACTGGTGTGCTAGTTTGAAGCAGGCTAGAATGTTTTGGTGAGAAGAACTAGATCATAGGCTATGAAAAGGAAAACAATGGTTATGTCTACTCCCCTCACAGTCTTGCTGAGAGGTATGGGAACAAGAAGGGAAAGCATTAGATAACACTTTTCGCCATTTTTGCCTTCACTTTCTGGCTGGGCTCGGACTGAGCTACATCTCCCTAACCTCACTGCCACTAACCTTGCTTCTTAACCTCTTGGATGAACCTCTTTTCTTCCTTAGGACTGGGGTAACGTTGAGAGGGGCAAGGGGAAGGTGCAGGGGTGGTTGAGAGCCCCTCCTGGGGACTCAGGTTTCTGGGAGGGGAGTTGTGTTTCTGTATTACTTTTTCATTTGTATATTTCTGTCTATAACTGTATATACTGTAAATAGCTGCTTGTGTATTGTGCTAGCTGTAAATAAATAGCTTCATTCATATTCCCAGAGTCCGGCTGAGTTAACTGGGTATTTCTAAAAGTGTGTGGGGGTGGGGTACATCCAAACCACCACAACTGGTCAGGCCACGTCTTGAGTCCTGTGTCCAGTTCTGGGCCACTCTAATTCAAGAGAGATGTTGAGATGCTGGAATGTGTCCAGAAAAGGGTGACAAAGCTGGTAGGGGCCTGGGGCACAAACCCTATGAGGAGAGGCTGAGGGAGCTGGGGTTGTTTAGCCTGGAGAAGAGGAGGCTCAGGGGTGACCTCATTGCTGTCTACAAGTACCTGAAGGGACATTGTAGCCAGGTGGGGAGTGTCCCCTTGTTCTGTTGCCAGGCAACCAGCAACAGAACAAGGGGACACAGTCTCCAGTTGTGCCGGGGGAGGTCTAGGCTGGATGTTAGCAGGAAGTTCTTCCCAGAGAGAGTGATTGCCATTGGAATGGGCTGCCCAGGGAGGTGGTGGAGTCACCATCCCTGGAGGTGTTTGAGAAAAGCCTGGGTGAGGCACTTAGTGCCATGGTCTGGTTGACTGGCTAGGGCTGGATGCTAGGTTGGACTGGATGGTCTTGGAGGTCTCTTCCAACCTGGTTGATTCTATGAAGCTGATTCTATGAAACAGCCACTTGGCATCATGGCTGCCTGGCCGAGAGGTGCAGCTCCAGCTGTGGCTCCTATGACTGTGCTAGCAGGCTACCTCCCTTGGCACTGAGCCATGGGACAGGGCCTGCAGGGCAGTGGGAGCACAGCTTGTTCAGCTGCTCTTGTTGCTGTCGAAAATAGTCAGCCAGGTACAAACAAGCCATAGTACTGCTCTTCTTGTGTGAGAGAGTAAATTATGCCAGGTTTAATATTAATTAGCACAGATGCAAGCCAACTCTTATTTTTACTTGAGAATTAATTACTGCACTAAACCACAACAACCCTCCAGCTTTTTTTCTCTTCCCCCACCACCCTCACAAAAAATCAGTGGATGCAATACCAGAGAGAAAAACCCACCAACTTTGAAATGACTGTTTTGTGTGAAACCCACTTTTTCACCTCCTGAGCCAAGTGAATCTCCTGTCCCATCCAACAGTTAAATCCCAGTCCATCCTAGACCTAAGAGTAGGACCTGCTGTCCTACAGCTTTCCAAGATGACTAGTCTTTGGAGCAACACTGGACCAAAGTGTCCCAAAAGTGCTGAAAGCAAATCTTTGAGGTTCCCATGTAATCCATAGTGAGGTCAGATTTCTCTGGAGTTAACAAGGCATTGCAAACTGTCAGTAGTGTGTAGAGATGCTTAGCTAACACAGCTTCAGGAGCTTGCCAGCAAGTGAGAAAGTACAATTCATCACTCTGAGGGAGTAATCCTCATATAAACCATTTAGTTCCTCCCTTTATCATGCCTGGGATTAAGTTATACAGAGTCTAGAAATGCAGCACCTGAGACTTTCTCTCTTCAAAGAGAGTAGGCATGGTTTTATCTGAAAACTCTGTGTCTGTGATCGTAAGGGAGAGACAAAATTAGGATTTGTCCTGCAAACTCTAAGCCTGCGTACCTTTGGAATCACTGCCAGCATAACAGCAGGATTTCGCAATACTTTGTGTGTTCTTTAGTCTTCTGCAGAGCCGTTCCTCTTATCAGGGACCAGAGTTACATTTTTGTGGCCTTAGTGAGGTGATCCGTTGCAGAATGATGTATTTGTGTTTATTAAGGCCTCTGCCTGCTAAGGGTAATCTTGCCCTCTAATCCATTTTCTTTGGGAGTGCATTTGAGCATTCCAATCCTCTGAGAAGCTCTTGGGTAGCTGCGACCTACCGAGTGAAAATGCTGCTGGAGACTTTCAAGTCAGGGAAACGCGTCCCTGAGAATCGCAGCAGCCATGTAATGTTGCCTCCGCAGGCTGCATGCAGGCAATACGCAAAGCAGCAGATTTAAGCCAGAAGCAAGCGGCAGGATGCAACACGGTACACACCCAGCTGCTTGAGGGACTTCACCGTAAAGTCATCAGAACCCAACAGAGAACTCCCATGCGGCTGCTGCAGCGCCCACCCCGGCACACGAGCTGCCTGTACAGCATACGTGGGGTGAAGAGGGCGCAGCCCCGGACCCACCTAGAAGCTCTTAAAACCCTCCATAATGATGCGAAAGAGCCAGCGAGATACGCAAACCAACTGCCTTTTCAACTTGAAGCACAGCCCGCAGCCCTACGGAGGACTCTGCGCTGCTGCACGCAGGCACTGTGGAGGCAGCGCAGTGCAGGCAGACAGGATGCCAGCAGTGTCCCTACACTCGCGTGTGCCTTTACCATCTCCGGCGCTCCTGCTGCTCCCGCTGCCCGCGCCCGCCGGGACAGGGACAGCGCCAGCGCTGCGCGCCAGGGGCGGGCCCGGGGCGGGGCCTAGGGGCGGGGCCGGCCCTGCGTGCGCGCGTGGGGACGGGAGGGGCGGTGGCGGCCGCGTGATGAACCCCGCAGCCGTTGGTGGAGCAGCGTCATGCGGCGCTCCGGAGGGAGGTGATTGGGCGGGAGCAGGGCGGGGCTGGGCCTCCCTCCCGCTCCCGCGCCCCCCCTCCCTCTCCCCTCGCCCTCCCCCCGCCTCTCCCCCTGCCGGGGGGGCCGGTGGCCGCTCGCGCGGGGGCTGTCGCTGGCCGCACGCAGGAGGCGGCGGCCGCGTTACGTGGCCGTTGGGGCGGGCAAAGGCCTGCCCTGGCCTGGCCTGGCCAGGGCGGAGGCGACGGTGATGCGGCACTGAGGCCCGCCCCTCCCTCGGTCCCGCCTCTCAGCCCGGCGTCTCGGCTCCCCCTCCCCCGCCCCAGCCCGGGAGCCGCGTTAGCCGGGGCCCGGCGGGGGAGCTGCGAGCTCCATGGGCAACACCGTCACCTGCTGCGTATCCCCAGACGCCAGCCCCAAGCTCAGCCGGGCCCGCGGCAGCGGCGGGGCAGCGGCGGGGCCCGACCGCTGGGTAGACGCGTATCAGGCGGCGGCGGCGGGTGGCGGCTTAGGATCGGCGGAGGCCGAGTCGGCGGATTCGGATCCTGGCAGCGGCGGCCCCCATCTCCAGCACATCAGCGACCGGGAATTCCCGGATGGTGAGCGACGGGGCCGGCGGTCAGCGGGGAGTGCCGCGCACCACATCCCCGCTCTGCCGACGGCTCTCTCCTTGGTAGCCCTGCTGCGCTGTGGGTGGGTGCCCGGTGGGGGTGGACGGGCAGCCCAGGGCGCGGCGCTTCCTCGTTCGCGGCGCGCCCCCTTTGTCCCGGCGGCGGGGAGCGTGCGATCCAGCGAGCCCCTCGGGGATTGCGGGGCGGGTTCCGCCGATCCGGCCCCGCGCCGCGCCCCAAGCAAAGTTCCCCGCGGCTGTCACCGCGCCGACAGCTCCGGGGTTCCCTGCGGGCGCTCCGCCTTGCTACCGCCGCACGGGGGAATCTAGTCGCCGGTCCGGGACCTCTTCACGAAGTACAAGACATGAGGCGACTGCAGCCGGCGCGGCTGCTGAGCAAGTAACGCGTCCAAGGGCAGAGCTGCTGCTGATTTCCCCGCCCGCTCGGGGAGTGCCCTGTCGGGGTCCTTGGCTGCCCCGCCGCAGAGAAGACTTAGGGAGCCCGAAGGAATCACGACAGAGCCTCCGGGTGCTCCCTTTTGAAGTGGAAGTCTGACTGCTTGTTCCTACTTAACTGTGCAGTCATTAGTCGTAGCATTCAGAGAGTTAGCAAAAGCTGCTGCGTTTCCAGTCTCTGTTGAGCGGGAGGAAGGAAGAGGGTGTGTGGGGAATAAGAGAATTAAGAATTACAAAGATTGTGTGCCTATGACATCATCGTGGCTGGACGTGGGTGATTTGTAATCTAACAATGTAGAGTTCTCTCTTATAGCTGTGGATTCATTACACCAAGGTTCTTTGTCTTGTAGTTCTCCGTGTTCCAGATTTGCTTTCCTTGAGCTCATGGGAAAGTATATGTTTGCTGTTCAGCTTCCTTCCAGTTATACCTGGAGCAGTGGTGTCACACAGGCTTGCTCTGTATTTCTTCTCCTTTTCAGACATGCCTAGGAAGAGCTTGCAGGTTTGTGCTTCAGTGAGAGTTACCCAAACAACATGTAACAGGTTAGGAGTGTTCCTGTCTGTATGTTCACATGATACTTTAAATGTATGGCACAGTGTAATAGCTTATGATATTCAAAACTTAGTTTAATGAACAAGTGTCTTGCTATTCCTTTTCATAATTATAACCACACCTGTGTGAAATGTAGTCGGTTGAAAAAAGATAATCTGACATCTTTAATGCATGGTGCAGACAATAACAATTATCACTGCCCTGCCATACTTATCTTGAAGTTTGGAGAAAAAAAATGCACTATCAGAGAAAGTGATTGCAGAAGAGTCCAAGGAAGCCTTCAGAAATGAAATTACTAAACTTGAATTGTTCTGCACAGCATTATGTGGTGCAGTGGATGCAGAAATGAGGTGGAACAGTCAGCCTGTTGGATCTTCTTCGAGGCAGCTGTGCAGTGCAGCAGTAGGAGAAATTATATTTGCTATCTAGGAGACTTTTTTTTTTTGGTGAAAAGGTAGTGCAGAAGTCTCAACGTTCCCATACCCAAGGTAGGAGAAGCTAAACTCCCTAAAGATTCTAATAAGCCAAGCAAAAATGCCTAAGCTAAGTAAATCTGCTGAGGAATAAGGGTGTTGCAGTCTTTAGTATGTGATCATGTCAGCAGTGCTAAGTGACTAGGTTTAATTGTGAATTTAAAAAATTGTGAATGAAAAAATCCAGATGTCAGAACTGACTTTGAAGTAGGGAACTGTTTTAAGTTTTTGAATTCACATAGAAGTGTAAGTCCAAGAAAAGGATAGTAGCTATCACAAATTTTACTTTTGTGGCTGTGAAAACTTTAGTCTTGAGACAGGAGATGATCCTGAAACTAGAACTGCATTTAGATGATTTTAAGTATCAGTTTTACAGTGACATGTGGTTCACTATTGCATGGCCTCAGAAGATCTGCTACAAATGATAGATGCCATTTGTCTACAGTTTCCTGATTCACAGAACTGCTTAGGGCTTCATAAAGGATCAAAGTTTGCTATCTTTATGAAAATGCAGTTTTGGATGGTCAGTGTTAAACTTGCTGTGCTCATTTTCGAATGTGCTAACTGTCTAGGATCGAAGCAGTTAACTTCAAAATGTAAAGCATTCTTTGTGAAGCCTGAAATGGAATGTTAGGAAACACGTTGTAAGGAAATTTTAAATGATACTGCTATCTGTTTAAGGCATTCCATGAATATAATAAATCTGTAAACATAGCACTTGCTATGTATACCAGGTAATTATGCTTATCCCTCTTATACTCTAGGGTATAAAAGCTGCTAGCATACCCAAACCGTGCAAGCAGAAACCTACCTGTTTCTGTGCTGTTGACTACTGCAGAGCATTAGTTTGTTGCTGTAGTGGTACTTAGTCCAGCAGTTTCCTTTGTAATAGTAATACTATAATTTGTTTAAATTCTATTACTGGTTAATGTATAGTATCATAGATTAACTAAGATGCCACTTTTGTCAATATCAGAAGGTCGAGAAACCTACTGACTGGCCTTTTCATTTTGAATGCTTTGGCAGAGGGAAAAGAGAAAGCTGCAAGGAAAAACAGGCAAGATCATGTTGGCTATTTTTGTTACATGCTGCTTAGTTCTAGGAGTTTCTAAGAACACAGCTAAATATATCAGAAAGCTAGCATCCAAATGTGACTGAGATGCTTCATTCCATAAATTTCTGTCTTTTAGTTGTTTGTTGTGCTTAAGCCTATTTTAATACTTTAGCACATTTTGGTAAAATTGAATGTTTTGATTTTATCAGGAATGCAGCAATTAACCAATTGAGCTTTGGACTTGTTTTGTAGCATTTTGTCGTGATTTTTTGTAGCAAGAGGAATGTGGTCCTCATAGGTCTGTGCTCTTAAATAAGGATTATTATTCTGTAGCTTCTGTATCATGCTAAAGGGACACTGCTTTCCAGTCAGCACTGCTTAGATGGTCTGTATCACATCAGAATTAAACAAGAAAAATCTCACTTCCTTAAAATGTGTAAGCTATGAAGTGGTATTTGTGTGAGACAAAAAAAGAGTGGTAAGTGGGATGGAGATTAAACACGCTGTGAACTCAAAGTGTAATGTTTCAGCAGAAAGTAATTTGAATGGGAAGGTATTGTCAGTATGTACTTTTGTATCTGCTTTTCCTTCTTTTATACCTCTGTAAATTCCCTTACCTGAAATACTCTTTAGTTGTTGTTAAAATCTTTTAGTTTGAACTGCCAAAATCCGTGCTAGACTGTTTTCTTTGGGTGTTTTACCCCTTTTCACTCTTTCTACCTAATATATTTTTCCTCAAAGTGGGGAGAGAGGAAGCATCCTATGTTTTAATTTGGTTCTGGGGGCTTTGGGTCTCTGGGAAGCTCTAAACCAGAACACTTGTCAGTATAGTGGGTTGAATTTTGGAATACTTGTAGTCATATGCAGTGATGATGAGATATCAATAGGCAGTACTCTGCTATTTCCCACAGCCTCAGATGGACTGTTGGTGTTGTGCAGTCTGATTTGTATCTCATTGTGTATCAGGATGCGGTGTTAAGGCATATGGCTGGTGAATATTGTCGCTGTTCTTGTGTAGTAATATAGTCAACTCTTCAAGCTCTTGTGGAAGAAAGTTCTTTAAGAGAACTTTACCTTGGAAGGTGTATTGGAAATTAATAATAGTTATGAATTAGGAATATTAATTATGAATAGAATTTTTTACTATTAATATTTTTAAAAACAGGAAAATTCCCTGAGGTGCTTTGGGTTTTTGGTCAGCAGGAAGTAATTGCACAGAATTGTGCCGGGGGAAGTATAGGCTGGATGTTAGGAGGAAGTTCTTCACAGAGAGGGTGATTTGCCATTGGAATGGGCTGCCCAGGGAGGTGGTGGAGGCACCATCCTTGGAGGTGTTCAAGCAAAGCCTGGCTGAGGCACTTAGTGTCATGATCTAGTTGACTGGGTAGAGCTGGGTGCTAGGTTGGACTGAATGATCTTGGAGGTCTTTTCCAACCTGGTTGATTCTATGATTCTAAATCCACTGCTAAGAGAGAATTTAAGGGGTGAGTTTGTACTTAATGGTTCTCAAGATCCTGAGCTATAACCGGTTCAGTGCACACTTTTTCAGAATGATAAGTGAGCCTGCATTTGTGATATAATATGGTAAGCCAAACTTTTTTAAATGATAATGAACTTAACTTGGAAAACAATAGTTTCTTCTAAACAGAGTCATGTCTGCTCTTTTAATGCTAAATGTCAAAAGCTAAAATGAACCTAAAGCTGCTAATTGATTCTTCAGTTGAGCACTAGGTGTTCTGTCTTTCAGTGTGCAAGCAACAGTCCAAAGCAGTTTAATTTGACCCAAAAGGCTCTCCTATCTAGTTTTAGAAATTACAGCTCTTTGATTTTAATGTGCCATTTGGGCTGTGCTGATTACTGTTTTTTAGTTTGTTTGGTGCTTCTGTTGTATTTGTTTGCTGGTTAATATTTGTTGGTTGGGGAGTTTTTTTGTCTTTGTTTTCCAAATGAGTGTTTGCTAATCTTTATTTTAGGCTTCTGTTTTTCCTGTGATCATGACATGGTGGACTTTAGTATTCTAATGGGTAGAATCAGAGCAACAACTAGAATTGCAACCCTGGACTTCTGCAGAGCTAATTTTGTGCTCTTCACAGACATGCTTGCAGAAATCCCATGGTCTAAGGCTCTGGAGGGTAAAGGATCCCAAGACAGTTGGCTAATTTATAAAGACCACTTCCTCCAAGCCCAAGCTAGGTGTGTTCCCCTGAATAAAAAATCAGGTTAGACGTGCTAGGAGACCTGCATGGTTGAATAAGGAGCTGCTGAAGGAAATCTTGGGGAAGAAGGAATCTTACAATTCATGGAAGAAAGGATTGGTCACTTGGGAGAACTATAGAGAAGTTGTCAAGGCTTGTAGGAAAGCAACAAAGAAGGCCAAAGCCCTCTTGGAACTGAAGCTGGCAAAGGAAGTAAAACAGAACAAGAAGGGCTTCTTCAAATACATCAGTAGGAAAAGGAAGCACAGGGGAGGTGTAGGGGCACTACTGAACAAGGAGGCAGCCTTGACAACTGAGGCTGCAGAGAAGGCAGAGTTGCTGAATGCCTTCTTTGCTTCAGACTTTACACCTCAGGCTGAACTCCCCTATGTACTCCAGACCTTGGATGAAGGAGAGGAAGCCTGGAGGAGGGAACGCTCCCCACTGGTCAGTGTGGACTGGGTTAGGGGTCAGTCACACAAATTAAACATTAACAAGTTCAAGGGCCCAGATGAGATGCACCCAAGGGTGCTGAGACAACTGGCTGATATTATCGTTCTACCACTCTCCATCATCTTTGCCAAATGGTGGCAGACAGGAGAGGTGCCTGAGGACTGGAGGAGAGTCAGTGTCACTCCAGTCTTCAAAAAGGGCAAGAAAGAGGTTCCAGGAAACTATAGACCAGTCAGCCTCACCTCCATCCCTGGAGAAATGATGGAGCAGCTCCTGCTGGAGGGCATCTCAAGGCACTTGGAAGAGAAGAAGGTGATCAGGAGTAGTCAGCATGGATTTACCAAGGGGAAGTTGTGCTTAACTAACCTGATAGCATTTTATGATGCCATAACTGAATGGGTAAACTCAGGGAAACCAGTGGATGTAGTCTACCTTGACCTTAGCAAGGCCTTTGACACCATCTCCCATGACATTTTAGTGAGCAAGCTGAGGAAATGTAGGATGGAAGAGTGGACAGTGAGGTGGGTTAGGAACTGGCTGCAAGGTGGAGTTCAGAAGGTGGTGATCAATGGTGCCAGGTCCAGCTGGAGACCTGTGACTAGCAGTGTGTCCCAGGGATCAGTGCTGGGGCCAGTCCTGTTCAACATCATCATCAATGACATTGAGGAGGGCACAGAGTGTCTGCTCAGCAGGTCTGCTGATGACACCAAGCTGGGAGGCTTGGCTGATACAGCTCAAGGCTGTGTGGCCACCCAGAGAGACCTGAACAGAGTGGAGAGCTGGGCACAGAGGAGCCAGATGAAGCTCAACAAGGACAAGTGCAGAGTCCTGCATCTGGGCAGGAGTAATAAACTGCACCAGTACAGGCTGGGAGGTGATCTGCTGGAGAGCAGTCCTGTGGGGAGGGACCTGGGGGTCCTGGCGGATAACAAGTTAACCATGGCACAGCAATGTGCCCTTGTGGCCAAGAAGGCCAATGAGATCCTGGGGTGTATTAGGAAGAGTGTGTCCAGCAGATCAAGGGAGGTTCTTCTACCCCTCTACTCTGCCCTGGTGAGACCTCATCTTGAGCACTGTGTTCAAATTTGGGCTCCCCAGTTTAAGGGGAGAGGGTCCAGCAGAGGACTATGAGGATGATGAGGGGACTGGATGGCATGGCTTATGAGGAGAGGCTGAGGAACCTGGGGCTTTTAGTCTGGAAAAGAGAAGACTTAGAGGGGATTTGATGAATGTTTGTAAGTATGTGAAGGCTGGCCAGGAGGGGGGGACAGGTTGTTCTCATTTGCTCCCTGAGATAGGACAAGGAGCAGTGGGTGTAAGTTGCAGCAAAAGAGGTTCTGCCTCAACACGAGGGGGAACTTCTTTACTGTAAGGGTCACAGAGCACAGGAACAGGCTTCCCAGGGAGGTTGTGTGGTCTCCTGTGGACACTTTCAAGGCCTGTCTGGATGTGTTCCTCTGTGATCTGTGTTAGATAGTGTTGTCCTGCTCTGGCAGGGGGGTTGGACTCTATGATCTCCTTGGGTCCCTTCCAAGCCCTAATATCCTGTGATCCTGTCATTTTTCTTCTGGTTGTCTGCGAGAGAGCTTCTTGTGACTATCACTTTCTTGCCAGATCTCTGTTTAAGCAGACTAAGTTTTCATAAATTCTTTGATCCTTGGATAAAACTAGAACAAGACCTCGCTTGACATACTTTTCTCACTTGTACTTGAAAACAACATCTCACTCCACCACTGCTGTTTACTGAGATCAGCAGTTTAGAGCAGAGATATGCCTGATTTACATGAACCATGAGGAAGATTGTTGACCCACTGAACTGGTGGGACAAAATAATCTGGTATCATCACCTGGAAAACTTGAAGGGTGGGTTGGGTGGTGGAGAATGGCAAAGGAAAAGACAGACATGAGAATCAGGAAAGATGCTGAGTGGGATACAGTCATCACACAAAGATTAGATGGATGAAGAAACTGAAAGGGACTTTGAAGAGGAGAGTTAATAGAGAATGAAGTGAAATTTACCTGAACAGGCTGCCATGCCTAGGTGAACTCCTCAAGCAACTCTGAGCCTACTTTTTTCTTTTTCAGCAGGCCCCTAACTCTAGAGTCTATGCCATGCCAAAAGGGGTGAGCTTCAAGTTGCCTGCACGCCACAGTTATTAAACACTGTTGAAGATGAACAGATACTCAAATGTATTGTCTGTGAACTGATTTCACCAACAGCTTGTCTTAAAGTGTCCTTGCAGAAGGTTCATTTGTTCCTCTGCCAGAGGATGTCAGGTTATTTCAAGCACGCATGTGGGTGGAGGGTTTTTTTAATCTATTTTTTTAATATCCTATTTAAAATGTTAGTAAATTACACAAAAATAAATTTAAAAAAAAAAAACCAACAGTTAGATGCAAGGAGTCAGCTCTTTTGTTCCAGCAGTTTTCAGCACAGGAAAAGCTTAGCCATCTCGTGTTGAGGTTTGTGCCTCGCTACTTGAAAGTCTGTGGCTGCATAGGCTGGCAAATACCATTGTCCAGTTAGTCAAATAAGAGAAGTTAGGGTGAAAACCAACTGATTCTCTGGGTCCTTTAAGGGTGTTTCCTCCTTTTTTTTTTTCTTTAGGTTCATATTTCTTTCCCCAGGACTTTCAATATCTCTTTCCTGTAACTGACTAGGAATGAATTGCAAAGATAACTGCAGCAGTTACAAGTAGTACGGGGTCTTGAAAATGTCAATTAATTAAGTCTACAAGCCTGAAACACCTCCCATGTTGTTTACTTGATGCCTAATGTCTTGGCATTTAAAAAATGGTCTTTAAAGTGCCTGTAATAGAAGTGACACAATTACTAAGTTGTTCAGAAACAATGGTGTAATTGCTCTGCAGATTTGGGAATTGGAAGTAGAAGAAATAATTGGCACGGTATAGTATCTGTATTTTTGTTCCTAGGCATAGGTACTGCTGACAGCTAAGGAATCCTCTATCAATTTTCTCTCTTCAGTAAATCTTGGAGACTTCTGCAGTGAGCAAGTTACTGTAAGCCTTAGGTTTTTAAGAACAGTCAATATATACATGAAGCTCATATACAGAGAAACTGATTTGTTTGTTTAGGTGAGTGTGTTTCTTCAGGCTTCCAGGATAACAGCTATTATAACTTGAGAGATTTTCATGAAATAGGAAATATTGAAAGGAAGTACATGGCTAACCTGAGGGTTTGGGGTTGTTTTACTGTTTCCATATAACTTCTCTCTAGAATCATTTCCACTTTCAGCTTTCATTAGGAGGCTTACTCTTTTCTACCTGCCAAAGTAGATGTTGTGGCTGGAAGTTTCTGTTCTCTCAAGTGTAATCTGTGTCATACCAAATAGCTGACTAGCAGAGGGACAAACACTAGCTAATAAAACACAAAAGCCTGCTTCTCCCAAATTTGCATTACACATTAAATTAAGGTTTCTAACAGTATTTCTGGATTAAGGTTTCTAACAGTATTTCTTCCACACAAAGGATGAAGTGACTTTAGGAGGCAAGAAGAAAATTCTACCAAATATTAAAAACCCAAACATTAGATCTGCAGATCCTTGCCAAAAAGCTCCACTTCAGATTTCTAAAACTACTTGTTTTTATTTAATTATAGGTAGAGCTTGAACATCCACTCATTTCACTCACTAGAAAACTAGTGTTTTCAGGAGAAGACTCTTGAAAATGGCTTGAAAAGCTTGGTGCTCTTTGTGTAGTAAAGTCACATTAATAAAACTGAAGATCATGCTTGGAGGTGATGCACATACCAGGTTTACATCAACAGCTTGCACTAGAAAACCCACTGTGAATCAGGTAATGTTCTGTAGTGTTGCATGAGCTCTGTGTGTATATCACAGCTTTACTTCTGTTCAGAGATCTGAAAGGGTCTTGAGTCATTACAGTAATCAAACATTGTTGGGTGTTTTCCAGTATGAAAACTAACACTGGCTTGTCATCAAATGTATCAGACTGCTTTATTTTTTCCTGGTAGTGAATTGTGTTATGTGTGAAGGCTTGTATGGGAAATAAAAAGTGGACAGCATGGAACCAATTCTTAGTCTTTTTTTAAATGGTCCTGCCTTAAATGCAGTACAGAAAAGCATCTTTAGCAAAACATTAGTTACTTTTAAGATTTATCTTATGAACTACTGTTTTCTAATTCCAAGATAAAATCCTAGGGCCTTCTGGTTTTTCACCCTTTTAACTGGTACTCCCTGCACTGTGGAATTTGAAGCACTCCTGGCTGTTCCATCTAGCTAAAGTGTGTACTAGAAGCGATTGTAACTCTGGCAGATACCTAATGAAATACATGGAAGCATACTTCAGTCATCAGTTAACAATGAGGGTGATCAAGCACTAGTGCAGGCTGCCCAGAGGTGAGGTCTGAAGATATTTAAAACTTGCCTAGACACAATCCTGGACAGATTGCTTTAGCTGACCCTGCTTGAACAGGGTGTTGGATTTAAGCGATCTCAAGAGGTCTCTTCCAGCCTCAAGGATTCTGTCTTTCTGTGAACAAAGGTCAGCTGTGGGGGTTGGTTTTGATTGTTTCTTTTTAAATAAAGAGTTGATTTCCTGAGTGGTTAGGAGTGCTTGTAAGAGACCTGTGCATATGCAAGTGTTGCTTGAGATTGCTTTCACCAAGTTTCTCTCTCAAAACAGTTCCTGTCTGAGGAAGTACTTTGTTACAGAACAGATCCTTTATGTATCAAATGTGCTTGGTTTAGTTATGAAAGCAGAGCAAGTTGCATGTCTCTTGAATCCATCTCTTTCTGTTGAAGACAAATAATTGGGAGATAAAGTGCTTTCATTCTGTCCATACCTGGGGAAGAAGCGGCCCATGGAACACTGAAAGGATACGATAGCCTACATGTAACTAAGGTCATAACAGGTGAAGACAAATGGAAAACAACCTCCATGTGCTGGATTCAGTGGTGCAGTCAGTGTGACTCATTAGGAGTAGAAGCAAGTTGAATTGAGAAACCAGAATTGTCACTTCTAGGAAGGATTTTTAGGAACAGAAATAGAATAACATAATTTAAAAGGCAAATAATTTTGTATGCAGTTATTGTTAGGAATAACAGGCTTTTTGAAATGTGTTGGCATACTTCAGTATGTTTTTAAATGTTATATTTGGATTATGAAGTAACTTGCATCTTTGACACTAAGGTAATGAACTATAAGGAAAGCTCAAGCATTAAAGCTAGTATACAGTGAGCAAGGAAAGAATCTCAATTTGCAGCAAAGAGCTGATTTTATTTAATGCTTTAGTTATGTGCAGTGTCAAAATGTTAGCACTGCTATCTAGTAAAGCAGAGAGTGGGGCTAAAAATACTAAAGGAAATGCAATATTTTATTGTTCTAAAGTAATGAAATTGTCAAAGGGCTGGTACTTAGTGACATCTTTGTCAGCTTTATTTATGAGATAATATATGTATCAGGATGCAGTGTGTAAAATGCCCTTAGGATTCACCCATGGAGGTAAGTCAGTAGACAACTAGTTAGCATTTTAAATTCCAAACCCCCCCACACATTCTAATATGTCATAGATGAGTAAAAGTAAGGTTTTGGGGGATTTTGAGTTGAGGAAGGGATGTAAGATCTTGAGCTAGGGACAGAGGTTTGCTTTCAAAAGTAATATGATCTGTCCTGCATGCTCTTTAGCAGCCTGTGGAGTGCACTGCGGCAGCAGAAGTAGCTGGAATTGTCTGAAGGGCAAGAAGTCTGCAAGGCACTCTTTAAAATGAGCATGATGAGAGAGGGAAGGAAGTTCAGGCTCCTCTGTGCTCCTATTGGAGACAGGATTGATTTGACAAGCTTCTTAGTACCATGTGAATGAATGGCATGGAGAGATTCTCAGGAATAAAGGGGAAGCCTGTTTTTAATACACAGTTCTCTGAGATAGAGGGACATTGAAGCATCACAGTATTATGGTACTGCTCCCACAGGTTTAATTTGTGGTGGGAATCTTCTCTCCACACATCTTTACCCCTGAGTGAGAGTCCAATAGCAAGTGTGTTTTTACTTCTATTGATAGCCTTTGGAACAGAACTATTTGGGAGTTGTTTTCTTGCTTTTTATATCATCCTGTTGCTTCTCTCATTTGCATGTTTTAATTCCCAGTATTTCTGATCGTGTGGCATGCCATGTGTCTTTCATTTTCTCTGAACTTTGTGAAGCTTGAGCTTTCTGTCACGTGTCTTCTGATGCAGCTCCTAATCTAGACTTATCCTTATTTTCAGGGTTAGATATCTTGGGTTTGGACTTGTCAGTGCTACCAGAATAAAATATTTGGAATTATGGTTGGTTGTGAGTCAGATTGTTTACTGGCAGATTAATCTCATCCTCTGGCTTTTGTTTTGTTGTGTTTCCCATTAACATTTTGCCTCCTCTCATGTCCTTATCTGCCTCTTGCCTGACAATTTCTTCATCAGCTGTATTGCTGTTGCTTTTTAGTGTTTCATTAACAGCAGTGACAGTTTAGGAAGAGAAAAATGTGTGACTCCTTTTTTCCATTGCTTGGAAAAAAGCACTGTCCTGGGAGAATGGCACAGAAAGGATGGTTAATCTTCTCTGGCTCATTAGAAGGGGAAAGCTACAGGGAGAGAGTCTACTGAATGAATCTTTGCAGTCTCTTGCAATACAAAAGCAGATGTAGTGTTTCTGCTAACGTCACGTTACTCTAAGCTAAGAAGCCTAGCTACAGTTGATCACTTCTTGTTGGATTTTGTGCCAGGGGCTGTACAACGTGTCTTGGACTTCATTAGTACCATAACTGGTTGTATAATCTGTATTGTGCTTTGTCCAGCAGAAGGCATCTTGTGTTTGGCAAAGACACTGTGGAACTGGAGCCGGTAGAGTCAGTTTTTCCTTCACTGTTGTTCTCAAATGCGTGGGTCTGCTTGGGTTCAGAAGGCAGGTTTGCCTTGTGTAGCCATGTTGAAGGTATGCCCCTTGGTGCATCCTGCAGTGATGCATGTCTTAGACCCTTCTTGACTAGGATGAAAGTTGGTTGTATTTGGATGTGTGTAGTTACTGTAGTGCTTTTAGCACTAGGCTTGATTTTTGGCGTCTAAGAAGCATGGATAGAGGAGCTGGCAGAGCACAAGCAGAGGCAAATATATATATGAAGCAAGCTTTAATAAGTCATATGATGTCAAAGTAAATAAAAACCTCAGGGAAGTGAAGATGTTGGTGTATTTTGTTCATGGTGTGAGGGAGCGTGGGCGTTGTGCTATACTGTCTCTTCCCTGGGAGACAAAAAGCACCTGTCCTGTTTAACATTTATCAGTCACCTGGAGGAGGCAATGGAGTGCACCCAAACTGCAGATGTCACCCTGTCAGGCAACAGGTATGTAGGTTGGAGCCTTGTGAAATTCAGCAAGGAGAGTGTCGTGGAGGGGTTTTCTCTATTCCTCCTCTGTTTGGGGGAGGTGAGAAATTAATTTGAGGCCATATTGATTTTTTATATTTTTTAAAAATTAAAATTAATATTTACAAATTTGTACCGCCCCCAGCCACTATGAAATCAGGGTCTGTTTGCAAGTTTATGAAAACAGCTTGGGATATATTTACAGGGATTGATTATTAACTGGAAATACCAAATTATCAACAACTATAGACAGGCAGAAATTCCCTTAGGCTAAATGCCTCTTAACAGCTATACTGTTTGCCCAGCAAGGGCTGAAATTGTGTGTGCTCTAAAGGCAGAGGTAACTTATATTACAAAGGAATTAAAGCTTGCTTAGATGTGTTGCTCTTGAATATTAATCATTAATCACCCTCCCGTGATTCTGTCTCAGCGTGTGCCTCAGTATTGGGGTGAAGCTGATATCTGTCCCGGCTTGCAGGGATGATAAGGGTTCCCAGTCTCTGGGTTAAATAGGATTTCTCTATCCTTCTCTCCTGGGGTAAAGTGGTCACTGCTTTGGAGCTGTTGCTTCTTCTGGATGCTGTTTCCAGGGATGATCAGCTGGCAAGATTTCTCCGGTGCAGGAGAAGGATCTGTCCGTGCAGCTTCTGACACGGTCTCACAGCTGGCAGGCTGTGTTTGCAGGTTTGCAGACAGTCTGAGGGTCTGCTGGCTCTGCATCTTTCCAGACTTAGCTGATAAGCAGTATATGCCGGGCAAGCAGGGTCTGATGGGCTGTGTTCAGTTCTGGGCCCCCCAGTTCAGGAGGGACATTGAGATGCTTGAGCATGTCCAGAGAAGGGCGACGAGGCTGGTGAGAGGCCTTGAGCACAAGCCCTATGAGGAGAGGCTGAGGGAGCTGGGATTGTTTAGCCTGGAGAGGAGGAGGCTCAGGGGTGACCTTATTGCTGTCTACAACTACCTGAGGGGAGGTTGTAGCCAGGAAGAGGTTGCTCTCTTCTCTCAGGTGGCCAGCACCAGAACGAGAGGACACAGCCTCAGGCTGCGCCAGGGGAGATTTAGGCTGGAGGTGAGGAGAAAGTTCTTCCCTGAGAGAGTCATTGGACACTGGAATGGGCTGCCCGGGGAGGTGGTGGAGTCGCCGTCCCTGGGGCTGTTCAAGGCAGGATTGGACGTGGCACTTGGTGCCATGGTCTAGCCTTGAGCTCTGTGGTAAAGGGTTGGACTTGATGATCTGTGAGGTCTCTTCTAATCCTAATAATACTGTGATACTGTGATAAATGCAAGGCAGCAAGCCAGCATGTATGGCTGCTCTAGGCTGAGGCAGGGGCTCTCAGCTCCCCATATATGTATGGAGTGCAGGCGTGCTGCGCTCTGCTTCTCAAAGGGCTCACAGACAGCTTAACTGCACCTTGAGATCAATGCAAGAGGTCTGAGCCTCAGTAATGCTTGCAAGTGAGTAAGGCCTGATCCTGTGTCTAGGCCATGCAAGCAGGTCAGGGCAGCAGGGTGCTGCTGTGGATCAGAGCTGAGTCTGAATGCTCTGAACCTCTGACCACGTGGTGCACCTATGCACCCCTCTTTATAGGCTCTGGGCCGAGATTTGTGGCTCATCTGGACATCTAAAGTGACCAGTCAGGCTGGCAGTAAGCCAAACCTTGCCCCAATAGGCAGTAGAGACATGCCTGGACCTCCCAATAGGGTATCACCTGGGCAGACCCCAGGGTACACGGACTGGGTGTGTGTGTGTTACACGACCTGTTTACTGCCTCGTGGGTCCTGGCAGAAAAACATGTCCAGGCATGTAGAGGCATAGAGAAGCCTCCACCACAGAGAGACACATAGTCCTGGGTTAGGAGTTAATCAGTGAGTTCCACAGCCCAGTAGGTATTAGTCTCCCTCAGTGGAAAAGGTGATCTGAGCTCTGTGGACCCTCATGGGAGGTTTTCAGAACGCAGCTGGAAAAACCCTTGAGCAGCCTAGCTTTGCCTAGCTGATAGCTAACCATGTTTCCAGCCTAGCTTTGCCTAGCTGATAGCTAACCATGTTTCCAGCAAGAGTTTGAACTGGAGACCTCCTGAGGTCCTGTCTAACCTGGCTTATGCAGTTACTCTAAAAATTGCAGCTGAACCGTAACAAATGAATTCTGAATTGTTTGCTCTGCTTGCATCATAACTTGCTAATAGTAATAATCTCTATTTTTAAGCCACTTACAGTCCTGTTCTGCCTCTTGATGCTATTTAAGTTATTAAATAGACTAGCAAAACGTTTCATTTCTGACTCATTCTTTCCTCAAATCTAAAAAGTTGTTTAATATTTTCCATTATTAGTGCATTCCTTTATCTGTTGTCAAATTTTGTTGGTTCAGGTTGTTTTAGTAGAGGGCTAGCATTAGAAACTAGAACTGATGTCTACAGCTACCTGAAGGGAGGCTGCAGCCAGCTGGGGGTGGGTCTCTTTTCCCAGACAACCAGCAACAGAACAAGGGGACACAGTCCCAAGTTGTGCCAGGGGAGGTATAGGCTGGATGTTAGGAGGAAGTTGTTGCCAGAGAGAGTGATTGGCGTTGGAATGGGCTGCCCAGGGAGGTGATGGAGTCGCTGTCCCTGAAGGTGTTTGAGAAAAGCCTGGATGAGTCACTTAGTGCCATGGTCTAGTTGATTGGCTAGAGCTGGGTGCTAGGTTGGACTGGATGATCTTGGAGATCTCTTCCAACCTGGTTGATTCTATGATTTCTATACTGTCACTTAAAAGTGATAGTGCTAAATCAGTATTAGAAATTGTAAACAATGACACTATTTTTGTTGAGACATCACAAATGGTAATGAAAATGTGCCAGTACAGCAGACTATTGTGCCCTAGATTTTGGGTTGGGTTTTTTTTTTTTGATAATTGGTGTATTAGTAATACTTCAGGTACAAGCAATTGCAATCTAGAGCTTCTAAACCAAGACTTCTTACGTTTTTTTAACCACATGATTAAGTTCAAGCATCTCTTCATTGTGTACCATGAATAAGTATAGTAAGATGAAAATAGAAATACTGGTTTTGTAAGTTAGCTTTTAAAACCTGGTTGAGGTGGTCTGCTCTTGTAGCTGACTCGCCTTTTTTGAGAGGGGAGGAAACTCCTGAACACTTTTTGTGCTCCTAGATAAATGTTGGTTACCTTGCTTATACAGCAGAGATTCAAAATTAGTGGCCTTCATCCTGGGGCAGTTTCAGAGTAATACTATTAGACTAAGGTCATTGATGTTGTAAGACAAGTAGTTGGAAAACATTCAGGTCTGGATACCAATGTTGTGTACCAGTGGGAATCTGGAATAAGAAGTCTTGGAAACACATGCACTCATGCAGTTACATTCACTTGGTGACGCATGAGGGCTGTGGCTGTGTTGTGGGTTAGGTGCAGTGGCAAAAAGCATTCACATACCTAAGACTTAGAGCTCCAAGCTAGTTTCTGCATAGTTTGGCTATTGTTTAACCAGAGTTCTGTTGGTTGAGTGCATAAAAAGCTCTTGAGACTTTTTTTTTCCCCTTTTTGTTAAGAGTTGATGGTGGATTTCAGAGGACTTTTGTTTTCTAAAGGTGTGGCAACTGCATTGGCGCACCACCTTGAACCGCTGACATGCAAGTTTGCAAGCTCGCATACTCTTACGGTTAGCATGGCATGAGCAGCACACACATCAGACTGACAAATGTAAATGCATGTGAATTTGCTCCTGCCAGAATGTACAGGATGACAGCACCAGGTTATTCTGTTCATATGTCCACAAAAATCAGTGTCTGTAGCATGAGTTCCTCAGAAGAGCTGTTTGTTCTTGCAGTGCTGGTGAAGCTCAATTTCATCATGATGTTTAAAGTTTCATCAACAATCTTTTTAGTGATCACTTCCATAATAATCTAATGGAGTAATATATCCTCATCTAATGTCATGACTGGTTCATTGTGGCAAAAGATTAAAGCAATGTTTTTGTTCTTCAGTAGTTCTTCAGCTGGACAAGGTTTTGCTTGAAATTCCATAAGAACAGAGTAGTATAAGGTTCATGTTTTGGTATTTATCATCACTGTAAAAGTTACATACTAGATTATAATGATTTCCTGCCTTTATTGGTGGAGTTCAAGCTTTCTGCCCTCTGCTGTGCACGTTCCACATCCAGCTACCCTAACAGGCAGGAGTGCTCACTGACTTCTGAAGTTGTATGTTGTTTCCTGAGATTTCTCTTTGCAGTTTTTGTTTTGATGGAAGCTATAAAGTACTTGGGAGCTTCGTGGTGGTAGGAATAAGTCCACAGGTTTCTTTGTTTTTTTTTCCTCTCCAGTGGGGAAAATGTCAAATTTGTATTTATCTTGTCAAAAGTAAGGGTTTGTTTTAGAGACAACCTGTTCCATGTGTTTCTAATAGTCTCTCCATCACTCTGCTTGAGCATTTTAAGGCTGTGTGGGAACTGTTGCACTAATCATCTGCTTTTGTTAAAGGTCTTTCTTTTTGTCATTTCTGTTTCAGATTTAGCCTTGGAATCTAATCCATCTGACCATCCCAGAGCAAGCACAATTTTCCTGAGCAAGTCTCAAACAGATGGTAAGATGTTTTGGTTTTTTTTTCTGATTTGAAAAGAGGTGGAAGAAAAACTGGAAAAATAACAGCCCATTTTAATTGTACAACTTGAGAACTCTTAAATTGCTTTTATTCTTTCAAAGCACAGGGGTTCATAATATGCATGTTAACACTAAAATGTGTTCATAGCCTGGTTTGCTTCACACTTGAAATCACTTGTTCTTATGGTCACTTAAATGTCAGAAGATTTCAGAAGTGTAGATCCTAGTAGCCTGAAAGAGCAAGGCAGTCTTCACTTGTGTAATTCAAGCTTCAAGCAGGGGTAGGATTTTTTACTGACCAGTTCCTAAATGTATGTGTATGTGGGAAGCTGGAAGTAGTATGTAGTTTACTAGACTGATAAAACCTCAGTATTTTTTCCTCACTGGTTTTGCAGACACCTAAAGTAAAATTTGAAACTTTTAATACTGACACACTTCAGAAGCCTAAGCTAACAGAATTACTTTTATTGAATGTGATTTGGGAATGTGTTTTAGAAGCCTTTCAATTCACACTGTTTCTCCCTTTCTAGTGCGAGAGAAGAGGAAGAGTAATCACATCAATCATGTAAGTAACGCAGATTCTTAGTGTGCTTTATAGATAACATTAGCATGCTGAGACAAATTGAGGAAACAACTGCAGTAGTTGTAGGTATAGTACATGTGTTCCAAATCCTCCTTAGCAAGATAAAACTGAATTATCTTTGCCTGTCTTTAAAAAATAAAGAGGCACAGCATCGTAGAGCATAGAAAATCAAAAGATTAAGAATGGATTTTTTTGTTGTCACTGTATCAGTCTTAAGCATTTCAGAACAGCAAGGGCAAAAATACAAGTCTACATTTATTTTAGGCAGAAATGAGACTGGATTAATTTCTCAGCTGAGATGGTTAAGTCTTAAATGACTTGCTATTTGAGCATTGCCATAGGACTTGCTGTAAAAAATGTATTCAGCAGGGAAAGAGAATGATGGACAAACATTATAAGTTGTTTAACATGCTGATGATAATCAGTATGTTTTAATATCTGGAAATATGCTTGTAGCTTCTTACCCAAATACTAGTTGGCTTTGACACATCAAGAAAATATATAAAAAAGATGAAATTCCATCAATAAACTGAATAGATTCGTGTAATTTTGTATATTACAAGAGATGATGTATAAACCTATGTTATACAATCCTTAGGAACCTGATGGCTATAGGGTAGCAGGAGCAGTTCCCTATAAAGACCCTCCTCTGCAGCAGCTAGTTGAAATGTAAATCCAGTGTTAAGTGTGGTAAACCAAAGCTTACAGAATTCAACATCTTTAATGTTTTTCTGTTCTTTTTTTCTTCTCTTTTTTCCCCTCTAAGATTTCTCCTGGACAGCTTACAAAAAAATACAGCTCATGCTCAACGATATTTATAGATGACAGCACTGTCAGTCAGCCTAACCTTAGAAGCACAATAAAGTGGTAAGAACCATGTATCATTACTAAGGGTCTAAGTAGCATTGCGAGATTTAGTGGGGATTTTGCGATGATCTTGCCTGTTACAAAGCCAGTGGCAGACTTGAGTGAGAGGACCACAGCATTCCTCATTCAGGTCTGTCATGGAAGGGGGGGAAACATCTGGTTAATTGTGGCTGCTGAAGTAAGATACTTTCTTTTGAGTTACAAAGTTAATGTTCTGTTGTATTTGAAAATAGTTTACTTGAGAGTGTGGAGCCGTGCAGAAGTGTGTCAGCATTTTGGATTTAAAGATGTGTGTTGAGGTGGGGGGCAAAAAGGCTTCACACGGAAAGCAAAATCCAGAAACTCCCGAGCTGGGAAAACTTGAAATGGATTTTGTACGGAGTTGTAGGGAGGTAAAGCTTGCGGGACTCGGGTTTGCTCTTTGCCAGTGATGTTCTTCTGCCCTCTAGCCGTGGATAACAGCATGTTGCTGGCTTCCAGAGGACTTCCAGCCTTGCTACTTCTTTTAGCGTTTTGTGATGGTTTGGGTGTTCCCCGCCCCCCCCCACACTTTAGAAATCACCCAGACTAGACTCAGCCGGCTCTGGAAATATAAATGAAGCTTATATTTACATCTAGCACAATATACGAGCAGATATTTACAGTATATACAGTTATATACAGAAATATACAAGACAAAAGGTAATGCAGAAACACAACTCCCCTCCCAGAAACCTGAGTCCCCAGGAGGGGCTCTCAACCACCCCTACACCTTCCCCCTGCCCCTCTCAACCGTACTCCAGTCCCAAGGAAGAATAGAGGTTCAGCCAGGGGGTTAGGAGGCAAAGTGGATTAGAAAAGAAACAGAGGGTGAGGTTAGAGAGTAAGATGCAGCCCAGAGCACGACAGCAGCAGCAAAAGTGGTTATCTATGTTTTGCTTTTTGTTATTATACATGTCAGCAAGCCTGTGAGGGAAGTAGACATCACCATTGTTTTCCTTTCACAGCCTGTAATCTAGTTCTTCTCACCAAAACATTCTAGCCTGCTTCAAACTAGCACACATTTGTTATTTTAGGTAGTTTGGTAATTTCTTAGAATCATAGAATCAACCATAGAATCATCCAGTCCAACCTAGCACGAGCCCTATCCAGTCAACTAGACCATGGCACTAAGTGCCTCATCCAGTCTTTTTTTCAACACCTCCAGGGATGGTGACTCCACCACCTTCCTGGGCAGCCCATTCCAATGCCAATCACTCTCTCTGGCAAGAACTTCCTCCTAACATTCAGCCTATACTTCCCCTGGCACAACTTGAGACTGTGTCCCCTTGTTCTGTTGCTGGTTGCCTGGGAGGAGAGGCCACCCCACACCTGGCTACAGTGTCCCTTCAGGTAGTTGTAGACAGCAATGAGGTCACCCCTTGGCCTTCTTGGTTCTCCAGTGGATATGGTAGGTTGACCCATTGTTCTGGATACCACAGGGGCAGTTCTATGTTCATAGATGACACCAGATAAGAATTCCAGGTTTTACTGTGCTTGAAGGGAAAAGGAAGGCAATGTAGCTTCAGGAAGGCTGAACAGTTAGTAGAGTTAAAAAAATGTCTAGGTCTGTTCATTGCTTTAAAATTGCATTTCAAACAAAAGTACCTATCATGTCACTCTTCATTTTCTTGAGAAAAGCCCACAAGTTCCATTTGGGAGCCAAGTGCCATTTTGAAGTGGTGTACAACTGAGAACAGATCAGATCATGATGGATTTCTGCAATGGCAGTGTTCCTGTAGACCTTGCCAGTAAATGATCTGAAATTGGGCCACAGTAGATAAATGTCAATATGAAATCTGTGGTCTTCCTTGGCTAAGCAAAAACTGAGTTCTTTTCATGTCCCTTTGCTGGATTATGCTGGCATAATATGCTCTTGATTATTCTTTTTCTTTCAGACATGTCCTAAACTAGACATCCAGAGACACAGAATTAAAACAGCAGCAGCATCTCTATAACAGTATATATATCATTAGGGAGACCATCTACTATATTTCAGTTGTGAATAGTCCACACTATCGATAGAGCTCACTTAATCAGGCAGTAGGTATGTGTTTAAAACGTGGCATAATCCTTACTCCATGGCACAAATATCTGTACTGTGAATGTAAAAGTAGTTGGCTAGCAAATTTGATTTGTCCAATTTCTGTTCAGGCACAAAGCACTTGAGAACATGAGAAGAAGCCAGTACTTAATAGATTCCAAATGTTTTATCCTGAAACAGCTTTTTGCAGTGGAATAGGATATATAGAATATGCTTTTACATCTTTCTTTCTTTCTTTTTTTCAGTGTAACATTAGCAATATTCTACCATATAAAGAACAGGTGAGTGAATTTGCTGTGCTGAAATACAACTACTTTGCATTTTGAGCTAAGGATATGGCCTGATCACTTCAGTAATGGCTAGTATAACTTAAAGGAGTTGAAAAATCTGGCACTTTATGCTCTATCTGCTGTCTCTTTGTACTCCCTCTTGACTTGATGCAGAAAGGTCAGTAATACATCCATCCAAGGCACACACTTCATCAAAAGTGAGATATAAAAATGCACTTTAACGTGCCACAAATTAGTCTTTGGGCTCTGTTTAGCTTTACCTGAGTACAGAGCTACAGATTAGTTTTGATGGGTGTAGGAGCACTCTGTCCCAGCAGAAATACTCCTTGTCACTACAGCTTGTTACATAATACACTTCAAAACTGCAGCTACCTTCTTAAAATAAATGCTGTTAATGAGAGGGTTTCACATTTTAAGGGAGAATTATACTAAACATAATAGGAGAACATGGGTGGCTGCTCATTAGTAAGCTTCTTAAATATTCAGTTGTAAGGTCTCATCTTTAAATATTGTGCAAAAATGCAATATAACTTCATAACATACTCTAGAAAAAGATGAACTATAAAGTCCCTTATCTTCTTTAGTGGATTGTACTTTTTAGTGGACCCCATAGCATTACCTATTAACTTCTTTTGATAAAGCAGGTGTTTTGCTTTCTAGAGATTCTGACAGATCATTGGATATTTTTGATGAAAAATCTCATCCTCTCACAGTAAGTGTAATTTTTTTTTATCTTCTTCATGCTTATCAATGTACATATATCTCTATATAAAAAATGCAGTGCAAACTATTCTCTGAACTTTTGATATCAGCTTGGTCATGCCTAGTCCTAAATGTTGCAAAATATGTTTGATTTTCTGTATAGAAAGCAAGCACATGCTGATTCTTGCATATTTCATATCTGAACTTTGACTCCTCCTTTCTTCCCCTCTCTAACAGTACTTTAAAAGTCTTTCCTGTGTATTTAGGAAGACATGGTTAGTAGATCTGTAACTAACCTTTTTAAATGACTGCAAGCAGGAGAATGTAATACATGAAGCCTTACACAAAGCAGGAGACAGTGAATTTGGTCTTTACAAAACCTGAAAAAGCAGCATTTTAAAGCAAATATGCTTAATGCTGATTGCAATAACAGCTAGGAGCATTCCTTGTGTGGTTTTAATGTGATTGGTCCTGGGTATACGTTTTGGGACCGTTTAAGATGCAAAACCTGCTAGCACAAGCAAGTTCAAGACACTAATGCATGTTTTTTATATCCAGTTTGAACACTACTAGCTTAATGAACGTCCTACAGAGCCACTTCCTATGTTTTGAATTTGAAACTAATTTAGCAAAGCTGTAGTGGCTTTAAAAATTCATTTTGCTTTATGAGACTTACCTGAGTAAACACAGCTCAATCTGTCTCACAGCTCTGGCTTGTTAACTGCATTTTTAAACCTGTTTATTAAACATTTAAAGTTCCTGAGCATTTTGTCCCTAAACATGGAATTGTATACCAAAATAGAATCATAGAGTCAACCAGGTTGGAAGAGACCTCCAAGATCATCCAGTCCAACCTAGCACCCAGCCCTATCCAGTCAACTAGACCATGGCACTAAGTGCCTCATCCAGGCTTTTCTTGAAGACCCCCAGGGACGGTGCCTCCACCACCTCCCTGGGCAGCCCATTCCAATGGGAAATCACTCTCTCTGGGAAGAACTTCTTCCTAATATCCAGCCTATACCTACCCTGGCACAACTTGAGACTGTGTCCCCTTGTTCTATTGCTGGTTGCCTGGGAGAAGAGGCCACCCCCCACCTGGCTACAATGCCCCTTCAGGTAGTCGTAGACAGTAATAAGATCACCCCTGAGCCTCCTCTTCTCCAGGCTAAACAGGCCCAGCTCCCTCAACCTCTCCTTATGGGATAAATACAGGTTTTTTTTTCCAATGAACTTCAGAAGAGATTTTGTGTATGGACTGTGCCACTTCAAGAGAAGAGTCTGGTCCCAGAGTGTTTTAACGGGGAATCTGTTGTTTGACATTGAAAATCATTTACGTAAGATGCACTCTGCTTCATCAGACAATTTCTTTTCATTATGTAACAACCTGACATCTTTTGCTCCTTTCCTGGAGTCTACCTCATATTAATGAGTACAAATAGAGGAAAATAGTGTCCTTCAGGGAACATTGAAGGCCTCTTACCTTACTGCAGTATACAGACAGAAATATGGTAATGACTGTATGTCATACTTCTGAGAGGGAAGGTAAAAATGGCTTGTTGGTTTCAGTAGCAATGGCTGGTTGCCTGCAGTTCCTTTAAAAAGGTTCATCAGCTCTAAGAAATCTCTGAATGCCTTGTCCTCTAAAGATTCAGTCACGAGCACTCCAAATCCAGGCTCTATTGACCCTAGTAGCAGAAATAACTTTTTTTTAGTTTCATTATTTGTTATGAGCATCACAGGGCTTACTCAGTCTCAATCCTTTCCTCTTGAGTTCCAGTCAGGAAAGATGTACTTCCAAATGTGCATTTGTACTGCTCATAGCACAGAAATTGTGCAAGGGGGATCCTGCTCACATTATTCCTAATGTTTCATGCTCACCCTAAAGAGAGAACCTCCATTGATTAGTCAGATATTAGAAGGCTGTGAGGAAGAGTACAAAGGTAACTTACCTCTTCATTTTACTTTGACACTGCTTCATTTTATTTGGACTCCGCTACCTGGCTATTTTAAACTACAAAACCAGATGAAAATGCTTGTTTTGGTTACCTTATGACTACTTAATATAAAATCATAGAGTCAACCAGGTTGGAAGAGACCTCCAAGATCATCCAGTCCAACATATCACCGAGCCCTACCCAGTCAACCAGACCATGGCACTAAGTGCCTCATCCAGTCTTTGCATGAACACTTCCAGGGATGGCTGCTCCACCTCCCTGGGCAGCCCATTCCAACAGCAAATCACTCTCTCTGTGAAGAACTTCCTCCTAATATCAAGCCTATACCTCCCCTGACACAACTTGAGTTTGTGTACCCTTGTTCTATTGCTGGTTGCCTGAGAGAAGAGACCAACCTCCACCTAGCTACAACCTCCTTTCAAGTATTTGTAGACAACAATGAGGTCATCCCTGTGCTTTCTCTTCTCCAGGCTAAACAACCCTGGCTCCCTCAACCTCTCCTCATATGGTTTTTGTTCCAGGCCCCTCACCAGCTTTTTTCTGCCTGGTACCTTTACTATACTGTAGGTTGAAACACAGATAGAAACCTGAGTATCAGTCTTGCAGAACCAGTGTGTAAAGTTGGAGCTTTTGAAGTTTCATCCTTCCAGCAAGAGTGCTGAATATCTGAATGTTCAGGGGACTGGGTCTGAATTCCCAAACACTCACTTTAGAATTGCAGTTCTGCCTGTGATGGCTTGACATATATTCTCCAACTCTTCCTCAGCTGTAAGGAGAGTCTTGTAAAGTCTCTTAATTTTGCCTTTTGAAGAGTCAGTGCTTCCATGGTGTGTATTTATCTGTGATTTTCTTGCAGAGGGAAACCTTTCTTTAAGAAAACTCTTTTAATCTGTAAAATGTTCCATGAACAATAGTTGGCACCTGTAATAATGACGGCAGTTCATGATCTCTCCCATTAACACTGCAGATTTAAAAAGCCTTCAAAGCAAAAGAAAAATCAGCTAAAGCTACTGTACTTTGGTTTGACTTTTCATAATACTGCAAGGCTGCTTGCTTCTTTCACTGTATCATTTTGCCCTGCCTCTGACAGGGAAGGGTTGCATACATTTCTGCTTGGTGAGAAGAGACAACTGTGTGTGGCTGTTCTTTAAAGTCAGTATTAAGTAAGACAGATTATTCAGTGAACCAGAGAACTTTCTTTCAGCGGGAAGAAGTTCCAGATGACTACTACAAGCATGACCCTGATCACAAGCACATCTACCGGTTCGTTCGGACACTGTTCAGTGCTGCACAGCTGACAGCTGAATGTGCAATAGTGACACTGGTAAGAGATACTTCATTGCTGTTACTGCAACAGGTTTTTTCCTCCCATCAATGACTGAACTGAGCTGAAATGACATTTAAATAGTTACACTATCTCACAAAACCATGTTAATAATGAAGACACTGTAAAGTGAGGTCATCAGAGTAGTCACAGAAGTGGATAACTAAAAAGGAACTTAATTACCTTTCTGTATATGGGTATGTAATGTTTAATCTGCCCAATCGAAAATTACTTCTTTCATAATATCAAACTCACTGTAGAAGCTTCAGAAAGGCTGCATAGTGGAGTATAAGAAGATCAAACACATCTTTTATTTTGGTTGTGTGTAAGGGCAAGTGGGAGTTTTGAGTTTATATTAATCAGAACAGTGCAAGTAACAGTGCTTAAGGGGTGGAGGGATAAATAATACAGGAACTCCATGAGAGGAACTTTCCCATTTTTAACATCCTTCAGTTGTTGCCACCTTTCTATCAAAAAAAAAAAAAAGTATTAAACCAAAGAGGTTATAAACTCTTTTTCCCAGGTGACATGAATCATAGAATCAACCAGGTTGGAAGAGAACTCCAAGACCATCCAGTCCAACCTATCTCCCAACACTATCCAGTCAACTAGACCATGGCACTAAGTGCCTCATCCAGGCTTTTCTTGAACACCTCCAGGGACGGTGACTCCACCACCTCCCTGGGCAGCCCATTCCAATGCCAATCACTCTCTCTGGCAAGAACTTCCTCCTAACATCCAGCCTCTGCTTTCCCCGGCACAATTTGAGACTGTGTCCCCTTGTTCTATTGCTGGTTGTCAGGGAGAAGAGGCCACCCCCCACCTGTCTACAGCCTCCCTTCAGGTAGTTGTAGACAGCAATGAGGTCACCCCTGAGCCTCCTCTTCTCCAGGCTAAACAACCCCAGCTCTCTCAGCCTCTCCTCATAGGGTTTGTGATCCATTTTTTTGTAACTCAAGAACAAGACTAAGAAAATAATCTCCTATTCTGTTGTTTGATTTCAGAAAATAAGATATATGTAAGAAGTTGGCAATGTTACTGATTATATACACAGACATATATGCATGCATATTCTACATGTATGTATGTGCAGAGAAAGGGAAAAGGTGTAACAGCTGCATTAGACAGTCTCTCAAACTGCACTTTGAATTCTAGATTTCAGTCTTCACTATGGCTCCTGTCTGAAAAATAGTCTAAAAGGAGAACAGAAGAGAACTATCACCAAAAGACAATGTGGTAATTGAGCAAACTCAACTTGAAGGACTCTCTTTAATAAAGAAATGAGTAATAAAAGGGTCAGCTAGATAGAGCTTTTGAAATTCTGAAAGTAGTTTGAGGTTTTGGCCTTTTCCAAAGACATACAAACAGTTTCCACAGCACAAGATGATAGCTAGCCGTGGCCAATCTAATCAGCTGAGGTACAACAAATAGTAGCAAGAGCTAGTTTTATAGTAACTTTTACCACTAGATGGCTCTGTTATTGTAGCAACACCTTCAGTCCACTCGATGGCTACAAGCAAAGGATGGGATGAAGGTGCGGCGGGTAACCCTAGTAATAAAGATTGATTCTGCCTTTAGACTTGCACAACGGCTTCCTGCACCTGCTAGTTTATCTAAGGTTTCATTAGGACCTTGGACTTTGTTTTTAATGTCCTGTTGCCTAGACTATCTATATGCAGATCTAAAGGTGCAAATTATCACAGTATCACCAAGGTTGGAAGAGACCTCACAGATCATCAAGTCCAACCCTTTACCACAGAGCTCAAGGCTAGACCATGGCACCAAGTGCCACGTCCAATCCTGCCTTGAACAGCTCCAGGGACAGTGACTCCACCAACTCCCTGGGCAGCCCATTCCAGTGTCCAATGACTCTCTCAGTGAAGAACTTTCTCCTCACCTCCAGCCTAAATTGCCCCTGGCGCAGCCTGAGGCTGTGTCCTCTTGTTCTGGTGCTGGCCACCTGAGAGAAGAGAGCAACCTCCCCCTGGCCACAACCACCCCTCAGGTAGTTGAAGACAACAATAAGGTCACCCCTGAGCCTCCTCTTCTCCAGGCTAAAATTACTTAGTTCATGGGTCATTATGGGAGTGTGAAATACCAGAAAACTTCCAAGGAAGGGACAGATTCAACATCTTTGGGCTGATTTAAGATTACATGGGAGGAATGTGTAAAAAGACCAAGATATATCTTGGCCTTGGATGTCTTTCAGTAGCAAAGCAGTTGATGATGTAGATAAAAAAGGAGATGAAGCTATTGTAGGTGGAGTGAAGACTGTTCTTTACACGGTGAAGTAGAAGCAGCGCTATGATGCATTTCACTGAGAAAGACAACAATTAATGCATCTTTGTCCCACAGCTAGACATCACAGTGAAGGCTTTAGTGCTTCCTGTTAAGCTCTAAGTGCTGAACTTTATGATAAAAGGCTGGTGTGATGTTGAGTGACTATGGGAATTGGTGACAAAGAGACAACAGTGCTTATTGCTCAGAAATGATTCTTCAGTATCTTTATTGTATACCTTGGTGGTCCAGTTCTTGTATTATAATAAAACTTGAACTTGTAACTCCTGTAAGTTTGGATTCTAAAGTGTCAGTAGCAATTACTGATACTTACTTTGACACACTTAATGGTAATGGGATAAAATTGTTGTTTTGAACTGGCATGCTTGCAGCTTAGAACTCAGCTCCTGCTTTTTTGTATATCTTTTTATAGGTCTATTTGGAAAGGCTTTTAACCTATGCAGAGATTGACATATGCCCTAGTAACTGGAAGAGGATAGTCCTGGGAGCTATTCTCTTGGCTTCTAAAGTCTGGGATGATCAAGCTGTGTGGAACGTGGATTATTGCCAAATATTGAAGGACATTACTGTTGAGGACATGTAAGTTGCAAGGTTTGGCTCATTTGCTGTGGTGGGCTTTTTGTCTTGGTGTGGTGTTTTTATGGTTGTTTTGTTTTGGTTGGTTGGTGGTTTTTTAAATGCAGCTTTGGTGATCAGACTGAAAAAATGTCTATCTCTGGTGCTATAATATGTGTATGTGATATATATCTGGTGTCGAGCCTCATTCCCTTTTTTAACCTAGGAAACTTTGGATAACCCTACTTTGAGACAAACCTGTAGTAGTATTTAATTACTTAGGTGAGTAACTTCAAAGTTAGTTTTCTTGACTTCTTTCCCCAGTAATAAACTGTGTTTGTTTACATTAGTGTTACACCAGTGCAAAAAAATAAAGGACTCAATTTAAAATCTTACCAAAAAAGTCCTGTTTGGGAGGGGAAAAAGAAATAGTAGTAGTAGTAGTAGTAAATCTGTTCCCTGCCTTCTCTCATTTAAAATTTGAAACACTGCAAGGCAGTCTTGTGGTTTATGTTTCTGCTCTGGTATACAGCTAAGGCCTAAAAATCTCAAGGTTTGAATTCCTAGCTGCTGCTGCCGCTGGATGGCAGGTGCCATTTGTGTTGGTACCTGTGGTTGCATCATTACATCTAGCTACTACTACAGCTCATCTTTTTTGGGTGAGTTCTTTGACTTCCCTACAGTGCTGAGAACAAGGTTGTCAATCTTAGTTCTGCTATTCCTCGTGTGTTTTCTTGTCTCAGAAGTAGATTTCATTTTTTTCAGAAACTTTGACTCTGCTGTCTTTTCTTGGTGTACTCCAATTTAAGCCCTACAATTTCTGCAGTTTAAGGATGTTCACCCTTGTAGCTCCAAGCACATACTATGGGCTGTAGATGTATTTGTGTGGAGCGTCCCATTAAGATTTTCTGTTAAATTCCTCCTCAGAAAGTTCTCTCTGAGAGCTTTGAGCTGTCAGCATTATTGTTTCAATGATATCTGCAGCTTATTCCCCTGTTTCCCTTGTCCTAATGGTAGAAATGCTAAAAAGCTAGGTTAATGTCAGGCTTTCCGACCTTAATAAATTGCATCACATTTTGTGTGTGTTTGAGTTTATCACACTGCTGTGTTGTAGTGGAGCATATGTCCATGCCTGCATAGTGAAGGTCGCTTCTAGTACAGAAGCAAAGGCAGTAGCGGTTTGCACATAGCACTGGGAGGCTTCTTATGTGAGAGAGTTTGTTTTTGCCCTACACTCTCTCCCTTGAATTCAAGCCTGAAGCTAATGCTTTAAATAGAGTACATAACTGTTTATCTGGGACTCTTTGTGAGGAGAAAGATCCAGTTTTCTTTCTTTTAGGTGGGGGCAGCTTTTCTGAACACGGGGTTATCTGCACCAAAACAGTTTTTATTGTCCAGGTCATTTCACATTGCAAACAGCAAGAGCAAACATAGTACTTTGGTTTATACATGCCCTTTGCAGGGTGTTCTCAGTCTCCAAATGAAGGGCTGTGCCAGCCCTGCTTTCAGGAAAGCATAATTACTGATTTTACACAATATATGTCTTCATCAACCTGCCTCAGAGTGCTCGTCTATCTGAGGAACATACTTGAAGTGCTGCTGCAAATAAGTCTGAGGTTGACTGAGGTCAGTGATGCTAGGAGTGCCAGAGTATACATTTTGCTCTTTTTGATGTCTCTTCTTCTAGCCCTATTTGAGACAAATCAAATTGATATCCTGCTTGTTACAGATATTTTCAGTGATATCTATTCTCTGTTGGCTGATGGAGGGTCTCCTGAAATTGTCCATACTTATATTTTGAAAGCAGTGATGGTAGTAAGGAAAATAGACTAAATTTTGGCTTGGTTATTCCTTCAGTTTGAACATGGGATTTTTGTAGAAGTTTGAGTTTCGGTATGGGCAGAAACTGTACAAACCCTTTCTGACAGTGGCCCAGGAGTCTCCATCCTAGGCTCCACACTGCTGCAGCTTGGCAGCCTTAATGGCTCCTGGATTGGATAACATCACCGTAATGAGGACCTTGGAAAACAGCTTAAGATAATAAGCAAAACTGAGTTTAAAGTTTGTAAGTCTGCTTTCAATCCATAGTTGGTACTGTAGTTAATTGTGAACTTTAGTAGTTCCAGCATTTTTCAAAGTAGTCACTAACCCTGTAAGGAGAGGCTGAGGGAGCTTGGGTTGTTTAGCCTGAAGAAGAGGAGGCTCAGGGATGACCTCATTGCTGTCTACAACTACCTGAAGGGAGGCTGTAGCCAGGTGAGGGTTGGTCTTTTCTCCCAGGCAACCAGCAATAGAACAAGGGGACACAGTCTCAAGTTGTGCTGGGGGAAGTATAGGCTGGATGTTAGGAGGAAGTTCTTCCCAGAGAGAGTGATTTCCCATTGGAATGGGCTGCCCAGGGAGGTGGTGGAGTCACCATCCCTGGAGGTGTTCAAGCAAAGACTGTATGAGGCACTTAGAGCCATGGTCTAGTTGACTGGCTAGGGCTGGGTGCTAGGTTGGACTGGATGATCTTGGAGGTCTCTTCCAACCTGGTTGATTCTATGATTCTGTGATGGTGAGTATTGGGTATTCTGAATAGAAGTAATTTTGAGAGAAAATGGTTGGAAAAGGGTTTCAGGTGTAGTTACATTCTAGTATTGGAGATGACTGATGATGCTCCCAAAAAATTCACACAAACCCCCAGCAGCAGCCCAGCTAAAAATTACTTGGCAGGACTCAACCAGGTATTGCTCCAAGGGCAGGCCATTTCTATGCACAGTAAAGGCCTATCTGTGAGGACTGGTGGCAAGTTTGGTTTGTGCACTTTTGGTGAACATCTTGGCCCATATCTAGAAGGATCTCGCTAGCCTGATGGCAACTCTTGTTGAGCTACTGCAAGCCAAGAATCAGAATTATACCCCAAAAGGTTTTATACCAGGTTTAGTTCACCCAGTCTGCAAATCTGTGTGTGCATGTGTAGGGGGGATGTATATGAAGGTATCGTAAGTGCACCTTGCCCCCAGCAAACATGCTCTCCTTAGTGCTTGACATCCCCACCTGTTTAAATTTGAGTTCTTTGGCTCTCATAGAAAGTGATGGTGGGTTAGAAGATACGTGATCTAAGCTTTGCAACTGGCAGATGAGTTTATTAGCCTTATTTTCTTCCTACTTAGCAAAAGTAAATTCATCTTACTTTCTTTTTCACAAGCCCTTTCTTATTTGACCAAAGCAAAAGTGGAGGTTTTACTAAAAGGATTTTTTTTTTTTGAGAGTGTTTTGTTTTGCTGATTTCTGATGGGAGTTAAAAACAGAAGAGAGAAGAAGTCATCCTTTGTCAAAACTTGCTTTGAATGTGAGACCATAATCACTAAAAAATCAGCTGTGCAGCTGCTAATCTGGCTGTGATTGCTTGTAAGGGGACGCATGCTGTTCATTCTTTTGGCTACATATACTCGTAAATAAGACACAGAAAACACAGGGGCATTGTCCTTATCAGGTTTTCAGCCACTGTTAACTGACTTGTTAATCCAAGGAAGAATTGTATTTTTACACAATTAAAATGTATTAGCCTGGTGAGTACAAAGGACATTTATTCACAAGGTAAATCAAGCTCTGATCAGCTGATCATCAAAACATTATCTGATTTACATTTCTATAGGCTTATGACCATATGAACAGGAAATTAATTTTGGCACTAGGTTCAATGGTACTCAAGTCTACTGTACTAGAAACAAGCACAAAGCCACTATTCATATTGGGACCCACTATCCAATACAGGACACAACCTGGATGAATCCTTCATTTATTTCTCCTCCTCTGATAGGCAAAACATCCATTTTTAAAACCTCACCAAAAGCAAGGACAGCCCTGGGACTGAATCGTGCCACTTGTCTTCAGGTGTATTCACAGTTGGCCCATACAGCTGCTAAATTCTGTTGAGACAGGTCTGCTACCGGTAGGAACGACTGTTCAGTGTCAAACTGAATTGCACGTTTTGGGCACCACCAGTTCCTTTAAGGATAATTTGTAAGACATTGGTTTTCCTCTGTAGAATGGATATCTCTGATTTAGCTGAACATGGTACAGTAGAAGAAGCAGGCTTTTTCATGTCATGGCACTCTCCTCACTTTCCTCCAAATATTTTGCCCAGCGAGTAAAAACTGGACAGTGCCCTTTGACACAGTACTTTGTTATCCTGCTTAATGCTATTGAGGAGAAAATTCCTTCTCCCACCTAATGCTGCTTATTTATTTATTTATTGGAGATGAATCCATGTTGCTTCAAGAGCCTTTTTTCTGTGAGATAATAGCAGCAGCTCTTCATAGATCCATTTGTTGCCGTGGTGATCTGCCTACTCCTTTTGTTAGTCCGCCTCTACTTCAATAAACCCCCTTCCTGTTATCAGCCTGGTGAAAATGTCTGCAAGTTCTTCAGAGCTAATAAACAGCATACATCACTCCTTTCATCTGATCACTATAGTGTGGGGCCGTAGGAGAGTGAGAATGGTGCATGAATTGTACAGCTGCACTAATGGAACTCCGAAGAATGAACCTCCCCGGTCAGCCGAGCGAGTGCATGACAGGGCACTACCTTTCTCTCTGAGCTGGAGGTGCCAGGACTCAAAAGCTGCACCTTGTTTTGAGCACAAATGAATGACCTGTCTCTCAAAACTAATAATGCAAAGCTCTTGATGACTATTTCAAAGTTGCTGGGCTTAAAAACAAGCTTGAAGTCTCTTCAGTGTTTCAGCCAGCTAATACAATCTTTTTTCCTTTGTCTTCTGTCCCTTATGCTTCCTAGGAATGAGATGGAAAGACACTTCTTGGAGCTACTGCAGTTTAATATCAATGTTCCTGCCAGTGTTTACGCCAAATACTACTTCGATCTTCGCTCCCTAGCAGATGACAATAACCTGAGCTTTCTGCTGGAGCCTCTCAGTAAAGAGAGAGCACAGAAACTGGAGGTAACTGTCTGAGACTGGCTGAGCAGGGAACTCAGATATCTGTGTGTGTAGCAAGGACATGTGTTGCTAATCATAAGTGGCAGTTAGAAGAACTAAAAAGTTTTTACACTGGTGTCTCAAGAGGCAAACTTACCCCCTTTATAATTACAGTTAGCACTTCTAAAGCCACACATAAGCTAAGGTAATATTCTAAGGAAAGAAGTGACAGAGATTGTGGAACTCTAGCAGACTGCAAAATAAAATGGATGTTATTTTGGGAACCATAGCTCCGTTAGGCTACTTAAGATTGAAAGGATTAGTGTCATATGTAATGGATTGTCTGTCCCTCTCTGGTCACAGCCTGTATTCCAAGCACCTAGAGACAGTCACACTCAGACTTTGCTAAATACTACCAGCTGAAGTTTTCCCACTGCATCCGCACTGCACAGCTGCTTTTAGATTTAGAGGGAGCACTTACTGCTCTCATGGCTTAGTAAATCGTTTGAGAACTGCTGCAGAAAGAATGTTTCTTTTCACAAATTTAGAACCTCACTTTTCCAAAGATGTACTGCTTCAAGATACACTTTTGGAATAGTCACTTCTTAGAAGTCCGGAATGTCCAGAGGAGTGTAACTACAGAGTACTTGCTCCTTCTCCTCAGTGGGAAAGGCTGCCCACCTGTGAGTGCCTGCAACCTTCTTTGGTATGAAGGCACATTTTAAAAGAACTTTTGCAGAGTTCCAGGCAAAATTTCATGTTGGATCAATGCAACCTTTCATCTGTCCAGGTTTAATTGATGACTCTGCATGTTGTTTTGTTGACCTTTCAACAAAGGCATTGCCACAGGCCCTATGTACACTGATACCGTGGGCCCTTTCACAGAGGGATGTGCTACTTGGCTTAGCTCATTCTCTTGTCCACCCTCCAAGCATTCTGCCCAGTGCCACGTTTTTGGTTTTGTTTTTTTATAATCTTATCCCAGCCAGAAGTGGCTGAACTTTGGAAATAGCTGTGATCCTCCTGGTCATTTCAAATGATAGGTATGGTGTGCCTATGCATTCCTCTAAAGTTAAGCAGTGCAGCTCTTCTGCTTTGTCTCACCCTTTCTACTTGCACTTTAAGCTAACACTGTCACTAATTGTAAATATGATTGCAGGGCAGTTCATATTCCACAGGAAACTGTTTACTGAACTGCTCAGTGCCCAGGCATAAGTGGATGATTTACAGATTGTGAGCCTGTTTTGTTTCTTCTTTGCTAGCATTTGGGGGCTTGGCATTAAAAACCAGAGTAATGTTCAGTACAGTTTCTGGTTTGCCATAACATATTTAATAGTGCATATATAGAGGACATCCTGGGCTGTAATTCTAAAATGTGATAAATATTTAAACCATTGGCTAATATTTTTAATTAGAAGCACACAGGCAGTTGGTTAGAGCCTGCATAGAGCAGTGAATTTGTATTCCAGGAACTGAAAACTGACTTACACCATATGGGCAACTGTGGCTAAATGTCCCAGCGCAGGTTGCTTTATGATTGATGTGCTAGCATTAGAACAGGACGGAGAGTCTGTCTGGTCTTGCACTGGGAGCTCTTGCAGCCAGTGTCTCAAAGAATGCCACTCTTGAGCCAAATGCATGCCTCCAGAAGGTCAGCAGAAATAAATGTAAATAATTATTTTAAAATATACCGAGAAGTTTAGTCATGTTTGGAGTGCTTTTCACCTTTTGAACTTCCAGAACACTGGGCTGTGCTGAATGGGTGCTGCCTTAAAGGGAAGGTGTAGGCTTGTAGCTGGTTGCAGGACTCTAAAAGTTCATCTGGTGGTAGGTGGTAAATTATTAATGGAAGTTAATGTTAAGGACTGAAATTCAGTTCAGTCTTTTATTACAGGTAGCCTTGTTTATTTGCATTGATAGTGCCTGAAAGCTGCAATAGAAACAGTCCTTGCACAGGGGCAGACACAGTTTTCTGAACAACCTTGTGTCACTGGGATTTAAATAATTAGGCTTGTTAGTAGGATAGCTGCACCAGAATAAAGGCTGCTTGACTAGCTGGAGAAGCAGTGCAGAGACAAGCCAGTTAATTGGATGAAAAAGCATTTAAATACTAAGTTGTACACTTGTACTGATATTTAATAGCTGTATTAGAGTGCCATGGCTACTGCTATGCCATCAAGCAGTGGGCTGACCTCCCTTCTCAGACTTCTTCAGGAGCCTGATCCCAGGAACCCCTGATCCACTGGGGCTGAGAGTGTAGAGAAGCCAAATCAGACATCCTACTAGAACTTAATTTCTTATGTTCACTTGCACAGAATGGCCCAGGCCCAATGGATTGGAGAGACCTCTTCAACTTGAACCTTTTCTCTCACAGAAATGCCTGCATTTGTGTCTGTTTAAAATAAAATGTTTGTGCTATTGCATGCACCAGACCTAGCTACTAGGTGCATTTTTTAACATAGCTTGCACAAACTTCTTTGCCTGTAATGGATCCAAGTTTTCCATTAGACAGTGAGACTGGTAAAAGAATGAGGGCACTTGCATATGGAAACTGCTTGCCTTCTTTATGCCTGGCTTTCTGATGGATAGGGCTCTTGCTGCCATGGGGACAGACCCCTTCAATATTTTTCCCTCCAAAGCAGTTCTTCACTCTGATTCTAGGTAAAAAAAGCCAGTAGTGGCACTGCTACGGAGTGCCTGCTGTGTTGATATTACACTCTGAAAGCCTCCCTTGAATGGCTCAGGCTTCCCTAACGCGTGCTCTCCGTTTTGCATCCAAACGCGGTGTGCAGGCTATCTCCCGGCTGTGTGAAGACAAATACAAAGACTTGTCCAAAGCTGCTATGAGACGATCGTTCAGCGCCGATAACTTAGTTGGTATCCGCCGTTCTAATGCCATCCTCTCCTGAGGAGAGAGAAAGGTGCAGCACCACAAACCAGCATCCACGAGAGTCGGAGGAATACCACCACTCCATGCACACAAGCCAGCGGTGATGGTGTCTTCCAGCAGGAGGAGAGGCGGGAAAACTTAGCCAACGGAGCCCAGAGCTTGAGGAGCAGACAAGACCTTTGTCAAATCAACTTTCTCCTCCTTCATATGTATCCAGAGGTGCAAAAACCAGACTCTTCTCCTTCTCTCCCCCACAGATGTTTGCTTACTATGTAGGCCTATAGCTGTGAACTCTTGAGGTTTTGAATAAGAAGTAGTTTTACATTTTAGAATTGAAACACTAACCACACGACTATAGCTAAAACGTTCTTCCCTCCCCTGTCACCCAGAGCCTCGCTGCAGCTGTATTTCAGGTCGATGCAGTGTTCACAAAAACAAAACATGGGACTCTTAAAGTGTAAAGCCACTCTGGAGCTGAAAACAGTAGCATAGAGACGTGTTGACAGATTTTCACTGGTTTGGCTACTAAAAGCTGCTATCATTGGTGATCTGTTCATAACCAAGAAACCGCCTAGCAGGGAGGAATTCCAACTCTGCACCCACTCCTTCACTCCAGTAGAGATTGTCAAGAGACTTTGAATGTTTTGACTGCAGGCAGAGATCCGGTTTTATGTATTGTTGAAATGTATAGGGTCCATGCTGCATTTCTTGTGAATTATGGTGCTTCTCTCATTTTCTAATACTTGCATTGCTCTGGAAGAGATGCAATCTGTATATTTTTCTGAGGCATTGAATGGGAAAGCTAGTCTGGAAACATCATCACAGTTGCAAACAGCGTAGCAATCCAGTGGTGAATGGTGTGCGTGCAGCACTGCTTGTCTGAGTTCTACTGCACTTCTCTTCTGCTATATACAGTGGAGTTCCTAAAGCTGATATTGTGCATCCATCTGGCTCTCCTCAGGTTTTTGTTTCCTGGGAGGGATTTACATTCATAATGAGACAGTAATGAATTTGAGAATCTTTGACTACCTAATGTGGTAGATTGAAAAATACTGAGTTCATTTGAGAATTATCAAAAAGCTTTCTATAAAGCTCCTTTTTTTGTGGTTTTTTTTTTTTTTTTAGTTTTGTTGGTTTTCAAAGTGAATTTTATCTTGTGCAACTGCTCTAGAGGCTTGGGTTTTGCTCTTTCTGAGACTTTGGAATGGAGCTTACTTTCAGGCTCTGGAACTAAACTCTAAACAGGATAAGTATTATTAGACTCTTCCTGTTACAGGTCTTTTGTAGTATCTTCCCTTTTTGGATCCAAATAGATTCTAGGCAGTTTGTCCTAGGAGCAGATCTCCCTCTGAAAGGCACAGGTTTTGTGCACTTCCTCTTCCAGCCAAGGCCCAGAAACTTACACTGAACAGCAAGTCCATGTGCCTTTTGAGAGTGGGGCTGTGAGTGTAGTCATCAGTCTGCCTGCACTCAGCTGTCAAAATGATGCATATAGCCTTTTATGGTATGCAAACATGCCAGCCCCTGGCTCCCAAATCCATGGAACTTGGCACTTCAGGTATTGATCACAGCCCATTGTGAAAATAACGCTACATCTTCAGGTGGTTTTCCTTTCTCATGTTTGTATTAAAAGAAAAGCTAATAAACTCTATTTTAATTAAAGGTGAATTGTGTGTTCTGTACAGCTGTCCCATTTCATTCCCCCTCATAAGTATTTGCTGTTGTGCAGCTTCTCTCAAGCATGAAAAAAGAAAGAAAAAAATGCAGTGGTAAGCCTTAAGGCTCCCCCACCCCTTCCCTGTAGTAGCTCCGGGTCTTCATTTTAACACAGTGACTTGTGAATGTCTGGGGAACCAGCAGCAGTGGTCATGTGGCAGCTGTGAGCTGCCTGCCTGGTTGGCAACGTGGGGCAGTGCCCTGGCAGCCTGCTTCAGCTGAAGGCAGGGCAGAATCTTGCGCAGCTGCCTGGCTGTTCCCACACGTTGTTTGCATTTAGAATTTGACTTGGGCTGCTCAAGTAACTATTCCCAGTCTCCTTGCACTTAAACGGCCTGAAGTAAGGGCCAGTCTCCCTGCAGGTGATTCGATGCTTTTTAAGTCCTCTCTTGAGGGGCACTAAGTTGGAAAGTACAAGTGACCAGCTCCTGGATTGACTTGTGACCTAATTGCTAATGAGCTTTCCTTAGCACTGCCAGATGCCTTTAACTTTGTGGGATTGGGCTGGATGCACTTTGCTGTGGGCCAGCACACAGCTTCTGCACATGTAGCCAGTCAGTCAGCAGTGAGGTGCTCAGCAGAAACTTGGGGCAGTCGTTTACCTTTTTTGTCGAATGAGACTGAGGCTTTTTCTGTGAGCTAGATGGCGAGGGAATGACACCTCGAGCTGCTTCTGCAGTATATCCTGCAGGAGACTGCTGCTCCCAACTTAATTTTGCCTCAAACTGTAACTGGGTTTAGTTTTCCAGCAGCATAGCCCAGAGCACATTGTCAATAGGATTTTGACCTGTTCAGATGATGCTAAATAGAGCTCAACTACAACTCAGCATCTTAAGAGAGGAAAAATAGCAATTCATTTAACATTTAACATTCTGCCCCCCATAAAAGAGTAAGTACACATAAGTACATCTCCCTTTTGAAGGGATGAGCAGTGGCTGTGTCAGAAGGAACTGGGTTTGGGTGATTCTGCTGGGAGACAAGCAGGTGGGGGGAGATACATCATAATTTTCACTACTCTTAATTTGTTAGCAGCACTTTTCTCAAAAAAGGCAGAAGAAAAATTACAGTCAGAATATTCGAGTTGCAGAGATTGTTCCCTGCCTGTGCTCCCGAAGAAGAGCAACCAGCTACAGAGTCAATGCACCTTATTTCTCTTAACAGCTGAGTAATATTTCATCTGTGCAGAGGTGACCTCCACTTGCATCCAGTTCCAGGGCAGCACTTTCCATTTAGCAGTAAACATTGTTTGCAGAGACAATAGCCTAGCAAGCGTAATAGGAGCATCATGTATCAGTGGTCAACAGGGGCAGGAAGTCATGGATGTGTTTGTGAGCTTACATGACGGCCTTGGGCTTCAGCAGCCCTTTCCCTTTGTATACAGGGACTCTGTATTCTGTTCCTAAGGGAATTTTACAAGAACTACTTCAGTGTGGGTTTGGCAGTTGAGAGGACAAAGCACTTCAGGGATGGCATAAATGTCAAGCCCATCGCTTTTGGATAAGAGTATAGGCATGAAGCATAACATAAGCAAGCAGAAGAGCAATTGAGGCAAGAGTTTGCAGAGGGTGTTGGCAAGGTGTGCATAGGGCAGGGTGAGCTGGTGCGTTCAGCAGCAGGCAGCTGCCGCCCCCGGCCTGCACTGGTATTTCCCACAGCACAGTTGTGCAGTAGCGTTACACAGGGCTGACTTTCCGTAATGTTATCTGGGAAAACACTTGCACCAAGGAAGTTGCTTGACAGTATTCAGTAAACTGCAGGGTGCCTCCATACTGATCTGTAGTGCACTTAACGATGCCTCCTCCTGCCACCAGCCCAAAATGTCTAGCCCAAGAAAAAGCTGAACGTGGGCTCAGGACAAGGTTGTTCTGTTTGTTTGTTGGGTTTGAGTTTGTTTTGTTGTAGGTGTTTTGTTTGTTTCTGTGGTGTTGTTTTTTTTCCCTCATGTTTGTTTGTTTTCTGGTGAACCAAGTCCTTTGACTTTTACTCTGTGGCATTAAAAATGACTCGAAAAGCTGCACAGTCCCTGAGTCCTTAGACACTGTCATTCTCCATGCCACCCAGACTGAAATTGTGCTGCTTTGGCACTGTTAATCAAACAGCAAAATCCAAAAGCCAGCGACTGCCTCAAGGATGGCTGAGTTTGGCCAGATGGGCCATGGAGAGCGCAAGTGACACAGCAGCACAAGCATTAGGCTGGGCTGTGTCTGTGAGCATGCATGTGCTCACAGGAACCTCCTGCAGGTGATTCGCAAACAGCTGCCTACAGTAATGGCCCTTCCCTTGCTCGGAAACAGTAGGTGGTGGATGGCAGCGCTGCCAAGCTCCTGTTTACTGAGGAGCTGAGGACACAGTGGCTCCCTGGATGGTGAGGATGACAAGGTTACCAGTGAGGTGTTGGGCGTTCCTTCCGGAGGCAGGCAGGGAGTACCCACAGCTCCTCAGTAAGAGCCTCATGCTGGAATGAATGGTGCAGATCCTCTCCACGCTCCAGAACGGCTGCCCGGTGCCTGGCAGCACGATTTGCCTGCTCTTGAACAGGGGGAGGCAGCTCGCTAAGCACTGAGGAACCGGGTGAGTCAGTGTGGCTGCTGGGTTTATCACCGGGTGCTGGAATGCTGCTTCCAGGTAAGAGATCCTATCTAGTGGGACCTGATGTGTGCCTACACACCTAACTAGATAGCAAAGTCTTGCACCATTAGTCACCAGGGAGCCAGCCTTTAACCCCTTCTTGTTCTTCCTAAAATGCTCCTCACAACACGAGAGCACACAGCAGATGGCAACGTGGACACTCCTCCCGGAGTGCAGCTCCTGCTTGGCTGAGAGCTGTCATCTGCTTGGCCTGACAAGCATCAAAGAGCAGCCCTGCAGGGCCTGATCTCCGTGCAGAGCAAGGGACTGAGAGTGTGCACAGTGCAGCACAGCAATAAAAGTTGATAGTTAATCCTCTTCTACCGACGAGGTGTGACCTTGGCCTCTCAAGAAAATGTCACAGGCAGCAGCCAGACAGCGAGGCAGCCCCTGAGGACCAACTCCTACACAGCGCCGGGCCAGGATCTGACACCCGGGCTGGGGCACAGGGTGCAGCCGCTGAGGGCTGTGCTGCATGGGGGTCATGCACGCAGGGCTGGCTACTCCTGAGGATGGCTGCCTCACCTGTTCCCCCACGCTCTCGAAGGGATAACAGCACTCCTGCACAGCCCCCCCCCACCCCCAACACACACCCCAGCCTCCCCCCCCCAGTTAAGTTTTCGTAGCAATTAGCAGAAGCAAAGGAAACAGCACACACGTTTTTCATTGCTTGCTTTTTTTCATCCTCATAAATAACTGATCTCAATACTTCTCTTTGAATAAAATTTCTTCAGCTTTTCACAAAATATCGTACAGTTATTTAAACAACATTGAACAGCATCAGTAATGTGAGAGGCAGGCAGAGTACTTGCTGCTGAGAAGCCAGGCTCAAGCACAAGTTGTATGAACCTGCCACTAGATCAAAGCTGAAAATGATCTTGTGTTTTGCAGGGGACAAGTTTGTAACTCACTGTAATTTCTTTTTTTCTTTAAAAAAACCCAAACAAACAAAAACCCCAGCAGCTTTACAGGTAGTTGCACTTTGGAGAAAACAAAAAGTAACAAACTACCACCTTTGACGTGGTTTTGTCCATTCTATTGCATGAGGTGGGTTTAGCTGTATCTACAAAAGGCACTACAAAGGAGAGGAGTCCAGACCGGCATGGATTGGAGCAGACTGGAGTCATTTTAATGCCCTGGATTACAACATGAGACTACCCACAGCGTCTCTGCACATTACCTGCCTCACTGCTGAGAACACACCTGCCTCAAACCCGTATCAAAGGTCACTACAGCTTCTGTACATACAGACCAGGTTATAATACAACTATTTACAGTTTGTAACACACCATGGTGCAATTCCGGCCACAATGAAGTGCTGCAGCACAGAAGGGAGCGAGCACTCTGCCTCAGGAGTGCTGATATGTGCAGCAAAGCAGTCCCCATGAGCCCTCAGTCCTTGCACCACTGGCTCTGCTGGCCACAGTGCCCCAGGACACTCATGTGGTACCTTGGCAGCAGCTTTATCAGTAGATGTGCCACTTGAGTGCCCCTTCACTTCTCAGGCTTTGGTTTTAAAATGAAGTGGAAACCTTCTCTACTGAAGTGGTCCAAAGGTGTTGAGAGCAACCTCGGATCCTTGCAGTCCAGTTGGAGCAAAGCCAGCTGTTGCTCTCCAGTGCTCAAGCAGCAAGTCATGTTGCCACACTTGAAGGAGGGCAAAAAGACCTTGAGTAATTGAGTAATGGGTAGGTGGGAACATAAATGATCACCATGTAGGACAGGGAAGAAAAAAAAAAAGAAATAAATTAAAAATTGGGTGCTTTCACAAGCAGGATGAAGCCAGAGGCAGCTGCCTCTTGCCAGCTGTGCTGCAACTGGAGCCACTGGCCCTCACTGCATTCAGTGAGGTTGACAACAGGGCCCTCCTGCCATCATTCTACTTATTGAAACATAGCTGTCACCACCACTTAATGCCAAGCACCTCTTCTGTCAGTGCTGTGCTGCTGTCTGATCTGGGAAAAAGGCTTTTGGAAGCTGGAGGAAAGGGAGTATAAGTGCTCTGCTGAGTCTTCCTAAATTAACTGCTCACTTTCAAACCCGGCACTGTCTCAAAGAGAGAAGCAGCAAGAAGCAGTGAAGCTGCTAACTGGAAAAACCCAGCTGCTTCCCAGGGACTGCAGGCTGCTGCCTGGCTCACCCCCGCCCCATGCTCACACTGCCCACTACAGAAGTACAACCAACTTTTTAGGGTTGGTGATGCCATGCTCAGCTGCTGTGTCTTGTGCCTCCGGAGGGCAGGGCAGGGAGCTGGGGGTGCCTACCTCACCCAGGTTAAACTTCATGGCACAAGTGAGGCGCAAAAAACTCACCCTGCTGCAGAGGTGAGAAGCACAGAGCAGCACCGACCTCTTCCCGAAGCACTCGGCAGCTCAGGAGGCTGCGCTCAGTGCCAGCACAAACAGCTCCTTGCAAACCCCGTGGTGCTGGGATGGCAGCCTTGTCATTCACGCAGACCCTCAGCTCTCTAGAGCAAGTTGCTTCACAGGCAGCAGAGCTGGCTACCTGTTGCAGAGAGGTGGGTCAAACTTGGCACCTGGTGCCACAAAGCTGAGCCCCACCAGCACCAGCCTCAAGGAGAGCCAGCACGTACTTGCCCTAGCCAGAACAGACCGCTGGGGTTATCATTTGGTCCTCACCCATGCTGCAGTCATTTAGGACCCTGTCCCTGTTCCCCTCAAGGGCTAGGTGGCAGTTCCTCTCCACAGCTTTTTCCTCCTACAGTACCACCATGCCCAAAGCCCACAGCCCATGCAGCTCCCACTTAGCCAGCAGCAGTGCTGTGCCAGGGCACCCAGTCCTCTCCTTTGCCACACACAGCTCTGCCCTGGGACTCCAGAAACCCTGGGAGCATTACCCTGCCTAGGAGGCCCCTGATGCAGCACAACAGAGAGGCAGTCCCCACTGCCAGCTCTTTCCAGTCCCCTCACATTCTCCCCTGGTCTCTGCTGAGTGGCTGAGTGCAGGTGCCAGCACATCACCCAGGGTCAGGGGCCACCACCTGCCCTGCCTGCTGCAGCTCACCTCTTCAACCCAGCACCAGCAAGTCCTACCCAGAGGCTCATCATAGAACACAAATCAGTGCTTGAGGGCTATCTTCCACCTGACTAGCCTGCAAGTAGAGGCTACTCAGGACCTCAAACAGGGCACTGGAACCCAAATGGGGCATACATGGTGGTGTCAGGCTCCAGGCCTCCCTTTCCCCCTACCCCTGCATTTTTGGCAGCACCTCTCCCTGCCTTGCCTGGGGCTGTGGCTGCTCTGTGACCCACAGGTGCACAAGCTTGGTCCCAGGCAACACTGCCATGGTGGAGCCGAGGATGCTGCGGGTGGCCCAGTGGCCAACCCACCTTCTGTGGCCCAGGGTCTTTGCAACCCTTTCCTCCCTGTGGCTGGGATCACTGAGGTTCCATCTGGTCACACATGGGATAACGGGACCTGCTTGTGGTAGGAGGCCATGCTGGGCAGCATCATCCTGCCTGGCAGTGCTGGGCTGGCCTCACCATACATAGAGGGATCTGCAGGTTTCCTGGCCCGGCAGCAGTGGGCTGTGAAGCGCCTCCAGGACTCAAGTGTCTTGCCCGACCAGATCCAGACACCAGAGGTGATGCCTACCACAAGGCACATGAAGTACTTGAGCATGAAGACAGCATAGTCAGGCTTGGGGTGGTGAGGGTCCCCTGGGCAGGAACAGTTCTGTGCCTGCTCCCATGCCTCCCGGTTGTGCTGCTCGTAGATGTAGCAGGCAATAACGATGGTGGCAGGCACGGTGTAGAGCACGGTGAAGATGCCGATGCGGATCATTAACTTCTCCAGCTTGTCAGTCTTGGTGCCGCCCTGCTTGATCACGCTGCGGATGCGAAAGAGCGAGATGAAGCCAGCCAGCAGGAAGAGGCTGCCAGTGAAGAGATAAACCACAAGTGGTGCCAGAACAAAGCCCCTCAGGTTCTCCAGGCTCTGGTTGCCCACATAGCAAACCCCAGCCACTGGGTCACCATCCACAGAGCTGAGTGCCAGCACAGCGATGGATTTGGCACTGGGGATGAGCCACGCAGCCAAGTGGAAGTATTGAGCATAGCTAGCAATGGCCTCGTTGCCCCATTTCATACCAGCAGCCAGAAACCAGGTGAGGGACAGGATGACCCACCAGATGGAGCTGGCCATGCCAAAGAAGTAGAGGAGAAGGAAAACTATTGTGCAGAGGGCAGGGCCTGTAGTCTCATAGTGAATGTGGTGGTGTTCTGAGTTGCAAGCCACATTGGCATGCCCTGCCACCAACCGCACAATGTAGCCCACAGAGACAAACAGGTAGCAAGCAGAGAGAAAGATGATGGGCCGCTCGGGGTACTTGAAGCGCTCCATGTCGATGAGGAAGGTGGCCACAGTGGTTGAGGTGGAGAGGAAGCAGAGGATAGACCACAGCCCAATCCAGAAGGTAGCAAAGGTCTTCTCATCTTGAGTAAAGTAGGGCTGGTAACAGGGGATGGCGCAGTTGGGTACCTGCCCAGTCCTGATGCGGTTGTACAGAGGATGGGACTCCTTGGAAATGGGGATCAGGGGCGCTTTGCACTTGCAAGTCCGGCCACAGTCCAGCCCTGAGGGGCGCTGCCCATCGAGTGGCGTCAGGTTTTTGGCTGCGTCTTTGGCCGGGCGTGTGGGCTTCCCGAAGAAAGGCGGCAGGGTGGTGACTTCCGTGCGGTTGTATCCCATACAGAGCACCTCGGTGTCCCCCAGCACCGGCAGCCTGTCGCAGCTCATCCTCTCGGGCCAGGCGAAGCCGTACTGCTGCATGATGGGCGAGCAGCCGGCCTTGGCCCGCTCGCAGACGGAGCGGCACGGGGGCAGCGGCTTGGTGTAGTCGGGCAGGCAGATGGGGGTGTACATGCTGCAGAGGAAGAAGCGCAGGTCCGGGGAGCACTGAATCTCCACCAGCGGCCAGAACTGGTGCACCTCCAGCCCGGCCTCGTCCTGCGTGTCGTGGTTGAACTGGTTGGGCATGTAGGTGAGGTTGTAGCCGATGCCCTTGCACATCGGCACGGTGATCTCCTGGCACACCAGCGCCTTGGAGGCGGCGCGCCCCGCCGCCGGCAGCCCCAGCACCAGCGGCAGCACCAGCACCAGCACCAGCGGCCCCGGCAGCCCCCAGCCGCCCATCGCCGCCGCGCGTCCTACCGCCGCCGCATGCCCCGAGGACCTGTCGCCGTTGCCGCCGCCGCGCTGGGAGCGGGGCCGCGCCGGGACCGCCGCTGCCGCCTCCGCCGCCACTCGCGCTCTGGTGCGAGCTGGCGCCCCCGCGCCGAGCCGCGCCCGCGCTCCGCCTTTAGCCCCGCCCGGGAACGCCCCGGGGCCGCCCCCGCCCCGGGGCCCCGCCGCCGGCCCCGCCTCCGCCCTGGCAGCTAGCGCCGGTGCGGCGAGGCGAAGCGCCCTCGCTTGCTGCTCTGCCCCCGCATGCTGCAGGCTTTCTGTCGGAGTCCCGCTCGGAGATGCGCGGTGGCCCCGGTCCGGGGGATAGCGGGGCAGGGAACAAGTGGCGGTGCTGTCCGACCACTGGCCGCTCAACACTCGCCCCTGGCTCCCTGTCTAAGCCGGCGAGCCTGGAGGGATCCTGGCTCCTTCCTCTCTTGCCCACTGGGCCCCTCCCGAGACCCAGGACCAGCCCCCTCCCCAGCGCTGGCCTGACCAGACTTCCCCTCGTCGTTGCGGAGTGCAGCGCAGGACGGGGACAGCGGATGGAGGAGGAGAAGGCAGGAGGCGTCTGCGGCGCTGCTGCCGCTTCGCCTCTTCGGGCCCTTCAGTTTCTCTCCCTGAGTTACGGCTCACCTCGCCGTAACTTGATGGGACGGGGAAGGGGAGAAACCCCTGGGTTTCGGGGAGGCGCGCAGGGTCCTGCTCCGCGTTTGCCTTGCTCCGGCAACCGCACGTCAGCCGGGTACAAGGGTCACGGCAGCACCTTCCGCTGCTGCCGCTCCCCTGATACTTGCCGGGACAGCGCTCCAGCAGCCCAGGAAGCTGAGCTGCAGCTAGGAAGAGAAACTGGACGGGACTGTGCCTGTCCAGCCGGCAGGGTGCTGGCAGCGACTCTAGCACACTTCCTGGGTTGGGCTCCCTCCGGCTCGCCGCTCCGGAGGTGCGGGGTGATCGTTCAGAACCGCATTCCTCACAACTTGGTGGCGAATGGACCAACCTGGCTCTTTCAAGAGACCCTACCCGTGCCGAAGGCCCCTTCCCACGGGCTCTTGCGGGAGCTCCCCGATGTCCGGAACTGCATCTGTGCACTAGCGAACACCTAAATTATCAGCACGGTTTTCAACGGCCTCCACTGCTCTTGGAGCTCAAGGCGTGCAGGAGAACAGACCTGCTTCAGAAACCAGATTTGAGAGGGTCACAGGCTGCGCCCACTCTGCCAATGCACTTATTCTAGCCAAGAAGGAAGGCTGGTCCAAGCCCTTGAACCACGAGCTTCTCCCCCCTCAGTCAATGCAGATGGAAGGGCAATCTGGACCACAACACTCGCACCGCAGCATTGTATCAGCTAGTCAAGACATACCTGCAGTACATCACCCACAGGGATGGCTCATGTTCAGGCCTGGTGCTGGGGAACATCAGCATCCAAAACCCCATGCACCCAAAATATCTCCAGCTACATCCTGAGCCCAAAAAGCAAAGACACAGAGCACGACTTAGCTCCTGTCTTCCTCCCAGAGGTAAAATCTCTCTTGCCAATCAATCTATGGCCAGCAGCTCGCATGCCACCAACTGCTGCTACCACACATCAAAGTCCTCAGGGATTTTAAGGCCAGAGAGCTCATTACCACTTCCAAAATCCTCTGTGTCTAAAAGTCCACCCAGCCTAGGCACGCATATCATTTGGCACTCTTTTTCACCAGGACAAAAAAACCTCTCCAGATCCTAAATGTGTGCTTTGCACTCTACGTTCTGCCTGTCATAAAGCTATCCTTTGGAACACAGTGACACAGCCCTGTAGCTGGAGTCCTAACTTTTAATTCTTCCCAACAATGAGTTTCCGTGAACTAGCAGCCCAGCAGAAAGCAATCATGGACAGTTTCATTATGGCTTTCAGCTGATTATCCAAATTATAGCTGAGAGCAGAGGACAGCCTTTTTATTATCATCATTGCTGTACAATTAGAAAATGCTGATGAAAGCCCACAAGAGCAGAAATTCTCTCTCTCTTTTATTTTGCCTGGTATATTTCACTTTTATATGCATTTCCTTGGGCACTATCTTCATTTGATTCAACACACAATGGGGAACCAGTACATAGGTAAGAGGGGAAGAGATAAGGGGGGAATGGGGCAGCCCTTCAGTTCATCTATCAACTCTTGTAGCCTGGTTCAGGTTTCACCACTCCTCCAGATGTATCTAATTCTTAGAGCCTGGCTGTAAATAACACTGCATTTGCTACACTGGGGACACATAAAATCCAATTAAGAGCCAGGTAGACATCTGTTGGCTTGCTCTGTGCTTCTGTTTCCCTTTTGTTTTTTATGAATATGTAGCAGAGCAACCAGAACAGGATTAAATATGGTGTAAGTGCAAGTACAGCTGATAGCCCTGTTATTCATCTGCAGCACAGTATGAGAACACAGTGCTTCGTGTACATCCAGCAGTATTAGCAGTGCTTACACAAAACCTACCCTGGCAAACCCTGGAGACGAAAAAAACCCTGCCCCTAGGAATTTGCTGTTGTTTAAAAAATGTTACAGATTACTAGGAAATCGCTTTACCTTCAATCCATGTGCAGAGGTGTTCATGAAGTTCCATCGCAGGTCTGCTTCAGAGTCCATCGGGTCCCTGCTGATGGCTCTAGCCCAGAGGATATGGGCATGGGCTGACAATATGTCCTCACAGATATACCTTCTACTTGTTGAGGCATTTTCAGCTGGGGGGCAGCGGTTCCTGGTAGAAGCAGGAAGTTTAAAATGTAGTAAATACTCCTGTATTTGGTTCTTTCACTGCTGTATTGTCAGCACTGTTTACCTGGACAAACTGCCTTTGTTAAGGATACTGCGACTCCTAAAAGACTTCAGAAAAGGACTAAGTGAGCTTCTTTTGTACAGACTGGCTGTTACCCTTGCCCTTGTTAGAGAACTCGGCGGACTTTTGCAAAGAGCTTTTCAGCCCAGGCTCTGGACAGAAACAAAGCCGGGGATCTTGGCTCTTGGCTTTGCCTGTACCAAAGCAGGGCAGGAACCTTTTGCCCCTCTTGTTGTAGGTCCAGCCTGCTGTCCCTGGCCCTCGACCCTCACTGCTTGGAGTAGCAAATCCTGGTTTTGTCTGCGCTGCTGACAAGTCTTCAGCTCCCAGGAAGGGAGCCGTGGGGGCCCAGCACAGGTGACTATGGGCTCCTGGTGCTGGTAGGCAGCCTGCCAGTCACCCCAGCTGGAGACTGCACAAGCTCAGGCTCTGCTTGCATTAGCAGTGACCCCTGATAATGAACTGGATCAGCGAGGGGGTGCTGGGGATCACAGAGTGGTTTCAAGCAGTACAAGACTGGCATGGCCGTGCCTTACTGCCTGCCATGGGTGCAGGGATGGACTGCCATCATGTCACAGCCTCCAGACAGCTCCAGTATAGTACTGTTAAGGAAAGGAGATCAATGTTTATCCTATATGCAGAACACAGTTTCGTGCTGCATGAAGACATGCCTATTTTTGCTTCCACCCATGGCAAGAGTTTGCATTCCCACCTGAGAGTTACAAAGCTGCCAGCACTGCAAACCCTGGCACCGACACTGACCTTGTGTGACTAGACCTGCATAGGGGCTCCTAAATAAGACACCAAGGTCCCTGCTGCCTCGCAGGCAGGATGGACCTGGCAGGCAGGAAGACAGGTAGCTCTTATCCCTTCACAAATGGGCAGAGCAGAATGAGAATCACTGCTGGCATTTGCAGAGGGACCCTAAAACCTAAATCCTGCAGCAGTACAACAGCAAGGGCAATCATTTTCTCACATGCCCAAATGATTTACGAGCTATGGGCTGGGAACAGGAATTCAGATTTAAACCACTTGAATGCTTTTCACCATGGATGCCTTGTCAAAGATCCCTCAACAGCCCTCATCTACACCACTACCGTTTGGTTTTATACATGCCCATACAATTACACACCTGAAGGAACTGCAGGAGAACAAAACCATTCCAAACAACAAAACCAAAAAGTTACATGGACCTAGACAACTCCTGAGTGAATTAATGCAAAAACTGATTTCTAACAGTGACACAGACTTTAGCAACACCTGACACAAGTGCTGCAGTTTGTAAAAAGCTACCAGAAGTTCAGTTAAGTAAAGCTAAAATAAAATCAGGAAGAGTGGCTGCATCGAAACTCATCTTGCCAATATTAACTATACTTAACAATAGTTGTACATGCAAGTGCACAGAAAATGTACAGATTTAGTTTCCATTGGCCACCCTTAGAGACTGGGACCCCTTTCTGTGAAGCACAGTTGGTAAATCAAAGGGGTGTTCCTGTCCCAAAGTGCCACTACCACAGCATGCAGAAAGCAGAGGAAGGGTCAGGACCCTTGCAAAAAGGGCACAGGTAGGTCACTGGAGGTGAGGAAGGGTCTCTGTCATGCCACAGCCTGGCCACCAGCACCACAGTCATCTGATCTTCACATCTGCTTGCTGAGATAAGGAGGAAAAGGAGGTGAACTTTACATTTGATTTGCTTGGAGAGGCATACTGCAGCCTGAAACTTTTCAGAGATGTAGGTTTTGAAACATACCACATTGTGGTTTTTTCTTTTCTTTCTTTTTTTCCTTCTTTTTTTTTTTTCTTTCCTTTTAACATGAACCCTTGAAAAGTCCCCATAGTGAAGCTGACATGATAAATTAGTATGGCCTTGGCAAAACCCTCACTCTTCATTGGGCAAATACTTATTTATAGAGTTTCAAATTGTGGCTTATGTAACAACAGGGTGAGTGACTTTCAACAAACCTTCCAATATGTATTGACCTGATAGAGCCTAATGGGTCCTTCAGAGCAATTAGGATTTATTGTGTTAGTGTCTATTGTGTACAGAGACCATTTTAAAAACATGTGTTATTTACCCAGAAGGCAGTAATGACTGTTTAAACACACAGCTAGATTGTTTTTTGAATGCTTGCTACTCTATACATTGCAAAGAAGTTACTTCAAGTATTCAGAGTTAAATACTTTGCTTCACTGGGATGTCCAAGCAGGGCAGGGTGATTGTACCACACATACATTTGTATGCTTAGAGCTGTAAGTGACTTGAACTCTCAGGAAAGCTGCCAAATGAGCAAACTTGAAGCATGAAATCTGAGATTTATTCTTGATCAAGAGGCCAGTGCTCTAGTACTCTGAGCAGCTCAGGCCATTTCTCAGCTGGGAGTGCAGAGCATTTCCCACAAACTCCCTCTGATCTGACTGTCCAGCAAAGGTGACCTTAACAGCCTGAAGCTGTGGTTTCCATCATGGCCCATCTGACCCTTCATGCACATGTGAGGAGGGACCATCACCATGTCTCTGTAATTTACTTGGGGCCAGCAAACAAAAATACAAAGGTTGGCTTCTGAACACTGATGCAGATTGAGAAGCCTAACCCCTGGCCATGTTTCTTGGTAGGCATGAAGGAGCACAGCTTCACTGTCCATCAAAGATTGCTGCTAGCATACAGCAGCTTTGACTCTGAAACAGAATCCCATCTCATAAAAGGGAGCTATCAAATGCCTCTATGACCCAATAATAATGTAGACTAATTGCTGCTTGTTTTATCTTCAGACCAGTGCTGTTTTGACCAACACCATCTCTAAATAGGTATTCCTGTTTTCCACCCTTTCCTTTGCTGTAAGAGACCTCTAAGGTGAAACTGCTCAAAGCAGCTCAGCTTTGGCACAGTGCTTTCCCTGCCCTGCCTCACGTCACGGCCTTTGGGAACTTGTTTCTATTTGCCTGTTTTACACCAAAATTAAAATGATATCTGTTACAGTATTTCCAGGGACAGTATACAGTTATTTCCAGGGACAAAAGTACTAATCTGGCGAAGAGACAGGTAAGAGTAACTTCCATCTGAAGATGGTTTAGTCAATATTTGGGAGTTAGGATGCGAGTTTGCAATCTCCAATGTGCAAAATCCTCTTGAGAAAGCATTCAAGGAGTCTGGACTGAAGCTGGTTGAAACTTGCAATTTCTGTTTTGTGGAAAATTCCAACAGAAAAATAACATAAAACACAGCAGTTTGTGCCAAACGACCTGTACTTCTGAGAAATCATGCAGCAGCAGGAAAAGCTAGGTGGTTTCTTATCCCAGAGTGGGAAATTCCTGGAAGACCCTCACCCAAGGAGGCCTTGGGAGCACAGGATGGAGGAAGTCCTGGAGGGATACACATGGAAATCCTGGAGTTCCAGGAGCTTGGTGTGAAATTAGGCAGAATTCAGCCTGGAATCAGCCCAGTGAGCACTCACCCCTTAGGTCCTGCCTAGATTTCATAGGAAACTGGCAGTCAGAACAGAAATGTTCCAAACAAACTTTGTTTATGCCAAACCAGCATTTTAGAAAGAAACTGCTCCAGGTATGAACATCTAAGGTTATGGGTGGTCCCTCCTAGTCTTAAAATTCTGTGGATGGGTGAAAAACATATGATAACAACTGTCACAGTCAAGAACTTGGTAAGAACTATTCCAGTCTGTGTTCAGAATAGTTGAGTCTGGCCTTTCCTGAAAATGTGAAGCTTCAAACAATCAGAATAATTTTCAAACATAATCTGCTTTGACTGCTTTTCTCTGCTAACCTCTCAAGATGCTGTGATCAAGGTTTTCCAGATGCAGAGCTTCTGAACTCTCTTGAGGCAACCTTAGGGCATCTTTATTTCTAGAAATTATCACAGACCTGTCCTCTGGAAATTGGACTCCTTTATGACATGCCACACTGCCCAGTCAAGAGTAGAGGCAATCAAAAATCACACAATGTTTGACAGCTTTGCCCTCTAGGCATATTCATCTACAGCAGCTTAGAAGAAAAAAGCTCATGTGCAATAAGGATGTGCTGTGTTTCCAGGTTTCCATGAGCTAGTAAGCATCGAGGCTAGAGACCTCCTGAAACAATGTCCTCTCCCTGACCTTTTAGACATTCTTGCTAAGACCAGGCACTTCAGATTCTCCCTATCTGCTTTTGACATCCCTGAAGTGCTTGACATGGAGCAGGAGAAATAGTTGTAGCTGAGGCTTAGTGAGTCATGATGCAGATTTAAATCCCTGCATGATCAACATTCATTGGACACGAGTGAAAAGAGACAGAAACAGACGAAAAGGCAGCTAGCACTAGCTGGAACTATACATGTTTTGATTACTTCCTTCTGCAAGTCATTCATGGGATAATGTAATAGACAGGTCAAAGTGATTTTGGAAAGGATGCTGTAAGCAACCTTCACATTCACATTCACATTCAGAATTAACAGTTGCAAGTGATGCAGCTATTAATTCTGAACATTTATTGGACACAAGTGAAAAGAGACAGAAACAGACAAAAAGGCAGTCGGCACTAGCTGGAACTATACATGTTTTGATTATTTCCTTCTGCAAGTTAAATCTTGGACAGAAACAGCTTTAGCCAAGACTGGTGTTACAGAATTGGAGTACATCAAGACATTGGGCAAAATAAGGACTCTATTATCTAAATCCTGAACCTCACTGCTATGTGCAGCACCATCAAGCACACAATGATGTGACCCAGCTTGGGGTATTTCCTGGTGATGCAAGAAGATGTTTTTCAATTCTCCTTTAAGTGCTAGCATGAAATTGCCAAAAATCTTTGATGACGAGGCTGTGTAATGCTCTTACAGGCTCTTTTTACCAAATTTATGAAATCAAACTGATTGTGTATCAAAAAAAGTGACAAAAAAGGTAGCACAAGCATGGCAAAGAAGGGGTTCACACAGGCCAGCACCTTCTTTATGGTAGGAAAATGGTGGAGTAGCTTGATTCAGCTTGTTCTTCAGTAAAGTTTGTCCAGCTTTAGCAGCATACACTCTCTGTATGCATTTCCCTTATTCCAGTGAAGTGAACTTTTCCACTGCTTGGGACAAGGGAGCAGCTGAATGCTTCTCCCTGGCTCCCACAGGCTGGCACTGCCAGACCACCAGCTGTCACACCATCACGAGGCAGACAGGATCTCAGTGAGTGCACTCAGAGAAATTAATGTGTGAGCTTTCACCACACAACTTCATTATTTGTCCCTCACTGTGCTAGGTGCTGAATGTACCTGCAGTGCAAACAGCTCTCAGCCTTAGCAGTGAAGGACAAGTAATTCTCCCTGCTTTTCCAGACAGAAAAGTTACACGATTTTGCCTTTATGGCTACACAGAGCTGGGAAATCAGCCCTTCAGTCCTGAGCTGGAAAAAGACCATTCTGGCTCCTGCTGCAGACGCTGCTCTCTGTTTCTGTTCTATTAGAGCACATTAGGCTGACAATCTCTGGTGCTAAGCTGCAGGGATGCGAGGCTGTGCTGGCCATTCAGCCAGGGCCAGACTGATTGTCCTGGAGGTAAACCCCTTTTCTGGTAGAGAAGCATTCTGGAAGGGAACCAGGCTGATTCCTTACCTGGGCCAGTCAGGCTGCATCCTGATAGGACTGAACACCCTTCTTTGGGAGAGGATGGGACAGGAGTAAGGTGAGAAAACAGTGTAATCCTTTCAGCTGAGACTCTGCCAGGGATGTTGCTAATTAGCAGAGAGAGGATGTGTTGTGGCTGGTGAGAGACAGACACATTCTGTGTTGAAAGACAGTGCCTTCAACCCACTCTATCTGTGAGACACAGACTGTGAGCTCCCTGATCGTGTTTGCATTGTGGGAGTCATCCCAGCAATGCCAGCCGAGTCCTTGATGCCCGCTGTGCTGCCCTCAGCCTCATGTGAAACCCGTGATGGGATCTTGGATGGATCAAAAGTCTTGGTTGTGAATCTCACTTTCAGTGTTTCAGTACAACCAAGCCTATTTTGTATAGACATACAGAGAGGCTGTGGCTTCCAAGCCATGGAAAAAGACTGGTACTGGAGCAGCAGCTCCACTTCCTGAGCTTGCTGAGGTATCCTGGAGTGAGGAGAGTGTCGTATCTGTAGCTAACAGGGAAACTGAGGAGGCATTTTTAGTCTTAACTGGGTAAGAGACAGCAGGTATGCGTGTGCATGCATCGCTTTCACATGCTGCAGTTTGGAAACGTTTCCAGCAGAGACTACTAAATTTGGTCAGTTGTTGTCTGGTCTAACTTACCCTTAGCTCAATCCACAAGAGCCCACTTTAAATCGTGGAGTTGTGCGTGGCTGTGCTGGAGATCAGCATCTGTTCCAGCACCTCTGTATCCAAGGATAGCCAAAACACTGACCCATGAGCTGAGAAGAGCCAACAAACTAACCATTAGGCCCTGCAGCCTCCTTCACAGATTTTATTTAGATTCCCTGGCAACATAAAAGGATTTATGCATAATTTTGTGTCACTGTGTACTTTCCTTTTGGGCTAAGTTGCCCTGAATTTCTCAGTACTTAAGTACATTTATGTGAGGTCAAAAGTGCTTATGGATCTTTTAACTTGGCGTGTTCCCGGGACACAGCTAACCCTGTTGGGCACATAAGCTCCTGACTAAACCAAGAACAAAGAGTTCAGGCTATGAGCTGAGAATGGTAAAAGCAATGAGCTGACCTCTACAGAGCAGAGATGAAGCAAAGATTCAGCTGCACACTAATGAGGATACCCAAGACAAGCCCAAGCTGTGCCTGGCTAAAATGGGCCTTAAGAAATGCTGTACGTAGCAGTGAAGGCCTTGGCATGCCTGGGGGCTGGCACTGAAATGAGGGGGGAGGGCTGGATGCGAGTGCTGCTTGCACTTTTCAGACTGTCACGGAGAAGGAAGGGCAAAGTTTGGTTTTCAGCCTGAGCAGCTTCCTGACCACTCCTAAGCTGACAGGGCTGCTATCAGGCAGCCCTTGCCCTAAACAGATCACAAAAACCTGTACCGGTGACTGTTCTATGGTCAAAGGAGCAAGGAAAGCAGAAGGGAACAGCAGCAGTGAGCTGCTCGGCTTTGCTGGGGGCAGAAGAGGCCAGAGCCCAGCAGCCCAGCTGCCAGGTGTGCCATGCCAGGCTGCAAGGAGGGACAAGGCTGCTGCGAAGGTCCTTGACAGGAGCACAGCGCTGCTCTCAGAACCGTACCCCTGCGCCCCGCTCCGGCTGCAAAGCACCTCCTGCGATTTGCTACAAGCTTTAAAGAACGAAATCCAATTTACCTGTCACAAAGAGCTGGATGAGGCCTCCCCGACCGTGGCGGGGAAAGCAGGGCTGCCCATTCCCATCCCCAGGCTGCTCCCCTCCTGGCCGGATCTGGAGGGAAGGGGGAAGGGGCAGCGGCGGCAGCAAGTGCAGAAACAATTCACTGGAGAGCCACGGCGCTCTTTGCAGTTTGCCCACTAATTACTATTAAGCACTGGTTCCTTTTTGTGTCCCAAGGGGCGTCTTCAATGTGGCACTGCTTCTTGGGCCTTTCATGTGGCTGGGCTAACCCTTGAATAGCAGACTTCAGCCCCCCCTTGCTGCCTCCCCTCTCTCTCTCTCTCCCCCTTTTTCTTTCCTCCTTTTGCTTTTCTGATAGTATTTTCTGTCCATGTTGTGCAAGGCCCTAAATGAATCTTGACTGCCCCTACAGCCGACTGGAGACGCACAAAAGCAGCCCATTCCAGTGGCCACAGCGCCATTGTGTGCCCTAACAATGCACTAATTGGCGGTGACAAATGTGCGGCTGGGGAGGGAGAGGGGGCCGGGGACACACACACACACACACACACACACACACACACACACACACACACAGAGACACGCCGGGAGGAGTGTGGGCAGCTAGAAACGCGCTCTGCTTCCCTCTCCCGTGTCTCTGCCAGCCCCGAGGAGTTTGCTCAAAATTGCCCCTCCAATTCCTGCTGGGAAGGGTAAAGCAAACCATTTTAACGGGAGATCTGCAAGAGATGGGCAAGGTCTGAGCCACCTCAGCCTGCCAGGCTGTCTGCGCCTGAAGAGCGCCTGTGATGAGGACACCACTGAGACATTCATGGGAAAAGAGCGTACACAAAGCCAAGGGGATGCTGCGCTGCAGCACTCGGGGCTGGTTACAGAGCGAGAAGGAGTGCTCACCTCTTACCGAACTGGGCTTGAAATACCCTTCTCGTTTGTGTGTTTGCTTGTTCCTGCACAAGGACACTGCGAGCCAAGGACAAGGTGTCCTGCGGTGGGGAGAAGTGGTGGTCCTGTGGAGAAGGAACCTGCAGTGCTGTTTGGAGCAGGGGAACATCCCGAGGCCACATCTCCAGTACCAGCTGAGCTGAGGAATGAGAGTAGAGGAATGAAAGGGTATCTGATGGTACAGGACCAAAGCTGTTTATTGTGGCGGTGGCCTGACCCAGGACTCCAAGGGAGAGACCAGTCCAGTCTCACACTAGGACTGATCTGCAGCGAGTCCACGGCTCTGAAGTTAGTCCCGGAATTCAGAGGCTAATGTATCTTACGAGTGAGGAACACATCTCAGCTCTACCTATTTGCTTTTAAGACAAAAACTCGGCCAGGAAATGGCACCAACAATGCTTCTGGGAAAGAAGTATGGAAGGTTCATCCAGTTGCCTAAGCTCAAAATTAATTCAGGCAGTTGAGAGGTGTGGGGTCAGATGCTGACGTGCTCAATACCCCCCAAGCAGTGCTTGTCATCTTTCCCAGAGAACACAGAACATCAGCAGGTATGGAGAGGGAAACAAAGCCAAGCTGGCAGCAACACTCAGGTTTATAAAGGGTTCTGAAACATCCCTTCTCAACAGATGCCTGGATTTCTTGAAGCTGGCTGGCTTCTGAGAAGCATTTTCCAGAGGAGATAACTTCTATCTCTTGCAGAGCAGCCGTGGAACTGCTATGGTGGGAAACACTTTTGCTAAGTGCTTTGATGGAAAAGAATTACCTTCTGCATCTGGAAAGGAGAATAAGAATGTCCCATGCAGTGGCATCTAAAGAGGGAACAACTACACAGGAACCACCTCTAGGGCAAGAGCAATACTTTTCTGCAGCAAGACTGACAAGTGCCACATGTCAACATAGTTTGGAGAATAAATCTTGCCACAACCTCATGAAGACCAGACTATGTACAGGCAGGACAAACTGGAGTGCAGATCTATGGACACTGCCTAGATCTACATTCCTGGGTGTTCTGACTGATGTGGACTGGCACTTCAGTTTGGTCCTCTACTTAATAAACACTGAGTTCAGCTGCAAAGTCTGATCCTCCAGTGAAAATGTTGAGGGGAAGTCTACTGTGAGCCCAGTGTGAGAAGTGGAGGTGAAAGTGTGCTGATTTCAGGGCATGTGATGCAGAAAGCCTGGGACATTTGGCTCTTGCTCTTTTCACCTCATGGTCAGCCTGAGCACAGTCATTTCCTTCATGTAATCTCTCGGCTTTTATGGGTCCTTGTCAACATTACTCTAAAACACCAGAGGACAATTCGGTTCAGACACATCCCTGCTCTCAGGAGGAACCCTCATCTCTCTCCACTGCTTGTGTTAGGCTCCTAAAATCTGGTAGTGGTAATAGCCTCCCTGAGACAAAATCAGTAGTTACCTGGTCTAAACAAGTAAACATGCTGCTCTGCTCACACTCCCACAGCAGGCCTCCACACAGCTCCTGTCCATGGCTAAGGAAACACTCCCATGGATTACCACCCATGCTGGAGGAGTGCCTTATATAGTGAGATGTCTCTGCCTCCCCTTTGCCCTAAGCTCTCCACAGAAGTACTTTATTGTTTTATGACAGAGTAGTAACACTTGACACAAATCTCTAAGTTCAGCTAACAATGTCAATACTGTGTAAATATCTACAGTACAGACCCATATTTCATTATGCTTTCACCCTCTTTTACCTGTTATCACCCAGAGTTAACTCCGTGCTCCATGCACACACATTTCACAAGGAGTCTGACAGCTTTGTACACTGCTACAGCTCACGTCCCTAAGCACTGAGAGCCCAGCTCTGGCTCTCACAAAGAGAGCAGTGCTCTTCAGAAGTGCAGAGTCCAAGCCAGAACTGGACATTTTGCAATGTGTACACAACAAACAACATCCACCAGTATCACAAGCAATTGCATGCTGAGGTCTGATGACAGAATGGTCCCATGAAACTCTGTGCCTCCCACTCTCAGAAATCAGTGGGATTACCTTGCAGGGCAAAGCACAGTTCAGTGGAGAGACACCATCATGTTCCATGACTTGGTCGCTGTACTTTAGGCATGCACACTATTACATCTGTGAATGTTACACAGATTCAGTAGCTTGTATGTTCTTATTTTCAAACAACATTTATTCACCTGTAAACCACAGACTAACAGAATCACTCTGGTTCAGATCACCAAGCACAACCATTAACTTACCAAGTCACCACTAAAGCATGTGCCTCAGCAACACTTATATATGTCTTTTACCTACCATATTGTATATTATAAACAGCTGGGAACTTGAAAGTCAGTGAAAATTCAGCCCTTTACACAGTCTTATCTGACTTCTCTTGCTTTCCAAATGAGCCTCACAACTGAAGTTTTTGTATCTAATGCCTCCAACTCAACTACAGAAACTCAGACGTAATTAGCATTAGCAGACTGACATTTTAGCATGTTTACAGCCTTAATGCCAAGTTTTATATTTGTCCACGCTTAAAATGGTTGGAATTTACTCCCACTTGCCTTGGAGACTTTGTCTGGTTTCACTTGTGACACCTAATTATCTGAGATGCTTTTCACCACCTTCACATACTGGTAATGCTTAGGCCTCTAGATGGGACCAGTATTTCGGAGAGTGTTTGGTTAAACATGAACTATAAAAGACAGTCCAGAGCTATGCAAGCACACTCCAGAATATTGCAGTTTGCCTGTCACTGAAAAGGTATAGCAAGCCTCAGACCTAGATTATCCCTCTCTCCAGCCCCAGAGAAAGCAGGAGGTAGCTAGCTCAACTGAAGCTAACCTATTACTGTACTATAACTGGGACTGTATCATACACATTGTGGACAAGCTCAAAGGAAAACCCCAGCATTTCCTTGACCATGGAGCACAGTTCTGCACAAGAAGCTTGTACCATTTACTTTACACAGTGTCTCAAGACTTCATGACCTTGTGGACACTGTCACTTATTCCTAGAAGAGATGCATTCCAGGTCTGCCACCTTTTAGAATGTCAGTCCACTTCCCATCATAAACCAAACCTTGAATTTTGTTCCAAGATCTGTAAGGGTAACTTTTAAAAATTAACTATCCTGTCCTTCAAGAGTTGGAGCTTGGCTTGGAATGCTCAGGTGATATGAATCATAATGTGAACCAAGTGCCACTCATGGGACTTGGCCATAGGAGATAAACAACTCTCCTAGCTCAAACCATTATCACAGTATCACAGTATCACCAAGGTTGGAAGAGACCTCACAGATCATCAAGTCCAACCCTTTACCACAGAGCTCAAGGCTAGACCATGGCACCAAGTGCCACGTCCAATCCTGCCTTGAACAGCCCCAGGGACGGCGACTCCACCACCTCCCCGGGCAGCCCATTCCAGTGTCCAATGACTCTCTCAGGGAAGAACTTTCTCCTCACCTCAAGCCTAAATCTCCCCTGGCGCAGCCTGAGGCTGTGTCCTCTCGTTCTGGCGCTGGCCACCTGAGAGAAGAGAGCAACCTCCCCCTGGCCACAACCACCCCTCAGGTAGTTGTAGACAGCAATAAGGTCACCCCTGAGCCTCCTCTTCTCCAGGCTAAACAATCCCAGCTCCCTCAGCCTCTCCTCGTAGGGCTGTACTCAAGGCCTCTCCCCAGCCTCGTCACCCTTCTCTGGACACGCTCAAGCATCTCAATGTCCCTCCTAAACTGGGGGGCCCAGAACTGAACACAGTACTCAAGGTGTGGTCTAACCAGTGCAGAGTACAGGGGCAGAATGACCTCCCTGCTCCTGCTGACCACACCATTCCTGATGCAGGCCAGGATGCCACTGGCTCTCTTGGCTACCTGGGCACACTGCTGGCTCATGTTCAGGCAGGTATCAATCAGCACCCCCAGATTGCATTTAATTTAATATTAAAGCATTTAATATGCAAGAAGAACATGAAAGCACAAAATCCAAAAGAATGGCAGCTAGACCTAAGAAGTTGTAAGATCTGCTTATGATCTGATACTCCCAAACACATAAGCACACACAGTTATAAACCAGACTTGCCCCACTAGCATAAGGTGTATCAACCACAAAGAGAACAAGGTGAGAGGGTACTCTATACCAGTTTACCCTCCTTGCTAAAGCATCAGAAACAGATGCCACTTTGCTACTGTTCCCCAGGGGACATGGAAGGGGCACTGCCACTCACAGTCTGCTCTTCTCTGTGTCCTGCTGCATTGATAGCTAACCAAACAACCCTAAAAGCAGGTTTTACCATGGTGTGTGAGCAAGAGTTAAGGGCTGCCAATATAAGCTTTTCTCAGCAGTTAAACTTCACGCAATGGCACTGTACAACAGGGAGAAAAGTCCCACCACTAGCTCCTAACTGAAACCAAAAGAAATGTTGCTTCATTCTACGGCCTCAAGTTGCCCATGACAGCTACTAGAGCATGTCCTTTCAGCAGCTTGTTTCAGGGACAGTTCACACAGAGTAACAGAGCACAACAGGGAGGCTGAGAAGGGGCAAGGAGAGAAGAAATTGTGTAAATCTTGGACTTGAGGTCTCTTCCAACCTTGTTGATACTGTGATAAATAGAGCCATGGAAACACAGAAAAAGAATCAACCAAAGTTCTCCTTCCAGAGCTCCCTAGACTCCAGTCTCTGCCCTGTATTGATGCTTTTCCCCACCATCTCTTACAGGGTGAAGTGAGGAGGGCAGATGGCAGTGAAAGGGGAACGAAATGTCATAATGGAATTTGCTCACCTTGTAAAGCAAATAAGGAGGAAGAGAAGGTCTTGCACACAGTTTTCTCGTGCAGCTTGTGTGGTCCTGGTCAAATATTAACTCCTTGCTTGTAGGTGTTTTCATCACAAGGATGAAGTCCAAAGGCCCCTGCAGGAGACAGGATTGACATTCCTTGTGGACTGCTGGTCTTTCTAAGAAGTGGCAGGAGGGCAGTGAGGGATGGGTATGTATGATTTTCTTTGAAGGCTATGAGAGCATGGGTCTAGGTGTGGATTTCTCTCAGAGCCCTCAGGCAGGGGGTTTAGTCCAATGGCTCAGTGCTGCAATACTTAACAGTCACCAAACCCACAGCTACAGGAAAGCTGCAGAAGCTCCTCAGCTGGTGCAGTGGAAGAGCGAGGAATCACACCGGCTTCTACATCCGCTGGCTTGAGAGCCCTTGGACCAGTACTTCAGTGGTCCCTTCAGTCCAGTTGGAAGATGTCTCCCTTAGTTAGCATTCAAGGCTCTGAGCTTGGACCCTTTTGGCAGATGTCCACATGACAGCCACACAACGAGGAGCTGCCTCTGGAGCTCTGTATGCAAAGGTACCTGACAACACTATATACCAGTAAGCTCCCCTGGGAGCTGCTGGGAGTCAGTGCCATTACAAATCCAGGCTTTCAAAAACTGTTTCAGAGATGTAAGAGGGAACCCAAACCCACAAAGCCTGATGCAGCTGTTGACAGTATGTCCAGTGGCGACCTGGCTCAGCCCAAGAACAGTAAATATCATAATTAGCATGGATTTGGCAGACTGACCAGCAGATTAGCATTTCTAAGGGAACCAGCACTCTCTCAAAGCCTGTGCTACCCACGCTGCAGTACCCACCACAAGGCAAACTAAAAAGGAGCAGGAAAGTTTTTTCAGTGTTTATTGAGAGTTGCCTTTACACACAAGGGAGTGCTGCTTTGATGCTGTCACAAGTGAACCCAAATAAACCCTCTCGAGTGTCAACAAGCAATTCAACTCAGTGAATTTAAATTATAACATTATTACAGATCAGTAATAAATTAAGACCTACTGCCTAAGAGCTGCAGATAATTAACAAAAATCTTTGTCAAAAGTAAAAAAAAAAAACAAACCAAAAAAAAACAAACCAAACAACCAACAATGCAAACACAAGGACAATGAAACACGGATCATAATGTTGCCAATAAGTTAATAGAGTAACACAAACGCATAATGCTTCTCCAAAAACTCAGGGTGCACTGCCAGCCCTGCTAAAATCCACTGCAAGCTCATCCAAGGTGAGCTGGTGCTCCAGCAGGAGGAAAGTCCAGGCTGACAGGGATGGCATCAGCCACTGCACTCTGCTGCTCACACCTGCCTTCCCTCAGCTTCTGCCTCGACTGGACTAAAAGTGATTTGAAAGCTGCTTTTATCACTTAAATCCCTTCAAGCGCACATTTTGCAAGTGAATTTTTACTTTTGCTTAGCTCAAGTATAGAGAAACCTGGTAGAAACTAACCTGGTATCAATGCCATTAAAAAACCCCAGCCTGAACACACACCAGTTTAAGTAAAATCGACTTTGTTGTGCACAAGCAGAACTGAAACAAACCTTTTTTTTCCCCACCAAAACAATGCTGTGTAGTCAAAGATTTATGTTGGTTTAATGTATGGATTACACATGAATAAATACTTGAGCCACTGACAGGTGTGCAGGTAGATGAGGCCTAATAAGCTCTGGTCTCAAGGCAGCTGAGAGCTTTTTGGGGCTGGATTTCTCTGAAGCTGCCACAAGTGGTGTCTTTGTGATTGGGATTAATGGCCACCCTAGGCAATCTGGATGAAATTGGCATTTTAAGATAAGACCAAAACCAGTGTGTTTGGTTTTGGTCTAGATTCACTAGACCAACACTAGATTCAAGTAAAGAACTTTGCACATCATCATCCAGGTGGTCTCCTCACAATGCTGCTAAAATGCAGGGACAGCACTGCCATGGCCAAACAGGATTCCTGCTACTGGTGCCAAACATGGACTTAGATGATCACAGTCAGCATGGACATGTGCCCAGGGCTGAGACATGCTGGAAGAGTTAGCCACGTAATTTAGCAAGTAATGCTAAAATCTAAGCAGGTTAAGCTTCTCTCTAAGGTAATGCTGCTCAAACCCTCACTGAGTTAGCCTCCAGGAAACCAGGCTGCACTAAAATTAAGCTTTAGGGAAACACCTTCAACCCCACAGCACTGGACCCAGAGGGACAGGCAGGTAAGGAGCGCTGCTCTGAAGCCCTTCACCATGTGCTGTTGGCTGGCTAGTGGCTCCAGAAGGAGCAAGGCTGCATGTGACCTGAGCCTGCTTTAATGCTCGGTGCTTACTGTTATTACATATGCATAGCTCCTAAAGGTCTTGCATAAGCACAACCGCATTTCTGGCTGAGGAGAAGGCCAGCTAGTCTCCAAAGCACAGGTAATAAAACCCAACCCTATCTCAATGCTATCCTTTCTCATAATTCCCTCTCAAAGCACAGAGAGTAAAAAACCCACATCTATGGTCATGACTCCTAGCAAGATGGAAACAGCCATGAGCCAGGGGTTCATGCTCTGTCAAACACCCTGCATCACAGCAGGGTGTTCTTGACAAAATTCTTCACTTCTGAAAATTTAAGGCACCGAATTGAAGAAAAGTGAGGTGTTGCCATGCAGCTTGGTGTCTTCAGAGCTGGTATGTGCAGCCTGTAGACCTTACCTTGTGAGAACAAGTGAAATGAGTTACTGAGCTGCCCCTGCCAAAGAGCATGTGCAGACACGGAAGGTTTCAGTTTAAGCTGACAAGTTAATCAAACAGCAAATCAAATCAGGAAATCCAAACCAGAAAGTCAGACACTAATATACAGTACTGTAAGGCACTCCTACTGGAGAGAGAAAACTGGAAGGCAAATCACCAAGGAGAGAATGATCAGATTCAACTGGTTCAAAAGCAACACAGTGAACTATAATGCTCAAAGTCGTAAGCACAGCACTGTGAGCAAAGAGAGGGACAGAGATGGTGAGAGAGAGAGGGACTGGCTTGCAGTTGACCAACAGTAAAAAGAGGAGATCATGACGATTACTTGATTACATGACTTTTATACAGATCATCAGCTGGCTGCAATCCAGGCTGTGACATTGGGAAGCCCATGAAACTTGGTGTCTTCCACTACCATGACAAACCAAAATACAACTGCAGCATTCCCACTGCATTCTAAGCAGACATCCTCCAGCATTTTTTTTAAAGCCTTCCAGGACATTATCATCAACCCATTATAATACACACAGCATCCTGATGTTAAGAAAGAAGAACTCTAGAGGTACCCTAATGCTTCACTCCTAACAGGGCCATCAGAGCCTGTGGAGTGTTGTGAACAATTCAACCTCCTCTGCAAAAAGCACCTTCTCTCACTTATCTAGGAAACACTCACAATTCCTATCATCCCAGCAACGAGCTCATATTGCTATGCACCAGCCAGTATGCTGTCACATCATAAACCCACCATTTTTCATCACCTAAAACAGACCAAAAAAAGCAGTAGAAAGATTCCTAAATTAGAAATCCAAATTAATCTTTTTATCGTTGTTATCTGTTGCCATTCATATTTAAAGTAGCTGTGCTTTGCATCCCCTAGGTAGGCCTTACTTCTCATTCAAGAACAGCTAGAGAGTCAGGATAAAAAGAGACTTGAGTAAGGATCTCAACAGTGTCCTAGATTAAAATTATCTCAGAGTAACTAAACTGAGATGAGAAGTTTCTAACCAGTTGTAGAAGGTCAAATATATAGTCCATTGCAGTGAAACACCCTATTTCTACACTGGTTACAAGTGCTGTAAAAGCAAAAGCAGCAACTGGATGCACAGATCAATCGCTCCTCCATCAGCGACGACTGCACCTTTTCTCTGAAGGAGACAACAGCACATTTCATTCTTATTTCACAATGAAATGCTGATCAAATTTATTTCATGCATGGGTAGGATGAAACTAGAAGTATGAATACACAATTTCACCTGTGTGTGTTGGGAGAGAGAGAGCTGTGCAAGCTGGAAAGATCCCATGTATTTCTCCATCTGATGCTCACCCAGAAGTCTGCAGAACAGAGCCACATGCAAGCTATGGGCTGCAGAATGGGAAACAGTAGCAGTGTGGACCAGCATGCAGCACTGTTAGTACAGCAGAGACCACCACACAAGGGCACAGCATTATCTGAGACCCAAACCACCTAGAGAGGTCTGGGCTGAGCCTCTGTTACCGGCAGACAGCTCCTGCAGAAAAACTGTCCATCCAGAATTAGGTGTTTTGAGAGTTAGCAACGTGAGCAGTAGTTTGTTTATTCTTTTGCCTTGCAGTCCTGAAAAACAACCAGGGTTTGTAACCACCTCATCTGCACCATCTGAGGGCAGGATCAAGCCTTTCATTATGCTTATGAAAGGCAGTGGTGAAAGACTTGACTTTACCTGTTCACTTTTTTTGGATAGGAGCTCTGAGAGGAAAGCATCCTCCACATTATGGATGCTCCTGTAGCTATTATGAGAGGCTATATTACTTTTCTAACAGAAATGAACACATATCCATTTCAGAAATGGACTTGTTTACACACCACCAAATTTAAATGAAACTATTCTCATCTGTATGGTAAAATGTACTCTTACATAAAGCTCTGAGCGCTGTGAGCACATTGTGGCAGCACACTTCTGCTCTCTGCCTTTAGCAGTTGCAGTGCCTACAGGCCCATGACCAGTTCCAGCAGTTTGGCTGGCATCACACTTTTTTTTTCTTCTGTAAATCTCCATTAGCAAAGAAACTGTTCTGTCATACCTGTACAAACCCAGGGTAACTCCAATGCCATTCACACTGTCATTCCAGAATCCAGTTAGAGTATCTAACCACCCAACAACCAGTACTTGGGAAATCAGGACATTTGTCAAAGTAACTAATAGTTTGCAATGCCTGAACCTTGATTCCTCAACTCCATAGGGGTTTTGACAGTGCACACAAGCAGCCTTCCATAAACCAAGTTGGACATGAAGCAGTGCTGTGAGGTATCTTCAATACCAGAGCACAAAGATATGAAACACACCACCTTTTCCTTAATGGCCCACCTCTATGTCTAGAGCTAATTTAAAATGATACTTGACACATTCTGACAGTTTCAGAGCTACTGGCTTTGCCACAAGACTAGTTGTAGTGACACATGCTGAGAAACATGGGAGCGTAGTGTTTATTCAGCCAACACCACTGCAGTTCCTGTTTGCATGACTAATTCTACAATGCTTCCCCAGTGTTTGCATTTGTGAACATGCAGGGAATTCTTCACGTGGGAATGGACTTGCAAGGAACATTATGTGTTTAAGGACGATAGCTGAAAGCAACTCATTTCACATGAGAAACAGTGAGCTGAGACAGAGACATCATTGTGTAGGGAAAGTATTAATTTTGGTGACAAAGGTGCATGATTCACTGGGTTTATTAAACATGGGAACCCCTATACTACTTTGCCAAGAACATGGAAAAACCCTCACTCCTCTCCAAAGAATCCCACTGAGAGAGGGACTTCTGGGAAAGAAAGGCACTGGTTGTCTAATGTATACAGATATAAACATGCTTATACATATATATACACACATATATATAAGTTGCAGCCAAATTTGAGACAGCTCACATTCAGCTACTTTCTTTGACTGGAGGCTGGAAAAGGTAATCCCTTATACTCCAGTACAAGGTAACTTCTTGTAGCATTCTACCTTTTAACCTAAGCATGATGCACCCTGTTTGTTTACTTAAAATACTTCAGCAGTTAGTGAAGGAGTGTTTCAGTGGTCAAGACTGCTTTCTGCCTTGAATAAAACAGCCTGCAGAATATAACTATAGGAAGTAAGGGTAAGCAGTCTGCATTTCACAGGCCTGTGTAAGAGGAGGCGAGGAATACACATGCACGTGACTGACTTTTGAATCCTGAAAGCATACTTGCTTTGTGCATCTAGAGATGTGTGTGTATGAATTCATCCATCCATACATAATACACATATTACTTGCAGTGTCTGGAGAAACAGTTAGAATGTGCACTGGAGGGAGGACAATCTCCAAGTGCCCACTGGAGGTTAAGCTGCAATGAATCAAACATACTGCTAGTGATGACATCTCTCCGGTTAAATCCATCGTGTACTTTTCCCTTTCACAATATGTATAGTTCATTGTGGTTAATACTACTCTGTGTTCCAGGTGTGTGGAGCAGAATATACCTTGAGGAACTTCACACTCTACCTTGGAAGTCACTACAGAAGTAAAAAATCCTTTAGAGCTCAGAGAGAACCCAGGACATAATCATATATGAAGACAGCAGCTAGCATTTCACCATGTGGGAGAAATTCTCTATCTAACATGGGCAGGATCACTTTCCTGACTATCAGATTAACAGATTCAGTTTGGAGAATCATTTAAAGTAAAATTCACAAAGTAAAACCAAAACAAATGTGGACATTTAAAATGTATTAAAACATGAGACTATCAGGAGGTCAGAACCAACGTTGTATTACTGGAGAGGAGGACAGGGCCTCAGAAAGGTCGAGAATAATGAATATAAACATCAATGCACCTCTGTGATGTAGCTTAACCAATACACCCAGCCTGAGCAAAACCAGTCCTCTGCATATCTGCATATGGAGTAGTTTACTGGGGTGGTTATAAATACATAAACATAGCTGAAGGAAATATTCTGCATCCTAGGTTTGCAAGCACCCTAAATAAGGTTTGATGGGAGATATTTCTACTCCCTCAGGGAGGTGTGATGTGTAAATGCACTGACTCTTTAAAAACAGCGCACTTGAAACATGAGGAAATGGAGCCATGTGTCCACATAAGGATTAAAAATCATCCCCGTCCTCTTGGGTTCTGTGAAACACCTTGGCAGACCCTCTGCCAAGGCTAACAATAAATAAATAAATAACACACATAAATAAGACAATTCATCAATTCTAAATTAACAACATAAAAAAATAATGCAGCCGTGGCAGCAAATCGTTTCTGCCTTGAGGAAAAGTCTTCTCCAGAGGTGGAAAAGAAAAAAGTTAAGTGATAAGTAGGTAAACCCAAAGCTTTTTAAGTAAACCACATTTTGTATGAGAGTTAGCAGCTGGACTTGAAAGCAAAATGCAGTTTAGCCATTGGTATTTCAAAGCCAACAAGGCTTTATGGCCACTTTGGCTGCTGCTATTCACAGATGAAGAACATCAGACATTATACTGCAAAAAGATTTCTGCCTGGCTAAGCTGACAAGTTGCTCGAGCTGGCAGCTGGGAAAGGGATTCACTTCAGGCTGGCCACTGCCTTGAGGATCTCATGTGTTCTGATATGACAATTCAAACATGTTGCAAGACTCTTCAAAGTTTTCATCCATATTCAGTCGCCTCCAGAAGGACTTCTGCTTCTTCTGCAATTCTTTACGCACACACCTGGGACACGGCACAGCCTTTACTTTGCACTCAGAGTGGAAGACAGCCCCACAGCTTTCACACCTGCAAACACAAATCAGTGTCAAAATTGAATGACAAAATAAGACCAGAGCATGCAACGGACTTCACACGGACTGTGGGCAGTAGATGTTTCTTCAAACAGTTCTGGTAGCTCAAAGAGCACTATTTTTTCAGAAGAGTGGAGGTGTAAGAGACACTGGCTTGCCCACATCTCTGCTGGTGTAAAACTACTCAGGACCATAAAATAAGTTGACTTGCATCCACGTGCAGCTGATGAAAATCTGGCCCAGTACTTCCTGACAGACACATTTTTAGCATGATTAATAACTATCTTCTTATTAACTAGCATTCAGGTCTATCGCAGAATAGCCATCAATTGGGTTTTATGAAAGACAAGTTTGCTGTTTTGGTTTGTAAATGAAGAGTAACAACATTTACTTTCATTAGGATACATTTCAGCATTCACAACGGCCAAGATAATAAATACTTCTCATTGAAGTTCCATGGTTAGCTGTTACAAAGGAGTAAAATACAAACCACTTTGGCAGCAGCAGAAGTCATTCCACAACATAAAAAAGTGAAACAGAAATAAGTGATGTGTTCTGCTCCATGTCCTGTTGAACTAGATCAACACAGAGCTTCTGGCAATCCAAACTGTGCTATTCTGTTCTCAAATGTGCTATCATGACTTCAAAGAAATTAAGTGCTCAAATGAGATGACAGGCCCATGTAGTGGACTACAGCTAAACACTTGGACATTCTCAGCTTTTCAATGCAAATAACCCTCTGCAGTGATGAGTTAAATCACTACTGCTTAATAACCAAGTGAAAAAATAAACCAACACAAGGATGACAGTGTCAGAGGTACATAGTCTTAAATTCCAAGTGGGCAATCAAATAATGAAAGCAACAGGACATCAAACTTGGGAGCAATTTTGAGATACAAATGAGGGGCACTGGTCACTGTGCTGGTTCTGTGAGACGTCTTGAAATGCCTTGCACTGTTCCTTATTTGCAGCTATTGTGGTCAAGTGACTGTGAGAAGTTTAAGCACCTACTGCCACATCTTCAGTTTGCTTTTGTTGTGGGTTGTTTTGTTGTTTGCCGTCATCCTTTTTTCCTCTCTCTCAGCGCTAAGGTTCTTGTCTTCAAGACTTGAAGAAAAATGGTAAACAAGAAGAAACAAACCCCAAACACTGAGAAGGCTTAAGGCAAATTGCAGTGTGTGGAGAGCAGCCTGGCTCATAAGTTCATAAGCCAGTACAATGAGCCTGTTCAATTAGCTACACCAGCTGCATCTGCATCTCACCCATAACTGTTCCTGAACTGGCTGCATGTTTTTATGCATGAATCCAAACATGCTCTAAACTTTAGAAACTATGTAGCTTTGAGAAGACTATACAGAGGTTTAGAGAGGTGCATTTCTAGCCAGCAGAAACTGCTAAAACTATGTAGCTTTGAGAAGACTACACAGAGGTTTAGAGAGGTGCATTTCTAGCCAGCAGAAACTGCTAAAACTCAAATAAGGAAGTTTAAAGAGACAAAGGATAATACTGCAAACCTAATAATATCTATACTCTTCTGCAGTAAAACTTGTCTGTTGTATTTCTAAGTTCAGCTAGTGAGTCTGAATCTGGTTCTGAATCAAGAAATTGGCTCACATAGAGATACTTATAATTTCTGCAGTGAGAAATTGTGTGTGTCTGTTATGGCCCTGACCCTATGGCACACTTAGGACTCACACCTCAGTGATTTCCTTGTGTTTACTGATCTGCCAACAATTAAGCATGTGCTGGATGCTTTGCTAGACTGGGATCCAAGCTTTGCTGGCTTGGAATCTCCACAGACGGACACTAACGGATGAGGGAGAGAGAGAAGACAGTAGTGTCTTTAAAACTTCACATCGCTCTGAAATGACACTAATGGTGATTTTATCAAGCTAATTCTGTCTTGTTAGTCAACAATTTACAGTGCACTGGAAGTTGCTAGAGGGTAATGAGTGATGAGGAGTGTAATTCTGTGCTCTCACACTGCCACTCCCTACACCTGCTCTGTATTTCTCCACAGAATGCATGGAGAAGGTAAAACAACAGAAATCGCTGCTGAAGTTGATAGAGCTGGATGAGAAAGCACTCAGCATATCTGTTCTCCACAGTCAAAGGCCATCATCAGAGAGAACAAAGACTGATGGTGTTTCAATTGTTATGAATTCATTCTTCATAAACAAGCTCAATGGAGAAAACAAACTTCTCTCATGACTCAAAACCAAAAGAGAGAAGAAATGTCTGCACTGGTGTTTATTAGGACTATTGCCACAGCTAAAGCTCTGACCAGGACCCCACACCACCAGGCGCTAACCAGAGGAAGTGCAAACAATCAGCCCCACTACACTGACAGCTATCATGACCACTGTTGGTCCATTCTGGTGCCCTCACCCCTGAGTGCCATTTTCTGAATTCCTATTTTCTGCTTTCCCAGGTGAAGGCTGATGTACTGCAGACCAGACCTAACCGTGGAGAACAGACGGCAACAAAACAGCAGTCTGGAAGAGTAGTGTCTCTGAGTTTAAGAACAAAACTGCCTCTTGCTCTCCACAGGGACAGGTAGTCAGGTCAACCTTCTCTGCAACCTCACTGCTAAAGAAAGTTACCAGGGCCAGGGAGCAATGCCAATCTTGCTCTACTTCTGTGCAAATGGTAAGTCATGGAGCTACACCACCCCCAAGGAATCTACAGCTCTGCTTTTCATAATGTCAGGTACATCTGGTCTTAACTGACTCTGGAAATGTCAACTGGTTGACCATTCCTAATTTCACTGTGAGAAATTTTCCAGCAATACCAAATATTCCACAAAAATTATATTACTTCTTAGAGTATTACAAACAGATAGCTGCTTATTTAATCCTGACATCTAATTTTATCCCCACATGTGAATTTCATAGTTTGTCCTTACCGTCGTTTTGAAGCCTTGATATTCCCAAAAGCTTTTACTTCTCTGGAGAAAAGAACCAACCAACCAATCCAAAACCCACATATTTTTGTAGTCTATAAAAGGCTCACTCAGTAGTTCACTATACTTAGATATCATAGAATCATAGAATCAACTAGGTTGGAAGAGACCTCCAAGATCATCCAGTCCAACCTAGCACCCAGCCCTAACCAATCAACTAGACCATGGCACTAAGTGCCTCATCCAGGCTTTTCTTGAAGACCCCCAGGGACGGTGCCTTGCCACCTCCTCCCTGGGCAGCCCATTCCAATGGGAAATCACTCTCTCTGTGAAGAACTTCTTCCTAATATCCAGCCTATACCTACCCTGGCTTTCCTCTAACCCAAGTTTTTGCCATAGGTAATTTCACAGTTCCAGTACCATTTCTGAACCCTGACTTCTTTGGCTATGGGCCAGAAAATCCCTGCATCTTTTGTGAGACTTGCATATATCACTGGTAATAAGCTGATGAGCCATAGACATTCAAGGTCTTTCATGTTTCCTTCTTTAATAAATGATACAAATGGTACTGCACATCAACAGCATCTTGTTACTTCTCAAACATTATTTGAAGAACTGGTGAACATTGCATGCTGTTTTCATACAGACTTTCTGTCTTCTAAGCCAGCATCTGAAACAGCTTCCTCTCTATTTCAGTGTTTTCTTCTTTTTTTCCCCTCATTCCTGACCTACTCAATTTCTGTTGAGACTGTAAGGGGTTGGTTTATGTCTAAGAAGGTTTTACTTGTTTGAACACCAGAGTAACAGAAATGCAGAGAATTATTAGTCAATCCTCTAAATCATTTCTATTGCACTGAAAACTGTGAAAGAGAAAGGGCAAAGCTCTTCACAGCTAGACAAGCACGATAATGCTCTTATTATCATTACTGCTTACAAAAGAAAAGCCTTTCTGCTTTAAAAGCATAAAATCATTCCTTGTAAGCTGAGAAAATGCCAGTGTTAGCATCTGGGCATGTAAAATATATACGTATCAATATGTGGTAAATTGTAAACTCTGGTAAATGCTTTTTATGCTTCCCACACATATTTCATGGGTTTATTGTTCAAGTGATTCTAGGTTCTGCACAGTCAATTGATTATATTCATATTTCTCCTCTCTCTGCACTGCACCACCATTTAGGTAAGAAAAGGTGTCCAAAGAGAGACAAGCAACATAAAGAGGCTTCTCAAAGGCCTTCTACCTTAAGCAGACACAATAAACAATCACTGGTGATCCAGGATGTCATCTGAAAGATAGTTTTACTTGCCTTCCAGCAATCTTACAGGTTGACAAAATCACTATATTGGGATGAATCTGTGACTGGCAAAGCCAATTAGGTACCATGCTTCAGTACCATGCACATGGGCAGTATCTGTCTGGCTTATAAACACCAAATGGGGAATCAAAGCAGCTCATGGTTATGCTGTTCATCCCCAAAATGAACAAATGATGGGTGACAGATATGTAGCCATTCTCATCCCACAAATGGGAAATGAGGTGAACTGACTCGCTCAAGGTCAGCCAGAAGCTCTCAGAAAAGCTAAAGGCAGATAGCTCCCCTGTCTCATTACAGTGCCATATTCAGCCACCATCCTTTCTCTTCCTTTCTCTTGTTATTTTATGCATTAACTTCCAATTATTTCATTTAAAATCAGCTTTCCTCTGTGCCAGACCTTGCACACATTTCCTTGAGTGAGTAATCCCTTGAAAGGGATTTCAGTAAGAATTTCATTGACTGGAACTCAATTTGTTTTCTTTCCCTTCATGTAGACTGAAACCAAGATAGAATGGAGTTGTTCTATAGATGATGCTATACATTCACCAAGCATACAAAACACTAAGCCACCTGTAACTTAGCCATGCTAAAATAAACCTTGCCTAGGCATTCCAACATGACTATCCCATGCTAAGCACATGTGTCTGTCTGGAAGCATATCTGAATTGTTCAGCTAGGAATATCACAGACATGCCCTTCAAAACTCCCAGAGACTTTAGCAGAACACAAAGCAAAGGAAAATGAACTAGCCTGTGTTCACTTACAACTTAAAAAAAAGCCCCAAAGGCAATCAATGCCTGACACACACATGCAGCAATATTATTACAGTTGCCTAGGAACCATCACAAGGAGCCTGCCTTGTAAAAGGATGGTCATGTCAGAAATGAATGGAAGAAAGTTGGTACTAAGATGACATTGATTTGTCCCAATAAGAGCCTGTTAAGATAATGCCTTGAATGATACAGTTAAGGTCTTTACTAAACACAGGATTGTGTTTTAAGACATCATACTTAAAAACTGTTGATATTTCAGACTTGCTTTTGAAAAAATTGTCTCTGAAGAAGAAGGAAAAGGGGAATGGGGAGGAAAAGGGGAAAGGGAAAAGGGGAATGGGGAAAGGGGAAAAGGAAAAGGAGGAGAAAGGAAAGTTGGGGGGAAGGAAAGTGGGAGGAGGGGAAAGTGGGAGCAAAAAGGGAAAAGATGAAAAGGAAAAGAAAAAGGAAATGAAAAGGAAAAGAAAAAGGAAAAATAAAAAGTAAAAGGAAAAAGAAAAGAAAAAGGAAAACAAAAAGGAAATTAAAAGAAAAAGGAAAAATTAAAAGGAAAAGAAAAAGGAAAAGGAAAGGAAAATTAAAAAGAAAAGAAAAAGGAAAGTAGAGGGGGGAAGGAAAGTGGGAGGGGGGAAAGGGAACTGGGAGGGGGAGGAAAGAATGAGGTCACTCCTAAGCCTGTGAAGAATTTCTTCCTAATATCCAGTCTAAACCTGCCTACCTGGGGTAGGTGGGAAGAAGAATGAATAAGCTCCTGCACCAGCTTGGTCATCCACAACTTGCCACTGTCTGTCTCCCCAGCTGCATTGTTTCTTGCCCCTCATCCTGTAATGCCAGCACCCACTACCAAGGCTGAAATCCAACAGATGTTCAAAGCAGTCAGATATTAAAGCCTCACAAATGAGGGTAGAAGTGAGCAGCTCATTGGAGGGGAGAGAAAAATCACCAACAGGCTGATCCTCTGTGTCAACTTCTCCATTGCTATACTCAGAAAAACTGAAGAGCAAGTGTTTGGTTTGGGTGCTCACAGAGCAACTTATTTTGGGCTGGAGCCCAAAAATTTTGGTAATTCTGTGATTAAGAGAGGATTTATGTTTTTAATAAAAGAGAAAGGCAGAGGCATCTGGACTTTGTGCCATAATGCAGAAGACATGCCTACCTGTAGGCAGGTGGGGATTGGTCTCTTCTCCCAGGCAACCAGCAACAGAACAAGGGGACACAGTCTCAAGTTGTGCCAGGGGAAGTATAGTCTGGATGTTAGGAGGAAGTTCTTGCCAGAGAGAGTGATTGGCATTGGAATGGGCTGCCCAGGGAGGTGGTGGAGGCACCGTCCCTGGAGGTGTTCAGAAAAAGCCTGGATGAGGCACTTAGTGCCATGGTCCAGTTGACTGGATAGGGCTGGGGGATAGGTTGGACTGGATGACCTTGGAGGTCTCTTCCAACCTGGTTGATTCTATGATTCTGAAATCAAAGTGGGAAAAAATGAGCTTTTAATTAAAAAAAAAAAGTATCTAAACAATGAGATTCTGAAGGTAATCTTGGAAGTTATGAGCACTTAATGTTGACTTTCATGGGCTAAAAAGCATTTGAAAAGTGGTTGTCTGGTTTACAACCATTTGGTAGATGGAGAAGCCTTTAAAAGGACATTTGCATGAAGAAGGAAAAGGAAGAATTAAAAGCTGTCAAGTTGAAAATACCTAGAGTAAGGAAGAAGGCATAGCAAGGAAGCTGCAATACAGAAACTGTGAGGTGGCTGTCACCTTCGGCCAGTAGGGAAGAGCACAAAGCAGAACTGCAGAGATATTCCCACTTAAAATAAATATTTGACTTTACACTGAATGTTCTTGTTAATACCACTCAGACATAAGGGAGGTAAAACTAACCTCTAAAGGTAATTCAGTTCCAAAATGTTTGATGAATGAGTGTATTTTATTTCTTCATCTATTTTAGATAACATTACTGTAATACCCTACACAGCCAAAAAAAATCAGGTTGGAGGCAGAAACCTTTGACCAGTTCTGACAGACTGAGGTGAAATGAAATTATCAAGAGAATTTAGCATCTACTTAGGTGCCTAAGTTTCTTTAAAGAAGTGCTGAGCAGATCACTGCAGGGTGCTTTCAACAATCAACATCTGATAAGCTAAGCTCTTCCCAAAATTAGGTGCTAAGAACTAGCACAGCCCAGGTGAACTGGGTTTGGGTAACGCTGTCTAGCACAAACCAAACTAATCAAAGCAAGAGGGACAATGATGTACTTTGAGCGATGCCTATGTGCTATGTTACATTTCAGTCTCTCCACTTAACACTCTCCCAAGAGCTCAAAACTGGTTTTGTCCAGTGATGCAGCATTCATAACACGGCAAGCTGCAATCTTGCAAGGACTCTGGCAGGCACATAAAGACTGTCTTGTACACTTGTGTAAAGTACATTCATGAGCCTTATCAGGATGGTGGCCAAAGATTATGGAAGCATCTAAGCTGGTTGATACAGTCAGGCCTGTTCTGCAGCACTTCTATTTTAAACTTGGGTCTTCTGGTTTGTATCTTAAAAGGTCTACATGTCTTAACTGATCTGCAGAACAAATTAACTTCACAAAGTGAAAACAGTTTAGCTTTGATAAATGGGCATGAACACAAAAGAGCAACTCTCCATGGTTCACATACATCTGCAAGTCATAACATAAAAGGCGAGGAACTGACTAAATAGTTTTTAATCAAGTAAGCAACAAAACACCACCAACTGCCTGTGAAAGCAGTCACTAGGATGGCTAACACACAGGTAGGACCAAAACTATTAACTGGGCATCTTCTAATAATCTCAACCATAACTATAATTACTTAGTTATCTAACTGGACAGAAACCCTTTTAAATGAAATATTCTATTCTTGTTCCAGTGGTATTTTTCTTACTATTCCTCAAGATTTAAAAGCTGTTAAAAATTATTCTAGGCTATAAAGCAAATACAGCCACACATTATAGACAACAGTACCACTACACAGGTATTTTCTTTTCACTTCTGCTTGTTTTTTTTCAATTTTTGGAGAAAGAAACAAAGAACTATTCACTATGCTAAGAAAGAACAAGCAGCATCAGAACAACATGGGGGGCAGTGCTTGGCTGCTAACAAACGGGCAAGGATAGCTCTGGGAAGCAAATTTATAACCAGGGATATTTAAATTCATTTCACAACATTTAAAACAAAAAAACCTATTCTGTCACTAATTGTATTTTTATTCAGTGAATGCAAGCTGGTCCAAGAAATTAAACAGGAGGCAGATGCTCAGGTCAAGTTGCCAGAGGTCCAGCAAAAGCTGAGCTGAGAGTTTACATTACCTACCAATTTGGTCTACACAATCTGCAATTAACTCAGGAAGCTTTAAATACAGTTGTCATGATTTAAAGGCCTTAAAAAAGATGTCAAAATTGTGAAGTGGAGGAATAACTCTGATGAACAGCTATACAAATATGAGTAAGACAGAAGAGGAACTGACTGGAAGATGCATCTCAAAGGATGGGTCAGCTTTTAAGAAATTATTTAATCACTGCACCACAGCTTTTATTGTGCTCTATGCAGAATGGTCATCTCAGAAAGGAAATATCAGTAGAAAGCCTACGACTTTGTGGGGCCCACCCTTATATTCAAGACAGCAAACTGTTGCACTGTATTGTGGAGCAGGATGTAAAGAGCCTGCCAAACACAGCCCACAGACCCGCTAATTAAGTGAATTGATTGTGTTTGTTTTGGAACTGTTTGCCAACAAAGGAATGTGTCATGCTGATTAGTGAAAGAAGGGTATGCAATATGTGCATTCAAACCCTGAAGAGTGCATAACCCAGGTATTCACCCTGTTTGCTCAAGTACCGACAGAAATCACTGTCAGGCAAATAACCTGACCAAAGAGAAACTCCAGGCCTCAAGAGGGGCACTCCTTTTCTCTCAGCTCTTGCTATCTAAAGAAGATCCATCCTTCATGAATATGCTGAGAATATTTTGGAGAGAGAAAATCCTTCCACCTCAAATCTGACCCAAGAGACCATGAAGTTGGAAGGTAGCAGCCAGTGGAGAACCACCTTGGAATTGTAATGGTCTCTCTGCCAGCTGTCACTCTTCTCTCCAAAGAGCAAGAAAGGTCAGGGAGGTAGCCAGAAAAACAAATGCCAGCACAGAACAGACACACACAAACAACCCCCACCCACCCTTAGACTTCACTTTCAAATACTCATCAGAGAGGTGAAGTCTGCAATAGCTGTCATGCACCCACTACTGAATATTTCTAACCTAACAGCCTGGTTTGCTGCTAGAATTAGTAGCACACTCAAAAGTGAATGAGCAACTTTCAAAAGGAAGAAAAAATATGGTCCACAGAGCTCAGCTGCTTTTCTCTCCACAACTCAGCAGCCATAGCCACAGTACTTGGCAATCTAGTATTGAGCATGAAATGTGAATACTGTGCTGTAGACAGAAATACAGGATGGGGAAAGGGAAATGTAACCAATTCTCACTGCACATTGTGGATGCAGAATAGTACAATTAAATCACAAACCCAAGCTAACTGTTTACTCAGAGCTCTGTAAGACACTTAACCAAGAAGTAAGCTGAACACGTCATCAGAAGTTTCAGGTATAATTGCAAGTCTTCACATGAACCTTTTGTGTTTTGCCATTCCATCTGCCACAGGTTACGTGATGCAGCTACCTATTTCTAATCATTCTCCTCATTGTAGTGCTCAGATCACCCACCTCAGGAATCTCATCTGTAAGAAATGGAAACAAACACAAACCCCCTCTGGCTGGCCTTCTCCCTCACTGCTTTGCAGCTGGTGGAGCTGCAGAGTAAAACAAACAAGCTCCTCTGTTGGCATGGATTGCCTCCATCCTGAAGGTGGGAAAGAGCGAAAATACGGAACTGAAATCATCTGGTTAGTTTCACAAAGGTGCATGTGCACAAACAAGTAGTAATGAGATGGGAAAACTAACTAGGAAGGGAAATGGAAAACGCTGGGAATAAAAGCAAAGTTCAGTGATAAGGAGTATAAAAGGAGTAAGCAGAACGACTGCTGACAACATAAGGATTTGGAGAACCTTTCACACAGATTGTGTTTTAATTAAAACCATTAACAAAGACCACTGTCTTTGGCATGACCTCAACCATGACTTAACATTTGTGCAACACAAACAAAAGTAATTTCTGGCTTCTAATTCACATAGAAATAGCTGCTAGAGCAGCTTCTTCTGGCTTTTACTGAACTGCTGACAAATACTACTTGATTCCAGAAGGTTTTAAACTCTGTAATTGCAAGGTAGGTCTGATCTCAGCTGAAAGTAGGGGAACAATGTACCCACAACAACGGCTTTGTGACCCAAAAAACTGCCAGACAAATCAAATGCACAAACATGTCAAGTAAACCTGTCCTCTCCTCATATGTTCTCATCAATCTTTTGGGAATATCTTCAACTGCATATCTCAATAGACAGCTTATGGTTTATGTCATTTTAGTCCTCCTCTTTTTAACTCAGCCTATCTCGCCATGCACCCTAGATGCATTCTTTCTTTGAAGACTGTTTGCAGAGCTCAGCTGCACACCTTGTTTAGCTTATGCCCACTGCTTTGCAAATCCATTTTTCTAAATACAAGTCTGGAAACAGAATGTGCAAACAGTCTTTGAAACTCAGGTCAGGCTGAAAATCCCCAAAGAGTAGTTCTCGCTTACTCATAATTTAACATCTCTGTGCATGCAGGGGAATAAGTCTCTTAATGAAGCCATTTTAACAGGCTGACCTTGACTGTTTCCAAAGAAGGCTCTCCAATTTTTGTTCCCTTCAATGGAATACTTTGAAGGACAAATTAAAATGACTGTATTTGAAAAAGCCAGAGAAGTCCTATGGAGAAATGCTGTCAGATGTATTGTCTTTCTGATGAGTTTAAAATAAGCTAAAACCATCCTCCTTTATTCAAAATCCAAAACACTTCCAAAAAAGAGTAGTAATACTGCTACATTGCCAAGTCTGATCTGCCTTACTGTGGCTTTGCTCCTAGGTTTTCTGTGCAACTCCTGTCCCTGATTTGGCATCCACTACTCCATACAATATGAAATAAAGATTCTTTTGTTTAGCTTAGGACTGGCATCCACTTATATTTATTTCATAGCCACCTGAGAATAGCGGTATCATTAAAAAAAACCATCTTTCATACCTGGACACAGAGCAGCATGCATGCAGAAAGCAGAGAATTAGCCACAACATTTCAAAGGAAAACCACTAAAGAATAGATGGTTATTGTTACTGTCACATCAGATACCAGAAAAATGTCTGTGATCACTCCAGAGAATTCATTTGGCTTTTCAGAATACTCTGCAAACTCAGAAGAGCTTTGGGTAAATCACACTGTGTGATGCTGCTGGTGATTCTTCCATTTTAAGCTGTTCTGAGACTTATTGGACTTTGGGAACTACAAGTCTGCTTGTGGTGGCCTCCCTGGACCAGTGACCTAGTGAAGCTGCCCAGAGAGGTGAACTAGTGGGGTCCAGTCCCTAGTTATTTAAGAGTTCATGAAGCTGAGAATCCATGCGGATATGATATGCAAGTCAAATGTATGACTGATGTTACAGTACCTGCTTGTAGAGATATCCTCAAAGGGGTAAAGGATTTCTCCATTGTTGCAAATCTCACAGATGAAACCCTTTTGACTACAAAGGCTGCAGCTGTATACATGAGAGGTGGCAAACTTGATCACCTTCCCTAAGAAAGGAGCCAGCTTTCCTTCAATAACCTGAAATGAAGAGAAGAAGACAATATTGAATGAACACACACACACAAATACCACCAGATCTCCCTGAAGGACTGAGACAGCATTTGTTACTACAGAAATGTGGCTAGCTGCTGCTGGTTAAAACAACAGAGAAGTTACTACCTGACTATTAGAGTTCTATGAAATCACAAGTGATTAATAGCAGTCAATACACTGGCAATGATCCAAATGTAAAAACAAAGTTATTGTCTCTGTAAGTCTCCATGTAGCAATAACATACAAGATCCATAGTCACTAGAAGTACAGCAATGTATTCACACACTAAGGCACAAAAAAGTAGAAAGGAAAAGAGTTTAAGGCTTCCATAATATCATCTATCTGGCAGCTATAAATACTGCCTTATAATTATGATTTTAATTTCTCGTTTTTATGTACAAATCACATTTTTTGTCTTTGTTCCTTTTCCTCCAAAGTACAAGTTTTTCACACATTTTGTTCTGGCTTTCATTCTTTAGTAAGGTTGTGTTTCCCACTGAAAAACATTAAAATAATGTACACCCCTTATTGCCAAAATGAAAAAAATCTCAGATAAAGTCTTGAATAGGAACTTCCTTCCCCCCTCTTTGATGTCCAGCTCTCAAAAATCAAGAAGTCCCTCACTGCCAGACAATCCTGCTAGACCATTAGAAGTGATTAGCACTCCTTGTGTTGGTGTGAAAAAACAGCCATGCGGTAGAGAGTGAACTGCTAGCCACAACACTCATCTAAATTTGTGACTCAGTGACAATGCCTCAATAAGGAGTGCTATTCAGGCAAAATACTTTCCATTCAGATCAAACTTCCAGAGACTTTAAGGAATTCTGCTGGTGTAGGGAATAATGAAGACGGAATAAGGCCCTAAGTGCATATTCTTCTCTGCAGGGCTTCCTGTGGTCTGAATGGCAGCCTGCCAGATTAGCCATAGAAATGTGTCATGGGATTTGATAGTGACCTCCTATAAAAAGTAAAAAGAATGCAATAATTGCTGATTGAAAGCAAGGCTCTGTCCTGAAGCACAGGAGTGGGGAGCTTTACACTTAAATGCACGCCAGATTCGGTTCAGGTACTCTGTCCCTAAATATATTAACACACCAGTTGCAATTTGGGCTTAATGTAAATGAATCTAGAGAAAGCAAAGGTCAAGGCAGAAAAGAACAACAGAGATCTTGGAAGCACTGCTTCCCTATGTAAAGTGGAAAGGAAATAAATCTGTGTTCCTGGGCAGCTACCTGCCCAGTAGCAGAGATGGCCACTATTAAAGAGTACACATGGGAAAGGTGTGCAGGTAGTAGTGATGTTAATGCCACAGAATGGTACATGCTGAAATGACCTCCTCTCTGGGCTTGCAGCTCAAGCTTGCTAACAACATCTGCAACAACAGGAAGCAGCAATGTTATTGCTAGCACTGCAGACAGGACATCTGCTCATGTTAGAGGAAAAATGACGTTCCTATTGCATCCTGGTATAGGAAGATCCCCTTCAACCAGAACATAAACAATGCAGAGAAGCTGCTGCATGAAATATGAAAATGAAGTCATAGTTCAAGGTAGTGATATTACCAACTTTCTAACAGATGGCCAGAAATGAGTTTAGCTCCCCTAGGCTGAGTTTTGTTTTTCATTTTAAAGGAAGAATTTTTCTGATGGCAGATTCCACAGCTACAGAAGGTCTGAAAGCCAAGCAAAGTGGGAGTAGGGAAAAGACACAAAAGCTGATAGTATTCAATAAACAGAAGGAAAGAAACAGTGAAGCTACTCCAGTAGTGACCTGACTACAGTCACTCTCCAAAAAGCCATTTAGCACTAGTAGATTAAATAGGCACACAAAAATTATCAATAAGCCACAGTACATATGTAATTCCCAAAGCATTTTCATAATACCGTAACCACCTCTGACAGGCCACAAAAGCTCAGATTAAAATGTCAGGCTGAAGGCAGAGCTGCAGACAAACTCCAAATCTCTACTGTCACTGTCAGCAAGAGCTTAGAAATTAAGCCTCTGAATTAAAATCACATTTCATGTAATGTAATAAATAAAATTAACATAATCTATTACCTTCCTGAGCACCAGGAGTGAATTTAAATCTGTACAACGAACAAAGGTTATCTATGCTGAAGAGCTTGCAACCTAAGCAAGACAGACTGAGAACAGGCAGCTGCCCCGAGGAGCTGGTGTTACTTGTCTCTGTTTATTTGTATGTCTTGTTGTAGCACTTTAGTGGGTTGGCTTGTAACTCTGGCCATGCAGACATACAAAGAAGATGATATCTTCAAAGAGCCGTTCATGCCAATTTTGCAATGTGAATTACAGGCCATTTTATTGTATTATAGGAGGAAGACAAAATGCAACATCAAACTGATGTTATCACTGGTTTTAGCATCTGTAAATTTTGTGTTATTTTCTTTCATCAGAGACCTCAGGGCTGTGGACAGGATATGACTTTTCCTTGCAGCCTTTTTTCAGTCATGTCTGCAGCTAATAAGAGAAAAATTCTCATCATAATTTATCCCGGCAAGCAAAAAGGAAGATTCTACTTGATGACTTCAAGAGAAGTTTCATGGTAACACTTCCCCAATGAGTGTTTTATGGCTTGGGAAAAGGAGTGTAGGACATACAAACAAAGGTGTCAAAACTTCTGTTGTGACTAAGCACTCCCTCCTAATAGCTGGAGGCCCAGGGTTGGTCAGTTTAGATATCCCAGGATCACAAGGGCAGAGTCCCTGGATGTTCTCCCAGCTGATGCTGGAATCTGATTTTGAGTTTCAAGGAAACACAACTGATTAAAGAATAAAAGTGTGTTAAACAAATGTATTACCCAGATACCAGGAAAAAGAGATTTCAAGAGACCATCTTGTCATAGCCAGGAACATTTATGTCATTCTTTACAGCAGTATCTGTTAGTGAAGCTTTTCAGTGACAGACCTCATGCAATCTAACCTAGCCCACATCTGTTCTCATTGCTGGAGTCACTCCTAAACTTTGGAGTGATGTTTTCCTAAGGAATTTAAGTTTACAAAATAGAGAAACTGTGCAATCACACACTGTAGAGGTCTGCTGTAGAGCAGACCCTCACATTTCATAAGACATGTGGAAATTCAGCACAAAACTAAGTTAGGAGTATGTCAATGGAACAGAAGCCAAGAATTTCACCATTGACTTACCCCTGTAACAGAATATAGCCTCAACAAGCACCTGCAAAGGCTTACAAATATATTCCTGCCCCTCAATCAAAAAACCACCATCAAGCCTAAACCAAATTTCAGTTCTTTTGCTGAGTTCAGATTCTAATCTACCTATACCACACATGAAGAGCAAGGTCTGTTCTCTAATCCAAATTCTTTGTAGTAACAGTAGTTGTTTTGTTCTCCAAAACAAAGGGCAAAAGGTGTGTGATAATGACATTCTGGTCATCGATTGATCGAGGGTGCAATGCAGCTTTCTCTTCCTAATTTGGTCAAGGAACCCATCCCAAAAGAAGTCTGGGCATGAGACCATGCTCTTACAGTTATCTTACCACTGCTGCACCTGGAATATATTGAGGTAAGCTGCCTAGTGATAATAGGAGGAAAATATTTGTGTTCAGAGGCCCAAAGCAAGTTGCATCTCTAACCAGACCCAGAGTTCAGATCAGAATCATTGTCTGCCTCTGCGGACCTGGAAAGACACTTCTCTAAGCACAGGAGAGAGACACAGCTTTGCAGCCTGCAGCACCTAACTGTGCCCTGTGTCAGGAATGGTATAAAAACACACACCCACACGTATGCACACAGGAGACAGGCCCTGCCCTTTAAGCACTCGCAGATTAAACCGACAGAGAAAAGACTGCTTTTTACACTAACTGCCACATACCTCCCACCAGCTATGCTTCAGGGAAGGCTCCCTGCTCACGCTGCCAAGAGCATCTCTCTGGCCAGAGCATGCCTACAGGTGCTGGGGCTGCTGAGGAGGGAAGAAGCTAAAAGAGCCAGCACCCCACCCTGCTAGACAAGCCTTCAACGCCTGGCAGCAACCCACCCTTGCCTGGCTGAGGAAAACTAAGGTGGCATAGGCAAGCAGGAGAAGGCAGAGACTCGTCCACAGTGGTAAGAGAAACTGAATAGGTACCAAGTATCTGAACACATCACAGTATCACAGTATCATCAGGGTTGGAAAAGACCTCACAGATCATCAAGTCATTGGGATAATTATTTTAGATGACTTCAAGGAGAAGCTTTTCATACAAGTCAAAGTTATGAATAAAGGGAAATCAAGCTTTTTGCTCTGTATATCTTTGTGCTACTGTTTGGCTGGGTAGCAGTATAAATCCAAAGAAATAATTATTCTCTCTATGAGTACGGGGACTACCGAACACTGGCAGAGCATCACAGTATCATCAGGGTTGGAAGAGACCTCATAGATCATCAAGTCCAACCCTTTACCACAGAGCTCAAGGCTAGACCATGGCACCAAGTGCCACGTCCAATCCTGCCTTGAACAGCCCCAGGGACGGCGACTCCACCACCTCCCCGGGCAGCCCATTCCAGTGTCCAATGACTCTCTCAGTGAAGAACTTTCTCCTCACCTCCAGCTTAAATCTCCCCTGGTGCCGCCTGAGGCTGTGTCCTCTCATTCTGGCGCTGGCCGGTGTTGGCAATGGTGTGAGAGCCTTAGACAGCAGGAAGGCATAACACACATGCACTAGGTTATGTTTTTCCTGATTCAGCAGGAAGACACAGAAGATCAAAGGCAGCAGGGGCTATGGTAGAAGTTGAAATCCCTTTGGATACATCACATTAATATGATCGTGAGGGCAATGTGTGATCAGTCAAAGTATAACTACTCGTTGGAGGGCTGCTGGCCCACAGAGGCTTCCTGATCCTTCTATCCAAAGACTGGAATTTACTCATAGTTCCCTGTATCAAAGTGCTGTTTTCAGATGCAAGCAGGCAGCCAGATATCTTCAGAGAATAAGTGGAAAGGCACAGCACCCTTCACAGACAGAGATCCTCCTCAGTGGCTTGCTATGCACAGAACAGGGCTGTTGCTCACAGACAGCTTCCAGGAGCAGCACACATTGTCCACAAGCAGCTCACTGGTCCTGCCTTCACAACACACTTCTGAGACCACGATTGCTGCCCCACACCAAAGCAGAAGCAGTATCCACACCTCCAACACATGCTGAGCTACTGCTCTGTTCTGATTGCATCTGTGCTCTCCAATGCTGGTAGGTAGAAGTCCACGTCTGAAGGCACTCCTCAGCCTTAGTCCTGCCCCTAAATCTCCTCCTCCCATTGCAATGCAATACAGAGGATCAAAAATCCCAGACTATTACACACAGCAGAGAGAAATCAAGTCATTTTGTCTTCCATTTTCAGTCATCAAAGACTTCTTGTATGAGCACAAACTTCCCAGCATGAAGGAGGGTTCCACAGGAGGGAAATGTAGCACAGTGTGGCTATATATATGATTTCATATTGAAAAGCAAACCAGAAGAGCTGCCAAGTTGACAGTGACAGAGCTCATCTCTGATGAGAGTTCTAGCCCAAAGAGATAGCAATTTAAACTTATAGCTCTGACAATGTTTGGAAAACAGAAAGAAGAGAAAAAAACCCCATTGAACCAAAACCCCACAAAACAACCCACCAAAAAAAACAGCCTCAATACAAAATAAGTTAGAGTTTGTTCCAGGCCTGATAGTTATTTCAATTAGGAAGGACATAATAGAAACCTTCGAGTGCCATTAAAAAGCAATCAAGGTTTGCTCAGATGAAGGAAACATGGAACTCACCACCAAACTCAGATTATCTCATTCCTGAGGAGGTAAAATTTTAAAGACTTTAAAGGGCAACTAGAGAGGAAATGTGTGGAAACAGAAGGAAAAATGAGTCTGCTGTAATCCACTACTGCTTTAATTAATGCCTCCATAGTCTTCCTCCTACCTGTTAGACCAGGTCCACGGAAATACCCAACCTTTGTATCATGGCCATCAGCAGTGAAATCATAGAATCATAGCATCTATCAGACACAATGAACTTCCTGGACAGGTGAGAAAAAACAGTAGTTTCCAGACACTTCTCAGGGCAGTGAGTGCTTGCTCTGAGGGCAGGGGTCCTGTCAGCAGTGCTAGCTAAGAACTAAAAAGTAGGGATTAAGACTCCTGCAGGAATGAAGGCCTATGCTGTGAATTTGAGTGAGGGTCATCAGATCTCCTATGCTGTCTGCACATTTTAACCAACTTCAAGAAGTGCAGTAGATGTTTACCTAGCATGGGGATCATAAATACCCTTCATCACCATCAGGTGATAAAGCGAGTATAGATTTGCTGAGCTTTCAGTTACACTGTTCAGCTTGATGCGAGGAGCTCCCAAGGTTAAGAAGACCAAACTCTGAAAGTGCCACAGTATATTAAACCACGTCAAGAGTTTCTGAACTAAAATAACTGATAGATTTAATTTGCTAGTCTGAGTAATTTTCAACATATGATAGATAATGAAAGCAAAATCAAAAGCAGCTAAAATATCCCCAACAAACCATTTTTTTAATATTAAGGTCCAAGACAGTAGAGAATCAACAGGTGAAGGACATTTTAACAGAAGCCATTCAGAATCCAAGAGAAGGAAGAGAATTACATCCACATCTGTATATATTCTGCCAGCTCGGATATGAGGGACAACCATGCCTAGGAACACCGTCACTTCACTATGGCCAAGTGGTCAGAGAATAAACACTGAGAAGGAAGCTAGTACTACCTCCAACTCTCTTGAAGCCTCAGACCTGGACCTGGAATTTCCTCATGTCCTAGAAGCACAGGAGGAAACCTAGACTATTAATCTCACAGAGAAGTATCCGTTGCTACTACTCTGCTCAAGAGCCCCACCATTGGGCTTCAGTATTCCAGGTGAAGTGTTGAAAAATGCTGTAAAGTGCAGGTTCTGTATCACTGCAACCATGAGACAAGCTCAATTTGCCAAATGGCTTTGTGACCTCACCCTTTTAAACTAGCTTGTTAATCATTATCATCATAGAGGTGGTAATGTTGTTTTATAAGCCAACACCGAAGCAGTAACATTAACTACTTATGCAGGGGCTGATGTATTTCTCTCCAGATAACATTTATTAGAAGGCACTGTCTTTAAAGGCACAGGTTTGCCTCATAACCCTCTTCTGGAGCACCAAGCAATTGCTTCCACTTATTCCTCCAGTCTGATTTACACGTCAGACAGATGTGATGCCTGCAGGGGATGGGTTAAGTGAAATGAAATCCCTAAAACACCTTGAACTACAGGTTCAGATCTCAGACGGATTGTCCTGGCCTCTCCTCCTGATAGAACAAAATTTATGTCTATTTCTCAAGGCCAGATGCACACTTGGCTCTGAGAGACAGACACAGAATTTGCCAGGAGGCACTGACGCAATGCAGAAGAGACATGAAAAGGAAAAGAGGCACTCAGAAAATAAAAGGGGTGGTAGATACAAAGCTCATCCACCATCTCCAATTATATACATTGAAAGGAGAGAAAGTACTTCTGTTATTGAGATTAGTGTCACAAGCACGCCTGGCAGAAGGAAGCCTATCTGAAGGAGCAGTCAACAATTGCCTACAGCTTTCCATCGCCCTCCAAAGACAAGGTTTCTGCCTCTTCCTGGTGGTTTTCTTTCTGCCTCTCCAGAAACAGCTAGTCTAAATCAAGCCTTTATCTAATAAGCAGAGAGGTAAGCTCTAACTTCATCTAGACTTGAGTACCACGCAGAATGTGCTTCCTGGGCTGAATGAAAAGGAAACTAAACATCTCCTGAACAGACAGGCTGGGATTCGCCACTCATTGCCCTTTGACTGGTGGAAGCTTTATGGAGGACTAAACACTCAGTAACTTTTCCTCACCTTCAAGACAGATGTGAAATATGCTTTTCCAAGAACTACCATCAATATAATAAAACAGGGCAAGCAAAAACATCTCTGGAAATTTTCACCAGCTGACAATGACTGACTGTGATGGTTTGGGTGTTCCCTGCCCCCCCACACTTTAGAAGTTACCCAGACTAGGCTCAGTCGACTCTGGGAATATAAATGAAGCTATTTATTTACAGCTAGCACAATATACAAGCAGATATTTACAGTAAATACATTTATATGCAGAAATATACAAGGTAAAAGGTAAAACAGAAACACAACTCCCCTCCCAGAAACCTGAGTCCCCAGAAGGGGCTCTCAACCACCCCTGCACCTTCCCTCTGCCCCTCTCAACCTTATCCCAGTCCCAAGGAAAAATAGAGGTTCAGCCAAGAGGTTAAGAAGCAAAGGTGAGTGGAGGGTGTGTTAAGAGAGATGTAGCTCAGTCAGTAGCCCAAGGCAGAGTGCGAGACAAAATGGCAAGAGTGTTATCTAATGTTTTCCTTTCCTCTTCCCAAACTCCTCAGCGAGACTCTGAGGGAAGTGGACATCACCATTGTTTTCCTTTCACAGCCTGTGATCTAGTTCTTCTCACCAAAACATTCTAGCTAGCTTCAAACTAGCACACTGACTTGCTATAAAACTTCTTACCAAAGAGATCCCACAGCCTTCCAGTGGTCAAAGCAGCTGGGAAGTTGCTCCTAATGTCTACCTCAGATCTCTTTTGCAGCAGTGACTCTACCTCCTATCCTTACATTGTTCAATTTGTTTCGGAAACCATTTTCTGTCACAGACAATCTCTGTCACAAACTGGGAAAATCAAAAGCAGACTGAGGTGCAAGAAAGCTACAATGGTTGCCTTCACCTGATTGCTAACTGGAGAACAAGCAGGTACTTTCCTCATTCGTTAACTGTGGAGACTGGTCATTAAAGTACCTAGAGTAAATGGAACCTCCACCCCATGACAGATTTCAGCAGGGTCAGGATTTCTGCGACGAAAATATGGACTTGGAGATGAGCAGGCTACAATATGCTTAGCTAAGGATGATGCAAGCTGCAAAGAAAAAGAAAACATACTCCCTGGCTAGGAAGTTCCTAGTCATTTATATCTAGGGAACAGACAATGCTTGTGGACTGCTAATTTCCTTGAGGACTTTTTCCCCTTCCGTTCACCAAATTAACACCGCGAATTCTTGTTACGATTTCAATGCTCAATTAATCTTTAGTTCAGAGGAAAGGGAAATGGAAGGAGGAAGGATGATCATGAGGTAAAAGTCCCAAGGAAGCAGACATCAGATGTCAGCTCTGCTCCATCTTTTGTGCAATATACTGGTCTGGTCAGTTTTCCTTGTCCTTTGTGACTCTCAGCCATCCATTTCAGATTGCCTGACTTGTTTATTCAAATTGCAAGTGACTTAAGAGAAGCATGATTTCTTAATATTAGTGTGCACACACTATAAGACAGCAATCACTATACATTGCTGCAAACCACATTTTAAAATAACACAGCAGTAACTCCAGGAGACTGCCATTGTTTGTTGCTACAGCCATGATTAGGGCCACAACCCCAGCTCCCAGCAGTGAGGATGATACCACCCTATCCTCTCTCTCCTGTTCTCTTCACAGTCTTTGCAGGACGTCCCTGGCCATCCCAAAGGTCTGTTCAAACTCTGGTATGGGTTGCAGGCTAGACAGGAGCTGGTGAGGCCAGGGACTCCATTCATCTGGGCTGACACCAGTGCAAGGTGCTGGCTCTGATACATGACACCATTTTGCCATCGTTAGCCTTGACAGATAAGCAACATCACATAGCCGCACACTGTGTGATGCTAACTCATCACCCACACAGAGCAGAGACTATCTAGAAAGGAAACCTGGTGATAAACATACTGTAAAGAACAACAGCAACCAATATCACCACTCAACCCAAACAAACAAAAAAACACAACCACCAACAAAAAGAACCCAACCCCAAAACACAAAACCAGTGAATAAATCAAACTAAAGGAGAAATGAGTGAGAATTCAAATGAACAGACATAACCTATCCTTCACTTCTCTGCAGCAGGCAGTCTGCACTGACGTCAGAGTCATTTGCTGTTTGTGGTCCCTCTAAGGCAAAAGCAGACCACTGGCATCACAGTGATATTCCACAAATTTGCCACTAACTACAACAGGCATTGTGAAGAGGAATAAAACCAGAATGCAGTCAAGAGCAAGCAGGGCTAATCTGTGACGAGCACATATAAACAGGGGGCAAGGTGAAGGTGGAGTTTTAGATGAATTGGTGTAGAAGAAAAAACTGTTGACAGTCCAAGTGAATTTATAGCACAAGGCAGAGAGGATGACAAGGCCCCTCCAAGACCTTCCCCACTCCTCTCACAGAAAGGAAGAAAAGCTTGGCATTTCAGCAGCTGACATGAGTGCAACTGTTTCAGTATGAGCAACATGCCTGGAAATGGCTTGTGCGTGCTCCCCAACCAGCCCTGCAGAGAAGACTCCAGCCCCACAAATTTCTGCTTTCACACTCATTGTTTCAATTGTCTTTTCTCCTTCCCCCAAGGTTTCCAGGCAGCTACATGTCAATTTTGTCCCACCCCAAGCTCTCCTAATCTTATTGCTTAAAAAAACAGGTATTCAAGCAAAAGTTAAAGGCTGTTCTAATCAAACAAGTCTGAAAGAATACTAAGAATTTGGCTGGTAGAGAACAAAAGGCACTTTCCTTAGCTTTAAAACATATGTATAGGTGACTTGAAATACACACGAGTGCAAACATGCATTCAGGCAGAGTATTATATGTGCCTTTTCCTGCCCCTTGCCCCCTCTTTCTCTCTTTTTTTTTTTTAAGATTAAGCAGGCAAATGAATGCAGAGATATTAACTGACCTTTTATGTCCACTGAGTAAGATATTATTTCATGAGTGATATCACAAAATTGGGAACTTTCCTGCCTTGCACAGAACTGATTGGGGCATTATAAGGAGTCCTACTTGCTATGAAAAAGACTCTGTAAATACAAAATGTATTCTAAACCATCTATTAAATAGAAATATTTTTTCTTCTCTCACTCAAGCCCTGACTGAAATAGTGTTTTGTTTTCTAGGGAAATTTGGTTTCTTCTTGTGTTATTCCTTGAGATGTGCCTAGCTCTTTCTCCTGAACAGACATTTTAAGTGAGGTACAGCAATGACATTAGAGCCCAGTTTTTCATACTGCTAACCCTCATCTCCAGTACTAGGCCTTCTATTCTACAGAGCAAAAAAAGGAACAGAAGAAATCTAGTTACCACAAAGCACTAGAAAAAAGAGTAGCTTCTATTGCTACTGCCTCTTCTAGGGGATGGAAGAACCTAGAGCATGTCTAGAGATCTCAATTCAGAAGTTCTTGCAAGACATTGGCACCGTGTCTGGATTGTTGTAAAAAGAGTTTCATTCTAAAAAGTTTAATTCACTTACCCCAAATGGCCTAGACATATATATTCACATGTAAAAGCACCAAATGTATTTAATAAGCTGAGTTGAAAACAGCATAAAAATCCATCTCCGCTATTAAAAAGACCTATTCACAATCTTGCTGTATCTCCATACCTTGCCCTGAAGACTTCAACACACCTAACTAAGATGTACTTGTCCTCCTCTGGGCTGCCACCTGCCAATGTGCTCCTGGCTATCTCTTCTCCCACAAGCCTGGCCAGCCCTGCCATGCTCTCCTCCTGACCACAAGCTGGTCTCAATGACAGCACCTCCTCTCCTCACCAGAGCTGTGGTAAAAAAGAAACACCAGTAACATCACTGCAATTACCACCAACTGTAATCAGAGCTGTCAGCACCTTGGGGAATTATACACACACCTGGACTATCAGCAAACCTGAAGTTTCCTGTTCTGCTGAAAGGCAGCTCAGTGCCAGCAAACCCCAGGGAGTGCCAGCCACAGCAAAGCATACAAGCTGTTTAATTGCTGGCTTGCTATCAGACCTTTAAATATTTATGGAAATGGGCATCATGGGCTTTCCCCATCCTAGGACTATTTTCATATCCTTCTGCTAACACAATTACCACAGTCATACAGGCACAGATCGTAAAGGAAGGACAGAAAGATAGCTATTAGCATTATGGTCTAAGAGGAACATTTATACAGTTCAACTACAGAATTATCTAAGTGCCTCAGAATCTTCACATATTTGAAAAACTGCACAAATACTTAGGTACTAAACTAGGTCAGCTGGACTACCCCTCCAAAGGGCTGGCTTCCCTCTTCTCAACTTAATTGTGCTTAGGATGTCAATTTTAAATATACACATAGTAAAGTGGGACCAGTTTTACCTTAATCCCATTAGAAACTGCTTGTGCTGTGTGTCACAGAAAACCTACAGCAGTGTAGGAAATCACTCTGTGTGAAGAACTTCCTCCTAATATCCAGCCTATACCTCCCCAGGCACAACTTGAGACAGTGTCCCCTTGTTCTGCTGATGCTTGCCTGGGAGAAGAGACCGACCCCCACCTCCCTTCAGGTAGTTGTAGACAGCAATGAGGTCACCCCTGAGCCTCCTCTTCTCCAGGCTAAACAATCTCAGCTCTCTCAGCCTCTCCTCATATGATTTGTGTTCCAGGCCTCTCACCAGCTTCATCACCCTGCTTCTGCCTATCTCCTGCCACATATTTAAGAGCAGGGGCTCTGTGTCTATGTTTATATCTGGGGCTAAATTACAACAGTTGTTCTACAACCCAGTGATTCCTCTCTAGTAGAGGAGGATCAGAAGAAAGAGAGAAGATCCATGAGTTGAAATGAAAACAGAGTTAATTGAAAACAAAACTGGTATCAATGCCAATACAAGGTATATAAAGGTATATTCAGCCCAGCAAAGGTACAGCAGTCACACTAAACAGGAAAGCTGTCCTCAAGAGCAGAAGGAAGGAGAACAGGGTCCAGAGGAGCCCAGACAAGAGAAAAAGGCCAAGCAGGAGGCTTCTCTCTTCTTGGAAAACTTTCCCCTTTATACAGAGGGTGATGTTTATGGTCTGGTATACATTTGTGGCCCAACTCCCATCAGCTGTACTGGTTGACCCCAAACTGCTAATGACATGCACCCATGTCTGGCCTAGAATTCTTTTCTGGCACAATCTAGCCTATGATTCTGTCCCAGCACAACCTGATGTGTCACTTAAAAGCCATTAGTGGTTTAAATCATCTCTGCTCTGAGCAATGTCTTCCAGCCTGTGGTCTGATTAATAGTGGTAGCAAGACACTGCAGGACTTGCATCTCTGTTACACATCCTATGTCAATCCTTGCCTGGGAGGCTGTGGATGTAAATCAATGTTTTCACTATGGGGTTCAGCTTTGAACTGTGACAACAATGGCAGAGATGTGCCTGGCATTTTGCTGCCCTTGTTAAAGCACAGTGAACTCCCACGGAGAACAGCAACAGACAAATCTTCAGCCATCTCAGCATAGCCCTGTCTGCTGAAAGCCTAATTCTCCTCCTCATTTGCCACCTCCTGCCCCTCAAGCAAAAAAAAGGCCTTGCCTAAGCTTTAAAGGATCTGCTGGTACAGCTGCATGGGTAAACCTCTTTGAGAAACAGAAGTTTAAGGTGATATGTCTCATATTGAATCAGTGAATGAAACAAATGACAGCAAAATACTTACTCATTGATAGAGCTGGGTTTACACTAATGCTTTTTCAGCTATGGCTATATCTGTTACAAGTGAGGGTAGGAGAAGTTTGTTATGCACTTATCACTAAACACTTCTGAAACCTAAGTATATTAGCCAAAACTCAGTTCTGATCAATACTGCCATGTGCACACTACTGCCTTTACCAGCAGAGGCACATGGATTAGAAAACACTTTTATGTGTGCATAAAACCAAATATTGGGCAAGGATATCACCACTGACAGGCTTGGAAGCCAGAAGGCTGCATGTAATATATCCAGACTGAGCATTTCTCAGTAAATGTGTGAGGACTGAGATTGGAAAATAAAGTTTACTTCTGAAAAAATCAGCAAGTAAGAAATAGTCCACATCTCCTTGCAGTCTCTGTTACTGTTGGGACACATGAAACAACTTGTCCAAATCTATCTAACATTTTGCATGTGGAAGAAATCTGGAAAGGGCATGTCCAGTCTCCACCACCTCAGTACAGAAAAGTAGAGTTAGGACCACATTTTGAGCCTGAAAAGGAGGTGCAATAAAAGCACAGCAGAGATTAGAAATCTGGAAAATTGAATCAGTCATAACCATTTCTCTGCTCTTCTAAGGCTATATCTAACAATATACTAGGCTGAAATTACATAGAACTACTTTTCACTGGAGACAATTTTTATTCATCAAATTTTTGTTAGGGAACTTCATATGCACAAGACCTTGAGCAGAAGCATTGACATTTTCATATTGGGAATAATTCTGTTGTGCCAGCTATGCCATAATCTCTGCTATACACATCAGAGGAAGATGAAATTTATCCATCTGTCAATACAGAAGGTATCTTCCTAATCCCCTCAGTAAATAACATGCCTATTACAAAGCCTTATAATCACTTTATTTTACACAGTGTAACTGTGAATGTTCTCACTATGAGTACTTAATCCTTTCCAAGATGATAAACTTCTGCCCTCAGTAATGCTGCATTGAGTTCCTCATGCTTGCTGTGTGTTCTGCAAAGAAGCATTTCCATTAACTGTCTGATATTCACTGTCTGATCTGTGCTATATTATTGTGAACACAGGGATCTCCTGTTCATCTTTTCTCTACACTGTTCTTCACATTGCTTGTAGGTTCACCTACAGGTGGACAGTCAGGAAAGTTGATCAGAAGTAAATGGATGTTTTAATTAAATTTCAACAGATTAGTTTATCTATAATGCTACAATGGATAAATTACACTACATTAAATCCCTGTATGGACATACACATTCAGAATGAAAATGGTCTTAATATGATTTAGCTCACTTTGTTTCCAAAGTAAATGGAGATAAACCAAATGAAAGCCACTTATATTCTGAATAACAGTATTTACACAGTGATTCAATGCAATTCAACTTATCATTTTAGATTCCCATGTTTTGTCACTTCATTTTTTTCCCTGACTGCTCCCACATGAACAAGTCCTCAAATCACAATCTTTTTAAATCTCCCATCTTGCTCACAATTTCCATCCTTGACATCCTGTCATTTCTGCTGCCTCATGAACTCTTTTAGCTTTACCACATCTTTTGAGGGTAGTATAAGCAGGACTAAAAATAACTGCCATGGATAAGAGTGTTTCTACAATAAAGCCTATCACTGTAATACTCTTTGCACACTTGTGTATATTACTATTTAACATAAAACCCAGGTAAAACATTAGTTACCCCTATGTGTGGATTCAGCACCTGAATTTAAAACTCATGATAATAGTCACTTCAAGACTTCTATTTAAAAAGCTCTCATTAATGAAGAATCTGGGATTGTTTAGCCTGGAGAAGAGGAGGCTCAGGGGTGACCTTATTGCTGTCTACAACTACCTGAGGGGTGGTTGTGGCCAGGAGGAGGTTGCTCTCTTCTCTCAGGTGGCCAGCACCAGAATGAGAGGACACAGCCTCAGGCTGCGCCAGGGGAGATTTAGGCTTGAGGTGAGGAGAAAGTTCTTCACTGAGAGAGTCATTGGACATTGGAATGGGCTGCCCGGGGAGGTGGTGGAGTCGCCGTCCCTGGAGCTGTTCAAGGCAGGATTGGACGTGGCACTTGGTGCCATGGTCTAGCCTTGAGCTCTGTGGTAAAGGGTTGGACTTGATGATCTGTGAGGTCCTTCCAACCTTGGTGATACTGTAATTATCTTCCCAAAAAATGTCATTTTTTTCAGAGTCAGTTTCTCTGCTAATTAATGTTTAACAGTGTAAGAACTGTCAGTCTCACCTAAACCAGTCCAACAGTCACACAAAATGAATGGACAGTTTCTAATTACAACTTGCATGAACTGTGTCCATATAACCAAACCCTTGTGTTATGCCTTTTAGTACCACCAGCAGAGAGCATAATTCACACCTCCATCAGGTTTCAGGTGAAGCTGCCCTGGTCTGTGACTGCCCCATCAAGGACTACATTGCACATATGAGAGAGTAAACCATTTTTCCAGTGTGCAAAGTCTGGTAAAGTCGGCAACTTCAGGAGAGAATACTTGCTGCCTAACAACTGGAGATCTCCCTTTTTAAAGTTTTAATTGATGGGAATAGCCTTGGATAAATTGCCTGACCACTGACACAGTGGTGTTACAGGTGATGCAGGACAGACTGCTCTTTGGGCAGAAGATGCCTGGGAGTGTTGGTAAGGAAAGCAAGTGTAGCCAATGGAATGGAACAGGCAAGCTGTCACACTTTGTGTCTCTGTTTGCTAAATCTCAGTGTAGCTAATTAGTTATCTTATCTGCTAACATTTCCAATGACCATAACAAAAGGATTCTAAGAATATTTACCCCATGGGAAAGCCCACAGATAGACTTGCTGTTAACTTTAATGCAGTCCCTGGTGCCCTGGTCTGCAGTGAAACCTTGCTGAGGTACATAGCTGTGTTTGTGATTATTTTAAACACACACACAATGACCATCACTTGCTGCCTCTTTGGTTAAAGGTCAGGTCTACTCACACCTGCAGTACAAGCGCTTGTTGACGAGTAAAGCTCTAGCAAAGCTATTACCTCACTGGGATTTGGTGTTTCCAGAAATAAGGACAACTTGTTTAATTTTTTCCCACTCTGCTTTTAACCTCACATTTTAATCCTTCCCCAGCAGAGCACTGTTCAAACAGATCCAAGTGACAACCATCCCCAGACCATCAGATAGCTCAAGAACATACTCTACCACATCCATAAGGCATGGATACAAGCATGGAGCTCTGTCAAGCTTGGAAAGAGAATTAAACTGGATTTCATTTTAGAATAGTATTGTTTGCTGTTTTACCTACTAGCAAACAGGCATTTTGATATTTTTGCACTTAAGAACAGACCCTCACACAACAGTTTTGAAATTCAGTGGCTTTGGAATGAAACAACTCACATTTTCTAGGATCATTAAAGAAAACTCAGCTTGGAAAGAAGTCAGAATTGAGCTGGGACTAACCAGGGTAAAGACTGCTTACATCTGCAGATTACCCCTCTCTGCTTTTCTAATTCACTCACCATGCCTTATCTTTCCATTAATCTTTAATAAAACCTTTAGTTAATTCCCCAAACACATGCAATCTACATGACAGCAGGATACAGTGCAAAAGCAGCCCATGGATATGAGGAAATAGGCTGCAGAGTAATCAAAAGCAGGGGAAACTTTTAGGATTAGAACACACCCAAACTGCTCAGTAGAAAATGCTGAGCAACTGGGAGAAAGTAGTGACAAAGGGCAAAGCAAGGAGGAGGCAGGGGCTGAGAGAGTATTTGTGTTTCTCCCACTGTTGGATTCATTTTCTCAATGGGGCCCTTCTCACTTTTCCACTCTGTTTCCACTTTGACAGAACCAGACAGTCTGATTTCAAACTTGGAGCTTCTGAAATGTGGAAAACGCTCTCCAGGCTGACAACAAGGATGTAGATAAATTAAAAAGCAAATGCAATTTATCCCATCCCAGCAGAAATGGTGGTCAAATTATACTGCCTTTAAAAAAGTTTGGGGCTAGGTCCCTCAGGGGAAGAGGTGTCCTGCAAACACAACAAACCATGCCAAAGGGAACTGCTATATCAATGAATGAATTCTGACTTCTACCCTCCCTCCCCCAGGGTGCTTGATAAGCTGTTGATCTCCTCTAAAACATCTACTACCAATGTTAGAAACTGATTAAGCAGCTTACAAAGCACTGGGGGCTAATAGACAGGCCCACCAGGGAGACTGCAGCTCTGGAGTTAAGTAGCTTGCTTTTTCATGGCTTGATTATTAAAGATGAGATAGCAGGACATGCTGAAAAGATGTGGAAACAGTTTTAGACCTCAGATGATTGGCCTTTTTATTTTCTACATGCATCATTTCTACCCTGTACATTTATCAGCCAACAAAAGCTATGTTTCCCGCAGTCTCCACCCCTGTGGGGCATCTGAACTACCTCAACTTAAATGTGTCAGCTGAATACCTAGAGTCATAGAATAACAGGTTGGAAGGGAACTCAAGGATCATATGATTCAACTGCCTATGCTACCCATAATCCTGCAGAAAACCCACCTCTACATAAAGGAAATGTTAGTGGAAGAAGCTTACAATAATGTGGTCTACATACCACCGGCAATGGCATTAGACTGTGAACACAGATTTTTTTTTTTCACAGTATCATCAGGGTTGGAAGAGACCTCACAGATCATCAAGTCCAACCCTTTACCACAGAGCTCAAGGCTAGACCATGGCACCAAGTGCCACGTCCAACCTTGCCTTGAACAGCCCCAGGGACGGCGACTCCACCACCTCCCCAGGCAGCCCATTCCAGTGCCCAATGACTCTCTCAGTGAAGAACTTTCTCCTCACCTCGAGCCGAAATTTCCCCTGGCGCAGCCTGAGGCTGTGTCCTCTTGTTCTGGTGCTGGCCACCTGAGAGAAGAGAGCAACCTCCTCCTGGCCACAACCACCCTTCAGGTAGTTGTAGACAGCAATAAGGTCACCCCTGAGCCTCCTCTTCTCCAGGCTAAACAATCCCAGCTCCCTCAGCCTCTCCTCGTAGGGCTGTGCTCAAGGTCTCTCACCAGCCTCGTCACCCTTCTCTGGACACGCTCAAGCATCTCAACATCCCTTCTAAACTGGGGGGCCCAGAATTGAACACAGTACTCAAGGTGTGGTCTAACCAGTGCAGAGTACAGGGGCAGAATGACCTCCCTGCTCCTGCTGACCACACCATTCCTGATGCAGGCCAGGATGCCACTGGCTCTCTTGGCCACCTGGGCACACTGCTGGCTCATGTTCAGGCGGGTATCAATCAGTACCCCCAGATCCCTCTCTGTCTGGCTGCTTTCCAGCCACTCCGACCCTAGATGTGCCTAGATGTGCCCAGACCAGCTCACACATCTTACCTCATTGCTTCCTCCACTGTGCATCTGAGCACTGTAGCACATTCACCTTAGGTTCCCTGTCCTCTCTTTTCAGAGCCTTTTCCCAAGTTCCTGTTCAGTTTGAAATGTAACAAATCTGCTGTTCAGGCAGATGTACTGGCAAGGTGCTTCTTTAGTTCCATCAATACCAATGCACTTTGCTGGTACGTTACTTCTTCCGTGATCATGTTTGTCAGAGTAGCACAGCATGGCTTCACTCTGTGTAGCAGGCTTGCTGAGGTTTTTGTGTTTGTTGTTGCTTTGGGGCTTTTTATTTTTATTTTTTCCCCTCTTGTGGTAATTCTTATTTGCAAAGTTGCATGGGGAACTGTATGAACTCATAAATTCCTAAATACCTACTCTTTCAAGCAAAGAAAGAGATAGAACTTCTCATCTGTAAACTGAGCCTTAAATAAGCCTTCACTGACCAGATAAAAAATGTTCACAGCAAAGTTCTCTTTGCAGACTATAGTCTCCTTTCGTAGCCTCTTTCCAGCCCCATTTCAACACTGAAAGTCTAAGCCATCTTCCTCATCCCTAACCAATGCTCCTGTTCATCTGCTTTTATTTTAAACTACAAGCCACAGAGATTGCTTGAATGTAATTTATGCTATCATTAGCTAGAAAGGGGAACGTACAATTAGCAGTGAATACAAGAACAGGCTTGAGGTGTAACAAGTAGAATTAGTTGAAAAAACCTTACCTGCTGAAGGTCTGCAAGAGAATAAAGATGGATTTGTTGGAGAAGATATTCTCTGGGAAAGATCCTGGCAAAGAGAAAAATGGATGTCTGTCACATTTTTTTGACTGGGAAACAAAGATTTCCTTCCCCCACTGCAGAACAATGATGCTAGAGAGAGCGAGCTTGTCAGAAACTAGAATTATGTCACTCTGTAAGCGCCAGCTACTTCTACAGCATTCCTTACGGGTGTAACAGCTCCACAATAATAGTGAATGCTGTGCCAGTGTCATTCTCCAAGTGTCAGGTAAGCATGTACTGTGACATTTACAGCTGCTGAAAGCTCATCCTGTGCAGAGATGGTGTTTCTTTAAACAATCAGCCCAGAAACAAAACCAAGTCACCCAAACTACACATTAGAAATACTTCTTACTGATTTCGGTACAAGATTCCTGGTTGGCTAAGAAGTGTAACAGTTAATTTCAGATGTGGTTCATGGTTTTGTAACTGAAATCACTTTATCAGGGAAAATACCAACCAGATAGTATCACAGTATCACAGTATCATCAGGGTTGGAAAAGACCTCACAGATCATCAAGTCCAACCCTTTACCACAGAGCTCAAGGCTAGACCATGGCACCAAGTGCCACGTCCAACCTTGCTCTTCCAACATGAAGCTGCTTGATATCAATTCCCTTCTGCATACAGAAATACATGTATTGGTGTCTTGGGTTCAAATGCAGGTTCCCAGAGACTCTTATAAATTTGGTAGACCCAATGACAATTTATAGAATTTATAGAGTGCCCTCCCCTCCTCCCCCTCCTTTCCCCAAAAGACAGGGAGAGAGATAAAGGTAGGGACACCCCAATAAATCAATCTCACTCGATTTGGAAGTTAAAAAGGAAAAGTTTAACAATAACTTAGAAAAAGGGATTGGAGGTAGGGGAGTTTACAAAGGATAAGGAAGGGAAAACAGCAAAATACAAAACAGGGATGGATACAACCCGAGTAGTGTGATGGTGTCTCTGCCTCGTGGCTGGTATGCAGTATCAGTGTGTGTGTGTGCGGTCATGAACGCAGGTAGAGGAGAAACGAGCAAGAGTAAGAGGAAGAGACAGGAGAACTCCTGTCTTTTATACCACAGGAAGTGGGGGGAGTGGGCTAACCATCACCTGGAGTGTGGCCCACCCCTGAGGAGGGGCCAAGACCCCTAGGGTCAGGTTCAGGGTCACTCCCCCAGGAGTGTTAACCCTATACATTCCACCCCTTGGTTAGACCACTTCCACCTTCCTAAGAACAGTCTTCTTCTCCAAAGATGGGAAAAGTGTCCATGGGTTAAGAGTTCGTGAAGTCCTTCTTGGTCCCCGGCTGTATCCCAAGGCGATGTGCTCCTCTGGTCCGGTGCAGGTTGCTGAGATGTGAGCAGGGCAGGAACGGAAGAAAAGTCAGTGAATCAGGAACAGTTCTTGTTGGTACTCAGGAAAAGAGTCTTTTCCCTCTGCGAAGAAAACATCAGGAACAGTCTCTTCATGTCTGGCATCAGGGGAACAGGTGTAGATGAGATGGCTGTAGACATCCTCTGGAGGGAAATCAGGAACAGTCTCTCACTGCAGGGCATCAGTGACGAATCAGATGCAGGGTTCTGGTTGGACGCCGTGGTGTGATGCGATGCTGTAGGACTCTGGATAGCTGCTGCTGTCATGTAGGTTCTGTTGGACGCCGTGTAGTGGTGAGGGTATAACTACAAAAAACAACTTGTAACCCCTTATGAACTATGATACAAGTATTGCACAACTATGATACAACTATTATACAACTATAATACAAGATAACCTGAAAGTATCTGGAACACATGGAATCAACTCTGAGATTTCAAAACCTTTTCAGCTAAAGAGAGGTTTCTCTGAGGGACACACTCGATAACACCAGTTTCCATCATCACCCAGTATGTGTGACCAGGACCCTCTGCAGATACCACCCCTTTGATAGGTTTTCCCCCACCAGAGGCAGGAGCAACCCACACAGTCTTTCCCAGTAGATTCCTTTCACAGACTACAGGAACTCCATCTCCCTCAACTATGGGCAGTAGGGCAGACTGAGCAGGACCAGCTCTGTTAACTGATCCCCTGCTGTTCACCAGCCAAGTGGCTTCTGCAAGGTGCTTCTCCCAGTTTCTGAGAGTTCCACCTCCCATAGCCTTCAGGGTGGTTTTCAGCAGGCCATTGTGTCGCTCAATCTTTCCTGCAGCTTGTGGGTAGTATGGGATGTGATAAACCCATTCTATCCCATGCTCTTTTGCCCAGTTGCTTACAAGGTGGTTCTTGAAATGGGTCCCATTGTCTGACTCAATCCTCTCTGGGGTTCCGTGTCTCCACAGGATGTGGCTCTGCAGGCCCAGAATGGTGTTACGGGCAGTAGCATGAGGTACTGGGTAGGTTTCCAGCCACCCCGTGCTTCCCTCCACCATGGTTAACACATACTGCTTGCCACTACGAGACCGAGGCAGAGTGATGTAATCAATCTGCCAGGCCTCCCCATACCTGTACTTTGACCACCTTCCCCCGTACCACAAAGGCTTCATGCGCTTGGCTTGCTTTATGGTGGCACAGATGTCACATTCATGGATAACCTGAGTTATGGCCTCCATGGATATGTCCACGGACCTGTCTCGGGCCCATTGGTATGTGGCATCTCTTCCTTGGTGACCAGAAGAGTCATGTGCCCACCGAGCTAAGAACAGTTCACCTTTGTGCTTCCAGTCCAGGTCAATCTGGCAGATGTGGGCAGCCTGGTCAGCTTGGTGGTTATGCTGCTGCTCTTCAGTGGCTCTGCTCTTTGGGATGTGAGCACTGATGTGTCGGATTTTAACTGGCAGTTTGTCCAGGCGTGCAGAAATGTCTTGCCAGAGATCAGCAGCCCAAATAGGCTTCCCTTTTCTCTGCCAATCATTTCTCTTCCACTCCTTCAGCCACCCCCATAAGGCATTTGCTACCATCCATGAGTCGGTGTAGATGTATAGCATTGGCCACTGCTCTCGTTCTGCAATGTCCAGGGCCAGCTGGATGGCTTTCACCTCAGCATACTGGCTGGATTCGCCTTCTCCATCTCTTGCCTCTGCAACCCTGCGTGTGGGGTTCCAGACGGCAGCCTTCCATCTTCGCTTGCTGCCTACCAGGCGGCAGGATCCATCTGTGAAGAGAGCATATGCCTTTTCCTCCTCAGGAAGGTCACTGTATGGGGGGGCTTCCTCGGCACGGGTCACTGCCTTCTCTTCTGCTGGCTTTCCAAAGTCAGTGCCCTCTGGCCAGTTGGTGATGACCTCCACAATGCCTGGACGCTCGAGAGTCCCCATCCTAGCCCTCTGAGTTATCAGAGCCATCCACTTACTCCAAGTGGCATCTGTGGCATGGTGCGGAGTCGAACCCTTCCCTTTAAACATCCAAGTCAGGACTGGAAGCCTTGGAGCTAAAAGGAGTGGTGACTCCGTCCCAATCACCTCAGAGGCAGCTCTGACTCCCTCATAGGCAGCTAGGATTTCTTTCTCTGTGGGGGTATACTTGGTCTCTGAGCCTTTGTACGCCTTGCTCCAGAACCCGAGTGGGCGGCCTCTTGTCTCATCAGGAGCTTTCTGCCATAGGCTCCAGCTAGGATCATTCTCACCGGCTGCTGTGTAGAGAATGTTCTTAATCTCTGGGCCGGTTCGAACTGGTCCCAAGGCCATGGCATGGACCACCTCTCGTTTGATCTGGTCAAATGCCACCTGCTGCTCAGGTCCCCACTCAAAGTTATTCCTCTTTCTTGTTACGTCAAAGAGGGGTTTCACAATTTGACTGTACCCGGGAATGTGCATCTTCCAAAAGCCCACAAACCCCAGGAAGGATTGTGTCTCCTTCCGGTTAGTGGGTTCCACCATAGTGGCCACTTTATTCACCACATCCATAGGGATGTGGCGTCGGCCATCCTGCCATCGAACTCCCAGGAACTGGATCTCTCTGGCAGGCCCTTTCACTTTGCTTCTCTTAATGGCAAAACCTGCATCCAACAGGATATTAATGATCTTCTCACCCTTCTGGAAGACCTCCTCTGCTGTCTCACCCCATACAATGATGTCATCGATGTACTGCAAATGTTCCGGAGCTCCACCCTTCTCCAGTGCAGTCTGGATGATGCCATGGCAGATTGTAGGGCTGTGCTTCCACCCTTGAGGCAGTCTGTTCCAGTGGTACTGGACTCCTCTCCAGGTGAAGGCAAACTGTGGCCTACATTCTTCTGCAATGGGGATGGAGAAGAAAGCATTAGCAATGTCAATTGTGGCATACCATTTGGCCTCCTTTGTTTCCAGTTCATACTGCAGCTCCAACATATCAGGCACAGCTGCGCTGATTGGAGGAGTCACTTCGTTCAGGCCTCGGAAATCCACCGTGAGTCTCCACTCCCCTGTCTCCTTTCGCACTGGCCATATCGGGCTGTTGAAGGGCGAGTGGCTCTTGCTGATGACAAGCTGCTGCTCCAGGCGGCGAATCAGCTGCTGTATGGGTAGCAGGGAGTCTCTGTTGGTGCGGTATTGCCTGCGATGAACTACACGAGAAGCAATAGGTAACTTGACATCTTCCACCTTGTGGGTACCAACCACGGAAGGGTCATCTGACAAGCCAGGCATGATAGACAGCTGCTCTTTGTCTGCAGTCTCTACAGCTGCTATGCCAAAAGCCCACTTGTTCCCCTTGGGATCTTTAAAGTACCCTTCCCGGAGAAAGTCAATCCCCAGGATGCAAGGTGCATCAGGGCCAGTTACTATGGAGTGCTTCTCCCACACATTCCCGGTGAGGCTTATCTCAGCCTGCAGCACAGTCAACTCCTGAGACCCCCCTGTGACTCCTGCAATTGTAACAGTATCTGTCCCCCTGTGGCTGGAGGGGATCAGAGTGCATTGGGCACCGGTGTCTACCAACGCTCTGTACTTCTCGGCTTCAGAAGTGCCAGGCCATTTCACAAACACGTCCCAATATACTCTGTTATCCCTGGCCTCCGCCTGGCTGGAGACAGGGCACCTCTAATTCTGAGCAGTGTGACTGCATGAGGCACATGGACCTGAGTTACTGGCTTCACCACCCCTTGAGCGAGAGCGCTGCCTGCGGGACACTGGGGCAACCCCTCTTCTGGAGGAGTTATTCCCTGTGTTTGTCCCCTGCAGTTCCCTTACCCTGGCTGATAGAGCTGAGGTGGGCTGGCCATGCCATCTATCCATGTTTTCCCCATGGTCACACAGTGTTCTCCAGAGTGACCCCCTGTGTGTACCCTGTCTGCTCTGGGCTGGTCTCCTGCGGGGAGGAGGAGGAGCACGGCGGCGTGTGTTCCTTACAGCTGAGACTTGCACCCATTCTGAAGGTGAAGAGCAGTCATCCTCTGCCTTCTGCATTTCAGAGAAAGAGGCTTTCAGCTCGTTCATTTCTTGGGTGAGGGTCTCTACAGTGGCAATTAAGGTTTTCCTCGACAAACTGTCTTCAAACTGTCTTAGGTCATTCACAAACTCCCTGATTGTGGGAAGGTTGTTGGGGTCTCTGCCCAGCAGCAGTGCTCCCAATGTGGGGGCATATGTGGAAGGGGCACACTGAGTCAGTTTCTTTAAGAGGGCTGGCTTCATGCGGACATCATCAGGGTCCGAGGGCCTCTGGTCGGCTCCATAAATTATCTCTTGAACCGCCATTTGCCTCAGGTATGAGATACCCTGTTCCATATCTGTCCATCTAAGGGGATGGAAAATCATGTCATCCTTAGTCGGGTACCTGTACCTCACAGCTATCAGAAGCCTGGCCCAAAGTGAGTGGGTACCATCGAGCCTTCCCAGCTCCTTATCCACACCTCCATCCCTCGACAAGGATCCCAGCTGCTTCGCCTCCCTGTGATCTAGGTCCACTGTTTCTGCTCCTGCATCCCAGCATTTCAAAAGCCAGGCTAAAAGGGACTGTCCGTTTGCCCTTGCATACTCCTGCCTTATGTGCCTGATTTCCTTTCTGGGCGTGGAGCTGATAAGGATCACTCCATTATCAGGTCCATTTCCAGCTGGTTGCTGTTGCTGGGGGGTGCTGGTTCCCGAAGAGGTCCCTTGCCCTGGATCGGTATCTGCGGGAGGGTTTTGATTTGATCTTGCTGGCCGCGTCGTAATTGGTGCTAGGTGAAGGGGGCTGGGCTGAGGGGGCAGGGTCCGGGGGGCTGCCCTGGGCGGGACCGGAGGCGGAGTTCGGGGCGGAGCCGCGCTAGGGGCGGTCTGCCCTGTCGCCCATCCCCCGCAACTGCAGCTGGGGCAGTGAGGACCACCCCTCCCCCTAAGCACCCTAATGGCGGCGCCCACCCGATGTCCCCACGTGTTCCAGCTCGGAGCTACGTTGTAAATTCCCAAACCCGCATTTACACACAGTGAAATAACAGCTATCCAGTACCATTTCTCCCCCAAAATATCTGGAGCTTCTGTGCTCCAATGCATATACTCAGATTGATTCCATGTTCCAGAAACATTTCTAAACACAGTGATATTACTAACAGAATTCAGGAAATAGGCATAGACTCGGGCAGGCAAATGCTTAGAATATTCCCAGAGCATATCAATGACAATCCAGAAGACATGGTAACTTATAAACTTTAACAGCCAGCCCCACAACAGCCATGCAAATGCGTTAATGATTAAGACTTTCAGAATATCCATTTTTTAACTTCCAAATCTTCTCTGAAAGAATTCTTTCTACCTAGCCCCACGTTGAGACGCCAAATAAATTGTTTTGGGTTCAAATGCAGGTTCCCAGAGACTCTTATAAATTTGGTAGACCCAATGACAATTTATAGAATTTATAGAGTGCCCTCCCCTCCTCCCCCTCCTTTCCCCAAAAGACAGGGAGAGAGATAAAGGTAGGGACACCCCAATAAATCAATCTCACTCGATTTGGAAGTTAAAAAGGAAAAGTTTAACAATAACTTAGAAAAAGGGATTGGAGGTAGGGGAGTTTACAAAGGATAAGGAAGGGAAAACAGCAAAATACAAAACAGGGATGGATACAACCCGAGTAGTGTGATGGTGTCTCTGCCTCGTGGCTGGTATGCAGTATCAGTGTGTGTGTGTGCGGTCATGAACGCAGGTAGAGGAGAAACGAGCAAGAGTAAGAGGAAGAGACAGGAGAACTCCTGTCTTTTATACCACAGGAAGTGGGGGGAGTGGGCTAACCATCACCTGGAGTGTGGCCCACCCCTGAGGAGGGGCCAAGACCCCTAGGGTCAGGTTCAGGGTCACTCCCCCAGGAGTGTTAACCCTATACAATTGGCATAACTTTAAAACAACTTATGTAAGAAAGGTGTATTTTCCTTACATAAACTAAGGTTTCAGGCAAGACCATTGATTATCCACTCACAGACCTGTTCAGCAAAGCTAAATTGTGAAACCTTAACAGAGATGTCCTAATTAGTGACTTGCAGTAAAATGAAAAACTGGGTTAAAGCAGCATTTCAGAGAAAAATGGACCTTGTAAAGCTAAGTGGATATCAGGAAGAAGAGTTTATGAAAACCTATCTACTGCCATAATGATGTCAGGAAAAGAAAAAAAGTGTATCTAATTAAACTACCTTAGTGTGTGACCAGCTTTATTTTCCACCCCCTGCTAAGGAATCATGGGAAGTCGAGGATCATGTCAATCTTGTAACAAAATGCAACCAAATATCTCAAGAGGTACAACCGTTCCACACTACACATTGCTGAAAGAAGAAATCGTGAACTCAGCTCCTACATTACAATCATGCAGTTTGAAGGCAACACTGAAAAGCAAATCCTTGACTTTATTAAACACATAGCCACAGCTCTGACAAAGACTGGTTTGTAATGGTAGAGAACACTAAGGTCAATGGACATGTCAGAAAAACCAAAGGTACCAAAAGGCCAATACGATCTTATGTGACTGTATGAGACTAATGCGAAAGAACACAGCAATTCAAAGAAGATTGTTAGAAGCTGTGACAACAGCTAAACCACAGATCAGCAGGGCTAACAGTACCAACTGCAATCTTTGACAGAACACTGAAACTAAGAAATGATGGAAGCACATAACAGAAGTTCGTTCTACTCTGTTAGTTGTCTTACATAACTACTTTAAACTGATGCTTTCAAAGCTGTCTTGGAGAGATCAAGACTTTTCACTGCTGCTGAAGTGAGCAGTACAAAGTCTCACACTCCTTTTGTAATGTTCAAAAAATATAAGCTTTACTGGGATGTGAGGGGAAGAATCCTGAAAGTGAGACACTGACAGCTGGGCACTGTCAATTTTACAGCACTCTTCTGGAGCAAGGCTGTGCCCTTTCTCCTTCCAGTTTACCAAGTGTGTCTGCTCTACCCACCTAATTCTCAGCTGCAGTCTCACTGGTATACTGCATTTCCCCCTTCCAGTTCTGTAGGCTGTACTATTGCTTCTATCAGAGAAAAGTGTTTCAGTTGTTCTGCTGCGTCACATCTTCATAACACATTTGGCACAATGTCAGAGACCATTAGAAAACAGTCAAAACCCATATAACAGACAACACATCACATTAGGATTCATCATTTGCACATAGAAGATTTATTAAAACTGATTGCTAAGGGGTTGGCTCTAAACAGCATTTTGCAGCCATTAGTATTTTTCAGCTCTGACAGAATTTCCCCATCATTCTCCCCTGATCACACAGGAAGGCACCAAACAGCACAGTAGCTTTGCCAGGAGCTGTGCTACTTGCTGATGTCCTTAAAGCACTGATAAAGAAAATAATTAGGTAATGAAAGATTTCCTTTTTCAGGAAATAGCCTGAATAGTTCATAATGCAGAAACTGTCAACAGTTAATACTGATAAATACCATCACGTTCCTCTGCCTTCAAGAACTGCATTTTATCTTCTGCAAGTTATAATTCCTTATAATAAGTGTGCAGAAGAAAAGCTAACTCATGATTGAGGGACTTCCTTTGGGGGACGTTGTGGGGCATGTGATGTCTCAGCCAGCACAGGTTCTGGCGACAGTCATCCTCTCCCTATACCCGTTTCCTTCCCTGAGGTATGTTTGATCACAGCATCAGCTCTGCAGAACCAGCACTGAACACTCCTCCTCCTTCCAAACCTATTTCCAGGAAAAGATGTATTGCCCTCTGTGGTGGTTTGGCTGTTACCTGCCCCCCCACACTTTAGAAAGAACCCCAGCTAACTCAGCCGGACTCTGGGAATATAAATGAAGCTATTTATTTACAGCTAGCACAATATACAAGCAGATATTTACAGTATATACAGTTATAGACAGAAATATACAATGTAAAAACAACACAGAAACACAACTCCCCTCCCAGAAACCTGAGTCCCCAGGAGGGGCTCTCAACCACCCCTGCACCTCCCCCCTGTCCCTCTCAACCTTACCCCAGTACTAAGAAAGAAAAGAGGTTCAGCCAAGAGGTTAAGGAGCAAGGTTAGTGGCAGTGAGGTTAGGGAGATGTAGCTCAGTCTGAAGCCAGAAGCAGAGTGAGAAGATGGCGAAAAGTGTTATCTAATGTTTACTTTCTTGTTCTCATACCTCTCAGCGAGACTGTGAGGGAAGGAGACATAATCAATGTTTTCCTTTCATAGCCAATTATCTACTTTCTCTCACCAAAACATTCTAGCCTGCCTCAAACTAGCACACCCTCTCACCCTTATGCAAGACATATGCAAGACACGCACACACTCATGCATACCCGGTACTCAAGTGAGAGGAGTGCTTATTTCCATTGCTATGGAAACTGAGGCATTGAAAACCCCTCAGCATGTAAGACTGGTCCAGTTTCAGATTTGCAGTCTTTCTACTCACTCACAAAAAAAAAATTACAGTTTGGTTATGACAGGCCACACTAAAAGTGCTGAGCAGCCAGAGCCTGCATATGCAACACATTCACAAAACTTCTTACAAAGCAACTGGGCCAGTTCCTGCAGGGTTCCAAACACACACAGAGGTGCAAAACACTCTCTGAACACCTGCCCACATTGCCAAAGCACAGATAGCACACAGCACCATGAGCGTGAAGCCACTGAAATCACCCAAAACTAAGCAATTCAGTCCCTGGTACTTCAAAATAAAATTATGCACCCTCACCACACATGTGGTGAGCTTAGCAGCTGTTTCAAAACCACATCTTGCTGTGCTGCATGTCTGATCAACACTGAGTTGCTGGAGGGTGTCCAGAGAAGGGCAAACAAACCCTGTTGGAGGGTCTGGAGAACAAGTCTTAATGAGGAGTAGCTGAGGGAACTGGGATTGCTCAATCTGGAGAAAAGGAGCCTCAGGGGAGAACTCACTCTCTCCAACTATCTAAAGGGAGGTTGTATTGAGGTGGGGGCCAGACTCTTCTCCTCAGTATCAAGTGACAGAACAGGAAGGAAAGGCCCCAAATGGAGCCAGAGGAAGTTTAGATTGTATATTAGGAAAGATTTCTTTACTGAAAGGGTGGTCAGGTATCAGAACAAGTTGCCCAGGGAGGTGGTGGAATCACCATCCCTGGAGAGATTAAAAAATTATGTACATCTGGCATTTCAAGACATGGTTTAATGGCCATGGTGGTGCTTGGTTGATGGTTGGACTTGATGACTTTAGAGGGCTTTTCCAACTCAAATTATTTCATAATTATATGATTAAAATTTCCTCCAGAAAACGTCTATGAGTCTTATTTGGGCAGAAAAAAAATCAAAACTCAGCAGCTACCTGAATGTAACTTGTGAAGTCAGCTCCCAGAAATGCATCTGTTTATTGCCAGCTTTGTCAGTCTCTAGCAGGCGTAAAGCAAGAGAGTAAGAGGCACCAGAGTATTAAACAGAAAACTCATCATCACACTAAGAGGCAGATCAGTTGGGGTAGGGAATCCATACAGCCCAAGTGGTCCAGTGAGCAAGAAAATGAACGACGGCTGATTTCCAACTGCCAGCTCCTGACAACAGCTTGCTTGTCTGCATAGCTTCTCCAAGCCTCTTGAGATGATGGCTTACATAAAGTCTCTTTCACAGCAAGGGGCACACAGGAATAATTCAGAGCCTCTTGCTTCTTGGCTCAGACACTTTCTTTCATGTAACTAGTGGGAACACAATTTCTTTGCCATCTCTGTGTCCCTGTCAACTGCAACTGAAATAGGCCAAAGGAAGCTGAAGCCAGTAGAGTGCAGCAGGCAAGATGAGGCTTACACAAACACCATGCCATACAAAGTACTATATGGCATTCAAATCAACCTAAAATCATATTAATGACTAAAAGTCCAGCACAAGCCACAGAAAAGGCTAAGATAACGACACTTAGAAACATTTCACTAGAAAATACCTATTTGTTTTCTGCATAAGATGGATCTCTGAGCATGCTTGGGTTAGTATAAGGCCTTGAACCAAAAAGAAGACATTTGATCTCAGCCTGGGGAAGAGATGGCTTCGAGGAGATCTTGTAGTGCCTTTCCAGTATCTGAAGTATCTGAAGGGGGCTACAGGGAAGTTTGGGAGGGAGTATTTACAAGGTCTTGTAATGATAAGACAAGGAATAATGGGTTTAAATTGGAAGAGGGGAGATTTAAACTAGATGTTAGGAAGATGTTCTCTATAGTTCTTTATAGTGGGTGGTGAAACACTGGAACAGGTTGCCCAGGGAGGTTGTGGATGCTGCCTCCCTGAAGATGGTTGGATGAGGCCTTGAGTGACCTGTTCTAGCGGGAGGTGTCCCTGCCTATGGGCGGGAGTTGGAACTAGATGATCTTTGAGGTCCTTTCTGACCCAAACCATTCTATGATTCTAAGACCAAAAGATGAAGACGTGCTTGCATTTTATTTTTTCCTTGATAAAAAGGTCCTTTACACACACCAAATGGGAAATCTCTGGTAAGTTATTTGTAAATCATTTGATTGATGGGCTATAACAAACTAAGTGTTTGCTTTGGTTTGTTTTTTAAAGAAGTTGGTCAGTTAGAAGCTTTCAACAGTGTCTTTTCAGTCAAATCTTAACACAGAAAAAACTGGAGTGAGCCAGACAAAGGTCAAATGCAAGATGTTCAGTCTCATCAAAAAAAAACCTCAAACCTCTGCTACTTCAGAAGGTGACCTGTGACCTTTGAGTGGGAAATGGTATCAGGCGCAAGTCTCACTAAAAGCACTTCTTAAGATTCTGCAGTTTGGAAACTCCTCAACAAGTTTCACCATTGATGCAGAACAGAAAACTTGTGACTCACAGGATTGCAGTACTGTAAACGCTGGATACCAGTCAGGCTTAAGCCTGCAAAGAACAAACCAAGTTCAACAGTAACCAGCCCTCCAGCTTTGCCAGTTCCTGTGAACAATAAAATCCAAAGTCCTGTTGGTTAAAGGTCGCTAAAGTGTTATGTGCTAGAAATTAAAGCAACCAATGCAAGCAGGAAAGAAACCCATCACTGGAGACTAAAAAACTAAAAAAAGAGAATTGAATATTGTCAGTTTGTGATTGTTATTCTTTTGTGTTTGATGATATCTGAAGCATAACCTTCAGCCAAGATAGAAGCAGAAATTTCATCGTTCCTGTTGGGTGATCACATCAGGTAAGTATTTGCACAAACAAAGGTTATCTTTTCGTGTCCTTCTGTAAACAGAACCACTGATAAGGCTTTGCTTTTTGCTTTTGGACAAAGTCTGTAGTCATGGTGCTTCATTAGTGCTAAGTAATTGCTTTGCATTTAAAGCTTGTTTATCACCAGTGTAGGAAATTTTTCTCCAATGGGTTAAATACCTTGACAGCTCTCCTAAAGCTGTAACCAATTAATCTTCCCAAGCCTGACACTATAACTGAAGTACAAACGTAATAAGCAGAGGGAACTCTTCTTTTCACAACACAATCAAAAGAAATCAAGTTAGCTGGCAGATGGGCACAACCAAGTTTCTTTTGTACCAAAAAGCTTGTTGAAACCTAGGATGGGAGAAGGGGGAGGGAAAGCTGGCACTATGATTTCATGTGCCAGTCAGAAGTGTCTTGTTTGACTAGGATGAGAATTCTATGGCTGAACTCTGACTCATGGGAGATGCAGATGCACCAGTCTAGCACACAGCCACATTCATAAGTCCTCTCCACCCCCTTGCAGGAAGCTGCTACACCCACAGCTGGCACAGCACCACAGGTACCAAGTTCATCTCCTCAGCCAGCATAGTTCATACCCTGGCACTGCAACTTATGTCATTGCCAATTTACTTGCAAGCTACTGCACCATGCCACAAACTAAAGTGGCTGACAGACAAACATATGCTGATTACCACTGTTTCCATATGTTTTGCACCCTACACAAAGGGCAAGGGGACCTCTGGAAGTCCCTACAGTATGCAACACTGACACTGTGGTGGTGTGGATAGCACATGGGCAGGAACTGTGTGCACTCTTATCTCACTGACAGGAGTTCAAATTTTAGTTCTTATTTGATTTAAAAAGTATGGTGAATAGCCAGTAATCCCAAACACATGCGGCACAGTAAACTCTTGCTTGGTTTTCTCTTGCAAACCAAAATAGCTTAGATCCCTTAATTAACCTGAAATAAGCTATTTGGGACATGGCTTAGTGGTCATGGTAGTGCTGGGTTGACAGTTGGACATGATGATCATAGAGATCTTTTCCAATCTTAATTATTCTAGGATTTTCCCTCCTTCAGGGTCTCAACTGGATCCTCCCAGAACATTCAGATATCCTCCTTGAATGAGTTTCTTTCTCACTTTCCAATCACTTATGCAACACGTTTTCTCCTTCTGTCAGTCTTGCTCTTAAATCAGAACTCCAACTGCTATGAAACCACATCTTTCTGTTCCCTTCCTGCTCAAACTTCCTTTTTGTAGTCTATTGCTCTCACAAGTTGTGTCTTTGTTCTCCTGCTTTGGTACTTTTCACTATTCAAACACCCATTGCAAAGAAAATGGAGAGAAAGTCTCCTTTGACAGTCTGGACATGACTTAATGACCTTCTGTTGTCCTTGGTCAGAAAGACGACATAGCCCCAGCTTCACATATGTGTGGTATTTGGTGCTGTAGTGATTACATAAGATCAGTCAGGATTCCTGTGATGTGTTTAGACAGGTTCCCCAACTGCCACACAAATATTTTGAAAGTAATCTACTCCTGTGTCAGAAGTGATATGTCTAAGGCCTCACTGTAGCAAGTGACAAGAGTCTATTGTTCAGCATAACTGAATTTGGGCTAATTTCGCATCATGCTGACGGACTGGCAGGCTCAGCCAGGACCACACATCTGTAGCACTGGAGGTGCACCTTTAAGCTTCTGCCACGGCAGCAAGCTCTACTTTAGTCTTCCCGTAAGACACCAAATAATGTGTCCAGCACTGGAGCTGTGCTATGGTAAAACTGATATATTGTTCTGGAGCTGATAAGACATCCACGCAAGCAAGGCAACCAAAACAAGCGAGAACTTGTTGAGTAAGGACACTTGAGGCAAATTATGTATGTTGCAATACTGAGGTGACAAACACAGCAAACTAGGCATACATAACAAAATCCCTTGTAAAATAGGGAGCTTAGCAACAGGCTCGGAGTCTCTGCTGGCTAATCTCAGAGGAACGTTGCTGGTATGTGCTGGTGGAGGGCCTTATGTCTTCTCTCAGTCAAATCTCAGGTCCTTTATTGTTTTCCCTTGCAAATATAAAAAGAGCTTAGAATCCAGTGGAGTAATAGGTGAGAACAAATCATTCTAACTGATGAAGGCCACTTTTATTGTGAGCCTTCTAGCTACTTTTAGAATTTCTCCTGCATTGTTTCCTTTCTTCCTTTAGGTCTTCCTTCCCAATTAATCACTCGTTTCTTCAAAGTTCATAATGTGGTTTGGACTGGGGCTCTATGCTGGATGCCAGACTTCAAAGCTCCCAAAGCACCTATCTGTGCACACCAGGCATTATAAGTAACAACCTTACATTTAAGCCAACTGAATCCTGAGCTAACCTGGTTTACAGCCATCTGGAATTCTTCAGGAAAAGTAACTTGTAAGCACTGTAAACAGTTCTGTCGTCCCAGAGGACACGAAGAGTTTCCAACTTCATTGTCATCTTCACTTTGTGATCTGGGTTCAAGGGCGAGGTATAGATTTAAAGAAGATGATAATGCAAATAGTATTAATAAAAGAAACCTCAGAGTGATCTGCTTTTCCCTAATAAGGCAGGCTCTATCAGTGTCCCACAAGCAGCAAGGTGCCAATACAATTAATCAGTCTGTTTTGAGTTCTCCCTAGACAGCAATAGTAACAGTTTGTTTCAGTCTGTTTATATGGGTCTGACAGATCTTCAAGATGCTACGTTCACTTCCCAGTGATTAATAGCCATTCTAATACTAAGGTGAAGACCAAGCAGAAGAAAAAATATTTTCAGAGCAGGGCAGATAACTGGATCCTGTCCCTGAGCCTTTCATTTCTAACTGGGAAACAGTACTAAATTTAGGAATGCTGTCTCACTGTACTGTTTAAACTCCTCCTTTTCTTGCCCATGTGATGAGCCAAATGGAAATGTAAATCGTGTTTTCCTTTACTGTTCTGCTGTGCTCTATAAAGCCATCATGTCCATAGTGACTGCCAGCACACTCTAACACTACATGCAGGCAGCAATGCCAGTTTGGAGCAGCAAAGGACTCCTTCTGGGACATGGACTTTTCTTCCTTTCCATCTCTTAGTGAAGATCCAAGGGACCAAAACTGAGCACCAAACCCATCTCAACAAGAGATTTCACAGCCGAAAAAGGAGCTGAACTCTAAGGTGTCTTTTACAGCACATTGAAGAAGTCTTACCAAACTGCGGACACTTCCATAGTACCTTCCTTTTGCTGCTGTGCTAGTTTGAAGCAAGCTGGGATGTTTCGGTAAAAGCACTAGATAATGGGCAGTGAAATGAAAAACAATTGTGTCTCTTCGCTCACAGTCACGCTGAGAACTCTGGGAAGAAGAAGTAAAACATTCCCCATTTTTGTTTTTCATTCTGCCTTTGCCTTCAGACCTGGTCACATCTCATTAACATTGCTCCTAGTAACCTTGCTCCCTAACCTCTTGGCTGAACCTCTCTTCTTCCTGAGAACTGGGGTAAGGTTGAGAGGGGCAAGGGGAGGTGTTGGGGTGGTTAGAGAGCCCCTCCTGGGGACTCAGGTTTCTGGGAGGGGAGTTGTGCTTCTGTATTGTTTATCCTTTGTATATTTCTGTATATAACTGTATATACTGTAAATAGCTGCTTGTATATTGTGCTAGCTGTAAATGAATAGCTTCATTTATATTCCCAGAGGCTGTCTGAGTTAGCTGGGGCAATTCCAAAAGTGTGGGGGGGCGGGTAAGAGCCCAAACCATCACAGCTGGCATCCTCCTCTCTACCAGAGAGCTTTAATCTGAGACACTGTGAAGGAAACCTTAAATAAGAAAAAGGCACATTGAGAGTAGTTCCAAGTTTCCCCTTCTGCCACACTGGATGTATCATTTTGATATGGGGAGTTTTTTCTCTCTTCTCCCCATCTCACACTACTCTGCTTATTTTTGCCCATCCTCCCTCCTCTGCATTTCCTCAGCATTTCCCATCTCTCCTTTTTTTTTGAGGTAGGTTTCTGGGGTCCCATCTTGTCCTGGCTTCTTCTTAATTTTTAATTTTCTGAAACCTCTGAAAGCTCTGAACCTCCTTCTGACTTTCCCTCATCCCTCTGTCTCTAGCCTGTTGATTTCTCTGCTTAGGCCTCTTTTAGTCCCTCTTCTTTCACTCTCTCACCAAGGTCCATTCCTCTTTTCTTCAGCATTAATCAGAACAAATACTTTCTTATGTTACACTTTTTTCCTGAATAGCCCTTACTCTTCATTCACTCCAGTTGCAGTTAAAGATGACAGCACAAGGAAGTTACAGTTGAATAGCAAAACAGGTCTGCAAGATTTGGAATACTACCTACACACTATCTAGAATAAAAGAAAAACAATCCTAATTTTAAAAATCCTGTAAGATGCCCTACCAAATAACAGGGACTGAGCTGTAAGACACAAACACATATTAACACATGGTGAATCTGACAGAACAAGTCAGGAGTGCCTTCCAGAAATCTGTTGCCACATCCTTCTCTTAGTTGTTCTAGGTAGTTCATCAAAACAATGACATGGTTTACATACAAACTGCAGACCACCTCACTTTTTACCTGAGATGATGACACAAGTGCAGCCTTCTCTCCATCCCAGAGAATTCAAGTCACCCATCCCTAAAACACCATGCTTAAAATATCATCACTAATGTCATCTGCTTTCTTGCCTTTGGCAGCTCCTAATTCCAAAGCAGTTATTCTCCTATTCGGAGTTTTGCTTCACTTACCAATGCCTACAGATACATTTACCATCACGTCAGCTGCATGCATGTACAACCACTCAGCTCACTGAATGGCATGGGCAGAGAGATCTCCCCATCTCTTTTGGAGATCCATGATGAAAGTAATTATTTTTTCTTTTTAAGGTCAGAGGTATGGTTTGGTGGTTTTAACAGGATTTTTCATTTTTCCCTGTTAGAAAAATGCAGCAGCAGCTGAATGGATTCAGACACAGCACTTGCAAAATGAAGTTCACTGTTTATAAAACTACTGTTTTCTCCATAGAGAACTCCATGTGAAACACCATCTGTGTTGTGATCAAGTGTTTTCTGACAAATAAAACAGTTGGCACAGCCATGTCATGGCTGAACAAGAGCACAGAATTCTCTGGTGTCACATAAATCCTATGCTGGGTCAGGTTCCTGGGGACTGCATCCAGCTTCTGCCTTTAAGTGAGATCCTATAGCAGAAGAGGACAAAAATGTTGAACAGGTGGTTGATTATGGCCTCTCTCATGCTTTGCTGTACTGTGAGGTGTTTCAAAGTTCCCAACTGTGCCTACTACACTGCAATAAAAAAAGAGAGATGTTGAGATACTGGAACGTGTCCAGACAAGAGCGACAAAGCTGGTGAGGGGCCTGGAGCACAAGCCCTATGAGGAGAGGCTGAGGGAGCTGAGGAGGCTCAGGGGTGATCTCATTGCTGTCTACAACTACATGAAGGGAGGTTGTAGCCAGGTGGGGGTTGGTCTCTTCTCCCAGGCAACCAGCAACAGAACAAGGGGACACAGTCTCAAGTTGTGCTGGGGGAGGTCTAGGCTGGATGTTAGGAGGAAGTTCTTCACAGAGATGTGAAGAACTTCTTCACAGAGTGATTTGCTATTGGAGTGGGATGCCGAGGGAGGTGGTGGAGTTGCCATCCCTGCAAGTGTTCAAGAAAAGACTGGATGGGGCACTTAGTGCCATGGTCTAGTTGACTGGACAGGGATGGGTGATAGATTGGACTGGATTATCTTGGAAGTCTCTTCCAACCTGGTTGATGCTATTATTCTATGAATGCCACGGAAGAGTGAGTGAGGTATCACATCTGACTGAAAACACCCATGCACAGCCAGGATGTCGGAGTAGTAAACAATGCACACCCTGATGTGTGACCCCAGGGTAACAGTTATCAAGAACAACTTCAGATATTCAGACCCCACAGAACTACTTTCTTGTACCAGAAAACCCTGCTGCCCAACAAAGTACAATATCTTTCTAAATGAGTAACATCTTGAGAACTAGATTGTGAAAGAAAAAAATCAAAGGACAAAAGCAGCATGACAAGGAAGATACATCCTCATGTTGTATGTTTGTAGCTCTTACCTTCTGCGCAGATCTTCAGCCACTGCTGCTCTGCAGCTGAACAAATAAGCTCGTAGAGACTTCAGCTGCTGTCTCAGGCGCACAACAGTTGCCAGAGGTTCAGCATGCTTGTACAACATGGGATTTTCCTGCTGGATATCAATCAATGGCTCCTCGTAAACGTATTCCAAGAACTCTTTGGCTTGCTTTGATACCTGAAAAATAAAGCAACCAGTTTAGATAGGTCTTCCTCCCCACTCTTTCAACGTAGATCTTCTCTGTGATCAGTCACCTTTTCTCTGCATCTGAAAACCACTTTGCTATCAATCACAGAAGAAGACAGAGCTAAGAGAGATTCAACCATCTCTTCTTATAGCCAAGTCAAACTTCATTAAGACCTGAGTCTACAAGATAATAGCTTATTTACACAAACTACAGTAATATTTGCAGCCAGACATGTTATCACTGCAGAGTAAGTTACTAGATTGTTCTTCAGGACTAAAACCTGATTACCAAGTTTCTTCTCTGTTAATATTGTTTTGTTTGTTCACTGCTTTCCTTCTGGCAACAAGCAAATGATTAAGGAAGTGCCAGAGAAGAACGTTACAAAGGGAAACATATGTGCTGCAAATCCAATCATACTGTGCTATCCCAGGGTATACAATTCCATTGTAAAGTACTTTTCCCATTTGTTTCAAGCTCAGCCAGTATGGTTAAAGTTATGTAAAAACAAAATAATCAGAAGCTCATCTATTAAGTTGTTATTTTAAAAAATGCTGATAAAGTTGGATTTTATTGGTATTTTTCACTCCCAGTGTTTCATCTGAAGGAAATTTTGCTCATGCCTTTTTCATGATAGTGTTCTGCACTGTCTCCATCTGCAAAGAGCTACTGTAATCTTGATAAATTAATGAAACTCCTGCCCTCACTAGAAAAGATACTCCTGTTTCTGAGGTAAGAAGGCAAAAATCCCTCTCATTCCTTATTTCTGCATTTTATCACAGCTGGAAAAGAGAAGATGGGATTATCTGAAATGAGCTGCAAATCACTTCAAACTGTGCTACAGAAATACTATTTGTTCCACAATTCAATTAGTCTTCCTGGACCTTTAAATCACTGTTTATACTGGGTCCAGGGAGGGATGACTTAGGCTAACAAAAGTAGAAAAGGCCTACCATAGTCTTTTGAGATTTGAGATATTATTTCCAATCTGGTGCTTTATGGCAGGAAGCAGGTAAAAGCAATATTCAACATTATAAATGGCACCACTTCCAAAACCAGTACAAGTTAGTAGCTACAGGAGTCACTGGCTACTTAGAGGGAATGTTAGCCCCAAATGTAACCTTTTCACATTGCACAATACAAGTAAAAGCAATAATGCTAAGGCCAGCTTTTCTGCTAATCCCTACACAGGTAACACAATATATCATTTCAAACATAGCAGACCATAACTCCATAGGTTTCCCAAGCCCTGAAGCTGTACTGAGTATCTCACCTATTTGTACTAAACATCCCACTAATTTAATACTCTTTTTAATGCACATACAAGGAATTGTGCTGTCTGAATGGAAGCTCAAATAACATGATGTGTAAGGAGCAGCACAAACAACTTGGATTTTTGTAGAACAAAACTCTACAAATCTCAGATGTCAAGCACTAGAAATGTTGATGTTTTATTAGACATGCTAACTGCAGTGCACAAAAGAGTCTGCTGTTAAATAACCTGGTTTTACAATCGTTAAGCTATTTGGTTGTAATATCTCAGCAATCCACTGACAACTGCACTATCTATAGTAAATATTTTTCCTCTCCCACAAATGGCAAATTCAGCCACATATTCAGTGATTCCCTAGGAGGGACAGGAATTTTTGGCACAGCAATCAGTGCCTTCCACCAGGAGGACATAGTGCCTAATGATGTCTTTGTAGTCTTACTTCTGTGCTTTAAATCCCTGCTGAAGTGATGGGCTCCTCATCCATCCACCCAGCCCTCTGGGGAACCAAAGGGCAATCACTGAGTACTACACCTCCACCTGGGCACACTTGCAACCCTCTGTGGTTCAATCCCTCTGAGGCTGCAACATTAAGACTAAGGAAACAAAAAAATGCCAGAATTGAGGTCACCTGAGTGACTGCAATATATGTGCATTACAGTGACAAAGCATTACTGTGTGGCTCTGCTGCTGCATGGCCTGAATGCAGTCTTTGATGGGAAAAAAGCAGAGCAAACCTTTCTCTCTCCTTACTAATACAATGTACCTGTGGAGTGGTTATCACAGGAAAAGTAGCTTTGCACAGCATCACTGTCTGACAAGCAGGTGTCTGGTTCAGCCTGTGAACAGACACACAGGTCACGCAAAACACCTTGACACAGGCACACAGGTCACATAAAACAGTAACTCACACTGTCAACCACAGCAAAGTTAGAAGCTGAAATGCAATCTTATAACAGGAAGGGTCAGGCAGTCATAAAAGGTCAGCTTGCTACAAGACAACATTCTACTACTCACAGTCCCCTGATTTTACTGGGCACACCAGACAATCCTATTAAATGAGCCAGAAGGTGTGAGAAGATGCAAAGTGCAACAGGAATCTTGCTTCAAATGTCATAAAAGGATGGGTATCAACAATTCCAGATCTTTCTTTCTAGAGGCTGCAAACTTACAGTTCAGAATTCAATTTACCAGAAGCCAGCCTTCCTTTAAGCCTTTTGGCACATGCAGTCCATTTCCTGCTGTGTTTATCTGATATTTTGCTCAGGCTGGAAGTACTCTGAACCAAACTGTAATACTGATTTTTGCATACAAACAGAGAAATCAGCTGGCCAATGTAAAAGGAAGAAAGGACCTTGACAAGATAGCTTCTTTTCTGTTCCCTTCACAGAAACATGTGAAAAACACAAATATGAAAACAGTAGAGACAGGGGAAAAAGTGAACCCAGGACCAGATTTGGCCAATATACTTAGATCACAATACAGCAATGAAAAAAGCTATGCTCAGATATCTAGAAATAAGTGAAACATTAAAAAAAACATGCCCAATTACACTGTATTATCAGAAAAGCTCATGTGCTTGAATACTTATTGGTGCTTGCTTTGCCAGAGATACATAGGACAGACCACAGAAACCCCTGCAGAGGTGGGGACAAGATGGCAGTGGGAAGGAGTGCAAGTTTTCAAACTCTTCATTCACTTTGCTTCCATCTGATGGATTGTCAGGCACATTTCAGATGATGTGAAACAGAAGCTTTTGAAGACTGAAGCCCTGTTTCAGTTATGACCATCTAATGTAGTATGTGCTTACTTCCTGCATGACCCTCTCTGTAGTACTCCTTCCCTCCCTGCCTTAGTGTCTGCTCTAGTTACTGGGGATGCTGTTGTGTTTTCCTAGCTAAGGGATGGTGTTCCTTTCTTAAATCCACCTCTTTGAGCACTTTGGCATAAAGCATCCACACAGAATTTTCTTGTTCTCCCATGCCACGTCATAGCTGTTCTGCCTGTCTACAAAAACTGCAGATTGATAATTTCTCACTATTATACTAAGATAACAGTAGATTAAATTTCAATGAATGCTCAAGCTTGAAAATCCTATTTCCTTTTGTGCCTTAGCTGCCTCTGCCAAGACCACAAGAAACAGGACACAGAGCAGAGTTTTAACCCTTAAGGTTTAGAAGACAAACCAGGGGTTTTTTTTGGTAGCATTAATAACACCTTGAATATGAGGTCTTTGCTTTACCATCTGCTTGCCCAACATCAGGGTTATCTATACTACCATGGGCTAGAAAGTTTAGTCCTCGATAAAAGCATCCAAAGAAACAACTCTTATACCTTATTCCTAGATTCTAGGAAAGGGAGGGGTTTTGTCTCCACAAGTAGAAGCTTGGTAGCTCTGAAGAATCTTGAATTTCATGGTGCAAGACTATCATTACCTTGATGGCAGGCTCTGGCTACTTTTTAATAATCTTCCCATCTGACAGATTTTCATCTTCAAGAAAGATATTTTTCCTCTAATAGGGCATTTACTGGTTATTTTTTTCCTTTTCAAATAGCCCATAATAATAATAATATTCGCAGACATAAAACATCAAACAGCCTCACCTAACAGTGTCTGCCAGGTATGAAGCTCTAGCATGGTCTGGATTCCTTATGAGTTTGTTATCATTTCAGCAAATGCTCCCCGAGATAGCAAAACAACACTGCTGCATAATGCTTTGAGGCATGTAATCAGTTGCCTCTGGCTCTAGCAACCAGCCACCAAGGCAGCAGCCAATGTCAGATTACAGAAGTTTTAGAAAAGCAGCTTGTCTGTCAGGTGAACAACTGTGGAATTTTCTCTTTATGTTACTTTCGTCTGGATTGTGCAAACAACTGCAGTGTTCTTCCTACGTCCTCCAAATGTTCATGCCAAGAGATCAGACACGCTGGGCCTTACAAACACCATGTTTCTGTATGACAGTTTCCTGTGGGCACGTCCACAATTTAGCATCCACCACCAAGCAGTGCCCTAGAGCTCATGAGAAGGTTACTTCTCGACAGCCAAATAACTGCAAAGATTTGGGCTATAGGAGAGGTTCCAGTGTTCCATCCCTCACTGTCTCGTGAACATTTAGACAGGCAATGATGGAAAAGATGCTATCAAAAAAAGAAGAGCATGGCTGCTTCTGTGGAGGAAGGCCTTAGGCCTGGGTAAGGAAGCTGTGATGAAGACATGTCTTGTTGAGGCAGCATGGCTCATTCTGGCAAGAGGGACAAAGTTGGCAGTAGTAGCAGTCAGTGGCTGTAACCTTTGCCCGGTTGCAACACCTGTAATTCCGTCAAAACCGCAGTCCACTTCACTGGCTACCAAGCCAACCTGCAGGGAGATTACCTTGTATTTGGAAGTGTCCCAGTTATGAACCAGCCGTGCAGGGATGAGGAAGCTGTCATCAACGTGGCAGGTGCTGCAATAATACCATCCACTGTAGCTACACACCTTGGCTTTCCCGTTGGACAAGCCTATGGAGCGCTGACAGCCTGCAAAAGTGAGGGGAGAAAAAGTCTAGGTTTGCACATCATGCCAGAGGTACACACTCAGGATGCAGTAAGAAAATCAGTAATTACTTCCCTATTTGACACCCTTTAAAAAATGTAGCTATTTTACCAATCAGCCACTTCTTGTTCCCTAGAAACAGAGGAATAAATATCAGCATTCTTGGACTAGTGTTGAACAAACATGCACTCACCTGGGCACCTATGACAAAATGCTCAGAAAGCAGTCAAAGGATACTTATTACTTCTTAAAAAACAAAGGCAAAAGGCCAACTATGAGACACTGGACATTTAAAAGTCATGACCATCTGTAACTATGACCAGAAGCTTAGACATGAGCACCAGACTACAGTGGTACTGTACTCTTCCTCCAAATAGCTTCCATTTTCCCCACAACAGAGTAAGCCAGCATTGGCTGCCCGGTGGAGCACAAACCAGCGCCTGCTGTCAGTCAGAAGGGATACTGACTTAGCAGGCAGAATTTGGCCACAGAATTAGCACAGCCAAGGCAAACCACTGGCAGACAATGAATAACTGTGAGAAGCAGCCACCCTGAGAACAAGTAGGCCTTGTCTAGGAGAAGCAACACAGCTCAGTTTTCTACAGCGTTGCTTATGGTTGGATTACTCTCTATCTTACAAGGTCTGAAGTCTGTGTGACACATTTTTACAGCTGGATCCCTTGCCTTTTCCTATGCTGTCTTTTGTGGAGTCCTCAGAGTAAACAAGCATATACAAAAGTTGCTGCTTTAGTTGGAAAGAAGAAATACAGAGAGCTCTCCTTTAACTGACCATCTGTTTCCACAAAATACATAGAAACCCACTGTATTTGACACCTCTGTCTTTCAACTATGGTTAAATCAAGCCAACAGGCTCAAATAATATGAGAGTGGAGAGCTGAAGACGCACAGCCACATTAAACAATCTGCTCAGGAAGTAAGTGTAAAAGTGTTTGAATAAGATACAGTGAGTTGCCTCTGGCTGTTATGAACACCTCTTTGACACGACACACATGATGATATTTCTGCTTTTCCTTCAAATGCTAGTATCCCCACATGACATATACGTCTAGAGACACAACAAGCACCAGAGTGCACCCCACTTTTGCACATGCTTGCTCAGATGGTCTCTGCTGGAGCTCATTAGTAACGATGATTAGCAGAATCCTTGCACATCACTTTAACAGCAAAAGTGTTAGTTAAATAGAGTATTTCAGGCAGAAGTCAACTGATCGACTGCTTTTTTAAGTATAAATGACTGTGTTTAGTACACTCACGTAATTTCTCCTACTGAAGGCATCTTTATTTTCTCCAGCACAAGCTATCCTGATTTGACAAAAGATTGCAGCTCAACTAGGTATAAATTGATCTCCTTCTACCCATCAGATGATGCTATCACATTCCTTTTGCTTTAATCAAAATAATCAGAATAACCTGATCAAGACAATTAATTCACTTCCTCCTCTTCCATTCTCTGCAATACACACTATCAAATGCATCAGTGTGGGACATAACATCTCACTATCTCTCTCCTCCACTTTTTTTAAATGAGGATGTGAAATTTCTTGGAAAAGGCAAATATATAAACAGTTCAGCTGATGAAAGAGATACCTATGCTAACACCTCTTCCTTTACCACTCATAAGACCAGAGCATAGGTATAAACATATACCTCTAGTATAACAACATACATATTGCAAAATGATGACCTCATCTTAGCTAACAATCAAACAGAAAACTCATAAGAGTTTACAGTCATAATATTTAATTGTAAAATCATTTTTTGTATGACAAAAATAGCAGAACTTTTTTCAAAGCAGTATTTTTAGGGCAGAAAGGATGAAGTCATGCCTTTTATAAGGATAAAGCAAATTGAAGTAAACCATCTCCAAAAAAAAAAGTCAACCCGACTGTGGCTTGGGATCAGAATTTAGAATCCAGCAACTTCCTATTTTTCTCAGTGCAAAGCATACATTTTCCTGCCTTGTCTTGCCTTACCTTGCCTTTCCCTTCCCTTGCTTTTATTTTAAAAAGCAGTTTCCTGACCAATCACCTAAAAGAATTTCCATGCAGTCCTGCTTCATTGTGCTGTTATGGGTGAAGCCAGTAGGCATACCTGGTAGTGAGCTCAGTACCAGTGCTCTGTATTACATACAGCACTATTCTTTCAATGTTAAAAATGCATTCATTCATAAAAGTGAAGGTTTGCAACACCTAACAGATGAAATAACCAGTCCTGTTCACCTGACTAGTAGCCCAGGAGGACACATGCAGGAGGTACTCACAGTGTTGCTATGGAGCCCATGTTTTAAAAAGCACAACAGAGGTAAATCCTGCCCCTCCATAAAGGAAACAGAAGTATGCCCACTCCTCTCCTCATATATCAAGATGAAGGAGTTTATCAGAGCATCCCTCCGCCTTTCCCAAGCTAAATGGAAAGGGCTCAGAGAAAGGATGTTTGTGTTAGCTGTACCTCAGTACAGCATGTTCTTCTGTGCCAGTCTTGCTGAACTTCCTATCACTGAAAATCACTGCAGCATCTGTGTTCTTACCTCAACTGGCTCCAGCTTGAGTATTCATTACATAGAGTTATCACCTCTCACACCGGATGAAACAGAGACTGTTTAACGACATGCAGTGCTTTCTAGCTCAGTGTGTTTGGACCAGCTGAGGAAGTAGCAGTGGAAAAGCTGTGTAGAATGACACTGAAGTTTCAAAGCTGCCACTGAAACTTTTATAAACATTTCCCACTAGCCACACTTACCAGTCTGGGGGATGAGGACTGGTGGATGCATCACACTGATTTCACCTCACAGTCATTGCACACTTCCTGCCACCCTACCAGCTGCTAGTTTGTCTTAGTGCCCCAACTTCTACACACAGGGCTTAAGTCAAGAATAAGGTAAACTTTGAATTGTCATCACTCTAAATGACAACATTTGCAGCTGAGAAGCCACCATGTTAAGGCTTAATGTCTTGCAACTTCCCAGAGCCAGAAACTCATTTCAGTTCAAGAGATAGTTGCCTCAGCAGAGGAATAACAAAGCACAGAAGTGCTTGGAGGGCTTTCCTCCTCCTCCTCCATATGTCCAACCCATAAGAACTGAAGGTTTCTCAGATGGGAAGGAAAAGACAAGGTGGAACAAGTTCCTAAGTTACTAGCTTGCATTGTTTCCTCTCTTATTTTTCTCTGAGCCCACACTTGTTTCCTTTTCTCAGAAACATATTTTTTACACAGAGTATTCTTGTTCCTCTTCATATCTTCAGGTAAATTATATTCTGAAAAGCTATACAAAAGTTGCAAGGTTGGGATATTTTAGATAAGATTATGGCACTGGCACCTACTTTACATTTTCCCTTACCCTACAAGCTTTGCTGTTTGAAAATCACCATCTTTTCCATTCCTATCTGTTGTGATTCATAATGATGGCTATTTCTACAATCCTTTCAAATCAAGTTATCAAAGCACTGATTTTCTTTGATGTTATGCAGTTCAAAGTGATGTAGTGTGACAAACATATTTCTGTGGCACAGACCACTTACGTTACTTTGTTTTTTTAAGATAGAAAAAAATAGATCAAGAGAGAGAGAAAGAAGAGGAGAAAAGAATAGCTTCTGGCTTAATGCCCTTGGGAATTCTGCACCTGGACATTCAGGTGCATAAACTTGCCATTCTGTTTACCAGAAGCAAAGCTAGTAGGCTCTCTCACCTATTCCCAATGCTCACACACAATAGCATCCATGTAACATCTACACAAAGGTCTAGTAAACTCTGAGCCTAGAGCAAGGAGAGTATTATCCCAATTCATCCCTACCTAAAGGATGTTATAGAGCAAACTACAGAAAGAAGAAGCATAGCTACAAGTATACCATTAGCAAAGTGAGAGAAGGAGTAATCCCAAACCTTTCATCACAGAAAATACAACAAAACAGCCTTGGAAATCAAGCAAAGAAAAGAGAGGTTAGAAAAAAACAGTAGCCAGAAAGTGCTGCTGGGCACAGATGAACCTTTCTGAACATGACGTCTGTCAGCAGAGAAAAGTAACAACATCAGGATGCTCATCTCCAAGTGTTAAGACTTTGGGAAGAAAGAAGTGCAGGAAGATGAGGTTAGAAAGTCATAACAAGTCTCTCTCCTTGACTTAAGGTGGTAGTGAGGACAGTATGGAGGAGGAATCCAAGACACCTGAATATAGTCCCTCTTCTGCAAAGCACGGAAAATACCATTTCTGCCACTTCCAGGGTGTTGCCTATTCTTACAGCAGAGGAAGACACACACACAACTATTCTTTTTATCCAGACGCTTTTTTATCTTTTAACAAGAAAGACTGAAGTAGCTCCACAGTGAAACAGAGAAAGCAGACCAGCTAGAATGGAGTACACAACTGTGTTCCTCATTCAACATCAGGAAAAAGCAACTCCTTTGTGATGGTGTACCGTAATTTAAATCTGTGACAGATTAGCTAAGAAGCTAATTCGTTTAGAAGCAACATACAATATGAAGAAAAGAAAATGATCCATAGACTTCAAAAGGCTTTTAGCTTGATAGAGCTGTAAAGCAGACTAAGCAGAAGGAGCAAAGCAACGAATTTTCAGTGCTAGATCAGACATGCAATATTGCTCTAGCAGAAACAAACAGAGAAAGGTGGTGAGAATTACTTCAGTTGTCTGCATTGGATTTCTGTGTATCTACTCCAATTCATCTCACCACGGTAAAACTCAAACTCACAAGGAGGACACAATAACAATGAGCTCAGTTTGCTCTCGTGCTTGCCCAGGTTTGAATCTGCATTACACAGTCCTTTTCCCAGTATTACTTGTTTCCCTAAGCAATTCTCTTTCTGAAGAACTAATAATAAACTCATACATCTCCAAGCAAAGTCTGACGCTTTACTCATCTTGCCTACGTTTTTTGTGAGCTTCTTACATCTGAAAAAAAAAACAACCGGTAACAACAACAAAACCTTAACAGAGTAAAGGCAGAAATTATTTCCTGTTGAAGCCATGTGGATTTGACCCCATCTGGTTACCTAAGCACCATGTAAATCTCACATCATTTCTGTCAGCAATGTACAGATCACACTTTAATCTAGATCAGCTCCTTCAGAAACAAGGAAGGGTTCACTACTCCCCAACTCCCACGCTCACTTTTGGTGTCCCAGACTCCAAAGGGTGAATCAGCTGTTCTGAAGTGATGAAAACTTTGACTATTAGCTGGAGCTTAGAACTAAGATCTAAATTAACAGTCTTCCCATTTTGATATCCCTGTCTTTCCTGTCTCAATCCAGATAACTTAGCCTACCCAGTCTAGGCTTGCTGGCCATGGTCTCAAGCCTGGGCTAAGTAGATATGCTACTCTCTAGAGTGACCCAGCCCATCCTACTAGTGATGTCTCAAGCACACTGTAACAGAGCATTTCTCCAAGGCACATGAGATGAATCATCTCCTAGACACCCACGATTTCTTCCAATCAATGAAGATTGGATCAGTGCAGACATCCAATATTTGGACAGCCAGTGGCAGATGAAGTAAACAACAGCCTTTACATCAGTCATGCTGAATACACAGAGCTGTGCCCCTCTTCAAGAGGATGAATAATCAAGATAAAAGCCAATCCCTGGTGGAAACAATCCAGGTGATAGCACATATATGTGCATATGCAACACTTGGTGTGTTTGCATTACACTTATCCTTTGTAGAAGGCAGCACACATAAGTGTGCTGCAGGCTCTACAGATAAATTCTGCCTCCCAATAAAAATAATAGCAATTAAGCCTGCAAATGTAACACTGAAAAAACCCACAAATGTTAAGATGTAAGCTTGTACTTTGCACATATCTGTCAAGATGGACATTTCATCAGTAAATCAGGACCAAAAAATACTAGTTGTGTGCCAAAACTACTGCAACAAAAGTAAAGTATACTTCTGTAAACTAGCTTTGTGTTTGCTTGGATTTCCCCACTTTCACCAGAATACAGGTTCTCTAACTGTTAGTATCAATGCTGAGAGGGACTAAAGTGTCATTCTTCTCAGAGAATTTGCTCTAAGGAAATTATGAGCAGCTATGAAGGCTCACTCCATGAACTGCAAATTCTTTAATACATTCTCCTAGTTTGCATTCTCACTACTTCATTCTTTCAGCTCCTTTCTGCCTATTCCCAGGACAACAGGAAGAAGAGCATACACCTCAACCTAATTTCCTATTTTTTCTCCCCATGCCCTTATAGGATTATTCTCTGCAGTATCTGGTGCTTTGCTGTAAGTCTGAAGCTTTGCCTGACAGAAGGGAATGGGAGCTCCGAAGGCATGATTTATTGACATGATTCAGTGATTAATTAGCTCTTTAGTCAGGGATGGAAACTGAACACACTTTCTGGGCCACCTCTTGAAGTCTGCCACATAGGCACAAGTAGGTAATTTGAGCACCATTAATAATGGCATTGCTATAGTTGACTGCACTTGTGCTTGGTTTTACAAACTGAGAAGGCAGGGCAAGAGCAAAGAGCAGGACAGTCACTAGCATGATCAGAGCAAACACTGGTGCCAGCATTCAGCTGCAGCCAAGTCATTCAGCAAAATGTGTCTCAATTCAGTTTTCACTTCTGCTCTGCATTTACTTACATGGAAAGCTATCTACTTTGGTAAGTTTCATTTACTTGATATAGCAGTTATTAACACACCTAGAAAACAACCAGCTTTATTTCTGTAATTCTTTTTACTGCAGAATCATTTCTTATGTTAAGTGTAGTTTTTTGCCAATTTCTGCCAATTCTTCATGGCTGCACATCACTACCTTGGGCATGTGCACTATTCAGATTTACACAGCACAAGTATGTATCAGAGTTTACTGATGTTGCAAAAGGCCAGACTTGGAACCCAAAACCTTTCCAGCAGTTGGCCCTTGGTTTGTTCTGTAACCTCCTTTATGTTCCCCCTATCTAACCCACATGCAATCATTTTGGAAATAATACACTGCTTCGGTATGTGACAGAAGGGGAGGTACCCTGCTAAGACGCACATAAATGCCCTAATTCTGTGGTAGTGGACCTAAAGCAGTAAGTTTCCTTCTGTTTTTCTCCCTCTAGGTTGCACACCTGCACAGACAACCAGATGCCAAGCAAACACACACTGTGTTTTTTTCCCAGAGCAGTACTCAGAGGACCTCCCCTATGACGCTGGCTACTGTGAAACTTCTAAGATTCCCACATCCTTTCTACCTCTTCTCTGTCAAACTTTGTTGAAACAGTCAGGTATACTCAACAATCATGCTTATAAGGAATTGTGCATAAACCACAACTGCAGAAAAAGTGTTATGCAGATAGATGTACCTTGCCTGTGTTTTTCTGTGACTGTGAGGCCTTTACTAGCAAAAGCTGATTTAAATGACTTACAAGATGTGAGCCCAACAAATAATACTATCTCTCGTAATGCAATTCATGAGGAATCACTGAGTTCTCCACAGAACTGGCATGTGTGTGTACTGTGAGTTTCCACTTCCTTTCATCCAGATACAGCTTCTCCCATACCAAAGAAAGTGAGAGGTGGACATTTAGACTCCCTGCTTTTTGCAGTCTCTTCTTTATGCCAAAACATTAATCAAAACTAGCTTCACACAATAAATGGTCTGCTGCAAATTAAATACTCCTTGTTACACAAATTCAAGTCATCCTTGTCTGGAAACCTTCTCCCTGCTTCTCCCAACAAGTCACAGTATCACAGTATCACTAAGGTTGGAAGAGACCTCACAGATGATCAAGTCCAACCCTTTACCACAGAGCTCAAGGCTAGACCATGGCACCAAGTGCCACGTCCAACCTTGCCTTGAAGTGCCCCAGGGACGGTGACTCCACCACCTCCCCGGGCAGCCCATTCCAGTGTCCAATGACTCTCTCAGTGAAGAACTTTCTCCTCACCTCCAGCCTAAATCTCCCCTGGCGCAGCCTGAGGCTGTGTCCTCTTGTTCTGGTGCTGGCCACCTGAGAGAAGAGAGCAACCTCCTCCTGGCCACAACCACCCTTCAGGTAGTTGTAGACAGCAATAAGGTCACCCCTGAGCCTCCTCTTCTCCAGGCTAAACAATCCCAGCTCCCTCAGCCTCTCCTCGTAGGGCTGTGCTCCAGGCCTCTCACCAGCCTCGTCGCCCTTCTCTGGACACGCTCAAGCACCTCAGTGTCCTTCCTAAACTGGGGGGCCCAGAACTAAACACAGTCAGTGGCCTTCCTTAAACACAGTGTATCTTCCAAATACTAATATGTTTTTTTTTCAGCTCATCTGCTTTTGGCTAGCAAAGAATAAGAGTTTAGAAATAACCATTGTCATCAGTGGAAGCTTGACTTCGGAAATCAGTAGAAACAGGGCCTCAAACTCACAGAAGACAGCACTGTAAGGCTGTGATCTAAAGTAAAGATACCTGAGCAAAACACATTCTCAGGGGATTTTAGGGAGTCTTAAATATAGGGAAGGCAAAAAGCTGCTGGAAAAAAGAGATCAATTGAAAGGAATCCAAGCACAAAATACATACAGCACTTACAGAGCACAATCCTGAAAGCCCTGGACAGGTGAGAACAATTGTTGCTGGGTACTAAAAATGTGACAAGAGTGCAGGCAGCCTTCCAAAGCACCTTCTGGTATTTTATTATTGTACTGTATTTGATGAGATTTGTCCCCTGATATTTTTATTTCAGTGAGATGCTGCAAATAGCTGCTGAGTGTGACGACAGTTCACACAGTATTTGCTAAATTCAGTGAAGGAGTACCCATGCTTTTCAACTGTCTGGATTTGAGAAGTTTCAACTATATGTTTTTTGGAGAAGTTGAACCAAGTCAACATTGCACCTGGCTTTTTTTTAATTCTTTCTTTCTTTTTCATCATGCTTTCTGGCTTGCAAGCTATTAAGAAAATACTATTTTTTCATCGTAAGGGGAGAGTAAGGGGTGAGAGGGGGAGGGAAGAAAGGAACTTTTTTATCACCACAGGAGAGGCTGCTAGAGCAAAGGCTGCACAAGCTGGGCATGTTGCACGACTGGTCTGTCCTATCATCCACACACATGATCACAGAATTAGAGGCAAAATGACTCCTTGAAAGCCAACAGCTTTCCACCTGCTGCTCAATTTGTCAGGACTGCAAGCTCAAGAAATGGCCCATTTACTAACCTCGGCTCCTCCACACCTAGTGTTCAGGTCAGCCAGCCAAGTCAGTGGAGCCCTAATAACAGTGTTTATTCTTCTGGCAAATGAGGAGACATGAACAAGGCAGGGAGGAAAACACAGAAGGCACCTCAGAAGAAGAGCAAGGAAAGACACACAAGAAAGAGAGTGTAGACCACATTTTGCAGAAGGCAGAATTTCCAACATCCATTAGGACTTGGTGTACAAGCAACAAGAGTTCCTGGCAGACATAACTGACTTATCTGAAAAAATATTTGCGTTATTAAGGGACAGGGAGAGAAGAATAAAAGGTGAAGAGGAAGAGGGAGCTATGCAAAAAGCAGAAGGCAAGGGTAGAAGCCATTAGTACTCCCCACATATTGAAATACGAACACACATGCCAAGGGATTAGCAATAATGAAGGGCAACTGAGGACCTCTGATTCTTACAGACTTCCAGGAGAGTTTACCAAGGAGAAAAACCTGCTGTTCCCCAGGAGTCTGCAGAAGGTCCAACAGGTTAGCCGCTAGAGTACTTACAACCAGATTCCACTGTCTGCAAGATGCTGCACTTGCCAAACATGCTTTGATGGAAGCCACGTCTTTCCAAATTTGTAACATAAACAGTTTGGGGATTTCTCTTGAATTCAGGTGAAATAAAGACATAAAAAACAATAACATGCACCACCAACAGGTCATCCTAACATTATTTATATCTCTCATTTTCTACATATTAAAGAACAAACCATAAAATTTTGTATTTACCAGGCTGGAATTGGAAATAACTCTCACTTAATATCTACCTGAAGACAAGGGGTAGGTCCTTGCAAAATTTCACCAGGTCAGACTGATGCTTTCAAATACCACTCTTGCTTAGTGCCCCAAATACTTCCCAGGGGAACACTGCTACACCCCAGCAATAGGGCAAGATTAAGCTAGACCACAGAATCTGCAAAGGCTGCAATTCCAGTGCTAGCAGTTTCTAGTCAACCCCACGTTCCAAAATGTGTTGTTGCTCCAAGTAAAAAATATAAATAATGACAGCAAAGGTAAAAAGTATTTACAAAACCCACAATGCTCCAGTGGTAATCAGTGGCCTGTTCACTCATTCACCAGAAATAATGTTCTGCCCTTTGCAGTAAGATAAAGAGAAAGGGGAGGAATAGTTTTTTTTCAAGCTGCCCTTCTGACTCCAGTGCATCAACAGTTTGCTTCCCTGCCCCACGACTACATTTGACCTGGCCTGTATCACAACCTGAAAAGTGCTGGTCGGATTCAAAGACAAAGTTGTCAGTAGCAGGCACAGACACTCACATTCTCCCCTACCTGCTTGTGAGTGTCAGCTGTTTGTCTGAGAGCAGTGCCTCGAAAAGCTTTTACTGAGGGAGGGAAGGAAATGGGGATGCAGAGGGCATCTCAAACAGGAAAAAAAACCCAAAACCAACCAAAAACCACAAAACTGTGGGGAGGAGAATCCCACAAAGACTGCAAAGAGAAAAAGTGAAAAAACAACCCTGTCCCCATCAGGTCCTCCCAACAACCTTCTTTATCAGAGGCTCATTGTCAATCAATTAGCAGAGGCAGCAGGGGTCTGCAGGGAGGAGGGTAGCTCGACAGACAATGGTCTGCCCCGTTGTATTACTATTTAATCACTTTTCCTAAATAAATAAAGCAGCCCTGAGGTGCTGTCATGTCAAGGGAATTTATAACAAAAAACCCCTTCATTTTTCATTGGTCATTACTTTTCCTTACCTCCCACCCCTGCAGGAGTAGAGAGGGTTATTACTGTAGCCTTAAGTTCCATCTTTGTGTTGCTCGCCTTTGATTCCCACTCGGACCTTGCCACTTTCTGGCACTAATTTGTCAGGCCGAACAAAGGAGGGATTTGTACCTCCTGTAAGGTCTCAATTAGGAAAGGCTTCTGCTGTATTATGTGCCATTGGGACAGGACACAAAGACGGTAATTACAGGAATTTGCACTAAATGGCTGAAGAATTCACAGCAGAACTTTTCTCCCCCCACCCTTCATCCTTTTCCAAGCTCACCCCTCCCACCGGCCCTGGGGAGAGCTGCTCTCAATGCCCGCCAGCCGCAATTACCAGCAGCAGGCCCCTCAGCTTGCACAGCAGCCCACGCCGGGGAGCAGCAAACTGCCTGCAGGGAGCCAGGGACGAGGAGAGTCCCAGCGTGCTGGTGTGCCTACAAAGTCTCCTCAGCAGAAACTTTCCGAGCCAGGCGACTTTCCTCACCTTCTCCCTGTTATAATTACGATTATTTTTTTTTTGCGCTGGTTAACAGCTACCAGTTTCAGACGACTCCCAAAGACACGCTCCGAGGGGCTCGGGCAGACAACCACGGGTCTGCTTCCACAGCAGCTGGCTATTCCCTGGCTCCCAGCACAGGCAGTCCCAGCGACTGGTGTCTCACAGAACTCTCCACAACTCACTTTTCTCTGTAAGAGAGTATTTGATCAGTTTTGCCGACTAAAAGAAGACCATGGGAGCACTGGGAATGCTTGCCAAGTATCAGGAGAAAACTCCGTACAAGTCACAGCATCACACAGTATCACAGTATCACAGTATCACCAAGGTTGGAAGAGACCTCACAGATCATCAAGTCCAACCCTTTACCACAGAGCTCAAGGCTAGACCATGGCACCAAGTGCCACGTCCAACCTTGCTTTGAACAGCTCCAGGGACGGCGACTCCACCACCTCCCCGGGCAGCCCATTCCAGTGTCCAATGACTCTCTCAGGGAAGAACTTTCTCCTCACCTCAAGCCTAAATTTCCCCTGGCGCAGCCTGAGGCTGTGTCCTCTCGTTCTGGTGCTGGCCACCTGAGAGAAGAGAGCAACCTCCTCCTGGCCACAACCACCCCTCAGGTAGTTGTAGACAGCAATAAGGTCACCCCTGAGCCTCCTCTTCTCCAGGCTAAACAATCCCAGCTCCCTCAGCCTCTCCTCGTGGGGCTGTGCTCAAGGCCTCTCACCAGCCTCGTCGCCCTTCTCTGGACACGCTCAAGCATCTCAGTGTCCTTCCTAAGCACCTCAATGTCCCTCCTAAGTCTACCACAGTCAGAGCCTTACTTCTGCAGGGAATACATGACTAAGTGCAGATGAACTGTCCAGTGTTTGGGAGAGGAAATGCACCCTTTCCCACAGAAAAGTCTGCTCCACACTACATCACACAAGCCTAAAACCTGTTTCATATTGAAGACATCACATTGTTGACATCTCAGGGCTTGATCCTATTCTTGAGGAGGTCACTGGAAATGCTCAGTTGAAATTCTCCTGGCCCTCTGTCAGAGACAAAATTACAAACTGTTCCTCTACTGAGCTTTGAATTAAAAGAAGCGAGAGAAAGGAATAAAGTTTTTATGTCACCCGGGGCATTAATACTAAAATGAGGCAGTTAATTCTGCTCTGTTCCTGAGTTTCACAAGGCTGCCTGTTGGGTAACACACTGGGCCGGATCCACCTTGGGGATACTTATTTGACCCATTCCCACAGCCTCCCTACAGTTTTCACAACTACCCTTGAAGGTAAAACATAACCATTGTTCAGGAGTGTCCAAGTAATCAAGAATTATCCTAGGACCCAGGCACCTTCAGTTTCAGCAGTCATTTGGCACATAATCACTCCCAGGAAAACCTGACACAAAGAGAGTTTGTGGCCAAGCACAGAACTGAACGAGAGCAGAAGGTCAAATACTGTGACCCAATCATTAACTGCAGTGAGGCCAACCCTTACGATGATCTGGCTACCAGGTGGGTGCTATGCACTGTGAAGAAGTGAGTAGGAATACCACCTGTAGGTGACTGCCAGAGGAGACACATCCAGCTGCACCCAGAGTGAGGTCTGAGGGTAATCCAGTACGTCTGGGGCTCAAGTTTTCCCTGGAGGGAAGTGGGGAGGAGGCAAGACCCTCACAGCCCCCATAATAAAAGAGGAAAACCCTTCAGAAAAGCTGTTTCTGATATATCTGACAATGTCTAAGTGAATATAACTCAAGCCAGACAGAAAGTATAGTTCAAGCACAAGGTGCCCAAATTTCCTCCACAAAGGATAATGAACTGCATTGACATGAGTCCCTTTTATCCAGTTTGGGAATTAAATGAAAATACCATCATGACCTTGCCTAGAACTAGAGTCAGTTCAAATTGACTGAAATTTACAGTTACATGCAGAAGCAGAGCAGTGATGGTTTCACCTCTGCCTCAAGACAATAACCCAGAAGATAAGCTCACCCCTGAACCTCAGTGCTAGAACACACCATCAAATGACGTTATTTCACGGAGGAACATATGCTTTGGGTCTTCCCAGAAGACCCAGAACTAAAACTGAGTTCCAAAAATGACTTGGAGGAGACATAGTAATAAAAGAAAAGTGCATGAAGTTGGAAAGTTGCATCGTGTTCAGAATCAACAGGATGAGAATTCTGGACACTTCTGATTCTGGAACACCTTTCCAATGTCCTGAATCAAGAAAACGGTTCAACTGCCCTGTAAGGCAGCCCTGGCCCACATAGTGATCTCTGTGCAGGATCCAATGTTCCAGCACTGCTCACCAAGTGCAGGTGAATCCTTGAGTACCCCACAGGCTTTCTCCACATTTTACAGCAAGCAAAGAACAGCTAGCACACCAGAGTGTTCACAGCCAAAGTGAGAGGCAGGGAACGGCTGGATGCTGCTAAAACACATACATGCTCTACCAAGTGATTTTCTTTTCCTGCTGAAGAGAAGCGGGTGCAGACACTGCGGCCCAGTTGCTTACCTGCACACCTGAAGCTCTGAACTGTGAGCCCTCTCTCCAGAGACAGCGTGGTCAGGATGCTCAGGAAGCTGGTGGTCACGGACTGGCGCTTGCTTTTTCTAAGATCGTTTCCAGAGGGCCAGTCTCCAGGCTTATTCCTAAGAGTAACCTGTGGGTTCAGAGTTGAACTCCTAGTAGCACTGGCTGCTGCTCTCAGTGCTTCCATCCACTCCTTGGCTCTCTGTCGAGTCTCCGCACGCAGGCGAAGGACATCTTGAGGAAAAATGACCTGAAAGCAAGAGTCACAGCCGTCCTGAGTATCTGTCTGGACTGACAGGCACACATCCACATTGTAGCTCAGCAGAGGATCTTCATCAAGCCTACCCGGCTGGAATGCCATGAGATAAGACCTGTTTAAAACAAAAGTAAATGCCTTCCAGTTATTCTGGACAGTTAACCTATAAAGAGTCCCTGATTTGAGAATATTTTGGTACTCTTTAGTGTTTTCAGTCAAATTCATTGATAAGAAGAGCTCCATAGGCTTCTCTAATAATCCATTGGTTTGAGAAAGGTCACTGTTGTTTTTGGGCTTTGGCACGTTCTCCAGTTTCTCCTGCTGTCTCGTAAAAGCAGGCACAGAGGCACGCACCACTTCCCAGAGTTTCTGTCCCCAGTCCAAAGCCTCCCAAGAGGACTCTGCCTTCAGCTGCAGCTGCGAGTTGTCCGACATGACAGCATCCACCACCTTTGTTTCAATGCAACCAGTAACAGTCACCCTTTGAAAATGCATGAGTGGGTACACGGTGGGAAGAGTCTGGTTGCCACTGCTGTCCAAGCAATACAGGTACAGTTTGTATGGGGAGAGCTCAGCATAACAGGTTTGCCAGAGGGTGTCATTGTCTCTTCGAATTTCTAAGTATCCCTTCTTCAGAATATTTGGGAACATTGGCTTGTGTTCTGGAGGAAACAAAATGAGAACATCACCATTAATTCCTTCAAATTGCCTTCATTCTGGTTTATACATCCCCCCTGCCCATACATGATACACCTGGAGGACAGAATCACAGGAACAGCCAAACACAAACACTGATTGTACACTTGAGCCAATGAGAAGGTAGCACTTGTTTTACCCAGAGGTACCAAAACTTCTTACAAAAAGGGGACAGGGAAACAGAGAGACAGACAAACAAAGCCATTTCCCCAAGATTATTCAGAGGCAATGAAACACGGCAACTCTCCCAGAATCTAGTCTAGAAGAGAACAATATTAGCAAGTAATCTATTGCCAACTAAAACAGGTTTCAACACTGAGAAACACATATAAATGAAAACACCACTTTCCCCTCCTGTCCTCCTCTTTCCCAGGCTCAACTTCATGCTTTCACGCACAACAGCTCTACCTCCCTGCTGTCCCAGTCAGCACAGGGTGAAGAGGAACAGGGGGTCATGGTCAGTTCCTCACTGCTGCTCCTTCCTTCTCACCTTTCCACTGCTCCAATATGGGTCCTTTCTGGGGGCTGTTGTCCAGGATAAACCTGCCATTGCATGAGCCCTCTGTGGCCAGTCTCTTCAGGAAATTTCCACCTCATCCAGCATGGGGTATCATACAGGGCAGCAGGAAAATATCTGCCCCACCCGTGTCTTCCCTGGAGTGCAGGGTAATCCCTACCCTGACGCCTGTAGTACCTTCACCTCCTCTGACCCTGGGATGACCTTCACACTTGTTGTCTTTATTGATGATGTGGATGAGGGGATTGAGTCCTGCATCAGTAAGTCTGCGGAAGACACCAAGCTAGGAGCAGGTGTTGATCTGTTGGAGGGTAGGAGAGCCCTGCAGAGAGACAGGCTGGATAGGTGGGCAGAGGCCAATGGGATGAGATTTAGCAAGGCCAAGTGCAGGGTTCTACGCTTTGGCCACAACAGTAAGCAGTGCTACAGGCTGGGGACAGAGTGGCTGGAGAGCAGGCAGGAAGAAAGGGACCTGAGGGTACTGACAGATAGTAGGCTGAACATGAGCCAGCAGTGTGCCCAGGTGAGCCAATGGCATCCTGTCCTGCATCAGGAACAGTGTGGCCAGTAGGACAAGGGAGCTTATTCTTCCCCTGTACTCAGCACTGGTCAGGCCACACCTTGAGTCCAGTTCTGGGCTCCTCAATTCAAGAGAGATGTTGAGATACCGGAACATGTCCAGAGAAGGGCAACAAAGCTGGTGAGAGGCCTGGAACACAAACCCTATGAGGAGAGGCTGAGGGAGCTGGGGGTGTTTAGCCTGGAGAAGAGGAGGCTCAGGGGTGACCTCATTGCTGTCTACAACTACCTGAAGGGAGGTTGTAGCCAGGAGAGGGGTTGGCCTCTTCTCCCAGGTAACCAGCAATAGAACAAGGGGACAGAGTCTCAAGTAGTGACAGGGGAGGTATAGGCTGGACGTTAGGAGGAAGTTCTTCCCAGAGAGAGTGATCTGACATTGGAATGGGCTGCTTAGGGAGGTGGTGGAGTTGCCATCCCTGGAAGTGTTCAAGAAAAGACTGGATGAGGCACTTAGTGCCATCGTCTAGTTGATCGGACAGGGCTGGGTGATAGGTTGGAGGTCTCTTGGGAGGTCTCTTCCAACCTGCTTGATTCTATGATTCCTTACTTCTAATGCTGCAGTGCAGTGTTTTCCTCTTTCTGAAACACACTCTGCTGGGGAGGCCTCATCTGGGGCTGCTGGGCACACCTGTGGGGCCGCTAGAAGTGACAGGAATACTCCCATTGACAGCACTCTGGCACTACACCTTGCACCCAGACTTACCCCCAACACAAAGATAGAGAACTGTGTCAAATGGCAGCACATCCTCACCAATTTTGGCACGTCTCAGAACATTTTGCACAGCTCCATTTACTAGAGAGGTCTGCTGATTTATGAAAATTAGCCTCAGGACCAGTAGATGTGACCAAAAAACAAAAGCAAGAGAAAACTATGTATATTTGAGCACCTCAGCATTTCAGATGCTTCAGAGAGGACCCTTTTACAAACCCAGGCCCAAGGCAGACTTGAAGGGAGCTTACTTTCTCCCCAGAGTGACATGAATTTAAAGGAAATGTAATCTAAAATATTTCTGGGTTTTAAAAAAGGTATCTGTACAAGATTTGTTCCAACCTGATTCATACCACTTCACTCACCGTTAATACATGCAAGTGTTGTATTTTCACCTTGGGCTGGACACACAGCTCTAAGAAATTTCTGTCAGCCCCTGTAAAAATTCACTGGCATTCACTGTTAGTAACACTTGGCACTTCAAAACAACACAGCCTTGTTCCCATTAGATTTCTACTTCACCTCTCCAGCAGGGTATCTGTAATAACTCTTCATGTGCTGAACAGCGACAGAATTAACAGAGACAAGTGAAGAGGTTTCTGCCTCCAGTTGTCCATCTGCCTTGCAGACTGCTATTCTTGACACAGGAGTAAGGTAGCCACCTGGGAACAGCTCCTCACCCACTGCCCAGCACAATTAGGTCAAACCAAACCCCACTGCCTTTGACACACAGCGTTACAACCTGCAGCAATAGAGGAGCTGTTTCACTCGTGGTTTCTGCCCTGGAGCTTTGAAAGAGTAATAGGGTTAGACAGATGGAGGCACAAAATATTTTCAGTGTCTTCAGCTTAACCAGCTACTATTCATGTCAGCCTGATCCACCTCCGAGTACATCTAGGATGTCTTCAGTTCAGAGCTGTCAGAACAGAAGCAAATAGGCTTGCTGGAGCTTGGAAACAGAGACAAAGATGAACCTGTATAGAAGTTACTGCATCCTCATCTGTACTGGGGATAACATGGCTAGGACTGCTGGCAAAGCTGCTCTTGACACTGGCTAATGGGTGAGAGCGTCCAGTCTCCCAGGGGCACAATGAGTTAGGGACTAAGAGTATTTCAGGGATTTAGTTACTATTCAAGGGTCTTCTGATACCAGCTGGTGAGAAAGTAGAACTTGGGCTGTAACCTACAGTCTAAGGGCATGCTCCTGCCTTAAGCTGAAAACACTGCTGTAGTTGGATGTGAGAGTTTCACATAGGGGCAGGAGAAGGATTCAGGACAGCAACAGTGTAAAAGCTTTGGCTAGTTCTTCAGTGAAGACCAACTCTAAAGATTTATAAGGATTAAGCAGACAGGTTTCAGTTTAATTTTGAATACATAAGAATTGTTTTATATCCTTAAATTTGCCTTGCCAGCTCAGCCTCAGCTTTCCCACATCACCCTCATACTCAGAACAGTGCCTGAATTTAACCCCGTGTTCAGAGTCCTTTACACTTTACCTACAAAGACCTCCTGCTTACATGACTAAAATAACATCATTTTTAAAACTGCTGCATTGGCACTAAGTACTAAAAGGTGGAAAATAAAGCAGTATAACTACATTTTGGGTACAAGTAAGCTACTCAAGAGTATTTCAGCTCAATATGAAAACTGAAACCCCAATCTAAACCTCAAAAACCCCAATCTAAACCTCCCAAATGGACAGAAACACACACAAAAAGAACCAACTTTATTCAGCGTACATCCCCATCCCTGACATTCATTTGTATTTCAGTGCTAACTCAAAAGCCATTAATTTCTTTGAAACCCACATTAATCTCTTTGTAGTGCAGATAATGGGCAGCCATTCTAGAGTCATCTTCCCTTTCTATTAAGCCAGTCAGGGATGCACGGTTTCTGCAGCTCCAACTGCAATCTCTCTCACTTCCATCAAGTACAGATGACAGTTCAAGCTTCTCCATAGTAAGACAACTCGTAACCTTCCCCCAGCCAGCCCTCCCTCCATCATCTGCACACAGGTTTGCTGTCTTTTATTAAATTAGAGAAAGGCTATCCTTCCTGCCTTTTGTAGAGGCACTTCCCTCTCCCTCCTTCATCACCTTTTCCCTTCAAGCCCCTGTGAATCAGCTTCATTGGCTCTTGCTCTAACCAGGACAGAACCAGCAGACAACTTGATTAAAATTCAAATGCCTCGTATTGTTTAAGTCAGGGTAATAGATGCTGGCAGAGAAAGGTTGAATCCATATGCGACACATACACACACCTTGCAGCCCTCTGCCCCTTCATCTCCTGGATGTGCAGTGTGCCAGATAATACCTTTCCACTCAGAGAGCAAATGCTACCATCTCTCCAGCCACCTTCCAAACAAACTGCAGCTCTTTTCCTCCATATAGAGACAGGGAGAATAAATTGCAGAAGAGTGAAAAAGGGACATAATCACAGTAAATGGCCCACGTCTGAGCCATTTGGAGTTATAATTTCAAGGGAAGAGAAGAAGGCAGAGGGAAACAAAGGGAGACTCAGCAGCTGGGAACAGGGCACTGTCTTTCTCAGTGTCTCTCCTCTCCTTTGACAACTGCCTGCTTGTCTCAGCTAGGAACTCTGCACCAAGCATACATGTAACTCTCCACTTTTGGAGGCAGTTGGTGCATCCAGCACCACAGAAGAGGGGGCCCAAATGTCATCTCAGCATGTCTGTAAGATATATGATCCTGAACAGCTGACTGTATTTGCATCCCTGTTGGTATGTCAGAAGAACTTGCCTTGTTTTCCACCACAAGCATTTCTGATGACAGTAATGCCAAGTAACGTGGAGAAGAGCAGAAGCAGAGCTGCCTGGTTCCTGAGGGGTTTGCCCTGATGTAGCACTCCTCTCTGAATTCTTTAATGTTTAGTAAGAGATAAACATAAGTCACAGAGTGTTTGTTAGTAGTCCTCCTCCCCAGTTTCCACAAAACTTGGAAGCCATCTTTGAGATCTAAAATGAGCTAATCATCAGCTTGGTGAGGTTTGCTAGACTAGGGACAAACTGTGCCTCAACCAGTGTGACTCAGATCCACAAGGTCCATTTCTCTCCTACTTAAAAATACAGTCTTTCCACCTATTTTCTCATATGGCTCTGTAGGAATATTTTTTTCAAGCAATATTTCTGATTCCACTTGGTCCTGAAATAATGGCATTGATATTTACCCAAACATTTCCAGTAGATGGTTATCTTGGAGTCAAATCTGGCTTCTTCTCCCAATGCCACCTCTTTTCAAGTGACCACTACAGCAATAGGACTTGTAACTAGGCAGCAGCTTGCATTACTTTATATTAAAACCCAGCAACTCTCCCCACCAGGAGGACATGCATTCTTTTTCATCTCTCTTTAGGCATAGGGAAAACAAAACCTGCTTTGAAAATGTTGAATCTGCAAACTCTTACAGCAGTGTATTGCTGGCAAGACTGGCTTAGGTGTTCACCAAAAGTAAGCTCCTCACTGAATAGACTGCCTAAACAGATGTATAAAGAATGTTTAATTTCTTTATGTCTTTCCTTCCAAGTGAGGCATTGTATGAAAAACATCCAAGCATCTGCTGAAGTCCACAGGTTCCCAGCTGCCCAGCCACTCCCATCCAATCCTTTTTGCTCCTCTGAACCAAGTCAAATACTTGCATAGCATTTGCCAAGTACCAGCACCCTGTACATACTGACACAGTGCAAAAGAAACAAAAATACCAAATAAAGATGGTTTGATTATTTCTTTAACGATTTTGGTTAATTTGGCTTTAAAAAAAAGGAAAACAGAGTAAAAGGGACCGTCAAAACTATGAAAACAGGGTCAGTTCACATTAGGAGAGTTAGCTGACACCACTAAGGGAATAACAGCAACCAACCTGAAAATTCAGTTGTGAAAGTCATCACAACATCAGTGGAAGCAATCAGCACTGCCCTAGGAAGTGAAAACTGTTCTTTAGCTTTACAGAGTGCTGTAACTCCAGAGCAAAAATCTCCATAAAGAACAACCTTCCCAACAACCTTCCTGCACCGTGAATTTATTCACTGTATGTGAGCCACTCCCATCGCCTCTCACCACACTCCCCTCTCCACCACTGCACCCTTCCACAGCAAGAGAGCGGAGTAGGTCCTATTTCCCTCCCCTCAGCTGCCCAGCTTACCCCTTTCACTGCTGCTGCTGTCTGCTAGCCCCCATGGCCCTTCCAGCTTCAGTGCCCAAACCCAGATAGTGAACTGGAGTGAACCTGTAAGGAACAAGTACTGCACTTCCCAAATTAGCCAGAGGGGTTAGTGGGGGAGTATCATCCAGCAGGTAATTTGAAGTCAGGTTCTCCAAATTACGCTCCCATTTGATCTTGGGCAAAGTACCTTTCTTCTCTTTCTCTCTTCTCACTCTCCCTTTCCTTATTGTGGTGGTGTATCTAACATGTACTCTCCTGGGAGAAGAGGCTACCACTTGCTAGATTTGCAGATGGTCCTTGGTGCTTAGAGACTCCAAGCATCCAACTTGCCTTCTATTTTAAATAACGCTTTTGGCTCCTCAGATCTCTGCAGTACAGCTACCTGTTTCTTCACTACCTTTTAATGATGAAAATAAATTGGCCACTATGGGGCAAGTTCTCCAACTGGCTGGATACCTCCAGGATTATTTCCAAGTAGTTTGAGGTTTTCTGCTCTCCAGAGAAGGTGCAGAACCATTGTTTCCACACATCTGCCTCTCAGATGGCTGCAACATAATCTTCCGCACACAACGCCTATAATGTTCAGCTATCCCAGTGGCAATTAATGGCCTGTTGGTCTGCATGGATGTGCAGCATCCACATACCACAGACAAAAGATGGTGCTACAGCAATGTCTTGCAAAACCTCAAAAGGCAATTAAGCTTCAGAAATCTCCCCAGCAGATGGATGGGTCAGGAGCTAGGCTTTACCTGGTCAGCACTGGAAGGCTGCATGTCACGCTTCCAATACTGCACACCTCTACAGATCTATGGCCACCTTCACAGTAGCCCCAGTACTTGCCACACCTCCCCTTTCCAGCTAGATGTCTTTGTAACTCCTCCCTGAGCAGGACAAGAGCAGCAATTGATGCTGCTTCACCACAAACCTGCTCAGCACACATCTAAACGCTGCATGAGCCAATGTCACAGGCACAGAGCTAGTACCCACCACAACTACTGCTGCCAAAGGTGAGGCTAGCAAACAAAGGAAATGGCACAAAGTCCATGTCATTGCTAGAACAAGAGAATGCAGCACAGTAAATGACTCCTCAGAACTCAAGGACCACCTTCAGTCCTCAGTTTGTGAATTAGTGGTGTGCTGCTCATAAATACATATTCAGACGAAATTACATCTCAAAACCACACTAGGAAAGTATGCAATATGTACACGAGCTGTATGAGGAGGGACTCAAGCCTTGTTTGAAACATGCCCTGCACAAGTGAGTTCAAGATCAAGAGTGTCCCAAAAGATGGCTAGGCTCCCAGCCAGATAAAAACATGTGAGGAGAATGGAGGAGGGGAAAGAGGCATTTTTAAAACCAATTAATTGAAAGGAGGAGGAGAAATTCTGGTCTCAGACACTGCACAATTTGGGCCTGTTGGGCAGTTCTAAGTCAGTCACCTTTGTCTGACATGCCCGTTTTGCCACGCCACAGTGTTGCAAATACCCTATTGGTTCGGCTTCCTGACAGAGCTTAGTGCAAAATCAATGAGGCTGACTATCTCCGTAGCTGTTTGCTAGAGAGGGGCACAAGATGACAGCCTTTTGCAGTAAGGAAAGTTTGTCAGTGTGCAGGTGCTTAGCAGAATGACAGTTCTGGAGCTCTCCAGGCTTATGGGCATGGCAGGCAAACAAAACAGCTACCCAGGAAAGGTACTACAGCACTCATATTCTGGGGAGTGGCTGTGTTTGAATGAACACATGCACATGACTATCAAAGATAACTACTCACACACTGTGTTTTAATCACCTAAGCAAGCTTTTGTAGGATGCCATAGAAACAGCATTCTCCCTTTGTTTGCCAGGCCACATGCTCAGAAACACAAAACCTTGTACAAAACCTTATGCTGCTCCCAGCACAGTGCTCACTTCCAGCACACTAGCTGTTTTGCCAGCATGTCTAGCTAAGGAGACTCTGTCCCAAAAGGCACAGCTTCTTTACAGATCCCTTTATTTCACAGCACAGGGAAGGACCCTGTTTAATTTTATTTTTATTATAAACAAGGAAGTGGCAAGAGATAAGCTCATAGTAATAAATACACTATGAAGATAAGGGCAAAAAACTGTGAAGAGCTGATCTCTGCAGCAAGCAAACAGCCTAGAAGGACTGGGAGACCTCTGCAGGCTCCACAGGGAAGTCCTTCACCTCACTGAGGACTGACAGGAGTGGCTGAACTTGTTCTCGGCACCCCACATGCATTAGTTTAATCTGTATTAAAGCCCTGTAAAGGGATGTCTCCACACGCTGTGGCAATGTTAACCCCTTCAACCATGCCTGCAGCTTTTAGCCAACCTTAAGATATATTTTTTGGTCTTTTGTGGAAAATAATGACCCATCCCAAATACACATATCTCAACACCTACTGTCCTGCTTTTCTCTTTTCAGCTCAGTACACAGCAGCAGCAAACTCTACGGCAAGCTCGCTTGTAAACAGAATGAAAAAAATACTGTGGCTATCTTCCAACACCTGCACAGCAGCTGAACAAAACAGGTTAAGGAAACAGGTTACAAGAGTGCATTTTCAGAACACAGAAATTCTCCTTCCTCAAAAAAGGTATTCACGTTTGCAAACATCTCAGGCAGAGATGTTCTTGTAGGGCACGCAGCAAGCACTGACAAATGACTTGTACCTTTGAAAAAAAGCAACAGAAAAGTGTTGGATGAGCACCTTAGAGGTGTTAACTGCTATTGTGCTACAGGTGGGTTCTGTGGGAGGTTCTTCAGCCACTGTTAATAATTAATTACTTTCCCTTGCTCATTTTGCCTCCAAAATCCCAGAACTCCACCATGCTGAGTCTCTTCTGTAAAAAAGCTATTTTGAAGAGACCTACACTTCTGGCAGCAGTGAGCACAGCAATGGGACTAGTTCCTGGTACTGCAGAAAAGCTGTGAAACAGTTAAGCTATAAGGTACTTGGCACCATTGCAGCCAGTCTAAACCCCAAAAGTTTTCTTCATCTGTCAATTTCTGTTTTTCTTATGAGTGCTAGTATCACTGCACTTCACACAACTGCTTTGCACTCAGGAGGTCTTCACAGTTACAACTTGCAACTACAAGCTGCTCAGCATGAAATCATAGTGCTAGAGAGCATATCGCACTCTAATACTGCTTGTTGACTTTCTTCTGTATGGAGGAAAGACTTCACTCAATTAACTGCATTTAAACAGTGTGAGTAGGAAGAGTACAACTGAACTTCACTACTAGGATCAAACTGGCACACCTTGGGTACACACTGTGATGGGGTGACTGGGTCCTGGGCACAATCAAGCTTAAGGAATCCCACGGTTAGAGTCAGCTGTACACAGAGCTGTTTCTTGTCTTTTCCTCTCTACGGTTGTATCATGCAAGGTTTTTTATCAAGCTGTGTGCTAGTTTGAAGCAAGCTAGAATGTTTTGGTAACAGAACTAGATAACGGGCAGTGAAATGAAAAACAATTGATGTCAACTTCTCTCACAGTCACGCTGAGAACTTTGGGAAGAAGAAAGACTTTTTCTCCATTTTGTTTCTCACTCTTGCTTTTGCCTTAGACCTGGTCACATCTCATTAACCCTGCTCCTACTAACCTTGCTCCCTAACCTCTTGGCTGCACCTCTCTTCTTCCTGAGAACTGGGGTAAGGTTGAGAGGGACCGGGGGGAGGTGTTGGGGTGGTTTGAGAGCCCCTCCTGGGGACTCAGGTTTCTGGGAGGGGAGTTGTGCTTTTGTATTGTTTATCCTTTGTGTATTTCTGTATATAATTGTATATAACTGTATATATTGTAAATAGCTGCTTGTAAATTCTGCTAGCTGTAAATAAATTGCTTCATCTATATTCCCAGGGTCCGTCTGAGTTAGCTGGGGCAAATTCAAAAGTGTGGGGGGGCGGGGTAACCCCCAAACCATCACAAGCTGTCAAACTGGTTTGAAGTCTTACTGAGACTTTGGATATGCAAGACCAGCTGCCACCATCTCCCTGGGGTTTGTTGTGTCTAAGCAAAGTGGAACAGTTGAACTGAGAGCCACAGTTGAAGGGAGACAACACTGAAAACAATCTCACTTCTGAAAGCTCAGAGACTCTCACTGAGGGGAGAGACTGCAGCCCCTGACTTGGAAGCAATGGCATCCCAGCACTGCAGTTCCTCATAAAATTTCTTTGGTTGCCTGAAAGGGAACAAAACCCTACCTCATTGCTTCTATTTTTCATTTTGCTTCCTTTCATGAAAAGCTGCATATCACTGTCTTGCAGGTGTAAGGGAGAGTGGAATGTAATTTGCTTCACCCTAGACAGAGGTGCAATGCAGTAGGGTGCACCTTCATGACAGGAGATTGGTTTGGCCTCGCACTCTGCTCCTCAGCACCAGCTGGACTGGTGACTTGCTTCTTACGGGTTTGAAACTACACCCTCTGAAAAAGCACATGAACTGGTATTAAACACAGAATGACTTTGGTATTTCTTACTATTAGCAGTGCAAGGAACAGAACTCCCTTCCTTTTCTGTGGGGAAATTGGGCCAAAAAACATTACACTTAAATCCTGTCCTAGCCAAACTAGGATATGTATTGACCTTTAATATCCACATATTAATGGTGTTTCTGTAGGCAAATACAGATGTTGCATGTGAAATTAACCCATCAGATGCTGAGGATACAGCTGATGAAAACAGAGTTCTATCTCTAGGCTTCTAGGTGTGCTCCTGTTCTGCATCCCTTCCACAGAGAGGACACAACAAATACCTCACTCTGTGGGAAGCAATGTATCTCTTCAAACAAAAGTAACAGCAGGTGTACTTGCCCTTGTCAACCAAGAGCTCTTTGGGATACAGCATCTGTATCATAGCATACATGCCTACATATTGTATATATATATTGGTATATGCATGCATCCACAAACTTTTAGGCATCTGCTTTTCAGGCTCCAAAATAACTGACTTACTGGAAAACCTAACCCAAAAGGCAGGTTTTAACCCTGAACAGGCTACCCATCCATAACTGGAGCCATTCTACTACATGCACACAGGCACTCTTTCAATACCCTTTTGATTTCTAAATTCCTTTGTTAAATTAAGAAAATATTTCAAACAGCTGCATTGCTTTTCTGTAGGTGTCCAGTCCACTTCTGGCACCTGCAAAATAAACCATAGAGATGGAGGCACAGGGTCATCAGTTACAAAGCCCTGAGCACAACCTCTTCCAGTGCAGTGCTTGAGACAGGAAAAGCATCATTTGCTGAAACATCACTTGAGATGGCGCACTGCAGACACCTGACTCAGTCAGATCAACAAGACTTCCTGTATCCCATACAAAGCTGGCAGAGATGTCTTAATATTGACAAGCATAAACTGCATGCCTGGGCTTTTGTTATTTTTTTATGGACTGAATAGTCAGCATTTCCTAAAGAAACAGCAGAGACTTCAGGCCTGACAGGGAAGCTTTGTATGCCTTCTTTTTAATAGTTGCTTTTTAACTTCCAGGTAAACTTCCCATTTGGATTTGCCATTCTCCTAACAGTTTTAGTGTTCAAAGGTTTAGTTCAGGAAAATCAGATAAAGAAATTATGAAAAATACAAAAATTACTTTTTACCTGTGTCAAACTGAACAAAACAGAAGAAAAAAGTAAAACAAGGTTAGTTTTTCAAAGCAGGAAAGGAACAGAAGTCAAGATTGGTTTAAAAGCAGATCCTTAGGCAGGCAGACAGAGATGTATCAAAGACAACAAAGCCATGATGATTTCTATCCTCTTAAGAGCTACCTCATAGTTGGGATTTTTAATTTGTTTCTTGGTTTTGTTTTGTTTTTAAGATGCCATTGCCTTTGAAGATAAATATTAACACTAAAAATATTAATGCAGTAGCACAAACCTGTGTTTCCTTGGATGTCCTTTCCCTTGGTTAATGCCAGGTAAGAGAGGAGAGCACAGTTATTGTCCTGACCAGGTGCAGGTGGCTGCTGCAGGTAGGTGCCCGTGAAGACCATTCCCCAGTTCACATGGCTGATATCAGAGCGTGATCTGTGGTGTCCTGGCTTGAACGTGGAGGCTTCCTCGTTTTGCACCAGGATGTCGTTCACCGAGCGAGGCCTGTTTCTTCTCCGCTGGCAGATATTGAAGATGTTAAAAGCTGCTGTCTCCCCTTCCCCTGCCCAACCAAGGTTGTCAGCAGCTGTTGCCCTCTGCATCACGCGCTGGTCTTTGGCAGGGAATGCTGTCTGAGCTTTGGTTTCCAATAGGCCATTTTTGCAATGGTCCCAGAGGAGGCTACTTTTGGCTAACGTGGCGACGTTCCTCAAATTCCTGCTCTCTGTTATCTGATCAAATACCTCATGCCCAACCAGTTCAGGGACCTCCTGTACACCATAAACCTCAGAAGGCTGCACAATCTTTTCAAGTTTAGTATCAAAACTATTGAAAAACTCTTCAGTCACCTCCAAGGCAGGGCTAATGTCATCAACTTCAAGAGCCTCCATGTCCTGTGTCAGTGGTGAGCCTGAGGCGTCACAATGCATTAAGATATGACATCAATATCCAGAGAAAGAGCAGCTTCACACACGTCCTCGTTACACTATTAACTTAGAAATGGTGGAGCAAATACATTCACCAACTACAATCTTAAATGATAGAAAGGAAGCAAATCAACTTGTCTTCAGATGGGATATTTAACATCCATTCATCAAGCGAGCTACAGTCCCTCTGTGCAATAAGCTCATATGATGGAGAGTACCTGTAAAGCAAAGCAAAACATAAAGTCAGTAAGGGCCTTTTCCTAGATAAATGTGTTTAATTAAATCACTCCTCTCACAGTCACATTCCCCTTGAGTTTACCTTCTCCTTACTCTGACACTGAGATCATTGTGCATGAAGAACCCATCTGGGGTTTCTGTTGTTCACTATGTGTGAACTCTGTGTACCGCAGAGAGCAGGATAAAGGGGAAATGAAGTGATAACATGTATTATCCAGCTTTAGAAAGTTGCACTGAGAAGTGGTAATGATCAGCATCACAAATGCCTACAGAATCACCTAGCGAATGCTTAATACAGGTCTCCATGGGGCTGGAAGAAGAAGCCAAGAAACAAAGGGTTAGATAAATAAGCCAACCAACCTGAAATAGTATGCATTTTTCTACCAGACCTCTTGCACCCCAAATTTTAGAGAAGACCAACATGAGTTTTACAGCAGCTACTTTGCCTGCTTCTCCGCATAAACAGTGCCATGGTAGTTACCTAATAGCAATGCTATTAGGCTGTTGCAGAGTGCTGCTCTCTAGAATATCACTGGGAACCTAAGTAAAACCACATGACAAACTAGGTCCCAGAATGACAACACATCCTAGCAGCAAAACCAATACCATATCCTGCACCACCCCAAATCTGCAGATCTTTATGTCCAAGCTGTTTACTCACTGGGCAACACATCAGAATAGCAAAAGGTTTTAAGGCTAGAACTACTGAAAAGGACTACTGACCCACCTGAGCTCACACCAGTGAGGAGGAAGAGGAGTTTCTACACCTCGTGGTGCAATAAGGATGTGTCTCATTGCTGACTGTCACACCAAGTCTGATGCCTTCTAACCTCTCCCCTCTTGAAGCTCCATGCACAATGCTCCCAAGCTTGAGGAGAGTGCACGGCAGGTACGTCTAAATTGGGAGGGAACTGGTCAAACGTGTGCAAGCTCCTGGGACCTGGTGACTGGATTTGTGCTAGTGGGAGAACAGCTCTCACAGATGTTAGGAGAAATCACAGAACCTAGAGCTTGCACATGCAGAACAGCCCAAAGTCAGAGACCACATGAGCTCAAGTCCTAGAAGCAGCAGGGTTATACTGGCTCAGAACTCTGCCTAGATTAATATGCTCTTAACAGAACTAATTAGCCTGGGTAGGGCTGATAATTAGCAGTTCATTGGCTTATGAATGATGGTGAAGTGCTACCAGGACCCATGAAGATTTACACTTATTAGGAAAAAAAAAATCTATTAACCAACATCAAACACAGATAATACTTCTATTTAAGTTTCTCCTTTTTTTAATCCAGAACAGTCTAGTTGCCTAGCTACTATTAGCAAAGTCATTCAAAATAGGCACCCTTTCCTATAGCAAGCCCGAGGGAGAAAGGAGGCCAGCAGCCCCCCAAGAATGGGGCACAGAATCCTGTAGCACAAACCAACTTCTGCCATCGTCCACTGGCTTCCTCCCATCTTGGCTTCAGTTCTGGCCAACCATGACACAGTTATGTTCAAAGGCAGCAGCTCATCTTTCTCCTAACAGATCAACAGTTCAGACCACGATCTCTACAAACACACTCCAAGCAAGTAACTTTCAAAACCAATAAATAATCACATACATAACTTGGGCAGTTTCAAGCCTTTACATAGGGATCTTTCTCCCTTTATCTCTTTGAAAGAATTCACTTCACTAGCCTCATAGTGAACCAGGACAAGGATTAGCTTCTGTAAGTAAACACAGAGTAAGATACTGAAGGCAAAACCAGAAATGGAACCAGAAGGCTGAACGAAACAGATTTGGAGTGGATTCAAAGAAGAACAGTGTGAGAATAGGCTCTTTGTAAAGATGTAGAACTGTGTCAGTTGACTGTGACAGGAAATAAAGTCATCCTGAGCACATCTGCATTGCCAACTTCCAGCAGCATGGAGTTCACACTTGATGCTCAGTCCCGCAAGCAACTGCAGAACTGCATGGTGCTCCCTTGTACCTTAGAGCCTGGAAGCTCCAGGAACAGGCTAAGCAACATGATATAGTGCAACCTAGGCACTCATTCTATATCCTTCTATGGCATGTCTTTAATGCAAGAGCGATGGCACTAAGTGCCTCATCCAGTCTTTTCTTGAACACCTCCAGGGGCAGCAACTCCACCACCTCCCCGGGCAGCCCATTCCAATGGCAAATCACTCTCTCTGGGAAGAACTTCAGCCTATACCTCCCCTGGCACAACCTGAGACTGTCCCCTTGATCTGTTGCTGGTTGCCTGGCAGAAGAGACCAACCCCCACCTGGCTCCAACCTCCCTTCAGGTAGTTGTAGACAGCAATAAGGTCACCCCTGAGCCTCCTCTTCTCCAGGCTAAACAACCCCAGCTCCCTCAGCCTCTCCTCATACGGTTTGTGTTCCAGGCCTCTCACCAGCTTTGTTGCCCTTCTCTGGACACATTACAGTGTCTCAACATCTCTCTTGAATTGAGGAATCCAGAACTGGTACTAGATGCAATGCTGCTCTGTTCTTTAAATTCTTTCAATCATTAGGAAGGGCAGAAAGCAGGGGGGAAATCTGACACATTAAATATGCTCATTTATAAACGCTGGAGGCTTCATGTGGCTGTATGTTTCTCTGAATCCTGTGAGACTGGAACCATCCAGTGTCATGCAGGCAGGTGTGGTGATGCTGAACTACCAACTGACGTCATATCCAGCAAGATGCTGAATCACAAGGTCATGAGAAGATGACAGGCTCCTGAATCACATAGTTCACACATTGCAGCCTTTGTACCTTCCAAACAAGTCTGTTTGACCTGCCCAATAATGGTGTGAAAGGTGACCTTAATGGTGGCAGGCTCTCTCTTCCTACACCACCAAGAACCTCCTTAAATCAAAGAGTTATGTCAGTAATTCCCATTAGCACTGGGAATCTGCAATCAAACATCCTCCACCTATAAAAATATATATAAAAGTGGCACCTTTCAGTTTGGTTTCTTAATGAAACAGGGTTTGCCACCATCCTATTTCCAGTTATTCTCCTTCTTTTTCTTTTGAGCCACACAGGGAACTTCAACTAGATATGATAAAGCAAAGATACAGTTCTTGAACTGCTGCTCAACACTGGAAAGGAAACAGGTCTAATTTCACCCTCCTGCTAACAAAGAAGCAGGCATAATTCAACCCCTTATCCTTTCTAGAAGGGCAGTGCTACCACATGGGGCTCTCTAAATTAGTCACACAAGTGGTTAGTGTGAGATGTATTTGAAAACACTGGGAAACAGAGGGGGAAAGCAGGAAGGAGGCATTACATAACTTTGTAAGTAGTCTTGTTGGTTTTGTTGCTCTCAGGACCTCCTCTTCAGTACAGAAGTAATAGAGATGTATAAAACAACGAGTGATACACAACAGATAAACAGGGACTTCCTCTTTTCTCCTGTGTCTGGAGAGAGAATTAGAAAGGAACAACCAATGATGTTCACAAGCAATATGTCCACAAGGAAATGCATACATGAGAGAAGTTCTCAGCCAGCAAAAGATGGGAAAGAATGGGCAACAATGTTAAAAGTGCCCAAGTCTCATTGATTCGTAATGACTCCCAGGCTCAAACTCTTGGCAAATCAAAGATTTGGGCATTTCTGAGAATTTTCTCTCAAGAGCACGGGAGGAGTTTCAAAAGTTATGAATATACAAATAGAAAGCAGGGATGCCTCAGCCATTGGAAAGCTTGTCCTATCCTCTTGTCAGCCCCCTGGAACCTTCTGTGGGAATCAGCTCTTATCTTGGGCTGCATATTAGCTGTAGGGTGAGACTCCAATGCCAACAGGGAAAACAAAGATATTCTTTCAACTGGGTAACAATTTGGTAGCAGAGTAAATTCCAGTGGCTGCAGAGACTTTTATTTCTGCGTATTGCAGGCCTGGACCTCTAAAACCCACTTTATAGAATGTGACAAGCCCCCATGCGAACATGAGATCATCTGAAGAGAAGATGGATGTAAAAGCCTCTTTGAATACAATCTACTAGGGCTGGAGCAGCTAGCACCTAATGAGCTTTTCTGCCTGTCAGTTAGAGCAACCTCAGTCCGTAATCTAGATGTCTTCCAGTGGTACCTTGAACAATCACAGCCTACAAGCTTTGCAGCTACAAGGACTTCTGACTAGGTCTGTGGGTCACATCAGACAGGCATTGCCCAGAATCTAAATGGGACACATTTGGGTCAATGACAGTTCCTGAAAACCAGGCTCTGCATGCAGAAACCCTGAAAACCCACAAAACTGAAGACTTAGGTGCTGTCTCTTAATTAAGAGGTTGAACTGTATTTGTCAGGTGGACACACCCAAATGGGCAGAAGCTTCAGAGATGTCTGACTATCAGACACAAAGTCTTTCTCACTGCCTACGAGCTTCTATATACCACTGGCACAGAATGCCTGCAGAACGAGTTGAAAAACTGGCAGTGGCAGCACACTGTGAGGCACTGCAGAGAGACCTCTTGCCAGCATCTCCACGCTGATGTGATCGTTTATGCTGTTCAGCCTGGAGAAAATGTGGCTCTGGGGAGATCTTGCAGTGGCCTTCCCATACCTGAAGGGGGCCTACAAGAATGCTGGAAAAGGACTTTTTAAGGGCTTATTGTGATAGAATGAGAAAGAATGGATTTAAGCTTGAGGAGAGTAAATTTAGACTTGGATATTAGAAAGAAATTCTTTACAGTAAGGGTGGTGAGACATTGGAACAGGATGCCCAAGGAGGTCTTGGATGTCCCCTCCCTGGAAGTGTTCAAGGCCAGGTTGGGCAAGGCCTTGAGCAACCTGGTCCGGTGGAACGTGTCCCTGCTCATGGCAGGGGGATTGGAACTAGATGATCTTTAAGGTCCCTTCCAACTCAAACTATTCTATTTACATTCTATTCTATTTATAGTGTTGCAAAGTCTACTCAGCAAGTATTCTTCACCTTGTTCTGACTAGAAGCTCTTTCAAAGCATGGTGGCATATAGGTCTCTCTCCCAGCCAGAAGCCCCCTCCCTTTTCACAGCATCACAGTATCACAGTATCACCAAGGTTGGAAGAGACCTCACAGATCATCAAGTCCAACCCTTTACCACAGTGCCCAAGGCTAGACCATGGCACCAAGTGCCAATCCAACCTTGCCTTGAACTGCCCCAGGGACGACGACTCCACCACCTCCCCAGGCAGCCCATTCCAGTGCCCAATGACTCTCTCAGTGAAGAACTTTCTCCTCACCTCGAGCCGAAATTTCCCCTGGCGCAGCCTGAGGCTGTGTCCTCTCGTTCTGGAGCTGGCCACCTGAGAGAAGAGAGCAACCTCCCCCTGGCCACAACCACCCCTCAGGTAGTTGTAGACAGCAATAAGGTCACCCCTGAGCCTCCTCTTCTCCAGGCTAAACAATCCCAGCTCCCTCAGCTTCTCCTCGTAGGGCTTGTGCTCAAGGCCTCTCACCAACCTCGTCGCCCTTCTCTGGACACGCTCGAGCATCTCAGTGTCCTTCCTAAACTGGGGGGCCCAGAACTGAACGCAGTACTCGAGGTGTGGTCTGACCAGTGCAGAGTACAGGGGCAGAATGACCTCCCTGCTCCTGCTGACCACACCATTCCTGATGCAGGCCAGGATGCCATTGGCTCTCTTGGCCACCTGGGCACACTGCTGGCTCATGTTCAGGCGGGTATCAATCAGTACCCCCAGATCCCTCTCTGTCTGGCTGCTCTCCAGCCACTCCGACCCCAGCCTGTATCTCTGCATGGGGTTGTTGTGGCCAAAGTGCAGCATCCTGCACTTCGAGCTATTGAATACCATCCCATTGGCCTCTGCCCATCTGTCCAGGCGGTCAAGGTCCCGCTGCAGAGCCCTTCTGCCCTCCAACTCAGTCACATCTGCCTCCAGCTTAGTGTCATCTTCAAACTTGCTGATGACTGACTCCATGCCCTCATCCAGATCATCTATGAAGATGTTAAAGAGGATGGGGCCCAGCACTGATCCCTGAGGGACACCACTAGTGACAGCCGCCAGCTGGATGTGGCACCATTCACCACCACTCTCTGGGTCCGGCCCTCCAGCCAGTTCCTAACCCAGCACAGAGTGTTGCCATCCAAGCCGTGGGCTGACAGCTTAGCCAGCAGTTTGCTGTGGGGGACAGTGTCAAAGGCCTTGCTGAAGTCCAGATAGACCACATCCACAGGCCTCCCCACATCCACCAAGCAGGTCACCTGATCATAGAAGGAGATCAGGTTAGAAAGGCAGGATCTGCCCTTCCTAAACCCATGCTGGCTGGACCTGAGATCTTTGCCATCCCTCAGGTGCGCAGTTATTGGCCCCAAGAGAACCTGCTCCATCAGTTTCCCTGGCACTGAGGTCAGGCTGACGGGTCTGTAGTTCCCAGGTTCCTCCATCCGACCCTTCTTGTGGATGGGGACCACGTTGGCCATTTTCGCTGTAGAAAAGCACAGTTTCATAGCTGCTGGAACCGAAGCCTCAGCATATGCCCCCAGTTAGGTCCACTGTACTGTCTACCATCCACATATAACCAAAGAGCAGTCCTGGTGTAAAACTTTTACACTCCTAGTGGTCATAATCCCACACAACCAGTGGTCAGCTCTCTGAGCAGTGACTGAAAGCTACACTCCTACTTGCCTTTCCTACTCAATTTGGAGAGGCATCTCTCTATGTGCTAACTAGGAATTTATGGGCAATGGTTTTAAACTGGAGCAGGGTCGGAAGTTCCTCACAATGAGTGTTAAAATACTAGAACAGGTCTCATTAAGGGATGTGGTTGAGGCCCCATCCCTGCAATCATTCAGGATCAGATTTGATGTGGCTGTGGGTAGCCTGACCTAGTTGGAAGTGTTCCTGCCCACTGCAGGAAGGTTGGATGAAACGACCTTTGAGGGTCCCTTCCAACCCAGTGCAATCTGTGAATCTGTGAATTTCATAAGGGATGATGGCAGAGACTGAAGATCAGCTAGGACACCACCACTGTGCAACCTATCACGTTTTCTTCTGTCTTGGCTGTATTTTGTCTCCTTGGCACAAGGCAAGCTTTCTCCCTAAGTGATTCCAAAACCCCAGGTGATCAATTGCTGTATACACCAAGTGAGAAACACAGCACACAGGCTTGATAGATTAATCATTTAAATGTCTGGGTGAAATTTACAGCACCTCACAAAGCAGATAGAGCTGAAAGAAACCTTTCATGTGGAACAAGGAATCACAGTTTCAAAGAGGTCTCCATATAGTAGTCAATGTTTGTTTCAACATGGTCCAAACAATTGTCTTTAGATCACATTTTCAGAGCTCCTCTTCAAAAGCCTCTTTCCCCAACACACAATTTAGAAATCAATTGCTTAAAATTTTCAGACACTCTTGACTTTAAAGTGTCTTACAGAAATATGTTCTGACTGATATTCCTGCACAAAACCATTGGTCACATCCAAGAAAAGCTCCCAAAACCTAAAGAAAAAGGTCTTCTGGTCAGCAATGCATGGCTGTAGGACCAGGCACTACAAATGACAACTGTGAATGTAAGCAGAACCACTTCCACGCTGCTAACCCACCTGTTTGCTATAGTCTCGTTGCCCTTAAGGATGAAAATAACTGCCATATCCTGTCTGCTAGACCCAGGGAGACACGAAGAGCAGAAACAGTTGCAATTAACTTGATGCCTTACTGCAATCAAGCTAAAAGAAAGCAGTGATCTCTTCCAGACTCCAGAAAACAAAACAAAACCAACCAAGCCATACCAACCAAACAAAACAACACAATCCCTCGAGACACAACCAAGAAAAGATTAAAATGAAGAAAGTGGTAAACCAAGAGGGACAAAGAATGTCATATTCTGTGAGGGAAAGCAAACCCTTAGCAAAGAGACATGAGTCTTGCTCTGTGAAGCATAGATTTTCCTCAGCTGCTGCCATGACCCAGCACCTTCAACAAGGAAGCTCCCCAGGCATCTTGTCTGTACAGGGAACTAACACATCACAGCTACAGAACAGCTCATCCAATGATGAGCACACAGTAATGAATAATAAACAGTAGTTATGTGTACACTAGCTTTGATTTTAACTGCACTTTGGAAACAATAATTAAAATGCAAGAAACCCTAAGCTGAAAAGTGCACAACAGCCAGAACAAAGCAGGCCCAGAGACCAAGGAGGACCCAGCAGTAAAGAAGGATGATCACAGAAAGCCTTTCTCTTCTAGAAACTGTCTGCTGTACAGCTCACCCAAGATGTTTATCGCTGGTCAGGCCACACCTTGAGTACTCTGTCCAGTTCTGGGCTCCTCAATTCAAGAGAGATGTTGAGGTACAGGAACGTGTCCAGAGAAGGGCGACAAAGCTGGTGAGGGGCCTGGAATACAAGCCCTATGAGGAGAGGCTGAGGGACCTGGAGTTGTTTAGCCTGGAGAAGTGGAGGCTTGGGGTGCCCTCACTGCTGTCTACAACTACCTGAAGGGAGGTTGTAGCCAGGTGGGGGTTGGTCTCTTCTCCCAGGCAACCAGCAATAGAACAAGGGAAAGCAGTTTCAAGTTGTGCCAGGGGAGGTATAGGCTGGATGTTAGGAGGAAGTTCTTCCCAGAGAGAGTGATTTCCCATTGGAATGGGCTGCCCAGGGAGGTGGTGGAGGCACCGTCCCGGGAGGTGTTCAAGAAAAGACTGGGCGAGGCTTTTAGTGCCATGGTCTAGTTGACTGGATGGAGCTGGGTGCTAGGTTGGACTGGATGACCTTGGAGGTCTCTTCCAACCTGGTTGCTTCTATGATACTATGACTCCTTTGCTTTGCAGCCATACGACAAACATCCACTCTGGTGGGAAAGCATCACCAAGTAATGAGGGGCTGCATCACTTCCCATGGATGAGTAACCATCTGAAATCTCAATTGCTGGACTGGGACTCCGAAAGGGATAAAGGATCCTGGGCAAGGAGGAATTAGTTGACAGTGATGCTCCACCCAGGCTACAGGCAAGCCAAACCCATCAGCATGCAGGCACCTTCACAGGTTACATCAAGACTAAAATACAGGCTACCCCGTTGTGCATGTTGCCTGTTGGCTGGCTGATCTCACAGGGAAGAACATCAGGCATAGGGGAACAGAAGCTCTCCTGAGTCCTAGCACCACTCATATAGATCATCCAGATCCAAGCATGTCAAACTCACAATTCATGTACAAAACTCACGTGGACAAAGGAAGCAGTGATTTAGCCTGAGGTGCTGATGTGTGGTCTTAAACATATCTGTAATTTCAAATAACAACCCCAGGGAAGGTGAACGATTTCTATGCTTGGGTTCATTTGCTTTGTTTGTAGAGTTTTGTCTAACGTTGTTTGACTTGCATTTTACATGTCACCCTAGGCTACAAGATCTCCTATCTGTTCTGATAGGCAGACAAGTATCACAAAACAGCATGTTACCTCCCAAGTTCAACACAGACTGTAGAGACTGTTAGGGAACTGAGTATCAGAGGTGCAGGATGAACTTCCTCCAGTACTAGAGGAAAATGATTCAACTAGACACTTAAGATAACAACAAACAACATGACTCAATCTAATACTTCTAATTTTATCTGTAGCCATCTTACCTCCTGAGAGGATGTAGGGGAAATCTATATGCCAGGTGAGACAAGTTTGGGCTTTTTTAACCAACATTTTTGGTTCATGTAAACTGAAAGTTTAGAAGCATTTCCTCACTCCACACTTTCTTAGAACTACATTGAAAAGAGAGAGCCCTTAAAAGACTGGTTTGATTTTTTTAAATTAATGATCAGAAATTAAGACACTTCCACTTGGAGCTGAAATTAAAGGTACATTCTTGGGGACGTTGCTTCTCCATAACTCATTTTCAGAGACTGTTGGAAATCAAGCTGCTGAGGTTTCAGATGTTGTGTTCACCCTGCTGCACCCTGAGGTGGCTGCACTTAAGCAACAGAGGACATACAGAAAGGGAGCTGTCAGATGAAGACACTCCTCTTCTTATAACTAGGACTCAGAATGCAGAAGATACTTTGGGACCTTTCTAGATGAAGCACCAGCTGGTGTAAATAGCAATATAATAACCTCTATGCCGAGGGTAAGAAATGACATCTTCCATAAGAAGATGGGAGCCTTTTCTCCCTGAGATCATAACACAGCTGTAAGAAAATATACCAAACATCCAAATCTGCCTGCCACTCAGCCAAGTAGCCCTGATCTTGCCACTCCTCCCTCTAACCACAGTAGCCAAAGAGCTCAGACAAGCTGTTCTGAAGTGAGACATGGATTTCTGAAATTATTAGTGGCTGAATGCTGATACTGATGGAAAGGTAGTGTTTAATAACAAACTCACTTCAAGTCTCAAGCTAAGCCATCCTTTTTCAAACAGTCGGGACCATGATGGTTTGACGTGTTAATTATTAGGAGAGGAGGGGCAGGAGAATAAAAGGAAGCACTGCTCCAAGCAATACTGAAGGTAGCGAACTACCACAGCAACCCAAACCCTCACGACCTGGCAGCCCTCCCCCCCCAAGAGCTAACCCCACAGACTGGCTGTAACCATAGGTACTGCTACAGACACATGCACCTACTCTGCACAAACACTTGCTGCTTTCTAAACGTAACTGTATCTTTATTACAGGAGATCTTAGTAGAAGCCCAGTAAAAACCTCAAAACATCTGATGAAATGTAAATGTTAACGCATGATGTGACTCTGGTTTGATAACGTTCTATAGGAATGATGTATGCAGCTACTGTAGACTCCCATGCTTCATTCCACTATGTGGAATGCCCTGCTTCACATTTCAATTTCTGATCTTTAATCCCAAATTTCATTCACTAATTTTGCATAAATTAGCCTCTGAAGTTGCGAGATTAAATCTACCACTGTTCATGGGCACTAGTCCTGCTAAGACTCAGATGCTTTCCTATTCTGCCCTGCTGCGACTTTTTGTAGTCCCTTAGTGCGATTATGCAGTGCTTAAAATTAGATTGGTCTGTAAATCTTTGCCAGCTTAGGGCCATAAATGCATGTTTGCTGAACAGAAAAGAGATTAGGAGCAAGCCATCATTCCTTACACAAGCCTGACCTGCACTTTCTTCCTTCATTTCACCGCGCAGTGCCAGTGACCCGGGCACTCCTGCTGATGCTCTAGCTAGCACACGTTCCCACGTAACAGAGTGTCCCTGTCGGGCCTATCTGATTCCCAAATGTCTAAGTCCACTGACTGATCTGTGTGCTTGCTCCCTAACGCAAGCGGTTCTGCTGCACTGTAAGCAAACCAGGGCATTATGTCACGCTCCAGCCTGTCACAACAGAGCGCGACGCCCGCACACGGTGCCACACAGGCTGAAGTTTGATCCCACCGGTGGGGAGCTGCCCAAATTCCTGCGGAGCGCGGGGTTAAACGAAGGCACAGGGCCTTTCTGTGCACACGGGGACGGGTCTTTCCAGATGGACACATGACTGCAGACGTCTGTGCTATAAATGCAAACACGGCCGCGCCCGGCTCCTCACACTTCGCCCGCCTGTGCACTCGGCGGGCAAGCACCACGGCAAGGCTGCGAGAAACCCGGCCCGGCTGCCCGCCTCGGAGGACTCGGAGAATCTCACAGACCCCTCAAGCCCCGCATCGACCACGGACCAAAGCGGGTATTTACCTGGCGCCCGGGGGCCGCGCTCCGCCTGTGCTCCGAGGAGGGACTGGCCGCGGCCCGGCCCGGCCCAGCCCAGCGTAGCGCGGAGCCGCCGGCGTGCAGGCACAGCGCGGCGCTGCTCCTCCTCGCCGCCGCGTTGCTGCCGGGCGGCGGGCCCGCGTCCTGCCGCAAAGCCGTCCCGGTCGCCGCGGGAAACGGCTCCGCGGCACCAAGGTTCCTGCTAGCGCCGCCCGCCCCGCCGGCAGCCCCGGCGCTCGGGATGCTGGGGCAGAGGTGGCCGAGCCACGCCAGCAGCTGGCAGGACCTCTCCGGCCTTGCGCCAGCGCTGGTGATGGCGGAGGAGCGGCTTGGCCTGTCCCAGCTTCTTGTTTCCCCTAAAAAAAAAAAAAAAAGGAAATCACTTCAAGTTTTCCTACATAAATGTGAGGGGTAAAATTGCACCTGTCCCTGTTTAAATCGGCTGAGATTCTCAGGGACCGGCTACGTGACTTCGGGAGGGATGAAAACCACAAAATCCTAACCGGATTTTTAACTCTTATCGCGGTGAGAGCTGCAGGGAGCAGCAGTGAGAGCTGCAGGGAGCAGCAGGATGTATCAATCCATATAGTGAGAGCTGCAGGGAGCAGCAGGATGTATCAATCCATACAGCCTCAGGGCAGCAAAAAAAATCTTTGGCACAACCTGTTACCTAAAGCCGGGAAAGGGGGCAAGACAATTACAGATGGCTTATTCCATAGGTATGTAGCATGGCACCCCACCCAACAATGCAACCTTCTAGCAAGAAATACCCATGTGCAGATTAGGGATGCACCTGAATTTTAACGTCTGGAGCACACAGGCTACTCTCTGTAGCACTACGTACCTGTTGGACGTCCCGAGGCTGTGCTGTTGCACTGACCCTGTCCCAGGGAAGTCAGCGGTGCTGAAAGAGAGTTAGCGCCAAAATGTGGCACTAAAACTGAGTCCATACATTCACAATCCACAGCAAAAGGCAGGTGATAGGTTAACTTCCATCAATATTTTTCTCTTCTCATCTTCACATGCCAACCATTACTGCAAAATGTGACTGACACAATTAAAGTTGTGTTTGTTTGGGTTACCTCATTTCACTGACAGCAGGGATGAAAAAGATTTGGCATAAAAACATACCAGCTTGTCTGACTGAAAATTAATTAATCTGAGCCTTAACAAATCATGTATTACTAGAGCACCACATACTTCAAGTCCTTCTCATAAGAAGAAATGCCTTCTTCACTGAGTCAAAGATTGTTTTATTCTAATTCAACCGTATGCACCACAGTCTCCCAAAGGACCAGGCAGTATCATCACTTGCCACATTATTTATCACCATCCAGCCTTTCCTCAAATAGTACCGAGATATTTATCACTCGGGCTTCTCAGAAGGAAAGAGGCCCTGTAGGACTCTGGGGTCTGGTGACGCTTAAGAACTTTGCCTTTCTGCCAACTCTGAACTATGAGTTCCCCTTCCAGGCCCAGCATGCTCATGCAGGAGGCAGAGGGGATGCTACTTTGTCACCTGTGGGGACACAAGCATCAGGACTGGAGAGCAGGTAGGCAGTGTGCACTACACTCAAAGGGAAACGTAAAAATACATCCCTTCTGATTTCACTGATGTGTTGAAGAGAAATTGCTGGTGTTTAACATTACACTTGGATAGTCTTCTGGGAAGTGGCACATATAACATTTTACACCTGCAGTGGGAAAGGGATTTCAGGCTGCAGACAGGCAAAGATGTAAATTCTTTTTAAGTGAGAACAGTAGAGAGGTTTTATTCAAGAACAATCACCCTTCTGCTCAGAAACAGACTCCCAGAGACACTTAGCAGCCAGAAATCTGGACAGACAGTAATCATATGCCATGAACCTAAAACAATCCCAGTTGTCTCAGTAGCCAAGTCAAACTCCAGGCATTTGCACTGCAGTCAGGCACTGATCCTGTCCCCTTCTCTTTCCTAAAGCTGAAGCATATCCCACAGGGCTCCTTGGGACCATATTCACCAAAGGCATCCTCACATTGCAATGGTACACACTGTGTGATAACCACTACTTCACAGCGTGCAAGATGGGAAAGGCACCTCCTGCCAGGGCTCCATGCCCCACCAGATGCTTCCCTGGGACCACCCAGCAGCAAGGGCTCCCCAGAATTCTCACAGCATTGCCTTGTGCACTGCAGAAACACTGTGTTCCCCCAAGAAAGAGAAGGAACGTGTGGTCTCTGAATTTTGTCCTTCTCAGTCCCCAAAAGAGCATTTCTCTTAGCTCTAGATATTCTTAACTCTGTTCTAATCCTTTGCAAACCTTGCAAACTATGCAAACTGTGATGGATAACATTTCCAGTTTCCTAGGCAAAATGCAATTACCAGGTACCTTTCATACACTGGAACAGTCTGGGTTCAAGTTTTAAGTTTTACATTCTGAGAAGCACTTTACAAACCATTCTTCACCATTTCATTGACAGGGGGAAGAATCCTGTCAATAAAATCCCCTTTGTAAATCACATTTTAATATCTGTGCTCTTACCACAGCTTAAAACAAACAAATCTGAGAACAGTTGATTCTACATTTTCCTCCTTTAGTCTGGTAGGAATTTCTCTTCCTGCAGTCTACATGCCAGCAGAAAAGAATAGTTGACCAATGTTATCCTTCAAAGCTTCAGGATAACATATTGAACTCTGAAGAAATTTGGAGTTTGGAATTTATTTTTTGTTTGTTTGTTATCACTATTTCTATTTAAGAATGCAGTTTCCAGATTTTGTAGTTTACATTATTTAAGCATATCACCATCCTCCGACACAAAACCCATGAAACCATGAGCTGTTTCAAGCAGGATAGACCGGTTAAAGACATGGTGGTGGCTATCCGACAGAACCTTCCACACAACTTTCAGCTTTGTCCCACTTGTTCCTTAGCCAACTGTGAATATATGGCCCGAAACTGAAAGGAGTGCATAGAGCCATCTGGTGGTTAACTGTACAAGGAAAGTTTCCTGTATGTCTACACAATGAAGACATAAAGGAAGTCTTTCTTCTATTTAGAGTGCCTTAAATGGAGGGGGGGTTTTCTTAGCTTTTAGATTTTGGTTCTGGAAGTTTAGTGAGTTCACAATGCAAGACCGAGAAAATGGCTCTGTCTGTCATCACAAGAAACTTTAATGAACTGCTTTCCTTGCAGGAGAGTTTGCAGGATGGAGTGCACTTGTTTAGCTATGAACATTGCCTATGAGTACTGCAGAATCATCTTCCCTAGACTAGCAATTTGTACCAAGAGTTTGGTTCCTGTTGATAAGAACCCAAACAGGTCTCTTCCAACCTAGTTGATTCTATGATTCTATGACCCAAACAGATCCCATGCAGCACAACAAACAAATTCACCTCAGTTCATACCAGTGGAGTGCCAGGGAGCATCTCAGCCATAACACCTCCTGGGAAAAGGTGTTGGAGTGGACAAGCAACGAAGTCAGGTTTCCCACTGAGATGTAGTGGCATGAAGGGAAGAGTCAGTGGGAAGCAGTGAGTAACTGTGAGTCAGGGACTTCATCTCCTTGTACACCCCAGACGACACAAGAGATGCCTCTGCTGTGGTCTGAAAAGGATTAAATAGCAATGCTAAGGAAGAACATCTTCTGGAAAACTTGAGGACAAATCTTTTACGGGCAAAGGATTGCCAGATGACTTGGCAACAACATGCAAATACCCCCATGGACAGAAAAATCCTTTGCTGCAGCACAAGAAGGTAGAACATGAACCCTGTGTGGAAGCAAAAAGCAGGCAAAACAACAATCAGGCATGATGTAAAAGTAAAAAAACCAACAAACAAACCAGGGAGGTGGTGGAGGCACCATCCCTGGAGGTCTTCAAGAAAAGACTGGATGAGGCACTTAGTGCCATGGTCTAGTTGACTGGCTAGGGCTGGGGGACAGGTTGGACTGGATGATCTTGGAGGTCTCTTCCAACCTGGTTGATTCTATGATCTCTGAAGCTGGGAAACTCTCAGAACCCTTTGGGCACATGTTTTGCTGCCATAATGTGGAAGAAGCGACGGCCATTTATTGTGGCCACTGACAGACTTGCCAGTTCACACCAGCGAAGTGTTAGACCCACTGTCTTTCCCTGCTGCCTCTGAAGAAGGGGCCTTTTTTCACACCTTTTAATGAGTGACTCCCCGCATAGAAGCCCTTACCTTACAGAAAGGCTGTTAGCTGGCACATTCAGCACAAGAAGCAGCCTTTCCGATAATTGTTCCTGGAGCTCGTAGTTGTGGAAATAAATATCATCAGATGATTAAATTAAACACCACGGCCAGCCCAGCTCTACACTATTTTCACTTATCATGCAGAAAGGGAGATCAAAGAGAAAGGCTCAGGTAGAGCTATTCCAACTCCTCCAAGTTGGGTTGACAGCTGCCTAATTGAACACACTAATTAGATTCCTGCCCGGGGCGTGTAGCACAAAGTTAACCCTCCCCAAACTGGCTGATACAGCCATTTTCATGCTCTGCCATCAGCTGTATGCGGAGGGACCACTGTCACTTCATTTCCTCCGTGTGGTAAAGCAGCATCAGTTTGATTCTCATTTTCAGGGCCTCTTGGGCCTCCATCGTCTTTGATGTCTTGTGTGGGTGCAAGGGGAGAGCTGTGCCTGGGGAGCGTGAGGCAAGGCTACAGATACTCCAATCTTGCAGGGCTTCTGCCTCAGCTCATCCCCTCTCGTAGCAACCATGCCCATTTCCCAGCTCCTGCAGCTAGGGGCAGCACAGCTACCACAAGCCCCACGGTTTGGGCCTTGCTTCAACAGGGAGGTCGTCTCTGAGCTGGAGTTTCAGCCAGCTCTTCCCTGCTTCGCCTTCTTAGGCCGCTGAAGGCGAGAGAGGCGAGTGCGGCAGAGGGCAGCGAGGGAAGCAGCAGGCAGCACAGCCCAGTTCCCACCGGGAGCCCGCAGTCCTCCCCGCCAGCACACCCCCACACGCAACCGGGAACCTCTGCTATTCTTCTGCTAATGGGATTGGCACCGCTTAAAGCAGTCTGCGAAGGCATTGTCTGCAACCACAGCAAGAGAAACATTATTCAAAGGCCATTCAGGCCCCAAAAGAAGCGGCAGAGCACAGTAATTATCGGAGACTCTCCATTAACGAGGGCATCTTTGCTCTTTGTCTGTGTTGGTTTAATAAGGGCCACTAATGGGGCCGGGGGAGGGGCACGCTAATGCTTCTAAACAAACCTCCTTCCCTTCCCCACCCCCAGGCTGTGAGGAGAGCTGCCTTTATGGGCGCTGACAGCCGAGCTGCGAGTTACCATATTGCAGAGTGACCTCCGCGAAAACTTAGTGTGAACCCAGCCGCTTTCAGTCCCGTCCCCACCGAGCCACCGGGAGCATCGTTTGGGTAGCTGTTCTCTTCTTAGCCTTTCTATGTTTCCCGGTGCTTGCCAGGCCCTTTTATACACCCTTCCAGCTCGACCTCTCTCATGTCATCTTGTGACCCTTCATGGCTGGACATGACGGCACTGAGTGGCAGTAATGAGGGACGACAGTGCAGATTAAGTTCTCGCAGCAAAACCTGGGGCTGCTGTCCATTATCCAGCAGCTGGCACTGGGAGATGCTGCTGGGAAGGCAGAACAGGGCAGCTTTCCCTCCCCACACCGCTGGAGAAGGCAGGCTGGGAATCTAGCATAGGCCAGTATCTCCTACCTTTTGGCTGTGGGCACTTTTCTGGTGATGGAGAGAGAGACTGTGGCAAAAATCAGCATGAACTGCTATCCTAAGATCTTTCAGAGCTGCTTTCAGGACCATGCAGCTAAAATTCTTCTGAGTGTGTCTCGATGTTCCACATCTTCAAACACGAGCTATAATGGGCCAGCTTCTGAGTCTGTAGTGTTAGCGGTTCATGCGTGCTGGTCACTTGGCAAAACATGGACAAGAGGTCTCGGGAGATGTCTGCAGAAGATAGCATTCAAACAGGGAACTGAAACGATACACACATACAGAAATACTGAATACAGCCTTTTTCAACTACAGTGTGCAAGGCATTGTGGATACAAGGTTGAGAACTCTACAAGGAAATTATTCCCCCGAGTATGAGCAGGTCTTTTACTGAAGCCAAGCCCTAGACATTGTGCTATTCTACCTCACCTTCAGATGACACATCCTTAATGGATGGTTGCATCACACAGCTGTTGCATGGATGTAGAGACAAAGCAGAGCCTGCTTGCCTTTGTACCTGTGTGTGTGCATGTCAGCAGACTCAGGAACTGCACCGAGGAGCCACCCAACATCAGTGCTGCCACCTTTGTTATAAGAGATTATGTTATTCAGCTGAGGTATGGAATGATGAACTTCTGCGTACAGGCATCCACCCACCACTTGTTTAAGTAAACGTCATCATACCTAGAGCACAAACCTGGTTTGGAGAAACAGACTCCATACAGGATTTCACCTTTGTTTATTCAGGGCTTGGCAGCAGTTTTGAAACTTTCATTATTTTGGTCTTTTCTTTTCAACATTTCATCAGTAATTTCATCTCTTGTAACAAAAGAAACTTTTCATAGGTGCTCCTCTTACTCATCTCTGTAGGATCAAAACATCTCAGAACAACCTTGCAAGTAAAAAAGAGAGCAATTACCCTTTATACACAGAGAGCTAAGCTACAGGGAAATTAAATAATACTTTGTGCTAGTTTGAGCCTAGCTAGAGTGTTTTGGTGAAAAGAGTTAGATTATGGGCTGTGAAAAAGAAACAATGGTGATGTCTACTTCACTCATAGGCTTGCTGAGTTGTCTAAGAACAAGAACAAAAACATAGATAAGGCAGTCCCTGTCTAGGCTTTGGGTTGAACTCTCTCTAACCTTACCTGCCGTCTGTGTGACTAATTCACCTGCTTCCTAATCTACCCTGGCCAACCCTCCAGGCTACTTTGAGCATAAGGCAAAGTCTTGGGTAAGATAGAGGGGTGGGAGGAAGGTGGAAGGGTGGTTGGGAGCCCCTCCTGGGGACTCAGGTTTCTGGGAGGGGAGTTGTGTTTCTGTATTACCTTCTAACTTGTATATTTCTGTATATAACTGTATACCTTATAAATATCTGCTTCTGTATTGTGCTAAGCTGTAAATATAAAGCTTCATTTCATTTCCAGAGCTGCTGAGTCTAGTCTGGGTGATTTTCCAAAGGGGGGGGGGACGGGATGGGGACGGACAGGTAACACCCAAACCATCTCACATACCTGAGATCATTTTTGCCATGACAAAGCTAGGAAGTAGATGCAGGCTTTTTTCTCCAGAGTCTTACTGCAGTGTTCTAAGATTAGTGGTATTCCTTCTCTCTTCTGAAATGTCTAGAAGATCACACTTCTGAAAGACAATCAGTCCCACTTTCAGCATTTTGTTCTTTGTATTAATCAGTTTCTGTTGTTTTTTCTTCTTTATTATTTTCATATATAGAGGAACTGCCTTTGCTTATGCAATCTAAACGAATTAGTAAACCGATACATAAAACAATGGGTTACTAGAAAAACACAATTTGGTGTATATTTTTGTATGGGTTTTGCTTTTTAAGTGTCTTTAAACATCATCTTCCTTTTGCTACTAGGAGATAACACAGTAAGCTTGTTGCAAACAAAAATGATAATTGAACAAAACCAAAATAGTTGAGAGCCTGTTGATATCCAAAAAAAATGGAGAGGTGAAAAATGTGAACAAAACCAGCAGTTAGTACATGGCTTAGAAGATATAGGTATTGCAGGAAAAGCTATTACAACATGAGACAGGAGGGATGGCCAAGGCAGACAGAGATTTGTCACAACAAAAGGGAGTTCTGAGACCCCTCCACGAAGTGAGCAGCTTGTGCATGGCAGGCTGAAGTGAGGTGCTGTTGTGGTAGGAGGGAGGGCTCACAGCAGCGTCTGAGACAGAACGGGTGATGAGAGGCTGGTGGGTCTATTTCAGGGAACTTCAGCCAAAATAGTACAATTGAAGGCGAGGTATCAAGTATGAAAGACATGGGAACACAGTGAGCAAGGTCTTGGAACAAAGGCTTCGGTCTGAGAGCCATCATCTCATCGGCAAGTCTTTGTCCAATTTATTCTTCAGGTATAGTTCCTTTAGGGAATGACTACCTTGGACTTCATCAAACCATTTCTAATTAGATTTGCTCTTTAAGATGTATAGTTTTGTACAGGTATATGTTCTCATCACTTTTCCCTTTATATATATATATATATATATATATATATATATATGTGTGTGTGTATATGTATTAATTCTGATAGCATTTGAGGCTAACAATGAGTCTAAGTGAATTCTTTCCATGTTGCTCTACTTCATTCAACTGATGTCACACTTCCAATTAAACTGTCTAACCAAGATCTGATCTGAATTCCACTAAAACAATGAACAGGTCTGCACTGTCTGTGCAGTTTTGCTTTATGTCCTGTCAGCAGGAGCAGGGAGGTCATTCTGCCCCTGTACTCTGCACTGGTTAGACCACACCTTGAGTACTGTGTTCAATTCTGGGCCCCCCAGTTTAGGAGGGACATCGAAATGCTTGAGAGTGTCCAGAGAAGGGCGACGAGGCTGGTGAGAGACCTCGAGCACAGCCCTACGAGGAGAGGCTGAGGGAGCTGGGATTGGTTAGCCTGGAGAAGAGGAGGCTCAAGGGAGACCTTATTGCTGTCTACAACTACTTGAAGGGTGGTTGTGGCCAGGAGGAGGTTGCTCTCTTCTCTCAGGTGGCCAGCGCCAGAACGAGAGGACACAGCCTCAAGCTGCGCCAGGGGAAGTTTAGGCTGGAGGTGAGGAGAAAGTTCTTCCCTGAGAGAGTCACTGGACACTGGAATGGGCTGCCCGGGGAGGTGGTGGAGTCGCCGTCCCTGGAGCTGTTCAAGGCAGGATTGGACGTGGCACTTGGTGCCATGGTCTAGCCTTGAGCTCTGTGGTAAAGGGTTGGACTTGATGATCTGTGAGGTCTCTTCCAACCCTGATAATACTGTGATACTGTGATTTGTATTTGAGCTCATTAATGTAGATCTGAGCCATTTTTCAATTGCACCTGTGCCTTGAAATCCAGGGTTAAATGAACAGGAGTAAGAAGGAGTAAAAGATGCCTTCCCAGACCATTGTTAGTGTCTTTGCAAACTCCTGCAAGCAGAAGACATATTGAATTATGAGTCAGGAAGCAGCTATTAATCTCTGCAAGCATATCCTGGTTTAGTTCAGTGTAACTTCCCTGCTTTGTCTTTGTATCCTTTCAGCTCTTCTTTCTCTACAAAACAGGTCTTGCTTTGCCAGATTAATAAAACCTTTTCACTCTACAAAACAGGTCTTGCTTTGCCAGATTAATAAAACCTTTTCACTCTAATGCCCTCAGCTGGCACTTGCAGCACTTGCTCTCTGTTCTTTGTTCCTGTGGGCCATTCTCCTGGCCAGCAAGAGTGGTACAGGGGAAAAGTACTCACCCACTCAGCAGCCACGTAGATCAAGACCTCACAAGAACTCCCTGGGGATAGCAGCAACTATGTGACATTCTTGCCTGTCTATGCAGACCCATTTGGAAAGGTTTCAAGGCAGGAAGGCCAGATTAGGGTAGTGACTTTGTGCTTTAACATCATGGGCATATGTGTGGTTCAGGCAAGTGGCTTCTGTCTTTGTATTTCCTTCTTCCTGTTCAGAAGTAGGAATACTGCTGTGAATATACATTTGAGAACACTTAAAGTCTGTGTTGATAGGCACTGAGAAATTAAGTTGCTCAGGAACTCAGAGATGAACTGCTGTTTGGGTGATAAAGGAACAGGACTGCCTTGGCCAGAGGATTCTCTACAGTGTCCCTTATAAGAGAACAAGTAACAGCATCTTCTGGTACTTACTGCATCCTTTAAGACTAAGCAATCTAGTTTCATGCAACGGTGTTGCAAGATACTGAGAGGAAACCCTTCAGCCCTCTACACCTGGGTATATCATAGCATTTTCTGTTCCACAAACTAGACTGAGTTGTTAGCCATACTAATCATCAACACGTAATGTTGGTAAAGTTCTATAACCTAAACCCACATTGTGTTCAGTTTTGGGCCCCCCAGTTTAGGAAGGACAATGAGATGCTTGAGCGTGTCCAGAGAAGGGCGACGAGGCTGGTGAGAGGCCTTGAGCACAGCCCTACGAGGAGAGGCTGAGGGAGCTGGGATTGGTTAGCCTGGAGAAGAGGAGGCTCAGGGGTGACCTTATTGCTGTCTACAACTACCTGAGGGGTGGTTGTGGCCAGGAGGAGGTTGCAGCCAGGAGGAGGTTGCTCTCTTCTCTCAGGTGGCCAGCACCAGAACAAGAGGACACAGCCTCAGGCTGCGCCAGGGGAGATTTAGGCTGGAGGTGAGGAGAAAGTTCTTCACTGAGAGAGTCATTGGACACTGGAATGGGCTGCCCGGGGAGGTGGTGGAGTCGCCGTCCCTGGAGCTGTTCAAGGCAAGGTTGGACGTGGCACTTGGTGCCATGGTCTAGCCTTGAGCTCTGTGGTAAAGGGTCGGACTTGATGATCTGTGAGGTCTCTTCCAACCTTGATGATACTGTGATACTGTGATATCTATGAGGTCAGCATGCTGAAATGCCTTTCCATTTTCAGCTCTTCACAAGAGTCCACCTGTATGGCTTCCTGTACAGCTTCTATTCCAGTAGGGCAGCATATCTGTGGCTGTAATGGTCTACTGAAATACCCCTAGTGTAACTGCACTTGAGTGATTATTCTGTGCCACATCCACCTGTCTGTATGGTCCTCCCTACCTCATATATTGCATTTCCCTTCCTCCCCCCATGGCTGTTATAGCAAAGTCCAGGCTAAAGGCTTCCACTTATATTGTGGATGGCCTTACAGACCCAAAAGCCACTCAGAAAGACACTGCTCCTTCCTTGCTGATGTGGAAGTAAACAGAAAAATCATGACACTGACCACTTCTCAACCTCAAACTGGAAAGGGTCAAAGAAGCCCTGCATTTCCATCCAGTGGCACTGCACCTGTTTACCTTGCATTGAACACTTCACATTTAGAATAAACTCTGTTAGAAGTAGAGTTCAGCTGCCCGAGAAGGAGATGGCTATCACAAATCTGCCTTTACACAAGGCACCAGCACTCCTTGACGGAGTGTCTGTGTGTCACTGCTGGTCCCAGCAATCTCCCTCTGCACAAACGAGAGCCCTGCTTGCCAGAACTCATCAGAGCAGCTAATTTAGCTTTGCCTCAGGCACTGAAGGAACATGACTGTCCACTTACTGTTGCCCTGACATTTTCAGCAACCTTATTGAGCATCACAGTGACAGCAGATCTGACAGCTTCTATTCCAGTAGGGCAGCATATCTGTGGCTGTGATGGTTTGGGGGTTACCCCGCCCCCCCACACTTTTGAATTTGCCCCAGCTAACTCAGACGGACCCTGGGAATATAGATGAAGCAATTTATTTACAGCTAGCAGAATTTACAAGCAGCTATTTACAATATATACAGTTATATACAATTATATACAGAAATATACAAAGGATAAACAATACAAAAGCACAACTCCCCTCCTAGAAACCTGAGTCCCCAGGAGGGGCTCTCAAACCACCCCAACACCTCCCCCGGCCCCTCTCAACCTTACCCCAGTTCTCAGGAAGAATAGAGGTGCAGCCAAGAGGTTAAGGAGCAAGGTTAGTAGGAGCAGGGTTAATGAGATGTGACCAGGTCTAAGGCAAAAGCAAGAGTGAGAGACAAAATGGAGAATGTGTTTTTCTTCTTCCCAGAGTTCTCAGCGAGACTATGAGAGAAGTTGACATCACTTGTTTTCATTTCACTGCCCATTATCTAGTTCTGTTACCAAAACATTCCAGCTTGCTTCAAACTAGCACAATCCACCCCTTGTCTACTTCGCTCAGAGTATCGCTGAGAATTATCCAATCTAATCTAAACCAATATTTACACTAAAACAATATATACAAGTTCAGTTCACACTTCAATCAGATGTAGGTGATTCAAAAGCTCAGAACAGGGACTTCCAGGTGATGTTGGGTTCGTGCTCACGTACTGTAGATTCTATCGTAGATTCTCTCAGTGTTGGGCGCCGATGTTACCTAGAACAGAAAACTCATAACAGCTTGAATTTAAACTCTTTCAGCTAAAGTTAAATTTCTCTGTGGAATACACTGGATTTCACCATTCTCCTGCATTACCCAGTATGTATGACCAGGACCTTCAGCAGAAACCACCCCTCGGACAGGTTTCCCTTCGCCCGAAGGAGAAAATACCCAAACAGTTTTCCCTAACAGATTCTTTTCACGTACAACAGGAACTTTATCACCGTCTACTGTTTGGACCAAATCTGATTGTGCAGGTCCTGCTCTATTTACTGAACCTCTACTATTTACCAACCAAGTAGCTTCTGCTAAATGTTTGTCCCAGTTTTTCAGAGTTCCACCCCCCATGGCTTTTAGGGTGGTTTTCAGCAAACCGTTGTAGCGTTCAATCTTCCCTGAAGCTGGTGCAAAGTAGGGTATGTGGTAGATCCATTCAATACCATGCTCTTTGGCCCAGTTTTTCACAAGATTGTTCTTGAAATGAGTACCATTGTCTGACTCAATTCTCTCTGGAGTTCCATGTCTCCACAAGATCTGTCTCTCCAAACCAACAATGGTGTTACGTGCAGTTGCATGTGGAACTGGATAGGTTTCCAACCATCCAGTGCTGGCTTCTACCATCGTTAGCACATACTGCTTGCCAGAACGTGATCGAGGTAAAGTGATGTAGTCAATCTGCCAGGCTTCACCATACTTGTACTTTGACCATCTCTCACCATACCATAAGGGCTTGATTCGCTTAGCCTGCTTAATAGCAGCACAAATGTCACAGTCATAGATGACTTGGGTGATAGCGTCCATGGACAAGTCAATTGACCTATCACGAGCCCATCGGTATGTTCCATCTCTGCCTTGATGTCCAGATGAGTCATGGGCCCACCGAGCTAAAAACAGCTCACCTCGGTGTTTCCAATCAAGGTCAATGTCAAGATCAGAGTTGGTGTCAACTTGAGCAATCTTAGCAGCTTGATCTGCCTTCTGGTTGTGTTGATGTTCCTCAGTGGCTCTGCTCTTAGGCATGTGTGCATCTACGTGCCGCACCTTCACTGGAGTTCTCTCCAGCCGTGCATCAATGTCCTGCCATAGATCAGCACACCAAATAGGCTTTCCTTTCCTCTGCCAACCATTCTTCTTCCAGTCCTTCAGCCAACCCCATAGAGCATTGGCTACCATCCACGAGTCGGTGTAGAGGTAAAGGATAGGCCAATTCTCACGTTCAGCCACATCAAGAGCAAGTTGAACAGCTTTTACCTCAGCGAACTGACTGGATTCTCCTTCGCCATCTTTCGTTTCGGTAACTCTCCTGGTTGGACTCCAAACTGCTGACTTCCATATTCGCTTGTTCCCAACAAGACGACAGGAACCGTCTGTGAACAAAGCATAGTTCTTTTCCTGATCAGAGAGATCACCATAGGGAGGAGCTTCCTCAGCACGAGTTATTTTCTCCTCTGGTGGTTTGGAACAGTCTGTGCCTTCCGGCCAGTTGGTGATCACCTCCACCAGACCAGGTCGGTCAAGATTACCCATTCGTGCTCGTTGGGTTATCAAAGCCATCCATTTAGACCAGGTTGCATCTGTGGCATGAGGTGGTGATGAACCTTTGCCCTTGAACATCCAGTTAGGAACTGGCAGTCTAGGAGCTAATAGCAATTGTGACTCAGTTCCAATCACTTCAGAAGCTGCTTTCACTCCCTCATAGGCTGCTAGGATCTCTTTCTCAGTTGCAGTGTAATTTGTCTCTGAACCTCTGTAACAACGTCCCCAGAAACCAAGTGGACGACCACGTGTCTCATTTGGAGCTCTCTGCCAAAGACTCCAAGTTGGACCATTGTCACTGGCAGCCGTGTACAGAATGTTCTTAATGTCCGGACCAGATCTCACAGGTCCCAAACCCACTGCATGGACTACTTCTCGTTTAATTTGATCAAAGGCTGCTTGTTGTTCAGGTCCCCACTCGAAATTGTTTCTCTTACGAGTCACATCATGCAGAGGTTTGACAATCTGACTGAAACCAGGAATGTGTAGCCTCCAAAATCCCACCACACCAAGAAAAGAAAGTGTGTCCTTCTTACTGGTGGGAACAGCCATGGTAGAGACTTTGTTGATCACATCCTGAGGAATGTAACGGCGACCATCCTGCCACCGCACTCCCAGAAACTGAATTTCTCTGGCAGGTCCTTTGACCTTGTCTCTCTTAATGGCAAAACCTGCTTGCAACAGAATGTCAATGATTTTGTTACCTTTCTCGAAGACTTCCTCAGCAGTTTGGCCCCACACAATGATGTCGTCGATGTACTGGATGTGCTCTGGAGCTTTACCTTTCTCCAGTGCATTATGGATGACTGAGTGACAGATGGTTGAGCTGTGTTTCCACCCCTGAGGCAAACGATTGAACTGGTACTGGATTCCTCTCCAGGTGAATGCAAACTGAGGCCTGCACTCCTTTGCTATGGGAATAGAGAAGAAAGCATTAGCAATGTCTATGGTTGCATACCATTTAGCCTCCTTCGATTCCAGCTCGTACTGGAGTTCCAGCATGTCCGGCACAGCTGCACTCATGGGTGGCGTCACCTCGTTGAGGGCACGAAAGTCAACTGTCAGTCTCCAGTCGCCCGTAGGTTTACGCACAGGCCAGATGGGACTGTTGAAAGGTGAATGAGCTTTCTCGATGACAGCCTGACCCTCCAATTGACGAATCAGCTGATGAATGGGCAACAAAGAGTCACGGTTAGTTCTGTACTGCCTATGATGAACAGTTTGAGTTGCAATTGGCACTTCCAGATCCTCTATGTGATGATGTCCCACAACTGCAGATTCATCTGAAAGTTCAGGTCTAACAGACAATTTCAATTTATCATCCTCAATCTCTACAGATGCTATTCCAAAAGCCCATTTGTGACCCTTAGGATCTTTGAAACAACCTTGTCTCAAAAAGTCAATTCCCAAAATGCAAGGCGCATCAGGACCAGTTACAATAGTATGTGTCTTCCACTCTTTACCAGTTAAACTGATCTCAGCCTGTATCTTAGTTAACTCTTGAGATCCACCAGTGATTCCAAAGATAGAAATGGACTCTGTCCCTTTACAATTGGATGGCAATAAAGTACACTGAGCACCTGTGTCAACTAAAGCCCTGTATTTCCGAACTCTTGAACTGCCAGGCCACCTAATGAATACATTCCAATAGATTCGGTTCTCTCCACTATCCCTTTCCTCCTCCTGGCTGGAGGCAGGGCATCCCTAATGCTGAACATGGCATGTAGGGTGTACACAGTGATTGGTGTTGTTGTGAGAGGAACTGCAACTGTTGGAACAATTGCAGTTGCTCTCAGGAGCTGAAGAAGTGACAGCTACTTTCCTGGCATTGCTGCCTCTGTTTCTGCCACTCTGCAGATCCCTGACCCTCTTTGAAAGAGCTGAAGTAGGTTTACCATCCCACTTGTTCATGTTCTCACCATATGTGTCACGCAGAAGTATCCACAGTGACGCACGTGATTGCTGCTGTCTGGGTGGAATTTGTCTCCTCCTAGGCTGGAATTGCCTTGCAGGAGGTGGGCGTCTGTTCCTGATTGCAGAAACATGCACCCATTCAGATGATGCAGGAATGGTATCTTTTACCAGATTTTTGAGATCCTCTATCTGCCTGAGCTGATCAGTGAATTCACCAACAGTGAAAGATCTTCCATTATCACTCCTTGCTAGGAACTTACTGGCCAAGATGTTAGCATAGGATGAAGGAGCAAGCTTAATAAGCTTCTTCATGAGACCTGTTCCCAAAGGAATATCGTCAGGCTCATGAGTGCCATGATCTCCATAAAGCACTTCCTTCACAGCAAACTCCTTCAGAAGCTTAATTCCCTGCTCAACGGTGTTCCACTTCTTGGCAGCCCATGGCAAATCATCTCGGGAAGGATATCTCATAGCCACAGCCAACAAAAGGCGTGTCCACAAGCTAACCCTACCAAGAGGACTTGCCAGGTGTTTGTCCACTCCACTCTCCTTAGTGAGTGGTCCCAGCTGCTTGGCAGACTTGTCTCCTACCTGCAGAGCATTAGCACCAATGCCACGGCATCTCACTAGCCAGCTTAGGATTGGCTCACCTGATTCCCTTGTGTATTCCTTCCTAACTTCCCTGACCTCTCTGAGTGGATCCTTTGAGCCTTGGATGTCATCTTCCTCCTCCTCTTCCTGTTGTTCTGGTGGTGCCGGGCCTAACACAATCTTCCTCATAGCATTCCTAAACTCATTGGAACCATCCTCTCTCCTGGCAGCTAACCTCACAGCGCTCCTCTCACTTGAGTATTGTTGTCTCAGCACATCTACAAGGTTTCGCAGACTAACTGTCTCCTCTTCCTCCTCTTGCTGCTGATCACCAGAGGTCCCATCTCTTACATCCTCCTGCGAACCACTCTTTGTCTTAGCTTTTGCCTTAGCAGGTGCCAGAAAGGCCTGAGCAGCAACAGACTTGGATGTGTCTGCTGGAGGATTTGAATCCTTAGGGGTCTGACCTGGAGCATTTGAATTATTGGAGGTCTGACTTGGAGCATTTGAGTTCAGATCTGCCTTGCTTTTAACAGGAGGATTTTGGTTCTGGTCTGCTGGCTGGGGGTTCGAATTAGCTGAGCTGGTGTCATTAGGATTTGGACTGACTGGGCTAGCGTTACCAGCACTAGTAGTATTATTAACATTAGTGGGATTATTTGCCTGTCCTCCTGGGATGCCTGCCAACCCTGACTTGTTTTCATTTTTGCTAGGGACATTCTGATTTTGGGTACCTGCCTGTGCTCCTGAGGCTCCTGCTAAACTCTGTGGCTTGTTTTGGTTATCCTTATCATTGTTTACGTTAGTGGCAGGAACACTGGCTGTGTTCCCAGCACTTGGAGAAGGAGGGGCAGAGGCTGGCAAGGGGGAAGCCGACAACTGTGTTCCCTTGTTTTGCTGTGAAAGAGACTGCTTCTGAGACACAGAATTTTTCCTAGCTCTTACAGAAACTGGTTTTGAATTTTTCACCAATAATGCCAAAATTAATATGAATATTAAAATCATGAGGCAAATATTAAAAATTGTGAGAAGAAAAACAGTTTTACACGAGCATGTACCTAGGCAAACAGTTGGAATTCCTGTCTTAGGCTGAATAACTCTCATTAGAGCCATATTTAAAGCAGAATTTCCATTGATTGTCACATTATTGACCAGAGCTCCTGTAATGTCCTTGGTAATATTCTCAGAGATATTAAAACCAGCATAACCAAGAATAAAATCACCCCAGCTCCAGAACATATCTGAAACCTTAGCTTTAGCCTTATTATAAGCCAGATCAATGAAATAAGCAACAATTTGACCTTTTAACCAGCTAAATACCAAGAAAACAAAACCAGACCAGAGCAATGCACCAACCAAATACAATAGCTGCTTGATTAGCTTCATCTTAATTCCCAGAGCTAATTTCCACTCACTGAAATCTCTAGCCCCACGTTGGGAAAGCCAATTAAAAATGTGATGGTTTGGGGGTTACCCCGCCCCCCCACACTTTTGAATTTGCCCCAGCTAACTCAGACGGACCCTGGGAATATAGATGAAGCAATTTATTTACAGCTAGCAGAATTTACAAGCAGCTATTTACAATATATACAGTTATATACAATTATATACAGAAATATACAAAGGATAAACAATACAAAAGCACAACTCCCCTCCTAGAAACCTGAGTCCCCAGGAGGGGCTCTCAAACCACCCCAACACCTCCCCCGGCCCCTCTCAACCTTACCCCAGTTCTCAGGAAGAATAGAGGTGCAGCCAAGAGGTTAAGGAGCAAGGTTAGTAGGAGCAGGGTTAATGAGATGTGACCAGGTCTAAGGCAAAAGCAAGAGTGAGAGACAAAATGGAGAATGTGTTTTTCTTCTTCCCAGAGTTCTCAGCGAGACTATGAGAGAAGTTGACATCACTTGTTTTCATTTCACTGCCCATTATCTAGTTCTGTTACCAAAACATTCCAGCTTGCTTCAAACTAGCACAGGGGTGGTTGTGGCCAGGAGGAGGTTGCAGCCAGGAGGAGGTTGCTCTCTTCTCTCAGGTGGCCAGCACCAGAACAAGAGGACACAGCCTCAGGCTGCGCCAGGGGAGATTTAGGCTGGAGGTGAGGAGAAAGTTCTTCACTGAGAGAGTCATTGGACACTGGAATGGGCTGCCCGGGGAGGTGGTGGAGTCGCCGTCCCTGGAGCTGTTCAAGGCAGGATTGGACATGGCACTTGGTGCCATGGTCTAGCCTTGAGCTCTGTGGTAAAGGGTCGGACTTGATGATCTGTGAGGTCTCTTCCAACCTTGATGATACTGTGATACTGTGATATCTATGAGGTCAGCATGCTGAAATGCCTTTCCATTTTCAGCTCTTCACAAGAGTCCACCTGTATGGCTTCCTGTACAGCTTCTATTCCAGTAGGGCAGCATATCTGTGGCTGTAATGGTCTACTGAAATACCCCTAGTGTAACTGCACTTGAGTGATTATTCTGTGCCACATCCACCTGTCTGTATGGTCCTCCCTACCTCATATATTGCATTTCCCTTCCTCCCCCCATGGCTGTTATAGCAAAGTCCAGGCTAAAGGCTTCCACTTATATTGTGGATGGCCTTACAGACCCAAAAGCCACTCAGAAAGACACTGCTCCTTCCTTGCTGATGTGGAAGTAAACAGAAAAATCATGACACTGACCACTTCTCAACCTCAAACTGGAAAGGGTCAAAGAAGCCCTGCATTTCCATCCAGTGGCACTGCACCTGTTTACCTTGCATTGAACACTTCACATTTAGAATAAACTCTGTTAGAAGTAGAGTTCAGCTGCCCGAGAAGGAGATGGCTATCACAAATCTGCCTTTACACAAGGCACCAGCACTCCTTGACGGAGTGTCTGTGTGTCACTGCTGGTCCCAGCAATCTCCCTCTGCACAAACGAGAGCCCTGCTTGCCAGAACTCATCAGAGCAGCTAATTTAGCTTTGCCTCAGGCACTGAAGGAACATGACTGTCCACTTACTGTTGCCCTGACATTTTCAGCAACCTTATTGAGCATCACAGTGACAGCAGATCTGTTTCTAAAGGAATAAGAATTTGCTGAAATATAATTAAATAGGATACAGGTAGTACTCACTAGGATTAGAAGTCCCCATGTCAAGAACTCCGAGCAATTAAGTGGCTGTATTGTAAATTAAATTTGCTCTGATTATGCAAAGTTACTACAACTGAAGTATTTAAGCTACCCCATTTCAAACGTGCCTGCTTTTCAGCCTCCAAAGACCGCAGCTCCTCCTGGCTAATCTGCTCTCCACTGCTCTGTCACAGTGCCAGATCCCTAGTGCAGAAAAGCAGGTTGCTGGCGAAAGTCAGGCAGTGTTTCAGGGTGTTACCTTGTGCTTTCAAGTCTCTTGGGTGCTTTGAAAAGTTCCCCGTGGAATACTTCTTTGTGCATAAATACATACATATAAATACATACACTCAGCATGTTTGCACACATCTGTTCACATGTGCATGCACTCTCATCACCCAGTCTCTGCATGCAGCAGTACTGTCATGCTGCTTACATGCTTTGCACACTTCCTTTCCATAGTGGGGCTTTCCCAGGGTACAAACACTGCCATCTTCCTTTATTAATCTTCTGGTTTGGCTAGTGCTCTCTGTGAATACCCAGTTAGCTGTTTCTCGCATCTGATCAGTTAGTTACAGCTTTCTTACAGCATACTGCTGGCTGTTTATCTTGTTGAGATGCTTTTGAGATGCCTTAAGTCCTCCAGACTGACACAGCCATCATTGTGCCAGAGAAGACCTCAACAAGTCCAAGGCACATTTGCCTTTCACTGCCTCACACTCACTAAACAGTTCTTTGTTGAATGGCATCTCATGGGAATGAACATGAGGCGCCTGCTGTCAGCTTCTCTCTACCCTGAGACAGTGGGCACTCTTAGCTCTGCCCCGTAGCTTCCTCCCAGCTTCATGACTCCTGCTGGGTGAGCCAGACATGAGGAGAGGACACAACACAAAAAGGCTTATGAAGCATATCTCTTACCTTTGTTCACACAGCAGCCTCTCCCAACTGAAGTCTTGCTAGGGTGGGTGAGAAGGTATTGTGACAGGCATGTGCTTGTGTCTTAAGGACCTGTCTGAGTGCAGAAATGCAGCACACCAAGACTTCCCAAGAACACTTATGTGGTGTTTTCCTGCCTATGTACAAGACAGATGCTGCTGAGATGGCTATGGCAGGTAGAGCCTGAAAGCTGCACTGCCATGAATGCAGTGTTACAGTCCCCCCCTATATCAGTGGGGACATGAGAAGACTTATTTCCACAGATGAAGTTGTGAAGCTGAATCCAGCTACGACAGAGAGGTGTTCAGATACAGAGGTTGCAGCTACAGCATTCATTATCTGAGTATCTCTGAAAGCCATGTGTAACTTCTTAAGTGATGAATTCAGCCCTTGTAGCTTTGCCAGTGACGGACAAAGGTGCTTCACAGTCCTCAATGCACTTCTCACCTGTTTCCTCGAGAATTGTCCAAGATACCGTGTTTCACTCTGACTTCTCGAGCCATGAGCTCCCTCTAGTATCGAAAAGGATTAATGCAGCTGGTACCTTTGTCATCCTAAGGAACAGAAAGGAAATGTTATAAGAAAATATCAGTAAGATGAGGGAATTCTGCTCCTTTTCTTGGTTCTTCCTACACCTGTTACACATCTTCAGACACACAGCTAAGCACTGGCACCTTAAGAATTAAGAGGTAAATATGGCCCCAGAACAGAAAAAAGCAGGATCTTGAAACACAGGTACAAACTGCAGAAGTTAATTTTGGTCATCAGCTTTTGCAGGAGGACAGTGTATGCTGGGAAGGTGATGATTCTGGCCATGAAGATTTATATGGAGGGAAACAAACCACTGCGCTCATTGTTACCATGAAGGAGGTAAAAAGAGAACAGAAAAGATTGAAGTTAGGTAATAGGTGATGGGTGTGTGAAAGAATCCTTTAGAGTATCTCAGGCCACAGTATTCAGAGACTGTAGTAATTACTTCTGTTTTATAGCATTTGAGAGCAGAACAGAGGATTCCTTTGGTTGTTCAAGTCCTCCTCTTCCCCAACGGTATCTAAATGGTGTCCCTTGAGTCAATTATTGGAGTGGGAAAAGGATCCCCTTCCTAGGGTTTACATCTTACCTCTAGAGTGTGCTGGCAAGTCTTGTTCCCAAACAGAAGGAAAGAAGACATGTAGAATACATTTTTTGTGGCAGCTGGGAATGGTTTCAAGGACGGGAGATGACAAGCACAAACATGTGCTAAAGACTGTATGTCTGCTGTGTTGGATACAGCATTGGTGTTGTGCCAGGGGCCTCGGCAGCTCTGTGGCTGAGCAATTCTCTCAAAAAGCAGAGGGAGCAAAGACTGTCAAATAGAATGAGGCAAAACTTCTGACAAAAGAGTGTCAAGGTCAAAAGGATCTGCAGCTAAACATTGCTGCTGCCCAAAACTTCAAGCCAGAATAATATGTAGAAGCAATACCAACCTTTAAACTAGTGCTCAGTACTTACAGAGTCTCTTCTCCCTTGCACTGGAGAAAGCCTTAACTCTGTAATCCAGGTAGGCATTGCTGATTTTAGTTGTCACAAGTACTCTGCACTAGTGTCTGCTGTCCTGTCTTTGATATTAAAGCTTGTCCTTGACAAACATCACATGTCTGTGAGGCAAAGAGGGCTCCTTCATGCTACCAGAAAGATCAAGCACCTATTAACCTCACTACAACGTTTTAGTCTTGAAGAGGCTGTTAGTGCAAGAAGAGTTGGTCTTTGCTAAATCCAAACTAGTCTGATCTTGCCGGGAGGGCTACAGACTTCACCCATGCTGCAAACTGCTGAATAAGTGGCACTGAAAGTACTGGAACCTTGCTTCTCCCTTCCTATAGACTGAGATGCTTTATTTTCATGTCCTCGTGTTGTGGTCAGTCTCAATGATACACATATAAGAGCAAGTCTGTTGTGCATGCTCTTAGGAGAAGAACAGAATGGTGCTGAACAGAGGGAGAAGAGAAGCAACTGCCCTCCTGCCTTGCCTCCCTGCTGCCAGCATGGGAGGAAAAGACACAAAGGATGAAGTGCAGGGAAACCAGCTGATGTGGAGAACCGGGTAAAGCCAGGCTGAGGTAAGCACAGTGCAGATGCTCCAGAAGAAGTGGTGCCTAATAATGTTGGCATTGCTTAGTGCTCATCTCCATTTAGAGCTTTGTCACTGCCTCTACAATGTTGGCATTGCTTAGTGCTCATCTCCATTTAGAGCTTTGTCACTGCCTCTCTTTCACTCCTCGATACTTTTTCTGATGTCTTACATGCACAACCTCATCTCTTGTTTATGACTGCATGGGCCACCCCACTGCAATCCCTCTGCAGAACAAAACAGTTCCTGGATACTAGCTGATGCAACCTGAAAACATCTTTCTTATGTTGACTGAAGAAAGCAGTAGAGTCACTAATAATTCACAAACCATTCAGACCCTTTCCTAGGGTCTGACTTTATAGTCAATGAAGTAAAATTAAGACTCTCACTGACCACAGCCATCGGTCAATGACAAAGACTGTCACGGACCACTGTTAATAAAACCAGAAGGTTTATTAACATTTCTTAAATGTTAATAGTTAATTAGAACAAACCCCCCTAGTTCTTCTGTAATACTTGCCAGGCTTGTATTCTGCTCTGTCACATTTCTGAGAATAGGACTAATTTATTATGCAGATTTCAATGACTGGGTGCTCAGCACAGAAGCAGAAGGTAACAGGCATACGAAACACTTGAAGTTCTTTCTGGGCCACTCAATTCAAGAGAGATGTTGAGGTGCTGGAGCATGTCCAGAGAAGGGCAACAAAGCTGGTGAGGGGCCTGGAACACAAACCCTATGAGGAGAGGCTGAGGGAGCTGGGGGTGTTTAGCCTGGAGAAGAGGAGGCTCAGGGGTGATCTTATTACTGTCTACAACTACCTGAAGGGACATTGTAGACAGGTGGGGGGTGGCCTCTTCTGCCAGGCAACCAGCAATAGAACAAGGGGACACAGTCTCAAGTTGTGCCAGGGTAGGTATAGGCTGGATGTTAGGAGGAAGTTCTTCACAGAGAGAGTGATTGGCATTGGAATGGGCTGCTCAGGGAGGTGGTGGAGTCACCATCCCTGGAGGTGTTCAAGAAAAGACTGGATGAGGCACTTAGTGGCATGGTCCAGTTGACTGGATAGGGCTGGGTGATAGGTTGGACTGGATGATCTTGGGGGTCTCTTCCAACCTGATTGATTCTATGATTCTGTGATTCAAGGCATAAGCAAGTTAGCTAATACTTCAGGAAATATGTATTTTTAAATGACTGTAAAACAGCTGCATATACTATACACAGTTTCTGCCATTCTTGTCTCATTGAGCTGCCACCTGAAAACAAACTCTGCTTTTCACATGATAACTGAAAGTGGCTTTGTGCCAACAGTTGTTTAGAGCAAATTATTATCAACTAATGATTCTCATAAAAAATGAATATATGTAACTGTCTGTGTTGTGTGAGGCTAAACAGACACACATCAGGGGTTTTGCAGCCTCTATAGTAATAGAGCTGCTTTCTAAATTTGCTGTCTCTCAATGTATACAGAGCAACCTGCTGCAAAAGCAACTGGCAACACTTAGACGAACTGCTACTAATGTTGTCTGAGCAGACAGCAGTCCAACACCCACCTCCTATCATAACCTATTGGCCTAGGTAGCCATCATCTCCCCTCCATCTCCAAAGCCAAGAACAAGAGAAAGACAGTCTCTCACAAAACATATTCCTTCCAAACTGTGCCTTCTCATCCAAATGCTACAGAAATAGCTGGATGACTTAGAGGAGTTCTATCAGCTTCTGTCACTGGGCTTCCATGCCTGCTTTCTCTTGCAATGCTGTTCACTACTGCTAGAAGTCTTTTGATCTAATATGGGGACAACCAAAAGGAAAATGAGGCTCACATCCATCTTCTATGTCCTTTGTTCTCTCATCTGCTGGATGTAGGCATGATAGTCAACACTCCATTGTTATGTAGCTAACAAACAGTAGCACCTTCAATCTGTCTCTTTTCCTTGACCCTGTAGATGACAAAAGGTTTTCAAGCAGATAATAGACATTCCAAGGAAAGAGCAGACTCTTAAATATACTATAATTAGGTCAGGTCAGATCAGTTTGCTGCACTTGCTGCTTTAAGCACCTACATTACAGATACCCAGCATTTGTGAATAATTAGGTCCCAAATTTCTTGCAGAATCTCATGTCAGTTATTCCAGACACTTGAAGTTCATCACTTTCATTTTTCTTTCAATGTACAAGGTAAGAGACTTTAGTGTCTCTCTGGGTACATTTAAATAGAAAACTCTCAGGATAAGGGTGGTTTGTTTTTTCTTTTTCCTGAGACAAAAGCATGCTAGAAGTGTGCTAATTGCTCAAACACAAAATTGGGTCAAGTAAAACAGGACCCTGTAAAGTCTACAGCAAGACACCTTGCACTGTACAGCACACTCCTTGCAATTCATACTCTTCAATGACTTCTGCATTAATGGGAGGATAAAGATGTGCAATAATCAGAAGCTACAGTTACTTTGTCTGTCTTGCTAGAGTACTCTATACATGTTCAACACAGACTAAACAGTGTCATTTACACTGGAGCATCCTCCACATGGCACGTAGCTCAATCTCAGCCAAGGTCATGGACAGATTCTCATCTAAGCAGAGAAAATTTCCAGACCTGTATTCCTCATGTATAAGACTTCTCCACAAGTAGCTTACACAAATAGACAGTCCAGGAAAATCTCCAGGATTAGCCTCTTTCAAGCTATCTTCCTCTCCATAGGATCACTTTTTACAGGATCATTATGCTTCTGGAATACCACTAAAAACTTTAATCATCTTACCTTGGACATGTTCAGAACACAGTGCTATGGTCCTGATTGCCACATTTCAATAGTATCAACCTCCTGAACACCCAGAAGCATAACTTTTACAACAATTATTGCATTTATTACAGGTAAGATCAATCAACATACTTTAAATATCGTATCACAAAACTTACCACCTGAAATGAAAGAGACAAAAGGTTTTGTTTAGTTTGACTCCTAGGTGTATTCAATTAATGCAAACATGAACACATACTGCAATCTCAAAAAAGACTCGCAGTATCTACATGAAAGGTGTATTCCACAGAAGAAAACACAGGTGAATATGGTTAAGGACACAGACATATTTCTTTATTATAATGAAAAATAAAAGTACCAGTGGAAAAAAAAAACACAGTTCTCAACAGTACCTCTGGAGGGATATCTCCTCACCCACTCACTATCTTAAGCCAGTGTGGGCTTCTCAGAAGCCTTAAATAATTCCATCCCTGGAAAACTATCTTTTGTCTAGGAAGCCAACTGTACTAACCTTTCTGTAAATCATCTAAATAATGACAGACAAGTATTTTCTGACTAAATTAGCAAATAAGGCTACAGTACTTCACATCCCAGAGACAGCATGACCACTGGAATGTATGGACAAAATTCCCTGGAAGAAATTAAGTTACGGCAACTGGAAATCGAAAGAAAAAAACCCCAGAGCAACCCCAAACAGCAGCATTAATCTGGAATATCATTAACACTACTGATCCTGGACCTTAGAAAAACCATCCAGATAAACATAACATGATGCTATAGAGAAAAACAAAACAAAAAACCCAAACCAAAACCAACAAAAACCCAAAACCAACAAAAATCCAAGACTACCACAAACAACTGAGATTTTTTACTCCTCAAATATTTCAAATTGCACCATGAAAAGAATTGAAATATGTCAGCTGCTGCCCCTTTTTATGGTCTTAATAAAGCCATTTATTGTGGACTTTTCATTGTATCATCAGCAGTGAGATGCTAAATAACAAAGACAAAGTGTTCTAGGCATCTCAAGACAAAGTAGGAAGCACTGCTGCCTGCCAACATACTATGTATGTGTATGATGCCAGTCATACATGGAAATTTCGTTAATCTTCAGAACATTATTGGCCCAAAAGTGATGTTTTTGTGCATGCAGAGGTGGCTACAGTGCCTCTTCAGAAATTCCAGCCACTCACAATTAAATATGGTTACGCTTCTCCTACCTGGGCCATTTCTGCTGCAGTCAGGAACCTAGGGGCTGATTTGAAAAATCTCTTTATTGCTAGTAACTGATCTCAAAGAAATGGGAATTCAACAATTCCAGAAGCAAAACACAGATAAAAAAGTGAATATAGAACATGTAGATTTTTCTCTCAAATGTCTTCTGATCGTTACCAGCAATATACAAATACTTTAACTATTTGTTAGAAAAGACATGAAAAATCCTATATCTTGCCACAAAGAACTCATGTCAGGGGTTGAGCTGGATTTGGTAATATCCAATACCATGCTGCCATCATGCCAGCTTCGAAATGAAAGTGCTGGCTGGAGCAAAGTATTATGGGGCTTGGAGTTCAGACTGCAACATGAGATGCTTCCTGTTCTGGTTGCTGCACCTGGTTTCTGGTTTTGGAGTGTTGGTCTTTTCCAGTGGGCAGGCTGTGGGTCAGAAGTGGGAGGAGGTCACTGGCTTCTGCTGCTGCTTCTGCTGCACTTTTCTGCAAACAGGCTGAGGTAACTGTGCATTTTGTCATTTTCAGCAAAACTCTCTAGGTCAACTCTCTATCAACCCAGATAGGTTTGTGTGTGCTACTTTCCCACCTGTCTGTGTGGGAAGAGAAAGGGGCTTGTGAGAACAGGCTGTGTTAACCCAGGACATGTTAACAATTAACTTATTTTAATTCTACATAAGAGTTAAAATAGATCCTAAGCTGGGTACACAACGGAACTGAACACTGAGTAAAGACATGACAAAGCCAACAGAAACCAAAGCTACCACAGACTGGTATTTAACAAAGTGCTTCATTTCTCACTTTGCTCTGCAGTGGCTTATAATCATTACTCTTCTTTGCAAGGTCAGAATAATTGTCAGCATACCAATGAAAGTATTAGCCTGAAAGATCTTACCTTACTAATGATAATTATCCTGTCTGACTTTATAGTCTCTCGTTACTATCTGTCCACAGTTGAGCTTTTCCATTTTGCAGTTATTAGCTACCAATGTTTCAGATAATTTTGCAAAGAAACTCCCAAGTCTGAAATAAAGGAGTGAAGACTCTTTTTTCACAGATTGAACTGGCTGGATAAAAATACACTTCACTATGAAAACTTTCATCCTCTTACAACCCCAACCGATAAACCCCAGGGCAGAGCTCCTGAATGTGTTTCCAGAGTGGTTTGCTTACCTTGCTTATTCGTCGTGTTTTGTTTCATTTTTATTTTATTACAATGCCAAACTCTCTTCACCTGATCCTAGTTCGTGAATATACAGAGTATTTCAGTGCAAAAAGATTTTAATAGCTAGGGCATATGGATAATCATGTATTCTTCCAGAGCATCTGGTGGCTAAGCAAGCATGGCTGTCCCCAAGAGCTGCAAAATGTGGAATTCATTTCCCTTTCACAGAACTTTGGGAGAAAAGAGAATTATTGTATGCACTTCTTCTATGGTATTGACATAGCCAGGAAAGTTTATAGAAAAGATTATACAACAAGTAAACAATAAGACAATAATCAAAAGTGGGTGATATCATAGGAAAAATTTGCTTGATGAAGTTTTTATGATGGTGCAATTCTTTCTGTAGCTCATCTCATTTATTATCAAAGAAGTCTTCTTTATCCACGACAAATAGCTTTGTGTCTTCCCTACAGATAACCAACAATTCACCATGCTCCTTTAACAGACAATCTTCCTTTCATAGTGAGACATGGAGAAAGGGGGAAACATTAAAGTAACGCTAGGAAGTTACTTATCATTTTTTGTATTCCAAACAGTGCCCCTGCTAGAAACCTTTAAGCATAAGATGTCACCTGGTATGCTGCCTAGACATCCTTGATGACCACTGGTAGAAACCTTTGGTAGGAGGTGTAAGAACCCACATACATACCTTATCTTCTAAAGGAAGTTCCTTTCTCATTCTGGAATGATGGAGGCAGTGGAGCACACCCCAGGATCTCCCTCCCCAAGTGAAACAGGAAATTCATCCTCAAACATGGAAAACTGAGTACAAAAGAGTAGTTTTTTAAAAAGAGAAAAATTTGCTGCTGTGCTGCTCTGAATAAAAGGCAAAGAAGAAAGGCAGAAAAGTGGCCAATGAGAACGTGTTACAACATTTCCCCCACTCCCAGGAAGTGTATGAATACAATGGTAAGAGACCAAAAAAAACCCCACCGCACGTGGAGGTCAAGGAGAAGTGATTTTATGGCCTATATTTGTCAGGAGCACAGAACTGGTGACCAGAGCAGAAGCAGAGTCTGAGTGAAGATCCATTGGTCTTTGCCCCAGTATCAAAGATGGCAGCATTATAATCTTGCCAAAATGTGATAGATTCAATCTACACAGGTTTAGATTAAATACTACTGGACAATTTATACCACCCTAAAACCAGGTTGTCAACACTGGAATCACAGCATAAAAGATGAGGTGTTAAGTGCAAACTTCACACCATGCAATGATTGCTGTGCTGCCTCTGATAATGCTCCATCTGGGCCTACAATGATGGCAAAATATGTACCTCATTATGGGCTGGATTGTCTGGGACTGCTAACATTATGTCCCAACCAAGAAAATGACTCCTGTCTGACCTCACTCAGCAGCTTGCACGAAGCAGGCAAAAATAGCCCTGGAGGGCAGACATAGAGGAGTGGCAGGACCCAGGAGCAGGCACCAGAGAAATGGGAGGATTCTGGCAGTTTGAGTCTACTACAGAAACACAACTATGGATGAGTAGGATTAGCCTATCAAGTAGACATGTTAGCTGATGCTACAGGTTACAGTTGCTTAACAATCAGTTACAAGCTACTTCAAAAATGACCCTTCAGAACCTCACAGGATTGGGCTTAATGCTGTTACATCAAAAATGCACTTTGCAGCTATGTAAACCTCTCCAGTACAGACTGCTGCTTTCATATCCCGAATCTTACACAGGATCTCCACACACAACTTGAGAAGATAGGACAAGTGGTGACAGACACCTGTGAACCCGACCAGACATCTCCTGATAAGATTTGTGACCTTGGCTATGCTGAGTGCTCCCCCTGGAGATCAAGTTTGTGACTGCAGTCATGTTTTAGAGCTATAGAGCTAGTCTCTAGTTCAGTGCATTTGCCACTTTCAATCTTCAAGAGTCTGTTGCATGTAAAGAAACTGTCCCATTCATGTGGTCTGGCTGCTACATAGAATGCAGCTGGACCTACAGCAGACAGGCTGCTCTTGGGGCTGGTGTCTGGCCTATCGCCACAGCAACAGCTGGCACACCTATTAAGAGGTAAGTCCAGCCACCCCTTTGGACTCAAAGTCCAGCTGTTCACAGCAGAGGTAAAAAAGTCAAGAATGTTACCACTTTCACCATCTCCTTCCCCATACAAAACTCCTCAGATGTGGTAACAGCTTTGTCAACAACCAAGAATGGATTTGCTAAAGCACTTTGCATCCAGAGGACAACGAAAGCACCGAAGATAAAGGCAAATACACATGATTACCACACCAGCTTTTATTAAGTGTGAGCTCAGAGCACAAATAGCACCAAAACCAACAATTAAAAAAATGTAAAAAACCCAACATTTACCATTTAAAGTGAACCACTTCAGCCAGAAGAAACTGCAGTCTTGAGCTGTGCTTTAGAGAGCTTTTCAGCTTCTGCAAGCAGCTGTTTACAAACTTCACTTCATCTTCACTCCTCTGCTCTGGTCCCTTGCTGGTTGTTTGGAGTACTCTCAGAGGTACATGATCTTGAGAAAACATCCAACACATAGTGAAACTAAGAACTACAAGTAGAAGCCAAGGAAGGAACACCTGCACACTTCAGAAAACTGAAGAGTGTAATCTGTAAGAAACATAAACAATTAATTTCAAATTCTCTCTCCCATTTAATTGTAGCTTTAAGAGAAACATCTGTGAGAAAAAGCTACATTTATGTCTAAAGGAACAGCAATCTGACAAAGCACAACTGAATTCTTAGCATGGTCCTTTGGGAATGAAACACTGCACACTTAGATCTAGGACAGAAGATAACTTATAGGCCAAATGTGTGGTTAACTCACAAAACCACTGTTGAACTGTAAGTCAGGGGAAAAGATTTCTTTTCCTCCCACTGCTGACCATGTTTCTCTCATACTGTTTAAGAAAAGGTACTGTGTGAGAAGGATACTACATGAAGAGCAAGGATGCCTGCTTTTATCACTACATTCATCTGTTGCTTACTCCTCCTACCAGCTTCCATCCCTGAATTACAGCACGCTTGAGGGTGACTGATCTAGGTGTTCCCAACTCACTTCAACTATCTACACTGTACATTACATTTTAACACAAGGCAACCTCCATCTTCCCTTAAACTGGAAAGCAGAAATCCATGAACCATCCTAGAGGCCATAAATGAGAGCAGCTGTGCATCTGGTAGAAACACAAATACAGCTCTTGAGAGCTGAAGAAATAGAAGGTTTTTCTTTTGTTCAAAAAGTACCATGGAACATGAGCATAGCCTCAAAATCTGTCCTTAGCTGACATTAGGGTTAGGTCAGTCAGGGCTCACATTAAGGCCAAATTCACACCTGAAGGTTCTGTCAGTATTTATGACACCACAGGTTTCATTAAACCAATGCAAGCTCCAAGCACACAGAAAATTTGCCATATCTAGACCTGAAGTGACATAGAATCATAGAATCAACCAGGTTGGAAGAGACCTCCAAGATCATCCAGTCCAACCTAGCACCCAGCCCCATCCAGTCAACTAGACCATGGCACTAAGTGCCTCATCCAGTCTTTGCTTGAACACCTCCAGGGACGGTGACTCCACCACCTCCCTGGGCAGCCCATTCCAATGCCAATCACTCTCTCTGGGAAGAACTTCCTCCTAACATCCAGCCTAGACCTACCCCGGCACAACTTGAGACTGTGTCCCCTTGTTCTATTGCTGTTTGCCTGGCAGAAGAGGCTACCCAACACCTGGCTACAGCCTCCCTTCAGGTAGTTGTAGACAGCAATGAGGTCACCCCTGAGCCTCCTCTTCTCCAGGCTAAACAACCCCAGCTCCCTCAGCCTCTCCTCATAGGGTTTGTGTTCCAGGCCCCTCACCAGCTTTGTTGCCCTTCTCTGGACATGCTCCAGCACCTCAACATCTCTCTTGATTTGAGGAGCCCAGAACTGGACACAGGACTCAAGGTGTGGCCTGACCAGTGCTGAGCACAGGGACAGAATAACCTCCCTTGTCCTATAAACAAACTATGGTCTGCACATACTGTTAACACACTGTCAAGTGATCAGGTCAGATTATGCAAATGAGAAGTGTGATGGGAGAGAGAGTAAGTAAGGATTCTGGTGTCATCTCTATTTCCTACTGATCCTCTTCCCTTATTTGAGTTTGGTTCTAGAATTGTTTTTGTTGTTGTTGTTCTTGAAGAACTTGAACAGTGATTTGCCGCACAGATGAAAGATCACCTACAGAGAAAGAAAAGTGCCAAACCTTTCAGGCTCTGAACATGGTAGTTTTGAAGGACAGTTTGGAATTCTTCCTGTTCTGGACAAAAAGAAAAAAAAAAGTTGTAAAATGTTTTGGTTGTTTGAGGTTATCACAAGGTTAGAAGTATACATTAGTATTTCCTCATGAGAACATTCTCTGCAGAAATACAACACTACCCACTTCAGGTTAAAGCTTACTCTGTAAAAATAAGCATCTGACAGGACTTCAGACAAAAGCTCTCCACTCTTTCAACAAGTTTTCATTTAAGAGTATGTACACAGACAATACAAAGATGAGAAGGTACCAAATGCCCACAGTTTCAGTTTGACATGCAAAGGTGGTAAGGAGTGGTTAAGTATTCATTAGCATTTCAGTACATACTCATAACAATACTGAGGTCTCTCCAAACATTAGGCATCTGGTCAAGCACATCAGAGCTACACAGTACCTCTGGTACTTCTGAAAAGGAAGATTTACTTTTATTTTTCATTGAGAAGTTCTCTTCCTCCCACCAAAGAATGCAGGTTTTATAGAAGCCATGTCATTAACCTTTCAGCTCCTCTATTCTGTTCCTGCAGGTTCTTCCACAAGGTCTTGCACATCTTCGTGGCCTCCATGTCCCTTGCAGGCTTGTACAACTTCTCAAGTGGACACGTAGAAAGAACAGCTACATCAGAACACAAAGACAAATCATCACTGTTTCTCAAGAGCTGCATTCAGGACTAGCACAGAGAATGTTAGGCTGGAATGGGGGCACTAGGACTGAACTTCTCCCTCTCCCACTCATTTGCTAGCACACATCCCTGTTTCTGGCTCTCCTATTGCCATTTGATTGCAATATCCAATCATATTTTAAACAACATCTAGGGACAAAGACTACTCTACAAGAGCAGAAGCAAGTCTCTGATCCTCCCTGGAGCCACTAAGCTATCAACCTAACTTTTAACAGTACTTTGGTGGCAGTTTATGCTGTATTGACACTGTCCTGCTGTAGAAATCCAAGTACCTTAGAAAAATGATCAAATGGCATACGCAGTAGTATGACAGCTTTTGCTCTCTAGTTGCTTCATACTGAGGACCCAGAAATCAACTCTTATTAAAGCACTGTACTACAGACTTTTACCCTCCTTTAAGCCTTACCAATCTGTACTAGAAAAAAAGTAAGAAAGAGAGAGAAACTTAATTTGCCTAGAACAGCAGGCCCTTGTTTAAAAGAGGCAGGCCATCATTAACAGAAGCCCAGTATGTGGCAAATGACCAACTGAGCTTCATTGCAGAGAGCAACAAATGGTTGTAGTAAAACCACAGTTCATTGTAATTAAAACTGTATTCAAGAACTACATGCAAACAACTATTTTCATGTCTCTTTTTTTTTAGTGATCTCTAAAATCTCATATGCATATGTCACTAAAACTATTAAGGTAATGTTTTCTATAAAGAGTTTTGCCCCAGGCCTCTTGCAAGGATTCCTCTATTCAGCAAAGACTATCAGAGTACTGGCAGGAATTACTCCCATGCAATCCTGTGCAGCTATTTTTCTGTCTAGGGAAGACTCCTTAGGACAAGTACACTGAGTATTTGTACAGAAAAAGTTTTCATGCTTCTAAAACTCCTTCTCCACTGTAACAGGATGAGGTCCTAGATGTCAAAAACCCACTAATGCATTCTGTGATACAGTAGTGTTGTTTATCACCACTCACAGAAATCACAGAATCAACCAGGCTGGAAGAGACCTCCAAGATCATCCAGTCCAACCTAGCACCCAGCCCTAACCAATCAATTAGACCATGGCACTAAGTGCCTCATCCAGGCTTTTCTTGAAGACCCCCAGGGACGGTGCCTCCACCACCTCCCTGGGCAGCCCATTCCAATGCCAATCACTCTCTCTGGCAAGAACTTCCTCCTAACATCCAGCCTATACCTACCCTGGCACAACTTGAGACTGTGTCCCCTTGTTCTATTGCTGGTTGCCTGGGAGAAGAGGCCACCCAACACCTGGCTACAATGTCCCTTCAGGTAGTTGTAGACAGCAATGAGGTCACCCCTGAGCCTCCTCCAGGATAAACACCCCCAGCTCCCTCAGCCTCTCCTCATAGGATTTGTGCTCCAGGCCCCTCACCAGCTTTGTTGCCCTTCTCTGGACACCTTCCAGCACCTCAGCATCTCTCTTGAACTGAGGAGCCCAGAACTGGACACAGGACTCAAGGTGTGGCCTGACCAGTGCTGAGTACAGGGCAAGAATAACCTCCCTTGTCCTACTGGCCACACTGTTCCTGATGCAGGCCAGGATGCCATTGGCTCTCTTGGCCACCTGGGCACACTGCTGCCTCATCTTCAGCTACTATCTATCAGTACCCCCAGGTCCCTTTCCTCCTGGCTGCACTCCAGCCACTCTTTCCCCAGCCTGTAACGCTGCTTGGGGTTGTTGTGGCCAAAGTGCAGAACCCTGCACTTGGCCTTGTTAAAACTCATCCCATTGGCCTCTGCCCACCCATCCAGCCTGTCCAGGTCCCTCTGCAGGGCTCTCCACTCCTTTGAAGACTCCAGGAAACATATCAAATCCCGTAAAAAACCCAAACATGTCACTTTTCACATGCATTAGAAGTTGAATGAGAGACTAAGGTGCAAGAGCATATGTTGGATAACACCCCCCCACATGCTCCTGTCATGTGACATGATTTTTGCCTTCCTCTCTTTCTCCCTACAAATTATATCTCAGTAATTGCTTATTGGATAGACCTGCTGGATAGCTTCTGAGCTAAAAATAAATAAAATAACCAACACAGCCTGTTTTGGATAATGCTTACTTCATTCATTAATGAGATGCACTCTTGCTGGAGATGATCATTACCACAGGAATAGGCTCTGAAGTTTATTCCTATGAAAACTTTGGAACAAAATCTTCCCACCTAATCCTAACTGAGAACACATCTGTTTGACTTGACACAAGAGAGAAAATGGTACATTTGCCAACAGACAGACAAGTCAACACCCAGATACTATCCATAGCCAGAATCAGGAACTGAAGTGATGTTGGAGGAATCAGGCCAGTTTCTCAACATAGAGCTGGCAGAAACTATCCTTTTCTTCTGTTTTGTTGCTGTGAATATAAGAAATGTCCTGTGAAATGTGGCTGCCTGATACTCATCCACATAAGGATGATAAGCCTCCAAACAAGCAAGGACAAAATGAATGCAGTTAAAAGGATTTGAGCAATATGGACTTAGGATCCTTAGGAGACAGGAAGAAAAACTGACAGGAGCAAATCTCACTACAGTTCACTTTCACAGTGAACTCACCAGCTGGTCCAACAGTGCAATAGTGAAACATTAAGAATCAGCAGGCCTGAGGGCATGGGACTTGAATGGAAGCCCTAATAAGCATGATGGAAGATGGACTTGGGGAGATACAGAGCATGCTTGAGATACATAATGCTGCAGTCAGAGGGATGAGAAGAGCAGCAAGTTAACTGACTGCTCACTTGGGAAGAAAAGGTATGTTTTCCTTGGTACCATGCAAAGGAAAAAGGCCTACACTCCTGGGCTGAAGCTCCAAGAGAAGACCAGAATGGGCATCTCAAGGCTACAGAAAGTAATTTTCCTGCCCTTGGTACTCACCAAAACACAAGCAACTTTTTTTGGTTTTCAGAGTAGAACAGGCTACCCTTTACTTCCACACTTATAAATTCCTACCATGAACTTGCCTTATCTGCTACTGGCAGAGATTCAGGAGCTGCACTGAATCTGTGGGATGGCCTCACAACTCCCTTCTAGAGCCTCAGAGCATCCACAGTGCAGACCCCTCAATCCCACCCCATAGGATCCTTGCTTATCACACAGGACCTTTTTCCACCTGGTCCTCCTGGAGCTGTCCTACTTGTCGTCCTTCACCTCCAGAAACCAGTGCCCTGAAATGACTCTTGCATTTCTCCCCATGAGACCCCATAACCACAAGACAGGCCATTACTTTAAAAGAAAACACAGTTTCCATTTCAATAGGAATATTATACATTGAGTTAATATATAAATATATATTTACACACACATATACAGACATTTGTCTCTCTAAATTTTGTACAAACTGCAACAATCTTTACAGCACAAAAAGGATTAATTACCACTGCTGGTTTCCATCCAAGAGGCTGCCAGCCTTGAACAAGAGCTATGCATGTGTGAATTTTTATGCCTTTTTATGCTGTGGATGCAGTCTACTTGGACTTCAGCAAAGCCTTTGACACTGTCTGCCACAAGAAGCTCCTAGCCAAGCTGGCAGCTCATGGTTTGGACAGATTCACTCTGTGCTGGATCAAGAACTGGCTGGGTGGCAGAGCCCAGAGAGTGGTGGTGAATGGTGCCACATCCAGTTGGCAGCTGTCACTAGTGGTGTTCCCCAAGGATCAGTGCTGGGCCCAGTCCTGTTCAATATCTTTATTGATGACCTGGATGAGAGGATTGAGTCCAGCATCAGTAAGTTTGCAGATGACACCAAGCTAGGAGCAGGTGTTGATCTGTTGGAAGGTAGGAGAGCCCTGCAGAGGGACCTGGACAGGCTGGATGGGTGGGCAGAGGCCAATGGGATGAGTTTTAACAAGGCCAAGTGCAAGGTTCTGCACTTTGGCCACAACAACCCCAAGCAGCACTACAGGCTGGGGACTGAGTGGCTGGAGAGCAGCCAGGAGGAAAGGGACCTGGGGGTACTGATAGATAGTAGCCTGAAGATGAGCTAGCAGTGTGCCCAGGTGGCCAAGAGAGCCAATGGCATCCTGGCCTGCATCAGGAACAGTGTGGCCAGTAGGACAAGGGAGGTTATTCTTCCCCTGTACTCAGCACTGGTCAGGCCACACCTTGAGTCCTGTGTCCAGTTCTGGGCCCCTCAATTCAAGAAAGATGTTGAGGTGCTGGAACATGTCCAGAGAAGGGCAACAAGGCTGGTGAGGGGCCTGGAGCACAAACCCTATGAGGAGAGGTTGAGGGAGCTGGGCCTGTTTAGCCTGGAGAAGAGGAGGCTCAGGGGTGATCTTATTACTGTCTACAACTACCTGAAGGGGCATTGTAGCCAGGTGGGGGTTGGCCTCTTCTCCCAGGCAACCAGCAACAGAACAAGGGGACACAGTCTCAAGTTGTGCCAGGGTAGGTATAGGCTGGATGTTAGGAGGAAGTTCTTCCCAGAGAGAGTGATTTCCCATTGGAATGGGCTGCCCAGGGAGGTGGTGGAGGCACCGTCCCTGGGGGTCTTCAAGAAAAGCCTGGAGGAGGCACTCAGTGCCATGGTCTAGTTGATTGGTTAGGGCTGGGTGATAGGTTGGACTAGATGATCTTGGAGGTCTCTTCCAACCTGGTTGATTCTGTGATCACTGCAGCACTCTACATTTTAGTAAAAACTCACTTTGCATGCACATACATAACCCTTCTGATAAAGCCAATCAGTCACTGCTACGAGTAACCAAAGAGGACAAACTGGGAGAATAATTTGTTCATTTACAGTACTTTGAAGCCCATGTTCATAACCACAAGAAAAATAAACATCAGAAAAACATCTACTGTTTCAAAGTAACTGCCAGCTACTTTGCACCAAGCTACATATATTTCTCAAAAAAAAAAAGCTTTGAGTATTGTATCCAAAGAAATTTAACTGCACTGAAAACAGTATCAGTTACTTGTCACATTTTTTCATGTATATAATGGTCTTTTCAGTAAAATGTAATGAACAAAGATGTTAAGTGGAATATGGATATAGGTGATGAGCTCGTGTTCCTCCACTAGCAGCAGGAAGAAAACAAATGTAAACACACTCTTTGAAGAGGACAAGTGTCTAGGTTCTAATTTAAATTTCCCAGAGACTCAAACACAGTTGATAGAACCAATAACAATTTATAGGATGCCCTTCCCTCTTCCCCCTTCTTTCCCAAAAGAAAAGGAATTGGATGGAGAGAGAGGAAAGGTATGCAGACCCAAGTAAATAATCTCACTGCAATATGGAAGTTAAAAGAAGAAAAGTTTAACAATGAATAAAAGGTAAATGAGGTAGGGAAGTTACAAAGGTATAGGGAAAGGGAAACAAGATACAAAATATACAAATATACAACCAGATTTGATGGCAATGGGTTTTGTCCACCTCATGGTGATGATGGCCACGTGGTAAGACAAAGAGCAGCAGGAAACAGGAATGGTGATGCTGGCAAGCAGGGAGGGAGAGTAAAAAGAGACAAATATAAGTCCCTCTGCTTTTATGGACCTTAGGAAGGGGAGCGGGCTAACCATTACCTGGTAGTGTTCAGACCCACCCCCTGGGGAGGAGTCAAGATCACCTGAAGTCAGGTCAAGACCAGTCCCCCAGGTAGGATAACCCTGTACAATAAGTTACACTAAACCCCACCACAGTAATAAACTGAATATGTATCTGGAAGGTAAAGAACTGAAATCCTACGAGAATGAAGATAACCGAGAACAAAAACATATCAGCTGAAGCATTTCAAATAAAACTTTGCTGCAACTCTCCTCCTCAGATTTTAAAAGCAACTAATTCTTTACTGCTTCTTTTAATTTCTCCCAATTTTTTCTGTGTTGTTTTCAGGGTAGATTATAAAATTCATTTCACAGCCTGTACTTCAAGGTGTACCGTAAGTATCTCCTCCAGCTGTAAGCACTAAATCAAAAATAGAAGTACCATCAGAAATATTATTCAGCACAGGATGAGACTGCAGCTCATAGTGGGAAGAACAGTCACTGCTAAAAAACCTGGTCAATTAATCAGGGAAGAACTGATGGAGTAGTAGCTTCTCTCTCCTTAAGCTTTTACTCCAACTACAAATGTGTTGTTTGCTTTGAGGAGAACTAAAACCAAAAATAACCTCTTTCTGGTAATTTTTATCTGTAGTTCCTCTGGAAGTATGCATTCTAGAAAATGACAACTCTCCAAAAGTATGTGATACTGAGAAAGGTGACAGAGTTTGGAATGCATTAGTTTAAACTTTGAAAAAAAGACTTCCGTGGAGACACTCAACATAGCAACATGGAAGGAGGTACCTATTCTGGTATACAGTTCAACAGAGTTGGGAAAGGTGACTGCTCCCTGTGTGCTCCAGCCCTATGACTGCAGCAGAGAACATCCATTTTGGACACATTGGCACAGGTAACAACAAAGAAAAGCCACCAAAGAGTGAACCTCGTGTGATTTCAGCTGTCCAGAAACAGGTACGGACAGAGCAAGAAACAAGTCAGCGAAGAAACTGAGTAGGAGAGACTCCAAAGAACTGGAGGCTATCTGTGCACTTCCATGATGAAAGTCTGACTCTTAACCAAATAAGAAGTATGATCCTGTTAGGAAATTCTAATTTAAGCTAACCTATAAACACTAATTTTAAATGAAAAGCTTCAATAGCGTTAATCTCACAGAAGTTAAGCTATTTTAAGATAACACTAAGTTATCTACACATATACAGCATCTATCTAACACATGCTGTGTATAAAGGCATTAGGAACCTAAGTTCAATGTGATACTGTGATGGTTTGGGTGTTACCCACCCCTCTACACTTTGTAAATCACTCAGACTATACTCAGCCAGCTCTGGAAATGGAACAAAGCTCATATTTACAGCTTAGCACAATACACAAGCAGATATTTACTGTATATACAGTGATATACAGAAATATACAAGGTAAAAGGTAATACAGAAACACAACTCCCCTCCCAGAAACCTGAGTCCCCAGGAGGGGCTCCCAACCATCCTTCCACCTTCTCCCACTCCTCTCTACCTTACCCCAGACGTTGCCTTGTACCCAAGGAAGAATGGAGGGTCAGCCAGGGGGTTAGGAAGCAGGTGGATTAATCAGGTTAGGTTAGAGAGAAAAATGCAGCCCACAGCCCGGACAGAAAGCAACTCCTTTACCTATGTGTGCTAGTTTGAAGCAGGCTAGAATGTTTTGGTGAGAAGAACTAGATTACAGGCTGTGGAAAGAAAACAATGGTGATGTCTGCTTTGCTCACAGCCTTGCTGAGAGGTATAGGAACAAGAAATAAAAACATTAGATAACACACTCGGTTCCATTCTCACTGGGGCTGTTGTCTGAGCTGCATCTCTCTAACCTCACCCTCCATTTTGGGCTAATCCACTTTGCTTCCTAACCTCTGGCCAAACCTCTATCCTTCCTTGGGACTGGGGTAAGGTCGAGAGGGGTAGGGGGAAGGTGCAGGAGTGGTTGAGAGCCCCTCCTGGGGACTCAGGTTTCTGGGAGGGGAGTTGTGTTTCTGTATTACCTTTTACCTTGTATATTTCTGTATATAACTGTATATACTGTAAATATCTGCTTGTGTATTGTGCTAACTGTAAATAAATAGCTTCATTCATATTTCCAGAGCTGGCTGAGTCTAGTCTGGGTGAATTCTGAAGTGGGGGGGAGGGCGAGGAACACCCAAACCATCACACTATGTTTGGATTCTTGCTCTTATATCTCTCCAAAAGCCTATGAGTGAAGCAGACATCACCATTGTTTCCCTTTCACAGCCTGTAATCTAGTTCTTCTCACCAAAACATTCTACCCTGCTTCAAACTAGCACAGAAACTTGTTAAAGTTTTAGCTTCAAATTGTCAAAAGAAAATTAAAGCTTGACTTTAAATGGCTGCTATTTGAATGATGTTGGCGAATGTCCTGAACGTTAACAGATCTTACAATTTGAAAATGTTAATCTTCATGCTCCATGAGAAGAAATGGCCTTAAATTGTGCTAGGGGAGATTTAGGTTGGGTATTAGGAAAAAATCTCTTCATAGAAACAGTAGTCAGGCATTGGAACAGGTTACTCAATGAGGTACTAGAGTCACTGTCTCTGTGGAGGTGTTCAAAAACCATGGAGATGGCACTTCAGGATGTGGTTTAATTGCCATGCAGGTGTTAGGTTGGTGGTTGGACTCTGTCTTAGAGGTCTTTTCCAACTGAAATAATTCTATGATTCTATATAGCACTCCTGTGCTAGTTTGAAGCTAGCTGGGATGTTTTGGTGAGAAGAATTAGATTATAGGCTGTGAAAAGGAAACAAGGGTGATGTCTACTGCACTCATAGGCTTGCTGAGATGTATTAAAAACAAGAACATAAACATAGATAACACAGTTGCTATGTGGCTCTGGCTGCCTGTACTCTTCTCCCTAACCTACTGTCTAAGTAATTCTTTTACCTCCTAACCTCCCTGGCTGATTCTCCAAACTCACCTTGAACATAAGGCAAAGTCTGGGATAAGGTAGAGAGGTGGAAGGGAGGTGGAGGAGTGGTTGGGAGCCCCTCCTGGGGACTCTGGTTTCTGGGAGGGCTGTTGTGTTTCTGTATTACTTTTTAACTTGTATATTTCTGTATATGGCTGTATAGATTGTAAATATCTGCTTGTATATTGTGCTAAGCTGTAAATATAAAGCTTCATTCTAATTTCCAGCTCAGCTGAGTCTAGTCTGGGTGATTTTCACAGGGGTGGGGAGTGGGTAACACCCAAACCATCACAACCACAACTTCTAACACTTTTACCTCTACATAAACAAGCGAATGGGTGGTGGTGGTGTTGTTTTCTTTATTTCCTGTTTGGTTGGTTTTGAGTTTGTTTTCAAGGTCTGAAAAAGAGAAAATCCTTCAACTGAATTTTACAGCATGCAGGGGGAAAAAAATCTAATTTTATAATCAAGTTCTTAACCACTTAGCAGGAACTTATAACAGCACTGCTGATATTGCTGCATACAGAGTACTCTGAATATTGCTCTAAGAATTCAACATCCAAAGCCATGTCATTATTTAAATTGATATCCATTGGCATCAGTTTAATTTAATTTACTGCTTTAAATGGATTCCACATTATTTGCAGGTGTTATTTTTTTTCTTAAAGAAATATGTCTGTCTCAAACTAAGAACCTCAGTGTTTGACATTAATTGTGGGTTTGGCTTAAATATTGCTAAAATATATTTAAGCCTACAGTTTTAGAAGCTGCCACTGCTGGAAAAAGATAACTTTGTTTTCTGAATGTTATAGTGACTTGCACGTGTTGCTTAGATTTATGTTACTTGGTTTGTTTTCTTGGGACTCCTTTTGTCAGCAGCAGCACTGGTTAGGCCACACCTTGAGTACTGTGTCCAGTTCTGGGCTCCTCAATTTAAGAAAGATGTTGAGATGCTCAAACGTGTCCAGAGAAGTGCAACAAGGCTGGTGAGGGGGCTGGAACACAAGCCTGATGTGGAATGGCTGAGGAAATTGGGGTTGTTTAGGAGGCTCATGGGGGACCTTATCACTGCCTACAACTACCTAGGGGGAAGGTTGTAGCCAGATGGGGGTAAGTCTCTTCTACCAGGCAGCCAGTGATAGAAGGAGAGAACACAGTCTCAAGCTGCACCAGGTCAGGTTTAGGCTGGATGTTAGGAAGAAGTTGTTTGCAGAGAGTGATTGCTCATTGGAATGGGCTGCCCAGGAAGGTGGTGGAGTCACTGTCTCTGGAAGCATTTGAAAAGACTGGTGTGACACTTGGTGCTGTGATTTATTTGATTAGATGGTGTTGGGTGATAGGTTGGACTTGATGATCTTGAAGGCCTTTTCCAAACTGATAACTCTGTGAATCACGCTATCAGTGTATGTATATATTTATCTAAGTGCATAAAGCAAAAGGTAGGTAAGCTGATCACCTTCTGTAAGATAAGACTCCTGAATTTAGTTACAACCAAGTGCTAACACAGTACCCCTGCTAAGGCTACATGTAGCAATGAACCTGCTTATAAAGCCACAGGTCAGAAATGTCAAATTGAAAACACCCACTGCTACAATTCACACACTTCTCATTACTCCTACAACTTTATGTTCACCTGGCAACCTTACCTTTTGTCTCTCCTTGATCTTCACACCATTAACATTATGATCAGGTCAAAGTCGCATTTTCTTAAGCATCCATGTCCTTCACTTTGACATTTATCATCTTGGACCTTCATTTTGTCACGAAATTGCATTGATACATTTTGCTGCTGGACCGTGGGGTCTTGGAGATGGCAGATTATGTGGTCTCTGTAGTGCCAGAATAGTTGAGGGACTCAAGGAGAAAAACAAAACCCAGCATTGTGATCCATGTTCTAAAGATAAGGAATTAAATTGTGGAAGACCTTCAGAAAGGTTGACCAAACCAGGCCCTTTGGGTAGCATCCAAATTACTCAAAACTTGAACTAGAAGAGAGAGGTGGTATTCCACATGGCAAATGAATGACCTGGCATTGGCAAGGAGCCACATCAGTCATGAATCAAAATGCTATCTGTCAGAACTAGTGCAAAATATATCTACTTTGAACGTCACAAAGAGATTTTACAAGAATGGCATTACTTTGAGAGCACCAGCCTTTCCTTCCGGGACATTTTGACTTCTCCAGTTTGATAAATCCTTCCAGGCTTCACAGATTTAAACAGCTGAGGAACTACTGCAGTCTCTGATTTTATCTGGCTCCACAGACAATGCTTTTTCTCTTGGCTCTTGTTTAACTTGGCTCACACAGATAACACCTTCTGTATTTCCTTCAGCTTAAAAAACAAAACAAAAAACACTGAAGTACAAACTCCACTGACAATGCTTCAGCCCAAATAATATTATGCATTTAAAAGGCAAATGTATCAGAAATTTAAGGCAATGCATTTGTGAAGTTAACCACTGTCCAGTGTGACAGCCTGTTATGTCATCTACTGTGCTGGACATGTAGCATTACAAGATACTGCAAGTTAACATGAATTTACTACAGTAAGGGCACCCTCAAGTATTGAAAATCTTGTATTAAAAAGAGGATGTTTGGAGACACAAAATTACTCTCACATAAAATGTCCTTTGTTTTCCCTATGGAAAATGAGAACTACAATATTTATTTATTTTCCAGAGGAAAGGAGGAGTGGAGGTGCTGTTGCTGAAAAAAATTAACTCTGTAGCCTGCTGATTTAGAGAACAACTCACACTTAAAACATGCTTGGCCATTTCTCAATGACTGCACATACATTTGCAGCAGGAAATAGTTTATCCTTAAGTTTGCACTCGGACAAAAGCAAATCCAGAATAGGCAGGACTATTCTAACCAAGTGCACACATGTGTAGCAAGCACAGGAGGGAAAGAAAAATTGAAGTACACACTGACTGCACTGCTGAGCTTCAAGTAAAAGGGAGTAATGTTTCAGAGTTTAAGACAAGACTGGTCTTTGTCCCCATGCTCTCCAGACCAAAAACTTGTCTTTTCCTCAAAGAAAAAGTATTTTATAGGCAACTCATTCATGCAACTTTGGAATGGCATCAACATTCTTACAATATGGATAAACTCACAATTTTCCAAATTTAGGCTGGTGATGATAGACTGAGACTTTGAGCAGAAAAAAAAGAGGAAATCTCGAAGGAACATTGAGTTTAGTCCTCCCCAGTACATCATTTTATATTTTACTGCATTTATTTTTGTGCAAAGTTGTATTTCTTTAAAAAACTCTCAACATTTTTGAGAGGCATCAACATCTAGACTGAACAAATAAGTTAGACAACAGAATGGAGGAGGTGCATTTGATAACCTCTCTGAAATTCTTTCACTCTGAAAACAGTTTCTCAGGAGAGTAGTAAAATCCACTTATAAAAAAGAGAAAACAACCAGTTACACAAACATTTGAGTACAGTAGGCAGAAAAGCTCTTAAATACATAGCTTTTACAGTACTGCTAGAGTAAAATACCCCAATATTGCTTCAACATGTATGAATTTCAGTATATTTCTTCATCTGCCCTTTTGTTTCTTCTTGTAGTCTTTTATTTCCATCTTTGGGATATTACAGAATTTAGTACAAATGAAATTTGGTTGACCTGCAAAAGTCATCAGGACATATGGAAAAAATTATTGCTGTGGCATTATGAAGGTGTAGGCTATGATCTAACACATCTGTACATAGATGTTCCTGCAAAACTACTTAACAGTCATCTTTTTAGTAGCCAAAGATGATGTGTTCCTGTGCAACCTGATCTAGGCCAACTTGCTTTAAGCAGAGGCTTTGAACTAGATGATCTCCAGTGGCTCCTTCCAACTCTTACTATACTGTGATTCTGTGATAGTTTTACCTAAATATAAGGATTTTTTGGTAAAAATATTGTGTCTGTCAGATAAGTTGGTATTTGGTCAAAGAAAGTGATAAGCAGTTTAAGAAGTCATCTTTTTTTATGTCAAAAAGTAAGTTTTGGATTGGTGTAAAAACTAATTAGATTCAGCTGACAGAAGCTGATGCTGGAGTTCCCCATTATCAGCACATTTTTCTCCTTTCTTCAAGATGCACAGAACAAAACCCACTCTGTTTCATATATTTACATGTTATTTGGAACACTGCAACTTACTGAGCTCTGGATGGCTGTTCACAATCCGTACTGGAATAGTCTGTACATCTCCCAAGAGAATCTGATGGACTCCTCCTAAGGTTCTGGAGTCATCTACTCCTCCAACTGTTACCAGCTTGCCCATGGTGACCAGACTCTGATCAGAGCCAGGTGGAGTCAGAGAAGCTGAGGCAGCACTATGCTGTGTTAGGCCAGCACTTGCTTGCAAACTGCATCCCCGACCAAGCACTAGAGAATGGTTTGTTATTGCACTCCCTATGGAATCCAGACTTGCAGGGCTGGGAGAGGAATTGCTATTTACAATAAGGGCTGTTGATCCACTTGTGGAAGTAAACGTTGACTGAAGCTGTAATCCCTGTGAAAGAGAAGGCAGAAGAACTAACACACCAGTATTTATAGCAGGAGGAATTTGCACTTAATGGTAGTTTTTTTGCAATGCTGGAAGTGGATAGCTTCTGACTTCCTATATGTCATCTCTTTCAAACAATTGATCCCAGCAGCTCTAGGCTAAAGTTGTATTAGAAAACATTTAGGATAATGCTATCCAGCAGCATCCAGAAGACTACTGATGACCATAAAGTTCTAATTTTTGATTAATATTCAGTTTCAAATCATTCACCGATCCTGCCCATTCCCACAAGAGGTGGGCACTGAAAGTTAAGTATACTGCTTTGAGAACTAGTGTGAGGTGGATCCAGGACGCCTTCAGAAACAGAGGGGAACAGCAAGTAGAAGAGTGTCTCACTGCAGATGGTACTTCTAGGGAAAAGACCATGCATTTCACTGGGGTTCAGGAAGTATGAAGATTGTTTTCCAAAAGAAGCAGTTAGGGAAGAAGGCTAAGAGAGACATTTTTGAATGGACATAAACCTAAAAGAAGCTCTTTTAGCACAATGTTCTTATTTCCATTCTTCATCTTTCATCCTGGAAGTTTACAGATCTGAGCTGGGAGCAGTTTTAAGGAGGACTTAAAAAGGAATCAAAGACTGACTTATCTCCCCTCAGTTCTGCAGCATTTCCATCATAAAATGACTGGATCATGTGGAAAATGAATAGGTGCTTGGTTTGAGGCAGAAGCCCACTACCTTCATCAGTTTTGTTTTGCCTTCACAAGAGACTCTAGCTTCCAAGGGTTCAAAAGATGGCAGTGGGATCTTGTGCACCACAGCTGTATGTTAAATGTGACAGGTGAGAGGGCAAACTAAGTGTAGACAGCTATTTCAAAGGCCACGTTATATCTAACCACTTTGGTAGATCGTTAGCTGAGAGAGAACTTCAAATGCCTTCAGCATTCCCCTTACAGAATATTAGTTCTGTACACAAGTTGACTATACCTGAAGTTGTGCAAATATCTTGGGCTGAAGTGAAGACAATAGCTGAGCTGTTTCTGGTAGCAGGGACTCCCTGCTCTGGTTGGATTCTGCTTTGGCGATGACTGACTCCCCTGCTGAGCTTCCTACAGTGCCACAGAGAGGAAGCAGACAATTAGGACAAATTTATTCTTCCTGTTTAAAGACCTCCCCTGAAAACTGAACAACCCCCTTCCATCTCAGCATAGTGTGCTAGTTTGAAGCAGGCTAGAATGTTTTGGTAAAAAGAACTAGATAATAGGCTGTGAAAAGGTAAACATGGTTGTGTCTCTTCTCTCACTGAGAACTCTGGGAAGAAGTAAACAATAGATAACATTCTCCATTTTGTCTTTCACTCTGCTTTGAGCTTCAGACCTAGCCACATCTCCTTAACCCCACTGCCACTAACCTTCCTTCTTAACCTCTTGGCTGCACCTCTATTCTTCCTGGGAACTGGGGTAAGGTTGAGGTTTACTTGTAGCAATTTCTGCAAGAAATTTCCCATAAGGTCATCCCATTTCCTGTTTGAGCCACACAGAACATTCTGGGTAACATCTGTCCAGACAACAGTAGACACTGTTTAGCCTCCTACTTCAGTGTCACTAACTGTAAAAGAGCAGCCTCCTACTTCAGTGTCACTAACTGTAAAAGAGCAGCCTCCTACTTCAGTGTCACTAACTGTAAAAGAGCAGCTTGCTCTGTGCATGTAGATTAGTCTGGTGAATGGAAAAGAATTGAGAAGAACATTCTCAATGCAAAATTACCCCAGGAAACCACACAAAAGTTTTCAGTAACCTGAGTGGAGATAAATCTTTCAACATCTATACTAATTTACAAGTGCAACACTTCATCATAACTGACCATCAGATACAGTCTGTAAACCTCCTTGAATGTGACTACTTAAAATATTTAAGCTCTTTTTAATGCTATATATAGATCCCATATGCAGATATTCACATGTAGGAAGAGACTGTAGTCATTTCCTTAGGCTGTATTCCACACCAGTATGCCTAGGGATAAAGCCAACAGCTGAGCTCCTAACCTACCTGCTCCTTGCACTGCATGGGCATTCATTCAGTATGAATGCTGGAAGTTAAAGAAAAATAAACCCATCCCCAGGTGTTTCATCTCCTTTGTCACTATAATTCATGAAAGAGGTAAAATAGAACACACTTCATTTTGATGGGTACAGTGACTGTTATGGCTAAGAGAAACAGGAATAGAATCATAGAATCAACCAGGTTGGAAGAGACCTCCAAGATCATCCAGTCCAACCTAGCACCCAGCCCTAGCCAATCAACTAGACCATGGCACTAAGTGCCTCAGCCAGGCCTTTCTTGAACAAGTTGAGGGTCGGTGCCTCCACCACCTCCCTGGGCAGCCCATTCCAATGCCAATCACTCTCTCTGCCAAAAACTTCCTCCTAACGTCCAGCCTAGACCTCCTCTGGCACAACTTGAGACTGTGTCCCCTTGTTCTGTTGCTGCTTGCCTGGCAGAAGAGCCCAACCCCACCTGGCTACAGCCTCCCTTCAGGTAGTTGTAGACAGCAATGAGGTCTGCCCTGAGCCTCCTCTTCTGCAGGCTGCACACCCCCAGCTCCCTCAGCCTCTCCTCATAGGGCTGTGCTCCAGGCCCCTCACCAGCTCTGTTGCAGCTGGCTTTAGCTCTGTTATTTTTTGATTTATTAAATGTAAACTTGTCCCCATTCAGCACAATTTGAAATGGGGGAAAAATACAAAGAAAACCAATTTATACAAACAGTAGTTTGAAAAGCCAGTGTTGCTTTCCCCTGCTGCTACTACTCCACATACATTAAGGAGAATGATTTTTTTCAAAGTCACCCTTTTTCCTTTTCTTGGACTTGTAACACAGTCATAAAAGCATGTGCCATGTGTACAAACACATATCCATATACCTAAGTGGAGACAAATTATGCCAGAATAAAAAAAATCGCTTATATTCACCAATAATTGGTGCACATGTGCTGAAAACTAAACAAATCCAATTCTTTAGCTTCCTTTAAAAATCAGTATGCCACTGGATGAATGTTCACACATTACATTCAATAGGCCACTCTGCCTTAGAAAATTATCTGTGAAAGAAAGCAAGCAAGAACTGGTCTTGCTGAACCTTTTCCAGCATGGTGATATCTCACACCAAAAGTCACCTCTGCTGAGCTCTGTCACAGATGTCGAAGGCACAACTATCTTCAAAGAACAGAGCAATCTTATTTTAAACTGATTATCAGCCACCATAACCCAGCAGGGCATCTCGGTGTATGTGTAATTCTGTGGGTGTCAAGCAGATCTAGCTACACACACTTCTATTTCAGCACATGGTTTGAAGTTCTAATAGGAACCCACTTTCAACAAAGGAAAAAAAAACAGTGTGATGACTGACTGTTTAAAAGTTAGGCTGATACTGCTTACCTAAGGCTAAGATGGACTCAGAAAGAGGAATTGATGAAGTTATCACAGTATCATCAGGGTTGGAAGAGACCTCACAGATCATCAAGTCCAACCCTTTACCACAGAGCTCAAGGCTAGACCATGGCACCAAGTGCCACGTCCAACCTTGCCTTGAACAGCTCCAGGGACAGTGACTCCACCACCTCCCCGGGCAGCCCATTCCAGTGTCCAATGACTCTCTCAGTGAAGAACTTTCTCCTCACCTCCAGCCTAAATCTCCCCTGGCGCAGCCTGAGGCTGTGTCCTCTTGTTCTGATGCTGGCCACCTGAGAGAAGAGAGCAACCTCCTCCTGGCCACAACCACCCCTCAGGTAGTTGCAGACAGCAATAAGGTCACCTCTGAGCCTCCTCTTCTCCAGGCTAAACAATCCCTAATGTTGTCTACCGTAAGAAGTATACTAAAATAACTGGCTCCAGAGGATCCTTAGCAATGATGAGAGGTTGGAGATTCCCAAACACCAGACCTGCATCCTTGAGAATTAACATTGTTTGGGAAAGTCAAAGTCTCCCAGATTGGTGTTCTGACATTGAATTTACTTTGCTGTAACGTCATTCTAATGTGAACAACCACATCCTCTAGCTAGAGGAGCTCCCTATCTAAATAAGCCCCCTACCTTCTGTGCATGCATAGTCAATTTTAAAGTAGTTGCATCTTTTTGATGAAGCAAGAAAGAAACTAACCACTGTGGCTAGTTAGTAGGCACTGACACTATACAGAGCTAATACATTTTACTCTGTAAATATCCACCAGTGTGCCAGCTGTGGAATTATCCCTTAGCACCGTTTTTGTGTGCAACTGGAATAAAACAAATATCTTGGCTCTGCATATTGACTGGCTTTTGCACATTGGTTAAAGAGCTCAGATTTGGGACAATGGAAGTTGCATCAAAAAAAAAACCTTCAGCAGTGAATATATAAACCCCAAGTTTCTACAGAGGACAGAAGTTTAATACTGCTAGGCAGCTCAGCAATCACTGGCAAGAGATGTTACTTCGGCTTCACACATTAGCGAGGAAGTTACACCACAAAGAAACATCTCTCACAGCCTTGCTGCTACTGTGATGGCAACTGTGCTTCTATTTCTATTCTACACAGAAAGAAAAAAATGGAAAACAGTGCCCTCAATTCTGACAAAAGAAACAGTGTTTGTTATCCAGTGCAAGGATCAGGCCCTCAAAGTCACCAAGCCAATGACTTGGAGAGAAATCACAATATGCATTTAAGTCACTTTCAGCAGGATGTTTAAGCGTGTGTGAAGCACAAACCACCAAGGAACTCCAGTACCTAGCTGGCTCTGGGGTACTGTGTCCCCTGTCAGATATAACTCCTCAGCAAGAAGTTAATTCTCTCTAAACAGGTGTTATTAGCACCTCTATCCAAGGTAAACTGTTCTTTCCACATAACCATCCTGTTAAAATCTTCAGTTGCTTGAGGGTGCTACATAAAAGCCCAATTTATAATCTTCACACTTTTGTCAGCCCCACCAGACTAGACATATTTTTCCACACATGCAGACAATACACACACCAAAACGATCCTTAATTTCAACTGAGTGACAGAACATGACAGCAACCTCTCTGGAAGGAAGCTGAAGTTCTGTGCCATAGCTAATAAAACAAACATATTTGGAGAGAGCAAAGTTCTTAATGTAGTCCTACCATCTGAAGGTGGTGAGGCAAATGTAACAGTCACTGTTTCTGTGAGAACATTCCCACTGTCTGTGGTCCACTGCAGCTGGAAAGAAAAAGTTCTCAGAAAGGGTGCAAGTTTGCTACAGGAACATGGTCTGAATCCAAGATGTGTAGGAAAACAGTATCTAAAGCAACACTTTCTTCTTTTCTTTCAGCTATGCACCTTGGAACTTCTTGGTTTAAAAACCAAAGTACTGTGGGAAGGTTTTTTTAACATGCACCATACCAAGTAGGCATAAGTCTGCTTATGACAGTAGAAAACAGTCAAACCGTTTGGCTATCTCACAAGTATCTTCACTGAACTGGGCCCAAAGCAGTGTGGGGAGAGGGAAAAGGCTTATGACACAGTATGACTTAACAGTACAGTTTGTCAAAGCCAATTTTAAACCAGCAATCCTTAGCAGTCGGCTTTGTAACTGAGAAAATCAGGACCTGTGGGACTAGGAACTGTTACTACTCAATTAGTGGAAGAAAACTAAGGAACAAAACATAAGAGCTACTGAGCATTCTGAAGTATCTGTTTCATGCTCACATAACTTACTATAAAGTGTTTTAATATTTACATATTCAAAATGTTGCACAAGCCCTAATTTAGGCTGTACCTGAGACATGCTTCATCTTCATGTTAAGATATGAAAAAGGAGTAGGAACTTCTTCACAACAATGAAAAAGCCATGAATGAAATTTTCTGACACTTTTGAATTCTTCTACATCTAGTTCATGCAATCATCATGGAGTACTGATATTGTATAATTTGTCAAATAGTATTCTAATGCTGAGGAGATAAATACAAACAAGGCCAGAAGGTTTTATGCACATTCAATACAACCTTGCTCAGGCAGATTCCCCTGAAAATATTGCTGCTGGAAATATAAAGTCATAGTGAATTTTAGGTGAAATACAGCTTTGTGGTTGTCTCAGTTCTAATTTAAATTCCCAGAGACTCAAATATATTTGATAGAACCAATAACAATTTTATAGAGTGCCCTTCCCTCTTCCCCCTTCTTTCCCAAAATAAAGGAATTAGATGTAAAGAGAGGAAAAGGTAAGCACACCCAAATAAATAATCTCACTCTGATTTGGAAGTTAAAAAAAAAGAAGAAACAGTTTAACAATAAATTAAAAAGGTATCTGAGGTAGGGAAGTTACAAAGGTATAGGGAAGGGAAAACAAAATACAAAATGTGTAAATACAACCAGATTTTTTGATGGTAAGGGGTTTGTCTGCCTCATGGGTGATGGCCACGTGGTAAGAACCAGGAACAAGATAGTGATGCTGGTAAGCAGGGGGGCAGGGAGTGCAGAGAGAGAGAGAAACAGGAAGTCCCCCTGCTTTTATAGACCTTTAGACAGGAAGGGGGAGTGGGCTAACCATGAATCACCTGGTGGTGTTCAGACCCACCCCTGGGGAGGGGGTCAAGATGACCTCGGGTCAGGTTCAAGGCCAACCCCCTGGAGGGTTAACCCTGTACAGTGGTAAAAACTGAAATTTCCAGTATTTAGCTCCAAAAATCAGAAAGAAACCAAGGGCAATGTACCGTTGCTGGGATACTTTCTGTGTTGTACACCATCTCGCCACTCCTCATGGCCTTCTGCACTTCATGAATGTGGTTCTTGATGTCATTCACAGTAGGGAAGAAGGACAGGTTATGTCTTTCTGGTACTTCATCAGGCTTGAATAATTCTCTTTCCACATACTTTCTGTCACATGTTAAAGAACATCAAAATATGCATATTTCAATTACATTGTGCTATTTCCCTCCGTTATACACACTGATACCTTTGTCCCCTTGTTGCAACGAAAGAGAAAGTTAAGGGTTCTTTGTGCATCTGCTACAGAGTTTGGAACTACCAATCCCAACTTATTTGAATAACTTTGAGGAGGACAGAAGCTCTTAATGGCTTTCTACAATGAAATGGATACACAAGTTGGAAAAAATAGATTCTCATAGAATCATAGAATCAACCAGGTTGGAAGAGACCTCCAAGATCATCCAGTCCAACTTATCACCCTGCCCTATCCAATCAACTAGACCATGGCACTAAGTGCCTCATCCAGTCTTTTCTTGAAGACCCCCAGGGATGGTGCCTTCACCACCTCCCTGGGCAGCCCATTCCAATGGGAAATCACTCATGACACATGGGAAAGCATCAGCGCAGTTACTCAAATGCAAAAGTAGATACAGCACCACAGACTGAGCATGCCAGACAGTTCTGTACCTTAGTTGCTTCCTCACTGTATAGACCTGTTCTATTCCTTGAGACACTAAGTCCCGGATCTTTTCTGCCACTTGAGGATGCAGTCGGGAAGGCAGAGCACAGTTCTCATCTCTGACAACTTCTTCTTCCTCAGGAAGAGGCACAGAAAAATGGGAAGGTGAAGAAAGGAGGCAGGAAGTTTCCATTTCATGATATTGGTGGGCTTTCTGAGTGGGTAACTGTATATACCACCTGGAGAGAAGGAAAGAGTTTCTGCACACAATTCTCAAGCAAAGTTAAAAAAATTCATCTCTTGGGGAACAGTTTGACAATCACAAACAACCTAGTCAGAGGCACTTGAATTTTTAGAGACTCTGAGAGGGAAGATGCTGTCTTTCAGAGCTCATGATCCTCTCATGTTTTTCTATGTAAAGCAGATCAAAGTCCCAGATAACACAACTATTTCTATTACCTGCACAAAACCAGCTGCTTAAGATCCAGAGTTTGGTGCTTAATACTCCACAGCCCTCAAAGTCTTCCCCACATAGTGGGATTTTTTTTGCTATTGATAAGAAAGCAAGAGCCTCAATGAAGTTACTCAGTAAAACGTAAATCAAAGCAAGCAAATTATTGCTCCTTTTTGCTTCATTTGTCTTGATAAGGGAAAAAAAAGTGGAAGTTTCACCTGAGGACACCTCCAGCATCTATCAGGTTCTTCTTCAGCACGTTGAATGCTTTCTCCTGCTCCATTCTTATGATTTTCTTGTCAATTTTAGGGTCAGTAGGAACCCTGTATTCCGGGAACTTTTGAACCTTTTTAATATAGATCCTTCCAAGGGTGGGGGTAAAAAACAAACAAAACAAAACAATCTCTTTCAGTACACTTTGCCCTCAGCAGGAGGAAGGCAAATCCCCCCATCTACTTCCTATATCAAATCTAACTATAGAAAACATACAAGCAGAGTGTTGCAGGGAGTGAGTAGCCTCTAAGAGAACAGTAGAATTGACAAGAACACATCAACAGGGGTGGATGCACCTCTGCTACAGTCTTGAAGTCACTCTGCCAGAGTAATTTTGCACCTCAGTAATCCTCCTTAAGTACAGTGAAAGCACAACATAATTTCTGAACAGGCTTAAAGCCAGAACTGAGCATTTACATACTTAGCTGGACTGTCCAGGTGAACAACACACTCCTAGCCCAATAAAAAGTACCCAGAGAATGATCAAGAACAAAGGGGAAAAAAAACAACGACATTATTGTTGGATAATATAAGTCTCCAGTGAAAAGGAAGAACTTCAGCTCCTTCAGCAGATAGGTCATCTGCTATGTTAGGATGACTGATTGATGTGAGTGCAGTGAAAAGCTTGAAGGAAGGAAAGAAAAAACAAGAAGGCAAACTCTTAGGACCAACAGTGGTCACTAAAGGATACCACGATAACTAATGTCCACACAGAGAATGATTTCCACTTGTATTTCACATCATAATACACCACTGCTTTGCAACCTATCAAATCTCAGCCTCACTCAGTTTAACAGCACAGCATTTCCTCCTTCCCTCTAAATGATTAATCAACCTCAAGTTATGAAGGAAACAAAGCTAAGAGCTACAATGTGTATCAGCTACCAGCTTCAAACGGTGCTCTGATAAAACTCACAGAAAGAATGCTTTCTCAGTAGCTCTTTCTGCTTTATAGGCAATTCTTACCTTGCTGGACAAGTGGCTTTGTAGAGATGTCCAGAGGAGGTATCTTGCTCAACAGCTTTTTTGAACTGGAACCCTTTCCTCCTTGGTCCATATTGGCACTCCATTACAATGGCTCTGCTTCCTGAGAACAGAAAGTAATGCACGTTACTTATTCAAGCAACCACTTAAGTTATTAGAGTAAACCAGTATTTACAGAAAAGCCTGGAGTTTGGAAGCTGTTATTTGTGACTCCTCAGAAGGCACAACATCTAACTGTAGTCAGCATTCAAATACACAGGATGTAAGCAACAGAGCAGTTTCAAAGTGTTTCCCAAAGTCATTGCACTTCACAACTCTCTCGCAACTTACACGAAGGCAAAATATTGTATTCTGTGCTGGTGAAGAGCAGTACTTTACAAGATGAGCACCCTTGCAAGGCACCAAAGGAGCATAATACTGGTAATAAACGTAAGAAAAGCAAACTCTCCAATATAACTGAGAAAACTCACAGTTGAAATCGAAGGTCCAGCCTCCTGTTTTAAATCAATACTTCAGACCAGGCTGTCCTGCAAATTCTTGTTTGCAAGTCTGACCTATCTTATCAGCTGAATAACCCTGTTTGGTGTGACACACCCACAAGCTTATCTCTAAACCTGTAGCAAGTGTCTTCTGTCAGACCTCTAACACAAGTGGTAACAAGTATAGCATTAAAATTAACTTCTTCCCATTTTTTTCTGCACCCATGTTATGTTACTTTTTACTTATAATTTATATACTCCAGTATGCAGGCAAAGAGCTGCCTGCAGCACAAGTGATAACACCAAAACTACTTAAGCATCACAGTAGTAGCATAATCTATTTCATAAGATACCAAATGATTTACTGACTTAGAATGTGACATTAAAAATAAATTTTTAAAAATACAATGCAAAAGAAAAAAAAAGGGAAATTTATAAGGCTGACATATAACAAACAGGTATCTTATCTCTCTTTCAAAACCAAATCTGAAGTCAGCATTCTAGGACTAAAAACACTACAACAGCTTTAAATTAGTCCTCGCTGACATGAGTCTCAAAAGCAATTTTATGAGGCCCTCATTTTACACAAGCATCAACTATCCATAATTTTTACAAGCAATCAAGAACTTGATGATTCCTGTGTGTTTTACACTATAGGGAGGTACACAGTTTCTTGGCATTTCCCCACAGCTGAAGCACAGCAGGGAAAGTATGTGTGCTAGTTTGAAGCAGGGTGGAATGTTTTGGTGAGAGGAACTGGATCACAGGCTGTAAAAGGAAAACAATGCTGCTGTCTACTCCCCTTACAGTCTTGCTGAAGAAGAAATGAAAACATTAAATAACACTCTCACCATTTTTGTGGCACTCTGCCTCGGGCTGCTGGCTGAGCAACATCTTACTCCCTAACCTCACCTCCCACTCACCTTTGCTTCTTAACCTCTTGGCTGAACCTCTGTTCTTCCATGGGACTGGGGTAAGGTTGAGAGGGGCAGGGGGAAGGTGCAGGGGTGGTTGAGAGCCCTTCCTGGGGACTCAGGTTTCTGGGAGGGGAGTTGTGTTTCTGTATTACCTTTTACCTTGTATATTTCTGTCTATAACTGTATATACTGTAAATATCTGCTTGTATATTGTGCTAGCTGTAAATAAATAGCTTCATTCATATTCCCAGAGCCGGCTGAGACTAGTCTGGGTGATTTCTAAAGTGTGGGGGGACGAGTAACACCCAAACCATCACAGTATTACAGACTGGCTCCACTTATGCCAAAGGGTACATCCCTGGAGAATCAAACTTTTGTCCTGCACAGTCTAAAATTCAGTCACCTGGGATTTAAATTGCAGTTTAGTACACAACATTTGCAGCCTCTGCTCTACAGGTGTAAATGATTTTTATCAATGCTTTTCATAGGGGAGTTACAAACATAATCAAAACTTATTGGAAAGGCAAGACATTATAAATATACATGATGCCTGTTAGGGGGTCTGAGCAGAGGGAAAAATATGACAGTTTAATAATCTGAGTCTCTATTAGTCTGCAACACTTTAAAAGAAAATCTATGTGTGTTTTTCTTTCAAATATCTTTCTGTGAGACAACTCATTTATCAGGAAGCTAAAGACATCTCATAGACATTTTTTGGGGAAAAAAAAACCATGAAGTTTTTTTTTTCTTTATTCTTAGCTTTCTTAGATTTCACAATTTACAGCTGAAGCTTTGAAACTGGTGCTAAGCTTTCACTTTTTCAGTTACTTTCAGAATAAAACCCAAACCAGTATAAAAAGCTACAAACAAAAAAATCGCCAAGCACTTGACCTACTTCTCAGTCATTCATGATCTCTATGTAACAAATAACTCTGTTCTTTATATATGCAAAGCAACTCAGTAATTTCATGCATCATGAGCTAATACATAATTACCAACCTCCAAAGTCTGCATATTCATTTTAAAAACCATAAATCCGACTGCTGAGGCTTTTTTACAAATGTATTTAGTTTCTTTAAAGGATGCCATTTAAACAGTTTATTGACTTCTTGGAACAAACTTCAAAAGATCTCCAAGTTAGGCAAGAATACCTGAACAAGTTCCTACCTTTTGAGTGCTTTCGTATCCTGATAGCACAGGACATAGATCAGAGCTCCACTTAAAAGATCTCATTGCAAGAATCTCCATCAAATGGTACTTAACTTCTAATGAGAAGGAAATCATCACAGTGACACATAAACCTGTGCTTTCAGGTGTGCTAGTTTGAAGCAAGCTGGGATGTTTTGGTAAAAGAACTAGATAATGGGCAGTGAAATGAAAAACAATTGTGTCTCTTCGCTCACAGTCACCCTGAGAACTCTGGGAAGAAGAAGTAAAACATTCTCCATTTTTGTCTTTCATTCTGCCTTTGCCTTCAGACCTGGTCACATCTCATTAACCTTGCTCCTAGTAACCTTGCTCCCTAACCTCTTGGCCGCACCTCTCTTCTTCCTGAGAACTGGGATAAGGTTGAGAGGGCAAGGGGAGGTGTTGGGGTGGTTTGAGAGCCCCTCCTGGGGACTCAGGTTTCTGGGAGGGGAGTTGTGCTTCTGTATTGTTTATCCTTTGTATATTTCTGTATATAACTGTATATACTGTAAATAATTGCTTGTATATTTGCTGCTGTAAAATAAATAGCTTCATTTATATTCCCGGAGGCTGTCTGAGTTAGCTGGGGCAATTCCAAAAGTGTGGGGAGGCGGGTTAATGCCCAAACCATCACATCAGGGAAACAAGCTCCTTCAGACTGTGTTATGGAGGTGGCCCAAGCTGCTTTCATGTTGGTGCCTGGAGGACTGTATCAACACTAAAGAACACCATAAAGATCCTTCTTTATGACCAGCTGGCAACTAATGTTGAAACAGTAAAATTGGTTATCAAAAGCAAAGTCAGTTACCTGCATTGACAAAGGGGATCCCATCATATGGGACATACTGAGATTTCCACATCAACCTTGTGGCAGGTTTGGCTGGGCTTGGGGACTGGCGCGTCCCCCACACGCTTTGGGTTTGCTGCTTGTGCAGTGTCAGGACGCTCTCCAACTCTGTCTCGCTCACACAATAGCCGCGGTACGAGTCCCCAAGTTTCTGCATGGAAAAGAGGTGAAATAGGATTGTTCACCCAGCTGACTGCTGGACATGACACAGAAAAACAGAAGCAGTCAGAGATATGCGAGGACACAGGCCCAGATTTTTGGTAGCCTGGGGCTGTTTTTTTTCCCCCACGTTACAATCTAACCCCAGAATAGTCCCCACTGAGGCCAGGAGTTTGCCAGCACTCCAAGACCCTAAGTACCTCTGAAAAGGTTACAGTTACTGCCACTCCTGTTGTTTCCCCCGACACACACTTCAGTTGCAGCCAGCTCTTACATCTTCAGCAAACATGTTTGACTCCCACAGAGAATCTATGAAGCACTAAAAATTGCCTGTGCATATACTTCAATACACTCATGCTGCACTTAGGAGTAGAATACACCTGCATCAGTAACTGACCCACTAATACTGAATTCAGAGTTTCATGTAATATTCCTAATCTTCAGGACACTTCCTGATACTCAACCTTACACAGATACATAACATAACAGATTTGCTATGTGCAAACTGACGTTTGCCAGCTCAGTCTTACAGCACATCTTAGAGGGAAATGCACGGTGAACCAGTACTACAATCTGATGCATCCCTTTTGCCACCTTCATGACAGAGCAGCCAAATATTTAAGTCAATCTGATACCAAACGCAGCAACATCTCTCCAACATTCTTATCACACAAATGCTTTAGTGACAGCTGTAGAAAACCTGCATCATTGTCACCTGAGAAAAACAAAATGCCTGTGGTTAGCATGACCTGAAGTCACAAAGGACAAACGAACACCTTGTGACTGGACTGGGCCAGCACAGTGTTCCTGCTAGCACAAGCCCAAAAGCAGAGGGTTATGTATGTACTAGCTGCATATGCCCTCTTGAGATACCAGCTGCTTACACCTGAGCAGCTGCAAACACACTGCTCCTGCAATTAAGGAAGCCTACAATAGGCTGCATTTACACAGCTATGGTGAGGAACAAAACCTGGAAATTTTTAGCCAGAGACTGTAAGTAACATTTCTGTCCAAAACTTGATCTGAAACATCCATGAGAAGCAAAGCAGCCCAAGAAATGCCAGAGGTACCTTTTTTTACAAACACCTGGGATGCCTCCTTTCACAAGAGGGACCACAGTACCACTCCACACAGCAAACACTGCACGACCAGTATTTTTCTTTACATATCTTCTACCTGTCATGTCATTTCTAGGGATATGAGAAGACTGATAAAACTGTTGTGGCAGAAAAGTAGTGATGAAAGTTAATGCACTATCTCCTATTCTGGCTGTACTTCCATGCAAGATAAACAATTTTCCTGAAATTGGTGAAAGGGGAGGAACAGGAGAAGAAAATCATATAGCACATAGGATCTCTGCTCTCTAGGAGCATCTGAAGTAGGAACAAACAGACAAATGAGACCATCTGTTCCACACAAATAAATGGACTTAGCTTTGTACAGCTGAGAAATTAACGCAGGTTTTTAATCACACTCTATTTTATTAGGTTGATAGATGTTAGAAATGCATCCTGATCACACCACTGAAAACTAAGTAGGTTATACAAAATAACTTTTTTTCCTTTGTAAATCCACTTTTTATTAACAATGTAATTACATTGAATTAATCAGATATTCTCCAACCCTTTAACTCCAGCCACGTTTCAAGACAAAAATTTCTTTTTCACCCTGGCCTCATCTCAGTAAGGGTACCTAAAAGCTTACACTGAAGAACATATATCAAGACTGCAGTTTTGCAGTGAAGTAACAGCAGCAGAATACCAGAAGCATTGTCTAGGCATAGCAAGTATAAGCTGAACGCTTCAAGGCAGTCAAGGAATAGACACCAGACACAGAGCTTGGTGCTAATTTTGGACAACTGCAGCTTTTACTGCTCTGCGTTTGCCTGCAGTACTAATAGCCCAAGGAGTCATTGCCCTTCAGAATCATAGAATCAACCAGGTTGGAAGAGACCTCCAAGATCACCCAGTCCAACCTAGCACCCAGCCCAAGCCAATCAAATAGATCATGACACTAAGTGCTTCATCCAGGCTTTTCCTGAGCACCTCCAGGGACAGTGTCTGCACCACCTCCCTGGGCAGCCCATTCCAATGGCAATCATTCTCTCTGGGAAGAACTTGAAGAACTTCCTCCTAACGTCCAGCCTATACCTCCCCTGGCACAACTTGAGACTGTGCCCTTTTCTGTTGCTGGTTGCCTGGGAAAAGAGACCAACCCGCACCTGGCTACAGCCTCCCTTCAGGTAGTTGTAGACAGCAATGAGGTCACCCCTGAGCCTCCTCTTCTCCAGGCTAAACACCCCCAGCTCCCTCAGCCTCTCCTCATAGGGCTGTGCTCCAGGCCTCTCTCACCACTTTCATCTCCCTTCTCTGGACAAGTTCCTGTAGTTCAACATCTCTCTTGAATTGAGGAGCCCAGAACTGGACACAGTACTCAAGATGTGGCCTGACCAGTGCTGAATATAGAGGAAGAATAACCTCCCTCGTCCTACTGGCCACGCTGTTCCTGATCCTAGCTCTCCTGGCCACCTGGGCACACTGCTGGTTCATGTTCAGCCTACTATCTACCAGCACTCCCAGGTCCCTTTCTGCCTGGCTGCTCTCCAGCCACTCTGTCCCCAGCCTGTAGCACTGCTTGTGGTTGCTTGGTCTTGGGTTGCAGCATGTATCCAGGCTATGCCACAGCTTCATCTGACGGCATTTTCTGTGAAATTCATACAGACCTCTACACTGCTTAAAGTTTGTTTCTATTCTAGGAAGTGGAATTGTGAGTGGCTATATTTATCCGAATCTCTACAGGATCTCCAAATTCCAGTTGGACCCTTCAATGTTGTTACTAGTAACAAAACATTCTGGAGGACAGTTACACCTGAAAGACAAATGACACCTTAAATATTCCATTGTCTTGTAGTCTGTGCCCATGAAAAAAAGCCACATGCATCCTATCAACTTCCAATTGATCCACACCATGTAACGGACAATCACAGCAAAGCAGCTCTGCTGATAGCACACAAGGAAGAGAATTTGAGTTAGTCCTTGGGTGGGCTGACTCTGCAGGAGAGTAGGATAACTGCATACAAGCAATAGGTCTGCTGAGCACCAGAAACAGACATTTATGTCTTCAGAAGACATTCAAACAGACAACATTTTGATTTCCTCTTCTTTAAAAAAATAAGAACTCTTGTATAAATTCTGCTGCTGTGAATTTTAAACACAGCAGATGAAATTTCTTTTAACAGACTTTGATAGTTCAAGCAGGCCATAACACAAGTCCTCCTAGAAAATGAAACCTGTAATGACTTATTTAGATAAGGTACACTGATGTTAAAACAGGGGTAGATGAACTCTCAAGAATCTTCCCATCTCCCCATCCTTCCTTTTAAATGATTTATGATGCATTCTAGCTGTTGATATCATCTCAGTTATCAGAAGAGTTCTCCAATGATATGCAGATAAAGAGAGAATTCTGTTTAGGTCAAAAGTCATTGCAGAGAAGAGAACTTTGCAACAAAAGAGAAACAAGCACTGGTAACCATGCCAGTAAAACCAAAATACCTAAAATAAAAATGCTTAGTAAAACACTGACATAAAAATGCTCTGATTAGTCCCATGCTTGATCCTGACGAGCCACACGGATTTTGATTTCTAAGTGACAACAAAACCTAATAAGAACAGTTGCAGACTTAAGCCATATAAAAGCAACTCTGTTTTTTAATTAACGGATCACTAAGAACAATAGCAAAAAGTTTGCTTAGCAGAAGACTTGCACTGAAGTTCAGGAGTGAACTTTTGACTTGGCACACAATGTTTTTTTTCAGTGCTAAATGACACTGAGATTTCAGAAGCACATTTTTTACTTCAGGAGTTGCTGACAGATAGTTATTCTACCAGCTAATACCAGTACTATTTCATAATGCCAGAAAGCTTGAACACAACTTTTACAACTATGAATGCTATTCCTTTCATAGAATAGGATCAATAGTTTGGATCTAGATAACAAACCATTAAATCAGACTTCTGTGCAGCCTACCTCACAGTTCCTGAGACGGTGTGCCCAAGCAGGTGTATTTGGTGGCAATGGCTGAAGAGGAATGGAAAAGTGATCTTCCACTACCCTAAAAAGAAAGTAAAAGTCACAGTATCACAGTATCACCAAGGTTGGAAGAGACCTCACAGATCATCAAGTCCAACCCTTTACCACAGAGCCCAAGGTTAACAATTTAGTATAAACTACAGTAAATACAGAATGAGTGCACTACGCATAACCCTAGAGCAAATGATTGGACAACAGATATGGAATCAACCTGCCCTAAAAAAAAGGGCTTTGCTTTCTCCATATTCTATTTCATGGTTAGAATACTTCACAAAAAAAGTATTAAAAAACCCCAAAACTCTGATGACCTCTGAACATTCAAATATTATCCTTGCTTGACAGCAACAGACAAAACATAGTGAAATAGACCAGCTGATTGTTTTGGTCATTTTCTTATGCAGATGGATAGTGGAATGGTAAAGACTAAATTCAAAATCAAACACTTGTTGAATGCTGCACTGTTTAGTGTATTTTAAATTACTGAAAAAACTGCTCCAATAACTATTTTAAGTAAAGTTACCTAGTTTCTCCAGGAGCAATGATTAGTTAATGTTTATTATTCCAGAAGTCAAGTGCATCACACCCATACAAATATCTCTCCTTTCCAGGTTTATTTTTCTAATAGATGCAAAGTGTGTTCACAAAGTCTCTTCACAATGTTTTTCTTCATTTTAAACATTACAGTACAAAGTATATGTATTCAAGAAGACTATTCTAATCTCTTACATCTCAATTTCAAAGGAGAACAAACCAATGCAAAGCCAGTCCTGCAGTCAACAGAACAAACGTTGCCTTTGGTGGGTTTCTTTTGTTATTGCTTTGTTCATTTGTTTTTCTGCTGTTGTTTCGGGGTTTAAGACAACCCCAGAGTATTCAGTAACTAAAATAGTCACTCACTATGAGGACAGAATTATGTGGGTACAAAGAGAAGAAAACCAACTATTTCAACTTTAAGAACTTTGCTAACCAATCTGCTTTCTACAGTCCACATGATCCCTTGAAACACACCACTAGCAGCTACTTTCTCATATCTACATCAAAGGAAGTCAAAGGAGTTATGCAGAGAACAAAGATTAGGCTCTCGCTGTTATTGCAGCCTACTGAAATCTGTATCTAAAAATTAACCTCTACAATAAACTCTTCTTGTAAAAGGATGGGTTATGTAAGTTTTAACAAATTCATGCAAGAAATCTTCCTTACTCTTCAGCTTTCCTTGCAGTCATTGGCTCACTTTCAACTCTTGGATGGCAGCACCAGTTTCTGTTTGGAGTAATTTGAGTAATTTGATCTGTGCTACTTTAAATGCCCACCTACTGTTCCAGTCAGAATAGATCCAACTATCTTTGTAATACAAGTACCTTAATTGCTTTTTCCACTGCTTTGGAACACACAAAGGTTGCCTGCAAACACATAATTCACTAATATTAAGGGTTCATAACTCCATTCTGTGGTAATTTTGTGATAAGCATTGCAAAGCAAAGTGCAAGAAAAAAGGCGGTACTGAATGTGGATTCAAGTGATTGTTCATACTTTTAACTCCTGACCTACCTGGTAGTTGTTCTTTTCGATATGGTGAGCGACGCCTGTGGATGTAGAATGTAACTGCTTGCACTGCCTGCTATAGCAGCCACCGCCACAGTCTGCAAGTTCCCATCACCACATTTCTCTTCTGAAACATTTTTGCAAAAATAAAACATCCCCCTGGTTAATAACTGAACTCAGAATGGGGAAACGACAAGGTATAGCTAAATTGTGTGTGCTGGAAAAGCAAGCATTTTGACATATGAAAGAAGATTTTTACATCATGAATCTGTGAATTAAGCCAAACTCTAGGCACACGTGAAGACACACTTGCTAAGGTTGTTTCTACTCAAGCACTTTGGTAATCATGCTACTGATAACGAATCCTTCCACAACAAAGCAAATAATCAGATGAACTTGTAAATTATTCTGCTTTACATTTCCACAGATCCTTGCAGGACTGTGCAACTCTTTTGTTCAGCTGAAATAACACACTGGTTGTTGCTTTTAAAATAAGCTTTGAATTTAGAAAAGAATACCTAAACCTTGAAATTGAATCTACTAGAAGAAATGTCTTGGCCTTTCTTTGTAAGAGGGAGCAATCCATAAGCCCAAAAATACTGTTAGATTGAAGCCTGTGTGGATACTTAAAACTGCAATGGAAAACCAAAACCAGGGATTTCATATTTGGGTCTCAATATAAAAAAAGAGAGCTCCCTTTAGATGTGGAATTTTTGCACTTCAGTTATGAAAGTCTCTTTCCCCCATCCTGAGAAAGCAATAAGTTATTGACTCAGTACAGAAATCATTCCATCAGAAAGCTTGTGACAGAATATTGCTAAGTGTGCACCTTGGAGTAACATCACTCTTGCTCTAGTAGCTTATACACAGACACGTCCTTAAGACACTACAGTTTACTCTGAAGACTGGTAGCAATTTTATGCATTGCCTTTCATACTGTAAATCTCTAGGCAAAAAACCCAAACCAACAAAATGAAACACAAAACCCCTGCAGTGCTGTTGTAGAACATGCATTCAAATACTGTGAAACTCAGCTATTTGCAAAAAAGGAGCCTCGTATGAGATGCTAAATGGGAACACAAAAATACTGCTTGGTATTGAAATCCTTTGTCCCGGGTTAGGGTGGATCCCTCCCCCGGTAGAATAAACTCACTACAACACAGATGTTTTTTGTAAAGTCAGGGAAGGAGGAAATTGTATTTCTTATAGTTTAAGTATAACAGTACAAAGAGAAATGAACTACTAGAGAAAAAATATAATAACCTTAAGGAAGATGGGGAAGGGGTCAAGCGGCAGCAAAGCAGCAAAAGCAGCAGCAGCCACAACAGCAGCAGGAAAAGATAGCAGGCAGGTGCAGCTCAAGCAGCAGAAGCCAGCAAAGGGGAAAGAACAAGCTGTGCTTCTAGATATAAAGCTCTTGATGCTCCAATGAAATTATATTCACTTATCCATTGCTGTCATTATATGGCCTATCCCTGGAATGTTCACCTCTCCCCTATGTCTGAGCCAGAAAATCAGCTCAAATGGCCACACCTTTACCGCTTAAAAAAAGTCGCAGCAACTCTTTTGTAACTAAAGACCAATTTAGAGTCGTGTGTAAGACCACACTGTAACTAAAGAGTAGTCTTACCCCTCAAGAGCTGGTGGAGAGGGAGGGAAGGAAGGAAGAGCTCTAGAGTAGCAGCAAGTTTCTCAATGCAAGGTTATGAAACCACATTCCAGATATCAGTGAAAAAAGCCGGAGCATGACTTGAAATCCAACTCTTTTTTCTACCCTGTATCAGTATTTGTCTTGCCTTTGAGGTCTCATCCCTCAGGAGTACTTACCTAACACTCAGATTTTGAAAGTTTATTCACATTTTGAGAACTTTCTACAGAAAATGCCAGAAGAGTTTAAAAAACCTTGAAGAGTTTAATAAAATGTGACAACCTAGTTCCCAGACTTATTCTGTGACTGAAAACTAGTACACAGCATTTTGCCACCCAGCAAGGCTTGAAGATAAACAATCAATGCCTTCAGATTTCCATCTGTCCCTTTTCTAGAGAAAAGATTAAAATTTCCACTTTTGTTTGTACATCTCACCACATACTTAAAATGTGACAATTAACACACTGAGAGTTAAAAAACATCATTAAATCAAAAGTTGCATTTCATTTACTTCACTGGGAAATTAATTTCTACGTAGGCTTCACAAAAGATGCATCATCACCAGTGATCTCTGGAACAGACCACAGAAACATTAATTCCTCTCTCTGCATTACATGAATTAACTACTTCACTCAAAATGAAGGAAACAGAGAAAATATAAAGCTGATAGTACAGCTGACTTTGCACAAATACCCATATTAATGCTAAGGCAACAAACAGCTTTGTGCGTGGCACCTCAATCTACCCGTAACATGGCTAAAGTGACCACAGTAGCTCTCATTTCACAAGGCTTTTGTCCAACAGAAAACGTGGTTGTGGAGTGCAAGATTCATAATCAGAAAGCAAATTTAGTATGTACTTTTGTCTTACAACTGACAAAGGAGAAACACCACAAATGAACAATGTGCTTAAAAAGAGATCATGCAGGATGTGCTTAGTTACAAGTCTCACAGGTTAAACTCACCCTGTGTGCTGGTCACATCCAGAAGCTGACCTTGAGGAATAATCATTTGGGCCATTCCTGGCTGGGCAGAAGGAATGACATGCAGCACCTGTCCATTTTCTGACTGGCTGGCAACTATCATCTGAAAGGGAATCATACAGAAGCACTAATGGCACTAGTTTGCACAGTGAGCATCATGCAGCACAATTAGGTTCCCTTATTACCAAAATAGGAAATATTTTGGTTGGAAATAAGGAGACTTCCTATTTACTATGAACTTCTTAAAATTACTTCCCTTTTTAAAAAGCAATCCCTTAATTGATTAAAGGAGAGAAAACCTTATGGGATTCTGCTATAAATTACATGTTTATTTGAAATTTGAAAGACTATTATTAAAGCTATGAAAAACCTGGAAGCCAATCATAGTTGAATTAACTATAACCCCATTCAGGGACCAGCAGAAATAATCAGGCCATAGAAAAAATATGATTTTTACTCCAAAAGAGCTGACCTCTGTGGGCAGTGTTTTATGCAAAAGCAGACAGAAGAAAAGCTCCAAGACTTGAAAAAAATTCTGACAACTTTAACTCCTTATAGTAATTTCCCCCATAATTACTACAGACAAATAATGTTAAAAAACCTAGAGAATAACATTATCACCTTATCTGTTTATGATTTATTACACTTTAAATGGGTGAAATGTTTTTAGTGCCAGTACAACATATGCCAACCAAACTCTCTAGATGACAAAGTCATCTTTTTACAAAATAAGTGTTAAGAATTACAAAGCAATGTTTTAAGTAAATTAATTGTGGAGGGAGAGGAGGAGACTTAATGGATTATCTTATTGCTAATGTTCTAATGTCTGAAAAAAAAAACTACAGAGAGACTTCTCTAGAGAATATAGAGAAAGCAGTGGTGGTAGTAGCATGAGATCTTATCACACAATAATATCCATCCACACTCGATAATGACAAGAGATATAAATTGTTGTTTAATAAAATTAGTAACAGACAGAATTTGCCTACCTGAGGAAGGGCACCTGGAGTATGAACTGAATCACTGAAAGCTCCACCTTGTTGCTAAAGTCTGAATCGGCTGTTGTTACAAGAAACAGGCACCATATAAAAGAGCTCTTCAGGGAGTTCCCTCCCTCCTCTGTGAGTATCTAACCTGCCCTGTTTCAGACACACTCACCACTGGTGCACTGGGCCCTCTTAGAGGCTGCAGCTCATAGAGAGGCCGCCCGGTGTGGTCTACCAGGTGAAACTCCTCTGAAGACTGAGGATGCAGCTGCGGAGGCTGTGTGGGTTCAACTGGTGATGGAGAAGTGCCTGAGAGGCGTCTTGCAGTGGGCAAGACTGCAGGAGAGTCACTCTGTCCAAACAATGGATCCCTGGAATCCATGCAGGTTAGATGCTTTCACAGAGGAAAAGTGGTAAAATGTACTTTAGTCTTGTGCAGCAACTTCTATTAAAAAAAAAGGAAAAGGAACATTTTAAACCAGTATTGTATATCTAGAGGGAGCTCCTGTCCTCTGTCCTGTTAGCTAAGACTAGCTGTTCTGCTTTTGTTTTCCATACTGAAAATGTATTCATGTTTCTGCTTCCTAAAGCAAACTCTAAGGTAAAAGAAAATACCTTGTGTCCAAAATCTGTTGCCCAAAACCACGCATTGATTTAAAACATCAAGTCCACCTAGAAACTGAGAGAATTTAGAGGAAAAAAACCCAATTCTGTAAAATATCCATCAACTTCATTTTGACTTCAAAATAATTCTTATTCTTCTAGTCTGCCTTTACATATATGCATTTAGACAAAATCTCTGTATGCTTTAACTCTTTAGCACAGAAGAAACACAAGCAACACTAAAACAATTGAAGTCCAAGAGTTATAAAGTGAAAGACCAAGAATTAGGTTTCACGAGTGTCAAAAAATAGATACCCAGAGCTTATTCTCATTAAGCTTTCAGAGACAAGTTCCTACAGCACATCTTGTTAAAAAAAAACAACAGATATTTATGCTTAAACGTTTAAGCATAAATATCTTGTTGAAACTCTAACAACACACAAATATTAAGCATGGAATATAACTGAAAACAGGCAGTCCTTGTGTAAAATATCATGCCAGGCTGTCATTTGGCCCAAGCAAGGAGTGCAATCTGTTCCATGTCTCGCAGCCATCAAACAAATAGCTCTGATATTTCTGTTACAAAAGTCTCTAAACTACAAAGAGTGGAGAAAAACATTTCTACATTTTGAAGTCAGACCTTGATCAAATAACCTTCTCAAAAAATCTGCAGGTATAAGTTGTCTACTGTAAACTACATCAGACAGGCAGCATCAAATAAATGGTACTTAGTTGTGTTAAAAGACCATAACCATGAATGACATTAGATGTTAGCTGATGAGTAGCCAACACCTACACAGATTTCCGGCATCCTTGAAATTTATTTGCCACATTTGCTTATCAGTAAGCAATCTGACCTAATTTTTAGCACCTCCTACAAGTCATCAAACGTTCTCTTATTAAAAGGACCTTGTTAATATAGAAAAAATTATTTCTTCAGCTCTGCAACAGGATCTATTAATGTAACTGCTAGAGGTTGTCATTAAATGTAACATCTGAATATTTATCAGTTCAAAATCAAATGCCACAAGGATCTAAGGAAAGGAAATATTGCTCTTTTTAAAAAGAAACACTGTATTACTAGAAAGGCATGAAAAAACACATTGATGAAATTCAGAGACAATGTCAAGAAAGCATCCACAAAGATAGGACACTCATGCCTCACCTGAAAAATTTGTTTGCTTTTTCTGACTCTCCTGTACTATTACAGCTCCCTATGAACAAATCATTGGATCCTTCCATAGCAATGTCATGGTCAGCTCCACTTTTTTCCATTACAAGATGACCTGGAAAAAGGATAAAAGTTTATTTTTAGCCTTCCATACTTAAGCCTCCAGTAAGACATTGCTGCACATGGCTTTTTTTGATCTTACAAATTTAGTCTTACAACTTCTAAAGCTGTTGCATGCTAAGAACTCAAGAGATCACAGTATCACCAAGATTGGAAGAGACCTCATAGATCATCAAGTCCATCCCTTTACCACAGAGCTCAAGGCTAGACCATGGCACCAAGTGCCACGTCCAATCTTGCCTTGAACAGCTCCAGGGACAGCGACTCCACCACCTCCCCGGGCAGCCCATTCCAGTATCCAATGACTCTCTCAGGGAAGAACTTTCTCCTCACCTCCAGCCTAAATCTCCCCTGGCGCAGCCTGAGGCCGTGTCCTCTCGTTCTGGTGCTGGCCACCTGAGAGAAGAGAGCAACCTCCTCCTGGCCACAACCACCCTTCAGGTAGTTGTAGACAGCAATGAGGTCACCCCTGAGCCTCCTCTTCTCCAGGCTAAACAATCCCAGCTCCCTCAGCCTCTCCTCGTAGGGCTGTGCTCAAGGCCTCTCACCAGTCTCGTCGCCCTTCTCTGGACATGCTCAAGCATCTCAATGTCCTTCCTAAACTGGGGGGCCCAAATCCTTGCCTCTTTCTCACATTATTACTCATGGCAAAAAAAATTCAGTGAGTTGCTTCAGGAGCACAGTTTAGCTTCTCGTATAAGACAACTTCCTTGACTTGTCATTGCACACACACAAAACACACATACCCACTCTTGTGATTTTCATCTGAATACATCCACAAGCACTCAAGTAACAACAATATGCATCTAGAGAACACTTGGTATTTAAAGGTAGGACAGCACTGCTTCACAAAAATATTAGCCATCTGCTTCCATAATCAACAGACAGAACAACAACAAACAGACCCAAGTCTGCCATGCAGTCATCTTAAAGTAAACTTCGTTTGCTTTAAAGGGTTGCAAAACACATAAATGAAATAAAACTACTACTATTAGTCTACAGTAGTAAGCTTTGGGCAGGAAGAACGCCAGATTTCCGAAACAAAACTTGGCACCAATCATGGGATGAAAGACAAAAAGACAGAGCTGGTGGCGCTTCAGAGATTTACATCCTATCCCAAAGGAGAGTACTTCAAGGAGCTCATCTGTCCATTACAAACCTTGAGGCAAACAGATGATAACGGGTGGTGAATTGTCACCCCCGCAGGACAAGGCTTTCGCTCAGACAGTGCACTCTTTAAAGCGCTGATCAATGCCCAATATTCATGAACAACAAGATAAAATGACAAACTAACTTGGCCTACACGTATAAGAAAAACTGCACAAACACACTGAACTGAATGGAAGAAAACATAATTCCTGCAGTATGGGGTGAGGGAGAGGGAAGGGTATTAAGGATTTCCCCCTTCACTATTTGTTTTAAAGACAGACAGCATTATATTAGCACATGACTCCTACCAGCTGTATCATCTTCACCACACAGTAAATTCCTGGAAATGCACTTTTTTTAGCTGAGGTATTTCAACAGTTTACAGCTTTAGTAAAGAGAATGTAAAAGGTTAGGGAGTCATTCTGAAAAGAACTGGACAGCCTTGGAAGCATGTATTTATTTTGCTTTGCAAAGATCTAAAGGACCACAGGCAAAGTAAATCCACATTCCCTCGGCTTCTGAAGCATCCTGCTGATAAAAACATTGTGAAGTTAAGCTGCTCATATGCTCAATACACTAAATACTTTAAAGCAGATTTATTTTTCCATTCAATCTTCAAGTGACAATACTCCAAAACCAAGTTCCAACTGAAGTTATCTCATAGTTGCAAAATATTTTGTACTTTTGGATCTGAGAAAAATGATGAGAAGTTTAATTTAAAACACCTGAAGCATGGTAACAGCGAAAGAAAAAAATATAGAGACAAAAAACTAGGTTTCATTACCATTCAATCATTTCCCCTCAGTTAAAAGATATGAAGAAGATCTGTAAGTTTTGCCAAAGCAGCACATGTAACTGTTTGTCCAGGGACACCAATGGCATGTACCCTAAGTATGCTGTAACTCAGCTGCAGAAACACAAGGATACTTGTTACTGGGACAGACCAATGGCCCAAGTAGTCCAATATCCTGTACCTAACAATGCTTAATGATAAAGCTCAGGGCAAAAATGACAGCAGTAGGGTATGCAGTGATATTTATCCACTTTCCTCTAATATGAAGGATGGCTACAAGAAAGCTGATGAGGAACTTTTTACAAAGCTTTGTATTAATAGAACAAAGAGGAACAGATTTAAACTGGAAGGGGGTAGATTTACATTAGGTATTAGGAAGACACTCTTTACAGTGAGGGTGGCGAGATACTGGAACAGATTGCTGAGGTCTCCTCCCTGGAGGTGTTGAAGACCAAGCTGGATAGAGCCTTGAACAGCCTGGTCTAGTGGAAGGTGTCCCTGCCCATGGCAGCAGGGTTGGATCTTTAAGGTCCCTTCCAATCCAAACCATTCTATGACTATGCATGTATTCTTTGTTATGAATGAGTAAACAATATATATGTATCTCTTCTTTTCATTAACACTGAAGTGCCATAAAAGTTTTCCAGGTAACACCACTGTGTCCCACATTCAACAACACCTTAAAGAAGAAACACAGGCTCAAAGTAAAGGGAAACCTATGGCCACTGCTATCCTTGGCTAAACTCTACAAACAGCAGGCAGCCACAGGAACAGCTAGCACAGGCAAACACATTAACCATCATGAGCTTTTCATGCAGAGTCTAACAGACAGATCTTCAAGAGAGCAAACACTGTACACTGTAATCTAGCCTACACATTATCATCAGCAGTTCAGTTGCAAACATAGTAACAGTTCAAGATCATTTACCAAAACACAAAAGGCAGTCAAATCTTCATTTATTTAGCCATCAAGAACTCCCATAATAACACAGCTGGCAAAGCCAGCGGTGCCTCTTGCTGTGCACAGTAGGCTCTCTCCATAATCTACAAGCACAATTTGTGCCAAATCAGGAACAGGATTTCATGCCCACTTTGAGGTGAGCCTTTCTCATGAGACTTGCTATCTCCTCTCTGATGCAGAAACCCACATGCTATTTCCTACTATATAAACACTAACATATATTCCTAATATATAAACACTAACATATATTCCTAATATATAAACACTAACATATATTCCTAATATATAAACACTAACATATATTCCTAATATATAAACTAACAGAAACGTCAAACTGGCATTACAGAATCATAGAATGGTCTGGGTTGGGACCTCCAAAGGTCATTCTGTCCAAGCCCCCTCCAGTAAACAGGTGCATCCTCAACTAGATCAGACCGACTAGATCCAGAGCCTTGTCGAGCCTCACCTTGAGTATCTCCAAGGATGGGGCCCCAACTACCTCCCTGGGAAACCTGCTCCACTAGTCTCCTGATAGCACCCTCATTTTCATCTGGTGGTTGGAGAACAAAACATGCACTTGGGAAGTTTTGTGTGGTAATTCTTACCTTACAAACAAATTCTCTGTTCCCATGTGTGGCTCTATGATTCTGTCTCTTTCTTCTAATGCTAAACTATTATTAAAGTCTCATCATTGATCAGTCACATCTCCATCCTGCCTTAAGACAGGGTATTAGACTTCTTTATTTTCTTGTCTTCAATTCTTTATTCTGTGGTAAAACCTATAGCTACCAACTACAAGAAGTGGTCCCTAAAAGCATCAGTTGTAGACTGACATAATTTTAAGGTTTCACACGAATGTTTGCTTTTGCTTTCTCTCAGTTATGAGGCCTGCCTGTGAAGGCAACACGCTGCCAGATTCCAAAAGGAACACTGCCTTTCAAAACCCCAGATATTTAAAAACTGAGTCAATAGTGCAAGACTTTAATCCTACAAAGAGAGCTGAACTGTAAAGAATTGGTATGCTCATTGTGAAGATAAGCACGTTCTACTCAGTACTCTGGCAGAGCAGGAGGGAGGGAATTCTCTTACATTTTTCAAGTTTTCAATGCATACTCATCAAGAAAAAAAAACACAACCCCAAAACTTTATTTGTTCCTGGTTTTAGGATTTCTGACAGCAATATTTCGCATCCTGGTTCAATCTATAACACAACTGAATGCTTGCCATTTTTTTTCCCTTTGGTATTCCATGAAAAGTTTCAGGGGTTTTATCAAAAAGGACAATTACATAGCTGACTACAGCAAAAACCCACCTCTGCTGATGGGTTTTTTCACTGCCATTATCAAGGGCACAAACTACGGTAAAACGTTAACAGGGAAGGAACTAGGACACAGTAATACCTTCAAGTAAATGAGCTACAATTAGCTGTATACTGACGCGTTCCGAGTTTAAGATTTAGCTCCTCGCTGTTATGAAAGAGCAGGCAAACACGGTTTAAAATGCACAGCTCTGGAAAACTCCTTCTTAAAAGGTCTCTCAAGTCACTTCAGTGTTGCTAGCACAAGTACCCGGGAAACGCACGCGTGTAAACGACACTGACAAAGAACCTTAGCCCTTTGAAGTGCACTTAAGAAAGAAACAAGACTTCGGAGTCTCACAAAACATCCTGACTCAATACCTGTCCGCTCCAACAAGTGCCCCAGTCTGAGACCCCACACAGGGTAAGCTCAGCTGCGTCCTGAAGTAAGTGACAAAAAGGTGGGAGAAGGATAATCTGCTAGGACACAGCAGGTACCCAAAGAGCCTTCTTTCCAGAACAGCAGATCCACTTACAGCTTCTTCTAGAGTCCACCGCGTGTTGGGTTTATGACTTTTAGTAGGAAGTTTATTGTTGATGCGTCGCTTTACATGCAAGAAACACAATCCAGAGCACAGGGAGAAGACACCACCGGCAGCGAACAATCCCCCGCGCCGGCTCCAGCAGTGCCCCGGCTCTACACGCAGAACTATTCACCGTCACGGAGGCAAAGCCGGTACCGCTGGCTACCCCACACCGTCCAACTTGGGGCGCGGCAAGGCGGTTCTCAGGCGAGGAGGGAAACGCAGGACCTCCCCCTCTAGCGGCGCAGGTGCCCGTGACAACCCCACCAAAGAGCCCTTCGTGCTCCAGCCCCAAGGAGAATGAGGAGCGCCTCACCCCTTGCCCCTCACCCTGCGCTCCTGGTCACACCTCCCGCAGTGGTGGCAGTGGGACACGACAAGGCGGGCCCCGCCCGCCGCCCCGAGGCAAGAGCGCGGCCCGGCCCACAGCGGCCCGTCCTTCGCCAGCCCCGCAGGGCGCGGCAGAGGCTCCAGGAGTCTGCTCAACCTCGGCTCGGCTCCCGCGGGCACCGCCATGCACACCGCCCCTCCGCGCAGGCGCGGCGCCCCCGCACCCGCCTCCCAGCCGGCAGGGAAGCAGGGAGGGGAGCGCGGAGGGCGCCGGGAGGACGGCGGGGCCCGGAGCCTCTCGGGAGCCGTAGCCGGCGGGGCGGGGCGGGGCGGGGCGCAGGCGGCAGGCTGGGCGCTGCGGTCCCCGCGGTCCCCGCACACAACTTGCCGCCGGCCGCGTGGCGCAGCGGGCTCGGCAGCAGCAGCGGCTGGGCTAGGCCGCGGGAAGGGTTACGGCAAGACCGGAGCGCAGCCACTGAACGTGCGGGGAGGTGCCCCGCGGGTGGGCGGTCTAAGCGCGACACGTGGTTAGGGACGAAGCCGGCAGCAGCATGGCGCAGTTAACGGCACGGTTCCGCACCGAGAACCGCAGGTGAGGGGTTGCCTGTCCGGGCCGGGAGTGTGCGTTTGAGGCGGGGTTAACGCAGGGACGGTAACGGTGCTGTGTGCCCGCAGGTACGCAGTGGAGGATGTGCCCTTCTCGGTGCCCGCGGCCTCCGAGACCACCGACCTCAGCCATCTCATCAACAAGCTGCTGGCGGCCGGCAACGGTAGGTGCCAGGCGGGCAGCCGAGGTTTCCAGGCGGGAGCTCCCCTCCGCCCTAAGCAGGGGTCAGCCTTGCACGCTTACCTTTCTTTCCTGAGAGGCTGGCAAATCCCCTTGGACCTCGCGTTCCTGAGCACGCTCCGGGTGAGGGTACAGGCCGCGGCTCCGTCGCAAGCTGCCCCGGTGCCGCAGGAACCGGCCGAATAAGACTTGTGTTTCTGCTGAGCGTGACCGCTTGAAGCGCCTGGTGCCGGCAGGTTGGCCGGCTCGGGGCACGACTGGCCAAAGAAGTGCGTTGTCAAGTTGGAAGTAGCACCCTGGTACCCGCGGGGTCGGGATCAGGCTTCAGCCTGAGGTGGCCCTGCCCGTCTGGTCTGGTGTGGTCTGTCTGTCCAGAGAAAGACGCTCTTTGAACTTGATTCGAACCTCGGCAGGTATTGGTGCTGGGGGGCAGTCCTGGGATTTTAGCATCTGCCCAGCAGATAACACTGCCTCAGCAGCTGGGATTGGAGGTGTTCCCCAAAACCTGGCGGAAGAACAAATGAAACAGAAGGTTTAGAGCTCAGCTATTCTGTCAGTGCTAGCTGAAATCAGCCTGACTTGTAAGATTTTCGAAGGAAAGGCACCTGTGCAAGAGTGTCAAAATTTCCCATTTTCTACAAGAAGCCAGCCTACTCTTACCCTAATGTGCTGAGATTTTGGCAAGTTGCTTTTAAACCTATGGAAATGTAAACAGGCTTGAATAGAAAACCGGTGCAAAGCAAAATGCTTTTGTCAAAATGTGAGTCCTTTGCCAACTATATTGTTACAGAGGGAAAAAATAAGAACCAGAAATTCTTAGGATTTTTCTGTTGTTGTCTTAAACATTGGGCTCTAGCTAGTGATGATAAAGACCTGGGTGAGCAGTAGGAAGCTCCATCTGAAACAGTGATGAAGCATCACTGGAGTTTGATAAGACATAGCTACAAAGAAATGGATTTGGAAAATAGTTAAGAGGCAAATGTAACCCTCTGAGCCCCAACAGCAAAATGTCCTGCCTTTTAATTCATGGAATCCTTTGGAATCCATTGGCTGCCCACCTAAAACTGAGACACGAAAGTGACTTCCATTGAGGTAATTTTTGTTTTCTCTCTCCTCTTTTCCTGACTCTGTTCTCCTGAACCAGCCACGATGATATTTAATAAACAGTGACTCCTAAATATGGATTTTTTTCCTAATTTGTTTCAGTGGATCACAAATATGTGGAATTTGACTTCCTCATCAATGGCCAGTTCTTGCGTATGCCGCTGGTCACGCACATGGAAATGGAAAATATCTCCACAGTAAGTCATGCTCAATTTCACTCCACCTTGGACAGTCAAACAGACTTAGCTAGTTTACTTCATTCTGATTTTAGGTGTTACATTGTCCTCCTGACTAAGATGATTTCTTTGCTCAGTTTTCTTTCTTTTCTGACTTCACAGGAGAATTCCCTGTATGTCTAAATCCATTCTGAACTGCAAAGTGATTAGAGTATTGCACCTAACAGTCTGTTTTCTGTTCAAAGGGGAAATTCAGGGGGGAAATTCTTGTTTAATTCACTTAATCATTAATATATTTTTGTCTCCTACTCCTTTAGGGGATAATGGGGGAGATTAGTATTACCTTTAGAAAATGTGAAGTATTTTAGACAACAGTGTTGTATGGGCAAATGCAGAAGAGGAATCTGAGAATAGTAAAATTACTTGCTTGGGCTTCTAGCTTGCTCTTAATAGTAATTAGATAAAAATATGAAAAGCAAGGTAATTCAGACAGTTTTTTTGTAAAAGTCTTTAATTCCACTAATGTGACAAAGGACTTGGTTACCACGATCTTTGCCCCATAAGTGTGTATATTTGCACCACAGTAGAGGTAAATATTACTGTTATTTAGTATGGGATTTTCTTGTTGTTTAACAATAAGTATTTTCTGTGAGCTCAGGAAGAAGTGGTGGAAATAGAATATGTGGAGAAATATATGGCCCCTCAGCCAGAAGAATGCATCTTCCATGATGACTGGATCAGTTCTGTTCAAGCCACTGAAGAATGGTACTGCACGAAGTGAATTCAGTTTTATCTGTCCTTCACCTGTTGTGTGCAGAGAGCTCCATAGTGCCAATTGGGATGGTATTCTGTCTCTTTCCTAAACTGCTGGGAGGGCTTTTTTCCCCCCCTCTTTGCTCCGTTTTTGTTTTGGGTTTAACCTGTCAAGCCAGTCAGCTACTTGCTTTTGTGAGCAGTATAGTTTTGACGCTTAACAGAAGTAAAAAACTCGGTGCCACTGAACATGAGATGCTTTTAGTATGAATGAATAACACAAGTGGCAGTTACTATCCTTTCTCTTAAAGGACTGTAAGATTTCCTTATGGATAGCTTAAGCTCTTGACTTGGAGTGTGAATGTGATCCGTAATAGTGTACCTTTTTGTGAAGCCTTTCTTCTAAAATAACAACCAACCACCACTGTCCTTTTCCTCTCTACATTCACAGTAATTTTCCATCAACTCAGCAATATTTCTATATCAAGTTAAGGTTTGAAAATGCTTCGAGACCCTCTATTAACGTATCGTGAGCAAACAAAATTCTCTTTTCTTTTAAATGATGTAATCAATCTTAACTCCTACCTATCAGAATATGCACTACTCTCTTTGCTTTTCTTTTTGGCTTACTTTTTTAACTTTTCCAATTCAAACACACAAAGCCACCACCTTTTAAAATTTCTTCAGCTACCCAGTTACTGTGTTAATATTCTTTCAAGTTTTTGCTTGGGGCTTTTCATAAAAACACTGTTGGTTTATAAAATAATACTTAAAATTCTGCACTCTGTAGGATATTAACTGGCTGCTACGACCAGACCGCTCGAATCTGGTCTTTGGAAGGAAAGTCTGTCATGACAATAGCTGGGCATACAGAAGTAGTGAAGGATGCGGTATGGGTGAAGCAAGGTCAGTACATATATTATGGGAATAGTAATAGTTTGATTTATGGGAATAGTAATAGTTTGATTTATGGGAATAGTAATAGTTTGATTTATGGGAGGAACAATGCCAGCATTCTTCAGCCATGAATATTTAGCTACATAAATGCTATAGTTATCGCTTTGCCTGTTAGTGGTGTTAGAAATTAAGTCACGGTGTGATTAAAGCAGTCCTTTAACAGTAATGAGTATACTTCAGGGCTGCCCAGGGAGGTGGTGGAGTCACTGTCCCTGGAGGTGTTCAAAAAAAGACTGGATGAGGCACTTGATGCCATGGTGTAGTTGATTGGACAGGGCTGGCTGATAGGTTGGACTGGATGATGTTGGAGGTCTCTTCCAACCTGTTTGATTCTACATTGTCTATCCACTTTGCAGTCATGAACAAACACTGGTATGTATATTTATGTTCATTGTACTTAAAGAGTACCATGATGTAAACTGAGATATATATGACTTCCTATCCATCTGCTACTTCTTCCTTAACTAGAATAATTGTATATTAGCTATAGAGACTTCGGGAAGCTGAGCATGACATTTTTCTTCCTCAGATAGTTTATCCTGCCTGTTACTCAGTGCTTCTATGGACCAAACTGTGCTGCTATGGGAGTGGAATGTGGAGAAGAACAAAGTGAAAGCTCTTCACTGCTGCAGGGGACATGCTGGAAGCGTAGACTCCATAGCTGTTGATAGCACAAGAACTAAAGTGAGTGACTTCTGGAAAGAAACCATTGTTGGCCTTTGTCCCTACATGGGTACTAGTTAGCACGTTGTTAGAGCAGACAAATTGCTAATTTTCCAGTCTTGTTATAAATGGTAGTTACTGAGCATTAGGAGTGCTATGTCACTCCTAGGTCTTCTTTTCAAAGTGAGGCACATAACCTCTAGTATCTCAAAAAGCTGAAGGTGACTTTAGATGGCACAAGCCCTTATACTACTACTTTTGACTTCTCTAAGTGACATTGAGTGTTTATTCTTAAGTAAATGTTACTGTTAAGGTTTTGTATTATAATGAACTGTTTTAAAATTTGACCTACATTTGTACAGTAATTTTGGTGGGGGAAAAACATTTCCATGGTGATACTTGGAAAAAGCAGGTGGTAGAAGAGGTCCTTTCACTTTATCCAAGAATTCAGCAATAAAGAGTGCTCTCACTGAAGGTGAAGTTATCACTTCCACTTTGACTCAGTATCGGGTTAGAATAAAAGCTTTTGGTGCTGAAGATAAAGGCAAAAGAGATATTTTGCAGATAATTTTCCTGCAAAGGAAAGAAAAAGAGTAATTTGATCTTTGCCAAACTTGATGTTTGTTTGGTTGGGCTTTTTTAGGAGCCTAGCACTGTTCATATGTGATAATTTTTCAAGCAGGAAGTGTATTTTTTGTAGCTCGTTAGAAGTTGATCTGGATAGACCTTATAAAGTATTTCTGTTCATGCAGTTCTGCAGTGGATCCTGGGATAAGATGCTAAAGATCTGGTCTGCAGGTAAGAATAAGTGTCAGTTGGGATTTTTGTCTTTCTTAAAAATCCCTGTGTACACAACAACCTGAAAGATGGATATCTGGATACTTCTTTTGTCAAGAAAAAAAAATGAGGCCAGTATTAAAAGCAAGCTAGAACTTCCTCTTTTGTAAGGCTCTGTAGCAATACATTTAGGTAGTGTTTTGCTTGGTAGCACAGTTGCAGATATGACTAGCAACTGCATGTAGGTGTTTATTAAGAACACAGTACTTTTACATAAAAACATTTGAAAAAAAAAGAAAGTGCAGGTTTACAGCAGGAATAGGGAAGTGATTGTGCTCTGCACTGCTGAGGTTGCACCTTTTATAGTGAGTAGCCCCAGACTGAACACTATTCAAGACATTGAGGTGCTGGAACATATCCAGAGAAGGACAACAAAGCTGATGAAGGGTCTAGAGCACAAGTCTTATGAAGAGCAGCTGAGGGAACTGGCATTGTCTAGTCTGGAGGAGGCTGAGAGGAGACCTCATTGCTCTCTGAAATTCAGTGAAAGGAGACTGTAGGGAGGTGGCTGTCAGTCTCTGTAGTATCAGGTGATAGGATGAGAGGAAATAGCCTGAAATTGCACAAGTGGAGGTTTAGATTGGGTATTAGGAATTTTTTTTTATGGAAAGGGTGTTCAGGCATTGGAATAGTGTTCAAGAAATGTGTAGATATGGCACCTGTGGGGTGTGGTTTAATGGCTAGGATGATGTTAGGTCAACAGTTGGACTTGATGATCTTAGAGGTCTTTTCTAACCAAAACAGTTCTATGATTCTATTATTGACAACATAACTGGAGGATGGTAAGATGAATTTCCTTTTCTAAAAGTGTAGACTAATGTCACTTGATCTGACTGCTTGATTTCATTGTGCCAAGTCATAGGCTTTCAGTTTGGGAATGTAGACTTAGGTATTGTTTCTAGAAGAAAGAGTGTGCTCATTACACACCCAAATTGGAACTTTCCATGAGCAAGGATGGTATTAAATTCATTGAGACCTCATTTTCAAACTGCATGACCTGGAGAATATCACTTAATTTGTATTAATTTTCCTCTTGCTCAAAATGGAGATAATACTGATGGGATCAACGGTGTAAGGTTAAAATATTCATGCATCATAGACAGGTTAGGTACTATAAATATGGGATTTGTTTAATTACCTATATGGAAATGCAATTCAAAAACTTATAGCTGAAGTCTGACTGCCTTCTGTCCCAGTACCTACAGATGAAGAGGATGAATTGGAAGAGGCAGCTAATAGACCACGGAAGAAGCAGAAAACTGAACAGTTTGGACTAACAAGGGTAAGATAAGCTCCAGCTTTGTCCAGGACTTTAATTTAGAAGTACAGCCATGAAAAATCCTCCTTGGTTCAAAGTGACTATCTGAGAATTGGTGATAGGGCTCAGTCTGACCAAACATGTGTTTGAAAGAACAGATGATTTTTTAAAATTATACTTAATCTAATCTCTCAGCTGTAAATTCTAGACACCCCTGGCAACCCTCTCTGGCCACACAGAAGCTGTTTCCTCTGTGCTGTGGTCAGATGCTGAAGAAATTTGCAGTGCTTCATGGGACCACACCATTAAACTCTGGGATGCTGAGACTGGAGATCTCAAATCAACTTTGGTGAGATCATTATATATTATCTGTAGGGTCATCTAAAGACCAGCTCAAAAAAGTTATGCAAAATAGTATCTCTTCTCTTACAGTTACTGTTTCCTTTCCTGACAGACAGGAAACAAAGTGTTTAATTCTGTGTCCTACTCACCCCTGTGTCGTCGCCTGGCATCCGGAAGCACTGACAGGCACATTAGACTCTGGGATCCCCGCAGCAAAGGTGAGCTAAAACATGCATGTTCCTTTCTTCAAAATCAAACCAGCTTCCTGCTGGGAGACATCTCACAAACCCTTTTCCGGTGTCCTGCTTGAAACAATCCGTTTGAGGGCCTAATTGAATACAAAGTTCACATTTATTTTCCATACTCCGGTGCAAGACTTTTAATTGCTCACCTAATAATTGAAGAAAAACAACTTCTGGGTTTTTCCTTTTCTATTTTAGAACTGCTAATGGATATTCAGCTGCCTGGTTGCAAGCCTGAACTACTTTTTTGTAAGGTTCACACCTAAATTGGTTGGACCATTATCAAAGTCTGACAGGATTGCAGATAACTCGTTACTGAGCCTATCAGATCTATTTCACAGGCATGTTCACTTGTTTAGCTTCTATAAACCTGGAGTTTTAACAGTATTATATCTTATAAGCTCTTTATTTATTTGCTTTTTTCAAAAGTTGTTTGAAAAACAAGTTTAATGAGCTTTGTTTCAAGTTAGAAATTACTGGTGGGAGAAATATCCTTGAACACAAATGTGTTGCTGAATGCTCTTCTCACTGGGCTTCATATGCAGCTTACAAGTGCTGGCTTTAGTTGGCATCTACTGATGTCCTTTTTTTTTCATATGTTCAGATGGCTCCTTGGTTCTCCTGTCTCTGACATCTCACACAGGCTGGGTGACATCTGTGAAGTGGTCACCTACCCACGAGCATCAGCTGATCTCTGGTTCTCTGGATAACATTGTAAAGCTGTGGGACACAAGAAGGTATAATAAACATGTTATTTGCTCTTCAATAGCTTGTAAATTTACAGGGTCACTTAACCTGATGGAACAGAAGAAGCAGTGCAAGACATTAATTGGAAACGCTATGGTGTCTGTGAAGATCCCTTAAGTTTTATGAGTCAAGCAAGTAACAAAAGGGAGAAAAATACTTGGTCTGCTGGGACCTTTGTTGCTTAGCATCTGAGGGTTGTATGGTGTTCCAGCATAGGACTTAGCTGGCTTCAACAGCAGCACTGATTTGTATGCAAAAGGAGTGCAGGAGAGCAGAAGGTCTGCTGCACTCCTCTATTTTAAGGAGCAAATTATATTCTAAGGGAATAAGCCCAACAATCTGAAGTTTCACTTAATACTCTTCAGACCATTCTTTACAAATTCCCAAGCAATGAAATGCTTTGCACTCAGAAGGCATAAATGCCTTTTCTGGAAAACACCTGGTTAGCAGTGTCCACATGGAAGGAGCAAACTATAAAAAGAAACTGTTCTAAACTAGCAGATTGGTTAAATTTCAGATTAAAGGTAGTTTGCAAGCAGGTGAAAAATGTTGATACATTTGTCTTTGGGCACGTAAGAGGTTAACACTGATTTGATCAGCTCTGGAGAAGGCAGAGAAAGTATTACAGGGGGTAGATATCTGTACTCTAAACATGTTTATACCTGCTAGATCACATCTGTTCAATAGCAATTTTGTTTTCTGTGATTGCTGCATAGCTTCAAATATATGACTGTAAATGCCTATGTTTTACCAGTTGCAAAGCTCCTCTGTATGACTTGGCTGCTCATGAAGACAAGGTTTTGTGTGTGGACTGGACAGAAGCTGGGGTAAGAATCTGAAGAGCAAGCTAAATGTATATGGATGATTAGGAAAGGGACTAAAAGGAGTCATGGACTAATTTTTTCTTTATGCTTCAAGACAGAACAGGAAGTTTGAGTTGTGCTGCAGTCGGTACTGTGTTGATAACTGCATCTTACTCCGCACTGCAGCACTTCCCCGTGCTACTGTGCAAAGGTGTAGAATAGGTGTTGAAGCCCTCTAGCATTAAGTGGCCGTTGCACTGGTATTCCACACAAGGAGAGACACCAGAACAGCATCACACCTCACTGAGAAATGACATGTTCCAAGGTAGCACTTGCTGCCATGGAGACTAAAGCAGCAACCAGAAATGACAGCTGGGGTAACTATATCATCCTCTATAGGAAGTTGTTCTGCTACTGCAGTGGAACATGCATTATAAAAGGGGACAAACCCATCACTGACAAACTATCCAAGATTTTCAGTGTGGCTCCTGTTCTCAGGAAAAGCTTTGGAAATTTCCCTCTAAAAACTTTGCTTCTATTTTTGTGATGGGAAGAGACTGCAGCACTGTGCATTAACAGTTTGTTATTCATTACATCCTCAAAGAGAAAAATGAGCATTCTTAATTTTTTGCTTGGTTCTGCTATTAATCACAGCTTTCTTTTCCTCTCAGTTGCTGTTGAGTGGAGGTGCAGACAACAAACTGTATTGCTACAAATACCCAGCTACGGCCTCTGATGTTGGAGCATGAAGGGCAACAAGCAGAAGAAGTCTTTTTAAAAAAGGTGTTTGCAGCAGTCACTGTTAGCATCCCTCTGCACCAGCAGGAAAAGGAAGATTTTTGTGCTCAGAGAGCCTAGGTTTTTGTATTGGTAACTTCTACCTGTATCTACCACAGAAAAACAGCAGCAAGCAGTTACAAATGGAATTAGTGTGAAACAATATTCCTTCCCTTTCTGATCAGCTTTGAATTAGCATCTTTAAATGACTATTTGTATAGCCTTTTGAGTAATGAGTTCTGATACTTACAGAAAAACTTACTCACTGGACTAAATTATTTTTTGTGTACCTCTTCTCTTGAAAAAAAAATAAAGCTTTTATCTACAGCTGCACAGCACTTCAGTCAATTAAGTACTTGATAAAAATAAGTGGATTCTCTTACATGCACATGTCTAAAGACTCATAAATGCAAGATAGATAACGTTAATATAGTTTTCTTTCCTTCCCAAAAGGTTTAAAAATCCTGTTTAAAAAGGTTGTATCACTTGGACTGTCAGATTAACTTGGAAAAGATAAATATTATGTAGACATAAGGAATCCCTGGCATTGTTTCTGTTCCAAACACTGTATTTGTTAGATCTGCCTTGCTTGTCACTTGTAGCAAATATGCAGAGTGTAACTGGACAGTTATGTTTTAGCAGGAAAATGTCTAAAATCTAGAAAGTATCTAAACAATCCTAGAGCCCACGAAAGTACTTTCTAGATTTGGCTCACTGACAGTTCCTTGCAAAATCTGTAATCTTAATTAAAATGTTTTAATAGTAATACTTGTTTTCCTCCAAATATTCAGTTCTTTCCCTTAAAATAATGAAATTAGAAAGGCTGGTATGAGCTGACTTCAAAATTGCAAAAGAACTGACTCAAGAACAAGTTCTTTCAGAATCAAGATACTGATAGTGATTCTACTCATAAAAACTGTTTTTTTTAATCCACATCTCTTAACAAATGAGCCTTTGTACTCCGAGTGCCCTGGTAGCATAATAGAGAACAGTAAAGAACTTCTATATACTAACCTCTGGTTTTCTGTAAACCTCAAAATGATACTAACAAGCAAGGGAAATATCTACACAGGTGAGAATTACAACTTTTTGAGGTAGAGCAAAGAGTTCCTCAAAGGAGCAAGCTCTTTTCCACACTAGTAAGGGCAAAGGTGAGAGCAGAATCAGGCCCTTCATAAGACAAAAGTCCTTTAGGCTACTACTGTGTGCCAAGCTGCCAAAGCAGGTAAAGGACTTGAAAGAAAATCTACAGTCAAGTGAAATGTCTTCTGAAATTGTGCCCAGACTTGTGTATGTTATAAGGAAAAGCAAATGGATGGAAATATCCATAAAGGCAAAGGAACACCAGCTTTATTGTTATGCCTTCCCTTGGACTTCAAAAAAGCACAATTTTTATAGGGTACTTTGTCTTTCACCTGGTTAGACTTTCCTGTTCCTGGTAAGCATTTCAAAGACTCCTAAGATAGTCTATCCTAAAGGTGCTAGATGAAAGTCTAACAACCCAGAGGTGTAGTAATGATCGCTGTACAGCTTGGACTACTTCACCAGGAATGCCAAGTAGTTCCCACTATACAGAGTCTAGGAACTGCAAAGCAATTTATTGTGTGTCCCCTCTCAAAGCACAGCTCCAGCTCTCAGTCATTGTCTTCTAAAGGGGACAGCTGCCTATCAGGTGACCATCCCAACACCACCAATGGAGCGGTACAGTAGAGCAGGCACACACAAGAAAGTGGCTGTTTTCACTCGAACCACACTTGAGAAGAAGGCAAAGAAAACAGTTCTGGTTATATCCTGATACCAGCGGCAGCTGCTGGAAAGCTGCTCAGCAGTTTGGAATGTCAGAAGTAGTCCCTTTGGAGCTGGATTTGAGGGAGAAGGAGACAGCCAAGAGCACTAAGCAGACAGCTGAGTAACCATGGAGTAAAATTTAGTGCGTGTTCACAGACTCAAAAGAACTGTATTCTCCATCACACACAGCTCAATCAAATCTTGCAAGCAAGCCCTAAACTTCTGTAGGCTCCTCTACTCTACTTTCACTAGTAACTGTGCAAGATATGTATTAGGACAGCCATCTCCAAAAATACATTTACCAGTCTTCCTAGAGGGGAAACTACACTGTCTGCAAGCCAGCTAAAATAATGATTTCTCTTGAACGTTTAGGAAAAATATTTGTGTTTGCCAAATAAAAGACAAAACTAATGACAATGGAAAATATTTCCATGCTGAAAAAGAATACTACAAACAATGGAGAAGTCAAATCTCTCATCATCCTTCTTAAAGGAATTTTCCACATTTCATCATTCTTGCAAAAAAAAAAAAAAAGTTACTTTCAAACACCACCACTGCAAACACTTTGTCATCCAATGTTTATAAAGTGATTTCTTTAAATAATGATAGGACTGACCCTACCCCATGCAGACACACTTGCTTGGGAATTTCTGCTGCTTGTAATTTTCAGCTCAGGCCTACCTTTATTGCAGGCATTCAGAAGTTCAATGGAAAAAAAAAACCAACATGCAGGTAAGCAAACCTCAGATGATTCTCAGTTTTCAGGCTCAAAAAACACCTAAGAAATTCAGATTCACCAAAAATAATGCCTCCAACACCTGTGCTCAAAGTTACATTTTGGTATTTCTTACTACTGTTCTTCAGAGGAAAACAAAGAGGTCAGGCAGCTTAGCTTTTCCATGAAATTAGCCTTAATAAATACTCTACAGAGTTCATGTAGGCAGCAACAGGAATCATCATATAAACCATTCTCACCTCTAGCTCAGATAGTTAAAAAGCACACCCCAACGTGTTACCATCATGAACATTTTCCACATAAAGTGCTACACGAGAAGGAAGTTTTTCAGCCTGCCAGACCACTACACAAGCTGAGATGCTAACACACCTTCTCAAATGCTTTCTGGAGGAACATGTGTGGCCTTAGAGCTCCACCTAATGTTAGGATGACTCAAACCAACTATGGCATTAAGTGTCCCAGTACTGCCACAGAGAGCAAGACCTTCACTCTGTCCCCTAAACAGCAGCCAACAAGCAAGTTCTACACCACTTGCACAAGTTACTGCAAAGCATGAAAAAATTCTGCATACCTGGACCTTCAAATGAGAGCATGCACTCATTTGAAATGCCACCTGAAAGCCAGTAACAACCAAATGAAAAGTTCGTTACTTACAAAACCTAATTTTGCTTCTTGAAAGTAGGTTATACTACAGTTACCTGAATAAGTCTACACATAATGACATTACACCCCACTGACCCATTTATGCATTGTTAAATTTTGTAGGAGAGAAGACAAATAGGGAACTAAAGGAAGTAGAATTCTGTTCTGTATTAGCAACCAGAAAATCAGAAGAATAGCACAGGTAGTCAGTTCTCAACATATCCTAATGATAATCCAGGAGTAAGTCCTGATTCTTCCAGTATTGGAGAGATCATCCAGTAAATGTGAAAATACATTTTTAATCCTACAGTGTAGGCAGACATTTCAGGAGTCAATTACACTATCAGAAAACATAGCCAGTACCTCTGGTTTCCTTTTCTCACAGCGCTGAAGATGTCAAAGTTAAGTATCTGCAGAACACCACAGGTCCAACAACTACTTTCTATAAGAAAGATTGAGTCTTACTTACACTGAAAACAGCAACAGAAATTATTTGGTCTAAAATTACTTTAGTGTTGTTATTAGAGATAAATCTGCACTACCAAACAATCAAAACATGGTACAGCAACTTCTGCATCATTCAGACCATAAATGCATGCTGAGAGGAAGGTAAAAATATTTAGAGGTAAATCACTGCAGATGGGAAAGCAAAGGGTTTCTACTCCAGTAAGTCTTCAATTCTAGATGGCCAAGGGTTTCTATTCCAGTAAGTCTTTAATTCTAGATGATCCATAACATAATTTAAGTTGCATTTGATTATTGAAGCAACTCCAATCTCCCATTGTGTTACACATGTCCCAATCAATTCAAGTTAGGCCAGCATTTCTGGGTTACTGAGAGACACCAAAACACACTTCAGGTGTTACTTTTTCTTTCCTACAGAAATATTCTGAGGTCAATTTAAATGCTTCATTATTTAAAAAGGTCTCAGTAGAGTTCACAAAATCATTACTGCATCTTTTTGTTTTCTAGCTGTTCAGAATATGACTCAATCTGTATCAATATGGTTCAATCTTTTTGCAGATCTGGATCTCCTTTGGAAATCAGATGCCAATAGATATTCATTAGATTAACTGTTAAACATTATCCAGTAGGCAAATATTTGCAGTATTTTGTTTCAGCAGTCTTCAAAACACATTAATTTCATTTTACTGGTACAAAGAATGCCTAAAATCATGCATTTTAGTTCATTAGAATACTTAAGTTGAAGGAGAACACTTTTAAAGGGTCCTACTACAAGCATTAAAATAAAAATCAGACTCATAATGCCTTGGGTTTGGGACATTCAGGAGCTGTTTTAAAGTCTCTTTTATTAGTACAGTTCAGTGCAGGGAAGACTTGTTCTCTGATGCGTCACAGAGGAAAAGAAATGAGGGGGGGACAGTGTGACTAGATCTAGCTAATTACTTTTTCTCCCATAGTCTTCTAAAAATAAAATCTCTAGGGTTACCAGGCAAATACTAGTTCCAAGAAAATACTCCAGGGCATCTAATAGACTCTTTTCAATTGTTTTATCTTCAAGGAAATCACATGCTTGGCAGTCAATTCTGAGGCAGCAAAACTTTATTTGGGACATAAAAGTCATAGCTTCCTCAGAGTCAGGAAGTGATACTTTTCATTTTTAACTGCCCTTTGAAGGTTTTAGACCGGTTCTGCTGGTTACCTACAATTTCTGGCTGGGAAACACACACTCCTGGGAACTTAATGTCGCTCTCACACGTACTGGCTCAGTCCTTTCCACCAAAGGAAAAGAACAAACCAGCCCTGCCTCGATGGATGAACATTGGAAGTCCTTGAATTCCTCAAGATTCAGAGAAAACTTCGATATCTTGATTCTAGAATGAAGTATAACTGACAAAGATTTTCCTGAAGAGCAACTGCTACAACCTTTTAGACAAACTAGTCATAAATTTAATATGAGAGCTAGCAAGAAGCCCCAAAAAGATGTAACTTATCTAGCTATTTCTAATGTAAAGAAGCCCTGGCTCCAAATGCTGCTCATGAAAAAAACATTGTTTTGAGTGAAGAGAAACATATAGAAAACGGGACTATTTCAGCACACAGCCTAAGTACCTTCCCTTCCTAGGTAGGCTTCAGCAGTTACATTCTACTGAATAGCAGCATGAACCTACCAGCAGGAATCCAGGTTTGTTTTTTTTAAATCTCAGTTCTGTCCCCATACTTTCACTCCCAGGAGAATACATGCTGAATCATTTTGTTCCCAATATCCAGGACTTGCGGCATCCTCCCCTAATAGTGGAACTGTAGGTTTGGTGAGTTTCTGAGCACTTTACTGCAGATGAAAACAGAGACAGGCATGTTTGCTAGATTACTCTGAGGATGCAATGGAGGAGTAAGGGTACAGATTTATCAGAGATTAACCGTTTTAGAGGAAACTCAGGAAGGTGGAAAACTCACACATTTGATTTGAAGTAGATCCCTGCTACCCTCAGGGCAAATCCTCAGGCTAATCTTCATGCTCATCAGAGCTTACAAAACTCCTCACTATTAAAAATAAATCCAAGATTAGCCCATGACAACTGTTTATTTTAGGAGACATACAAACAAACAAAAAAGCCACCAAAAAACCCAAACAAAAAAAATCAACCAACCAGAGGAACAATGACAACAACAACAACAAAAAAAAATCCCAAAAACATTCTGCAATTGCAGTTTGTAAAATTTTCAGTTTTCACTAGAAACAGTTTACAAGTCAGAACTCAAGATTCAAAGTAACATTGTGCAAAATAGTACTGGCATAACTACACATAGCAAAGAGACTAGTGTAAATCAAGAATTCCACTGAAATGAGTTGAGCTGCTCCAGTTCCACACCAATGTACATCACCTCAGAAGACAGCCTTTTTGCAGAACATCACTGGAATTCCTCTTGCTTACAGAAATCGCCTTACATGCAATTAGTAATCTAGCAGTACAACATAGGCAAGAATACCTCCACAAGTTATCACAGTGTAACGAAGGAAAACATCAACTGGTTTCATACAAAGGCAAATCTAATGCCAGTTTTGGATATTCCCTTGACTGCTACTCTCAAAACCTGTACATTTCAATAAACGAAATCATTTAGAATAAAGCCAAGCAACACTCTCCTTTACATTTGCAATTAGGAAGGATGAAGTATCCAGAAAGGATTTTTTTTTTTGCTTACTAGATTTTCCAAACAGAGTTGTTTCCAAAGGGCTTTGTGCAAGAAATGTTAAATTACAATGTTACCAGGCCAAGTACTTTTCTGCAATTCAGATAAACCTTTGTAGTCAAATGCAAATCCTAGTGAAGAAATATTGAAGACCATATCATAGTAGTTTACTGATGACATGCAATGAAATCAAGCAAGCTGTAACAAGACTCCATTTACATTTGCAGCACTCGCAAAGACTACTGCACTTCAGCTGGGGTACGGGAGTAGAATTTCACAAAGCATTTGTAAATAGTTAGCATTCTCTCCCCACTCGACACAGAGTAGCAGTTTCAAAACAGTGCATCTGGGTCGTTCTTTGTATAAACAAAATGCAAAGAGCAGAATTGCTTTTCCAAGTTGCTGAACACTCACAAACTGGCATCAAGAAAATACATTGGTACATCTTGCAGTTAAGTGATCACTGGGTTTTCCTGCATACCCAGGTTTAGAAAAGCAGGTTCACAAGAACACCATGAAATCAGTATTTCCACAGTGCTTTTCAACTCCTGCATTAGGAAAAGCACACCTTCTACAGCAGTGAACACCTTTTAATACACATCAACTTGGTATGGGTCTAGGCCATGACAATAGCTTTAGGCTATGACATCTGATGAAGGGCACACTCTTAAACTATGGAATTATATGGAGTAACAGTCCTGACCATCTCAAGTGTCTGGATACCTTTATGTCAGAGGTCTTTTTTGCAGGTTGTATTCATTTCAGGAGAACAGGAATAGCACACAAGCTTTGCCGTGGAGGTATCTCTAAGTGCACTCGCATCTCTGGACAAGAACAGGTTTGCAAGTCCATGCACAAAGAAAGATTCCTATCAGTGCCAGTTGTGCCTCATACCATGACAACAAAAGCAACAGGCCTACACAGATTACAAGTGTGCACAGCATAGTGAGTCAAATGAAAACCCAGACATCCAAGCAGTCACCCTGCAGCACTGATCTTTGTAATTGCCATTCTCTGGTGACTTTCTATGCAGTCTCTGCCCTTGCAGTTTCACAGTGAAGCTGTCAGGTTCTTAGCAAGGAAACATTCAGCAAAGTAAAGACATCACTGGCAGCGAGTTATTGTGAAGACAGTTAGATTTTCAGAAATGACAGGGTGAGAACATACAATTCCTCGGCAAGAAATTAATGCTGTACTGCTGAATTCTCTTACACTCAATAAGCAACGAGAAATTAGGCAGGCTTGAGGCAGAAGGAACATTAATGGATATAATTTTTTTTTTCCTTCTCAAAAGGCTCAGCCTCAGCATTTTCCAAGAATCTCAGATTCTGAATTCCAGTAAATTGCATTTTAGAACAACCCAAAAAATAGCCCTGAGACTATGCATACTTTTTAAGAGCTGCTACTGCCTTCTGTGGATCAAACACAGCAATTGTTTACCTTCCACAGTATGCACTATTTAGCTTTGTTTCCCTTTTTGGGATATGTGTGTGAAACAAAGAACTTCATTCCAAGATATATATATGTTTTTTCCAAGCTTATCTATTACTTTAAGCACTTTAATGTGTTGCTACAAGATCATGGCACCAAGCAAAGAAAGAACAGCTGAAGCAAGTCAAACTTTAACACAGAAGTCTGCTTCCCTTGTGCCTTTGTTCTTTTAAAAAAAGGATTCCCAATAGGGTTAGCTGCCAGCAACAAAACTTTATTACAATACTGACCTCCTTCCTTGTGACTTACACTGAATTGACAAATGGAGGAACACCACTTTAGTACATCTCAAAATCAAACTGTCATTGTTACTGAACACTGCCACAAGACTTTAAATGTTGCTAGAAGTGTGAAACACCAAGAACACAAGAGTATCAAGTGTGTCAAGTTGTGCATAAAAATAGACCCTTGTTTTTTTCCTAAGCTACAGAGTAGACAATCAAGGAACTCATTAGGTCTATGCATAGTTAGGATTTAAAGTATGCCAGAAGAACTTGAACTCTTTCAGTAAAACTGTGCTTGAGTCGACAGCCCCAAAAAATGGAATATCGCACTCTATACATAAAAGAACTTTAAAAAGCTTCATGCACTCTTGCAGATATTTTGGAATTGATTTAAATACATGATCTAACAGCTCTAGTATGGCACAGATCAGTACAGAAAAAGCTTAAGGCTAATTTTTGTATGCACACATGTAAAAATTGGTCTTGGAAGAAAAGCTGTCTTATTTTCTTAATTCCGAGTCTTTAGTGTGGATTTGTAATAAAGTAGTAGAGCTGCCATGGCAAAAGTAGAGTTGCTGTGAATATAAAAAAAAGACAATGTTGTCCTTAATGCAGTTTGTTTTTATAAAAAGCAAAAGCCTCACACATTCACATTTAGTTTTTATGAGAGCAGCTCACTGATTTGTACAGTACATTGTCCAGTGACATACAATGTAAACTACCACAGAGATGCTCAAGTACTACAACTATGGCTGTAAAATAAAGTCCTAGGATCACTGCTCACTGCTATTTGGGAGAGTCACTCTGTGATGAACACGCACATCAAAATGCAGTTTTGGTGAAGTCACTTAAGTCTCAAGGCTGCAGTAAAGGCTGTTTGTTAACTTTAGCCCTTTGGCTCTTAACCATTCCGTTAAGATCTCCGATAAAGCACCAAGCAGTTTGGCATTGATGGAGAAACTCTTTACATGCTACTGTTTCGGAAATACTTCCATCACCTGAAGGAGCTGATCTTCCATGAATCCAGTCATATTGGGTTTAAACAAGCGCATCTAAAGCAGTACATTTTAGGCTTCAATTTGCACTCTAATTGTTTCAGAATAAACTAATTAATATCCCCAAAATCTAGAAAGAATTATCAACTGGCCAAATTACAGATTTGATGCAGAAAGCTACTGATTTTAAAGCTCTGTCTATTAACAACTTCTTCAATGTACACCAGAGCTCTTTCTTCAAAAAGTGTTTTTTTTAGTCCCATTTGCACGATCGTATCTATTTTGATGACAAGAAAGACAGTAAACCAATTCCTGCTTTTTTGCTAATTTAACAGGTCTAATACTTTAATACTTCCTGGTACATTTCTAATTTGCTGAATTTTTGCATGTTTCAAAAGGAGCTCATTAAATCATGAGCATAACTCAAGCATGGTAGTGCAATTTACACTTACTTGCTGAGTAAAGGATATTTTTATCAGTTCTGTACACAGGATTTAAAGAAAGAGTAAATGTACATCAGAACAATGACTAGTTATCTGCACAGCTATGCAGACTTTTTTTTTTCTCCCAAGTGAAATGTTCTCAATCAATTCCTGACCAAAGTTGTCACAGTTGCAGTATTGCTTTAAATAGACGCAGTCATGGAGGGACCTGAGTATGCAACTGGCAGGAGTCAGAACTGCTCATGTGTAAGAGACTGGTATCAGCCCCAGAGCCTGCCCACAATGACACTTACTTAGAAATTACTGAATCTAGAAGAGCTACAAGGTTAACTTGATACAACACTGGTATTCAGGTCACTGCATTTTTTTTTTGCATATCTGTATTGTAGTTACTCAACCCCAAGTGATGCAGTCCAGGAAGACACAAGAGAGGTCACTGAAGTTCATGAGTGGTTTGCCTGCAATTGCCTTTCCCTCCCATTTTAATCTTTCACTATAATTTCAAAGGAATTATAAACCACTGCATATCAGGACAAACCAGGTGTCAAAAAAAATTCCTCTGTTTTACATGCCAGCCTATGTTGCTCATCAAAAAGGGAGAATGTAACTGCTGCTGTAAACCTGTAATGGATACCATGCCCGAGAAATCATCACCTTCAACGGACACACAAAACACCACTATGACAAAAGGGAGGAAATCATGCACAAGTACTTCAGCATTATGTGGTCAGAGTCTATAATACAGTGATGAGTCACATCAGAATAAGTTTGTGCCAAAAGTGATTAATGATCCAAGATAACTCCATAAGTAGCCAAACAAGCCTGTAACAGGCAAGTGGCATATTTTCTGGAAGAATAACAAGGATAATATCTTTTTTCCCCACCCTTGCACAAAAATCCTACACAAATAGAAAAATGCTGGGGCAAGTGCTTTAAAATGTAAGTTTCCAGCCAATACACCAAAACTGATGGGAATTCTGTGAAGGAAGGACTTTTAAGAACATGACTTACCTGATGCACAAACAATATAAACAAAATTGTACACTACATACTAACACTGCTTTTTGGATACTCTTCTGTTTATAAAATTTCAAATGTATTAACTTGTCTTTTTCTTTTGTTTGTTTTTAGGGCTGAGGCTGTTCAGCAAGCTCACATAAATTGAGACTGCTGAAATACTTCAGCAATCCTTTGGTCCAGGCAGCTGTAAAACAGCCAAGTTAAAAAGAATCGTCCCTACCATGAAAAAATAAAAAAAAGAACAGAAAGAGGGGAGGAGGAAGAGATCATCACCATGGAAGTGTCTTCTAAACACCATCTGCTATGCAACAGAAAAGGCAGTTTTTTGTTACAAAATACACATTTTCATACAAAAGACATCTTGCAAAACCATCTGACTATCCCTCCCTCTCAGATTACAATGGTAAGTAGGATCAGTTGGTTGGTCTTGAGATTTTTGCTTTAATAGGAAAAGTAGTCAAAGGACACACAGCATCATAACAACTGGTCCTTTAAGTGGAAAAGGATTATAATAGTCTTTCTTTTCACCAGTGTTTAAAAAAAATCAGGAGAGAAACAGGATCAGTCTTCATAAGCAGAAAGTGCAACAGAACATCAGTTGCTGCATCCTCCTGAACCTCAAAATGTGCTACCAAACTGTCAATTACACAAACAGTTCAATTATGACAGTGCCATAAATTGCTAAAACAATGTAAATACTGTGATCAGAAAAGTCCAGTCACCTGGTTCAAATTTTTCCCCAGTAGTTGCCAAGCAAAATATCAAGACAATGTAACTCTATCCTTCAGCTTCCTCAATACATCCTGGTTGCTGCAGTAGAGAGGACTGTGGTATTACTGTACTTGTTCCACGAGAGATTCTGTCTTGATCTGTGCTTGTAGACAAGGAGGCCACAGAAATGGGCTGTAACAAACTGGGTGTCATGCTGGAGGAGACAGTCAGGCTGTGTGCAGTGCCTTTTAGTGTGAGATCTTGTGTGGGAAGAAGTGGCTTGAGGATGCTGACAAGACAGAAAGCAGAGCCACTTTTAGGAATGAAATTCACTTTGTTCTTGTCAGGGCAGTAGAAGGCTGGAATTTCATGCAATGGCTTTGGCCTGGAAAAACAAACAACCACCAAAACAAACAAGTACAACAATTTAAAAATTACATTGAACAATCAAATTCTGTCAATGGCAGGTACATATTGCTAAACAGAGACAAGCTGAGACTTAAACCTGAAGTATTTCAGCTACTCAGTAGGATCTTTGCCACTCAGCTATGTGGCAAATGGCAAGATGGTCACACTGTTTCTTTACATATACTATGAGATACAACAGCATGTTCTAAAGGTAGGCTGTCTCCAAACCCAAAGATGACGCTAACTTCATGCTGCAAACCACAAACCCTGTCTATGAATTGAGATATCGAATGTGGGACTATTCTCAATCATTTTCTTCAGAAACTTTAACAACCCAGTGAATTCTGCACCCTGCACAGATTTGTTTTGCAGCAAACCTTGTGAATGAGAACTACCACAGCAGTGTTCCTAATATCATATATATATTAGACCTCGTCATGATCATAAAGGGGATTGTGTTTTCTAGACTTTTGCCTCCTTTCAACATCCACGTGAGTGTGGTCCAAATCTCGTAAAAGATGAGCCTACCCTACTTAAAAACACAACGTAAAATGTAGTATTCCTGAAGTGGCATACATGATCAAGTATCTATAACCTGAGAAGGAAAGGTGAAACACATTGAGTCCCTGACGTGCAGTTCTGCCATCTCAGTGTGTAATTCAAATTCAGAAACATACTTTATTAAAGACAGAGCTCTAAAGGAAATGGTGGCTAGCATACCACAGAATCAGTCAGGGTTGGAAGGGACTACAAAAATCATCTTGTTGAAACCCCCACAACATGGGCAGGGATACTCTACCCTAGATCAGGCTGGACAGAGCCTCATCCAGCCTGGCCTTAAATACCTCCAGGCATGGAGCCTCAACTGCCTCCCTGGGCAACCCATTCCAGCCTCTCACCGCTTTGACTGTGAGGAGGAAGTTCTTCACCATGAGTCTGAACCTACCCATATCCAGCTTTGCTCCATTCCCCCTAGTCCTCTCACTACCTATCCCTCCTCATCTTTCTTGTAGGCCCCCTTCAGATAATGGAAGGCCACAAAAAGGTCACTTCAGAGCATCCTCTTCTCCAGATTGAAGAGCCCCAACTCTTTCAGTCTGTCCTCATAGCAGAGCTGCTGCAGCCCTCTGATCATCCTCATGGCCCTTTTCTGGACACGCTCCAGCATCTCCATGTCCCTCTTGTAATAGGCACTCCAGAACTGAATGCAGTACTCCAGGTGGGGTCTCACCAGAGTGGAGTAGAGGGGGAGAATCACCTCCCTCGACCTGCTGGCCACACTTCTGATGCAGCCCAGGATTTGGTTGGCCCTCTGGGCTGCAAGTGCACACTGCTGGCTCATGTTGAGCTTCTCATCCACCAGCACCTCCCAAGTCCCTCTCCTCATTGCTGCTCTCCAGCCAGTCACTGTCCAGCCTGTATTTGTGCTTGGGATTGCCTCGAGCCAGATGCAGGACCTTGCACTTGGACTGGATCACACCTTCTAGGTGTAATTTCTAATGTTGCAATGTAGATCTACTAAACCAGTCTAATTCTGTAAGACTAAACTATGGGGAGACCTCATCACTCTCTACGACTACATGAAGGGAGGTTGAAGCGAATTGGGGGCCAGCCTCTTCTCCTTGATGACAAATGACAGGACCAGAGGAAATTGTTTCAAGCTGCACCAGGGGAGGTTTAGGTTCGATGTTAGGAAAGATTTCTTCACTGAAAGGGTTATCAACAAACATTGGAATGGTCTTGTTCAGGGCAGTGGATTAACTGCCTTGGTGGATTAACCATCCTTGGAAGTGTTCAAGTCATGTGTGGACCTGGTGCTTAGGGACACAGTTTAGTGTTGACCCTTCAATGACGGGTCAAGGGTTAGACTAGGTGATCTTTAAGGAGTCTTCCAAATAGATGTACTCTGAAATTCTGTGATGAGACATAACCTCCCTGATTACTCCAAAATTACAGAAGTCAGCTTTTTCAGAAAAAAATAAAGCTTCAAATACTCATTGTCAAATTCACTCCCCTGTCACTAAGCTTCTCAACTACAAAGTAGTAGCTAAAAAGAATATGGTCTTCAGAGCTTAGACTACTGCGTGTGCCTGTCAAGCTGATGCACCTCCATTACAGCTTCTTACTACATTTCTCTGTACCTGATTAAGTTCCTCCCTGACTACCTGCCAGGTAAGAGACAGTCCCCTTGAGTTATGTTTGTTTTAAAAAATAAAAAGTCTTTCAAGATTTTGATTTTAACACAAAGTCCCAGCAATAAAAGATACACATATATACAGTATATAGTCACAGAAAACAGATCAGACTGTTACTGTAGTTTTAGCAGCTGGACAAACAATTTTCATCTCACATGCACAGATGTTTCAAAAATATCAATAAAAACTCATGGGAAACTCTGAATGTTATTTCTTATGTAGTAAAGATCAACTTACAAGCTTTCCTCAAAGACTTTCACCTTCTCACAACCCTCTGGAGGTTCACGCTTGAACACGTAGCTGTTGTTGGGTTTTGGCGAGGTAGCATATTTTGGCAAAGGAGAATTATTCCCATTCTCTACAGGAACAGAATATCTCATTACTTAAATGTGTCACACTATAAAAAAAAACACAACCAATAACTATCCTTAAGTGTCCCTCAAATTGAAACTCATTTAATTGGCAATGTTTTAAAATAAAGAAACATTTTAATCCACATCCAAGTCTTCATTTGCAAATAAGCTTTCTCATTTCAATCCCTTTCCTCATTTCTATTTCATCTTACACCATTTTCAGGATCATCTGCAATCTTTGCTCATTCCTGACACTTTCAGGTTGTAAATGCAAACCTCCATCTAGGGTCCAGTGGCATCACTATCTAGCCATGAGCCTTAGAAGCCAGAATAGGTTGAACTATAAAATTGGGTAAGCATATCTCAGAAGATTTCTGGGGAAAAAAATAAAATTAACCCCCCTCCCAAACAGTTCAAGTTTTACAGACTTATGTATGAAATGCTACAGGGCTTCCTGCTTTGTCCAAAATCATAAAAACACCCAACACAAGCAACAGGAATAGCCCACTCTGCTGTAAACTCCTGCTTTTTCAACGTGCCTAAAGTACTTAATGAATCTATTGTTTACAGGCAAAAAATGTGTTTGGGAAGCACATTCCATAATCACATCTATCCAGCCTCCATTACAGTGCATCAGGTATGAGTACAAAAAAAGGATTGGGAGCAATTCAGAAAAAAAACCCAGATCACTTATAGAAAAAAAACAAACACAAACAAACAAAGCAAGCATGCAAAAAACCCTCCATTCTCCATATAGAGGGAAACAAACTCCTTCCTTTACTGCCTGTTCATGCACCTGACAAGAAGTTAAACATTTTGCATTGTTGAACTTTTAGTTCCACACAACCTTTATCTCTGGAATCAGCAAGAAGATCATCTGTAGAACATGGACTTTCCTCACTGCCTTCATTAGAGATGGTAAGAAATGAGGTTGGAGATACTGACTGGGAGCGGCTGCTGTTGTTACTACCCCTGTCTGCTCCACCAGGTGTTTGAGTATCAATGCTGCGAGTACTACTACTACGCTGAGCCAATGGAGGCGGTGCACGGTGTCCATCTGGAATATCTTGAGGCTATTAAAAACAAAAGGTATCAGATAATTGCTCTTGTCTGGTTAGCAGTTTCTTTAGATCCAGTAATGCTATTCACAAAGCTGTTTAAAGAGGAGAATCCTATACTTTACACAGAATTAAAATACAAAATGTCAGGTTCTGAAACAAAGGACAACCTTTTTCAAGATTTAACAGGAGCAAGAATTGCTGAGATTAGAATTGGACCTCCTGAGATCATGCAGTTCAACAATGCCACAATCAGTGATGTCCAGGATAGTGCTCAGTTAGGGTTCAACTATCTCCACAAACAAGTGTCAGGATTTAAAAACCTCAAAACAAAACCAAAATAATTAGAAGAAAACAATCATGGAGGCAGATACATACAACGAGCTGCTCCTCTTTGTCTCCTGTCTCCTTAATTATTATCTCGATCTCCTGATTCAGCCCTTCTACACTGTTTCGGAAGCGTGATCCTGTTGATTTGGTAACGGGTATCACAGGAACAAGGGCAGTCTTTGGGATGGGAGCCTGAGGTGAGACAGTGAGAAAGCAATGTAGACTTACAAAACACAGTTACTATGTCTATTAAAAAGTGAACCTTTAAAATGGAACACATCTACAGGTCAGTATCAAGGATTTACACGAAACCACAGTGATTGTGTTAAAATGCCTTACATGAAGATATCCTGAATTTTGGTTCAGATTAGTTTCTAGGAGGAGAAAGTTCAATATTGCTTTACAAGTTCAAAGCTTACCAGTAACCTTTTGTATTTAAAATAATTTTGAAGCCTTTAAAATGTACTCGTATTCCTTCTGAAGCAATCCGTACCACAATTTCACCTCCTTCACTGTTGGATTTACTGCTTGCCATTTAATTTAAATCATATTTTATTTTAATGGAAGTCTGCAACCATCTACATAGCATGACACGTGCTGAAGAGAAACCATTCCACGAATTCAAAACTGCATTACACTAAAAACGACAACTAACACAGTGACTATATTAAGCCAGAATAAAGGTTGACAAAACAATTTAAGAAGACTTCCACAGAAAAAAAAATACAGCACCCCCTCAGCACTTCACAATGAAGGTAACACTTTAAAAATTCCAGTGTTTCTAAGTATACATGGAAACTCTATTCTCAGAAAACAGGTTACTGATTTTTTTCTAAACTCCCTTCTGGTACATCACAACTTCTTGAGATTTCCCATCCTCTCCATTAGCATCCTTCCCCCTCTTAAAAAAAATGACCCTAGCAGAATGATTGGAAGATTCTCCTTTTAACTCCATCGCATACTGTTGGTGATTACGCAGGGCACTAGTACAGATAATGGAATCCTTCCTGTAAACATTTAGTTCAACTCAAACAACAACCTTTCCCCAGAGGTTGCAGTTTCCTCTGCAGACTTCCAAGGCCCTTTTGGATACATTTCTGTGCAACCTATGCTACATTATATGGTCCTGCTCTGGTAGGGGAGTTGGGACTCAGGAGGTCCCTTCCAGCTCCTAACATCCTGTTAACAGCATGAAATTTAAAGTCACAGTACAATTCCTGTGTAAAAGTCCTAGCTTTATCACCCAGTGTGCTGTGACCAAAACCACCTTTTCTGCTGGTAGAATTATAGCAGCATTCTAATCTGGATGGTCTTCTTTTTTGGTTTTGTGTGTGGCTTTGTTTTTTTGATTAGTTTTGTTAGTTAGTGAGGGCGTTTTTGTTTGGGGGTTTGGGTTTTTTTGTTTGTTGGTTTTGTTTCTTCTGTTGGTTACATTTTCCCCCCTTCTAGGCAACAAGACTGCATAGACAGATACCAAACCCTAGAAAAATTAAGGCAGTAAGCCAATTCTAAGTGCATACCATAATGCAGACTTATTCTCACAATCACAAATATCTAAAGTCAGCAAAACTTAGGAACTGTATTAAGTTTGCTTTACTGAAACATTAGGATAAGCTACAAAAAAAGAGACTTGCACAAGGACTACAAAAGCTCCTGTTCAGGAAGTGCTTGCAACTCCACTTATAAGAATGTTTAGTTTCTGTTGACATAATGGCCAAACTTGGAAAGACTTTCAAAAGTATTGCCTGAAAATGAAAAAGAGGAAACAGAAGCCACTGGAAGAGAGCACAAAATACTATGAGAAAGCTACTCTGCCTTAATTCTAGTTTTTCCATTACATTAACACTAAGTATATAGGAAGATACTATTGGTTTAACTACTGTTTACTGCTTTACTACTTGCAATTAAAAATTTAACATACTCAAAAGCACCCTGAGGTCACCTGATGAGACTAACTTCTCTGCAAACCCCTCTTCCTCTAAAGAGAAGCAGAGTGGAACATTTCTGGCAACACAGAAAAAAGCAATACCAAAAAATATACAACTGTCCTGGAAAAGAAATGTCAGCAGCAGCAAGGATGTGACCAAGTTCCTCACTAAGCATTTCCTGATTCTGAACTCCTAAGTAGACAAACAGGAATAGTCAACACACTTACTCCATAAAGTGTATTTCTTCCTTCTAACAAAAATCAAAGAAAGAAGAAACATTAAACTATTGTTTGGTAAGAACCACAGTGAAACTGTTGGTACCACTCAAGAACTGGGAAAAAGCTAATTTATTAGTAGGGAAGGGAAGAGAAAATAAATCAATTAGAATTGCTAAGAAGAGCAAGAAACCTCCAAAATGTTAAATAGGTCACCTGATCTCTCTGAAGGGACTACTGAGGCAACCTTCTGACACATTTTCTCAGATTTGAGGAATCCTACTCCATCTCAGAAATCTTCATATGACCTTCTAAAGTCAACAAATTAAAGTCTTTTTCAAGATAGGAAGGGAAAAAAACCCTAAACTTTTGAATATTCTCATCACTAACTGCAAGTGTTTCTAACAGAGGCCCTCCAACAAATCCTGAAGGAACTGAGCTGCTGCCAGAAATTCTAGTTTAGCAGTTCTCTAGAAAGCAAATGAGAAAGCCTAAGAACTTTGCCCTTGATGCATACCAGTTACAGATTTTCACTTTGATTTAGAAAGCAGCCTCTAAATGTCACCAGTCTAAACCTTTGACTTCTCTAAGACTTCTGTAGCTTCCTCCCTTCAGAAGCAGCTCAAAACAGCTGGCACAAAATTTACCAAGAAAAACAATGGTCTGTCTTGCAATACAATGCTGGAAAAGATGCTTAGCCTCTCTTTCTATCTTTCAATCTGTTTCACAAGCTGAAAACTAATTATCTGTTGTGCAATTCTAAAATTCAGCAGATTGCAAAAGACCTCTATACAAAAAGCAAAATTTTGTAAGTATGAAGTACTTATGATGCCAAGAAGTAGTATGTACATAATTACTTCATTTGAGCAGGAGGAATATTTTTCAGAGTAGTAGCGTCACTGTTCATTTTCAAAATTAGAAACCACTAAGATTAGCTATATTAAAGTGCCAATTGCTCAGCATCCAGAAACCTACAGTTTTACAGAATACCATGCCAAGCTTGTTACACTGGATGTAAACTTCCACTGTACTGAAGGACCTACACCAGAAGTTCCTCAGTGTACTTTTCCTTTTCTTTTCTAAATCCTTCAGCTGCAGCATGCTACACTGCATTCATACTTCAGTAAAGCAGATCAAAACGTAGGAATCTGTACCAGTTCTAACTCTTCTGCTATACAGAAGAGCAAGAACAGTTTGTCTCAGTATTTAAATTGCTTGAAGAATTCCTAAATTATGTTAAAAATATAATTCTAAAAAGAATTCTAAATACAAAACTTCTAGTAGCATGGTATTCAAATTGATAAAATTTTGAAGGGCACTTCTGTCCTGAAAATTCATTCCACCTAATTAAAGAAACTACAGTGAAGATATCAAGGTCTGAGACAAAAGATGACACTCTTTTTTTTTTACCAAGTAGGAGTTAAGAGCAACACTGCTGGAAAAAGAGCAACAGTTCTGCTTTCTTATTTCCAGTATCTGAAGTACAACAAATTCACTCAAGAGACTTGACTTTCATGAAAAAAACATGGCTGCTCAGGAGTGCCTGTATAGATCTCTATTTTTTATTGCACTCTTTATCAGGATATCTAAGTACCTGTAGAGTAGGACTCACACTGATGTCACAACAGCTTCCCTCCCTGGCCTAAATTATTCCCAGAAAGATGGAACAACAGAAAGGAAACTTATCAGAAACAGTTTTCAGAACAATGCCAATTGCATTTCAGGAGTAACTTGGAACATGATTAGATTTGCAGAGAAGCTTCACAGGAGAAATACTTTCTCAATTCATAAAACTGACAATTCAACAGTTCTTTTCAACTACACTGACTTACAAAAAACCCAAATACCTCAATTGTTTTGCAACTGTTAAAGTAGTATGCATGTTGTAAATACATATTCCTCAGATTATTCGTAGAGGAAAAAAGGTTTTCTTCTGAAAATATAACCAAACTTCCCTACTGCTTTTCTTAAAGTTACTCAAGCAAAAAAGACTTCAAAAATGGTTTGTCTAAAAGCCTGTAATTTTCCCACCTGCTCCCAACTGAACTAAAATATTGCCTCTCTCTGTACTTGACCTTTTTAAACAGTCTTGAGATAAAACTAAAACTGCACTTAGAATGTGTGGTTACCTCAACATCAACATTTTAAGTGGTTGCTATTTAAAGTCTCATGGGATGATAAATGACAGGAAAAGAAAAATCCTACAGAGGCTGAACGAAGCCATCAAGAGTGCATAAAATCCTACTGAATACCTTTTTGTCAGGTAAGCTCTATAAATCAATTCATCATAAGATTAGAGAAGTGCTATTGTTGAGACAAAATGTAATCAGCAAAAACTGATTTGAGGGTATCACATTACCACCAGTTTGCTCTATGGCATATTCTACATGCAAATTCAATGTGTATTGAAAAAGATAATTTATGCATTTATATTAAAACTTATTGGTTGTCTGCAAAATGCACTTTAAGAGCCTTGCTTTAAGGAAGGATCTCACTATCTGCAATTCCCTGAAAGAGAGAGTTCAAAGCTTATCTAGCCAAGTAACAAAAAGATCCAGGACCCCATATGCTCAAGGAAGTCAAAAGAAATGGATCTATTCCATGGAATTCACCTACAGCTACAGTATATTTAGCTATATGCTATGTCTAAGTTCCCTTTAAGGCAAATCACAACCCTAAAAGGAGTTAAAGGTAGAGTTAGGTACCAACTACATCAAAAAACCACATCGTCTTACCTGACTGTGGTTAATAGCTACATGGTTACCATGAAACGGGGAATGTCTTTCTTTATCACGATGATGCCTGCTGCTGTGTTTGCTTCTCTGCAACTGTTGACGTAATTTTGCAATCTAAAAAAGGAAAAATTCACATTAGATTTCACCAGATACCTTCATGTAGACGTACAGTTTCATCAGTTTATTCTGTCACTCCATTAAAATTCCCACAACATTCACAATTCCTGCCAGCACTAAATCAAACACAAGTTCTTGCAAACCTAACATGGTAGCTATCTTGTCAGCCAAAGCCAAGACCTCTCTGAAGGTTTAATCTGCAATGAAGCTTTAAAGTATTTTGGTCACTGATCTATTTCCTTCTCTGATGATGAAGGTCACTTGCGTTTGTCACATTGCTGCACATTCAGATTAAAAATTCTAATAGTCCTTCATTATTACATGAAATGACTATCAAATGAACAGCAACATCTTATTTTTTACTAAACCCACCATCTGTATAATAGAACAGAGCAGTACAACATTTATGCCTTCCTGAAATCCCAAGGTAACAGTGCATACTAGTAAAAATATTAATCCAAAACATTTCTGACCTCCTTGAGTTGCTCATTGCTGCCCCATGACGATGAACGTTTGTGTGAGCTTTTCTTCTTTTCTAAATATTCTTCAGCCCAGGCACTTTCTGTCTGCATAAAAAAGATTGCAGAATTAAAACCCATCTAATTCCTACCTTCTGACAGAATATTTTGAAATCAATTGTAAGAGAGAACAGTGTTGGGATTCACTAGATTCAGAACTGAGTGAAAAGTAGTCACTTATTAGAAGCCTTTCAGATGAGTAAAATATGATAGAGTGAAGAAAAACTACACAACTTAAAAAAAAACCCAAACAATAAAACCCACAAAGGCACCAAACACACACATTCACCAAAAAAAAAATCCCCAAACAAAACCCATCCAACCAAAACAAACCAAACTCACTTTCAGATCTACTCTAATACAGGAATGTGCTCATTTCTCTTAACAAATTACTGAGCATAATGCAACATTAACAGCCAGATGTACCATGAGCTGCTACAGAGCTCTGAAGAACCAGCATGACTGCTGACTTCAGGGGAGATGATGTTTTATTTCCTGCACAGATGTGGACTTGTTATTTCTGACACGTTATCAAGGGTAGCTTGGTGTAACCTCTGCAAAAGCCTGCACCAGTACAGCTTCAAAATTCTGTTCTTGTTCAGAAAAATGAGAGAAAGGAAGGCAAGGCATATAAACACCACAAGTATTGCAAAGGAGGGAATTAATTCATTAATGTCTCAAACTGTTGTCTCTGGTTAAGCAAAAAATAACATAGGTAATTTAAGTTTCACTAAACCAGCATTTACATGAACATTTATTAAAGAAACTTGCAAATACACTGTAGTAAGAAAGTTCTGGGAATTTGAAGCATGATTACAACAAACTGTATTTAAGGTAACAAAATGCACTGGTAAGCTTCATGCTTTATGTACAGTTTGTATTCCCACCTAATCATATCCAGAATGCTTGCTATTTTAGCAAGTCTCCTACTACTTATTCCCTATATTTTGCTTATACTACTTATTTTCAAGAAACACAGGGCAAATAGGCAGTAGACAAGAGATTTCTGTTTCTTTAGATTCATGAAGTATGACTACTTGCCTCTTAGCCACTACCATTGCCATCCTTCTTCCTGTTCTAGAACTACATGGAGAAATGAGATTAAGACTAAATTTATCACAGAACACCTAAGAAAAAGTCTTACAGGCAAAAACTTTGCAGTTGAAACAAACTGTTCTTTGGGAGTTACACAGAGAAAAATGTCTTGTTTTAACTTATATTTTGACATTTCAAACAACCATAGACAAAGCCAAAATGGTTTGATTCAAAGGTAAAACACCCACCAGGTTACAAACAGCTGTTTGGGCAGCACTTAAAACCAGTATTTGCATGTATGAATCCTAGCCAGACCCAAAGACACTCAATAACACACTTAAATATTCTGCATGTACATAATTCAGTCTGGTATTACAGGCAAGTTTCATCAAAATTAGCAGCCAAAGCACAAGTCGGATACACAGTCTCTGCATTGCCTGGGATCACTCACACAGTTCTCTGTCACAACCTCTGGGCATCTCTATAAAGACCTGCAAGCTGAAGTGCTATCTCCTTCCCAGCCTGTTTCCTGAATGACTCTACTCCTTGTGCCATAAACCTGCAAAATCAAGATACCCTACTTGCTCAACCTGAAAATCCTTTAAATCTTAATAGATTGAATTCATGTTGCCTAAACTTTTGAAATCTCAACACATCCATTCCACCTTAGACTTTGTGAAATCCAGAATTACACACTGGAACTAGAGTACCTTGTAAGTGAAACTTCATCCAAACACCACGTGTTCAGAAGTGCTAAAAATCATAAATGGAGAGCCTACACTAACTATTGCAAATCACATTTCCAACTTGTCCCTAGCTTAAAAGGTTGCTCTCAAGCATACAAAAAAGATTAGAAGCAACTATGTCTCATCAGTGTCCTATCAACATAAGCTTTGGGTATACAGATGTATGTCTGCATGCCAAAATTTTCTACTGGTTTGATAAATTTTAAATTAGGAAGAGCAAACACATAATTCTATTTCCCTCAGCACTATACTAACATCAATCACCACTAAATACACTCATTCTGCAGAAACATCCAATATCCTTCACAGTCTTTTTATTAATTTTTGTGAATAGGTTTCCCCATATATCTGGAAGCCTCACTTCCATAACTGCTTGAGGTGTCATAACTGGAGGAAAAAGACAAATTAAAACATAAGCCAAAAAGGAAAATACATATATTATAAAAGCCCAAACACAACTCAGTTAAAACCAAAACTAAGATAGAGATCAACTGAATAAATCAAATCCTCTGGCAGTAGCACAGAACTACAATTATATTGAAAAAAGTATCATAAGAACTCCAATATCACTGATTTAGTTCTGCCCTTCAACGAAGCCTTCTAATAGCCAAGCATGAATAGCAATTCCTTGTATATCACAGGCCTTGTATATCAATACTCTCCTCCTCTTAATACATTTGCTTATCTTTTTCACCCCAACTTCTAACCATTTTTTCTGATTTATTTCCCTGCACAGAAAGCTTGTTTATAAGCTCTCCTTTCTTCACCAATTTCCATTTCCATCCTATCCACATAAGCATATTCCCCTAAAAACCACTTCAGTCTTCTACTGACTGAGTCTTTGAATTGTGGTTCTTTTCTCCAAATGTTGTGGGCCTTGAGAAAGCCATATAGTACAAACAGCACACATACAGTGACAATTAATGCTGCAGACATCATCTGCTCAGCATCCTATACATTTTGAGTAGAAAGCATGCTGAAACATGGCCACACTTTTTTTGTTACCAAACCAAAAGGCAGGCTCAAACTTACGTTCCACATGCTGTCAGTTTCTCTTCCAACCACATTTTGTTATTTGAATTGAAAGAGACATATTGCTGAAACTATGCTATAGGAATAGGGATTTAAAATTTGACTAGTGCCATGGTCTAGTTGACTGGATAGGGCTGGGGGATAGGTTGGACTGGATGATCTTGGAGGTCTCTTCCAACCTGGTTGATTCTGTGACTCTATGATATGGCTCTTCCACTCTTCAAGTTAAGAGAAACCCACTGCTAAACTGCATCTGCAGAAGGTGAAATGAAACACTAGGATATTTTACAGAAAAGTCCATCTTGAATGACTTCTGTACAAAGCAATACAACAGCTCCCTGTAAGGGGACTAATGACATAACTGTCATAAGCATATAACTTTTCTAACACCAGTTTAATTCAACTGTTGGTTGATCCTGTCTTTAATTGTAGCACGGTTTCACTACCAAAGGCTTGTGAAATTCCATGAAGTTGTTGAAGCTTATTGGCAAATCATGCACTTTTTAATACATTCAAGTTGAGTGAATTTTGAGCATCATTCATGGTTCAACAATAAAGCTCTTCACTGTATATAATTCTATACTTGGCGCACATATCCCGGGTGAGTATTAAGACCTTTGTCCTCTGATTGTGAAACAAGATAGCATAACAAAAGCCACAGTAACTTTTATATGGGCACTACAGGTTTTTTTAATTCAGGTTTGTGGTAGATTTAGAGTTAGCACTCTAGTTTCATTCCAAATTTTGAATATTGTATTGGATGTAGAAGAACAATAAGATAAATCTATATGCTGATCCAGAAAACAAATGAAACTATATTATCTGCTGTATAAACAATTTTCTTCCCTTTGCCTTTCTGCTCCCTGCTTTGCTCTTCACTCCTCCTCACCGGCTGATTTCTGCACTAAACTTGGCTGAGTAGCTAATAGTTTGGGCCTTTCTGGTTTTTTCACTGAGGGGGGAAGAAGAAGGTGACAGTTGGTCTCTTTTAGGCTTTGTCCAGGGGGATTTTTTGTATTATTTCTAAATTGTGAATATATTCTTATACATATGCATTGTATTATATGATTTTAGATTTTAGCTTGTTGTAAATACATAACTTCATCTGCCTCCAAGGCTTCTAAGCCAGTCTGATGATTTTACACAAGTTTTCAGACATGCACATAAAGAGTCCTAAGCTCTCTCCCATAAATTTAAACTAAATAGTACTTAACACCAGTGTGATCTAGTGTACTGCACATTGTAAGAATGAGAAAACAGATGTGCAATACACTAGTGGTTTTCTGGGACAAGAAAGTGTAGCTCTTAAAAGATACTACCGCTCATAGTCAATTCTTAGAGAGGAATGCAAGCAATTCTAATACATAATAGCAAAGGTAGGATTCCTGTAATTTGAAAGTGAATCAAAACTTAAAGTAAAAGCAAATGTTTTCAAGGGAAGAGAGCTTCCCCTATTTAAATCCTGTCTTCAAGTTTAAATATTCCAATTATAAAAATCTGCCCTACCTGTGTAGCTTTGTCTCTCATACATGGAGCAGTATCTCGAGGCCACTGTCCAGCAAGGTATGGAGCAGCAAGAGTATCCAGTGAGGAAGTGCGGCGAATAATACTGGAAGGGCTTGAGGAAGGTGGTCTTGGTTTTTCAGCTAGAATAAAAATACTTGATTAGGAAGAAAGCAAGACAGAGAGCTTAATTAATTCCCTACAATAACTCATATTTTTAAAAAAACTACTATGTTCTTAATACAAGAAGATATTTTTAATATAGGAATTAACTTTGCTTTTCCAGACTCTATACAGTTTTAATAAGCAATGAAATATGCTTTTACAGTTTCCTTAAAGATGCTTATGTCACAAATGTTGCATTGGTACTCACACACCACCACTTATTCCCTCAAAATTGTGACAGTCATTGGATTCTTAAATGATGAAGGCTTTGAAGAAATAAAAATAGCTAAGTCTTCTCATACATAAAGGCTGACAAAGAAAATATGTACTCAACTTTCTCAATTTAATATTTAGAATTTGTCCCACTATCCCTTTTCCCTACATCTACTTCGATTCAAAGTGAATACCACACATCAACATGTTTTATTAGCCATCCAGTGTATGATACATGACATATTCATGAAGAGTTAAGGGCCAGAAGTCAACTCTGACAAGCTAACAATTTACATTTTACAAGATAATCAAGTACCTGCTACCTGGTAACTGCATTAATCCCTGCCTGACACCATACCTTTTGCAACATCTTATTTTCAGTATTCACATATCACTTTTCAGAAGTCTACAGTATGTGGAATGCAATAATGGAAGCTAAGGCTCTCTTACAACTAAATGTGTCAAATGATGTGAAAAACAAGAAGAGTTTATTCAAGTACATCAGTATGAAAAGGAAGGCTAGGGAAAATGTGGGCCCACAGCTGAATGAAGGGGGTGCCCTGGTGAAAAAAGGGTGCAAGAGAAAATGGAATTACCTCTTTGCTTCAGTCTTTACTGCTAAGACCTGCCATCAGTAACCTTACCCTGGAGGTAAGGCAGAAAGTCTGGAGGTAGGAAGACTCTCTCTTAGTCAAGGATTGGGTTGGAGATCATCCAGACAAGATGGACATCACAAACCCATAAGCCCAAGTGGGATGCACCCACACAGGCTGAGACGGCTAAGGTTATTGCTAAGCTACTCTTTAGTTTTGAAACGTCATAGAGGAGAGATGCCTGAGGATTGAAGACAATGCCACTCCAAGCTTGAAAAAGCACAAGAAGGACAACACAAGAAACTACAGTCCAGCCAGCCTCACCTTCATCCCTTGAAAGGTGATGCGACAGCTCATTCTGGAGGTCGTCTCTAAGTACATGGAGAAAAATAAGGTTATTGTGCTTGACCAAAGTGATAGCTTTCTATGATGGTGTGACCAGCTGCATAGGTAAGAAGAGGGCTGTGGAAACTGTCAACTTATACTTCACCAAGGCTTCTGACACTGTCTCCCATAGCATCCTCATAGGTAAGCTTAGGAAGTGCAAGTTAGATGAGCGGACAGTGAACTGGATTGAAAACTGACTGAACAACAGAGTTCAGAGGGCTGCGATGAGCAGTGCAGAACTTAATTGGAAGACTAAATAGCAGTGTTACTCAAGGGTCAGTACCAAGTCCAGTCTTGTTCAAGGTCTTCATCAATGACCTGAATGAAGGAATGAAATGTACTCTCAGCAAGTTTGCTGATGATAGAGAACTGGGAGGAGTGGCTGATGTACCAGAAGATTGTGCTGCAATTCAGCAAGACCTGTACAGGCTGGAGAGTGGCCATAAACCACAAGACAAGTTCTACCTAGATGTAAGGAAAAACTTCTTTCCTTTTGAAAGCAAAAAAGAACTGAAACAGGCTGTTCTGAGGCTGTAGAGTCTCCTCTGAAGGTTTCCAAAATGCACCTGGATCCATTCCCACTTGACACAGGGGTGCTGGTCTCCAGAGGTCCCTTTCAACTCCCAACAAGAACCTTTACTGAAAAAGGCAAAATATAACAAGCACAGGAAGTAAGATGAGAAATAATAGTTAAGAACAAAAGTTGCATCTGTCTCATCTGTCAATGTCTTAAAGCAACAGAAAACTATGCTGCCATCTAATAAGCACAAACATTGTAAAGAAAGGATCCTCAAAACAGTAACTGAGATCTGCTAAACAGGCTCACAAGTAGTAAAGATCTAGGGTTTAGAAACACATATATGCTCATACATTATTTTTAATAGCTATCCTAGATACAAAATGCAAATCCAGAGATCACAATGATCTAAGCTTTCTATCAATTCATCTACACCCTAAAGAATTACATCTGAAAACATTTGGTATTAACCTTGCCTATAATGAATACAAAGACCTAAAACAAATAGCTAGAACCTATCAAACAAGATAGAGATCAGATGGGAGCCTTACAAGAGCACTAGAAAAACTCAAGTCTTAACGTCCTTCACAACTGTGCCTCAGGATGAATTCTACATTAGAAATATAAATAACACAGCAACTCATAATTTACGTAAACTTATTTATAGTCAAAAGAAGTCATGTCTGATTAGTGCCTGACTACTAATCAGAAGTCCAGAATTCAATTTCTAAGCAGTTTCAATCTACTGAAGATATATAAATATTAATGAAACTTGTTAAGTACAGATTTCAGTAGTGTTGACAACATCTTAGTCTTCTAGAACACCAGTTTTCCAAATGTAAGTCTAATGACACCCTATACTAAGTACACTTATGCAATTTTTTCAATAGAAACATACACATTAAAAGTATGGTAAATATTTCAATTCAACTACAAGGTAATAATGATTAGCATGATAATCCGACACATTCGTATAATGCAGTCCAGAAATCTTACCTGGTTTATTACTTCTACTAGTATCAAAAACATTAAAATCTTACGACTGAGCTCACAGAAGATCTGCTATCATGGAGTAGCAGCAAAGCTCAATTTTGTATTTACCACATACTTAGGACATAAAGCAATCCATTAAATTATCTGACTATTGCTATTACCATATAGCACACTGAAGTGTCTCTCTGTATCAGGTGGTTTAAAAACTATTTCTTTTGTCCATACTATGAGGATATGTAGCACACTAATGCAACACATCATTCCTTTAAAATTACACTTGCTTCCAAACTTGCAGCCAACATGTTACTTGTCTCAGGAATAGTTGCCATACTCTCCCTATTTATTTTTCTTCCGAATTATTATTCTCCTTCTTCAAGAAGTTTCTCTACTACAGGGAAATAGAATGGATGTGGAAAAAGAAAGTGCATATCGTTACGCATTTCGTTAGTCACATCATCTCCAAAGCCACCGCAGCAGACAGCTTCAAAACTGAAGCAGCAGAAACTACTATCCCCTCCCCCACAAAACAAGCGTAAATAGTATTTTGCTGGGTAAACAGAGATAAAAACAGAGCTTGTTTACTATTTGAGTTGAGGGGAAGCTGCTCACTGCAAGGCACAAACACTCTTCTCAACTTAAAAATTCCTTCAAGGAATTCTGTTTTCAGATTCTGCTGTTGACTTTGTTTGCTTCTGTTTTCAAATTACTTTCATTTAGATGAAGCAAAGATGTTCGGATATGTTTTCACTTTCCCACCTTCACTTTATGTCTTCCTACAAATTGTGAAAGTCTACTACACTACTTCTCTTACCACTTCACAACATTTCAACAGGAACATATACAAGATTTTCATCGCATTTTCCTTTGAGGTACTTAAAGCAACTGTTCAGCTGCTGTTTTTCCTTGATGTGACCTACATAACAAGAGATCTGCCCCCATAGAGAGAACAGTTACAACAGCTGTGTCTGACGAAAAACAATGGAGCTGTTTCATCAAATAGACGCTTCTTAAATATGAAATCTGTTTTAACTGCCCTGATTATCTCTTTAAACCAATATTTGTGATAAATATCAATTCTCCTATCTATTCACCACTGCTCTATTTAGAAACAAAGTCTTTTTGTGATCTGGCTTCAAACAAAGCAAAATAATCAAACAAAACATAAACAGAACATACTCAACACAAAATCAGCAAAGTCTATATAACGTGGGAAAATAATAAGCAAGTTACCATGTCTTCAAAAGCCATTGCAGTACAAGTGACCCACTGCAGTCACTACATGTAAACCAGCATCACACACACCTATACCAGTACAGCACACATCTATTGCAACAGCAAAGCCAGGCACCTCTGAGGGCAACTTAAGCAAAGCCACCCTAACAATGTGACTGAAGAGCAAAATTAAGCAAGTAAATAAACGCTTAGCAATAAGTAACTGAAAGACAGGAAAGAGATCACTGACTTGGGGAATGGAAGAGAAGTCTTAAAATTCTTACAACCCTAATTACAAGTGAAAAAGGAAATTACAGTGTCAGAACATATCTTTGATTTGGATACCTCACAGAAGAAAAAAAAATAATATCTTTTTATTTATAAGACCTTCAGAGACAAAACACTGGAAATTAATCTTTGAATTTTTCAGGAGAAGTTTAGAACTGGTGTTAAAAGTGCAAAATAAGAATTACTTCTAAGTGTAACATGAAGATGGATTCTACAGTCCTGTTGATATCTTTCCACATAACGGAAATTAAATCTGAGAAAGACAAACAAAAGCTCCAAATAAACATCTTCAAACAGCCACTGTGAGAGAGCAAAAGCAAGCTAGCAAGCAGTAGGAACAGCCACCGGAAAAGCATAGGACATCACTGACCTCACAAAATTCCCTGACAGAGTTCAAATCAAAGCTTTTCATACAGGTAGGACAGTCAAAAAAAGTGCAAAAGAGAAAGACCCAACTAGCCTCTCTGGCACCCTTGAATACAGCTGACCTTTTTGTTCTGGTCAGGCTTTTTCTCAGAAAGGGCATTCATTCATGTGATCTCTCCCACAGTTAGCTGTCTTTTCCCCAAACCTCAAACAATACATCTCAGGGGATGCATCTACTTTCTGTGTTTTGTTGCAAGTATTCAACAAGCTCAAACACTATTAAGAACAAACACACAGCACAATGCATATATTCCCTTTGGAAGACAACACTGGCTATCATTGTCAGATAAAAGAACAACTCATACTTTTGCTTCTAGTAATTCGAAACAATCCCTCCATAGAAGAATTACTGAATTGATTTTGTTTTATAAAACCAAACCTCAGAAAGCTCAAGATGTTCAATTTAATTACAACAAATGAAAACATTTTAAATCCAAATAACCTCTGCCTAAGAGCTGGCCACAAGAAACATGAAGTATGATGCTGCAAAATTAACTTTCTTTATGTATTAAGCAGCTTAGGTAAGCAAAGCAGGTGTTTCACAGCTCACAGTCTTGTGTACTTTCTTATCATACAGTAGTGTCTTTCACAACTATTGCAAAACCTTGGTTATTAATTTGGACAGGTATGTAGCTATTATTGTCACTCACCAAATAACTGAAATTCTACAGTGAAATTCAATGTGGCAATGGAGTTCCATTCCTTCATCCTAGCCCAAAGAAGGCTAGGATGAAGGAATGGCTAGGCTCACATCTGAAGTCTTTAAGACTTTCCAAAATATTGTTATAGCAATTGTCATCATTTCCTTTCACACAAGTAGGCTTTAATGGACTATTCTAAAAATTAAACCCCACTGTAGTTGCAGATTAACTGATGTTCCTCCTTAATTTTCAGTGAGTCTAATCATTGAGCACAGTCAATGAGAACACACTAGAAAGTTCATCATCCAGTAGAGAAATGTCTCTCAATCTTAAGTCACCTGAAAGGGTCAGTGAACAACTGGTATTGCTCTAATCTTAACTTTACACAGCCTAATGCATTATAATGTTTTTGGAATGAAGTGTTTTGAGATTATGTGTTTTATGTAAGAAGACAAATACTAGCACCACACTTGATCTTTATTCAGTAGATAAACCAAGATAAAAATAAAAAAGGTAAAGCATATGCTTCTCTATCTCCTTTTGCAACAACCTTCTAATAGGTCAAAACAACATCTTCTAACAGGCGTTGTTTGCAGAGAAGTAACAAGGCATATGTGAAAACTGAACCGAAACTGGAGACTGCAGGACAGACCTCACAGTGTAGAAATTAGGCTACACAGTGATGGGAAGTACTGAGCACATTAACATGCAAGTGGAGATCTGTGAAATAAGTGCTCAAGACAGTAGGAAGGGAAAACGAAAGACGAAAACTGGGTGGTAGAAGAACTAGAATTTTGGTCATATTTAGGAGGGAAGCATCAAGAAAAGCACAGAATTTTAGAAACAGTGTACAGAATCCTCAGACTGCAATTAACTCATCATCCACAAAAAAAAAAATAGTCAAGTATTTCCAATATTTATTTGCAAGTCAGTTCAGAGAACAGGAGGGAAAAAAAATTAAAATCACACCCAAAAAAATCCACCACCAAAAAAAACTCTAAAATAAGATATCAAGTCACCTCTGTAAATTCCCAACTTGGAGTTCTGAAATATTAAGTAGTTTGATGAAAACTGTATTAAAAAAAAATTTAACTGTTTCCCAGAAATGAAAAATCCCCAACCCATGAAGTTAAGTCTAAAGTATACAACTAAGGATCGGTACTGAGGTTCAGACGAAGCTATCATTTGTCTAACCTCAAGGTTCATTTTATCTTTAAAATAAGTAAACAAACGGCTATAGCTGTAGGAATGAACAAAATCCACCAACTGAAAGCACAGAACAGGAAAACCCAAGCTATTTTGCAGTGGATTCTGACTCATACCCTGAAATGGCCTTCACGGCTTCAAAACTGTATCCCTGATTAGCAAAACCAAAGTTCCATTTCCACATTCTCAGCTACCACCAAGCTTTCTAATCTAGATGAATTAAAAACTGAGTTAACTCAGTCTCTATCAAGCAGTGGCTTACACAATACAAATGCCAAGCAATATTAATCAGCTTTAATTTGGATTTTGGGCCAACACAACTGCTGTTTAGAAAGTTAAACACATGTAAGCAATAAAATAGACACTATTCTACCTCCACACACCTTGTAAAAAGCAAGTGGGGCAATCTTAACACAGTAGAGTGACCAAATGACTTGTTTCTTTCTACATGCCAATTCTTAGATCAAATAAAGAAGTGAGCACGGCTTTGACAGGCTTCTACACAATGATCGAAGACAGCGCAAGTTTTCCACCCTAAGTAGTCTGACATGGGTATCTTGAGCAAGAGTTTCCATGAAGTTCACAGGAAGAAAATACGATTTTGTGATGTGTATTAACTTTCTCAGATTACTGATTAACAAGAATCTCAAATGAAGAACAGGTGCAGCCCTCAAACCAAAACCTCTGAATATAACCTTAAAAAAAACTCCCTATTTTATGAGGAAAGCAGAAAATCCAATTCAAAATCTAAATGCCTTTGTGGTAGTGCCATCTCACACTGCCTATAAGCAGGCATATGGTAATCTTGAAGTCATGTCTGGACAAAGAAGAAAAAATACAAGAAAAATTAAGTCACATAGGCATTAGCTTAAGTACAGTACCAGTTAGTTACGACTTTCTAATTTGGCAGCAGCATTCTCAAGAGCCACAATAGCAAAAATGAAACAAAACAAAAAATACAAACAACAACAAAAAAACCACCGCAACACCAAAACCACAGCAGTCTGGTTATAATCATTATGTTACAAAGGAGGAGTAACATTAGGAGAAGTAGAATTGTTCAAGGGAACTGTGTTGGTCCCAGATTTCTGCACATACACTTCTGCATATTAGTCAACTCCACTGTTTAGATTACCACATGCAATTTCATGGTATTTCACAAGTCTCAGGTTTTTTTCCAGACTTGAGGTCCTTAACACGAAGCATCACTCATTCATTTTGAGTAAACTTTTACCCCAAGAAGAAGGAGGATTTACATTTGTTATCTTCAAACAGATGACACCTACCACTTAAATTTCAGGTATCCCTCCAAGAATGTTTTAACTACTAAAAAAACATTAAGAGTCAGTCTGTAACAAAATGTATGCCAATCTCACGCTTTTCCATCTTGGCTGTGGCATTTGTCATCACTCTCAAGTTCACAAATCCTTCTGCAGAGTTCATGATGAAAGTAATTACTAAGATACATGCTGAATACATTTTGTCCTACATCCTACATGCCATGTCTATAGTACTTCCTAGTTTTTTAATCCCGTGTTTGCAGACACAGATCAAAACCACATACCATTTGGCACCACATGCAGAGAAAGAAGACGAGAAAGCTTCACAACAGCTCCCAAACACCAGCAAACTTGGGCTGAAGTATTTTAAGTACATCTCCTACACCACTGAGCCTCTCTCATGTGCAAACCTTCGGCAGTGGTTGCAGAAGTGCTACAAGAAGTGGCTGCAATTCCTCACATGGCATGCCTGGCTTTCTCTGTCCCTCTTCTGCAAGCCACAACAACAGAACAGTAACAAAAGCAGTAAGCCTTTCACCACACAGAAGCCCTCAAGTGCTGCCGCCACCCAAGGAAGGTTCAGAGACAAGACTGGGCATACCCTCTGTCTGTACCTCACCTCCAGCACACCGCGCCCGGAGGCATATCACCGGCGGAGGGCACCTCTGATCTCATCCCTAAAAATCCGCAAAGCACTGCCCGAAATTCGGCCACACTAAGCCACCTCGCCAAACCTCCCGGGAGTGCCCTTTGCCGCCGGGCACAGCCGCCCCTCGCAGACCCAGCTCAGGCTCCGGCCGCGCGCCTCCCCGTCCCCTCCGGTAACGGCCGCCCGCGCGCGCCCCGGTCAGTAAGAGGCGAGCGGGCAGCGGGCGCGCTGCGGGGACAGGCTGACAGCACAGGAGCGCTCACCTTTGCAGACAGGGGAGCTGGGGCTCTTCCTCTCCGGGGAGCTCCTGCCTTGCTCCGGCGACTGCCGCCGGTGCCGGACTCTACCCGCCGCTGTAGCGCTGCCCTCCGGCAGCGGAGACACCGGAGAAGAGCACGGTGAGGGCCCACAGCCCAGAGGCGGCGGCGGAGGAGGCGGCGGTAAGTGGTGGGGCCGTGGAGGACTTCCCCGCGGCCCCCCAGCACGCGTGGGGCTGCCCCGCGAGGAGGCGGCGGAGGCCGCTGAAGCGGCGGCGCTGCTTCCCCCTCCCCCCGGCGTCTGCGTGGCCATGGCGGGGCCGCCGCGCCCGCTGTTGCCTCCGCCGGTGGGCGCCGCGCGCGTGGGGCTAATGCTACGCGAGGCGGGCGCCGCGCGTGGGAGACTCCCGCTCGGGGCGCTCGCACCGCCGCTGCTCCTCGTGGGACTGCCATGCTGCTGCTGCTGCTGTTGTTGCTGCTTGAGCTGGAAGGGCACCGTGGCCCTCATGGGCTGGAGGCGGCTGCCTGCTCCCATTCCGCCACCTGCCGCCGCCGCGCCTCCTCCTCCCAGGGAGGTGGCCGGGATCGGGGAGCCGTTGCGCCTCATGCGCTGGTGGGACATTGTCCGTTGGGAGCCGGAGCTCGCTGAAGGCAGTCGGTGACTGGAAAGGAAGGGAAAAACGCGAGGCACGGGCAGATCCTCACTGGGTGGGGGGGGGAGTCCAACGCCTCAGGTGGCCGCGGCCACGTCCCCTCCTCGCCGCCGTAGCCTGTGCAGAGCAACGCACGCTACCTCCGCAACCTCCGTCCGCCTCATCAACAATAGTGCCCCTGCCGCCCGCGCCGCCCCCCGCGCCCTCCCATTGGCCGCCACGCCGCTCGGTTTGCGCAGCTACGGCGCGCCCATTGGCTGCGGAGCGCGCTCCTGAGTGGCCAGGCCCGCACAGGGAGAGTGAGGTGGCCGCGCTTAAAGCAACACGGGGCCGGAGGCGGCGCCCTTCGTGGTGGGGGTAGCGAGGCTGGTTGCCAGCTGCAGCTCTTAGCCCAGAGCCGCCCGTCGTCTCTGCGGTCAAGTGGGGCCGCAATGCCATCCCCGAGTAGCGAGGTGTGCGCCGGACGTGCCTGGGGGATGGCGATACCGCGCCTCGCCTTTCGCGTCCCGCTGCGGTGCCCGGAGCGGTCACGTGGACGGCGGGTACTCCGCATGGCTGGCGGCTGCGACCTGCCCGGTTCTCGGGTCTCGCAGCCTGGCCCGAGGATGTGAAAAGTGGCGCCGATCAATTAGTTTTAGCCGTCCAAGAGGACGAGGGCTCAGCAGCGGTTCATCCAATTGCTTTGCCACCAGCTTAGCGTTACCGATGATTGCACCAGATAGGTCGCTAATATCCAGGCAGACTTGACCCCCTTTTCCCGTAATTGCTGTTTACTCTCCATTAGATTTAGTTGCATCTTCAGCCTTTCAAAAATAGTCATTAACTGCCAGCAGCCTCTTAACGAAATTTATATGTCAGAGAAGTGAACACAAGCATGGAATAGGCCTTAGTTCCTGTGTCTGTGTTTAGATGCAAGGTGAGCACAATTAAGCATTTTCGAGACTTGAAGGACTCGATAAATATTCTCTCTTTTATTTGCAAGTGCCTGTTGAGGGCTACTGTAACTCTCCAGAATTCTTTTCGACAGTCCTCTCTAAGTTGCAGGTTGCAGTTGGATACCATTGCTGTGATACAAGTGGTGTGACAACAAACTGCCTACCGTTTGCTTCAGTTTGGTTGTACTTAGATTTGGTTGTTTCATTTATCCTTTCTCTTACCAAATGAAGCTCACAAGTTAAAAAGCCCAGACTTCCTCTTTGAAGAACTCCGTCCTTGTGGTTGATGAATTTACAAACCTGAAAGGCAAGACTATGTGCACAGGCCCTTCTTAAGGGTAGCTGTATACTGGTCTACGTACAGCCTTGGAGGTTAAAGCTGTGTACTGCTGGAATTTGAAGTGAAGGCAACTTGTAATTCCCTTGGTGACTCCATGTATATGTTGAAAAAGGGAACCTGAGCTTCACAGTGCTCTACAGGTAAATGCTCAGGATTTAGAAAACCAGCACACTTGCGTATCTGGAGAAATAAATGGAGCCTCTCTGCTGCTTTTTTGAGCACCCAGGACAGCACTGAGTTATCCTAAAGCAGGTTACCTACGAAGCATTTATTTCACTTCACTGCTGCAGTTTTCAACTGAGAGCAGAAGATGCAATCCTCTTTGCAGTTCTTCCTGCTGTGACTGCACCCACTGCCAGTTGCTCAGCAGGCTTTCATCACTTGGACAGTTTATCCTCACCAGAAATACTGGAGTCGTTTGAAAGCAGTGTGGCATAAAGGTTTTTAAAATATACTTAAAATATTCTGAGCACATTCTAATTCCTGCTACTGTTTTGAAGAGGACAAAAAGTAGAAGTATTGGCTCCTATTTGTTTGCATGATGCATGTTACGAAGCCAAGACACAACTTAGAATGCAGAACATAGATGTGACAATTATAGTACTTCCTACGTTATTGTCACACTGCAAAAAATGGCACTTCTCCACATTTTGTTATGAGAATATAAAGGAAAGCATTTCTGTATACTGCTTATCAGTAGTTGTATTGCTTTACATGCATTAGACATGAAAGCTCAACACATGAAGTCATACTAAGACCTATTCAAACACCATGCACTTCATATGCTAATTTGTTTAAACTGTATCAAAATGTGTTACAACAAAATCTTGGTCCTACACCTTACAGAAATTAAAACAACTAAAGCAGGATTATTAATTAATTGAAAGTAGTTTTTTTTTAATTAAAAAATCAGACAAAACAACAAGAAAAACATCCCAAAACAAAATAAAACAAAACTTCATCCCTGAATAACTTGGACCTAGGTCCCCTTTAAACTCTGCTTGCAAGTGACACTTCCCAGGCTCTGGGTTTCTTTCACTGTCACACTCTTTACTGTCTTCAGATTTTGCCAGATACTGCCCAGGCCAGCTTTGAACAATACATGTCATATCGTTCATGTGCAGCTTTTAGGCTGGGTTTTCTTTACATCCATGATGCCTTTGCTCTGGCCATAGCACCTGACATTACAGTGCCAACAGTGGTCCAAAAAATAAGAATGAAACTCATAGTCACAGAGGCTGTGAGCCTTCTAACCAGTATCACTTGAGCCAGACAGAACTGTAGGTAAAAATAAATAAATTTCAGGCAGTAGATTGCTCCTTTATGTGTGCTGCTTTGCACTTTAGTGACTCTAAACTTACTGAAGTCTGATCCCACACATATAGGATCTGTCTCTGCATCTTCAGCTCCTCTCTAACAGGTGATTTAAGTGATCCGTTGGTCTGCATGAGCTGAGCTGATATTGATATGCTCACATACCTCACTGAAGGGCCACCTCTGGGAGATGATGAGCACTCCCACCTCCCACCGGCATGGAGATACTCAGCACCTCAACAGAAGCCTGCCAAAATGTGCTGCTTTATAGTCAACTTTGGGAGATTAAGTATTGCAGGTGTCTCCCTACCCCTGAGATCTTGTTTGTTTCTTAAAACAGGATGTGTAGTAAAAGCTGCAGATACAAAGCAATTTAAATGCTGATAAAACACACAGCTGCGTGAACAAATTTGCAACCTGCTGGAAACAAGGATGTAAATAAGTGAGGAAAGAGGTCAAAATAGTAACCTCAAATAAAAAGCAGAGAAACACAGGTAAGAGAAGTTTAACTGTGTTCACAGACCCAAATCCCAGTGTGTATCCATCAAAACAACCAATACTTAAGAGAGTTTTGTTGTGCTAAGGATTGGAAGCTTACAAGTAGACCCAGTCACTACTCATAGTAACATACACATGAAAAACATACTGTTAAAAATAATAGTAATAATAGCCAATCCTATGGAAAATTACTGTACTCCAAGTACTTTCAGATGTTCTTGTCTTGTTCCAAAATTATATCCATGCAAAGCAGCACATAGAAAGGAGCAATCTACTGTCTGAAATTTATGTCTTTTTACCTACAGTTCTTGCAAGCAATACTGAAGGTTGAAAGACTAAAGATTCTATGAGTCTATCTAAACATTAGATTATGCCCCAGGATGTTTCATTGCATTTCTGATCTCTCCCCCGTAAAGTGAGTTTGTTTGGCTTGTTTGTGTGGGTGTTCAACATCGACAGGCAAAAAAGACATTAAAAAAATAGGACAAATATAATAGAATTTGCTTCACACAAAACCTGTAAGATCCTAGTTAATATTCCAGAATATCTGGGGGGATTTGAGGAGGCAGGCAGATTGAATAAGGCATTAAGATTAAAACAATAAAAAACAACAGATGGGACCTTGGACATAAATCAAACTACATGAGATAAGCAAAAGACAACTTAGATCAAAATGCATTCCTGCCACATTTTATGAAGCACAATCTTTAAGAAAAGTTGTCATATAAATAATATCCTAAGGCTTCAGTGCCTCACTAGTGTTCACATGGTTTTGACAAAAAAAACCCAACTGTTTCTCAATGTAGTATTTTACTGTGGGCAGGCTTGAGAGGTATTTCCACTGTGCTTCCATGGCACACATCATTACCTGCGACAAGTACCGGGTTAATTTGTTTAGAAGCCAGTGCTAAGTTCACCTACACACAACATGTTTTTCCACAAATACAGATCAATTTTCTGAATGCATGTTTAATGACGGCAGCAACTAAGCCATAACCTTACAGTGGCCAGCTGCTGAAGGAGAGGGGCAACTGGAGTCAAGCTTGGCTCTTATCAGCTGCCAATGACAGCAATTGGTTTTAGGTTCTCTTGAGGGAATAGCAGTAAAGACACATTGTCCAGCGTGGTTTTAAATCTTTGGGTTTGGTACCATTGAAAGAAGTGGCCTAGTTAATTTAAACAAGACAGTTGAATGCCACCCAGGTATCTTGCAAGAAAGATGCTGAATGATAATTTGCATATAACCTTTCCAACAATAAAACTTTACATCATTTTAGGGAGCAAGTATTTTTTCTTTAAATTTACCTTCCAAACTTGTATTATTTTTAGCACACATTTACAGAACTTGCAAATATACTACATAGGTTTGCCTATATTTGTTTTGTGCTTAGACATAACATTTCTGTATTTCTGTTCTCAGGGCATAAGAATGTGTACAAGCTACAGAAGGAAACTCTTGGTTTAAAAATCTTAAACACTGATTGCTCCTACAAACCACTGTTATGATTTCTGTCATGTGAGTATAATGAAAATATATAATGTAAAATGTTTATTTTAATTGTTGACATCAATTAATTTGATAAACTACATTATTTCAGTAATGCAGATTTTATGGCCATGTTGTGGGATGATAAACATACTTTATATGTGATGAACAGGCTTCTAACTATAGACAGTCTTCACTTAAGAGGGCAGAGAAGAATGCTGCCTCTTCTGATTCAGGCCTACAATCTTGCTTTGCTTCTGTTTTTTATAACATTTAGGAATGTTGGCATGGCTTATTCATGCACTGAAAGGCAGCAACAACATCATTTTGCTTCTCTTTCCACATACATATACTAGCCCTGTAATTTAATTAATTTCACCAGAGTGTGTGATGAGGTGGGAGCAGCATGGAATTCTCTGATTTGGGAAAACATCTACTTGGAGATGTTTTTGAGCATTCTGCATCCTCCTCGCATTCAGCTATGGGCACAGGGGAGCTTTGAACTACTTCAGTTACATCCCAGCTACAAAGTAGCTCATCCTAGTTGCATCATCCTGTCCTCATGCATTGCCTGCTTCACACTCAGCCTGACTTTTCCTCCAGCAAAGCCAAAGAGCCTTCATTGAGAAGATGTGATCTTTGAGGTGATGAAGAGAGAAAAGCTGGGCAAAACCGCAAACACCACTGCTTTTAGCAGCCAAGACATCATGCGGTGCTCAGCTAGAGTATCAGGCTCACTGTGCTCAGCAGGAGCATCTCCAGCAATCATGGCTTGCATGGCCCAGCTGATGCTTCATAATAGGAAGGCTGCAGGCTTTCTCTTATGCTTAGAACAGAGACCAGTTAATCACGGAATCACAGCCTGTTAAGGGTTGGAAGTGACCTCCAGAGACCACTGACTCCAATGCCCTTGCCAAAGCAGGATCACCTAGGGCAGGCTGCACAGGAACACAGAGGTGAGTTTTGAAAGTCTCCAGAGAAGGAGACTCCACAACGTTTCTGGGCAGCCTGTTCCAGTGCTCCATCACCCTTATTGTAAAGAAGTGTCTCCTTATGTTGAGGTGGAACCTTCGGTGTTCTACCTTGTACTCCTTGTTCCTTGTCCTATCACTGGGTACCACTGAAAAGACACTATCACCTTCACCTGGACTCCCACCCTCAGATGCAGACTTTGATAAGATCTCCTGTGGATAAGATCTTTGGACTAGGTCTAATTTAGGTCTTTTTCAAGAGGCCTCAACATTCTGCCCAAAGCAGGTTTGTGCAGTGGTGGTGAAAAGAAATTGATGTGAACATGCTTGCAACCTATTTGGCATCTCACAGAAATCTTTTTGATGCGGGATAAACAGTAGCGTGACAGCAACTCTGAACTGCATGCTGGACTATGCCCATCTCTCCCAAAAAGAGTGGCAACCACCTAAGCACACTTGGTGCCTCATGGCTGCATGCTGAGGAAAATCTCAGTGTACAGGAGCTGCTGTTCACCTCTGCCATACACCAGTACAGAGCCAGAGGTCTCCCAGATGGCATTCCACGAGGAGTGGATCATGAACCAATCTGCCCTTTTTCCTGCTTCACTCCCTCTCTTAGCAAAGTGCAGTTCCTCTGCCAGCCTCCAGTACCCCAAATGGGAACCGTTCCAGAAACAAAGCTTCCCAAGTCTGAAGCCTGTTGGCCACTGTTGCTTTGCAAGAGGGGAAACGTGTAAGTGCCTCCTGTGGCTGGCTGCTATGCTAGGCTTTACACAGTACCCAGACTGAGTCTTTTTGATACTGCTGCTTGCAGTATCACAGTATGTTTGGCTGCAAATTACTCATGTCTCCTTAAATTTCATGGCTTATGCAAACAGATGGGAACTTCTACTTGCTTGTGCCTTAAATGCACATTTCTATCCCTCATGATCCCAGGGTCAGGCTCAAACACACAATTTATTTGTATTCTGGTTTTCCAGAAGCAAACAAGAAATAAAATCAGTCTGCTTGATAGTGATTTTTAGCCAGCTGTTTCTGAGGCTTGATTCAGAATTTTTAATGGTCCTGTAAGAAAATTCTTGGCATGGCCACGGAAATGCAGGTTTCCAATAAATACTTTCCACTTCAGCAGAAATCCCACAAGGCCTCCCTCCTGCAGGAGATTCTCTGGCCACCCGTACATGCCTTAGCTCCAGCAGCAATACCTACCTCATGGGATAGAGTAAGATCTACAACTTCCTATATAATGATTTCAGTCTGAATTCTTTAACTAATTTAGAAACCTGCAGCTGCTAGAATTTCCAATTTACAACATACCTGGAGAGCTTAATTATCATCTTTCCAATAAGAGGAAAGGGGGAGAGGAAAAAAGAGATTGAGAAAAGAGGTATAATTTCAGTATTATGGGAGACTGGAGAAAGGGCAGTCACTGCAAAAGACACAGACTGTCAGCAGCAAAACCACAAACAGAGCACAGAGTAACCTCACTTCTTAAATACACAGTTGAACACACATAAAAGTACCTTATGAAAATCGTATTTCTGGTCATTCTGATTAGGAAATCCTGCACCCTCTGGCATGAACTTCTCACAAACAAAGGTTACACTAAGTCACGGGGGAAAGCAAAAAAGCCTAGGAGCTGCCTGCAGGCCTGTTGTAAGTAGTAACACTAGTAAAATGAGCTGTGCAATCTCTGTACCCTCATTATCACAGTGCCCTACGCTATCTCTCCCTGTTACCACTTGGCCAGAACAACAGAGAAACAGAGCCAAAGACAAATGCTGAATCTTACTGTGTTGCTGATGTCTGAAAGAAATATGTCTACCCTCCCTCCATGCTCCTCACGCTTCCTCAAATCCACCTCATGCAACTGAGCCACTGCCCACTGGCTTTTGCACATCGTCTGCTTAAATCATGCCTCCTCTGTACTGGCTGTATGTCCTCCTTCTCAAAAGGTGCTTGGACTGTGATAGAGGGTAGTGGGAAGCTCCTGTCCTTCCCATTAGGAATCAAAACGTACCTGGACCTTTGCAACCTTTCTTGGTATTTGTAACCTTACCATTTTCCAGTGCCCACATGAGCCCCAGCTTGAAATGCCATCTGCTCAGACACTGCACTGTAGATACAGACTTGCTTTCCTTAGTTGTCTTCCACAGATCAGCTCTCCTCAGGAAGCATTATTTGTTGTCTCTGTAAAAGAGGCATGAGTGATGCCCAAAGCATGACTTCAGTTCCTATCACCATTTGTAGATTTCTCACAGATCTTCCCTGTTGTACAAAGAGCTGAAAGAAAATCCCCTGACATAAAAGCAGAAAACCCAAGTGTGCTATTTAAATTCTAGGAATGAAAACGTTCCAGTTCTTCACTGGGTGAAGAATGACAACCTTTCAGGCCAATAGGAAAAGTTGAATTTATAGAGATACAAATATTTTGGTATAGTTGAGTTTTCCTGCCCGTGGAAGATTAACTTTCTTATGCAACAGAATGCCCTTTGGGTCATGGCAGCAAGCAGACATCTATAATCTCCTGCACATGGAAAACTTCCATAACATCAGAATTAGCAAAAAGTAAATAGGAAAAAAACCCTTGAATGGAAACAAATGGAAGACTGATGTGGCTGTGTTCCACAAAGTGCATTTTGCAGCTGCATCCCTTCTCTTGAAACAAAGGGGAATATAATTATTGTTGTTTTACTTTCATTTCCTGTTAGCAAAGCAAAAGCTGAATAAAAAGTTGTTGTTAGTTCTGCAGGATAGAGCTTACTGAGGTGAGAGTATGAGGTCATGCAGGGTAACATGTGAGGAGACTTAAGCCTGACGAGCTCACCCACCCAGTGAAAAAATCTATCGGTAAAACTGACCAGCAACACTTCATTATTGCAGGGCTGAGTCAGGGCTTCTCAGCTGCCCTGAGGATAAGCCCAAACCACACCTACTGTGGTAGGGCAGGACCTGGTTGCTTTGTCTGTCGGTGATAACTGCTGGGGAAGGACGTCTGCTTCTGTAACGGCCACCCCCTGCACTCAGCCTTCCTTGGTGGTAGCGACAACAGCCCATCCAGGGCACCAGTGGAGGTGGAACAAGTGTGCAGGAACTCTTGTGTTTAATATGCTGGCCAGGTCAGCATCACTCCCTGACTTGCTGCAGTGCTTCCACTGCCTTCTTTTTCCTACTCCAGAGGAAGAGCTTCCACACAAGGTGGGGCAGCAGGGAATAGGCTTGTTGTGCCTCAGAGAAACAAGAATTCCTGTGGTTCCCACTGCTCCTGATGTCCCTGGCTTCTGCTGATGTGGAGTTGTTCATGTGAGAACTTTGGAAGCCTTGAGTTCCCACCAATGTCATTCAGATCTCTGGATACTAGGAGTTTTGTAGACCTGTCCTTAAAGTGCTACACCTGTCTAAGTCAACCTCTCTTGTGAGTTGGTCTTGCTTAGCTGTCTTAAGGCAACAAGAAGCTGCTGCATGTAAGCACAGTGCTTCCTTTTGAGGGAGGGACTTTCTCCTTGTCATAACTCTCCTAATCTCCTAATCCTTTTCTGAGGCAGAGACCCTCAGTGTAACTGCAGACCCAACCAGGAATATGAGTCTGCCTTCTACTTGCAGGGGAAGTAAGGCTAGTTCTTTGGCCACAGAAGTATAAGGCTTGCACCACTTTATTAGGGAAAAAAAAAAGGCAAGCATTAAGTAAGGAGAAGAAACTCAAACATTGAAGCAACAGAGGTGCAGGATGGGTCCCATCAATCCACGTATAACAGAAAGTGCTGGGTCTCACCATAGAGTGCTTAATGCTGTAAGGTGCAAAATATTCATTGCAGCACTGTAGGATCTGGGATGCTCATAACACAGAGTTAGTGCCAATGTGGAACCTCTTCCCAAGGCCAAGGCAAATCCAGAGACACTGGGAGAGGGAACAAAGAGAAGAGGAGCTCACCACTGATGATTTGGCCTATGAGTTTAGTTGCACTTTGTGTAAGACTGCCTCAAAGCTGTGGTGATTGTAGGCCAGGTGAGCTTGTAATACGGTAGAAGCATGACCCCAGGTGGTATGGCTCAGTTGATGCTCCAGAAGGAGAAGAGAGAACAGAGGTCCTTCCATGTGCATAGACAGAATCATAAAATCAGTTCAGTTGGAGAACACCTTTATGATCAAGTCAAACCATTATCTAACTCTCTGAAGTCTGCTGCTAAAACACATCCCTTAGCACCGCATCTCTGCATCTTTTAAACTCCTCCAGGGATGGCGATTCAACCTCTTCCCTGGTGATCCTGTTCCAGTCTTTGATACTCATTTCAATGAAAAAGTTTGTTCAAATATCTAATCTAAATCTCCACTGCTGCAACTTGAAGCTGTTTCCTCTCATCCTATCACTTTTTACCTGGGATGAGAGATCAACACCCTGTGTTCCTCCCTCATGCCTGGTTGCCATCAGTGCTGCGTTCTTCCCAAGTGCAACCAAAAGTGAAGCAGAGAAGTATTTAGTTTAATGCCTTTTTTTTCTGTTGGCTTTTTTTTCTGGTTTTGCTTGGTTGGGTTTTTTGTTGGTTTGGGACTTTTTGGTGCGTTTTTCCCCCCTTGTGTTTTCCTGTGTTTAAACACTTAGCAGACAGACAAGGTGTGACAAGAGGCTATATAAGGCCTATTGCTTTGGAACACGTACAAAACTGAATGTTGTTGTCAGTACAAGCATAATAGCTGACTGGTGAGAAGGGGCAAAAAACCCAAGCAGAGGCACTGCACTAAGGTAGCACTGTCAAGCCCTTATTATTTCACACTGCTATTAGAGTGCTTTGTGCAATCTGTCACATGTCTAAGGTGTCTGGAAGTCCTGTTCAGCTGTCAATAATGAAGCAGTGCCTTATCCTTCAACTAACAAAACATAGCTGCAATGGGTTTTCCTGTTATTCCTGGGAATCTCTTATTGCTCATGGCCAGCAGTACCATGAAAAACCCACAGAAGGCCATGCTTTTTTTGTCATTAATATGATCTTTAATAAATGGAATAATGCACCATTTTACAGCAAGCCTTTTCTTTTAGACCTAAGGAATAGCCTTTTAAACGTTCTTATCCAATGTCTCTGTATCAATACAATCTCTTTATTTAGGTTTATATATAACAAAGCAATTCTTACAAGTATTCATAGAAAACTCTGTAGTGGCTTTAACAATGTCAGCTTTCATAGTGGCATCCACAGATGAATAAAAATCAAAAATTAGCTTTTTATTTCATACTCACACTATTCCATGAAACACAACTTATACAGCACAGCAAGGGTATTGGGCAGCTTATACAAAAGAAGTAACTGAAAGCAATTATTTATAAATTCATACATGATATTTCCTCAGTCATGAGAGAAAACCAAAAATACCCGTTAGCAAAAGGGTTCCGATGAGCCTCCATATTCTAGGGTTTCTCCCCCTCTTCCCCAGAAAAGCTCACTCAGAAAGTAATGCTCTCTTTACAGTCATTCATAAGGAAAATGGCAGTTTCACATCTCCTTATTTCAGCTTCTACAGAAGACCAAACTCTAGAAAACCAGTCTTTACCACGTTCATTTTCCTCTTGTACTGCATTTGGGAGAAAAATAATCAACAGCGATTGTAAAATATGATTCCAGCTTATATAAATGTGAATAGAGCACACTTTCCTCTAGAGACAAAAAGCAGACAAGAAACATTACATACAAACTCTTTAAAATACATTTCAACAGTGTGAAAGAGAGAGAAGGGTCACAAATCAGGAAATTCAAAAGTGACAAATGAAAGTCAGCTATAACTTGTACTTGCCTATTTTCTGTTCTTGTGACTTTTTACAAACTACAGAAACATTAGCTATTTTATTTCCTTTTGAAGAAGACTGAAGTATTAGACTTCATGATACAGTTCTGAAGCACACCAAAAAAAAAAAAGTGAATCAAGTGCTCTAGAAATAAACCTCACACATTTTTGCTCTGTCTTAAAAACAAGTGACTAGACTACCAAAAATTGATTCTTGGGAGACCTTGAAAGTAGGAAATTACAGAGGCTAATTACTTCTGCTTTAAAACTGTTACCTGGCATGATGCTATGCCCTGACAGATGTGTGCTCCTGTAATGTACCTGCAGAAGCCAGAAGTAACTTTGAAGAAATCCTTCCTTACTGTGACAGTTGATGCATCTGTTGAAACATGATGTATTAAACCAACTGAATGAATTGCAAATGTACACAATTACTGATCAAAAGGCTTTAAAAACATCTGACAATTAGATGATAAATTAGCATAACTCTGGACTAGTTCTGCTTACTGTGGACATTACATATAGTAAACCACAATGAAACAAAGAGAAATGCTCATAAGAAGTAATTCATGTTAGGAACGCATCACAGAAGCCACTAAGTCAAACTGGCATGAAATCCAGATAAGCATTAAAGGACTTTGGTGCAAATGAGGATTTAGCTTGAAACCTTCCACTACCACTCCCACTGGTGCAGTCCCACATTCCACTTTAGCTTTCTCAGGGCTTATCTTAACTTTTAAAACCACTGCTAGCAGCATCCAAGCCTCCTTTGCCCCGTCAATGGCAGACTCCTCTTTGATTTCAACAGCAATCTGCTCAAGCACTACTGGATCAGATGTTGACTTGCTCAGACACACTAGTGTGTATCATAAGCCCCCTTTTGATTCAGAGTGCCTAAATCTGTTATTTGCAGAAGTGGAAGTTCTGCAACCTGTTTTAGTTTCTACAGAAGAAACCTCAAAATGGGAAATCTGAGTTGTTATTATTTCACTTCAAAAGTGAACCTACTGGAAGGGTGGGGTCAAAATAGGGATGTATTTCTACAGTTAGTGTTTTATATGACAATACAGGAGCCTAAAATAGAATTGGATTCAATGGTCTAAAAGACTCTGTTTAAATGACAACCACAAACGTAACTATAGGTACTATATAAAACAGTCTTATAAAAATTACCATGTATTAAATATTTTTGATCTGTAAGATACCTTAAATTCCTTAGCTTTGGAGAGTTTGTCATGTGCATTTCCATCTTTCTCTGCACAACCGGACTATATGGCATAGTCTGATCTCATCTTTAAAGTGGTGTGCTAAAGACAACTTGGAAAAGGGCATATGCAAAATGACATTATACTTGCTGCCAGTGCTCCATCTGATGCTGTAACTCACAGAATTTGCTCCTGGAATTTATGCACAACATACATATGCACCTAAATGCATATAGAGCTTACATTAAATAAATACTGTGGCCTTCACTGCAATCGGTATTGCTTTTTCACTGGAGAAAAGGCTTCAAGATGAACAAAAAAAGTAGTAAGCACAGGAAAAACAGGAGGCCAATACATTTACTTGTTAAAATGGGTAATGGGAGACCAGATGGAAAAACTGAAGTAATCCAAATTTATGCAAAATACTAAATTGTCCAGGCTATAACCCAGCTGGCATAGGCTAATCAATCCTATTTCACTTTTCCTTGATAAGCTGCACCAGTTCACATATAAAGTAACATGCTCAGCAATTATCATATTTTTCTGACTTAAACCCATCCTGTTTCAGCAATGTAAACTGCCATGACTTTTACACAAGTGACAATTACAGCATAACTGTTTTTTTCCAGTATAGACTAAATTCACCCTCATTAGGCTGAAAGTTTCCATAATAATGTTTCTGTAGCAGAATGGCTATGATCTTTTGAATATTTTTCATGAAAGAAAATGATAATCTGAACACAAATTTAGTGATGTTGTATTAGTGGATTTTAATTTTTAAAAAAGGAGCAAAATGCACTGAACAGACACAATGGCATATGCAATGTAGACATACATATTTTCAAACTGACAATGCATTCTAATTAAATTTGGCCCAATATTCTATTCTATACCACTACAGAACTTCCTTATTCTCCTTTCTGAGGCAGGCTAGATTAAAGATTTCTTTCAGAGAAAGCTGAAAAGTAGAAAGATATTTACTTTCTAAATGTATTTATAAGGGGTGGGAGGGCTTTGTTGTTTGTTTCCTGAATCCTGCCAGCATCTTGTGCTGGTTTTTTGTCCCTCAGTGCACTGGAATAAATGAAACTGCATTGCCCTAGAAAATTAGGTGATTTTCTATATAGAAACAAGACACAAGAGAATGGCAGTAAGAAAGCAAAATACAAACAGAAACATTCTTTGTTTCTGAGAATATTCTAATGATATCAGTTGGTTTTCTTTTAAATTAGGAGTTCCTTTACCTTCAGTGTGCAATTTAAGTGCATCTTGGAGTGTTTAATTGTTTAGTACACAAAGCCGTAGAGCATTATAAGTGGAGGAGAATTGTTGCAGTTAATCTGACTGGTACATAGCAATTTTAGAAGAAAATAAATCTGACCATGAGGCACGTCCATTCAAATGGCTAGAATTCACATTTTAAAACCCATGTTATGTTGGAGAGTATCTTTATAACAGGAAACAGAAAAAGAGACAAAGCATTTACCTATAGAAACTCTTCTGGCTTCTACTAGCACACCATTTTTTAAAACCAGTAAGATCTGGGATTTTGGCTTATTTACACAAACATCACAAATGTTTGCTCTAACATTTTACTTGAATTATACATTATAAATTACCAGAGCAAATATTCTACTTCTGCCTATTTGACTGTGGCACAATTCATAGGTATTTACACTATCATTCTAGTCCATTTTGCTCTATTTATCCTGTCGGCAATATACAGGAGAAAACAATAATTATCCTTTTTACTTACAAAACCAAAAACAAACCACAAAAGTAAAAAAACCCAAAACAAAACACATACAAATTTGTCTCCTCTGATTATAATACATTTATCACCTATCCCCTGTGTCTGATCTGTAGAATTCTCTCTCTTACATATATTTTATCTGGTGAAAGATGATTCCTCATGGTATGAGATACAATTCAGTATCATTAATTTACTGCAAAAGTCTTCTGTGGAGATTTGATTAGATGCTGTGGGCAAAAAAAAGCATTGCCAAATGAAGCATTAAAGCCAGACTGCCATCCTGATCTCATTGAGCTGTGCAGAGTTAGTCTTTTGGTACTACTTAAGAGTTTGTTTTCACTGACCTTTAAAAATGAGAGTTCTTCCCCAGTTAATCTATAGAGTGTTTTGTGATAAAGTACACATTTCTGTCATGTTACAAATTATCCATGGGAGAATACAAAACAAATACTTTCTACTAATTATTATTCATTCCAGAGGCCTTCTACCAAGTGATAGAATTGATAAAGGAAAAAAAAATACTACTGTGGTTACTTTAGGAATGTTTAAAACTACAGAAAAACGACATTTTCATCTGGTCTTAGAATTATTTTGATTGCATTGCTCATAAAAAAAGTTGGATTTCATACAAAGTGCTGGCCTGAAAAGAAAGGCTAGAAGTCTGGTACAGACAGCAGAAAGATGCAGCAGTCAGAGCAAGTAACTTTTCTCTCTGCAGAGTGTTGCAAGTTCAGTCAGAGTGTCCTAAACATGCTTTTCAGCCCACATTATGAAATGCTAATAGATAATACACACAAGCCAAAGCAAAGAAAAAAAGTCATTGGGCAATAAGTGAAGAATCTTTGATATACATCATCACAACGCAACATACTGTACTTCAAAGGAAGACTCAAAGGCCAAAAAAAGAAGAAAACCACAACTAGCATTTTGGACAGAATGCCAAAAATTTTGATTTGGGTCTTGAAACCCAGCTGAGTAACTGGCAGGTTTTCAACATCTGGGATGCAAGACTGGAGCAGATGGGAAGCTGGAGAGTGAATTAGAAGTAAAACCAGAGAAAGGCTGTATTTTTGAAGAGAGGAGATGTAACTGTATTTATCCAGGCAGATGACAGAAGAAAGGTTCTACTTGAACTGGTGCTTAAAGAGCACAGGGTGCTCAAGATGTGTCTAGTGGCTTGTATTTCTACAACTACATTTCACCAAATTTGGGATTTATAGAGTTATCTCTTGGAGGTATCAAGGAAAATCTAAGAAACATTAAGAAGCATGACAAGAGAAAAATCATAGCAATCAAGCATGAACAAGACAGAGTTTGGGAAATACCAAGAATCAGATGTAGCAAGGCATATTTTATACTCGTTGCATCATAAGATACAGAAGAACAGGGCTAGCAAAGTTTATATTGGGGGGGGGGGGGGGGGGGAATAATATAGTAGCAAGGAAACAAATGAGCTTCAAAGCACAGAGCATCTGTCTCAGTCAGCCAAAATGAGACAGGCTGGGGGAGACAATTGTTTGCTGACAGCATCCTGCCACTGGAGTTTGGCAGGCTGACTGAATAATTTCCTTTCTTTGAACATCACCAGTTTTTAGGCAAAGTGATAAAGTTTTGGTACTTTATTCAGTACCAAAAACTGGCAGGTGAGATGTCTTTTATCTAAACAGCTTTTACTGAAGTGTTTTCAATCAGAAAGAGTATTGCTTAGGTGTAAGATATTTCTTAGGTGGAAAGAGGCCCTGACCAATACAGAATTGAATTTTCTTTCAGTAGACTTCAGTGGACCCTAAAAAAGGGTAAGGTTTACTTGTGATGGTGAAAAAACAAATTTATCTCAGTATATACTACATTCATGTTCATAGACACCTAAAATGTGCATACAAACTGATAGAAGGGTCTAAGCAGAGGGACTCAAAATCCAACCCTCTTCTGCAAACACTCACAACCATGAATTTTAAAAGCACGCAGTACATTTTAGCAAGATGAATGAGGACCTCTAAAAACTCTGAAAGGCAAATAAGCTTTACCTAGTAACATCAGTCAACTAGGATGCACCTACCTGCATAAGTAATCAGGGTGATTTTACCCCAGACTGCCTCTAAGGAGGTAAATCAGAAAAGATTTGTGAATCATCACAAAGCTGCTATATGCCAAATAAGACTTGTAATTTTTCCACTGTGTAAACAAAATACATTCACAACCTATCTTCACTAGAGCTTTTAAGTATGACAGTTACTAAGGTTTCTGAATAAAATGCAGGTTTTTAATGTACTTCATTAGTGATCTAAATAAGTTTTACATAAATACAGAAGGGTGAAACTGCACACGAAATGAAATGGAAAAAAATGGCTGACATTGTTTCCTTACATTTGTTCAATGTTTTGTTACTCAGAACTTCACAAGTTGGCGTCTACTGCTATAAAGAAACACATTTTGATTTGGAAGGATCAAAGGAAAGGTACTGAGCTCAGGTTGTCTTTTTTGTTCCTTTTTTAAAGCCCTTTCGAGTCAGGGAAAATTCATGCATTGTCACCTCAGAGCACAATGTGAAGAGGCAGCTGCTCCAAGCTGGCTACAGTGTGCAAAGTTCACTGTTGTGACCGGCTGAACTGCTCAACTGTCAGGGGAAAATTAACACATACAAAAAGGGGAACATGTGGCAGTTTAAAAAACAAAACCCACTTTTCAATAAAGCATACTGTGAACTATAGACTATTGCACATTTCAACATGACACAAGAAAAAAAAGGGGGTTTAAAGAAAGAAAACACTTTGTAACATAGAAATACACAGACTAGCTTGTGCACAGAAATGAAAACATGGTTACGAGACACCACTGCAGTCAAACCTGTCTTATAGTCTGCTCCTGATCTTAGTGACCGTTAAGAACCTGGTCCAAACTGATTATCAGCAACACTTTTTTCGTTCCTTTTTTTTTTTAAAAAAATATTTTGAGACCACCTTTCCGATACACATATATATATTCCGTGGTCAAAACAGACAGACTTAACTCGAGCGAGACGAAAGAAAAGTGCAAAAACGTTCAAAAAAGAAAACTAAATCAAAAAATATGGAAGCATAAGCTAAAAATTGTTCTGCATAGCTGAAATCTATTTAAAGCAAGTCCTTGGTAGGGGTTGCTGACAGGAGGAGAAAGCAGTTTTTTTTAAATGTCTTCTGCAGGTTTATTTCAAATAATGCGAAACTCAGGTGATTTGTAGGCTTTAGAAGTACTTCACAGGCAGTTCACTCCTGCGTCCTTAGACACCATGGTGGTGGCAGTGCCTCCTTCCGCGAGGTAAACGGCAGTGCTGGATTTGGAGTGAACTGCTCGGTCGCTGCCGTTGTTGTTGACCTCGCAGTGCAGCGGCTCTGTGGAGATGACCCACGTTGAAGGACGCCACCGCTTCAGGGAGTATGGAGTTTTCACGCGTTTCTTGATCTTCTCTCCTGAGCCCGATTTGCCGTCCTGTGAGGAGTCACCTACTGAAGACAAACACAAACAGAACAAAACAAATAAACAGAGTAGAAAAGAGTATTACGAGGAAGGCAAGACAAGACTGGAGAGTCCCAAGTTGTCACTCATGCAAAACAGAACAGAAGAACAAAACCTTATACGCAAAAGCAACTGCGGCAGAGGCACGACAGGTGTGTCAACTACAGCAGCTGCCGCTAAACAAGTGCTCAGATTCTGTTCTCTACCAGAAATTACTTCAGTAAAGTAATCTGTGTTACCTTGAATGCGCATTGGCATCAAACAGCAGAATCAGCATTTGACATTTGTGGAGCTTTTGCAATCACAGTACCTTATATTACCTATAAAGGGAGGTACAAACAACTGTTGCTATTACAGGACAGCAAAGGCTAAACTTCTGATAGCATGATTAAAACATAGGTCCCCGTATCCTACTTTACCTGGCAAAACATTTTGCCTGAAGACAAAATGTTCCATTCTCTGTTAAGTCAGGATTTAGGATGTTGGTTTGTAACTCTGGCAAACCCAACTTCAATCATAAAATTTCAGCACTTTCACTTTATATAATATTCAAACTCCTTAACCTTTAATTAAAGAAAGTTATTGCAATAATCTTCTTATTCCTAAGATTTTCACTCAAGTCAACATGTTAAAACAAAAAAATTAAAAGGAAGGCTTATACATTCCACTACTGAACAGTCAACTACACTTCTTGAAAGATCTGTTCTGGTTTGTTTCTAAACCTTTTCTTCCCAAAGATGTCTGGAATCTCAGATTATTTCATTAGTACTGCAGCATCTGTCTAAAGAGAGGTTTGCAAGCACCTTTCAAAGAAAACACTGTATGCTGGAAATATGTTATCTTAAAAATGCACAGCAGGAGACCTTTCCAACAGCTCCAACAGGCCTAAAATCAAACTCAGAAGATGTACCTATTTTAAGTAAAACTACAGATTGCATTCTTACTGTAAGAAGGCGAGCTTCATTGTAATCCTGTAGATCTTTGGCTGTAGAACTCTTAAGGCAGTTATTCTGAAGAAGTCTATTAAAAAACAATTCCTGCTCTACCTACTTAATTTAATGAATCTACTGATTAGGTTCTAATACGTACATGGTAAATGGACAGATTGCTATAATTACTGGAGCTCAGACAAAGCAGAGAATGCTTGACCTTCCATCTAGGCTGGGCTAATACAATAAATTGAGCTGCTCTAAAAGTAATGAAGCATGTAGTTGGCTATTATGATTATTTTAATCAGTGCATCTTAGAGACAGCTACTTTTACGAGAATGAGGACAAGTAAGGAAAACAAAGTATAATATGTCCCCAAAGGAAGAATCAGGAAGCTTTTTCAAGCTGCCTTCCAAGGAACAATGAAATAATGAAAGTTAGGAATTATTCCCTTCCTGAAGTCAGAGTAGAGGTTATAAAGGGACGGATTTATCCCATGTATGTGGAAGGAAGATGTGCTGGAGTTGATGGACACAGGACTTTATATAGAAGACCAAAATCGTACTGATAGGAATTAAAATTTACATGGGATTTAGTAAGTATGCTCTAAGGAGGCACAGGAGAGACAGAAGAGTTTTCTGTTCAAGCAGATAGACACGGTTAAGTGACAGTGTCAAGGAGAGTGTTCAAGTCCTGCAGGCACTTACACTGCATACTACTGCTATCCAAACTATTTGTGGCTGACAGATCCAGCGAATTAGGCCTCTGCGCTCTTCTAGTCTGGGTCTGCCCAGGATTTCTCACTACATTCTGGATACTGGCTGTGGCTGTGTCTTGCACTGGACATGGATTACTGTTGTTGTTATTGGCATTTGTTCGGCCGTTATCCAGTGGTCGCTCTCTCCTGTCTACTAGGCGGTCTAGGACACCTTCATCGTGGCCAACTTGCTGCTCCCGCCTCAGTAAGGGTTCATGCTCATCAGGGCTGGAATTAATATTCAGTCGACTATCCTCTCCACTGAACTGGTTCTGAAGCATTTCCTGGGCCCTCTGTGCAACTGAACTGGTTGTCTGGACAGATGGCACTGTGCCATTGGTGTACTGGGTTGTGCCAGCATGAGAGTTTATGCTGTGGCCTCTCCCAGCCACTCCGTTCATGGTAACTGTGACAACATGAGGTTCTGCAGCATTGATAGTGTTCATCTTGGCAACACCTGTTTCCACTTGTTTCAGATTTGATTTGTGCTTGCCACCAAATTTTAACCGTGGCTCCTTTGTTGAATTTTTGGTGTTTAGGGGGAGGCTAGTAGGCCTCTTGGGAAGGTTCTGTTGCTTGGGCAGAGGATAGACCTGAGCAGATGGGACATCCGGAATCAAACATGCTTGACCATTGCCAGCTTGTGTGAAGTCCTGCTGTCCTGTCACCTCTACTGCAAGTTTTATGAGAGGATAAAGCAAGCTGGAACTAGTGCTGCTAAGTGGATCTGGCCCACTAAACTGCTTAAGTGAATGTTCCATCAGATTCTCATCAGAGCTTTCTTTCAGGTTCTTATCCACTTCTTTTGGATCCAATTTATTTGTCTCTAAGTCCTCCTCTGTTAGCTGCAGACAAACAGGGGTGGGTCCACCTGGCTGCATGACATTTGTAGTATGTAAGTTTGTTTCATCCAAATAAGGCATTTCAGATATGGTGGTCATGCCAGTGCTGGGAGTGAGGCCAGTTGTGTTGGTGGTGGTAGTATTGGTGGACAAACTGGTGACACTCGTCTCAGGACTGGGGATGCGAGCTTGCGCTTGTTGTCGCTCATAGTTAATGGAGTTTCTGTTCTTCTCCCCTGAAGTCAGTGGTGTAGTGGACATTGAATGTTCAGAAGAAATGTTCTTCACTATGCTGTCAGTGTGGTGGATTGAATCTTCAATGTAGGAAGAGGAAGAGTAATCTGGATATGGTCTTATCTTTGATACACGTCTATGGTGTGACAAATTCCTTTAAGAAAAAATATTAAGATCATATATTAAGATCATATATGTAAAACCACCTCATATTACAAAGCATCTCGCTGAAGAGAGCTGGATGTCTTTCTGTTTCTTTTCATGCATAAACTAAGGACGCACATAGTACAAACTGAGATCCTTCAGTAACTTTCTTCAAATATGCTAGGTGAGGGAAAGCTTGGTTTGTTAGGACGCCAATTTTGTCATGGATGGTATTTATCCAAATGGGTAACAGTAATTTTCTTCTACTTTTCCAGTATGCTGTCTGTCCCTTTCACTGCAAAGGTACTGTTCTAGCTGCAGAGAAGTGGCCATGAGAACTCAGCATTCAAGATGGAGAAAGTGATGCTGGGAAAGTCACAAGGTCCTAAACCATGAAAAATCTATTATTTTAACAATTTTGGTGTTCTATGATTTGAACATATTTTTTTAATGACAATAATCACTGCCAAATTCAGACCTCTAGTATATACTATTAAGCACTAGCATCAGTTCTGCAAATTCTCACCCTCTCTGAATCATATATAAGCAGAGAACATGCAGCATTTCTCTCCCTGGGGTCAGAATAATGATGACTTAAACAGCAGCCCTGTGGTTCTTAAACTGAAAAGCTACAGGTTTGAGATCCAGCAATTTCATGAACTTGTATTATCTGCAAATCTAGTTTTTAGCAAAACACTTCAAACAGAGGTTTTATCCATCATTGAGCAAAAGTCCTTAAGAAAGGTCATAATCCCTTCATATCTTTGCAAGCCTGTTTGGACAGTTTGCCTAAGCCCAGTTTAAAAGGCTCCTCTGTGAGAGGTACAGTTGTGCCTGAATTCTGGGGACACAAAGGGGATCTGAAGAACACAAGCAATCAGGACCTTCAGCAGACCAGCTCACATAACACCCACTTCACGGGTGCAGAAACATTATGTTAATAGTGTGCTCTATCTTCCTGGAGTGAGCTGAGCGTTGCACTGGGCATTTGCTGCTGACTAAAGCCAAATGTTTCTTCTTCTTACCTCTCATTTTGCATGGCAGTTGACATAGGGTTGACCGTTGGACTAACTGATTTGTTTCTCTCCCAAATCATCATGAGTTCTGCCATCCTCTCCTCAGCACACTGCGCTGTTAGCCGAGCTTCAGCATCTTGATCCCAGCAGTCTTCAATTGTCTCTTTAAGTGACCTCACAGCCTGCCAGGAGACAAACAGACAAACCCACTTCATCACAAACAATTTTCTCTTTGTATTGTGCTTCTAATTGACTGTTTTATGTCAGCATTCTGTGTGAATTAAAATAGTCACAAGCTGGTGAGAAAGAGGGATGGAAGATACACAATTTCATTCAAAGCTGGTTTACCTTAAACTCAGCAATATGCAGGACTAGTCTTATCATACCTCACACTCACACCAACTATGAAGACAATTAGTTTAGAAAAGCTCCATTCACCAGTGTCTGCACAGCCTTCAGCCAGACCTCTCTCATACATGCATGTTGAGCTCACTCTCTCCACCTTACGATCCTCTGTTCACTAGTGTAACATCCAAACACCTCCTAAATACAATGAACTTGTTTGTGCTTTGAGCGTCTGTTTCTCCATCTGTAAAACAAAAGAAACACCCTTTCCTGGGATCACTCTGTGGGGTGAATAGTGCAGGTAGAATTAGAGTTCACAACCTCCAAAACATGCTGCCATGTGGTCAAAAACACTTGAGAGGAGACAACTGAAATTATGAGCATCAAAACCTGCTTCTTCCACTGCATACAGAGTACAAAAAGCAGACAGACATTTATTGGCCCCTGCTGTGAACCTACATCCTATAGATAGGATATGGCTTGCCAGAATATCTCCCACCTTAGAATCATAGAATGAGTCAGGGTTGGAAGAGACCACAAGGATCATCTAGTTCCAACCCCCCTGACATGGGCAGGGACACTCTACCCTAGAAAAGGCTGGCCACAGCCTCATCCAGCCTGGCCTTAAACACCTCCAGGCATGGAGCCTCAACCACCTCCCTGCTCTCATGCTGAAGACCTTCCTCCTCATGTCCAGTCTGAATCTCCCCACCTCCAGCTTTGCTCCATTCCCCCTAGTCCTGTCACTACCTGATAGGCTAAAAAGTCTCTCCCCAGCTTTCTTGTAGGCCTCCTTCAGATACTGGAAGACCACAAGAAGGTCGCCTCAGCGCCTCCTCCAGACTGAATAGCCCCAACTCTTTCAGTCTGGAGAGGTGCTTCAGCCCTCTGATCATCCTCATGGCCCTTCTCTGGACACGCTCCTGCATCTCCACATCCCTCTTGTAATAGGGGCTCCAGAACTGGAGGCTGTACTCCAGCTTTGGGTCTCACTAGAGCAGGGTACAAGGAGAGAATCACCTCCCTCGACCTGCTGGCCACACTTCTGACGCAGCTCAGGATCTGGTTGGCCCTCTTTCAGCTTTATCTCTCCAGCACCAATGATTACATAGTCCCAGCTGGGTCCTGCTGACTGCCTCTGTGCCAGAACTGCCTTGTCACTCTGGGAGTGAAAACCAAAACCAGCTCTGCATGCTAGCCAAGAGCTCCTCACCCACAGAGTAAGCTCCTGGCATCGCTTTCATCTGGCAAGTCACTGCTGCTTAGTGATGCAACTGTGGCTGCACAGGTTGGGAAGGGCTGCCACACAAGCAAACCTTTAATCTCCCTTCCCACAGCACAGTGGCTGAGCAACTACACCCTTTTTAATCTGAGGGACATGGGTCTAAAAAGCACCCTCAGGGACAGTAATAGTGTACCGGATCTGTTTTTTCTCCCAGGATAAAGCTTTCATTTGAGTTTTAGGACTTGATTTAGTCACAATTTAGATGCATCAATGTCAGTGGACACCCTAATCTCCTGTTTGGCCTCATAAGACTTTCCCCTGCAGGTTTCACCAGCAGTAAATTTAACTGGTGTCCTATTCTAGCAGATCCCTTCCTTTTGATGTTTTATGAATCATGAAAGGACCACAGTGATGATTATATAGACAATTAAGAAAACTGAAGTTCTAGACCTTCATTTACCAGAGCAATGTGTTTTCTAATCATTTCAGAGAGATCTATACTAAAATGCACTATCTAGAAGTTCTAGCACTCATTAAAAAGGTCGAAGAACCAGAAAAATCTGTATTATTCTATTAGCACTTTTCACTCCTGACCTCTGAAGTCAGCCTTGCACCTTGCTTTGGCAAATGATGCAAGTGCTCCTGACTATCTCACCTTAAGTTTATAACCCTTTTCTGCACATCATCTCCTCACACTGTTGGTTTATACTGTGAAAAACAATTAGATCTTGCTAATCCAGATCTGTATCTTAACATATATGTTCAAGAAGCAGTCTGAGATAAATTTAGGTATCTATCTTTTGAGCACCTAAAAAAATAAACCGTTGCTTTAAAAATTGCTTTTAATTTGTATTTCTCAAATAAAAAGGACAAATACATTAGTAGGTTAATTTGCATCGAAGTGTAATAAGCCAACATCCTGGCATAGTTTTAAATAATGGACCAAAGTCTTTTAGCCCATGCATTAGATACAAAAAGTTAGGACCAAGGTCATGAGTGAAGTTTCGTGGAGCTTACTTTTCTACAGTATCTCCCCTAGGATACTCATTCAAATGTTATCCAAGACTGCCATAGGATGGAGTAGATTGTTTGATCTTCGTGAAAGAACCACAGATCGTGTATCTGTTGTTCTTTTCTCTTAAAGCAATGGTGCTGATCCATCCTTAAAGCTGGACTTACCATGATCCATGATTATTTTGTACTTTTGCAAAAAGAATTGTCAACACAAAGCATGTCTTAGGCAATTACTAGCTCGGGGTCTGATAGTGCTGGAGTCTATCAGCTTGTTATAACAGAATTAACATGTAAAATGATACTCTGCAAAGCAAAACAACTCTTCTTGAATTGTTTTAGTTATAAGTGTTTTCAAAACCAGTTGTTAAGCCTGGTTCTTCCAACACTGCGTTTGCCAGCATGGCTCTCATTAAAGCAGTCACTGCTTTATTTCCTATAGAGTTCTGGCATGGATTTTTCTAACTCTTCTCTCCCTCAATGCCCCCTTCCAAGATTGTCTGGTCAAAACTGTAATAAAAGAACATCTCTATGAAGCTCTCAACTCAGTTACAACACGTTTTACAACAGTGTTAATACTGGAGGCTACGCTCCTCTCTGAAAATGGTTTCATGTATATTTACAAGCACCAGCACAGAGGAGGCCTTAGGCTCTCCATTGTCTATCTGCACAGTAACTACATAATTATCAACCAGCAAAGTTTCTGAAGATCGAAGGGCACAGTCTCAGTACAGGAATAACTAGAAATGTCTTTTAAAGTACGAGTCAAACACATTATTTTCACACTTGTAATCGAGCTATTTTAGCTTAAAAAAGTTACCATCTGTCAGGTGGAACCCAGTCACTGCTTACATTTCACTTTGCCGGTAGTAAAAGACAAACAAACCCCTAAGATACGCATTTGCATTACCTCACCTTTGCTGCAGATGAAAACAAGCACACAGACTCTTTCCAGAGTTCAGCTGACTTGCTGTAACTCGTTGGCCTGCAGCAGCAAGCAAGGCTGTAAGCCATAACTATACTAATGCAGAACAACAAACATCATTACTGTGTTTATAGTCTTGACAGCAAAAATTGCAGACCAAGTACAGCCATATAACATTTCTAATGTCATTACCATGAACTGATTGCTAGAAGCTGTAGCCTCTGGGAGTTCTGAGGACTACACAACTTTAGGAAAAGTCTGTTACAATGTTTATAGTTTTTCATTTTGGGAGACTATAATATAGTTTTGCCAACTATTTTAGTGCATTACTAACCCCTGAGACGTCATAAGACAGAAAATGCCTTAATATAACAAATGATCTTCTGTGTATCACATTTCAACATCTGATAATAATCATAGTATTTCTCCTTAAAAAGCTTTCACATCAATGGCTTTTTACAAATTGAATTCAGTATTTAAGAAATCCAGACTTAAATATTAACAAGAATTTAAACCCTAAAAAGAACATATTCATTTATGAAGTAAGCACACTGTATAGTTGGTAAAATGATTGTTTCTTTGAAAATACTGTATCTCACCAGGCTGTTCTCCTTCCATGCCTCTGGAAATTTTGGTCTTTGCTTCTCTCTAGACACCAAGACTTGCATATCTTCAAAGGTGGGATGATTCCCGACTTCTGTCTGGAAAGCCATCTGATACTCTGGCACAGACTCCCCTGTTAGTGAAAGAAATAAAACAGTAACAATCACAGATTTAAAAGCACAGGAAGGGCTTTCAGATGATGAAAAATAGTATTAAGGTTGCTGTCTACTGAGATGTTCTCCACTTTTTCCCTAAAGTGTAACTCCACAAAACCCAGCTGAATTAACTGCAAATGAATGAATCATAGAATCAACCAGGTTGGAAGAGACCTCCAAGATCATCCAGTCCAACCTAGCACCCAGCCCTATCCAGTCAACTAGACCATGGCACTAAGTGCCTCATCCAGTCTTTTCTTGAAGACCCCCAGGGACGGTGCCTCCACCACCTCCCTGGGCAGCCCATTCCAATGCCAATCACTCTCTCTGTGAAGAACTTCCTCCTAACATCCAGCCTATACCTACCCTGGCACAACTTGAGACTGTGTCCCCTTGTTCTATTGCTGGTTGCCTGGGAGAAGAGGCCACCCCCCACCTGACTACAATGCCCCTTCAGGTAGTTGTAGACAGTAATAAGATCACCCCTGAGCCTCCTCTTCTCCAGGCTAAACAGGCCCAGCTCCCTCAACCTCTCCTCATAGGATTTGTGCTCCAGGCCCCTCACCAGCTTTGTTGCCCTTCTCTGGACATGTGTGTTGTTTAGTAATCTTTCAAAGGACAACATCATCAAGCTGTGTTGGTTGAGTGGCACTTTGAGAATGTCTTAGAGCCTAAGGATGACATCACATTTCTATGAAACAACACTGACTGACATATATCAATGTACTGCATCTGGGAGGAAGCCCTGCAAGATTACAAGTCTTCGCACAGAGTGCAGCTGTTTAACTACAGAGAGAATACTGCAGAGAGAATGCCCAGGTTGCCCAGGGAGGTTGTGGATGCTCCCCCCTGGAGGTGTTCAATGCCAGGCTGGATGAGGCCTTGAGCAACCTGTTCTAGTGGGAGGTGTCCCTGCCTATGGCAGGGGGATGGAACTGGATGATGCTTGAAGCCCCTTCCAACCTAAACCATTCTATGATTAACTCTACATGCTTTATCTCAGCAAGTAGATGGTGGTTGTGACAATCTCAGAAGTTACATTTTAGAAGTCCACTTCCTCTTGTTTCATGTTACAGGTATGGAGGACTTCCCTGAATTTTCAGTGTCACTAGGTTAAATGAAAGTACCACTAACTCAAAGCTACATTATATCACAGCACTTTACCATCCATTATTTCACAAGGAAAGTGAAAGACACTTCAAGTACTTTAATCAGTTCTAAGAACTGAAAGCACTGCCTTGGCCATCATCCCAACTCTCATTGTTAGCTCTGGACAATAATAACAATGCTCAAATTGCACTTAACCATGAGGCCTGAAAAATGCTTAAACGGGTAACTTAAAGCCTTTCAGCATGAACCATGCTTTACAAATACACTACTGACAACAATCATCTTGAACACTAGATGGCACCGACTTAATGGCAAAATCCATTCAGAAAATTATTTCCCTTTTCACTTAAAAAAGCTATGGCTAAGAAGTACCTTTGGTTGCCGGTACCACTTTCTACTATTCTGTTTTTTCTAGGTGTATTAGTTACCTGGGAAGAGGTCTGTACATCTCATAAATATCTCCCAGTAGATAAGGCCTAGGGCATACATATCCACTTGTTTCAAAGCAGACTCACAGTCCCTCAAGTTGACTGCTCCTTCAAGCACTTCTGGGGCCATATAGCGGATTGTACCAACCTGGAAAAACAGAAAATCAAAGTTTCAAATCAGGAAGTACTTTCCAAATCCTACTTATTATGAAAATTTTGGGGGTTCCTAATAGCCTACTTTGATATTTTCTACAGTTAAGAAAAATGCAGTTCTCATTAAGCAATGCCCTCAACTTCTAGACTCTTACCAGGATTCTAGTCATAAAAAAATCCCTCCCCTACTCTGCCACATTTTTGTATATACCAAAACAAAATAATTTTGTCCTTTATTCAATGTACATACATGTGATGTAAGAGAAATGTTTCTTTTTCCTGAAATTACTCTTTTAAACACCAAGGTATGTATCATAATGGAAGAGGCTGCTGATTAACAAGGAACTTGTTCTTTTTATTTCTGGACTCTAAGCAAGGCTCTTCCTTTACATATTCCATGGTTAAAGGTTATCAACAGCCTTGGAAGAAATGTATTAATTTCCCCTAAGAAATAAGAGTAAAGAAATCAATCATCAGTGCTTGTAGGACAGTATTTTGTCAGAGGACTATTCCATATCCCTAAATTTTAAGCAGTGGTTTCCCTGTTTCCCTTTTCAGTAAGGGCAGATCTAAAAAGAAGAACTAGAAGAATTAGATGTTATCAATGCAGCACTTGCTTTCTAAGGGAAAGTGATTAGCACTGCAAAACACATTCTTTGAATGAAATGTAAAGATTTTCCTCTAAAAGCAGAAAGACAGCAAATACACTGTGTGTATATATATAGTATATATATTAGGCACTTACACTCTTTTATCTGAAACAGACTTACTGTATTTCAGTAGCCTATATTCAGGTGTCAGTGTATTTATGGTTACACAAACAGAAAACAACAAAAATCACTCCCTGAATCACAGCATCATGAAAGAGAAAGCTTGAGAAATCAGTTTCTCTTTTCTGCCCAGAATCCATTCTAACCCACTCCTAGCAGGTATTTTCTCCATCTGCTCCTTAAATTCATAAAATGATGCAAGTTCTACATAGCCTTGCTAGGCAGTACATTCTAGACCTTGGCTGCCTTCTACAGATTAGAAAGGTTTCTTCGTAACTAAGTTTTCCTCCTACAGTGTAATCCAGTTACCTCTTGTCCTATCTGCACTCAATGCAAACGGTTTATTCCTTTCTCTTTGTAGCAGCTGTTTACATGTTTTAAGGTCTGTCTCAGGCTTTACTTCCCTAAACAACCCTCATTCTTTAATCTTCTCCCATAAGGTGCTCTTTCAAGTACTGCCTGTTATTTTGTCTCTGTTCTTTCTCAGCTGGGCCATGTCTTTCTACTTGCTCTCCCAGATGTATCCATTTAAAGTTCAGAAAACTGCAGATGACAGAGAAATGGTTGTACAATGCAGAATTCAGTCTGTTGCCATTTCAGAAAAATTAACACCAAAACCACCAAAGAATGTTTGGTCTTCCTTTAGTACTTGCAGCACAAGACTGGAGAGACCAGTACCACATCACAGCAAACAGTGTGGCAAGCAATCCTGCCTTGCATCTTCTCCTACCTCACACAGAAAACTTCAGTCTCCAGGGATGCAACTCAAAACCAAAACTAGTATTTTGAGTGTTTTGAGAATAAAACCAGATTTTTCCTATCAAGGCACCAGCCACTTCTCACCTATGCTGCAGCAATTCCCCCTTACAGGAACTGAATAACACACACAGAGGATCACAGGATATTAGGGGTTGGAAAGGAACCAAGGAGATCATCGAGTGCAACCCCCTGCCAGAGCAGGACAATACAATCTAACACAGATCACAGAGGAACACATCCAGACAGGCCTGGAAAGTCTCCAGAGAAGGAGAATCCACAACCTCCCTGGGAAGCCCGTTCCAGTGCTCTGTGACCCTTACAGTAAAGAAGTTCCCCCTCGTGTTGAGGCACAAGCTCCTTTGCTGCAACTTACACCCATTGCTCCTTGTCCTATCCCAGGGAGCAAGTGAGCAGGGCCTGTCCTCCCACTCCTGGCCAGCCCTCAGATACTTATAAACATTATCAAATCCCCTCAAAGTCTTCTTTCCTCCAGACTAAAGAGCCCCAGGTCCCTCAGCCTCTCCTCGTAAGCCATGCCCTCCAGTCCCCTAATCATCCTTGTAGCCCTCCACTGGACCCTCTCCAGCAGATCCCTATCCCTCTTAAACTGAACACAGTATTCAAGATGAGGTCTCACCAGGGCAGAGTAGAGGGGGAGAACCTCCCTTGGTCTGCTGGACACACTCTTCCTAATACACCCCAAGATCCCATTGGCCTTCCAGGCCACAAGAGCACATTGCTGTGCCATGGTTAACTTGTTATCCACCAGGACCCCCAGGTCCCTCTCCAGAGGTCTGATATCCAGCAGATCACCTCCCAGCCCATACTAGGGCATTGACCTTGTAAGAACAGAAACAGCTGCCTCTCAGGGTTACTTCCCTGCTTATTTGTTTTCCTTGACTGGTTTACCCTTCATTTGCACTTACCTCGCTAATAGCTGCATTATCTTCCTCACCTGGACGTACCAGTCTGTTTCCAGTTAACTTCATGGAGAGCCCAAAATCACTAATTACACATGTTCCATCATTCTTTACCAGTACATTGCGGCTGTTTAGGTCACGATGGGATATTGCAGGTTTGTAATGGTCTGTTTGGACATGTGGAAGTGCTTGTTACTATTTTAGAAGCTCTACTGTTTGGCAAAATGAAAGAACCTCACTGTGTTTGCTCAGCTATCACAGACAGAAAATCATCTTATTTTTCAGAAAGCTAACATTTTTGCTCCTAATGAGCTCCACAGTATCCTATCTACAGAACACTGACTGGTGTTCAGAGTTTCACTGAATCTAGACAACGTATTAGGCTACTGCTGTATACAGTTCTGTTTGCCAATAATCTTCTTTCCAAGTGATACTTCAGAATTATTTTGGCAGAGGAGACTCCATGTACTGCTAACGTACTGCTAACAGCCATTCTAAATGCCCTCTCTCATCTCCACACTCATGTGTCAAATACAGCACCAGTTGTTTCTGTTATGATTGGAATTAGTGCCTATTCTGAAGACATGTAGGTAATATTACTCCAGAGAGTCTGGACATAACTCATCCTGCAGGGAATTTAATCTTTTCTAAAGAACAGTCTCAGTTGTTCCTGCTTCATATGCAATTAATTCTGTTAATAAAGCAACCAGCACTACTGAACTGGTTTTATGGCAGAATTTATTCTACTCTACTTCCTACCATTGATAGCCCCAACCTATGTCTGTCTCTTCTTTATGATGAAAGGTTTACATGTTTTCTGCCTGATACAGGACACACCTGTCTGCACATTTCAAAATGATGAAGTTGATAGCTGCAGTTTCCTTGGCACACAGAAGTACTGATTTAGGCATTTTTAGCCTTGCATTTTTAACAGCATTTTCTTTGCCAGGGTTGATGATCAAAATTTGAGAGATATATATAGAGAGAGTTTGGAATTTTAATCAAAACATTATCACCTTTACAAAGAATTTGTGATACCATCCCTTTATTTACTGCCAAAAAGCTAATGCTTCAGTGGCAGGCCATATTCTGCAGCTTGATACATCACAGGTCTCAGAATATCTGCTTTATAACCATGCTACTTCAGCTGCTGAAATACTGGCTGAAGCATGCAAGCAGAGATCTAAAGATATAAATCACTGTGTTGTCACATCTGGTGCTCCAATAAAACATTCCAAGCCCAGCAGTGTCATTTGCAGATAGCAAAGACCAGACCCACACCTTTAGACAAAAATCAGGAGATATGATAAAATTACAACGGAGTTAGAAGATTAATTTGTGTATACAGTTCACAGACACTAAAAATTGCTTTGGTGATTTGTGTCTGAACTCTAAAAACAAATGGAACACCCCATCTGTTTGCTCTCTGCTAGACAGACATCTAGTGCTCCATGTCTTCTGTAATCTGTTGCCATGATACAGCACACTGCACAACTCTGCCTCCTCCTTCTGCCTTTTACTGAGGCTCTGCTGGCTCCTACTCCATGTTTTCATATAAGTGCTACAGATGCAGCCCACAGCACCGGACTGTTCCGAAGTCAAGAATATATTAGATGTTCCAAGCAATCTCTATTTGCATTCATAATTTCTTACTTCTTGCAGAGTCACATAGAAAATTGAAGGGCAGGAACCTACTATCTGATAGAAATAAGAGTATCTGGGCACCCTTCTCGGGCCTTACCTCCTCGAGGTAGCTCTGTGTGAAGGTACGCCAAGCCTCTAGTTATAGAGTGGGCCAAACGACAAGAGCTCACCCAATCACTCGTGTGAAGATTCAAATATTTGCACAAAGAACCCTACAAAAAAAACAGTAAGAAATACTGGATTAAAATCATTGTCCAGGTGAATAACACAAGATTTTTAGGACAGTCAGTTTTATTCTGTGGTCTCTGAAAGGTGGAACCCTGCAACTGCTTCTGTGTTTACTTAGACGTTCTAAAACGCAAGACTGGAGCAAAGTTTCACTGGTTTCTCAAGCTGCCATTCATCTTACTTGAAGAAGTGGAACAGAAAACTTATCTCAAAGCAACAGAGGTTAGGAATAACAACATTTATTGCAAAACAGAAGCAAAGCATGCACTTGATTTGTTTTGCTGAAAAAGTCTGGTTGTACAACAGGAAAATAGAAGTAACTGCAGACATAGCAGCCTGGGTTACCAAACAGGGATCTTTAAGCCATTAGCATTGACAGAAGAACACTCAACATTTCGAACCCACATCTCCCCTGCTATAATCGTTTATTTATCCAAACAAAAAATAAACCCAAAGGCAGTTCAGAATAGGAGTGAGCCCACACACACTGAAGAAACAGCAGAAAAAGAATGCCACGTTCCCCTTTTATAAGCTTCTAAGTGAAGTTTAATATAAATGACAAGCAGGAGTAGTTTTAGCCAAGATTTAGAGAGATATGTATTTGTCATTAAGATTATTCTTGTCAGAGCCAAGAGTGACATGTTAAATCTGGGGTATCTGTTCCAATTATCTTTAATCTGATGTTTTTGTCTGTGCAATCCTAAGATTATATTTGTGTTTTACAACAAAATTTATATTTCTGGTCCAAAAAGACATGAATGCCTGACTACTGGGGAAACAATTCCGTGACTATTAGGCATTTCCTACTACTTTGCAACTTACTGAGTGCATGCTGATTGATAAATACACATATCTGTCCTTTTACTACTTGCTCACCTGCTTTCTATGATCTGAAGGCATGTTTCAATGATAACATAATTTGACTCAAACCTATCAATCTTTCTTTCACTTAAGTAACATCAACAACAATTTTCTGTGCGAAAACATTCTGGTCTGTGCATTCCTCTTTGCAAGAAGGAAAGTATTTTAAGGAAGAATTGTTTTTTTGGATGGGGAGTATTTCATCTGCGCACCTTTTATGGGTTACTCCTTATTGAAATAAGATTTATGCCTCCATTTTGAACAGTGCAATTCCCTTTTAGCAGGGCTGCCACAACAGGCTTCCTTCCCTGCTCTTAGCTCCTCATATAGCAGAACATCTGCTCACTAAATTAAGGATCATACTGTGCATTAATTACACCTGCTGTGCACTTTTTCCAGTGACTTCCAAACCACCAGTGGATTGGTTTTAGACTAATTTTGTTGTTCTTAATACCATATTCAGAAAGAATCAGATGATATGATGTCATAATGCTCATCTACACATATACTAAGATTATGAACAGATCCTGTTTATTTAAGCAACAAGACAATTTTCAATCAAATTACATCTCAGATGAAAATTCTGTCATTCAAGAAACCAGTAAAACCAGATCACTTCTTAAGACAGTTATGCTGTGCCCTCCCAGGAGTACAATACTCAAATTTACTTAACTCACTTAGTTGAAAATAAGCCTACTTTGCCAGAGCAGGCCAGAGCTGATGTGCTTTGCCACTGTCCATCTGGTACAGGCATGACTGACATTTTTCTTTGGTCATTTATAGGCTCCAATTTCTTCTTGGATGCCCATCTCTAAGCTGACTTGATCAAGCATGTTCCAACTTAAATGTTTTGGTAAAGATACTCTCTACAAAATATTTGTGAAGTGCTGTGTAGTCTTAAATTTGCATATATACTGACATTTCTGTGCATTTAGCTTTCACAGAAGCACACACATAGAGCCTAAAACACCCTAAGACAGGCTGTCATTCCTGCTATTTAGTTCTGTATATTTTTGCTTCTTGAATAAGAAGCTTTTGTCTTACTATTCCCATAACAAATCAGGCTTCAGCCATCACCTTTACACACTGGAGGAACTACAATATGAGTTCACTTGAGACCAGAAAGACCATTAAAAAATATTTAACTGACCAATTAAAAGTTGTTTGCCATACATAAGCAAAAAAAACCCAAACCCCAAGATAAATTATGAAACTTTTTTTCCTTTTTATATATATATATAACCTCCATATGCATTATACTTTATGATTTATCATGAAAACAATTGATATTTATGCTGTGTATTTTTAAAACACTTTTGGTTTTATGCCTTTGTACACACACAAAGGATTAGAAACTCAAATAAATTAATCTTAGAGATGTAAACATTTGGTTGCCTAAGGAGATATGAAGATATGTTTCTGGAAGGTAAAGATACCTTCTTAAGACTTGTCCTACATCATCAATATATGGCACAGCAAAATAAATATGATATGCCACAGAATTTTTAAGGAAGATAACAATATAAGACGTCAACATGATTTATTATATCACAAACTCATTTGAAAATAAGATCTATTTCATTGTAAAAAATCTCCATTTGCAGCTATGGAGCGAGGTCATAATGTCTTAATAATAAAATATTTTAAACTTCTTAAGTAAAAACAACTCTTCAAAGTCTGTCCTTGAATATTGCTCTGCTCACTCAAAAACCTGCACCATAACCAAAAGCAAATACTGCAGCTAAGAATTCCTAAGACTGGTAGCACTAACTGGGAAATCTCAAAGGGTATTAGAGTAAGACATACTAAAATTGTAATTTATAATTTTCATTTCATTAAGGGAGATTGTAGCCAGGTGGGGGTTGGCCTCTTCTCCCAGGCAACCAGCAATAGAACAAGGGGACACAGTCTCAAGTTGTGCCAGGGGAAGTATAGGCTGGATGTTAGGAGCGAGTTCTTCACAGAGATTGGCATTGGAATGGGCTGCCCAGGGAGGTGGTGGAGGCACTGTCCCTGGAGGTCTTCAAGAAAAGACTGAATGAGGCATTTAGTGCCATGGTCTAGTTGACTGAATAGGGCTGGGGGATAGGTTGGACTGGATGATCTTGAAGGTCTCTTCCAACCTGACTGATTCTATGATTCTATGATTTATATGGATGATCTTTACATTACTGTGAAGAAGCAGCAATGAAAATCACTGACAAATACTTAAGTACACCATTTCTATGTGGCTATTCTTAGAAATCTACATCAATCTGATTAATTTCTTGGAAAGACTTACATTGGGGTAATATTCCATCACCAATAAATATTCCATGCGGCCATCTGCAGTGAACCTCTCATCTCCCACAATGAAGCGGGCAATGTTGTCATGCTCCATCAGTGGAATCCTGTAAATGTTCCTCTCGTTGACAAAGTTCTGACGGTTAGCAAAAGAAAATACTTTCACAGCCACTGGGCGCTCATCTAGGGAGCCTTTATACACTGCTCCGTATCTTCCCCGACCAATCAGCTGCGAAAGAAGTGCAAATAATTAGGGTCACAAAAGAATAAATGAAGACAAAATCCAAGTTTTCACTCTACAAAGCTTGTACACCAACTTCTATTCTATGCACTATAAAAAATAGTGAACATTTCGTGTTGAAAACTGCAATTGGGATGCTGACATAAAAGCTGTTTTGGAGCTGGAAACCTCACCATAGGCCAGTTTAGATCTCACTAAATTGATCTGTAGTCTGAATACCCAGCAAATAAATGATAAATAATCTATTCAACACTTTTATATATGGAATCAATACAACCTAAGTGTCTCTTGCTACTAATTCTTTTATTAAACTACACCCTACTCCTAAACTTCTACAGATTTTATGTGATCAATTTCAATTATCTCAGAGATCACAGGCACTAAGTTAAACATTTTACGTTTAGGGCAGCTTTATAAGCTGTACCTTTTAGCTTAGCAGTAACAATGTATGCATTCATATTGCAAAATAAATATCAAAGCAGCTCAACCTTACCACCTCTAAATCTTTATTCTAGCCCCCACTATGCTAGATGGTCTTCACAAAACAGCTTTCCCTATTTCCATGGCAACTGAAGAATGATGAGATCTCTGCTCTAAACCAAAACACTAAGCCGCCTTCGGGAAGGGTCCTGGTTTCTAAAGCTCAGAAAATTCTAACTACATAATAATTTTTTAATTCCTATAAGGAAGACCAAGACATGAAGCTGTAAGGGTTGAATGGACCAGTATACTTTTACTTTCTGAATACTTAGAAGTGCATGAGGGACAGAAAGCAGAAGGCATTACAGAAGTAATGCTTCTCAAGAACATAAAATTGTCTAGCAGCAAAGTTTCTAACAATACAGTATCCTTCAACAGAAGACAGATTTGCTGTTTCTCAGTTCTTCCATGGATTGCAGTGTCATTGAGTCACTTCAAGGTACAAATCTGGAAGGTATTCTGCCCACAGAGATGTGAAAAGGCATGTACAGGTTTAAGAATAAGCTGGGGACAGAGTCTCAAGTTGTGCCAGGGGAAGTATAGGCTGGATGTTAGGAGGAAGTTCTTCCCAGAGAGAGTGATTGGCATTGGAATGGGCTGCCCAGGGAGGTGGTGGAGTCACCATCCCTGGAAGTGTTCAAGAAAAGACTGGATGAGACACTTGCTACCCTGGTCTAGTTAACTGGATAGGGCTGGGTGCTAGGTTGGACTGGATGATCTTGGAGGCCTCTTCCAACCTGGTTGATTCTATGATTCTATGAGAGGGAGGAGGTAGCTCCCCAGAATTTAATAAAGAGGAAGAAGACACCATAGCAGATCTTTCCACCCAAAAAGTGCCTGTTTTTTTCCAAGTCTGCAGATCAATATGACTAATTTCATCTGGGGCTTTGCACACTTCTGCAATATGTATCCTCATAGTCTTGTAAACTCTGTGTGAAGTATTTTTGTGTTGGCAGAAGGAACCCAGACTTCCTTGCTGATTAGTCTGCTGTCACCAGTAGCCCAGACTACATGGCATGTCTGCAGTCTGCATCTCTAGATGTGATTTCTAATGGGCAAACCAAAGAAAAGCACCAACACTCTGAATCTGAGTCATTCTACTGATTTATTTTCAGCCAAAAGGTTTTCAAAATTCCAAAAGTTCCATCAAGCCTACCAACTGAAAACATAACATTTTTGCAATTTTCTGATGGTATATCTAATACTAAGCTGAGCAGAAAGTTCTGGTTGGCCTCAAGTTGCCATGGAGATAGAGTACCCCACTGTGAAGAACGGCTATACATAAATGCACTACTACTAAAATACACTGCCCTATCTGCAGTAAATTCTGTATTTCAGTAATGCACATTTCAGTTTCTCCCATTAACTCCCAGTGTTTAGTGTTTTCTTCTCAAGGCAGAACATATTCTAGCTAATACCAACAATATTACTAACCAAACCAGACAAAAATATAACAGCAATAGCCTTTTTTCCTTTTAATTTCTTCTTTAAACTGTGACTTAAAAAAACTTAGAGAGGCTGTCTTATATTTATTTCTGTAACTGTAGTTGGGAAGTGACAGAACCACATTACACTGAATAAAAATGAAGATAAGAATCCAAGCTGAACATTTACCTCCAACAACTTTAGATTATCCAGATCCAAAGAGGGCTCTGATGCTGCTGCCTCCATCATGTTCATACTGTGCAAACCTTGTTTACGGTCTCCTGTGGGAGGAGGTAGGGAGGGAATCAGACAGTATCCTTTTTATACCAGTTACAAGTGAAAACAATAGACTTTACCTGGGCAGAAATACATACTGTAGGCAAGGACATCAGTAAAAATGAATTCTGTAAAATCTTCTTAGAGTCAGAAAATAAATAAATCAGCAGTGAAGGTGCCCATGTTTATGAACAAGGTTATCCACTACACAACCATTTTGATAACTAAATGTCACTGTCAATAACTATAAACAATATTCACAACCTCACTTAAACTGTGCTGAGCAGAGGATTTTTTTTTCAAAGAAAAATGGGTCCCAAATGACAGCTTGGAGAAATCATAAAATTCTCTGGACTGCTGTGAAAGGGATATGACTATAAAGTGTCAGAGAGAAGAAAAAGGAGCATTATGTACAAACATATGAAAGGCACTGTTGAGAACATAAGACATGAGTATAACTGAGAAAGGTCAAAGGAGCAATCAGAAAAAAACCCAAAGGATCACCAAACTCTACCTGCAAGCATCCTGTATCCGAAGTACAGAGCAGCAATCAGAACAGCCAGAACAGACACTGATGCCAGGGCAATAACTATTGTCTCATCTCGATGAAAAGAATGAGAAGAATCTGAGAAAAAGACAAGATGAAGACCCTTTAATTGCAATTTGGAAAGAATCAGCACTATGAAACAAGCAATTGTTATTGCAACAATGAGGAAAAGAAATTGTGTTCTGGATTGCAAGGCACTGCACTAAACTAAAAATCTAGGAATGGCAAAAAAACTGAGCAGCTCAAATACAGTCGAGTGCACATTCTTTTCCCAGTCATCCCTTGCACCACAGAGAAAGGCACCAAGGGCAAAAAGTGAATCTTCTTTCTGGCTGGCAAAGTTCAGTCCAGCCATACAGGGCCAGACTGATGCAGTCCTGCTCTACCATCTGTGCCTTAGTACAGGTCTCTGGTATGAATCTGGTTTGTAATCTTTGCAAGTTTGTTGTTGGGTTTTTTTTTTCCCCCCAGAGTGAAAATCTAAAAAAAGTTTGCCAATAATGCTGTCAATGTGCTGAGTACTGAATGTTTTGTGTTAGGAATCTACAAGATGCATCAGATACAAGTCCACATTCTTGTATTTCAAAGTACTTTGGGGTTTTGATTTGCTTTGTGTAAGCACTCAGATAATTTGTAGCTATTTCTCGCTCCTTAATTCACAAAAAGTCGAAGACATCTCCACAGACCTCAGCAGAATATCAGAAAACCTGAGACAACAATTAAAAGACTGAACAAACCCAAATACAACTATTTGTATTGAGACATTTTTGTTAAGATGTAAATATCTTACTCTTTTTCCCCTCCGGATGGGGGAAAAAAGGAAAAAAATTGTTAGTGTCTTGAATGTTTAGCTTAACGCTTCTCCATGTTAGAAGCCAGTCTTGCTTCTTGCAGGCATGTAAAAATTCAGCCACTTTAATATCACAGTGTGTTACTGCAGATCCTCTGATGTCAGAATCACTGGAATGTGGCACTACAAGACCTCATTTACTTTGGCTTCAAAACCAAGTTGGGGAACTATGTTTAAACTTGCCTTATATATTACTGAAAGTACTACTTAGAAGACTGTAATAAGACCTAACTATGCAAAACCCACATAACATAAAATACACACAAGGCTTAAACTTTGGGTAAAATTTTAGGTGAGTCTGAATTACATTTTATTCCAGCCTACACTATCTGAATAAACTGACAAATTCACTTGAAATTAATTAAAAAGAAATAAAACACGATGCACTTGTTCCAGTTCCCAGTGTGGATAGACAAAGAAGAGCCTGGTAAGAAGTCAAAGCGATTTTAAAGGACAACGGCTTCCATTTTAACATAACCATAATGGTAAGAGGACATAACAAAAAGTTATTAAAACAAAGTATCAGTTTCAGCAGGAACAGAAGTATGTGAGAAATCACCCACCAAAAAAAAACAGCATACAGCACATAAAGCTGTTCAGCAAGAGCTTGTGATAATCACAGTAACATCAAATGTATTTTTTTCCATGAAAAACACAACAAAACACCACTTCTGGGGTTCAGAAGAAGAGTTACACTAAGAAAATAAGCTGTTGCCACACACTGTGAAGTAAGAGTTGTGACCTCCAGTGCGAGGACATTAAAAGATACACAGCACAGTTCTCATCTGAGTTACTCAAAATGTATACACACATGTACTTTATAGAATACATCAGAAAGGAAACTGAATTCATGCAAAACTAATGAAACAGTACACAATGTAAAAAGCTGAATTATTGCTGGGAGGGAAATCACCTTTTTGACTTTCAAATGTTTGTGAATGGAATTTACATTTTATTGGCTCATCTTGTAGAATATATGTATCCAGTGTGTGGGGTTTGCATCAGTTGAAGGTAGTGCTTAGCAGGTACTGTGGGGGTTGAGGGGTTGAACTTCTTGCTATAATCATAGTTGTATTTGCTTTGAACACTCAACTAGGCTGCAACCATTTACAACCTTTCCATTGCTAAATACACAGTAATTGCTTGTCAAATGGCTGTGTAGCGCCTAAGTTTAATTGCTCCACTTTAGTTCTTCTTACACTCAAACAGTTAACAACGAGTCTCCATCATGAGGGCCCTCCTCTACACTGGAAAAAGATTTCCCTGTTCTCTCCACTCATAGCATGGCCCAGGGCAAGGGTTATTTAGCAGCTCTGGCTGTACTGGCACACTTGCTCTTTCTCCTCTTAGAAGCTTCTGAATGGTGGCATTATGCAGGCTGGAGAGTACTAGAAAATCTCCAATATCCACATTTTGTGCTGATCAGCAGTAGAAAAACACGCAAAGAAGGATCATTGCTTTCTGGGGGCTTTTTCTCTCTAGTAGATAGCCATGCAGCCTGCAAGGTAACCTCAGCTTCCTTGGAATGTTTGTTGTTTGGGGATTTTTTGTGTTTTAAGTAGAGCTGTTTCTTAACAAATCTTAGATTGGTTTATCTTAAATCAATTTTTAATTCTTACAAACATTTTAAGAAAAAGCTGTCTACATTCCAACAGCCAAATCCAAATGAGTCCCACAATGTGAGATACTATTCTCAGGTTGTTAAGCAACATTTGTAAATTTAAGAATAAATAGCAATTTCTCAATAAGGGTAACTGAACATCTCAGTTGAGTAGTAGGGTGCAGCTCAACACAGTATGAGTAAAAGGCTGAATTGCCATGGGACATTCATTTCCCAGACAGGATAATTTAACTATCTTTTCCTTGTAAATCTACATAAAAAAGAACGGCATAAACCCACAAACAAACAAACAAACCTCCACAAAGGTTATTACTTCTACCTGTCCTTTAACTGCTTTGTATGATTAACGACTTCTGATGTTGTCAGATTATCAATCTTTCTTAAGTAGAATGAAAAGTATATGTCGCTCACCAACCCGGTTTTAAAACCTTCCAAAGCTTAACACTACTCTCAATAACTAACTCATTCTTTCAATCCATCTCTTTCTTTGGGCATATTTCATCTTTAGCTTTTTACATCAGCTGCTGACTTGCCTTTAAATGCCCAGATGAGAAACACTAGCAGAGCCAAAACCAGAAAGGACCTCTCAAAGCATCTGCAGGAATTCACATTTCTTCTTTTTATTTACTTCTAAGTAAAATAATAGAGATTTCATATGTATGTATGCACATGAGCCATATTTCTCTTGGTTATTATTAGGAGATGCATTTTACCTAACTCACCAAAAGGCTTATCAGTGTGAGTCAATAAATAAAATAATTACTGACCTTTAAGCAAGGCACTTGAAAATGAAGAATGTAAAATACACACATATACAAATTTCTTTGCTAGTTTTCTTTCATGAACTTAGAGATGCCTGAAACAACCATGACTCCTGAAGATTAGGACATTCAATATTAAGTTTATTTGATATTACATTTCCTATTGGTAGCTGCAGATGCATCACAGAGCACAAACAACATTTTCTGAAGTAAGACTCTGTTGGTCTAAACCTGTTAACAACTCTATTCCCAAATCAGTGGACTCTGCTTTTGAAGTATATTTACCATGACAAGACATCTGCCCAAGAGCTTCAGTATTTTTTGGTCATGTCATAGTACAAACTGACTTTGAACACGCTTAGCTGCTATTTAACAATCTCATTTGAGTTTCTCAGACAAATGTTCATATTTGTGTATCACATTAGTGACAAATACAAACTGAACAAACCCCATACTGTCCCATAGTGGCTTCAAATTTCAGACCAGTAACACTGGTACCTCAGGACTATACACTAATAAAGGTATAGCACTGAACAAAGCAATAGCATATGACAAGCAGAATTAGTGGTCAAGGAGCTGATCACTGAACCAGTAGTAGTATACGGAAGATAACCATCAAACCTTCCTTGGGTTTACACTATGGTAACTGAAAGCAGAGGTTAGCACAGTTGCTTGTTTCACTGCTATTTGGATGTGAGGTTTTTATTTCCAACTTCCACTTAGGCTCCCCCCTCTGAAACAAAATCTGCCAAAACTAAGAGAGAAATCAACAGAAACTTTTATAAGGCCCAAAACACCTTAAGACCCAACTTCTTATCCCATATGGATGGGAAAAAGAGAGCACCACTCACAAGACTACCAGTACTTCAAGCAACAGTATGAAGATGCCATGTAGAAGAAACCCAGCACAAACACACTTTTATCTTGAAACACTTCTGCCAGTAATTTGGAACTAGTCAAGCTTTTTCAGAAGTCTACTCATTCCATCATAAAGAAATATCACAGCAAGTAGTATACAAGTTGTCAGGGGATTTTAGTGAGAAAAAGAAACAAAGCATGATGCATTAAAGCTAACAACCTGCTTCTGGCTGAGAAGCAGCTGGTAATCAGTCACAGCTCTCAGAAGCATCCTGACCCCGTAGTCAATAAAAATCTTAGGTTTGAGTTTGAAAGATCCAAGTACAACACTACCTGTGTAGGGAGAGAACTTCGTCAAAGGTGCACACAAAGCAAACTGTGAAGGGCAACTAGTAAAAGAGAGCCATTTGGCTGAACCCACCCCTGCACTTTGGATAGTGCCTGCAGGCACCTCTCCCACATTAGGGATTCATCTCTTCTCTTAGGCATCACTGCCGTAATAGCTTCCAAACATTTATACAGTATCTTTGGTAAATGCTTTTTTTCTTTAATAATCTTCCATTTTCCCACACATGGAGGTTGTCTAACGCTGCCTTCCTAACTTTCCTCAGGAATGACACAGAGTGAAAAATGTTGACAGTGATAATGGCATTAGGGGGAATAATATTTTTCTTTCAAATTAATTCTTCCACCATAAACTTGCAATATTAATTAATGCAGAAGTATCCCAATTTGTGTCTATGCTTGAAAAGAAAAAAAAACCAAAATAACTTTATCTGTAATCTAAGTTTCAAAAATGAAAGCCTCTCTTCTATGCTCCCTGTTTCCATATTTCTAGCATTTATGCTTTTAGCAAACAACATTTTAAGATATCAGAGAAAACTGAGACAAACTCAGGAAAAAATGGCCAATGGCAAAGGAATCTGTAAACATACAGAACTCTCTGTGGGAGCCAGAAAGAGGATGCTTGATTGCTCTATCTTCTTTCCCATCAGCAAATACTGCAAAACCTACAGACAACTACCCCCCCATCCTACATCAATTTCCACCAGATCTCTACATGGTTATTAAAGCTTTTCACTCCATTCTTAGAAATGTCTACTCCTCATGTAAATTACTCACAGCTGTGTATCTGTTACCCAGTAGTAAATAATGCTAGAAAGTATGTGTGTATTTAAGTTTAGATAAGCATTGCACACAAACATTCTAGAGAAACATACTACTATTCTATGTAACAAAAATTTTTAAAAGCACCTATATTCTCACTGAATTTTAGTATCAATATATCAGAAGCCACGTGGCCTTACAGCTGAAAGGTGCCAATATATTAATATTTTCATTGCCATATCACTAAGTAATGTTAGTTTACAACAGTCAAGAAAACACCATCCTTTAACCTTCACAGGACAATCGTAACATCACAGTATCACAGTATCACACAGTATCATCAGGGTTGGAAGAGACCTCACAGATCATCAAGTCCAACCCTTTACCACAGAGCTCAAGGCTAGACCATGGCACCAAGTGCCACATCCAATCTTGCCTTGAACAGCTCCAGGGACGGCGACTCCACCACCTCCCCGGGCAGCCCATTCCAGTGTCCAATGACTCTCTCAGTGAAGAACTTTCTCCTCACCTCCAGCCTAAATCTCCCCTGGTGCAGCCTGAGGCTGTGTCCTCTCGTTCTGGTGCTGGCCACCTGAGAGAAGAGAGCAACCTCCTCCTGGCCACAACCACCCCTCAGGTAGTTGTAGACAGCAATAAGGTCACCCCGAGCCTCCTCTTCTCCAGGCTAAACAATCCCAGCTCCCTCAGCCTCTCCTCGTAGGGCTGTGCTCAAGGCCTCTCCCCAGCCTCGTCACCCTTCTCTGGACACGCTCAAGCATCTCAATGTCCCTCCTAAACTGGGGGGCCCAGAACTGAACACAGTACTCAAGGTGTGGTCTAACCAGTGCAGAGTACAGGGGCAGAATGACCTCCCTGCTCCTGCTGGCCACACCATTCCTGATGCAGGCCAGGATGCCACTGGCTCTCTTGGCCACCTGGGCACACTGCTGGCTCATGTTCAGGCGGGCATCAATCAGTACCCCCAGATCCCTCTCTGTTTGGCTGCTCTTCAGCCACTCTGACCCCAGCTTGTATCTCTGCATGGGGCTGTTGAACATCTGATTCTTCAAAACAACTACAGCTGTATGGACTCTGATCAAAGTAAAATTACACAGAAACTCAAAGATCTGCCCATACAGATGACTTTAAAATAGGCAGAGTCTTCATGCCATCCTACAGCTATTTCTTTGATGTGATAGATTCAATACGTTCATTGTCAATCTGTTGCACAAGTCGCTTTTCCATTAAGAAATCTTAATGATATGGAAGATGAGAACAGAAGCATGAGGATGAGAACAGAAGCACGAGGGAAACCTCATGGTTCAGTCACCAACGCCCTACAAGATGAAGGCTGAGGCATGGGGGCAATATGGCTTTCAGCAGCAGATGACTGCAAACGTGCTCTGCAGATTGCAAGAGAGATTTTTCAAGTACAATTAATTTTACTTGCTTTCAAAGTTGGATTTCTTTCTGTAGCAGCCCCGAACCACTTTCATGACAGCAATAAAATCTCAGTCCTTTTAAAAAACTTAAAATTAGCAATCTTTTCCAAGGGCCCACAAGTCTCAATCACAATCTGGTTATCTATTCCAGCCACATATATCTTCTATCAAACATGGTCTAGGAATCTTCCATAAAGTGTAAAATAAGCCTTCATCCCTTAGGGCATTCTAACAGCACATTCCAAACAAACCAAAACACTTCACCAGGTCTTTTTTCTTCTCTTTCCCAGACAGTAATCAAAATCTCTTTCCAACTGATTACTACCTCATTCCTGATCCAGTATCCTGCAGCAACAGAGTTTAATCTTCACCAGGACAGAGCAAATTACAAGAAAGCATCCAATACAAAGACTAAAACTATTATAAGCAAATCTTAAATTGATTAATTGCAGGGAAAAACACATTAAAGGAAAAATAAGAGATTAAAGAAGTGTGTTAATAGGCATTTAGATACCATGATCATAGATCAGATTTTCATATACAGCAAACAAGAATCCCAATCACACAGCCTTCTACACCAGTTTAAATGCATTTAAACCCACCTTTTCAGTAAAGATGGAAGTACAAGGTTGGAATACCTTAAAATTATATTCTCTAGACCTTTCCAGTGAACTTGCCATTGGATTGGGCTGCCCAGGGTGGCCCAGGTGGAGGCACCGTCCCTGGAGGTGTTCAAGAAAAGACTGGATGAGGCACTTAGTGCCATGGTCTAGTTGACTGGATAGGGCTGGGGGATAGGTTGGACTGGATGATCTTGGAGGTCTCTTCCAACCTGGTTGATTCTATTCTATTCTAACTCTAGCAGGAACTATTTCAGTTTTCCATTAAACCTATGCAGAGCTGAGAATGATGAAAGGAGAAAAACAGCATTTCCTGAACAACTTTCGCCATTCACACAAGAGTTGTAGGTGCATGTTTTAAAACAATTGCTAACCTAACCCTGATTTATGAGCTTGTACATTTGAAGTAAGGCTGCATCCTTACTAATGAAATTAAAATTCATGTTTGAATTTTGTAGTAAGATAGTATAAAGTGTAAAAAGTCTGATACCTTCCAGTATGACCACCTTCAATACTTAAATCAAAGTTAAGGAATATTGTTTCATATAGAACTTTTAGAGACACTTAAATGCACAATAAAGTTATTAAGAGAACTTCTGCTAAAGAAGACTGAGTACTTGTTACTCATGCAGATGAAAAACACAATGGGAATTGTATTTTTTGTAGGAGAGGGTGCAACTTTCTTTAACAAAATAATCCTGCCAACAAGTAACCCTAAAGCAAATTTCTTTCATAACTGAAAATGGATGTTTTCCCTGGACTTAAGAGCAAAACCCTAGCTTCTAGTCTGCTGGTTTAGATGAATCAGAAAATTTGCACTTAGTTCCAGTCATTCCATTATTTGAAGGAAAGATTTAAACAGTCACCAGTATGTTTCCACTTTGCACTTATCATCACATTTAATCCATTTTAACTTTTAACATAAAATCTTCTATACTTATTGTCATTAAGTGTCTTTTAAGAGATCATTTCTAAGGTTTTTCTCATCAGAAGAGATTAAATGTTATTTCATTTTTCATATAATCACATGGCTGTATGGAACCTGGGCTGCAAGAAAGCACCAGACTAATGCAGTAACATCATAACCTGCCAAAGATGCATCACAGATCCCATCCTCCTCCTCAAAAAACACTTAAAATATTCTCCAGCTTGGGCTGTAAAAGTTATTTTCCAAAACACGCTCCAGAAGAGTCCTGCTACAGCTAGAAGTGAGGCAGAGTTTCAGCAGAAAGATGCCTCTTTAAAAACCTGCTGTCAGAAAACACCGTTTGGATTTGAGCTTTCTGCACTTTTTCTTGAAGAGGAGGGCTCCAGTCACGGCCCCCATGGCCAAGTTGGTCTAATGGGTGGAATCCCTTCTGGTGCCTCTGCCCTCTGCTGGGGCACTGGCTGCCACCAAACACCTAATCAAGAACCAGCCAGTGGGTATTACATTTGGGGTTTTTTTGTTTGTGATGAAAGCAGAAGGCAGCACTAATACACGAAACTTCCAAAATTAATCATGTGTGGTGATTTATTTGGCAGAGAAGTGGATTATGCAATCCCTAACAGCTCTCTCCTTGATTACTTGATCCAGAGAGGTAAACTGGCAGCCTGTCACTTTCACAAAAAAGGAATTCCTGAGCTGAAAAAAACCCAACAGCTTCTCTTTCTAGCTTTTCTACTGTGAGTTTGGGCATCTTCAGGGTAAATTCTAGCTCTACTGAATAGACCCCTAGAGTCATGATGGAACACAAACCCTATGAGGAGAGGCTGAGGGAGCTGGGGTTGTTTAGCCTAGAGAAGAGGAGGCTCAGGGGTGACTTCATTGCTGTCTACAACTACCTGAAGGGACACTGTAGCCAGGTGGGGGTTGGCCTCTTCTCCCAGGCAACCAGCAATAGAACAAGGGGACACAGTCTCAAGTTGTGCTGGGGAAATGATAGGCTGGATGTTAGGAGGAAGTTCTTCACAGAGAGAGTGATTGGCATTGGAATGGGCTGCCCAGGGAGGTGGTGGAGGCACCGTCCCTGGAGGTCTTCAAGAAGAAACTGGATGAGGCACTTAGTGCCATGATCTAGTAGACTGGCTAGGGCTGGCGGATGGGTTGGACTGGATGATCTTGGAGGTCTCTTCCAACCTGGTTGATTCTATGATGTATGTAAAATGAATAGCAATTCAAAACCCCCAGAATTGTATAATCTTTCTGAAGATCCCCACAATACTTGGTTACTACAGAGATAACAGGCAAACTATCTATAGGTCAACTGCACTGGAGTACACTTCAACCTTACTTTCAAGCTCAATGCAAAGCAAACTTGGGCACTTAAGTACATATTGAATCATAGAATCATAGAATCAACCAGGTTGGAAGAGACTTCCAAGATCATCCAGTCCAACCTATCACCCTGCCCTAGCCAATCAACTAGACCATGGCACTAAGTGCCTCATCCAGTCTTTTCTTGAAGACCCCCAGGGACGGTACCACCACCACCTCCCTGGGCAGCCCATTCCAATGGGAATATCTTCTATATTGAAGTAAGAGTCAGAAAAACTTTAAAAAAAAAAAAAAAAAGACAAAAAAGGAGTACATTATCCTCTTCTTTTGATCTTGCACCAACAGGACTTTCTCCTCACCACACCAAAAGGTTAGCACCAGCTTTAACACAACAGCAGTCTCCCAGCCTCTGTAAAAACACTGGGTGAAAAAGTGCATGTGTTGCAATGGAAAAGAATAAATACTTCAGAAAGTCTCTTTAAAGCTATTTTAAGTTATTTTAAAATGAACGGGCTCAACTATTTCATGTTTGCAATCATCCCAGACACTAAAAGTGGATCCCTAAAGGCATCAAAACACTAAAACACCTATTTGTACGCGGGTGAGCAAACAAACCAACCCCTCCAGATCTTCCCCAAAAGGCAGCTCTGCAGCCCGTGCCTGCATTTCCCTGCCTTCCCGAGCTCCCACGCCGAGCAATGCCATGCTGCACTCGCTCCTATACAGCCCCGTCCCACGCTCGCCAGCAACCCGCAGTGTGGCGGCGAAGCCAAGCCCCAGCAGCGCAGGGCGCCCGGGCCTGCCCCAGCAGGCGCCCGCGGGGTGCGCCCGGCAGCAGCGGCGGCTGCCTGCGCCTGGGCACGGAGACAGCAGCCCCGCAGAGGCCAACGGCGCTGCTCCCGCCTGCAGCATGCCGCGCCGGGAGGCACACGGGGATCCAGTGTGCTCTCAACAAAGCTGCACACCCCTGACTGAGGTTCAGGAGTGTTTTTTTCCTTTCCACCTCAGCAGTGAAAAATGAAAGACTGTAATGGACCCGACTGTATGGGGTGGGGGGGGTGTCACTCCACACAATTTCCCTATCCACGCCACAAAATCTGAATTACAGTGCAGTTTTGGGCAACTCACCTTCTCAAGGAAAAACCCACGATCAACACAGACAGGGCGAATGAATTCTGACAAAACCTTTTTTCTTTACACTTCTGGTTTATGTCCTATTACTTCAGAATTCATGTCCTAAATCAGCTTAATACTGTAATCCACAGCTGTAATCCTTGAGCACAGCAAATACCTTATTACTAAAACTTAGCCCTTCCTACTTGAATTCAAGAACATTCTTCTATACTTCGAGTACAACTCAGTATATTCTATGTTCCCGTACATAAAATCTGAAGGCATGTACTACAGAGATACAAGTTAAACCTGTCTGACACTTCAGAAACGTTCGTGTCTTTTAAGAGATTGTGTCTGTCTGGCCAAGGCCAATTCAAGTAACACCCATGGTATTCCAAAAGGTATGCATCTGCTCCAGCTCTTACTATCATTGTCCCTCTAAACAAAGTCTAACACGAAAGCACACATCCTATTTTCACAGTAATCCCCCCTCATCCTCTCCTGCTTTTCCCAGCTGTCTTCTCTACACAGCCATATAATTTCTAATTTTCAACATCCTTTTAGAATTAAAAAAAAATATTTTAAGTCCTTTACAACTTTAAGATAAGAATAATCATGGTTTCCCATCCTCTAACACAGCACTGGTTGGTCTTACCAGGAATTTCCCAGATTAAATCACTGTTAGTATGAACTGGGTGACAACACAGAAAGCATGGGCCAGCCAAAAAAAACTCTTATCTTACTCCAGGTTCCCTGAGAAACACAGTGAACAATACCTTCCCTTCTCTTCCTTCAGACCTTAGGTATTCTCATTCAGCCAGCACCAGCATCTCTTTCTCCCACTCCCCCTTCTTGTTCAGCTCCCATACAGCACAGTGCCATCACGGAAGACACTCTTCTTCCTCTGCTGCAACCCACTGTGTCCATGCCAGCAAATGGAGGAAGCCAACAGTGCAGCTGAAAACTGTCTTGGTTCCTGCTGAAAGCTGTCCCTGCTCATCAGCTAAGAGACTTTAGCAAGGGCTATTTTTCTCTATCTCCACCCTTGTTTAAAAGGAGATTCAGCAGGCTTCTGGGCAGGAAGAACCTCCTTCTCAATTTACTTCACAGAGCTATTTAGGGACACACTTAAGCAGAAGGAAATAGAGGACAGAGAAGGCTGAGGAAATCTGACAAACCCAACAGAGAGTCAGGAGCAGACAGGAGGCACAGTGAGCACTCAGTGAGATGGAAGCGGAAACAGTGAGAATAGCCTGGTTGATGAGAAAGACTTTGATCTCAGGAGGACCATAGCAAGATCAACTGTCTCCACTGACGTGCAGCTTCTGTTTCTGAGGCATCAGCTGGAGTCACCTTCTCCAAACACAAAACTGCATCTTGTATGAGGACACACAAGTTCACGTGTTAGACATGTGCAAATGCTTTTTTATCCTCCGTAAAAGAACAATTATTAAGAGCTTCAAAGCAAAGAGAAACTCAGGTTCTGTTTCTGGCTCTGGTATCAATAGCCTGACCTTAGGTAAGTTGCTTTGTTTCTCTGTGCTTTATGTTAGCAGTTATATAATGGGAAAAACAGCACCTTCCCTGACTTCAAAGGTTATTCTGATTATTTTAAAATAGCATGAAGATGAAAAAAGCAAGAATGATAACTAGCAATCCTTAGTTTGCACTTATGCAAAATCCTTCTACAGATCTAAGTACTTGATTTCAGATAAAATACAGACATCGTTTGATGTTCGTTTCTCACAGCACAAGCTCAAGCATCCCCTGCCTCCTACTCCCAGGTGCTGTTCCAGCCCAGCAGTGCCCTGACAGCTGTACTGTACAACTGTGGTTATGCTGAACAGGGAACTGAGTATGAAAGCCAATGAGAGAGACCACGGGAGGGAAAGAAGGATGATATCTAAGGCACCACTCTGCCAAAACATACATCAATCAAGTATGGAGGCTGGTATCAAAGCTATCAATTTGTGTTACACTGTGGGTATACGAGAATTACAGCTGACTGCACCTGTAGAACACGTTCTGTCTGCCCCACAGTTAAAAACTTGTTTCTAATCAGGATTAAATATTTCAACACAAATCTGAATAGATTACAGGGAGACATTCCATAATCCCTTGGAACTGATTTCTAACGATGTTAGAACCTGCACAGTCGCTGGATTAATTTCACAGACTGAGTAAAATTTTTACATATTGAATGATACCACTTCTGTAACTGTTCTACTTTTAACCTATTTTTAATGTAATCAAAACCTTTCTTAAACCAGTCCCTGAAGTTATCACAGCCCTAGCTATGATAACTAGCTTCAGCTGTATTAACTAGCTTCAGCTAGTTTAATGACACTCTGCAACTAAACTGCAAGACTGAGATGCCTTCACAAAACACTTATTTAAACAAATATGGAAATTAGAATGGGGAAAGCAGCCTTTAAAAAAATGAATACAAAGAAGTCTTCTGTCAATCTGATTTACTCAAATCCTGAACATACCATGAAATCCTGTTAAATGAATGGCAAAAATCTCAAGTCTCATTAAACAAACAATAGGGTTTTTTGTGAAACAACAGAATAAAGTTAAGCTGGAGCCTGCTTTCTGACAGGTGTTCCTGATTTAATGGATCACAGAACAGAACCAGTCACAGCCAAGGTTTTCAAATGACTCTTCTGGTTCCCAACTGGGCACCATCAGAACATTTATAGTTTTCATTGAAGACACTGTGAAGCTTGCCCACTTTTAATGCACACTTGTTCGGTCATCCAAAATTTAAGATATTCTTCATCATCAGTATTCTGATTTATTTTTTACCCATTAGTCTCATGCTACTCTTACAAGAAATCAGACTTAGGAATATGCAACCCTTTAAGCTCCATTAAAGTGAAAATACATAACCAGGACACAAATAAGGCTTTATGATTGCCAATTGAATAGGAAGACTTCAACCAACTTTACATTTTCAGCCTGCACTATGGTTTGGTGTTTGGGTTTTTGCTTGTTTTCCTTGCTTATCCCTTCTAACAATTTGCTGGTAATCATATCAGTTACACCTTTGAGCAGTTACTGTCCTAGCATTGTTTTAGACAAAAGTTCTGCTTCTCTATATTTCCCTTCAAAAAGGAAACCCAAGCATTCCATGAGTTCAATTAGGCTTAAAAAACATGCTTTCTATTTTACTTTCTAAACTTCCCTTTGCTGTCAGACCTCAAATCCAGGAAAGATGTCAGGAGCCCAGTTCACTGCAATAAAATAGCAAGCTGACAAGTACCTGGACACATTTCTATCAAATTATTAAAAAACAGCCACATTACAGCTGTAAGCCAACATTCAAACTCCAAAAGGCATTTGCAAGTACGTATTTGCTTCTGGAGAAGAAAAAAACCTGCAGCTAACAGCACCTACCTGGTAACTATTTCATTTTACAATAATCTAGGATCAATGGGAAAGTCTGTCTTACAATCTCATTTCCAGGGCTCCAGCATAACACAGGCCGGGATCATGCCAATAGCGCTTCTGGGAATAAGACACTGACATAATCCATTGCAACTCTTACAAATACTTTAATGCAGTGAACAAATCCACTGTGTGCTTTTGGCACCACTGTGGCACTGAAGGTGCTGGGCTGTTCATCAGGTCCTGCCTTAAGCAGAAAAATCTCCACATTTACCAGTCAGTGCTCACCTACCAACTTACTTGGAAGATAGGAGGTAAATGTGCAGGCATAAAATGAAGATGTCTTTGATGAACACTTAGGTGGCATATGAACTCAGCTAATGAAATATTTAGCACTGCACTCCTTCCTATTACAGGAAACTTCTGTTCCACACCAAATATAAGATGTTGGCCACACAATCAGGCTCTTACTAAATGCTGTGCTCACCCCCACTCCTTGTTCTGTGTAGCCCCCTATAGATTATAACACTACACACTAGCTCAGTGTAGTCTCCCACCTCCAGTTGGGAGAAAGTATCCAGACCTCACGTCTTTGGTACCTTATTCACTTGGTCTATTCAGAAATATTCAGTGCAATTTAGGATTCAAAATTTGTGAGTTCTCCCTATTGGCAAAATTTCCTTAGTATTGTCTTCATAACAAGTATCTAACACCCCTAGACTATTATGAAAACTTTCTCACAGTAAAGCTTCATGTTTTCTAATTAAAATAAAAGGTCGTTTGTGTTTTGTTTTCTTAACTCATCTCTTTAACTCATCTGTATGAAATCAGGAAACATAAAGTTTGCATTATCTGAGCTATACAGCCAAATCAGTTTAAAACTTTTCCCTTAATGCACTCTCTCCCACTGCCACAAGACACTAACTATTCCTTAGTACTGGGCATACGAAGGTCTGCTATGTAACCCTCCAAAGGGTGTGCCTGTTCAAGCAGTCTGCATGAGCTGTGAAGCCTGTGGACAGTGTCCCTCCCAGAGCTCCTGGCAGAGAGCTCAGGAGATGTGTAATGCTTTTGGTTTACAGTCTATATTTGTTTCACCCACATGCATTTTTAGTTTGCTCCAAAGATGCTATGAATGGCTCCACAGCTGGGAGTGCCTGACGTAGGTGTGTACGGTGCTCTGCTCACTCCAGGCTATGTGTGATGTTGGGCACTTCCCAGCTCTAACAAGTACATGATTGATCTGCAAAGGCAGAGAAGTTGCAGTAACTCTTCAGGGTCATTATAAAACTTTTTCCAACAAATAGTTTAAGTATTTGCCATATGATGATTTATCAGTAACTTAGGGTGATTTTCCATGCTTTATTCCACAGCAAGTTTTCACCAAGTTTTCTCTGCTTTCACATAACATTGCAGAGCAGCAGTGTCTGGACCTGCATTCAGAGGAAGAATGTTGCAAATGTAACTCACTGTGGCTCAGCTTCATTTATTTTGCCTTACTCACTGCAATTATATCCTCAGAGAACATAAAAGGAGAAAAATGGAACAGCAGTTAGAATACAACCAATTTGTGTGTGCTGCACTTTGTCTACCTTTTGAGTGGGAGAGGTTTTTTTTTGTTTGTTTGTTTTCTCTTTTGCTCTTCTCTGAGAGAAGCCCTCATTACTAAGAGAGTTGGTGGCACTTTCCATCGTATATCAGCAGTCCTAGCTAACCAGGGAGGTCTCAAGTGACTGAAGATTGGCAAATGTGATGCTCATCTACAGGAAGGGCCAGAAAGAGGATCTGGGGAACTACAGACCTGGCAGTCTGACCAGGAAAAGTCATACAACAGATCATCTTGAGTGCCACTGAGCAGTACATGCAGCATAACCAGGTTGATCATGTCCACTCAGCATGGGTTCATGAAGGGCAGGTCCTGCTTGACAAACCTGATCTCCTTCTAAGACAAGTTGACCCACTTAGTGGGTGAAGGAAAGGCTGTGGGTGTTGTTTACCTGGACTTTACTAAAGCATTTTACACAGTCTCCCCCAGCATCCTCTTGGAGAAAATGGCTGCTTATGGCTTGGATAGTCACTTAGCTGGGTAAAAAATGGCTGAATAGCTAGGTCCAAAATGTGATTATGGACTGAGGAAATCTACTCCTTATGTGTCTCCTTTACTTTCAGGAATTCTCTTCCCTCTTATCTGCCCTATTAACAACAGTAAGCTTTCTGTGTTATAGAACCAACACAAATGTAAGTAGACTTTTGTTATCAACTTGAATCTGTTTGCTTGAAGGCCTTTCAATAGTACAAATATAGTCATGGGAATCTTCATCCAGATTTGAGTGAATAAACTGTAATCACCTCCTGTTTGGACAGCAACAATAGCAGTTACTTGGTCTTGAAAGCAACAGCTTGGAAAAAGCCTGCAACTATCAGCAGTGACATGTCCAGGAACACGCAGATGCAACACTTTCCTGTTTGTGTTGGTTCCCCTGTGTTTTTCAAACACATAGATTCTGTTAGCCAGAAAGCCAAAAGATCAGGGTGACTTCACAACACCCTTGATAGCTTACTTCTTCAGAAATAATGGAGACAGCTACAGCCAGGATAACACATCAGGAGCTAGATGCCCAGTTATGAAACATCACATTGAATGTTAGGAGTTCACCATAGGTTCACAATTCAAACACCAGAGGCATTTATCTGAATTTGCCACTGAATTTATTAATTTTAAAAAGAGATCTAAGTCTTCAATTGTATTTTATTTTTAAACCCTGATCCTCAGTATTCACCCACATGCAGAGATTTTGTCTGATTTGGTAGAGAAAGGGACAAACTGTAGCTTCTCTCAGTACAGCTCCCAACCATTTTTATACTCCCAACAGAGGATGCTCCAACAGCACAGCTGTGAAAGCAGTAAAAATAAACCGTATGCATATAGTGCATACTACAAAGACAAGCACAGACAGTCCTGAGTTCATGTTTTGACTGCAGTGCCTGCAAGCCAGACCTGACCCAGCAGCTGGACTGGCATGGTCCTGCCCTGCACCTTTTGCTCCCTGGCTTAGGGGCAGTGTGGCTCCACTTACAGAATGCGCTGCACCAGCCTCTGCAGGAGCTGCCTGACATCTAATTGATGCAATGTCACCCGCGTTAAATGCTTTGTCTAAAAGCATTTCAAGTGTTCTGAGATGCAACTTATTACATTGTTAAAAAACCAAATGCTTTGTTTTACCCACAGCTCAAACGATTATGCCAGATAGAAACATAATTTGTGTTTTACCTCCAGATAGGCTCCTTTTTGAGGATGCTCTGTATGCTGCATCATAAAGCAGTGAGAAATCAACATAAAGTAATGTTCTGGATTTTCAGGATCACAGTATTTTGCAGATAAAGAAAAAAATTGCCCCAAAAAGGCTCAAAAAGGACCAGTGATTAATGACACAAACCCTATAAGAAGAGGCTGAGGGAGATGGGGTTGTTTAGCCTGGAGAAGAGGAGGCTCAGGGGTGACTTCATTGCTGTCTACAGCTACCTGAAGGGAGGCTGTAGCCAGGTGCAGGTGGGGTTGGTCTCTTCTCCCAGGCAACCAGCAATAGAACAAGGGGACACAGTCTCAAGTTGTGCCAGGGGAAGTATAGGCTGGATGTTAGGAGGAAGTTCTTCACAGAGAGAGTGATTTCCCATTGGAATGGGCTGTCCAGGGAGGTGGTGGAGTCACCATCCCTGGAAGGTGGTGGAGTCACCGTCCCTGGAGGTGTTCAAGAAAAGACTGGATGAGGCACTTAGTGCCATGGTCTAGTTGACTGGATGGGGCTGGGGGATAGGTTGGACTGTATGATCTTGGAGGTCTCTTCCAACCTGGCTGACTCTATGATTCTATGACCAGTTCTGAAGAGTCAACAGCTTTTCATCATCTGCCTGGACTTTCAGTCTACTCTGAGGAGCCTCAGTTCCACTGTGCTGAACTACAGACACAACTTACATGAGACTGCAAAGCAGCTGGGCTAACAGACCTATTCTAAATGTATGTCAAATGCCAAGAACCTAAAGCTTTCTAAGTTGTATTCATTCCAAAATCAAGGAGGCAAAATGTGTTGGACAAAACCATGATATAAGATTGGATTTCTGTCAGGAAGCCTAGTACATGGGCCAGAAACAACTGAGGCACATAAAAAATGTCTGATTATGGAGCAAAAAAAAAAACCAAGCCCTCAACATGAAAGGTTTTTCATGATCTAAACACTATTCAGAAGAGATGAGCTTAATAATATTGAACAGTAAGTAACAGAACCAATATTTATAAAAGATCTTCTGGTCTGCGTGTCCCAGTTCCAGTCCCAAGTCTGCCTCTTACTGTGTCAGCAGCCTGCAGACAAAGACCCTTCTCACCATTACTGTACAGACAAAAACAGTGATGAGATGGGGGTGGGAATTCATTAGCAGCAGCTGGCCAGCACCTAGCAGTGCTTTATAACTGTACTTTTCATAGTTCTTGTCCCTTTTAATCTTATCTTCAGTCATTTCAACACTGATAAAGAAGAGCGGAGCCATGCTAACAATCAAATATGAGGAACGCTACTAGGGTAACACGTCAGGATAAAGGGAATTATGATGGGCAGCATTCTCAGCAAGCCTAGCAGCTCCAGCATGCCCAGAGAGATACAACTGTAGCATTTTGAAGCTAATGCCCTTTGTCAGGAGCTGCAGTGGTGGAGAAACCTGCACACAACCAGTTCTACCACTCCTGCTCACAGCAAGAAGCCTTTAGCACAACACAGCAGGAAGGGAGGCATTATCAACAAAGCTGATAGGAAAATAAATATTGCTTGAAAAAGCACAGGGACATAGACAAGTTGAACAGCCACAAAACATAAACAGTGTTTTAATTTTCCTTGGTAATAACTACAATGTACGTTACCTTTGCTACTACCGTTAGTATACTCTGTGTAGAATTACTTAACCACATTTGCAAGCCTCCAAAGGACACATAGTGCCATGGCAATGTAGTCTTAACCCATGCCGAAGTGCTACAAGTCACAGCACTCAGTCTTAAAATTTTAGGGGTGAGTGGAATTAGAAGCCTATTACTACTTTCACATCAGAAAGCCTGTCAGTCTAGAATGTCCCCAGAAAGCATACTGATATGTTGGTCTGCTTCCAGCTTAAAATAATGGTGATATTGCATGCCTTGTATGACACTGCATATTGTGGCATCTGAATAAAGAAGTAAAAAGCATACTATCCTTGCCTGTTCTCTGTTTTGCCTCGAGATGAGGAAAACCAATTCCTTATCTACTATCTTTTCATTCACAGTCCCGTTTTCCACTAATGCATTCTGCAAGAGTCCCATTCTTATGAGCCATATCTACTTTTGCCTTATGTCTATAAGGCATTCACAATAAAGGCTCACTGCATTATCACCACAGATACCTAATTATGACATTGAATTTATTATACAACAATACGAAAGTCAGACAATATTCATCATTCCTGGTAAACCAAGATAATATATTTACTGTATTTGTATTAACCAAAGATGTTTGCAAATATTTAGGCTTTTAGAAGGGCATAAAACATACTAACTATAAGGAAATTATTTCCAGCAGAGATGCAAATTAGTGCCTCAAGAACTGCACATTATAAAAGACTTGTGAATGACCTATTTACAGATCGTAGTTGGCTTTTTACTATTATTTGAAGCAGCAAATATCACAGATTATATTTCAAAAAGCTGATGTTTCCTTTCTTCATTCTCAACCTTAAACTTGAATTATGTACGTGCTGTGTACTGCTGAAAATATACAGGACACTACAAAAATGTAGATCAGATGAACATAACTTTTAGCTTATTCTTTTGATACAATCATGTACACTTGAATTGAAACCTCTAGCTATTTCTAGCCCTCTCCAATTAAGTGTGGTTATAGCTGTAGTCCATAAACACACTACTGCAATGTCAAGATAAAGAGAAAATCCCACCTTACATCCAAAAAGCTCTCTCTTAGATTTCAACAGATTTTTGGTAAAGAACTTTGCAAAGATCCTCGTTCTCAGACCTCCAGGTCAGCATACAGTCCTAATTTCTGTTGCTACAGCTCTGCAATTAATTTTGTACAGCTCTGCCAAGAGCAGTTTGACAAAGCAATATGGAACATAATCAAAAACTCCCCAACCAACCACCAGTTGGTTTGTTTTGTTTTTTTTTTAAGTAGTCTTTGAAATGTTCTTCCTTTTTCAAATAACTACATTTGTTCTTATTTTCTTTAACACTGGTTTTAGGATTTTGTGGGTTTGGTGCATAACAGAAATATATAAACATTTCCAAAGAATTTCAATCTCAGTGCAAATAAAACACTCCAATTTCATCTTCCTGGTTACATGGTTGTGTAAGAGAAAAAAAAATGATGTGTACAGTTTTATGTCTAAGTAGGCTTTGCCTCCACAGTTAACATTTCATATTGAGAGTCCAATTGCACATCAAAGCTTTACTTTTAAATTCAGTAAAGAAGCAATCTCAGGAGACTATGATGTCTTAGAAGGGAAAACATTAAGTGCTGCTACCAACAATCTTGAAGAGATTTTGCTTTTGATATATCCATTTCTAATAAGGATCACTGAACAGAATTTACTCAACAAGTAGTACCAGTTTTCCTGGGTGACTTGCAAAACCTTTCACTGATTCTACAGAAACTAAGACTTTCATCTGAATTTCTTAATATATTAATTGCTTTAATATTTCATTTCACTTCTACTTTTTCTCCCCTACATTAATCCACAACGCTATCACCTCAGTTGTGACAACACAACAAACAGTCTTAATTAGCACACTTCCAAAACATTATCACCAAGTATTTGTAAGCAATGTGCACTCTGTGTCACAACCCTTCCATGGTTAATTAATTTCCTGCAACCAAATAAACAGCAAAGATAAATAATACAAGAACTCTTTTCAAACATGCATTGAATTTCAGACAGAAAGGCAGCTCAAAGTTCAGGGAAATACACACTCATCAATAACTGGCCAAAAATCCAAAGTATTTCATAATTGTTTCAGTATCTTAAAATAAATATTCACAAGAAAAAGAACACTTTATGTTTTTCCCTGCTCTTAGCTACTCCACATATGATCTCTTTCACACAGACACCTATTTATAAATCTCCATGCACGTTCATCTGTATCACCTCTGGTAGTTCAGCATTTTCACTTTTATAGTGCCCCAAAATAAATTCCTGGGAGACAGAGGCCCTTATTACTGTCTTGATATTTCCTCCTCTGCCTTACAAAACAGTGACAGTACATTAACAACATACTATGCTTTATCTCTTCACTGAAGGGAAGATGTGCCTGATTGACTCCCTATCATTTCAAGGGTACAAGTTTTAATCCTGGTGTAATCAGTCCTGCTGCCATCTTTCAAGGCAGAAGATCTGCCACCTTGCAGATTTTCTTTGCTATACATCCAGATCATCTGAAAAAAACATACAGTGTAAGAAGTACTTATTTACAGAGTGTTTTCTTAGATTAGGCAGATCAGAAATGAGAGATGAACTCCAACACTGGCCAGAAACCTAGCTGACCAGGTACTACAAGCAGAATGTAGCTGAAGTAAGTGCACTTCAATTATAAATTAATATTGGATGCTGCGCTCTGGAAAAAAGCAGTTCAAGATAACAACTAAGAGTGAGCAGTTGTTCCAAAATTAGCCTGACATGATCTAATTCCACTTCAGTGGGAGTTGGGCCATGTGCCCACAGCAACATGTGTCTAACCGCTACCTCTCAAAAGCAATAGCTATGTGAAAACTGTCTATTCCTACCTTAATTAACCTGACCCAGCCACATACACGAATAATTACTTAAAAAAATATATATTTCCCCAAAAGGTAGTTTTCTTCAAAGTTTCCACAGAATTCTGTGAGCACTTTAAGATGCTTTTACATATGTATTTTATATATGTAGAAGAAAGCCAACAAAGAGAGGTCAGGCTGACACACCAGAAGGATAAACCTGTCAGTGCTTTAGAACAAAGAAATACCAACCTCCTTCACCGTGAGAGGCAGCTTCTTTATATCCCAGTTTCAGTGCTCTTATTTAATGTGTTCCTTAACCTTCCAAAAAGTTGCAGCCATCATTTGTTGTTATGAGGAGAAAACCCTACAGCATTTCAACAATAACATGTACTACTAATGCTCAGCTGTTGCTGCCAGGGAATTTTTCCATATATCATGCAAATGCATCACCTGTCATGCAGAAATGTATTCTTAAAGCTCACTTGCTGTGAGATTAATTTATTTGCAGTGCCAGGAATGCAGCCTTGAGGAAAAAAAACAATTTAAAATGGCTTTGTTGCTTTCATCTTAATGTTATTTTAACTTTAAGGTGAATGTTTCATTACAGCAATGTATCTATGGCCAATAAGCAAGACCATTTACCTCTTTAGCTACCTAAACTCTATTTAAGTGGCTATTATGAATGATTGCAGGACTAGTTAATTGGTCTTGAAAATAGCCTCAGAATTTAGGAAGCATTTTCTAGATAAGATGCAGATATTTAAAAATTCTCAAAACAAGTATTTGACAAAGCAAACAGAATAAACGTGCATCTCAAAACACTTACCCCAGAAGCTGTAGTTGGCCCTTTTGAGGTTAGGTTAAAAGGCATATATATACACAATGGCTCAAGTGAAGGGTTTTTTTTGTTGGGTTGTGGTTTGTTTGGGTTGGGTTTTTGTTGGGTTGGGTTTTTTTGGGTGTTTGGTTGGTTGTTGTTTTGGTTTTGAATTTTTTGTTAGAAGATGGAAGTGAAAGTGTATTCTCCCCCAAAAGTGTACACTTAGGTTGAGGATTAGAAATTGTTTTTGAACTTCTGCACTGCAGTAGCCTCAAACTTCAGAGGCAAATCTTCAAACCTGAAATAAGCACCATTCTCCAACCTCTACATCTCCTGGCATCAGGAAAAAGCTATTTGAACTTCCAATACCTCCAGATACTCTGCACCCTACAGCATTTACAAAATTCTGTCTGGGGGAGCTAGCAGTCAGTAGCCATTCAAATCCGCCAGGATTGTCTTTAAAATGGAAGAGAAGAACATTATCACATATTCATATATGACAGTTTTCAATTATCAGGCCCACATTAAGAAGCAGTAAGGATTAAAGAACCTGTTTGTCCTTAATCATACTTTTCTTTTTTTTCATCTTTGTTAGAGTTTTACATTTTTTTTTACATTTATGCTCTAGCCAAAACCAAAACAAATAAAAAAGATACTCCATTGTACACAGGATATGGTTGCAAGATATCACAGTATCACAGTGTCACCAAGGTTGGAAGAGACCTCATAGATCATCAAGTCCAACCCTTTACCACAGAGCTCAAGGCTAGACCATGGCACCAAGTGCCACATCCAATCCTGCCTTGAACAGCTCCAGGGACGGCGACTCCACCACCTCCCCGGGCAGCCCATTCCAGTGTCCAATGACTCTCTCAGTGAAGAACTTTCTCCTCACCTCCAGCCTAAATTTACCCTGGCGTAGCTTGAGGCTGTGTCCTCTTGTTCTGGTGCTGGCCACCTGAGAGAAGAGAGCAACCTCCTCCTGGCTACGACCTCCCCTCAGGTAGTTGTATATGTGTAAGACAACTATGACATAAAAACTGAGCCTAATATTCAAGAGAATAATTACTGTATTTTATGACAACAATATTTTGTTGTACCTAAAACATATTAAGATCTTCACTTCTTCTCCTTTTAGTCTTTTTGAATCATTAACAATAGCATATTGCAAGACACAGACTGGAAACTATCCTACAAAAAACTGCAACCAAAAGATCGTGTTGCCTAATCATTTATTCCTCCATTATTTTTCAGGACAGATTTAGCTGAAGAACCTAACACTGTTCTGCTGTTTCCACAGATCCTTCATATAGCTGCAAGGAAATGTGTAAAAAACACATCCTCAATGTTCCTCAATAATGTTTTAATCTGACTAGGATCATCAGTAATGTTTTCCTATCTTGTTACTTTTTAAACTTAGCTGAATTTCAGCTCTCTATTCCAGGAACAATTTATTCTGGGTGATGCTCCTGGAAATCAGCAGAAAAACATTTACAAACATTTAGTTAATTGTTGGCTGAATCGATCAGGCTTCACATAATTAACCATACACTAGTCACACCTGCTTTGAAATTTACAGGATCACAAATACAGTTACAGGAGGCTACATACGTTACTTTCTGTCATTCAAGAGCTATTCAATGCACAGCGTTTTTAATGCTTATCAAAACCACAGATGAAATGCTGCTCTGACAGTTCATGGGCTAGTTCTTCTGCACAAGATTCCTCGTGCACAAACCCTATGAGGAGAGGCTGAGGGAGCTGGGGTTGTTTAGCCTGGAGAAGAGAAGGCTCAGGGGTGACCTTATTGCTGTCTACAACTACCTGAAGGGAGGCTGTAGCCAGGTGGAGGTTGGCCTCTTCTCCCAGGCAACCAGCAACGGAACAAGGGGACACAGTCTCAAGTTGTGCCGGGGGAGGTATAGGCTGGATGTTAGGAGGAAGTTCTTGCAAGAGAGAGTGATTGCCATTGGAATGGGCTGCCCAGGGAGGTGGTGGAGTCACTGTCCCTGGAGGTGTTCAAGCAAAGACTGGATGAGGCACTTAGCGCCATGGTCTAGTTGACTGGATAGGGTTGGGGGATAGGTTGGACTGGATGATCTCAGAGGTCTCTTTCAACCTGGTTGATTCTGTGATTCTATGACCGGTTCTGAAGAGTCAACAGCTTTTCATCATCTGCCTGGACTTTCAGTCTCCTCTGAGGAGGCTCAGTTCCACTGTGCTGAACTACGGACGCAACTTACATGAGACTGCAAAGTCTATGTGGCAGTGATGTGTTCAATTCAATAATCTAAAAGGTATTGTCTCAGCCTGTGCAGCTGAACTTACTAATGTCCTTAAAGTATTCTGATAACATCAATAGAAAGGTTGAAAGAGTGCCCAAGTAAGGTATCTAGCAGTATCTCAAAGCTTCTAAACAATTACATACAAATTGAACATTGCCAAAGGAAGAATTCAGCCCTCAATGTTGGGTTCTAGGAGTCATGAGGCAGAGAAAAATGACCGTGGAGGTTCCACAGTCTGGAACAGTAGGTCAGTACTTCTGCAGGGGTCTGCATCCTGCAGCCTCCCTCTTTTTGTACCTATCCAGCTTCCAGAATGCTGCAGGTAATATGGGGTTTGCAGCACCAGCAGAAGCCCCATCTCTTTTGGATGCAGCAGTAATGCAGCTTTACAAATAAACCACTGGAGTGGCAAATGAGGCCATCCTCACTGCCAGAGTGGCCAGTCTCCATCTCTGAACCTAGGTGAAGGGGACAGACAATCATGCTAGGCTGCAACCTATCTTGCCTATGCCTAAAGCCAAATGTGCATTATTATTAAAATGGAAGGTGACATAATAGCACAAACCAGTTTGAGACAGTAGAAATGCACACTGCAGCACTCAATTAGAGCTGGGAGAATTAAGGACTGTGTTGCAAATTTGATTTTCTTTATTTTCCCTCCCATTTTGCAAGTTAAGCTAGAACTTTAAGTATTAAAAATTCCACTTAATAAATATTTGAAAATCTTATAATCCAATAATTGAATTAACTCAGCTTAGAATTTCTACCCTTGGAGAAGTACAAGTCATTTAGTAGCAATCTTGTCTTCCTATTTTGAAGGGATACAAAGGAATTATCTTTACCACTTTTTTCCCTCCAGTCTAAATCACTTGCAGAGAACTAACTCCAGTCATATTTAGGGAGCCCAAGCAGATGACCAGTGCCAGAATCAAGTAGCATTGCAAGTTCTGCACTGCACAGTGCTGAGCTCATCACCAATTCCAAATGGTGATTGTATACTGTTTTTACAAATAGTATTATCAGCCCAAAGGCACCAGGTCTTCCCAACTTTCTTCACTTATTTATACCATATGCACTTGCCCAGTAAAAGCCTATGACCTTTTTTTGGCACACCAAGCTCTCATTTTGACCAAAATTGCTTAAAAAGACTCCATCCTACAGCTACTTTTGAAAGCATCAGCATCTTCATTTGAAAGTTAATTCCAATAACATGATTATTAAACAAACTATTCTTTTTGCATCCTATAGATGTAAATACTACTCAAAGACATCTTCAGTTCATGGAACACTTGTCATCGACAGCTCTTGGCACACAGAAATAGCTGTACCTCCACCTCTACTTACATACCTGCCTCTAGTCAAGTTCTCCTCCAAAATTCTTTACAAGTTCTTAAATTCTTGGAACACAGCATAACAGTGTGTCTGCTAATTATAATCTTGCTTGTGCCACAGGTGGTTAGGGAAGCTGATTCCTTCGTTTGAATCCGTATGTTATGCTGATTTTATAATAAATAACAGATCATCTAATCTGCAAGAAACCCACATTGCTCCAACTACTCTTTGAACATTTTACCAAAGCTAATCTCTACCAGAGATATGAAAAAGAAAGAAGTCAGATTTCAGGGCACTGCAAGACTGTTGGAGAGAATCTCAACAGCCTGATGCAAGACCAGTTCTACCACTGACAGCTATCTGTGAACCATGACTAAAGAGATAGGGCAGCCTTTTCAAAGGTACGATAATGCTAATGAACTTACTGGCCTGCTTTTAACAGAAGAGAATCTTCCTGAATATCCCCTACAGGCTTCTGAAATTAGGCATCCAAATACCAAAGCACCCAAGATTGGAAACCATCCTGGAAAATGCAATCTGCATTCAACAGTTGCCTATAGGAACAATTCTCTTGTAAGCATCTAACGCATTCTTTGCAGAGCACTGTGGAATATCTAAATGTGATAAATGAGTGTGTGAAAGCTCTTTTCTGTTTGCCGTTTCAGTTGCACATAAACAGAAGTGTCACAGATTCCACATTTTATAGGAAAGAAGGATCTTCGCTCTGTCATTTCACGGTTTAAAAAAGTCTAGAGACTTACTGTAAGGGGTTGTGTCAGTAGGATCAGGAGGTGGAAAATTTTCTGTGAAGTTGACATTACACAAGTCTGTACTACAGCAGCAGAAGCGATATGTTCCATTCTGAATCAAGGAAGGGGTAGTTGTAACTATGCACTCTTCTAAGTGACAGTCCTGTGGGTCTCCTATACGAGACCAGCAACCTGTAAAAAGAGATGAATTAAAGAACTCTTTCCAGAGGATGCATAACATTCTTTCTATTGCACAGACAATTAAACACACAGAAATCCATACATGTAGTAATTAAAATATTACAGAATGGGATGAAAATAATTATCATCGTTGTCTTGTCTGACTTCACTGATCTTCTGTATCAAAACTTGAAAAATTTCTTTCAGACTTCACCTCAGCCAAGGAGAAGAAACATGGGCAGTGATGAAGGCCAACATCAGAGGTGTCCAGCTGTAAATCTTAATATGACACAACCTGAACACTTGAGCCTTCTAAGCAGAAGTATCCCACTCCCCACTTCTCTGATACCAGACACGAGATTATCACCCTCTGGCCCACAATCTAGATGAAATTGTGACCTAGTCCTTGCCCTAAAGGCAGACTACAAGACTGCCTCTACAGGTCACTGCTCCTTGTGCAATTTCTAAAAATTCCATCCTTCCCCATTATCAATGGACTCTGCTACAGGATCACATTTTATTTCTTGATTCACGCAGGCCCTTTCTCCCTGCAGCAACTGCTCCTTCCCAAGTACAGTCAGTGGCAGCTAAACTTTGTTTATGCACAAATGCCTGAAGAAAAACAGATTGCTTTGTTCAGCAGACAACCAGATCGAGAACATGAAACAACATTGAGTACTACTGCAGAGGATATCTGTAAATACAAGTTCACATTCAGACTTATACTACATCAACTTGTATCTAAGTAACCAAGAGTAGAGTCCCTGAAAACAATAACCAAAATTTTCTCCTGCAGCCACAAGTCCCTGCACTCTTCTCCATCATCACTCTCCCTGCAGAGCAGCAGCAGACTGATAGCAATATCTGACAGTTGTGTGCTACAGCTCCAACTTCCTTTGTGAGGAAACATCCAACCAGTGTGAATACACATTCTTACTTAATTAGACACTTATTAAGTTTATCATTGTATCAGAGACAGTCAGCATGGCTTTACCAAGGTCAGGTCCTGCCTGATCAACCTGGGGGCTTCCTATGATGGAGTGACTCTATCAGGGGACAAGGGAAGAGCTATGGACATCATCTATCTGGATTTATGTAGAATCTTTGGCATGGTCATCCCACAAGATTTTTCTCTGTAAACTGGAGGATATGGACTTGATGGGTGAACTGTTCGGTGGATAATGCACTGGTTGGATAGTTACATCTAGAAAATAGTGGTCATCAGATCAATGTCCAGATGGAAACTAGTGACAAGTGGTGTCCCTCAGGGGCCTGTACTAGGACCAGTGCTCTTTAATTGATGACCAATGCTTCATCAATGGCACAGTGGCAGCGAGTGAATACTCAGCAAGTTTGCAGATGACATCAAGCTGAGTGGTGCAGCTGACATAGAATCATAGAATCAGTCAGGGCTGGAAGGGACCACAAGGATTCAACCCCCCTGCCATGTGCAGGGACACCCTACCCTAGGTCATGCCGGCCAGAGATTCATCCAGCCTGGCCTTAAACATCTCCAGGCATGGAGCCTCAACCACCTCCCTGAGCAATCCATTCCAGGCTCTCACCACTCTCATGCTGAACAACTTCCTCATCACATTCAGTCTGAATCTACCCACCTCCAGTTTTGCTCCATTCCCCCTAGTCCTCTCACTACCTGATAGCCCAAAAAATCCCTCCCCAGCTTTCTTGTAGGCTCCCTTCAGATAGTGGAAGGCCACAAAAAGGTCACTTCAGAGCATCCTCTTCTCCAGATTGAAGACCCCAACTCTTTCAGTCTGTCCTCATAGCAGAGGTGCTCCAGCCCTCTGACCACCCTCGTGGCCCTTCTCTAGACATGCTCCAGCATCTCCACATCCCTCTTGTAATAGGGGCTCCAGAACTGGATGCAGTACTCCAGGTGGGGTCTCACCAGAGTAGAGTAGAGGGGGAGAATCACCTCCCTTGACCTGCTGGCCACACTTCTGATGCAGCCCAGGATTTGGTTGGCCCTCTGGGCTGCAAGTGCACACTGCTGGCTCATATTGAGCTTCTCATCCACCAGCACGCCCCAAGTCCCTCTCCTCATTGCTGCTCTCCAGCCAGTCACTGCCCAGCCTGTACTTGTGCTTGGGATTGCCTTGACCCAGATGCAGGACCTTGCACCCGGTCCTGTTGAACCTCATAAGGTTGGCTTGTGCCCACCTCTCCAGCCTCCCCAGGTCCCTCTGGATGCCATCCCTTCCCTCCAGCGTGTCTGCTGCACCACACAGCTTGGTGCCATCAGCAAACCTGCTGAAGGTGCACTCAATGCCACTGTCCATGTCACCAACAAAGACACTGAACAAGACTGGTCCCAGGACTGATCCCTGAAGGACTCCACATGTATATGGACCCACTGACAGCCACTCTTTGGGTGCAGCCATCAAGCCAGTTCTTTATCCATCTAACCCATCAAACCCATGTTTCACCAGCTTGGAGACCAGGATGTGGTGCAGGACAGTGTCAAAGGCCTTGCTCAGGTCCATAGGTACAGGATGCCATTCAGAGGGACTTTAATAGGCTTGAGAAATGAGGGTGTGTGAACCTCATGAGGTTTGACAAAGACAAATAAAAGGTCTTGCACCTGGATCAGGACAATCCTCAGTACCAGTTCAGGCTGGGGCATGATGTAGTAAAGAGCAGCTCTACAGAGAAGAACAGAAAGCCAATCGCATTTTGGGCTGCATCAAAAGAAGCATGACCAGCACAACAAGGGAGATGATTCTGCCCTTCTACTCTGCTCTGATGAGTCCTTGACTGAAGTTCTGCATCCAGCTTTGGAACCCTCAGCACAAGAAGGACATGGACGTGTCACAGTACCCCCAGAGGAGGACTGCAAAAATGATCCAAGGGCTGAAGCACCTCTCCTGTGAGGACAGGCTGAGAGAGTTGGGGTTATCCACCTTGAAGAAGGTTGCAGGGGGTGCTTACTGCAGGCTTTAAGTACATAAAAAGGGCCTGTAAGAAAGATGGGTACAATCTTTCTAGCAGGGTCTGTCACGACAGGACAAACAGTAATGGTTTTAAACTAAAAGAGAGTAGATTTAAACTAGATACAAGGAAGAATTTTCTTTACAATGAGGGTGATGAAGCACAGCAACAGTTTGTGCAGAGATATGGCAGAAGACCCATCCTTGGAGACATTCCAGGTCAGGTGGAATCAGGCACTGAGCAACCTGATGTAGCTAAAGATGTCCCTGGACACTGTAGGGAGGTTAGAATAGATGATCTTTAAAGGACCCTTCCAACCTAAAGCATTCTATTGTTTTATGATTAATACATATACTGAGATGCATGCAAGAAAGCCATCTTCCTCTGGATGTCCTAAGTAACAAGCAATTGTGTGTTTTGTCCTTCAGCTGTGCATTGACATCTTTGTGTTTTTTCTTTCACAAGGCATTTATTTCAGACAAACTTTCTTTTCACATCTAAGATTGCCAAATGGGAAGTTTAAAACAATGCATTTGCACAGCACACAAACAAACTGTCCAGCTTTGCAGCTGCACACTTTCCTATCTGCTGGCTGGCTCACAAAGAAACAAAGAGAGTAGCAAAGCTGCTGCACTTCACACTGGAATATGACATACCTTGTTTTACAAGATGCACATCTCCTTCTCGTGTTTTTTCCCAAAGTCCATAGCAAGTACTACCTTTCATGCACAAAACTGTGCCATTCTCCTGGGAGATTCGGCTCTCACTGATTCCATGGTCCTGCTGATAGGGGTCCTTAAAGGCACACAGCCGCTCCTCACTCTGGGTAGCTTTAAACAAAGAAGAGAATATAATTTTTGTCAGTGGTTTTAAGCATAAAATATTTAATAAAAGGATGATTAAGGTCTCCTGGATACATATATTCAAAAACATCCTATATACATATCCATTCTTGAAACTACTTCAGCAGTCAGGAACACAGATGAGGTCTATCCTGAAGTTAGCTTTGTAAAGCACGAAAACACCTCAGCAGATGTTTCAAAATGAATGTGTATGTTTGAAGTTCACAGGTGCAGAATAAGAATTGCATTGCATAGTCTGCACCATGTGTCCTCAAGCATAAGTTACACAACTGTTAGCTGGTTTCTTTGGCAATCACGTTACTTAATTGCTTCCATATCCTAAATCAAGGTGATAATTTCCAGACTTCCATGCATCTCAGTGCCTACCTAATTAAGAAGTTTTTTTCCACTCTTTCTATTGATCTCTTTTTCCTGTGTATTATCCAGCCATGCTTGGTAATCTATGAATTTGGGTCCTTTCACAGAGCTTCATTAGTGACTACCCAACAAAATACTAATGGCAGTAAAGCCTATACAACTGACCATCAGTTCAATGAAATGCTGCCTGTAAACAGGAACAACACTGAACGTAAAGTCTGCCTGTAGAACATTCAGAAGAATCACCATAAAACGTAAAAAGAGTTATTATTAAAACAAAACCATGCACAAAAAGCATATTTATTTCTACATGAATATTTGATCTAACTTCAACAATTCAGTATCTTCTCGTTTTACCAATATGCTGACTGCTTTTTGGTTTATATCACCTCAATGAGAGGAGTCAATCATGATGACGTGCCTGTGTCATCCTTTCTTTATGAAAAGTAAACACATTTGAAAAAAACAGATTTCTTCAGAAATGCATCAAATTCAAGATAAATAAATCCTGCCTTTGTAGTGAGCATGTTATTTAGAACATTGTCATTCTTCCCTGGAATGATTGTATAAAAACCTAGGTGTGCAATTACAAGGCACTTAAGTATTGTTTAGTAGCACCGCTCAATAAACATCCAGTTCCAGTAAAGATGCAAAGTGAAATAGAATAGTCTTTAGGGAAGACAGATTTTGAAGTTACAATAAAAAATACAGCTTATGTAATTGTAAATTATTAAAAGGTACTGTAGATGCATAAAATATCTCCCCACTGAGAATATATTTGATCATCCTGCACCTTCGGCCCCAAAGAAGCCATGTTTCAGCAGGGCAGACTTAGTGCAAAATGCTGTTGCATTATGTGATCAGCAGAGCTGAACTGGTAATAAAGAAACCAAAGAGACTCACATGTTTTACTTCTAAGACCATTACTATTCATTAAGGAATCAAAATTCATAATTCTCTTATGCTATACAACCACAACTGGCTGCACCATCCAGAAAAGGAGTCTGTCAGTGATTGCCCTTTTATCCTGTAGCTGCAGTAATTAAAAGAGCACAACTTAGCATATTTTTAGTGCTCTGGTGGGGTATGTATGATCAGTTTTGCTGCATGTCATCTCAGTGGCAGTAAAACTCTCAGCTGAGGAGACAGGAACTTCTTAAGCCACTGCAACTCAATTACTTGCAGCTTCATGTACTCTAATAACCTGGCTGGCAGTCCACGCTCCTCACCCACCTCTGTGTACACTAACCAGTGTACAATTAACACTTTACACATGGAAGCAGAGTTTTGAAGTGATAAATACAGTCATTATAAAGCAGCAGTTTGATATTCAGAAACTAAGTTGTCTAAGTTTCCTACTTTTTCCCCCCTTCATAAACAAGTAGAGTCAGTCAAGTAACCGAGGACAAAAACGTCACACATTAACATCTAACATATGCTGCCTCAAGCAGTACTTGCCGGGTGCACGTAGTAGTTTTATTCTCAGTAACAGCTGAGTATGCCAGGCGTGAAGCATCTGTCCTGCATTCTCTGCTCCATGACATGAGACTGGCCAAAAAATAATATATGGGAAGACAGTATTCTGCTGCCATTGGGGAACTGGAGCTGGCTAACTTTTTGAAAATCAAAAGGAGATAAAATCATCATGGAACTAAAACTTTCAAGAGGGAACGTGACAGAATTATATGGCCCTGTGAAATATGATGTATCTGCTCCTAGACACACTAAGGAGGTTTCAAAATCAGTTGTTTGTGACTTTGTCAGTGGAATGAAGGTCATCTGAGATCTTGGTTATTTACAGGATTGCTCAAATTGCTGCAAGATAAGCCCTTTCATAATTTATCTTTATCATGAAAAAGAAATCTTAAATAACAGAATTTTAAAAACCAGCCACACAGATTTGGTTTCCCACAGTTGGAAACCCCACAGTTAAAGTAATTCCACGGAAATCCACTTCCATAATACCTCAATAGGTTAAAAACTTTTCTGATTTTAAAAAATAAATACTTTTTTTTTTTTTTTTAATGTTACCCTATAAAAATGCAGAGGGGAGGAAGGGGCAAGCATGAGAAAATACACAACATCCACTGCTAGCAACCCGTGTCTATCACTTTTCCAGCAAACTAATAAAAATACAAGTTATCTTGCCACAATTTCATGTCAGATGATCTCAGTGGGAAACTTCTCCAACAAAAAATAAAGGTTACTGGTCCCAAAACCGGAGTTTTCATGCTGATCACTGCACATTCCTGCTTTGACTATAACTTAGAGTAGTACAACCCTCGTGGGAGCAGTACTGACTGCAATACTTTGCTGACCCTTGCTCCTTCCCTGATGGCACGGAACATCTGGAGAACAGGGGACATATGACAAAAGCAACTTTATTTTCCTCTGTGGCCTCTGCAGGTTCACTGTTGAAGCTGTAATGCTGAAGAATATTGGGTAGGGCATTCAGATGCCCCAGAAAATACTTCTGAAGAGGAACAAAATAGATGAGCCACTTCAATTTCTCCACGTGACTTTGGCACACTCCTGCTCTGGGACATTTGGCAGTAAGGTTTCCTTCTTCCAGAGAGTGGAAGCTACTCAGCTCTAAAAACTTTCAGTAGTGGAATATCTGCCTTGAAAGCAACCTCCAAACCTAGTTGACTATGCTTTAAACCTTCCTCAAAAGAAATGGAGATACTACTACAAACACACACAGAAGTGGTAAGATACTTGTTCTAAATTTTACCTATTTCAGCTGAAAGCTTACCCTTCAAGTTCAAATACTGTTATGTGTTTTCCTCCTAGATAACCTCTTATTTCTGGTTTCAGTCACCATGGTAGCCAATTATGGGAGCTATGCATGGTGAATTCAGAGCTGAAACACACCTACTTGCCCCCTGGGAGCTCTGCGCCTGCAATGTGAAAGGACAGCTACTAATGCTCTCTACAGTAGTTTAGCTGTAAACAATTCCAAAGCTGCTTCTTCCAAAACTCCACTGTTAGAGATATTCAAACCCTGAATGGATACAGTTCTGTGCAATTGGCTCTAGGTGACCCTGCCTGAGCAGCAACTTGGACGAGGTAACCTCCAGTGGTTGATGTACTCCCGGCTAAGGTCATTCATTCTCAATCATTCTGGGATTGTTGCAGGCAACAACAATCTCTAGATTGACAGAAAACTGATATTCCTCATCTGGGCTCTCTGTTTTTTATCGCCAAGGCAGGCAAAATGGTACAGCAAGAGACTAGAACTACTGGATTCTCTTGTTTGATTTCAGTTGAAATAGAGCCAAACCAAAGGAAATACTTTAACATTATGATCTTTATTAACCAGCAGAAGCACCTAAAATGAGTAACTCTTTCATCCTGTGAAGACTGAGGCTCTCAAACTGATCCATTTGGTACATCCAGATTTTTTGCTCTCTAAGAAAAATGAAGGGCAAACCCCCTGCAGGCAGGTGTGCTCAACAGACATTAAGGACACTTGCAGATTTCAGACTCAAGATGCACCAGCAGTGTATCCTCAAACTGGCAAAATACAGAAGCCATATTATACAGCTTAATCTGTGAATATGCACTCAGACATTAAACATCCTAGCATACAAATAAAACAAAGTCCTAGCACCACAATAGGTGGCAGGCAGGTTTCACAGGACATCTGCTGCAAAGCTGAAGTCACCTTTCAGAGCCCTTTTCTTACTAAAAGAGAACTTGGTGCTTCAACTCTTCTACAGGCCCTTTTAGGCTACCTCATTAACACTGCACAAGGTAAGCAGCATAAAAATTAACTGCAGTAAAATCATTACAATTAATCTGGACTGCAGTTTGTCTATAAATGGATATGTCTACAATAACTCTTTAGGACTAAAGCACAACAAACAGGAAAAAAAACCAAAGACATGTATTCCCTCAAAGATTATAAATCTACTGAATCAAATAAGCAACTATTGGCTAGGTTTGAGTTGTTTTTTTGTGTTTGGTTGCCTTTTTTCCCCTAGAAAGGTGAACAGCTCTGGAGTGTTCACTGCACTTTAAATTATCTGATTAAATCGGTCGATGCCAAAACCATAATTTCATAAATGCAGCAATTATGACTACATAAAGGAGAAAGTCATATTGAAGGCTACTTCCAAAACTGGAAAACATCTGTTTTTTATTTCTTTCACAATATGAAAAAAAAAAAGGAGGAATTTTGGTACTTTTATTATATGGTGAATTTCATAGTAAACTGTATTTGTTCATCACATAGTACTCATTATCCATTCAGGTCCCTTCTAATTCACCTTTAATTTAAGGCTATGAAAAAGATTTTGAAACAAACAAATAGCAATTGAAGGCTTACATGTCATCTAATGCTCAAAAATTTGCTGCTACAGAAAGCTAGCAGCAACAGATGGGCTGACACTGAAAGAGACAAAAAGTAGACCCTGAACAAATCTTGATTTATACCAATACATCTATTTCCCATTCCTCTTGAATTTGTGTAACAGACAAATTATGTCAAAATAGTTTATTGAGAATAAAATAACTCAAACTTCCATTCTCTCATCCAGCAGAGATTTCCAACAAATATAAGAAGGAAAGACACCTCAAGCTCTACCAAGGAATAACAATCACCAGGAGCAGGGGCTTGCTATGCTCTTCACCTCCCTGTCATAAACCAGAAAAAAAACAAAGCCATACTCAAAATTAGTTTCATTGTTCACCAGCCCATTTTACTTCTATATTTGTATGTTTTAAAAGGCCCCAAACAACAAAACAACATCATCAAAACAAACCCAAAACACATTATCATCCAGTTTCAAAAATATGCTTAAAACATGAGCAGCATTACAACTGAAAAGGGATGCTTCAAGAAGTCATTCAAGAAACACTAACTGTTGTAAGCTTTCCTGCTTGGCTGCCATCACTAGTGCACCTTGTCACCACAAGCACATTAGCAGACTTGGAGGAGATTGTGAAACCTTGTCTTATTCTGAAAGGAGAATGGAGAAACAGAGTATATTAAATTACCTTCCTGAAATCATAAAGGAATTGGGAAATGCCCACAGTTTCCCAAGTCCATCCTGTGGCTCACTCTTACTAATGAAGTGCTTTAGAGGATATGGTGTTCATTGCCATGCCGCTACACAGCCTCAAGAAGAAGAATCAAGGTTTCAGGAATTTTCTTTTGGCATATTATTACTATCTTAGCATTCATAAGCATCAACAAAAAAGCTGGGGAAAAAACCTGATAGGCAAAACATTATATTGATGGTTTTGGTATTTCCTCTCTGCAACTATACTGCTATTTCCATCTGCTTAGGCACAGAGATGTGATTCACACAGATAAATGAATACTGGATGTTTGTAGTGGTTTGCTACAAAAACACCCCTGGAAATATTTACTATTTGAGTATTTGCCTTCACTCCCCGTTGAAGGTATTTCTGGATAGCTAAGATCAAATTAAAGCTAAAAGTGCATCTACCATGTGTGTCAGAAATCTTGTGTGCTGTGACTTATCTGTATTAGCATGAATTAAAACAAATGAATCTGCTGTTATTGCTTTTAACATACCAATTCTTTCGCAATCACTTTGTGTTCTAGGAAGACATAATTATGGAAAACAATGACAAGAGAAATACTAAAAGCTACAGGAATTCTAATGCAAATCCTTAGAACATGAGTCATGCTTTCATTAATAGCAACGGAAGTCGGTTTCATTAGAGCTTAATCGACACTTCCTGATCTTAAATCTATTCAATGTAGTACATGGATGTTGCATCAAGTGCAAAGAAAGGGGGAAAGGAAGGAAAAAGAATTTAAACATTACTAAACTGTTACAGCTATTCCACTCAATGTTCTATTTGTTGGGACTGTAAATAAACATTTACTGCTTCACAATTAATGCCAGAGAGCACGTTCTGTGACACAACAGTCTCCAATACCAGAATCTGAGAGAACAGTCGGAAGATAAAGCTTGCACATAACCTACAATAGACTTGCCAGTGTCACAGACCGCATCCATGAGTAACCTGACAGTAATTATGGCCTTCAGGGCCATAATAGCTGAACACTTAAAAAAAAAAAGACAAAACCCCCAAATGGTTTCTAAGCATTTGTGTACCTGTCATGGGATTTCTTTAAACACAAGCCACCATACATTCAACCGGAATCTCATTAGGCTGCAACAGACTGTTTTTACAGATGAATGCTTTTTTTCCCCCTGCAACTTGTCTTTTGAATTAGTGAGATTTTCACCAGAACAGCCACACCCACAAAACCGGTTTTCTTTTGGCCCTGTCAGCTTTCTGTGGAGTTCTTTTATTTACATAATATGCAGAAACATCATCACCCTTGAGGCAAGGTTATGAGATAGCACGTATCTTCAGCATGCAAAACATTAAAAGAAGGTCGATTAAAACGCATCCAGAGATTCCTGTGAGTACCTCCTTTCAACTACCGATAGCTGAATTCTGGCATAAGGTACACAGGCAGAATCTTGAAGAAATCATCACACAGTAAGCACTCTGCTGTTGCTTTTTAAAGCTTTGTCTCCTCCAGGGTTTTAATTGTAAATATTTCTGTATCTGTATACGTTATATAAAGTACATCACAAGCAGATATCTTTTGTAAGTCACTCCTCTACAGACAGACCATCATTAATGCTAACTCAGAGTGGGAGGAAGAAAGCTAAACTGCTGCTAATCATCCACATATTTACACTTCCAGGACTCTGCTTTATAATGTGTTTGACAAATTGCACAGCAGACATCTGCACTGACTGGTCAGGGAGATTAATAAATTGTCTGCTGGACGAATGGGCATGGGTGCATGAAGGTCTAAACCAACCACAAATGACCTAGGGATTTTTTGAGCAAGAGATCAGGAACAGCACAGTACAATAACACTTAGGGAGCACTTAGTTGGACAGATCACACAGCCTATTGCTTCACATCAAACTTCTAGGTCAGATGTCCTCTAGGTGAGCTCCACAAATGCAGCCACTAGATTAATATTTTCAAGACATGAATAGGAAAGAATGGAAATTTGCATGAAAGGATGCTGTAGGAACTTCCAGGGCAGAGGCAGGAAAGTAAAATACTTCAGAAATTTACATCTGTGGTCATAAGGTTTCCTCCAAGCAAAAAAAGAGGAAATAAACATCATAGAATCATAGAATAGAATCACAGAATCAACCAGGTTGGAAGAGACCTCCAAGATCATCCAGTCCAACCTATCACCCAGCCCTAACCAATCAACTAGACCATGGCACTAAGTGCCTCATCCAGTCTTTTCTTGAAGACCCCCAGGGACGGTGCCTCCACCACCTCCCTGGGCAGCCCATTCCAATGGCAAATCACTCACTCTGCATCAAAACCATCCAAGCTCCTGCATTTCATAGGACATATGCAACTCAAGATATACTGAACATATTTTGAAAATAAACCCCTTACAGTTTATACTTAGTTAAAATCTGGAATAATCTGTTCACAGTACTGCATGTCCTTAGCCTTCATTGATGAAAGTTATTTTTGTTTTGTCTGCTTTTGCTGTGTGACATCGCAGTTTCAAATGCTGGCAATCACACAGAGCTAGGCTTTAACTAAGAACCAGTGCCAAAACTAGAATGACTGCTAGCTCTACAGTACTCCTCTTCCAGCAGGAATGGATTTAAGCTGGAAGAGAGTAGATTTCGACTGGGTACTGGGAAGAAATTCTTTTCAGTGAGGATGGTGAGATGCTGGAACAGGTTACCCAGGGAAGTCATGGATGCCCCCTCCCTGGAGATGTTCAAAGCCAGGTTAAATAGGGCCTTGAGCAATTTGGTCTAGTGGAAGGTGTTCCTGCTCGTGATGGGGGATTTTGGAAGTAGATGATCATTAATATCCCTTCCAATGTAAACCATGTTACGATTGCATACTGATAGCCATTTATATGCGAGACACAAGCTGCACACAAGATGACTACATCATTTATGCTCAGTACAAGACCCTTTTCCATTAAAATAACCTAGGCCTAGAAAATTCAAATGTCTTCTTTTCTACACACCAATATACATCAGTCTTTACTTCTTCTCAGTCCAACTTTCAAACAAGCAAATCTGAAATCTTTTCTCCCCTTGCTCCTTTTCTAACAGTGCTGTCTGCTGATAAGCACTACAAGCAGCAAGAGATATCAACCTTTTACTGTTATGTGCTCAACAATACTTGGGTCTGTTGATGTTTCAGCTTCATTCTGGAGTGGTCTGGCTCCAGAAGAACTAGACCATGTGGCAGCTGTGCTCTATCTCACATGCTGCACACGAGGTTCACACTTTGCTTGCCACTCAGGCATAGCGGTCTTGCACCACTCTAGTACACAGTCCATGGCCTCAGCCTGAGCTGGGAGGTGCCAAACCTCCTAGTACAGTTTTACTGTCACAGACCCACCAACACATTCCCACCTTGCAGCCTACTACCATTGTATGCCTCTGCCCAGATATATCCACCATACTACAAAGTTAGTGAGTTGAAATACTTGATGTAAGCAGAAAGGTACACAATGTCCAAAAAGTAAACAGTCAACTCAGATTCCTTAATGATGACCCTGTTGTCCTTTCCCCAAATTTACTCTTAAAGGAAGTGTTACCTTAGAAGAACCCAGCTTAAGCAACAGGAGCAATGCAGGAAAACAACAGTATGACTGAGATTTATCACTGACAGCTGACAAATTATGTGGCCCCAAACACTGGCAGATTTTATGCAGAGATACTCACTGCCCATAAACTGTATCATTGCCTTATTTTGCCTGATGATAATCAGACCATCTTCACTGTGCAAAACTCATCCAAACCACAGAATCAACATTTTATCCGTTCTGTAAGAGCACAAGATACAGTGGCAAGAAAGCTAACAACACCTGAGACATGGCATAAAAATCTGCCATGACAAAATTGAAGAATGCCAAGCAAATTTGAACCAAGAGAACTAATACTAGTTCATGCTTCACATCAAGGAGCTGAGGCATTCTTCAGCTGATAGGAGAAGAGATTCAAGCTGAGTGTGTAATGAGGATGTATCTCACTGACTCAGACAGGGTCAGAGAAGGACAAACTACAGAATTAACACCAAATGTACTGAAGTCTCAACTAGAGCCATAAAAAGTTGACCTTTGACTACCTCTATTTTGACCGCTCCTTGGAGCTTTCCCTGCTTTACCAGATTCCCTCCAGAATGTATATGCCTATGTCAAAACACCAGAACTGACCTCCCTCAATAATGCAGCATTTTCCTTAGGGCGGTTTTATAGCTGTGTTCAGCTGGCACACACTTAGGACATTTGTTTTCATTGAGTAAGACTGTCTACTTCAGCAGGTTTCTCCCTTCCATTTTTTTCCTCTATGTCAAAGTACCATTGATTTTTAGTAAGAATTAAACTAAATATATGCAACAAACAGGTAGTGTAGGAAGTTTATCAATCTGTTCAGTATGATATTTCTAAATATATCACCTATCACCAGTGAAAAACCTGCTCTAGTATGTTCATGATTACATAGGACTGACAGTATTTGATTGCACAACTTTTCACTTAAGGAAAATCTAAAGGCTTTGCAGCAAAAGATTACAGGAAGTTTGGGCATAGGTTTTTTAATGTTGCAAAAAGAATAAAATGCCATGGCATCTTTGCATTCATTTCATGAGTTTTAAAATACTCATCTTTGTCATCAGACTTCAGCTTATAGCCAGCTTATAGGCATGTCCAAAAACTTCACATTCCAAATTAAAGCAAAATCCAGCCAGCCTGTTCTGTGTGGAAATGCAAGGGTCCAAGCATATTCAAAAAGCTTTCTGAGAAAGATATCAAATGCTGGAAATCAGAAGTGAATTAGCATAAAACTTACATGATTAAACCATTAAATTCCATAAAAGTGGCAAATTATGGAGTATGGTTAACATTCACTTAAAGGAGAATCTCATCTAAACACATTAGCAGAGCACAAAGCATAAAAACATTTACTCTTGACTTCCAGAGTTTTTTGCAATCATCTTAGAGCTTCTGTAATTTAATAAAGTTGAAGAAGACAGTTTTCTATGGAGATTCACAGGGCAGAAAGGATCTCTGTGGCTACAAATTACACTGCCTTCTTGTCTCAAGACGAAATGATTGCTTACTTTGCCCAATGAATAAACAGGAATTCCAGTCTTAACATGCAGTTGAATCAACTCAGAAAGAATCTGCTCACAGACTCCTGATGCTGGGCAAAAGAAAGCGATATAAAATTGAACTTACTATTGAAAAGGTAAGTTAGCTTTAATATATACCTTCCACTAAGCAGTATTTCAACTGAAGCTAAAGGTCATTTAAGCCCAGATTTCTGGGAAAACCTAAGAAGTAGCTGGCTTTCACTGATTCGATGGGATCTCAGCCTACATTTAATCTTCTGAAAGCATGACTGTGTGTATTACAGGATTTAAACAAACCTAGTATTTTTCCTTTTTTTAATTATTAATTTCTTAAATGACTATGCCTCCATTCAGAGAAAAAATAAGTGTCTTCACGTTACTGTTCAGCAATTAAGTCAGAATACAAATCATCAGAGTCTTAGTCACACATAATCTTTTCCACTGGCCAGTGTCTATTCACAGAACTGGAAAAGACCAAATTCTTTATCTTTGCCCTAGACTGGAGTTCAGGGATTTTTTTTTCTTGAGTGTCTGGCTTTTGTTTATCTGGGCTGTCAAAGTGAAGTATCTGCATGAAATAACACAGGAAACTCTGCAGCAAAAGCCACAGTAAAGCAAACTAATGATGTGGTATTTCTCCCTCAAACTCAGATACAATAAAGTTCCCAAAGCAAAATGGATTATTTCAGAGTCTACTTTAGATTCCCTTGGTGGGGGGGAAGGAATCTGTTCTTGGGTATTTCTCTAATACATGTATACTTACTTTCCTAGCAAGTGGGGGATGCAGTTTCTACGGCATGTATTACTAAAATATCCTACTGAATACTTTTCAGTAGCTTACATTTGGAGAAAGATAGTACCCATGCAGCCTGTCTTGCAGCCTACTACAAAAATTCTTCCTATGAACACTTTTAGGAAGCTATACTGCTGGAAAGACACTGAAACATTTGAAAACTAGTAAACATTCTGTAATCTGAAGCTACAAAAAAAAAAAGAAGTTCCAAGACTGTATTTGTTCCCTCTGTAATATACATATTATCATACTTTTACTGACTACAGAAGCATAATCTATTTGGCTGTGAAATATTAAATTCTAAAAAACAGAGGTCACATAAGGAGCAAAAGGCAGAATCTGGTTTCCATTCTGGCATGCTTTGGAGGGTATCAAACCTCTCACCTTTTCAGAATTTCTCAAAGAATGTATGCTTAAGTTCAAAAACATCCCTTTATCTTCAAGGCATTTAATGGTATGCCACAGCATATCCCACAAACCACTGTCATCTTGAGTCAAGAGCACAGTCAGCATGACAGCTCCATAGGCACTTTAATTTAGGCAATGTAAGGTGAAAGCGAATTCATGCAGAGGACAGAGTATTATTATCAAGGACTGGTAAGATTGTGAGCTGCAGCAGAAATGTGGGACCCTACTCCAAAAGCTCTTACTCCATGTCTCAAGTTGCACCAGGGAAAGTATAGGCTGGATGTTAGGAGGAAGTTCTTCACAGAGAGTGATTGGCATTGGAATGGGCTGCCCAGGGAGGTGGTGGAGGCACCGTCCCTGGAGGTCTCCAAGAAAAGCCTGGATGAAGCACTTAGTGCCATGGTGTAGTTGACTGGATAGGGCTGGGGGGTAGGTTGGACTGGATGATCTTGGAGGTCTCTTCCAACCTGGTTGATTCTATGATATGATTCTTTGACTGAGAGAAGATATAGAAGTAATTGTGACCTAAAGGTATTTATGGGCATTAGTTAAACTGGGCAAAACTGGAAAATACCGACTTCTGCTTCTGTTAGACTCGAAGGTTAACAGAGGTTCCAATTCATATTCTTCTTGGTATTTCAGTGTTTAAATTGTTAGACATTTCTGGGTACAAATCTGTGCTGTACCAATAACAACTTCATCACCTAAAAGTTCCTATTAAACTAGCTTTTGCAAACTTTCCAGAGTCAGAAAAATCAGTATCTAGTCAAGACAAGTGCTTCATTAACTTCTGGTTTCTCATCTTCTGCAGTTAAAAAGGTTGGAACATTATTCAACACACTTTGGTTTCAAGGACTGGTTTTCATGTTCTAAGTACAGTGTGTCACACCAAAGAAACAAACTTCCAGGGACAAAAAAAGAAACAAACAAAATAAAATATAGTTTTAAACAGTAGATGATGATTTTTAATTATCTTTCTTGATGCTAATGACAGGAGATACGTAAAAGGGTAGTCCCAAACACGCTCAACCGAAAGACTGTAATCAACTTAACATTTAGCATTACACACCTGAGGATGATGACAACAATTATGCTCAAAAAAATCTTAACTCCTCACCCTATAAATATACCCCAGGTAGCACAGGTTAAATCATCTCACAAGACACAACAGGTATTGTGAGCAGAAACCACCAGATTTTTCAGGTCACTAGCAAGCCTAACTCAGCAACCAGCTGTTTCAGGGGTGAGCACAGAACCAGGCTGCACAGAGGCTTCCCCATGGACAGTGTATCTCTCTACAATACAGATACAATAAGCATTTCAGACTATGATTAATTTTTTAGAGTTCACACTTTTTTTTTTGTTGTCTTTTCAATACAGTATGTTTTAAGGGCAGGAAATAAGCAAAAATAGCATCTTGGCATTTGGGTCTAATAAGGAAGGAACAAGGACAAGCCTCATCTAACAAAGAAAAAAAAAACAAAAAACAAAAAGAGGCCTCACAATGGCAGAATTTAACAGCAAAGTGGTTTTTTCCCCCTCTATATTTTAACTTTATTTGTCTCTCAAGAGCACCAAGTGGTATACACATTTATTACAGGGATATGGAACATGTTAGTTGGTTTAGGTGTCCCTAGAGAAAAAAACAAACCATGATCAAGCACTTTGTTAGCCACTACTCACAGTGTTATTGTTTATGAACTGATTAAAGTAAGTTTTTCTTTTTTTTTTTCCTCTAGAAATATTAGAAGCAATATTACTTGCAGTAAACATTTAAAAAGCAGCTTTAAAAAAAATTCAGGCCAGGTTTATGAATATTTGCTTATTTTCTAGCAAACCAGCTCTAACTTATGAAAATTAAAGTATGACATGGAATAATGCTCATGTTTGTACATTTGTTACTAGGCTTGTGTTTCTTCATGAAAAAGCCAGTGTTGTACAGAATAGTAGGTATTTTAAATAAGCCATATAAACTTATAAAAAGTAAGTTTTTACAATGGAATGTTTCTCTAAAGAAAACTGATCCAAGTCTGAATTGGTGAAAAGCCAGGTAAGACTAAATGAATTTAAGGTTATTTTTTTTGCTAAACAGTTTTCGAGATGACATGTCTTTTCTTTTTCATCCCTCTTTTTGACAGAGCTATCACAAAATGGAAAAAAACAGGAACACAGCAAAAACACACAGCTCATACACTGCATATCTATTGTAGAGTCTTAATGCAAGGCATAATTTATTCTCAATGTTCACTAACACACATTTACAGGATCAGACAGGTTTTCAGAATCTGAGACAAACTAATACTGCAATCAAAGGATTAGCAAACCAGCTGCCTATGTTCCATTACAGCTGATTATCATAGACTGTAGACAGCTTGCTTCCTTGGAAAGTGCTTTCAGGAATTCTGCATTTTTGCCAGAGAGAAGGGTTTAACAGGATAATGTGATATTAAAGCATTATTTTATTTATCACACATTTTAAAAAAATGTATGAAATAGAAATTGCATGTAGTTTTGGAAAATCTTAAGCTATAAACTGCAATTACAGCAAACTCTGTTGAAATTAATAACTGAAGAGAATTACAGCACACTGCCATTCAGAGCAAAGGGTGCTGTGCAGTGGTGGTTTGACTTCCTCCCTAGATCTTGCTAAAAACTAAACTGACATCAAAATTCATGCCTTATCAGAGGGTAGGATAAAAGCACAGAAAGAGGAAAGCAATTTGGAAATTAGTTTTATCTCCAAGATATCTAAAAATAGCTTTTCAGTAGTTCACATGCAGAAAAATTTGCAAAATATAAACTGCCAATAGTCCTCAACAGAAGAAATGTCTTTGTTAATGAATGTTCAAATTGTTTGCTGTTCCCAAACACTTCCCTCCTTAAGGCTATGAGAAATAATTACTGTTCTGGTTGGAGACTGAGGAACTACCAAACAGGAAAGCAGCAGAAGCCACCATTTAACAAGACACTGAAGTGTTCACAGCATTGCTTATCAAAAAACCCCAAACCAACAGAGAACATCTTTAGCTTTCTACTAACATCTTATTAACACTTCAGCATCATGCTCTTTCAACATCTCCATGACTCGTACTACTGGTAATGGGAGAATGTTTGCATCACTCCAACTTGACACAGCTATAAAGGAAGCCCAGGGTCTATTAACTATAGAGAAAATGAAGATGTCGAAGGAAATCATCACAGTGATTCATTCATCTAGTAAAACCACTACTTTCAGATTACACTGCAGCAAACCCAAGATTAGTGACCAACAGAATAAAACTGTATCTTATTATCAGAAATACGGATGTGGCATTTTTTGCTGCAGAACTGATTAACACTGTCTTGGTCTATGTCATTTGAAACCATATATTGAATCTAAGGATTCCTGTACAGGCAGAAAAACAGGATCATCTTGATCATTGTTTCTAGCTGCTAATATGCTCTCTGTATATCTAAGTAGAGGAAGCCAAAGTCAGAATTTGACAGCATTTCATAGGCAAGAGAGGGCCAAATACCTAGGGGTAGCTACAGAAGCTTAAATATGCACAAGTTAGTCAAAGCATGGCTCTCCAGAAAGCTTTCAGATTAGATTATTCATCTCCTACCTACTTCTCTAGTTTTTTTTCTTTCCCTCACCGTCTGTCTTTGTACATCCTCTGCAGAAGATTAAATAACAGCCATTCACAGTTTTCAAATGCTGTGTCTGAATGAGGCAGAGTACTTAAAGAAAAGAAGCTTACCAGAGTTTTATCCTCAGCTTCTTTGTTTACACCATAGTTAGCCTCCAAATCTTGCTTGCTGTCTCTCTCTCCCCCATAATACTGAAAGCTAAACCTCTCAAATTTGGAAGTCTTTTTCAACCTTTATATAAAAGCTCTTGAAATCCTCCTCCCTGTTCATCCACCCAAGTAAAGATTGCTAAGAGGGTCTACATACAAGTTCACCCACACTGTCTTTGGCTTCTTTATTTATAAATGCTTTATTTTCCTTTACATCTTGGGTTGTGTTGTTCTGTTTTATGAAGTATAGTTGCACGTCAGCAATGACAATGAGGATGAGAAAACAGGAAATCCTTTGATTGATGTGGGTTTTGATGCTACCCAGACACTTTATTATTTAGGATACGGAAAACACTAACAGAAATTCAAGTGAAGAAGCTCCCAGCAACAGAATCAGCTGGATTTTACAGACAACAAAAAAAACCAACCAACCAAACACACACACACACACACACACAAAAAGCCAGCTCATGCTTAGCTTCATTAATCCTCCCCCCCTCTTCTCCTACTCTAATTAGTATGACGTAAGAGCTCTCTGGGAACACTGGACCATAAGGATTTATGACATGGGGGTTAATGGAAAATTGGAAGTAAAATAATGAAAATGTTGGCAAATATGCAAGTCTCTTCTCTGAAAACACAACAGAACACAAAACAAGAAAACAAAAATCCAGGCCAAGTTGTCTTTGTAGGGTAGTAGCCTACATGTCTCACCTGTGACAGTAAGCCAGTGATTGCCAGTTATGGAAGGAAAGGAACATTCCATAGATGGAAAAAAAAGAGGAATTTAATTCTGTCAGTACTAGGCATTCTCTACCCAATGAATGAGTATATAAACTACAGAAACCTTTCAGAAAAAAAAAATCATTCACTTCAACTGAAGATCTTTTGATTCAACACAAATAAGGAAGCAAATGAAAAATGTAAATTGTCCTAAACAGAAATAATTCTTTTTTTCTATATGAAAATCAAGCTTGAGGTTATTTTCAATATTACAGAAGAATGTTTAAAAGATACAACAGTTCACAGGCTTTCCAAAATTACCCACTTGTAGCTGAAAAATACATACAATATATGATGAAATCCAACAATCTCCAAATACACCAAGTAGAGCTCACTCATAAAATACCATCACTCTAACTGTAGTATTCGGACTCTACAAGCTACTGAAACAGTGAGTGCACAATCTGCCCCACAACATCTGAAGTAGTAGGTAGGTTTTCCCCAGTGCAAAGTTCATTATTGCAATGCTCCCTCTGATGTCCCTTCTGCACACCTCAAGCGTAAGGTTCTGCCTTGCCATTTCTCCCCTTAATGCTTAACTTCACTCTACTTCCCATCTTACATTTCAAAGTCCTACAGTATGCAGTCTCTCACTGACTTCTTTCAATCTGTTTATCATTTCCTTGCCTGCTCTCCCTGTGATACATTGGATAGCAGATGCCAGTTTCTTCAATCAGCACCAACAAATATATCTTTTCTAGCTCACTCTCTATACATACAGGATGGTTCTTGTAAGAAACTTCCAAGACACAAAGTCATTCTCTTCATCCACACTTGTGTTGACATCATTTTTTACCACAATTTAAACCCACAATGAAAGAAGCATCAGCAATCTCCCCACACTAATATATGCATTAGATGCCTCACACTGCCTCTACTTTGGACATTCTTCAGCCTGTGACTGGCCCTTCACACTCTGGCATTTTTTGCCCTAAGTCATTATGCTGTGTCTTTATTCTGACTATAACTAAACCGAGACAGGAACCAACTCATGCTTTCATCCAAGTATGTATCAAAAGCATTGCAATAAGAAAGATCAAAACTGTCCTACCTACTGTCACATTGCCTGCTACTACCAAGTGCTTATCAAACTCACTATTCGGTGGAAGTAATTAATTCTCTCATTTCATGAGATAACATTTGTGTAGCATCAGAATTGAAGGAAGGAAGGCAAAGGCATTCCAGAGACCTCTCAGGGCTACAGTAACGTGACTAGCACAAACACCCACTAAGCAAGACCCCATTTAGCCTTCTAGCCATATCCAAAAAGAGAACCAAATCTCACAGAAAAATGAAAACCTCATGGGTACCATTTATTAACAGTTCAAAAAAAGCATGCTAGGTAGAGGTGGGGTACAACAGAACCACTCCAACAGAAAGAAAAGATGCTTATTAGACAGAAGAGATTTTACATCTGAAGTGTCTCCTACTTAATACCAACACAGCAGCAATTAGAGGACCTCTGGGCAAGCATGACACTCCAAATTCAGCTACAGCTTGTCCCACCATCAGATCTAATCTACATTTCTCACTTCTATAACTATTTAATATACGTATGTAACCATTTACACTTAAATTGCACTGAAGTGGTTAAGATTCCAGTTGAGTGTCAAATAGCCAGCTGAGTGCTCAAGTTGGACACGATGTCAGGGCAGAAGCTAAGAAACACTGAGGAGGTCTCTGCTACTCATCACTACAGCCAAGCAGCTTTCCAACCAAGACCACTTGCAAAGCAACAGGGGATGAGATGGAAAGTGCAACATTAGTGTGTCGCTGTGTTTTTATCTAAAATCAGACATAACCTACTCACAGCACTGTCCATTTATAAAGCATTACAAACAATTGAATCCCATGGGCTCTGCACACACACCCCCATCACCTTCTGCTGAAGCCTACACCAGCACTAATCTTGTGCTGGCACAAGCAGTATCTTAAAAGAATCAAGACTTCTCCCTATTAAAATACAAAACTTGCTTTGGCAGTAGGATGAACATAACAGACATTCCTCTCATTTTATACCATTTTCTTGATATGCATAAATTGATTTAAAAGATTCTACACAAGCTACTATTTAAAGCTAAATGAATCTGAGGCTGTGTCGATTTTTATTTTCATAAGCTCAAAGAAAAAAAGTATTTTCAAAGAAAATAAGTACTGAAAATCATCATTGCAAGTATCGCTATAGCAACTGCAGCTCTTGAAGCTTCCTTGTTGCAGCACACTTAGATTCCAGATGGAACAAAATGCCACGTCTATCTTGCTTTTTATAAGGTGCCTCTCTCTCCTGCAAAGCCTCCAAAGACTAGCAGGGACATCTGTTACAGAATTTGCTCTTGCAAAGACCACACAGACTCAGATACATTTGTCTATTTTTGCAGTTCTGAAAACAAATAAAACAACCAACACCATGGCATCTGCATCCCTGACATCTGTCTGACATGTCACTAGAACATTAGAAGAACTAGGTAAACTATTTAAGTCCTTATACGAATCAAGGGCACTTTTGTCACATATTTCAGCAGAGCCAGAATTCTATCTTTCACAGGAGATTCCTCTGATAGCCCAGCTCTTTTACTCACTCTTTGCATTCAGAACATTTCACTGTTCATCTGCTGCCAGTATCTAACTACCTGGATGCAATTCACAGTAACACCTGTGTAACCTTGAACCAAAACCTTGGAAAATAATGATAATCATTGGGGTTTTAATCCAGGACTGTTCTACCTCTAGGCAAAGGCAGAAGACTGAAGTAAAGACATCATCATTTGCCTTGTTTTTTTTTCTCATACAGCCATTCAGGGATGAATGACAACCCATTGTGAACTTTCTTTGTTTCCACTGTTCTACATGAGATTCAGCACTACGGAAGCAAGAACAACTAAAAGATCACTTCAGGTGCCACTACAAATTTCAGGTGCCATAACAATATCCAAGTTTAAATTAACACTCCCATCAAAATGCATCAATTCTCCAGTGAACTTCTACTGCAAAAAAAAAACATATAGAAGAAAACACAATGAAAATTCCTGATAGATCCTCCAGCTTGCCCCTTACTCTGAAAAATATTTGAAGGCAACATTCATCTGATTCTTGTCTAATCCCTTTTTGAGTTTGCAGAAGCCATCCCTCGGTTCCAAGGTGAACATCTGATATTTATTGCACCTTCCTGGCCTGAATGAAGTGGCAGAAGCATGGTGCAAGGAAAGACAAGCACTTTACCATTGTTTACAGCAGGCACAGATGCCAGCATTGACAGGACTTTTCAAAGCCTTGATTTTCAAACAGCAATATGGTTATGTACCAGTAACACTGGTGTGCCCTGGAGATTCAACCTTTTGTCTTCCAGTTCACATATATGAAAACAAATACCAATCATCAAAGAACACTGTCCTCCAATTCTCATTACAAGTTTTTCTGCTACAGCTGAGAGATGGTTTGGTTCATATGAGTGGAAGAAAAATAATTTCCTTGCTGAGTCCAAATACTTGGGCTAAGGTTTCAACTGCCATTATTGTTTGACAAATGTGCAAGAAGTTACTTTAATTCTTTTTTGCAAATTATAATTTTTCCTTTTTAAACATCTTAAGTGAGGGAACGTCTGCAGTTTCTACAATATGGAGCTCAGGTCTGTAAAGAAGTTTGAACAATATCTAACCTTCAAGCAATTAAGAGAGACTTAGAATCAACAGTAATAACAACCGGAAATATGCCTTAAATTGTTGTCTGAATTCTTAAATCAAATATCCAAACAGAAGTTATTTTCTAAATTATACACAAGGATCTGTAGCTACTAAATGCAAATCCAGGCTTGCAAATTTGATTACACATTTCTGGCATGCCATCAAGGCACAGAAAAATGCCACATATACTTGTCTGCCTAACTTTAAATAGAGATGATTCAGCTTATAATTATTCAGCATCTTTAAAACTTCCTTTTTTTTTTTGGGGGTGGTGGTGATGTGTGATCTAAACAAGTTCAAGGAACCTGTGGACATTTTGTGGAAAAAAGCAAAACTGCAATAAAGTTTCCTCCTGTCTATCTCACCAGGTATAAATATGACATGCGTATTTTTGGGTCACAAAAAGTGTCTGTAAGGACCTGGAGCATGTTTTAGATGAAATCAAGAAAACCTACAACCTTCTAAAAATATCAAACAAGCATTGTGAGGTAAGTGTGAAAGACACCTATTTTTTTTCCAACCTTAGGAAAAAACAAAGTACTAAAATTAAGAACAAAAACTCCTGTGAGGATTTCTTACTTTAGTTTGTACTTTGCCAATCCCAGCCTTACTAAACAAATAACCTGCAGCAGTTTGTGATGATTTTCCTACGTGTGTAGTATCAATATACTAATTTTTCAAACCAACTGACCTTTTTAAACCAGAAGTAAGAACCTGAGATCTTCAGCTTGGTCAGGAATACTTCCAATTTTTAGCTTTTTACTATGTTGCTTTAAATACTTGCAGAACTACCATTTCTTGTAAAAGAAATCTACAGAGAGTAATGGCCATCAGTACATGCTCCCCTGCCTGAGGCTAGCACCCTCGAAAAATTAAAGCAATATTCTACAAGAAACGGTAATTAACTCCCTCCAGCTCTGTATCAACTGTATGTTACGTGCCAGCTGACTGCTCAGTATTCACCCCTCTACTCTTCTTCCTCCACATTTCCTTAAGAGTTACTACCAACAGACAGCACTATTGCACTGACTCATCATCAGTTTTTGCAATCCTTACAGAAATTCTAAATTCCTTTGATAAAACAAAAAAGGACACTTCTGTTCAGACAACAGAGACAATTTATCTGCATTGCAAAACAAATGTTGTTTTTAAAGCTAACTGTAACCACTCAGCAGTACTGCTGTTTGCACTGCTCTGATCCCAGAAAATGATTAACAACATAGTATGGGTCAGGCTGCTTCACAGTCAACCCAGCTAATTAAGGATGTGCATAGTTTTCAGCCAGTATAGACTGTTTAGATCCCCATTCTGGCCTGCTTCTTTATGTCTCTATCGCAGCTGTACAAACAGCAGTGTTTCTCCAGCATACAGTCTCCTTCAGAACAATTTATCTCATTAAATAGCATTTCCACGAGCTTAAATAAGCCTAGCATGTGAAAAACAGTAATACCTTCAAGACATACTCCCTGCCTACACAAAAAGATAACTACAGGTCTTAAATGGTAAACTACATGATCATTTGACCACTGCATCTTCACAAAGAGGTTTTGCTGAAACTGCAAGTCCTGAGGAGTCTGAGGGGCCATGTGTTAGGTTTATGAATATTTGGACTAATTATCAGGTCCTGTTCTCAAAACAGAAAGCAGCGCTGTATAAGTTTTGCCATATACTTGGTACAATCAGCAACAAAAGCCACTATTTATAGTTTCAGGTAGAAGAGGTTTTCCCAGCTGTGCTAGGAATGCCGTAATTTTCCTAAATAAACCATTAAACTGATGAGGAGACTGTAATTTCTAAAGAAAAGTCTAGAAAAGAGTTTTTGCCAAACAAGTCAGCTAACAGGAGAAAATAGTACCACTCACAGCTGACAGCCCTGGCTGGCAGCAGGTTGTAACTCATTTTCATGCTTCCTCTTGCTGTTCCATCACAAAACCCCCACCCCTCCCCAACACACTTCCCCCACCCTGCAACTTTTTTGGACACTTGGGTAAAAAATGAGAGAGACAGAAGAGCCAGATCCGTGTAACACACTCATCCACTTCATTGCTAGAACCAATTCACATTACAATGGCTCAGCTACAATGAATTATCCTGGGTTGTCTTCTCACAGATAGCTCAGGGTACAGTTTTACATCTTAGATGTACAGACCATTCAGCAGGGTAGCAATGAAATGAAAAGCTTTTTATATTAGTGTTTCTCAGAGCCACTGTGTTCTTTTTCAGAAAGTGTTAAACTTTATCCAGATCAAAATCATAGGTTAAAAAATAGAAGGAAAACAGCGGCAACAGAGATGAAAATTCTATTGTCTAATAGAAGTTAATTTCAGAAAGCATTTTTTTAATATATCTTAAAACACAGTTCCCTCAGTTACAGAATGCTTCAGAAAAATTACAAATTATCTTAATTTTCCCCCATAACTGATACAGAGAATATACTTTTACTACTAAGGGGGAAAAAAACAGCTTTACGCCTTATAGAAATTATTATTTATAATATAAGGAAATGAATACATTGAAATACTTGTCTTTAGGAAATCATTTACAGCTCACAAAGAATGGGAAATGTGAAAACTAGACCACATTTTTCCTAAGGTTTCCATCTTTAACATATGTTATTTCTCATTTGATTTAGAAAGCATAAGAGAAGTCAATTTTAGAGTACAGGAAGACCTTTGAACGTTCTGTAACAGTTACTGTCTCACGCAAAGGAAAAAGGCGAGGGACAGGATGGAGCACATTCAACTTTTACAACAACTAGCAGAAGTTACAGCCTAACTAAATTTACTTTTAAGGACTCTAACCCCTTTAGCACAATCAAATACAGCAGTTGACGCGCAAAGCAGTCTTTGCTTTCTCTCCTCCTCTTTCAAACTGCTTCTCCTCGCTGGGAGAGAAAACGCTGAGGCTCTCCTGCCCTGAATGCCTGGCTTTGGTCCAAGCTGCACTTAATGAGGTGCTGGCAACTCCCCGGCACTGCAGACGCCTCTCCAGCACCACAAACGGCCTTCATCAAATAGACAAGAACAGCGGGCAAAGCTGCGCCTGACAGCAGGGCTTTTACTTCCAAAATAAAGAGATAAACAGACGTTCTAGAATATCGTATACCCCAGACTTTATCTGAGCTAATCCAATGTCACTTCAGCCTTTCTCCAAGAAAGGCAAGCGCTAATGCATTACAACAATTAACATAGTTTACACATAGCGCTATTCAAGTCAGCTAAAATCTGATGAGAAAAAAAAAAGCCTTACTGCTTCTAATTTACATTGTTAGAAATCCAGCTACCTACTTAATACTTGGAAATAAAACCAGATTTTAAAGCGGTAGTTTTGATTCATTTTCTGAGCATCACTTACAGGACAAATCACTACAACAGGAAGCAAACTCTGTAACACAGCAGATTTTTCCTATAAGCAAGTGCTCAAGTTCTCAACTAAAGAAACAACACAAAAACACATTGCTGACACTACTCAATAGAATAGGGCAGAAGGGCTCTGCAGTGGGACCTTGACCGCCTGGACAGATGGGCAGAGTCCAATGGGATGGTGTTCAATAGCTCCAAGTGCAGGGTGCTGCACTTTGGCCACAACAACCCCATGCAGAGATACAGGCTGGGGTCGGAGTGGCTGAAGAGCAGCCAGACAGAGAGGGATCTGGGGGTGCTGATTGATACCCGCCTGAACATGAGCCAGCAGTGTGCCCAGGTGGCCAAGAGAGCCAGTGGCATCCTGGCCTGCATCAGGAATGGTGTGGTCAGCAGGAGCAGGGAGGTCATTCTGCCCCTGTACTCTGCACTGGTTAGACCACACCTTGAGTACTGTGTTCAGTTCTGGGCCTCCCAGTTTAGGAGGGACATTGAGATGCTTCAGCGTGTCCAGAGAAGGGCGACGAGGCTGGGGAGAGGCCTTGAGCACAGCCCTACGAGGAGAGACTGAGGGAGCTGCGATTGTTTAGCCTGGAGAAGAGGAGGCTCAGGGGTGACCTTATTGCTGTCTACAACTACCTGAGGGGTGGTTGTGGCCAGGAGGAGGTTGCTCTCTTCTCTCAGGTGGCCAGCACCAGAACGAGAGGACACAGCCTCAGGCTGCGCCAGGGGAAATTTAGGCTGGAGGTGAGGAGAAAGTTCTTCACTGAGAGAGTCATTGGACACTGGAATGGGCTGCCCGGGGAGGTGGTGGAGTCGCCGTCCCTGGAGCTGTTCAATGCAAGATTGGATGTGGCACTTGGTGCCATGGTCTAGCCTTGAGCTCTGTGGTAAAGGGTTGGACTTGATGATCTGTGAGGTCTCTTCCAACCCTGATGATACTGTGAATTTGCTCAAGAATGTAACGTCCACTCATACTTCCACGTTTTTAAAATTACAGTAATCTTCATATCCATATTTTTCCTTTTCTGACAAGCTTAGTTTTATTTTAAATTAAATTGCAGTACAAGCTAACTACATAAAAGCAGTTTCTCTGCTTTCCAGCTGCCTTAAAGTAAAAAAAAAATAAAAACACACACAAAAAAAAAAACCAAAAAAAGCAACACACAAAACACCACTACACCATGAAAGTAGAATATAACCTACTGTGCACAGAAAGTGCTCTCTCTTATCTAGTTATGGAGTGAGATTTTCCTGTTTGGGTTAGAGGGTTATTTATTCAGAAAGAAATATCAGTTTTCTCTAAAATAATTTGCAAAGTTTATTAACATTTCTATTTAATTGTATTTGATCTGCTATAATATTACAGGGTACGAAAATCCTTAACAAGGACAAAACCTTTCTTTTTCAAAGCTATCACTCACAATCAGGAGATACTCTGCATAAAACCATATATTCAGATCCCACTGGCAGTCACATTCCATCTGAAAAGTGTAACTTCAGGAAATTGTCGGCAATGAACCAATGAAGAATCTCATCTCCTCCGACTCGATGCTAGCACTGTCCACTCTCTTTACTACTGATACTTCCCTTTATTCTCCCATGCTGAAAGCAGTTCTCAGCTCAAGTCTTCTGTTGTACACACATGAATTATATACAGACAGTAAGCACACAGGATTCATCAACAGCCTGCACTCTTTACACCTTACATTGAATATTTAGATATCAAGTAAACCCTAAGTTTAGACAGCCTTTTGCTCTCTCCACCCAGGTAAGCTTTGTCAAAGTGGAGTAAACTTTTGCCAAAGGTAGGGCAGAAGGTTACTGCTTGATCATATATAATTCATCAGAGTAATCAGATTCCTGTGTCTCATATTGTTATTAAAAAAATACAGGAAGAGACTGTACCTAGTATTAAAACATGGATGAGCTTTAACAAGTCAAGTGGAGTCAATAAATGTTATAGAAAACACCTAATGCCTCCCTATTGCTGACTGAGACAAGAAGTGTGCAGGTCTCTTCAGCTAACATCTGGCACAACGACTTTGCTTCTTCTAAAAGGCATTTCATAGCATGTTATTCAATGAAGCACTGTGTTCAGGTAATTTTGCAAAACCAAAATGTTCAATTAATACAGTAGTAACAGCACAAACACTGTGTGGGACAGTAGAACAGCAAACACATGAGTATTAGAGAGGGCACAAAGGGTTCAAGAGAAAAGATAGCAGAAGGCAGCAGATGAAGAAGTCTATTTGCCCAAAAGTGGTCAAGCACTGCCTACCTTACCACTACTGTGACAATCCATTCCTGCATTAATCACAAAGTTTATTTCAGTTTATGCACAACACTGCTATCAGCTGAAAGGTAAAACCTGATTTAGAACTAAATAATTATTTCTGTATTAGATATCACTGATTTTTAATTGAATTTGCAATTCACTGTATGGTGCTGAAGAAAAGGGTTTGCACTAACATCACCATCTCACTCTTGTGAATTTCAGACTGTGAAATGTATACAAATTAACACCTGTTAAATGCAAAAATGATTTATAAACAAGGATATTTGAGAAGAGACACTGATTCTGCATAAACAGCACAGAGTAGATGGAAATGCTTGCTTTTAATATCCAACAACCTGTAATTTAACAGGCTACTATCATGAAAAACCTGTTATTCCATTTATCATTTTCTCACCAAAACTGGACTAAGATTTTAGTCTGGATTTCATTTAAATCTGCCTCTGCAACGGTTCCATAATCACACAGTTCCATAATCACACCATGGAATATTTGCTATACAGGCTATATTTTGAAAGAGGAGGAGGTGAAAGACCTTTTCCTTTAGATATACGAAAGTAACCTTTGAATCAGACTGAGGGACCGGGAGTGAAAAGGCATCAATAGTGCCCACTTAAGGGTAATGAAGTAGAAAAGCAGCAGGATCAGCAGCAGCAGCAGAGAGAAGGAGCTGTGAGGGAACTGGACCTCCCCCACTGAAGGCAGGATGGAGCTCAGTGCCTACGTGACAACAGGACGAAAAACCATGCTGTACGGGTGAGTCTTCAGGTTAAGGCCATTCAGCTGCCACGTCTTCCTTCTTCACACGGCAACTGTGTGCTTTTGAAAGTTGCTCTTTTTAGTTTTTTATACCAACCACCCTTTAGCAGCACAAACCCACTGTGTAGTGCTTAACATGAAGACAGGGAAAACGCACAATACTGACCTCTTGGCACTCTTAACATATGGGCAAAATGATCAGAAGACCTTTATTTTCAGTATGAGACAAAAGGTTTTTTCCAATGACCCAAAGCACATCATTACAAGGATTATCCTGCTGCTTAAAAGACATTTCAGCTAGCTGACTGCCCAGGGTATGAAAAGGTTTCAGGCTGTTACATTAGTTTCCCTCCAGCTATTCACTTGGTGCTGGGTAGTAGAGTAGCTCATTTTTGAAACACTACACTCAGGTTGCATGTGTTTTTTGGATGATTTCCAACGCAGGCCAGTTTCAGATGTTAGTCAAACATATATTATTTTCCAGTACAATTTTCTGCCTTCCATGTATCATTAGGATTACCCAGGTCAGAGATTGCAGCATTGCGTGTAAAAAAAATCTCCAAAAATTCTCCTTCTACAAATATGCACTAAGTATTTCTCCTTTTTTCATCATCCTATCACATCTGTATCAACTGTCTTGAAAAGTAACTGTAACAAATCACAACTTTCACAGAAAGCCAACAATGGACTTCATATGGATATCAAGCAATTGGACATTTTAAATGCAATTCAATATCCCTTAATGTCATTAATCAATATTCTTTTCAGGAAGGCAATGGCATGAAATAGCTTGCATTAAAACCGACAACAACAAAACATTTTGCTATCAATAACCCACTTCAATCTTGACATGACCAATGTCTTTCTCTAGGATTGTATTAGACAACTGCAGTGACAGTACATGTAAGCTCCTGTACAAAAATATTTATAATCCACTAGCAAAAACACTTATTAGGTCATGTTGATTAAAAAATAAAAAAAAATCCAACTGAGCCTCACCTCCATTCCTAGAAAAATGATGGAGTGGCTCCTTCTGGAGGGCATCTCAAGGCACTTGGAAGAAAAGAAGTTTATCAGGAGTAGTCAGCATGGATTTACCAAGGGGAAGCCATGCTTGATTAACCTGACAGCGTTCTATGATGCCATAACTGAATGGGTAGATTCAGGGAGACCAGTGGATGTAGTCTACCTTGACCTTAGCAAGGCCTTTGACACCGTCTCCCAAGACATCCTAGTGCGCAAGATGAGGAAGTGTGGGATGGACAAGCGGACAGTCAGGTGGATTAAGAACTGTTTACAAGACAGAGTTCAAAGAGTGGTGATCAATGGTGCCAAGTCCAGCTGGAGAGCTGTAACTAGTGGAGTCCCCCAGGGATCAGTGCTGGGTCTGGTCCTGTTCAACATCTTCATCAATGACACTGAGGAGGGCACAGAGTGTCTGCTCAGCAAATTTGCTGATGACACTGAACTGGGAGGCTTGGCTGATACAGCTGAAGGCTGTGTGGCCATCCAGTGAGACTTGGACAGACTGGAGAGCTGGGCACAGAGGAACCAAATGAGGTTTAGCAAAGACAAATGCAGAGTTCTGCTTCTGGGGAGGAATAATAAACTGCACCAGTACAGGCAAGGAGGAGAGCAGCCCCATGGAGAGGGACCTGGGAGTCCTGGTGGATAACAAGTTATCCATGGGACAGCAATGTACCCTTGTGTCTAAGAAGGCCAATGGGATCCTGGGGTGTATTAGGAAAAGCGTGTGTCCAGCAGATCAAGGAAGGGTCTCCTCCCCCTCTACTCCACCCTAGTGAAACCTCGAGTACTGCATTCAGTTTTGGGCTCCCCAGTTCAAGAGGGACAGGGATCTGCTGGAGAAGGTCCAGTGGAGGGCTACAAGGATGATTAAGGGACTGGAGTACTGCCTTATGAGAAGTTTAGGGACCTGGGGCTTTTTAGTCTGGAGAAGAGGTGAACAAGAGCAGATTTAATAAATGTCTATAAATATCTGAGGGCTGGGTGTCAGGAGGGGGACAAGTTCTTCTCACTTGCTCCCTGTGATAGGACAAGGAGCAATGAATGCAAGCTGCACCACAAGAGGTTCCACCTGAACACAAGGAGGACTTCTTTACTGTAAGGGTCACAGTACACTGGAACGGGCTTCCCAGACAAGCTGCGCAGTCTCCTTCCCTGGAGACTTTCAAGGCCCATCTGGATGCATTCCTCTGTGACCTGAGCTAGATTATGGTCCTGCTCTGGCAGGGAGATTGGACTCTCTTTGGGTCCCTTCCAACCCCTGACATCCTGTGAACTGTATAAAAGTCCATCATAAAGCAGTACTTTATACGAAAGCAATTAAGCACCAAGAAAAATATGACTTCATGTAAATCCAGCCATTCACTATTAATGCAACATAAATGCCTTGGTTTGGCTTAACACTCAAGACCAATATTCAGCAGAACATAAGTACATCTTTAACTTTGTGCTGAGCACTAAGGATTTGTTAATTTTCCATTGTATGTGCCCAAAAGAATTGACTTTGAACCTGTTATTTAGCAAGTTTGCAATAGACCATAAATACAGACAGTAGTCCTTATTACCTTCATTTTTTCCCCATCTCATCAAGCTTGTGTCAGTTCCTTAGTTTCATAAAAGCAAATGGCTTTCTTAAAATCTCAAGTTTAAGATATTACTTGCACATTCTTCTGTATGCAACATTTACAGCTTATCCAAACATGATGCAAACCCTCAGAACAACAGCTCATTTCCATAAGGCACTTATCACTTCACCAAGTAACGTAAAAAGGAGCAAGAAGAAATGGCAGGGAAGAAAACCCAAAAATACAACAACAAAAAAACCCTCTTCAGTACAAAATCTCTGAATTATTGATAGAATCAGAGAATCAACCAGGTGGGAAGAGACCTCCAAGATCATCCAGTCCAACCTATCCCCCACCCCTGTCCAGTCAACTAGACCATGGCACTAAGTGCCTCATCCAGGCTTTTCTTGAAGACCTCCAGGGGCAGTGCCTCCACCACATAAGTTTATATATAATGGTACGAATTGATCAACTCTGCAAGTTTACAGTCACAATCTCTCCTACTATCTCTTACTGTCTCTCCCACCTTATTCTTTAAGTCTTTGGAAAGCAATCTATGTCTGCAGTATACTTCTTACCAAATAATTATGCACATCATTTACATATCTTTACTATTTACGTTTTCTTAAGTAACAGAAGGCTCACAAAACCAAAAAGTTTAAAAAGCCTTCACCCTCCTGCTGCCACGGATTAGCATAATGAAGCATTCTAGGGAGGCTCACATGAAACAAAAGACAAGGGCTGGGAAGCACCACAAAGCAATGTTTCTCAAGTAGAAATGAGTCCTTCAAAATAATTAAAAAAACAACCAACAAAAAAATAAAACAAGCAAACAAAACCACCCCAACACTTAGGCACTCACACTGCTTGCTATTTACCAAATGACAAAAATGAAGAAAAATAAAAATCACTGCTAAAGATCAAGATGATAATGAAAGTCAGTGAGTGTCACAATCAGCTCAAACCTATTCAGTTCATTTCTCTTTGCAGAAAGTCTGCCTAAAACTCACCAAAAAAACACAATATAATCATGCACTAAACAAGCCTCCTTCTGTAAATCAAGGAAACTACCATTGGGAATAGAGGATGAAAAAGAAATTTCTCTCTCTTCAGACAAGAAGTTCCCCAAACATCAGCCCTTAAGCCAAGCTTTTTAATTGAGGCAATGCAGTTTTAAATTGTTTAATATGGTTTTTACACATCAGTTGTGAACTACTCACTCTCTCATGCTCCATGGACCACTTGTGGTTAGACAAAGATTTTTTTCTAATCAGCTGCTCAATAACTCTAGACAACCCTGTTATTCAGTAACCCAAGAATAATTATCTCTTTCTCTCCCGAGGCCATTACATTGCCTCTTAAACCACACTGAAGTAGGATTAGCACCATTTTGCCTTTTCCCCTCCCCTACTTACTGCTGTTTCACTTGAGCCAGAGCTGACACTCGTGAAACTTCACAGCAACCCAATTCGGAGAGACTATCTGGGGCGGGGGAGAAAAACAAACCCAAAAACTTGGAGAGCAGAGGGGAGGTTAGTTTAGAAGACAGCCCTCCACAGGATCTCTCTGCATACTGGTGCTGGCCAGGGAGCGAAAGCAAGGCCAGCTGGCTAGCAGGACGGTCACTGGCACTTCAGTGTGTAGGGAGGTCATTCTGCCCCTGTACTCTGCACTGGTTAGACCACACCTTGAGTACTGTGTTCAGTGCTGGGCCCCCCAGTTTAGGAGGGACATTGAGATGGTTGAGCGTGTCCAGAGAAGGGCGACGAGGCTGGGGAGAGGCCTTGAGCACAGCCCTACGAGGAGAGGCTGAGGGAGCTGGGATTGTTTAGCCTGGAGAAGAGGAGGCTCAGGGGTGACCTTATTGCTGTCTACAACTACCTGAGGGGTGGTTGTGGCCAGGAGGAGGTTGCTCTCTTCTCTCAGGTGGCCAGCACCAGAACAAGAGGGGACAGCCTCAGGCTGCACCAGGGGAGATTTAGGCTTGAGTTGAGGGGAAAGTTCTTCACTGAGAGAGTCATTGGACACTGGAATGGGCTGCCCGGAGAGGTGGTGGAGTCGCCGTCCCTGGGGCACTTTAAGGCAAGGTTGGACGTGGCACTTGGTGCCATGGTCTAGCCTTGAGCTCTGTGGTAAAGGTTCAAAGCACAGTACAGAAGTGCTGCATACTCCTACTATTAACAAGTATTGGAGCTGACCCACAGCATGAGCCCCCACAAGCTGCTATAACTCACTAGTCTGGCAGAAAACTAGGTCAGCAGCTCCACAAATTTAAATTGCTGCCAGGTTATTAAAGATGCTTAATGAGGAGTTCCAGATGAGTACACAGGAGAGGAAAGAATACATAGCTAGGAGCAGGACAGAAACTGGAAGAGAGATATCCTAATGGATTGGTTCTATAGAAGGATGTCTAAATCATCAGCCCTACTAACTGCAATCCCCTGCCTGCCACCTTAAGATACTTGTGGGAATGTGACAAATAACTGAAGACAAGTACAAAAAGATCCCTAATCTGCTTCTCCCTACCTCCAAGAACATCCACTGACCAAACCTCAAATATCATTACTTGCAGACTTTTCATAAAAAGCAAGCCTGTGAAAAATCATTCTGTATCCATGGTTTGCATCTTTAAAATCACATTAAATACCATCTCCACAGAGAAATTACTTCTACTTGAAATTAGAAGAAAAAAAAAAAAAGGGGAGGGGGGAAAGAGTTTTGGGGTAGGGAGAGAGAGAGAAGACAGCAAGAATGTATTTATTCTATCCAGAAGTAGTGAAGCCAAAATTGTATATTAAACCTTCTGGAATAGGATAACAGACCATCTCATGGGCTACTCAAGTTAACAATGTACCTGTTCTACCAAGACAAACTGCTCACTAAAACAAAAAAGGTACTAATGGTATCAGAGGAACACAATTCCCAAACCAGTATGCCAGCACTGACACTGTCAAACACCATTCCACATCAAGTTAATGCCAGTGGAAAATTAACCTTTGCCTCTAATTAGCTGTCTAGCTTACATACCAGTTCTGAAATTTTCACTCTGCCCTACCTGTTACAAGAGCATCAGAAACTGAGATTACATTTCTTAGCTACTGAAATGACGGAAACTCTGCTCCATCAGATGACTATCTATAAAGGAAAGTATTTAAAAAGTACTTTCTGGCTATGATGAAATAGCATTGTCTATAATCATAGAATCAACCAGGTTGGAAGAGACCTCCAAGATCATCCAGTCCAACCTATCCCCCAGCCCCATCCAGTCAACTAGACCATGGCACTAAGTGCCTCATCCAGCCTTTTTTTGGAAGACCCCCAGGGACGGTGCCTCCACCACCTCCCTGGGCAGCCCATTCCAATGGGAAATCACTCTCTCTGTGAAGAACTTCCTCCTAACATCCAGCCTATACTTTCCCTGGCACAACTTGAGACTGTGTCCCTTTGTTCTATTGCTGGTTGCCTGGGAGAAGAGGCCACCCCCTACCTGGCTACAATGTCCCTTCAGGTAGTTGTAGACAGCAGTGAGGTCACCCCTGAGCCTCCTTTTCTCTAGGCTAAACAACCCCAGCTCCCTCAGCCTCTCCTCATAGGGTTTGTGTTCCAGGCCTTTCACGATAATCAATGAAAACTGTTCACCTGCAGCTGTTAAAAATTCTACAGACAGGAAATTCACTCACAAAATGGTAATTCACACAGATCTGTTACAAACTGACTAACTAGTCTTACCCGAAACATAAGCCACAAAAAGTCAGAAAAAAACCCCATTATTTCTTGTTGTGGTATGTATTAACTCTGAAACCAGCTCATCCTGTGCAAGAATGGCTTGCTTTTAATGAAATCACAAAGACATCACAGTAAAGAGTTACAGATTAGGAAAATAAGGCAAGCTTCATAAATATCATTTATGAAGAATATTTAGAAAGGTACAGAAGAGTTTGTCTGCACGTTTCAGTAGCCATTACAGAGGAAGGTGAAAAAAGAAATTTAAAAAAATCTCAGTTCACAAAACCTTTGAAAAATGTATCATGTCCATAACCACTGTAAACCTTATAAAAACAAGCAACTCAGTTACAGCAATAAATATTATTAAATATGTGATATCAAAGTTAACTTCAGCTGCACACCTAAAAACTTCCACAGACTGTTTACAAAGATGTACTGACATAACCTAAAGCCAGTAAGGATACTAGATATTAAATTCAAGTTTGTGGTTACTGAAAAGAAGAATACACAGAAAACTGAAATAAAAAATCTGACATTTCTCTTTAAAATAGTTACTGCTTTCTGCTAGGTCTCTCCTGTATACCCATCCAAGACAGATAGCTCTGCTCCAGGTTCTGCTCAGACTGAGCAGGCACCTGGGAGGTCTGTATAATCCATGCATCAGAGTCAAAGCAGAACTTCTTAGTCTGCTAACAAGTCTGTCCACAGGTTTTTGTCTGGGGTGGGAGTACGTTTTGAAAGTAGAGAGAGAGAACTGCAATTTTGTTGCTGTTGTTTTAAATACAGTATTTCGGCCACTCCAAGTGTGATCAGCATACTCCCTTTCTAAATGAACTCCACTTGAACAGAAGTGGCCTTCCCTCCATGGCCTTGTTAATAACACTTGAGAAGGGGATCTGTAAATCTATTCCAAGTTCTTGATAAGGAAAAGTATACTTGCAATTACTAGAAGATGTTGTATTGATCATGCATTTCAGTCACCTTATAGACAAAACCAGAAAGCTCTGCAAGCTTCATTATCTGGTACTGTAGCCCTGGAAGGCAAACACAGCAGTACTTCAGAAAAGCCGATCTGGCCTTCCAGCTGGCTGCCACAAAATCTTTACTTCATTTAAATTCTGCTCTAATTCTGCTCCCTATTGTTTCCTTGCTTTAGGGAGCTCTCACTTCACAATGAGGGCATCTCTGCCAGTCTAGCTCTGCCTCTGTAAATAATTTACTGGTTACATGATTTCATCATAAATAGTGACTGGAGCTGTAGCATCAGGGAATTTAACACATGTGTGTCAAAACGTCCACTTAACCAGAATCCCTCACAACAGTCAGAGCCCTATCAGTGGCCCTGAGGCAACGTCTGGCAGATCTGGAGCAGGTCTCCGCTTGCTGCAGGAACCACCGAATGTTTCATCAAGATGGAGGTGAAACTTCCAGAAGGGTTAACTTACTTCACAGCCACTGCAAATGTAAGCTGCAAATGGGATATGCCAATAAAGCAAGGAGAGGGGACATTCTTTCCTGTTTCATGTCTTGAGCCAATCTTTCATAATCCTTTTGAGACTCGTCACATCTCATATCCAAAGAAAACTGTCTCAAGCCAATAAAGGAACATCAAACCTCATGCTGGGTCTCTTGGAAAGCTAAACTGCCTCATGCAGACCGTTAAAAACATGGAGGAGGCAAGGAAGTACCTCATCCCCACTAGCCAACTGCACCCCTTCACCTGTCTGAGTTATTAGAAACTGTACTGCTATCTTCACAAAAGGAAGGATGATAAACTTTTACTCTTCCTGTAAAGGCCTTTAGAATTATGTTTCATATGTAAAACTAATTGTCAGACACACAGCTTGTGCCACTAGGGCAGTCCCAAAGAGAGAACACGAAAATACTCTCTCCACAGGGATGTGAGGTTTTGTTATTTGAAAGCACAACTGTAAAACCCAGAGCACGTGCAGCTGTGAAGTTTATGCTCTGCATGAAGACATGCGACTTGTGAATGAGTCATTAAAAACACTCATCTGAATACAAGCTCTTCTGATTATAGAGCAGAAAGCACAAAGTCACTACAACACTGTCCTCGACAGCCAGCAGCCTCTTTGAGAAGTATTAGGAGTGTGGACAAACTGCACAAGAGCAGTGATGTGAACACTCACTGCATCATTGGATTGCTTACCTTCTCCAAAACACTTTTGCAAGGAGTTACAGATGTTTCCCTGCAAATCCCATGAAATTATTTTACAGAGCATGGTGTTTATTTTAAAATGTCCATTAATAATGTTACAAGACAAACCTGATCAGAAGCAAAAATTTCATCAAAATTGCAAGAGTGGAAGACACAATGGCAATTCAGGTCAAACAGGTTATAAATATTTGCATTAGCACAGTAGGTCTCATTTATCAGTGGCTTTTTATCACAATTTGGCTTTGTTAAATTGATCACCACCACAAGTTCTAGTTTATCTTTACATTATTTCAGCTCAGTATGTTCATACACATAACTTGAAATTCAAGTTATAGAACCTCTTCTAAACTAATTGGATTGTTAGCCATCTTTTCAATGCTAGCCAATTAAGGACAGCACTGAGGGACATTTAGGTTGACATTATTTATATTTACTTTTAAATTGAGAGGGGAGAGAATAATTACATTTATTATAACCAAGCCTGGAACTTTGCATGTAATTAAGGACCTGACACACTTTAGAACAACTTTATTTTCAGTTGTTTAAGGCATCTGCCAAACTATCAGTGTGGTAACAGACTTCATAGAGCAAGTATTTTTTTCTCCCGTTTCACTTCGAAGTGAAACCTAGATTCTGCTAAAATGCTGCTGTCATGCCCGAGAGTAAAACCAGAAAAAAACAGCTTTTGAAGTCTATATTAAAATAGTTTTTGAAAGTATTCTGTTGACAAATTCTAAAACTGGAAGAAGACGAATTTAAGATGTGGCAGACAGGCTGCCTCATCCCAAGGGCGTGGCTTTTGGGTGGTTTGTGGCTAGCTCTTTTTTTTTCTTCTGGGGAAGTGGAAGAGGAATAGAGGGAGGATTGCTCATTTTCTTGACAAAGTACCAAAATTATAGGCCTCTGAAACACTTCAGAAGAGATTTTTTGGAAACTCAAGTTTTCACAGACCAGCGGCACTTAACATGCTCTACAGTCCCTCCATGACATTAGATTGATGCACATGCTGCTTCCATAGGCAGGTACAAACGTGCTTCCACTGCTTTATGAATGAGCTGAGAGAACTTACCTTCAGTTTCTTCTCCTCCTTTCCACTCTGCTAAAACTGGAATTAAAACCACGACTCTTTCCTAAGCTCCTTGCTTAGAAACACACAAAATAGAGAGAAGCCAAAGTACTATGTGATAAGCAGAGAGAAGACAGAACACAGGCTAGCGGAGAAAACAGCAGTGATGCCACTGCTCCGAGAAACAGACAACAGCAAAGGAGGACAAAACCAAATGGTAAGACCAAAAGCCAGGAAGAAGATGCAACTGAAACAGAAAAGAGAGACTCCAAGTGCTTGTAGTCTCCAATAAAGATTAACTCTGCTTTATAGAAGCAGGTTGGTAGGGAGTCGTCCTCACCACCACCACCACCGTTTGTTTTTTGTTCTTCCTCTATGTACCTGGCATTTATTCTATGATTCCTGTCATAATGTTGTACTTTAAAATATATATATATTCTTGTAGTAAGAAACAGTAGGAAATAAACTGCTAGGTTCTAAGCCTACAGCAAGATTATATTTTTTTTTTACATCATGTTTTCTATATATAGTTTTGAGTTTGAGGTTCAGGGGATTTTTTTTAATTTACTGTTTCCAAATCTTTATTGTAGGCAGCTCTAATCAGGGCATCTGGATGTAAGACAGCCTGTGAGACTGATTTTTCAATGTTTTCTCCCTTGTTCCTCTGGACTCTTTACAGTGTCTTTCCTAGTAATCACTGGAATTAAATCTCAAAATTCTAAGAATGTCTCCAAATGCTCTTCTTATTTGCCCCAAAATACTGGTAATATATGCCACGTGGTCTAAGAAAAATCAGCATCACAGTAGAAAGCTCAACACTTTAAGAGAGAAAGTCTATGCAAACCCAGACAGATTCTAAAATTGGTAGCAACACACATTTATGGAACTGATCTCCCAGCAAGACAAGCAACAATTTCAAAAATGAAGCTGAAATAAATTCTTGTCCTATAGGATTAAATTACTTGGGCAGAAATTATTTAAAAAGAAAAAAAAATCCAGTGGCTACAGGGTAAGTCTACAAGTGCAGAAATCAAGCAGTATTCCACCAAAGATGATCAAATCTGACTTCAGGCAAGCCACTCCATGCCTTAATTCCTCATCAGAAAAATTAGTAACACATTCCAGTTTGCACAGGATATATTCCCTGCATGTTATCTGGGACTCAGAGTAAGACTGACTAAGAATTCTGTTACTCTTTAGCATTCATGAGGATATCAGAAGCTGGGAATGTGTATACTAAAGAAAGCTAAAGCTTGCAGACAGCTCAGTAAAGAAAGTGCCTATCCTTGGAAAGAGTTAACCTTTCATAGGAGAAAGGACTACATGGAGATCTATGTAGAGTATGCTATTTAACTGAACAGAGAGATTCCAATGCTTCAAACGTCAGGTTTTAAGAGACAGTTCAGCTACTTCAATAGCCTAGATTATATTTGCATTCAGTAATATTCAGAGAATTACACCAACAAACAAAAATTGTAAGATTAATCGTTTCTCTGCAGATTCTTCTGTGTTTGGTAGCAAACAGAAGTACACACAAGGGAAACAAACCTGAGAGAAGGAATCTATTCGTACCATGTCAGAGACGCAAACTGTGTGCATGTGTCAGGCTAATATCCAAAGCCAACTACTGAGATTTACTACGAAATCTACAAAGTCTTTAAGCAGAAAACTCCTCTTCTCAACCTTATCCAGCAACTAATTTGGGCTTTTTTTGTTTGCTTGATTTTGTCTTTATTTTTGTATGCTTAAAGAGGTCTTCGTTACACAGTTCTTGTGAGAAGGATTCATTCTCCACATCAATCTAGTACCTAGAACTTCAGTCATTTAGCAAAGGAGGAAAATTAGGAAAGAAAAAAGAAATGTTATCAGCATTCTTGCATCTCACTAGCACTTCTTCACTGCTTTCAAGCAGTAAATTACTCAACTTTTTCTGTTACAGATCTTTTCAGGTATAAACCAATACTATAGCATTCCTCTGTTTCATCTGTATGCCACAACAGATTGAGACACTTCTAATTCTACTCCTTTTCATTAATACAGTTTGAAATCTGCACCTCCTTAGTATATTTCTCCCTCAGTAAGGAAACTGTAGTTCAGCATATGGTCCATTCATAGTGATTTTAACATGGCAGTAAGTGTATGGTTTGGCAACTAGCCTATTTTAATTCAGGAATTTAATAACACTACATCCCCCTTTTTGAAACTTGGATGCTAAAAAGTTACAGCTGTCCAAAGAGGACTTAAAATGTTGCCTCCTAATCCCCAAGTTACCAAATTTAAGATCATAATCAACCTTCTCTCTCTTTCTCTCACAATAAGCCTTAACAAAACTTACAAAGAATCATAGAATCAACCAGGTTGGAAGAGACCTCCAAGATCATCCAGTCCAACCTAGCACCCAGCCCTATCCAATCAACTAGACCATGGCACTAAGTGCCCCATCCAGTCTTTTCTTGACTCACTATTAGCAAAAATAATGATTGTTAGAAATAGGAATGGAATGGAAGTAAGTTATTGCAAGAAAAAAGGAGGCACAGCTATCTTAAAGATCCTTCACAGTAGGTATAGCTTATTTATTGAAGTGGGCTAGCAAACTTGCAGTATCTCAGTAAATTGATAGAATCCACTTTTTTTGATTCTCAGGTAGCAGCCCACTGGATTTCCTCACACTAAACTCTCTACATGAGATGTGAAAAATTAATAGCTTCAGAAAGGATTCACAGAAAATGCTCTGAGTTTCATATGCTCCTTTGTATGTCCTTTGTGTAGGAGTTTCTTACAATCTACACACAAGGCAGGGCTCAGAGTAATTTTACATATACTAGTATAATTCACCAAAACATTCCAGCAACATAATTGGATAATGCTATGGCTCAAATTACTTCTTCTCTCCTACACAGGTAAAACAGGTATGTGGAGAACATTTGAAAGATGAAAGAGAAAAAAAAAAGGTGAAAAAACAGCAACACAAAGACGGAAAAAAGGGTAATGGAATTTCTGCAGTGTTCTCAAGTCCCTACACTTTTTAAATATGGGAAATAGATACATTTTTTTAAAAGCAAGCAGCCACATTACCTTGAGAATGTTCTAGTTTCCTGCTGTTTCCAAGAACTGCAACAAAGGCATGTCAGAATATAGACATTTGGATTTGCTAATTTAGAGAAAGATATATTTTAAGATTAGAAATTCACTTTCATCTAAAATAAGGAAGATCCACCATGTGCCTATGAAGATAAGCACATCTTTACTCAATCACTAAAATATATTCATGTAGTTGGCCAATTGTACACCCTAACAGAAAAAATCAGTTGCTGAGCTGTCGTAGCTGTTAATTAAGCTTGCAGGTCAAAGAGGAGGAGACAAAACAATAGATATTTGGAATCTGTGGCCTGCCTGAGGTTATAGTTGAAGAAATTGAGAGGTCGGGCATAATTATTTAAAAAAAAGCCAAAACACTGAACTAGAGCAGAATTCAAAAAGCTGCAGGGTAAAAAACAAGGTAAACCACTCCGAAATATACTTCAAATGCAAATGCTGCTTCTTTTGAACTATTTGCACAGAGTTGCAACAGAGCAGCTAACAATGGTAAGAAATTAAAAAACACATTTCTAAACCTTCTGAAAACAAAATTTCATTAAAAAAAAAACAACTGGTACCTCTAATAGTTGTGTATTTTGCAATAAAATCACTGCTGCTTGGAACTTCTCTGCACGAGTGTATTTTTAATAAGTACAATGCTTTTCCAAGCAGCTCTCAGTTATTAGATGTCTCAGAAAAACTCTGTGATTGTAACGAAAGAAACACAAAATGGTGAAGTGGACAACAACGGAGCAGGAGTCAGCAAACCAGAGATCTGCTCCTCTTTTCTGGTGGCATGCTAAGCAACAGCTTCTTCCATCCGTTGTCTATGTAATTGCTAAGTACCCTGATGCTTTCCCTCACTACAGTTAGGACTCAATGCTTTCTTCTTTTCGCCTTTTTTTTTCCCCTCTCCTTCTCAGCATCTGTACTGAAGCAGTCAGTGGCACAGCACAAGTTCTCAAAACACAACTGGTGCCTCAGAACAGAAAATCCGGGGACTTAAATACTTGTCTCCAGCTCCCAAGAAACAACAACATTTAAGGCAACTTAGACAACTGCTTACAAGGGAAAAGTGGCTATTTTTAACTATATTGCTTAGTGGCTGCACTGGAGGGAGGCTCCCATTTCCTTTCTTCATCTTACGTAGCAGCCATAACTACTATTTCCTTTTCCCCCAGCTGCTTTGACAAAAACTCTGGGCTTGCAGCACGCAACAACACTGTCTCCAGCACAGGTTCAAAGGTAGATACTGCTTCCTATACTGCTCTCAAGCCAACCTCTGCCCTGAAGGGCAGCAGGCAACCTTACCTTTGAATGAATTTATTTCTGCTTCACACAGAAATAGCAAGCCTGAATTAGGTAAGGCCCTGAACACGAACCAGCAGGCCAGTCAGAAAATCCACGTTTAAGCTGCTGGCGTTTGAATGCTGCTGGGGCTGGTGCTCCCAAATGCGAAGCTTGCACAGCTCTCACCCCAACAGTTCGATTGTGCTGCTTAAGCGCTGCTACTTGGTGTAATCATTTGCACTTGAGACAATTTAACTCAAGCACAGGCATCTGTAATGACAGACAGTATTGTATGGTTTACCAGCTGCTGATGACCAAAAGCAAATATTTGGTGGACCAATGAAGAGAAATTTCTATAAGTATCCTTGCTAAAAACCTACTTAACTCTGACTCGAAATTGTGTTTATTTTAAAGCTGTGAGAGGTTTATTAGCACATGCTACAAGTCTCCCGCACTCCTTAACAGAGCTGGAAAAATGCTACCACATGCCAGGTATGGGAGAAGAGAGAGGAACTCTTATCTTTTTCCTCAAATCAGACATTGGAGTTGAGGACAGTCTTTGTATTCACATTTGTATACATTTGGTGAATAAAACCCGGAAGGATAGGAAGGGCAAAGCAAGCAAAGGCTGCAGTAGTTCTTAGCTAACTTCCAAGGCCTAATGTCATCAGCCTTGCACAATGCAACTCTAAACAATTCAAAATAATTCTATCAGAAGGAGGAAAGGTATCTGCTATCACACTAATGACTAGACAGAGACCTCCAGGAGAGCATGATGACTTTCTTTATGAACTGTCACACCCTCTCTCTCCCACCATACAGCAGATGACAACACTGAGAATAATTTTGGTTTTCTTCTACACATACTGAGGAAATAGACTTCAGAAGTCCTGAAACCCTATAATAAAATGCACTACAGGAGAAATAGTTCAGAAATCTGTGGCATGGAACTTACATATTTCCCAAGGATTGAAATAGCCCTTCACAAAAAAATTATCTAGCTGATCTCCCTCCCCAAATCCTAATCAAAGTTTCAAGTGATTCTTCCAAAATAATTACATATACACACAGAGATATAAACGAAATCACTTAATTTCTCACTCAAGCCTATGCCTGTTTAAAAGTTTACTAGATGAGCCACCTCTCATGGGCTATACTGAGCTAAATTTAAACAGGCAATAACTATCCTATACTGCCTGCAATATTGCCTCACTGAATTTTCCCCAGAGCAAATTATACATTCATAGAGGATCTGCCATCTGTCAGTCAAGATCCTCAGAGTTTGTGTTCTGCAAAACAATAAAAGTATAAAAATAAAAAAGCCTCACTTTTAGAGAGCATACCAGATGAGTCAGGGAAGGTAAGCCTTCCTTTAGGGAAGAATAAACTTCAGTCTTTTGCACTTCCTTTATGCATCTCATTTGATCCATGCACTTATCAAAAAACCCTTTTTAGTAACATGATACAATTCATGTCTTTTTCTTAAGGCAAATAAATGCATAAAATAGCAATGTTCAAGCTGAAATTATGTCTTTTGTAGTAACTGAAATAAGGGAAGTGAAAATTAAGAAGAGAGAATATCCAGTTTGGGGGATATAGCATCCAAGAAGAAGAAGAGAGTAGGAGGAAAGTCTGCAACTGCAGAAGTCTGTACTCTGCAAGACCTTGAAACTACTCCTTTTTCTGGCAAATAAGGCAGAGATCCTGCAAAGGAAAACAATTTATAACACTGTCACAGTTACGCACAAAGCAACTGAATTAAGGTCAGACAGATAGTTATAATAGTGACATTTAGAGATTAATATGACTGCTTTAATATTTATTTTAATGCTCTGCTTTTAGGTAATTCCGGTTCTGCTAGTGAAAAAAAAAAAACCCAACCATAATTCCACCCACTTGCAGCTTCCCTTAAGTGCTCCACTCAGATCTTAAACTGTGGGAAGATTCTCATCAGGCAGAACAACTGACAACGGAGAGAGAATGATAACCATAGTATGACACTACAATGGGAACTTCCTTAATTTATCCTGCAGCAACTTTTCATGTACATGGTCACCACTTCTTTCCAAGAGTTAACCTACACCTCTGGTAGGTTAGGAGCATAGACATAGGCAATCAAAGCAAAGCCGTTGGCAAACTAGTTTCAATCTGAACTAGTCCTGTTCCTTTACACCTCTTTGATCATGAGTCCTTAACATTTATCCTGAAGCTGTCAAGGTAGATCTCACTGCTTGTGCCACAAATCAACAAAAAAAAAATGAAAATACTTTTCAACACTTCCCTCAGTAGCTCTGCTGGTTTTCCCCTTAGCAACCCTTCCCAACTAACTCTTGCAGTTTTTACATATAAATCAAGCTAATAAGTGCAGAAGAATTAAACTGTACTGTGCTTGTGCTACATCACTTTACTTTTGAATACTGGTATACCTTACAAAGCAGACATCCTCTTTAAGGAAAAAAAAAAAAAGCAGTCTTTTCCTTGGAAACCTTGTTTGAAAAAGTCAAAGCTCACTCTACTACTCTTCAGCTAAAAGAGGGAGATGAACAATAATAATTTTTGCTATAAGAGAGTACTTCAAACTTCCTCCCACCTCAATTAGGTAACAAGTTTTTCCTTCAATTAAAAGTAACTTGCACTTAATTCAACCATTTATTTCAAAAAGTACCACCCCCTATAAAATGAGAAGAAAACAACATTCTGCAATCCATTCAGCATCCTTTTTAGTCAAGATCCTTAACTCTAGGAAGAATATTGCTGATGATCATACCAAGAGCTTGGCTTGCCTTTTTGTGTGCCCACCACATCACATTCTTTAGCTGTAAGGTCACTTTTAAGGTGATTAGCCTTATTTGGTACTGGATGAATGATGCTTTCCTGCCTGTCCGAACTGAAACTTGATGGAATGCAGTTACCTCTGCACTTCATATCCCCACACCTCGCAGAACTGATGCAAGTGCCACTATTATCAATTAAGCACTGAAACTAAACGCTTTATATAATTACCACAAAGGAATTTACTACCAGATTCTATTGCATACATCATCCTCATTTGTTATTATGTATTTCAGCTAAAAGTAGTAAGTGTTTGCATGTGGCATTCCTAAATTATTTTAACTTATTTAGTTGCAATTATATGTTGAAACTTCATGTCAGTAATGTAAAAGGTAAATTCATTACATGATTATTCTAAACATCTTAAAAACCAAGGGTAGAGAAGGATGGGCAAACCTAGGAAATAACAAATACTTTGTCCTATAATAACACTGGTAAACATCCAACCAGGATGTCCATTTTTATCTGCACAGGCAAGGATACTGCAATAGGCTTACTTCTCAGTGTTTCCTTATAGACTCACTGCAATGCCACACCTCCAAAATCTGTGTCAATTTCAAAGAACTGTAAGTTTGTATAAATGAATAAAGAACTCAGAACATTGGAAGACTAGAAAGGCGGTGGGATTACACCAGCATCTTGTATATTAATCATCTGAAAAGTGAATATAACTGTACTGACTTCATCTTCCCAAAGTGACTCTGGTTTTAAGTACAGAGCATGAACACAAAAACACTGGGGGGAGGAAATCAATCTATTAATGTTGAGAATCTCAAAGCTGGCATCACTTTAGCACAGAAAAAAAAGTTATTGGTTTAAATTTCCATTTAAATACAGAACATTCACAAAACTGTTCACTTTGCATTCAATGATTAGATGCAGAAAAGTTGGCCGATACAGTAAGAAATTAATTAATTACAGTTATCTTGACTAAATTCTATTGGAAGCCTGGCTAAGGGCTGATGATGTCTTCAGTTTGATTTTTTTTTGTGTTACACATACAAATATATTGCAGGGAGACTGGAAGTGATGTAACAGCACTGTCGGATCCTGATGTCTGAAATTATAGACTTAACTACCTTTTAAGATTTGAAGTTGGCAGAAGAGATATCATATGCATAACAAATACATGCAACCTGCCAGCAAAGAAGAGCTATGTCTCCTCCTGTTAGTAGTAAGGCAACACTAAAACCTAAGCACTACTTTGAAATCTCCACAACCATTCCATTATTAAATTAAGCATTACCTAAGACACTGCAATGACTTTCACAAACATTTAGCAAAAATTTTACTGAAGATTAGTCCTAGGCAAATGCAAGCAGGTAAAGGCATAAGGACTGAGATTTTACGTAAATTTTTATTTCATTATGTTCTTTGTATAAAAATATTTGTGTGGCATTATCTGCCACACCAAAATGTTATTTAGAAGTTAGAATTTTAGTTCTCATCTGTTTTTTTTACACTCAGCAGTTCAAACAAAAATTTATTTCAGCTGTTTTGATGGGTACTAGCAATGCACAGTGCAGCTGAGACAATTCTGGGGGACATACTCTGGATTTACTGGCAATTTCAGATACTTTCTTACTCAGCTAGTGCAAGCTTCTTTCTGTAGTAGGACATACAAAAGGAGGAAGAGTGTAACACACATTGTCCCCATACTAGACACAATTCACCGTTCTTCCCAATAGGTCCCTCAGTTTTTAACAAGAATATTAACTGTGGAGCTTTTTGTCTTTTCCACTTGTCTTCTTTCCCACCTGTCTTCTTAGCCTTTACTGTAGGATCACCAGCTCTGTTCACACTCCTGGTTTTTATCATTGTGTCGAAATGCAAACCCCAAACTTTATTTGTTTTTCTGCATGCCTTACTTCTTCACAACTCTGCTCTTTTGTTACCAACCCTTTTACCACCCTTCCAAAACAAGCTGAGAAAATCAAGTTGCTGTGCGCGGTAACACTTTATCTGTTTCCCTTTGTAGGCCTTCACTGGTCCCAAGATGAAAGACTTGATTTTGAAGATTGCTTCAAAATACAAGACTTGTGAACTGTTGCTTTCACATATAACTCTTACACTACTTCGTAGGACCCATTAAACACCCCTTTTACTGCATTCCCTCTTAAATGCCTCTAGTTTTCTCCAGTGAAGTGAATTCTGCTCAGAATGTACCTACCAACCTCATACATTACAACACCACTTATTACTTAAGTCTCTTAAGACTTCACTGCTTTGACTGGCATTTTTTATTCCCTGCACAAAGGAAGAAGAAAACACTCTTGCATTCCTAAAGTGAGACTATTAAACTGTTTGGATTATTATATCACTAAGTCTTTCTTATTTTACACACCTTGCCCCCTTCTTTTTTTAATTCATTAACTATATTATGCCACATCTGGACTGCATATTCCTGTGCCCAAAGGCCACATTTTCAGTTTTAAGTAGTACTATATAATCTTCATGCAGATTAGCGAAATCATAATTAGGGCTTTGTTTGGTTTGTACAAAAACATCCTATTCCTCTACTTAAAATAAGGGAAGTAAAATTTTCTGACAGCTTCATTAAAGGTATTACTTCTGCAAAAGGAAACAATGAAAGCAAAGAAAGTCCCTCTATTTGCCATTTAAGATATTTGTATGTTTGTACTGAGAAGTTCAGGAAAAAAAATATTTACTAGATATCAAATTCTTAGCTAAAATAGCACCAAACAACTGTGGCCAAACTGTGTTCTGCTGCAACAGTATTAACTGCTACAGTGTAAATTTAACTCAAAACTTAATGGGATCAGATCCATCTCAGTGTAAGAGAAATCATTTAACAGGTCCTAGTAGAACCTGGATGCAAGTCAGAAGTGCAAGGTTTACCTGTCACGTAGAATAAGCTGTTTCTAAGGTCTTTTTTGAAATTAAGCCCATCCAATGTGCTAATATTAAAATACCAGGTTGTAACAGGTAAGCAGATTGATAAGCTTCAATTTTGGTAACATATCAAGTACATCAGGATATATGCACAGACAGATACACACACACACACACATATATATATACATACATTACGAATAATTTTCATTGTATCTATGCAATTCATGCTAGGATCAGGGATTTGCATACACTCTACAAATGATTTTTAAAAGTCTTCAGAGACATCCAAATATTGCTGCAGTGGGCATAAGAAATTATTTACTTTATTGCTTCTACATCTTTTTTTTTCACTCATTTAGATTCACAGAGTCATTCATCCCAGTCCACAACACAGAGAAAGAACAGCACAAAAGGCTAGAACAAGTTCTTCCACTTCTCAGCTGAGTCCTACTCAAATACCAGCAGCAAGCCCTGTGAGACAGGAGTGTGTGCCCTGACCCAGCACTTGTCTCCTGTTACAGCTGGCAAAGCCCAGGCCTGTGTGACTATTTGAATCATGGCAGCTGCTTCAGCTACAGCTCCCTGGTCTGGGCCACTGCAGACGAAAATAAAGGAAAAGAACTTTAAACATGCAAACATAAGAAGTCAGCACCATGGTGGCATCCAGACAAACTTCATTACATGTTTCCTTTTATCCTTCTCTGATTGCAGTTGAAATTATTTTAATACAAGAAGATTGTTCTTGGACTAAGTGCCTGCTTTGCATATATATGGTGGTGCCACAGATTAACTGAAAAGAAAGGTTCTACAATTCTGCTACGAGTTTATTTTTTCTCAGCTTACTGTATTGGCTCTACATATCATTTATAGCTCAGAAAGCTAAATATAATGAAAATTTATATTTAAGAATCTGTAATCAGAAAAAAAATCCTAATCCTCAGGTAAGAGCATCCCTTCTCTGTAAACAAATATAGAAAAATAGTTTCTAGTGTTTAGGTTTTAAACAAATAAAAGGACTGGCAAACTTCACTGCACACAGCACGTATCTACAGTGTATAGTATGTCTGCACCAAGATTTTTTGCAACTTAGAAGGCATAGGAACACAAAGCCCTCACAACTACATAGGTTTTACTGACTTCTCTCTGAAAGATAGCAACAGAAGGAAGGATTAATTTTCAAGTAGCTTCAGTAGCAAACTAACTACAACAGAAGCACTCAATGACTAAAAAGAAGCAAACACTTTTTAGCAGTGGACAACTAAACATACTCCATGAGATGGTTTAATGCAACCATTAGTACAGAAAATAGCTTGACAGTGACATGACCCATTATTTTTCCTGATACATGTTTGCCAAGTCTAACATATTTGGGAAAACCAAAGGATTGCAGATTAGCTTGAATTCTCAGAAAATCTAATGAAGGTTCTCTACTATGAATGGTCTAGGAGTTCTGTAACTAAGTGTCTATACCCACACTGCTTTAGCTGCAGAAATAAAACTTTTTAATAGAAACCATGCCAAACTGACTAAGTCTGATAAGGAAAGAGCAGTACAGCCTATTTAGTCAGTCCTTGTCACTGAACTACGCCAAAGCTTTTCACACCAGGTGAAACTGACCTTTGTGACTTATGCAGAGGGAAATGTAATTCACACCAAGAATGACGAGCTTGAGAGATGCCACTGCCAACGCCCAATACTTTGATATTGAGTGCAGCATTCTCTACTGCATGAATTAGGGAGCCCAATTAACATACATGACCTGTGATTATACTTTCAGTCATGTTCCTCAAAAAAAAAAAAAAAAAAAAAAGGCACCTCTTACCCATATTTTCTTACATATATCCTGCTTAAAACTTAAACCAGAAAAAGTACATGTTGTAGGACAAAGGAACATAAACATAGCATCAGCTTTATCAGTATCAGCTACACGTAAGAGTTTAGCTAGACCACTTCCCTATAACAAGTCAGTACAGCAGCTTGGAAGTTCACTACATCACTAGCTCTCACTGTCTGCCACTTCAACTCAGAAGATGACAGTACATGTCTTTCCATTACTCCTGCTTAATACAAATAATGAAACTACTTCTCATGCCATAGTAGTTTGAGACTTATTGGAAAATTCCACTAAGAGAAACTGGGACTTTCCTGAAAATTCAGTGCAGAATGTAAATATGTTATAGCATCAGTTGTGAAAGAAAAATAATGATAAAGTCTGTATCATTCATTGGTCTGCCTTCCACCTCCTCCACTGCTTCTCTGTGCACGACTGAAGGGTAACCTTGACTGACCAGATAGCACTCAAGATCTTGCTGGTTTTCTATCTGGGAGGAGAGAAGAAGGTGGGGTGTTTACCCCTTCTGGGCTTTCTCTTTGTCTGGGGTGTGGGGGAGAGTGGATTTCTCTCTAACTTCTAAATTATATATAACTGTAAATACATGTAAATATATTTTGTATATATGATTGTACATTTAGTTTGCTATAAAATATAGCTTTATCTCACTTTCAAACCATTTGAGCTGGTCTGGTAAATGTTATTGGGGTGAGGGGAGGATTGAAGGGAGGGAGAGAAGTTTCCAACCCACCACACATGCATTTCATTAGATGTGCATGAATTCCAAGATGTAACAAAAAGAGTTACATCTTGGAATTCATGCACATCTAATGCACAGGAAAAGTGCAGGTTTCAGCACCACTTACAAAAGATAATACAGAATTTTTAATGTGTAGAATTTCTGAACTAAAGCTAAGTGTATACACAGGACAGTGGGTCCAAAGGAGCTCCACAAAAATGATCAGGGGATTGGAGCACCTCTGCTACAATGACAGGCTGAGGGAGTTAAGAGTTGTTCAGCCTGGAGAAGAGGAGGCTCCAGGGAGATCTAATTGCAGCCTTCCAGTACCTGAAGGGGGCCTACAAGAAGGATGGTGAGAGACTGTTCACAAAGACCTGTGGCAATAGAAGGAGGGATGATGGCTTCAAACTAGGGAAGAGTAGACCAGATGTTAGGAACAGGTTCATTACTATGAGGGTGGTGGAACACTGGAAGAGGGTGCCCAGGGACGTGTTAGGGCCTCATCTCCCTGGAGATATTCCATGAAATTCAGCTTTGAAAGCAAGGAAAAACAAGGCATATCATAAAGTATACGCTACTCATATACACTGAAACTGTAAATGGATGACAGCCATTTGGTAAAGTGATTGGGGCACTGTTTTGAAAGTTCAGTTAAAGAAACTATAAAAAATGCTTACTACATGTTTTTAGAAACACAAGTTGTTCCCCAAGCAGCAAGGTAATTGTCCATAAACATGCCCTTTCTCTCACATTTCTTACTCTGCTCCCATCCTTTCCACAAAAGGGATTCCAAATTCTCCCCCAGATCTCCTACAGCATGCCAAGTGAACAGAAGACAAAATATATTGTGTTTTGTCCAGAACAGCATAGACACCAACACATTTGCCAGCATCTCTGCACTGACTGGGCAGACAGTTTTAAGCAAAGATCATTACTTGGGCCGAGTTTTGCACCACTTTCCCCTTGGGATATCTCTACCTTGGAATTTTCTCCTCTATTCAGTTCCTAATTTTCACGGAAACAGTAGCACATTAGTATTTCTTGAGACTTTTGTCATTGTCATAGATGTGGTTGATGCAGACCAGCAGTTTCAGAAATTTCATGGTGGAGACTTAAGTGTTCACAGAAAGCAGTAGGAATCCATAGAGCCTATTTTTCACTCCATCTCTCACGGAAAGAGGAAACAAAAGAGAAAATAGAAAGTGGAGAGATGCAGAAGGTAGACACCTTTAAAGTTCAAAGGAAAAAACATTATTTGATGCATATTCAAGAAGGCAACTGACAAAACTAACACATCTCAAAGACTTAAACACCATCATTACCCAAAAACCTTGTGGTTTCCAAACTTAGGAGATGCAAGGACAGGGAGGAAGAAGGTAAAGGCATTATCTAAATGCATAGAGCTCTCAGGTTCTCACGCGAAAAAAAACAGAAGTATTCAAAACTACTACTTACAAACTATGCTTTCTTTCTCTCTCCCAGTGCAAGTTCATTCCACCACACAAGCACTTACTCTCCAAACAAGTCTGACAAATGTTAAGACACCATCTCTGTCTGGCTGTCTAACATGCCTTGGATCTCATCTCACTGCAAATCAGATTGAATCATTCATCCTTTCAAAACTCTCCCATCCTATTGGCCTTTCTTCCTCATGGTCACACACTCAGACTGAACCCTCCTATCAGATTCCGCTCCTGCTGCTCAGCCCAGCTTTGCAATTAACAGACCCCTCAAGTCAAGAGAGCATCATCAGAAATTAAAATATTAGGAAGCACATAAAAGTTTTCAAAGCCAGTTTTTTCAAATAATATTTTTTCATTTCTGAAAACATTGATCATAATCTCAAACTTCCCACTGCAAACTACTGCAGCCAAGCTTGAAACTCTCCATCCTCTACATTCAGCTGAATTGCCACATATTAATTAAGGCATATCTTAAACAATCTTGCATTAGAACAGAAATTTAAATAAATAAAAAATACTACTGTTGCATTATGAAAAAGATTCTAATTAAATCACTGTAACAGGATGGACTACCTAGACAGGTTGTGAACTCTCTCTTCACTGGAAAGTTCAGAGATGTTAGACAAAGATTGCTCACTGTACTTATACAACCGGACCACAAAGGAAACAGAAGACAAGTCATTTCCAGCACCACAGTTCTGTGAACTTATGCTTCAGAAGAGAGAGAAAAAACAAAAAGAGCCACAAATCAGTTTGAATACTGAAATGTTGCTGTTTTGGAGAACAGTTCTTCTATTTCACTTATTTTAAAATACAAACTCAAGCAGTGAAGCAGCTCCACTAAGTCTACAGACTTAATAAAAGCAATGCTTAACACTGCCTGTAAGCTGCACAGATTCCTGTCCTACCCAATACAAAGCATCATCAAGCTTGTTTTATTCAGGACATAAACATTTTGTTCCAAATGAAACCTGACACACTGTTTACACACCACCCTGGCTGGGAAAGTTAGATTCTGCTCAGAAAAGGACAGCACATGTTCATGGCACAGCTAGACTGAGTTCAAACAAAATTTAACCTAAGTGACAGTAAGCCATGCGCTCTTTTGTTAAGAATAAAACATTTCAGAAGAACCTGATATATCAACTTTCTCATCCATCTGCTGAGAATGGCAGGAGAAGGTGCAATCTGTCAAGAAAACAATGACGCTGACTACACAGACTAGTGAGAAATACTTCATGGAATAGAAAAAGGTGGAGGGAACAAGAAGAAATTAATTTTTAAAGAATTTCATAATGTGTGTTACAGAGCTGTCAAAACAACCACTTTATACAAGTTTATCCTAGGAATAATTATAAGAAACCATTTCATACTGAAACAAGGTATCTGTGTAATGTCTCAGGGCTTGAAATTTGGACTCCTCGGCCACCAGACGAGTTCAGCTTCCATTTCCTACCAGGTCATGTCTACACCATACAGTGCAGTACAGAAATACTGAAGTATGTTTGGAAACTGGAACCTTTGCTGAAATATCACAGAGGTTCATGCAGGCTGATTTACCTAATGGAAAAAAAGACTCTTCTCAGCAGGGTCTGTGCAGGATCTGGTGCTTTAACAGCTACATTATTTCTTTACATAACTAGACAGTTAAGGAAGCCCTGGTCTGGCATACAGGCTGCACTTGTATGTGTGGTTATCCATCAAGCATACCAATCATGCCCCTCAAGCCCACAGTCTCTTTCCATCTGCTAGGCTAGTATTTCTGAGACAGCTCTCAGACAGAAAACTAAATTGTATTTTTAGATTACATAAAGAATTGGTATAGCTCTAGTAAAGAAGCATAAATTGGGGTGCAGATGGGTTTTATAAAGCCTGTTTAATATGCAAGACACTGTTACTAATTTAAAACACTGAATTGAGTTGGATAGCCAAAAGAGGCCTTAAGAGGCCTCTTTCATGTCACAATTCATATTTCAAACAAACTACATTGAGACATTAAAAAGTAACTTTAACTGGCAATACAGAACTGGAAAAAGATAATTTGGTTCACTCATTTTAGTTAATAATTCACACAATCATTAAAAACAAATTCTTCAGTCTCTATCCAATTCCATTCACACAGCAGTCCTGCTGAACCACACAGATACTGACTAATGGAAAGACTCCTTAAAAAATGGTTATTGCTCACTTTAATTTTCACTTTATGGTTTCTGCAAATAATTTACACATTAGACAATGGAATGCTGTCTACCCTCAATATGTATAAAGAGGGAGAAGTGATTTAGTATGGCATATCACAGAAAGCAAGCAAGTGAAATGAGTAAAGATTCTATCTTTAAAATCAGTATGAATACCCAAAATTCTTTATCAATATTAGCAAATACCTCAAAGTTTCACCAAACAGGCAAATTTCTTTTAAATGGAAGATATAAAAAGAGGTATTTCAAGTTACTTGAGAAATAAAGAAGAAAGTAGCATAAACCATTATTTTCCAATACCTCATATTTTTAGCTAATACTAGTATTGGTCAAATGTCCTTGGTGTCCAAGGACCAATATATGGTTTAAATATAGAGTTGCCAGTTACTTGTTAAGATCTGGACTTTCAGGAGGAAGTAATATTTTCTCCTAAATAATCAGCAAATAATTCTCAATCTAGGGAGGCTGAATCATTTTTACATATTCCATCATAAAAACAAAGGAAAAAAACACCTTCATTTGTATTCCAGATTATGAGGGAAATTCTCATCTTTAACCCCACTGTAAGATTTTTTTTGTGATCACCTTTATACATTTTTACATCTTTCCTGCCCATTCAGTATCCTCCTCTTTGTGGAGCTCTAAGAAGGTCCACATATTCTCCTCCAGACTGAAACTTACAAACTTGCTGTGGAAGTATCTGCCTCTGATGTCACGACTGTGAATTTATAAACACACAATTCTACACACTGCTGAGATATAGTTTCCATTCACTAATCAAATGTAAGAATTAATAGGGGATTTCAAAGATATAAAGGCAGCATTTGCACTCTGATGGGAGTGTACAGTTCATGCTTTGGGGGAGGGGAAAAGAAGAAAGAGTGTTGGTTCTTTCATGAACATAAAAGGGCAGAATTACACATTAGTGTAGCTTCCCCATGTATAGACTTTTTTTTTTACTGAAAAGCAGTGTAAAACTAAAATCAACCATTACATTAACTCCAGCTTAAACGTCTAAATCAGTTTTACAGACGATTATGACCAAGGTTTTTTAAAGCATGGATTGTTAAAATTTCACAAATAAGAAATAAATAATGACTGGAAAATAGGTTCTAATTCACAAACCGACCAAACAAGCTGGCGTTATTAAAACCCTTTTAACAAGGCACAACCAGAACTGAAATACTGGGAATGCTGTTGCCAAGTCTGGATTGGGGTGAATTGGCAAAACGGTGCAAATGGGCTTGCATGGCACCTGCCCGGCCCCTGGCCTGGTTTAAATCTGTACTTACTCCTTCAGCAACCCTTCTTCATTTGGGTAGAGAAAATACCAGTCTACTGAAGTTTTCACAAAAGGAGACAAAAAAACCCTATACTTCCAAAAAAGAATTGTATTTGAAAGAAAAGTTGAGATGCTAAGGATTCTTGATTCCTGTGTGCTTTAACACAAAGATTTCTGACCTTCAGAAGTCCCTTCTTCCAGGAAAAAAAAAAAGATAAGAAAAAAAAACCAAACCCACTCCTCAGAAACTACCAGAGAGACACGTTGCAGGCATCAATCTAAAATAATGGCAGTCAAAGGTCAGAATGATATAGGCGACATCAATCTTTTCATTTAAATATATTCGTGAAAGAGACCTCTTAAGAAGCAGAAACGAGAAAATCAGGGACTGTGCAGTCAGAGTGATGAAGAAACTGCCTAAACATGCATAATTTAATGGAATTTCCTAGTAATTACAGCAAGCATCTTCAACTTTGACAAACAATACAATTATAAGACCCTACTGAAATGTAATATGAAAACTACCATCAGCTTTTTTAGGTCATCTTAGCACAATGCAGCCTCTTTCTTACAAAGATTCATTTATGAATTATACACGTGGGTACAAAACAACACTAAAAAACAAGAAGCATGGCAAATTTGATCCTGATTAATTAAAAAAAAAAAAAAGAGACCAGAGCCATCCAAAACCGCTGAAAAATGTACACTGCAAAAATTGGTATTAGTGCCTAACAAAGCTGGGTAACACTTAGAAGGCTCCAACATGCTAATCTGTCACCATGACAGAAAACCAAAGGATGCCAGAACAATACACATCTCTCTTCCAACATCATGGCCAAACATTCTATGTGTCTGACACAGAGCTCCCAAGCACAATTTAAAAAAGGTCTACGGTGTTCTAAAATATGAGTAAAAATGCTCTTAAATATATTTCCAACTTCTTGTTTAAAAAAAAGAAAAAATAAGTACTCTTCGAGATCTTCTGGTACTCCTGAACACTGCTGTTACTGTGCTATAATCTCAAGTGACAATAGCTGAGTCTTTTTGCTTCAGATCTCCCCTCCACGAAAAAAAAAATACACATTATAGTCAGACTGATATAAAACTGCAGTGCATGTTTCAGGCCCCTAAAAGCACTGATGCTGATAGAATTAAAAATGGCTGTGCCCAAAGATCCCACAGCAAAACAGGCATAGCTTTGCTGACAATTAAAATATATATTAAAAATCCCTGCATTACCTTACGAAGGGCGAGGTATGCAAAATAGAAAGATTATATATTTTTCCAAAACTGAAATAAATTAGACAAGAGAAGTAGAGCACGGCAAAGCATAAATCGTGAATGCAGGTCAAGCTCATTTACACAATAAAGCAGATTTTATTCTCCGATATGCTTAACGTATCGGGATTTCATAACTTTTATCGGGCTTCACCGCTGAAGCAGACGCACACCACTTTTTAAGAAGACACAGATGTGCCCAAATACCAGCGGACCCCACCCCCTTTCCCTGTGCCAAAATGGCTAGTTCGTTACACCCACTGGCTACTTACCAGCCGCAGTGCTGAGCAGCAGGGTGGCACTGGAGAGCAAGAGCACCAGCACAAGGTGCTGCAGTGAGGCAGTCATACCTGGGGAAGCCAAGGATCGAGGCAAGAGGAGGAGAAAAAAAAAGAAAAGACCGACGAGGGGAATTTCTTCCTTCTTTCGCACAGCCTTCCTCTGCTCTCTCGGTTTACAATCCCGTCTGGAAGGGCAAATGGTAGATGAGAGGAGCCGTCTTCGCTCTTACTCCATTACACCCGCCTGCCTTCATGTCTCGGGAGCCGGCAGCGCTCCGCGGACACCGGGGAAGCGTCTGCTCCTGCTTCCCAGCCCCGAGGCATCTCCCCCCTGCGGGGAACGGCGGCACGCTCCCGACTGAGCTGGGAACCAAGCTTATTTCCCACGCAGCTTCACGATATCGAAGAAACAACCCGGGTGAGAAGGAAACATATCCAGACGCGAGTGCGCGTCTACAGCAACGTCAGTCAGAGCAGCCCCGCCGGCTGACCGCAGCACGAATATCGATCTCTACGGGCTTAGTGAAGAGCCGCGTCCCATCCCGTTAAAGGTCTCTGTGTTCTCGTCGCCCCTCCTCGCTGCCTCATGCACTCAGGAAGGCGACGGCGATCCCCTCAGTTCCACCGCGGCGAGACGCGACCCCGTCTGCTCTCACGGCGAGGGCTGCGGCTGCATGTCGGCCCATCTGTCTCCCCCGCCGGGCGGTCTCAATCGCGCACCCCCAGCCTCCCGCCCCCCACCACAGAAGCGACACCACCCCAGGCCACCCCGACAAAGGTGGAGCCCGGAGCGCGGGGCGGCGGGAGGCGAGGCCCCTCCTCGGCGGCTTCAGCTACGAGGGCAGCCGGCTCCGCTCCGCGGGCGAGAGCACGGCGGAGGCCCTTCCCCACACGGGGGGAAAGGTGCTCCCCCCTCCTCCGCCTTCCTCCCTAACTTTCCACAGCGCCAGCAGCCCCTGCTTGGTCTGGCCTTATCCTTCAGGTCTCCGATCACGGCCGGGGAACGGCTCAACCTCTCCACGCTGCCAGCGCCTTCCCCGCAGCTCTACGCCGCTCCGCCTCCTTCCCCTGCCTGCCGCCAGCTGCGGGCGAGGGCCGCGGGGCCGCCGCGGCTCGCGCCCCCTCCCGCCCAGCCCCACGGCACCAGCGCCGCTCCCGGCTCCAGACACAAAGGGGAGTCTCCAACTGCCAGCCGGAGCGCCCTGCCCGCCACGCCACGCCCCCCTCCGCCGGCTCGGCCACGCCCCGCGGCCTCCGTCAGTAGCGTGGCCTGGCGCGGCCCCGCCCGCCCCTGCCGCCTCGCCCCTGATCATAGAGGCGGCCTCCGAGCAGGTAGAGAGGGGCTCGCTGAGGCAGGGGGCGGGCGGTGCCCGTGAGCGATGGGCCGACAGGGCAGCCTGCTCCGCCATGTTGTGGGGAGCTGCCGCGGTCGGTGCGGCCGCTGTGCTCCTGGCACCTCCGGCGGCAAGGGGTAGCTTTGTGAGATAGGCCCTGGTGAAGGCTCCGACAGACCTTCCTCGGAAGGCCGCGGTGGGGCAGGCGGCCGCCCCCAGACTGCCTGCAGGAAAAGCGAGAGCCTCTCGGCTAGGAAACGTGAGCCCAAGAATAAAAAACCCTGCGTTTAACAGAAAACCTTGCAGTCCCTAAGGCGGCATCAGCTTTGGACTCCCTGGCGTCCTTTTTAAAGACTCCAGAACTCCTGCTTTGTTCTCTACTCCAAGCCCACGTTGGGCTCCACAACAAGCTCTGCTAGTACTACCTACTCCTTTCTCCCCTGTGAACCCAGACAAGTCCGCCCTGCTCATGCGGCCTCAGCCACCTAACTCTCCCAAGGAACATCAGAACCTGCCTCTTAAAGAGATTTTGTGATTTCAAAACAAAGGTAACAACAACTTGCAGAACTGTTTGTATGCTTTAGCCTTTTGCTCTGTTGCACAGAACCAAATAATTCATTGAAGGCAGCGGTGATGGGGGAAGTGTGACTGGAATGCAGTGCCTAATGTTCTGGCCTAGCAAGGCTCTTACAAGCAAGTTGCACTAAGTGTACTCTAGAAAAAGGTTGTTGAAAACATTCTGCATACAGAAGGCACATTCATACCTAGGTTTGTCCAAAGGGTTGATTATGGAAAATGCTTTCCTGTGCCTTAATTAATTACACTAGTTTCAAGACCTAGTATAAAAGGAATACAGATTCAAAGTTCACATATTGAATTATTAAATGCTACTACATAAAGTGATACAGTTACAGTTCAGAGATATGATTTTAACAATAATAAAAGATTTCTCCATAACTGTTCCTTTTCACAAGCTGTAGCAGGTGAGATAGGGGTAATCTGGTTCTCGTACCATCAAGAGAATCATTAAAACAAATTCTAATAGGATTGTTATCATTGTGGTGCTTTGGCTAGAGACATAGTTCACCTTTAACACAGGCTTCTACAACATCCTTCTCTGTGATGTTGAAAGATAGAGATTTGATGGGTGGACTGTTTGATGCATTGGCTGTATGGTCACATACAGTGAGTAGCGGTTAATGGCTCGATGTCCAGATGGAGATGGGTGACAAGTGTTGTCCCTCAGGGGTCTATACTGTGAGCAGTGCTGTTTAATGTCTTCTTCAACAGCATAGTGGGATTGAATGTACCTTCAGCAAGTTTGTAGATGACTCCAAGTTTAATGGTGCGATCAGTGTGGCAGAGGGGTGGCATGTCATCCAGAGGGACCTGAACAAGCTGGAGAAGTGGGCCCAGGTGAACTTGATGAGGTTCAGCAAGGCCAAGTGCAAAGTCTTTCACCTGGATGAGGACAATCCTCATGAATACGGGCAGGTGATGAGATAAAGAGCAGCCCTGTAGAAAAGGACTTGGAGGCGCTAGTGGATGAAAAGCTTGGTATAAGCCAACAATGCATACTTGCAGCCCAGAAGGCAAATTGCATCCTGGATTATACCAAAAGAAGCATGACCAGCAGATTGAAACAGGTGATTCTGACACTCTGCTCTGGTGAGACCTCACCTCAAGTACTGTGTTCGGCTCTGGGGCCCTCAACACAAGAAGGACATGGACTTGATGGAGAGGGTCCAGAGGAGAGTCACAAAAATGATCAGAGAGTTAGAGCACTACTCCTGTGAAAACAGGTTCAGAGCATTGGGGTTGTCTGCTGTGGAGAAGAGAAGGCTTTGAGGAGATCTTGATAATCACCTTCCAGTACCTGAAGGGGGCCAACAAGAAATTTGAAGGGGAATTGTTTACAAGGCATGTAGCAATAGGACAAAGGACAATGGTTTTAAACTGGACATTACAAAGGTGGTCTTTAGTATCACACTGGAACAGGTTGCCCAGGGAGGTGGTGGAGGGCCCATCCCTGGAGACATTCAAAGTCAGGGTTGATGGGGTTCTGAGCAACCTGAGCTAGTTGGGGATGTCCCTGCTGACTGCAGGGTAGGGTTGGACTAACTGACCTCTAGAGGTCCTTTCCAAACCACTGCACTCTATGATTCCTGAGGTCAACCAAGTTTATGTAACTGATAAATAATAGAAATATTTTTTAAATTTGTTGCAGTATCTTCCAGTCCATGCAGGTGTAACACAAAGACTGATGGGAGACAATAAAATGTAGAATCCTCAGTTGCAGTTTGTATTGCCAGTTTCCAGAACTGCAACCACATGGTAACCACTCTCCCTTCCTGTTATCTGTGGAATGTGCACTATAAAGAAATAACCTTTAGATTAAAAAAATACCAAAACACACACCCACAACTATAAACAGAATAGTTTTATCTCCAAGAGGAAAAAGCAGTTCAACAATGAGTAGTTTTAATGGGACTAAAATCCAGTCTTCTGTTCTGGTTCAACAAATAGACCAAACTATGCACTGCATCTTCTGCCCAGATGTACCTACCATGAAATAAGTGAGATCTGCTTTGTTCACAGAACCTGACTGTGTGGCTTGCACTGCATTATTACTGTTTAGGTGGTGAAAAGAAACTCTGGTCGTTGTTGAGGATGTGTGTCAAAATGCACTCAGCCTGATGCAAATGACAGAGATTTCTCTTGTTTTAATGGCTCTAGTTTCAGCTTGTTAATACTTGGTACAACTTCTCCACAAAAAAATGTACCAAACAGATACTGTAGCTTAAAGTACTTCATTTTCTTTTTTTTTATCTCTACAAAATAGATTGAATTCCTGTTCTATGTTAAAAGGAAGGAACAAGACACTATTTTTTAATACAATTATTTCCTCTTGGTTTCACAAAAACCCAGACCTTGATCAAGAAAATACTGTTGTGAAGGACATGAGGCTGTTGATCTACTTTGTCTGAGCTTGTATCAGGACCTTGGTCTAATCTCCCAGACCTGCAGTCCCAGCAGTTTGTAAGACTTTCTCCTCCTCCCCTGATTCATTTTGAGTTTTGCTAAAGACCTTCTTCTTAAGGGCCAGGTCTTTTCTAGTCCAGCATGATTGTGAAGCCTGCAAAGGGCTCCGGCTGCATACCGATGCCAGGCTGCAGAGCTAGATTCACTGGACTTCAGTTTCTCTGGGCCAAGGAGAGCCCAACCCCAGTTTCACTATACAGATGTAGGGAGTGTTCAGGCACTTAAAGATTTCACAGGATAGGCTTACTGTTATCCAAGAGTTTTTCAGCACTGACGCAACTGTTATCATTGTTAGGACTCAAGGGACTATTCTTTTTGACAGGACCTTTCATGAAGTCAACAAATCAGTCTAAAACAAGCCATAAATTATATTTGGCTGCCCCTCAGCTTGGTCAGAGTGTTCTCTCAATGCTGTCATATTGAGGAAAGAGGATAATAAGATGGCTCACTGCTTAGCTTTTAGGGGACATTTTGTTCCTAATTTAAAACCAAAGAATCCCGCTAGCATTGACTTTGATGCACCAGCATATGTTAGAACAGCAATTATGATGTTCACAAACTTGTCTACAAATAAATACACCCATTCTGGATCCTAAGTAATAGCTTAATAAATAATGGATTTGGTACAAGTCTCCACTGCAAATCCCTGCCACTCATTACTAAATAAGGGAACTGTCAGCAAGATCATCTCCCCTTATCTCCTGTAACAGTATGTGGAGAGAGAGGTGGTTCCAAATAGCCATGATTCAAGCCTCATATAGCTCACTAGATTATGAACAGCCTGAATTGCAGCTAGCACAAACTGAAAAGACAATGCTGTGTACAGCCTGCTGAGTTAGCAGCTGAAGCTTCAGCCAGTGCAGCCAAACAAATAACCACACACAGATGTTGTTACCCTCAGAAGCAGTTACTTATTTCATATGGGTGTTCCCATCGGTATCTAACTGGGGTGTTGCACATAGACATTAATGTTAGCACCCTGTAAATTCCCTTGGAGTTGCAAGTCAGGATAACAAGAGGGGCTGTAGGAAGATCACAGTTACAGGAAAGGAGATGTGCAATAGGAGAAGGCAAAATGATGAATCTTTGAGGACTTCAGAAGCAACCTGGATTCATAAGTACTTTTCTTCAGCATGGATATGTTTCTTTGGGAATAGAGAAAGGCTTCCTGCCCTCCAGAGCCTTCCCAGAACCTACTAGCATCACTCACACCTTGTCTGAATTATTCTTGGTTTCTGCTCCTTTTCAAAGGCTTGGCTTCACCTTGGGAAAACAGATTCCATAAAAGAGAGATAGAGACACCAAGCTGTGACTGAAGCCTTGGAAAAGTCCTCTAGGGAAAAAAGTCCTTTGTGTCCTTTCTGTTCCTTCTGACAGGCAGGAAAAGCACTATCCGTGACTATCAGTCTGCTCTACCAAGATGCAAGACTGGCAATGCCTCCTGTGGCATCACATATCAGAGCAGGCTCTCATGATCACAATTCTACCAACAGCCCTAAGGAAATAGTAAATCAAATTCCCTGTCTCAGAGGGAATTCATTTCCCTTTTAGTCTAGTTAAATAATCTGTGCCAGACATTACTTTCGGCCTTTAGACTCATAAAAGCCTGGCTGAGGGCTGTTAAACCTTCAATTTTCTTTGTCTCTGAGGCACAGAAAAGAGCACCAACTGTCAAGCCTTTGAAAAAAAATTAACATTGTCAAGTAGGAACTAGTAAGTGCTTTCAAACCTAAGTTTTTCTAACTCTACCATGTTGCTGTGTAATCTCCCGCAAGGCCAACCATACTGTGCAACAAAGTCCTGACAGTCTTTGATGTCATTCTGCTACGTTAGAAGAGAAATTTTGTGGCAGCTTCATTTATCTTTTGATGGGAGACTTGAATTCAACGCAAAAAATAATTGCACTATTTTGTGGCAGTCCCTAGAAAGATATATTTTGAGATTAAACTTATTTTATGCTGGTCTCACTCCCTGGTTTTGGTTTCCTATGGGAAGCTCATAATTGCATGTTCAAAGATGCGAGGGTCCTGCCTGGAAACATAAGCAAGTGTGGGCAGATAAGACTTTGGTACTCAGGGAGGAGAAGGGAGAGTAAAGACACACACTGCAGGATAAACATGCAAAGGAATACTTTGTGTCTAGCTGGATTAGCAGTGAAAAAGTTCATAGGTGTTTTTACATTTCCTAACACACACTATTTCCCTGTGATAATAAACTACCAACAATGCAGCAGGCACTGTCTTGCTTTAGAGATAATACTGCTTAGTCTGTGGAAACCTTATCTCCATTTTGGGGGTGGAGGTGAAAGAAACTTTCAAGCTGGTTCTGAGAAGTGCCTCCCACTCGAATGAAATCTGAAACAATGTGTTACAGGCCTTTTACTGCTTGCCTGAAACCTTGGCTTGTTCATCACACCATAAAATGGGAAGTTTGCTGCCCAGTGTTTATCATTTCAAAACATCACTTATTCATTAAAGCCAACAATGGACTTACTGAGAAGCAGAAATGTAATGAGTTGTGTCAGTATCATCTTCTGGCCCGTAGCAGGGGGTTTGTCATCACCACAGACCTGCAGGGTTTCATTCCTGAGACCAACCTGAGCCTGCTCACATTCATGACAGGTGTCTGGGAACAGAGCTCATGAAGTCTCCCATGGACTTTCCTCTCACTGTTACCTTCCTTTTTCCTTCTGTTTTTGGTTTGTTTGGGTTTTTTCCCCTGCTGTTGTTTGGGTTATTTTCAATCACTCACTAACAGGCTAGCTGGCAGTGCAAGCCAGGTTGATTTTCTTGAAACTGCCTTTTCATTCTCTAATTTCTCACAGCTCAATATTTTTATCAGAAACCTAATAAAAACATCCTTTGAGAATAAAGTGAAAGAAAGCCTCTGATAAAGCCTTGGTGGACCTGCAGAGAGATTAACCATGGCAGAGGTGTGCAGGAAACAGCCTCTGTGTGTGCTCATTGCTGGCCATCCTTGAGCTTCATGCAAACTTGCCAAGCGTCAGATGTTCATCTAAAGGAAAGAAGCAGTATCTACTAAATGCAGTCATTACTTGTTAGTTTAAATGACAAATTTTCATGCCAAACCAGCCATGTATGTAACAACTCCACGCACAGCCTCAGTCATGGCATCATTTGCCACTGCATGCCACTCAGCCTTGAAAGTGTGAAGCCATTTGCTGGAGTGCTGCTTGAATCGCACCAATGTCTTCATTGCTGCCTGCCAGGCCTGGATGGCTGGTGGGGACGAAGGCACAGTCCAGGTTGGATTTGTTGCCTACCTTTTTTCATCCTTTCTTTGGCAGCTCCTTTGCAGCCATGGTTCTCCTGTGAGGCTGCCATTTTGGGGAGTCATTTGGCACAACAGGGCACATACATGCCCCCTTCACATCTCTCAGCTGCTGCAGTGCAGCTCTTGGCCTTTGCCGTTACCTGGCTCCTTGGCCTCTCTCTATTTCCTCTTCAAGGAGCCAGAAGCAGCATTGAAGGAACAGCTTTTACTCAGTCTTCTTACAGCAGTTCCTCTTTGCAATGCATCCAGTATGAACTCAACAGCAGAACTTCTTAAAGTTTTGTCTTCTCTTGCAAAGGCAAAACCCAGTCAAAACAGAGAGGCATCTTATACTTCAGGCTTGCTGCCACTGCAAGCCAGGCAGGTTGTGGAGTCTCCCTCTCTGGAGATATTCAGAACCCACCTGGATACATTCCTGTGTGATCTGGTATAGGTGATCCTGCTCTAGCAAAGAGGTTGGACTAGATGATCTTTCAAGATCCCTTCCAACCTGTGACATTCTATGATTCTAAGCGTGATGGCAGAGGGATGACGTCTCTCAGAACCATTGCTTCCAAAGAAAGGTGCTGCTCTGAGTGTACCTGCTCAGCATTCCTCTCCTGCATGCAGCCAGCTCAAGGGACATCACCTGGAGAAAGAAAGTTAAATTGTTACCTTTTATTATGTACCAAACAGGCAATCTTTATCCCTGTGCTTCTGCCTGTAACACAACATCTGTTGCCTGATGATTTTTAACATGTATTTTCATTGGTGAAGAATATTCCCTCACTATCTCTATGCAGCCTGCTTACCTCTCTCTGACAGATCGATTTGGAAACAAACTCAACTAACTGCTTCAAAACATCCATAAGGAATCCTCTTGTTGAAGTGATACAGGCTAGACCACTGTCTCCAGCCACAGGCACCAGGCCTGAATTGCTCAGGCATGCACTGAGGGCACAGTCATTCCCTTCGCCACACAGTATCAACGACCACTTGAAATTGCAGAAGCCTAAAAACCTTTAAGGTCACGATGAGAAGCAGGACTCCCAAGACCATTTTCAGAGCCCAAAACTGTGCAAGGCTTAGGGAACACAGACAGCCCTCAGACTCCAGGAAGCCTCTACTTCTGTTTGCAATTTCCAATTAAACAGCACAGGCTGTTTAATAAGGGTCAGGGACAAGTGGGCCAAGACTTCTAAAGGAAAAGCTGCCCTTCATTTCAAAAGCAAAGTGTATTTTTTTCTACAGATGAAAGCTCATCAAAACCAGGAAAGACAATCTCAGAGAAAGAAATGCATAAGGTGCTTTACACTTCATAAGCTTGAAGGAATTTTTCTTCACTCCTTCCCATTTGCCACAGAACACTCGTGGAGCTTTGCATCTTGCTTTTGCCCTCTATTCCTTTTCCTTGCCCCTCACTGAGTTCTTTAAACCCAGTGTCTGAGCAGGGTTTCCCCTCTCTAGTACTTTCTTTCAGTTTCACTTTTGCCCTCATTCACTTTTAACCATTACCTCAACTTCAGAAGGCTGGCATTTAGTGAAAGGAAAAACCACACACCCCCTTTACCTCTGCCCCTATAACTTGCCTGAAGCTCTCACATCCCCAGTGGCAGCAGAATGGTGCAAGGACTGTGCAGTATGGACTATGAACTCAATGTTGAACAGAAAGAGGAGCAAAGTTGTGTGCAGGAGAGAAGGGAGCTGGGGAGGGGAAGGAGGAGAAAAAAAGTGACAGTACCAGTTTACAAAAAAGGGAGATGCTAAGCTCAGACTTTTAATATCTGTGACCAGACCTCCCTGTGCATTATCATTTTATTGGGAAGCAGCTATTTCATACAGTGGTAGAGTTGCTGTGTGACACTACCCCTCCCAGTCCTCCCATCAGAGGTGTAGGCAGATGGAAATAGAGCAATAGGAAGAATCCCATGGGCATAGGTCAAAACCCCTCAATTTTGCCTTAACAAGAAGGTGCTGGTTTGTCTGCCCAGAAGTCTTCCCACAGGAGATCTTCCATCTATGCCTGTAAAGTATGTTGTCAGGATAGCAGTGGTGGATGTCCTGGGATATGGGGTTGTCACTGCAGCTGTCTTCTGGATAAGTTGAAGATTAGCACATGCAACAGAGGGGGTTGAACAGAGAAAGAAGTTGGTCCTTGCAGAAGCCAGCAGTCATGATGGCAGCCCTGTCAGTCACTCCCAAATTCCCTCTGGCCACCACACAATCCTCACTCCAGTGTTCCATGAACTCCCTTCTCCCTCAAGTCAGACTCTATCCTATCCTTCTTTGCTTGATCCCCAGCCTGCCCTCTGTCAAAGCCTTCATCCTTCCCAGGCACTTCCACAACTCCCATGCCATGGTTTCAGGCCCACCTCTACCTCCTGAGGAAGCAGCCTAGGCTGATGCTTGAACTGAGGGAAACTAGTCCTCAGCTCTTTCTCATCTTCCCAGCCAGCGTCACATCCATGTATGTGACCCTGGGCAAAGCACATGCTTACAGGGTGCACACTGCTCTCAGCCACACTAGCAGAAGACATGAGTGCCTGCAAACCCTCCCAGCCTTTTGGCTGCCCCCTTGGCTACAGCTTCCTGTCTGCCCAGCAAGATGGGGACAGAGCTGAGCAAAGGGCTGCCAATCACAAAGCCCTGCTTCAAATGCCTCCAAATTTACCTCTTAAAACTGTTGCAGAGGCAGAGCTGGGCTTCACTTCTCTCCAGCTCACAGCTGCCCTGCTTCTTTGGCCTGGCCCCAACAGAACCAGAGAGATGGGACAGGAGATGGCAGCAACATCAATGGGGGAACAGAAGACTCCTGTGGCCAGCCACCCCAACATCACTGTGCTCAGACACTACTAGATAAGGCCCAACAGTTTCTCAGTGCCTGGCCATAGGAGCAGATCCCTGGGGCAGGCTAGCAGATAATTCTTGGCTCAGAAGGAAACAGTAAGTCCCACGTTTCTCTCAGCTTAGCCAAAAGCTGTAAAGCAGATTCCTCCTGTCCTCTGCTAGGATTTAGACCTCCCTTTCATGTGTTGTTGATGAAATCTCTCACCCCAATTCAGAGATAGTGATGTTTGCTAAACACATTCTTCTTTGCTACCAGAAGAACTTCTGACCTTGTCCCATCTTCTTGGTGTTTGGCAATTACTTATCAGCACTCACAGTGACCTCCAGCCAGCTGGGCAAAAAGCTTTTGAGCCAAACGTGCACAAATAATTCTAGGGGCAGCTGTTACTACTGTTTTTATCTTCTCCTGTGGTTTCTGCAGATACAGATAGTTAATACGTGTTGGAGTTCACAGCCCCTTTCCCTTCAGCACACCAAAAAGCATCTTCCTTCAACACAGGGCTGTTAACCCCATCTCAGCAACAGTCTTTTGATCTGCTTGTGTTGCCAAATGTATCTTAACCCTCAGATGAAACAGAGCCTGAAACAACGTCCAAAACAGCAGAAGACACAGATAACAGACCTACCATCTTTAGCTGAAAAGGTCACTATTTAATCACCCTTCCCAAATCAAATGGAACAGAGGCTGCTTTGGGCATATTGAAACATAGCACCCTCCCTCTTCCACTCTTCTGGCCTCCTGCAGCTCGGATGAGAGGTGTTTTTTCACCCTGATGTGTAGAGGTCCAAGCCTGATCAGAGTTCATTCAGCTCAAAGAGCAGCGATGACTCGCTTCCAAAAAACAAGGCTGTTATGACTAAAGACTATTATGAAAGTCTGCATGAAGCAGAGACCAGCTGTATGCTCAGCTCACTCCAACTGTTGCTTAGAGCAAAGCCCTGGTTTGTTTTGGTTTTGAAACAAAACAAAACAGGATTGTCAAGAATTAGACCTTATCTTTCACAAGAAAGATTTTCTGATGTTTTTCTGCATTGCCATTACAAATGTGTAGCTGGGCTGGGAGCACAGAGAGCGCTCCAGCAGCCACCAACCTCCTGCAAGGGCACAGCAGCTCTCAGAGGCTGACTGAAAACATGGAAGGAGCCCTTACACAATTGGATGGAAGCAAATAGGGATATTGTCTCATTCAAGTTCAGCTCCAAGAACCAGCTTCTTATTCTTGGGACTTTCTAATATTGTTTCAGTAGGATGTACCATCCCCTGGAAATCTAAGTATTTGCATGGCTATGATCATTCTTTGCCTTTATAGCAAACCTTTCATCAGAGGATCTCAAAGCAACTTGCCATCAAGGAAGGGCACAACCACATACTGTGCCCGTGAGATAAGCAAAGGATGAAATAGCTTAACTGTTTAAAAGGACACAGCAGCTCTGTAGGATGAAGGAAAAGTAAGGAAAAACACATATAAGCTTGAAACTGTACAGGGTTTTAACGGAGAGGCAGCCTGGAAAGCTGCCAGGACGCTGAAATTGCCACCCCCTACACAATGACGAATACCATGGAAACCAGCGGGGCACCAGCAGGCAGGAAGGGAAAGCAGTTGAAAAATGCCTTTCTGTGAAATGTCGCCAGGCTGGGATGCTGCTTCACTCCTGAGTGAGAGAGGACTACATGCCCAACCAGCAGTGCTGCTGCCAGTGCTAGCAGTGCTCCAGGAGGGAATAATTTCCCAGCCTGGACTAACGTTGCTTTCCTGGTGGCAGTCAGTGGATGACAGCAGAAAGTTGGATGGCTGAAGACTGATACCTCATGTCAGCTGTGGTATGGCTGGTAATGGAAGCCCTGAGTGCCAGGTAAATCTTCAGTGTGATGAGAGGTGTAGGAAGATGAAAGTAAGCTGACAGCTGAATGAGGACAGCAAAGAAACTTGCATGTGCAAACTCCTGTGTTGCTGGCTGATGAGGCATGATAAAAAGGCATGAAGTACTTAACAGTAATAGTACTTTCCCCTCTTATTACCATAAAGCTCAAAAAAGGGTTCCTTGAAGCTGAGCAAAAGAAAAGAGGCCTGGAAAACAAACCCCAAAATAACAATCAAAACTGAATATAACAAAAAGAACAAAATAAACAAACACAGAGAAGCTGTTAACATACTGTTAATCTGTCAAGTACAATGGTCACACACCAAACTACAGAGTAAAATCAGAGAAATATCCATTCTCCTAGCTGAGCAAGCACACCTGCTTGCTACCAAGCAGCCTACATCCCTTAAAAAGTCATAGTCTCAGTAAGCCAAGGCAAGGTGAATCTGAGCATAAAATACCTGTAATCATTCGGAATGGTGCTAAGAACAACAGCAGCGTCTTATGAGCAAGATGGATATGGGACGACTATCACCAGGGTTGGTAAAAATAGCCCAGTGGACATGAGAGGCAGGTAGAGAGAGACACAAAGCTCTCCCTCCATCTCTCAGCAGCTGAAGGATGCAGATGCAATCTGCTACAGATCCCATCTGGAACGGAGGATGGGGGAAATGGGAGTATTTTATGGAAAAGCAAAGAGGATTGAAAAAACAGAGAAGCAGCAGAGCACCATTTCTGCCCCTTCTAGTATGCACAGGGGAGGGCTAGAAGGGGACAGGAGCGCAGACATGACAAGCCCTGATAAGGCTCTATCTAGGAACAGACAAGAGCTGCACAGCTGGCACAGGACCGAGCTCACAGCCTGGCCAGAGAAACAGGTCTGGAGGAGTGCGAGAATAACAGGATAACATCAGACATTTCTCATGCAGCTGAAGATCCGCCACTGGTCATCATGAGACAAGTGCAGATGGGAGACTTTAAAGCAGTGCCAGAAAACACAAGCTACAGCCAGGGTCAAGAAACATGGGATCTGACTCCTACTTGTCAGCAGTTGTGGTGTATACATTGCTGAAGAGAGATGCAGTGCCAGGAAAATCCAACTCCCAGCATGAAAAAGATAACTTCAGAATGATAATGAGAGAAGCCAAAGCAACTGTGACTGTGAATTGGTGATTACATAAAAGCTTTTATCTTAAAGTTATGCTAGGCCAAATTCTGAAGCAACTTTTTTCAGCCAGAACACTCCTCTGAGACTTTGTGATATGGCTACTAATTGCTACATTGTCAAACCCCCTCCCCTAAAACAGCCCAAACCAAGCTAAATATTTTCTTTTTAAACTGGCTGGCACACAGTAGGCAATAGCCTTGACTTTGCATGCAACACTTGAGAAGGTAGATGAAGTTCTCCATTGTCCACGCATGCAGCGTAACTGTGAGGCGCAGGACAGTTGTCAGGATTGGCTCCCTTATGTGGCTGCTATTTAGGGAAGTGGGAACATCTGGCTCCTCGGCATGAAGGGAAGCACATGTTATTCAAAACTCCCTGAAACAAGTGAGATACGAGCCACATTGCAGTTCCTTCCACTGAGACATACCAAAGCTGCTCCTGAAAAACCGAACATACAGTAGCTTGGGTATCACCATAAGGAAGCATAATAATCATCCCTGCTCACTCCAGTGCTCCAGGAATAGCATTGAATCATAGAGTCAACCAGATTGGAAGAGACCTCCAAGATCATCCAGTCCAATCAGTGAGCCCTGTCCAATCAGTTAGACCATGGCACTAAGTGCCTCTTTTTTCTAGGAGTGACAAGACAATGAAAAAATAGAGCAAATATGAAGAAACTGTTTTTGCTACCCAAAAATCCCTTACTTTGCCCTCTTTCCTACTTTTTGGGGAACAGAGTTAGATTATTATTTTGACATTCTTGGGCTAAACAACATTTTAAAATCTAATTTCAAATTAAGTGCTCTGGATTAAAAATCACCAGTGTCTCATAGGCAAACACAGAACAAACAATGAAGGATCCTCTCTCCAGCACTAGAAGCTGCATCTCATTCCCTAGGTGTTACTCTAGGCTTCACACCTGTAGGCCTCTCTGCAGGTTCAAATAGACTATCCACAAATCCCAGGCCCACCAGCAAGCCCCAAAGAGATGCACCCTCACCAAGATACCACTAACTTCCTGGCATGTCTACACATTCTGATTTGAGGTCTATCATGCATGAGACCTTGTTTGTGCTTTGGGCTCAGCTTGCTATTAGTAACACACTGGCAACCTGCAACTTCTAAAGAGGTATCAAACATAATGTGAGAAAATGACAAACACTTTGAACAGTAGCCATACCCTTCCAATGAAAGGTACCTGCTGCAACAGCCCTTCCAAAAGCAAAGAATGTATTCAAATACCTGTCATAAAAGCTGGAGCCAGAATGCTGCCCAGCCAAAACCACTAGAAATAACTCTTTCAGGTCATGCAAACACTTTGGAGTTTCTGAAGGAAGAAATAGCTGGAAACAGTTTCAGATAAAAAAAAACCTTTCATGCCAACTGGTAAAAGGCAGACAGATGGATCAGATAGGTGGATAGACGGGGCTTAAAGCCACTTTCGTCTCAACAGTGGGCTGGGCTTGTGTATGCAATGTCTGAAGGCAGCATATCACATCATCTGACCCTTAAATGTTGGCTTCGTGAAATCATAACAGACGGAACCACAGTGTTCAAATTATCTCTCAACCTGGCAGGACTTCTGCCCTCCTTCCCCCCTGCCCAGCAGCACCTTCAATAATTCCTAGGCTGCCTAGGTGCTTGCACACCCACCCCTCTCCTCAGGTCAGCAGTCCAGCCTCTGGGAAAACTCAGGAATGTTTGCTATGGCACAGGGAGTTTCACAAATACTTAGGCAAAGCACTTTTTTCCCCCCCATAGTGCAACAGCAACAGGGTGACTGTAGACAGTAAGAAATAAAGGCTGCCGTTGAAGGCTGAAGGGAAATCCCCCTAAGAGCATCTATGCCATGCTTTAACAGAAACTTAGGGACAGGAGGATGTAACACAAACGAAACAGACCAGGGTAAGTGCTCTGTGGTTTTGATAGCCTGCACAGCACGATAAAGGTGATGTCTTGTTTCAGCTGCAAGTTTGGTGGTCAAATCAAGAGGCTAAACCAAGCTACCAAAGGACAAGAACTATACCCTGGTGGAGGGGAATGGCTCTTGCTCACATGTACCCTCACAGTCTGCTCACAGCCAGACACCAGCCCCTCACTGCTTGTTTTTCATATGGCTATGGTGGGGGCTGGGATGGCCCCAGTGCTGACAGCTCATTTCACATTCTGTGCGCCCTGACCTGCAAGAGCCGTGGTCCCCACAGGCTGCCTCTGGCAGCTTGTCTCCTGGGACTTCAGTGGGTTGCTGGCAGCATGACAGCCCAGCTCTGCTGGATCACCAGCCAAAGCAAACCCAGGATTTCTGCAGCATTCAAACTAGTGCAAAGAGATTAGGGAAATCTAGACAGATTAAAATATGTACACAGTACATTGAACAAGATCAGTAGCTTATCTTTCTTCTAGAAATGTGGGGGTTTGCTGTATTAGGACTATGTGTCCCCAGAGATTGTGTGTCAGAGTAGAATTGCATGATTATTAAATATTTATCAAACATGTCAGTTGAAAGCTGTCTGCAATGAAAATCACCTCTGCACCACTTATTTTCTCATTTATGATATGCGAATTCATCCTAAAGGACTTCCATACTCACCTTTATAGATGTTCCTGCTTTTCATATTAGACATTAAACTCTTTCCCATCTTGTCTGAGAAGACTTAGCATTACCAAAGACGTGACAGGATTACACCACCGAAATTGCAACATCCAAGCCCTGATGTGACTAATTCCCACGTAAATAGGAAAGACCAAGATGTTCAGTCTGTGCAGTGGGTAGGTGCAGAGCCAGATGGTCTCCTCCAGCCTCTGGAAGCATGGGAAGCACATCCCCTCCATCCTTTTCTAGAGACTTTCAAAATCCACCTGGATGCATTCCTGTGCAACTTGATCTAGACATACCTGCTTTAGAGGGAGGTTGGACTAGAGGATCTCCAGAGATCCCTTCCAGCCCTACCATAGGTGGGATAGAAAGAGCCTGGGATAGGCAAGGGTCTCTGGCACCCTCTTTGTCCGGTCCCTTTATAAGAAAAGTGGCACGAGTGACCCTGCAGGCACACTGAGGCTCATCTTATGGTGGTACCCTTCTTACATCAGGGCAGTGTGACTTAAGGGAGTTACTCCCAGTGGGAATACCAGGGGGTTTTATTTGTTTTCATACACATGTTCATAGGAAAAAATGTCCTTTGCCTAAGGCATAGTATCACTTTTTACTCGTGGCTTCACAAGACAAGCAAAACTGTCTTCTCTGTGTAAACCACACAGCCAGGCTTTTTTGTCTATCTTTGAGAAACAGTCCTCAGAAGAAGATATCACCAAGTGCACTTCTTCCTGTAGGCATCATCTGGCAGTGATTCACGCAGCTCAGCTGAAGGGCATTTCTAAAGCATATCTATGTGGTGCAACGACAGAGCTGTGTGAAATCCAACACCCGAGTGCTAGCTGTCAGAGTAAGGATGCTCATTTGTGCTTTGCTGAACTATTCTAGCCAAAAGCATGTATAAAATTGGCCCAAACACTTCCCCAGCACAGAGTACAGATGGCTAATGCAGGTTCCCATAGGACTTAGTATGGGTGCCTGCCTGCTCTGCAGAAACCTCTAGAACCATCAGTGGGTGGCTGGAGAAGGGAAAGGACATGTACAGGTCCATGCTTGCTGCCTCTTCTCCTTGCTCTTCTCCTAAGCCACCCTTTCAGCTTGTCAGAATCTCAGCCCACCATTCGCAGTGGGTAAACCACACTGGTCTGGGGGGCTCAGGGTGCTCTGCGTTTAAAAGCAGACTGGCAGGATCTGATCCACCCTCTGCAAAGAATCAGAGGCACCACTCAGCACCCAGCTTCATTCAATTCTGTTTCAAGGGACACTATGAGTAGGCAAAAGAGCTTGTTACAGCAATTTTTAAAGGTCAGGATTTCACAAGGTGTCAGCAGCTGACAGGCAAAGGAAATGCAGATGTTTAAGCTGCATTTTAAACAAAGTTGATTGGGAAATCTGAGAAATTCTGTTGTTCTACATACAGATTTCTTTAACATTAAAAATACATTCAGTGCTCTTTTTTTGTAGGTTTTGCCACAGCAAATGGTAGTTGTTCCCCTGTCAGTATCAGAATTGCAAGCTCAAATAATCTGCTGCAAACTTCATGCTAGGTAATATCTCTAACAGCCTGTAGTTTAATGTAATTAAATCAGTGCTTCAGCTTTTCTCAGCAGAAGTTTCTAAGCTTTATACTAAAACAAAGGAATAATAAACCCTGAAAATGTGTATATCAGGAGCCAACCTAATCCCTCAAAGCTGCTACCTGTAGTTGATTGTACAGTGTGGGACATAACATTTTTACTTGCTTAACAGCTGGAGTTAGTTTTCGATTGCAATTCCAGATTGCACTGGACTGTGCTGTTACATTGTCACAGGTTTTGGTACCGTGGTGCCTGCACATGTGACTCACCGCAATACCACCAGGTGTTGGGAGTATCCCTTGCTACCAGCATCCACTGAAGCCTTGTGCAAACCTCTTGCTGGAGAAGCTGCATGGCTCACGCATCGCCTGTTATTGGAAACTGGGTGGAGACTCCAGGAGATGCAAAGTAGAAGGGACTGGAGGCAGCAACAAAGTGAAATAAATCCAAACCTAGCACATGAGAAGGTATTTATTGTAAAAGAGTATTTATGGTCCTACTCTGTGCTTTAGGCAGTGTTTGATGGAACTGATCTTCCTAGCCCCTTTCATTGGTAAAACAAAGTGCACCAGTTGGACTTCAGAAACAAAAGGTAAATTACCTCTAACTCTCACTAAAGAACAAGTTATCTTAAGCATTTGCTTATCAACAGTCATGGTCAGGCCACATATGAATGCTTTTCAAAGCAGAAAAATGACCAGATTGTAATGAGAGTTGTATCTGTGTGAAACGCTGCACCCAGTAATTCAGCTTCCTACAGACTTCCCAAGAACCAGGTTGCTTTTACAAACTTATGGAGATCTAAGACTTTCACTTGCAGCTCCACTAAATTCACTGTCCTACTCCAGCAACACAAACAAAGCAAAAATGATGAGACTTCCAGACTGCCCTGGTCAGGCCAGTTACATTCTCCTTCCTTCCCTGCCAGGACATGAATCTGCCCGTACCCCTGCCAGAGGGCAAAGCCACTGGTGCTGGCAGGCAAGGATGCATGTGAAGTGGCTGCACTCCCTAACAGGAGCCTTGCTCCAGCCAAGTGTTTGAGCGGACGAGATATTGTAGTGAAAGGAACAGGACTGGTTGTGCTGCAAGATAAGATTGTCTGCCAGGGCTTTGTTGGAGGCAGCCTTGCAGATGTAGGAAGGAAAACAAGCTGTAAAGATAGTAAAATGAGAAGGAAAATAATGCCCCAAGGGAAGCAGCGCTGGTACGGGAGACCAAAAGCTCCTCATCAGTGAAGGGCACAATAACACAGAAACAAACCTGAACAGCACAAGTCGAACAGCATCACAGCCTGCTTTAGGAAGCCCCTCTTTCCACCCACCTGCACCATTCTCCACCAGCCCAGACAGCCAGCACTGGGATAGGGTACCAGAGACCTTAGCACAAGGTGGGACAGCCTACCCATGCTCAAGCTGCTCTAGCTCACCTTGTCTGCAAACTGTTCTGAACAGACAGCTGGGACACTGGGTGTGAGGCTGCCTGCACCAGGGATGGCTTTAACTTGTGGTGACAAAACCTACCTAGGAAAGACATTGGTGTGGCTGGTGTTTCCCAAGCAGGCACAAGCTGCTGACCTGGTGGGTATTTCACAGTGGCAACAGCAGCAAAAGCACCCACTGGCACAGTTTGGAGGAGGGTGGTTGAATACTGCTCCTGCAAGAGAAACAGCAGCCAAAGAATGGCACAGCCACCCTGGCAGCCACGTGGGCCCTGCTGCTCACAGAGTGAGTGCAGCATGGACACATGTGCACTGACATCCCAACAGCTTGATTTGGTTTCTTGGTTGTTGATTTTTTTTTTTTTTTTTTCCCAAATTTAGCCTCCTACTGCCTCTGGTCAGGCAGGGCCTGCATTCTGTCTCTGCCACGAATGCAGAGCAAGAATAAGGACCTCCACAGAGGGGCCATGGAGGTCCACAGCTTCCTTCTTGACTGAGGTTTTGCTGCTGGGACACTTTGCTTCAAAGAGGCAAGAATTCAGGGGGAAAGCCTGGGTTAAGTTCAGCTTAGACTACTCCTGCACAGCCCAGCATTCTGCATCCCCCTCTGCTGAGGGTATTCTATGCAGGGTAGTTCCCTGGTTTGCATACCTCCACCTGCTTCTGATCTCTCCTCACTGCCCCAAGCCACCACAAAGGGAGGATTGAGTTCCCAGCTGGACAGAGAGGACAGTGGGAGGTAGGGACCCCAGGAGTAGTTAGATTTTCCATGTGGAGGTGGGAAAGGGCAATGCACAAAGTGTCATTCTAGTTCTCTGCAATCTGGAGGCTAAAACTAGCATCTGCAGTCCTGTGGCAGCTCCACTGAGAGCACAGGGAAGAGCTCTGAAGTTGGGATTGGCACAGTCCCATTTGTATTTAATCAGCTGGTGATAATCTCAAGTGATCCAGACAATACCTAAGACACACTTTCCTCCTGCACTTCCTTTGCTAAACACATCTCCCAAGTAAAACCAGTGCCATGTCCTCAGATGGGAGGGCCATTGTCTCTGGCATACAATCAACCTTGTGCAGGAGCCAGAGGGTCTCCTCCTGTGCCAGAGCTATGCATTACTGCACACCCCCAGGGACACAAGGAAGGCTGGGTACTTACAGAAAAAGCATAGCTGCCTCTTTGCTCCCTAAAGCTTGAAGTCTTTTTTTTTTTCAAGACAAGGAAAACTTGTGCTAAATACCTCAGTTTGTTTAATCTACCATGCAGCAACAAAATCCAGAGAGGTTCAAAGCTTCCAGTGTTTACTTTATCAGACTTATTTCTGGGCTTAATAAACCACCAAAATCTAAGCATGCTAGTTGAAGCTGATGAATAGTTAGCATTTGGCAAAGACGAGGTATGCATCCATAGTTACTCTAAGATGAGTCATCTGGAGAAACCAGAGCAGCAGCCAACAAAAAACTCCCTCTGAGTAACTTGATGAGAGTGAATACAACTAGAAGTGCACATATCAGCAACAAGACAGTGTCAGCCCTGGTGAAAGCAGAAAAGGGGCAGGCAGCATTACCTCAGCTCTCCTGAGGATGTCTCAGAACCCCATGGTCACTCCCAGCTTAGGACCCCACCAGAAGCCCATCCTTGGGTACCAGGGCAGTCTGACATCCGTACTCTCTCCATGACTCATAAGATTGGAACTAGACAGACTTTTGCAGACAACAAAAAAGATAAAAATCATATTTCTTGGGGGAGTGCCAGGCTATTATTTCACCCAATTAGAGTCTTGAACTGCTGAAAGTTAAAAGGATTTCCTCTGGAAAGAGAACATTCCCCAGCCAGAAAGTCTCCAGAAAGGTAGAGGAGCAATAACTCCTGGCATTGGCATTAGGAAACAAGCGTCTAGACAAAGCTGCTTTTTCTCAGTAGTATTTGGTGGTGGTGACATTTTTAAAAGATGCTGAAGTACAGATCCTGGAACTTGGGACTTCTATTTTTACTCTTTCTATGTTAGATTCACATGTCCAGGACATGTTTGGGATGGTTTATACATCTTCAGTTGTTTTAACACCGACTAAAGGTACTATACACCCTGGGGTTGAAGTGGATGGATATCTTATTTGCATGGATGTGCTGTCATGCAGCAACAGGAGCAGAACTTCCTGCACCAATCTCCATGGCTGAAACTGCCTCCTGGGGAGACCAGGTCTGGTCTAGGCACTATACGATTCAAACTTCAGATTCCTCAGTTAGATTTGAGTAGCACAAGGGGCTCCTGTACAGGGGTTGCACAATAAAGTGCTTGACACTCTAGTGCAAAGCTTCAAAGCAGTCCCCTTGTGCTGAACCTGGCACAGCTGAGTCAGGGCATGGGAGCCCTGTTGGTGTTCCTCATCCTGCCTGGCACCTCTTTTTCTGTATCTGCCTGCTGTTAACTGAGCAAATCCATGAAGAGCAGCCCTTAAGGGCAAGTATGTTTTCTATGCTGTCCTGCTGTTCCCAGGTGTGGGTGGGCTGGCTTCAGGGAGGAAGCATGCTCTCCAGCCACAGCTCTGCCCATTATTGCTTCAGTGTGTCACAATAAACTGATTGGGTAACTGGCTATTACACTGCATTTATCTTTATGTCCAGTGTTAAGGTGCTCTGGTTACAGCTGTGTAATTAACAGCCCCTCTCCCATCCATAGTCACTTCCATTTTGCATGGCCTTGATGTTCCTGCTGCAGAGAACAGCAGCAAAGTGAGCTCAGATTGTTGGTGCTGTCCCCGAACCACCCAGTGCTGTGCCAGTTTGAAAAAGGTCATTTCTAAATAGGCTTTTACATCACTACAAAAACCAAACCTTTTTTTTTTCCCCCACCATGCAAAAGGAAGCATTTTATGGTTTTGTGCAGCTGGTTTTAATCCCTTCTTTGAGAAGAACTTAGCATGGCTGCCCTGAGACAGACAGCAACTTTATCGAGAGAGATTTCATTGTGGACTTAGTCAATCTCACTTGCAGTCATTGTACTGTCAAACAGGTTTCCTTCCTCTTCTTCACAACACTTCTACATCACATCCTATTTAGATCTCTTACAGCACTTCATAAATAATGTGATTTGGGAGGCATTATCTCAGTTTTAAGAGGTGGAATACAAAGATCAGAGATTAAAAGTGGCAAACCCAAGGGGCTGTGATCCAAGTAACAGGAGTTTTTTCTATCTCATTTTTCTTGAAGCCCTTCTCAGCTTCCCCACTGTTGGCCCAGCTCTCACACTTCTCCATCCCAGCATTTCAGTGCTATGCTGTCCTTTCATCCCAGGTTATCTTCCAAATTCTGCACCAAGGCATCACTATTCTATGTTGCTTCAGGTCTGCAGAGACAGAACTGCTGTTTTAACTATCTAGAAACTGGGATGAGAAATTCAACATCTGAAAAAAAATCTTTGTTATAGATGTTCACTGCTGTAAGAGGAATACTCTTTTGCTTATGAAATAAGGTAGAGTGCAAAAGATGTGAAACCTAAAATTCAGGGGTAGGCTATACTTGCAGAGTATGAGTGCTCATTGAGAAGCTCCTGGATTTTCATCTTGCCAAGCATAAGCAAGCCTAAGTGTGGTCAGAGCATTTGGCAACACTGCTAGCCTGAGAAGGCAGCCTCCAAATCAGGACATTATCAGCTCCGTGGGGGCGAGACTAACTAGCACCAAGGGCTGCACATCACACCCTTCAGCTAGAGGGGAACAGGGTCTGAGTCTGGCTATTAAGAAAGCAAAATCTCTACTCAAATGTTAAGCTACTCCAAAAGACAACAGGCCACTGTGCTTCCTGGGGAAAGCAGGAAGCTGCTGCTGAGCTGCCTATCGTTTATAGCATATAACATTTATAACTTTCCAGAGAAAGTGAAGCCCTGCTGCAGGGGCACACAAGCATCAGGATGTGGTGCAGACGGCAGGAAGCTGACTTAAAGGGTTTTCCACGTGCAGAAACAGCTCAGAAGGAATGGATGAGCTGGAGGTTTCACCCAAAAAGCAGCAGCAATTCTGTCCCTCCATAGCAGACAGGCTCTGTAGCCCTTAAATTACCTCCCGTGTGTCCAACCTCAGTCTCAGCAGAGCTCCTTGTCTCTGGAGCTGAAGGGCTAGTGGCCAGAATGGTGGGAAGTGACTGCCCATCCCATTCCCCACGGTGGGGAAAAAAAGGGTCCCTCCACTTGGCTTCTGATGCCCAACAAGAGCTGCTGCACATAGGCACGGATACAGAAGAGATAAGCACAGGGTGTGTGACTGAGTGGGAGGAACAATTCGTGGATGGCTGCAGTAAGCAGGATGCCCATGGGCAGCGAGAGGCACTTGGAAGGAAGCACACTGACATTGCCAGAAGTCACTGGGGTGAGGAACTGCTGTAGGCCAGAGCAGGGCTGCAAAATTTCCATGCAAACAAATCCTCATGCAGAGGGGACCCTACTAGGCAATTCCCAAATAGGAAAGAAAAAAAATCCCAAACCTGTCTTCCAAAAGATTAGCCTTACCCTGAAGAAAACACTAATTTTCCAGAAAACATCTTTTACAATGCCAAGTAGCTACTAAAAGAGACAGAAGTCATCTCTCTGGTGGGAAGATGCCCCAACAGAAGTAGCAGTGAGCAGCTCCTGTACCTGCAGAAGCTCTCCCTGGAGAACAGGGAAGGTGGTAAGATGTACAACTCCCTTGTTCCATAGGGGAATAAAAATAGCAGAAAACTCTCCCCCAGCAAAGAAAAACGAAGCAAATACAAGCCACTTTAATCTTGTCAGGCATTCTGCCACTTGGGATTATGCAGCTGAAAATCCAACTCAGCATAGCCTTCCTTTGGGGTTAGCACAAACAGAAGATAAGCAGGTAGGAGACCCTCGTCCCTGGGCCCAGCATTCAATCAGGCCCACACATCTGGTCCCACTAGAGAGAACAGAAATGGTTGTCAGACTGGACAGAAGACCACGCCTTCACTGGATGAACATCTGGCAAGGCTGCTGGTTGCATCCCCTGCAGCTTGGAGGCTCTGCCTAATCCCTTCCCCAGGAGGGATGGCTTTCAGCTGTTAGGGTTTGTAACTGCAGTCAAGACTTAGCTACTGATTAAGAATTTAACTTGGGCTGTGAAGGAAGACAGCATCTCCAGCTCTCAACTTGAGACTAGATATTCAAAAGTAGAGAGTGAGGACAGCTCATGTTGTATCTCAGACGGGCAGGACCTGGAAACAGGATCCCAAGCACCTAAGGAACTTATGCAAGATGCTTTCAGTCAGCCACTTTGAAGCACCTTCATTTACCATGTTCTAGGCTTAGCACTAGTTCATCAGACAGTTTTCATTGTTAGCTTTAAGAGTATCCCATACTGGTAAAATGCTCTAAGATTGAAATATTGTAGATTTTTCTGTTGCACAGATCTCACTGTCTTGCTTGAAGTGCTATGGTCAGTCTGGCTAGCTCTTCTTTCTGCATCCAAGCATAAGAGAGACTTGTTAGCAATCAGTTGGAGAGGTTTGCTTTTTTTCATTTGTGTCTTTTTCAATAGAAGATTCAGTTTTGGATGAAGCAATTATCTCACAAAGTTTAGTGACTAACTGTACAGGATCCACATGAACACACTGTTGCATTCATGAATTATTTCTTACAAGAGGCTGTAAAAGCCTCAGGATTTAAACTTCTACTGTAAGAAGATCAAAAGGCTCAAGGCCCAACTAAAGGTTTGTCCTAGTTCTTGTGTAAAAGCCACCTCTCTCTGCAGAGGTTATACTATTTCCCAACTATACCTGTAGGTTTTATTACCATTTTAAGGTGCCAGATAGTACACAAATCCCCACACCATTATGGAAAACCATGCATAAAGAAACCAATCTCTAAACTGAGAGGCAACTTGAAACATGACGACTCTAGCTCACAGTGAATCATGTTCAGGACTCAAGTTGAATACACTTATCTGTAGCAGCAGCAGCCCTGTAGGATATGGTGCTTACTGTTTTCAAGATGAGGAGTTTAACAGTTCAAAATGGAATCCAGAGTACTTCTGTCCTTACCTGCTCAAAAAAGGTGGTGGTAGGGAAGTTCCTGGTCTATCCAGGACTGAAAACCTTAAAATCTGCTTTTCTCCACCCAGTATTTCTGGGTTAGACATTGAGCTCTCAAGTGTTGTTTTTTCGTTTGTTTTCTCCCCCTTTCTTTTTCAAATATGTTTCATTCAGCAAAGCCAAAAAACCCCTCAGGGTTTCAGAAGTGCTGAAAGAATAAAATAGAACTTACTTTTGATGCTGAAATCAACAGTCCTAGCAAAGACATGCTGCTTCATGACTAAGCTTCAAGACACCACTCTTGGATGGAAGATGGACTGCACCAGACATTGGCTTGCAATCAAAAATCATAGAAATTTGCTATGTAAGATGTGAATCTCATTCTCTTGTTATCAAAGGAATAAGCACAAGGGAGGAAAAAGTGCTTGAACAAAAATAACTTCCCTTCATTTTGATCCCATCGATGAGATGAAGCAACTGCTGTTCAGATAAATTTTCTGATTACAGTAAATTATATAGGACAGTTTCTAAGCAGCACATACATAATTCATCTGATACTTCTGAGGAAGCAACTACATTAACAGTTCAGAGGAAACTGAACTCTCATGTCTGTATGTATTTGTTTGAAAGTGCCCTTACAATAGAAAACTCAAGGCACTTACAGCCTAGTCTTCCATCTCATTGTGAATAATTTTTAATGCCTTTGCTGCCTACTCAAATGTTTCAGCTTAAATTCATCTTGTCTAGCAAAAAAGTAGGTGAACCAGAAAGGTCTCAGTATTCCAGAACTCTGCATAGTAAAACATCAGTGACTGCAGAGGCAGAGCATGAAAATGTACACAGAACACCTAGGACAAGAGATGGTTGCAGTATGGTAGCACAGTCCCACAGCTGTTTCAGGATACTCCTTGACCAGCCTCTCACTTGTAGCAGTTAAACTCACTGAAACATTTGTGGGGGAAAAAAATAATCAGTTCATGTTCTCGACACTGGTAGAAGTGGACTAATAAACATGTTATCAATGGTTTTTAGGCTCCTGTTGTATCCACTGAAAAGAGTAAGCCACAGGCAGTTAAACAGCAAGAGCTGGCCAATAAGCTGGATTCCACAGCAAAGTGGCAGCACCACTGGGTGCAAGTTAGCAAACATTATCTACCTACAGACACTGCTATTTTGTTTAGGCAACAGTCTATCACTACATCTAGAAAAAAAAATACTCTTTCATATTGGTTAATGAGTGATAAGCACAGTCAAATAAAAGTTGTTTCCTTTTCTACCATAAAGCTTCAAGGACTTCAGTGTCTTGATCGTGTGATGCTACTTCAGTACCCTCATAGAGAATGGCTGATTTCTGGTACTAATAAAAACCACTTATCTTTTCAGCTTCGTTAATCAAGGAGCTGAAGAAGCAATCTTTCTCTGGGATTTATTTTCTTCCCTTAAGAACACTGGTACATTGCCACAGAAGTAATAAGGAAGTTAACCAATACTAGTTCAAAACATGTGTCTGAAACTTGTTGGTCAGTGCAGCAAAACCAAAATGTTTGAAAGATGATTTTTTTTTTTTAAAGCTTTATCAGGAGAACTACAGTGCAGACTCTAAGGCACCTCTCAGATGTTGAGTGCACCTTTGGTATTATGCAGAAATACACCAATTTTATGGAGAACTTAAGAATATTAAGACCTTTGAATTATTTGGAGAATAAACTGTAACAAAATATTTACACACCAATTGGAAATAACTTTTTCCTGTTCATTTAAAACAATGCATCTTAGAAATAGTCCTGATGATGGTTAAAGAATGAGCAAACAAGTTAGAAGACAGAGGCATAAATTCTCCATTAAAATGTTTTTATTCCTTATCAGTGGAGACCTCATATGAAAAGAGGATCTATTCTGAGCTTTTCAACAAAAGAAACCAAAAATAATCCAGTAATTCCTAAGCAGCAGAAACACTGGAGTATCCTGTTCCAGAGAAGATAACTACCAAATCCACCTCCTTGCCCTTTTGCAATACAGGGAAGTCAGTTTTCAGCAAGAGGATAAAGAAGTTCTGTCAAGAAATGCTACTCTGAAGCAGCTGTCCAAAGGCAAATGTTTCCCCGATACCCATCAGTCTTCATCTTTTATTTTCTTCTTTTTCTTCTTCTTTTTCTCTGTATTCTGCAAACAAAAATTCTGCTATGAACAAAGCATCATGGAGAAGCAAAACACCACATATAGTTAAGCAACAGACCTCGCACTTAAAGCGGCAGCCATACTCAGGAAAGTACAACCCAAGAGATATCCTCCTCCTCTTCTACTGCTAAATGCACTTCATGTTTACAGTGTGGCAAGGCCAGCAAGTAAGGGAAGTTGCTGTCTGCCGCCTCACTACTGTGGCCAAGCTACGTAGCAGTCCAAACAACAGGCTGAAAATTAAACCCCACAAGAAGGGTCGGATGGAGGAACCTGGGAACTACAGACCCGTCAGCCTGACCTCAGTGCCAGGGAAACTGATGGAACAGGTTATCTTGGGGGTGATAAGAGCGCACCTGAGGGATGGCAAAGGGCTCAGGTCCAGCCAGCATGGGTTTAGGAAGGGCAGATCCTGCCTTTCTAACCTGATCTCCTTCTATGATCAGGTGACCCGCTTGGTGGATGTGGGGAGGCCTGTGGATGTGGTCTATCTGGACTTCAGCAAGGCCTTTGACACTGTCCCCCACAGCAGACTGCTGGCTAAGCTGTCAGCCCGCGGCTTGGATGGCAACACTCTGTGCTGGGTTAGGAACTGGCTGGAGGGCTGGACCCAGAGAGTGGTGGTGAATGGTGCCACATCCAGCTGGCAGCCTGTCACCAGTGGTGTCCCTCAGGGATCAGTGCTGGGCCCCATCCTCTTTAACATCTTCATAGATGATCTGGATGAGGGCATGGAGTCAGTCATCAGCAAGTTTGCAGAGAACACCAAGCTGGGGGCAGATGTGGCTGGGTTGGAGGGCAGAAGGGCTCAGCAGCAGGACCTTGACAACCTGGACAGATGGGCAGAGTCCAATGGGATGGCGTTCAATAGCTCCAAGTGCAGGGTGCTGCACTTTGGCTACAATAACCCCATGCAGAGATACAGGCTGGGGTCGGAGTGGCTGGAGAGCAGCCAGACAGAGAGGGATCTGGGGGTGCTGATTGATACCCGCCTGAACATGAGCCAGCAGTGTGCCCAGGTGGCCAAGAGAGCCAGTGGCATCCTGGCCTGCATCAGGAATGGTGTGGCCAGCAGGAGCAGGGAGGTCATTCTGCCCCTGTACTCTGCACTGGTTAGACCACACCTTGAGTACTGTGTTCAGTTCTGGGCCCCCCAGTTTAGGAGGGACATTGAGATGCTTGAGCGTGTCCAGAGAAGGGTGACGAGGCTGGGGAGAGGCCTTGAGCACAGCCCTACGAGGAGAGGCTGAGGGAGCTGGGATTGTTTAGCCTGGAGAAGAGGAGGCTCAGGGGTGATCTTATTGCTGTCTACAACTACCTGAGGGGTGGTTGTGGCCAGGAGGAGGTTGCTCTCTTCTCTCAGGTGGCCAGCACCAGAACGAGAGGACACAGCCTCAAGCTATGCCAGGGGAAATTTAGGCTTGAGGTGAGGAGAAAGTTCTTCCCTGAGAGAGTCATTGGACACTGGAATGGGCTGCCCGGGGAGGTGGTGGAGTCGCTGTCCCTGGAGCTGTTCAAGGCCTCTGCTCCCCAACAAGTCCTAAACACTAGACAGATACCTGTGGATTGGCATTGAGGCACAGTCTCCACCAGAAAAGATGAAGAGAGAAGACTAATGCTGAGGGTAGGCAGAGGAAAGGAGGAGACAGCACCTCCTGGTACATGGGGGCAGTACAGTCAGATATTTGCCAGATCTTATTTTGTGTTACAAGTCACCGTGAAGGATATAACCAAAATGAGAACTGTCTTTGCCTACCGTAAGTTTTATAGGGTATGAATAATTTGCCCTCCACATACTCCATGTTTTGAAGTCGTGTGCAATTCTGCCTCACCTCAACCGTAGGGCTGGTGGGAGGTTCCTCACTCAGTACTTCCTCCTCTTCAGCTTGCTTTTCCTTGTCCTTTTTCTTCTTCTTCTTTTTGACAGGTTCATCATCTTCTACAGTTGTCTCTTCTGTACCACACAGGAAAGAAAAAATTAAAAGCAGGCTGTGAGCTGTTAAGAGCTTAAAAGGTAAATGGAAAAGCCTTCTACGACCGATGAGAGGATGCAATGATAGTACAAATGCAAAATACTGGATACCACACTGCTGCTTCTTGACACATCTCTGCACCTAATTTCCCTTCCTTTTGCCCTTATCTGCATGACTACACCCTGCTATAATTAAAACATACAACTACCCAAGATGCAAGTGACAGTGTTCAGACAGTACTATTCACATCTCCTAGTACAAACACCACACCTATACACTGCTCAAGTTGAGAGCAAACTTGTATGTTTTCAATTGTCTGCCAAACCATTTTCCAGTACTCTTTCTGCAAGCAGACCGTCCACAGTTTGGTAAATATTTGCACCAGCCAAAGAGTGGAATGACTTCAAAATCCACAGTATACAAGTGTAAAGCCAACAACTGCTTGTTCACAACTAATTTCCTCATCTTGATGTTGGAAATTTGCTAAGAAGCAGGCCAGTTTTCTTTACGGTTTAAACTGCCAAACACAAAGATCTCTTAATGCTGAGCTAACATAAAGCATTTAATGTAAAAGCAGAAACTGTTTCCTGTCCTGGAAGCCAAAACCTGAATTATTTATGTACGCTGAGAGCAATGTTAGCCCAAGGGAAGATTTACTAATGCTACCTCTTACATTTATATTTCAGATCTGCTTGTCAACAGCTGGCCTTTCTAATAACACTTATTTTCTAGAATACATACCACAGGTCTTGGGAAACTATGTAATAAAGATACCAAGCAAAAATCATTATCAAGCTGACAGCCAGTCTGTTACTGCAGCAGACCAAAGTTACATTTATTTGCACATCTGCTGCTAGATACCAGGTTTCTCGGTACATATTATTTGCAAGTGAGTTCATGATACAGCAACCCCTGTCCTTCAGTGGATACAAAATCAAGATGCTAAAACTGGTGGTGTTTGTAGTGTGTACAGTTGCTACTGCAGGTATGACTCAGGAAGTAATTCTCTCAATTCATCCATTTTGTTTTGAAGCACACTCACCACTTACAGAAAGAACAAAAAGAAAGCCAATGCAATCACAAAAACCTCTAAGCACACAACTGCCTAACATCTCGACCACACTTTGTCACAAGTTTGGCTCCTCAAGGCAGCAGAAGGATTACATGAGTCAAAAATACACTTCACTCTGCCTCTAACGTAAGCTTCCAACCAAAAAAAATGACTTCAGGGTAAAATTTCTGGACATGTCAACAGGAAAATACAGCCAGCTAACACACGCAGCTTTCTGACACAGAAAATACATGCCAGAAGCAAACCAGCAAAGGATTCCCAGACAAAGGAACTGGGAAATACAATGTAAGTGGATTCTGCCACATACATCACTCTCAGTGAAAAGTGTGCAAGCATACGGCATTCAAACCATTACATATAAACATCCACACCCCCCCTAGGTATGACACAGCAGAATACAAAATAGCTGAAAAATAACCAAGTACCTCATTAAAGCCAAAGAACACAGAAGCAGCATACACATCATGTTTTGCTATGCTCACTCAGCTGGATTGGTAAGCTATTCATTTTCAAGCAAAATTTTGGGTGGTAACCTTGGAAAAATAACTTCTTATTACTGTCCTGCATGTCATCAAGTCTGACACACAAGGCAGTGGAACCTGTCACATTTTACAACTGCAGGTGATATGCTGCATGCTCATAGGCACTGCTGCTTTTCATAGCTAGCAGCAGACACCCTTCCTGAAGATTTCAGTTGCTGCTTTTTAGCAAAGCTCATTACAAGATTTCGTTTATTTGTACCTAGGCAGAATGATGATGAAGGCTCCAAGGGAGCTGGTCTTTTACCCTCTGGGTGGAACACTTCTAAGCCACTCAAGCCCAGTGGGGTTTCTTCGTGATGCACAGCAGATGACAAGAAAGCCAACAGCTCTTCCTGTCAGGCACCGAGGCACAGACAGCAGCACTGGAAGAACAGTTTGACTGACAGTTCTGTGCAGTGCTGGAGATATCACCAGCAGTTCCACTCACCCATTTCCCGACATTTTATTCCAAAGCTCTTCTACACTAGCCTGACATACCTTCCCTCCTCCACAAGGTGCTCTGCATGTACAAAATCAGTAACTCTGAAGTGTACATGCCTCACCTCTAAACCTCCCAGCATTTCCCATCCAAAGTACTGCCATAGCTGTAATCCCCAAAGAGAACCGAGAAAACAGCACACAGCTTCATCTTGTGGTAACATTTACATTTCAAGCAAATGCGATTCAAATTTTTTTCATCCTTTACAGCAAACATTAAGCAATAGTTTGACACCAATTACTTTCCTCTTGTAATACAAACTGGATTAAAAGTGATCTGGCTAAGGAATTCCATTTTTTTTCCCCTGGACTGCTTTTTTGCCATCCTCATTTATCATGCAGCTGCACAAACAGCATGAAGGAGGATGGAGCAGAAATTTCCTACACATCCAGAGTTGGTACTGTGAAATCTCTGAACAAGGAAAACCTTAACAGACCACAGCACCAAAAACAATCAAGAAAAACAAAAATGTAAGGCTCATGTAAATTCAAGTGAACATGCAACATAGAGACCTCCTCTGCACTACTCTGTGTATTATGGAACTTACTGAAGTGCTCAAATTTCTTGGACCACCACCACCACATCTCTAGCGCTCTGTGCAGCTACAACGATTATACTGGAAAGAGCACAGTCAAGGTCTTCTAGCTTCTGTCACAGAAATTGAGGCACTTTGCTGGGTGGTCACATTGAAGAATTTGCAAGCAAAGGGGCAGGACTATTTTAAAGGGTGGAAGAGGACAGGATGAAGGGATTAGTTCTGCATCTAAGTGATGCGTTTAAATAAGGTCTCTGAAAACACTTCTTTTATGGTCTGAAGAAACTGGCACACTTAATTCTAATGCCCAAGTATCCAAATAAAGTGACCTGGCCAATATGAAAAACTGGGAAGAAGCAGAAGTCATATCTGAAGGATGCCCTATCTTTTCAGGAAGAAATACAACACTTATTTTGGGAGGTATGTGGAGGGAAAAAAACCCACACAAGCAAACAGCACATATTTAATCAGTTCACAAGTATTCTGAACACAGCTTGAATAGTTCTTGGTAGCTCAAGGATACTTGTTTAGCTCCACATAATCCCTAAATCAGGAAGTGTCAGTGCTCAATAAAACAAGCAAGAATACACAGTCAGGTTTGTGCAGAAAAGCATAAACCATTGAATAAAACATCTATGAATAGAAATATCCTCTTCATATTCTTAAGAGATCAGGCTGGAAATTAAAGCAATTTTCCATCTGTGAGAAGCTCATGCCTGTGAGATGTCAGCAATCACGTTTATAATGCAAGAGAAGCCCAAGGGAACAATTCTGAGACTACAGTAAGTAAAAGTTTGTTCAAAAAGATTATCAAAAGCAGTAGCTGTGATAACACCCACATTCTCCAAAACCCAAATAGGCAAAGTTCAAGCCTCCCAAGTACTCCTATGTCCTTGTCTTCTTATGATAAGTACAAGAGAACAAGCTGGGGCACAGAGGATTCTCCCTCCAGTGTAATTCTCAGCTAAGTTTACATTCCTACAAGTTGCTCCGCCCAAGAACCAACTGACATCTGCTAAGATTACACCTCAGCATCAGCCAAGCATGGAGTTACAGAACAAGCATAACTGAACTCTCATACTCTAGCACACAATAAAGGGCAGAAAAGGAAGCCCTCATCTGTTGGAGTGAGGGGTAGTTGACAAAACCTGAAAGTAGCTCAGTCCCACATCTGGCTGAGGGTCTCAGAGGAGTGACTTAAAGTCATCTTCCTTTTCCTTCCCATTTCCCCCTCAAGTTACACACTATGTTCTCCACTTAACAACAAGCATCACCACCAGCAATGTCAGAGGTGCTGACTTGCATAATGGAAAGAAGTAGAGAGAGAATGTTTCTCAAACTGAACTATAATATGAAACCAGATTATTTGGAAGTTGCAGCCCAAATTCTTCCTTCACACAGTCATTTAGCAGAGAAGCAAAGAACAACTGTGGTCACAGCTCACTATTCCCTTGAGAGCTAGAATTATTTGTTCATGTACTACATAAATTCAAGGAGTGTCATTTCACCTCAAATTCTGACATTCAAAATGTATATGTTGAAATATACCAGAAAACATTTTATCCATAACAAAGCAGTACTCTTTAAATTAAAATTTGGGCAACTTCTGGGTTTACACAGTGCTTTTTTTTTTTTCTTCAAAATACTGAGGCCCACTAAATGTGAACCTGCTGAGCAAGAAAATTCTGTAGGAATATGAGTAAAGTTTGTTTTCAATGTTCACATAAGCTTACAACTGATATTTCAAGTAAATTGACTGCAGTCTGGTGTCAGTCCAGAAAGAGTTATTACTTTTTTAACAATACATATCCAAGGACAAACAGACATTGCAGCTGGCTGTGTTAAACATCACTGCACAGTTCACACAGCAACACACTAGCAGCACAGATGCAGCAACTAACCTTTCATTTCTGCTTTGAACTTCTTGGCTTTCACAGCAACCTCTGTGTTTTGTTCATCCACCTCTTGAATTTTGCGTTTCTTTGAAACAGCAGGAAGAGTAGAGTCACCAGATGGATCAAATATTTTTATTTCACTGTAATGAAGAAAACAAGACAGTCTAAGTAACAAAAAGAAGAACTAGTCCCTCAAGTAAGATCCTGTAGTTGAACATAAAACTCTCCAATGCAACTTCCTTAAAATATCCACAAATGAATCTTGCTCAGCTAACAAAGCACCTATACTTGATGAGGTAATAAAGGTAATATCAGTAACTATGACTATTGGAGATACTCCATGATGTGTATAACTGTCTGATCTGATGGAAGATAAGTTAGGTGAGTTTGGTTCTGATTTCTATCTGTTCACAGCTCTACCTGAATTACCCATTAGATTGGTCTGTCTGCCCCAGAAAGCTTTTCTAGCATAGTCGTACAGTCACAAGCACACAGCTCCCCATAATTTGGTAACTTCACAGAAACACTCTAAGGAGGAAGACAAGACTAGTAGTAGCTTTTTCATTTGCTTTTTCTGCACTGCTTCTTCACCATTATCTTTAGAACACAACTGACAAGGCAGGGTAAGGCTCATCTCTGTATCACTGATGTCTGTCATTATTTAACATTCAAACGCCTAATCTGCATTTGAAACTGCCTCTTAAATATTTGCATGCTTTGGTCAGTCCCAAACTCCTCTACATGCTGCAGAGAAACAGTCACTCTCTTCAGCTGGACAGGGGCAACTGAACTAGCTAATAGTAATTGAACAATTTTTTTCTTAACCATCCAGAACAGAATCCCTACTGAAGGACAGAAGAGTTTTAAAACTAACTCTATTCCCCTTCACCCATGTACTGCGCTTCTGAAGCAGGAATTAGAAGTAGCTACCCTGCAGAGGTTAAGGACAGTGCAATCAGAGCATTCTCTAAGCAACAGAAATTTTTCTTCTAGGTATTAATGTTGCATATTTCTGTAAAGCAATTGATTATGCAGCCTTTTACAAACAGTGGACTCTGATAAACTCAGAAAAGAGCTCACTGGCTTCCTTGTCATTGTCTAACACTGTCAATAGTGCTACTAATCAAAAAGTAATTAAATACAACAGCAAATAAATATGCTAAAGACATGTAATGGACTCTCATTTCTTTTAGAAAGTATACTGAAATGTTTCCGTTGAAGGTCATCTCTAAAAACTACACTGCAATTAACTTCTGAAACATTACTCCGATGTACCTAATTCACAGGGTATCCATAGTTTTATACAAGACTAAAACTGTTGCCTATCTCCTTCAATTATTAGTTTAGCCTTTCAAATCATCTCCACAAAGCAGCAGTGCTACCTGTTTTGTACCACAAGAATGATTTGACAGGGACCAAGTCAGTTTCCCTCAAACAGCCAGGAACTATCATCAGTCTCTCCCCGACACTTAGACATGTTTGCAAAGCATGTCTAGCAATAGAAACATGTCCTGGCAGGAATTCATGACTCATCATTTCAAGAGGTCAAAACCCAGCATGTATGTTGTCTCCTCAATACCCTTCTCCCTAAGCTGCTCCTCCTTACATACCCTGATATTTCATCTACAGACAGTGTCTTTTCAAAAGCTGCCCCAGAAATCACAGCTATCACTACACCTGGAAATGCCCAGCATATGGAAGTTACAGCTAGGGTTGAAAAAGATGTCTGGGGACTGCAGATGGGTATGGCAGTGCTACTTTATCCTCACAGAACCAGCAACCAACCTTGGTTTTCCTAAGCACTTGACCTCTCTACATCAAAGGTTCAGCAAAACAAACGAGCCAGTCTAAGCTAGAAGCCTGCAACCAAATTAAGCAAAAACCCCAGGTGTCACAGCTTAGACTAATAATAACTTGTTCAAATCCTTAGATGTTCAGCTGTCCCAGTTGCAATTTACAGCGTGTCACTTTGGGCAGCAGAAACTGCTCTTAATGGTGTGCAAAAGACAGGCCCTATCTATCTATTGCTTAAGACACATATGATAACACTTAAACAAGAAGATGAAGCTTCACTCAAAACAAGTGGGTTTTTTTTTAGTTTTTAAGAATAAGATTATTAAGTATATATCTCTAGAACAGCTTCCATATCAAACTGTAATACTGACTTTCTCCAATTTATTTTATTCAATAATGCACTAAAAGTAAAAGCTGTTACATATTAACTCCCCAAACTGTTCAGCTTTTTGGGCTGTTACTGTTAGAATCTAAACATACTTGTTATCTGATGGTGTTGACAATTTACTGTTAGGAAAATCAGGACCGTTTCTCCAGTTTGCAGGCTTTACCACAACTGTAAATCGTGGGCAAATTCTCACTTGTGATGGGAAATTTCATCCAAAAAAAATCTGTTCTGGATCTGAAATCAATTCAGGTTGCAACCAAAAAGCCTCTCAGAAATAAAAAACATATAGAATTATTTATAATCAGCCAAATTGAAAGGAAAAACTACTCACCTTTTGTTTTGGTACTTGTCTGTCCTGGCCAAGGCTTTTCCAGTGCCACTTATTCTTCGCATCTGTAGAGGAAAGTTTTGAAGCAAAAACAAAAGGGTAACAAAACCAATTCACAACACAAGTTCTATAGCTCTTGAAAGGAATTAAAAACAGAAAGGCAGACACATTATTGATCAGGCTCTTGTGTACCTGTGAGTCTTACATCTGCAAGCATAATAGTGAAAAGCAGGTTGCTAGGGTGAGAAATGCATGTGCTTTTGTAATACTGCTTTTAAAGAGCCAAATTCAATTCAAGGGTATCTAGTACTGGATCAAATGCACCACTTCCATCTCAGAAGACTGAACCTAGTCATCATTTACAAGATTAATGCAGCATGCATGCCACCTAAAAGATTCTCTTAGCATGTCATGCCGATGGGATTGGCAGGTATAGAGAGGCAGAATACACATTAGGTGATGGGAGAACAAAGCAACTATTTACAGACCATCTTTCTTTAGCTACAGAGAAGGCTCCAGACCTGTATTTGGATTTTGGGAAACTATGATGGAAAATGGGGGGAATGTGGAGAGAGAAGAAAATACATTTGGGTTTTCTGCAAGGTGAAAAAGCAATGAAGTAATCAGCCTATTTTTGCCAATAATCCAGAGGGCTGGCAGGCTGTAAAGATATGATGCCTTTCATGTTGTCCAGAATCAAGATTCTTTGGTATAACATAAATGGAGATAGGCATGTAAACAAGGAAGACTGACATACAAACAAATGGATGCAGCCAGCTTCCAAACTCCACTGCTCCAGGCAAGGTTGGGAGATACCACACAATAGAAGTGACACTATCATCACTCAACAGAGTGAAGAGAAATGACTCAGAAAGCAGTGCATCAGAAATTGTACCACAAAGAAGAAGTCAGCCTCATTCAGCCCTCTGCTGAACTTACCCCTCTCTCTTCCAAAACCCTCATCCTTGTCTCTACTTTTAGTCTATTCTCAGCTCCCATTTCAGCACTGGTATCCTCTCCAAGGGCATCATAACGAACAGTCAAGGCAGTCTTAGCTGCCAGCATTCGAGAAATCTGGAAATGTCAGAAAGAATATTAAATGCCAGGACTTAACACAATGCAACAATTCACTCTTATTTTGTGGTTTTCAGGTCAAAGTAACCAGCAGTATTTAGTCCAATAAACAAATAGCATATAGTTCTATTAACACTGAAATACTGTCAATGTAACATCATATTCTCTTGACAGAGACAGTAAATTAGTTATACATATATCACACTCTACTCAAGCTTCAGATTAGGCTACTTAAAGCTGTAATTTTCAGCTTCCCCTGGAATTCAAACACATATTCACCCACCTGCATTATAAAAACCTAAAAGCCTAAGCTCTTTAAAAGCATGCTGCAAAAGTTACTAGCTCTAAGACAAGAGTTCAGTTTCCATGCAAGAGTGAAGCCTTTAACAGCTTAGTTAAGAATCACAAAGCAGTAAGTAGTAACATACACCTTGAGAGAGCCAGCACTACATTGTAACTCATCAGGAACACATCTGTTGCTACTCAGATGTCTTGAATGGACAATTTCATTTGCTTTTTCAAACAGGAATCAAGGACATTGAAAGATCTGTGGAACAGTGGCACATTCCACATAACCATGAAGCAATATAGTATAGAAGGCCACGGAAAGAGCCTCACTGCGAAGCTCAAACCATCTCATGATCTGGAAAGAAGCCAAGATAGTAAACAATTCTGCAACTCACCTTTCCTTTGTTTTTGGTATTGGTTTGTCCCACTAGAGAAGCATGATAGATAAGGCCAAATTTAGGTGTGTCCCTTTTAGTCTTCAGTGCTCTGAAGAGTGCTTTCTCAGCACCTAGTAACTGAACTGTTGAAGCTGGATGTTTGGCCAGATTCAAGAGGGAACCTGGAAGGAAGTGACACAGCAATATTCATCTGTCAGAGGAGCAGCCAGAGAAGGAGGCTGAATTCCTACAGTATTCTAGAGAGGGAAGCTCAGGGCCATCTACTTCTGCGACAGCTGCTTCAGAATCATTTACTGAAGGAAAGGCAAGCCATTTCAGTCTTTCACATTACAACTAACTGCCTTTGTTTGACTTCAGTAACAAGAAAGGAGGTTGACTGAATAAAACATATTCTAGAGTAACACCTACTCCTGACAAAAGCAAGGGGCAGCAAGAACATGTCATCACAGAACTGCAGCACAGGTAAGTGGAATAAGGATACCTTGAGCTAGTCACACTGTAAAAATCCAATGCCAGGTTGTCAGCGTTTTACTTCAGAAGTTACTAGACTATCAGCAGGAGGCTCAGCAAGTGTCTCAGAAGAGGTAGTGACTAAAGTTGCCCTCATATTCCAGAAAGAATTCAGGCCAACTAAGAACTCTATCATCATGGACAACTACCAAGCTCATGCTGGTATTCTCGGATTCCTCAAGAGCTACCTTCCCTTCCTTTACCATGAGATGTTCACCAGGCCCTTGCATAATGCTTTTAGCTGACCAGCTCCAGAGAGAAAATCTCTGATGAGGTCATCAAAACTTAGTTTACACTTCGAAGTGCAACCCACCTGCATGAGCAATAAGCCTTGCTCCAACCAGTTCGCCCACCATGACGGTAAGATTAGGAGCAATGGCCATCATTCTGTTCTTCAGGTAGTCATAAAGCTGTGTTCGATACTCGGAGATTTCAATCACCTGGCACACAGTTCAGTTACAGGAATCAGTATTAGCTTGCGAGCAAATACTAAAGAGTTAAATATATTGAGATAAGCAAGTGTAAAGAATCCCAACAAAGGAGACTAATGAAATGCAGACTGTCAAAAGCCAGTGTTCGAGAAAGCTTTATATAGGACATATTTCCAGAGCAGAGCTCCACCTACCAAATATATTAGACCTGTATTACTTATTCCATTATGCAACTTATTTTCTCAGCAAAGATCCCAGTGAAGGAACTGACCACATGCCAAAGACAGTGAAGCAGAACAAAAATACTTAGTAAGGACATTTTCTTTAGGACAAACTCCTGAACATTCAGTATTCACATAAATCTTTTGCCACCATTCTCTTGAAATGGGGTAAATGTTCTTCATTTGTTCCATACGAATGCACATTAAAAATCGACCTGGTCTAGATCAAGAACAGAAACTCCTAACCCTGCCACTCCCTGATAAAGTCACAAAGGGACCTGTCTGGCACCACTAAAGTCAGGGAGTTCATATACAATCCCAATTAAAGCAGAGTAGGGCTCCTAATTCTTTTGGAACCTCAGTGCTCCACTTTTAACCTCGGGTTTATCACCTACCTTCAACAGTAACCAATTAAAAAGAGGCTACACAGTACCATTATCTCAAGGACTTCAGAGCACAATGATGACAAAATTCCCCCCAAAAGTAAGACTACAACTTCAAAGACTTTGTGCAGACATCAACAGTCTGAGATGGCTCAGATGAGGTAGTGACTGTGCAACCCTCATGTTTGTACATCAGGAAAGCAATCAGTGTCAGAATCATCACTGCCATTACAAGTATGCTAGCAACATCCTGGGAAAATATTTCAGAGCCTCTTCTGCCAAGGAAGTAGCTAAAATGGAGCTGCCATGTGTATATACCTGATCACAGAGGTGGATTATGTTGCTTATATCTTCTTCTGATACTTCTGTCCCCATGGAAATCTCAGCAGCAGCTTTCACATCTGCTTCAATCTCCTCTGGTAGGATGTCAGAAACATCAGCGGAGGCAAAATTGCTTCTGTCTCCTGGTGGGGGGAAACGAAAGCATATTTGTGCTGGGGGCAAGATGAACTAGTGAAAAAGCACATAATTAGACAAAAACAAAAGGCCAAAATAACAGAAATGAGTCAAGACAGCCATTATCCCATTCCAAACTCCTGAAACATAAAACAATATTCTGCCTTTGTTTACACCAGCTGAGACTGGTTGAAAATATTAAATGTGAAACTATAATCTGCATAATACTTCACCTTTCCACTAGCTCCTTGCTGCAAAAATTTCAGTCACAAGATCATAAGGAGGAATTCCAGAAAGTAGTCATTTATTACTAATCAAATCTATGCAATTCCTTTTATAATTGGGTAAAAATTAAGAAGCTTTTAAGGACTGCAAATTCCCCCCCCCTTTTTTTTAAGTAAATAAAACCATAAATACAAAGCACATGCCTAAGGGGCGAGGCAAGCATCCAAAACATTACAGCAGTCACTCTTTCTGCTCTTATGAAAAAGTGTAGCAGTTCTTGACTCTTGTGAATACTCACTAAGCTAACAGGCAGCAACTCTCTTTAAATCACCTTTTGGTAGCTAATTCCCAAAGTAATTTGCTGACCACCTGTGATGTAAGAAGATATGCTGATGGTCCATGAAGAACTTGACTGGTGACACAGACTGAGCTTCCTATAAGCCTGTAAAATGGTAAATGCTTACAGCAGAGGGGGCTGGACTAGCTGACCTTTAGAGGTTTCTTCTAACCCAAACCATTCCATGATTCTATGAAATTTCATCCACATACAGACACAAGCACAGAATACTTTTCTACTGGCCTTATTTAAACCACTGCTGAATACAGGACTCTTCATGGGATCTTAGCTAGCGAGTTGCACGTCTACGACTCAGCGCCATCAGTACATCGCTTACTAACACACTACATTCTCCAGGCCCACACCTCGTTACTCACCAACTTTCCGCACACATTTACAATATGCTAGGTTATCTGTGATGATTTTGCCCAGCTCAGGGAAGTGCCAACCATACCATTCCCTACAGCGCATGATGTAGTTATTCAGTTCTTTGTCCAAGTCATCAAGAAGTGCTATGAGAAAGAAGAATGGACAACTCTCTAATCAATAAATTTAAACGACATTCAGGGATATAAACTAAAGTATCTTATTCCATGATGACAGGAATGAAATATGAGAAGCCTTTGGTTTTCAGAGAACTGCATCATCTCAAGCACAATTTTAACAGAAATATCAAAATTCTCGAGTGTGGCCTTAAAGTTTCATTGTCAAGGCTGTCTTGGACAGACTCCTTTAAAAGCTGCAAATCACAATCCCCTGGAAAGTGATCAGCAGCTAGTTATTCTCCCTTTCAAATCAGTCAAAGTGCTACACATCAGATTGATGTAAAACTTACCCACCTATAAACTTTAAGGAAAAATATTTTCATGTTGAGAAACTGACCTTGCATTCAATTACTTGATGTAAAAGACTGTATTAAGTCCTTTAGTTACTTATTATAATATACCAAATACAAATCCAACAAGGTCACCACTTACCAGATGCAACCAATAACCAGATTTACACAAGAACATAACACCCAGAGCATATACTGCTACAGAGCCCTGAGGCTAAAATATTTCCCAGTAACACAATACCAACATTCCCATCTGTTGTCTGTGACGAAGGAACTGAATTATATCATCAATTTCATCTTAACTATGTTTCATCATTGACAACTGTCTGGGAGTTAATATTCACAACAGAATTCCTCACGGCTGCTTCACAGCAAGCAGGCCAATTATGATGCAGACTTCTTCAAGGAAAAAGGAGGAATGGACTTTGCTATCTGCATTTACAATTTGTCTGTTTTCCATTAAGAAAGTAAGGAAATGGAACGCAGCATTACATACCACAGTGGGTTTTACATGCCTAATGTTAAGAGTCTATTCCACATTGCTCTCTATGCAAGATACCACCAAAATGAAGAGTCAGAAAATCATGTCCTGTGGTGCCCATTCTTCCAAGTACTGAGAAAAAGGCATGCTAGGAAATCAAGCCCTCAGGGGACAGAATGGACTGCCTGTATCTCTGATCTCTACATAGAAGTGGACACTGGTTTATTTTATTTCCTAAAAACATTTCTGCTTGTGGAAAACACTATTGAAAACCACACCTTATGCCCAGCTGAACACCAATGCCCAATATTTACTGAAACATGCTAGGAGGAAGTTGACAGCAATACATTTCCGTAACCAATGTAAGTCAGTCAGCTATTCTATGCCAAACTCATTAATAATTAAAGCTCTAAATATACTTACAAATTGCCTGGATAATCATGGTATCTACTTTGTCTGGGCTGAATTTCAACTTGTAACGAGAAAGGCTGAGGAGACAAAAATGCAGTTACATCAACATCCTTACATTCTGCTGAAGAAAATGTCCCAGTATAGCTGCCTATAATTCATTCATACCAGCTCAGTATTATGCCACTGACCACTCAGCTGTGGCCAGGAGTCTCACTGCCAAGTTTCACAAGAGCTGCAACACATGTCCATCCACATAATCCGTGACCAGGGTGAAAGGGAAAGTTAAGGCTATCTGTACCACGTGTAGCAGACTGAGCACAAGTTCAATTAGCTGTTGGGTTTCTTTCTGTATGATTCCCAAAAAAAAGTATTTGTCAACAGCACTTTCAATTCTGCATTGGCTGGACATAATATACAAAACTGTACCTCCCCAGCAGCAAGTATCAGCAACGCTAACGTAAACCAGCAGAAACTTCCTGGAGCACATTCTCACTGAAAAAGCCCATTACTAACTTTATGTTTAAAGTTTCTGACTATACAATGGTAAATGACAGTGGATATCCACAAGGACTTGCATCTTCAAAGCCCTTTTTCAATATTAATGCCCATTTTCTGGGCAGGCACGTGTCTATTTTTAGGGAACTACCTCCAGCAAAGCAATTCTCTAACTTGAAAATGGCTCACAGGCAGGACAAGCTCAAATCAGAACACGGATTAAAAGTTACTCGTGAATGAATGCTTGACCCAGTGCTGATCCACTAACTTTGCATTTGGCTACTGCTCCACTCAGTCTAAGAGGCAGTGATAGCAAGGTGCAGAGACTCTGCCTTTAAGTTTGATGTATTATATGAGTGTTTATTCTGTCATAAATCATCAAACCATGGTCTTTATCTTGTCTCAGTATCAATAGACTTTTGAATGACCCATCTGACTGCTTACAGAGACACTGAAAACCAAAGCCTAACTATATAAAACATGCTGAAGAAAGCTATTGACCTCAACTGAAGATGAAGCCTTTCTCTAAAGGAAGAGTGTAGACCAGAAAGCCCTTCCTTTAAAAAAAAACAAGATCTCAGATATGAATGCATCTTCACTTAGAGTATGAGGCCGTGTCACATACCTAGAGACACTTCAAGCAACACAGCATAGCCAAGAACGAAAGAGGGGCAAACATGGGATGAAATAGAGCTGTTCTAGGAACACACCTGTGTGCTAGACCCAGACACATTGCTGTCATCTCTCGAGAAGGGAGACCTGTAATAAGCCCTTCAATCTGTGAGCGAATTCCTCTCATCAGCTCTGTAACCATTGGGCTGTGTATACAACTCAAATTCAGCTTGTCCTGCAGGATGGAAATAAATAGTGTAAAGTCAGGCAAAACATTGACATTCCTCTAATGCCCTTCTTCCTCGAGCAGTTCAGATTTCTCGCTGCAGTTCTCTGCTTACACAGGAACTTCAATCATCTTTGATGCTCAAGCTAGTGACACACCCAGTTCTCCACACAGTAATAGTCTGTTTGAAGACAAGATTTATAATTACTGCTCTATCTGCTATTAGACACTGGAACTGAAGATTTAAGATTCTGCAATTTACTAGAAACAGTTTGGCCAGAGAGAGAAAAATTAGAGGTAGAGGGTTATGGGCTTTGATGCTTTTTCACAGAGCAAAAGTGAAGAATTAGTTCAGAGTCCTTGCTATTATTCAGTTTAACACTAAATTCTCCTCATTTTGCAACATACACTAGCCTCCTAAGACAGTGTAGTAGGTTAGGAAATTCTGCACCACCACCCCCCCCCCCCAACTAAAATTTACTAGATCTGGTCAGAGAGCTTGGAAGTGAGATAAAGCTATATTTACAGCAAAGTTAAATTTACAAGCATAAATACATGTGAATATATTGTGTACATATAATTATATACAATTTAGAATACAGAAATCCAATCTCCATCCCCAGAAGGGGCCAACACCACCCTCTCTCCCCCCAAATAGAAAACAACCAGCAAAGCTCATGTGTTACCTGGTCAGTCAAGGTTAGTGTAGGAGATTAGAGAGAAGCAAAGGAACAGCAAACAGATTCAGTGCCCAAGAGCCAAGAGGAAAGAATTGTTTATATACTGGCTTTCTATATCTCTTAGCAAACCAATGAACAATATAGACTTCATCATTATTATTCTTTTACAACCAATGATCTAATTTAGTTAAATTCTGCACTGAATTTTCAGGAAAGTACCAATTTCTCTTATTAGCATATTCCAAGAAGCCTTAAACTACCAGAGGGCATGAGGAGGTTGTCAGAATAAAGGTCACTGGAACAAGGAGCAATCAGATATGAGATTGTAACCTGGTATTTGATACCTAGGAGATACTGGAGAAAGCAGTCCCCTCTATCATACTTCTTCCTTTCTCTGTAGACAAGGGCCAAGGGATGTGCACAACTGCTTCTAGACTGCAGAAGGCAGAATCATGTGTACTCCCAACAGGACATTTCATCACCCCCTTTTGCTGCACCTCTTACAGGCTGGATGGCTATTTCTTGGGTGGTTGTTTTTGTTGGGCTCTGCATAGGATCATTAAGGAAATTAAGTTTTTGACCTGTTTGGTTTCTAATCAATATTTAGGAGGGAAATCAAGCAAACCTGACCATCTCAGTGCATTTTTACCATACTCAAGTTGCTATCTTCCCAATACACACGCAGCACACATTTCCTCACAAGGATTAAACGTCTTCCACACCGCAAACGCAGAATTGGCAGCATAATCTACTGCTAGTAACCGAAAAGTTGTGGGAATTTCACTATAAGATTACGTTAGCCTGAGACAAAAGGAAGAATGGTAAAATTGGTTATCACCTTTATGACACCTCCAAGTTTGGCATCTGCTACAGCCAACTGTTCATGGGCATCTTTTGCCACTATCTTCTTGAGAATTTTCTTCAAGTTCTTGTTGAGTTTTCCTTCCACAAGAGCTGTGGACGCTGTATAAAACAAACAAAAACACCCCAAACAAAACAAAAGGTGCTGTTTCTTCTCCCTCCTAACTTTATTTTTTTTAAAATTGCCCACAGTAACTCTAGCATGGTTTGTCACACAGTGGCAAAAATCAAAATAGAAGAAAATTATGTACTTGCTCCTTTGGAAACCTAAATCCGAAGCCCTTCTCCTGTTGCCACTCCTTTCTCCATATGCTTTCAGTTCTATTTCTGTCAATTTTGTTTAAGGCTCTCTATAAACAGTGTGCCATATGCTTTATAGACATGTTTAACATTTCTGAAGGCAAGGTTATATGGGAATATTTTGTGTAATGTTTAATTAACCATTTTCCAGGTCTTGTAGTCAGCAAGCATATCCTAATATTGATTACTTATTTGTATCCTATGACAGTGATAATATACTATATAAAGCACAACAAAGAATTATGCCAGACACACCGACTGGGCAGTCAGACATGAATCTTTCTAAGATAGCATACAGACTTAGGAATTTTAAAAGGATATTCTTCATTCTCAATTATGAATAGATCTGTAAAAGCCTTACAATCCCACACAATACAATTTTAAGCAGGCATTTATACAAGTCTCTTTACAGATCAGCTCTCTGCTCCACTGAACTTCTGTGATTGATGCAACATTTTAATCACAGTAAACACAGAAGCTGCCAGTGATTTTTGTTTCCCAGAACCTTAATGAAATGTTAATTTAAATGCTGTGCTGACTTTCATTTTAATCTTTCTACAGCAGATATACGTTTCCATGTTTCAAGCTATTTAACAGTTCCTAAATCCACTTAAAATAGTCACATAAATAGCCTTCATTCAAGATAAATGTGAGAAAGGTAGGCTGAATAACGTCTCCCATTTTGCAAGCAATTAAATCTGAAGCAGAAGGTTTGGAATTGGTTTGGGTTCTTCAGTCGTGGCATTACTTTTGTTGTTTGCTTTTGGGTTTTTTTTAGGGTGGTGGTTTTTGTTGTTTGTTTTTTTTTTTTTTTTCTGTGAGGTTTGTTGTTTTAGGGGCTGCTGTTTTGTTGTGGGGTTTCTTTAAAGCTTCATGATGCACAATCTGAATTCAAACATTTGCTAACACAGAGGAATACATGGCAGCTCCAGACTCAGCTGTTTCACTTGCATTTCATGTGTGATAGTAGTGTCTCCATTCTTGTTTCCTTAGCTTCCTTTATAAGCTATCCCTACCACACTAGAATATGGAGATCCACTCTTCAGTGATAAATGTGACCTGGAACATTCACCTACTGCACATTCAGCAGTAATAACCATGCCATTTCTGAATGATTAGCTAGAAATCTTATCATTTCTGCTCAAACCAGTCCACAGCATCAAGCATTTAGGTGCTGAATTAATAAAAACTACTGCACATAGGCTTTCCTTTTTGTTTAAACTTCTGAACTTATTTTACATATAATGCAATTGTTCTGGTATGTTTTTTTCTCAGACTGACAAACCCATAGACATAACACACGTCCATGGAACAGAGACCACTGTAATGATGCACACACTCCATTATCTGTCTGTTGTCTCAGTGGTAGTGACGAAATGTTGACTCAAATCATACACATTCAGCTTCAACAAGAATCCATCATTGACAACAGGCAACACGTATCAGTCAAAAACTTCTGGAGTGTGCTTGTTAGTCAGCTGCTTGGGAAAGAAGCATGGCAGAAGACTAGACTTTGTTACAACACTACTGCACTACAGACTGGACAGATGACATCATAAAACAATTCCAGTTGACTCTGAATTTGTAATTAAAAAATTAAGCAAAGTAACAGAGCAGGGACAGAGGTAACAAGTGAACTAGTTCACAATAGGGCAATTTTTTTTATAAGAATGGTGTTAACTCACTTACCAGCGAGTGCTTCTGTTGTGTCCTGAAATTTTTCAAAGTGTTTCAGCTTCACTCTACAGAAATACAACATAAGTGTGTAAACAGACGTACATAAACCAGATGCTACAACCATTTTACTTTTTTTCTGTCTCTACTATTATAATTCCTCTCTTCTCCCTAGAACTGCAAGAGAACAGAGGTCAATATCCAGATCCTCAAAAGAAAAAGAAGTGCATTAAACCTGCCAATTAAGTTTGAGAATGATGACATTTTTCAGCTGGGTCCTGAGACCTGTTTTTAAAAATAGGAAAAAAAAAAACTGAAAAAACATTTTTATTTAGTAATTCTAGGACCAACATGATTGGAAAACCTAAGCGTAGTTCACATTAAAGACTGGCATCACCCACTTAAATTTCAACACTGCACTCTGATTAACAAGGTGTCACTGGTGACTGACTGGTGATAGCATCTTCCCATTCATGTTCAAAATGGAACCCTCTGCCAGGCTGCACAGTTCAGATGTAACGTGCTTTTCAATCAAATGCATCTTCAAAGACATTAAATGTGAACTGATTCACTGTCCATCAATCCTTAAGTCCTTCCTTGCAATTACATGTCAGAATGCAGGTTGTGAATTTAATTCAAAGCAAAGTCACTCCAGGCCCTAACTGCTGTCCAGAGCCCAGAATCATATGGATAGTGTTCGGCTACACTGAGCCAGGTCCTTAGACTCAGCTTCTCTCTCCCTCTCACACAGCCTGTGGTGTTGATATCTAGAATTACAGTTAAGAAGCTATCTCAATCCAGTAAATTACTTGTCAAGGACAGGCATTTGACTAATCTAGTTCTGATTAACCACTGCTCTTTGCAAGTCAAGTATCTGCAAAGGAAGCAAGGTCATAGATAAAGCCGAACATTTGAGTTAAGCACACAGAGCCCAACAGAAGCTCCAGGATTATACTGATGCCTTTTCAGAAAGGCAGAAGAGACAGGAATTACTTTGATCAAAGTAGAGATCCACTAAGAGCCACATCCTGTCTAGCAAATGGCTAAGATGATGTTTCCACTACAAGATTATTAGCACTTTGAACAGGCAGATGTGAGATATTCTAGTCCTTCCTCTAAATACTGTTACAGAGCAGGATACATTCAAACCACAAAGCATAGCTTGTTGAGAGGTATCCATTATAACCAAAACTGGTTAGAAATCTTCCAATAAAAACACCCTAGGCAGACTTGGAAGGAATGCACTGCTGCCTCCACCTCTATGGCAATCTGCTAGAAAGGCCAGCTTGGTTAGTGGAGACTGCAAATTTGTGCAGCTACACAGTGGTACCAACACACAGCATAAGCAACAACACTCCCAGTTCACATTATTAGTTTCAGTTGGATTCAACTTCCGTTTAAGCATTTCCTGTGAACACAAAAACCTGTGATTTTAGCCAGCTCAAGCACTGGAAGTTACATGCTATTGTCAAAACATCAAAATCTCTTTAAAATGTTCATTTTTTGGCCTCAGTGACACACAACAATGACTTCTGCAGCTCAAACACACTGCAAGGAAAAATAAAGTTTTTTCTTTCACTTTGATATTCCGTTTTACTTCCTCTGAGTATCTAACTTCACATTATTGTTGTCGACAGCTTCCAGGTTTTACAATACTGAAAAATCAAAAGACTTCTTTCTGAACCTCAAATGTGCCTAACTACAGGATGTCAAGTCCTTCCAAAAGCCAGGCCGCTATCTTCACATAAAGCTACTTACATTTTGTTTGCTTTCTCAGGAGTTTCAAATTCTTTCCATAAGCTGTCAACTTCTTGGAGTTTTTTCTCATTCAGAACCTGCAGGGGGAAACAAAACAAAAGAATAAAACCACACACAACTATTATTTAAAGCACTTTTGAATAAGCCTCAACCCTGCATTCAACAAGGAAGACCTGAAGCAGATTTACAATGTATCCAACCATTGGAAGTAAGTAGTCATTGGGTTAAATTCAATTTTGGTGATCTCCAGTTTTATATCATAGTATCATAGTATCATCAGGGCTGGAAGAGACCTCACAGATCATCAAGTCCAACCCTTTACCACAGAGCTCAAGGCTAGACCATGGCACCAAGTGCCACGTCCAACCTTGCCTTGGAAGTGCATTCTCTCAGCAGCTTTATTCTACTACCAGATACACAATATCTGTGGGTCTACTTTCATCTAAATGACAGAAACTGCCCAGTAATAGCCGAGTCTTTCTGAACCTGCACATTAAAAGCAGTTTATCAAAACCTGGCTTGCTCCATCTCCTCTACAGGAGTTACTGCATCAGGAACAGTGTGGCCAGTAGGACAAGGGAGGTTATTCTTCCCCTGTACTCAGCACTGGTCAGGCCACACCTTGAGTACTGTGTCCAGTTCTGGGCCACTCAATTCAAGAAGGATGTTGAGGTGCTGGAACATGTCCAGAGAAGGGCAACGAAGCTGGTGAGGGGCCTGGAGCACAAATCCTATGAGGAGAGGTTGAGGGAGCTGGGCCTGTTTAGCCTGGAGAAGAGGAGGCTCAGGGGTGATCTTATTACTGTCTACAACTACCTGAAAGGGCATTGTAGCCAGGTGGGGGGTGGCCTCTTCTCCCAGGTAACCAGCAACAGAACAAGGGGACACAGTCTCAAGTTGTGCCAGGGTAGGTATAGGCTGGATATTAGGAAGAAGTTCTTCACAGAGAGAGTGATTTCCCATTGGAATGGGCTGCCCAGGGAGGTGGTGGAGGCACCGTCCCTGGGGGTCTTCAAGAAAAGACTGGATGAGGCACTTAGTGCCATGGTCTGGTGGATTGGATAGGGCTGGGTGCTAGGTTGGACTGGATGATCTTGGAGGTCTCTTCCAACCTGGTTGCTTCTATGATTCTACTCACAACCTCAGTGACTCAAACCCAAATGTGCCATCACTTTATGGCAGTACAAACATGTCTGGGATGCCTAACTGGAAGGCTTGACCCCACAAATTGCTCTCCTCAAACTGAGCTAGCCATAGGAAGAGAACACTGTTACAAAAAAAGAGACTTGAGAGCCTTGCCCTGAAGATAGGCGCTAGAGCGTGCCACACGTGGGCTTGGCAGCTGCAAACACAATCAACATGTAAACCAAACTTGTTTCAAAACACGTATTTTATTAAAACACCACTTCTGCTCAGTGTCAGCGAACAGCTTCCACCCCTGGCAGCGGGCAGTCCTTCCCCCGGCGGCGCTCAGCAGCCTCCGAACGCTGCTCCCTGGTGCCCCCTAGCCGCTCTGCACACACATCACAGTGCTCCCTGGTGCCCCCTAGCCGCTCTGCACACACATTACAGTGCTCCCTGGTGCCCCCTAGCCGCTCTGCACACACATTACAGTGCTCCCTGGTGCCCCCTAGCCGCTCTGCACACACATCACAGTGCTCCCTGGTGCCCCAGAGCCGCTCTGCACACACATCACAGTGCTCCCTGGTGCCCCAGAGCCGCTCTGCACACACATCACAGTGCTCCCTGGTGCCCCCGAGCCGCTCTGCACACACATCACAGTGCTCCCTGGTGCCCCCGAGCCGCTCTGCACACACATTACAGTGCTCCCTGGTGCCCCCGAGCCGCTCTGCACACACATTACAGTGCTCCCTGGTGCCCCAGAGCCGCTCTGCACACACATTACAGTGCTCCCTGGTGCCCCCTAGCCGCTCTGCACACACATCACAGTGCTCCCTGGTGCCCCAGAGCCGCTCTGCACACACATCACAGTGCTCCCTGGTGCCCCCTAGCCGCTCTGCACACACATCACAGTGCTCCCTGGTGCCCCAGAGCCGCTCTGCACACACATCACAGTGCTCCCTGGTGCCCCCTAGCCGCTCTGCACACACATCACAGTGCTCCCTGGTGCCCCCTAGCCGCTCTGCACACACATCACAGTGCTCCCTGGTGCCCCCTAGCCGCTCTGCACACACATTACAGTGCTCCTTGGTGCCCCCTAGCCGCTCTGCACACACATTACAGTGCTCCCTGGTGCCCCAGAGCCGCTCTACACACACATTACAGTGTTCCCTGGTGCCCCCTAGCCGCTCTGCACACACATTACAGTGCTCCCTGGTGCCCCAGAGCCGCTCTGCACACACATCACAGTGCTCCCTGGTGCCCCAGAGCCGCTCTGCACACACATCACAGTGCTCCCTGGTGCCCCAGAGCCGCTCTGCACACACATCACAGTGCTCCCTGGTGCCCCAGAGCCGCTCTGCACACACATCACAGTGCTCCCTGGTGCCCCAGAGCCGCTCTGCACACACATTACAGTGCTCCCTGGTGCCCCCTAGCCGCTCTGCACACACATCACAGCCAGACCCCACGCCCCTGCTGGAGCCCTTTTGCAAAGACTACATTTCTCTTTAAACTCTTCCTACCTTTGCTTTGTGCCTACCTCTTCCCGGAATTAAAATATGGCACTCTTGGCTCCTGTGAGAAGCCAAAAAGTCCTGACTCATTGTACGAGATGTTTAAGCCCACTTAGAAGATAATTTATAGCTTTTTACTAACTTGGGTCAGTGCAGAATAGTAGCCCTTGTTAACATCCAGTGAGCAAAACCTTCAGGCAGACTGCTCTGTTCCACAGGTTTAAGTGCTGAAGCTATCTATTTTTTTCTATTTCCGCTGAAGAGCAGAAATTATCTATTTTTAAAAAGTGTTTCTCCCCCAGGCTTACATCTTGAAATTCTCTCTGCCTAAACTGCATAGCTGGACCCCAATGAGGAGAAAAGGTTTCAGAGCAAATGGAATAATTATAGTGCTCTTTAGGGCACCGAGGGTGTAGTTCTGCAGCAGGCTGGAGCAAAAGAAACCAGCACTTTGCTCTCTTTACACCTGCAAAGCTTACACAAGCTAAACCAAGGAGGAATAAAAAAACAAGTGAAAAACGAAACAAACAGAAAAAAACCCACCAACTAAAAAAAAAAAATCCCACACTACACTTAAGGGGGAAAACACTAGTGTTATGAACAAACTCTATGAGCTGGTGGAACTGTACAGGTATCAACACTCAGTCAAGATAACAGGCCAGAGGCCTGCAGCAGCTCTAGCTCAGATCTGTTCAATCACAGAATCGTCAGGGCCGGGAGGGACCCCAAGAATCACCGAGCTCAAACCCGCCCTGCCACGGGCAGGGACACCTCACACAAGAAGATCAAAACGCAGTCTTCGAGCCACCTCATTAGAAGGCTGGCTGAGCCCTGTGAAACGGTCTGTTCCTCTGTCCACGTCCTCAGCGAGGAAAGCCAGAGCAGACGCTACACAAAGGCTGCTCACCCGGCTGCTCACCCTGCCCGTGTGCTCGCCTGGCAGAGCAGCGCCGCTGTCAGGAACGCACTCAGGCCAAGGCACTCCTCACAACTGCTTGGGGACAGGTTACCTGTATCCCACACGCCACTTCCTGCAGCTACAAGATTTTCCTGGGATATCAGCCATGAGGACGCAGATAGGAAGAGAAAGCAGTCAGCGTCCCCGCAGCGCCCGCATGCCTCCAGGGACCCTAAGAGGGGTACGGCCATATGCACACGACCTTATATGAAATTCACTTCTACGGGTGGAAGGAAAGGAAAGCCACAAGTGATGCTGGGCAGAACCACCGAGGAACCCCCTCTTCGCAGTCGCACCCAACATCTGTTAATTCCCACTGCAGCCCCTTCACCGCGCCTCCGACTCAGTCTCATTCACAATACGGCCTCCTCATTCGTACAGCACCTCCCCTCCCGCCCCCCCGACTCCCGTCCCGCCCGAGGCACCTCACAGGGCCGTCGCCCGGTTCAGCACCCTGAGGAGCCGCCCAGCATGAGAACAGTTGTCCGCTGCCCACGTTTTCTCCCGAAAGTGCAGCGCAAGGCCGGAGCGCTTCCCCTCCACAGCCTCCCAGCCCTTCACTTCCGCTTCATGGCGGAATAGCAGCCACCCCCCGCGCCGAAACCCGCTCAGACAGGGACAGGCCGCGGGCAGACAAGAGGCACCTTGAAGATGGCGTAGCCAGCGGCGGTCTCGAACAGCACCAGCATAGCGGCGAGCCGGGGCGGCAGGGCCACGTGCGCCAGCGGACGGGACCCCCGGTCACGCAGGCAGGCGCCGGAAGGGAAGCGGCAGCAGCGGAAATGAGCGCACAGAGGAGGACGCGGGGGGGGAACGCGCGGCGGGGGAGCCTCCCCGCGCGCTCTCGCCAGCCACGTGGCGGGGCGGCGGGGCCGCGCGCGGCGGCCGGGCTGGTCTCTGTGCTGCGGCCGCCGATGTCCGCTGCCGGCGGCTGCTGCTCCTCCGCTGCCCGCTCTCCAGCTCTGTGCTGTTGCAAGCGGCGGGTTCCAGTCTCTCGGCGTAGCAAAATTGCCCTGTACGCGTTCAGGGGGTACCCTGCCTGTGCTATGTGCCAGGCTGGCCTCAGTACTGTGCCCGCGGCAGCCACTCCTTTGGTTCCGTCTCCTCGGGATCAGTGGGCCGTTGCCCGGCGCCTCTTGGGCCCAGCGTGTGTGGGGACAGCTGCTGTAACTAAAAATGAGTGTATGCTCGAGGACTTGGGTACTAAGAGTGGTAGCCTTTGTTTCTCGAGTGACTCTTAAAGCAGGCGTAAGTTGATGGCCCCTTTGATGACCCCAAGTTGTGTTGGGGTGCAGCGTCCAGCCCGCCTACAGTGCCGGTTTTCAGCCAGCGCTCCTGGTCCTTTTCCTAGCACCAGGATAGTTCCCCTTTTGCTTGCTTTGGTCTCACTTCTTGAGCTTGTTCCCAAGGTCTTGCGGCAAACGTTTGTGTAGATACCACTCTTTTGGTAAATAATTTGTCCTGGCTAAGTTCGGTTGTGTATATTTGAAAAGTTTGGGGTTTCTGGCAGACAAGTGCTAATTTACGAGCGTTTAAAACTATTTCCCCGTGCTGCTGCAGTATCTCTGGGGCGAGGCAGAGGCCGGAGGCGTCTAAAGATGTCCATTTGTGCCACCTACTGGTTTCTGGTTTTGTAAAACGTGTCTTTGTGCACGCTGCTGCTCTGACCTACTTTTGCAACTGAGCCCGGGCCCTACTGAGTATCTGTAAAGCTGCATGATAGCTAGCGGAGTACAGGCAAAAAGTACCAGTCCATGGCCTGATAAATTTCCACTCTTGTAGAAGGAGAGGTTTTCTGTGCCCTCAGGAGGAAAGGCTCCAGGCAACACTTGGGCTTGATTAATATCAGAAATTCATTGCAGTATTTTATGCAATCATCTCTATGAGTCAACATACCTTTGTTTCCTTGTCTGCTTCTCTTGTAAGGGATATACTGAAAAGCCAGTGGAGAAATCTGGGGATTCACATAATTTTTCAGACAGCCATTTTTAAGGAGAGGCTTTGGTGCTTTAAGCAATGTAGCTTCCCACCACCACCCTTTTTTTTTTCCCAGGTTCCACAAATGGTCATACTGCAAGAGAAATAATGTTCATTTAGGAATAATTTTTCCATGTTCCTCTTAGTTTTAAAGTTCTGGTTCTGGTGCTGGAGGTTCAGGAGTACTACTACTATAGTGAAGAGCAAATTTAACAGTAAATGTTACTTTATTTTCTTGCTTAGTTCACAAAATCACAGAATGGTAGGGACTGGAAGAGACCTCTGGAGATCAACTAGTCCAACTTCCTTGCTAAAGCAAGTTCGCCTAGATCAGGTTACACAGGAATGCATCCGGGTGGGTTTTTAAAGTCTCCAGAGAAGATTCCACAACCTCTCTGGGCAGTTAGATCCTGTGCTCTGCCACCCTCAAAGAAGTTTTTCTTAAGTTCAAGTGAAACTTCCTGCTTCACTTGTACCTGTTGTCTCATGTCCTATCACTGGGCACCACTGAAAAGAGCCCAGCCCCATCTTCGCAACCTCCACCCGTTGGATATTTTTAAGCGTTCCCCTTTCAGTCCTCTCTTTTCAAAACTAAAGAGCTCGAGAGCTCCGAGTCTCTTTTAAGAGAGATGGTTTAGTCTCCATCTTGGCTGCCCTCTGCTGGATTCTCTCCAGTAGTTCCCTGTTTCTCTTGAGCGGGGGAGCACAGAACTGGATACAATAATACAGGTGTGGCCTCACCAGGGCAAAGCACGGAGAAAAGGCTTGTGTAGGTGTATTTAGTCTTTTAAAATTAGCTTTCTGTTGCTATATTTTAAGTATGCTGTGTGTTGAGTTTAGACTGTGAAATCAAAGTTTTGCTGATGTGTTTTGTAGTTCTCATGGGCTTAACAGAGACTAGCTTTGCAGATGCTATGTGATTGCAGCATGTATCTTGAAGATGTAACAATGTCCATAACCAACTGAGTTACAAGGTAGTAAAAAGTGCCCACCTGCTGCTACTGTTACTTGTGTGTATGCAAATATTTTAGCACTACTTTTACTGCTATACATATCTGACTCACATGAGCGATAGCTTTTATTACAACACTGCATAGAAAAATTGGTAAAATGGAACACCGCACTCAGGTTTCATGCCAGTTGTCTTACTATAAGCTTACTCTACCTGCTCTTAAACCTGCTTTGTCTCTTAAAGCTCTTTTCATTTGTGACTAGCAGTGATGCTTAGGACAAAGTATTTGTCATTTTCTGTTCTATTAGTATTATGCTGCTGTGAAGCCCTTAAACAGCTTATTTTGGTGATGTGTAGTGTTATTAAGCTTATAGCGAGCTCTTACTATGACCCTGACATAGTATGGACATATTTGGCTTTCCTGCTTACTAGGCCTTGCCTAAGGAAGATCTGCAGGTCTCTATAGCATCTGTTTCAGTTTTCTGTACATTTCCCTCACTTGATAATTCTGAATTGCTTTAACAGTTAAGATTTGTGATTAAAGCTAATACACATGAGTCTAGATACTGCATCATTTCTAGATACTGCTTAGTGAAAGTGCATTCCTTGGTATAGGTATGTTTGTAATGCCCAGGATAAGGGCATCCTGAGCACTATGGATTATTTCACAGCTCTAGCTGCACTGGCAGACTTGCTCTTTCTCAGAAGCTTGTGCATGGTGGCATTATGCAGACGGAAGAGTTACTAGAAAGTTTCCAAATATCAATGTTTTCTGATGATCAGTGGTAGAAAAATGTGCAAAGGAAAAAGTAACAAGGTATGCAGAGCATTGGATACTGTATATGAATGTGCACTGTTAGGAGAGATTTCCTACCCTTCTTCAAAGGTGATGAGAAGAGCTAAGTATCTGTCTAGTAGAATCCAGATAATAATCTCCTGTTTCAAACTGCAGACTTCTCTTGATGCATATACTTTACAGTAATGTTACAGTTCTCACATGTGGTTGTTTCTCCTTACTGGCCACTTAGAGCTCAGTGTGCACTTGTTCCAGCAGTGATGCCATGCTGGAGTCTTTTGTAAGTCTTTTAGTCCTGACAGGTAGGTGTAAAGTGATGTTTGTTGCAAAATCTGTTTTTGTTGGAAGGGTTACATGACTTTGCCTAGCTTCTCCAGGGTGGGATAGAGTGTCGGTCCAGGCTCATACTTTCAGTCGTTAGGCAACCTACAACTAGCAGAGTTTATAAAACCCCCTTCTCTTCGGGGAAGGCCATTGGGCGTCTTCCTGCACCAGGGCCTTTGCAGGCTGCCTGCGTTTACAGACGCAGGGTCTGGCCGTGGACCTGAGGAGACCTGCGATCTCTGCTGCCGTGGCACTGGCTTTCCCCGCGCCTGGCCGTGGCCGGGACGCTGCGGGCGAGGCCGGGGAAGCGGCCCCACGGAGCTCGCCATGCCGGGGCCCGCAGGCTGCGGGAGCGCTGCCCGCCGCGGGACCCCACCGCGGGCGGGGAGGAGTCGGCGGGCAGGAAGTGAGCTCAGGCGCACAGGAAATCACGCCCGCGCCGCGGCCTGTGTTTGCGCTGCGGGCAGAGAAAGGAGCGGAGCGCCTGCAGCGGCCCAGCCGAGCCTGCCGCACGCAACGGGGCCGAGCCATGTCTGACCAGGTACAAGCGCCGCCGGCCCTGACTGGCCGCCCGTTTCGGGGCCATCTGCTGCCGGGCGTGGGGAGACTGTACGGCGGGCGGCGTCGGCAGGCCCCACAGCCGCGGGGGCGCGGGAGGAGCTGTCTGCGGGCCCCGACCTGCTGCCGCGGGGCAGCCCCGGTCCGATTCCGCGCTCTGTGCGCGGAGCCAACACCGCCCGTGAGGCACTGTAGAGATCTTGTCCTCAGGGCGTGCGTGTGTATGTGCGCCAATCTCTGACCTCGGCAAACAATCCCCCCTCCCCCTTCGTACTCTAATCCCCTTTTCCCTTCGCTAAAGAGATTTCCTGCGGAGCACTCGGGAGTGCCTCTGGCAGGGGATATTCGGAGGTCAGCGCTCCTCCCTGGCCAAAGCAGGGTCAGCTTCGATCGACTCCGGGCCAGGATAGGTGGCCCGGGCAGCCCCGGCCCTGTAAACCTGGAAGTAAAGTGAGGGGTGAGCCGTGTTGTACCGCTTTTGACTTCTTTAATTTTCCATGTCCCAGATGTGTGGTTGGATGCTCTTGCCCTGGAGCAGGCTTTGTGCGAGTTACACTAGTCCTGCCAGGTCCTATGTTTGTCCTAGGAATGCGAAAGGAGAGGAAAAGCCTGCAGATTCTTATCCGAGCGTTGCTTGCCTGTATTAAACGCCTGTCCTTCACTAAGACTCTTTCCTGCCTTCAGTATTTGTGCATCGTTATGTTCTTGTCAATTCTGACTTCTCAGATAGGGACTTAAGTTACTTATACCGCAAGTTCCTGACTTGCTTGCCGTGGCATGTGTACAGTCATTTGCTTACAGCTCTTGCTTTATGCTGTGTGATCTGCCGGTGGAAAGTTAAAACAGCATTCCGATTTAGTGTTTTGCTTTATTTTTTCATATTGCCTTTATATGGCAGTGTATTCTAACTTTGTCAGGACGATTTCACTTCAGAAATATCAATGTCAAGTATCTACAAATGTTTCTTGCGGTGCTGTCAAGTAGTAGTGCCAGTCAGGAAATTAAAATACAAGACTAAGCTTAGTACGTTCTGTGTCTGCTTTGAGGAATAGCCTTGATACATCCTAACTCCTAAATAGAAACCGTTCGTGCATGCATTGGTGATCTCCGCCTCCGACTTTCAAGCACAATGCAACTTTATTATGGGTGAGGATGGTGTTGCTGCTTATCTCTGCCTATAAGAGTGCAGCTAGGAGCACAGCTATTGCTGACACTCATGAGGACATGTTTCCCGTGTGGTATAATACGTGAAAGTAGCTGCATTAAAACAAACAAACAAAAAAACCCAGGTGAATTCTAAATTAGATTTTGTAGACTGATGTTTGTGTGGCGTGCGCTGTAGCTTGCTATAATTGGGAACTGAGGTATATTTTAATACATAGCGGCTTTCCTTCCATAAAAATGTGCATGGATGTCTTTTTAGTATAAATAAAGAACCATACTTGATTTAGTTGCTTAATTTCCAATAGCAAGTTAACTTTTATGATAAATAAAAATACTTCCAAAAAGGGCAGCCTTCAAACAATGTGGCTGCTTGGAGGCATCTAATCAGAAACAAAAAATGAATTGTTTTTTCCTTCCCTTCAACAGTCTGAGGCTGTTTTTGCTGTAGTTGAGACTGCATGCTGGCATTTTTGTCCATTCATGTATTGCTAATGAAGAATGCTGTAGTTTCTATGTGTTTTTCCTCTTGCATAACAAATGTGAGAATTTATTTGCTGTGTTGAGATGTGTTGTAGTCCTATTCCTCTAGTAATTTGGTGAGGGCAGGTTGTTTTATTTAAGATTATGTAAAATATGTCGAGTGTAAGGGTGCATTTGTTTTTTTTGGTTGTGTTGTGGATTTGGAGTTTTTTTGTTTGGCTGGTCTTGGCTTTGTTTTTTAGTGTAGGATACTGAAGTTTGAGCTCTTGAGAAAACTGGAGAAGGAATTGTGCAGTGCACTGCTTTACAGTGTTTGTCTTCTTATTTCATTAGTTGCAATGGCAATACCAGTGCATTTCATCCAAGCAACTTCAGGTGCATTATAGTATCACAAATTTAGTGTTGATGTATAAAAGTGAAACAGTACTAGGAGCCTTAATTTGTGCTTAGGAAAACTATGGAGAAACTATGGAAAGAAGGCTATAACACTGTAAGCATCTAACAAAGAGTTAGAACTTGGAGTGTTGTGGTATTCCTGATCTGTTTGCATGATGGTCTTTTGGGTTTCTTTATACTACTTCATGGAACACCCTAAACACCAGTGCTTTTCACATTACAAGTAAGTCTGCAGGCTTGCTTGCAGATTGCCGATCCAGGATTTTGCTAATGAATGCGTGTAGTTTAGTAACTTCACAACCTCTTTGCCTTCTTTGTTCCCAACTGTTTTTGTGTTGGCTTTACCGTTTGTCATTGAATAGCAGTATAGTTCACTGACGAAATGCAGGGAGATGTTTCAGACTGGTTGGATCTTATGTTCTGATTTAAAACAATTTTCTCTCTTTAAAGCTTCAGTTATTTGCACTGTCAGCATTGATTTTTATATTATTTCTCTTTTACTGAAATGGCATCTCTCTTTTTTTGGGCTTTAAACAAGCGTATTTAAGTTTCAGGACTGCTAATTCCATCTACTTTTTCTACTGTTTGTTGCTCCCTCTATTCATTTTTAGTGCTAGAGCCTTGTTTCTGTAAGGGTAGGAATCAAGCATCTTATGAATCATTACTTTCCACTCATATTGGCCACCTTGTACAGGATGATTTGTTTTGCAAAGCTAAGTAGGTAGATCTGTTACAACGCACAGGGCTGTGTAAGCTACTACAAATGGCTCTGCATGTGCCTAATATACTGCTGTGCAGTTTGGTTCTTATGCAAAGACCGAGACAGTGACTGACCTGAAACATCATGTAGAGCGACAGAATGTTCTTGTAAGTTCTTCCAGTGAAAGCAAAACAGGAGAGAGTTTTGAAGGTACAGACTTCAGGTCTGTAGAGATCTGAATCTCTTTCTGATTCCTAGAGGTTAGCATGAACAATAAAAATGCTGTTTCTGCAAGTTATTAGAACAAGTTGCAGATTCTTGTTTTTCTTTTTAGTCAGGAGTGGAAACTAGCATATTTTTATTATTGAAAATAGTCATGTGAGGCTAGAGTTCAGATATGTGGAAAGGGAAGAATGTGGTGGGCAGCACAATTGCTATGGCTGTATTACCAGCTAAGACTTCTTTCACACTTAAAAAGTGACTTGCTTGGAGACCTAAGGGTAAATTTCTAGTATTTTGAAAGCTTGGGGTCAGTTTTTAGGTTCGAGCTTGAAAGATTATGAAAGTATTCAAACCAGGTGGAGTCTGGTTCATAGAGGGTTTTTCTGTCAACAGAGAAACTGAATGAGTATGGCTTGAGGTAATGAGTCAAACTGATACAAAGACATTGGAACAGGTCGTCCAGGGACGTAGTTGAGGAGATAGTCAAGGTGCTCAATAGGCCTCTGGGCAACCTGATCTAGTTGAGGATGCCCCTGCTTGCTGCAGAGAGGGTTGGACTAGCTGACCTTTGGAGGTCACTTCCAATCCAGACCATTCTGTGATTCTCTCTTTCTTTCATCCAAACTGATAGGGTACAGATAGGGTAGGTGTTTGCAGACTTTTCCCTTGTCTTTCTCCAAACCTGTAACATTCCAGCAAATTGTGCATTTTTAGCCGCTTTAAGGGGGGGACGACGACCAAAAAGTAATGCTTGAAAAGGCTTGTCTGCCATTTTAATCTGGAGCTAGAAACCTACCTCTCTGGATGGACTTAATACAAAAGTTTAGTATGTTTTTGATGCTTGAACCTAAAGTTCAAGTCCAACCATACAAGAGATATTTCTGCACACTTAGTCAATAATCCCTTTAGGGCTGGGGAAATGTTCATAGCAGGTACTTGTACATTGTTTATTTTGCCTACTGTGTAACGCAATAAAGTATGAAAGGAAGACTTAAGTGTTATCAGCTTTGTTTCTTACTACTTGAGAAAATTTCTTCATTAATCACTATCTGGATGAGGCAGTTCCCTATCTAAAATCTGTTTGTGCTGCAGTGGAGTATAACTAAAGGCTTAAGTAGTGACAGGCAAGGGATGGGGGGTTATTAATACCTGATCTCTCACTTGTCCAATCTATTGGCAGCTAACACAAAAACTTAGATGCCCTTAATTTGTGCCTTACAGAGCATAACCCTTAAATAATTTTGATAAGTTCTCTTGCTGAAGTTGTTGAATCAAACTTGTTTTTGCAATTAATTCTTATTCTGGAAAGATACACAATGCTGTAGTTCTTAGAACTGCAACTTGTAAGAACTTTTAAGAGCTGTCAAAATAAGCATGCTAGGAGGAAGCAGTTGCTTGATGTTTTCTTGGAGAGAAGAAGTTGACTCTTTTTTTTGAAAGTAGTGACTACTGGTGATTCAGTGAACTGAAAAAACGTTTACATGGCAAGTCCTTTCTGCTTACTCTCCTTGTTCTTTCTTCTGTCAAATACCAGATCTTCTTAGTGCAGTTCCTTCATTTCTTATTTGCAGTCTGTTGGATAGGAATTAGTGGTATAAAAATGATACTTCTCTGCATCAAGTGTCTACATCCAAATGATCCTTCTCTCATCTGTTCTTCAGTGTTTCTTTTCCGTTATTAAACTTCTTACAACCTTTCATAATGCTCTGTTGCTCTTGTTTTCACACAGAGGAAGAAATAAGATGCCTTGAATAGTCTGCTTTAATGTAATAGGGGGATAGCAGCTGTCATACTGCCCAATGAAAACAGTGAAATGTTGATCTAATTTTTTTTTTTTTGTCTTGCAGGAAGCAAAACCTTCAGCTGAGGACTTAGGAGACAAGAAAGAAGGAGAATACATCAAACTCAAAGTCATTGGGCAGGTGAGTTTTTAAACAATTATTGTGATATATAGTAGAGGTGCAATTTGTTTTTTTTAATTGTAGAACTGAGCAAATGAAAGCTGATACTTTATTTTTTCTTAATGTCAATCCTTCCCTTCTGTAAACTACTTGCTAGTTGCTGGTAGTGCATATTAGTATATTCTCTGGTGTGGTTCTTCTTAAAAGCTTGAGTGTTTTATCCTTGTAACTCAAGACTGGGTCAGTGTGATCCCCATCTTGCAAACAGGGGACTAGATGCGTTGAGAGATTAATTTATCCAAGGATATGGATGAAGTTATGACAAAATTCATAAATCCAGGTCTTCAGAGTTCATGCAGTACACGAAGCATCAGATAACTTTCATGGACAGAAATAGGAAGGAGATCCTGTTGCCTGGCATGTTGTTAGATGTGAGTGTTGGATTATAAATTTAAAATCAAGTTTTTATTGGAATGTGAATGTCAAAATCCTTCTTGAACAGAAGTCCTTTTGTGTGAAGAATCTCTTGCTCGTATGATTTAACTCACTATTGTTTGTTGAAGTATAGATGGTGTGATTGATATGCTATTGACTGGAGATGGAAGACTTAAAGTAGTACTAACACAAACTAGCTGACCATTTTGACATTTGTAGTTAGTTACATCTTATGTCTGGTAGGAAGAACTAGAATAATGAGACCTAAAATTTCTTCTAAAATTAGTGTTATGTTGCCACATCTGTCTGTATCCTAACTTCTGGATAATTAACTGAATGAGGTTTCATACGTATTTTGAAGTGCAAGCTTTAACTTGTCCCTTTTGGAATCTTAGAGCAGAAGTCCCCTGTGTATGTATGTTTGTATTTCATAAGTACATCAGCTGGGTAAAGATGGAAGCACAGACTGAATCATATGTGTTTTTAGTACTTCTAAATCCAAGCCATCCTGAGCCTGAGGCTATACCATGCCATCTGTTTTAAAATAGAGCTTCCTGTGGAAGTGCATGATGAATTTAATGACTGATAAATCATTCTGGAAGTTCAAGTAATCATGCCACAAGGTATGCATGGTGACAGTTCAACTATTTTCCGTGTTTTAAATACATTTTTCTTAATTGAAGTCTTAGAGTTAGCATGAAGTAAGCAGTTACTACAGAGAAAGTAACTTTTTTCTTTTCCTTTCGTAGGACAGCAGTGAAATTCACTTCAAGGTGAAAATGACAACACACCTCAAGAAACTCAAAGAATCATACTGTCAAAGACAGGTTTGTGAAACAATGGCACTCTGAAAATGTAAAAGCCAAGCACTTTGTCTTTACTTTTCTCACCTTTCCAATCAAGGTTTTTGTTTAGGCAGAAACTTGACTGTCTCGCTTGGACCTCTCAGTGCATAAAGGACATTGAGTTGCTGGAGCATGTCCAAAGAAGGTCAATGAAACTACTGATGGATCTGGAGAAAAAGTCTTATGAGGGGTGGCTGAGGGAAGTAGGATTGTTTAGTCTGGAGAATAGGAGCCTGAGGGGAGACCTTATTGGTATCTGCAACTACCTGAAAGAAGATTGTAATGGGGTGGGTGCTGTTCTCCCAAGTGACTAGCCATAGGAGGAGAGGAAATGGTCTCAAGTTGCACCAGGGAAGCTTTAGATTGGATATTAGGAAAAAAATATTTACTGTAAGAGTGGTCAAGTATTGGAAGAGGCTGTATAGGGATGTGGTGGAGTCACCATCTCTGGAAGTGTTCAAAACGTGTAGAAATGGCACTCAGGGACATGGTCTAGTGGTCATCATGCTTGTGGGTTGATGGTTGGACTTGATGATCTTAAGGGTCTTTTCCAACCAAAATGGTTTTATGGTTCTAGTTACCAGTGGGACAGGAGGTATCTGACAGTGCAAAAAAATTTAATCCTTTCATTCCTTTTGAGAAGTAAAGGTATTTCTAGTTAAGATAGTTGTGAATTTTGTAATAAGTTAAAATTATTGTTTGAAAATATCTAGTGGCTGCTCAGAAGTCAGAGAAGTTCACATTTTTAATGCTAAGGGATACATGGTTATTGTAAAATCTCTGTCCTGTCTCCAAGTGCAGTTCTGCTGAAGCTGTGGCGAATGAGAGCAGCCTTGGGCAGTGTTATAGTCATTAATGTGGTAATCAATTTACATTGCCTGTTATGCTCTATTGTTAAATCTGCAACATTAGTTGTGGATGTAGGTAAACATTAACTGCTGCTACAGAGCACAAATGTATCTTCACTTCCATATTCTGTGGCAGATATTGTGGATTCAGTGCTGCTATTTCCAGAAGCCCTGGCCTAGTTTACCCCCAGCTTTGGGGATAGATGCCTTGTGTGGCCTGTTCTTGAGTAACTGTATTGCAGTTCACTTCAGGAGATACTAAGAAATAATGCTTTTTCTTAATACTTTGAGATGAGTTGAACTTGTCATTTGAGTATTCTTTTGTACAATGTTTGGGATTTTTTGTTTGTTTCCCTTCTGGAGCAGAAGGAAAGAAAAGATCAAACACCAGATATGTTTGTAGCCAAATCCAAGTGATTTAAATTATTATTGATTTCAAAAACTTGAAATAATAAGATCTTGGAAATAATTCATGCAACAGTCTGACTGACTGACTCAAATGCATGTGTTTGATTTTTTTTTTTAAGAAATAAATAATTGTTTGAATGAACACAGCTTTATCTCCTGGGCTGAATTCAGGACAGTTTGCAATTCCCTCCATCAGCAGCCAGTAGTGTTTTTGGTGTCAAGTAGTCTTTTCTCCAAAAATGGACTATGAACGTTTTTTTCCATATTGGCTAGAGGGATTGTTGGAACAGTGTGAAGAGCTGTTTGTTCTTCTCTGTGAATTTCTGTGAATAGTTATTTGCACTATGGTGCTCCTTGAGTTACTTTGTAGTCTACATGATTGCAACAGAATAGCTGTGGAACAGGAGCTAACACTTTCTTTTTTGACTTTCAAGTGTTGTTGTTATTACAAATCAATTTTTTTTCTTGTAAATCCATACAGTCTTCAGTAAGTTGTTTTTCTTCTTGAACATGTGGTTTTTTTTTGTTTGCTTTCATTTTGTTTTTAGGGTGTTCCAATGAATTCACTCAGGTTCCTCTTCGAGGGTCAGAGAATTACTGATAATCATACCCCCAAGGAGGTGAGTTTCTTTCTAGATAGAGTGGTACATAGTTCACTGAAGAAAGTAAATACCAAATAGGTTACTTTCTCTGTTCTGCTAGACTGTTAATAAGAATGAAGGTGCTTCATAAATACAGCAAACATTTTGGTCAAACCTGACTTTTTAGTGAAATACAGTCTTTGTCTAACTAGAATCTTTAGTAAGGCTGCCATGCACTTCAGAAAAAAAATTATTTGACCTCCATGTGTAATGTGGGCTTAGAAGAGACAGTGCAATCACTGTTTGCCAGAGAAAAAGAAACCAGGGAAACTTCCCACTTGTTGAGTTAGAACTTCAGTGTGACTTTGGAATAAATATATATTTATTTCACATTTATTAGACTAGAGTGTAAATAAACAGAAAACAGGTTGCTTTTCCTGTCCAGTGACTTCCACCAATTGTTACAGCAAAGCAGGAAGAAACACTGTTATATAATAATGACCTTCTGAAAAATCAAACAAACTTGTGTATTGTGAAATTGAGTAACTTACTCTGAGAGAACCATTGTTAACAGGCTTTGAATTGCAAGCAGTAGGTCTTAGCTGTATTGTGAGCCAGGCATGTGCTGTATATAAGTCAAATGGCTGTACTGCTGGTGCTTCCAGTGGTATGTTGGTTATGTTCCCCTGTGTCTGTTGCTGAAGAAGGGATATAGAGAAAGGAATGTCTAGCAACTTCCAGGCTGATGTGTGCTGCTCCACAAGTGGATTTAGACTTCATTGAGACTTCTGCTTTGACTAAGGTTATAGTATCAGAGAATGCATTTTGTTGGAAGTGACTTCTAGAGGTCATGCAGTCTAACCACCATGCAGTAAGAAGGAACATCTCCAACTAGATCAGGTAGCCTATCTAGATGTGTAATACTCAAAGAGGACTAAAAGTCTTGAGTCTTGCCTAGTGAGATGGTGACTAATTTTTTTCATCCCTCTGATGAGTTAGAATGGAACAGAGGAATAAACCAAAGTATGACTTGTCTAGAACCTGCTCTGATTTCAGTACACCAGATTTATAACAATTATATGCTGTTTTTCTGTTCTCACAGCTGGGGATGGAGGAGGAAGATGTGATTGAAGTTTATCAGGAACAGACGGGGGGTCACTCAACAGTTTAGATCCTCCTGTTTGTTTTCTTCCCCCTTAATCCTTTTTTATTTTTAAATAATAGTTCTTTTGTAATGTGGTGTTCAACACTGAATTGAAACTGGCACCCCATCTCTGGGAGTTTTATTTTCAAGCGTCTGGTATTTTGAATTCTTGTGCTCATTATACATTATTGTTTCTGTTTTAATTGTGCTGAACTTTTGTGATCCAGCTGCAGCCTTGCTTCCCTCTTCCCTTCTGCCCTCCCCTTTAGAAATATATGTACACACATGCATTTGTATGTTCACTAGGTTCGTGCATTTCAAGCACGAAGGCTGTAAGATCTGCCAGGTGGGCAAGTGTTCTTAATGACTTCCATATCTGCCCTGAAGTTTTGATGTGTGACTGTTTCACTCCTGGACTATAACTTTCAGTGCGAGATGAAGTTTCAGAGAACTAAACTGTGGAGAAATTGTGTATCCATAACTCAGAGCTATTTTGCTTAAATTGTGCTGATGGCCCTACAAAGAAGACTACCAAGTTGGAAATGGAAAAGCTAGAACTGTTGTCATTTGTACCTTGCTCCAGAGATGGCTTTGCTGAAGACATGAAATTGAAAACCCCAATAATTTTAAATCTTGCCAGAAGAGCATTTTAACTTCATATAGCAATTAGAACACGCAGGTATTCGTGCGAGAATGTGCACAGCAGACGACTGGTTTACTTTGACACTCTTGTTTGTATCTTTTGGCCTGGGACGTGGGTTTTGAATGGACATTGTCTGTACCAGCTTCATTTAAAATAAACAAGAAAAACGATTTTATAAACAACTTGCATTTTCTTTTCAAATACTTGGAAATGAGCAAAACCATTAAGAGCTACAGTTAGGCCATGCTTTTCCAGTAAATATACATTGAAGTCAGAAAATAAGTCTGTTCTGTAAATATACCTCATTTTAAATAAATATTTAAAAAAACACACCAAAAAGAAAATTTCCACTAAAAACCACAGGAAAACCTAATACCCACCAAACCTGAAGTCTTTTCTACATTTGACCTAGTCAAATTCCTCATCTGTTTGGTTTGCAGGTGACACTTTGCAACTGCTAGCTGTTTCTTTTCTTGTTCAAGAATATTCATGTACAGTTACATACATCTTCATGCATTAATGGTAAACTACAAAAACACAACTTGGAAGGAAATACAAAGATGGTTTTTAATGTCTGCATTTCATATGATCATGGTACCATTAAATAATCTGTTGATAATGGATGACATGCAAGTGTCATGATAGGTCTTTGTGCATGGTTATGAGGGTCCACTCCATGTTCCAGCTAGTTTCAGGTTCTAAATAGTTGGTTTGAGAACATGTTACTGTGTGTGAAAGCTCATATGGGATGTTACGAGCAAGGCTGTGTGGAAAGAAAGTTTTGCACTGTACCTGCTTCAGCCTTGCAGCAGATATAAATGGGGCTTTTTCCTGATTTGGTATGATAAATCAAGTTCACTATTAATGCAGTCTTATTTAAAGACACATTTTAGTGCTGGCACACACTGACAAATGACAGTTTTACATTACTAGTTTTTATGGCACTTGCTGTAAAGTTAAAAATACATTTTATTTCATGCTTGTGGTTAGTGACCTGTTTCTTAATACTTTTGTACACATAGTTGCACTAAGCAGTTTTTTAAATATTAAAACTTATGTTTACAAAATGTCAGAATATGGGATTTTCTTGAAGCATTCTATGTAATTCCTGGGGGGAAGAGAGATTACTGCTGTGATGTAGAACTACATTGCTTCTTTCCACTTCTCTGCAATTGCTTTTATAAAATACTAAATTTATCTGATTCAGAATACCAGAAATAAAACAGCCTTGTGATTATTGTCACATCATCTTTTAACTGAGATTTGTGTAATACTCTTGTTAGTAGACAATTTCTCATTATCTCTTTCCTGCAAATTAGGAACCGAGGCACAGAGGACAGAATTTTATTTGTGACACTGGAAGCTGAAAATGGAGCTGAGAACAGAGTCCAGATCCCTTGGCTTTGATGCTAGTATTCTAGTTGCTGCACCAACTTTCATTGTTTTTTTCCTACTCCTCTTCCAAGTCTGTTTTATGTGCTCATTTTTTATCAGGTTTCTTGCTGAAGCACTACATTCAGTTCTCTTTAGACTATGGAGAGGGGTTTCTTGCAGAATGCAGTTTCAGTAGGATGAAGCAAAGTTTACGTCCTGTTGTGTAACCTTGTCCTAAAAACTGCCTAAATAGAGTGGATATAGTACCAGTACTAATTTTACATTCATTCTCAGAATCATTGTGAAGATGTAGTGCCTCAGTGCAGCTGCTGGTCTAAAGCAATGTCTGTACTGATATAAAAGGATGGAACAGTAACAACAGGAAAACTGTACTCTTGCCTGAAATATTGAAACCTTCATGTAGAATGAGAAAATACACATGCTACGTAGATGTACAAATATTAGTTCAAAGGAAGTTCATTCTTGGGAGTTGTACATTGAAATAAAACCTGAATTTTGAAGTCAAGGCATAGACAAATTTGAATTTTCTTTGTTTTGGAAGAAGTAAGTTTCCTTTTTATTTTTTTTCCTGAAAAGGTGGTCTGGAGTAGAATTTCTGAGCCACTTAGAACTTTGAAGCACATGACTGAAGTCAGATTGGCCTTCACATAGTGGAGAAAAGGAAGAAAAAGTTGTTTTCTGTTTTTGCAGTTCGTTTTCTATCACATGCTTACCTGCATACCAGGAGAACTGAGTTCAGCTGTTGATGGCTGATTTTGTTATATGTTAAAAAAAAAGTGTTCATGAAAGAATGAAACCATCTTCACTGAGTTAGTTTAATGTAATGGAGGGTGGAAGCTTAATCCTTGCTTTATTTTCAGTTGTGAGATTAATATTCACTATGGTGGCATATCTAGTCTGTATTGGTGTGTTACAAAATTACCAATGTCCACAGATTTTTAGAGCTACTGTGTTTAAAAGATTTGCATATGAGGCATGAACATACCTACATGATCATTAATTTGACAAAATTACTTGTTTTAGTTAGATGTGTAAATGTTGCCAAGATTTAGCCCTCAGTTAAGATAATGCTAAAACTTGGTCAGCCACAAATTCTCACTAATCATCTATTGTTTTAGAAGCATTCAGTTGTGTACTAGTTATCAACTTTTCCTACTCTAAAAGGAAATTGGTTTTGAGAATACAATACTGAAGTATCTTTGTTAGCTGACACATCTTTTGTATGCACTTTTGAATTATTACTGTTCAGGGGGTTGGTTTGTTTGTTTGTTTTTAAGTGACGGACAGCTTCTGAAACACAAAGAACTTTTAATATCTTCCTCTTTCTTCATCTGCCTCAGCCTCCTATCTTCCAGTTCCTTTCATACTCCAGGAATTCTGCCATCTCTACCAGTTGCTGGCCTTCCTCCTCTAACCACATTGCTTCTTTATATTTGCATTTTTCTGCCTTTTAGAAACAGATCACTAACAACTATTAGTTGCTCACATACTTCCTATTTAGGAATTTTATTTTTAATCAATTACAAATAGAAAAATACATTTGTAATACTGACATTACAAATATTTCATATTGTCTCAAGCAAGTTTGTCTTAAACTGAAATTTTTAAAACAAATCTTTCTGGTATATACATTTTCAAGCTTTCCTCTGCAACTATTTGTTAGAGGTAGAGTGGGGTGGAGGTTTTTTTGGGTTGGTTTGTTTCTTTTGTTTTTTAAACTCAGTGGTTACTGAGGTTCAGGCTTTCCTGGTAGGATATATAATGCGTTCAGTTCTGGGCCCCCCAGTTTAGGAAGGACACTGAGATGCTCGAGCGTGTCCAGAGAAGGGCGACGAGGCTGGTGAGAGGCCTTGAGCACAGCCCTACGAGGAGAGGCTGAGGGAGCTGGGGTTGTTTAGCCTGGAGAAGAGGAGGCTCAGGGGTGACCTTATTGCTGTCTACAACTACCTGAGGGGTGGTTGTGGCCAGGGGGAGGTTGCTCTCTTCTCTCAGGTGGCCAGCTCCAGAACAAGAGGACACAGCCTCAGGCTGCGCCAGGGGAAATTTAGGCTGGAGGTGAGGAGAAAGTTCTTCACTGAGAGAGTCATTGGGCACTGGAATGGGCTGCCTGGGGGGGTGGTGGAGTCGTCCCCCCTGGGGCTGTTCAAGGCAAGGTTGGATGTGGCACTTGGTGCCATGGTCTAACCTTGGGCACTGTGGTAAAGGGTTGGACTTGATGATCTGTGAGGTCTCTTCCAACCTTGGTGATACTGTGATACTGTGATAATGTAAACATCAAGAAATTAACAGATGTAGCATGTCACTATTGCTAGTATCTTCCATGGTTGCATTAGAGCTAGACCCTTGAATTTCTCTTCTTCAGGCTGCAGAGACTGTGGAAGAAAGGCCAGTTGTTACCGTAAGTATTTAATAGAGGAGGAGCAGCTGAGGTAGTGTATATTTGGGACTTAGCTTGTGCATCTGCCGTGGAATTCCTGTGACACTAGGTCTGTCTTTACCAGAAACCATCTGTTCAGATGAATGAACTACAGATAGGTAAACATCAACCTTTCTATGGACCTCTTATTCCTCTACTTATCTCTTCTTCTGGAATTGCAGAAGATTGCTGTGATCGTCTTCATGCTGCTGACAAATACATTCTTGTGCTGCTTTCTTTAATGGTAACTTCCTTACCGCCTCCTCCTCCTGCTGCCTCCGGTCTTCTGGCTTCTGCCTCTGTAAACGAAAATGTAAAGTATTAATTGCTATAGCAACCTTGCGTGTACTGAATATTCTAGCCAGAAGGAGGGCAGGTTCTAGCAGAGTGCAGGAGAGAAATTCGAATATGAGAACAGGTACTGGTTAGTGATACTTGGTATATATCTGCTTGTTTGCAATTTAGTAATATAAAAAAAGAAAAAATCTAACACAACAAATAATAATAAACCCCCACAACCTAAACCCAAACCCTGTCTGCTTTCATTCATTCTACCTGCAAGGGCTAAAAACTACATTATTATTCTACATGTGTGCTTTAGAGGGCGGGAAGGATGTAAGATATGGGATGAAGGAAAGCACAGGGTCAGCTGAGAGAAAAAAATGGAATGCCTCTTTGTGAAACAAGAACACAAACCAGGAACAAGACCCTGGGCTATGCAACAAGCGAAGAGACAATTGGAAAGCTTTGGTTGAGGTATAGAAGTAAATTGAATGGTGACCAAGATCAGCTATTTTTGCAGAATTCATGCTGTAAGGGCTGCAAAAGAAAATAAAAGAGGTTCATGAAGCCAATAAATGCTCTTATTTTGGGAACAGGAAGTTAAGGACAGCCAAGCCTGCTGTTTTATTGAGTACTATTTAAGAACATTTCCAAACAAATTCAGGGTTCTCAGTCCAGCAGTTTAAATAGAATCATTACTTGCTTTTCCTGAAATAAAGTTCAGCAAGGCGTGGCCGTAATACTGAAAAAACACTCCATAAGATTTGTCCCTTATTTTCATCCATCTGATTGAAAGGTGAGACTTCTAATAACCTAGATCTTCAAAATGCTCATGACCAGGTGATAACCTCTCAAGTGTTCAGTCATTTCTAGGTAAGCTGCAGCTCTTCAAAATCACCCAAGGAGGTAGTTCTTTTCCTTAGTGAATACTACTCTTAATAAGTATGGAAGCAAAGCACTAAGATGGTGTAGGAATGTGATGTTTTCTGTAAGTGGCACATTTCAAAAGGTGAGTAGCAATGTGATAATTACATTACAGCAGAAGTTGTTTCTGATACTGGTAGGTTTCCCAAAGCTTTGCTGTATGTATCTGTTGGCTTCATGTTTGGGTTTGGTTTTGGGTTTTTTTTTTTTGTGTGTGTTTGGTAGTGGTTTTGCTTGCTTGTTTATTTACTTGTGTGGGGTTTGTTTGGTTGTTTTTTCTAAAGCTAAGTCAGCAGAGGTAAAGAGCAAAAATGCTCTTACTGCAGTTTTTTTTTAAATAGTATAAAATTCTTCTGTCACTCAGGAATAACCTACATTGCTACAAAACATCTATAACCATGTGGCTGTAACCATTAGGAGGTTTTTGTCAGGGAAAATTCTCAGTAGTGGGCTTGGTGCTGTATGGAAATTGTGAAGTCACTTGTGAGCTGTATTAAATTGCTTGGAAAACTAAATTTATTTAATGGCTGATTCCCTGTCTACTGATTTTTCTTTAATGATTTAGAAAAATATAATTTTAGGACAGATTCAGAATTCAGAGTAACAATAAATGAATGTTTTTTTCTTAAATGAAGTTAAATTATAAGGCATACAATACTTAGGAAAAAAATCTAATAATGCTGTTAAAAGATGGAACTTTATGTAAGCACATTTCAGATTAAAAGTTCTACAGATTTTATCATCTGAATTGGAATTTACCTGGAGGTGCTGGATCAATTCTCTGACTCCTTTACAGTATTATTACTCGATTATATTAGAAGGTGCTTTGTTGTGTATGTTTCCTCATGCTGGAACATAGATAGGTTTGGATGCATATGATGCATATGCCTGACTGACAAAAAGCAAAGACTTCAGTAGTTGTTTCATAATTCCGTTCAAATGTTCCCTTCTCAAAGGAGAACATAATCCTCACTAACCACATATCCATGCTCCTCTTCCAGATTTGCCTTCACTTTTCCCATTGTTCCTGTTGCCCTTTATTTTTCTGTTTCTGTACTTGTCGATTCCTTCCCTCCACTTGCAGCTGCCACATTTCTGCCTTTTTTTGCTTGCTCTTTTTCCTGGGCAGATTTCTCTCTCCTCTTATTATTTTCCAGGAATATAATGAATAGTATACTTAAAGTTGACATTCTGTGAATAGTGATTTATCTGCTGTTAAGATTTAAAATTCTTGAAAGACATATGCTTTATGTACTTATTAAAGTAGATTTGACTTACGTGGGACTCTTCCTATCACTATGGCAAACAGTGCCTGTTTTCTTTGTGTTCTATTTTCTCAGTCTGGCAGGTACTCATCTTTGTGATATTTAATTACTTAGATTAATTTCCTAGTATTTAGTATGTTGCTACTTAATCTATATTCTCTGAACCACTGCCAACTTCATATTTTTTCCTGTATTTTATCTAAATGTTTTGAAGTTGCAATACTTGGGTGAGCAGACACAGGGATTTCATCTAGTCCCAGAAAACAGGACACTGAAGAAACAGGTAAAGCCTGAAAAAGGCTAAAACCCTGGTAGCAGGCTTATCAGCTAGAGGGTTGCTCTGGTGAACAACATTCAGTATTTCTGCAGTTCTAAACTAGAACTGAGGAAATTTTGTCCAGGAGCTGCAGGGATTTAAGATCCTCTCTACTGTGCTCCGGTGAGACCCCACCTGGAGTGCTGCATCCAGTTCTCAAGCGCTTATTTACAAGAGGGATGTGGAGATGCAGGAGCGTGTCCAGAGAAGGGCCACCAGGATGATCCACTGGAGCACCTCTCCTCTGAGGACAGACTGAAAGAGTTGGGGCTGTTCAGTCTGGGGAAGAGGAGGCTCTGAGGTGACCTTATTGTGGCCTTCCAGTATCTGAAAGTGGCCTACAAAAAAAGCTGGGGAGGGACTTTTTAGGCTGTCAGGTAGTGAGAGGACTAGGGGGAATGGAGCAAAGCTGGAGGTTGGGAGATTCAGACTGGAGGTGAGGAGGAAGTTCTTCAGCGTGAAAGCGATGAGAGCCTGGAGCGGGTTGCCCAGGGAGGCAGTTGAGGCCCCATCCCTGGAGGTGTTGAAGGCCAGGTTGGATGAGGCTGTAGGCCACCTGCTCTAGGGTAGGGTGTCCCTGCCCATGGCAGGGCGGTTGGAAGTAGGTGATCCTTGTGGTCCCTTCCAACCCTGATTCTATGCAGCTTTAATGCGTACCAGACCAGCTTCTTTACCGTGGTTTGTGCTGTCCCTTTAAAAGAAGGCATCTGGAAGCGCTTCTTCCTTGGCAAAGTGACCTGACAGAAAGCCACCAAGAGTGACGGCCTTATCCCATACCTGCCTGTGTAAATGATGCTTAGGCATACACAAAGCAAAGCAAAACCTGTTGCTAATGAGGATAAATAAGCGTGGGGGTGACCTGTGCTGAGCAACATCTGTGATGGGAAGGAAAAAGGAGCTGCTGAGGAGGCCCCGCGCGCCCCGGGCCCCCGCGCCCCGCGTGGAGAGGCGCCGCGCGCCCCGGGCCCCCGCGCCCCGCGTGGAGAGGCGCCGCGCGCCCCGGGCCCCGCGCCCCGCGTGGAGAGGCGCCGCGCGCCCCGGGCCCCGCGCCCCGCGTGGAGAGGCGCCGCGCGCCCCGGGCCCTGCCTCCTGAGGCTGTGGGAGCGGCGGAGTGAGAGCTGGCGGCTCCTAGGAGCCCGTGCCTGGGGCGAAGCCACTCTCGCTGCCCCTCTGAAAGGAAGCCTCTGCTGGAGTGGTGGCAGGGTGCAGTAAGAGGATTGTGGGGCTGGGAAAGTGCCTGTGAGGGCAGGGGCATCCTATCTCTCCCAGTGCTGGAGCAGGGACTCCCTAAGGAGGCAGCCATCTTGTGGTGGCAGAGGGTGGCGCCAAAGCCTTCCTTCTGCACTAGCAGGTAAGGACACACCAGGTGACTCTGCACTCTCTTCATACCTCTGTTTAGTGTGGGTTGCTTCAGTGTGTGTGTGCCTTGGCACCCACCAGCACCAATTTTCACTTCCATAGCCCTACTGCGCCTGCTTGCTGGTGTGTCGGTGTTGCTGGCTGGGATGACCATTGAAGTCAAGGGGCCCAAGCTCTGGGAAGGTCACAGCTTTCTGTATACGGATGGTTCTAAGGAAGAGCTTTGTCCTCCCTGGGAGGAGAGCAGATGGGCCGGCCACAGCCACCTGCCTTGCCAGCTGTCCTTTCCCTGCTGGCCTCCGGTTGCCTTGTTCTGCCTTGTGTTTCCTGCACACAAGTCTCCTCTTCCCTGCAGCTCTCTTCTCTGTTGGTTTTCCTGGAGAAACACAAAGCTTTCCAAACCTAATATGGCCAAATCACTGTCAAATCTGTTGTTGGTCTGGGTGATGTTTTTGGATTCTGTGGATACTGTTGTGATTGTTCATCCAGAGTACAAACATTTCAGCCTAGAGGCAAATCTATTTTCTGTTGCTCTGTTTATTTTTAGATTTGTGTAATATCTTTTGTGGCTGGAGAGAGCATCAGAACAAACCAGAAATAAGATGAAAGTGTTGTGTTTTCAACTAAGTCTCATGCTAGCTAAGATAATTTCTTCTATAACATAACTTGGTGACTCTTAACACTTTTTTTTTGGTTGGTCTTCGTCTTTCTTCCTCTATTCTGTTTACTCCACCTGGGATAATCAAATACACCAGAACTCTTACGTCAGATCTTTACGGTCAGAAAGGTGTGATAAATGCATCATCATAACTGTAATGAAGTTCAGACAGAAGAACTAGAGGAAAATTATAAGACCAATGGAGGCAGATATTTATCTGTAATAAATTATCTTGTCCTAATCAATGGTACTGCTGCTTTGATTGCTCTCCTAAAGGATGAGGCCTTCAGCAATCTATTTAGATAAAAAATGCTCACACTTCACTGTTTTCTGTGGGAAAATGGTAGAAGGTCATGCTGTCCAGCAGAGGGAAGCTGCTATATACAAGACAGATGAGTTGTGAGCTTCATACTACCTCTGGCCTGCTACCTTCACAGAAATTTTCTCTCTCTGAATTTCTGCTGCCTACAGTGTGAGGCCCAATGAAATCCAACTTTCTGGTTCAAGATATGACCCTAATGCAAACAGACATGCCTAAATAACTGAAAACTATGTTTATTGTAAGTGCATGTTCTGGCAGACATATTTGGGGATTTTCTGCTTTACAGGTGTGGCCTAGAGAGAAAAAAATCTTGCTACAGTGTCTGCTTGTTAATATGGTTTGTAATCCTTGGTTTTTGATGCAAAATAAAAAGGGGAGAAAAACACATTTACTTTAAGTGTAGTTTAAGTATTTCTGACTATTAATGATGCTTGATATATCTTGTTTGAGGCTTATTAATAATTAGTTTTAATAATAGTTGATTATTGTTACTCTCACAAACTACAAAATCATCCCTAAATGCAAGAATTCTCTCTGGTCTTTGATCTTTCAAGCAACTACCAAGCAAAAACACAAAATAAAGTTGGCTAGACTGTATCTTTCATTCTGTTTTGAAGAAATTGACCATAACATGCTAATTATTGATATACCTTTGCTATATCTCTCACTTGAAGTAATTAGAATGATGCATACAATGATGTTTAGCAAGGTGCTAAAACATCTGCTTTTTGTTTCTTAGCCTTACCAACAGCAAATTATGTGTTGTGGTGTTTTCTGTCGTTATTACTGTTCTTTTTCTGCATTTTGGATGGTGTGTTAACCTTTGTCAAATTCAGTCTGATGCTCTTCATTACTTTTATCTCCATACCTTCCAGGAAAAAATGTGTAGAAGTGTATATGCTCATGACAGGTAGTGAAAAGGGATAGCAATTAATATTCTGGCAAACAGCAAATGCCAAAATTATTGTACCAATTTATTAGTTACCTCACAAAGGTTGCTGATAAGGGAATATTTGTATGTCTTCAGGATTTGTACACCAGGACTTCACAACAACCATTGTAGTCTGCTGTTGTATGAGCACTCCAAATAAGACATATTCCTTTGCTACCCGGTCTAAAAGTTTTGTGCATGAAAGCCTGAGACATGGAGACAACTTCAAATTACTCTGTGTACTCACCCATGATAAATAACTGAAGAAAAGATAGAGGAAGTTACTTTCCTTTTAAAATTACTGTTTATGATTTATGCTAAAAACATCTATTGATGATTGTGCAAATAATTGCTGTTTGCTTTGTGTAGGTGGTTGGGTTTTGGGTTTGTGGATTACTTGCTGTTGATAATTGATAACGTTCAATAGCTCGAAGTGCCGGGTGCTGCACTTTGGCCACAACAACCCCATGGAGAGATACAGGCTGGGGTTGGAGTGGCTGGAGAGCAGCCAGACAGAGAGGGATCTGGGGGTGCTGATTGATACCTGCCTGAACATGAGCCAGCAGTGTGCCCAGGTAGCCAAGAGAGCCAGTGGCATCCTGGCCTGCATCAGGAATGGTGTGGTCAGCAGGAGCAGGGAGGTCATTCTGCCCCTGTACTCTGCACTGGTTAGACCTCACCTTGAGTACTGTGTCCAGTTCTGGGCCCCCCAGTTTAGGAGGGACATCGAGATGCTTGAGCATGTCCAGAGAAGGGTGACGAGGCTGGTGAGAGGCCTTGAGCACAGCCCTACGAGGAGAGGCTGAGGGAGCTGGGATTGTTTAGCCTGGAGAAGAGGAGGCTCAGGGGTGACCTTATTGCTGTCTACAACTGCCTGAAGGGTGGTTGTGGCCAGGAGGAGGTTGCTCTCTTCTCTCAGGTGGCCAGCACCAGAAGGAGAGGACACAGCCTCAAGCTACGCCAGGGGAGATTTAGGCTGGAGGTGAGGAGAAAGTTCTTCACTGAGAGAGTCATTGGACACTGGAATGGGCTGCCCGGGGAGGTGGTGGAGTCGCCGTCCCTGGGGCTGTTCAAGGCAAGATTGGACGTGGCACTTGGTGCCATGGTCTAACCTTGGGCACTGTGGTAAAGGGTTGGACTTGATGATCTGTGAGGTCTCTTCCAACCCTGATGATACTGTGATACTGTGAACTGTTCCTACAGTTCTTTCTAATACCACATTATCTGTTTACAGTATTCTAGGACCCTTCTGTTTCCCTTTACCCTAAGAACAGCTGTTGGACCAGTGAGGGGAAAACAGATGGATCTAAGAACATACTTTGAGCCAGAACTTGCCCTCTAGTGTTCCAGCTGCAATTTTTTTCCATGGGCAGATTATGAGGAAGACTGATGTTCTACCATTTTCAGTAGTGTCTGTACTTACATGCACGTATATGTCACTTAGCAGTTGGCTATATGCAATTTCAGAATGAATGACTGTTTTGCCGCCTTAACTTTATCTTGATGCCATGAAGCAAAAAGAATCTCTACCACAAGTCAGACAAGACTTATTGTGTTGCATTTGGTGTCTGAACCATGATCAAAACTACCGTACATACATAGTCAAAGACCTTTCAGGAGAAGGGGCAGTAATTTTTGCTTCCATTGCACTGTTAAGGAGGGGTTTGAATCTGGGTTAGGAGTGAATTGTAATGAAGCCAAAGTAAAAAATTATTAAATAGTTTATTAATTCTACAAAGAAAACTTCCCCAAACTTATTTACAATTAACACAGACAGATTCTGTGCTGCGGTTGGTAAAACTGTTTTGCAGAATGTGTATCTATAGAGTCAAATGATTTAGGAGAAATCTTTAGAAACGTTTATAACTAGAGAGCCTTGCAGCACAAACTGCTGCTGAAAGGTTAAGCATAAACTTTTACAAACTTGAGTAAAGAGAGTTAGGGTACTCAGTGGTCAGAAGTCTCAAGATTTGCTCTCCAAAAGCATAAGCAGGAAAATATATATAGTGAAAGCCAGGTGGTGGACTTCACGTGGTAATGATGCATTGCTGCTTGTTAGCCCGAATTGTGCACGCCGTCTGAGAAGGCCCACAGCCACAAGAGAGGGTGTCCGTGGCTCTCAGGAAGTCATTGGGTGGTCAGCAGCCACCTGGGCAAAGCAGGGTCCAGGTTTGCGGGCTGGAGCAGTCCGACTGAGTGCTGTGTATAGCAAGGAGTCGGCCCTCGGCCTGGCACGGCGGGCTGGAGCAGCGGGCCGGCAAGTCCGAAAGTCGAAACTCGTTGCTAGGTCGTTGCTGGATCGTTACCTATATTCGGGCTCGATCAGGCAGGGTCAGGCTGCCAGTCCTAGGTCAAGTCCCCACTTAGCGCGATGCAAAGTGTCGTGGCACACAGAGGTACGTAAGGCAAACAGGTAGCTAACAAAACAAAAGCAGTAGCAGCAAGCAAACAAGTTTGCAAGGGTTTTAAGCATTCTGGCGAGCATCTTTGACCAACAGCAACAGGTAAAACCAAAAAAGGTTTTCTCCAAAAAAGGAAGATGCACATGCCTGGGATCGTGACCTGTGTTTATCACAAAACGAAGCAAGCTGAAAAACAAGGCCAAATATGGAGTCTGTGATAGACTGTCAGGCGCCAAAGCTTTTGTCTGCTTGCTTGCTTCTGCCACCCGGGAAGAAGAAGCCGGGGGGGGGGGGGGGGGGCCCGGTGGGTATTCGGAGAGGTGTTTAGGGCATGTGATGGATATGTGTTCTAGGCATAATTTGGACCTTCCACCACAAGCACGTATGATATTTTTACTGAATACGGCCAGAAAACTTACTAAGAGCAATGAGATAAGACAAATGAGGCATGTCTTTATTTTGGTGCCAGGTACATAAGGGTTAGCTCCACCTAAGTGTGCCCAAGCCAGTAAAATTCAGAGAATATCTGCTTACATTTCATATATAATCTTTTTTTTTTTCTAAGAAGTGATCAGCATATTCATGTTAGTTCATGGAATTCATTACACATGTAGCTCTCCATGCATGCTAACTATATGCTGTGGAGTTCTCCTGGTGTCCGTTTGGGATGTCCATCCTCTTCCTCCCTATGATCTTTAGTTGAACTACTTTGCACATGCTTTCTAGGCTGTCTGATACGATTGATGAGACTGTAGAGTCAGTCTAAGCCAGTTTGTTCTTAACTTTTTCTTCCTCAAGACCACAGTTACAATTTCTTATTGTTTACAGAGGTAATGATTCTTAGTTTACACAATAGATACATTCTATGAGGATTACATGTTCCTAAATGTTTATAAGTTAGTACAGTATCTGTATCAAAGCAGCTGCCACATGAGGTTTTTATTCCTGCTGTTTGTTAGGAAGTCTCTCCTCTTGCATGCTTCTTTTTAGAGTTCCTTAGGTTTACTCTGCAGGTTACATAAGTCTTGCTCTGATGACTGGGAGATCTCAAAATTCTTTATCTGGATTAAGGCTCTTTATCCTGTCTGTAAAAAATTGAAAGATGGGAGAGAGCAACAATAAAATTAAACATCAAAATGTAGATTGGATTCCAGTTAAAAGATAAAAGGTTTGGGAAGATTTAGGGAAAAAAATGAGGTTTGGTTTCACTCCTGCCTGAACTTCTTACCATGTTTTTCACATTTTTAAACTCTCAGACTCTTCAGAATAATTTATGAGTACCATATAATGAACAACTCACATAATTGTAATGACCCTAGCAGGTAGTTGTTACTCTCATTTGAGAGATCACTAGTCTCTTCGTTACTGAGGAAATGATACAGTGAAGATACAAATATTCATTTGCAGATGTTTTGCATATTTAATGACTATGACTGTTTTAATAATTACAGTTTCATACTTCTAAAGATCTTGAAGTATTTTAGAAACTCATAGTCTGATTTTTATTTTAGGGAGTGTCTGTGACTATGTAAACAAGAGGCAATGATTGTCCTTTCCTGCTACAAATATGAGCCTTAGAGGCATCTGTTGTTGGGGTACCATTGCTGAGAAATTCCACTCTGATGTTTCGATGTGTTAGGCAGTGTGATAGACAATGCTGTAATTAAGATGCTTGACTAAAGTAGAAACAAAGGAATTTGAAACCTATTCTGAAAGTTAAAATGTAAGGATCTATTGTTTCTGCGTAAACATTTTCTTAGTAAAGTTTGTTGTATAGTCGAAGTAGGTTTCCCTCTGTGTAATACTGGCACTGGATTTTCTGTCCATTTGCTCATCTGGATCTGTAAAAGTGAAGATCAGCCATTGGTCAGGTTAGGAAAGGCTCAGATTTGTGCACAATAGTTTTTAATGTTGAACATCTCTGCTGCAGCTTTGCTTCAGTGTCACTGGTTTAAATAAGTAGCCAAATAACAGCATGGGAGAACAGTTTTAATTAAATTTTTACATTGAAGGGTGGGAGTGGGGGTAGGAAGTGATTATGTTTAATTCCCTCAACCCAAGAGAAATTTGGAACTTGATGTTGTAGTCTCTTCTGGCTTGAGTTACAGATTTCTGATAGTCCTACTAAATGTACTTTTCCTCAGTGTGTAGAGTGATAAAAATAGTGTTTAATATGTCTTAGTAAAGATTACATAAGAAGTAGTGGTTACGTGCTCAACCCTCCCCCCCAAAACAAAACAAAACAAAACAAACAAACAAACAAAACCAAACACCAATAAATAACTCTCCAAATTCAGGTTTCCATTTAAAGACTTCCCAGAAGGCAAATTGACAATAGTATGACTGGGGGGAAGGGCATTTCCCCACATTTTAGGATGCTTTTAGATAGTATTTTAGAACTGAAGGTTTGAGGTTCAGATGTATTGAGCCTTAAAATGATAAGAAGGTAAAAAGTCTCCTGAAACTTTATGTAGGGCTTCAGTCATAAAGAGACTACAAGCCGAGCTGAAGCTGCTAGGTCAATGCTGTAGTGCCGTCAATTATTAGACCTCAACTATTGGGTAAATTCATAAATAAAAAAAGGCAAAGGGAGCTGTAAACAGTGATATATATCTCTCCCTTCCTGACAAAGCCCCAGGAGACAGCTCTAGCTGAAAGTGCAAGAGATCAAACTGTAGAAGTAAGCAATTCATTAGCAACAGAATATTGTCTTTCCAGTGTATATTTGAGGACTCTACTTGGAAAGTGCCAACTGAAAGAATGAACTTTAGGCCTGGAGAGGAAAGAGCAGGATTTTCCCTGAGAAAAGCAAACCATTCTGCTGTAGATATTCAGTGCTTTTCACTCCAGAACTGCCTGTAATATAAGATGTTAAGACACCAGTAGAGAGAGCCATTGTTTCAAGGATGTGTGAAAAGCCATATACATGGTAAAATTTGCTGTCAAGGTGAAAGTGTGTTACTGTAAAAGTTCACATAGATTTTTAAGCAGAAAAAAGAGCTCTTGTAGAGAAAAAATCTTGCCTTCCTAAAGCCTCCACTCCCACCAAATGTCTGGATGGTTACCTAAGGCTTCATGAAGTCCATGCTTCTGCTTTTTTATGTTTCCTGCAATGTATAACCTTTAATGACTTAAGATATGTGTAGAGCTTCTCTCAAAAGAGCTTATAGAACAGGGGCAATTTATTTTGCCATGAAATCCTGTTCAGGAAAGGGCCAAAGGAGACGCAAACTCCAACTAAATATGTACTTATAATTCTCAGAACTTACTTCAAATGTGGTGGGGATCAAATTCAATCTAGCCTGTGAACTATTCTTCCTGAAGTTGTCAGTTGCTGTGAGATTTGCAGAGTCATTAACACCGCTGAAAATGGTGCATCCTTAGTGTGGAGAAGTTGCTGTTATTCTGTTAGGAGATCCATCTGAGAGTGCATCAGTCTTAATTTGCATAACTGATACTCAAGCCCTGGAAGGAATACAACATTCCCGGCTGTTTGTAAACCCCACAGCCGTTTGCAAAGATGAAATGGGCTTATTTGCTTTTGTTGGGGAACAATGTAGTTGGCCGGCAGCTTCTTGGTTAGGAGCTCCTGTAGAACTTCAGAGCTTGAACAAATCTCAGCAGAAGACATGACATAAGCTGCAACTTGCTGCATGCTGAAAACTTCCTGAATTCTTGATGTTAATGTGTCCTTAATTGGTGGAGGATCCCTTGTCTTGCCAGTGTAGGCCTAATGAAATCTGAAACCAGGCAAGTTTTGCATGGCTTTGAATTTCATCACAAATTGTATCTCACACTTCTCATTTCTTGCCTGGGGGAGAAAACCAGAAAAAACACCAAAATCTTTCTGTCTCCAGAACGTAGGCAACACCTACATAGTTTTCCTATGCTGGCTGATTATATTGATTTAATGATAATTGAGGAAGGAGTCAAATGTCAGCTTGGATGCGATATTAGCATGTAGAGCCCTGAACAAGCTAAGACCAGCCCTGATGAGACTTCGAGAAGCAAGCAGTTACAGCAACATGAAAAGCAGAGTTTTGCTGACATCTTGAGATTGTTGCTAAAGTTGAAGTGCAGATGGAAGAGCTAGGAGATTACCTTTTCCTCCTTTAAATAGAAAATACTGACTTTGGGAGATCTACTTCAGGTATCCAGAGTCAGCAGAATATGCTAAGGAAAGCCAAACTTATATGATGCAGGCTACATAATAAGTTATCAAAATTGAGAGAAGCCTTTAAATATGAATATTTTTTTTCCTGTGACAACACAGAAAAGGAAACTCCCTGAGACTGTCTTCTTTCTTGCATTTGTTTGAACTGGCAGAAGCTTCTTCAGCCTTGTATGAATTCTCACTACTACCTATGCAGGATTATTTAATATTGTAGTAAGTTTAAATGGTTTTATACCAATTGCAGAAAGAATTAGAAAGACAGTTAAAAACATCCATGGTTACTGCTGTGGCTGTTTAGCTCTTACTGCTCTCAGTGGCTGTTACTTCTGCTGCCTTGCTGCCCCCTTCTCCCTCGCCAGAAAAAATGCAGATAAAAAAAGAGTGAGCTTTTTCTGGTTTGGTTGGTTTTGTTGGTTGGTTTGTTTGCTTGTTTTTTCATAAAGCACTTACTGCTATGTACTGTTAGTTTCACCAGCCTATTCTACTGTTTCTGTAATCTTACATCCACTGTGTTTTCACATGGTGCAGAGTAGATTGCAGTAATGCTGGGCATGATTCCAGCACCAGCCCTAAATCCACTTCTATGGTAGTGGATGTTATATACTATAGACTTACCCAAAGTCTTTCTTTTTCTGGTCTCTGGCAGCTGTACCGTACTATCAAGAGTGCTAGTACTGAAAAAGTTACCACTGCCCAGCTGGTAAAAATGTAGTTGGGAGGGGAAAATTCTGCAGTTGTCTTGCACTGTTGCTACAACAGCGAATGATAATAGGAAGGCACTCAGAAAATTACAGTCATGGGAAACTTCTCTCGAGTTATCTCAGATCTGCATGTATCTGAAGTATCCCACAAAACCAGTATGGCATATAATGATAAACCACTTGTTTACATTACTGAAACCCTGCAATATTTTTGGTAGGTTGGGGTGCATCTTATCTTTCTTGCCTCTTTTTCAGTCTTTCAGATGTTTTTCACCTTTGTGTGGCCTTAATGATTACCTTCAGCAACTTCAGCTCCTCACAATAGTGTATGCACTGCAGGAAGTAGTACTTTGCCTTGAAAGACCTAGGGATTTTTTGGAAGATTGTTGTAAGGAGAAGAAAAGGAAAAGAAACTAACATAAAAATGAGTTCTGTGGAAACAGCTCTAGAGGGAGTTTTCAGAGCCTGAGATGTACAGTCGTTACCAGCTTACTAACAAGAAATTCTGTATGTGTAGAGTTCAGAAAAGAGAAATCAAGTATGAGATGAAACCCATGCTGTGTGAAAAGGTGTGCTTTAGGTACTTCCCTGGTGTGAGCAATGGATTGCCAGGAGAGTTAAGAGGTTTAGCTAACAAATGCTGGAGAGTAACAGATGAGAATGAAACTCCCTCACTAATGCACTGCAGTGTTTCCTTTAGTGTTAAAAACAGCAGGAGAGAACTGGTATTGCTCAGTGTTGGCAGTTTCGGCCTGATACACACATAGAGGTTTTATATATGTGAAGTACAAAAGGGAACATGTGTCATTTCTTCATCAGCTATCTTTGTTGCATTACTCTCTCGTGTTCCCTTCCTCTTTTGGACTTCTGTGCCTGAAGCTAGGCCTAAGCTACCAAAGGCTGCATCAGTGCCAGTAAGGCTTTCTGTGGGCAGTCTGAGATGATGGTATGTAGAGACTGACCCTGCGGAGACCAAGCATCAGCAACTGGCCAGCAAGGATGTTATGGTTTATCCTGTATTTTCACTTCCATTAACTGTGTGACAAGGCTGATGAGAGCCTGATTGTGACATGAAGGTCACTGCTGCCTAAGTTTAAACACCTGAGTTGCATTTGCTCTGATCCGTGTAATGCTGAGTTTCTACTAAATCAGTTGCTTGGAACAGCAAGCTCAGCAGTAAAAGCTGCTTAAGAGAAAGTGCTTGAATCTGGCAATAAAAGCTCTAAAAAGCAGGTAACTGCAGAAAGATGCCTTACAATTACAAAGGCAAGTGAAGTCTTAAGATTCTAGTCAGAAGCACCAAAATTAAGTGGGCCATAGAAGAGTAGCTAAAGAGTTAATGAAGCTTTTGTTGTAATGTCCTTCTCAGCAAGGAGTGGCTTTCTGGATTCAATGTTAATGCTGCATGATATACCCTTGATACTTAAGACTCAGTTAAAGGTGGTTTGTGCCTTCCTCCTGTTTAATCAATGGGGAATTAGCTTCTGAATGAGACTTAAATCAAACAACAAAGCTATCATGAGACTAGTTCAGGAAAACAAGCAACGTGTGATGACATAGTAACTAATTTGTCTAGTTTTATAGACAGTTTTATAAGTGTACAAGGGAAGAAAGTATTTGGAGTGATTAGTCTTCTGTTCAGAAAAGTCAAGGTATATCTAGATATTTTTTTAAAATCCAGATTTCAGCTTTTGAGTTGCACTTGTAAAAAAAACAAAACAAAACAAATAAGCAAATATAGTGTTTTTCCTCAGAAATTGCTGAACTGAAAAAGTAATTAAAAAAAAAGGGATAAACTTTCTCTGATTCAAGTCGTGGAGCATTAAAATAAATTTGTACCATCGGTCTCCTTAGACATGAGCATTGCAAGGCTTAATGAGGAAGTACTGAAGCAGAATGACAGTTTCTTATTAACTGAACAAGACTTGCTTAGCTGTTTCCATGCTGCTTTCGCTTGCTCATTAATGACCTTCTGCGCTATAAAAGAACAGCCCAAATGCTCTAAGCCCCTGGGAAGACCTTTTTTATATGGTCTATCAGATGTTAAATGACCTGCTAGCAGCAAAGAAACAATCCTGTGAAATGCTGATCAGCATTTTTGTCTTGTTCTTGTGCCTAGACAAAATAAACCATAATTGATTAAATTGTCTGATGCAAGATAACAAACGCAGGTGACACAGTAAGCCTGAGTCACTGATGTCTGCACTTCATTCCATTCAAATCTAAGTTGACTTCAAAGCAGAGTCACAACTGTAAGTAGCTGAGAAACTGTTAAACTTTCCATGAACACCAGGATAAGTGGCTGAACTGCCCAGAAGGAAAATGCTTGTTCTTGACCCATCATTCTAAAACAGAAGAAAGCATAGCAGGAAGGAAGTTAAAATAGCATGGATGTGACTATTTTCTTCATGTGCAGGGTGGGTACCTCAAGGAGTGAAATAGGTTTTTGTGTCAGGATCTGAGCAGTTTCTGGCAGCTAGAGCTAACAAGCAAATGCTGGCCAGGTCTGCTTTGCTAACTTGGGGCTCACCTCTGCAGTCAGTTCCTCACAACTCTGCAGAATTACAATGAATTCTTAGTAGTGCCTGGTTATGAGTAGCCAGATTAACCAAAACAGTACTGGTTACTGTGACTGGGGAATTGATAAATTCGGTTGTGAGCTCTTGGCAGTCAGTTAACTTAATCTCTAGTGGTGTTTCATTGAGTTCAGTGGACTCCACTGAAGCCCTGTCTGTCAGCGTAGGAGATCACTGTGGTGATTGAGGGAAGTGGGTCGAAATAACTTGAGAATCAGAGCTACATGAACTCAATGCAGTGGAGTCTTCAAGCGTACACTGTTTTCTGCTCTGAAGGTCCATTGTGCTTATAAAGCTTGGGAAAACAGAACTGAAAACTGTGATGATTTCCAAACCTCTTAGTAGACCTCAATCTTGTCCCAAACAAACCTGAATCTGGAACAGTTTAAAAAATTAGATTAAATCTGAATTTTGATTTTTGGTGGGTTTGTTTACTTGTTTGTTTTACCTAAGTCAGAAGTTGGTAGACATGAGAGAAGTTACTTCACTAGACATCAGTGCAAGTCTCTTCAATCAAGCAGTATTTGGGTACCTGTTTAAAGTAAAAATAAATACCTACACAATCCCCTATGGACTGAGATTTGTGATTTGGCTTGATATGAAATCGCTATGCTCTAACCTGGAAATTTTGCAGCTGTAAAAGAAATGCTATTTAATAATAGACCAAGACTTGATTACAATGGAAGCATTGTCAGAGAAGGGACATCAGAGCTTGATTCCAGAGCACCAATAATTTATTTTTAATTGCCTTTTTATTTATTGGGCGTTCAGACCTGAAGACTCCCAGGTGCCTATTAGTCTAAGGGCTTGTCTGTACAGGAAAGTTAGTGTGCAGTATGTTGGGATATGAATTTACAGTGCACCAACTCCTCTGTGCTCCCCCTGTGTTTGGATATTTTTAGCACACAGTAATGGTGCCTTTCTCTATGGCAGTTCATTCAGTTTTGAAAGCGAAGTAAATCACATTTTGCTTAATGCCTGCGTGGTGAATGAATGCCAAAGAACCAAAGCCCTCTAAACTTCTACCCAAACTTCCTCCTCTCAATTAGTGCTGAGGGCGCTAGGATGCTGCCTTTGTCCACAAAGGTGGCAAGTATGATTCTGTTTACCTTTCTAGAAAGGATGAAAATAGTATGCTTTCAAAAGTCCTTGTGTTTCAATGTGGCTTTGGGTATGCAAGGGTTTAGAACAGAGAGTTTAAGTATGACTCTGCTTTAAGAATTCTTTTCACTACTATTTTACAGCTGATACTAAAATACTATGTTCCTGAGCTGGGCCAAAAGGTTTATGTGGCTTTTCAGTGAATTAAATTAGACTGAGGTTTACTAACAATCCCTTTTTCACTTGGCTAGTTTTAAGCTCAAATCAATTCAAATAAATGCTTTTGCTAGCATGTACGGAAGAGCTGATGTAGCATTAGGGTGAGAATAAGGGAGAAAGGGCATGTAGTTATTGCTCTGTCGTTTTGTTTGGGGATTCTGTGGCAGTGCTGATGTTTGCTGCGTTTTGAAGATGTGATCCAAAGGTGTAAGGTATCTGGACAACTTTCAGTTTGCTCAGAATACTTGTCATGAGCATTTGGACAAAGTAACCCGTGGTTTTCTCTTGGAGAAAGAAAGGTGCAGTAATGACTCTTTAGATACTATCTGTTTGGGGTAGGAGGGTGAAGGGGGCAACAGGGAACAAAAGCCTTGCTAATTCAGTCAAATCCATGCTCAATCTGTTCACCTGAATAAGAAAATTCCTTCGTCCTTATCATTCTGAAAATCTCCCAGCTTGCATATAAACTATAGGAACTGATTGTGGATCTTGCACGTTTCACAGAATTGATGTTACTTTGCTATTCTGCTTCAAGTATCCATGGTATGTCATAGGAATGCAGCAGAGAACCAAAGTCCAACTTAGTCTGTTTATCCTGCAATAACCAGAGGCTTCCAGAGAGGCAATCGTGACTTTGTGGTTCTCGAATTTGTTGAAATTTCAGCAAATGGTGCTGTAGGAATTCAGCTACGGTTCACATAACTTAGTTTTAACTAGCTCATTTACTGAGAAGGATCTTCTTTATCTGATTCTGCTCTTCTGCATGGTAAAATAAAAAAGAAATATGACCACATTACTGCTGAAGTGAATTACTCTATTTTCCCCAATTCTATTGTTAAGCAAGTGAAAATTATTCTATCCTGCTGGAGAACTAAAACAGACTGAAGGAAGTCTTGCAGCTCCAACTGACATATGTGTATGCAGAGAAGATTTAGCAAGCTGATGGGAAGGCTGGAATGCTCATGGGGGCCTTCATCTGGAGTCCACACACACTGCCCATTGCAAAGCCCCATTCTGTGGGAATTCCTTCTTAATCCCAGTGCAGTGACACTGAAGAAGGGTGACTGGATATCAACCACAGTTAGCTTCACGGGATGACTGTGGTGAAGGAGACAGCACTAGTTATTACTGATATCTGCAAACACAAGTTTTCAGGTAGGCAGATCAGGAAAAAAAAACCATGTTCTTCATTTCAGTTGTCTCTCATGCAAGTCAAATTCTGTGCTGATCAGCTGACACAGTGTACACAGCTTGTCCCTGCCTGTGGTGTTTGTAAAGTCATGGTTTGTATCGATATGCTCACAAAATATTTGAGTTCTTGATCTCCTGTGTTGTAACTGTGGTGAGGATAAGCCTAAAGAAAGTGTCTGCCCTTCACACAAGGACAATGTAGCTACAATAAAAGCTGAATCATCACTGTTAGTGAAGTAATCCTTTCTTCTGTCCAGAGGAATTGACCACCTACTGAATCTTTGGCTGTGCAAAGGGAAGAGTATTTGACCTTAAATGACTTGCATGAAGACCAAGAGGAAGATTGTTAGGCTAGGTCTTACAACCAGCCTGGCTCTTGATCCTCAGCTTAAGTCACTAGACCCCATATGCCTTACTCTCTCCATTCATGCTGAAATTCTCAGACTGTGTGGCAGTTTCTCTCGTGAATAATAATCTTTAATGAAAGGAAAAGAAAAAAGAAAAAAATAACAAGGTAATGATAGATAGCACAGAGAAAACATTGGAAAGTGAAGAAAGATATGTCTGGGAGCAATGGCAACGCCAATATTCCCATGTGAATGATTCAAGAGCTTTCTGACTGCTGCGGAAGCAAAAATTATACTTGCTGCATTCCACACATATTTGGGGAATGTGGGGAAAATGTCAAAATTGAGTCACAATGGTCCCCATGTATGTTCTGAAAAGATACCTCCAGTTTCTTCTTGCTAGGTGTTAGGTGGTCTCTGAGATGCAGGATGCCCCTTTGCAGGTTTAAACCTGTAGTTAACTGATCTGAAATCCTTCCAATCTGAACTGACTGGTTAAAAGAACTTAATAAATCACTGAGGCACTGATCTCAAAGAAAATAGGCAGAGCTCCCAATTATATCACCAGGTTTATCTGTGCCAGGATTGCATGAACATGCCCCTAGTATCTACTCCAGCTCCACATCTGCTGTTCTTTTCACCTAAGCACAAATACCAGTGATTCTAGTAGCTCTTAAATCACTTTTTCCTTCAGACTGTGTTTTGTTTTAACTACCTCCACCTCCCCTGCCCTATAGTGAGGTCAGTTGCCTGTGAGATACTATGTTCTGTCTGGCATGTGCAACTAACCACTTCTGATTTTAGAGAATATGGTTTTAATTAGCTCTTTTTCTCTCCTCTAGTTACGGAACAGAGCTGGCCTCAGGTGGATTTTTTTTTAATCATTCTATTGCTGTCTATGACACAAGATGGAGTTCTGTTTCATGAAGTAAATTTCATACAAACCCAAGACATTTTGTAGCAGAACACAAGGCTGGTTAAAACTTTTTAAAGTTATACGAGCAGTTTTTTGTCACATGTGTGTAGTAATGTGCACAGAATGTCAGGGATATAGTGTGTCTCCTCACTACTTTTCAAAAATTATTTTTAACCAAGTTATTTGCTGACTTATTTGCATGTAGTTGTGCAGTGGTGATGATGGAGTTACTTATTTCTGCTGTGTCTTTATAAACTGGTTTCCCAGGATGTTCAGGAGGAGTCACAGAATTTTCCTTCTCCCTTCTTTCATTGGCATCAGTTCTTATGTTCAAGTGACCTTTGGCTAAGCTATTGAGTTTGCTACTTTGGCAGAAGAGAGACTGATGATTTTTTTCCCCAAGAGTTCTTGGTTTAGTTTGGTTTTGTTCTGTGTGGGATTCTGTATGTTTGTTAGCTCCTGCTGGGCTAGTTTGCGGCTGGATGAGCAAAGCGATGGACTCATGGAGAAGTTAGTAAATGACAGGTCTAGCATAAAGGAAGCAGGGCAAGGATGTGGTAGGTTGAAGACTGCAATGTGGGATACCTGTTTTGGCATGGTCAGGTTTTAGCCTGATTTGCTGAAGTGCACTTGAGGTTTGTAAAGAGGCTAGCTGTCTCCTACCTTGTTTTTGTTTTGTTTTTGTTTTGTTTGTTTGTTTGTTTGTTTTTAGCTGGGGACAAGCTACTAGTACACAGAAGAATTACTTTTACTTCAGCAGTAAAGCAAAGAAATGTTTGAAAGCAGTACTGGGCCATGAGGCAGCAGTGACTGGAAGACCTGACTTCAGACTTCCTTTACTGTGGGAAACTTACCAGCCTCTTGACCAGAATGGGAGAGAGCAACTCTCCACAACTTCGAGGGCACTTTCTTGAAGGCATCATGTTGGTGGGGTTTTTTGAGGTTTACATTTCTTTGATTTTTTTTTTTATGTTTTAGTTTTGTTTGTTGGATTGATTTTTTTGTTTGCTTGCTTTTTGTTTTTAACCTTGCTCTAAGCTATTTAAATATTCTCTGGGAAAAAAAAATCCTTAGTTTGACTTTAGTAGCTTTTTATCTATACAATCCCTAGAATTTCCTATCTCCAAAACAGTGGTTTCCAAGATTTGGGTGGGTTCTTGTGAAGATAAAACACATCAGAGGCATGACCTTTATCCTTTGTGCTATTCAAATAAATATCTATTGACTTTGTGCCTTGTGATTTCAGCTGGAAAGTGAATGTTAAAGAAAGGAAGAGTTTACCTACAGTATCAGATTGGCAATATCTCAATTTATAGAGCTCAGTAAATACAGATGGCATTTTTATCAACAGATTTCCCCCCCCCAGCCTACTGTATTTTGACTGAGTACTTTTGAGAAGGAATCTGTGCATCCATATGGAACGTAGCAAAGGAAAACTGACTACTGTCGATTGTAAATGGTAGCATTTTTCAGGGGAAGACAAAGATCTAGGTGGAACAACTGGGAACCTTTTTTGGCTGTAAATAAATGTTCCCTAGTGGTACATAAAACATTCTTTAAATCATTTGCATGTGTAATTTTGAATCTTTGTGGAGATTTTCTGTTGGAGCAGAGGATGGAGCTCTAACTGATTAAGTCAGGAAGGTGTAATCCAGAACACCATAGTCAGTAGATTTAATGTCATTTACTGCTCTTAAATGACAGCAGCTTCAACATGTTACAGAAAAAGTATAGCAAAATACATGGGACTCCACATCTTCTCTATTTACAAAATGAATGCATTCTCATGGAACTCCATTTTGGAATAATCTAATCAAAACAAAGACTTACATTTCTATTTTAAAGAGATGTGGAAAACAATATTTAATGTAAGCCATAATGATGCAATGCCTACCTGAGCTTGGAGACACTGTAAAACTGTAACTAAAGAACTGATGTGCTAACTCTAGCCTGTACTAGGCTGTTCAAAGATCAGCACTCAATTTGGGCCTATGGCTCAATGCAAGGAATTTAGATGTTTTATTTTCCTTGGACTTAGTTTTTCTGCAGGAATATTATCCATACGTTTAGATCACATAAACTGGGTTTTATATTGCTCTTTGCATTCTGAAAGTGCTAAATATTCTTGTTTTAGTGGTAGATACAGCTTTACAGTTTCATAATAATGTTATGTAAATGTGGAACAACAGTGCAGGAAGAGGGCTTAATCTTCTTTCCTATTCATCTAAATTTATATCGGACAATGTCAGATTCCTGACTATCATTTCAGACATTCTTTGTGAGAGTAGATTTTTGCTGTATCCTCAGACTATGACATCCATTGCATAAGGTTTTTATGGTCGTCTCAATGTAAAGTAGACTTAATATTAAACAAACATACCAAAGGTGAAGTATAATCTGATCTTTCTAACATGACTCAAGCAAACAAAACTTTAGTTTGGAAATTAAGTACTGGGCTATTGCCTGTTCCCAACTTTGATTTATTTGTCTATCATCATTCTACATCTTTATTTGAGCATTTGAGTAAAGCTGATAAAGAACAGCTGTCTGTGAAGACACTGGTTTCTGCCTGGTTGCAGACAACACTGTCTAGTCAGGACATGGGCAGCGAACAGATTATTTGCCTAGGTTCTTAAATGTAACCTCTTATGAGACCTGTTTTTAGTTAATTGCTCTGCTGTTTTGAAATACGTTATCCATCCCAGTAGCTACTGAAAAATTCAGTCAGCTGTGGTGTGTGTGTTGTTTTTACTGGTTCTGTTATTTTTACAACGAAAATCTTCCTTTGTGTTGGCAAGTTTTTCATGAAAGCATATGACAACATACCAGCCAGACAACACACTTAAATATGTGGTACATGTGAAAACTAAACATGTCTGTATTTCTGAAGCTCTGAGGCTCTTTTTTCTTCTGGACAGCTGCCTCCACAGATTGTAATTTTCTGTAAAAATGACTAGAATTTCAGAGCCATGACCTACAATGAATGACATCTAATAGCTGAAATATTTTAAGAAATAGTTCTCATAACTGCAAATAGGAGAAGTTACCCCCTGAATGTAGCTTGACAGTCAGTGCTTTTGCTGGCTTTGGATGGTGGTGTAATGTGATTGTGAACTGTAAGCTGCAGTTTTGTGAGGCAGAGGCAGCTGCATGTGACTAGCAAGATGATCCCATGTATGATTGCTTTTATAGCTCAGGATTTGTTTTTGTTGACACATAGCAGAGAATATAATTATAGAATGCATTGGATTGGAAGGGACATTTAGAGGTCATCTAGTCCAACCCTTCTGCTGAAAGCAGGGAACGTCCTCAACTAAGTCCTGCTGCTCACAGCCCCACCAAGCCTGACTTTGAATGTCTCCAGGGATGGGGCCTCCACCACTGCCCTGAGCAATCTGTTCTATTATTCCACCATCCTTGTAGTTGACAACTTCTTCCTAATGTTCAATAGATAAAGTGCTCTGAGTTAAACGGCACAGGAATATATATTATTGTGACATCTGTTCCTCCCCGAGAGCTTTTGTAGAGCAGCAATACAACTGTAAACCAGCAAGATAGCCTTCATGCCCATGAAGCAGTGAAGAACTAGAAGTAGGTTGGTTGTGTTTCACAGGATCACAGGATGTCAGGGGTTGGAAGGGACCCAGAGAGATCATCAAGTCCAACCCCCCTGCCAGAGCAGGACCATAATCTAGCTCAGGTCACAGAGGAATATGTCCAGATGGGCCTTGAAAATCTCCAGAGTAAGAGACTCCACAACCTCTTTGGGGAGCCTGTTCCAGTGCTGTGACTCTTACAGTAAACAAGTTCCCCCCTTGTGTTGAGGTGGAACCTCCTGTGCTGCAGCTTACATCCATTGCTCCTTGTCCTATCACAGGGAGCAAGTGAGAAAAGCCTGTCCCCCTCCTCCTGACACCCAGCCCTCAGATATTGATAAACATTGATTAAATCCCCTCTCAGTCTTCTCTTCTCCAGATTAAAAAGCCCCAGGTCCCTAAACTTGTTCTTATAAGGCAGTGCTCCAGTCCTCCAATCATCCCTGTAGCCCTCTGCTGGACCTTCTCCAACAGATTCCTGTTTCTCTTAAACTGGGAAGCCCAAAACTGAATGCAATACTCAAGATGGGGTCTCACCAGGGCAGAGTAGAGGGGAAGGAGAACCTCCCTTGATCTGCTGGACTCACTTTTCCTAATACACCCCAGAATCCCATTGGCCTTCTTGGCCACAGGGGCACATTGCTGTGCCATGGATAGCTTGTTATCCACCAGGACTCCCAGGTCCCCCTCCATAGGGCTGTTCTCCAGCAGATCACCTCCAAACCTGTACTGGTGCAGTTTATTATTCCTCTCTAGATGCAGGACTCTGCACTTGTCCTTATTGAACCTCATTTGATTCTTCTGTGCCCAGCTGTCCTATCCGTCCAAGTCTTGCTGGGTGGCCACACAGCCTTCAGCTGTATCAGCCAAGCCTCCCACTTTGGTGTCATCAGCGAACCTGTTGAGCAGACACTCTGTCCCCTCTTCAGTGTCATTGATGAAGATGTTGAACAGCACCAGACCCAGCACTGATCCCTGGGGGACTCCACTAGTTACGGCTCTCCAGCGGGACCTGACACCATTGATCATCACTCTTTATCGTGTAACCAGCTCCTAATCCACCTCTCTGTTCTCTGTTTCTGTGGTTCCACACTACCATTTGGCTTCACTCTTATATCAGCAGGGAAGGTCTTGACAAATTCTGTCAGTCTCTGGATGCAGTGCATTTTGGATGGTGTTGAAAGGTCTAGTGAGTGACCATGGCAACTGCAAATGGACCAATACAACTGCAAATGGAAGAAAGTATTCAACTGACATTTTAAGCTTCTGCCATGCTGACAAATACATGAAAAAAGTTTCAGGCTTTCTGCCACATCTTGCCCTGTGCATAGCATATCCTTCTGATATGTATCCATTTTACTACTTCTTGATCCTGCTTTACCTTGTGAAACTTTGCCAAGATGCTTTTTTCTTACCACAATTATTTCTATAAATTCTCTTTCCAAAGTTGTTATCTTAGGTTAATGTAAACTCTCCCAAGTTGAAAAAGATTATGTCACTATTTTGTATTTTTACAAGCACTGTGTACATTTGTGATACTAAAATAATTAGCATGAATAAGCCATGAGCTCATTTGGGTTATAGATTTTAAGTGTTATGACCAAATTGCCATGGGATGGGTAGCAGCTTGCAGACTGCAGGAAAGTACATATCTTGCCTGCTGCTGCCCACATATAGTAATCATCACTATCATGATGGTTTTGACAGAAGCTTAATTGTAAATTGCCACACAGTTGGGATGTACAGTTTGCTAAGGCTGACTGGCAGCCTTTGCATAAAATAGGCCAAAAACTGGAATAGCAAAACTGTTGCAAATCAGAAGTGAGCTGGGTTGGCACAGAGGTGTGGGGAGCTCATTTAATGCAAGTTGTAGCTGGTGTTATCAGTGCTTTGCCTTCATAAGCATAGAGCTTCACTTTGCTGCCAGCCTGGCAATTTCCCACTGGGATAACATAATGCAGCTGCAAGATTGTTTTGGCTCTGTGCTAGCTCATTCCCATACCTTTTTAATAGTATATCTCCAGCCTTTCCCCATCCAATCATAAAAGCCTTTCTAACATTTGTTCTACATTTAAGAGCTAGTAAGGGTATGGAAGTTGACAATGGAGCCAACACCCTTCCATAAAAATGTGCTTTTCAGCAGTGAAATATGCTGCCTTTTTGGGAATATCAAAAGTTGATTCTGTGTGCTTAACTTTTGTTTTAGTTTGTTCTCTTTCTCAGCCATCCCTCATCTCACAAGTGTGGCTAAGGAACAGCTCATCTGTTTCTGTGACTGTTTACAAACAGGTCTGAGACTTTTGGAATGGAATAACAATCTAGTTTGGTTTGATGCATTTAAGGGATGTGAGAGACACTCTTGGGATACTAGGTTTCTTCAGGATCTTGATCCTGATTTCTTCATAAAATCAGGACTAAGTTTTGGCTATCTACAGACCAGACAAATAGTTATGAGTGCTCCGTTTGATGTACTTGTCACAGCTGCTTTGTAACAGAAGTACTGATGTTGTAATTCCTGTATCAGTTATGGTAGAATGAGATTTGTTGTTTTAATGTTAACTAAATTTCTACTAGCTGGTCAGCTTTCTAGTTATTGATGATCAACAGTGCAAAGAATTTGAAGATATTACAGAAAGGTTCTTCCTTCTTTCACAGCTGGAAGAACTAATACATCTTTTAAAATCAGGATAAAGCCGTCTTTCAAGGCAAGGAGGAAAGCCAAAGGTAGCTAATTGCACTCTGGCTGCAAACTTCTTGCCTGGAATGTGGGACAAAAAGCCTTTCAGTCCATCCTTCCTTGAACGATTATTTTCTTCTAGAATTTGACCTTTACATGAAAAAAAAAGTTTTGATTTCTCATGAGGAAACCACAAATATGGAGGAGTATAAACTCTAGTAGTGACAAATATTATTATTTGCAGAGGCTGAAATAGAGACCAGAGTGGTTGAAATCTGCCCTCTCCTCCTGCTTAATGGTTTCTTACTTTAGGATGGTGCGTGGCCCAAGGTGCAGAGGGAAATGAGAGTAAAAGGATTTTTTGGTGTGTCTTAATTTACCACCTTTCTTAGAAGGTAATTAGTGCACCTTTCTTAGAAGGTAATTAGTGACGATTTCAGCTGCCGTAGGTAAGATTTCATTCCCCTCTACATCCAGCGTACTAAGTTCCTGTTTCTCTTCTCATGTTCTTTTTCAGTCCATGCCACGACAAACAATTCTTGTTAAGGAAGATCTCTTTCTGCCACTTTGGTTGGTGCCTTTGTGTTACAGATTGGTTTGGGAGCCTGTTCAAGACCTGCGATTAAGACCTGCAAATGATGTGGGAGAATTGCTTTGTCTAGGTTCTTTGTAAGTGATCTTCGGGGTTGCAGGCCCTGGTCTTTGCCTTGTGCCTTCCTGCTCTAGCTAGTGGGAGGCTCGTAAGGAGGCAAGGGTCAGACGTGCAGTCCCGGAGGTAAGAGTTAATAAAACCTTTAGGAAACAGAAATTACATTGCTAAATAATTGTTCAGTTTGCAAAAAACGCTGGGTGGCCTGCCATTAGGAGCAAGCTCGGTGTCTTGGTGTCCTTAGGACTGACTGCACATTGGAACATTAAGCTTTTGGTACATGTTTTTTTTTTTTTTTTTTTAAAAAGCTTTGCCTCTATTCTCTTGACAGCATGGAGTAGGGAAGCAGCAAGAGTTATCAAATAATGTGTATTGGAAATAACGCGTCAGCGTCTGGTACCAAGGTGCAGCCATCAGCATGTAAAGGCAGACATTTGTAGGATGCTTTGGGTTCCTGAGATATTTTTATGAATGAAAGGTGCTTATGACAGGAATGCTTGCTGAAATAGGCAGTGCTAATGGAAAGCCTCTGCAATCTCCTTATCTTCTCCAGTAAATCTGCCCCCGAAGATAAATGTTTAATAACATTCCGTTTTGGTTGTACTTGTTAAAAGTGGTTGAACTAATGACCCATAATGCAATAGATATATTTGCGGTGAATAGCACTAAGGGTTCAGTCCTGTGTTGCTGATTTAGCAAGACGTCTGATTTTAATTTACTGTGTTTCACTATTGCAACTCTCATTTACTACTCAAAACAGATGATTTACCTGGCACTACTGAGTGTAGCCCACCTTTCAGCTGCAAAAAGGAAACGATTTCTTTGTATGTATGAAAATTAGCAAGTCTGAAATGCTCTTGAGGCTTAGTAAATGTGTGTACGAGAAACAGAAATTTGAGTTGTTCCTTTGTTATGATTTGATCAGATAACTAATGCATGTGGTAGTAGCTGTGGAAACAAACTGTTGGTGCAAGTATCTGTGAATGTCGCTCTGAAATTTGCTTTGGTCAGTAATACTTGTGCACTCAGCCTTTTCCTGCAAACATTCAAGAAAGATGGAAACTTGGCCAAAGTAAGTTGGTATCACACTTCAAACAAATACCTGTGGAATTCTTTCTATTTGGCAAATGAAGCACTCCTAATCACTTCAATGGGAATCTGTCTGGTTTAAGGAATGCAGTATCCTGACCTACGACCTCTGCTAACACTTGTGTAATGAGACTTACTAAACCATGTGGGACTACTTATGCACTTGAGTAATTTTATGGACAACTTTGTGCAATACGCTGGTCTAGGATGTGGTTATGACTGCAGTTACTGATTTTTGATCACAAAGTAACAGACTCATACATTGGGATGGAGTGGCAGTGACCCCAAGTCATGTTTTCCTGCTGCTGCATTGGAGGTGTAGTCATCTTCCTTGCAGTTCAATGCTTATAGAGGACAGTTGGTTTCATAAATCCTCAAAAATCTTCCAGTAGCTATGTATTCACTTTTTTTCTTAGACTGAAATGGTCTGCATTCCAGCGACTTCCTGTAATAAAAAAGTAAATGTATAAATAAGCAGCACACTCCCCCCCCCCCCGCAGTCCTTCTGCTGTCACTCATTTTTTTTTTATTTGCTAGTTGAGAGTAATGGTAACTGAAGTGGGTAAAACTGTGTGGGGAGAGAAAAAAATACTCTTATGATAAATTTATCTTTAAACTTTTTTTTCAAGCATTCCTCCTGAGTGAGAGGTGTTTAATTGCCATCTCAGATATGAGGCTTTCTACTGAAGAATAATCTTCCCATTGTTAGTAAATGGTCCTTCCTTTGGGAAATTGATATACCAAATGAGGCCACGAGGAAGGATGCAGCAAATAGTGTGAGCAAAAAGATTCCCTTCACAACTTGAGAATTCTGTCCTATGCTTAACGTGATAATGGATAATATATCAGAGTTGTGGCAAAACTGGAGCATTTGATGTGCTTGATTTCAAAAGCTTGATTTATACTTAAAGAAAAAAAAAGAAAAGAAAAGGCTGGGGCAAGGAGGGAAGTAGCCTAAACAGAGATTATTGATGCTTAGTCCTTTTTTTTTTTTCTTTGCTTTTTTTTGTGCTCCATGGTAAATTAAGCTAGTATCCAAACAGTGCCTCTTGTGTAAGATAACACACGCCTTCCATTGTAAGCATTCCAGTTTAAATCTCTACCTTAGCCTCTATTTTCCTGCCTGGTATCCTGTCTAAATGTTGATCCAGAGGTTTCTATTCGGAAAAACTTTCCTCAAATGAGACTTGGTGGTTGTTTTATCCTGTGTTTTCAGGACTGCCTGTCATAGCAAGTCCATTGAAATGTTCATTTTCTCTTTAATGTGGCAGGGTACATAGAGCTTAATTAATCTGGCTATCTGTACAAACTGCAAAGGGGTCTATGTGAGGGGACTGATGAGAGCATTCTAGAAAAAAATATGTCCAAGCTTCTGCAAGGGAAAATTTGTAGAGAGAAGCAATTTCACTTATTAAACTGACTGATGCAACTGAAGGAGGGAGAAGAGATAAGCTCTGGGGCCTGCAAGACTTTGTCCAGATCTGCTAATTACCTATCCACTTAATGCAATTTGTGGTTATGTTTTCCTGTAAACGTTTTGTGTATTGCTTCATATGGAATTATACAAAAGTATGGAGCTTGTACTGTATTATTAATTTCTTCAGTCAAAGAGATTCCCTGTGAATGTCTGAATATTGTCACTTTTTTTTTATGAAAGTAACTCAAAGTTTCCTGCAATGAAATGGAAAGCATATTGATTGGAACCTATATATTTTTCTCAGTGTCTCTGCAGAGAATTTTAATAGGATTGTTGTTTAAAACAAAACCAGAACAGAACAAGCAAACAAGCTAGATCAACAGCTCTAGAAAGAGAAATAATCTGTTTTCTGTCTTTTCTGAAGGGAATGGCATAAACAATGTCAGTTCCCAGGTACACAAACCTACTAATAATGCAAATACCCAAAGGGAGTATCGACTGCTTTAATGAAGCAATGTCAGAGGCAGTTGTGTGATTGTAGGCTCAAAGATGAGACTGGCCTGGGTGAAACACTGGTGAAATAAAACTGCATATCAATCCCCTGTGGACAGTCTTCTCCCTCTTTCCTGTGTGTGGAGGTGATATGGGGGTAGTAGATGCATCTTCTGTGTTTCTCCCTAGTGAGACTCAACTGGGAGATTTGGTTATCAACAGAGGGAAAGCATCTGCCTCCATGTGACCCTAGTTGGTGGCTGCCTGAGCATACTTAGGCAGGTGGACTCCATAGTAAAAATACTGGCTGCACTGAGAGCAGGGTCACAGTCACAAACTCCTGTAGAAATGACTCAAAACCAATTTTAATGTGATAGTCCATGGGCCAGAGCTTGCCCTTGCCCCTTTCATCTGAGACCTCCTCACTTCTAAAATTCTTGCGTTATCTCAACTGCTATATCTTGCATGATAATCAAGTGGTGCTGGAAAACTCAGGAATAACTTGTCAGCTGTGTGTGGTTTTACCCATTTACTAAGAAAGAGTTCACCATAGCTGCTCAGACTTTCAAGGAGGCAATGTGGTTTCATAGTTCTAACCAGGATGATATAGGTTGTTTCTTCATAACACAGAATTGAAAGAACATCAATTACTTTTGTGTCTTTTCGAGTATACATACCTTTTTCTGCAATCTATTAACATCAATAAGAAATGCAAAATGATTGTATAAGAAGCGTGTTCTAGTTATAAGCATATTTTTATCCATATGAAGGACTGTTCTAGTCACCTTGAAATTTCCCTCCAGAGAATGACTGTTACAGACTTCTTGTTCTTTTGCTCTAAAAACTAGAGGAGCCTGTAGATGATTGTCCTACAATGATAAAGACTTAATATCTGTGACCTGATGACTCCTCACTGGTTTAAAAAAAAACACTCAGAAATCCCCTGTGAATCTCTTGGTTAGAATGAAAAAAAAAAAAAGGCACTCTACTATTCTTCAGACACATCTATTTCTGAGTACTTAAAAATTGTAATTAACATTGAAAGAGCTTTTTCATATTCCAGCATGGAAGAAAATCTGTGTTCAGACTGTGACTAACCTGCAAGCCAGTTGTTTCAAACTATTGACTCTATCTTAGTCTCTTATTCCTTGAAATCTGATTAATTTTTTTTCCTCAGATGAAATATTGAGATGAATGTTGATACTCAACATCACTGTTTTTGATGTAGGTTGACAATAAAAATCTGATTCCTTTCTACCTTTGCGTCTATAAAATGTGTATAAAAAAAATCAGCAAACCAAAACCCAAAGCCAAAATATAAGCACATCATTGCAAACATGAAATTATTTTCTGCAAGATGGGTCTGTCATCCTTAAAAATTAGTATCTGGAGTACAAAGTATTACCTGTACACTCTCCTTAGCTTCTATGGTATGGCATTAAAAATCCTTCAGTTGCAGGAAAAGGTTTTCATTTTTAAGGAGCTTTTCAGTAATGGAAATGTTCTTGCTTTTGCAGGTGTCCCTGAATACTGCAGGAACTGCATGGCTTCTTGCTGCAGAATAGTGTATGGGAAGGCCCCCAGTGAAGACTTACTTTCGAAGCAGTATTGAACACCTGACCAAGATTGTTCCTCCTCGAAGATTGTTTTGCCTAGCCCCTCTGACACTATTCATGTGCATATAAGGCTTGAAAATATGTAAGTCACAGTTTAATGTAATTATTGAAGATAATTGTGTGTCTTAGTAACTGATCAGAGAAAATATTTTGCTTTTTATTCTTGCCTTTCAGAGCATCCAAAGTCTAAACCAATTCCCGCTGCAGTCCAGAGTAGTTTTCCTACTTGAGATCACATCGCATTAGCTTAATAAAGTACACCCTGTTACAGTTTATTTCTGAGTTTTTTAAACTATTTCAGTGTTGTAGGAAATTCTAACTTCTGTGACCAGACATCTGACAAAGATCTGTTTCTCTTTTGATAGTCACAATCAACATCCTGCATCATTAATGCTGCCTGGAAAACAACATTCATCCTTAATTTTAACAAAAGTCAGATACCTTCAGATTTAATGATGATCCAAGATGGTATAAATCATAGTGCATGTATTACTTTGGCAAATAACTGCCTTCGAAGCTTTCATTTTAGAAGAAATAGGTAATGCAGTTTGCATTCACTTGTTTTTAAAGTGTCAGGCATGTGATGTTTCTTACTGAAAGGGACAACTTTAACACTGCTGGAATTGTTTTCCCTGTTCACTTAAGAATTTTGTTTGAAACCTTGCATAGTTTCTTCCTAAAAACAATGTTTTTCATAGACGCTCTGTTAAATAAATATTGCTGGGAGATTTATTTTGATCTGGAGTTCTTTCCCCCAAATACAGTTGCAGCTTGAGTTCTCATACTGTGCTGCTTAGAGGAAGGCTGTGTTCTAATAGGTTTGGGCAAGGCTACCAGGGTGTTTCAGAGTCATGTGCCTACCTTCATCTATGCAACAGAAATCAAGTACTGGAAATGTACAGTTGTTCTTTGCTTCCAAAACTCACTGAAAGAGGCTCTAGGACAGTAATTCTTCACGAGGATGTCCCTGTTTGCAGCTTAAGGTTACATTGTCGTCTTCAGATCCCAAGGAAGGCAACATTCAACCTCACTTTTCCCCTGTATGTGGAGTCAAGCCTGTAGAGCAAGACTGTCTGAGAGGCAGAGAGCTCAAGCTGGTGCTGCAGGGGCAGAAGTGTTTCTCTTGTGTATGGAATAAGAAAAGCTAAGCAAAGCTGATCCTTCACATTCATCTATACCCAGGAAACACAAAGGAATGTGCAGAAATCATGTGTGAGTTGTGGAAGCTAGTAAATGGTCTTGCAAGGAATAATTGTTAAAATAGACTTTCTGACTGTTGGCTTTGCATACCACCCAAGAAAATAACAAAGAAGAGTTTGTTAAACCATATCACTTCCCCTACTCCCACTGAGCTTTTCCCTGTATTATTTGGGAAGTGGGGAGGGAATATGAACTGTGTATATGTGTGACTGGAGGCTTAATTTGACCTTTGAAACCTTTACTACTGTTAGTGATACAAGAAAAATTAAAGTTACAGATAAAGTATCAGATCAAGCTTTAAAAATGCAGATAGAGATTTTTTTTGCTGGCAGCTGGCTTTGCTATGATCTGCCCTGACTTGGGCTGTTAAACTCTTTCACCAATAAATAGAGTGAATGTTTCAGTGCAGTAACAGAGTAGTGCCAAATATCAGGTAAGAAGTGGGGAGAATATTTTTGACTATTTTTTTTTGTATTGTGTTTTATAGGTTGGCTAGGAGTTGATTGATTGTGGCATAGATATCTGGTCTGTGAGGTGGATTGAAAATTGGCTCCACATCAGAGTTTAAAGAGTTGTCAACAATGGTACAGAATCAAGTTGGAGGCCTGTAGCTAGTGGTGTTCCCCAGGGATCAGTTTTGTTCAATATCTTTATTGACCTAGATGAGGGCATTGAGTGTACCCTCAGCAAGTTCGCTGATGGTACAAAACTGTGGGGTATGGCTGACAGCCCGGCAGGTTGTGCTGCCATCCAACGACAACTGGTGATCTGGGTGAAGGCAAACTTTATGAAGTTCAATAAGGACAAGTGCAGGGTCCTCTGGGAGAAATATTAACAGGCACAAGTACAGACTGGGAGCTGCCGTGCTGGAAAGCAGCTCTGTGGAGAAAGACGTTGGAGTCTTGGTGGACGGCAAGTTCTGCATGGGCCAACAATGTGCCCTTGTGGCTAGACAGACAATGCTATCCTGGGGTGTATCAGGAAAAGTGTGGCCAGCAGATCTAGGGAGCTTCTTCTCTCCCTCTACTCTGCCCTGGTGAGACCACGCCTGGAATACTCTGTCCAGTTTTGGGCTCTCCAGTTCAAGAGAGATGGGGACCTGCTGGAAAGTGTTGATTAAGTCATATTCCTCAGTTTTCCAAGACTGTTTGAAATTCAAGAGCTACCTATGCAAAATCGAAAGTAATTTTCAGATAATTGTATTTAGGTTAATCTGGCTTGAAGCCAAATTGAAGAATACAATAATGAGTGCAGACAAACTTCTTCATCAGCAGGAAGCTAGTGGAGAGCTATTCTAATACTGGTAAAAACGTAAACTCAGTGTTAGCTATCTGTATTACAGAAAGGATTCTTATATTCTTAGGGGCACTTAAAATAATTGTTTCTGTTGTTACCTGGTAATTCAGAGGATGATAAGGCTGAAAGGCCAGGTGATCTGTAGCATAACAGTAAATCCAGTTGGATAGGTGTTTTCAAGTGTGCAATGAACTTTGGCCTTTTTCAGCAAGGACTACTGAAAGTCAACTTTGCGTCACAATTTGAGTGCTCACTTCCAAAGCTCATGCTGTTTCACTCATAATGCACAGGAATGCAACTCCTGAATATGTTATACAAATTAAAAATAGGTTATAAATAGGATCTTTTATTTGGATTTTCCTTATCCTTCTGTCACTTTTCTAAGCTTCCTGAGTGGGAGTATATTTCTTTGCTGCCTCTGGTATGTGAGCAGATACTAACTGACCACTGCTTTTGGGGATAAGCTTGGCCTGGAATCTAAAGCTGCCAATTGACAACAGCATGTGTTTTTCAGTCATGTGACAAAACACCTACCTGTTGCACTGAATGTGGTGGGTTTGCTGCCTGTAATTTTTTATGGTAAATATTTTTGATTTTTCTTCTACTACTACACACTTGATCTTTTTTTTTTTTTCTGTTGTTTTTCCTTGGTGAGTTATTAACTTTCTTGCTAAGATTTGCCAAACCCTGCACAATGAGTATTAGATATGCAACTGACTCCTATGCCAGAGTTTTATACAGCATGAAGTGAATGTGGCAGCAGGACATCACTACTGCTGTGAGCTTCAGCACCAGCCCTGCTGTCCTGGCATGCTGGATCTTTCTTTACAACTATAGGTGGCAAGAGACCTAGTACTGGGATAACTTATCTTCTTCAGCTGAAAAGGCATAGCTAAATGCTCCACAAAATATGTGCACTTCTGAAGAGTCGAATAAACCCTAATTAGGCAAAGAAAACCATTAGAATCTGATAAATATGTATCTTAGCTTTCACAATATTAATCTTTATCCGTAGCAGTCTAATTAATCTTTGCATTTGCAGGCATTTGCAGATATTGTTTCTTTTACAGTTGTCAATCTGAAAAGATGAGCAATTGTAGAAACTTAGAGGAAATTAAATTAGTATTTGTTAAGTAGTAAAAGTACAAACCATAAAATTTAAGCAATGAATTTGCTACTGGATTTTTAGAGACGTGTAGGAAGCAATTTTTACAGAGTTCTTTTGAGAAAGGATCATAGGCATCATGTTTTGATTTGCTCTCAGAAACAACTGTTCCATCATATATTCCAGTGGGTAACTGTGTGCACCATTGAGTACTGAATTTTTAATGTTGATCTCTAGCTTACAGAAAACAATTTCTGCCTTACTGGCCTTAACACTTGCAAAGCATTAGGTGCAAACCACACTTTCCATTCTTACATGGATATTCTGTGGCAGGGCTTTGTTGACAGAAACAAATTATTCACTGTAGAAAAAGCTCTAATTAGGAACTATTAATTAATAGAGCTCTTAATTTGAAAACTTTTTTTCTAGAAAACCTATCTTCATTTCAGCCACATAAATAGCTGAGCACATACTTGAGATAGCCTTAAATGACTTGAATGCTGTAAATAGCTTCACTTGTCCTTTATCTCTCCCAAATGCTATAAACTGAGTGTAATTGTGATGCTGAGGGATACTGTGCCATGCAATAGGGCACATACACAGCACTGGGAAAGAAGAGTGCTTGCTCTTCTGGCTGAATTCCTGGTCAGTTTGCATATTGTCTCTACTGAAACTTCCCCAGAAGTACAATATAGCATTAGAAGCACATGCAATGTCTTCCACATCTCATAAAAAATGACTACAGTTTAAAAAATCTTTGAAAGCATTATTATTACATATGTTAAAAACGTGTTTCGTGTTTTCAGCCTTCTACCGTGTTGGTATGAACTAATGCAGCCACAGAGGTAGTTATAAAACTTCACTGTGCAAAACGTAGATGCAGAGCATAGTTCAAGTATACTTCAAATGGAAGTTATTTTGGACTATCTAATATGCTTGCAATCAGGTGCCATTTGCTGTAGGATGAGATTTATTGGTAACTAGTTAGGAATTTGTTATTTTTATAACTGAAATTAAGTTAATATGTCCTAGGCAGTCTTTTTGGATGTAGGCTGACTGGCCTTTCTTGTAGTGGCCCTTCATGCTAACATTCATCCTTCTTGCTTCTCTCTTCCTCTCCTCCAGAGCAAACTCTTGAGTGCCTATTGGGGGCCAGGTGACGCTACCTTGATGTATGTCTGGATAGCCCTCAGTAGCCATCTGGTGCTGCTTAGCTGTACCTTCTGTCCTGAAAATGAGATCATCCAGGAAGGAGCCAACAAGTTGTCATAGATGCTGTCTCTGGCTTGGATATGTAACAAAGAGCCCCAGGTGTAAGAGAGGTAAGTGACATAGAGCTACTGGTCAGCATTTGTGTGACTCATTCCCTTAATCAGTTTCTTGGAAAAAAAGAGAAAGGTTTCTAAATGGCTGCGTTTCTGATTTGGGATTTTTGTTTGCTTGTTTTTTGAGGAGCCTAGACTTGGCAAAGTCAAAATGAACAACAGGTCTGAGCAGCGTCTTTAGGTTTTTGCAGTGCTGAACTGGCAGTTGCCAGCTTGGTTAGCCCATCAGGCTGGAGTCAAATCAGGACCATGTGGTGATGTTTGTTTTAGCGTTTCTAATCCTAGAAATTGGGAGGAAAATTGAATAAGTTACCTCTGTGACATAGATGAGACCATTCACTATTCCATTATATGGTGACCTTTCCCTCAACTATCTTTATTGAGTAGTAATAGACATTTTATTCAAATCAAGAGTGTCTATTAATGGGACTGAAGTTTCTTTAATGCTGTAAGTGAATGTATCTTGTATAAAGTTGATCAGGAATCCAGTCCTAAAGTAATTGTAGTGTCTCTAATTTTTGTTCCTAGATATATGTTTAATACTCTTGCAGTTATCATAGGATGACAAATGCCTATTCAGTGAGGTTTTGCTAGATTTCTCAAAGGGCATTTAAATTAATTGGTTACGATGATCTGTGTTATACTGTGGTATTTTTATCATGTTTTTTGGACTTTCTGGACTTTTATTCTAGTACGTCAAAATATTTAAGAAGGCATCTGTGATTTTTGTTGTTGGTGGTTGTGATCTGGTGTATTTTCTTGGCATAGATGCCATTAGTGAAATGGAAATTATTATTTTCAGGGGACAAGTCTGCCTGAGGAGACAAACACAATACTGTAGCCTATGTTATAGATGCAGGCAGACCAAGTGACTTCTCATCGTCCATTCTGTTTCTAAAACTCTGTTAAAGTGGATGCATGAGTTGTTGTGAGGAAGACCTCAGGAGATTAACAAAAGGGAATGTTATTGCTGTGGTATCTTGTTTCTGTTTGCAAACTGTTTTTTTTATTTTAGGGGGGGAGGGATGATCGGGGGTTATATGGTGTGATGACTGTGAGTCAGGAGTCACATTAATGTCAGGTATACTGGGGAAAGTCATTGCCTTTTCAAGTAAATGACAAGAGGAATAGTTTCCAAATTTTGCACTTAAAGGGAAAAGGCATTTAAACATTAAACAATGATTGCTGAGAGAGAGCTTCCTAACAAGTTTTCCCTAGGTATTTCTATTTACTTGTGAACAAAACAAGTGAAAATCCCCATGCCATTTCAAGTAATATGTCTCAAAAGCTGTCATGCTATCAGTGTAAAATGCAGTTTAACTCCTAAGAGATATGGGTTTTTTCTTAAGAAAAACAACACAACACAAAACAAGAAAGACCCAAACACAAAAACCCCACCATCATCACCAACAAGAACCCTCAACCTAAATAAACAGTAAAACCCTAAACCAACAACAAAGCCCTCACATGCTTAATCGTGCCTGTTACTGAGTTGAAGTGATGGGCCTGCTTACCCGGAGAAGCCGGAGTTGAGATTCAGATATGACCCAGAGGACTGGCAGGCACAGGTTTCCAATGTTCTGGGCTGGCATTATTAAAGTCTTTAGTTGTGAAAAGAGGAGATGGCCAGATGGCTATTAACTTGTTTTGGATTTTGAGGGATCAGAGGTATTTTCACCACTCTTGTTTTTTTTTTACTTTGTCAATTCTGATTGCAATGAAAGATGTGGCTATGACTTTCTTAGTATGTTGTGGAAAAAAGGACAAGTGCAACATACCTGCTGGCAGACGTGCTTATCTCAGGTGTTTTCTTTCACTGTTTTATTTAAGCTGAAAAATCTGTCTTCATAACATATTCAGTCTTTGCTGTCTTGACAGCCCAGATTCCAAATCTAATCTTTCTCCTGGCAGTGTGTGATGCAATCTAAGCGTGGGAGAGCCACGTCTGATCTGCAGAGTTCTGTGAAGGGCGCTCACTCTATTTATAAAGAGATATGGCCCTCGGAGACTACAGGTCCCGGCAAGCAGTGCTCCATTTTGATCTGATAAGAAAGATCAAATCTAGATGCACACTGCATGTTAGGACATGCACACCTCAGCATTCAAGATAAAGGTGGCTGCAGATTGCTCCAACCAAGCAAAATAGGTGCCACTGTACCAACAGGCTGTATTTTTTTTTTGTTTGCTTGTTTTTTTTCCCTTTCCCCCTCAGTTTTAGGAATTGTGGGTTTGTTTCCTTTCTAGTGTTGCAATGGGATTCTGTTAGAAAACATGATAGCTCATAATTTTGAATAACTCTGATTTTGTTTGTTTGGTTCTCCCAAATGCTACTTACACCTCCTCTAAAATGGCTACCGTCATATTCTCTGCAGGAATGGGAAAAAGTTTCAGAAGTGGCTGACTGCTCCAAAAAAGGGTGTTGTTGCAATGCTTCTAGCCCAGTGCTAACTTGCTAAAGAGACCTGGTTTTCAGACAAGCCTTGGCTAAGCAGTCTGAAAGTCAAAGTGGTTTATCTGATAAGAATTTTTTTAAGTTTGTCCAAAATGGTGAGACACTTGACTCTACTTTGACATGAACAGTTAAGGGAGGAACTCTGACACACCTTTGAATATGAGCAGTTTAAGACACCTGCTCTGAAATGCCTTCAGATTAACAGTGCAAAAGCTGACTCTGCTTGGATGCAGTTCAGGATGGGAGCAACCCTTTACTCCCAGTCTTAGGCTATGATACATAACAAAATGGTTTGCATGTAGCTTACTTCTCCATAACAAAACCTTTCTGAGTCCTGGTCTTCATCTGGGTTTACATCTGAACAAGTGAAGGCATTACGAGGAATTCCTTGGGAGTTGCACTGCATTTCAGAGGTTTCTTAGGGAGTGTGATAATCCTAGATAACTCTGCTGAGATTGTAGTGTTTCTGGTAGCTGTTGTAGAATACTAAGATGTCAGGTGTCCTGAATGATCTCTCGTCTTTATTTCTTGCTTTGTAGTCTTGCTAAAAGAAAGTTCAGTAGAGCAAAGAGCTTTTATTCATATTCAGGTCAATATCACTTACCACAAGAATAGCTGGGGTTTGTCAAGAGACTCCTTTGGCCCTGGATTCAATCTCAGTCTGTGGACAATAATGGATTTGTAGGTAAAGAGTAGAAATTACATTGTGTGAGTAAAGAGCTTCATGCTGGAGTACTTTCCTGCTTCGTAGCTCAGGATTCCAAAGATATCAGTTGCTGCTAGATCGTGGTTCACTTCAGTTCCTGCTGTGTATCCTATATATGCATTTTTGCACATTTGACATTAAAAAACTCCAAACAACCAAATGTTACAACTAGAATGTTGTTCTTTGTGTAGCTGTATAGTATGGGCACTACATGAAATACTGCATGAAGGCAAATCAGATTTTGTTATTCCTTCCTGCTTCATGTTTTGAAACTTGAAGATAATTCCCAGGGCTGCAGTTTGGTCAGGTATTAGCTCTATTTATAATTCTTGTTGAACCCTGAGATCTGGCTTTTATCTCAATCTGATAAATAATGGAACCTTTGGCTATTAGAGTGAGGATAAATACATAAATAAAGAAGACCAGTTAATGAATAAGTACCTGGTCAACAGAGATGACAGTGAATAAAGATATCTGTGAAATCCTCAGCATCATAAAAGTAAGCACATTCAGCATGATTCAATGTCTGAAGAATCTCCACTGATTCCAGAGAGGTGCCTTTTTAGTCAACATAATACAAATTCTTATCTATGTATCCTCATTTTTTTTTCCTTTTAAAGCACAGCTATGCTATTTGACTTGACTCCCTTCTGCAGTACTGTTTTCTGTAGAAACAGCTTCATGGAGAGGAGTGGCACCATGGTGTACTAGAAATAACCTATTGGGTAAAGACAAGATAAAAAGATTGATCCAGTGCTTTTAAGGGAATAGCCAGCTATCAAAGCAGGAGTTTCTCTAGAGGAATGCTATAATAAGGATAGTATGATACAGACTTTGAAAAGTCTTAACCAATCCTCTGATCTTATTAGAGGGTATACTTTTGCTTCCACTGCCAGGCATAGCATTTGGTTGATTTTAACTAGAACAAGTTTTAATGAGTTTATAGCTGCAAGTAAACCTATCAAACTGCTATACTGACAAATCTATCATGGGATATCTATCCAAGTCCTATTTTATTCTGACTTTTTTGGCAGACATGAGTCTTTTCCCCTAAGGCACCTCTAGTATGCTGTCTTTTCTACTCCTGGATATTCTCTTGATCTCTCTGGCTGCACCTCAAATATGTCTGCATCTTAGGACCTGGTTATCCTACTGTTGTCCCCTGGTACAATTACAGCATGATTAAAATATGCAGTATGGCTGGGACCTTGATCATGTTCTAACAAGACTATAACCTTAGACATATAGCCTAGTTAGAGCATTGTAACGATGTCATGGAACAACAGTGCTTGTCTTTGTAGCATGGGGTGGGGCTTTAAATGCTTTTCCTTGGCATATTTCTAGTCACACCACATGCTATTGTTGCCTTTCAAATGTTGTTATCCCAAGTGCTTAGATCAGCCCAGGGATGAACTTAGAAACAATCCTACACAGCCTATCCAGAATTTTGCTGTTGTTTGTAGCTCAAAAGAAATAGTACTATGCACTTTTTGGTTTGTTTGTTTCCACTTATTTTCAAAACACTAAATACTTGTGGAGTTACAAACTCTATTCCATATACTTATTTATTACATTTTTATATTTAATTCTGGGACCTGGTGCTCACAGGCAAATCTCTAGTGATTTTCAAGAAAGACCTCTTCCTTAAGGACAGTTAGTCCACTAACAAAACACTTAAAAATTCTTACTTTATTCACTTTTGGCTCCTTCCTGGGAATTATCTAATACTATCTACCATCAGAGATGTTCCTGGAACACACAGATCACTGGTTTGTGTCTGTTTTATGTGTCATGCTTAAGTTATGCCCCCTGAGACCACTTTTTAAGCTATTCCAACGACTGAAGCATCAAAAAAACCCTCCACAACTAAAACACAAAACCACACATGAAATACAAAAATCTTGGCCTTTCTATGTTCCTCTGTTACCAGATCTCGTTCTGAGCCTGTGGCACACAGCACAGAAGGAAAAGTGTTGTTTTCATTAAGTCCTTTCACTTCAGCATCCTTTTTGCATATCCTTGTTCAGCTCTGGAAGAATATGAGATAGCATAAAGAGAATGGCCTCCAGAATGAGCTGTCCCATCACCTTTCTGGGGATGGAGGTGAGGCTGACTGGCCTGTAATTTCCTGGGTCAAAACAGGTAACTCTGTTCTACAAGAAAGAAGTTTGTGAGGTCCAAAGCGGAAGTGCAGCATCTGTGGGAGATAAGAGCAAGTCTAATTTTTGTAGGTTGAAATGTGGGCTTACATCCTTATCCCACACTGAGAGCTCTTCTGCATAGTAAAATAGTAGGTTGTAGCTTTGTCTACAAGAATCTTTGTCCATCCCGACACATCTGGTGACAACTGAATTATGCTCATTTATGAATTCATGAAGGGATTTCTAGGGCTGTGCTCAAAGACAGCAATTGAGATTTAATTCTTGGGCAGCACATGTAAAGCTCCTTGTTTACTCTCTTAATGTGCATGGGCACCAGTTAAGTTATAATCTAATTGAGAATTCATGCTGTATTCCAGGAAGTGGCTTTTTGCTTCAGCGATTTTGTTTTTCTTTAAGGTGTTGACCAGTACTTTGGATTTTAAAACTATGTATTCTAAAGAAGGCATAGAAACATAATTTGAATGCAAACTCTATTAAGTGTTCACATCCTGTATCCTAGCAGGAATTTCACCAAACAGGGGAGGTATTCATGGAACCAGGAGCAAAGCAATGTCAAGTTGAGAAGGAAATTACTATGGAAGTGAGTTTTAAAAGCCTGAGGCAGACGCAGGGAGAGAAATTGTACTGGGAATTTCCCCCCCACTCTCTAGCTTATATGGTCTTTCCATTACTTCAGCAGCAGCATATAAGAAGTCCTTGGCTTGGAATAGTCTCTGAATTTCAACAGTTTTGTGTTATTGCTGTGGGTTGTCTTCTCTGTGAAGAGATACTGAACCCAGCATCAACTAGGTTGGGGCATTTTCTTGGCCTTACTTGAGGCAGACCAGAGGTCTTTTCAGCCCAGCATTTTATCTCTGTGGTCAGTAATGGATTCTTAGGGAAAAATGAGAAAAACATGTTAATTGTTTTCCTACTACATCCTTCCAGTACTTGGCAAGGAACAACTGAGCAGATCTGTAGATTTAATGTTCCCTGATTTGAGTGTTTGTTTGTTTGTCTGTTTTCATGTGCGTAGGTTGAAAAGCTTAACAAAAACTGGTTTAGACACTGAACTGGGGAAGATGATATAAAGCAAGGTTCTAGTTGGAGGCTGTCTCCAAACAAAATACTATATCTGAATAGTCTGGAAGTCCATAATTTTGTTATATACCCAAGCTTTCTGGCTATCTGCTATAGATTTCAGACAAAATTTGTATGTCAGCCTGGGGAATGCAGATTTGTTCAAACAGCAGTCTTCTGTCTTACTGTGTCTTCATTTGGTAAGTCTGGAGAGCAAGGAAATGAGAGCTTATGAGCTGGAGAAGTCCCAAATTTGTGTCCATTTCCTGTATTACATGCAGTAAAATGATTAATTTACCAGGCTCAGTTGTGCAGTGCTATCACTTTGTATATTGTTATCAAGAGTAATCTGAGGTCTGAGACCTGTCTGCAGGTATCTGTTCACAAATTTGAATGGAAGTTAGTTTCAACTCCAAACCCTGTGGGTCCTGCTATCTGAACAGAGTGTTTACTTTGTTTTCCCTCTACTCAGCCAGGAAGGAACGTGTGCATGCATGTTCGTTTTCCTCTTCTAAAGTCCCATCATAATTCAATAGATTGTTTTTTCTTTTTCAACACCCTTTCCTAATAACATCAAAAACATCTGCATCATTCTTAAGTGAAATAAGAATGATTTTAATAGAGATAATTTAAATTATTTTAAAAATTGAACTATAAATGCATCTGATCTGCATATTGGAGCCTGTTATACCAGGATCCCAGGTTTAGGGAGATTCTTAAGAGGTACCTCTTGGAGAACAGCCTGGGCAAATCTGTTGGTCTATCTGGTTATCAAATTTGTTCAGAAGATGGAGATATGGATGCCAAGGTGTTCCTTTGTGACCCTGCTGCAGCAATAATATGTGTGGGAGGACTTCAGTGTCAGTGTCTGTCCCATCTCCCTGCTGCTGAGTTAACAGGGTCTAATCAATAACTCAGAAGGTGCTTATGAAGATGCCTATGGGGTAAGGAGCTAAAACAGTAAGAATTCAAAAGAATGATGACTGAGGTCAATTGTCCTTTTAGTCTGTTCTGATTTTCACCACCCACCTCCTCTGCTTCTGGCCCTCATCCCAAACTCTGCCTCTGTGAAGTGTGTTGCCAGTCACCTGAACAAGTCACAGTGCTATGCCATGTAAGAACTGAAAATGAGTTGATGAGGTCTTAGTGCCTTATCTCAAGTACTGTGCAATGTATCATACTTGTCCCCTGATTAGGGTGAGGGTCTCTCACCTCACTCCTGTGGCTCATGAGGGATTAACATGAGAAGACCTGTTACTATTCATGGTCGGGAATGATCTTGGTTCCCTAGATCCCAGTGAGCAGGTGGGTAAAGAACTGCAAGGACATAATTGGAAAATCAAATCTCTCCTAGAAGAGATATAAAGGAACTGTAGGAATAATAGCTCTAAACAGTAGTTACCTCCTAAACCTGGAAATTCTTGAAAACTATAATCTTGTTTGCCAGTTAGTCATCTTCTAGTTTTGTGTAGATTCATGGAATGTATTTTATTGGCAGTTCTCAAAACAGGACACTCTCTACTTGCCCAAGTGTTTCACTGTGTGTAGGAGGCATGCTGAAGCTTGTCCATTTTCCTTTGCACTATAGCCTAGTGCTACATTTAATTATTCTTTTCCTACATCTCTGTGTGTATTTATCCTCATCATTCAATTATTTCTTCTAGCAAGAGCCATTTTAAACACCATCTTGATACCATGCAGTAGGAAACTTGCACTGACACTACTGGTGTTCATTGCTCTTGAGCCTGTCCAGCCCTGAAAGCTCTTGTAAAATGTGCAAGACTTGACTTCAAGGTATTGGCTGCTCTCACATCAAGCTGGATTCAGGCAGCATGTCAGGCCTTTTGGCAAGAAATGTGCCTTCATGTGAGAATATTTGGAAGTCTAAACTTACATTAAAAAAAAGATAAAACTCCAAAGACTCATCAAAACTCCTTCTGCAAACTCTTGTCTTGCACAATTCCACAACCAGTTACAGCTACTGAGGCACTGCAGGAAGGCCTATACGAATGAAGCTGTGAAGAGGCTGTGGGAGAGATGGTTGAATGAGAACACCATAGCTTGTGGTATCCAAATAAATGCAAGAGCTACTTACTTGAGAGGCAGTGGAGATGTGCTAGCCAGCAGGACCAGCCTTTCTAGCCCCTTTGTTGTTTGTTTTTTGTTTGTTTTGCTTTGGTGAAAACCCAATTCTATGTCCTTTTCAAATGATACATGAGAAAACTCCTGTTCAGTTCTCAGGCTATCTCAGGGAGTCTTGCAGCAGATTTGAAATATATAGAACTAAGTTAACTGACCCATTTAAAAATAAAAAGTAGTAAAAAAGAAGAGCCTTTCCACATTTTCTGTGTCTATGGTCATAATACCTGAATAGCTTGGCTTTTTTGTTGTTGTTGTTGGTTTGGTTTTTTTGAGCCAAATATTCAAATCTAAGAATTTTATTCTACAGTACAAATTTCCCCATGCTCTGGTGCTCAAAAAGGCTTTCAATTCTCCTGTATCTGCCCAGAATCAGCAAATGTGATACCCAACTTTAGTGATTTGCTTTTTGCACAGATGGAGACTATTAGTGCTCTGCAAAGATGCAGAGATTGTCACTAGACCTGAGAGACAAGAGCAGCTATCTTCCTTGGAGACCACAAGCCTGCAGACATTAAGTTGTTGCCCTTGCTGCTGAATGAGAACCCTAATGCAGATCTCCCTCCTGGCTCTAAACCCAGAGAACTGAGTTCAGATTTCCTGCTCTCTGTAACTTTTAAAATTTGCGTATAGCAGGCTATTTGCATCCTGATCAGAATGTGTCATTTTAGGAAAATGAGTCTTTTTTTACACGAGAAAGCTTGCAGCTTCTTCCCTATAACAGCCTGTTGTTATTGTCTGGGGACAGCAGGAGGGGTTAATCGTGGCCCCATTTCCTGAGGTCTCCTGCCGTCGTGATTTGTGAATGCCTGAGAATACCCCCGCTGAATTCTAATTGTTTGTGGCAGTCAGCACATGATTTCAAGTGTTTGGTCACAGCAGTGTTCGTTTTCTGCTCGTTTAATCTTTGATGGATGTTGCGCCTGGCTTCACTGATGTGGTTCTCGACACAGTAGGTAGTGATTTCCTAGAAGACGTTTTGTCTCGACTATAGAGGTGTGGAGTCCCTATACGATGGCCATATTTATTAATTACATCCCAAGGTTTCTGAAGAGAAAGCTCTGCTGTAGACCATTAGAACATAATCTATTCCAAAATGTCAGATGCAGTTAAGCAAGAGCTATCTGGATTGCATTGAGGCTTTCCTCATTAGTTCAGTCTGATTAGAAGACTGATTAAAAGCTTTCTCTTTGTAAAGGTTCACTCTTTATATCTGCAGGTATCATTACTATGTAAGATGTGATAGAGACTGCTTGAGGTTCATGGAAATGCTGGAACTGCAAAGCAGGGCATGTGTGCAGTCATTCATGCCCATAGAATGCACATGCATGTTTCTAAAAATGCCCTTCATTAGTAACATGAAAAATGTTCATTCCTGAACATGAATGGGGTTGAATTTTGCTGCACTTTTAAAACCATTTAGCTGGCATAATTAGCATGCACTTGTATTAATAGGTCAAATTTTCATATTTTATGTAAAGCTGCAGAATTATGATTTTTACAGTAATTTGAGGATTGCTGGGATACAAGGTATTTTGAGTGGAATACTTGGTCATTATGACTAGCCAAATTCCCTCCTATGATTTAAGCATTACTCTTGCTGTTCACTTTAAGCTACATGATTGTGATAGTGTTGAAATAGTCTAGGCTTCTCTAAATGTTTTACCTACAAAGAGCATTAAGTTTTGGCATATACTTTTAAATTGCAGTGAAGATTGCAAGCCAGAAAATGAAGACAGCTTTAAGAAGTGGTGTGGAAGTCAGTGTTTCCATCTGGTCAGGTGAATAACTAAATATTGCTGCTGGTTGATGGCTTGGATATGTATGTTTGTATGTGAAAGAGAAAATATAATCTTAAGTGATCATTTTGGTACAGTTACCACTGAATACACAGTTTATTTCATTATTGACAAACTTTAGTATGAAGGCTGTGCTCTGGATGGCAGTAAGCATTAATATACTGCTTCTGAAGTTAGCTTGCAGGTCTTGAAGGAGTCTTGACACCTTATGTGCCAAAGTCAATATCAATCATGTTCAACAACTTAAAAAAAAATCTCATTCAATTACCATGCAGGGTGTACCTTGTCTTATAGCTGATAGGCTAGAAGTCTTGATTTTGCTTTTTTGTAAGTGGTCCTTGCATAAGAAATTGAGGCTGCCCTTTGGGGTCATGGATTTTACGAATTCTGGAAAGCCTTTTTTGAGGCAGGATTTCCAGGCCTACTGACGATGGTAGCAGGGCTTCTTCTAGTGAGCTGTCACAGCAACTCTGTGTCATAGGATTAAGACAAAACCAGATCCATTGTCTGCTGACTAATTTCTATGTAGCTTTTGCCAGATTTATCACAGACTTATTGTTTGATGTCAGATCTCCTGCACAGTTGTTTGTCAAAGGCACTCTGTTTCAGTGTTGGGGACCATTTAATTCAAGCCAAGTTTTCTGAATCCCAGCCTAGTGCTTTTATGCCTTGCTCTGTGTGACTTTCTGAATATCAGGTCTGGCAGTCTCTGTCTAGTGGTAGGTATGCGACAACTGGATACTGCAGAGCTTCTGCTACTGGCAGATTCTGCAAGGCAGTATCTCTAGTTTTAATTCCATGCCCTCTCAGATGCTCAGCATGTGTTTCCAAAACATATTTGGCAAGTGTCAGTCCATGCCTCATTTAAATCTTTAAACCAATCTACTGCAACATTGACCCTATCAGATCTCTGTGAAGCAGATTCTTGGCTCTATGGATCTACACTGCTGATTTCCCAAGGGAATTCAGTGTTTAGAAATCCCAAAGTGCTGTAAAGTCAGAATAGGAGCTCCCTAATCTCCTCAAAAGAATAAGAGATTTAGTTAGAGACTTCAAGACATATCTGAAATCTTCGGTTGCCCTAACTCACTTGGAACTGCCACAGAGCAGCAAAGTTAGTTGTGCTGGCCATGATTCAGTTCTTTAATTCCAGGATCAAGGAACTGCTAAGGTGCATGACTCTTTATGTCACATGAGAAACTGTGTGCAACTTGTCATCAGGCCTACTGCAGTACTTATAAAATCTCTGTTAACCCGTATCAGTGCCCTCACTATGGTCGGTACATAGTCCATAATGTAGAGTACAAATGAAGAGAAAAGATTTTGTTTTTTCATTATCTCCTGTAGCCACTGTCAAATCTTTGGATTTCTGACATTTAGCCTAGAGAGGAAGTCACTGGAAAGCAAAATGAACAAGTATGAGGAAATGGCTGGGAGAAAAACTAACCTGTGATTGGTCTTTAAACTGTTTAGTTATCTCTGGCATGTCTTCCAAGGTAAAAATAAGCAATATTTAAGCATTTGTCAGACTATGAAAGTATATAATGCTCAATGAGGGTACTTACTGTCTGATACTCACTAATATCCTATGTTACTGGGAAAGTGGCACAGCATGGTCTTACTTAATTTGAGAATTCACTGTCATAGACATGTATGAACATACCATTGGGTGTATATATAGCACAGATCAAGATGTAGGATATTGGGAAAGAAATAATTCTTGCCACAACTTTGGGATGAATTCATTAGATCACTGATGCTGGAGCCAAGAATGAGTTAAACAAAGTCTTCTCAGACAAACGTCAGCAGCAACTCTACAATATCTTACATCATCAGAGATTGCTGGATAAGCCTAACTCTCCCAAAAAGCCTTGTTGTGCTTTTTTACCTTTTATCTTTTAAGTAGAGTTGCTGCGCTGCAGGAAAAAAAAAAGATCATGTCATTGGCATGGATGTAGCTTATTAATTTAATGGCAATGAGCTGTGCAGAACACGAAATGGCATTAGGTAGTTGTTTTGAATATTATAATGTATCTTTCGAAATGTGGGAGCCAGTGTGATTAGTATCATGCGGGGTGGTTCACACTTCCCTTTCCAGTCCAAGCAAAGAAAACACCCTTGGCTTGTTAGCATGTAAACTTGGCCCACTGGAGTAGAAGTAGAGAAGATTTGTTCCTTGTCAGCATCTATAGATGTGAAATCTACACATGACCTGACTCTGCTGATGACAAGGCAAAATTCCATCAGACTCTGAGTGCCAGAATCTAGCTCCATGTGGGCTTCAAAGAAAGCAATTATTTGTATGGCAATGTGTTTGAGAAATAGCTCACCCTTTGTGGAGGCACAGAGACCATGTTGGCACCATTTAAAGCCTCAGAACAGGTACAAATTTAACCATGATGAATGAATTACAGCTGATAACTTTTGAAGGAAAGAGTGGAATATTATAGGGAAGGTGATGCTCAATAATATGTTTAGCTACTGGGTTAATTTTACTGGCAACTTGTTAACATCAATGAATAGCAGTAGGTTTTTTGGGGTTCCATGGAGTCTGTGTAGTTTGTATCTAGAGGAAGGGTAGTCTGATGGTTCTTGCCTGCTTTCCTTCATATGCCAAGACAGCTCTTGTTAAGTCTTGGATGGTGTGCAATTCCATCTGTAGTTTTCTTTTACATCCTTGGGTCCCTGCAAGCCCATTATTCTATTGTCCTTTTTCCTCAGAGTACAGATCCAGCACACCCATTCTTGTACTGTAGGTTCTTGGGAAAGCCAGACCCAAGCAGTCCTTTGTGATTACTTTGCATTTGAAGCCTTGTTAAAATGGGAGTAACTTTCAGGAGAATTCAAGTTAAAATAATTCTGAACCCACAAATAAAATAAAAGTAGGGTAGACTTTGGAGAAGAAAAACCAAAACAAAAATTTTTGTCAGTATGGAGTTTGTCAATTTATAGCTTACTGATTATACATGCTTTCACCACTGGGGCTTTGTCATCTGTATCTAACAATTATTGTACTGCACAGCTAGGACCTGAGCTGTGGTGTTTTCCGATAGACCACCTGCAGCAGGAAGTATTGAAAAGTCTAGGTTCAGGCTGTGAATTATTCATCAAGATTTTGCTCACTTTGGACAACACGACACATGACTTCAGCAGGGACTTCAAGTGGCTTCTTCTCGACTGCAACAGAGTCTTATGGATTAGGTCCAGACAAGTCTGCCTCTAGGCAAAGCTACGATAAACTCTTGCTTGGGGCAGTGACTGTGAGCTTGCAGCATATATTGCTTAAAAACAGAGCCATGTAAAGCCATGGTGCTGCTGCCGCTGCCACCACCAGGGTGGAGTATCATTTTAGAGCGGCAGTTGTGATTTTTATTCCTTCTTTTATCCTAGTGACAGCAGGAGCAGCAAGCCTACATTCTGCCTTTTGCAGCTGCATCTTCCCTTCCTGCAGCCACAGCAGCCCTTCAGCCCTGGGTGCAGTCTGTTTGCCTGTAGTGCTGAGTAGCAGGTAGAATAGTTCTAGACTGAGGCTTTTTCATTAACAGATTTACAACTACCTGAAGGGTGGTTGTGGCCAGGAGGAGGTTGCTCTCTTCTCTCAGGTGGCCAGCACCAGAAGGAGAGGACACAGCCTCAAGCTACGCCAGGGGAAATTTAGGCTTGAGGTGAGGAGAAAGTTCTTCACTGAGAGAGTCATTGGACATTGGAATGGGCTGCCTGGGGAGGTGGTGGAGTCGCCATCCCTGGAGCTGTTCAAGGCAGGATTGGACGTGGCACTTGGTGCCATGGTCTAGCCTTGAGCTCTGTGGTAAAGGGTTGGACTTGATGATCTACGAGGTCTCTTCCAACCTTGGTGATACTGTGATACAAATAACTACTATTTTGGGGTGCTTTAGGGATGCTCCACAGTCTTTATGTGGTGTCCAGTGTGTCTAGTTGGCTATGGAATAGAAACAAATGTGCTTTTCTTAGATACAGTAAAGAAGTCTCTTAGGTGCCATAACTATAAAAAGTACTGCAGGAACAGTACTGAACACATAAAATACAAGTGTTCTGCATACAAGCAGTGCTAGACATAGGATATTGCTGTTCTGAGAAATATGACAAAGGTACTTGTTGATAATGCTGTGCTAGAGCTATATTCATGTCCATATTAAATGCAGTCTGTATCACACCAGTTCCTCGAGGCCACAGGTCACAGACTGGAGTACTTGTGTGGACATGCTTCATCTCACTCCAGACCACTACTGCTGTGAAATAGTTGGGTTTTTTTTCTTAATTTGGGAATTAATGGATTCTAAATGTAATAGTAGAAGGATCAAATGTCTTTGGAATAAAAAATGCAATCTTAGCTTGTTACCTGTTTCAGTTTAAAATGTTTTTCCCTTTGCCTTTTGATTTTGTATGATTGAGCTTTTTAGAAAGGGGGTATACTGTGAAGAAAAATATGGCCCTGGCCTCAGGTGGGACTATACTATAGAGACAGTAACCATGTTACTGTAGCATTCTAACTGGTACACAGGACTTTGATGCTGTATCCTCTCTAAACAGACAAATCTGACTCCTACCTGAAGAATTTTTTCTGTTCCTCACATGAGCTCTTAAGTCAGCAGCAGCAGAGAGGAGATTAAATACGCAAGGAAGAGGGATTTTCTGTAAAATAATATGGAGACTTAATATATAACAAAAGACATGCATCTCAAACAGATTATGCTATCTCGTCTGAGAGAGTCCATTTTGGCCTGAAATGCATCCCCACATGCCTTGAATGAAGTGAGTGAGAAGGGGTCTGATATAAATCTGTTGTCCTAGGCCACTGGGAGAAAACTGTAACACAAGCATACAATGTTTCTCTAGGCAAACTTTCTGGTTTCTTGAATGCAACTCATAAAACAGGAGTTTTCGTATTATTCTTGTAGTCAGGGTGTTCACATACATTCTTTGATGTGATGTCAGGGTTCAGGCTTGCAATGACTAAAACCTACGTTTTAGAGTAACTGTTCTGATAGCAGTGCTTAAGAGATCGAACAGTCTTGATTCCTGTGCAAGGCACCACCTCAAGGCAGGATAAACATGCCCCTCAGACTCTGCCATGCTGAAGCTGAAAGGGAAATCTGGGGTAAATTTTTTTATCTCAATCTTACTGAATTTTTTTTTCCCAGTTTTTCTGTGTAACTGAACCAAAATATAATTCTTCCATAAATTATTTGAAAATTCACTGGGAGTGTTTCTCCTGTGAACTCACAGGAAAAAAAATGTCTTTGACTGTGGCTCTAATGTATTCACTTTTCATTGCAGCACTGCAGTGCATCATATAAATGAGTCTATTCTTTTAGGCAGCTGTAAAATTCTCATGGACTGTGCTATACAAGCGATTATTTCAAATTAGTGTAACAGATTTAGACAAAAAATAAAACCTCTATATACAAAACTAGCAGCTTTACCTGTTCATCACAGAAAATAATGATTTTCCCTTTGGAAATCTCTTCTTTTATGAGTGTTTCAGCTTCTCAAACTGAAGGTTCTTCAGTTTTATCTACAGTAAACATGTATATCTCTTATTATATTGTGCCATTGGTTGTTATGGCATTTTGATATTTATTTCAGAGAACACACTGTAAAATACTTTCTCATTAAAATAATTATTTCAACATTATTTAACACTCTGAAATGGAAAATACTTCATCTCTGAGAGCTACTATGGAGATTTTTTTCTAGCAGCAACTTGCCTATGGTTCATAATGTACTTCTAGTTTGTCCTGGTCTTTTTTCACCACCTGCTCAATGCCACTACTTAGAAGGGAGAGATTAGGCACTGAGCCCCAGAAACATGAGCAACCTCATGTCTTGCCCCTAGACAAGGCAAGGTTGGATGTGGCACTTGGTGCCATGGTCTAGCCTTGGGCACTGTGGTAAAGGGTTGGACTTGATGATCTGTGAGGTCTCTTCCAACCTTGGTGATACTGTGATAGAATAACAAACTTACTATCAGACTCTTTGTTCAGAAATGCAGTAACTCTTAAGTTTGTGCCTTGGTAACATGCAACTCTGAGCAGCAGAAAAAGCCAGGCTGGTGTCCTGGCTTTTTGAAAACATGAGGAAAGCTTCATACAGTTGATTACCTTCCCTTCCCCTTCCCCCCACTCTGAGTGTCCTGTGCACTTGTTCTCTTAGCTCTTGTTGCTTTGCAACATCTTGGGATATGTGAACCACCATCACCACTGCTACTCTCCTCATTGTGAGCAGGGGTTGTTTCGCTGTTGCTATGGTGTCAGACAGAAATTAGCATCCTTGCAACAGCTAGGGAGAGTTCAAGTAAGCACAGAAATATCAAGGGACAGGTTCAGATTTAAAGGATGGACTGCTCTGCAGTAAATACCCCAAGGTGCTAGAATAACATTCTTCCCAAGCTGTTTTATTGTGTTTTCTTTACGACACTTTCCAAATTCCATTATTAACTGAAAAATTATTTTTGCTGGAAAAGATCCATTTTTGGAGATTGTTTTGTAGAACACTTATCCTTTATGGGTTTGTGTAGATCTTTAGCCTGAATGACTTTTTCTCTGGTTCCTCACCTGCTTTCTTACAGAAGCTTAACGTAGGAACATTTCACCCTTCCCATGTAACTTCAGAGAAAGGTACAAATCTTGGCCACTTAGCTGTGTTCCCGACTTCTGTCGTGGAGTTACTATTCTTTAGCCCTAAAACCAGAACTGAGATGGCAGAATATATTTAAATATTTGCTTGCTTCAGTGTTCAAGTGTGCAATTCTTTACCCTTGTCATACTTCATTCAAAGGTGCGGGTTTCTCTTTCTTGAAATTTTATAACTCAGCTATTCAACATGCTTTGAGAATTTTTAGTAGGAACAAGAGGAGGGGGGAGCTGTGTTTCAGCACAAGCCTGCTCCGCTTTCAGAAACAGGCTGTGAACACACTGTGAGCACTTCTGTCTGGCCATGAAACCAGGATAGTCTGTCAACTGCGCTTCAGCACCGTCTTGTGAAAGTGCCCCCTGCTGCCACATACAAAGACTTACAGAATATTACAACACTTCGATTTTTATTTTATGCAATGTCTTTCACTGTACATGTGCTAAAATTGCTTTATAAACAGCAATAGAAAATGTACAAAACAACTACGTCTTCAGAGGGGCTGCTTTTTTCCGTTGGCAAAAATGACATTTTCCATGAGAGAACAGCAATAGAAAAGAGCCTGTACTGTCAGCACCATTCTAAATTCTTTCCAGCTTAGAATAATTTTCTTCCAAGCATGATTTTTCTTCATGACTTAATAATGAATCAAACCAAATATAAACAAAGTTAAGAATAGATGAGAATATCAATCTAAATTTACTTCCAAAGCCTGTCATTGATTTTCTGCTTTGCATTTCTTTAGCAATTTTTCTTCAACACTTAGTTTTTAAGCAGTGCTTAATTACATTACATTAATGTTTTGGTAAGGGGCTGTATTGTCAGTTACTTTTTATGGTTGTCAGTTTTATTGGTGAGCACTGTTAGTTTATATCTTAGAAGGATATATACTTTACAACTGAAAATCCCTCACTCTTGAAGATGTTTTAAATGCAGTTGAAGTAAATTCATCATACTGTGTTCTTGAAATAAACTCTCCAAATATGTAGGTATGGAACAGCTGTGGAAAATGTGCATTTTCAGTGAGTATCAGAGCATATTTCATTGAGATAGTGATTATAATGAGGTTTGGTTGGGAAAAAATAGGAAGTAAAAGTAGAACCAGATGCTGATCTGTATGTAGGTGGGCTTGAGGGCAAAGGAGGTAAAAAAAAATTGAGTAAGGAAGACAGAGGTAGGGTCTAACAAAAGAAATTGAAAAGCTATTTCCAGTGCCAAGGAACAGAAGAGGATGTGATGGGCCCCAAGGAGGCTGGGCATGGAGGAAAGGAAAAGGAAGGACTGAAGAATAGGTGGATACAAAGATGTAGAGGATGTGGGCTGCAGGGGATGGACTTTTTGCAGATGTTGGGCAGAGAGCTCTGGACTGGACATGGAGCCTGAAAATTAAACAGAGATGCAATGTTAGTGCATAGAATCCAGTTGTTCAGGGTGGCATTCATCTTCCTCATTCCAAGGTCTCATTTCTTTTCTTACTGTCTTCTGTCTCACTAGCTGTGAATCTTCTGCTTGCTATGACAGAGGATATATCAGATCCCTACAGGACTGGTGCTTTTGTCATGGGCCAGGTGTGATCTTTTCACTGAAGCTTGGACCCTTGGTGTGAAGGGAACATACAATTATATAACTGAGAATTATATCTTGATGTGTATGGGGAAGAGACAAATCCATTTTGGAAATGCAGTAACCGCATCTTGTGCTTTGTGTTTCTTGAAGGCTCCAGTTTCTCTAACATAGCAGCACAAGTGTGTGTGTACATGTAAGAAGTATTTGGGGGTGATTTGGTTTTGAGGAGCTGAGCACACATTGTGACAAAAGGACAGCAATAACCAGTTAAATATCACTCTCTAGCATAGTAAATGCAGTACAGTTGCACCTCTTTGTAGTGCAGAGACTGGATTATCAGCCTCTGTAGCAACACCATTTTGCACTGCAGTTGTTTGCTTTTGCAAACTGAGCAGGATCACATCTGCATGGGATCTTTGACAGGGGTTCTCTGAGGTCACTGACATGTCATGCAACCATGTTTGTTCAGTAAGTGACACTTTAATCTGCTGTTCCACAAAGCCAGCACACTAGAACGGCTTCCTTTACCATTGTGCAGTATCTAGCTGTGCATATATATGTTTTAGGCTCAAAATACAAAGTGTAGACACTGACTGCTTTTTATCATTACAGATTTTGTATGGAACTGGTTAAAAAATGGGCTGCTAGTCCTCATAATTTGCCAAAGTTGTATTTAGAAAACTCTGCCTCCAGAAGTCTTTTCCAGTTCATTTATTCACTGCTAGCCTAAGCTGAGCTGCAGTGTTGTTTTTCCCTGTTTTATGAGGGTTACACAAGACCTTCCATAAAGAGATAGTTTGGTCCTGCCAGAGACAGGGGCTCTGTAGTGGGAACAACTGTAGTGAGCCTGGCATGCCTATCTGCAGATCAAACCCTGCAGGAAGTAAGTTATAAGCAGACAGGCAGCCTCTCTTCACAGCAGCACAGTAACTAATGGGGGGGTTAGAGGGCAAAGTCCACAGCAGGCCTGTGGACCCCCAAGTAAATTACTGTAGAATCCAGACAGAGAGAGAGGTGTTCTGTACCAGTGTGTGGTTTATTTTTCCACATTGTAGTCTGCCATATACGTGTGTGTGTCCAGTCCTCAGCTATGGAATAACTGTTAGCTGGGACCCCAAGGGGCTCTGAGAGGATAAACAGTATGCATCACATTGCAGTGAGATTCTGTGCCTGTTGGATGGCCAGCAGACACATGAGCTCCCAGTTCTCCATCATCACCAAGCTGGGCAGGCATTGGCACAGGAGTTGCAGGGAGATTTAAAATCAGCTTTGCACTATACCCACTCTTGCCAATCCCCTAGAGTATATTTTAGGGGCCCAAGGTTTATTGTCCCTTATGTTCAGATTGTTAGGACTCACACTGGGACTTTATGGCCACTTAAGCATTATAATAGTATTGCTATGTCCTTTCCCCGTAGGCCTTCTGCACTGTGGGAGAGGCATAAAAGGCAGTAGTATTCTGGACCCCAGCTCAGAACTCAGTATACAGCTGGCATTACCACAGGATATAAAGAGGCTGAAATGGAGACTGGCAGGAGGAGGTCAATATAATACTGCCAGCAGCACGTTACTTGCTCAAGAGTTACCCACTCTGGGAGATCAAAGTATGCATCCAGTACTGGCTACATGGGAGTGAATGGGCTTTCATTCAGGCTGTAGAGTAGTAATGGCTTTTTGTACTTAGGATCCTGTGCTACATTTCAACTGGAAGCCCAAAGATTAAAATGTTTGGGACTAGTTATTGTCCTGCAAGAACTACCCAGGCTTCCACATGTTACTGCTTCAAAACAGAGCAGGCAGGCTCTCATGTTCAAAAAAAGTTTTGGTTATAGCCTCTTGTTAGTTTAATTTTAGTTCTTATGAATTGACATATGGCAGGCATGATTTTTAATTAGAGCTTTAGCTGCATTTTACTGGTAGGGTTGCAGAGCACTGTGGAATTTACATTAGGAAAAAAATGCTCTGTCGGTAGAGTACAAGGCTGTTTAGTAATCAGAGTGGAAAGTTAACTTTGAAACAAATTGGCAACTGATCAGATAAAATTCAAATCGGTAACATTTGTGTTGGAAACCAGCTCAGATCTGGGAAAAATGGAATCTAAGCTATTCTGTTCCTCTTGCAGAGGAGATGACTGGTGAACACACTGTGCACACCAAACTTTATGCATAACACCCCCTCCAAAAACCAAAATGAATACTTTTATAGGTTTATCTGAGCATCTATCTGATTCTTTTTCACATTAGTGTAAAACTAAGTGTTACTTTGAAGAGAAGTTTCCTTACATACTTTACAAAACAAACAAACCTCCTTTGCCAGTCAAAAACTAAAGGTCAAATGTTCTGCATCAACAGGATGTAATAGAGAGAGATCAGGAGATGTTTTGCTCCTCTGTGTTTATAACAGATTTCCATCTGCCTGGTTCATTGTGTGAACTCTTTCTAGTACTGAAAGAGTTAATGGTGTGTTCAGGCCTCAAGCAGCAAATGCATTTAAAGCTCAGTCCAGCACTCACATGGTTTGTATTCTTGCGCTGCTGGAGTGGTGTGTTCATGGCATCTGGTTCCCTGGCAACAGCTTTCATTGGCTCAATCAAAGCCTTTTCTTCCTAAGAAAGCTCCCACTGTGACACCCTACCACCACCACTAATCACCATCTTAACCGAGTGTTTAAGATGCAGCTGGTATGAAAAATAGCACTTGTTCATGTGAGAAGATTAAGAGGCTACCTTGCATAGTACACCTGCCCTGGAGGGTGCTCTTACTTATTGGTGTTGGGCATACTGTAGGGTGTCTGCTTTCCTAGTGGAAGAGATGAGGCATGAGTACATGAAGAGTCTGCTCAGAAATAATCTTTTGTTAGGCAGAAATCCATAAACCTTTGTGTCTTGTGAATAGTCATTTCCTCTTTGCAGCTGAGATGGCATTTGGGCCCCTGTGCTATTGACAAGGGGCAGAAGTGGGATGTAGGGGGGGTACAATAAAATCCATATTGTTGAAGCTGTCTCCTCTGATGAGGATGCAGGAAGAAGTCTCCAAACGTCAACAGGAGAACAATAAGAGCAAAAAATTCACGTCAAGCCTCCTCAAGGGTTACATATGCTGGGTTTTCTTGCATATTCAGAGTTTACACAGAAGTTGAGAAAGCCTCTAGCAATCATGCTTGCCTGTGTCTGGCAGAATTTTGGGTACACAGTGCTCAGCAAGCTTGGGCATTAGCATGCCCTGCATCATGTTTGCAATGTTAGAAATGTCACTGACTCTGCAGCTGACAGAAATTCATCCCTTATTTTCTTAGTCTTGGAGATTACCTTGGAGGATGCTCTGTAATCATCAGAGATCACTGCACTCCAGAGGAACAATGCAGCTAAAGCAGAGAAAGCAGAGAAGTCAGTGAGGGTAAGCCCAGCTAGAGACTGTGCGTCGCAATCCGTGTGCTGCAGCAGTCACTTATTTACCAGGCAGACAGAGCACACAGGACAGACAACCTCCTCCTTTCCTTATCTCTGTTACGTTGGGCAGGAGAGTGAACGTGGATTTAAGGATGTGGACTGAAGAGCATGTAACATTTTCAGCAGCATGGCTTTAGTCATTAAATACTCTACTAGGGAATATTAGACTATATCTGTTCCTGCTTTTAGGTTTTAAGGTAAACTGCAGTCTCCTGATAGAGCTGATCCCTTGTTTCAAAACAGTAAATGAATGTATTCCTTTGAAGCTAGGGAGAGAGGAGAAGAAAACCTTGTTTTGTGAGACACTATGCTGTATTTGGCACAGAGAGACTAAGGCACTATGTGCATGAGAAAGAAGACAGGGAGCAGAGTCTTGTGGTTAAGCTACTATATTGAGACTTGGAATTTGGGTATAGCTTCCACCTCTGTGTGGCCTTGGGAGGGTCTGAGCATAGGCAAAATAGGCAATTACCAAGAACAGCCAAACCAGAAGTGAAGCTGTGGCAACTCCTTTGGCTGTGGCAGAGCCCAAGGAAGTGCCTTGGTAGCTGTTGCTGGCATTGCTCCCTTAAGTTTGGCCTAAACTGCCACAATGTTTTCAAGGGCAGCCAGAGCAGCAAATGCAACTCTGCAAGGCTCAGTCCTTGGCTCGTATTTCCACCTCTGTCCTAGCCTTTCCCTGTGGCTGAAATGCACTGATGTAACATAATGGTGTAAGAGCAGAGCTGCTGAGATTTGAATCAAAGGAGGACACACCTAAGCCCGTAGTCAGTCTCCCAACACTGGCTAATAAAAATTGCTAGGGAAGAACAGTAAGTGAGGGACTAATCTAGGATGAGTCTTCTCCAGTTTTGCCCACACAGAGAAGAAGCCCAAAGCATATTCTGTCTTGACTTCCAAGTGTCAAATTCGCTCATGACAGGTACTATGTCTGTAAAAAAAACGTGTTTTGAATGCTATATGTTTGATTTGGCAAGCTTGCTTGTGTGAGGGCTGTTTCTTCCTCCCTGGAATGTTTTGGGAAAGTGTATGTGCATGCATGTGTGTAAGGAACTACACTTGTTCTGCTGTGCTGGCAATCTTGACCTTTTGACTGATTTATGATCCTCTAAGCAGGTAGTGAAAATGTGACTTCAGATGGGTAATTGGTAGATATCACTGCTTCAGTGAAAAACAGATTTGCTTTGGTTCAGATATGACTTCAGAAAACTTTTGCACAGTGGTTTACGATATGCTCAGGAATGCAAGAGTTTTAGGAATCACCTGCAGCTGCCCAGGGAGGTGGTGAAGTCACCATCCCTGGAGGTGTTCTAGAAAAGACTGGATGAGGCACTTAGTGCCATGGTCTAGCTGATCGGACAGGGCTGGGTGATCGGTTGGACTGGATGATCTTGGAGGTCTCTTCCAACCTCGTTGATTCTATGATTCTGTAACACACAGAGACAGGGAAGCTCCACTAGAGGGTTTTCACAAGCTTCCACTGGCAACCCAGATGGGTAGCTTAAAATATTTAAACTTGGCAAAGCATAGAAAGAATACCAGCATGCCATCTCAGTCCTCCTCTTTACATAACTGAGAAGATACCTCCATGAAGAAATCTGAGGCCTTTCCTTTCACATAGCAAGACATGCACTCAAAATAAAAGGTTTTTGATTTGTGGTTTGAAAGTATTCAGGCATACAGAACGCACTCTCACTAAATAGAAGATGACTGAAAGGTGGAGATCTTTTTGTTCTGTAATTCATTGTGCAAAATTACTTTTTCACCTGGAGTTGCAATATTATCTCATTTTTCCACCTTTCACAATATTGAAGAGGTATCAAGAAGCCAAGGTAATCTTTACTCAGCCCCTTATAATCATAGTCTGTACAGATGTGTCTCTCTGTGATTGCAGTGTCTAGTGGATAAGCAGCATGACTTTTTTCTTTCAAAAAAAAAAAAAGATCAGAAGATAAGGCTGAGGCACAAACATAACTGCAAACCTTTAGAAAGGATGTAAATGCTGGCCTTCCACACAGGACTGGATTTTGCCCTAAGTCAACCTAAACTAGGGTCATGTACTGTATTGGGCTGGAGTCACGGTAGTAGATTTGTGTCAGAGAATGGGGGTTATGTCTCTGCAACTGCTGCCTAACCTCTAGCAGACATTATGTGGTATGAGTAAAGGCCAGAGGCCTGTTGTAAAAATGATGATTTAGGTGGTTGATTGGGACTCCAGAGACTTCATCACTTTCCCTGCCTCTTTTCTACCTTTCTTGAGAAAGCAATTTAATCTAACTCTCTAGGTATAATATTTCCTCACCTCACACGGACATTCTGTGAATAAATGTGTCAACTAGTACAAAGCATTTGGGGCTCTGGGGCTGAAGAGAAAACAAAAACCAGCATAGAATGGAAAAGTATCATAGTTCACACAGTGTTGCAACAGTTCATAGTAGATGAAGTTCCACATTGAAGAAGATTAAAAATAGCTGCTTATGCAGAGCACTGGCAGTCCTGTGCTGCAGTGAAGCAGGGGCTTTTGCCAAAAAGATGAATGTGAGGGCAGTACCTGGTCAGATTGAAACAGTATGTTACACTGTACAACCCGGGGGCAGAAGGAAGGTTATGTGATGCAACCTTTGCTATGCTGTTTTGTGATATTCGAGAGCTTTACTTTTCAGCCTTTGATTGTTTTGTTTTAAACAAGATAATTTTTAGCATAGAATTGATGATATAGATCTCACAGTGCACCTGGAGCTTTACAGGAAAGTGCACAGATAAGGTCTCTGCCCCTTAGATCTTGCATAGAAATTGGGGCCTTTCCTTCTTTCACAGACCTCACTAGGTTAAGTAATGTGAGGAATTTCTGGGTTTACAGCAGTGACCCATGGTTAATATTGGCTTAGGCATAAACCCACACTATACTTCCATGGAATTTCAAACTGCAGATTCCCACCCCCCCCTTCTTTGCACGTCTTAGTCCTGTACTGCCTTTTACCCAGCAGAAATTTACCCTTTTTACTGACTGTCACCCAAAAAATTAACAATCAGCAGAAACAGGAGTTACCAACCCTGCTTTTAAAGCTGCTAGCATGTGTCTCTGTAGGCTCAATGACTTTTCTACACTGCATCGTGGCAGTGAAGCAGAATCAATTTCCTCCCTTATCGTTGGGCAAAGATTGATGAATTAAATTTAGTTACAGAAGAATATACTTTTTTTAAGGGAAAAAAAATCATTATCTAAAACCTCTTCCCTTTTAGACACTCTTTGGATGCCTGAACTCTTTCAAAACATTTCCTTTCCAGAATATCCAGGCTGCTGGAAAGAAAATGTATTTCAGTCCCACTAGTATTATTTATGAGCCTCGCAGAGGAATACTTAATAAACCTACCAGCATTAGAGAAGAGCTGAGCCTTGCCTCAATGCTCAACGCTGTACAGACAAGCCAGGAGAAGAAATAGGTCTGAAGCAGGCTCAATTGCAGATGGGAGGCTGCAGTGGGGAATGGACTCAATGCCCTCTGGAACTGGAGATCATGCTGGAACTTTTCCACCCAGCATTTTAGGAAACAGCAGGAGTCAGTGCTTTCACACTAGAAATCCATTAAAGAAACCCAAGTTACTTCCATTTGAATAAACAATTATTTCTTTTTCACCCTCACAGAAGCTTGTTACAATGAACTAAAAGCCAGAACTAATTAAATGATCCAATAGCACAAATCATATCAGAAGTGTTTCATCTGGTTTAATTAATTCCTGCCAGAAATCACTGCTATTCTTAGTGTATGCTGGATGATGTTATTATTATTTTTTTAACAGTTTCCATTTATATAATTTTCCATCACTACTGGGATTCTCACTCTCTGCAGATAAAGTGAGAGTGTTTACAGAAGAGCTTACTGCCAGGGAGACTTTTAACCCAAGTATCTTGTAGGTCAAGAAAATGGACATTTACACTACAATCTAAGAGGATTTTTTTAATTACAGGATGAGACAAATAACGTGTATTCTCTTTATTTAACCCTCCTGGTTAAGTCTTGATTTGCTGATGAATAGGCAGTGATTATCACTAGGAGCTCTAGAACTCAACACTGCAGTCTTCACTAGCATTTTGTCCTCTGCATGTGAAATTTGACCGGGTTTACTGCTAGCCAGTTCTGCCATAGGACATTTTTTTGTCAAGACTGCAGGCTGATTTTCTGAGCTGACTGGCTCAATTTTGCAACCAGAGCTTGGGATGGAGGCTTGAGAGAATTCAGGTTTAAGTGTATGTTTTAAGTGTAGGGTCTGCAGTCCTGCTACCTTACCCTTGAATTAGGAGAGTGTTTTCTGAGGAACATGAAGACGCTGTTGTCATCTTGCTGTAGGATAGGTTCTGCATTTTGGCTTTGTAAGTAGTAATGGAAAGTCTCTTCCTTATGACATACTTTTTGGAAGACCTAAACTTCCAAACGTGCCTTTGTTCAGAGACTGGAGTCTGGGTCTGCAAGAGGTTTGGATTTAAAACTTAAGTTTTGTGGCTCTCCTCTTGGTCTCATACTAGTGTAGCACTAGTAGGACTTACTTATGCCCATACAGAGGTGAGAACACCATAAATACAATGTTTAGCTTTGTAGTCTTTGATTTCTGTATTTATTTTGTATTTGAAACTACATTCATTGCTCAGCCAAAACTCCAAAGCAAGGGGTTGTAAGTGATCACAGAACAGGGCCTCACATGCTGCAGATATGCTGTAATTATAGCACAAAGATTTCCCCTTGAGTTGTAGTGACAGGACAGTACCGTGCAAACTGGCTACAGAAATTCTTACCAACAAGAGGACAGAGCCTTGCTCTAGGGACTGCTTTGGATGTAAAGACAAAAAAAAATATAAGAATAGCATTATTTTCCATCTGACTTTCAGGAGGACATTTGACAGGCTTTATAGTTTAAAATAGCACTATTAAAGCAATATAAAAATGTACATATTCAAGACATGTCAGTGAGATGGGACATTGTCACAGAATAATGGGTGCTAGCTACTCAGCATTCAAAGTAGGACAGAAAAAGAGGGAGATGCTAATGTGATTCCCAGTTTCCTAGGGAGCAGACAATGAGAAATAAATAGAGAAGGGGGACAACAACACAGTCGGAGTATTTGAGCAGCATTCTTTGTGGCCATATATCCCAGAGCAGTGTTTGTGCCCTAACAGACAGCAGTATCTCTGCCGTAGTACCCCATGCAAAAAAAAACCAAACCAAACCTTAACTGACATAGCAGAAAAGGTTCCTGTTAGCATCTTATACCTTTCCGTCTTGGCAAATGTTGTAAACCATCATCCTTTTGAAAAGCAGGGCCTGAAAGACTAACTGCTCCTGTGCCCTTGATGGGGACCTTGCAAGTCAGCTGTGGGAGCTGACCCACTCCAGCTGGCAGAGCTTGAGCACTTGGCTGCTTTGTGGCTGTGGCACAAGAAAACTGCTGGATGTTGACATGAGGAAAGCCTTGTCTCTCTGGAAGGTGGCTTGCCTCTTTCTCTGCCTCCTCTGCTCATGTAGGTGGTTCAGTAGTGTGTCTCCTTTTGGTGTTGACTTTGTAAATTGTGGTAATAACAGTGCCTAGAGCTCTTCCTCCCATGGGGAATTACCAGAAGTGCACAAGGGTGCCCAAAATATGCTCTGTGTGTTCAGTGCTGGAGGGTGGAGTGGATAGTCCTGTGGCAGTCTGCAAGGACAGGAGTAGGTGTTAGTCCTGAGGAAAAAAGCAGCTGTCTATTGGGTGAGGTTGATGCCTGCAATCCTCCTGCCCCCAGTCCTTGCACCGTCAGTACAGACCAGTTTTTCCTTTCAAAAAGAAGGCTTTTGACTGTGTCCTGTGGTCATGTGCCCTATTCCCTAAATGTTTGCACTCTGCCTTTGAGATAGCACAGGCTCTATATGTTATGGCCATATTGGGACATGGCTCAAACAGCACAGTTAAGATTGTGTTTGCTCATTCCTTAACTCTTTATTTACTGGTTTCTAAGGGAGTAGCTTAGGACCTACATTCTAGAAAGGCATTCCATGCTCCTGGCAACCTTTGTGAATTTCTTTGTCAGCAAACTTCTTACTTTTGAAAATTTACAGGAGGAATATCATTTGGTGACCATTTATGTTGATCACAGCACTTTACAGTCAGCAATTAGTTTGCCCTAGAGATGCTACTGCAGCTATGCATACATAGCACTGTGCTCCTTTGGAGCCTAGGCACTTTGCTACACTGTGACATGAATAGTACTTTGCCGCATATGTCCTATCAAAAAGGCAGTATGAGGAATCACAGAGTAACACCGGCTTGGAGAGAGGCAGACAGTCACAAGTTCACCTGGGATGGCCTCTGGGATGGCCAGCTACAAGCTGTCCCAGTCCAGAAGTCAGCCCATTGCATTAGCCAGGAGGGCCAGTCAGCATGAGCATTGGGCTGAGCAGGCACAGAAGCATAGCTTCACACCAGAGTCGTTTTCTCTCTAGCCAGCCTGAAGCACAAGGAAAGTAAATGTACACGTAATTGTAGCTGTGCCCATATGCCTCTTGTATCTCAGTCTCAATTGTTTTTGCTCCCCTTGTATCTCTGCTCTCCACAAACACTTTCTCCCATATGCCATTTCTAATGTCATTAAGCAAAATGTTCCATTTGTTGCCTTACGTTCCTCATTACCAGGTCTACATGGTACGGGTGAAGTTGGTTAGGCTTTCTCAATGATATGGGGCAAGCTGTGTGCAAAACTGTATCCTATGTTTCTCTTAAAATCCCTGTGATTTAAAGCCAAGCTACTTGCCTTCATCTGTCTGTCTTAGCCTTGGTCCATCCCTTAGTCTTCCCATTAGTTCAAGCCAAACCTTATAAGTCTGCTTAATGTTTTTCACTCATTTTGGGTGCATTTCAAATTCAAACTTTGAGTTGCTTCTTTTAAGAAGCAGTTAAATGAAACATTCAGGCATTTCCCCCTTTGTTTTCTTCTTCAGTTGAGGCAGCTCAGAGTGAACTGGAAAACTGCTTTGCTTAATTCAAATCCATATTTTGGAAGTGTGTGTGGAAGTAGTGAGCTTCCTTCTTGCTCTGCTGTTCAAGTATTTAAATGCTTCACTACAGATAATGTAATAAAAAAAACAGCCAGTGATTTTGTTTTGGTATTGGGTTTGATTTTTTTTTTGTTTGGTTAGGGTTTTTTTTATAAATATTTTCCTTTTTTTGAACAAGATCGTTTCAATGGTGCCTGTTTTTCATTGTTAGGGAACAATCAGCCAACTAACAATCTGACTGGCCAGTACCAGTTTCACTCAGCTGGAGGTATTTTGCAACATGTGCTATCACACAGACCCCACATGGCAACACTTTGTACAACAACCAGAAAAAAGACAGGCAGAAGAGGGCATGTGACAGTAAATCCCATCATCTGAAGAGCCCACAGAGACTCTTCAGAGAACAGAACATTCCTTACACATGTTACACAAAAGCCCAAAAGGTGATGAGTGACACTTCCCACTTTCATTTCTTTGGGAAGATTTGGTGTCATCACACATCTCTGCTTTGCCACTAGTGTTTGACTATTTCCCCGTAGAAAGTAAAGCACCAGCTCACTCTTTACCATTCTCTGCCTCTTAATGATCAATTATTTTTAATTGGAACCTCTTGCATTGTGCCAGATCTTGAGAGGCCCCCCTCAAGATCAGGGTTTAAGCAAGATGGGAACAGTACCAATACACATATGGGGACAATAGAGACGTTTGTCCCAAATAGCATGATACTATTTGGAGAAGGGCTGGAAAAGAAATAGAGTTAAGGACGATTGGAAGAATTTGCAGACCATGGGCAAGTCTGGGAAAAGTATGACAGTTTCCTGACCCCTAATCTGGTGCCCTGTCTGCTGGCACACACTACATCTCATTTGCTAATGAAAATGTCATTGTGCAGAACTACACTTAAGAACAAAAAAGATAGGCTGGTATTGACACAAAGAACTTTACCAGCTAAGTAAGATGCAGCCAGGGATGACACTGAGAGTTTGTGGAGATTGTGAAAATAACACTTATCAGGGCACAGTCCTTCACAGGCTTATTTTTATGTGCATATGTCATTATTACACCTTTAATGTCTGTTTTCAAGTAGTAAGTCTGAGGCCACTGATGAAATGCTGACCAAAGGATACTTTTAAAACAAAGTCAGTCTTAATGAAAATTGATAGCAAAATGGAAAGGTCATTTAAGTGAAATTGCTGAGTCCTCTTGAGGTTATTTTCTGATAAATTTTTATTCTCAGCTCTCATATTGAAAAGTATTGATTCAGATTTGATACAGAATTCAGTGCTGTAAAATTTTAAGTATACTTTAGCAAACTGAGAGACATGGAGTTAAAAGTGTTAGCTCCGTCAATGTCAGCTCTATTAGTCAAAGAGCAAAAAAGTTAAGGAGTCTGAAAGATAGAAAATTAGATTCCTGCCTGTTGGCAGTGATACAAAGTTCCATGCCTTCATAAGAAAGCAAAACTATCCACTAATTAATTCACCCTTGCAGACATGGGATTTCTTGCAAGAAAGAGAATTTTCCAGATCACAGTAACTGTAAGGTATAGACTTTTAAATCTTGTGAAGTTTAGATGCAGGACTTTGGTTTGCCCTACAGGAAAAGCAGAAAGGTGCCATGGGATTTGGCCGAGGATCTGGAAACCCAGCCCACCTCTTGACCCTGCTTTAGAAGGGGAACAAGGGTTCAGACACAGGCACTGTTTAGTCCTGGAAATGGATGCACTTCAGTCTCTTCCCCTGGTTGCTACAAGCTGCCTTAGTGAGGCCAGACCTTTGCCTTTATTTACTTTGTGCCTGAAATTCGTAGCCATCATAAAGGTTGTTTGTGCAAATCCAGTACCTGATTTACTATCTTCGTAGAGCAGAATGTGTAAAGAAAAGCAGTGTGAGCGAATCCTTCCTCTAGAAGGGTTTTCTATGCGCTCGCGTAATCCCGCTCAATTCCAGCCTGGTATGCGTAGTTGTGTAAGGGTGTCAAATGACATCCCTTTCTACTGGCTGTTGGCCCTAATGGAATGCTGCTTTGCACATCTGGTAAAGTAAGGCTAGGAGGAAATGCTGCCTGAAATGTCTACATTTTGCCGTTAATTAAAAAAGAAAAAAAAAAAGAAAAAAAAAAGAAAAAAAAAGAAAAAAGTGAGAGGCAAGAGCATTATAAATAAGAAATTATCCTTTCATCATGGATTAAATAAAAAAGATTCCATCTTTACATTTTTTATACTTTCTAAAGGCTGACTTTTGCTTTAGATAATCAAAGCTGGCTTTGAACTAGCACACACACACACACCCCAAAAAAAATCTTTTTTTTTCTTTAAAAATAGCCCTATAGATTATATATACATATCACAGCCTTTCATTCCTTTTATAAACTGTTTCATTTTCTGTGAGAATGTGAAAGTTCTGAGCAATGCAGAACTCACACAAGTACCACCACAAACATGGGAAACGGGGTCCAAGTAGACTATTGCAATTAACATCGGTATTTAATCAGCAGACAACTGCACTGGGCAAGGGCCTTTTGATTTTCTGTCTTTGATAGATTTTTTTTGATGGGACATTTACCTGTAGTTGCAGCGTGTAGCTGTTACACTAACGTGCACTTAGGCTGCACATGTGCACATGCACACTACATAGAAAGGAAGCCACGTTAGGCAACTGACTGATCTGATTGGTCCTTTAGGTAAATATTTTTGGAAGTAGCTCTCTTTGACAGCCTTCCATAAAAACTCTTAACTTATGTTTTTGGGTTTTGTCTTTTGTTTGGCTTTGTGGTTTGGTTGTTTTGGGTTTTTTTTGTTTGGTTGGGGTTTTTTTTGTTTTTTGTTTTTTTGTGTGTGTGTGTGTTGGGTTGTGGGGTGAGAGGGATTTATAACTGAACCAGTTGTTAATAGCAAAATTTCCTGACTAGTATGGATATGTGATCCCCTCTAATTTACAACTATTATTTAAAAATATACTATAGGCCCTGCTTGTTCTTGTGTTTTATCCATATCCTCATTTATCCCATAGTTTCCTAGCATGGTTAGGCTGGTTGTACAGAGAGGAGCAAGCAATGTAGAGGAGTATGCCCTTATGACCCTGTTTGAGTCTATCTGTTCTCACTGTGCATCATTCAGTAGAATTCCATTTGGCTACAGCTGTAGAAATGCTGTGTCTGAGCTCAGTATTTACCTAGATCGGGAGAAAGTGCTGTGCCTTACTTCACTGATACGGTTTTGAGACAACAAATGTCCAGCCACCCCAAGCATACAACCTTGGACCTCAAGTTCAAACAACATCAAAGCTCTCCCCAATTTTTTTTTTTTTGTGGTGCAAACTGGTTGTCTAAGCAGCATTAAACTCTGCTGTACATATTTTAAGTTTATAGTTTGGGCACCATTTTTGTCAAAATGTGTCAGTTCTATGTGGGGCATTTGGGAGTTTGCCCTGTGCTGTATTTATTCTCCCAATCCTGTATTATCCTGTGCAGTGCTGTAGCTGCCAAAACCACACGGTCTTGTTGGCATGAAACAATTATCCTGGTTTATATAGAACAGTCTTGGCAATGGTCTATCTCAATGAACAGTCACAGTGCTGAAAGATTCAGAGTCATCTTTTTTTCTCCAAGCAAAAAACTAAATTTCTTTCAGCTGTATTTGTGGTGGTAAGAAATAACAGATATACACAGCAAGTACAGAGAACAGGGTGTATATATCAAGTACCTGTAAGGTCTGGATGGAAGTGAAATAGGATTGAGGAAAAAAAAACCAACTATTTAAGATACAAGCTAGTAATTTGGTTTCTAAAACAATGTGAAATTATACTTGTTTACTGTTGCCAGCTGGTGAACAGAGAGATGTGTGGTTTTTCACTTGCATGCAAAGCAAGTGAAGTTGCGGGTGAAGTACTTAGACAAAAACATCAATGCTGATGTGGGTATTCCACCAAATATAAACCCAAACAAACACTGCCTTATTACAAAATCACTTTTTTCTGTGGAGACATTCAGTTGCTGCTACTACTAGTGAACTTTATAACTGTTAAAGCCTCCTAATTAACTCGCCTAAAATAATACTTTATTGTAGAAAGCAGCACAAATGTCTCAGAAACTTAAACGGTGTTTATGTGTTTTTCATGAAAATGTAGACTACAGTGTAAATTTAGAGTATAGTCGTAGTTTAAGGCAAAGGAAGGGCTGAAATCATTGCAAGAGAAAAGCTGGAACTATAATTTCACAGGTGTGTAAAATTCTGTTAGCTGGGGCACTTTCCATGATTGTACCAGCACAGCTTGAGATCTAAACATTCATTTCAGTTTAAAAAATGAAATTAAATAGACCATTCCATGGAAGATATCAGCTTTCAAATGACTGTGATGAGCATAAACACAGGCTTTGGGCTAGCTATTAAGATTAAAGTAAAAGTCACCTGAACAAAACTGGACATAACAAAGGTGGTGGGGGAGGAAAACAGCCAGTCCAAAACACTGCCCTTCAAAAGCTATTGAAAAGGACCTAGTCCTTAGTGTTTCTCTAAAATACTCAACACACCAAGGCAAGGATTTAATTTACAGCACTTGTAGCACTCTCTAGTTCTCAATCTCATAAATCTCTCTGGAATGGGAAGACAGCATTATCCTTATTTTTTAGATAAGGAACTGGTTTATCAGCTTCCTCTCAGTGAGAGGCAGAGCCTGGAGGAATTTGGCTAGGATGCAGGTACCTCAAGTTGAGGGCAAACATTTGAAATGGCCTCAGTATGTGATCTATTGTGAGGACCTGATACTCAAAAAAAACAATTTCAAGTCATAAATAAGTTTTTGACCAGCGTAATTATGCAAAAGTCTTGTGTCTTCTCTCCCTGCTTTGTGGGAGATGCAGCTCTCGCAGAACTGTGCCCCCCTTTTTAATCTGCCCCCTGGTCAAAGACTGAAAGAACTTCATTGGAGCTCTCGTATTAAAAATTATTTATTTAGTGATCTGTACATGGGATAAAGCAGGGCCTCATACAGACCTTCAAAAATCAAGTAAAAACATAAATACATATTTTCTTACAAAAATGGGATTTACAAAATATACATACTGCACTTGTCTTACACTTTTAAAATCTTTTTCTTCCACGTGCACATTATAAAAGACAAAACCCCAAGCCCTGCACGTTTGAAATCAGATCTACCGAAGTTGGCTGATAGGCCCATTCCTCATGGCCAGACTACTGGTACACTCTCCGCAGCAGTCTGAGGGGTTTTTTTTAATTTTACATTTCATTCCAGACACTTTTCCCCCTAAAAATGAAGAGCAGCTATAGGGTGGGAGAGTTGCTAAAAATCCACAATTTCATACTTTGTCCTTAGGCAAGAATATACACGCACACATATACTTATAAAAACAACCCTTCAGTGAATATAAAGGTAAAGTAGTATGCAAAAAATAAAATATGAACAAGTCAACAAAAAATTGAGAATAGAAAAAAATCTGTCACATTTCAAAAAGACGATGATGCATCTGATGATTTCTGAATGTCTTTCCTTCCAAGACATGATCACTGGAAACATAACCAGCTCTGTTTTAGGTAAAACGAGAAGGCCCCTCACTTGCAGCAACTGTTTGCTTTTAAATCTCAGTCCCCTCCCGCACCACAAGTCATTGCTATGCAGTTCAGGGAACTTGAGGAGCCTGCAAAGGGTCCATCGCGAGTCAAAAGGATTCATCCTGTCCCCAGAAGCCAGCTGTGTATTGACCCTACCTGCAGTGAGCTCACTGCAAAGCAGGAGACAAAGCAGGTTTATGGGAAAGAAAGAAAAAAACAAAGTTGTATCTTTACATTACATCTTTTAATGGCTCTTGTTTTGGCAGGTGCCAGTTATGTTCTTCTTGCCCTCTAAGTCTTGCATTTCCTTCAGCTTAGAAATGGCAGAAATGACGGGAATGACAGGAAAACATCCTGCCTCCTCCTTTTTTCGTAAACTGGATTTTGGTTTCTGTTCTGCAAGCTTCTCACATCCAAGAGTGAACCTCGACTATTTTTATTAGTCTGCCCATAAAAATCGATCTCATGCTTATGCCTTTCTACATAGAAGATATGTCTCCTTCCCCTTTTGTCTTCTAGAACAAAGGGGGAAAAGCCTTCTGCTGAAAAGCAACAAGTCATTTATTTTCAGAGTATGGTACAGCAGCCCTCTCCTTCCCCACAGAAGCAAGAACAACAGGCTGAGGGCCGACTTCGAAACAATTACAACAGGTATCACCGAGGTAAAAAGGGACTTGAGTGGAGAGAACAGAGGCATCTCCCCAGCACACGATCCGGGCGTTAGCTGGGTGTGCAATACTCACGTGATTGCTCCGCCGAGCTGGAAGGAGCAGGCAGTGAGCTCAGGCTCGGAGCTGCTCTGTGCTGCAGTTCGACCTCAGCAATTCAGAGACCGTTTGGCTACTTCTCAGCACGGGCAGCTCAACAGATCTGGTCGTTTCTCTCTCACCACCGTCCAAAGCAAGGCAGGATGGTTTTAGTGGGGTTAGGGTTGTTTTTCCTGCACAGGGATAGGAGGTAAGAGAAGTATGGGACTTCTTGAGAGTGAAGGACTTTCGCATCCCAGCAGCAGCCTCTTTTTTGTGCTTTTCCACTTAGCTGGGCATAAGCACTACTTGGCATAGTCCATCTTAACCTTTATGCAAAGGTTATTTTTTTCCAAACCCTCTAGGAGGATTAAAAGTTTGGAAACCCTCCCTTCCTCCCTCTTCAGGGAGCCACTGCTGTCTCTTCTGCCGAGTATCACTCGTGTTGTTTGTGTGTGTGTGGTCAGAGGGGACGAGGATCTCATACCGCAGTCTCGCCTTTACTGCCGGTGCTGAGTCTGTGGTAAAAGCGTCGCCAGGACTGCAGGGTTTTGCCCGACCAGATCCAGAAGCCAGTCGTGATGCCAACAATCATTGTCATGAGGTACTTGATCATGAAGACAGTGAAGTCTGGGCTCATAGGGGCAAAGTGACTGGGACAGGGCACAGCATAGGTTTTGCAGGTCTGGAGGAGCCATGTCTTCTCCCAGGTGCCACGGAAGGCCTGCTCATAGAAATAACAAGCAAGGACAATGGTAGCAGGTACTGTGTAGAGGACACTGAAGACGCCAATACGCACCATCAGCTTCTCCAGTTTCTCTGTCTTGGTGCCATCATGCTTCATGATGGTGCGGATGCGAAACAAGGACACAAAGCCAGCAAGCAAGAAGGAAGTGCCAATGAAGAGATACACAAACAAGGGAGCCAGCACAAAGCCCCGCAGCGAGTCCACGCTGTATATACCCACATAACACACCCCACTGAGTACGTCCCCATCCACCTGCCCCATGGCCAAGATGGTGATGGTTTTGACAGCAGGCACAGCCCAGGCAGCAAGGTGGAAATACTGGGAGTTGGCCTCAATGGCCTCATGGCCCCACTTCATGCCAGCAGCCAGGAACCAGGTGAGGGACAAGATGACCCACCAGATGGAGCTGGCCATGCCAAAAAAGTAGAGGATCATGAAGAGGATGGTGCAGCCTTCTTTCTTGGTGCCTTGGGCCACGGTGCGGTAGCCATCCTCAGAAAAGCGCTCCAGACAAACCACTCGCTCCTCCAGCAAGAAACCTGCTGCGTAGGCCACTGCCACCATGAAGTAGCAACCGGAGAGGAAGATGATGGGCCGCTCTGGGTAGCTGAAACGGCGCATGTCCACCAGGTAAGTGAGCACAGTGAAGAGGGTGGAGGCACAGCAGAGCACAGACCACACACCCACCCACAGACGGGCAAATCGCACCTCAGCTTCTTTAAAGTACATGAGCCCGTTGGGCCGGCTTGGCTCACATGGAGCACCGCAGTCCCGCTCCCCCAGGAACCGGTAGCCCAAGTAAGGTGGTACTTTGAGTTGCCTGGGACAGGAGAAGGAGAAGCCGGATGGGGGCTGCGGCGGGGTGAGGAAGTCCGGAAGGTAGCCAGCCGTGGGGTGGGCCGTAGCCCCCCGGCCTGCTGCTCCGCCAGGCGCTGGCGGGGCATCAGACGTGTTCTGGCCCACGCAGATCTCGCCCGCACCGTGGACGGGGAAGTTCTCGCAGCGGAGCCGCTCTGGCCACTGAAAGCCGAACTTGTTCATGAGGGCCTCGCAGCCCTGGCGGGCCCGCTCGCAAAGAGAACGGCAGGGTGGGATGGCCTGCTCCAAGACGGTGCAGACTGGCGCGTACATTGAGCAGAGGAAGAACTTGAGCTCAGTGGAGCACTGCACCTTGACCAGTGGGTAGAACTGATGCACTTCCAGTCCCGCGTCCTCCTGGTTAGTGTGGCCCAGCAGGTTGGGCAGGATGGTCTGGTTGTAGGCGATATCCGTGCACAGCGGGATAGAGATGGGCTGGCAGAAGCCGTGGTCCGGCACGGAGATGCCCTTCTCGCCGTGCTGCGCGGCCACGCCCGCGTGAGTCCCCAGCAGAGCGACTAACAGCGCGGCCAGACCCAGCAAGGGACAGCCGGCAGCGGCCGCTCCTCCGCCGCGTTCCCCTCTTCCTTCAGCCCGCATCGCCGGAGCGGTCGAGGAGCTGCGTGAATCCTTCAGAGCCGGGCGGTGCAATGCCCCAGGGGCATGAGGGTGCCACCCAAAGAGTAGCAGTAGGGTCCCTTCCAAGGGGTAGGAGCGCGGTGACGGGAGGAACGTGGCTCCGCGCTGAACCTCCGCGACTGTCTTCCTCGGCGCCGAAGGGTCGGTGCTGGCACAGCGGCAGCGCTTCACTCGGCGAAAGTTTGTGGAGTTGCTCTCGCCAGAGAAGGCGGCAGCGAGACAAGAGAGGAGCGCGTAGCCCAGCGACGTCTTCGGCCAGCTCCGCGCAGAGACGCGTAGTGGCGGACGAGGTGGTGGCGATGCTCCCCGGCCGGCCGCGCGGTCCCGGAGACGGAGATTTAGGTTACGGCTAAATGGATTATTACCGCGCCCGGCTGAGCTGTGTATTTTACTCCGGGGCTTAAATAACTTTTAAAATCCAATTACTGCGCGATCCTGCCCGCGGCTCGACTAGGCTCTGCTCCCGGCGGGCGCCGCTGCGGGCTGTGTGTCCGGGGCAGCTGCACGCCTCCCGCCTGGCCCGGCCTGGCTCCGCCCGCACCGCCGCTCCCGGCCCACGGCTACCGCCGCACAAAAAAAAAAAAAAAGGAAAAGGGAAAAAAAAAAAAAAGACAAGAAAAAAGACACATATAGGAGCGAGCGCGGCCCCGCCCCCGCCGCCGGCCCATTCACTAACCGCAGCAGGGGCGGGGCCGTGCGGCGCCCCATGGCAAATCGGCGCGGGGGGGCGGGGCAGGGGCGGAGCCCGCGTCGGGGGTGCACACAAAGTTGCTAACAACTTTTGTCCGGTCCCCGCCGGGCCCCCTGCTCTGCTCCCCCTCGCCTTGTGGGGCGGAGCCGAGAAGGGCGGGGGAGCCCAGTCACTGCGTCCAGGGTGGCCCGAGCACGCTAAAATTAACTGCCTGCTTTCTGAACAGGCTTTGAAAATGCAAACAGCTGCCCGTGCCCAGAGTTATTAAAAAAAGGATAAAAAAAACACACCCCGAGTACTTTTGCAGAATGAGCCGATAGCGTGGTCGGGATGTTCGTGTCTGTGCACCGTCGCTTCTCCCCGCCGTGGGGAGTTTGGTTTGTTATCACAGTATGACCGTTGCTTTTTGCTGGCAGAATAAACGCTTTATTCATGCAGCTCTGAGCTGTAGGTGGGAGAAGGCGGTTGGGTTTTTTTTTGTTTGTTTTGGTTTGGTTTTTGTTTTGTTTTGTTTTTAACGTCCAGTGTTACTTAAATGAAGAGAAATTTTACATCCCATCTGCACTGCTGCAGCTCCTGCAGGTTTTAAGAAAAGCAGCAGTTCCTCTGTGGAAGTTCCCAGCCTGCCTACAAGGGAGAAAATGGCATAGGTCCTCGGCAGAGCAGAAAGGATATCCTTTTTCTTCACAGTGGCCCAAGAGCCTGTAGTCAAAGACAAGCTTGGGCTAGGTATTATTCAACCTACCTCATCCCTCCTTTTGAGGACAGAGGTTGTCTGAATTGTACTGTTCAAATTCTTACCTTTAGTCATTTACTTGGAATTGTGCTCCTGTTAGGGACTAAGCAAATGCACCAATCTGCACCGTACTCTTAGGCAGTTCTGGAGAGCAGAGTTTGGCTCAGTGAACTCAAACAGTTGTTGGGCAAATGCTTCCCATATCCTCTCCTGCTCATGAACAATGTGTCCCCATGCCAGTAAGACTATGGAGCTGCAGCTTTTGTTAAGAGTAGTTAGCAAGTATAAACATGTTTGCTAAAATAAATTTACTCCTTTAAAAGTGGACATGTTTTTAAAAATAATACTGTGGTCTCTGGTATGTTTATGGGCAAGACTAGCTACTTGCGGCTGCAATAGCTGCCTCTGGAAAAGAAATGTCTTCATTCTTATTTGTAAGCTGTTTGAGAGTGCCTTAGAGGGACAGGAGGTTTTCAGTTTGTTATCTGAATTCTTTATATACCTAATGACTGAGCAGGTTTTTTGTGATGGTTTTTACCTAAATAACCTCCTACAGTGCAAACTTACATGAAGCTTATCTACTCTATTGTTTTTTTCTTTGGTTGTTGGTAACCTTCAAAGTGATTATTCTTTCTAGCTATTTCTTTCTATTTTTCCCCCCTCCCATCCCATCTTTCTGTAACACTACATGAGCTGTTGAGTCACCTTTCTGTAATAATCACCTTAAAGCCTTTATTTTTCACTTTGGCTTTCATGACTGTCTTCATCTGCGTGGCATTTTGTGATATTTACTACAAAAAACATTGCATGAAAGGAGGTTTCACTGTCGGGAAACAACAATGAAGAGAAAGTAAGGCAACTGCAAATTTTCTTCCCCAGGCATTGCTCATTCTGTATGTAAAGAAACAAGCTCAGAGCTAATAAAATTGTATTACAAGAAACTATCTCCCAGCAATAGGGAGAGAGTGACGGAAACTATTCAGAGTAAGGAATGTCAAACAAAGCGGCAATGCTTTAACCGGGTATTTATTTACAAGACAGGGCAGATGTCATCAGTGGTTCCCTCTGATTTTCCACTGGTTGCATTTGTTAGAGTCATTCATCTGAACCATGGTGCAAACTGAAAGATGACTGGGAGCTCTGGTATATGGTATAAAAGCAGTATGACTCTGTAACACTTATGATGAATCAGAGTGAAGCAAAAGGAAAAAAAAAAAACAAGTGAAGGGCTAGGCAGGAGGGAAGAAGGCAGGAAAGCTGTATTCTCAATCATTTCTTATGGGGATAAAAAGATAGTAAACTTATCACATGGAATGATGCTGCCAGATGGCCTGAATGTGCAACAGAAATTACTAATATGAGAGTCTCTTGTGTCTATTAATAAATTGCAAGTTTTTTCTCCCTGTTGAGACTCACTGGGAGATGAGGGCTTGTCATCGAGAGAAGCAATGACAGTCTCAAAACGGCAGATTACAGCCTGAGAAAATCCTGGGTTCCTAAGTCAGTCTAAGACATCCTGACAGCTTTCAGGTGACAGTGGGGAAAAAAAGAGAAAACTACAGGATTCTGGAATGCAGGTTACTCCAAAACATCCAGAACCTCTGTAAGCACCATCAGTCATGTTTCAAAAATCAGCAAACAGATGCTCATCTCCTGTTTTTATCTCAATATAAATTCATGAGTGGTAGCCTGAAAAATTACTTAAATTTTCTTACAACAGGAGGGATTCTCATCAGCACATAAGCATCAGCAGCCACCATTAGCCAGGTTATCAGCCACCCAGAACAAATGTGTTGGGCAAGACTTTGTAGCATCAGAGAAGTTGTCTGTTGTAATCACATAGCAGTTCAAAAGGTTTTCTCTAAAATTGCTAATGTTCTGAGTATACCACATGGCCTATCAGCAATAAACCTTCACAAGCAAAGTTCTGGCAAGTCTAAGATACCAGAATAAATTTACAGTTTCAGGTATTGGTACAACTCTGGAGCTGTCTTACTAGATGACTGTGTTTAGGGAGGAATAGCTGGGAACAATTATCTGTCTTTTTACACATTTAAAAATAAATCCATTTCAACTTCCAAGCTAAGTCAGTGAGGAGCAGCAGCACCTCTATGCAATGTCCTTTACTGCTATTTTAAAGCTTTCTTAAGTGGTCCTAATATATTTTTCCTTGTTTCCAATCCCTTATAATAGAAAAGTCCTTCCATGAGGGGAGGGAAATAAAAACAAAACACCCCCTCCCCAACCCACCACTTGTTTTGGGTGCCTGAGGGTGAACATTTTTAGATTACCTGTTGCAAGGTTTCCAGTCCTTCTTGCCCTCCGAAGAACAAGGACCATCACTTCCCCCTTCTTCCACCAGGTCCTCCTGTGCCTCACCGGGTGTCTTGATAACTGGCTCCGCCAAAGCCTCGGTGCACAAATTGTGAGATTTGTCCTAGTTACATTTAGTAAACAACTCGCATGACATTTTTAACCTTAACAATCTGAAGCATACTTATGTACAGTCTTACATGATCAGGCAGGCTGTTGAGCTAAGAACATCAAAATTTGCACTCCCTAAAGCTTCCTGGGGAAAATGCCAGGAGCCTAGGGGGAAACGATGCATTTGCCTATTTTACATAACGATTTGCATAATTAGAAATAAAATAACTTCAGAGTCTTATATCTGCTTGCATTTCTATCGGTCTGATAGATTACTCTAAATTGCATCTTGTCTGAGCTCACCAAAGAAATCTAGTCTTTCTGTAACGAGGTGGGAGATCCTTGTATTTCACAAGCAGGGAGTGGGGAACATAAACCCCTGCCCCCCACCATGGAGCCTTAATTTGATATTAGATTGAAGACATAAGAAACTGATTGAAAAGAGCATATGGGGAGAGCACAAATGACAAAAGGAAGGAGACACTGCTGGAGGGGATATGGTTTCCCACGGTGAGAGAGGTAAAAGCTGTTTGCAGCATGGATTTGTAAGATAATTATTAGCTTATGAAGTTGTATCCCAAAGGATACAGGAAAACAGCACTACCTTCCACATTTATGATCAAATTGGGGAAAACGTGAGGAAACAAAGATGGGCTATCAGGCTGATTGCTTTCATCTGAGATCCATGAATAAGAAAACAAAAACCTGAAGTTATCTGCTCATCCTCATCTCCACTCAACAGTTCAGTGAGGACATCAGTTACATTTTAACCCTTGCATGACACTTTGAACTCCTTGCTTCTTTAAAGTAATTTTAATTTTCTGTCTCCCAGTTTTAGGTCTGCGGAGGCCCTTTGATATAAAATGCAGGCAATGCCTCCCTATTTCGCTTTCTTAAGTTAGGTCCTTTGCTGTCAGCAGTATTATCAGCCGTGCACTGTCATCATTCTGTCTGGGTGCAGTAACAATGCAGTATGAAGAAGGGAAGCTTACGGAGACAGTGGGAAAAGATAACACTCGTGTCTACTGTCCTCTTTCCATTGGTGGAGAAGGTCCTGCTCTGAGAATCTGGATGTTGCATAGGCACAAATTTATTTTCTGACTTTTAAAGTGTTGAAAGATGCTTCTGTCTTGGCATGGTGCTTGGACACTTTCCAGACTAAGTAGCTGATCATGGCCAATTCAATATACACTGGAATATATGACATACCAGTTTGGGCAGTAGCAGCAGCAAAACCACTTGAGGTGGAGCTGGAAGTGTCTCCCTGGGCCAGCCACCTTCTCTCAAAGGCTGCAGGAGTACCAGCCTCATGAATGCTTCAGCTTACCTGAGCTTCTCAAAGTGCCTGTGAAAATGACTCACAGATCTGCAAAGGTCTCTGGCAGAGTTACTCCTTGCTTTATAACCCTAGAAGCACTACAGATCAAACAAAAATAAATGTACACATCCCTGGTTGCTCTCCCCACTGTGGAATGTTTTTCAGGGATTTGGCTAGTATCTTTTTGTGGTTCTAGGTTCCCTTTCCAGAACTATAATCCTCCAAATCACTATGAATCATTTAGACAATCTGGACTCTCTGTCACATGTCCCTTTTCCCTCCAAACCCGGTGGTTTTGTTCCTTCTGTGTAATTCCTACTTCATTTTCTGAAGCTGAAGACAAGTGCGCCTGACCTCTAAGTCCTTCCTGAATTAACTGCACAATTACAAAGCCCATCTGTCTCCAAGATCATCCAGTCCAACCTAGCACCCAGCCCTATCCAGTCAACTAGACCATGGCACTAAGTGCTTCATCCAGTCTTTTCTAGAATACATCCAGGGACGGTGACTCCACTACCTCCCTAGGCAGCCCATTTCCAATGGCAAATCACTCTCTCAGGCAAGAACTCCCTCCTAACATCCAGCCTATACTTCCCCTGGCACAATTTGTGGCTGTGTCCCCTTGTTCTGTTGCTGGCTGCCTGGGAAAAGAGGCCAACCCCCACCTGGCTACAACCTCCCTTCAAGTAGTTGTAGAAAGTAATGAGGTCACCCCTGAGCCTTCTCTTCTCCAGGCTAAACAATCCCAGCTCCCTCAGCCTCTCCTCATAGGGTTTGTGTTCCAGGCCTTTCACCAGCTTCATTGCCCTTCTCTGAACAATTCAGTGAAAACCAGCCAAGTTTCTCCTATTTGTGCATGAATTGCCCATCTCATTGCAGATGGTGGCACACTGAATTACATGTTGCTTCCAGCACTGGGGTTCATGTGGGCAGTGACTGGTTGCTCTGATTATTCTCCTGATGATACCCTTTGATTGTGAGGAATAGAGTGCCCTAATGCATTGTGCTATGTGTTTTGTCATTTAGCCCAACCTTGTTTCATTTTTGTCTTTCTGTAGACTCACCTATTTGAGATTGTATCTTACATCCTCTTTAATGCATAGATTGGAGGCTGTACTTGCCCTGTTTGAGTTAAAGGTAAGGTTTCACTTGCTTCACTGAAAACAGAGCAGGATACCCATCAAAGCCTCAAACTCTGTTTATGTAGGAAGAAGAACTGGATTTAGCCCAAAATAAGACATGGGAAAGGCCCATTATATCGTTTAGCCCTTGCTATTACATGTGCTAGTGGATAATTAGTCTAATTTTAAATATCTTGACTAACAGGACTATTGCTGTCTCTCTTGGGACATGGTTCTGCCATTCAGTGATCATATTGGCAGAAAGCCACTGCCTGATGTTCAAACAAATGGTTTATCTTTGCTTGATTAAGACTCAATAAAGATGAATGCAGCCTCCAGAAATACATTGTTTCCAAAGCGTCGAAAACAAGGGAAGAGCTGGTATTCAGTACAGAATTTGCCAGATGTCTAAAGAGGCTGAGGAATTCCTAAGCCCCTGTTTACAAAATCCCCTCTCCACCTCCTGTGAATGCTTAAATTACCAGTCACTACTGCCATCCTATGTTTGGGGTGAAATTTCCTTAGCTGACTCGACTTCCAAAATTGGATTGGAAAGAGAAACAAACATTTTCATTACTTTTATTTTCCCTCTTTCCAGTGGGCTTGCATGAATTAAGTCTTGTCATCCACAATTACAATTAAACTCTTAAATAGAATTGTTTCTTCCTTTGTTCCCAGTGGTGCCCTGGAGGCCCAGTTGCCACCCTGCTTCAAGGCTACATGGTTTGCTGTGCAGGGCTGCTGTACCTCTTCCAACCCTGGAGTTCAAGATGCTGCTGTATGGAGTATTTCCCTCTCCATAAGAGTCCCCAGGCAGTGGTGACCCCAACTGCATTTCAATACATCAGTGCTATTAGGGAAAAGGGGCCAGTATCTAGAGGCAGTTCTGCTGTGAACTGAGGCTGTGATGTTTGTGGATCAGCATTACACACTCTCTTTTACCTTTTTCAAACCACTCATTTCTAAACTGTGATTTGTGCCTCAGTGGCAGCCTGCATTTGCTGATCTGTCTTGGAGCTGGGACCAATGGTACTCTGAACGGTGCTAGAGATATTAAGCTGATTTCCTTCCATGGCGGGAAGTGAACCAGAAAGCAGTACTTCAAATAAGCTCCCTCCTCGTGGAGTCTCTGAAGGGAGTGGGGGCCCATTTTCTTAATTACATGTTCATTAGTATGTTTAGTGCTCTCCTCCCTCTCTTCCCCAAGCCCTGCCACCTGGGAGTTCCTGCTATGTTACTGGAAAGCCACAGAGGTTTATTTAAATACCACATAGTCAGATTGGAATGAAGAGCTATGAAGCGTCCCCTCTTTAATACTTTTGGAAATTATTTATGGGCTATGCTTCTTGCCTGCATAGAAGGTGCCTTCTGAGATTCCTGCAAGTCAATGCAGAAATAGCTGTTTGAATTGAGCAATAATTAGAAGCATATGGAGCAAAGCAAAGCATTAGAGAAATCCCATTCTGCTAAAGAAACACTGCTGTCTGAAATAGATTTCCGCTGCATGTAACATTTTCTCATAGGGGCTGAAAAGAAATAACATCATATGTCTGGTTTGCACCTACCAAAGCTGGGAAATTCAAAGTAATGTCTGTAATTCTGCGCTGAATTCACTCAAGTATTGCATGGTGTTTTCAACCCCTCAATTTGCCTGCACCGCAGTTACATTTTCTTTTCTAGACCTCAGAACAATGGAAGCTCAGCTTCTTTTTGTGAATGTTTATATATTTGTATTTAATTTTTTCCTCTCAGTCTTGGTTTCAGTGTTTGGGTTTCGTCATTTTTTTCCCCTAAAGGTTTTTAAAGGGCTGAGGAAATGCTTGAGACTTAAGACATGGTTAGAATCTTTTGTAATCCACAGGCTCAGTCTGGGGAAGGTACTCAGAGCTCTCAAATCCTAATTTGCTGCCAAATTCTTATGTGCTTGATGTGGTAGGTTGTTTCACTCCTGACTCCTAAAAATAGCAGGTCCTGCTGTCCTTGCTCCCACAGATCATTCCTTTGAGCTTAGAGATAACTGGAAACTCTCAACACCTCAAGGAGAAAGCTCAAATTTTAGCTCTCCTGTTTCTTATTTGCTTTGCTTACACAAGTGCAACTGGACGTGGTTTGCTCTGGGGCTTTTGTTGAACCATGTCGTTCAGGTCAGATGATTTTCTTTCAATGACTGTAAGTTACTGACCTGGTAGCCAGCCATAAAAACATACTTTGGCTGCTACATGTGTACAGTAAAGCCATGAGTTTAATGGTGAATTTACTTGTATTAATGCTGTATTTATTTCAATAGGCAGGGATTTATACTACAATGTAATGGGGTATCCACTAACCTTTTTTTTTAATGTTTTTAAATTACAAAGATACAAAATTTCTCTGAAAACATAATTATTGTAGGACTTTAAAACTCTCAAAGCATGTGCTGGTCAAGATTTTCTATAAACACCTGAAGGAGAAGTTCCTCTTAGGAAAAAAAATCCATTTTAAAGGAAAACTTAAAGTGGGCAGATTACTGTTTTCTTTCTGATGTGAGTGAGCAAGCATGTGCTGGGCTCAGCAAAGTCATGATGTGGTGTGCACCCTGAAGTGCTCTTTCTGACAGTGCTCAGGGCAGTTGTGCAATTCAGGCAGAGGCTGGTCTTGCCAGCGTGGCGAGGTGTAAGCGTCATAGCAGGATCTGTGGTGTAGGTGTAGAAAGTGATGCTGGGAGTGCAATAGGTGGTGTTCCTCTGTTTGACCTTGCCTCCCAACCCCGTGCTGTTGTACGTGCAGGCTTTTGCCTGAAGTGTGAAAATTGAAATTTCAATTACTGATAGCTGTTACAGGGCAGTTGAAGAAGATGAGTTCTTAATGCTGGTGTCTTTGCTGAATTACTACTGGTTTATTTTCCTAAATAAAACCGGTGGGCCAATATTAAAACAATGACTTTCTGCGCAAAGCAAACAAGTTTTCAAGTAGCACCTTAGAAGCTGCCCCACATAGTACATTGGTGATGGTGGAGGAGTGCTAATCCTGGAAACTGCATATGGACATTGATAGCATTTTGTGAAGATGAGTGATCTGTGGGAATTTTCAAGATGCTGTAAATTGTTTTTACCTGAATTTCAACGAGAGCCCCACCTCTAGGTGAAGCCAGCATTGTGCCAGTGGCTGCTGGTTAGGGAGGAAATAGGCCTCTGGATGGTGGTGTTGTTATTACCACCGTCATTACCAAAGTGCAGTGTTTTCCTAGACATAACAGTAAGAACATTTTCTACAAAGGAAGGTCTTATTAATGCAAATTCTCATTGTGGTAGGACAAGGAGACAGGGATGTTGACTCATGAAACAGTCAGTGGAAAGTGGGACAGCCAAAGTGGTGATTGTCCCCAGCTGGACCCCCTGCCCTGCACCAGGAATCACTCTTGAGCAAGGACATCAGCACTCAGCTCAAAGCCATTCTTAGGACTGTTGTGTGGCCCACCCTATTAGAGTTCATATTTGGCACTGACTTCATTCCCTTCTTTGGGCTGCAAAATGAGGCGATTCCCAAGGCCACATTACTCCTGGCCCAGAGATGCCAGCAGGAGGGTCAGCCACTTGTGTGGGAGTGGCAGGGCAAAGCCAGAGGGTGGGAGCTTTTGCAGTCATCTTATTTTCATCTGTCTGTGACTCAACATTATCCCAGACCACAATGGCCATTTTTTGAGTATAGTCTACATGTTCTGCAGATATGGTGAGTTTGGGCTCTCTGAAGCAACCTGAACAGCTGAGTTAATAGTTACTCACTAGCTTCCAAATTCACTCAAGAGTTTTCTAGAGAAAGGCTCTGTTTTCCACGTATTTCTAAAGCAACCATGCTTAAAACATCAGATTAGATTTTCTTCAAAAGCATATCTTAAAGCTGTTTGGGTTTAGTTGTTTTTGTTCTTTAAAGCACAACTGACTCTTCCTTTAAGATGCTCTCATGTTCTGGGTGCTCACCACCAGAGCTGTGTGTAGGAAGGAGAACCGCCCTGTTTCTGAGCTTCTTCTGAGGTGATCATCCACCTCAGTGAAGCTGCTTGCAAGCTGCAATTGATGCCAATCAGCTGAGACCGAGCAGAAGTGGTATTTTGCTAGATGAATTCCCAAGGATCTGAGGGCTGGTTTCCTAATAGGACCGGCTGCAAAAAGTCCAGAAGTGGATGAGGGTTTTTATAAACCTTTGTTACTGATTTTTTTTTTTTACACCTTGAAAAATACTGATTTGAAGTTGCCTTTGTTTGTTTGTTTGTTTGGGTTTTTTGTTACATTTTCATCAAAATTGCCTTGAAAATATTTTTTTGTTGAAAACTCTTTCAGGAAAATTCAACCTATTGGTAACATTTGGAGTAACCTCTTTTTGAAACATGATGGAAAAAAAAATACAATTAGGATAGGAGTTCATGTGTAAGCATTGTGGGGAAAAACCTAAAATATGCATCATCTTACTATTGTTTTTTTAAGACTTCAAAAAAGGGTGTACCTGATAGTGTCTTCCTGTGCATAAGCATACAGTTAAACAACAACAACAACAAAAAAAGGGGCCATTTTAAATGCAAAGGTGCTAAGTGTTTATCTCTATGAACAGAAACAGAAACAAAAGCAGAGTAAACTCAAATTGTATAGCTGCCAAGCCCAAGCACCCCTTTGACTGGAAGAGGAATTAGTGGTTTGCATAATCAAGCCTGGGGAGCTCATTTTGTCATGCTCAAAGGGACACGGTGGTGCAACAGTAGGGGTAGAGGGATCAGCAAGCACCAACAATGAGTTCCCCTCATTTTTTCAATGTAAGGCCTGAGTAGAGGAAATGCAAAGCTCTTATTTTTCTGCTCTCTCCATTAAAAAAAAAAAAAAGAAAAAGAAAAAAGAAAAATTAAGGGAAGATGAAAAGAGCAAAGCAGTAAAGAAGCCAGGTTGACACCTGTATCTGTGACAGCTCAGGCAAGGCAAAAAGTGGGAGAAGATCCTCTGGCAGCAATTTGAAACTGTTCCCCTTCCTGACTCAGAAGCTTTGACTGATGATGCAGGTTTGTGCTGCCATATGGTCAAGCATTTTGAAGAGCCAGCAAAGAGGTGCTCATGCCAGCACTGGGAAAAGGAAAGAAGCTGTCACCAGAAAACAAATCTCTGAGAGAGAGGAGCCATTAATACCGAATTTCGCTTCATGCTTCAGTGTCCTCTCTCAGCGTGGCACTGTGGGAAGGTGAGGCCTCGCTTGGCTGCCAGAGACGGCTGTGCCAAGCTGTGGTTAAAAAGGAGGGAAGGGCTTCTTAGAACCTCAGTGCTTAGTGCACAGACTGATGTTCTTACCGGGCCGTATTTTCCTCTTTATACACACTTTGACACCCTCTTTTTATTCACCCAAACCCCAGACTTGGTTTGTTATGAAGTGTCACATTTGTTCTCCCTGCAAAAGAGCAGTGGGAGCACCAGAAGGACAGGGTTTGTCTGATTTAAACTGCCACTGACACCTGAGGGGAGCAGAGCTCCCCAGCTCAGGCCTCTGGCAGTTCGGCTCCCCATTAACGTAAAGCAGCTCTAAGGCCAGGAAGTTAAGAGTTGTAGTGTCCACTGTGGGTGCCCACTTTCCCTTTTATTGCTTGGTACATTATGTTTCCAGCAGAGAAGAGTTTGTGTTTGTGTGTCTGCTCTGGTTGTGTTGGACCAAGCTGCCTACATGGAGCATGTGGATGGACTCCAGGGACAGAGCTGCGCTTCGCCTTAATAAGCTTCTCGCACCACATTAAAGATAAAAGGAGAAGGGAAATATTTATATTCTGACAAAGCAGCTCTTTCCTTTAGGCTCGTTTTATTTATTAGCTTGCTCTGTCCCTCTTTTGCAGTTTTTTTTTTCTTTGTTTCATTGCCTGTGCTCTCTTTTTCTTCCTTTTTTCACTAATTTCATCCCTGGGAGACAATGACAGCAAAACTTAAGAGTCACTGCCCAAGACATCAGATTCAAATTGTGCAATTCCCAGTTGATCACAACAACTTCCCCCAGTCTGTGTTTTTAAGACACACACACAAAAATTATTTATAGTGCTTAAACAATTGAATATATTACATTTGGTTTACTCAAGTGGCTTTAGCTGAAACTGTAGAAATAGGGTAAGTTGGGGTTTTGGAGGTTGTTGTTGTTTGGTTGGTTTTTATACATTGCAACACAGATGCTAAATATCCTCCCTTGTTTGTGTAGGCAGTGGAAACCATCATTCTTGTCTGAAGAAGCCCTTACTGAGGCATGACACAGCTACACTGAGACCTTTCTAACCTCATTCATCAAACACTTCCTTTCCTCTGAGGCCTTCTCCCGGGGGACCATTCATTTCCTTCAACCAATATGCCACATGAAAGGAATCTTGGGTAGATTCCTGTGTCTGAGTCTGGTCCCGAGTTTGTATAAAGGTTCAAGAAGACAGAGGAATGATAGGAATACAGGCAATATGTGGTATTCTTGTCCAGTCTGCTCTCTTGCTCCTTTTCACACGTTGCAGAAAATCGTGTACTGAATTGCAGTGTCAGGGGATGCCATTGTTCATGTTACATTTTTTTGTAGAACTTTTTTTTGTCTTGCCATAATCAGGTATCTCTGCCAAGAGTGAAAGATCAAACTTCAGAGAGTTGGTGTCCAGAAGCTTCACCTCACTGACGTTGTGTATCTGCCTGTTGTCACAGAATTGCAAAGTGTCTGCAAAGCACAGCCTTTACACCACCGCGGTTAAGTGGTGTAAATTGCAAATGCTGAATGAATGAATACACTGCAGCTGGCTGGGGGAGCCGGCTTGTTTTAAACATTCACAAACCCCTGCACATCCCTACTCCCCCACAGCTCTCCTCCCCACCCCCTCCAACTAACAAACGAAAAAAATCCCACCAAAAACAAAACCGGTGCCATAGCTCTGTTTCCACACTGATCAGGGATCAGGAAGGCAAAGGAATTTGTTAATTGATTTTTCTCCCTCCCATATCAGTTAATGAAGCCCATCTAGGGAGATGTGTGCTCTTCTCTCTTAATTAATCCTTTTCCTTTATCTCACAAATAACGGCAATAAAGCAATTAGCAAAGGATTTACAGGGTGTGGAGCAGTGAGAGATTCCTCTGGCCCCTTTGCAGCTCAAGCTGTTCAGTGCTGCTGCAATTCAGTCTCTCTCTGAAGGGATTTGTATCTCACACCCTCTGTGGTGTGGCTGCTGAGAGCTTGGCTTCCTCAAAATCTGAAACCCCCAGCTTGCTTTCTCCTAAAAGAGTTAACAACTTCGGTGCCAGTTCTTAGCAAAGGCTTCGGTGGGGGCAATGGCATCAGCCTTCAAACGTGACTGCCACTGCCTGCCAGTGGCGCCACCGCCTTCATAGCCTGTTGCTCCCAGAGAGGATGCAGTCAGGCAGGATGTGCTGAGCCGTACCAGCACCTCCATCCTTTCCCTCTTCTGGCCCTATCTCTCCCATTCCAGTCTATACACAGATTCTGCCTTCCAGCATGTCTTCAGTGACTAGTGGTTTAGTCCTCTCAGGCAGTTGAAAAGGAACATACCAAAGCTGTAAACCTCACAGGAGAACTACAAGAGGAGGGAACTGCCCTCTCCACACTGACAGTGAGTGATCAGATGGGTTTTGCCATTCTCCCTTCATGTTAGAGCTCACCTGAACAACTATCTCCAAACTCACTGACAGAACTGCCCTGATGGCAGATGCATTTTGTGGAAAGGGTCTCAGATGCACAGTGGCGGGGGATGTGGTGGCTGAGAAGGCAGCATGGGATATTCACATCCTGACAAGGCATCTGCTTTTGTGCCTAGCTGCTCAAGTTACCCTTTGTCAGCATCTGCCCAAAAGTGTTTCCCTTCCCTTTAGTTGTGTAGGTGAGTCCTGGCATTTTGTCCATGGCAGCATCATGAATATGCAGATCATGGAGGTTTCAGCCTCAGACAAGGATATGTGTATTATCAATAATTCATGTTTTGAAATGTTCATTTGCCAAGTGGTTAAGCTAAGTCAGGGCTTAATGTCTACAAGTATTTTTTAGGCAGGCTTGAGAACCCAGATTTTCACCCATGTGTAAGTGTGATATAACCTAGTTCTGGCCACTTACCCTCACACCTCTGTGCATTATTTAGCAGGAAAGGTGTGAAAATTGCCCACACAATAGGCACCTCAGCACCCTTGACTGGTTTTCATTATTTAATGTTTCCCAATCATCGTTTCTTACTGTTTGCCTTTAGATGTTATTCTCAAAGAGTAAGTTTCTTGCTAATACCCCATTTAAGGAAGCTTTTCAGAGTATTCTCTTTTTTTGCCACTTAAGGAGATTATCAGTATGTAAGAGTAAGCAGCAAGTCCTGAAGTGCTGTAGCAAGGACCATCCATGGCTTCAACCTCCTTTCCTACCCCACAGCTTCCTCTCTTCCTTCTCATTGGTGTGTTGCTGGAAGGCCCATCTCCACCTCTCTCTGGAAGCACTAAGAGCTGGAGATGAAAATCTCTCTTCTGTACTCCTAGCTATGGAAAGTGGGAGCCCTTCTGGTTCCCTGAATGGCACAGCAGCCTGGGAAGGGCAAGCACATGCCAGCAGCCCTGTTAGAGTGGTAAGTGGTCCTTTCTGCACCGGAGCACTGAGAGAATAAGCACTTTGCTGTGAGTCCCCCCCACACCTCTTGTTATTACCATCTTAACGGGAGCTGTGAATTATCAGCAGTACTATCTGCAGCTGTACTATCAGCCAGAGTGCCCTGGCATGGATTAGACTAGACACCAGAAAAATTAACCAATTGACTATAAGAACCTAAAGCAGTTCTCTGTGTGTGAAAGAATGTGCTCAGGGAGGAAAGCTATCCTTCAGCCATGGTATTTTACCCCTGTAAAAAAGTGTGGTGGGGTGACACATGTTTGGTAGCCCTGTAGTCTCCTGTGACCATCCCAGACAAAGTGGTTAAGACTGGGCTGTTGTGTGTGTACCACAGGCTTTGTGAGCTGACTGAAATCCATGAAAGGAAGAGCTGATGAGCTGTAGGAAGTATATTTTGCTCTTGGTTCCTTCATCAGACCAAACTCCTACTTCCCAACTTGCATTCCACAAAAATAGCCTTTTGATGTAATGTACATGGTTGTAACTACACAGCCTCTAAATATGTTTGGCTTGCGTCAGTTCTTCTGTCACTGTGGGGAAGTGTCTTGTTTTTTTTCTTTGTCTATGATATTGCTTGATCACTTGCTCACCATTGCCATGCCTATCTGTATTTTCAAATGTAAACTTGGTGAGTCACTATTGAGTGACAGTGAAGAGATAAGGGTGTTCTCTGTGACAGCATGTATATAGTAGATGCATATTCGTCCTTAAGGCAAGACGCAATGTTTCATCCCAAGGGAAAGAAGAATGACCTTTAGTCTGTCTGGATATTTTATAATCTCTCTTTCCTTTTCTGTTTCCTGTGAGGTTAAAGACCTGCTGGTGATGATTAAAAGTACTGCAGTTTCTTCTCTCTCTGAATAGTTCGAGTTATTTCAGAAGCAAGAAAGAGGCTAGAAAAGTTTAGTAGCATCATCCTTTTTGGCCTGATGTCCACCAAAAATCAGATTCTTCTGCATTTTACTTTCTAAGAAAAGTAAAACTTTGTAACCTTTCCCCCCCTTTTTTTTCTTTTTTTTTTTTTTTTTCCCCCTCTGTTCATATCTAGCAGCTGAACACTCCCTACCCCTCCTAAGCAGATTCTCAGAAGGACATTGTTTTTGCAGACTTCATACCAGCAACTTATTTGCATGATACTGGCATAGGATTTCCAGACTGGAGTTCCTAGCACTTCTACATCCACTTATATTAGCATCATAGCTGTTAGGAGGTGACTTAAGAAATTTATTCCTAAGTACAGCAGCAACCGTGATCAGGGTTCGTATCAGATCTTTTTCCTTGGATTTCTTTTCCAGTCCAGAGCTGCTACACTTCTTTCTGCAGAAAAGATACTTCCCTTGCAAAGATACTGTTACAGTTTTAAGACTGGGGTCTTAAATGGTAAATAAAGTTTCGGAGAGAATTCAAGATTACGTCCCAAATGGGATGTAATAAGAGATAAATTTACACCATTTCATTGGGTTGTTATTTTTCTATGTACTGTGAGGTTCAGAGTGTTCTCATTCACTTGCTTGCTTGCCTTTTCATGCTCTATCTCTCTCTCTCTGCCTCTGGCTTTGGCTGCTCTGCATGGAAACATTGATTGGGTTACATTGCAGTAGCAAGGTAAGACAAGGTGGCCTTGCAGGCTACAGTGTCTGGCAGGTAGGTGTATATATGTATTTGTATAAGTTTATTACCTTTTCTATTTAGCCAACTTTGTAAGTAATAATTTAATTTTACTTCCAAATTCTGAGTAGTGTCATAATTTGCCTTTGGGGGGTAAACCCACCACATAACAGATACTGTCAAAAACTCCCCAAACTTAACAAGGTGGTGCCAGAAGATCATCTGTGCAATGCACAGGTGGTCTGTGTGTGCAGAATGCCTATCCAGTGCTTTGGGAAATGTTGAATTTACTCTGCTCTGGATTCACGGATGATTGCAGCATGCACCACAAACCCCTCTGACACTTTTTGAAAGTGCTGAACTCGTAGATTCTCTGCAGCTGATCTTTGCAGGTGCTGTGGAAGTATCTGGGGTTTCTGGACACTGAATACTGGGGTTGCTACTGCATAGTACTTCCATCTGGGCCATTGGACTCCCAGAAATCCCTCACAAAGGTAAAGAAAGACCTCAGATTCTCCCTTCCTTCCAGACAAAATCTGTGGGCAGAAGTGGGCATGTCCAATTAAACCCAGACATGTTAGCCTTGCTCTAATCTGTCTGCTGGATGTCTGCAAGCTGTAGAGGCATCAGGCAGAAGATGAATGGTATGACAGTCTAAAACCACACTTTGTGGTGAGTAATGTTAGTATTTTGATGCAGCCTTTCGTTCTCAGCATTTCTCAAAAGTAATTAGTGTAAAGTTCTCTGCAGGATCAACATCTGAGGTACTTTTTGCACTCACATTTTCTTCTTTCTCATCTTTAATTTTCACTGAAGTCACTTTGTGTACTTAGTGGCAAATCTGTGTGTAGCAGCTTCATTTATTGGCATTCATTCTAGCTTTGAGATATCTGGGAGTATCTGAATTATCTTACTGATCCATGCCAACAGGCCAAGAGACTGGATCAGGCTAACCATCTTGCTCTCAAATTCCCCCAGATGAAAAGTGTGTGGAGGTTAAAAAAAAAAAAAAGTTGTCCTAGACTCCAGGATAGGGCTTGCAGCTACTCAGTCAGAAGGTACTGATGGAGATCTGATTGTGATACACAACAGCTGCTGACATTGCATACTGAACAAAATAAACAAAACAAACCAACCAAACAAAAATCAACCAAAAAAAAAAAAAATCAACATATCCAATTCACTTTCTCTCTGTAGGCAGTCTGCAGCCCTGCACAGCAACTTGGCTGCAAGGAGACAGGGCATTACTACAGGCTACCCAAAGCCCTTTTTGCTTAGGGTGAATACCTTTCTGTGTCTGGAATACTTTGCTCTGTGTTCATGTACTTTCAGTGACATACAAAACCATCCAAATTAAAAAAAAAATACCAAGAAATGTGCCAAGAATTTCCTGTTCTGAATTGTTGGGGACGTCCAAATTGCATCTGTAGCTTAACTAAACATAGTGACTTGAAGGAACACCTATGGGTCTGCCTCATAGGAAGGGGAGGGTTTGGCTTTGTGGTGGCTGGCCGGAGCTAGGGTGGGGAGAGCTGAAATGCCTTGACTTCCCACAACCAGAGTGCTGCTCTGACCTCTGACCCTTCCAGTGAGGGGGTGGAGTACAACATGGCACAGAGGCATGCAGCAGCATCATCTGTCAAAGATAAGCAAAAAACTTATTTCTATTAGATTTGTTAATAACTAGGCTGGAAAAGGATTCTCCTTTCCCTATGTTACTTTCTCTCCCTGTGCAGCCTCTATTCGGGCGTAAATTTTCTGGTAAAGTTTTGGCTGGCCTCATTCTGTACCTGCCTCATTCACTCACCCTATGTCTTTCTTCCTGGGCAGATGGCTCTTCTCAGATCATGAACCTGCTGCCTAGTAACTGCATTAAGGCAATGGAAATAGGGCCTCTTGTTTCTTAGCTTTTGCTCTCTGCCAATAGGGTGGAGGTGACTGTGGGCAGGAAGAGATGGAGGAGCAGTTCATTAGAGATTGCCTTCCAAAGTACTTAGCCATATCCCCACGCTGTTATAGGAGCACATGGAAATCTAACAAGGCAAGATCTGAATTCCTTTCTCATTTTCATGTAAAACTCGTATTATTAATTTACCTGCCTTAACTATATTTTGTTGAGAGGGCAGACCCTGGTATGAAAATTGCATTATGGCCTCCAGAAGTACATTGTCATATAGTCTTGCTGGTCACTGGGCGAGCCCAGCTGTGTACACAGCCTGTTGTTGAAATCAGCTGCACATAGAGCTTTTCTGCACCAAAGAGAAGGAGGATCTTCAGTGTCAAGATGTACAGTTTCACGTGAATTAACTGTATGTAACCTAACAAGATCATGTGCCTTGCTCCCTGAAACTGAAAGAAAATGAGGATTTTTTTTTTAATCCTTCAAATAATGTGCTTTTAAAAGGACTCTTACCTGGCTGCTATTTTATTGCCCTCTCTTACTGACATTTAACTGCTGAAATCAAGCTGCTGGAATCTAATAATGTAAACCTGTACACACCTCTGCTTAGACTATGCAACGTCCCAGCTTTCTCAGAGAAACCTGCTAGGGAAGAGTCTGTATAATAATGCAGTAAATATAGGTCATCTTCAGCAGAATTTAGCTTTTAGCAAGTGGAACAATCCTATGAAAAAAAAAAAAAAAAAAAAAAAAAAAAAGGAAAATTCCCAGTGTGGGCATCAGCTCTGTTTGTGTGATGTGAAGGTATATGCTTGAAGTGTATAGACACACAAAACAGTAAGTGCATGATGAAAAGCTACATATTAGCTGAAGTAACATTTGCAGTATTTTGTACTAAGTGCTACTGATACCTGAATCTATCTGGATTTTCCAGGATGTCTTTATTATCCCATATGTGTAACAGCAGTTGGAAAAATGCTCTCTGCCTTCTAGAACAGTTCTGTCTCTGGTGCAGAAGGTTTTACTTTTCATTTGTAGAGCCTGATATTGAGAAGTGGCTTTTTAAGTCTAAGGTGTGAGGGAGAGGAAAAACAACCACTTTGAGCATGCGCTTGAATGAACTAAAAGAACTAAGCAGGTGTCTGAATTACTTTTGATGCCACAATACCAGCACCCATCAAAGAGCTCTCCATGGGTGATTTTGAAATCAACTTTTGAAAACACTTTGAATTCCACCTTTTCCTTCTTATTCTGTGGCAAGATGATAATGCTCAACTATCAATCAAAGACAAAATACACTGGGAAACTGTAATTTTAGTAACGTTACTCAAGATTAGCTAAACATGAAAAGCCACTAAGAACACATTAGCTGTTGTTATAATTTGATCAGAACTTTGTAGGTTTAAGTGAAAACTTTTGTATCACATCTATTCATTGTTCAGTCCGTAGCTTGGAAATCAATCTTTAATGAGTGCCTAATTTGCTGCACTTTTCCCCATGACTTAGCATAAACACTGATTTATTTAGTATATTTTTTCTGTAATAATTTGCTGTGAGCTGGAATCACAGCCCTGCAGATCTTCATCAGGGAATAGTAAGCTGTTGGCATCTTTTGAGGCAGTTAGGCTTTGTCTAAAGCAATTTAGTACAACATGAGTGGATCAGTATATTGAAGCTACTTGGTAGTTACTTGGTAGAACCCTTCATCTAACCTATTGGTGGTTACTTGAAATAAATGTTCCCACCAAAGATGTGTCTTGTAGCTCTCTGAAGTACCGTGCATTGACTCAGACTCTCAGGTCTCCATTATGGACTCATTGGTTGCATCTAAAATGGTTCTGACTTAGCATCCTTCAGTAGAAATTTTGCTGATGGGCATCAAAACCATTCCACAAATCAAGCCGATGCCTACTAGGTAGAGGGTGCCAAAGGAATTTGCATTGCTTTCAAGCTCTTGCTGCTGCTCTGAATCACTGTACCAAGATAGATACACCCACTGAAATACAAATAAAATAAAGAATTTTCCCATTTATCTGTTACCCCAAAGCTGTTTTACTTTGTTGGTTAGAATGTTTCAGTTATTTTTTTGACATACCATTGCATTTTTATTTCTGAAAACAATTCTTTAGTGACAGGATTTTCCAGTCAGTGTTGATAATCAGAATTCATGCACTCTCATGGCCAGATTCACAAAAAATCTAGAGACTTAATTTATAAGTGGCCATCATTTCTAGCTAGATTCAGATACAAAGCATTCAGATTTTACTTAGAGCCATGAACCCAAGACAAATATCCCTGTTTTGTTCATTGCACTGAGTTCTTTCATCTCACCGTAGCTTACCCCTCATGCTTATATAGCTTGACAAGGACATTGTCTGGCCACAAATCTCATGTAAATATAGATAGATAGATAGAAAGATAGATAGATAGATAGATAGATAGATAGATAGATAGATAGATAGATAGATAGATAGATAGATAGATGTTATTGTGCATGCATTTCATATTCACTCTGCTTTAATGGTGGTTAGCAAGAGATTTTTCCACAATAGACTTTGAATCAGATTCTCATGTGCCTTCTGGATTTACTAGCTTGTTTGGATCAGCCTTGATTGTGGCTAGAGGCTGGACCATCATCTTTCAGTATGATGCTTAAGTTGTCTTGTCTATGATTGCATATAAAGCCTTAAACAATAGTCTGTTATGTCTTTGTCTTGTTTTTTGAATCTCTGCAGTTCTTTGTTGGTGACAATTATTGCAGAACACCACAGTTTTTTTCACCTGGCAAGTCTTCCTTGGCAGCAGCCTCTTTTTCAGGCAGCCTGAGTGCATGACAATGACGGCATTCCTGGGCATTTGTTTCAAGTTTCCAAGATTTCTGTTCTAAACAAGCACAAGGATTGAATATTTCATCTGGGTCTTCTTACATGTCTGTTCATCAAAATCATCACCTCTTCTCATTAGAGGAAGTTTTAATTTGTGCCCAAGAAGCAAGTGGTGGAAAATAAAGCCTACAGCTCTTGTTCATACAGCTCTTGTTCAAGACAGCCTCCTCAGCCATGCATTCAAGATTTTAGTTCCATCTCTCATTTTTTCAGCAGTGCACAATTCCTGCTTCTTCAAACTCAGCTTGTGTATTTGATTTCATCAGATGTTCTCCTAATTGTGTCATTTTCAGAAATACTGGTATAAGGTGCAGTTCCTTCCCCTATTTTTTTTTTAAAGCAGACTGAAGTTGTCAGAGAAAGATCTTTAGTTCCATGGGAAAAGGGAGGAAATACTTTTTATGTTTGTGTTTAATAACAAGTCAAGATACTTGATAAGTCTAAAAATGGTTTGTGGCAAATGCCAGCACACAGACACTACTAAGCAGTTTCTTTTGTTCATGTAAGCAGCTGTCTCACTGTTACACCTGAAGAAATAATTAGAAAGATAAGTTGAATCACTAATTTTCAACATTCAGGCCTTCCCTCTGAAGGTATTGCCATGACAAAAGGAAATAAAGGAACTCACAGTCAAGAACAGGGGCACTATCCACTATTTTTCACTCTTATTGGCAGCTCTAGGTAACCTTTAACCTCTTCCCACCAGCCTCCTCAAAGAAGCTACAAGATGCAGGAGAGTAATGGAAAAGGGTCTGGTCTCCTCACACAAAATGCCTCATGCATTTATACTTAGAACAAATGTCTTTTTATTCTGATTCCCTTGTGCTCTGTTACTCTCAGGTATTCCAACATCTAGAAAAGGAAAGCAAAAAGCCTTGAAAATGCCACGCATGCCAAAAGTAGGCTGCTCTATAAAAACTTTGATGGAAACATTTGAAATCCATTTTATAGATTGCTAGCAGTGGGGATTATTTTGTTTGGTTAGTTTATTGCTGTGACTAGCACAGTGCTTAGCTCTGGATCCACCTTACATAGATTAATTAGTTGAATTTTAATTTTGTAGCACTGAACAGTGAGCTTTGCAACACTGCCTATGAGTGCAAAAGGAACTTGCAAGGAGAGCTACAGCTTAGTGATGTCCACATAAACACAGCTCTGGCAGGCTGCGTGTTCAGCTTTAGAGGCTGTTGTCGAAAACTCTTGTACTGCTCACACTGAAGCCGATCACTTCAGCCGGAAGGTGGCTGGACCTTAGGAAAGGAAGCTCTACCAGTAACTTGGAATCAATTAATAAAAAGTTTCTCCTTATCAGGAACTCTGTTCTTGAGAGAAATTTTATCAGTTGCTGTGCGTTAAATGGCAGGAAATTGCTTGCCCTGGGGTCCTGCGACAGAGGCGTCCCCCCTTCCTTCTCCTTGCCCTGAACTCGGCTTTCTCGTGCCGCTCCGCATTCAACATTTGACTGCGCTGAAGGGAGAGATGAATTCCATGAACAGTAAAAACACAACTTTCCACTTCATCGCAAGGAGCCAGATGACGGGTACTATTTTCAAAGACTTCTTTGTCCATAAGATGGCGTTTGAATTAGGAACTTGTTTAGCCAGATTCTCTTGTTACAATTTACTGATTCATTGGGTGGAGAATAGGAGGGCAGGAGGACAGAGCCAGACAGCTCCTATAAATTATTTTAAAAAATCTCATTCAAACATAAATGTGTTGTAAAATACACCCAGAATTAGACATCAGATAGCACTATCAGTTTTAACCTATTTGTGCCTTTAAATGATCTGTCAAGGGGAAATAAGCTAGTCTATGATTCTATGATTCTATCACTACATTTCAGAGAAAAATTGTGAAGTTATAACCATTGAAATCTCGTTTTCTCAATAACCAGAGGTGATGGAGAAAGGATTTCCTGGGGAAAAAAAATTTCTAATCTCTCCTGCTCGCCTAATGAGACCATAACAAAAGTGAAGTATCATTAGGGTTAATAAGATGGAAATTAATTTCTGTTATGGCTGTAGAAGAAGCAAAGAGAAGGATCAAATTCACATTTTCTACCCATCCTAGCAATCATAATTCTTTTAACAGTTCTCTCTGGATCACATGAGAGTGGATAAATCTGGAATTAGATAAAAGGTGATACTTATGCCTTATCCTCCTGTCTTCGCTTGTTCCTGGCCTGACCCAAGCTCTTTTGGCAGCAGGTTCCACCTGTGCTGGGAGATCATCCCAGACCTGACAGCATCCTTGCTGCCCTTGTACTTTTTCCATGTTTCTTCAGCCATGCCTGAGGCACTCAAACCATGCCCTTTTGAAACCCTAGGGTCCTTCTCTAAGCTGCTGAGCACTGGCAGTTTTCATAGCTTTTACTTCAGTTCCTAGACTTTCTTGGAAATCTCCCAGGATGTCTAACCTTGCTGCTGGGGGAAGGGGAAAGGTCTGGACTGGTCTCGTGTGACTTGTCATTTAATTTGTCTGTCATTACTTCATGGGTATAGGTTGCCAAGAATGTAATTCTCACATTTCTTGAAAAAAGGGCAATGGTTTCAGCTTTCTTTTATTTCTTTGGTTGGCAAAAGAAAAATGACTGTATATGGTAGATTCATTCTTATTCTCTTTAGGTCTCTTCCCTTTACACATACACATATGTGTGCATATGGTCATTAGAAACATCAGGCACACACAAACTCAACTTTTCCCACAATTTAAGTAGCAAGAAATATTGAACCCAGAAGACTATGTTAGTGATATAAATAATATATACTTTTTATGAAGTCCATTTTCACATCACAGGCTTCTTTAGATAAATTTTTCAACTTTCAAGTTCCTTTTTTTTTTTCCTCCTTTCTTTCCACATTTCCCCTCTCAAGGCAGCACTCAGAATAAGTATTTGAGTGTGGGGAAGGGAGGCTGCTGAATGAACTTTAGCCAATTTAATAAAACTAGAACAAATCAATAAGCCACCCAGGCATCTAATGCTCTCAGTATTCCCACTGACAGTTACACAACATCAAACAGTATGGAAAACATTTTCAAGGTAAGTCCTCTGTATTCTGAAACAGATCCCTAAAGGCAGAGAGATGGAGATTTTCTTGGCCTACCTGTTTAAAATGGGTCATGCTCTGCATTCACAATCAGCTCAGAGTCAGACACACTTCTTCAAAGCTCCAGCAAAATGTTTGCCACTCAAGGTGGGAGCACAGTGCAGCCCAGGTTAGGGAGATGGTATGAGGGGCACAAGTACCATGGTATCCTTTCCTCAGCCATGTTCAAAAAGTTCCTTTCTTAGCCCTGGCTGGTGTGGTGATAAAACCTACTTTTATCTTCATGAAATGTCTACTTATCCTTCATGCCATCCTTAATCCGAATCCTCACATCGCTTCTCCAGTTTCAGTGAGAAACTCTGGGCCTTGTTGTTTGTTTTATCTCCACTACTATAGCAGCTTTTCTACCTGAGCAATGGAAATGAAGCTTCTCATGGTACATGTCCTCTGCAAACATGATATATCTCAGTTGCCAGGGAACAGATGCTATACAAGCAAAATTACTTCTGTTGGTAAAGCTATGTCATGGTTTTATCTTTGTGAAAGTGCAAATCCAGGATGTTTCCATTGGCAAATTTTTCCAGCTGGATTACTGAAAGAATAGAGGGGTGCTGCACTGGTGAAGTACTTTCGGGGCAGGGATAACTGCTGTGGGTGAACCTAATAATTTTGTCTTCCTTCCTTCCTTCCTTCCTTCCTTCCTTCCTTCCTTCCTTCCTTCCTTCCTTCCTTCCTTCCTTCCTTCCTTCCTTCCTTCCTTCCTTCCTTCCTTCCTTCCTTCCTTCCTTCCTTCCTTCCTTCCTTCCTTCCTTCCTTCCTTCCTTCCTTCCTTCCTTCCTTCCTTCTCTCCCATAGGTAAACTGGTTGTACTGATCCTTTAAATTGCACTTAGTCTAAGGACATCTGTCAAAACAGTGAGGATGACCCAGGGTGACCCACCTTGGCTTGACCCCAGGCTCTGCCACCTGCTGATGGCACAACTAACCTGGCTTTAAGTATAGCCCTTGTTGCTCTCTCTTGGAGATGAGCCCTTACGTGGGCCACATGCTTTGCCATTTTTGATCCACTTATGCTCTTTTGTTCTGTGGAGATAAGATGAAAAGTTGATGGTCATCCTGATGGTCTCTTGGCATCCAGATGTGGTCTCAGTTATGCACTTCTGTAGTCTGTTCATGATCAGATTTGATCTATATTTTCAAGCACCTGAGCTCACAGGACCCATTTTGTCTGCAAGATCCCAGGAGTTCCTATTAGTGCTTTTCTGGTGCGCAATCATCCAGTGCAGTTCTGTCAGCTGAAGTGTAGTTGTGCCAGCCGTTTGTTTTACTTAATGCAGAAGAAGATACCAAAAAGTAATTCTTCTGGATGCCCACTTCAGGTACTTTAATTCTATCTTTCTATGATAGGATCATAAGTATAGACATATGATTTGTTGCCAGTGAGGTCTGTCAGCTTCTCCCCAAATCCACATCTGATGTCAGAAATGGAGGTGTACCATAGCTCTTACAATCCCTTATCTCTAAGCAGTTATTAAACGGTGGCTGAATTTTCCACTTAGATGTCATGTTTTCCCAGGGATTACACATAAATTAAGGAGTGGTTGCTTATCATCTCAAGAGAAGCTTTGTGCCATTCCTTATAGTTGTCAGATGTCATTCCTAGCTCTGGGACCCAGGACTGGAGAAGTCAAGAGCAGGACCATGCTCTGTGCTTTTGCACTTGAGAGGCAAGGCATTTTGAGGTGAATGCACACAGTTCAGAGGCATCCCAAATCAGCACCTCCATTTGAAATACTTTATCTCATTTGTCATTGTTTGGTTTGGTTTGGTTTTCAATCCAGAAGTTTTAGGTGAGTATGAGAATCATGAATTTCAGCTGGATTATTTCAGAACTTTTCTGGTATATGTACAAGGGAACCAGTCCTGCTCTTCCTTGTGCACCAGTGAATAGAAGTAATATTTCCCACTAGACAAGGACTATCAGTGACTTTAAAAAGTCACCAAACAGGGAAATATATTCAATTGCATTAGGAGTGGAAGGGATTTATAGCATGTTGTGAACTATCCATTTAGGCCCAGAATTTAAGCAGGTTGTGTGAATGGGGGTAGAGAGTGCAGGAAAACACAGTTCCCTTGTTAAAATGAAAGAATGAGTTTAATATATACAGGCAGAAAGAGGAGACAAGTCCTTTCCCTGTTAAATATTTACCATCTGAGCTCTGCTTAGGCTCCTGATTTTCTGTATCTCTAAAGGTGGTGGTACTTGTGACAGTGGGATATGTTTCTTAATGTATTCCTCCCTCTCAACCCACCTTGCATGGGAAACGGCTGTGGTAACAAAAAGCAGACTGTTCTCTTCTCATGAATATTAATCAGTAAACTCCCCCTGCTATTTTAAATCGAAGGCTGGTGCTAAAGTCCTTTTTTCCCTCACTCAAGCATCCCCCGAGGAAAACCCTGAAAGTCCTGGGAAAGCCATGCACAGAGGCTGCTGTGACTAGAGGCCTTCTAGGCAGTGACATATAAAACTCTGAGGTCAGGGGGCACAGCAAGAGGAGGAATCAGCTTTGTTTCTGCTATGTGTTGCTGAAAGCTAGACCTTTATGGAACTTTTCTAGCTGCATTTTTGGCTATTTAGCTTTGAAAACAAAAGATTTATTTATTTTTTCCTATTCATCGCAGTTTTTGTCCTAAGTTGACAGCAGTGACATAAGAAGGACCCTCCCTGTTCTGAGTTAGAGCTGCATATGCTCCTTCAGCCACCACTGCTTTAGTACAAACATGACATGATCTTTAAGCAAAGAGAAGAAAACAAGAACAAAACAAATAAGAAAGGATTGCACAGAGCCTGTGTAAATACTGCTACTTCGATTAATTCTTCTAAATAAGAAAATCAAAACTCTGGCAAGAAAAGACGTTCATCAGAACATATACAGTACTAGATGATGTCCAGAAACCTAGCCATGTGTCCTCACGATCCACTCAGCTTCAGATCAAACCAGAGAAATATTCCCAAAGACACAAGGTTATACAGCTGGAGGTTGGTTTACCTCCTAGATAACCCTGATCAGTGCTGAATAATTCTTTGAACTCAAAGCAAATTGGATTTTGTGATGTCAGCAACCAATGTGTGTTTTTTCAGTGCCTGTCATGATAAGCTGATGCAGAGTTTTGTTATTTTCTCTTTGGGGCAGCGTTAGCACTTGTAGTGTGCTACAGGATTTCCCATGCCAAGGACGCAATTCACATCCTGAAGAGTGTGCAGTCAAGAATAATGTTTTAAAATCTTTGTCCTTTATCAAAGGATATGAATAAACTTCAAAGAACATTATTATCCATGACTTACAACTGGGAAAACTCAGTCAAGGAGGGATGACATGCCTTCCCCAAGGTTATCTTACAAGTTGGTGTCAGACCAGGAGTAAGATACTGTAGTTCCTGTCTGCTATGGATCCCACATTTCATCATGCTGTGAAGGTCAGTGCAGGATGAGTGCTGTATGGACCAGATCTGATATACAGGTTGAAGACTTTGAGAGAGAGATGCTGCATACTGTTAATGAATGGGGAATCTGAGGCAGGGAATGGGACACATCCAAGCTGATCAGCCCAAACAAACCTGTGTTCAGCTGGTTGCTGGTGAGCAATAGCTAATGCTCATGAGTCAGGCTGTGAATAAGCATGGACAATAAGCACATCTCAGTCTTTGCAAACAATGCTGAAGGACAGTGCTAGGGCAGAGGGTGGGAATATGGTGGTGTTTGTTGCTGATGCTTTGCTTACTCCATACCTAAGAGTACACATCTGATCCAAACCAGGTGTGCTACCCAACTCACTCATGTAAAGGCAGAGTGGTGTGAACCAAAAGTACTTGATTCAGCATGAGGCTTGCTAGCACAAAGATTAAGCCTTCACAGTTCTTTGAACAATTTAGATCTTGAAGTGTAAACTCACATGAGATCAGCATCTTAGGTTAGGTGTCTGCAGTTGTTTTATTCCAGAGCTCTAAAACTATGTGTTCTTTCCATATTCTGGGTGTGATTCTGAGGTACCTATGGAACTGCACATAGAGGAAGAGGTCTTCTGGCAGAACATATCCTTTGTACTTGATCTGGATGGAGTGATGGTTGATGCTAGCACACAAGAGATATGGTCTCAAGCAAGGTCTCAGCAAGGTCTCAAGCAAAAGTCTTGGTAGGTCACAGAGGATCTAAGACACTTTATTAAGCTGCAGTTGTCCTGCTCAGGGCTTCTCCAAGGTGATGGAAGCAGCAGAGTTCTTGCAGGACACAAGAATGAGAAGCAGTTATAATTAATTGCTGCAAGTATAAATAGGTGTCACTAATTAGAGGTAGTTAATAGTTTCCTGGCTCCATGAAGTGCTTGCAACTGGTATTTACTCTTGCTTTCCACGCTTTGGAGAAACTGAGCTGCAGTGGTTCAGTCTATTTAGTGGTGACCAAGATGGCAATAGTGTCAGTCATTTTTAATAGAATGTCTTAGATGTGTGGAGTGTGAGAATGCAACTATTTGCTAAAAATTAGGTTACTCCTTTCAAATGGAACCATTTAGCTGTTGATGTGTTTTGAAGACTACTGCATGATGACAATAAACCCCCACCAATTGACAATCAAAAAAGAGATCAGAACTGCTGTTTTTGAAAAATTTTCTTCTAATTATATTTGAAAAGAATGGAACAGCTGTCTGTTTGGGAAACTACCATCAAAACAGTGTTTTATAAAGAAATAAATTCAAGCAGTTAAACATTGAATAGGAGGCCCACGTGCAAACTGAGGAAGTAGGCTTGACCCTGGCAGAAGTTATGAGAGATCAGAAGCACATTCTGAGAACTGGTTATTTCCTTTCAGCTCAACACTTCTCAGAAATCCTTCTACCTTCAGGCCAGGAGGCCTTATTTGTTCTGCTAACGAATGCAGATATTTGCCACTATATTGCTGCTGGTAGACTGACAATAATACTTTCCAAGAGGGCAGGTACAGCAGCCTGGAGATCGTGCAAAGTTGAATCCTGATCTCAGACTTTGGCATTTTCTGAAGGCGTTACCTAGTCTGGCTAAGCCAGCTGTGCTCGTCCATCACACTTTGCCTTACCAGTCCTTCAGAAGAGGATAGGACAGATGTTGAAACATCAGCAGTCAACATTATAGGTGCAATAGTCTTTTCCCTAGTGTCATTCAGTAATGACTGTAGATGCCAGAGCTAAGGTTGGCTGTGTTTTGGAAAAAGGAGCTGCCTCTGGGCTGCTACACCCATAGGCTTTACTGCCACTTATACTTTTTATGGGTGAGTAGTTTCCTGTGGTGCATGTAAGGAGCGGAATCCTTATTTCTCCTTTTCCACCCATAGTCCCCTGCCTATCCTGTTGGCTTCTACACTCCATAAAGTTACCAGGCATCTCTTTCTCTGTGGCAATCTCTCTCTCTCTCTCTCTCTATATATATATATATATGCAGGGATTAGAAAACCTTCCAGTTAGTGATTTCTGGCAGAACAATGTGTGCTATTGATAGTGGATCCTGTAGCCAGTTGTCTGCCACTTTCCTATATGACCTTTTTAAACTTTGCTATTTCACAAATAGTAGTATACTCAGTCTTGAAATTTTACACACTTGAGACACCTAATATAAAATTCTCCACTGGTAAAGTTGTCTAAACAAACTAGCCAAACCTTGAAAGGATATAATTTCCCTTGAAAGAGTATCTCCACAGATAATTGATAGCATAGCCATCTTTCAGACCAGATGGCTTCCTTTTGGATGCTTACACAGAATAAAGTATGAGGAGCAAAGTAGCCCTTATACCCTCAGAACACAGTCTGCCATTGCTTCTTAGTCTGAAATCTACATTCCAGAAGAGTGTAAGCTAATAAAAATAACCTTTTCATTTCACCTGATGATAATTAACTTCATAGCAAGGGAAAAGTAATTTCATTGGTTGATTATTCCTCTAATATTTATGATTGTGTGACATTAAATATATATGTACACATGCCTATTAGGCAATTAATAGAGTTCTGCATAAGACACAAATATATGCTACAATTTATATTTACATTTATACCATGCTTTTCTTCATAGAGATTTGCTAAGGGTAAAATCTATAATGTATTCCATGGAAATGAAGCCACTTCTGTTGTGGAATCAATATGGTATTTACAGTATTTCATGATCATGTCTAATAGCTGAGGTTGGACCAGTTAAGCCTTCCCTTTTGGGATCATTATGCAGGTTGGAATAGTATAATAGTACTTGACTGCTGTGTTGAACATAAGAAGAGACATGGCACCAGCCTGTTCTTCCTCCCTTTTGTTGTGAAGTGATGAGCTGTTCACAGGCACAGTGAACACGGGTTCTTTGGCCCTGTGCTGCTAAAGCAGCAGTTCCCTCTTCCTGCTGAGGACAGGCAGAAGAACAGATGGGACCATATTGGAAGGTAAATGGTCCACAGGGTGGATTGTGCTGGTTAGGGTGTAGGAGAAAAAAGAATTCTTCACTTTGAGATAGCAGGGGGCTTTCAAGGAGGCAGAGAGGAATGACCCACGTTGTCATAAGAATTTTACAGGGCATTTTGACAGTTCTTCAATAAAAAAACCTCACAAGGTTATCCATACATTGCAGAGGGAAAACATCACATACTGTAACAGTGGCCACCCAACTGTCTCAGGAACTGCTTGTTGCTTTGGTAGGAACAACCACAGCACTGTACTCTCCTCAACTGATGAGAATATGGGATTGTGAGAGGAAGCAGATGATATTTAGAGGACATTTGGGCAGAATAGGAAGGAAAATATGTCTTCTAGGGAAATAACATGAGTATATTTCACTGGTAGTCATGATGGCTATACAATTCTCCCCATTTTTGTGTCCCTTCTATAAGCAAATGGCAAAAGGGACAACAGGACTGCAGGCAGAGTTCTGCAGAGGTGGTAGATGTAAAACTTAAAGACAAAGTTCAGGAAAGCAAATCAGTGTAGGAGAGATTGATCTACAGCTGTTCTGATAGATTGACATTAATATTAAATGCAGGGAGTGATGTACTTAAAATTTACCTTAGATTTACCTTACCTAAATTCTTCATGATGTTTTTTAATTTTATTTTTAAATTATTTTTTATCTTTTACTACTCTTTTTTTTTTTCCTCTAAGAAATTGCCCCATCAGAACTAACCAGTTGGACAAGTGATTCATAGAATACTCATTAGTGCGTCCAGTCTGAGTAACATGATCTGATTCCCGGAAGCCTTATCCTTCCCATCTTCATTTTCTTTTCTACCTTATCTTCCATTGTGTTCAGTCTGGAAGCAGACAAGGGCAGGGACCTTGCTGAATCATGTTTATGCAGTGTTTGTGCAAGAGGGCTTAGATCCTAATTTTTCAGACTTCGGGAAACAGCAGTAGTCAAAGTGGTTGTAACCCAGAGCCTGCTTTTAGAATGTGAGAAGAGTTTCTCCCTTGATGGAGAATGCTGTGAGTATGATAGTGATGGTTCTTGGATGGCATTGTGTTTATGGAAGGGCTGGGTTCTTCCCAGGGAGTCTGGCTATGATGGTGGTTCCCTCTCCTGATTCCCAACCAGATCCATCCCCTAAGTACCAAAGCAGTGGCAGACCTCAGGTCAGAGGAGCATACAATGTGCCTTTGGAAAGGTTCAACCACCCCTTCATGTGCCTTTTTGAGCTTTGTCCTAGTCAGGCTTCAGGAAGGGCAGAAAGGAGAAAGCCAGAAGATGAAAGGGTCTTCAAAGTAAAATCCTCTGCTGAGATGGAAGGCAGAATTACTTTGTCACTCCATTAGACTGGACAGAATGAAGTGTTGGATGTGGGAGTGCAGCCCTTGTCAGTGCAGTGTGTAGGAGGGAGCCTGGAAGAAGGGAGGGAAGTGAAGAGGGTTTGCTCAGCGAGAGAGTTTGCTCAGCAGCTGGCACAGCAGCTGGGCCCTGACAGCTCATATAAAAGTTACTTCATGCCTATTGGTGACCAGCTTCTTCTCTGGCTCTGGCACTTGGCATTCTGCTAAGTCCACTCATCTTAGTTCTCCTTCCCTGGCACAAGGCTCAGCAGCAGACATGTGCCCTGAGAAAGGAAAGAGCCCAGCACTAGCACAAACCTTCTTATGCAAAAGATTTTAAGGCCTGTTTGTATCAAAAGACTAGCAAATTAAGTGGCTTCTAAACATCATAGTGGCAAAACTGCTTTGAAAAGCAAACTAGCCTTAAATTATGCAATTAAATACCTATTAACTACTTTGTCTTTACTGAATGCTTTGTCTTGAAGGCTGGTCCATTTTGTGCACCATTCTGTCCAAATCAGGGAGTACCAAATGAACAGACATCTTGAAATGTGAATCTCAGAGTTTTGTGGGAGGAAATAGCTCCCTCGTGGAATTCAAAGGCCTCTGTAACTGTGCAGAATGGATGTAAGTAGGTATGAGGGTCTTCTTCAGAGGCCTTTCTGACCCAAACTGCCCTCTCTTTCTGTCTGAAACATCATATAGCATTTGTATATGTAATGAAGTTGACTATGTAATTTGTGCTCTTCAGTGCAAGTGTACATGGTGGTTGAGCTTTTCAAGTTGCAAGAATTAAGACCCCTATAATAGAGCTGGTGTCTAAATGCCTGAGACTGTGTGGAAAGTTAACAAAAGCTGTTATGAAGAGCACGGTGAGAATGTCCTGGGGAAGGAAGTCAGTGTTGTCCTAATTGGAAGCAGATTTCACAGGCAAGGCTTTTGTTTGCATCATTTTGCTGAATCCTAGTGTCGTTTTTAACAGTCTTGGGATGACTGTAAACCACTGCTTATCACAGCCAGGTCCAGAAGCTGTTCTATGAAGCCAGAAATGGTTGAATTTTACTGAGGTGATATAGCTTGGCTTCTTCTGTCTCCTGTATCCTTTTTTCTCCTCAGCCCCACAGCACCTCTTGCCCGAGGCTTCTTGCTAGCACCGAACACTGTATTGAAGCCATTACGACAGTCCACCGTCGTAAAGAGTCCTCCACCAGGAGTAGAGATCTGACTGCATTTCCAACTGTCTTTGCCACAGAGGGGCTGGAGGGTGGCTGAGCATTTGTCCCTGTGCTTCTGCAGCTCAAGCAAAGAATATTGCATTTTGGGTAACTGCATGTATCCATGCTATTCCCTTCCAGCCTTTTAGCCCCAAACATTTGTGTTGCATACACATTAGTTTGAAGTCAGATTCTAGTATCAGGCATTTCTCTCAGCAGGGAAATCAGAGTCATGGAAGCTCTGAAGCCTGTCCTAATGAGCGAGGGCCAGGATATGTATTACAAAGATAGTACAGCCTAAGCTGTACTAGAAGCATCTCTAGAAGAGATGCTCAAAACCAACGAGTTTTGGTTGGACGACTTGCTGATTTCACCCTTCTCATTTTCAGTACCCTGGCTGCTAAGTGCTGTTGAGTGGCCGAGTAAATTGCACCCGTGTTAGCTTCTTGAAAGCTGAGCATCAGGTAAACGTTGGTAGAAAACCCGAGCCTCAGCAACTCAGTTGTGAGTATTTGATGTGGAAAACAAGGGCTTCCTGGTTTGTCTCTTAGGTTTTTCCTAAGACCAGTTGCCATCAGAATACTGCAAACAGTCCAATACCCATCAGAAAGTGAAAACCAATGTTGTTAGAAGGCAAAAAGAGCATCGGCTGCTTTCAGGAAGGGAGAACTGGTGCCAATTTACGGTTTGCTCTCAAAAAGCCTGACAAATGTCTTATTGAAACTGATGGAGCAGCTGGCATTGATTATATTGAATTCAGTTCCAACACGAAAATCTGAGAGCACTTTGCATCATCTAATGGTGGCTTTCCTGCATAACTGCTTTGGAAACCTGATCTGCTTTCCCTCCAGCCTCATTCCGGTCCAGGTTGGCTTGTGCTTCTTTGTGCACTAAAGCTCTTGTTGACTAAATCTTCTGGGACAAACACATAACTGAGGCTTAAATCCCCAGACAAAGCAAGCACAGATGCCTATTCTGCTTTGAAATATCCAAAGTCTTTCTCTGCATAGCAAGAATCCATGCCCTGAATGGACTTAGGGAGGACAGAAAGGGACTCGCTGCCTGTGAGGCCTTGGTTAATATGCCTTTGACTGGCTGGCTTTGTACCTTCTCTTTAGCTCCTTGTGAATGAAAATGGCCTGCTGGCAGGTAGCCTGAGGGCTAGCTACGGCTAGCTGTGAAAGGATGAGCTGGGAAAGAGGAGAAGGAATAAAAGTAGGGAGCAGCCATGGGAAGAGGGGAAGCCATTCTCAGTGATGAGTGCTTGAGTACTGAGACTACTTCTCTCTTGTTGTCTGCAGCAGATCACTACAGCACCCATCATCCATCTAATTGATTCTGACATTCTTCAAAGTTCTTCAGAGGAGTGTTTGTTTGGAAGCTAGCCTTGCCTTGCTTCAACTCTCACATCACCTGAGGACCAGATTTTATATCTGAAGGCAAAGGGCTTTAGAAGCCATGCAGCAAGGCCATCGATGGAACCTTGATCCTTCATATGTGTTGCTGAAAGTATTTTCCATTTGGGGAACTTTTGTTTCATTTACAGGCCACACACAGGAGGAATACTTTTCTGTTCTTTCTGCCCAGCCATTTTCTTTAGACTCAGGTTTCCATGATACTAACTACATTTTTAATGGGCTAAAATTTGTTGCAGTGTCAAAGGTAGATGTTATAAATCAGAAATAGTGGCCTCAAAGGGTACATATTGTGTTTCAGCACAGCAAGCCTGCTTCTAGCTTCTGGAATTTGCTTCATAAGCCCAGTCACTACTGCTAATCCTTTTTGTTTCTTTGCATATATTTACTGTGAAGGCAAAAGTCTGTGGTCTTACAGAAGCTCAGATTGGTTTGTACGATAGCTACTCAGTTTTTCAGGTGTCTTATAGACCCATATTTAGAAGCTTCTCTCCTTTGTCTGAAACTATGAAGCTCATGGAGCTGATTATTATATTGAGATTTGAAATAAGAGTAGAAGAAATAATCCATCAAGATGAGTTAGCTTGTGTCAAGGTAACATGGAGAAGCACCCAATGTTCAGTGTTAAGCACAAAGTCCAGCATGAGTTCAGGCTGATTTGGAAAAACAAAACAAACCAAAACAACCCAGGGGAAACAGGAAGTAGATACTATTGCATCCTAGATACCAGTTAGTATGCACTGTGAATGGGAAATGGTGTGCTGTGCCTGTGCTGGGCTGCCAGGGCCACGGTCAGTGGGAAGCAATGGGCTAAGCCGGTAGTTGGTGTTGATTTATCTGATTGAGGGAAAATCAGTGCAGCACTTGTAGCATGTATGGGAGCTGGTAAAGTAGTCATTTTGCCTCAGCTAGATCAAAAGAGCCTTGGTCCCTTATTAGCTCACAAGAGGTTTGTTCTCCTCTGATTGTGTTGTGAAGGGTTTCTGTGGCAAGGCCCCAGTACTCTTCTTCTGGCTCCTGTGTCTGCAGGAAAAGAACTGTGTGGAGAGGGTGGGAAAGTGTCACTGGGAAGTCCTTTGTCCTTGTCTGTTGCTGTTGTGTTTTTTTTTAGTTTGAGGGGAGTTCCCAGGCATTTAATTTACAGGAATTATTTCAGGGAGATTTTGCTGCACTAATTGCTATGCTGTTACTGGCAGATTCAGGGTTTATTACTTCATGTACTTGAAAACCCTTGGAGGGTGACAGGGTTTATGATTTAATCTTCAGCAAGTGTCTTTTTCATTGAGGGTAGGTGAAATGTTACTGTCATCTGTTCAAAGGTGGAGTGACAGTTTTGTACTAGAACCCAAATAACTGCATCTCAATTGCACATGAACACTAGATGAGATGAACCACTCTTCTCCCCGTTTCTGTGGTGCACAGTGGAAGCTGCTGCTCACTGCTGCTATTTGATGAGTAGTAACAAGATGCCCTATTGTGACACCCCATCAATGCCAACTGTTTATGCCAAGTCTGCTGAGCAGCCAACATGTTGAAGAGGCAGAGTCATGTTTAACAATGAGATCCAGGGACTTGGATATGTTGCAATTGCAGTGTTAATTCCTGATGTCATTGTTGCAGATAAGAATTTAAGTACAGTTTCAGGAAGGTAGAGAACCTCACTTCTAAAAAGAGGAGAAGTAGAATGCAAAATTGTTTCCATCAGTCTCCACATGCCCCAGGTGTGCAGATCCAGAATGCTAGGTTAGCTGTACTTCACTGTTGCAAATTGCTCCCTGTTATCCTCAGCAGCTTTAGTATTGAGAACTGCTTCCGGAGAGCCCCTTCAAGATGTGTTACCTGAATTCCTGGGTTGCCTTGCCTTCCTCAGCCTCTCTCTTCTGTGTGTTCTGAAGGACTCCCTGTCCTCTGCTGTGCTCTGGCCTTGCCCAGTCGTGGTGTGGTCCTTGTACCCCAGTCACTCTCTGCTGGACCCTCATCACATGGGGGCATGGAGGGTCTGTTCAAGGGTCAAGGCTTTGTCCTGGCAAAGCTTCACATTCAGGCACTGCTTGCTTCTTGCAAAGATTGGTGGTACTTGTGCAGGGGCATAGCACAGGGACTGCATATGACTGCAGATGATTTACAAGAATATGATGAGTAGTTTGCTGCTGTTGTTTGGGAACTCATTCCAAAGTTCCTTTTTTCCATTTGGCAATTTAAGAGCATATATTTCTTGCACTGTGCTGAAAAGCACTTCTGGCATTCCTGAAGGAGGTCAACTTAATGTTCCCAAGCTAAAGCTGGGTTACTGAGATCTTAGCTGTGTATGTTCCTCAGAGAGAAGATTGAGAGGTTTACCTGAAAGAGAGCAGTTTTCATAGCTGTATTTAAGATGTTAATGTAATTCTGCCACAAACTTGAAGAGCTGTACTTGAAGATGAAAACACCATGTGCCTTGTGGCTCTTGTCTGTCTTTATGCACATCACACACCTGCCAGAAATGGTTCACCTACCTTTTCTGGGTCTACGCACAAGTGCCTCTATTCTGCTGTCGACCTGACTTGTCTTTGTGTCCCTCAGGAGTGAAATGTGGCAATATCTGCCTCAGTGTCAGGCAAGGTCATGGAACAGATTGTCTTGAGTGCTGTCACAAAGCACCTACAGGCACCTGGCCAAGGGATCAGGCCCAGCCAGCATGGCTTTAGGAAGGGCAGGTCCTGCCTGACCAACCTGATCTCCTTATATGATCAGGGTACTCACCTGCTGAATGTGGGGAAGGCTGTGGATTTCAGCAAAAGTCCTGGCCAAGCTGGCAGCTCGTGGCTTGGACAGATTCACTCTGATATGGGTCAAGAACTGGCTGGAGGTCCAGGCCCAGAGAGTGGTGGTGAATGGTGCTACATCCAGTTGGCAGCCAGTTACTAGTGGTGTTCCCCAAGGATCAGTGCTGAGCCTGGTCCTGTTCAATATCTTTACTGATGATCTGGACCAGCATCAGTAAGTTTGCAGATGACACCAAGCTAGGAGCAGGTGTGCAGCTGTTGGAGGATAGGAGAGCCCTGCAGAGGGACCTTGACAGGCTGGATGGGTGGGCAGAGGCCAATGGGATGAGATTTAACAAAGCCAAGAGCAGAGTTCTATGCTTTGGCCACAACAACCCCAAGCAGTGCTACAGGCTGGGGACAGAGTGTCTGGAGAGCAGGCAGGCAGAAAGGGACCTAAGGGTACTGGTAGATAGTAGGCTGAACATGAGCCAGCAGTGTGCCCAGGTGGCCAGCAGAGCCAGTGACATCCTGGCCTGTGTCAGGAACAGTGTGGCCAGTAGGACAAGGGAGGTTACTCTTCCCCTGTACTCAGTGCTGTTCAGGCCACACCTTGAGTCCTGTGTCCAGGTATGGGTTCCTTAATTCAAGAGAGATATTGAGATATTGGAACATGTCCAGAGAAGGGCAAAGAAGTTGGTGAGGGCTTGGAACACAAACCCTATTGAGGAGAAGCTGAGGGAGCTGGGATTGTTTAGCCTGGAGAAGAGGCTCAGGGGTGACCTCATTGCTGTCTATAACTACCTGAAGGGAGGTTGTAGCCAGGTGGGGATTGGTCTCTTCTTCCAGGCAACCAGCAATAGAACAAAGGGACACAGTCTCAAGTTGTGCTGGGGGAGATATAGGCTGGATGTTAGGAGGAAGTTCTTCACAGAGAGAGTGATTTGGCTTTGGAATGGGCTGCCTAAGGAGGTGGTTGAGTTGCCATCCCTGGAGGTGTTCAAGAAAAGACTGGCTGAGGCACTTAGTGCCATGGTCTAGTTGACTGGCTAGGGCTGGGTACTAGGTTGGACTGGATGATCTTGAAGGTCTCTTCCAACCTGGTTGACTCTGTGATTCTATGATAGAAGTTCTCCTCATGAGGCTTTTAACACTTTCCATCTCTTTATACACTATTTTTCCATCTCCTTCTATTTCCCACCATATCAGGGTTGCTCATCTCCATTTGCTTCCTTCTGCTCTCTCACTCCACAAGGAAAGGCTCAGTATGAACTCCATGCTCTCCCCCTCCAAAAGTCTGTCTTTGGTCAGTAGAGAGTAACAGACCTAGCTGAAACTGATGAGCTAGAAAGCTGGGTAGCAGTGACCTGTTGTCCCTTTTATGGTTGCAAAAACTTCAGTACAACTCTGTATTTCTCCAGCTGATCAGGGGACCTTCACTGCAGCCTCAAAACAGATTGACAAATACCTGAGTTGGAGATGAACTGCCCCTGCAAAGGGGTGATTACAGTGTTAGTATAAAGGGAATTTCAGAGTCATTAAATTGGAAGGGATCACCTCATCACATGCTCTGGGCTTTTTAAGCAAACACAGGAGGAGAATAAAGTAACTATGCCTTCCCTTCCCCCTACAAATAACTGGAGTTCTTATTTCAGCAAGTGCCACACAGTGTACAGCTGTGTGACTTCAGTTTGACAAGGCTTCTGGGTTTTTGCTGTGACAAAATTGCAAAACTCTCAACTCTTTTTTAGTGACCTTCAGAAAATGGAGCACCTCCTCGTTTTCCTGTCAGTGGCCTCAGACTTTTGTGCTCGAGAACTTTGTTTCCTAGGACGTGTTGTAGGCTTTAAGAGTTGGTCAATCTCCATATTGTGAACTCTGTGATCTTTAACAGTGTGGATACAGTGAATATGTTTTACTATATTCACTTTGTGTGTCCTCAACACCCTTACAAAGACAAGGAGTGCATGTTCTAATGATGTTATGCATACTTCTGCAAACCAGTTTCATCCTCAACGTAATGTCTTGTCTTGACCCTTCTCAAAGAAGACCGAAGTACCCCTTCTCTGCTTCTATTTCATCCACATCTGACCAACCATTATCTGTCCTTCAGCTCTGACATGGCTTTACCTTTCCTTAAATTGCAGGTGGCTTTGTTTTAGCGTCTGTACAGAGACCACCCACACCAAACCATTCATACTCTGAAGAACTGGGGTTTCTTCACTGCATTTCAATTTCCATGTTGTTCTTCACACTAGGTCTAAGACTATTTGTGCTAAAGCACCTCTGTCTGCCCTGCACTTCCCATCCAGTCAACAAGCTCTCTTCTGGAGTGCCTTGGAGGGTGAAGCTGGCCCTGGTCATGGCACAGAGGCTCCTAGTCTGTCTGTGTGAAGCCACATTTGATTAGAAGCACTCACCTGATGCAAAACTTCAGAACACCTGTCCGGCACTAGAGTCAAACCAGTCATTCTATGATTTTCAGTTTGTATGGTAAAACCTATTACTATTAGGGCTTAAGTTTTAAGCTTTGCATTTGTTTTATCATTTTAAGGGGCTACTATATAATTTGTGGCAGGTTTGGATGAAAACAGATGTTGAGATTAGTCATCCAAGACTGAGAATCCAGCTCTGGAGTCCTTACCCAAAAAAGACTCACTGACTGTGTATCTGGCATTTTATGGTGACCTATCTGCCACTCTAGACCTAGGAACACTTTCAAACAAATCAGTGGGTTTTTTTTTTCCCAGTTTGGTATTATGGCAAGGTAACAGCAGTGCAGGGAAATTGTATTACCCTGAAGGAAAGTCACTTTGATCTTCTTGTACAAACTTCCTTGTTGAAAAAAATCTTGGCTGAAGCCAGCTAGTCAGAGATGGTGCAGAAGGAGTGTTGACACTGGCCCTGCTTTTAATAAAGAGGTTCCTTTTCTGTTATAGCTAAAAAGAAAAACCTCTTGGAAACCCTAAGATCTGAGGGTCATTTTGAGTGCTGTTGCCTGCTCAGGTGCAGCAGAATAACAAGCTGTTTCTTCTACTTGGCATTTTAGAGAAAGCCTCTCTGGAGATTGAAGAACAAAGACTATAAATAAATAAATAAATATGCATGCATATGCATAGAAGGGGCAGAAGAGAAGCCCCTGGCAAAGCAACAAGACTTCTTTTACACCAGCAAGCGTTACTGTGCTATGGTTACATTACTCAGGAGCCCTTGGAGAAACTGCCCAGTATCAGCACTGTCAGTCTTAATTGCTTTCCACAGCAGGTTTCCCCACCTCAAATGCAGATCCTGGATCTTCCTCCATGTGGGCAGACTCAGTGCAAGGGAGAGGGTGGCAGCGGTGAAATCTGTGTTAGGAATAGGTATAAGTTTGCTTTTTCCTCTCTGAAATAAAATTCACACTATTAACTTCATTATGAGCAGCTTTCCCATCACCAGAAACATCCACAAGCTTTTGCCCCTCTCTCCCCTGTCTCCCTTGTTCATTATTCTCCCTTCAGAGTCTGTATTCCTTCATTAACAAAGGAATAAAAATTAATCACTGTGGCTGTCTCTCTGCTGCACAATGCAATATTCAAGCTGGAAAGTGGGTGACTTTAACTTAGAAATAGGAAATAATGAGTTACACTGCAGATTTGGTAAAGTTTCTCTTTGCCAGCACTCATTTTATCCTGTTATGTATGTGAAAACTACCCCAGATTTCACAGTGGTTACTTTTGCTCCTAATATAAAACCTTGGAGGACTCAGCTCCTCAAGTTGTTGCCAAGTCATCAAACGCTCATGGGAAATTTGACTGAGAATTGATCCAGTAGGTGAAAGGGAAAGAGAGTAGCGTGATGGAAGTAAGTAACATCTTGAGTGGGAGAATTGAGGTAATTTTCATTTGCTTCCCAACAAATCATGCTTATCTTGCTAGTGGAGGCTATCTATGTGTGGCCGTTTGAGCTGATTTTCTAGCTCAGACATAGGGGAGAGATGAACACTCCAGGGATAGGCCATATAATGGCAACAATAGATAAATTAATATAATTCCATTGGAGCATCAAGAGCTTAATGTCTAGAAGCACAGCTTGTTCTTCCCCTTCTTCTGCTGGCTTCTGCTGCTTGACCTGCACCTGCCTATCTTCCCCGGCTGCTGTTTTGGCTGCTGCTGCTTCTGCTGCTTTGCCGCCTCTTGACCCCTCCCCCATCTCCCTTAAGGTTATTGTATTGGGTTTTTTTCTTCCTTCTCTAGTTGTTATCTCTCTTTACACTGCTATACTTATACTGTAAGAAATACAATTTCATCTTTCCCTGACTTTCAAAAAAATCTGTGTTGTAGTGAGTTTTTTTCTCCCCGGGGGAGGGATCTGCCCTAACCTGGGACACTCTGGTACTGTCTTCTTTTTTACTGTGATTTTTGATGCCCAAGTGGCATTGAAACTGGGAACACAGAGCAGAAAATAAGCATGAAAATCTTAACATCACACCTTTGCTCATCCATATGAATACCATTACACTTGTGGGGTGTTTTCTCTGCAGTAGATACACATCCCAAGCTATAGCAGTGGTCTGGAACAATTCTGGAGGTTGTGTCTTTTAAAATAATGCAGAAGACTTGGGAAGCATGTTCAATGAAGACCTACATTAATGTCTCCCACTGGTGCCCTGCAGCTTTTAATTAATCAGGCCAAATTATTCAGCCTATATCCATTTGAACAGTACATAATACTAGAAGGAATTCTCTTGCAGTGGGATTTATGACCCCTTCCCTTAAGCCATTTTCACTTAAGAGACTCTAAATGTTACAAAATCTGCACAGGTCAGTGTGATCCAAGCAATAGGTCATTGCTGTTAATGCAGCATTTATTCAGGGAGCAAATTAGAAATCAAGAAGAGAGGAGACAGTTAGACTTTTAATTTGCAGGCAAACAATAATTTGTGATTATTTTGCCTTTAATTCAAAGAACAACCACAGCTGTTGTTTGAGGCTTTTAATCTGCTTACTGAAGTGTTAGCCTTTCAGGGACAGGCATTGCCCTGAGTCAACAGAGAGCAGTTCTTTTACAAGGAGACTCATGTGAAGAAGGGACTGGACTTGCATCCAGGTTGTGATCAGACCCATGTGCTTTAGCTTGTTTCAAATGTGCTACTTTCCAACTTCTATTTAATGTACTGCCAGCTTGGCTCATACATCCAAGGTGAACTGGGAACCAGTCAATTTGGTTTGTGCTGCTGGAGAACTATTTCTGATGTGCTGGGAAAGTTCCCAAAGTATTTTCTCACCTTGTCTCCACCTCCTGCCTCTTCTGTCAACTGTCAAAACGTCACACTTGCTAGTTGCAGCAAAGGAGTTGAGGTAGTGTCGATAGTGACAGCTGAAAGAGGTGTCTAGAAGCTCCAGGCAGGCTCAAAACCCTGTCATGTGTAGGGCTGTAAGAACCAGCCCTGCTCATGGAGCAAGGCACTCTGAGAGGGAACAAACATTGCTGTTCCATCTTGCTCCAAATCTCCTCTTCCATCCTGTCCTCCTTGCAGGAATGAGTGCATAAAAAGTCTTGACACACACACAAGAACTGGGACACTGGAGCTGCACTTTCTGGCTTGTAGAAACACAAGAGGTATTAAAGAATGGTTTTAAGACTGTAAATGCCTTTCTGAAATGCAATGGTATTATATTCCCTTTTAGTCTCCTAATAGAAACTTCAGTGACTGATCAGTTCAAATGAACTTCAGTGTATAATCTGTTAATATTAGTTATGTCCATTGGCAGCTGTCAGGTTGGGGAGATTGGAAATACCTCAGCTTCCATTTGTTTGTCCAAGGAGGTTTGCTAGCATTCAGATATTTTCTGCTATCCTCCATGGCAGACAAAGTGGAACAAATGTCCTTGAGTGCTGGTGTTAACTTGCAAGAAACAGAGGTGATGAGCAGAAAATAGTGTGATGAAAAGAGACTGTAGGAGATGAATATGTCCATATGTCCTATTTTGCTTCAGGGGCCTTCTGTTTAAAGCAAACTCTAGAATCTGGATGTATTATTGTTCTACCTATGCAACTATTGTTTTTTTTTCCTCTATGCTTAGTCTTCAACAGCAGAGATCTCTCAGGTTTCAGAGTCTCTCTGTAATTGGAAAGAACAACTTAAATCCTGACTTCAAACAAGAAGCCACCAATCTGCTGTGTAAACAGAGAGCCTGAGTGAACTCCCAGGAGGGTTTTTAAAAATATGTTCTCCTAAACCCCTGGGGGGCAGGAGCCAGATCATGGAAGGGGTGAAGTTTCTTACTGCTTCCAAGCAATCACACACACTGGGGACGTTAGGGAAGGCTGAGAGGAAGCTGCCAGTGCAGCTGCACAGCAGGCAGGTGCTTAGTTTGAGCGTATGGCTGCACCTTTTTTGATGTCAGATCTCTGCTCTCCTGCAGTCTCCAAAGGCTGCATGACTTTCGTCTGCATCAGGCGGGAGCACAAATTATTTTCTGCCTGGATAGTTGAATTGCATAGTGCATGGTGCTAGCTTCTGTCAGCTGCAGGGGAGGAGGAGAAGGTTTGGAAAATACTTGACCCAGCATCAACTTGGCAAGGACAAAGTTCCCTCTTCATAATTTTTTGAGTAAGTTTAAGCTGGCAAGTGACATCTCATGTGTTTTAGATATATAGTGCTTCATACTGAACTGGCACTGGGCTTCCCTCCAGCTGGGCTTGCTTTCCTGTAAAACCACAGTCCGAGTGGGTTGGGCACCACATGTCTAAGTCCTGAAGCAGCTTCACTGCAGAGGCCTTCCTCCAGTGCTGCAAACAGCAGTAACCCTGTGTGCTGTCTTTGCATGGATATTGCGTACAGACTAAAGAGATAGGCTGAAGTGTGAAAGTCTACCAGGCCTGCCTTATCCATGCTAATTGTTGTTAAGGGAATTTTAATGTTGCTATAAACAGGAATCTCTGGAATTCCCTGGTAAGGACATACAGCTGACTTGCTCTGGAAATTGCCAATATAGCAAGCATAGTTTACAAGAGCTCACTGAGACTTTGGGAGGCCAGGAATGAATGAGATCAATTCCTCCTGGCCTCTCAGTAAAGACCAAGAAAGCTCCTGGCAGCTTAAGAACTGATCAGGGAGTGTATGACTGCATAAAAGCACCTTTATCCCCACTTGTGCTACCTTATTCTGGCTTAAATTGTTTATGATGAGCCAGATTTAGCATTGCAAACCTATCTGTGTGGACGTCTTCACTTGCTTTTAAATATAGCCACTCCAAAAATACAAAGAATACAAAGGATACAAAGCAGTGACTGGTATGTTTGACCTTAATTTTCATGGGGAAGAGCCTGCAGACAACCCTGCCAGGGTTCTCAGCCTTGCCCTGCCATCCCCACAGGCCACTAATTCTCCCGACTCCTTTCCTGTCCAGCAGTCCCAGAACCCATATCCTTTATTAAATATATGCAGGACATTTTGCAATGTGGACCCAAATTTTTGGAGCTCATGGAAACAAGATGACATGGATCTTCTAATACAGAAAGAGAAGCACATCTTTGGCTACTGGTACAGGTTTGGAAGGACTCTTTTTTTGTTTTCTCAGGGACATCAGGGCTGGGTGATAGGTTGATTCTATGATTCTATGATCATGGTAAGAAGATGGCTAGATGACTGCCCACTCTGTCTATCCTTTCTTGGTCTTTCATACTGCAGCCAGGTGTGGTAGTTTGAGGCTAAATAGAATATTTTAGTGAGAAATATTAGGTTATAGTTTGTGAAAAGAAAACAATGGTGACTTCACTCATAGGCTTGCTGAGATGTATAAAGCAAGAACAAAAATATAGATAAGACAGTGTGTGCTGTGTCTCTGTTGGTGTCTGTGCTTTCTCCTTGGCGCTTTGCTGTGTAACTACCAAACCATCACATCTTTATTTTGGCACCCAGCGTGGGAACTTCTACCACCTTTCTTGCTCCTGTGAAGGTGAAAGCTAAGATGAAACCTTTGTCAGAGAGTGATTCAAGAGTGGATTTAGGAGGAGGGATCTCTGGTACACAAGAGGAAGAAGATGAGAAATATAGCCTTAGAGACTTAGCCAATATACTCAAAGGAGCTATGTGAGATTTGCTACCAAGAAGGAGAATGGCTCAGAGGAGTTTAGGAGTTCTCTTAGGAAAGTTCTGTTTCTAGGCAACCAGGACAACCAGAGGAAGAGGAGAAGGATGATATCCAGGATTCCAGTGATCCCCTCAAAGAGATCAGGGAAGTTAGAAAGGAATATGCAAGGGAATCAGTAGAGACAGTCCTCAGATGGCTGGTGAGATGCCTTACTATTGGTGCAAATGCCCTACAGGTAGGAGACAAGTCTGCCAAGCAGCTAGGGCTGCTCACAAAGCAGAGTGAAACAGACAAATACCTGGCAGCCCCTCTTGGTTAGGTTAGCTTGTGGACACACCTCCTGTTGGCTGTGGCTATGAGATATCCTTCCTGAGATAATTTGCCATGGGCAGCTAAAAAGTGGAACATGATTGATCAGGGAATTAAGCTTCTGAAGGAGTTTGCTGTGAAGGAAGTGCTTTATGGAGATCATGGCACACATGAGCCTGATGACATTCCTCTTGGAACAGATCTCACAAGAAGCTTGTTAAACTTGCTCCTTCATCCTGTGCTAACATCTTGACTAGCAGGTTTCTATCAAGAGTGATAATGGAAGGCCTCTTACTGTTGGTGAATTCACTGACCAGCTGAGGCAGAGAGAGGACAGGTTGTTGCATTCTGCCCTAGTATCTGCCATAAAGACTATGGCTACAGAGATAAAGGATAACATTAATTATAGCGAGAAAGAACTGAAGGAGGAACTTAAAAGTTCTCTATCCAATCTGGCAAAGGATACCATTCCTTCACCTTCTGAATGAGTGCATGTTTCTGCCATCAGGAACAGATGCCCACCTCCTGCAAGGCAATTCTAGCCCAGAAGACAAATTGCACCTAGACATCACTAATCATGTGGGTCACTTTGGATAATCCTGCATGACCAATTTGGTGATAACATGAACAAGTGGGATGGCCAGCCTACTTTGAGGAGAGTCAAGGAACTGCAGAGTGGCAGAAACAGAGGCAGCAATGCCAGAAAAGTAGCTGTCACTTCTTCAGCTCCCCAGAGCAACTGCAATTATTCTGACAATTGCAATTTCTCTCATAACAACACCAATCATTGTGCACACTTCACATGCAGTTCGGAAACACAGGGCTATAATTGACACAGGTGCTCAGTGTACTTTATTGTCATCCAATTGCAAAGGGACAGAGTCTATCACTATTTCTGGAATCACTGGTGGATCTCAAGAGTTAACTAAGTTGCAGGCTGAAATAAGTTTAACTGGTAAGGAATGGAAGAAACATACTATTGTAACTGGTCCCGATGCACCTTGCATTCTGGGAATTCACCTTTTGAGATAAGATCCTAAGGGTCACAAATGGGCTTTTGGAATAGCATCTGTAGAAATTGAGGATGGTTAGTTGAAATTGTCCATTAGACCTGAACTTTCAGATGAATCTGCATCATTACAGAAAATCTGAAACCACCAATTGCTACTCAGACTGTGCACCATAGGCAGTACAGAGCTAACCGTGACTCTTTGTTGCCCGTTCATCAGCTGTCATCGAGAAAGCTCATTCACCTTTCAGCAGCCCGATTTGGCCTGTGCTCAAGCCCAATGGAGACTGATGCCTCACAGTAGACTTCTGTGCCCTCAACGAGGTGACTCCACCAGACATGCTGGAACTCCAGTACAAGGTGGAATCGAAGGAGGCCAAATGGTTTGCTACCATAGACATTGCTAATGCTTTCTTCTCTATTCCCATAACAAAGGAATGCAGGCCTCAGTACACATTCACCTGTAGAGGAATCCAGTACCAGCTCAGCTGTTTACCTCAGGAGTGAAAACACAGCTCAACAATCTGTCACTCAGTGATCCACAATGCACTGCAGAAAGGTAAAGCTCCAGAACATAGACAATTCATCAATGACGTCATTGTGTGGGACCAAACTGCTGAGGAAGTCTTTGAGAAAGGTGACAAAATAATTGGTATTCTGTTTCAAGCAGGTTTTGCCACTAAGAGAGACAAGGTCAAAGGATCTTCCAGAGAAATTCAGTTTCTGGGAGTGCAGTAACAGGATGGTCACTGTCACATTCTATAGGATGTGATAAACAAAGTCTTCACCATGGCAATTCCCACAAATAAGAAGGATACTCTCTCTTTCTTGGGGGTAGTGGGATTTTGGAGGCTACACATTCCTGAATTCAAATTGTCAAACTTCTGCATGATTTGACTCATAAGAGACACAATTTAGAGTGGAGACCTGAACAACAAGCAGCCTTTGATCAGATAAAGTGAGAAGCAGTCCATGCAGTGGGCTTGGGACCTGTTTGAACTGATCTGGACATTAAAAACATTCTGTATATGGCTGTGAGTGACAATGGTCCAACTTGGAGCCTTTGGCAGAGAGCTCCAAATGAGACATGTGGTCCTCCACTTGGTTTCTGAGGTCATAGCTACAGAGGTTCTGAGACAATACAGAAAGAAATACTAGCAGCCTATGAAGGAGTGAAAGCAGCTTCTGAAGTGATTGGAACTGAGTCACAATTGCTTTTAGCTCCTAGATTGCCAGTTCTAAACTGGATGTTCAAAGACAAAGGTTCATCACCGCATCATGCCACAGATGCAACCTGGTCCAAGTGGATAGCTTTGATAACCCAACGAGCACAAATGGGTAATCTTGATCGACCTGGTCTGGTGGAGGTGATCACCAACTGGCTGGAAGGCACAGACTGTACCAAACCTCCAGAGGAGAAAGTACCCTGTGCTGAAGAAGCTCCTCTTTATGGTGATCTTTCTGATCAGGAAAAGAACTATGCTTTGTTCACAGATGGTCCCTGTTGTCTTGTTGGGAACAAGTGAAGATGGAAAACAGCAATCTGGAGAGTTACTGAAGCAAGAGATGGGGAAGGTGAATCCAGTCAATTCACTGAGGTAAAAGCTGTCCAACTTGCTCTTGATGTGGCTGAACATGAAAATTGGCCTATCCTTTACCTCTACACCAACTCATGGATGGTAGCCAATGCTCTGTGGGGTTGGCTAAAAGACTGGAAAAAGAATGGTTAGCAGAGGAAAGGAAAGCCTATTTGGTGATCTATGGCAGGATATTAATGCATGACTGGAGAGAATTCCAGTGAAGGTGCAGCACATAGACGCACACATGCCTAAGAGCAGAGCCACTGAGGAACACCAACATAACCAGCAGGCAGACCAAACTTTACCTTGCAGCTATGAATGCCAGTTGTCTAAAGAACAAGCAAAAGACCCTCACAACATCCCATCCTTTGTGGGATGAGTGGCAACAGAGAGGCAGCCACCAGAGGTCTTCTACTTCCTCAAAGCCTTCCATTCCTGGTAAGGACATGCAGGCCAAAATAATTCTTGTTATTTTGGTCTATATCCTGCCTACTCTTGTGCAAAATTTTGGGCAATTGGCAAAAAGGCATATACATTGTAGGAAATAGTTCTGGAGGAGCTTTGTAGGAGCTAACCCTGCTGTGTGGGGCTGCATGAAATCTGAAACCTCAAAAGCCTGTGATGAGGGCTGCTGAGCAGCTCTCACAGACCTTGCCATGGCACTCCAGGGCTCTGACTGCACACTGGCATGGCCACCACTAAAACCAGATGTAGACAAGTGGAAAATCAGGCACAGCTTTGTTTGATCTATGGGTTTCTGGTCATTTTGAAAAGGAATTCTCATACCTGGACTTCTGGCTGGCAGTATACCGTGGATGGACCATAGCTGGAAATGGAATGCAATGCCCTAAGAGGGAAGGACTCTAAAGGAGCATGGTACTCAGCCATCTTGTGGGTTGTGCAAATGGAAATGCACCAAAAAAGGAGGAGTTATGATTGACCTCTTGGAGAAACTGCAAAGATTACGTGTACAATGAAGAAATGATGTGAGATTTGACCTGGATTGAAGAAGGCTGGTGAACCTGAAGAAGATTCATGCCAAACAAAAGGCCAAACCTTTAACTGGTGCAAAATAAATCCATTTAGGTCAGCTGGCCCATAGTGAGTTTGTGGAAGAAGGACTTGAAAAGCTGGTATGCTGAAAGAGATGAGAATGTGATAGGAGACAGCAAACTGAATATTATGTGTGACTACAGTGTGTTATGGTAGGAGAAGAAAGTAGGTAATGAGATTCCTATCTGTGTATGGAAAGGGATCAAATCACAGCTGAGGGAGGCACTGGTTTTCTCAATGCCTCTAATGGGATTCCAAGCAAAATATGCTGCTTTCAGTTCTGGGCTGTGTCACAGCAGAAAGGTACAGATAAATCTGGGAGAATTCAGGGAGAAACATCAAGATATTCTGTAGGACTAGAGCTGGTGATTGAGGGGGGCGGGGGGAAAGGCAACATAGATAACAAGGAGCCTGAGAAAACGAGATTATCTGCTTGCTGGGTGTGAGTTCCACAAGGGAGGGGAATAATGAGATAAAATTATAAAACAGGATTGACACTAATATTATTAGGTCATTCCTCCCCAGGGTACCACACACAGGCAAGTCTGTTCTGGGCAGAGGGGAGGGAAGTGCTTTTTCATGGCATACCTAGCTGAACAAAACACCTTGGCTGTGATCCCTTCCATGGTAATGGGTCCAAGTAACTGCAGCAGTAAGGTTTTGTGTTTCCCCATTCTAGTTTTTCCTCTGTTATGACAGATATTGATAGGCTTGCCCAGAGCACTTCCCTTCACCTTGCTCTACTTGGATCCTTAGAGTACAAGTTCGGGATGTGCTGTGAAGGGTCTTGCTTCAACTGATCTTCTCTTGAGAAGCAGTGGTGCTGGGAAAGGGTAGCATTCAAGGGGATGTGGGTAGGTGACTGTCATTAGCAGTCTGTTGGGAGAAAGTTGCCAGCAGTAGGGAAATAATGGTGTGTTGTGCATGTGATCCTTTGCCCTTTTGGCTTATGAAGGAGCCTCAATCAATCCTGCCCCTCTGGGTAGAGGATGGGAGTACACACTGGGCTCTCTGTTAATAGCTGGGAAGAAATTCAAGCAGTCAGCACCACCTCCAACAAAGGCATCCCCTCAGTCAGTGGAATAAGGCATGAGTTTCTCAACTGTAATGAGCTTGTTTTTCCATGAGACTGCTGTAATAAGCTGTAATGAACAAAGAGCTGCAGGATACAGAGTGAGTGGGTGATAGAATGGCAGTTGAAATTCCATGTTGATAAATGTGGAAGTAATGTAGGGAAAAGCAATGATAAGTGGAAGTGTATGTATGTTAGCTATTACCACCCAGAAGGGAGATCTAGAGTCATCCTAAGGAGAAAAACTGTGCAGCAACAGTCAGCTTGGAGTTGGGGGAGGGAATGGTTGGAAAAGGAACTGGCAGCAAAACAGAAAACATCATTATACTGCTGTATAAATCCATGGTGCATATGTGTCTTGAATGCTGCATGCAGTCTTGGTCCCTGAGAGAGAATGTAGTGGAATGAGAAAAAGTGTGGCAGTACTATCAGAAGTACTGCAGTGTGACAGGGGGCTCTAATTGGATGTGAAAGGCAGGGACAGAACTGGGAGCAGCCACGAGCTGAAATTTTGAAGAGCTGTGACTCAGGAGTGACAGGCAGGAGGCAGCAGGTATGAAACTAATTCCTTACAAAGGGAGACTAACCAGGCTCTTCTGCTTAGAAAGGTAACAATTGAGGGGGGTTACACCAGAGATACACCAAATCATGATACACATGGAGACATGAGTAAGTAAGAAAGATTATCCACTATTTATCACAGCATGGAATCTAGGAGACAGGAAAGAAAGTTACCAGGCAAAAGCCTTAAAGAAGAGCTGCCCTGTAGAAAAGGACCTGAGGGTGTTTGCTGCCATTGATCTGGCTGAATATGTGCCAGTAGTGTGATCATTTGGCCAAGAAGGCCAACGGCATGCTGGCCTGTATCAGAAATAACGTGGCCCATCACGACTAGAGAAGTGATTGTCTTCCTGTACTCAGCACTGGTGTGGCTTGAATACCCTTGAGTACTTCATTCACTACAAGAAAGACTTTGAGTTGCTGCAGTGGGTCCAGAAAAAAAGCAGCAAAGCTGATAAAGGGTCTAGGTAACAAGTCTTATGAAAATGAGCTGAGAGAACTAGGGTTGTTTAGTATGGAGAAAAGGAGGCTACCTGAAAGGAAGCTGTAGCAAGATAGGTGTTGGTCTGCACTCGCAAGTAACAAGTAGCAGGACATGAATAAATGGCCTTGAGTTGTGATGGTGGAGATTTAGGTTGGACATTAGGAAACAGACTGCCCAGGGAAGTGGCTGAATGATCATCCCTGGAGGTATTTAAAAGATATGTAGATTGCAGTGCTTAGGGACATAGTTTAGCAGTGGATTTGGTAGTGTTGGCCTGGACTCAGTGATCTTAAAGGGTTTTTCCAGCCTAACCAAGTCTATGATTCTATGACTTTAAAGCAGGTATGTCAGAGGTTATGTGTAGCTGTGGCTAGATCATTGCAGACTCTATTTCCTCCAGGAAGCAAAGCCACACTTAGCAATTGATGTACTTGCTCTTGTGCTCTTTCATCACAGTCCTATTTCAGGGAAGAGTTACCTATTTAGGAGCATGTAAGATTAATTCCTAACAAAGAGTTGACCAACCGTTTCATTTAGGGGAGCAGCCACAAGAACATAGATCTTTAGGTCATCTCCAGAGATGGATTTAAAGAAAAACCTCCTGAGCCCTCTTGAACTCATTCATGAGTTTAAGGAAATTCATTCCTGGATATTCCATCTAGCTCAAAAGTTTCTGCAAGGGGCTGAGATTCAAACATCTGTGAACTGAGGGGAAATCTGGAGCCAGATATACATACAGCTGTAGCTTGAGGCCATCCTGAGCTTTTCATATCAGCTTTCTTTGAGAGCACTCGCTCTGCTGCACAAGTGCAGATAGGCCACAGGCCATGCAGCAGATAGAGCAAGAGGAATTCCTCTCACACAGAAAATTTACCTTCAGGTAAACTATGTTAAGAAGGCTTCATTGTATCAGACAGATGTTTACTCTGCTGGAGAGTGTGAGGAGGCCTTATTCTCGGCTTTTCTAGGACTTTCATCTCTCTCCTCTTTCAGGAAGAGTGGGTGTAATAACATTTAAAGCTCTGCCATGTAATTGTCATGAAGTTTATATCCCATGATTCCTGTTTGTGAGCAGGAATAAATTAAGCACCTGGATAAGCCCTCTTTTTCTCCCCTCTCCTGAGCACCCAGTATGATGAGAAAAATGCTGAAAAACAACCACAATTAACGATGGGGTCACATTTAGTTCAGCACCATCGGCTGGTTAATTGGCTGATTCCATTACAGTTCCCCTTATCTGTGTGCCAACATAGCTTCTAACAAGCTGCTTGCTGGGTAATTAATCCTGTCCAGCCCAAAGCTGAGTCTGCTCTAAGGGAATGTGCCATTACGAAGTGCTTCCCTTGCTAGCAGGGCTGATTCACTCAGAGCTCCTTGTAGAGCCCAACTGTGGGTCCAGCTGGCAGAGGAGATGTGGAGCTATTGCTTTCCTGGAGGAAAGTCGGCCTTAGCTTTTGTAAAGAGAATCCAGACTCTGTATGCGTTTCCCTCCTTGCTTTTGATGCTGCTTGGCATATAGTAGTGAGGCAGTACCCTGAGAGGTTAACTGCCCTGCCTCACAAATGTAGATCATTTTAATGAAAAAAAAAAATAACAAGATATAAATATTTCTGCTAAAATATGGAAATTGTAGGTTTAGAAAGTAACCAACAGGAAGAAAGAGCAAAAGGGAAATGAAGCTGAAGAGCCATTCTCCATCTGAACACTGGCTTGGTAGGAAGGCTAGGCTCGATGGTTCTTGTACGAGGAAGAACAGACACTAGCAGATCCAGCCAGCAAGCAGCTGACAGGATGGTCTGTTACCGTGTGTCTCCTGCCACAGGCTACCTAAGTGGGTGCTTGGGGGTGAGGTGTACTTTTGTTTATCCTGGTAAATAGACAAGACAGAAGTGCAGATTTTATATCCTTTGATCTAAAAAGTTCAAGTTTTCAGATAACCTGTAACTGATCTGCAAATTTGTCTGTGCCTATCAATTCAGACAGTTGAAACAAACACATAAGAGGCATGTGATAAAGGAGAGAGATTGGTGATGAGAAGGGATGGCTTTAAAAATGGTGCCCCAGGAGGAGCTTTGTGGCTTGAAAGTGGGCGACTGTGCTGAGGAGGGAAGATCAGCATGATAAAGACAGAAGAGCTGAAAGGACACAAAGGGAACTAGGGAGCAGGAAGGGGAAGGCACTGATTGGGGCATGGGGTCAGCAGTTGAAGTCTTGAAGAGAAAGGACAAATGGAGGATGGGAAGATGTGACACTTGTAATGAAGCAGAGGAAGGCAACTTTACTAGTGAGGTTTGGCTGACCTGGAAAGTAGGGAGAGATGAGACTACATGGCTGTAGTGAAACAAAGAGGTTGACATGCCTGTTCATTCTGCTCACAGTCAGCAGCTGAGATCATAGAATCATAGAATCATAGAATCAACCAGGCTGGATACCATGTTCCTTAACAGCACAAGCAACCTTCATTAAAAGAACAACAGATTATGAAGGTCAGGTGTGTGACCAAGAGAAGTAGTGCCTACTACTCAATGCTCTTTCCTCCTGTGGGGCTACTAGAATGCAGGACAGAGAGCTCAGTTCTGATTTGGCCTAACTGTGCAGCCTGGAGCTCCCTCCAAACTGCAGCAAGGAGTTGTTTCAGAAGAACTTTGTCAGGTTGCTCCTACCTTAATTTTGGCTGGCTAACAGTGCCTGCACTCTGATTTTCACCATCCTTAGTCAAGAAAGGTTCTTGCATTTCTGGCTGTATAGATAGGCCACTTTGCAGCTTCAGTTACAGCTGTGTTGGGGATATTCAAATTTTATACAACTTTGGAGATCAGAATTCATGGAGGCCAAACATTTTTGAAGAAAATTATCTGAGGAAGGCAAGAGGCACTTCTATATGTCAAGGAACAGACTGGGACGATAGATGTATTCGGTACCATGTTTTCGTACATCTGCCTGCTAGGCACCATATACATCTGTCTTCTGGGTTTTCTCCCTCTGGAGGTATGCACTAAGTGCCATCTAATTTACTTTGAAAGAATGAAACAACCACTGTTCAAGGGAAAATCTAAGGGGCAGGACACGTGAATGCTTTTTATACTGAGAATGTTAGAATTGGCAAAGCTCTAAGTACAGCAGTTAGAACCTTGGGAAGTTAGAGCCTGAATGGGAATAGGACTGATGCAGGAAAATCCTGAGAGTATCGAGATAGAATTTAGTAGTTTGATATTAGTAGTACTAGCAGCAGTATGACTACTACTGCTAGTAGTATTAATACTATTATGGATAATAGTATTATTAATATTGTTGTTATTAATAATAATACTTAAAAGCACAAGATCCCTTTACAAAGGTGCAAGTGAGAAATCACTGAATTCTTGTTCACCTTCATTGCCCACAAGCATCTTGAATATCAAGTGCAATCCATGAAAATTTATAGTCCTAATGTTCTTCCAGGAGAGAATATGTGTATATCCTATAGGATTTCTTTTTCAGTTTCTTCAAAAGCCCAGTGTTAGTCATTGTAATTCTCCATGAAAGAGAAAGGCCAAGCCCATTATTTCTGATACCATCCATGGAAGCTAGCCCTTAAAACAGACCAGTGTTTAAGTCTATTATTTGTATCTGTGAATGCATTGGGGCTTCCTTTTGGCTTTGGCTGGTAGGGTGGGATTTTTTGTCTGTTCCCTAGTGAACTTAGCTAATGTGCAGTTTCTGTTGACCTGATTATTGCTGTTGAAGGTCTTAATTCTGTGGTGTTGCATTTATGTCATAAATGATGTGCACACATTTCAAGTAGACACTGCACTGCCATATGAGAGTCAGGGAAGTCCCTGACTACCTCAGATGGGATCGTTTGTGTTCCATGGAGTGCATGAGACCTCTTTTACTTGTCTTTTTCCACAGGATCACTCTGTGCATCCCTTCTGTGACAGAATAAGTATGCTGTTTATGAATGTGATTTTTTACTGCCGAAACAGTAATGCTATCACTAGTCCTACTTAGATGTGCTGATACTAATAAGCCTCATATTGGTAAAAACATATTTTCCCCTTATTTTTGTCAAAATTAGGGTGCTTTTAAACAGTTTTCATGTAAGGAAGGAAAAATGGATGGGAGAAAGGAGAGATGTGTTGATTTAGCTACACTGATCTAGTTGAAGTAGCACTACTTTTGTGTAGACAAGAGCTTAGGAAATGTGCAGTTCTTAGTCTGGGGGACAGGACTTTAAAGCAGTCATTGAAGTCTAGTGTCAGTTTTCAAGGCTGAAGAATATTATTTTATTTAGGCTTCCAGACCAGCCTTGCTTCAGGAATGCACTTAGGTTGTTTTTAAAGCAAACATGAAATCAATAGCCTGGTGTTCTGTTCTGCTCTGCTATTTCTTGCCAGAGCCTAAGGACCACACATGGGTTTTCCCTCCTCTTCATCACACTGCCAGGCATGCTCTTGGATAACGGAGGGCAGTTTTTGTGGATGAACACGGAGAGGTTCCAAATGGCCAAACATGCATCGAACATCTGGGCAGTTTTTGCTGCAAAGTATTTTCCGTCAGGCTCCATTCCAGATATTGCTGTGAAAGAACCAACTCACACCACCCTGTCACAGATTTCATCCAGCCTCTGACTTCAGCAGCAGTTTTAGCTGAGTCTGTCAGCTTACCTCACCATTTATAATGTTTGCTGTGGAACTGAGGGCTGCAGTTTTCATTTTGTCCCTGGTGCATACAAACTGAGGGAGCAATGAAGCACTGTGCCTTCCTGCATATCACTTGGGTGGTGGGCCTCAGCTCACCCTTGCCTGGGCCCTTGCTAGGTGCAAGAAAATAAGTCACTTGCTTCCATCCTATGGTGGTAACAGGAGCTTCAACTAGAGTAGAAGACTCCGAAAGCTCATCCATGAAAGATCAGCTTGCCACTAGCTACTCATTCCTGACTCCAAGCAGCTGCAATCTTCATGAGGTAAATTACAACCTCTGGCCAGCTATCGACCTCTCTTGAATCAGTGACCCAGAGGTCAGTGCTCCTTTGGCCAGGCTAGTTCCTGCAGGGCTTGAGCTGAACTATGTGGTAGCAAGGCAGATTTCCAGTTAAAAATGAAAACACACATTAGCAATAGGAGAGAAACAGGCTGAAATTGGAAGTGACCATTTGGTGTTTGATGTTATTCAGAGGAGCTTGTTCTTCATTTAGGACATTAATAATTGTAACAGAAGCTGTAATATCTCAACAACAGTGGTGATTAGGAGCAAAGAGGCAGCTAATCTCCATCTAAAAAGAGCTAACTAGCCCGTCCTTTAGCCCCCACCACACTGTTACATTTAAATACCATGAATATTCACTGCTTGGCACCCAGCTGGCAGCTGAGTTGTTTTGACACAAAACCCTTCAAACTCAAAGAGTTTTTAATCAGTCTGCAAGAGAGAGAAGAAGAAACTGAAAGAAAGAAATAGGAACAGAGAAAATGAATCAATGAGTTCAACAGAGAGCAGGGTACCCGAATCCAGTTAACCCTTTCTTTCTCTGCTGCCACAAGCGCTGCTTCTCTGCAGCTCTGCAGCCCTCTTCCAGGCTGCAGAGGATGGAAATAGGGGCACCTCAACCCTCCAGGGCACTCCATTCCTCCTGTGTATTCCATCCCACCCTGGAGCTTCATACCTCCGTCCTACCGGAGTGCCCATCCCCTCTGGCTGCCCCGTTTCCTCCATCTGCCCCATTCACTTCAGCTGCTATATCCCAGTGCAGTCCTCTTGCCCTGGGAGCCCCCATCCCACCCAGCTTCCAGTACTTATGATACATCCCCTCCTGCTGCCTTTGCTTATTTCCTGGGTTTGCTCCCACTCATGGCTGTGTTTGTGACTGGTTGCCTGTACCTGTTAGTGACTGGTTTGCTTCTATTACAGGCTGTGCAGTTCACTCGCAATATGTGATGTGCTTTAGACCAGCCAGTTTTTGTCTGCAGAGTTTTCATCTCAGAAAAACATCTGGCAATGTTCACAGCTGCCATCTCCAATATCCTTATAGGAGTCTCAGGGTTGCCTGCAGCTCACAGAAACCCTTTTGCTTCATTTTTTTGCAGCAGGATTAACCATGCAGCTGCAAACACAGAAAATCTTGCTTTGTCCTGGAACAAAAAACCCCACAATACTCTGAAGGCTCAGGTTTCACCAGGACTGTAGCTCTGGGCACTGACAGATTGCTTAGAAGTCCCCATTTAACCTGGATCAGTCCTGTACACACAACTGCATTTCTGTCAAACTAGCCCGAGCACACAATAGAGTTTATGCAACTTCATCCTCTTATGTCAGCTTTGGGCTGCTTGTGGTGGACAGTTTGTACTTGATTTGGCAGGAAAGCAGAGTAACATAGGCAGACCTCACCCAGCCTACTGCACTCCCTTTCCATGTCAATTGACATGTCTAAATTTTCTAAATGCATTTAACTTGGTGGAGCGAGTCTGTGCTGGATCCATGCTTCATGTCATATGGCTGTGACATTTTTGATCTAATACTGGGAACCACAAGTCAGATTTATTTTATAATCAAACTGCAGTGTAAGTCTTAAAATTTTGTGGCTCAAATTGCAGACCTCAGTCACATGTAGGGTACTGATACATCTCAGCTGGAGGAGTCTCTGGGGCACAGCACAAACTTTTCTAACCTACTGTGTCTTCCGTGAGTCTGCTATGGGCTTAAGTTACACATAAGGTTGTCTCATATGCTTCCAGGATCTCTAAAGCTGACACATACCTCAAAAGACAATGTCATGGTTCCCTTAAAGAAAACCCGTGGAGAAGTGAAATATAGAAGCCTGGGCATTACTTAGGCAGGTTATTATGGCCACTGCAAAAGATATTGGTATCCAGGAGGATTCTAAATGAGTTGGTATTGTGCAGACCTTCAGAGGCAGGCCAGTACTGAGGGGAGAAGGCATTGCAGATGGAAATGAGAAGGCAGTTGGTGGAAATGCAGGCCAGTGAGGAAAAGAAGACACTGGAGGAGAGTAGCAGCATCTCATTGGCAGTGATGACAGAAGATCTGGTGGGTGAATAAAAAAGATTAAGAAGAGGGAGGGGCTTAGAGGCCCTGTGATATGATGTGATGAAAAGTGTGCCACAGTGGAAGGACTGAGAGAGCAATGTGGTGGCAATGCTGTGTAAGTCAGGTCTGCATTATTCTGAACTGTTTGGACTGGAGGTGGAGCATTATGGATGTCGGGGAGAGACCACAAGGAGAAATTAATGTAATCAAGATGTGAGATGAGAGTTTGGGAGCAGGTTTTTCCTGTGTGGGTTCCCCAAGTGTGAAGCTAGTCTAAGATTCATTAGGAGTTACTGAAGCCGTGGTGACTTTTCCTGAATACAGTCTGATACTCCTTTGAGAGTAAGAAGTAGATAGATTTGGGTTCTAGATTTCATTAATGCTCTCAAGGTCCTCTAATGCTCTCCAGACTCAGAGATCTCACTCAGCACTTTAAAATTTACAAGCGTGAACACAACAGCCAAACGTACTTTGTAATCTATTCAGAGGCAGCAGTGAATTTTGCATAGATTGGTACTTACTCTATTCAAGTTTATAATTATTTTGAAGGGAATACTCCCCAGGAAGCAGGCCTGGAACAGCAACAAACCCTATAGGCAGTGGGAGGCACACCAACAGCTGTACTCTGGGATGTATTCTGGAAAGGCTCACAGCCGGATGGGAGGATCTGTTTTCCTACATACTTAAATGAGAAAAATATAATGCATTTTTCTTCAGTCTCTTTTTGCCACTACTTACAATGAGTTTTCACAGTTGCTACGAACTATAACTGGCTATGCTTCCTCTGCTTGTGAAGAAATGTGGGAATCTAATCATCCAACACAAAACCAAGGTGTTCCAGCTAATACATGCCAAAGACCTTGAGGATATGGATTTAGAATGCTTTAGAGGAGGTGGATCAAAAGTACTTTACTTTACATTCATCTACAGCTTTCTGTTGCCTGACTTGATCATATTTACATAAAGTCAAGATGTTCTGTATTAAGCAAGGAAAATCCAGACTGAGCAACAGTAGCAGAGTGAGAGGTGTGGAACTGGCAACACTCGCTCATCTGTGTCTTTGCTCTCCTAAGCCTGACTTAAGGGGAGCACACTGCTGTTGTGGTGATGTTTTGGGAGTGGGGGGTTCAAATTAGACACAAACCAGAAGTTGTGACCGTCTGTGGTCATTAAAATTCCATTACACCTTTTGGTACAGAAGCAGTTGGTGCCAAAACTAGCCCACTTGAAATACAAGGCAGATAAGCTTCATGAAACCTGACAAGAGGCGGTCTTGTGAGGTTTGGTGGGTGTGTTTTCAGCCTGCAGTGGAGCACGGGGCACAGCCCCACACTGCCTGCCCAGAAATGACAAATACTAGGACCAGAAGCAGAGTAGCTGCACACTTGTGACCAGAAAACTTGCTGAGAAAGGTTAAGTATGGAGTGCGCAGCACGCTGGTAACATAGTTTCTGCAACCAGATTTACTCTCACTCAGTGGTGCGGGATTGTAGCACTTACATACACAAGTCTATCTGCTGGAGATAGAATCATGGAATAATTTGGGTTGGAAGGGGCTTTTAAAGGTCATCTAGTGCAACCTCCAAAAAATGAAGGGGTGAAAAAAAGTTAAATTGTTTACATCCGAAAAAATCTGGGAGAATTCTGAGGATCATTTTAGCAAGCTGCACTGTGAGATGTAGCCTAACACTCCAAGGCTGTGAAATATGAAGGGTCTCAAGGTTTTGCTGTAAGGTTGATCTCAGCAAAGAAACCTAAACTTGGGGTGAAGGTAAAAGCTCCTTCAAAACATGAAGTCTAAATAACCACGGTAGAAGGGAGGAAAGGAGTAACTGACAATTTACAGGCTCTAGCACTTGCTCTTATCCTTGAGTCACTCTGCTGTGCAGTGACCTAATCCAACTGAACAAATCCAGATTAAAAATAAACCTTTTTTTTCTTTTTCCCCTTCAGTTTGTTTTTTATCTGGATCAGTTCTCTGGTTTCATTCACCATGTGCTACAAAGACAACGTGTTAGTACAGCTGATGGTGTGGAGTACAGGCAAGGAAGCATTAGGAAGTAGAAGGGGAGTAGTATTGCTAAAACAAATGCAAGCAGCCCTGCTGTCAAAAACGCAACCGCAGCCTGCTACCAGAGCTTCCTTAGTATCAGGGCTGGCTTGCACTTTGTGCTGAAGGGGAGAAGGAGTTAGACAATTCTTTCAAAAAAAGGTGCAGAAATTCTCAGGTAATCAAGGCAAATAATCCCAAAATGCTGCTACTGGGACTCTGCACGTGATACATAAGGATACCAGAACCTTATGAAACTTAACTGGTGCAGCATCCCGATCCTGAAAAACAATAGCAGCACTTCCTATTGGTTCCTTCCTGTCAGACTAAGTCTCCTGCAGATTTTTTTCTCCTCTGTCCTTCTTTGGGAAACGAAAAAGAAATGGTAATTCCCTTTGCAACTTCCTTGGCTCAGCCTTCCTGTCAGGGAGCTTGCTAAATGCTTCTTGTCCTGTCCTGCTAGGAAGGCTTCGTGTCTGCACCCCAAGGGAAGAGATGTTTTATCTGGTGTCCTTGGTGGAATCCCCACAGCACCATCCCACACCAGCCACTGCCCAGGGAGTGAGCTCAACTGCCCTGGGTGCTGCATGCCTTTTCAGACAGTGGCTGATGTGTTCCATTGGCACTGCTGCTTCCCAAGCAGCGTGACAGCCTCTGTGCTATGCTCAGGATTCTACAGGGAATGGGTTAGCACTATAAAATGTTTTTCTTATGGAACCCCCTGGCAACACAGGAGACTTTTCCATTGGAAGAGTATTAAGTCAGAATTTCTGTAGTAAGGGGCTTCGGTTGCATTTGTTTTTTAAGCTTATTTGATGTGCTGCAAACTGCAAAACAGTGTCCTACAATGGATTGGTATGAGGGAACTGAAGTGTGTACTGCGCCAATTCTGCCTGCTGCTGGAGCTCCTTGAAAACCAGATGTCACATTTAAAGTGTAATCTGTGTTTGCAAACACATGGCCACACATTTAACAATTTTGGCAGCCACCAAAGAAAAATTCAAATCCTGATGGTTTTCCCTCTCTGCTCACCTGTCTTGCAGTCAGATGGAGCAAAAGCAAAAAGTTTTCAGACCTTGGATGGAATAATCTCTTATTTAGATGAGGAAAAAAACCCATTAATGTTTGCAGAGGGCTGAATTTAACTTCCCAGCTGGGGCCTCTCATCTCTAAGCTCCTGCAGACAGAAAAACACCAACTGCTAGCAAGATAATTCAGTTTCCCTTCTCTCACACTCCTAGGAGGACTGCCTACTGCCCCTGTGCCACGCTGGGTTTCAGTCTGGCAGAGCTTCTTCTGACCACTATACCCCCGGCAAGATGCATATCAAAGCTTCAGCCCCCCAGGGTTCATTAGAAGGCATTTATTTCTGCATATTCCAGGGGAGGGGCAGTTGAAGTAGGCAGATAACTTTCTTCACAATGAAAAAGACTGCCCTTACTTTCAACCCTTCCTTCAAATTGGGAGACATAAAAAAAATCATGAGCTCTTTTTAAATAATAATAAATACATTAGTTCTGCTGAATGCTATCTTGCTGGTACCTCCAGAAAAGTGCCCTGACACCATCTGATGGGAACTGCCAGTGAAATCTGTTAAATTTACTCTTGCCCTTGCTCTTAAAATTTAGTTCACTTCTGTGGGCTGAACACATATCAGAGCACTTGGCTCAATTAAGAAATATTATTAGCAGGTAGTTTTGCACAATAGGAATGAGGGAAAGTCAACTTGATTCTCTCTGCAAATGTGAAGCTTAGTCTGTGATTTGCTAATGGGCAGCAGTGAGTTATTCAGCTCATCACAACACAGCATCCTGCTCCCCTAGTCCAGAGGGAGATAGCTATTAATAAATCAGAACCCAGTGCTAAGCTAGAAGGATAAAAGGATCTACATTAATATGAAAATATTAATATCTGGAAGAGCAGATTATCATCTAAATGGGTTAGAATGAGATAGTACCATTGTTTAGAAGAAATCACTTGCTTCAAATCTCATTAGAGCTGCAATCATACTAGTAATGGAAGATATCTTCAGACCCCCAAAAGTGCTTTGGGTGCTTGATAAATGCAGTGTTCATGCTGAAGAGTTCAAATATCTGCCCAAAGCTTGCCCTTCATCCAATGTCAGATGGAGGATCCTACCAAAGAAAGCAGAAAGCATGGGTAGGACCTGCTGAAGGGTATGTGGCATGCAGAAGTGCTGCACTCCTCACTAAAGCAGGCATTTCCCAGAGGCACCCATGACTTGGGATGGATTTCTTTACTCCGCTTCCCTCCCAGAGTCACACAGGAGATGGGTGGAAATCTGTGACATAAGAATATGTTCTTCCAAGAATTAAAAGGAACTCTGCATAGTAGTGCCTGCTGTGTGGGGACAGAACAAGAGGCCATCATATTCAGGGCCTGTTTCCTCCCAGGCCAAGGCCCCAGGGCAGGCCCCCTCAAGGATATGTCCTTGGCAGTTGCGTCAAACATTCTTCTGGCATGGAGCATTCAGCCCTCAGTGCTCACAGCATGCTTCCCTCTACACCTGGCCATTTTAACTCTTTGTACTGAGCTGAGCAGAATCTATCCAACAGGAGCTCTGGTGCAGCTTGGCACAAAGAGGCAGCTCCCTGTGAAAACAGGAATGGCTAGCTACCTGTCTGCTTTCATTTGTCACACCCAGACAACAACAGCACCTTCTCTGCTGGCTGGGCAGCTGCTCTCTATCACCATCAATGGTTTATGGATTTCAAGTTGCCTCCTCAGTTTCCAAGGCAGCCTCATAGTTCTGCTCTCAGGAGGCTCCTGATATGGTACCAATCTTGGGGTCTCAGAGTTATCTCCAAGCATGTCTCCCAGCTCTTTCTGCACAGGATCCACAGTGGGATGGCCAGCATCTCTGCTCCTAGGTCTTTGGCAGATGGTCTTCTTAAGGTCGTGGAGAACAGGGGGAGGTGTCTGAGGACTGGAGGAAAGTCAGTGCCACTCTGGTCTTCAAAAAGGACAAGGAGGACTTGGGAAGCTACATGCCAGTCAGCCTCACCTCCAAGGTGATAGAACAGCTCATTCTGGAGGTCATCTCTAAGTACATGAAGGAAGAGAAGGTTATCATGCTTGACCAATCTGATATCCTCTTGTGATGGCTTGACTGACTGGGTAGATGAGGGCAGGTATCTTGAGGGTGACAGAGCACTGGAACAGGCTGCCCAGAGATGCCATGGAGTCTCCTCTGTAGACTGTCAAAACCCACCTGCATGCATTCCTGTGCAACATGATCTAGATGAACCTGTTTTAGCAGAGGGAGTGGACTAGATGATCTCTGGAGGTTCCTTCTAACCTCTACCATTCTATGGTACTCTGATACTTTCATCTGAATTAAATTGCTCAGGAATCTGTCCATCTGAATGGCTTCTGAGTTTTGTATAAAACTGACATCTAATCATGTGAGAAACCTTCAACACCTACCCAGCAAAACCTGATGTGGTTTGTCTTGCAGCTTTTCACCATCTGCAGGATGCAGATTCATGCAGCCTAGCCCACAGCTTACCAGTATTGGCACAGTGACTACTTGTCTGCCTAGGAGGAGACCAGTGCAAAAGCATTGTGTTTAGCTCACAAGACTTGCTCCCATACTTCAAGGAGGGAATAGTTGGCCTTGGCAGTACTGTCATTCAGTGATAAGAGTGCTCTTCAGTGGCGTAAAATCTTTTCATCCTTTTAAATTCAAACCCAGTCAAAGTATCAAATGCCCTCAGAGAAGGTTCTGCAGAGAAAATGCAAAAGCCGTTCTCGATGAGAATGTTGAAGCCAATGTCCAACTATATTGCCCAGAGCTATTATTTGCCTTTGGCACCTGTGGTGCTTCCAGCTTGAGTCACCAAACTAAACTTTCCAGCACATCCTTCAGGGAAGTGCCCGGCCAGGCCAGCAGTCTAGCTCATACTTGCTTCACACAGACCCAGGAAGACCTGTATATCATAAGCAGAGATGTTACAAACAACCTATGGCCCAACTGCCTAGAGGAGGCTGGCAAGTAGAATTTAATCTTCTCAAGATATGAAGGACCTTTCATAATACATGATTCTGAATTTCATAAATATTAGGACTGTTTTTTTGCATTAATGATAAAGTGGATAAAACGTGCCCTGTTTTGCTAGATAATGCCCTTCTGAAGTTTCACTGGGACTGAAGTGGATCTGGCATTTAAACTAAAGAAATCCCTGTTTAGTGTGTGGGAGTCTCTGGAGAGGCCACAGATCTGCATTGCAGCTGTGAAATACAGCATCTCCTCCGTTGCTTATCAGCAATCTATGCTTCTCCTGGGAAAATTTTGCCCAAAGGATTCAGCCCTTGCCAAATTTTTAACTGGATTTTGTTTGCTTATTTTAAATTTATTTTTAAACATCTGAAACCAACAAACTTCAAAAATGCTCTAAATCTATCAACTTGAGTTAATCCTTTAAAAACAAAATAAAATAAAAGCTCATTCCTCCAGGCAGCCAACTTCTATTGGTAAGACATGATCTAAAATGGTTTTAAATGACTGAAATTCTACATCCTGGGAAGAAAAAAAAAGAGTTTAATTGAAAAGAATCAATGCTTTGCTTCTCTTCTGTGGTATTGCACCCATTCATGTTATCTGATTCACTTGAATTTTAAAATGGTTCATATCAAACATGCATTTGTGTGCAAAACGCTGCTTTCCCAACCTTTGTGCTCACGTTGCAGTGACAGGGAATATAAGTACCCAAGGAGTGAGTCATCCAGAGCCAGTTCTACTTCATCTCCTCCCTACTCAGATCTCCATGAGAGCTTTCCCCGTGTCTGTGCCCTCCTCCTTCTTCATGTCTGTACTCGTTTATCATGCAAAAAAAATGGATGTCAAGGATAGAGCCAGATATTTCAGATCTAGAACAACCTCTATTTTTTCACAAGGCAGAATTTTGATCTACTACATGAGCCCTGGGGGTGGCATCTGGCTAAAAATGCAGCTATATCTCCCTCAATTTCAGAGGTGCTCCAAACAAGGGGGTGGAGTGGATTCTATAAATAGTGTGTACTAATCCATACTCCCATTTATAGAGAGGGACAGTAGAAAACACACAACTACAGTCTCTTCAGGGAATTTGTTAATATCAGAACCTTGGGAGACATCTTTGCTTGCTTCCTAGATGGCTGTTTGTTGGAAATACTGGTTCAGTAAACAATTTTCTCAACTTCAGTATCTCAGCAGCAGAGCCATTGCAGATGAGGATGATGTTACAGACCTTTCCAGTCCTGATGCAGGGCCATTCTCCCCAGTACACAGGTGTGGGTCCACATGTTTTTCTCCTCGCTGCACAGTACAAAGATGTCTGCAGCACATGAAATACTTGTGTGTCAGCGGTCATAATGAAGGCCCTATAGTGAAACCTCAGAAATGTATGACCCCGAGTCCTCTGGGTAAGACTGGTATTGAACACTAGAGATGTTAGATGGAGGTATTTCAACAACAGTTTTGTTTGTTCTGGACCGTGAGGGTTTGAGTTCTTCACCATGTGGTTAGTGGAACACTGGAACAGGTCACCCATGGAGGTAGTTGAGGCTGCATCCCTGGAGATATTCAAGCTGAGGCTCAGCAGGGCTCTGGGCAACCTGATCTAGTTGAGGACTCCTCTGCTTACAGCAGAGGGGGTTAGACTAGATGACCTTTGGAGGTCCCTTCCAACTCTGACCATTCTATGATTCTATGATATCTTCAGCTGTGTGTTTTGAATGAAATCTATTTACTTTGAAGACAGATAATGGTCAAACATCTGTAAGCATTGGTCTCATGTCATCATGTGGTATTCTGCTGAATGGTAGTGACAGAGCTGTCCAATGTAATATATAGCCAATATGAGAATTCTAAAGCTTCTGCCCATCCCTGGTGGCTACCCAGGCAGTAGAGTATTCACTGAAGAGGATGGTGAAGTGGTGTTTGTTTCTATATCCAAGTTGTTGCAAAGTATACCATGGCTCATGTCTTTAAGTTCTGCTACCCGTCTCATTACCCTGGGAAAGATTGGCACTATTAAATAGAGAACAATCAGCACTGGCAGCAAATAACCCTGCAGGAAATAAATACAGTGAAAGAGTTGTACATAGCAGATGTTGCTTGTTGATACAATCATGGATTCAGAGGTTATTGAATTTGAAGAGCTTTTCTGGAACTATAAAGGCAATATGCATGTGATGGGGTAAATGAGTGGAATGTGATTTAGGTTTAAAAGGTAACTACATATCTCTAAAATGTATATTTAATCTCACAACTAGATGGATGAATGTCTTGCTGCAATGATACAGCAGCAACACTAGTGTACATCTTGAAGGCAATGATAACTTCATATCCTGGGTGCGTCTAAAAGACTCAGGATGTTGTGTTGTGGTGTTCAGGGCCAGCTTGCTATAGTGGAAAGCAAAATTCAGGGCTGAATCCAGACTCGGAGTCCATATTCTCCTGCTGCTAGGAGCCCTAGCTTTGCCCTACTTGTTTGACAAGGAATAAGTAGGATTGATCTGATTTTCTTCCCTACCAGTTGTACTTTGCCTCATTATAAACTTCACCCTTTAAACTTCACTGTCCTTTCCCCTGCCTTATCTCCCCATCTCCTTCAAGGGCAACTGGAATGAAGGAGAGGTGTTTTTGCTAGGAGCTGTTCTGAGCTGAGAGGACAGGCAAAGATAACCCTTTCTCCTGCTTGCTGCTTGAAACAGCTTCTGCCCGTGAGGAGGGGCTGTATTGAGAATGTGTGAGAGAAAACACTGAAAAGGGTGAAAACGCACAAAAAGGGAGGGGAAAAAGGTACCGCAAGGAAGCTAGAGACAAACTTCAAGTTGTGGATTATTTCTCACCCAGGCTCTAATTAGGAAGCCTCTTATGGGACTGTGAAGCTGTCAGGATGCCAAATGTCAGCATGTTTATCAGAGATCAGGCAAGCCTCCTGTCTGCAGCAGCTACAGTTTGGTGCCATGATCCCCCTGAGTCCTCCCAGTGTCAGTGTGACTCACACTCAGCACTGGCACCTCCGGGGGCTTCAAAGCACAGCAGAGAGCTTTTCCTTCTCCCTTAAAAAAACAAAAAAATAACCCTTTTCCTGGGACTTGGCTTATTCATTCTGGCTCTGCACTGAGAGGGTTAACCCTAGGGTGCAGAGCACATTAGTAGTATGTGACTCAGATTCCCAGGGAAATCCCCAGCTTATCTGATGGAGCCTGTTAGTCTGCTAATTGACTAAGTTCCTATTAAAAGTGCAATGTTTTTTTAATGACTAGTAACAAAGGGCCAGATTCTGATCTGATCTTTTCACTTGGGATCATTTTTGCTGATGGTCTGGCCTTGCTGCTAATTGCAGCCATGCGGAGCAGGAAGGAGGCAGCCACCTCCCCAGCTTCACCAACCTCAGCACAGCTCAGCCTCACTCGAGAGTATGGAGCCGAAACCAAAGCACCAGCTCTCGGGCTTTGCTGGTGCAAGAGAGATACTGACTCCGAGCATCGAAACCTCTGCTTTAATGATCCAAGACTTCATGAAGCGTAATAGGCAGGAAGCTCTTAATAGGAATCTTCAGGAGGCAGATGGAGGTTGCAATGCAGACAGCAGCAGAAAGCATTTGTTGGGAGACTACCAAGGGCTCTGTGAAATGGTTGCTGCAAGTATCTAATACACAATCCAAGCTGTGCTCTCAGTTATTAACTTTCCTAGTGTTGAAATCAAATCGATTTGTTGATTCTGCATATAAGATGTTGCCTATGTCTGCATAAGAAAAACGCTGTGTATGCCTCTGCATATGCATATTCAAACCTTAACTTTAATTAAAATTATGTGTATTATATCTGCATCTCTTGTTCTCTATGGGAATTGAGTTTGAGAATGTATTTGCCTAATAGGAAGAGGAAAAAAAAGGTGATTAGCATTTAGAGTGAACTTAGTTGGGTTCCAGGATACTTCCAAAGGAGGTGATAACTGATCTCATTTCAGCCAGGCCCCAGCCACCTTGGGATGGGATTGAGCGAGTCACGACCCTGTGATCATATTTGCCTGCCTTGTCTCACCTGAAACTCCCAGTGGTTCCCCAAGACTACCTGACATCACAGCCAGGAAAAGTTCTGTCAAACAAAAATACTTCTTTTTTTTTTTTAAACTTGCTAACCAAGAATGAGATCTGGCCACCTTCTCCCCATGTGTCACCACACCCACTCCGTTCTTTTGTGTGTCCCTTTTGGTTTTCGTCTAGGAAATTTTCTATAAAAATACAGCAGCTTCTCTTAGAAGGTCCAATATATTCACACTGCTTCAAAAGTTTCATAAGAAATCCATAACTGATGGGGTTTTCCCCCACAATCACAACAGTTAGGTGTCAAAAATCTCAAGCTCCTGTTAACAGACGCAGAGCCTAAACCCCATGTCTTAGCCTGCTTCCTATTCCCCACTCCTGAGCTGTCAAATGCTGTGACACGGCTCCATCACACCGCAACGAGCAGTCCCAACAAACAGAAAATGATTTCCAACTGGCAAACATGCTGTTTATTTTCCAGAAAAATTGCACAGCTGATCAAGGGATCTCCTGCTGCTGTCAGCATGAAGAAGTGTTTAAACACAGGGATGGAAGTTTAAACATTTTCTCATTATCACAGAATAAAAAAAAAAAAATTAAAAAACACTAAAAAATAAAGGCATTGAGAGCCTCCGACCACCTGCTGTGCCAGTAATGAAGCAGTGTCACATGACCAGCCCGCCAGCACTTTTATCTCTGCCCCAGTATCATTACTGAAGTGACACCTGTCACATGACCCGCATCAGGGCTTTCATCTGCACTCCCCAAATGCAGTTCTGGCTTGTGAGGAGGACTATCTAGGTGCTTTCCCCCCCCCCCTCCCTTTAAACAATATCGCCCACTCGTGCCATTACAGATGGCAGCTTGCTCGAATTTTTTCTTGGGGATATGTAATTTGGCCAACAAACTTGCTCTGGATGAAGTAAAACAGGATCTTGGCCTGAGAAATAAGTTTTTTTCATACCTGAAGATGTTTATAAAGCAAATATTTATGTCTGATGTTAAACTCTCCTTACATAAAAAGATGTTAAAAGATTTCTCCAAAATCTGAGATTTGTTTTTAATTTTTTATTAGGTGGTGGGAAGAAACAGTTTGATGACCCTTGAGTACAGTGATCTCCATTTACATGCACTTCATAAACTCTCACCTGTTTTAGCAAAGCATCCTCCCGCTGCCAAGAGAAAATCTTTTCTGGAAAAAAAGAAAGGTCAATCCTGCACCCCTCTGCCAATATCTGTGCTTTTTTGTGAGGTCCTCAACAGCAAACGCCTAGATAGGCCCACATACATGATGGCAGTATTGAGAGCTTACTCACCTGTTTAGTCACTACCACAAAACAGAATGTAAAACATCCAGATGTCAGAGGGAATGGCCAACCATACAAACTAGATGTGGAGAGATGGGAGAGAAGAGATTCTGAACTTCATGGCTTTTTCTTTCTCCTCCTTTCCCACTCCACACTCAGCCATGCATGAAGTTTGGTACTTCTCTGACCCCTTCATAATCTGATTCAGGTCACTGGAGGAAGGAAAAACTAACTCAGCAAAAGAGTTAATAGTTTTCCACTTGTTCACTGAGTTAAATCAGCTCATCAAGGGCTTAGGAAAGTTCCAGAGGGCATAAGAAAGAAAGACTGTGAAGCTTGATTCAGAGAGGGAAATAGGGGAAGCAGGACTGCCCGGTTTCGGGTGGTGTTAACTTGGTACATAAATTCAGATGTGTTTCTTGTTACCTGCTCTTCCTGACCCATTACAATGCTGGATCCATTTTCCCTGAGTGCTGTTGCCTTTGAGAATGTGCAGGCTGGGAAATCTACTGAGATCAGTACTCATGATGTAAATAGTACTCCTGTTAGTTTGAGAGAGGAGTGGTTCCGGAACAAGTTAGAATCACAGAATCATAGAATCAACCAGGTTGGAAGAGACTTCCAAGATCATCCAGTCCAACCTGTCCCCCAGCCCTAGTCAGTCAACTAGACCATGGCACTAAGTGCCTCATCCAGGCTTTTCTTGAACACCTCCAGGGACGGTGCCTCCACCACCTCCCTGGGCAGCCCATTCCAATGCCAATCACTCTCTCTGGGAAGAACTTCCTCCTAACATCCAGCCTATACCTTCCCCGGCACAACTTGAGACTGTGTCCCCTTGTTCTATTGCTGGTTGCCTGGGAGAAGAGGCCAACCCCCACCTGGCTACAATGTCCCTTCAGGTAGTTGTAGGCAGCAATGAGGTCACCCCTGAGCCTCCTCTTCTCCAGGCTAAACAACCTCAGCTCCCTCAGTCTGTCCTCATAGGGTTTATGTTCCAGGCCCCTCACCAGCTTTGTCGCCCTTCTCTGGACACATTCCAGCACCTCTCTCAGATTCTCTCAGTTCTCTCTCAGACAGGCATATTTAAGGCATTGGGCCTCCAATGTTGAGTTAATGAACAGAAGAGTGCTTGGTTGCAGCACATCCTTTTGCCACGACCATCCTGGTTCTCTGCCCTTCCACATAGAGTGCTAGAAGGAACCACTCTTCAGCAATTTAACACGTTAATGGCCCAAATTTTGGCCATTATGGGGTAGCAGCTATGTAAAAGACCAAAGTCATTCTCTCTGCTGCTCTAGGGCAGAAGAAATTTACAGCTAATATTCTGGATAGACACCATGAGGAAAATTATTCAGTTCCCATCATTAAATCACTCACTGCCCTTTCATTTAACATATCCTTTTATTTAACTATCTCAAGCGCTTAGTGGCTCCCAATTAGGAGCAGACATCCAGCCCTAGCCATCCCACAGCAGGTATTAGAGATCCTGCTTCTTCACTGCTCTTAGTCTAGACATCTCCAAGAGTGCAGGAGGAACACGGAACGCCTCTATCCCAACTTGGGCACAATTTACAGCTGCTCTGAATGTGCAGTGTAACTCAGAAGTGGAGAGCTATCTTCTACCTATGCAGCCAGCCAGCCACTTTAGAAAGTGTTCTTACTTGTACCAGTTCTTAGACATTTTGGCACTGCAACAGCCATTGCCAGAGTGCTCAAGAACTGTTGCTGCTGGGGTGTTCCAAATGCCTTTTTCTCTACAAATAAGCCTGCTCATGGGAAGCCAACACAGAAATACAAAAGTAGAGCTCCATAGGATACTCCATTCTGATCTTGCTTACACTGCTGTGAAGTCACTGCAATGTTATTCCTGATTTATTGCAGAGGAAATGAAAGGTGGAAGGTTCTAATACTGAGACAAGTTACTGTTCAGTTTTGCAGAAGCAGGTCAGGCATTCACACTCACTTTGAGAATGTCTGGTCTTTGGGAGGCCTGGGTCCACAAAATCTTGAGGTGACAAGATTTTTGGTACATAGCTTACCTTTTCAGCAAGCCAGAGAACTTTAAGGATTGTCACATAAGATAAAGAATACCTCTGTCCTCTTAACTGAGCAGTGCCTGTGCGCTCTTTTATATAGCAAATCTATTCGTTCCGGCAATCATGTCTATAGTGAGAGCAAAGAGGAACATAAACAATTGTGCTGCTTCCTGCCCAGATCTGTGATGTTTGGTTAGCAAATAATGGTCTGAGGTGGGGCTGGAGATGCAGCTCCTTTACGCTAAAGCTACATCTTCCAAATCTATGGCTGCCACACATAGCTCCATGACTGATTTTGTTCTCATATCTCAATACTCTGCATACCTCTTGCTCAGAGAAGTTCTCCCAGTCATGCTAGTGACACTACTCAGATGAATAAGAAGTGTTCAAGATTTTGATGCCTGCACCTTAATTATTTGGTTTTCTCTTCTTTTTTCTTACCAGATCTGCTGTGAGGTTACACCAAGATTTCTGGTTTCTGATGTCCCAGAGCTGAGAAAATGTATCCCTATAACTGAAGCCCAGCAGATTAGCACACAAAGAAGGTAAGTTTCCTGTTTGCCTGACTCTTCCAGCAGTAATACAGTGGAAAGTTTACAGGAAATGTAGCTGGGAAAGAGGTCTCCAATTTCCCATGTATCCTGATCAGCACTCACCTTAGATTAGCTTTCCTTCTCATACTCTGTCAGCAGTCCTGAGATCAAGGAGACTAAAACACCCTGGTTACTCATTAATGAGGCAGGACTTTCTGCAATAGCTGGACCACAAATTTGCTGCATCTTAATTCTTTGCCATCTCCCCTCTGCTCATCAACACCTGCACACATTTGGGATCCAGCATAAGAAGACCCCTGAGCCCAGCTCTAAGCAACTAGTCTGTAATGCACATGTCTAATGCTCTGCTGGTGTGGAACCAGTATGCTGGTAATCCTGTTAGTAACGGCAGAAGCTCCCTCTAGGAAATTATAACAAATAGTCTTAACAATTCCTTTTGTTGACAACTTTATCCATGAAACCATCTTCCCTGGAGACTTCACTCAACTTTTGACTAATCCCCTCCATCCCTCAGGAGCTCTTTTGTTGAAGGAGATTGTAGGCAAACCCCAGGAATGGCAGGTCTCTGTAAGCCTTGGATCAGCCTCTACATTCTTTCAATTGTCACTCCCCATCTGTCCTGTTTGTACATCATTCTTCTGGTCCAGGGATCTCTCTATTAAGAGACACATGGCTGCGTTTATTCTACAAGTCCAGTGTCCAGACTGTGCTGTTACATCTTCATGGCCAAGTCAATCTTTCTGACATTGCTTTCTGAAAAACAAAAGGCAGGACATCTGCACAATTTCAGTCTCTTCTGCTAAAAGTTAATTTTTGAAAATATCACCCCCCTCAACCAAACTTTGCCCTTATTTTGTACTATCAAAAGCTTTGCTTCATTTTGTCAATATCAGGAGTTATTTCAAAGGTTCTTAGTATAACAGAGGGTAGAATTTGCCCCTCTTGCAAAGGAATTCTGTTAGAATAAAAATTCATGGCCTAAATCCTGAGTCAAAAGGAAAAATAAATCCAACTTACAAATATTCTGCAGGGCTTCAGTTACTTTGCTTGTTAATAGTTGGTTTAAAAGAAGCTCTCATCTTCCTGTCGATTCAGCTCCACTTAGCTATTACAGTAGCACATACATATAACAGCCAGTGCATTTTTTATCTCTATTTTTAGAGGCAGAATGAGAATAGAAACAGATTCCAATGAGCTTTATGTTCTGCTTTAGCAGGGAGAGAGGAATAGTGGAGTAGGGATGGAGTACTGGTATGGTGTATGTCACCCTGGGTTATATGCCTGGCCCTATCTTTTCCCTTCCTCAACCCAGAAGAACATGTAGGAGATTGTGATGATGGTCTGTCCCTTGCTGTGCTGCTCAGGGCCCATGAGTACATGATTGAGCTTGGTACACTTAGTTTTTTGGGTTTGCCTGGTTTTGTAACATTGCTCAGGTTGGCCAGTGAAGGAAGGCTGGTCAGTTTCATTATGTTCCCAGGAAATTCCATTCTCTCATGTGCCAGCATGAGGCTGTTGTGCATTAGATGCTTATCTACCTCTGATTAAATTTGAAAAAGCATACAGGACCCCCTGCTTTCCACTGGTAGCCTATTAAAATGACAAGAAAAAATTACTGTTTCATTTATAACCTTGCTTGCATGTTTGAATCCAGATGCCTTTCAAAAAGATAATTAATATTATGAACACTGTCACTTATAGAATGTTTTCCTATAATGAAGTGCAACAGAAAATTTGAGTTGACATTTAAGTTGGTTGAGTATGTTTTGTAAGCAGCTTTAAAAAGGGACACAATCACTTTGAGGCCAGGCTAATAAAATGTTTAAGAGTATCTCCTGCTATTTTCATGGTTTCACTATTCTGTATTAGATATTTGTGAAATTCTCCCAGTTAAAATTGGCTAAACCCAAGTTCATTAAACACTGAAGCATGAGTGTCCTTCTCAAAATAAGTTGTCCCAGAAGCCTTAGGGGAACTGACAACAAGCTTTTTTGGCAGGATTACTTCCTCTCTCATCACAAAGAGGGAAGAGCTGCTGTCTGCAGTCAGCTAGGCAGGTGAGCAGAGAATGTATGCAGGTTACCTCCAAAACCCATTCTTCTCACAGGACTGGCAGAGTCAAGTCCCTCTCAAACATGCTCAAGGCTGTCCTGTCTGTTTGCTGTTGTCTGCATGATGCGGGTAGGATGGGGTAGAAAGAGGCTGTGAGACCAGGCACCGAGTTCTGGGACCTATAGCAGGTACATGGCATCTACATGCATTTGAAAGCACAGATGGGTAGCTGAGGTTTGCCCTGCTCTCACAGCTACGTTGCCTCTTAGCTTGGCAAAGAATAGGACAGTCAAACCAGTCTGTCCTTAAGATCAGTTTCCAAATCTGCTGTGTAAGCACAAACCCAGCCAGTGACACTGAACTGGACACATGCTGTTAACAAATGCACAAAGTAAACAAAGAGACAGGATATATTTAAATCATATCTTCTGGTAGTTTCTTTCAATAACAGTGATTTTAAGTGATCTTTTAGATTTAAAATGTTGATGCTGAAGGATTGTTTTTGAGGCATGTCACACTAAAATAGTGATTAATTAAATCCCAGCTGAGGAGGTTTTTGCCTAGTCTGAGACTTGGGCATGTGATTAAACAAATTCAGAAATTCTATTATGCCACTGAGCATTGTGCTTTGGTGGTCATCGGTTTACTGATCTCCAGATCCAGTCAAGATGTGATCATCGAGCCTGGGGTATCATTTCTCTTTTCTCAGCTTCAATACACAAAGGACTTAATGTGCTAAGGATGATGGCAGTAGGTTTGACAGTGGCAACTGCATAGTTAACCAAGTAAGTCATCTCTGCTTTCCACCAAAACTTGCTCCAACCACCTGAGAGATGGCATTTTCAGTGAGGAGCAAAATGGTCACAGATTTCAGATTGCAGTTTCATTCTTGGAATTGTGAGCATTGATTGTCCTATGGAAAAATCAAGTTAAAGAGACAGCTGCAAAATTATCCTTTTCCTTCACTATGCTACTTTCCTAATGCTCTCTGCAACATTAGTGACAATATACTCTACTTGAGGATCCTATTTCTTACAGCTCTGTTCCTTCTGGTTTTGGTTTGGAGTTTTTTTTGTTTGGTTTGGTTTGGTTTGGTTTTTTTTTTGAAAGTGATTTCTTTAATCTAGGCACCTTTCTCTAAAAACCTCATCTACAGCTTCTTTTTTTTCTTTTTCTTGGAGCAGCCAGCAAAATACTATTTGGTAGAACAGTGGTAGGAATGCAACCCACTAATCAAAAGGATTCAAATGGATCTACACACTGCCAAGCTCTCTCCTTCCCACCCAGTGGAAGGGGAAAAAAAGAAAAAGAAAAAAGAGATAGAGCGAAGGCACAGAGCTCCTCTCCTTTAGCAGTCTCACAAATGCAAAACCTTCCACTCCAGTGACTCCTCATTAACTTACCAAATCTGACAGTCTAATTATTGTAGCTGCTTCATGCTTCGAATAAATAAATACTAAAGTGGCTGTTTAAAGAAATGGAGCAGTGAAATTCAGTCATTTAGACAGTCAATACAGAGAGAGACTATTTCAAATTTTTACATTCTTATGTATTTATATCATTGTAGGAAAAAATAATTAGATAGTTGTCTTTCAGGATAATTGAGTTGCTAGGCTTATGATTGCTTGCTGTCATGATCTCAAACTTAGCTTTAACTTCTATGCCTTAGAAATGTGATCACTATATCCCCATTCAATCTTTCTACTGATAACTGGGTGAAGACAGAAGTGCACCTGAGGATAGGAAATGACTACATGGGTGTTCCAGTCCAGATGCCTTTCACAGCAAACAATACAATTAAATCTTCTCAGATTTGAATTTAAGAATTAAAGTGGAAATTGAAATAAAAAAAAAACAAACTCAGATATAACTTTCAAGTAGAAAAAATACAGAAAAACATCTGCTAAGTTCTGATGTATTAGTGTCTGCCTCCATGAAGGGTATTAACAGCACTCCCTTCCAAGAGCACTTCATCTCCCTGAACAATAAGACCTTTATAGAGATTCTCTGGCCTGAGATCAATAGCAGTCAGAGCATTTGATCCGTGTCTGTAGGACTTTGTTTCCACAAGTCATGTGGGCCAAACTTTGTGCCAGTTGTGCTTTTGCAAGAGCATGAGATGGAGGGTAAGCAAAGGAAACCTTCCTTCTTTTCTTGTCTTTCCCTTCACCCTGTGCTCCCAAACAGGGCCCTGTACCTCCCAGCACGATGCCTGCTCCAGGCCAGTGGCTGAGGGAGAATTTAAGCAGGGCAAGATCACCAGAGGCACATGCCCTTGGCATACATCTGCCATGATGTTGCAATGACTCTTTCCTAGGGTGGTGGCTTAAAGGCAGAATACAAAACCTCAGAAGAGATCACACCAGGAGAAGTGAGTTGTGTTTTCCTGAGTTAGGTGAAGATTTGCTTTATCACCTCACAGAAAACACTGCAGCTGATTTGCTGCTCAGCACCAGCTTTGGTTTATTCCCTATTAGACACATTAGGTCCACACGCCTCATGGGAACTTCACTTTCTAGGTGCCTGGCTTGCTTGGCCAGAGCTCTTCTTGTAGTATGTTTTCTTGGGAGCACACTTGTATTAACTCCAAATCCCACTGTTTATCCTCCCTGCTTGCGCACTCATTGCAAAGGATCCAAAGGCAAAAAAAAAGAGGGAAAATAAACAAAATCTCTAACTGAGAATAATAAGCTGCAATTGTTATTCTGTCTGACCTGTCTGACAGCAGAGTGCAACGCCTTCTCAGAAGACCCTTTTCACTTCAGAACTGACATTGAGTTGAGAGCACAGCTCATTCTTTCTTGATTCAGGGATCTCATCTTTCTTCCAGGAGTGATTAATTGGACAGAAAACATTCTACTTTAGCAGGTGGCAAAGGGTTAGACTGAAGTTTTATCAGAGCTGTAGTAGTTGCAGGGCTACATTGCACAAAGATAATTGTCTCAGGATTGGCTTAGGCCAGAAAAAGGATAGTAAATGCTCCAGATTTGTGAAAGGTCATCACTGAAACCCCTTAAGCTACTAGATGCAGTGGAAAGAAGCTGGAGAATCTCTTGCTCCTCTTCTCTGTTGTTATATCCAGAGGTATTGGTGGCATGTGTAGAATTAAGGCCACCAAGATGATGAGAGGAATTTGAACCTGGACCTTAGCAGTCCCTTCTAGTGCTAGTGGCACAGGAGCAAGCAGCTATAGAAGAAGCCTATCTGTGCACCAGCCCACTCAGGAGGCAGAGAGTCTTCCTTTCTACAGTGTGGGCTACTATTTCTTTTCTAGCACTTTGCATCCAGATGACCATAAGCAATAGCAACCTGTTCCACTCTGCAGGAGCTGACTACCAGAAAGCAAAGAGCACTGTGCTCCCTCTATCCTTTCCCTCAGCAGCAGACTCTAGCCATTAGCATTCCCCTCAGTAATCAGAAACACACTATTTGGAGGGGAATTTATCTTTGAAACACTGATTTCTGCAGTTATTTTTCCCTAGAAACTGACCTTTGAGAAATATCTTCTAGCTTTCAACTTGTCACAGCAAGTTAAAAAAAGGGTAGTTATGGATACAAGTATTTCATTAAAATATACAATAGTTTCTTACAGGAACCCTGTAAATTTTTTTCCTCCAAACATCATTTCCTTCTCTTACATGTTTTGGGATCAACCCCCTTCTCCTTTCACCTTCATCATTAGCTCATTCATTGCCCTTTAGCTTTCTTGGGGATGAGGACCATCCAGCATTCTCCAAAATGAAGTGGGAGCAGGATATAGTGAAAATCTGCACTGTATTATCAGACCAACGAGAATTTTGAAGTGATACACTTAAATTCCAAAATTCATGAACCACTTTGGCAAAAGAGGACAAACATCTTACACAGTTATAGCAAGAGGGACGGCTACATGGGGAATTATTCAGAACTGCCCCATTTTCACAAGGTTCAGGAGTCACTCATGAATATGATCTTACATGATCACACTGGTCTCAGCCCTCTGCACTTCAATTCTCACACATTGGTTGCTATGATAATGCCATGCAGCTTCCTGTCTACAAGGTACTTCTCACCTCAATATGGGGGATAACATGGTGTACAAACTCTGGTGAAATCTATCTATCCCCTCTCTGGGAGGGTGTCGGAGACACTGACACATTCTGCCAATCTGTTTTCTCATTCCTTCTATTTCTCCTCTCTCTCTTTCTTTCACACTGTCTGTCTCCGTACCTGTTTTTTTCCACACTCTCTCTCTCTCTTGGCACTGACACTTTCATCTTCTCCCTTGGGGACTGGAGATGTCACTGCGGGAAGTGCTTGTCCGCCTCTCTGGCAGCAGCAGAGCCCTGTGGCTTTGACAAACCTCATTTAATTGGGAGGAAGCCAGGAGGGTTTGAAAGAACTGAAACATCCACGAAAGTCCTTTTATCAGGCATAATTTAAACTCTGCATGGAAAAAACCCTATATGTATAAAGAAAAGTCAACTTCCCTCCTGCTGTGCGTGCTCCCCTCCTACCCCCCCGGCACAGGCAGGCTCCTGCGAGATTCCATCTTTTCATTTTTCTGGAAGTGTCAAAGTAGATTTGTGCTCTGTGGCTGGGTGAACAGAAAAGGAATGCAGATGTCTCTCACTCATGCACATACACACAGAGAGCAACTTGTGAAGGGCAGTGGTTTGGGAGAGACGCTAGCTGGCTGCTCCTTCACTTAGCATGTGTCACAGAAGCCAGAAATTAGGTTTTCAAATACCTTGACAACACAGTCCAAGACAGCTTCTTCTTTAATTGCCCCTATCTTAAAAAAACCACCAAACTAACTAGTGTAGTGAGTGCCCAAGAGGTAAGAGGGAATGAAAGGGCTTGTTGCCTGGAAGGAAGGAGTTTTTCCTAGTGAGGAACAGGACTTGTAGCTTAAGAGGTCCTGTATTTGTTGTCAGCTCAGGGCAAGAGAGGCAGATCTGTGTGCATGTGGCTGTGTGCTTAAGAGAGCAAGGGAAGAAGAAAATAAAGCAGGTAAAACTGAAGGAGACCTGGTGCGGCAGGGTACAAAGAATACCTATTGTCTCTGAACATCAAAAGGGAGCAGGAGGAACAGTCCAAGGGAACTGGGGCTAGCACATCATGCTGAGCAGAGGGGAATTCAGGACATCAGGAGGAACTAGCATGTGAGTTACACTGAATACACAGTATGAACCAGTCCAAGGGAACACTCTAGGGCCCTGGGGCTTACAGAATCGGGGATAAACAAACTGTCAAAGAATATACACCTCTGCTTTCTAAATGTACCATAGTGGCAGCACATCTAGGTCCCCTTAGAGGATTAACACTGTGGTCAAGTGGAAGATAACAGAAAAATAAGCTGTCAAATTTGCAATGGGATGTAAACTTTGCATGGGGAAGGGAGTAGGGGACAGGCAGAAAAGACATTCAGGTGAATGGCAGAGACTTTCAAAACACAGAAGAAATTAATAATAAATTGGATGTAAAGTAGCTCTTTCTTGATGAGAGGAAACCAGGAGTTAACTTACCGGTAAGAATCTGATAGAGCTGAGGAGGTACAGGGCTGAAGAAGCCATGAAGCAGTGCATCTTGCACCAAGATGTGACCTTGAAGGACAGCTGTAAGCATCCCAGAGGCAAAATCCTTCACTGCTGGCACCCTGCTAGGCCTAGGAACACAGGAGGAAAAAATGGCACAGATTATGAGCACAAGCCAGAAAGCTGGAACCAAAACTTGACTCATCCATTCTCAGATCTCAAGGCAAAGATTGTGGAGGAACACAAGGGGGCTGCATAAACTCAGCCCAGCTATAGCTTTCCAGGAGATTTGCTTTTCCATGTGAGTTAGATTATATTGGAGTATGTGTATTGAGGATTTCAGCTCAAACTCATGTTTTCAGAGGAGTTTTGAAAATTGTTACTTTGTAAAAGGAAAGTGGTCAGTAAAAGGGAAAATGCTGCTAAGGCAACTACATTTTGCATATTGTAACTGGAATATCAGGTTATTGTTATCAGTTTACAATGACAATGTAAGTGCACAAAATAACCTCACTAGTTCACTGAGCAGACCAGAGGTCAAAACTAAATCACTATAGACATTACCATTTCTCCTTTTCTGATCCTAGTAGTAGTGCAGCTGGTTGTAAAACGTGTTGGGGGTTCAACTAGATGTAATACACACATGCTCCATGGCCAGCAGGTAACAGCGCCAAGTAGCTGCTTTCCAGGGGACTACACAGCTGGAGACAAGGAAGTGGAAGGGAAAAAACAAACTAACCAAGAACAAATAAAAATAATGATTTGGGTTTACAGCTTTTACTTCATTTGTTGTTCTGATCATGTTTCAGCATCAGGAGGCCTATTGGAGCGTGGCCTGTTGTGCCTTCTCCCTCAGGCCCTGCCAGTACTTCCTCCACACATGACATCAGGCACAAGAATCACCTTGTCCCTGCACTCTCCCTCTCTACACAAGACGTTTAACACGCTGACATTTTTTGTTATGAGGAGATAAAGCTTAAAAACCAGAAAAGTCACAGAGAAAGAGATCCTGAGCGAGTTATAAAAGATATGTGGCCTCACTGTGGTAGGTAACTGCTGAATCGTTGCTTCCAGCAAAATGGTTTGAGCCCCTGCTGCCTTGGGGAACAGAGATGGAACAAGAAGCCAAAGGATCCAGCCTGAGGTTGCTTGCTAGAGCAGCATCACAGGCTGCCCCTGCCATGGCAGGGGTCTTACTAGAGACTCCCTACTCCTTTGGTCCCTGCTGCTTCAGGTTCCCACAATGGGCAGCAACATGCTTCAGTGCTTCCACCATGGCCCTGGCTTCCTGGTGGCCAGGCTCTGCACACAGCTCCCCTTTGATTTCTTAATTGGCCATGGCTGAGCAGCCTGTATGAAGCAGCTCTTTCCTTCCCAAGAGCTAAGGGAGCCATTTGGCCATACCAGTACAAGGACTCTGTAACACAGAGTTGAACCTGGCTAACATACAGCCCAGAGCTGTGCTGCAGAGGCACTGAGCCAGCCCATTGGTATGAAGCTGCAATACAACTCATCAAGGGATTATGGCCCAAAGGCAGAAGTTAGGGCACACAGCAGAGTTGCAAAGAATATAGTTATTCCTTTGTTCATGCCAAGAGAGGATTTGTTCTGTTCCAGGAACTGTGTTATCAAGGTTTGGAACGTGCTGAGCTTTGTGTGTTTCTGAAGATGTGCATGACAGTGGCTAGCTTTTCAGTCCTGTGCTCTGCTGAAAACTTCAGCATGTTTATTCAGCCATTCAGAATGGCATCTGGGAAACTAAGCTCTGAAGGGCAGCATGCTTCCCTCCGAGCTGGGCTGGATCTCAGACAATGAAATAAATAGCAGTGATGAAACATGTGGTTACATCCTCAAGGAGAATTTGATTTTTGACCTGTGCATAAACACAATCCTGAGGACAAATCCTGTCTAGTATTTTCCTACATATCTGTGAAGTCTTTTGTGTGTCTCAAAATCAGTATGCAGAGGGAGATTCAATTTGAACGACTCTCTGAGCTAGGCTAGGGCACTTTGCTTGATTATAAATTTCTTTCACTGATGCATATATATGTTATGTGTGTGTGTGACATACAGACACTTGTACACTGGAGACTGATTAGGTGGTGTTCATTTGCCTGGTCAAGCTGAGCTATACAGCCATGGTCCTAGTCTCATAGCTTTTGGCCACTGAAAGATAAGTTTTTTCCCCTCCAAACTAATTAAGATTATTTCATTGTCTCATGAAAAGCACATCTCCCTTACCACTGCTGAGCTAAGTTCCTACAGTCTGTGTTCAGAAATGACAACTGGGACAGTATAAGGTCTGTCTTCGGTCTGAACAAGAGAGCCTGGGAAAGTATGACCTTCGGAATCGAACCATGGCCAACAAAAAGCTGCTCATATTGTCACAGAATCACTGCTTATGTGAGAATAATCACCACTCCTCTGAGCATAATAAACCCACTATGTGTCTACCTCTGCTGCAATCTTTCAAAATCAGTTGCTTAACTGACGTTAGATCTGCTTGTTACTACAGAGCCACCCGTTCTTCCTGAGCTTGCCAAAAGAGCTCATTTCAAGTTAAATGCTTGCATAAAGAAACAAATACACCCAGAGGCAATTTTGACATTGCCATTATAGGTAGCTTACCTGTCACAGATGACTTGGAGTCGCTGAGGTCTCCTGGAAGCAACCAGTTCTAGAAAGTGTAATATGCAATCACAGGATTAAATGAAAATCAAGCAAAAACCATTCTCTGAGCCCTTAGAAAACCCAGGTGCTCAGAATTTCAAAAGCCCCTATAGAATCTGTCATCTTAGTATATATAAATATACATTATTCCTACAGGACCTGAGTACCAGCATTGATGTTAATAAGGCTCTTCCAGTTCTGTAACCCTTTCCTTTCATGCATCTGTGAATATAGGCCTTGGGCTTCCTTCTGTTACAGTGTGAGTCTTAGCTTTGACTTCAGTTAAAGCAGTACTAGTCCCTAAAGCCTTCACACAAAGCAAGCAGAGAGAGGCATGCAGGCCTGAATCACCAGCAAATACTCTTTGCTTACCAAGGGGCTGTTGAGCTTCATGAATTCCTCTGTAGGCACGTGGGGCGTTTTTGCATGTGTCTGGCAGAAAATCTGGGGATGGAGTAAAGACACTTGGGTCCCATTCTCTTCTTGCCCACCTCTCTTGCTGTCACTAAGTTTTCTGTTTATTAAGTTAAACATTTGCATTCAGGCTTTGTGCTTACTGATTCAAACATCTCTACCAGACTGGAACTCTGCAGTTTGCAGTTCAGGGAAGGTTGTGTTGTTGTTGACATTTTTCAATGGACACCTTTCTAAACATTGTAAAAATGGAGAGCAATACATTTCTGAAATGTTTTCATAGAATCATAGAATCAACCAGGTTGGAAGAGACCTCCAAGATCATCCAGTCCAACCTAGCACCCAGCCCTGTCCAGTCAACTAGACCATGGCACTAAATGCCTCATCCAGGCTTTCCTTGAACATCTCCAGGGATGGTGACTCCACCACCTCCCTGGGCAGCCCATTCCAATGCAAATCACTCTCTCTGGTAAGAACTTCCTCCTAAGATCCAGCCTATACCTCCCCCAGCACAACTTGAGACTGTGTGCTGGCTGCCTGGGAGAAGAGACCAACCCCCACCTGGCTACAGCCTCCCTTCAGGTAGTTGTAGACAGCAATGAGGTCACCCCTGAGCCTCCTCTTCTCCAGGCTAAACACGCCCAGCCTCTCCTCATAGGGTTTGTGTTCCAGGCCTTTCACCAGCTTCATTGCCCTTCTCTGGACACGCTCCAGTGTCTCAACATCCCTCCTGAATTAAGGAGCCCAGAACTGGACACAGTACTCAAGGTGTGGCCTGACCAGTGTTGAGTACAGGGGAAGAGTAACCTCCCTTGTCCTACTGGCCACACTGTTCCTGGCACAGGTGCTGGCCACCTGGGCACACTGCTGGCTCATGTTCAGCCTACTGTCTACCAGTACCCCCAGGTCCCTTTCTGCCTGCCTGCTCTCCAGCCACTCTGTCCCCAGCCTGTAGCACTGCTTGGGGTTGTTGTGGCCAAAGCATAGAACTCTGCACTTGTCTTTGTTAAATCTCATCCCATTGGCCTCTGCCCACCCATCCAGCCTGTCAAGGTCCCTCTGCAGGGCTCTCCTACCCTCCAACAGCTCCACACCTGCTCCTAGCTTGGTGTCATCTGCAAACTTACTGATGCTGGACTCAATCCCTTCATCCACATCATCAGTAAAGATATTGAACAGGACTGGGCCCAGCACTGATCCTTGGGGACCACCACTAGTGACTGGCTGCCAACTGGATGTAGCATCATTCACCACCACTCTCTGAGCCTGGCCTTCCAGCCGGTTCTTGATCCACTTTCTTACAAAACATGAAATTTCTCTTTGATATAAAGGAATGGCTTAACCTGGAAGCTTTCCTCTTAGAGCTAATCAATAGAGATATTTTCTTGCATCAGAAAGGTTGTAATTTCCATCCAGTTACATTCTTCTGAGCATTGTTTCTGACAGCAAAGATGAACGATGCTCTACCTGTGGAAAAAGGAGAGCAGGAAGGGTGGCATAGCCTGGACAAGCAATCCTCACTGCAGGAATACCACCAGGAGACAAGTGCCACTGGTCTGTTACCAGTAGGCTTGTGGGGTTGGCTGGGACTTATGATGTGCTATTGAAGAGCATCTGCCCTCCATTTCCTCCTGGAAGCATCACCCCCATCAGTCAGCGACAGAAGATGCAGGCCAGAGGTAAAGCAGGAGTCCCCTCTGTCTTTGCCCACGTAGACCACTTCCAGAGTATCAGGCCCAGGGCTTTGGTCACTCAGTGTCTGACTTGATGCAGAACAACTTCAAAAAGTGCAAATGACTGAACCTTCAGCACTTAACCCTTCCAGCAGCAATCTTTCACCATATAGCTGGGCAAGCAAGTTGTTAAATATGTCTATCACAGAATAGTCACAGTTGAAGTGTTCTCCTGTATCTAAACACTAAGGTAATTACTAAAGCAGTAAGTGGTAATATAATGTGGGACAGGATTTCTGACTGTTTAGAATCATAGATTAAGTACCACTGGAATTAGTATATAGAAGTTATGTATTGGTATGGTGAGTAGCCCCTTCCCAAATCAGTCACCAAGATTAACTCTGGCAGAACATTCTTCTTGGATCACTAATAGCATTTTCTCTGGATCCTCTTTCCTTCATCTTGCCCCTCAGACTGTAATAAAAGTGTAGAAGTTGTCCATATGAAGTAGAGATGTAAAGTTTCCAGGCAGAATAGAAGAAAAGTGATTTTAAAAATGGTTTGGAAAGACATAAGAATTTTGTATGAGGTAGAACTGGCCAAAACCTTTCAGGTATTGTACCTTCCTGCCAGGAAATTTTTGTGAGATGGAAACATTGCATGGCAATATATTAACTGAATTTAATATTTAGCAACAATGTCAACATTACTTAAACACTGTATTTTATTGAACTCTTTTGACATTAATAGTATTTAATGAGTTTAACATAAAAGTTAAACATTCAAGTTCAGTTGATAACAACAGGGCAAAATGTTTCAATAGTATATAAGTGAAACACCACTCTGTTTTTGTGGAGTGTATTTTCAGGATTAACATTCCAAAGAGGAAATAGGATTTTCTTTACATTACAGCTAAGAGTATCAGCTTGATTACTGGGAATATCTGAATTATAGTCTTTGCAGATTCCACCAAGCCCCTTGACTTGAATTTATCATTTATATAACATGGAGATTAATAATTATCTACAAGGGGTAATGCAAGAGCCAGTGAGCTAGCTACTGCTGTCCCCATCCAAACAGATATTTCAGTGGCAAATTCTGCTTGAGCAAGGACTGCCACTTTGAGTATACAGAGCTTTGATTATAAATGGAAGATATGGGTAAGAAAACAGTATGTCTCTGCTCAAGGATTTAATGCAGTTAACTAATCCACTTTAAATCAGTTCAGATTAATCTCCTGACTGACCCCATACAGACAAATCCTTAGAGAATGCTGAGGCCCCATTGTGTGAAGGAGGGTAAGAACAGAGCAGTAAATATTTTCCCTATTGTAAGATTAAGAGCAATCTAAAATTGTGAAACAACATCAACAGCTACTCTTTAACAGTAAGAGATAAAGAGTATTGGGATATAATTACAAAAAGTGGATGAACTACCAATTTGATCATCTTGCAATGATTATATGGACATAAAATGATGGGATTGTGAGAGTCTGATTGGCTTGTTATGAGTGGATCTGAAAGGTAGTGCCTGTGTTTGTTGTTTTCCATCTGTATGCAAGGCAGTGCCTGCTAATGAGGAAATACCTTCCTATATGGAAACCCATGTGGAAGTAGCTAATGAACTGATAATGAGGCAAGCGAGGCAGAGGACAAAAGTTAAACTTTCCTAATTGAGGGAGAGAAAGAGGATGCCAAGTTCTGCTGGATGAAGGCTCTGGGGTTGCAGGCTCACAGAGAAAATTTTTCTCCTTAATGAAATCTCAGTGGCTGCAGGACCAGGAGCAAAGCTCTGTTTGTGTGCAATCCATACCCAGTGCCAGGCAGATAGGAAGTCTACCTGCAGCCTGGCCAGCATACATTGCACATTAAATTACAGCGCTTCTCTTCCCTTTGGGGTCAAAGCTATATACAGTTTATTATCACAATACAATTTTCATCGTTTTAGAACTCAGCTTTTAACCATCCCATCTGTTAAGTGAAGTGTCAGCATAAAAAGTGAGGTACAATTTTAAAACGAGGGGCGGAAAAGCTCTCGGAGTGCGGACTTCTGCGTTCTCCAAAATGTCATTTGTATTCCGGAACCTGCTGCTTGTTGCCTCCATCTGCTGGTAACATTTTGGACATGCAACAGACACTCAAAATGTATCCGGAAGCAGAAGTTGACTCTGGAAAGCTTCTAAATCTCATTCACGGTAGCAAAGCCTGCAGATACGTGAAAACCTAGACTTAAAAGTCATGGCTGCAGCTTAAAAAGCCCGGTATAAAACATGTGCCTGCTAGGTGAGATGAGACCACTTGGCACAGGAAACTTTATTAGTCAGCCTGTGCAACAAATTAAGGAGTAAATCTCACTCATAGTGAATTCATCACGTTATAAACAAATATGCACTGTTCCCCACTCTTTGGAATCCAAACGTCAGGTAAAGCAAACACAGAGCAGCTCACTACACTGGGTGCTCGAGTATTCCGAGTTTGGCAAAAGCCCTCACTTAATGTCATGGGCTGTGATTCCTAATCCTTTCCTGCCCTTGACCCCTGCTGTCTAGATTCAAACTTGTAACCATTAATGGGGCTGGATCAAAACACTGGCCTTCTGGTGTCACCAGTGGTGTTTAGAGGGGATTTAAACTCCCTGCTTTTCAGCACAGTGAAATGAACACAGCAGTAGATTAATGCAAGGATTTGAGCTCACACAGCATGAGAGCTTTCAAAAATAGTGTTAACAGAGCTACAACTGTGTCCCGGGTTTGGGCTGATCCCTCCCCCGGGAAGAAATTCACAACACAGACCCTCCCCCTCCCTTTTTTTGAAATTCAGAGAAAGATGAAATTGTATTTTCTTATAGTATAACAATGTAAAGACAGATAATAACTAGAGAAGGAAAAAAAAAAACCAATACAATAACCTTAAGGGAGATGGGGGAGGGGTCGAGCAGTGGTGAAGCAGCAGAAGCAGCAGTAGCCAAAACAGCAGCCGGGGAAGATAGGCGAAGCTGCAGCAGCAGAAGCCAGCAGGAGAAGGGGGAGAACAAACTGTGCTTCTAGACAGTAAGCTCTTGATGCTCCAATGAAATTATATTAATTTATCTATTGTTGCTATTATGTGGCCTATCCCTGGAATGTTCATCTCTCCCCTATGTCTGAGCTAGAAGATCAGCTCAAACGGCCACAATCTGCCTCTTTCAGGGGAAGCAAAATGAGGGGAACAGAACAAATGAACAAACACAGGGCAAAGCCTTGTCGCTATGAGCAGGGCTCCTCAGCGCAGGGAGCCAGGGATAGGGCCAGTGCATGTGCTGAGAAGTGGAGCAGCTCTCACAACTCTTCATGTCTTGCAGGAATTGGCTTTCAAGCCAGTGCTAAGGTAAAACTGTGCTTTCAGGCCCCATGACTGCACGTAATTAACCTAACCTAAGGATCTCTCCTTCAGGGTGAGGATAAAATCACAAGGTGTAGGGCTTGCTTGGTGGATGGCAAAGTTGCTCATCCACCCTTCCTGTTCACCTGGGGTCAGCACAGGTTGAGATTTTGGCAAACTGTAGGCAATCCTCACAAAGCCCATTTCTGAACTTCTTTGTTCAAAAACGTCATAGGGCCAAAAACGTCTCACATTCCATCTCTTGTCAGTTGCCCATAGAGAGGGCAAGAGAGCTGCTCTTCCTTCTGCTGCCCTGAGTGTGCCTGGCTTTGCAGACCCCACAAACCATGCTGGATCTCTTCTTCAGGCTCTACAGCAGGATGTGCTCGAGCCCACAGGAGTGATCAGAAAACATCTAAAGCTTTCCACCTTTCATTTCAAAGATTGCTACTAACCCACCTGGCCCAGGAGCCCTTCCAGTAACAACCTCAGTTTGGGAATGGGCCTAACTAACACTGCTGAATCCAGTGGGAGTTTTGCTATCAGCTTCAATGAGAATATGATCACATCTCAGTGCTTTATTTTGCCCATGTTTGTTCCTTGCCTCAGGCAGGAACCTGTTTATTTGTTTGCTGCCTGCACTCACTTCGAACATCAATAGGACTAGCTAAGCATTCAAGACATTCAGATTTGGGGAAGGACACCAAAGTTTATTTGCTTATCTGAACCATTCCAGGCACTCATTCACATAGGGGTGCTGGAAATAACCTCAAGAGAGAAGGTTTTTTCAGGCAGACTCCACAGCTTCCTCTTGGGCTGAGCATGTCCTGGGGGGAGGAAATAGCACTTGTACTTCCAGGAAGAGAAGGGAAGTGCACAGAGACATGTGAATCAAAAAGAGCTTTAAAGAGGCTAATTTGCCTTCTTAACAGCAGTCCCATCAAAAACTGATTTGATTTAGTTAATGATGAGGGCAAATAGTCCAACCTTATACAACTAATCTGTCCAAATTGGTTTATATAATCCAGGTGTGAGCCAAGTGCTACGGACCAGTACACAGCTGAGGCAGCTCAGAGCCCCTTAGGCAGGCTCAAAGGAGGGGAAAGGGATGCTGCCTTTATAGCCGGCACAGCTGTTGCCCCAAATACTGGTTCAGCAACCCTTTTCCATGTGTTTGCTATCATGGTGGGATGCTCCCACAGGAAAGTGTCCTCTAACTCCTGAATCTTTGTCCACTCCAGCCACAAAAGGCACCAGTATCAGAGGATCACAGCATAGGCCAGTTCTGTCCCACTGGAGTCCATTAGGGAAACTTTCTATCAGGCCTGAAAACAATACAGACTTGAAGACTATTTATGATTACTAGACTTGTCTGTACAGGAGCTATTTCTATTCTGCCTAGGTACCTGTCCTTCCCTTCCCAGTCCTGGCACCCTCTACAGCATCAGAGGACAGCACTGCTACTCAGAGAAAAAAGATCTTAGTGGGAGTCACTGCTCAGGGCAGTTCTGGGCACTTACACATTCTCTGTGGTCTGTGATAGATTCTTTGCTAGCATAGTCTTAATGCTTGCAATTTTAGCTTGTCTCTTTACATAGCATTGGGATACCTTATCATCATGGCTGAGGGGTTTTGACCTTGAAAGAGCAGATGACTGGCATTAAAAATATATTCTGTGGTCAGTTTGTCCCACACAGAAGCATTTCTTTCCTCCTAGACTACCCTTCCCAACTCATAGACTACCCAGACAAGCCTTCAAGAACTTGGAGAAGAAAGTGCTTCCTCCAGCTGTCTGCTCCATGCTTGCTCCGTATCCAAATTAAACTTGCTGTGGACAGCGACACATTCCCATTTCACGCTGGTTTGATTAATGTGTCTCAGCTAAATGTGTGAAGGATTCCAGTCCTTTTGACTGTGAGACCAAGTTATTGTTCAGCCAATCGCAGCGACCATGTGAAAATGGGGGCTGTTTAGTGTTAATGTACCAGAATCAAAGCAGGGGCATCTTGGCCTGGGTCACAGAACAACACCCACTTCTTTCAAAAGATGTTACTATGCTCTACTAAACCTGTAAACCTCTTGCTCAAAGCACATCTTCTCCCTCCTTCTCTCCCCCTGCTCTTTTTGCCCCCTTCCAGATAGGCAGGCTCCCCTCACCACTCTCTTAGGGTACTAGCAAGGGAGAATGGCTAGACTGTAGATGGGTGTATTTCACATTCTAGGGTTTTTAATATTTCACTTTTATATTTCTCTTACAGAATTATCCTGCTGAGAGGCTGAGAATCAGTGCTCATCATTTCCCCCTCACTGACACTTGAATATATTTTCCCAAGAGAAAACATTAAACAAAAAGAGAAAGAGAGAAAGAGAGAAGGAGATTGACTGAGCTAGCTTTTCAAAGCACTTCTCAACCTGCCCACATCAAAATAAGAGACAATTGGCTCTTTGAAGTCCAGGACAGAGAATTCTCTACCAGCCCATGTGGAAATAAAAGAAACCAGCTTTATAAATCACACAGATTTCTTACCTTGCCCACATAAAAATCAGGTACAGTGACCTTTAAAGCTGAGTTTTAAAGCCCCCAAACACATCTCCATAAAAGTATGGAGAGTTCAGATAAACTGTGGCTCCAGGTTTGTCATTTTTTTCCAGTATAAACCAGAAGACATCAGTCTTTTGCACTGAGGAGTGGAGACTAACTACATGGTCAGCATTTGCAGCAATGAAATGTTCCATCAGCTTAACATACACCCAGCACTCACTGAAGCAACTTTGCCAAGCATGTCACTTGTATACTAGGCCAATCTCAGTGTTGTTGTAGGACCTGCAACAGCACTATGAGCAAGTAGGTCAGGGGGTTTAACAGGGACCTGAAAATTGAGTGGCTAGTGTCTCTGAGTAAAAATTGCCATTCTTGTGAGTTAAATCCTGCTTGGGTTATAATTGGGGAATCTGAGAAGTGCTGACCAAGTAACCTTAACTGGGAACCCCCAATTCCTGTGCAAAAGAAAATGGAGAGTGAGGAAAGCAGTAGGTGTCTTGCAGCGTTCAGCCACATGAGGATGCTGGAAGGTGGCAAGGGTACTTTGACAGCTCTGGATGAGGATGTATTCTTGACTAGTGGGTGTCATTTAGGCAGGGCAGATCTGCCCAAAGCAAGCAAACTGTGCAGAGGAAAGAGTGAGCCTGAATCCAGAATTCACTCTGTTTTGCTACCCTCTTAGCTTTCCAGGAAGCCACAGCAAAACCTCTAAAATATTTTACGTTGAAAATCCAGATGTGAGTTCTGAAGTGCCTTCAGCTGGTACCTCCTTTGGTTTCAGGTGAGCCATGAGGCATCATTACTACTAAAGGCATCAGCAGGAGCTCAGTTCAATACAGAGTAAAATCATCCTCTCCAGTGTCAGCTTAGCACTCTGCCTCTCTTTGGTGAAAAATTTTACAAACTATTATTTATGCATGGTTGTACCTAGTTACATAAGGTTTTCAGCAAACACATTTTGCAGAGCTCAGATGTGAAAGCATTCAGAACACCAATCACTCAATAGCATATGAATATGGATTTATAGTTCTCCTTTCTCAGTAATTTATTTACTAAAGATGCTCTTCCAACCAATACATTTTGATCTATTTTTGAATTTCCAAGGCAATGGAGCAGGTGATTTTTATGTTTTTGTAGTGGTTACATTTTTTTTCTCTTTGGACCTTTAATAAGAGTCCTTGCAAAGTCAAACAATATATTATACTTATGTAATTGAAATCAATTATATTCTGGGGATCGTTTTATCTGTTGTGTATCCACCTAAATCTAGGTGTTAAATCTCCAGTCCATGCCACCAGACAAAAACTCTGTCGTGCTTCCTCAAGCAGGCACTCTGAACTGTAGTAAAGGTCTTGGTGCAGCTTAGTTTAGTCCACTTTGGAAGAGGCATAGTTCCACTGAGAAGTGTATTTATAATGCCTGTACATCAGTGAGCTCTTTAAGTTGGTATAAATCGTTGTTGTTTGTCTCTGCCCTCTGCTTGCTTCTACTGTGATAAACCAGCTGAGGGAATCAATCCAGTTTTGCTTAGCTTCATTGGGAATGTGTATTTTCTGGTTTATGGAGAGAAGCCTTGTAGTTAATCATTTGGCACTTAGCACATTTTCACTCGTCACTTAGCCACTGGTGGCATGCTGCAGCTCAGTCCAGCCCATTCTCAGCAGAGTTAATCAGTAAAATGGAGTTTTTAACACAAAACCTATGTCTATCTTGACATTTGAATGATGGATCTTAAGTTTTTCAAGTTTCTTTACTCTCCCTGCCATAAGAGAACTGGGGATGCTGCAGTTCACATTCACTGAAGCCATACCTCCATAACTAGCACTGCTGGCCTCAGTAGGTGTTTGCTTTTCGTCTCCTTCCCATTTGGTCCTGTTCATGTGTCTCATCCCTTCATGAGCACTACTGGCCATTAGTGACACTGTTTGTGCAGCCAGATGATGGACAGTGTAGATAAAATGTTCTCATTTAGATTAACCCTCTGGAAGAAAATCAAGTTATAGCTCACCAGTTCATGTAAGCCCACATGTGACAGGTGACACATGAGCAGAAATGAGCAGCCAGGCATAGAGACAGATGATGGAGACTGCTTATGGTGGCACATGCCTTTAGAAGAAATGTTGGTGAAATGTCAGTCAGTCCTGATGACTCAGCAAGACAAACAGAGACTGGTGATTTTCCAGCCACGTATCTATCTGCTGTTTGCACCAAGAGTCCTACATGAAGATAAGCATGCTGGGTGATACAGACTCATGCACACAAATGCAGACAGTCTCTAAGCCAGTGCAGGGTGCCGCTATTATCAGTACATGAAAGGAACTGACTATTAGAAAACAGTAGGAATCCCCATTCTGAACTTCACACTCAGCAAAATATCTCAAGTTAGGCATTGAAAGCCTCTAAGGAGCTTTGAAATCATGGCCTAACACAGAGCCTCATTCCAGGCTGTATAATAGCATAAAACCTCCTGTGAAAGGCACTAATTATTTCATTGCTCTTAAAGCTTCCTCATGATTTTTAAATAAGGCCTTTTTTTGCTTTCTATAGCACAAATCCTATTAATCATGGTATTAGTTATAATACCAGCAAAATGACAATAGGGCTATAACCCTCCAAGTGCAAAACCATGGGGAATGTAGCCAAAGATTTCAGATGTAAGTGGAAGGATACCCTTCATTCTCACTCTTGGAAACTGGGCCCTGACCTGGCTTTGAACCCTGTTAATTGGCCAAGTATGGGGATTTTTTCCCCTCAATATTTTTTTTTCTGACTCTGTGAAAGAGAAATTCAGCATTTATTTAAATGAACTAACTGAACTCAAATCTAAGCACTCAACCCACTTATCTGACTTTTTATCACATTTAAGCTACAAGCAGAAAGGAAAACCTTACTAGGTAGGAGTGTTTCTAGATTAAGTGATAAGGGAGGGAAAATCTGACTTAACGCAGACTTGAAGCTATAAAATCCTTTCCAACCTCTTTCCAAATCTATGAAAACCTACATTTGGGAAGCATTCTATGCAGAAGAGTAAATCTCTGGGAATAGATGTAAAGAGCAGAGACCTACAGGAAAACTCAATAGGAATCTATAGGTTGGCCTTCCTGACAAATCAGTAACAGGTCAGCAACAAGCAGTCAGGAACACAGAGAATTCACTAGTGCTGGTAATTGCCCCCATTCTACCAAGCTGCAGTAAGGACTTATCTCCCTGTTTCAGTTTCCCCCAGTAGGAAAAAAAAAAAACCAACAGCAAAAAAACCACTTAAGAGGCTCCTGAATATGTCTGCTCTCACTCACTGCTACCTTTACAAAATAATTTCACACTTTCCATTGAGCCAAAGCAGTCTCCAGGGCTGCGTCATAAACTGGATGATACAAAACGTTCCAAGTTAAAATGAAGAAGCATGTCTGAAAAACTTCAGGGTCTTGCCATTTTCAAGGTACTTTAAGAGCAGTATTAGAGTTCCTTTGTGAGAATATTGTGTGCTGTCTCCTACAATAAGTAAAGGATTTAAAAAGAAGGAATAGAATTTGCAATACCTGCACACCTTTTATGCCTTCTTCAATCTTATGTCACTTTAATTGGCTTTAAATTTTTGATGAGATGACAAACATCAAAGGAAAGTGATTTAATCCTGTGTCTGTAACAAAGTTGCCAAATATAAAATGGGTTACAAAGTCTGCTATGAACTTGGTGGATTGGACCAAAAAATGTCTGCCACTCAGGGAAACCTATGCTTAGGACTTCAAAATTAAGTAGGGGCCGGAGCAATAGATTCTTGTTCTCTCTTACTTCATGTTATATTTTACTCCCCACACAGATCTTCGCCAGCTGTTTGAGAGTACCAGAAGTTCCTGCAAATATTTGCTGGACATGGATAACTTCAGCAAATATACGGCCTGCACTCCTGCAAGAAACCTGAGGTATTAACTCATTCATGTACATGGCATATGTAACAGGATTGTTGGCATGGACAGGGGAAGTAGGAAGAAAGATAATGGTTGGGATGGAAACTTAGAAATCCTGATTTGTAAATGCAGAATTCCTGATATAAGCTATAAATGCTATGAACTGTGAATGTTAAGTCTGAAAAGTACTTGTCTTGATGTGTAGGTATTGTATACCCACCTCGTGTCATGTAGTGAATGTGTTTGTGTGAGAAACAAGACGGGACATGGGGTGTCTGTGTATGTGTAATAAATACAGGCTTCAGTGAAGACTGATAAGCCTCTACAGTATGGTACTAGGCAGGATATAGCATTATAAAAAACCCTATCAATTGTGGGAAATCAGGAAAGTTTCCATTGGGAAAGGCTGTTTTATAGATCCCTGGTCTGGCAGCAATGTTCTACACGCTTGCAACTGGCCACTGTTCTGAGTCACATGCAGTATCATTTATCTCATGCAAGTCCTACAGATTGAAACACTTGAATAAAAGCTGACAAGTCAAATAGGATGGGAGCAGACCACAGATAAATCCCATTCACATCCCTTTGGGGTTTTAGAAAAAAGAGCAGTCATAGTTCCAAACTAGTCTGTTCCCATCTCTTATTTCTCATAATCAGCATCCACTAAAATAAAACCACACCCTCCACCTGCAAGACCAGATGTTCTTGTCACCTTTTTCCAAGGTCACATCCTTGGAAAAGAAACCCAGTAAGTACCAACTTTCTTATTTTTCTTTTTCTAGTATGAAACATTTTTTTCCAGGTATCTTTCAAATTATCCTGTTACAAAACTATCTAAAAATATTTGACATGGCAGAAGTCTGTGGAATACTATATTGTTTTCCATGAGAAAAGGGAGCAAAACTGGAGTGATAGCAGTAGGGAAGATAAACATGGAGTTACAACACACTATTGGCTTGAAGCATACACTGGCGTAGAGAGAAGCCAGAGGCACTAACTGCTAGAGCAATTTTTCCTTCTAAAGCAATTAGCTCGTCACCAGAAAACTGAAGGCAAAACTTCACAGCATAAAGAACTCAGTAACAATAGCAAGTTAAATATTCTTATTTTTCTGCCATGTCCTGCTCTGCACTTGTGCCAAGGCAAAGCAACCAGATTAAAACAAACAAACAAACAAACAAACAAAAAACCAAACACACCAACTCCTGCAAAATATGCTTCATTTTACTTCTGCTGGCAATAACAATGGGATAGTTGTGGTCAGGGTAGGCTTACCTATGTCCAAGTATTTCTATCTTTTATTGTATGGTATAAAATTCTGCTCACTTTTAAATCTTTTTCCTCCAAAGTTTTTCTAGGTTTTCTGTCTTTTCAATAAGTCCTATCCCAAAATTTAAGGTCTCAGTCTCAATCTTCTTTGCTCATAGTAAATTTGAGTCTTTTAACCTCAAATGTTGAAAACCTAGCTTTGTCTAACAGGCTCTGAAAGTATTATTCTCAGTTGCTTAGCTACAACTAGTAATCTCTTCTGGTCATTTGTACTGCACCTTGTTTTTGCAAAAACATAGATGCCTTTCCCACTTGGCTATGGTCATTTGAAAGCCTGGCATGCAGCTCATCTATGGTATTCATTTTGGTCATGTTTGTGCATCAGGTGATGCCAAATCTGTTTGCAGATCCATGTCTAGTGCTGATTTCACAAACATCTGCTGCGCTTTTTCTTGGCTTTCTGTACAGTAACCTTGGGTCTTACCTGTCGAATTTGCCTTGACTTGGTCTCAGTGTCATGAAACTTCAATCCATAGCTTTTGCAACATAGATTTTGTGTCTCACTCACTATCACACCGCTAGTTATTATTTTAGAGCCCACAGACTGATTCTGCTGAGTCCAGTGTCATACCAACCCTCTTATTTTCACAGCTGATGTATGTCCCCAAATGACTTGCCTTATTTTGCAATGACAGGGGTTGCTGTAATTCCTGGATCCCATTGCACAAGTTTAAATATAGAAAGTCAAAGCAGTTCAGGTTCTCTTACATTTTTGGGAGAAGAGAATCAGCTGCATGTGTTTTTGGAGCAAATGATCCTGACATTAACCCACAGTTTGGGTTCTAATATCCTACCCAGAAACAGCCATTAGACTGGCAACCACAGAAACTTTGTCTGGACTCACTACAGCCTCCAAATGACACAGATCCAACTTAGACCTTCTACAGAGATCTAATAAACAGTGCTGGCTGTGCTGTTTCCTAAATTGAATTTAAGACACTGTTTTGTTGCAAAAGCCTAAGGCAACAGGATTCATGGCAGAGAAAAAAAAAACAACAACCAAACAAACAGATCTGCTATGGTTTCTGTTAATGCTGAGAAGCCTTGAAGTTCAGCCAGCAATAAATAGAAATAAGAACCAGAAAGCTTATGGCTGGGGGGGTTAATGTGGGTTTTTGTTTGGGTTTGTTTTGGTTTGTTGGTTAGCTGGTTTGTTTCCTCCCATAGCCTCAGCTAGCATTTGCTAAGAATGACTCACAAGGAAAGAGTTAAAGAATTGAAGTCTAACGAAACAATCTTCTCACTAATGGGCAAGCTGTCAGATTAAGGACAACTTGTGGGCTGTAACCAATGCACCTTCTGGAAGAGGTCTTTCTTGTATTCCTGGTATATTCCCATTATCTCTTGAAACCTTAAAACCTCAGCGTCTCTAATAATGACAAAACTACAAATGCTGAAAAGGGAGGGCTTTTTGTTTCCTGTAGTGAGACTCAGCCTTTAGTGCCTGTATTGATTCATCAGTGGCAATTATGACTCATTCTAACTCTATGTGTTTCCTGACAAAATACACTTTTCTTCACCAAAACCCTCCATAAGTACACAGAATAACTAATGTTATGGCACCTCCTTCTTTTCCCAAGGTAGTTTTGTCAATCTGTTAAAGCTGGAATTTAGAAAGTAGTGCCAGTCATCATATCAGCCTTTCAGCAGATGCCTCATTTTTCCATTTAAGATACAGGATTTACAGTTACTGCTCTGACAGCATTATGAGGATCCTTCTGTTAATGAGGATGACTCAAGGACATTCAATTTTAAATACACAAAGATTTGACTTAGCATTGGTTTAGTTTTCCTCTCTTCTTTCTTTCCCCTCTGATATTCATTCAAAGGTTCTCTTAGATCTTCAAGTCTATGAGTTTCTCAAATAATCTCAGTCCTTGGGAAGAGCTGGGGCAGAGGAAGGGCTCTTCTGGGAAAAGGCCTATACATGCTGTTTCAACCTGTATATGCACATGAATCAAGACACTGACTGCTAAAGTGTTAAGAGCCATATAGCTGGATATAGGGATATTTAATGAGCATAAACAGAGCTGATTCAGACAGCATAGCTGCATCTGCCTGCAATCCCTGGGGCAGGTATTATGAACATTGTGCTTACTCCTCAGCCTGCAGTGCTGCATCATACAGTGGAAAGATTACTTCATCAGGGTTAAGATTTAAGATATCTCTGTGCCATCCCAGAGTTCCCTTTCACAGTGTTCCTGGCCATGAGAGATTGAAACTGCATATTTAACCAGAAATACATCTTTCTCTTGTTCCTCACTGAGCATGGTCTGTACAGAGGAACTCTTAGTCTGTATCTCCCAGTTTGGTATAGCAAGACAATGCCAACCAGGCTGGGGAAGAGGCTGCAGTGGGCCTGACAGAGTCAAATTAAATGACTGCATGAGAAATCCTGTTCTGCATGAATCTACCTGGGAAGATTCCTGTGATATACTTTTTTAATGAAGATTATACAAGGAAAGCCTGTCTGAAAAGAAGACATGACTCAAGGTGCTCGTGACGTTAGCAGCTACTAGGGCAGCAGATGCATAAAGCACTTGGTGTTTAAAAAAAAAGTGAGTCTCCTTATCTTTTTCTTCATCTGTTCAAAGCCTCATTCACTTACCACGTGCCTCCCACTGACAGTATTGCTGCTCAAGCACATCATGCATGAACTGTGATAATGTTTTATTTTGCTATAACTGGTTTATTTAAACCAAGACTTTAACACCTACTGTCTTATGCCAGTAGTGAGAGCATTCTGACCTGCCTTTGTGTTAACTGAGCATCCAAAAGACATGGGCTTTTCTTTCCTTCCTTTCTTCCCAGTAGACAAGTAACATCTGTGTGAATTCACATTACTTCCTAAGAGACAAAAATTGAATTTAAATGCAGTCCATATCAAGATAATAAATTACTCTTGCTAGAGGAAGTTACTGAATAGAGCTCACTGAAGTATTTTCCATTCTCTCAGTGTGACATCTTTCTTTAGGGCAAACACTTTGAATGTTGTTACTATAAGGAGATGTTTTGACAAAGGTGCCTATAGTGTGAGTACAGTTCAGTGAGACTCAGAGTACTGTGCTGCTAGAGCTGCTAAGAGTGCTGGTGCCACTCCTATGTTGCTATTCCTTACACTAGAGCAGAGTTATGTAGTGCATCACCCCTACAGACACAGGCTAATAGAGCTGGGATTGTTCAGCCTCGAGAAGAAAAGGCTTTGGGAAGACCTTATGGCAACCTTCCAGTACCTGCAGAGTGTCTACAAGATAGCTGGGAAGGGACTTTGTAAGGCTTGTAGTGATAGGACAAGAGGGGACAGATTTAAGCTCGAGGAGAGTAGATTTAGACTAGATACTGGGTGGTGAGACACTGGAACAGGCTGCCCAAAGAGGCTGTGGATGCCCTCTCCCTGGAGGTGTTCAAGGCCAGGCTGGATGAGGCCTTGAGCAGCCTGGTCTAGTGGACAACAATGTCCCTGCCCATGACAGGGCAGGTGGAAATAGATGATCTTTAAGATCCCTTCCAATGCAAACAATCTTATTATTCTATAGTGGGGATACTGGTTTTGCACAGGCAGAAATGCCAGGTGTCCTATGCATAGCCAGGGCTTTGGACAAGGGTCAGCTGTCAGGTAAGAAAATAACCCAGGGTTATATCAGCATCTACAAACCCTCCAGTCTGCTAGGCAGGCATCTTCTTCAACCTCAGCAGATGTTCCTGAGACTGTCTACTGTCTGGAGGGGAGAGGTGACAGGCAGTCAAGGAGAGAAAATGAGACTATCTAGACATAACTTAGCAGTTGAAAGCCATTCAAACTCAGCAAGGTTTTCCTCTTTGGAGCAATCTTCAAGCAATTAAATTAGCAGCAGGCCTAGGGAAATGAACAAACTAAAAAATCCTGTTTTCCTGAGGTGCTCTCCAGCTTTGGGCCATCAGATTCTCTGATAAGCCACAGACCTTTGGAGGGGGATCTGCACTTCTTACACCTTTTTTAGCTTGCTGCTGCCCTTTCCCAGCTTTTGACTCTACAGAGTGGTTAAGAAAAGCACCAATGTGCCTTGACAGGCACAGCCACAAAATGGACTAGTCTGAAGAAAGAGTGAAGCAGCAGTACTACTCACAGGTAGAGAACTGCCCAGAACAAGGATGGTCTCTTGTAACTTCATGAGCTGCATGTTGTCCATGACTAAGTCAGGACTGTGTTGCTGGAAGCAGGCTCAGGCTGGTGCAGAAGTGACCCAGAAGGTAGATGAACAATAAGGCCTAGCTAGATATCCAGGCCAGTCTGAAAGGACCAGTGAAATACCTGTGAACCCCCCCAATCCTCTTCTGGTTTCTGCCTGGTCTCAGAGACCCCTCTCTGAGAGCTCAACTCTCAGCTAATGTGCAACTTGTTTCCTGTGATTTCCAGCCACATTAAGATTTTGGGACACAGCTCATAAGGTAACAAGGCTTTAACAGAACACAGCCCTGCTTCTCTATGAAATGCAGAATGAATCTAAGACACATTTTATGACAAGAAGGACAAAGTATCACAGAAATAATAAAAAATTCAGACACCTTTCTCTCTCTACACCCATTCAGAAATGCTCTAATCTACTTTTTATTACCAAGGCCACAGATACAAAACAATAAGTACATTAAGCAAAAGTGTTCTGTTGCAAGATCTAAAAATGCTTCATAAATGTTACTAAATGAGATGTACATATAAATATTCTGGGATGAAACTTATATAAATCCATAACTGAGATGTAGTGGCATAATTCATAAAAACTTCTACGCACCCAACAGCACAAAACTTTCCACTTCTCAGACATTTTCTTCTCACAGGTATTAATTCCTCTACTTGCAACTGTATCTGCAGTACCTTGGTTGAATCATAGAATCAAGCAGGTTGGAAGAGACCTCCAAGATCATCCAGTCCAACCTAGCACCCAGTCCTACCCAATCAACTAGACCATGGCATTAAGAGCCTCATCCAGTCTTTTCTTGAGCACCTCCAGAGATGGCAACTCCACCACCTCCCTGGGCAGCCCATTCCAATGCCAATCACTCTTTCTGGCAACAACTTCCTCCTAACATCCAGCCTATACTTCCCCCGGCACAACTTGAGACTGTGTCCCCTTGTTCTATTGCTGGTTGCCTGGGAGAAGAGACCAATCCCCACCTGGCTACAACCTCCCTTCAGGTAGTTGTAGACAGCAATGAGGTCACCCCTGAGCCTCCTCTTCTCCAGGCTAACCAACCCCAGCTCCCTCAGCCTCTCCTCGTAGGGTTTGTGTTCCAGGCCTTTCACCAGCTTTGTCGCCCTTCCCTGGACGCATTCCACTTAATTTATTTCAGATAAAGATGAATTTTCCCAAGGGAACCCAGATGTTTAAAATTTGGTTAGTACTAGATATCTAGACTAGAAGAATAATCTATAGCTCCAAAAAAGGCATCAGGAGGACAGTACCAGATTGTCACCACTTCAGGGGAGTATGTCTGTCTGGGGATGGACTTGGCACAAGCAATGCCTGCAGGAAAACAATTAGAAATAGGACATTATTTTCTTTTGGATCTTTGAATGCAACCAAGCCCAATGCAGTTTTCACAAGAATTTGAGAATACAAATTGTGTCTGGAATATTCCTTTGGGGCAGATCAGACCAAGCAATGTGCTGTGTTTTACAGGGCTTTTACCATTTGTGACCGAAACAGCCATCCCAAATCAATGCGAAGAAAGCCTTTTAGTTCAGCACATTGCAGTGGATTCCACATGCTACATTGTTCTCTGAAGAGTGAGGTGTTGATTGCCAATTCTTTTGAACCAGTTTTATGTGGCAGTACTTGCCCTAACTTAAATGAGCTTACTCCCTGCACTTACCAGTAGAAGGGCAAGAAAGGCTATACTGACCACAAGAATATTTCATGACCTTCAATAAGAGGTTTTGCTTTTATGCCTGAATTGGCTGTGGATACAGTTCTATATGCATCCTAAACCTTTGGTCTGAGCAGCTATATTATCAGTATCCAAACTGTGACTTAGCAAAGTCAGCTAATTTGAGTTTACCAAGGCAACTGACAAGGAAGGTCTGAGGTTTTAGATCAGGGTGAAGAATGTGTTGTTGTTGGATATAAGCCAGGCCACACAAAACCTGAAATATGAAAAGACAAAAAAAGTCAGTCTGAACTTCAGGAGAATTCTTGAAACAAAGCAGAGACAAAGCAAGTAAGAAACCAGTAAAAAATAGTAGAGAAGAAAAAACTGCAATGCAAGATGACTGCTCTGCAGCTTTCTGATGGTTTCAGGGTAGAGTATTTGGCCACAAGAGCAGTCACAGAGCAGTTCTTAAGTGCACATTTTTGAAATGTCACTTTTCTTTAGAAATGGACTATTGATTGCAGGAGCAAGAACTGGCTTACCTTACAGTGTGAAGTGTTATCTTCAAGCTAGGACAAAACACATGGCACTGATTTGAATAGATATAGCACATAAGGTATGACAAATGAATCAAGCAAGCGAGAAAGCATGCAAGCTTGAAATCTCTAACTCCCACCACTGTAACAATGTAAGTAAGCCTGGGGTGAAATAAGTTGGGCTGAAACAAGGTATGAAATTGTATAGTGGATAGAAACAAAACACATCAAAATTAATTAGACTTGACCAGAGAAAAGGTGTTTTTTGGCTGAAAAAATAATCTGAAGAGGAAAAACAGTGACACCCATAGGTCATTTTTGTACCAGAGAAGTATCCCTGTAAAATTCTGCATTCCTGCATCATATTCAGTAGGAATCACTTAGAGAAAAAGAAAACAAGCAACTTCTGAAAGAAAAAATGAAGCAAGCCAGACGACCCTCCTAAAAGAGCAGAAAAGAATTTTACAGTTCAGTTCCTGCTGACAGTGAGGATTTCGGACAAGAAAGCAGAGCAGCTGGCTAGTGTGTACTCAGAGAACTGCCAGAGAGTATGTGTTATAGCCACGTATTCAATGGGCTTTGTGAGCCCTTGAGATCTGTGCCAAAACAACAACACTGCATCTTGGACACATCTGAGCTTTAAGGATGTTTAAAATCTGGAGCCCCAAGAAAGTTGATTAGAATTGGTGTTGCTTAACAACTATCTGGTAAACGATGTGAACAAGACAGCAACATTTGAAGATGACAGAAATATTTAGATTAGGTGTGATAAGAAGCGACAGTGGAGAACTTCAGAGGGCTCTGACAGAATCACATGAATAAGCAGTTTGATAAGATACAAAGTTATTGTTGGCAGCTGTAAGATAAATTAATTGAAGGTGCTCAGAAAAATGATCCAGGCATTCACTGAGCACATCTCCACTGAAACCTTAAGTCAGTATGCAGCGACAATCCTGACAGTTTATTAAATGTGAAGATATGTACAAAGGAGAGTAGGAGACTGTTATAACATCAGTCATGGTGCATCTTCATCTGTGCTCAGGCCTAGTCAATCAGTCTCAAAAAGGTGTAGTAGAAACAAAAGGGATTTAAATTACTGTAAACATAAAGACAGTTCCAGATGAGAGGAGAGTGAGATCTGGAAGTTTTTAATTAGAGAATCAAATAATGTATTCTAATGGTAAGAGAAGACAAATTTGTGTAGAGACAGATCTCCTTGCCACAAGATGTCATTGTTCACAAAAGCTGAATGCCCTCTTGCAGGTTCAGAAAATGAGAGGGATTAAATGGAAAAAAAGGCTTTGGAGAGTAAGAGAGGGAAGTTATCAAAGGCAGCTTTTCTTCAAAGTGTTTCTGATAGATGGGACAAATAAATATCAGTAAGCAATTTACAGTGATCATGCATAGTGGAAAATAACACTTCCTCATGCTTTAAGGGATGCTATTTTTTTTTTTAAGGAACTCATTATAACATTGCACAAATAAATCCTCCAGGATGCTGGCCCAGGTACTGTGCTAGATCTGGGTGCTGAATTGGAAGATAAGAACTTGAGGTAAAACTACTAGTGTAAAATGCTTCTACTAATGACTCTTCTGTAAATGGAAAAGAATATGCAACTACTGCAAAGCTGTCTTTTCCTTCTCTTCCTTCTTCCAGTAAGTGTTGGTGCCTGACACTTGAAATGGAGAGCAGTGGAGGCAGCACCTGTGCTAGGTATGACAAATTGAAGATCTGCTTAGCCTGGTGGATGAGCTGAAGGATGAGGTTGTAACACTAAGATCTATTAGGGAATGTGAAAGGGAATTGGACATGTGGTACCAGGCTCTGCAGATCCCACTAGCAGAGGGAGGTACCCAAGAAGAAGAGGGGAAGCGATTCAGGTGTCTATTAGAAGAGGTGAGGAAGGATGTAGACAGGTCTCTCTCTAGCGAGGCAGGAAAGGCAGGCCAATGCAGTCTTCTCAGTTGTCCACACACACCAGTTATAGTGCCCTTGAAACAGAGGGCCAGATGAACGAGGATGGAGATGAATCTCCAGGCACTCAACCACATAGAACTTGCCAGCCAGCCCTGAGACTTAGTACTAGTGCAAAAAAAGAAAGAAAGGTGATACTAGTAGGGGATTCCCTTCTCAAGGGAACTGAGGGCCCTGTTTGCAGGCCTGATCCATTCCACATGGAGGTCTGCTGCCTGCCTGAGGCACGGGTTAGGGACATTTCTAAGAGGCTCCCCAACTGACTATTACCCACAGCTGCTAATGTAGATTGGGAGTGAGGAAGCAATGTACAGGAGTTCAAAAACAATCAGAAAATTATTTTATGGCTTTGAGGAGATTACTTGAGGGTCCACGAGCACAAGTGGTGATCTCCTCAATCCCTGCAGCGATAGCAAGTGATATTGAAGGGAAAAGAAAAATCCATGTGATTAATACATGGCTTAGAGGATGGTGCCATCAACAGAACTTTGGTTTTCTTGAACATGGGCAAGTGTTCTTGGCACCAGATCTGCTGGTGACAGATGGAGTACATCTGTCCCATAAGGGAATGAGAATTCTTGCACATGAGTTGGCTGGGATCATCAACAGGGCTTTAAACTAGTTTCAAAGGGGGACGGGGATGTAGCTGGCCTTGCTGAGAACCCTGGGAGTAGTAGTCCATCACTTGTGGATCAGTCTGTTGGTGTCTTAGTCAACCAGGAGGACTTCCCCCCCATCAAGGTTTAAAACAAGGTACTCAACTCCCTCTCTGAAATGTTTGTACATGCAGTATGGGCAATAAACAGGAGGAGCTGGAGGCAATTGTACTACAGGGTACCTGTGATATAGCAGCCACCACAGAAACCCGGTGGGATGACTCCCACAACTGGAATGCTGCAACCAAAGGGTACCAACTCTTGCGAGACAGGCAACCAAGAGACAGGTAAGGTAGAAGAGGTGGTGGAGTGGCCCTCTATGTTAGGGAAGCATATGAAACTACACAAATTAAAGAATGTGATGACAGGATTGAGTCATTATGGGTGAAAATCAGGACTAAGGACAGCAAGGGTGATACTGTGATGGGAATATGCTATAGACCTCCCAATGAGGATGAGGAGGTGGATAAAATTTTTTATAAGCAGTTGAGAGAGGTCTTGAGATCACTATCCTTTGTTCTTATGGGAGACTTCAACTTCCCAGATGTCTGCTGGAAATACAATACAGTAATGAGAGAACAGTCCTGGAGACTCCTGGAGCGTGTGGAGGATAACTTTTGGTGAGAAAGCCAACCAGGGAAGGTGCTCTCCTGGATCTCCTTTTTGTGAACAGAGAAGAACTAGTGGGGGAAGTAAAGGTTGGAGATGATTCAGTTCTTTATCCTTGGGGAAACAAGGAGAGGGCTTAGTAAAATGGCCACCTTGGACTTCCAGAGGGCAAACTTCAGCCTGTTTAGGAGGCTGATGGACAAGGTCCCTTGGGAAGCTATTCTGAAGAATTTAGGTGTCCAGGAGGATTGGACTCACTTCAAGAGGGAAGTCTTAAAGGCACAGGAGCACGCTGTGCCTGTGTGCCAAAATACAAGTTAGCAAGGAAGGTGTCCAGCCTGGCTAAATAGAGACCTTAGGCTGGACCTCAAGAATAAAAGGAGAGTCTGTGGCCTTTGGAAGAGGGGGCATGTCTCTTGTGAGGACTATAAAGATGTAGCAATACTATGTAGGGAGAAAATAAGAGGGCCAAAGAACAGCTAGAACTTAACCTAGCTACAGCTGTTAAAGATAATAAAAAAATGTTGCTATAAATTCATTAACAGCAAAAGGAGGACTAGAGAAAATCTCCATCCACTACTGAATGCAGAGGGAAACCTACTGACTAAGGACAAGGAGAAGGCTGAGGTGCTCAGTGCCTACTTTGTCTCAGTCTTTAGCACTGGATCCAGCAGTGCCCTGGGCACCCACCCTCATGAAGCAGGAGTCAGAGAGAGGAATCAATAAATGAGGAAGTGGTCACTGACCTGCTGCACCACTTAGATGTACACAAGTCTGTGGGGCTGGCTGCACCCAAGGGTGCTGAGGGAGTTGGCAGATGTGCTCGCCAAGCCACTTTCCATTATTTACCAGATGTCCTGGCTAACTGGGGAGGTGCCAATGCACTGGAGGGTAGCAAATGCAAAGCTTGTCTACAAGAAGGACAGAGAGGAAGATCCAGGAAACTATAGACCTGTCAGTCTGACCTCAGTACCAGGGAGGGCCATGGAGCAGGTCATATCAAATGCCATCATAAGTCATACAGACAACAGCCAGGGGATGAGGCCAAGTCAGTATGAATTTGAGGAGCAGGTCCTGCCTGACCAACCTGATCTCCTTCTATGACAAGATGATCCAGCTACTGGATGAGGGAAAGGCTGTCAATGTTGTATTTCTAGACTTTCAAAAAGCCTTTGCTACTATTCCCCACAAATTCTTGTAGGCAAATTGGCTGCTCATGGCTTGGAGGAGCACACTGTCTCCTGGATAAAGCACTGGCTGGGCAGGAGGGCCCAGAGCGTGGTGGTCAATGCAGTTAAATCCAGTTGGTGACCAGTCACTAGTGGTATTCCTCAAGGATCTGTGTTCTTTTGAACATCTTTTTTGGTGACCTTGATTCAGGCATGGAGAGTGTCATCAGTAAGTTTGCAGATGACACCAAGTTAGGTGGCAGTGTTGATGTGAATGAGGGTAGAGAGGCTCTTCAGCGGGACTTGGATAGGCTAGATCAATGGGCCAACAATAATGGGATGAGCTTCAACAAGGCCAAATGTCAGGCCATGCACTTGGGTCACAGCAACCTCAAGCAATACTACAGACTTTGGGCAGTGTGGCTGGAGAGCTGCCTGGCAGAAAGGGATGGGCAGGGGGAGATGTAGTAATAGACAGGCAGCTGAACGAGCCAGCAGTGTGCCCAGGCAGCCAAGCCAAAAAGGCCAATGGCATCCTGGCTTGTATTAAAAATGCTGTGACCAGCAGGAGTAGGGAGGTGATTGTCCCTTTGTACTCAGCTTTGGCGAGGCCACACCTTGAGTTCAGTGTTGAGCACTGCAGTACAAGAGACACTGCAATGCAAGAGAGATGCAGAGGTGCTGGAGTGGGTCCAGAGGAGGGCAAAAACAATGGTGGAAGGCCTAGAGAATAAATCCTATGAGGAGTGATTGAGGGAACTGAGGCTGTTTAGTTTGAAGAAGAGGAGGCTGAAGGGAGACCTCACTGCTGTCTACAGCTACCTGTGGAGAGGCTGGTGCTGGTCTCTTCTCACAGGTAAATGATAGAACAAGAGGGAGTGACCTCAAGCTGAGACTGGGTAGGTTTAGATTGGACATTAGGAAAAAGTTTTTCATGGAGAGAGTGGTCAGGCACTGGAATGAGCTGCCCAGGGAGGTGGTGGAGTCACCAACTCTGGATGTGTTTAAGGGCTGTTTGGATGTGGTGCTTAGGAATATGGTTTAAGGTGAATCTCATAGAGTAGGGTTATAGGTTGGACTTGGTGATCCTGAGGGTCTTTTACAACCTGGATATTTCAGTGATTCTCTGATTCTTGATGAACATCTGATCTGATGCAGCACAACAGTTGCTGCAGTTGCTTAGGTGCTGGGTCAAATCAGGGACCTGGCTGATCCATTATCTCACCCTAGCAGTTTATGACCTGAAGCTGACAGTTAACAAAATTCATACCTATAGCAGAACTAACCATAAGACTGCAGTAAGAAAACATAGCCTCTGTGCTTTCCTTATAATTTGGTTGATAGCAGTCAGCAAAAGCAACAGAAGTAGAAAGACTCCAGTAGAAAACATTCTTCTTGTCATCCTGCCTCCTCATGAGAGCAACTGGCAGTGTGGCTATGGCAAGCCAGTGCAGACAGTACCAAATGTGACCCCACCCTATCTGCTCCTTTCCCACCTCACACCACATTTTCCCGGGTTTGCCCCCAAACCCAGAGCACCTGGGCTCTGTTGGAGTCTCCTCCCACCCCAGGTGTCACCACTTTACCCTCCCTGCCCACTCCCCTTTATAGTCGGCCCCAGGAAAAGCAGAAGCCTCAAGCTTGCCCAACTGGGCAGAGGGATCCTCCTCCCGGCATTGCTGGTGAGTGCCCATGGTGCACACTGGGTGAATGGTGGAGGGGTCAAAGGCTGAGGGGCCTGGTGGCCCCCCGGTTACATAGGAATAGGCTTGATGGTCACTCTGGCATCGCTCCATGGGCGCTTGTTGGGCCTCCTTACTTAGGCTGAGCTCCTGTATGAAGCTGAGCTGCTTATGATGAGCTGAAGTACTTGGCTGAGCTGAAAGCTCATGAGGGATTAGTATTAGTATTGTGCCTCTCATCACCAGGCAGTACTCCAGCCCCTTCATCATCTTCGTATCCCTCTCTTGAGCTCTCCCTGTTGTTCTTGAACTGGGGAGCCCAAAATTGAATGCAATATTCCAGGTAGGCAGCATAGAGGGGGAGGAGAACCTCCCTGGATCTGCTGTCCACACTTCTTTTAATACACCCCAGGAAAATACTGAGAGTCACAGTGCCAGGGACAACGGCACTGGACTGGGTCCTTCCTGGACACCCCAGCTGAGCAGGGTGAGATCCTGTCCCACTCCACCTGCTGCCACAGGGGGGTGCACACAGAGGCACATAATGGGCAGGGACTCAGAGTAACCTATGGCCTCCATCACCTCCTTCAGCCTTAAAGACTGTTTGAGGCACTTAGTGCCATGGTCTAGTTGATTGGCTGGGGCTGGGTGCTAGGTTGGGCTGGATGATCATGGAAGTCTCTTCCAAACTGGTTGATTCTTTGAAATCATCCCCATTGCCTTCACTATCCTCACTGTCCCCATCATCCCCATCCTCTGTGCATAATGGCTCTGTGGATTATATATAAGAGATCTGTATCAGAATAATTTAAATATGAGATAAAATTGCCTAAAAAAGAATCTGAAGGCTGGCCAGGAGTGGGAGGACAGGCTCTGCTCATTGCTCCCTGGGATAGGATAAGGAGCAATGGGTGTAAGTTGCAGCAAAAGAGGTTCTGCCTCAACACAAGGGGGGACTTCTGTACTGTAAGGGTCACAGAGCACTGGAACAGGCTCTCCAGGGAGGTTGTGGAGTCTCCTTCTCTGGAGACTTTTAAGGCCTGTCTGGATGTGTTCCTCTGTCATCTGTGTCAGATAGTGTTGTCCTGCTCTGGCAGGGGGGTTGGACTCGATGATTTCCTTGTGTCCCTTCCAACCCCTAACATCCTGTGATCATTATTTCCTATCCTTGCTATGGCTCAAGAACACTATTATTATTGTGTTGTCAAGGCAGCAATTGAGGTAAATAGCATCTGTCACTCTAGTGAGGACAAGATATAGAATCATTTTTGCATACAGCTGTTGCATGCACAGAAAAAAAAAAGTAAAGCTGTGGCTGGAAAGAAAGGGATCGAGAAGGAGAATCAATCATTGCACTGAAGGATTAAGGTCTGTCTCTTTGTCGATGTCTCACAATGCAGTATCTTCATTATGCAACAACTTCTCAACACTTCCCAGTACCAGTTCTCCAGGAAGATAGAAAAAGATCAACTCACCACGTGCTCAAAATCAAACATTAGTGTCTCCTTGGTCTGGATAATGTCATGAAGCAGTACAATGCTGGCATGTTTCAAGTGCTTGCGAAGAGAAGCACAAAAGGAAGATCATCTTAACTGCTGCTGCTGGAAGTAGAAGGAGAAAGTGCACACATCAAGGCAGTGAAAAATTTTGAAAATGGGGGCAAATAGTCTTTCAGCCAATCTATCTAAAAGTATCATTGCAACTGTGCGGTCCTAGTCCTTATGTTCTGATGTGTCTTCACCAAGCCTCAGCACATCTTGGGTGTGGCGGTGGGGTGGGCAGCACGGGGAAAAGTCTTGGCCTCCATATAGACAAAACAGGCTACAGTCTTCTGAGTCTTTCAGCTTTGTATTAGGTTTCTCATGGTAGAGTTGGCTCCAGACCACATTCTCATGAAGGCAGCTTCTCAGCAGCAAATCTCAAAAAGTCTCATAGGTAGACACTATGAGGGAAGAGTGTGCACAGCTCCATCATTTGCCACCATAAACTTGAGACAGTAGTTTCTGTAGCTCTGAACAGTGAAGGGACATGGGGAAGTGCTGGAGCTGGGATCACTCTGTCTGTAGGTCACTGGCACTACTGAAGAATCCAAGCCAGCTGTTACACCAAAATTGTGCACAGACAGAAGCTCCATAGCTCAACAAAAGCAGGTCCCTGACTCCAGATTTTAGTTCAGCATCTGACATAGAATAGCAGCCTCACAGCTGCACCAGACTCACCTTTTCCTGCTGATAAAACCAAACTATCTTACCATCAAACCACTCAGTGCCACGAATTTCATTCAGATGAGACGTGGGCATTACAATCTTGTTTCTGCTGAATTAGCTGAAGCACACAATACAGAGCTTGAGCTATCCGTGGGAAGCCAAATTAATTTTGGTCCTGGGTAAAAGCTGCTTTTTGTTTTTCAAACAACATGCAAAAGACATTCGAAGAATTTCATGCTGGCAAAGCAAATTTATACCGGATTAGCACTTTGCCTTTTGTTGACCTAACAACTTCACCTCGTTCTAAAAACCCTGCAGCCAGATACACTGTACCACACAGCTGTGGTCTAAGCCTATGTCAATACTGAGCCTGCTGAGCAGTAAGGGGTGTCTGATTCAGCATAACTACTGGAAACAGTACAGACTGTAAATTAGTTCTTGCACACAGCCAAGCTGCCTCTAATACTGATGCCAGCTTATTTAGCTATCAGCAGTGTATTTCTAGTGCATGGTAATATGAACCTTAAGCACACTCCACTTTGCACCCAATTGCCTATGAGTCCAGTAAAGATACTCCGGACTAGATCCCATCTGCTATGGAAAGAGGCTGCTAACCTGGCTCTACGGTACCTCAAAACCCACCTATGACAGAGCTGTTGCTCCAGAGGAGCAGTCAGTACAGAGGGTCCACAGTAGTATGGAGAATTCAGCGTTTGTGTCTAAATCAGGCGTCTGGGAACTGCTCCTCACTTGGCTGCTTCTACAACCCCCTGCTGGGGTGTCAGGTGCTACAGCCACAACTGAGCTTTAAACACATTTTGTCTCTGTGGGGCTTCCTGCGGTGAAGTGGCTCTTTGTCGGGGGAGTGCCATTCCCCCAGAGTAGCAGAGAATGCACCACGTCAATAAATCTTATGCTTTGTTTGCACTACTGACTTACATTGTAAATTGCAGTGTCAGATGCTGGAGAGCCCAGCAGTACACGAAAGATCTATTTAAAGTAGACCCTTCTTAGGATCAGTCTTGTTTTCTTCCATAATGAATGAAGTTAAGGCTCTCAGCCTGTCCAGTAGAGCATGTTAAAAGGCTGCTGATCTTTCGAGCATCATTAGTTCTACGTAGATAAAGCTTTTAAGGCTTATTTTACTGGTGGGTTACAAGTGTAAATGCAGAGCAAGCACCACAGCAAATGAATAGATGGGAAACTGTAACACAAGCCATTCTGAAAATAGGCATATTTGGGTATCTCTCCGCTCACCCAGGATTGGACTAAGGACTTTGTAAACTTATCTTAATTACCATGTTAGAAACTTGGGTCCACTGACCTTCTGCATTTTTCTGAGTTAACTGGTATTAGAGTTCTTCTTTGCTACCACTGCTCTGTAAAAGCTGGCACATCTGGTCCTTAACACTACATTCCCACCGTTGACAAGATTAACTCTAGCTTTGAACTGCAGTAAGTGGGGAAAAAAAAGTGTGACCTCTTACATTGATCACTTTCACTAAAACCAGACAGTAGACTGGCACAAATGTTGCCTCTTTCCATGTAAGGAAGAAATAAGATTGTGGAAAGTCACATGAAACACCTCAGAGTTGGACATGACAACAAATATTAACATTTCCCCGAGTTATTCCACACCCAAACATAATTTCTAGGGCTTACATCCCCCACATAGGCCAAGCTCAGAAAGATGTTGCAAACCACCTCCATCTTGTCTTCATTACCAGTGAAATGGGAGCCAGCCCTCCTGGGTAGGATAGCACTGTTCTGCTGAGCAGGAATTGCTAGAGCATGGCTTTGGGCAATGATCACTCACAATTTTCTTGCTCTTATATGATGCCAGCATGGCCTCACTTCTAATTTTTCCATCATGTGAGGATCCTTCATTCCAAAGATCCTTCCTGGTGTGGCCAGACAATCTCCTGACACACTGCTGGGGGAGCCAAGTGTCTTTGTGGAGCTTCCATGGCTCTAGTGGAAGATTTCCCTGAAAAACTGGGACGAGGCTTTGCAAATACCCTGGTTAAAGGCAAAGCTGGACTTCTGATTTCCCTTTATCTTCTTGCAAGCAGTCTCAATTGCCCAGCTTCACGCTCATTGTTACAGACTTCCATAACAAGTGTTTTCAGGGGCCACTGAGAAGGCAATAATGACACAGGTTATCCTTGCTCACCTTCTGATCCCCTTACACACAGTAGCAAAAGATTGTTCACACAGCTTCTTTAGAATGTGTATTCTCTGTATACAGAATGTGGCAGCTTCAAGCAGCATGCCTTGTCTCTGCTTCATGAAGAACCTGCTATGTGTTTTAGATTGCCGAGTAGCACAGGAAGCTACTAGCATGTCACTGAGTAATGAAACACTGATTCATGGCTGCAATAAGCATAGGATGAAATACCTCCTGTCTGGTTCCATGGATGCTGCATGCTCACCCATTTAAACCTCTCCATAACATTCAGCTCCTGGAAAGGACCAGCATAACTCCGAGGCTTCTGCATCCTGTGCCTCCAACTCTGGAGGATGTGGAGCCACAGGGATTGCAGTGAGGGTAACAGAAAAGGTGCTCCGATTACATCCAACAGCTGGCACAGGAAAAGAAGGCAAACCATATCACTGGCAAAACATAAATTTATTGATACAATTCTTTCCTTTCTCCTTAACTGCACTGGCTCGGAGCACTTCACAGAATTTTCATCCCCTCTCCACTCCAGTACAGTTTCTCAACTCTGACTGTAATGGGAGCAAGTGTCTATAGACATTTCTGTCTTGGCGAATGGTAGCACTCTCAGAACATGAGGTACAACTGCCTTAGCTGTAGAGGACACTTCTACCAGTATCATTCTAAATGCCTGCTATTGTGTCTTACCCTTGATTTATTAATCTCTAGATAGCAATCTGTTAGGGCAGGGACAAAAATCCAAATGCAGGAGTGAAATTTCAGGAAGTTTAAATTTAGGTCTTCTTCTCCTACTTATTCTACTTTCCTCTCCCAACATACTGAGCCTTTCTCACCACTGTATAATTTCCACAGCTTCCTAATTTGGCCCATACAGCATAACCATGCTACAACATATAAAAATAGTGGTAATGAATGGCAGACAGGCTGCAAGCTCCTCCTGAGCAAGAACACTGGATGGGTGCCTGCATTATCATTTAACTCAAATATAAAAGACTTGTAATCTATGGCATGTTGCCTCCTCCAGAATTATAGGATGTTGTCTCCCTCCCTGTTTTACACTCCGTTGGTGGCACAGAGCTCATTGGAGTGCAATAGTGTCCTTGTTCATCGCATCAAAGGCATTTACTGTCATCCAAGGCACAGAGTCTCAGTAGCTTCACAAGCCTAAAGCTTCAATTTTTTTTTTTTTTTTTTTTTTTTTTTTTTTTTTTTTTTTTTTTTTTTGTTGTCTGGTTAGAAGCAAATGGGAATGTTTCACACTCCTACAAGTGGAAGAACCCGGGCTTAACCTATCTCAATGCAGGAGTATCACAATGTGATATTAAATATCTCTACTGTAGACATTGTGTCCATGCTCTGAACGTCTTGGATATTTTGGAAGCCCTTCCACTCTGAACAGCAGCTGCAGCACCCTGGTTTGACAGCACTTAAATCATGTCTTCCATGTTGTCCCGTTCAAATTAAAATGTATCTCTTGTTTTCCCCTTTGCTCATCCTCACCCCTCCATCTATAATAAGACTTCGTATGACTCCCATGAGATCTCTGCCTCAATCAGTCCTGTGATTTCTGCAGTTTTTCTTTGGAAGTCCATCATGCAGCAATCCAAACTCACCTGTGGAGTAGCCACATTTGGCATATGCCCTCAAAAACAGCCAACATTTTTTCATACCCAAAGATGAAGAATTAAGCAATAAATCTGAATTTTCTGCTTGTACAAATTCCTTTCGGATGAGCAACTCTTGGTGTAATATGTTAGGCAAGGAAGTGATAGGTTGTGTACAGGAACAGATCTTGACTTCCCTATGTATCTATAGTAGTTATAATTCAGTATGCCATTAGGCTTTAAATAGAGTTGTCTTAGCAGTGTGGCCAAACTATGCTTTCTTCAGAGGCTGTATATTGACCATCTTTGCTCTGGTGTTTATGTCCTTATCTGTGATGTCATGGCAAAGTCAGCATGGGGAGTTGTCTGCCCCAAGTTGGATCACTTGACTTAAGGGATGTGATGAGTTGTAGCTGCTAGAAAATATTCTTGTTCACTTGTCAAAATAGCCAGATTCAATTGATTTGCTAAATTATGTGCTGAGTAAGCAACACATAGGTAATTCGTGCCTGGTGTGGTTGAAAAGTTCCCTTCTTTCAGTTCCTTGTGTGTAAGACTTCATGTGCAGTTTCCTCAGGCTAGCATTCAACCCATGCTGAGAAAATGTTGACAAGGGATGAGGGATCAGGCGTCATACTGTGGCATTTTTATGCTGACCCCTTCAGTTTTCATTTGAGTACATGACGATGTGAAATTTTCCCTTTGCTTCACCATTTTGGTGTCTAAGAATAACACTTTTCCCTTGAGAAAAAAATATTTGTTTTAAAAAAGAAAAAAAATGTCCTGGGAAGGCAAGAACAATTTCTGTGTCATTGCATCCAAACTACCCAGCGCTGGCATAGCAAGAAGGAGCTAACATACCTGAAAGGCTTTTATTTGACATGACCCAGTTTAAGAGGGACAGGGATCTGCTGGAGAGGGTCCAGTGGAGGGCTACAAGGATGATTAGGGGACTGGAGCACTGCCTTAGGAGGAGAGGATGAGGGACCTGGGACTTTTTATTCCGGAGAAGAGAAGGCTGAGAGAGGATTTAATAAATGTTTATAAACACCTGAGGGCTGGCCAGGATGGGGGGGACAGGCTCTTCCCACTTGCTCCCTGTGATAGGACAAGGAGTAAAGGGTGTAAGTTGCAGCACAGGAGGGTCCACCTGAACACAAGGAGGAACTTATTTACTGTAAGGGTCACAGAGCACTGGAATAGGCTCCCCAGAGAGGTTGTGGAGTGTCCTTCTCTGGACACTTTCAAGGCCTGTCTGGATGCATTCCTCTGTGATCTAAGCTAAATTGTACGGTCCTGCTCTGACAACTTGATGATCTCCCTGGGTCCCTTCCAACCCCTAATATCATGTGATCTTGTGATTTTCTTTTGCACTCCCTAGTTAGCCATAAATATCTATCATATATTTCAGGCTTCTGTTTGTTTTCCCACATGTTCTTTGAGCATCAGAATACAGCAGTAATTTGGACGTGCTCTCCAGGCACGAGAAAGGTTGTCTAGATGCAGCTTCCTCAGTAATAGACTGGTTAAGCAAACATGATTTGCACATCTGTACAAAGTTCTTATTCTGGAAAATATTTTTTATTGTTAGGGCCATACTTATACAAATGGACTTTTAAAATACATTTAAGCATAAATAATACTTGCATTTTAAAGAAACAGAAAGATAAATGCACAGAACCTTACAATATAAAACATACATATTAATTCATATGAATACTACTAATGTTAGTTGCATTTTTGTGTGAGGGAGGAGAGGGGAATTACTCTCTCACAAAGAGTTGTCCAACTTTTGTCAGCAAGAGTGGGGGAAATGAAGGAAGCATGGCAATAGCTGGAGGTCCAGGTTACTAATTAAAAGTGAGTGTTCACTAGTTAGCAGAAGAAACACTTTCATAGAAATGTTTAACAGACATCCTTAGAAAATGTAGTTCATAAATATATACCTGTCTTTGGAACTATGGCTTTTAAAGGAAAGCTTTGGGCAATGTAAGAAACTCTACTAAGTGCTGAAATAATATAAAAAGTGCATTAAAAAAACCATAGCCATGTAGAAAGACATATGTATAGTATGTACATACACAGATGTGTATATGTAGTGTACATGTACAGGGGTATCTATGTTTTGTTCTGTGAAACCTACGCATGCTTTAAAATGTGTGCATTTGTACATACACGTGGGTGTTTATGCATACACACGCACGACTGTTTAAGAGGCTTGTCTTGTGGGAAGGCTGTGTTAGTGCATCAGAACAGTGTGGCCACGCTTGGTCCCTTTTACACCAGTGTGGAGCAGCAAAGGAGTGCCAGGTATTATTGCGCGTTCTCGAGCAGGTTTCCTGTGCAGGTTGCAGCTGTATTTTTTATTGGTGCCTCTACTTGAAATGTATACTCAGATGTCTCTTCTGCACTCTCGGTGCCTACACGTCACGGTGGACTGCGCAACCAACGTCGCCGCACGCCGTTTTACTGCCCTAAGTGGGGTATGAACAGCACTTGGGGTCCGTCCCGGAGGAACACCGCAGTCAGACGCACCGAGCCGCGCGGGGCTGGGCTGAGGGGGCTGTACCTCGGGGCGGGAGGCGCCGGGCCCCGCCCCCTAGTTGGCCTCTCTCCCCGCCCCTTCCCGCGCGCTCACGCGGGCCGACTCCGGGCCCCGCCCCCTGCGCGGCCGAGGCCCTGCCCCGCGCGCCACGTGAGTCAGCTGACCCGCGCCGCGGGAGCCAGTGGCGGGGCCGGCGGCCTGCGCGAGGGCGGCGCTGGTGAGGCGGCCCGGGCGAGGGCGGCGCTGGTGAGGCGGCCCGGGCGAGGGCGGCGCTGGTAGGGCGGCGCTGGTGAGGCGGCCCGGGCGAGGGCGGCGCTGGTAGGGCGGCGCTGGTGAGGCGGCCCGGGCGAGGGCGGCGCTGGTGAGGCGGCCTGCGCGAGGGTGGCGCTGGTGAGGCGGCCCGGGCGAGGGCGGCGCTGGTGAGGCGGCCCGGGCGAGGGCGGCGCTGGTGAGGCGGCCCGGGCGAGGGCGGCGCTGGTAGGGCGGCGCTGGTGAGGCGGCCCGGGCGAGGGCGGCGCTGGTGAGGCGGCCGCGGCGAGGGCGGTGCTGGTGAGGCGGCCTGGGCGAGGGCGGCGCTGAGTGAGGCGGCCTGAGCGAGGGCGGTGCTGGTGAGGCGGCCTGGGCGAGGGCGGTGCTGGTGAGGCGGCCTGAGCGAGGGCGGTGCTGGTGAGGCGGCCGCGGCGCGGGGGCGAGGCGCGGGGGCTGCGCGTTCCCTGCTGCGGGAGGAGCGGAGTCTGGCTCAGGCCGAGCGGGGTTGGCGCAGAAGGGGCTCCGCGCTGGCCGCAGGCACTTGCGGGAACCATCTCCCCTCCAGCGGCCTCGTCACGTCGGTATTTTGCCGCGCGGCCCTGCTTAGGGCATCGCCCCCAAGGCCTCTATACTGGGGGCTGCTCCGGCAGGGCAGGCGCTGTCCGCGCCGCTGGCAACAGGTGGGCAAGTTTTGGAGGGCGCTGAGGAGCAGCGAGGGGCAAGGCTGGCCTCTCTCGAAGGGAAGCGGGGAGCGCAGCGGTGCGGCGGGAACCTGTCTGGCAGAAGCGTCATGGGCCGGCCCGCCGCGATCCCTGCGCCTTCCACACCTTAGATTTAGGAGTGGAGGTGATATGCTGCCCTCATGATCGAGGAACAGGCCCTGTGCGGCCGAGGACTGTGCTTGAGAAGCTGAGGAGAGGCTAGAGAACAGCTGTGGCTGACGATGCCGGCTGTGCAACTCTTTGCAGTCTGGCAGAGCAGAGGTGCTGAGATTTGTTTTTGTAGATTTGTAAATGGCTCCTCCTTTTGGTTGGGTAGAGACCACCTGAACTTTAAATACTGTGACCTTTAACTTCTTCCGCTTCTTCGCTCTGCGTAACTTGGTTGTCATTTGAGCTTTCAGAGCCTATTGAGTGGTAGTCCTGGTATGGCTGTGGTGTTGTGTACAGATGACGTAAAATGCTGGCACTCTTACTGACCTCTTTCAGTACAAAAATATTTTGATGAGGCACTGGAGAGCACCTAGAGTAGTTGTAGGTGGTTGGTAGTTCATCACTGCTGTCACAGTGTAGCAACTTGTTAAAACTAGCTGTAGTTACAGTCTTCGAGTTACCTGTTTTCAGAAGGGGAAGCACCTCAATGTGTACTAATTTAAGAAGACATGATTTCAAAATAAGAGGGGGAATGGGCATTCACACATTTTTTTGAGTCTTTTATTTTGGTAAATTTTAAATTATGTCCTATAGTAGATAGGTTTTTTTGGCAACGTTCTTTTAGCTGATACTAGGCCCGTTCTTTGTTGTGTTTTTCCAGGTTGCATTATATCTTGTTTGTTACCATCCCTCATTCACTGGAACTGGCATTAAAAGCTTTAAGCCCTCAGCTTCAAGGGTGGCAAGTTGTTTTGCTGGGCACTGAGCAAATCAAACACAATGTGGTTGTACTTAGTGCTGACCCAAACACAAGGGCTTCTTTAACTGGTAGTGCATTGTATATGAACCAATGTTACCAGTTATAAATGTATATATGTAGACAAGACTAATGCTGACAACCCTCTTTTGAGTTAAAAAGCTTGGTGTTAACCTCCTTCAGAACCTGTAATGTCTTGCAGTGTTGGTAATGCAAGTTTATCAACAGATCTATTCAAAATATATTTGTACATGGCTGATGTGTCCAAACAAGTCTGAAAGCCGTAGAAGTATTTGTAGTATGTTAACTGTAGCAGGTCAATAAGCACATGAGGCTGATGGGAGTTCTAGTATTTCTGAAGTCAAGAGCTTGCCAATTGTTCCTGTTTAGTACTGAGTGTAAGATTACTCTTTACACCTATGATGCTTATTAAAGGATGGTCAATGCCCAGTGAAGGACGCAGTTCCATAGTAATGAGAATAATGCTTATTTCTTGCTATAACAGTTACTTTGATATGGTAGTGTTTGACTTTAGGAGAATTTGAATTAGCATTCCACTCTCCTAAATGGAGAGTATGACATCAGTGTCATGCTAGTGACCATCTGGATGTAACACAAATTCATTTAATAATTTGGCGCTGTTTCACACTTTTGTACTCTCAGTGTTGAAGGAAAAATGTGTGAAAAGTAAATGCATGGATAGAGTAGTTCAGGTGCTAGTGTCATACTGATGTATACCCTGAGAATGGTGTTTTGTGCCTGGCAGTTCATTTCTGTGAGCATTAAATCTAATAACAATTGAGATGATGATAGTGGAAAAGAAATATATATAATGCTACAACATAATATTGCATATATGTGAAAATCAGCAATGAAAATTACATATTCCTCTTGGAAGAAAGAAACTTTAATCGCTTTGTTTTTAGCTGTGACCAAATTACTTGTGTTTTGTATTAGCTGTCAAAGGACAGTGAAGTTGTGCTGTCTTAGGAGTCTAAGTGAAAACTTGCAGTAACCTTAAATTGTTTGTAATGTCTTAAAGACTCATTTGTGGAAAGAAAATGGTTTGATCAAAATTTTCCTTGATGTGCATAAATGCTTAGTAATGCAACCTTAAAGGTGCATTACAACTGTGTCACCTTCATCATACTGCTTTCTTCTAGTTCACCAGCAGTGCATATTACTTAATAATTGCATAAATAAATTTTTAATTTGGCCTTTAAGGGAGATCTTGTGAAAAAACAGGTGTCTGGCTTTAACTTACTATTACAATTGTAATTTTCCATGAGAATTATGCTATTTTTTGTGTGCAGGTGATGCTCATAAAAATTAAATTCTTTCAGCCCTTAAAAACCCTCACAAACACAAACCAAAAACAACAAAAAAACCCAAACACCTACCAATAACAACAAAAAACCTCACAAGCACAAACTATACAACCCAACCCTCTAAATTATGGAAGACAAGAATTTTAAACTTCAATTCCCCAATCTTAATTGTGTGTGTGTGTATATATATATATATGATGTAAATTACATGGCTGTTAATACTTTGACTCTATCAAAGCTGCCATCTATATCTGATTTACTTATCTATTGGATGTTTATATGCAAAGCAAGAGTTCGTCACAGAGAAGTGTTAGCATTATCACAAAAATGAATTGTGGAGTTAGATGGGTTTGAGTAGGCTAAAAAACGGCTCCAAATGTACTTGCTCTGAGCAAGAACACCATCACAAAGTTAGAAGTTCCAAAAATATGCTTCCATTTTCCTTTATTTCTTCAACACCTCTGTTCCTGAAGCATGGCATGACAGTTTCCTCATATTTGTGAGACTTCCTTTGTTAATATTTTAAAAGTTAACCCTTTTACAGTTGTGGGTGGTTGTTTTTTTTCAGTTTCTTAAAATTATTTTTCAGTTAAGGAAGAAGAGACAGAATGTCTTGAAAGCAGTATCTTTCTGGTGACAAGTGTGACTTCTTATTCCTGGAAAGAATGCTTTGGTTATTTTTGGAGCAAGATGCATATGACTTAACACAGTGCTATTCTAACATATTAATTTGATTTTGTTTTTCTGTGGGTCTTTATTTTTTTGTGGTATGCTCTTTGCCAGCCCTGAAGCCCAAGTCACTCTTTTAGTGTTTTGTATATGGAGAACTGAAAACATTTGATGTGTTGTGGTTGGTACTTCATTATTCAGAGCAGTGTAGTGAAAGTGCTGGATATTGTGTTAGTTATTTCAATTATTTGTCAACTTGATGGTTGGTGTTTTCCAGTGTGAACTGAAACTTCTGTATGCCAGTTACAGGCCTGTATATATTGTCTCTTGTAATAAAGACTGCATATTTCCTTGAAGGGGCATTGTCTTAAAATATCATTGTATTAAATAATATATTTTCTAGCTCTGTTACAGTAGATATCAGACAGGAACAATAATAAAGCAAAAGGCCTAAAGGATTTATGTATGAAATTTAGTTTATTTGAATAAATATGATTAGACACGTTTTAATTAACTACAATTTTTAATTCTTTATCTAGGAAGGCAGTAGATAAAGGAAAATTACAATCATTTCACTATTAAAAAGCCAAACATTATATGATCAAAGACTAACTGTATCTATGTTTCATTACAAGAGAAATAATACAAAGGTATCTTCATTAAGATGGAAATATGTGAGGGTGAATTTGGAAAATTCAAAATCTGAAAACATGAACACATAGAGTAGCCACTTTTCTCCTTTTGCCTTCCAGGGTCTTACCATAACTTCATGTAGACTCTGCTAACATGAAGGAAAGTTCTGAGCTCTTAGTTTGTTTTATGTATGTCTCCACAGGCTTTAATAGAACTGTACCTTTCAGTAGCAATATGTGCTGTGATTAAAGAATATGATTATGCATTCAACTCTTGACCATTTTCTGCTCATACAAATCTGTTTATACATTGAGCTTGAGCATAGAATTCTGTCTTATGTTTAACTGAAAACAGATTGTTTTGATGTTTCTTGAATGATATACTGCAAATTATGTGGAGAGATTGATTTCTGCCTTTGAACTAGGTTTTGTTCAGTCTGTCCTTATAATAGACCTATTGTGAGGTGAGTAGGTAGGACAAGTCTAGCTGCTTAGCTTTTGTCTGGCAACTCAGCGTGAGTGAACTAAATACTTCATCTTACTCTTGTGGAAGTGCTTATTTAACATGAGATCTAGAGCTTTTCTCCTGTTGTAATTTTTTTTTTTAAGATTTAACATTATTTGCAATTAAATAGCTGATTTTTATGTTTTACAGTTTGTGGAAATGTTATTGTCCCTTTCGAAAGAGGAATGATTTGGTGGTGATGGAGTGCTGCCACTGACAGATGGACGCCCAGGAAGGAAGGTGAGAATGGGCAGCTAGGTGAAGCCACAGAGAGGCTTCCTGAAATAGCCAGCTCGTGATCATCCTGTAAAATTAGGTGATGTCAGCGAACTCTTTATGTAACTTAGACTAAAGGGAAAAAGAGGACTAGCTGAGCTTTAGTTTCAGTTATATCTGGGATATGCAGCGTGTTATAACAGCAGTTTTAAGTTGATTGTTGTGGAGGAATATCCAACGGCTAGAAAACTGGAAGAACATTCTCTGGTGAACAGTAAATGCTTATGTGTCACCTGCACCTGTGAATTTTGATTGTGGATCAGTGAATCTGCAGTAGACTACCCTCTTGCTCCTTATTGCCTTTGCTACGATACTTGGCAGGTCAGATGTTCATGAGAGGGAAAATCAGTATCTTGTAATGAATTCTGGTATGTGAATGTCCAAGTTTCTCTTAAGCTGTTCTCTGAAGATTTAAGTGGATAGAAGCCCAAATATCAGGCTTTAGACTGAATTTAATGCACAATATGTTGATGAAAACTCACCATATTATTGTGCTGCTGTCTTTAGTGTTCTTCACCTATCTGAGTAAAATTTGTACTTTGATTTTATATAAATGTCCTAACTGTGTGATGTTGATTTTTTTTTCTGGCCTGTAACTTAATTGGTTACTTTTAATTTATGTCTATTCTAGACACAAGTCCTATATATTTAAAATGCAAGATGGACTCAGTGTTTTACTACAATTTATGTTTGGATTTAATTGCTTATCTGAATTCTAAGAAGAGTTCCTGACTGTTTCCCTATTTTTGATTTTTTTTCCTCCCCTACATAACAGAAGAGCATCATTGGGATTGGGAATAGACACAAGAGCTAAGAGACATAATTCCCTTTTTTGACTTTTCTGATCTTAAATGTTTCAAGGGCAGATTGTGCAAAGGTGTTGTTCATCCAATGCACCACAGTAGGAAAATGTTTAGTTTAAAAAAAAATCAGTAGCCTGCATGAATAGGGCCTTTCAGCTTTTGAATGTGCTATTTATGTAAGTTGTCCACAGTGCAGCCTATCAGCCTATAAACCTTTTCTGGGTTTGCTTCACTTTTGGAATACATTTAATTTTTTTTTTCCCCTTCAAGACAAAAGTTGCCATTCTGTCAAAGCTTTTTTTCCTACCTTATGTGTTTAACTTCACAAATTTGTGCAAAGCTGCAAGAATTTATTTGTGTGAGTAGCAAATGACTGCTGGCAAATAAGAAGCTAAATTTACTTTTTCCTGCAGCATAGGTGACAAAATTTTATATAAACTTCTAAATAATTTTTAAGACACCTCTTAATTTAATTGAAATGCTGCCAGTTAATACTGATGTTTAAAATTGCTTTTTGTGTTTAAAATGACTGCAAATTGTGAAAACTCTGCTTCTTACCAAAGTTCTGAGGAATTTATTTCTGCAGCATGTGAGAGGCTGCTGACTGAGCCTTCAAACCTCAGACTGTGCTGAAGTATTAAACCAACTTTGGATACTTCAGTCGCTTGTGCAACCCTAGATTCCCCTATTGTATTTTGGGATAATTTTTTTTGGTCCTTGTTCTTCATTCAGTTGATTTAAATGACTGGCTCATTTGAATCTGAGAAACCTGTTAAGAATTAAGAAGAGGAAAACAGCAACCAAAACCTCATTTTCTCTCTCAGGATGGAAATGTAAATATATAAAAGATGAGCTCTTAGAGTTATGTTTTTGAAGACGTTGTGAATGGGGGTAATCTGTTCATGATAACATCTGCACACAGTGCATCCTTTGCTTAATTACTTTTAAAGCAAATGTTGTTTGAGATGTTGATGTGTAATTCCAGCATACTTCATAGTATCACAGAAACTTTCAGCTTGGAGAAAACCCTCAGGGTCACCCAGTCCAACCTATAACCCTACTCTACAAGATTCACCTTAAACCATATCCCTAAGCACCACATCCAGACAACCCTTAAAAGCATCCAGAGTTGGTGACTTCACCTCCCTGGGCAGCTCATTCTGGAGCCTGACCACTCTCCATGAAAGAACTTTTTCCTAATGTCCAATCTAAATCTACCCAGTCTTAGCTTGAGGCCATTCCCCCTTGTTCTGTCTCCAGTTACCTGTGAGAAGAAACTAGCAGCCTCTCCACAATGTCCCTTCAGGTAGTTGTAGACAGCAGCGAGTTCTCCCTTCAGCCTCACCTTCTTCAAACTAAACAGCCCCAGCTCTCTCAGTTTCTCCTCATATGATTTATTCTCTAGGCCCTTCACCAGCTTTGTTGCCCTCCTCTGGACCCACTCCAGCACCTCCAAATCTCTCTTCTACTGTGGTGCCCAAAACTGAACACAATACTCAAGGTGTGGCCTCACCAAAGCAGAGTACAAGGGGACACTCACCCCCCTAATCCTGCTGGCCACAGCATTTTTAATACAAGCCAGGATGCCATTGGCCTTTGTGGCTTGGCCGCCTGGGCACACTGCTGGCTCGTTCAGCTGTCTGTTACAACTCCCAGATCCCTTTCTGCCAGGCAGCTCTCCAGCCACGCTGCCCCAGACAGTGATGTTCTTTGTCAGTGGTTAAAACCTGATCATAAGGATAATTTTCCTGCATTTTGTTTTCTGAAAGCTGAGTAGCAGAGACCATTAATAAAACCTAATAAACCAGACATGTTCCTTTTGCTTTAAAAGTCTCACTGTTGAGGGAGGAAGAGTTGTTTACGTGTGGGTGGAACTGATGAAATGGTACCATCACACAATGACAAAACCGTGTGTTGCTGTGAGCAATTAATATAATACATAATGTGAAAGCTATATCTATTGTGAATAAATGTGTCTTTTAAGTTTACCAATGACAAGGCCAGCTGCTTTTCAGACAGTAAAGCACAAGCAAAAAGGAAAGCTAACAATTTCAAATAGAAAACACTTGTTTTTCATTTCAATAACAGTGACTAAATTGTAAATTAAATATATAGACTTGTTGAACCTAAAAGGAATGCCCAAAACTGCTAAGCCTTTCTTATGTATATGGAAAGCAAACTACATGTTGCTGAACCACAGAAGACTTCATTTTGACTTAGCATTGCTTCCTATCTTCATGTAGGTCAGAAGAGGCAGAAGGAGCCAAAGAGAGAGGCCTGGTTTATGTGTGGAAGGCTGGTTCTTGTTCTGTAACTCCAGAAAGGCTTCCAGGCCTCAGTGGAAAGACTGTATTACAGGCAGCCCTTGGAATACATCATGGATTACTTCTAACAGAAGGTAATAAGCATCTAAATTGTAAAGCTTTGAGGTAATAATAAGATTAAGTTAGTGGCACATTTTCTTCTTTTTTTTGCATTTAATCTATGTCTCATTCATAACTTCTAAACTTTGCCAGTATTTCCTTATTATAGTTTAGGTAGAACGGTGCTGGAATAGAAATTGTATATGTAGCATTTTTTTAATGTGTTTTTGGGTTTTAATTCTTTTAACAATGGCTCTGTAATCTGAAACCTGCTAACTCAAAATTACATTTCTTGTGATGTCTTTCACTCAAAGATTGTACAGCAGGAGGTTCTATTGATGTGTAAGAACTTTGTTTTCTGTATGCTCCTGTTAAAAATGTGTAGCTAGCATTAGGTTGACTCTTGGTTTGTGAGCAGTTTGGCATTGTGAATAAAAGGGATTTCTAAAAGCCAGTCCCTGGAAGTATTTGTGTAACTTGGTCCTTCCTTCTACTGATCAGTGATTGTAAAGCCTGAATGGAAAGTTCTCTGATGATCTTTCAGGAAAGATTCCAGGTTATGGGTGAGCCTGCCAGAAGCACCTTTACTGTAGTTGTTCTGGAGTTCCAGTGTTGTTCTAGAACCTGTTTCTTTCATAATTTAAAGATCTGTTTGCATGTGTGCTCTTGACCTGTGAAGGCTGTTATCTGTGGATCTGTTTTCACTGTGATAGGAAAATGGCAGATCATGTTGATTTAAAATTCTACTTTTATTTAAAATTATCAAACTAACTTGAACTGTCATTGCTGCAGCCCTCTGAGGTAAAGGTAATGAAATTTTGGAGAGTAGCGGATACATTTGCACATATCCCATGCCCCCCTCCCGAATTCCACCTGGTAGAGCAATCCTGTTTTAACATGGGGTATCAAATGGTACAGTTTGATGCTAGATCTTACAAAGGTGAATTCGGTACCTTGTCTTGCGCTTCAGACATGGCTCTATGTCCTTAATATGTTTCTCAAATAGAAAGGACCAATAAATACACTTAACTACAGTATAGTAAAACTTACAGCAGAAAAGCAGTACTTAGTGCCCCAATGCACGTGTATGCAAGATGAAGCGAGGTATAGAATGTAGCTGCAGAGAGCAGCCAGCAGTCTTCATGTATCAGTAGGTATAGTTTTGCTGTGCCTCAGGCAAGCTAGAAATTAATATGTTCATCTGAATCTCTCTTCAAATATTTTTATTTTTCACTCCATTAGACTCATGTTAAGTTTTATGGTTTTGGTGTGTGGGGGTTTTGTGTGCTTGCTTGTTTGTTTTGTTCATTTCGTGGTTGTTTTTCTCTTCCAGGTGGAGAGGTCTACAGTTTTGGAAAACTTCCCTGGAGATCAGGACCAGAGGAGTTGTGGGCTAAAAGTCCTATCTTAGAAAACACTTTGCTTGGACATCATGTTATTACAGTGGCAGCTGGCAGCTTCCATAATGGAGCTGTGACAGAAAGTGGTGTGGTTTATATGTGGGGGAACAATTCTGCTGGCCAGTGTGCAGTTGCTGATCAGCCATGTGTGCCAGAGCCACAACCCGTCAGTATTTCTGATTCTGAAACCAGTCCTCTGTTATCTGTAAGGATTTTGCAGCTAGCATGTGGAGAGGAACACACACTGGCACTATCTCTAAGCAGAGAGATATGGGCTTGGGGGAGTGGCTGCCAGCTTGGTCTCATAACAACGACTTTCCCAGTGACAAAGCCACAGAGGGTAGAGCACCTGGCAGGACGTGTTGTGCTCCAGATTGCTTGTGGAGCCTACCACAGCCTGGCTCTGGTACAATGTCTCCCGGTGCAGGAAATGAAGCCAATCCCAGAGAGATGCAATCATTGCAGTCAACTTCTCATTACCATGACAGACAAGGAAGATCATGTAATCATTTCAGATAGTCACTGTTGCCCACTGGGTGTAGCACTGTCTAGTAAACAACCAGAAAACAATGTCCTCTATCCCTCCCTGGAGACCTTGGAAGGAAAAAGTGTAGCAGGTAGCCAAAGCGAAGACTGTAAGAAACCGCTTGTGGAAGAACACACACTTGTTGCTTTAGAATCTGGAGTGCATGCTCTTTCCAGCAATGATGGACGGGAAGACAGTGGTATTTCTAGTCCTGGAAATAATCTCTTCTTAGACAAAAAAGGAGTGAAAGAGTACTCGGTCGGTCTACCAGACCACTCATTAAATGAGAGCCTGGAGAAAAACATCTGCACAGAACCTGAGCAGGTCGGTACCTGGTAACTAGTTCTTAATTTCTTCTCACAAATGACATATTCTGTTAATGTAGCTGTGATACTCCCAAAGTTTCAAAATGTTTCTTCTATGTGATGGTTCCCAGCTTTTAAGTGAAAGGGTTTTTTTAGTCTCACATCCATATAAAATTGTAAGCCTTCAGCATGAGCAGTCTTGACAGTGCTGTAGTCTTTTCTCCATGGTTTACAGTACCAGAACCATGTAAGCCATTCTCTAGCTGTTTTGTGATTGTATAGTTTTCCCATTTGTGTAGGGCAGTAGGCTAGTGCATGTCTAATTTACCTAGAAGGGAAGGAATCCCTCACAAATCTAGTTTCTCAATCCATTAAAAACTCCAGGTTGCAATTAAAGATTGTAACTGGCATTGCCTTTTTACCTTAAAGCATTTACCAAAAGGCTTTTGATGCTAATCTTATAGGGATGGCACAAATACGTAAGTATTGCTGCGTAATGTTTGAGAAGAGAGTTTTGATTTTATAGCAGAACTAATATTTTCTTAATAAGCATCAGAAAATGCTTCATATGGAGGTTCAGGAGCAGTTCCCAGCTCCTAAACAAAATACTGTTTTACACTTTAAAAAAAATAAAAATCTAACATTTTTGTGTTGGGAGGAAGATACAGCCAAAAGCTGTTAGACAAAAAGTTAATCCAGAATCTTGCAGTGCTGCCTGTCAGTCCCTATGTAAATATTGTCCTACTGAGTGGTTTATGATAAACTTAACATCTAGAAATGTCTTTTGCCATTTCAAGTGTTGTGCACACATCTTAATCATTTTTTTTCCAATTTTTATAGTTGCAATAAGAAATTTTTCACAGTGGTTCTGGGAGATAAATGTGGCAGTGCTTAATAAATAGTTTATTTTTGTTTGCTGCCTCTGGGGGGCGGAAAAGAAGTAGTATTGACACCAAACCAAGTTGTCCAGTCATTCAGGGATTCTGAGTATTTGGTAAATACTGTCAGGTGCTTTTTTGTTTGTTTGCTGGGTAAACTGATTGCTATTACTGTTAACCATGTGCTGGCATTAATAACTGTTTCTAGTCCTTTTGTCCATAGTGCGACTTGATTACTAAATCAGCTTTATGTGAACATCACAGTAGTGTAAGCAGACATGGCCCATGCTGCTTTTAAGATCAGCCTTGCAGAATAAGGCATGAGTCACTGTTTTCCTTTTAACACATCAAAGAGACAACTTACCTCTGTGCAAATATAGCATGCTCAGTGATGCACTTTAGTGATAATTAAATATTAATGTTAATTGGTAATAAGCCTAAAATTAAATCTTTTTATACTTGTTTGCAAAGATTTTTTTTTTCCTTTTGGTATTTAAAAGACAATGAGAGCCACAGTCTCTTAAGGATGAGCTACAAGTGCAACAGACAAAGCTTAGTCCATACAGAAAAGGTGCTTGATCCTACCTTAAATGATTCTGTGGAACAGATGTACACCTAAGTATTAAAAAGACTTCCTCATGATGTCCTGTTTAGCACAGCGCATTTTTAAAGAGTGAATGTGTACATCATCATCCTACTGTTACATGCTGTCTCCTATTTTTCTTTGGTTTTAGCCTTCTCAAGAAGAACAAGTCAGTGCTTGCATCCCTGGTCCTCCAGGAACCAGCACATCTGCCTTGAACAGCTTGGTGGCCTCTTGTGCATCAGCGGTTGGTGTGAGAGTAGCTGCTACGTATGAAGCTGGAGCGTTGTCTCTGAAGAAAGTAATGAACTTCTATGGTACACCTTCAAGTGAAACAGGATCTCAGTCTGGTGGTGGTTCCCCAGGGCCGGAAGCTCTGAGAGACAGCCGAGAAGAGCAGGTCAGACTGGAATCCATGCAGGGAAAGAAGAGTTCCAGTTTAGTAGATATTAGAGAGGAGGAATCTGAAGGGGGGAGCCGAAGACTTTCCCTGCCTGGCTTGTTGTCACAAGGTAAAAAAATATGTTGGGAGAACCAACTGGAAAAGTTACAATTTCTAACTCAAAATAAAACGTCATTGAACACAAGTCTAATAATCTACCCAAGTTGTTATGAATTCTAAACTACCTCTTAGGATTTCAAAACAGTGGACAAAGTGAAGACTAGCAGGTAGTGCATGCTGTGAAAACCCAAGAGCATGGTGGGTTTAGGAATGTTCCTTTTTAGTTAAGTAATCTAAGTCATAGAATAACAATCATTATGGTTAGAAAAAGACCTCTGAGATCACCAAGTCCTACTGTCAACCCAGCACTACCATGCCCACTAAGCCATGGCCCAAAGTGCCATGTCTGCACAATTTTTTTAACACCTCCAGGCATGGTTGCTCCACCTCCCTGGGCAGCCTGTTCTAATGCCTGACCATTCTTGCAGTAAAGATTTTTTTCCTAATATCCAGTGTAAACCTCCCCTGGCATAGTTTCAGGCCATTTCCTCTCATCCTGTTGCTAGTTTCTTGTGGGAAGGCACCAACACCCACCTCACTGCAACCTGCTTTCAGGGAGTTGTAGAGAGCAATGAGGTCTCCCCTCAGCCTTCTCCAGGCTAAACAGTCCCAGTTCCCTCAGCTGCTGCTCATAAGACCTGTTCTTTAGACCCTTCACCAGCTTTGTTGCCGTTCTCTGGGCACGCTCTAGCAACTCAGTGTCAATGTGAAGTGGGTGCATAGTGTTAGTCTGAGCATCTTATTACAAAGTGATGGCAAACTATGTTTTACATAGGTTGTGTAGCAGATATAAACCTGTGGCATGTAATCATCACTATGCTGAGCTAGGGATCTAGGAATGTTACAGTTCCTACTGCCAAACGTCAAAGTTAATGACCTTTCTTCCCTCAAATTTTAATTGTTAATTGCCCTGAATGAGTATATGGTTTAGTTCTATATGGACCTTGGATCTGAGGGGAGATTTTAGGAAGTGTTGTAAGCTTTACTTCACTAGCAGGATATATTTTCTTTCAAAACATACTTTTTTAATGTGTAGTTTCTTCAGGTTTATTTGCTTCAGTATAACTGTGTGGGTCTGGGATACCTGCTTTCCTGTAATGTTTGGTAAAAAGGAGTTAATCTGTTAACTTTTGGGACACATTACTTTTGTGGGTCAGTATTCTTTTAAGCCTTTGCTCTTAATCTTAAGACCTCTTTGATCAGTGTTGGTCAGTTATCTCAAATGGTGCTATTACTGTATAACACACAATTCAAGTGATGTGTTTCCTGAAAATGATGAACAGCTTTTGTATCTCACAGCCTGTTTTCAGTTTCTCCTAGGCTCTTACGGAAGGTAGGACGAGCAAAAATGAGGGCTGTAGCTCTGACTCCAACTTACAGTGGTGAAGCCGATGCTCTTTTACCCTCTCTAAGAACAGAAGTATGGAGTTGGGGAAAGGGGAAAGAAGGACAGCTAGGGCATGGAGATGTTCTGCCAAGGTGAGATTTCTGTGCTTTTTTTTTTGTTTCCTAACATCATGAAGTCACCAGGAAATAATTTTGAGTATTCAGCTTTCTCAAGTGAGGGCAACTGCCTTGCATTGTGTTCTTGTTCTGCTAGGTGTTGTGACTGCAGTTCCTTCAAGTAACATGTTTTGTGATGCTGTGTTGTTACTGAAAATGATTACAACTTTCCCATTATAATCAATAGGATTTTTTGGTGATATGTTGACTTTATTCACCTTTGGGTGAGATTCAGCATCAGCTTTGACCCTTCATAATGTTTTTGGTTTATTGCCAACGAACTCCATGTTTGTTTTCGGTTTTGGGGGAAAAAAATAAAAATCAACTTGTAGTTTATTTTTGTGTTAAGAATACCTCTAATTATGGTTTTGGTTTTTTTTATCCCCTCTGGGAATTGACAGGCTTCAGCCACTGTGTGTGAAAAGCCTAGATGGTAAAGAAGTGATTCATCTCTCTGCTGGTGGCCATCATTCCTTAGCACTCACTGCCAAATCCCAGGTAAAAGTGACTGCTGTGGTTCATTGCTTATCTGTGAGATAGTCATGTTTGGTGTCTTCTGCGCTTCTGTATCTTCTGCTTCTAAATTTTTGTTTCTATTAGTAAAAGCGACCGGAAGCAGCATGGAATTCTAAATTCTGTTTCTGGTGAAGTTATGCATGTACTATTGACATAGGTTTAAAGATTGCCTTGATTTGATTTGATGCATTCCATTTCTGAACATGAGAAGACAATTTGAGACCATAGGAAGACAGCGAAAACTAGGAAAGTGCTTCTTTGTACATGAATCATAACCTTGACTTGTGTGTGTTTGTGCACTTAATGTGCTGGACTGCTAAAATTCAGTATGTGCCCAGGCATACAACCTTCCATTCTGATGATTACCTGTGTTTCTTACAGGTGTATTCATGGGGCAGTAATAACTCTGGTCAGCTTGGTCACTTGAGCTCTCCAACAACAGTGCCTCGTCTTGCAAAGGTACTTTGTATTACTTGCATTTTTCTTTCAGTTCAGGATTTTGCAAGTGAGTGCAAAGTAATGTCTAAAAGCTGACTTTGTTCATAGATCTGTGTGCTATATAGTAAGAGAGCCCTTGATTTCTTTGGTGTGCACTGTGAATGTCATCCTTAGATGAGCTTGTGAAAATCTACCCAAGAAATCTTTTTTACAGACTTGCAGTGGATTTTGACTGAGAAGTGTGACTGGTTGTATCTTCTTAGGAAACTTCAGTTTTACCTTATATATTATTTATCAAATAGCAGTGTTGCTGTGCTGAAACTTTTAAATACTTTAGAAAACTGTTTTTTAATTTAAAAGAGCTTTTAGCCTTCTCAGCTTTGCTGGATCCTGATTGTACTTGTTGGGTTTTTATGTATTTCCAGAGCTGGTTTGTTAGCAGGTTTTCTGTTTGTTTTGAGCTTTCATCACATTAAATGAATAGCCAAATAATGATTTTTGGGTTAGAACGGACTCTTTCCTGTGTTTCCTGGGGCTTGTCTTAGTAGAAAACTAGACACAGAGTTTTCTTACTTAGATCTTATGCGCATTAACACACAGCACGTTAATTGTCCCAAATTGTTAGTTTTCCCCAGTAAATGTAGAAGGCAGAATAGTGTTCCAAGCTCACCTGATGCCCATTTAAAACCAAAAATGGTTTATAATTTAGAAAAGCTCAACCATTGGAAAGAAAGATATTTTTCAGTATGCATGCAAGGAGCATATTTGTTATGAGATGCTGAAGTTGAAAAATCACTAGCTATTGCAATATTTGTTTTTGTCTTTATATGCATGTGCTCCTTCTGGGTTTGAGTGATGATTTCTAATGCTTCTTCCTTGTGAATTTCAGGTGTGTGGTAATGGTGTTTGGAGTATGGCAGCAGGATTAGATTATTCCCTCTTTTTAGCAGATGAGGAAGACTTCCAACCTGGATTGTATTATAGTGGCCAGGAGACAACAGAAAATAATTTGAATGAAAATAGCTGTCCTAAGAGTCCATTTTTGTTACTATCCTGTAGTAAGGTGAGTGATACTTCCTTGAAGTTACTGCAAGTTATACTGATGCTTTTTTGACAAGAACATAGTGCTGGTTGTTTAACTACTTTTAAGAGTGTTGAGTAAGTGGTTCCTGTTGGTCAAATCAGGAGCACAGCTTATGGAGGTCTAATTAGTATTGTTCTCTTGCTTGTATATTTCTTAGTCTTTTTTCTGTTTGAGGGATAAGGAAGTATTTCAAATCTGTCTTAACACTTTCCATTACACATACACACACTGCAGAAGTGCCTCCTTAACACTGTGCTGTTTTCACCACAGTCTTCATACTCTCTTCCAAGTTGTTTGCATAATTTTAGGCTGACCTGAGTTTAACGTAACCAAAAGGAAATGGTGAGGGTAGAAAGCAGCTTTTTGTCTCAGCTTCTCTGGTCTCATTGTCACTTCCCTAGATTAAGCAGAATATGAGCTGGACAGGGGTTTTAAGGAGAGACAGGGATCGTGATGCTCAGTCTGTGCATGTGCACAGACACACTTAATTACATTCCTTCTGTAAGACTTTTTTGCTAGACACTTTCTTCTCTTGCAGACTGACCTGTAGGCTCTTGTAGCAGAATTGGCCTCTGGGTAGTGTGAAGAAAAAACCTCTGACTGGGTGTTTCTAAAGTATCCTCCATTTAGGAACAAAGGAAATATAAGTAGGGTTCAAACACTGAATGGGTTCAAATATGGTATTGTATATGAGCCTGAATTAGGGAGGAGACAGAATACATCAGTGGCACTAGTGCTGACCTCAGAGAATAATTCTGCTTCCAACTACTGTGGGACTACACTGGCTATTATTACCTATGCTAATACCACTTGTGTGAGTGTAGTTAGGAGTATTAATCCATTTTTTGGATACTGCAATACGATTGGATAGGGCTGGGTGATAGGTTGGACTGGATGATCTTGGAGATCTCTTCCAACTTGGTTGATTCTGTTCTTATCATTGACATCTTTCAGCACAGTCATAATATTAAAGCCTTGTTATTTTCACTTCCTAATCACTAGGAGAATTTGATGATATTCATATGCTTAATATTGGTATTGTTGATAAAAGCATGAGGCATACTGCAATTCTAAAAGCAACTGTTTCTTAAATATACAATGATTGTGTAAGTCACCATAAAATGTGGTCTGCTTATTGTCTTGAGGCTCTGTGTCAGTACCAGGAAAATGAACAGCATTGACTATAAATATTTATCCTAACTTTTATCACTCTTGTATTAAACTGTTGTTAATTATTATCTACAGTGGCAAATAATCCATCTTTAGGAGCAGTAAGTGTTAATATATGCTTTATCCTTCATTGCCCTATTTTAAAAAGCTTTAAAGCTCCTGCTTTACCTTTTGTTTTTTTATCTTCCAGATAGGGTACATAAGCAATGTGTTAGCTGGTGGTGACAACTGCTTGGTCTTAGTAGACAAAAATGTAATGGGATATATTGCCAGTTTGCATGAGTTGGCCTCTTCAGAGAGAAGGTTTTACTTCAAACTGAGTGAGATTAAGTCTCAGGTTCTTAGACCTCTTTTGGGTTTAGGTAAGAATGTCTCTTTTAATACTGTTTCTTCTGTGTTCTACAAAAGTAGTTTCTTTATGCAAGATTTAAAAGTAATTATATTTTTAAAGATGAAGCTGGGGTCTTACTTTTCTGCCCTGTTTAGATGAACTGGTGAAGTACAGCTGTATTTGGACTTCTGTATTAGTTATTAGTGTTTGCTTTGTCTTGACTTGTACCTGAAGTAATGATTTGATCTGTAGCTAGTCTAAAATTGTTGAATTTCTGGATAATGAGGTGAAATTGCCAATAAAACATCTAAACAGCACCTTGTGGTAATTCTCTTTGTTAACAGATGCTGCTCTTCTGTAAGGTAAGCAAAACTGCTTTTTTTCTGTTACAGATAATTTGGGCAATGCAAGTACAATCCAGTTATTGCAGGAAATGGCAAGCAGGTTCAGCAAGCTATGCTATCTCATTGGTCAACATGGAGCTTCTTTAAGTAGCTTTCTTCATGGAGTAAAAGAAGCAAGGAGCTTGGCCATCCTGAAGCATTCCAGTCTCTTTTTGGATAGTTACACCGAGCAAGTATCCAGTTCCCTGTCCTCTTGAGTCTCTGCAGGCTTCACCTACTGACCAGAAGCAGCCTTGAATTAGGGGAAAAGTTAATCATAAGAAAAGCTACATAAGTGACTTGTGCAAAGTGTCATCTTGAAATTTAAACTGTACAGAGAGTTTTACACAAACTCGATTGCATAGTCAACTCTGTATTTCAAAGCCTTCACCAGTGGAGCATGCTGGACAGCTCTAGCTTTCCTACTTTAAAGCTCTACACATAAATTCTTCTTTCACTGCTGCATATGTAATAAAGTGATATGTTTGTTCATAATAGCAAGGGCCTTGTAATACAGTAGTGTTACTATGGCTAGCCTGCTTAGTGAAGCTACCTTTGAGGGTTCATTTTGGTTATAAAATGCCTTTTTAGTAATCATTAACTGAGGTTTTGGCTCCCAGAAGAATGATTCTGTCCTGATACTTGCTAAATAGCTAGCATCACACCTTTTAACCCAAAAGGCTAATCTCATCTCTGTGTAGCAGAGGTCATATTTGATACCTACAGGCCTTTGTGAAAAATACTGGGTTGAGGGAAGAGTCTCAAAATGTCAAATCTGAATGTAGTGTTGGTCATCAGACATGTGAAAATCTTGAAGGGAACACATTTCAGAATCATCCACTTGAGTTGTTATGCAGTAGCACTTCGAATGTGCAGCTAATTGCACTTTTTTCCTAATGCAAACACAACAATTAGTACTCTTACTAGTTCAGTGATAAACTCTACCACCCTGAAAGAAGCTTTCTTCTCTGCTTATCAAATGGGTTGTGTAAAATTGTAAATAATCTGTTTTCTTCCTTTCTTAGTCCTTCAGTTTTTCTTCTGACTTGGATTTCTAGAGTTGGAACCTGGAGTTCCAAATTAGAAATATTTCTTAATATCTTCTGTCCTGGCAAAGGCTGAAATACCTAATTTCTGTTTTCATTGTTACTGCTTGTCTTCTGCTCTCCCCCTTTACTTTCTAATGCTTTACATATTTCTTTTTGTATAGCATCAGACTTTATGCAGGCTCCTTAGCATAGTGCCTTCAGCATCTTCTAAGGATCCATCAAGCAATACAAGTATATGGGACTAAGATGAGGCCTCTTCCCTCAGAGAAATATGGCTGTTTTGGTTGTTGTTATGGGGAGAAGTGAAAAGTACAATGCCAAATGGCAGGAAAGGAGAAATTTTCATCTTGAATGTAATAGAAGTTAGCAGTGTTAGGCAGTTGAAACAGATGATCTGTTCTGTATGTGCCCAAATTTTAGGGGCCAGAAAAAATACAAAACCCCCTGAAGGTTTCCTTTGCAAAGTAAGCTCTCTGCATTGTGCTAACGGTAGCAGAAATGTGGAATAGGGAATGCATGTTCTCTGGTCTCTGTGGAGAGTGAATACTAAGTGTGTCAGTAACACTGAATGTTGCACCATTTTAGTTTTTTCTGGAGCACATAAATTACTTGTACGGTAGAAGTTATTAAAGATCTCGTTAGTAGTTACAACAGCTGATATTTCAAGGGATGTTTTTATTCTGTAACCAAGGCTCTTTTTCTTTCCTGTTTCAGGTATTGTATTTCAGTAACAAACTTCCTTGTAATGGGAGGATTTACACTCCTTGCAAAACCAGCAATGTAAGCAAACCTTTACCATTTTCTAGAGTTTTTGATACACTAGCAAAGAACTGTGCTTTAAAGAGTTGTGTCTCTGTGTGTCGTAATGAGCATGGAAAGACTTGGTCTCGGCTTGCTTGAGTGCACTTAATCCTTTTCCATCAGATGAAGAAAACATTGCTTCTTCTCACCTGTGTTAAAAATGTAGGTTAAAACGCTGCTGATCAGGCTTTGTTACTTTACCATGAAGGTGGAGAAAGCAGGAAAAAAGGCACAAATTGCAAATTCCTTAAAAGATATGTAAATAGATTTCAGATAATGATTTTTTTTTGAAAGCTTAGTCTTAGGTTTTCATTGTCTGTTCAGTGATTGTTAGCATTTTATTCTTTCAGACATTGCTGTGAAGAAAATACAGAACAGCAGACTTCTCTTTAAGAGTTAGTAAAAGTAGATAATGTGAATTTACTTTGGTCTGAATTCTTGAATTTCATGAAAGTGCTTTAAAATGATGCAAAACTAACATTTATACACATGTATCTTCTCTGCCTTTCAAGGCTGCTTTACTCTATTTCATGCATAGATGCTCTTGAATGTAGGAGGAATGCTACCTTAAGAACTCAGGCAGTATATTTATAGCTTATACATCATAAAATGAAGTTTTTGGGTTTTTTTCAGTAGTGTCTTTGTATTGAAATAATGTTAATGCCACTGTGCATTTTACAGTCTAGTGCTCTGAAGTTGTTGCAGTAAGGGTGTTTTTTAACTCATTTGAACAATTGCGAGATTTCCTTCCATCATAAATTCTGTAATCTGGGAGTGATTCTGTTACAGCTGTTTGTGGAGTGCTTTGAATGTATCATAAATTACAGTATTGGAAGCTCTTCGAAGTACCAGGATACCTAATGCAAAGAATCTTCTGCTCTCTAGAACCTGTGCCAAAATCTAAATACAAAATCCCACTGCAGAGAGACACTGAGAATCTTTCTGCATTGTTCAAGACTTTAAGATTGACTTACAGGAAATCTTAGTTCAGGTATTTCTAATAAGTACTGGAAAGCTCTGGATGCTAACTCGTACTGAACTCATCACATCAGTTGTCACAGTCAGGTGTCACAACTTCTCCTGCAACCCAGGTCTCATTAAGTGAATAACGCTTTCAGATTCTGAATTTCAGAGAGGAGATGTCTTAGAAGTTTTTTCCTGTTACTTGCAAAGGGAAGTCAAGAAGATCTCTGCCGATAATAATGAATTCCCCCCTCCCCAAAGAATGCAGTCTTGAATCAGTGGTTCACGATGTCAGCCTGTCTTTTACAGATACTCTGCAGCAGGAGTACACTAGAAATATAACCCCAACTTTACAAACAAAAAAGTGCTTGCTTCAGTAGGAGTCCATTGCTGTCTAATTTTCGAGTATGTTCTCTGAAACATTAGATGAGCCATGCTCAGTGTTATAAACCTGTTATTTGACAGTTCTACAGAGACTTCTGTGTGAAGATCTCAAAGCACTTAAATGTAAGCCATCCATACGGTTAAATTTAAGAAACACAATCTTCTCTCTAAAGAAGACTTTATTGCTAAGGCTTGTGAGCAAGAGAGTTCTTAACTATCACTAGAAAACCCAGACAAGGTACATTACACCTCACTAATCATGCAGAATTCCTATAGACCCTCTTGTGCAATTCTCTGATCTGTTTTGCTGTCCCTGGGGCCTTCTTTCTCAGCCTGACTTGATTATTGCAGCTTGTGGCTTAAGTGCTTCCCAGTTGGACATGACTTAATTCAGATGTGTCATATGTGCCCACACGTGTGTGCACAGATGTGGTGAAGGAGAGGGAAAATTAGGTTTGTTTTCCTTTTAATGAAGAACTCCTGGGTTTATGTGCTAATTCATTGTCTTCAGAATCATTTCCCTCTTCTTCTCTGAACTAGATTAGTTCTCCCTCTTGGAAGTCAGACTGAGGATTGAACAGATTTCCTGCCTTTCGTTGAGGTAGGATGTAATTTTTCTAGTTAGGGGAAAAACTGGTCAGTTGCCTTCAAGTGGCAGGGGTGGGATTGTTTGGATATTTAGGGAAGTTCACTGGAGCTAAGTTCGGATTCTTTTAGGCCTTCTTGTATGTGAATCAACAGTGTTAGAAACTGGATACTCAACCAGTAATAGGAAGTCATTCCACCTGTTAGCTCTTTCACTAGTCAGGTATTAAAGGGGATAACAGGCAATTATTTACTTTCAAGTGGGGCAGCTTAGCCACATTCCTTCATCCAGTTTAATGACAGCATGTGAGAGCATAAATAAATAAAGTCTCGTGTTGCAGTTATTAGAAAGCTACATACCTGTGTGACTGTTCCTTCAATTGGGAACAAATTAATAAGCAGCATGCATTTGCCTTTGTAATTTTTACTGGTCTCTGATAATCCAAACAGTGTAATTCTGAGATCATTTGTATAAAATGTCACTGATGTTTTGCTGTCTTTTTTTTATCTTTTCCTCCCTCTGTTCCCTAATGCTCTCATTATTTAGAGGCTTTTTGAGTAAAAACCAGGAGCTGTTACAGAAACTGTCTGAGAAGAATGAGGAAAACCTCCAGCTAGTTGAAGTTCTGAATGCTCTGTTTTTCATGCCGTTTGGACGACTTCATAATTATGCTAGGACTTTGCTAAAGCTTGCCACATGTTTTGAAGTGGTAAGGTGGCTTCGTCATCTGTATCTGATTAAGTGCATACTCCTGAAATTTTAGGCTCTGAGGTAACTGAAGCAAATGACAAGGTAATTAGAAATAGCTTAGTCCTCAGAGCAGTTACCTTTAACCTGTGGTTGCTGCAGGGAAGATGATGCTAATTCATTTGTGTCTCACACCACACCTGCACAGATCACACGACAGGTAGAAACTTGGTACCCTTATAGAATATTTTTGTGTGCCAGATAACTTAATTGAAAATACAGGATTTTGACTTTTACCTGTTGCTTTCAAGTTCCATCTGCCATCGTTCTTGCAGCTGTCCTTAGCTGTAGTACTCTGCTAGAAATACTACATGCATATTAGGTAGCCTTTTACCACCCATTTGGATGTACATAACTGCGTTCTTTTGAAATAACCAGTGACTAAGCAGGAGCAGTAACTACTGTGTTGCTATAAACGTACATTTCAAGTATTTCTCCTGCAATTACTGGCACTACTGCTACAGCTTGTGAAGTTGCAAGATGGTAGATCACGTAATTGGATATTAATCACTCTCCTATTAACATTTGCACTAACAGAACACCCAACCAAGAAAATAACGTAGCCTCCACTGTTACTGTAGTAACCAGACCACCAATGCATTTGGTGCTGATTAAATAAAATGAATAGTTGCACTGCAGCTTGGTTACTGTTGTTAGTACAGGTGTTCAGATATGTTCTCAAGTCTGTCTTAACCTTGTGCCCTGTAGGCATCTCCAGAATATCAGAAACTACAGGACTGTAGTTCTTGTTATGAGAGCCTTGCTGTCCACCTTAGCAGAAAAAGGAAGGAAGCAGAATACACGCTTGGCTTCTGGAAGACCTTTCCTGGGAAAATGACGGTATAATGATATTTGTCAGTCCCTTAGCAGCTGTTAGCATTATGTCCCATGTCTGTTACTGATGCTATTGTCACAGTTGCGCCTCTTGTTTTTCTAATTTGTGTTGCTGTAGTTCTCTAACATTAGAAAAGTTCAGTCTTTGCTGTGAAATACAAAGAGCACTGACCTTAAGACACAATCAGTGAGAAGGAAGCTGCTGTAATCTTTATTGTTAAACCCTACCTGTAGGATTCCCTGCGAAAGCCAGAGCGGCGTCTCATCTGTGAAAGCAGCAATCGGGGGCTGTCTCTGCAGCATGCTGGAAGATTCTCTGTAAACTGGTTCATCCTCTTCAATGATGCTCTGGTGCATGCTCAGGTAAGCCAGCAGTATCTAGAAACAGGACCTTAACTCTGCATCAAACAACATGACATATTTTTCATATAGTGAAAATAAGGTTTTTGCACTCTTCACTGCAGCATTGCTTGAACACTTCTAAGAGGCAATTTTTTTTCATCTTTGCAAATAATCTTGGAAGTATGTGTTTCTGGTGGTGTTTGATTGCTGTTGCAACTGTGGCTGGCATGGTTTCTGTCAGCTGTTTCTTGGGAAGGGGCACATAAGGAATACACAGGCTCATTTCTCCCTAATCCTCAAAAAAGGGGAAAAAACCCACAACAACAAACAAACAAAGAAAAAACCCAAACCCAACAAAACCCACTGAATTGTTTGGGGTGAAAAAGTATGGGACAAGGGTAATGGTTCGGTACCTGGTAAAGTTTCCTTTCTCTTTCTTCCTGCCTACAGTTCTCAACACATCATATTTTTCCCTTGTCTACACTGTGGGTAGAAGCTCTTTCAGAAGAAGCTGGTAACGTGTGAGTATTCTTGCTTTTGGTGCTGAAGTAGTCAGGTATTTTGGGAGGGTGGATGAACATTTTGTAACCAATTATTGATGTATACAATAATGCTTACTCCTTTTTCTTGCTTCAGAAAACTAATTATTTCTATCTTAAAATAAGTTGTATAAGTATCAGAATAAAGGAGGCAAGAGGGAAGCGAGTAGGCTTTCCTGCTGCTTACTTTCACTGCTGACTTCAATATTAGTCAATAACAACTGGGATAGGGGAGGGAAGGTTCAGTATTTATGCTCTGAGAAACTTTGCCTCTTTCAGGATGAAATTTCACTAGATTAAAATACTTCCCCTCCTCCAATGTAGGAACGGATTGAAGATTACAACACCAGAAGAACAGCTTGTTCTTGTGTCTTCATCACCACAGGAGAAGGTAAATATGGCTTCTCCTACTGTGAAACCAAAAAGGGAGAAGTATTGCCTAAGCATTCACCCAAGTCATTATGTGAATTGGTGTGCAGGGTCACTGTAGCAGTGCTCCAAATTACAACACTGCACTGAGGAGTGCAGAGGTGACCACTGCAGTTGTTTTAAAACTGTGGTTCAGTGAGAAAACAGCTATTAGCTAAATTCCGTGATGAAATACTTTCTGTTTCAGAACAAGTGGCTGAGGGCAATTAGCCAAGCAGTGGATCAGGCACTTAGAGGGACTTCTGACTTAATTCTGTATGGAGCTGGTGGGAATGTGCCAAGACAAGAACCTCCTATTTCTCGCACTGCCAAATACACGTTCTATAAGGACCTTCGATTTAAGGATGCTGTTTATGATGGGAGATGGCTTTCAGGGAAACCTCATGGCAGGTAAAAACATTTAATAAACACAACAGTTGGAAACAGACTGGCTGCTGTACCAATAAGTAGGTGCATTCACAGAAGTTATTTGGGAAGTGTGAAGTGAACTGATGATCTTATACATGTCTGTGGCTTTGTATTTTTTTCCAGAGGGATCCTAAAGTGGGCAGATGGAAGAATGTACTCTGGGTCATTTCGGACTGGGTTGGAGGATGGGTAAGATTGCTCACAGTGCCAGAGGGCAAGAAATACCTTGTTTTAATAGAAGATAATAACACAACCCTTTCTGTTAAAGATTTTGCAGTGTTATGTTAACAAGATAATGCCTATATGTTGATAGTCTGTCATTTATCCAGAGGTATGCTAGTTGTCTTCACAGACTCCCCAACTGCATGATAAAAACTTGATCGTTCATGAAATCTGAAACTACTCAGGGTGATCAGCTGTAGGATGGAGGAATGAGATGTCTGATTTTTGAATGGGTCTGCAAGCTCTGTGCCTATGTATATCTACAGATAGAGATATGTGCTCCCGTTACTAATGAAGTGTCTCAGCTTTGTATCTGCTTGTGTTCCATTTCCATGCATTGGCAGATTTGGTGAATACAGAGTGCCGAACAAAGCACTGAATAAGGATGACCATTACGTGGGCTACTGGAAAGAAGGCAAAATGTGTGGACATGGAGTCTACAGGTGATGTGTAACACTTGCTCATGCTCTGACTCTGCTTATCAAGCCTCTCTACATAGCTTTCTTGTTAAATTACAAGATGAAATTCTTGTGATTATAGTTAGCTTGGTTTATTTTCTGCTTTGCTTTTTGTGAATTGCTTGCAATGTATACTTGTACAGTGTTCTGTTATTAATATCTATTCTAATGTTGGTACCACATTTCAATAATAGAGGATTCTTTCTTCAGAGACATAACTAAAACTTCTAATGACCTTGTTAGGGAGAGAGTGGCTTTAAAACAAACATCAAAAGACTTCACTTTTATCCCAAATATCCTGTTACTATAGATCCTGCTTGGTGTAGCTGTAATGCACATGTTCTGTGGAGGAAAAAAAACCCAACCCAAACCAAAAAAATCTGCCACACCAAAACCCCAGTCAAACAGAAAAGCAAACACAAAGGAAAGAAACAACAAACCAAAATAAACCAAAGAAAACCAAATCAAACAAAAACCACACTCAAAAAACCCCAAACCCACCAACAAAAAACCCAAAGCACAACAGAGAAGTAGATTATAGGAATTTTGCTTCTTTTCACTTACAGTTATGCTACTGGTGAGGTGTATGAGGGCTGTTTTCAGGATAACATGCGTCATGGGCATGGTCTGCTACGCAGTGGAAAGCTGACCTCTTCCTCTCCCAGTATGTTTATTGGACAGTGGACAATGGATAAGAAGAGTGGTTATGGAGTTTTTGATGATATCACAAGGTAATGCTTCAGTTTTAAAACACTGCTATGACATACAATTGTAAGAATAGAATGGAAGGGTTATTGATAACCAGTCATATGGGAAAGTGAAACTTCTATTCTCATGTTTCTGTCCTGGTAACTGAGTGTGCTGCATCTGTCTCTCAAGAAGCCTTTGCAGCTGGCCTGATGAACCAGACCAGCATCCTCTTTGCTGATGGGTCCAATTGGCTGGAAGATACTCCTGAATTTAGATTACTGGCTGGACTTGTTCTCTTTATTGTGACCATAAGTTTTATATGGTACTAGGAGGAAAATGCTGTATGTAAACAGTATTCTATTAAACCTATCATTAGTTTCCCTATAAAATAGAGCAAAAAAAGTCCTTGACAAGTTAGTATTTATTACTTGTATGGTGAAAGCATCATGTTCTTTCAGAACAGTGGGAAAATAGATCATCTCAAAATATGTAGGACTTGCACTTGGTTTCAAACACTCTAGCATGGCAAGTATTTAAGACAGTAATCTGAAAGAGCCTGGTGTGTTCACTTGTCAGGAAAAGAATAGACATGACTGCTGGCATGACCTGTGTTAGGCTATTATCAAGGAACTTTCTACAACATGGTCTGTTTCCTTAAAATTTTTGCCATCTAGTATTTAAAAAATGCTCTGTATGACTTTACAGGTCTCACTCCTATCCCCCAGGTGTAGCAGATTGGTTTCTTTCACATATTAACATCTCAACTGAAGTAATCTCAGTTTAGGTTACAAAAAAAAAAAAAAAAAAAAAAAAAAACAACACCTCAGGCAAAAAATAAGCCTAAAATAAGCTTCTTGCATCTTTCCTAAATAACTGTTAAATATATCAAATAGATACTTGAAAAAGGCAAATACCCCCTTTTATATGCAACTTAAATCTTGAATAAACCAGATCCAGACCAGATCCTTTGTTCTACTGCATTGTAGCTACTACTCAGGTTTCATTGGATTGAAATTGGCTTTAATGGGGCTTCAGCATCAGGAAGCTTGCTTGGATGTGGCCAGTCTGTAATGTGAATTGTGAAGGAAGTTCATTATAGGTATTCCTATCAAAAAGAGTCTTAATTTCCATGAATCCAGTGAAGCTAGATTGACAGACCTGAACCAAGTGCTGTATGAATCTTTCCTAGTGGTTTCTAATATGGTCAAATATTGCAGTAAAGCTGAAGAAAGGACATAAATGTACTACTTGTATTCTTTCTACTTCATTTTTCTTCAGAGGAGAAAAGTATATGGGAATGTGGCAAGATGATCTTTGCCAAGGCAATGGTGTTGTGGTTACGCAGTTTGGACTGTATTATGAAGGAGCCTTCAGCACCAACAAAATGATGGTGAGCTATGGGCTGCCCAGGGAGGTGGTGGCATCGCCATCCCTGGAGGTGTTCAAGAAAAGACTGGATGAGGCACATAGTGCCATGGTCTAGTTGACTGGATAGGGCTGGGTGCTAGGTTGGACTGGATGGTCTTGGAGGTCTCTTCCAAGCTGGTGGATTCTATCATTCTATGACTTTTCCCCTGTGTGGTGGCTTTCTGGGGTAGATGAGTGTATGTAGTACTGCGTAAAACTTCTCTGTTTTCCTGGCTTTTTAAAACAGTCTTCATTACCCTGTTCCATTCTACCTAGAACTCCTTCTGAAATGGCTTTTAAAGAAATGATATGCTAAGGATTTTTAACTGGTTTTCAGTGAGCCTTTAGATCAGCAGTCTGGCCCTCTGTTACACATACCACTTTCTGCTCTCTGCTGTTCTTTATATAGGGGACTGGAATTCTGCTGTCAGAGGATGACACAGTCTATGAGGGGGAATTTTCAGATAACTGGACTCTGAATGGAAAGGTTGGTGTTACAGTTGTCACTTGTAAATTGTTACTGACTTAAAATTTCTTTGTAGTGTGGTTCCTAATGGATTTCAGTTAAATGTTTTTTATTATCTTCTCCAAAGGGAACACTGACCTTGCCCAATGGAGACTATATTGAAGGTCTCTTCAGTGGAGAGTGGGGATCTGGAATAAAAATCACAGGAACCTACTTCAAACCTAGCTTGTATGAGAACGAGAAGGACAAACCTAAAGCATTGTGAGTGTTGAGTAATTACCAATATGGTTCAGTAATGCTTCAGAACATAACATCCCTTCCCAAAGACAGTGAGATTTTCAAGACTTTTGTTTGTTTTTTCCCCTCCTGCTTCAGCTGTTCTTGCTTTAACTCCTACTTGAACACACAAGTAGCAGCATGAAGTTACAGGGTAGCTGACACAGTGCTACTGTCCTGTAGCTGTCTCAGATTTTTTTAACTTATATCTAAACTGACTGCTGGAACCTGAGTTCACAGCTGCTGATGACATCTGAGATACCAAAGAGGAGTATGTTACATTTGAGTGACTAAGTCAATCACAGACCTCTCTGCCTTCTCCCAGTTGTTCTGCTGGTACATGAATTCATTCTGTACACCATTTAGTGATGTCAGTGGTGACAGCTAATTCTGTCCAAATGTAGCTACTGCACCTTCTTCAAGCAGTATATAAGAAGAGTAGAAAAATCTGCTGAACTGCCAAAAAGAGCATTTTTATGCCTTGGCAAAGATAATCTGGAAAAGTATCCATATAATCCTACTTGTAACAGATGCATTAGGCCAATTTACTTAATTATCTCTGGGTAAAAAAATACATCAGTTATGACTTAGAACACCTTTAGTTGGCAAAGTTTCAGTATGTTAGTATCACTGTACACAGGTTTACAATACTAATAGTTGTACAGGTTTTGGTTACTTTGAAGCATATTTCCTATTAAAATGGGTAACACAACTCTATAATGTTTTTATTTACATTACTTCTCAGGATGCTTCCTGAAGCATTCACTGGTCATTTTTGGCAATGCAGACACCTACAACAAGATGCAAAGATAAAGCAGGTCTCTGTTGAACTGAACACTTGCCACCTTAGCAGCTGTCTGCTTTTTACCCCAGTAAGGAGTCTATGAAGAAATGTTTGTACATTGTGAGGACTGCTTGTGAAGCAGAGGTTTCATCTACCCTCTTCAGGCACTCCTGAAGCTGAAAATCTCCAAGTATAATTTGTGAAAAGGCTTAGATCCTACATTGTGAAACTGGAAGCATGGGGCAATACCAGTGTTGCTGGTTCTTGTCTCAAACAGGGTGGAAAATAATACTAAAGAAAAGTTTGAGCATTTCTGATGCTTGATTTAAATCAAGCTGAAACTGTTAAATCTGACAGCATTTATTTGCTTTATGAAAGCTTTTCAAAGCTCTACATTTCATTGTAGATAATCTGTATAGGGAGAACAACAGTTTTTGTTTTTCTTTTGGCCATAGAGAATCCCTGAGCATTGGCTGTCAATGATCAGGTGCCTGAGCTGTTCACTCTGTGTCATTCAGTGTCATCTGCAGATACTGGTTTAGGGGCAGAAATCATGATCATGTCCATCTGTAATATTTACCTGTGTATTTATGCTCTTTGTGCATTCCATGACAGTCAGATGTTTGGGACATACTTTTACTATGTCCTTGTTGTATGAATGTGTCCGGAGCCTTCTGAATGAGTATCTGTGTTGAAGACAAGCCCAGTCAAGTGCAGTATGTCCTGATTTCTAGGAAATAAACACAATCATTTTGTGTTCAACCAATCATTTCCTGCAGGACCACAAGAAAGGTTAAGATTGACTTGTCTAATTAGTAAGGTTCATGGTTGTTCTTACATGTAGGTATGAAAAAATCTGGCAACGTGTTTTATAGATTATGTTAGGTAGCAAGGAAAACACTAAGTGGCACTTCTTGTAAGTTCTTTTAAAAGGTGTTGAAAGACAACACATTAAATAGTAGGTTTTAAGATTTAGTGATAAACTGAGTTCACAATAGAGACTGTTAAATATACTGCCTTTTACTAAAGTAGTACAAGATCAACATGAGATGTAGGTGGTCTTCCTAGCTGCATGTTTTGTTTCCTGACTGTTTCATTTTAACAGCCTAACTGTTTGTTTTGTTAGGCGGAAGCTTGGGATCCTGGCAGTACCTCCTGATGAGAAATGGAAGGCAGTATTTGAAGAATGCTGGAACCAGCTTGGTTGCGAGAGCCCAGGCCAAGGGGACAGGTGGAAGGCCTGGGACAACATTGCAGTGGCCCTGACTACCAACCGACGGCAGCACAAAGACAGGTTGGTTCCCAGAGAATGTTGTCAGCAAGACAGAAGAAAGCATTGAGAAAAGCTGAAATCGCACTCCAGTCTGAAGTATACAGCTACAAAAATTAAACCAAACACCAACATCAGAACTCTTAGTAGCCTGTGTTATAAACCTTTCTGAGAACATACTAAAGTGTAGCTCAGTTGTTGGATTCAAGGTGTTTTTCCTGGTGTATTATTGACCAGTATCAAATATTAGTGAATAATCTGTACAATGTCTTTGTCCTTTTGTAACTGCAGTCCAGAAGTATTGAGCCGCTCACATACTCAGACACTGGAAAGCTTGGAGTTCATTCCACAACACATTGGTGCCTTCACACTGGAAAAATATGAAAATATAAAGAAATATTTGATAAAGGTATTAATAAATGCTCACTCAACTTGTTGGTGGGGCATGAAGTCAAGCTTATTTTGTATTGGCTTTCCTTAATTCCTTCTCTATTTGCACTCTTGTGATCTGTTATATTCATTCATGTTTGCTTATAACTTCCTAATTTATTGAATTAAAACCTACAGCTGGGACTGAAATCAGTGCATACCTAATGGAATACTACCTTAAAGTCAGTTTCTCCTCAGTTACTGTTTTACTTCTTCCAGCAATTGTTAATTATTGCACATTAGTATTACTGGACAGATGGCCATTCCAAGTAGTAGCACAAGTTTTTGTACTATCTTGACTCTTCTCTGAGCTGGATTCAGCTAATACATGCACTTTATAATACACGTGGCAAATTCTTAAATACAGATCATTCTAAAAATGAATTTATACTGTTATTTTTCCCGAAGCCAGTTGTTGCATTGCTGCTCCATCTCTCTTGAATTTATGTATTTATTGCCCCTTGGCTGGCACTGACCTATCTGACTGGCCAATTAATACCTTTCACCTCAGGCCTGTGATACTCCTCTCCATCCATTGGGCAAGCTGGTGGAAACACTGGTAGCTGTCTACAGAATGACCTATGTCGGAGTAGGAGCTAATCGGCGATTACTGCAGGAGGCTGTAAGAGAGATAAAGTCCTACCTCAAACGCATCTTCCAGTTGGTTAGGTAACAAGGCTCCCAATTTTCAAGTCGAACTACTGCTGAATTCATGAAAGCTGTACTCAAACTGTCCAGTGTTTATATGTAGTCTTGTGTGACATTATCTTTACTCAGTTTTGAGATTTGCTTCTATTTCCTTAACCTTTTTAAGGAGTCTTGAATGTTCTGTCCAGATAGAAACATTAAAGTCTACACCACAGTATATTACATCCTACATTGTACTTCAGAATGTGGCTGTAAGACACTTGCCTTGAATGTCAAGTTTAGTGTTTCTGGATATCAATGCTCTGAAAAGACAGTGTTCAAAAGATACACAAGATGGGGATGGGGACTTGCAGCATATTCCATTTAAGTTCTTACCAATGGATTAGCAGTGTTCCTGTGATGCTTTTGCTTAATTCCTGAGAGCAATGACAGCTTTGATTTGGTCCTGCCAATTCAAAAGCAGAAAAATGCTCCAAATTATTAACTGTTAAAAGCCTTGTTTAGAGGAAAGACCTCTTTGGCATTGGAGGGGTTGGCCTTCCTAAGTCGTCTTCCTTATCGACAGGCGATGTACGTCTTCTAGCTATGCTGTCTTAGTCCACCATGTATTATTTCAGCTGACACTTCTCTCCAATCGTGCCTTTCAGTGCTATGATTGGTGGAAGCTAACTGAAATGAAGTTTTTTCTGTGCATTGCCGTTTAGGTTCTTGTTTCCTGATCTGCCGGATGAGGGCAGCACAATTCCGTTTCAGCCAACCGAGACAAAAAGGCGATCGTTTTGCAGTGGGAAATCTGACTCCAGATCAGAATCTCCTGAGCCAGGGTACGTAAAATAAGCAAAAATAAATGAAGGCTTAATTTTATTTTAGCTTGCAGCTTTTTGTTGAGTGGGGAAAAAAAGATAATTACATTTAACTTACAGATATAAACAGCTCTTTTGGGTTTGTTTCCTTTTTAGATTTGGAGTTTTTGTGGGATATGTGGTTTTAGGTTAGGTGAGTTTAGGTTTGGTTCTTTTTGTTTGGTTTTAGATTTTGTTGGTGGGGGGTTTTTTGCCCTTTTGATTCTGTTGTGGGTAAACAAGTTCAGGCTTCAGTGTAGGCTTCGGAAAACTATGTGAGATACGAGCACTGACAGTAATGCAGGTCCGGTGCACATACATTGTGTCACAAATAGCCAGTCATATGGAGCTCACCCTTGAGGTGATCCTTGTTCTGTCCACAGCAGTCCTAGGTGTGATCAAAACAAGGAAGAGAGACCAGCAGAGGTAGCCTACTGAGAAAGCATCCAATGACCTCTGCAAATGGTATTAGTAGGCACCTCAATTTCAACTTTCCCTATTAGGATCAAACTGTAATCCTAAGTAACTGCTGAGTTTATGGACCCCAGAATGTGAGTGTGTGGATGTAGGTCAGGTAACTGGGTGAGTTTTTAGCCTATTTTCTAGACAGTGCTTTGGAAGGTAAAATACAGTTTTAAGTACAGTGGAGGCTAAATGATTAGCATGAAGATACACAGGTCAAACCTAAACTTTACTATAGTACAGTACTCAAAGCTTTTACGTTTACAAGGAAGAAAGACAATGTTCTACTTAAAACACACAAACCACAAAAACCCTTGCACTGTTACTCCCACCCCAAATCTACCCATTAGGTGGACTGTACTCTGATTTTTAAACACAGATAATATATGATGAATTATTATTCTTATCCCTCATAGAAGAAGCTTATACTAAATGACAGATTTGTTCCAATGATTGTTTTTCACTGTTTCATAAAACAATGAGGTTTTTTAAAATGTCTTTCTCTTCAAACCACCTCCCCTTTGTATTTTTTTTAATAGCTATGTGGTAACCAGTTTTGGTTTGCTGCTCCCTGTCTTACTGCCACGACTCTATCCTCCCCTGTTTATGCTGTATGCCTTAGACAATGAGCGTGAAGAAGATACGTACTGGGAATGTGTTTTACGTCTAAACAAACAAACTGATCTGGCTCTTCTGAGTTTTCTTGGAGTGCAAGCGTGAGTATGCTTCAGCAATGAAACAGAACTTACATCATATATAAAGCAACTGAAAAACCTCCTTTTGTCTTAAGTGATTTCTTTGATTAAAATACATTAAAACACATCCTTAAGCTAGTTGGTTGAAAGTGTGAATTAAAACTTCCCTCTTCCAAAGGAGGGGAGGTTGAGCAGGTGACAGTGGAGCTAGGCATTGCTACAGAACCAGAGTGAGGCATTTCAAATTAGGCAGTTTTCCATCTCTGTGCTAGATGTAGTTGATCCTGTAGAACGAGCTGTCTCTCATAGAAAGTGATGATGACTTAATTTCAGAAGGTGAAAAATGCCTTAAGAGTATGATTTCTCATTAGACTATGTTGGATGTTTTTGCAGGAAATTTTGGCCAGAAACTGTGTCCCTCCTTGGAGAGAGCAGAAAGGTATGTTTGTTGGGCCTTGAACTACAGCTTTCAATAAGCTCAGATCACTAAAAAAACCTTTTTTTTTTTTTTTGCTTGAAAGATGCTATTTTATCTTGTTTCCTTAAAATTTGTCTTCTACTTAAGAACTATGTTAGTGCTTTCTTCCAGTTGCTGTCAGTCCACCTTTGTCACTTACTGTCTTACTTTGCAATGAATTTTACTTCAAGAAAATATTTGCTTTGTCTCTGATTATGAAAGCAGATAACAGCCTAGCAAGGAAATTTTCAACCTGCTTCAGAGAGTTATACTGTTGTGTGCTGTCTGGTTAGAAGAATTGTGGTGGTGTTAACTCTTATGTTACTGAAAGTAGCTGAAGACTCAGATGCTGATAGTGTAGTACTCAATCTCCATACTCCAGTAAGAGTGGTTTAATAATCATCTATTTGAACAATTTCAGTGTTCACAGTGTACTTCAACTCATATCTGTTTGTAAGCCAGCGTACTTCTATGTGAAATGTTCCATTTTTTAGTCATTTAGATTCTCCTGCCTTCAGATGACCTTTTTCCCTGTGTATAGCTATGGTTTGTGCGTGGTCTGTAATGATCAGAAGCACAGTTTTCATCGTAGTAGTTACTGCTTGTGGATGAGCTGTTCTTCCTTAATAAGAGATTAAGTGCTGCTGCTGAATCCCACCCCTGAGCGTGTGGGTTCACAGCAGAACAAGTCCCCTTTTTCACAAGTCATGAAGATTAACCTGATAAAACATGAAACAAACCTCCAGTCAGACTCAAAATGTTCTGAAATCCATCAATAAGACATTTCTTGCATTATTTAGTATTTAATATTTTCAGGTACTGGGCAAAATTTTTACATGCCAAGTCCTTCACACTTCTGATCATTCTTTTTTTAGCTATAGAGCAGAGCCCTTCCACTGTGAAATACTACGTGGCAGAGTTATGCATTATGTAATGCTCTCTGCAGCCCATTTACCATATTAGCCAGGTCATTCATTCAATTAAGCAGGATGGGTTTTAGCCAGGACATCACATTTATCTGCTTCTCTGTCCAGTTTTCTAATTTGTGAGTTCCTCTAAGTCTTTTTCCACCCATCCATTCTCTGTTTGCTTCATTCAGAAAGACTAAGGCTCTATATTGGTTCTTTGCCATTTGCTGAAACTTGAGTCTTTGATTATTAACTGCTATGACATTTTGGGTAAGCTTCTGTTTCAGGTCTTACCATTTCCCCTTAATTGTTAACCATGAAAATTTAATGAGTCCCAGTCTTACTTGAAAGCCATCCAAAATCTGATTTTTACAACATACCAAAGAATTCATTACAAGCTTTCCTGAATTTTTAAAATCACGCAGGAAATCTGCCTATATTAATCTGTGACCTTTTTGTGGAACTGGAAAACTGAAGGGGAGAAAAAAGTGGTTTATGCTGATGTTGTATGATGCTCTGCTTTTCTGCTGCATAGTGGGGTTTTTCAACCCATGCAATTACATCTTCTCATGGTTACACAGGTATCATCAAATACAAAGGATGCCTGCTTTGCCTCTGCAGTTGAGTGTTTACAGCAAATCAGGTAATGCTCTGAAATTTGTCTTTTGTGTTTTGCTGTTCCTGCTACAGTCAAGTTTACTTGATTGCAATCCTTCACTTGTCATCTTTTCTTTGTTCACCATCATAAGAGAGATCACCAGGATGTTTCAGAGTTCCCACTATAAGGATGTTTGCAAATCCTCTTAATGAGAAATGAAGTATAGTCTCTTCAATGTGACCAAGATGTATCCATAGGATGCCATTTAGAATCAGAATTGTGAAGATGTCTAATCAAATACACATGTGAATTCTTGAAGAGTTACTGTAAAACAACCTGTGCATGGGCACCTTTTCTCTGTTAGCTGTGAGAATTTAGGAAGAAATGAAAACGGTTCTTGAAAGGATTGTTCCTCCTTTCCCACTGTAAGAAAACTGTACAGATGGTCTCACCTGCAGTACGGTGCCTTGATCCCCTGGTTATAGCCTGGGGTACTACACAGCCTTGGCAGCCGTAGCAGGTTTGGTGTGAATAATCTGGCTTGTCTTCTTGAGCACAGGCATGTTAGCTAGCAAATTGTCTTCCTAATTTAGCTGTTACTGTTTTGCTTTTGATCCCCAAATAGTACCACATTTACCCCAGCTGACAAATTGAAGGTGATCCACCAAACTTTTGAAGAGATCTCTCAGAATGTACTAAAGAGTCTTCAGGAAGATTTTCTGTGGTCCATGGATGACTTACTTCCTATTTTTCTCTATGTGGTGCTACGAGCCAGGTAGGTACTAAGAGCAGCATCAGTCACAAGCTGAGCATAGGGAGTATGAGTACTTTTACCTTTATTAAGATTCCTGCTTCTCATTACAGGACTAATTGCAAGCTTTTTGTAACTTACTAAATCTTCCATTGTGGCTGTTTGCTTTGGCCTTAACATATTTGAACAGTTAACTATGAAATTGATTGCAGAAAGAGGTCAGGGAAAAGCATATTTTTTTCCAAAGCATCATGTATAAAAAACAAGAAAATTTCTGCCATCTTTTGTTCACTTGTTCTCTTTGTTTCTCCTCTGTGTAACAGGATAAGGAATTTAGGGTCTGAAGTGCACTTAATTGAAGACCTGATGGATCCATATCTGCAGCATGGGGAGCAAGGCATTATGTTCACTACCTTGAAGGTATGAAAATTACTCAGGTTTATTAAAATATTTTTTTATCAGCTTTAAGCAAAGATGATCAGCTGAGGACATTGTATAAACATCAGGTTGTAACTTCTTGGACTTTTTTTTTTGCTGGGATTAATAAGGAAACTTAAGTTAGCACTTATGATAACTTAACAATTGCAGGCACTGCTAATAGAATTGTGCAACGTGCAGATGCACTTTATTCAAATGTGACATTGGTTGTTGCTGACTTCTGAGTGCTCACCCAGAGTTTGTCATTTACCTTGCAACATAACAAACCTTATTACCTCTACAACAATTGAAGTGCTGCTTTGGAGGTTATCTGGTCCAGTAACGTTTAAGTCTAACATTACATCAGCATGCTTCAAGAAAGTAATTCTGGGGAAAAAAAAGCTTTGTTGGGCTTTTTTTGTTGGTGTTTGTTGTTTTTTTTTAATTACTGAGTCAGTCTCCATATTCTATTTATCATTCTTCTCTTCCTAAGTAGGGAAGAAAGGAAGAGGATTTGTTTTGAAGAACATCCTATTGTACTCGAGAAAATGGAAATAGATTGTTTGGGTACCTCCACACTGTTAAAACAAGTGATAGCTGTGTGGAGTTTTTTCATGGAGTTGTCTTGTAGGAAGGCTGTTAATCCAAAGCTTAATAATGTTAAACTGAGCTGCTAAGTGAACATGACCATTTTCTGTTTGCGTAAACTGGAAATGGTTGCAGAGTTGTTTTTTTCAGACCTATTAATTTTGTAGTGCTGCGAAAAGGGGAAGTTTGAGTTTAAATTTAATCAACAAAATCTATGTAGTAGAAGCAGAATTTTATTTTCCATGAGTGAAAGCATTGTCTGAGACATTGGTGTTAAGTTTCTGCTCATGCTTGACCCAATGCATGTTTGAATCAGTGCTGAGTGAATATCTGTGAGCAGCAGTTCAGGATATTTATCTAGGTGATAGAAACCTTCTCAGTCTGAATGCTTTTAAGACGCTTAATCTTTGCACCTTTCTCCTGTAAGACAGTGGTCTCTTTTTAGGTCCTTTTGTCACAAAACAAAGACAGACTTGTGAGCAAAAGCCCGTACTTAACCGTGGCAAAGATGAGCGCTGTAAAAACTATTCAGAGTCCCACATCGTGCCATCTTTTTTCCTTAGGAGTTTGCTGTAACTTGTAATTTAAAAAAAGCTTTCGTTGTTCTTTTTGTGAGTTTCCATGTTGGAAAATTCTCGTATGTCACTGCTTGCAGAAAGCCCAGTTCTTTTTCTCAGACAGAATTAACCTTTCTGTGTATGGTGCTTTATCAGCTTTCTGAGAACAGGTATCACTGCTAAACTGAACTTCTCTTTTTTAATTCAGGCGTGTTACTACCAGATTCAACATGAAAAGCTTACCTAGACCATTTACAGATGGGCTGTGTGGGATAATCTGCTTAGAGGAACTTCACTAATACCCCACTTCCTTCTCGGAAACGGTGTTTAGAAAATGCTGCAGTTCTCTGGTTACAGATGAAAATACTCGGTTGTTTCTTCTGAACTTTCAGCTTTAAGATTGGAAAACTGCAGCTCGAGGCTATCTATGAAATGCTGATGAAGCTAGAGACTTGGTTTGTCAAGTACTTGCCAAGCAGAAACAATTTCCTATTCTAACAGAAAGATTTACTACTCCTGAAAGAACAGTACTGCAAAAAGGCATGGCACCTACATAGAGTACACGTGAGAGTCTGGACCGCATGGCTTCTAAAGCAGTGGGTTTGTTTTTATTATTCTTGGTTTGTCAACAGAGACTTTTTAAAAGAGATTTGATTGCACCACTGAACCATTCAGTCTTCCTGAATTAAGCTATTAGGCTTGTTTATTTAAAAGTAGAAATATGTTAGTATTTATAATGGATAACCTATTCATGTGTCTGTCTGCAAAGGTTTTGAGGCATCTGTGCTGAACAGCATTGCTGAGTGCAAATCATTCATGTGCTGTTGTGGAAATAATCCCACTGTTATGGACTTCTGCATTTACTGGAATTATAAATACACAGGCGTTCACCATTATTTTTGGTTATGAAATGAATAAAAGGCACTGACCACTTCAGATTTTGGCACTGAATTAAAGACATGCAATCCATAGTATTCACTTTGACAAACACTGGAAGCCCATGGGAGAATGGTAAAGTACTCTTGAATAAGCTGACAATGAATTCCGTTTGAGACTTTTGGCTGTTAACTTATGCGTCAGAGTGAATAAAAGCTGATCTTGTTGCATTTTTGAACATGTAGAGAACAAGCAATTTCCCTGGTGTATTTTTGTGTGTATGTGTTCTGTGGTTTATGGTTAACTTCATTTATACCAATGACACTAGTGGCTAACTTGGGTCTTGTAGGTGCTGTTCTTTACCATGGGCAACTCAAAAAAAAAGGGAGGGAGGTATAGATTATAGAATGTTATAATGGTTTAAGTTATGTCAGAACTACCATAGATGATGCTAATCATATTTTTTAAGTAGTAACTATGGCTAGTGTATTGACACTGAAATGGAAAGAAACCATATGTCAAAATACTGTTTTGAACAGTGACTGTAATGTAGCAGTTTTCATAATAAAGTAAAAATTATTGGTCTTTCTGTAATTATTTTCATGACAATCAGAGAAGGTGAAAGTAGTTTGGGCAAGGTGATGTTTGAAACTATTGCAATACTTGCAACAAAATCATACTTGCAACTAGAGTATGGTCCAGATCTGGCAAAGACTTGATCTTTGGAAGTCTCTTCTGACCCCTAACATCCTATGATCCTGTGAAAATATAGAGATAATAGATTTCAAGTTTGCAAGCAGTTTTGTTAGTCTTGTTTTTCATATTATACAGAATAATTTGAGGAGAGATGAGCAGTAACAGGGAAGCTGTAAAAAGATGTAAAGGGAGGAAAACAGATAAACAGCTAAGGGCAGAGTGTACAATGAAGGAATGTGAGCACAAACTTTCTTGCTAGATTTTTGTCTTTCCATGCAATCATCTCTTAGAATTTAATGTGCAAAAACCTTAACTGAAACCTGTAGAAATAGAATTGCTCTTTGAAAAGGAGCTGTATTGAACAACTGAATAAACCAATGGCAATAATTTTCATCTACAGAGATCTCAATTCAGGATTTATTTTGGCTTTTTGGGGAATGGAATAATTAAAAACAGATCTGGTTTTATTCCTCCCACTGATAACTTCAGTGTTAGTGTTTGTTGTCTTCAGATATTGCAGAAGAAAGGAAGGATTTTAGTCTTCAGTTCCGATATGTGAAAAGCTTTGTTTGTTTTGACCTTACTCCCATGTTGATTCAGTACGTTAGACTGAGAATGTAACTAGAGATGGGAAGTTTTTCCATAATCTTCCTGCCATTCAAGAAGGAGATTTATCTATAGATACACAGCAACTTCAACTGTTTATTCACCATGAATTACGCAAAGTTGAGAGCTAAAATGGTGAAGAATACATTTGCCTTTACATAGACACCACACACACCCCCCCTTACAAAAAAGTAGTGCTACTGCAGCTATTGCACATGAATTTCGCTTGCAGATTAATATAAGGAGACAGCCTGGGCTGGATTATTTTTGGTTTTTCTGATATATAACTCGGTTATTAGCTGAAGAGAATCCTAGGATTAAATGTGCTTCTGACACAGATTCCACTTCACAGCCTGTGTGGCCTGTGATGCGTTAGAAAATCGGTATAGACCAGGTTTTATTTGTGCATTTCTGTAGCTAACAAATTAGTTCAGGATTTCTCCAGATGTTTTGCTTCATGAGAATGATTTTTTCTTTCATTTTTCCCCTCCTTCCTTGAATTGGAATCTGAATATTTCTTGTGCTGCAGCAGAAATCTTGTAACAAGTAACAGAAGATTGATGGTTATGGATTGTCATTTTAGTTGCAGGCACAGTAGCTGAAGGCAGACCTGAAGAAATGAGTGAGTTGCTGAGAATAAAACTATTGAAGTGAGAGAGAACGTAAAAGCAGGTTTTTTGTGCAAGAAAAGGATTAAGGGGATTTGTTCTCTTCTCCTTGGTAATGAGTAGTTCTAAGGTTAGGTTTCTGCGGATTAGAAAACAGAGGATGTCCATAGATTAGCTAGGGCAGTGAGGTTACTTGCTCTGCTAACATCCAGCAAGTACTCTTCCTCTCTGGAAATTCTGCATGAGCTGAACATAGTGTATTCAGTGGTGTTTGCAGGTAAGAAAATATGCACTTTACTAAAACCATTGTACTGCACAGATGCATTTCTCCCATGCAACTGTAGCTACTCATAGCTACGGCAAACTATGTGACAGCGGTTTAATTTTCACTAGCTAAATCTTCTGAGGTTTGCATGAATGGGGAGTAGGAGCTCAGAAGGTAATTTTCACTTCTAAGCCTCACACTATATTCTGACTTGAATGGCAAGTGCTATATATTAATGTTTTGGGTTTCTTTTGCCAAAAGTAGATTTGCTTCTTAACTGTATTTGTTTCTAGAAGCAGTTTAGGGAATTACCTGTTCTGCTACACTGAGGTGTAAACAAAGGTATGTGACTGATACAGGATTGTAAAACAAATCCTTTCTTTGAACTGCCTAGCCAGGTATTTCTAAGCTGGTTTAATATCAATGTGTTGATGTTGTCAGGTGGTTGTTGCATGGTTTGGTGAGTCGTTTTTTCTTAGTAAGCCCAGTTGTCCGTGAAGAGCTGGAAGGGAAGCTTACCACCTCACATGATTACATGCACTGCACCCAAGTATCCTGTTTAATGTGCTGCTCTGCAGTGGCGTTAACCCCCCTTGTAAACGAGGTACTCACAACACCATTGTGGCTGTAAGCTTTTGTGTCAAAGGAAAACAGAATGAATAATTGAATGTATCTGATTATGAAGAGTAATAGCATAAATTGCTTCACTGTCAGCCTTATAATATGTAGATGTGATTATCTAAATGTCACAGAATGCCTTATGTGAATAAAGTCAGTGTTTTTATAAGGAACATAATTTCAAAGTACAGTTCTCTGCCTTTGCTTAAAATTTACTCCACTGGTATTTTGGGTTGTTTTGGGGATATTTGGGTTTGTTTTTTCAGTTGAAGCACTCTCAATCTTAAAGTGTGCAAGAGGCAAGATGATTTTTCACACTGAGTAGAAAAAAGAAGCTGACAGACTTTAGTGATGCTACTAGCCTAATAAAGTTAATTGAATGCAGGACAAAGTCCTGAATAAGGCACATCACTTGAGAGAGGCTGAATGTCTCTTACTACAGTTTTGTTGCCTACTCAATTTGCTGTTTTACAATGGCTTACTTGTAACAAAAGCTTTCTCAGTGTGTCCCTTGCCCTCAAGCTAAACTGTAGTCTTCATTCTGACCAATGATTAATTTTGCAAATTTAGATAAAAATGAGTGGGTTTCCTTGTTCAAAGTGCTCAATAACCTGGCCAAGCATGTTAGCCAAAGCAGCTTATAAGAGCAGTGGTGTTCTGAATGTCAGATTCATTGGTGTCTGCTTTTAGAGGCTTGACAGCATCCAAAATTGTCCAGTTCAAGCCAGTTCTGAAAACTGTATTAAAAATAGAGATTTGGTCTGACAAACAGGGTCAAGGAATTGCGTATTCTGCTACTGAAGGAAACTAGCCCTGTAACCCAAATTTGGGGTAGCTGATAGTCTTAGGCATGAGGTGACTAATTTTGACACTAAATTCCAGCACATTCAGAGTGGGTATCCAGTTCTATCTCTAATAACAGGCAAAGAGAAATATTTTCTGTTAATGAGCTGCTATAATTATGTGCAATACACGTGAATGGGAAGAACCTTACACTGGCTGGGAGATTAGTCAGGTAAGCCTTTTAGTAAGAACTTCCATCTGATTTACTTAGGTCTCTGTCATGAGGAGACCCTGAGCTCTGGCCTTCCAGTCTGTACATTGAAATCTTGGGAAATGAAAGCACAGTAGTGGTTACAAATCTGTTTGAACTCCAACCTTTCCCCTTAAGCAAGCAGTTGAGTGGATGTTTTTCTAAAGAACCACTCAGAAGATATTCTTTCATTTTTCTGGTAATGACTTATTCATCATCTGTTGCTGCTGACAGGTGTTGAAACCAGGCTTCACAGTTGGAAGCTGCTTTGCTTTTGTGTGAATGTACAAAACAGCTACTACTTTATGAATGAGGTGAGCTGTCTTGAGAAGAATGTGACAGATTTTGATGTTTAAATGCTACTTCTGTCAGCATGAGCATAAACCCTGTAGTTCAAACAGGCAACAGTGGATGGAAGGATTGCTAACTCTCTGTTTAATAATAAACTTAATAGCTCTCTGGTAGCTATACTTGAGGATTTCAGCCAAAAGTGCAATCAATATTCAGTAGCTTTCCTAGACAAAGACTGCATCCACAACTTCTAAACACACTTAATTCCAGACTTGCTCTCTGTGGAAACAGTAGGGCTGCTAGATGCTGCAAGGCTCTTTGGGAGAAAGAAAATACAACCCCCTAAAAAAAGTATTTTCAAGAGGTAGCAATATTGTTTGTATTGCAGCAGGTTCAGAAACTGGTTTAGCATTACCACAAATGTTCTTACTCTTTGATTGCAGGACGATTCTCAGTGGCTTATATGAAAATGAAATAACTGCTTACTAGAAAGACTGCAGAGTAGTCTTTCTTTGGCAACAGGGTAACGTGGTTGCTTTTGATTGGGTTCTTTTCTATTCTGAGTCGCTGTACTGCAGGATCTACCCTAGCTAAGAAGAAATAAATACGATTGATCTCCCAAAGGCTAAAAGAGATCTTGATGGAGGTATTCCTAAGACCATACTGAGGATAGTTGTGCATGTGTTCTTTTCTTTTTTTTTTTTTTTTGTTTTTTTTTTTTTTGTTTTTGTTTTTGTTGTTTTGTTTTTTGTTTTTTTTTTTAATTCTTCTTTAAAATTCTCTTCTTTGTAATAGAATTATAGAATCAACCAGGTTGGAAGAGACCTCCAAGTTCATCCAGTCCAACCTAGCACCCAGCCCTATCCAGTTAACTGGACCATGGCAATAAGTGCCTCATCCAGGCTTTTCTTGAACACCTCCAGGGACGGTGCTTCCACCACCTCCCTGGGCAGCCCATTCCAATGCCAATCACTCTCTCTGTGAAGAACTTCCTCCTAGCATCCAGCCTATACTTCCCCTGGCACTTGAGACTGTGTCCCCTTGTTCTATTGCTGGTTGCCTGGGAGAAGAGGCCAACCCCCACCTGGCTACAATGTCCCTTCAGGTAGTTGTAGACAGCAATGCGGTCACCCCTGAGCCTCCTCTTCTCCAGGCTAAGACTGTAAGAAGTGCTGATTATCAGTGTGTTGACTGCCAGTTTGGTAGACATTACTTGATCAAAGCAGGTCTTAACATTACGGCAATTTCAATAGTTACAGGAGTCACAGGAGAAAAAATAGTCTTCTAAAAAGTATGTAGAAAATTTTTCCTTGCCCATTTTAAGGTTAAGGGGTCTTCAAAGCTTTAACTAGTTAAACCAAAAAGCTTTTGGAAGTATTTCTTGTCTTTCATGTGCTTTCCTGTATGTTTGCAGGGTCCCTCCCTACTTTCGGTCTGATGCTTTCAAGCTAAATAGGACAAAACCATAGGAAAAGCCCACTCTAGACTTGCAGTAACTGGTGTTTTATTCTGGAGAGGACTGGGCTTTGAATGGGACATTGCTGTAAGTACATTGGGTTGAGAGTCTGAGGTGGCAGAATACAGATAAAAGTTGTTCATGCTTTGAGTGAACTGACTGCTCTACCATCACATGTCTGGTGATGGGTGTACAGTAACCAGTAAAGCTGATCACAGGTGAAAACCAGAACTAGATGTGAGTTGGCCAAACATTCAGCTCAGGCAGTTGTCCTAGCCAGCCCCACTATATTCTAATAGGGTTTTAACTAACTTTTTGTCTTTTCAAGAGAAAAAAGTTGGGCTGTTTGGGTGCTTTTTGAGGGATACACTTGATGAGATTTTGAAATCTGGATCTTCGGTATGTGAAATACAAAATTAAGAGATCAGGAGCTGGCTCCTTTATCTGAATGACTGGACACAGTGTCTTCTTTTGTCTCTGAACTGCCTTCACTACAGAATTGTCACCAGGATTCTGACTTGGATGTGCACTGTTGGATATTTGTGTAGACTATATAAAGCAAAATACACATACTACTGTACATGGGAACCGACAGATCTCATCAGGGTCTCTCAGTTTTGGAAAAATGTGGAGGAAAAAAATCCTCCCCAAGTAGAGAATCTGTAGAATTAGTAATAACAACAGGAAATAGGGCTCGTGGAATGTAGCTTAGAAGAAACTTCCTTTTAGGACCTACCTTGCAGATTGAATACCCTGTCTTTGCAAATGCTTTGCAAATCAACTGGGGAGTCCCTCCCCAAAAAGAGGGAGGGACAGAGATCAGGTAAGCTGAGAGTTATCTGTTGTCACATTACTGTTAAGTGAAAACCAGGAGCACCACCATCCTTGATGCACTTTGCAACACAGGTCTTCCTCTTTCTGTGTCTGTGCCACCCTACAGTGAAGACTTGTGTCCTGCTAATAATGTCTTCAGTAATTAAGAGACAGGTATTCGTGACTAGATTTCTATGGCCTGCTTTGTTAAATCCATCATTAGGCAGATCAGCTGAGCTTCTTAGCAAAGGGGAAGGCAAACTCTTAAAGGAAAAGAACTCAAGGCTATTGAAAATAGTAAAATAATTGCAGCTCGACATCTAGTTGAATTAAGGGAGGATCAAACTACATTTTTGTTGGTCTTGGAGAAATCACAATTTTAAAAGCAATCTTTGAATTAGCATTTTGGTAAGATGTATCACTGAGTATCCTGCAGAGATAACTTGAAACAAATTACCAATACTAATAAAATGTTTGAATCATACTTTGATAGTTTCTGGTATTTTTCTCCCTTAGTTCCCACTGCCTTTTGAAAATAGTTTTATGATTTAATAGGAGAGAGGAAGCAAGTTCTAAAAATAAGTATTACCTGCAGTAAAAGTGACAGTAATGCCTTCTGCTTTCATAAGCAGCTCAAGATAATACTTCTGCTTGTGCCTTCGGTGTTTTCTTTCACAGGGTAGTCTAGAGAACTATGACTGTCTCTTTGCTGTGCTAACCTAGAAGATAAATTATTGTGCATCTAACAGAATTTGGTCTCACACATGGGTCACTATTGACTGAGGTGCTCAGATACCTGATGTGCAGGGCTTTTTAATTTGCACTCTGAATCATCTCTTGAGTGACCAGTTAAATATTTAACTCATAAGAGTAATCTTACAATACTGGTTATCAAGAGATTTGAAGTTAGATCAGCTGGGATGTAATGAAGATTATGATTTCAGAGATTCCTCATGCTTTGGACAGTGCACCATATGGTGTTCCTTGGGGAATTTCCATACCTGACTGCAAAGAGCTCTGAAATTCACTAAAGCAACCTTGTACTGCATTGTTTCCTGTTAGCAGTTGACTGGACAGCTTCCTCTGCTTTTACTCTAAGAGAATGTTACAGGTTAGGGCTAGACTGTCACAGAATTCTAAGTGAGGGGAGGAATTTGGAGGAGAATTTTAGATTTGTTTTTTATATGTGAAAAGTTCTCTGTGATATGAATAGATATTAATTAGCCTAAGCCTTGGCTTCCTGCATTGCTTAAAAAATCCTTTTTAATAATGAAAGAAGTAAGATAGTCTGTACTTCTTGTAATGAGAGAGAATATAGGAGGGGAGTTAGACTAGCAAATAACTTACAATCATGGAGTCATAGAATCATTTATGCTGGGAAAAACCTTTGAGTCCAACTGTTAGCCCAACACTACTAAATCTGTGACCAAACCTTGTGCCTAAGAACCATGTTTACACATTTTTCAAGTACCTACTCAGCCACTTCCCTGGGCAGCCTGATCCAGAGCCATGTATTTCATTTACGCTTGCAACCCATTGTGCACTTCAGATAAGATTATTTACCGCTCTTCTTTTAAATTCTGCTCTAGTATTAATCTGAAATATCTGATGGTATCCTGATAATGAGTGTACTCTTTTCCCTAGTTCAGCATCTGTCTGAGAAACCTACATGGTGTGAATGCAGTGCCCAAAGAAGTGGATGGAATCTCCTTGAATAAACAGAGAGATGGAGGTGCCAACACTCTGCAGTCAAGATAATGGTACTTGTAACTTTTGCATCTCTTCTTCAAAGAGAAAGAAAACTGACAAAAAGTTTTATTTCTTCGTTTCTTTAGCTCTTCCTCCATTGAGTTATGAGAGAGATGAACAGATCTAGAAGTACTAGTACTTAATATTTGGAATGATTCCTGATATTTAATGAGGGTATGAAGTTAATTTAGAGAGCAACAGAAGAGGATGCCTGGCATTTGTTTCTGGCTTATAAAATGGTTTCCACAGCTGTATCGGGAATGACTAATAACTGGAAGAGTTGTTTTTGTTTTTTTTTTGCTTAAGGAAATTATTTTCTGTAGTTTGAAGGTCTGTGGTTCCACATGGGAACTTGGCCTATTTGAGCCAAGTATGATGTAGGGGTAATGTTCTAGGAGATAATTACTACAAGCCACCTCGAAAAGAGGCAACCGATAATGGCGGAAAAGACCAAATTACACAAGAATTAAGAACTTGCTTTCCTTTCACGTGGAGTGGGAGTTAAGCATCCAACTCTTACTGTCACCTTAAGAACACCTACAGCTCAATAAATCTGACCCCTGCTATTTGGTACGGTATTGTATTCGTGCTGTTGTAAGTACTGTGTTTGTTTGGGAACAGTTTCACACATATCAGACATGATCTGGTTTCATTTCTGAAGTAATATTAAATTCCATGCACTGACAAAAATCCAGTATGTGTCTAAGCCTGACTTTGTGTAAAAGCTTTCCTGTTTGTCACCTCTTAGTTTCCACCTGCTTGAGATTTTAGAGAGACTCTGGATTTTTGTGGTTTCCACTGTATTAGGGTAGTATTCTAACAGATCAAGGTCTGCTCTAAATAGTCAGAACAGTTCTCCCCCATTCCTTGGATGTGTTGTAGGTGCCTGTGACAATGGTATGTATTTGTTAGGAATTCATTTTTTCACTAGCTATCTTCTCAAATGCCTGTGTTTCTAAAGAGTGGAGAAAAACAGATGGGTCATGCAAAAGGAAAGCATGTACAATGAACAAGCAAACTGTTATTCACCTCTTCTCAGTAGGAGGTATGAGCTTGGACCCACGCTGATATGTGATTTTCTCACAGGATCACAGACCACACAAGTCAGTTGAAAATTCCTGGTATTAAGCTAATTCCACTGGTTAATAATAAAATAATGGAGAGCTGGTTGCAGGAAACAAGCAAAGCAGACAGGAAATAAGTGCATTTCTTGGCAGGATGGCAGGATAAATAGAGGAAAGGTGCTTTCTGAAGGCCTGGGTCACTGTCTGGCTTTGGCTGATCTTCTATTTGTACTGAAGTGCCTCGCACTTTTCTGTTTCTTGGGCTCAGGTGTGTCTCATGTTCTGACTCTAGTGCTACAAGAACTCAGTTTGCTCTGTAAAAGAGATGTCAATGGTGTTGGCATGTTGTACGACCTGCTCCGATCTCACTGGCTGCAAGCGCTTTTAAAGGTAAAGTGACATTCAACTGTGAAAGCAAAGGGTTCCTAGAGGATAATTTTTAGGAGGCATCTACTTTATTTTACTCTATCAACACAATAAATGCTTATTTATGCTGGGAACTGATAGTCCTAATACCAGCAGCTAAGGTGAACTAACCACTTTTGCTTTAAAAGCGGGGGGGGGGGGGGGGGGGGGGGGGAAGAATATTCTCTCTCATATCTGCTGGATATCAAAGCTCTTCTACTTTACACGCCTGTATTAAGGCCAGGGTGGTAGGAGTGTAGGCTGAACACAGCACTGCTCAGCTGCCTTTTCTACTCTTAAATCTCTGTATGGCTATGCATCCCATGTTTTTACATGGATGCGTAAGAAATTCAGGTTTTCTGATTTTGCCTACATAGAACTGAAGACTTTGTCATTGCACAACAGAGTTTCAGCTGATGTTCTTATCTTGTGCAGAACTGTATCTCTAAGACAAATTTTAAACAAATTCTGCTTTTCCTTTAAGTAGGGGTTTAAAATTCCTTCCACTTTAAAGAATTAAAACTTGCAGTGGATAAGAATGTCAATAAGGCTATTTTAAGTAGAGCAATTAAAACTTACATTATTAATCATGCCTGCAACTAGAGGATGCAAACAAGCTGCAAGTCAGAGAACTGATGTTTTCAGGCTGTTGTCCTATGAATCACCCTTTCTTATTGCAAGATGCAAAGCTACAACGTAACTGGCTAGCTCGGTGGCAATATGGAAAGACAATGAATTATAGACACGTTTGAGATTGCAAGCTCTACTGGCTCTAGTTGGGGAGAAAAATTCCTAGAGACCCAATTGTGTCTATTCTGTGTTGTGTATGGATCTATGTTATTGTGTGAACTGATCATATCCTCATTGTGCTGTCTTGTGTCTTATGGCATGCCATAGATTTATGAATGTCTCCAACACTATCTTGGAAAAAAACCAGTTCCTGTCACACCACAGGCACGCTCATTGAACCGTGAGGTAAAGCTGTGTGTATACAGTGTGTCGCTTTACTTGCTCATAACAGACTAGTCAGCTGAGCTGCAGACAAACGTTCTGGTCTTTGTTTTGTGCACGAGTCCTGGCCAGTGTAATGAACACTGAAACAGTTTTAACCACTGGCCATCCATTATTTGGGCCATGAAACAGTGTGGTTCAGCATCATGGCTACAATTGAGCAGTCTGATGTGAGGATTGTGAGAAATTTTCTTTTTAATCTTTCTAGTCAAAATAGCTGATTAAGTCTTATATTTCTGAATTAGTGGGAGAGTTAATGACTAAGTGGAAAACAGTGTGGCCAGTAGGACAAGGGAGGTTACTCTTCCCCTGTACTCATCACTGGTCAGACCACACCTTGAGTACTGTGTCCAGTTCTGTGCTACTCAATTCAAGAGAGAAGTTGAGATACCGAAGCATGTCCAGAGAGGGGTGACAAAGCTGGTGAGAGGCCTAGAACACAGCCCTCTGATGAAAGGCTGAGGGAGCTGGGATTGTTTAGCCTGGAGGAGGCTCAGGGCAGACCTCATTGCTGTCTACAACTACCTGAAGGGAGGTTGTAGCCAGGTGGGGTTGGTCTTTTCTCCCAGGCAAGCAGCAACAGAACAAGGGGACACAGTCTCAAGTTGTGCTGGGGGAGGTATAGGCTGGATGTTAGGAGGAAGTTCTTCCCAGAGGGAGTGATTTGCCATTGGAATGGGCTGCCCAGGGAGGTGGTGGAGGCACCGTCCCTGAAGGTGTTCAAGAAAAGACTGGATGAGGCACTTAGTGCCATGGTGTAGTTGACTGGCTACAGCTGGGTGCTAGGTTGGACTGCCTGATCTTGGAGGTCTCTTCCAACCTGGTTGATTCTATGATTCCATGAAATTGGTTGAGGCGTCGGATAAAAAACAATTTAGAGCAGATGGTTCTGTGCCTGAACTGAGCCAGACTGAGAGATACTGTCCAGTTCTAGAGCAAATCCTATACATACGCTCTGAATCAGACAGTGTGGGGGGCTTAAAACCCACCATGCCATAGTCCTCTAAATTCAGTTTAAAGCTTTCTGAATTAATTCTCCAGAACCAGTCTCTGTGCTTTCTCTCTTACGTTTACTAGGTGATAGAGTTACTGCGTGAGGCCCATCAGTTTGCAGAGATCAAAGAGCTAAGGCGACTACTGCGTGCTCCACACTTAAAGGCAAGTCCTGTGTGTAAGGGAAGGAAGCTTGCTTACAAAGCTGTCTGGAGTGAGAACAGATGTCCAGCTGCTCACAAGAACTGGCAAAGGAGTTGGAGGAGACACAGCTTCCTACTCAGGAACTAACCTTGTTGTGGAATCAAATGTGGCCCGTGTATCTGAAGTACCTGCACTCAGCTGTGTTTCTGAAAGACTGTGCTCGGAGAAAGATGTTTATACAGAAGTAGGTTCTGAGCAGTTGCTGCAGATACAAACCAAGTATTCCCAAAACCTGTGCTTTTTACCCTGGAGCTCCAAACAGAAATCCTGCATATTCTGTAAATTTTCCAGAAGAGGCAGGGGGAGCAACTGTGCTTAAAACTTTATTTCACCATTTCAATTTCAGAAAGAATATCAATATTTGTAAGGGCACCTATATTCGCATAAGGTATTACTCATTGATCCGTTTTTTCACCAGTAACTCTTTAAAGTTTTTCTATAGTATGACCTTTGCTTATGGTTGGTTTGCTTGCTCTGGTTTGTAACAGGCCTTGCTATCTGCTCATGATACTGTGGCACAGAAAGATTTTGAACCAACTCTTCCACCACTGCCAGACAACATACCTGAAAATGAAGAAGCTATGAGGATTGTCTGCTTAGTGAAAAACAACCAGCCTCTGGTGAGGGAGCTTTCTGATGCCTGTCAAATTCTTTGAACTTACACAAGCATCGATAAATACATCTCACACATACTCTTTTTTTTTCAGGAATGTCACAGAGCTTGTGTGCATTCCTGTCCAGTTTTCACAGAATCATAGGGCTTGCTTAGGTTGGTAAGGGCTTTAGGAAACCATCTAGCCCTGTTCAGTGTGGGTACAACTAGATCAGGTTGTTCACTGCCTTGTCTGCCTGCTGTTTGAATATTTGCCAAATGTTTTTATCTCATATAATGAAAATGCAAATTGCATTGAGAGTCATCCCCATAAGCAAAGTAGTAAGGAGGGGAGGAGAGACTGAAAGGTTTTTTAAAAATCATTTTTGCTTGTAAACAAAAAGCATTGCATAGCTTAACTAATTTTGTCTAAGAAAAGATAGCTGCAATATTTGAGAGAGATTTCTTACTGTCAGGTTATTTTAGTATGATGGAAGTTGAAATCATTGAAGGACTTAGTACTAATCATGATATGTTATTGCTAGATCTGCGCAGGGTTAAGGTGGGTGTACATTTGTCATTGCAAAGATAAGACTTGTGATATGAAAGGAAATTTATTGGGGATCTTCAATGATCAGTGTTTCTTCTTTGTTTTTATTTGCCAGGGTGCCACCATTAAGCGCCATGAGATAACAGGTGACATAACAGTTGCCCGTGTGATCCATGGTGGGCTAGCAGACAGAAGTGGTATGTGTAACTTGAAACAAAGTGATACAAGAAACTGAACTTGGTATATAAAGTGAGATAGCTTAGCCTCTACAATTAGTCTTCCACTAGAGAGAAAAAAGATATGTACATTGGATAGCACTGTTAACAGTGATACCTTGAATGAAATTCATGTGAAACTGCTTGAGACTCAGATGAAGTACAAATCCCCTTTCCATTCAATGTTTATGGCACCAAGACAAATCTGTCATGAGATTGATGTGGAATATCCCAAGCTACAGTGTAGTATAAATATGAGTAGCTCATTCCTTAATAGAGAAATGAAAAACATAGGTAATCTGTGATTCACTAAGATAATGGACTTCAAGGAACATGTAGCAATAGTTTTTTGGCACTAGTCTGTTAACCACTTTGTTCAGCAGCTAATGCTAACAATCTTCCAAGGAGTTTCCTTGGAAATGTTACTAAGCAATGGTAGAATTGAACGAGCTCCGTGTTCCTTTGGAAACGTAACTAAAATGTAAAACATCAGAAATAAAATTGAACTGCAGTCACTACAAAATAATTCCTTTTAGTATTTTCTGGCCTATGTATAGAGAAGAAAACCCAAACTAGACAACAGCTGATAAAGCTCCTAGTTTGATGCTTTAACTGAGCTGAAAGAAAATTTAACAAACATTGTGAAGACATTATAAATGACAGAGAGGAGTTCCAAGGCCTCCCACTGCACTTGGAATGTTTAAGGGTCTGATTCCAAGTCTCATTGTCTATTATTAGAATGAGTTTAGATAGACTAGGTTAAAAAATTATCTTGGTAAATGGAAGTGTATTGGGAGGTCTCTGATAGTTTGAAGGCAATTCATTGATAGATTGTAAATATGTTGTATAGGAGAGGTGAAAGGAAAGAAGAAAATGGAAGCATGCAAGCTTCTTGTGACTCGCAAAAGTCTGCAGTCCTATCCTGGCCAATATAACCTAAATCCAAACTGCCTTCCTGCATACCTGATGTATGGGAATTTCTAACACTGACTTCCAAGACTGTGATATATTCATGTTTCCCAAGATAATCCATGATCCATCTATCCAAGATAATCCATGATCTGATAAAACTTCTGTTGCTTTTGTCCTTGTTTTCACTGTAGGGTTGCTGTATGCTGGAGACAAACTGGTGGAAGTAAATGGAGTTCCTATTGAGGGACTTGAGCCTGAACAAGTTATTAATATTCTGGTACTGACTTTTTTTTAACACACACACACCCTCCTTTACTGATTTGACACAAATCCTTCCAGACACTCCACTGAGTTAATGTTCTCCAAGAAAGTAATGGAAAGGTGCTGTTCTAAAAAAAGTCCACATCACAAAATGTACCAGAGCAGAGTGAATGCGCTTGTGAACTGCATGCCTCTCCTTGCAAAAAAAGGCAATGGTTTTACTGTTGTCAGAATTCTGATGAGGAAATCCTTGTTACTTATCGTTTTGCCCACAATCTTTCAGGGTTCATCACTGCAAACTGATAGTGGTGGTCAGTGAGGTACTGCTACATGTAATCAGTATCATGTGTTCCTCAGTGTTATTTCCCTGGTTGTACTAGTTCTAGGCATGAGAAATACAAACAGTATTGGAATGCTGAATTTTTCAACAATTCTATTTTTTCCCTTCTCCTTTAGATGACTTAGCTAACCAGACCCTTCTGTTAATCTGTATTAAATTTCAGTAGAGAAGCTTGTGAATTAATGTTGAAACTATATATATTAATAATGAAACCTAGGTTTCATGGAATTAAAAATATTTAGCAAAACTAATTTCTGAGTTTGCTTTTGACAACAATACAGTATTTTCACACTGATTCTGTCTACATTCTATTTGCAATGCCGACCTTACAGTGACCTGAAAGGCATGCTGTGTTAGGCTTGTGTTTGGTTGTGTGTGTTGAATCCAGTCACGTTTTAATCTTTTTCTAATCATTTAGGCACTCTCTCAGGGGACAATTATGTTCAAATTAATTCCAGTTTCTGATCGGCCTGTCAGCAACCAAACAACAGTAAGAGAGATTCTTTTTTTCCTCATTGTTACTGCACTTACCCCAGTAATGTCTCATGGTGTGATGGAAATAAATGGCATTGCTTAAAAGTTTATTGCAATTCTTAAAATTTCACTTGCCTTTAGTAAGCTAGTAAGATGAAATGCATTTATGCTAAAAGTAATAAAGATATTTTCAGAGTGATGTGCAGGTTGAAGGCCAATTCTTTTCACACCATATATAAACCCTTTTTTATTTCTCCTTTAATTAACAGGTAGGGTCGAGGGCTTGATCTGGCTTTCAAAACTTGACTTCATCCAAAAATTAATATGTAACAGCAATATGTGGCCCTGTGATTATAAAGCTTGCATTGTATCTGTTCTAAATGTGGCTTCCACTTAACTCTTGTCTTTTTTTCTTTGCCAGTTGTATGTGCGAGCAATGGCAGATTACTGCCCCTTGCAAGACCCTGCAATACCATGTGCTGATGCAGGTTTGCCTTTTAAGAAGGGTGAAATACTACAGATTGTGGACCAGAACGATGCTTTCTGGTGGCAGGCCAGGAAAGTTTCAGATCTCAGTGCCTGTGCTGGACTTATACCCTCAAACCACCTTCTTAAAAGGTAAAGAAGCTGTAATTTTTCTGATTTCAGTTTCAAAAGTAGCCAGTTACTCAGACTTTGCTACTCAAGAGTTTTCATACATTGCATAGCACTATGATTCAGAGTAAGGTCTGACAAACATCATTCCTCTTTCTATTCTCCAACTTGCTGGTTTCCTTCCATTGTACTAGGTGAGAAGCACCTTGTATCATTCATAGACTGACATCTGAGTTTACAGCAGTTGCCTGGTCTCTTTGCTAGCTGCTAAGACATATAGCCATGTGTAACAGCTGGGTGTAAATTAAGGGCCCTGTCTGATTAAGGACCATCAGCTATGATTTTTTGTTGTTGATGGTTTTTGTAGTTGGTCTTGGTTGGTTGGTTTGTTTATTTTACAAAATGGGGGGGAAGGTAGGCAGGTAAGAAGAATGAGATACTAAATGCATATTATGTCATAGCTGTGCCAAGACAGAGTTTGGGTTTTAAAAGATGTCCTGTGAGGCATGAGTGACCTCTTCAGCTTTGGTCAAAACTGAATAGAGCAGGTTAAAAGAAAGGAATGGAACACACCCTATACCCCTCCCCACAAAAAATATGACCACGCTTAAGGAAGAACAAGAATCTCTTGCCTGTACTTCAACTGCCATGCCATACTTCAGTTTGATCCTCTAACCACATGTCCTGTCTGTGTTACACTCATGAAAACATGAGGCCACACAGCAGTAGATGATAGGCTTTAGTTTTACTATACGTCAACCTAACTAGGATCCATATAACGGAAGCTGAAATCAAACTCAGTTGTGATTAAGGCTGCAAGCAAGAGGCTCAGCATATTAACAGCGGGAGCAGCACGACTACCCAGAGCAGAAGTAGATTCTTTACTTCCAGGAGTCTCTACCACAATCTGCCTTATCTTCCTGCCCTTAGAAAACCCAAAACACCCTATATCTGGGATGCTTATTTGGAAGTAGCCTTTAAATATTTTTAATGGCATGCCAGCTTTCTTTCAGAGGACTCTGGTAGGCTAAAACATTAGAAAGTTTCAATTTTCAGTGTCTTCTGGTCAGCTCAGTACTCCTGAGCTTATGTGTAAAGCAGTGACTCCGACTGGAGCATAAAGTGCTTGTGGACAGTTCTGCTTCTTAAAACTGTGGTAACATTTATTTCTATATAGGAAGCAGCGAGAATTCTGGTGGTCTCAGCCTTTCCAGCCTCATCTCTGTCTCAAATCATCAATGCGTGAGTGAAAAATTACTTGATTGGTAGGACAGGAAAGAAAGGTCCTGTCTCTGTTCTCAGGGGTACTAAGATAGAAGCTCATGCAGTCCAGTGTAATTCAGAGACATTGTCTCTAGACCCATATTGTAACCTCAGAATAGTGTTGACTATCTCAATGATAGTTGTACCTGGACTAATGACAGTGGAGGCTGTCTCCAGTGTACCTGGAATCTGACAGACAGAAACTGAATTAATCTCCTGAAGCCAGTAAGATCTAGTAGCTCTCTCTGAGAACCAGTTCTCTCTAGGATAATGGGTTGTGACTAAGTCTTGCACTAACCTAGCTTTCCAAGGACACAGATAGCAGTTCTGCACTGGAAAATACCATACCATACCATATGTTTAGAATGTTTCTTTGTCATCAAAACTGTTGAGAAAAAGATAGAATTTTTTTTCCTTGAAATATAAGATGAGCTATACTGCCCAGAAGTTTGTGGTAACAATCCAGAAACACTGTTCTCTGCCAACTATAATTTTCTGTAAACAAGCAATTATTTCCAGACAAAGCATTTTCTTCCTGTTTTCTCTCCCCTCCCCCTTTTTTTCCCCCTGTGTTTCTTTATACTAGTATAAAATTAATTTCTCTCTTGTGATAACTCCTAGATTATGTTTCATTGCATTGTTTTTTCTTGCATTGATTGATTGCTTTGGTCATAGAGCAGGGACTCTCTTTCACCATAATTTTATTGCATTTTAACTGCTTCAATGGATATACTGTGGCAGTAAGCACTGTGGAAGAAGGTAGGAGATCATACTGGACAATACTGCATTCCTGTAGTTATAATCAGTATAGCGCACAGTTTGACAGGCCATTAAAAAAGTTAGGAATGAGGCAGTTTAGTAAATACATGCAAAAGAAAGACAAGTTCTTAGCATAACTGAAATTAAGTGGTTTTTCACTTGAAAAAGTAGAAACTTATATTGTTTTAAAGTGGAACTGAAGTTACTGCAATATCTTCTATGCAGCACCAGTTTGGATGGGTTGCTTTGAGAAAGGAAAGACTATATTTCCTATTTTCCTCTCCCTCTTTCTGGTCCATCTTCAGCAGCTGACTTGAGCAGCTTCAACAGAATTATTTCTTTAAAGCATATTTATATATGGGAAGAATATGGTTGACAGATGTCCTGGCAATTGCCCTGTACTGGAAAATCACTCCTACTGGGCCTCATATTTGGAAGGGCACGCAAGAATAGGGCACACAGACAGTGCAGTATTGTGAGCCAATAAGATTGCCCGAGCTCACAGGATTGCATTTCAGGGACATGAATTGTTGTGGTCTGGGTTTACAGACACATCTGAATCAGTCTTTTCCTTTTGTTCTTTGTAAAATTTATAATGCTAAAATCAAGGAAACAGAACACTTTCTGTGAGTGAAACATATTGGAAATACATGCATCTTTAAAAACCACAGGAAAGAAGTGAGTGGGAAATTATTTTACATCCTAGTAATACTTACTTATTAAGATATATATACAGTAACATCTATGTTGAGAGTTTTATTATTTCAAAAGGATAATTCAAGTTAGAGAGATTTGCCTTTGTCTTTACAAAGACCTCTTGCTCACTAAGGGCATGGAAAATCAGTAAGTTAGAGTTCACAGTTAAAATCCTTAAAGATGTCCAAAGCTGATCTTCAGGTATTTTTTCTGATGTCTGAGTTCAGTCTTGTAAGATCAGTAAGGGGTGGGTTTTTTCCTTCCCAAGTTTTTCTGATTCAGATGATTTATTTCCTCCCTCCCCTTCTGTTATCTGCAGAGGATGACATGCAGATTGATGAGAAGTGTGTGGAAACAGGTAACGGAATTCATGAATTCACATCCATTTGCTTCAAGGCAGTAGTTAGTTAAAGCCTTGTTTTGTTTCCCAGATAGAACTACTCATTCTGCTAGTGAACTTAATGGTATAAAATTCTGGGTTTCATACTCTGGAAACCTCATCCTGTATTACTGTAATAAATTGAGCTTTTTGCCATGCTGGTGTAGTGTTTATAGTGAAAGGTTGTACTGAAAAGAGGGACCATGCTAAAAACGCCTACCTCAACTTCGATTCTGGCTTTGGGCTGTGGCTGTGGTTTTGCCTATTGTATATTTAATGCCATAAATGGTTGTAGTTTTGGAGAACTCACACAATTCATTGTCAAGACTTCAGGAGAATACATTTTTACTGAGCAAGAATATGTTTTTCATATGTAAATAGTATATATTAAGACTGTTAGCTTGACTTGCTTCCTAAAGCAGCGCAGCTGATTCTTCCTTCTCCTGAGAAAGCTCTTAGGGAGTGATGTGATGCTGCAGGACTAAGTGGATAAAGACTAGACAGTTAATTCAAGTACAGTGAGCAGTATTGTGCCACCTTAGTGTAGAAGAAATTGGGCAAAGTATGTGTGGGAGAGACTGACAGATGCTGGAAAACCAATTTCTGATTCTGAAATTCTATTGAAGAAATTAACATTTGAATTTATTTTCATATCTTTGCTGTCTGGATTACTAAACAAGATGAAGAAACATTTGAGTCTGGTAAGTTCCTCTAACCTAACTCCAAATTCATTGCTATTGTACTGCTTCAAGAAGGGTGTCCAGAGATAAGCAAGTGTCTTAAAGACAAGCAGGTGACAAAAGCCAGAATGCTTTTTTAGCTGCAGAAGCCATTCTGGCTTGAAAAAACATTATGCAAGATCCTGTTGCCTTAAGTCTTCCTCTTGCTTTCTGATTTACCTTAGTAGTAAGGTCTTTGTCCTGTCATGCCACAAGTGTGTGTGTGTTTATTCTTGTGCATCAGTACCAGATCTTTTTATCAAATCCTAATCAGTTATACCCATGCAAGCTCCAACAGGCAGGGTCTGCACTGATGTCAGAGGTAACTGGATTACCGTGGGGTAATGGAGGGCCTGAATGCCCCGTGCCTGTGGAGTTGTTGTGGCAAAGAGATCTGTTCTGGATTGTCAATCGTGTGCATGGCTGGCATTCAATAAATAAAAATTATTTTATAAAATTAAGGATTTATATATCAAGATGTACATCAGTGCTTGTTTTAACCAAACAGATTTTGAGGTTGGTGGTTTGTTGTTTGTTTTTTTTATGGAACAGCTACCTATCTGCAGCATATTCAGAGTTCTTCACAATTTCAGTCTTCTAAATTTTCCCACTTAAACAAATATTCTAATGCTAAACTTCTTGTTGATTTGGTAATATTGTGGAGAAAATGTCATTCCACATTAGACTTGCTTTTCTCCACAAAGTGCCTAATTACCCGTTAGGTCTTCTCCTTTTATCACAAGTGGTTCATCCTCTTCCACCTCTCAAGCAATATCCAAAACTTTAATGACAGAACTAGCAGGTCTACAGGGCAGCCCTTTAATTTGGGGGTAGGATGTTTCTGATAAGTGCACATAGAGATTACTCCTGCAGATCCTATTCAGTGCTCAGTGCCGAGTCTGCTTTCTGCTGTATCCAGAGTCAGAAGAATAAAGGTGCTATCCTACATTTCACTCTAAGTTAACCAGTAGCTGAATATCTGTGAGGTATTTTGCAGGTACAGCACTGATAAGGATGCTGTAGCCAAGTCTGTTATTCTTTGGTAACTGAAAATTCATGTTCAAACAGGCATGTGAAGCCTGCAGTACTTGTTTCCTAACTGTCCTAAATACATTGGACTATGCTGTTTGATGGTTTTATTTTTTTTTAATCTTAGTGTAGACTGTCTGCTCAAAACTAATTGGTTTCTGTCTGTCTCTACCTGAATGTGCAGAGGAGCTTAAAGAAGGTAACACCGACTTTTCTTTCTCTTTGTCTCCTGTAAACAGTAATCATTAAAATTTACCTGTCGTTTATTGCATTACCAGGAGCTACCACTCATCTGACAGTATCCAGCAGCTGAATTGCTTATTCCTTGTAGTATTCCACACTGCACTCAATACCATAGAACAGAGGACAGATGAAGCAGAAATGCTTCAAAAGATTTGAATAATTGCTCAAAAGACCTTATGATAGAAATGATACAGACATGTGCCAGCTGCAGCACTCTGAACTTTGCCCCATATGAGCAGTTTTGTGACAAGTATTTTTTTTATACAATCATAAACAAGGAGTTGTTAGTATACATTGAAACGTAGGAATAGAAGTGTATTTTAAAGGCACAAGTAATGAAGAGTGCAGAGACGTGAAAGACGTTTATGATACCTGTCAAAGAATCTAGAACTAAAAGCTGATACAGTTCATGTTTTGCAAATAAAAATAATGTTCATACCTTGAAAAAAGTATTGGCTTTAAAGATACACCTATGTCTTCTCTACCTTATTCTTGCTTTAACAAGGCCTAGCTAAGGGAATTGCACAGCATGGATAACTACATGAATGATTACGAGAAAATTAGGAGTCCTTTTTAAAGAGACATGTAAATGCTGCTGACACTTTTTTTCCTTAGTTATTTCCTTTCAAATCACCTTTATAGTTTTTTAAACTGTTAAGAGCACTGATCTACTGGGAAATAGATATTTCTGACCGCTGTAGGAGAGATTTCATTTACAGAGATTTGGAAGGCCTATGTTATGGAGGGGGCTAGTTGAAATCTGAGTTTGGGGTGAAATGCAATGAGGCCGATTCAAAAAATCATTAAATAATGCATTAATATATACAAAGATAATTCCCCCAAACTTATTTACAACTATCCACACAAGTTCTTGGATGAAGTTAGCAGAACTATTTTGCAGAATGTCTATATACAATGGAATTTTGAAAGGTTTTAGAAACGTCTTTGACAGAGAGTCTGGCGGCTTCGCTCACAGCTTGTGAGGTTAATTAAATTCCTTTAGCAACTTGAATAAAGAATTCAGAATACTCACTAGTCCTCAGTCTTAATGTCTGTGGCCCGAAACGTGCGCAGGAAAATACTCAGTAGAAGTCCTGTGGTGAATTCCACCTGGGCTGCGATGTGGGATCGGCTGCTGGCTGCGGTGGGGGGGCGAGCGGCTGACGAGCTAGGCACACCGACCACGCAAGCACCTCATTCACCTGTTTACCCCTTTATGGGACAATGGCCGAGGCTAATGCTCTCCTTGGCCACACTATCACCCAATCACCTCTGGCAATCACCCAAATAGACCCAAAAAAAGCAGAACGCACAGGCTGTTGTCCTCCAAGAGTGGGGGGCGCATACGCCTTGCACGCCACAGGGCCGTGGGCCTCGCGAAACCCCTCTCAGGCGACCGGATCAAACCAGACTGGGCTGCCTGGGTTTCCTTTGTCCTGTTTTCCCGCCTCGGGCTGCAATGCAGACAGGCAGGTAAATATGTCTGGACAAGACCGGACATGCTCAAGCCCACTTTGTGCCCTTTGGGACTCTCCACCACAGCTTACTTGTATGGTTAAGCCCTTGAAACACCATCAGAAGGGGAGGAAAGAGATTATTATGGGATGTTGGAACACAGATAGCACTGTTCCAAAGATGATTAAACAGAAATAATAAAATCAGGTCTTCATTCTGTCTGAAAGATCTAAGCCAATGCATGTTATATATTTTTTTCAGCACACTACTAGGCAGAAACTGAGTTATAAACTTTTCGGTTCTGATTCTGAGCTACTGACATGTTAGTTACTGTAATGTTATAAGAGAAGAATTCTACAAGCTAGGTTTCACCTGAAAAGTTTAAATTACATGGTTGAATTATAAGTATTTCAGAATGTGACTTAGTATCTAATTATCTTAGGAATCAAGTAAAACGTTTGCTTTCTGTGATGGTTTGGGTGTTCCCTGCCCCCCCACACTTTAGAAATCACCCAGACTAGCCTCAGTTGGCTCTGGGAATATGAATGAAGCTAGCTATTTACAGCTAGCACAATATACAAGCATCTATTTACAGTATATACAGTTATATACAGAAATATACAAGGTAAAAGGTAATACAGAAACACAACTCCCAGAAACCTGAGTCCCCAGGAGGGGCTCTCAACCACCCCTGCACCTTCCCCCTGCCCCTCTCAACCTTACCCCAGTCCTAAGGAAGAATAGAGGTTCGGCCAAGAGGTTAAGAAGCAAAGGTGAGTGGAGGGTGTGTTAGAGAGATGCAGCTCAGCCAGCAGCCCAAAGGAGAGTGAGAGAAAATGGTGAGAGTGTTATCTAATGTTTTCATTTCTTCTTCCCAAACTCCTCATCAAGACTTCTGAGGGAAGTAGACATCACCATTGTTTTTCTTTCAGAGCCTGTGATCTAGTTCTTCTCACCAAGACATTCTAGCTTGCTTCAAACTAGCACACTTTCAAAATTAATTTAGAAAATGCCAAGACTTCTCTAAGTTAATTTTCTTTTTTTCAGAAACACTGGCCCTTGTAATGGGTCACCTGAAATATCTGAGTATTTTGTATTATGCAGAATTGTGCTTTTTCATTTGATTAGCCATGCTACTTCCATACCTTTACTGAAACACTGTTTTTCATTTGGGATCTGCAATAATTGTTAGCTGTCTAGCTAAGCTTTCACTTATTTCATGAGTATTTGTTCTTGATATTCTAGAAGAGGAAGAATTTGGTGAATTCGGTCAGCGAGTCTTTATTGGTACGCAATGACTAAAAAGATAAGTAAGATGTTTGGGGCTTGAGTGCTTGTCTAAGGTTAAATAAAATGGTTTGTTCTTAAAGCCTCATTGAATTGAGTTCTGCATCTCTGTTTTCCATATTCCCATACTTCAAGAAGTCACTTTCCTCCTTCTAATGCTTGTTTTCTTCATGAAATTTCTCTTCCTGCTGGGTTTCTACTGAGGCTTGGCCACTACTAGTTTAACTTGACCAGCTGTTAAGATTTCCTTTACTGTACAATTAATTTTGCTGGAGTGTAATGTTGTTTGTTATCTATTCTGAATAATTATGAGAGCTTCCATCACAAAAGTAGACCTAAACATCAGGTTTTCAGAGTTGGATGGTAAGGAGGAGCAACAAACGGGTACCTATTACTAAACCATAGTGACTTTTAAAATATTTGGATTCATTCCAGAGGCTAGAGCACATGTTCTGGATTTGTTTCAGAAGAGTGAACCAATTTAAAAACAGTTCACCGATTCTCTAGTGATGCTTTATATGGACAGAAACTTCTCCTTTGGCTTGTTTTGGGGATCTTGGAGGAGAGAGCTTTTTAATTCCATACTGTCAGATGACTTTCACTGAGATTTAACTTCCTCTTTAGCTGCCTTTTAATGCTCAGAGTTTCTACCAGCCTGACATACCAAGTGCAGCACTGAAATTAAGCTAATTTCAACTTGCAAAAAGCTCAAAGCCCCAGCATGTTGTGTGATTTAGATGCACTAGACTGCAAAAGTAGCTGCCTGTGGTGTATTTTCCAATACTGTCTTTGCCCCTTACAGCTGGTTTCCGTAGAAGTATGCGCCTGTGTCGCAGGAAATCCAGGACCAACCAGCAGTCATGTTACTCCCAGTGCCCCAGCAGCTGTTACAGCACTCTTGCAGCTCCGTATGAAGAGGTGGTTAGGTACCAGCGGCACCCAACAGACCGGAACAGACTCATTATACTAGTGGGTAAGAGGTTAATCACTTTCTCATGTGAATTCCACAACCTGTAACAGAGGGAAGGGGAAGCAGTCATAGTCTGATTCACTGAGGTTTCCAGCTGCTGACTGCAGTGGTTGTGGACTCTGCAGGTAGCTCTCAAAGTGCTATTTCAAGAATGGTTTGTCTGAAATGTAACTTTATTGTCAGTTTAAAAAGTTTATCTATGCATCATCTTCTTTGCTTAAGATAGTGAATATTTTTTAATGAAGTCCTTAGAGGAAGCCAGTGCTGGTTGATAATGGGGTTTATTAGGGAAATAGTTCCAGCTATTCAGTTTCCAGTTCTATTCAGTTTGGGCCAGCACAGAAAATGAGAACACATTTGTAACTTACTAGAACCCATCTTTAGGTGAAGACGTTCCTATAACCAGAGTTAGATGCATGGATATGGCAAGGGTAAGAAGAATGTTTAAACTCCAGACTAGAAAGTTAAAAAGATGGCCTTTGATAATGCTTGCTGTAGGTATTAAGTGGGCTGCAGGCTTTCAAGTAGTCTTTAGTGACAGTGACTGAAGAAGTTATTGTTCTGTTGTGGTCCATTATCCTGGTAAAGGCAAATCCATTATCTTTTCTACGTCTGGAAGTATTTGATGATTTTTTATTTTTTAAGTGGTTTTACTGGGTTGCCTCCTGGGTATGACTGTACTGCTGGGAAGTGCTTTGCATTCTGAATCAATCAAGATGCTTTAGTTGCTTCTGGTACCTTTTTGGGGAACTTAATTACAGTTGATTGGCATATGTGCAGTGTGTTGGAAAATGGGGGGTGTGCATGCAAAACCTGCCTGTCAGTAATATCAGTAGCTTTTCCAACTTTGCAGGACCTTCAGGTGTTGGTGTGAATGAACTAAGGCGAAGGCTTATTGCAAGTAACCCACGAGAGTTTCAAAGTGCCATACCTCGTATGTAATGTTGTTCTTCCCCCTGCTACCTCCTTCAAACGTGTCTCCTTTTGCCTTTACATATTCATATGTTCTTTCCTGTATGACTCTTTTTTCAGCTGTACTGTAAGCCAAAGTAATTTTGGTTTTATAAGGATTAGTTTAAAATAGGATGTTTCTCCTTATTTTGGTATATCAACCAAAGATATTTTCAATTTAACCTCCTGAAACCCTGGAAGCTTTATGTAGCAGTAGGTGATCAGCATGATTGTTTATAATCATAATGTTTGTTTTTTTCTAGATTTCAAAAATAAGAAAATTACTTGGGGATAGGAACTTAGTTCATAGTGGTGTAAGTGATCAGATAGGAGAATGAAGGCAACAAAAGCTGGTGCTAAATAGGCTTTGCAGCTTTCCTTACTAGCCTTCTAGTCTCAAATGAGACTCACAGCTCAGTTTGATGAAATAACTGATATTGTTTTTACCTGTGCTTTTGCTCTGGAATAACAAATTGCAACAGCTAATTTTATTGCTTATAAAAATACAGATTTACAATTCCTCATGGAAGTTGCCACATTTTCATCTACAACATAACATGAATTTATATGCAGTTGATTTTTGTTTTTAATTTGTGTGTGTGCTTGTGTATATCACCTTTCAGACACCACTCGTGTTCAGAAGAGCTATGAAATCAATGGTCGTGAATATCACTATGTATCAAAGGAAACTTTTGAAAACATGGTGTATAGCCACAGGTAAGGAAGAGAGACAATTTACACTTTTGTTATTTAAAATACAACATGATCCAAGACAAGGTGGTTCTGTACTTAGGTCCTGAGTCTGGGCTTCTCTACTTACACTTTTTATGTATGTTTGGTGCAAATTTGGGCCCACTACTTCAAAAACTCTTTGTGCAGCTACAAATAAACTTCTCTACAATTAATCTCAGAATCCTAGAAGAAAGTGAGATCTCCAGTCTTGAGCTCATTTGATGTGCATGTAAGTTATGAGTTTAACTCTTGTATAAACTAGACTGTTTTCTTGTGCAGTGAGTCAGACCTGTTCCTGATCTACAACTCCACTGCAGAATCTCTGCAGTGATGATATCTCCACATAATCAGCTGACCTGTAAAGGCTAAACTTTCAAAAGTTTCTGCTCTTTCCTGTGCATCCATAATCCCTCTAAGAAAGACAAACTCAGCACCAGAAACTACAGTCCTTGAGCTGTGCTAAGTGCTTTGAGATCTTCTGATTTATGCAGTTATTTGTACTATATAAATGACAAACATTTTCTCATTAGAGTCACGAAACCTAGGCACATAATTTGTAAAATTTTTTTGTGTAACATGCACGCCTTGAAGGTGTATTGGTTCTAGTTTAAGCTTCCCAGAGCCCAAAGCCTAACAGAACGATACAATAATAGGATGCCTTCCCTTCTCCCTGCTTTTGGAAAGAAAGGAATTAGATGTAGAGAGTGAAAAGGGGTAAAACACCCAAAGAACAGTCTTGCTTCTATTTGGAAGTTAAAAGAAAAACTAAATAAAAGGTATTTAAGTTAAGGGGAGTTACAAAAAGATACAGGGAAGGGAAACAAGATATAAAATATAACCAGATTGGCAATAGATGGAGGTAGATTCAGGAGGTGGTTGTCCCACTACATGGTAGGATGGCCATGTGGCAAAGCAGGAGCAGCAGGAAGCAGGATGCTGCTGGCAGGCAGGGCAGAGATAGAAATACAGGAAGTTCCTCTGTTTTTATAGGGGATCTAGACAGGAAGTGGGAGCGGGCTAACCATTGCACCTGGGGTCAGGTTTAGACCACCCCCAGGAGGGGTAACCCTTTACAGAAGGTGTCAAACAGTTGGGGTTAATTTCTGTGCCCAGTGGAGTGGGCAAGAGCAGAGGTTCATCAGTGCTCACTAAGCTTTATGATTGTTCAGTCTTGATCAGTGGAGTACATTTGAACACTTCACCCTTAAATAGAATCTTTTTGAGACTCGGGTGCTCTTTCCTTTTCCATCTTCCTCACTGCTGCTGCAGAATGCTGGAGTATGGGGAGTACAAAGGATACCTGTATGGTACCAGTATTGATTCGGTGCGAATGGTCCTCGATGAGGGGAAGATCTGTGTAATCGATTTAGAACCACAGGTGAGTTGTAAAGGGGCAGGTAATCTAGAGTTTGTATATTCTGCATACATTCTTGAGCAATTGCAAAGTGTTAGTTGTTTTGGTTTGGTTTTAACTTTAGCTCATGGTGCTTACTAATAATAGACTCTTCTCTGCATGGGTATGGTGGGGGATGCTACAGTGACAAGCACAGATCAGTATAGTTAATTTGTTTTCTAGTCAGCAGCTGCATTATCAAGAAGGGCATGAAGTAACAATACATAGCTGCTATTCAGTAACTGCTGTGAGGTGAAATAGGAGAATTACTGCTGCATACTTGTATTTTAAATCTGACAGCTTGGCCAACTTCACATACTGAACTTTTATTTTCCTTTTTTTTTTTTTTTTTTGGTATTTCCTTCCACTGCTCTGCAGTACTTTAAAAATGCTACACAACATAAACGTTGCACAAAATGAAGATTTCTGAAAGCAGAATATGTTCTTCCAGTATGGAGCAATAAAGGTGTACTTTTTCCAAAAGAAGCTCCCCAGCAGTTAAAACACAGATTTCAGATATATCTTTAATTTTGATTGAAGAGATCTGTTAATGAGAATGTCCTGTCACTCACTGGAGTTGAAAGCATCTCCTAATAAGCAGAATTAAGGAATTGGTGTGCTACAGCTGCTTAACAATGTCTGGTCCAGGGATTATTAGTGAGGTCATTTTGAAGTAGGTGTTTCTAAAAAAGATACCTGCTGGGTCTGGAGGTAACAGCATGCTGTAAACAACTGGGTTTTTATGGGAGTAAGACTGGGTTGAAACACTTCTCATTTACACTTAATTTGCAGGGTATACAAGTAGCCCGGACTCATGAATTAAAGCCCTACATTATATTCATCAAGCCATCTAGCATAAGCTGCATGAGACAGACTCGTAAAAATGCCAGGATCATTACAGATTATTATGTGAACATGAAATTCAAGGTAAGCTCTTGGAACAAAAGAGGTTGAAGAGACATCTGGGATCCCGTGTTTAGAACATAGTGCATTCTACCATGTTACTACATTAACTCTTTAAAAAACCTTATTGTGTCTTCAGCATCAAATCTAAATTAATTCTATTTCTGTTTGGTTTGTTGGTATTTTTTCACCCTTCTAGATGCACTTTGAAGCTGAAGTGTTGTAATTTGTAGCTCGGGGATTCTGAGGCATTTTCCTTCAAAATGTCTTTGAATGAGAGGCTATTTTGTATATTTTGAAACAACTGCCTCCTGACAAATGTGAATCACAGGATCACAGGATGCTAGGGGTTGGAAGAGATCTCCATGGATCATCAGGTCCAACCCCCCTGCCAGTGCAGGACCACAGAATCTAGCACAGGTCACACAGGGACCCACAGGTCTTCAAAGTCTCCAGAGAAGGAGACTCCACAGCCTCTCTAGGGAGTCTGTTCCAGTGCTCTGTGACCCTTACTGTATAGAAGTTCTTCCTCATGTTGAGGTGGAACTTCCTATGCTGTAGTTTATACCCACTACCCATTGTACTATCACAGGGCACAACTGAGAAGAGTTTATTGCCTCCCTCTTGACACCCAGCCCTCATGTATTTATAAACATTGATTAGATCCCCTCTAAGTCTTCTCTTCACCAGACCAAAAAGCCCCAGGTCCCCTTCCTAATAATGTATTGTTATTTCACATATGCTTAATGACGGTATCAATATAAATGCTATAATAATTTCTGTGGATAAAACACAAATCCTCCTTGTAGGAATTGCATATATTGCATTTACATTTTCTAGTGCATTGTCAATTTTTTCTCCATGCGAAATATAATCAAGTTTAGCATTTAAAAATTTTTGAGACCTCAGTCCATAACTCTATAAAGAAATGTGTCATAATTCAGAAAGGAACTTAAACACTAGGGAAATAAACTAATATGTGGAATGAGAGCAGTACCTTCCAGTCACTAACGTCCTCTGCCAGCATTCATCAGTAGAGTAATTTTTTTGCGGCAAATGGAGCATACTGAGAGACAGGGTAAATCCTTGGGAAGGAAAAGGCAGTCAGCTCTGGTTTAGAGACTTGGAACTGACTATAGCATGCATGCTTTACTGTAACAAACTGTAAAATAACAACACTGGCACTATCTGTCCCTTTGTTTACAGGACCAAGGTGTTCTGCATATGCCATGCATATGTCTGAAAACCACACTGAAGCTTTATCAGCTTACTCTGTGTCTTTCAGGAAGAAGACTTACAGGAGATGGAAGATTCGGCTAAGAAAATGGAAGCTCAGTTTGGTCAGTTCTTTGATCAAGTGATTGTGAATGACAATCTACAAGAAGCATCTGCACAGCTGCTGTCTGCAGTCCATCGTGCACAGGACGAGCCCCAGTGGGTGCCCGCAGTATGGATATGCTCAGACACTCAGCCATAATTCTGAGCAGCAGACAGCTTCAGAAAGATTATAGCTTATGTTTTCAAGAATAATCCTAATGTCAGGATTGCAAGAATTTATCTTTGTATGTGAGGGATTTGGAAGAGGATTAGGAATGAAGCTGCTGCAACAGATACAATCATACTATGTTCAGCTTTTTATGTTGAAGTTGCATCCACTTTTTTTTGTACAAATGTAATTGTGTGTGTCCAACTACAAGAATAAAGAAAAATCTATTTTTTTGCATGTATCTCTCTAATTTACACAGTATGGAAAAGTCCTTCCCTTTTTCTTAATGGTCATTCTGATGATATGATAGCTGGACATTCTGGAAGCCTTACTGACAAATGATATGTTGCTTGTGAGCAAAGAGTGTTATGAAGCTATTGCTTTGCTGCTTCTTCTTTTAAGACAGAAGCAGAGTGCTGGTGTCACAATAGAAATTACTGTAGAAACCATAGTTATGTTCAAAATACAACTCGAGTGAAAACTGAGAGAAAATGGACTTACCAAAGAGGGAAATAGAAGCCAGTTTTCATATCCATTTGCTCTGTAGTAGTGTGCTCTTCTCATTAAATAGTGCAGTGCTTGTGGCAAACAAAGTTTTTCACTCTTTTTGTCTTTCACTGCAGCTGCCTTGACCTTGAGAAATGCAGACAATTATTCTATTGGCCTTCTTTGCCTTGCAGGAAAATCAACAAAGGCAATTAAACATTCTAGAAAGAGATTATTCAAAATCTTATATTGCAGCTGCTACACTGTCTGCTTGTTCTAGTTGGGTCTAGTATTCTTTATTCATAAGTAAAACTGTAGAAAAGGGGAGTTTCAATTCGTCATTGGTGTGTGGGCTAAGTGCAAGCACGACTGGTGCCAGCGCTGTGCTGCTTTCTTACGACCAGCTCCCCTCTTCTACTGCCTGGTCCAGCATTTGTCCCGTTTCTGCCTGTTTTTATCTGTTTGCTTACACACAGATCTGCTTTCATTACTAGAAAGATGTTTCCAGTATAGTTATGTTTGGTTTGCATCTATTTGTGCCGGAGCAGAACTTTTCTCACATCTATTTTCTACATTCCGGTAATTTGATGCTTTTGCAAATCGCGCTCGTGGCTCCAGGGTAAGGACTAGAAACCTTGTTTTCCCACTAACGTGCAATTAATTTAGCTCGCCTATTGTCCACACCGCGGCGAACTCAAGCAAGAAGCTGACCCTCTTCGCCACTGGGGGGACCGCAGCCTCCGCCTGCCTCGATCCAGCAGCTCCGGCGCGGAGCGGAAGCGAGCTCCGACCCCTCCTCTCGGTGCCGGGGAATCCGGCAGCGGCGGCCGGCGCGGCATGGCGGCCCGGCGGGCAGGCCCCGGCGGGGTGAGGGCGCAGCGGGACCGGGGTGTACGTGGCGCGGTTCTGCAGGCCGACCTCGGGCGGGGAGCGGGCGACAAATCGCTGGTTACCAAGGCAGCGCCGGCCCCGCGGGCCTGCAGCCTGGTGCAGCAGGTTGTAAGCACCGGCCGGAGCTTTGTACGTTTTGAGCACTGAGGCTGACGAGTTGTACCGAGGCTGTCAGCAGCAGCATCTGCGGCTGGGGAAACTGAGCTGAAGCACAACGCGGAAGCAGGGCGCTTTGAGAGCGTGGCTCCTACATCTCGACTCCCGTGGCGGCCGCCCTCCCGGTGCCCGCGGGAGGTGGGGTGTAGGCGGCCTCAGAGCAGCACGGCTTTGCTCATCTATTACTAGGGAGGCAAGCATCTTAATATTTCCGTCCATATATAGCTATCCCGGTAAAGAAAAATATGCAAAGCTTTAAATCTCTGAAGTGTTTGTCAACAGTTGTAACTGCTCCCACGGTACCACCTGTCAGATCGGGTGGTGGCAGTACAGCTCACTACATGTGGGCAGTAAATATATTTGCTCACAGCTATTTCATAATAGCCACGTGTGTGAGCTGGGACATTTCTGCTCTGCATTCCTGAATGGACACATAGGGAGTTGGGTACTCTAGGTTTTTGCCCCCCTCAGACTTCCCGGTTGTGTGCCACTGCCCTGTGCTCAAGGGCGGAAACGGGTTTACTGAGGCCGTAGCTACAGGGTTTGTGGGAGTCCCTTGGCTTTAAGGGCACTGTCGCTATATTAGCACTCAGCAGCTCTTCTGTCAGTAGCAAATATGTCCCTGAAAACCAAGCTGTGCTCGAACTCGCTCTGGAGCTTGGAGTGAGTTCCTTCAGACTCGGCAAAACTCTAGAGTAAAGTTGGTATTTGTTTGGGACAGGTGGGACAGACCTACTTGCATGTGATTTCCTTTGTTGCAAAGAGTCAACTACACAAAAGTTACTTCACTTTTCAGTTGTTTTGTAGAAGATAACAGTGGTACTACAAAACAGATGCACTGCTGTACAGGCAGTCAATGCTGTATAAAATGAGGGATTTGGTTTTCGTTTTAAAAAATACTAACTATACCAAACTTTTAGCAATTACTGCCACAAGAATGTAGGAAATAGTACAAGTTATGAGCTCTGGCCTGGATCAGTACTTTTTTCTCCCTCACGGAGCATGTGTATAGCGTAACCAGCCCTGACCAGTTCGCTGGATGCCACTCTGGCTGGGCTGTGTTCTACCTAAGTGAATAGCACTTGCTGTCTGCCAGCATGGCCAAAATCCAAGTGAGAGGTTTGAGGCTTAATCCTGAAAACCATTCTTTGTACAAAGTGTCTCATTTGTTTTAAATAAATTAACCTAAGTCAAATTCGTTAGCTGCAACTTCTATCAGCATGTGGAGTTTTGGGGTTTTCAGTGCATGGAAACAAACTAACTGTTTCAAATGTGAGTAGTAGTGGGCCCTAACCTTGGGGCAGGAAGGTTCACATCCAGTTAATCCTAGCTGCTAGAAGCTTATTTTTAGTTCAGAATTAGCTGAGGGTTAAGCATGAGCAGCGTGAGGGAGTACAGAGTGGTTCACAGTGCCTCTTTCAGGGAACTGCTTCAAATGATATGGGAAAAAAACAAGTGGTAAGTTTGTGGATTCATTGACTTTTGCCAGTCTTACGGCCTTTCTTATTTCTAGTATCAACTGAATTTTCGGACTGTAAGGAATTGTTATTTGTGTATAGTCTTTCAATATAATTGTATAATACAAAATCTGAATGTAAAGTGCCTTCCTTTTTCTAGATAAGAGAAAGTACAACAGCTCAATTTCAGTTTGTTAATAGGAGATAATTGTTTTTACATCTTGTGTTTGACCTGCTGGTAAATATTTGAAAAAGTATATGAATAGTAATTATACTATGCCATTTAAAAGTATTTTGCATAAATAAGCTTATTTCCCTGAACATTTTTCTGAATGTACATCTTAATTAATAGAAAATACTCAGCTTACACTCTATTCTGTGCAAGAACAGTGAATGCATGACTTATTGCAGTATTTTGATTTTTAAACAGAATGTCAAATCAACTTTCCAATGAAAGCAGCACCTTACATGAAAAATGAAATGCAGGTTATGCCTCGTATGGCTGTTGGGTACATGTTCCTAATGAGTCCTGTCAGAACTATAGTAAAATCATATTAGTCCTGCATCTTTTACATATTACTTTCATATAACACCTCCATCAGGAGTTCCTAGCTATTTAAAAGGCATACAAGCAAAACACAATGTATTCTGACCATCCCTAGAAACACATGTTTTCTGAGAGGTGGTTTTACAGTGACAGAAGTTGACTTTTTGTCTCTTGTTTTTTAGTGCCCACCTCGTGCCCTTCCTCCAGTGCCAAGGTAAAAATCAGTTCATTACATGGAATCGATCATGGTTCTGTACTGCAGTGTTGTTACAAATAACAAAATGAAGATAAATAAGTTGAATAAATATATAAGTAGTCATGGGCTTCAAATGCAATTGCATTTCTTGCTAGTTTGCATCCCAGAACTCCTTATAAAGAATACAAAGCAGTTTAAAGTTCTACAGAGCCCCATAAATTTTACTATGTTACCTCAATTTTAATACCCTGAGAGAAACCCTTTAAAAACTCTCATATAGCTACTTTAGTTTTATTAACATTTACTTTAGATTGGTGTCCTTATTTCCAATCTCTTCTTCCTTTGTTTGTTTTGTTTCACGTTCTTCAGATTATTTGACTCAAAGCCTTCAGAGCAGGAATTTCTGAAATTAGGCTAGATATTCTTGAATACAGATATAGCTATCTACTAGTCTGATATAGTATGGAGAAAAATATAGGGTTTTTTTCTGGTGCAGAAGGAAAGACAATTATAGTTTTTATGACAACGTACTTCAGAATTCCTTCAAAGTACATCTAAAAGCAAATGTGACGTTCACAACTGACAATATGTAAGGACAGTGCCCTTTCAGTAATGTAGGTGCTCAAATGTTTCATAACTTTTGTCAGTTTGTTACATATAAGGCAGTAAGACAAGTTTTAATTAGCCAGGTGATTAAAGCTTTTAATCTGATCCACAGCTAGGCAATCAAGAAACTCTGCATAGTCACGAACAAAGTGTTAGTCTTGGGGATTGCTTCCCTCCCTGATGCAGACAACTGTTCATAAGGAGAACTAGGAGTAGGGATAAGAAAATGAATCATAAAAACTGCAGTGTGAATGTCACTGTTGTGATCTGTAATTAATTTAAAATTAACTTTTTTTTCATGTTTTTTATCATCTGCTCTTCAACATCTTTTCTCCTTAAATGTGAAGTGGAAACCAAGGTGAGTTATTCTGGCATTCCTGAGAATCATAGACACTGGTAGCTCCTTTTGGCACCACTTCATCCTCTCTTTAAAGATAGAGCCTTGTAGTTTTCCTAAATGTAGGCTGGTTATTTGAACTGCATGGATACCTGTGCTGCCATTGCTATAACTGTTGTTTTGCTTTGTTCTCTTTGCTATTTCTGAATTAAGGTAATGAAATGTTGTCACTCTGCTCTAAACAAGAAGTTTATTCTTCAGAACATTAGTCAGAATGCTTTGGTTTTTTGCTTAATACAAGTGTGTATATATATTTGGCCTCTCTTGCACTTAACAACAGATTTCCTATCCTGTTTTCTTGCCATCTTCCTGCTTATGTGAATTGTCAAGTTGACAGTAGAAGGTGAAGGATGTCTTCACTTCTAAATGGAAATCCCTTTCTTAACTAGCAATAGAATATATCTGTTAAAATTTTAAAAAGTAGAAGTTTCTCCATACCATGCACCTATACTTCTGTTTTATATTCTACAGATGAAATTCCACTCAGTCGTCCCAAAAAAAGGAAACCCAAAGGAAAGACTCCATTAGGTAAGGTCCTGCCAAAACTGAAAACTGTTTATAATCCTGAGTGAAAGCTGTGCTGTAGCCGAGCTCCTGACAGATATATGTATTCTATTTTCCAGTAGTGTTGTATTGAATGATTTGCAGTCTTTTTCCCCAAAGTGATGTCATTTTATAACAAGTCTGTAGTGCTACCTGAAATCACTCATTCATGTGTTTTTTTCTCTAGGTTCATTCTCAATACTATTAATACAACATGACATGATACTGAACTGAAGGAGTTCCTTTATTCCTACTTTTTTAAAGTTTCTAGCATTTTTTGATACTTCATTGAACAGTAATTTCCAGCTGTAAGATGCTTGTTACATTGAATGTGTTAAGTGCTTGAATTTTTGAATGAACAAAGACAAAAACTTATTTAACAAATCTATTTTTTGCATATAGAAAGGAAAAATACAGAGATGTAGTTCTTTCCTATGGTAGATTTCATTCAATCAGTTTTCTGTGGTATGCCCAAATGGGAATTGTGCTACTTCTTGGATATTTAAATTTCCTTCTGGGCATCAAACTGCCAGGTGGAAAGGAGAGGTCTCAACTATCATCTTTGTATATTCTTACTTAAAATGTGTGTTTCCCAATTCTTACACTTTATAACCAATACATTTTCATCTCAGCTGTAAGGTGGGAAAATACAGACATTCTGCACAATGCTGCAAAAGGTGATTTTCTATTGCCTGTTTCTCAGCAGCTCTAAATTAAGGTTACTGGATCTTTTTCTCTGTTTTTTAGATGGCATTGTCCAAGCAGCAGTTCGTAGGCAGTCTGAAAGCAGTGAGCCTCTAACTCCTGAACCTCCTGATGTCCCTCAGAGGAAACGCAAGAAGAAGAAAGTACCTACTGGTATGTGGAATAATTGTAGATTGGAAAAAGCACTGATTGGTAACACAGAAATCATGGTAACACAGAAATACAGTTGGCCAACTTGTATTTTGTCTTAAGACATTTCAAATGCTTTTTACTTAAAACAGCTGAAAGTAATCACAGAGTGAGACTACTGGTAATCGGGTAGTTTAAAGTTTCAGTTTCTGATTGCTGATTTCATAAGGTACAAACATTCATGTAGATAATGGCAATACAAGAATAGAGCCTTTTATCTCACTCAGAGCTCAAAGACCACTGGGTTCTGCCACTCTGTATAACTATTCATCTATGTAAGTGAATATATTTATATTTTTATGAAAGCTGTGAAACTTCCATGTGGTTTATTTTAAATCTTCAGATTCTGAGACCTCTTTTACCCAGCCAAATGTTGCATCCTTATTTCAGAATGGAAATGGCATGGATGTCCCTGAAACTGAAGAAACAGTGGTCCGCAAACAGAGAAAAAGAACAAAGTGAGACAAAACTCATAATTCAGAATAACTGTGAATGTGGCTGAGTGGTATTTTACATTGTCACATTACAAAAATGTAAAATCTTGAAGTCCACAAAACCATTCAGCCTGTACAATAAATACTATGTGTGCAGTTCCTACCATACTCGTTTGTTTTATGCACAGCTGGGATGCATTACAATTGTGAGTCTACTATTTCAGTCACAACCATTAAACAATTAAACATTTTAACTGCTTTCTTTCATTCTTAACTATTTTTTCTTAGATTTATGAGAAACAACATTTTGTTCTCATCCTTTTTATTTGGCTTTCTCCCAGAACTATGCCTTTAAAGCATTTTAGTTGCCTTTCTACCAAAAGCATCCACTTTCTGGCCTTGTGTTTAGTTTGATTTGTTGTTTTTTTCCCAGATAGTTTTGTCTCTTGATACATATTTCTCCCCATATTACTGAAACAGGAAAAAATTTGAACAGGGAGAAAAAAATAAAAATCAAGGGCTAGTTTTATGGATTTAATTAACTAACTCCATAAGAACTGTAATACTTGAAATTATAATTGGGGGATTATATTATACATGTCAGGAGCCTGTTTGGTTCTTATTGGTCAAGATAGACATATAAATGTTCATAGGAATCTTGGAATCATTAAGGTCAGAAAAGACCTCTCAGATCATCAAGTCCACCCAACATCTCCATGACACCTGGACCATGTCCCAAAGTGCTACATGGTCAACTCACAGTATCTCTAATTCCCCTCCTGAACCTGCACAGATGAGAAGAAACCTATAAGAATAGCCTTCAGATTTTCCATCTTACTTCCTATTCTTTCTGTGGCTCATTATATGTTCTATGCTGACAGGAAGTCTCGTCCAGCTGAAACACACTCTTCAAATGAGCTAGAAGTGGAGGAGGAAGACATCCTTGAGGATGAGCACAGAAAGAGCCTAGATCAGCAGCCTGTGTTTGCTGCTCCCACTGGAATTAGCCAGCCTGTCAGCAAAGTGTTTGTTGAAAAAAATCGTGAGTACATCTTGTGATTTATCTCACAATTAAATGAAACATTATTGTATTTAAAATAAAAATATTGCAATATTGAGAAGGGTTTTTTTAAAAAGTTTTCTAGAACAAAAAATACTTGGAAAAAAAATTATAGTTTTCAACAGTGAATGTTAGTGTTGCTGTGCTGGCATGTTTCATTGAATGTTTGAATTCTGTGACATGGATGAAAAAAGCTGTTTCTTAGTACCCAGCTGAGCTTATTTGACCTGATAGTGTCACAGGTGTCACAGTACCCTGACAAGAAGCTAACATTCAGTATATTGCAAAAGTCTTTCAAGTGTAAATTATTTTGGGTTGTTTCATTTTTTTAAAAATTTTTTGGTAATTACCCAAAGTGTTTTGCACATTCTTAAATCCATAGCCTGACCCACCAGGATGCACTGCACTGAGAAGAAGCATCCTGGCATGAATGTAAGCTGGCAAAGGGTAGGAAGTAGGGAGAGGAATGGAACTTCTGACATTCATAGCTTTTTAACATTGTAAGTATTAATGCAGAAATGCTGATGGAAGGTAACAGTATTCTCTAAAGTTAACATCCTTATCCTTTCAGGGCGTTTTCAGGCAGCTGACCGTGCAGAATTGATTAAAACCACTGAAAATATCAATGTACTTATGGATGTGAAGGCTTCATGGACAACCAGAGATGTTGCACTCTCAGTGCACCGAAGTTTCAGGTGAAAGATAAATGTTTCGGTGTAAATAAGCAGATAAGAAGGTTTTGTGGTGTGGGTTTTTTTCACTTCTCCCTGGAAGTTAGCACTTTTGCTAATAAATGGTGGTTTGGGATGCAGCAGATCTCTAGCTTTTGGTATGTGTTGTCAAGAATATCTATTTATAGTCTAGATATCACATACAAAATGCAACTTGCAAAGCAGAAGTTATATTGCAAAGATTCAGACAAAATCTAAATATCCAGAAATTGATCTGGTAACAAAAATATTAGAGATCTACAGAAAAAATGTGTGTTATAAAACAAGATTTGCCCATGAGCTATAGGACCAGAACAAAACATAAGCTGAGTTCAGATAATTCTATATGAAACTGGTAAAAAAGGAGGAGTAGTGAAACTGGACTGGGACATAAGCTTGTACCAACAGAAAAAAACCCTTACTTTTTTCTTATGTGATTGTGATGTGATAGAGAATGGGAAGATGCCAGCCATTTTCTTGTCTGTTGTATTTTTATCTGGAAGCCTGCACTTCCTTCTCAGCTTTTTCTTAGCAAGGAGGATAAAATAACTGACTCGAGGACACGTTTAAAGAGTTTTGTAAGGGGTGGTGCTCTTGGGAACCTACAGGAAGCAAGTGAAATTATTTGATTTCTGCAGCAGTAATGAAGTCGTGATAGGATCATTTTAAGTCCTCAGTCTGTCAAGGGAGGAGTCAGAGGTCCTGTTGCTTAAAAGTTGTAAAACTAGATCAGAAAAAAACACTTAAATTTATGAAAGGCTAGAGCAGCAAGGCTGAACAGATGGATTCATATGCCATTTCTGTCTGTCACAAATTCAAGATGTGAAACTTTGTCTAATGATTTTTTTCCTCTATTCAGGGTGATAGGACTCTTTACCCATGGCTTCCTTGCTGGATATGCTGTATGGAATGTTATTGTTATCTACATTTTGGCAGGAAGTCAACTTTCCACTGTTTCTAACCTGCTTGAGCAGTATAAGACACTGGCATACCCGGCTCAGTGTTTGTTCTATTTGTTGCTCTCTATCAGTACAGTATCAGCCTTTGACAGGTAAAATATGTTTGAATTTCAAAGATATATGTAATTTGTGTGCAGTGTGTTCCATTCTTGTTACTATGACACATTTTAATACGCTCTTGATCATTTAATGTGATACACTTCATGATTTTACACATGGCTGACTCTACAGATAAAAGATGTACTTGGGCATTCAGACCTTTATTATTAATTTCTGTCCATTACCTGTATATTTACTTCAATGTGCTGGCGCTGTTTGTGTTGTCATGAGGTGAACTAGATGGAAGAACTGATTTTTTTTTTTACCTTGTAAGGGAAAGGAGTGAAAAACAACTAAAGTTTCTGTCAGGTTACTTTTCACATGAATCTATTCCCCAGTGAGTTTTGCAGCACGGATGTGTAAAGTTTTCCTGTCTTAGCTGAGGTGTCTGCATTATGTCTTAAGAGTGGAATGAACAGAAAGAGGTCCAAAAAAGAACATAAACAGAGTAAATTTTATAGATTTTTCTCTTAGTTGCAGATAGTTTCCATGGCAGCATCATGCTGGGGGAGGAGTCAGTGCTATGGGAAAAAATGTGACTTCTTTTTCATGGGGTAGTGTCAAGGAAGAGCCTGAGTTACACTTCATTCTTCCTGTACTGATGTAAGCGATGTGAGCAGTTAGAATAGCGTAACTCAGTTGGTGGTATGGACATTGAAATTAATGGTAGGGTTTAGAAAGGGGACAGATCTCTTCACATTCTCCCTGCCAGGAGGGATTGCAGTGTGAAAGCTGCAAACCTCATGGAATATCCTCCTTAGTTTCAGGCATTTTTTAATTTGACATAATGAGGACCATTGCTATGTGTGCAGGATATAGTTGTGTGCAACAGAAGCAGAAGGTATCTTGCAAAAAGTAAAAGAACAATAGAATACTGTTAGAGGAACAATATCATTGTTTTACTGGGCTGTGTCAATGACTTGTTTTTGTTACCAGGATTGATTTGGCAAAAGCATCAATTGCACTGAGGGGCTTTCTGACCCTAGACCCAGCAGCAGTAGCCTCTTTCTGTAAGTATTTTTACTTGGATAAGAAGTTGTCTAGAAGAGACACTAAATGAAAATGTTTTACATAGAGTTTTTTAGAGACTTTTTTAGTGAAATCTTCCTCCGTGGTTATTTTCTGATTCGGAATATGTGACTTGCTCAGCAGCTGAAAATATTCTCAGAAGCTATGAACACTTTGCTACATTTTTTTAAAGCATTTGCAATAGTAGCATTAGTGGGCCTGTTAGTTTCCCACTTCTCAATATAGAAAACAAACATAGCAAAAATCAGAATCACAAGATGCCACCTTTGATGTAGCTGATCATCTGCAGAAGTGCAGAAACCAGATTTTGATGAGTCGGGGTATGTTGAAGAAGAGAGAATGAATTAAAGGATTTTATCATTGGAATCAGTGGATTGAAAGGAAAGAAAATGTAGTGATTGTTATCATGTCATCATGAAGCAGCATTTTAGGAGTTTATATCTGACACTACTAATTCCATTTCTTCCAGTGTACTTTGCTGCTCTTATCTTATCCTTAAGCCAGCAGATGACATGTGACAGAATTAACCTCTACACAGCACCTTCGGAAAATGGAAGTATCTGGTAGGAAACTTAAGAAATCACTTCTGTAAACAATAACATAGCTGACTTAGGAACCTTAGTCAAACTAGTGGATTGAAAAGTTTATACAAAATACATAAGGTATTAATGAAGAATTTCAATACTAAACCTGCCTCTGTCTAACAGAAAAAGGACAAATCAAAGACCATGTTGATCACAAATACATTATACCTCAAACAAGAGCCTGCTGCAATGATGCTGAAAACGTAACCGGGCAGAAATCTTCAGAATCTCTTTGGCTAGAGGAAATGGGACCTTGCTGAGGTCACCATTTTGTGTTTAAGGGCAGGACATTCCGTAGCCTGTCAGCACTGGTGTTGAAGGAAACAGTCTAATCCATCCAAGATGTGAACATCACAATGTTATGAAAAAGTATGTCTGACACAGGATCCAAGGGCTTAGCAGACACAGATGGCATTAAATACAAAGCATTGTTTTATGCTAGGAAATTCCATACTAAACTTACTTTCTGAAGTGTGAATACTTGATGGACTTAAAACTCTAGTTGCATGAGTTTTTAAAATAGACCAGAAGAAGTACAACAAAAGCATTTACATGAAAATTTGCTGGGGTTTGGCTTATTAAAGTTCTATATCATCCACTCCACAGCATCTATACATAAATCCTTGCACTGGCTTCCAGACAGACTTTACTTGAGTTGCTGTTCACTTGCCTTGCTGCCCCATGAAGAAGTACTTAAAATATAGGACTAACAACATTGTGCAGTGTCCTTCACCACAATAAAATCTGACTCTGCATTTTGATTTTTGTTTTCTGTCTCGGCTAAGAGAAGGAATTTGCTGTTGAAATCTACAAATGGACATTCTGTATGAGGTATTAGGGTTTCCTAGCTGAGTCTTTGGTAATCATGCTCTTTACCAGGCTTCTGTAACATCAGGATGGTACAGGTAGTTCTGTGTTCACAGTTACCTTAGCCAAGCTTTTCGTTAAGATACTCTACTGAAATTATTAATGTAACCTGTATGTACTAGCAATCCCCTGACTGACAAGTTGATGTGCTTTTTCCAGGACGGCAGGTACAGAGGAAGAAATTGTTAAGCCATGGGTTGTGGTGAATCTGGTAGTGTCTGTTCTAGTTGGGACGAGTTGGATCTTCTTGTCTTACCGACCAGAGCTAGACCACAGTGAAGGTAAGAAATGTTAATAGGCAAAATGTTGTTTGTCCAGGCTTTTATCTGCTGTGCTCTGTATTTGGTGTTACAGATTAGTGCTGAGAACAAAGCAAGAATCACCTGAAAAGTTACCAAGTGCTTCTTAGGATGTGTGTGTCTATTTGGTTTTATAAAGAAAAAATCCACTAATTTAAAAGAGAAAGAAAAGCCTTGTTTGTCCTGGCTGAAGCAACATGAATTTTGAAACATGAGAGTGTATCACTTCTTCAATGAAAATGAAAAAAAAATAACTTTCACAGTATTTTGAATATTTGCATTTATTCTGCTTGTGTGTATTAGAAATTTCTTTAATGTTATTAGTGTTCCTTTTGCAAATGCTGACTGCATTTCAAGTTCAGCTAGTGTGCCTACCTGAGTTTCTCTGCAAGGAGCTCTTCATTGTTCACCTCAGGCTCTCTACCATGCTCAAGCTGCTGAGGTGATGGCAAGTGGTCAACAGTGGCATGACCAATATCATTGATGATTCTTTATATTCCAAGTTCTAATGTTGCTAACTTAGGCAGTGATACATAAAGCCGGCACATCCATGAATTGAAGAAACTCTAAGCAGGAATCTTTCTTCTTGAGTCTTGACACTCTGAAAACTTCATCAATCCCTCAAACGACCTTAGAGTTCTAGATTAGTGTCCAGGTCAAATGCAGGATACTACATATGATCAGCTGCTAATACTGTCACTAATTTTTGGGAGCCAGCAATAGTTTTCTAAAGACAATGGATGAGCCCTTTGCATTGCTGAATTGTTGTTATGATTTGGAAAAAAAGCAGGCTTGGGGGAATGCTAGAGCATGTTTTTTTGAATAATGAGACTGTATTCAGGTGAAATTTTTACATGAAAATACCGTTCTTCTATTTCTCTTTTCATCTTTTAGAACTGATGTTTCATGCTGAAATTGAGGAATATCCCCAGGGAGATATCATACCCAGAGTCCAGCCATAGTGTGGAACAAGCATCTGCAAATACAGCTGTGACTGATGTCTCACCATGTATTACAGCCATGTATTATAACTTTCATAAAGAACAAACTTATTTTTATATTGTATATACTTGATTTTGATCTTTTTATGTGTGCTACAATTTTGAATGTGACTGAAAACTTTTATACTTTTCTTTTTTACTTTACAAAGTTATATTATCTCTAGTGCATAAAGTTGAGGTGATTTTATAAATACTACTACCGGTATAACCAAAGAGACACGGTGGATGCAGAGTTAGGAAACATAAACTGCACAAAGTTTGTAAGCATAAAATAATCTGGAGTTAGTTGCCATTAAAATTATTTGCTAGAATAACAATTTAATTATGGATTTTGTATTAAAAGGGGACAATTCATTTTTCTTCATCTTCATTTTGTTCTTTTGACATATCTTGATGATAACAAGTTCTTGTAAGTTGAGGTAGATGTAAGAAGCAGAAGTTTTAATGTTGCAAGAGTTTGATTAGCTAACAAGTATCTAAATAGAAGTATTTTTTTGGTTGCCCACAGGATATATGTGCATCTTATAATCTCTTGACATTCAAGATGCCAAACTGTTCCAAAGCCATTCACAGGAATAGCATTCCAGTTTGATAGAATTATCAGATGTCATGAAACTGTTTTGGTTGGAAGAGACCTTTAAAATCATCAAGTTCAACCATTAAGCCAGCACTGCCAGGTCACTTCTCCCAGCCAGAGTGTGATTACCCAACACAAGCTTTTAGTTTACAGCTTGTGCTGTGATTTGCATTTCTTCTTATCTTGTGTGGCAAGAGCTCTTTCACTGCTCTAAAGAAACTTGTTTCACAGATGTTAGAGATATTCCTACTTGTGCATATTTTGTTGGAGATTTATTTCCCCAAAAAGAACGTTTGTTGTTTTGTGTTAGGATGGAATGGGAAACTTCTCCCTAAAATTACATGAAAATGCTTTTTAAAGCAAACCAAAACCATACAACTCACCTGTGATATTGCAGTAATAGTGCAGATAGTGGGCTTTGGTGATAGGCAACATTCTTTTTCTATTAAAGTGGCAGACTGAAAGCACTGCACATGTGAATAAATACGGATGTACTGCAGGGCATATATAGACAGAACCTAGTTTGAAAACCATTTATCAAGAAAGTATCACCTGAAGCCACAAATCTGTTACTGTATTTTCTAGTAGTGAAATTAAAATTACCCAGATAAAAGTCTTGAGGAGGAATGCTTAAGAGCTAGTAACTTTCTGTGCTGTTACCTCAGTTGCTTTAAAACAAAGAATGGGAACATGAATAATACGGGCTGCTGCAGCCTTGTTGAAAATGAGTTCTGTTATGCTTATCCAGCAAATTTAACTAATTCAAAAGTTCATTGTGTATGACATTTTTTTAATGCTGTAGTAACCTTGGGGGTAGAGAAGGAAGGCATTCAGGCACAGCTGCTGGCTGTTGTCTGGTATTCACTTTGTTGTGGGAAGGAGCTGTTAACCCTGTTTGTAAATTGCTATGGCTCTTGTGTGTCTATTTTCGCAAAAGTTTAAAGCTAAATTATGCCTGGCACTCTGTTATTGTACGTTAAAATTGAGATACTCGGGGTGCCTCTCCCTTTCAGTGTTGCACTGGAGGATCTTGTCATGATTTGACTGTTGGAGAAGGGGGATGGGACACTTTTTAGTGTTTCCATGTAAACTGCCACCAGATCTTCTCCAGGTGTAATATGGCTGATTTACAGAGTTGTTGAGCTCCAGAAGATGAGATTGATAATGGCTTCTCTTATACTGTCATCAGCACAATTTTGCACATGAAGTATGGAGATGGGGCAGAGTTGTGCTAAGGCATCACATCAGTATGGAGGAAACTTGAGTAATAGCATGGCTTGATTTCTGATATTATTACTAGAAATTTACCTTCAAAATATCCCTTGGGCAAAGTGATGCTAGCCAAGAGCCAGATCCCTTCTCATTGTGAAGTACGGTAGATGGATGAGCAGAGATTAAATTAATTAACCTAATGGGATCAATATTTCAAACCAGTTTTGCCTTTCCAGTGTATCTTTTCAGGAGGGTCCAAGTACATGCATGTTTCATTTACTGTGGTTTGCCATAAATTACACTTAATAAACAACAACTTGATGGCTAATAGTCTATTTACAAAGACCTTTTCCATTAATCTTCTCAATGGAATGAGTTTAACTGAGCTTTTTTGTTTAGTTACTTGATGAGTTTTAGAATGAGTTTACAAAGTAGATGTTTTAATTACAGAACATGGCTATATGCATAGAAGCCTTAACTGCATTTCTATACCATTGTCTTTAATGCAGTATTCTTGTTAATGAAAATAAATGTTAGTGCCAATTTCTTGGTTTTACATATATGAAACAACTACTCTAAACTAGTTAGAAATGGTTGTATTACTTTGTTCTGTTTACAAAGGATTAATCTGTATAAAATACATCAGTCTATTTTTTCCCCTAGTGCTAATGTTATGTATAATATACAAGCTCTGAACAGAGGATTATGGAAAAACCATATTTTCTTTATTTGTAGCAGTGTTGTAAATAATTACCTTGCTTTCCTCTTCATCAGACTCCTGCTGCTGTACTGGTCTTTTGTGCAATTAGAAATGATACTGTAAACAGGCCTCCACAATGCCTTCCACACTAAATTGTTCTTATTTTGCCCCCTAAACCACAATCATTTAAATTTTGGATAAATTCTAGTTGTTTTTTGTTTTGCTTTGTTTTAATGTAACTTGGCTCAGATTTCCAAATGTGAAGCCAGGTGGAATTAATTTGAAATAACCGTTAAAATCTTTTGGTGTTTTTTTTTTTTTTATTGCTCAGGCAAACTTCAGGTGAGTTGTGGTTAGGTCAGAATTATTTGCTTGCATGCTTGCAGCAGAATTATTTAACTCTTCGGGAGAATTGATACCAGATAGGTATTTACTGTTAAGCCTTACCTTTCTCTTCCGTTTTCCTCATAGTGGTGTGGAAGGTACTGTTGTATTCCTCAGTGTAGCTGTGCTTCATCTTGATCTGTAGGTCCTCAGAGCCTTTAAGAAACTCTTACTTTTTTCTTCCCCCCTTCCTCGGGTGCCGTCAGTGCTCTGTGCCGCTCCTGTCTGCACTGAGGGCGGGGAGGAGAGCTCCCCCGTCTGGGCAAGGCCCGTGGCCATGCCTCACGAAACTCGACGGATGCTGCTTCTTGGGGAGGTCTTGGGGCAGTTTTGTTTGTTTTTTTTTCCTTGACGCTCAGGCGGTCGTGTCGCCCCTCCTCAGTCCATTTATTTAGCGATCAAGCCTGACCATTCGGTGCATTTGGCAGTCAAGACTGACCGTTCCGCACCCCCGCCCTGCAGCTCAGCCTGTGGCCGTTGCCCGCCGCCCCTTCCCGCCGCGCCAGCAGGGGGCGCCGCGCGCGCCGGCCGTTGGCGGGGCCGTTGGGGGCCGTTGGCGGGGCCGCCCTGTCAGGCTCGCCGCAGCTCTGTGGGGCCGCCCGCCTCGCTTCCGTCCCCTGCTCTTCCTCGCTCTGCGGTTCTGCGCTCCAGGGAGCCAGCATGGCAGTCCCTGCAGCTCCAGCAGGAGGAAGTCGAGCAGGAGGGTACATAAGAGTCCTGTAAAATGTGTTAGTAATGTATTTCCTATCCTTATTACCTGCTACTACATTACATCTTTATAGGATAAACCTGATTAGCAAATTATGAGATACATCAAGATGGGTACAAAAAGAGGGCAATAGGATCTAAAGTATTTTACAGCCGACACATGAAATCTGAATATTCTTTCCTATTGGTAAAATTGGGGAAAAATAATGTGATTTAGGACACCTTTGTGAGTCAGCCACTGTATTCTGACCCTGTCATGGTTTCCCATGTTTGCAGGTCAGCTAAGACTCCTAGAGTGCAGTCTGCAAATTCTTACATTGCATCACCACATTCCTCTGTTAGTAAAGTTGGAGGAAATACTAACAGCTTGAAGTCTGAGAATCAAAACCTTCAGGCACAGCAAATGGAAATCAGTCCTAAGAAAACGGTGAATTCTGTGAAACACACCAAGAATTATTACAGGGAATTACCCCAAACCAGTAAGTGAATCCAGAATGTCCTTCCAAAGAAAACTGGGAAGGCAAGAAAAATCTTGCTTTGAATCTCTCTTGGGATAATGTTCCCAGGCTGTGATGAAAGAAAAGAAAAAAAAAAAAAAAAGGAAAAAAAGTAAAGTAAATGAAGTCATAATGACGATGAGAAGCTGGATATGAGCCAGCAGTGTGTACTTGCATCCCAGAGGGCAAACTGCATTCTGGGCTGCATCAAAAGAAGTGTGAACAGTGGAGGTAATTCTGCCACTTTAGTAAGACCTCACCTGGAGTACCACATCCAGCTCTGGAGCCCTCAACACAGGATGGAAATGGACCTTATGGTCAGGAGGTGGGACCAGCTCTTGCAGGAGGACAGGCTGAGGGGGCTGGGGTTGTTTAGCATGGGAAAGAGGTGGTTCCAAAGAGCCCTAATAGTGGCCTTCCAGAACTTGCAGGGTGCCTGCAAGAAGGCTGGAGAGGGACTGTATACAAAGGCCTGTAATGACAGGACTTCATGATAGGCCAAATCTAGATTCCATGAATTTGAATTTGCAGGTAAATCTCATAGTAACGCATGTTCTGTAGGAATATGTAAAAATCACTAGGCAATTCCAGATAATTTCACATAAGACTTCTTTGTCATTTTTCCAGGAACTTTATAGGACTTTTGGATAAGTAACATATATTTATGTAATTAATTTATGGAGAAGTAGTTGTTTTCATGTGGGAGTGATGAAGTTGTCCACGGGAACCTACTTAAACCTAACATTCTTTCCCTCATATCTCAAGTTTCTGGATAAGTTTGATTGTGTTAAATACCAACTGCAATTCTGATAGCTGGTTATTAGTAGACCACCTGGATTTTTCAGTGCTTTCTTTAAATTCTTTTGTCTTTACTGGTTTGTTGTATCAAACAGCTTGTAGTGTGGTGCTTAGTCATAGGTTTTTGAGATCTGTCACACTGGATTTTAGCAGTTTTTCCTTGTTCATACAGGATACGGATAACCATCATCAGGACAAGTCCTTACAGCTAGCTTAGTTTTAGAGACTTTAATTAGACAACCTAATATACATCAGCAAAGCTACTTACTAGCATTAAAGGCAGGATCTGTAAGGCACCTGCTTAGGTATCTCATATTAGAGACATTCAGAACAAAAGTTTTCAAATGCTTTCCTGTGCTTTTACCTATCTATTAGGCTAAAACCTGCTTTATAGCAGTTGAGGAAGAGGAGAGAGTAGGGAAAAGAGAGAGGTAAATTAATTTTTTTTTTTTTCATGTTTACTTTTGTTCTTTAATAGCATCAAGTGAAGAAACTGTTATCTCTTCAATGGGTATTTATTGCACTAAGACTTTTTAAGGTCAGTAGTTCATACAGCAGATCAAATTGATTCTGAGTGCATCACATGTTTTTGTGTTCATTCATTCACAAACTGCTGTGGTATCAGACCAAGACAGTAAGAAGCTCAACAGCCTTGTGCATATATTTAGGATAATGAATTAATATCTGTATTCTGTTGTTACAGGTATTTCATTATGTAGTGTTAAATGCTAGCATGAAGAAGGGTCATAGAAAAAAAGTGTTGTGGTGTTGCCACAATTATTGCAACAGGAACTAAGCTCTAGACTTCTGTTTCAGTGGCCATGTGGTTTTGCAAAATGTATAAAAAATTTATAAGCTCCTTTGAAAATACCTCAGATACCTTGAAAATTTCAAGTCCAAGTTCAGTTCTAGTCCATATACTGGTAACACACATCACTGGTATGGGTAAAAGTGAATAACCAAGTGCTCTAGAAAAAAATAGAACATAGTTGTTTCTGAGAACTTGCAAGTGACAGGTAGTTTACTCTTTAACAGTAACAACTATGGAGTTTTTTTTTAAACTATCATTTCTTATTTTTCATTATTTCTTAATAGAAGGTGTCATCTTTAATGAGCAAAACTGTAGCAAACCTTTCAGCAAAGATAATCCAGGGACTAGTTTCAAGTATTACTACTTAAGAATTACTAGAAGTCACACTGCCTCTTAATCACTTTCATTTGAAAATGCTTTAGTTCTTGAAAATGAGTAGTTCTGACAGTAAAGACTTGGGACCATTTTAACATACAAAATTTTATTTCATTTTCTTCTTAAAAGTTATTTGTAAATACTGGTCCATCCTCTGTACTTACATAAGTAATTTTATTTTTCCTACAGGAAAAGACAGCAGTAAAGTAACTCCACTGTAAATATGCAAGTTCATTTTTAAGGAGTATGCAGGGCACTGTTGTTTCAAGAGGAGCGTGCAAAGACTGGCAGTTCAGCTGCCTGCAAATTTCTGCAATTTGTTTTCTGTTTCTTTTTCATAAAATATTAATGTTTATCCAGAGGTCTAAAATTAAAATATGTACAACTTCAACATGTGTATTCTCACTCTTTAGGGCTTGTTTTTATACATACTGTTAGCCAAAAGTTATTTGTAGATGCTATACAATGTATCTGATTTGAAAACAGTAAACATTTGTAGTGGTTAAGAATTAAGAACATGGGGTTCACCTGAAAACAGTATCTTCTGTTAGAGTAACTAAGTTAGTAGTATTTTTATAACCAGAGTAATTTTCTAATTTAGACAGCCATTTTCTTACCTAATGACTGACATAAATATGAAACTTTCATGCAGTTACAAGCAGCTGTTAGTATGACTTGCCTACAGCGAAAATAGAAGTACAAGAATTACAGAAATAAGTGGAGACAGAGAAGATTAAAAACATTTCTATATATATATCCTAAGTTTCATGTATTGGTTTTGAAATGCAGAACTCTCTTCACAGCTTTTTTGTTAATACATAAAATTCTAAATGACCATAAAATCTACTTCAGGCTTGTGTTTTGGTCATTTATTCTTCAAGGTTCTGTAGTGAAGCTGCTGGCAAAACTAGTGTTCTCAAGAGTGGTTGCAGACTGGCTCAGCTAGGGAAGACAATGTGAAATACATCCATGCGATGCCTCTTTATACATTTTTACTACAGTCAGAACTTACATTAGTGAAGTATTAGTGGCTTTGGAACATAACTTTTTTTCTAAAACCAATTAAGAATATGCAGCTTCTTTTAAAAGAAGATGGTTTTGTTCATCTTTAGGTGTCTGGTATAGTACGAAAGATGAGAACTTACTAAATTGAGGAGGAAGAAAGACAGTTTTTCATGGGAGCTAGAAATAAGTATTCACTAAGATGATCCTAGAGGGTTTATTAGGTTCACTTTACAGCTGGGAATTTGACTGGCTTGCAGAAGAGGCTTGTTTGCCAGCAGCAGTACCAGTGAAGCTTGATGCACGTTTCCTGTTCTTTCAAGAAACAGTATTAAGCTCTGATAGGTTCCGGTGGTGAACAGGAATACAGTAGAATTAAAAATATGTACAGTAACTTTAGATTATTTAACATCATTCATTAAAATTAACCCGTACCTGTTATAACTTGAGACTTACTTTGCATAGCTCCTCTGGTTAATTGCTTAAAAGGCCACAACAATAAAATGGAGATGGCAAAAGCACAAAATTGTTCTAAGAATACAGAGAAATGCAGGAGCATGAATCACATTTTCAGGTAGTGTAACTTCTTTGGGAAACAGTATAAAAAACACAAGAAAAATCATGCATAGCTAACTTCTGGAAAGTATGACAGTGTTAAGTGAGAAAAATGCCTTTTGGGATGTATGAAAACAGTTTATTTGCACAAGCAGCTAATTCATGCAGTTTCAAATTCAAACTTGGATGATTTCCTCTTATTAAAATAATCTGTATGATAATAAAAAGACAATTTAGATCATTTAAGTAAGGTCACAGACAAAACCCAAGACTGAATTAAAAAAAAAACCACAGACTGCAGCAATATAAGCTCAAAATACAGTATAGACTGAGATTACAGCAGAAACTCACTTGAAAGTATTCTGAAAGGGGGAGATAGCTGTTCAGCCATTCTCTATATACAGTCTTCCTTACAGTCAGAAAGTGAAGCACACTGTGCGTTGTGATGGTAACAGATAAAGTAGTGAATGAAATATGGCCACTTCGAGGGCATTTTCAAGTATACTTTGTCAAACTGTATTTTAACCATACAAACTAAAGCAGCAAATTTTCCTTCTTTGAAGCACAGAAGAGGTATGATTTTTTTTTCTGATTCATTTAGAATTCCCAATCTGTATCATTGTGATTTGCAGTAATCTGTTCAAGTTCAGTCCCAGTTACTGTTGAGGGTAGTGGCAAGAACTCTGATTTGTTATTTTGAATAGGTGGTAAGAGGGACAGTAGTGAATTCTGTGTTTGTTCTTTTATCTAGAAAGAAAAACAGTTAAAACAGGGCTGCACAAAAGTCTCCATAAATTTGCATTTGACTTCATTAAAAGCATGTGGAATCAGAGCCATGTTCTTGCATGTTAACAATATTGAAAACAACACGATAAAGGGTTTAGTGTTTCTCACTCCAGAGTAAGTTAAGTTAGTCTTTCAAGACTAATTACATTAGCTATACAGTTACTCTGCTTGAAAGTAATATTATTAATTAACCCTTATTAGTTATGCTGACTTAAGTTAAACCTCAAGGTGAAATGGAGTTACTGTTATGATGTCAATAGTCTATCAATACCATTTTGGTACAAAACCCCAAACTCATCCTACTGTTACAGGATGTTTAACTTAATCCAACTGCAATATTTTGCGGTTTACTTACAGTTGTTTAACAAAATACAGTAAACTCACCTCTTTGAAGAATGTATGTGAAAGCAAACTGCTCGCTGATGGCCTGTATCATAAAATGAAAAATACAATTATATGTTAGATAGCAAAATATGGCTCTTGTAAAATGGGCCAGGCTGACAAATTAATTCAAACTGTGGTATTTCACCCACAGGACAAATGCGAAGCATGAGAATAGTAGCACATAATTCCTACATTCTATGACTCAGATACATTTAGTAGCATCTTCACTGCAAATTATTTTGGAAGACTTTTCCACTTTTCTGCTTAATGAAGAATTCCTCATTCAGAGAAGACAAAATACTGAAAAATATTCTTCAGATTTTTGTGGAGTTTGTTTGTTGCTTTATTTTCCCTTTCACAAAGTGCACTATTAAAAATTAATTTTACTTGTCACAAAGTGTACTCATATTACAAGAAATTCAGGGGTCAGACAACTTTAAAAGTATGGTTCCCTTAACAGACAAGATAATTGTAGTGTTTTGCATAGTACATCTGGACTGAGATACTGTCTTTAACAGTGTTCAAGTAATTACTGTATCCTAAATTGTGGATTATACTTGGTCTTAGATTGAAGCAACAGAAAATTGGTTTTGACCAAGTTACCTTTTCTCAGGGTCCTGCTGCAGACAAAGTTCTACCAAGTTGTGGAAAGCAGGTGAGAATGTTTTGGAAGATGGAATTTGTAGCCTTTCACTGGTCATTGTTCGTGTCATGCTCTCACCAATTCCAGAATCAACACCTGATCGGGAATTCTTCATCCTGGACTCCCCATGGGAAAAGGTATTTATATCCCAAGGGCAATATGTGGGACCTTTCAGCTTTTGCAGCAGCATCTAGTAGAGAGGAATAGCAGTGTAAGAACTCAACAGCTATCCAGACCTATTCAGGCTAATCTGTGAAACTCCAGGAATGAATGAACAATTTGGTCCAGAAAAAGGCATGCATATTTGAAATAATAAAAAGCAGTGACCATTTCAGCAGTAATAGTATTGGGTTATCCAAGTAAAACAAAAAAACTCAAGAGTGTGTTAAAGTAGGGAGTTTAGCATCAAACCTGAGTGCGAGGCATATCTTGAAACGGAACATGTCCATTGGCTAATTCACATGCTGTAATTCCCACACTGTAGATGTCAGACTTCATGTTATACCCAGACAAATCCTGTGAGAAAAACAAAACTCCACTGGATCACTGATGCCATTGAGCGGTGCTGACAAAAATGCAAGCATTTGCTTCAAAGTAAGATTATAATACCCTGTAATCTATACGAGATTGAAGCAATTAAATTGTGCAGAAATCTGATGTTTGTAGTGAAGAAAAGTTTTAGAATCTGTAGTAGTTCCTAGGAAGATCAAGTAAAGAGGTTTAGTACAGCACCACTTTTGTAACAGCTGTAAAATCAGTTTTACAAATTCAGTATATCTATGTCTTTTAAAAAGTTGCAGTTGAACTGCTTCCGTTGCACTTCTACAAGAAGACGTAAGTTAGAAGTTGAATACTTACAGTAACTTTGAATAGGAAAAAACCAAGTGTAATTTACACTAACCTGTCTCAGTACTTCAGGACTCAGCCAAGGGAGCACGGATGTACTAAACTGGGGGAAATCATATATCACCTTTGATTTTTGTCCATTATTAACTAAACTGCAGAGGTTGTTTAAGCCAGAGAGAGAAACCAGCCCATCCCCTGAAATCAGAATGTGGCTAGCTTTAATATTCCTGTAACATAAAGTGGTAAATTTTAGTTACAAGAATTACTCAAAGAACAACTAGACTAGAAAGGCTTTTGTATTTCATTAACACAGGAAGATGCTAGCGTGCAGTTCTATTTAGCAGATTATTTTCATGTTCTTCACTTAGTATGAGTTGACTTTTTAATACAGGCCTAAGAATGAAGAGAGATGATCAACATGAAAAAAAAACCTACAGAAATTGGAGAGAGAATTACCTTCTCTCCAAAGCAGGTAAAGTAAGGAAACTCTTTCTACACCTGATTGTCTTTTGCTTCAAAGAGAAAAAGCCAGGTGTATAATCCCTGTAAGAACTGGTTTTAAATAATGTATTAATGCTGGGTTTTTTTAAGCTTCCACAAACTCGGTTCTGATCTATTACTGAAGAAAACTGCATCTCCACTGTCTGACATAATATATAAAGAAAAACGGAAGAGCTAACACTTAAGCAGAAAAGAGTTTTGAAGTGAAACTAAATTCTTAAACTGGATGCTGTAATCTGATTCTTACCTATTGACATTATCTTACCTGTGAACATAGCCATTCTGGTGCATGTAATTTAATCCTCTGATTGCACCAAACAGAATATTGCCTATCAAAGCTTCACTCATTCCTTCAGGAAAGTAAGTCTTCAGCAGGTGTCTAGCTGAACCTGAAAGTGAAAAAAATAGCTAAGCCTAACAAGTCTTGTTAAATTACTTGTCTATGCTTGCTTCATTGTATACCTTCCTTAAGACCTCTCATCTTTATTTTGACCGTGGTACATCAGGAACAGTTACATGGATGAAACTGATACACCTGTTACGCAAAAATCACAGTCAAATTATGCTTCTGTTAACTGGAAGTGTATGCCAAACCTGTTTTCAACCTCAACAGGCTTTTGGTTGGTGAACTTAAAAGTTGTATAAAGTGAAATTCATCTTCCAGTTACCACGTGTTACCATGGTGTTAGGACTAAGCACAATTTAATGCAGATCAAATACAATTCTTCACTGGGGAGGAACATTATGCACGGAAGACTTCTCTCAATAAATGCTTAAGAAGATTTGTTTCTTCTACAAGACAGGAGATGCTTAAAGCAAAACCTCTAAAGTGCCACACAATCCAAATTGTAGCAGCATTTTTCCCTATTCCAAAAATGCAGTTACCAGTTCTTACCATATGCCATAAATGGGGAGATGACCCAAAGCCAACTACCAGCTGTAAACACTGTCCAAAGCGTCATTATGTTGGGATGCTGGAAAAAGTGGGATAAAACCACTTCGTTCTACACAATGAAATGAAATGAAAGTGGATGTATTAACCACAAGACAACAGTCTTAATAAAAGTCAGTGATCAGTAGAAAGACCTGTTATCTGTGTATCACAGAATCAACCAGGTTGGAAGAGACCTCCAAGATCATCCAGTCTAACCTGCCACCCAGCCCTATCCAATCAACTAGATCATGGCACTAAGTGCCTTATCCAGTCTTTTCTTGAACACCTCCAGGGATGGCAACTCCACCACCTCCCTGGGAAGCCTATTCTAATGACAATGGTATTTATAGCAGGTTGCAGGTTATGTGCCTCTAATTATATTTGTCTGAAGCAAATCCAGTTTGCTCAAAGTCCAGAGTTTTGGTGTTAAATACAGAGTATAGAACAAGTTTCAAAGAAAAATTTGTAGAATTAGATAAGTATGTCTAAAACACTCATCAACTGTTTTCTTCAGAAAGCAACTTCAAATGCCCTGAATTTGCATTCTACTCCTTTGGAGGGAAAATGTGAATGAAATGACTCACTACAAAGACAAAAGCTACCTCTATTTAGTAACTTCATATGTATTCATTACCATCTTTGCATAAATGCTGTTTCTTTACCTGTAAGGCTTTCAAATGCTCTTCTGAGCAATCCTCTAGGTCTGTAATCCTCACAGCAACTTGCATGCCTGTAGGTGTATGCCGTGCAAGGTAGACTGAAGTTAAGTTGTTGAACTTCCTTCCTGAAACCAGAAGTGGCTACCTTAAGATTGGCAATTATAATAATACACCACATCCTTTTTTTCTTTTACAGAGATAATTTTATAGATTTAAAATGGCAGATGATACCAGTATGACCTTTTCTTTAAGAATGTCAAGAACTTAAGTAGTTGCAGCAAAATATATCCATCAAATTAGCTGAAGAACAGCTCTGCTAATTTTAGAACTAGAAGGATTTAAACATTTGTCCATATCAATTATACATAAAAACAAACAACACATTTAACATTTGTTAGCATATGCATAGGCATACAAAGTAGGATTCAGGGCAGCCATACTTAGAACAACCAACTCAGGTAGCTAAGTGACCAGACAAAATGTTATTTAATGCTGTATTTATTGCACCATATCACATTTATCTTATCCCTTAAAATAAGTGATTTGTGAAACATGCGCAATGCTCTGTGCTTTTCTCAACTAAACACAACACAAGAATAGTTCTAGTCAGCTGAAAATACATCTTCCAAACTAGTTATTCACTGCAATAACCTATTGAGAGCATGCATCCACAGGAACAAGAAAGATTTTAAGGTACACTTAGGTTACCTATTTCCAGCTGGAGTTCATAGTGAGAGACATTAGAAGTGCACAATACCATTTCATTCTTTCGTGTAGATGGAGGAATCCAGGCTAGATCAGAATCAGCCTAACAGTGAGGAAAAACAGTTCTCAAAATTACTAATTTTAAAACATTTGTATGTTTTAAGAATTTACATGTTTAAAATTAACACAGCAATATAATTAATTAGAATGCTAAGATCAAGTACTCAAGTCAGAATATTCAAACTGGTGCTCTTACCATTACACTGTGACTACTTTTATAACTTACTGATTTTGTGCGTATGAGCATTTAAAAACTGGTATGAGATTAAAAGTAACACTTAGTTACCCTGTAGTCTAATTTCAAACTGGAAGCCTCTATGTGCTGTGGTTATTGTTGCTGTTAACATTTTAAGGAATGCCCTCTGATGAAATTAATTTGAATATGTATCAGCTTTGTGTTTTACACTGCTAGTTAATGTTTCCATTCTCTTCTTACCAGGCATTCATGGATGCTACTCTGAGATGGCTCTTCTGGTCCGATTGGTTCAACTGGTGTACGTAGAATACAGGAACAGTCCTTGACAACAGAAACCAATGAATGATAGTCAAGTTGCTGAGATGTACTACATGCCAGTGGGAAAACATCAAAAGTGGCCCACATAAGCAGGAGTTCAGAAAGTTTTCTGCTACAAGTCAGTGAAGCAAGAGGTTAAAAAACAGCATAGGATCACAGGATGTCAGGGGTTGGAAGAGACCCAAAGAGATCATTAAGTCTAACTCTCCTGCCAGAGCAGGGCCATACAGCCTAACTCAGGTCACAGAGGAACGCATCCAGATGGGCCTTGAAAGTCTCAAGAGGAGACTCCACAGCCTCTCTGGGGACCTCTGTCACCCTTACAGTAAAGTTCCCCCTTATGTTGAGGTGGAACCTCCTGTGCTGCAGCTTGCATAGCATACATGGCAAGAGAAGAGATATTAAACAGCCTCCTTCACTGAAAGTTGACACAACAAAGTTTAAACATGTCAGCACTGTGGAAATCAAGAAACAGATTTCAGCAGAAGGTATGACTGAGTAGCAAGGTACAACTGCCAAAAACTTTTAAATACAAACTTACCAAACAAGACATGGAACTACTTTAGATGAGAGAAAAGGTCACATACACCCATTTATCCTAGAGAAATTAAAGTAGCAATGTAAGATTGTACATAAACCTGTGATAAATAGAAGCCTCTTTGCTCACAACTGTGGGGCATTCCTCTCAACACACACATGGGTTCAGAGATCCGATTACCACTTTTCAACAAGCAATTTAATTCCAAGTTAACTGCGTAAGTGCAGAATGCAAAATGGAACAGATTCATGAATCTCTGGCAGTTTGTAGGAAAAGAAGTAATTGTTGTTTTAAAGGAGCACAGGTCTGCTAGTCAGATCTCAGCTCAGCTGTGTACAGCTGAACTAGCTCACAAAAAAAGCCAGAAGTGCACTTTAGATTTCACAAACGAGAGTGGAAATATTACTGGACAAGAATGAAGTGAAAAAAACCAAACCAAACAAACCAAAACAAACCACGTTACAAAAAACCCAAACCAAGCAAACAAAACCCCAAAACAAATCACACCACCCAAGGAGCAGAACCAACTCAGATAATTTTCATTTTACTTAGGCTACAGAATCAGCATTCAAACTCCCTCAGAAATGAGTCAATCTGAAAGCTAGTAAGGAAAAAGACATCACTGTTTATAGAAGCATACATCTAGGTCTTTAGAAGCGTATCAAAGCTTCTAAAGTGAAGACTGGTACTAGCTAATTTACTTTAGTTACAAGCAAGTCTTCTACCATGATGAATTCTACTTGGTGATTGACTTAAGTCTGCTACATAAGGTAGCTAAGTATGTTAATATGATGTGTTAGCATGTAATTACTGCTTGAAAGTGGAAAATTATGAAGGCCTATATCAGGAACTGATAATTTTATTTATCAAGGAGCTTGATTATATCCCATGTTTAAATTGTGCATGCAATTTAATCAAGGTAGCCACCACCCTGTCCACTACTGAATATCCAAAGCCACTCCTAATCCTTAGTATTTCTACCCTGAAAGTCCGTTCAAAGAAATACTGCAACTCCTTATCAAAGATGAAAAACTGAGAAAAAAAGAGATCCTCAGTAGGTATTGGGCACCTTCAGAGGATCAGAACTTGACTTACCCAACTTCACTGAGGAAGTCTGTAGCAGAGCAGGAAAAAAGAAAATCCAGCAGGTGCCTCAAGATACTGGTCAGCGCTGTAATGGGTACAGCATCTTTCTATCTGGAAAGGAGACACCTCGTTCCACTATGCAAGATAATTTATTCTGCTGCACGGAATACAAACCCACAAAAGCTAAGTTGAAGAATAACACCTTAACTATGTTACACTGAAGTCAGAGCCTTGTAGAATTTTTTCAGAAGAGTATTGTCAGCCATCAGAAACATGGCATGATCCACATTTGCTCAAATGACATTATAAACATTGTATTTTTAATTTTCTTACGTAGCTTAACATTTTCCCCCCTTCAACCTGCTTCTGGATCATTTCCCTACGTGTTTGTGTTTGCTTGTTTCCAGATTTTCCCTTCTGTATCGCAGGCAATTCTTTTGCACTTTAGTGACAGTGTTTGCACTGTTGAACTGACAAGTTCATCCCAGCTTAATAATAGCTTCAGATGCGGCGAACAATTCAGGGAAGACAAACACGAAAACGTGCCTGTGACCTGGCAGAAGGCCAGGTATCGCGAAAACACGATGAAGTGCTTCTACCGGCGCTGGGCTGCAGGTCCTGCTTCAGCGCCTGGAGTGACTGAGGAGGTGCTGAAACGCCTATCTCCAGTTAAATGATCCGTCCGTGACACAAGTAACGGGATGTCAAAAAACAAAGCCCCGTAGACTATCCCGGGAGGGCTCCTCACTTCTCCGTCAGACTTGTACCTTGATTTTCCCCCGATGCCCCCGTCTCCTTCCGCGCCAGACGGCCGTCACCGGCGTCTCCGCCTCCCTCTGACCCCCCGCGGCGGCGAAGACAGGGCTGCGCCCCTGCCAGAGCGACGGCTGCGGCGCCGATTCCTACTGCCGACTCCCGAGCTCGACATGCGTCGTTCTCCACTTCCCGGTCTGCCCGGTTTCGCCCGCAGCGAGGCTAACGGCACAGCTGGCCCAGAGCCCCCGCGGCCCAGGCACGGCTGAAGAGCCTCAAGGGCAGGCAGCGCCCGCTTCTACTCCCTGCCGCCGGAGCCCAGAGTCAGGGCCGGCGCGGCCGCCGAGCACACCCACCAGTCAAAAGCCCCTCCCTGTGCCCTCGCAGAGCCGCTAGAGGTGGGGGAGGCTGCCCGGCGCATCGTGGAGCATGTCATTGGGGCGGGCAGCCCCTCGGCGCCGCGTGGCGAGCCGGGGACTGTAGTTCTGGGGCGGGAGTTGGGCGGATACAATTGGGGTCCTTCCTCAGTCGAGGCTTTATTGCCGCCCGTCCGCCTCGGGCGGCGGGGACAGCCGGAGGAAGCGCAGGGCAGGTAAGAGGTGCTGTGCGCTGATTCGGGGTGGTTTTATCTCCTCAGGTTACTTAGCGAGGTCCCCATTTCTGCCCCTCACATGAATCCTTTCCGAGCCGCGTCTTTTCTTCCTTAGGGCCGGTCCCCACTGGGGCGTGGCGTCACCCAGACTCTCCTCGGACGCTCGCTGTGCCTGCCGCAGGCTGTTGAGGCGCACCGGGCCGCGGCGGGCGTGTGGCGGCCTCCGTGCGGTTGTTTGGCGCGGGAACGCGGGCTCTGAGCGTGAGGCGCTGTTGTGGGCGGGCTGCGTTGTCCCGTGCGGCGTACCCTGAGCGGAAGGGAGAGCCGAATTAATCTGCCTTGCTTGTGTTGTAGCAGACAATGCTCTCTTCACAGTGATAATGCTGATAAATAGAAAGCTAAGCTTTATCCGTTCAGTGTATGTGCTTAAGATTGCTCAAGCTGTAGGCTGTGGCTGCGAATGGTGGCTGTGTCTGCTGGCTTGGTGATTGGTGTGACCTTCAGCGTGTTCGACAGTTCCTTCCTGCGTTACAAGTACCCATAATCGTATGGGCTGTCCTGGAAGGCTTCTGTCACTGCTCTTAGAAGCACAACTGATGACATTTCGGTTGTGGCCCTGTTTATCTATAGATTTGAGGCCAAGGAGGTTTTGGCTTCTGTCAGCGTTTTAATCACAGCATTTCTGATCAGATGATTAAACTGTAGTAAGTGTCAGCAAATGACTTCTTTCAGCTGCCCTAGTGAGAAAGTGTTATATGGAGTTGTATCCATGTATTTTTGTTTATTTCATACAATCTTCAGTTGTAGGCTGTTACCTGGGTGCATATTTTTGGCGATGTTTCAAATTATTGTTGACTGTCAGAGTCTAATGCGAAAAGTATAACAAGGCAACACGGGTTTGCTTTCAGATACTGTCTTGCAAAAGATGTATTTCCGAGTAAAAATAGATAGACTTCTCTCTAATTACAGCTGTAACACTGAAGCCAACATTTTAAAAATCCAGTATTTGAAATTTTCAACTCTCTAGTGGTGTCATCTGTTACAGTGGTATCAATTTATCGAATTTCTGCATGAGTATCTGAAAGTGTGACTTAAAGAGCAGAATGCTGGAAAATGACAGACTTGATAGAACGTTTTGTGGTTTGCCTCTAACAGAGGGCATGTTGAGATGAATATTGTGCAGTAGGAGTGCTTTCTTTCAGGAAGGATAAACATGATTCACTGACTGGGTTTCCAGGAAGATGCAAAAAATAGCATTTTCACAGAGATGTTTGTAGAAGAGATGACAGATCCTTTTATCTAAGTAGGTTGCTAGTGATAATGGGGTGCTGAGTCATATAGATCAGTCTGGTTTATTCTAATAAATACCAAATTCTAACTGTTAAAATGCTGGGGTATATATTAGCAAACCATTTCCTTACGTGGATTCAGCTTTGAATAAGGCTTGAAAGCCTTAAAGATTTCACTTAAGCTCAAGTATGCTTTATAGAGAACAAGATTTCAGTTCTAAAAGGAGCCTCTAACAATGTCATTAACGAAGTAGCAGCACAGTACTTGCCTTGAGCATATATCGCATTTTTGTACTCTAACCTACAAATACTCAATTCATGACAGTTCTTTTATTCTCTGAAAACAGATTATTTGCCCTCTAGTCCTAACATTGCTTGCATGTGTTCATTATTTCTTGTATGTAGACATGTAGACTTTTTCTTCTGGAAGAAAGTCTATGCATTTACAGAAAAGAACTGGGAATTAATAAAATTTGATACAAGTATTTAATCTGGGTAGCATTCATCATTTTGGATGAAGTTTGACTTAATTTACGCATAAGTTGATTTTATACTGTGTGCTAGGGCTGATGTAGACAACCTCCAAGCATGTAGGACTTAAAATCTTGATTATCAGACTGTGATATCTGAGAGTATATGTGTATACACATATATACTCTTCAGTTTATAAGTATGTATATATGTGTATGGTAGTTTGGCTACTGAAGGAAAATATGGATTACTGTAAATGACTGACAAGAAAAAAATAGTCTAGCCTGATCTAGCTCTGGATGATTAGGATGAGGGAGCCACTGTGATCAGCTTTGACTCCCGTGATATTCATCATCCTCTAAGAGATGTCTTCCAGCTTCCCCTCTGAAGCCTTACCCTCCTCAAATTAAAAACATTCCAGGAAATATGTGGGATTTCAATTTTGTTTTCTTACAGTTTCTTTCTTACACTGTAATGTTTTTGCTTAAAGATTTGAGCCAGTTTGCCTTATTACACTTCTTATAAGGGTTGCATTGACATACTCTGACATGTTTTTTCCCTTACATGTGAGAAGCACAAGCACTAGGTAGGTTTCTGTGGGGATAGTAATGACTGAAAATAGCAGATGTTAGGCACACAGCAAGTGTTGTGATAGACAAAGTTTATGTTCACATAGATTGGTTTTCCGTATATAGTCCTTTGTTTTTCATGTCATGCTATGCAGTGTTGAAGTTTGGCTTCTGCCTCTGAGCACTAGTCCCAGGAATGTTTTGGCAGCAATTCAGTATAGTCATGTTTGCTGTAAGAATAGAACTGTATCCTAAGCTTTGAAATGCAAAATGTGTTTTTTGTTATTTGAATGGCTTGACACCATTCAAATTTTAGTGGTGGAGAGAGAACTGCTTGCTCTATGTGGTGAGAATTTTAGTGGTGGAGAGAGAATTACTTGATGTAATTTTAAAAATTATTATTAAATTGTGTATTTATGTAGCAGTACAATTCAGTATCCCAGAATAATTCAGTTGGCTTTCTTTTGGAAGATGAATGTGGCCTTCCCTTTTAATCGAGTTAGAATATTGTTTGTTGAAGTTGTTTGTTATATTGTTATAGTCTGATGTCTTGCATGCTGTAATTGTACAGAGGAGCAGCTCTAGTTTAGTATTTCCAAGTGCTTGTGGGGAGTCAACTGCTCTCACCAAGCAGAAAACCAGCAGGGAGTCACCATCCCTGGAGGTGTTTAGAAGGAGGCTGGATGAGGCACTTAGTGCCATGGTTTAGGTAATTAGAAGGTGTTAGGTGATAGGTTGAACTTAATGATCTCGAAGTTTTTTTCCAACCTGGTTGATTCCGAGTTTTGAGTTTGAATGTTGTCAAATAGATGCTAATATTTTGAATATGTTTTAAACTTTTTATGCACAAGAAATGACATACGTTTGTTTATCTATGATTTCCAGTTGTAAAAGCAACTAATTTCACCTTTCTGAGAATTAATATTTGAATTAGAGCTCTCTAGAGGTAGAATGTCTCCAGAATTACATCGTGAATAAGATGGCACAACTGTCTTTTTGCATCCATCTTGAATTGTTAAAAATAGTAGTTAAAAAGATAAGAATAACTACAACTTTTCTAAGGCTTTGCTCAATATTACTTTTACAAGTCAAACTTAGCTGAGATCCTCTCAATCACTGAAGGAAAAAAAATCAATGAAATCTGTCGTGTGGTCAGGAGAACCTTTTGTCTCTTTACTACTAAAGTAAAAGAATATTTCAGAGTTTTAGTGGGTTAATGGAATGTGTGGTTCCTCTTCCTTTAGTTTTTCTTTTTTTAACCTATGCACTATGACACCATACCACTTATGAGAAATGCACATCGACTGTCTTCTAGTGTTTATAACATATTTTTGTAGCCTGCCCTATTTTTTTCTTTTGTTGTTGGTTATGCTTCAATTTTTGCACAGTTTGTAACATTGGTAAGCAGTAAGACTTCTGCTTGGGCTCTGAAAGTTCTCCATACTTTTTAGAATATTTCTTGGTTTTGCCTTTCTTCTTGAGTTTCTTTTCATTTTCCACACAGATGATCTAGCAAACCTCAGAGCAATTTGGATTTTGGGGGCAAATGCAAAAGGCCTAGGAGTAGTTCTCAGTTTTACAAGTGGCCTTTTTCTTAATGTGCTACATGTGCTCCTGGTTTTAGATTACTGTTTCAAGCCACATAATAGTTTAAATGTGAAACACACATCATGGAATAAAATTTACTGAGCACAGAAATACACAGGTAGGTAGGTGTATACAAAATGTGGACTGATACTTCCATTTCTCTTGAGCCTTCCTTAAAGCAAGCCTTCTGAGAGCACCACTCCTACACATAGGCTGTTCTGCAGTATTTTAATTCTCCTTGTTTTTCCCATGTTCAATTAACCTATTTGTAAAAGACTCAAACATCAATGGGAAATTATCATGTGAGGAACATCTGTGTGGCATGCATGTAGTAAATTGAAAATGATCTTTATAAATAAAGATAAAAATTAATAGCCGATAGAATCATCTAGAAGTGGACGTTGGACGTATCTTTCTGCATGGTTTTACAACTGCAATTTCTGGACCATCTTTTTATAGCATGGTCATGTATTTTAAGGCTGTGTTGTAAACTTTATGGGTTTTATCCAAAAGTATTTAATTGTAGTTGTGACTATCTGAAATAGTTTTATCGCTGCAGAACAAAGAAGTCATGGAGTTGCTTTCAGGCCATTAACTAGTTGAGTTTCCAGAGAAGTTCCCCATGGCACACTAAACACTAGAAATGTGAGCATTAACTTTTATACTGTTTGTTTACATAGCAAGCTTGTCAAAGGTTTTACAAATGAGGTTGCCTTTTGAATTGAGTAGCTCGATGTTGGCCTGGCACTCTAGAAGACTTTGATCCAAATTCTTTTTTACTTTTTTTTTTTATCTGGCTGACTTAAGATTGACCTGCAATAAATAGTGCTCAGTTTGGCACGCCTTAGATGAAAGAGGAAGCAGCATTCATTTTTACATTATTAAATGTAGAAATGAGGAGGATGTGTGTGTGTGTGGGGGTGTAGTTAATGCTTTTCAGCAATCCTTTAAAAAAACAGGTTCTTCTAAAAATTGCAGACTAGTGTCAGATGAAGCTATATGTTCAGATAGAAAATGTTCCTGGAATCTGTTTTACTACTTTAAATATGTGCCCAAGGTAGATGATTATAAAAAATACTAAATAAAGTACATATATAAGGGATTAAGTGGCAAAGCAAGAAGATACTGCTCACAAGTATAAGCTGATATTAATGGAAGAATGCTCTTCTTTTGATTTCCTGCCAAGGTCTAAGAGCAGATGAACTGGCAGGCTGAAGGCATTCATTAAAAAGCTCCTGCAGTGTCCATTTTGATCTCATTGAGTGAGAATTTGTTACAGCCTGTGAGACAAATCTGTGATTGTTGTGCATGGTGAGGAGAGAGACTTTTGCTTTTCCGCTTCATACTTCTCTGTCACCTAGGACCACTCTTTTATGTAAAAGATGACGGATCAGTTTAGGCAAGCAAACAATTTTTTTACTTTATTTAACTGTTTTGATATGTTAATTAGTCATGGTAGTTTCATTTATGGTTTTAATGAGCCTCTGCCAAAGATGAAACACAGATTTTGTCATGACCCACAAAGTAAAGCTCAGATGGATCCAATTTTTAATAAATTAAGGGGTAAAGATTAATGCTAACAGTCTTATGAAACATTTTAACAATCAAAACGCTAAGAAAATATATTTTTTAAATCCTGCCTTTAGAATTCATTGCTTTAAATCTAATAGCCTGAAGAAAATGTGTTTTATTGGAGCTGCTGCCTTTTAAAGTAAAAGGGAAATGCCTCATTTCAGTGAATGAAACTGTCATGCGCTAAATATTATATGGAAGAGGTGGAAAAGTACAGACAAGTAATTGACAGAGTCAGTGCTGAAGGTGAGATGTTGTATCTGCAGTGAAGAGACATGTCTGGAATGCTGCATTTTATATGCAGTGTGTAAACTGGGGATTAAAATGGTTGGGTTTTTTTAAATGAAATTATTGTGTGTGTGAAATTCAGACTGAAAAAAGTCACATTAACTTAGCTGTCTCATTGGAAAGAGTGACATCTATTAAACTTCAATATTCTTTTTGGTTTTATTTCTAGATGATGGCTGAGTTGAAGATGGTGAAGCTTACATGAGATGCCTATAGATGCTTATGGTGATCAGTAGTAGCGCAGATGAAATAAGCACCTCCTAAGGTGGAAATGATATAAAGTATGAACTAGTCTAGAGAAGCAAGTCAATCCCGGTTTGTTAGTGTCTTGGTGGCTTGATGGGTCTCACTATCTAAACCAAAGCCATCTTTCTACCAAAGCAATAAAGGGACAGTGCACAGTCTGCCTACAGAATGCTATTTCCAAAGAAGTGAACTGTGAGGAAAGGACTCATGAATTTTGATCACGGGGGCTTGGAGAGCGTCTCTGGTAAGTTGCAGAATTAAATTAGAAGTCTTGAATTTATCTTTATGTGATAGAACTCCAACCTGAAGATAATCTGCAGTTTCACATTTTTTGTATTGTTTGTCTGCTACTGTGGATGAACAGAAATAGTTTATACAAGCTTAACTAGCTTGTAAAATCAGCCTCCACTGTAAAAGATTGTTTGTAAAGTTTTCAGTGAAAATAATCATTGCTGGCATTTTTTTCCCATTGAGTTATGCTGAAGATAGCCTTCACCTTGAGTGGGAATGTTGCAAAGGTAATCAACATATACCCCTGTTTGTTTTGAGTAATTGTGAAGAGATTAAGGAGGGTGGGACGAAACAGGAAGAGATGGTCTTCCTTTCCAGGATTTTGAGTATTGTGTTTCTTGGAGCATGATTATCTGTGGATGATAATGGAATTCTGTATTTGTTAACTGATGTCAAGGCAGTATTCTGTTGATTTTTGATGTGACAGATTATTTACAACTATGTTTATTACCAAACAAAAAGATAAATAGAACAACAAGACAACTGAATTTCCTTTAGAAAAGGGAGGTGTAGTTGTACTAAAGCAGATTTAAACCTTACAAAAGCAGGTAAAATGTAGGGGTGTGTGTGTTGGGTCAATGAGGAGGAAAATAGAAATTTAGACTAATGACATCATATTCAAGAAGTTGGAGGGAATCATGGCTAAAACGGCTTTCCAGGAAGCTATGGAGTCAGTAGGGGATGAGGAACTTAAAATATTACAATATAAATTAAGTATTGATTCAATAAGTATTATGGCAGTTTGTCCAGTGTAGAATAATTCTTTTCAAATCTACTGAATGTTTAAGTATTTTATAGTATATAGAATGTTTACTGCTGTAGCAATAAATGTCATATTTAATAGCAGTGTACTATTACTGGCTTTTACTCATTTTCAGAAGTCTGCTCCAGTGAGGACCTTCCTGAGGTAGAGTTGGTGAGCATGCTAGAAGAACAGTTGCCAGATTACAAGTTAAGAGTGGATTCTCTGTATCTGTATGAAAATCAAGACTGGATTCAGTCCCCTGCCCGCCATGGCCATCTTTCTAAAATCACTTCTCCTGTTCTTGATGAAGAGCCCTTCCATTACATGAGTGAGTATATCTGGACCTAGATATGGTTGGGGTTTTTTTTTGTTTGATTTTTATTTACTTTTTTAAATTATTGAAGAGAAAACTGTAAATATAAAATAAATATTGTTAACATAAAGTGCTAAAATTTGGTAAACTTTGTACAGGTGCAAGAAAAAACTGAGTTCAGGGGAAGAACTCATACTTCAGCACCAGAATTCTACGGGCTGTCCCAGAACGTAGCATGGCTGTCTGATCATTAGATTTCACATAGAAATACAAACTGCAAGACAAGGTAGTGAAAAAGAGAAAGGGACCTGGAATTGTGCTGGATTAGATATGAGAGGTACTGTGGTTCTTTTGCCAGTGTTTGCCCTGTCACTTTCAGTCTAGAAGGCTGACCCTATTCTGGGTTGCATCAAAAAATGTATGGCCAGCAGGTAGAGAGGGGAGGATTCTTCCCCTCTGTTGTGCTCTGGTGAGACCTCACCTCCCATGCTATGTGCAGTTCAAGTCCTCAGCACAAGAAAGACATAGATCTACTGGAGTGGGTACAGAAGAGAGTCTCAGAAATGATCAGAGGCTAGAACATTTCTCTTATGAGGACAAACTAAGAGAGTTGGTTGTGCTCAGCTTGGAGAAGAAGTTCCAGGGAGATGTTATTGCAGCTTTTCAGTACTTAAAGGGGCTTGTATGAAAGATGGGGACAGTCTTTTTAGCGGGGCCTGTTATGACAAGAAAAGGTGTGGTGGTTTTAAACAGAAAGAGTTTAGACTAAATAAAAGGATTTTTTTTTATGGTGAGAGTGGTGAAACACTGATACAGGTTGCCAGGAGAGGTGGGTGGTAGGTATGCCATAACACTCAAGGTCAGGTTTAACAGGCGTCTGAGAAAGCTGATCTAGTTGAAGATGCCCTTGGTCACTGCTGGGGGTTGCACAAGATGACCTTTTAACATCCTTTCTTACTCCAAACATTCTATGGTTTCATGTTTTGTGTCAGTTGCTTTTGGAATGCTCTTAATTGTTTCTTTTGGAGACAGAAATGAAGTGAATGCCAGTAAGTGGGTACTAAATCAGTGTGATCACTGCCTTCCAATTCTGAAACTACTAAGTAACTTATCCTTAAAGGTGTCAGGTCTTAAGGAAGAAAATGGAGATTCCAGTCACACGAAGAAAACTTTATGTTTAAAATTTAATACAGAGGAGGCTACCATAAGACCTGAACGTTTGCCTTTAGTTTTGAGAGGGTTTGTGGAAAGAGCAGAATGCATTGTAATCACTTCAGAAAAATGGGGAAGTCCTTTTTCCTCAGTAAATTAGAACTATCAGGAAAAAAAATGCTTGGGAGAATGAAATTGTAGTGGTTACAGAGTCTATATAAATACCTCTTCCTTGTACATGCCACCTCTGAAAGGGTTTTTTGTTGCTGTTGTTTGTGCTTTAAGCCTCCACCCAGGGCATATACAAATGAGTAAGTAAAATGCTACCTCGTAAGAATGCAGTACTTGACAGTTTAATCTTGTTAGCAGTTCAAAGCTGGAACTCTTCAGCTGTGGAAAGTAGTTGGAAAGCCACTTAATGTTTATGACTCAGTCTGTTTATGATGATAGTATTGCAAGCATAGATGATTTTATTAGTGAACACTTTGGTAGTTCACTGGAAGCAGTTCTGTACTTAGTGGGGTGTGGATTTTCCTCTAAGTTTTCATCATAAAGAGGTGGGGTCAGGGTCTGTCAATGGTGGAAGAAACTACATAAATATGTCTCTGATGAAGCTCTTTGGTCAACACCTGTAATTCCAGAGTAATGAAGCACAGAGCTCTCAAAGCAGGGACCTCCAGTCAGTGGGAGCCTCCATTTCCAAACCGCAGTGAGAGCAAAGGGTTTTATCAGCAATGTTTTAGTGAAGCCAGCCACGCGTTACTTGTCTGTCAAGGTTCTACAGAAAGTTGGAAGTTCTTTTTAACTGTGGAAAGTATCCTATGAAAATAATAAACTGCTTGTGAGAGATGTTTTTTTCAACACGTGCCACAGCTGCTTTCCTGAAGTTATTGCAAATGAGCTGTAACAGTGACAGACATTAAGCTAAAAGATAACCGTTAGGCATAACATATCAAACAAATTCTACAATTTAGGAACTTTGTCAGAACTGCTGAGTCATAAACTCTATTACAATTTATGTTTCTCTTAGAACAAGAGGTTGAATCTAGTTAGTAGTAGTCATAGTAGCTGTTTTGAGCCTAACAACTTACAGTATGGTACTGGAAAGTTCCTAAACAACTAGATCTTGATTTATATCTGCATTTTATAATCATTGCTGAATAGTTTGTTAGGTGTTATTTATATCTGTCTGTTGGCTGGAATTGGGAATAAATGTGACAATTGTACTCTTGAAGTTTCCCTGTATATGGAAACATTTTTATAACTTTTTTTCCTAGAGAGAATGCTAAACTTCTGCTTTGAATAGATTGTAGTTGGCATCTAAGAAAAACCAAACAAAACAGGGCAACATTTATTGCACTTGAGCTCCTCCTCTTTTTATGGCTGCTGTTGCCTAGTAGAAGATTTATCCAGTGATCAGCTGAGTTCCTGCTGACTGTTTTCAGTGAGGTGGAAGAATATTTTCTACTTCAGCTCTTTGGTAGCCTAAGACTGCCTAGATTATAGTGTCTATCTTGAGAATTGTTTTGTGTGTGTGAGTAAAGGGACATGGCACAACGTTGCAAGGATATTAACCAAAATGAAGAGTTGCTTGCAGCTTTCACTTGGCAAGGTGAGTGAGGAGAGATTGCACATGTGCGTATTTGCAAGAGCAAGTTATAACAAACTATCATTTTGATCCTGTACTGGGAGAAAATAAGATGTGTAGAGATAAGTTTCAAAACTGTTAGTTCTGTGATTTCATTTATCAAAGTAAATATGTTTGCTTTTGATTTTAGGAACCTACCTATCTGAATAACCTTGAATGTAATTTACTTAAAGCTTTGTTATGGTGACTTAGCACTGAATAGAGACTTTAACCTTGAAATCACCTCATGGGAACACAGTATAGGAGAACTGGTGATAAAAATCTGCCTATAATGGCAGAGACTTGCTCATGTGTGTAGCGTGAACTTTCCAGATACTAGTAAGCCAGGTGAGACTGGAGTCCCCTGTTGGCAACCAACATCAGCAGTACAATAAATCTGATCTCCCAAATGCATGCTATGGCACTGGTAATAGTTCAAATTTTGTGAGGGCCTTCAAATTTTGTCCTACTTAGAAATGTGATTTGTAAATGGTACTGCTATTAAGTTCAGAACTCCTGAATACTTGACAGCATGTGTTGGGTTTTCATGCTTACTGATCTACTTGCTAAAAACGGTTTGATTTGTTTGAGTTATTTTTTTGCTAAGCTCCAAGAGAAACTGTTCAACGAACATTTTTCTTTTATATTGTCCTTTTTGTTCTCCTGTCCTTCAAGACTGCAATGTAAGTTTCTTTTATATGCTACAATACAACTTGTTTTTCTTTCTAGCATAGCCTTAGTGTTATGTTTTAAAAGGTTTATTATGCAGGTTGTGTATACATAGCTTATATAACATACATAAGCTCTGTGTGCACTTCAGCTTGATGCTTCCCTCTCACATAAGTACATGTGCAGTCCTCAACAAGAACAGAGAGAAAACTGAGAACCAGTATGTATTCAGAATATGATTCAGATTTTAACAAGGTAGAAGAGTTAAGCAGATGTTCAGAAACAGATTTAGACTGAATCCATAGTAACCTCATTTTTCAGTGCAATGATGATTTAAATTAGTTTCAAAACAGAGTAACTTAGACCCCCAGCTGAAGTAGATTCTTCTATATTTGTTAAATTGATATTGCTACCTTATTTACTTTTGTGATCTAAATTTCATAAAGCAAAAGTACTAAACTTCTGTTGATCCTTGGACAAGCACAAGCATCCATCACCTCCAAGTGTGGTGTAACTCTGCTCCTCAGTGCAGTCATGTTTAAATGGTTCTTTAAAAGTTCTAAGAAAGTTTCAGTAGTGTAGACATTGTGTTTACACAATTTCTGGTGGTGATGGATGTATGCAAAAAACCCACCCATTTCCTTACATTTTAGTTCTTTCTCATCTTTCTTTTTTCCCACCTCTATCTTTCACTTTCTGTCACTAGCTCTTCTTGAACTTCCTTCCTCCTCCTTGGCTGGATCTCACAAATTTGAACAAGGTAATAAGATTTCTTCTTTACTTGCATCTCCTGTTTCTGAGGGCAAGAACTAGAGCAGAGGAGCATCAGTGTGTTTTCCTTAGAGTTGTCACACATCCTTCATGCTTTGTGTATTCTTGACTCAGTCATGGTTTTCAAATCCTTCTTTTTCTCTTCTTCTTTTCTACTTTCCAGTAGTTTTACAAACTCTTCAAATGTAGAAGTCACTTGATCAATAAGACAGCATTTACTACTACATTGAAATTGCAGACATACATGACTCCATTTCTTTTTAACTGCTCCTAAGATGACTGAGCACTTAAATATATTTTCATTACTAGTCTTTGGGGCCTCCATACTTCTTGTGTATAGCTGTCAAACACACATATGGGAATTCCTACCAAGGGTAATGTATGAATATGTGTTCAGTGGTATTTGGGTATGCTCAGATAGACTCTTCCCTCTCTCTGCAGAGGCTGGACAGTTTAATAACTTAGTCATATTCAAAAAGTTGATCTTAAGAGAATTTTTTTTTCTAAACTTGAAGGATGTGTGAGCACCTCAAGTTTTAGCTAATATTGCTGGAAGTTGTTCAATAACTCATTGTGTCTGTCTTCCAAATGTGTATTGTTTTGTATTTCTGAAATCAAGATGCATTTTCATAGCCTCTGCTAGTTTAATAAACCACTATATTTGTATGTAAACAACATCCTCCAAGTTTCAGTTCTCTGCCTTCTCAACACTTGTCTTGTACTTAATCTACTTCACTGTGGTTTTCTCTTCTCAGTTCATGGCACAGATAATGTGGAGCAGAAGACCTACGGTGATGCTGACATGATTAAACATCTATTAGCTGAGGTATGGTCATCTCTAATGCTGTGTTAATATATTTGAGGAAGGATTTTATTTGGCTACCTGAGATTTTGATTCAGTTACCTTTAGGACCTGCGTATCAAACCCAAAAGTAATGAGAAACTGCTCATGTATTTGCACCATTGTGGAAACAAGATTTAGCAAAACTGGACACCCATAAAGTCAGTAAGGTATAAGAATGAAACAACCTTCCTTCTGCTTGCCTCTTGCTCCCTTGCTTTCTACTCTGTCATCACAAGTCAAGTTAAATGGTCTATTCTGGAGAAATGCTTGAAAGACCACATGGCTAAGTACATGTGGTTTGTTTGTGTGATCAGTGGAGCCCACAAAACTTTTCCAGTACTCAGCTGTCTTGGGTTCAAATGCAGGTTCCCAGAGACTCTAATAAATTTAATAGACCCAATGACAATTTATAGAATTTATAGAGTGCCCTCCCCTCTTCCCCCTCCTTTTCCCAAAAGGCAGGGAGAGAGAGAAAGGTAGGGACACCCAAATAAATCAATCTCACTCGATTTGGAAGTTAAAAAGGAAAAGTTTAACAATAACTTAGAAAAGGTATTGGAGGTAGGGAAGTTCACAAAGGATAAGGAAGGGAAAATAGCAAAATACAACAAGGGATGGATACAACCCGAGTAATGTGATGGTGTCTCTGCCTCGTGGCTGCCACGTGGTGTGCTGGTATGCAGTATGAGTGTGTGGGTCAAGAGGTAGCAAAGGAAAAGAGGATGAGACAGGAAACTCCTCTGTCTTTTATACCACAGGAAGTGGGGGGAGTGGGCTAACCATCACCTGGAGTGTGGCCCACCCCTGGGGAGGGGCCAAGACCCCCAGGGTCAGGTTCAGGGTCACTCCCCCAGGAGTGTTAACCCTATACATCAGCATTGTTGTGGAGGCAGGAATTAATGTGTGGCCGAGTCGGGAATTTTATACAAAAATAGTTATTTTATTTTCCCCAAAACCCGCCCCCAAAACTATATATACAAAGATTAATTTCATTTAATTAGCAGATTCAGTCGCATGAGAATCATCTACAGGGATACCATGAATAATCTGACTATTTTGGAAGACAGAAGTTGGAAAAGGCTTTAGCTATTAATTAATAGCGGTTTTCTTACTAATAAAGTTGAGCCAAAATAACTCACGATCAGGCTGGCTTCCTGGTGAGGTTTGTGTCTCTCGTTCTCCTGCAGAAGCTGTCGGAGAGTCGTTAAGAGGTATTCAGCAATTGCAAAGGTGTCAATGGGGAAGCAATCCTTTGAAGCTTTCTGTATTCACCTTAGGCGAGTCGGGGCGGGGGTCTCAGGCAGACACAAACGTCCAGGCATGGATGAAATCCAAGGTGGGAACTTCCCCAGTTTATACCCTTGCTAGACAAAGGGCAGAGTTACCACACTTTAGGGGCGAAAGCGCACAGCCAATCCCAGCCAGATCCCAGCGCGGGCACTGCACGGGGCACTCTTCTTGTGGGCAGGACCCCTTTGCTCACCCCCTTCACACCTGTGGGGCAGGCGAGGCGGGGGGGAGCCAGGCGGCTTTCCCCCTCCCATTCAAGCCACAGAGAGAGAGGAATTTAGGGGTACACAGGACTTCCAGGACAAGCATAAAACCCCAAAACGGTTTCAAGAGTTTGGTGCTTTCCCCTCCCCCTGTTACTGCAGATGACTGTGGAATAGAATGTGCTGTATCAATAAACAGTTACAGGTGTGCTCTGGATCCAGATGATGAAGCAGTAAGCATTATTCTAACAATGTTGATTCATTTGTAAGTGAAGATAGATTTCAGAGTGGTGATGCATTAAAAAATAGCTAGGAAGGTATAAAAGTACACTAAAACTTACCTGATTTGAAAGCAGACGTTTCTTCTCATTTTATGAACAGAAAGATCGTGATCTGGAGTTAGCAGCTCGAATTGGACAAGCTCTTCTTAAGAGAAACCATCTGCTGACAGAACAGAATGAATCACTAGAAGAGCAATTAGGACAAACTCTAGATCGAGTGAGTGATCTTTGTGGGTTTTTTTAACTTGTTTTATGTTGACAGTAAGAGGATTAATGGATAGATACTGTTTCTTTGTGATTGCTGCTGTTAAACTGCAGAAGTGTACTTGAATGGATTTCTTCCAGTTGACTGACATTGTTCAGTCAGCTTTCTCAGTCCCAGAATTGGCTGTGAAAACTCTGTATTTTAATTACTGAAAAATCTTGAGACTGTTAAGTATTACTGTCATCTATCTTCAGCAGGATGGCATTTTGAAGTATTTTGGTTTGACTATCATTCTGATATCTCACCATTAAACTTAGACTCTAATAATCTAAGTCAAAGTAAGTAGGTGGTATCTGACATGACTTACTATGGAATGGCTTCAGTAGTAAAGAAACAGCCAGAGAACGAGTTTGCTTAATTGAGCACTTGCACTTAATTAAAAAAAAAATAATTATTTTTTAAAATAAAATGCAATGAAAACTGAATTCTGCTCAAGGTTTTAACTCTTTCTCTTGCTTTAAGTACATGTTTTTTATCTTTTCTTTGTTTTTCTTTCTTAAATAATAATTAAATTGTTCATAAACAATAAGGTATCCCGAGTGTTCTAACCCTGGCGTCAACAGATGTAGTTAAGTTACAGTGAAATGAATTCAGCTGCTTCTTTAAAACTGGTAATTTAAACATCATGAGTTCTCTGTAGGGCAGCATAAACAGTGTATTTATATAAAAACTTCTTTATACAAAATAGACTTCATCTACACGAGACCTGTCTCTTGTTTTCATTTGTCCTACAGTTCATTTAAGGTTCATTGGCTGGAGGAGTGCCAGTCTATACATGTGAATGGATATCTGTCTGTCTTTTTTCTCCAGGAACACAGAGTTCAGAAAAATGCTCATAATCAAAATGCTAGCCAGCATGTTAAAATGTAAACATCTGTCAAGGCAGATGGAAAATTATGTGGAAGTAAACAATTTCAAAAGCAGTTTTTGTGGGCCATTCTTCTGTTACCTTGACTCCTCAGTCTCCTTTACAGCTTTAAAATTATTTTATGAAGTTCCTGTAAAACCAACAGGTTGAATCTTCTGTGCAAGTATCAGTAAATGGATGATGACCTGTGAGCTATTTTTTTAAATCTCATTTTAGACTGGAGCAGGGATGTTCCAAGGGGCTGCATAAATAATACATAAAGTATCACAGTATTATTAGGATTGGAAGAGACCTCACAGATCATCAAGTCCAACCCTTTACCACAGAGCTCAAGGCTAGACCGTGGCACCAAGTGCCACGTCCAATCTTGCCTTGAACAGCCCCAGGGACAGCGACTCCACCACCTCCCCGGGCAGCCCATTCAGTGAAATATTAGATAGCTAAAGTATATTTCACAAGCTGGTGATGTTCTTTTACCATAGGTTAACCAGCTGCAGCATGAATTGTCAAAGAAGGATGACCTGCTTCGTATTGTTTCAATTGCTTCTGAGGAGAGCGAAACAGATTCCAGCTGTTCCACTCCACTTCGTTTCAATGAGTCTTTCAATGTGTCACATGATTTGTTGCAACTGGATGTCTTGCAAGATAAACTCAGAGAGCTGGAAGAGGAGAACCTTGCTCTGCGATCGAAGGTATATCAGACTTAAAGTGTATACCGTATATGCTGAATATGAAATCAATCAGGATATTTTAAAACTCCACCATTTGGGTTTCTCTTGAAGCTTTATGATTATTTTGTTTAACTGCCCAACATCTTTTGGTGTCCTTTGCTACTTGCTATCTCTGAAGTCCTCTAGTAGCCCTCTGTCAATGCCTTTAGGGTGTATGAAGGAAGATGGGAACATCTGTAAGTATCTAGAAAAGTACTTGGATCCATTAACTCTCAAACTTTTGCAGTCTGTTTTAATAAAAATCTGACAGCCCTTACAGGTTGGGAATTCTGTTGTGTTGCCATTACACTTTTGGCAATCTTTTTTCAATACTGGGATTTATTAAGCTTTGGCTCAAATTCTTTCAAAAGAAACTAAGCTATGCTTAGTTTTGGCTATGTGATCAGTCCATATAGTTTCATTGTTCTATCTTGTGTATGGGGCATGAATACAGGCACTGTGCCATTACAGGGATAGATACTAAATGGACAAAGCAATGACTGTAAAAGTCATGGAACCAATAGCAAAGGTCAGAAGAATTGCAATCTGTATAGTGGTGTCTTCTGTGAAGATGGAGAGTGTAAAGTAGGACATTAGTCACAAGTATGTTCTTTTGTTTTTTAAGAAGAGGGGAATATTGATTATAAGAGTTGGCTAACATCATTCAGTTTAAGATTTTCTTTGCCTTAAGATTTGAAGCAAATTCAGTTGCTTACTTCTGGTTTCTGTGTTGCTTTACTTCCCGTACCAAATTATATATTTCTGCAACAATTTTTTACTGAAAGTGAGAGATCAGATATTGTTCATGTCTCTCTGTGTGTCTTCCACTCAAATGACCTACACGATTCAGGGAAACTGATGATGGTGGGGAAAATAGTTAGGAATTATGATTAGATGCTGTGGTGGTTCTGAGTGTCACCCACTTTGCCCTGCCCCAGGATTCACCCAGACTACTGGAAGATAAAGAATGAAGTGGTCACAGCTTAGCACAATTTACAAGCATATATATGCAATATATTACAAGTATTTACAACTATGTGCTGTTATATATAAGTTAAAAGTAATATATAAATACAGGACCCCTCCCAGCAGTCAGAGTGCACAGGTGAGTCTCCCAACCACACTTCCACCTTCTTTCCACCTCCTACCTTGGCTCAGAATATTCTTTATATGCAAGGTGACTTGGAAAGGTCAGCAAGGGGTGTTAGAAGCAGAATGTTTAGTTGGAAGTGTGCAGGTTCAGACAGAAGAGTTAACAGGGCAATAGCCAGGCAGTGACTGTCTTGTCTGTATTTGTGTTCTTGTTTTTATGTGTCCCAGTGGAGCAAATGGATAATGTAGGCATCACCTTATTTTCTTTTCACAGCCAACAATCCAATGTATCTCATTAAAATATTCTAATTAGTCTCAAACCAGCACAGATGCATAGAAGTTGCAAACATTGAGAGAAGGCTTTTCAGTTGCAAGAATTTCAGAAATAAAAATTTATAACATTTATATTTGTGTAAATAAACTGAAATTGAAATATCAGAAATTTTCTTGAAGGCTTGCCACCTGAAGACAGAAACCATTACCTACGAAGAGAAGGAACAGCAACTGGTCAATGACTGTGTCAAGGAGCTCCGTGAGTATCCAGGCTGATTATTGCAATGGCAAAATCATATTTGAAATACCTAGTGCCTTGGAAAAAAAAAGGAGCTTCACTAATTTATGGCAGTTATTCAAGGTTTGCTCTTTACCTAAGTGCAAAATTTTCAGTGTTTCATCAAGTTCCACCATGGCATTCAACTTTAGGTATGTGTACTGTGTTTAAAAGGAGAAAACCAGTGCAAAATCTAATGTCTATAAACCTGAACTGAAGCATACAGACACTGGAGAATCAATCAAATAATCTTCTTGTACAGAGTATTCAGCACACTTGGTGCTTAAGTGTATCAGTGCATTCTAAATTACTGTATATCTATGAACACATTCAGGTGTTTTTACTATATGTGTTATGAACCAAAGCATCCAAATTGACAAGTCTTTTAATCTGTTTGCAACAAAGGTTTGCAATTGCTTTGGGAACTTCTTCTTTGCAAAGAATTTCAGATTGCATAAGTGTTCTGAAATAACAAAAACAATTTTTGTGTCTGTGGTGATTGTATAACCTGGTGGTACAATTTTGTTATCTGTAGTCTCTTGATGTGTGCTACTGCCCATGTGGATAATAAGCTTATGTGCCTGATTGTGAGCTTAATAGTTTGCAGGCCCATTGGCAGGACCTTGTTCTGCTGTAAATCTCTGAGATAAATAAAGTAGCCACTATATTTGTAGTGTGACCTTTATGCAAGGTTGGTCAGACTTTATAATAACTTGACTGTGCTTTCAGGGCAAGTATACAAGCAAGGCTAACTGCATAAAACCACTTCAGCTTTTCGAGTTGCTTTGTCATCTCTCTTGATGAAATGTTTGCTCAAAGAAAGAAACTGGAAACTATGCATTGGTTCTTTGGGGGACAGATACTGACTACAATTGGGAGCTATATAAATGTTACATTATGCTTGACAAGGTCTGACAAAAGGTTTTGCTTGCAGAGAAAGGCGGTAAATAGCATCATCAATTCAGAGCCTGACTTGTTCAGCATATTCCAGCTCTGGCCTTGATCTTGAGTCAGTGGCAATTGAAATTGTTTATAGTATCTTATGGTTCTTCACATGACTCTGATATGTCTTTAAAGTTCTGCATACTCGTCTTTTCATATGTCACACCTGCATTGAAGTTAACTCTTTCTGCTCCTCCTTCCCACCATTATTCTTTTGCTTATGGATGTTATAAGGTCCCTATTCCTATGTACTATGAATTGATTTCCTAACAGTATTGGTAATTTTGTAGATTGTTGCTGGTTTTAATTGGTCCTTTCTGGTGGGTTTTTTGTCTACTGTTGGGAAAAGCTGTCTACCAAGTTCCTTTTGTGTTTTGTAGGGCAAACAAATGCTCATATTTCCAGAATAACAGAGGAGTTGTCAGAGAAGAGTGAGGAGGTGGTTCGCTACCAAGAAGAGATCTCATCTCTCTTGTCTCAGATTGTTGATCTTCAACATAAACTCAAAGAAGTAAGAAAATGCTCGTGAAGAGCATCTCTGTGTGTGTGTGTCTGTGTATGCCAGCTTAATACAGCAGGTAAATGTTGATTGCAAGCCATAGAGGTACACTGCAGGACAGTGGCTGTTTCAGGAAAAAAGGGGCAGAGGATCACCTTTCTTGGGGAAATTGGCTGAGAAAATGAGCACTTTCTTTTGCTTTCAGCACGTGATTGAAAAGGAGGAGCTGAAACTTCACCTACAGGCTTCCAAAGATGCTCAGAGGCAACTAACAGCAGAGGTACTTAGGATTTTTTAAAAATATATGTATATGTTTATATGAATGTTTGGAATAGAATACCAGAGAAGGAAAAAAACAAAAGAGAGGGTGGGAACTATTGATTTTATTTTTATCTGTCTACACAACTTCTGTAGTTCACAAGAGTATGAAAGGTAAGGTGTTCCAAATAGAGAGATCTTACTGCTCTTAATAGGAGAAAGAGAATGGTTTAGTGTTGATATTACTGATTTTTATCAACAATACTATAGCTTGCCAGTTTTTAAGGAAGTTCTTCTTGCTTCTTTTGCATCAGCATATACAACACTTGCAGAGTTTTTTCAGTGTATTTTCATGTGAATTTTATGATGCTTCTTCCTTTTTCAAGTCTTAATTCGGATTTTGTGCTTCACCACTAAAATTGCTGCTGGTGCTGTGCTGACCATTGTGCATTCGAGATACTGGCTTGTGCCATGCAGTTGGGAAAATAGTAGTATTGCATCAGTTGATGCAGGTTTCTGTAAGAGTCAGTTCACTTTCATTCTCTTTTCTTGGAACCTTACTGGAGTCTCTTCTCTTTCAGCTACACGAGCTGCAAGATCGGAATGCAGAGTGTCTGGGGATGTTGCACGAATCACAAGAAGAAGTGAAGTTGCTGCGCAGCAAAGCTAGCGCTGTTGCTTGTCTCTGCCACCCCCAGTCAAGTGGAGCATTTCCTGTGGTAATAAATACTGCTAGCACGGCATGTATGGCATAAACTATGAGTAAAACAGGCATTCAGTAGCTGTTTTGTAGTAGTAGGCAAAGGAGTTGCTCTAATGGGTTTTTGATTCTTTTACTATATATGCTTTTGAGAGTTTAATGTATTGGGACACCAACCATTCAATTTAAATGTTGGGAGGGTAAAATTTACTTTTTCTTTGTATGACTTTTCTGTCAAATAAGGGAATTGTCATGTTCTACAGCTAGTCCACAGTTGTGCTAGGATATTGTTCAGTGTTGGTGTGTATTCTATAATTTGGCTGTTGCCTTAAGAAACAAAGCATCTTTTCAAGAATTCAAATAGGGTTTTTTCCTTTATGTAGTTTATGACAAAATTTTATGTCCTTCTTTTGTAAGATTAAATTGTAATCATCCTCAGAAATGCATCACCCTAGAATAATTACCATAGGTGATTACATCAATAGAAAAGGGTGAAAGGCATTTATTTTCCCCTTCTTACTTAGTATCAGCTTTGTTTTGATTACTCTCAAAAAATTCTGGACTATACTGAGATCTTGTAGGTTTTGGATGGTTCTGTGTATTACAGAATCCCTCATGCATATTTGGCCTTAATAAGAAGCACCGTGACAATCATAGCTTAACTTAAAACACTAAGATAAAGAGCACCAAGAAAAAACAGGCATTGCTAATGAAAACTGAACCCTTACTGGTTATACATAGGGTAGTTAAGGTGGCAAACCCACCTGCATATCCCTTTCCTCAGAGACCAAAGAGTTTGTCAGAAATATGCTGATACTGGGGAAACAAGTGGAGATGTTAAAAGTATTCTTTTGTTTTAGAGATGCTTTCTGCTAAAATCAGTAGGAAGAATATTTGTCTCTCATTTGTCAACTTTTCTGATTTCCATTTGTCTCTAGGATTCCATTGCAGCAGAAATTGAAGGGACAATGCGGAGGGAGCTGAGTCAGGGTGATGAATCTGTTCTCTCCAAGCAAAAGTATGTTTTCACATCTCTCTGTGCTACTGTGGTATGCTTAAGTAAGGTGAAACTGATTTCTGTAAATGTGAATGAATGTTCCCTCTATAAGAAGTCTTCAGCATAACTTAATAAAAAAAGCTTTGGTAGTATTTGGTAATCTTCAACTTGAAACTTGCTATTCTTAATTGATTCTATGAAGATGCTGGGAATTGCTAAAAGGATGTTATTTCATCCTCTAATTTGTGAGATTTTTGGTGCAAGTTCTCTGACGTACAGCACTAGATGCACATAGAAAATTTCTCAGGCAAATGAAATTATACCTGAAAGACTGAGAGCAGCTTCCAAAGGCCTGAAAACCCTTTCTTGGCTATTACTTTTGAGCAAGAAGTAATAAATATATGCTTCTGAGAGCATATATAAATTAAATAAAATACATGCTCCTGAATGTTCTGATGTGGTTAACAATAGAGCTTCAGGTTATTAAGGTCAAAGCAATGTACTGATACTAATATTTAATAGAGTAGACACCTTGAGTGTCTTAGGAAAATCGTGTTTTTCCAGTCTTAAATCTTTTTAGCCACGGCTCTGCAGACCTGAAATTCCATTGTTCAGAGCTTTTTCTTTGTATCTTTTTCAAAATGTATTTGAAATGTATCTGAAAAACACATCTCTTGTCTTTTATCTAGGGATCAACAGAAACGAGTGTTTGACACTGTCAAGGTTGCTAATGTCACTCGTGGCCGCTGCTCTTCCTTTCCTGCCCCATTGCCAATCCCTGGATCTAATCGGTCAAGTGTTGTTATGACAGCAAAGCCCTTCCAGTCTGGCATATGCCATTTGGAAAGCCGTGCATGGATGACCCAGAGGAGCAGCTCTGAGAAGAATCTGAAGTAGGAAACTGCCCATTATGTTCTAAACAAACTGTTTCAAAACCAAATCCAGACTAGACCTCTGCTGCGGAAGAGAGAAATAGTTTATTCAGCGGTCTTCATATCAGTTCTTGATGTTTTTCACAGAGACACTGGCCAGCTGGGAACCCTTGGAGACAATGACGTAGCCACAGCTCTGCACAGACTCTCCCTCCGTCGTCAGAACTACCTGAGTGAGAAGCAGTTCTTTGAAGAATGGGAGCAAAAAACGCATTTACAAATGGCTGAGCAGAAAGAAGGAGCTAGCGGCTGCAGTACACCGACAGAAAGCTGTTTTTCCCTGGGTACAAACTCAGAATTCACTGATCTTTCTGCCAGCTCTAGTAACCTCCGTGTCCTCCTGCCAGAAAAACTGCAAATTGTTAAACCTATTGAAGGTAAGAGGATGATCTTCCTTCTCATCAGAAAAGGATTTTACATGCATTTGCCAACTAAATCATTGTTGGTTTGTGTATAGTGAGATGTGCAGTAAGGGGAAGCAGTGGTGTTTTGTATAGGCTACATGCCAACTAGCTCATCAGTATCACTTTCTGCTTGTCTTTCTTACACAGTGCTAATTGTGGGGCTTTGTCTTGGCATTGCCATCCAAGTGTGCCTGTGTATCAGTGTCAGCACTAGCTATCTGGAGTGGTTTTGAGTTCTTGTGACTCAGCACAAAAGTAGATAGTGGCTCTCTGAGACTCTTCTCTTTTGTCACACCAGGATCTCAGACCCTTTTCCACTGGCAGCAGCTTGCTCGACCAAACTTAGGTACTATTCTTGACCCAAGACCAGGTGTTGTTACAAAGGGTTTTACTCCTCTGTCTGATGATGCTATGCACCACATCTCTGACTTGGAAGAGGATGATGATGAGGAAGGTGAAGGAGGTATTACATTTCAAGTGCAACAGTCCTTCTCAGAGGGAAAGAAATGTACAGCGGCTCAGCCAGTGTCAGGGATTTTCCTACCAGCTGTCACTTCAGCAGCAGTACCTCTCACTGGTAAGAAGCATGACTTATTTTTAGTTTATTTTTTTTTCTCCACTGTCTTGTTCTCAATATAAAAATTTGACAATTGTGACAATGCTGTCTTTACTTTGTTCGTTATTAAAAAGAAAGGTAGGACAAACAAAATTGTGAAAAATTAGCAGTGACAGGAACATTATCTTAAACTGTGCTTTTGATTAGTCCTTGTCTGTCTGTATCTGTTAAGGGTAAAAATAAATTCTGTACATTGCAGCCTCAAATCCAGGGAAGTGCCTGTCTTCCACAAATTCCACATTTACTTTCACTACCTGTAGAATCCTCCACCCGTCTGATGTCACTCAAGTAACTCCCAGGTATGATGACAGTTGACATCCTAAATGTTGCCGCATGGGATTAAACTGTTGCTGTCTGGCTTCTGATACAGGTGCTAGTTTTAAAATATACCAAGGCAGCTACACAGCACAGAGGGTGGTGCTTGTACAAACAGTTGTAATTAAAAAGGGGAATCCTGAAATTCAGTGGGGTTAGATTTAAAACAAGTTAGGGTGACTTAAAGGAAATGAATGTATACCTTTAAATAGCAAATGCCTTGTATCATATAACTAGTGTGGAAAAAAAGACTCATTCTATGATATATTTTTTTCCTATAACAATTTCTTTTAACTAAGTTACTACAATTCAGTGTAGGGGACTACAGAAGGTAAATTCATTGGTACTTTAGACCAAAACCTCTTGGTCAGCCTAAAATTTTCTGAATGTTTTGCAGCACAACTCTCAACCTACTCAAGCTGCAGCTGTCCCAGCTAATGGCTAGCAATAGCTTACTTTCTCTTGAGCCTTCTGTATCCTAAAAAGCAAATGCAGAGCACGTATAAAAATGTCTGACGTGTGCATCTTCTTTCACTTTATTTTATTCCAGTTCCATAGGCACCCCATCCTCATTCGGAAATAGCAGCAGCACTATTGGAAACCCAGCAGTGAGCGCTCCAGCTGTGTCTTACAGACTCAGTACTGGGGAGTTTCTCACCAATAGAAGAGATTCAACTACTACCTTCAGCAGCACAAGCAGCCTGGCCAAAATGCTGCAAGAACGAGGCATTTCTGCCAAAGTTTACGATAGCCCCATATTAGAAAAACTGCCTTTGCTGCAGCCCCCTCGAACTCTCCCCATTCCTTCTACTCCACCAAATTCCCCCTCACATTCGCCTTGTCCTTCCCCTCCACCGTTTGAGTCTCGAGGACATCACTCAGAAAATTTCCTGGCTTCTCGACCAGCAGAAACATTCTTGCAAGAAATGTATGGCCTAAAGCCCTCCCGTAATTCTCCAGATGTTGTAGGCCAGATGAAGATGAACCTGGTGGACAGACTGAAGAGGTTGGGCATTGCCAGGGTGATCAAGCCTCCTGAGACACAAGACCACAGCAAGAATCAGGGGCTAGAAACTGGCATGCAGAGGAAGGACTCAGCTGTATTTCTAAATGCAGGTAGCAACTTAATGGCAGGGCTGAGAAGAAACCAGAGTCTTCCAGTCATGATTGGAGCGTTGGGAGCTCCAGTTTGCATACAGTCATCAAAAGTAAATAGCTTAAAGGAGGACTGACTGCTCTGAAAAACGATTGGCTTCTAGCATAAGACATACATGAGGGATAAACATCCAGTACAGGCATCATTAGATGTGTCACAGGAGAGTTGCAGAAGGCAGGGGCATGTTAAAGATGTGGGAGAGGGAAGTATTGGGATGAAGGAAGAAAACACTGTTGGCTTGGTTTTGATGAAGAAGGCTTTTGTGGAAGACAAGAAACCAAAGCTTAGTTTTGACACCACTTTTAGCATCTGTCTGAACTTAACGCAAAAATAAGAGGCTGTTGTAGACATTCTCAGCATTTCAACCTTTTAACCTGTATGCATAGAACTGTCTTGCTGGGGGCATTCTGGTTTTTCCCACTACATAGCTGTAGTATTTTACTAATCATTAGCAGTCAGGTCGTATAGCTTAATTATAACATTAAAAGGTCAGTCTAAGTAGCATTATTGGTCCAAGTTCCTGTCTGTAGCTAACAAATATAAAAACTTGGATTTATTTTTTATCCTTGTATTTTCCATTTAAGAAAATGTACTGTTTTGAACTCCCTGATGTCAGAAGCAGGGAAGAAAACCTTTACCTGTAAGGAAGCAATACTTCTGTTTATGAACACAGCAGCTGGTGGTCAGGATTTATATTTTGAAAGTGCAATTGTGGTGGTAGTGAAGTATTAACAGAAGTTAATTTCTTTCAAGAGCTTCTGGAGCTCAGAGAGGAAGGTGCAATGAATGAGAACCAAGAAGCAGGATAGCAGCATGTGTATTGAGGTGAAAATTTTCCTTCTCAGAAATCCTCCAAGGCGTGCTGTGTGTCTTTTTAAATGAAAGCATTTTTGCACACACACATGCACACAAAAAATATCTCAGGCACATTTCAGTATTGCAAAAGGAAGTAAAATATAGGTGCTTGATTCAGGGTTTCTATTTAACATAAGTAGAGAGCTTCTACTTTAAGACAAGTGTCAAAAAGTCAGTAACCTGACTTTAGGTAGACGTTCTGTGTATTTGACAGCTCTGCAGTAACATCCACACTTTTCATTACTAATTTCTGATTTTAGGCAGCATTTTGTTAATGAAGTCTTTTAAAGAGCAGAATTTACCAGACTCTTTTTAGTAACAGGCAGATGAAAGCTAGTGTTCTGTAGCATTCTGATGAACATAAACTAGTTTTGTCTATGTTGAAATCCAGTGTTTTGATGATGGAGGGTGGTTCTGACCTTGATTCTGAACAAAGTTGAGGCAGACTTTGTCACAAAAGTCCATTTTAAAAATCTGATTTCTGAGTTGCAGTCAGCTTTTTTGATTCCTTCCTGTCCAAGGCTTTAGTCTTCACTGAATAATCTACAATAGATTTATAGTGTAACTTAAAGGGAAAAAAAAAAAGCCTGCCCAGAATTCCTCGTTGGAAAGTGTCCTCACTAGTGACTTGAATGGAAACAGGTTCTTTGTGTAATTTTTCATTGTACCTATCAGCATTAAAAAAAAAAATCTTAGTTTCCATACAATTAGGTAAAACAGTCAGCATTTACTTGTTACTGTGCATGTGAGACATAGCTGGTACCTGCCTGGGCACATGGTGTCAAGCAGCAATGTCACTTCGTCCCGGTTGGCATTTGCCATAAGGCATGAGCACCCTTGTTGCTGCAGGGATGAGTGAAGTAGGGCGCAAAAAGAAAGCTTCTTAACCAGGTTTATTGGAAATTTGTAATGTGGCCTTTCTGCTTTTACAGTTCTGTAGGTCTTGTGATGAGTCTTTGATGCAACAGTCTCTTTTGTAAAAGGAAAGGGAGTAACCACTTCAGACTTGCACAGGGATTCTTAGCAGAAGCTTGCCTGTCAGCAGCGCACAGAAATATTCAGGATCTCCTGGAGCTGCCTTTTGCTGTTGAAGCAAAACCTTACACTTACAAAAGGTGAATTTTATTTAAGATACTATATACGGGTTAATTTTTCTTTTTTAATGACACGTATTTAATTTCTTCATGTAACTATTTGTACATATGTAGCCATGCATGAGGTCTAACTTAGCTTTGTAAGGTAAGAGTGAAAGGAGTGGGCGGTCGTAATTTTGTTCTCCAGTAAACGAAGACAGGTATGTCTGCTGGGTATTTTTAACATCTAGGGAAACAACATTAATGAGTTAACAAAGGATTAAGAAGTTTGGTGTCAACAGAGAAGTCTATCATATGTCAAAATATGTTCTATTTTATCTGCGTTTGTTGCATTAATAGGTGTAAGTTACAGATAAATGTTATTGCACTGGTTTTCTAACTAGCTTTGTTAGAGAACTCCAGCCATGGGATCATTCTTTGTGTCAGAAGCAGCAAATCAACTAAATCTGAACTCCTTTGGCAGACCAGGATTCAGTTAAAACTCATTTGAAAGAACATTCTCTCTGGGAGACTTCCATATTTCATAGCTCCACAATATAAACTAGTTCAGTTGAAACAATGCTATGCTTTTGTGGAGAGGTTCTCCTCACTTGTTTCTATCCTATGGGATGATGGATCATTGGATACTTTATGCAAGGCAAGAAGGAAATGGAAGAATCTGTATAGCAATGTGTGTGTGTGTTCATCTGGGTCATTGATGCTGTACTGCAGTGTCATTGAACCTCTGCCATGCATTCATACTTTTGGATGGTCACACACATTCTGTATATATGTACCCAGCTTGCAGCAGCAGACAAACTTGGTACTTTTATCTTCTAGATTTTGGCACAAAACAGTAAACTTTTTTGACTGCTATGCTTGAAGAACACATTAAAAGTTGCCATTATTCAAGGAACTGATTCAGCTTCTCTTGCATCCTGTAAGAGATGAGACAGACTTGTGTGGCTCTGATAGCTGAGAGCCTGCATGAAGTCTTTTGATCCTCCACAAATGTGATTAGGTTCAGTGGGATGTAGTACTAGAAGGAACAGATAATTACATTTGAGAAAAGTTCTCTAATCCTGCAGGTTTCAGACAAAACCAGAAAGAACTTAGCCATACTTGAGAAGGTTTCAAGAGCCAGAAGAAAATTCTTGTAGTATTTACTTCTATTAAGATTGACTTAAAGCACAAATTTATAGCTTTCACTGGTTTTCATAAGACTCAGTGATTACCTACTTGCTCAAAGCACCTGTGTTCAATCTCAAACGCCCACTGGAGTCATCATCAGAGAAGGAAGGCAAGTACTGGGTTGGGGCCTCATTTGGCTATTACTTGAGGGGCATTAGACACAAAGTTTGAAAGGCCTGGGAACTTCATGGTGTTTTTTCATCTGCTTTTTGCACTTGCTGTTGTTTAATAGTGGAGTGTAAATTTCATAATAAATATACGTAACAAACCTTTTCAGTATCTTGATTATCTTGTGTGGTTTGTTCAGGTGTTGTCATCTATCCTAGTGTTCTATAATAAACCTAAAATTAAGCCTTTTTTGGATTAAATTTATTTACTGTACACAAGTTTAAGTGGTTTTATGCACAAATGGTGTCAGTAAAAGCTAAGAAATTGATGTGAAGACTTCATCAGCCTGTAGGGGGTTGTTTGCTGGTACAGGCAGCAGATGTGCAGTCTGACTGCACAATAAATGGGATGTTTGAATCTCAAATAGAATGCTTACAGAATACCTTCTGCTGCATTTTGAGAAGCCTTCTACTCAACAATTTAATGAATGTGTTCATATTTCCTGTGGGATTTTGTGTTTGTGTTGTTTTGAGGGTTTTCTACTGTCTCTGGCAGTATTAGACAACACTGTCTGATTACCAACGCTGCTGTTTTCCCATCTCAGTCAGTAATGTTACATTAACCCTCTATAGTTACAGTAATATGGGGGGAGAGACTGAAATCGAGTTACTTGCTGAGGACTACTCCCTTTGTGTAAGTCTCACTGAATCTCTTGGCACAGCAGTGTCAAATTCCTGCCTATGGCTTCATTTACATTTCAGGCTGGAAGGTTCTGATCATTTTCTCCAGAACACTGAAGTTCCTGCAGTAGTAGAGAATGGGGACAATATTGATTTGCATTTAACAGGTTCTTACCTGAATTAGTCTAAGAGTTACTGACATTGTTTCCTCTAGGACTCCGTGTGCATAACATCTCCAAGAACAGAACCTCTGTGCTCCTCTGGGTATCCTTTATGTATGTAGCTTATTTTTTCTGATGTGAGGAGGAGATGAGCTTTCAATCTCAGGTTGAATTTTTCACCTCAACTTTTCATGAGTTAGACATAGGTTTCACTTGGAAAAGACCCTTAAGGTTATTGAGTCCAACACATTAAGACAATATTCTCTTCCCAGTGTGCTCTGATGCCACACTTACAAACAATTAGGCATGACCCTGCTGCAAGCTCAAACACCAATATTTGGGTTGCAAGAGGTGTTGACCAGATTTCCTTAACTAGCAAATAGGTAACTTCAACTGTTTCCTAGTATTAAATGTATTTATGCATCAGTACTTAAACATGTTTGCATGTCTTTGGAGCAAAGGCTAGAGTTACCAACTTAAGTACTGACACTGCAGAAGTGTATTCCACAGTGAAGCTAAATGGCACAAGAACAGCTATATTTGGATTGGGATTCCTGGTTGCCATGCTTACTCTGTGTGGTAGTTTGGGTGTTACCTGCCCCTCCACACTTAAGAAAACCACCCAGCCTAGAATCAGCCACTTGAAATTGAATGAAGCTTTATACTTACAGCTTAGCACAATATACAAGCAGATATTTACAATATATACACCTGCATTCACGTTAAAAATACAGAAACACAACAGCCCTCCCAGAAACCAGAGTCCCCACCCTTCACCCTTCCTCCCACCCCTCTATCTTACCCAGAGTTTGCTTTATGTTCAAGGTGAGTTTGGAGAATCCTCCGGGGGGGTAGGAAGTGGAAAGATTAGTCAGGCAGCAAGTTAGAGAAGTTCATGCAGCCCCAGAGAGTGACTGTTACCAATATTTGTGTACTTGTTCTTGTACAACTCAGCAAGCCTATGAGTGAACATCACCATTGTTTCCTTTTCACAGCCCATAATCTAATTCGTCTCACCAAAACATCCCAGCTAGGCTCAAACTAGCACACTCTGCATCAAAGCTGTTCATGATGTATGTGGAAAGAAAAAATTGTCAGTATGCAAGTTGCTGTTGAACTCCAAGAGATTTCAGCTATCCTGACAAGCCTGAGTACAGCTAGCTGCCGTTTTGTAAGCATGTACATACTATCTAACATTTTGGTGATGCATTTTTTTTCCCTGCTTGCTCTCTAGTAGTAAGGGAAGAGAGCTGTAAGCCCTTGGAAGCTACAGGAAGAGAGCTAGAACTAACAACAGAAGTGCAGATATGCCTGGAGAAAATGCAGGTAAGAGCTTCCTGGAGAAAACAGGTTTATTAAGCAACTTAAATCAGTTGGACTTTGGCAAAGCTGAAATAAATTCTGAAGTGATTCTCAAGGTGAGACTTGGAAGTGCCTTGAGAGCCTTTCTTGTCTTCCTTTTAGTTGGTCACACTGCTAAAGAAAAACCTGATAATCTCCCAGGAGCAAAGGCCTTTAAACAGTGTTTTATACAATGAAGAAGTGAATACAAGTAAGATCTTTTCTGTGGGCTGGAATCTTCACTTGAAAGTATCCAGTTCTTGCAGTTGAACTCTTCAGTGCTTAGGTTTGGATAACTTACAAGAAGCTGTGCTCTTAGAAGAAATTTTCAAATCAATTGGAAAGACAGAAAAGTTGTGTGAGATTTTAGCTGGGGTAGTTAATTTTCTTTATGGTAGCTGGGATGGTGCTGTTATGGCTTTGTGATGAAAACTGTGTACATAACACAGGGATTGCTGAGCAATGCTTACAGTGGTTGGGCAGCCTTTTCTGCTTATCAGACTGCTTGGTCTGATTAAGTGGCTGGTACCAAAGAGAGAAGTCTTCCCTACCAGAGTCTAGGGAAGGGCTTAGGCTAAAATGAAGATATATTTATTTAAATAATCCTCTATACTGATACCATTACTAAGGATGAAAGCTGTTAACAAGGGTGTAATAGAACATCTCATTTCAAGCAAAGCAGAGAGACTAACAAAGCTTTAGCTTCTACTCAGCTTGTAAAGCTCCCTATTCTGTGTGCTTATTAATCACATGATGCAATATAAAAATTGGGTTTAAGGACCTGGGTACTTACCTAGCAACCTCTTTTGCTGCGCATAGAACAGAGACTTGAAGGTCAGACAGGTAAATGAACCTGCTCTATCTGAGCAACTGCTCTTCATTGTTAAAACTGCTCTATGTAGAGAACACTCTATGCAGGTCACAGCCACATCCTGCTGAGGATGTTGGAGGATAAGCACTCAACATTTCCTGAAGTTGTACCAAAATACTAAATTAAGTGGTGGGGAAAAGTAACAAAACACAAAGGCTTGAGCTGATGATCCTATAAAATGTGTATTGTTCCTCCCTTTTATAAAACAAAGTTAGACATGAAATACACAAGGCTTCATAACAGTTGTCTTTGTAAAGCTACAGTGGGAAAATACCACTGCAAAAACAGTGTAGTGCAACTGATAGAGGACACTGAGCATATCTTAAGAAATCACATACCTCAGGCCAGCTCAGAAGTGCTCTCAAATATAAAGTATCATATGGATTAACACAGCTTTTTAAGGCTTTTGCTCCTCAGTTGTATTTTCAGTTAAAAAAGTTGCCTTTGGGATAAGAGCAGTCACTGTAAGTCTTAGCTTTCTCAGCTAATTTCTTAAAAGTTTTTAATTCTAGTAAGTTCTGAAGTTCTTAGCTGATACTAGACAGCTCCAGCTGCTGCAGCTCCTTCTGCCATGCCGTTCCTTCCCATTTAATTGACAGGAAAGATGAGCTTTTTCCTCAGTGTGAAACTGGGCTGTGGCATCTGTTTGTCTGCATTTGCACTGCAACTCTTTTTGCTCACCTCTTGATTGACTGCTGTCAGAATGGTGAGAATATCTTCTCCTCTGCAAAAAGACAAATATGTTTTGTATTAGGGAAGCAGTTAATAGCAGAAAAATCACCACATTCTCACTTAACTTGTTCTATACCAGTACAAACAGCTCCTGTTTTAAACAGGCTTCACAGCAGTTAAACTGCTACATTACTATGCATTCCCAACACATCTACATCCAAATTACATTTGTCATTCAAACGGAAAATACACAGATGTTGCTCATGAAAACATAGTTACCGAGGACAGCTGTACTCCAAGTGCTGGCACAATGCCTGTATGTACCAAGTCCCCTCCCTTCGGTTTCTGTAGGAAACATAATCTTGCAGGGTAGCCATGCCCAGGAGGAAGTCTGCCTCTGCAGGGATGCAGTCAAATTGCAATCTTGCATCTGTTTCTACAGAAGAATCTTGCTCTACTGAATCTGTTTCCACGGGCACACCTTTGTGGAAAGATTCACCTTGGCAGGCCTGAATAAAAAAGACTTTTGGTTTTCCAGCAAGTGAGCGGCAATTCTCTGCAGTGAAAGAAATGGTCAGTTCCTGGATAGGTACTTCCTGCCCATCAACACCATATACGCTGCCTTTTTTCCCATGGGACAGGATACAGCAAACAAAACAGTCTTTGTCTTTGTGATCTTCACAGCGGTACATGCTCACAGTCTCGCGCATCGCCTCTGCAGTGAGGTCTCTGCGTTCTTCTACTGCAAAATGAAGCTTGCTAAAGACTCTTCTTAGAGCCTCTGCAAAGTAAAGAGAAGGGGAATTGGAGCAGTTTCATTACATGACTTTTTATTTTGTCTTTTAAAGTCCTGCTGCACTACTACCCAGCAGTTCCATTCCTGCTCTGAAAATAATTTAGTAGTCTAACCACTAATCATATGTGTACTGAGTTCACTTAACTCATTAAAAGGCTTCCTTGAAATCTTGGTGTCCAGTACTGCCTGTCTAGAAATCCTGTAGAGCTATTAAGAAAGCTGTATCTCCCTCCCCACACACTTCATAGCTACTCCATCTCTCAGAAGGAAGATGCTGAATAGTGCAGCTATTCTATCTAAAAGAGCAGGACACTGGGCTTTGAAGTACCTGTACTATGGGAAGACAAACTGCACTCGGACTCAAATTAACTTCAAATCAGTGAGGTGAGGTCTATTGATGGATTTTATCTCTTGGCACAGACTGTGCTATCTGCACTAATACTCTAGGACCTGCACTGAACTATGATGCTGCAGAATAGTCTGCTGAAATCAAGACCCTGGAACAACAGCACATTAAGTCTCGAAATGCCAATGTAGTCCCTCCCACACAACCCCACACCCCCCTCTTTTTTTTTTTTCCCAGAAGTTGGATGTTAAAACAATGAACACTTAGCTATAGTTCTGCAGCAACCCATTTCTGATTCTGCATATTTTAACAGTAGTATGCATAAGGCAGAGGGAAAGCTAGCCTACCTTGTAAAGTTCAGGCCAAGTTTGCTGATTACTGTTTCAGTAAACCAGCCAAATGCTTGTGAATTGTTCTGAGGCAGCCAGTAAAAGCATGATGAGTTGATTAGGGTTTGCCAGCACAATACACAGAGCCAACTTAGCCACTACAACAACTACATCCTAGAAAGTGAAGACCAAAATTCAAAGTTCTAGTAAAGAGTACTGTACCTGCATCCACGTCAGTCCCATCCCGATCCCGCAGCCTTCTCAGTGCTGGAACTGCTTCCCTGGCTTTTGCAAAACTGTGGTTATTGAGGATCAGGCACACTCCCCGGGGCCGGCTACTCATTTTGTAAGCCTCAAGCTGCTGAAAAGAAAGAATATTGCTCAAGCTACTTTGCTGTTTTTCTCAGCCCATACTAGTGGCATAGCAGGGTGAAGTGCCACCTGGCTTTCTAGGCAGCTCTCTCTACAACACTGCTGCCAATTCCTGTCTCACCACCTTTGGGACACTGCCCAGCATTACAGCACACAGCCCCCCCACCCCCCAACGCACATAATCATCACAGGGTGCTGTGTTCACCCACTCCTCCATGCCTGTCCATCTGTGTGGTGGTTCGGGAGTTTCCCTCCTCCCCACACTGTGAATTCAGCAGACTAGCTGAGCTGGCTGGAAGGTAAGGTGAAGCTATATATTTAGAGCACAGTGCACATTTACAAGCATATATACACAATATATACAGATGTGTACAATTATATACAAGTTAGAAGTAATACAGACATTAAACAGCCCTCCCAAACAGCAGAACCACCCAGAACTAACTCTCCCTTCCCTGTCCACCCCTCCCTTATCTCACAAAGCTTATCTTTGAGAAAACAGGGGAGTCAGATGCCAGAGCAGACAAGGAGTTAGAAGGCTAATCATAGAATCAGAGAATCACAGAATCAACCAGGTTGGAAGAGACATCCAGTCCAACCTAGCACCCAGCCCTATCCAGTCAACTAGACCATGGCACTAAGTGCCTCATCCAGTCTTTTCTTGAACACCTCCAGGGACAGTGACTCCACCACCTCCCTGGGCAGCCCATTACAAGGGCAAATAATGACTGGATTCAGGCAGGCAGTTAATATGGCAACCTGCCACAGACTGAGAGACTTTGTCACTGTTTCTTGGGTTTGTATCTCAGCAATCCAATGGGTAATACAGCCATCATTACTATTTTCTTTTCACAGCCAATGATCTAATTTCTCTCATTAAAATACTCCAGTTCGCCTCAAACCAGCACAACCTGCCAACACCCCTGCTGTAACACACTCAGCCTGTCCTGCTACCCCTGCAAATTCTTCCGAAGTTTTAATGCTGCAGGAGCTGGTGCCTTTGCCTTAGCTTCAGAATAACAGATGTTACATAGCAGTGGATTTTAATTTTTCAAAACACTGCTTTTAAAATTGACTTAAAGTAACTGTTATGGAGGGATAGTCTTTTCTAAAACAAAATTATGATGTTTCTAAGAAACAAACTGACTTACCTGAGAATGTTCTTTATAGATATCAGAAGAATTTGTTTTACCAAGTAGGTTTAATTCATACTCTTCAATTTTCTTCAACAGGCTGGGATTAATTTCTGCACAGCGACTCTTCAAGATACTGAGGTTGTCTTCTCCCAAAATCCCCTTCTTCTCCATGTCAATGAAAATGTCCAGCATCATCTGCATAATCAGAAAGGTAGTTTGCTCTTAGGGAACATCCATGCTACCACTGGGAGGGAAGCACACAAGGAATGTGAACTTAAATACAGATGCACCTCACATGCATGTGCAACCCACAGAGTCAGTCCAGCTGACTGGCTCAGCTGAGTCAAAGCAAACTCATTCAACAAAACCTGCTAGTACAAATACCATCTCAAAATGGACTCACTTCCTTTCCACAGCTGCCAATTCAGGAGATCTAATGATGAACATAATTAACATATAATGCTATTTTTTGTAACTGCTTTGATTTGTCTTTTAGGGGCTATCTCATGCACTTAACTGCAACACAAGAATCACCGTAGTACCCATCTTGAGCAGTGGCAAAAATGGGAACATGTAAGCATGGAATTATGCTGTAGAGACTGCTATGAAGCAATCAGGGAGGCTAAACAAGAGGTAGACTGGCAGAGCCAGGCTGTGCCCTCCTTAAAACACAAATAGGAGCACCTGTCAGAAAGCACAGGATCAAGTGGCTCCTGTATCCTGTCCCTGTGTCAGTCTGAAGGCAGAAATCTAAATTAAAAGAGTGAATGAAGACAACTCCATGCTTTCATGTCTGTGACAAGTGGTGGGATGACACACTAGGGTTAAATAGACTGGGTACTAGGAAGGGCCTTCAATCTGTTGTCCTATGGCATGTTGGGGACACTGCAGCACAGTCGAAGTCTTACATAGATGGGCCAGGAGCTCCTGAAGTAGTAGAATCCAATAGGGAAATATCTGCAAAACACCTGAAGGTAACAATGGGGTGTTTGTCTAAGAAGGTGACACAGCTAACAGCCCAACTGAAGTGCTTCTACATGAACACATGCAGCATGGGCAACAAAAAGGACAAGCTGGAAGCTGTTCTGCTGCTGGAAAGCTACAATACAGTGGCCATTATTGAAAATTAGTGAGATGAATCCTATGACTGGAGTGTTGACTATCGAAGGCTACAAGCTGTTCAGAAGAGACAGGAGAGGTTGCCCTCTATGTTAAGAATAGTTAGGGATTGAGGGTGAAGAGATATCCCTGAAAAGCAGCTCAGGGCAAGTCAGAAGTTTATGGTTAGGAACTAGAGACCAAGGCAACAAGGGGAACCTTGTGATTGGAGTCTACTGCTGGACACCCAATCAAGGGGAGACCATTGATGAAACCTTCTTACTCCAGCTACAGGAGGCATCATGCTTGCAGGCTCTTTTACTGCTGGGTGATTTTAACCACCTGAACACCTGCTGGAAAAGTAACACAGCAAGCTGGAAGCAATTCAGGAAGTAGACAGCTCTACTTGAGGGGATGCAATATGGAATCTGAGGGTCACTAATGCAGGTGAGCTCATCAGGTGTGTCAAGACTGGAGGCAGCCTGGGCTGTGATGATCACACACTGGGGGAGTTCACAGTCTTAAGTCAGAAAAGGAGTATAGTCAGGACCCTGAGTTTGCAGAAATAAAACTTCCTGCTCTTCAAGAATTTAGTCAATGGGACCCTTGGGGAAATGGTCCTTAGGCACAAGAGGGCAGAACAGATCTTTAAAGACACTTTCCATAGAGTGCAAGAGCTCTCAAACCCCAGGAGTAAGAAATAAGGCAAGGAAGAAAAGACACCAGCATGGTTGAGTCCAGACCTGCAGGTCAAACTAAAATGTGAAAAGGAACTGCACAGGCAGTTCAAGTAGGGGCAGGTACCTGACACTGCTGCAAAAGCTGCACGTAAACACCAGCACAGACAAGTCCAATGTGCGCCAGAGAGCCTAAAAACCCCTTTCTTTTCCTTAGACTGTTCCATCAGGAGACGTGATACTCGTTCCCCTTGTAACAACCCAAATGCCTCAACAGGTTATTATAATCCTTTCAAGGAAAACAAAACAAAACAAAGACCGCAGTAATTCTTACAGTAATTGTCTCAGGGCTTTGCCTGCATTTTGGTAATTCTTTCCCCAGAAGAAACTTGAAATAATTCAGCTCCTCTTTGGTGGTTTCTTCTGACAGCTGAAAAAGCAGGTATCTGGAAAGAGAAGAACGCTGTTTCAGGACAGCCCTAAGTAAAACTGTTTTCGCTGCAGTTGAAATGAAATCAGTTTTCTTAAAATCGAAACAGCGCCGAAAGCTTCTGGAGCTGAGCACAAAGGCAGCGCAGGCCGCAGCAGCCCGGCGGGGAGGCCTTCGGGCCCGGCCACCATTTCCACAGGGTGTGGCTTGAACGTGATACCTTTTACCGCTCAGAAATGGGAGCTTACGGACTTGCTTTCACTTGCAACACGTTTGTGTGCCTCCAAACTTCAGCCAGGCGTTCAAATCGCTGTTAAAAGCTTACACAGACCAGAGAAAACGGGCAGCCGGCGTAAGAGCGAGCACCCAGCCCCCGGTACTGCGCGCCCCCCACCCCCAAGCTCCGCAGCGATCCCCGCCACCGGTCACTCGCCTGTAGGCCGACACCCGGGTCCTGCCTGGGATCTTCAGCTCTCTCTCCATCTGCTCACGGCTGGAGCCCAGGTGGGCAACCAGGAGATCGATCCTACTGATCCGGTAAAGCAGCTCCTTCAGGAAGGACAGGTTTCCCGCCTCGATCACGCCTGCCTCCTGCAGCGCTTCGAAAAGGTCGTATGCATTATGGATGGCCTCCAGCGTCCTCATGGGGATATATTCCAGGCTGAGGAACTTCAGAGCCGCCAGCTCGGACTCCCCCAGCTCCTCGCTGACCGCCAGCAGCCGCGGCCTGAGCGGCTCCATGGCCCGCTCCGCCGAGGACAAAGGGCGCTGGCTGCCGCCGCGGCAGGCGGCGCTTCACGCCGCCCTTGGGCTGTAGCTTCCTCCGGATCCGCAGCCACACGGCGCAGCAGCTCAAGTTTGAAACTGGCCGCCTGCGAGGGAGGAGTCCTGTCAGGCGCATTGCAAGCCCTCTCCGTTCACAGTCTCTTGCGGAAACGGAACACCGCCTTGAGCCTGGGCTTTCCACGCAGTAACAGCTCTTTGAGGGGCAGTCAGGATTCGTGGCCGTTTTAACGCAAAGAAGCTTGTACCAGCACTGGCCTCCTCCCTTGCGAAGCTTTGGAAAAAATACAAACTGAACAAAGGATAACTTGAAAGACTTCTGAAATGCCTCGTTAATCTTGTTACGAACTCAAAAGGACTGCAGCTGCGAGAATCCCCTGGGGCTCACACACACCACCTACAAGAACCGCCTCGCTGCCGTCAACCACCATTACTGCTGCAGTCCTCAACTTAAACTTACTCTTTCCTACCCTCTCTGCAGCTGCTAACGAAGGGATATCAATATGCTACTGCACGGGTGGCTGGCAGTGAATACATCAAGGAGAGCAAAGTAACTTCTTCTGAAGTATTTGTCCGCTCATCCAGAAGAGAAGCTCACCACAAAGAAAGGTGGTGTGAAAATCAAGAGTATTTGTTAAAACTGAAGTCCACAAGACCTCATGCCAGATGCCAGGAGGAGGAGGCATCTCAGAGCAGCGGATCCAATGGACGGACACCTTCCTTCCAGTGGTCAACGGCAATTTCACAGTGTCACAGTATCACCAAGGTTGGAAGAGACCTCATAGCTCATCAAGTCCAACCCTTTACCACAGAGCTCAAGCCTAGACCATGGCACCAAGTGCCACGTCCAATCCTGCCTTGAACAGCTCCAGGTACGGCGAGTCCACCACCTCCCCGGGCAGCCCATTCCCCATTCCAGTATCCAGTACATTCCAGTATTTAGAACATACGGTGTCTTAAGAGCTCTGAGAAAAAACACACAATTACAACCCTTACTATTGAAAAGATATAAACAGCAGTGTTGTTTAACCAAGTAAATTAATACTGTAATGCAAAACATGGATCTGGGGGAAAATAACCAAACTTTTATTATCATAATCATCGTTTTCTCATTCTTCTTGACAGGGATGTTATTGTCCAAGAAAAAAAAATATACATCTTCCACAGACTGCAAACAATTCACCTCTGAGTAAATCAATTATAATCTTACATATGCTCTCTGGGAAGGCATACAACATTCTGAATCTGTCCGTTCTTTTCTTCAGATACCAGGCACTTCTAACTTAGAAATGCTAAAGCAAGTCCCATTTCTGTCCAATAACTCTTAAAAATCATACTACTTAAAAGTGTTTCCTCATTTGAAACCCAGACTGTAGATTTCACTGCTTCTGCAGGACAGAATGCCAGGTCTCTAGTCCTCTCTGGCCCTACCAGGCTGCTACAGATCCAAGTACCAGAAGACTGATCAAACATGGAAATTGGAAAATTTATGTCCCATGGCCCCATGAAGGATTGGGTTGCTAACTACACTGATCCAAATGATTTCTCTTGAAAATTCTCTTCCCCCATTCTAACTCCTGAGTGCATTTTTCTATTTTTCAATTGGTGGACACGGTGGAATTTGGAAGATCAACTGCTTCCGTAGAGTTGATGTTATCTTTGGCATCTGCTTCCTTTGTTTCATTACTTTTCTTCCCACTTCCTTGTTCACTTCAGTCAGGATGGTTATGAGATCCTTGGAGCTTGAACAAAAAATGAAGAAAAATTACACTGAAATACTCAATGCTTGCATTTAGGTCAAGAATCTGAGCTACGTTTGCTCCAGCAAAGTGGTATCTCAAGGAAGGTTAGCATTTTCCTCACACTCTGCCTGTCACAGGCGCACTGCGTTGTGCAAATACAGAATTCAGTGTGTTTAGGAGAATAAAAGCAACTTTGCTTTTTGCCAGCAAATCCATTCCTCTTCTTTGGTTATAGGCATTAGAGCGCATGAAGGTGAAACACTCTCCACGCCCTCTTGTGGACAACACGAGAAAAGTGATGACTCAAGGGAAGTTCTGTACTCTAAATCAAGCTATGATGGGGATGGGAGGGAGGCAGCAGTGAAAATTGTGGCTATAGAACACCGATTTTTTTTTTGGTCTGTGCAATCACTCAAATTTTCCTCTCATCAGGTGTTACTTAAAAAAAGAGTCATGAGTAAAAAAATATTAAAAGCCATACACACACATACATACACATGTGTGTATGTGATGTTCCAGCATTGCATCCCTGGTTCTGTCACAAGCAAATTAGGGTAAGTCACCTGTACTTTAGTTCATCTGTATGAAAATAATGCTCAGTACCAGAGTAATTATTGTTCTGCACTGTCCTGCAGACGAAAATCATCATACAGCACAAATACAAACCAGTGATGCTTCAGCCCAACATCCCTAAGTATGTATGTCTACAATATCATAAAGGTACATGGATTGAAAACAGTACTTACAGTGGGCAAAGCAGCTCCATCTTGTCACAGAGGCACTGAATGTAAACACTGCCAGTCTCTATACTGCGGTAGCACTCATAGTCTTCCACTGTAGCCATGCCAATCAGAATATCAGCCTGATCAGGAATTGAAATCTGAGGGGTAGCATCAGTTTCAAAATGGCCAGAAGAGTCTTCTTTTACTATGACAGCTGGATGACCTACAATGCCTTGGCAAGCCTGGATGAAAAACAGCTTGGGTTTGCCAGCAAGAGAAGGACAATTAGATCCACTGAAGCAGGAAACTAAATCTTTAATATTTACAACCTCATTATCAACACCTTTTATTTTGTCTTTTTCACCATGTGAAAAAATGAAGCAAACAAAACAGTCCATGTTACTATGGTCTTTCTTGCTGTATTCTTTAACTTTTGCATACATTTGCTCTGCTTCTAGATCCATGTGCTCAACTATCTCAAACTGAAGCCACTTAAAAACTCTCTTCGCAGCCTCTGGGGAAAAAAAAAATCAGAAGGCAGTTGTTATAAACAGTGACAAGGAAGATCCTGAAACCTCAGGGTCTGTGTGGTAGATCAGGTATCAGCAGAACTGTTCAGATGCCACCAATAAACTCACCTGACTGACTTTCAGCCAGCCAAATCTAATTAGAAAATCTCAGATGCCTTTTTTTTTAAATACAGCTGGGCCAAGCATCAAGCTATGTAAAACAAAACCAACTTTCAGACTGATTAATTCATACAAATTAGTGAGGCTTACTGTGTTAAAGCAAGCTTTAACCGTGCATTACATAGTAATGCCAGATGCTTAAGAACACCTCTAAGAAAGAAGAGTTATCTCTTTAGAATGACAAGTTCTGCCACTCTTAAATGAAGTAGTTCCCTCGTTGTGTGAGAATGATCAATGCAGCAAGGAAGGTGAGCTAGCCAGCTAACAAATGCTGTGCCGACTTCTCAGTAAATGTTGACTCATTTGCTGTACAGGTGGTGAGAAAGTACTTGGGGAGCAAACGGCCTACAGACAGAGTTAAAATACCAGTTGTGTGTGTTTTTAGAAAACAGATTTTATATTAGGATAAAAAGTTTAAAGTGATTCTTGCAGAAAGACAGGCTTCATGAAAAGTTATGAACCAGTAGCATGTATTTGAATTAAAACAAACCAAGAAAAGACAAAGTGGAACAGTAAATCCTCCTTCACTATCTGGGACATAGGACCAATTAAGACTATTCTTTTTACTTAGAACAGAAAGTGGTTCCTTCTTTAAGCCATCAGTTAAACTGTTGAAAGGAGCAGATTTCAAATTTCTACAGTGAGTGTCATTACAGAGGAACCCACTGGACATGATTCTTCCTCACACAAAAGATAATTCTTTCAGAACAATTTCAGAGAGCAAAATAAATCAGTATTTGGATTTTTAAAACCATTTACCTCCATCTTTCACTGTTCCTTCTCTGTCTTCATCTGGATTTTTAAATTTGTAGTTGTTAAGAATCAGACAGTAACCATGGGGGTTATTTTTCATCTTGTATGATTCCACAAGCTGTAAAAATGAAGAAAACAGGTAAGAAAGCAGTGCCAAGCATCCATAAGAGAAATCTTCTATACACTTGTTGGTCCTCCACTTCCAAGCACAAAAAGCCCCATGAGGGCCAAGACATAAGACAGGAAAAGCCTAAGCTAGCTACAGGGGATAGGAACCTGCTTTGCCTCCCTGAGTTGCTCCTCCTCTGTGTCTGGGGTATGATTTTGGCAGAAACACAAATTTGTATGTACAGAGGAAAATGTTCCTGCACTCTACCATTCCCTCTGAGAATCCTTATGGGTTTCAAGTGAGGTAGCAGATTCTGTTTTTCCCTTCACATCAGTCCAGGAGTATCCTGGCTAGAACTTTGATGCCCCAGTCTCCACTACTGTTAAGATTGGTTTTCCTCATGCAGTAGTTAATCCTTCATTTCTTGCCTAAAGAGTTGCTGATGGCCAGGCTTGGTTTTGTGTTGAAAATAAGAATTGTATAAAGGCTTCTATGAAAGACAGGACCCCTCCCTTTCAGCTCTTCTACCTGCTAAGTCCAAGGAATTTATCCCTCCCAGGAGTGGAATAAATAAAGGTAGTCTTGAGGAATTTCTCACCAGGTGTGGTGTCTCCCCCTCTGCTCCTTGTCCTGCTGGATGTTCTGACACAGGCACTGGGTAGTGGAGTTTTTCCTTAGAATAATTTTCTAAGACAAAGATGATAAACAGAATACTTTAGGACTAAAAAGATCAATCTTCCACTATGCATCTTTCAACACTCAGAAAGCTTGTGCAAGGAGTAGATGGAAGGTGGCTTTCGTACCCCTGAGATACCATCATTTTGTAGAGTTAGGCCAAGCAGGGTTCCCAGTTCCACAGACTGTTGATTATTGAAGCTGTGTAGAGTAGACCTGTGCTTCAGTTCTTTTCTGCTTTTTCATTAGCAGCAAAATCCAGGTAGTAAAAGGCCAAATGTGAGTAGTCACCCCAGGTACACCATTCACTAGCATACCCACTATGGGATTTATCAGTAAAAGAAGAGACTCCTTTTTTGTACCTTGGTACATTACAGCTAGTTCATTTACTTCTGAGGCCACTGTTTTTTCTCCTGGAACTCTAACAAAGGAAACAGACCACAGTAGCCACCTTGGAAGTTACACAGGTGTGTTTAAATGGAATTTAATTGTCATGGCAACAAGATCTGTAAGACATGCTCTTCTTCTTACTAAGGGGGACAAAACAACAATACTGCTAAAAAGCCATTCCCCTGACACAGGGCTTGCTTACATTAGTCACCTTTGGCAATTTTCTTCTGCTCTGTTAGAAACATCAGCACAGCTCAGCAGCATAAAGACACACTGAGAAAACTAGTCAGTATCTCTACATGGCTGGCTGTAGAGATGTGTCTAAGGAAATGCATGTCCAAAATGAGGTTCTGGAGTGGAAATTTAATAGGTCTTAGTTGTTGCTGGTTGACATATCCTGTTTCTCCAAGAGTAAGGCCCAGCTGTGGTGTCAGAAGTCACCAGCTCAGCTGTGACAACCCAGAAATACTGCAGTCCTTGAAATTTCACATCTGTACATAAAGCTAATGGCAATGCTTTAACCAAGTACCTGGCCTTCAGAGATCTTTTCCTTCGACTAAGAACAAACAGCCTGGCTAACAGAAAGCATTACTGACAATCTCCTAGTACAAATTTCCAAAAGGCAACTGTCACTTCAGTCTCTATTTGAATGAAAAGCTATGCTGGTCCAAAACCAGTACTGCACTGTTTCCTGAAGAGAAAAATTGCATTTAAGGCACAGGGGAGGGAGATGCAGACCATTTACAAAGCACAGAATGCACTTCAAGGAGATACACCTGAAGATATGATGGGATAATGAATTAGCAGGAAACTTCAGAAACCACAGGCACCAGGAGCTGTTCTGCCTATCCTAGGGTACTGTAAGGTGTCCTTTCTCTAGACTCTTAAATTGCCAAGGTTGGAGCCACAAAAAGACACAGTCCTCACCTCCAGCTCTACTCTTAAATAGCAGATTAAATGCTTTACCTTTTCTTTCTTCATAGGTCTCAATTTTTTTCTTTATGTCAGCTCTAACTTTCTTGAATGTATTTTTCAGCTCTGTTAGGTCATCTTCTTTGATTATCTCATTTCTTTCCATTTCCAGTAAGACTTTCAACATTGACTGGTGAAACAAAAATACATAACTCACACTCATACAGTGACCTTCAATAACTGCAATATCAGGCATTTCTGGACAAAACAGAAGACAATGTTCTCACTCCCAGAGACTGACAGCTAAAAAACAGTTTCTTTTTCCTCCAAACCTCATTAAAAGAATTATTGGGATGCAATGCAACTGAAGAAACACATCACTAAGTTTAAGACAGGATGATTGGAAAATGCCTATGGCTAGGTTATCCTGTTTTGTCTCAGCAGTGCAAAGCACTGACGTGGATGACAAGATGAAAGAGCAGGATGGATTTTGCAAGAAGAAAATAGGAATATGAGAACAAAAAAGGACAGAGAACAATACAATTAAAAAAAAAAAGGCATCCATTCTTTCACATAGCAGCTATCAGCTAAGACCACAATTCTTTACTGGATAGAGCTGGGGGATAGGTTGGACTGGATGATCTTGGAGGTCTCTTCCAACCTGGTTGATTCTATTCTATTCTATTCTATTCTATTCTATTCTATTCTATTCTATTCTATTCTATTCTATTCTATTCTATTCTATTCTATCAACAGAGTCTAGTGAAAGTAGGCTGTTTTCTCTCTCCTCATTTCTTACAAGAACTAGCAGACTCTGAACTAGCCTTGCAAGAACCATATAGAGATCACTTTGCATACAGCATTATCCTGGAGCTTGCTCTTTGGTATTTGATCGTGGAGCAGGAACTTCACATCCTGGATATCTTTTTGAGTTAAGTCCTCTGCAATTCCGTATAGCAGTTGTCTGGCAACAAATAGAGAAAAGCGATTAAGAAAGTTAAGAGAAGTAAACACTGCAATTACACATTTGAACTGCAAAATGTGAAAGTCACAATGTCTGGCAGTCACACTATATTAACTTTCATTATGCTGTGATACTCATTAGACAACCGTGCAGACAGAAAACAAGACAGTTCACAGCAAAACTGCTGTACATTTTGCATGCAAAGGTTTACAGCTTCTCTGCTTACCTATAGGCTGACACCTGTGCCCTGCCTGGGATCCTCAGCTCTCGCTCCACTTCCTCACGGCTGGAGCCCAGGTGGGCAGCCAGAAGGTCGATGCGACTGATGCGGTAGAGCAGCTCCTTCAGGAAGGACAGGTTACCCGCCTCGATCATGCCTTTCTCCTGCAGCGCTTTGAAAAAGTCCTGTGCATTCTGGATAGCTTCCAGCCTCCTCACAGGGATATACTCCAGGCTGAGGAACTTCAGAGATGCCAGTTCAGTTGTGGTCAACGACTCAGAAATGTCGAAAAGGAGTTTCTGGAAGTCTGTACTCATTTCACATCAGGATTTGGATCTAAACACAAAAGCAAGTTGATTCACTTGTCAGCAACAGCAGTGCAGCAAAGTGATCATAAAAGGTATGACATCATGTAGACTAGCCCAAAATAAATACGTGGAGTCGAAAGTACTGTAGTAGTGAACGACTGTCTTGCTAGCATAGCTTTGATGCTTCCAGTATCTTCCTTGCAGTAGGAAACACATGATCAGCAATCAGTACAACTACCAAACGTTCTGAAGCTTGTGAAGTCAGCATTGTGAAAAAAGACAGTTAGGAGTGCTGAAATTTGGCAAAATGTTGCAATTAAAACAATCATTTATTGAGTTGAACCTGTCTACCTTTATAAACTCGAAATTATAACATACCTTTTGATAGAATGAGGCATCCAAATTCTTTCTAAAAGCCACACATTAGTAACAGTTCAGAAAACGTGTGTGACCCAGGTTATTAGCACGAGTTGTCCTCTTATCCAAAGACTGGGAGCAGCACAGAGGTACAAGACAAGATCTGATCCTCAGGTCCAAAACGTTTCTTTCTCCCTGTCATCCTACACTTCAGCGTCTTTCTCCATGCATTTCTCCCTGTATTTCAACTGAATCAAGACTCCAGTTGCAGTCTGAAAGAGGAAGTATGACGTAGTGATGTACTCTGTACTGTGTGACAAATGCTTGTGGGTAAGACCAACCCCAAGAGCGCTCTTGCCCAGATAAGGGCATGTCCCATCATGCAGCAGTTTCAAAGACCAGCCCTCTTGGCACTGTTCTTCCTCTTCCTTTACTGTTTCACTTCTTAGGTTTTTCCTTTCTTGCCCTTCCCCAAAATGTTCCTGTCCTTTTGTTAACTGTCTCTCCCATCTCCCTCAGCTCCCCTGCATGCTGATTTTGTCCCTCTGTCTTCCTCTAGAATTGTCCTGATCTATTCCTTGCCAAAATTAGTCTCTCCCAGAAAAACTGGTCTTGAGAAAGTTAAAACACTGAGGCTACTGATTCCTCAGCAGCTCTTGTGACTTTGGCCTCTACTGGCACAAAGCAGGATACACAACTCCTGCACAAAAGCTGTCAGGAGGGGCAAGATACCAGAGATTTGTGGATGTTTCAAACTCCACTTTAAGATAATCTTCCCAAGATCCAAACTTCCCCAATAGTTCCACTTAAATCTGTCTAAACAATGGTTGCACAAGTTACAGCTCTTCCTTGGTTTTGTAGGTGGAGTGCATGTGCATATCCTTCTGTATGCCATCAGAAAGCCTCAAGAGAAATCAACCACCTTTTCTTTTGGTTTAGGCTGATTTCTTTCTGACACAGCTCTGTATTACTGGAGGAACACTGAAGGCACACACCCTGGACAGCAAGAAATGATGAGTACCTAAACTGCATGAAATGCACTCCACAAGACTTTCTAACTGCTATCTCACACTACATTAGTTGACTAGACATCACAAAGAAGTGACTTTACTGCATCTTCCTGAGTGGCAGCTGTGGTGATAGTGCTAGACCGACCCAGTGTTTGGGCTTGTGCTGACAGAGTACCACTGCATGCACCCAAGAATTAGTGTGCAGCCATCTAAACACAATTTTCAGCACGCAGACAGTCACAGTCTATCTGGATGGAAGAGACCTCAAAGATCATCAAGTCCAGTCCTCAGCCCAGTACTGAAGGGTCAACACTATACTATGTCCCTAAGTGCCAGGTCCACACATCGCTTGAACACCCTCAGGGACCGCAACTCCACCACCGCCCCAGGCAGACCATTCCAACTTTTGATAATGCTTTCAGTGAAGAAATATTTCCTAATATTCAGCCTGAACCTGCCCTGGCACAGCTTGTAACCACTTCCTCGTGCCCTGTCACTTGTCATCAAGAAGAGGCTGGCCTTCAGGTAGTTGTAGAGAGCAATGTCTCCCCTCAGCCTCCTCTTCTCTAGACTGAGCAACTCCAACGCCCCCTTGCAGGTCATGAGCTCCAAGCCCTTCATGAGCCTCACTGCCCTTCTCTGGACCTGCTCCAGCACCTCACCTTGTTACAGAGACACGGAAATTAACACAGTACTTAGTCTATGACTCACCAGTGCCGAGCAGAGAGCAATGATCTCCTCCCTGTTCCTGCTGGCCACATTGTTTCCAATAAAAGCCAGGATGCCACACATACAAAATACTTGTACTGAACAGGTGGTATAGATCACAGCAGTACAAAATGTGTTTGGAAAAAAACCCTGAGTGAGCAAGACTTTACCAGTCTTTCCTACTTAAGTGCAGATCCCCGTCTCCAGGGCCCTCAAGGCAGATGTCAGCTTAGACTCTTCTGACTGCTTTTACCTACCTGCGATTTAACTGGAGATTACCCAGGCAGAAGTCTCTACAGAGAAAGAATCATAACATGATTTAAAAATTAAAATAAGTTGCCACTAAAGGAGGTAAAAATTGTCACCAGTGTTTACTCTGCACTGATAAAAATTGTTACCTAAACATACAAAACCAGTGCACCGAGTCTGAACAGTGACTGTCAAGTGGAAACTGCGTGGTTCTATTAACAGTATGTCATATATTCTGCTAGCAGATTAAACATTTCTCATCTGTGGCACAGAACTGACTTCTAAGTTAGTATGGTTGCTACACTTGAAGACCCAAAATGTGATGGGTGACCTAGTTATCAATTCATCATGATAAAAACTGACTGTAATGGCTGCTTCCAAAGCTCTGTACGATGAAAAACTTTCCTTGTCAAAATCAGGGAAAGAATCATAGAATGGCTTAGATTGGAAAGGACCTTAGGGATCATCTATCAACAACCTCCCCACCACAAGCAGAGACATTTCTCAACTAGACTCGGTGGCTCAAGGCCTCATCCAACCTGGCCTTGTACACTCCCAACAATACTTGACCATACTCTCAAATTATGGCTAGCAATCAGTGTTTTGCTGAAATACACGAAGTTTCATTTCAGTTAAAACCCCACTGATTCATGCAGCACAACAAAGTGCAGGGGCCAGTCAGAATCAAAGATAATCCTTACACCAGCATATAATTTTTCTCTCATCAACCTTTTTAAAAGTAATATGAATTTAATGTAGTAACAAATAGAAAAGACACAGACATACACAACAAAAGGTCATAATAAAATGGCATTATTTCAGTTAACTCTTAAAACACTCTGTCAGAAGCTCAAAACAAGGAGACCTCTTTCTTATGTCAGTGCATTTTAGATCTTAAAACAAGAAATGACAATCAGAAAATTTAATGCTTAACAAAGTTAATCAATCTGATAAATCTACGCACATACACTGCTGAATGCTATATCTCAGAGCGTGCAAATCCTCTACCCTGATTTTTCTTCCCAGAAGTGATGCTGAAATCACAGTTCACAGTGTTTCACAAAGAGAATCTCACATGCAGCATATTCGCTTTACTGAGTTCTGGAAAGATCTCCTTGTACATGTGGTTTATGTTAGCCACTACAAGGTGTCAGTGTGCATTGAGGAATGAATTACTGATTTCAACAATTAACTGCCTCTCCATTTAGTTAAATGTAATTTGAATTACAGATGAAAGAAATCCTTTCCCACCTACTACTTTTCTCTTCTTCATCTCCACCTTTGTTTTTTTTTCAGAATAAACCTAGCTAGTGCATTTAGAGGCAAGATTTAAAATTGTTAGCCTGCAAAACAAAACATACTAAGCCATGACCAGAGCATAAGCAATCCTGGTTTAGATACAGTAGGCTACCTGCAACCCTTACGCTGTCAGAAGACTTTGTATCTGCAGTCTGTGCAGGTACAAAAATGTTTAATATGATAAAAGAACGTTTCTCCAACTCTGATAACTCTGAACATAAATAGCTGGCACGTGGATTGTTTTCATTGTGTCTCCTCCAGTTTCATTTTATTTGAGAGAAAATTTGTGAGGCTTTGCCCTGAAGATAGCAGTTTTTCAAGATTCTGGGTAACTGTCTTAAAACAGGTAGTGTGGTGAATTGCATTTAAACAAGATACACTGACAGAAGGGTGCATTATTAAAAGCCTCCATGTTGCTGTGAAGGAGGAGGGTCTTTAGGTATTGGGAATATAAATTTTCTTCTTAAGGTATATGCTGGCTGAGGCATCTGCTTCTTTGTCCCCAGGCGGTCAACACGTCTACCCACATCTTCATTAACTTCTGTAAGAATTGACAAAATGTCTTCACCCCTACAGCCACGAGGAGAGCAAAAATAAAAGCATGACTTGTTAACTGAACAGACTGTACTCCATTTAACACCTCCTAGATCATCTAGAAAATACAATATGAATGTTTAAAACACAAAACATGTCCTTTTCTCCAAATTTACCCTCTTTTGTTCTCATTTGAGTTGTATTAAAAACTACTGTTCTTAGTGCTTGATTCAATCAGTAAATAACAATAATGGAAAAAATATTTTTACCTAAATCTACTTCATAAACAAATGGTTCTGCCTTAGAAATCGGAGGGTTTCATTTTTACAATAAACTTGGCATTCTCCAGACTCCCTCTGTAGTACTGGCAGTGTTAATGCAAATTTATCAGCAGCAAGCGAATCAGTTTAACTAATTTTGTCCACTTCAGAACGTGGGTTAGTGTTCCTGTATGAACTTGCCTTCAGAGAAAAAAAGAACAAAGAGAAGTTCCTCTGGTTTCTTCCATGCAAGAGCTAGTCAGAGTGCTTACCTTGGTACTAACAACTGTAGCTTGCTGCACAGGGCCTGAATATACCAAGCACCCTGTTGAATGTGCCGGAAGGAGACATATCCATCAATAGTGGCCATGCCTAGGAGGAAATCAGCCTCTTCAGGAATACTTTCAGAAGGAGAAATGCTGCGTTGCACGGAAGACAAGCCAGGAACTCGTGCATCAGGTTCAACATAGACTGGACACTGTACCTCTTTACCTTGGCAAGCTTGGATAAAGAAGAGCTTAGGCTTTTCAGCCAGTTGTGGACATCGTTTGGCAGTGAAGTAGGACATGATTGTGCGGATTGACACAAGTTTCTCATCTGTTCCATAAACCGCTCCTGATTCTCCATGAGACAGAATACAGCAGATGAAACAGTCTCCGTCTTTATGATCTGGCAAGTGCTGCCAACTTTGCATGAGATTCAAAATCTGCTGAGATGTCTGATCTTTGTAAGTCCTTACATCCAGACCAAGCCATGTGAATACTTGCTTCAGTTCCTCTGTAAATAAAAGAAACACAGAAGGATAAATTGAGGCAGTAGAAAACCACTGTATGAAGTCACCATGCAAGCTAATCTGAACTGGGAAGACCTTACACTCTTGACACTTCTGCATTTTCATCCTTATACTAGTATCACCTATAAATGGAATAAAAGTAAATGTCATCAGGTCAAATAATAAGAGTTCCTGGAGTTTTTCAGTCAAGAGCATGGTCAAAAACTTGTGAAGGGCCTGAAGCACATGTCCTCTGAGGAGCAGCTGAGAGAACTGGGTTTGTTCAGTTTGGAGAAAAGGAGGCTGAAGGGAAACCTTATCGCTCTTTACAACTACCTGAAAACAGGTTGGAGCAAGCAGGGGGCCAGCCTCTTCCACTCAGTGGCAAGTGGCCAGACTAGAAGAGATGGATACAAGCTGCACCGAGAGACATGTAGGATGGGTATTAGGAAATATTTCTGTATTGAAAGGGTTATCAAACATTGTCATGGTCTGCCCAGGGCGATGGTGAAGTCACCGTCCCTGGAGGTGCTTAAGCAACATGTGGATCTAGCACTTGGAAACATGGTTTAGTGTTAACCCTTCAGTGCCGGGTTGAGGGTTGGCTTGAATCATCTTGAAGGTTCCTTGCAACCAAATATATTCTGTGATATAAGATGGCCCAGCACCCTGTCCAGCTGTATCTTAAAAGTGTTCAATACTGCAGACTCCACCACTTCCCTGGGGAGGAAATTCCAAAGGTTGATTTTTCTCATTGTGAATTTTTCCTCATGTCCACTCAGATAAGGATGCACTGAAGTGAGCTCACAAAGGACACCTGAAAACAGAAGTGATCTCTGTGTTTCAGATTAGATCTTTCAGAACCTTCACATCATTATTTTCCAGTTGCAGTTCTGACTATTAGTTTCATACAGAAGAGATAAACAGAATGAACAAAATAAGATTTTTTGCTTTGCATTGCATTATGTAGAATCACAGAAACATCCAGGTTGGAAAAGACCCTCAGGATCACAAAGTCCAACCTGTAACCCTAGTCTACAAGATTCACCTTAAACCAAATCCCTAAGCACTACATCCAAATGACCCTTAAACATATCCGGGGTTGGTGACCCAACCACTTCCCTGGGCAGCTCATCCCAGTGCCTGACCACTGTCTCTGTGAAAAACTTTTTCTTGATGTCCAATCTAAACCTACCCAGTCTCAGCTTGAGGCCACTCCCTCTTGTTCTGTCTCCAGTTACCTGTGAGAAAAGACCAGCACCAGCTTCTCCACAACATCCCTTCAGGTAGTTGCAGACAGCAATGAGGTCTCTGCTCAGCCTCCTCTTCCTCAAACTAAACATCCCAGCTCCCTCAGTCACTCCTCCTAAGATTTATTCTGTAGGCCCTTCACCAGCTTTGTATTGCAGTGCCCAAAACCAAACACAACACTCAAGGTGTGGCCTCGCCAAAGCCGAGTACAAGAGGACAATCATCTCCCTACTCCTGCTGGCCACAGCATTTTTAATGCAAGCCAGGATGCCATTGGCCTTCTTGGCTGCCTGGGCACACTGCTGGCTCATATTCAGCTGTCTGTCTCTTACAACCCTCAGATCCTTTTCTGCCAGTGACCCAAGCACAGGGGTGACACACTCCAAGAGTCTCCAGGACTGTTCTCTTACTGCTGTATTGTATTTCCAGCAGATATCCAGGAAGCTGAAGTCTCCCACAAGAACAAGGGGTAGCAATCGTGAGACCTCTCTCAACTGCTTATAAAATATTTTGTCTACCTCCTCATCCTGACTGGGAGGTCTATAGCCTTTGCTGTCCTTACTCCTGATTCTCACCCATAATGACAATTTAATTTAGTTCTTTATTACAACTAAAGGCTACATAAAGAAGATTCAAGAATGATCCAACTGCATCAGAAACTCAAGTCATCCTTTAAGCCTTCCCTCCCTAGGATAAACAAATGACATAGTTTAATCAAACATTTTACTCTTTAACAACATCACCTAAAATATAGACAATAAAATATGGGGTGATACTAGACAATCAGCTCATACGGGGAAACAGAGAGACTAATACACCAAAAATCTTGCTTCAGCAACTTACCAGCATCTTTGCAAGAACCCTTCCTCTCCTGAAGAGACCCATCGAAGTTGACATTATTAATAACAAGACAAAATCCTCTGTGTGGTCCATCCATTTTGTAGGTTGATATCCTCTGTAGAAAGAGAGAAAAAAAAAGTTATAGCCTTAATGAGTTTATTCAACTTACTTGTATTTCCTTATTAACATGTCTCAAAATTGTCATCCAAAAATTAGAGGCACCTAAGGCTGTGGGTTACTTTGGACAAGCTAGAGCTCAGTGGTGCTTCCTTGTGTGAAATAACATGGGTGAAGTCTCAAGCACACTCTGTCACCTTTCTGTCAAACTGTTTATAGCTAGGTTTGTCATCTGTATACAAAGGGGAAGAACCAGCAATTGAACTCTGTAATTTCGATTTTTGATACAAGTCCACAGCTGTTTCAAATGTCACACTATTTTAACTTCAGATGGCAGAGGGTTCACAGTGAAACTATGGGATAGAATCATAGAATCAAGCAGGTTGGAAGGGACCACCAAGATCATCCAGTCCAACCTAGCACCCAGCCCTAGTCAGTGAACTAGACCATGGCACTAAGTGCCTCAGCCAGTCTTCTCTTGAACACCTCCCAGGACGGCAACTCAACCACCTCCCTGGGCAGCCCATTCCAGTGGCAAATCACTCTCACTGGGAAGAGCTTCCTCCTTACATCCAGCCTATACTTCCCCTGGCACAACTTGAGACTGTGTCCCTTGTTCTGTTGTCTGGGAGAAGAGACCAACCCCCACCTGGCTACAGCCTCCCTTCAGGTAGTTGTAGACAGCAATGAGGTCACTCTTGAGCCTCCTCTTCTCCAGGCTAAACAACCCCAGCTCCCTCAGCCTCTCCTCACAGGGTTCGTGTTCCAGGCCCTTCACCAGCCTTGTTGCCCTTCTCTGGACACTTTCCAGCACCTCAACATCTCTCTTGAATTGAGGTGCCCAGAACTGGATACAGGACTCAATGTGTGGCCTGACCAGTGCTGAGTACAGGGGAAGAATAACCTCCCTCATCCTGCTGGCCACATTGTTCCTGATACAGGCCAGGATGCCATTTGCTCTCTTGGCCACCTGGGCACACTGCTGGCTCATCTTCAGCCCACTATCCGCATCTAAGTTGATTTTTTTCAGGAGTAGTGATGAATACCTGGAGCCAGTGGTTCATACTGATCTACTGGAACAGAGATGCTGGAAGTGCATAAACTTGCCACACTAACAGTTTTGCTAAGACTTCAAAGTTACCTCCCTCTCTCAAGAAAGAATGTTCTAAATATGGAAAAGTCACCAAAACTTCAAGTACCATCTTAAGTCCAACCTCTGGCTGAAATGAAAATCTCCTACCACTCCAGTTCCTTTCTGCTCACTAGAAAGAAAACAAACACCAGCTTCTCTGCATTTCAGTACAAAATGAAGGCAGCACTCCAAGCTACTTCAACAGCAGCAAGAACTGCCTTGGTTACACCACTCTGAACATAAGGTGATGAAAAGATGTATCACAGTACAGAACTGTAAGAAATTAAATAGCTATAAATACATGTAGCAACTTGCTCCCTCAATAGCCATGACCATTCAAAAAGAAAAAGCTAGAGAATTCAATCGCTACACTGCTGTACAAGGTTAAACGGTGCACATCAGGCTTGGAATAGAGGATCTCACTAAAAGGGCCTTTTCTCCCATACCAAGCCCTGGTTTATTGAGGAAGATAGCTAAATGGCTGCAACAGCTTACTAAATTTGCCTTTTTTTATCCTTCTCAGAAGGTTCTTGCATGCTACCCCTTATCACTTTTAATTTCAAGATGCCCTGAAGCTTTTCCTAAGCCAGATCCAGAGGTAACTATGAAGTTATGACTGTCTCTGTCTAGCACATTTTGTTGCCATCTCCAAAATGCACAATTTAAGAAAATGCCAAACATTTTGGCTATACTAGGAGGATAAGTAGATGCACTTGTGTAGATTACATTAAAGGTATTATGCCTGTTCTGCCTTGACCACATCTTTTGATATTGCTAAGTGTCTGGCCTCCAAGGTAAAAATATTCTCTGAAATGTTCCAGTTGATCAGGCAACTTGAAAAAGTTTGAGACACACAGATATCTCACATGCCCTTGCATGGTAACTGCCATTGCTGCAATGAACACCTCACACACACAGGTATTACAAAAGAGATATTTAAGAGATTGTCTCAAACCTTGGATTCATTTTCTACACTGCTGAATCCTCCATGCAGCTCCAGCTTCATTCCTGAGAAGGCTTGTGTAACATTAGCTTCTTTGTTATCTAAGTTAAAAACCCAACCAAACAAAAAAACAAAACAACATATGAATTTAAGAAGAGAAATTAGAGAAATTCAGTATTTGTGGATGTAGTAAAAAGGAGATTAGCTACAACACTGCACTTTTTGTTTTTGAAATAGAGTGTGAATGAAAAGAATAATTCCTCCATATGAGATAGCATCACCACATTCAAAGGATCTCTTCTGAACAGGTCTCCAGCTTTTTTATTACGTATATTTTTGTGACAAGGGCAAGGTTTCTACTTGTATTGGTAATGTGGAACAAAGATATTCATTGTACAAGGATAGATTTGATCTAAGACATTCAAATTAATTTTTTATTTGGAAATCAGCTTAGAAATAAGTCAGAATGCCTTTCAGAGCAAGGCTGCAACTGACAAAACTTGGAAGTGGAAAACTGCTGACAGATGTTATACTGTTATACTGGTCAACCTCATGTGGAGTCACAAAGATGGAAGCAACACTACTCACTGTTATTTGTGCAGAATCTTTTCAGAGTTCTGATACAAAATATAACTTCATTACTGCTTTATCTACTCCCTCTGACTGCCCTAAAGCAATTGCCTCATTTTATACAAATCATACTCTCTTCAAAACATCCACCTCCACCACGCAACAATCCCAGGCTCTGCAGCATAATGATCTATACAGCAAAAGAAGTTAGAGGTAAAATCCTGCACCCAAAAAATTAACATCTCAGTTTTGTAGTCAGTGTCTCTTTTCTTGTCCTCCCAGGGATATTTAGACAGAAAAGTTATATTTTGTATTCAGAAAACAAATAATCATTTTACTTCTAATTAGAACAGCCCTTATGCCACTTCTCAGATAGTGTATCAGTCAGTTTCTAGTAAATGACTGGCAAGGTACACAGGACTTGCCATTTTTCTTGTCTTTCATATAAGAAGGGAAATTCTTCAATTTTTTTAGTGCAGGAATAGAAAGACCCTTCCAAGAAAGCAGCAAGGTGAGAGTGTTGCATTAAACCAAATGCAGGCAATTTCCTAGAAGAAGTTAAAGAATGCAACATTAAACATAAATGTAGTTTAAAATCCAGCATATTTTCAGCAGTTCTTACCATTGATACAAGAACTGACAGGTTTCACTGAAGTCTCCTTTTTATTGAATGGAAAGAATAGCATGTTAAAAATTATTATTACTGTATATAATGTCTTCATCATGATTTTACCAAAACAGGCTTAATAAAAAGCTCTTTAAATAGTGAGTAGGAAAAATACTGAATTCCTAATGTCAGCAAAGCATTTCATCATGAAATTATAAGAGACTTCCTTGCTTACTCCAAATCTTGCAGAGTTGGATACAGCTATACTCTCTCTTTAGGATAAAGGGAAATGGCAAATAATTTTCTTTGACTTACAAATGAGATTATCCTCTCACTATAGGGGTAGGTAGTCACTATAAACAAAACAAAGGTTCCATTATAGTCCTGTATCAGTTCTGTTGGAGAGTTAATTATTTGAGTGCAAATCATTATAACTAGTGATTCCAGTCCTGCATAAGAGACATCTTCTAGCAATAAGTGCCAATGGAAGAAGTTTCATAATGGAAAAGTCTCATATATTTAAAGAAAAATCAAGCATGATAATCAGGATTATGTAAAGAGTCTCTTAAATTTTTTTACTCCTTATTTTTTTTAAAATCTACATTCTCTAAGTAAAATTACATTCGTTTTTTTTGCTGTGCCAAGTGCCATGCATGAAGTCTTCCCAAACCCTCTATACGTGTGGTGCAAATACAGCTCAAAGCAGCAGTAATACAAACACTTAGGATACTAAATAGCTCATTTTCATCAGCTCTTGTCTACTAGCATTTCACTTCTGGGAGGTATCCTTAGAAAGATCACTGGGTTTCCTCATTTGGAATGGAGTTAAAACTCTCTCCTTTCCTCTCTTCCTCCCCGCCCAAAAAGAGATCAGTTATCACCCATGTAAGTTCCCCAGTCTGACTGATCATGCAGCTGCAGGATGGGTTTAACAGATCAAGGAGGGCTGGTCCATGGAGAAATTTGGATCACTTCTTTTAACAGCAGCAGTTTGTACTGATCAGTGTACAGTCTTAGCCTTTAGAGGGTCTTTAGTCTTGATCAGCCAAAACTGACAAGTCAGCACCAACTAACTGATCCATTCTCCAGAGGCACCTGTCTATTTTTTTGTCTCACTCATCTCTCTTCCTAAGTGTGATTTTTTTCACCAACTGCACACAAGTAATAGTAGTATTCTTGACTTCCACTATTTGATGGTACAGTAGCTGTATTTCTTACATGATGAACAAATATGCTTGTTTCCTTCCTAAACCAAATAAGATTTAGCAAAGAAGCTCACAGCCAGTACAGTTTCAAAATAAAGGCAAGAAAAACCCACAACCCTCAAAACCAGTAAAACCCAAGCACACAATATATATCCCATGTACCAGTGGGGAAGCAAACACTTTGATGTTTCCACTGTGAGACAGTGAAGATTCCTTGATGGGAAAAACATTCTCCTCCTGAGGCAGGGACACTAAGAGAAATAAGAGAGACAAAATAAAAGAAGCAAACTGTTTTTTTTTTTAACCAGTAGGCACATTAGAAAAATACAGATCTAAACTTAGTGAAAGCTACACTGAAAACCAACTCTGAAATACACTCAGAAAACACGGGGGAATAGAACACACAAAGTGCTGAATGTCTTTGCATCTACTGGGATGTAGCTTTGTACTTCTCATAATTTATTTTGCAATGCTTCAATACATGGAAATATAACTTTTACCCCAGTATGCTTAATCACCTTGCAGGACACTAAATGAAGGAAAACAACAAACTGCAGTATAACCCCTGATAGTGTGAAACAAATATTTACTAATAAACCCCACCCTGTATCAGACACATGCTGACACAGTTTGCCTCCCCAGCCTATTATCAGGCAACTGCCTTGTTGTAGTGCACACTTATATATCACAAAGTGCTTTTTACAGGACAGTCATCATCATCTCAATACTGCTCATGGAGAAATAAAGCAGTGCTACATAACTATGAATGGATTTTCAGTTTCCCAGTACGTGCTGAACTGCTCTGTGGGGCCTCAAATATTCCAGCATATCCCTATTGTAATTCAACTGGGAAGTAATGCAAGCTAGAACCAACTTATGCATCAAGGTGAGCGATCCCACTCTAGCTCCTGTTCCAGCAATGCACATATAGGACTTTGAAATTCAGTTTTCCAGACTCTTCCAGTGCTACCTGCATTTTAGCAAGCCTGGTCCCTGCCTTAGAATTTCTCACCGTTTGTCCTTCTGTAGCAGTTTACTGTTTTCACAAGATCAGGTGAAACTTCCATACAGATGTCCTCCAGCACCTGTACATTGTTTTCAGATACAAGACCTTGTTTTTCCAATAAAATCAGCATATCCAGAGCAGACTGATGGCCAGAAGGAGAGAGTAAAACAGTTATTGTTCCTTAGAACCTAAAACCTGCCTCAGCCCTGTCTGTCTCAAACATTATCTGCTGTGCTTCCTACCAACAAGGTCCAGTCAATTTTCTATCACTGTGGGAGATGGAAATGTTTCTCCACAGAAAGCTACTGGTTGCATTATTATTTGGTATGGTCTTGTTTAAACAGATTCAACCAGAACATATTAATGACTCTGAGAAGGCTTACTTGCCATAAAATGGTACCAATGACAGATGGATATGAATGTCCTTTGCATATGGCTCAAATGGTTGAATATTTGTCACCCTTTTATAATGTATTGCAAGATTATGGACTGTCAGTGACTGCCCCTGGCATAAAGCACAAAATTCCACACTTACCTGTCAACGCCTTGATCCTTGCTAACCCTACAAACACTGACTAGCCTAGTTGCAGATTATGCCCTATTAAGTCAAATTTCAAGCTTTTTCTCCTATTTCCCCTCTCCTTCCCTCCCCAATTTGGCTGTCTCCACACATACAAGACTTATCCATCGCTTTGGAAGATGACTTTGCAGGAGGAATACAATTTCCTTCAACATCTCATTGGTAATGTTCTCTGACAATTCATACAGCATCTGCCTGTAACAGAGAATCAGTGAGATCAAAGCAGAACAGGAGAGTTTAGAGATTAAAAGCAATCTGAGAATTTTGAAATGGATACAGTATGGCACAGATGGCAGAAATGTGGAAAACAGAATCTCATTGCAAGCTTACCTGTATGGAGACACTCTCCCTTTCTCATGTAGACATTCTTCTACTTTCTCCTTGGTATAACCAAGTTTCTTGAGCAATGAGTGACATTTAATTCTGTATAAGAGTTCAGCTAGTAGGAAATTATCTTCCTCATTCAGATATTCTTCAGCCATGAGAAACTGAAAGATGTCCAGAGCTGACTTGACACTTTCTAGCTTTCTGGAGGACAAGAAGTCAGTACAGAAAAATTTTAAAGCTGCTACATCTTCAGCCACCAGATTTTGGTCAATAAGCAGAAGCTGCTGACGAAACTTCAAGGTGACATCCTCCTCCATGTTACTGCAACCAGCAGTCTCTCTGCCTAAAAGTGGAAAGTGAATACTAGCTCATTCTTCTGTAGCTGTAGCAGGGCAGTGTTTTGTTAGAAGCCTGACACCCAAGCTGAAGCTGTGAAATACCCATCCACTCCCAGTCATATCTTGCTATTAGCCTGTGTTTCACATTTGGCACAGGAAAACTCTATGGACACCACTTTACATCAACTAACATGTAATAGCACTCAGTACTTGGTCTATATACACTCTTCCATCATAACAATTTCTTCCATGTAACCTAGGCACCTCTTTTCTGCTTATAGAAGGTTATATATATAAAGAAGTGCTTCAGCATCTTCTGCTCAAATGGGCAGGTAGGTCTCTATTCCTCTATTTAGCAGCTGGAAACAGTAAAGCTGTCTGCACAATTAAAAACTAGGGAGGCAAAGCAAGGACAGAACCTCTGAATCCAAAGCCTTTGAAGCATCCATGGGGACAGCATGCAGATGTACTATGGATATCACTGCACACGGGGGCACAGAAAAGAGACTGTTGAATTTTTGCGTTCTGTGGCAGATAGAAAAAATACAATCTCCAAGTCCAACAGGTAGGAAACAAGGCTTGACGGAATCCAAGAGTCCCAAATCATGTTCTGACCCTAAGTTACAAGTCAGTCTGGAAAAAAAAAAAAGTCAGATTCCTTTTTCCCCGTATTCAAACTTACTCTCCCATAGCTCACTAACTGTCCTTCACATTCCTTCTCTCTTTGTATGAAACCCCATGTGTGACACCCCGTTCCATTAAATTGCTATCAAAAAGGTTTAGAACGCAGCCAATTATCTACACACAGAAATTGTATCAATTCACACTAATTATATTTAATTTAGCTATAAACTACTTCGATAGCAACTAGATTTAGCAGAATAAAACAGATTACACTGGTTTCTGATTAAACTAACAAACCAGTTCAGGTTCAAACTGAATTACAACCATTCCGAATCTAGAGTCAATGATTTCAGCTGACTTAGTTGTGAAAACCCCATGGCTTCAGGAGGCCGGGAGGGAGCTGGGTGTGCGCCAGGTGTACACAGCCGCCCCAACAGCGAGCCAAACCAGAGCACGACCCAGCGCGGATTCTGTCATCTACCTATAAAATAGTTTACAAGTTTGTGTTGCTGCTATTCTTAGAAAGCTTTTCCAAGTCCGAAGAGTTCCTGTTCGAGGTTGGAATACCCTAAAGACCTGCTACATTTACCGGCTGCTGTAACCTCTCCTCTTAACTCTGTGCGGAGGCCGGCCAGGCTGGCCCTCTCTCCCAGCACTACTTCTTTTAAAGTTTTATTGACGGAGGCGCTGCCAGAGTGCAAGATTTAACAATAACGGAAAGCCGAGGAGCACCAGGGAATGCTGAGACCCAGTGCCCAGCCCCAGAAGCCAGGAAGGCAGTCGGCTCCGGCGGCGCCAGCAGCCCAGAGGCCGCTGCACAACACCGGAAGAAAAAGAGTCACAGAATGCCGGAGGCTGGAGGGGACCTCCACAGACCGACTCCTTGCGAAGTAGAACCATTTAGGGCAGGTCACACAGGAAGGCGTCCAGGCGTGTTTTGAACCCCTACAGAGAAGGAGACTCCACAGCCTCTGTAGACAGCCCATTGCAGTGCTCCACCACCTTCGCAGTAGAAGTTTTTTCTCGTGTTGACGCAGAATTTCCTGTGATTGACTTAGACTCCGGAATCAGAGGCTGCAGCTTTTTCGTCTCCTCTCCATTTCAGTCACCGTGTCTTACCTCCCACATGAATCCCGACCCGTCCGGTTTCGCGGGTGCCACCCTACGAGCGCAGGACAGCCTTTCCCGGTCATTCCCCGCCCCGCCCCCCAGGCGTGTGTTAAATGCTGAGTCAGGAGCCTGCTCCGCCCCGGGGAGGAGCGCGGAGCTCTGCTCTGCTGAAGGCGGGAACGGCGGTGCGGGCAGCCCAAGGCTGAGACATCCCCTGTAGCAGAGAGTGCGACCGAGCCGACCTGAAGAAGGCGCTGGGGGCACACAGGCGGAGCGGATACCGCCACCAGCAGGGGCACGGCCTCTCACGAAGCAGCGGCCGAGCACAGGCGAATGACCGTGGGTCTCCCGTTCCCTCCGGGGCAGCCCGGGTCCTCCCGCGCTCAGCCTCAGGGCTCTGGAGCCTTTTAACCGCCTGCCCGGCCGAGAACTTTGCTAGGCAAGGCACAAAAAGGAAACCGACACCGATTCCACGACAACACAGAAGTGACCAGTAAAACTTTTCTCTTTTGCGGCAAGGCCCTTTTAAAGAAGGCCACATCGCAAAAAAACTCCCCAACATTTTTAGCAGAGTTCTTCGCTGACAGGAAGGTTGCGAGTAGTGCTCGCTTCAATGCCGTTTTAACGCGAATCCGTCCCCTCCACACACCTACTGCGGTAATGGGGAGGAAAGGAGGATGGTGAGCATGACCTGCCTTAAGCAGACCCCTCAGGCCATTCAGCATTTCCAGCAATGACACCCGAACCACTGAAAGGCCTTATCTATACTCTGCCTATTCCATTTCCCCTCTTCTGTATATACAGCACGTACAGATGTACAAGACATTTCTGTTTCAGTAGGGAGAAAGCCAAACTGAAATTCACTTCCATGGAGCAGTAAGGCCAACACTCTTGTTCCAAACACAGTGCAGTAGCAAGGAGTGGATGTATTTATCTTGTTTAACAATAGTGCGCTGGTTTGAGGCTAACTGGAACGTTTTAACGAGAAAAACTAGATTACAGGCTGTGAAAAGGAAACAAAGGTGATGCCTACTTTGCTCATAGGCTTGCTGAGATGTATAAAAACAACAACACAAACATAGATAAGACAGTCAGTGTGTGTGTCGCAGTCAGTGCCTGTGCTTTTTCTCCATGTCACCCAACAAATTCTGCTTCTAACTCCCCCTTGCTGATCCTCCAAGCTCACCTTGACCGTAAGGTATACTCTGTGTTAAGGTAGAGGGGTGGAAAAAAGGTGGAAGGGTGGTTGGGACCTACTCCTGGGGACTCTAGGGAGGGGTGTTGTGTTTCTGCATTACTTTTAACTTGTATGTTTCTGTATATAGCTGTAAATATCTGCTTGTATATTGTGCCAAACTGTAAATATAAAGCTTCATTTTGGACTGGATGATCTTGCAGGTGTCTTCCAACCTGGTTGATTCTATGAACTTCCAGCCAGCTGACTCTAGTCTGGGTGATTTTGTAAGAGTGGAGCAGCAGGTAACTCCCAACCATCACAAACAGCTTTGGAAAAATATACCATGAAATTTCACCAGCATGCAACTTCTTATGTATCATAAACTGATGATGGTTCCAGATAGAAAATCATTTTCCCTCTCCTCTTTTGGTCAGTTTTGTCACAACATTATCAGAAACAGCTATACAAATATTAGCAGATATTATTAAGTAAATAGTTTTATTTACAACCAACCTACAAAAAACCACATTGTTAGAATAATCAGTGACTATCCCTACCAGATCTTACTTCCTTTCTGCCTTTTCTCGTTTTCTTCTTTCTCTTTCCAATATTGATGTATTTCTCCTCAAATTGTCTTGTCCCTAGTTGTTCTCTTTGTTCTCCCTACCATTCCCCTTTTTGATCCTGCTTGGAATTTCCATATGTCTTTCCAACATCTCTCTGCCTCCTCTTGGTTCCATTCTCCCTGGTTCTGGTTGTCTAAGGCATCAGGAGTGCTCATCACATGCAAAAGCTAGTAAGGAAAATGGGAAAAATTAAGTTAATTTGTAAAAGACATGATATTTATTAGCATTGCATCATTTGTTATGATCACATATGATAACTAGGAATCACATTTTATTTCTACAACCATAGAAAGCATACTTGTTTCATCACTTGTTTCATTTACCAGCCACTACAAGAAGTAACTTCTAAGACTCCAAATACATCCTTCTCTTACTCTATAAAACATAAGCAAGGTAGAGTTTCAAAATTACATTTGAGATTTATTGTAAGATAACTGGTTATTAATATTCAAGGTTATAAATTAATGCTATTTTTATTACCTATCATGTAGAATATAGACCCTTCTGTTGATGCAGTGCAGTTCTCTACTTCAACATATGGAAAACATATGAATGTGATTTTAAGATGTATTTTTAAAGCCAAAAGAAACATGTCACTAGTTGCAGAAAAGAACTAGTTCAATTGGCCCGTTCTTAGAAAACAGAAAACTGAAAGGAAGTCCTGTCCTGTCTATTTGTCCCACAATGGCAATTTTTTCTACACCTTTAACATCATGAAATTAGATTTGCTATTTTCACTGTAGTGCTCATGAAAAATGAGCTTTTAGAAAACATCTGTTTTTTTTTATTTTTCCTCTCATGCCTGTGCCTACATAGAATTACAGTAGCAAAAATAACACAGGTACTCAGAAGTCAATATACAAATTTGGGTTGCATTTCCCAGTTCAAAGTTATTGAAAAGTTTCCATATATTTTTATATGAAAGAAGACACTTCCACAGCTTGCAAAGTGGAAAGAGACAAGTATGGAACGCACAGGTTTGCAGTACAGGTGAATTACTTTTGGAAGTAATTTTGTAAGTAATTTTTGTGGGAAAATTTCTCCTCATCACAACTCTGTAACTTGCTAGAGTTAGCATGCAAACGAGACAATACAATTTTTAAAAGAGTAAAGATTGAATAATGATATGAAGTGTACTTTATATATTATAAAAATGCTATAATCAATATAAATATCTATGTCAATATCCACATTTTCTATGGATAAAGACATGAAACTCATTCAGTGGGTTTCTCCTCTTTATAGCCTCTTATCAATCCTCACCAATCAGTAGTTTAAGAACTTACACCATGAAGAGACTGAGTGCGTATCACGTAACAAGGAAGGACTCTCAAGCATTTCTTAAGAGTTCATTATGTACTTTTTGCCAAATAAAAGTATTTTTACCTTCAGTTATAGAAACTATTTGAAAATTCATTGTTTTCTGAATAAAACTTAAACATGGTTTAAAAAAAGACAGTGCATACAGATGATGTCAAGCCAACAGCCAAGCACATTAACACCAAGGAGTTAAAAAAAGTCATGACCGTGAAAGTTTACTGGCCAAACCCTCCTAATTATCAATCAATATGCTAAGGTATACTGATAGTATACAATACATAGCATCATTAGGCTAGCTTTCTGATAAGCTTTGTCTACAATAACAAGCATTGTTGGTGAAGTTTGGTGTGTAAGCACATCTGCTTTTTGCTCAAACCAAATGCAGCTGTACTAGAAATGTTTTTGAACTGTATTTGTTCAAGGAACTAGCATAGCCTGTACGAGCAAAAACTCTTTTCATTTTTGATTGCGTGGAATGCATGCCGGAATGATACATGGTGTAACTACATCAGAAACCAAACTACCACATCAAGGCCTTGAATTGTTTTTTCCTGGGCAGAAGACTGTATTAGTATTAAAAGTTTGCAAGCTTTATGAGGGAAGACAATGCCATAAATTCAATGACAAAAAAAAAATTCAACAGCATTATTATATTTAATCCAGTCTTAAGAGCCAGTGACTGATACACAACATCTAGATTCAAATATGACAAAGTGTACTTCTACAACTACGCCTAGTGCAAAAAGTGTGAATTGTGTTTCAGCTACCATAACCCATCTGTCAAAGTCTCACCTTTTTTTTTAAACTCTGTGGTAGATCACTATAAAGCCCTGGCTACACATAGACTCATCTTTGTATTAGTGAAAAACAGCACAAAATGTGGCAGAGACTTAACACAACTCTAGTGTGCTGTGGACAGTAGTGATAACACAGGGTTCTGGGTGAAACACCACCTCTAATGCAGCAGGTAGGTGGAATCCAAATTATTTACAAGACTCTTCTTCTGTTTTGCTAGTCTGTGGAGGCAAGCAAATGACAACTTACTAATGCTGACATATTTTCCATTAGTAGTTGCTGGGCAAAGTACCCAGTGAATCTGAGTGATTTGCACTGACTTGCATTTGTTTTAAGTATCAACAGAAGAACCTAAATCAATGCACTGCTAAAAACAATGAATGAAACAAAAACACAACCCTCTGTAAAAAGCAATAGCTATACAGAGCTCTTTCCACCCTCTTTACCTCTTGTATTTGGTTGTAAGATCTGTGGCAGTGCTCTATCATAGCTGCCTTATGTATTGAAATGTATCTAGTGCCCTAACATACCAAAATGCTTCTAAATCCCTGGGTTTGGAAGCAGTAGGTATTTAAGTATATGTGCAATAGCAATGCATGAAGTATGTGTGAAACTGTCTGGATCATATTTTGTGTTTCTTATTGGCTAATTCAGACATGTCCTTTCCAACAGCAGTTAAGTGGGAGAAAGAAAGAGTTTCTTCCTCAGTGTGTGCTGGAGCAGAAGTGAGTATTGTTGGCTTGGGTCAGTGGTCTTATTCCATTCATAGACTCTTCTGTTCAGTTCTGTATGGATATCTAATATAGACAGCTTCCTGCAGCAAGAAAAGATTTCTATTAGAGAATAAAACAATACACCATTTAAGAATCCACAAGAGAAGACAACTTTAGACTCAGCAGGTTGTCATGGGGAAAAGGATACTTTTACTATTTTTTAAAATTTACCTTTTATGAGGATTGCGGAGTAGTTCAGACAGACAACGCAGATAATATGAGGATGAACTTGGAGATTTTTCTAGTGTACATACATCCACCTTGCACTGACTCCAAAAGACATCTGCTACTTGGGGGATAGTGACTTTTGCAGGGATTTTTACATTAGCAATGGTTTTCTCATAATTACCATCTACTTCTAAAAGACTAGTATATTCTTGCTCATTCTCTGGCACAATGTAGCTCTGAATAAAAAAAAGCTTTGGCTTTCCTAGGAGTTCAGAACATGAGTCTGCTGTGAAGTATTTCTTTATTTGTTCCAAAGGGAATCCAGAACAGGTATGGTCTGTGCAGAAGATGCTGTGAGGACTTCCACGGCTGACCAGTATGCAAATGAAGCTGTCACAATTTCTGTGCTGCTGCAACCTTGCAACTTCAAGCAATGTTTGATTCATAGTGTTCAGATTTAAGTATCTGTGACAATGAATGTCATAGCCTAAGCCTCTGAAAGTCTCTTCCAACATATCTGAAAAAAACAAGATGTAAAATTAAGTAACAGCACATCAAAGCTCAATCTCAACTATCTTGAAGAACAGCATTTCACTATTGGAAACAAGACATTTATATCATCACAATAATCTAAAAATCTGGAGTACTTGATCACAGTACATTACATGCATGTTCTCTTTAACATGAGTTATGTACTTCATGACTCCAAAGACAGCATTATTTGGTATGTGATCTGCTCCGAATTCCACAGACACCTGTATGCTTTCATCTGGAGTCAGTATAACAAACTCCTAGTGCTTAAAATAGCAGAAACGTTAGAAAATACTTCACACAGAACATTCTTGAAATGATAAGGAGTAATATGGATAGTATAGGAAACCTGTTGCTCTTTTTGTTGAAATTACTCTGAATGGTCACTATAGAGAACTGCATAAGGAACCCTTTTACAAGACCAAAGAAGCCTGCTCCAGTAATTTATGTTTCCTGTTATATAAAATGGACTTCAAGTGATGAGTTCCAGGTGGAGAATGGACACTGGAGTCTTAACTGTGACAGAATGGCATTTTTTCAGGGAAAAACAAACCAAAACAAAAAGCTAAACAATTAACTCTTTGAAATGTATTAAAACTGCAGGTGGCCAAAAATTAAGATTTGACTCTATTGTATTTGTGTTAACTCATACTGGAGGAAAACGTGCTGTGCTCTTAAGTACTTTAAGTGTTTATGAATATGGGAGTGAAACAAACTACATGGTCCTTAAAACCATGGGTATTTTTGTAAGTGTTCAGAGAACCACAAGCTACTATTAACAACTCGTATTTGTAGCATCCTATCTTTAGTATAAACTACATATACATTGATCACACACACTTTCTGGTATGGCAGGAAATATCAAGTGCCACATTTCTGTAAGTTGCCTCACACAGGAAATTAGACTGTTCCATTACTTCAAAAGTTTAACAATGTTTAATTAGCAGAGGCTACTTCATAGGTAACTGGTAGCCAAGCAGGAGCTGTACTACCACACTGTTCTCCTGGAAAAGCCCATAGAGAAAACAGGGAACACAACTTGTAACTTTCTCCAGCGAAATACCAAGTACATATACACTCTATACTAGAGTGAGGTGATTAAGAAGAACTACAGAATTTAATTCCAGTTCTGTTTGACTAAATTTTGTAAAATAATTTTAAAAGTTGACATTTTAAAATTTATAAATAGAAAGGAAAATCCCTTCTACTTTAGGCAATAAGGCATGCTCTCAAAATTCAAATGGAAGACTCGTCATTTCTGCCGTTCAGCAGCTACACACTCGATGACGGACCGGACTTAATCCATTAGAGGGCGGTAGTACACAACCAAATCTAGACATACAGCAACAGTGCTTCGGTAATTGTCTCGTTAGCAGGTACATAAAGAAACAAAACCTGGCATCACTTTAGACCGTGTGCACACGCCAAGTGTCACCATTGAGGAAAATAAAAAAGTAGAGCTGATACCTTAGTTTAACAATGAATCAGAAATTATACATGGTAAGCTTTGGATACAGTTATTTCAAAGCAAGACAACACACAGCATCACATGCTGAAGCCTGAGAATGGAAAGCATCTGTTTCTTCATCAGTAATCATCTCCCAGCAAACCTCTACCAGCTTCTGAGCATTTCCACACTAGACACGAAATTACACTTTTCTCCCCGTGATTGTTTACAACGCGAGGATAAAAACTGGCTCTCAAATGGAAAAGTCAAAAGTAGACGTTTACAACACAGCAAGACGCATATCGATTTTATCTGCATCTCATGAATCCACATTGTTTACACTAGGCATTTTCAACTGTTCAAATCATGGGACAGCTAGACTCTTGATGCATGCCACAGAATCCTAACACTCTCCCTCTTCTCATTCTTCAGTCTTTGTAAGTAGCATGGCACAAGTAAGAGTAGCAAATGCCTTTCTAATGAACTTCTCCAAGCAATGCTGTTTTGTCCAGTCTCTCCTGAACCTCACTAGTACAAAACGGTATTCCAGTGAAAGTCTTCCTTTCTGTCCTGTTAAAATTCTGATGATGCACCAGTGACATTAAACATCTAAGGCACATGCATGGTTTCATTGTTTCTGCATCCAATGCAGACACTCATGGAAACCAAGGCACACCAAGCCTTGCTTCAGGTGTTTTTTTGGCACAACAGCAGCAGAGTCATGATTTGTAGGTGTATTTGACATGCTAGATGCTAAAGATGTAACCTATTTTTGTCCTTTCCAGTCAGTAGACTTTTTCCATGTTTACACTTTCTGTTCTTCTGCAAGTAATATAATGACCATATGACCTCATGAAAAGCATGTGCTTTGATTTTTTCACTTTCATGCACATTTGGTATCATTTACCTAAAACACCATTGTCAAACAACCATGAAAAATTATTTTGCTGTTTGTGCTCTGCATCACTGCTCTTCAACAGTGCATAAGCTGCTTCATCTGCTGGGACATTAGTTACGAGAAGAGACAGGCCACAAACCCTTTCCTTTTCTTACACCAGCCTACTACAGAACTGGCTGAAAATACTCTCAATTTTTTTTTTTTGTTGAGTCTCACATGCTACAACTATTAGAGTGGGTATTTTTGCTTAAGCAATGATCTGATTTTTGGATTCCACAAAAGCAGTTAGGAAAACCCCATGTTTTAACTATGGCACTGACTACCTGGAATTCTACATGCAAATTATTAATTTAACTAGACCAAGAGAGAAGGAAGAAAATTCCTTTCCATACAAAACTATGATGACAGTTTTGTTAAACTGCAGTTTCATAGACTTACCTGTATCATTGCCAATACAGTCTATTATCAGGCATATTCCTAAAGGCTGACTTTGCATTCTGTACTGGTCTTCATTCACCTGAGGAACAAATAAATTAATGTCACTCCGTCAATGTAATGACTTATTTTCTCAAATTTAACCACCTCAAATCTACTCAATTACATTCTGTATTTTTTCCATAGAGTAGCTAGCAGAAGTCTCTCTACTGAGATGTAGTATGTTTTCTTTAAATGACCAAACAAACAAAATAATCAGGAGATGTGGACTCATTATTTTTTTTCACCATTTCTAGTAGAGATTTAATTTTTGTATCCTCATGTTATGAAATCTTAATACCGTAATGATTCTTAAACAACTAAGACAGTACCAGAAATGAGAGAACCAAATTTGAAACACAATCTTAACTCTGGACAGGTAGCTCTTCAAACATTAAGAAAAAACCACCAAAACTCAAAGCAGGATGGGGTATAGGGCCTTTTTTAAAGGCCTGGACTACAACAGCAATGACCTTTCTGTAGTACTTTCAGTAAGTGTAACAACTATTGAGATGTTGGGGTTTACAAGCTTCATACTGCCAACAAAACAAATGTAGAGAACTTTTGTGTTCTTCAGGTGTGCAAGCACTGCTCATCAAAACAACATTTATTTCCTTATTAAGCGAAACAGCCTCCTTGTTCCTAATAATCTGAAATTATTAAATCTAAAATTTCTCTCCCCTTAAAAAATATTACAGTCAACTTGCTATTAAGTCACTCCCTGGTTCCTGACCTACAAGAGAGCTAGCGAAAACAGCAGCAGTCCATCTTTATCGCTAATACTCAAAGCATGTCTATATCCTACCTGCAATAGAGGTGGAGAGAGAATAAAAAATTCACTGCCTGCTATGAAGCCCTGCAATTTCTAATCCAGATGGCAAGAGGTCAGACTTCCAACAGATTTTGACTTAGCCTCCACTAATGAATATACAAGTCCTGTGTTCACGTGATATGTACATGCATTTTGCACACTGCTGCTACTCTGGAAGCATCAAATATATTACAAATATATTCTGCAAAAACAATGCATAGAACCTGGTTATAGCTGAGGAAGATATGGATGTACACATTTTTCTGCTTGTGTGCAATTAAAGAAAATCTCAAACACAAAAAGAACCAAGGTAAATATCTGCAGAGATCTGTATGATGTTTACATGCAAAAATATGCACAAGCACATACCTTATGTGACACTGGTCCTGATTCCTGAATAGACATACGGACTGGCTCTGCTGCAGTGAAAATGTACATCAGTAATCTTGAGCATGTACGTACCAATGATAGTGACAACAAATCAATTAAAAAGGCAGTTTAACTGCTCCACTCCTGGAAGTGTTCAAAGCCACACTGGATGCAGCTTTAAGCAACCCAGTCTAGTGGAAGGTGTCCCTATCCATGGCAGCGGGACTGCACCTAAATGATCTTTAAGGTCCCTTCCACTTTATGAACCAATAAGCCTATTTTGTTCAGCCAAATTCCTACTCATCTGGACCTCTTAGTTTCTACGTATGCTACTGAAGTTAAAAACCCAAGCCAAACAAACAAAACCAACAAAACACACCAAAAAAATCATCTCTAACATGTTATTTGGATTGCATTCTATATTGCTTGTGACCAGAATTAACAAACAATATCTCCTACACTGAGAGCATCCAGCCAATTCTTTTTTTTTTTTTAAATCACTGTATTTGAGAGGGTTTCAAGAAAGAATACACAGCACACATGGTAAGAACCTGGTACTTGCTGGAAAACTTTCTGGCTAGCCTGATACAAAAACTTCCTACTCAAGACTTAATGGTTACAGCTGCACTACACAAGCCTCCAGAGCTGGTTAATCAACTTTTTCCCATAATTTTATTAATAAACTATTTATTCTGTTAAAAAGCTGTAACAGCGGAAGCCCACAGCAGTTTCAATAAAGTTCTGGCAGCACATAGAAAGCAAATAAAAGAGCAAACAATAAAGGAAGGCTCAATTTTCAGAGGTACCAAATGCTCTTTGCTCCTGATGTTATCACCTGGATTAGCCATAAATGCAACCAGTCTTTTTGATACAACATTCTTAATTTGGCTCTCTTAGATTATCAATATTCAGATAAAATGCTCTTACCCAGAATAGGACTTTGTCCAATCTGTGATTCTTCCTTGTTCACATTCTGGATCTAAAATGAAGGAAAATGTTTATTTCCCCTCTCTCCTTGAAGAATCAATAGTCATGTGCTTCAAAATGTAACACAAAACTATTTTTCTTCCTCAATAAAAGGACTCCTTATTTCAGATTCACATCTATCAGCTAATGACAATTGCAAAATAAAAAGTAAAAATTCTTACCAAAACTGCAAACAAACAAAACCCTGGAGCCCTCAGTAAAAAACAAACTAACTAAAATTACAGTAAAGGAAAGCTTATTCCCTAACATAATAAAACAAAACCACCTCTGGAGATACATTTTTTTTGTTTCCTGTAGAGCAACAGAGAGGAACTTTCAGTGAATTAGAAAGAAAAATATGATAATATTATGGAAAGCCAATGCAAACTCTTTCCTGTCAGTAGTCTGGAAAATAAAGCTGTTATGACTTTGTTAATGGAGACAAATTGATTCACTGGTGTCTTGTCTGCAAGCTTTACACACACATATTTACTGACCATGAACGAAATAATTTCATCAAATCCATTTAGCAGGAAATGTTAACTTAGCTTAAGACTTTAAGTAAGGTCAGGCTATTACAGTATCAGACCTAGCACAAACATGAAGAGTACTGCATGCAGTGTAAGTTGATGATTTTGTGCATACTGATGTATTTTCATTAAAATTAGATCAAAACACACACAATAATCTGAAAAGATGTCCTTAAAAAACCTTTAGCCTTTGGCTTCTAGAGTTAAAAAAAAAACTTTCCTGAAGTACACAGAAGAGTAAGTTTTGCAAAGGACATTTAAAAGCACAACTGTTCACTCCTCAGAATAGAAGAAAAAACTCTCAAGATACTTATTTTGTATGTCCAATTAACAGGGGAAAAAACACAGAAGCTTTAAAGGGGATCATTCTCAGTTAGAAGATTAAAATCAGACCTTTAACTCTGCAAATAACAGGAATAGGAGGAATAAATTAAGCAGTATTTTAGTTACTACCAATCCCTCGTTCCACAAGCTCTGCAAAGATGAATCTGCCTTTCAATGCCTGGCAATATGCAGAAATAAAGGATCTATTTTATTGTATACTTACGCCTGAATTATAAGGGGGATCAATCAGATTGAGATTAGGGAGAGATGCCTGAAGTGCATTTATATATACTGGCTGAGAATGAATGGAGGACAAGGAAGCTGAAAGTGTAAGAGAAACACAAAGAAATACACCATAATACATCAACTGCTTAAAAATCCTCAATCTATGAAGCATGCAAATACTCTAGGTTGTAACTTACAATTTTATAGAATCACAAAATCATAAAATGCTTTAGGGTGGAAGGGACTTCAAAGATCATCTAGTTCCAACCTCCACCCACAGGCAGGGACACCTCCCACCAAAACAGGTCACTCAAGGCCTCATCCAACCTAGCCTTGGAGGGAACATCCACAACCTGTCTCAGCAACCTGTTCCAGTGTTTCACCACCCTCAATGTGAAGAACTTCTTCCTAACATCTAGTCTAAATCTCCCCTTGTCCAGTTTAAACTCATTACTCCTCTTTCTGTCATTACAAGACCTTGTAAATAGTTCCTCCCCATCCTTTTTGTAGGCCCCCTTCAGATACTGGAAAGCTAATACAAGGTCTCTTTGAAGCCTGTTCTCCAGGCTAAAGAGCCCCAACTCTCATAGTCTTTCTAAGAGCACACTTGATCATTGCTATTATGAGTAACGAGTACAAAACCAGCATTTTACCTTCATGTTTGTACTTCTGAATCTTCCTGACCAGGTCTATCCGGCGAATAGTTCGAAAACAATCTTCTATCAAATCCAGTTTATTAGGAGCCACCAAATTTAGCTTCTCCAAGTCAATCACAAGAGATAGAAAACTCTAGAACAGCAATATATGACAAAACAGTTGTATCAGTCATTTACTCTCTAATAATAAATAAAATGTAACCCATAAAATAACACAGGGTGGTCATAAAGGTTGTATATTCAAGAACTAAGGACATTACCTTCTGAAATACTAAAAAAGTTACCTGGAAGATAAAAGAATTCTTGGTATTATCATAGAATAGTGGAAACTAGAAAGTTACATTCTTACATCAAAGGTTTTGAGGAAACAGTTTTGCACTCCCTTGTTGCTACAAATGCAGCCATTTGTAAAGTCACCTTGCATGCCACAAAGCAAAAGATATCTTTGGGGAATTTGTAGGGCTTCTCCCTTTCTTTGGTTAAAGAAAGAAAAAAACTCAGTGGAAAAACATAGAAATCTCCAGACTTCTATGCACAGCAGTCAAGTTTTCTCAATCTACTCTACTGAACCTCTGTTTTTTTTCTCAAAGCAATTAAATATTTGGACTGCAAATGTGGAGAGACAGATATAATGAAAATTGTTCTTCTGCAAGTGAAGCAGAGCACAAACATAGAAAGTGACTTCATAATTCGAGATATATTTAATGTAATTATTGGTTTGAGATTCTTCATACATGAACTCTCCAACTGGTACTATTGAATAGAATTTTCTTTCTTAACATCTTCTGTTCCTGACGTTCATGCTAACACCATTCACTACAGCAAGTCTCTAATGTTCTCTCTTACTATTTCTCATGCTTGTTTCTCTGAATTAAAAAAGATGAAAGAGAAGCCACTTCCTCCTCTATTTCCTGACTTCTAGCTAATCCTGCCTCACTACCCTCTGCTGCAGTACTGTCTCTCCTCTTTTGCTACTTTCTTTTTCACTTTAATCTCTCACTTCTCCAGAGATCAGCAAACCCATACCTTATCTTTTGCCATTTTCATGCGAGGAGTGTATTCTCTGAGTAGAAAAACAAGAGAACCCACTTCTTCTTTTTCGAGATCCTCATTAATCTCCACCATTAGTACCCTGAAATAAAGTAGAGACATTTCTAAAGGATTAGCTTCCAGCAAGATCCCATCTTTGCCCAACTACCTAGCTTCTCCCAGGTTACTGCTTTAATATGTCATTCCAAATTAAACAACAGGAGGAAAAGCCTACCTTGCTCCAAGATCAAATTACAAAATACCTACTCTGCTAATCAGCACCTACATCACTCAGACTGACTGTGTAATAGCCACTGCTAGGAAAACAAGTCTCCTTACTACTTCATTAAAGATGAAGCGAGCGAATGAGACAACAGAACACATCTTTAACCTTTTACTTAGCAGTTACAGGGGGGTTATTTCCATGAAAAGTTAACACTGGAAAATCTTCCTTATGAGCACATGCATTTCTTTCTAAGGTCTGACAAAGTAACTGGAGCTTCTTAATTTAAACATCTTAAAACTACAGAGCAAGAAGTAGTAAGAGACATGTCCCCTGATAAAAGCTGTACTACAGAGCTATGTGCCCAAAGCAAACTAGACAATATTTCTGTGTTCCCCTAAAGCATAATTTCTATCTACAAATCTCAAACTGTACAAACATCACTGCTTTTACTGATTAATACACACAAACTCCTTAGAGACAGATCACTCTAATGCCATGACTTGTAAGGAGCTACTAAGGCTTGTTTTAGGGACTAAACTTAAACCATTCTTTTCAATATAACTAGATATAATGCCCTTTTCTGAATTTATTTTACCTTCGTTACCTATTTAAAAAACATTAAAACTCCTCCCCCCAAAAGAAACCTAAAACGTCCCACATATTTTGAACAAAGTAAGAGTAGCCTTGAGATCTGAAATACATATATTACCTGTAATCAGGGACAAGTCTGAGACTCCTGGCAAGGTTACCTTCCACTGTTGCTTTCTCAGTCTTCAAGTGCCTCCTCAGCAAGTCAAACCTCTTAACTCTGTACAACAGCTCTGATAAGCCAAAAAAGGATAATTTCTCTCTCTCATTCAGAGCCACTAAGAGCTCTTTAAGGTCTGCAGTGGCCAAGTCAGGAGCGAGGTCTCGGCACAGGAAAACCATCATCTCTTCCTCTTCTTTATCAAGTTCTTGTTCGATCTGGTAAATAAGGACAGCTGGCACTTGGCACCTGGTCATCACTTTATTGGTGTTCCTTGAAAATTGCCAGCCTAATGTTTTTTAAACAGGAAGCCAACATGACATGATGTCCATAACAGCACTTCTCTGGTGTTCATTCTTAACCATATGCATTTTTAAATTAGCAGTTCTGTTAGAGAGAATCAAAAAGTACTAAGTTAGTTATTTGCTGCACAAACTCACACTCTCCTACTCGATGTATTTCACTTAAAACTAAAACACCAATGTAAGTCACACAAGTCCTGTTCTCAGTTCTCCCAGCTATTCTTTTTAGAACAAGATTACTTGGTAGCTCACACCAATCAGAAAAAAAAAAGGAAATTCTTTTCAAAGTAAAATTACCTTAATACAAGTTTGTAAATTCCATAGGAAGTGAAACAAAAGTCATCATCTTGCTGATTGTTTCCAGTGTTTCTCTAAACACCTACCATAGCAATTTAAGTCTAAAGCTCTGATCTCTTCCCAGAAACCCTTCCCCCTTTCTGCCCTAAAAGTCACAAGACATGTTTTAGTTAAGAGTTTTGGGAGCTAAGAGGTAGTGCAACCAGGCATTGTAGACAAAAGAATTAACCCTCACACACATGTATAAACCCACTACATGGGCCTTCAATGTATAGTCACAATACAAAATGTTGCGTTTAAAAATACTGATTCTATGAATTCAAGAACATGCAGAATGAACAGGAACATATTAGCATGAACAAATTACTGTTGGTTTGGGTTTTTTTAAGATTCCCATCTGCCATGCTCAAAAACACCAAAGCACCACACACAAATCAAAAACATCTAACCTTGAGAATGCAAACTGGTTATCTGTGAAGGTGTAAGTCACACACTGCCTTTATCTTCATGTGACATTCATGTTTCACCATATTGAAAATGGGAATAAAAATTCAAGCCTAAACAAGAAAAAAAAACCAAACCACTGTTATTTTTAACACAATAATTAGGGTGCTACACTCAATTTCTGCTGCCACCAACTATGGAAATTCTATCTAACCTTCTCTGATCCCCACTACCTACGTGGAGAAAGGCATAATGAGCAACCTGAAGACAAATTTTAGCCTTTATAAGGGTAAGCCAAATATATCCCATCTGTGTACAGCTGAGCCACAATCTACTTCACCATAAGACGTAAGACAAGATTTTTTTTTTTTTTTGGCAAATGTCTCATAGCTGCAACAATTAAAGAGAAAGGTAACAAATTTAAATCTCAATAGTCTTGGTTTTCAATTACCTTGCAGAAGAATTATTGAACATAAATTCTTTACAAAGCTGAGAGGAAAAGCAGATTGTCTTATCAAGAGGAAAGAAAAAAAAATCATGCTCATCAGAGACAAACCTGTCCCAACCATCTATTTGTTCATATGCATGTGTGATTTGTCAATATTGCTGCAAGAAAACATTTAAAATTATCCTCCTCAGCTCAACATTCCATGTAGTGTATAAAGACTTCAATGGAACACTTAAAGAGCAGGAAGATGGTTGAAAAAAAAGAGGCTTGAAGTACTGCACATTTTTATTGTCAATTCACAAGGAAACCAGAGTAATTCCAAATAGCTGAAGTCTAACACAACCAACGCCACAGACAGGGAGAAGGATAACTGCAAGTAGCAGAGGCACAGCAAGTGAAAGAGGCAGGCCTATACATGGAATACCAAAAGCATCTCATTTTCTCTTGTATTCCAAGAGCCAGGAAAATCCCTGGTATGCTGAATGTAAACTGGTAAAGGGGGAATTTTCTTTAAGTTTTGTTATTTGAGTTGACGATCAGACTAAATTTTCAGAGGAAGAGCTTTCCTGGAAGATAGATCTCTGGTAAGAAGAGTCACTAATTCTAAGGTGACTAAAAAGAGGATTGAGAGAAAGCATATCTCAACAAGTCGGTACAGACATACACTTAAGTACAAGTTTCTGGGTTTAGTTAACTTTCAGACTTTCCTGAATAAAGTGTAAGGTTTTTAAAGATATTGAATTTCTCACATACTACACAACTTGTCACAGGCATATTTGTCTAAAGTCTGCACTTACTTTTGACCTCGAGTACTACATTGTAAACGAGGTTCATAATTTCGTAAATGTAAACATCTGAGAATATTAGACAACAAATCATTTCCCTTCTGCATTAACTCAGGCAGAAAAAAAACCCTGCATGTTCATTAGTTTCTATGAAGATAATCCAATTAATTATACTATACACTTGTTTTCATGTTTATGACACAAAAGCTGTACAATTTAAAAAATGCCAATGTGATTGTCAAGGCAAAGTGAAATGTCACATATGGTAAGTCAACATAGAATCATAGAATCATAGAATCAACCAGGTTGGAAGAGACCTCCAAGATCATCCAGTCCAACCTATCACCCAGCCCTATCCAATCAACTAGACCATGGCACTAAGTGCCTCATCCAGTCTTTTCTTGAACACCTCCAGGGACGGTGCCTCCACCACCTCCCTGGGCAGCCCATTCCAATGGGAAATCACTCTCTCTGTGAAGAACTTCTTCCTAATATCCAGCCTATACCTACCCTGGCACAACTTGAGACTGTGTCCCCTTGTTCTATTGCTGGTTGCCTGGGAGAAGAGGCCAACCCCCACCTGGCTACAATGCCCCTTCAGGTAGTTGTAGACAGTAATAAGATCACCCCTGAGCCTCCTCTTCTCCAGGCTAAACACCCCCAGCTCCCTCAACCTGTCCTCATAGGATTTGTGCTCCAGGCCCCTCACCAGCCTTGTTGCCCTTCTCTGGACACGTTCCAGCACCTCAACATCTTTCTTGAATTGAGAGGCCCAGAACTGGACACAGTACTCAAAGTGTGGCCCGACCAGTGCTGAGTACAGGGGCAGAATAACCTCCCTTGTCCTACTGGCCACACTGTTCCAGACCTGCTGTTAAGAGGGAAGGCATTTCAAGAGAAGAGAAATGGTTCACACTCTGAACAAGTTCTACAATTACAGCCTGCAATTTCCGACAGCATTTGTTTCTTCAACATTTCACGAACACTTAGGTAGCAGAAAAGCAAGGATATTACATCAGTGGGTGAAGTTCTGATTTGAAAATCATGTGTTTCCCAGAATGAGCTCATGGGAAAGTCTCTACGCTAGAGGGAGAGAACAGGGGCTGGCTGCACTTTTGTGCTTCCTCCCTTCTGCTCCGTTTGAAGAAGGTGCTGAAACCACACAAAGGTAAATGCATTTTGAGACTGTGTAATCTGTCATTTTTCAAAGTGTTGAACTGTTTGGAGCATGCTGCACGACCTTCACATTTCCCTGTAAAAGATACGGCACAAGACATTGAAAAAAACAGGGAAAACCGAAAGTTACTTCCGCGTTTCTCACTGCTGTATCAGGCTTTAAAAAAGGTTTGTTTGTTCTAGGTGAAAACTAGTAACGACCAAGATAACTTCCATTTAAAGGTACGCTGGTTTCAACACTTCAGTTCCCCTAACAAAAAAAACTCTACAACTGCTTTTACCGCAGGGAGTTTACGCAGCTTAACAGAGAACTTTCTAACTACGTCGTTTTAAACCACACTTGGAAAATGAAAGGAGTGTAAAGTCCGCTGGAGCAGTTTAAAAAGTCGGGTTTCGTTTCTCCTCCCGAGTTAACGCCCTGCTTGAGCCAGGCGGCCCGGCTTCCCGCACGCCGCTCGGCCCGCCCCTCGCTGAGGCCCGGGTCTAGACAGAGAAGGTGATTCAATCCCCATGCACGGTGCTGGGGAGTCTGCCTTAAAAGCGCGAAGAGAGATGCTAGGGGGAAAGGGAAAGGTAACGCACCCGAACGCGGCGGGGAGCTCTCGTCAACGGCCGCCGTTTGAAGTCCGAGCTGAGGAGCGGGGAGGAGGGGGCGGTGCTAGCCTCACCACCCTGGGCGTGGCTTCGACTCACGCAAGAGCGCTCTTTACGCTTCGGTGGAAGGAGCTGAGCTGCCTTTGTGCGGGGCTGGCAGTGCTGTTCGCCGCACCGCTTCTCGCAGAGGGACATGGCTATTGCCGCTTTTAACATCATTACACATATTCCGCCACGTTTGCTCTAACTCTTTATGATTTTACCGTGACCCAAGCCGTTAAGTGTTTTGAGGCGAGGAACGGGCGAGATGAAGCATTTTGTTTTACTTTATCGTCTATCTCAAAAGACCAATCTCGGAGCTGTGCAAACAGACCCAGCCCACGTCCCATAAGATGGCGGCGGGTTCTGACGGAGGGGACGTGTCCTCCGCGCAACCTTGCGCCGGCGTCCGTGCTCGTCGGTTACGCACAAAATGGCTTCCGGTGAATTGGGTGCTGGCAACGCCGTGAGGAGGAGAGTTGGTCTTAGGTTCAGTATGCTAACACACGCTTACGGGACTGTGCTTTTTCTACTGCAGCTGGTGGTAGGCATGACTAGCTGTGCGGTAGTAAAAGACCCTATTTCAGTGAGGAAAAGGGCTGGACGTTAGGAAGTTCTTCACAGAAAGAGCGATTGGTCACTGGAATGGGCTGCCTGGGGAGGTGGTGGAGTCACCGTCCCTGGAGGGGTTTAAAAAGAGACTGGATGAGGCACTTAGTGCCATGGTTTACTTATTTAGAAGGTGCTAGGTTGGACTTGATCTCAGAAGTCCTCTCTAGCCTGGTTCTGTGATTTTGTGAACTGCAGGAATGGGGAAAGCACAGGCACATGTTTTGGCAGGAGCTTGCACTGAACTAAGCCCATGGTTTATGTCTTGCTCTGTTGCACCAGGTTTGCTCATAGTGAAAATAGCACTATACACATGTGTGAATACATATACTTTCCTTTGTATAACCTTAGATAATTTTTGAGTAATGCCTTGTCCCTGTAAACTAGGCATTGTGAATCCCTTCGTTTAAAACCAGCTTCGTTGAAGGGACTTACCTCAGGTGCAAGTACTGTAGCTGGAGCTGCTGTCTTACAAGCCTAAAGTCTAAAATCCTGGGCTCTTTTTATCTGCTGAAACAGACAAAAGCCACCTCCGCATGTAGTGGAATTAGCTCATATACAACTCATAGCTCCATGAGCTTAAAAGCATTTAGAAAACACATGTTTTTGTGCTGCTAGAAGTGCAGCAGTGGAAACACAGTACTCTGATAGCATGTTGTGCAGATTCAGTCTGTGGGACTACAGAGCAAATGGAGGCAGAAAGTAATCGCCTACACTAGAATTTGGTCAGGTACCTATAGACTGCTTTATGTTCTGAAAAGAATACCTGCATTCATACTGAAATTGTATGCTCAGTCTCTCACTTTTATTAATAACAGTTATTCAAGAGTGCCAAGTATCCCTGCTACTAAGACACAACATTGTATCAGTGATGATTCCGAAGGAAACCAGCTACCTGTTGTGGATCACTATGCCCACTTTCTCCTTGGATCTACTCCATACAAGCACATGAAGACTTGTGCAGGCTAACTGAAGAATTTGAGGGAGATGGTTAGGCTGCAGGCTTGTGAAAGAACATTTATTTATTTATAAACGTTTTCATTATTTACCAATTTAACACAGCTTAAGTGACCAGTGTACTCTTTTCACTTACTCCACTTTTCCCTCTATTTACCTAGTTTTTGTATGCTTATTAAACCACTTTTATATTTTTATAGATTTATGAGTTGTGATTTCCCCCCCCCCCCCCTCGTTCTTCCAATTTAGAGGACTTTGGATATAAATCTCTGGCTTGGGCATATTTCCTTTTATGTATTTTTGTAACAGATTTAATACATAATTTTTTAGATTATCTTATGCTATATATTTCAAAATCAGGCTTGGTGTGATCTGGCCATTCCATCTGTATGTATAAGTGGTGTCATTAGTCAAACTTGTTAAGTCTTGCTGTTACTTTTACAATTTTAAAGAGGCTAACTCACTATGATGAGATTATTTTCAAGAGTTTTTCTTCTCCACTGGAACAATGGTAAGAAGATTATCTTACTTTCCATTCCCTGGCTTGCATGTAAAACAGTCTGGATAAATCTAGGTATTTTGATACCAATGATGAAATCAGTAAACTGGATGACAAACATGGGTCCTGAATACATTTCTTATAAAACCCCTTGAAGCAAACACTTCCAATTTCAATTAGTTTCATGTACAAAATACACTTGCTTTGATGTTACAAGTCTATATAAGCTGACCTAGCAAAGATCTAATTGAGGGATAGGAGCCTGTAGTTTTGAAAGCTCATCACAGACAGAAACTATTATAGTCTGGTACTTAAACTGCATCTGCCTCACAACATGAGAACAGTTATTTTGTTATGCTCTGAAACACGAGTTTCAGCAACATCCAATGTAGTCTGACTGCATAATTGTTATTCTATTGTGCTCATTCAGCTGTGCTAATTTTCTGTAACATCAACATCTTCCAAATATATATAATGATGTACATATTATAGGTAGCATTAGCAAAACCAATGGATGAATCACCAGTATCTTTCCAGGTCAGCAGAAACAGATCCTTGACTACTGATACAGATAGGGTCTCCACCTGCATTAAAAAAAATAGAGCATTATCACTTCTGTTTTCAGAACAAGTACAGAAAGAGCTTCTTGACTGTGATATTAAAATCTCATATATTCTTGTTCTGCAGGTGCCACTGCTGTTTGTGACCCTGTTCTTTGCACTACACATCACTGCTGGCAGAATGATTGTTTTAACGTAAGGACAGCCATTGCTAAGTGACAACAGAAATACTTTGCGCAACAGACCTCACACAGTAGATTCATTTGTTTTTCAGGGAATGATACAATGGGATAGAGAACTGTGAGAACTAGGCAAGAAAGTTTTAGTAAAACAACTATTTGCCCTATGAACAGTGCCTTGAGCAATGTCATACAAAGATGACAAATTCTACTGAACAGCATAGATAACGCTCCCATTAGAGCAGATGCCTACTGGCTCTAAAAATGTAACTCTTAATAACCTCATTCAGAAAAAATGTGTGAATATATACATATATTTAATATATTTTACCTGTGTTTTGGTGGGACCTCCAAGGTTTTTGTAAAGCTGCAATTTGTGATACAATTGCTTAAAAGGTTAGTTTCTTGACCATGGAAGTACACTTTGTAATGGTCTAGTAACGTTTTAAGTATCTTCCTTGTATACAGGCTGGATGGGTGGGCAGAGGCCAATGGGATGAGATTTAACAAGGTCAAGTGCAGGGTTCTACATTTTGGCCACAACAACCCCAAGCAGTGCTACAGGCTGGGATCAGAGTGGCTGGAGAGCAGTGAGGCAGAAAGGGACCTAGGGGTACTGGTAGATAGTAGCTGAACATGAGCCAGCAGTGTGCCCAGGTGGCCAAGAGAGCCAATGGCATCCTGGGCCTGTATCAGGAACAGTGTGGCCAGTAGGGCAAGGGATGTTATTCTTGCCCTGTACTCAGCACTGGTCAGGTGGATTACTGTGTCCAGTTCTGGGTTCAATTCAGGAGAGATGTTGAGATACTGGGACGTGTCCAGAGAAGGGCAATGAAGCTGGTGAGAGGCCTGGAACACAGCCCTGTGAGGAAAGGCTGAGGGAGCTGGGGTTGTTCAGCCTGGAGGAGGCTCAGAGGTGACCTCATTTGCTGTCCACAACTACCTGAAGGGAGGCCATAGCCAGGTGGGGATCAGTCTCTTCTCCCAGACAACCAGCAACAGAACAAAGGACAGAGTCTCAAGTTGTGCTGGGGAAGGTATATGCTGGATGTTAGGAGGAAGTTCTTCACAGAGAGAGTGATTTCCCATTGGAATGGGCTGCCCAGGGAGGTGGTGGAGTCACTATCCCTGGAGGTGTTAATAAAAACGATGGATGAAGCATTTAGTGCCATGGTGTCTAGTTGACTGGATAGGGCTGGGTGCTAGGTTGGACTGGATGATCTTGGAGGTCTCTTCCAACCTGGCTGATTCTATCATAATTTTGCTCTTCTGTTTATATATCATGCCATTTGGATTAAAAAATGAGATAAAATACCCTCGAGCTTATGTTACTAATAGCATTTAAAAAAAAATTACAATACTCAGCCAATTCTAATTCCTAGTGCTACAGAGGATAGATGCTGTCAACAGGCCCTTTTCTCTTATAGTCCTTACTCCAGCCATTTTTTGAAGCATTCCAGAAGCTGTTAGATAATTTAAAGGAAAATCAGATAATTTAAAACAGATCACTAAATGTACTACTGCAATTTTAGACATTAATATGCCATGACAAGTTAACCAGCAACTGTTCTTTCTCTTTTTTTCACATTACACTCTAGTATCTTGGAATTCATATTAGGATAAGGTGCAGTTACTACCAAGTATAACATTCTACTTTGCTTAGAAAATGTGTCAGCAATGTAATTTTTTTATTTCTAGGTATAACAAAGCAGATTATTTTGGTGCAGAGCATCTGTCAAATATATTTAATCCTATTGCAGATGTAATTAAAACTTTAATGTACTTTGAGCCAGTTTTAGGTAGTTTTTTAAAGTTTAAGGCAATAGTTATATCTATTTAGAGACACAATAATGAATAGTAACAAATTATACTTTTAAGAAATGACAAGTCATCAATTACCACTTACCATCAAATTATTAAACCTGTAATCAGTGCACTTTTCCCCCCTCTTAAAAGCAGCATACTTACTCAATTTCATTTAACGGAAATTGGCAGAGGTTGAAAGAGCTGGGCTGATAGCTTCCCTTGCTCTACAGAGCATGGTACAGCACACCCAAGAGCATATGCATGTCTTATTTATTTTCCCCAGACTAAAGGTACTTAAATCCCTCTGGCTATGTTTTTTTCATCCTTCCACAGAAGTATAGTAAAAATCAAAGAAACATCTTTTTGCCTATGATAGACTTTAATATGCATATTGTAAGTACAGAGTAAGCATCAGTCTTACATACGTTTCAGCTTAGTACTGAGTAAATATTAAGCTCTCATATTTGATCTTCAGTGATGGCCTCCATTCTTCTTTGGAGGGAACAGTGTATATTCAATGGCAAGAGCTACGACGAAAGCTGCAAATCCCCACTTGAGTCCCTTAGTTAAGACTTCTGTTAAGGTGACAGGTTTTGCAAAGCCACCCATGTATCTCCAGGCTTCATTACTGGAAGAAAAATGAAACCAAAACAATAGAACAAGATCAGTGGAGCCATTGTGATAAATATTAACATCAAGACTGACATTTCTAGCATTTAAGTATCATTTAATCACCATCTTAACTGTAACCCTTTATGCACGTAATTCGAGATATAATTAACTCCACCAAACGTTGGAAGTCCAGTAACAGAATCACCTCTCCAAACTTATGTAGTCATCTTCAGTTGTTAACTCTGAAACAAAATCAGAACCTGCTAGCACATGCACGAGAAGGAGTAGAAAACCCATTCTAATGTGGACGCACTTTTGTTTTACAATGTGAACTTCACTAATCAGGGTCAGAAAAGCCTATGAAACCTGATATAGAATATTTACCTGACCTACACCGTCTTCTACCTTACTCAAATGTTAGTCACTTCTATAACTGACTGCAAGTATTAATGTGTAGCATGACCAGTATAATATATCAGGGAGATACTGTCCATCTCTAAGGATTCAACATTCCTCAAAAAAAGGGAAAAAACCACACTTTCACAGAAACAAGAAATAAAATCAGAAGTACAATTTCAGGAGAAGATACAGGTTTTTTTAAACAAGGAGATCAAGTATTCATATTTTAGATAATCTCCTTGTGCGGGTAATTCCTGTGACTCAGAATGAAGACAAAGACACACAAGAGTATCTTCCTGACGCTAGTATAAGATACTAATGGATAAAGACAAAGTTTCCAAATTTGGCATCTTTCACACAGCTTATTATATAATGAATATGTACATTTAATGTGTATCTGCTACAAAGGTGGAAAATTGATTGCCTTTTTAAAAGGAGCTTCAATATACAACAAAAAAAGGAGACCTAGAGAAGGTCACCTTACCAAGACTTCTAATGCAACATGTTAATCATGCAATCTTCTTTCAGGTTACTGAAGCAAATAATACTTGAATTTCTTGCTTGCTAAGGAAGATTGACATGATATTTGTACTATGGAACTGAAATATTGCCTTATATAAAAATTCAGGAGAATTATTATTTACCTCATGCTTTTGACTTTGTTTCTTATTTCAACTCCTCACACAATTGGCTCAAACCCATTCTTTTACCAGGAAAACATTACTTTTTTTTAATTAGAAGGGATAGCAAATATTACACAAGCTCTTATCCAAGTTTGTTGTTTTGGAGCACTTCTTAACAGTGTACTTGGAAGCGTATGCACAGAAAGGTTAATTTGCACTAAATTTATAATATTAAGCTATCAATTTTTTATGGGAATAAGCCTATTGCTTGCTAAAACAGTTTTGTTAGAAGCAAAGGACAAAAAAAGCTAAGGCTGCTTGCACTTGATAGATATACAGGCCACATAAATGTGACATGTCTGAAAAGTTCATTTGCAACAGATAATTAACTGAGTCTGTAGTAAAGAACTCAAATGGTTATCACCATCAAAACTGTCTTACTAAATGCATACAGCCTTAAACTTTTAAAGGAAGGAGAAAAGTGATGTCAATACCTAACCTCTCCAGACATTATAACATGGAACAACGTTTTAATAGATCAGCTGTTTGTTCTTTAATATTTCTTGTAGTGACTTATATAAAGCTTTTTCTATGAAAGCTCTTAAAAAACAACCAGACTACACAGTATAAGACACCTAGCATTTTTATTCCTCAAGAATAAAACGTACTTGAGTAAAGTATTACATAATTCATGCCTAAATTATCCAGAACTGCTCTAGCTAAAAAAAAAAAGAAAAGGAAAAAAAGAGAGGAGGTATTTATTGTAGAATGAGACAGCTTAGGTAAACATCTGATCTTCCATTACATCATTCACTACTTAGCAAAATTAAATGCATAGTTGAATCAATTTCCACACTATATATTAGTATAAATCATCTTTTTGAATAAAGGCCTCTTGTTGTATATAAGGAATCCTACTCTGTGTGCTCAGATATTGTTGAAGTTGATGGAGCATTCTATCTCTTTGTTGAGAAGGAATGGGGGTTTATTCACATGTGTAAGACCTAATATTATTTATTTTTGACAGTGAGGTATTGATCATTGTGCCTGTTCTATATCATCACAAAGTGCAAAGGTCCCTTGCACAGTAGAGTTACTGGTCAAGGTGACGCAAAGCATGACCTCTACGCAACAAAGTAAGTAAAGACTTAACCAAAACTCTAACATAATCTAGATGCATTTTCACTATTTTTACTAAAGAAAGAATAATCTGCAATGACAGGGTCCAGCTGATGCTACAAGACAACATACCATGATTATTTTTGAAGGTCCTGCACTTACCGAGCCCATGGATCCCTCAGACCCCGTTTAGCTAGCCTTTCCTGCACCTTCTCTAGTGGAGTACCCTCTACCTTCCATTGCCTGTAGTCAGGGAGTTCCATTTTACCATGGCCATGGCCATGCTCGTTTCCGTGACCCATATCTATAAGGAATGATAGAAGGAGGTTTTTATTTCTCATAGAATAGCGGCTTATTTTCACACACTTGCAAATAATACCCTGTACAGAAAAAAAGAGGAAGGTTACAAGAAGTATTCAAAGCATGTAACACCTTACATGAAGCATCTTTATTCTACAATGTGTGGTGTATAATGCAAAAGTGCTTAAAGATTTCATGCTGCATTTCAGAAGTTGGTTGTTCAGTACAATACAGCAAACTGTGCAGACTTAAGTATTACTGTGTTGAGTTGCTACCACCGTTATATTCATGCTATGTAAGTTTTCTGTGCTAGGAAATAGCATCAGAAAAACAATTACTTCTGATGCCTACAAATACGCTTTAGCAACACTAGAGACCTACAACTTGCAGGCTTTCGAGAGTTCGAAAAGCTTAGAGTTCACTTTGGAAATTATTAATTTAGGTATGCAGCTTTATGGTCACCATGCTCCAAAGGAAAACATGAGGAAAACAAAGGCTTGCCTCCTCAGCTGCTTTTAAATTGCCTTCAATGCAACCAAACACAACGGTGGTGGTAAATAAATGGGTACAGTATGAATTAACAAGGAGATACATCCTACTAGTCATTTCACGATGCTTCAAAATATATGCTTTATTTAGATACTCTGATGACAGAACTATGAAAGCATTACAGCTTACATTAAAAACAGCGATCAAGACATATGGGAAGGATCATGAAGGACTGGAAGAAAATAATGATGTTTTTTAAGTCTACTTCCACAAAGAACCTGAGATTCTTTGAGCCAAGACTTCCTATTTAACGCATACGTGGTTGTAAAGAACAAGTTAATGTCCTTAATTTTTAGGAGAATTGACTGGAATGCAATGGTGCCAAAAACACAGCTTCGAAGCCTACAACTCCTGAAGACGCCATGCCTTGGAGGCAAGCAAAAAGGATTGTCTTGCGTAAGAAAACTTCGAGGGGCTCCTATGCCGTTGTTATCCGGAAAGTTCCCTCCAAATTAGCTCGAATCTATATATACCCTTGCCATAAAACCTCAAGACTTCTCTTTTATCAATATTTACCTTTCTACAAGACGGGCCTTTGTGCGCCCAGGCGCCGCGGATAGCTGGCTGCACTGCAACACCAGCCGTCCGTTCTCCGCCAGCAAAACTGGGTAAAATAGGGCCGAAAGGACGTCCGGCATAGGAACGGGGGACGACGAGGGCAGACCGCGCTGCGCCAGCGCCAAGGGCCGCTAACAGGGACGCAGCGTCCGAAAACGCACGGCGGCTGCGCAAGGCTACCATGGTCCGTGGCACAGCCCAGACAGCAGGCATTGCCGCCACCGCCTGCCCTCCTAAAGTCCCCCCCAGACACTCCTGAGGTAGGCAGCAGCACATACAGGACGCAGAGAGCTCCCAGACAGACGCACTCTCACCTCCCACCAACGGCTCCTCAGTACCTGCCCGCTCCGTGACCCTCCTTCAGGTCACAACCGCCACCCGGTACCGGAACTCAGCGCAAACACTGGCCGCTACAGGAAGCGCAGCCAGCTACTAGCGTTCCGGGAAGCTTCCGTTCCGGTACTCCCCACTGTCTTGGCGAAGGTACGAAAGCAATAAGGCCGCTGCCCCGCCCTTTGCCGCTTGCAGCACTCCGGTCGCGGTTTAACGAGGCAAGTCCCGCACGACGAATGACGCCACCGGCTCTGCTAGCGGAGTTGGGCAAGGGGAGTGGGGAGGGACACAGAGGAGAAAGTGGCCAATCAGTGCAGAGCTTATTGGGGGAGGGAGCGGCCCAATGGGCAGGTGCTTTGTTGGGGTGCGGAGTTGGCAGTGCTTGGAGGTGGAAGCTGAGGAGAAGAAAGTGAGGGGGTGGCAGCGGCAACAGTAGTCAGGACCGGAGCCGTTGAGTTGCGGCAGCGGGCGGGGCCTGGGCTAGCATCAGGACTGGGGAGGCAGGAAGGATCCCGCTCCGCTTCCTTCTCTCCTCCCCGGTTGCTCGTTGCTTGCCGGTCGTTGCTGGGCTCGCGAGCAGGGACGGAAGCCGGCGAGGTTTGCGCGTGCGGGGGCGCGAGCCGTTGTTTCCCCCCCCGGTGCCGGCGCTGCCGCTCGCTGAGGTGCGGGGCGTCGAGCTCGGCCTCGCCCTCACCTTCGCCCGTCCTTTTCCCTTCCCTCTCCTCGCAGACGACCAAACTCCAGGCACCGCAGAGGGGCGGGCGGTGGGAGACATCCCCGCACTCAGCGGTTATGTAAGCCCCGTGCCCGCGCGCCCCGACCCTGACGACCGAAAGTGGCGGAGCGGCCGCAAGGCCCGGGACAGTGCCCTCTCGCTGCCTGCCTTTGGGGTTCAGCTCGTCAAGGGAAGAAGTTGGGGAAATCGGAGGTGCTTGCAAGCCCGACTTGGCACCAGAAGCAGACCTCTGATTTTTTTCAGTGGATTTGTCTTTAAAAAACATCGCTATTTGTTTCCATAGGCGACGTGGGGAGACGTCCTGAAATCATGGAACTGCATTAAAGGTGAGGGAAAGTTAAGAATTCTCTTTGACTCTTGCTTCTTGAGTGAGGTGGTTGCTTGGCTCTGTGGAGTACCTGTCTCTGGAGAGCTTGGTGTTTTGCATGCCGTGAATATGTAATTGTGGGATGCTGATTGTGTTCTTTTGGATGATTAAATATTTTTTTACGTTCTTCAAGACTGAATCCCTTTAATCCAAAAAGGCACTGATAGAAGTTAACTATACAGTCTGATTTATAAAGGCTTAAATTATTCTGTGATTGTAGATTATGTGCTAAGGCTGTTTTCTTATAGCAGAATACAAGCACTTATAAGAATGAAAATAAAGAGTGGTTTATAGCATGATGCTGGCTGAATTTTAGGACAACATGTAGTGCCTTTTTCTTAATATCCCGATGTAAAGCTGCTTCTGGGTTTCAGGATTTTTTATGAGGGTACTGGGAACATAGGAAAATAGCTCCAAGTGGAATACCATTATTGTGCTATTAACATTGAAACCGTTCTAAACAGAGTGCCATCTGTTTAATCCAGACTGCCTCTGTCTGGTTTCAGCATTGAATGTTTTTCACTGCGAGGTAAGTCTGCAAGACTGAGGGGAAACACGTTCGGTTCTGTATATATGTGTGGGGTGGAATTGCAGGAGGACTCTTTATTCATGAGATGCCTAAATCTCTGTCTTAAAAAGATGTTCAGTCATACCTGTGAAGAATTTTGTGTTTCTTATTGTAACCAAAATTTAAAGGATATGTGTGCTGAGTCTGATGTTGCTGTGGAATGTTAATATTTTCCTCAGAAGAAAAAATCAGTGACCCGTAGACATGTGAGATACTGGACAATGTGGGTATTTGTTTTTAAAGGAAAAATTTAAAGTTCTGGTTTTATTTGGGTCCTTTTAAAAATTATTTTGTTTTGAGTTTGTTTGTTTTTTTTCATGGTGCTTGGAAGCATGACTTGATAATTTATGCATGAAGCCATACTTTACTGGTATCTCTGTCAACATGAATGTTCAGTTCTGATCACAGAGTGTTGACTTTGTGTGACCTATTGCAGTCAAACAGAATTGTAGCAGAGGAGTGCAGTCGGCAAGATTTACCTTCAAATACTCTATTGCTTTCAAGGTTTGACAAGGTTTTGGGTATCCATTTCTCCCCCCCCCCCCAAGTACATAAAAGCTCTTGATTAAGAAAAAATGTGCTGCATGTCTTTTAGGAAGAGAAGGTCATTGAGACTCCATGTACAAAGAATCAGTACTTCCTGTGGTTTATTCAGTTGCCTTTTTTTTTTGGTACTACTTGTGGTTGTGGTAATTACTGAAAAGATAAAGTGTTCTAGGATACGGTTGGGTTAGCATGTATCCAGCCATACTTGTTATGTTTGACTAATATTAATTAATAATATTATGTTGGTTGGTTAGAGGAAGGTGGGAGGGTTTTCTTGAATAACCCTTTCAAAAGACCATGTTTCCAGAACTATGTGTTGATAGGTGTTCTGAATTAACAGATTGTGAGATACCATGTGGGTACTTCTTTCCTCTGCGTATAATGTTTTGTCTAGTACTGAGTGGTGTGTAGTGGTATGCTCTTATTTTTTTTTCTGAAGTAGAGAGCTGTGTGCCTAACAGTGACTTGAAATATTTTCAGTTTTGAGAAGATAAAAAAGGGTTCTGGGATTGTTATGGGATTTAGATTTGTGAGGTTTTTTTTCTCAATATCTTAGTACATATTTCAGCTACTTAAATACTGTGACTTCTTCTCCTGATATTGCATGTTACTTTGGAGACTTCATTAGTCCACCTTGGATTCTTTGAATGGTTTTTGAAAAAGGCTGTGAAAGGTTAGGGAGCAAATGATCTTCTTTGGCAGCATGAGAGAGATAAACATTTTATGGATAGTACACAATCTCAAGCCACTGTTTCACCTCTTTTGGAAAAGTGATGTACTGGAGCAAAAGCCTTAATTTCATTCTGTGTTGTTTTTTGGTTTGGGGGTCTTTTTTTAGCAGCCCAGAGACCATTCTTCACAGGAACAGCCATACTGGATTAATCTACTATTCTCCCCTGAAGTCTAAAGCTCTGGAATCCTGTTGTGTGACAGGACCACGGTTTCAAGTCCTGTTTGTCTTGCACAGCTAAGCAGTATTTGACATCATGGGCTTTTTTTTCTAACATTCTTTTAGGCAAGCATATAAGATTACTCCTTAGGTCAGCTTGCGCAGGCTGTCAGTGGGGATGATGGTCTCTGTGGATTTTTATTCCATAGATATACTAAATTTTTAACAGCTTTTGATCCTATGTATGTTTTTTTCATCTCCCATGTTTAGTGTCAGTAAGCACCATACTTTAAGTATCGTGTGAATAAGTAATTCCTTTGTTGTGTTTTGAACCTGTTATCTGAGAACTTCATATGATACTCTCTCTGTTTTCTTTATGAGGAGGGACAGAACTGTTTGGCTCTTTCTCAAGCAGTTTGATATGTGTTTAGCCTTTAAATATCAGGATGATGTGTTCACTGAAACACTTGGCAGGAAAAAAAATTAAAATTTAATTGTTTTTATTTTGTTCTTGTTGCTTATATTAAGATGTGAATTAGTATCAGGAAGTGAAACTGGAGGCTTCTCCAGCTGACTCTGAGTGAAGGACATCTTGTGCTACAGGAACAATCCTAAGAAGTCCTTTTACTCTTTTCAGGGGAAATTGATTTGAGAAGAGACGATCATTAACTATACAGTTTGAATTACTACTTCAGTCAGTTATTTTCATTTCCAAATAGAATAGCTGCTTATTTGGTGCTGCTTTCCACAGTGTTTCCTTTGCAGTTAGATGCTTGAAGTAGATAAAATTGCATGAACAGCTCTGTTCAAGGAATTGCTAACTTCTGGGTTGTGTAAACTGTTCAGATGTTTCATGTAGACCGTGAAGATAACTATAAGATAGAGATGATGATTTAGAGGAAGATTTTAAGTGTTGGATGTTGTCCAAATGATCTATTGTTTTGTCACCTTTGCAAGAGCAGAATCACAGAATGTCAGGGGATGGAAGTGACCTAGAAAGATCATCTAGTCCAACCCTCCTGCCAGAGCAGGATCACCTGTACCAGATAACACAGGAACGTGTCCAGGCGGGTCTTGAATATCTCCAGAGAGGGAGACTCCACAACCCCCCTGGGCAGCCTATTCCAGTGTTCTGTCACCCTCACAGTGAAAAAATTCCTCCTCATGTTTACATAACACTTCCTATGCCTCAACTTCCACCCATTGTGCCTTGTCCTGTCACTGGCATCACCAAGAAGACACTGGCTTCATCCTCCTGGCATTTGCTCTTTACATATTTATAAACATTGATAAGGTCACCCCTCAGTCTCTTTCAAGCTAAAGAGCTCCACCTCCCTCAGTCTTTCCTTGTAAGAGAGGTGCTCCGTTCCCTTAATCATCTTTGTGGCTCTGTGCTGGACTCTCGAGCAGTTCTGTGTTCCTCTTGAACTGGGGGGACCGGAACTGGACAGAATGCTCCAAATGTGGCCTCACCAGGGCAGAGTAGAGGGGCAGGAGAACCTCTCTTAACCCACTAGCCACACCCCTTTTAATACATCCCAGAATGGCATTGGCCCTCCTGGCCACAAAAGCACATTGCTAGCTCATGGTCAATCTCCCATCCACCAGGACCCCAGAACCTTTTTCTCTTCACTGCCTTCTAACAGGTCAGTCACCAACCTATACTGATGCCTGGGGTTGTTCTTTTTGAGGTGCAAGACTACACTTGCCCTTGCTGAATTTCATTAAATTTCTTCTTGTCCAGCCCTCCAGCCTGTCCAAATCTTGCTGAATGGCAGCACAGCCTTCTGGTGTGACAGCCACTCCACCCAGTTTAGTGTCATTAGCAAACTTGCTGACAGTGCACTCTGTGCCCTCATCCACGTCATTGATGAATATATTGAACAGAACTGGTCCCAGTACTGACCCCTGTGGAACTCTACTAGTTACAGACCTCCAACTAGACTCCATGCAATGACCACAACTCTGTGGCTTCTTTCCTTCAACCAGTTCCCAGGCCCCCTCACTACCTGATCATCCAGACGACACTGCCTCAGTTTAGCCGGGAGACAGTGTCAAATGCTTTACTGAAATCAAGATAAACCATGTCCACTGTTCTACTATCATCCATCCACCTGGTTATGTCCTCATAAAAGGCTATCAGTTTGGTCGAACATGACTTTCCCTTGGTAAAACCATGTTGACTACTCCTGATGACCCCCTTGTCCATGATATGCCTTAGGTCAGCACCCAAGATAAGTCACTCAATCACCTTTCTGGGGATGGAGGTGAGGTGGCTGGAGGTCATTTAAAAAAAATAAAATTGCAAGATGTTTGAGGTTGAAGGGAATCTCTGATGGTCCTTTAGTTCAACCTCTTTGCTTAAAGCAGGGCAAACTAGGGCAGTTTCTGCAGGACATGGTCCAGTTGGATTTTGAATATCTCCAAAGACAGAGTCCACAACCTCTCTGAGTAGCTTTTTCTAGTGTTTAAACACAGATTTTTTTCTTATGTTTAAGTGAAATATTTTATATTTCAATATGTGTCCAGATTGGTGCAAAGTTTTTTTTTCAGAGTAATAAAGTATTCAGAGTTTGTGCCTACGTAACTGCAGATAAAATAGCAAACTGCTTAATTTTTCTTCCTGCACTTTTTCTTGGCTAATTCATGCTTCTAATAGCAGGACAATTTTTTTTTAAACTTTATTCACAGGACTCTCCTTTTTGTATAAAATTCTGATTTCAGTTTCTAAAGTTGAAATACAAGGTCAAGAGGTAGAGGGGCACTTCTGATAAAATAAAATATAGCAAAACCTTACTGTAAAACAGAATTCTCTATTGCCAGTAATACCAAAGAGAACATAAAAACCTCAGTCAAGTGCAGTGTAAAATAATACACAGTTTGCAAACTGTTCCAACATGGTGCCAAATGTCCATAACATTAAAAGTTTTGTAAAGAAAAATGCTGCATGGACAGAAGTCCTTCTTCTGTTGGCATTCATTTTTTTTCTGTCAAATATAATGAATCTGAATGCTGGCTTTTTTTTAATGTTCTGCTTTCCTTGGAGATAGAAATGGTGTGCTACAGATGTGTGACATTTATGTTAATTTATAAAGTTTTAAGAATAGCAAATTAACTGATCATGGAACTTACTTGTCTAACAAACCATGGTGGCTATTTTTAAACTAATTTGCATCTTGCTTTTAATGCCTCTAGAGTAATTTGTATCTCGAGTGTCTCTTGGAGGATTAGACTGAATTTCCACAGCAGGCTTACTCTGTCAGCACGTGATACCCTTTTCTGCCAAAATCCCATGTTTCTTATACTACAGGGTCTATTTGAAAATGTTAATGGGAATTAAAATTATTTATGTCCGTCCACTTAAATTGAGGTTTTATTGACAATCACAATTCAGATGATTTGTAAAAGATAATTGCCATAGGCAAGTCACTTCTTCAGTCTTTCCTTGATTGTTTTGTTCTTCAGAAGAGCCTTCAAGGCAGTCCAGCTGTCCCTGTGGCCTACTGCCTGTGTCAGATCTGCCACCTTGACCTCATGGTGTGATTCTGTGGAACAATATTGATTTTATGGTCCAAATTTATTAACTCCCTTTTGCATGAAAATAGCCAGAGACATTTGGAAGTAGATATGGTATTGAAGTGAAATGTCAGATGAATAACTATTGCAAAGTGGTAATCTCTTTATTTATCTATATATTTTTCTCTCAGTACTGGATATCAATTCTTGGAAAAATGCACCCTTCCCTGATTGTGTAATACTGTTGAGCTGATGGCAGTGGTTGGAGCAGTTCACACCTGTTAAAACATTCTTCCAGGAATTCTTTCTTTCTGCATGTTTTGCCATTTTTTTTAACAGACTGTAGTAGTCAGTAACATCTCATTCTATATTAAGTTCTATAGATGTTTGACAAATACTGAATTTTGTAGTCCAGAAATGCTACATTGATATTCTTCTCTATAATCCCCATAATTTAGCTAATCTTACATTATCTTTATTTTAATTACTGTGATCCTTCAGAAAAACAAACTGGTTAGGTTGCCATCATTGGTGTTTGCATTATGTATGGTTCAAGAGTTCTTTAGTTATACAGTGCTGTTCCTCTGAATTATATTTAAGTGAAATGCATGACATGGACACTAGTGCAGGCTATGTGACTGTAGTTTGCTGATTCATACAGGGCAGTGTTGATACTTCAGGGATTTTTTTTTTCTATTTCCATTCCAGATGTCTAGCAGTTTATGAATTTTTAAATATAATTGTGTTTAGGTTCTTTCTTCCCTCTTCTGCACAGCCTTGACCTGTGTTTGGGATGGAAGAGTTATTCTAGATCTATTTGGAAAGACAAAGTTTACAAGAACAGTTGTGCTTTTCATGACCATTAATTTGAGAAGATACTGGGATGGAAGGCAATGAAGTGGAATGTGTAAAACTTGCTTTTTTATTTTTCCTCTTTCTGCCTTCATTTATTTCATTTTTATTCAAATAGGTTGATTATTTCTGGGAGTTTGGGCCTTTATCCCTTTTCATGTCATTTTTTTGGCCTTGTGCTTTCTGTCTCCTTTAGGTTTGAGACTGTCTTAAGCTTTAGGAGAGGGTAGAGAGCAACCCTCTATAAGACTGCTTCTGAACTGATTCAGAGTAGGACCAAAAAGTAGAAAACTCGATTTAGGAAAAATTCTGAGGAAGCTTGTAGTAGCTTTTCAAGCAACTTTCCTATGTACCCTAGGCACAAGATTTTGGTAGCATGTGGGTATAGGTATAGCAAATTTTGTTTTAGAAATATTGTATGTTAGCTTGTCTTTTTAGTTTAAGTATTATATTTCTTGCATGTTGTTCTAGTTTAGAGTTTCCCAGAGACCCAGAGCCTAATAGAACAAAGTTAAATATAGGATGCCTCCCATCCTCCCCCTTTGAAAAGAAAAAAAATAGGTAGAAAAGAGTGGAAAGGGGTAGAACACCCACAGAAAACAGTCTAGCACAGATTTTGGAAGTTAAAAACAACTTTAACAATAAATAAAGGGTATTTAAGGTAAGGGAGTGTACAGAGGTATAAGGGAAGGGAAAACAGGTGCCAAATATACATACATACACAAAACCAGATGGATGGAGGTAGATTCAGGAGTTAGCTGGTCCGCCACACGGCAAAGCTGGAGCAGTGAGGGTGTTGCCCTTGAGGCAAGGCAAGCAGAGATCAGGAAGTTTGCCTGCTTTTATAGTGTTGCAGATGGGAGGTGGGAGTGAACTAACCTTTGCACCTGGTCTGGCGGAGGCTCATCTTCCAGACCGTGCCTACCAAGAGGGGCCAGGAACACCTGGGGTCAGGTTCCAGACCACCTCCCAGCCCCCTAGAGGCTCAACCCATAACACATGTGAAAACAAAGTAGCTAGAAATTTAATTTATTTAAAAAGATTTTTTAAAAAGAAGAACTTCGTGAAGATCCTGTACCCTATAACGAGTCTGTCTCATGTGTAGGCTACACTGACGATTCCACTGTCAGCTTTGTGGTAGCAACATCATAACTGCTGAACACAGAACGTCAATAACATTTCAGATGAGACAGGTTTCAGAAAATAGGAAGCTTTTATATAAGCTTAGTTATGGAGAGGGTAGATCAAGCAATTTATCAAGCATGCTAGTGTGTGCCATCACTGGGGCAAAGACAAAAAATGTAGTATTCAACTTTGAGTTTTGATATCTCTTTGTTAGTCCAGATTAGGAGTATCCTTTTCTTAACAAAAAATGATGTTTCTACATATGATTCTTGTTCATCTTAATGGTTGGAAACACACATGCAGTTAAAAACAACAGTTTAAGAAAGCTCCCCATTTTAAATGGTTGTTGGACTGGTATTTAGTACTTGTATGTAACTTAATAAAATATGTCAGATCACTTGATCAGTGTGGTTGTATGATACCTAAATTTTACAGATTAAAATTTTCATGCCTTTAATGCATCTGAAGCCAATGCTAAGATTTACTTCCACAGAATTAAGGTTAGAGTGTGAACTTCCAAGCTTCTGTTGTAACCACGTTGCATTGCTAAAACACATTAAACTGAACTTCAGTAGACAAAACTAGTACGTGTTTGTAGTTAGAACTCAGTCTTAATAGTACAAGTCTTTCTCTGTACAACAGTGACAAGAGTAAGACATGATGTTAATACATTTTCAGACTCTAAATATTTTAGTAAAAGCAGTGAGATAGACAAGTGACTAGTTAAAGTCCATTTACCATAGTTAAATTACACAAGTAATGATTTGGGGCATTGTTAAGTAATAACCATGTGCCCTTTTACATAGAAATTTAAGGCATGCTGATAAAGGATTTACCCTAGCCAAAGCTTGTATTTCTCTGTGTGTCAGGAGAGAAGTTTCCATTGCATTTTTGTAAGATGTTCAACTGAGCTGGAACAGCATAGAGACATGAGCTAAATATGGGCACATAAGAGAATAAGATGGGTTTAGACATGCAGTGGTAAAATTACTAGTTCCTTATGTGCATAGGTTTTTATTGTTTGTAAGTTGCATTTCTCATGTTCTTAGCTTAGAACAGACATCAGACAAAATTGCTGAGCTCCCAAAAGTGCTTGTACATTTTAAGTTGTATGTCTGTTCTATTTGGCAATTATGTAACCGACAGACCATGATACCTGATCGTCTCTCTTCAATTATGCCTCTGCAGTAGTTTCAGATACTAGCATTCTTAAATTTCTGAAGTTACTAAACTGTATTTAGGGCAATTTCTTGACAAGAAAGAAGTACTTTTTTTGTCAAACTTGACGTGAGCCATTCTGGTGACTGAATGCACATTAATAAGTTGTGAGAGATTGCAGTGCAAATCTCTCCATGTCAAAGTAGCAAGAGTTTAATGAAAATCTTTTTTACGGTTTACTTATGGAAATACAAATAGATATGAGAATCCTGGGTTGGAGGCGAATTGGATGAAAGAAGAGAAGAAATACCTAAAATACTCATCAAATTTGAGAGTTCATAAACTGCATTTCTGTGCCATTTATTTTCGCACAGCCTGTGACAACAACCCTTCCTTTAAAGTCATAATTGTCACATGTGTTTCGTGATTCTCTAGTGAACAGGATGGCTGGTAGCAGACTGATGCCTTCACTGTTGGCTTGCGTTTGTGCAACTGCCAAGGTGTCTTGCATGTGATGTGAATCTCAAACTTTGCCTTTCCCCACCAGGTGAGTTTGAGAAGCTTCTGTATCTGTAGTATAGAATCATAGAATGATTTGAGTTGAAAGGCACCTTTAAAGATCATCTAGTTCCAACTTCCCTGCCATGGGCAGGAACACTTTCCACTAGACCAGGTTGCTCAGGGATGCTTCCAACATGGTCTTGAACACTTCCAGGGAGAGGAGCATCCACAGCCCACTTGGCCACCCTATTCCAGTGTCTCACCACTATAACTGTAAAGACTTTCTAATATCCAGACTAAATCTATCCTTCTCAAGCTTGAATCCATTCCCTTTCATCCTGTCACAATAAGCCTTACTGCAGGCCCCCTTCAGGTACTGGAAGGTCTCTCTGGAGCCACCTTTTCTCCAGGCTGAACAGTCACAACTCTTGCAGCCTGTTCCCATAGGAGAATTGCTTCAGCCTCTGATATCTTTGTGGCCCTCTTAGAATCATAGAATCAACCAGGTTGGAAGAGACCTCCAAGATCATCCAGTCCAACCTAGCACCCAGCCCTATCCAATCAACTAGACCATGGCACTAAGTGCCTCATCCAGTCTTTTCTTGAAGACCCCCAGGGACAGTGCCTCCACCACCTCCCTGGGCAGCCCATTCCAATGGGAAATCACTCTCTCTGTGAAGAACTTCTTCCTAATATCCAGCCTATACCTACCCTGGCACAACTTGAGACTGTGTCCCCTTGTTCTATTGCTGGTTACCTGGGAGAAGAGGCCACCCCCCACCTGGCTACAATGCCCCTTCTGGTAGTTGTAGACAGTAATATAAGGCAACTTCCTAGCTTTCTCTTAATTTGTTGGGAGAGAGGGAAAAAACTCCAGATTCTTCTTTTTTCTCCTTCCCATGATCAGTGGGAGAATTTGAGACACCAAAGAAAAAAGGAATTAAAACAATTCCCCCTGCATATTTGCCCAGGCTGTCTGGTTGATCGCTGGAATACGAACAGTTTAGACACAGTTCTAAATGGGTCTCCAAAGGACCCATTACAGAAGTAGCTGAGATACCTGTTTGCTGGTGTAGGTATTGATTGGACTTGCAATATCAAGTCCTTTAAGGTGTATAGTAGACCTAGTGAGAATTACTTCTTCCCTCAGAGAATGTGTACTTTTTCTACATCAGTGGTGAAAATCTGTATGCAATCATTCTTTGTACGTACGGATATGGAACTCTTGTTGGATTGTTGTAATCAATTCAGCCATAGAAAAGTGTTTCTGAGACATCTGGATATTTAAATCATTCAAATGTAAGCTTTATTATACACACATGTCTTGTATTCCAGGAATCACTATACTAAACTTGTTGTCAGAGTGCATGCTTTACCTTTTTCCCCTGTATAGGTTAAATCCTAGCTCCAGGCCTGTTAGGGGTTTTAGAAGTTAATTTTTGCAGTTTACATGGCAAAACTAAACCTACTACACAAATTTCCCTTTTTAATTAAAATGTTAGCATTTTATGTCCAATTTTTAATGTGCCAAATTGGCCAAAACTTGAACTCTGGAATTTTTAGGGAAATGACTGGAGATGCTCTAATAAATTCCATCATAATATTTAGACAAACTGTTGGCAATTTTGCCTCCTTTTTTAAAGCTACTTCAATATTTAGGCTGAGTAAAACTCACAATGTTAAGGCAGAAAAATTCATGTGCAACAGTGGGTTTTCCCATTTGTTGCGCACAAGGTGGATTCCAAACTGAGTTAGAGGTCAGTGGGCAATACTAATTGGCATTGATGCTGCTGAAATTGTGTAATCAAATATTGTGTTTGTCACAGAGTATTGTGTCCCTGCTTCACTTTATTTAGCAACATACAATTAACCAAATGTTTCTTTTTTTTTTTTTTTTAATTAAAAAAAATGTTTTCTGCAATCTTTTTCTTAGACTTGCTGGTGTAGATCTGTGCTAAAGACAGAACAGAGAGCACGATACAAGTAGAAGAACGTTCGAGAAAACCTAAGAGGAGAGTGCCTCCATAGGTTCATTTTGTCTGATAAATTGATGTTTGATGTATGCTGAAGATAGCTTTAAAGTAACTATTTGTCAGTGACAGCTGCTAGGAAAATCTTCTTCAGCACTTCAGGCACACCTGTGTTAGCAGGAGGGTTGGACTAGATGAACTCCAAAGGTCCCTTCCAAGCCTTACCATTCTGTGATTTGCCACTGCTTGTCATTTTAACGGAAAGGTTTTTCTCAGAACTTCTACCATTTTTAGCTGGTGTAATGTCCATGGGTCTGATGGTGAAGTGCTCTTCTCTACTAATGACACTGCTATTATTGGAACCTACCAGAGATTGTATTTGATAGCTTATCTTCACAAGAAGTTTATGATCTTGTGCGAGAGATGAGAGGGCAGATCCCAAATGAACATTATTGTGCTAATTAAGAAACATGAATCATTATTTAGGAGTTCTCAGCTGTATCAAGTTTTGAGGTAATTCAAATTCATATTTAACTGAGTATCTTTTGCTAGACAAAATATTTTTCCTGTGTGTACTGTCCTTGTGCAGAATTCCAGTAACAGCTATGTTATGGCTGTTTCCATGAATTCTAGGGGCATTCTTCTTTAGTAATATGTTGATTTTTAATCCATTGCAGGCTTGTCTGTGTAAACGCAGATTTTACGGCATTTCTGAAATGCATAGTATTGCCACAAGTAAATTTAAAATGTTTTTTTTCATCTGCATTGCATTAATGTTTTTGTTAGCATTTCATTTTTTAATTGCAGGAGAATGTTTGAAATTGCAATCCTATTTGTTGGTTTTACTTATTAAAATTAAATAGAATTGATTAGGAAATTGAAGAGTTAAAAATTGGTTGCGGAATTCTTTTCCGTGTGTGATCTGGAGAGCTGGCAGCTAAGCGAAAAACATGAAGCTCTTGCTTGTCTTTGGTAAGAAATAATTATTGCATAATCATCTTGCAAATCTGCACATAATTGCAAGTGCCTGGGTGTTAGGTCTGGATTTGTATTTTGTTCAGAAGTCTTAAATATTGTAGTAGTCAATGTGGCCTGTGTGTTGGTTTTGTTTTGTTGCTATTTTGCTGTGCTGTGGCAGTTTGAGGTTTCTTTGTCTTGGCTTCATACCTGATCCACCCTACTTTTTGAGAAGTTATTCAGTGTTCTCTATTCAGGTCCACTGTAAGCATTTCAATAACCTTAGTATTTCTAAACCTTTGAAGTTTCCCTTGAAAGACTGCATGTGTTTGTAAAGCATATTCTATGAAGAGTGTTAGATGAGTATATTGCACCAAAAATGTATAATCTAACAATTTCATAGAATTCTAGATTCAACCAGGTTGGAAGAGACCTCCAAAATCATCCAGTCCAACCTAGCACCCAGCCCTAGCCAGTCAACTAGACCATGGCACTAAATGCCTCATCCAGTGTTTACTTGAACACCTCCAGGGACGGTGCCCCCACCACCTCCCTGGGCAGCCCATTCCAATGCCAATCACTCTCTCTGTGAAGAACTTCCTCCTAACATGCAGCCTATACCTCCCCCATCACAACTTGAGACTATGTTCCTTTGTTCTGTTGCTGGCTGCCTGGGAGAAGAGACTGACCCTCACCTGGCTACAACCTCCCTTCAGGTAGTTGTAGGCAGCAATGAGGTCACCCCTGAGCCTCCACTTCTCCAGGCTGCACACCCCCAGCTCCCTCAGCCTCTCCTCATAGGGCTATGTTCCAGGCCCCTCACCAGCTTCATTGCCCTTCTCTGGACATGTTCCAGTACCTCAACATCTCTCTTGAATTGAGGGGCCCAGAACTGGACACAGGACTCAAGGTGTTGCCTGACCAGCGCTGAGTTCAGGGGAAGAATAACCTCCCTTGTCCTACTGGCCACACTGTTCCTGATGCAGGCCAGGATGCTATTTGCTGTCCTGGCCACCTCGGCGCTCTACTCGCTCATGTTCAGCTACTATCTACCTGTACCCCTAGGTCCCTTTCTGCCTGGCTGCTCTCCAGATACTCTGTCCCCAGCCTGTAGCACTGCTTGGGGTTGTTGTGGCCACAGTGTAGACCCTGCACTTGGCCTCATTAAATCTCATCCCCTTGGCCGCTTCCCACCCATCCAGCCTGTCAGGGTCCCTCTGCAGGGCTCTCCTACCTTCCAGCAGCTCCACACCTGCTCCTAGCTTGGTGTCATCTGCAAACTTATTGATGCTGGACTCAATCCCCTGGTCCAGATCATCAGTAAAGATATTGAACAGTACTGGGCCTAGAACTGATCCTTGGAGCACACCACTAGTGAGAGCTGCCAACTGGATGTGGCACCATTCACCACCACTCTCTGGGCCTGGCCCTCCAGCCAGTCCTTGACCCATATCAGAGAGAATCTGTCCAAGCTCCTGCAGCTTCATCCCTCCCAAGCCAGGCGCTTGTTGTGTCAAAGGCTTTGCTGAAGTCCAGGTAGACTACATCCACAGCTTTCCGCACATTCACCAGGCAGGTAACCTGATCATAAAAGGAGATCAGGCAGGTCAGGCAGGACCTGATCCCTTGGCCATCCTGTAGGTGCTTTGTGATGGCACTCGAGATGACTATTCTGTGACCTTGCCTGGCACTGAGGTCAGTCTGACATGTCTGTAATTTCCCAGTTCCTCCTTCCGGCTCTTGTTGTGGATGGGCATGACATTGGCCAGCTTCCAGTTTCTGGGGACCTCTCCAGTGACCAGAACTGTTGATAAATGATGGAGAGTGGCTTGACCAGCTCATCTGCCAGCTCGCTCAGCACCCCAGGATAGATCCCATCTGATCCCATGGACTTGTGAGGATCCAAGTGGTTCAGCAGGTCCCTTATTGCTCAGGAGCTTGGTGCCTTAACCAGTAAATGCTGCTGATTCCTATCAACACATTTCTGTGGGAAGAGTGACACTTTTAACAGGCTGTTTAGTTAAACTCAGGCTTTGATTTAAAAACTTTGGACAGTGAAGAGAATGAACTGAATTTGCTGTATTGTCAATGTAAATAATAAAATAAGTCACTGCCACCTAGACAGGTAGTGACTTACCTGTAAGAGTAAGGAAACTTTATGTCTGGCATAGTACATATGGATGTATTTCTGTTTGAATTAGACATAATAATTAGAATTTACTGATGTTGAGTAATGCTGCAGAAAGCAATAATATAACTCTGACATGTTTCCCTATGAAGCTGTCTCTGGTCTTTTTTTGAAGGAAATATACTCAGGAGACTTTAAGGAAGGAAAGACACTGTTCTAGCAACTGCCTTTTAAGTTTGTTTTTAGCAGGAAAACTATTTAGTATTGCAAACAAAACCTCTGTGTATGGGTGAGGTTATGTAAAAATAGCCAATGTTTAGAACATTGAGTCCTTGGTGAGAAATTCTGCTGTTGTTTTTTTGTGGTTTTTTTGGGGTTTTTTTTGTGTGCAAGAAAATGCATTTTAAATGTAGAATGCTGTAAAATTGACCATGTGTTAATAAATGGCATTCCTCTCTCCACACCAAACAAACTGGAGTAAGGGTGTGCATGAAGATAGCTGCATGGATTTTTCAGTGTTGCCTAAGTTGTCATTTTGCAAGATTCCTGCCTTCTGAATGTATGTTAGGACAGTATTTGACAAAAACCTTTTAATTTTGTTCAGGCTGTGAGTAGAAAATATGCATGAAAACAATAGGATGCATTTATTATCTCTTGTTTCTGTATTGTTAGGGAAGGGGGAATAGGGCTGTGCATTTCAACTGAAGTAATTAAGGCTGTGTCTGTGGAAGGCTGGGTTTTTTTTTTGGGGGGTGCTTAATTCTGTAGCTTACATAAATGAAAAATATTGTGGGAAGTTGTGCCTAACAGGGTGCATAAAAGATCTGGTTGATTTAGGTTGTTTGTCCTGGGTTTAGATGACATTACTAAAGACCTTTATATATGAAGTTTTGCCCCAGAATAAAACTTAAAATTTCAGATTAAAAAAACCCATGAAACACAGAAAAGCAACCAAAGACACACATCCCTCCAGGAAACACTGCCACACACATTAGTAACTTAGTACTCCTCACTGTTTTAGAAATATATTAAAAGTTAACCACTTCACATTAAAATATTAACTAGTCCATCCTTATGACTGATGAGTCTCTATTCTGTTCTGATATTAGTTTAATAGGAGAGGAATAACTGTGTATACAATATAGGTTGTGTTTAACTATTCAGCGGCAAAGGTTATTTATTAGACCAAGACAAAAGGGGAAACTAGTGTAGTTGTTGCACTGGTTCACATTTACAAATGTTTTAATTCTTACAAAGTTATTTCACAGAGAAGTGGCGTATACTTCCATGTGATAGGCAACAGAATGCCTATTATACTAAACCAAGTTTTAGAATTCCACCAGGGATCTAGTAAGATGATTAAAAAGGACTGCTGCTGCTTTTCTTGTACTGTTTCTCTGCCTGTTTTCTGTGAAAGAAAGAGGCCCTTGATCTGCAGGAATCCTAGTGAAATTAGCAGGAATGGTTGTGAGCTTCAGTTTTTGTAACACAGTCACCCTAATCAATGGATAGTTGATGTTAAGGTAGCTCTTAGTAGATTGTATTGTACAGAAGTAAGATGGTCAGGAGTATACATCTTGCATGTGAAAATTCTTGTATGATTTGTCTGTTCTCACAATAGTTGAGTTTTTCTTCTGTTTTTGTTAAAATTTTCTTTGCAGTTTTTAAAACCCTTTTCTGACCTCCAGAAAACAAAACTGAAGAGATAGAAGATTACTAACATGGAAATAATGCTGTGCTGCATGACATGGGAGAAGATGAGTTGTTCTCTGTAAAGTAACAGTTGAAAGAAGTAGCAAAGGCAGCTAACTGAGCAGTTTTTATTCTGAAAGTTGAAGCTTCTGGCTTCTTGATGCTACTTTGCGTCACTTTATCTGTGAATAGCAAACAGCCTCTGCGTGCAGCTTCATGTTTTGTGTGCAGGGCTCAACTATCTTGTACATTCCACTAGAACAGGCAGCAGAAATCTGTGCTGTTCTGAAGTCGTGCTGTCTTGATGAGTCGTAGTGAGATCATGGTAGATGTTTCATGTAACTATATTTACTGTTCAGTTTTCATTTTAAAGACTGGGAACTTCTATTGGGAAAGTAAGACCTGAATTTCAGTCAGAATTATATTTATCCTTGAAAACCATACATCTTAAATGTGACTGATACATATGATTCCTACATATCAAATTTATGGTATCATGCGACAGAGGAATGTATCATAATGCTCACATACCTTTGTCTGGCAATTTCAAAGTTTATGTTGAGACTTTGTATTCTTACTGTATCATTTTAAAAAAACAGCAATATGACATAGTTGTAGCTATAGCTTAAGTAAATTCAGATACATTTGAAGATTGCATTGAAGAGTTTGTGGATGTGTAAGTGTATGGATGGACAGTGGAGATCTGTCACCTCAGGCTCATGTATTTACACTCTGCTTGCTGGAGGTGAAAGCTTTACCATCTGGCAGTTTGAAAGATTAGAATGAAGCATTTTATTACTTTCACCAGAGACTCCTTTAGGTTACATCACATCTCTTTGGAATTATTTAGGGTAGAACAATGCAAGTTTGATTAATTAACAAATATGTAAACTTAAATTCCAGTTGCTAGCAGGCACTACAGTGTGAAATGAATGTTGATATTTTGTTGGTCTAGAATTGATAGAGGAATTATTTTTTTAAATGATTATTTCCAGAATGTAACAGACATTTCTATCGATTCTACAGCACAAAAATGGGAAGCTCTATAGAATCTACAGTTTGTATTGCAGAATTGTTTCTGCATACATTTCTTTCCTTTGCAGGCAAGACAGTGAACTTCTCCCAGCATAATGTTTGCAGTCCTATTCCAAAGCTTGTATTATTTTTTTCCAATGGTGTATGTTGTTTGTTTGTTGAGGGTTTTTTTTTGTTTGGTTTGTTTGTGTAATTCTATTATTTTTCTTTACGGTTGGTTTTGGATTTGTTTTTTTCCCCAGAGAAAATATTTTTCAAGGTTTATTGTAGCTCATGCCTGTTCATTTTGGTACTTACTGTGGAATATCCCTCAGCTGTGGGTTTGTAAGTGTTAGTTTGTGGTTAGGGTATTTTTGTTTGTTTGTTTGTTTTGGTTTTGGGGTTTTTTTTGTTTTGTATTTCTTTTTTAGGCTACATTTTTGCTGTGCAATTTCTATCTTTAGTTAAGTCTTTCTAGATTTAATTTACTTCATGAACCAAAACTGTGAATGAAGAAGGTGTTTGGGAGAGGTAGAGGGTTACACGGAAGGCAATATGCATGGAAATATTTAATGAGTTCAGACAAACTAGCATAGAAAGAGTTATTGCATGTGAACTGATGCAAAGGAAAACCAAGCTTGGATTGTTTAACATAGGATGGGTTATCACACACGGTACTGATGAGAAGGTATTGTGTTTAATGTAGAATGACAATAGGAAGTTGTTTCTAAGGCAACTGGTGCTGAGAGAGTAAGGTAACACTTCTGTGCCTAAGCTACGTGTATGTATATGTATTTTTAAGTGTGTCGTGTCTTTATAATAGAATAACTACATGTCTCTTGCTGTATTTAAGGCTGCAGGATAATTTCTTTGTTATATTAATGTTTCTGAAATCCTGTAAGGAACACAGGGGACTCTTTTCTTCTTATACAAAAGATAAATGTCTCTTTCCACATTCTCAATCATCTTGACCCTTCTCTTTTCAGCTTCATTCATTGCATGAACTCCTGAGAGACATGTGGCTACAAGTGTACAATTGTATTTTATTTAGGTTCTTAGATCCTCTGAGGCAAACAGGAATTATTTTTCTTTAGTCACCTAGCTTCATAGTTTTCTACAGTTTTTTGAGCACTACAATAGAGAATAAAAAAGCTTTAAAGTAATATCTTAAAATCTGATATGAAATGTATGTTTTCAGTGTTGCATTTTTGTTCACGCTTCCTTTAACTCTTTGCCTTCATCACCTTTCTATCTGCAAAGCAGTTTTCTTGTAGCAATTATGGAAAGATGGGTTTGTCAGCTGAGCTTTTTGGTACTTGAAAGGGCATGGAAGATAACTGAGGGCTTAAAATGACTTGGAGGAAGTGTTTTGGAATGACAGATGGGCTGTGTCTTTGCTAGGTTTTTTTGGCTACAGCCAAAAGTGGTAGGAATTGATAAGAAGTGGAACTCACTGTGCTAGTATGGTACTGTTAAAGTTTTCAGGAGTATTGCCAATCATCATTGACTTTAGTGTAACTTACTTTGTTGCTGGTATCCAAAAATTTTTTTTAGCCTAGTTATTACTAGTGACTCAGGGTGGACAGGGAAGAAATTACTTATCCAAATTGTTTTGTGTGATTAAGGCTTGTCTAGTAAGTCTGGCAACTTAAATTCTATCTATGCAGTATGTCATAATTTATATTTTAATGTTAGAATGCATGTCTGTCTGCTTTAGCTTGCAGTACAATTATCTAAGAACCTGACTGGCAGGAGGACTCTAATCCTATCACAGAGAATGCTTAAGCTGAAGATTTACATTAACAACTGTCGAGAGAATGTTTGGCTTCTTTCTGCCTTTGTTAATTGTGCTCCTCGTAGAAGTTTCTGTGTGTTGTGGTGCTGTATAGTCAAGACAGTCCTGGCAGAATGTTTGTTCCTGTTTCTAATACCAAGATGCAGTTGGAGTTCTGATTTTTAAACTTTTTGCCCTCAGCAATTTTTTCCCTTGCCAAAATGGCAGGTTGTGTAAGTATTTATTAAATGTGATTGTTGTAGAATAATATATTTATGTAGATGAATAGAAGTGAATCACAATTGCATTTGTGATATGTTTGTCATAAGAAACATGTATTATAATACATGTACTTTTAAAAAAGTATGAGACATAATCTAGCAAAACTGAGCTTTCCCAGAGCTGGTCTTACTTTTGTCTTGGGACCAGATTAACCTAAAAGTCGTCAACTTTTCCAGTGTGGAAATCAGACCATACTGTGTCTGTTTTAATGTAGCTTGACAGTAGCTAGATGAAGCTGTATATGCCTGTATAATCAGAAATGAAGGGAGGAGATACTCCTAGCAGAAGTTCATTGTGAAGCGTATCACCTATGTGCTGGCTTACACTGTTAAGTTGTCTCATTTACTAATCTTGTTCCACAAAAGAAAAGTATGCAAAACTCATGTTAAAATGATTATCTAAAATCTTATCTTATTGCCCTCATGATATTTTATAATAATGACTTCTACCCTTACAGTATGAGAAACAGTACACTGTTAGCAGTCTGACATTATATCTTGTTAGATTGTAACATTTTATTTTGTACTATTCTGTTACAAAAATCCATTCTGCCTTCTCTACTACTTAATTCCATGTGCTTCACTTGCATTGTAGCCTGAAAAGCATAATACCTCCTGTTAGCCTATTGCTAGTTGCTGCAGAGGAGGAAGAAGAAAAGAGCTTTAAGTGATTCAGTCATTTGGAAAAGTAATTAATTGAATAAGCAGTACAGAATTGAAGATACCTATTGTTTGTATACTTCATTTTCCTATTAGAAGTCTCCAGATATTGAAATCCCTTAATTTATTGAGTGGGCTCATTTTTGTGTTTACTTCATGCTCTGTGTGAAGGGATCCTACATGAACTTTAGTGTAATACATGATTATTCAATGATAGTGAAATTTTCCCTCTGTAAGTAATAGGTATTAAGAACAATTATAGTAAGGGTCTTTAATATATTCCATATAACAAGTATGTTGTCCAAAGTCAGGGTATTGATTCAGCTAACTTAAAAGTCTTACTCTCTTCGTTCAGCTTGCATCTTTCTTGGACTGCTCTTCATAGTAGTCTTCAGTTTTCTACTGTGCATGTAATAGTGTATACCACTAATGTGTAAGAGTTTTCCCCTTAGGTGACAAAACTCTCTTTTTAGGGCCTTACTTACTCTGCTAAAATGCTAAGCCTTATTTTCTTTTTCTTTTTTTTTTTTCCAGTCATACAGTCATTACAGTTGGAAAAGACTTTCAATATCATTAAGTCAAATCATTATCTAACTCTGTTAAGGCTTGTGTGATAACCACGTCCTTCAGCATCCCATCTCTGCATCTTTTAAACACCTCTAGGAGTAGGGGATTCAACCCCTTTCAGTAAAGGAGTTGGCCATGCTATTCCTGATACAGGCCATGTTGGCCATCTGGGCACACTGCTGTCAGTCAACACCCCCAGGTCCTTCTCTGCCAGGCAGCTTCCAGCTGCTCTTTACAAAGCCCCGGGCATTGCATAGAGTTGTTGTGACCTGAATGCAGGACACAGCACTTGTCCTTGTTGAATCTCATACAAAATACAATTGATCTCAGCCTATCAATCCAACATATCCAGGTCTCTAGTAGAGGCCTTCCGACCCTCAAGCAGATCAATACTTCCTCCCAGTTAACTCATCTGCAGACTTCCCGAGTGTGCACTCAGTCCCCTCATCCTGACCACTGATAAAGATATTAAAGAGAACTGGCCCAAATACTGAGCCCTGGGGACCACTTGTGTCCAGCTGCCAGCTGGATTTAACACCATTCACCACCACTCTTTGGGCCCAGCCAAGAAGGCCAGCCCCATCCTGGCCTGTATTGGAAATAGTATGGCCAGCAGGAAGTGATTGCCCTTCTGTCCTCATTACTGATGATACTGCAGTCAAATACTGTGTGCAGTTTTGGGGTCCTCACTAGAAGAAAGACATTGAGGTCTTGGAGTGTGTTCAGAGAAGGGCAGTGAAGCTGGTCAACGGTCAAGAGAGCAGGTCGTATGAGGAGTTGCTAAGGGAAGTGGGGTTGTTTAGTCTGGAGAAGAGGAGGCTGAGGAGAGACTTTATTGCTCTCTGAAACTGTCTAATAGGAAGTTGTAGTGAGGTGGGGGTTAGTCTCTTTTCCGTAGTAACAAGTGATAGGATAAGAGGAAATGGCCTCAAGTTGTACCAGGAAGGGTTTAGATTGCATACTAGGAAAAAAATCTTTACTGAAAGAGTGGTCAAACATTGGAACAGGCTGCCCAGTGAAGTGGTGGAGTCACCGTTCCTGGAGACGTTAAAAAAAACCTGTAGACATGACACTTCAGGACATGCTTGTAGGATATGGTGGTAGTGTGTTGATGGTTGGATGTGATGACCTTAGAGGTCTTTTCCAGCCTTAATGATGCTGTGATTCTATAGATTACTGTTTGCTTTGCTTTACTGTATTTCTCCTTGTTTTGTAATCATCAGAGTTTCTTTTCACCTTTCAGAAAAAAAGGCAGTACTTGAAGCCTTGACAAATGCATCCCAGGTTGAAAAACTGCTACAATCCTCTTCCTCCTCCTCCTTTAGAAAATTGACTTCCTAGAAGAGGTAAATTTGAATGTTGTATTTTCTGTAGAAAATACCAGTTTTTTTTTTTTATAATTTTCCAGGCAGAAGAAACTAAATCTCAACTACCTCTGTCGTGTTGTAAATTTAACTTTTCCATGTCTTATTCTGGTGTATTCTGGTGACTGAAGTCTGTTTCCCTATCCTGTGAAAAAGATGTCTCTGGAAACCTTTGTTTGCAAATGTTTATGTGTGTATGTTGTGTTAATTTGTCAGTGCTTCTGCTGAAGTCACCCAAGTGTTACTTGAATTTAAATTAGTCCAAATGTTATTTCTGAGTCTGATACAGTTAGAGGCTAGCAGTGTTCCCCAGGGTTCAGTACTGCAGACAGTCTTGTTCAACATTATCAAGGAAAATGACGATGAAGAGATGGAGCGTACTCTTAGAAAGTTTGCTGATGAGAGAAACTTGGGAGGGATGGCTGGCACACCAGAAGGCTGTGCTGCCATTCAGCACAACCTGGATAGGATACATAGTTGGATGGAGGGGTATCTCATGTTCAGCAAGGGTAAATGTGCAGTCCTGCACCTGGGGAGGAATAACCCAATGCTGTAAAGTAATTGCAAAGGAACTTGGGAGTCCTGATGGACAAGTTAACTCTGAGGCAGCAGTGTGCTCTTCTGGTATCATGGGGTTCACTAAGCAGTGTTAGCAGCAGATCAGGGAACCTCTCCTCTCCCTCTTCTCTGCTCTAGGGATTCTTACTTTCAACTATGTGGCCTGGGTTCGATTCCTCATCAGGGAACATCAATCAAAACAGGATTTTTTTTTTCATGACAGCAGACTGTTGGAACTTGCAGAGTCAAAAGCATGACATGAGGCCACATCTGAAATACTGTACTCAGTGATAGGACAAGGGGCAGTGGGCACAAACTGGAACACAAGAGGTTTCACTAAGAATTCTTTCTTTTGAGAGTGGCAGAGTACTGGAGCAGGCTCCCCAGAGAGATTCCTGTGCATCCTGATCTAGGTGGACCTGTTTTAGCAGTAGGATTGCAATTAGATGATCGCTAGAGATCCCTTCCAGCCCCTGCCATTCTGTGATATGTCTTTTAGGATACTTAAACATGCCTGAAATATCTGAGGCAGTTCCTTACCTGCTGGAGTTTGTATTCTCTGAATGACACTGCCAAGAGCTATGCAACATGCCACGTTACCTTGTTCATACAAAGTTGGTAGCAGTGAAGTTACAGCTTCCAAACATAATTTTAGTATCTTATTTCATTTACTTTTTTGTTTAACAATTACATATCAGTTCTTAAAAAAAAACCAAAACCAAAATCAACCAAACAAAAAAAGCCTCACCAAACAAGGGCTCTGAAGCTAGTGGGTGCTTGTAGTTTTTAGGGAAACTGTGGTAAAGGTTGATGATGATATGTGACAGCTTTGTTGCATGTAACTGTTGTATGGTAATAGCATTTTCTTTAAAAGAATTAAAAAAAACACCAAAACAGTGACCAAAGTATCTCCTGAAGTACAGAGTTCCTTCACAGTTATTACTTCTCTCTGTACAGGCAACTGTTAACCTGCGAGTCCTGTCAAAACCAAACTTTTAATGAAGCCTTTACTAGAATCACTGCCTTCATGTGCCAAGTGTGGCTTCAAACAGCTCTTAGATTTTACTGTCTCTTCAATTCATTATTTTTTCAGGGCTGTTATTCTTAGTATTCTAATATTATGCTATAGCTTAATTTCACTTCATCAGATTAAAATGTTCTAGGACTATAATGAATTCCAGGTATTGCAAATTTATACTGAGGTCATGCAGGAAGACAAAAATGACCCTTGGTGCTTAGACTTTATTTAAATGTTAAGCAAAGGCAGGCAATGATGCCTTGTGTTTTAAACATTCTTGCTTCCAAAGATTTTAGATAATGAAAGATATAAATAAAATAACAATATTTGTCCTTGCAAGTTTGCTTTTTATTTCTGAGAATTTCAGCATACTTTTAGAAGAGGTAAATATTGCTGTTTGAACAAGAAACGTCATAATTCTTTTAAAGGAAAGTTTAAGGAGTCAAATTCTGCTATTATGATTTCTTACTGGGTTTATGAAACTGCCTTATTTTGAGCTGTATCTAGAATGGTCATAGTTCCATGATATTCTTTACTTTGCTCCAGTTATGTTCTCTTCATATTGTATTTTTTAAGAGAGCAAGACTGGGATGTTGTGTTTGTCTTAAACTATATACATTTTCGCCTGAAGCACTGAATCCTTTTCCTTTTTTTTTCTCCTTCCCTTTAATGTGCAGGACTTTTAACAAAAAATCTGAAGAGAACAGTTTCATCATTGTTAGAAAATGGGGCTTATTGTCCAAAATGCAACTTTTTGTGTTGTTTGATACTGTATAAGCCTACTGGAAATACATTAGCAACTTTTCAATGAGATAGGATTTTACAAAACTAAGTTTTACTGCCAGAACTCTTATTTCTTTTTATCTTTGACATCTAAAGGTAAGAGAGAAGCAAAAGTAAGAAAATGCTGGGGTCAGAACGAGGTGTTGTGGAAGAATGGCTTTCAGAATTCAAGGTAAGGTGAGATGCGCGATAGCTATACCATTGGCATTATGCCACCATATGTCAAATAATTAACATTTTATCTATCTAGCACTTGATATTTAGGCATCTTATAATGCATAAAGCCTGCCAAGGTCTGTGTAAATGAGTCAGCTGGTACATAATATGCAATGCATAGTTTTAGTAGTAGTTCATTACTGCGTAGTAGAACACTGCTATAGCAATGTGGATTTATAAAGCATGTATTTCTATGTAAATCAGGCTGACAGAATTTAACTGACAGCTGGATAACATTGCCTAAGTTTATACTAGATGTGTTTGAAACTTAAAGAAAAATATTTTTTCCCTATCATCTGCATAAAGGTTTTTTGTCATGAGGGATCTGAAGTATTTTTAAGCTATTTTACATGTTGATAATTATGATACATGAAATAAAGTTTAATGCATAAACAAATACTGTATTTTATTACTGATACGAAATGAATCTGTTATTTAAATTAAGAATTATTAGTTCCTCACATAATTGGCAATACACAATGTCATTACATGCTATTGTTGGAAATTTGTTGATGAGCCAAAGGTGCAAAATCTGCAGACATGGTTACTTTGTGGCACTTAAGGCTGTCTGTGCTCATTCTAGGTTATCCACGCCTTTTAAATAAGTCAAGTTAATTTGATAAAGGCTTTGAATCACAGAATGCCACATTGGAAGTGACCTCAAGGATCATCTGATCCAACATTTCTAGGTGCTAAATATATGAAAGTTCTCTTGATATTCTATGAAGCTGGAGCAAATGATTTTATGAAAGAAAAGTCTGGAACTGCTTTTGGATTTTAACCCTGGAAGTTGGCATGTCACCCTATACAGAACAAAATAGATTGATACTCTGATAATTTACTGAATGTCAAGATTTTTTCTTGTTGATGAGATAAGATGGAATACTTTTGTGATGACTTAATACTTGGAAGCATTGATTTATCAGGGTAATTTTTTTTCCCTTAGGCTTTACCTGAAACACAGATTTCAAGCTATGCAGCTACATTGCACCGAAAAAAACCACTGGTACCAGCTCTTTATAAAGTCATTCAAGATCCAAATAATGAGGTAAGAGAATCTTAAGACTGCCAACAGAAATATTGTCAGTATTTTCCACCTCTACTACTGAAACTAGAGTAACTGTGATGTGAAGATAGGAAGATTCTTTGATTCTTCTTTCTAATGTAGTCTAACATGGATATCATCCCACTTCTCACTTTCTTGTTTTGGCAGTTACTTTAATGCCTTTCTGATAATACACAGCCTCATCAGCTCCCAGAAATAGTTGATGTTGTCTGGTAGATTTTACTTGCCACAGCTGACTGTTACACTTGATTTTCTCAATGAGATTTTGTTGGTTGGTTTGTTTTTTTTTCCCCTAAAAAAACCTTTCAGTCTTAACAGAGGCAAATAAGCCTTACACTGAAACTCAGTAAGACCAATATGCCTTTCACCTGGTGGCCTATTACAGTGGAAGATGTGATCAATTTATTAAGTCCTATTACAACAAGATCTTCTGCTCGTAGTATGTGATGGTTTGGGAGTTACCCGCCCCCCCCCCGCAGTGAATTCACCCAGACTGGACTCAGCCATTTGGAAGTTAAGGAATATTTACAGCTTAGCACAATTTACAAGCATGTATATACACAATATATTTATAGTTATATACAATTTAAAAGTAATACAGAAACACAAAATCCCTCCCAAAACAATCAGACTGTCAGGAGGCTCCTGACCCAAACCTCTTGCCCCTTTTCCCCTTCAGAAATAACCAGATCGATCCCCATATATCTCACATGACAAATCTGGAGAGAACTGAAGTGAGATGCCAAAAAGACGACAAGAAAGTTAAGGGAAAAAAAGGGTTAGGTTGGATTAGAGTTAAGGCAGATGCAACCACATAGACTGCCAGAGAGAAGTAGAAGTGAGAACTAGCTGAGAAGGGTGTGAGAAGTGAGTGTCTTATCTATATTTTGACTACCAGTGTTTCTCAGGAGAATGAGTGATACAGGTTACTGTTGTTTTTTTTTTCTTTCCTCTCACAGGTAAGGATTTAATTTCTCTCAGTAAAATATTCCTGTTAGCCTCAAACCAGCATATAGTAATATCATGTTTGTGTAATCTGGTTTACAGTGCTGTAAACAAGAACAGAAACAGGACCCCAAAATATAAACATGCACAATGAAAACTTAGCTTAACTTTGCATGTAATTAATTTTGCAAATGACATTAAACTGAACTTTAGCTTTCATTTGCTTCCCTTATGAATATTTTTTGGAAAGCATGTGAAATAGAACTCCTGAATGAATTGTGCAGATGTGCCCTTCTCTGCTCTGTTAACTACTTTGTCTAAACTGCTTCAAAATATTTGATTTATCATGTCTGATGTCTACCAAACTTATAAATTAAATGGCAAGTGTACATAGCAAGGAAGTTCATTTTCCTAAGCATAGCTCAGCTGCTCTTGGAAACTGTTTGAATGCTTGACTGAGCTTAAATGAGATTGCATAATGCTCATGCAATTAAAAAAAAAGAAAAAGCTTTGCAGGTGTCAACTTAATTTCAGTGTTACAAATAACCTGCATAGTGACTTTTGTGCTGAAGCTACCATTATGCTTTCTGCAACCTGAAGCCACTGTTGCTGCTGTTGTCTTTTAGTATATGTGTCTTTGTCTCCACAGACTTCTGAAAATGTGAAAGCTGTCCCTTGCTATAAAAATGAGCATTTGTGTTTGCTTTTGGGGTTTGGAGTTATTTGTTTGTTTGCTTTCTGTAGTGATGCAAAGTACCATATTTGCAAAAAGTGTATTTTCTTAGGAGTGTGACTGTTATCTTGCTTTATTGCATATTGATATTGTCAGTACTCTTTAGTACTGCTGACTACCTTCAGGTTCTGCTTGTTAAAGCAGTATGTATTTCCTTGTGTCCTTACAAACTTCTTTTGCATGTGAGGATTATATACATAGTAAAATAATTAGTTTGCATAATTCTGTGGTAATATTTTGCTTTAAGTGAGAAGTTTTTAAATTATGCTTCATGGGGCATTTGTTGTTAGAAGGGTAACTGCTGATGAAGATAAAGCTTATGTTGTAGACAATTGTAAAAATGTACTTGCTGGATTCTTAAACTTGATGGAAAAGTAATTTTTTTTTAAGTACAACTTAATCATAAAGTTGGCCTACTTTTAAAATAAACTATTTAGAGTAAACATTATTTTTTCTAGGATGGCATTATTCTATCTTGACAAGACATAATTCTATCAAGACAAGGATTCTCAATTTATTATAGAACCAGTGTGTTTAGGAACCAAAAAAAGCAGCCAAGGTGCTTCTTTTTCTGACAATTGTCTACCATACTGAGAGCTATCAAATAAAGACAAGCATACAGTCAAGTTAAAAACAATACAGTTTGCCTTTTAGGAAATTTCTTCTTTTAATATGAAGAAGATAATAACTGAACAAAAAGTTCCATAGAGTAGAGAGTGATCTTGCTCGTCACCCACATACTTACTAGAATAATGTACTAGTTTTGCATATACTTAAAAAGTGGTTTTGAAATACTGTTTTTTGAAATGGTTTTATAATTTTTAGACTCGGTTTCTGGTGGTCAGCATAAATATTTTTTTATGCAGTACTGAATTAAAACATTGAGTATTTGTATGGCATTATTCAGGATTAACTTGGAAAACTCAGACTTGAGACAGAATGACGTCACCTTTGCAGTGCCAAAGTACAGACCCAGTACTTTTAAAATAATAACTAATTTCACCCATTATGTATAGTTAAGTCTAAAAGGAGCACATTATTTTCTACCACAAGCGAGTTCTTCAAAAAGGCAAGCATTTCCAATCTTCGTCATGCGTTTTATTATTGCCTTTAACTTCAAACTGTGGCTGTTAGGATTTTAAAAACTTGTTAAAGTAAGTGAAACTAAAGCTATTTATCAGCTTTCTTAGTACATGAGTAGTCTGCATCTCTGTGAAGTGTAAAAATGAAGCCTGAAAACTATATAATTGTCATTTTCTGTATATTTAAGATAGTAAACTCTTTATTTATAATTGTTCATTATGCCAATTCCTATTTATAGTAAAAGAGCTTTCCTATTAGCATAAGTTTTTAGTTTGTCAGGAAAGAGATACGGTTATAGGAGACTTTTTAGTCCAGTTGCTGTGCTACTCAGTTTTTTTGACTTCGGACTGAAAAGTCTTTGGAATTAAGTGTGTTCTAGTTGTATACACCCACTACTAGTGACAGAAGCTCCATTTCTTCTGTTTAGAATCATAGAATCATAGAATCAACCAGGTTGGAAGATACCTCCAAGATCATCCACTCCAACCTATCACCCAGCCCTAGCCAATCACCTACACCATGGCACTAAGTGCCTCATCCAGTCTTTCCTTGAACACCTCCAGGGACAATGACTCCACCACCTCCCTGGGCAGCCCGTTCCAATAGCAAATCACTCTCTCTGTGAAGAACTTCCTCCTAACATCCAGCCTATACCTCCTCCAGCACAACTTGAGACTGTGTCCCCTTGTTCTATTGATGGTTGCCTGGGAGAAGAGACCAACTCCCACCTAACTACAACCTCCCTTCAGATAGTTGTAGACTGTAGTTTATCCAGTGTCTTCTCAGTATTTGTATTCAGAGAATTAATTGAAAGAGACTGCATCTCTGAAAGGCTGGTTAACTAGGATCCAAGGAAAATACCTGTTCTGTCTTAGTGTCAAGTTTTGTGTTTTCAGGTGGGAGATAATACCTGCATTGTGATGGGAAAAACTTGGATATTCATACCTTTAAAAATATTTGTGTTGTAGTGCCTTTATGATGGCAGCCTGATTTCTTAAAGCTCTGAACACACCAAAAGCTCTGAAGTAGTTACTACAAACAATTTATGGATTTCACCTAAGTAATTTTCAGTTGTTAGACCTTTTGCACAGCTATAATGACAGCTACTAGGAATTAGTATTTATGTGCTTGCAGCACCAGTAACTGGATATTACCTGTATCTTTCCAGGAGGACACAGTTCTGCTTAAAAGGCTACATTTATAAAATTTTAATTTGAAGGAAGGAAACCTCAGTAGCTGCTCTGGTTGAATCTCATATGACCTTAGCTAAAGTGTTTTTAATGGGACTTGGTTTAGACCAGCTAATTTCAAACAGGAAACAACTATGGGCTACTATCATCTCTAAACTAATAGAAGGACTGTTTATAGCAATGTTGCTGTATGTGTCTGGTTTCTGAAAACATTTGTATAACTTTTCTTTCACCTATTATCTCCTTGCAGATATGCTTGTATTTATTGTTTCCAGATGTTTTTACTTGTTCTTCTTCAGCTTCTTGCTAATATTTTTCTTCCTAAAGAAAACCTACAAATTTATTCATTGATCTCTAAATTATTTGTTAACTGCTATTTTTTTATTTGGATATCTGAAATGTGCTAGGCCTCTCATAAAACAAGGATGCAGTTCTGGTGAAGGATTTGAACAATTACCGTAACAGATGGCTTTAATAATCAGTGTCACTTTTAGATAGGAGTTTCTGCTAAGTAAAAATCAAGATTTAATCTATTTATGCATCTTTTGAACATGAAGTGAAATGTACATATAAATACTGGCACAAATATACTAAAAAAAAAAATAGGCTCAACTTGGCAATTGAGAAAGCCCCAGAATTGCTTTAATGAAACAATTGCAATAGAAGCTTTATGGGCTTCTAATGTAATTGGAATCATAGAATCAGCCAGGTTGGAAGAGACCTCCAAGATTATCCAGTCCAACCTATCACCCAGCCCTAGCCAGTCAACTACACCATGGTACTAAGTGCCTCATCCAGTCTTTCCTTGAACACCTCCAGGGATGGTGACTCACTCTCTCTGGGAAGAACTTCCTCCTAACATCCAGCCTATACCTCCCCCAGCACAACTTGAGACTGTGTCCCCTTGTTCTATTGCTGGTTGCCTGGGAGAAGAAGCCGACCCCCACCTGGCTACAGCATCCCTTCAGGTAGTTGTAGACATCAATGAGGTCACCCCTGAGCCTCCTCTTCTCCAGGCTAAGCAATTTAGATCCCAAATCAATAAATATGATGAAGTATTTCATATATACAGCTTATAGAGATCTGTGTGCTCTGAGTGCTCTGAAAGACTGGACTTCTTCCATGCTGTACCAGTGTTGTCCTTATCAAGCTTCTGTCCCTTGCACGTGGAGTATCTCATTGCTTCTATTGTAAAAACAGGCTTTTAGCTTGCAGTTACAATGCTGTCAGCCAGAAGCCTTGTTACACAAGGTACTTTTACCAGGGCTTTGTCTCAGAAGAGATTCATCTGGTAGCAGAGTTTCATTTTACATACATGTCATATTTTGGCTTATGTAATCAGTGGTTTAAAAATGGCATGCTTCATTGACCAGAATACTGTGCACCCCTTCTTGAGTAATGCTCTTTTTAAAGGCAGCTCTCCTGTCAAATTTAAGCTTTGTGTTTGTAATATACTTGTGTATGTGAACTTGTGCAGTCATACAGATTTATAGCATTGCACATTTTTCAAACATTCAAACTAATCTCTTTTAGGAATGCTTGTTGTTCTGCTGATAGCACGGGCCATCTGCAAATTTTTTTAAACTACAGTGGGATCTGAACAGGCTGGAGGTATGGGTCAAGGCCAATTGTATGTGATTCAACAAGGCCAAGTGCCAGGTCCTCACTTGGCTCACAACAACTGGCTGGAAAGCTGCCAGGCAGAGAAAGACAGGGGGCTATTGGTTGGCAGCCAGCTGAATGTGAGCCAGCAGGGTGCCCATGAGGCCAAGAAGGCAAACAGCATCCTGGTCTGTATCACGAATAGTGAGACAGGCAGCACCAGTGAAGTGATTGTCCTCTGTATTCAGTACTGGTGAGGCCACACCTTGAGTACTCTGTCCAGGGTTGGGGTCCTGGATCGTGTCCAGGGAAGGGCTACAAGGCTTATGAGGGGTCTGGAGAAGAGGTTCTATGAGGAGCAGCTGAGGGAACTGGGATTGTTTAGTCTGGAAAAGAGGAGGCTGAAGGGAGACCTTATTGCTCTCTACAGCTGCCTGAAAGGAGGTTGCAGTAAGGTGGGGATTGGTCTTTTCTCCCTAGTAACAAATGATAGGACAAGTGGAAATGGCCTCAAGTCATAACGAGGGAGGTTTAAATTGCGTATTAAGGAGAGACTTCTTCACTGAAGGGGTTATCAAAGACTGGAGCAGGCTCCCCAGGGAGGTGGCTGAATACCCATTCCTGGAGGTGTTTAACAGATGCAGAGATGTGGTGCTGAGGGACGTGGTTTAGCACCAGACTTGGTAGAGTTAGGTAATGGTTGGACTTGATCTTAAAGGCCTTTTCCAACTGAAACGATTCTATGATTTTATTTTCTGATTCTGTCACTCCTCTTTCTATATGACTGTAAATACTTCAGGTCATGTGGATGCCTCCATCTTTTTGGATGCTGAATCCCATGAGTATTTTCCTTAGGTCATAGCTTCCCATTTCTAATAATGTAATACTAGATACTGGACACAGACCTTATCAAAACTCCTCTCAGAATATTTTTTGGGGTAGCTTTTGGCTTTGGTATTATAAACTTCATTAGTCATGGGAAAGGGAGAGTCAACTTGATGTGGTTGGTTGTTTTTTTTCTGTTCATTAACAGCTCTGTGAATACATATCCATGATTGATTTGGCACTGTGTGGTTTTAAAGTGTCAAGATATTTCTGTTGCTTGTAGCACACTGACTTGGCATGGACATTTTTTGTTTCTTGTATTGAAACATGAAGGGCATGTCAAGACTGAAAAAACAGTTTACCATGTAATCAACAAATGCAGACTTGTGAAGTTTGTGACTAAAAAGCTGTAGTAAGAAATTAATTTGTATTTCTGTCAATAGACTTGTCATTAGCAGCTAGTCTTTAACCTTTATACTTTAGAAACCTTACGACTGGACTATTAACGTTATGGTGCACAAAGTTCAAGCCACATGTCCATCACATGCCTTAAATACCTGCATGCAAAATAAATGTCATACTGTGAACCCTAGAGAAGAATGTGATGGTGGCTGTAGTAAGGCCACATTTCCTAGTACCACATACCAGTGCTGCTCAGGACTGTCCTTACAGAGCTTAGAAGGAATGCAAATACAGTTTTGGTTTGTTTATTCAATTACTACGAAGGAATGTATGTTTTACTGGCTGCAGTGGCTATATGATGTAGCCCCTATATTTGCGATGTCATTTTCCATCATTAGAGAAGCCTAACAGTACTTCATTAGTCTTTTTGTCTTTCCACAGCTCCTGGAGCCTGTTTGCCACCAGCTGTTTGAACTTTATCGTAGTTCTGAAGTTCGGCTCAAGAGATTCACGCTGCAGTTCTTGCCAGAGTTGATCTGGGTATATCTGCGTCTCACTGCCAGCAGGGACAGGCAGAGTAACGGTTGCATTGAAGCACTGCTACTTGGCATCTACAACTTGGTAAGTGAGATGAGTGGGAGTGGCTGAGGAAAACTTTGATCTGAGAGTCTGCATCACTGACCACAAGAAATAAAGTAAATTATTGGAACAGCATTATCTAAAACTACAGTACACACTTTACATGAAAGCCTATTTAATGTGGAGGAAAGCATCATGCAAGGAAGGCTTAGTAAGAACATGTTTGCAAAAATATTTTTAGTAGTAATCTTTCCAGGTAAACTTTTAACTAAAAAGCATCATGTCATGGGCTTTCTGAAACCCTTTTGTGTTTGTAATGAAATTAAATAGCACTCCTTAATGTTGAAAAACGCAACTTTCTATGGACATTATTGTCAGGCCAATATGCTTGGACAGTCTTCATGTGTCACTTCATCTTGCACCACTTACATCTAAAGATGTCTTCTTAAGGGTAATTTAAAGCTGAAACCACTTTTTGATGCAAGCACTTCATTACATACCTGTGCACATTTGAGGCAGATAGTTGGCAAGTGAAACTGTGATTTTAAGGATAAGTAAAAATAACCGTAGATGATTGGTGATTGGATGTAAAAGTAGTTTTTTATATCTGTAACCTTAGCCTGGAAGTGTTTATTCTTATAGTGTTATGATGCTGATAAATTTAGCAACACTGCCAAGACAGGCATTTTCTAGAAAGAATTTCTGCGTTACAGGACCTTAAAACATATTATATTGTGATATTGCCTTTGTTATCACAGTAAATCTCTCCTTTAGATTGTGCATTCTGTTTCTATACATTATGAGATACAAAACAGTCAAATTCTGGTTCTTAATAGAATTCTTGCTACATGTCTGTTGATTAGCTCTAACAATTGGGGAATCCAGTTAATTTATATTTGTTCTGATAGAAAAAACATTGTAAACTGCTTGTGGATTTTTGGTACTGTTTGTTGAGCAGAAGTAGGATGTGTATTCTTTCTGATAAAGGTCCTTTTGCAGTCCACGTCATAGTCATGTGGTGATTCATTTTTTTAAGGACAGCAATTTCTTCATTCTCTCCAGGTTCAGGAAGAAAGAGGTCTCAAATTGTACAGTGGCTGCCATATTTTTTTTTTCTTTCTGTTGCTATTTTTGGCATTTATACTGAGACCAGAGTTTTCTCAATACTTAATTACATAGACAATAGAAAGTGAAAGACAAGGAAAAATCTGCATTCTGCCATATTCTATCAACTGTCCTCCCCTTGTAATATGCTGCCTTGCACTATGTTTTCATTTTAACTGGAATGACTAGAACTCATTGCTAGGAAATTTGCTGTATAAAGTGAAAAGGCAGGACTTTAGGTGCCTTTTTGGCATAGACTTAAGTAATTTGCTTTTAAAATCACTGGGTTTGCTTATGTAGTAGCCTAGCAACTATAGCCAATCTGAATGCCTGTATATGTATTACTGATAGAATGCCTGAAGAAACTTTGCAAGTCCCCTTGATTTCACCTTTTCTCTGTGGTGCATTTATTATGAAGTACTGCCCATTGTCAGCAGGTGACTCATATGTCTATCTTCTGGGCTTAAAGTTTTGCCTTGCTGCACTATGCAGTAAATGTTATAATATAAAGGCGGACTGGATAGTTCTTCTTTCAGTTTTGATGGTCACACTGATCAGGGAACCACTGCTGGTTTTTTTAAGTGTTGCAGATTTATTCTTGCCCAGTTTTAAAATAAGGATGTAAATTTACTGATACTCTGCAAACACATAGAGAGCTTGGGTTGTTAATAGTCTTATCAGATCAGGACTTCGAAATTTTTATTTGTTAAATGCATTTCTAAGAGTTGAAAATTATTTCAATTTCTGTCTCCTTACTTCTGTTTTGGTTTTGGTCTTTATTGCAGGAAATTGCTGACAAAGATGGAAACAACAAAGTTTTGTCTTTCACTATCCCTTCATTATCTAAACCTTCAATATATCATGAGGTAAGAGCTGCTGGTAAATAACTGAATCTGTTAGATGAATCAAAACTGAACCCATTCGATGGAACAGACCATTTTAGATGGATGTTGTTGCAATAAGTTTTCAGTGTCAGTAGCTTCCAGTCAGTGCAGTTGTAACTGTGGGGTTTTTGCCTCTTGCATGTCCATATACAAGTAGTCTTCCTTCTTTGAACTTCTTAGTAGAGCTGGAACTTGGAATTGTGTTTTTCTTTCTTTACTGTTGCTGCACAAAAAAAATCTATGCAATTAGGACAAACTTAGTATAAACGAATATGTAAGAATCAAAGCTGAAAATTATTCTCCCCTGTTCTACTCCTTCTAAGTGAGGAATCTTTATAATAATGAAATTAGGTAATGTTTTTAGATTTACAGCTTTCTGGGATAATCTTTGTTTTTACAGATAGCAAATGTATCTTTTGGCTTGAATGGTTAGGAGTTTTAATGCTTTTGAGGACCTTTTACTTATGGCTTGATTTCTACCCTATCCTTTCTTCCTTATTCAACCACTTATTCCTAGCCCTCTACTATTGGATCCATGGCGTTAACTGAAGGAGCTCTGTGTCAGCATGATCTCATCAGGGTAGTTTACAGTGATCTTCATCCTCAGAGAGAAACCTTCACAGCACAGAATCGGTACGTAGATGTATTCTAATGTTAGAGGTGCTGTACTCGGCAGACAAGTCTTTAAACATTAAGACCAAACATTAGTGTTCCGTCCTTTCGTAGCATTAAGTACTTGGAAATAAATCTAGAGAACAGTCTCGGTAGTCTTGAGGTATAGGGCTTCTTTTTGTTCTAACTTTGTCAGTTCGTCTATTGGTTAACGTAGAAAGGAGTAACTTCTCTGTCATTTCTCTGTTCATCAGGAATATATCTTCAGGTTTATGTCTGTCAACTCACATTTTCCTACAGACATAGCAAAATTCTGCTTTGGCTCTGGCTGTGACTGATCCACATCTGGGCGGATAGGCAGAACTAGAAATGGGAGAAATCTGCCCTCCATTCCAGTGACTGCCAGCTTTACCTATGTCTGAACCCTGCTCTGGGAAAACTGATAAAATAATTTTGAATGCATTGCAGGCTTGTCCTATACTCTAACTCTGTCTAAATATTGTGTTCCTCAATGGTTCCTGCATATGCTAATGGATTGCAATAATAGTGGTTATAAGTGTTTATGAATGAAACTTTAGTAACCTGTTTCAATTTAGTGAATTATAATGAAAGAAGATTCAGGATTTCTCTGTTTGTTTCTGACACTTCTTATTGTGGGTTATTTTTTTGTGTTAAATTGAAGAATTCAAACCATGCAAAATTTTGTTCCTCTCTCTTCAGGTTTGAGGTGCTGAGCTTTCTTATGCTGTGCTACAATTCTGCTATTGTCTATATGCCTGCCTCTTCTTACCAGTCACTTTGTGGGATGGGTTCCAGGTGAGACTCTTGCCTTTGAAATAGTATTGCAGATTGCATCTAGACTTAAAATACTCATCTAGCTAAAAATGAATGAATTTGCTTGTTATGTTTTGTAAACTAAACTGTTTAGCTCTGGGTCAGTCTTGCAACTGAATTGGAAATTTGGAGTCATACATGCACACAGTAAAAACATATGGATTATCTTACTATGGCATATGCTGTCACTTTACTTGTAAAACTTCATATATGATTTGGGTTTTTTTTTAAAATGGCAATTTTGGGGAAAAAGAACAGTTTAAGATAGTCAGATGTTTTTCAGTATAGTCGTCTTAAAAATCCCGTGAGGAATACAAGGTTGTCTCTACTTCCAGATACTAATGTCTTGCTTCTGAGGATTTTTTTTTTTTTTATGTAGTGCTTGCACAGTGTTCTGGGCTTTTTTTTGTTTGGGTTTTGATTTGGTGTGTTTATTTTTTTGGTGTTCCCCATCTTTTCCCCTTTTTTAAAATTCTGCTAATAGCATCCCTCTTTCCAGAGAATTCAGTACTTTGATTTCTCAAACTCTTCTGCATGCCCTTTATATAACCTTCTATTCGAATTGCCTTAGAAACATCGATTGGCAAAGATCCCTGCTTTTTGTTCTGAAGAATCTCAAGTATATCTGATATTCTCATATGCCAGGTTTTACCAGCATTTTTGTCTAAAATTAGATAAATTCTCTCTCCTACTCCTAAACAGAGGAACCTCTTAAAATATTTTTTGCTTAGCTTGTTTGCTTCAGCACAATACTGCTATAAATACATGCAAGTCGGTTATGTAGCAAAGAAGGATCAGACTAGCTTCTAACAACATATATTCTGTAGTAACACACACATAACAGTTCAGATTAAATCCTCTTTTAATTCCCTGCTTTTTGATGTGAATGGTTTAATTCTTGGTATTCTTGCTTCATCTTCACTTGACATGATGCTATGCTAAATTTGACAAAGATGTTGACTTTTCCTGCATCTGAAAATTAGATCTCATCTTTGGGTAAGCAAAGAGCCAACAATTTATAGGCTTGGGGAATTTTTGCTGTGTTTGAAACAGTGCAGTAGTTACTATGTATTAGTAGCCATGATGTTGCTTCCTTGATGAAGATTTGGATAATAACACTATGAATAAATTTATTCTGGTATTTATGAAGGCTCAGTGCTATGTAGTATAGGGGAGACAGGCCCTTTTTTAGTGATCAGAAGTTTGGTTTGTTTTTTTTCCTTCAAGAAGGCAGCTGAGAGCAGTTCTCAGCAATACAGCATTTCTGTTACCAAGCTTTAGATAAAAGGCAATTACATGCTGTAGCCATACATTAGATGGGAGATGACATATTTCTCCTGTACAATCAATATATTTCCTTTAAAGAAAGTTGGGTTTAGTTGCTGGGTTTTGGGTAGAATCTCCTACTTGGTAGCTGGCAGTAGGGAACATCTTGCCACCTTCACTCTTCAGAAGCTGGTTATTATTTGAAGATAACAAATGGAGTTAATAGCTACATGGGACTAATGCTGGATTATCAACAAGCCACATCTCAAGGCACTGTTATAAAACTGCTCTAATCTTGGAAGGAGCAATAGAAGATTGTTTGACTTTGTTACTTATGTTTTGAAGAATTTTGAAAACTAAAATCTCCGTGGTGTGAAGACATTTGCAGTCTTGTGGAGTTAAGTTTTTTACAATGGTGTGATTTTTCAGACTCTGTGTGAGTGGATTTCCACGGCAGCATGAGAAACGCTGGAAAGAACACTGTGGTAGAGTGGTGTTAGATCCTGATTTCATGGTGCAGCTGCTCACAGGTGTCTATTATGCCATGTAAGTGGAAGATGTCTGGTTTTACATGAATTATAACATTAATATTTGTTTTACAGATTGAAAAAATAGCTAAGCTCATAACAGAAGTTTATGACTCGATGAATATATTTCCCGTTATTTGTGCAGTCAAGTAATAATATTAAGATATCTTTGTCAGCGTTGAATTGGTGATAAAAAGCAGGCTGTAGGTGCTGAAGAGGGTTAGACTTCTGGCTTCATCTTTTCCCAAGTTTCCCCTACAACCAGATATCTTCTGTTCCCATGCTTAATCAGCTTGGATGCTAGAATAACATGATAAAATGCAGACCTCTTCAATGTCAGTAGCTTTTGATGCTGCAAAGACACATTTCTGCTGTAAATTCAGTTTTGCTAAGTAGCGTTAATTTTTTCATCTTGACTCTCTCTTTTTTTAATTCTTTAAGTTTGTCCTGATTATGGCTTCAACTTTGCCTTGCTCAGTGATAACAGGGAGAAGCCTTTTTGTTATACCAAGAAGGTTAAATAGAAAAATGCTTTGCATATCCTTTTAAAAGAGGTGAAGAGTCTGGGCTATGCCTACAATTGATGAACTGTCCTTACAAGCAAAGAATTGATGAGGTGGATTTGGACAGTAAAAAAGGCAAATTTGAATTCATAACATATGAAAGATAAGCATCTTCCTTTACTCTTTAGATATAATGGTCAGTGGGATCTTGGCCAGGAGGTATTGGAGGACATAATTTACAGAGCACAGCTTGAACTCTACTCACAGCCTCTGCTGGTAAGAAACAATCCATTGCAATTTATGGGCTTGGGTAATAGGAGTGTGGATGTGTTTCTGAAGTGGACTGATGATGAAAGCATTTGTGTCCATTTACTGTACTCCCAAATGCAAGTAGTTGTTAATAGCTGGTGTTTCGACATAGCTATTTATACCATGTTTTTAATGCTTGAGTATTAAACTAGGACTTTGGGATCTCCTAGGACTCACTGCTGCTGAAAACTAGAATTTCATAATGGATTATGTTTGGATCAGAATGTTTGTTTTGGCGTAAGTTTACCTGAATGATTACATGTCATATGACATTTTTTGCAAAGATGGTATTTGTTTCAAGACGTTCAGTGGGGCTGAGAATATGCTGTGTGGTTTGCTAGCACAGAGTGAAAAAGCAACAATAGCACAGAGCTGAAAGTAAAAAGGAGCTTCGTCCCTAGAGTCAATGCCAGATTTTTATTGATCAAAGTTTACCTTCTTTGGAGGAGCAGTCGTAGAATAGAGTTCACCTGATTGTTTGGGGATTTTATTTTATTTTTTCTGTTTCTACTGTATTTGCTGTTCTAATCATAGAGAATTGAAATTAGGAAGGTGAGTGCAGGTGGATGTGATTGGGAAGGATGAGGAGGTTGACAGGAGGAATGGAAGGATTTTATTTTTTGTCAGATGTAGGCATGAGGATAAAATTGAGAGAAAATTAAAACAAAGCAAACAGACTATTGTCTCAATTTCTGCATCAGAGTTGTGGCTAGAAGCTTTTAATGGTACTCTGATCTAACAGCAGTAAAATTTCACTGCTTTTTACATAACAGAGAAAGGAGTGGATTGGGAAAAATCTTTTTGTGGCAACTGCAGATCCCTCTCTTCAGCAAAAAATTATGTAAAATTATTCTCTTGATGAATTAATATTGACTGTAAAATTTATCTACAGTCTTTCTGATGCTGCTGCATTTTAAATTCCTGCTGTCTGTTGACTTACAATAATAGTTGATTTATTTTGTAAAATGACCCTTCACTCCATTAGATTGAAAATAAACTAAACTTTAAATATTGAACCTGCTGAATTGGGCTAACCAAACGACTACATTTAAAAGGTGTATAAGAGGATCTGGAACTTGATGATATGACAGTTTTCAGTCCTTATTGTTAATTTTTAATCATTGTGTCATCTGAGATTATTTCTAGTTGTAAGAATCTCCTAGAATGTCTTTATGGTTTTTTTCCAGAGTTACTATTGCCTCCCCATTCTATTATCTGATGTTAGTGATGTGATGACATCACCGTTTCCCCCTTCCCCAGTTTTCAGGTTTTTCATGCACATGTATGCAGGCACATCTGTGAGGTTTTCCTTCTTAACACTCTCATTGTTGCTTTGCTTCTTACCTTGTTTTACTGGAATTTTTAAAAAGCAGCTTTAAGAACATGTGGTTTTAAGGAAAAATGACCTGCATATATTTAGCCTCATGCTATATATTCAGGTGATGCCATTTTTTTTCAAAGGCTGGAGTCCGTTGACCATATTGCTTTCTCTAGGAGATGTGTATAATGTAGCAGCATTATAGAATTTTGTATTTTAAACTTCTAACTGCTGGCACCAAATAAAATACTGTCTGCAGCATCCCAGATAAGTTTCAAGTCGAGCCTCTGGCTAGGATTTCCCAACAGCAGCAAATTCTTCGAAGTCCAGTTAATATTTGGGTAACCCCCTACATTAGGATTATTTTTAGATATCTGTACTCAATCTATCCATATAATTCTAAGCATATTATTAGACATTACAATGAAAAACATCACAGTTGTGTTTGGGTATATGTCTCTTGCTGAAAAATTTTAGACAGTTGTCAAGGGTCAGGGCCAAGCCAGACACTTAGGCATATGACAGATGATTTCTCTTAACCCTTCTCCCTTCCCAAAACGGAAGATAAAGGGATTAAGAGAAAGAGACTTATGGATTGGAAAACAAGAGTATAAACAACTTCAGTGAAAATGATGCCATTCAAATAATATATATAACCACATATAAAACTGAGACTGAACCCAACGAAAGTGGCAATTAACCTGTCATCACTGATCCTGCGGGCAGGCTCTGAGGAACTCCCAAACCGGATTCAGCAGCAGATAGGAACTGGATTCAGGAACTAGATTCTGGAGCTGGATTCAGAAGCACAGGGATCAGGATCAAAGGCAGAACAAAGTCCTCCTTGATTGCTGGCCATCGAAGAAGAGAACTTGACCCCCACGGTCTCTCAGATGTATAATGAATGTGAGGTATTCACACAATGGAATACCTGTTGGTCAGTTTAAGATCACCCCTTCTGTCTGCTTCTCCCAACAGGCTGCAGCTTTTTACTTGCTACCCCTTGAAGCGGTACGCTCTCAAGCTAGCCTGAACCTGGGGAGTAGCTCAGTTCCAGTCAGTCAGTCTTTTCCTCTGAACACCAGACTTCTGCATTTGTTTCAGACATAATTCCCTGTCTTCAGTGTGGAGGCACACAGGTTTTCTTAGCCTGATATGCAAAAGGCATGGATCAGCAAGTCCCTATTGTGACTGCATCTATATCCAGTGTATTTTATTGATGTACTTACTGCTTTTGTTGGATGCTCTCTCATTAAGGCTCATTTCTGATAGACAAGAGTGGATATCTGGCCTGAAACCAGTCCTTCTTTGTCATTGACAGTTGCAGACTTGCCAAGCCTGAGTCGTGCTGTTTGTTTTTGTGCCTCTCAGTGCCAGATTAGACATAGTGAGCAAGTATTTTTGCAGCTTGAAGGATTGCACTTCGTTTTTTTCCTGTCAGAGAAGGACTATGACTCATTCATACTCGTTGTTTAGATTGTTTCAAAGTTCTACTGCTGCATTAATTTTTACCTCCATATGGTTGTCTTCAGACTCCAGAAGTACAAATCGTGCTGTTAGAAAGGGACAGCTGTTAAAAAAGTTCACCAAGCAGAAGTGCTCTGTCATTTTTTGGTCCTGTTGCAGAAGGTCGTTGCTACTAAGTTTTTTTTAGATTTTAATCCTGTCTAACGAGAAGGGTATTTCTTCAAAAGAAGGTGCAATTCTAGAGAGTGTATGGAAAGTGAAGCCATTGTATACTATTGAACCTCATCTGCTTCAGTTCAGTAAGCAGAAATGAGTTTATGAAGTCTTCAGTATGATCAAGGATAGAGTGAATGCAGTTTGTATCATTTTGAGAGCATCTCATGGAACCAGGCTTCTGTGAATAGGAGAGCAGTTCACCAACAAGTGTTGGGGCTAAGAGAATTGGATAGCAGAGGGCAAATCAGTGTTGAACAGCTGGGAGGCAGAATGGTAAGGAGCATTTCTGTGATGATGCAAATAATATTTTGTGCTGGTTAAAAGTCATATAGGAGAAGGTGTTTAATGGGAAGTGAAGCAGTGTTCTTCCTGGATGAATCCCCTTTTGTGATTGTTTTCTCTTGCAGCTCATGTACTTGTGCAGCTAGGATTGAAGTAAGCTTTCCATCTCATTTGCTTATGTCCTCTCTGTGGTCACATAGAAGTACCACAGGGATACACCATGCTGTGTACCTCACATTCTCTCTCTTGGGCAGGGGGAGAATCTGCTCATAGTAGAGATATGAGACTGTACAGGTGGGCCATAGAGGGGGCCCTGTCTCCTCCATGTGCAAGGCCATATGCTTTTTGCATCGGCTTGGCCTGTGACTTTAGTTTTGTGGCATTTTTCCCATGTAACATGAAAGGTATTGTCTCTGTCATTTTGTAGTCTCTTTTGGTTGGAGACATTTGTATGTAGATTATTACCTCTGTCAGTAAAAATAGCAAATGTGAAACAAAATAAATTATCTCCAAAATTGTGTAAACCCAGCTATATTTTTGGGAATATGATTGTGGTGAGCAACAGTTATAAACTGTGAATCTCAAGAATGCAGCCATCCATCTGGATGGACTCTGGCATAATTTTCAATTCTTGTTTTCTTTTCTGTATGCAGTAAGACATCTAAATATTGCCATTAATGCAATCAAAGACATTAATACAGCATTTTACTGTTATCTTAGGTGGCAAATGCCATGAAGAACTCCCTGCCCTTTGATGCTCCTGACACATCACAAGAAGGCCAGAAGGTACTGAAAGTAGAAGTTACTCCGACAGTGCCAAGGATTTCCCGAACTGCTATTACAACAGCTTCTATCCGTCGTCATCGCTGGAGGAGAGAAGGTGAGCTTTCTTTGCCAAGAGTAAATCTATAGTGTATTGTATTCATCATCATCACTGTAGTCTGGCCTCCAAGTCTGAGTGTTTGCAGAACAGTTGGTTTGGGGTTTGTTTGTTTGTTTGTTTTCAAAAAATGATACTCCATAACAGTGTATAGTATTTTACATCTTCAAAGCACTGCATTGACATGAACATTTAGAGTGTTTGTTTGTGTTTTGATTTGGTGATAACTTATGAGGTAGGTGAGGAAATTGAAAAGCTGTAAAACGTTCAGTTTTTTTTTTCCTTCATGTTACACGGCATAAAATCATAGGGGTAGAGTTTGACTTAGAATCTGAGTTCTAATACATGCTAAAACTCCCATTGTAAATAGCTCAGAGAATGAATGGTATTAACCAGATCTGATAGGTTCCAGACACCTAAAGCTACTTGAAGGCAGTAGGAAAGGGAAAAGCTGAACATCACACTCCTACCACCATATGGCCCAATTTAGAAAAGGGCCATGTCATAAACTAGCTTTGAATAGCTTACAATTAGTAATTGTTTTTGCTTAGAAAATACTTATGTCCTGTGGCAATCTGATTGAGTGTCTGAAGAAAAAAATTACTATGTAGTAATACTTACCTTGATATGATGACATCTTCAGTGTAGGTGTAACAAAAATCTTGCATTGAAATCACTTTGTCATACATATAAAGCTTTGTTGGTGCATATATAAAACTTCAGTTAAAAAAAAACTATATAAATGGCTGAAGCAGAATAACCTAAAAATAAACTGAGGGCAAAAGAGTCTGAAAACAAGGATTACATGTTTTCCTGTTGTGTTTTTTTTTTGTATCATGCAAAAAGATTTGATGACCTCTGGTCTTCAACTGAATCAGGATGTACAGGACAACAAGTAGCTGTCTTCTGTTTTCAGAACTCTTGAGTCATGTTTGTCTTTACTGTAGCTGACATTATATTAATTTGGTAGTCTATGGTCTGCAGCATAGCTCACTTGTCCCATTCTGTGGATGTTTTCACAACTTCTAACTAAGTCTGGGTTCTGTTTTGTGTTTGTTCAGTGTCCACATAAATACTCTATTTTCCCTGCCTGGGTTGGAATGCCAAGAAAGGAATAGAAAAGCACTAAAATGTTATATGTTGAATCCCAGATGGCTTTGACTTCTCAAACGAGGCTGACTCAAGCATACCTGGCTCACCGATCCAACACGGCTCCACAGACCTAGGGATCAAACATGAGCAAGAGGGGGAGGTGCTGATGCGCAGGACCCCTGAGCATGGCTTCCTGGAGCCCGCCTTGGCAGCAGCCACAACAGAGGGTAGGACAGAGATGAGGAGGCAGAAGTCAGTGAGGCAGTTGCTGGAGGAGGATCCTGGCTCCCTGTCCCCAAGCAGAACTTCTTTCCATTCTAGTGTGTGTTTCCGCTATCCCAGAGTGTATTAGCTTCTCTTTGCAATACACGCATCCCCTATATACCTAACATCAGGTCAGGTACTACCTTCTGTTATCATGTGGGCTGGCCTGGGGCTTGCATCTGTGTGGCGAAAGACTGCTTGGCATGGCAAAAAAAAAAAGAGAAAAAAAAAGAAACAGCATAAACAAACCCCCAGACCAGGGGTAGCAGTGAAGAGCTTTGGGATTGCTTGGAAACTTTCTATTACTGAGCATGTTTAATATTCAGAAAGAAAAAAATGCACCACATGAACACATTTCTAGTCCTGAAGAGTAGACAATGTAGAGCATAAATAGATTTTGCTACAGCGTAGTTACAGTAGGGTCTTCTCAGTTTGCAGCTTCTAAATTTCCAAGAATGAAATTTCCTGTTCCCATTAAAAGTCAAGCCTAAGACAGATGTACAGCTGTTGGTTGTTTTTATTTGCCAGTCATCCTTTAATTGAACATTCATACACACACAACTTGTTTACATGAACGGGCTGGCTGCTTAAAAGACACATACCAAAAAATGACTTTTCAAAAAGAAATCAGGTTGTCATGTTTCTAAAAAGTTTAGAAACAATGACTGTTTTCTCAGTCATGCCATCCACACAAATGCTGTAGGATGCCATATGTCTAGTCTGTGGCCAAGAATAGCAAATGGCAAAAAAAATCTAATTTTTTTAAGTTAATCTATTAATTATCTCATATTTACTCCATAAACTACATGGCTTAGAGTACTCAATATGAATCTTGATTTCTTCTCAGAGATTAGAATTAATTTCTCTTAAATTTAGCTAACTAAAATTTTCGAATGTTCTCCTATCTTAAGTCTTCTTTCCTATCTGAATGTTCCTTTGGTGTTTCCAGCCTCTATAAGCCTATCAGTTCACCATAAATGAAATTTATTTGCACAATCAGATAGGAGCTACATAGGTTTCAGATTTCTTTTATGGAAACAACCTGGAGAATGTGGAGATTTGATGTACTGTTATCACAGAATCCCTATCCTTAATCAGAGCAGCTATCAAACAATAATTTAAGACATGCTTTTGTTGAAAATAGGTGCACAAAAATATTTGATAAAGGTTTATAATCTACGCATTGATGCATTTGAGCATGCTCAGTAAATGAGTCCTGTCTTCTCCTAAATTTACTCGTTCAGTTGGTCTAACTCCATTTTACTAAACTTTGCATGTGCATGACCTGAAGGATATGGAGAAGTCCTTATCTGCAGAGAACCTTCTGGGAGAAACAGGAAGTGGGAAAGAAGTTTACAAAGATGTGGCCTTCTAGTCTTGATTTGTTTTAAGACATCTATATAATTTGGCATGGTTTTGGATAAGGCCTCATTCCACATGGTTTAATTCAGTAAGTGTGGGTTGAATACCCTTCACTTCTGTAACATTAGCAGTGTGTAATTACATGCTTGGGAAAACTGAATTCTGTCAGTTAATAGCACCTCAGAGAAGGAAAAAGAACAGAGTTTGGCTTGCTTAGCAGTGTAGAATTGTGTGTGCATATATATAGTGGTCTATTATTTTAGTGATGCTGACTTCACAGAAAGTTTCAACTAGCAAATATTCTCTCATAAATATAATAAACAAAATATTGGAAGACTGATAATTTCTAGTGACTTTTCAGCCTTCAGGTAAGGGAAAGATAACAGATTAAAGGTAACTCTAAAAAGCGACATAAACCCCCTTCTTCAGACCCAGAAGGTAGGAAAAAAGGCAGATTTCAAGAACTGACTCAGTAATGCCTCACAAGGTATTCTGCTTCTGGGTGGTAGCACCTGTGGTTGTGTGTCCTGTTTTGGGTCACTGGAGAATGCTGTATCTACATCTACAGGATTAATTATGTGCAGGCATAAAAAGTCTTTGGAGACAAACTTATTCAGATACAAACAGCAAAAGTCCTAAATACATACTGTAGTGCAACTGGTACAATTTCTGCCAGGTTGCACTGTCTCTCTCTTCTGGCCTTACAGAAGAGTGCTTGAGAGGAGCAGATTGTAGGGATTTTTTTTTTGTTTGTTTCTTTTTAAATTGCCTTATTGGTCTGTTGGTGGGGAGGAGACAAAAAAAAGCGGTTAACTTTATGACTTCATCTTATTTTTCACTCGAAACAGAGTAGGTAAGGACTGAAACTTCTTTACTGTTTCTGAGGGGAGTTTTAATAGAAATAATAACATGTATTGGTAAAAGAATGTACTTGTTCAATTATTTCAGTCCCACTGAGAACTTCTGTAGGTACATGGGTCTAGCTAGATGGAAATTCTCCTGCATGTTGTCCTCTCTATTTTCTTATTTTTGAGCATTGCTGAGCTGCTTGGGCCTCTCTGTAGCTGCAGCAACCCCTCTCAGTCTTGTCTTTAAATTCTGTGGATAAAATGACACTTTAAGGTGGCTGGTTTTGCATCGCAGTCCCTGAATAGGAACGTCTGGTTTAGCATCCTGTTAACTTGGCAATATTTTAGCATAAGATTTGAAGACAGCTTATGTTCTTGTAATAGTAAAAAGCTTAGCAGCATTGTCTGGAGATATCTTCTTGCAAATTACACCGTTTGTTTGAATAAGAAGGGCTTGAGAGGGGACTTCAGCTGCTGCTATTTCTGCTTGTAACTAAACACGCCTTCATCTAGCTTTGCATGATTATATAAAGAAACGTTAATGTTGGTTTATTGAAAAATTGCTCTTGCTTTCAGTATGTTCCAATTTATTACTATCTTTGATTATGTGAGGGAAGGTTGTGGGAGAGGGGAATGAAGATGTAGCAGATTGTGAATAAAATATATCAGTATCTAATTGAGAAGATAAAGGCCTCATTTGACCAAATGAGGTGGGAAGGAATGGGGGAAAGTATGTGTATTTTGTATGTGGTTACAGGAAGTTAAAGTAAGTAATGCACCCTTCATTTACCAAGGAATGAAGATTGCAGTAGCATGAACCCATATTACTTTTCTGCTTCTGGGGGGCTATTGAGTCAAACAGAACTGTGTAAAATAATCTCACATCGCATTATTCTGTGAGAGGCCAAAGAATGGTCTGACCTGGAGATGGCTAAACATCCTTTGAAGCTGATACACAGTAATGTTAATTCCAAAGCAAAGTTTCCTGGGGAAAATAAAAAGTAAATTTAAAACAGAGTGATAAAACCTCCCTGTAAAGTTTACTTTTTGCTTTACAGTTTAGAAATGTGAGTTTTGGTCAGGCTATGCTCCTGTTACACAGAAGCATCAACCACGCTGAAAGCTTTTTGCCTGTTCTCCCATAAATGGAATGTGATTTAGTGCTCAGCTAACAATCAGCATGAAAAAACGAACTTCCACTCAAATACTAGAATCTCTTAGATCCTTTCTAGTGCTTTTTCCTCATTCTACAAAAGAATTTTAGACATATTTGCATGGTGGCAAGCTGGGTTGAACCAAATGCCAGTAGAGCAGTGCAGTGGCTTTAGCTGGGATGGGTCCGTAGGCTTTACAGATTTCTTGTAAATAATCAAGCACTACAGGTTTATAAAGAAGAGCACTATTCTTGCCAATTAAATGTGTCTTACTTTGTCAGCATGGCAAACTTTATGGGTTTTTCCCATTGAAATGCAATATAGGGAAGAAAAGCTTGCATCTCCATTTTCAGTTTTGAAAGGTGAATGCTGTTAGTTTTGTACTGAAACTAATTCTTGTGAGTAATTGGAGTTTAGAAAAAGGGCAGAACAAGATTTTAAAAATTACTAATCTTTATGTGCAGCCCTAATCATATTACAGACATGAAACCAAGGATTTAATAAAGAAGTTTATCAAGCTGTTTTTTTTTTATCTCGGATATGACAGTCAAAAGCACAGTGCCTTTTTTACAACACAGAGTGTTTCAGAGGCTAAATTTCTCTCAGTATAATGTTGGTTTTTTTTTTCCTCTGGAAAATCTAAATGCTGAGGAAAAAGTAAATGCAATGGAAGTACCTAAACAGAATTACTGGAAATGCAGAGAGAATAGAGCTCTGGAGGAGAAAGAACTAGGAATTAGGTTAACCTCCAAAAGATCAATGTAGTCACGTTGTTTGAAGTGTACAAAAGAAGCCTTCACCTCTTGGAGCATTGTGATTGCTGGCCTAAGAAGTAGCCTAATTCTGGAGCTTACTGAGCACTCACCAAAAATTACTCTGACTCAACGAAATCCTGAACAGTCTTAGATCTTGCATCAGAATAGGATAAAATAGTCTGAAAGGAATTTTTTAAAATTATCTTAATTCTTTCACTCACGTGGAAGAGGAGAATAGGCACTAGTTTGAGCAGGCAGAACTAAAATAAATTAACCAAATGGGGCCTAATTATTCTTGTTTATAGACAAAGTTCAGGAGACATTCTGACTGATAAAAGTGATGTAGAGGGAAAGCAAATTAAGCTCAGGGAATACCTATTATTAGGTTCTGTTTATTCTGGTAAATATGGCAGCAAGATTATTGCTAATCAGAATTTTTTAAGCAAAGGGAAAACAGGTGGATTAGCAAATGAGGTTTGTTTCGGCATTCTGTGTGCATCTTTTGTCATCATGTAACTTGAATACTTACTGTGTGTTCTGATTTGGTTTGGGTTTTTCTTTTTTTCCTTTTGTTTTGTTTGTTGTTTCTTTTTTCTTGACAGATGCTGAAGGTGTAAATGGAAGAGAGGAATCTGTGAACCTTAATGATGCTGATGAAGGATTTTCATCAGGAGCTTCCCTCAGCAGCCAGCCAGCTGGGACCAAGCCTCTATCATCTGTGTCCCAGAAGGGCAGCTTAAGGAAAACAGCAAATGGGCATTCTGCTAAGGATAAAGAAACCTCTTCTGCAGCAAAATCCAATGAGAGCCCTCGAGATTCAGTAGCTCGGAAGCAGTACATGCACCAATCTGCTGACCTTGGTGCAGATATAATTGAGATGACACCTACTAAGAAACACCTCAGCCTGCCTGCTGGGCAGGTGGTGCCAAAAGCCAACAGTTTGAGCCTGATCAGAACTGCCAGTTCTTCCTCCAGTAAATCATTTGACTATGTCAATGGCAGTCAAGCAGGTTCGAGTGTTGGAGCTGGTACAGAGGGTGTTACCAATCTAGCAGCTGGCAACACCAATCGATTTTCAACTATCAGCCTACAGGAGGACCGTCTAGGCCAAGCTGGGGAAGGTAAAGATCTCCTTCCCCCAGTAGCTCCCCTAACAAAGCAGTCTCGATCTCCAAGTTTTAATATGCAACTGATATCCCAGGTCTAACTCTGACTTCCTTCCTTCGGACTTGCTCTTTCCTCTTTATCCCCAGGCAAGTTCATCTTTTGTCAAAGTATGAACTATCATCCCACAGTGTGAAAATAGTGACTGTTGTGATCTTGTTTGATTTGGTTTAGCGATCATATTGTATTACTGAAACAGCAATAATTCCTCCCTCACGTTCATCTTCCCTCCCACCTCATAAAAATGGTCGTGAAGCAGTATATAATGTACTGTATGCCTTTTTCCATGCCTTCCTTTCTCCTTGGGTGATGTGCAATCCATCGTAGGCTGATCAGTCCCATTTCAACACTGTGAGACTGGAGACACTGGCGGAAATGGTGAATGTGATCCCTATGAGATGATGCTTTGGCTTTGTTAAGAAATAGAAACGGGTTTGTTATCTCAGTCTGCAGTACTGCAAAGACTACTAGATCATGACTTTTCTTTCTCAGAACCAGGAGTGCCTCAGAGATTCTGGTGTGACTTTGGACCTCTCTGAGTCTGTGCAATCAGTTCTGTGGAGGGGATTGTCATTGCTGCTCCTGGCTGCCTACAGCACTTTTTCATTAGAATAAGAGTAGTTTTTCCTTGCCTGCCCACAGTCTCTCATCCCAGAAGCTTTAGATGTTTGACAACTGAGACATGACTATTAATAAGTTGTTTTCCCTCAGAAGGAAAATTCTAAGAAGATAATGTAGGTTACAGTGCACTTTTAGTGGTGTTGTAGCCCTATGAAACATTACATGTCTTCCCCTCCAGGACACAGGGTCATTCTGGGTATAAACTAACATTCAGATAACACCATGTTGTTGAAGCAGACTGGCTTGTACATGGGAGGGAAACACTACTTTCCCAGGAATTCATGACTAGCTCTGCTTCATTTTTGTTGTTGTTATTCTTGTGAGGTGCTGATCACTGAATTGAAAGGTGTATTCGGGTAAAGAGTATTTCTCAGGCTGCTTTCTATGGTATCATGGACACCCTGCCCCTCTCAGCTGCTTTCTCAGTGTCCCTGAAGTCATTTGAAGAATCTTGTAGTCCAGGCAGACCATACTATTAAGGAGCTGTCTCAGTGGTTTGCTAGAAACACTGAAGCTTCAATGTGAAATGCTTTCCTAGAAACACCATTTGTTCAAAGGGATACTGACAGTGTTTTTCCTGGAAAGATGGCACTTCATTGCCTTGGTGTGTGTAATCTGTTGAGGTGTTTTAAACTATTGCAATGGATTGCCCTACTCCAGAAAATTTACAACTTACACCGTTGCACCAAGCCTTGAATGTGTACGACTGGTGTATGGGCCCTAGCTGGTCCTGTGCTGGCCCTATGCTAGAGGATAGCTTGTGGGAGCACATTTCTTGTTACGTAGGAGATTGTCAGTCTCTCTCCATCTCCGTCTCTCTCTTCTTGGATTGCTAGAGAGAGAAGGGAGAAGTTCATCCTCTATCTTAAGTCATATATGATATCCTGGAAGTTTACAAATTGTAAAACCACAGGGAAGAGTTGCAATCTTCATGTGGGCACTTTGGTTTCACTGTCACTGTGAAGGATAAACATAAGCAGTTGGAAATAGCAGACTATTGTCTTTGTTAAAATCAAGACAATGACATGATGTTGCATTGCTGGTAGTTAGCTTGGATCTGGGTTTTTGTTTGGTGGTTTTTTTTCATTGCTTCTTAATCTTTATTTCAAATAGAAAAACTATTTTTTAAAAACTTACATTAAAATTCATTTAAGTATTTAAAGATTTTTGTTGTGATTTGACAAATCACTTTGGTAGACTAGTCTTTGTATTTTATATTCATAAAGTGAATTAAATGGCATCTGGACTGATGCAGAAATTCACTTCTAGAGTAAATAGAATTGTCATCAGTAAAAAAATTATACAGTTTCTAAATTGAAGTTAATCTTTATGGACTACCAGTCACACAGAGATGGAACTAAGGCAAAGTTGAGATTAGGCTATGAGGCATTTTCTGTAAAAATATCAAAAGCTGTATATTGTTAAACTCTTCTTTATAAAGTTTTGCTAGTACAGACATTTGTAAGTGTTGGCTGAAAGTACAAAATTTATATTGTGTAGAGACCACCACAAAGGAAGTTCTATTAAAGAGTCATCACTCTAAACTGAAAAGGACCAAAAAAATTGCTTAAATCTTTGGGAAAGAAAAGTCAGGACTGTCAGCTAATTTTATAAGAATTACTTTAGCTTAGTATTTTTAAAAGTAGAGGTGTTCATTAGTAAGGTTTTCTGCTTTCTACATTTTCTATTCTAAGCATTCCTCCAGAGGGTTTAGAACACTTAAATTTGCATCAGGCCAAATTGTACAATCTCTCTTTTTTCTTTCCTTTCTTAAAAAAAATTAAAAAAATTGTGTGGAGTCTCACACTATTAAGCTGTTAGAGGAAAGTGAGACAGCTCAGTGACTTCAGACAGGGAAGTCAACTGTACATACATAAATCACAACTTGTTAAAACTACCTTTTAAGATACTTTTTATATATCTCATTTTGATGATGTGCCTTTTGTTACTGTTGCATCCATTGTATTTTGGTTTGTTCTCGTGTATGTATGTGTGTGTGTGTGTATATATATACACACCCATATATATACACATCTGTCCTGTATAAAGTTTTTTAAAGAGTCCAAATATCTTTCTGTTTTTTTTTTTTCTGATGTGGTACATTTATAACTTCTCAAAATTACCCATTTAGTGCAATGTTTCAGTTGTGGGAACTTGTTCTGTCACTTTTCAGACAAGTACTTTTTGACATCTATCTTACAAAATGAGTCATCACCAATGTTTACAAATCATCTGTAATCATAGGCTTTGCCAGTGCTGTACATCTTGTTTATCATTAATGCTTCTAGATATGTCTCAAACTATGCCAGGGTGCATTAAGGTTGTAGCAAAACTTTATATACTGAAGTTCAGTATACTTCAAAGTACAATGGCAGAAATAAAATTGGAAGAGTCCAGGATATGGGTTGAGGGAATAATATGCTCGCTTCCTGATAATATATGCTAAGTACTAAACAAAGTATTAAATATGATTACATTTTCTGACACTGGTGGCAAATCTTTATCCTGAATTCACTGTACGGTGTCTTCTTTGAGAGCATTTGATACTTGATGTGAGGCATTAGATTTAGATTTCTGGAGTATTTCAGTGCAACTGCAGCATTATCCAAGAAGATCAAAAAGCAGAACATCATTTTTCCATGTATACATGCACATGCATGCATATACATGGGATTTTTAGGTGAGGAAAAGAGGTACTTTATTTTGATGTATATATACATTTAAGTAGGGATAAATTAATTACCCCTCGATACACTTTTTACCACATCACAGTATACTGCTATTTTGCAACTCATTTTTGTTGGAATTTATAATTTTAAGAAAAGATAACATGTTAGGATTTGTAACTCCAGCCTGACTATCCTTTTCAGGGGTTTATAGAAAGCAGCTTTTTTGGTTGAATGACGAGCTGTTTTTTTTCATCCTGCAGGCAGCAAAAGCGACAGCAGTAAATGTTGCAAAATTGCAGTTTTAATTGCTGTATGATCGATTTAGTTTTCATTTGGAGTCTCTGTATGTCACTGTCCATTTTAAATGCAGATTTCTTTGAACACCCTTTCTGATGTGAATTTGCAAAAGTTTTTAATGGCATACTTCATTCTGTAACACTGAGCATCATGTTGCAGCCAGTAAGCATTAGATCCTAGTATTTGTAGTTTGCAAGTGTGTTGGTCTTAAATGCATTTCCAACATGCTTCTGCTAGCTTTAGCATAGTTAAAAATACCTGTTTTAACATCAAAATAGTGAGAAAAGTTGCTTTCTGACAAAGTATTTATTTGCACTACTTACGAATACTGGAGTTTACTGGGACAGGGTTTTTTCTCACCATGTGAGGTTTACTTGTGTGTGGGTAGGTACAAACGTTTGTCACATGTTGACAATCAATTGCCTCAACTGTGTGTATACTGTATATAAATATGAACATATTTTTCAAGATTAAGGGGGAAACCTGTATCTTAATGGTGGCAAAGCTACTCTGTAGAATGATGACCCTATCTCTAATCCCTTTTTTGTCCCCAGATACTATGTGGTTTGTTTTACTTCTCTAATGAAGATTATTAGTATTCTTGGAAAAAAATAGCTCCAGGGAAATTTTCCTCAGTATTTAATGTATAACATGATCAGAGATTTATATTTTGAAAAATTAATTTTTGAGTATACAATTCTATGCTGTGGCTGTATTTTAACCTAGGAGTTTGAACTTGGTCTATTTTATCATGAACCAATGGCTATCTCTTAAGTGTCCAGTATTTTAATTTTGGTCACAAACCAGAATTTTTGTTCATTTTGGCTTACAAATGAAAATCAATTTGAAGACTAAGTGAGAACCAAGAATAAATTTCTGAGTAAAATCATAAAACCCAAGCAGTACAAACTAGGTATTGTATTTATAGTCCTGGAGGAGGTGTGGAGAATATAATGGAACATGTTTGAATGAAATGTATGTACTGCACACAAAGCAAAATGATGATTCTTGTCTTAATAAATCTGATCTCATCCTTAAATTCTGCAACTCTCTCATTGCCAAAGATATTGCTACCTTGGCATGTTTAATATAGCACTAAAGCCATTAGTTAGGTCTTGTTTGCAACAACTATTTGCATCATAAGAATAAACACACCCTCTTTTTTATTTAAATTTCTTGTTTAGGATAATTGCAAGACTAAAGTTGCAAAGTAACCTTTCCTTTCCAACCATGGTAATCTCTGTACAAATCCCCTCTACTTCCATTGTTGGTTTGTATCAAATTGTTCAACATTCTGTATTTTCTTTGGTATTTTAAATGCTGCTTGTTTCTAGCATATGGGCCTTAATCTCTCCTGATAATTCCTTCAGTTTGTTTTCCCACTGACACTTAGATAAAACTTTGCTGTAGAGAGCTTTTCTGTAGGTGATTCAGGGTAACAGATCATGACATACAAGGGTACTGTAATAGTGAATACATATATCAGTCTGTCAAAATTTGCAGGTCGTGACTAGATGAAGAGCCAAAATATTAACCTGCCTCTTTCATGGTGGTGGAAGGTGATGGAGAGAATTGTGGGCAACTTGGTTTGTCAGTAGTTCCTGACAGCAAGCAGTAAGTGGATTTTGCAAGACTGACACATACAAGGATTTCCGCATACTCCTGATGAAATGTTGTTTAAAATAAAACAGATCTTGGAACAAGGTTTCAAAACACAGCAGCTAACCATTTCAGACAAACTTGCCTAGTAAGTTTAGGCAAATGTCAAGGCCTCTGATATTAACAGTTCAGAGGGAAGCTGTAGAAGTCAAAGGGTCAAATTTGTCCCATGTTGTTTTTCTTTATTAGAGCAGTAATGAAAAAAAAAATTCTTCCATTCTTTTATTTTTCTCCAGGGTACCCTCCTCCTCTGGTTTGTTTGTTTATGGAGGAAGTGTTGTTGTGGTTTTGGTATTGTTTTGGTGGTTTTCTTCTTTGTTTTTTTCTGACTGTGTTCATCAGATTTTACCAGAAGTAGTATCTGAGTGAACAAATAAATTAAAAATGGGTCCATAAATTATCCCTCCTATCATAAAGGATTAGTAAGGTATTCCAGAGAAGAGCTGTTGATGGGAACAGATGTATAGTAAAACTTTGTGTCTGTACAGTAAAATCTTTCTGTACATTTTACCTTGTGCGTGATGAGCAAAGTGAAGAGATCAAGTTGTATTAATCAATTATTGGGTTGTGAGCTCCCAGTGGAGAACTCCCATAAAACAGTTTAAATATTGACTCTTGAAAAGATGATTAATAACTCATTAAAATGTGGCATAGAATTCACACAGGGTTTTTGGGTTAGAGGGTAAAATGGTCAGGGGAGATAACTGTTCAGGAGTCTCTCCTAGTAAAGTGATTTTATGGTGCTTTGTCATGGAAACTTCCTTACAAATCGGTAGTGGATCCCATGTGTTTGAGTCCTCCCCAGAGGAGAATCACAGAGCTAATTACAAAAAAGTAAAAGTATGAATGAAGCAACATTTAACCTTTTGTTCTAAAATATGGAGGCCTTGGGAGTGACAGAACAGTATCAATAGTCAGTATTTCTTTCTGTTCAGACAGTTACTGTTGTGCTAGACTTTCATGCTGTTAGTTTATGAAAAATGCAAGTAGTAGAAACTTTGCAGCTTCAAGTATACAGTAGATGTGAGTTAACAATCACTCAGGATAAACCAACTTGTCAAAGTATTAATAGATTTCTAGTACTGGAGTGTGTCTGTGTGTTTTTGTGTGGCCGTGTTCAATGATTACTTTGAAACAAGACTTCTTGTTGTTTTCTTGCAGATAATAACTACTTACAGGATGGGTATTACTAGTTGGTTACTTATGGGAGAATACTATATGATTAAATAAAATTGAGTCATTTAACATTTTTGTCCATATCAAAGATTCCAGGAGAAAGCTAATAATTTTTTAAAATAATTAAATCAGATGCTCTGAATGCATTTTAGATTTACTGCAGTGACTTTTATTTCCTATTAAAGAAACTCTGACAACTAAATTGAGGTACCCTATGCTGCATTTAAAAAAAATTCTAATTCCTGTACTTTACAGTGAACCTTGTGATCTGCTTTTGTCCTTGCAAGAACACAGGATATGCCATCAATTTTCCTAGCAAAAAGAAACATTCTGCAAGGGTTAAAATGTTATTTACTTTTTTTTCTGTCATACCAGGTTTGTTTCTCTGAACTAAGGTTTCTGAGGATTTTTACTACTTCAGCATTATGTAATCTTATCTCTGTCATAGAGGAAGCATAAGCAGCAAGTAGCCTACTTCTTGTGGGACAAATAGGCTAGGTGAAAGGACATGGAATCAATGGTGTGAGCAGGTCTTGAGCAGGGTAGCCTTGCTTGCTGGTATCAGCCTCAGATGTTCAAGATTTGGTACTGGTGAAGGACTAAACCAAACAGGATTTTAATAACCGTGACCTCTGCTGTATGATGTCCTTTAACCTGGGACCAGGGAAAATCTTCATTCTTGGACCTGAAGATGGCACGTATTGAAGATCATGTTATTGATGCATGTAAGCCATTATTTAACTGTCTTACTGAGCTGGTAATGCTGTTGATTGTTGTTGAAATGTGAAATGTAGTTAGTATTGACTTTGTAAATATCTGCCAGAGACGAAGTATAATTATTTTGAATCATTGTAAATAGAGATGTATAAAACTCGACACAATCTGCAATGCAGAAAAAAAAGTATATAAAGATGTTAAATAAATATTGTGCTGTTTCTGAGCAAGAATGAATACTTTGTGAATGGTCTTCGTTGGTTTGGGTTCTAATTTTTTTTCAATTCTGATTTACGCCCTTGCGGCTCTGTAACGCAGACTTTCGTAGCTCAGGCACCCGTGACCATACCAGTGCGTGGGGCGGGAAGCAGCCGCCAGGGCTGCGTGAGAGGTAACTGCCTCCGAGCGTCTGTCTGCAGAAGCGCAGGCAGAGCGAGGCCGGGGCGGGCTTTGAGGAGAGAGAGTACAACCCCGGGAGGAGGGTGGGGGCGGGCACGGGCGGGTCCAGCCCTGCGCTGAAGGCATCTTCGCGTCGCCATGGCAACTCCGAGCTCCGGCTGGCTGGGGGCGGAGCTCCCGCCCCCTCACCGCTCCCGCCGGCGGGCATTGGCCGAGGCACCAGTCACTCAAAAGGTGTCGGTGACGCTCAGTGCTCGCCCTCACGGCGGGCGCTGCAGTCGTCTGACTGTGTGGCACGTGAACTGGGTTCCACTTCCGGCCGCCGCCGCCGCCGCAGGGGGCGGCCTGGAGCCCCCGGCCAACCGGCGACGGAGTGGGAAGGGGGCAGATGCCCGAGGCCTGGTCCCGGGTGTTGCGGAGGGCGGCACGGTGACCGGTGAACGAGTTCCGGCGGTTCCTGCCGCTTGCCTCCTTCCGCACTTTGCGGCAGCGCCCCCTGGTGGCTGGGCCCACGTGGCTTACTCGTGAGGGCTGCAGGGTTCCCGCCATGAGCCAGCCGGTGGGGAGAGGCGGCGGCCCCTTGGAGGTGAAGTTCGTGCCGGACGAGGATGTCTTGAAGCACATTATTGATGATGCAGGTACAGCCAGGCTGGGGCAGCCTCCCACTTCTCGCAGGGCCCTGGGAGAGCAGCCCGACCCGTCCCGGCGGCCTTCGGGAAGGGAGCCCTTTCCCAGCAGCCGGGGCGGAAGCGCTTTGGCCGAGCTGCAGGCAGGCAGGACGAGCCTCCAGCGTCACTCCCCTCCTGCTGCCTCTTCGGCACCTATTTCTGTCCGCTCCCCGACCCACAGAAAGGCCCTCAGCTGTAGCGTGGTTACCGGCTCTCTGTCCTAACTTTCCTGGCCACCGAGGAGGCGGTGTACAGGTGGCCTGGCTAACTTCCCAACCCCCGATGTGGTTACACGCAGGCAGAGCCAAGTCAGAACGAGGTTTGAGGTGGCTGCTGCAGGAGTATTGTGCTGCAGTTTTGACTTTTGAGATTTGGAACCTCTGTGGAGATGCCTAAAACTAGCCTGTAGAAGGCCCCGAGCACCCTGATCTGACTTCGCTGTGGGTCCCGCTGTCCGATGAGGGTCAGACAGATGGTCTCCTGAGGTGGCTCAGCCTAAATTCTCCCGTCAGTGTATTGACATCCAATAGACCAGATCTTTTCCTTGCTCGCCTTTGCTAGGGAAGATAGGAGATGTCAAATACCAGCCCCTGAGCATGAAGTTTGATACTTGTGTGAGTGACTGTCAGTTCACTCAAGGTGTCTGCTGCATTGGGTATCTTATGGACAGCAGGGGCTAGCTTTTGTGATAAAGGAGGGCTAGTGGCTGTAGGGTCATGTGGACACTAGGGCACAGACCTATTTTAGTGAGCTGTCTTCTCAGTGTTGTATTTGTTTAGTGGTTTGCACAACAGGAACGGCCTCTAAATAGGGTAGCTGCATGGTTCTACAATAGGAATAATGTGATAGCAGGAGGTTAAAACTTCTATTGCAATCCCAGGTGTTAAAGTACGGAAGGACAAGGCTCAGCTGACATTCAGTGCAAAGAGATTTGCGAAGAAACTTGAGGATATTTCAGGTGATGAAGATGAAGAGATCCTGGAAGAGAATAACTATGTTGCTGCTCTTGGAGTATGTGCCCAAGGTATTAGCAGGTGAAAACTTAACACAGCTCTAGCTTCAGGCAATTCTTGCAGTGCTGGGGCTGTACAATGTTGATGAAGCTGCTATTGAGGGCTGACCAGCTCTGGCTGGTAATAGCAGAGGATAATGATTCTGAGTTTTTATTGAATTGAATTTGTTTCATACCACTTGCAATGCAAAGAATCCTTTGATCCAAATAGTAGGATGTTGCATTTTAACTTCCCTGGATTGGGCATATACCAGTGCTTTTAAAGAGCTGCAAGTAATGCTTGTTTTCACAGATCCAATGGGAAATGGCTCAGCTGTAAGTGGTGGTGAAGTTTATACATTCCAAACTCCTAGACGCTCCAGCAGAATGTCAGAGCTGGGTATGTTTTCGTCTTTCTTCATTCATTCTTGCTTTGGCTATGGTCTTTTATTGAGTACTTAATGTGATTTCTCATTTCTTTTTATTCAAAATATACATCTGCAGAGTTTCAGCAATGTTAATCTGGTTCTGAATCAGTTTTCCTCAGAAACAAAAGCACGGGGCTAGGACAAAGCAAATGCATAGGGGGAATAGGAAATGTTGATGATAAAAAAATGCATAATAAAAAGTAGAAGTTTTTTAATGCTGGAGGAGTCTGTGTGTAAGCACCAAAGGATGGCAGGGGTTTTATTTGTGTAAGTTAGAAGAATATGACAATAACTCATGTAGCAAAGGGCCAAAAAAAAAAAGGCAGTATTACCTTTGTGTGTCTGGAGATTTCTTCTACTCAAAGTACCAGAGTGTGCTTCATAACCTAACAGTGGACTTAGGAGAAGCAAGCAGAAATTGACAGTTCTGGAGAAGGTTAGTGGTTACAGTTCAAATAAGATGCTTGAACCTTGCTGCCACTACATTTCTCCTCGTTGACTTCTGTATCTCTTCTTCCCGGAGCTTCTGCTGTGTCTTGGAAAGTTGGGTGTTTCTTACACCTCCCTTCTACAGCAGGGTGGCTTTCACAGGTGCACCCTTCTGAAGCCATCACTCAGTTTTCAAACTGAGGCAAGTCATACAATGGAAGGCTGAGTTTCTTGAGGGATTGTTAGTAGGATATGGGAGCCCTTCCATATTCAGATCAGTGAATCAGCTTTACCTTGTGCTCTTAATTAGTAGAAATAGGTAAATACAATACAAGAACCTACCTCCTGGGAACCAATGTGTTTGCTATACCTGATGTACCGTCCACCTGAGAAATTTTAAAGGAATAAGTAAGCATGACTAAATATTGCTCTGATTTGAAAACACATGGTCTCAAAGGGAGCAAAATGTGCTTTATCATTCCCTCAGCTGTACTGAAAAATGAATTATCTGAGAAGTCCAGCCTTTGTTAAGGCTTATATTCACTATTAGGGTTAGGGGGGGAAAAAGATATGTGGTGCATTTCTTGAAATAGGAAATTAATATTTAGAGAATGTTTCAAGGATATGACTCCATGGCTGACTAGCTAGAGCTAGAAGTTTTGTACCTCACAGGTGAAACTTCTTCCCTTCCTCCTGTTTCCTACAGCCTCTGAATTAGCTCAGACACCAGGACAGAATGTTGCACTCGGTCACTCTAAGTGCTCTGAGAAGACAGTCAGAACACCTCAAAGCAGCAGTAAGTCCTGTGATGCTTTGGGGAACTGAAGCTAAGTGAATGGGGGCTATGGTTCTATTTAGGTGGTAGAGTAAATCACAGGATCACAAGATGTTAGGGGTTGAAAGAGACCCAAAGAGATCATCAAGTCCAACCCCCCCTGCCAGAACAGGACCATACAGAGGAACATATCCAGACGGGTCTTAAAAGTCTCCAGAGAAGGAGACACCACAACCTCTCTGTGGAGCCTGTTCCAGTGCTCTGTGTCCCTTACAGTAAAGAAGTTCCTCCTTGTGTTGAGATGGAACCTCCTGTGCTGCTCCTTGTTCTATCACAGGGAGCAAGTGAGAGGAGCCTGTCCCCTCCCTCCTGATATCCGGCTCTCAGATGTTTATAAACATTTATTAAATCCCCTCTCAGTCTTCTCCAGACTAAAATGCCCCAGGTCCCTCAGCCTCTCCTCATGAGGCAGTGCTCCAATTCCCTAATCATCCTTGTAGCCCTCTTCTGGACCTTCTCCAGCAGATCCCTGTTTCTCTTAAACTGGGGTCTCCAAAACTGAACACTGTTCAAGATGACATCTCGCCAGGGCACAGTAGAGGAGGAGGAGAACCTCCCTTGATCTGCTGAACACACTCTTCTTAATACACCCCAGGATCCCAATAACCTTCTTGGCCACAAGGGCACATTGCTGTCCCATGGATAACTTGTTATCCACCAGGACTCCCGGATCCCACTCCATGGGGCTGCTCTCCAGCAGATCACCTCCCAGCCTATAGCGGTGCAGCTTATTATTCCTCCTCGGATGCAGGACTCAGCACTTGTTGAACCTCGTTTGGTTCCTCTGTGCCCAGCTTCTGTCATGCTTGAATATTTTAGTCAGCTTAACATTTCAGTTTGAACTATTTCATAGGCTTGGCCTCTGGTTTACCAGAGTGTCAGATCTTCAGTTCTGCCCTGCTGGTGTAGAGAAAATGGGAACTTCTCTCTCAATCTGTTGCTGTGACACTTGATGATTCCTTTGTATTCAACAAAATGTTTGTACTTCAGAGAGTTAAGAGCAGCTTATGGGCTGATGAGCCCAGGCAGGCTTGCTTGTTAGAACTGTGTGGGTGTTCATTTATAAATCCACACTTTATTATGTGATAGTGAAGCAGCACCCATTGCTAGAAGGAGGAATAGAGATGGGAGAAGTCAGTGCAAGTCAGCACTCATGAGGGCATGTTTGTGCTCAGAAATAGTCTTTTTGCTTAGGGAGAAGACATTCGCTCGTTTTCCAGCCTCTTTCCTCATCCTGATAGCCTCCCAAAGCTGTGACCAGAATTAAAAGCTGCCTTCTGTGGTAATGACTTTGTCCTTTCCTTACCTACTTGTAAGGAAGTAGAGGCTTCCCTCAAAGAATTAATCTCCCATGGAGATGATATTCTGATGCAATATACATTTGAATGCCTGTTTTTTCTAATGGACCATCTTATGCCACTGTTGAAAATATGCAGTACTCTGAATAATGCTGTTTCTCGCCTTTCAGGACGCTCAAGTTCAAACAAAGTTCAGCAGATGGTGAGTGATGACTGCCTTACTGGAGTTTTGTTGTTGTTTTGGGTGGTTGGTTGTTTGGGGGGAGGTTGTTCATTTTTAAGCCTTGAACTGACCAATTACCATGGTTCTGCAAAGGAAGGACCTTATCCACAGAATAAATGTCTTTCCCAATCTAACCAGGCAGGAGTAACTCTAAGTGAAAACCAGAGCTCCCAGTAATCAGTAGGTAAATAGTGGGTTTGACAGCTTAATCAGCAAGGGTGGAGACTATTTCCTTGCATCACACACGTGAGGTCGTTAGACAATGCCTTAACATGCAGTTAAACTCATAGCTTTCAGTTTCTTGTCAAAGGAAGAAACAGCCTTAATTGTAAAGTGTTCTTTTATAAGAGAAAATCAAGAGCTGTGGTGCTGTTAAGTTTCTTATTTTACCATTGGTTTATAAAAATAAATTGTGATAACGAGGGGGATGTAAGTTGACAACATGCAGAGAGGTGCAGTCCAGAACTGCCAGTTGTGATTGTAAAGAGAGTGCTGTCCAGCAGCTGGCTTCCTAAAATGGTACTGTTGTACTGGAAATGTGTGCACAGCTTTTCGGGTATAAGGGTGAGGTATGCCTGTAAGAGATGTTGCTTTGGGACACCATGTTCACATTCACTTTGATAAGATGAACAAAAATGTTTCCTAAGTGGTGCAGACATGATCTGGTGTCAGAGTCGGGGGTGTGCTTTGTAGTATGTTAAGTTCCCACTGCAACCTGTTGATCTCAGGCAGCTTGACTATTTTGCTGTACTTCTTCTGGTCTTAGTACTCTGAGTGGTCTTCAGTCATTCTGGTAGTTGTTTTCATAGTGGACTTTCAAATGACTTTGAGTAGACAGTGTGACGTGATGGATAGGGACCCAAAGCATTTCCAGTTTGTCTTTGCATTGGTTTTATTCTTGAGGGCCCAAGACTGGCATCTTGATTAGAGATTTCAGAGTTTTCTACCCTTCATGTCAGAATATTAGTTGGAAGAATTAAGCATCTTTTGGAACATTTTCCTACCTGCTGAACAGCAAGGTCAGAATTCTCCATACTCTGGTCTCTGCTGTACCAGTTTCTCATGGGCTGAAATAGCTTGGAAATGTAACGTGATTCTACTCTTTGCTTAGCAGAAGACTGTTTTGAGGAGGTATATGTTTCTACTTCTAATGCATGTTTCTTCTTTGCTGTTACAGAGTAAAAAGAAAGAATTTATATCTACCACACCTTATCGACTCAGGAAGAGACTGACAGGTAAAGAACAGCCTTTGCAGTCAGCTCCCACAGTCACTGAGGCACTGAGAGTGGATCTTATTAATGCTTAGAAATATCTAAAGGTCAGGTGTCAAGAGAATGGGGCCAGACTCTTTGTAGTGGTGCCCAGTGATGGGACAAGGAGCAGTGGGCACAAGCCAGAACACAGAAGGTTTCACTTAAACATAAGGAAAAACTTCTTTACTTTGAGAGTGACAAAGCACTGGAACAGGCTGCCCAGAGAGGTTGTGGAATCTTCTTGTCTGAGGTTTTCAAAAGCTACTTGGACATGTTTCTGTGCAGCCTGATCTAGGAGAACCTGCTTTAGTGGGGAGGTTGGACTAAATGATCACCAGAGGTCCCTTCCAACCCCTTCCATCCTGGGATTCTGTGTTCAGAGGACAGCATTTATCTTGGTGAGCTCTTGTCTGTAGTAGTGGTCTGACTGAAGCAATCTGATTCTGCAATGTGGAAATACCCTTAAGAATGTCTATGTAGATCTTTTCCCTGCAATAGATTGCTACCTAATTAAGGGGTGAAAAGGTTGGAAGCACAAAGTAATTAAACTTTGGTAACCTGATCAAAAGAGACAAAACTCTCAGTAGCTATGCTGACATGTAAGTTTGGAACTGTTACCAGAATGGCCCAAGTCAGAATATTTTGATGATGGCTTCCACACCCACGGTAAAGCATTTCCAATAGCTGGTTGGCCGTATGTATATGAATGCAGAGGCAAGTTTAGTGTGCACCATTTGATGCTCTGTTTCTTCTTTTGTGTTGAGAGACCAGGACAGAGACAGAATCCATCTGTGCTCTATTAATCAGCATTGTTGACAGAGGCCCTTTACAAAACGTTTTTTGCAAAGTGTGACCCAGAAGATACTCACCTGGCATGACTGGCATTTGGGAAATCTGATGTAGGGATGCTGAGAGAAAGAGGGAATTCCATTGTCCATTTGTAATCACTTTTTATGGTATGATTATGTTTCTCAGTTGGTATCAAGGAGCAAGCTTTACTAAATAATTTGTGAGCCTAGAACTGGGAAAGACATGGCTGTGTGTGCTTGCAGTCCTCTTAAACACTGGTTGCTAAATATATTTAGGAATCGTATGCTTGGAAAACATCTAGAGAGTGTGTGTGAGAACATCTAGTGTATGTGAGAGAACAAGATGGTGCAAAATGTGTTCTGTGTAAGAAGTCGTTGCTTGCTTTTAACCTTAAATGTATGCTCTAGCTCCAGATTTCTATTTAGAAAGTGAGAGTGAATACTCTGCTTCCTGCTCAGAAGAGGAGGATGAGGAAGACCAGAAAGAAGGCAGCACTTTTTTATCTAGTCAAAAAACCCCATCAAAAACTAAGGCTGCATCTGTACCCCCTTCCAGAAACACTCTAGCCAAAAAAAATGAGGAGGACAAGATGGTGAGTGAGAAGAAAATATACTTCTGAGCCTTCAAGTGTGAAGAGATGTGTAGTGGCAGTAAGTTGTCAGTGACCACACCTAACTGTGGGGAAGAACTGGTAGACTAATTTAAAATCAAGCTGGATGGGCTTTTGCTATACTTCTGAGCAATTTTTGTTAGACAAGCATCCTGTGAGTGTGTGCACTAGTCCAGTCTGTATCTTCAGAAGCTCCAGAAGGAGAAGTTCTAAGATGTTCGTGAAGTGGGATACCCTGTACAGGATGAAGAAACTGACTCCTATGGCACCAAAAGAAACATGTGTTGTTTTCTATCTTGGAGTTCACCTTTGTTCTCTCATGTCCTTCCAGCACAAGGGATCCTCACACTCCCTTAGAATTATTACTATATTCTGCTATCTGAGAATCTCTTTTCTGTCTTCAGTAACGATCATCTGACTCATTTAGCTTTGGCAAAATGCTACTGTAGAAACCATTTTTGCAAGTATCTTCTAATTTTCTATTCATCTCACTCAGTGTTTCATATTAGCCATCCTCAGACATGTTTGTGGGTGCAAAGGGAGAGGGGTAAATTGACAGCTGAAGTATGGTTGATCTTTCTGTCTGTTTTTAGAGCAACCTGGTGGAGGAATACTTTGAAGCTCACAGTAGTTCTAAAGTGCTTACTTCAGATCGAACGCTGCAGAAGTTGCGGAAGAAAAGACTGAATCAGGTACACTTTGTAGTGAGCTACACCCCTCTCAGAGATTTTTTTATTTCTTTGAAAATTTTCCTCATCAAAATTTCCTGATGTTGCTATTGTTACTTTATTTCTGCTGATTACATTCTCAGTGGTAAAACTTGGTTTGGTAGCATTTTGTTCCCCGATGCTGCTTGGAGGATGGACAGTAACCGGTTTGAGCCTGGGACAGTAGGTACAATGCAAGGAGAAGGCTCCATCAAGTGAGCAGATAGTTAAAAGTTGCAGCTACCAGCTGTCATGGTCCATGCAGAGGACTGGTGATGGTTCATTACTGTGACCTCAAAGTGCAAAAACTCAGGTGACCATTCAACCAACAGTAAAACTTTATTGTTAGCCTATTGATGGCATGCAATAGGTGGGGAAAAGTGAGAGGAGGAAGGGGAAAAGTAAAATAAAGTGAAGAGAGGAAAGAGGAAGAGGTTTATAGCTACCACCAATGTGAGTGTCCAAAGATGTCTCTCTGATCCCGGGACCAGTCCTTCTGGTACTGATCCTTTGTTGGTCCTGGTGGGGAAAGCTCTCCAAGTCTCGTTGCTAGAGAGACATCTTTTGTAATCAATTTCACAGGTACCAATGTCCAAACTCCACCTTTCCATCCCTTGTGCCCCCCACAAATAAGGCTTCCACTCGTGCCAAAGGAGGAGTGACCAAGGTGTGGTGGGCCTAAGGAGGCATATCCAAGGCATGGTCTGTCTTGGAGGTAGGTAGCTTTAGGCCAGGAGGTGTGTTTTCATGTTACAATGACGTTGTAACAAGCAAAGTTCACTAAGGTTTGTGGTTCCCATAGCAACACCAAGGCATCAATCCATTTTGGCAGCAGTTATGATTCTTTGTTCCAAAGGAATAATCAGGGACAGTGGGGCCACCCATCATACCTGGCAGGTATGGATGGTTGATGCTAGCTACCTTCTTCCCATGGGGCCTGCACCTGCATATCTATGGAGACCACATTCCACTGTACAGGTTCAGTGACTTAATCAGTAACTTGTTATGGAGCAGGCCACTGCAAACTCATGCTAAGATGTTAGCTTTTATATTAGTCCAAGTCTTCTGGGAGTACAGAGTCTTGATTCCTGATGACAACAATAAGACAGGTAATGCTCTTTGAACTGCTCTTTATACCAGCACAGGTTAAAGTTTGCTTTTGGGGGAGAAGGGGAGGAAGGAGGAGAGTTGTAGACACCTGCTTCAAAAACATGCCAAAATAGCGTTTTTGTCAATAAAATGCTGTGGGGAATTTCAAGCTGTCTTGACCAGTTGTGTATAGAGGAAATGGAGAACCCTTTTCTTCTGAGCATTACTGAGTCAAGCCATATGCAGTACTGGGACTAAATTTTGTCACTTAGTTTGTGAAATGCACTTTGTCCTCTTCCAGTTCCTAAGATACAGTAATGGTCTAATTGTGGTGACTAAATTACTTTATTTTTTTCCATATGCCATTTTTCCATATACCAGGTTTTTTTCCATATGACAGTTCAAAGCAAGCAGTTGCACCTTACAGAGATGGGTATAAAAGGACAGATGCCAGGGAACCATGTAAAATATGTGGAGCTCTCCTGTCTATGGCTACTTCTTACACCCATCAGTGTTTTCAAGAATGGCATCTATGCAGATTGCTTGATGCTTTCTGTCTGGAATTGCTACCCAGAGAAACATTTGGATTTTTAACAAGTTCTTTCATAACAGCTCTGGAAGGAAATAGAGGTTTTCAGTAGTAAATCTACTGCTGGCCACAAAGAAATTGAAGGCTTGGCATTTCTATCTCTCAGTGCTTCGTGTTTGTCTGAGACACTGCAAGTGTCTTTTTGCTCTTTCCAGAGTAAACTGTCTTCTAATGGAAGGGAGTAGAAAGCAAAGCTGTTGAAAATGAAAAGGAAGGCAGGTGCAGATTTGATGCTATTTGTGATGCTAATGTGCTGTCATCCCAGCATATCTTCAAAGCTAAATTAATCCTTTGCTTCTCAATGCTTCTGAAATACTTTTTTCTACATTTAGCTGCCAGATGCAAATAATTTCCTTTCTGACATGTTTCTTTTTTAAGATGATGTTTGTGAGTATTCTCTAGTAGTGACAAGCACCTGAACCACTGCTAAGCATGTGAACTGGAGCCCTTGCCCCTGTGGGGAGGGTTGTGGTGTTGGTGTTTTCCTGGTGCAGTGTGTGGTGCTGTATAAGCTTGAAGTGTGTCCATTAGTTCAGTTGTGCTTTTCCCATGTGCAGCAGGAAGAAATAAAACACAGTATGATGCCGGTTCTAGTTTGGCTGCCGTCTCCCAGTATATGGTTAGTCAATTTCTGCCTTGTTTCTCCAGTAGGAAAACTGTGCTTAGAGGGGTTGTCATGGTAAAAAAAAAAAACAAAACCAAAACACCACACCTGAGTGTCCTGTCAGTGAAAACCATTCTGCTCCCTAGCTAGAGAGCCTACTAGAAGGGTATTTTTAAGGATTCCAGATACACGTTTTGTTTATTCTCAGCTTTAGATGACTGTTGTCTTCTCTTCCTCACACAGCAAACACTGCATGATCTTCTGAGAAAAACTCCCCTTGCCTATGCTGAGGAGATCAAAAAGCTAAACCAGCAACATGAAAACCTGTTTTCCAGGTGGATGCTGCAATTACAGTAGGTATCCAATGACAGTCACTGGATAAACCTAGTAATTGGGAACTGCCAGTAAACTTGCCCTCATGTCAACCACATTCTGTGGATAAGTTAAGGAGTGACTTTTGTTCTTTCAGTGGTAACTTAATTTGAAATTAGGTGACAATAATTTAGTACAATGTTTCCTGTAGACCAAATCATATCTGACTGAATCCTTGACTAGAAAGCCCAAACTGAAATGAGGTTGCATTCTGTCTGGCTAGTTAGCGTGTGCCTCTGTAAAGCAAGCGAGAGGGTATTCACAAACAGGGAACATGACGAATGAGAAAATGGGGTCATGACTGATGAGAAAAGTGTCCTTTGTGAACAGCAGCATACTTAGTAGTGAGTAGTCTACTACTGCTGTCTTCAGGATGTGGCTCTTATCAGTGGTGTAGCAATTAACTTTGCCTGTAGTACCGAATGAAATAGGCATGAAGGAACCATTGGAAAATTTCATCTGGGCTTGCATTTATTTTCATAGGAAGGAGAAAAGAGTAAGCATCCAGAAAAGCAAATGGGGAACTGAGAGCTGTGACATTTTGAAGTGCCTTAGAGAAGGCAGGTCACCAGCTTTGAGGTTAAATGTCTCCAGGAGCAGATACTTGTCAGGAGAAGGCCTTGTGGAAACTTTGCTGGGGAGTAGAGTATACAGAAATTTGTGGTCCATAGGGAGTGACAGAACATATGAAAAGGACATTACCTTTGAAATTTGGAGAGCTGCAAGAAGGAGTTCTCTGTGACTCAGTGTTCTGGGCAAATGGTTAGAGGTGTATGTGGCAGGGTAGCAGAAAAAAATCTGTAGATAAAACTGAAGTCCAGTAACGATTGCTGAAGACCTTACCTTTGCTCGTTGTTATTTGAGTGATCTCATAGTCTTCCTTCTGGTCAAGATGATGATTGTCTTGCTTCTCAAAAATGAATACAGCTATGTGATTCCCTACCATGTTCTCTTTGAACAATTAGGATAAGAAAGAGATATGATAATAGTGTAGATTTGTTTTGCAATTGCACCCATAGGTCAAAGTAGAAAACCACTGAGGCTTACTTTTTACTTTTTCTTCTTGTAATTGCTGTGATCCATGGCAAACATTTAATATAATTGCTGGTGAGGGGGAGAACGTGAATGCTAGTTACTCATTACATTAAGTTGCAGATCTAGTCTCATTCTTGAACAATACCACTTTCTTCTGTAGATATTTTGCTGTATTTATAGGCCTTCAGGCTACCAAAATGCCTCTTCCTAGGTGTGCCACATTTTAGATTTCTTGCAGCTAACCTCCTTTGTCTGCTATGAGCTAAAGGTAAGCGTGGAGTTGATGAAGTACAAAATTTGTTAAAGGTAAGATTACAGTGGATCATTTTGCTTAATGAATGCATGGACCTAAAAAGGGACTTGTTCTTTTTTAATTCAGTGTATTTGCTCACTTTTCTGCAGCTTGGGTTTCAATATTGTGCTTTATGGACTGGGCTCAAAGCGTGATCTGTTAGAGAAGTTTCGTACCTCTGTGCTCGAGGATTATGTTCACCTTGTGGTTAATGGATACTTCCCCAGCATCACTATAAGATCTGTAAGTGTGGGAAAAGCTTATGGGTTTATCTAATCACTCTGTGTTACAGATACCTCTAAAGTCGTTCAGTGTAAAATGTTAAAGACTGCTGCATCCTGGAGCAGCAGACTCTTGAATGAAGAGCAGTTTCTACATCCATTTAAGAGTTTAAAGAAACTAGCACATGCATTTTCCAGGGAATTGCAGTAGTTCCTATCATGAAGAAATACTCTTGAGTTTGTAGCCTTATTTCACATCAGTGATTTGAAAGAGGGTTATTGAGTTATCTTGACTGATTTTGGAGTTTGATGGTAAAACTCCATTGTGACAGTGAAAGGCTTAGTTTCATATTTTTTGTGCAGTGACAGAGCCCTTCAGAAGGAACTGCTGTTTTCTTTTTCAGGTTCTCAACTCCATCACAGAGGAGGTACTGGGCCACATAGGAACCTTCCGCAGCCCATCTGACCAACTTGAATTCATCATCAAAAGGTTTAAAGAAGGTAAAGTGACTAACTTTACACATAAAAATATTAGAGTTCACTTTCTGTTAGGAGAGCCTGGACAGTTTCTTACTCATAGTTTTCATATCTGCAGTTACAGTTTCTTAGTTCTTGTAGGTGGTATACTTTGTTTGCTTGTGGTTTATGCCACATATAGGAAAACATACACACACCAGGAGTATATCTGAACATGATCTCAACCTGTTACCTTGGTCTGTGTTCCTGAATTTTCTAGAAAAGCAAGAAAAGGCATGTTCTCCTATGAAGAGCAGCTGAGAAAATTGGGGTTCAGTCTGGAGAAGAGTTGAGTCTGAGATAACCTTATTGTGGCCTGTCAGTACTTAAAGGGGGTCTATAAGAAAGATGGGGCAGTCTTATTAGTAGGGCCTGTTGCAACAGAACATGGGGTAATTGTTTTAAACTAAAAGAGGGGAGATTCAGACTAGGTAGAAGGAAGTACTTTTTTATAATGAGAGTGGTGAAATACTGGCACAGGTTGCCCAGAGAGGTGGTAGATGCCCTATCCTTGTTAAAATTCAAGATCAGGTTGGATGGGGCTCTGAGCAAACTGATGCAGTTAAAGATGCCTCTGTTCATTGCAGGGATTTTGGACTAGATGACTTTTAAAAGTCCTTTCTAATCCAAATCCTTCTATGATTCTATAAGGAGGAAGACATGAGTGTTTGAACACAGAGACTTCCCAACCCGTTAGCAAACTCACCTGTTCACCTGTCATGCATTCAGCACCATGTCTTTTGTGCTCTATTTACTGTGTTTCTGTGGCCACATGTTTCCTGGTGCAAGTCCAAAAGGTGGTTTTCTGTGGCTACTTAAGGACCTGGTATAAACTTCACTGAAATCAACAGAACAGGGAACTCACAGTTTGGAATGCTAGTTGCTGACAGATATCAAGGCCTTTGAGCTTCTCTGTAAAATCAAGGCCTGATGGTCTTTCCACAAATTTCAGTATAGGCTGAATTAAGGCTTAAATGTGTATGGTTTAGCAGAGTGGTTATTTAAATTTAATAGATGCAACTACTGATATTAAGGTGAAATAAAGAACATCAGTCTCAAGCAGGCAGGTTAGAATCAGATTCAAAAGCAAAACCAAACAGATGTTGTCACACAGAATGCTTACTGAATTCTTTTTCAGTGTTATTTTTACTGCTTGTGTATATGTACAGAAGTTGTCATGGAATCTTAGTTGTGTGTGACATTGGTGTTGTAAGTGCTTACACTCTCTTTCATTAAGTTGTGAGTATTTCTGCTGGGATTAAGTGAGAAAGATCAATGAACAGTGGTATGCACTTGAATCGACATGTATCAGTCCTTTGTAGTATACTATAACTAATCTGACTGAGAGTCTGAGGAAATTCTGGTTTCCGTTGGCAGCCAAATCTGTATTCATTTGCACAAAAACTTGTTACTGCTCCTGAATTGTTTCTGGTCTCATTACCTATCTCTTACCAGGGAAAAGTACAGAAGTAACAAGCTAGCTGGAAATTTTAACAGCCTCCTTCCCGGGTGTGTTCAAGGCCAGCTTGCATGAGGCCTTGAGCAGCTGAGTCTAGTGGAAAGGCATCCCTGCCTGTGGCAGGGAGGTTGGAATAGGTGACCTCTAAGGTCCCTTCCAACCTAAACCATTCTGTGATCAACAAAGCTGAGTCTTTAACTTCCTCTGAGGACTCAGTGAGAAAGATTCGGATGCTTTGGATCCAGCCCGGAATAGAAAGTGCATTTTTGTTGTGTGAGGAGAAGCTTAAGGACCCTAGTCATGTCACTCAAAAGCAGCTGAACAAACTGTGCTTGCACTTCCATCCTAAAACACGTTTGAATGAGCTTGCATCTCAGGACTAAAAGGGCAATTCCTAGTAAAGCCATAAGCAAGTGGAAAGTGGATTGTAAGAGAGAAGCTTAAACTGCCTAAAGAACTGTAGCTGTGATGAGAACTGATAGAGTAAATTGAGAAAAAGCCATTTGGGTGCTCAGAAACACCAAGTATGGGACAGAGATCAAAGTAAGCCTTACAAGAAAATTATTTCATATTGAAGTGATGAATATGGAGTCTGATGGAATAGACTTGTCCTAGGCTCCACTGAGAATGGGAAACCACTTCAGTGCAGTTTCTCTGACTGGTTCTCTGTTTTTTTGGCTTTGGGTGGTTTTTTTTTTTTAATCTTTTTATCTTGCAGATTCATCTTTGGAACTCTATATCCTCATCCATAACCTGGATGGCCAGATGTTGAGAGGAGAAAAAAGTCAACAGATCCTTGCACAGTTATCCTCTCTCCCTAACATTTACTTCATCGCCTCTGTTGACCACATCAATGCTCCCCTAAGTGAGTCCCCTTGGGCCTGATGTAGAAGAACCTTAATTGAATGAGAAAAACCTTAATTACCAAGTTGGAGAGATATGCATTTGATGGGTGGACTGTTCAGTGGATAAGGAATTGGGTAGTTGGTCACATCTGGAGGGTGGTGCTCAACAGCTTGAAGTTTGGATAGAGAGCAGTGACAAGTGGTGTCCCTCAGGGGTCTGTAGTGAGACCTGTGCTATTTAATATTTTTATCAATGATATAGACAGTGGGATCAGGTGCACCATCAGCAGGTTTGCAGATGACACCAAGCTGAATGGTGTTGTCAACAGGCCAGAGGATCGAGGTGTCATCCAGAGTGACCTGGACAAGCTGGAAAGGTGGGCCCTGGTGAACCTCATGAGGTTCAACAAGAGCAAGTGCAGGGTTCTGCACCTGGGCCAGAACAATCCTCACTATGAATACAGACTAGGGGATGAGGTGACAGAAAGCAGCCCTGAGGAAAAGGACTTGGAGGTGGTGATGGACAAGAAGCTGGGCAGGAGCAGACAGTGTGTGCTTGCAGCCCAGAAAGCCAATCACATCCTGGGCTGCATCAAAAGATGCATTGCCAGCAGATCCAGAGGGGTGATTCTGCCACTGTGCTCTGGTGAGATCTCACCTGGAGTACTGCATCCAGGTCTGGAGTCCTCAGTATAGGAAGCACATGGAACTGATGCAGCAGGTCCAGAGGAGAGCCACAAAAATGATCAGGGGATTGGAGCACCTCCGCTATGGGGACAGGCTGAGGGAGCTGGGATTGTTAGCCTGGAGAAGAGGCATTTATGGGGACACCTATTAGTGGCCCTCCAGAACCTGAAGGGGGCTTACAAGAAAGATGGGGAGAGACTGTTTGCAAAGGTCTGTAGTGATAGGGTGAGGGGCAATGGCTTCAGACTAGAGAAGAGCAGATTTAGGTGGTTGGGACCCCATCCCTGGAGATATTCAAAGTAAGGCTCAACTGGGCTCTGGGTAACCTGAGGATGCTCTTTCTTGCTTCAGAGGGAGTTGGACTAAATGATCTTTGGAGGTCCCTTCCAACCCAGAACATTGTATGAGTCTGCATTCTACTTTGGGGTTGCAGAGCGTGTTTCATAAGCTCATGTGTTAACTGCTGATGTGCAGAACAGATCTGGTTATGTGTGTATGGTGGTAGCAGCTAGGAGTCCCAGCTTGGACTGTGGCTGTGTTGCACCAAAATTGTATAAATCTACTGAGAGCTGCCAGTCACTGATCAAATATACAAACAGACTCCAAGCTCCTGGCACCCTTTGATTTAGGGACTTAACTGTTATGGAGGGGTAATTAATTCGTGCAGGATTATATTTTTCCAAAAATAATATTGTTTATTAATTTTGATCAAATATATAAATAGAATCCAAGCTCCTGGCACACTTTGATTTAGGGAATTAACAAAATGGAGATTGGGTGTTACGTCTAAACAATTTTATCAGTCACAGATTCTTTGCATACTGCTGACTTTGGAAGGATTTACATGTATCTATGAAACTGGTGTGAAAAAGGGATGCATGCAGATGTTTTGTTGCAGATAATTTGTTCTGCTTGAACTGCAAGTATCTGGGTATATGCACTGTGAATTTCACTAGTGTACACTGTTTCTTCAGACCTGCAGTACAACTAAGTATGCTTCAGTACTGCTTATTGAACACCTTAGAAGAGCTAAAGGTCCCAATTCTGTCTGCTCTTTCTTTTCTCTTTGTCTAGTGTGGGATCAGGCAAAACTAAGCCTCTACAACTGGCTTTGGTATGAAACAACCACATTTAGTCCTTATGTAGAAGAAACATCTTATGAGAACTCATTTTTAGTACAACAATCTGGATCTCTGGCTTTGAGCTCTCTAACGCATGTCCTGCGCAGTCTCACTCTCAATGCCAGGTAAGAGATTTATACTTCATAATAGCACTTGCTGAAGATCCAGTCCTTACTGGTCTACACATAGCAAGAGGCAGTCTCTCTTTTCTGACGACAGTGTTCAAAGTGAAGATAGTAGGATCTGGGTTCCAACTGATGGGTTTCTTCATATGAAGCAAGCCTTCTTCAGTGAGAGTTTACAATTTGCACATACAGTTTTGGTCATGACAGAAAAATCAGTTCATATATTCTAATGATGAGTGTTTGGGGTGGTTTTAGTTGTGGTTTGGTTTGTGAGGGTTTTGTTTGGTTCTGGTTTTTTCTTGTGATGTTTCTCTCTCCTCCTTTCCCCATTAGGGGTATATTCAGACTGCTTGCTCAGTACCAGCTGGAGAACAAGGACAACCCATCTTACCCAGGTACACAGCCACAGTTTCTCATCTGTTTAGGGTGTTGCCATTGCCAGCTCAGTCGTAAAAGCACTGGATTTTGGTGTACAGGTTACATCACCAGTAACAGAAGCACTGTAACTGTGGGCTCAGTGAGACTCATTGCTGCTGTGTCTGACTGACAGGGAATCTGAATATTGTCTGGTATTGAAGGACCTTGTGGTGGTTTGGGAGTTACCCCCCACCCCACACTTATGAAACCACCCAGACTAGGCTCAGCCAGCTACAAGTTAAGGAATGAAGCTGTATTTACAGCTTGGCATGATTTACAAGCATATATATTTACAAATATTTACAGTTATATACAAGTTAAAAGTAATACAGAAACACAACACCCCTCGCAGAAAATCAGAGTCCCCAGGAGGCTCCCAACCCAAACCTCCTCCACTCTCCCTCTTTCCCTCCCTTCAGACATAACCAGATCAATCTTTGCATACCTCACTAGATAAATCTGGAGCGATATGAAGTGAGATGTCAAAAAGATGACAATAAGGTTATAGGAAAAAGGTTTAGGTCAGACACTAAAGAGTTAAGGCAAAGGCAACCACACAGACTCAGACCGCCAGAGAGAAGGAATAGAAGTGAGAGCTGAGAAGTGTCTTATCTATATTTTGACTAGTTGTGTTTCTCAGCAGAAGAATGAGGGATATAGGTTACTGGTTTGTTTTTTTCCTTTCTTCTCACAGCTAAGGATTTAATTTATCTCAGTAAAAAGCCTCAACCCAGCACAGATCTCTTACTGTTGCTTGCTTTGATGTTTAGGCATGACTGAGAAGAATATGGATTTGCATAACTAGCCGGAGAAGGACAGGAGATTCTGTTCCCTTGCTGCTCCTAAGTGACTTCTGATGTGTCCCTGCATTCTGGGATGCATGTGGAATATATTGTCACTGTTTCTAACAGGTGCTGCATGCTAACAGTAAAGAAAGCCATAGATCAGTTGGAAATTAAGAGAGATTAATCATGTAGGGGAGTGCATTTAAAATGCTATCAAAATAACGTTAGACAAATAGGGTGACTGGAATGTTAATTTAGGTGATTTTCTGTCTTGGCTGTATACTTTAAAAAAGTGATGTTACTGTAGTCACTGCGGTCTGAATCAAAGCAAGATTTTTAGGTGTTGTTACACCTGGAAAAATCTGACAATTTGTTATTCTTGTTTTTTTTTTCTAACTTCAGGGCTGTCTTTCCAAGACTTCTACCAGCAGTGTCGAGAGGCTTTCCTTGTGAACAGTGACCTGACACTCAGGGCACAGCTGACAGAATTCAGGGACCACAAGCTTATCCGGACCAAGCGAGTGAGTTGGGGGAAGAAAATAATTCTGGGTATTGATGCAGCTCTCTCCATATGTCCCATTCATCAGGATTCTTTACAAGAACAGGGGTCTGTAAAAATGCAGGGTGCTTTGCTTACTTAGTAACATACAGGTCTCTTCTTGAGGACCTTGAGAAGTAGTGAGCTCTGGAGTCTGCCAGTCTGTTTCCAGTAGTTACTTGTATTTGCATGGGGGAAGAATACAAGCTACTCCTAACAATGAGGCAGTATTAGATATGGATGTGTGGTCTGGTTGACATGCTGGAGGGAAAGGAAGCCATCCAGAGGGTTTTGGACAGACTGGAGAGGTGGGCCCATGAAGTTCAACAAGGCCAGGTGCAAAGTCCTACACCTGGGTTGGTGCAATCCGAAGCGCAAATACAGGATAGGTAAGGAATGACTTCAGAGCAGTCTTGAGGAGAAGAACTTGAGGGTGTTGGTTGATGAAAAATTCAACATGAGCTGGCAGTGTGCACTTGCAGCCCAGCAAGCAAACTATGTCCTGGGTTGCATCAAAAGAAGTGTGACCAGCATGATGAGGCAGGTGATTCTCCCTCTCTACTCTGCTCACTTGGAGTAGTGCACCCATTTCTGGTGCCCCCGACACAAGAAGGACATCAAACTACTAGAGTGGGTCCAGAGGAGGGCCACGAAGATGATCAGAGGGCTGAAGCAATTCCTCTCTCGGACAGGCTGAGAGAGTTGGGGTTGTTCAGCCTGGAGAAGAGAAGACTCCAAGGAGACCAGAATCTGAAGGGGGCCTACAAGAAGGCTGGGGAGAGACTTTTTACAAGGGCTTCTTGTGATAGGATGAGAGAAACTGTATTTAAGGTGGAGGAGGGTAGATTCAGACTGGGTATTAGAAATTCTTCACAGTAAGGGTGGTGAGACAGTGGAACAGGTTGCCCAAGGAGGTTCTGGATGCTCCCTCCTTGGAGGTGTTCAAGGCCAGGTTGGAAGAGGCCTTGGACAACCTGGTCTAGTGGAAGGTGTCCCTGTCTATGGGGGTTCAAACTAGATCATCTTTAAGGTTCCTTCCAGCCCAACCCATTGTGTGAAATACAGTGTTGAGTAGCTGTATAGTGTCAGACTAGCATAGCCCACCAGAAGATTTCTCATCTATGGACTCTGGTTTTGTTTGTGCATTACTAGTGTTGCTCTAGTGAAACGTGTTCCTGGTTGGTATCAGCATTGTCCTTATGACCACTGGCCAGCTTCTACCCAGACTCCAAGTAGACAGCAGCCGATCAGTGCTGTCTGGTGGCTTGCACTGCCCTCCGCGTTGGTGTTAACAGAACGTGTGTACCTGTCTGTTCACAGGGCACTGATGGTGTGGAATACTTACTAATCCCTGTAGATGACAGTACCCTGACCGACTTCCTAGAAAAAGAAGATGAAACTGTATAACATTTCTCTGTTCTGACAGCATCTACAGCAATTGCTCTCAAGGACTGCTGGGAAGGGCCTGTATTTGGATGTGTCTCTCCAAGGCTGATGAGCTACTTATTGAAATACAGTATTTGTAGTGAACGATGCTCCTTGTTCAGCTACTTAAGGTAGTTTGGAATGATGACTTCTGTGAGCGAGGCATCTCTTGCTCTGTTGATTTGTCTACTTTGTCCCTTAGCTCAGATGAAGCCTTCCTCCTATCAGTGCAGGCAGCCTTACAGCCAGAAAAATGATCTTGGTAAGACTGTGCCTTTGCTCGCTGCCACACCAGGCGGGAGAGTTTGGCTGGTGCAGTTTACTTGGGAAATGCAAATCACTAGACAGTCACAGATTTAGTTTGTACTGGGGGTGCAAATTTTATCTCAACTGAGTGCTTTGCATTACTCCTTTACCAGTAGAGCAAGATTAGCTTCCAGCATGTGAAGAAGTCAAGATTTGTAATGCCTTGACTGCATAAGAAGAATATTGGTGGGTTTGGGATGCTGTGGTAATTTCTGGCAACAGAACTGAAGGACTTGTCCCAAACACAAATCCTTTCCTAAAAAGAATTGTGATGGACTCAAGCCATTGCCTGTTGGTGAGGGTGAGAGAATCAATTTTTTTTTCATCTACTTTTCAAGTTGCAATCCAGGAATGTGAAGAGGCTGTAAAGTGTTTTATTTTTTAAAAGCTTGATTGTATATATGTATTTTTTACATCAGGAGCGTCCACCAATCCTGGAGGCCTTAAATACCATTTATAAGCTCTCCTTTTTTTTTAAGTCCTTAGAGGTTGGGAGACTGCTCAAGTTTAATAGCTTTTCTTCACTTTTGTTCTCAGGTATATGGGAGTAAACCCTATAGTTCCAACAAGAGCAGTCTACCAACCAGATTTCAGGGACTCTGTTTGGTAGCTATGGTACAGTTCCATGTTCAAATTGATCAAATAAAGTACTATATTAATTTTCATTAGCTTGTCTTCTGTAAAGTCTTTTTATGTTGCAGGAAAATGGAGATCTTTCTGACAGTTGTGTGAAAGCCTCATTTTCATTATTATGTCACATATCTGCAGATAGTTACTCAGTGTGCAGAAGATTTGTTTGCATGCCTTTTAATGCCAGTGTATAACTTGAAGAGAACCATAACATCACATGGAATATTGTCACCTGATTACTGATAGGAGCAACAGAGGTTTCCAGCCTGACTTTTGTTCGTGTTGAAAACACAGGGTCCCTGGTTTTCCCACTGACAATTTGGTTCTTCAGCTATAGGATCTAATTAGCTTTGCTGGACAGGCTGATGAGGAAAAGTGGTTCCTCCAGAACATTTTCCAATCAACAGTCTCTTTTGGTGGCACTTCCAGCAATCTGCATTGTGTAGTCTGCATTTCAAAACTTTGCAAGATGCATCAGATCTTGCCTATCACTACTTAGACTACTGTCATTAACTATTATTAGGAGATTTATTAGCTAAAATATCAGTGACTTACACTGACATGATTCATCATAACTGCAGCAGGGTAGAGTTGCTGTGTAAACTTAAAACTAGAGCTAAGTTAGGTCTTTATATTTTACCTAAACCAATCATTGAGTATCATGGTTATCAAATATCTAGTAAGGGTAAATTCATTTGGGTGCAGAGCAGTAATTGAGGAAGTCAGCCTTCTGTAGCCCAAACCAAGCATTTATTTATCTGACAAAAGACAAAATACATCACAACTTCGAGGCAATACAGAATACCATCATTTTGTTCTAAATCAGTTTGGAGCATCTTTATTAAGCTTGCAGTTGACACTGTAAAACTCTTGACTGAATTCTCTCCTGTTTGGTCTGTTTGGTCTTTTTTCTTTTATGCCACTTGGAGGGGATCTCTGTCTTTCTCAGACACTAGTATGCTGACTTTGTTCAGTAAGTGGGTAGCTAGCATGTCACGCAGATCTGACAAGAAGCCTCGCTCAGTGTTACTGTGCTCACACAGAATAACACTTATCCCATTGGCAACCGCATCCAGAACGTCATGGTGGGACATCTCTCCTGCCATTTTAAGAAAGAAATGCCATGTAGGTCACTAGGAGTACAGTTTAGGTAACTACCTCTGCAATGTAAGCAGAATCTTAAGAAGCTGGGGAAATGTAACAGGACACAGACCCTGAGGGGAAGTACAACACCATCTGCTCAGTGTAAGAATATAGAACACTACTTGAAAGGCATACATCCCCCAGTTACAGCTGTGACAAGCCCTCTTTGAATGGTGGTAGATTCTGCCACTTTGACCAGGAAATAAGAGTGCAGAGAGTGGTTTGGAAGTGGACTGTCTGGATGTCACACAGGCTGCTGGAATGGAGGAGAACAATTGGGAAACCTTGCAAAGTTGTTTGAAGATCAGTTCTGCAGGGCTGCTGTATGTAAGGGTGAGGTGGGACATGCCTTGCCATAGAATTTGCTCAAATAAAGTACTACAGAATGTAAGGCAGCTTGCACACTTTAAAGCAAGCTGTAAGGAAGTAGGTGTCCCACTGTCAGAGGATTATGGACTAAGTGTCCCTTTGGTCATGTGCACTATATGGTTCCTTTGGAAGATTCTGCAAGCTATGTTATATTCCATTTTCCATTAGGAAATTCTGTATAGAGTGGAGGAAATACCCACTTCAGTTTGTCATAGACTGCCATCAGCATTGATTTTGTGTTGAAATAATGCATATACAAGCAATGTTTTAATTCATGTAACCTTGTTATTCCTCCCCTATACTCAGGACTGGTCAGGCCACACCTTGAGTACTGTGTCCAGTTCTGGACCCCTCAATTCAAGAGACATGTTGAGGTACTGGAACATGTCCAGAGAAGGGCAACGAAGCTGGTGAGAGGCCTGGAACACATGTCCCATGAGGAGATGCTGAGGGAGCTGGGGTTGTTTAGCTTGGAGAAGAGGCTCAGGGGTGACCTCATTGCTGTCTACATCTATTTGAAGAGAGGTTGCAGACAGGTGAGGATCGGTCTCTTCTCCCAGGCAACCAGCAAAAGAAAAAGAGGACACAGTCTCAAGTTTTGCCAGGTGAAGTATAGGCTGGATGTTAGGAGGAAGTTCTTCAGAGAGTAATTTGCCACTAGAATGGGCTGCCCAGGGAAGTGGTGGAGTCACCATCCCTGGAGGTGTTCAAGAAAAGCCTGGATGAGGCACTTAGTGCCATGGTCTAGTTGACTGGATAAGGCTGGGTGATAGGTTGGACTGGATGATGTTGGAGGTCTCTTCCAACCTGAATGATTCTATGATTCACTACACTGCACAGCCATTTGTCTGTTGCATGTGATCTCTACTGTCATTACAGTAATTAACTGAAGGTTTCCCAGTTGTAGCAGGTCATGCTTTCTGGCCAAATCTCTTACCAGCCAGTCAATTTCCTTTTGTATCTTTTTTTTTTTCATTCTAGTGACTTTTTATAAATGTATATAGCAACATAACCTGTTACCTGTGAGATAGAGGTCAGCTTCTGTTCCCTTCAGGATACTGCTCCCAGAACCAGCACACAGAGCAACTTTCTTTACTGGTGATTCTGCAGGATACAAGGTACTGCAGTTAAACTCTTCCCTCTGTCCAGCCCTCGTGTTTGTACTGCTATTAATTTTCACAACTACCACCCTGATTTTAGGATCAATGTATATTTGTTGGAGGAAAAGACATCTGTCAGACTGAAAGAGTCATGGACCTCTAACATCTCTGATAACACAGCAAATTCTCTGTATACTACACAGATGTGGAGATTTTTTTTTTTCAAGAGGCAGGAAAGTTTGCAGAAAACTACAGCACAGAGGTTGGCTGCTTGCTAGTTCTGTCCTAGTGAGGTGTTAGTTAGGTTTCTGAACCCTTTAATAGGCTGTTTTTCTTTCCAGGACACTCAGGTGTTCACTAGTTTCTCAACCAATGACACCACTAAGGCAACATTTTGCCTCTAAGATATACTGGTTCCTAACTTTCAGATCTCAGAAGGCATGCTGAAAGCTGCTCCATGCCATTAAAGATCTGCCATTGGCTATGGCTGCTGATTCCAAGCTAATGCATATGATAGTGACAGGGAATTTCATACATTACATTTCCTAGGGAGAGGAGACACACGACGCAGTTTTCAAACCCAATTAAGGTTCTACAGTAGTTACCACATAATTCCTATTGATCTGGTGGAGTCACACCACTGTAATCCCACAGCATGATGACAACCTTAAAAACAGTTTAAGGTTTTCTGTTGTGCAACTTACAGTACAAGAGGCTTCTAATAAGACTGCTCCCTACTAAGTTTTGAAGAGTTTTCAACAAATTTGCTTTCATAATTATGACAGCTGTAAGATGCAGGATGACAGATTATGATACGTATGAGGGTGTTTACTACACATTTTGCTACTGAGCCACTGTTTGAGCTAGGACAGTTCACCTTCTTTGCTGTTACTTCTCTTAATCAAAATGTGGTTACATGTTCATATGGACATCATAAAGCACCTTACTATTTTATGGTGCTGTGAAATTTAACATTCAGTCTCCAAAGGGAATGTCATAATCCAATGGTGCAATCTTACTTGAAGGCTTGCTTACCTAGTGTCTTGCCCACTCCCATGGCTAAGCGGACATAGGGTAATTTTAGGTGGTTCTTGACACGCTCAATTATGTCTGACAAAGAGACTGGCTCACTCAGCGTGCACAGACGTCCCATTCCAGTATGGGGAAGGAGAGGCTGAAAGAAATTGAAATGACTGTGAGAAAGCTGACTGTAGAAGTCTGCATTGCTTTCCATGCTGTACAAAGATAGGCAGGCTGGGAATCCAGGAATGCCTCTGAAGTTCACAGAAACTATCTATGTATGCCCTTGAATGTGACATGCTAGCTACACCAGCTGTTGGAACTGATTTAAGAATTGGTCCAGGCCACACAGTTATTTTCATGGGCTTGGAAAATGTGTGTGCCTTCAAATCCCCACAGGCCAGTACTTCAGAGCACTCATGGGGTAGGAAACCTGTGATGCTACTGACTACTGGATTTCAGTGTCTGGGGCACTCAGCTCACACAAGTAACACATTCACTGGAACTAATACGTGATTTGATTACCTTCTGTAATAAGAGAATCTCGGTCTTGTGGTAAAGAAGGTTGTCCTGGGATAATAAGGCCACCACCTCCAGCAGTGCTTTCTGAGAACAGTTCAAACTGACTCGTGTTTGCTCCTCACCTTCAACCCTGAGGAAAGATATGCTTGGTCCTTGCTACAGAACTAGATAAAATTTCTGAATCATATTAATGTAAAATGAAGCCATGCTATCCCAGTGGCTGTTCTACCACAGAAAAAGAGAAAAAAAAAAGGCACTGTAATAAACCTGGCCTAGTAAACTCTTTGGGAAGAAACAGATACGGGAATTTAACTTGACTGTCCTCATCAAGCTTCCTGTTAATACTGTCCTTTACCACCTTTAATATATGTGATGCTATATTGAGTTGCATTCAGTATAACATCGTATTCAGTGTTGCATCAGTGTAACAGTTACCATTCAGTGTAACATCGATTGATCAGGAAGGGGATGATTATTCCTTATGTTTCTAGAGCCACTGCTGGAAAACACAGCAGCAATGCATAGAGGAACAAAGTGATTACAAAAGTAAAAAACTATTTTGGCAACTCATCTTCAAACAACAGAAAGAATACAACAGTAGAGTGAGGTAGATACCTAGCAGGAAGAGTAGCAAGACAGGAGATCTCTTGGATGGTTTTGATTTTGGACAGCACTGTGTCCAGATGCTCAGTGTTGTTTGCATAGAATTCTACCCGGTGAGTGCCCTCAGTTGGATGGCTGGGTGCAGCTGATGGATGCAATGGGATGGAAGTACAGGCCCCTAAGAAAACAGTACTGTTTTACAAAGCTGAGTAAATACTCTTAATATTGGTTTAGTGCATATCCTAAAGAGAAGCAACAAGATGCAAATTTTGCAGGTGAATCTATTTTCTCTGACAGGAACTGAGGACTTCTTGATGTGTTGCTGCCATTATGCAGAGTCTATTTTAAGTGCAAAGAAGCTGGTGGATAGATATGATTTGTCATTCTCAGTGCTATCCATATTATCCTAAGAACTGTACAAAATCAAAACTGTTTCTGGTTTGTACATCAGGCTGGAAAAGACAGCTGTTGTCATTTATGATCTGCAACACAAGACAGAAATCTAAAATGAATTTCAGATACCTTCAGTCCTTTGCAAACAGCGAGATCTTGCATTCTATAAATTCACGGTGGTGATTTAAAGTTAGTGGTCTAAATTCTGCAACCAAGATAGAAAATAAATACGCTGCACCGTCAGATCCAGTAGTTCAGTCAAGCATGTGAAAAAAGTCCTCTACTATTCATACATACCTGGTATTCCTCACCAAGGTAAGTTCCCTAAAATACGTTTAGGGGGCTCAGAAATACTAAAAGGATGAAGTAAAAACTGACCTGTGTAAGCTGAAGAAAGGAAAATGAGGGGAGGTCTCCACTTAAAATAACACATACTGATACATAACTTTAACCTGTTTGTTTGTTTCTAACACAATCTCACCAAGTCCCTTTGTGAGCCAGTTATTGACTCCATGAGGTACGGCATCGTATGCAGTATGTGGAGAGTAAATCCCGACTCTGTTCTCCAAGGCTCGGACCACCAGCCGCTCTTTCCAGGTCTTCCACGTTACTCGCTTGAGCGGTGTGAATATAGGAGGGTGGTAAGAAAGAATTAGGTCTGCCTTCTTCTGCACTGCTTCCTCCATCACCTCCTCAGTGAGGTCGTTAGTGAGGAAAAGGGTGTTCACAGTGTGGGGAGGACTTGGTTCCACCAGCAGCCCCACGTTGTCCCAGCTTTCAGCCAGCGAGAGGGATGCGAAGTCATTCAGGGCAGAAACGAGCTCCCGGAGCTGCATGAGGGAGCGCGAGGGCAGGCGGCCCGCAGCACGGACGCAGGCACAGCGGCGGAGCAGCTGCGCGCCAGGCGCCAGCATGCGGCTGTCAGCGGAGGCAGGAAAACAGCGCCAGTGAGCCTAGGCCGGGAAAGAGCACAGCTGAGAGCGTCCAGGCTGCAAACGCACCCTCCTTGCCTCCAGAGCTCTCCTGGTTAAACACCGTAAGCAATCCTGCACAACGGTGCCAGAAAGGCACGGAACTTCAACTCCATCTGCTTTCGCAACCGGACACCTCTCGGTGTTCACTCTCCAAAAAGGGAGGTGGCGGAGTACCCGGGAGCGAGACAAGCAGCCCTGGAGCCCGACAACGCCTCCGCTCACGCCGCCCGTAGGGCCTCGTACTCACCTCACGCCAGAGACGAGCTCCCGCTGCAGCCCTGACGCACGACCCCCCCACTTCCGCCGCGCTAGCGCCCTCCGCGCCGATCCGCGCCTTGCCGGAGGAGGGCTGAGGCCAGGGCTGCCCAGCCCCTTCCTTCCTGCCTGCCTGTTGGGGGCCGGGCTGCTGCGTCCCGGCGGCAGGCGTCTGCGAGGCCTGCGTGAGGTCAGGCCGGGGTGAAGGCACCGGGTCGGCTGGCAGCCGCGGGACGGTGGAGGAGCCGGGCCGCGCCCTGTCCCGCAGCCGCCTGTGTGGGTTTCGCGTGGAAGTACCTCAGGTCGGACGGAAAGGAGCGGCGGCGCCAGACTGTCGCGGCTCAGGTAGAAGCTGCATGAACTGCAGCGAGCGCGGTCGGCCCCTAAGCTGGCCGTGCGCGGTGCCGGTGGCTCGTCCCGGTGCCCCGCCATCCGAGCAGCCCCTAGTGAAGGGGACTGCGCGGGGCCGGGCTGGAGCGGGCTCCCTGGCTTCTGTCACAGGCCTTGCCAAGCCTAGGGCCCAACCAGGGAGGGCAGTTTATAGAAAAGTTAGTGTGTAAAGCTGTTGCCGGTTTATTGTCCTTAGTCTGAATGTTTTATTTGAAAATACTACTAAAACAAGAACCTGATCCTTTGCTTGGGGGCAGGTCGCTGCCTGTTGCACCCACAGCTGTCAGAAGGTGGCCCCAAATCGCACTTGTGTTTCGGTACTCGCACATGGCTTTTATTTGTTACCATTTATAAAACTGATCTTTGGAAAAGATGTGATTTCCAGTATAAACTTCTGTCTTAGGAAAGGGTGGGGTTTTCCCCTCGCTGTGTTTCTTTAAGCTATTTTGTTCTTTCTGATTCGCTATGTGCTGCATAGTTGTGTAGAACAAAAGTAACGACTTTATCCAGAGTCACTTGAGCGACACTGTAAAAACATATAAACACGCGAATATTTTAGTTATCAAAAAGAATTGCGGATTGGTGGGAAAAAAAACAACAAATTTCACGTGTTTTCTTTGCAGGAAGCTGCTGTATACAAACCAAAAGCTTTTTGATAAGGAGACATGGTGAGAACAATAATACGTTTTCATTCTTTCTGAAATGATCATCCCTTGGAAAAGGGAATACACTTTGAGATGCTGCAGCGCTTCTCAAAGGATCACGCTTTGGATTTGGATGTAATGAGAAATTAAGGTTTTCATTTCAGCCTTTTAACAAAATATTGCGAAGAAGAACATAGTTTAATATAGTTAAAATTTCAGTTATAAGAGTCTAAATTTAAATCCGACTTTGACTAACGTTTGGTGATCTAATTTGGTTTCTTTTACCACAGAAGCATTATTCAAGTTGAAAGCCCATAGTCCTATGCTGCTTGAGTGTATGTAACCTTCTACATTTGGCAAGCTTTTGAAAGTTCAGCAAATCAGAAGACAGAGATATGACTGTCCAAGGGACAGGCCCAGCCAGCATGGGTTTAGGAAGGGCAGGTCCTGCCTCACCAACCTGATCTCCTTTTATGATCAGGTTACCCGCCTGGTGAATATGGGGAAGGCTGTGGATGTAGTCTACTTGGACTTCAGCAAAGCCTTTGACACTGTCTGCCACAAGAAGCTCCTAGCCAAGCTGGCAGCTCATGGTTTGGACAGATTCACTCTGTGCTGGATCAAGAACTGGCTGGATGGCAGAGCTCAGAGAGTGGTGGTGAATGGTGCCACATCCAGTTGGCAGCCAGTCACTAGTGGTGTTCCCCAAGGATCAGTGCTGGGCCCAGTCCTGTTCAATATCTTTATTGATGATCTGGACGAGGGCATTGAGTCCAGCATCAGTAAGTTTGCAGATGACACCAAGCTAGGAGCAGGTGTTGATCTGTTGGAAGGTAGGAGAGCCCTGCAGAGGGACCTGGACAGGCTGGATGGGTGGGCAGAGGCCAATGGGATGAGATTTAACAAGGCCAAGTGCAGGGTTCTGCACTTCGGCCACAATAACCCCAAGCAGCGCTATAGGCTGGGGACTGAGTGGCTGGAGAGCAGCCAGGAGGAAAGGGACCTGGGGGTACTGATAGATAGTAAGTTGAAGATGAGCCAGCAGTGTGCCCAGGTGGCCAAGAGAGCCAATGGCATCCTGGCCTGCATCAGGAACAGTGTGGCCAGTAGGACAAGGGAGGTTATTCTTCCCCTGTACTCAGCACTGGTCAGGCCACACCTTGAGTACTGTGTCCAGTTCTGGGCCCCTCAATTCAAGAGAGATGTTGAGGTGCTGGAACGTGTCCAGAGAAGGGCAACAAGGCTGGTGAGGGGCCTGGAGCACAAATCCTATGAGGAGAGGTTGAGGGAGCTGGGCCTGTTTATCCTGGAGAAGAGGAGGCTCAGGGGTGATCTTATTACTGTCTACAACTACCTGAAGGGGCATTGTAGCCAGGTGGGGGTTGGCCTCTTCTCCCAGGCAACCAGCAATAGAACAAGGGGACACAGTCTCAAGTTGTGCCAGGGTAGGTATAGGCTGGATGTTAGGAAGAAGTTCTTCACAGAGAGAGTGATTTGCCATTGGAATGGGCTGCCCAGGGAGGTGGTGGAGGCACCGTCCCTGGAGGTGTTCAAGAAAAGACTGGATGAGGCACTCAGTGCCTTGGTCTAGTTGACTGGATAGGGCTGGGTGATAGGTTGGACTCGATGATCTTGGAGGTCTCTTCCAACCTGGTTGATTCTATGATTCTATGATTCTATGACTGTGTGTCTTAAATTGTATATACACCTTTTATAGGTGCATGGTCTGTAACAGCATGCTAGTATCAAGATTGTGTAGGGTTTTGTTATTTTTCTTTTCCCCAGTAGTTGTTTCTTTTCCCCAGTAGTTGTTTCTTTTCCCCAGTAGTTGTTTCTTTTCCTCAGTAGTTGTTTCTTTTCCTCAGTAGTTGTTTTTGCATAGTTTAGCACTTTCCATGAGAGCACTGTGATGTATTTGGCCTATAGAGATATATTTGCTTGGGTGGTTGAATAGCTGCCATTTTAAATGTTATGACAGTTATTTATGAATTCTTAGAAAAGTGTAATTTTTTAGGTTTGCTTGTTTGTGAAGGCAGGTTATATATGGTGCCATTCAGAAGTAGCCTTTCCTGTCAAAAGGCAAGTAACACCCAGCAGTTGTTCCTCTTGTAAACCAGTGAGGTATGTGCACCACACTGTCATCTGAACTAGTTGTAACCTTGATTCTTCAACTTTGCAATTAAGTGACTGAGCAGGTCTAGTTCACAAACAAATGATATGTCTCTGGAGTGTAGCAGTATGAAACAGATCTTCTGCATTATCCTGAATAACTTGATTTGTCCTGAAACTAAACAAACCCAAGATGTTTCTGATGATTTAACTGGAAAAGGGGAAGGTTTGTGACAGTAGCCTTACCTGTGGCCAAATATTGAAACAGTGGTTATAACCACTGGGAAGAACTTATGTTCTTGGTGAGAGTGGTAAATAAATCTGAGTCTGTTAGTAATTCTTTTTTTTTCCTCCTGCTTAGGCTGTCACGCTGCATACTGATGTAGGAGATATTAAAATTGAACTGTTCTGTGAGCGTACACCAAAGACTTGTGAAGTAAGTCAAGTAATGGGAGCAGGATTGCCTATCTTGAGGCAATACAGTAGAAATAATGAAGACTGTAGAGGACATGCAGTTCATCTTGGAATTATAACATTTTAAGCTGTTACAGCGCCTTTCCCACTCGTGGAACTTGTGTTCTCTGTCAAACTGTCTAAAGATTTGTTGCTTGTTTCTCACCAGATAAGATTTAGTTAAGGGTCACTTCTCCCCAAGTATCATTTGTCCTTAAGGGGAATATAGTACATGGCCTGGGATTCCCAAATTTCCCTGAATTTGCTCCTACTTGCACCGATTTAATTTTAATTTAAAAAGAGTGAGAATCACTCCCAGTTTGTCAGAGGCTCCAGGTTTTCCTTTCTACAGTAAACAAACCTAAATATAAGTAATTTGCCTTTTTAATTAACAAAGCTGAAGGTATAAAGATATTGATTAAAAAATTACATTTACAAACTAAAAATGTTGAATGGAATGGAAGTGATACTTCAGAGCATATTTCAGGTTTCTTATTTGCTCTTCAAATCAAACAACCTTGTGCAGTAAGCTTTAAGATCCTTGTATTTGTGACCATGTCAAAGGAATGTATTAACTATAACACATTCATTAGTGTTCACTGCAAGTACTCTGTGGAACTTGCATAGTCACAGTGCAAAACAGAGGCAAAAGGATTAGTCTTGGTCTTGCGAATGATGCAATTTTTGTAACAGGATTTTCTCAACTGTTAATATCATTTGTTTTGTTTCTTTAGAATTTCCTGGCTCTTTGTGCTAGTAACTACTACAATGGATGCATATTTCACCGGAATATAAAGGGCTTCATGGTTCAGACAGGGGATCCATTAGGTAAATTCTTCTGCCCAGGGCTCTCCATACAAAAATTACATTAAAATAAAATGTTAGTAAAAAATAATTATAAATATTAATATCCAACCCAAACTGTAAATAAAGTAAAAATAATTTAGAAGAATTATTGTATTGTTGGTAGAAGATTTTATGATGAGATCAGTTTTCAGCAGTAAGCTTACAGAAGAGCAGACATTATTGTAATTCTAAATAATCATGCAGTATTAAAGCATTCTACAAACTAGTTTTTCTAGTGGTTTCCACTAAATGTGATAGTTCTGCTGTCTTACCAGCTCTTTGACAGGTGGCAGTTGCTACTGTGGTTTCTCTGGTTTCTGCCCAAAAGGTTCTGTGCTGCCTCTGAAGCATTTGGCAAAAATGACCTAGACAGTATAAACTGTTTGGGAGCAAATCTGATTCAACCGTGCATGTGCTTGTACTCAAACTGAATTTAATATGATGGTATGTCAATGTTTTGTTCTGCAATTTAATAAGTGTTCCTTGTAAAGAGTTATGGCTCTGTGCAGTATCAAAACATGAGAATCCAATCCCTGCCTCACATCACTTGCAGGCTGTCTAGGGTCTTTGTTATAAAATGTTTTAACTATGTAGTTTCTTGATTATTTTCCAGTATGAAAACCCAGTAATCTCTTGTGCTTCATTGTTAGGCACTGGAAAAGGAGGTAACAGCATCTGGGGCAAGAAGTTTGAAGATGAATTCAGTGAATACCTAAAGGTATTTCTGTGCTCTTAATATGTAGTTATATTTTCATAGGAATTTTCTTTACAGGTTGAAAAACAACCAGCATTGCGTTGTACTGTATTAAGTACCTTCTTGGTAATTGTGAAGCAAAGTATAATCCTGCAATAACGTAGTAGAAATTATTAATTACCATTAAAATACCAACAGGCATTTCTGTACTTGATAAGTTAGGTTTGAGAGTTTTTGCCACTGAGAACTGAAGTAAAAAAGAGTGTGTAATAAAGTGGTTTTCATGCACAGAAGGCAAAGAGGTAATTTTTCATTCAAAGAGCAATTTTTAGGAGCTAATTATGAACTGTGATTAAATATATTAGCAACCAAGATTTGTTCTTAATAATGTTACTGAAGCAGAGTGCTAAGTCCTTGAGCACTTTGTACAAGTTAGTCCTGTTTTCACAGATGTGTCTTCATGTTGTTTCAGCATAGTGTCCGTGGGGTAGTTTCAATGGCAAACAATGGTCCGAATACCAATGGATCACAGTTCTTCATCACTTACGGCAAGCAACCGCACCTAGACATGAAATACACTGTGTTTGGAAAGTAAGTGATCCAACTGCATGCCTCCTTATTGTACTGTGTGAAGGATCTGAATATTTCAGGGCACATGCAGAGCAAATTCAGAAGCTTCTGATTCTAAAATTCTGTAAAATGTTGGATGTGTATATGTAAACATATGCTCCTGCTCTGTCAGCAGGATTAGTTGCTCCTAAATGCTGCTCCCTTTTTTTAGTAGTAAAGAATTCAGTTGAAATGCTGTTCTGGTTTAGAGCTTCCTGGAGACCCAAAGTCCAACAGAACAATGTTATATATATAGGATGCCTCTCCCTCCCGCCTTTGAAAAAAAAAGAGAATTAGGTAGAAATAGGAAAAAGGGGTAAAACACCCAAAGAAAACAGACTAGCACCAATTTTGGAAGTTAAAAAAATAACTTTTAACAATAAATAAAGGGTATTTTAGATAAGGGAGGGGACACAGGTATAACATATATATATATACAAAACCAGATTGATGACAATGGATGAAGGTAGATTTATGAAGTAGTTGGTTCACTCTGTGTTTGGCTGGCCACGGGGCAAAGCTGTAGCCGAGAGCAGGGAGGGTATTGCTTGTCAGGCAAAGCAGAGTAGCGAGAGCTTCTCCTGGAGGAGCCAAGGGTACCTGGAGTCAGGTTCCAGACCACCTCCCTATTTGTGCCATTAGATTTACAGTTAGTAATGATTCTGTGCAATCTTGTCTGAGTCATAAGATTAGCAGTTATAATCTTACATTTGGAAATTGATTTTCCAGCCATAGGATTTCAGTAATTCACAGTAAGTTTTGGCGTGGCTGGTATCATGATACTACTATGATTGGTCATGCTTGCCTGCCAGGAAATGCAGCAAGGGTCTTTATACTGCTGTGGTTGGTAGAAAATGTGATACTGCCAGGTCAGTGGGAATATTTGTACTTCGTAGGAGAATCTGTCATGGATGCTTAATATTTCTTTCTAAAACAAATTATATGTCATATATAATTTTTGCCTGTCATATATAATTTGCTTGGAAAGTCCTTGCACTGTAATACTTAACCATAGCATGCCTTGAGACACCCCAGTTGTTGTATTTAAATCATTAGGAGATTCCTAGCACTTCCTCTTTTCTTCCAGAGTTATTGACGGCTTGGAGACTCTGGATGAGCTGGAGAAGCTACCTGTGAATGAGAAAACATACCGACCTCTTAACGATGTTCGCATTAAAGATATTTCAATTCATGCCAATCCTTTTGCTCTGTAGCCACAGAGTGCATTGCAAGGTTTAAAGCGTCATTAAAAAGGATTCTTTGAGCTGGATCATACCTTTGCTCATTAAATGCAGGATTTTCAGGCGCTGTGACATTGCTTGGGAGTTGTCACAGAGGAGCCTTGTGCTTTAAAGGTCAGTTTTTCCAGAGTATCTGACAGGATTTTTATTTTTAAATGTGGTTTGTTTTTTTTATACTTGTAAAATAAGAAAATACTTTTAAAAATACATATTTTGGTTTTACAAATCTTTTTCTGCCTTGTGTCTCTTATTGATACTATCTTGAAACAATGTCATTTGCCACAATTTCCTTCTCCCGGTTTTCTGAAACTGTCTCACATAAATGCTCACCATCCTTACCTATTTTTCAGAAAACTGAGTAAGATTTGCAGTTATTTCCCCTAGATGAAAGAAATGTCTTAGATAGATGAAACTCTTCTCTCCTAGTGGAGCGCTTGCTCTTGTACTGCTGTGTTGGAGTGGGAGCCTCTTTAGCCTTCCCAAAAGGTGAATTGGAAACAATTGCTTCTGTCTTTGGCACAATGCTTTTGGTGTGAAAGAGTAAGTGTTTATGTCTTCACTTTGAAACTGGGTAACCATGGATTTACTGTGACTTGGTTTTCATCACTTTATTGCACAAATAATCGGAAAACAAAGAGTAGTGACAAAAAGACTGTGGTCAAACTTCAAGAATATCCTGATGCATTCAAGATAATAAAAGATACTATAGTGATGATGATGTTCATCAAATAAGAGAGAGATATTGTTTGGTTATATATGAGACCAAGTATTGGACTCAAATATGAAAGTCTGCAGCAAAGTATAGAGATATGTGAATATTGACTGGTCAAGAGGAAAAATAAAATACATGCATAGATGTGTATATGCATACAAGATAATCCTATTTTCAAGTCACTTAGTATAGTAAGCATAAGGTAAACTAACTTAAATGGGGAAAAGAGTTGATTTTTGTGCACAAAAAAAGCAGTGCTCCACCTTTGGCATATTGGTAAAAGCAGACTGTTCTACCCTTCCTTGTTGATTTTGTTTTCATAAAACAAAAAATAAACAGACTTGTTTCCACAGAAGTTCACTTTCACTTTACTAGAGGTGAGAGATCTGCTTTGGGCTCAGTCAACACACTTAGCCAAGTCCATTTTTATAAATGGGCCTTGCAATCCTTGGAAGGTCAAGGTACATTTGACTTACAGTCTGCTTCAGTCTAGCATCTCCTGTTTTGAGACTTTGCCTCTTAAAGAGGACTTATGTGCAAGAGAAAGGCAAAGGTATGCGAGGTAGAGGTTACTGAGGTGTTAATGAGCAGAGTTAAACACTACCATATCTCTGGGACAAATTTCTATGTGGTGTGTGGAGTGTTGCTTAAAGCTTCTAGCCCGTGCACCAGACATGATACACTTTACTGTCAGTAAATGGATTATTTTAGCTCTGCGATCTTTCTGTCGCTTCCATACAACCAGTGGTAATAGGAAATAGAAAGAAGCACGCAACTGCATTTTTAACTGCCACACTGACACTACTGCTGTGCAGGTGGAAGAACATACTGGAATCTTTCCTACAGTGCAAAGGAATCATAATTTAAAATACTGACATGTAGCACTTAACTGAAAACAATTTTGTGTCTTTTTCTTTCTTTAGGGGACTGATGTGTGTATAGATTGTTTCCAGACTGCTTTATTCTTAGATGGCCCTATCCCCACATGAATTAGACTGCACATGAGATGTTTGCTTATTGTAGGTTTTGGAGAGCTAAATTTCAGGTGTAATGCTTGGTTAGCTCTGCTGACGTTACTGGAAATTGTAACCAAGAGAACTCTCCAAACCAAATGACAGTTTAGAAAGCCAACACTGGTTTACTACAAAGTTACACAACTTTGAATGCTAAGGGATTCCTCCACAGCTGGCACATCAATTGAATGTATTAGCTACACCTCATCTCAACACCTACTAGTTATCCATTGGCTAGTCTCTTGCTTGCTTCGCATTAAGGGTACAGCTTCTCTTAAATTCACTGAGTATGCTCACAGGGTGAGGGGTTTATTTTGGCCAGAGGTCTTTCAGCCCAGAGGTGTTTTGTAATGAGGCCAGTTTAGCCTAGGACACTATTTTGAAGTCAAAAGCTGACTTACTTAGTAGCACTTTTTACATGTTTGTCCAGGATGTTCCAGCTGTCAAGGGCATTCTGACTACAAGTCTCTTTCTTCATTGTTCAGTATATTGTCTACAAGAAAGTTTACCCCTGAACATGCACACTTCTTTGGTGACACTGAGGTGACCACTTAAAAAATCACTGGCATACTTGAAAGCTCCTTCTAAGAGAAGTGGCTGAGGGCCTGCAGCAAGGCATGGGGCAGTGAGAGGGCTTGGCCATTACTTAAACTGCCCTTTGTGCACTGGTAGTGAACAGCAGAGGAACCCCCCCCCCAGTTTGGGGGTTTTTAGTGTTGTGTTGAGTTTGTTTTGTTTGGGTTTCCTTCTCCATTCTTGGGTATTGATCTTACTTGGTTTTTGTTTGTTTGTTTTACAATGGTTATATTATGTTCTGTTCAGACTCAAAAAACCCCAAAACCTAGAAGCTAATAACAGATACTGCAAGGCATTTTTTAAAAGGTGTGCAACAGTTCAGAAATACTACAAACTATTGGCATAAAAAAGGTATCTTCAGTTTGTTAGTAATACATGGTCTTTTAAAATTCTGGTTTAAAGCTGACTGGGTACATGCTCTAAGAGCCTCTCACAGTTTTTCTAGCAAAATACAGAGACAAGGGCAAAAAGAATTTAGACATTTTTGGAGACTCAGAAAAACTCACTGATCTTTTTGGCAGTTATACCTACAGGTGGGTTAGAATTGTATTTTTTGTTTTTCCCCTAGTATCACGTTGTCTCCCGAAGTTCTCGGCAGGAAAATGGTTGAAGCTTTTCCACAGCTGAGTCATGTAGAACTGCTGTAACTGAATTACTTGATGAGGCATACGATGGTACTGTAAAGTGTTGTGACCGGATGACATGCACCTCTATCAGTCCAGCGAGCGGAGCCGGGAGTAAAAGTCTTTAACCCGCGGAGAGGTGAGGGACAGTACGGCTCTTCAGCGCTGGGGGCGGCCGTGTCCTACGCAGTGCCCGTCCCCTCTGGGGCCTGCCGGCAGCACGCAGCGCACTCGGCGGACAGCGGCCAGAATCCCGAAAGCCTCTGGGCAGGGCAACCTGCTTTAGCTGCTGACTCGGCAGCACGCACGTGCCAGCACTGCCCTATTGCCACACACCACGGGGCGGGGCGGGGCGGGGCGGGGCAGGGTGTGGCGGAAAGGCCTGGCCCCGCCCTCTGACGCCGTGGGCGCGCGCCGCCTCACTCCAGAACGTTCTCGGCAGCGCCATTTTGTGGCAGAGTGCCGGCAGCTCCTGCGGTGAGCCCAGCCGGAGCGGGAGAGGGCGGCAGTCCTCGGCAAGAACCTCGCTGCGCCGCAAAGGTGAGCGTGATGGGAAGGCGCTGACTGCCGCGCGTAGGGCAGAGCTGCCGGACAGCGTTAGGCGCTGGGCCTGGCCGCCGCCGCGGGAAGGTGGGGCGGAGGGAAGGATGCCGCTGTGATGCGGCGGCGGCGGCAGGCCGTCTTGGGCCGCGGGGAGGGCAGACGGTGCCTCGGCTGGTTCTGTGTCCGCGGGAGCAGGCGGGTCGGGTGGCGGCAGCGGCCGTGTGCGGTGGCGGGAGCGGCCGTGTGCTCCGCCTCCGTGCGGCCGCCATCTTATTTGCTGGCGCGGGGTTCCGTGAGAAAATGGCCTCGGCCCCCTTAGCGGGGGAGGCCGGACCCGCTTCCCGCGCCCCACCTCGGGGTGCAAAACGGAGCGAGAACTTCGCTGTTGCCGAACGCTGCCTCTCTGGCAGACTGGGCAGTGTCGGAGCGCCCTGGGGAGGCGTGGCAAGGCTCTCCGTCCGAGCCCAGTTAGGAGGGGGAAGTGTTGGCGTCATAGGCGGTGCTGTGAGGCCTGGGATGCAGCTTGTGAGCCGAAATCGGCTTAGGGTTGGAAAGTGAAGTAAAACATGGACAGAGAGATAGTTGCCTTTTGCTTTCGGAGCTGGATAACTAGGAGATGACCCGACTTTTATTGACGCTTTGACTTAAGCATTAGAAATTTTCTGGGACTCTGTAGAGAGAGAAGCGTAGTAAAAGTTTGACAAGTTCCTTTAGGCGTGCAGGGGATGCTGAGCAGTATTTAGACTTTTTAAGTACGCGGAAGCCTCTCTCCTTCCTAGCGTGTGCACTGCTGAGTGCTTGAGCAGCCTTGCTGAAAGAACATCCCTAGTATGCGGTCAGTAGCCGAGCGATAATGCTTTTAATTCTTTTTTATAAGACGTAGGTTATTTGTTTAGGTTCCTCTATCAAAACAATTCAGTTAATTTGAAAAAAACCCGCTGCATTTAAAAATGACTGTAAAAGAGCAGGCTAAAAATGAAAATTGGATAGCTGAGGAAAAATACAGTTTCGTTTTAGTTAATTTGATAATAAAATTGTTTTGTTTGTCAGTGGGATATAACTCAAAAAATACCTTTTTACAGATGCGGCATTCCAGGCAAACTAATTATCCTGACTGGGATAAAAGAGAAAGTCTCGATCGCAGAAGGTATGACAAAGCTGATAAACGAAAGAGATCATCAAGTGGTGCACAGGGCAACAAGCACTGCAAAAACTATATTGATAAACTTCCTGACAGGTAAATAACTTGTGGACTGCTGATATCAATAAGCATATGTTTCAGGGTTTCTCTTCAGGTCATCTAATACTGTGTCATTTTTGAGTTGAAGATATTTCAAGGGAGATGTCTTAGAGCTTCAAACAAAAAGCTACCGTGATAGGCCTGCTAGAATTATTTTAATTAAGTTTATTTGATCCTTTGTTTATAGTAGCCGTTCAGAAACCAAATCTGTTAATGAAAGAACCCATCATGAGCGACGCTATGTTGAAGAATACCGAAATGAGTACATTCAAGGATGTGATACTGGGCATCACAGTAGCAAATCATCGGGTGATAGTGTGACGAGTAGTTACAAAAGGAAATACAAGACACACCACACTACCTGTCATCATCGTCATTCACAGGTGGTGTGACCAATTTTAATTGAGGACTTTTTTATTTTAAGAAGATAAGATTCTCATCTGGGCAGTAGTGATTGAAGTAAGGGGATTTGGGGAATTCTGTCAATAATAGTTTATTCTTTTAACTGTCGTTGGTAGTTTTGGGGTTTTTTTTGCTAGGATTTTATTTCTTTCAGGGAAAATGGGCAGTTTGTAGGTATGCTTGTGATATCACAGGATGTAGTCTTACTATTTGCTCATTGCATATATTTGGGCAGACTGCTGGCTAATAACCATCAGTTTGAGTACCTGAAATACAGGCATCACTTCTCATGCTGTCAGAATTCTTACTATGACAAGTATTTATTTCAGCCCCATTGGAAAATCCAAGCACAAGCTTCTAAGCTTGTGTTTGACTGACATTGAAATAGCAAGGAGATAATACCAGATTTTTACTTAAAGAAAATACTTAGTAAGGTGTTTTACTGGAAATACTTAGATATGTATGATGTCTGCCTCCTAGCAGGGCAGGTTTTCTAAACTTTGTTATGTATTTAACTCATAAGCTGAAGGTAGGATTTTTAATTTTAAGATCTTCAGATTAAAGTAAATGTATTTGCTATTTATGAAGCAAAAATATTGCCAAATATTCAGACCAGTGATGTAATCTTAGGATGGGTTTTTTAACTTGGCCACAAGGCTACTTTTTAATATATATGATAATTATTAAAAACTTGCTTAAAAAATACACAGACACTGAAATCCTAAAGTAAAATTCAGTGAACCAATCTTTCTAAAGCAAAACAATTGTGTTGTAATTTTCTGTTACCTTGCCACTTTGAGTATCTCATCTGAAAATCTGTTCCTTGCCATGTTTTTCTCCTGTAACACAAACTATGTGCCCTGTGAATTTCTGGGGACTGAAATTGAAATTGCTCCTGCCAACTGTTTGTGGCCTGGCGTGTATCTGAATGCCTGAATATCTCCATGCTGAATGAATTTCGTATTCTGACCTGAATTCACTCGGGTTTATTGATGGGCTGGACGATCTTGGTGCCGTTCCAGAAGAGTCATCGAAGGAAAAGATCCAGGAGTGTAGAGGATGATGAGGAGGGTCACCTGGTCTGTCAGAGTGGAGACGTACTAAGTGCAAGATGTATAGAATATTTTTCAAAATCTATTAACTTTGCAGATGGAATAAGTTTTTTTTAGCATAAGATGTGAGGGGGCTTTGGAAGTCTTTTCTTTCTGTCTTGACTGTTTTTGTTTGGGGGTGGGGATTGTTACTCTTTTTTTCTGTAGAACTTAAACATGTTGGTTTTTTTTCTTGTTTCTTTTCTTTCCCCCAAGTACAGTAAATGAAGTTAATGAATGTGATAGAACGAGAGCCCTTTAAATGTGCCTTGATGAGAGTTGTCCAGTGGCATCTCTCAGACTAAATTGAAAGTATCTAAAGAAGCACATACTAGAATAGCTTGTCATAGTACTTAGTATTTATTTTTATTTGCCTCATTTGTTTTGAATATTTGAGTGATTTATAACTTCTGTGACTGAGAGTTCTTTTCTCTATAGATGAGATTGTTGCTAATTTGGGTGAAGGTGCTTTTGGAAAAGTAGTGGAATGCATTGATCACAAAGCGTAAGTCTTAATGTATTTTTCTTACTGTTGGTATGACAGTGTGGTTTGTGCTTTCCAGTTGCATGAAGTTTTATCTTCACTTCCTCAGATGCAGCTCTGTGTGTTCTTTAAGGCTGCCACAGTTGCAGACATAAATTCATATTAGTACATGATGCTGAAAAGAGCACTTAGACTTACACGACTGTTGGATCTGGTGGATGAGGCAATGGATGTGTCTTCTGCAGGTGTGCTGCAGGTCAATAACTGATGACGGAGCCTAGTGGGTCTAGACAGTGAGATGCTGCTGTGTTGTCCTCTGTTCCCCACCCTGCAGTGCCTGAGGCCTGTATGATAACCAGGGTCTCTGACCTTGCTTACCTTAGTTAAGTACCATCTATGATGATGCAGTGCCACTTGGGTTCTAGCAGCAGGGTATTGTATACATCAAGAACCTGTTATGTTGATGGCAGTCTTGCTGTTTAAACCAGTATGAAACTAGGTTGCCATTCTGGTCACTGTAGAAGTCACTTGCCACCTCAGCTAGTGACATTTTAATGACTGAAGGCAGCTTGTCATTTTTGATTGACAGTCATACAAGGCTGTGCAATGTGGAAGTTTCTGCAGTATTAGCCCAACATGCATGCATAAATGCAAAGGGGAGGTGAGTGGGTTTTTTCACCTCTAAGAATAATATCACTATATAAGGTATTGAGGATGTTTTCAAGATGTGGAGGTTAAGAATTTTAGTTTTGCTTGTGTATAGACAAATCTGGGTTCTATCACTAGTATGTACTTAAGAAAACCACCTCTTTCCTGGTAAGGTTGCAATTGTTAGCAGCAGTGATTGCTGAATATCCTTAGTTAAAACTGCCTGCTGGGCTAATCTCTGCAAACCTGTCTTTGCAGGGAGGGCAGACACGTGGCAGTGAAAATAGTGAAAAATGTTGATCGTTATTCTGAGGCAGCTCACGCAGAAATACAAGTCCTGGAGCACTTAAATGCATCAGATCCCAGCAGCACATAGTAAGTGTGCCAAGGTGGCCGTTCCTTCTTATGGCTTTGCTGTGGCATCGCTGTCTATAATGTATGATGCATGTATTGACATTGCACAACTTCCTGTATCAAGTCATGTATTTTACTGCTTTTGCAGTCGCTGTGTCAAGATGTTAGAATGGTTTGAGTACCACGGACATGTCTGCATTGTTTTTGAACTACTGGGACTCAGCACCTATGACTTTATTAAAGAGAATGGCTTCCTGCCATTTAGGCTGGACCACATTAGGCACATGGCATATCAGATCTGCAAGTCTGTGAACTGTAAGTTACGTTTCTGGTTTGCTTTATTTGTTAAAATTTCTTCACAGAACTGGCTAACTGTGTTTGTAATCTTGCAGTTTTGCATTTGAATAAGTTGACACATACAGATCTGAAACCAGAAAATATTTTATTTGTGAAGTCTGACTATGTAGAAGAGTATAACCCCAAACTGGTGAGTTGATGTCCCCTTCCCTCATCCCCAGTCATGGGGTCTGGGTTGATTTGGTGACTTACATCCCACTGCTACTCGTTTCAGAAACGCGATGAGCGCACACTGAAAAGCGCAGACATCAAAATTGTAGATTTTGGGAGTGCAACATATGATGATGAGTATCATAGCACTTTGGTATCTACAAGACATTACAGAGCTCCTGAAGTTATCCTAGGTCAGTAGAGGTCTCAGCCTAATGCTCTAAGATTTCTTGTATGCTAATGTGTGCTCCAGAAGTGATGTGTGTCTTATGTGAATGGGTGAACTGTTCAGAGTGTGGAATTAACATGGACCTTCTGAATCGTCTTCTCACAGCACTGGGATGGTCACAGCCATGTGATGTTTGGAGCATAGGATGCATTCTTATAGAATACTACCTTGGATTCACTGTATTTCCGGTAGGTAACTATGGATTTCACAGTGCTGCAGCAAGTGTAATGCTCCTTGCAGGGAGGTGGGGACTAAGGAGAATTGTCTGAGGAATTAAGCTGCATTTCTCTCTAATGCCAAAGTGTAGGGAAAATGTAGGCACAAAGAGCTTTTTTTAACAGTTGCTCTCACTATTCATTTTGGCAGCAAAATGAATAGTGCTGCCACTATCCATTCTCCACTCACAGAGTGGAGAAGCACTCTGTTAGTGTTTGTAATTCACAAGCCCCACTAGTCACAGGTGTAGCTTTGTAACCATCAGCAGTTACTGCTCCAATACCTGAATTAGGTCATCTGGCCAGTATTGCTGAAATTTGAATTTTATGAACAAAGCAAAGTTTTAAAAAAGCAGGGCCAAGGGAGAAAGACTCCAGTACATGGTAACTTATTTCAGGAAACTGATTGAGACCAAGCTGGCTTTTTTTTTTTCCATCTGAAATTCATTATTGTTGTAGGGTACAGTAAGAATGAAGTATGGTTAATGAGTGGTTCTTGGTGACTTCTTGTAACAATGAACAAAAGTGTCTCACCTTGTGATTTCCCTCCAGACCCATGACAGCAAAGAACACTTGGCAATGATGGAGCGAATACTGGGGCCTTTGCCAAATCACATGATAAAGAAAACAAGGTAATTGCACTTTTCCATATCTGGATTGCTACACTTCAAGTGATACACTTTCAGATTTGGTTTAATACCAGATTTAGACAGGTTTAAAACAAACTAAGCTTCATCCTTTGGCTCATTTTAACAAGCTGGCCACGCTGGTGGAATAGCCCCAGCTCTATTCCAGTGTTGTGAACAAATATGCTGATACTTGTAGTAAAGGGACAAAGCAGAATCTTTGACTAATATAAACTGTGGTCTGTTGAAGGAAACGCAAATACTTCCATCATGACCAGCTGGATTGGGATGAACACAGCTCTGCTGGTAGATATGTCTCAAGGCGCTGCAAGCCACTGAAGGTAAGGCAGACAACAGGGAAAATACTCTTAGGAAAGGAGCTAAGTGAAATGTTAAGATTTGGGAAGAATAAAAGTCTTGTTTTCTTAAAGGAGTTCATGACCTGCCATGATTCTGACCACGAGAACCTCTTTGACCTCATTGAAAAGATGTTGGAGTATGACCCAGCCAAGCGCATTACTCTTGAAGAAGCACTGAAACATCCTTTTTTCTTCCCATTGCGAGAGGGAAAAAGGGTACCATCGCCCATAGCTGAGCAGGCTGGTACAGATGTCAGCCCACCGAAGAAACATAAAAAGTGGTAAATATTATTGTGTACAGTTTTGTAAATTCCTTATTTTGTATCACAACTTTTCGGATACTCATCCAGCTGCTGGCATTAAACTTAAAAACATACTGATCAACCTGCTTCTGTTTCCTCAGTAAAAATATGGGGATCATTTCACTTAGGCAGCCTGCTTTATAGAGCACTTTCTAGAGCAGCAAGGAAGTATTTTCATGTTTTTATTCAACTGTGATTTGAATAGTGAAATACCTAAGACTGCTTTTTTACCTTTTCATGTCATTGATGTGTCCTTTTTGAGTAACAGGACAGAGACAGCCCTTCACAGGAAGTGTAAGGGGGGGGCCTTTATTTGTTTTTTAGAACATTACAAAGGAAGATCAGTGGAGTACTGAACAGACTGCATTGTGATCACCGGTTTTAATATATTCTTTAGCAGGTGCACTCTAGTTACCACTATTTGTTCATGTTCCTTTTTAGTTTACACCACCATAGAATTCACTCACCCATTTTCTCTTGAATTACGAGCTGTCCTGAGAATTTCCATTTTTCCATTAAGAATCAGCTGTTTGATTTAACAGTGTCAACTGCTGGCACAAAATCTCTGAACTGCATGAGGAGGGGTTAGTTTGTCTGCTTTACCTTCCAGTAGTCATCTATTTACAGAGCTGCACAAGCAAGCTGCCCTTGTTAGCACTGGGAAGCTGTTGCATGGTTGTGTGTATGGAACAGTGCTGTTTGTACTTGCATGAGAGAACAAGTGAGCAAGACCCCCCTCCCCTCAGAACTGATGCCAAGCTGTACTAGCCAGCAGGCTCAGAGATACTACTGTAAACATCCCTCCTGGCTCTGGTTTGCTGCCACGAGAACAGCTTCCCTCCAATATAACACAGCTCCCAGGAGTGGGGCAGCCACCTGACCAGCAGTTAGGATGGAAGATTGCTTTATGCTGGGAAGTACAGTAAAGAGATGACAAAATCCTTAGGGAGATGGACAACCAGCTACAAGTGGCATTACATGGGGTCTCTTCAGGGGCTTTTTACAGTTTGATTTGCAAACAGAACTGCCACTCAGCCTCCTTTGCTCTATTGCCATCTACTCAAGTATAGAGAAAAACCCCAAGGCATAAAATGGATTTCACTGTGAAGGAATTGAATTACATTATTACAGTAGAAAATAGAGGAGGTAGAATGTAACTGAAAGGACAAATGCAGGTTAGAGTCAAATGATAACAGTTTCTGTAAGCTACTTAAAACATGGGTTTAAAAACTAAACCTGGTATTTCATTACCTATAGAAAACAGAAATTGCTGTGAGAGCCCTTCTATCATGCTTGATACAGGGAGGTAGGATGTAAGAATAAGGACACATGAGACATGACTCTTATCTACAGCTGTTTGCTTTACTGAGGACAGAGTTTCACAGGTCAGTCACCCTCTTCAGCTTCAGACTCGGACTCTGGAACAGAGAGAGCTCATCAACAGGCTGCGAACAGGCCCCTTCCCTGCCCCCATCCCGAGCCCAGCTGCTGCCTCACATCCTGTATAGCTGCTACAGCATTTCAACAGGCAAACTCTTCTAGTCAGTATTAAGGGGACAACTAGTCAGAGGGGCAGTTACCAACCCCCCACCCTGTAACAAAAGAGCATTGTGCTAACGTTACCCAAATAAACAAACTCAACATGTGAGCTAAGCTGCTGGTTACCTTCTTCAGCATTCTTGAGCCACTCAACAAACTTTTTCATTTGCTCCAGAAACACACTCTTTCCTTTTGCAAGGTGCGCATCTTTGTACCACTTCAGGATGGGTTCTTCACTCAGCACTTCAGCTGTAAGATGCACGAGAGCAGTATTAACACACCTTCCCTAGCAACATCGCAGCATGTACAGCTCTCAGTAGAGCAGGACACACCTCTGCTAGCAGTGCCTCCTATTTTAAAACTCAGAACCGTGCATTTCAGATTGGCTGCTGGGGACAGCTCCTAGGTGCTTTTAGTCCCACTAACTATTTCAAAGCTACCGGAGATGACACACAGAAGAACATTTCAGTCAACACCTAAGAAGAGATGCAAATACTCTTAACGGCCAAAGCACACTGCAGGAAGTGTTTAATATTTTGCTAAAATTATACATGCACACTATCACCTACAGCTTAAAACCAAGTGCTCTTTCATTCCTGTGGAGTTTCTACACATGTACAGCATGGTTTTCAGTAACACTTTTTAACAGCCATTTCACAGAGCCTAGAGCACCCCAGAACACTTTTGTAGGCTCAATCTCTAGCTTTTCATTCGGAGGACCAAGAACAACATGCTAACACACATCTTTCCCTAACCTGAAAGGGCAAAAGAGACATCAAATCTAAATTTAGCTTTCCTCTATCACAACTCTCCAATAAATCTAGAGGAAAGGCAGCATCCTTGTCCAGAGGAGTACTCCCAAGTGCCAAAGACAGCTGCACCCACCTTTAGCAAACTGTAGAACTTCTCAAACGGAAGTTCCGTAGCACTTTGCAGGTCTTCCCTAAAGGTCATACCAGGACCAAAACATTCCACAGACGAAAAGTTTAAAAAAAAAAAGATTACCCAATGGAACAAGAACACCTGCAAAGTACCCAAACTGCATGCCAAGTAAGTTACCTTTATAGAAAAGCACCACTATTTTCTGGAAGGCCTTCATGAAGTGAATGTTGTCATAACAATACTCCTGAATCTTCAGCAGAAGAGTCAGCTCTGACTGGCCTTGGGTAGTAAAGGCAGCGAGTAGAGGGCTGTATTGCTGTAACAAGAAGAAGAAGTTGGCACACACAGCACTTCACATTTATTGCCTGGCTAGACTGGTTTCAGATTTTCCACCAGCCACTGCTTACACACTGGCAACTCCCACCTCTCCCCAGAGTGCTTTGCAGAGGTCACACTGGTTTTGTCTCAGTTTAGATTTATAATACCACAGTGATAAGGGGAACACCCCCCCATCTAATGCTGTCTCTGCATTAGAGGGAGCATAAACTTTCACTCATTTAAAAAGGAAGCTGTGGACAGAGGAAAGCTCAAGCCAACAGGTGCAAAGTCCATAATTACAAATACCTTCAAGTGCTTAATGGCTTGCTCTGCTACCAGCTCCTCCTTTTTGTTCCATTCCACTGTACTCATTACACTTGACCAGATTATGGCTACCACGGTCTGTTCTGAGATGTTGTTTTTCTTCATCTCCTCCTTCACGTACAAGATTATCTGCCAGTTAGAACAGCAGAGGCCACACGTCACTAACCTAAACAAAAATTTCCATTCTAACAGTAACCCAGAAGCTTTTAGAAGCAGTAACAACCCTCGATTGTACAGCAGGATTCAGGACTTTAAGGAAATTCCTTAGACTACAAAACTTATACCAGAACACTCTGGTCTAATTTCAATGCTTAGTGAGAAATAGGTGTTTAAGTTCAATATTTCACTAAGAATGTATTTTTCTTCAGATTAATACTACAAACTATTTTCAGATAATTTGAGTGAAATTCCTACAGAAAAAGTATTTCAAGGGGGAAAAAAAAAGTATAAAAAGGCACCTCTGCCTTGTCTACAGACAAATACTCACATCCTTGAACGGATCTCCCCGTGACATCTGCTCTTGAAGTTCTTTCTGCAGCTCTTTGCGAGCTCCTATGCTTTGCTGGTTCCGAACATACTCAGAAAGTTCTTTCAGTCCTGCTTCAGTGAAGTACTTGGAGAAGTGTTCAACACTTTGTTTATTGGCTGGGAAAAGTTCCTGAAAATAAAGTTCAGAACAACTCTTCCACAACAGAAACATGTGTTGAGTACTTTGCTGGTAAATGCTGTTCACTAAAGTGGTCCAAATAGTAAATCAGTCCTTCAGTGGTACTCACCATCAGCCTGTTGTCCATGTTTACTTTACGAAGACTGACAGCCACTGCGTTAATATCTTTCTCATTTATCCATGACTTGAACAGCTTGACTGCAAAAGCTGCAGAAACACCTGTGCAATAGGATTAACATTATTAACAACATTCAAAACAAACGGAATCATGGTCTGCAAGTACAGAGCACCAAGTTTGTCACACCCGTCCCCTGCTCAACATAGCTAAGCTCAGAGGCAGCCCTAGCAGAGTATGTACCTCCAGCAGCTCCCAGTGTCATGCAGGGCAGTCCTACACACAAGCCTGCCAAACCCACCGGTTTTCTAAAGCCTTAGCAAAATTCCAGGTTGTGAGGCAACACGCTACCTTTGCTAATCCTGTAGCAAATCTATTGGCAGATGAAGCTAGTGAGTGGCAAGGGTATACAATCACTGCAATTACCATGTACTTGTCAATGGTTCTGGACCCCACAGTATGCCCCTAAAAGAGAAACTGGTCAACACTTACCTTCTTTAACCAAGTTCTCATTGTAAAGACTGTTGAGAATGGATGCATTAAGTGTCCCGTTGGCTAGCAGAATACCCGTCAACATGGCCAGTTTGTTCCTCTCAGACTCCGAGAACCCTTTCAAGAACAGCAGCAGCTACAAGAAGTATAAAGAGCTGCATGAAGCTACCATCTCTCACTGAAGTTTGGCCACTGCCTCTTATGTTAAGACACTTTTGTTTCAATCAAACTATTCTATGAGCAGAACTACTAGTTCACTTAGTCTTTTCTCCACCAGTCACAGCAAGCTGTTCTTCTAGCAAGAACTCAGTGTTCTATTGTCATAATCCATGCTATGATACAGCTCTTCAGAGTGATTTACTAACAGATTTTAAAGGTTTGTCTGCTGGTAAGGACCTACTCCATACCTTTTTGACTTCATCTTCAAAGCCTTTCTCCAGGTACTTGTAACGCCTGATTAGCTTGTTAAAAACCTAAAAAAATACAGTGTATTATTTCTTGCTCTGGACTACAACTAGAACTAATAAAAATCAAATTCAAGTTCAACCAAACTCTAAAGAGCACTTTCAGCTTAGAACAGTGTTACTCTATCTTTTCTAGTAAGCTTCTTCTAGGCATGCATTATTTTAACCTAAACTTTCAGCTACACAAACGTTTCTTAACAGTTCAAATTGAATTGTACTCATTTCAGAACTAACCTGAGCAAATGCCTGCATGGTTTCTAGGTCTTCCTGTGCTGCAAATACACAGACATTTGTGCGCGTCATGTCATCTGCCAGAGTACCACCTGGGGCTAAAGAAGGGTTTCAGCATTAGCGGCATTGCTCCTCAGGGAGTATACAGTCTCTACAGTAAGAATTTCAATACCCATAACGTCCAACATGTCCCTTCATGATGAACTGAACGATCGGATCACTGGAGACACTCCTACATTTCCACTGATTCACCACTGCAGCGGAATCGTAAAATCAGCTGCACACATATGAACATTCACATACTCTGATCCCTTACTGCTAAGTGGGTTAGCAACACACATTGTTTACAGAAGCATAAGTCAACATGGCCATGAGTGACACTTCCCTTACAGGAAGTCACCGAACTTGCTTAAATCTATCAAGTGTCTTTTCAGTGTCTGCTGCAACAGTGCTACTTTTTAAGTGTCTTTTAAATAACAGAGGAAGCCACAACAGTAATCAAACAGAGAGAGATCACATTCAAAATTCAGCGCCCTAGAGATGAGCTGGGCACTTCAATTTTGAAAGTGGCTTTCTAGCCACTAATGAGAAGATGCTTCTTCACCATTCTTCATTTTAATACAGGCATTTGACTGGTAGCCAGGTTGCTTCACTAAGTAGGGTGAACTGAAGTCACCAACTCCAGCGTCAGAATACCTCAGCTCCAATTTCTATGTCATCATAGATAATATGGGAAGTCCTTTTGTTATATATTAGCCAGAAACATGACTTAGAGGTGATGATAAGCATTAACGATAACACTATAATAAAGTGGTAAGGCAACAGTTTTTATTTTGGCCTTGTCTGACCAAAGATCAGAGCTAGTGCACTTAACTACTTGTTACACAAAGGGAGTGAAAGATCCCTTTGCAATGCAGTCTTCCCTCTTAGCCTCCCTCCTAGAAGGAACACCACCTAAGAGTATGCACTGGTTAAAGACTCTTCAATGCAAGCCCACAGATTAAAACAAGCTGTACATTAATGACTTCAAGTGCCCATGCTCCATGTGACAAGTTTTTACTTGTTCTGCTACCAGTCTTTGCAACGTTAGCAAAAATAAAGTCACAGTAACTTCAGTCTGCACGCTTTTCCAATACACAGCTTTATGATCAGCAGGTACAGGAAGCTAAATATTTTGAAAGCCTTGCAGCATTTGTTTGCTTAAGTCACCTGACATTACTACGTATCAGTGTGAAGATGTCCTCAACGGGCTACAGATCCCTCCTCCCTAACTAGCCACCCCCACTGCAGAACTGCTATCCTCAGTCTGACTGTGGCACAGAATCAGGTATTTCCTCTCCTCCCATTTAGGTCACTTAAATTCTATTCTTGTTCTATTACAGAAAATCTTCTGCAACTCACAAATTTCTCATTTGAGTCCTCCTTCCCAACTACTACATAACAAATGCTAAAATCTGAGACTAATCTTTTCCAGTCTAGGCAGAACAACATAAAGGCTTCCTGCTATCTCTCACTAAATGGTATTTAGTCAAGTAGAAAAAGTAAAGTCTAAATCTAGAAGCACTATTTTTTCTACTACTTTCAAATCTCACTTAGCTTCATCTACTTCCTACCTGGTTGATCAGCATCTCATCCACTCTTTGCTCTTCATACAGTGTGCACATGAGCTTACAATGCTTGTCATCATTATATCGCATTTCTTCAGTTCCCTGTGTTTGCTGCTGACTCCATCACCCTCTCATTTCTCACTCCCCAGCATCCCTCAGAACCCATGACCTCACTATTGTCAACAACAAACAATACAATAGCATTTCCAAGAGTAAGCACATCAGATTCTTCTGTAAACAGTACTGCTGTCCAGCATTACAGGGCAGGGTGTACAAAGCACAAGATCAGATCAGAGCATTTCAGAGCAACATTGTTTGCCTTCCGACTGCAGACCACACACCTGAAGCAAAAATTCATCCATCTCACATGAGCAGATGTGAACTTGACTAAAGTCAAGATCCACTTTTGGTGAAGAAAAATAACAATGTCATGTATTTTCCTTTAAGCTCAGTCTGTATAGTCTACACTGTGGAAAATACAAACTGACTCACGCAAAACTATGTCATGAGATAGAGTATTTCTATGGTGATCTGATTGATCAGTTAGTCACTAAGATTTACCACAGATAACTTAAACACTGTTCTAGGTACTCAGTAGGTTCCTTAGGAGATTTTTTACACTGAAAGAAAAAAATGAGCTTTACTAAAGTCAAGTGAATAGAGGCTGACAGCAGCCCCGCCAAAGGGACTCACCCAGCATTCCGCCAGCCACCAGGATGTCAAAAAGAGTTTCTGCATAGCGGCGATAGTCAAGTTTTGCACCAGAAGCATCAAGAAACTTTGCTACTGCCTCCAAGTCAGTGCCAGTTTCAGTTAAACCTTGAATAATACAGTCCTGGAACTGGGTAGGGTCAAACCTCTCTTTTTCATCTGTAAAGACAAAGTGTTGAAAAAGTTGCCACACAGCTGTCTGGATTTTAAAGCTGTCATTTAAATAGTATTGAAAAATAAGCCACAAAACCAAACCTGCACTGTCAATCCTTACAACTGGTATTAATTAGCAGCAACAGTGACACTGTAAGTGTAGCCTAAAATTAGTTTCAAAGACCAATGTAACACTAAGAAGTTTTACTGCTTTCACTCCCTTCTTCAGTCAAGGCTAAGAAAAAGGCTACCAAAACTAAAACACTGCTTTGATTGAATTCTTATTGCATTTTCGCTAAGAAGAGCTGTTTGCAAAGATCATCGGTTGGCTTATCTGACTTCTCAGCTTGATTCTTATACCCCTGTTCACATGTTAGATCACTCATTCCCTCCAAAAGCAGAGGCTTAAATATAGTCTGGAAAGTAACTCTTAGTATGTGCCCCTACCATTACTTACACTCCGTTTCAGCCTTTTGTCCTCACTGTTTTGGATTAAATATTACAACTGAAAAGCTGCATATCATTATCATGTTAGGGCCAACTGACATTAGTTCCTTTTTTTGGCTATGAAGACCATCCTTCCCTCTTAATATGGAGTTAAATGAGTCTGAAGCAATTACTTTTGAAGAGCTATGGGAAAATGCAAAAAATTGAGCTAACTTCTTAGCATTAAATAAATATTAAACGATGGACTATAATTGCATCTCTATTTAGCAACCTTTGTTGTTGCTAAAGCAGAACACAGACTTCATTTGAGATGTATCAGTTGATTACAGCCTTATTTTTACTAGTGTAGGGCACAGTTCATAGGCAACAAAGCCACCAAGTAACTAACAGGCTTAAATAAGTAAAAAGTTAAAGAACTTTTCCACCTCAGCTTGTTCTTACGTTATGCAAATAGTGATGAAAAGCTTCCAAAGATACAGAAGTCAACTGCAAATCTTACTTTGAATGCTATTTACAACAGCTTAAGCCAGTTTTGTTACTGTGTGTTAGCAATCCTCCCGCAAGGGGCATACTAGTGTCCTTACATCCAATGCAAGTATCAACATGTTGGTAACAGTCAGGCGGAACTCTAGACCTATCTGATCATGTACCTTACCAGGACAGATCCAGGAACCCAGGACACTAGTGTTTGATCTGCTGAACAGACTAAATCCAACTCTCTCAAGGTGCTTTACTTAAACAATAGAATTTGGTTCTGTAAGTCAACATGTGCTTCTGTACAGCCTAATTAGTAGTTCATTGTGTACAGCAACCCTAACGCTGTCAGTTTGAGATGGAACACTGCTAGTATATTAGTAAAACAGTATTAAACAAAACTTCCTCTTTAGAATGAAAAAAATCAAGAAAAGTACAAAAATATTAAATTTCTAATCACACCTTTTCAGTTATCAACTCTTCTTAGGAAAGTTAGCTCTGCACAAGAGACAGGCACTTGCATACCCCATGCTTTAAGCATTGTTTGGGTGGGGAATGCAGGATCTACTTATTTAATTCGGATATTCTTGTAGCATTAAAAGGCAATGTTGACTTTTGTCCATTGGCTAACAACAGAACTCCTACGAGATGCACCTTAAATATACAGATTAATGTGCCACTAGCTCGTGTTACAGTTCTGGAATGACCACCTCTTAAGGTTATCTCCGTAAATTCAGCTATTCTTACTGACAAGTATTTTTTATCGGTGCAGAGAACATTCTAGCACCCCGAGTTAGCATCAAGACTTAGTATTTAGCGTGGTCTCGTTTAAAAGATTTACGGGTAAGAATAAAAAACATTAGTTCGTTTCCTGACAACAGCTGACGTTTTACTGGGGGCTACACACGGAACAGAGGTACCAGGCACTGGGGGAATGCACACTGTGAAAAGCTTACCTCTTTTTCTCGTTTTAAAACGCTGGCCTGATAGCGTCGGCTTCTGCGGCTTTTGATTATTCATAAAAGACACCCTGCAACGAAGGAGGCACACACCTCAGGGCGCTGACGACGGAACCTGCCCGCACGGCCGAACCCCGGGGGCTCGCTGGCCTTCCTGCGCGCCCCGCCCGGCCTCCCGCTCTCGGCCGCTGCTCCCAGGCCGCCCTGCGCCGCAGTGGCGTCGCTCCTCCTTCCCTTCTCCCTTCCGCAACCTCCATTTCCCCCGGGGCACTGGGCCACTAGCGAGGACGCGCCGGGCCCGGCCGCGGCTACCCGGCAGGCACTGAGGCTCATCAGCCACGGGCAGGGCGCTGGGGAGGCCTGTGCGGAGCTGGGGCCTGCGCGGCCCCCACAGCCCAGCGCGGCAGCGGCGGATTTGTTGGCACCGCGCTACGCTGCCGATGCGGAGGAGAACGGGGAGCGAACCCCTCCGCCCGAATGAGGCGCGGATGTTACGGCCTGGCGGCCCCACCCGGCCACACAACCCCCCGGCTCCCCGCAGCGGGGCACGACGGCCGCCCGGCCTTCGGGCCCGTCTCCTTACCGACTTTAAGGCAGAGAGAAAATGCGCAGGCGGCCGAAGCGCAGACGTGCGGGGACAGCAGCGAGCAACAGCAGCGGCGGAAGCGCCCGAACGGCACCAGCACGAGAGGAAGAGGGAGGCCGTGCCGCGCCCCGCCCGGGGCAGACCATGCCGCTCCGCCAGAGAGGGAGGGAAGGGGCCGGGCTTACCCGGGGCGCGCTGCGGACCCGCCGTCACCTAACGGCTCTCTCCCTCCTCCGCGCAGCTGCCCGCCCGCTCGCAGCGCAGGGGTCGCGCCCGCCGCCCCGCGCCAGGCTCCTTTTACCGTCACACGCCACAGCCGCCCGGCGCCCCCCTGCGCGGCGCTGCGCGTGGGTCAACCCATCGGTGAGGCGAGGCGCCCCCTGGCGGCCGCACCGCGTCCCGCTCGGGCTGGGCAGAGCGCGGCCGGGCCTGGCTGTGCGCGTTAGCCCTGCCGGCGCTGCCCAGCCTGGGCGCAGCGGGGGTCACTGGCCTGGGCCCGCTCAGCGCTCAGCGAATGGGCCACGGAACAGAGCCGGACAAGACATTCTGGGGGGTAGGGCCGAGTTCTGCTTTGCGGAGGGTTTTGTCAGCCCCGTGTGTGCCGCTTACGGCAGAGAAAGGCCCAAGCCTTGTGCAAGAGCTTCTCCAGGCTTAGAAACTCTCCACCAGTGTAAGGTGGTCCTGCGCCTCACCAGAGGCCCAGCTCCAGAGGCAAACCTGTCTGCTGACGACCCGGTGGACGGAGCCAGCACTAAATGTTGTTACTGCTACTCAGGTTCCCTTGGAAACCACAGCCTAAGTAAACACAGGGCCCCCACCTTGGCCTTAGCCACTAAGCCACTAACCTTCACAATGTCCTTCATTCACGTATGTCTGAGCCTCGGCTCCGAAACTGAAAGCCTCCAATGGCTGCTTCTCCGGGGAGGGGGCTAGTGCCGAATGCTGCTGGTTTACTTGGAAGGCATTTCAGCGCTCTGATACATGTGGCTTTCCCAGCTTTGCTTTAGCCAGTAAACCACTAACATTGTAACACGCTGGGGTTGCACTCGTTGGAGACTTAGCACCAAACCCAAAAGCTTCCAGGGAGGGTGGCAGCACTGACTGCTGTTGTTGGCTCTGACTTTCTGCTGGTAGCCATTTCACAGCTGCAGCAAACGTGGGGCTCCTACATTTACTTTAGCAATTCAGCAATTCAAAATGGGCTCTGTCTGTGCTCAGAAGAGGCCCATCTGCAAAACTGGAAACACCTGGCAAATGCTTACCCACGGAAGGTGTCGATGCTGAATGCTGTTGCTAGCCTTCAGCTTCCCTTGGCAACCATTTCACAGCCCCAACTTATCTCTGCCTTTGCCACTAAGCCACTAACCTTCACAGTATTCATGCTCCCCAGAGCCCCAGTTCCATCATTTGAAACACCCAGTGACTTGAGGGGCCATTGCCAGCAGCCTCACTGGTTTGCCTCGAAGGTAGAGCCCCTCGGGAATAGAGAAGGGGAAGCTATGGTGGGCAGTCCTGTCAGGGACAGTTGAGGCTGTGGGGCAAGAGGGCTGTCCCAGCACTTGACAAAAGCTGAAGGGAGAGCCCAGGGCACACAGAAAGAAGAGGACAGAAATGCATAGTTATGAGGATAAGGGAACAAGTGGGAGTTCTGGGACGTGGTAAAGAAAAAACATCATGGGCTGCCGCCACAGAGGACTCCTGGGGACACACAGAGATGAAGACAGGTAACCACAATGCACACCAAGTAACATGAGGATGGGAGAAGGCTACAGCGAAGTGTTGGTGGCACATTGCAAGACATATGAGTTCAGGAGTGTGCAGAAAGGTGTATGGAGAGTTTGAGGTACATCTGAAGACAAAGAGAATGTCTCAGTGCCTACTCAAGCAGCTGTGATGACTTCAGTGGAGCTTGGACTGACTGACAGGCTCTCATCTACAAGCACTCCTTGTTCTGTGCAAACTTCAGCTCCCCTCACCACTCATGCTGGCCTGGCCGTCAATTCTGGATGTATCCAGGTCATAGGGTGCTGAAAGCAAACCCAGGAGCACCCTGAGGACACTGAACATCCACAGCAATGCAATGGAACCTCCCTACAGCCCTCAATAAGGCAGGACACAGAGACGGAGACAGAAAGAGCAGTGATGGGGAGCAGGACAGGCCAAGAAAGCTGAAGGAACAGAGACAGAGGGGATATGGTGGGGAGCATATTCTGGTCCTGAAGCAAAGTGAGAAGGCAGGAATGTTCTGGTGTCCCTGGGCCATGTCATGGAGGGACACTGGGCTCTGATGCACCACAAATCCAGCCCCGTGACAGGAAACGAGTGTGAATGGGCCACTTTAGGTCATAGTCACATCCTAGAGCCTATACCCTGAGCTGGAGGACCAGAGGGCCCAGGGTCAGCCAAGGTTTTCCCACGCTGACGCTGTAGGTGCCTGGGCCCCCACAGCTCACAATGACTAGCAGTGCTTGACTGCCCTGGGCTTTCCCTGGAGGGAGAGCATAGATTAATAAATCCCAACTCTGCTCATATTGCCTTTGCTGTGCAGGCTCCAAATGTAGCTTTTGGTGAACATGGTTCTCATACCATTGAGGAGAGATGACTCAAGCCAGGGTACACGATACATCTGCTTGGGACACACACTGTGCCAGATCATAAGGGGACCAGCATGCAGTTACATTCCATTTGCAACACCATTAGCCATTTATTAGTCTGTCAGCCAGTGTGACTTCCAACTCTGACAACAAAATGTGAACACCCAACTGCACCATGGCCTGAACAGAGGCTGCTCTGGGGAAAGACTAGAGCACAGGGAGTAGCTGTGCCCTGATGCTCAGCACCCTAGAGTTTTCTGCTTCAGTTTCCCCATTTTCAAAATGGGAATGACACTACTGATTTCACCTGTGAGGCTGTGGCAAGTCAGGTGCCACCAGCTGGGGCACAGGATGGGAAGAAAACTGAGTTGATCATTCCTCTTTCCCATCCACCTGGAGGAGGACAGATTGCCTTTCCCTCCCCGCACAGGCTCCAGAGTAGAGTATTTCAAAGGCAGTTGTTAGCATCCACAGCACAGAGGCCAGCTCAGCAGAGATTGTGCAGTGCACCCAATCATGCACAATGCTGGGCACACAGGAGGCCCCAAGCCCACATTCTTTCTGCAGACAGCCAACCTGGACAGCAGGAGGAGAAGATAAAGGCAGCCTTGCTCTACCCAGGATGAGAGAATCTGTTTAGATGTGTAATAGAACACAGCTTGGCAGATTTCTCAGATCATCATATTGGTCTGAAAAGGCACTTTGCTACCCATCCTGTGAGGTAGGATACACCTGGGAAAAATCATTAAAAGTGGATTTTTAGAAGAGGTTCAACAGAAGGTGGAGCCTGCCAGGGAGAAGTGCTGCTGTGGTGCTGCAGAGGCAGCGGGTCACATGTTAAGATCAGTGTTGAGACATCCTATGCAGCAAACGCTCCTGTCCCCCCATGCAGCAGCTGGTAGGACAGCCTAGGTTCAGGCAGACAAGGTCTTCCCCACACCAGCCGAGGATCCAGATTGCAGCTGGCCAGCAAGAGGGCTGTCGGGATGCAGCCTGCAGAAACGGCCTAGCGTCCAGATGGGGAAGACGTTGCGGTAGGCGGTGTAACTGATAGCACACGACTTGTTGAATACTCCAGAAATATTTTCCTGAGAGATAGACAGAGAGCAAAGTGCTAAGGGTGACAAGGGACCACAGTGTGTCCAAGATGTGGCACTGAGCTCACTGCCTTCTTGAAGTTCCCCACCAAAAGCCACACATGTCTTCCCTTCCAAAGCTGCACAATGCCCAGGATGTCTGCAACACCAGGGAACCCCTTGGAAAGATTTGAGGAAAGATGTACCTGAGGCCAGTCTCCATTGGGTAGCTGCTTATCAATCAACACTTTGATGCCCCTTTCCAGCACATCAGTGTCAGGATACCTGCAAAATGCAAGGGAGACAACGTAAGCATTCTTATCCAAGCTGCCTGCAAATTCCCATCCATGTGCTTAGGGAACTCAGGCATGCTGAGTGCTTTGGGAAGGCCCCTTGCAACCCTTTGACACCAGACATTATGAATAGAGAAACATTATTCCAGGCTCGAGGCCTGCAATTGTGATCCAGGCCTTTGCTTTGCACTGCATCCTCCATACTGGCCTGTGGAGCACTGCACATGGCAGTCTCACATTGCAGGAGGTGGCCAGTGAGGTCACAATCAAACATGGTTGGGTGTATGGCCTAAATCAGGCAGGCCCAGGGCCTGTGCCAGCCCTGCTACACAGCCCAGCCTGTATGTCCTACCTCACTGAGCACTCAGGGATAGGTGGTGCCTGAAGAGGTGAAGGATGCTCTTACCTGACAGCCATGAGCCCCAGCAGGGCCCAACACGTATTGTGGATCTGCGACGTGGCACTCTGCACATATGTGCGCTGCTCACACGACTCAAAGTTTTCTCCCCACCCACCATCTGCCATCTGCTTGGAGAGGAGGAACTGGCAGGCCTGGGCCACTTCTCGACATGCCACACTGCAAAGACAGTGCAGAGAATCAGACAGGGCAGGGGCTAAGAGCATTTGCACACCTCTGTTTCCCAGCTGCAAACAGGAGCTGTGCTTGGCCCTGCCCATGGCCAGAATGACCCTGAGAGGTCAAGGCTCAGGCAGCGACTGCCATGGCCATACCGCAGGCACAAGATTTGAAAGGAGTAGTACCTGGGGCAAGAGAGCCCATGTGCAACCAGGATATCCACCTAACCCCACCACAGAGTTTTGGCCAAGCCCAAAGAACAGGTTGGGGCAGGGTAACCAAACAGGTGCTTCTCACCCATTGCGGTATGTGTGCTGCATACTGGCAAACGCTTCTAGACCGAACCAGGTGCCATAGGTGAAACAAACGCCCCAGCTCCTAGGAAGAAGGGGAGAGCAGTATTGTCAGGGATGCAAGGCTCCAGGTAGAGGTGGGTTTCAACATGTGTGTGTTCACAGCACGAGTACAGGCAGGCACAGAGCTGCAGCCTGCCTTTCTCTATGGCACAACCATGCCTGGTCACTTGGCACCTATGACCAGCTCACTCAGGCATCAGTGGGTGCTGTGAGCGGAGCTGGAGCCATCATCCTAGCCTGAGGGGTTGTCTGGGTCTTCTGCAATGCACAAAGTGCCTGCTCTGCCTAGGCTGCAGGGAGAGGAAAGGAGAGCAAAACACAAGAACTAGAGGAACTACTTGTCCTTCCCACAGATCCTGCCAGCCAGGAATATGTGCTGTCATGGTTCCACTCACACTGGGGCAGACAGAGGAAAACTGGGCACCAAGAACACTGCTTACCCTTCCCAGGACCCATCAGCTCGCTGCTGCTTGCGACAGAAGTCCAGGCCCTTTTGCAGAGTCTCCCTGGTCAGGAAAAAGACAGCGGATTCAGAAGCACCTCAAACTCAGTGGCATTCATTAGTCTGAGGCTTTGATGGGTGCCATTTTTAGAGGGCTAAAGAGGCAAGAACATGCAGACCAGAAACCACATTGTTCATGATCGGAGTCAAATCGCACACCAATTGGGTGCTTCTCTGCCTTGTGCCAGCATGCAAGCAGGGGACTCAGTCTACAGCTTGGTCACGACGCAGGGAGATCTCCGCCAATTTCCCTCAGCCTGATCTCAATTTTTATGCTCTGCTCCTTGAGAGGGGCTAAGCTCCAGCCTCTTGCAGAGCACTCTGGTTTGCAGAAGTCATCAGTATCCCAGCATCCCAGTATCCCAGCATCAACGTCCGCTGCAGGGGCTGCTCCGTGCCAAAGCAGTTGTCCAGGCAAGACCCCTGACAAGGCTCAGCAGGGCCCGTGCCAACAGAGGCCATGGCAGGGAACACTGCAGCCTGTCATCTCCCCTGTACGCTTATCTTAGTGCCTCACCTGATTTCTGGGGCTCTGTGCTCAGGGAACATATCATGGAAGTGTTTCAGTGCCTGCATGACAGCTGATGTGCACTCGACGTAGGTGTAGTCAATCATAATGTCTCCTGCCAGAAGGTGAAGGGTGTCAGTGTGATAGGCCTTCTGCCATGCAGCCTCTGAGCCACACGCTGCCAGCCTCTCCCTCTGGACCCAGGGTGCACTTAATCCACAGAAGGGCCTGGGGCAAAGTCAGGCACCCACTGTGCACAGTGAGGCCAGTCCACTGTATCCCTTTCACAGTGGACAGGATAACTAGCCCCACAGCTCCCCTTACCAAACACCTCCGAGGGGTTCAACAGCTCCAGTAAGTGGCCTCCTCGCTTCGTTTCATACGTGGCAAAGCCTCCATCTGAGTTCCTCATGCTCAGCAACTGCCCAGGCAAGCAAGAAAAGGGCTTAAGACTGAGCAGTACCACCCAAGTCTGGCTCCAAGCCAGGTGTGAGGACAAAGTCAGACTTACAAGACCATAGGGCTGGCGGACAAGCCAGCTCCCAAACTACATTGAAAAGTAGGCCTCATCTGGACCATCAAATCACCTTATGCTACATATGTAGCTTTGTACCACAGTAAATACAGCACTGCCATACCAGATCAAGTGCCTTGTACTAGCTTAGTAATTCCAGATCTAACAACTCATCAGGCTAAGACTTCTTTTGTTCTATCTCAGTTTAGCTGCCTGCATTTTTCTTGTCTCTGATTATTGCACCACTTACCACATTCACAGCATCAAAGAGACGCTCAGAGGGGACAAGCTTGGCTATGAAGGGACACTTCTCCTGCAGCAACATAACTGACTTCAGCCCCTCCGCTGTGCAGTCTGCCACAATCCAGCCACAGTCTCGGGTGCTGAAGGGGAATCCACCCTGGAAAGAGGTCAGGAGGGCTCAGCACCTTCCCCTAACCCATTCTGTTCTTGTAAGAGGGGGAGGTGCTGCTCCTCATTCCTGTCCCCTCTGCCCAAGTCCCTGCCCTATTCATGCATTCTTCAGAGACCAGTTGAGTCATCACACCTTGTTCATGTGGCGATAATATTTCTGGTAGTCAGGTGGGTTCTCTGGGATCTGCAAAAGACAGGAAACAAGTGAGAGCAGGCTGGAGGTGCCCAGCTGCAGGATCACATGGGACAGGGCAACACCTGTCTTTTACTGAGGTAAGCAGAGAAAGAGGTCAGCATTGGAGCAGGGAGTGCTGAAATAATATTTTGGACTGGTTTCAAGTGTCCCCTCTTTGGGCACTTTCCTGCCAAGAAGCCTCTTTCAGTGGCCCCATTCACAGCACTATAAGCAAAGCCTGCAACTGCATCTGCACCAAGCTGCTAAGGAGCCTGGCTTTCCCAGAATGGTGCCTTAAATGTGTGTGCATCAGACAGGACAAAGAAGACTAAGCTCTCCATTTTCCAGCCTCTCTTAGAGACAAACCCAAACATCCCTGGGCCCAGCCAAGGTTTTCTCCAAGCTGCAAAGCTGGCTTCCAGCAATACGGACCAAAACCAGGAGAGTGTCCCAAAGACTTTGCTAGTCTAGTCTTTCAGAAAAGCCCTTCAGAAGGCAACTGACACATGCAGCAGGGCTCTGAGAAGCAGTTAGGTCTGCATAGCCAGGATGTGAGAGACATCATCAACTGTCTCTGCTCACCTGGGTGAACCGGAGGAACTCGTAAGCATTTTGGAGACAAGATGTGAATTCAGGCATCTTCTGAGCTTCTGCCTAGAAACAAAGGTGTATAGTCAGCAGGAAGCTGGGAGCTTCCTTCAGGAAGAAGGGAATATACTGGGACCTTGTTGACCTGATGATCTAGGTTCCATTAATGCCTAGCCCTTCAATGAACACTTCCTGTAGGTTTACATTCATACTGTTTCCCACTTCCATTACAAACCTCTACAGTGAAAGCTGAACTAACAATTGTTGCTAGTATCACTAAGACAGATATTTGCATGGCCAGGTCAGGGGCTTACCAGTACAAGTACACCACCCTCCAAAAAGTATGCTCACCATAGCTGTCTCTGCCCCAGTGCAGGAATGCAGGAGACTTGCACACTGCCCCTGCCAAATGGCAATATGCTGAAGCCAAGCAGAGCAAAGAGGAAGGCCCCAAGGTTTTACCTCAAGATGGTAGCAACTGGGAAGCCTAACTTGACATCTGGAAACATTGCCTCCTCCTCCTCCTCCAAAAGCCACTAGCAAAGATAGGCTGTACCAGCTGTGCTGGGCACCCTGCCTACCATGACTGAGGTGGGCTCTGAGATGTGTGTTTCCCTGGCTCAGCACTATGACCCCAAGCCAGAACTAGCACAGCAGAGGTCTGAGGGAACGCACAGTAGAAGTTGCTGGTATTCAGGGATGTGCCAAGGGTGACCATTTTCCTACAGCAGCACATGGCACTGAGGGATGCATTACCTCCAGGAAAGCTTGGATGGCAAAAGCAGTATCCCAGAGCTGGGATCCATTTGTGCCCTAGAAGAGAGTTAAGTAGATAGTGAGGGGCAGGTGCTGCCAGCAGCCTGACCCCCTGTAGGGTCTATGGGACAGCACATCCTTCCTGCATTACCCCTACTAGTTCCTTCCACCCTGTGTCTGTTTCACATCACCCAACATCGCAGTTGGTATAGAGGGGGACAAAGGCAGCAGTTCAGAGACAACAAGGGAATAGGAAATGACACAGTTGCTTCAGCCTGCTCTGTGTGCAGCTGAGACAGAAGAGGTGGCTAGCAGTAAGGAGCACAGGGACACAACAGCTAGGAGAGAAGTGCAGCTCATTCCATATGTAGTACTGGAGCCTGTCCTTCTCTTTCACTTCTCTCAGGACCCACGGGGATGAAAGGGTTGAAGGGGATAAAGGCCTAGACCTGCCCCGTCAGTACACAGCCACAGAGAAGCAAACTAGCAGGACAGACACTACTCACTCCTGGCACAGCCAGGGGAAGTGCCAGTGAGACAGACAAGGCCATCAAGCATCAAAGGTAGAGATGCTAAGAGCTCAGGCCCAGGGTGAACAAACTATCCCATTATTCCAGGGGCTGCCCAAGCACACCAGGGTCCCTCTCAGTCACAGCTGAACTCCTACAGCACTCCACCTGCATCTTCATGCCGTCAAGGCCCAGCCTGCGGGAAGAGAGAGCACAGTGCTGCAGTGCAGGCACAGCAAGAGCACCAGGAAGTGGGTTGAGAGCCATGATGCGCTCACCCCACATGGATCAGAGCTCTGTGCTGTGCCGGGTGAACCATGCTCAACCCTTACCAGAGAAAGTCAGGGATCCTAGAAACGTGCTCCTGAAAAGCTGGAGAGTTCTTCCCATCCACAAACCAGCGAACCAGCATGTTGATTGTTTTGGAAATCTGTTGAAAGCAACACTGTCACTGCCCCAGATACAGCTTCTTCCATCCCCAGAGACATGTATCCCTCCAACCCAGCATAAAGCCAAATAGAGGTGGTCCTGGGCTTGATTCCAACAGCTCCACCTGTAGTGCCTTCGTTTTTTTCCTATGGCATCACTCAGTTAGTGGACCAGGTGCCATGAGACTACTCCAGAATTTCACCTCACATCATTTCCCTGGACCACAAGGAGACCCTGCGCCAGGCCCACAGTTGTCCCCATGTCCTCTGCATGTTCTGTTTCCTGTGAGCATTTTAAAAGGATCAACAGTAAGTGTCCTACCGGCCCAATGCTGATACACTTGGTGAATCTGTCATCAGCTTTGATGTGGTCATACAGCTCTGAGATGGCTTGCTCCCGCAGGTGAGTGCTGTGGTGGGCTTCATACATGTTCATGATGGCTATAGGAGAATAAAGGGCCATGCAATGAAAAAAACAGATTCACTTGCTGTTACAATCTGGACCACTGCCCATGTGATGACCAAGTTGAGGAAGGCATGGGAATTGCTCTGACCCAGAATGGCCCAAGGAGGAGGGCACAAGGCCTTGACTCTTGTCAAGGTGAGAAAAGCCCAAGGATCACACAATACAATACACGTTTCTATCTCAGTGCCAGGGTATGCACCAGTAACTAGTAGTAGACTCTAAAGAGCCCCCATAGTGCAAGGCATCTTCAGTTCCACCACCATCAGCGCACATGGAAAGGCCCCGCCCCAGCCAAAACTGCACTCACCATAGGCAAGCCTTAGCAGCCAGCTGTGCTGCGTGTACACGTCACAGGCAGCCACATTGTTCCTCTGGGCTGGCCAGTCTATGCTGGCGTAGTCTTGCACATACAGTTCCTATCATGAAATAACAAAAGGGCATCAGCCTGGCAAGCTGGGAGCAAGCACCCAGAGAAAGCTTACTGCTGGAAGTTGATTCTGCTGCCTGGACAGAGAGACTGTGGGTATGAGAGCTGTCACCTTGTAAGCCAGAGACTGCACCGCAAGAACGTGGCTGGCACAACAAAAGGTCAGGGAGCTCTACCAGGGTCAACCCCTCACCTGCCGCAAGCTTTGTATGAGCTCATCCTCTTCTGCTGTCAGACGCTTGGCATAACAGTAGCTCATGGGAAGGTAAACCTGGCGGCAGTGGCACCAGAGCCGGGATGGGTGGGCTGGGAACCATGTAGGAAGCAGCCTGTTTGCAACACAGAAGATGCTACTATGAGGAACAAGAGGAGCTGAGGGCAGCATGGAGATACATGTGCTGACAGGGATCTGAGCTGGGCATGCCCTTCCTTGTCCCCTGTACCAGGCCTGCTGCTGCTGGTATGTCTGAAGCATTAAAAAACAGAGTATTTATATGGCCTGACTCTGCTCAGAATCTCTCCAACAGAGCTGCTCCCCCACGCCAGGGCCATCAGACACTCCTGATCCAGCTGAGAGAGGGCAGGGAGGACACCAAACTCAGAGAGAAGTCAGTTCAATGGCCACTTGCTTCCCCACGTGACTTTCAAGGCAGAGGGCTCAGACTAGCAGTTATGTGCATCTGATGACAGAGCACCAGCAGCCCTTGGTAGTGTGCAGCCCCTGATTTCTCCTGGGGAAAAAGTCATATGCTTTCCCTCTCTGCCACCCAGCAGCCCTTGGAGTATGAATGAGAGTTAGAGGTGGCAGCTTGACATGTAATTGTCCTGTTCAGCCAGTGCCCAGTTCTGATTGGCCACAAAGGGAAGATACCGATGGCAGGCACGGAGCACATGGATGTATCAGGGACCCTGTAGGTAAAGTTAGGATGTCTGAACTCTGGCATCTCCCTTTGGTACAGTGTTCAGTGCTATCCACCCACTGGCTGGCTTTACTGCTGTTCTCTGAGCTAACAAACAGCCTGAGTACCCAGAGTTCCACAGCTGCATCCCAGTAAACATCAGTGCCTGGGACAGCTCTGGCTAAAGGCTGATGGCAGGATCTGACAACGCCTCCTACCTCCCCATCAAGGACAGCACATACCACATCTCTGGGAGAAGCGTGTTCATCCCCTCCCAGCTGTAAACATTGAAGACAGCCAGCCAAAACTTCCCCCAGGAAGGAATTCCCACAGCACCTCCTGCAGAGAACAGTACCAGCTTTCAGAGTTAATGCAATCGTGCCAGCTTGCTGCTTTCTTCCCCACTACATGGCTGACTTCTCCCTGTGTTTTGAAGCATGCCACACAGGTTAGGACACAAGTCCTGAAGAAAGGCAAGCAAGCAATGGTACAAAACCACAACACACTTCTCCACCATTAACTGAAAATGCAGGTGCTATCAATGGCAAGCAAAAGCAACCATTCCTCCACTACCTGGCAGCCCACCATGTTCCATGCAGCCCTCAGATCCAACCAGACCTCTCTCAACAGTGTACCAGCCCCAGTGTACTGGGCACAACAGAGCTGACCTTTGCTGTGCAGGTTGACACGGGCCCGCACAATGTCAGGGTCATCTGGTCCTACACCCAGGATCCTCAGGGCTACATAGTTGAGTGCTGTGCCAAATACCGTTGATTTGTCTTCTACATGCCTGTTATACACATGCACAAAGACAGCATAGCCATTAGCTAGCTATTAGCATTAGCCAAACACAGAGCTGTCTTTATTGGGGTGAAATGGAATGCCAGCGGTGACTGAAGAAAAGGGGAGATCCAAACAATAGAAGGAGAAACACTGATTTGCACTGGCCAGTCACACATGGTGTTTTGGGATACAACACCACAGAGAAGATGCAGTCGACTTAATGCTCCAGCCATCTCTTGACAAAAGTGCACCTGGAGTGCCACACAAGTCCAGCCACTCAGAGGTACCACAGCTGCCAAATCCCATTCTCCAAACCTGGCCAGATGCGACAGCAGCTCCAAGTACTGAACGCTGGAGATGCCATCATTAAAATAAGTATCTTTGCTACTCACAAACCCCATCCTCCGTCCGGGAGCTGCACAGAGCGAAGGTAGCGCACCATCTCTTTCCGAACCCCCTCTGGCAGCTGGAGCTTGACAATGTGGCATGTGATGAGGAGACCTAGAAGATCAGATATGCTGGCTCTTACATGAAACCAAATCTGACACATTCACTCCTCGTAGGGAAGGCATCCCTTACCTGGCAGAAGGAAGAGAGGTCCGCCGTAGTCGCCGGCCCAATGGCCATCTTCGGCCTGCAGGGCAGCGTAGAATTGCATGCCCTTGCGGGCAGCCTCCCGAGCCGTGTCGGCCGCCGGCAAGGGCTGCAGCGTCTTTGCCTGGAGATAGGCAATGGCTCAGTCAGGAGTGCCCCTCATGCCGGTCCCTGCCGCCTGCTCGGCGCCCCGGCCCCCCACCCCGCACCGTGTCCAGGCCGAGGCTGTGCTCCTCCAGCACCGTCTGCGCACGCCGTTCGCCACCGTCTTCGCCACTGCCATCGCTATCGCCGTCGCCTAGGTAGCGCCAGCGCTGCCGACCGCCCTCGCAGCGCAGCCGCCATTCAGGCAGCGCCGTAGCCGCCGTCGTGCGGTATGGGCCACCGCGCCTCCGCACCACCCTGCAGGAGACGAGTACCGTTAGTTGCAGCACCCTGCTCCGTCCCCCCGGTTCCCCTCCGCCGCGCCGGCACCTACCCGCCACTCGCCGCCATCGCCGCCCGCGTTCCTGTCGCCGTGGAGCCGGTCCCAGCACTTGTACAGCGGCCGCGCTGCGCTGGGCCGACATCGCCCCACAGGCGGCAGCCAATGGGGCCGCGAAACCGGGACGACAGCCCCGCCCCTAGCCCCGCCCCTAGCCCCGCCTCCGTGGGCAGGTGTCTGGGGCCGGGGCAGCGCCCGAACGGTAGCCCCGCAGCGGCCTGGCTGCGGTTCCCGTGCCGCTGCCTTCGCCTGCTCTGCCTTGATGCCTGCCGGGGGACAGTGTCCGGCTCTAGGGCGCGCCTTACCATACTCTCATAAACAGCCGCGCTAAGTGGCATTTGGCCATAAAGGTGCTCTCACAAGGCTATCAGCCGGCCAGTGGCACCGCTCTTTAGTCTGGAGGGGGCTGCACGTCCATGTCGTGGCTGCCTGCGTCTGTTGCTCAGAGGTTTTCTGCCAGATGCAGCTGCCACCATGCGTGCAAGTACACTTTCATTTGAACCCAAGAGCTGTTAAGCATCCCTTTGCTCGCAGGCTGGCGCACAGACCCCATGGCCGTGGTGCTTACTGTGGGCTAGGAGGCAGCCTGTCAGAGAAGGAAGATCTGTAGGGAAGCAGGTGACAAGCAGCAGTGCCAGACAAGTGGGTGGTTAATAAAAATGGATGTACACCCAATGGAGTGGGTGTTGATGGCATTTCACAGCCTAGCAGTGTGGTTCCTTCCGAGGACCTGCCTTCACAATAGTGGTTATGGGCCACCAGCCTGGGCTCAGTACCATAGGCACTACTCTTGGACAGTGTCCAGAGCTGCGTAACTCAGGTCCAGTGCCTGGCCTCAGGATGTGCCATGGTCTTGCTGTCTCTGTGTGACCCTACTGCATCTGTCCTCATACACATCCCCTCTGCAGCATCTCTTGTCATGGGGATGCCGTCACCCTGCCACCAGCTGGGACCCAGTTCCCTCTGTCCAGTGTGCCTGTTCAGGCACAGAGAGCACTCACTTCCCCAGGAATGCTGTCCTCCCTACAGACCCTGATCACTGTCCTGTTCCTTCATATGACAGAGTGAACATTCCTACCTCTGTGCATCATAAAAACCTGGGCACATGGTTTCCATCGTTAATGGAAATAATAAACCAACTCCACCTAACCCTAGATGATCAGCCCATGTCCTTGTGGACCACGAGGGGCTGGGGACACCATGTTTCAGTGCAGCACCAGCCATAGGAAAGGTGCTCACACTCCCATAGCCCCCATGCTCCCCAACTGTGTCCTGCCAGTCGCTGCTGCCTTGAGAAGCCACTTTTGTTCACTGAACCTGCAGAAAAGCTCCTATCAGAGGCAGAGCTCACAACACCCTTGGAAGGCACCACTGCCAGCAGCACCTGATTTGAGTGTCAGGCACCCTTTAAATACCTGGGCCCTGCTCAAGTGAGGCAGAGTGCTGTGGGCAGAGGTGAGACCCATAAATCTTGTTATACGTTATGGGTGTGTGCAGGGCACTAAATCAGGCCCATCATCTCCTTCCAACAACTTTAACAAGCACCAGCCCACTTCTCAGATATGTCCTAGACTTCTGTTCTAACCATCATTCAAGAGTTTTCAAGAGTAGCCTAGCTCATCTCTAGCTGCTGCATTTGTGGGTTCAGAAATGGACACAGTGACCATGGCACAGAGCCAGGGACCTCCGTCTGAAATGCTGCTCTGTATGCCAGGACTGTGAGCACAGCTCTTTGGAAGCAGAAGCTTATGATTCCCACCCTCTTTGGAGTGAGCTGCTTTGGTTACCTTTTTCTCCCACTTTGATGACTGCAAGCCTTTTTCTCGTGGTTTGGCAGAGCCTAGTGTGGTGCACACCAGGGACAACTCACATCAGGTTTGTCAGGATCTGAGACAGGATGCAGATCAGGGAAGTTGTCTAGAGCTGCCTGCCGGTTAACAGGCTAGAAAGGGTAGTGTTCACATCTGATCCTGCTTCTTCCTAGCCTATTAGCCAGTACAGCATAGCATTCACTCCCTGAAAAATACAGCAGTCAGAATGAATTGAGTGAAATGCACTTTCTTCAGCGTTCATCAACCACTCACTTGTACTGTGCCACTAGGAGCAGTCTGGGTGAAAGACACTGCTTGCTGCTCTTGCTGCTTGTCACCTGCTCCCCTATAGGTGCCCCTTCTTTGAAAAGGCTGCCTGCTGGCCCACACAGAGCATCCCCTCCACCGAGTCAGTGCACCAGCCTGCAAGGGAGTCTCTGGCAGAAAGGAAAGCTTACAATTCTTCTGCTCAGATAAAAGTGCATTTAATGGTTGCTGAGACTTGCAGAAGACTCGTGAGCAATGTCACCTACACAACCATGATGTGGACAACAGGTACAAGCAGGCAGGAGGTTCTCACCACCCTTTCAGATGAAAGGGTGGTGTCACAGTTACTGGCTGGCTGACAGCCTTGTGAGAGCAGCTTTACAACCCAAAGCCTCTTAATGTCCTTTTTTCTGAGGATATGGCAACACACACTCCAGAACCTGGCACTGTGCCCCATGCAGGCATCAGGGAGGAACTTCTGTTGCAGCTGCAAGCTCTGTTCTACAACCACTTGCAGCCTGATACAATAGCAACTCCCTTACAAAGGGTTCCACTATCCTCCAGGCTGATGGGGTGTTAAAGAGGATGCAGCCAGACCCATCTGAGAGGTGCACAGTGAAGGGACAAGAGGCTGCAGGCGCAAGTTACTATGATGGATGTTCCTGTCACAGATACCATATTCCTCCTGGCTGTCCAAACTGGCAGGTGTACCTGCCAGGCCAAAAGAGTGCAATGCACTCTTTGCTGGACTGCTGCTCTTTAGGATGTGTCTGCTGCTCCTAAGGTTATGCAGGAGCTTGCGCTGGTGAGCCTTTGGAAAGCCAAAACTAAACCTAGAACAATTTCCTCTATGCTCCTGCCTTTTTCAGTCTGCACATGCTGTCTGGCTCAGCAACACCTGTGAGTTACACATTCATGGCTAGCAACATCTATATATAAAATCACAACAAAGATGCTCACTGATGAGGTCATCTTTACCCCACTCCACATTTCATAATGATTTCATGCACAAAATTACATGTCTTCAGACAAGGACCATCTTGCTATTGCAACCACCTTCCTTGAGCTGTGAAAGAGGACACTCAGGCTAGCCTCCCAACAATGACAGGCTAGTCACTTAGAAGTGCCAGTCCTGGCACCACTGGTTTTCAGGCTCTGTCAGGAATAGTTCACTCTTCAGGAAGGGAAGGTGATAGGCTAATGTGATTATTAAGTCATTTTTAGTTATGTCCCCATTCCAGCCAACAGAATGAGCCCGTTCTTAAATTACCTGACACTGGTCAGATTGATTTTACATTGCACTGATTGCATAAAATCCACTTTTTGGTCATTATTCCAGACTCGTGTGTGACAAGCTGCAGAAAGGCTGGCTTGGTAAAATGGAGCTCTGGGGTCTGTACCATTGGAGTACCTGCAAGGATGAAAGAATACTATTACACTGGCAGTGCCAGTCTGACATTTCAACACATCTATTAAGCTTTTGACTCTCTCTAGGAGCGCACACAAGTGAATTTCCCACTAGAAGGGCACCAGCGGATAGCTTCTTATATGAAACATCCTGACAAGACAAGATTAATCAACAGTACTAAAAGTGAAATAAAGAGAAGAAAGTAGACCAAAAAGAAGAGCCTGAGATGTTTTAACACTCAGATCAACTTGGCAAATGAGAAAAGTGACAGACTGGGGTGCATTTACTATATGCATGCTGCATCACACCTCTACTGAATCACATTTGTACAGTTTAAAATGCTGCCATTACTTTTGGCTCTAGATTACAATCTGCACTTTTATTCTCTCTCCAGACTATTTTAGGCAAAGCACATTTGAGAAAAGGAACCCTCTCCCTAAAGAAGATACACAATTACCAGCACTGAAAATGTACTTAGAGACACCCCCAGAAGTTCCTCAGCACAGGATCTAATCTTAGTCAGAGTGCTGATTATTGCTGTTAGCACACTTGAAAAGAAATCATCTTGTTGACCATGGATGGAAGTGAATTTCAGCACAATCTTTCAATAGCAGAGTTCATGGGCTGACAGCAAGAAAAATCATTTCTCTTTGAACCAAAATATGCTTTTTTCCACAGCTCACCCACAAATCAAATGCAGACTTCTACAGACCCCAAAGGAACATTCCTAACTTTGTTGGATCCAGTACAGCAATAGCATAAAGAAAGCACTGCACCTCTGGGTTGTGCCTCCATGTGTTCAGAACTCCATGCTACAGGCTCCAACAGCACTAAGAGGTACTCCTTCAGCCTGGCAGCTAGTGACATGGAAAATGTTCCTTCTCCCTCTGCACTTTAAGCTGAAAAAATAAAGTGGCAGGATTTCTGAGAGTGATCCACAGATTGAATTTGCTTCCCCTACCAGGTCAGTATTTGCCTGGCATTACTTACTGTACTGCAGTGGTCAGGGCATTAAAGTGTGACGCTGGATTTTACCGTACAAAGTCTCAGCTCAACCTGCATCTAGACAGTGTAGACTTCCAAATGGAGGGAGAAGGAAGCTGACAGAGCAGGAAACTAGAAGAGCAAAATGAGAAACTTTTTCAATAGAACAAAATACCTCTAAAATACTAAGAAGCAACATAAACCTCATCTTTAAAAGGCCACTTTTGTATTTTCTTGCTACTGAAATTCTGATACAGCAAGTAAGTATGCCAGATGAAAGGTATATATATACACAATCATAGTGTGTTAGTTTGAGGCTAATTGGAATATTTTAATGAGAAAAATTAGATTATAAACTGTGAAAAGAGAACAGTGGTCATGTCTACTTCACTCATAGGCTTGCTGAGATGTATAAAAACAAGAACATAAACACAGATAAGGGAGAGTGCGTGTGTCTGTCAGAGTCTGTGTTTCTCCCTAGGCTGCTTCTGTGTAACTAATCCTTCTACTTCTAACCCCCCTTGATGATCCACAGGATGTGATAAAGAAAGTCTCCACCATGGCAGTTCCCACCAATAAGAAGGACACTCTATCTTTCTTGGGTGCAGTGGGATTTTGGAGACTACACATTCCTGGATTCAGTCAAATTGTCAAACCTCTGCACAACGTGACTTGAAAAAGAAACGATTTCAACCTGAACAACAAGCAGCCTTTGATCAGATCAAGCAAGAAGTAGTCCATGCAGTGGGCCTGGGACCTGTTCAAACTGGTCCAGACATTAAAGACATTCTTTATATGGCTGTGACAATGATCCAACTTGAAGTCTTTGGCAGAGAGCTCCAATTGAGACACGTGGTCCTCCACTTGGTTTCTGGGGTTGTAGCTACAGAGGTTCAGAAGCAAATTACACTCCAACAGAAAAATAAATACTAGCAGCCTATGAAGGACTGAAACCAGCTTCTGAAGTGATTGGAACTGAGTCACAATTGCTTTTAGCTCCTAGATTCTAAACTGGATGTTCAAAGCAAAGGTTCATCTCTGCATCATGCCACAGATGCAACCTGGTCCAAGTGGATACCTTTGATAACCCAACAAGCATGAATGGGTAATCTTGACCGACCTGGTCTGGTGGAGGTGATCACCAACTGGCTGGAAGGCACAGACTGTACCAAACCTCCAGAGGAGAAAGTAACCTGTGCTGAAGAAGTTCCTCCCTATGGTGATCTTTCTGATCAGGAAAAGAACTATGCTTTGTTCACAGATGGTTCCTGTTGTCTTGTTGGGAACAAGTGAAGGTGGATATCAGCAGTCTGGAGTCCTACCAGGAGAGTTACCGAAGCGAGAGATGGAGAAGGAGAATCCAGGCAGTTCGCTTAGGTAAAAGCTGTCCAACTTGCTCTTGATGTGGCTGAACGTGAGAATTGGCCTATCCTTTACCTCTACACCAACTCATGGATGGTAGCCAATGCTCTGTGGGGTTGGCTAAAAGACTGGAAAAAGAATGGTTGGCAGAGGAAAGGAAAGCCTATTTGGTGATCTATGGCAGGATATTAATGCATGATTGGAGAGAACTCCAGTGAAGGTGTGGCACGTAGACACACACATGCCCAAGAGCAGAGCCACTGAGGAACACCAACACAACCAGCAGGCAGACCAAGCTGCTAAGATTTCTCAAGTTGATACAAACTCTGATCTTGACCTTGACTGGAAACACCGAGGTGAGCTGTTCTTAGCTCGGTGGGCCCATGATTCATCTGGACATCAAGGCAGAGATGCAACCTACTATTTGGCATGAGATAGGGCAATTGACTTATCTATGGATGCTATCACCCAAGTCATACATGACTGTAACATTTGTGCTGCTATTAAGCAGGCTAAGCGAATCAAGCCCTTATGGTATGGTGAGAGATGGTCAAAGTACAAGTATGGTGAAGCCTGGCAGATTGACTACATCACTCTACCTCGATCTCGTTCTGGCAAGCAGTATGTGATAACGAGGGTAGAGGCCAGCACTGGATGGCTGGAAACCTATCCAGTTCCACATGCTACTGCACGTAACACCATTCTTGGCTTGGAGAGACAGATCATGTGGAGACATGGAACTCCAGAGAGAATTGAGTCAGACAATGGCACTCATTTCAAGAACAATCTTGTAAAAAACTGGGCCAAAGAGCACAGCATGGAGTGGACCTACCACATACTCTACTATGCTCCAGCTTCAGGGAAGATTGAGCACTACAACGGTTTGCTGAAAACCACCCTAAAAGCCATGGGGGGTGGAACTCTGAAAAACTGGGACAAACATTTAGCACAAGCTACCTGGTTGGTAAATAGTAGAGGTTCAGTAAACAGAGCAGGACCTGCACAAAGAGATCTGGTACAGTGGATAGTAATACAAAGTTCCTGTTGTATGTGAAGAGAACCTGTTAGGAAAAACTGTTTGGGTATTTTCTCCTTTGGGCGAAGGGAAACCTGTCTGAGGGGTGGTTTCTGCTGAAGGTCCTGGTCACACCTACTGGGTAATGCAGGAGAATGGTGAAATCCAGTGTATTCCACAGAGAAATCTAACCTTAGCTGAGAGAGTTTAAATTCAGCATGTATAATACAAGCTGTTTGGAGTTTTCTGTTCTAGGTATTACCTGGAATCCAAAGACACAAGCTACGAGAGAATCTACAGTATGTGAGCACCAACCTAATGTCATCTGGCAGTCCCTGCTGTCATCTCATCTGTGAGGAGACAAACTGTTTACTGTTTTTTGAGCTTTTGAATCACCGACATCTGAGATAGCCAGAATGAAGTGTGACCTGAACTTGTAATATTATTGTAAATATTGGTTTAGATTAGACAGATGGGTCTCAGCAAAACTCTGAGTGAAACAGACAAGGGTGGATTGTGCTAGTTTGAGGCTAAATGGAATATTTTAATGAGAAAAATTATACGCTGTGAAAACAATGGTGATGTCTACTTCACTCATAGGCTTGCTGAGATGTATAAAAACAAGAACACAAACACAGATAAGGGAGAGCATGTGTGTCTTGGTCTGTAAGAGTCTGTGTTTCTCCCTGGGCTTCCAACCTCCCTTGCCGATCCTCCAAACTCACCTTGCATGTAAAGCACACTCTAGGATAAGGTGGAGGGGTGGAAAGAAGGTGGAACGGTGGTTGGGAGCCCCTCCTGGGGACTCTGATTTCTGGGAGGGCTGTTGTGTTTGTGTATTACTTTTAATTTGTATATTTCTGTATACAGCTGTATATATTTGTAATATATTGCAAGTACCTGCTTGTATATTGTGCTAAGCTGTGAATATAAAGCTTCATTCCTTAACTTCCAGCCGGCTGAGTCTAGTCTGGGTGACTTCATAAGAGTGGGGGGACGAGTAACTCCCAAACCATCACACATGGCAATGCTATTCACATCTGGCAAAGAAAAATGCCTGAAATAAAGACACCTGTTATTTTGCAGTTACATTTGCAAGGCAAGTTTCAAGGAATGCTAGAAAATTAGCGCAAGTTTTTCACTTCTATAAGCAAACTTCTATGTATAGGTGAGAACAGAATTTAAAAAAAAAGTGTTTGGAGGAAAAGATAGTTGTGTATATTATTTTGATAACATGAATTGAAATACAAAGAAAGACAAAACTCTGCTTACTTGGCACTGGCAGAACCAAGCTGAAAATAAAAACCAGTATGTCAAGTTCCTCCTTAACAACACGACTGGCCACAAAACAAAAAGACTGTAGCAAAAAATTGTCATGACAGGGAACTGGCTTAGAAACAATTTATTTGAAATATCTGACCACATAAATACTTAAGGCTTGTAAACCAACTAAATATATAACCAGCATCAAGTAAATCCCGAGGTGCAGAAAGTTAGAGAATTATTTAGTGAAGTCTGTTAGCTGTAAATTACTTCTTAAATGTAATCTATCTGTATCATCTACCAACATGATTTTTGGTCTGATACACTGCAATACTTTAAAATGTGCAAGCTTTCAGAAAATGCCTTTTTGTCCTTAAAACAGAGTTGTGAATAGAAAACAAAACCAGAAGCCTATGTCAAAGGATGCTTAAAGGGCACAATACACAACAGCAGGAAAACAGCATTAAAGAAATCAGGAATCTGGTTCTGAAGATTAGAAGTGTACACTAAAAATGAACTCACTGCTTCTTCTTTTCCACTGTAAATTTCAGGGTAGGAATAAGCAACATATAAAGGCATAAAGTAGCCTCATAGTACTGTTGTCAGAATGACATAAAGCTTATTAAAAAAGAACAGTTGAAGTTACTGGTCCACAAAAACCACTGCTGCAATAAAGGCAGTTTCATTAACGTTTCAAAGTCATTTAGCACTCACTGGAGTCCAATCTCATGCCTCAGAACAACTCTGAAATATTCTGCTTCAACAGCAGTGCTTTCATGGCATCCTGCCTCATTTCCTCAGCATGGTGACTGGTCAGTGAACCAGCTACAGCAACTAGTTAATTCAGAAAAACATGAGGCTCAGGATTCCCTTGTTGCTGCATTATAGATTTCAAAATGATCAGGTTAAAACAAACAAAAGTTCTTGCACTTTTACGAAGAGGTGGTAATTCAAATGTGAAAACTCATTCAGTTCAAGATGAATTACAGATTTTTGACACTTGTTAGTTTTGAGAAAGACGAGTTAAATTTCTTTGGCAATAAAACTGTGCTGTGCTTCAAACGTGCTTCATACACAGCATTATCTGGATGTGAAGTACAATGCCTTATTTCAGTCAACTGAGGCAAAACAGAAAAGGCTCAAAGATGCTATCTTCCTTCTATGTACAGTGCTTTTAAAGACAGATGATGAGAAAATCCTGCTTGTTTCCTACACTGAATGTTGGTACAAATCTGTTTTCTGTAGGCACACCTATAAACAAAAACTCTTCAAACAAAAACGTTGCCTTTAAGAAGCTGTAATTTCCACTTACAAAGAAGCATCCCTCTTTCACTCTGTTTAAAAGCAGGTGCTTTGTTCTGGAGCCTCTTTAGTTTGTTAGAGAATGCTGCTGACATGACACAAAACCACTGGGGTGTGCAAACAGGGTGGAATCACCCTGTCAGGATGGACCATTCTACACTCCAGATCAGCTGCAGGAAGCCTCAGCATACTTTGATATCCTTTGCATCCCAGAGAAGTGTTGCACTGAATCTTGTGTCAGAAAAAGAACTCTGCTTGGAAGCATGCTCTGGGGTAAAGGTGGTGCTCTATGTAATTTTATTTTGATTAAAAAACAGACACTGTGTCTTCTGTAAGCCATGTTGCAGAAAGCCCAGGGCAAGTTCTCGCTTTAGTGACTTTTACAACCTCTCTGCCTACTGCTGCTGCTTTGGGTTAGCCTGGTGAGGTTGCTTGAGGATGTCATTTTGGTGCTGCTGTCTGTGCTCCTGTTTTTTTTCCAGCCAGTGTTTTTGGCCTGGAGGTCTTTATTTCGGGTTTACCATCAGGCTTCTCTTCATCCTGTTGGTGCTTTTTACTGTTTTTCAAAGGTAGAGATTTTGGCATAGGTCCATTTGTAAACTGAACAGTGGCATGGCTGCTCCCCACTGTGTGTTCTCATACGAAGATGGAGGTAAGAGGGCCTGGAAAAGGCTAACTTGCAAACTGAGCAGGAGTGAGGGTCACATGCCTCGTGGATCTTCAGGTGCTGCTTGAGGGACAATGCCTGCTTGAAGGCCTCCCCGCAGGTAGAGCACTTGAAAATCCTCTCACTCTACTCAAGAAGCTGGTGTGACACAAGGTGGGCAGAGCTCTAAGTCAAGAGCCACCTTTTGCTTTGCTGGGTGAAATAAGCAAGATGATGCTGAGGGGAGGGGTATTAAGCACCCCCTGTCCCATCCCGGCCCATCTCCCCTCCCAGCTGTACTCTTCACCCCCAAGTTTAAGAAACTCAGTCTGCAGCAATTGCCCTTGTGGGTGGAGAGGATCCACACAGGGCAGGGAGGTAAGCCAGACCAGAAAGAACACACACTTCAGTTTTGTTACTGAAAACAGAAAACTCAGAAACATCCACACTTTGAGGATGTGTAATTGCTTTAATTATAAAGCAACTGCAATAACATGTTGCAGAAAAAAAAGCTCTTTAGGCATTAAACTGTCTAAAACACAAGTGAAAATTGTGTACCCTAGGTAAGTTTTTGATCTAACAGCTCAAGTTTCAACATTCAGCAAATCTTGATTTTCAAGAGCTGATTTGAAATGTTTAATGTGCTTTCTGTTTTAGATTTACTTTACAAGGCAACTTGTCTCACTTTCATCAATGTCTCAATACAAAAACCTTACAACGCTTTATTTGCTAAAAAACTACAACATTAAAGGTAAGTCTTTACTTCTGCCAGCTGTTTAGTTATGAGGAATGTCCCATAGCCCACTGCTAGAGGATGCTGTACTTAATAAGTTACACAAGTTCTGTACATAATTACAGTCATAGTAGAGTATGCAGCTGTATAATACACCAAAGTCAAACACCATGAAGGCAAACAACTACCATATATGAAAGTTTTTTTGGGAGATTTTATAGTTTATTTTACCAACAGTCAATTTGATATCCTCGTATCAGGAAGCTGACATCCATCTTTCTTAGGCACTGATCCAGGCAGAATTGCCTTGCAGAAAAACCTGGCTGTTTGCCAAACTCATGCATTTCTTTCTTTGTTTAAAAAAAAGGAAAGAAAACAAAGGTTTAGGTCAAAGTCTTTAGCAATTCTATAAAAATAATTATTTGCTAGTCTCGTGCTTACCTCCAAATACATGAAGTATTTGAGTAACTTCACATTCTCTTTCTGGATTAGGTTCACTGCAGTATTAGATCAGGCAGAAGCTTCAAAACCTTAATTAGTCAAGTGCGACTCAACCAACTGGATATTTCAGCTTGAACAAAGAAGTCTGTCTAAATACAACTCTAAGAACAACGAAAGTTTGTACCATGGTGGATCAAGCTAACACTGAGTATCTTTTCCATGGTGGGGAAAAAAATTACTATCATAAGTTTTAGCACAGGATATTGTAAGACCATGCTTTGTAAACATCTCTAGAAATCATTCAGAGACTGTTGGCTTTGGAATGAATTTTCAAATACTTGGCATTATGGAAGGCAGTAATAAACAGCTAATGCTATGAAAACAAGCAACTTTAACATGAAGTTACAACAGCAAGAGCAGTGAAAGCTCCTGCATCAAGTAATTAAAACTGGATATTCATTTATATTTTATTATAAAGGTTATAGCATTACAGAGTCCAGCATGGCACAGTAAGTAACCCTGTTACAGTATTTGTTTTTGCTTGGTACAAAAAGCCGAACAGCAGCGTCACTGTTACATCGAATCTGGGATTGAAATGAGTTTTTTTTCTTCTGTGTAGGGATGAGCCTGTGGTTTAAAATATAAAGGCTGCATTTTTAAATCTTAGCTTTGTGCAAAATTCCTTTCAGTACAGTAGAGAATATGGTAAAGATGTGTGCAGTCTTTAAGGGTGCCTCTCAACCCACATACTGCCAATATATTGCAAACAATCACATGGAGGGTGAACTCTGAACATTTACTCATGACTTTCAGTATTATTTCTAAGAGTCCTCCTCAGGGCTGGTGTTCTCTCCCCACTGAGCTTTATGTCCTTTTATGCAGTGCATCAAGTACTGACATTCATAATTTTTGTAAAAAACCAAAACACTGGTCCATGACAGTTCTAATAAGCTTCCTTCAGGAATTCCAGTAAACAGCTGTAACCGTTACAATGGATTTATGAAAGCAAATGCAGTCTAAGAGATGAAGGTCTATGAAGATCAGTATCTCCATTTTCAACAGCTTTACAAACACAAAATGGATTCCCATGTTATTACTTGGATTTTGGTGCTTTAGCCTTGATGTGATATTCTGCTCTCACATGTTGTAGGCGACATAAATAGGATCCAACTGGTCAGCTAAAAATCCATCTCTCAAGTGCATTCGTTGTTTCTCACCACGGGAATTGATGGGAATAACACCAGGGTCCACAATGACTACAACACCTACTATGAGATAGTGCTCTTCCAGAACCACATTTGTCACCAGTGCAACCAGGTCCAATGCTTCTTGTTCTGAGCCTTCCAACTCCACAACCACCACCAGCAAGTTGGTCCATGTAAACACAGCACTGTTGGTATGATACAAATATTTAGCGTGAGAAAACCCCAACACAGTCCAAGGAAGCCAGCTAGCAAAGACAGACTCACTGGAAATAAATTTTGTAAGGACTTGAACAACCCCATAAATAAAACCAAGTGTAGTAGTTATGTGAAAAAAATCCTAAACTGAGAGGTATTAAAGCAATAACTTCTTGGAATGTTCTCTGCCACTTGTTTTTCAACTGTCCATGTACAAAAGTAGGCCTTTTGCTCTTCTGTGTACACAATCATATATTAAAAAGTCCTTTGTGCTTAAGTACTACAATGGGAGCCATCAAGATTTCACATTCAGCACATGCATACTTGATAGTAATGTGCTTGTGTATATCTTCAGAGGTTTTTAAAAGAAAGACAAAACTCCCCAAAGCTTACAAGTAAACACTGCCATTTTGAAGCTAAAGATGACCAATGGCCAAATGGTATACATCATCCAGTAGAACCTAATGAGAATATTCTTTGTTAGAAGATATAATTCCAGAAATCTTTGAGACATGTTTACCACATCCAACTGTGTACATTCTGACGCAACCAGCAAAGTCAACAACACAACCTGAAGTGCTCTGCTGCCCAGTTCATATCTTGCCCACCCTTTCTTTTAAAGTATGAAAACCAAACTCAAAGTTGTGGCTAGCATGCTGTTCTGCAGAACCTGACTTCTGTTTTTGAAAAGAAAAGGACACAAAAAACTCATGATGAGGCTCTTACCATTCTGCAATGCTCTTATGTGCCCTTATTACAGAGGTCTCTATATCAATGGGATGGTACCTCATTCCCCTGAGCTCCAGTGTTTCATCCAAAGAGCCTACCACATACAGGGCATCGTGCCTCTCTGCAATATAGCACAGACATTTAAAACATCATTAGATCTATGAAAGAAACATTTTTATTTGTATCTGCTTATTCCTAGTGTTCTAAGATGTTCTTGGTGATTCCTAGGAAAAAGAGTATCTATAATATACATCAAGCTCTACCTTTGGAGAGAAGAGAATTAAGAGGTCATATAGCACTTCTGCCTATTGATGCCAAGCAAATGGATCCAGACTAAACCAAATTTCTTAGTCATCTGATTGTCTTTTCCCACGGAATGTATTCTGAGTTCATAAACCCAAACAAAATCCATCCTCTTCTTAGGATGTTTAGAGTTAGCTTTTTTTTTTTTTGTGATAATCAAGACAGTTATACCTAATCCATATCCTGTCTCAAGAGAAAAAGGAGTAGTTGTTTTTTTTCCATCTGCTTATGTTTCTCAAGTCTTGGTATGTTGGCTTAGACTGAAAAAAGGAGATAAACCATTTATTTTCTATACCAGAAACATTACGAATAAGTTATTCCTCTAAACCTTTAACTTCTGTAAGGTTAGGAAATCACTGTCCTGGGAATTTCACATCCTAAAACTGCTGAAAGACAACATTATTCATATTCTCTAGATCAGCACTGAAATACTTTAAAGGGAACTGGTTCAGAGGAGAAGTCAGCAGAAAGGCTTTAGTGCTTCTACCAAGTGTGCTCATTTTGTTTAAGTAGAAATAAAAGAAGGTGAGCATGGTTTCTAAACATGTCAAAAGGGCATTATGAATTTCTCATTCTGGACGATTGCCCAGTATTGTTATAATCAGTGAGCAAGTACAGAGCAATAATTCCTGTGGCATTCAGCACTTCTCTCTGACGGAAGTCAGGGTAAACTTGCAGGACAGCTTACTCTTCCTTAGCTTAGCTATCCCAAGGAGTCTCAAGCACATGCTTCTGTAAATACATTTGTTTTCTCTTACCTCCACTAGCATCAGTAAGTTCTGTTCTGCGCAGGAAGCCAAGGTACCCAGTCCGAGCCCATATGGTCTGAGTGTCTCCAAAACTCAGGCGAGCAGTAAAGTGATCAGCATGCAGCGCTTCTTCTCCATACACTGTGTAGTAACCAGTAGCATTGTGTGGACTACTTACCCATATCTAGGGGATAAAAAATGCACAAACCAAAACGAACAATGAGATCACTCCCATGTTGAAATGAAACAGTGGAACCACTCCCATACCTACAGAGGTTATTTTGCCAAACCCAGGCACCATTATTTATTGGTTTTAAAAATTCTGTTCCATCGACAATCTTTTTGGTTCTCAATTACTAAGATTTATTAACTTCTGCCTCACAGAAAAATACCAGGACATAGGAGTGAAAAGGAGAGTTTTTAATACGTGTCATTAGGGATGATAAAGAGGAATCATGCAAACATACATACAAATATGTAAACAGACTTCCTTCACTTGCCACATCAAGGCAATTGTAGTAATTCCACTAAGAAACAGTCACTTATCAAACATGACTTATGTCTGTATTAAATCACTGTTAATAAAGTATAACAGCATCAAAGCTTTACCTCTCCTAAATGCGAGTCTCCTAGAGGTCCCTTGGTTTCTGTGTGTGCTATGATGACCTTTACCCCCGGAAGAATCTTGAATGAGAAGTAAATGTTTAGAACAGAAATTATGAGAACTTGAATGAATCAAAACAAAAGTTATTAATGCAGAGTCCCAAAAGTCAATCCCTCTCATTCTAGTCCTCTCTGCACCACAGGCATCAACCATCTCTTCCTACTAAATTATTACTTAACAGTTTAAGCAGCATGCATGTGTTCTGCATGAAGACCTTTGTTTTTTTCATTTGTAGCAATATATCCTGCTGCTTCCCTTTTATTCACCTGGCTTCATTTTAACTAGCTGTTAATTTAATGCTCTCTCTAGTGCCTCTCCCACACATGTCGTCATTATTGAAGCTCGTTGCACAGATTTGTACTGAGATCCAGCTGAAGCAGCTCACCACCCTGGGAAGAGTCATGAGGAAGAATGATTGCTCTCAGTCTCTCACCTTTCCAGATTCCATAAGTGGCAGACTGTGTGGAGAACCCCTCTCCACCAAACGCACCCTAAGAAAACAAGAAAATGCATTTGTGCCAGGATTTGTAACTTAAGCAGGAGTTAAATAGATGTGTTACAGTATACCTGGTGTTATGTTATCCTCAGCTGCACTGACCAAACTGTTAAGATGCCAGACAGTTATGCTCAGTTATTCACAATGCAGTAGGACAGTTAAGAGTTTCTAGGTGTCTTAAAGACCTCCATATTAGCATTTCCATAGACCACTCTCCTTTAAGAATCAGAAGCAGCTCTCTGGGGAGATGAGTAAGTTTTTTCCAGCAAAGTTCTAAGGTTGACAGCATTTTAGATGCACATTCTTTGTTGGGCTCTCATGGACCTCTGCTTGACAGATGGCAGAACTTCATTAGGAATTACAGAAAATGAAAAGCAAGCACCTTAAATGGAATTAAGTGATGCTGTGCAGCACATTAGTAGTATAGCCTATAAAGGTACCACATTTTCAGAAGGAACAAGAACTGAGTGCAGTAGGAGAGGCATATAAGAGAAAAGGCTCCTATACATTATGTCATTACATTACCCTTATAGCCATAGGCTAGAACTGACAGACACAAGTGGCAGCTTTGAAGCTATGGCCAAACTAATTTTGAACAGGAATGAATATATGTCATAAAAGTCATAATAATATTTGAAGCAGAGAGCAAATGACTAAAATGACTGTAGTTTACATTGATCTGTTCAGGTGCCAGATGAGGATCATGCAAATCACGGTGAATAGCTTGTCTTCTAACAGCTAAGATTTAAGTTTGCAAAAATCAGAGACAAGTAGTTACAAAGACTGAAAGTTAACATAAGATCCTAGCTTAACATTGTCCATAAAAAAAAGGCAAATGTGCCAAATCTTGACACTGTATTTCTTAAAGTACAGAAACAAAGACATGCATGCACTCCACATACCCTACTAAAGTTATCTGAACTTGGTGCTGCCAGCACTTGTAACTAAGTTAACTGTGAAACAAGTTAACATGAAAATTATGAGTAACAGAATTGTTTGCTCTTATATATATATATATATATTTGGCAACTTTCCAAATGTGCAGGCATGTGTTGTGTGTCTTGATATGCTGTAGTATAGGCCTTGAATCAGTTTATTGGATCTGGGGAGGTTGAGGGAATTGAGGTGGTTTGGTCTGAAGGATTAAAAAAAGGGAATTCTAACTGCACTTTTCCCACTACCTAAAGGATTATTATTACAGAGAAGACAGAGCCAGTTGAAGAGCACTGAAGCCAGTCCTGCTTTGAGCAGAGGTTGCATGAGGGACATCCTAACTGTTTCTGTGATTCTGTGACTAACCAGCCAGTTGGCAAACCCACCTTTTCCTAACAATATGGTTAGGTTAAAAACAGCTAATGAGTCAAGATTATACAGGACTGATGAATAGACAACAAGTTAAGGTGAAGATCTAGATGTGAACAGCAGAACAAATGATGGAGCAGGAGATGCTGGACCACTTCCAGCACATATCATTCTCTGCAGTGAGGTTCCTCATATGGTGATAAGGGATTAGCAGCTGCCAGGAGCATTGTAACAGACTAATGCAATGCAGTGAGGCTGAACTTTTTCCTCTACAGTCATGAAAGAGTTAATGCTTTATCATAACTGGTACCTGTCATGTCGAAGTGCTCTCATATCTACATAGACTGTTGTCGGATCTGGTCCTGCTGTTCCCTAAGAAGGAGGAAACAAATTCAAAAGAAGGCAGAAAATCCTGATTTTCTTCTCAGAGCCACATACACTCACAAATTCCCTTTTTCACTGACATTCAAAGTATGCCCTAATCTACCAGAAATATAGGAAAACTGACCCCCTTTCTACAGTGACTGCCATCATGCTTTGATGCTTTATAGAGTCAGTAATGAATTATGTATTTATACAGGTAAGTCTAAGTTTCTTTCATTTGTAAATTGAAAACTTAAGTTTTAAATTTTTAATTTTGATTAGCACTTCCCTAAAAACTACACAGGAAGTACAAAGTACTTAAAGCATAAACCTTTGTGGGCCTAATCCCTTTCCCAAAGCCCAACTGTTCCACTTTTTAACAGTTCTGTCAACTTTGAAGAAAAAAACAACCCAACAAAATTTTATTGAACTGTAACTCTCACAATCCATACCTTTTCAAGGCTCCTGCCAGTAACAGCCTAGGCAGAGGTAAAGCTCTACTGCAGTCAGGGGGTAAACCTTCTTACCAACTCTGGTGAGAGGTTTTTCCATTTCCCAACATGAGAACAGGGGACTGACTTTTTTTTCCCCTTTTTCCTTTCCCCATCAGAATTTAATCTCAAGACAATTAGAAAACACTGTGCAAAGCATAGTCAAGCTAAAAAAAATTAGTCAAAGTTCTGGTGACTAACTTCCCCAACAGCAGTTTCTTATTTCAGAAATACTTAAAAATGAGGCCCAAGATTGCAGTGCTGGAGAACAATAATAATTTCTTTATAATAACATTCCCTTGTACTTTTGTAGCACTGCTGAGGCACAGTGACAGCAAGCTCCGCACCAGATTAATGGTATGTATGATTTGTATCTTTAGGAATATACTACTCAGCAATTTTAATCATTGCTCTAATCATCTTTCTGCCCTGTTTGAGAAAGAGGTTTTATACTTCATCTGCAACTGTTCTTAGTTGAGTGGAATTTAATTCCTTTAGAACAAGTCTTGCTTGATCCACTTCAAATGAAAATTCTCTTAAGTGGCATACATTCGTTACAGAGTAATAACTACTGAGCCAGATTGACTTCAGGTCGTTACAAGCACACATGCATCACTATACCTGTTCAGCCAGCTTGCCCAGCCTGTTTGGCTGACAGTGGGACCACAAACAGAAGTAACAGAGGCCATCAAAGTGTGTGAAACAGAGAGAAAGTGAAAAAAAAAGAAAATACAAACAAAGAGGCACTGGAAACATAGGATACACACAGTAAGACAGAAAACAAACCTCATACTGTTTTAGAGTGAAAAGAAATTTTCTATTTCAGATTACTTAAGAGCTTGGTACTTCTAAATGCTTCACTGGGAAATATGCAAGTTCCAGTTAATAAACACAAAGAGGATTAAGGTAGATCATACATAATGCCTGCTGTCTTATAAATCCCTCTTCCACCAATAAGTACCTAAAGGATGCTTGCAGCTTCAGAAATACTTTCTCACTAAACCATCCCAGTAAGGCTGGAAGAGAACATGTGTTTCTTTGCATGCTAATTTGCATCAAATACCCATTCAGTCTGGCTATTGATCTATATGAACCTAAATTAAATGTATTTAAAGTCAAATACAGGTATTATTTTGGAAGAATGGAGAAAAGGTGTTTTTAAAAAAAACTTACAGCCCACAACAGAAGGGTTCAAGAATGGAGAACAGAGATGAAAAAGGTACAAAATGAAGGGGAAGCTTAACTGTCCAGCAGCCCTACACCTTCAGTTTTCTTGGAGTACTTTTCACATTGTCATGTAATACTCTGCAGAAAAGTTTACTTCCCTGCTTTGTGCAGTCTGAACAGAAAATATCCCAAACAGGTTTTTAAAACTCTTGTTTAGACAAGCCAACTCAGAAAGCTGTACTTTCACACCTGTCACCTGAAATGCTTTATTCAATGAATTTAGAATATTCATTTACAGTTATCTTCCTTTCATCTATATCCTCCAGCAATTCAAATGTCATTCTCATAGTGAGGGCCCAAAACTGAACACAGTGTGTGAGGGGCAGTATCACCAGTGTACAGTACATGGGGACAATCACTTCCCTGATCCTGCACGCCACACTATTTCTGATATGAGCCAGGATGCCACTGGCTTTAGTGCCCATTCAGGCATACTGCTGGCTCATGTTCAGCTGGCTGTCAATTAGCACCCCACAAAGACAAGTTAGATTTAATCTGTTTAAACTACACATACAGTATTATTGTCAAATGAACAGTACACTGTCAAAGTTGGATCTAGACCACAGCATGCCATTATCCAGAGTGTGTGAAACAGGACTATGTACTTCATGGGCAAAGCCTCCCCCTCAAAAGCTTTAAATTTTATACCTTTAATTGAAAAGAAGTTCACCTTTCCCATGATGTGAGACAAATACGTTTGCATGTTGATAATATTCAGTTGAGATCTTCAAAAGTAAAAAAAAACCTGCCAACCTGGTCAATTTTCCTTGCTATTACTTGAGGAACTCTGTCTTGCATTTAATTCCCCACATACATAAGCTACTCTTCAAACAGACAAAATCTGAATCACATGAAAGCTGAAACAACACTGCTTGAAATACTAAGTACATTTATAGACAGGAAGCTGTGCATTTAATACTGGTCCTGAATAGTAGGAAGGAAAGAAGTTTCTTAATACTGACCTGCTCTGTACTGGAAAGGCAAATCCACTGGTCAATTAGCACAGAAAAGTGAAATTGTCTGTATCCACATATTCAAGGCTTATTTAACTCGGTGATGAAGCAAACAAGCAATGGAGTTCTGGTTCCAAAATATTTGTCCCATTGCACCAGCTCATATGCCTCATTTAAAGTTTAAATGAACAACCTTGCTTAGTAGATATCCCTGCCCATGGAAGGGAGATTGAAGCTAGATAATCTTTAAGGTCCCTTCCAACCCAAAATCCTTCTATGATTCATTAGGAGAAACATTACTTACAACTGACTATGATTTCGTATAAGGAATAAGCAGTTTAATCTTACCTGTAAGCAAATTGCTACGTTGACCCTGCATCCGAATGTAGTGCTCACTGCACGAGCAGAGAGGCCCAGGTCTTTGAATAGCTTAGAGAAAGACTGTGTCAACGTAATCCTTGGTCTCTCCTCTGCAACCACCATGCATGTTCGTACACAGGACAGGTTAACTCCTTTCATCTAAGAGGTTGTGGGAAGAAAATAACATTTTAAGTTTGAAGTCTACAATTCTAGCAATAAGCCATTTTAATCTGTGGAACAGATTTGTAGAGCAGTGGAACAACTGACGTGAACTCAGCTTGGCTCCATCCACTCAGGACAACCCTCAAAAACTGTGCCAAGAAGTTTTGTGTCAGGGTTTGATGCACAAGATGCAAATTACTCACATCATATAGCTGCAACACATGGCCACTTATTTTGAGCTGAAAAAACCTACAAAGTTGTCACCGTGTCACAGGGCTAGGCTCAGAAGAGACCTGCTCACTCCCAGTGCTACACAATTCAGATGCAAGCAGAGCGTTCAAGATGTATTAGCTGTCATCTGCATGAATGTGAACCTATAGCAACTGCAGGCTGTGGGTCAGGATACACTTCAGTGAGGCTCTCCCTTCAGGAAAACAGAAGGGCAGCATTTTCTGTCTCTACTGAGAATAAGTACAATGTACTGCTTTCTTGTACACAACAAGCTGCCAGATATTCCCACAGTGGAAGTCCTGAACAGCTTAGTTACTATAGCGTGGGAACTCTCCTGCCTTTGAGACGGAGGCATCTCTTCAAGGAAATTAAGTTTCAGTTAAGAGATTTTCCTCAAAAATAAATGACTATGTAATTGCTGCTGTTAGGAAAATTACATCCATTCTAGAGCTCAATAAATTTATTGTCAAGTGATCTGAAAGCAAGTAAGACTTGCCAGGCTCTGGGGGCTTTTTTTTTCTTGTTTGTTTGTTTCTTTGGGCTTTTTTTCCTTGATTTTTTAAAGGGTTAGGTCTTTTGGGTTTGGGGGTTAGTAAGGCTTTTGGTTTTTTTTTTTCCTTCTTTTGGGTGTGGGTTTTGTCTGTTTATATGGGTTTTGTTTTTGTTGTTTTTTGTTTGTTTGTTTTTTTCCCAGAGAAGTGAAAGTTGATAGGCTTGCTACATATTTTGCCCCAAGTCTCAGAAATACCCAGAAGCACAGATGTGCCACAAATAAGTTAAGTTGAAAACATAAGACATCTTTTTTTTTCCCTCCACAAAAAAACATAAAGGCTGAAGCCTCCAGCAATCTCAGCTTTTGCCAAAAGGCCAGTTACAGGCTTTCAGAGAAACACTGCCCCTGTACTCTGCACTGGTTAGACCACACCTTGAGTATTGTGTTCAGTTCTGGGCTCCCCAGTTTAAAAGGGACGCTGAGATGCTTGAGCGTGTCCAGAGAAGGGCAACGAGGCTGGTGAGAGGCCTTGAGCACAGCCCTACGAGGAGAGGCTGAGGGAGCTGGGGTTGTTTAGCCTGGAGAAGAGGAGGCTCAGGGGTGACCTTATTGCTGTCTACAACTACCTGAGGGGTGGTTGTGGCCAGGAGGAGGTTGCTCTCTTCTCTCAGGTGGCCAGCGCCAGAACAAGAGGACACAGCCTCAGGCTGCGCCAGGGGAGATTTAGGCTTGAGGTGAGGAGAAAGTTCTTTACTGAGAGAGTCATTGGACACTGGAATGGGTTGCCCAAGGAGGTGGTGGAGTCGCCATCCCTGGGGCTGTTCAAGGCAAGATTGGACGTGGCACTTGGTGCCATGGTCTAGCCTTGAGCTCTGTGGTAAAGGGTTGGACTTGATGATCTGTGAGGTCTCTTCCAACCCTAATGATACTGTGATACTGTGTGATACTTATGGACCCATCTTCTGCAAGAGAAATATCTGTATATTTATGTCAGTATCTTGAAAAATTAAGTCCACTCACACGGAGTATATCAGTCTGTGTTCCAAGCCCTTTGGTGCACATCTCCATCACAGAGTAAGAGCAGAACGTGACACGTACTTTATACTGACTTACAGCAGACAACCACAGAGACACATTGCTCTCCAGTTCCAGAGGAGGGACTAGAATAGACTGATGACCTGAATATACACTAGGAAAAGAAAGAGAAAAGAAACCTGAAAACTTCAAGCTGGCATAAAACCCCCAAACATTACATAACATCAACCTGAAGTGAAAAGGAAAACAGAGGGCTTGGTATCTATTGGAACTTCCGTTTATCTCCTCCAAAGAGAGCAAGTATCCCTCAGTTACCTCAAACACACAGTTCTTAGCTATGTCACAAACTTTAAAGGGAGTGTATTTGTCCTCCAGTAAATTGTGTTAAACTATCAGCAAATACTCAGTGCCTTGAATAGACAGAACTTCTGACATAAAATGTTAACGTTTGAGATACTAATCCAGTTAGAGATCACAATTTGTAACAAAGCTTATTTTTGTGAGGCATTGTAAGGAAAATGCACCTTTTGCTTTGAAGGAAATGAGTCTTTAACACCTATATTGCACGATTCAAGTTTATAGTGTAATTGTCTAGCCTTTGCCATAGGTGTCTTAGCTTTTAAACCACATTTAGTGAAATATTTAACCTAGATACTGGCTAGCATGAGTGGACAGAAACCCAAATTCAGAATCAGACCACCTTTTATTTAAAACATTATACACTCACCTCAAGATAATAAATAACACAACCACATAGTCTTAAAATTACCAAATGTTTTTCAGATCAGTTACTATCCATAAATCAGTGACACCACTCCCCTCATGCCCTCCACCCATAAAGCTTAGGTAACTCAATGCATCTTGAAAAAAAGAAGAGCATCTCTAACTGCTTTCAACAGGGAGCCTAACACACTTCCCATTTCTCCTGACTACATCTGATGTGTTTTTATAGTGGGTATTATTGTTTTATTTTCAAATATTCTAAAACAGAAAAAAAAATAATGGTGTAATAAAACAGTCTTTCACACTAAAAGCTCATCTGGAACACAGCAGACCTCTTCCACAGACAGCATTACACGTGTTGTTCCCTTCCCTAGAAATGTTTGTTTAAATCAATTCACATTTTAAATCTCCCATAACTCAAGTTTCTTCTCCCTCCATTCTGCTTCACTTTACTGATGATGATAATACATCAGATGTTACCAAAGTTAAGCTTCCTTCCCAGTTGAGGAAATAAGAAGAGGGAATGAATGGGTTAACTACAGTAAATTTGCAAAATAATATCTAAACCACTATTAAATGTTTGGATTAAAGCATGGTTTAAAATGCAGAATGTTTTAAAAGGCATAAAAGAGGAAAGATTTGCACCTTTGCAAGACATGATGCATTATAGTTGTTACCTAATTGTATCAAATCAGGTACATTTAATGGCTTCCTCTAGCATTATTCTTAGCGCACACCAACCTTGCAGTCAACACCTTAAGAGTCTGGTAACAAGAAATGGTTTAATCTCAACACTTTAAAAGAACTTATGTATCAATGTGAAATAGACAGTCAAGTCCTTCTTTTCTTGGATTAAGTATCTAAATAATTCCACTTGCAAAACTCAAGTTACTGAAGTAACTGAAATGAATTTTGTTACCACAAATGTATTTTATGAAATACCTACACAAAGGTTAATTTGCATTTCTCTGACAGTTTCATGCATGACTGTTCCTTTGGATTCTAGAGAGGGCTGGGAACATATCAGAAAGCCTAAGACTGAAACAACATACCTGCACAAGCACCACAGTGCAAACCCCAAGCCACAATAAGGGTCAAGGCAGATGGCAATCTGACGTGAAGGGTACAGCTCGCACTGTAGCTTTATAGAGCGACATAAGGCACTTGTAGCTGCATGTGACATCTGCAAGAGGAAAGCAGGCACTCTCAGGGACTTTGTAAAAAAAACAGCATATCACATGTGAAAATTGACAGAAGTGTCTATTGTGGAAGACATGTAGTGGTGTGAGGTTCTTTTAAGCACCTATCAAAGAGAAAAGAGATCTGAGCCCATGATTTCATAGGTACTTTTCAAGATAGTAGCAAATGACATACTATGACACTGAATGATGCCAAATGACATCTGATCTCTCTCGAATAAACTGCAAAATAAAACTTAGTGAACCGAAGAATTCATTATGAGAAACCTGCTTCTTTTAGCCCCCTCAAAAATTCCCCAAACAGAGGCAGCAGGACTGAATGCTTTCAACAAGTGCATGGAGAAATTCTGATGTCATACAGACTTTATTAATAGTTTTCTGAATGCTGAGATGGCCCACTAATATAGATATCTTCCACATTCATTCCTCCTGCCAGAGAAGAAGTGCAAAAAATATATTTAAGCAAACAAAATATAACAATCTCATTACCTTTACTCCTGCTAATATACCAGTGGTAGACACGCTGAAGTCCAAGTATGCTAACATATCTGGAGATGTCGGTCTGAAAATACTAGCCAGCTTCTTTTTAGGCATATCATCTATGTAAAATACAGACAAAGAGAAGAGTACCACATTATTATTTTGGAAAAGGATCACAGGACAAAAAAAAAAAAGTATCTCTACAGCAGATACTTTCTCCAGATGCATTCTATAGTTTCTAGACAGCTATGTCAATGCAATATAAAATACGTCCTTTCAATGAGGCAGCTATGGTATAATAAAATAAGTAAGTCTTCAAACCATTTACATTTTGGCTAGAGGGCAAACATTCTATACCTGTATCCAAAATAGTGGGCCAAGTTTTAATATCTACAGCTGCTGCAGCTTCCTTGGACTTCAGCAGCTTCATTATCACTTGTGTGGTCAGTATACATGCAGACTTACTGACCTGTAAATACACAATTAAAACCATTTATAGAACTAGTTAACGAGTGCTCAAGTGATTTCACATCCATCCTGATGACAGAACCAGTAAGCTGACTAGATTAATAAATTTCAAGCAAAATAAATCACAACAATAGAAAGAATATCATAAACAGAATAGAATCAACCAGACTGAAAGAGACCTCCAAGATCATCCAGTCCAACCTAGCACCCAGCCCTAGCCAGTCAACTAGACCATGGCATTGAGTGCCTCATCCAGTCTCCTCTTGAACACCTCCAGGGACGGTGCCTCCACCACCTCCCCGGGCAGCCCATTCCAATGGGAAATCACTCTCTCTGTGAAGAACTTCCTCCTAACTTTCAGCTTACACCTACCCCGGCACAACTTGAGACTGTGTCCCCTTGTTCTATCGCTGGTTGCCTGGGAGAAGAGGCCACCCCCCACCTGGCTACAATGTGTTTACTGACTCAGCCACAGAGACTTTTTTTTCTTATCTTATTTTACACTGACTGTGGAAAGTAATTTATCAGGCTGCATCAGCCAACCTAGACCCACCAGAAGCATTCGGAAAAGAATATCATACATACCTCCACAATCATTTTGACAGTGGGCAGAGTGGTAGCAAGATTCTGAGGATGAGGGGGGCGAACGGTGATAGGTACACAACCAGCATATAAGCAGCCATAAAACGTTGCTATCAAGTCTACTCCTGTAAAGGGTATTTGAAAAAAAAATAAATCAGAACAAAAAGCCAAATTCTTTCACCAAAATCAAAATAGGCACAGATTTATTTTATTAAGATGTAAAAGTTTGTCACAGGGTCTCTTTAGAATTGGTCATGCCCAGTTCTAAAAGGTTAGCATATTTTGCATTTGAGAGTTAGCAAAAAGTGTTCAATCCCTACAAACTTTAGATTTATAAGGATATATTTTCATGGACAGGAAGTATAAAATAACAAAAACAATAGAGTATTGTAAATTATGAAGATGACAACTCATATTCTTTTAGAAAGCATACTTTTCATCTTCATAATTATCACTCTGAATTACGCAGTCATCCTGCATTTGCAAGGTAATACTTGTTTCCTGAGGTACACTTCTATACACACTGTAGCAATGGAAGCTTGGAGTCCAGATATCTCCTTTAGAGACAGTCATTCAGGAAAGAAAGGGTGTTCATGTACTGACATCACTAATCTAAATCTAGTTTTCAATGGATACTTATACAGTTTCATTCCATTCTCTGAGGTTAAAAACTGAGAAACTTGTGTGGTTTAATCACAGAATGTCAGGGGCTGGACCTCAAAAGATCATCCAGTCCAACCCCCCTGCCAGAGCAGGATTGCCTATATCAGATCACACAAGAATGCATCCAGGTGGGTTTGGAATATCTTCAGAGAGGGAGCTTCCACAACTACCCTGGGCAGCCTGTTTCAGTGTTCTGTCACCCTCACAGTGAAAAAATTCCTCTTCACGTTTAAATGAAAATTCCTTTGCCTCAGCTTCCACCTGTTGCCCCTTGTCCTGTCATCGGGCATTACCAAGCAGAGCCTGGCTCCATCCTCCTGGCATTCACCCTTTACCTACTTATAAACATTGATGAAGTCTCCTCCAAGCTAAAGGGCCCCAGCTTTATCAGTCTCTCACTGTAAGAGAGATGGTCCATTCCCTTAATCATCTTTTTGAGTCTGTGCTGGACTCTCTCCAGCAGTTCAATGTCCCTCTTGAACTGGGAGGCCCAGAATGGCACTTAGCCTACTAAACACAGCCCTTCTAATACACCCCAGAATGGCATTGGTCATCCTGGCCACAAAAGCACATTGCTGTCTCATGGTCAACCTCCTATCCAATAGGGCTCCCAGATTCTTTTCCCTTTCACTGCCTTCCAACAGGTCAGTCCCCAGCCTATACTGATGCCTAGGCTTATTCTTTCCTGGGTGCAAGACTCTACACTTGCCCTTGTTGAATTTTGTTGAATTTCTTCCTGCCGAACCCTCCAGCCTGTCCCAAGTCTCAATGAAGGTCAGCACAGCCTTCTGGTGTGGCAGCCACTCCACTCAGTTTGGTGTCATCAGCAAACTTGCTGACAGTGCACTCTGTGCCTGCATCCAGGTCATTGATGAACATATTGAACAGAACTGGTCCCAGTACTGACCCCTGTGAGACCCCACTAGTAACACGCCTCCAACTAGACTCCATCCCATTGACCACAATTCTCTGGCTTCTCCTCTTCAACCAGTTCCCAGTCCCACTCACTACCTGATCATTCAGATCACGCTGCCTCAGTTTAGCCAGAAGGATGCTGTGGGAGACAGTGTCAAATGCTTTACTGAAATCAAGATAAACCACATCCACTACTCTATCATCATCCCTCCACCTGGTTATGTCCTCATGAAAGGCTATCAGGTTGGTCAAACATGATTTCCCCTTGGTAAAACCATGTTGTGCTCTCAATGACTCCACTGTCCTTGCTATGCCTAAAGACAGCATTGAGGATAAATTTCTCCCTTACCTTTCTGAGGATGGAGGTGAGGCTGACAGGTCTATAGTTACCTGGGTCCTCCTTCTAACCCTTTTTGAATATTGGAGTGATGCTTGCCCTCCTCCAGTCCCCAGGTACCACTTCTTCTGCCATGACTTACTAAAGATGATCAAGAGTGGTATGGCAATGACCTGTGCCAGCTCCCTCAGCACCCGTGGGTGCATGCCATCAGGACCCATGGACTTAAGGATATTCAGATTACTCAACTGTTCCTTAACCCAGTCCTCATGAACCAGAGAAGACTCCTTTGTCATGCTTTCCTCTGGTGCCTCAGGTGTCAGAGGCTTCTGAGAACAGTTTCCAGCAGTACAGAGACAAAAAAGGCATTTAGTAACTCTGCCTTCTTTGTGTCCTCTGTCACCAAGGCACCCACCTCATCCATCAGAGGGCCTACATCGCCTCTAACATTAGCTTTTCCTGCAATGTATTTGAAGAAGCCCTTTTTGCTATTCTTGACCACTCTTTGCAAGGTGGAGTTCCAATGAGGCCTTAGCCTTCCTAGTTGCTTCCCTACACCCTCTGACAACAGTCCTATACTCCTCCCAGGTGGCCTGTCCCTCCTTCCCTGATCTGTAGACTCTCTTCTTCCACTTAAGTTTACTTAGCAGTTCCATACTTAACCATGCAGGTCTCCTGGCTCCCTTTCTCAGTTTCCCACTTGCTGGGATGCACTAATCTTGAGCTTGTAAGAAGAGGTCCTTAAATGTTAACGAACTATCATGCCTTCTACTGCCCTGTCCAGTGAGATTTCACCCAGAAATTGCTTGAAAAAGCCAAAGTTGGCTCTTCTGAAATCCAGGGTTGTAATCCTGCTTGATATCCTGTTCCTACCAGACAAGATCTTGAATTCCACCATTAAAGCCAAGGCTGCCCTCAACCTTCACTGCTTCAACCAGACCCTCCTTGTTGGTGAGGATAAGATCCAGCAGTGCTCCCCTCCTAGTTGGCTCCTCCACCATCTCCATTAAGAAGTCATCATCAAAGCACTGGAGGAACCAAACTATTCTTCCATTACTGCCCAGACATCTGCAACACTTTGATGAAATGTTAAGAGAATGTAGTTTGCCACTTAAGAACAGTGAACGAACAATAAAACAACAGAAATACATCTCTTTGAAATATCAAGTTACTGCCATATACTACTATATCAAATGGATGCTTGAATACTCTGTCTTGGAAAGAGTTGCTTCTTGCAGTATCTGCCTTTGAGTTTTGCTGTCTGTACTGCCTTACCTGGAGGATAAACCAGGGCCACATGGTCACCGATATTCAGTCGTCCTTTCTCCATCAGTGCAACTGCTACTCTCTCTGCCCTCTTGTGCAACTGTATGCACGACGCAGTGCTAGCTACAGTGCCCTGCACACAAAAGAAGCAACATCACAAAACTTTTAGTTTCAAATTGTTCTCCACAAAGTATATGCTGCAGAGGCAGCACTTCATTGTCCTTATTTTAACACCACAGCAAGCTTTTAAAGACTCTGGGTGTTTCAGTAACCATACTACTGGTACCATGAACTTTTGGAATGCTAAAAAACATCAGCTTCCAAATATATTTGGTACCACACAGGGACTGTGTTACAAATATTTCATTTTTTTCAGTCCAAGGGAGAAAACACAATTGTATTAGCAGCAAGAAAAGCACTGCATCAGCTTTACATTACCATGCATAACCCAACCTGTAGCTCACAGAATCATCATATAATGGTGTAAGATGCAATCAGCAGTATTAAAAGTGCAAAGGGAACTCTGCTGATGTCTTTGGTATACTCTTTTGACATGTCAGAGAGGCAATGTAAGTTGTGCCTGGTGTACACTGTCACTTCTGCTTTAGTGCATCTACTGAAAGTGTATTTTTCACAACTATGCATCTGCAAAGTCTTTGCTTAGAAGCAGTGCTTTCTCTGGATTGCTTAGGCAGTTCCCAAGTCATGGGGACTGCAAAAAGCTAACTCCAGTTCCTTATGTGAAGATAGAAACATTCTTTTTCTATCCAACCTAGGAATCAATGCCTTAGCCTGTGAAATTAGGATGTATGATTTCCCAAGACTCAATCTGATTCAAGAAAAACTAGTGGACAACTACCTTAGAGGGAAATAGTCAGAGACTGAATCAAGACCACTTCTACACAGAAAGGATTATCACAGCAAATGTCTGCCACATAAGTAACCAATTTCAAGTCATGGAGAGCTGCCAAATGTAATCTTCAGCTCAAATACACAGCTCTCTGATTCAAGGCTTAGTTTGATGCAGGATGCACTGATGCTCTGCTCCATCTGTTGCTAACGTCTGTGAGCTAACATCATGCAAAATTAGAAAAGTAAATACAGTGTATTCTTGATAATATGGGAACAGTAGCAGCTCGACTCGGGAGAAAAATGTTGACCTAAAAAGGGGGAGAACAAAAGGGTTTCTCAAGGAAAGCTGAGAACAAATGAATGTTTAGCATCATAGCTTAATAGTTCCAGCTATTTAAGAGGTATTCACCAACAGATAATTTCACCGTGTCTAAGTTTTGCATTTTCTTTGTACAATACCTCCTTGTAAAGGATAAAGATTGCTGGAACAAAATAATCCAGTGTGTTTGGTTTGTGTCTGGCAGGGTTTTGGTAGCAGAGGAGGGGCCTATTGATGTAACTCCTGTAAGAAGCTTCAAGAAAATCCTTATGCTGCTGCAAGGTGAAGAGGTAGCTGAGCCTGAGAAGGGTGGGGTCAGGGGAAGATGTTTTTAAGATCTGGTTGTATTGCTCACTATCCTTCTCTGATTTGGCTGCTACATTTGTGGTGGTTTTGCTGTTCAGATCAACCTCATTTTGTTTCCTGAAGCTGAGTCTATCTTTTGCCTGCAATTATAACTGGGGAGTGAACCTTCCCTGTTTTTTTGTCTTGACCCTCAAAGCCTTCTGTTATACTTTCTCCTCTATATCCACCCACAGAGGGGTAGGAGTGAGTGGCTGTATAGTGCTTGGTTGCCAGTTGGGTGGCATGAGATCCAGAAAGGGGCTTCTTCATACTAAAAACCTTCCCTCAAAAGCCTCTTTATTCTGTGAGAATAATAAAGCAATTCAGAGGCTTTCAATAGTAACTATACTGAAGAAGTTTCTTCTGCTAAAACAGAGTCTCAGAAAGAAAGTTAGGACTTTGGACCATGTCACAAACCATTTCACCTGCCTGAATGAGAGTCCCTAAGGCAAATCTGTAACTTTTCCTGTCTTGCACAGCAGCAGTAGAGTATAGCACAAGATAAGCCAAATCTGTCACTGGACTATTCTGTCATGGAAATGGTAGCTACTGAAGATAGGTATCAATAAAAAACAAACAGCTTTGCCTCCTGTAAAGAAAGAAGGGGAACAGAAAAGTGCCAGAGCAGCAGTAGAAGATCTAAAAGATGTGAATTTTCTGATACATGAACAGCAGTAGAGCTTCTCAAGCCCAAGAGGCTGAAATACTGAGAAACATCCAAAAGTTCTTATTTATAACATATCCTGTTACAAAGTGCTGGATGCACAGGGAAATAGATGCTCCAAAACTACTGACAGCCACATCTACAGAGCAGCTATGAGCAAAACCGAGAGACATGACTGCTGCTGTGTCATATGTCACAAGGGCTCAGACAGCTCTAAGTATATGGAGCCTGTAATCACACAGAGCCTGCACTTCAGAAGTGAAGCATTTACTTGTTCATTCTTGAGCAACTCTAAATTCAATCCTTTTGGAGGCCAGAGTCTGAGGACAAGGCTTCTATGGCTCCCAAAGAATCATAGAATCAACCAGGTTGGAAGAGACCTCCAAGATCATCCAGTCCAACATATCACCGAGCCCTACCCAGTCAACCAGACCATGGCACTAAGTGCCTCATCCAGTCTTTTCTTGAACACCTCCAGGGACGGAGACTCCACCACCTCCCTGGGCAGCCCATTCCAATGCCAATCACTCTCTCTGGGAAGAACTTCCTCCTAACATCCAGCCTATACTCCCCCTAGCACAACTTAAGACTGTGTCCCCTTGTTCTGTTGCTGGTTGTCTGGGAGAAGAGACCAACCCCCACCTGGCAGTGTTCCTAAAAAATGCATCTCCAAAGCTCTTCCAAGGGTTCTCTACTTAGGCTCTAGATCTTCTAATTAAAAAAAAATAATCCTTCATCTCTGACTTCCACATATCCTTGTGTCCAGGGACAAAGACAGAATTACGACTTTCGTTAATATGACAAAAAGTTGTGTTCCAACAGGATATGTAATTACTACAATGTTTTAAGATAGGTAGAATTCATACTGAAATTTTAGATATGGAATAAAAGATGTGGAATACAATTGCAGCTGTTGAAAAACTGTGCTGCTTTGCTAACGAGCAGTTTTTGTCTGCTTCATCAAAATTCTGCTTCCAAATGTCTGCTTCACCATAGCATTTTTGGAAAAGACTGCTAGCTATAATTTTCTTAGAACACAAACAATGTTTAACAGACCTCAATCTCCAAGCATGACCTAAAGTGCAACTCACCTTGGAATTCAACAAAAGAAAAAGGGGATGATCTGGAGTTGTCTGAGCTCTCCACTGAAGAACGTCTGCTAAATATAGGAACTGAAACAAACAAAACAACAAAAAAAGAGACACTCAGGTTCACTCAAAATGTACCAGTACCATGCTTAGTTTCAGAATACCATAACTGGTCTTCTCTTGTTTTGAATAAGGCTACTCCAGTATTTAATAACACTAGAACATCAGTGGTACCTTTCTTGCCTGATCGTTATCCTCCAGCTGAGTAACATCTCTCCCTGAGGCTTGCGCAATCCTCTTTCCAGCAACAAGGTTTCCAACTATCATTGAGGCAGGACCAACCTCTGCATTTTGAAAAAACAGTAGAAAATAAGGAAAAGAATGCAAGGAACATGTAATAATCTATAACTCAGACTGTGAATTACCATAAATGTCACATGTGACATCGATCTGAAAAGATGAAAAGCTAAGACCAAGGGCCATATTGCATAGGAAAAAGGAAAGACAGTATATGGTACACTGAACATCAGCCCATTATCAGTATGGTAGATTAAAAAATACACTCTATTGATTCAGCAAACTGAGGTCTGTATTTCAGTTTTATTACAGGATTTACAGTGCATCTAAGGATCAGCCTTTGCAAGATGACCAGTATAGAACCAATTTATAATGGAACTAACAGAAGCATGAAACAGGTACATGCTTTATGTCCTTGCATTTACCTGGGACTAAAGGCAAACCCTAACTTCCTCAACTGAGCTCTGGGCTGGTCTAACACCATTACTAACTGTCAATTTAGGCTGCTTAAAGGCAGTCTACATGCACAGCCCTGAACTCTCATGTCAACTCTGAGTCCTATCCCATGCACACCCTCAGAGAGAGAAATACACAACTAAGGATTACTGACCTGGTTGTTTCTGCCGAGGCTTAGGCAGGTTAGTAACACAAGTATGTGGGCACATCAAGACATTACATGGGTGCAGAGTACCCTCTAGAAAGCGCTGCTTGGTTTCTGAAATATGAATTCCGCCAAGTGGAGCCTTTGGTAAAGTGTTGGCTGGTACCAAGGCAAGACAGTAGACGCCAACTTGGTGAATGCTATCAATTGCCTTGATAGAAAGAAAAAGAAAAATACAGTCCATGTTATCATCTGGGATGTAGCTATGGCAAGAATTTATGTCATTTAGTAACATTAAAAGTTTTATTTGCACCACAATATGCAAATAAAGAGTCCAATTCTGCACTCACTGAACTCATAGAAGCTGTGCCATGACTTCAATGGGAGCAGGAGCAGACCCAGGACTATGCTTGTGCATTGTATCAAGGGGATGCCACCTGCACATCAGGGATGTCTCTTAAAAGTGGGCAAAAAGCACAGAGGTTTCGAAAAACCAAGAATTACCCAAACTGAATTTGGCCTGTATGGCACAATCACAAAAGCACAGTAGAACATAAAATCAGAAAAGTAGGGAGGGATACATCTTCTGGCCTAAAACTTAAACGTCCATTTTGGCCATGACACTTCTGAGGACAGAACGAAAAATATTTTTCTTGCCATGAAAAAACTCCTTCCTATTATCAGATAGTCCCTCCAAAAAGATTACCAAACTGAAATTAGACAGAAAACATTATTATATGACTGCTTTACTCTTCAGAGGAACCTTCCCTTCAGTTGTCCGTTCACTATTCTGCCATAATTGCTCTCTCACTTTTTACTTCCTTACAACGGATTAATTAAAAAATCCTCAAGTACAAATCTACCAGAATTTCCCTCCCTTCATGCTCCCCATGGAAAAAAGACTCAAGGGAAGAAGTTTTAATGCTTACTGTTGGAGACCTAGAATAAGGACGTCAGTGACATAAAAAGGTTTCAAAGTGTGTTTTGATACTCAGCACTAAGTACCCCTTTAAACATTTTCAGACTTAACTCTCCCAATCAGTATAAAACTGAGTAGATACACAGAATTAGAATAAACAAAACCTATCATCCCTAGAACTTAAAATTCTTTTAGTAGCATGAAGTTAAAAGACATTGTGAAAGAAAGTCTTACTTTTGACAAAATTCTATTAACTATCAACCCTGAAATAATTCCCCAAGTCAGTGCATTACAACTCTGGTGTTACACTGATAGGTTTTTCTTATGGAAAAAAAAGAAGATGCTCTCAGAGTCTTATTTCAGATATCAGCCTTATTCACCTGGAAAGAGAGAAAGGACAGACTGACTACCTGTAGAACCCTGCTCATCCACTGAAAACTATCCTCCTCTGACGCATCAGGACGCTGCTCTGCCACAAGCACTATTCGATCATCATGCAAAACGGTCACAGAAAACACTGCTATCCTAAAACACAAAGGACAGAAGAATGATAGGATGCAACATATGATGAAACATAGCATGGTTTATTATAACATGGAAATGACTGCAATCTTTAATGGTATTGTTTCAACATACACAAGCATTTTTCATGCCAGATCATCACAAAATCACAGACAAATTTAAAACAGATGTGGGCCTGTTATTGTAATTTATTTTTGTTGGGGGACAAGTGAATTTGCAGTCACCCACGTTGCATGTGTTTAACACAGACAGCTTCCATACGTGCAGGGGTTGTGCTTATACAACTCTATCATGCATTCTAAACTTGTGGCACTTGCATAAGATGTCCCTTCTGAAAGACAACTATGCCAAATTACTGATCAGCATGGCTATCAATATTTGTACTGAAAAATACTTACTCCTATTTGTGTACTGAATTAGTTCTAGGCTTGCATCTTCTAAGATGAAATATTAATAATGCCTAAAGCAGGTACGTGCCATTATTATTATGAACTGTGAATTACACAAATGATGTAAAAATGAGGAGAGACTGACTTTCACAGAATCATAGTATAGCTTGGGTTTGAAGTGACCTTTAAAGGTCATCTAGTCCAATCCGCTAGCAGTAAGCAGGGACATCTTCAACCACATCAGGTTGCTCAGAGCCCTGTCTGTTTCCAGGCATGAGACATCTATCACCTCTCTGGGCAACCTGTGAAAGTGTTCCACCACTCTCACTGCAAAAAACATCTTCTTTTTACATTTAGATGGTATCTCATCTCTTTTAGTTTAAAGCTATTACTTCTTTTCCTATCACAACAGACTCTGCTAAAAAGACTTTCCCCATCTTTCTTATAGGCCTCTTTCAGGTACTGAAAAGCCATAATAATGTTTCCCTTAGGTCTTCTCTTCTCCAAGCTGAACTACTCCAACTTTCTCAGCCTGTCCTCACAGTAGAAGTGCTCCTGCACTCTGATAATTTTTGTGGTCATTCCAAGGACCCTCTCCAAGAGGTCCTGTCTTTCCTGTGCTGAGGACTCCAGAGCTGGACACGGCACTACAGATGGGGGTCTCACCAGAGTGAAGTAGAGGAGCAGAATCTGCTCTTTCAACCTGCTGGTCACTGCTTTTGATACAGTCCAGGAGGCAGCTGGACTCCTGGGTTGTGTGCATACACTGACAGCTCATGTCCAGCTTTTTACCTACCAGTACCCTCAAGTCCTTCTTTAGAAGGCTGCTCTCAAGCCCTTCATCCCTCAGCCTGGACTTACACTTGAGTTTTCCCTACCTCATGTACAGGACCTTGCTCTCAGCCTTACTAAAACTTCCGAGGTTCACACAGACCGACTTCTTGAGCTTGTCCATGTCCCTCTGAATAGCATCCTACTCCTCAGGTGCATCAACTCTACCCAGGAGCTTGGTGTCATGTGCTAATTTTCTGAGTGTGAACCTGATCCCACTATGCCATTGATGAAGATATTAAACAGAATAAATGAAACCCTGAGCTATATGATTCATCATTAATCTCCATCCAGATATTGAGTCATTGACCACTCAAGAGCAATAAGGATGGTGACAGAATACATGCCATCTTTGAAGGCCCTTCAGCAGCCTCAACACTCCTAGGTTGTTCTTTAGAACATGCTGCACAGTTCTTCCCTACACCAGTTTGCATGAAAGGCTCAGGCAGACTGACGCGAGTTGTGCTTTACATTTGGCACGCAAACTTCATTTGCCTGTCTTAAACAAAGCTTTGTAAAAATTTGTAAGTAGATCTTTAAAGACCTATGTTTATACCATGTGAAAGTAATTCTGCATCTATTATGCATGAAGCAGGGTGTCAATATTTGTCTTTCAAATTAGTAGGGACAGACAAGTTCTTATCTGGGAAACTGCAACCTACTGCCACCTTTCCTAGAGAACACACATAAAAATTCACATGCAGACCTCCTGTCCACACTATGCTATTTGTTTACTGGATTAAAAAGGAGCAAAGTCCAATCAGCAGTGATGAAGTTCTTTAAATACTCACCTTCCCCGATACACAAACTTCATGGGTTCAACTGCTAATGCAGTGGCTACCACATCATCTGCGTTGTGCCTGCGACCACTGACTGTCATTAGGCCATCCAATTTTCCTACCACAAACACCAAATAGTCCTGAAAAAAGGATTGGAAATAGAGGTGAAAAACCTGCAGACCTCCAGCAACACATGCCTAACTAAAGCAAACAATATTCTCAAGATCTGTACAAGGTTACAGCTCTGGCACAGAATTATGCTGAATTTAGGGGCATCGCTAAAGAGCTGTGAGGCAGCACAAAGCAGGGCCCCAGATGGCTCACTGACACTTACAGGACCCACAAAGCCAAGTAATCCTGTTCTTGTAAAGGGTTGGTCTGAAACAGGGACACCAGCTGCTGTCACTGGAACGGCCTGGAAAAAACACACAAGTATTCAGACATTCAGTACCGATAAGAGTAGTGAAGTCAAAATGCTTTCTGCTTGTTTCATTTCAGCTCTATGCTCAGTGGAAAAATCACCTGATGACAACTGTTACTATCAAGTATGAACAACAGCTTTTTTAACAAAGAACACTCCAGTTCTTAAGTCTGTGGTAGCCTTTTTCTCAGCTACTCAGCCTTTGCAGCACGAGTTTGCACTGCTTTTTAAACCAAGTTTCATAGTATGCACTCACATAGTAATTATCAGCAAATCATTCTGCTAACATTTTCACAGCAAGTGCAGTCAGCCATTGGAATGAACTGCCCAGGGAGGTGGCTGAGTCACCGATCCTGGATGTGTTTAAGAGTCATTTGAATGTGGTGCTTGGAGATACAGTTTAGGGTGAGCCTTGTAGAGTAGGGATATAGGTGGGACTTGGTGACCCTGAGGGTCTTTTCCAACCTGAATGTTTCTGTGATTCTGTGATCCCCAGTGAGTGTACCCAGGCATATCACTCCAACTGCTATGCTATCAGAACTTTAAGTTTGCTGCAGCTTATCTGTAAAAAGAAATAGTAGAAAAGTAGCAATGAAACTTTACATGACAAAAAGATACAAACCTCAAACACATTCTTGGTGATTCCAAGGAGACCAAAATATGCCATCCCAGTAGCACCTGAATTCACACATATTTCTCCAACTTCATCAGCTTTACACAGATAAGGAGTCCCATCCACCTTCACAACACACACATTTGCTAAAGAGAGAAGAACACAGAATCACAGCATTGATATGTTTCAGCAACTGACAGAAGATGCTTTGCCACTAACAGGAAGATTTGTAACCTATTAATTACTAATTTATTAAAAATTTATTTATTTTATCTAATTACCTACCAGCTACAGCAAACACATAGCATGTGAGAGAGCTCTTTTTGACAGCCTGTGTAATGGGTTTCCTAAAGTTCAAGATACACAAATGCAACTTTTTTTTCCTTACAGTGCTTTACAGCCTATACAGCAGCTGCAACTGAACCCGAAACCACAGCAATTGCTTTTCAGCATGGAGGCAGATGGCTTGATCAAGTACAAGCATATTTGAGAGAAAGATCACAAATAAGAAGCTATCAATTACAGACATACTATCTATTTATCGCACACTGTGATATTCATAGTATCATCTCAAGTTATGTGAGAAACACATCACAAATTGAGAGAAAACCGGGTTACTTTATTCCTTCACTGATAGGGCAATGATTTTTCTGGATTGTGTCCCATCTTTCAAAGCAGGCCAGTCTGCCAACTCTTAGAGACCACATACAACTCATCTCAGAGCTATGCCTTATGGAATATATTCCTGTGACTATGTAATATCTCTTTCCTATCTTGTTAAAAGGTCTGTATTCCATAAAGGTCTTACCACTATTATCCTTACCAATCTTCTTCTGAAATATCAGAAGTCCTATACTTAAATTTTCTATTTTTTAATTGAGAATATACACACTTGTAAATCAAATATTACAACTGAGCTTAGCTCTGGTTATGGGTTGTATTTTACTTTGGCAAGTGAGGAGGTATGGCCTCACCAAAACCAAGCACAAGGAGAAAATCATCTCCCTACTCCTGTTGGCCACAGCATTTTTAATACAAGCCAGGATGCCATTGGCCTTCTTGGCTGCCTGGGCACACTGTTGGCTCATATTCAGCTGTCTATTACAACCTCCAGATCCCTTTCTGCCAGGCAGCACTCCAGACACACTGCCCCAAACCTGTAGCATTGCTTGTGATTTTTGTGACCCAAGTGCAGGATCTGGTATTTGGCTTTGTTGAAACTCATCCCATTAATGCTGGCCCATTGATCTACCCTATCCAAGTCCTTTTGAAGAGCCTCTCTACCCTCATTCGGCCCTTTGCCATTGTGTCTGCTTCCACCTCAGATTATTAAGAGTACTCTGTGGTCATGCATACTATACTAAGAAAACAATGATGAGACTCCGTAAGTATCAGAAATGTATTTGGATCACTTATTTCTATGAGGATCCTTGGGACATTTTGCCCATGGAACATATATCATATTGGAAACCCGGATAAGGCTTACAATCACCATTAAAAGGAACTGTAATCCTGTTTCCCAGTTTAGTAAATCTTAAGTGATACAGAGATAGCACTTTCTTTTACCACTGCTCAACTAGCATGAAAAGAAACCAGAAATTGATAGTGACACATTTCCTTTATTATTAAAACATGTTAAAACCAGCTCTGTGGCAGGCATGCACCAAGAACTCTGTTGGTAAAAAATGTTAATATAGGTATGTTTTCAAATTTCAGAGAATTCCTCAGTTCAGCAACTTAGATCTGAACAACAGAGACAATAATTCACCCTGCCAACAGAGCAACCTCTATATATCTTGGTTCCATAAAAAGCACCTGAACAACTAATAGCTGGGACCATGCAATGATAACTTTTGGTGACCAAGTAAGGTGATGCTACTCAAAATCTGCTAAAGGTCTAAGTCTAAAGTAGAACAGTTTCAGTTGCTGAAAACTGTAACTATGAACTAGAAGTCTGGAACGGAATTATACAGTGTGAATTACCAGCCAGTAGTACAAACCCCACATTTTGTATTCTAGAAGATAGTGGATAAAAAGGCCATTTAAAACTGAATAGCAAGCTGAAACAGGGTATTACCACAGGAAATAACTGGACTTAATCTCAGAACTCTGTACGTAATGCTTAAGGTTCAATGCCAAGAGAAGTGATACTAACTGGAGAAAGCACAAGTTTGTAGGCACACACAAATGTTAGAGCCTGACTCATTCACAAACACGCAAAACCCAACAGATTAGCCTACAGTGCCCAAAACAACTCTCCATCCATGAAGGCCAAGAACAATAGTATCGCCCTGACCAAGTGAAAAAACCCACTTACCAGTAACCCATGTCTGATACAGGTAGGCTACACGTACATTCTAACAGCAGACATAGTTCTGCCCTGCCATGTGATACTGCAAGATTTTCCTTTTGCAGTATCTGTAGAGCCTGTACTTTGGCTTCTCCTTCTTTTCCTGCTTCATGTGTGACATACAAGAAAGTGCATCTACCACCATTTCAGTCTCAACAGCATTGCATCTGAAAAAGAATTAGAGAGAAGGGAAAAGCAGATGGGATGGAAATGTACATGTGGACTAAACACTATGAAGACTACAGATTACTGGTGAGAAAGCTTGCTTTCTTCAAATGAGTCCACATGTACATTCTTATAGATGGTGCCTCTCAGCAGTTAGCCCTGCCATGACATTTCTGGCAGAGGATGAGAATTTGTGCAAACAAATGACTGCAGTAATGCCCTACCAAAGACTGAATTCAGCTTTGCATGTTTCAAGACAAGCACAACATGAATTCAAGAAGAATGCCACAGACCTAGAAGCATGAAGCCTTAGGAGAAATACTAAAATGTGAGGACAAAATGCCTCTACCACCACTGTGGAAGGCATTTACAGAGTTTCTAGAGAAGCCTCATCTTTGGGGACATCCAGTGCAAGGACCTGAATCTTTTCCTGCTCTTCCGGGAATGGCAATAGGCATAAAGCAAGCCAATGTCCTAGATGATGAACAAGAATCTAAACTCTAGAGATGCTCACATAAGCAGCTGAACCTGACATTTAAATTGCAAGAAACTGTACCATCAAAAGCATACACTTTGCTACAGATCTCCAAGAGCTGTTCTCTGCAGTGGCAGGCTGTTGTGCCATCGTGCAACAGACTGAAGCCAGGTGGAACACACAGAGCAGACTGTCACAATGACTTCTAAGGACCAAGTGGCAACGTACTGCTATATCACATTGATGGCCTAAGGTAAAAGACTGAAATCTTCATAAGGTTCTTCTATAACAACTCCTCTCATAAACAGGGCAATGAGATAATGGAACCAGATTGCTCTGCAGTGTAGATGCATCATGGTAACTACCAGAACTTGGGCAAATGTTTGCCGAGACACGGACAGTGGAAATAGCAACATCCATGATATCCAAAGGCTTGAGACAAAGCGTGCTGCCATTTGGAAAATTTCAGTCACTCTCCCAGAACTTCTGGAAGAGGTACTGAATACAGAACTTGAAACTGTGTAAGTTCACCTTGCAGAAGCCTAAGATCTGGCACCAACTCTGTTTTCTGTTTCAGTACAAGAAACTATCTCTATTACAACACTATTCCTATGAACCAGACTTTGTAGAATTAGAAACTACAGGGATACAGATCTTATGGATTGGAGAGGGTTACTCTCCTGTCAAAGAATGAAGCAAGAAGAATTTCTGTAAAAGAATATAAGCATTTAGTTGGGAACTAGCAAAGAGGTAAACTTTACTGAATACCTTGAGCACCCACATCCAGGGCCAAGTATAAGCTAAAGTAAACTTCCAAGATGAAAGATGGCATAGCAATTGCTTCCCAGCTGATGTGAAAGCTGAAGGCACAAAGCAAGTAGAAGAGAGGTTTGGTACTCTTCCTACCATTTTTTTTCATTGCAATTTGAAAACATAAACTGGAGATTTTTATAAGCCAAATATAGCTTCTTAGCAATGAGTCCCAGACAGAAACCATGCAAAATAATGCAAAGTGGTACAGGTAAGACAAAACATCATCCCTCTGGAAGCTGCAGAAAAGACTCCAGGGCAATGCATACTAGGTTCTCTGTTAAGAACTCCCTTGTCATCTCTCATGGAAAGATATCCACGTGGATGCTTGCATCTCCCTGGTGTGAAGTACTTCCATTTCCTCTTGTGATTTGCACTCATGGTAAATGATGGAAATGAGTAGCCAAGGCAAATGAAGGAAATATAGCACACCAAGAGCAGCCTGTGGGTTAACAGCAGTGATATAAGGCATGATCCTGGTGCTGAGGGATCTTTTGAGTAAGATTCCCATTGTAGGTGGGCTCAGTGTGTCAGAATAACTATGAAGAAAAGAAGGGTGAAAGTGGACATTTTATCCAAGACCTTTAACCATCTGCTTCCTGAATAAAGTGTGCTAGTGATCTTCAAGGGTAATGAGATCAAAACCATCTGGCTAGACTGAAGAAGTCTCACCATGACTACCAGTTCTTGGCTAGGAGACTACTTTCACAGCATGTTTGACCAAATTAAATTTGGGAATGCGAGTCTGAAAGACTAGGGTATGTAGTACTTCTAAACATATTCAGTGGGGATCAGAAGATGGAATAAAGCCTTCAGAGGGATTGCACCTGACTCAAATTAGGCCTTTGGTGAAATCACAGCTATCTAAGGAGAGGATAAAATACAAATCCAAAACCAGATGAAGAGCAAGACTCAGAGTAATTCAAGAGGACAACTAACAGGAAAGGAAATGGTGGTATGTTTTTTCCTGTATGCCAAACACCAAGTGAGAATAGACAGAGCACATCCTCCATGAATACTATGCAGTAAAGAGCAAAAATTTTACAAGGTAAGGTACAAGTATATTCACTGTTAGAATGTACATGCAGGCTCATTTGAAAATAAGTTATTGATTTCATTAAGTCATTAATTTATTTTCAACTGGCACACACCTATAAATGAGCTAACTTTCTAATTTTCTTCCTACTCCATAAATTTTCAATTTTTTACTTATTTTTAGCAGAGTCACAGCAAGCAAAATCATCAGGTTATCCTCTAGCAAGAACTCCATCACATAGGTTCTGACTTAAGAAACGTACAGAGAAGTTGCTGCTAAAAATACACCTTTAGACCTGACATTTTTATAATTTGGTCAAACTGAAGCTCATCTGCCCCAAACATAGATAGCCTAATGTTGATCAGAGTTTTAAAATAGTTAATTCATGAAGTTGCCCAACTTCTGCTTAGCCTACAAGTAGTTTTGTCACTTACTACTGTATTTGAAGACAGCAACAGCCAGCAATTCCAAGTCATGCCACTTCGAGGCACTAAATGGACACACAATTAACTGTTGTCCCCTCTCAGAACCAGGTATGGCTCTTGATGTTTCTTACAAATGTAGAAAGTCACAGTAGTGTTGTCAATTGTCTGTTAATGGCATTTTAAACCAGTCAAATCCATTAGCTTTGCCAGACAATGCTTCAAAGCACTAGACAAAGGAGAAGGAGTCATTATTCTCAGTGGCTATATTCACACTGGCAGCCCTTACAATCTTACTTCCTAGAGCATTAAGTTGAAATAATTTAGCTGTAAATTATCTGACCTGTTTTCAGTCAGATCCACGATGCTACAGTATGCTCAAGGATCAAAAGCTGAAGAGATATGGTGATATAATGGGGTTATTGCCTGAGCAAAGAGAACACAAGGATTTTTCAGACTCATCCAAATACCACCTGCCTGAGGTTGCCTACCACACTGAACTCTTAACAGGACCTGTAGAACACAGAGAGTTCTGTGAACATCTCCAAGAATGCACTAAAACCCTCCTGCTGGGCACAAAACTCTTGTTCCCAGAAGAACATTTAAAATATTTTGCCTATCTTCCCAGAAGGTCAGAAGAGAGGTTCAGTCTTCTGCAGTTAAATTAAGCAGATTGGATATGAATCCCTACAGGAAGTAGGATGTCTTTCCATTTTATTTTGGGAACGACTTCTGCTCAGTCTTCTGTTGGTAGCAGGAGGATGCTCTGAATGTGAACTTAAGTTCAGTAAGAATAACTGAACTACCAACTTTACTGGCTGCTAAGTGCTTCTGGAAGTTATGAGGAAAATAAAACAAGATCAATGGCACTTGCTACACGATAGTTGCATTTTTTATCAGCAGACTGGAAAGGTGTTTGCTGCCTCTTGCTTGTAATGAGGACCCTGATTTACAGTGAAGCAGTGCAAGATTATCTTTGAGTAAATACTCTACAGAGAGGAAGGCCTCATAACCACATCTCAGCAAGGTATGAGATTCGTAATGAGACCAAGAATAGTTAAGTCACAGGTGTCAAAGGCACAGCCAGAACAGAACTTTTTGGTCCCCACATAGTAAACCTGAAGGAGTAAGAAAGTAGTTTGTATCTCATCCTGTTCAAGCACACCCAGACCAGGACAAGACAGGGCCCAAAGCTAGTGGTGCTCTCAAGACAGACAGCACCAGGCAATATTACACTACCAACCTAAATGTTTTGATCTTCATTCTGGAGTAGAGGTCATAGAATCAACCAGGTTGGAATAGACTTCCAAGATCATCCTGTCCAACCTATCCCCCAGACCTATCCAGTCAACTAGACCACGGCACTAAGTGCCTCATCCAGAGGACACTGTGTGGTCTTCCAGGACACAGATCCTAGTCACTGTCCACAACCTTAGGTCTGGTTTGGCACCCTAACTTTATTCATCTTCTCCAGAGTGCTTTGTTTGCCAAATAATGCATGACTCATCAGCCTAACTTCAGAACAGAACAATAGGGAAGAGTCTCTTTCCCTCAATCTGCTCAGTGGGCTGGGCAATGATACCCATATCTAGCTACTTCAGGAAGCAGTGGTGCTAACATATGTCACTAATAAAGTGAGGTTCATCTGGGACTGACCAGTTTGCTGGGGTATCCAGGGTCTGGGATTCCCAGAATGACTGGGACTCAAAGGGACCTCTGGAGGTCATCTGGTCAAACCCCTCAGCTCAAGGACAGCCAACTATATGGACAGACATTATGGACAACTATGCCAGACAACAATTCAGTATCTCCAAGGATGGAGACTCCAGAACCTCTCTGGGCAACCCATTCCAGCGCTCAGTCACTCTCAGAATGGAAAATGTTTTTCCTTCAGTTTGCAGGGAAGCTTGTGTGTTTCAGCTTGTGTGTGTCCACTGGCACATTGTTCTGTCACTGGACACCGTTGGAAAGAGTCTGACTGTTGTTTCTGTAGTCTCCCTTTGGATATTTGTACACATTTGAAATCCACCCCCTCACCCAAGCCTTCTCTATTCCAGGCTGAACAGACTCAGCTCTCTCAGCTTCAGATATGCTAAGATGGCCTCAGTCTCTTCTCTTAGTTGCCCTTCACTGGATTCACTACAGTTGCTCCATCTCTTGTTTTCTTCTCAAAAGTCCAGAAATGGACCAGGAATTCTGGCTGTAGCCTCACCAGTGCCAAGCAGAGGAGATGGATCACACCCTGCTAACACAACTGGTGTCAGCAGATCATTAGCCTTCTTCACTGTAAGGGCATGTTCTCACTCATGTTCAGCTTGGTGGCCACGATAAAATCCCAGGGCCCTTCATGCAGAGCTGACCTCCAGACAGCTAGCTCTCAACGTGTCCTGGTGCATGGAGTTACTTCTCCACAGGGGGCAGGACTTTGCATTTCTGCTTGTTGAACTTCATGAAGTTCCTGTCAGACCATTCCCTCAGCCTGCCAAGGTCCATCTGCATGGCAGCACCACCTGCTAGTGTATCAGCCATTTTTACCAGCTTTGTGTCAGTCACAAACTGGATAATTCATGAAGATGTTCAACCAAACCAAAGCCAGTACAGAGTCCTGGGCTCCACAGCTAGTCACTGGACTCTAACTAGTCTTTGTGCCACCAGTCACAACCCTCTGGGCCTGGTTGTCCAGAAGTTTTCAGTCCATCTCCTTGTCTGCTCATCCAGCCCATACTTCATCAGCTTCTCTATGAGGATCTAACAAGATAAAGTGTCCAAAACCTGATGAAAATCAAGGCAGACAATAGTCACTACTCTCCTCTCATCTTCCCAGCCAGTCACTTCCTGGTAGAAGGTGGTAAGACTGGTTAAACATGACTTCTTGGTGAATCAATGCTGGCTACTTTTGGTGACTTTCTTGTCCTCTATGTGTTTCCAGAGTTGTCCATCATCTTTGCAGGGTTTGAGACGATGCAGACCAATGTGTAGGTCCCTGGGCTGCCCTTCTTGGAGACAGGCTTGACATTTGTTTCTCTCAAGTCCTCAAGCCCTTGTCCTAGTTGTCACAGTTATTGAAAGACTACATAATGACACTGAACAGGTCCTTCAGCACTTATGGCTAAGTCCCATCAAGGCCCATAGACTTCTACATATGTAGTTCACTTCATGAATACTTAACTTTGTATTTTCTATCACGGGTATGTCTTCCTTGCTGAGGACTTAGGATTTATCTACTTTGGAGAAAGGCAGGCTGAGGGGCAGCTGCATTGCTCTCTGCATCTTCCTGAGGAGAGGAGTTGGAGAGGGAGCTGCTGATCCCTTCCCCCAGCATCCAGTGATAGGACACTCAGGAAAGGTTCAATGCTGTGCTAGGTGAGGTTTAGAGTGGACACTAGGAAGTATTTCTTTACCAAGAGGGTGGTCAAACACTGTAACAGGCTTCCTAGAGAGATGATTTACATCCCAAAGCTGTCCAGAGACATCTAGACAAATGCCCTTAACATGCTTTAACATTTGGTCAGCTCTGAGTTGGCCAGGCAGTTGAACTGAGTTGGTCATTGTAGGTCCCCTCCAACTGACATATTCTATTTTAACATGTGGACTACTGCTCCTGGATGAAAGACAGTATTTCTTATTGTGCTTTACATTTTGTTTCATTCAGCTGTACTTGTTATTACATAGCTGTACCCATCACTAATACCAACAAATGAGTAATAAACAGACTCTGTAGACCAGCCAGAAGCACCTGCATGTGTCAAAATCTAAGGGTGCTCAAATTTATTATGGACTAACCTCTACTGAAAATACTGAATAATCTAGTTGACACTGTCAAAATGTAAATCATAGTATCTTAAAGGTATTTATCATTCAACATTTCTATTTCAACAGCACAAGTATGATAGTAATGATACCTTATGTGGAGTATTCTTACACCTACAAGAAACACTTTCCTACCTCCAGGCATAATTTGACCAACATCTTGTACAGTTAACACAGATAACTTCTCTTCTGTATCCACTCTTATCACACTGAAACTTAGACAATTCATAGATAACACTGCTTTTCCTGGAGGAGGCCCACCCAATTCTGGAGGCCTGAAAAACAGATAATCAAAATAGGTATGAATCAACAGACCAATGGCATTATGGTCACCAAAACCACTATGCAAGTCTCTCAGGCTTGTTCATACTGGTTTCTTATTTAAGCAAACAAGATTTCAAGACTGGGAATACATTTTAACCAGATGATAAAAGAGCTAGAACAAAACACCATATAGATTCCTCTCATTCTAAAATGTTACAAAGAGGATTAGGGTTCCATTATGGGCAAAGATGTATCAAGAATAAGCAGAAAACCAAGGAAGTGGTCAGAAGGCTTGACACCTCTTACTCTGAACAGAACTGACTGAGGATCAGCAACATCATTTTGTGGTTACTTCCAGGACAGAACAGAGCAAAATATTACAGAGCTGTTGTATAAAAGTAATAATTTAATTGCATTTTGTTATTTTTAAGTTGGGAAACGTCACTTCTCCCACCAGAGAAAACACTTCTAAAATCCCAAACTTTCATTTTTCTGTTGAAACTGGTTTTCTGGGAAAGCATGTCTAGATCAAAACTACTGTAAAAAAACCCAGCATATTCCATTCATACACCTATTAATAGAAATATCTCCAGATAGCCAATGGTATTTTTCAGACCAGTTACAAGTGTTTTTTTCTTTCTTTAGCCTACTGTTTAAGAGGCATTACATGTAAAAAAATACTGTAGATTCAGCATCAACTTCCTCACAAATAAGAGTCTTGATTTTTGAGACACATTGTGAGAATCCTCCACCATCAGTGAAGATGAGAACTTGCTTTCCCAAGCAGTAAAACCAAAACCAAAAAACTGTTATGGCTGATTACTTTTAGAAAATACTAAGCTTTTTGAAGAAAACAAACAAATTGCACATCCTTCAATGAAGGATACACCTCCAAGCTTTCTCTGTTGAGGACCTCTTTATGCAAGTAATGGTCTGGCTACTATTTTAACACCAGATACCTTACAATAGACAAAAAACGCTTCAGTTCACCTCCCAGGAAAGACAATTACCTGCGGATAGCAACGGTTAGCGCTTCTGAAGAACTAGCACAGGGACAGATCACTTCTGGTCTCAAACCTCTGGATTGAAATACATTCAGGAATGCATCACAGGAAGATATTGACCCTAAAAAGAACAATTACACAAGTAGAAACATTTTGCCAAAAGCAGGAAGGCAAGACTTTCATGCTTTCACTTTCTGATGACTTGCTAACCTCTCACAAGGAATCCAGAATGACTGATTTTGTGTTAAGAACAGCAAAATTAAGCAGCTTGCCTGTTGAAAAAAACCTCCCAGCTGTTTCTTAAGCTACTGCAAATGACCACCACATGACTAAGAGAAAAAAGTAAGAAACTATTGCATATTCTAATTGAGGTAAGGCTATGACTGTTCCCATTTTTTAGGTCCTTGCACATGACTGAGACAAGCCCTAGGAGTATGCCCAGAACCAACACACACTGCAACTCGATGACTACTCACAATCCAAGAGTAGTTACCTTGAAAACGGTATTTTGATTTATTTGAAATTCTAAAAGCTTCTTTCAAACGACTTTGCCAATTACCATTCTTTATATAAAGAACAGATCCTTCAGAACACTTTTATAGAAAGTGTAGCTCCAGTGGCCTTGGCAAAGAAATATTTGCTGCTGTCTCTGCTTTGCTGAAGATGAACTGAAGCCACTGCTGCTGAGCTCCTACAGCGCAGATCCAGAGCTCTGTGATTTGCAGCGCGCTTAGGTTTACATTGGACTGACACTCAGAAACTGCATCCATACTCACATGGGTTAGCTCCATCTGCCACTATTAACATTCGCAAAGAGCTCAGACTGACATCTCTCTGATCCCTTTGAGCCAAAAGTGACCAGTGCATATCACGGGATTTTACTACTGCTACACGGGCTGAAAATAATGGGGGAAAAAACCATTATGGTGTGCATACAGAACAAAACATAGGCGGAGTACAGAAACACAAAAATACTTTTATTTGCATGCATTTATGAGACAAACCACAAACACAGAAAACAATTTACAACCAGAAACAAACATTTCCAGATGGACTGATTATAAAATTTAAATGTTTACTATTAGTTCAAATATTGAGATGAGAAACACGCAGTTTCTTTAAGTGTCCATCAGAAGAAGCCATCAATGTCACTCATCAATGAGTCTATCAGTAAATGCAATGGTGAAAAGGTACACCCAATTCTGAATGCTGTGCTAAAAAGTCAGGTTGATAAAAGACCTGCTCAGGCCTCAGCCTGAGTGGAAATTTCATGAAAACATATTTATTTATAATAATGAAAATACTTTAAGGTTACCTTTGTATGTGCACACTTTTTGGATCCAGGAAAGTGGATTAACCTTCATTAATGCATAAGGAATACTGATGACATGCATCCTGTTCATAACACTCTGTGAGGAAAAGAAACTTCTAAGTGTCTCAAAAAACATACAGCTTGTACTAATACTTAAAAAAAAATAAAATCACAGCTACAACATAACTTTTATACTTAACTGCTAGTGAAAACTGTGTTTGTAATCAGGATAAATATAAGCTATCCCTGTGCAATCTGTTACTGAAAAAGTGACACTTTGTTCTGAAAAATATAAATACTGAAATATAAATAGTTTGAAAGAGTTTATGATCTCACTCTGATTCAAACACTCTGTCCCTGAGAGAAGCAACTTGGGGCAGGTTTTTTGATTCAAATACTCACTGTTAATACTCCATGCCAAAGGCCAGCATCTCTTTTGAAATCCAAGACATTTGTTAGTGTTTCAGCTGAAAGTGAAGGAAAAAAATATCAGACTTCAGAAGTGTATTTATAGGAAATATTTAAGAACTCAAAATATTTGTTAAAGCAACTACGAAACTTTGAACATCACTAAGAATTCCAGCTATGTTGCCATGTCTTCTTGTTTACAACAGGCTGCTTAGGCTGAAACTAACTTATTTCACTTGACTCAACATACATTGGCACACACTAGCCTGTTATAGAGTAATGACTAATCAATCAAACCCATAAGACTCTTCCAGCAAATGGATTTAAAACAGAAAACTTTTTGGTTAATCAAGTTTATGCATGTGGTCAGAATTAGGTGCAGTTCTTGACTATTCATTGAGTGAATGACTGAAAACAGGCAGACCTCTCACTTTACTCTGATTTTTACAGGGATGTTCTTTTGTAGGACTTGATTATTTAAGAGGAAAACCTCTTACTTTCTAAAAATAGGAACTATTGTGGCCAAAACCGTGAAGCTGCAATATCTGTAAACAAAATAGAAGGCAAAGCTTTATACTAGGTACGGCCTCTACAGAACACAAACCTTGTGACAGCATTTCTAGCATGGTGCAACAGAAATCTGAGTAACAAACACACATGAGGACAGGAGAATTCAATAGCCTTTGTGAAGATCTGAAACACTAACGGTTAGCAACTGTACTCCACATTTGCCTGAAAATTAAGATGTGTAGATCCCTTAAATCCATAACTGGTTGCCATTGTCCTGTCAGGATTCTGGAGCTGCTGTACAATCCTGTATCAGTTCATTCTCCCCTCTCCCGAAGTGGCTGCTGAGTTCAAAAGGCACAAGGGGAGGGCAAAATGGATTTGTAGCCAAGCTGTTTTCAAGAGGATGAAAAATCATCACAGCTCTTACTACTGACTATCAAATTTATTAAGACTGACAAATCCAAACCCTTGAATAAAATCTGTAAGGAATTTGGACTAAATGTGCTAGTTTGAAGCAAGCTAGAATGTTTTGGTAAAAGAACTAGATAACGGGCAGTGAAATGAAAAACAATTGTGTCTCTTCACTCACAGTCCCACTGAGAACTCTGGGAAGAAGAAGTAAAACATTCCCCATTTTGTCTTTCATTCTGCCTTTGCCTTCAGACCTAGTCACATCTCATTAACCTTGCTCCCTAACCTCTTGGCTGCACCTCTCTTCTTCCTGAGAACTGGGGTAAGGTTGAGAGGGCAAGGGGAGGTGTTGGGGTGGTTTGAGAGGCCCTCCTGGGGACTCAGGTTTCTGGGAGGGGAGTTGTGCTTCTGTATTGTTTATCCTTTGTATATTTCTGTATATAACTGTATATATATTGTAAATAGCTGCCTGTATATTTGCTGCTGTAAAATAAATAGCTTCATTTATATTCCCAGAGGCCGTCTGAGTTAGCTGGGGCAATTCCAAAAGTGGGGGGGGGCAGGTAAGAGCCCAAACCATCACATTAAAAGAATTAATACACATTGATTATGATTTCACAAGGTGGCTTCTTTCCTTTTCATACTGTGTTGATTATGAATGAGGAAGTTTGTCTTTCTTTTTGCAGCTGAAGTAATTACTCTTTAAGTTTTGTATTTTTTTTAAGACAGTAAACATGCTTTTGCAACATAAACTGTCTAAATATTCAAATCTATGAGTACCATTTATAAAGTTGTACTTATCTGACTTACCTTCTGAATAACCACATGCCTGAGTCAATGCATGACAGTGTGCCAGCATGGAAGCATGAGAGACAGTAATGCCAACTGTGCTGCCCTCTTTACTGGTTTTGTACTGAAAAGACAAAGTTTACATAAACATTAGATCAAGAACAAAAGCAAGAAAATTTACAGTAGTGAACTGAAAAGATGTTTTATTCTAAAAAATGAAACAAGCTTTAAAAAGATCTATCAAAAAGCTCCTGTAGAAGACACATTTATATTCATGAAATACAGTAATACTGTATGAAATGTGACTCTTTCTTTACTACAATTAAACAAATTGCCACAGGGATCCAAAAATGCCTGTTACACTGAGTCTTCAATCTGATTCAATGCAATTACTTGAATAACAATTTGCCTGAGAACCTAAAGGGAAAAGTTCTTGTTCACAGTTAAAAATATTATAGTAATCTCTTGTACTGCATCAGGAGATGAAAGGAAGAAAACATGTTGTGACAAACCACAACAGAGTAACTGTATGTCAAGTATATTCTACTGGATCACCTCAATATAAGCAATCTCAGCATTAGCATCCCGTAATTGTGGATGCCAGTCCTTCGTTGGTTTTGCCAGATGCTTCCCATCAATCACAAACCACATGAGACGAGGCCAACCTTCAAAGACAAAGAAGCACTACTGTCATGACAGTTTTAAAAAAGTTTTTTTTCCCTCCACTGTATTCAAAGATAAAAACAGGAGGCAAGCAATAGTTGCAGCATCATCACCCTGACTGGAAGAAGCAGTCATAAATACTGTCCTGACATGAAGACAGTTTTTCCTATGTAATCTACAACCATATAAGGAAGCTCAAAGATTGTGTAATATCAACCATGGGCATACCCACTCTTTACCCTATTGAAAAAAAGAGTATCATAAAAACATACCTTTGAATGTAACCACCTCACCAGTCTGTGCTTTAGGAAGGCCTTTTTGGCAGGCATCAGTGGTTAAAGCTAGTGTTACTCCACAGCTGCCCAAAAGAAATCCGATCTGCTGGCTGCCAGCATCCTACAGAGAAATCACATTACAGCAAACTTACAAATAATGAAGCTTTTGTACAGTCTACTGTAACTTTTCCATGTTTAGAAGATATTATGTCAATTTGTATCACAGGGAAAAACAAACTTCTACCCCATGAGACCTTTTATGGAAGACAAAAGACCGAAGGCCATACTCAAAAGGCTTAGTTTTGCTTTGTGCCAAGTAAATTAGATTTGACAGTAGATCTGGCAAGCAATGGTAGCATGGTAGTATCAAAAGCAATGGTTGTGCATCCTCCTCCAACCCTATAGGCATGTTGCTAAATTCTGGTAAAGCAGAGAGCTGGTCTGATGCAGGTCAAGTCCTGAGGTGCTGGCTGCAAAGCAAAGCCTGCAGCCTTCCAGCTCTGACTTCACACCTTCCCTAATAATCTTAATGTGTAGTGGCTTAACCTGGCTATTTCCAATAAATATTATGTCTCCAACTGCCTGTGCTCTCATTACTTGACATGAAAGTTGAAAGGAGCTCTCTGTGTTACAAGAAATACTTCCTTGATCTTTCAAAAATAATGAAAATAACTTAAGCAGTTATGTATCCTAAAATAGTTAACTAATTATTGGCTTCATACTAACTCCCTATTAAACACTTTCCAAACATATAAACTGCACTGCGCAGGTCAACTGACGCATGAGGCAGTTTTCAGCAGTACAGGCTCTAAAAGGTCCTATATAAGAACTACATGATTCAGACACATCTCTTATCTTTATGTTTGAAACTATAAAAACATTGAATATATTTGCATACCTTTCTTGTTAGTGGAACTTCTATTGGGACAGGAATGAGTTTTGCCAGGAGACATCCATAAAATGCCACCATAAACATAACTGGATCACTATTAGGAAATACCAGAGCTACCTACAAAGACACATTAAAATAACAGGAAACAAATTTTGACATCAATTGCAGAAGAGAAGCTGTGTTTTAATTGGTGGGGGAAAAAAGTCTTCACAACAATGTTCAGGTTCATATTTAAACTATGAACAGAAATACTAAATGGTGCAACAATATACTACTATAAGCCACAGTATCATAGAATCTTAAAGACTGGAAAAGATCACTAAGATCATGAAGTCCAACCTTTACCCAACACATCCATCACCACTGGACCATATTTCAAAATGCCACACCAACTCATTTTTCCAAACACTTTCAGGCATGGTAACTTTTTCAGCTGAAGCTGGTCCCCACTGTCTACTTTATCCATAAAGAGCATCTCAAATAGATGCCTACCCGGTCTCCAGGCTTCAGCAGTGGTTCATTCTTAGTGGTTAACTTGTTTAGCAGGGTATATGCTAATTTTAAGCTTCGACTCCACAGCTTGCCTAAAGAGAAAAGGCAATACAGAAATTATAAACTGGATACTACAATGGTAACATCAGCAAAATATCCGTACCTCATATACACCCTTACGTTGGTCGTATTACAACAGGCACATGAGCAAGTAATAGGGAAAAGCAAAGACTGCTGTTGTGAACACAAAGCAGCTCACAAACCTACTGACTTCTTCCAGTGTCTTAGTGCATGTGCACACACAGTCTGCTTGATACAAGCCAACTGGATTTCCAAAAGGCATTTAATAAGACTCTTCCCTGCAGGCTCCTAAAGAAAGGAAACTCTACTCGTCTGGACAAAACCAAAGGATGTGAATAAACGCCACAATATCTGGTTCTGTGAAATGCCAGTTCAGTGCTCAGCAGTGACCTACACAGCTCTCACTAATTTAGAGCAAAAACTTATTCCAAGCTATTCAAATACAAAGACAATAATCTAAATGCTTATTTGACAAAATATAAACATATTATTTTATTTTGTAGGCCTCCAAAAAAGGAAAAGCTTTGCTAAAAAAAAAAAAATATTTACAAAAACTGATCAACAGCCAAACCCTTTCAGAGTATATGTAAATCAAAGCAAGAACCTCCAAAGAAGCATGCCATGGCAAATAGCATGCATCTGGAACACAGGGTCATTATCATGGACTCGCATCATTCCCTTCAGAGCATGTAGAAAACAATTACTTTGTGTTTAATCAGTCTCAAACGTCTTCAGTATTTTTCCTGTGTAGTTTCCAGTTATATACATATATTAAAAAACAAATCTAACAAAGCAGCAACAAAAAAAAAACAACATAACTTCCACAGGATTCAAATACAACTATTGACCCACAGTTCACTTTAGAACTGGCCATTCAGTGCACTTGGCAGAGTCCAAATATAATTCAGAATCCAAGTAAAACTTAAGACTTTGGCTTCTTTTAATTTCGTTTGGTTTTTTTGTTTTTTTTTAAGATAAAACTAAATATGATATTCTAAATTATTTTTAAAGCTCCACTGCAAAATACTGACATTAATGCACATGCTCAGTTACATTTCCTGTAAACAGAGTTCATCTGTAATAATGCAAAAAAGAAACGTTAGCATTCTAACATACTAGACCATGAAATGCTGCAGTTAGTTGTCCCAAGAGACACAATTATCTCCCAGAAAAATGCAGTTACTGTAACACTCCCACACATCCTAAATGAGCTCCTGAAGTCCAAATCATCTGTAAGGATATTGAAGAACATGCTAAAATTTAGTATCAGCTCATGGAATTTGAGGAGGGCATTATTAGTCATCAGTTTCTTCCTCCTATTTTTCACCATGCTATTTTTAATGTCGAGGAAAAAAAAACCCAAACTGTTTGAAATTTACAGCCACTTGTTAAGATTCGACACTATATATATACACTTCATTAAGGTGTTTCTCACATAAAATGAATTCACAACTTGCATGTGATCAGCAAAATATCCATTGTGAGCATGCTTAGTCTCTCTTAAGTAAAGCAAATTGTCCATTCCACAAAGAACGTCTAATTGTTCCTCACCGTTATCACCAATACCTACCATAGGTAAGTGTATAAACAGCTTTCCCAGTTGTATCCAAAGCTGTCAGACAAGGGGCTTTTGGGTGGGTAGTTCCCCAGCACTGCAGGGCAGCCAGCAGGGAAGGTGGCCAGTTAGTTACCACACCTAAGGGTTCACCTTTAAGTACATTCACTTGATTTCCTTCAGGTTTTGGTTGATTTGGGTCAGGCTGTTGCACTAAAATCAGAGCACAGCAAAATGACAAATGTCAAACCCTAGAAATGTGCAGGTTAGACTTTAAACAGACTATATTGTGGATGTTAATCACCTTCCTCTTCCTCACAGATACTATTACTTCTCTGCTTTATAATGATACTAAACTAGTTATCTGTTGGCTTCATAAAAATTAATTCTCTTAACTTTAGAATCCTTACTCTACACTAGCCAAAGGATCTGGCCACAGAAACAGAATTTCAATATCTACTTCACTCTCTTTCTGCTTTGGGAAAAATGTTATTTTCTGCTGTTTGCTCCCCATAGAATCATAGAATCAACCAGGTTGGAAGAGACCTCCAAGATCATCCAGTCCAACCTAGAACCCAGCCCTATCCAGTCAACTAGACCATGACACTAAGTGCCTCATCCAGTCTTTTCTTGAACACCTCCAGGGACGGTGACTCCACCACCTCCCTGGGCAGCCCATTCCAATGACAATCACTCTCTCTGGGAAGAACTTCCTCCTAACATCCAGCCTATACCTTCCCCGGCACAACTTGAGACTGTGTCCCCTAACACCTGTTTAAACGAAAGCCTACACCATGTCAAGGAGCATTATCAGAGAGAATGGCTTCAATGACAACTGGACATTTATTTTTGCTGCACCAAATTCTCAACAGGTGATGAAGAATGACACTATGCTTCTGTAACAATTTATGGAAAAAAAGAGCAAGCCAAAAAACCCAACCAAAAAGTCAGATGAGATGCTCATGGTATGGATCATCTAAACTAAAACTATACTGCTCACAGAATATTTGTCATCATCCCTCCCAGTTGTGTCACACTGCAGGACTTGTATGCCATTTGCTCTCTAAGTAGCCTGATACTAAAATCCTGTCCCAAACCGCTCAAGATGGTGAGATATCTTGATCTTGGTTAGCAAAACAAAGCCACAGTTTGATTTAGCTAACACTCTATACGACAACTAAAACAAAGTGATGGTCTTCAGTCTCCACCATGACAGACATGCATCTCAGCCTAAGCTTGCCTGAAATATCTGCAGCAAAAGACTAGAACTGGAATCACTTTGAGTATCAAAACAAATAGTACTGGGAATCAAAAAAGTCAAATGAAGAACAAAATTTAAATCTTTAAGAGGACAGAAAAGAAAATAATTATTTAGAATTAGCTGATGTAGCTGGTTTTAAAGGCTGCTACATATTGCTAAGCAACTTTTACACTTGTTGGAGATACTTTTCTTTCCACCCAGACACATACAGAGAAGAAAATAGTGGTTTTCAGCTGAGCAGTATCTGTAGAGCCTGCAGGAGCACTATTCCATCATTTCATTTAATGCACAGATAAAAGAGACCTTAAACAGTGCACTCCATGCATTTCACTCCTTCGAACCTCTAAAAGAATGAGTTTCTGGATTTCAAGAAGAGGACATTATCATGCAAAAAATATTATCATAAATAAATTCCCATTATCAGCAATTTTTTTCATCTAACTATATTTAGGCACTGACCAGTTATAAAGCAGTTTTTCAAACAGGATGCTTGAAGGCAAGCAGTTGAATGTGGGCAGCCAGAGAGTACATGGAATCTCCATGTTTGGAAATGCACAGAATTGGACTGGGCACAGCACTGAGCAGCCTGGATTAGTCAGGTCTGCTTTGAACAGGAGCTTGATAAGAGGCTTCCAGAGGCTCAGTGAACAATCAGTTACACTTAGGCTATGTCCTGATTCACGTCAGAGACTACCACAGGGCAAAGTTTAGAGTCCCTGAGACAAGAAGCTCCATTGGGACCATCACCAAACATGACAATTTCTGAATGTATCAATAAATTTCTCAACAAGGATGTCAACAGAACCTCTCCAGGTATCTGCAATTTACCGTCTTTAGTATTCACTAGGTCATCACAGTAGCCCAAACTGGACTGAATCAAAAGATTTTCCAAAGAGAGTGATAAGGGGGAGAAGAGGTATACTGAGCAGGAGGGCTAACCTGAAGATTGTTTCACTTGTGATAGCATATAACTTTTGTCTTGCTAATACAAACCCACTGTGATTTTTTTTCTGTTAGGAAGAGAAAAAGAAAACAACACTTGCTAAGAAGTATTAGTTCATTCATGAACCACTTACACAAAGAGCGAAAAATGTATTTGAAAGAAAATTAACCTTCTAGTAGTTCTTCAAAATCATCAACAAAAAACTCTTTCAAAGGTGGGCGCTTTGGTCTTTTCAAGGTATTTAGAAGCTGCTGGATTTTAGAGGACACTCTGCTATTCACTGGGACACCTGCCAAAAAGAGAAGATTTATTACTTACCATATATCAAAAAACCCATACACTAAAACACATGTTGCCACACTGCTGACATCACAGTAAGCTCAGCAAGGCTTTTCAGGAGGAATCATAAAGAAGAGCAGCAGCTTGTTTGATAAAAAACAGCTTTAAATCAGTAAGAGTTTTAACCTTGTATTTGTTTTTAAATACTGCTGTTTCCTAGCTAGCTGGCTGATGCATATACCTTCTCACACTTTAATTCAGATTTTCAAACTAAATTTACTTCATGAGATTTCAACACACAACTAAAAAAAAAATTTAAAAAAATCATAGAATGGTAGGGGTTGGGCGAGACCTCCAGAGATCACCTAGTCCAGCCCCCCGATAATACAGGTTTCCCTGGATCAGGACAGGAATGTGTCCAGGTGGGTTTTGAAAGTCTCCAGAGGACACTCCACAATCTCTCTGGACAGCTTGTTCCAGTACCTGGTCACCCTCAAAGTAAAGATTTTTTTCATTCAGTTCAAGTGAAATCTGTGTTCTAGCCTGTACCCACTGCCTATCACTAGGCACCACTGAAGAGAGCCCAGCCCCTCATGATCTCATGAATGTTCCTTCCTTCAAGAACCTGGGAATTTGCTGCATTCTAACATTTGTTCAGTTCTGAAATGTGAGCAGGCTTGGGAGAAATAAGTGAAACTTTCAGTACAGGGCTAGAAAAAAACAATCACAACAAAACCGCATCAAATGGTGATTTTCATTTGCATACATGATATATTCACTTTAGATACAAATGTGTGCATTTGCCTACATATACTAAAATTTAAAGCTCTGAGAAAATAGAAAATTTAAATGTGAGACCAAGACTTACATTGCAATTTACTATAGGACCGTACAGAAATGGGGAGTTGGTTCCCAGCCGCTGAACACAGGAAATGCAGTACTGACAGACGCACAATACTACTGCAAAGCTCTGGAGGGAGCTGGCACACAGCACACGATGGGTGTCAAGCTCCGTCATGCATTCACTTATGCACAAGAAGGGCACAGATTGAAAGGTAGAAGATTTATAATATAATCACCATCTGCAGTTTCCAAAATGCTGCTGCAGTAGCCTCGGGGAACTCCTCGTACTGATGCTACTTGTGGACACTCATGATGCAAATGTTCCACCAGGCCAGTGGTTACATCTGGAGGCGCAGAGTGGTTATCTGCAGAAATGGAAGGCAGACATGGGAGCTCATCAGCCATCTAAGAATCAATGCATCTGAAATTGCCTCTTGCGGCAGTCCTGCTGTTTTCTCAGACATTTTTAACAAAACTCCGATTTCTCTAATCAAATTGCAATCAAAATCACCCAGATAGAGTGGGAATCTGTAAAGAAACCCTCCTGTCTCTCTAGGGTGAAGAGAAGCTATTCCAGCTTTCAAAGGGATCCAAAGAAATTCTGACAAATCGACAGATCAGTGGGTCACTCCATCACAGCAAGGGGAGAGAAAGGAGAATATAAGAAGTAAACAGAATGAGTCTTAAAAGAAAGCCAGTCTGGCTTCTCTCAGAAGAAACACAAGCCTCCATAGCTTCACCACAAAACTGGAATGACTAGTTTAAGTCCCATAGGAAGAGAATGGGAGAAAAGTTTGAAAGGAGGGAACTTCGCCCCAGGAGAACACAAAGCACTTGTCGACATTTCATAGTCTGTAGAGTAAGACTTGCTGATCAGCACAGATCAAAATTTAAGGTAGCAAAGGGTGTACTTAGGCTGGAACACATCTCAGGGATGCACAGGGCAAGATGAGAGACTTCCTCAGAGGCAAGTAATTGCTGACTTGAACTGTCACCTGCAGTTTGTAATACCAGTCATGGTTTTTCTCTTTAGCAGCTCTCATTATCAACTGGTTTTAACAGGTAAAAGCTTCCTGTTTATATTACGGTACAGACAAGGTATAGTCTTCAATGGAACATCTATCTGTGGGGATAGCTGGAATGTCTGTAATACTGAAAAGCACCTGTGGTGTAGATGTCAACATTATACACATATGCTGCTTGCTGCAGGTAAATTTAGCACCAAGGTTTCTGAGGTGTGAGGTGGTCATTTGTGGTGGGACACAACATGCTGTTTCATGCTACAAGCAATAAATACTTCATTTATTTAGTAATATGTATTTACACAGGGAAAGCAAGGAACCCTCACATATTCACAAGGGCTTGAAAGTCACCTTGCAAAAGCCTTGAGGCAAAAGTCTGCTTTGCTTGGAACTGCTCCATTTTTGCTGCAGAATGATGCTTAAGGAATATCATCACTCCAAAACTGTCACCTAGATTATGGAACAGTTTTGAATAGAATCACAGGTTAGGAAATGGCACTATGTAGTAGAAGTGTTCAAATAAGGAAAAAAAACAAGAATTTGAGGCCTGAAATACTCAGAATTCTAAAAAGTACCAATAGGAGTGCAACAGGAAAGAGCTTAAGAACACATGGTGCTGAAGCAACACCTCTTGAAGGACCTCAGCATGCCACAAATCCTGCAGCTAGAACTCACAGCACAGGGAGATCTAGGCAATGCTGTGCAATACATACAAGACTTCACCCATTTTAAGGAAGTGATTTGCACTAAGGTAACAACTGTTCATAGCTCTGTTTCACAGGTTTACAGAACTGTATAACCACTCACAAGGTGTATAGAAGTCAGTGCATTCAGAGTAAATAGAAACATTCTCTCTTTGTTCTATGTACTTTCTGAGTTGCTTTTTGGTTGGGTTTTTTTCCTTACCAGAGTCCTAAACCACTGACTTCACATGGCACAAAAATCCATCACAGAAAAAGACACTCAAATATACCTAATTCTCACACTGCAGTATGGGACCCGAAATCCCTACCTCTCAGCTTACAAACCCTGCAGTGGTTATCAATGTCTAAAGTTTCCACTCTTTGAACACACCACCAAGAATGACAATTGGGAAACATCTACAACTGTATCTTCATCAATGGAAGACCCCAAACCGGCATTCCTATAGAAGAAATTGCCACCATTAAACATTAAGGTGACTCAAAATGTACACTCAAAGTGATATGCACATAGGAACAGTTATAACACCAGAGAGAGGGGACAAGAGGCACTGACACACACTGTAAGACTGGGTGCACGTCAGCCAGAAGCCCTGCATAAAGTTCTATGTTGAAATATTTAGTGGATGTAGGTTTTATCATGCATATTCCTGTTGGGAAAAACAGTCTTCCACCCACACACAAAGCAGATACTTGCAGTACAAAAGCTCCGCAATTAGATGCTCAGAAAATAGCAGAAGGAATTGGCTATTTGGAAACACTTACAGAAATAACATAAAAGAGAATGCTCAGAAAAGAAACAAAACCCCACTGACAATCTTTCCCAACTGAAAACAAGCAAAAAAAACCCCAACCCAACACAAAAAATCAGCAAAGCTAAGCTATATACGGAGGTGTTAACCTACATAATTCATGCATCATAAAGCATTTCAGAGTCAAGTTTCATGCAAATCAATGTCCATCACCATAGAAGAGAAATGGCCAGTGTGCTTATGAACAACTTCTCTGCTGTCCACGCTTATTTCATCTTACATGCAGCAGAGAATGGACTCTCCCTCCCAGTTCTGCCTCGAGAAGGCAACATTCTTTCTGTGCATGAAGAAGGAATAAGTTCAATTTTCAGGATTTATGCCCAGAGAAAAAACACATTAGCTTAATTAAGCATTTTATTAATATATGTCCACGGAATACATGAAATTAAGTCTGTGTCATCTAGAGATACTACAGCAAAGCAGAGAAAAAGGAGGAGCAAGTAGTCAAAAAAACCCAAAAAATGAAAGCAAGTGACTTGCAGCCTCAGAAAAAAACCTGGAATTAGACTGAAGTACCTTCCCATTATTAATTAGAAGACAGAGACAAATGCACACGAGAGCAGTGGCCCAGGAAAGAACATATGGGATAAAATAGAGAAAATGAAGAGATAGGCATTAGAGAGAAAGCAGTCTCAGGAGGAATCTCAGGGTGAAGACAAACACTTGAAAAACGTCCCTGCTTGGCAAGAAGCTGAGATAGACCTAGAGATGGCCGTGCATGATTGTTACGTCTCTAGGAAACCACTCTACCAAAATGGGACATTTAAAGAAGTTTATTAAATGGTGTTGGAACAATAAAACAACAAGAGTGCACCAAGCCAGACAGGACACAAAACAAGATCCTACAAGACAATACTTCACTATAAATAAACTTGGAAATAGGAAGAGGAAAATTTAGCTTCTTTTTTTTCTGAAAGGCAGCAAGCTGAATATTTTGTACAAACAGGAAAAATTTCCCTAGCAATAAATCCACCAGCTAACTGAAGAGACAGAGCTTTCTAACTATGTTTATGGATGAAACACTGATAAAGTGCAGAAAAACGAACAAGTCTAATGCTGCCCATAACGTTCAAAGACATAAACCAAATCCCAACACGTCAGCATGCAGGAACTAAGTCAACAGCATTAAGCAGGCTTGGGAAAAATGTTGTGCCTTATAAAAGCTCAGGTATCAGAATTTGCTTCCCTGCTTAGTTTCTACAGTAAAGAGATCACCATACAAAGAAATGAGGGAAAAAAAGTGAGTAGGAAAGAGTCTTCCTAGAGTCTCTTGACATCTAAAGAGCCTTCCAGAACACAAAGCAAGCTACTACCTCTTTCCATCTCAACTTGACTTGCAGAAAACTGCCCGCTCTGCGAAAAGTGGGACATCAATCACCACAAAGTGAGGTCACTGTTTCCGTCCACAAAGAAGATCCAGAAAATACTCTCTCAGAGACCCTAGACTCACATATGCACTTGAAAACTGGCTTTGTCAGTACCTCTGACTTCTCAAATGGGTATTTTTCCAATCTTTTGGATCTTTACCAATTGAACAATCTTTGAAATCCATAACCTGATACTGTCTAGGATAAATATGAGATCAGAAAGCATGCATAAAAAAATATGATCCCTATGAAACTCTGCTTTTGAATCCAGTCAAATGGAACCTTAGTTTCTTGATAAATCAAGCATTTTACCAAGAAGAATGCACGTTCAGATCTCATGAACAACTGAGTTTGTTTAATACACATGTCATACATACCTGGTCTGTGGACTGTACATTTTAAAGCTATTTACAGGCATCTTCTGGTGAAGACTTTTGTGTTTAGCCCTGCTTTGGGATTTTTAATTTGAACTTATTCCAACCACACAGGCAGTTTTTTTACTAACCTAGCTGGGTGTGTGCCATGAGATCTGCAAGAACAGTGGCAGCAGCGGTGGCAGGAGCAGTATTGGAAGCAGCAGCAGGTTTCCCTCCTGGATGAGATGAGGTGGAGGATGCAGAGGATGAGGTGGAGGAGCCCTGAATAACCCGGTTAAGCCAGGGCTCTACGTTGGAGTGGCTCTGGAACGGAGTGGAGGAGATCCGTCCTTGCCGACGTAACGAGCCCTCATCTTCTGATGCTGACGATGTGTCTGTGGTTAAAATAATGATGACAGGCATGTAATGTGGGAATGACCCAACAGACGGGAACATGAAGATTTTCCATGTTCTTCACGTAGCAGTCTCATGTGCTACACATAAGATGCATGCATTAAGCATCACATGCACAAATTCTGCTCGTTGCCATTTTTTTTAGGTTAAAGCAACAACTTCTACACACAACAGCTAGAACACATGGGACGTAACATCTCATTTACCTCCTGCATTTTGAATGATGTAACACTCAAGAAAGGCTTCTGCCAAGGTACCAAGTACATTCCCTAGCTATCTTCAGTGAGCATACCATACCTGCTTCACTGAAAGGACAGGTCTGTTCTTAACAGTTGAACTGGATTTCATCCCATCTGAACAAATTCTATTACTTTGTTGTTTTCTTAATTGGACATTTTATTTGGGGGGGGAGGAACTCTTCACTTCTCAATTTTTATATATTTTTTTGAGAATTACTAAAAAAGCATAGTGCTAGAAAATTCATGGAATTGCATTAATAATAATTAAAAAGAATTGCAAAGCATTTATCTTATCCACATAACCTGACAAGTACTACATAGAAATGCTGAGTAAAATATCCTTTCATTCTCAGTGTATATTTGTTGCTGTCAGAAGCCTGATAAAAGGCTATGCTAATTACCATTCTATTATTTACAACTTTCTAGAGCTTTCCTTTTGACATTCAATTTTCCCACATTTATAACAAAAAGGTCTTTTCTAAATATCAAGAAAATAAAACACTGTGTTTTTTGCATGAAAAATGGAAACTTTTGTTACAGAAAAAGCTTTTGCCTTCTAAAGAGGCTGTTGTATTTTCAGAACTTGTTCCTTATATACTGATAAAGCTCACATCAAGACAGCTTGTGAAGAGCAGTGTAAAGTCACACATAAAGGCCAAACCAAAGAAGTCAGCAGGAACTGAAAAACAGCTTCTGAATAATACAGGGTGTGCAAACATGGAAAACCTGGGTTATAGTGGAGTGAAATAAAACCCCAAAATAATCTTTTGCTCATCCTTGGGAACTAATTTCTGTTACCAAGTATTTAATTTTCTTTTCAAGAATATGTATGTTCCAAATAGCTTCAGAATAATTGACCTTAAGCAGCCTAAAACCATAAAAATCAGAAATAATTTCATAAGAAGCCCATTTAACCTGATGACATTTTTAAAGTTTAAACTGTAGATCTCTCATTAATTGACTGATGTCATTTACCTGGACCTGAGCAAGGCCTTTGACACTGTCCCGCACCACATCTTGGTCTCCAAGCTGGTGAAACATGGGTTTGATGGGTGGACAACTAAATGGATACAGAACTGCCTTGATGGCCACACCCAAAGAGTGGCTGTCAATGGGTCCATGTCTAAGTCGAGACCAGTGACAAGTGTGACAAGTGGAGCCCCTCAGAGATCAGTCCTGGGACCAGTCTTGTTCAACATCTTTGTTGGTGACATGGACAGCGGCACTGAGTGCATCCTCAGCAAGTTTGCTGACCACATCAAGCTGTGTGGTGCAGCAGACACACTGGAGGGAAGGGATGCTATCCAGAGGGACCTGGATAGGCTGGAGAGGTGGGCACAAGCCAACCTCATGAGGTTCAACAGGACCGAACGCAGGGTCCTGCATCTGGGTTGGGGCAATCCCAAGCACAAATACAGGCTGGGCAATGACTGGCTGGAGAGCAGCCCTGAGGAGAGGGACTTGGGGTGCTGGTGGACAAGAAGCTCAACATGAGCCAGCAGTGTGCACCTGCAGCCCAGAGGGCCAACCAGATCCTGGGCTGCAGCAGAAGTGTGGCCAGCAGGTCGAGGGAGGTGATTCTCCTCCTCTACTCTGCTCTGGTGAGACCCCACCTGGAGTACTGCATCCAGTTCTGGAGCCCCCATTGCAAGAAGGATGTGGACATGCTGGAGCATGTCCAGAGAAGGGCCACTGGGATGATCAGAGGGCTGGAGCACTTCTCCTATGAGGACAGACTGAAAGAGTAGGGGCTGTTCAGTCTGGAGGAGACTCCAAGGCAACCTTATTGTGGCCTTCCAGTATCTGAAGGGGGCCTACAAAAAAGCTGGGGAGGGACTTTTCAAGATACCAGGGAGTGACAGGACTAGGGGGAATGGAGCGAAGCTGGGTATGGGTAGGTTCAGGCTGGATGTGAGGAGGAAGTTCTTCACCATGAGAGTGGTGTGATCCTGGAAAGGTTTGCCCAGGGAGGTGGTTGAGGCTCCATCCCTGGAGGTGTTGAAGGCCAGGCTGGATAGGGCTCTGGCCAGCCTGATCTAGGGTAAGGTGTCCCTGCCCAAGGAAGGGGGTTGGAACTAGATGATCCTTGTGGTCCCTTCCAACCCTGATTCTATGATTTGACTATCCCTACTCAAACATGAAAATTTTGAATTGAAATGCACAAACAATTAATCTTTGAGAAGATACAGCTGTGGTGCATCACCAGTCCTGGCTCTGTGCTTGTATAAGTATTTCTGGTCTACTGCCACGGTTGTAGTTTTTGGCTGCTACCTCCATCTTCTCCTGGAGGGGAGCCAAACCTGCCCCTTAGTGCTTGCACCCTTCCCTTTCTTTTATGTGGAAAGCAAAAATAAACAATTCCAGGAATATGGAATAAGACAGGATTACAAACAGTCAGGTTTCCAAAAGCAACTCCCCCACATTTGCAATCTACTATCACTTTCATTGTAAGAAATAAACTATAGAAACCTCCCCAGGTTTCTTAAAGAATACCGACAGACAGCATCTCCTGGTTCAGACCCAAGTTTAATGAAGGCTCTAAAATTTCTAAGCTTTCAGCTGTCTTACATAAGGGGAAAAAAAACCCTAAACACTTCAACTGAAGAATCCTGTGTATAAAAATGGAGGATCTTTAGTAAAAACATTCTAATATGAAAGCATAATTACAACAGAAAAGTATCCAGGTAACATTAGTAACTATTTCTGAGGCAGACTCAAGAGTTAATTAGTGGTTCTGAGTATGCTGTGCATGGAATGCTCTGTGCTTGGCTTGCAGCTCTTCCTGGCTGGGAGTTGATCCAAGACAGCCACAGAAACCACCACCCTTTGGACCAAACTTGCATCAAGACTAGTTCTCATCACGTGAAATCCGTATGGGAAGCATGAGAGACTCAGTGGGACAAAAACAAATGGCCATTACAATTTTTGGAAGGATCACTGATGAAAGCAGTTCCATTACTGCCAGTCAGGAGTCAGTTTTGCACATAATGTTGTGACTAGAATCCAATGTTTCCTTCCCGGTGACCAATAGTAACTGGAACAAAAATTCAGTTACTTAGAAAGGCTGGGTTTAATTGCATTAACTTCTGCCTGTACAAGGATTTTAAGGCAGTGGTTTAATGGTTCAAGACAACAAAACTACTTCAGCAGTACTCAAGTTCTTTGCAGTACTCAAGTTCTTTGCAATTCCAGATCTTTCTTGCTGAGTTAACTTTGCAAATAAAGACAGACCAATAAAGACAATTATTTTGGTGAACTGATGCAGCTGAAGCAAGTCCTGAATGGCCTGACCTCCTATGATACAGAAATCATCCAGTGGCCCATTCTCTTACAAAGATATAACAAGTCACCTCTTAGAAACAGGACAACAGATCCCAGAGACACTTTACTCTTCTTTCAGAATGTATTAGTTAGGGTGCTCCTGTATCCCACTGAAGCCCAGCAGGATTATACTTGTCTTCTCTGCTATCCACTTTGGCAGTGGATAGCAGAGAAGATGCTGCTATTTGTGTCTTCTGTGTTAGAAGACAACATCTCTCAAGCAGCACAAACACATATGAATGGAATCACACAGTTGTTGCAGTTGGAAAAGATCTCTAAGATCACCAAGTCCAACCACTGACCTACCACCACCATGGCCATTAAACCATATCCTGAAGTGCCATGTCTACATGGTTTGGATTTTTTAATGCCTCCAAGGACAGTGACACTTCCCTAGGCAGCCTGTTCCAATGCCTGACCTTTCTGTGAAAACTTTTTTCCCTAATATCTAATCTAAATCTCCTGGTGCAAATGAGGCCATTTCCTCTTGTTCCATCACTTGATATCAGGTAGAAGAAACCAACTCCCACCTCACTACAACTTCCTTTCAGGCAGTTGTAGACAGCAGTAACGTCTCATCTCAGTCTTCTCCGGGCTACATAATCCCAGTTCCCTCAGCAGCTCTACACCCTTCATCAGTTTCACTGCTCTTCTCTGGACATGCTCCAACAACTCAATGTCTTTCTTGTAGTACTGAGGGGGCCAAAACTGAACACAGTATTCAAGGTGCGGCCTCACCAGTGCTGAGTAGAGAGACATGACCACTTCCCTGCTCCTGCTGGCCACACTATTAGTCACAGAGTTAACACCCACAGAAAATGGGCAGATTCCACGGCATCATCCTGCTCCAGCTGACCATACACATCATGTACAACATAGATCCCTTCAGCAGCTAGGCTGCTCCAGACTCCCCAGTTGCTGGCACTTGGGATATACGAACCCAAGACTGCAGTGCCACTCCATTTGGTTGTATGGAGTGACTGAGTCACTCCACACACAGAACAAAGAGACTCTCACCTCTGGAGAGGTGTTAGATATTGAGTGTAACAGGATGAAAGGACAAGACTGCAGAGTCTGACATAAGACATGGCCAAGCAAGTGTTCCATTTATACATTGCTAGCCTTTTTTATCCTCTTACCCTGTTATTTCCCCCACACTTGTTCTCTCCCTATATCACCTAAATCTACCCCTTTCCTTATCTGTGGTTCCTCATCTAAATATCCTGCAACAAGACACAAGCAGTTCACAAATATGTTTGCCTTGCGTCCCATACCCTTCCAGGGCATGCCCCTTCAGCCCAGAAGGTGCACTAGTATTGACTGGCCTTGAGGGGTTTCATGCCTGTATAGGAAGACTGCGACACTCCAGGGACAGCCTGGGAGTCTCCTGTGGACTCCTGACAGCCATTCTCCCTCATGCCTCTCTGGGCCTGTGCAGCTGGGTCTGTGACAGGCTGATGACTGCTGAGACAGGCCTGGGAATAGCAGGGGCAGGGTATTATTTGGGTTCCCTCACTCGTGCTCCTGTGAAGATATGCAGACCATTAACATTTTGCTTGCAGCATCTCAACTTTTTTTTCTTTTGAAGAGTCTCTCAACTCCACCTGAGACTTTGCTCTTTCAGAGAAGCACTGCAGAGCCCTGATTTTGGGCAGCATGGGCCTGTAGAGTAACCGCAGGGACACTGCTTCAAGGTCTGAAAGGTGTTCAGAAGAGAATATTTTGCTTCTCTCAAAAATACTGCAAGAAGATTCCTCCTACTTTTAAATGTTAAGCCAGACAAGTAAGCCTAGCTGTACTCCACACTCACAGCTTCCAGATCCCAGCTGTTTTTTGCACACCAACTCTTAGGCAGAACAGTGGCCTGTTCTTTTCTTGTTATGATATACCTCATGTCAAGCACATAGTGATTTGTCACACTAGGGGAATGAGAGAAAAGGACAGAGTGATGTTACAAGAAAGGCACTGTCGGTACCAAGAAAATGCACTGATAATGCTAGAAAAACACTATCAATTTTCTTGAAGAATGAGAAGGAATACTGCTTTGAAGAGCTATAAGCAGAAACTTCAGGGCCTCTTTCCCAAAGCCTCATACAGATGGTCATTACACATTAGTTTTCTCCAGGATTTAACTTCATGCAATTCATAACTTTAACCTACAGAATGAACAAATATGCAAGAAAACTTAAAAGCATGATAACCATGCTGCTGTAACAGATGCCTTCACATACTTCTGAGTTTATGAGTACTAGAAGAATAAGCTAACTCAAAGGCATGACACCTTCACATATCTTTATAGGCAAAAACATAAGGGTGAACAAAGATGACATGTAAGACTACAACAGAAACTGCTTATTATTTATTAACTATGGAAATAGCCAGAGAATCTACAAAAACAATATCCAAAAGTGAGTGACTTGCAAGGAAAAGTGGAATTTCCTTTAATGGGAAATGGGAAGAGCAGAAAAAAGGAAATATAACCCAGGAAGCAAGAGAGCAGCACAGCAGACCTACACTTTCTCAGAGTGAGGGATAAGACACACAATGGATGGAGCAGGTCACTACAAGTCATTGCACCTCTACTCATGAGCCACTCTAGAAAAGACAAAGACACATCATTCAAAACCTAAGAGCTTGGGGAAATTTCTCTTCTTTGTATACAAGACATGGATTGCTACTACAATATGTTGTCTGGAGAAGGCTTTTCTTAGTCTCTAGAGAATTTATTGTGAGACAACACGAAGATTGCTTTTTTCCTCACTAAAACACTCTGACTAACAATCTGAACCATTATAGCATGTGACTTTCTTAATGCTTTAAGTTGAAAAACCACCTGATGAGAGAGTTCTGCAAGCTAATGCAGCAACTTAATGCTCTGGCATTTTCTTCAGCTCTTGAGAAAATCATCTTTTGCAACATGGAGAAAGCTATTCACAGCACTGTCATGCTTACCAAGATTATCTCCTTCCAAGAAACACATTAACAGTAAGAGAATATACTTCATAAAGGGCGACTGCTCACTCTCTTTTTGTGTTCAAGCATACCCTCAGCAGCTACAGCACCTCGGTAAGACACTGAAAATCTTGAGGAAAGACATCAAAGAACAAATCCAATCAACACCTGATTATCAGGAAATACAGTTCATTGCAACATACTTACATCTTTGCAGAAAAAGGGTTTGTTCTTTATATTTTGTCATCATTTTCACCTGGCAAGAGGCTAATCTATGTTAACTCAATAGATACCTGGAGGGGTGTATGTTTCTACTGAAGACTGCACAAGAACAGACCGTCTCTTTGAAGGCATGGGCATTTTTCTCTCTTTGTACTTTGCAAGGGCTGCTTGTACTGCTTCAGTGTGGACATCTAAACAGAAAACAACAAAAAAAAAAAGGTTAAGGGATTAAGTTTCATTGTTATTTCTTTCGGAAAACAGGGAAAGCATCAATGCCATCTTTTACAGCTCAATTTCAAAGGCTGAATCACATACGACAGCCTTTATGGCTTTAATCCTGTTTATCCCAGCCACTTGTTAAGCTTGCAGAAAGGAGCAGGTTCTCATCTTCAGAGGAAGCAGCACTTCTTGCAGAGCAGAAAGGTCCAAACCTAAACTACAGTAACAGGGTTTTCAAATCAGAAGCTGTGATAACTTGTGTTTCTCTTTCAGCAGTGCTTAGCAGGACTGAATAAATATGCCTACCTCACACTCAAATTCAGCTCAAGAGCAAGGGTCATGCTGAGATATTTTCCTTATGAAATGTACTTGAAAAGGCTTTGTAAATATAATTTTAGGAGTAACACCCTGAAAATTGATACTGAAGTTAAATAATACATTTGTTTTGAGCTATGACTTATTTTCATTTTGTGGGGAAATTTCAATGCAGATGCTGTAAAATGACAACAGCATTGCACTCTTCAGCCTCCAAATTCTCAATGGCAAAAGAAGTGAAAAATGTCTACCTGAAGCTCTGACTAAAGAATACAAGTAACAAAAAACAGAGAAATGTATATGAAGGATTAGGGAAGAGACACAAAATGTTTTTGCTTTGCTGAAAGTAAAAATTACCCTACTATACTCATGGGATTTATTTCAGTGTTTTTTATTTTCAAACAGAAACTAAGATTAAAGAGGAATTCAGTGTTCAGTCAAGACCACAGTGCAGTTAACATATTCAAGTAATTCTAAACTGCCTTCAGCAGATTTATCTATTTCACATATTTCAGTGGTGCCAAAAGCTAAAATTTATGGAGAAAGAAAATTCATGAGAAGTGAGCAGATGTCAAGGAGAAATGAGGCAGACCCAAAATACACTTCAACTTACGACCTAAGATTCAACGCAAGTATGCTCTTGCCTTGCCACATTGCTGTTATGTGAAAGACATTAAAGAAGAATTAGAGAATGAATCTGTCCACTCTGAAAAAAAACCCCAAACCTACCAAAAAAAGATGTATTCTTTCATTAGATATCGATCTAAGGCTGCAAGTATTTATCAGGTTGATAGATCTGTAGGTATGAAGCTCAGACATGTAACATGCACACACTTAACACAACTTACATTTTGAAAAAGGCAATTCTTCTGCTCCATATCTATAGGGGTTAACCTCGATGATGACTACAAGTAAAGCTCCATACATTTCTGGTACCAGTCATTAACCCATTTTAGTCATGCTCAACACAACATTATTTCTAATTCATTTAAAATTATTCTGATCAACTCCAGTTAACTTTAACAAAGCAAGAGATGGCTTAAGGTAAAGCTGATCTGTATCTATTTTAATGGAAATCAGAGGAGATTTTTGAGCATCCGAAACAGCAAAGCACTATGCATCACTGTGAAACAGCAGGAAGCTGTGGCACAAACCCCAGAATCACAGAATCACTCAGGTTGAAAGGGACCTTAAAGATTATCTAATTTCAATCCCTTTGCTATGGGCAGGGACACCTCCTACTAGACCAGGTTGTTCAAGGTTCTTCTGGTTTGAAGCCATTACCCCTTGTCTTGTCACTACAGGCCTCAGTTCCCCACAACTAGGCTACTGCTTTCTGCAGAGTCTTATTTTTTCCTAATCTTTAGTTCTGGACTTTTCCACTGTACACATTCACTATTGAAGTTTATTCTCACAGACACCCAAAAGCATACCTCTTAATTTCATAGAACTCCAGGAATTAATTCTGTTATGCTGTGTTGCTTAGACACACCAAGGACACTACTGCTATGCAAAGACTTGAGAATATTAGTTAAAGGTTATTTTTTTAGTAACCTTTAAAAGTTTGTCCCTTGAAATATAGGGAAAATGTGTCAAATCTGCAGGACACAGTTCCATAGCAAAGCCTGAAGTTGAAAACCAAGTTGCATGTTTTTAAAAGAGACTGTAACTGTTAGATGCATTCACTTCAACCATACATATATTTACATAAAATTTAGAGGCTATTTTTGTGTTACATTAGCATCTTGTAGGAAGAAGGGGAACAAACTCTTTTTCTTTAGAAAAGGTCTCCCAGAAGAGAGAAGTAACACACAGTATTTGTAATATGTACATAAATTCATTAAATAACTCTGCAGACAAAATAATGAAAGCACTCTTAGCTGGCTGCACATATAGGGACTGCGACTGACTAGCTTGGGGCACAGATGTGTTGAGGTATTTTAGCAAAGTAGCGAGAGATTGGTCCTAACATCACATAGATTTGTGGTAACAAGTATAAGAACTACATTTTATTTCATTTCCAGAGGGCAAAAATCACTACCACCTCTTCCTCTAGCCCTCCTAACTCTCATCTCAAGACCTGGAAAAAACTGTATTAAATGATGAAAATGTGAGCAGATGACAGTCAAGATAAGTTTTTAGTCAGTTTCAAGTTTTTTTCTGTTTTTTTAATAACTTTGATTTAATTCATCAGTTCATTTGGTATTCATTAATATCTATTTCCAGCTCAAAACATGTCTTCTAATGTCTTGTCCCCGGATAACAAGTGAGTAGGATCATCCCTTCTTTGCCAAATTAAGTAATCCGTTTCACTTCTCTGGAATGCTTTGTTCCTATCCCACATTTCATTTAAGAGCCTTATGTACACGATGAAACAAGACCTCACTAAAATAAGTAAAAGGAATTAAATTTTAAAGAAGCAGAATATTTAGAGTACCAAAAAAAGAAAAAGAAACGCCAAAACCCAAAGAAGTTTGCTATAATTTACAGTTCAAATGGGTATTAGAACTGCAAAAAGAAGCTACCATCATCTACTACTAAATTCTCACAAATTTACTCTGAAACTGCTTTAATATTTAAGAACTGTGGACTTCAGTTTTCTTTGTTAAAAATCAGATCAAATGTGATCTGTATTATATCGTATTTTTGAGAACAGGGAACATGAATGTCCAAAATTAAACACTAAGAGAGATGAACAGCAAGGCCAGATTCTTACTAACATGAAGATTATGCATACCTAAGCCAGGGAAAAAACACATATGCCAAAATCAGAAAAAACAGCTCCAAGATTCTGCAGTTCATTCGGCTGCAAACAATCATCAACCTCTTATTACTGATTCAAAAAGTTTTTCCTTCCTCTGTTGTAGTCAACCACATTGTCTCCTCTTCCTTCTTATGTATTTGCTCTCATTTTCTATATGTACTTAAAAATGAATGAGGAGGAAAACTAAGAAACAGTTGTGGACTACAAATCACCTAAACTCTTGCACCCTAAACCCTCCAGCTATTAGAAGAGTATTTTTCTTCCCTCTTTGTAGCCTCACCTGTACCACGTATCAGCCTCTGACTGTTGTTCCTGCCTTAGGCAGAAGAAGAAGAATTTCTACAATTGGTTGAAGAAAAAATGGCATTCATAGGTTAACCAGTTTCCTTTCTTCTCCAAGAACTTATACAGCAACCAACACAGTCTGCATTTACAAATAGCTGCTGCACACTGATGTCCCATATGACTGCATCACTGTGACAAGGACTGCCAATTTAAAAAAAAAATCAGAAAAAGATAATGTGACCCCAGGAAGGCTGACAGAGTACAGATGATCAGTGTGAGATCAAGTTTTAGCACATGAAATGAAAAAGAGAACTACTGCACATTGCACAGTACTGTGCAGGTATCATCCTGCATGCTGAGCAGGCTTGCTCCTCCTCTGGAGCAGCTTCCCAAATGCATTTCTACATCTTGATCCAGGCAAACTGGGAGAACAGGCTGCCTATTACAGTTACATATTCAACTTGCTGAAGAATAGCCACCAGAAAAAAAAAGTGCAAGTGGGGAAAAAATAAGTGGGAAGAGAACGTATAGCTGCCAGGTAAGCTTTTTCGGACACTCTAAAGGCTCATCAGCTAATTCATTTGTGTTCTCACTCCAAACCAGGCAGCAATGGGACTGAACACAGGAAAAAGCACAATGCTTCTACTGGAAACCACATACTCTTCTGAAAGAAAAGCCAGTAGCAATTGCAATACACTCATCACCAATTGTCTGAATTAAGGGTATGAGGGTCTTAGCACTTATGGACCAATGCTGGCAAACTCTCTGCACGTCTCACTTTAACACACTGTCATCATCGTTTAACAGAACAAAAACCCAGTTAAAGCACTGCAGTGTTAAACGTTGCTTCAGGAACTTTTAGGAAATTTAGTAGGCTGCAGTACTTATTGGCAGTATTCACTGTTGAAATCCATTGGTAATATTTCCTGTTTGAAGACAAAAATCTGTGGATGATGGAAGTTACAGCTAATTTAAATGGGCAACAACTATGGGGAAACTATAGATAAAAAAGTGCTTACACCTAGTTAATGGCATAAGTAATTACATAAAAAGGCAAAATTGTTTAATTTGCTTATTTTAAGTAATTTATGTTGATGGTTCTAAAATAGCTCTCTGCTCAAGAGATTCTGTTCTGCAAAAAGTTGCATTTTAGTCTCATCAGCTACTCTTGAAAAGGACATAGCAGAACTGACGACATGCAAAGAAAGAAAAATAAAACACCATCACCAGCACCACCACCAAAAAGCCTGGAATAGAGGAATCCTGACTTCCAGAAAAGCCTGGAATAAATAAGGTACCTAATCAATAGAAGAAACAACAGTATCCAGAACAAGAACCTAAAGCTGATTATCCTTCCCAAGAAGTAATGTATCAACATAGAGGGATATTAAAACCTAAGTTGCAGCATTTCAAGCTGGTGGTGATGGACATCTTTTCGCAGGTAGAAAATGGGTTTAGTACAGCTATAATTTCTCAGATAAACCAGAACTGCTTTGTGAAGAGAAACTGTGAATTTTTTTTGTGTGAAATTGAGGGGAACCAAGTAACAGGTATCTTCTGAGACATCTTGTCAATGTTTCTATTCATATGCTCCATATATATGTCACACACCATGAGTAACCATGAGAGAACATCAGAGCATTGACAGCAATATGAAGCATTCTCAGGCTTTAATAAACTAGGTGATTCAACATACATTAGAATCACAGTAGTAATTCTTTCAAAAAGTAAAAATGTGTACTAAGCACCTTACATTTTTCTTTCAGCCCAGCCCCATACTGAGATAAAGAGGAGAACCACTTTTTTTTTTCTAAGCATTTGAGTGGAAGAAGAGGAAAATGTAGCAGCTTCAGACAGCTATATCTACATTACCTTGCCTAGACATAAGTTTAACTTCAATCAAGTACAGTAAAAACAACTGCTGTCTGATTTTGATACCACCTGAGCACACTAAGCCTTGTCATATATCACTAATGGGAAAGAGAAACCCATTTCCATGCGTTGCAACTAAGAATATTTTCCCCAAAACTTTCCTTTTCAAAGTGAAGAATAGGCTCTAAGCAAGAACATTTAATGAAACATGATTTAGAGCAGTGAGAGGAAACCACAGAAGGACACGAATCACTACCTAAGGTTCTGGCACAGGCCAGTGCTAAGTGCAAGGAATAAACTAGATCTCCTACGCATCAGGCTTCTCACTATTGTGACAAAGAATTTCACAGGGAAACAGTCTACATAACCACCTGAAAAGTAACAATGGAAACAGGATGTGATGAGGATACTAAGGTATTTTCACAGAAGTTTCCAAAACAGGTTTGTCACAGTGGTGTCCCTTTCAAATTAAGTAGAATATCCATTGTGACACTTCCCTTTTTTGTACACTTGTTTTAAATCAGGAAATATTGAAAGTAACTTACAATAAATATGATAAACCTGTAACCTTCCTTTAATAACATAGCCCAAACAGACAAGAAAACAAAGAAAAAAAAAAACAAATCAAAACAAAACCCAGAAAGAAACCCAAGAAATCCCCAAAACATGAACCCACACACTGCAATCTTCTAAAGGTATAAACAGGCCATCTAGAGAATGGAGACCCAATCAGTAAACAAGAGAAAACTGTTAATTGTGGTGTAAAATCCACACTAAGAAAAACACCAAAGGGCATGTACACAATTTCTTTCCCTCCTAGCATACACCCCATTCTTGTTTCAAACAAAACCCCTCATGTATAGAAATACAATAAGCTACTTGAAAAATATTCATTACCACTTCTCTTTTTCCAAAGCAGTTCCAACTGTTTTTTTAGGTGTAGGAACTATTTTGCTGGCACACTTTTTCTTTTAAGACCCCTGATGTTTTAGCTACATTTCTCATCCTTACCAGATCGGAAGCGCTCATCCCTCGAGTTGGCAGAGCGAGACTTCTGCTGTTTAGAAACAGCATTGGTAGCTTGCGAAGAGCCTGGGACTCTGTTATCTGCTTGCAGGGATGGATCCACACCTGAAAGACAGTTCTATTTCAGTACAAATTCAGGTTTGCAAATAAAGTATCTGCTTCCCATGCTTAGTTTGTTTTATCATCTTTGTCATGAGTTACAAATGGAAGAAACTATAAAAGCTATTGCAGATTCCAAGACACCAGCGTAAGTTGTGCATTCCCAAGAAAATGAACTACAGAACACAGTGCTATAGAGTGTGCAAAATGTATCCCATTCCAATTTAATAGAGTTCATAGAATCAACCAGGTTTGAAGAGACCTCCAAGATCATACAGTACAACCTAGCACCCAGTCCTGTCCAATCAACTAGACCATGGCACTAAGTGCACCATACAGTCTTCTCTTGAACACCTCCAGGGACAGAGACTCCACCACCTCCCCTGGGCAGCCCACTCCAAAGGCAAATCACTCTCTCTGGGAAGAACTTCCTCCTAACATCCAGCCTAGACCTCCCCCAGCACAGCTTGAGACTGTGTCCCTTATTCTGTTGCTGCTTGCCTGGCAGAAGAGACCAACCCCCACCTGGCTACAGCCTCCCTTCAAGTAGTTGTAGACAGCAATGAGGTCACCCCTGAGCCTCCTCTTCTCCAGGCTGCACACCCCCAGCTCCCTCAGCCTCTCCTCACAGGGCTGTGTTCCAGGCCCCTCATCAGCTTCATTGCCCTTCTCTGGACACATTCCAGTATCCAAACATCTCTCTTGAATTGAGGAGCCCAGAACTGGACACGTTACTCAAGGCGTGGCCTGACCAGTGTTGAGTACAGGGGAAGAATAACCTCCCTCATCCTACTGGCCACACTGTTCCTGATACAGGCCAGGATGCCATTGGCTTCCAGTTCCCAACCCCCTGCTATAGGCTTAGCTCTCAAGGAAAGAGATGCAAAGCTTTATATGTAATAGGGGAAGGGGAGGGTTGGGCCTTTCTTTCTTTTCCCAGTAACATAACTAAACACCTCTGGGTTTGTAGGTCACACTTGATGCCAGATTTCAAGCTTTCTCAAAACTAGAATATGGACTAGTACTTATGATTGACAAACATATCATGGCCTGTAAATAACAGCTCTCAGAAGAAAATGAAGAATGTGTGTTTTTTCAGGTTTAGAAAGCAGAAGAATCACTGGGTTACTATTTGCATTTCTCTACATTTGTTTCTTTTTATTTGATATATTGTCACTGATCAATGAGCAGCAGTGGCAACTGCACTATGGTTAATATGCCAATCATATTTCATTTCATGATAAATCCATAAAAGCAAAAATTGTAAATGTAATTTGCCTAAGAGGTAGGCATTTGGAATTTTTGTGTGAAATATGATGACTGAAAAGACAATCAAAGGCAGCAGATGTAAAATGGCAAGTTTGAATTTGGCACTGATTGTCTCTTCTTGTACCAAAACTATTTCTAACATCTACCAAGACAGACTTGAGATAAGGAACAAGATCATCATGTGCTGTGACTAATTACAGTCATTTAGCTGATGCAGAACAAATTCATGTTACCATATGACTCAGTGCAGATCCACTACTGAACTGCTGAAGCATGGCCTCAAGTGATCTCAGGATTAGATGGAAATCAAGCAATATACTTTTCATATTTGCTTTTATCTCATTTCATCTTGACTTGGAAGTGTTCTTGAATCTTTAAGATTATCTGGTCCAAGCAGGTCCTTCGACAAACAACTTAAAAGTACTCAAGTATCTTTTCATCACCTTTAGGTGCTTCTAAAAACCACTTGTGTTGTCCAAGACAGAATCTCTGAAATGTTCTTTTTCTTTTACTAGCAGAACTCTAAGGTTAGTTCTAGCTACCACATTCACAAGTCGCAAAAAGAGGAAAAGGAAAGCTTACACACAACTCTTCTTCAGAAATATAGAGCATTTGAGCTGTGATGACCCTTCAACTGTCTTGGCTAGAAAGAGGTCCACAAACCATAGAAAAACTGTACCCATGCAAGCCTAAGCTGGAAAACCTGAAGCAGATTCATAGAACAGTCATCCCCTCCTCTCCATTGAAGCAGTTTCTTTCCACAGTTGCTTCTGAACCCATGCCATCACTTTTTCCATCTTTACAAGTACCACATCAACATCCAATCCTATCTTGAGTTCTCTAATCATTCCATACTTCGAAAAGTCACAGCAATCAAAACCTTTCACTTCAAACAATTTCCCCATTATTTCCTTTTCTACATTCACTAGGAATTCTACTTCTTACTCAGCACTTTCACTGCCTACCTTACATTTTTGCTAAAAACCTTACAAATCAGCAAATTATCCCCTGAGCTAAAGTTTAGAGCTATGCGTTGATGCACTGAAAAAGACCTCAGGTTTTGTGGAATTCAAGTACTGAAGAATGTGAGGTGAAACTAACTGGTCAGCAGTCTTTATCTCATAGACCAAGAGAAAGGACAATGCATATACTTGGGAAGTAAATGATAATCAAATCAGCTTTAGAAAGACACAAGCTATTGGTCATAGACTAAGAATCTTCAAATCTACAATACTATAATCAGTTAGTCTGCAAAAACTTGATCAATAATACAAAATTTACTGAATCCTGTCAGGAATGATACTGAGCAAAGGGTGTTACAAAAAAATTCTGTGATCAAATTGCTAATGAGAAAAAAAATTACTGGAGGCTCAAAGCCATGGGGACTTCCACACATTAATCTGGGCCATGCTGAGGCTGTGTCAATTAACAAAATTCCAAGCTAGAATTAGGTTAATGGAACACATATGTCAGGAAACTGAAGTAAGTAGCTAGCTTAGAGCTTTAAGCAAACTTTGCCTTTTTGCCAGAGTATCACTCTGTGTGTTCAAAGGCAGAGAGCCTGCTCACTCATTCTCCAGTATATTAAAGCTTGATTCCTGTCATCTTAAAGCAAAGCTAGGCAGAAATGGTAGACAAATTGGGTAATCCAGTATTTCTTAGAAAATCTGTTATCCATCAAGCAGGACAAAGTAGGATCAGCTAATTTTCAGCCACTCCTTAAAACATGAAGAAAAACAAGAAAAATTTTAAGCAGACAGAACTCTACAGGGACCTAGGATTCTTATGGAGCCTAACCTCAGATCGCAGGCAAATTAACAGACTGTAGAATTGCCCTGCCACTGCCATCTCCTCACGACATGATTTCTTGCAATTATTGTTAACCTATAATTAATTATACGATTTCCAGCCTCTAGAATGAAACACTCTTGAACACCAAGTTTGAAAGAGAAGATTCAGTGCGAGAAAAAAAAAATAAAGTGTCATTAACATTTTTTTTCTTCCAAAGGAAATAAACCAAACAATGCTGTAGTTTCATTCACCACTCCAACTGAATGAGTTCCTGAATAAGCAGGTTACTCATAAGGTTACTCAGGTTACAATGAGTGGGTCTCCTTCTACAGAGACTTTCAAGGCCTGTCTGGATGTGTTGCTCTGTGATCGCTGTTAGATAGTATTGTCCTGCTCTGGCAAGAAGGTTGGACTTGATGATCTCCTTGGGCCCCTTCCAACCCCTAACATCCTGTGATCCTGTTACCTACACAGGGTATTACAAGACACCTTTGGAAATAATACAGGTATCACAGCAGGTTTTGAGAGCAGATAACTGAATGTTGCTTCTGAAAGGTAGAATATGACATGAAGCCAGTGGTATTAATGCAGAAAAGGGGAACAAAGGTGCTATACATTGCATTAATCTTATTTTTGAAATGATGAGAGAAAGTGCTGTACTTCACTAAGATACACTTGAGAGTTCAGAACTTGAACAATTTGTGCAAATAGCCTTTCATAGTTTAAGGGTTGAGAGGCAAAAATAATATTTTAAAAATAAAAAAAAACACTATCATGAGAAAAGCAGAGAGAGTAAAGCAACTGTTACGAGAGATTAAACCAAGAGACAGAAATCCAAAGACATGACCTGCTAGCAGGCAGAGTATTTCTTATAACTGTTAATCCTCAGCCAAAAACCATGCACAGCCTGGTGTCAAAATCTTTAACTAAGCTGAGTTTGAGGACAGGGTATTATGAACAAGACAGTTCCTTAGAGAAAAATGGTGTAAGGAGAAGAAGCTGTAGCGGATGAAGCTAGACCTTGCTGCTGACTGCAATATTTATCCAAAAAACCCAAGCTGTTTCTATTCAAGGAATAAGCCACTTCATAGAATTAGGTTAGGTCCTATGTAGCCTACAGAATACTATAAATTTGCTAAGGGAAAAGCTGCAGTTGTTCTTAAAAGAAAAACAAAGAAAAACTATAACAAACCAATCAAACAATCCCCCTCTAACTAAAACAAAAATACCCAACCCACCAGAAAAACACCAAACAAAAGACCACACACTACAAAACCAAACATAAAACACAACAACAAACCTGGGTTGAAAAGCCACATAATGAATCACCAGATCATATTCTAAATGTTCAGTGCAAAATACACACCATAAATCTTTTTTTAAATCACCACAACTCAGTCAGCAAGACTCAGAAGAATAAAACTTGATTATCCTGCTATGAAAAGCCACAGGAGTCACTGCAACAAGATTTCAAAAGCAAAAGAGACCATCATCTAACTCCACAATGTCATGGAAGGTAGCAAGGCCTTTAGCATTTTGCAACACACAATCTGCATAAAACTGGCTAGAGATGCCCATTCCTCCTTCAGATCAGTAACTTCTGTAGATATTAGCACTAGATTGAAATCACAGCACCAATCCCTCTGTTCTTTCATCTGAAAGCATAATCCTAACACTGCGAAAAAAGAACTTCTACTCTCTTTCTCTCATCTATCTACAGGGTCTTTTACTGGTTCCACTCATCTCAGCTGTTGTCTCATTCTCCCTTATTTCAGCCAGAATCTCTCAAGCTATGGAAGCACTGGCTTAAGATTATTATACAAGATGAAAGTTCAATGACAGCACAACAGCTTTAAGTGCAAGTGATTTCAATATCCTAGTATAAAAATAAATTTTACAAGTTAAACATTTTAGGTTTTTGGACGTACAACATAAAGTGAAAAAAAAAAATCACACTGAAGAAGGAGAGTGATGATGTGTGAGTGTTTTCATTTAATGACACTGGACAACCTGCTTTCAGAAAAAACTTCACTAATTTTTACAGTTATCTTAAAGTCTTGAATGTGGTTATCAAACTAAAGTTTGCTGACAAGAAATGTTACCATTTATTATTTCACATAAAATAAAAACTAATTCAGACTTTTGATCTGCACTTCTCTACAACAGCCATTTTCCACTACTGCCTAGATGCCATGTCAATCACATGTGATTAATTAACCAATTCCATTTAGAACTTTCCTATGATATATTTTCACAGATATAGCACAGAAGGTGCAATTTACATGCAGTCTCTTACCTTGAATTAGTGGTATGTACCGTGCTAAGAGCTTTGCTCTTTTCTTTTCATATCCTTTCTGAGTGATGTCTCCTAAAGAAACAGAGAAATACATTTAAGTTGTTTTCAACAGTTTTGAAATAAGCCTCATTTTTCTGATGCCCATGGTTAAACTTGCTAAATTTGAATGGGTCACATCAGCAATCAAGACTTGGTCAAAGAAATTCATGGCTACATACATAACATCACTGCAGCGTTATCTGTCTTGGAGTTATACAACGGTGGAATAACAGTTTTGTCTCCAGCACCTGTGTTGAACCTGGCCCTGGAGATAGCTACCATAATGCGGAACACAGCACAAAAGACCTGCAACATAGCAGCAGCCAACAAAGCTAATAAGCCTGGCTTTGCACCCTTCTGGGGCATTAGACATGCTCAGTAGACCAGGGATTGAAAGAATATTGTCTAGCGCATCTTTGTAGTGCCTTTCGAACTCTAGACTGTGCTGTCCATTCTGAATTGAGCAGAAGCACAGCAGTTGCAACTTCAAATTCTAGGATGTCCTAACTCCCTTCCAAGCACTAGTTTTTATGTACAGTTGTCATTTGATACTCTGTTTCAAACTCATATTGCAGACTCCACTGGTAAAACACAACACATTTTCACTGACTAGAATAAAAACAACTTATTGAGACAGTTCAGAATCTCTGCGTTCGTCATCCTACCACAAGAACAAAGTGGTTCCATAAAAACAAACAGCAGCAAGCTTAGTATAAATATAAAAACACCCAAACCCCCAAAAATGTTACAGGCTTTGTCCGTTTTCTTGCCTTGGCACAGACATGAAAACAGTGATCTGAAATAACTCAAAAACACTCTCCCCTCCCAAAATTCACACTTGCTTAAAGATGGTGAGATATTAAGCAGTTCCACTAACAAGGTGGACTTTAATGTCTCAATATCTGGCAAATGCATAATATGAAATATAACCAAGATTCAAGATAATATAGATATTTGAAGATTTAAAAAAAAAACATGCTCAAAGCAGGTAACTTTTAGAAATGTAGTCAGATAATTATCTGGACTTTAATTAGGACATGCAAGTGAATGTTTTCATGTAGATCTTTACTTCAAGCACATTCTTTCAGGAATATATTGGAGAAAGAGCTTATCAAAGTGAACTACAGAAAGGAAAAATAAGGCATGAATTATATATGTGAATTTATGAATTACGTAAAACAGTCTAACCCTGACCATTTGCTTTCTGTCAAATTGAACTCTCCATCCTGTTTATACAAGGAATTAAAACTTTAAGTCTGGGAACCTTAAGAGGAGTAAAAAGTAATACTGCCCATCTTGGCATGCTGGGTGCTTGAACGGATTTAGGTCTTGCATTTGACAGAACTCCATGTACACTATTCCATGCTATTTCTAAGGCTGCTCTGATCTCAGTTTTCAGGAGTGCAGTAAGAGTTGACACAATGCCCCACACCTGGGACTTTGCTGGGGATTTAGTCTTTTTCCCCTTACAGAAGTTTTCTGCAGGCAAGAATCGAGTTCAGAGAGCAATCCAGACAAGAGTGTGATTTACACAGGATTCATTCCCTTTAGAAAGGAGGGTAAAATTGTATCATAGAACCAGACAGGGCTGGAACCACAAAGATCATCTAGTTCCAAACTCCCTGCCATGGGCAGGGACACCCTACCCTAGATCACGCTGACCAGAGCCTCATCCAGCCTGGCCTTAAACACCTCCAGGGATATATATAAAAGACTATGTATTACTAGTAACAGTCATTTTTAATTCATCCAGATGAGTGACCTATCTTGGACATACAAAAGCAAGATATGTTCTTACTCTATTTAAAAATGTTTCTTCGGTATTTGCCTTAATACATAAGAGTCAGTTTTGGTTTTTTGTTTATTATTTTCCACAGCAGTATGTGCTTGGAAAGTATTTCCTTAATCATCCACCTTACTCCTACATCAGAAGACAGTGCTAACAGAAATGAAGTCACTTCATTATACCTGCAGCTAGGTGACTAAGCACTAACATTATGCCAAAACAAGCAATGACAGCTTGAAGATGCTGCTCAAAATAGATAAGCAAAAAATAGTGCTGGTGTGCTTCCATCACTGGAAGCATTTTAAACTACAACAAACAGAATTTGTCAGTTTTCACTCATCAGCATATGCAAATATTTCCTATAAAATTTGGACACAGAACAGAAACACTTTGGTTACCCTTTTTTTTAGGCAGATTTTTTTTTATTAGCAGAAATATATAGAAGTACTACATACACGTAGGGGTGTGTGTCTGTGTGTGTTATATATCAAAACAAGGACAAAATAAAAACCCCAACCACCCAAATAAATTTGTGTCTGGAAAACGCTGATCAAAATGACAAATCACACACTTTAAGTAAGTAATTTCTAGGAAACAATAAAAATAATGGGGAAAACAAAACAAAACCCCCACCATCCCAAACCACCAAACCTAAAACACTCAAGAAGCATCAGCAGGAAGAACCTGAAAGCATAAGTAATTTGAAAGACTAAATCAACCTCAGCACATTGTTTTAAGTGACAGACGCTGTACACAACACACATTTGCCATACCACAACTTCAGTGAGGACAGTAATTTTCACAGTTCAATAAATGATTCAAGCAATCCTTAAATCTATTAGGAGATCAGCTGTCTTACCAGATATCACTTAGCTGAAGAGGTGTGCCAAAGAAGCAGCAGATCAAAAGAAACGGCTGAAAAGAGAGTCTCACTTAACCCAAAATATCTTAAACTTTGGCATCTCACTGCATTTGGAAATTCTTTGATTTTTCTTGAATGATGACTTGAAAAATTTTCTTTGAACCACCTGGTTAAGAAAAGTCCAAAGTCAAAAGCATCTCTGTCAACTTTTGCAGCTCCACTGGTAAGTCACACTTCGCAGCCCAGCAAAGCTTTCTTTGTTTCTCTCAAAAAGCTCAGGGGTGGATTCTTCCTGACAATTACTCTCCACCCCCCCACCCTCAGTGGGATTAAACCATCAGCTGGGATTCTTTGTGATCCTTCACCTCTTCCAGAAAGAGCCGCTTAGCCACATCTGGTATGTGGGGGCCACAGCTGCTGTCATTTAGCCTCACTTTCTCACTAATTATTAGATTACACAAAAGCAATATGAGGTTCCTCATTCTCCACAAACTAGCTGGGAAGTATGAATAAAGGTAGACATTGAGCCAAACTGTAAGGTTTCTGCCTGGAATATTTATAGTTTTTAAAATATAGAATATGTTTGAATATACATCAGGGGCTTCAAGAAAATCAATCTCTACAGAGATGAAAGGACTGGAATTTCTTTAAATGATCTATAAACATTATTTTCTTGGTGCACAGAAAAAAAATAATCACACAGTTACCCCAAAGCTACCCACGTATGTTTTTATTTCACAGTGTCTGCACTACTAGCTAACAGCATCTTAGTTAAGAGCCAAATAAATGAAATTAAAACGACTTGCATTTTATTGGGTTTTCATTAATTACTTTTCATTGGCTATCCACTTCAAAATTTTCAAATAGCTTATTTTCAATTCTGAAAAGCAGGTGGTGAACACTAACTGCCTCAATGCAAAACAGGAAATAAGTATATGCCTTACTGCCTAGATACAGCTGCCATGCCTCATTGCATTGCAAAATCTTCATGCTGCAAAATCCTGATTTTGTAATCCCAAGTCTTTTATGGTCCTCTACTCACTGGATAATAATGTTTGGACTTTAAAAAAACCCTAGTAACTGGATATATGTGAGCTAAATAGTTAATAAATAAAGTGTGCCTCACAAAATATTATTTTCCACCAGAAAAGTACATCTGCAAGCAAAGAAACCTCTCCTCTTCAGTGGGTGTATGGACAGAGCTTGATGGTGCAGCTCTTTTTGCAGTGAGGAGTCCTTGAAGGCTTACTAATGGCAAAGGGAAAATCAGCAAGATCACAGAATCACACAGTGGTAGGGGCTAGAAGGGACTTCTGAAGAGCATCAAGTCCAGTCTCTCTGCCAGAGCAGCACCACCTAGAGCAGATGCTGAACAGTTCATGGAAAGGTGAGTTTGCTACGAAGTGACTTCTCCAGCCCTTAATCAGTAGCTTGCACTTAAATTCTCTGTGGGAGCAGTTATAGGAAACCACACATCACACTGTGCTGGCAATATACCCCCAGGACCTGTTGTGTAAATGCTCTCTGCCAGATGACTGCGCATCCTGTACAGCTGAGGATGGGTCTGTGCAAACCTAGCACTTGCAGGAGACAAGGAAATGTTTCCAAGTTGCCAATTTGCAGAGGTCAGGAATACAGACGTTTCTAAATGAGACGACTGTGCATTAAATGCGGATGAAAAGAATTAAGATGTATTAGATCTGCAAGATGAAACCTTTAGGGATTCCACTATTTGACCACTGGTGAGCAGCCAGAGTGTCAGATATAGCAACTATTGGTGAATCACTACAGAAATTTCTGTCAGTTCCTTTAGTATAAGGTGAAAGAGATGTGAATGCTGGCTTCTGCCTGAAAAACAAATGGTTCTTGGATGGTTTGAAAAGGCAGACAATTTGCTAGTGTAAAACATAACTCAGAAGTCACCTGTGGAAAACTTCAAGCAAATCTCCAGATTTACTTGGGAGACAGGTTGTCAACTGAATTTGAAGGGTTGGTGGAGTTGGAAAAAATCAATTCAGCAGTCATCATTTCCAATTCTACATCTTAGATATATTTGGTAAATGACAAAACTTGCCAAGCTTCAGTATCCTAGACGTATTATAAAAGGAACCCTACATTGCTACATGATTTTGACTTAATGCCAAGTCAGAAACAAAAATTCATGGAGGAAAAAAATACTTTAATATCTGTGATTACTTTTTGCCCACTGCAAAAGCAAAAATAATCAAGGCATTTCTAAGAACTATCATGAGAGATAATGATGAGGGAAGGCAGTTACACACGGCGTCACAGCTGGAGAATTGAAGATTGGTGCTAAGGATCACTGAATCATGCAGCCAGCATTAGAAATGGTTCCGTTTTTCATGTTATCCTTCCTCACAAGTAAATCATGTGCTGACCAGTCCCAAGGAAATGGGATAATGGAAGCACACAAGAAGTGAAAAGAGAGCTCACTGATGCACAGGTTGACGACAGCGGAACATCAATAGATGGTTTGTATCCTCTGCTAGCACGGCAAAGCTATGAAACTACAGCTATTTCAGCATGAAGACCACAGAGATCACGAGCTTAAGTCACAACATGCACGTGCATTGCAAGCCTATGCATTCTTGATACAGCCTGAGACCACCAGTTCGAGACTCTAACCAACATCAATAGGGTAAAAGTGCCTTATAGGAAGTAAGGAGCTTATTACTCAAAGGCTTGAAAATAGCAATTAGTGCATCTCACTTGTAATAAAGACAATTAAAGCATCTGAACAACAATCCCCATGACAGAATCTCAAGGATGCTGTTCTCTCAAACATAGCTGAGAAGTGCAGTAAACAAAGACTGATAAACCCCCAAAAACAAAACCACAAAAAACCTACCAAAAAAAAACCCACTAAAACAAACACACACAAAAAAACCAAACAACTCCCTAAAACAACAAAAAACCCACAAAAACTCTGCACTCCTAGGGAAAAAAAAAATCTTTCCAGCACAGTGCATAAGCAGGCTTCAGAAAGCTGTTGCTAATAGAAACCAACATACAAAAGATTAAAAACGGAGACAGCCTAACAGTAGGATAAAGTTGTCTATTCATCAAGGGGCAAAAGTACAGCAACAGCCACATGTAATTCCTGAATTGAATACCGAGTCATTACAGCGATCAGATCTATATTGCCACTCACATGGGATACATCTCAACAAAGTCACACACCAAGGGTTACAGCCTTCAAATTCCAAGGTATGTCATTTGTTACAGCACTCTGATGGCCAATAGCAGTTGCTGACACCCTTGAAAATAACAAGATGGGGAGATTAAGTGCAGCAGGATGGTTTTATTTACAGTATTATTTGCAGTCACAAACAAGACCTTGAGCAAAAGGAGAAGGAAGAGGAGCAGCACCTCTCCTGGGTGCTGAACTTCCTCAGTGGACCAGGACATGCAGCACTGGGCACCTTCATGCTGTGGCACTGAAAAGCTGATGAAAAGCCACAGAAAAGTCAAGGTCAGTACCTTTCTGAATTGCTATTCTCCTATCGAAGTCTAAAAAGCATCCATTAAGGCTGCTGTTGTTAATGTCTCAAGGTAAATATGATGTAGTTTCCAATGACCAGAATCTTCTTTAAGAGAAGGTGAAACCAGCATCATTGCACCCTCTGGTAAAGGACCTGATGAATGAGCCCCCATGTAGTGAAGTCCACTGCACCAAAAGCAGCAATGTTCTGTTAAGACTTCATTTTGGGATTACTGAATTTACGTATCAGAGGACAAACACCAGGGTTGTAAAATTATGACCTGACATGTGTGAGTACTATCAAATTTTAATTGGCACTTAACTTTAAAAAATGGAACATCTCTCCCAAATCTACCACTAATGCCCATTACAATCTTTGGTTAACTGCTACACATTCTTCCTGCAGGTACATTTTTGTATAAATTAAGCAAAAGTCAAACTGACCTAAAGGTGATAAGAGAATCAGAAGATTAAAATCATACCTGCAATTCAAGGAAGCAGTTTGGACCCCTGAACTAAGCAAATGCCAATACTCGCTACCATCCCTGAGATATGATCTCTAGTAGGTCTGCACTGTTTCAATCTGATAATCAAAGTGGGGTTTTTCAAAAAAGAAATATATTAAAAAGAAAATCTTCTTTAACTACTACTTACCCCTATCTGAAAATTGGTGGACTTACTAAACACACTGGTTCCAAACTGGATTCACATTCACACAGATCTTCTGTAAACTGTAGTGGCTGTAGGTTTTCCCCCCCTTTTTCTGCCTGCTGAAGAACCCCCATTTTTTTCCTGGGCAAAAGAGAAGTTTACTGCTGAATTCCTCCCCTAGTAGCTGAGGGGAATTCAATTGTGCACTGATAAATGAGCAAGACATGTCACAACTGTATGTAAATAAGTAGTCTGTTATGTAGTCTTGGTTCTTTTAGCTACTCCTATTTTTGCCATTTCAGTCTTGATCTTTAATTCTTTTACAGGCTGTATATCTATCATTAATGAAGTTTATACTGAAATAAGTGACTCTATATAGATTAGTTATACTGCCAAACTTAGTGGTTTGAGTTTGTTGCTCTTCCTGGTTAAGGGTGACAAGGACATCTGTTTCCATTTGTTGGCTCTTCTATAGAACTCATGCTTTGCAATTGTGGTTATAAAGATACATTTTTTACTTGTCAGGTAACCTGAAATCCATTCTGGCATTCAATTTCTAGTGAAAAGTCTCTCTCTCTCTTTTTCCCCCCCCTTCCTCTATAGAACATATCTTCATTCCAAGACTCAGACTATAGCTCAGTATTTCAGGCACAACTACACTTCTGTTCAGGTTGTCTTTGTCAAAGCACAGAAACTAGCCACATGAGAAGTGGGTGAAGCTGAAGGAAAGAACACTTCTTCACATCTGTAAGTGTGCAAAATATTCAAATAGCAGTCCTTTATCCTGAATCATTTCTAAGTCTTGCCTATGATAGGCTCAGTGAAGTGTGAAAATATCTTATGAACTTTGATATTATACAAATGTGTTTAATACAGAAATAAAGTGACATCTGAACATTCCAAATGGGATATGTTTGACTAACCTGTAAGAAATTCTATTTCAAAGATCTTATTTTAAACATCCTGAGAGCCTCAAGATGCATTTTAAGCAGTATTACAATTATAGCACAACTTCACTTGCAATTTCTAATTTCCAGTACAACTTTCACCCCTTTAACATAATTCATCAAAGTACAAAACTTACCTGCATGTAGAAGTAGAAATACACAACTACTTAAATATGTGCAGTTTTATGAAACTTTTGCAGTAAAATCACTTAAACATCAACCTCTAGAACCTAGCTAATTGTACATATCTTAACAACAGAAAGGTAATTAATGTTACCAGTATTAGTAGCAGAAGACTAAACTTTCCACCTTGTGCCCCATTACACAAGAGAACTACTCATTTCACAGTACCATGAATTGGTTAGTGTGCTTTATTGTGGTCTGAATTTAGTCTGATCAAGCCATAGGCAGTTTTGGCATTAGCAAAGCAATGCTAAATAGCAGAATTTGAAGACTGTAACCTGACACACATGTCATCCGTTCACCTCAAAGTTTCAAAGCAGTTCCTAGACATAGGCACTACTTGTATTTTACAAAATGAAGAACACCAAAGTAAGTATGTAATACAGTGAGGATGAGAAAAGTATATTATGCATTCCACGTTATTCTGTTCTGCACAAACCCACACTTGAAAACCATGCACACATGCTGAGATGAGATGCTCCTTCTTAAATATTGAGCTGCCTGGCTTTAATTCCTCTTCATCTGCCAGGAGTATATTTGACAGGGTAAAAGAAGGTTAAATAATTAGATTGCAAAAGCAACTTGGCAGGTTTCCAGACTTGGTTAGCCCAATTAATGAATTGTTCTTACACTGCTTCAGTAACTCCTTAAGCTCACTCCACAGGGAGACAGGAAAAGCTTAAACTCTGCTCCTTCACTTCTATCCCATTAGGGCTCCCTGCAGAATACAGAAACAAATTGACAGATACCAGCGACACAAACATCTGTAGGTGTACCAGTCTGCCTCTGGCTTCTGCTCTTAGTGATGAAAAACTAGTCCTGTTTTAAATAGGCTGAGATGTTCCCTTTCAATGAAACACACTCTCTTCTGCTATAGCACTAGAAGGACAAATGAAGAACCAGCTTCATTAAGCTTGCGTTAATTTACAGGTTTATTTCCACAGCAGATACAAGCTTCAAAAGAATGTAACTTCTGTAGCTTCATGGTATCAGGCTTTTTTATGTATGAAAATCAGTTTTTAATCACTCATTTGGTACGTTCTTTAAAGCTGATTAGAATCTTCAACTAGAGGTTATGAAAAAAAATTTATCAAAGCAGATGTAGCTTTTACATCTTACTATTATGTAAATCATGAATGTCACCATTCCCTTTAACAAGCTAAGGAAAACTGAGTACACGGGGCGGGCAGAGTGGTGGAAACCATTTGGTACGCAGACAATGTCCTGTCTGCTTCCCACACAAACCAAAGAAAAACGTTAAAAATACAATCTTTAAAATTTGAGCTGAAAATTACTTTAGTGAAATACAAAAATGAAAAAAAACTTGAAAGGATGTGATAGACATGAGGTATGTCCTTCTTTTAAATACTACTAGGAAAATGTTATTTCAAAATAATCTAATGTCAGTCTACTGCAGAGATGAAAATATTCAGACTTTTTGCTTGCTGCTTCCTAGATGCATCAGGGATACAATACAAGAGTAGAATAATTATGCCTGGCATGTAGTGATCAACTATCACAACGAATTAGCCAAAAATAATTGTCTGAACTAAGTAATTTTAACCTACAGCATGCAGTGGGGAAGGAGGGGGAAGATGCTTTGCTACTAAGTACAAAGTCACTTATTTTCCCTTCAATGAGTCGCATTGACAATTTCTACTGTCACAACATCCAGGAGCAGTTTCAAACCAAACTCTATTCCATGGTTACCACAAAAGATTCCCTGAAAACTGTCTCCAAATATGCAAATCTAGAAACAACCAGATAAAGACTTAAGGGACCACAAAGGAAAAAAACAAACAAACCGCTTTCTACAGTACTTTTTGCAAGACCTTCAGTACACATTCCTCTCTTATAAGGCTGTGGAGACATTTATCAGCTAGATAATTTTCTCTGTATAATTCAGATAAGACAAACAATCACAAAACCAAAAAAGAACTTGATAATAAATGTCTTACATTATGAAGTCATCCTTGAGAAATGAATATATAAAGAGGACAAATGTAATATTTAAGGCTGTGTAAGGTTAAGTAGTTGCAACTCCCTTTCTGATCCAAGGAGCTTTTTACTTTTCCTATCCTTCACACACTCATCACACAGTGATTAGTGAGCAAGATGAAGGTATTTTTGACTATTAAACTCCTTTATCTTGGATAAAAGCTTTATTTTAATGGTGTGTTTTTTGGATGCCAGTGATACTGATTGTTCCCGTTCTCTTCACTAACACCCAAGAAGTTACCCCATCAGCTGCAGATGTTTTACAAGCGACTCAGCATTTCATATTTGCCATAGACACAGTCACTGGGGAGCCCTGGTTGCAGTGAGGATTTGGAGAACCCTACCCAGCAATTGGAAACTCCCATGCAGCACATCCACTTGTAGGTGAGGCTTCAAAAAAAAAAATCACTGCCAGAGGGTCCAGCTTTTATATTGTTAAATAAACAGGTTTATATGATTCTAAATGTGGAAACCTCTGACTTCACACTCCTCTTGGATTTCCACAGAGCCTGGCCAGAGCCCAGTGGGAGACCAAGGGAGTATCTTTATCGCTTTGGCTTTGATCACACACCCTCTACAAGACCAGACATCTGAGCTCATTGTCTTGGTGGTCTATCTCTAAATAGGGAAAGTTAAATATATTCCCATGGCATTTCACAACTATATTTTGTCTAAGTTACATCTTTCACTAATAATCATAGATATTTCACCAATAACCAGACATTTGTAATAGACACTAACGATAATACAAATTTTGCCAGTAGTCAGATACCAATAATAGGTAATGTTTGGTTGGGAGGTTCATCTAGAGGCCAGCCTTTAGTTTGGTGCTCACTGCTTAAGCCCCACTACTTCAGCCATAGACAACTCAAGTTATTTCAATTTGTAAACTATGAAACTTTTTTCAATGGATCTCTAGGTTTTGGCTCCGAGTTTGGTTGATTTCCTGAGAAGGTTATTATCACACCCTCAAAAGCACCTTAAGACCATGAAGGAAAGGGTAAATGAGATCTAAAGTTGATGTTGAGATAACTGGAGTGGGGGTGGCCATGTTTTACTACACATGCAAATCCTTTTGACTTATTTTAAAATAAGACCTTCATCAATATCCATGGTAAAGCTGAAAAATAACATAGCTCAATGTAATTTCACTAGGAAATGAGATGTCATTTAAAGACTTTATATTGGATCCACATAAATCATCTGATGTGATCATAAAGAAACAGATGAAGTAATTAAGAGTTCCTGGCTGAACGACAAATTTCTAAATGACATTGAAAGACTTAAAAAAACCCAAACACAAGCACACAAAAGGAAAATAGAAAAATAAAAGTATGCAGAAAAGCAAGCTGGTACACACAAGCAACCTCTCACTGCAAGAGGAAACAAAACTCAGAAAACCAAAGAAAACAAACAAACAAACAAAAACCCCAACAAAATCCATAAAGATCCTAAACAAACAACAAAAAAAATCCCAAACAACACAAAAAAATCCCAAACCAAAACAACAACAAAAAACCCTGTGAGAGTCTAAATCATCTCTCCCTTGTTCATCAACAAAGATGAAGACTGCCTTTGTTACCCTCCCCGGCTCAGCTGAGGTGCCTGGCCGAAAGCTCAGGGATGCAATCAACAGGGATACAGTGCTTTTGTGGACTTCTTGGACCTCTGCCTGGCTTGAATGCCCAGGATGCACATGTCTTACATCAGCTACCCCAAAGAGAAAAGGCTTATGTGTATTTGGGATACAGACAGGTAAGTGACACAGGGAGGGGGCGGAGGCCCTCCCCGGTGCCGCTGGACCCCTGCGAATGCATGAATACACAGAAAGATTTCCTGGGGAGCTGCATCTGGACACAATCTAAATACCTGTATAAAAACACATGAGCAATGCCTGCCAAAGAGAGCACCTCCACCTGAAGACAGAAGAACGTCCCTTGGCCACACACACCTCTCTCTCTTCCCCTCCCATCTTCTCCTGATGGTAATATAATCCCCGATCTTTTCATTCCCTGCTTCTTCTCCCTCTCTCTCCCCCTTCCCTCTTCTCTCTCTCCCTCGGTTTGTTTCAATTTTATCCTTTAATAAATAGTTTTGTGATGATATATGGTCTTACTTGCACCTTAATTTCACAACACGGAAATCTCTAAGAACAGATCTTGCTCCTCTAGACAGAGATATCACTAATCTCTGTTCTGCAGACCTTGACAAACCCCCACCCAGAAACCAAACAATAAAACAATCCAAAACAACAACCTCCCCCCTTCCCCTTCCCCAAAACATCAATCCCTACTACAACCAGAACACTTCTGTGCTTACAAAGCTTGGAAAGTCCAGCAAGGGTCCCCATAATGGCTAAACTTAAACTTATTTCTAGTTGAAGCAATACTCACTTAACTGTTTAGCTGAGGTCTGGAGCCTATACATGATCAGCAAAGTATTTTCCTGAATCTGCAACTGGAGAAGTGCAAGAACAGGACTTGAAAAGGCCTCATGAATGGGAGCAGTGCCCTACCAGTCAAGCTTGCTACACAGTGTACACCACAGATCTGTTCAGTCAGCAAAAATCCAATCCATCATCTCATGCTAACTTTCTGTGCAGAAGGGCATTATCAAGAATCAAGACCATTGTACCTCAGCCTTCCATTGCTAGCGCTGGTTATGGATAAGGAGACTGCTTCACTTCTGCATGCCTCCCCATCGACTTAAAGATCAGACAGAAGCCATCAGTTTGCTACCAAGAGTAGGAAATTCAGCTCCTCAAATAAAATATGCTGATTTCTTTCCAAATATTTTCATATCCTTAACTCGACAAATCTTCTTTAGAAAAACACAGAGACATCTATTTCTTTATGAACTGGAGGTCTCCCTGAACAGCAAGAAAATGCCATTTCTGCCAATTGCATTTTTAACTCGGCTTGCTGGAAAGAGCCAAAGGTAAAGCCAGGATGAGTGTCTGTAGCCTTAGATGCTCAAGCCCACAACTTCCACTTGGTTTGAGGTTGAATGTTACACAATGCTACACGCTGCTGCCGAGGCAGTGGCTAACTAACAGCATCTTCCATACAGTAAGGCTTGTTAAAACTGAATACTGGAATGCATAATTTTTATTACATCAAGTAGTGAATGCAAGATTTTAACTGGCTGATAAAAAAGGATAAACTATATTAAGGAGAAGAGGTGAAGCAACTCCAGTAGCAACTAAATGAATCAATTTTTTTTTGAATTTCACATGTAGTAGTAGCCACAATCAAGGGCTGCAACGTGTCTGAAAAATGCTCAGCGGCAGCAAGATATCCTGAGATGTCAACATAGCAGTAATGTAAAATAGGTCCAAAGAGACTTATAGATGGGAATCCAGAAGCACCACTATAGGAACATATTTCCTTTCCAATGAATGCCACCATCAATTAGGCAGGAGAAATAACACTGCTGAATCTACGGTACACAAGACAATGATGGGGGGGGAGGGGGGGGACAGTTCCTACCACATAAGAGCACATCATGTTTATTTCTACCTGAGGAAACTGAACATACACAAGTCTATGGGACCAGATGAGACGCATCCCAGAGTCCTGAAGGAACTGGCTGATGTAGTTACCAACCCACTCTCCATGATATCTAGGAAGTCATGGCAGTCAGGTGAAGTCCCTGGTGACCAGAAGGGAAACATCACCGTCATTTTTACAAAAGGTAGTGAGGAGGACTCTGGGAACTAGAGACCTGCCAGCCTCACCTCTGTGTCTGGGAAGATCATGGAACAGATCCTCCTCAAAGTTATGCTAAGGCACATGGAAGATGAAGAGGTGATTTGAGACAGTCAGTATGGCTTCACCAAGACCAAGTTCTGCCTGACCAACCTAATGCAAGCTACACCTGCTGTCTGAACAGCAGCAACAGGCAGATAGGTATATAACAGAAGAGGACAGATGTAGTAGATAAGTAAGTTCCCAAGCCAAGGCCAAAGGATAATGAAGAATGTTGGTATAAACAATAGGATTAAATAAAAGCAAGTTAATTTTTCCAAGCCTGGTCACACAACACACCTGGGCTAATTCAATAGGCTACTACTGCTGAAAAATGTAGCTCTGATTGTAACTCCCAACCAGTGCAGCCTCCCATATGCCAGCTTTAGACCTCATGTGATTAAAAAGTATGCTAGATCAAACCATTAACCCGGAAAGGTTAACAAATAGACCCATTCAATCTGTGCTATGTATGTTAATGAACCGAAAGGGCTCTAGCTTTTTTAGCACCAGAAGCTTCTCCATCTCCTGTGTTTCTATAGGGCAACTGGGTCCTTGGATTCACTTTTGACATCTCCATACAAGAAAATATCAATAAAGCACACACGAAAATGTAACTGTAGAACAGCCATGAGTGTCAGAGCCAGGTAACTCATTCAAGATACTTGCCTCTTCCTTCTTTCCATCTGCTTTTCCCCATATCATATATCTTTAGGTCAAATTTGGTGTGTATTTCACAGTATCACAGTATCATCAGGGTTGGAAGAGACCTCACAGATCATCAAGTCCAACCCTTTACCACAGAGCTCAAGGCTAGACCATGGCACCAAGTGCCACGTCCAATCTTGCCTTGAACAGCTCCAGGGACGGCGACTCCACCACCTCCCTGGGCAGCCCATTCCAGTGTCCAATGACTCTCTCAGGGAAGAACTTTCTCCTCACCTCCAGCCTAAATTTCCCCTGGCGCAGCCTGAGGCTGTGTCCTCTCGTTCTGGTGCTGGCCACCTGAGAGAAGAGAGCAACCTCCTCCTGGCCACAACCACCCTTCAGGTAGTTGTAGACAGCAATAAGGTCACCCCTGAGCCTCCTCTTCTCCAGGCTAAACAACCCCAGCTCCCTCAGCCTCTCCTCATAGGGCTGTGCTCAAGGCCTCTCACCAGCCTCGTCGCCCTTCTCTGGACACGCTCAAGCATCTCAATGTCCCTCCTAAACTGGGGGGCCCAGAACTCAACACAGTACTCAAGGTGTGGTCTAAGCAGTGCAGAGTACAGGGGCAGAATGACCTCCCTGCTCCTGCTGACCACACCATTCCTGATGCAGGCCAGGATGCCACTGGCTCTCTTGGCCACCTGGGCACACTGCTGGCTCATGTTCAGGCGGGTATCAATCAGCACCCCCAGATCCCTCTCTGTCTGGCTGCTCTCCAGCCACTCCGACCCCAGCCTGTATCTCTGCATGGGGTTGTTGTGGCCAAAGTGCAGCACCCTGCACTTGGAGCTATTGAACCCCATCCCATTGGACTCTGCCCATCTGTCCAGGCGGTCAAGGTCCCGCTGCAGAGCCCTTCTGCCCTCCAACCTGGTCACATTTGCCCCCAGCTTAGTGTTATCTGCAAACTTGCTGATGACTGACTCGATGCCCTCATCCAGATCATCTATGAAGATGTTAAAGAGGATGGGGCCCAGCACAGATCCCTGAGGGACACCACTAGTGACTGGCTGCCAGCTGGATGTGGCAGCATTCACCACCACTCTCTGGGTCTGGCCCTCCAGCCAGTTCCTAACCCAGCACAGAGTGTTGCCATCCAAGCCACAGGCTGACAGCTTAGCCAGCAGTCTGCTGTGGGGGACATTATCAAAGGCCTTGCTGAAGTCCAGATAGACCACATCCACAGGCCTCCCCACATCCACCAAGCGGGTCACCTGATCATAGAAGGAGATCAGGTTGGAGAGGCAGGATCTGCCCTTCCTAAACCCATGCTGGCTGGACTTGAGCCCTTTGCCATCCCTCAGGTGCGCTCTTATCACCCCCAAGATAACCTGCTCCATCAGTTTCCCTGGCACTGAGGTCAGGCTGATGGGTCTGTAGTTCCCAGACCTCTCCGGTGAGCCACGACTGCTGGAAAATGATGGAGGGCAGCTTGGCCAGCTCAGCTGCCAGCTCTCTCAGCACCCTGGGATGGATCCCATCTGGTCCCATGGACTTGTGGGTGTCCAGATGGCTCAGCAGGTCCTGAACTAATTCTTCATGAATTTCCAGGGCAACACACCGCTCCTTGACCCCATCCCCCAGTTCAACAGGCCACTTGCCTCCTCCTCCCTCCTTGCTGTTGAAAACTGAGGCGAAGAAGGCATTCAGGATCTCAGCCTTTTCTTCATCATCAGTTATAGTGTTCCCCTCCTGGTCCAGTAAGCAGTGGAGGCTCTTCTTGCCCTTTTTAGCATTGATAAATTTATAAAAGTGCTTTTTGTTATCTTTCACGGAAGTGGCAGCCTAAGTTCTAGCTGGGCCTTAGCCTCTCTAATTTTTCTCCTGCATAATCTGGCTAAATCCTTAAACACATCAGGAGAAGCCTTCCCCTCCTTCCAAAGGTGATACACCCTCTTTTTTTCCCCCAATTCCTTCAGGAGCTGATTACTCATCCAGGCTGGTCGCCTTCCCCGCCGGCTCATCTTTCGGCACATGGGAACTGCCAGTTCCTGTGCCTTCAAAAGCTCCTGTTTAAAGTAGGTCCAACCATCCTGGACCCCTTTGTTCTCAAGGACTGCTGCCCAGGGGACTCTGGAAATAAGTTTCTTAAGCAAACTGGTTTGCCCTCCGAAAGTCCAAGGTGTGGGTTTTGTTGTAGTGCCTCCCTATCTCCCTGCATATTGAAAATTCCACTATCTCGTGATCACTACACCCCAGGCAGCCTCCCACTGTCACATCTCCTACCAGCCCTTCTCTGTTGGAGAGCAGCAGGTCAAGCTGAGCTTGACCCCTAGTAGGCTCACTTAACAGCGGGGTCATGAGGCTGTCCTCCACGCAGTCTAGAAATCTCCTGGACTGCCTCCTCTCTGCTGTTGTTATTAATGCAAGCTGCAAGTGTTTTTGAAAGGACATTTAAATGTGGCTGAGAAGGGATGTAGCAGCACTATCTATCACCCTGCGAAGTAGGCAAACGGTGTGGCTGCACAAGGTAGTATTGCAGCTGGAAGAGATAGACCTGCTCCCCAAACAACTGCTTCTGCCACAACTCTAACCAGCTCCAGCACTCAGACTGCTCCTAAACCTGAGTAAGATTAACCCAGGAAACAAAACTAAGTAGGTAAGTAAAGGCAGCAGCCAGGTGAGGGTTGGTCTCTTCTCCAGGCAACCAGCAACAGAACAAGGGGACAGTCTCAAGTTGTGCTGGGAGAGATATAGGCTTGATATTAGGAGGAAGCTCTTCACAGAGAGAGTGATTTGCCACTGAAATGAGCTGCCCAGGGAGGTGGTGGAGTTGCCCTCCCTGGATGTGTTCAAGAAAAGACTGGATGAAGCACTTAGTGCCATGATCTAGTTGATTGGATAGGGCTGGGTGACAGGTTAGGTTGGATGACCTTGGAGGTTTCTTCCAACCTGGTTGATTCTACGATAAAAACGCCTGTTGAGTCCCACAGACAGCATACAGGATGGCCCTCTGTGACCTAGAACACAAGAGGAAACATCAAGCAGCAAGGGACTATGTTGTCCTCAAACCACTGGTGAAATACCACAGTTCCTCAGATTAATGGCGAAGTTACATCTTCCTTAAGTTCTTCCATTACCACATTTTCCTCCACAGCTCCTTAACAGTGATCATTACTAAGAGATTACTAAGCATTTAATCACTTTCAATCTCTTAAACAGATCACAATGAATTCCTTTTAAACAGTGCTAATCTATAAACTTTAGAAAGTCACATATTTGATGCTGTGACAGTGAAGGCCAGTAGGAAAATAAACACACCACATGCAGTGCTACCCAATACTAATGAAGTCTGACTGCCCAAACCAAAAGTTTAGACAAACATTAAAGACAAACATAGTTCAAAAAAAATCAGATTTAAGCTTGTCCCTTGTGTGCATGTACTGGGAAAACCTACATGACCGCATTTATTTTTTCAACAAGATCTCTGACTCATCCAATGCACTGAAGAGACATTGTTCAGTGAACAGAATATTGAATACATTTGGTTGTTGTTGTTGATTTTTTTGTTTTGCTTTGTAATTCTTTTGTCACAATAGAGCAGGCTTCAGAGGGCAAGAGCACATGAACAAGAAGGTCACAGATAGAGGTACAGGTCAGAGGTGGCTGTAAAGGACTTAATAGGCTGGCACCACAGTTCAAACTTTTTCATCCTTTAATACTAAGTTTGTATTTGTTTCTACTCAAAAATGGTCTGATTCAGATAGGCTATGGCATGCAATAGCCTATCTGATTTTTCTTCAGATTTAGTCTGAGAGTGGATTTACTTCAAAAAGTTCCACCAGTATCCCCAGCAGTGCCTTTTGGTGTTCAGAACCTGATTAAGCAGCAACCAACCACCTCTTGAATACTTGGGATTAGATGCAGTACAGAAAAGCAGGACCACACAAGAATTTAAAAGTAAAAATGGTAATACAAAACAAGACATGGCACTGCTTGCACAGAAGGTGGTATCTTCAAAGATAACAGCTGCATCTGGTTTCACCTTGTATAATCTGTATTAAAACTGTTTCCATATACATGCAGAATCAAGATACCTACTGGTGAGTTGTCACTCAAGACTCATGCACCTAAATTTAAGACACTGGAACATAGAAGTTTCCACACATGAAACTCAGTACCAGTGAAACTGTCCCTAGTTCAACACAATAGATTTTGACATTTGTTTCCAAATGACCTGGTAAACTTAAAGATATAGCCGACATTACCCTTTCAAATGCTGTGATACAGAAGCATTTTTTCAGCTCATTACAAGGTTATTGTTAAGACTTAGTGCATTAAACTAATTTGGCAAATCTGTTTTATAACCAAGGGAGATATGTTCTAAGATCATGCTATAGGGCTGCTTGCTATTTCCTTCCAAATTAAAAGTAAATGGGCTTCTAGACAACACAAAAACTCGTAGAAGAGGATCACAGAAAATGGAGAATGAACATTGTCACAGGGGAAAGGACAACACAACATAGATGATATTCACTGTTGCAATAGTTGGTCCACCTAAGCTTATCCAGCAGGTTATCTGCACTCCATTTCCAGCACAGAAGTTCACTTTTTTACAGTTTAATTTGTTTGTTTGTTTTGCAGAAGGGCTTAAAACTCCTATGATTTGATATTTAAGTAACCACTGAAGTCCAAATACTTCCATTTTTAGGAGTGCACAACACACAACTTTTTATTGTTACCAGAAAAGACTGGGACATAACTGCATATCCACATAAATGTCCAAAATTGGACCGTTCTGCCCTGAAGTTATGAATATGTAGTTATTTTCTCCTTAATGCAGCAGTCACTAAATACTCAGTTATAATTCAATGCCACTTCTCACAATAGTGACTTTACCACCCAGGACTTTCAATATTTTAAATATAAATTAAATGCACTAGCATTTAAAATTGATACTAAAAATCATGCCTACATGGTTTGAATAATTGCTTTGAACATTCATGAGACAGAGTTATCTCTGTTCACCACAGACAAATTCTTCAGGGTTCTACATTATTTTAGAAGTCCCTCACCACTAGTACAAAAAATACAGGTAATACTTTTGGAGCTAAGGATTTCAGATAGCTGTTAAGTTGTCCCTTCATTCTGACTGATGATCAGAACACACTTTAATGGCCTTAATGCATTTTATAAACAGATGTGGAATTTTAAATCAATGGAATTCCTGCTAATCCAATAGGTAGAAGTTATTGACATGACCTGTATGAATGCTACATTTCACTTGCTTTTCCCATACATCTAACCCAATCAGGTTTCTAAATTTTCTTTCTCCAATCTCGACTGAGAAAACAAACAAACAAAAACCATCCAGAGCTACTATTCACTTATCTACCCTGAATCATTAGTTCATGAAAGCATTTTGATTTTTGCTCCTGGAAAATTTAGACCTTCCAGAGATCTACTAAGAGAGCTGTGGATACCCATGTCCTCAGTTTCCACTAATTTTCCTGCTAGTCTGACAAATTTAAATAAAACTTGAAGAAGCTCAACACAAATTTCTTGTAAAGAAAGTGAATCACTATTATCACAGCCTGTTTTAATCGCAACAGTAACCTAGAAACTAGATGAGAATAATGTTTACTATATTCTTTAAAACAGGATCTGGAACCTTAGGTAATAAACTTCTATTAGAATGTGACAGCCCGTTGGTCTTCCAAAAAACTACATATTTAATACCTGAATAACCCAATTGTTTAATTCCATTAATTTCCATTACTTTGGTGCTATTTAAAATGCCTAAAAATCCATAAATCTGCAGAAGTTACTATTTTATCACCTGGTTTATCATCCAAACGTAGAATGTCAACATGATCGCTTCAGGGTTGTTTTTTTGTTTGTTTGTTTTACAGTGGTAACAATGTGAAACTGTGCTTACAAAAACATCTGTTTGAAATAACTTAAATCACATTTTGCTGAGGGTGCTTCTATTAATTATGCACAACAGTATTATTTTCCAGTGACCGATCATGTTATCTCCCCAGCACAAAACTAGGCCATGGTCTTTATACAGCAGCAGTTAATCTCACTACAGTCATTTTACTCAGTATGATATTCAGTGACAATGACTGCAAAGTTTGAGTTTTGAAGTTCAGACTTTCCCTTATAAAGCAGCATTGAGAACCTACTTAGTGTGATGGACTCAATTTTGATAACATCAACACCACATGAGTCATCAATCTATCCAACAGTACCCTTCAGTCACCACAAGGAATTATCTCATACCGATTCATAATCTTGTTTTATTTTGCATTGTCAAAACATGGCTTGTTAAACAGCAAGGTCACCTCCTATTATGATTTAGCCAATGCCACTTTCATCACGATCACTAATTATGGGCTCAGTGAACAGCCAGTAATTAAAAAAAATTAAAAAGCAAATGGCTCACAGAATGACTGCCAGGCATGTCTTTTCTTAAGGAAAAATGTCTGTCCAAAGCTATAAAACTGGTGTTAATTCCCCCACTTGTTCAGAAGGGCTTCTCTTGCTATCACACTTTTCACTGCAGATATGGCTATTGAACTTCACACTTTGAATCATGCTACACAAAACACCACCTACCACATTTACAATCTTTTATCTTTATTATTCAAAAATAGCCATGTACACTGAACATAATATTAAGCCTACACATGGATGTCTGTGATTCAGTTGATCCAGCTTCTTAAACCTGTAACAACACAGCAAGCATGACTGAAGCACTTCAGAGTATGGCTCAAAGTTAAACATAAAAGTATGCATCTATTGTTTCACTCCACTACTCAGAAGTAGACATTAAAGAAAGCTAAAGCCACCAAAAAATGTGTGGATTATCACCAGCACTGAAGACTATGGACAGAGTTGGATAAAACCAAGAACAGACTTTGTGTCTACAGTCAAGAAAAATCTACCTGTTTGTGGCATGACAGTGACTGAAATGGCCTAACCACCAAAAGAAACAATCCAAACAATCAGTAAAAGCAATCCTGATGCAACAGCTGCTGAGTGGAAGATACAAAGAAATGCTGTAGGGTTCAGAAGACATGTAATTATCACAGGAACAAGTAGTGAGATATTAGTTATGTATAACTTTTGTGTATACACAATTGGTTTTACTCCTCTGGATGCACTTCAGACAACACTGGTCCTGCCAAGGGAGAAAGATCAGCCAATACTTTGTCACTGAACCTGTTATATTTATTCATATAGCTTTCACTTAAAAAGTACAAGACATCAGTTACCTCTGACTACCATCTACCCTTTACTGGTTTTCCCTAGGCATTTTGCTCTTCTTCTCCTGTCATCTCAAGCCAGTGCTGGAAGAACAGAACAATGGAAAAATCACAAAACTCAGTATTGCTGATAAACACATGGTGATCAGAGCAGACACAGAGGTGGGCTGGAGACTCAGTGGTCTGTGTTGCCATGGCACTGGGGAGAATGGAGAGGACCACCATTTTAATTCCACCTGCCACCTGCAGTACTGCTGACCAGAGGAGCTACACCAAAAATAAGAAATGTTTTGTGCAGCTGATAAAGGAACAAAGGTTTGATCACAAGGAATTATGTCTTGACCACAATCCCACGCACACACTCTGCACAACAGTAGATACTGAGGTATAAATATGATCCCAATTTCATACCTCACTTGCAGGGGAAAGAGAGTTCATTATCAAATGGCAGGGATAGAGGATAGATTTGTCCTACTCACACCCCTGCCTCCCACTCCCCCAAAAAGGACACCCTCCGGTAAAGTATGTGACTTCATCAGTGCTTCCCCAGGAGACTTTATGCTTGTAATGGCAATCACACTGTAAAGTTGCAAAGCTAGTCTGTAGTTCAGTGCATGTATTATTGCTCCTGGTGCCAGCTCATAATCACAGCAATAACTGGCATGCTATCTATCAAGAGATAAGTCCAGCTGCCCCTAGCCCCTCTAATCTCTGATGGCCAGCTAGAATGCAAAGGGATTCATCTCTTATCAAATTTACCCTTCACTAAATGCAGTAACCAGCTAACAAGCCCGTACTCATCATAGCTAACCCACTATGATTTCACAACACATAGACTTATCTTAATGTTTAAGATCCAAAAAACTTGCTGGAGCAAAAGTACTATTAATCAGGATTTACATGCAGCCATTTTGTAATTTAAGAAGTTATTTATGATCTTAACAGTAGCACAAGATCAGAGTATTAAGCCACAGCTACAAGTGAATATAGAATATGAGGAATCACTTCAAACAGAAGTTAACAAGACAGAAACTCTTAGGAACTGATGCTTTTACTGTGATGAATTATTCCATTTCTCAAACAACAATTCATACAGCTAAGCCATATTTTTTTTTCACTTGTCCTGGAGAAAGAGAACAAGAGAAGCTCCCTCTGCATCATTTAGGCCCTAGTAAGAGCTGTGACCTGCTAGCCACACATCTCTCTGGTACATGTTAGTGACAGAGAAGCTATTCCATATGGTTTTGGTTCCCTTACTTTTCCTACTGGAAAACTATTCTGTAGTGTGTGCTGTGCCACAAATATCTTAACAATGAAGTGGAAAAAAAAATCAGATTCATTGAAAAAAGGAAATGCAATAAACACAGAGCTACCTTTTGCAGATCTTCATTCTATGGTCCCTGGAGCAGCCCCTGACTCCTGCAAACAAATATTACCAGCGTCTAAAGTTTTTCTTTCAACTAGCAGAATTCTGAAGGATATCTGAAAATCACCCTATGTTAGGAATGGAAGATTCTCATTTGGTAATGGTAAGTGTCAGGCACTGATAAATTTATAAACTCATGCCCTATGGAAATAAAACCAAAACGAATCAGAAAAGTCTAGAAATATAACTTGTTCTCACCACTATGTCAATCAGCAGAATGTCTCCTATTTAAAAAATACTAATTTCCTTTGCACATTCTTTCATCTGTCACACAATCACGTTGTTCAACTACTACAGTAATCTTTTAAGAACAGACTGTTTTACTGCATTATAGAAGAATAGTAACGCAAAGGTGGGTGTGGCTGGAATGGGAGCACAAGGACAAAGATGCACACCATCTTTACTCTCGTCCTATCGCTCAAGGTGACATGTCCAGCTATGGTTTCAGATTTGGCCACCACCTGCTGTTTCAGTTTACCAAACTGCTCAATGAAGACAAACTCACAAATAGCAAAAGTACTATATACAAAATCAATCCTTACCTGGCTGCTATCTTCTGGGTAAATGGTTACATGTAGCCCCAAAGTTAACTGAGACTATTAAGCCAAACTGGCAGGAACTCCCAAGTTCTTGATGTGCATGCAAGCTCATCAAGCAGCAACACACTTGCACTAGGGCAAGGTAAAAAAAAGGCTTCTGGGTCCTGCTTAAGGAGTGACTCTGGATTCATCAGTTTGACTGCTAAGAAGTTTCAAGGTTGTGAATTTTACTTTGCATATGTAGAACACAGAGAAGCAAAGAAGCCATTTCAATTCCCTCAACATGCAAGGAAAACTGTGAATTCACAATACAACAGAGAACCTAGAACAAGGTGATGGGGCAGATTCACCACCACAGACTATGTATATAGTGCACAATGGCACCCATGAACACAATCTGTACAACAATACTGCTCATCCATAATCCTTATATGATTCACAGAACTTCTGTTTTCAGCCACACAGTTGTACTGCTGTCCTCTACAGTATATACATTCTCTACCATTGGTGTCAGAGATTCAGAGAATGGTTTGGGTTGCAAGGAACCTTAAATATCATCTACTTCCAAACCATGGGAAGCAACATCTTTCACTAGACCAAGGCCTTGTGCGACCTGGTCTTGAACACCTTCAGAAGGCAGACATCCACAACCTCCCTGGGCAACCTGATCCAGTGTCTCACCACCCTCACTGGAAAATTTCTTCCTCATACCCTGTCTAAATCTACCCTCATGAAGCTTAAACCCATTCCCTCTCACCTATCAGAACATGTCTTTGTTAAATCCCTCCCCAGCTTTCTTGTATACCCAGTTCAGGTACCAGAAGGCCACTCTAAGGTTTCCCCAGAGCCCTCTGTTCTCCTGAGAGAACAGCCCCACCTCACAGTCTGCCCCCACAGCAGAGGTGCTGCAGCTCTCTGATCATCTGCATGGCCCTCCTCTGGAAACACTCCAGCATTTCAATATCCTTCTCATACCGGGGGTACCAGAACTGCATACTGTACAGGTGGGGCTTCATGGGAGCAGAGGGGGAAATCACCTTCCTTATCCTACCGGTCACAGTTCTTTTGATGCAGCCCAAGATACCGTTGGCCTTCTGGGCTGCAAAGACACATTGTCCTCCTACCTATGTGTCTTGCTGCAACAGGAAAAAATCAGAACCAGTAGACTCCTTGCCCCTAGAAAAGCTGCAGCTCCTGGACTGCCCTTCTGAAACCTCTTCATGGCAGACAGAGCTGAAGGCCCTCTAGTTACATTCAAACCACCTACCACTACATGCCTTCAGTTCTGCATATGTAATAACTTTTAAAAACCCTATCTGGAACAGCAGTACAGATGGAGCCAGGCACTGAAAAAAGATTTATTTTGGGCACAGATTCATGTTTCAGCTAAGCTTAAGCATTGGCACTTTCCCTCATCCTTCTCTTCTCAACTCAATCCATCTCTGAGCCCATCTGGCTATAACACCAGGCAAATTCAACTCTCTAAATTGCTTTAAAAACAATTAAAATTAACCTTCTCTCATGTTAACTTGCTGCCACCAGGCATAGCTCAGGATAAAAGCCTGGGGATAAGAAACTCCCTTTTGGGCAACAGCTGCTTCTTTAGTCCAGCCTGGTAAAACAGTACCCAACTCAGAGACTGGGGACAGATGGAGGCCCCTTCCAACTCCCTCCACAGGAGCAGCCAGAGAGCTGTAGACATAGCAAGACAAACACAAGATCCCCATTGTGAAAACTGACTCTCTTGTGCACAAGATGGGAAGTGGAAAGAATGAGCTTCCACAGGAGCAGAAGAGTGTCCCCAAACTTAATCAGAAAACCACTACACAAAGGATAATTGATAAAGAAGTAGCAAACCCCCAGTGTTAACATTTTTTTCCAGCAGGAAGGAAGGAGTCAGCTGAACTGATGTAGCCCATACAGACATATGCATGCACACATCCTTCAAACTTCATCAGCCTGTTAAGTGCAATTGGCAGTTTCTGCAATAGCATGGAATATTGTTTTAGGGATAAGGACATACTACTCTCATAACTTTCTTCTGAAATAGCTGTTTCATTTGACTCTAGGGGAAAAACAAACAAACAATACCACAAAAAACCAAACAACCAACACCTCACCAAAAAACCCCAAACAAAAAGACCTCAAAATAAAACCCAGAAGACCAAAAAAAATCCAAACAAACAAGCTAAAACAAGATAACCAGACATTAAATAAGAAATCTGAGAAAAAGGAAAAAAAATTCGAACACTGATTAATTATAATAAAAAGCCAGAAGAAAAGATGATTTGTATCTAGCATTGTGATATTGAGACATCAGCTACTAGTGCATTTTCAGCGTTCATAATCAGCAAATATTAGAAGACATAGAATTTTGTGAGATGTTTCTCACTGGCACCTAAGAGGAACACTAAACAAGAAGTTCCTGACAGTGAAGGGCTGAGAGCCACATATAGTTACCAGTTATGGAGTCTCTCCAAATTCTGAAAAGGGACATACACAAACGTAACAAAATGAAAGTGTCTTGATCTTTAAAAGGTAACAGTATGACATGAGAGATTAAAAGCTCCTTCTTTCTTCACTATTTTGTCACTATACCATAAAAAAACACTAAAAGATAGACGCTTCCACACAGAAAAATAAACCATTAAAAAATCCACAGAGGCTTAAAAAGAAGTGAATAAAATGGTCTTGTTAGGGGGCAAAGCAAACAATGCTGTATTCTTCAACAAGACTACAGGGGTGAACCCAGCTTTGTGTCCTGTTCAGCACTGCTGGGAAAACAACAGTGAAGAAAGCACAAAGGTGGTACTTCAACCATTAAGCAAATAGAAGGATATGATGAGGTGATACAATGATGCTTTAGAGGCTTTAATAATTCAGGCACACATTTCAACCTGTTCCCCCAAAATATGCATTGCATAACTTCTCCTCATCACAGGAAGACAAAATACTCATATCTTGCAGCAGATCTTAAAATTCAGATGAGCAATCACTGCTTCAAAAAACAAACCCAGAAAAATCCCAAAAGCCAAACTCAGGAGAATGCAACAAGCTAATGCTTCTTTGTGAGTTACTAACCTTGTGCCAAGAAACTGTCAAATACTTTGATATTTATTCCAAGGTAAATACACACATTCTTTATAATCAAATCACTCATGTAATCAGAGAGACTGAAATATTTTGTCTCTGTATTTGCATACAGGTACAGTAAAAATATTTTTCAGTAACAGAGTGATACACCTATAAATCAACAGCATGAAATATCATGAAGCCAGCATCTTCGGCATCCTGAATCTCTGTTATAACAGTCTTCATTTAAGTCTTCACCCTCAATCACCAACAACTACCAGTTGATCCTTCAATGCAGAATGGCTGTGAAAGAGACAGAGTACTTTACATTCTTCTACTTGAACATGGGAAGAGAAGAATCCAAATACTGTTCAGCTACATCAAAAATCCAAAAACCAAACCAACAAACAAACGAAAAACCAAACCAGCAAACCCCAAACGACCTAACCAGAGTCTGAAATTCTGCTTTGATTGGAAAGAAAACTGATGACCTAGCACTCCCAGTTCTCCTTGTTGTACATTTTCTGTTGCCTCAACAAAGTAGATTTATCCCTGTTTTATAAGCCTTTAAGTGTATCTCCATTCTTCCTAAGTTGAAAGCCACAGATGTCAAAATAAGACTGGATGTCCTTAAGCTTTCTGCAAGTTCTCAGTGAAGGAGAACAAAAACAACTGCTGCTGCCATCCTAGTGCCAGTAGCCTGGCTCCACAGAACTACTCCTACTTAGCCCAGCAGCAATGTGTTGCTCCTCCACCTCTTCCTTTTCCTGCTCTACCGGCACACTGGTTCAGTTAGGGCAAAATCCAATAGTTGAATAGTCTTTGAAACATGCTGTGGCTGAAAAGAGCACAATGGATGGTAGCATCTCACAGACCTGGTGTTTACATATCAGCCAACTATCTGGACTACCTTCATCTCAATAGACATGTGGCCTGTAAATGAACTTCAGAGTCCTATCCTGAAACAGAGCAGGAAGATACTGAACCCACTTTTGGAAAGAAAACATCATTCTTAACCATATCAAGTAAGGATGCTAATTTGTTTCTAATTATACTGCTGCCATTAAACTGTAAAGCTGTCATAACCAGCAAGAAAACCCCAACCATCACCTTATTAAATATGGTAATTTGAGTTATCTACCATAATCAGAAAGTTTTACTCAAAAAAGATGGGGGCTTTAAAAGTAATCTAGTTTTCAGCTGCTGCTGTTATAAAATAAAGCTTAGTTGCAATCAGAACACAGCTTCAGAAAGCTAAAGTCGTGGCATCTTTTCCTGGTTTGAGTGAAAACAGAACTAATTCTGTTCAGAGATTTTACATCTCATCTCAGTCTCCTCTAAGTTAACTGGACTTTCTGAAAATAACAGCCTATTCCTCTAGTGTTTGTTTCTAGTTCTGGTAAGGCCTCAATGTTTACAGCTGGTACCAAGGACTGGTATGAAGGCCAACGTCACTGCTAAATCTCAGTGTGCTACTTTGAGGGTGCAGATTAAAAGGCTGAATCCACAATTTGGAGTGGACAGGACAGGTGACAATAAACTGACCAATGAGTGTTTCAATCCATAGACACAATATTCGGTATAAAGCTGAGGGATAACAAGGGTTCAGCTCTCTTTTCTTCAGTGGCCGGTGTCTGAGGACAACTCTGTCCATTCTGTCTTCAGTCCCAGTCCATTAGGAGGCCATTAGGAGAGTTGGATTTGATAATGATTTTGTATATTTTTATGTACTTTTTATTAAAAAAAAAATAAAGCTGGTTTAGCATTCCAATTCATAATTTGTCTTCCCTTACTCCCTTTCTCATGCCTTTTGGGAAGCAAGAATGTTAACAGAGAGTGTCTGTTACTGGTTTAGTGGCCAGCCCAGTACTAACCCTTGACACTCCTGTTAATAGCCTGGACTAGCTGACCAGTCAGAGCAATAGGGCAAGACAAAGCAGTGACAACACACTGAACAGCTGCTTCATGGTTAGCCTACCAATGGCAGCAGATGAGTTTGTATCCACTCACGTAATCAGTGAAATGGAAAGGCTGTGATAGCAATGCTATCCACCAGTAACACCTCTGTCCATGAAGTCACCACCTTTTCACTGCAGATAATAAACATGCTTGGACAGCTTTCATCTTCTAGAGATATTTTCAAAGATAGCTTTAATGAGAATTCCATACTCATATTCACTGTGTTAATTTCAAATAGCTGCAAATTAAATCCTCCACCTGTGACTGGGTATGAAAAGCCCCTCTTTTCCTTAGAATAACTGATACTCTCCCTAATAATAATACAATAGAAGCATTAAACAACATAAACCCAAGAATGACACAAGTGGGGGATGTGCTTAGAGACCCACCAATGAAACACTGGACTCCCACAAGATGAAACCATTATGAATCTAGTTTCTGAACAGTCTCTGAATGTATCATGAAGGTAATCTTAAGCTGCATCCTTGTGTAGTTTTACAACCAATACGTATCAATGCAAGACCATCTTAGATTGAAGTGCATTTTGATAAAAGCATTCAAATACGCTTGTACCCATAGAAGGCATATTTGAGTTGGTTACCACTTACTGGCATATATATACAATAAAGCAGCAGGTATTCATAAAGACCACAAGAAGCACCTGACTTCCAGATAGGGCTGGCAGAAAGAGCTAGCCTTGTTCCATCAATCTGTAATTGCTTGATAATCATTCCTTGCCAGAAGACTGGTTTAAACAAAATCAGAAACCTGTATGACTACTTCAGTGACAAACCAGACCTAAGGATATGAACTGGCCTGAAAGTTGTCAGCCAGCTGCCTAGACCCATGCTGGGTGCAGCACGTGTGCAAGAATAACCTTTGTAGACTTACTTGGTCCCCACTGACACTTAGCAAGCCCCACTTACAATCGCACAATTAACAGTTTTGGGTGAAGAAGCCCAGAAACTAAGCAACAAAGATGTTGCAGGTCAAGTTTCAGACTACCATCCACTTATCTATCTGCCCAGTTCCAACAGTTCTGCTCATTGACAGCATTGGATTATATTTATTTCCAAGTATTAAAACAATAGCAGAAGCAGTAAACAACTGCAATTTGCAGATAGACAGTTTTAAGACTTCCATAACAGAAAAATACTACTTTAAGATCAGAAAAAAGTATCAAATACTATGCTTTATCATAAAAAATGTAGCTTATAGTGCATATGCATCTCTTAGCTGATTTTACATAACAGTATTCAACACCACATCAGTACTGCTAGTGTAACAAAATGAACTAAGTTACAACTTACCATCTCTGCCCATTACCTTTAGTTTCTATAATGTGCTTTGCCCCCTCCCCTGAAAGTATCCCATCATCAGTTTATTTTCTAAAAACACCCAACCAGACTGTTAGCATCGGCTAGTAGTTTTTGCAATAACCACTAATCTATATTTGCTGAGGCTTTTGCAGTAACCAAAAAAAAAAAAAGGGTATTTTTTGTCTGATACTGGGAAACCCTCCCTAGCTGCCACCTTCTTCCACTTAGCTGGATGCATCACAATACCTGCAGCAACTCAGAAGATGCCAAAAAACACCCCCAAACCAGCATCAACACATCAAACACTCCATCTAAATTGCCAGAATTTCCACTAAAACTTAACCAATCTCAGAAGAAACTCTGAGTGATGTATTAAGAGATGGAAAACACAGCACACCAAAATAAACAGTGAGATTAAGTTATAATTAAGACCATAAACTATGTGACAATACATTTCTATCTCAGGACTAATTCTGTAGCCTGTTTGGTAGAAGTCGTTTTCCATCTGCCAAGCAGGGCGTAACCAAATAGATCAGAACTGGAAGAAAAATATCTTCAACCTCTTTACAGTAGGTAGTATCTGTTAAGAATCTCAGCTCAGTTCCAAACTAAGACTGACTTGCAAAGTCCTATGAAACAGAAGATAAATTAAATTAATATATTTAACATTTAAAGCTGATCAGAAATTCAGAGCCAAAAAAAAAGCCTAACATTCACACACTGGTCAAACTGCCACACAGAAGTCTGTAACTTCACATTTTTTGTTCCTCAGCTTTTATGTAACATTTACTGAATGCAGATCATGTATTATGAATCCAAATGGTCCACTCTCACCAGCACCACAGAGCAACAAGTACAAAAACATTTCCAAGTAAAGAACAAAACACAGTCGCATGTTCCCCTGAACTGCTAGCTGAGGGGACTACTAACATGAAAACTCTAGATGACAAAACCACACAGGCTAACACCAGTGGGATGATCCTTGTAGCTACATGGACATACAATGTCGTTTTATCTTTGACTACTACTTCATTCACTCATGTTGTCCTTATATTAGAAAGGAACAAGCAAGGCATTCTCCGGCACAAAGGATATGGAAGAAGCAAAAAATGACCTAAATTTCATATCCCCTAGGCTTAGGAGAGTAGAAGTGAAGCTGCTCAAAAGGTGGAAGCACTGCACCTAGAGCTTTTCAGAAAGGGGTCATTAAACACCAAGAACTATTTCTGCAGAGGAAGGACTGCATGACCTCTCAAGTTTTTCTCTCTTACCCAAAAACACGCATCTCATTGCATAAGTCAGTAAATTATAGCTATGTGATAGCAGAAAAAAATGAAAAGCTCTGAAAAGAACAAAAATGAGAAGCCTTCTGGCCAGCAGTCAAAAGCGAAACTTGCAGCACAGCTTTCCAATAAAATGTCACTTTCATAAATACACACAACATACAAGTAACATTTGTGTCTAAATAAGACTTGCCCTTCAGAATTATCACACCTAAAATGTAGCATACAAGCACACTTAGACACATAAAAATACACACAAATACATCATACACTAAAATAAAAGAGGCACAAGCATTAAACAAGTAAACTGATGTCTTCCCTACGAAACTGCAGATCCACTGCAGATCAGATCTTTTTTAAAGAGTGCTTATAACTATAGTTGTCTTTCAATGGACAGAATAAAGACAAATAAAACTAAAAAATATCCACTAAACAAAAAACACCAACCAAAAACATTTTGAAGGTGTACTGAACTTCCACAGCATCACTTTCATGCTTTTACAGAAGATTCTGCCAGCCTGATCAGGGAACTCTGTATTTTCCCATTATGTCAGAAAGTTGCAGCATTTATGTCTAAGGGTAAGAAAGTCTAGGAATCAGTGAGCTGTAATTCAGCTTGGATGCCAAACATCTCAAAATTGTCATCATCTCTCAAAAAGGTTGTGGCAGATCTCTTAGTTTTCATTAAAATATTCACTATTTTTTTTTCCAAGAATGAAATTAACAGTGCTGATATAACAAAGTAACACAGCATCACTGTTCTAGGGTTTCCCTTCCACCTCCAACTATTTTCTAGTACATGAAGAACACAAACAAATGTCAATCAAGAGATTAGGATCTTGTAGAAATATAAGGATCCACGGCAGTGCACATGACCAGAACTGCAGCAAGAATCAATTTATTCCTCTCCTAAAAATCACCTAAAAGCTGACTACTTGGATTTTTGAGGTGTCCTTAGAAAGTGGCAATGCACTCTGAATGCCTTCATTTTCCTTTACATCGAATTGTAAATACCCAACCTCCACTACGACAACCTGGTGCAAAATCAAAGGAAGTTCTTAATCATCTTCCTGATTTATTTATAGATGAAAACAACATAATCAAAGAGAATATACATTATTCTTGCCACAGCATAGAATACATGACATTTCATTTAACAGAATACACACACAAAGTGGAAAGGAACTTGCTCTCGAGTTTATTCTTCTCTTTTCCTCCCTTCACACTTCCTCTCAGATTGTGGCAACATCCTCCCAAGTATAACCTTCTCTAGTTTACAGCATATGCAGCAAAAGAAATCCCCGATTAAATCTCCCTGCAGTGTGTCTGCTTTCACACATACACAAGCCTTTGACACAAGTCTTTGTTAAGGCAGAGGTCAGTTACAACATTCATACAAAAGTGCAGAAGAGCACTGTAAATACAGTAAAAACGATGCTGACAACTTGAGGAAACAGCTGTCGGCAGCAACCTTCCACTATGCCTGAATTCTGTTCAAATGAAAAGAGGGAAATAACTGACAATATCTACACGTATCAATTTACTTCTATTTTACATAGATTATAAGTATATAATCCTTGATCACTATTTCTTCCTGAGTAAGCATATTCTGAACATTAGTGATGGAGAGGTCCATTAAAAGCAGCATACATAAACATTAAGTGATCACAGAACACAAGCAAGTAACATATAACTAGATATGCCCTCTACAAGGAAAGGCTGAGTGAGTTGGGCTTGTCTGCAGAAGATTCTGAGGAGACATTATAGCAGCCTTTCAATATATAAAGGCAGCCTACAGGAAAGGTGGGCAGGAAGTCTATCAGGGTAATGGTTTTAAAATTAAATAAGGTAGATTTAGAGTAGACATAAGGAAAAGTTCTTTGCTGTGAGAGTGGTGAGAAACTGGAACAGGTTGGCTAGTGAAGTTGTGGACATCCTTTCCCTTGAAGTGTTGCTGCCCATGGCAGGAGTGTTGGAATTAGATGATCTTTAAGATTGCTTCCAACCCAAACTACTTATGCTTCAATGCTGAAGAACTGCCTGCAAATGCTTCCAAGTCACATCTGTGATCATAAACAGTCTTCAAAGTGGTCAAACAGCTTGAGCTAACGTACCACTGTACCTAATCACATAATTAATCCAGCAGCCATACAGCAACAGAAATGTCAGTATTGGACACACTGCACCCGCAGTTTGCAATCACTTCAGGCACGTCACAGATTTAATGTACTGCAGGCTTATATATAAAAAGAGATCACAATGGTTAAACAACAAGACCATGAAGGCCTACACAAGCGAAGCCAACCCCAGGATATCTTGGCTAACAGGAAAGCGCCAGAAGGCACACACAGGACAGTCCTTATACCAAGCGTGGCTGCAGCATGAGAGCACACAGGTACCAGCTGCGCATTACCACAGCTCACAAATCACTGGAACTCCTCTTGTCAGGTACTCCTACACATCAGATACTGCTTCCTACAGCTCTGGTGGACATGCAGCAACAGGTTAAATTTGGACAACAAAGTTACTAATCTTATATTTTTACCTCTGCCACTGCAGGAGGTGAGGACAGCCAATTTGTGAATCATTTCCTAAACCACAACATAACTCAGGCAGCATATTAAACAACTCCAGTTTTGCCCACCTGAACATACCTATCTGAAAACTGCAATATCTGAGGCACAACTCCTACCGCAGGACTGCACCAAGATTCTACACCTGCCTTGGACATGTCAAGGAATCGATATGCAAAAAAACCCATTCCAGCACTAGAGAGAAAACAAGCATAATTCCCATGGGCATCACAGAACAGCTGAAGCCACCAAACACAAGCCTAGAGATGGAAGGAAAGCAGTAGCTTTTGGGGGCCACGCAGCAATAGATAAGTTTAAGCGACTGTCAAAGCCAGCCTTGGCCTGGCACCGCATCTTTGCCACCTCTGACCAAAGGCTCGATAATTAGAGCAGTGAACAGAATGCTACCTCGAAACTTGATATAAAAGAAAGCATAAAGACTATGAGAATTATAGAGTGGTCCCAAACAAGAGGGTTAAGATTTCAGTCATACTTAGGAACAGATACTTAAATAAAACAGAAAAAAAAAAGGTATTTTCAGACTACCCAGCTGCACACTAACTGAACATTTCAGTGTCTGCTCGGACCGAACGCAACACCTCACGGCCTTTTGAAAACGCCTAACAGGACCTCCAACACGGCTTCCACGCAGACTCTGGCGACAGAGGACACCAAGCACCCGGAGCCTCCTCTACCAACGTGGTTCTTTCGGCGCCAGGTGAACCCGCACTACTGCCTGCCACAGGGGCGCGGGGCAGAGGAGCGCAGGCCCTCACAGCCCGGGCCTGGCGCGCCTCCCCAGCCCGCCCAGCCCAGCTCAGCTCCCCTCCGAGGGCTCGTGGCGGGAGAGGAGCCCCAGGCGGAGCAGGGGCATGAGGCTCCCATTGACCCCCAGGGTCTCTCCGAGGGACCAGGCCCCCGCCCCACCCCGAGAGGACAGCGGAAGCGACTCGTGGTTTCCTGCCGTCGTGCCGGGCCGGGCCGGGCCAAACCTCCCCCCGCCCTAGCTGCGGTCCGCGATCCCCGGCCGCCCTCACCCTCCGACAGCTCCAGCTCCAGCTCCGCCAGGCTCTCGCGCACCTCGGGCGGCAGCGGCACCGACTCCAAGGAGCAGCCCCCGCGCTCCGCCGCCATGGTGCAGGCGAGGAGCGAGTGGGCCCCGCCAGAGCCGCCGCCCAGCGTTGCCGCAGGTGAGGCAGGGGGCGGGCTGGAGACAGGTAGGGGAGGAGAGTTAGCGGCAGCCCCAGGACGAGAGAAGACGAGCGGCCGCCGCTCCGCGCTGCCGCAGCCAGGGACGCGTGCCCCGTGCGAGGGGCGGGGCGGCCGCTGAGGGAGGGGCGCGCGCTCCCAGGCCGCCTCGCGCTGGGCGCCCCACAGCGGGGAGGAGAGCCGCAGGCCCCCTGGCGGCGAGGAGGAGAGCCGCAGGCCCCCTGGCGGCGAGGAGGAGAGCCAGCAGGCCCCCTGGCGGCGGGGAGGAGAGCCGCAGGCCCCCTGGCGGCGGGGAGGAGAGCCGCAGGCCCCCTGGCGGCGGGGAGGAGAGCCGCAGGCCCCCTGGCGGCGGGGAGGAGAGCCAGCAGGCCCCCTAGCAGCATGTGCTCTGCGGTGCTGAAGACAGGTACTCCCAGGCCCGGGAAAGGTCCGGGCCTGTCCCGCCGTCTGGGAAGCAGTCAGCAGGACCCATCCCCTCCCTCATCCAACTGCTGTCCTTTCCCTTTCTACTCGCTCTGGCCACTAGAGCCATGTACCCTTGGGAAAACACCGATACTGTTCTTTTTCTCCATCACAGAATCATAGAATCAACCAGGTTGGAAGAGACCTCCAACATCATCCAGTCCAACCTAGCACCCAGCCCTAGCCAGTCAACTAGACCATGGCACTAAGTGCCTCATCCAGTCTTGAACACCTCCAGGGACGGAGCCTCCACCACCTCCCTGGGCAGCCCATTCCAATGCCAATCACTCTCTCTGGGAAGAACTTCCTCCTAACATCCAGCCTAGACTTTCCCCAGCACAACTTGAGGCTGTGTCCCCTTGTTCTGTTGCTGGTTGCCTGGCAGAAGAGACCAACTCCCACCTGGCTACAGTGCCCCTTCAGGTAGTTGTAGACAGCAATGAGGTCACCCCTGAGCCTCCTCTTCTCCAGGCTAAACACCCCCAGCTCCCTCAGCCTCTCCTCATAGGGTTTGTGTTCCAGGCCTTTCACCAGCTTTGTCACCCTTCTTCCCCACTTCTTCCTCTCAGCAGAAAATAGGAAACGTGGCAGCCTTTCTCAGGAGGGGCCACGGAGATTTTCAAGTTCCTGGAAACACGAGAAGGAGGATGTCATGTGGTGCACTGTGAAACACTGCTAAGGGCAGGCTTCACTGTAAGCTCACTGTAAGCCAGGCTGACATTTGCACGAGCAGGTATTCCAGGTAACTGCAGAAATGGGAGCTCGACTCATGATCCATTGAAGGAGGACTACCAAAAAACTACCAGCCTCTTTCTGTTACCTGCAACCAGTCCTTGCTTCTCCTTCCCTTTCCTTCTGCTCCTGCCACCTCTCTTCTTCTTTCCCTACCCAGTCCAAATTTTTCAGCTTTTGATTTCTTTTGAGGACAATGTGGCATATGAGAGCAGATCCTGTAAGACTGCCCTTCAGAGTGCACAAACACACCACACCAGTACGTGGAAAGCCATGCCAACAAGAACTATCAACCCCACAGTGGGCAAAACCATCTCTGCCCAGATGCTTCCACTCTTTGGGAACCAGGGAGCAGATGGGAGGGTAGCTGCAGGCAACGCATTACTTATAGCTCACAGATCCTGAAAGACTGAGAGGCTTGATTTCCTATTTCCAGATTTCTTTTCTGAAGAGAGGGCTGCAGCATGTACCTCTTACACCTCACATCCTGCCTCTTTTTCTGGAGATACCAAATGCTGAGAGTCTTAAGAAGGGCAACTGCAGTAGCTACGGAGCAAGAAGGATGCAAGGCAGGGGTAAAATACAACACTGTCATGGAAATGTTCCACCTGTACACACAACTGAATGCAAACCCTGCAGAGACAGAGGAAAAGCCCTATTATTTAGTGAGTGCCCAGTGCTTTGCTTCCACAGGTGGTGGAAGAGCATGGCTGAGGAAGCCATGCATCAAGTTATTGATATCTCTCTTGCATAGAAGTGATTGCTGCCAGACAGCCTTACATCATTCAGTCCTCTTTGCTGAGAAGAATGAGGTAGACTGCATAGGAATATTTGTTTTTTTAATCCACTATTCTGCTACAGTTGCACCTGGCACAAAGTGCTACAGGAAAACAGTAATTGTTCCTACACTTTTGCATACACACCAAGGCAATACTTGAATCCACCCTGACAACGACTGCCCTAAGAGCCCTGTAGACTGATTTAGAAATGTGCAAATACAGAGCCAAATTCACTTGAAACAGAACTTTGCCTTATGAGATGCCAGCCTACAAGCACCACAGCATGTCAGAACACTGAATACACACAAATGAAATTTACATTTTGTCCCTTAGGTGTTTTTTATCATTCATGTAGAACTGCCAGATTTTAAAACTAGTCATTTATTTAGAGTTGCAATGTCAGTACTTACTGGCTTATAATGGGTGCAGGCCCTAAGGTATAATAACCCTCCTGCTTACAAAGTCAAAGTGAGAAGTGCCATTCACATGTGAATGTGAAACACACCATGTGAGTTTTTTTTGTGCCAGAGACCTAAGTTGTGGCTTACCTGACAGCTAAACAAGGGCTTGCCAGCACCAAGATTTGACAGAAGCATTTAAATCTCAGTATCAATCTCAGAAAAGCATCAATATCCAATTTTCATATATCCTGTGGAGAAAAAATCTTGTAATAGGCTAAAGTAGAATAATCTGTCTCCAGAAAAGATTTTTGTGGATACTCTGAAATTAAACACCATGTATGCTTCAAAGGTAGAGATTTCACACATCTGGTGTTACAATTCTGGTATACCTTTTTCTAAAGAAAAAGAAAGAATTAATCTTAGGTTATCCCAAGAAGCACTTGGTTTCTATAAAATATCATGACAATGAATACCACAGGTAAATATCCCAGAAAGAATTCTTGTTCACCATGATACTTGGAAGATTTTTGCAGTGATGCATTCTGACTGGGAACAGGTATACCACCAGAATGACATCTCTTTTGTTTTCTCTGAAAGGCACCTACAGCATACAAGACTGGGAAGAGGTAGGTTTTTCCAATGAGGAGTTTCACTTACATAAGAAGCAATTATAGTTTAGGAAGTTTGTTGGAGTTGTTTCACCTAAAATGCATGCAGTTAAAAGTTATGAACCACTTGAATTAGGAAAATGAAGGTACAAGGATCCTGTTTAAATAGGACAGAAAATAGCAGCAGTCCAAAAGCTCTGCTAAAAGATTCTATTCTGGTGCTTGTAAGCATTACTTATTTCTCTTCTATCCTACCCATTTACATATTGGAGAATTTAATTTCTACTTTCCTGCACTGACTCTGTTTTATTTTCCCATTAGACACTTGTCTAATACAAATCTACTCTGGAAGCAACTCTTTTTTTAAAAGTTCCTTAAACACATAAGCATTTCTGTAACAAATGCTGCAGTTTGCCAAGAGTCAGAAGTTCCTTTTCAGACTATGCTCTGAGTCTTTGGTAGATTGAGGAACATCCAGCCGAGTACAGCACTTTCCAAACTACTTGTAATGGAGCTTTCCTGAGAAGAGCAGTGCCCTTCTATTTCACTGGTTCCAGCACAGTTTTGCTTGTGTGTGGCCTTGCACCTTTTATTTAGACCATCAGCAATTCCAAACCAGCACATTAGTAGCTGGTTTCGACAGCAGTGAGAGAAGATACCTGCTCACCCTTGGAACGGGGTGGAGGGACATACCGAAACAGACACACCCACAGCACTATAAGGGCAGACATCCTGTATTGCAGGAAATGCTGTGAGCTGAACACAGAGCCAATTGCTCCCCAAAGCTCTGCTCAGTTGTGGTCGTGGGAGGGGCAAGAACCAGCTTCCCCCGTATGCACTAGTGCACCACAGGGAGCACAAGAGGAAACTGGAAGGACAGCTCTGATAACTTGAGTCAGGTTCAAGGCTAGAAAGATCAGTCTGATAGATAAAGGTCACACTGGAGGAAAACCTAACATGATTTTGTCTTCCTAAGCAAGCACAGATTGATTATACAAGCATAACCTAGTCACAGAAGAGCTCGATGCTGAATTGGAATATGATGAGAAAGCCTGCTGGAGAGAGGATTTATTGTAAAACCAGAAAACTCTTAATTCACAGAAGGCTACATGTATCTGATATCTGGGACAGTATCTTAACTGTTCACTTAATCTAAATGATCTTACAGAAATATTACAACTCGAAGAGCAGAAAAAAGTAAATAGGTGAAGTGGAAACAAATAACCATGCTATGTAAGAATTCACTAATAAAATGCCATTTTAATAACTTTTTTTACAAGGAATCCACTTATACACTATTGAAAAATAAACATCAGAGACTCTTCACAACATACAATACAGTGATGCAAGTACACTTCAGCTGTTGACTTAGTAATTTCATATGAGAACATAAAACACTGTTCTGAGTGAAAAGCAGTTTCTTCTTAAAGTATTAAAATATAACAAAAAGGTCATAGAAAAATCTTATGCAAAAGCACTGCCCTTTTTTTCATTTGTAGCAGAGATTGTAAGTGCCTCCATTCAGTATGGACCAGCTCAGAAGGATGCAGAAGCATTCTTATCACTTTTTCATGCTTCTCTGGTGAGGTGGGCCTGGAACTTGTCCTAAGTGTAAATAAAACAAACGAATATTATGTTATGAAGCAACAGGGTACAGTTAGCAGCATGTAATTTCCTCAATGTGCTTCATATAAGCTACCCTGAAACCAATTACTGTTTTCATGAGACTCCTAGGACCAAAACAAAACAAGGTCTTGAAAGCTCACACATCAGCCAAGGCAAGCATTCACACAAAGGCCAGTGCTCCATCTCAGGCAACAGGGCAGCTCAGATGAATTTTACCACTCTGGCAATGATTCAATGTGCATTCTGTTGCTGGACAAAGTCTTGTCACTGAGTAGGTGTTCCAAAGTTCATTAGAAACTGGGATACCATTATGCTTGCAGCACTGTTAATTCCACAATTCCTGACATCATCATTGTACTAACACGAAAATAATTTTAAGCTTACATGCACTTTCCAAACAAATTGCTCTTACTGGTGTCCCTGTTGTAGAATACTTATTCTGCACTCAGCATAAAGCAAAAGACCTTATTTCTAGAAGTGCTGTCAGGTTTGACTTCTGAACTGTGTTTATCTGTAGAGTGGTGTTTATCTGCCATAAACAACTGCAATATTTGTGGGAAAAAAAACCAAACCAACCAACCAAAACAATCATAAAAACAAAACACTGTGCTAGTCTGGGGCAAATTGGAATGTTTTAACAAGAGAAATTAGATCACAGGCTGTGAGAAGGAAACAATGGTGATGTCTGTTTCACTCACAGGCTTGCTGAGATGTATAAAAACAAGGACACAAACATAGGTAAGACAGTGTGTGTCTGTGTGTTTCTCTCTGGGCTGCTTCTGTGTAACTAATCCTTCTGCTTCTAACCCCTCTTGCCAATCCTCTGAACTCCCCTTGCATGTAAGGCATACTTTGGGATAAGGTAGAAATAAGGTGGAATGGTGGCTGGGAGCCCCTCCCGAGGACTCTGGTTTCTGAGAGGGGTGTTGTGTTTCTGTGTTACTTTTAACTTGTATATTTCTGTATATAGCTGTAAATATTGTAAATATCTGCTTGTATATTGTGTTAAGCTGTGAATATAAAGCTTCATTCCTTAACTTCCATCCGGCTGAGTCTAGTCTAGGGGATTTGATAAGGGGGGTGGGGGGGCAGGTAACTCCACAAAGTCATGGTATTAAGAGCTCTAGATAAAATCCTACTGAGAACAAGTGTCATCGTTCCCATATGGAAGTGTCACTGTAGCTGCTGGCTTCAGTGGTATCTGCAAATCTAGGCTTTGTAAGCAAAGTTGGCCTTTTTCTATTGTTATTATTATTTAACTTTTCCTTTTTTAATTTTATCAACTCAAGAAAGACAGGCAATGTTTTACATTTTCCCCAGAGCTGTCTGGCTCCTGTGAGTGTTGACAAAGTCAATAGATTCGTCTCCTATAAACCTCGGTAATTTTCAAGCATAATTTTTCAAAGTTAACACTAAAAATGCAACATGTAATCATAAAAAAAATAATCCTCAGAATCCTTGTTTTTCAGCAGTAAACTCAGTAGTCACAAAACAGTGCCTTTAATAATTTGTGGGGAAACTGAAAGAGAACCACAGAGCATCTCTACAAAATACGATGTTCAGACCTGGTACTGCTAAGGAGCCAGCATGGCAGAGGTGATTTGAATGAGTGTCTGCAATGACTGTAGGTCATTATTTAGTGAGCTGCTATTTAATGCTGTGGTCAGTGAGTGAATCCTCATGCCTTCTCCCATAGAAATCTCTGCAGAGATGATCTGATGGTGACAAAGACAGGAAGAGTGGCCAGCTGGAAGAGTGGCTGGCAGAGATTTTCTGGATATGGTTAAATATTTTTGTCACAGGAGACAAAGGTGCCTGGGAAACAGCAGCTGACTGGTTATGCTTAGTGAAAGAAATATTCAAGACATGTATGTGCAGTGTGTGAAAGAATCTACATGGCCCTCTCAGAGTCACACAGAGTTTTCTACCTGGTCCTCTTTACAGCTTTTGGCTGAAATTATGGGGTGGTGGTTGTTGGAGGGAAGTAATCAGTACTTCCTTAGAGGTCAAGAACCATCAATACCCAAAAGCAGCATGCCAAAGCATTGCGAAGATGAGCATCCAGAAGTAACACGAGGAAGGAAACAACAGTAGTAGATAAAGGTTGGATGAAAACATCCATGTCATTATCTAATCTGGTGGCTCATATTAACTCAGACCAGGAAACCAGCAACACCACCTGGATGGGTGAAGCAAGCTTTGGGGAAGATACTTCAAAGGCTCTAGAGCACTAGCTGTCAGCTTTGTCCTCAGGAGCCTCCACAGAGGAGGCAGCACGAGAGTTTTGTGCTTCTCCCTGGCCTGAGATGAACCTCTACATTACATCCTGATGTGAACCATGGCCATCACAATCCCATCCTTCTCAGCGATTTGAGCTAACGCAGATGCCTTGTCCCAGCCACCTGCTGGGATTGGTATGCAGGAGCACTACATCTCCTGGCATAGCCATGGCACTGGCTGTGTGTGCATGTGCCTGGATATTTTAAATACTCTGTTGCTATTTATGTTGGGGGTCTACAGTGGGGAAGGCAGGGAGCAAGAGGCTACTCCTGCAACATGACAGTTACACATAACAAGAAGAAACAAGCTACCTTTGTATTTGATCCAGCACAAACAACAGTGCAGCTGGAGGTCCAGCTTTGTTTTCATAATCCAGAGATACAAATACACTGGAGAAGGCTTAGACATGAGTCTCAAAAATAACAAAACACAGGAAAACACATCTAATCACTTCTTGATAAGAAATTATTTGAGATGATATGATGACAGTAAGTTCTTCCTTGGGGCATGGAATTCCTATGATATGACTAAGATGTAACAAAAGTGACTAACTAGAAAATTAAGTAAATTCAGTCTAGAAGCTAAGTGGAAGGTTTTTAAATAGCAAACACAAGTGCCATTAGAATCCTTTGTGTGCTTTTCAATTGATCTTTAGAACTACATAGCTGTTTTCACCATCCTCCAATTACAGATTTTTTTAATCTGCTATAGAATATAAGGAAGCAATAAAAGCAGGAAACATTACAGTTTGTGCCACAAAGAAAGCCCTGTTCAGCTATTACAATGGTTCTCTTTGACTTTAAACCAAGTCAACTCTATACACAACTTCAATTAAACTGCAACACTTACTTATTTAGACTTGGTAACAGTGGGAGCTGGGGGGAAACCACATGAAATTTTTCAGCCTTATCTTTGAAGCTTTACACTAAGAACTCATTGTGAGATATGCCACACTTGGACTCGGTTTAGATACGATTCACAAAAAAGTTTCATTTCAGAGACTTTTTTTCCCACCCCCTTCTCCCCCAGTTATTAATTAAAATTATGCTCTTTGCATGTTTTAAGTGTTATAGGCAACATGTAAGAAGAGCCTTGCCAAGAGCAGCCCAGACTGATGACAGCTGTGAGGGGTACCAACGTTGTTCTTACCTGTCTGCACACCCCCCAGTCTTTGCTGGATAACCTCTAAGCGGTGGATGTATTCTGTTAGCGACTGTTCAGGATCCTGAGTAGACACAAGTGACTTTTCTGAAGCTGAACTTGTGGATGGACGCCATCTTAAAATGGAAACAAATAATTGTCTTTTTCTTATGCTGTACTCTCAAATGAATATAATAAAGTAACAGTCATGTAGGCAGCAATTCAGTGAAAAGCAAATCAGAGCAACAGTGGAAAACACCTTACCAAAAAATTACACATAGAACAATACAGACCAAGCAGCTTTGTACACAGAGGAACCCAAAGAAAGGATGTTTTCATAAAAGATGGAGTACATATGAATTGCTCTCTAATGATGTGCCACATAAAGTCCCTCAGGTAAGAAAGCTGCAGTGAGAGGGAAGTCCAAATGGCCAACTGAGAAAAGAAGCAGTTCTGTAGAGAAGGACCAAAGAGGAACCTGCTGCTTCCAGGTACATACTCTCATGTTCAGCAGGTGAAAGGCTATCTTCAAGCACAAAACTGAAAAAGGTGACCCTCTAGATGGTGCACTGTATTTCCTTTGTGGACATTAACAGCAAATTTGAGACATTAGCAGAAATATACTTGGAAACATACTGCTAGTTGGAGTTAGGATTGATTCCTTCCCTCTGCAGCTTATGATCAGCAGAAGGTAGTTCCTATCCATCTCTTCCTTATGGATAGGTTTGCCAGGAAACAAAAGCAGCAACAGGCATCTTTGACCCTATCTCAGATCCACATTAGACTTGAGCTACCACTAACCTAGTCACACTGAGTAACCAATCAGGGTCTATTGTCACCTTTGCTCCATACAATGCAGACAACTTTACTGCATAGGTTAGCTGACCCAGATATGCACCGCAACAAATAAACAAGGTGGAGTAGAATTAAGCCTTTTGGGAAATGCTTGCGAGTCTTAACTCATGAAAAATTGTTTTGCTATCTATGCTTTGTGACAAGCACTATCCTGTCCTTCAAAACAGTCAATAATGTTAAAAAAATAAATGAACCTGGAGCATCTGCTGTCTTTGTGTACCTCTAGATCACCACAACTACCTTCTTGCTACTCTTTTTTATTTGTTTTTCTTTATGAAGAATATTCTTGCCTGCTAGCTGAAGTTTCTGATTTAGCTAGGAGGTTATACAAAAAACATCCCAAGCTGATGGGACAGAGAACAGCCACCTTTCACATCAAATCCTGACTTTAAGGAGGATGCTACTTATGAGAAATAGCTTGGGAGAAGAAATGCTACACCCAGTAATGCCCAAGGTTACTCTGGGACCCAGAAGAGCCCGGGAGCGGAAAGGTCAGTAATGACTGAAGACCACCTTCCTCCAACTCACACACAGATCTTGCAGTTCAGGCATTGTCTTAGCAGCACTGTGCAGTATGCCACCTGGGACATCCAACCCAGATCTGTGCAGGACTGGCCACGAGTCATTAAAAAACCCCACAACAGCACCCCCCACCAAGTTCTCCAACTCCCACTGGGTGTGCGTGCATGGAGTCTGAAGGCAGCCAATACAAATGCAACGCTGCCATAAATTAATCTCCAACTTGCCCAGCAAATGCAACAAGAATTACACCTCAAAGAAGGCCAACAGACATAGGCATTATACATCCTGTAGCCTGTCCAAATTAAACAGAGAACACCATTAGGAATTCTCTCAGCCCAAGAACATCAGGCGTGCTTAAAGCAAATAAGCATTTTTCTTCTATAACATTCTGAAAGGAAAAAACCAAACATTTCCTAGATCTAAGAAAACAAACTCCTTTTCTTGTCTGAGTACCTCCTCCAATAACTGGTTATATTTTTATGAAATACTGTCCATCGGAGTGATGAACAGAGGCAGAGACTGCAGACTCACCTGTTGTGTAAGCAGCTCATAAACCTTGCAGAGCTGGTTCTGTGGCACAGCCCAGTGTCCCGGGTTGGGGGAGAGCTGATGTGAACAGCTAGGGGCTGCTGCTCTTTCAGAATTTCTGCTTTAGCACCAGAAGCTGTGTTAAATATGAAACAGTTAAGTAATATGCACTGGGAGCCATTCATAACAGGCTACCATAAACATAACCAGTAAACCCCAGAAGAATTGCAGCAGAGCACAATTGTGTTTAGTTTTACATGCAGCTAAAGAAGGCTTTCTACAGATAACTGTGTTTTTCAGTTTAGTGCTTTTTTGTTTTAACCAGATTAGAGAAGTTTCACATTCAATGTCAAACAACTACCTCCTACAAATGGAGAACTGCCATTCATTTCTTTCTCCAGACTTGCTTTTCCAGTGCTGTTGCTACATCCACACAGAGGATGTTCTGACAAAAGCAAATTTTTTTTTCAAGGAATTTTAGTATTTGTTTGCTCTAATTATATGTTACTGTAGACTTTCACTCTCCAGCATCAGAGAGAGCAGAGATTTTTTTTTGTTCACTTTGGTGAAGGCCTTATTAATAACATGTGAAACAATTTCCATTATGTGTAGCTTCAAACTGTACCAAATATAATTCTCTGATGAGTTGTATGAACACAGGGCTCAGCTTCAATGCTTCAGCTGGTGCAATAAAAGGAGAAGAGGAGAAGCTTGCTATTGTGGTAAATTATGAATTCTGTCAGTTTTCCTTTTTGGCTTCTTACAATGTCCTTATAAACTCATTATCCTTCTGTTCAGGAAATGGACAAAGACATTTGTATTAATAGATAAAAAGATTTTACTACTTCTGTGGTTATTTTGGGAGGGTCATTGTTTTTAAACTAAGGAGAATACTTAGGATTAAAAGAACACACTTGTCCAAAATGCTTACCTGTATTACCTCCTACATTGTGAGAAATGGTTTCACCCTGTATGCTTTTCTTGCTTGCTTTGTTCCACTTTTTCACCAGAAACTTTAACCTTGGTAACAAAAATAATTTGCAGAATCATTAAAAATAAGCAAAAACACATTGGATTTTACTACTAAACTTTTTGTTGACACGAAACTTATTAAACAACAATGTAACAATCCTTGCAAGAAACGAAGAATTCTTCAGTTTTTACAATGAAGGCTGAGCTCATTTGACTCTGCAACAATCCCTGAACTGTTGGGAAGGTTTGCTCATTTTGGCACCACTCCTCCACCTTGTCCCTGATCTCCAGGGAAGTCTGTGGCAGCTCTTCCTGCCTCAGAGGAGCAGTCTGAATGTCAGTCTTCCCAAATCCTTTGATATTGTTATCATTATAACATCCATGTCAAAGACAATAGCCTAAGAACATCCTGTGCCGTCTCCTCAATGTCTTAAACTTGCTAGCAATCATTTTTACTAGACAAGGAAATTGCTGAGAAGTAACAATCCATTACATTTAAAAGGTTGTTTTTTTTAATTAAATGGATTAGAAATTCATTATGAGATGACATATTGCCCCACGTACAGCTAACAAAATCTATCTGAGCAAGTGACAGAGCACAAAGGAATCGTACCCAACAACACAGGCTACTGGATTCAGGAGAGGAAAACAATCACTAATGAGATGATCACATTTTGAATCAAGACTATACAAGACAAACTCTCCAAAGAGATAAGGGTCAGACTTGAAAGGACATCAGTTTGTAATGGCCACACATTGACTCTCAAACACATTGCAGCTGGGTATCACTCAAGACAGAAGCAGCTTTTTTGTTTGCTATGCTGGCTTCAAAGTAGGGATTTGGCCAAAGTAGAGGGAACAGGTGTGAGATAACTGCCTACCTTACCATGGGACAGGAATGCAGGTTAATTTAGCACACTTCAGGGGAAAGGTTGTGATGCTTACAAGCAAGAGAAGTTTATCCTATCCCTGGGAATGAAGAACCATGAAGCTGGCATACCAAACCATGAAGATCGGAGTCTTGTGAAAATAAGTCTGTTTCAACTAAAATAACTAACGAAGCAAGGCTAAACCAACAAAGCATGCAGTTTCAAAACTGATTTCTAAGACTATAATGGCTGAGTGAAGACTTCTGCCTAATTAACTGCAACTTTAATATTACTGAAGTTGACAATCTTTACTATGATAATGAGCCAAACAGGGGACATGCTAAACATATACTCAACTCTCCACCCAAATCATGCTAAGTGTCATCTAGAAGGCAGGGACAGTTGGGCTAGGGTATATAAAAACCATAAGAAGGAACTCCTCTCTTTGAGGAAAGATTTGATTTAGCAGAGATGAAGCCAGTCAACAGAGTCATGTCATAGGCTGTGCTCCTTTTCCTCCACCCAAGACAGACATCTTCTTGGTAAGAAATGCATATTTAGTGCACAGCTCAGCTTCTGCTGCTTTTCTGTTACATATCAGCACTACCGAAAAAAGTTTCTGTCAGATGTTTCCTGGGATTCGTTCACTTGAGCTCAATTACTTGCAGTTAGTGCATTTATCACTGGCAATCTCAAATCTGCTTCATCTGTCGCTCTAATAAATTAAGCCTATTAAATTACTTTAACTTTCTAAACCTTTGTCAATGCAAGTCCTTACTGGGGCACTGGAAAAGGCAAACATTAGTTTGTCAAATAGTTGTAGTAAAAGTCCTGGGGCTCTGAGGTGGGCAGATGTCAAGACCTTACCAGTAACATGACAAGTCACATTTCAACTAGTTTTGGAGATAGTTTTTGCTTAATATTAGTGTAAGACAAATCATAGGAGCTATGATTTTAAGATTTCCAAGAAAACACCATGTGTGGGAGACAGAAAGTGTTTTGGCTTTACCTTGATACTGCTATGACTGCCCTGACTGCACATCTGAATTTGGTCAAAGGACGAGAATGTGATCCAGAAGGCTGCAGGTCTGCAGGTGAGGGGTAGCTTCCCATACGTGCTATTAGAGAGAGGGTTGCATGCTCACAGTCCTGAAATCCACCAAGCAGCAGCAAGAGGTATTTCTTCTGGTAAACTAGAGCCTTTCTAAAGCTCTCTGCTCTAAGGTACTTCCTGTATAATCTCTGCAACTGGAGAAAGAATAAAAGAAGGGGAAAAATGCAATCAGTTAAGCTTTAGCTACAGTAAGCTCAGAAAAGGTGATCATTTTTTCCAGTGGTATCTCCCAGAACTTGGTTGTGTATGGGTATCTAAAACCTATTTTGCTTTATCAAACTGTAGAAAGCTCTTTAATAATTATGAAGCATTATGAAAACAAACTTTATACAAATGCTTGCTAAAATAGACATTGTATTTGGGCCAGTTTTGGTGCAACACATTGATACTACACTCTGGCAGTTTGGACACTATACATGGAGGCTTGCACTAAGTCTATCAAATTTGTCTAGGCTAGAAAATGTTGATATGTTGGTGTGCAAAAACACTTGCCACAAACAAGCTGTCTTCCTGTCAAGTATCCAAACTGCAGACACAAGGGCAGCTGGAACAATTCTGTGCATACTTAAAAAGGACCCAAATTTGGGGTGTCAAACTGCCCTAAATCTCCTGAATGTCTCGAAGTAAAAACTGTCATCCTCTACAAGCAGTTTAACTCCTTAACAAAGAAAATAACATCTGCTTTTAATAAATATTAACTAGAAAGCATGTTGGGAAAGTTGCCCATCTGTCTTGATTACAGTCAAATGTGTAAGAAAAAGTATTTAAGATTGGGGGGGGGGAAAGGTAAAAATAACAGATGTTTGTTATTTCCATGCTTAGACAAGAAATCAGAATCTCCTTCTCATTTAAGAATAGAAAGTTCCTATCTAACATCAATAAAGTTATAAAGGATTTTTTCCCATGAGGTACATATAGAGAGTGTGTCACTACTTTAATAGCAGCTTATTAACTTCTTTATCTATAAACTCACCTTTTAAAATAGCAAATTGTGCTAGTTTGAAGCTAGCTAGAGTGTTTTGGTGAGAAGAATTAGATTACAGGCTGTGAAAGGAAGACAATGGTGACGTCTGCTTCCCTCATAGGATTGCTGAGATGTATAAGAACAAGAATCAAAACATAGATAAGGCACAACTACTCCTGCTGGGGAGCTCTGAGCTGCATCTTTCTCTCTCTAACCTCACCCTCTGTTTCTCTGACTAGTCCACTTTGCTTCCTAACCCCCTGGCCAAACTTCCATTCTTCCTTGGGACTGAGGAAAGGTTGAGAGGGGTAGGGGGAGGGTGTAGGACAGTTGGGAGCCCCTCCTGGAGACTCGGGTTTCTGGGAGGGCTGTTGTGTTTCTGTATTACCTTTTACCTTGTATATTTCTGTATATAACTGTATATACTGTAAATATCTGCTTGTATATTGTGCTAAGCTGTAAATAATAAGCTTCATTCCATTTCCAGAGCTGGCTGAGTCTAGTCTGGGTGATTTCCAAAGTGTCGGGGGGTGGGGAACACCCAAAACATCACACAAATGACAAAAACCTACAGCAGTAAATGGAAGTTAAATGCCATCATGACCACATTACCTTTGGACCAGAAGTTTCTACTACTGGTTTGTTCTCAATCTCAGCAGTAGTTTTAGCCAGTTGGGATTCAGCCTGTTTCAGTGCATTCTGCAAAATGTTTCTCTCTCGCTGCCAAGCTTCTCTTTCCAGTTCATGAACAGAGTCAATATCACCTGTAGATCTGACCTGAAAAATGAAGACCCAAAGGAAGTGAGTTGTGATGGTTTTTGCACTTCCAAAGCCAAAGCTCTGAAACTGAGTTTAATAAACCAGCTTTGCGGACAAACTAAAACATAGCAAGTCTGAAGATCAGCAGGAGCATTCAGGTATTAAAAAGTAGATAGGAAAATGGAACAAATAAAAAAATTTGGCTGCAACGTAGCTGAAAATCTCTTTCTCCATTACAAGAGAAAGACACAAATGATAGTGCAAAGCTATCTGGTGAATAAGATGGAATCTCAGCTATGTTTTTAGGATTTGTTTTGTTTCAATAGGCCTGAGCTCAGCTTTATCACTAGGCTTGCATAAATTATTTGCAATACTGGAAACATCAGTCAAACCACCCCCTCTGAGGTGTCAAAACTCTGTTGCACTTCCTGAAAATTACTTGGTGTTTTCCTGCAAAACTGTTTCGAGATGCATACAGAAGGAGCAGCAGCACATCCCAGGGTTTGATGTCCTTGGACATACTGCACATCCAGGAAAAACACAATGCCACCAGAAGCAGTTGCTGCCATACAACAAAAAAGCAAGAGTCTGCTACTAAAATCTGTTAATACCATGACAGTGTGAGCACAAGATTACATCTTTTTTTTTCATCTCCAAGGCAAGACATTATTTTCCTCGTAATGTTTTACCAAAAAGAGGAGGAAAAAAAGCAAAAAACAATCAAGTCACCACATATGTACTGCAACCTGAAAAATACTGAACTTACTGATAATCAACACATATATGCTCTTTTTCCTTACCCAAGATGATGCAGGAGGAGACAATAGATCTGATTTTAGTTCTTCTACTGTCTGCAGTAAAGAGGCTATGGCTTCATCATTTGATGCAGACCAATCATTAACTGTTCTGTTAAACAGAAACACTTCTTCAGTATCAGGTTCACTTGTAATAATGTTAACATACATTTCATTCCTACTCCCCACTGGATGACCTTGAAGTTCTGAAGCTGTACTTGGCTACTATTCATCACACAAAATACTATGAACACACGTAGAAATGGGCAAGTTTAGAAATTCTGGTCTTAAAAATTATCAAAGTAGTGCTCCATAGGATTTAATTCAGAAGCTCATATTTTGTAGCAGTCCAAAATCCTATCATGCACACTCAGGCTGCACTAAAACACCACCTGTGTTTACTCTGCTGCCAAAAGAAATTACTGCTACTTGGCCACTCATTCCTGACCCATAACTTTTCCCTGCCACGCTTACGGTTAACAGTTCACATTCTAAGCAATAACTTGTGTGGATTAACCTTTTTTACTTTCACTATTCCTCTCTAGTCACACTTGCTGCATTTGCCAAACTACCAAACAACTCTCCATAGTTTTTTTTTAGTTATTCTATTTAAGCAGTGTTCAGACACAGGCATACAAGTTTAAGGGAATGGCAGCAGGGAGATGACAATAACCAGAGCCTCCTGCCAGTGAAAACCATACTTTCATACAAGCTTGAGTCTTGCAAGCAGATAAGCCACTTTGCTCCTTTCAGCACAGGGTGCTCAGCCATGACCTACACAAGTTCAGAAGCAGGATGGAAAGAAAACTGCTATGTTATGAACAACCACTCACTTATCTAGAGTTTTGTACATGAACTCATGCAGGCGCACAGCTACCAAAAGCAGCTGCTGCCTTATCTTCTCTAGCTGTTGCTGCTGTTGTTGCAAATGTGATTTTTCAGTTTCTTTTGTTGTGGCCTCTTTGACATTTTGATCTTTGTTGAAGGTACACAACGGTTCCTGCTGGTGGTTTAGAGATAGGAGATTTCTTTCTCTTTCTTCCAGTATTTCCTGCAACTCTTTAATTCTTTGTTCATCCCTCTGATGTTGCTGTTCCAAGTTTTGCTGTTTGAACAGAGTAAGCAGAGGTCACTTGCATCTTGCACATATACATGTGCATATATACATACTCACATAAAGATGGGGTTTGGGTTTATTTTTTTATCTAAATACACATAGACTGAAGATAAAAACATCACACCCATTTCAGCCTCTCTTAACTCACAGACCACTTACAAGAGAAGGCTTACAGTAGTGCCTTCCAAGGTCAGTAGAAATGACTGGGCATTTTCTCCATTCATTTCCTGACATGGTGACCATTAAATCTCCAGACAGTCTGCAAACCCTCCCTCCTCTGCTTATGTAAGTGAAGGAGTTGAGAAACAAGAAGGGTGAAAGTGATACAATCACAAACCATAATCAGGAGCCTGCCCCAAAATGGGGGCAATGACATGAAACCCAGTTTGGTTCCACTCTGTGTTTAAGTATATTTCTCTCCATCTGTTAATAACTGGCAATTCCCAGAGTAGGCAAAGAGGTAAAGATCAGCTTCTGTCAACAACAGACCCAGCCACAAACCCCTGAAAACAGCTGTGTTTGAGAAATGCAGGGAAAGAGCTCATCTAATGCATTTTCCAGAATGCTTTGTTTAAGGAAAAGAAACATTTCAATTAAAGAACACCATCCACAGGGTTAACTCCCAGTTTGTGGCCATTTCAATGTTAGGCAAGATTTGCACTGGCATTCTCACCAGTCTCTCACGATCTCTCTGCCACTCTTTCTCTTTCTCTAGCTCTGCTCGTTGCTGCTGTCTTTGCTCGCTCTCTCTCTCCTCTTTCTTTTTTTTATCTTGCTCTTTCATCATCTTGAAGAGTGACTGCAGTTGTTCCAAGTCAGCATTCAGCTTCATCTCTCTTTCCTTTTGGGCTTCTAAGGAACAGATTACCTCTTGTTTTTGACCCTGAAGAGATTCCAGTGTAGCACGCAATTTGTCACTAATCTCTCGCTCCTTCTGGGTTTCTTCACAGCACATTTGTACTTCAGCCTCTAGCTGCCTTTTGGAATGAATAGCCTTCTGGTTCATTTTCTCAATCACAGCAGCTAGCTCCATAGTTCGAGATCTCTCTTCCTCCAGCTGGGCTTGCAGCTCTCGAACAAATGCCTGCTCCAGCAGTGACTCCCTGTGCTGATAAGAAGCACCTTCTTTCACTCTCATGCTCAACTGTTCTGTCAAAACACGTTCATGATTCAAGGAATTCAGGAGCTCCAAAGAACGATTTTTCTCAGCATCCAAATCTTTCTGTAGCTCCAAAAGTTTGGTTTGTTCTTGGGACAACAACGCTTCGCAGCGCGAGTGCTCAATCTGGAGTTCCTTGTGGAGATTGCCATTCACCATTTGCTCATGCTCTAGGGACACGGCCAGCTGGCTGTTCTGCACCAGCTGCAACTCCAAGGCAGCCTGGAGCTCCTGTTCAAAAATGGGAAGCACATATTAATATTCCAGCACAAACACTCATTTGTGAGGCAGGCTGGCATTTGGCAATTTTCAACCTTCTGTTTTATCCAGGAAGAAATTCAAAACTGAACTAGAGTAGGTTGGGTATTAAAAAGTTTAGCTACGAGTGCCAGAAACATGCTTGTTAGCAACATGACAGCAAGTTACAAAACAAAGGTTGTCATGATAAAATATCTTACAGTATGTTGGGTTTTCTCCCCCTCAACAGTAAGTCTCTTGTCAGGAAATCACTATTCTCTATACCTCTCAGTCACCTTAAGTGACACCTGAAGCAGAAATAACCCGTGTTGATTTGAAAAGAACCAAAACTCTAAGGAGTAAAGAGTAGGTGTAAAATCTCTGAATTGAATTTTACAGCCCCTTTCAAGCACACAACAGAGGCTGATAAAAATAATCAGTCTCTAGGTCCATTCTGGGAGCCAGTCTTTCTTCAGAAGGGAAGGAAGTGAGCAAACAACCAGTCCTGAGGCACTTGCAGACAGTCAGCACTATCACCGCTGTCCTCCTAGCAAGGGCTTTTGTCCTACCTCCCCAGTGCTACCTCTCCCCTGGTTTTCTAGAAAGCCAGGTCAGGTGCTAAGTGGCATCAGCTGTCATAGTAGGGCTTCAAAGGACTATTTGGAAAGGAAAGATGGCAGCAACGCAAGCTGTTGAGTGGTTTGGTCTGCTGCACGATTATGGCTGGGGCAATGTACTTTTCTCTGTACCCTGGTTAAGACCGTCCCTGCCTCCCCTGCATGAGCAGTCTTCCTACAAAAAGATAGAGGACATTAACACCATGTCCTGCCGTGCAAGTAGTAATGACAATCTCAACAAACAAAACCACACACAAACCCAAACACCTACAGGAAGATGATGTGAGAGGCCAGACTACAGGGAAACTGAGAATCATGTCTCCTCTCTTAAGGTGTTTAACCAGGATCGCTTTGGAGTTATTTGGTTTTGGTTTTTAAATTAAAAGAAAATTCCTTAATCTCCTTGCTTTTCCAGTCACTTTTACCAGAACAGACTCATTCTACTGAGTCACAGTAGCAGAGAGAAAGCTGTTCAGTTTTCAGTTCAATTTATAAGACTTCCAAAAATATAAGATATACTGGAAAGCCTCCAGTTGCTCTCTTCCAAGTATTGGGCGGTTTTCTCTATAACCTCTGCTGATCATATTCATTTCATCTCTCTAGTGCATTTTCTCTGTAATAAACAGTGTGCTCTCAAAAGAAAAGGGTTACCAGTTACAAAACTCCTAGGGTTTAGGGGATGTTGGGAAGGAGTGGCATCAAAACTTGTTAGGCTAAACTATTCTCAAACAAGGACAGCAGATGTCTGGAGATAAAGGAATAGCAAATTTTGATGTTAGTATGTAAAGCTGGGTGTTACAGTGACTAACCAGTCGTTTCTTTTGCTTTAGTTTCTTCTTTTTTTGTAATTCTGCATATAATACCTGACTTATTCCTGAAAAGGTTTGCTAGCTTTGGGAATTATCCCCTAGCACCCTTTTCTGTGCAGAACTGGAATAAAATGAGTGTCTTGACTCTGCGAATTGGTTTTTTTTACACACTGGGCAAAGAAACCAGATATATGACTGTGGAATCTGTCTCCACTTACACAGCAAGGGGCAGTACAAAACTGGTGAAAAAGTGAATTGGCTATCAAGTGTAATTTCTTTACTTCAAAGGCTCCAAAACCATGAAGAGGATATGAAGAACAAGAAAGAAAAAAAAAATCAACTTCTGCATGTACAGCTGAAAGCTTTAATTCTGTGAAAACAACATAAACGCTGTGCACATTCAGTACAAGTTTATTGGGGTTAAAAACACTGGGTATAGAAAAAAGTCTGCAAAACCAGCCCATTAGTTAACTTGATGAACCAAGTGAAATGAAACACTGAGACATAGGACATTACCTCCAAGGCCTTTGTTTTTTCATCTTCTGCTTTCTTATGCTGAAGCTGTTGTTCTTCAAACAAACCTCGTAGCTCTGTTTCCTTCAGTTGTTCGCTCTGCAAGTCTTGAAGAGCAGCTGTCAAATCTTTTTCTTTTTTTTCCAATGCAAGACTGCAAAGTTCAATACAACATTTCTAACTGATCAGAGCAAAACAGACATTTTGGGCTACTTTTTTTTTCAGTTGGACTATTAATTTGTTTCTTTGGGATAGCTCTCTGCTCTTAAAGAGGGGCAGTTTTTGAGACAGAGCTATTTAGCAGCTGAAAACATTTATCTCCCTTTGCAAGCAAAGCTAGAATTGCTCTGCTTGGCAACAATTAAGAGACAGGGAGAAGTTGTCTACCCTGGCAGAGCAAAACTGTTGTCCTGTGAAAGGAAAGAATAAAACATTGGCATGCACTGGGAATAAGGGGGGACAAAAAAGGAAAAAAACACACACAAGATGACAGGCAAACAGAATACCAATTTAAAGACAAAAGCTGGAGAACTGAGTACATCAGGGGTTACAGAATCTAGTCTATTCACTTCTCAAACAAACATATGACAGCTTCCAATGTTCTGAGCCAAGGCTACAGCAAATGTAAATAAATACACTTAAGTGGTTGGTAAAGAAAAAAGAAAACATCCACGAAAAGTGGGAGAGGTTAGTTTTCCAACTTGTGTTTCCGAGTGCTAAGCCATTTCTGAATGCAATGAGTATAAAGCTCTCTCAGAAGTGTTAATTAAATAAAATTAAAAATAACTGAAAGGAAAAAAAAAAATCACTTCTCACCGTAACTGGCTTATCTCCCCCTGGAGCTCTTCTAGGGATTTCTGCAGCCTTTCATTCTCTTGCTTACTCTCATAAAGTTCTGATTTCAGGGAAGCTTTTTCTTTATTCAGGAGATCGCATGTTTCAGAGGCTCTCTTTTCCTTCTCAGATATGGTGCTGTGTAGGTCACTTACAATAGATTTTTCCTGCTGAAGCTTGTATTCTAATAATTCAACTAGGATAAGAAAATAGTATGTTATTTGTATTATAGAGAACTTAGCAATGCTATCCATTACACTGGATCAAACCGAGGGGAAAACAAAATACAAATCATCTGTATTGAAGTGTTCTTGTCTGGAACATTCGCTTCTGATGCATCTCATGTTTGAAAAGTAGACAGAAACACATGCAAGCTGCTAGCAGACCAGGCGAAGCAAGAACATGAAAGCCGGGTGAGACTAGGAGAGCTACTGCAATATACTGTGAATTACCTGTGACTAATGCATTCTAAGCATCATAAATCAAACCCAGTGATTTACTAACAAGTATACATATACATTCCTGAAAACCAGCAAGAATATTTTACTATCCCTAATGGGTTTTCTATACGTATGCAATATTTGACAGTTGTTCTTCTGCTCTGGGTTATACTAAAGCTTCTCTTTGCTTTTCACAGATTTTTCTCTGCTGCTAATATTAGAAAGAAGAATTTCTTCCTCTGTTAAAATCATAGGAAACCTGAGTGCATTAGTGAAACTCAAGAACTGTACAGCATCTACTTCTTTGCAAAATAATCTTCTTTTGTCTTTTTATCTTCTATGAAAAAAAAAAACCAGGAAAGAACTGACATCATAAATAACAAGAACTTGGTGATCACTACCTTTCCTCCGAAGCTGGTGTTCTTGCTTGCTCCCATGATCTTCCACATTGGTAAGGGTTTCCTGTAACTGCTGTAGCTTCTCTTGGTTCTGAAGATGTGTCATGCGTAGCTGAGCTCGGAGGTCCTGTATTTCAGAGAGCAAACTATTGCGGTCTGAGGAGAAAAGGTGCTCTACAACCATCTGCCTCTGTTCCTCCTGAAAATAAACAAGGTCCTATTAAATGTGCAAGGCTATTCCCAGATTTTCTACAACGATAAATGATAGAGAAACCCTTGTAGTACAAGTCTTCTAAGAAGGCAACTTCAAATGACTAAGTTCAAGCTGCTGTGAAGCATAATGAAAAATAACAGCATTAGTTAACTGATGGAAACACAAGACAGCAGAAAATCAGAGCTCAATATTGCCAATATAGACATGGTGACCAGAGCAGACACACTGACTGGACATCTAGTGGTATATGTTGCTGTGGTATCAGAGAGCTCCATACTTATATCTTGCTTCCTCACAATCTCAGGTGAGCCCCATGAAGCCATATTTGCAACGAAGTCTCTTTCTCTGTGTTTAAATTGTCTCTGTGTTTGGTGTCTCTACTCTGGTCAGAAGTATTGCAGGTGATAAGTGAAAGACAGCCTTCCCCTGTAAGTGGTCTGTGAGTTAAGAGAGGCTGAGATGTGAGTAGAGACACCAAAATTAAGAAATGTTTTGTGCAGCTGATAAAGAAACAATGGTTGACCACCAGGAATGATGGCTTGACTACAGTCACACACACACTGTGCACAACAGTAGATAATGAGGTATAATTACATCAATTTCATATATCATTTGGAAGGGATCCAGAGTTCAGTGTCAGATGGCAGGGACAGACTGACAGACTTGTTCTCCTTGTCATCCCCTGCAAGAGACACCTTTTGATAAAATTTATGACCTTGGCTATGCTGAGTGCTTCCTCTGGAGATCAAGTTTATGATTTGTAGTCTGTAGTTCAGTGCATCTATCACCTGCAATCTTAAAGAATTTGTGCACAGTGCATGTAAATGAACTGTACCATTTGTGCATATAACTGCAGCGTTGAATGAGGCTGGACTTATAGCAGACAGGCTACTCCTATGGCTGGTGTTGGGTCTACTGCCACAGCAACAATTGGGACAGCTATTAAGAGGTAAGTCCAGCCATCCCTAGCTCCTCTGATCCAATGGCCAGCTAGAACACCAGGGAATTAATCTCTTACCAGACTTATCCTTCACTAAAGGCAACAGTAACAAAAAACCCCTCCGCTTCACTAGCTTCCAAATGGTAACGATTGTTTACACAGAAGAGTTACTACAAACTGTCTGGTCTGAACCTAAAAAGTAGACATTATCAGCAAAGAAGTCCCAGACAGATTCAGTATTAGTTCAGTATGTATCCTTTTCAAGGGAATTCTGTGAAGCTGTAGATGAAATTCTTGCCCTAATCCTCTTTCATCAGATATTTCATACAATCATAGAATCAACCAGGTTGAAAGAGACCTCCAAGATCATCCAGTCCAACCTAGCACCCAGCCCTATCCAGTCAACTAGACCATGGCACTAAGTGCCTCATCCAGTCTCTTCTTGAACACCTCCAGGGACGGTGCCTCCACCACCTCCCTGGGCAGCCCATTCCAATGGCAAATCACTCTCTCTGGGAAGAGCTTCCCCCTAACATCCAGCCTATACCTACCCCGGCACAACTTGAGACTCTGTCCCCTTGTTCTATTGCTGGTTGCCTGGGAGAAGAGGCCAACCCCTACCTGGCTACAATGTCCCTTCAGGTAGCTGTAGGCAGCAATGAGCTCACCCCTGAGCCTCCTCTTCTCCAGGCTAAACAACCCCAGCTCCCTCAGCCTCTCCTCATAGGGTTTGTGTTCCAGGCCTTTCACCAGCTTTGTCACCCTTCTCTGGACACGTTCCAGCACCTCAACATCTCTCTTGAATTGAGGAGCAGCCAGCCAAAATGCTCAATATGTTTTGTAATACAATACACAAGGGCTGAGAAAAACGGTACCAAAACAGACTATAAAAAGCCCTTGACAATCCGGATCAATGCACATGCTATTTAACAACAGTACCAATGAAACTGGAAAAAACTTTAAAAAAAGAAGATAACAAAGGAAGTTGTTTATGAGCATAATATTTTAAGAGGTTTTCTTACTTGTTGTTTAATGACATACTCCAGTTTTTCTGCTAATGAACTTTCATCACCAGACCCACGACTGGAAAAGTGAGACTTCAAGTCAATTTGCAACACATTTCTCTCCTTCTCAAACACCCTCTGTACTGCTTGCAGAAGTTCTCCTCTCCAGTCAGCTGCAGTGCCTGAAAATTCCTGTCAGAAATAATTTATGGGTTTTTTAATGGCATCTCTCTCAATGCCTTTCCCACCATTACTGTGTAAGAGGTCAGCTAGCTGTTAATTTGAGTTGACCAAAGGTGTTTGAAGAGGGCTGTTCAGATCTCAGAAAGAGTCTCTTGCTCCACAATAGCTATATACTTTCCTGCAGATATCATGAAATGTGTATTTTCAAGTACATTTTTATGGTCATACCTTGTCTCCTCTCTCTGCCACCTTGCTAAGGTAATCTTTCAATGACTGTATAGCATCCAGCAATGCTAAGCCCTCCTTCTGCCATCCCTCCATCATGGTTCTGGTTGGATGAACATTTTTCAGCTCCCTGAAGCCAAGGGGATGTTCTGATAATGCCAGTATTTTGCGGCTTTCCTCATACACCATCATCAGCACAGTCTGAGAAGGACAAAACCACAGTAATGCGTAACGTTAGGACACAGGCATCAGCATGCCAATGGTGTAAGAGTGGGATGGGAGAGCACTAGACAACAAAACCAAGAAAGCAGTCCGAGGCTGTGTTACAAAGACACACAGGTCTGCCCTGCTATTTGGTATGCTTAACAAACTAAGAGTACACACACACACACACATGCATGCAGAGAGTGAGCCAAGAGTTACCAGGGAGTATTTATCTCCTAACAACTGAGGTAAGTACAGTGGTCACTATATTCCTAAATGCTGCATTCACCATGCTCAAGTACAAATTAAATTCTGTCAAGTCTGAAGCCATGTTACCAAACCCCAGTGATACTAGAAAAGTGAATTATATATTGCACAGTATCACAGTATCATCAGGGTTGGAAGAGACCTCACAGATCATCAAGTCCAACCCTTTACCACAGAGCTCAAGGCTAGACCATGGCACCAAGTGCCACGTCCAACCTTGCCTTGAAGTGCCCCAGGGACAGCGACTCCACTACCTCCCCGGGCAGCCCATTCCAGTGTCCAATGACTCTCTCAGTGAAGAACTTTCTCCTCACCTCAAGCCTGAGGCTGTGTCCTCTCGTTTTAGACAACCTTGGCTTAATTTACCAGATTATGTACAAGTAACATACCTTGAAACATCAATCTTAACAATTCACACGGTAAAAATTGTTTCCTTCGACATTGCTAAGCAAAATACTCTCTTCTAAATAAATTCCCTGTTTATAAACTATTACATCATGCACAGATGTTCCCTGGTCACTTTTCAAGGAAGGTCACTAGATATTTAAGTCCTTTTCCACATACAGGTCATTGGAAATATCCCAACCTTGGTGTGGAGGTGCTCCTCACTGCTACTCACTTTAACAACAATACAGAGCACTTTTCTTTAATGTTTGGGGTTTTTTTTCCTTCTACTTTCTGAATGATTTAACTTTTGAACCAGCTTGAGTTGCTTTTCTTTCACTGGAATCAAAAGAGTGATTATTTCAAGAGCAAACACTAAATGATGAAAACCTTTAGTAAACTTTAACAGAAGAAAGATACTAAAGTGTTCAAACTAAACATTCAGTACTGGAACATCCACTCAGATCTTACAGCCAGTGAAGGCTAGACTAATGATCCATAACAGAAACTAAACAAACCCCCTCTGTTTAGGATAAAATTAAATCCTCTCAGAAAGGTTATGAAATAATGCTCTTTGAAAATTATTGACTTTTTAGATACAGAATCATAGAAGGGTTTGGGTTGGAAGGGATCTTTAAAGATCATCTAGCCCAAGCCCCTTGCCATAGGCATGGGGACATTTTTCATCAGATCAGGTTGCTCAAAGGTCTGTCCAACCAGATTTTTAACAACATCAGGGACAGGGCATCCACAGCTTCTCTGGACACCCGTTCTAATGTCTCACCACTCTCATTGTAAGGAATTTCTTACTCTTGTCCAATGTAAGTCTACTCTCTTTCAGTTTAAAACTGTTGCTTCTTCTGTTACTTCAGGTTTTAGTAAAAAGCCCTCTCTGTGTTTTTTTTATATATGCTGAAAGACCATAAAGTCTCTCTGGAGTCTCCTCTAGGCTGAACATCGTCAATACCCTCAGCCTCTCTCCATAGCAGAGGTGTTCCAGCCCTCTCACCATTTTTATGGCCCTCTTCTGGACCTGCTCCAACACATCCATATCTTTCCTGTGCTGGGGACTCCAGAACTGGACACAGCACTGCAGGTGTGATCTCAGAGTAGAGGAGGAAAGTCATCTCCCTTGACCTGCTCTGCCACACTTTTTGATGCAGCTCAGGATGCAACTGGCTTGATAGACTCTGAGTGCACACTGTCAGCTCATATCTGCCCAAGGTTGCTCTCAGCCCCTTCATCCCTCAGTCTGTATCGACACCAAGGTACACACGGGCCCATTCCTCCAGTCTGTGCAGGTGCCTTTCCTCAAGTGAACTGACTGCACCACTTGTGGTATCATCCACAAACTTGCTGAGAGTGCACTCAATCCTGCTGTCCAGGCATGTACTTTTTTAAATTTGCCTTGTTGACTAGTACAAGCAGTCACTGCTCAGTCTTCTCCATGTTCTTCATGTTCCTTGGCCTGGCTCTGAATGATCCCTCCACAACTCTCACTGGGGTTTCTACAGCTCTCCATCATATCAAAACAACAAAAACAGGCAGGGGAACGTGATGTCAGCTAGCTATGCTTATTTATGGAATGCTTTCTGCAAAGCCTCCAAGGCAAAGCTGTAGGTTAGATCAGTTGCTCCTAGTACTACCACATTCTGGAACATTGCCAGTGCTGTCCTAGCAAAACTTGATTTCAATACTAGCAAGTACAAGCAAGACAAGTGTCAGCAAATTTGTCACATGAGGAAGGCAAAGATGACTCAAAAACTATAATCAAGTTTAAATCATTACAGAATAGTTTATCGTGTCAAGGTAGCAGCCAACACCATTTTATACTGGCATTTCGTCCTCACTCTTTCAGTTTTAACTTGCTAGTATACTTAGATTAATCATATATTACCTTCAGCTGGGGTGAAAGGATTTCCTTTTCTCTCATTAATTCCACAATATCTGGAAACATTCCACAGTACTGCAGATAAGCCATGAAACTAGTGTCTAGGTGGTCTGATGTTTGTAGCTCTTTCTTTAGTTTAGCTGCCAAACTTGAGCTGGTATCTGAAGAAAGAGACAGACCCCCAGCCCCACAAGTGTTACAAAGATGAAAGTAACTTGAAACCAGCATCACTGCTTGCAAAACAATCACATTTTTTTCTCTGATAGTATAAATGCAGGGTCAGCTGAAGTTAGTTGGTTAAGATCTCAACTAACTTATGTAAATACACTGTAAGTTGCCCTTAGCACCAGGGAAGCAAGGATAGTGTCAGCTCTCAGGACTCACTGAAACCCCGTGCCTCCTTTTCAGTATATACAGCTGAAAAGGTAAAAAGAGACTTCCACTAGCACAAATGTACAAGTCTTTCCAAACAAAGAACTGCCTGGCAAAGGCATAGTTTTCAAGTAAAAGAAAATGGGAGAAAGGAAACATTTACAGTACTTTTCTACTGAGGTTAACGAAGTGAAAGGAAACCCGTAAGTTAAACTTACTGCTGCCAAATCCATCACTCATCACATCTACAGCAGATGCTCTTGATCTTGCATCATCTTGTAAATCAGAAGGGGTTAAAGTCAGATTGTCAGCTTCTCTCATCTGCTTAGAAATAATTTTTTGCATGAATTTAGTTTCCTGAATTCAGTTGTAGAGTCTCCTGCCTTTATAAGTAGTGCAAATTCTAGCGAATGCCTACTTGAGCACAGTGTCAGACATGGTAAGTACCACAACGAATACAACATTGGTGCCCTTTAGAACCCATTCCACCTCATTTTCTCCCCTTTCAATAGTTTTAAAACACAGATATGTTTCCCGCCTGGTGAATGTGGGGCAGGCTGTGGATGTGGTCTACCTGGAATTGAGCAAAGCCTTTGACACTGTCTGCCACAAGAAGCTCCTAGCCAAGCTGGCAGCTCATGGTTTGGACAGATTCACTCTGTGCTGGATCAAGAACTGGCTGGATGGCAGAGCCCAGAGAGTGGTGGTGAATGGTGCCACATCCAGTTGGCAGCCAGTCACTAGTGGTGTTCCCCAAGGATCAGTGCTGGGCCCAGTCCTGTTCAATATCTTTGTTGATGATCTGGATGAGGGCATTGAGTCCAGCATCAATAAGTTTGCAGATGACACCAAGCTAGGAGCAGGTGTTGATCTGTTGGAACGTAGGAGAGCCCTGCAGAGGGACCTAAACAGGCTGGATGGGTGGGCAGAGGCCAATGGGATGAGATTTAACAAGGCCAAGAGCAGGGTTCTGCACTTTGGCCACAACAACCCCAAGCAGCGCTACAGGCTGGGGACTGAGTGGCTGAAAAGCAGCCAGGAGGAAAGGGACCTGGGGGTACTGATAGATAGTAGCCTGAAGATGAGCTAGCAGTGTGCCCAGGTGGCCAAGAGAGCCAATGGCATCCTGGCCTGCATCAGGAACAGTGTGGCCAGTAGGACAAGGGAGGTTATTCTTCCCCTGTACTCAGCACTGGTCAGACCACACCTTGAGTGCTGTGTCCAGTTCTGGGCCCCTCAATTCAAGAGAGATGTTGAGGTGCTGGAACGTGTCCAGAGAAGGGCAACAAAGCTGGTGAGGGGCCTCCAAAAGTAAGGCACAAAATACACAACCAAAGACTAATTTTCTGAAGTATAGACTTCTATCTTCCTGTAAAATGATACCAATACAAATGAAAAAAAAATTACCATAAAAAAATATTACCCAGTTTTGAAACAGTGACAGGTACTCATAAGTGGAGAACTATTACAGCAAATTCAGTACTATGGTAGCAAAAAAAATTTACAGATTTTGGCTCAACTACTTGCACATGAGGTATTATCACACATATGTTATTCCCATGTAGCATCACTGCTGAAGTGCCAGGATTCAAAGCCCTCTGAGAGCACAAGAGCAAGGGGAGATCTCATTGCTCTCTACAACTACCTGAAGGATAGCTGGAGAAAAGAGTGGGCCAGCCTCTTCTCCTTGGTGTCAAGTGACAGGACCAGAGGAAATGTTTTCAAGATGTGCCAGGGCAGGTTAAGGCTGAATATTAGGAAATATTTATTCACTGAAAGGGTTATCCAACATTGGAATGGTCTGCCCAGGGCAGTGGTGGAGTCATAGACATGCAGAACACACAGCCTGCTGTATGCAGTTTATTGCTCCATTTTAGGCCTTGGAAGACCTTTTTCAATTATTAGAGGCAGTGACAAACAGCATTTTAGTACAGGCCAGAATGTGCTCTACTGTCTAACAGCAAGAGAGGAACTAACAGTTGTACATCCATAATGTTACTGGACCTTCTGGTCTTGGTGTGTAAGCTTCTACTACGTGCAGGTAATGGTCCAACACTGATCTGAAGGGGTCAGAGCTGAGCATGTTGCTTAATTAGGACGAAATCAGACATGAAATATAACTTACCAAAATCTTCTCCATATCTTGGTCATCATCAACAGAGTAGGTGCTTTCAGAGAAAGTTGGAGATTTTCTATCTACTATCACTGCTGCCTCCTCACTGCCATTTTCATACAAGTTAGAGTAGCCCAGGAATACAGAATTATCTCCTTGCCCAGATGACCTGGTGTGCATCATTTCAAGATCTGTGCTTTCAACTTCTGAAAAGGGTGTCAGGTGAAGCACTGGTTGTAGCTCCGTGCTTAAATCTTGCTTTCTCACAATCTCAGGTGAGCCCCATGAAGCCATATTTGCAATGAAATTCTGAAAGTCTTTTGAAGTCTCTTTCTCTGTGTTTAATTTGTCATTTGAAGATTCAGGAATTTGAGGAATTTCCAACATTTGCTGGGAATGCCTTTTCAAATTTTGCCCCTCTTCAGAGCTGTTGATCACATCCAATTCCTGAGGCAAGATATTTTCTTGTGATTTCTTAACCTGAGTTTTTGGATTTCTATTATGAGTCAAGTCAAACACAACTTCATCTTTTTCCTGCAATGAAATAATGCATATTAATGAATTACCTTTAAATACCATTGATTTTACAACTGAAATCCACACACTTTAAAAGGTCTTCTCAAATATAATAGTTTTATCTATTATTCTCAGGTTTTATGTAAAAACAATCAAACACTTTACTATATTTCATATGCCAGCTACTCTCTTGGACAAAACAGACTTGACTTGGAGAAAATTTGTTCATATTCTTTAGAATAGGGTTGAATAGCAAGAAACAAAAGACAAACACTGAAACAGCTTCCCCCCTTTTCTCCCCAGGCTCGATTTTGCTCCTTCATTCCAAACTACTCCATCTCCTTCCCTGCAGCTGATAACTGCTCTAGCATGGTCTCTTTCTCACACCTCCTTCCCCTCCTCAGTCCTCACTGCCTGTGCAGCATTTTGCCCTTTCTTTAATGTGCATTCACAGCAATACTGCACACAACTAACTCACCATAGCCATTTTTATGCCACAATATTTATCTTCTCCCTTTCTTACTGCATGGAAAAGGATAAATCATAAGGCTTTATAAAACATACAAAATGGGATTGTTTTAAAAAGCAAATGATGCTGTTAAAACCCAAATCACATACCAGTTTTTTAGCAGGGGAAGCCAGTACTCTAAATGACTGATCAGGATTTGCTTCAAGTTCTTCCAGTTCCTCCATTCCTTTCTTAAGGACTTCGTGTTTAATTTCTCTCTGGTTGAAGAGCTTGAGAAGGCTGTTCTCTCCATAATCACATTGCTCCTTTGGCTTGTATGGCTCTAACTGTGATGTAAGCTCACCTCTTTCCAATTGTAAGGCTTCAAGCTCTTTCACATATGCCTCAATCTGCTCTTTTAGTTTTGAAGCGGTATCTTGCAGTTCATTGATTTCTCTCTGAAAAGCTGTTTTTTTCTGTTTCAGTGCTTGCACTTGGGAATCAAGTCTAGCAACTTCCAACTGAAGACGAGAAGCATCTTGAGCCTGACTTGCATCTCTCTCTTCCAACTTGGTTTGCAGCTCTGCTGTCTTTTCTGTTAAGTACTGCAACTTGGCAGCATCAGCTTCTCTTTTATCTGCCATTGTCTTAATTTGCATATCTTTCTCTAGAATATGCGCTTCTCCTTCTCTCACAATACCTTCAAGTTCTTGAATTCGAGAAGTCAGCCTTGCTTCAATCTCTCTCTGAGAAAAACGTGTTTGTAAAAGGCTGTACTCTTCCTGAAGTGCATTGTGCTGGATTCTCAAAGAGGTTAGCTCCGCAAGAGGCTGCTCCGATGACTCTCGCAATTTCTGGCATTTTTTCTCCAAAATTTCCACTTCCATTTGGAACTGTGATTCCTTCTCTTCCAGTTGTTGCTGCAGAGCTTCCCTTGCAGTTGAGACAAGCTCTAATTCCTCCTGAAGTTCACTCACTTTGGAAAGCAGCAATACATTTCTTCTGTTGAGATCACTATCACCCTGACACTCTGCAAGTTCCTCCCTCAACTCATTCTGAAGGCTTTCCACTGGCTTTCCCAGTGCGAGTTGGTAGAGATCTTCCTGGTTGTCACTGATTTCATGACATACTGGTCCAAATTGTGCCAGCTCTTTTTGAAGCTTCTCAATTACTCCATGGAGTTGCTCTCCCTCTTCGTCTTTGTCCTTACGCAGCCTTTCCTGGTCACTCCGAAGATGCTCAACAAGTGATCTGAGTTCTTCAATTTCGGATTTTTGGTCTTCCACAACCTAAGCAGAAGGACATGGTCTCAGTATTACTCTATGTATACAGAATTACTACTGCACATAAGAGTCTAAATTACACTCTGTTTCCAAATAATGCAGGCATTAATTCACAATTTCAACAATGAGAAGAACTGCACGCTTCATCTGGTAGCTAATCATATTACTTGCTACTTTCCTAAGAGAATAATCAAAGAGATTTCATTTATAGTAGGATTCTGTACACCTTGCTTCCCTTAAAATCATGCAATGAACATATAGCAAGGACTCCTACTTTATTCTCCAGAGTAGTCTCTAGCTCATGCTGGAGTCTCTTCATCTGTTCATTCAAGTGGTCAATTTCTTGATTCTTTTCTTTAAGTAGAGCTTGTGGGAGTGACAAAGCTGAGGAATCACTAATACTCATGTCCTGATTTTGCTTTGCAGAAAGTTTTGTTAGATCCTCCTGATCAAAAGAAAAAAACAAACCAAAGTAGTCTCATTAGAAAGGACTTCTCTCCCAACCTAATGGCAGAACAGAACCAGTAGGTCTGTAATGTTAAAGAACTCAAGAACACAACTACAGCTACTTGATTTAGATTCGTACCACTGGGTTAGATTGCCACAACATTTCCCAGCTTTCAAGGTAAGAGCTTAATAACTCCAGTTGCCAGGCTGACAACCAACACAACCAACCATTTTTTTAATCTGCAACATTTGCCATGGCCATAGAGGAATGCACATGAAATTGTATAGTGCTTACTAAATGACAGCACTGGAGTTCATAATCTGCTGGGTCTAGAAAAAAACTAGGCTTTTTATTTAAAGTAAATTACTTCGAAAATCACACCATAGGCATGAATCTAGAGTATGGGAGGTTTTGGTCTAGAACAACCAGCATTAGCTTTGTAACAGTAATGCATTCTTCCCTTGATAGGAGAAATGAACTATCTGCTTATAACATCACAAGATGAACACCACAACACTGGAGAAGAGGAGGCTCAGGGGTGATCTTATTACTGTCTACAACTACCTGAAGGGGCATTGTAGCCAGGTGGGGGGTGGCCTCTTCTCCCAGGCAACCAGCAATAGAACAAGGGGACACAGTCTCAAGTTGTGCCAGGGTAGGTCTAGGCTGGATATTAGGAAGAAGTTCTTCACAGAGAGAGTGATTTCCCACTGGAATGGGCTGCCCAGGGAGGTGGTGGAGGCACTGTCCCTGGGGGTCTTCAAGAAAAGACTGGATGAGGCACTTAGTGCCATGGTCTAGTTGATTGGTTAGGGCTGGGTGACAGGTTGGACTAGATGATCTTGGAGGTCTCTTCCAACCTGGTTGATTCTATGATTCTATGAAGGAAGGAGGTCTCTGAAGTGATGTTTACTAAAGCTAAGGAAACCTACCTTCAAGTGTGCATTCTCTAACTGAAGCTGGCTGATGCTGGAAGTGCTAAAACTTTTTTGCATCTCTAACTGCAAGTTCAGCTGCAATATCTCCTTGTCTTTACTGATCAAATCATCTTTGTATTGTTCTAGTTGGTCTAACAAGCTTGCAATCTGAAAAACAAAAGAAAATGCACAGTTAAGAAGTCTTACTTAAGCAGTAAAAATGAAACTTCATTCAATCACCTTGTTTACTGACAGCATGTAACTTTGGAAAATTCTACGATTTAAACTCATTCTAATCCACATGAGTGGAAGTAAGAAGTTCCTCAGCTGCCAAACGAAGTACTGCATTTGTTTTCCATTACAACAAACAAATCCCTAAACTGCTCATAAAAACCATGTTAATCAAAGTTCTGAACAATGAAGACTTGACCACTGGTGTAATCTAACGCAACAATAGGAGGCTTCTTAGCATTTAATGTCTAACGTAATCACAAGCAGTTAACAATCACCACTCTCCTCCTCCTAGAAACTAGCACCACAGTGCAAATCTCAGTAACTCAGTGTGCTAGTTTGAAGCAGGCTAGAATGTTTTGGTGAGAAGAACTAGATTACAGGCTGTAAAAAGAAAACAATAGTGATGTCTACTTCGCTCACAGCCTTGCTGAGAAGTATAGGAAATAAAAAACATTAGATAACCACTCTCACTCAGCTTCACCCTCACTGGGGCTGCTGGCTGAGCTGCATCTCTCTAACCTCACCCTCCATTTTGGGCTAACTCACTTTGCTTCCTAAACCTCTGGCTGAACCTCTATTTTTCCTTGGGACTGGGGTAAGGTTGAGAGGGGTAGGGGGAAGGTGCAGGGGCAGTTGGGAGCCCCTCCTGGGAACTCAGGTTTCTGGGAGGGCTGTTGTGTTTCTGTATTACTTTTTAACCTTGTATATTTCTGTATATAACTGTATATACTGTAAATACCTGCTTGTATATGGTGCTAGCTGTAAATAGCTTCATTCATATTCCCAGAGCCTGACTGAGTCTAGCTGGATATTTCTCAAAGTGTGGGGGGGCGGGTAAGACCCAAGCCATCACAGGAACACCCAAACCGTCACACTCAGCAATAAAGACAGTTCCTAAGATTGAAATTGACTCCCTCAAGCTGTTAAAAAAAAATCAATAGCGACACATTTCTCTGCTTGTAGCTGTTTGAAAGTGTGAGAGCACAGAGCTGCTTGTAAACACCAGGATCTTGCCATCCATGACTTTTACCTTAACGGGTAGCAAGATATAGGGGCTTTGAGAAAGCTTATTAGTGGTTCCCGAAGTCAGACTTAAGTGACATCAAACCTGTTTGTGTAAAAAATCAGTTTTTCTTATCTTACTGCTCTTGAAACAAAGGTGTACAAATTGGAGGATCATTCTGATTTTTCTTTGCACACCCTAAATCAGACTGCATCTTTTATATTACTGATACCATAATAATTATGTAATATTATGCATATATATTATACACATATGCATAAATCCAGTGAAAGTTCTAAATAACATGACCAATTACACTACATTTCAACTTAGCTTGGCACAAGAACTCATGGATAACATTCTCTGGCTCACACAATAGAGAAGGTCAGATAACACCATTACAGATATTTGTCTTTTCTGGATATAAAGGAATTGTCACTCACTCCTAAAGCCAACAAAAATACATCTACCTTTGGCTTTGCAAGGAAAGGAAAATCTGTTTACAACAGATGATAATAGAAGTTGATGTGAATCATCACAAGACAATTTTCAGTGAGAGTGGAGACAGACTAAGAGGGGGATGATAGAACAAAGCAAGGAAAAGCAGAGAGAGTACTGGGTAAGAAGGCACATTTATTACTTTAGTCATCGAGGGGTTGAGTGGCTTCAACTCCCAGTTTCAAGTCTGCTCAAAATGTTTATGCAATTAGGTCACTAACCTGGTAGTCTACAGAACCTTATCAAAACTCTTACCTGTCTCTCTTTAGTCTGAAGTGCTTCCTGCTCTGCCTGTAACTGCTCCTTCAGCACTGGGGCAGAATCAGCGTCCTCTGGTACCTTGTGCCGTGCTTCATCCAATTTAGACTGCAGGGCAGAGATCTGAATTAAGTTATGGTATTGTTGTTGCTGCAGTGCCTCTTTATCCTGAAAAAGTTTTTTTTTCATATGTTAGAACCAATTGTTGCCAATATACATACCCACCTAACCAGAACATTACTGCCAAAACACTTCACCCCTGACAAAAAGAAATACACAAACCCCACGGCCTATAAATAAGAATTCAAAACTGCTGAATGTCTTTAGCTTACACAGTTTTTTACCCTTCACTTTTTCTAACCCAAGTTTAACAGCTTCTGAAACTTTAACATTCGGTTATACATTATCCTTTCACATTTACAGAGTGGTTTATGTGTTTAGAAACCTAAACAGCTTCTTCCTGTAGTGATTTTTAAAGTGAAAAATAAGGGAAGTAAATATTTACAGAATTAGCAATTAAACTGGAAAAAAACAATCCAGTTTAGGCCACACCAGTCTCAAAGCCTCAAACTTGACAGATCCACCACTAGTACTTAACCAAGGAAAACTGCTAGAAGGAAAATGAATCACTTAAGAAGGTGGAATAAGGTTACTCAGATACTTGGTAAAAGACAAATAATTTTGCTAACTGAGATGTGATTTTTAACACTAAACTGTGATTGAATCTGCAGCAGTAACAAAGCACTGAAACGTTCAGAGTATGGCAAATAGATCTGGGTCCAAAGACAAATTGGAAGAAGAGCTGCTGATTAAGGTGATTTGAAGAGCCCTGACAGTAATGTGGGAGGGATTGTTAATCTGCTCAAAGGTAGGAAGGCTCTACTGAGGGAGCTAGACAGGTTGGAACAATGGGCCAAGGCAAACTGTATGAGATTCAACAAGGCCAAATGCTGAGTCCTGCACTCTGGTCACAACTATCCCATGCAATGCTGCAGGCTTGTGGCAGAGTGGCTGGAATGCTGCCAGGCAGAGAAAGAACTGGGAGTTTTGATTGACAGCTGACTGAACATGAGCCAGCAGTGTGTTCAGGTGACCAAGAAGGCCAACAGTATCCCAGACTGTATCAGGAACAGTGGTACAAGCAGCACTAGAGAAGTGATTGTTGCCTTGTACTTGGTACTGGTGAGGCCACCCCTTGAGTACCGTGTTCAGTCTTGGGCCACTCACTACAAGATACTGAAGTGCTGGAAGGTGTCCAGAGAAAGGCACAACAGCTGGTGAAAGGTCTTGACTGAGGGATCTGTGACTGTTAGTCTGGAGGAGAGGAGGCTGAGGGGAGAGCTTCTCACTCTCTAGAGCAACCTGAAAGGAGGTTGTAGTGAAGTGGGTGCTGGTCTTGTCTTACTAGTGAAAAGTGATAGGATGAGAGGAAGAGGCCTCAAATTGTACATGAGGAGCTTTAGGTTGGATATTGGAAGCAACTTCTTCACTAAAAGGGTTCTCAAACAGTGGAATAGGCTTCCCCAGAGAGGTGGCCAAATCCCCATCCCTGGAGATGTTTGAAAGACACAGAGATGTGGTGGTGAGGGACATGTTTCAGACTTACTAGAGTTAGATAATGGTTGGAGTCAATGATCTTAAAAGCCTTTTCCAACTGAAATAATTCCATGATTCTATGACTAACATTCAGTAACACTAACTTTTCAGGAATTTCCATAGAAGCAGAAGAGCAGCTCTGATCCACACACACAAACAAAAGACCTGTCAAAAAGCAGCCTCCAAGTATAGCTATAATTCCTACAACCAGAGTTTAAGAACATGGCTGCGATGTCTGCCATTAATGCAACAGTTACTGATATCCACCACAAAGACACTGCATAATGCCACTCTCATTGAAATAAGTATTTTACAATTACTTGTTTTAATTCAGTTTTTGTTTTCTTCATTTTCTCCAGTTGCTGTTCCAGGTGCTGTACAGTCTTTGAGACTTGAGTACTGCTGCGCTCCAGTTCTTGTATCTGTGCCACCAGTTTTTCTATCTCTTTATCACGAGCTCTAATTTCTTGCTGTTTTTGCTCCTTCTCTAGTAACATCTTATTGTAATCATCAGTCTTCTCTTTTATTTCTGCTTGCAAATATTCTACCTATACAGAAATCACATTACACAGATCTTCAGGAAATAGAACAATCTTCCGATTGGAAGCAAGAATAATCTCACGGCAAAGGAGGAAGAATTTTGCTGCGGACTAAACTAGTGCTAAAATCCCAGAAGAATGTAAAACTAGATGAGGACAGAAAGGATGAAAAAGTAACTTTCTGAAACCTTGTTTTCCAAATGCAGCAGATCTCAAATACACATTTGATTACTGTCTCTTAACATGTGTATTTCTTAACGTACTGAATGAAGATAGGCTCTCAAGGCGTGGAGGTTTGTTGGGGTTTTGTTTAAGATTTAAAAAATCCTCCATGAGCTATTACTAAAAGCATTAGATTCTGTTTCAGATTAGCATTTAAGATAGCATTAGATTCTGTTCAAGACTTTAAAAAAATCCTCCATGAGCTATTACTAATAGCATTAGATTCTGGAACCTCAGAACCCTTTTCCATTACTCATGAACTCCACTTTAAAGGAACATACCAAGAACTGAAAGATAAATATGCAACACAACATACTCAAATGCCTGCAAATCAGAGAGATTCACAGTAGTCAACATGAAACTGGCACTCTTTTTCCAAAAAGAAAACCCTTTTAAATATGAATAAATTTAGTATGTGAGATCCAATCATGCACAGAGCTGCAGGAAAACAGTTACTGATTCATCCCATAGAAGCTCCCATAGGAGCATCCCATAGGTGGGTTACAGAAGCAGGAGAGAACCAAGTATGACAGACAAGCTACACTGGAAGTGATAAAGTTATTAAGCAGAATGAAAGAAAGCAATAGGAAACATTCTAGAGAATAAATATTTTCAATCAAAGAAGATCAGATTTTACAAGATAAATGTCTGAATTTATGCAAATTCCACTTCAGTATTATACAGTAAAAATTCTTTGTATTAATATAGAGCTTTACATCTTCAAACACTGTAGAGGTATTACTAAAGCAGAAAAACGCCCTCTAGCAAAGTACAGAAGAACAGACTTAGGCTAGTCAAATTGTTAAGCATGAAGAGTACCACAGACCAGTTATGAACACCAAATGTGATTAACAATAAATTTTCATCTGCTTACAGGCACATGTACTTTTTCCTTAATCAGGCAGATCTCTTATTGTCTTTCCATGTTGTCAGGCAATTAATCAACTGTTATGCATAACACAGGCTTTATAGTAAAGCTTTTCAGTACAGAAAAGTCTTTAAGAAGTTTAACATAGCATTTTGGCACCAGAATTCCAGAGATTTTGACATTTTACACATGAAAACAGTGGGTGTAACCCCACGTTGCTAGAAAGCCAGTGATGCAATCCTGTAGCTAACACTTTCACAACTTTCACCCTCACGGAATACTCTCAGATGGTAGCTCCCAGTACCAGCCAGCACTTTTTTCATAATATAACCACACTCAGATCTGCTTTGAGCCTAGAAAACAGCAGAGAAGAATTATGAACTTGATATAACTTCTGCATGCAGGAATTAGAAGTTCACTTAAACCAATTTGTTTTGGAGTGAGCTCAGTAATTATTGACCTTGTAGAAGAATCAAACCACTGCATGAGAACTGCCTACATCCTGACATTTTATTTTGGCAGATTGTGTGCATACCTCGCCTTACTCACAAATGTCACTTACTTAGTTATCTTCCTTGTGTGCCTTTCTCCAGTTCAGTTTTATCCCTTTGTGAGACAGTCTGCAAAGTTACTGCAGCTAGTCTCAGCTTTTTCAGATATTCCTCTTTATTAAGCTACAAACATACTAATAACTGTCGCAATTGACCTGGGTTTGGCTGGGATAGGGTTAATTTTCTCACAAAAAGATGCTGGGAGCCAGCTGAACCAGCCAGTGGGATATCCCATACCATCCTGACACTGTGTCCAAGGAGAGGCTGGCCTGAGCAGGTACAGTCAGTGGATTGTGTTTTGTATCACTCACTTTCTATACGACTTCATTAGTATTATTATTATTTCTGTTGATTCCACCTTCACTGTATTGTTCTGTTAAACTCTCCTTATCTCAACCTATGGAGCTCTGCATTTCACTCATGCTTTTTTTTCCCATTCCACCAGGGTGTGGGATGGAGGTCGCCATGTGAAGAGCTCTGCGGGGTTTAGCTGCTGGCTGGACATTCACTATGATATCCACACCCTGGACAGAGAGCAAGCTGTGGTCCTAACAGTGTGACATATCTTGGATAACCTGACACGTATCCTTCAGCCTAAAACTGTCACAGAGGTATACCTTCTGGTTACAAACAGATCTTCAACAACACATGTGGTCCTCAGAACAAAAATCTTTCCCATTCTTTTTCTGACCCTTGCCACAGAGTTAATAAGATCATGCAGGCTGCACGTGTGATGCACTCAGAGAATCTTAATGCCAGATAAAGACAAAACTGACACATAATGTAATCACTTTCCTTCTTAAGAAGGCTAGTGAAGTCCTATGAGAAGTTACAGATGACCATCAAGTGCCTTCCAGTATGGAAACTGTACTCTATCAAAGATTCATTTGCTCCTACAAGATTTGCTTCTGCAATACCAAAGTACACAATTTCACAGACTGTACGTAAGTGTAGAGAAGAAAATGAAATTAGGTAGTATATGCATTAAAGCATTGTTAAGAGCAAGGCCACAAACAAAACCTGAAGGCACAGGGAAACACTGTAACTTCACCATCTTTGCTTCATACTCCAAACTTCAACTTCTCCTTTCATGCAAAAAACCTCTTTTAAAGTTGTTGACTGTAATATATCTGAGTGCAATAAACCAAGAGAATTAAGAACTTAGGTACAGGAAATTAAACTGAAAGCAGTTCTTTACACCCTGCAAAAATTCTGCCACCCTAAAATATCTATCCTTATCTTCAAGTCAAGCTGAGGCATCCCTGACATCAAGAGCAGAGGAAAAAGAAATCTACAGCCAGTTTAAGCAATAGAAAGATTTGAAAGGGAAAGGAAAGAAAAGTTAGAGATGTTCATGCTGTTTTCCATACCTGCAGAATCAATTCATAGTTCTGTATAATGTGTGTGTGGGGGGAAACAAACAACAAAACAAAACAAAAAGCAAAGGTTAATCTTTGAAACCAAGCATTAAACAAATGAATATGTCCAAAAAAGGACTAACTTCGAAACTTAAATTGTACAAGGCATGTAGACAAAGAACATTATTACAATTATTTGAGCTAGAAAATCTAACCACATTTAGAATCCAGAAGTCAACCCTCAGGTGTGCTCTGTAGAGCAGAGTGTCTGTATTGTTCTCCTCGATTAATTTAAACCAGGTTCATAAGCTGTAAAACTTCACTCCAATACACATACAACATTTCTTTCCAACTCCCTAAGAAAGTGTCAGTACACTCTCACTGCCTAAATGCAGTCTGGCCAGCTAGGGATAAACCTATTTCCTGGGCGACAGTGGAGGCAAAAAGCCCAACTCTTTCAAAAGCCAGTCCCCCAAAACAGTGAAGACTTTGGCATTTAGTTGCAGTACACAAACTCCTTTTGCTACTAAGTCTGATTTTACTCACCGTATGCTCTTTGGGCTCCCCTGAAATCTGTGACTTTGATGAAAGTTTTAACTGTTCTTCCAGTTTCTGAATTTCCTGCTGAAAATCATCACGCTCGTGCTCCCTTTCTATAGCTTGCTCCTGTAAACCCAGCCAGAGACAATGAAAAGATTTTTAAAGAAATCTTGCACTTCATTCAAATAGAATCATAGAATCAACCAGGTTAGAAGAGACCTCCAAGATCATCCAGCCCAACCTAGCGTCCAGCCCTATCCAGTCAACTAGCCCATGGCACTAAGTGCCTCATCCAGTCTTTTCTTGAACACCTCCAGGGACAGAGACTCCTCCACCTCCCTGGGCAGCCCATTCCAATGGGAAATCACTCCCTCTGGGAAGAACTTCCTCCTAACACCCAGCCTATACTTTCCCTGGCATAACTTCAGACTGTGTCCCCTTGTTCTATTGGTACCGAGCACAAGAAAAAAATTAGGGTTCATTTCTGCAGTGAAGAAACCATACACACTTAAAAATAATTAACAACTTGAAAGCATAGCTAAAATTACATGGAAGAAAAAAAAAAAAACCAACTTTTTTTACTCCAGTGCACATACAAACTACAATTGAAGCAATTACTAAAAACTTTAAAATCATCCTGCAACACAACAGAGAGTCAACTAAAAAACTACTTTGCTTTGTTTGTTTTTTTTTCCCCTAAGACCAGGATATCAATGTCTTAATATCAAACAAAAAGCAAAGTATCCCATTTTAGGAACCATCCTCCAAGTCTCAATCACAAATTAGGAAGAGTATCTATCATCTGGTGAGAGGCCTTGAGCACAAGCCCTACGAGGAGAGGCTGAGGGAGCTGGGGTTGTTTAGCCTGGAGAAGAGGAGGCTCAGGGGTGACCTTATTGCTGTCTACAACTACCTGAAGGGTGGTTGTGGCCAGGGGGAGGTTGCTCTCTTCTCTCAGGTGGCCAGCGCCAGAACAAGAGGACACAGCCTCAGGCTGCGCCAGGGGAAATTTCGGCTCGAGGTGAGGAGAAAGTTCTTCACTGAGAGAGTCATTGGGCACTGGAATGGGCTGCCCGGGGGGGTGGTGGAGTCGTCGTCCCTGGGGCAGTTCAAGGCAAGGTTGGATGTGGCACTTGGTGCCATGGTCTAGCCTTGGGCACTGTGGTAAAGGGTTGGACTTGATGATCTGTGAGGTCTCTTCCAACCTTGGTGATACTGTGATCTCCAAAAGCATGGAAATGTGGTAGTGAGCTTGCTTACATCCATGAACTGCCGCTGGTTTTTAAGCTGTTTTTCAAGAACTTGAATTTGCTGTTTTAATTCGGCAACCTCCAGTAACTGTGTAGCCAGGTCCTGATTACTGTGCAGCTGTTCTTCCAGTTCCACCTCCAAAATTTTCATTTGAGAACATAGGTTGGAATGGTCTTTTTCTGCCTGACATTGAAGCTCTAACTTCTCCTTTGCTAAAGATTCTATTTCCTTGAGTAGACCTGAATAAAAACACAAAATGAGAATCAGTTGTCAGTGCAGGGCAGAAACATCAAATCAAGTTTAAGATGAGATTAAATTCAGGTACTTTGGACAGCATCAAATTCAAAAGTCCTGAGATGGTCTGTAAGAGAAATCTGACATGTGACTGCCCATTGTGTCTCTTAAAGTCATCTCTGGTACAAACTACTGTACGATGTAGAAAAGGAGGACACAGACATCTGTTCTCATTTCCAAAGCAAATCTTGGTTGGAGATGTGCTGGGCACATAGAAAGATTTGATCATCACCACTGAAAACTTCACAGTTCCAGAGAAACCCTTCTCACCTGACCAGGAGTCCTTCAGATTCCCTCCCCAGAACCTTGCCCTCTCAATCCTCATTCTACATTCTTCTTGCTTGAGGCACTTTCCATATCATAACAGGTCCTCAATCATCCCAATTCACTTCATTCCACATGTGCTCTGTCCCTAAATTTAAGCCTTACATTCCACTGACAGCCACTTAAGTCTCTCATTCCCATCCTAATTGCCCCATCTCAACTGTTCTATCCTAAATCTTTGCCACCCCTTCCATCCTGATTGATTGTCCTACTTCAAATCTCTTCCAAAACAAGCCATCCAAGACAGAATTCTCAATTCCTCCAAACTGTTATGTCAAGATCCATCTTAGATATTCCAATATCCAGTCTCAGATCAGCCTATCAATTACTCTTCTGCTTTTTCCTATGCTGAAGGCAGTTTTTGACCTCTACATTGAGTTAGCACCCAGTCCATCTTTCAGTAGCCACCACTGACAAGCCTTCCCCAAAGGCTGGCTGCTACAGGAAAGTAAAGTTAATCTTTTTCTCTGAACCACAGTGTGGATTAAAAGACAGAGAACCTCATCATGCTTACAAAAATCAGTCCAGTTCTGACACAACAAAGGGAAGAAACAACTAGGGAAAAGATGGAACATTTTCCTATACAGACTGCATACTGCAAGAATAAAAATGTACATAACTCAACATTATTGGCATTATCAAGAGCTAATTTACACCTGCAAACTGTCAGATGGACTGAATACACTGTTTAGGAGAGCCAAATTGAGGCGCTACTGGAAATGCACTTGGAGCAAAAGTATTTTAATATGAATATAGCTAAATAACCTTTACAAGGAAATGTGGTATTTAAAGCAAAGTCCTGCAAGAGCTCATTATCTTACTTTTCAAATGTTCAATTATTCATCCTAAATGCTTTCAGCCATAGAGAAAAAGGAAGTTTATTATTCCAACAATGACTTCAACTGGTCATCCAACTCAATTCCCAGAATGGTACCATTCACTTTCCCAAGCATGATCAATTAGATCCACATGATTTCTGACCCAATATCATTTTAAGCTGCTGCTACAAATCTTCAGAAGCAAAAGTGATACTACAGCCTCCTGACAAGATCTTTTCAAGTGCTTCAGTATCCACAGGTATTTATATTTCTAGAGACTTTCAAACAAGCCAAGAAACGCAAGCATTTGTACATCCATGCTTAAGAAGATACGTGTCACCAGCTTAGTACAATGCAAGAGCATCTATATTTAGACATCAGGCAAACTGTCACTGCAGTAAGGACAATGGAACAGAGCATGCACGGACTGTGAAGTCTCTGCCTCTGGAAATAAAAGAAGCTGGACAAAGAGAAGCAAGTAAAGTATATTCTATTTTAGGACAAAACTATGGACTAACCCAGCTCTCAAGGTCCACAGCAGTCCTGTGATTCTGATTTAGTCACCACTGTCTCTTACTGCAGCAATTATATTTTTTTTCTGCACCAAGATAACATTAAAATACGCAAGATAAAACTAAAAGGTTAATTGAGCAGGTGGAACCATACCACATTCTTTAACCATTTGTTAAACTTGCTAAGCAAACAGACACAAAACTGCTTATCAGTCGCTTGAATTCTTTAAGATGCACAGCATAGATACATTGTGCCAATGCAAACACAACAGCTGAAGGGAAAAATAACTAAGTTGGTTTTCCGTCACTTTAGACAATGACAAGTCCTGCCTTCCTTTGCAGAGGGTACACTGGCACTGGGCTTTGCCAGCCAGCTAAAGTTTGCTATTAGTTGATAAATACAAATCACAGGACTAATAATGGACTCTGAGAAACTGCTGGAGATAGACACAGACTACCTATCTCAAAAACCCCTAGCCCTGGCAAGTACTTTCTGCCTTTGAATGCTAATCCAAAACTATGTTCCAACTACATTTCACTCCGTGCACTTAATTTTGCAAGTTCACAACTAAAAAGGGCAATATCTCAGATGTCTATATAATAACAACTGTGCAATTTTTGTGCCAGGCTCCCTACTTTTTATAGCACAGTGTTAAATCATCACATAAACTAAGCTCCAAGTTTCCTAACTAAATGTTCATGGAGTTGTGGATGTAACACAGGCTCTGTCAGAATGCATGCAGGTAAATGAAGGACTCCCAAAAACAATTTCTCTCACAATCTGCTCACTTGGAGCCATCATAAGATCCAGCACAGAAAGTTATTGAAATCTGAAAGACACAGCCCAGAAAAAAGCCAACAGTGTGAATTCCACTAGTAGACTGAATCCCAGCCATAGCTGCACAGCAAAGAATCTCTTTCACTATGCAGTGTATTTAGGAAATGGGAATGAAATGGCATGCTTTTGTAATTGCTTATGCACAGGGCAGGACAGCCACAGGAAGGGTACATCTGTAGACTGACCCCTTGAGAAAAGAACTGTCACTTTTATGAAAGTCAGACAGAATTTTTGCCTTCTATATCCTAATAAACATGATCATGAACACATTGATGGCTTCTTTTTAGCTTGGATATGAACACTATTGCTTTCTGAAGAACAAAGTATTGCTAAACCTGAAATAAACAGTCACAGTCACTTCAGACAGAAATGCAAGTGGAAAAAAAAACAATTAGCCTAACAGACTATGTAAAATTGAAAATGTTTCATAGACAGCAAGTAACAAATTTTGGCAATCTCAGCAATGCAGTGTGCTTGAACAAGATTTTTTTTTTGAAGTACATGTTCCCTAAGCATAGAAATAAATTTCAAGTAACATAAATTGCTATCAAAACACAGATTTGTTTCTCTGTGAGGACTAATCTGCTACTTTATTAATGCTAACTCACATCATGCAATTCCAGCACTCTCCTTCCCGCTTCCAAGCTCATCAATTAGCAAATGCCAAGCTCCATTCTAAGTGCATTTGATTAGCAAAGCTGTTTTACTATGATTAGTACTTCGTACCCAAAAAATGGAGGAGGCATCAGCTTTTGAAGGAGTATGTCATGTCAATGAAATCCAAACAACATGATTATTACTTATTATATTTTCCACATAATACAAACAATTCCAAAACAGAGGAAGAGTACTACAGATGGCTGGGGATGTTTCCCTTTCATTGAGTGGGCAGCAGCAAATTTCAGGACAGTGAAGTGGTTACCAAAAGTATGTTCAATAAAATTTGTGTTTGAGGGAGATCTGAAGGGACACAAGGAATGTGTCCACAGGGCAAGACAGCTCTGTGCAGCTTTTTAATTCTATCTGGAATTCATCTAGATTTTTTTTTTTTTAATTCACCTGAGAGACTTTATCTATCCATGTGGTAAAAGAAATGTCTAGAAGCAAGAGACACTGAATATATGCAAGACTGGATGAGGCACTTAGTGCCATGGTCTAGTTGACTGGATAGGGCTGGGGGATAGGTTGGACTGGATGATCTTGGAGGTCTCTTCCAACCTGGTTGATTCTATGATTCTAAGACAACCTATCTGCAAATATGTGTGCTTCTAAAACTAATCTAAAAAACAATCTGGCATCTAGAAATTTTGCTTCAGCATTAGAATTCTGAAGACAGTGTAGACCTCTACAGACGTTGGTTTGTTCTGTTTCACCTTTCCTAATTAGCCTTCCCTACCATTCTGCTTTCCTCCCTTTTTTAACTATCCACTCAATTACATTCTCTAGTCTCCCTTAAGACTTCCTTTAGTTCTTGCTGTATTTATCTTAGCTTTCCATTTCACACCACCTCAAATATTTTTTCTTCATTTAAATAGATTTTATCAACAGCCCACTGTGCACCATTAGAATCTCACAGCAAGCTGAACAACTCACTCCATCCCTTCCAAAGAAAAATTAACTCAGCAAACAAAAACAGTGGCACAATGCACTTTAAAGCCAAACAGCACAAAACATTGTTTTCCTTTAAATATTGATCAGTGAATCGAATATTTTTTCACTTTACTTGTTTTGTTGTTTTTTTTTCATGAATCACAGAAGTTACACTTTTTTTTTTGCTAAGACATCCATAATTCTGGTAATTTGTTTGGTCTGTTTATAGAGTACTATTCCTCTTTGTTAAAAAGAAAATCAAAACTATCAATCCGTTCACTCAGTATTACAATAATAGACCAGGGAAAAAAAAACCACACTCAATTACAAACCTGAACCTTCTTTTTGTGCTGCATTAGCAACAGGTGATCCTAGAAATAAACAAACAAAAAAAGACAGACAAGAATAGAATATTGTGATCCATTCCTTCTACATCAAAGAAAATGAGGTGGGGGAGAGGCAAGGGGCAGGCAAGAGCTGCAGAAGAATGATACAGTAAGGCTGAAAGTCAGGCAGGACTCCACAGCAGACATTTCCAAGAATTAGCAAGATAACTGCAACATCTAGACTGTGTTCAAACACACCCTTCCTATAGAATTTGGCTTTATAACCTGAAAGCCAGATTCTTTACATTCCTCTAGTATTGACACTGGAGAAATTTCATAGAAAACTGATCCTTGCAGTCTGTATTTCTGACCTGAGCTCACACTATGTGCAACTACCTGTTACATGGTCTGCTCAGTCAACAGAGATCTATGCAACACAGCTGAAGATGGCACTGAGGTGACATAGCCTAGGGTAGCATAATGATGGCATTAGCAGAAATGCAGTGATCTCCAGTAATAATTTTTTTACTGGAAGATGTTACAGAGAAGTTCACTTACAGAAGTACTAGAATGACATTAAGACTGCAAATTCAAGAAGAGGAAACTTACAGCAGTATAATGATTCACAGACTTATGAGTAAGAACCAGTATGACCTAATCTTGAGTTCCTGTATATTGCAAGTCATGTAACATCCCTAAAATTTCCTCTGAATAAAAAAAAATCTTACATAAACCAGCTATATTACACTGGGATTCTTCAAGGTCTTCATTAAAATACTGTCCCACTCACAAAATGTGTGCTCCTTCATGTGCAGTGTGAATTATCACAGCACCAGCTTCCACTTATACAGTGGTATGAGACTCCATCCAGAATGTTGAGGCTCCCTTTTGCCCTACTCCACTTCCTTACACAAGATCCCTGTAGTTAGCTGACATCATGTCAGATGCTCTGTGGAGTTGAGGGAGTGATGGAGTAGAAGAAGAAATTAGATAGATTGCTTATTTGCACTTGCTCATCTGAGTTTCATTTGAGATTCCAGGGGCTGGCTGTGGCTTGCAGCAAGTCACCCTTTATATAGAAGTTTAAGATACCTGCGCTCAACCTTATTCTTCCCAACAGCACTACCTCATTCCACTTTTTCAACCTATATCTTTCCTTTAAAAATCTAAGTAGACTTTGAGCTTGACCATTAAAATCTTACCAGTCATCCTTACTGATCATGTATGTGTGTTTTGACATGACAAGGTTGTGAAGCTTATGTATAAAACTAAGTACACATCAACACTACAATCTTCCAGGAGTATTTTGTTTCTTCTGCTGTTACTAAGGTATCTCTTTATTCTTGGAAGCAGTCAAAAGCCTTGAAACCCCAACTCTTCTCTTTGCTGCAGTGTCAAATGACCAGCATTTCAGCTGCCAATTAGGTTCTAATTATCTGTTGCAATAAACTACTTGTAGTTAGTATATGCCTCTTATTTTCTCAGACATTTTCCATTTTTATCTAAGCATGAGACTGCAGAACTACTTTTCACTAACAGCACTACCACCTTATAAGCAAGAACCAGAGACTTTAGTTTATTTCCTGCTTTTACTGAGCACCCTGCTAACCTCTGTACCAGACAGAGCTGCTCACTGGCTCATCAAACCAAAGGCTGATGATGTGTTATAGAAACACACTGCAGCATGCCCTGACAGGAACAATTCTGTTTTCCACTAACAGTGTTACAGCCACTCCTCACCGAGAATTGCTTGCTCCTGGGTGAGCTCCTGGAAGCGCTCACGCATGTTCTCCAGCTCCACAACCAGGCGACGTTCGGATTCCTCTTTCAGATTCAAGGCCTCTTCTAATGCAGCTTTTTCTGAAACGTAGCCTTCAATAATGCCTAAAATCCCAAGTCAGAATCCAAATCAAGCAATAGGCAAATTCATCTTTGGGAAAAAAAAAAAGCAGCTTGAAAGCTACAAGCAAACAATTTTTGGCAAACAATGGAAGGTGACGTAGAAAGGGAAAACTGCAAGTCTAGTGGAATTTACACAGCAGCTGGGCTTTTGGAGGTAACTTACGGAGTAAAACGCAGCAGTTAATGTATCCCTACAGATTTGATGAGGCTGCCATGTTTTAAAATGTTTCACAAAATACAGAATGGATACTGGCTTACTAGGCTAGATGGTCTTGGATTACCTAACACAGAAGCAGCCTGACAACCTTTTCTAGGGGCTGAGGATCAAACAGTCTCCAGAAAGTAGATCAAAACATTAGAGTCCATGAAATCCAGCCATAATTCATAGCAAGAAATGAAACAAGATTTTGGAAAGATTAAGTAAGCCTTAAGGAGCACAACTGAAGAGGAGAAAGCAGATCCCACAGGGGCATTCTCAGGTAGAGAAGCTCAAGTTGAAGGACACAGAGCCCTCAACAATTCTCCTACATAAAGGCAAAGACTTTGGGTTGTAATCCCCACAGAGGAGAATTAGACTGACAATAAGCAGTGTGTGACAGTGTTGAGATCAACAGCCTCAGCCATTTTGTCTCCTCTTACAGAATCCCTTTATGCCTGCACTACCACAAAACACTGCTCTAGATCATGTTGAACCTCTCTCTATAAATCAAATAGGTGATCTGATTTACACTGAGAGCATATAATATTTTCAGCGATCCAAGTTCCCATGTTTAGATGTGCAGGAATGCAAAGTGCTGCTTTGAAAACGATGGTATTTTTCACACACAATCAGTGGTATAATTCTAGGACTAAGCACTACTCACATACATACCCCAGAGAAATGCAGGAAGAGACTTAAGTAACAGATCTGCAAGAGAAGATCTATGCTTCAAGTAACTGGAATGAACCAGTAGTAAATGACTGTAAAATCTCTACTTGTTTATTTTCTTACCCTCTGTTTTATGAAGTTCTAGTTCCAGCTGCTTCTTGGCCTCACACTCCTCACTGAGGCACTTCATTAGTTCCTGGTGCTGACTAACCACTTGGGCAGTTTCCTGATTGCGGCGGCTGAATTCTTCTTCAAATTGTGCATGGTTTTCATGCATCTTCTCCAACTGAAAAAAAACCATCATCATTTCCCCTAGCACTGCACATGCCATGCAATAACACTACAGACACTGAAAGAAAAACACACTCCATTTCTTATATTTTGATGAATTAAGGTGCAAGTTTTGATGTTTTGATTTAATACTAGGTTGAATTTTCCCAAAACCTCTGGACATTCAGCAATTCCCTTTACTCACACACCTGTACTTCTGCCACAAATCTTCTGCAGGTACACAAATTGCTTTACTGTACATAAGAAGAGGTGCCTCCCTGCTGGTTAAACTGCTCAGCTTGACATGCTTCCTGAGCCACTTAAAATTCAATGCATCCTTACACTTCAATTGAAGAGATTCAGCCACATCTCATAGACAGTGAAGTCAACACATCACCAAATTTCCAAGCCCTGGCTCTCTGATACAATGTAGGCTGCATTCCTACCTGCAATGCCTCAAGGTCAAATGAAAGGAATAGAGCAGCCCCATTCACATTTAGTTTATATTTAGCTTATCCTGGTGGATGTTTCACATATGTAAGCAAAGTCTGCTTGAATGCAACTGATGAAGGTCAACTACAATCTATATCTGCTACAGCTTGGGTAAGTGCTTTAACCACAGGTTAGCTACAACACCAGCACCCAAAATTACAAATTGAGGAACTCATTCTAGAAGGGCTTTTTTAAGATGGTGAATACTATTTTGCACAACTTATGGGTTGCACAAAATGTGATAAGGATAGAAATTTCAAACATATTCCTTCCCTTCACATTTTCTCTTAAATGGTGAGCTTTCTTCCTCAACAAACTAATTACTGTAGCACTAAATTCAGTCCTCTAAATGTATTGAGTACCCAGGCATCCACCTCAGATTTGCAGCTTCTCTAAACTGAATGCTTAGACATTGCAAAACTCAAAATGGAAATGCTCAAATTTTCTTTACAATATTCAGTGCAGTTCCTGTGAGCATAATTAAACAGTAAATGATTAGAATGCATTTGCTTGCTGCTATCTACACACTCTCAAAACATATTAGCATGGACAGTTTTCTTAAACGTGCTTATCAATGTTGAAGAAGGGTTGGTGTAAAGTGCAATAAACCCCTTAAACCTTAAAACCACTTAACTCTTGGTCTCCTTAAGTCACCAAATGCAATTAAAATCCTAGTTTAAACCTAAGGCAACAAACTTACAGTCTTCCTATAGAATCTGTTAGAAGAAATAAAATATGTTCAAGACCCATGTATAAGAAAAGACCAAATAAGGGTGAAACCCTCACTATAAGAAGCAGGGGATACATCTGCTGCCTATACTGGTAACTTATCACGTGTTCAGACAAAACCTGTTTCTCTTCAGTAGCCTGTCTACTACAGAGCACTAAAATATGGAAGCTTTAAACAGATTTTATGTTTTCAGTATAATTATGCAAAATTTTACTTGTTTAGTTGATTCTGTAACCAATTCCAGAAGCCTCTCCACTGCAGTGCACAAACGCTGAGAGATTTTCAGTATCACTTCTTCACTCTCACATGCCAGTTCAGGCTTTGCAAAAACACTTTCACAAAAGTGTTGGCTCAACTCAGACCCCTCGTCAGTCACTGGAGACATCTGGCTGCATTCTGTGAGACTTGTGTCAAGCAACTCATCTACTGAAAAAAGAGGACGTATTTGAAACACAGAGAAAAGACACATCAGTGGGCACTAAGCAACAACCCAATCATACCGGGACATTGGTTGGCCCGGAAGATGTATCTCAAGGTGAAAATTTGTATAAATCAATAACTGAATGCTGAAAAATCAAGACAGGCTTTCACAATGCTTTGAAATACTGTGCTGCACATCAGGGCCTGAAAAATCAGCATTCACCAAGCTACCGAATCACAGAACGTTGGGGCTTGGAAGGAACTTTGAAAGATCATCTAGTCCAGCCCACTGCCAGAAGACAGGAAGATATCCAGGTGGGTTTTGAATGTCTCCAAGAAAGGAGATGCCACAACTTCTCTGGGCAGCCTGTTCAAGTGTTTTGTCATCTTCAACAGTGAAAATCATAGAATCAACCAGGTTGGAAGAGACCTCCAAGATCAGCCAGTCCAACCTAGCACCCAGCCCTAGCCAGTCAACTAGACCATGGCACTAAGTGTACCATACAGTCTTTTCTTGAAGACCTCCAGGGATGGTGACTTCACCACCTCTCTGGGCAGCCCATTCCAATGCCAATCACTCTCTCTGGGAAGAACTTCCTCCTAACATCCAGCCTAGACTTTCCCTGGCACAACTCAAGATTGTGTCCCCTTGTTCTAATGCTGGTTTTGCCTGGGAGAAGAGACCAACCCCCACGTAGCTACAACCTCCCTTCAGATGGTTGTAGACAGCAGTGAGGTCACCCCTGAGCCTCCTCTTCTCCAGGCTAAACAACCCCAGCTCCCTCAGCCTCTCCTCATAGGGTTTGTGTTCCAGACCCCTCACCAGCTTTGTCGCCCTTCTCTGGACACGTTCCAGCACATAGAACTTTCCAGGCTCCAGCTTGCAGCCACTGCCCCTTGCCCTATCATTGGACATCACTAAGAAGAGCCTGGCTCTGTTCTCCTGACACTCACCCTTCACATATTTATAAATACTAATGAGGTCTCCTCTCAGTCTCCTCTTCTCCAAGCTAAAGAGATCCAGCTCCCTCAGCCTTTCCTCATAAGGGAGATGTTCCACTCCCTTAAGTTCATCTTTCCTTCTTTATAAACCATTCAGGCGTTTCCGGCAGGATCTTAGTAGTTGCACTACTAAAATAATTACAACAGAAGAACGCCAATAGACATTATCTTAAGAGCAGATGAAGTTTGAAAGAGACATATAAAAGATTTCAAAAAGCAACATCCCCTTTCTGAGCCTCATCCACATAAAAGGAAATGGTGCTTTTCAAGAATGTGAAATGATGACATCCATTTATGCAGATAGGTGCTCACCTTTTTCTAGGTGATGCTTTTCTTTGGCTTTGAAATACTGCATGAACCTTGTTTCTTCCATAATACTGGGAATTTCTGTAGAATCTCCAGAAGTCAGACTGTCATCGAGGCAAAGACCAATCTTGCTACAGATAAGGTCCTCAACAGCTATTGTGGCCTTCACCAGCTCCATAAGCAGTTTCAAAACATTCTGATAAGATTCTTGAAGCCTTTTCCTAGAAAAAAAGCCATACTGAATACTTCAAGTCCTGCATGCACTTGACTTAAACGGCATTTTGAACCTACTGAAAATCCCACAATGTAAAATGGGTGTCTTGCCATGGTTTGACAATTATCAGTGAAGATGATTCAGACGATTGAAAAAACCCACAAGGCCATTCACACAGATGTGGCTCTGCAAAAAGCCTTTCTCTTCTCCACGGCTAGATGGAGACATACTGCAGCCTGAAGCATCCAAGGCTTCCACATCTATGGAAGCATCAGTAAGTAGGGAGAAGACATCTGCTACTATTGTAACTCTGGCAGCAAAGTATCGAGGGGTGTTCTGTCAGAGCAGGCAACGAAATTATACTTATGAAAACATTTTAGTGTTAAGAAAAACAGTAAGCCAGTTTCTTAAAAGGTGAGAGAGGGAATTCTTAGAGATAACCTCTCTAACTCACACATTCCAACAGCGGAATGAATCAATCTGCATTGCACTGAAAGGTTTCTGCGATCAAGAGACTGTCTCCATTTCTTAGCATTTTCCAAAATTACAGACAGTGGAAACTGCAAAATAGTGAAGTCTACATCAGAACACAAGAAAAAAGGGAATTAAAAAAGTTTTTTAAATGCAAATAAACTAAATACATCATCATTCTGCACTACTAATTTCAGCTAGTTTAATTTTGCATAGTTACTGATTGCTTTATGAAAAGTGAGAAAACAAAAACCCAGCTGCTAAGCATTATGTAACCCAAGATGTTGTCCTGGTTTTGCACAGACAGAATCACAGGCCAGCAGTTCTGAGTCCACCAGAACAGCCGACTTGAAGTGGCTCACAGGTGTATCCCATACCATAAACATAAAGGGGAAAGTTTGCTGTGAGAGCCTCCTGCTTGGACTTTCTCCTTGAACCCCTCCTGACCCTGCTTCTCTTCCTCCTGAGGACTACTTTCCTGTTTATTGTGACTTCTTAACTTTGCTGGGCTCAGGTTAACTTCGTGTACTTCACAGTTGTATTAGTATCAGTTTGGCTATTTCACTAAGTCTGTTTTCATTTTGACTTGTGGATCTTCTCTCTATTTTTCCCATTACCTTTTGCTGTTGGGGAGGGAGTGATAGAACCGCTGTAGTTTAGCCCTGGATACGGGCTAAAGATAGACAGATGTACAAACCTTTCATCCTTGGACTGCTCAATACCAGATCTCAACACAGCTACCAAATTTCCTTCTTCGTTTTCTCTGTCCTGTAGCTCAAGAAGTGCCTTCAGTTCAGAGTTTGTCTCTTCTATTTCATGGTTTAAAGACTCCACTTTCTTCTCCAGCTGTGAAAAATATAGTAGTAATGCCACAAAGTCTTTTTGCAACTATGAACTTCAAATACATGCATACAATCACGGTCCTCTGTGACACAAATTTTCTTCTACAATTACTGGAAATTATGAACAGCAGAAAGACTAAAAATGAATGGTCAGTTTTTTTAGTTCTCTTTTTCTGATGTTAATTTAGCTTCAGGGAGGTGCCCCACTTGCATTTGGACTCAATGCACGTGAGCAACACAAAAAGCTTGTAAAAACTCTGCATCATACTTTAGCTTGCTCTTGGTTTGCTTTCACTGTTACACTTCAAAGACACAAAGCAATGCCCTCACATAAATTCTGAGGCTGCAGCACACAAACCTGAACAGTAGTCTGACTCAGTTAGTGTTAGCTAACTTTCTTCTTTAGTTTTTAAGCCCTGCCTGAAAACAAGTTGGTAGGAACATGTTTTCTCTCCTTATTTATACATCCAGATGACATGACATCTCTATCCCATTAAGAGCAAAAAGAAAACCCCCAAAAATCCCAAACCAACCATAAGCATATGTATGTATGCATGGCTAAGTAATGTTTTTCTCTATCCCTCCAGTTCTGGGGGGTGAAGAGGGACTAAACAGCAAGAGCCAACAGACCAATGTCTGCTCTGGGCCTGGTGTAACCAGTAAGACTTCAGGTTCTTTAATCATGGGTTTATTTATAGGACACCAAGCATGAATATGAGCCAACACTGTGCATATGTAGTGAAGGCAGCCAACAACATCCTGGCCTGTACCAGGAATAGTGTGACAACCAGGACCAGGAAAATGATTGTCACCCTGTACTCAGCACTGATGAGGCTACCCCTTGAGTACTGTGTTCAGTTGTAGGGTCCTCGTGACAAGAAAGACACTGAGGTGTTGGAGAGTGTCCAGAGAAAGACAACGAAGATGGTGAAGGGTTTGGAGAACAGGTCTTATGAGGAAAGGCTGAGGGAACTGGCAATGTTTAATCTGGAGAAGAAGGGGCTGAGGGGAGACCTCCTATCTTTCTACAACTACCTGAAAGAAAATTGTTGTAAGGTGACTATTGGTGTCTATGTTTAAAATATTTTCCACACACCTGAATAATTACTGCTGCTTTTTCCTGCAACTGCGCTGTTAACATCTCCTGCTCCTTTTTGTGAGCAGTCTGTGCCTTCTCCCTCTCTTGAATCAACATCTGCTCCGTGTGTTGTAATGATGCCTTTTTTTCAGCTTCGAATTCATCCTGCGTAAGTCATGTGCACTTTGATATACAGAAAGAGAAGAAAAACAAAAAGCCACCACCAAACAAACCACACCACAAACTCCCCCCTCCCAGAAAAAAACACCCAAAAAACCCCAAACCAAACCTTCCCCCCCACAACACATAACCAACCCCTAAAAAACTTAGAATCCAAACCCTCCCTTCTCGGATAAACTGGCAGGAACTTTCAGTTGCCACCACCAATCAACACAATCATGCCAAAACGAACATTTTTAAAGTAAGTAGACAGATAAATTAACTATCTGAATGTGCTTACTGAGACTTTGGTCATTTCTCACTGCTGAGACAGTGATAAGGAATAGAAAACAGATGAATAAGTCAAGACAGAGATGGACAGATGCCACTTGAGCCACTGTAAGCAATTGCAAGTAATACAACACCCATTGCACTGAGTACCACAGAGGGGGAGTGATTTACCATCACTGTGAGGTAGATTTACATGGCAAAATGATACAGAAATTATTAAATCTGACATCACCTCAAAAGCACTCCAAAGGAAGGGATTATGAGACAACTCCCACTTCTGAACTGACAAATAAGGAAAGTGACACAAGATCCTGGAGTGTGTTCCCAAAAGAGGCTAAAATGAACTCTTGATTAACAATGGTTTCTGCAACACCACAAATGGGAAAATGGACATCTTGATCACAGCATAAAACACCCTCCAAAATTCTCCTGCAACCTGATCTACAAACACCAATACAATCCAAAGAGAAAGCTGCCTTGTTTTTTAAAGTTTTAAGTCAAGAAAGAGTTTTTTTCCCCAAGTCATGAAGTACGACTTCAGAACATATGTAGTCACCTGAGCTGTCCCAGTTCCATTGTGGAAGACTCAGCCTGTCTTTAGACTGAGTGGGACTCAAAAGGCAGAACGCCTAGCAGTTAGCAAGATACAAGTTAATAAGCACAAAGGAGTATGAAGGTTTTCCTCCACCAGTACAGTAAACTTCTGGACAAAGTCTCTGAAACACCCTGCCTATTCTTCTCAGCAGCACTGCTGAAACAGCATGACAGGCTGCAGAAAGGGACTCTGAATAACTCAAATCTGCAAAGGGATGCAAGGGGGAAGAAAGCAAGCAAATTGTCTGGCACGAAGATGAGCCCATAGATGAGCATGGGGGAAGCAGGCATGGGAAGGTTCATTGTAAAATTCTGTATCAGATCATGACACAGCTCAGCCTGGCACTGCGGAGAGACTCAGCCTATTCTAGAACAAAACACTGGTTACCAAGTTTATAAAGGAAAAAAAAAACCACCAGAGACAGCCATACTAGCAGCAGAATTACCTCTGGCAAAATTTCAACAGAAAGGGAGGTTTGCGGTGTCTCAAGTGCTCAAGAGAGGGAGAATAACAGGCATATACCCAAGAGGTGATTCCTGTCAGTCCAGTTTCAGCTTCTGTGGACTGAAGGCTGAGGTTCAGCTGAGGACAGCAATGCTGAATATACCTCCAGCAGCTTTTCAGGATACACTTGTGTCCTCTGTTTCAAAAGACAGTTGCACCAGATGGATAGAGGTCAAAGAATGGCCAGGAGTTCAGAAAGGACCAGGAGCAGGAAATAGGAGAAATTTTCAGCACATCTGCAGCATCTAATTCTAGAGGTTTGTGCAATTGTTGCAGTCCCACCTCAGGAGAAGTACTGACAGGAATAGTAAGGATCTCTTGGAATCTCCCAAGGAGAAGCAAATAATGAGATGGTACTTCATCTGATCTAAATTTTTCATACTAAACGAGTTGAGCTCAATGGCTGCTTAGAACAGTGATAACACTGAGATGAATGCAAGCACTGCTCTTAGCTCATTGGCATGTTTCCCTCTCTCTTCTGACACAAGATGTATCTTCTCTGTTCATTTAATAGTTTTATATATGCTTTTTGTCTGACCATAAAAGCATTTTGCACAAGGCTCAGAAGATGATAAGCAGTTACCACATCATACAAAAGGTCAGAAAAAGGCAGTTTTGAAGCATTTTGAAAATGCTTATCAGGATGAAAGTTTCAAAGTCAAATAAATCACCCAAGAAACCAGAAATAAAGAACAATGAAAAAACAACAAAACCCAGAAAGTGCTTCCTGTCATCACACACTTGGTAAAATCTTAGCTATCTAACACTGCATGTGTTATTGCCAAGTGTAAGTATGCAAGTGATGATAGGCCAAGGGCGCAGTCACTGCAGACATCAAGGAAAGTTTCAAATGACAAACTGAAGACAAATGTATGCAAGGAATGTTGCTTAGAGCAAATACTTTCCACTGATTGTTTTGGTTTTGTTTGAAGGACACATGCAATCCAGGATTAAGGCAACCCTGATGTAAACACCTCAACTGCTTATAGAACACTTCATTGCTTCCTATGCTTTTCTAGTGCTAATATTGTGAAGGAAGAGATCTAACTCAGATTGCCATTTGATAACAAAGATGCATACCAACTGCTCTTTTTCAGCCAAATATGCTAACAGTGCACATTCTGAAATTCATTTTCATCAGATCCTACCTTCAGCTGTGCAATCTGCTGTTCAAGCAGGACCTCTGACTGACACTTCAGTAGCTCAATCTCTTCCTGGAACTGAAGCTGCTGCTTCAATTTTAGCTCCTCAAAGTCAGCCAGAAGAGCTGTTCGCACACTTTCTACTTCGGAGGCTGATGCAGCAGCACACATCTACACGCAGCAATAATACAAAATACTTTAGCCACAGTGTTTTAATTAACAAAAACAAAACCTCTTCAGAGTATTGCCACGATAGTTCTCACCATCCTCAAGGTCATACAGAGCTGCTATATATCATCATGCTGGAAACAGAAAGATGCAAGCTGGTAAAAATAGGCAAGAAGCAATAAGGCCTTAGGTAACTGAGCATCTCCTGTATTCATGAGACTAATAAAGCTTTAACTACTTGTCTGTTCCAACAGACACTTCATAAGAGAAATTCAAAGAACGAGAGGGAGAAGAACACAGGGATGAGATTTCTCTTGTTCAGATGGAATTAAGCTTTACACAGCTACATTTAATACAATTATTTATGAATTAAAGTTCTTTAAAAAATCAGGTTTGGAAGGCATTTGTTAATTTGTTTTGTTGCTGGGGTTTTTTTGGTTGTTTTTTCTTTTTCAATTATCTTCTCAAAGACTCACTGTAGTCATCACAATAGAGAAAAAAAATTCTGTTTCTAGGATAAAAAGCTTAAAAATTCAGTAGTTATGAGAACTTCTGAGATAACTAACAAAATTACCTTCCCAAGCTAGCTATTCTCCCAAAAGTAAAGAGAGTCCACAATGCACTTCAGCCAGCTGGAAATCTCTGCCAGCTCTAAACCTAACAGTGCAAAAGAATATGGGAATTCTCAAACCTAAATGTTTCTTGTGAGGTGCACCAGGTGGTAAAAGTGATTAGAGACTTTTTTAGCACACTAATTTTCAAATTAATAAGTGGAAGAGCAAAAGTAAGTTATATTTTAACATATGTTGTTTGGCTATAGCTGGATAAAGTACATCTTGTTTGTGATCTCTACTAACACACAAATGTAATATATAGCACAGAGAAGTAAAATGCCTCAATCACTTGTGGCTGCTTGCAACAATAGAAGTCAGATTGTATAAAATACTAAGTAAAAAATTCTTACTCCATGTTAATGTTTAAAGAGAGTGTAGCTGATGAACTTTTTAGCCTTCAGCATGAAAGTGAATATCATCAAGCTGACACAAACACTTCCAACAAGAAAAAATGGTAAAACTTCATGGGCAACTAGGAAGATTTCTGAACTTCACTGAGAAAACATATTTGAAAAGCATGACCTAGCATAATTTAGCTAAGAAAAGAGGATGTTGGCAAAGGTTGCTCACTTGTAAAAGCTTAATGTGTCTAGTACTTCCAACTAACAGTTAATAACCTAAATTATTACCTATTTGTTTTCTATCCAAATAAGAGCCTGAAATTTTTTAATTAAACATGACAAGAAAAAGAAATCAAGCCCACCAAAACCCCCAATAAAAAAGTTAATTTTGTCACATCATATCAACCATCACTATTAAAAAATACTACATCTGAAAAGCATCAAGATATAAAGCCTCACTTTTAAAGATAATAATCAAGTAAATGCAGTTTTATAAGTATGAATGATATTGAATTTAGGTATTAGCAATATTCTGACCTCTTTCTCATGTTCATGCTGTGCTTTTAGTTTCCCCAGTTCTTCTTCCAACTCCCTGGAGAACTCTTCCTTACATTTCTTCATTTCTGCCTCATTAAGATCCTGAAGTTCTTGGAGTGCTTTTCTATGCTTTTCTTCCATATGCAATACTTCCTCACGTAATGTATCCAGGGCCAGAAGTTTTTCTTCTTCCAGCAACCTCCTCTGATTTTGAAGAGCTGTGTTTAAATCATCCTGTGTAAGCATTAATTAAAAACAAAAAAATTGAGAGAAAAAGACTAAATACAAATAATCCATTTGTAAAGCACATGTCCTGCTATTGCAAAGCTTTTCACAGTATCACAGTATCACCAAGGTTGGAAGAGACCTCACAGATCATCAAGTCCAACCCTTTTGAAGTCATCAGGAAGAACATTGCCTCACAAAAGGTGAGTAAACACACATATATACACTCTCTCTGTATCATCGAAATGGGTTTCTTTTTCTTACTTAGTAAACAGTTTTTAAACACTCCCTACTAATGGTCTTTATCCATGGCAGCACTGATCATCAGCAATCTTCAGCTTTTTCTTTCTGGAGGTCTTTTTACTTGAGAACAATTAAAATGCAGATTAAAGATTAGTTGGCAAGGATAGAAGAGAAATACCCACCTTTCCCTCCACAAGACTTTCCTCTTAGTTCTTTGTGGGCACAGACTGAACATATAATCACTAGCTCGGGAAGTGGGCATTTTACCACACAAGTTTAAAAACCAGCATCTCTCTCTGAAAGGCTCTGAAGTTGCTCCTCATCTTGGAAAAGTCTTGGGATCATTTTTTACCCATCTGACTTCCACAAGTGCTCAAACCTCTGCCCTATCAAGAGTAAAGCTGTAGAATTCTGTTAAAAGCCCTAAGATAATATCCATTCATCCACAATCTGCTCTCAAAATCCCACCTGAGACTTTAGAGATACCCTTCTTTTATTTTCCCTCTTGGAACTGTGCCACTAGGGAGGATCTTTGCAGCCCTAGAAATGTAGCTTAAGATATCAAATTACATTTATTTTGTTCTAATCCCTAGAACTACAGAACTAGATGGTAATTTTATCTGGCAGAGAAGCTCTGAGCCACAGAATGGGGATCCTCCAATCTGAAATACGTTACAAATATTTACCTCATACATTTTCAAGGTACTAAGATAGAAAACTCATTAGTCCAAGCATTCAGAAGGGGAGTGACAGATGGACTTAATTTTCAGCTTCAGTTGCCCATGTCAGCTCACAATATGGCTACACACAAATGTCAGTGCTGGCACAAAGGAGATTGCAGAAATACATCTCAAGAACAAGGAAAAAGGTGATCCCACACTACATATCATGAAACTTCACCTTGTACGCCAAGTCTGCATTCTGACTCACCTTATGAGCTTCTTCTGCTTCAAGAGCCATGGCTTTAAGTTCTTCCATATGAACAGCAGCTATCTCAATCTTCAAATTATTTTGAGAAAGCTGAAGCTCTTCAGCATGCTTTAACTTCAACATATCTATCTCCTGAACCAAGCATGCTTGATGCAGTTTATCCTTTTCATGGAGCTGTTCTTTGTGCTGCAGCTGTAGCTTCTCAAGAGCCTGACTATGTTCATCTCTTATATTCTGAATTTCAGACAGGTAGGACGACTCCAAGGAATCTAGATTTGATAAGTGTTTAGCCTCCAGCTCATCAATTTGTGACTGATGCTTTGCCTGTAGTTCAGCAACACAAGCTTCAAGCTGAATCTGCTGTTTACTTTCTAGTGCAGATTTAAGTTTCTCAGTTTCAGCTTGGTGCTTTGTCTGAAGCTCAGCTGTAAGAGACAAAACTTGCTGCTTATGCTTCTCCTGTAACTGCTGACTTTGGAGTTCCAGCTCATCAACATGTTTCTTTTTCAGCTCTTGGAGAAGAATCTCCTGCTCGCTTGTGAATTTCTGAGTCATAGCTTTGTGCTCCTCCATAAACCTGTATTATTGCCAAGGTAGTTAAGAGAATACTGTCAGGAAGGCTTTTTGAAATAAAAATATTAATAAGAAATAAAAGAAAAATAAGTAGGCCTTACTTAGCCTCCACAAATTTCACATTGTTTGAAATACAGAAGCTGCTCATTGCAAGCCACAACGCTGATTTCATAGCCACATAATTAAAGATCATGCTACATCACTTTGTAGTATGTGGCTGTTACTAGGTAGAATGAGACTCCTATCAAATTACTCACTAACAGACATACAAACACAGTTCACTGTCTCTGTTTGAGAGAACAGTGCTATATGAGAGCACCTAGGACACAAGGTATACCTTGTCTACATCTCAAATGTGTTGTCTGCAAGTAAATGAACTGTTGTAAGGAACATCTCTGAAAACATGTAGTTAAGACAGAGACACGTGGAAGTCTGTGTGGGGTACCTGGGAGGGTACTCCAAACTCAGCAGTATGAGGTCTGCTTAAAGCTCAATACAGACTTAGTACCTGAAGTGCTGTATTGACTATAGGGTTGTTTTTTTGATACAGATAACCGATCACTTCTTAATGATTGCCATTCAAAGGCTAAGTTCCGCCTGTCAGTGTTTTCTACTCTGTTCCCTCAATCTTGTTTTGTGAGCCACTCCTTGGGGAGGAGAGAAGGAATAAATTTTAAGCAATGCATGCAAATACAAACCCAGTCCAAGTAATTTGAATTGTCTGGCAACACTTGGAAAAAAAAAATGTAGGGAATCTTTCCACTCACACGTCCTGTAACTTTTCCCTCCTGCAAGGCTAGCACACAATTTTCAGCTGTGTGTTGTACTCTTAACTGTAGCAGGCAGAACTTGATTACACTTCATTTGATTTGCTACATTCAATTAAATGCAATTACACAAAGCAATGTAGTGTAGCAAACCACAATGCACAGCATTCTTGTTCCTTGGGAAAGGCAGCTTTACATAGGCAAGCTAGCTGTTGCCATCAAGTGACAAACCTGTATCACTACCACTCTTCTAATTCAAAATAAGAAAAAGCAACAGTGACTATGACTTAACTGGTAAAACAAAATGTGGATACACTCAAGACATACTTGTTTTGTGCTTCCATGACTTTCAATGCACATTCTTCCTGCAGACAAAGGGTGGCCTTTTCCATTTCATTTGCCATAAGTGCTTTGGCTGCCTGCAAGTCGGCATCATATTGCTCCTGAGATTTCTGCATAGCCTGGGCACTTGCAAGGCTGTCCTCTAGCTGCTGCAAGTTGTTTTGCTGCTCTTTTACCAGCTTTTCCAATTCTAGAATTTTGGCAGCTTGGTGATCTTGCAGTTGGCTCATTTCAGCCTCTCGAAGTTCAAACTCCTTTTGTAAATTCTGCTTCTCATTCTCTGCTCTGTTTTGCAATTCTATACGCAGCAATGATAACTTCTCTTCTGCTTGGATTCTCTGGTCCTCACTTTCACATTTCCATTTCTTCTCTCTCTCTTTGTACATAGTCTCTATTTTCTGCGCTTCTTCTCTGGCTTCCTTTAATTTATTCTTGTGATCCTCAGCAATTTCATATTTTACCTGGAAACACAGTTATTAAAAATGTCTACAATACTGAAACCAAACTCAAGTGTGTGGATTGAACATTCTCAGGCATTTAAGACCATGGAGAGACTCAATTTTTGCGGTGCAGTCACTCTTCCAAATAAAAGGAAGGCTGAAATACCAAATTATAGGTACTTGGATTCAATGCATCACTAAGAATCAATTATAGTCAGGAAGACCAAAAAAAAGAATCAAGGCAAAATTCTAGAATTAATGTGGTACTGTATGTCTGCATGTTTTTTTCTCTTGGGCTCATTCCTTATAAGTACAACTTATAAAGTTAAGGGTTTTGGGAAATGCTTACAAACTTCAATTAATTATATAGTGCGAAACCCAGCATTAAGGGGTTTGAATCCAGATTTTGGTGACATGGGCACCTTAGACATTTATACTGATCATGATTAAAAACTTATACTGGGTCATTTTCAAAACCTCTTCTTATACATTCCAGTGATATTTTATATGCAGTGCCCAAGTTGATGACAAGAACGGTTCTTATCCATAGCATGAAAGCAACACAAAAAGCACACAGCATAAAGTCAGAAGCCAAAGCACCAAATGATCACTCAATGGCAAAAGGCAAAAGATTTTAAAATAGGAGAACAAATGAATAGTAAATTAAGGAGATAATAGGTCACCTCCTGAAGTTAAAAGCTATTACAGGAGCATCAGTATGAAGTGTACTCTTCAGTATTCACTTGGAAGGTTTGTCCTGAAAAAAACACTTAAGCATTTATTTATGCCACAACCTAAATGAAGAGGTAGAAGAGAAAGGCAAGCCCCTTAGATTTTGAATTACACACAATACATGAGAACTTTTATGGGAGGCACTGGAAATTGAGAAGCAGTAGAGGAAATTCAGAGGAGGTTCACTCTGTTTCTGAGAGCAGGAGATAGGAAGGCAATTAAAATACGTCTTTCCAGTGAATCAGCATGTTGGATGGGCTCATTCAAACACTGTGTTCTCCACATATCTTTGACCCATCCAGCAGTGCAACAAAAAAGTTGCTGTAGGTGGTAGGAGTAAAGCAATAGCACTGAAAGTTTGACTACTGGAACTTTTAACTGAGTCTCTATGCTATCTACAAATAGCTTGCAACTCTTTTCTCTGGTCTTCTCCACAAACTTCAGTGTGGAAAAAGATAACACATATATATCTTATTTAAAAATGAGAGGAAAAGAGGACTTGAGAAGTAAGACCTTCATCTGTCTAGGTCTGATAAGCATTTAAATATTGGAACAATTTAAGGAATTCATTAACATCCAATAAAGGCTTAACCTCAGATGGGACAGCTGATTCAGTAGGTAAAAAGGAAGGTGCAAGACAGGATTCTCCCATCTCCAAGACTTTGACAATGAAGATGTAAGAGTTACACAAACGTGATGCAAATGTAGAAAACTGTTCCATTTTTAGTTCTTCCTTCAAAAAACACTGTGAAAAAATCATTCTTGGTTATTTGCTTCAAAAGACAATCCTAACAAACCCAGAAATTTTAGAGGAGACCCATCCAGCAGAAGGGCTTTTTCTATCTGTCATAGTGCTTTCTGCCAAATTCTCCACTACCACATCCCAGCACGCAGGGTTTCACAGTGTGCTGCAGGGAGATGCTCAGGATGAAGACCTCTTCTATGTGCATCTGTGTTGGAGTGGTATATATATGCCTGACCCACATCAATATAAAAGGTGGGTTAGATCAACCTTTGAAGAACCTGCCTTCCCACACTCTCTGTGCTCTGAAAGAAATGTTCAGTGCAAAGAAACCAAGTGTTTAACATTCAAGTGCTCTGAACTTCAGAGTCATATTCCAATATTTAGGTGTATCCATGCAAGTCCATTTGCAGCTGAAGTGACTAATCCAGGGACATTTTAAGGTAAGTGCTGCTTCTAACTCCTTGGCCTTCCTAACAGATCTGAACTGGTCTAAAACAGTACTGTAACAAGGATTACCTTTTCCATTTCCTCTTTCAGATGCTTTTCATTCTGCACAGAAATATCTTTTTGTTTAGCAATCTCATCCTTTAAGTACTTTATTTCTTCTGAAAGCTCTGCAATATGCTGCTTCTCGGAGTGCAGGGCAGAGAGCTTTGCTTTGTGCTCTTCCTCCAGCACAGACACTCGCTCAGCCACCTCCATTTCCACTTGACGTGCTGCATCTTGAGCACTCTGTAGGCGCAGTTTGGTGATTTCTTAAAAAACAAACCCAAAAGATCCAACTCAAACAATAAAACAGCATTCTGGAGTTTATTTTAACAAGTTCTATTAATGCACAGAAATAAAACTGGACATTTTTAGCTACACAGTTCATCAGTAGCCATACTACCTACACACTAACAAGAATCCCTTATCAGAAGGATTCTGTACTCTGTCCTGCTTTATTACTGAAATGTATCATTATCAACACACATTGTGAGGACAGATCATGAATCCTGTGGCAGGACTTCCCTCCTATCAGCAACAGCCACGGGAGGAACTTTCTTTTTCTGCATTGTAATAGTAGATTCATGGCAACATTATGTCCTCTTCTGCATGTGCATTTTGCATGAGGTATTTCCCCCAGAAGCAGAAGGGTCAAACCTCTAAATGTTTTAATGTAAGCAGTTTTGATATACTGTGCAGCATTACGAATAAATAATTGAAGGTAAGGGAGAAGACTGAAAATTAAAACAGTTGTAATGATCCTTTTAACCAAAATATCAAGGAAAATAGTTAAAGCCTTCCATTACTTAACTGTCACAGATTACAAATTCAAGTATTTGTGTATCACATTGTGCTCCCACAAAGAATCTGCAGACACAAGAACTGCCATGATCCTTACCTATACTTCAACAACATACACATTTTTAACTGAACCAGTACAGGGCACTATATGTTAGAATTCCAAGAAAAGCACCAACTGTTAAGTCTGTATGGTCCCACAGGGAGTCTCAATAAAATTCAGCTTTAAGAGGAACTTTAACCTGAAATCTACAGCAAAAGATGTATATTACCAATTCCACTACCATAAAGGCTTTCAATAGAGAGGAAAAAGAAATACAAATCTTTAACGAGTAGGGCACTGTTTAACCCACAGGGGGAACACAGGTAAAAGAGGTATGGAGCACAGAAGAGAAGGAGCTCTGCTCTATGGCTAGACTGAGTACTAGTTTATTCAATGCAAATACAAGAGACATGTAACACAGATGAAATGCAATACTGAAAATTTTTCAAGTAAATGTTCAATTTAATTCAGGAATTGACAGTACCCTTCCAGGTATCAAGAATGGAAACCTGATAAACTCCGTTTAGCAACTGCTCTACAGTTATTGTATTTTTACTAGAGAATAAACAACTTCAGGTCACCACATAGTAGGAAATGTAACTCAATGTGCCCATAGAAGTTGAAAACTGAAGTGTGGAATGCTAGGAATTAACTATGTTAAGCATTGCCTATTGTTTAGGGTAAAGTAATGAAAAATTAAACACTCCTTCAGATAAACCTATTTGGATTAAAATAAAATCCATACAAGCAGTTTACCATTTTGCTTCTCAGCCTGTCAGATCACCTTACCTTTTATATGTTCTTCTGAAAGACAGGCACGTAGCTGCTCAAGTTCTAAACAATGCTTTCTTTTCATTTCCTCAATTTCTGTTATATATTTGTCTGACAGATCCATCTTCATTTTCATCAGGTCCTCCTTATACTGAAGTGCAAGGGAAGATCTTAAGGAATCTAATTCATGTCTGTGTTGTTCCTTAAGTTTTATCTGCAAACTGGCAAGTTCTTCCTACAGAAGAAACAGGTTAGAAAGACATCTTCAGCTTTCAAGAAACCACGTTCAGAATCTTTCAATGAGAGCACTAAGTAGATTGCACTACAAAAGAATCTGCTTGACACATACCTTGTTTACAAAAACCCTACTGGTTTTCCTCTCTTCCTGACATTTCATCTGCTACTAGTGTAGCAAAGACCCTTAAGACAGATACATCATGGAACCATGCCACAAGGCAGACCTGAGTTTTGGGAGCTGTTTCAAAGCAGTGCACTTGCAGCCCAGAGGGCCAACCAGATCCTGGGCTGCACCAGGAGAAGTGTGGCCAGCAGGTCGAGGGAGGTGATTCTCCCCCTCTACTCCACTCTGGTGAGACCACACCTGGAGTACTGCATCCAGTTCTGGAGCCTCCATTACAAGAAGGATGTGGACATGCTGGAGCACATCCAGAGAAGGGTCACAAGGATGGTCAGAGGGCTGGAGCACCTCTCCTATGAGGACAGGCTGAAAGAGTTGGGGCTATTCAGTCTGGAGAAGAGAAGGCTCCAAGGTGACCTTCTTTTGGCCTTCCAGTATCTGAAGGGGGCCTACAAAAAAGCTGGGGAGAGACTTCTCAGGATATCAGTGAGTGACAGGATTAGAGGGAATGGAGCAAAGCTGGAGATGGGTAGGTTCAGACTGGACGTGAGGAGACCACGTAAGAGCCTGGAAGGGGTTGCCCAGGAAGGTGGTTGAGGCACCATCCCTGGAGGTGTTTAAGGCCAGGCTGGATGAGGCTCTGGCCAGCCTGATTTAGGGTAGGGTGTCCCTGCCCATGGAACTAAATGATCCTTGTGGTCCCTTTCAACCCTGACTGATTCTACAATTGAGAACAAAGTCCCACATGCATCTGGGTAGAAAAACTATTAACTATCAGCAGTGATGAGACCTCCTACACACACCATAGAACTTAGAAGTAACAATCTATGAATACCATAATTTCACACTCAGCTAGGTAACTGCAGCAAGAAAAAAGGCGTGAGCTTTGTGTTTTTCATTCATAACTCATACGAGTTTTGCTTGATTTACTAATGAGATTGAGCTCATGCTGTCTTGTGTACATCTTGTCTGCTTGTTATTCCTGCACTAAGTCTTTTGTAATTAGTTTTTAAAATAAAAATTTAAAAGAAGAGCAAAATTTATTTTTGAAGCACTTGGCTTCAAGCAAGTTGAGCAAAGAACTCAAGAACTTAAAATTACAACAAGATGCAAGAAAATCACAGTACCATCAGGGTTGGAAGAGACCTCAGAGATCATCAAGTCCAACCCTTTACCACAGAGCTCAAGGCTAGACCATGGCACCAAGCAGGCATGGCACCAAATAGGTGCAGAAATAGAAGAGAAACCAAATTAACATTTCCACTTGAAAAGAATAGACAGCAAAAGAAGGCACAATTACTACAGAATCTATAAAGAAGAGAAACACGAATTCCACACTCGTGTGGAAGAGCTTTGATGAGTTTGTTATGAGGCATGGGATAACCCAAACAGAGGACACAAAACTGAAGCACACTGTTTCATCTGTTCTGCCAGATGGAGAACTATTTTAAGTTTACAATTTACTATGTACTTGTCAAAAATAATTAAGCCTTAGTAAATGTCTCAGACTTATTAACTCCTTGCTAAGGAGCTAAGAATCAGATATAAATTTACATAAAGGTCATGTAATGAACAGTAGAACTTCAATATATGAAGAATCCTACCTGTTGTTGTTCCAGCTGTTGATTTAGCTGATCAAGTGTATCCTTTCTCCCCTTCTCAGCATTCTCTTCAAAACCTGCAACAGAACAACTGAGAAAATGGTTTTAAATTGAGGATTGTAACTTGTCACAAATTAACTTAAATTAACTTGCTGAGTTACAATGTAGTACTGAAAGTAAGACCAGAGCAATTGCAACAACTGCTCAGGACTGTTAATGAGTTATTTTACACAGTGCGTTTCCAACTACAGATTACCTAATGCTCAATTCCTATTTTTTTTGAGGCTAACATAGTTTATACTAAATGAAAAAAAGGAAGCCTGCTGTCATAACATGAGATTAAAGGAAAAAGAACAAATCACCTGATGTCCTCTGTTTGATCTTGACTCACTTCAAACTCTGACAGAGAATATTCCTTCAGTTCTTGCAGTCTCTGATGAAGCAAAGTCAATTCTTCTCTGTAGTTTTCTTCAGCAACTCTTAATTTATTTTCAAAATAAAGTCTCAGTTGTTCTAATTCAGTTTCATGCTCACTTTGTCTTTGCTGATGCTGCTGTTCAAAGTCTTGTTTTAAACGCTCTATTTCTTCCACCCGTGATGCACGAGCCAAGAGCTGCTCTTTTAGCTCTAGAATGGAGACAAAACCAACACAAGCACTCAGAAGTACTTAATCTTTAGGCTAAGTTACATTCCAGTTGTAAGCATAGAAGTAAAAATTTATCCCACAAGCTACATAAGAAAATAAACTTCTGAAAGACAAAACATTTCTTCCTCAGAAGACAGCAAAACCATGGTTTCCACTTACAGAGCATGCAGTAAAACCATCATCACGAAAAGAATCAACTGACTCTGAGCCCTCCTCACTTCCTTGTCCTTCAGGTCTATGATAGTAACACAAAGAACCCTGCAATACTACTTAATCTTCACATCTCCTTGTAGCAATCAGTAGCAATAATTTAGACAAGAACATTTAACTTGTCCCAGTAAAAAACACACAAGCAAGAACAACTTCAGCACAAACTATGCAAACAAACAAAACCACAAGAAAGAAAATATAGTGATGGTTTTGCCATCCAATAGAAAAAAAAGTGGTAGAGATCAGGGAACGAGGCTGGTTCAGCAAGCTACTCTCCTTCCAGAGACTGAGGGCAATGGCCAGCATTGCAGCATATTCATCAAGTTTCTCAGAGCTTTCTTCATCACATTTTGTATTAAAGAAACAGTAACATTAGAAAGCTAAAAGGGCAACTGACACCATGTGTAGCAAACCAGAAAAGCACAATTTGCATGGAAAATGCTCACAATGAACGTGCAGACAGAAAGAATAAGAGAAATATATGGCTCAAGCTTGCTGCCAAAAGGAGCACTTGCCAGGCACAGGGACCAGAGGAAGTGGCAATCAGGGACTAGTAACACCAATGGGATAGGCAAGGGAAATCCAGTCTGGATAGATTTTTGCCTAACCAGCAAAGTCTGCTGGCACAAAATGAACCTAGAAAAGCATTTAACAGTTTTGAATTGGCATTATGGTATCAGGGCAGCAATCTCATCATTCAGTTGCTGCATTTTGAATCCGTCACCGTGACTGCTCAAATCAATCCAAATACATCATCAAGCAATCACTCAAATGAAGAAAACCAGAGCAAAGCAAGATGTGACACACCAAAAGAGAAGTTCTCACCTTGACCATGGCCTTGCACTCTGGTTTCATCATCTCAAGCAAGATGAAAAAGAAACACAAAGGACCCAAAGAATGAGAAATGTGAATGATTAGAAACATGGAAAGACATTTGAAAGGTTAATAAAGGGTTACAGAGAGGAAATATAGGAATTCCAGCAAATACTATAAAATGATATCTGACCTAGTATCAAAACAAAGACCTGAAACTCTCAACTTATAACAAGAAGCCACCTTTAAAAAGCTCCATTATATTTCAAAAGTTATTTACAATTACATTACTCAATAAATCTGAAATTGTACTTGACACATATTACATTTGCCTTCTGTTTTAACAACAGCAGCAGCAGCAAAGAATGTTCCCAATAGTACAGATTCAATACAAGGTGAGCACACACATTGGCAAGGTCAGCATCATGGTCAGCATCATGGTCTCTACTAGTTTTATTTTTTCCAAAGCCTCTCCTTTCATGTGTTACACATCCATTTGTGCACACATATCTGAGACATGTTCTATTTCATTTCAGCCACAGCTGTCTGTCATCTGTGAAGATGTTTTGTTTAATGCACCTAAAATCTGGAAACAGAAATCTTCAGATATCTAAAGCATAAAGTGACAGATTTTGTCCAGTCATTATTTTCCTTCAGGTTTTAAAATTTTTTTAATAAGTTTAACACAGATGTATAAAAGCCTAAAAAAAACCCTAATTACCCAACAAAACCCTCAAAGTTGTTCATGTTTAATTGCTGGGCAAAGCACTTTTATTTTTTGCTTTTAGACTCGGGATTTGTTTGTTTTTTAAAGCAGAACCACTGTCATGTGAAAAAAAGAAAAGGTTATTTTAAGCCATATAGCAAAACACCCTTAGCAACTAAGGGCAGCTTGGTGACGTGGGCATTAAAGCCCAACTTAAAGTGAGTAACTCAATGTCCAGCAACAGAATAAGGGACAGCAGGCACAAACTGTGAGGAAGTTCCATTTGAGCCCGAGGAACATCCTTTTCTTCAAGGGTGCCACACCACTGCAAACAGACTACCCACAGAGGTTCTGGAGTCCTATCCTCTTCTTCAAAACCCTCCTGGATGTGATCCTATGCAACCTGCTCTAGGAGCATCAGCTTTAGCATAGAGGCTGAACTGTATCTCAAGAGATCACCAAATACAAAGTGCAGTGTGTTTTTTAATTAGTCAGCATTTTCCCAGTTTTTTAACTCCATTATGCTTCATTGACATTGCAATGAAAAATGTTTGGTATGCAGGAGTAAAGTAAGGAGGAAAAGGAAATTAGGAGTGAGCTTTTCCCCATGGCCATACCATGCTTTTTGACACTGCAAAACTAACTACTCTGGTGACATTGACCAACCTACCCTTCAGAGAGAGACAAGTAGGGTACCACCAACTGGCACTTCTGTGACCTACCTGTATGCTTCTGGTACATAACCAAAGCCACTGCATGTCCATAATGCATACTTCAATATGGAAACCAGATAACAAATAAAAAGCAGAACTTTTGAGCATACCACTTAGCTCTTGTCGATTTGTTCGGGTGCTATCGAGCTGAGACCAAAGCTGCCTGATTTCTTCTTGTGACTGAGTCTTGAGCTCTTCGTGTATGGCCTGAAGTTTCTCCAGCTATAAAAGACCAAAACAAATGTGGAAAAAAAAAAAAAGAAACAAAACCTCCACACTCAATTTTAATAAAATTTGCTGTAATTACTTATTTTATGTAACAGAGAGTTCTGTCAGAAATAGGTGGAAACAGTGATAACCAGACTCTCAGCTCCCAACCCATGCTATCACAGATACTGATAACTTAGAATCACTCCTCTGAGACAGAGGAATTTGTTCTCGATGCCATGTTTATCACTGGAATAAACAAAGTGTCAGATAAATAAAAACAAAACACAAAATCCAGAAAATCAAACATGTAAATACAGAGGAAAAAATAGCACCAAATGACACAGAGGCAATGGCAATCAAAAGATTTTGGACCACTATAGAAAATGCCATAGCATTTACTTGCTTTATGAGATGCATTTTAGTTCTTCAATAAAATCTAAACACAAAGAAGTCACCCAAGTGGTATGTACAGAGTCCAGGTTTTGATGTATATAATCAACTATTTGAGTAAAGACACTTACCTCTTTCTGAAGATTCTGTTCTTTTTCTTGGCTTTTTATTTTCAGATCTTCTAGGAGTTGGTCATGTTTGGTTTCCAGCTGTTCTTGTAGTTTTGTAGTGGCTAACTGGTGTTCCTTCTCCAGCTCTATACATTTCACTAAAATTAAAAATTAGTTCTGTTTCATCATCATCCTTGCTACTGAATAGCCTGTACCACCTTTTGTGCCACTACTGCATGTCTCTAGACTAGATTACTAGCTTTTAAAGGGAACCACTAAAGTACTTGAATTAGTGAAGCCTTTGGAAGCCAAGCATTTCTATGCAGTATTTCCTAGTTCTCTGAAATCCAAGCTGTTAGCTAAGAGATAATCCATCAGTAGTGTTGGAGGGATGAGCATGTTCTCTGCACACATGGACAAACATCCTGAACTAGAAACACACACACTTGGAAGAGGGAAAATGAGCATTTCTTCAGGGTCTACACGCACAGAATTTCTCCTATGACCACACTGAACAGCAAGCAGCAGTTAACAGAAAAGACTAGAAAAGCTCACACCAAGTACAATGCCCTGGCACTAAGCACTCTCTGAACCCTGTGAGCTTGCTACTACCTCATCTGGACAACAAATCTTGACCTTCCCAGAAAGAATCTGCACTCAGATGACCACACTTCAGCCACAGCAAGCCACAAAAAATGTCTATTATCCTCAGAAAACAGGCTTCAATGATACTGGCTGAGGGAAATGCAGTCAGTGCAGGCTGTTTACTGACTATTTGTTCACTAAACAGCTTCTAAAAATGGATACTTTTACCTTTATCAATACAGACAACTGTTTCCCAGACCATGGCACTTACTTTTAGACTGTTGGTTCTCAAGAGAAAGAAGCTCCATCTCTGTTTTGACTTTTCCTAATTCCAATTCCAGAGTTTTCTGCAGTTCCACAATTTCAATCTCATGTTTATCAGTCAGCTCTTCACAAGCATTTTTTAAACGCATATCAGACTCCAACTCCCATTCTTTTTTGAGAGTCTAAGAGAGCAAGACAAGCATAACTAAAGCAAACACATTTAGAAGATCAACACTTTTTTTTTCCCTCCTCTATTTAATATGTCCAGAGAAGGGCGATGAGGCTGGTGAGAGGCCTTGAGCACAAGACCTACGAGGAGAGGCTGAGGGAGCTGGGATTGCTTAGCCTGGAGAAGAGGCGGCTCAGGGGTGACCTCATTGCTGTCTACAACTACCTGAAGGGTGGTTGTAGCCAGGAGGAGGTTGCTCTCTTCTCTCAGGTGGCCAGCACCAGAACGAGAGGACACAGCCTCAGGCTGCGCCAGGGGAAATTTAGGCTCGAGGTGAGGAGAAAGTTCTTCACTGAGAGAGTCATTGGACACTGGAATGGGCTGCCCGGGGAGGTGGTGGAGTCGCCATCCCTGGGGCTGTTCAAGGCAGGATTGGACGTGACACTTGGTGCCATGGTCTAGCCTTGAGCTCTGTGGTAAAGGGTTGGACTTGATGATCTGTGAGGTCTCTTCCAACCTTGGTGACACTGTGATAAACGTGTAATAGACACAGGACTTTGAGTAAACTAGAGCTGGTAGAAGAAGTTTTCTTTTTTCTTGTATGAAGAACAGAATTTGTACCTCTAGTGCCTGGATATGTGTCTCTTCCATTTCCAATTCTATTTTCTTTCTCTGGTCAACTGCAAAATAAAATACTTATTAATAAATTCACTTAAAATTTTATGATTAAGCTGTAAGTAGAAATAAGGGTAAGATTACCACTTTCAGCATCAAACTCAGGGCTTAAATAGGTAGGCAAGCAGCAGTGCAAGGCACTGGATTCTAACCAAATCTATCCATTGCTATATCCCAGCAATTAACTTTCATTTTAGAAAACAAGCACCCAGCAGTTAAACACATATAACCTCCACAACACACTACAGCTTTAAGATACACTCAAATGCCTATCAATCTCATTTTAGAGGCTAACATTTCACTGCAAGTCACTATTAAGTGTTTTGAATCATCTCTATCTCTAAAGACACCACTGAAGAGTAGCAGACACAGCAGCAAGCAGGAAACTGCATCAAATTTCTTCCAAGAATGCCTACAAATAGATCATAAGACATGTCTTAAAATCATGGAATGGTTTGGGTTGGAAGAGACCTTTAAAGGTCACCTAGTCCAACCTTGCAGCAGTGACCAAGGACATCTTCAACTCAGGCTGCCCAATGCTGTATTCAGCCTGACCTTGAATGTTTCAAGGGACAGGTCTTCTACCACCCCTCCAGGCAACCTATGCCAGTTTCACCATTCTCACTATAAAAAAACCTCTTCCTTTTATGTAGTCTAAATCTCCTCTCCTTTAGTTTAATATCATCATCTGTCCTGTGACAACAAGCCCTGCTGTAAAGGTTGTCCCCATCTTTCTTAGAGGACAACAATGAGATCCCCTTGGAGCCTTATCTTCTCCAGCTGCACAACACCAACTTTCTCAGCCTGTTCTTGTAGTAGAGGTGTTCCAGACCTTGAATGATTTTTGTGGCCTCCTTGAGACCATATCTTTCCTGTACTATGGTCTCCAGACCTGAAAGCAGCACTCCAGGCAAGGTCTCACTAGAGCAGAGTAGAAAGGCAGAATCCTCTCCCGTGACCTGCTTTTGATGCAGCCCAGGACATGACTGACCTTCTGGACTGGAAGTGCATGCCGCCAGCTCACATCCAGCTTTTTATCCAGCAGTACTGCTACGTACTTCTCCACAAAGCTGTTCTCAGACCTTCATAGAATAGTCTGTATTGAAACCAGATTGATCAGAAACTCAGGTGTGTGACCTAGCACTGAGCCTTGTGAAACCTCGAGGTTCACATGGGATCATTTCTCATTTTTCCAGGTCATTCTGGATGGCATCTTCTCTCTCTGGCATGTGAGCTGCACAACTTGGCTTGCTGTCACAAACAGACATGCTGAGGGTGCCCTTGATCTCCCTGTATCATTGATGAACACATTAAACAGCACTGACCCATTACAGACCCCTGGAGGGCATCAGTTTCCATTTGGACATTGAGCCACTAACCACTACCTTCTGGATGTGACTATCTAACTCACTTCCCTGTTCTCCATGTGCCTTAGCACAACTTTGAGGAGGATCTGTTCCATGATCTTCCCAGGTATGGGAGGTGAGGCTGACAGGTTGTTAGTTCCCATGGTCCTCCCCTCTACTCCTTTTAAGAATAGGTGATTTTTTTTCCCCTCTTCCAGTCACCAAGGACTTCACCTGACTGCCATGATATTTCAGATATCATGGAGAGTGGCTTGGTAACTAACTCAGCCAATTCCATCAGGACTCTGAGATGCATCTCATCTGGTCCCACAAACTTGTGCATATTCAGGTTTCTCAAATGGTCATGAACCTAATGCACTCTTACAGCAGAAAGACCACCTCTGACAGGACTCTCTATTAACTGGCTTAAGACATTACCAGGAGTCTCCTGGATTGCCTACTGCTTGCCGTGCTTCTTTCCCAGCAGATGTCAGGGTGGTTGAAGTTACTCAGTAGGATGCAAAACCTCCTGCAGCTGGAGTGAGAAGGTTTTGTGACTGGGCTCCTCATTCAGCCTGTTTGTGGCTAATCTTCAGATACAGCTCTTCACACTCATCCAATCATGGGATGTATCCCACCAAATTTCAATAATGGCACCCAGATCATTGCTTTCTAGCAGCACGGTGGCTTCAAACTCCTGCACTGGTGTAGAGGCACTTCAGTTGGACTGTCAGCAATCACCTTCAAGGAGGAACAGCCCTTTATTATTTTAAAGTACTTCCTTGGTATTCCTCTGTTGGTTCCTGCCACTTCGGGAGCCCCACCTGATGCCTTAAGACTTGCAAGTGTGCTGCAGTGCCTTTAGCATGCCTCTGATCAACAGGCTCACTAACATCCTATCACCAGTTCACCATATTACTGGTAGTAACAAATGGTTTTCTACTCGAATAAAAAAGACACAGCCCTAAAACATTCTTTCCTCTCAGGGAAGGACAACTAAAAGAATAGTTTCTAAACTACTTCAGTGAATTGCTGCAGGCCTCACCTTTCTCCAGAAATTCCTCAAGCTCTGCCATAAAGTCAGAAATTGTCTCCTGATGTGGGAAGAGGTAAATATCCCAAACAGTACCAACAGCACCATCAGCAGACCTTCAATACTGTCAACTGCATCTTTCCTCTTGCTGATGGCAGAATACAATCTTATATCAATTACATTTCAGGTTCTCATTTAATTTTTCTGTTACTTTCCAACTCCTCTATCCTCCTTTAAAGATCACTGAGAGGGCAAGCCAGGAAAGCCTTTCCTTATCTTGTCAGAAACACAATAGTAGTCAGTGTGGCTCAGGGCAGTAAAAATCCTTCCAAAACGTAAGGGTTAAGAGCTTTACTCTGCAGAAATGAAACTTTTTGAACGCTCTAATGCATCCTGAAAAGCAACTAGTTGAACATAGTTATGTTTTACAGAGGTAGCAGCAAAACATCCATATAAAGCAAGAAAAAACAAGCTTAGATCTGAGCAACTCCAATTTCATATATAAACATGTACTCTTGCACATGCCAGTCTAGCCATTGTCCCCATTCAAGGCAACAACAGCCATCACTCTGGCAGCCAGCTCTAAAGCACGACAGGAACCTGTAGAGAAAAAATACAGGGTTTCAATTTCTAGCCCATTGCTCCCAAATTTTAATACCTAGTTCTTGGTGATACTTTGACTTAAGGTCTTCTTTTTCCTTCAGACACTGCTCTTTAAGCTTCTCCCACTCCAACTGATGGCGACTCTGCAGAATTGCTATCTCTTGAGCACGCTTATCATTGAGCATCTCCCGCAGTTCCACAAGGGCAGTTTCCTTTTCTTTTCTCAAGTTAGACTGTGTAAGCTCAAGCTGAGAAGTGTGCATGTTATTTAAGCTTAGACGTAAAGCTTCCAGTTCAAGGTTGTGCAGTGTCTGTAAATGCAGAAGAAAAAGGGTTTCCCTCTTTTCTAATGAAATGTGTTCTTTTTTTTTCCATGATTAACAGTTGAAGGCAACTAAAACCGAACATCTAAGTTTTGCCTTTCTGAACTTGAAGAGTGCTCCTTCACAACAAGGACGAAAACACCAAAGATAAGCTGACTCTTGTTAAAATGAGATTCGAGTAACATTGTCAGTGTGAAGTAAAATGCTTCCCTTACCTGCCTCCTAACTTCATCTCTTACCAGATACGTTGTCCACTTCCTCAAAATGTTGTCAAAGCAGAACACAAGCTCACCCCAATCCTCCACTCTCTACTAAAACACTTCTTCATATTTGCTATTGGCTGCAATTTGTCAAAAAGATCAATTCTGAAAGAGTTCTGGTAAAGTGTAGAAATTAAACTCACCAGGCTTCAAAAAAAGTGAGAACTATCCAACAGTTCTAAAGGGCAGATTAAAAAAAGGCCAAACTTTTCAATTCTTCAACAAGCTAAACAGCATGCCAATGTGTTGTCATTAGACTTTCACAGAATCACAGAATGTTAGGGTTTGAAAGGGACCTAGAGAGATCATCTAGTCCAATTCCCCTGCCAGAGCAGAATCACCTGGAGTAGGCAACACAGGAATGCATCTAGGCAGGTTTTGAACATCTCCAGAGAAGGAGACCTTACACTAGATGTATTCTTTCCATTTCTATTCTGCCCTTAGCACATAAACCCAACTTTTTCTTCTAAATATTTGAAGGAGTTTGGATGCTTCAACTAAGTTTAGCAGAAAAGCATTCCTAATTATGTAAATGGAATAAAAAAGTGGGAAGGTTTTGGTATTTTTGACAAAGCTACTTGTTAAACTTCTCAAGCTCTGAAAAATGACAGAGTTGTTTTGTCTGCTGGCTTGTTTGTTTTTTTTTTTTAAACTCATCAATTTAAGCATCCAGTTCTCTTCAGAAATAACATTCAAATATAATTGCATTGAGGATCTTAGAGAACTACTATAGAAATTATCTACTGCCACCCACCACGAGAACACTCCTAACTCTTCCAAGTGCAGTACTATGTAAAAGAGCATATATAGTATGCACTAAACTCAAGGAGCCTTCTCTTCGCAACAGTCAAGTAACCAATGCAGTAATTAGTGTGTTTCTTTATTTTACTTGTGACTGGAGCTGAACTTGTTCTATCTCTGCTTTGTGTGTGGCTGCCATTTGCTGCTGAACTTCATCCAACAAGTGCTGCTGTTCTTTATTTAGTTCAGCACGGAGCTTCTCCATTTCCTCTTCGTGTTTAGCAACCAGTTCGGAGATTTCACGGTCATGCTCTCGTTCATGTACCTGCAGGAAATACTCAGGTGAAGAGCTTCCTTACAAATATGGTTAGATAGCCCCCTAATAAATGAGTGAGCCAGAATTCTTCTCTCTTCCTGACCCCAAATCCCAGAAACTATGGGAAAAAAAAAATTAGAGATGTAAAAATCTATTACATTGTTTAAATGACAACAGAGATTTAGTTTGTTTTTCTAATATAAACCAAATTGGAGTGTTTACCTTTTTTATTAAAGCAATCTGTTCCTTCCTTTCCTCTTCAAACTTCTGCTGTTTTTCCACTTTATCTTTTATTTCGGCATTTAATTCTGCTATCTGCAAACAGGCACACAAACATTTACAGTGACCACACTAAGCATTCCGAAATCTCTTGCCATTAGCAGGGTTTCCTACCTCTTTCTTTTGTGTCAAACTCACTTTAGTTAATTCAGCAAGGTGTTGAGTCTCCATTTTATCGATTTTCTCTTTGTAATGTTTCATCATCTTGGATTGTGCCTCCTCAGCAGCATCTGCAGACTCCTGCAAGCGAGCCTCAAGCTCTAAACAGGCCTTTTTCAAATGGGCGATTTCTTCGGTCAGCTGGCTGTTAGTCTTACTGAATTCAGTATGTTTTGCCTTTATTTCAGCATTAAGTTTAACAATTTCTAAGTTGCTGCAGTTTATCATGTCCTCGTAGTCCAGTCTTTCACGGTCCCGTACTTGCTTGAGGTTTTTGACTTCAGTATTAAGATCGTGTATGTTTTTCTCAAGATCACCAATGATGCTAGCATTCTCTGCTAATGCTGTTTCTGCTTTTAGTAGATCTTCCTCCACATCAGATAATCTTTCTCCTAAGGATGCTTTTTCCTCTAATAAGAGTGATAAATTTTGTTCTCTATTATTGATTTCAGCTTTGAGCAACTCCTGTTCTTTTAGCAATGTCTCTTCAGATATGGTCTTCTGACCAAGCAGCTCTGCTATCGTCTTGTTTTTAGCCTTCTGAGCATCAAGCTGGCTTTGCATTTGATCCCTTTGACTTTGCAAGGCAGCTAACTGACGTCCAAAGAGAGACTGTACTTCACTTGTTACAGAATCAGAAACTGTTTTCTGCTCTTGAACTTCTTTCACTAATTGCTCCTGAGTTCGCAGCTGTGCCATCAACATTTCTCTTTCCTCCTGGAGATCTTTTACCATTTCTTCCCAAGTAGAGGATTTTGACACTTGTGTTAAGGACTCTACAGCACAGTAAGGCTGGCCTCCATCCTGCTTCTTTTCTAGAAGTATTATTTGGTTTTCAAGTTCCTTCTCCTTCTCTGTTTTTTGAAGAAGTTCTTTTTCACACTGGAGCCGTGCTTCACGCTCCTCATCCAGTTCCACACGCACACAAGAGAGCTCAGCCATAACTTTTTCCCATTTTCCAACAACTTCTTGAGTCTCCTGGTAAGATTTCTTCAAAGCTAATTCCCTCTCATAGAGCTGATCAGTTAGTTTCACACACCTCTCTGCTAAACAAGCTATCTCGTCATCCTTTACGTCATCACAGTCACTTATTTTGTTTTGCTGCAGGGAGTTATCTGACAAAAATGTAATGAAGGCTTCTGCTCCCACCTCAACCTCTTCAAAAGTCTCTTGAGCCAAACTGCTAGGACATGTTTCCTCATCAAGGCCTGAGTTTACTGAAGGAAATACAAAGCCTGTGCTAGGTTCTAGAAACATATTGTTATCTAACCCATACTCACTGCATCTACCTTCTTCAATGGCATCACCATCAGAAGTGCTGGATGTATATGAATCTTCTGGTCCCTCTGTGGAGATGAGATATTTAGCCAGTATGCCTTCATCAACACTAAAAAGCCCTAGTTCTGACAAATGTTCTTCATCCAAGTAATTTCCTTCACTACTTTCATTATTCTCTGTGATCTTTGAATTCTTAATTTTTACTAATTGATCTCTTGAGGACTGTGCTCCCAAGTCACACTGGAATTCTAGTTCTTCATGAACCACCTCACCTTCACCTTTCAGCTGGTGTGATTTATTCCACATTTCCTCAAGCTCTGCTCTCTGTGGCTGTGACATCTCTGATAACATCTGCTTTTCCTTCGGTTTCATTAGCTTCTCATTGAAGATGGTCTCTTCATCAGGCTTTTGCATTACATCTATACTTTTTTGAGCCTCATAAAGTCGGTTTTCATTTAATTCCTGGATGAAAGAATTTAGTCTCTTAATCTCTTCATTCAAGGACTGTTTTTCTTGTTTATATCGCTGGACTTCTTTCATCTGCTCTTCTGCATTAGAAAGCTGAGACTTAAGGCTATTAATTAAATCCTTATATTTAGTCTCAATTTCAGTTTTCTCTCTCTGGAAGTCTTCCTGTTGGTTTTCAAGTCTCCTTCTCAAACTGTCTTTTTTTATTTCAGACTCACGAAGACTATTATTTAAGTCAATTATTATGCCATTCAAATTCTGAATGTGCTCTTCAGAATTCAGAGCACAGAGTTCTTTTTTTAACTGTTCAAGCTCATTCTTATATTTTAAAATAATGTCTTTTTCATACACCTGCTTAGCTTCTTCAATCTCTCTTCTATAGCATGTCTCCAGCTCAGCCCTCAAGTTCTCCAACTGTCTGCAAATATCCTTTTCATGATCAGCCTTCAGTTCTTCAATATGTTGCTGTTCGCTCATTTTGGACAAAGCTATTTCATGTTTTAACTCTGTTATTTCTGAGTCCCGGAGAGAAAGGGTGTGTTGTAGTACAGACATGCTGAATCTTTCTGATGTCAGCAGATCTTGAAGACTTTTTATATGTTCTTCTTTTTCTCCTATGCTTTTGTGTAACTGTTGCATTGTATTTTTCATATCCTCTTCCATTTGGACAAGCATATTTTCTTTATCTTTGGTGTTCTTCAAAATAAAACATTACATATGAAACACATTCATGTTTTAATTTCCTTAAAACTCATGCTTTTAGTGTATCTTCACAAAAAATACTTACTGTTAAGTGCAGGGTGCATCATTGGCCTAGAAACATGATTTTTAAGCACATAGCCGAGAATGGACAGTACTAGTCAAAGACTCTTTGAATATGGTAACAAACACCAAATGGTCCAAGCAATAGGTAATATGCCACTGACTCCAGAGAGAAAGAAAACAGTGGCTGTGTCAAGCTTCACATATTTTAATTACAATAGAATAAAATATCAAAGCTGCAGACACCTCTCCAACTCGCATGCATTTGCAGAGAGAAAACATCTCCCAAAGGCCAACAGAACAGCCAGATCAAATTTTGAGTTACCTGACTTTCACCCCACAGCACTGCTTGTTACATGCTTAAAGGAAATCAGGCCTGCTGAACTGTTCCTTTAATGTAAGCTAGTAAATCAAAATCCTTAGAAATTAATTTCTGAAGAAAAAAGATTTTCCTGACCAAGCCCCTACAGCAGGTCAGTTATCACCAAACCTGAATTACACAACAGATTTTAAAGTTTTTTAAGCTGTTTTCAATTGAGTTTATTCAGTGTTTGTCTCTGTAATTGCTACATCAAAATATTCCCTCACAAGCTTTTTTGCTGTTTTGTATCTGAGACTAATGTAATTACAGACACAGGTGCAGTTAATTTTTGCTCTCTTCTAGCTGTTTCACGTTCACACACAACTGTACTGTGATATACTTACAGAGCACACCCAGCAACCCTCACTCTACTGCAAGTCTCTGTCACTTATGTTCCAACATGCCTCAGTTTAACAAACACCAAGTGGACCTCCTTCTGATGTTATACAAGAGTTTAGTAGCAGAATTTAACCCTTCTGCAACAGAAGCCACTGCCTTCAGAAGAAATAACATAAATTAATTCCAACCTTAAGTGTAGTTTTAGTCCTGAAGCAGCAATGTTACCACATCCATAAATGAAATATTCATTACAGGTTTCCTCCAAAAAGCAACACCTTGGTTTATACAACCACAACAAGAACTGAGCTACCCAGAAATCATCATTATAAAGACATTTCAGAGTTTTTACCTTTTGAGAAGACTCAAGTTGTACTTCCAGGTCATGTACTTTCTGACGCAACATTTCCAATTGTGCGTTTTGTTCTCTGAGACGGTTCTGAAACAAAGACATCTGCTGCTGGGCTTCTAACACTTCAGTTTTTCCAGGGGTTTTACTTTTCAGCATCTCATTAACCTGAGCATAGAAAAGATTCTCACAGTCAAAAGATAGCTTGTATCAGAGTAACTCAAGCAAAAGTCTCACCATGTACATAAAACATTCTCTATTTATTTCCTATAGATATACCCTATGTAGGAACCTCCCTGAAAATCCAGATATACATGTTAGACAATTCATCTCTATGAAGCCTCCAAAATCAATTATCACTTAACTTACTGGTAAGAGGACAATGACCAAAACCAGCCTTCCCTGCTAAGGATTTACAAGTCAATACTAAAGAGTTTTTTCCCCTCTCCATCTTCTTCCAAAAGAAAAGAAAACATTTACCCCTACAGAAGTAAAATATAATGTGTTTTATTAACTTTTAAAAGCTTTTTCTGAAGACTTGGCTAAAACTAAAACCAGCATTAGTACTTGCATCTCTTAGCAAATTTGACATGCTTCCAAAAAAAAACTTGCATCATATTACTAGCTTTATTTAGACTATGCCTTAAGTACTATTTAGAGGCTCTACGGAGCAAATCCCAGTTTTCATTCGTGGAATAATTTTCACTATGACCACTTCATCAATATCAGTCAGAACTGTATATGGAAAGCAATATTATAGGTTATTTTTCATAATTTCATTTAGCAAAGGATTTAATTTTCCAAAGTATGATCAATTCTTCAAAGATAATTTCAAGACTTCAGAAAATGTCAGGGTTGTTGGAGTTTTTTGATTGTTTTGGGTTTTTGGCGGGGAGCTTGTGAAGGGTTTTCTGTGGTTTGGTTTGTTTTGTTGTTTGGGGTTTCATTTTGTTTGCTGGTTTGAGGATGGGATTTTTGGTAATTTCTTTGTTTTTAAAAATCTCTTTTACGCAGCAAAACTCTTACATTGCAAACCTGAAATTAAGTAAATATAAATACTACTCTTTGACATAAACTACAAAGCTCCTGAGACAATAAATACACAGATTTAAAAAACAGCACTTGGAATAGCTACTGTTGTTTTTTTGGCAATACTCAAAGTATATAAAATAGATCCATGAAAAATGTGTTGCACTGAGGCATATTTCTGTGTGTCATAGGGGCTGCATCAATTGTCCTCAGATTATTTTAAACTCTCTTTGAGCCAAGACAAGTTACCACAACATAGCAAGTTTCAGTGCAACAACTGAGCATGAGTTTTCCATACCTATACTAAGAGCTTTCTTTGGCAAAGGCAAGGAAAACTGATCCCATATCATTATAGTGATTGCCTTGCATAGATTCCAAAACACTAACAAGACTGGGAAAAATTCCCTAATGAGGGCTAAACTGATAGACAACAAACTGTAACAACCTCAAAGGCTCCACACAAGCATGTGGAAAACATAAGGACAGTTGCTAAAGAGGAGCCTTGGAAGTGAAGAAAACTCTGTCTCGCCCTGAAATCATTTTCACTGCTGCATCGCAAAGTTATGTGATAAGCTCAGTGTGTTTCTAATGTTCATATTTCAAACCTGTTCTTATTCTCCCTGTAAGGAAACACACACCTGATGTAATTGAAGTTGTAAATCATGGATCTGACCCGCTGCATGTGAAGCCTCCTCCTGTAGGTCATTCTGATCCTTCTTCGCCTGTTGAAGGCAGTTTGTTAGTTTCCCGATGACTTCATTCTGCTCTTGAACAGTAGTTTCCTACATGGATCACAAGAAGTCCACTTTTAAAATTAAAATACTCTTCACATACTGGGAATCCAATATGTTTCCTTAAAACAAAGCTCACAAGAGTCTACAATTGCATTTAAGTTTTAACAAATCTGCACTGAATAACCACAGAAGTTTGTGTTCAAACACAACTGCAGGGACAACAAAGCCGGAATCTTAAACTGATCCCAAAGCTAATCAAAAGTGACATTTAAAATAAATGATAGGATACCAGTCATGAAGTATTTTTTAATTAAGAATTTTGTAGCTCTTGCTTATGTAAAAGTAATCAAGTTTTCCACAGGATACAATTATTATTTAGCATCCCTAAACTGTTTCCTTCTTTTCAGCCACATGACAGAAAGTTAATGAGATGAGATATATTAATCCTACTTTATGTTAATCACATTAATCTTTTCAATTTATTTCTCACCAACAGGAAATGTCTTTGTTTCCCCAGTCCTAGAAGGAGAAAAACATGAAAAGGGGGAAGCAACTGTTCTTCAGAAGCACCTGATAAATTACCTTTACTCAGAAATCCTTACAAAAGGGAACTCAAAATATCTTCTTTTTTTAAAAATTTATTTATATACTTTCCCCTTGCCTAAAATTATGTTCAACAAAATTTGACTTCTCTTACTTAATTATTTGCCTATGCCAAAATGCCCACCCCTAAACCCAAAAGTCACAAGTGCAAATACTCAAAAAATGTGGATGATAACTGTGGGGAGCAGGAAGAGGTTGTCAGGAGATGGTGGTGGTAGTGGTGTCTGACATCCCACGTGAACATTTGAAGAGGTGCCCAGCTGCATCCACAAAGTGCTTTTAAGGCATATCCACATAAGTATTGACGTCTCTATACATATGTAATTCCTTTTCAGTAGTTTGACCAATGCTTTGGGGGCAGGCATTTCCTACCATGATCTTCATGTATATAGTCAGTACTTTTAAAAATGAAAGCCCCTTCCTTTTACATTAAGTCTACATTAAGTAGATTAACTATACTTAGCTTATATAGAGAACCTCTAAGAACCATTAAAGGACCAATTCTTAATATGGTAAGAAAATCTATCAATACCAACCTACCAGGAAGTGTCCAAATATTTCTCAGCAGAAGGGTTTAACTCTACATTTAATTAAAAAAAAAATCTCTAAACATGCAAACATTTCATATGTAATTTCACTCTCACTTGATTCAAGCAATATGGAGTCCTGGTCACTGGTGAGTGAAGTACCACTTTTTGCAGCATATGTCAGGGAGGTGAAGTTCTTTCCAACAAAACCCAGTACTTTTGAGTTTTACCTCCTTACTATTCCCATTATCCAACTCTATGAAACAAACCTGAAGTTGCATAGAGTCTCTGTGCTGGGTAAGCTGTACTTGTAGCTCGTCCACCTGTGAAGTGAGTCTTTCCACTGCTTCCTGCTTCTCCAAAAGTCTGTTTTCCAACTCAGCTATTTGTGTCCGACACATCTTAGCATCAAGTTCAGTGTATTCTGATGCAGAACTTATGGTACCTTTCTTCATAAAAGAAACAAAAATGTGCTTAGTCACCAAAACAATACAGTCGGTCTGGTTTGCAATTAACTCTCCTGGTAAGTAAACAAATAAAAACTAAATCATGAGCTTTTCAGAGGAGATGGGTAAGGTAAAGCTTCATTATTCTACACACACCCTAAGCACACGAGACAGAATGGTCCATGCTGCAAGACAATACACCAGTGAGAAAGGAAGGCTGGCTTCAATCCTAAACTCAGCTGGTCATCATCCAAGGTCAAATGAATGAAATAAATGAAGAACAATTTTTCTTAATGCCTACTAAAAAAATCTGGAGCCTCACCATTGAGATTTAAGGTTTTATCTTCTGCTTTTATGGTTTGCAAATACAGTTGAGTACTCTATTAGTAAACTAAATTACAGGAGATTTTTTTAAAAACAAACACGTTATAAAATCCTTCTGACAACTGAAAAAGCAATACCACTTTCAGATACATGTACTTATTTATCTCTCACTAAATTCTCAAGAGAAAGATGACTATAGCACTATTTAGAAAAAGCAGGACGTAGCCCTCCCTGTAATTTGAATCTGCATGAAATAGTTTGAAATGGCTACTACCTCCCTAGGGCTGCCCTCTCCACATAACCTACAAAGCAATTCCATCTGCTTTACAAATCAACTATTTTGACAGAAGCTGTTTAGAAGCAGTAAGTGATTTTTGGGTTTCAAGTTCACCTGAATATAATGACAGGGCTGTGGTTGACTGAGAAAATCCTGCATGCTTTTTCCTTAGGGCAGACAGCTTGTCACATTTTGCTTATTTTTATTATGAGACAGGTAAATACTTCCTTTCTGAGTGTTTAACCCATAGCTGATAGAAAAATCAAAATCTTGCTTGTGAGCTGAAGCAAGAACATAACTACATCTAGAGGGCCACCGCTATAAACAAACTGAAACACATCAGGCCCAAGCAGAGTAACAATTTAAACAGGGTTGTCAGAGAATGCAACATCTATGCTGGCTTTACAATGACCACTAAGATCATGCTGGAACAAATTATTTTGAAAGCATGTTTGAGACAGCAAAGTGATACAAAGCCAAACAAAGCCACGCACTGTAAGACCCCAGCAGTTTTGCTCAACTGCTATGCCACTCAGTCTCGATGTGCCATTTCATGGAGACACATCCACATAACCAGAAGTCTGCCCAAACTAGTTAAAGGTAGTGAAAGTGTGAAAGACCTTAATTTATCAGGCTAACAGCAGACAGCTCCTTGACAGTACCCACTGACCAGTTCACACAACCAAGATATTTTTTCAGTTATTTACATCACTTTGTAAGAGTTTATTATTACAAGAGAAAACACAACTATTTACTTACTTCTCAGTGTCAGCTAGTTAACAGTGCCCAGTTAACCAAAACAATCACCTGGAATTATCCACAAATAGAGTGAAGTGAAATCCAAGAAATAGTAAGATTTACCTCTGTCTCTGTTATTGTCTCCAGCAGGTTGGAGTCTTCAGCCCTGCTCTCCAGCAGGACGGAATCTTCAGCCCTGCTCTCTACGCCCTTACCAACATCTTGGGCCGCTAGTGGGTACTCTTCCTTCGGAACGTCATGCGTGTGGACAGACGAGCCCTTCCTCTTCGCCGTCTTTTTCTGCGGCTGCGTGACGTCGGTTTTTGTTTTTCGCTGTCTGTAGTAAGCAAGCTGTGCAGAAAAGATTGGAAGAGGTAGAGGGAGAGGTAAGTGAGAAAAAAGTAACAGGACCACAAGATTAACACACTCATGAGCGATGAAGATCCTACTGTGGCAAAATATGTACATTTGTAGGAAAAAAGAGCTTTATCCTCCTATTTTCTACACATTCAGAACATATTGCGTAACTGCACAATTAGGCAAGAAATCTCATATCAGTACTAAAGACTCATTTCAGTACATGAATCAAATTTTACTCAGTGAAACTTAGTGTGTCAATGACAATCCAGAATTACAGCAAGTCAGACTAGTAAAGGAACAAGTTGTCAATACACTAGGAAAAAATATAATTGACCAGTCTTTCAACAAGACCAGCAAAGACAATAAATTCCTGTAAATGTATCTAAACAGATATTTTCCAGAGTAAGCTTTAAGATTAAAATTATCAGAAGTGAATTCTCATGCTCCTTCCCTGCCACCCTCTTAAGATAAAACAGCAAACTTCCTATCCAGAAAGCAGCCTACAGTACATAAATAGAAAATCAATTAAGCCAGGTCATTCTAATTTCTTCTGTTGAAGAATCAGATGCTCTACTTTATCAGACTATCACAGCCCTACAAAGCACCAGGGACTTGTAAAGAATGTCACTGACAGAATTGATTACCCAACTTTCCTTAGCACCTTAAACAGTTTAAAAAGGATTACTGTATTTTTAATTCTAACATTGTGTATAGGCAGCAATTCCAAGTAACATCTCTCTCACACTATAAAACCAAACATCCTTCTCCTGAAGAAAAAGCCTTTTCCAAGGTTATAACCACCCATTATCAACTGCGCTGTTAATATACCCTTGTGATGAGATCTAGTCAAATGATGACAGGCTGCAAACATAATTGCCAAGTTCCACCACAATACATATGAAAATCCACTGCTTGTCAGCTTGATTTTCCTGTAAAACTGCCACTCTGCAGAAAAATGGTGTTCATTTCTTTTAATTCAACTTGTGAAAAGGATTTGGTTTGGTCCTCCCTTCTTAACACCCGTGCCATTTCAGCAACTTCTACCTGACAGCTTATCTTCTCAACAGATAGATGGTTACACACTCGCTACACTCAGCAGCTTGCTTTAAAAGTATCTTTACAGAAGGACATTGGTTTCTTACCGGCAGCTGTTTATGCATAATTAACTTATTTTGACGATTATGTTCTGTAGTTTCCCTAGTTATTAATACTGAATGCAGTTAAACAAAGATTGTCAGGCCCTGTGCTGCTTTTCATAACAAGCAGAATTAACAGATCAGTAAATAAAACGGTAGTGAGACAAACATTCTCTGAAAGCAGGTAGGTGTTAACTTTAGATCTTACTGACAGCAATATATGTGAAAAATAGCTATTCCACTAGCTAACCTGACAACATGGGGAAAAAAGACAGGAGGAAACCTTCAGAAAAACAGAGAGTACAGGCAGCTGCTGAAGCAGAGGAAAAAAAGAAAGAGTGGAGCAAAACAAGCAGGAAAAGATGAAAAAGGCAGATTTCCAGTGAGTGGCCATCACTGAGAGCAGTTAATCATTTCACGAAGGGAGATAAAATGTTTCACATTAAACTATTAAAACTTTCCTGGACAGCCAAATGACCACGAATTTTTAAAGAGCCCAGCTCAAAGAAAGCAAAACTTATGTCATCCCATTCATATGCATTAAACATATGAAACCACATATGCAGAAATATCTGACTGCACCAAAATGCTAGGGGAGTACCGGACTTGTTAGTCTATGATAGCATCTGGAGTCACACACACTCTGGATTTACAGAGCCACTTGACACAGAAGAGGCTCCAATGAAGTTACAAAGGGTATCAGAATCTCACACATTCACAGGGAACCCGACGAGGGTGGGATTCGAACCCACGCGTGCAGAGCACAATGGATTAGCAGTCCATCGCCTTCACCACTCGGCCACCTCGTCCTGTGCTTCCATTGTCTTTAATCAGCTACATAAGTTTAAGTGTCTTTTTAATCTTACAGACTACCTACCAGTGGTGTGTGCCAGTGCCAAGAAAGCATGCAACATTGATGCTCCCCGTCCCCAGTGAGATCCCATCGTGCCCCTTTTGAAGGGTCTAATACTGAGTTTACTTTCTAGTAGCATATACAAAGGCAAAAGCTTCACTTGTAGCCAAGACTTAGCATACCACGTGGACACCAACAGCACTGTCCATCATAGCATCCAAAGCAGCTCTCGATGGCAGAACATCTTGTCTTTCTGCAAGTACCAACATACTGCAACTTCATTTCACCAGGAGTCAGATAAAAGTGGCAACTGCAGGGCACCTCTGAATTCGCATGGTTAGCACCATATGAGCACCCCAAAACTCAAACAAGACCATCAGGTTTTGTGTTATGTGATATGGGGTAACTGCCCAGCTTGCTGGGAGACATGAACACAGGCTAATTTAGTGCATTTCACAGAAAGATGCTTACAACCAAGAGAGGCCTATGCTATCTCTGGAGGTGGAGATCTTTTCCTCAATTACTATTTAATACTTATACTGTAAGTATTGCACTTATTAAAAATGGAAATCTTAAATACTTGGCACAGTCAGTATTTAGCTGCCAAATAATCACAATTTCTAATTAATACAACAGTTGAAATTACTATTAATATTAGGTGATAACTTAAATGCATTTCAACAATGGAGTTTTAACTCCTGTATGTGAGAGAATAATACAAATACATGTTTAAAGAAGGGAAAATCTTCATTACGTTCCTCTTCCAGGTTATTATTTAGCAAACCAAAACAAACAAAAAACCACAGCAGTTCACAACTCCAGATACAAGCACTATCAAACGACAATCACCATAATGTATAGGTTGCTACAAGCCTGGTTACTACAACAGAAGCCTGTAACTAGCCTCACGCTCCTGTCCCCTGCCACTGTGAGCACCCTCACAATGACATAGAGACAATTTAGAAAGCTGATATGAATAAATTCTGAACCATTCTGCAGTGGTCCAGAGATGGGATCACCTTAAGCTGTTGTAGGCCTGCACCACAGCAAGGAAATACTGCACCTGCTCACAGTTTCAAAACTGCATTTCTATTTGTAAGAAGGGCAGTAGAAAGGAGACTGAAGAAAGAGACACAGAAGAAAGAGAACAAAAAGGAGAGACATTTCCCTCCTGCCTTATAATGTAAGAACCTTCAAAAGCTATCCAAAGGAACTTTCTGAAGCATGCTACAGTCCTGCAGCCCACCTACTCAGCAGCATGGCCACATCCTACTGTGCACCAAGACCAAAGTTGCACTTATTCCAGTAATCAGACCAATACACATCTATTCTCTAAGTTACATTCAAAACTTCAGCTACACAAGTGAAAACACAAGACCAGAACAAGCACACAGCTAAACATGGTAGAAACTGGGTGCAAGCATGCTAATGAATGTGCACCTCACATGTTTGCCCTCCAAACCCAAACACAGTATCTTTGTGCTTAAAATGCCCCAGTGGATACTGCTTCCATTCATTTGTCTGGGTGTTTCTGAAAATGCCTGGCGTCCACAATCTGCTAGCCAAGTAATCTCTGGCACATATTAATAAGCAGAGGAAACACTACACCTACTGTCCCTATAAACTCTTTCCTCTCCTCACAATATACCAGGTGTGTGACACCATGCAGCAGCAATGTTGATGGGACTGATTTTGGTTTTTAAACGGTAAGATGACAGATATTTAGCACACAGGTTCTTTTGAAAAACATAACAGCAATACTGGCTCTGCACACAACTTGAAACATAATGCAAGTCCCTACTTTTTTTTTTTTAATGGCAAACAACAGCTGTACAACAGGTGGGAAGTAATAACTTATTCAAGGCAAGTTTAACACGTTTTTCTAGCTATAAACAGACACTATAGCTAATGTAACTTTTCAACCTGAAGAGCTCCTGTTCTCATAGCTTCCTCAATATTAATTCAAAAAAATAATCATGCAATCATTTTTCAATAGGGAATTATGTTCACAGAGCACATAACAAGGCCGTGGGGGCAAGCACACAAGGAGCTGCTAAACGTGAGTAGAGAGTACGGCAACCATAACAGCATCTGAGTGGGCCAGGCCAGGAATGGAGGAGCTGTACTGTCAAACATCAAGCTGCTTCAGGACATCCTCAGACAAAACTCTGCTCCCCTCCCAGTAACAGCACTGGGAAGGGAGAGCTGAAACAGAAGTGCAAAAGACTGCTGAAAAGATCTGCACAGCTCTAAGCTAACTCTGATCCCATTAGTCAGATTTCCAGACAGGTTCTCTGCAGAAGGAGCCATGGTCCTACAACTGGGGAAGAAACTCTAGGAATGATATCAGGGGTGAAAATTCTGTAGCATATCCCGGAGAGATACAATCTGTCCAAATCTGCAAATAACCTGTGCAGCCTCAGCTACTCCCGTCCAGCTATGGTCACCCATCCTAGTCTTGCTGGGATGGAAAGAACAGAGAAAAGCTGTAGCTCCAGACTCACAAGGCTTATTCACCAACAAACTCCCAGAAGGGAAATATGACAATAGCTCAAAAAACAGCACAAGTGCTTCAATGAAAAGTAGTCAGCCGACCAGCTTCTTGAACATCATTACCAAACCAAAGTAAAAGTTTTCATCAAAGAGGGAAGACACATATCACATAGTTTAAGAAGGTAATTACTAAGAGAACATTACCTTTATACATTGGTCACATTATATGACCTCTCCGCATAGTCCCATCAAACTACACCTAAATTGAAACAAACCAACCCAATCCAGTTCTCAATAATCCATCTGCAGATGGAAGGGCAAACAGAGCAGTCACTGCAGTAATAATACACGCAACATCTATTGTTAGAGATTCTCATCTGGAAATAGAGTATTTCCACAAACAACTCTGTGGAATCCTACGTGAAAAAACAGAATAAAAGCTACAAACAAACAAAACCAACACCGCCCAACTGAAAAAATAAAAACCTCAAACAAGAAAAAGAGAGTATCTACGGGAAGATATATACACTACTTCGAGCTACTCTTTGCTCATGGGAGGCAATGTTTACACACTACTGCTGGAACTCGGCAAAGCTTCGAGGCACCCTGTATTCAAGAAGCATCGCTAGAAACGCTTCTTTCTGCCATCGCCACGACGCCCAGGTAAGCCCCTGTCGCCTCTGACACAGCTCAGACCTGGCAGGAACGCTTCAGCACTGACGCCAAGGGCAGCTTCCGACCCCGGCTTCGCGTGTGACACCGATCCCACCGCGCAGCGAAGGAAAACCCGCTGGCGCCCCACCGCGGGGAGGAAGCCCGGAGCGACCAGAGACGATGCCGCGGGCAGCTCCAGGAGGCAGGTTCCCCTTAGACCCTCCCAGCTCGGTGCCCCGCCGAGCAAACCGCAGGGCGTCGGGGAGCAGGCCGGGGCAGGCGCGGCCACTCCCCAAGCGGAGACCCCCTCCTCTCACCTTGGCCCTTCCGGCCTCCACTTTCTGCCTTCGCGCCTCAGCCTCCATCTCCACAAGGCAGGCAAGCCGAGGGCCCAACAGCGACAGCCAGACCCAACTCGCACCCCGCCAAGTGTCACACCGGAGGGGACACAGAAGTTTGGCTCATGGCCGCCTCAGCGCCTTCTCCCCGCCCGCCTCGGCACCGCCACCAACCGCGCGGCGGCGGCAGTCAGGGCTGGCCAATGAAGGAGCAGGGGCTGGCCGCCCCGCCCGAGACAGGGAGAAAGCTCTCCGGATTGGCGGAGAATGCGGCACGGCGGAGGCTCGCCAGCCAATGCCGGCAGTATCCGTTAGCCTGGCCCCACCCACTCCCCCTAACTGATTCCTGGGATAGACAGCGCCGGCGGGAGGCTACTCTCTGCCCCGCCCCCGGCGTTGCTAGTGCCCGCCCCCTCGCAGCAGCCGCCAATGGGAGCGGCAGCGCCCAGCGCTGGGGCTGCGCTGGGTGGCCAGGTTTAAACGGGCCGCCAGCCACGACCCCGCTCAGGGGAGAGACAGCCAATAGGCGGCGCCGCGGGAAAGCTGACCCGGACATGGGCGGGCACCGCTGTGTGCATTGTTTTTCCTTTCCTACGTGATCAATTTCACCCTTCGAAGAAAGAGTGGAAGTTTCAGTGAGTAAACTGTGCAGGAATATTAGATCTAACAGTGAAGAGAGATTCCTGATGCTAATTATGGTCACCTTTTGCTTCGTCATCTCTTCAGAGTTTTTTTTTGCTCTCTAGCCCCGCAGTTAGTGTAATTAGCAGCATCTGAGAAGGCAAAGAAAGCTGCTACGCTCAGAACGAAAAAGTTTCTTCAAAAAAGAGATTGCTGAGAAGCGTTCGGTGGAGCTCTATGGGGAAATGACTCTTTGTTCACCAATATGGTTAGATGGTCAAATCCACTTTATTTCCGTGATACAATGACTGTATGCATTCTAGCAAGAGGCGTGCTCAGCTTAAGATTGGTTACAGTCAGAGGGTCCAGAGTTACATGTAAGGCGTGCATAGGTTAGCTTATCACAACATTCTAAGGGTCAGCCTCCATCGCCACCACTCCAGCCCCTTTGGTTATCTAGTCTCTGCCCACTGCAGCTGTGTGGGGGGTGCTCAGCTGTTTACAGCTCGATTTCCTGAGCTAGCTGGGATCCAAGGATGTTCTCAGTGCAGGTTGCTCATGTTTATAAATTTATGTCCTCGACTGGTGAGAAATTCTTCCACAAGAGATGGCGTTTATGTCAATTTTATTAAACTGTGTACATTTCTTTTAAAAAAATAGTTTTAAATTGCTGCTTTGACACCTTGCTCTGCCTAAGAAATGTAAAAAACTAAGTCATGTTTGTCTGAGTAACAAGGGTTTTTCCTTTTAAATAAACAGCTCATGCATTATAATTTCTTACATCCCTGTCTGTTTGTTAAAATATCAGAGTTTCTAGTGCTAATCTGGTTAAATTGACTCAAGTGGAAAGACCTGTCTCCAGCAGTGAGTCAGCTAGCTGGCAATCAGCTAGCATTAGCAACACTGGGTGCTACTCAGTTTGTCCTTCCAGCATCTAGGCTGGGGTTCTGGACTGTTAGTGAGGCTTTGCTGTTAGGGAACTGAAGCCAACCAGACAGCATGGTAGGGGCACCACCTCTCTTTCTGCAGGGGCCAGTCCTACCTGACTGTAAAAGCAGTAGAAGTCATTTATATCTCAAGTAAATTAACAGCAGTGCTGATAATGCCGCATTAAGATCAGGCTGGTAATGAAATCTTATTGAGAGCTCCGCAAATAAAAGCAGTGTTTGCAGAAACTAGTGGTTTGCTGTTGTATAAAACAACAATCAAAAATATAGTAAATTATTAGTATAGTGTACTTAAGAGGATTCCATTATAAGTATAATTTGCTTCAAATTAGGGTGGCTGTTGTCCTGGTTTGGGTTAGAACAGAACAAATTCTCTTCAGTGATCTTACCTTTCAGCTCAGTCTCTGTTCTAAGTAACTTCACTTTCTGAAACTGACAGCAAGTTTTCCCAGACAGTGTTGCTAGGAATAAGGATGGATATTTCTACCTGGTACCAAGGAGTGGTGTGCAGTCCAAGGTCACTGCTAAAATCTTGTGTGCTGACTTGGGGGTCCAGAGTAAAAGGATGCACCTGTGCATAGGAGCAAACAGTTCAGGTGACCCTGAACTGACCAACTATACATTCCATATATATTTGATATAAGGCATAAGCATCACAAAGTTCAACTTCTTTCTCCTCTTCATCAGTGGTTAACATCTGAGGGAGACTGTGTCTGTTCTGCCTTGGATCCAAAGCTATGAGTTCCTGAATTCCAGAATCCAGCTCCTGAATCCGGTTCCCATCTGCTGCTGTGTCCAGTCTGGGATTTCTGCCACAGCATCAGTAGTGATGGTGACTCATTGCCATTGGGGGATTTGAGTTCAATATTAGTTTTATATATATTCATGTATATTTTGGTATATTGCTATTATTTTTATTAAAGTAGTTTTAGTTTTCCAATTCATAGATGTCTCTCCTTTATTCCTTTTCTCTTCCCTTTGGGAAGGGAGAGGGACTGGTATAGAGCATCTGTCACTCATTTAGTGGCAGGCTCAGCCCTAGTGCTTGACAGCTGTTTTCAGAAATAACAGTAAAAAATCAACATTACACATTGTTACATGACAATGGCATTAAATAACTCTAACTATAAAGTATGTTTAGCTTCAAAATGCAGATGGGACATTATCACAATGCTTGTAACTTTGACACAGTGTAACAAGAGCTATCAACTGTTAATGTGCAGCATTACAATTGGCAGAAGCAGACACTTGTTTGGAAGGAAATTATATGTACTTCTCCATAGGTAATTTTTGTGTGAGTGTGGTTTTCTTTTTTTATCCCTCTACCTCTCATTTAATATATTAAAACACCTTTCTAAAGCTGAAATGATAAAGACTCCTCCCTGTGGAACTAGGGCATTAAAGTTTATAGTCTTCAGAGATTTCCAGGTATGTCAGTTTGGGGTTTTTTTGTATTGTGTTTTAGAAGTCATAGTAATGGAAATTGAGGGCATAAAGTATCAGAATCAAGAAAAGACACTATAGAAACGTAGCACTGGTATGGACCTGACCAGGTTATCTAATCCATTCTTATATCGGAGGAGGGGTCTAACAGTCCTACAAAGTTCATCACAATTGTTTATCTGTGTTGTTTTCCAACAGCTTCTGTGAAGCTTTTTTCTCAGCTGCTCCATCATTTATCTTACTGTTCTTATCAGGTTTTTCTCTCCCTCTTTAAGTCAAACAATTCTTGGCCAGCTTTATCAGACAAACTCCCCACCCTGCTCTTGTTTCCTTTCACTAGTTTAAAGATTGCTAACCTGTCCTCTCCTCACCATCTTCTGACCAGCTAAAGCAAGCCAGTTCTACCAAGTCTCCCTCAGAATTTTGTAATTGTACCATTTCAGTCTTTCTTTTCTTCCCCTAGAGTTTCTTTCCCTCTTAAACCACCACATCTAAAATTAGGCACAGTATCCAAACTCTGACTTCAGCACTGCCAAATAGAGCAGAATAATGATCTCCTGTGAGGGCCATGTAAAACTCATGCTAATCTTTTGCAGAATTAAATTTGGCCAGTTTTGCTCTTCTGCTTCGCCGTGTTTATGTGTGAGCCCTAGTAGACTGTGTAACTGTAGATCCCTTTTGTGTCTGGCTAGCACGTTTCTGGCAAATCATTAATTAGCAGGTTGTAAGACATCCCTAGAGCAAGGATCCCACCGTGACCAGGGCATCCTGTATGGGAAAAGAACCCCCCCTTAGCAGATTTGGTAGAAAGCATTTTTAAACTTAATATTCTACTTTCTCTGGTGTTCCTTTCACCTCCAGCAGATGTTTCTCTCTAAATTTCCTCCACAGTCAGCTCATTTGCTTAACACTGGCACTGTGTTTTTAATGGAATGCTCATACTTGGTTCTTTTTGCCAACCTTTCTTGTAGCCCTCTATTTGTGTTGCAATGAAGGCTCTACAAATTTAATTTCTGGAGGGCACTTTATTAAACCAGTTGATTGTGAGACATCACTTCGATATTCATCAGCAGTCAAAAGGTCTGCTGCAGCCCCATCAATGACTAATAGCTAGCTTGTTGCTGTTGTGCTTGTCTGGAGACACCAACATAGTTTGCTTTGTTATGTAACTGCCTGAATGCTGCCAATAACCCTGGCCACCCCATCACAAATGGGTTTATGAACTACAAAAGTACAGAGATAATCGCCTAGGATAAACACGAGACTCTACAAACATGCATATAAACCCATGGTGTGCTCAAAGGTGCAGCTAATGCAACGCTTTCAGAAAGTGGCTAATAGTGGAAAGGCTGAGCTGTCTGTGTGGGCTCTTGCATTACAACTAAACCATCTTGAATTGTACCTAAACACTGAGTTACAGGATTAGTGAGTAAGGAAAATCTGCTATTTGAGAACAAATTCAATGGATTCTCCTGCTTAGAAAAGAGACACCTGAATGAGAATATGATTCTATGTTTCCATGATTCTAAATCACAGATGGTATGGGGAAAGTGCATGGAGAACAGTCATACAAATTTCACATCATGAATCTGGAGAGTTCAAATAAAAATTTCAGAAATCTAGATTTAAAACAGTCTAAATATATTTTCCCCCTAAGAGTTATGTCAGCTATATCTATGCCCTTTAATTGCATAATTAGGCTTAAGTTTATGACAACTAGGAACTCCTTGTCAAAGACTGTCACAGTTGTCCGAAAGATGAGGAGGTTAAAGATGTTAGAGATAACATGCAAACAATCTGTTGGGTTTTTAAGAAACAAAAATGTACACAGAGCTGTTTCTCAGGAAAACTCCTGGCAGGTGAGAGGGTTCTCTGTCCTGCCATGCCACTCGTAGTATTCTGAGTGACCTGTCAAAGAAAGCTGAGCCCCAGCTCTGACGTAGCACAGCTATTTTGGGGATCCTCACATCTCAGTTTCTATGTCCTTCTCAGTGACTACCAGTCTATATATATTTAAAGACGTATTGCACATGTGTGCTGTATGGGTCACAGCTGGAGGAAGTAATTTGTGCTGCTTCCACACAGCTCCCTAAAAGCATCAGCTGCTCCAGCTGCCAGCAGTGACTCAGATGCAGTTTTGTTATGACCTTCAAATAACAAATAAGGAAGGAACTGTAACTTTGCTCTCTGAGGGGCAGAACTTTGTACTTGGATTCTTTCTCATGCCTAGGTGTTGATTTTGTAGATGTTGCTAATAAATGTTGCCCTGATTTTAATGCTGGTAGGGCTTTGCTGGGAGAGTGAGACACCTCTACAGGTTGCTTAGGAGATGGTGTGCTAGTCTGAAGCTAGCTAGAATGTTTTGGTGAGAAGAATTAGATTATAGGCTGTGAAAAGGAAACAGTGGTGATGTCTACTTCACTCATAGGCTTGCTGAGATGTATAAGAACAAGAACACAAATGTAGATAACAGAGTTTGCTCACTGGTTTTTGGGCTGCACTTCTCTCTATCTAACCTGCCATCTGTGTGACTAATCCTTTTGCTTCCTAACCCCCCTGGCTGATCCTCCAAACTCACCTTGAATGTAAGACGAAGTCTGGGGTAAGGTAGAGGAGTGGGAAGAAGGTGGAACAGTGGTAGAGATGCCCTCCTCAGGACTCCGTTTTGTGGGAGGGCTGTTGTGTTTATGTATTACTTTTTAACTTGTATGTTTCTGTATATAGCTGTAAATATCTGGTTGTATATGATGCTAAGCTGTAAATATAAAGAAATGTGTTCATGTGAAATTCTGTGATATCACAGTATCACAGCATCACCAAGGCTGGAAGAGACCTCATAGATCGTCAAGTCCAACCCTTTACCACAGAGCTCAAGGCCAGACCATGGCACCAAGTGTCACGTCCAATCCTGCCTTGAACAGCCCCAGGGACGGCGACTCCACCACCTCCCCGGGCAGCCCATTCCAGTGTCCAATGACTCTCTCAGTGAAGAACTTTCTCCTCACCTCCAGCCTAAATTTCCCCTGGCACAGCCTGAGGCTGTGTCCTCTCGTTCTGGTGCTGGCCACCTGAGAGAAGAGAGCAACCTCCTCCTGGCCACAACCACCCCTCAGGTAGTTGTAGACAGCAATAAGGTCACCCCTGAGCCTCCTCTTCTCCAGGCTAAACAACCCCAGCTCCCTCAGCCTCTCCTCGTAGGGCTGTGCTCAAGGCCTCTCACCAGCCTCGTTGCCCTTCTCTGGACACGCTCAAGCATCTCAATGTCTTTCTTAAATTGAGGGGCCCAGAACTGGACACAGCTTCATTCTTCAATTTCCAGATTGGTTGAGTCTAGTCTGGGTGATTTTCTTCAGTGGGGGGAAGGGAGGGGGCAGGTAACACCCAAACCATCACAGATGGTAAGCAAAATGATGTTTTACCATAGCCTCTTTACTCTTCTAGTTGTCTGGGCATGAGTTCCATCTCTGCTTCTTAACTTCCTGAGGTTTTAGTTACTATGTGGTGAGGAAATCTCATCAAACGTTTGGGTTTTTTTACACTTTGTCAATGGCATACGGGACTCTGACATGGGAATAAACATTGCTCTCAGAGATCAATCAACAAGATCATAATCTGACCCCTATCACTGGGCTTGTGTTAAAGAACCACTGGTTTTATTTTGCCCACTAATGTGCTGGGTATTTGCTTTACAAAAGGTACATAAGCTTCTACACCTAGAGATTAAGTTGTTTATATTGTAGATTAACACAACAAACCTTGCATCCAGGTTACAGGCATAAAACTCTGAGCTGCTTAGAAGACACAAACAGCATAGAGGGCCAGGCTTGGCAACACTGCTGGGGAAAAGCCATCAACCATTAATAACTGACAAATACCCTGCATTATCCTTCTGGGACTATCACAACCTGCAGCACAAAAATGCATAGAGAGAATTGGCAGTAAAAGCTGTGTCTCTGACACCGTGGCGAACATCTGTACTCAGTTTTTATTTGGAAGGGAAGTTGAAGATTTTATCTTCTACCCTCAATTGCTCACAATCTTGTGCATTTTTTTGTTTGGTTTGTTTTTTTTCCTGCAGAAATTAATCTTCTGTGCAGATTGCGGTGGGGTAAAAATGACCACTGAAAAACTTAGCTTTTAACCTGGTTTTGCCTGCCTATGCTTCCAGAAGACTGCTACAATGACAGATTCTTCAATGGTGGATCACCTGACACAACTGAAACTCAAACTCCTGGAAAAGGTAAGGGAATAACTGCAGTGAGCAGCTTTGCTCTGCTTTTTGATCTTGTGTGTTTAAAAATTAAAGTAGTCTTTTAAATAATCATATTTCTACTGAGATATGAAGGGGATCTGCAGCCAGTTGAAAACCTCTTTCTTTGTGCCAGTAGAGTCATGCAGAACCAAGAAAAGAGCAAGGTGCAGTGGTGCTACAGTCATTTTCACTTCCGTAAATATCATTGTACAGGTTTACATGGACTACAATGAACTAAAAATCACATTAGCATGACTCATTTTAGGGGAGATGTCAGCAGTCTGAGTTGTGATAGGTAAAATTTAGCAGTAAATTTTGGGTGAAGAGGACCTCAGATTGTTTTAAGGCAATTTCATGCCCCTTTTTTTCTCTACTTTCACACAAGATGTGTTTCTGTGAGACGTGGGCAGACCTCTACTGGATGCACATGAGAGACAACACAGAATTCCAGTAGTGTTCTTGTGACTTGACACAATAAGGCACCCAGGGTTCTTTACTCAGCCCTGTTCCTCCCTCCTCAGTACCTCTGACATCCATTAGCGTGGATCTTCTGCTTCATTGTCCTCAGGAAGCCACTTAGAGTTGTCTGGAAGGAGAAACAATTTGCCTGGAGATGTGTATGCTGAAAGAGGCATCTAATCTGTCTCTCCAGTACAGTCTTTCATCTTAGATGCTGCAGCTATTTGAGGTTAAAACTGCTACCAGTGTGGAGTCATGCACAACCAAGAAAAGAGCATCAGGCCAGCTGATCCCTAAGGAGCAAGGAGTTGAGAACAGCAACACAGTCAGCAGGGCAGGTGCCTGGCTGGCCAGCACGCAAGGGTGGCAAGCAGGGCAGGGTGAGAAATGGTGGCCAGGTTGAAAGAAAAAATCTAGTTCTAACAGGCAAGTTTACAGCGATGAGGCACGTCCAAGGCCAGCCTGAGAAGTGTCTGCAGGTTTGGAATAGGGTCAATAGGATCCATAGCCAGTTAAAGGCATGGCTATAATTGGGCTGCAGACCAGTTGCTCATCCAGTTTAACTCAGGCAAGAACTGAAGACCCAGAGCTGAAATTAAAGAGGTTCCTGGGCACATGAGCAGCAGGTGTGGATGGAAGCCCTGGATGCAGCTGGTCAAGGACATGTGGGACTGCTAGGGCATCAAATACCCCAAACTGCCTGACATCAAATTCTTCATATGATCTATCTCTCTGTCTTACAAAATAAATGATGTATAAGTCTTTTGATCCATCATGCTATCAGTTTCCAGGTCTGGGATACCCTGGCTAGTTGGAAGCATGATTCTTTTATCATAACTAGGTTTGTGTGGAGACATTTCACACTTCTATGAACACTTCACTGGCTTTGATTTATCTGTGAAGAAGCACCACTGTCTTCATTTTGGCTTTTTTTCCTCCTTTGCAAACCTATGCCTGTAAGGTAGGTTTGGAAATTGTTGTGATCTTTGCTGTCTGACTTACAACAAGTTCTTGTGTTTTTCTCAATAGAGACTGGAAAATGAACAGGAGAACCTAGAGAAGATGGAGTCACCTCTCTCAGCTGCAAGTAAAAGAGATGCCTTTGTTCTAATATGAAAAGGGCTTAGTGATGTTCTCAGGCATGAGTTCCTCAGTTGGTCACACCAGATGATCACATCTCCTCCTGAAAAGCTGTGTGCTCAGTGGTTGAACATCTGGGTAGCTGAACTTGCTCTGTCTTGGCTTTATGACAGAGACATTGTCTGGAGAGAGGCTCTGAACTTGAATCAGTGCTGCCTCAGCCCAGCCTGAGTATCTAAATCTGTATACAGCCCCGGGGTTGGAAGTAGCAGAAAATGCAAGTTCCTGTGAATCTTGTGCAGTAATGTTAGTCTCTATACTAGTCTCAGTCCTAGTCAGGCTGGTGAATCTTAGCAGCTTTGATGCCAGGAGAATGGTGTTGCTATGCTGTGCAGCTATCTACACTTTATCTTTTCAGTTCCTTCAACTGCTTGCTGTTGTTTGTTTGTGTGTGTGTGGAGGGGGTGTTATTTGGGGTTGTTTGGTTTGGTTTGGGTTTTTTGACAAAGGGATCAACCAGCTGAGTACTGACAAAAGAACTACCTCCTACCTAGATATCCTATACAGCCTCTCAGCTGCAGATGTTGGTTCAGCTGGAGCAAACTACTGGTGATTCTATTTGTCCTAGCTCCTATACCCATGACCAATCCCATGTTGCAGTCCAGCTGTAAGCTTGGCTGAGGTGGTCTTGACAAGAGTACATTACAGATCCAGGCAGGAGGAACACTCCACTGCTAATGATGCTTTTCACTTTTGAAGCTGATCAGCACCGACTCGTGAATCAGAGCAGGACTTGCAGTGTTTAAAAACAAATGACTCAGCCTTTGAAGCAAATTGTTACACTGAAAGAACTGGTCTCAAGGTCTGTGCTGATAAAAGCTGTGAAACCACTTTACCAACACTCACAGTGTACAATACATCCTGACTTTGGTTTGGGTAGAGAGCTCAGGAATCCCAGCATGCTTATGAAATGTCCAAACCCCAGACAATTCCCTGCACAAGCCAGTGAACCAGCTGAAAGCTGATAAATAAGGCAGTTTAAAATAACCTGTATCTTTATCAAACTCTTCCAAAACCAAAAAGTGATGCTTTTCAGAGGAAACTCCAGACATGCCTCCAATGTACCTGAAAATATTCTTTCTTATGTTCATTTCATCAGCTGTATGTAGGAAGAACTGAAAAGGAAGTTGATCCAGAATAAAAAAGAAACGGAAAATCTGACATTCAAAACTGAGTTTGATATGTCACAAAAAGCTTTTTTTACACTTTGTACAATCATACTCCACATGGACAGAGTAGATCTAGAAAATTCCAGGCTGAAATGTTTTTCTAAGCCAGGTGGTTGCGAGGAGCTTTAGAGAATAATCTAAAAGGTTTGTTTTCAGAGCAGCTGCACTGCCTTTGTAGACCTGCTGAGCAGCTGCACCTGTGTGTGTCATAAAGTCATTATCTGCTTGTGGATTTAACAAGAACAGTAGCCTCAAGTTGTTTGTGGAAGGACATGTTTTCAAAAAGCCAATCTCATCGTGTAGGTGCTATAATAGCTCTGTCTTTGTGATCCTTTGGAGATTTAATAGATTTCTCTTCCTGCAGGGAACCGACGTGAGGAAATGTTCCAAAGTGCACTAAGGCGAAGGAAAAACCTCCTGCAAGATCTTAGAGTAAGAGCCCTCTCTGGACAGAAACAACAGGAAGGGCCAGGTTATTTGCACATCCACTGATGATGTGGGTTCTGTTTTCTGCTGTCCCTTACTTCTAGCGTTGGGCAGTATAGAGTTGGTTCCAATTACAGAGGCTGGCCAGCTTCAGGGAAAGGGGGCAGACAGCAGTGTGTATCCCTCACTACAGCTAACAAAGCTTGCACCCACTTCGGTTGGTGGGTTGGTCCTGTTGGTCCTGAACTTCTATATTGTAAACTCTCTGGAGCAGTGCCAAATACAAAGAGTGGCTTTTTAATGCTGTCAGAATTGGGACTATAGTAACTGTTACGTAATCCTAGTCTGTGAAGGGTACCAATCATTAATGAAATGTTTTTCCAGTCCTTTGGCAGTTTGGGTTTGGTTTGGTTTTTTTTTCCCCCTCATTCCTTTTTGCTTGCATTAAAAACTGTAAGGCTTCAAGTCAATGAGAAAAAGCACTTTCCTTAGACTGGCTGACTGCTTCCTTTCATGCAGTGGTCATTTGTGGCCTGCCTGTCAGATAGACATTTCTGCAGCAGTGTTCTTGTGAGTGAGGCTGTGTCCTCCTTGCTGCTGGCTCCCAGGGGCTAATCCCATTTTGTCCAAAGAGTGTAACAGTCCTGTCTGCCTTTCTGTAAGCAAGTTTTCTTTGAGAAGCTACTTGATCTTGTAGGAGCAGCACCTTCTGGAAGAGCTTTCACAGCCCCCTGCACCAGTTGGAGGTCAGTGTCATAACCACAGAGCTGCCCCCTCACATGTCTACCAGATACCTTTTCCAGCTCCCCAAGCAGAGCCACCAAGGATCATTCAGCAGACGGTAAGGATCCACTCTCCCAGGAAACACTGCCAGCACTGTGCCCATCTGAAACAACAGCTGTCTGGGAGATGTGTGGAAACAGACATCCCTCCAAAAAGGAGGATAGGCCTCTTGCTGTTGATGGGACACTTGCTACCTTAGGCAAAATCTAAGGGGAATCATATTACAGAATAAGGCACAAAATCAACAGTGTGAGTGGTGTACTGTAGGAATGAGAGAGCAAGAGGAGCAGGAGGGACTCTAGCCCAGTCATTCACCCAGTTTCCAGTGCACATCATTGCTCACACAGCCCACAGCCTGGGAGACAATGTCCAAAGCCTTACTGAAGTCCAGGCAGATGAAACCTGCTGCTCTGCCCTTCCAAAGGTGAGGGATCTGGCTAAAACCAACCCTGATTTCTCCCTTTTCCTTTCTTTCTCAGATGCCACCTCAGCCTGCCACCATCATCCAGCAGTTACCTCAGCCAGCCCCTCTGATCACGCAGATTCCCCCAGCCCAGCCTTTGTCCCACCTCCGTTCTGGAAGCATTAAGGAAGGTAATGCACTCTCTGTCTAGCGGCCAGCTCCCATCGCCAGGACCAAAGAGGGCAGGCAAAGTGCCACAGCAAGTGCAAAGGGGCACGGTTCAGCACTCAAGCTAGTTAGTGATACACCATTTCATGACCAGGCTGCTGCTGGAGCTGTGGGAATTTCACTCCATAAACAGACTAGAGACCATTTCTGAGAGGCCTTCAGAAAAACCCTCATTGCTAAAACTAAAGAATAAGGGACTAAAAGCTCAGCAAAGCCAGGTCAATCTGGCAGGGAACCTTGGGAAAGGAAACCAGCTCAATGCAAGGCACTGGATAATATTAGCAAGGTCAAACTCATCCAAACAGATCATTCCAAAATTAAGAAACAGGCTTCTAAATTCTGTTCTTTATTCTTTTGTTCTCATTAACCTACTGTTCAATGCCCTCAGGACAATACAGGCTTTCATTATGCCCCATCTTTGAAAACAAGACAGGACAGCTGAAAGTGCTGTTCCAAATATAGCGAAATGCAAATAAAAAGAGCTTGCTTCTAAACATAGGTGGATGCTACTGTGAAATAATACATGAATGAAAATACAGGATGACCTCCATGGCTCAACCTTCAGCCAAAGGTTTCTTCATCTCAGAGAGAAATCTTCAGCCACAAACCAGAAATATTTCTCAGCTTTCTTCACTATATGTGCCAGGATTTAAAATTTTTGTTTATTTTTCACCAAAAAAAACCCCCAAAACCAGTCCCAGTTCATGCATAACATTTCCGAAGCTGATACATGTAGATTAATTTTGGTATGACCAGTTTAAAAAAACAGTAGGAGAGTTGTCTTGGTATTTTTTTTTATCCTCAGTCCCTCCTCCCTTTCCCGCAACACCAACCAAATTATTTCCATTGCAGAGGTCCTTTGTGATTAAGACTCAGAGATCATGATAAGTAGATTTGATATGCATGCAGTGGACTCTCAAGGTGGCACTGCAATATTACTTAAAAATGAGGGAACCTCTGACGTGGAAATAATGCTCATGAGCAGAAACAATAGAGCCCTATAAGGAGCCAGACCATGATGGAGTAAGCAAAAGAGGTCGAGCACTCAGCCCTTCTCTAGCCTGCCAGTCAGCATAGCCAGAGGGGTGGGTCTCTAGGGAAACTAACAGACAGAAGATGCTCAGCAATGGCTCTTTGTAGAACAGAGGAGAAAGAGGAAGGTTTGCATGAACAGTCTTCTTAGTAATAATGCTGATACAACCATGTGTCCTTTTCATTGCTTCATCTTGGTTCCAGTGACTGGTCTGTATGCTGGAGGTCACTTTTTACCAAGAAGCCTCTGCTGCCTGTCAGTTGATAATAGAGCTCTTAATTTCTTCCTTTGGGTAACCTCTTCCCAGATATGGTAGAGATGATGCTGATGCAGAATGCTCAAATGCACCAGATCATCATGCAGAACATGATGCTGAAGGCTCTGCCACCGATGGCATTCGCACAGCCTGCTGCAGCCAGCTCTTCCCCAGTTCAGCATGCACAGCAGGTAACAGTGGAGTCCGGAGGGCATCCTTGCTCACACAAAGTAATGGTTGATCTCCTGGAGAGGGGGCAAGGACTGGACAAAACATGCAGAAAGTCTGGAATGTTTAACAGCTGCATGCATCTTGAAACTCACTGCACCAGAAGACTGTAACTGAGCAGAGCCCAGAGTGTTTTTTTGACCAGGGCAAGCACTGTGACAGGACCCAATAGAAGAAAGTCTTTTCCACAAGTGCAAACTGGATTCAGTCCAGCTCTGAAAATGATCTGGCCTATACAGTTGAACCACTAACAGACTACGTATGAAAGACTACACTGCTGCTGCAGGTTCACTTGCTGTAAACATCAGGACAGTATTTGCATTACAAATCCTGTAATTGGTAAAATTTGACCTGGCAGTTTCAAACGCTCTAGACCTGAAGCACAGATTTTATGATCATACTTGGAGCCCCACCACTGCTCCTGTTCCTGTCTCACTGACAAACAATGGGCTGCTGAGCTCTGAAAGTCAGATCTTAAGGATACTTTGGGTGTGTAAATCCCTACAGGAATTTTGCCAAAACACGTCCAGTGCCTCGTAAGATGTAGGTGGTTTGGAACACATCCTTAGATGCCCATTTCCTGAGCTATTTGTAACAGAGTGCTCTAGCTTCTTAGCATCCTGAAGTGTTTTGTAAAAATGCATTTCTCATCTCTATTTTGTAGCATTTATTGCCTAAGAAGCAAGGACAGTTATCTCTGGGGATGAGGGGGGTGTCCCACTGTTGAATAATTTCCCCCAGTACTTTTTGTACTTCATTTTCAGGCCAACTATGGTATTTTCCCTGTGCTCTAAGAAAGATGTGTTGGGTTTTTTCTCAGGTGTTAAGGTTGTCACCGGGTGCTGAGAAAGTAACACTCCTCCCACGCTTCTGCACTCCTTGCCTACCCACACCTTTCCTACATGGTATTTGCAAATGCACCAGACAAAAGGCTCTGAGCCCTGGGTTTCATGGAGTGGTAGGAAATGCAATCCTCCTCCATAGCCCAGCCCATGGCCTGGAGGGAGTTGATAGGTTTCTGCACCTGCTTGTAACCAAATGTCTGCCTGGGCAGAAAGCCTCCAACTGCAGCTGCTAGCTCTGACATTTCAGGGTGCTGACGTCCCAGGAGGTCACTTGCAGCACAGAGAGGCGTGCTAGCTTGCAGCTGCAGTCCCACAGTGGACTTGCTGTAGAAGTGACAGGCAGTACTGACTTTTCCTCATGTCAGAGCTGTGCTGAGGATCATCTCAAACAGAAGCCCTTTTCTATTTTCCTTCAACTTTGAAGTTTCTGATTTTGAATGTTCTTCCCTGCCTTGCCATGGGGAGGATATCTGAGGTAGACTGTGGTCCTGGGAGAGACAGTAGACTCATCTGCAGGTTTCTGTGGAAGACCTTACATATAGGGTAAGATGGCAGGATGAGCTTGTGTCCCCCTGGTCCCAAACTTCATCCTCAGGCCATCTTGTCACCATTTATTTCCCCAATACGGGCTTGTGGAACAAAGTGGAAGTTGTGGGTTCTGAGTGCCTCTGAAAATCTGTTGAAATCTAGAATCACCAAACATTTCCTGGGCCGTTTGTGTTGCAGCCTGTGAAACTGAACTCTAGATACATGCTGTAGGACTTCTTTACCAGAGGGTGGCCAAGTGGGAACCCAGCCCCTCAGCCAGCAACCCTTCCCATGGGGGCACAGGTTTCACAAATCACTCTTTGTCTCCCTCCAACAAGGACCTGCAGTTTGCTGCTCCTCTGGCTGTGAAAGCAGACAGACCCAGGCTATCTGCAGTGCACCACCACCACCACTACCCTCCCACAGGGATGCTCCCAGTACCCCATGGGGCCTTCCCATCCACATCCTTGGCACATCATTGGACTGATGGCACACTCCCTGCCCTGCCTACGTGAGTAAACAGGCAACTCAACATAAACTTCTGGCTCTTCCCTTCTGCACAGAAAATGTAGCAAGCTAGACCAGACAATCCCATGCCTTCAGAGTTCTTCACTAAGATCACTCCTGAATATTGCATTTAACACATCTGTGGGTTTGAGGCAGGTTAAGTGGTGATTAGAAAGACTCAATGTTGATATATGTGCTAATCAGAAATTCCTGGGAAAAAAGCTCACCACCATTCCCTAAGAAAAAGAGTACTACTTTGTGATAAGCATTCACTTGCACCTGGGATGTTTTACCAAGTGCCAACATTGATGGACTTCTCACTGGGCTATCCCCAGATCTTCGAGCCATCAACAGAGTTCAGCAAACAGCTCCTCCCAGGGCTTACTTGCCTGTGCCTTCCCTGCTGGGTTTGTCCTGGTCAGCTTTCTAGGTATGAGCAGATCACAGTCAGGGCTGCGGTTGAAATAAGGCAAATGTTGGGCAAGAGATCTCCTTGGGCAGGGATCTGAGCTGAGGGAGAGCAGTGATCTTGCTGAGTACACCAAGAGGGGACAGCAAGAAAGAAGACGTGAAAACAGCAGTGCTAGAAAGTTATGTGCTGACACTGATTTAAAAAATGCACATTTCTGGAGTGTGGGGGAGTGGCTGGGAACTTTGGCATGGGGAATCACTGCTTCATTAGTGAGAACACAGATTTGTTTCCATGCTGCAGCTCTTTAAAGGCATTAGTGAACAGAAGGACAGGATAGAGGCAGCTGAATCCTCAGGCACGGGTGACCAGCTGTCAGAGGTATCTGTATAGCCCTCTTTAGCATGGGATTTGAATTCCCAAACAGATTATATATCTAATGAGATTATAAGGGATAAACATTTCAACCCTTTTCACTTTTGCATGGGTTTGTAATCTGTACTGTTAAAGATCTCTTGGCTCCTTGCAGAACTGTGCAATTAGCTGTTTGCAGAAATCGGCAAAAGAAGACCTTGTCATGGCTTTTAAGCTGTCTTCTTCAGCTAGCTTCAACCATGGCTTATGATATCAAACACATCTACACTTTCACAGCTGCAGCAGGCATGCACAACTGACTATTTACCAAACACAATAAAGTATTTTTTGTTGTTGTTGCAGGTGGCCTACCTTCTGACAGTAAGTGTTCCTCTACACGTGGACCATAGCATTGCTTGAGGCCAACCTGTACTTGAACAGTTTCTAAATCATCTGAATGAGAGACGAGTATCTGTAAGACTGCACATTGTTGGTAAAAGGAGTGAGAGAAAGACTGCAGATGTTCAGAATAAACGTACCATGCACGTGTAGCCTACTTACATATTTCTGCTAGTTCAGTTGTTTCCTCTTATCTTCCAAGTACTGTGTCCAGTTCTGGGCCCCTCAATTCAAGAGAGATGTTTGAATACTGGAACGTGTCCAGAGAAGGGCAATGAAGCTGGTGAAAGGCCTGGAACACAAACCCTATGAGGAGAGGCTGAGGGAGCTGGGGGTGTTTAGCCTGGAGAAGAGGAGGCTCAGGGGTGATCTCTTTGCTGTCTACAACTACCTGAAGGGACATTGTAGCCAGGTCTCTTCTGCCAGGCAACCAGCAACAGAACAAGGGGACACAGTCTCAAGTTGTGCTGGGGAAAGTATAGGCTGGATGTTAGGAGGAAGTTCTTCCCAGAGAGAGTGATTGCCATTGGAATGGGCTGCCCAGGGAGGTGGTGGAGGCACTGTCCCTGGAGGTGTTCAAGAAAAGATTGGATGAGGCACTTAGTGCCATGGTCTAGTTGACTGGATAGGGCTGGGTGCTAGATTGGACTGGCTGATCTTGGAGGTCTCTTCCAACCTGGTTGATTCTATGATTCTAAGCCCTGACCACTCACCCTCAAGCAATCACACCTGTTGTGGGTTTAAGACTGGCTGTCTTGACCATTGAGTACAATCTTCCAAGGACTGGATGGCCCCAGGAGGTGGACACTGGAAAATGTAATCTTCTGTTATTTCATTCCCATCAGCCTGCATCTCCCTTCCCTGTGTAAATTGGCTGCACAGTCAGCTTCAGCCCCTTTCCCCCTCTCCCTGCTGCCAGCACACAGAGCTGGTATCTCTCTGGTATTTACAGGGCAGTTGAGGCTTTTGGCTTCAAGTGGCCAGGCTGCAATTCGGGCCTGGTATAGGGGGGAAGCAGGGAGGCATGGGGGGGGGAAGCAGGGAGGCATGGGGGGGGGCAGTGAGGCCTGGGATTGTGGCGTGGTTGATAGGGGGAGGTTTTTTGGTGGTGTTGGTCTAGTAAGGTTTTGGAAAATCCTGTGTTGGAGAGAAGTGGGGCAAGGCTGGATAAGAATTCTGAGTATGTTATCCAGTTTTGTGCTGTTGGATATAGTTGTGAATAGTACTTCCATGTAAGTTGCTAATTCTTTCCTATCCTGTGTGGAGCATTTCTCTTTACTCCTTTGGGGAGGGTTAAAAGAGCTCTGTCTGCTCTCTAAAACTATGACAACATCTCTTGCCAATCTTCACAGAGTCAAGAAAACCTATCCCTAAGTGCCCTTCAGGCCTGGCAGCCCATAGCAGCCCCTGGGTATGAAACAGTAGCGCCGGCAGTGTTACCTGAGCCCTTGCAAACGAGTATGGCTCAGCTCCGAGGCTGGGAGTCCCCTTCCTGTGCTGAGGAAATGCCCATCGCAAAAGGGCTTGCTGAGTCCTGGGGAGGATGATGCAAACGAGCCCAGGACACTTGATTGAGGGCTTGGTAGCCAAATCTCACCAGCCTGAAGTCTTGCCCCCCTCAGAGCTTTTTGTTTTCGCTCCCTCACAGACATACTCCTCCTACAGTAACTACCTATCCAGGCAATTAAAGATAAGCAGGAACCATCGAAACGCAGTTACCTGCACAGCAGAGCAAAATCTTGGCGCTGGGGTTGCCTGAAGACCAGCACTCTGCCCTACCTGTGTGAACAGGCTTTGCACATAACCCTCAGTGGAGAAGAACAGAAAGAACTCCGCTGCGGCACTGAGCGGGCTGGAAAGCTGCGGTGCGACGCCCGGCGGCGGCTAGCTGCAGTACCCAGTTCCGCCGCAGGAGGGCTCTGGCTCTCGCTCTGCCCCAGACGCCAGCGTTTGCAAAGCTGCCCAAGGTTTGCTGAGCAAAAAGCTGCCGGGAACCGATTTCAGCAGCCTGGCACTGTCCGTATTTGTTTCACCATTCCTCAGCCTTTCCTTCATATTATCATGGCTTAGGCTCGACTTGCAAAAATAAAAACCCCGTGGTTCTTCTTGGCATGCCTTATTCTTCAGCAACATACATCCAACACTTTCCCCTTCTTTTCTTTTCCTCTTAATTTTCAGAGGTCAGGTTTTAATCAGAGCCTCTCAGGGTTCTTTGTTTTAATCTCTCTCATCAGTCCAGTTGCATTTAATGCAGAAAGATAATTAATTAGTGTAGTAGTGCTTTCTCAGTGGCATCCTACCTTCACCTAGCTTTAAAGTAGAGAATATCTTCACTTTGGTTTTGCCAAGTGCAATTGTGACTGAATCTGATGAAGATAAGCCATGAACCTTTTTTTTTTTTTTTTTTTTAAATGAGGTTACTCAGAAGAAAAGATACTTCCCTGTGCATAGATAGCTCCTGGCAGGCAAAGCCAAGGCTGATTTGCCAAGAAATAGTCAGTAGCTAATGAGGTAGGTTTAGTGGCAAGAAGCTAATGCCTGTCATTTGGTCTCTTCTTCCTAGTATCAAGTGATAGAAATAGAGGAAATAGCCTCAAGTTGCACCAAGGGGGGTTTAGATGGGATGTTAGGAAAAATTCCTTTACTGAAAGGGTGGTCAGGCACTGGAATAGGTTTCCCAATGAAATGGTGCAGTCACCACTCCTAGAGGTGTTCAAAAATGTGTAGACATGGCAATGGGGGACATGGTGTAACAGACACAGTGGTGTTAAATTGGTGGTTGGGCTTGATGATCTTTGAGTTCTTTTCCAACCTTGATGATTCTGTCATTCTATGGTCTTGGAAGAAAAAACTTTCACTCTGTGGCCCATTTAGTATACTACACAACGCTGCACATCAGTGAATCAGGTGCTTTCCCACATGGCAGTCCCTTCTGCCTCCAGAGCAGGTACAAGGACCACAGCTAAGGCTGCCTGTGCAGAAAGCAATATTAAAAGACCATCTTTAGTCACACAACCCTCTGCTCTGCTATCCATGGCAGTCCATGAATTAATCGGTCCACCTTAATGTGCTGCTATCAAATTGGTAAGACAGGCTGGTGGAGTAATCTGGAAAGCCTACTGGACAAATATGTAAGGGGTGCTGTGAGGGATATTTCCAAATAATAGCTGTCACTGCTGGAAGCTAACAGTGTGCCATCTGTGCTGTCAAACAACTAACAGATAACTTGTTTACTACGTAAAACTTACTCTTTGCCCTCTCTGCTCTGTTTTCTTTCCTCTGTGTGTGTGACTATCGGATAGTGTGGATCAGTTCACTGCTGTATAGATCAATAGATCAGAGAAACCAAATGAAGGGTCTTCAGTGGTAATTCATTTGCACATAGTGCCTGGGCCCATGGCCACTAACAGCTTTAATGACCTCAAGCAGCTCCAGGGATCCCACCTGGGATCACTGTCTTCCTCAAGGTCAGCACTCCCACTTAAGCTTGAGCCTGGGACTGTTTTTGGGTCTTACTCACCTTGTCCTGCATGTTATTTTCTTGCATGGCACTGCAAGTTGAGACCATGGCATGATGAGGCACTTGGTTCCTGTTCCCTCAGGAGCAGCTGGCCCTTGCTGCACTGGGATCCAGGACATGCAATGGAGAATGGTGCTGTGCTTGTACAGGCATTTGGTCTTGTTCTTTTGAGACAAATCTGCCAGATTGGGCTGTGCATTGCAGGTTTAGTTCATCATTTTGTGCAGTGCTGGCTCAGCAAGGCACTTACTCCCAAGGATCATCATTCGATATGGTGCACATGGAGATGTCTCCTTACAGAATCATCCAAGCCCTGCAAAGCTACTGTGGGTTAGGCATGGATCCTCTGTTTCCCATTGCACTTCAAACCACTCAAGCCACACACAGCTTCCTTGGGCAAAAGGTGTCCTTGCAAATGTGAGCAGGGCCCTGGGCAAGCAGTGTGGTTCACATCTCACCCTTGAGAGAGTGCCCATAAATCTCCAGGAGTTACTCTGTGTCATCCCATAGTACCTCTGCAAGGCACCTGCAAGAGCTCAATAGATGCAAGTATTCCTCCTGCTCTGTGCATGTTTCTTTAAGACGTCCCTGAAGGCTGCAGATTGCTCTGCAATTTTCAAAAGAGGCTTTTTAATAAGGCCTGGCTGAATAGTGTCACATTCACATCTTCTCACCTAAGGCTTAGTGTGACTGACCACATGACCAAGCTGATTGGCTCACAATCTCTAGGCTGGAAGTTAAACTTTAATATGAACCAGTGGAGAAGAACCTAGATGTGACTCAGCCACCCACATCTTTCCCCTCCTCACTGGTGAGGGCAGTGCAGCAGAACAGGGTGTGAGGACATAGCAGTAAGGACCTACAGCCCAGGAGTTGCCTCAGCGATGGAGCCTGGTGACCCTTGGAGGAAAAGAGTTGCCATTGTTGGTGGTGGTCTGGTAGGAAACAATTTAGCTGCTGTATGATTGTGTTTGCCAGCAATCTGGGGCTGTAAAAGCATTGCTTGGACGTGAGGTGAATGTTTGTCTTTAAATCATTCCTCTTGTGCTTGGCACTTAAATGCTTGGCACTTTAAATCATTCCTCTTGTGCTTGGCACTTAAATGGTATATGCAACTACATCCTGCCACCAGAAGCCCTTTTATCAGAGGAAGAGATTTGGAAGGTGCAGCAATGGTGCCCAGGTACACCAAGTAACAGTTCCAATTTGGGCTGCCAGATCCTTCTGCCTCTCAGCTGCTTCTGGCTTCATCCAAGTCACTAACACAAAATACTTTGTGAGGACAGAGGGTGGGCAAACACTAGGCTAAGAGGAAATGCCTTCCTCTGCTCACTTTTGTTTGGGAATGAATTTCCTCCACCAGCACTTGCAGAGTGCTCTGACTCTAAGGACATCATGGAACACTGCAGCACCTAAACTCCTCTCCTAACATTTTGGCCATTAGCTTCTTGTTCACCATGATGCTGGACAAGAGTGACGACATAGAATCTGTAGTTCTGCCAGCAATTAATGATGGAAATTAGACAAGAGAAAGACAGCCAGCTCTTTAAATAAAAAGCAGGACATAAGTGTGCTGTCCTTTTAAAGATAGCATCTGCTCTTGCTCAAGTACAGCTTCTCTCGCTAGCTGTGCTCCTATAGGAATGCATCCTGAATTCTGTGGAGGAAGAGAGGAGCAGGAGGCTTTCCTGTACCAGCAGTTAGTTCCTCTTCTCTGAAGGGTTTAGCCCTGTTGCAGTTAATCACTGCGTGCAAACAAGCATGATGTCATACAACGAGTTTGGATGGGTGTCTTTTGTTTTGGAGCATCTGCAGGTACACCAGGGGTGCCAGAGGACTTCTCCAAAAAGAAGTCCCCTAAGGTTCTTGATCAAAGGATCTTCCTATATATGCCAAGCTGCATCCTCTGACTGCTGCCTTCTTGTAAGGCATCTCGGTAGTAATCTGTTGCTAGTGAAGCACTTCACATACCATGCCTGATCCTTCTCTTGCAGGTGGGTGCGTTGAATGCCTGCTTCTTTGCTAAACGAGGTTTCCATGTTGATGTTTATGAAGCCAGAGAAGGTAAGCTCAGCCTGATAATTTTACTGATACCAGTTCATGAAGATGCTAAAGAAGAACTGTGTTAGCTCTCTGAAACCACAGAAAGAAAATGAAATCTGAAAGTGTGCTTTTCACTCTTCCCTTTGGGTCCAGGGATGGGGATGCAGTTATTTGAAATATGATGTCTTGTGTGGAGGGAGCCCACCCTTCAGCTACTAACATGATGCCCTGATTTATGTTATTAGCTTAAATACTGATTCAAAGCCTTGCCTTTGAAATTTTGTCTCTGCTCAGAGAATTACAGCACAATGCTGTGGAACCAAGCTGAGTCAAAAGTTAGAAGCAGTGGCACCTCTGTTAGGACTAAAAGCATTGGCTTGACTGCCACTGGTGCCGAGGAGGGTTAATGGAGCAAGGAGCAGGAGAGATGGAGTGATTTCAGGAAGCTCCCAGCTGTGCAGGGCATCCCCAGGAAGAAATGATGATTCAGAGCCCAGGCACTGGCTGAAAGGGAGAGGAGTTGTTCACCTTTGGTGTCTATCAGCTGACAGACAAGCAAAACCTGTACAGAGATGGGAAGCTAAGCAATGGATGAGAATACAACTACAGAAAGTGAAACTCAACTCAAACGTGCAGTGAAGGAAAGGAGAAGCCCATTCTAACATGGTCCCTGTGCTATCTGTTCCTGTTTGGGCCAACAGCAAGACAGGCAGTTCTGGTGCATGGCTCCCAGCTGTGCCTATCCCAAGACCTCTGCACAGCTCTGGGCCCCGGCTGGAGATACAGAAGATCAGAGAAGGCAGCTCCAAGTCATGTCAGCAGGCTGCGGGCTCAGAGCAAGAGGCTTTGACCATGGTCTGTCAAATTCTTTGCTGGATGTTTTATATGCTAGAAGTTCCACAGGTTCAGGAAGCCTCTGCTTCTACCTGCCTTCTGAGTCAGATGGATGTCACCTCTTCTGTTTTTCTTGTATTGACATGCAATCTTGAAAGCTACTGGCATGAGGCTTTGCCACGTGTACTTGCTGGACAACCTGGGAAGCCTGAGTGAGTCTATTTGGAGGAGGAACAGGCCAGGGGTCAGATATTTCTGTCTGAACAGCAGTAGAGAAGGTGACCTACCAGTGTCCTGACAGGCATCAGTCTGCAAGCCTCAGCAGAAGCTTCCAGGCATTCATTGTTCAACTCTCTCCATTTAGAGGGGAAAGAGCTCTTACTGATAGCATGTCCCCTGGCACTGTGGGGAGCTGTCAGGATCCAGCATCCCCTTTGCAGCACTTGGCTGCAGCTACTTCTTCCAGGTGATATGGAGGAAGTAGCCCTTGAGTTCTCCCAGCTGCCTTCTCAACAGCTAAGTGTGCTCTTGATACCTGTCCTCTCTGCATGCAGAGTGGGGAGATGGGGACTCTCCAGTGTCCTGGCTGCTGTTGCTGCAGGGATTCTGGGAGATGCCACCTGTACCAGGCTGTGGTATCGGTGTCTCCATAAGCAGCTGCTCTTTCCATGCAGACATCCGGGTGGCCAGCTTTACCCGTGGCAGAAGCATCAACCTGGCCCTGTCTCACAGAGGACGCCAAGCCCTTCGAGCTGTGGGGATGGAAGAACAGGTACCCTCGAACTTTCCATCAGTGCTGGGGTCTCTGTGGCTAGAACTCTCTTGACTTCATCTGGCAATGGATGGGCTCTCTCCTGCTCCCCAAGCATGCAGAGGCCATCACAGAAGTAGCTCTACTTTCATCAGAGTGGAGATAGACCTGTCCCACTGCATGCTCCCAGCCTGGCTCTCCACTGCTTCGCAGCACAGCTGTCAACAGGGATCTTCCCCAGCCTGAAGGCAACACCCAACTCCAGACAGCTGGGCTCTGCTTGTGACAGAAGGTGCTTCCCAGGAGACCAGTACTCAGACAGCACCTTCCACTGTTTACCTCCCTGCCATGCTCTTCTTCCTTCTGGAGGGTGAGAGCAAAGAAAGAAGGAATAGGTGGACTCCCAAAAGAGCTGTAGTAGCAGCAGGATGTGACAAAGTGGGATGGTTTCCACACTGACATGCCCAGATCTGTATTTTCCCACAAAACCTTGAGCTTTGGACTGACCCCTGAAATCCATGCACACTGCCTTCTGCACAGCATGCTTGGCTCAGAGCCCAGAAGCCCTCTGGTGTGTGCTTGCTACCATTCAACATCCAGCTGCAGGTAGTGATGAGATCCTGTGACCCCTGGCTCCCTGCAGAGAAGCCCAAGCTTGGACATCTCTTATCCCAGCACCAGAATGTAATTTGGCTATCATCCCCTGCCCTGACCAACACCATGGGATGTTTTATGTCAGTTCTATTAGAAAAAATATTTTGCCCTCATTTTAATGAGAATGAGCTTGTAAGTAATCTCAGTAAAATACAGTGACTTGGCATTGACAATCCTGTACAATATTCCCCAGTAGCTTGGCTAACCACATGAAAATGTGTGAGCACAGAGCATCCCATTCTGCTTATAGTAGGAGGTGCTGAGATATGGGTAGCCTGTGGCCTCCCCTTAGCATCTCAGCTCTGGCCAGAAGGCTGTGTTGTGTTCCCTTCCATTTCAGATTGTGTCCAAAGGCATTCCCATGCAGGCAAGGAGGATACATACACCTTCAGGGAAGAAATACTCCATCCCCTATGGGAAGAAGAATCAGGTACTGGTCTCATGCTGCCACTCCAGGGATGCTTTGCAGAGCATAAGGGCAGTCTGATGGTATTTGTAGCTCTATGTGATGAACAGACTGGGGTTTATGCTCTTAAAAATGATGGCATGAATGGGAAGGGCATTGTGTGACCATTGCTTTGATAGGACTGTTTGGAGAGGGTGGCATTTCTTGTCTGGTCATGCAAAGCATCATTCAGCAATGCCTCCTGACCCCTGTGTTGTTTGCCTTGCAGTACATTCTGTCTGTGGACAGAGCAAACTTAAACAGGGAGCTATTAACAGGTAGGTTGCCAGATCTCTTTGCAAATGTTTTTACTCCTTGCTCACCAAGGATTTAGGGTTTGCCTCATGGACAGGAGACTTTGAGCTCCAGGCTCTCATAATGTGCAGATCTGAACTAGCTGTGTTTTTAGGAAGACAACCTGTGCTGTTTCCCTGCTTCTTGTCTGACACAAAAAGATAGCCAAACAAGTCTCTCAAAGGTCTTTCTGCACAGACAGCTCTCCTGCAGATGCCCTCCTGGGAGCTGCCTTTGCTTTTCAGCTACCGGCAGCTATGGCTGCTCCCAGAACTTCACCACCCAGGAGTTATCTCCTCAGCCTTGCCGTGCTTCGTGGCACTTTCTGCAAGCCCTGGTTGTACTGAGACAAATAGAACCTGGAGCACTGGGACAAAGTGTGGGCCAGGCTAAATTTCCCCAAATTTCCTATTGACTACGGGCACCTCATCCCATCCTAAACTACAATGTAACAACGGTGGAAGCAGGTAAACGATTCACATTGTTGTGGGGAAGGAAGAAATCTTTGCAAGATTGCTTGCACGTTTAAAATCATTTTCCCCAGCCCTGACCAAACACAGCCCTGGTGTGCCCTGCCCTCTGGCCATCACTCAGCTCAGCAACCTGATCTTCTCTAACAGCAAAAGTCCCTGTAATTTAGGGATCCTTTGGAAATATTGTTAAGGTTACAATACAAGCCTCCACCGTTAATTGTCTTTTCCTTCCACAGCTGCTGAGAAGTACTCCAACACTAAACTGTACTTTGGACACAAGCTCCTGGAGTGCAATGCAGAGCTGGGGACATTAACCATAAAGCGGTAATCGCTGTGCAAGCCTGGGATCAGGCCCTGGGTTCAGTTAGTTTCTGTTTAATCATTCATAAGACCTCAAATAATTGAGCAATCGCAGCTTGAATCTAGAGAGTTACTTGTCAGCATGCAAAACTCAGTGTCAGCTTTGGCAAGGAGAGGCATCAAAGCAGGGGTCATGGGGAAGCTGGGGGAAAAAATGAAAGCAGCTCCCCCGCAGCCTGGCAGCTGGTGAGGCACATGGTTGGTGACCTGTGCAGGGAACAAATGTGCCAGTCTCCATAGTTTTTCCGGGGCAGATTGCTCATCTAGGAGGGCAGATAATTACCTTATTTCATAGGTAAGTTCTGGTCATGACCCCTGTCTTGGAGCCTGAGGATGCAGGCTCCAAGAAATGGTAGCATTATTCCAACAGTACCTGTTGCATTCTTGGGTAGATGTGGCAGAGTTGTGCATTCAATAACCTACAGGATAATTATTTATCCTAATGCTGAAGTTCAGTGAAAGTCAACCTTCACAGTATCACAGTATCACAGTATTATCAGGGTTGGAAGAGACCTCACAGATCATCAAGTCCAACCCTTTACCACAGAGCTCAAGGCTAGACCATGGCACCAAGTGCCACGTCCAATCCTGCCTTGAACAGCTCCAGGGACGGCGACTCCACCACCTCCCCGGGCAGCCCATTCCAGTGTCCAATGACTCTCTCAGTGAAGAACTTTCTCCTCACCTCCAGCCTAAATTTCCCCTGGTGTAGCTTGAGGCTGTGTCCTCTTGTTCTGGTGCTGGCCACCTGAGAGAAGAGAGCAACCTCCCCCTGGCCACAACCACCCCTCAGGTAGTTGTAGACAGCAATAAGGTCACCCCTGAGCCTCCTCTTCTCCAGGCTAAACAATCCCAGCTCCCTCAGCCTCTCCTCGTAGGGCTGTGCTCAAGGCCTCTCACCAGCCTCGTCGCCCTTCTCTGGACACGCTCAAGCATCTCAATGTCCCTCCTAAACTGGGGGGCCCAGAACTGAACACAGTACTCAAGGTGTGGTCTAACCAGTGCAGAGTACAGGGGCAGAATGACCTCCCTCCTCCTGCTGACCACACCATTCCTGATGCAGGCCAGGATGCCACTGGCTCTCTTGGCCACCTGGGCACACTGCCCAGGTCCTCATCCTAGGACATTAATATTGCTGGAGGTGGCCCTGGCATTCTGCAAAAGGCAGATCTGCTATGCCCAATGGTACTGAGCTGGCCTGGAGTTACAGCAAGACTGACACAAGGGACTCTCTTGCTCTCAGATCTGACCAGCAGTCCTTGGAAGTCACCTACGATCTCATTGTGGGATGTGATGGAGCCTTCTCAACAGTCAGAAAGCAGTTCATGAGGCAAACGCGCTTTAACTACAGCCACACCTACATTCCTCACGGCTACATGGAGCTCACCATCCCTCCCAAGAACGGAGATGTAAGTGTGCCTGTCCCAGGCACTGCTACCACTTCTGCAGGTGCGACACCCTGCTCTCCTCTCATCGTGGCTCTGCTATTGCAGCTCTAAAAAAGCTAATTTTTGACCTGGGTCTCAGACAAGGGATTAAAACTTTCCTAGGAGAAGTTAGACATCCCTTTCTATTGCACTGATGGGGCCAGTGTCTTCACACCTGGCTGCAAAGATCCTAGAGAGCCTGCCCCAGGTCAGTGGGTTCTGGGGATACAGGAGCATGCTGGTGAGGACATCAGTGACTGCAAAGCAGCAGAGCTTTGCTCCTCATTCCTACCCTTTCCTCTTGCTTTTGCTCTGTATCTCTCATGTATCAAAGAGCGACTCTATGGTGGTTGTGCCTTCTCGTGGTACAAGGGACAGGATAGGTGTGCTGCTGTGGATAGCAACCAGAGGCTGAGCTGGAGGAAACTGCGAAGGGCAAGGCAGGGACACATGATGATTTCCCTTCTCTTTCAGTTCGCCATGGAACCAAACTACCTCCATATCTGGCCAAGAAATACCTTCATGATGATTGCGCTGCCCAACATGGTGATAACCCACAGCCACACTCCTTGGGGCATGGGATGGAGCTTGCAGGGATGGATTGGCTCTAGTAGCAGACACATAGCAAGATCTATGAGGGTAAACATTGTGCCAGGGAGGGAACCCCAGCCTATGTCAGGTGTCCCACAGCCTTGGTGGGGGGAGTTGGTAGAGGCCAGGATCCTCAAATCCATCCCTCCTTCACAGCACTGAGCTGCCACCTATGCCACTACTCTTTGCCCACCCATCTAAGCCCACTCAAACTTCCTGAAAATCAGCTCTCTGTAGCTGAAAGTTTTAAACGAGATACAAGAGTATGAGGGCAGTGCTTCAGGCCCATGCTGGCAGACCACACACTGCCTGTTTCTGCCTCCCACTGCCTGTCCCTAGCGTGTGCAAACCAACCCAGGGTGAACAGGCACTCACATCTGCTGCTCAGGTGGGTTGCTGCAATTGCCAGGTGACAGACTGGGCATGGAGCTGCTCCTCCAGGTGTCAGGTGTGGCCTCTGGCCTCTGGCCTTCTTTTTTACCTTCCTCCTTGGCTGACAGGACAAGTCCTTCACCTGCACACTCTTCATGCCCTTTGAAGAATTTGAGAAGCTCACAACAGGTGACCAGGTGCTGAGGTTTTTCCAGACCTATTTCCCAGATGCCATCCCACTCATTGGAGAGTAAGTGTCCCTGTCTCCCCTTCCTGCTCATTGGCACAGTTCTGCAAAGCCAAGGGATGCATCCTTACCCAACCTGGGGGTCTTGGTGATGGAGACTGCTGAAGCTGGTGGGCCAGCGGGTTGTGAACACATTTGAGGTGGAGCTCCACAGCCTGTACATCTGAAGGAGGAGGGAGCATACAGACTGAGTTCTGCATTATGTCCACTCTGGAACAGCAGGCTCAGCTTAAGGATGTAGCTCTATCCCACAGCAGTTTCTGATGAAGTTTCACTGAAGCACTGCTCTGCTTCTTGGAAGCACAGCCCAGAGTCTACCACTACTGGAGCAAAGTGCAGATTACCTCCCACTGCTTTTCCATTGATCTTAAAGGTTTTGAACTCAAGGAGTGGATTAGCTGTCCATATGCCATGGGGTTTTGACGTTAGAGGTGGGTAAGCAGAGTGATTCTGCCAGAGGGAAGGTAAAGGTTGCATGCTGGAACCAGCAGAGTGAAAGCAGTCCCTCTGCTCTGGCAGCTGAGTTGCACAAACGTTGATATTTTAGCTAACAGACTGAGAAAACCTGAACTTGGCAAAAAAAGCCCCACTGTGCTAACTAGACAAAGCATGGCTCTTATTGATTGTATGGCTGAAACACACCAAAGCTTCAGGACACAAGAGCAGGAGCTTCTCCCTGCATGTTGAGGACCCTCTCACTGCTGGGCAAATGGCATGAGGTGGGCAGCAGCATGAATCAGAGTACCCTGCTTCTTCTGGGAGCCCCGGTGGTAGTGGGGCCCCAGACCAGTCTTACCAGTATGTGTCTTGATGGCTGTGGCTCTATTGGGTGCAAAGAAGGAAGCTCCCTAGATGTTGCTAGGTCCAGTCTACTCTGTTAATGCTTCTGCTTTGCAACATGGTCATGTTACAGGTTTTTTCTTTGGCTGATAGGAAGAGTTTCAGCTATGTTAGACAGTTTTTCTTCTTAAGGAGATCATATCAAAGGACTTAATATAAATCCAGATATCCTCTAGTATGTCCTTCCTACACTGGTTGCCATCCACCACTCATGGTAAGAGGATTGAGATATCTATGACACTCTGCCTGTTCTCAGGTTGTGTGCAGAGATTAAAAGCTGCACAGGGGGAAGTTAATGAAATAAGTTTTGCAGCCTCTACATTTTCCCCAGCACAAATACCTTAATGAATAGGCTCGGATTTTGTGCTCCAACTATGACAGTGCCCGTGACGCTGATGTCCTAAGCTTGGTTATGCCATGACTTGGTTATGCCATGACTTGTCTCTTGTGGTCTCATAAATGAAGCATCTGTTGTTTTGCCCGAAGGCGAGAGCTGAAGCACGATTACTTTTTGCTGCCAGCCCAGGCCATGATATCTGTGAAGTGCTCCTCTTACCACCTTGGCTCCCGGTGTGTGCTGATGGGAGATGCTGCGCATGCTGTTGTGCCCTTCTACGGACAAGGCATGAATGCAGTAAGTTCATGGACTGATCCTGGGCTGTGTCAGTTGGATCCCCAATCTGTTCACCTAGAAATGCCTTATTTTAGAGAGTAGCTCCATGGAGTTCATGGGCTGGCTTGTCACAGTCCTCTGGCATTGGCTGAACTCTCCTCAGGCACCTGGCTGCTTACTAGGATCCTGCTGTCCTCCAGGGAGGAGGAGATGAGAAGGTGGTGCTGCCTTCCCATGGAGTAGAGAGTTGTGTGGGTGGAGGGGCCAGCCCCAGGCTGTTGGGAAAGGCTACCCCCTGGATTTCTCTGCAAGACCTGGCAGAGCATCCTGGAGGAAAACTCCTGCTCTTAAGCTGTGACCAGTAGGACTGTGTGCATGTGAAGACCACTTATGAACACATGGTTCCTTCTGTCTATTTACCCTTCAATTTTCCTCCCAGGGCTTTGAAGATTGTCTGGTCTTTGATGAATTAATGGACCAGTTGGCAAATGACCTTGGTGAGTGAGGTGGCTGGGAGAGAGAGCAGAGGAGGATCCCTCTGCACCTCAAGGCAGCTGGACACCCAGGCTGGGGAGATGCCCAGGAGCTGTAACTTTCTTCTCCTAGGTGCCTGCCTCCCTGAATTCTCAAGGCTGAGGGTTCCAGATGACCATGCAATCTCAGATTTAGCTATGTACAACTATATAGAGGTAGGTGAGCCACATACAGGCTTGTAGTCCTGTGGGTCTTGCACGTGATAGTCCCCTGTTAGAATGCACACAGTGGGCAAGTGGCAAGGGGCTCTGGAAAGACTCTAGTCAGACTCTTATCCCAGCAGGCTTTAAGAGCTCACTGGGGATGACACTGAGGCTAGGGAGGCTCTGTGGTGACCCCCCGGACAGGCAGTGGGAGAGCTAACAAAACTCAGGGGAGCTCTGCTAAGGTGCCCTGAGAAGGGGTGATGGATGTTCTGTCACAGATGCGCGAGCATGTGAATTCCACATGGTTCATTTTCCGGAAGCACGTAGACAACTTCCTCCACACCCTCATGCCTTCCACCATTGTCCCGCTGTACACCATGGTAAGGCTAGCACCTCAGTCCCCGCTGCCTCAGCCTCCACAAGCTCCTTCTGGCTGTCTTTGAAGCAGTGACATGCTCCTGCAACCCTCCTAGGTAACCTTCACCAGAATTCGCTACCATGAAGCACTTCAGCGCTGGAAATGGCAGAAAAAGGTTGGTTGGTGGTGGTGGTGCCCGTCCTGCCCATGCCACAAGCCTCATGATCTTCACATCCTGCACGCCGTGGGGTCTTCACATCCTGCTCACCTCCAGTGGGGAGCTTTAGTGATAGGATATTGGCATGTGGATGCAGGTGGGGAGCCTTCACTTAGTGCTGTAGGGTAGTAACACAACTCTGGTGACACTGGGCTTTCTTTTTGCACTTGCAGATAATTAATAGAGGGCTTTTTGTCATGGGAGCAGCAGGACTGGGTGCCACCTACCTGCTTATAAAGCGGCTGGCATGGGACTTGGATTTCTGCATGGAAAAGTTGTGGGGCTGGCCCCATTATCTGAAGAATATTGGAAGGCTTCCATTTGGCACACGAGTGGCTTAAATGTAAGGAAAGGTCCTGACTGTAATAAAAGTGAAGATATGGCTGTTGGCCTAGCTGGATGTTGCTTCTCTTGGGATGTGGCCTTGCAGCTCCTGCAGTCCTTCTGCCTCCTCCTGTCCCCTTAGAAGCGATGATGGTCCTTCTCCCTGGGCAGGAGGAGCACAAAGTGTCCAGAGAGCCTCTGTGGTCTACCGGTCAGGCATATCTCTGTCTCATCTCGGAGCCATGTCTTGAGTGATGCACTGTGTCATGGGCTGTGTGGGGGTTTGGTGTGCAGTAATGGGGGTGTGGGCACTCCCAGTCAACAGGACAGATACTTGAATTGGTTGGGGTTTCACAGCCCTTACCACTGACTTCTGCTCTTACCAAAATCCAGTCAACATCTTGACATGAAAATCAGACAGCTTTCTCCCCATTCCCAGCAATAGAAAATATGGTTCATTTACTGTTGGTGGACATGAAACAATGTTAAGAAGATAATGTTAAGAAGACAATGTTAAGAAGCCTGGAGAAAGGGCTACTCTGCACCTGGCTTCTGCCTTCTGCAAGCAATATTCCACAGAGAGATCACCAAGCCTTTGGACTAAAGGAAGGCAACCTTCCCAGCTCACCATTTTCTCTTTGTGCTTTTGCATGTGCATAAAGTTCTGTCTAATGCAACTGCTGATCCTATTTCTTTGTTTGAAAGTCCAGATGCCTCAGTGATTTCCTCTAATTGTCCTCTGCAGCATGTATGCAGTTGTACCGCACTCACTACCCCAATGGCAAGACCTGCAGCTGGTGACCAGGGACATAGTCTCTTCATCTAGTCTGCAACAGCAGACCCAGAGCCTCCAGCGTATTTGTGCAGCCAGCCACAGGGCACATGGGACCTCCACTGCACTGGGGGTGCTTGAGCCACAAACAGCTGCAGGCTGGAACAGTACTGGAGGGAGCATCAGACACATTTTATTTCTTCTTACCTTGCCCTAGGCTTTCACAGTCACTGTTGAAGAAAAGCAAAACGGCCCAAATTAAACCCATATCTGACACAGTACAGCCACTCTTGATTAACAGCTGCCAGCAGGTGGGCAGGGACAAGAACTGCTTTGCTTCATTTAGTGAGTAATTTTTGGCTTGCAAGGCAGCACCTTTCAAGATGTAGTTGGCATTAGTGTAAAAGACTGTTAGTTTGTCCCTCTGTCCAGCATCTTTCCTGGCCACTGTGTCTATGAGACATGCTGGCAGCAGTGATAGGATTTTGCTGTATCCGCAGCTGCCCCTGTACTTGATGCTTAGCAGGACAGAGCTGCTTACTTTATATATTAATTTTTATTAACAATAAACCTCTTCAGAGAGCAAGATGTGACATAATATAGCTATATGCAAACTGTTACCAAACTTTGTTAAAACACATGTGGAATTGTACCACTATTTCACAAGAATGACCCCATGGAGAAAGAGTAATTAGCTGCTCTGCATGCTTTGGAGAAATGCTGAGCTGGAGGTGCTCCCAGTACTGCCAAGTCTCTTGCATGCCTGCCCCTTGGCATGCCTAATGTGCTCACAGAGCAGGGAAGAGTTCTAGCTCTGGGGCTGATAGAAGAAGCTGTAGCAGAGTGCTGAGCTGCAGGCAATGTTTCACGTGCTTGGTGCTGGTGTTTCATAGTTCAAACAGTTGCTCCTTTGCCTTCTTTTCATGCAGAGGGCTCAAGGCCTGGCAGAGGTAAGCCAAACTTGCAGGAGCCCAAGTGGAACCTTTCCTGAGGTAGATCTGAGAGGGGAGCAATGCCAAGAAGCAGAGGATGATTTGGTAAAAAAGATTCAGTGCATGCTGCCCAGTCACTCTTCATCTTCATGTACAGGTACCCATCACCTCTTTGCAACCTCAGAGCACACTGCTAGCCTGGAGTGCTCTCCACATCCAGCTCGGCAGAAAGTACTTTAGAATCTAGTGAGACCAGCACAGCCACAGAAGACATGGAGCAGCCAGGAAGCAGAAAGGAAATGGCAGTTCTGAAATCCCAGCTCCATGTCAAAGCTGGAAGCACTCTGTGCATTCAGATTGATTTGAGGCTTGCTGTCCTGCAAGAAGGCAAAGTTAGGATCAAGAGCTGAGACAGTTGGTAACTGGTACAGGAGTCACCATGTGTGCCTATGGGTGAGATCTGCTCTGCAGTCCCATCCACAGCAAAGCTGTGTCTGTTCCCTTCTTCCAGATCTGCTGACTCCACCATCAAGTGTTGTGCTGGAAGACATGCACAGTGCAGCTCCTTGGCCAGTACCTGACATGTTGGTGGCTTCCTGGAACAAGGAAATGAAGCAACATAATAAAGAAGAAGGGGTGGGAGCCTTAGTCTGAGATTTCCTTAGTTTGTCATTTCTTTATCTGAAGAGTCCTAGTACTGCCAGGGGTCGCTCCACTTCATTATTCATTGAACCTGGGGTTCACAACGGTGGTGGTGGCACTCTTGAAGAGGGGGTTATCAGCCTGGAGGGAGAGAGGCATTGTTATAGCATTGTTGTGCTGCACTGGATTTTCAGCAGATCATCACTTTACCCACCCCTCCCAACACTGACAGTGCAGAGAGTGTTGGCAGAAGAGCCTACAGGCTGCTTTAGCATCCTGCAAAACCCGTCCTGGTGAAAAGGCTCAGGTCTACCATGACTGCCTCCAGAGAGGCTGTCCCCTACAGGTGTCTCCTCCACAAGTTCTTGAGCGCCCCAGCACCACTCTTACATCATTCCACTTGGCCTTGGACTTCTCCTTCTCAAACCGGCGGAATTCCCGGCGGTCAAACAGCTCTGTCAAGAGCCGCCAGATCAGCAGCAGCACCAGGCCAATGAGGGCCACTCCAGCAATGCTGCTGCCCACAATCAGTGCAATGTTGGGAGGCTCTGGGCACTCTGTAGGGCAGAAGACCAGCATCCAGCTGCAGTCTCTGGCAAGATGGCAAGACCACCATGGCAGAGCTGGCAGCCTGCCTGCAGAGGGGCAGGAGCAGCAGGGCTAGGTTACCTTTGTCAGGATCAACGGTGACAGTGTACATCTCATTGCCATCCTCCTGGGCCATACGGAAGGAGATCCAGCAGTTCTGAGAGTCCTTCTCCTTGCACTGCCTACTCACCTGCTTTGACTCCTCAACCACTTGTATATTGGGGCAGGCCTCAGAGCAGTTCTTCTCAAAGGGGCCACTCAGGAAGGCCTTGCACTCTACGCAGGAGCTACAAAATAGGCAGCCACAGCTCAGCTCTGCAGGGGCAGAGGCCCTGTCACCTGGCTTTGGCCATGGCTGGGCTTTGCCCAGGCACAGGCACGGCTTGCTTGCACCTGTCCTGGAGGTAGAGGGGATGGTGATCCCTGCTTTCTCCCCCACCCTGCCCTGTGCCTTCTCCAGGCATGCCACTCACAAATATCTTCCACAGGGCGAGGTGCAGCCTGGGCATTCCTCACAGAAGGGGGGCTGGTATCCGTCCTGGCACTGGCAGCGGTTGCAGTGGCAGGTTCCGCGGTGGCTGCACTCATTGCCACGTGCGTTCAAGCAGCCATCTGTTGACTTCTTGCACTGGCAGGCACTGCCATGGTACCCAGGTACACACTTGCACTCCCCACAGTCACATGTCCCACGTTCTGCAGGGGAAAAACTTTGAGACCAAGATCCTACAGAGAGTCAGGTCACCCTGCCTCACCCACCCAGCACTCTCCAAAGCATGATCAAGGAGGTCCTGCAGGCTGGGACCCAGGGATGCCAAACCCACCCACTTGCATTCTGGAAGGGAAAGGCAGCATGTCCCTGGGGAGTGAGTATTTCTAAGCAGTGCCACACTGCAGAACCCATCACGCAGATGCATCACCTTTGCCACCGCAGGGGAAGCCATTGTGAAACTCGCATTTCATATTGTCACACTCGCAGAAAGTGCCATAGATCTTCTTGCCAGGCACATCGCTGGTGTGGCAGATGCACTGACCACACACACAGTCCCCCAGCCCCGAGCAGGTGACTGAGCTGTTGTCCTTCCGGCAGCTGCTCTCCAGCTCCTTGCTGGTCTTGCCTTTGGTATCACACTCGCAGTTCTTCCCTGTGTAGCCAGAATTGCAGCTGTCATCAAAGGAGAGGAGCAAGCCTGGGTTAGTGGCCACAAGACATTACTTCAGCCAAAGCAGAGCAAATCTGGGAAAGCCTTGCCAAAACCCAACCACAGCACGCTGCTGCTAATTCTGTGCTGGAGCCGGGCTGATGGGGAGGAAATCTCATAAATGCCTCTATCCTCAAAGCTGCATCTATGACACTGAATGGTTGCCCAGAAATTATCATTGTATTTATAATTTCCAAACCCTTGCCAAATGAGATCTGAGTATTTCCTGGGGAAACACAGTCTTTTCCTCTCCCTGCCATGAAGCAGTGAGTGTACTTGAAAATCTGTGTGAACTGCAGCCCAGAAGTGGTGTTCTGAGAGATTTCTACAGAAATCTGTGTCTGTAGGATGCTCCATGGGTGAATTCATGGATGGTTGAGTAATTGGATGGATGGATGGATGGATGGATGGATGGATGGGTGAGTGGGTAGATGCCCTTAAGAAAGCAGCAGAAAAGAGAGATCATTGTGTCCCCTGCCTCCAAGAACATAACCTGCCTCTATGAATAAGAAATTATGTGCAAAGTCAAGCCCTTGGCTTGGCCCAACAGCCCTCTCACAGCAGGTCGCCAGCTCTTGCAGAGTTTGAAATGGTGTTTTGGAGGGACAGCACATACCTGCATATCCCACAGACAATCCTGCCTTTCCCATTGCAGGTGGTTGGGTCCGGCTGCTCACTGCAGTTGCAGTTGCAGTTGCTGTCCAGGTGAACGGTGAGAGTGTCTGTGAAGCCCAGTGGCCGAATGGTGAAGGACTGGCTTGTGATGCACTCCTTGGCTGTGACTTTCACTTTGAAATTGATCTAGAGAGTGCAAAGTGAGAAAGGGAAGAGCCAAAGGTCGTCAGGTAGCTTTAGCAACTGGATGGTGCTATTAGCCCCCACCTAGGCACATGCACATCCAGCGCAAGAGAGGATCCCTCCATCCTGAGGCATATTGGACACTCCTGGTATGAATGTAAGCAGCCTGGAACAATAGTCTGGGTTCCTACTCTTATACAGGATGGGCATTAGGAACCTTGTTAGCTGCAGGACATTCATGCTATGAGGAAATGTACCTCTTCATTGATCTTGACGTTGTTGCACTGCCCTGTTGCTTTGTCCCGGATGACTTTATCCTTGCATGTGGAGTCATATTTGACATCAAGGACATCTGGCAGGATGGAGTGGTCCAGGATGATCTGGGAAGAGAGGTTCTGCAGAGAAATGGTGTAGAAAGTGCCATCAGTCCAAGAGAAAACCAAAGCGAGGAGATATGGGGTTGCAGCTGAGGCTTCCTTCCAGTGGAGGGGATTGAGAGCAGGAGGCACCCCAGGCTGGCATCTCAACTGCCTGGGGTGGTTCTGGAAAGGCAGGTGATAGCATTGGAGGAGCAGTAACCTCTCAGTTGTTGTGGGCAGAAGGACTCAGCATGCTCTGCACTCAAAACCCTGTCCAAAATTGCTCTTTGACATCGAAAATATGTGATGGAAACCTTTCCCTGCTCTGAGCCCTGCCAGACTGGTGAAATGTGGGAATGCAAAGTGAGAAGAATGATAACGAGGGAGTGTTGGCCTTGATTTCCCACAGCTGCTGGCAACCTTATCTCAGAAAGGATAGATAATGGACATCTCGTTAACAAGAAAAACAAGGCGTGGTTTTATGCAAAGGACTGGGTTGTTCTTGCCTAATTATGCTAATGTGTAGGTGTGTGCTGTAATGCTCAAGACTATATAATGAGAGCCAAAACGATCAATAAAGAGTCTCTAGCATAATTCACATTGAAATGGCCTGGAATCCATATGGTATTGCTTCTGATCACACTGGTCTGTGAGGGCCTTGACCACATCTCCTGCAGAAGCTGACAGGTAGCTGCAACTTTGGAACACAACCTTCTCTATCACTTGCCTTGTAGGCCTCCTGGATGAGTTCAATGATGTTGCTGGAATCTTCGTTCAGCTCTCCCACTGCTGACTTTGGGATCATCTCACTGAGTTTCTGCCAATAGAGAGCAAAGAGCTGAGTGGTCCACCCCATGTGATGGTGGAACAGCAAACAGCAGCAGGAGGTTACTCACAGCTGTTTCTGCACTCATGGGGAGGGATAGGAGGCACTTGGATCATACGAAGTAGCCTTACCTTGTAAACATCCACCACTTTACTGGTGACAGCAAAAATGGGCTGAATGTTGTTTTCAGCAAGTTTCTGGACCAGCTGGCCAACAGATGGGTAGTCCTAGTTGGAAAGAGGGATCCTGCACTCAGTGTGATCTCCCTCACCAGAAGGGTGGACAGTTTGGGTTTTGTGGCTCAAGTTATGGTGACCTTGTGGTCTTAACAGCAGTTTTTTCATGTGGTGTATTTTCTACCTGGAGCAGCGAGGCTGAGATTGTGGAGCTGCTGAAGAATCCCATGGTACTTACAAACTCATTGCTCTTTTTGTACATGTTGTCCTCCAAGTGACACTGGCCATCGTTGGGGGTTAAGATGCCCCCAAGCTTGCCATCGCCAGCAAAGTGGAAGCCATCATCGGTAGCGTACACCAGCAAGCGAGTCACGTTACGCCAGCCAATCAAGTCCTGTAAGTGGCACAGAAACCCATCTCTGAGCAGGGCTGGAAGGACAGTGCCAGTGAGCATGGTAGGGCCTTTGTCAAAGTCTTCTGCCAGTCACAGTGTGAGGCAGTGGGTATGGGGGAGGTGGGCTGCAGGAGACCAGGGTCAGGAGGCTCTGGGGTAAGATGCCCTGCTATTGAATGAGGGCTTATGCACAATGAGCTTCCAGACCCCACCTGGAGAGGGGCAGAGCTACCTCTCGAGGCACAGTCTGGGAGCACAGGTCACAGGCCTCACACTGGCAGTGAAGCAAGCACAGGGACTCACCCCACACACTGCTGCCTGCATCATGGCATCCAGCCCCCCTTCTGGGGCATCCAGGTTCCCTGAGATGAACTGCTTCCCCACTTCACTCTCAAACTTCTTGGCATTGTCAGTCAGTGAGAGGATGTGCTTGAAGGCAAATGGAGGCTGGCACTGCTCGTCCTTGTTGGGGCAAGGGTTCTGCAGCTTCTTGGGGTGTGTGTTCACAAAGGGCAGCACAGTCTTGTCCACAAAAGAGCCAAACCCTAGGGCATCCAAGACTGCAGTGTCAGGGGCAGGGGTGGCATGAAGCAGCAGCTATCCCTGCAGCACAGTGGATGAACAATCTGCTGTCTCTCATGGTCCACATCCCTTGCCCTGGTAAGCTTTCCAGTCTTGAATGGGATGGGACATGCATCCCACTTCCTGCATCCCACTCCATCCCTGTGGCTCTTCCTAGCAGCATACATCAGTGCCAGGGTTCTGTGCTGGAGACAGACTCACCTATGCGACGAGAAGGGGTGGTATTCTCTAGTGCTCTTAGCAGCTCCCCTCCCAGCTTCTTAACCTTCTCCAGGTCATCCAACATAGAGTAGGAGAGGTCCATCAGGTAGTAGAGATCAATGGGGTACCCCATGGCACGGCGAAACCTCACCTCAAATTCAGCAGGCTGGCCTGTGGGACAGGGATGTGAGGATCAGTTGCTGTGCTGTGGCTCACGTTTCGCCACATCACCCATGGCATGCTAGAATCCTCCTCTTTTTTGGAAGACAGAAAACTGTATTATGAGTGTGGTGAAACACTGGCATGAGTTGCTCAGAGAGGGTGTAGAGGTCTCTTCCAACTCAAAGCACTCTATGATTTAAATGCAGGCTGTGACAGACTGCCACATCTGTACCAAGTCAGGGGGTGAGAAGAAGGGTGTTGGGAACACCAGGCAGTCTGTACCTATCCTCAATTTGAGGTGCACCTTCTGAGGAGTCAGCTGTATCTCATTGCTTAAGGGATTATCCTGTATTCTTGTAATGATGTTGACTGGAAACTCAATCTCATGGCGTGGACATCCCCTCTGCTGCAGCTGCTCAATGGTGTCGCAGCGGACGGAGTCTGGCTCACCAGCTTTGGTGAAATTCTGTGTTGCAACATCAATGGGAAAAAAATCAGAGGAGCAAGAAGTGAGCAGGCAATTTACAAGACGACCCAGGTTACCTGGCCCAGGTCTTCAGGGTATTGACAGAGAAAGAAAGACCGAAGAGTCCTCCTGTCTGTCAGATCCCTCCTGGCTCCATCCTCCACATATGACGTGAAACACTCCCAGGACATGGTCTCCCCACTCCACCACAGACAGAGCCAGGCATGTAGGGTGACCAGCCTGCTGCCTATTAGGTGGCCACTGGGGCTATATAGACCTACCGGATTCTTGCACCAGGCACACCCAGGACCAGACTGGATGCAGTCCTTGCATGTTGCCACTTTGATCTTGGGGCACTCCATAGCAAAGGCTGAAATGGAGATAACACAAATCTGGCATGAGAGGCACTAGGAGGAGGCTGGTCTTCAGCAGCAGCAGCTATAAGGTGCTGTGACACCCAGCATTGGGCATCCATGCTATTCTGAGTCCTCAGCTGGCCTGGCTCAAGTTAATTCCTGATCACAGAAAATTCAGGATCTGACCCTTGCACGCTTCTCAATGCCATGTTCCTGCCACTGCTGGGCAGGATTTGACTTCCCACTTCTATTTTACTGCCCACAAAAGGTGTCAGGAGGAAGGCAGTGAGGAAGAACAGGTCAGGCTCACCTGTTGTCAGCCGCAGCAGCACACAGGTTACGACCAGCAGCCAGAGGCAGCAATTACGCAACATTTTCTGCAAGAAAAAAATCATCCCTGTGATTGCTTGGTGCATGGCAGTTGCAGGGAAGACAGCCCTTGCACCCTGCAGAGTGGCTGCAGAAGACACTGGTCCCAGGGGAACGTGCCCTTCCCACACTTGTCCCACTGTAGGCAGAGCCTGAAAGCACGACCCTGCTGCAGCTCTGGTTGTTGGGCAGCTGGGGTCAGGGCAGGGTGCCCCTGGTGTGTGAGCTGATTCAGCATGGGTGCTTGTGTGCTATTACAGAAAAAAAATGTTTCCAGAGAGCAAATCCTTTAGACCAAATGTGATAGTAGGCAGGTTGGGAACTTGTTATGCATTCAGCTGAACTGCTGCAAAGCTTGGTGAAGTTGACCTATATGATATTGTCTTTATAATATTGAAAAAACTAAATAATTGAATTTAGTTTTCACTAGATGTGAATTTTTCCAGCTTCTGTTTTGAGATATTTTTTACAGGAATGGGAATAAAAAACCCCAAAATGATATTTTTTATTAATTAATTATCATGGCATGATAGATCTATGAGGGGGAAAAAAGCCTGTTACTACTTGCTTCCCATTTAACTGATTCATCAGGAAAAACAAGTGGTTTATGCAGTGAACTACGATAGTTTTTTCTGCTGAGGAAAATGAGGGTTTTCAACATCATGGCATGGGTGATCAACATCCTAGGAGAGCTGCAGTCCTATCTGTGAGGATAGCAGAGAGGCTAGCTCACACTGGTCCAGTCTGCTGGTGTGGCAACCATCAGGCTCAACAATGTGCAAGGATGGGTTGTTGTAGTCAACCCTGTGTGGAGAGTGGGGCCAGGACATGATGCCATGGATGGGGGGCTCTGACTCTAGAGGTGTCCAGAAAAAGCTCCAATTATCCAAATCAGGTAACTACAGAATGACAAAGGTAACCATGAAAAGCCTGATTTGAAACCAAGGCAACAAGGACAAAGTGTCCATAAGAACAAAGCACTCTGGTTTGTCCTTAAATCAGTGGCTTTTGGCATACACCATAAGTATTGTACCTAGAAGAGTGATCATGGACATACTGATAGGTGACAAAACCAAGTGTAACCTTGATCTGGTTTAAGCTGATTATAATATAATTATAGTATCAAAGCCCACACTTCCTAGCTAGAGAAGCCTCCTGCCTCTATAGTGTCCTCCTGTACTGAATTTAGAGGTAGCTGTACCTTTAAGATGAAGTAGAGATAAGGTGACCAATGCATACTGGAATGTTTCCAGAGAAGAGTGATGAAGCTAGTGAGAGGCCTGGAACACAGCCCTATGAGGAGAGGCTGAGGGAGCTGGGGGTGTTTAGCCTGGAGAAGAGAAGGCTCAGGGGTGACCTCATTGCTGTCTATAACTACCTGAAGGGAGGCTGTAGCCAGGTGAGGGTTGCCCTCTTCTCCCAGGCAACCAGCAACAGAACAAGGAGACACAGTCTCAAGTTGTGCCAGGAGAGGTCTAGGCTGGATGTTAGGAGCAAGTTCTTGCCAGAGAGAGTGATTGGCATTGGAATGGGCTGCCCAGGGAGGTGGTGAAGTCACTGTCCCTGGAGGTGTTGAAGCAAAGCCTGGATGAGGCACTTAGTGCCATGGTCTAGTTGACTGGCTAGGGCTGGGGGATGGGTTGGACTGGGTGATCTTGGAGGTCTCTTCCAAACTGGTTGATTCTATGATTCTATGATTTTGTTTTACAAACATCTGGCATGAATTTCAAACAGTGTGCATGCCTTCTGGCACTGCCACCTGTCACTCTCCTGCTCAGAACTGGAATCCAACAAGTCTCTCATCTCTGTGTGTTGACTGGTTTTCACACATTGGGTAAAGACTCTGGGGCAACACTGCGGCTGGAGAGGTGGCTGCGCATTTCCTACTGGCATGCAGGGAAGGACTCCTGGGGATGATGTGCTCATCATCCAATCCCCTCAAGTACTTGCTATCCTCAGTTACACCTGCCTTTCAGAGCATGGTAGAGCCTAGCTGCTCATACTACCACTTCTTGCTGCAAAGCACATCTCCATATACCAGAAATGTTTGCTCCCTATAACATTGGCTGAGTCACTCTCAGGCAGTGATTTCTCAATGTTCATCCCATGGTGTCAGTGAGATCATACTCATTAGTGCTGTCATTTCTCAGAACGACTTTCCTCCACCACAGCCCTGGAGCACAACCCAACAGAGGAGTGGCTTTGCAACATGGACACATGGGGAAGTGAGAAAGAGGAATTAGTTAAAAGAGGAAAAAGGACTAAGAAAGCACAAAGGACCAAAAAGGACTGCCCTGCATAGCCATATTAGACACACTATCTGAAAAACAGGTCATGGATTTTGAAATAGCTCTGACATTATACCAAGCAAGAACACAACCACCCCCTGGCTCCTGCCAATTTTGCTAAGCGCCATCACCACCTCCTGTGAGCCTGTTGAATTAACAACTCAGGCTGAAAATGAGAAAGCAGTGGGAACTTTTAAAAGTCACTGAGGCCAGGTTAGTACATAGGACTGTTCAGATCCCCTTCTGAGACATCACAATGTCCTTTCTGAATTTGTCAGCTTCCGTGAGGCACCAGACAAACACAGGACACTGGGCAACGTAAAAAGAAGGTTTGTTCTCCTCCCAAGGGCAGAAGGAAGATTTAAGCAGGTAAATAGGCATCATCTCAATGAGAATTGCATAATGAGATTAGGTGCCCAGCTGTGGAGGACAGCTAAGGCTGTTTGCTGGCATTGCTGAGGGTAGGGGCCATTTGGATGTAAACGTCTGCAGCCTAGGAAAACCATCCTGCCCTGCTAACAGCTGCAGCAGGCACAACTGCCCTGACAGAAGCACAAAAGCCTGACAGACGCCTGACAGAGGGCTGAGGTTTGCTACAAGCTGATAAGGATCTCCTTGGCACTTATCAGACAGGAACTGGTGTCTCTGTTCTCAGGCTTTTTGTGTGGTTCTGTGGGCTCAGACCTCCAGCTACTTATCAGTGACCATAGTGCACCCTCGACTTAGAGAATAAATGGAGTCCTGCTACAGAGCCATTCTGGATTGAGCTCAGAATCACAGAATTAACCAGGTTGGAAAAGACCTTTGAGATCATTGAGTCCAACCTATATCTCCTTGAAGAAAGCAGCCTGGCAGTCAGATCCTCTCCCCTTAGAATGAGACACCATATAAGGATACTTCCATGGACTAAGTGAGCCCTCACCCCCGCTTTGGTCAGTGTTTATTTTGGGTGCTCCTGAGTGGAGGAGGTTTCCCCTTTATGAGTGAGTGTGTGCATCTTTCTAGAAAGAATATTCCTTAAAGCTAAGGTTAAAGCTTAATTGGTTGTGTAGTAGCATATTGCCACCTGACAACCAAACCTGTAATTTAATGGTGTCAGAGTCAGTCATGAGCAACATCGGTTACAATAACTCCTCATTTTGTGTAGCTGTTGCTGTTTTGTGGGTGCCCCCATGACAGAGAGCCCCCTCAGCAGATATCCAAGCAACAGGCAGTGAGAAGTGTTTCCATGGTCACCTAGTCAAACCCTCACAGCGACATGGCCCAGGGGCTCACTCTGCAATGTTTGACCCAAGACCATCCTGTGGTGGGTTGATGGACAGAGCCCTTCACAAAGATGTCCTCTGCAAGGCTGTCTCCACCACCACAGTTTGTTTTGGTAAGTTTTTAAGGACATAATTTATCACAGCTGCAACATTCCCACGGGCATCGTATGAATTTGCTATGTTTAGGTGGCCCAAGACATTTTTGTCACCTCTGAATACTGCCAGTGCTGTTTGAGCTTGCAGAAAACAGGTAAGAGCTCCTAAAGTAAAAAGAAAGAGAAAAAGCTCTTAACAGTAAAAGGTTTCATCAAGGTGGGATGGGTACCAGATCCCTGTTGGACCCTCCTGGGTGCACCCTGATGGGAAATGACTTTGTTCACGTATTTCAGCTCTAGCACCCTATGCCCAGGATATGCCTGGTGTCCTGTGCCAGCCCAGCCTGAGAGGTCCTCAACATCACACTTCAGGGCACAGCTGTCTCCTTCATGACCACATTTGCTGTATTCTGAGCTGTATTCATGATCTTAATTTCTTACTGATTGCTGCCTGCATCTGCTTTGCTGCACATTTCTAGTTTATCAGTGCCCTGGGTAGCTAAAAATAGTGCAAGCTCATGTTTCTACAACCCCTACCCCCCAGAGGAAAAAAAAAAGGGTCCAAGGAAACAGGCTCTTGACTAGCAAGAGCTGCTTCTGCTAGCAGGAGGGAAGAACTTGCTCTCACCCTCATTTCCTGTAGCACTTAGCTGATGAACACTTTAAATGTGCCTAACTAGGCTACAAGCTAAAAGTTCCCACACAAGGTGTGAGGATTACACCCATGGGCTGGATCAGCTCTTGCCACTGCAATGTTTCCAAGTGTGTAATTCCTGCTGTTGTGCCAAGGCATGGGGTGGTGATGAGGTGGACCAAGTCCCTGTGAGATCTTCATCTTTGCAGGAGGTTACAAGTTCCTGCTGATAGATTCACCTCATAAAACAGAGAAAGTCTGAAATTAAACCAGGATTTTAAAAAGCCCAGAAATAAACCAGGAACCTCAACAAGACCAGCTCTGGCTGCTATTGAGTTTTGTAACGTAGGCTTCATTTCGTGGGCTGGCTTGGGTTGTCTAATCCAGAAAGTAATTGCTTTTCCTTGTTGTAAGAATGTAAAACACACTCTGATACCAGGGGAGAGCAGCAGAAGGACTACTTCTGCTGTGGAGGGAAAATGATTCACCAGTATGTGGGTGGATGAGTGTATACACAATGCAGAGTGACTTTCAAAGAGAACAAACGGGGCTTCTGCTTCTGTCTGCCTCCTTACAGTGTTCGGAGGAGGGGAAAGCAGGTTTTCAATCTGACTCTGCATTAGTGGGGCCCAGAAATGGGCCTCAGTAGCATTTTCTCCAACCCCCCTGACAATCGGTTAGACTCAGTCACAGATTTTCACTGACACTCCCAGTCCTGAGTGCTTTTCTCTTGGATGTGCTTCATCTATTTGCTTGCAAAATAGGAGGATGCACTCTCATGCCCCATATCTTTGGAGGACTCCTGGGGTGTTTACACCATCTACCTGCAATGGTGAGGTGCCACTATGTCGGTGCTTGTGCCTTGGTGCTCCTGAGTTCTTCCTCCAAGCTCTCAAGCATCCCTGGTGCCGCAGCACCATCACGCTGTAACAGAAATGACAGGCAGTGGCACTGCTCCTTTCCCCTCCCACTCTGGGCAGCCCCAGACTCAATGCACAGGTGGTAAATAAGTGGATCAGAGTACAGCAAGGACAAGAAAGTGTATGTCACTTGGCCTGTGGCATTTTCTTCCATCACTTGGTCATGTAATGCAAACACTTGCCATCAGGGCAGCCAGCCATATGCAGGGGTTCTCGCTGGCTAAGGCCTCTTTCATGCAGAGCATCACACTGGGTAGCTATGTATAAGCATTTTTATAGGTTTTAAAATTGATATAAAAATGACAGAAAAGTATTTTAAATATATAAAAGTGACTGACATATACATAAAGAATACAGATATATTCCCATGTCCTTTAATAGGAATTATGTCTATATTTTATATATATGGCAGTCTCCAGTGCCTGCAGAGGATGAGTGTATGGGATAAGCACTCTCCTGTGTGCATCAAACCCCTGACCCATGGCAGTCCTTGGCTCTGAATACCAAGGTCTCTGTGTGCCCACGGGACCCTTTCCCTGCCCTAGGAGAGTGGGAGTTTGTGCTGTTGGGTCCCCCTGAATCAGAGCCCTGCTTGGGTGGGAAGGGGCCGCCATCCTGGCTGTCATGCCCTGGATAGTCTGGGATTTTTAAGAGCAGAGAAGCCATTTCTGTGTCTCATTGCCAGTGGGGTTGATGCCAGTGGGGATGCCGTGATGTATGCAGAGTCACCTGAGCAGTGACAGTCCACCTCCCAAAGCAGGCAGAGCTTGTGCTTTCTGTGAGCAAAGGTGGGCTCCTCTATTTTCACCAGCCCTGAAGTGACTTGAGTACATCTTTCTCCAAGAAAACAAATCCCCCTGCACTGTGCCCTCCAGCACGCTAAGATCACTTGCCACTGACACAGCATCAGGATGAGAACACAAAAAGTGCAAAACCACCAAGTGAAGCAGGATGCGACAGCCATGACAGCAAAAGAGACCACTGAAAGCCTACCCACAGCTTCCAGAAGCCATGTAAGTCTCCATGCTCACTGCAGGGCACAGCATCTCTGTGAGTGTTCACATGTTCACTTTTCACCTGCCTGGGAGGATGAGCGCTAAGCCTGTCGTGTTGAAAAAAGCACCAAAACTAGAACCCAGGCTGATTTCCCTTACACCTGGGGTGTGTCTCACATTTTGTCTGCATCTGAGAGCCACAGACACTGGGAGAAAGGCTGCTCTCCCCTGGTTTAGCTTGCTTGCAGCCTCTGCAGCCTAACGTGCTGCACCAGTAACTTGTAATAGAGGCATCTGAGTATTTGATGTGCACAGCAAACAGACAGAAAATAAGCGAGGGTCCTACCCTCCTCCCTCAGGCCCACAGGGAGAGCTTGTGGGCAGTGGCACCTTGCCATGGATGGCTCAGCAGTCATCCCCACCGCCCTCCTACCATGCCACCAGGCCAGTTCCTTCTTCCTCCTTAAGCCGTCACATTAAAGCACCAGGGGGAATTTTACAGAATTTCACAGGGTAGCTGAGGCTCCTGGGCTGGGCATGGAGGTGGCATAGACTGTGTTGCCCACAGGCACACTGTCAGTACCTCTCTCCCCAGCACCATGTGTGAGAGTGCAACTGGAGCATGCTGTACACTCTCTGCTCTGCTTTCCAGGGCAGGCCTGGAAAGCCTTGGAGGCCAGTAAGGGAGGGCTTGTGTGGGGTATGACACCCTCCTCCCAGTTACCACCTGCAGTTGTCCCTTCATCCTGCTTCCAGAAGCAAAACCATTACAAACCAGGCAAGCTGCCTTTGCGAAGACCACATAGGCTGCCTACTGTGCCATGCCACATGCAGAAGGGCTACCATGCTGAGTTGGCTCCCTGAAACCTATCTAAGAACTTAAGCAGTCCAGATCAGGTATTATAAACCAAATACAACATAAGCACTGGAGCTACAAACCCATCTTGTCACACAGGTACCCTTCACTCTGAAAGGAGGAACAGAAGAGAAGAAAATGGAAATGCTGTACTCACCTCACATCAAGCCCTCTCCTTTGTCTCGTGCTTGGGCTGGGATGAAGATGGTCTCAAATTTTCAAGCTTGGCTGGGAAAGGCAACAAGGCATCAGGAGCTTTGCAAGACACCCCGATGCTTCCTTCCTATTTCAGTCGTCTGGGGCAGAAAGGAGGAAGTCAGAGCAGTGGCTGCGATAGAGTGCTTTCACACCCCACCCCCCAGACCTAACAGTCCCACTTGCACTAGCTGTAGCCCTGCCCAAACACATCTCATCCTGCAGAGCTGGAGTGATCTCCACCTTGAGCTACACTGTGGGGGGGCCTATGGCCCTCTCACTGCAGTCAGGAACGGGATCCTACATGAAACTCACTTTTTTTGCCCCACTTTTAACCTTTCACATCACTGTTGGCAGCCAATCCAGTCCCGTTGTGGGCATACAAAGCTGGTAGTGGGGGAAACTCGTTCCATTGGGAGCTATATGGGAAGCTGGCTTCCTTCAGACTTTGGATTGGGCTCTGAAATTTCTGTGTCAGGGCTTGCTGCTGTTGTAGTGGGGCCCCCTCACTTGACAGAGGTTGCCAGCATCACTCTCGCTGTGGGCTGTGTGGGTTTTTCTTAAGCAGCCTTCAAATTCTGTTCCACAGGCTGCAGTAACTCCTAGCACACCCAGAACAGTTATTTACCTGAGCAGAGAACTGTCTCCTGGCAACTATCTTTTAACCTCTTCAGGGCACTAAAGTGAAAATACAAAAAGCTGTTGATAAAACATACAAGACTATAGATTTTGCTACAAGATAACTGATGTGAAGCTTTTGTAATTGCTCTGTAGGCTCCACTTCAGCAAGCTAATGCCGAGTGATCACCATGCATTGTAAAACATAGCTTGCAGTTCACCTGCTGCTGTCCTTCAGTTATGGAGCTGGGTTTATTCTTGCAGCAAGCAGCAAATTTCTGAGCCTTGATGGGTGCCTCCATGGGGTAGTGTTTTTATTAAAGAAGACAACAGAGCAAGAGATGAAATCAGGCCTGGTTTCATCACAGACAGACACTGGGTGTAGCAAGAAAGCACCATGACAATGCCTGAAGGAGCATGGGAGTGTCAGAGCAGCTATTACCTTACTGGTGTGGGATACGGCAGGGATGGAGCAGCTGGATGATGTAGAGCAGCCCCCCAGCCCTGGAGCTGGTGGGCTGGGAGGGATGAAGCTGGGAAAGCTAGTGGATTTAATGCCAGAATTGCCAGTTGCATATCTGTGGGAAGGAAGTGTGCTTGAGTGAGATGAGCTTTTGTAATTTTTTTCCTTTTGTATTGCACAAGCCCTTATTTGTCTGCTCTTTTCATTGGGTTTGTCAAATCACTCTGCTCCCACTGACACTCCACTGGTCAGGGGAAGGGAGTGGGAGAGCTGGAAGCCTCCTGAGCTTGAGCAGCTGCAGCAGATATGCTGTGTGTCCTTGCAGCCCAAAACTGAAGCCCACTGATCTGTTCCCAATTCCTCCTGATCTGTTCCTCATGCTCTCTTGCAGCTATGGTCTTGAATGGACAACACAGCAAAGCACTCTCCCAAACAATTCCCTGGGTACTTACAACATGTATTAACCAAGGAGTAGTTACTCTTGTACTGAGTCCATGATTTCTCAACCACACAGGGGACAGGATGTAGAAGCAGAAACAAGCCTGGGTGGATGAGGTAGCATTACGATGCTGGTGTCCAGCCTCTCCTGCTTGCTGCCATAGAGAGCTGGCAAACCCCATGCTCCTTCAACTTCACCTGCTCAAGCTCAAGGTTTTTCTTTGACATTTCCTGGCCTGGGAACAACTTCCATTTTTTTTTTGTTCTACATTTTATTTCTCCTTGCTGCTATTTAAGCCTTCTACAGGTGAAGGAGGTGGGCAACCTTTGGAGACGTGTACATGGTTAATTGTAGCATGTATGCTTCCCAGTTTGACTGTGAGCATTTTAATATGTTAATCATTGCTTTTTCTATTTTCTGTTAGCCATATTTATTTTTACTAGTTCCCCTTTTTATATTTACTAGAATGGATTGTGTTTTCCTCTCTGCTGATTGTGAGACCGTTGTGGTTTTTGTGGAATGCTTTTGCCCAGCTGAGGTGAATAGCAGAGCATCTATACAGCTGTGTGCTTGCTTCCTGGAGCCACTGCTTCATTGATGTGTCCCAGCCACTGCCATACTCCATCTGAGTAAGTGGTGTGATGGGAGCAGGGATTCATGGCAGCTGTGGCCTCTCCAGCCTCAGAGATATATTTTCTTTTCAACCTTCTAGTATTTATACATGTTGCTTAGTTGTGAGCAGGTGTCTACATTTGACTTGGCATCTTTCCAAGCAGCATCACCTTCCCAGGGACCTCTTTCTGCATGTCCTCATCCCACAAGGATAGTACCACCTGATTCACACTCATCAACCCTTTGGCAAATGGGTAGCCCCAAAGTAAGGGTGGGGGAAAGGACTCCTCTGGCTGCTCCCTAAGTCAGAGAGGAAGCATAGCTCAGGAAGGATGGTAGGAGAGAGAAAGGCCAGCTGGAAAATAGATGCATTTAGCCATGGAGTACTTGCTGGGTGTTCTTAAGAGCAAAACCACTGCGGTTCTAAAGGCTGGAGTTTTTTATTCACCTGAGGTGAGAAGCAGCATTGTATTTCATCTCCTCTCGTGCACAGAAAGGATCAGCTAGGGGTGAGGCTGTTTTGTTGGGGGTCTCCACCTGGGTCTGTTAACTGCAGAGTCAAACTCATGCTTGGGCTCCATGGGAGCTTGTCAAGTATCTTCTGCTGTTGTAACTACAGAAACAATTTCTGGCAGGGAGTTTCCGAGTTCAGCGTTCTGTCCTTATGGAGCAGATGATCCTGAGTGCAATCACAGAGCACCTACAGAATGGCCAGGGGATCAGACCCAGCCAGCATGGATTTAGGAGGGGCAGGTCCTGCTTGACCAACTCGATCTCTTTTTATGACCAGGTGACCTGCCTGGTGGATGTGGGGAAAGCTGTGGATGTAGTCTACCTGGACTTCACCAAGGCCTTTGACACTGTCTGTCATAGCAAACTCCTGGCCAAACTGGCAGCACTCTGTGCTGGGTTAAGAATTGGCTGTATGGCTGTGCCCAGAGAGTCATGCTGGATGGTGCCACATCCAGTTGGCAGCCAGTCACTAGTAGTGTGCCCCAGGGATCACTACTGGGCCTAGTCCTGTTTAGTATCTTCACTGATGATCTGGATGAGGGGATTGAATCCACCATCAGTAAATTTGCAGACACCAAGTTGTTGTTAGAGGGCAGCAGAGCTCTGCAGAGGGACCTGGACAGGCTGGATAGATGGGCACAGTCCAACGTCATGAGTTTTATCAAGGCCAAGTGCCAGGTTCTGCACTTTGGCCACAACAATCCTATGCAACGCTACAGCCTGGGGACAGAGTGGCTGGAGAGCAGCCGGGCAGACAGAGACCTAGGGGTACTGGTCAACAGCTGACTGAACATGAGCCAGCAGTGTGCCCAGGTGGCCAAGAAGGCCAATGGCATCCTGGCCTGTATCAGGAACAATGTGACCAGCAGGACCAGGGAAGTCCTTCTGCCTCTATACTTTGCACTGGTTAGGCCACATCTTGAGTACTGTATCCAGTTCTGGGCCCCTCAATTTAAAAAGATGTTTGAGGTGCTTCAACGTGTCCAGAGAAGAGCACCCAGGCTGTTGAGGGGGCTGGAGCACAGTCCTAGGAGGAGCAGCTGAGGGAGCTGGGGGTGTTCAGCCTGGAGGAGGCTCAGGGGAGACCTCATTGCTCTCTACAGCTACCTGAAAGGTTGTAGTCAGGCGAGGGTTGGTCTCTTCTACCAGGCACCCAGTGACAGAACAAGAGGACAGAGTCTCAAACTGCACCAGGGCAGGCTCAGGCTGGATATTAGGAAGAATTTCTTCATGGCAAGAGTGACTGGCCATTGGAATGGGCAGCCCGGGGAGGTTGTGGAGTCCCCATCCCTGGAGGTGTTTAAAAGGAGGCTGGATGAGGCGCTTAGTGCCATGGTTTAGTTAATTAGAAGGCTTAGGTGACAGGTCGGAATAGATGATCTTAGAAGTCTTTTCCAGACTGGTTAATTCTGTGATTCTGTCCTGCTAAGGCATCCTGGTCTCCGGCCATTGAAAGCTCTTCCCGGAGCTTTCGCGAGGCTCTTTCACCATGTCACGGAGCCTCTGGGTTTAATCCAAGCATACAGAATGAACACTCTGACTGTTTCCAGGAGCCACCTTCCCCAGCCTGCCTGCCCCACTGCTAGTCTGAAGGCGATTGACCACCGCTGGTGTTTAAGACTCCACCACTACGCCTCAGAATTAGCAGCTGCTGAGCAGGCTATCTGGGGCTGCCGCGGAGGCGCTTCCTGGGGCCAGCCCACCGCTTGAGGGGAGCTTCCCGGAATGCCAATCCTGCCAGAGATGGCGCTCTCCGCTGCCGCAGCCACCCGGACACCGGGCGGGGGCAGCACGCACGGCTCGCCCCTGCTGGGGGGCGGCCCCGGGGCGGGAGAGGCGAGACGCAGGCCTGCCCGCCTCCTTCCGGTCCACGCCGCCCCGCTGCAGCGCACCGCGCCACACCACCCACCATGGTGGGGAAAGCCAAGCGCCCGCGGCTCCACCGCGCCGCCCCTCGGCCCTGGCCTGCCCGGGACCCGGCGGCGCCGCCCGCGCCTGGCCTCAGCCCGAGCGCGGGCGGCAGGAACGCGCCGCACGGAGAGGTAGCGAGGGGCGGGGGAGCGGCGCGGCGCGCGGGGCCGTGTCACGTGGGGCGGGCGGGGCTGGGCCTCTCGCGCGCGGCCGTGGCGGTCACGGGGCGGAAGAGAAGGGCGGGAATGGCGTGGGGGGGGGGGCGGGAATGGCGTGTGGGGGCATGGCGTGTGAGGGGCGGGAATGGCGTGTGAGGGGCGGGAATGGCGTGTGAGGGGCGGGAATGGCGTGTGAGGGAATGGCGTGTGAGGGAATGGCGTGTGAGGGGCGGGAATGGCGTGTGGGGGCATGGCGTGTGAGGGGCGGGAATGGCGTGTGAGGGGCGGGAATGGCGTGTGAGGGCATGGCGTGTGAGGGGCGGGAATGGCGTGTGGGGGAATGGCGTGTGAGGGGCGGGAATGGCGTGTGGGGGCATGGCGTGTGAGGGGCTGGAATGGCGTGTGGAGGCATGGCGTGTGAGGGGCAGGAATGGCTGGTGCGGGGCGCCCGGCGGCGGCCGCCTCAGTTACAGATGGTGGCTTCTGCCAGCGCAGCAGCGGGGAGGGTCGGCACTCGATCCTTGTGCGATCCTACCCCTGTGCGGGCTCTGGAGCTTGTGGGACGCCAATAGATGTCCCTCGCAGTGCCGGGGTTGGCCCCACAGGTTGTCAGGAGCACTGGCGGTGGCTGGCAGGATCTTAGCAGGGCACGACATGAAGTACAGCGTTTTCCTGAGGGCTCGTCCGGCTTTCTTGCCTGGATAAGTGGCGCTCTGCCCTCAGTGTGCCCTTGCGGCCGCGGAGCTGCTGTGCGCTCTCCCTGAGCTTATCGCCATTGTGAGCATACTGGCAGGGCTACGGCACGTCTGAGCAGCCAGGGAGGTGGAACAAGGGAGCCTGGAGCTTCAGGACTCTAGCACAAGGTCCTTCTTGTGCACTCTGGGAGTCTCAGCATGCTGATCTGGTGGCAGCTATTGCTACTTCACACCATCAGACACGACGATGATGGAGCTGCCAGCTAGTGGCAGCACTGGTAGCCGCCATGTGACAGCCACTGCAGCTATGGCAGGTACCATAGCATCCCAGTCCTTTAACATGCACAGATGAGAGCCTGCCAGGGGTGCTGGTGGTGATAGATGTGTGTCAGTCCTACTGCTGGGAGACAGGGTACCTTCCCTGTGTCCTGTTGTGATGACTGGGATGCAGTTCCAGCAAGTCTTGGGGAGCAGAGGAGGGAGAGACTGCCTGCCTCATTTTGCAGTAGTTCACCTTGGTGTCAGGTTAGGGCAGGTAGAGATGAGCTGTCAGTTTGCACACAGTCATTTAGGAGACTTAGACCACATCTGGTTTCACCAACTGTAGTATTAATATGCTGTTCAGGCTAAAGCTGTCTGCCTTGCCTAGCTCCCTTGCAGGAATGCCATAGAACAGCAGTAAATGTTTTTTAGGAGTGATTTCCTTGTGAAGAGGGGGGGAAAGGCTGTGACATCTACATCTGGTTTTATACCACTGTAATGTGTCTGTGTTAGAAGTTACTGCTGGCTGAAATAATAAATTATTCTAAGCCAACCAGAGAAGCTACTGCAAAGCTTAGGAGCTGCAGAGGTATTAATATGCTTAAAGGAAATAGAAGGTGAAGATTTGGTAAGTTACTGGTAGTCACTGAATCTGCTTAATGTCCACTGATTCAGAATTTAGGCCCTTAATCTCCTGATTTGTTGCTTGTCTGTATTGTTACATACCTGTAATCTGGCTTTCTTAAGGATGCCATTCACAGTTCCCCTAGGAGTAATACCTGAATTGATTTGAGTGGGATGAGGTAGAAATACATTAGGAATGAAAGAATTCAAAATGTGACTTTGCGAAGCTTCCTTCTCCGTGCAGGAAGAGCCAGGGAGGACCAGCCTGGTGGGGTGGCTTACCCCTGTCTGCCCAGGAGAGGCATCTGCCTGCTACTGCTAGAGCATGTGCCATGCTTCTGTCTGGATGGTGCAGGGCTTGGGTGTTTCTGTAATGAATGTTGCCTGGCAGTGTTTGTACTGACTCCTGCTTAATGTTTAATTTGAATAAGGACTGGGACTTCTCATCTTCCAATATCTTTTCTGGGCTGAAGATTGACCCTGATACACTAGTAAAGAAGCTCGACTTGGACTCCAGAAGCATCGTTTCCTCCAGAACAGGTTTGTTGTATTTTTAATGAGTGCCACATCAGGTTGTGAGCAGAGACACTGGATATTTACAGTGGCTTCCAGCTTGAGCTCAGAAGGATTGAACTCACACATTCCCATGTTCCTAGAGGGGCTTTTAAAAGTGGTTTCACTTTAGTATTGGAGGAGTTAAGGCGTAGATGTGCTTGGTGCTCACTCGCTGGGGAACTGGCTTCAGGCTACCTGGTGGCTGCTGAGTCATGTAGTGCAGATGGACTTCCTGCCTGTGAGATGTCCTCCCATGTGTGGAATGTCCTCATGTGACCAAGGGCTCAGGGAACATCAGAACTCAGGCTGCGACCTGATCTCCAGGCTTCATCTGTGACTGCTTTTGCCTCATGAGCACCTGCTGTTCACATCCCAGTTTTTTTTCAGCAAGTTGCTTGTGTGTCAACACGGCTCTATCCACAGCAGCCTGACGGAGGCGTTTGTTTTCTAGTGCCACAACAGCAAAATGCTCCCTCTAGCAGGGTTTCAACTCTCTAAAGGGAAACTGATGGCGCAGCAGTCTGTCCGGGTGCAGAAGATGTGTGTGACTCTCAGTACCTTGTTTGCAAACCAATGTCTTCTCTCTGTGCAGATTAATACTGCTACAGTGACTTTGTTTTCACATGCAGGGCTACAAACAAATCCAGTAACCACTCAGGGGTTAGTGGTTATCCAGGCAGCGGTAAGCTATAGCAGCCATAGCTCATTGGCCACGCTTGGTTGCAGAGTGAGAGAATGGGAAGGTTATGTGACTGCTCATTTGCTGGAGATGCTTGCCTTCTGCAGAGAAACCTTTCTGAAATGTATTGTTTTCAAAACACTGAGCTCATTGTTCATAACTCTCTCGGGGAGAGGGCATGCATGCATTCATGTGCACATGTGAACTCAGCCATCTATTTACTTAGATTAGAGAGTGTATTGTTGAAGGCTGGCTGCCTGCAGTCCTAGCGTTTCATTGCAGGCTACAGCTGTACACGTCTGGTTTATAAATAGACCGGTGCTGCTGGTCCCTGCACAGCACTGATGATGCAGATGTGTAGTGCTTGGCTGTGTTTAACCCTCTCTTGAGGCTGCATGCAGGCTTCCTGTAGAGCGTGATGCTGACCCCAGTGCTTTGTGCTCCATTGCACTTTTCAGATGATCAGCTAAAAATAACTATTCATGTAGGGGCTCAAAACCACAATTCAAGGAAGCAAAGAGTGACTTATTTTTTTTAATCTTCCTGAGCTGCTGTAGCCTTTCTTCTTGTGTCATTCTGGAGCCCTGCGGAGGCTTTTTCATTATGGAAATCAATTCACTTTTTTGTGTTAATTCAGTGAACTGTAACTAGGCTGTGCATACAATGGCAGACATCCCTCCCTGCGTTGTCCCATCCCCTCTTAGCTCAGTGCACAGGGCAGTAGAGTAGGATCCTCCTACACATTGTTATTTTAAGGTTTAATAGCAAGACAAAAAACTCTTTCTCTCCCACCTGCTTCTCAAGCTCTGACAAGGTCAAGTTGGCAGACTGTAGGTAGGCTTATATCTCTCCTGTACGTTTGACAGCTAAAGAAGGCTTTTTTCAGTTAAGAATGCTATGTGGCAGTTGAGAAAGATGGTATATTTGTCCTCCCTGTGTGTGCACATGCATGTGTGCCTCACATTACTTAAGACTGCTTCACATATCTAGTATTGCTGGTATCTCTGTTTTGAGTTACAATCTGGCTTTATGCTGTAACACTCTAATATTGCTGATATCTCTCTGTTTTGTGTTACAGTCTGGCTTTATGCTGTAACACTTTAGGGACAGCCAGAAAGACTTCATTGTGGCCTTAAAGAGGCTTGCAAGGCGTGAGTGAAGCAAGGGAGCAGTTAGAGGGCTTGTACCTAGCAGGAAACATTCTTCCTTAGACTGCATCCCTCTGCTTTTGGAGGTGTAGTTCCTAGAAAGCCAGTAGCACTGCATTTGATGGCTCTGCTTCTGCGGCATTGTAGCTTGTTTGAAGGTACCTGCATAAGAAATCTCTTGGCCCTTCCTACTGCTCTTCTGCATCTGTACTTCTCTCCACTTGGGCTGGAACATTCTGGCTTTGTGCTTGAACTGGGGGACCTAACTTTTGACATAGCTTGAGTGCCAAAGCCATGGGAGCTGGAGCGTTGAAGCTGTCAGGTGTGAAGCTGGCCCAGAAGGATTTGTGGGGTTGAGAGATTGCTCATTGTTGGAAAAGTAAGGAAGAAAGAGGTGTTGCACTTGTTAGCACACCCCCTGTGTGCCTGCACAGGTGTGTGCTAGGGCTGAAAGGACATGGAAAGAGTGTCTTTATTTTGGGAGGGTAAACTAGTGGTGTTGGTTCACACAAACTGAGGACCTTATATTTCTGAGGACTCCTAGTGCATGTGGTGAAGGCAGGGTGCCCTGTCAAAGTATCTGCTACTCTTATGGTCGTGGCCTCATTGCTGCTCTTAGATATGAGGCTGATTCAGCATGCTTGCTGTGATCAATGTGAGGTATCAGCTTAAGCTGTTGTGACATTAGTAGTTCTTGTGGCATGAGAAGAAAAGCGTGGAGCTGTAATAAAAAATGTCACTAGAATGGAATTGATGTTAGACGAATCTTGGATGTGTGATGGTAGAAAGCCAGTGGTCTAAAATGGAAACAATTTTAATATGGGCATCTGTGAACCATGTTGTACTGTGATGCACACCTACTGCAACTACTTTCTCCTTCTCAGCTCCTTGTCTTTAATTAGCTCGTCTTAACACCAAATTCCAGATGATTTCCATATGCTTGGAGGTAACAAAAGTGAGCAGCATTACTGTGAACACTGGGGTTAAGTTCATGAGTTGCTTACTGAGTGATTACTTCGTATCAGCATAGTTTACTTAGCCACTGACGTAATGTAAATCAAATGCTTTGCTGATGTCTAATCCGCGCAAGGACCTCTTGTTATGTGAGTGAATAAATCTCGTCTGGTTGAGCCTCCATAGTGTGGGAATTAAGTGTGTCTTGAGTCAGAAATAATGGCCTGTTGTATGGAGGTTGTTTTTTTTTTTTTTTTACTTTAGCGTTCCTTCCTTAGTGCCTTGTCCTTAAAGCAAGGTACTCTTAATTCATCCTCTGGCAAATCAGCTTCTCAGGGAATGTGGGTGATTTACCAGTTGAAAATTATATGGATTGGCAGCTTCCTGCTTTGTTTTCAGCTTCTCCAGAACAGAACTGTGATGAGATGTGTTGTTGAGAAAGCAGGAGTGCAGTGGCAGTGAGTGCTACCATTTCAGAATGGCCTGCAAAACCTTAACTTGTCACCTTGATTTCTAGGGTTGTAGCAACAGTGGCTTTTCGTGCAGATTCCTTTAGGTCCTCCTCCTGTGCCATTGGTGGGCCAAGAAAATGTGGAACATGGATTAAAAGACCAGTTAAGGGCTCTGGAGGCCATAAGAAGACATTTTGTCATAAAGAAGGCTTTTTTTTACAATGAGGGTCGTGAGACACTGAAACAGCCCAGAGAAGCTGTGGATGCCCCGTCATGGGAAGTGTTCAAGGTCAGATTGGATGAGGCTTTATGCAGTGTGGTCTAGCAGAAGATGAAAGGAGGCTTGGACTAAATGATCTCTGAAGGCTTTTTCCAACCCAAATCACTCTGTGAGGGGTGTAGTCATGCGGGACACTAGCCTGGACAGAGGCAGTACTTGGCCTTTTTGTTGCTGAAGCTTGGATCTGCACAATGTGATGCAAAGTTGTAAGGGAGTTTCAGGCTTGCATACTGTAGTATCTGACTTTGCCTTTGTGTCTTAAGAGCTTTCATCCTCTGATGACCAGAACTGTCTTGCAGTATGGGTTTCTCTGTCAGTGGCACAGAGAGAAGCAGAACAGAGAAAGTACTTGAGCATCTGACAATGAAGGAAGTTCCTTTACCTCCTAAAGAGATGTGGAAACAGGAGAGAATAATGTCAGGCCAAGCAGAAACCTGAGCAGCTTATAATGGCTGAACTGGGCAGGCTGTGTACAGCCTTGTTGTTCTCCTTTCATGGATACTTTGTGAGTTCCTTTTCATAGAATCAACTTTGTGGTCATTGACTATTCCTTTCTGTAATGCACCTCAGATTCTCCTCTGGTGTTCCAGATTTGCTGTGTCTGTCGCCTGTCTGCTTCCTTTCCCTTGGGCTCTGCAGACATTTGGCCAGTTCTCTTCTGTTTGTAGCCTCAGGTGAGAAGCAGAAAAGCTGTGCTTGCTTGGCATCGTGGTCCTGCTGTGGGACCATGCCCTGGCTCCATGTGACAAGGTTTGCTTTCCTGCTTGTTTTTTTTTTTTTTTTTTAATGTGTGATGTGCCAGAATCCATGTAAGACCTTTTCTCTTCCAGCATCCAACATCCAGACAATTCCTACAGTGTCTAGACTCATGGGTACCACTGCAGTGGATCTGCTGTTGTGTTGCTTGCAGAATTGCAGCCATGACTCTTCAGGAGCTCTAACTGGATGCAAATATTTGTGTTCTGTGATGTATTGCTATCTATTGGGTTTCTGCTTGGTTTTGACCATTAAATATTAGAGTTATTCTTCTCACCCCTGATCACATTTCACCATTAAATGCTTCTGTTCAAATCCTAGAGTTGTGCTGTCAGTAGGAGCAGGTTGCTGTGCTGTTCTGCAAAGCACAGTGCGAGCCTGGCCTCTTGCTGTGTCTAATCCTAGCACTGTACACCTTCAGGCAGGGTTTTGGCGCTGTGAATTGGTGAGAACAGACTGGAGATGTCAGCAACCTTCCTGTTGCATACATTTTGGGCCTGGCCTTCATCTTCTGTATAGCATGCTGCCTGCCACATTGTGTAGTCACAGAATCACAGAAACATTCTGGTTGGAAAAGACCCCCAGGATCACCAAATCCAACCATTATCCCTGCTCTACAAAGTTCGCCCTTAAACCATATCCTCAAGTACCACATCCAAATGACTTTTAAACAAATCCAGGGTTGGTGACTCGCCCACCTCCCTGGGCAGCCCATTACAGTGCCTGACCACTCTTGCTGGGAAAAAAATCATAGAATCATAGAATCAGTGAGATTGGAAGAGACCTCCAAGATCATCCAGTCCAACCTATCCCCCAGCCCTATCCAGTCAACTAGACCATGGCACCGAGTGCCTCATCCAGTCTTTTCTTGAACACCTCCAGGGATGGTGACTCCACCTCCCTAGGCAGCCCATTCCAATGGCAAATCACTCCCTCTGTGAAGAACTTCCTCCTAAAAGTGTTTGCCGATGTCCAGTGTAAACCCATCTATTCGCAGCTTGAGGCCATTCTCTCGTTCTATGACTGTTTACCTATGAGAAGAGACCAACAGCAGCCCCTCCACAATGTCCTTTCAGGTAGCTGTGGACAGAAATGAGGTCTCCCTTCAGCCTCTTCTTCAAACTAAACAGCCCCAGCTCCCTCAGTCGCTTTTCATAAGATTTATTTTCCAGGCCCTTCACCAGCTTTGTTGCCCTCCTCTGCACTCGCTCCAGTCCCCTTTAGCTTTGCCTGCCTGGGTGTTGTGTGGTGCTTGGCCTCATGAAGCTGGGAGTTTCCTGTTTGGTTTGATTTTTTGTTTTTCTTTTCTGGCATGTTGGAATGCTTACCAGTTTAAAAACCAAAAAAAAGATTTTAATCCTGCTTGTTTTAATGTATCAGTTTTAAACCTTTGCTTCTTTTTCTTAATGCAAGCTTGGAGTATTTTTAAATCTTCTGCATATGTTGATTTTGTGCCATGTCTCTGGTGTGGAAACCTGCTGGATCTTCATGACTCTGCTGCTGTTGATTTTCTTCAGCATTTAATTGTGCTCTGGCAGCTGTCAGGCCTATCTTGTGTTTGTTTTCTGCAGAGCACCTTTCTCAAGCTGCTGCCCACTGTTAACACTCTTCAGATGGAAAGGGCTGAAAGGGCTTTGCGAGCTGAGGGTGACAGTGAATGGCCTGTGAGGAGCATCTCCAATGTGTGTGTAAAATGCTGTGCTGGTCCAAAATTACAAGATGTTCTTGCTCCATCTGTCTTTGGTATTAATTGCCCAGGTTTTGGTCTGTGAATTTTGGAAGTATTTCAATACTTCCCTTAAGCTGATGTCAGAGGTAGCATATTGGTGATGCCCATGACAGTGTTGCACTGAAATGATTTTGGCATCTTTGAAAATCTATACTTGGCACATGAACACTGCCCTAGGCTGCTTAAGTGACATTTGAGCTGGGATTTCTTGCTTTTATGGGTGGGGACTTAATATCAATGTGGCTTTAAAATGAGACAACCCAACTCTTAGAGAAGCCTTCAGCTGCTGCAACCTGGATGAAGCTCAGACTTGATCACTTGGAAGTTTGTGTGCCCAGCCTGTTCCAGTCATCTACTGACACTGCTGGGAGTGGCAACTGTGGCTGCTTTTTGTGGTCTGAGGGCAGAAGGAGTAGCTCTGCAATATCTCTTCCTGCAACAAGATGTGAAAGACGTATGCCAGTAGGGCATCCAGCCTTGGGTAGAGACCAGCTTCCCTTCCCTGCGCAGGCTTGTGGGACGTGGGGGAAGGGCTCAGAAAAGCCGGCAAATGTTCGGCAGTTCCTTATTTCTCTTTTGTGTTTTTGTTTTTTTTCTTTACTATATCTTCAACCATTCACCAGAGATGAATTGTCAAAGAGTAACCACCTTCTTTGCCAGGACAAATGTGGGCTGCACACCTCTCCTTTGTATGGCATCTCCTCCTCACTCATGTACCTTCTGCAAAGTGTCTGTATCCCTTGTGTAAACTCCACATAGGAATGTGCAGGTCTCAGGCCAAACTGCAAACTTCTCTCTCTGCAAGGTGGTATTCTTCTCTGACATTGTGTATAAAAGTTCTTGAAACCTCAAGTAAAAGGGTTTGCAAGAAAGAAAAAAATATCAGGAAAGGGGAAATGCTGGACAAAGATTAAACAGGCAAAGTGATACTCTTTTTCTGTACCCCCATCCCCATAACCTCAGTCTGCAGGATGGTTTTACAACTCTGGGTGGCCAAAGTTTGACTTGAAGCCAAAGAACTCTTCTGTTGCTTCAGTCCAAGGAATAAAAATCAGTAGGACTTTGCTCTGAGAGTCAGATTGACCAATTTCCCCAGCAGAAGTGAACAGATGTGGAAGCTGCTTGAAATGGATGATGGTAACCTGCTGTGGGTAGTTTCTGTGAAAACTGTGAATACTACTGGAAGCTAAAGGCACTGGTGTCTTAAATATACTATTTTTTAAAAAAATAAAGAAATTACACTGCTTAAATTAGTTTAATAAATTGTTGTCTGTGCAGCCTGGTGCTGGCTGTGAGAATAGTTGCATGAAACTCCACTTTAATTAGAGTCAGTGCAATTAAATGAAAAGAGCTAAACAAGCATCTGAAAGTTGCACTACTTCGAGTGCTGTGACCTCCCTTCTGGAGGTAGAAACAGAAATAGAAATGGTCTATGTTGTTGTGAGTGTCTTCTGCCAGATCATGGGAATCAGTTGAATTAGTATTTATGGAAGTAATTAACTTTTTTTTTCCCCTTCCCCTCCCTCTAGCTGTGACTGAGGCTTGTTCTGATAATTAATGTGCTTGTTTTTTTTAAATCCTCCAATTAGCTAGTGATCACGGATACTGAGCACTACACAAACACGGTCATGTTTTCCAGAGTGCCAAGCTGTTTGCAGTCTGCTCCAGGGAGAGGAGACTGTTGGTAGTGGGAGGAGCCTGAGTTGAGCCTTAGGAGTTGGAATGACGTGTCAGATCCCTGTAGTTTCTTATTATTGTGGATTCCCTGGCCGTGCTGGCTGCATAGCGTTCACCAGCAGCGATGGCAAAGGTGCATGCCTGCCCTGGAGCAGCCTATATGTGCTGCTATGTGGGCTGCGTTGGGGCTGGCTGGCTCAAGAGGAGCATAGGGGTCAGTGAGACTCCCTTGTTAGGGCTTCTGAGGTGCTACCCTGTGCTCATGCAAAGCAGAAGTCTTTGTAAAGGTCGAGTGCTCAAACGGAAAGGTCGAGTGCTCAAACACAGGCTTTTTAGTTCAAATGTGTCAGTCCTTAGTGCCAGTGAATAGCTTGCTGAATTTGGGGCCAGTGGTACCTTCTTGCTCAGACATGATGGGGTGTGGCAATTTGCTCAGTGTGATCATGATGCCAAAAAACTTTAAAAGGATATTAATCTAGCCTGGAATTCTCCTGCTAAATCCATTTAAAATGGTCAGACATCCTTATTTACACAAAAATAGATCATCCCTGCTTAGAAAAGTACTGAAGCTGCAGTGTTACAAAAGAGGGTTATGAGCTGAAATCCATGCTTTTGCTGTTCTAATGGTGCAGCTTTGGCATAATCGAGTTATGAAATTATAAATGCCAAAGAGAGGAGGCACAGTTCTGCACTGGTGGCAAAGTTACCACCCAGCACAGTCTCAGTAACGAAAACCTCTCATGTTATGTGAAAGGAACAGTTTAACGCTGCGTGAATTGAGAGGCGAAATCCCAAGAGGGATGAAGAGGTGCTTGTGGAGAGGCCAGATTGACAGCTCTGGAAGTCAGAACCCTTCCCTTGTCAGCAGCACCAGTACAGAGCTGTACCAAGCTGTCAAATGTATTTCTGAAATAGGCGTCCTGGGAGTTTAATATTTAATAGATGCTCTATTTAGCAAACTGGTAGAGGCTAGTAAAGGGGGGTGAGATGAGGTCTCCTTCTTGTGGGTTGCCCCTTTTGGCTTGCCTTTACATCCCTCTGGGGCACAGGAGTAAGTTGGCTCCCTCTTTGTTCTGCTAAAACCCCATCAGACGAGGATGGTTATTTTGCTTGGATATTTTTTCCAAGGACCTCTGTGGTAAGATTGTCATTTACATAAATGAGAGTTTTGATTTAATGAGAGATAAATGTCTGTCCTGCTATGTGATCTTGCCTGAATTTCTTACTGTGAATTTACTGGCAGGTCTCTCAAGAGCTGATGTCTGTAATTCCAACTAAGTGGGATCTAAAGTCTTATTCTATATAAGTTACTCTTTATTGGAATAGTAGCAGGTTTAGCTTGCCGGAGGTAATGTTTCTCAGGGTTTTTCTTAATTACACAGGGGCACAGATAATCTGTAATCCATCCGTTACAGTACTGATGGCCCCTAGGTTATAATTAGGGGAAAACATGATACTCTCCCCAGCCTGTCTCCTCTCAAGTCACCTATGATTGCAATGCACACCTAAGCAATACTATGTAGTGCTGGCTACTGTGCTGAGAGCCATTCTGCTTAGAGGATGCTTGGGGTACAGAGGTATTTGCAAAGTGTTTGTGAACATTTTATGGACAAAGGTTTTCTTTACACTTGGGTAAAAATGTGTGCGCCATCGGAAGGTCTGTTTGCCCCCTTCAGTTCTTCAAAAGTGGTATTAGTGGTGCTTATGTTTAACTGGTAACAACACATTTGAGTTTATCTTTGTAGTCAAGTAGCTTGTAGAAAGGAAGTGATTTTATTTTTTTTTAATTGAGTTCTTAATGTTGTAAATCTCAATGGATGTTATCTGAGCCAAATAGAGGGGAAAAAAGCCTATGCAAAAATTAAATGGAATGGGTGCATAAAATTTCTTGTTTATTCGAACTGGTAATTTTGGAGAGGTTTGAGTTGAACTAACAGTGTTGCAGATACACCATGAAGCTAACCACAGGAAATGGATCCTGCAGGAGGAGAATAGACTATCCAGGAAGACATTGTAGAAAGGAGTGACTGTCAGCTGGACAGTTCTCTTGAAATTGTAGTATTTAGTGATATTGTTCACCAACTCCAATGAATCATGGTGTTTAAGGGTGTCCCTGGCAGGATATCTGAGGGAAAGTGAAGTGCACAAACTCAGTTCCGGGCCCATTGGTGCTGTGTACTCAACTACATGGAGGACACACAGAAAATCAACAGAGCTGCTTAAAGGCGTTTGGCTCCTTCAGGTATTGTGGATGTCTGTGCTTGATGTGGATGTGCATGTGTGTGCTCTGATTTGCTTCTGTTGCAGTTCCTAGCTATATGGCTTTTAAAATTTGGTTTTACTTAGGTCTGCTTTCCTCTCCTTCCTTTCAAAATAAATATTATTTGTAATTCAGGTCATGGAGTGTTCTTATGTAATTGGGAATGGGCTTCTGTTGCAAAGGTAGCACATTGCCAGCTGTGATGGGTACAGGCTGTGTCTATACCTGCAGCAGTTATTCTGCAATGTGTTTTGAGTTGAAATAATCTGATATGCTTGTTGACAGAGAGGTAGGGGAAGGCGGTTCCAGGCTACAGGAATTCTGCTGACAGAAACAGCAATTTTAGGTGCTTCCTTAAGTGGCACTTTCATGTTTGTGAAGTTTCTGCCTATTGCATTTGGTTCATGGCAGTGATTTATGACCCTAGGGTGGACTAATGTGTGCTCTTTTGCAGCTGCAGGCACACTTGTTACTTTAGTGCTTGTACTAGAGTGGGTTTTGTTTATGGAAATAGCATACAAATGTGTGGATAGTGTTTATAGGGCATTAGTATAACCGTTTCAGTTCTTCCACCAAAACAGTGTTGGCCTGTTTCATTAATACTCATCAGTCATTCTTCCATGTTTCTTTTGTATCTGCATACCTGTAGCAACATCGTGGCACTGAAGCATGAGTCTAATTCTATGCCATGAAGTTAGAATATTTCCTTTGCTAGCTTGAATAAAGAGATCAGTGTATGAATAGCATCCGGACAGACCCAAGGAAGGGATGCAGAAGATGGGTGCAGCAAAAGTACTTTGACTATAGCTCTAGAGGAAGAAGTTGCCCCCCAGAAGCTGCAGAGGTGAGCTGATAGTCTTACTTGGGTGCTGAAGGTCACAGTTAGGAACGTCTTCCTTCCCCTATTCAGGAAAGGAATGGGAACAGAACAGGACACAACTATACACTCTAGGTTATAAAAAGTACAGAATGGATTTCAAGTCCATCTCGATGTTTCTTTTGCTTGTCTTCACTGTGCAGGAGGCATTGCTTTGCTCCAGCTGTGACTGCATTGCTGAGAGAGGGCGTGGGTGGCAGAATGGAACATACCTCTTTGAGAGTGCTCTTTTTCAGATGTTAGATGTGCTCATTAGAGGGCAGCAGAATAACTCCTTTTTTTCTAGGTCAGTTCTCTCTTTTCCAATGTTATTTTTCTGCTCCACAGGACACAGAAAAAAAAATTCCAGTTCCTCCTTAAAACTTTTCCTAGTGCAATAAGTGAATTGAACAGTGATGCTGGGGTGAAAATATTAGCCAGTATAAAGAAACACAGAGGAGAGTTATAGTAAAACCTTTCTTCTTGGAAGCTTTTGAGTGTTGCAGGCTCAAATGAAATAGAACTCCTCTAAGATTAAACCACAAATGATGCTTTTCCACATACAGTGCTAGCACTGTAAGTGGAAAAGCAGAATGTTTCACAGCTAGCTTTTTTTTTTTCTCAGCCTAATTCTTATTTGACCTATATGTCCAAATGCATCTATTGATTTGTTTGCTGTATCCCAGCTGCTGCTGCCACCTTTTCCTGCTTAAGGAAAATATTACAGAACCAGACTTGCTTCATCTAAAAGTAATCTTTAAATGAATTCTTATAATATGCCCTTTCTATCCTCTAATATAAATACCATAAATAAGTATGGCACAGTATTTAAAGGATAAGTGAGGCTGGGATTTGGAGTCCAACATCACAATACTTAAGTGCTTTATTTATTATGCAATATTCATAGAAGAAGGCTGTAGTGCTGTTTGACTTTGCAGCTAGTGTGTTTTGGTTTCAGAAAGAGCTGTGCAGAAATCCTGGCTGGGAGTGAATGTCTCCAGTGCAGCTCTTACTAGCAATGTTTTGCACACTTTTGACCTCTTTGGTGGATGTGAGCTGGTTCAAGGCAGCTGGAATAGCAGGAAAAATGGATTTTTTCATTTTTAGCAGCATCAGCCATTGGCTTCAACAGATGGCTCTGATTTTGCACGGTCCTCAGTTGAAACAAATATTCATTAACTAGAAGAAAATTAATATTTCAGGAGATGTACAAATAGGTTTTGTGTCTTGACAACCTGTGCTGAATCTTGCTCTTTGTGAGGCTTCTTGGAGCATGTGTGAGCACTGGCAGGGGAAGACATTTCATCTTTCCCAGAATATGTTGGTTGTTTTCACATTACATCCTGCAGCTTTCCATATCTCTTTCTCTCTCTCTCCTACCCAAAGGGGCACACGCCCACCCCAAGGGGCACGGAGTTGAAGGTTCCTCAGGGCTTGGTAGGTGCCATGTGTTCCTCACACTGGTGGGTGCTCTAGCACAGAAGGGTGCGCATAGAGCATGTTTCTGCTCTATGTTATTTTTCAGAGTGCAAATACCTGAGCCTGCAAACTGCTGAAGTGGAACAGCCTTCTTGGTACTGGCAGACATTCCTGGTACAGTGGCTTGGATCAGTCCCACTTTATTGGAGAAATCCAGATTGTGCTTTGCCTTCTAGGTTTAGGATCCACTGGGAGGCTGGCATTTCTTCATGTCTTCATGGTGACACCTTACCAAAGACAGTACTAGTCCTCCCTCATCAAGAAAGGAAAGCTGAATAAAGCCAGAAAAATGTGAAAAATGTCTCATAGCTCTTGGCAGCTCTCAGTCCTTTAGGTAAAAATTAATATCCTGTTGACAAGGCAAAAGATTGAACCAAGTGAGGCACCAGTGCTGAGTCTGTAGGCACATGACATGTGAATCTAAACCCCTTTCACTGGTCCTTATTAGGAAATGAGCAGGCACAGTGCTCGTGCCAGCACTGCAGAGAAATGCTCTTTTTGGCAGCATCTTCTCTGCAATATGGAAAGATCTTCTGCTGACCTTTTACAGTGAAAGTCTCTTCTGAAAGTGAATACAGTATTTTGTTGGGAATGTGAATGCTCTCAGTAGGTGTATTTTTGGCATGGTGAACCTCAGTATTGCAGGACTGGCCCTTCAGAAGGAATGTGTCGGGTTTTTGTTCAAGGAACGCTTTATTTACAGGAGCAGTGCCAGACCATGTTACCCTGTAAGCGTGGGGATATTGAAGCTGAGAGAGATGAGGGGACAGATAGTTCTCAGGGCTTTTGATTTGGTGCTCTGTTCCCAGTTCTGAGGAGGCAGATGGAAGACAATGCCAAATACCTGGCACCTCTGAAAACTGGCAGCAGGGAGTGTCGGAGAAACACATACTGTGGTTTGGTGTTCCTCCACGCCCAGGTTTTAATTTTGATGACATGGATGTTCTTGTAGCAGCTCTCCTCTGGCAGCCACTGATCTCATCGCTGCAGGGTGTAGGTGGGGCTGTGGTGGGAGCACCCGTTGGTGCTAATGCAAGCATGGTATAATGCTGTGCAGCAGTGCATGAGGCTTGTTGTCTGCATGTGCTTCTGGCAGGGCTGCAGAGAGCACCAAGTACAAAGTAGCAGAGCCGTGTCATTTTAAAAAATGTTATCTGCTTTAAAATAGATTCTACTAAGAGGAGGTCATTGCAGGATGGGCAACTGATCCTGGTCTTCAAGTTTCAAATAAAGAAAAAGGGAAAAGGGGATGGAGAAAAGAAGTTAACCTTCTATCTCTTTTAGAGGGGAGTAGGGCTTTGTGGATTTGGTTGGTTTTTGGTTTTTTTTGTTTTGTTTTGGTTTTTTTTGTTTGTTTGTTTTTAATGATTTAATCTTCATTTAAGTGACCCAAATGGGCTAATTGCAGTAGAGTGGCTTGATTCTAATTGGAAAACTAGGAAATTGTCTCGTGTGAGAATCATTGTGGGAAAGACAAAGACCTGGCAGAGTGGTCAAGCCCAGCTTTGGCAGGAAATGAAGAATGCTGTAGGATGTGTGTAGTGAGGTAATGACTGCAGTGGTCTGTTGAGGGGCTTGGTAAAGCTGTGGGACGGTGCCTGTGTATCCCCTGGAGCCAGACAGAATAGGAGCTGGGGGGTGGGGAAGATGTTGGCTGTAGGACTCTCCAAGGGGTAAGATGGCATGGGAGTGTTGTGTGTTGCATAACGTAGCAGAGCCAGAGATTCTGTTCATGCTTTTGGGAGCTCTGAGTTGCTCACTGAAGCAGAAGAGCAGTTGAGACAGCACGAAAGCGGCAGCCACCAGAAACATTGGAGGCTGGAAGAGGCAATAAAGCAGTGTTTGGACCAGTTCCACTTAGGAAGCAGTCTGTGCACCCATGAAAATGGAGACTTGAGGCACTTGGGCCCCCCTCAGAATGAGTGTTTTCACTCATTCTTTTAGGTTTAGACTCATTGGACTGTGTAATCAGCAACCATGGCTGTGTCATGTTTGAATGTTAGGATCAGTAAGAACTTTTTCAAGGTTAAAAGGCCATTATAATCATACAGTCTTCGTGCTGACACTGGATCATTACTTTTAGGGGATTCTGCTTGGTATCTGTCATCCTGATCTCATGGTGAGACGTTTATGTACCAATGGTAGTTGGCTTTGCAGTGCTGTGAAGAAAAAAGTCAGCTTGTTTCTGGTTTGAACATAACTTGCCAGCCTTTCGATCTGGGAGGACTCTGCTTTTGTCGAGCAGGAGTGGGGTACCTGGGTACAGCAGAGGCTAACTTGCAATAGGTGATTGAGATTAGGATCAAGTTATCTTTCCACCCTATCTCAGACAAGAGTATTGTGAATTCCATGCACTGTAACTTCACCAGGTGATTGTCTGGCTCCATACTTCAAATGCTTTCTGCTTTCAGAATCTGTTAGATGTGCTAAAAGAAAGGCAAGGGAAGCTATGGGCAATGAGGCTTCAGCAGTGTCGTCATTGTTTGCCCTGTCGATGTGTCTGTTGTTGCCCAGCTCCGCGCAGGCCAAGTTGAATGGTGAGTGGGGGACTGGAAGTCAAATTACATGCCTGTTAGAAACAATTTGAGAAGGTTCCTGGCAGTTCTCACCCACCTTCCTACTTTGTATTTATGTTAATAGTGCAGTCCTATGTGTGCAGCAGTTTATAAAGCCATTGACTGATCAACATGTGACTGGGATCAAGGTAATAATTCTTAGATTATGTAAATAATCAAAGTCTACTGGCATTGTACAGGCTGAGTTGTTGAGCTCTTTTCCACGTCTAAATCCAAAATTATCACAGTATCACAGTATCATCAGGGTTGGAAGAGACCTCACAGATCATCAAGTCCAACCCTTTACCACAGAGCTCAAGGCTAGACCATGGCACCAAGTGCCACGTCCAACCTTGCCTTGAACTGCCCCAGGGACGGCGACTCCACCACATCCCTGGGCAGCCCATTCCAGTGTCCAATGACTCTCTCAGTGAAGAACTTTCTCCTCACCTCAAGCCTAAATCTCCCCTGGCACAGCCTGAGGCTGTGTCCTCTCGTTCTGGTGCTGGCCACCTGAGAGAAGAGAGCAACCTCGTCCTGGCCACAACCACCCCTCAGGTAGTTGTAGACAGCAATAAGGTCACCCCTGAGCCTCCTCTTCTCCAGGCTAAACAATCCCAGCTCCCTCAGCCTCTCCTCATAGGGCTTGTGCTCAAGGCCTCTCACCAGCCTCGTCGCCCTTCTCTGGACACGCTCAAGCATCTCAACGTCCCTTTTAAACTGGGGGGCCCAGAACTGAACACAATACTCAAGGTGTGGTCTAACCAGTGCAGAGTACAGGGGCAGAATGACCTCCCTGCTCCTGCTGACCACACCATTCCTGATGCAGGCCAGGATGCCACTGGCTCTCTTAGCCACCTGGACACACTGCTGGCTCATGTTCAGGCAGGTATCAATCAGTACCCCCAGATCCCTCTCTGTCTGGCTGCTCTCCAGCCACTCCGACCCTAGCCTGTATCTCTCCATGGGGTTGTTGTAGCCAAAGTGCAGCACCCTTGTATATGTTGACTAAGAGGGCTTTCAGGTGAATGAAATGAATATGATTACATGGAATATATGGCTGTTCAGTGCCAGGAGATATGGTTGAACTTTCTGTTCCCTTGGTGCTCTCAGGCTGTTAGATGTCTTGGTTCCCTGGTGTGCAGTAGCTCTGACAGCTGCAGATGGCAGGATTAACGCCTTGACGTACACTTGTGCAATAGATAGGACAGCATGGGGAGGGGGCAGTGCACTACGCTAATCTGCCATAAAGACTTATAAATCAAGGGTAAGCTCTGACATGCGATTACTTTTTTCATTTCTCTATCAGTGAATGAAGTTTTGGGAGTCGGGAAATGAACCCACTCCATGGAGAGCCTGAGACCAGGAATGTTAAGAAATCTAAGGAAATCTTTCAGGAAAGAAGAACTAAGCGGCTGTTAAAATAACCTACAAGAAAATTCTCTGTGGTGCTAATGAACTCTGAGTAAGATTCAGAGTAATTACTTCATGAAAACTCTGATTTGAGCTGTAAGGAAGCATCTCAAGAAACTGTTCCTGCTTTTTTTTCTGCTACTGCATAAGCATTGCCTGAGTACTTGTGGGCTGTCAATGTGTAGAGGGTTATGTTAGGGTTCACTGAGCTTCTTTAGCACAGAGGCAGAAAAAGCACATGTGCCTCACCTCAGAGGAAAAAGCCGTTAGCCAGCCTGGATATATGAGCTCAAAACAGCATCTGCAGTTGAGTGCAGTCTTTCCAGAGCATTTGTCTTTTTCTCAAGATCAGTTTTTCAGTGTTGATGCTAAAGGTGTAGAGTAAGAACAATGGTTGAATGGAATCGGAGCTCTTCTGCCTGGAAAAGGTGACTGAGAGGACAGATGCTGAAGACTAGTAAAATACAATTTCCATAGAGTTGAAGAGAGATTAGAGTTGTTCCCAATCTCTTCCAGTGGAAGAAATCAGATTAAACTAGAAGATGCTGGGTTCAGGATGGGCAAAGATCCTTCAGGAGAATGACACTTAAGTTGCAGGACAACTTGCACCCTGGTGTTCTGAATTTCTGGTATCCACATGGGTTTCAAAGCAACAGGTTGTATTCCAAAATAAAAATACTTTGTTGATAGTTAATACACTCACTCTAAACTCAGGTATTTGTGCCTGGCCCTGTTGGACATGTACTATTGGCCTGCATGAAGCTTTGGGCAGGCCTGGTATGTTCTTAGCCTAATGGCACTATTTACTGGTGGTAAGCTGGACACCAAGGCTCAAACTCAGGTCCTGAAAGTGCTGCCTGTTAGCACTCTATGAGGTTTTTGTGTGTAGCTGTTGATTTTTGGCAGGATCAGTGCTTGCTCTCTGGACAGAGTGAAAGGTAAGCAAGGACTGGCCGTGGCTGTTCCCAGTGTACATTGTGAGGCTGGCTGCAGCTCTCGGACGTGTCACATCTTGGGGCTTCTGATGCGTTTGCAAACCTGGCTTGCAATTGCAGGCGATGCATCTCCTGATTTGAGCAGATGCTCATGTCTCCTGTGTAACTGGGCACCTATGGGCTGCCAGCACTGTATTATTTGAATGCCAAGCAGAACGGCCTGTCAGTCTCTGGGGAGCCTCGCAACGAGAAGTTACTCAAATGAAACCCCTAAGATGATTCCTGGGAATGTGCAAGAAGGACATTGGGGATTTTCTGTATTCAGCTATTCTGCTAGTTAGGCTTTGGAAGAGGCAGTAATTGCAGGGTCGGGAAAGCCAAGAGACGACTCAATACGAGCTAGCTTGCAAGGCTATCCAGTTCCTTATTGAGAGCATCAGACTTCAAGTTACAAAGCACATACTTTTCAGTTAGGGTGAGAAAAGTGAGCACATGCAGCATGCAATGTGTTAACTAGCATTTGGTGCATCTAAATAATTGGAATATGCATGATCCTCCCTACTTGCAGTTACTGTTATAGCATTTAGTGCACCTAGATATTGGAATTTGCATAATCCTGCTATTTCCCTCCCAATCTGGACACAGTCCCACAGAAGCTGTTTAACAGAAGGCTCAAGGACAAATTCCTTTGAGCTTCTTCACACACAGTGCTGTGGTTTACTGCAGTTCCAATACTCAGACCTCACACCCAAGGCTTGATTGTACAAGCTTCTAGGGGCTCATGCCCCCTCTCCTTCAGCCAGTTCCCAACAAGAAATGGCTTTCCTTGGAGCAGTAACAGGTATGTAGTCACACACAGCGATGATGTAGTTGTCACCCTCTGTGCCCTGTGTGAAGAGCCTGTGAGGATCCCAGTCCCAAATACTTCCATGCAGTAATTTGACTCTTACACGATTGCCTTTAGTACAATTCTCCCACAGACCTGCTGGAATTGAGAGGAACTGATTAAAACATCTCAGGGATACAGTTTAGGCTTTGGTGTTTTTTATCCCTTCTGTCTGTAGTGTTCTTATAACTGTCTGGAAATTACTAAATGTTTCCAGTCTGTTTTGCAGTCATTAGTCTATATTTACTTTCTTCTCTTGTTTGCTCCCTGCTGGCCTTCAGATTGGTTATGGAATTAACTGGTGAGGCAAAAAAAAAATAAGGGAATGAAGTTTGTCTGCTGTGTGTGTCAGAAGTTTGCTGGCAGGTCTGTCTCTGGAAAAGCACAGAAATGTTACACATAGGCTTTCTGTAAGATAAGAGGCATCTGCTCCATGTTTCTTGCCTCAGGATAGGGTGTGCAAGTTTTGTCTGGAAAATAAGGCCTATAGCCAAGATTGGAAACATTGGCTACTGTAGCCCTGAGGAGGAGAGATTATGGCTAAGCAAGCAAACAGGGCAAGAATACAGTAGACAATAGAAATGCTGACTGCTGGCCTGGAGCAGTTAACCTGAGCCCAAGTGGCTGGAAGCAACTGTTTTGAGTTTGGGTGGAAAGCAGAGGCCATAATCGGTTGGAAGGGACCAGGTCTGATTGGATTAACTTAGCATGGCATTGAACGGCAACACTCATCAGTTCAGGCTGGTTAAGCACTGTGGCCAGTTTGTCAGGGTGGTGCTGCCTAATGTACTGTCTTGCTCAGTCTCTCCACCACCCAGCTGGAAGCAAGGAAAGCACTTCTGTTTCACTGTGACTGTGCTCCTGCTTTCAGCTAGTTGAATTAATTACAAACTCCCAGTGTTACACGGGATTTCACAGGACTCAATTTCAGCCCATCCCATGGAGGGCTAGAAGGAGTAGGAGACTGCCCAAGCAAGTGGTGAATCCAAGAATACATCTTGGATGCTTCATCTCTGCACACTGCAGTCTTGGATCATACGTCCTTCTGCTCAGACTTCTGCTCTTTCTCATCTCAAACCTGTTCCTAAAGCAGACCAGAGCTTTTAGTCCTCTTCTGTGTTTCTCTTCCCATTTGGTTTTCTCCTGTTTATTGGCTTATCCCAAAATTTGAGCTGTGTCTGTTTCTTCCTTCAAAAATTTCCACATGCACATCCAAAGGGACATTTCTGTCATACTTTCATCTTTAATTTAGTAGCCATGTACACCTCTCTGAAGATGTGCTCTGGGCCCAACTGGACAGCAGGGTGGATGATGTAATACCACTGATTTTTATATTCTGTGCTTTGTGTGTGCCTGGGGCCAGTTAGGAATTTGCTGTTCACAAGCACACAACCTGTAACTAGTAAGACCCTGTCAGTCTCACCACAGAGGTAGGCCTGTCTGTGTCATCAAATGCTATGTGTATCTGCTGTATTTTTCTTCTTGCATCACCAACATTTTATTTCCTGCTTTTTGCTTTCCTGAGGTCCTTACAGAGGAAAGTTTAGTGTTTGGAGAAGGTCAGCAAGACATGGGGAGGTTTGGCCTCTTATTAGAGCACTGAGGCATTGACATAGCAGAAAGAAGGAGCCTGTTGCTATAGCAGCAGGCACTGGGATCCTATGTAACTTCCATGTAGAGGCTTTACAGGGCTCCTGGCTATTTGAAGTGGCAGTGTTGTGAATTTCAGTATGCAGCTTGGTCTGGCTGCTTCTTCTGTTGCAAACTATGAACAGAGCTTTCAGATCTGTGCTTCTGGCAGCATACAGAGAACAGAGGAGAGAACTGAAGCCTGCCTTAGAACTGATTTATCTCATGTTGTGGCAGATTAGCTAATCTTTTTAGAGTTAATTTAAGCACAAGGCAGTAGTATTCCCAAATCTCCATCCCTTATCCCTTTGTTATTTTTTTTGGCTTGAGTTTAGTAGATGGTTGTTTTTCTGGTCTGGGCTCTGTGAAGGAAACTTTAAACCAAAAATATCTCCACTAATCACACTTGGAAATTGTACTTTATTTCCAACATTCTGCCCTGCTACTGTAATTACCAAGTTAGGTCAGAGGCATAAAGAAATGGTTTTGGGGTTTATTTCTCAGGGGTTGCTCAGTGCTGCCATTTCTGAACCTTTTACTGTGACAAGATCTTCCTCATTCTCCCATGCAGGTTGACATAAGAGTTGGTGTACTACATCAGAACAATTGGGTAGCCAAGCTGGGCAATCTCATCTTTTGACAGCAATCAGCAGGAAAAAGCTGGGGAACATATCGGTACTTTCCTTGAAAGGTTGAGCTGGGTACTTTTAAACTTCCAGTGCCTAATAACTGATGAAAAACAAGGTAGTGAGCTGAAGAAGGCTGCAGATACTGTTAGTACCAAGTCCTTTGATCTTCCCTGTTACCTCTGTGTCTAGGAGGGCTTGTGTGCTCATTCATGTCATGCTAGAATAAAGACAGCAGTTGGCCTAGAGATATGTTGCTACTAATAAAGTTTAACTTCTGAAATAGATTATGGGCATTTTAGACCTCAGGGCTGAAGTCTGAAAGGTCAGTCCAGCTGTCTCAGATAACTTGCTGCTGCTGAAGATGGTAAGGCTTACTTCCTTCTCTCTGTGCTTCTGACCATGTGTCTTCCTGGCCTGATGCTGACTTGCTTTGGTTCAGTTCACTAAATTATCAGAAAGGTAACCTGTGTGGAAGTGAGCTAGGTTTTTCTGTTGGAGGTGCACACTGTAGCTGGGATAGGAGGGCTTAAAGGATGTGTGGCTATTGCAGCAGTGAGTTCTTTGGAAGGCAAAGGTGAGCTCTCGTCTGCCTGCACTGTGAGCTTCTCCTTCCTGGAGTTTGTCTGCACTTGTCTTTGTGCCAAGTTTCCAAATGTCATGTGTTGATAATGCCACTGGTGTCAATACTGCTGCACGTTGCATGTTGATCTTTCCAGAGGAAACAGACCTGTCTCTGTGTCATTAAAAAAGAAGTCAATGACAATTGATTATTTTTTTTCTCTAGTTCCATTAGAGATGAGCAATTCAATATTACATCCAGTATTCCCTGGAGTAGGTCAGCATCTTCCAGACCTCTTCCCTGCTCCCCAGACCACCCCTGCCAGCATCGCAGCAGAGTTTGAGTGTGAACAGGCAGTCCCTTCTTATTCATAGTCCTGGACCTGGCTAAGTAGCCATCATGGAGATTTAAATTAGTTCCCTTTTATTTGCGTTGGAAGGAGGTTCCTCTGATTTTTATGTGAATGCTTGGTGTTCTGATGGGTATTTGCTGATGAATGGGAGCAATCACTTTAAGTAGGTGGAGTGTTGGCATATAGGTACCTTGGAGTGGTGTGCTGGAAGTGTTGCCTGTACAGGCATGTAATGGAAGAAGCTGCCAGTGTGCCAGGAAAGCAGATTTACTGAACAGAGAGTCTATTTCAAGGCTCCTTCTCTCCTGCACAGTCTAGCAGAGGCTGAGGACTGCATACCTTAAGACGTGGCTGGCTCTGCTTCAGGCTTTTCATCTGTTGCCTGAAATGTTTTTCTGGAATGTGCATTTTGGTGGAATCCCAGCTTGATTATAGATGCTGAAGCACTATTTCTGGTTAATGGAAGGTCTTTTGGAATGGGAAGCAGAGCAATTTTTTAACTTCCTTGTCGCATCTCTGCTGCTGTGCTCAAACTTAAAAAGAGAATGAGCCTGAGGCCATACAGCTTCTTGAACTATGGTAGCAAGATGGTCATTTCTGTTGATCTAGCATCCCCTATGCTTTCTGAACATGCTTTCTGAAAAGGTATCCTGAGATAGCTATTTACCATGACAATGTTAAATAAATGTTTTCAGTCCAGGTTATCCAGCAAATCCTTTTCCTCATAGCTCACCAGCTGGGAGGGTTCTGCACAACTGGAAGGCAGTGCACACGTTGAATGCTGATTTAGAAGACCTCACCAGGAGAGGCAGGGAGACAGTTAGCAAGGAGGAGTGCTTGTGTGGATCTTCAGGAGTTTTCATGCAATTTCTCCCTCTTTTGCAAATGTGCTTCCTTTGTGTCCTTCCATTTCTCCACACTTGTGAAGTTTGTGAGGGCTTCAGGAAGAAATTTTAGGCAGTCTTCTCCTAGTTTGGGTAAGTTCAAGTCCTTGTTGCCATTGGAGTAGTGGCTGCCACAAGGAAACATGGCATGCCCATACCAGGCTTGGATGTTACTTTTGGGTCACCTGTCATGTTTAAAAAAGTAAGTGGTTCAGATTTTTCTGCAAAACATTGATTATGACAAAAAGGGGAAGGTATTTCTGAAAGAGAAGATGTTGGGATGTACTCCTTAATGCCCCTCTAGCAAACTAGAAACTGAGGAAGTAATGGTGAGGGGAATCCTTTCCCAGATCCTCTCTGCCTTGTGCTGTGCCTCTGAATTCCTCCTCCGCTGCTGAAAGGAGAGGATGAAACTTTCTCGAATTGTATCATGTGGAGAAGTCTGAGTGAGTAGCTTCTTCAGATCACCAGTCTGGGAACAGAGATGGTCTTTTTGCCATTCTGAAAACATCATAGAATCAACCAGGTTGGAAGAGATCTTCAAGCTCATCCAGTCCAACCTATCACCCATCCCTACCCAATCAACCAGACCATGGCACTAAGTGCCTCATCCAGTCTTTTCTTAAACACCTCCAGGGATCTCTCCAGGGTGGGCTTTCTGTGTGCTTTGGTTTTGCTGTGGCATCAATTACCAAACCTCACTGTACAGTTAATGATGTCTTGTGGATGTCCATCTTCGCATAATGTCCTTGTTTTGGCCCCTTCTCTGGCTCTTCCTGCTTTCCTCCTCCCCTTCTTTCTGTACAAGAGCTTAATTCATATCTTCCTGTCATTTGAACCTATGATTTCAGCCAGTTTCAATGTTCTTCTCTTGACCTTCATGGGTCAGTTCTTTCTCCTTCACTGTGAAGACATCTGTGGTGTCATCTGTTCTCTCTACTCTGTGCATGCTGCTGGAACTCGTGTACAAGTCCCATCTATTGCTGTTCTTGTGATAGTTTTGGTTTTACCCTGAAGTTATATATCTACATTGTTTACTCAGTTTGGGTTTTGGCTGACATAGTTGCATTGGCTAGAAGTATAATTAAGTATTGATCACAGTGCACTCAGCAGTCAAATTAGTTCAGTAATTATAAGTAACAGTTTGTAATTGCAGTAGTGTTTGTCACCTACCAGCTTAAGTAGTGTTTTGTGTGTATTGAGAGAAAGGGCATAGAGAGACCTTGGAGTGATGTGCTGTGTTTTGCCTTCAATTTTGCCTTTTAGTATTTGTGTTCCCCTTGGCCACTGGTGGTCTGGACATTGCTGTTTTGCTCGTACCTGACACTTTCTTCTTACCTATCACTTCATACATGCTCTTTCAGCTGTGTTAGTTGTGCTTGTTACTACGTTGTTTCTTGCCTCTTCCTGTTCATTATTCTCTGTTGGTCATAACATTCTAGGAGAAGCCTTATGCCACCTCTGTGATTACTGTGAAATCCTCTTATGTGTTGGAAGCCAGGCTGGAGTACTTCCAGGCAATATCTCACCTTTGGGGGTGCTTCCTGGAAAATATCTCTCTGAGAGTATCTGTTGGTGGTTGACCAGATTCAGGAGCTAGGTAGCTGCTTGCTGGAAGATGCCTTGCTCTGCTAGGCCTGCACATTGCAGAGAGTGGAAATAAATGCAACTTGTCCTTTTTGTTCCATGGTGATCTCCACTGCTCCAACTCCTCTTAGACTTCCAGAGAGACTGCAGAGAGCCACTGTGGATACATGGCTTAAGAAGCACATATGGGAAAAAATGTTTCTCTGCTGTGAAGTTTTGCTACTAGTGCACATTGGATTCAGTCTATCAAAAACCTTTGAAAAGCTTTGGCCAGAGGCGGTTTTTGATATGAGCGGTGAGCTTAACCTCAAGTGTCCTGCCTAACTTCTCCAATGCTTAAAGTTTTCCTGTAGCCTCATGTCAGTGAACGTGGTGGGAGATGCAGAGCTTTCTCCTGCTTAGTTACTGCAATGTCTGTGATGAGCTAAACATTTTATTATGAAGGTGTTAAGATGTTTGGAGACTTAAATACTGGACCGAACAATTAAGTGCTCATTCAAGTCATCACTGCTACAGTGTAGCAGGACTTTGCAACTTGGCCTTGTTGAAGGTAAAGCATACGCTTGTGGTGATCCCAGAGATTCCTCCAGCCTCTTTTTGTCCATTTCCATCTGAGGAAAGGTCCAGCTGCATCTCTTCCCAGTGGCTACATCCCTGCCTTGTCTATTGGTTAAGGTGGAGACTCCTGCAGGTACGTGTTTTATGGAGTCACATGGTGAATGCAGGTCTGGTTGCCCATCCTTCACTATTTTAGCTGAAAGAAATCCTTTCAGATCATACTGTCTACATCTCTGCTCTGTCCTGTGTTTCACAGTGGAGAAAGGAAAAAAAAAGGCTTGTGATACTAAACCTGGATCAAGGAAATAAGGAAAACTTCTAACAACAAACCAATGGATCCATGGAGAAGTGGGGGGGAAAGTGAGACTCCACAAGGAGTATATCGTAGCGTCTGCTGTAATCTCTGAGGAACAGAAAGCAATTCCACAGCTTGTTCTAGGTGTTGTCTCACACATCCTTCTGTGTGCAGCTGGTCTGCTGCCAGTGCTGGAGTGACACCTGACAGGGACATATTTGCCTGTCTGCCTTGGAAGTTTCACCCTCTGTGCTCTTGTGGTTCCTCTGAGGATTCTCAAATGCTTTCCTTTCCCTCTCTTTCCTGTTTTTGTTCACCTTTTCCCCTTCCCTCAGCATCCCACGAGGCCACTGCTTTGGCATTGAGGAAAATGGAGCACAAAATGAGATTCTCTGCTGGGTATTTTAAGCAAAAATACCCATGGTTAAAATGCAGCTGTGGTGAACACGTGAGTGTGTTCATAAATATGCATAAACATTGGTTATGCCTAAATGTCTCTTGTGCACTACTTGCAGGAGCTACAAAATTGTCTGGGGTGCAGGGTAGCTTCAACTATATAAAGCTGTTAAACAGTAAAATCTGCATTTTGGATAAACAGGAGTCTTTTGTCTGCAGTCCCATTAAAGTAGCTCTTTAGAAATCAAGACTGAAGAAATTCAGGTGGGAAGAAATCTGTCTGCTGATAAATGTAGGAAGGAGACTGAAAACAGACATGCAGGGTCACCACGAAATCTGTGCCTTGAGAATGTAATAACAACTACAACTGAGCACAGCTGAAAGGGCATGCATGAAGTGATAGGTAAGAAAAAAATGCCAGATACCAAAAGAGGTGCAAGTGGGGTCATAGGAACCAATGGATGGAAAGGGCAAATTTCCCTAGCAAATGCCCATTTCATTGTCTGTTAGCTAATGTCCAGTTAAAATAGAAGAAAATTAAAGAAAATGAATGTTTTCTTGCATTTTGCATAAACTACAAGCACCAGGCAAAATCATGTAGTGTAACACTTTCAGATCTAGATCTTCCACTGTGTAATGGTGCAGAAGGTATTGAACCATTGATTTTTCAAACTCATCAAAGGTAATGTTATTGGCAGGAATGGAATGGATAATTTGAGGAAAATCTCTTCAAAATACAAGCCTGCAAGCCTACAAGCCTGTCAGAAAGCATAGCAGTGTTTTACTATTCCATCTCCCTTTGATAAGCCCTAAGGAGAGAAACTGACCATGGGTAAGCAGGAATTACTTTTGGTCTCAGACTAAATTTCATTCAGATATTTACAGATTCACAGAATCATTTTGGTTGAAGGAGACCTTTAAAATCATCAAGCCCAACTGTTAACCCAACACTGCCAGGTCACCACTAAGGCAGGTAGCTCAGCACCAGATTACACATCTTTAAAATGGTTCCAGAGATGGTGACTCCACCACTCCTGGGGCAGCCTGTTCCAATGCTTGACTACCCTTTCAGGGAAGAAATTTCCCTAATGTGCAACCTAAATCTGCTCTGAAGCAACTTGAGGATGTTTCCTCTTGTCCTATTGCTTGTTTTGTGGGAGAAGAGACTGACACCCACCTTGCTACAATCTCTCCTCAAATAGTTGTAAAGAGTGAGAAGGTCTGCCCCAAGCCTTCTTTTCAGACTAAACAACTCCAGATCCCTCAGCCACCCCTCGTAAGATTTGTAGTCTGCTTAATTCATGGCAAGGGCTACTTCTACAGTTTTGTGCTTTAATTACCGACACTATGGTTGTTAGACCCAGCCTATGGCAGAGGGGGACACAGGCAAAGCAAGAAGCCCAGCCCATAAAGCACCCACAGCTGCCTCAGAGGCACAATCCCTGACCTGGAGGTCACAAAGAAAAAAAATCTCTGAGGGAACAGGCACTGGGCCTGCTCAGGATGCTGGCCTGCATTGCACCAGGAAGGTGGCTCCTTGCTGAGGGGGTTCCACAGCCTGGACGAGGCTCTGGTACCATTGTCCTGCTGCTTCTCCTCAGCTGCTCTCACTGTCCTGTGTGCTCACTCATTTACTACTGTTTAAGCTTCTATAGGAACTGTATTCTGTTATTACTCCTGCTCCCTGCCTGAACTGCAGTGTCCACAGTAAGGTCTCTTGTGCATGTGTTCTTCTTTGTTGTTAAAATGTAAATCCTTGTCTTCTGTGGAAGTGGACTTGCCAGCTGTCCAGACTGCTCCATGCCGTGGACTCCCTGAAGTCTAGTTTGGTGTGCCCGTGGTGTCCATGGTTTTGTACAAACATTAAAAATACTTGTGGTAGGAGGTAAAGACAGCTTAGAACTACACCTCCACATGCCCCCAGTACCTTGTTTTCAGGTTGCAATAGCAAACCTATGAGTCATTGCCTTACAGATGTCTGCTCGAAGTAACACTGTTGCCAAGGTGACTTTTCAAATACTGTTTTTAGGAGGGCAAGTCTTTTCTGGTAAGGAAGCCAAAGATTTGTGTGCATTCCTCACTGCACATAAACAGAGGATGGGCTCAAAAGGGAATGGATCTGTCCCTATCATGGTGGACAGTCAGGAGTGTGGGTTGTGCCCTGTCACAACAGCTGTGGAGATCCTGCTCTCTCTGTTTCCAAGGCTTTTACCTCATGGAAAACAAAACCCTGCTACCCTGAATGATCAGCATGTGCTGCTGCTGGAGTCAAGGGCTGACATGTGCTAATCTTGTGTACTCTGTTAGTGGCACTGATCTTTCGGAATTGGTAGCAGGGAAGGGTAGGAATGAAAAATCTTCTGCAGTGCTTTCCAGTGCCATGTTATGCCAGCAAGTGTTTTGATTTTACAGCAAGTATCTTTCCCAAATGTTAGCCTCCCTACAGAGGTGTTGAGCATAGGTGCACCTGTGAAAACTGTTTGAATTTTTTGTTTTTGTTGTTGGATATAATCACAAAATTGTTAAGGTTGGAAGGACCCTCTCAAGATGGTCTAGTTCAGCAGGGTCAAGTAGGGTCATATACAACAGATTGTCCAGGAGTGTGTCTAATCAGGTTTTGAATATCTCTATGGGTGGAGACCCAGAGACTCAATAATCTCTTTGGGCAACCTGTCCCAGTATTTGGCTACCCTTACAGTTAATAAATCAAAATTATCTCAAGACGAAGTGTTTGACTGCATGCTCATTGCCTCTTGACACTGGGAACCACTGGCTCCCTCTTCTCTTTCCTTCCCATCAGATGGTTATGCTTATCAATAGAATTTCCCCTGTACCAACTCTTTTCCAGCTCTCAGCCTCTCCACAAGTGAAAGATGTGCCAGTCCTTTAGTCATCTTTGTGGCTCTTAGCTGAATTCACTTTAGTAAGTGCTTATCTTTCTTGTACTGAGGAGCCCAGAGGTGGGCCTGGCACTTCAGCTGTGGCCCTCCCAGTGCTGAGCAGAGAGGAACGACTGCCTCCTGTGACCTGCTAGCAACACTCCTTGTAAAGCGTCGCAGGACACCATTAGCTGCCTTTCATGGGCATGTTTTTGGCTCCTGTTCAGCTGGGCACCAGAATTTCTGGGGCCTTTTCTGCGAAGATGCTGTCCAGTTGGTCAGTTGCTCTGTGTTTCTTATCTGGAAGCAAGCATATGATGAAGAGGAGAGTAGGCCAGTTGGAGAAGGGTGAGATGGAGGGGAACTACATCGCTGAGCCGGTGGAAGGCTCTGTTGGTAGAAGGTTGTGAGAGCATCTCTGTGTGCACGCTCATTACGGCTATTCAGGGGGTGGTAGGCTCTAACTCACTTGGTTTGGCTTTGATGTTTGTCACTAATTGCAAAGGCATCTTTTGACAGTGTTAGGACTCCACAGCCAGCTCAACCAAGAGGTTCTGAGAACTTTGTAGCAGTGTGTGGTCTGCCCTCCCTGTAAGTCTTTCCCCTTAGGTCAGTGTTTATAAATGGCTTTGTAAGGGCTGTCTGTGCTCCTAGGGCAGCCTTCCCATGGAGAGTCAGGGCCTGAGGGCTTTGAGTAGCACCATTGCACCCTACATCTAAATTACAACAGAGGAAGCTGCTTTACTTAATGCCAATTTACAAGCTCACCAGCTTTCTAGCCTGAGATCTGGCAGAGATGCACTTGTTCATGTTATTAAGGAATATCGTGAGCAGATCGTACTTGTTTCCCTTAGGTGGGGAAGGGGAATGCATGGTGGCATTGTGGTTCCAGACTGCCCTGGCACTTCCTGAAGCATCATTCAGTCTCAGCTCCACTATCTTGCTCTTCTTGGAGACCTGACTCTTAGGCCTCTACATAGACTACGAAACTGAGTCTGAGGTGACTGGGGCCATAGTGTTGCCCTAAGAAGCTGTCTGGTAGGGTTTCTTTGCGAGCAGTAGCAAGGCAGGAGGTTGGAGATGGTGAAATTTCTTGTCCAAGTGTAGGAAAAACAGGGCTCTGCTGCAGGCCTACAGTTTCCTGGATTAGCTTGATTGCAAGGAGGCTTTGCCATTCGTTTTGTCTCACATGCAGACATTGCAAATCCTCTTGTTCTGTTGCTGTTCTCTGTGTAATTTACTGTAATTAAATGAAGGGTGTGTGTGAAGGACAAGATGGCTTGTCATGAAACCTGAAAGGAGTCTCATGAACTGAGATGTTGAGAGTGTTTTAAAAAGGCATTGATATCCTAGCCCCTTGCTTCTCTTCTCTTTGGACTGAGTGACCTTTTGTAAGGCTAGAAGCCACAGTGGCATTTGCTGAGAGATGCTGGGCATAACATTTACTGTACTTAAACTGTTTATGGGGCTGCACAGAAAGCAAATACATGCCAGAGGAAGCAAATAAAAAGCTTCTTCAGATGTGCTGTTCCTCAGCAAATATGAATATCTGATTTGCACTGTTCAACTCCAAAATACTTTTGGTGGACTTCTTGGGGTTTTTTTGTTGGAAGAAATTACATTTGTTGCACATACACCAGGTGGACTTTTTTGGTTTTGATATTTTTGGCCCAAGAAGGGGCTAGAAGGGATTGAAGTGTCTTTTCTTGAAAGCAAACTCACTCTCCCAAAGCAGGAAACCTTGTTTCCTGAATGAAGTCACACTTGGTCATGCAGTCTCTGACTTGGCATGCGTTTCCCAGGGTGTTTGTCTGCAGGTAAGACTTTTTGCATGTGCTTTGTAGTTTTCAAAGCTCGGGAAGTACTGAGAACTGGTTTGGTTTTGTCTGGGTGAAGAAGAAATATGAAGAGAAATAAGTAAAAAAAAAATCCAGCATATTTTGTCACAAAGATGTATTGAGTCCAGGCAGGAAGTGATCTCTGGTTGGTGAGGATACACAACTCATGACACGTTTTTTAGCAAACAACGTGGAGTTGCTGTGCTGGTGCAACACCATCCTCAGCAGCTACACTTTCTGCCACATGGTGTTCTTCTCTGGCTAGGGAGGCATCTCAGAAAGTGGTGAGGAGCTGTCTCATTCACTGCTGCTGTGCTCGGTGGAAGAACAGCAAGAGGGTACCTCAAAATCTGCTGAGCACAGAGGCTGGTTTGGCTGTTGCTCACTGTCATAGCCATCCAAGAATCCCAGAGAAGGGACAGCCAAGTGTGCAAGCCGCAGGAGAATACTGAATGATAGCACCTACATTATGCAAGCATAAGTGTGTCTGCAGTGTAATAAGGATAAATTAGTTTAAAGAAGATGCTGTTTTAAAAAAGGCACTTTCTGCATGCAGTTTCAAGAGCTCTAGTAGGTGTTGAATGGTTACCATTTATCGCCTTGTGTTTGCCAGAGCCAGGTTTTCTGAGAGATCAGTTCAATACTTAGTTCACTTTGCCTGTTGTAGGCAAGTTCTCTTCCTGTAGGTGCCAGAAAAACTTCTATAGCTGTTGTCTGCTATGGGTCCTGGCTGTATCTCATAATGCTCTCCTGGTCAGGAAGGGGAGAAGCAGCATGGCCTGTCTTGATATCAGACATTGGCACTGTCTGTCTGGTATCCTGCATTTCATTCTCTCTCCTCAGACTCACCACATACCCAGTGACTCAGTAGGACGTGCTGACAGTAAATAGATTATTTTTTTTTTCATCAGAAACTTTCCAAAACCAGCAAAATGTACGTGGGGAAAAGAAGGCGCTTTAGTGCCTTGGGCTAGTGATGAGTCTGACTTCATTTGTTGCCCTCCAGGGTGTTCACAGTAGGATAGTGGTAATACAGGAAAGGCACTAGTGGAAATTCATGAACAAAGTAAAACAGAAGCCATATGATTGTCCTGTTGTCCCTCAGCACAAGTTCTGTGAATGTTTCTGCCCTAGGAAGGCTGGATTTTTTCCCTCTTACCCCACCCTGTTTGTACCCTATACCTGTTTTTTGGGGAGAATAACTACTGAAATAAGTGGACCTTTTTCAAAGAGCAAAAGATAACTTTTCCCAGGGAGGAGCTTGAGACTTGGCAGATGAGATGAGCTCATTGCAGGAGCCACAGCTTCTCTACTGGGAGGCTCCCATGTGCCACGAGCTGGCAGTGTCAAGCACCTGGCACACAGAAGGCATTTTGCAGCCCTCCTGTCATGCTTTGTTCAGAAATCTAGGTTGCCTGGAGATGTTACCTCTTTCTGCCTTGGTTATGAACATAGCCTTCCAGCTGCAAAAGTGGTTCTAAGGACAGTGACACGGGGCCAGCTTGAGCATCTTCTCTGTGCCTATCCTTGAAATGTCAGCCTCTGTACTGGGGAGGGCTGCTGATAGGATGCAGGTGGGAAGAACAAGGACTTCTGCAGAGAGAAAAAGGCCACAGGCAGAGAAAGAAAAGGTACTTTTGCTTGCAGCAGGGGCTAAGCATGCCTGTAGCGCTTAAGACATTGCTTGAGAAGACAAATTTTTTGTCTTCAGAGTTGCCTTTTTCAGGCTGTTGTGCAGATTGCGACTTGTTGTTCACCTCCTGAGGGGAAGTGCTCCCGCTTCAGATGGCATGTCACTTGTGTGCTTATGCAGCTAACTCGAGATGAGTCTCAGCTCTTCTGCACAGGGAGGTTTCATGCCCTTGCTGTAGCTGGTCAGAGCCTGGGGATGTTTACCAAGCCTTATGGAGATGTGACCTTGGTGTGAGGACATGAGTTGCACTGTTCCTCTGTGTCTCAGTGTAATGCTGGGCTTGGAAGTAGGCTTATCTTTAAATAACCAGGGAGTCTGGAATGGTGGAGAATGCAGATCTTACTTCAAATGCCTTTCTCACCTGGGGCAGGAAGAAAGCTTGTGTGCTAGTGTAATGGTTAAGTGTGAACAAAAATAATGTAGCTTGTTTTGAAATATAAAAAGCAAATGCTGTATCCATGGTGAAACCTGCCCTGTCCCAGCAGGGGCTGTCATCTCTTCCAGCACTGGCTCTTGAGACTGCTCAGGGTGGCAGGGCTTGAAATGGGTAAAACTTAACCAGTACAGGCTATCAAGCTGTCTCTGGGAGCTTCTCTGGGATCAAGGTTATAAAGAGACTGGATATCAATGCCCTGCTTCTGTTCTTGCTTCCTCCAAACCCTGGTCCTAGTGATGACCCAGGCTCCCCAGATGCTTCTGTGTCAGTGCTTTCTGGAGGAGAATTGGAGCTGGAGGTTGCCTGGCTGGGAGCTGAGCTGTTGGGTGTGATGAGGGCAGCAGAGCACCAGACCGGCTCCTGTAGAGCACTGGCTCTGCTGCAGGGTATCTTGACTTACTTTCTCTGTTGCCCCTCAACTTTCTTCCCATAGGATAAAGAATATCTTCAGTGGTTCTGCGCTGGCATCTGTCAGGTCACACCACTGCTGTGTTTGCCTCAGAAGGCTGTGTTTTACCATTTCCTAGACCCTCTCAGTGTAAAATGGTATCAGGCAACTTACAAGTGGCACTATGTCAAGTTTTTAAATAATAAACCAAACAAAAAGCCACAACCATAACCCACCCAAACCTATATCCAGTCTTATGCATTTGTACTCTGTATCTCTGTACTGACCTCATCTCACAGCTGTAGACATATGCTCGTTTGCTGTTATACAATAGAGGCTAAAATTGACACATCTGTTGTTATTTAACTTCAATTCATATGGTACCCTGTTTTGCCAAAATACCATATTTTGAGCAGCAACAGCTTTACTGTTAGGTATTGTCAGAGTTCCGGGAGTAATATTTAATATTGCATGCTGTTTATTATTAGCTTGTACCAAAGGCAAGACTTGGAGCTTCGCTGCAGTTTTGCATGGTGAGGAGTAAATGCTCAGTGCTGGATGTCCCTCCTCTGTATGTATGATGTTGCACAAGCAAAGATTTATTTGATACTTCCACTCACACATTGACAAATGCCCGAAGAGCGGTGGTGAATGGCATTAAATCCGTTTGGTGTTGCTCACGAGTGCTGTTCCCTCAGGGCTCAGTGCTGGGGCCAGTTTTCATTAATATCTTTATCACTGAACTGGATGAGGAGACTGAGTGCACCCTCACTAAGTTTGCAGATGACACTAAGCTGGGAGAAATTGCTGATCTGCTTGAGAGTAGGAAGCATCTACTGAGAGACCTGACAGGCTGGGTTGATGAGCTGAGGCAAATTTATGAGTGTCAGCAAGGCCAAAAGCCAGATCCTGTACTCAGGTCACAACAACCTGGTGCTGTGCTGCAGGCTGGAAGGCTGCCTAGCAGAGAAAGACCTGAGGGTGTTGATCAACACCTGATGGAATATGAGGCAATAGTGTGCCCAGGCGGCCAATAAGGCCACCAACATCCTGGCATTTACTGGGAACAGCGTGACAAGCAGCCCAGGGAAGTGATTGTCCCCTGCACTCAGCACTGGTGTGGTCACACCTTGACTGCTGTGTTCAGCATTGGGCTGCTCATTACAAGAAAGGCAAGTTGCTGGAGTGTGTCCAGAGAAGGGCAGTGAAGCTGATGAAGGCTTTAGAGCACAGGTCTTAGCCACAGGAGTGGCTGAGGGAGCTTGGGTTCTTGAGTCTGGAGAAAAGGAGGCTGAGGGGAGACCTTAAAGCTCTGAGAGGAGGCTGTAGTAAGGTGGGTGTTGAACTTTCATCCATAGTAACAAGTGATAGGGTGAAAGAAAACGGCCTCAAGTTGCACTGGGGGAGGTTTTACTAAAGGAGTGGTCAAGCATTGAAGGAGGCTGCCTGGGAAGTGGCTGAAACCGCATCCCTGGAGGTGTTTAAAAGATGCAGATATTTGGTGCTGAGGGACATGGTTTAGCACCAGACTTGATGGAGTTAGATAATGGTTGGACTTGATGATCTTAAAGATCTTTTCCATCTAAAATGGTTCTATGATGCTGTGATTCTGTTTCTGTTCAAGGCCAAGTCCTTGAAGTAATGTGGTTTTCTGGGATTGTGAAACCTATCAGTTGTGGAATCAAACTTAAGTAGTGAAGATCTTGGAGCTCAGGGAAGTCTGAAGCTTTAACCTAGTCCAGCTTCTTTCTGAATGCCTAGAAAGGATTAAATGGAGACCTTTAAAGTAGAATATATATATATATATTTGAATTTACTCAAAGAAGTCCTTGTCCAGTAAGAGACAAACTTTTTGAAATGGAAGAAGCTCTACTCCAAGAAAGAATCAGCTTCTTTGCTGTGAAAGCAGGAACCTGAGAATTACCAGGAGTGGTATCAAATGCAGGTAAAAAGGATTAAAAAAGCCATTGTGTTTTTTTTCAAAACTATTTATGTTTGAGATGTTTTGTACTGCACAAATCAGCAGGAAGAGAAAACTCATCCTTGCTAGAAGGAAGAATTGTCAAGTTTATGGTATGTAAATTGCTCTCGGCTCATGTAAGCGGTTTTCCTCGCTTTCCTTCCTTGCACAAGGTTTCAGAGGCAGGTGTTGTTAAATTACATGTGGAATGGGCCTTCTGATTTCACAGAAAAATAATTAAACTGGGGCTGCAGTCTGACTTTGATCTCAGAGGTGCTTGCAGCTAAATAAAAATAAAAGAGTACCTTGGGGACAGTCTGTGCCGTTAATTAACTAGCTAAGTTCGGCCTCTGCTGTTCTCCAGCGGGTTTCCAGTGGCTTTGGCATTCAGCATTGCAACAGAGAGTTGCCAAACGCAACTTGGCACCTTCCAGAAGCAAAACCACCTCTTGAAGGATGGGGAGGGGTATGTGGAATGGAGGTGTCCAGGAAGCAGGCAGTGGAAAAGGGCAGAAACTGGCCACCTTGCTGGCTGCTCGAGATGGGTGGAGGAGGGATTTGGCTCCCTTCTCCACAGCCTTCTGGTGATCTTCGGCTGCCCATCTGGGTGCCGGCCATCATCCTCAGCCTGCAGTGAGGTTGGGCTTCTGCCAAGCAAACAGCTTTTGTGTTTCCTTAAATAATCTGCTGCTGTTTCAGGGAAGAAAAAATAAACCTGAATCGATGTTATTACTAGAATTGGCCAGCTGGATGGATTTATTTATTTTTCATTCCTTTTCATTAACAAATCCCACCGGGCACTGTTCTCCCAGTGAAGGAACAAGTGTGTTTTCAGATGAGGGGGCACATCTTCCCGACATGCTGCCACTGAAATCTGGGCAGGCTTGGGCAGCCAGAAAGGCAGGGTGGAGGTGTCTAGTGCAGGCAGCCTAACAGACATCACTGGGGTGCGAGTTGCATTTTGGCCTCTTGTGATTCATCCTCTTTTTTTTCCCTAAACCCACAGAAGTATGGGGTGATCAGAGGAGGGGGTGGCTGGGCGCTGATTATTGGAACATGCAGTTAGTAGTTTTAGCATCTGCAAAAGGGTGGAGGATGATTAGATGTTTGTTCCTATTATCACCTGGCCCCATGTCCCAGCGTGGCTGTCCTACTGGCCTGGGCCTAGTGGGGTGCCCATGCTTTAGTGCTTTTTGCAGGAGATAGAAAAATGGATTGCAGCAGCAGTTGCATGCAAACCCTTCAAGACATACCTGAGCTCTGTACATCAGTGATAGCTTTTAGGCAGGGCTTTATTTCTTGCTGCTTGGGTGTACTGACTGCAGTAGTGTATTTTTCTGGGACAGGAGGCAGAGAAAGCTACAGCTTTGTTCTCTGTGTCCTCTAGAAACTCAAAACATGGTGGTGGTTGTTGGCTTTATGGAAAAGTCCCCCCTGTCCCCTGGGCTTCATCTCATCTTAAAACACTGAAATCACAAAATTATGATCCTGCTTTTGTTTAATCCTGAAAGATTCACAGTTTCAGAGAAGTTGTCCTTAGTTGTCACTGCTTTTGATACCTTTCTTGAAGACTTCCTCAGCAGTTTGGCCCCACAGAATGATGTTGTTGATGAATTGTATGTGCTCTGGAGCTTTACCTTTCTCCAATGCATTGTGGATGACTGAGTGACAGATCGTTGAGCTGTGTTTCCACCCCTGAGGCAAACGGTTGAACTGGTACTGGATTCCTCTCCAGGTGAATGCCAGCTGAGGCCTGCACTCCTTTGCTATGGGAATAGAGAAGAAAGCATTAGCAGTGTCTATGGTAGGACATTGATGCACAACTGGAGAGAATTTTTCTCTCACACCAACACCAAACATTGTGCACACCTCACATGCCATGTTCAGCATTAGGGTTGCCCTGTCTCCAGCCAGGAGGAAAGGAATCTATTGGAATGTATTCATTAGGTGGCCTGGCAGTTCAAAAGTTGGGAAGTACAGGACTTTAGTTGACACAGGTGATCAGTGTACTTTATTGCCATCAAATTGCAAAGGGACAGAGTCTATCACTATTTGTGGAATCACTGGTGGATCTCAAGAATTAACTAAGTTGCAGGCTGAAATTAGTTTTAACTGGTAGAGAGTGGAAGAAATATACTATTGTAACTGGTCCTGATGCACCTTGCATTCTGAGAATTGACTTTGAGACAAGGTTGAGTTGTTTTTAATGTTCCATCAAATTCTTTTTTCCCCCTGTTTCTTTTGAGGGTATGTTTCTCTTTTCCAGGCTCAAAAATAACCTAAAGTGAGAGGAGTAGTCTTTGAGAAGCTTGTTGCTCCACTGGCATTCCTGAAGGAGTATTCCCAGGACATTGCAGGAAGAAAGTTGACTGAAGTCTATTTTGTTTGAAACACTGGAGATAAGATAAAATTTTATAGTGTCTGCAGTGGCTCTACAGTGAAAATATCTGTGGCATTATTTTAGTGGGTTTTGGATATCAGTGATCACCAGCTGGCTTTCAAATACTGCATTTGGTGTATAGGAGATACTAGCCTTTTTTACAAGCTGTCAGTAATAATCTGCTCCTTAGGGCTGGATCTGGGTGTTTCAGACTATTTTCAGTCCTTCCCCTCCCTGCCATGTGCTGTCTGGGCAACCGATGAGGCCATTGTTTGGGCAGGCAAAAGCCAACAGCTGTGTCAGGTTGCCATTTCCCCTCCTACCCTCATGTGTCTGGAGCCTGTGTTTTCCTCCTTTATAGCTTTATCTGCCTGCATTTTTTCACATTTAATCTTGGTGGTTTTGCTCCCAGTTTTGGAACCTGTAGGTCCTTTAATCACTTGCAGTTAGTATTCAGAAGAAAGTGCCAGCTTCCATGTCAGATTTGTGCAGGAATACAGAAGATGGGGCAAGAGTCTGTCAAAAAGCTTTTTTGCAAGGGTTACTTGTGCTGTTACAATCATAGAATTAGGGTTGGAAGGGACCACAAGGATCACCTAGTTCCAACCCTCCTGCCATGGGCAGGGACACCCTACCCTAGATCAGGCTGGCCAGAGATTCATCCAGCCTGGCCTTAAACACCTCCAGGGATGGGGCCTCAACCACCTCCCTGGGCAACCCATTCCAGGCTCTCACCGCTCTCATGGTGAAGAACTTCCTTCTCACATCCAGCCTGAACCTACCCATCTCCAGCTTTGCTCCATTCCCCCTAGTCCTGTCACTACCTGAATGTTGGTGATCTAGATGCCTTTTTCTTGTTTCTTAACCAACAGTGAGCTGAGTTTGATTTACTCTGCTAAAAGTTGAGGTGCAGTGTAGCCGCTGGTTTGTTTGCAGCCTGCCTGACCTGTCAGCAAGTTCAAAAGCATCAAGGATTGAACAAAATATTACAGACTGCTGTCTTTGGGAAATGTCCAGCGCTGAGTCTGTGTGCAGGAGCCAAGCTCCATCTCAATGTCTCTGTTTTCCTCTAGGTCTAGAAGAAAAAACAATTCTATCCAAAAAAGAAAAAATGAAGCTGAGAAAAGAAAGATGGCTGCAAAGTAAGTACTCCTCCAAAGCACGGCGGCACTGCAGGCATCACAGAGTGTGTCTCTCCTGAATCTCTCTGTGCATGGGGTGTGGGTGTCAGTGTTGGGCAGTGCCAAGGGAGGCCAAATGCTTCTCTTTCATGCCTGCTCTTCAGCACATGGGCTTAAAAGTCCCAGATATTTTTTCTCAGTGTTAGCACCAAGATTGAGTCATTGCCCCAAACCTATTTTTCCTCTTCCTTCACGTGTAGTATTAGTGACTACATGAAATGTTTATTTATCCAGATGAGGCACTGTGGCCATGTGGACCTGACCCATTTCTCTGTCTTTTAAAGCTTTGGTACAGATCAACTAGCTGTATAGTGGAGCTCCTTCTCCCTGAAGAGCTCTGGGGACCGTACAAAAGCCTGGAGCTGAACACCATGCAGCCACCAGCTGATACCAAGGCTCTGTGTTGAAAGCCTGCAGTGGTCCCTCCTGCCTTTCAGTAAGGGAGGTCTCTGGACATTGCTGGTTGTGTTACTGCTCTTTCCCATGTGCCACAGGACAGTAACCCATACAGCAGCAGTCTGGCCTTTCTTGAGGCTGTGAAATACAAGCTAAACAAAGTCAGCTCATGGCAGAAATGCTTCTTTTTCCTGTGGGAAGTGTCTGCAGCTTTGCTTTGAGTATCTTGGCACAGTAAGAAACACTCAGTGTAGCAGAGGGATTCCTTTTGCCACCTGTAGCTGTTCTTGGGATTGGCTTGTGCCTTAACATCTTCCTGCCCAACGGAGTTGCTAACAGACTGTGTCTGGCACTGAACGATGTGGCTTCCTGACACACCATATGCTTTTTGCTCCTTAGCTCTGAGCTCAAGTCCATCAACCTGTGATTTCACCTGTTGCAGGCTTCTCCTACATAAAAAGCTGATAACACTGTGAGTGTGAAGGAAACCTACTCCCTGTCAGCAACCAACAACTTCCAAGTGTCTTTGACATCTGCAGCCATTCATATCCCTGTTAGGCACAAAGCTTAGATGGCTGTGCTTAGTCCTAGCATCTGGCATACTGGCTGCAAATTTGATGCTCATAAAGGTCTCTTCTTGTCTGGTATTATTGTGGGAACAGAGAAGGGGACTGCTGAGGCTTCTTTCCTTCCCCTGAAAGGAGGTACTGTCTGACTGATGTGGAGGAAGTAAAGTCCTCAGCAGCATTTTACGACATCCACAGTAAAAGAAACAGAGGGCACAATCCTGTAGTTGTGTGTCAACACTGATCCCATAGACATGGTCAACCAATTTGGTAAAGCCCAGGAGCAAGATCCCTATACTCCCTTAATCTTGCCCTCCTGTATATGTGCCTCTGTAGAATCAGTCTTTCTCAAGGTCACGTATGTTATTTTCACTCTGTTGTGGTCTCTTTCCTCCTCTCTTGGCTCTGAAATAACTAAGAGGGAATACAAATGAAATGTAAAGGTTTTCCTTTGAGTGGAACATGAAGATAGAAAACTCCAGGTCAAATTATCTCTGTCTTAGAAGATACTAAGTATTGGAAGTGCTTTACAGATTAAAAAAGTACCTAAATTGCTGTCTCTCTTGACTTCCTCCCTCAGCCTGTGGAGGGTTGGCAAACCAGTATTCACTAGTGAATGCTTTGCTAGGTGTAGGTGTAGCAGGTAGCAAGGGATTTATGTGAGAGAAGTCAGCCAGTGTTAGTATCAGGTATGTAGCTTGATTTTGAGAAAAATGGAATAGCTGGGAAGAGCCTATATAAACATCAGTAAAGAAATGTATTCTTAGCTAGAGGAGCAAAGCAAACTGGCATTCCCAGAGATGGAGCTTTTTAAATGAAACTTGGCATTCTAACATTGTGCCCTTAAAGAGCTGCAGTCAACAGAGACAACGCTGATTTTTATCTGATGCAGATAACTGCCAATTCTTCATGGGTTCTGTAATCTGTCCTCCTCAACACAGAACCCAAGTTGGGCTGTTGAAGTTGTTATCATTACATTTCTGTTTTCCTAAATCTTCCCAAGAGTTTGTTGTTTCTCCGTGACCCAGAGCTGCCTTTATGGCGTTGAATGCCAAGACCCTGGGAACTAAAGTTCAGCCCAGTAGTGCAAATGCAAAACTTGGAGATCTCTTCCATTGCAATAAATCATCTTGGGAGAGACTAGAGAGGGGGAAAAATACTGTGTAATGCTCCAGACATTAGAAGTATGCACATTTAAAAATACATATATTGCATGGCTCCTCAGTTGAACAAGACTTCATAGGAAAAGAATTTGGGATGTTTGTGCAGAATCAGGTGTCTGAAAATTTTGAGCACATGCTGTTTATGAAAGCACTGAAGTAGTCAGCTCCATAAAGCCAGACCAAAAAAAGAAGTGATGCAGAACAGAAAGCTGTCTTCTTGGCAGGCCTTGCTGTAAGCAGAAGCGTTTACAATCCAGATTGTCACAAACATCCATGTACAGCAGAACTGCAGTTCATGAGAAACCGTTGCTCTTCGGCTCAGCTGTGAGCTGGGGAGTGAACAGGCAGATATTAAAGGAGCCAGCAGCTAGCCAGCCAGCTGAGTTTTGTGTTCCTGAATGCGGGCAGCAGGATTAGACCCTGAATGGTTGGTGGCATCTTGCCTGCGGTCTGTAGAGTGGCACTAGCTGCTTTAGTTCTGCTTCTGTGGCCATGCTGCAGTTGAAGCCATTGCCAGCCTGGCCCCACAGCTGCTGTCACTGAGCTCCATTGTGTCCAGACAATGAGTTTCTAGCTCAGCACTGGGCCTCATCCTTGCAATACACTTACTGTCCAAGGCAATAAGCAGAAGCCTGCTCTTCTGCTGCAGCCTCTGCTGTATGCTTGTAGAGGAGGTGGAGTCCTCCATCACACTGGTACCGTTTGGGTGTGTCAAGTAAGTACAGAGGGTTTTCAGGGCTGGCAGAAGGAAAGGGAGCTCATTGGTCCCACTAAGTTGTACTTGGTTTTGGTGGCATCCACCTCAAATACTGCATCCTGGTGCCCCCATAATAAGACGGACACAGAGCTGCTGAAGCAAGTCCAGAGAAGGGCCACAAAGATGATCCCAGGGCTGGAACACTGCTGTGAGGATAGGCTGATGGAGCTGGGGTTGTTCAGCCTAGAGAAGAGATGACTCTGAGAGGGGCCTTATAGCTGCCTTCCAGTACCTGAAGAGATCCTACAGGAAGGCTAGAGAGAGACTTCTCATAAGGGTGTCTAGCAGTAGGACAAGAGGCAATAGCTTTAAGCTGAGGGAAAGTAGGTTCAGACTATTTCAGGACAAAGTTCTTCAGTATAAGGGTGGTGGGATTCTGGAATAGGCTGCAGGGGGAGGTTGTGGATGCCTCCTCTCTGGGGATATTTTCAGGCCAGGTTGGATGAGGCCTTTAGCAGCCGAGTCTCGTTGAGAGGTGTCCCTGACCATGGTAGCGAGGTTGGAGTAGATGATCCCTAAAATGGCTTACTACCTAAGCCATTCTGTGATGCTGAGACAGGTTGGGTCCTCTTGGAGCTCAGCTGGAGGCTTGTGGCAGTGCTGGGATTTTGTGGGCTGTCCTGGAGAACATCTTCTGGGGGGCCTATTCTGGGGCCAGCTGGCTCTTTGATGCTTTATACCTGTTTCTGTGCCAGAGAGCCCTGAGGACTGAGGCAGAAACCTGCAGCATTCAATGCCCACTGCCCATGGCCGATAAGGGAGACCACTATAACATTTGTAGAGCCTTGCTCAGAGCTGCTGCAGGGAAACTGGTAAACACATGGTCTTGAGGAAGAGCCAGCTGCCTCTCTGTCTGCTGCAGTGCATTTCTAAGGGTGCAGTTTATTCCACATCTGTCTGGTTGAGCTCCACTTGAGTCATGAAGGTGAGACCTTGACTTGCTTGAAACTAAGTAAACATCTGAAATGAAGTTCATCTCTTTTGCCTGTGCTAGGAGACCACTGTTTTGACCCAACAGCAAAGCAGAGATGGGGCTGTGACTGTTTAACACCACATATGGAGCTGACTGTATTTGGTTGGTCTCTTCTTTCTGTCTTCTAGTTCCAAGCATGGGCACCGTTTTTTTCCACCCCCCAAGAATTTTGTGCTGTGCTGCTGTGAACAATGAGCAATCTCACACACTATAGTCAGACAAAATCAGTCTGAGGATTTCACCTCCCACTGCAAATATCAGTAAAGATGTGTATAGTTACAAGAGAACACAGTAACTCTGCTACATTATATTCAGTCTTTCCCTGGTTTAAATCACTTCTGGCCTGTTGTTCCTGTGGATGGTGAAGCAACCTATGACTTTCTTAGCTCACAGGTCATCTTATGCAAACAGTTCTCCTTCCTGCAGTAACATCTTGTTTCTCATTCAGAAATAGAAAGTGTGAAGCTAGCCAAGCAGAAGCAAAAAGCTGAAGCAAAGCGTAAAGCAACACCTGTAGTGGGAGACATGCAGCCATTGATGGAAGCCTTACCTGAGCTCTCTGGCCTGACCACAGGTGGCAGAAGCAGGAAGCTGCCCAAGAGGTACGTGCCACTTAGGGATAAGTTCTGTATTTTCCTTCTTCCTGTGGGGTGAAATGCCCTTCAGCTCAGCTGGTAGTTGCAGGCAATGCAAGTTTGATGCCAGTGGTCAGAAAAGCAAGAGGATATGGCTGTACACTTCCTTTGGTCTTAACTCCTTTCTGGTGATCTGCTGCAAGCTGCTTCAAGTCAGAACAGTGAACAAAATGTTCCTTCCAGATACTGCAGTCACTCTTCTGTAGTATACTTCATGACAGAGGGAGACTGGCACACATGGAAGTGTTTGGTGGTCTTGCACATATCTCTGGCCTGACATTCTTGAGGAAGATCTATCAACTCCCTCTGTCTCCAAACCTGGACCTCCAGCAGGAGTGTGGCAGCCCTTCTTCTGGAAGCCTGAGCTCACACTCTGACTTCTTCACTTCAGCTGTGAGGCCAAAGCCCAGTGGAGCTCTGGCACAGAAGCCCAGCCCTGGCATCATCTGCAGTTAGAGGTGGGAGCTTGGCATTGACTGATGTCACCCAGATTGCTTGTGACATGCCAACTGAAAACCAGTTGATACTGGCGTGGAGGTACTACAGTGCTCTTCTTGCCCTTGCTGGCTTGTGGCTTCCTGGGATGCATGTAAGGATGCCTGTGCATTAAGTGTTTGAAATAATCAGGGGAGGCTTTTATAGGATTTGAATTATTACATAAATGAAGGGTAATACTCTGGTGATTTGTCAGCAGTATTAATAAAATATTAGATTCTCCAGGAATTTGATCTCCTGATGGGTAAGAGAGCATTACAGGGAGGGTTCTATTCTGTTTTATAATGAATGAAGTGTAATGAAACAGGGCAACTAACATGGACCCTATGAGCAGGCTGTGTGCTGATGGCTTTGGTGGGGGAAATTGAGGCAGCAGCCTTTCAAACTTGCTAGACAAGCAGGGCAGAGTTATTGAGTGGAACTGAAAAGCCTCCAGAAGCACCAAGCCCTTTAAAATAGTGGGATGGCTGAAGGCAAAAGTGGGCTTGCACAGCCTTCTTGATCTGCTGCAGAGAAAACTGTCCCAGGAGGCACAAGCCTGTGAGGCATGTGATCTGGTACAGCCTGGGATGTACTCTAGATAGGCTTTCCTTTAAGCATCATCACCCTCTGCAGAGCTGCCCTGTCTTCAGAGTTACTGCCACGGCAGCTTGGTGGCACACTTGGCAAGCTCCTGCTCTGTAGGCTGCCAAACAGTCTGAGGAGGGATTTGTCTGTGCTTCTATAAGCGACTGAGGTCAGCTGGGACAAGAAATTGTTCCTGTGCTGAGCAGTTAATGAACATGAATAGAGCAGAGATGCTTCCTGTTCCTTCTGTGTCTGTAGTACACGGTTCCACTGTGTCTTGCAGTACCAGTGGATGCAGCAGTGTGACAGGAGCTGCACAAACCCCTGTGGCTGTTTGTCTGCTGTTCCTGATTGCCATTCATGAGCTCCCAGGCCTGTTGTGTAATGCCAGCAGTGCCAGGGGTGACCTTGAGAGGGACTGAAGTGTATAGAGCAGCGTGCAGGCATTGATCTGCCTGGCTGCTGTTTGCTGCACAGGCTCTGCGCTGTGAAGGCTGGCTGATAGAACGTTCACCATGTTTGGATTTGTCTGAGTGAGCAGGGGGCTGTGACCTAAGGAACACTGTGCTGCATTGAAGGTAAATCAGAGGTGATTTGGGCAACGATGAAAGCAGCCTTCAGCAACTTAGGTCCTCCGGGATCACCCATGAGGGAGAGTAAAATGGACAGGAAATGGAGCAGGAGCTGATGGAGTAATGAAAGATGATGAAAGTGAGTGGGGTGAAGGAATAGGTGGCAGAGGAGGAGGTGGAAAGGAAGAATGGAGAGGAAAAAAATGCAGAGTAAAAAGGATGGAAGTTAACAAGTGAAGAGGATGTCACTAACATTGTCAGCAAGAGACCAGATCCTACTATTTTGAAGAGACAGAGGCTGTCATATTTCCTAACCTTGAGAAAGTTGAAGGGCTTTGTGGCAGATTAGATAGAGGAGGCCCTGGCTCTCAGCACCCACAAGTAAAGAAAGATTCCTGCTTAAGCTCTCCTCCAACAGAGGAGTGGGAGGCAAACTCTCTTCCCCTCTTGAGCTTGTGTGCTGGGGCTTGGCCCCAGGGTGAAATCAGAGAGATATTGCTCTGTGCAGGCAGAGCCTGTTGCCCACTCACTTCTCCTGTTTGTATCTGCATGATCCTTAAGAACAGAAGGTTCTTCTCGTTTTGTTAGTATCCAGTTCTGCCAGCACCTTCTCTTGAGCACTTCAAATTGCTGCATTTTCCACGTGTCCCTTGCTTGGGTTTAGCATTTGTCTTTGTGGTAAATCTATGCTGCTGCTTGGCACTGGGCACCACGTTCTTGCAGCTTCCTGTGCAGGATGCAATTACACCTCTAATCTCTTTGACCTTTGCCCAGGAATAAGAAATGGGTGCAGAGAGTGCAGATCTATGCCTGCAGCTGTGCCTTTGCTACACGTAGTGCACCATTCTATGTTCTCACGAGTCCATTTTCCTTCAGTGTTATGGGTTCTCAAAATCTGTGTTTGGTGGCAAAAGCTGTCGTGCGTTCTCTTTAAATAACCTATTTGCAACTGACTTAGAGCATAGAGTCTTTGATGAGGATGTGTGTCCACAGGGAGAAAAGAACAGTGGCATTCTTTATGTCAAAATGTAAGCAATTCCTTATACTTCAGTGGTCCCACTGCAGCATCCAAAGCAGAGCTGGCAGTGCCCTTTTCTTGCTGAGTAATTGTGACACTGTAATTGATGTCTGCTCATGCTGGGGCTCTGCAGTGTTAGCAAGGAACATGACATGTGCAGAGGTGACACATGCCTGCTGGGGAGGGGAAGTTTGATGGGATTGTTAAGCAACAGTATCACTTTGACCTGCAGGTTAATGATAAGCAGAAAGTGATCTGGACATGGACAGCTAATGACCAGGTTTAGAACTAGCATTTGGCCTTCCACTACTTAAAAGAGGCCTGTAAGAAAGATGGGAGCAGTCTTTTTAGCAGGGCCTGTTGTAGCAGGATGAGGGGTTTTAAAATAAAAGAGGGCAGATTCAAACAGATAATAAGGGAACAAAGATATGGAAGTGGTGAAACAGTGGTACAGGTTGCCCAGAGAAGTGGTAGATGCCCCACCCCTGGAAACATTCCAGGCTGGGTTAGAACAGTGCTCCGATCAACCTGAGGTAGTTGAAGGTGTCCCTGCTCAATGCAGAGGGATTGGACAAGATGACCTTTAAAGAATCCTTCCAAGCCATTTTTTGATTCTATAAACTAAGTGAACTGATTTTTCTGCAGTACATTTATTTGTCCATTCGATCCTGATTCCTAAACTGTCAGTCTGTGGCAAAAGTAATTTGCATCTTCATTACTGTCTGGCTAGGGACATAATTGCTTTTCAGGACACTTTCCACACAGGACAATTACCTATCCTTTCTGGGAAGGCAGATTCAGAATACCTGGACTCTTTCCATCTCCACAGCAATTGCTAAATTACTGCTTCTCTGTAACAGTCATTCACACACTTGCTTTGTTTCTTCTCTCCACAGCCAGGTGAAAGCAAAGGCAGAACCAGCAGACTTCTGTCTGATGAAACAAGCTCAGAAACACCGGCTCTTGTAAGTACCCAGTTACTAGAGCGCCTGTTCTGTTCCCTGATGAACATTACTGAATGTTTGAGACTGGAAGGCACCTCGGGGGGCCATCTGATCCAACTTCCCTGTTGAGCAGAGGTTAAACTGGTTGCCCAGGATGATGCCTACAGAGTTTTTTAGTATCTCCCAGGATGTATATCATACAGCCTCTCTAGGCAATCAGTTCTGGTGTTTCAGGCTTGCATCCCTGGCTGCATCTGGTTCATTGCAATCCCAAGCACAAATACAGGCTGGGCTGTGACTGGCTGGAGAGCAGCCCTGAGGAGAGGGACTTGGGGATGCTGGTGGATGAGAATCTCAACATGAGCCAGCAGTGTGCACTTGCCGCCCAGAGGGCCAACCAGGTCCTGGGCTGCATCAGAAGTGTGGCCAGCAGGTCAAGGGAGGTGATTCTCTGCTCTGGTGAGACTCCCCTCTGGTGAGACCCCACCTGGAGTACTGCATGCAGTTCTGGAGCCCCCATTGCAAGAAGGATGTGGACGTGCTGAAGTATGTCCAAAGAAGGTCCACTGGGATGATCAGAGAGCTGGAGCACCTCTCCCATGAGGACAGACTGAAAGAGTTGGGGCTGTTCACACTGGAGAAGAGGCTCTGAGGTGACCTCATTGTGGCCTTTCAGTGTCTGAAGGGGGCCTACAAAAAAGCTGGGGAGTGACTTTTCAGGATATCAGGGAGTGACAGGACTAGGGGGAATGGAGCAAAGCTGGAGATGGGTAGGTTCAGACTGGATGTGAGAAGGAAGTTCTTGAGCATGAGAGTGGTGAGAGCCTGGAATGGGTTGCCCAGGGAGATGATTGAGGCCCCATCCTTGGAGGTGTTTAAAGCCAGGCTGTATGGGGCTCTAACCAGCCTGCTCTAGGGTAGGGTGTCCCTGCCCATTGCAGGGGGTTTGGAACTAGATGATCCTTGTGGTCCTTTCCGACCTGACTGATTCTATGATACGTGAAGTCCCTAGAAGAGGGCCTAGAAAGGTGGCAGCTTTAATTTTCCCTTTACATACTGCAGGATGTTTCTGTCTTAGTCCTTGTCAAACTTGGTCAGTTCTAGATGAATTCAGTCTACTTCCACTTCTGTCTCATGTAAAATGTAAGCAAAGAAACTGCACTTGCTCCTTTAAGAATTTACCTTGCCCATATTGTTGAAAAGAAAGTGGTGGCTTGGGCCTTCTGTGTATGGTCTATGGAGTTCCAGGACAAACCCACACCAACTGTTATCTTGTCTTTCTGGCCACAGTTCTTATTTCCAGCTGTACCAAGTGAGTATGTCTGCACTGCATCCCTCTGTGTGTCATGGACAACCTGGTTATGAGCCAGGTGGCCTGTCGCTTGTCTTAGCTTGCTGAGTTGAAGCTGCAACATGACACCAGGCCCATGTAGCTCTAGCTAATACCCTTCAGGAAAGCCAAGCCTGCTGTGGTTGTGTGGATGGAACTCTGTAGCATTAGAATCCAGAGCTGTTCTGTTAGAACATCCTTAGGGTGCTGACGTAACATCCCATACATCACTTACAAGGACTACAGTCCATTGGCATCTGCCAACCCTTTTCTTGTAAAAGGAAGCACTAAATGCTTTTGAATAATTCCTGAACTTGGTCTGGCAACTCCTTATGCCTTTGTAAAATTGCTTGGATATTTTATACTGCATGAGGAACTTAGTTTCCCCACAGCACAGCTCTCCTGGGTCTAGATACTGTGTTCTGGCAGTGTTTGTTTTCTGTGATCCCTGTTTCTAGGATTTCTCTCAGTTCTGGGCCATTCCATTTCTAACTGAGGCTGAGGAGAACAGGCTACAATTCCCAATACTGCTTTTCAGCCTCAAACTGGCCAGCATTGATGCTGGGATGCCCTTCTTACTTAGTTCTGCCTTTCTGAATGAGTCCCTTCTTGGCTCATTGCAGAAGCCAAGTCATGGCTTTGAGTACCACCACTACATGTCTTGTGCTAGAACTCATAGATGAAGGACACTGCTTGAGGATGGACTTGTTTACAGGTCTAAATCTGAGTAGTCAACTCCAGCACAATGTTCTTTATCAGCAAGCCAGTGACCTCCATGTGTGCCCCTCTTCTCCTCTGCACAAAACTGGCAGATGCAGCAAAGATCCTCTCTGGCACATACCCTACCACTGGGACTGGGACTGGGAAGGCTGTGCTTCTTAGGAGGGAATAGTTTGGAAGAAGGTCTTGAGGTTTATTTTCCAAGATGTTATTTAGGATGGTAGGTTTTCTAAGCCTCACCTTGTTGCCCCAACTGGCACAACCCGAGCTTCAAGTTTGGCTTCCCTGTCTGTGCCTCTGTCAGGGGCAGGGCTGAAGGGAAAGGCTGTTCAAGGGAGGGAGCTAGATGCATGCTGCAGGCTGAAGAGCACTCTGCTAATCCACAGCATCTACAGAGAATGTGGAGATTTGTGTCTGTGTGGGCTGTGGAGGGCCTGGCATTTTGTCTGAGGGAGGTGAGGAGGCCACCTTGGATGTTGCTTACCTGAAAACCCATGGGACTTTTTTGTTTGGTTTTATTTTTTTCACATTCCTGCTCTCTTCTTATTCTTCCTTGCTATTTAAGACAAGACCATTTCCACAGTAACCAGCTGTGACCAAGCGTGCAGAGGTAATTCTGTCATACTTCTCCTATGGTGTCTAACTAGTGTTGCACGTAGGATTACCAGGCCTCCATGTTGAGCAATAAAGAGTCAGTTGATGAGCTCTTGGAAGCAGAATCTGCTTTTGTGCTTGTGCAGTCTGGAGTAGTTTTAATTCTTAGTGATTTACTAGATACTCAGAGTCTCTTGTTCCTGATTTACTAGGGAAAAGCTCTTAAAAAAAAACATTTCTAAGTGATGCTGGACACTAACATGATTGTTTTGTCTCTATGGCATGAGATCAAGTCTCTGGCTTCTATGAAGCTGGCAGCAATTTGAGCTGTGCCCTTGGGTAAATTAGGTTTTATTTCTTGTACTGTTTCTTTTTGAAGTTTACACTGAGGATCATTCTGTCTGTACCGAAACACACTATGAGTTCTGTTCTTAGCCACTTAGTCCTTTCTGCATGAGGCATTTAGCATCTGTATGTTGTTTTATTTCTCTTAGGGAGGAAGAAGTGGCTCGGTTTCATGAGGTCATCACCAATCCTACTTACAGAGCCAACCCCCTTATGGCCATCAGTGAGCATCTCTCCAAGAGGCTGAGGCAGGAGGAAGAAGGCAACCCTCTCTAAGGTGTGATGAGCTGAGACCAAATGTCCACGCTGGAGCTGGTGTGAGGGCTCCAGACTGCAAAGGAGCACATCACTAACATGACCTGTCAGCCATTTTGGCCCTTGGAAGCAGTTCAGCAAATTATTAAACCCAACAGTCCTGTTTTCTCTCCGCAGGAATAGTGCAGTTCTCTCCTGACAGTGGCAGCTGCTCCTTGGCAAGCAGCCTGCAGAGAGCAGAGTGTTCTGCAAGATCTTTGTGCTGACATTAAGCTCTCTGTGAAGTGTCTTGACACTTCTTCTCTTCTTGTGAGCAGGCACAATTTAGGAGATTTAAGAAATGGTGCCAGTGGCAGTGTATCTGTTTTCTGTCATTTCCCTCACTTTTCTGACAACTCTGTGAAGAGATTTACTCCTGCTCTGCTGAGATGGTTCAAGACCCCAGGCACTGGAGACCAGAGACTATTGTAGATCTGTGTAAGGACCCAAATGCAGCTGTTCTGAGACACTGGTTTTAAGTCAGAAATTTAGCTTTGCAATAAATGCACTTTCGCACAGCACTGGGTTTGTCTGGTTCTTGTTTTTGTAAATACTAATTGAAACATGGCCTTATTCCCATCAGTAGGTAAGTGGCTTAATTGTGTACAGTGGAGCAGTGGACTGATGTGGCATGCAACAGAAGCCATGTGAAACCATTGCAGGACACATCCAAGCCATAGAAATGGCACCCTGAAAATGGGCGCTTTATGTAGGTGCTGCTGATCTCTTTTGGCCTATGTTGTATTCCCTGCTTGGCCTGCTCTAGAGGAAGCATTGCAAAAACGTGTCCTGGCTACAGTCTGTGATCTTCAGCCAGTCACTTGTGTGCTTGGGTTTGGGAGTCACTGCAGCAGGGGCAGACCTTTCCTTCTGCCAAACACCAGTTTTCAAAACACTCCAGTGGGGCCAAATGAAGGCAGAATGCTTTGCTGTTTTGGTGTGATCTCCAGTGGCACCCCAGGATGTCAATGCTGTCTTTGAAACATACAAAAAAAAATTCTGATGCTTCTTCACCTTGGAAAACCAGGTTGCCTTTTTCAAGTCAGCTTTGAGGAGCATCTGATACCTTTAAAGAAGACATTCACTCTGAATCTGAGACAGAGCACAGAGGCTGCAGCCAGCTCTCGCCCAAGTCGATGCTTAAAACCAGCTGCTCTGGGAGCGGTAGGCACCTTGAGCATACCATGCTCCACTAATAATGTTGCTTTTTTTCCTCCCTCTAGTCTGGCACTGTTGAACAAAGGCAGTTTTTTCTAATGCCTGCCTCTTAGCACTGGCAGTGCAGACACTGTTGGTGATGCTGCTTGTGGTGTTAGAGGAATGTCATCTGTCACCTCTTTGCCTCCAGGGCCTGGCACAACAGTTGCTGGCAGAGGCCACAGACTTCCTGGCTATGTCCCATTCTCTCTACTCTTTGCTCTCAGGCTGGTATAGGCCCATCAGGGCTCTCCTCTCCCCTGACACTGCTGTGCCAGTGCTGGGAGGTGAATGCTGCTGTGCTGTTCATCAGCATGGTCTAGGAAGCAGAGGGCTGTGATGAGGTCAGACAGCTTGAAATATCTCCCCACTTCCTGGTTGGTTCCTCCTTGCTCTCTTAGCAGTATCTGACTGTGTTTCTTTTAGGTCGTGTTGGGTCTTGAGCTTTCAGCACCAGCCCTAGCTGCAGCCAAGTTTTTGCAGGTTTTATGAAGGCTGGGCACCTCACTGGAGAGCTGGGCTTTGGATGGAGCTGTACACTGGTGGCACCTCCTGCTCATGGCCTGCAGCTGCTCTTGCTGCTTGTGGCTTCCAGCAGCCCAAGGTATGACTAAGACTTGGACTAAGCTAAGGTTTTTGGGGTGTATTTTTTCTGTAACCTTACTGTTACCCTTTTACTCCATCATATAGCTAGCTGCCTCCTGAGAAAGGTGCCAGGCTTGTGTTTGGGTGGAATGATGAGGAAAGTGAAGACATTCAAGTACAAAGGAGGATGAAGATTAGTGCTCTTGTTAGTGAACAGGGCACTCAAGGATGGAGATGTGTATCTGGAGTGCAGCAAGGGCAGAAGGCAGCTTGGCTGGCACCGTTGGAGGACTCCTATTGCTTGTCTTCTGCACTTTGCAGAAGCTTTAAGCTGCAGCCTCATTATCCAGCAAGCGAAGGAGGAGTGGCTGACCATGCAGAGGTGTTGAGCTGTGTGACGCTACCTCCCTGCACAGCCTCCCTGTTCACGCTTCTCTTTACCTTGGATGGGTCAGCACAGACACTTGGCTGCGTGTCTAGCTCTTAGCCCACTGTTTGAAAATGTTGGTCTCCTGGGTATTCAGCAGCAGTTAAGCATGTGACTGTTTGAAACTACAGTTCACAGCCTGTTGCTACAGGCATCTCCTGCCCCCGCCATCCTAGCAGTTGAGCAAGGGATTTAAAATCTGCCAGGAAACAGGCGTCTGAGACACAGAGTCGCCTTTGCAGTTGGCATGTTTTCAGGATGATAAAAGCTTCCATGCCAAACTTTTTTTATCTTTTTTTCTTTTTTTTTTGGATAGCAGAGTGGGAAAATGTAGCTTCCAAGCTGTAAGAAGTAGCTGTGCCAGAGGAGAGGGCAGGGGCCCGACCCAGCAGCTCTAGAGGAAGCAAGCAGCAGGTAAGCAATGGATGCAGCGCGAAATAAGGACTGAAAAAAAAATCAGGGCTACTTTTCACAGCTGTTTTCTTGTTGGTGATTTTGCCTTCAAAGGCTGTTCACAGGACCGTGTCTGAAAGCAGAAGCCTGGGTATCCTGTCCATCTGGTGGTACCAGCAGATATTTTCTGCTACACACAAAGCACTCAAAGCAGTGGGTGGAAAGGGATTCTCTATTGCCAGCAGCTCACAAGTAGTGCCTCTGGTCCGCAGGTTGTAGAAGTTTTGGGGTTTTTTTGTTATAACAGCTCTTATGCTCCTCACTGTTTTGGGTAATAGCCTTGTTGCTGCTGGAGCAGGAGTTACATCAGGCTAGTGGTATGTCTCAGAAAAGGCATGGTGAGTCACACAAACCTGGCCCTGACTCTTGTCTAACCCAAAGTAGTGGCGAGTATGTAGACTTCTTTCTTCTTCCTATCCTTTCTGGCTTGTCTGCCCTGGAAGTTTTCCTTACAGACCTTGGTGCAAGTGAGTGCCTCTATCATTCTCACATAGAGGGAATGTGTTGTGTAGAGAGTACTCAACAGTTTGGTTGAAGCTATGAGCTGTGCTGGCCCCATAACTTTCTTTTTTCCCTAGAGCTATGCATTTGTGATGGCTTTTGACAGCATAAACCCTGCCAGGTCCAGCACCAAGGCATATGCTAGCAGGTACTGGTGGGGTGAAGCTGGATGCCTCTGAGACTGTCAAGGAAAGTCCGTGGCAGCAGCCCCTGGGGCATGCCCCAGTCTGGTGTAACTCCAACCTTTGACTACACTTTTCATCCAGTACTTAGGACTGTCACTGGTGAGGAGCAGTGGGAATGTTGGGAGCATTTGGTCTCTGTTGCAGTATGTTTGCTCTTCTGTCCAGGTCATGCCCAGGGCTGGCTTCCTTCCTGTGCATAGGGTTGCTCAGTCTGGAAAAAAGAAAGCTTTGGGAAGACCTTACTGTGGCCTTTTATTACTTAAAGGGCCTTACAGGAAAGATAGGGAGGGACTTTTTACAGGGCATGTAACAATGGAATGAAGGGTAATGGTTTTAAACTGAAAGAGAGTAGATTTAAATGAGATGTAAGGAAGAAGTTCTTAACTGTGAGAGTTCTGAGACACTGGAACAGGTTGCCCGTAGAGGTTGTGGATGTTCCTTCTGTAGAATTGTGCAAGGCCAGACTGGACAGGGCTTTGAGTTACCTGGTCTAGTGGAAGATGTCCCTGCCCATGGCAGAGGGTTGGGGTAAGTGATCTTTAAGGTCCCTTCCAACCCAAACCATTCTGTGGTTCTATCTCTTCATCATAGGCACATGATCACTGGAGCACATTGTCTTGAACCTCTGACAAATCATTTGGGGGTGCATTTGTAGGTTCCATTCTGGGAGTGAGGAGTTGTGTCCCAGCTCACAAAAAAAAGAACTGAACTCTTCATCCTCCTTAACCTCACGCATCACCAGGATGGGCTGTGAGCAGGGGCAGCTGCTCAGTGAGCTGAGTCACACCCAGCCCACAGGAGTAGCTATCTGTGACCCCGCTGGCTCTGACTCAGCCTGGCCAGAGCTTTCATTGCTGCAGCCTGGGTCCTGGTCACCTCCCTGTGACCTGGAGCGCCTCTCTGGCTCCACTATGTACGAATCAGCTTCCTGAGGAGCACAGTGACTTGTAGAAATGGAAATCCTGGGGCTCAAGGAAGTCAGATTTTTCTTTTGAATAGCAAGTAGCACTGAACTTCCTTCCTTTATCCCTGCCCTATGTGCTCTGCCAGGGGCAGCTTTTTGGGGATATGATTTTGGTGCTCAGCTTGAACTGCTTCAGACAACACGCTCCCTCCAGCCAAGAAGATGATTCTTAACAGTCCTACTGCAGAGACCATAGCTGCCCCAGTGCCCAGGAAGCTCCAGAAGGTTCAAGCTACAGTGAATCCTGCTTCTTCTGGCCTAGATGAGCCAGGACAGAACAAAATGTGGCTGGCAGTTAAGAGCCCTGGTACTTGTAACCTTCTGCAACTCCTTGCTTCTGCAAGTGCAGTGAGCTCTTTCCCTGCATGGGATGATTTCTCCTATGGAAGGGGGCTTCCCCAGCCAAGCCTTGCATTTATTTCCCTGTACCTTACAAAGCTGCTTGCATGTTTGTACCTGCTCCTTTTGTCCTTTATCTACAGCACTGGTGCAGCTGAAACCAACCCAAGGTGATTTCCTGCAGATGTAGCAGGAGCAGCCACAGGGAACCTGAAGAAATGCAACAGCATGCAAATGTGAGCTGCCTGATGGTTTTGGAAGCAGATGAGCTTGGCACCACTAAACCCTCCCACATGTTGCTCCAGAGAGGGGTGAGACAATTCACCTGCTACAGCCTTTGTCTCTGAGCACAAAGCCACGTGTCCCTACCCTGAAACTTGGGTCTCACTGTAGCCTTTTTGGGGCAGCCTTTGTCTATTGCTTTCACTGCCCTTGGTAGCTGTCCTGTCAGGATGTGTTGTCATCTTGCTGTATCCTGGCCTTTTCCACAGTGCTCAAGGTCTGAGTCACCCTTACCCACAGTCACTCCATCGGAGCCCTTTCTCTGAACATGCAATCCTACTCATGCTCTTCACATCCTGACCTTTCACCACTTACTAATCCCAGGAGGTCTCTACCTCTTATCCCATGGCAGCTCAGTTTCTTTAAGAGCTTTTGGGCATTCTTTAAGTGCTTAAGAGCATTGCCACATGCCATTTGGAAATCCACATAAAGCCTGATTAATTGTATCACCCTCATCTCCATACTTACCGTTTCACTGCAAGGGAAAATCACACTCTGCAGTGCTAACTCTTCCCAACATGGCAATTATCTGGGCATCTGCTGATTCTGCTCTGAACTGTGGCTTGCTTCAGTGTGGGGCATTAAACCTGGCTTTATGCTTTCACTTTGATGAGCAATTTAATCCTGTTTGGCCATTTTCCCTGTGAAAGGTGGCACTGCCTCCTGGGAGCTGCAGAGCTGCAATCCAGGGTGGAAGCAGCACTGAGGTGGGGTGGCATCTGGGGACCTGGCCTGGAACACCAACAGCTTGGCCATAGGGCAGAGGAAAATACTTGAACTGCAAATCCTGACTTCTCTGGTTTCTTGAAGCTGTTGGGATGTCTCACATGTGGTGGTGAAAGGAGAGCATGTGAACAGTGCTGAGCAGGCCACTGGTTCTGCTGCTTATCAGTCGTCTGGGCTGGGCTTCTCACTCAGAGTGTGTGAAAAAGCAGTACCTTCATCCACAGCAAAAAAAAGAAAAAGGGTTGCAGTTGCTAAGCGTGAAATTATGTAACAAAGTTAGACTTGTGGTAAAAAAGCTAAATATTTAAGGGTGATAAGATACACAGATAGGACAAAAATTCGTTACATGCTAAAGGAAGCGTTTCCAAAACGACACAAAAATAAATGGTTGCTGTCAGTTCCCTGAGGACAGTCCCCTGGTGCCTGAGCAGCCAGAGTCATAGTGTACAGTTTTGTGGTTTCTCTCCACCCAGTCTAGATGCCTCACTGGGTGCAGAAGCTCCAGCAAACCAAACTGGAACCAGCATCAAGAGCTATGTTGCTGATGGAGCTCTGTTGGCTCAGCAGCAGGGTGGAGATTTTTGTGGTGGCTTTTTGCTTAACCAAGTCAATTGTTTCCTTACGCAGAAGTTGTTAAATAGTGCAAACAAAACACAGAGCCTTGGCAGGAGTGTCATTAAGATTTAGACCTTTGCATCCAAATGCTCTGGGATTTTCCAGATCGCTTGGTTTCAAGTAGGATGCATAAAATATAATCTAAGGGTTTCTCTCTGCTCTAACGATCGGTGTTAGATGCCAGACAGGCTGTGTTGGTGACCCTGTTTGAACTCAGTGTCATTGCTACTCCAACTGCTCCTATTTCCATACAGCTCTGCACGTATCTGCTTGGTGTGGTTCATCATCCCTGCATATGTGGAGAGCTCTAATTGTCCTAAATGCTATCAGAGCACCTGCTGTGCTGCCCCAGGGTGGTGAGGGTGAGTGGCTGCATTGGTGGCGTCTGGACCCTATGCTCAGTGTTCATAAAATGAGGATTTCTGTGAATTAATCCAGTGTGAGTTCTATTGGTGACTGAGTGAGCTGTGGCCCAAGAGGTAGGGAGTAAGATGTCAGCACGGCTGGTGGGAACCATAGCTGTGTTGTGGGGTCTCTGGTGGCATGGAAGGTTTTGCTGCCTGATGTAACACATGCTGCTTGGTGAACATATGGGATGTAGTTTGCCATGAAGGAAGCTGATGACACAAATGGTAGTTTGTGACACCTTTATTCGTGTGGTGCTCCCACGACAGTCTTCTTGGTTTGAGTGGCACAAGTAGAAGAGGAAGCTCAGGCAAAGAAATATCCCAAACAGGAAGCTGCTGGGAAAGGAACAAATGTCAGGGATAGGTAGTTGAAGGCAGATGCTAGGACATCCTCCTAGAAGGAGGAGATGGAGGAACAGATAACCATCTTAGTACACGCATTCCTTTGTTCCATGTCTGGCTAGCCTGGACAGAGAGCCAGCAAAAGGGGCCATGAGGACAGACTGTTCTTGTGGCTGAAAACCTGATCTGAATGCATTGTTTGTTCAGCTTCAGCAGGTACTGAGGGACAGAAGCCAACATGTGTGAGAGGGGAGACAAGAATGAGAACTGCTCCCAGCTCTCTGCTCTCCGTAGACCACTCAGAGCCCTGCTCCAAGATGAGGCTGTGGGGGCATCAGTGGCTCCAGCAGGTTGTGAGGACTGCATGCCCAGGCACTATTTGATGGGGCTGTGGGTGCATCAGTGGTGCCATGGCCTGGAGGCGCTGCCAGTGGCTTCTGGCTGGAAGCAGTGTTGGTACAGCAGGCCATGGGGATGTGACTGTGTTCACAGCCGTTTTGGAAACATTTAATCCAAGTGCATTTACAGCTCTCCTGGATGCATTTAATCACTGCTTATCACTGCCAAGGTTAATCTAAACATCTCCCACTCAGTAAAACAACTGTTGCCTGTCTCATGAGCCCGTTTGCTGGTGGTTTGGGAACAGGGGTGTATTACCATGGGAAGAGCACTTGCTCTTATTCCACCTGTCTTTTGATCCTTTATGTCAAGGTAGAGCTTGCATTGCTTTAGTGAGTCTTCTGTCCTCAATGCCTGATGTTGCTGGTGGGCTCAGGATACATTGGTGTTCAACCCAGATTGGTTGAACTAAGTGGGAAATGCCCCAGGGACCTGAAGCAAGCCCTGGGTGCTGTTGCTGATGGTGACCAACTTAAAAGAAGTGGCAAAGCAGCTCAAGCAATGCTTTTTCACAAATATTTCCAACCCCTCACAGAACATGCCTTGGAATTTTTGATCCAGTTATGTTGTTCTTGCACCTAATAACCCTTGCTGGATCTTACTTTGAATTTTTCCCTCCTTCCAATTCCCAACTTTGAATTTTTTTCTTCTTCTTTTTTTTCTTTTCACTCTTGGCAGAGATCCACAAAGGGTCAGCTTGGTCTGGGCCTTGAAGCTTAGTAATAAGAGCCAGCCTAAGGCTGCGTGACTGGGCTCTCCTGGCGCATCACTCTGTAACTATTTACACAGCATTTAATATGCCTCTGATTTTCTGTCCCACTCAGTCAGCCTTGGAAAAATCTTTCTGCAGTTCTTTTTGTTTGGCCTTGTCTTTACTTTCTTTACGTACCAGCAGCAAATGGTGCCATTGCACTGTGCACTCCTCTAGATCATTTATGACCGTGTTGAGGAGTGCAGTGGCCATTGCAGATCTCTGTGGGGCTCCCCAATGAAAGCTAACTGTTACCTATACCCTCCATTCCCTATCTTTGTAGCCAGTGGTTTACCTGCATAAAGACCTTCCTCCTTATTCTGATGTACCTGCTGGTGGGTTAACTGTGTTGAATGCCAGTAGACTTACAAGCAGCCTGTCAGTTGATCTTCCTTGCACACATGTACAGGCTTCCAATAGCTGTTTCCCCTGTGTTCCTGGGTTCCTCTGGGTCATCTTGTTTCCGCTCCTTAGCATGATTTCTGTAGCTTTACCTGCTGCAGGCATTGAGCTTGCACCAGAACTTTCCTAGATCCTCGTGATTTCAAAACTAGCCTTGTATTCATTGCCAAGAAGGTTGGTTCAAGACCTGCTTTGCAGTTAAACACTGCTGAGTTTCCCCCTAAGGGAGTCCTGCACTTTGGCTTCTGGTCCTGCCCGCCTGCCATGACCCATGTACGATGCTTTGCCATGGATAGCATTACACAACTCCATGCCCACAGCCCCTCAGCCAAAAGGTGCAAGCTTGGGCAGAGGGCAAGGGGGAACTGGAGCCAGCCTTTCCTCCACCCTCACCCTAGAAGGGGTCCCTGCCAGTGCAGTGAGGAGACAAGAGCATTGCTTCTTGTGTGAAGTTGTGTTGGCCCAGTGTCACCCTTTCAGCTCCTACGGATGGAGATCCCTGCCTCTGGGACCTGTCCCAACTGAGTGTGAGAGCCTCTCAGTCTTGGGATTGTCATGCTGCCAGGTCTCCCTTTGGATGATAGAAGGCAGAGCACACCAATTTTGCTATCAGCCAGCACCCAATTTGGGTGCTCAAAAGCATTTGTCAGTCTGGCATCACCGTCGTGCCTGCAGACACAGTGCAGGACATTGTGTAAGCAGAGGTATGTATCTCTGCTTCACTCAGAGCTCTGCACAAGCAGATTACTGTAAGTGGAGCTTCCAGACTATGTTGAATCATGTTCTGCCATCAGAAATTCATGTTATAGACAATCTACAAAGCAGTTCTATTGTGTACTGGTATCTGCACGTGTGTAAGAACAGTCACGTGTAAACAAGGCAGTGGGATACAGGCACAGGCATGTTGTGAAGTACAAGCCAGGTCTTGGCAACCACTTCAAGTTATACAACAAACAATTTGATATCTCAACTGCATGGAAACATCAGTAAGTGAGCTTGGGCTGTGGGGTGAGCATGCTGAATAATTGAGACAGTGATGATTTTGAGAGAGTTAAATTACGAGCTTTGTAGCGATCTCTGCTCACAAGTGCACGGCTGGTGCCAGTGTGGGGTGAAGGTGATCACTGCAGTGAGGAAGGATTTTGGAGCATGGCAGGCTCTGCACAGACGGGTGGGAAGGCAAAGAGATATGGAGGGTTCTCGAGGCCCCTGGCAGAACAGGTGGGACACGGTAGGGGTATAGGGTGTTGGGCAGTGCGTCCAAGATGCTCAGTGGGCATCTGCAGATCACAGAATTTCCCCCAGCTCTGTATCCTTTCTTAAAATGACTGCTATCAGCAAGCAGCTATATCCTGGAGGAGGTAACTATGCTTCCAGGTGTCCTCTGACATTATCCTTCCATAGGACAGCCAGCTTACCACTCTCTGCTAAGTCTTGGTTAAACATCCCCCTTCCTTCATTTTGCAGCATCACTTTGGAAGCAGGTTCGACAGGCTTGGCTGCTACTCCACTGAGGATCATATGGGCAGCAGCAGGGGAGAAACTACCAAGCTTGGATCTGCTTCCAGGATTTTCTGAGAATGTAGTTTCTGCTGGGTTGGTAGCACAGGATGCAGGAGGTATCCTGCAGTACATCCTCCCCATGTCCCTAAAGTGAGAGCAAGTACTATAAAAGAGGTATGAATGAGCTGGCATGCCAGGTGCAAGGTGTGGCTCCAGTGCAGTGCATGTGGGATGGAAGCTGCATTGCATGAGTTATGTGCCAGGATGGCAGGCCTAGCACACAGGGTTGGTTTTAGCACCTGCTCCAAAGGCTGTTGGGTTGCCAAAACATGAGTCCTTTAACTTGGACTCCACTCTCTACATCAGAGTTCATGGTGGGTCTGCTGCAGAAGATGCCAGGGTGTAACATGGAGGACGCATGCAGATGGAACTATTAAGAAGTAGTGGGCGGTTTCAGCAGGTGGTCAGATGTGGCAGCAAGGCAAGCTTACCAGACAGAATTTCCCTGGAATTACAGGCCATGCTTCTGGCCATTCCTGAAGTCTGTGGCTCTAGAAAGCCCACAGTCATCTCAGCTCTTGGAACCCTGCATCCTGCAGGCACCTCCAGTGCTGCACATGTCCTGGGGTGTGGGGACCCCAAGGAGTGAGGCCATCCTGCAAATCAAGCTGCTCCAGTTTGGAAAGCCATTTCAGAGTGTGGAAACTAAGGCTGGTTCTAGCTTGTGGTGTTTGGAACATGCACTTGCTTTTTGCAAAAAACAGCCTAGTATCTCAAATCTACCAGGACTTTGATGTTGTCATTGTTAAAAAGCTATTAATCTATTAAAATAAGTATATGGAAAACAAACCAGTCAAAAAAAAAAAAAAAAAAGAAAAAGAAAAAGAAACAAAGCCCCAAGAAAAATTAGGAATAAAAAGAGAAAAGTGTGATGTTTCACAAGCAACAGCAACTGTGTTACCATGATGCAGCTCATCAGGGCCAGTGCTGTCTAGGGAAGGAGGCCTTTTTGCCTTGCAGTTGGTCTGCAGCAGATTTGGACCAGCCATCAAGGAAAATAAGGAGCCTGGGGATGTGCCATGCCTCCCACCCTTGCCCCTGCACCATTTGCCCAATATGAGCCTTCACAGGGGCTCCAATGGTGACTTTCCCCAGCACAGGGCTGGAGCTGACAAAGCCCCTTCCTTGTCCCTTGGGCTCTGGAGGATGCAAAGGGGATGTCCTTGTGTATTTTCCTGGCTGTCCTGGGGGATACAGACAGCCTTGTGGAGAATAGCTGCCCCAGGGGCCAGCATCTCCCCTGCCTTTTCCAGCTGAGTGGCAGGAGCACTCTGCTAAGTGCTGTGATTTTCATTGTTGTCAGTGGTACCAGTCAAGGTAATTAATTCTCAGCATCATTCCCCTGCTTCTGCCCCATAGTGGTTTATCCAGCGTCCTGACTGGACACAACTGCTTTGGCCCTTGACACAGCAGTGAAATTGAGGAAGACAATTTTGTTCTTGCTAGCTTCACTGCTGATCCTTGAGGGGTGGGGGAAGAGAGTATTAGCTAGTGTTAAATTCCTGGAGCTGAAAATAAAATAGGGTAAGGCAACACAGACAGGCGTTCCAGAAAGAGAAGGCTTCACCAGCCAAAAGCTGCTCGCCCACGGGTGCTGCCACTCCCAAGCAGGGCAGAGGCGGAGGACTGTGAGGGTGGAAGTGTAAAAATAGATTGTTTCCAACATGGGCTTTCATACCAGTCCCCCTCACCCTCTCTGTGCATGGATCCTTGTCCTCCAGGAACAGAGAGGAAAGAAGCCACCTGTGAGTGGAGCAGTCACTCACTGCTGCATCTGGAGCCTGTGCTGGGCATTGAAGGGAGCATGATGGAACACAGTACTATGGGTGCCACCTCCCAGGTGCCTCAGAGAAATGGGTGAGAAAGCATATTGAGTTCTTAGCATGAGGTCTGAGTTACACTGAGGTGGTTGATGCAGCAGCACTGACCATTTTTGACTGATTGATTTCTACATGAGGCTCCTGGGATGTTGGGCAAACCTCCCTGCCAGATAGGGCCAGCTTCCTACAGGGGAAGACAAATGGGAGATACCAGAGCCTCATCCCACTGGAGGCTCTTCCCACCAGCATGTGTGTGGGTCAAAGCCTTAGAAAGGCACATGGTTTTCTTTAAATATCCCCTTTAAATACCTTTAAATGCCCCTTCCTTTTGGATCCTTATTAACTTTACTGAACACTTTTTTTTTTTCTGGTGGCCACTAAGCTGAGTGTCACCTGCAGGTGTGTGGGCAGCTGTAGGAGGATGGACATCAGCATTCTTCTTCAGAAACTTATGTCACAAGGCTTGGATAAGTGTAATTTGTACTGGATTAAAAACTGGCTGGCTGAGCCCAAAGAGTAGTGGTGAATGGAGTCAAATCTGAGTGGCACCATGTTACTAATTGTGTCCCCCAAGGTTCAGTTTCTCTTTAATATCTTTATTAATGGTCTGGATGAGGGGATTGAGTGCATCCTTAATGGCTGTGTCGATCTGCTAGAGCGTAGGGAAGCTTTGCAATGGGACCCAGACAGGTTAGACTGATGGACAAGGCTAATTGTATGAAGTTAAATTAGGCTAAGTGCCAGGTGCTGTACCTGGGTCACAACAACCCCATGGTAAGCTACAGACTTGGGGATGTGTGGTTGCAAAGCTGTGACTTGGAGAGGGACCTGGAGGTACTGGTTGATAGTTGACTGAACATGAGTCACCAGTGTTCCCAGGTGGCCAAGAAAGCCACCCTCACTACAGGAAGGATCCTGTCCAGAGAAGGGCAATGAGGCTCGTGAAGGGTCTGGAGCACATGACCTACAAGGAGCATCTGAGAGAGCTGGGGTTGTTCAGTCTGGAAAGAAGAGTCTGAGGGGAGATCTTATCACTCTCTACAACTACCTGAAGAGAGGTTTGAGTGAGGAGGTGGCCAGCCTCTTCTTGATGGCAAATGATGGGGCCAGAGGGGATGAATACAAGCTGGGCCAGAGGAGGTTAAGGCTGGATGTTAAGAAATATTTCTTCACTGAAAGAATTATCAAACACTGGAATAGTCTGCCCCGGGGTAGTGGTGGAATTGCCATTCCTGGTGCTTAGGGACATGGTTTAGTGTTGGACTGGATGATCTTTGAGGTCTCTTCCAATCAGATATATTCTGTGATTCCGTCTTCCAGATGGGACCCTGCAGACAAGGTCCCACCTCCATGCACCTGGTTTCAGTGTTGGCTGTTGCAGTTCTGGATGTTCCTCTCCTCCATGCAAAGGTTGGTGGTTCTGCTTTGTGTCTTGGTGTTGATGGCAGCCAGAGTTTTTGAGCTCTATCCATGGTCAAATTTTGTGTTGGTTGAGGACTCTGCTTCATTGGGAGGGCAGGCTGGGGAAAATTCTTCAGCTTTTCTTAGTACTTCTGGTACTTTCTGCATCCTCTCTCTGCTTTAACCCAATGCAGACAGTCCTGGGGCTGGTGTAACCCCACATGGCTCATTGCTCCCCTGGAGGAAGCCTCTTCTGAGGACATTTCCAGCATATATTCTGCATTTCATTGACTTTACTCTTATCACCAGAAATACCTAAGTGCAGAATAGCTTTGCTGCCTGGACATCCTGTAAGTGACCCGGGACATGAAAGCATGAGTTTGTGCTGGTGCAGCTGAATCTTCCCAGCTTGTCCTTTTGAGCATGGAGCTGATGATTTGCATATGGGTCCACCACTGCCCTGAGATGGGACTGAAGGTGTTTGCTGTTCCCCCTCTATGTGTGCTGAATGATGGCTTCTTTAGTAACTTGTTGTGTTCGTTCTGTAACCGTAAAAGGTCAGAAAGCTAACAAAGTAAGGAAGATTTCTGTATGGCCAGTTTATGTCTCTGACCAGCTGTGGGCAGGAATGAGGTTTTGGGACATGATGGTGTACTCTGAAGTACAGAGAAGAGAAGTGATATTAGGTTGCAGGCCTGAAAAATCACGCAAGCTGGGAAGAGCGAGGCCAGTGCTGTATCAGGCTGTGCCCTGCTGCATCCCATGGTCTGAGCTTGGTTAGAGACCTGCAGATGTGAAAACCAAACCCAAGTCATTACTCAGAAACCAGCTGCCCAAGCAGCTGCAAGCTTTCACTCTCAGCCTGCTGTCACAGGCAGATCATGTGATAGCCAGGTTTTAAAGCTTTTTGGATCTCCTGTTCTGCAAGAGGTTGAAGCCGTAATTTATACAACAAGCTCTGAGATACACATTCCAGAAGGACTGATGAATTTTTTCTGATGTTTGAGTGGAGATCACTCACTGCTTACTGGAAAACACTGTTTGGCCTTTTCATCATGATGCATGGGAGGCACTTAACATAGACTCGCATCTGAGATGATTTTAGAAACACACAGGCTCAGTCCTTGGGCCCTGATGGCTCCAAGGCCAGTCTCAAGTCCCTGAAGTATGAAGGACATGGGGACTTCTTTGTTTTAGTTTTCCTTCTTTTGAACCAGTGCTGGTATTTTTGCACCTCTGGACAAAAAAGTGACCCTGTTGAAAAAATAATATAAAGACGTTTGGCTCTAAAAGGTAAATGAAGTCAAAGGGAGAGAAGCTCCTCAGCAGCTTGAATGCTGCTGGCAATGATGAATGTCTTGGTGGGTCTCCAAGATGCCTCTGGGTGTCCTCAGGTACTGCTGCAAGCTAGGTATCACATGCATGTTACACAGGGGCCCTGTTAGACTGTTTAAAAAGTCCTTTTCCACATTCTAAAAGCACTTTAGTGACTTAAAACTCTCTTTTGTCTTCTGCTTTCCTTAAGGTATTTGTTGTAGACATCTCACTGTTATGAGGTAATTAATTAATGCAAGATGATATTTTACCAAAATTAATATTGTTTTTTAATGATATTCAGAACTCTTGCCACCCCTGACCACTAATTTTAATAATAATGGGTTCTTTGCACAGTCTTGGAAACTTTATACAGATAATAACTAGATCTGGAAATAACCAGCAAAGATACATATAAGCATTGATTGAACTGGAAGATTCTTGTGGGCAAATGCTGCTTGCCTGCATAGATGGACTCAAGGAGCAACTTTCTACTTATGGCAGAAGGCTATGGTGAATTACAAGAGGCTATAAATATTTATTCACAACATTATTATCTCCCAACACACAGGGCTAGCTACAACTTCAGACAGTACCCAAATGCTTTCAGGGAATTCTGTTACTGTCCTATTGGCCACTGAGGCTTTTGATTCTTCCCAGGCTTCACAGGCTGGGGAAGGAGGCAGACAATCTGTGACCTTATCTCTTGGCTCGTCTGGACAATCTGTGCATCTCCAGGGCTTCCCATCTTGGCAGGAGACTTTCAGGTGTAGGCAGGATGTCTTGCAAAGTGCAGTCTTAGCATGATGTCATGCTGGCTATGCAGGCCAATCATGTGGAGGCATTTAGAGCCTGTTCCTGGTAAACTTGAGGCAGGCAGTTTCCAGACAATTCAGCATGCACAGAGGCAGTAAGCCACAGCAGCAGACAACAGCAGGCACAAATACAACAGCAGAACATGTTGTTTACCTGTGTATCTCCTTTTATCAATGTAGCCGAGACTAATGGGCCTTTGGACACAGAATAGCCAATCAGAGGGGCAGTTAGCCAAGCTTGACCATATTAGGTGAAGCCAAAGGCTTGCTTTACCCAAATTTGGGAAAAGCATCGGCCTTGCACAAGGCAGGCACAAGCTAAGCATGTGTAGCTTGCTTACCACGGGATGTAAACAAGTCTGGGCAGGCCAGAGTCCTTAGACTCAGTGGCTCCAGGTTCTTTGTCCTCTTTCTCGTGGTTGCTTCTCCCCAAAACAGAAGGAGGTAGAGCAGAAAAACATGCCTTGGCATGCTAGGACATGGATAATCCCATTTTTGGCATATCAGGCCCACCATGGCACTCACTCACAGCTGTCCCCATGTGCTTGGTGAAATTTCTATTTGATCCCTGCAGGCTCCCCCAGGAGTCATCATCCCCATCATGCAGCATGGGATGATGCCGGTGCCCAGCCCAACACATACTGTGTGTGGCCATGTGAGCTGATTTTCTAGCTCAGACATAGGGGCGAGGTGTACGTTCCAGGGATAGGCCAATGACAACAATGGGTAAGTGAATATAATTTCATTGGAGCATCAAGAGCTTTATGTCTAGAAATACAGCTTGTTCTTGCCCCTTGCTGGCTTCTGCTGCTTGAGCTGCACCTGCTGCTATCCTCCCCTGCTGCTCTTTTGGCTGCTGCTGCTTTTGCTGCTTTGCTGCCACTTGACCCCTTCCCCATCTTCCTTAAGGTTATTATATTTTTTCTCTAGTAGTTCATTTCTCTTTGTACTGTTATACTTAAACTGTAAGAAATACAATTTCATCCTTCCCTGACGTTCCAACAAATCCGTGTTGTGGTGAGTTTACTCTACCGGGGGAGGGATCCACCCTAACCCGGGACACTGGAAACAGCTGGGCCACCCCACTGCCACCTGCCTGATGAGATCTGGTTCAGAGCTTGGCCAGAGAGCGGCAAGTCTGGCTTTGCCATACTGGCCTGGCACATGGCTGCCTGCCGTCTGGGGACTGGTGGTGCAGAGGTAGTGTCAGTGAAAGCAGCGGCGTGCTAGGGAGCAGGACACGGCACACGGTGCGAACGTGAGCTGGACCCTGCCCCAAGCCAAGACTCTGTCCCGCCTCTGCCTCCCTGCCTCTCTACACCCGCCCCTGCTCAGGATCCTGCCCTCCGGCCGACGCCGGTCCCGCCTCTGGCCATTCCGCCCCGCGGTGCCGCCCGCCCCGCCGCACTCGCCCAATCAGCGCCGGCTCACCGAGCAGCCGTCCCCGCCTCGCTGTCGCTGTCGCTCGCGGTGCGGGAGCGCGGGCCGGGCTCGGTGCCGCCGCCCCCGCCCCTCCCTCCCCGGAGCCGCCAATGGGGAGGGCTCTGTTGCCCCGGCCCCGCCCCGCGCGCGGGGCTCGCGCCGCTGGCGGGCTGGACGCGGCCTGCACGTCGGCGGGGGCGCGCGCGGCCGGTCGTTCCGGTCGCGCGCAGGCGCGCACGGCAGCCGGTATCGGCGGCGGCGGCGCAGCGGGGGCCGCCGCTCGGCTCGGCCGGGGGTCTGCGGATGGCGGAGTGGCGACGGCGGCCGGCGGCGGAGCCCCAGGCAGCGGCGAGGCGCGGTGCCGGGGGAGGTGAGGCTCGGGTGCGGCGGCGCGAGCGCCCCGCGGGACCTGTCCAGGTCCTGACGCGGCGGCAGGTGCCGGTGCTGGCGGGCCCGGGGACTCTGCACCTGTTGAGCTCCGCGGGGCGAATCGGGGTGAAGGTGCCGGCGGGTGGCGTGGCGGGGCGCAGTGCGGCGCGGGGCCCGGCCGTGCCTGGCAGCGGGGCGGGGGCGGGCTCCCCGGCGGCCTTACCCGGTCAGGGGCCGCGGCGGCGAAGCCATTTTGAGGGGGTGGCGGCGCGGCGGGAAGTTTGGCCCCGGTCACCCACCCCGGGAGAACCACTCGCCCCTCGGGTCCGGCCGCCGAGCTCGACACCTTCTCCTTGTTTCCTGGGGACGCGGCAGCTCTGGGAATCGAAGTACCTGCTCAGGCCGATGCACTGCCGCCTGGGAGCCCGCTGCTGGCAAGGAAGGTGAGCGCGGCGGTCGCGGTGGCCTGCCCGCCCTCCCCTTTCCCCGACTGCCACCCGGCCGCTCGGGGGCGCCGTGCCCCTTCCGAGGAAGCTGCGGCTGCCGGACCCCTGGCACCCGCTGCTTGCCCTCTGCAACAGCGAAGGCAGACGCGTCCTTGCGGTGTGAGCTCGGGCGTGAAATGCGCCTTCGCCTCGCAGCGTCTCTCTTCTGGCTGGCTAAAATACCTTGTAAGCCTGTTTTTTTTTAACTTATTGGCTGTTGCTTTGGCTTCTGGTGGGTTTGGGTTTCGCGGTTCCGCCTGGATTTGGTTGGATGCAGGCAGAGCTGGAACAAAACTGTTACTGTGCAGAAAGTCTGGTTTGCTTAAGAAGCGTTTTCAGAAATTGAGGCATGCTTAGTTCCCCCATAGGGTGCTTGGCTGGCTGATGGCCTGGCCCAGCCCTGCTTTTGCCTATATTTCACTGTCTCTATTTTCATCTTGTATCTGCTAAAACTCAGGGTGACAGAGTGCTGGCTAGAGAGGGAGGCTGCAAAGTGGTTGGAAGTCCAAATTCAGACTGCTGAAACCACAAAATATAGCAACGAATGGCATAGCCACCAGCAGCCAGACTGGTCCTTGGTAACACTCTTGGCTTGGAGTTTTGTTTAGTTCTTCAGAAAAATACGTCTGTGTGCAGGAACATCTTTATTTTCTCTCGAATAGGTCCTTCCAAGCAGCAGCAAACCACAGCTGGTATTTTTGTGTTGCACCATATTGGAGTCTTGAGGCTCTGAATGTGGTGTTGCTACTCATGGCAAAAACCCTTATTCGTTGCACATTAATTCTTCAGGTAATCTCTTTCAGTGATATATTAAAACTTCCTGTATTTTTGTAGCATAAACAAAAGATTGTGGTCTCTTGGGGTTTTTTGTTTGTTTTTTTGGTATGCAGAAGTGGTGACGAGCTCACCCTGGCTGTTAAACTCTTACAGACATGCCACCTGCTCTGTGAGTTATCTGTCACCACTGTTGGAGCATCACACCAGTGGAGCTGTAGCATCATTCTGTGAGCTGTTACACTGTAGAGTGGCAGGAAGCCAACTTAGAGAGTGCAGAAGATGTTTAGAATAATTAGTGATGGAATACCCTTTTAAAATAATTGTTTGGTTTCATCTAGCACTCCATCGTAGTGGTATCTACCTCTAAAAATAGTCAGGTCTCCTGTGTAATGAGTCTTGTAGTATAAACAGTCGTGTCTTGAATGACTGTTGTTACTTTTAGGATGTCCAAGATAGATGCTTTTGGGGGGTTTGCCAAATCCGCTGTTTAACTTCTTTTTTTGTCTGCAGTGAATAATGTGATTCTTGGCCCTCATGGCACGCAGTCGTGTGATGACCAGAGGAAAAGCTTAGTAGCTCTCACCGTTCAGGACTGGCATAGCAGGACAAAAAACTTCCCACCACTGCTCTGGCAGCCCATGCTTGAGCAGCCCTGTCTTTTGCACATAATCCAGGCACAGTACACGTCTATATTTGCAGAATTGTGGCCAGCAGTGGGCTTTGACAGGTGACTGTGCATCACCTTTGCTTTGAGGCACTGTCCTCAGTCGCTTCAGTGCAGAGCTCTGTCGGCTGACTGTGCTGGTAAGCTCGTGGTCATGCGATGAAGAGCGGGCAGCTCAGGCGTGATCGTGATCAGTGCTGCTTCTGCTGGTGTGTTTCATAAGGCTGACCTCCTGGGATGCTTTCCCCAAGTTGGCTGAGGCACAGTTGCATGAACACCCAATTCTTGCTTTCAGTGATTAAGAAAAAGGATTGTGTGTGGAATTTTATCAAGGTTTTCCCAGCAGGTTATCAGAGCGTAACAGATGAGCTGTGGCCCTAACGCCTCTTGCACATGTGCTTTTTAAAGGGTTTTTTTCAGCAGCCAGTGTGCTGGCCAAGGCTTGCCTGACATGGCTTGTGGACAATAGCATCTACTCCTCAGCCCATCTTTTTCAGCTGGTGGAGAGTTGGCTTTATGAAGACTTGTCTTAGGAGTAGGTGCCGTAAAGGATATTGTGCTTAGTGTTTAAAGTGAGAAGTGTCTCGTAGCTCTGTTCACACTGCGCTCAGACCTCAGGCTATTTTACTATTTGACCATAGTTTATTCAGATTTATCTGCTCTGATGAAAATTTGGTGCCCGTTTGTGGGATGTATGTGGTTTGCGAGTGATAATGTGGTGCCGCAAGCTTTCAATGGCAGGCCTCTTGCCTTCTATAAGCACATGAGTCTTCTGGAGTATTTTTCATTTTTATTATAAGCAGATGAGACTTTTTTATCTTCTAAATGATTACTGTGTTTTTGCTTAAGTGAGTAAAACCTTCTAAATATCTGGGCTTATTAGCTCAGACAGGTCATCATTGCAGTTTGGGACTGCAGTCAGGTCAGACTCTGCTGTCTCCAGCAAACTCACTCTGTGCTTGGTACACACTGCTCCAGTGCCTTTTGTTGTTTGCAGTCACCTCGTCAGAGATTGTGCATGGGAGCATGAGCTTTCCATTACACAGGGTGATGGTAAACACTTGTCTGGGAGAGCTGTGAGACAGACCACATATCCTCTGAGCAACATCAGTGACTGTGGGATGGCATCTGTAGCATGAGGAAGTTTTGGGGTGGCAAGGGTGGGCGTACCCCCAGCGAAGGGTGCTTCTATGGCTGTAGGGGCTGAATGAGTGTGTCAGCGCTTCTATGCACCAGGATGATTTTAAGCAAGGCTGAAATAGGGCTGTCTTCAGCTGCTGGTAGTGAGTGTGGCTTTTCAGGTTGATGACTTTTGCATTTGCAGTTGGTTCAGTGGGTATAGGACCCTGATGCATTAGTTGAGGATCTTTACTTGAAACTCTAAGAATGTGGTCTGATAAAGAGAGACACTCAGCACTTGCTGTTTCTGCAGCTTCTGAAATCGGTAGTTGCTTGGCACATTCAAAACACAGGCCATCCAACTGCCATAGTACAGATTTCAGATTAAGTACCAGAGATTAAATCTGTGGTTTTGAACTGTATTGATCAGTAGAAGCTGTTATTTATGCACCTTGGTTGTACAGTTTTAAAAGAAGTATCTTTATTGGATAAATTTTGGTTGACTGAAAAGAAAAAGGTTAGTGAATTGATTATGTAAGCAAATGAAATGACATTTTAAAGCAAATTTCTTTCCTGTTTGCATGCAATTTCCTACCATTTAACAAGAGAGTGCACCTTTTCAATCCTTTTAGTGAATGCTTTTTGTATGATAGGTACGAAAAATACTTGGTTTTGCAATTTAAATCCTTGAAAAGGCTGTTAGCAGGCTCAGGGAGCTGGCAGGAGCCAGCTGTGAGTATGGGGGTCTGCATCTGACAAAAGCATTGGAACATCTGTGTATTTAAAAATACTAATAAAAAGAAGAAACCTATGTAATGGATATTACTCAAGGAGCCAAGCTTGTTTCAGAGTGATGCTCCAGACAGCTGTCCTCTCAAGGATATCTGGTTGCAAAGGGAATTGGAATCTTTTTATGTTCTCTGCCTCCAAGTCAGCCACCACATTTGTCCGTCCCTGTGCGCAGGGAATTTGTTGCCTCCACAGAAGCCGTGAGGGTTACCTTGAGCTTCCTATGCCGGCAGGGAGCAGGAGACTGAGTCAGTGTTGGCAACTGAGGGCCATGACTCAGTGCTGTCCCCTCAAATGCACACCTAGGTTGCTGCCAGCCGATCTAGGAAATAACCTGATGACAGTAGTGTCCTCCCAGAGAGGTCTGGGAATGTCGAACTGCTTTCAGTAATTATGTGTGTGTTGGTGGAAGTTGGGCATTACTGATCTTTTAGGTGTGACACTGAGCAGCCGTGGAAGTGTCAGGGAGCTCAGAGGCCAGAAGCTTCTTTCCTTTGTACCTTACAGCAGTGTTATGGATTTATATCTTTGTAGGATATGTTGATTTTAATTTTCTTAATACTTTATTTCTTTTTTCATGTTTGGGTTTATGGGGGTTTGGGGATTTTTTTTTTAAACTTATGTGCTTGAAGAGGAATGATGCTTTGTTTTCCTTGGGGAGAAATTTCTTTTCTGATGCTGTAGGGATTTATTTCTGTGATCTGTCTGAAAGTAAGGATGCTGTCCACGCTCTTTATTCAGGATTGCTTCGTGAACAAATAAACTCCTAACTATGTTAGGACTCTGAACTCAGTTTTCTACCGAGTGAGTGTCACAGTGTCAGTGAATGAAACTGACCAACCACACTGAAAGAGCCCATGAAATTTAAGAAAAAAGAGTGGAGATGTCACAGGTAAGTGCTGAGATGTGTGACCACAAGAATCTGCATGGAGGAAATTCTCATGTTAGTGCTCTGCAAAAAAGCTGTTGACTGAGTGCAGCTATAGACATCAGAGGATCTTTGTGGTAGGGAGACAGTCAGGAAATCGAGTTTCACAAGTAATTCCAGTAGACGCTGTTAACCTTAAAATCCTTATTTTCCTTTGTGAAAGTGGTGAGGCAATCTTGCATTGTCATAGATAACAGAAGAAAACAAAAGGCTTTGAATACTGTTTTTCACCCTGCCCCTTGTTGAAGTGGGAGTGAAGATTTTCAATTTCACTGTAGAGGCTTTTGCAATTGCCCAGGAAAATGTTCTTTTATATAGGTCCCATGTAACCACTCTAACCAGGATTTTTCTGGGCATAGTGCTTTTGGCAGAGATGCAAAAGGAGGGTCTGCTTGGGAGATTGAAGAGTATCACCTCTTTCCTGTTTGCAGGACTTTTCCTCTGTGAGGCATGCTGAAATGGAAATTTTATTTTAATTTTTGTTTGAAAGAGATTCTAACAGAACAGAGCTCTTGGACCTGTATGTTGTGTCATGCAGGTAAGATACCTGAATATCCTGAATACTCTCATTCAGGGCACATTTGGGAGGAATATATTTTGTTTTAAATTTAAAAGAAACTAGAAATCATCTTCATTTGGTGATGAGTTTGGCGCTGCCTGTCAAAATGTACTCTGGTTACTTTGCTGTCTGTTGCTTTTGCTATTATGATACCTGAACTCTGATGTATATTTTTTTGTGATAGGCCTTTGGTAGTAATAGGCTGATGGACTATACTGATGCCAGTTGATCATTGTTCCAAACTCTATGTGTTCTTGCATTCTTAACTTCCCAGTGTCTCTCCTCCTCCTTTCTGTTATTAATTTTGTCATATCAGCTCTAGGGAGAGATGAACCCTTTAAAATTTGATCAAAAAGAAAGCAAGCAAGTATGGAAAACATTAGTTTCTTTCATTTGTCAGATGTAGCATGGGCAAATGAAGTTTTTACAAAGGGATTGTGAGGCAGCCGCAACTAGAAGTGTTTTTTTTTCCTGTTTAATCTGTTTAAGTTTTGAGAGTTGCAGAGATAATTAGCACCTACATCTTCCATTCTGAAATGCTTCTGCTGAAAGTGTTCAGTGTGTCTAAAATGAGATTGAATTTTATTTAGGTTTATTTATTCAGCTCCTCATCTTTATTAGCAAACAAATCTTTTAAACTTTCACAGCTTTTTTCCTTGCTTACTTGTACTCTAATGTTTGGACACAATATGCTGGGAAACCATTGTGGGGGAAAAGATTTTTGACTTCTTTATTCATGTGCAGATTTTACAAAGCCCATTCTGAATCAAAATTACTTTTTTTTTTAATTTCAAATATTGAGCACAGGTACTGAGTAGTTAATAAGAAAAAAAAGTATATGACTCTCAGTAAGAACATAACTTAAGAGCATCATCAGCCCTCTGTTTTTGTTAATAAAGTTTACATGTGCATGCAGATTAGCTGGAAAATAAATGTGGACAGCCCTAGCAGAGGGCTTCAGCTAGGAATAATAAAAACACCAAGGTAGAGACTGTAAATTGGGAAGTGTTTACAGCAGGAATTTCCAGGGACTTGGGAGAACATTGAAAGAAAATCTGTCTGCAGGCTTGCAGCAGCTGCCGAGGGAAGAGTATAGCCCTCAATATGGTGGAGCCTTACTGTGGTCCACCCTGGATGCTATTAAGAGGGTAGGAAGGAAAAAATGTGTACTGATCAAAACCAGACTAAGGTAACACATTTCCACACTACTTTTGTGTTTAGAATTGCCATGTTTTTCACAGTTAAAGATAGAAGATCAGTAGTGATATATTTAAGACTCTAAAAAAATGAGAAGAATGAACCTAAGCTGGTGGCTAAACTGTGCTTTGTTTGTGGGAAACTTGTAATAAAGCTAGCTCCATGGGGAATTTGGTTTATGTCCCTCCTTTGCTGCCCACATTTTAAAGCTCACACAAGGAAACCAAAGGAGAAAGAGATAACTTCTGTTTTGTCAGGTGCTTGCTCACTTTTTTATTCCGTATAGCCTTTGGTCAAGCTCATATATTGGAAAGATCTTTGTAGCATGCATGTTTTATGTTTTCCATGCTTAAGAAATGAGCAAGAGGTTTTATGTAGGGAGAACTCCCCTTTGTCATAGCTGCTAATCTGTATGAGAAATGCCACCATTTTCTCACTTAAATTTTAGTAGTTTTGGTAGCTGGAACTTGTAAACTGGTTGAACTTCCCTGTTTGGACACTGACTCCTTGCAGCTTTACAGGCCTTTGAACTTGTTGCCTGTGGAGTCTGCCCATCGTCTGGGTGTTGTTTTGAAGGTGTGTTCACAGGCAGCTGTGAACTGTTGTCATATTCCACATTAAACCAGACTCATCTTTTCCAGCTAGGCTAAAACACGTTTTCATTTTTTTCTCCTTAAGCTTCTCAGAGCAGCCATGTGGCATGACACTTCCATTTTCTCAGCAACATTGGCTTTGATGTCTTCTCTGGAGCTGCAGCCCCTCTCACAGCCCCTCTCTTGGTTAGAAGCACTCTTACAGGCAGTGAAGTCATCATTCAAGTGTTGAGAGCAGATGTGCTTTCCTGAGAGTCAGTGTATATTATGCAGACATTCTTGTTGTCATATTTTCACAGACGCTTTTTATCTCCTGCTGCTTATCAAGCAGTGTTCCGTAGTTTGATGTGTGATGCTGTGTTTTGATAATGAAGTGGAGCTTGATATTAATGCTTAACTTGAACCTGTGATCGTGGCAGTTGTGTGTTAAGTGTGTATACTAGCATTTTAATTTGCATCAGGAACGTGCTTTTGAAAGTCTTGCTTGTCTCCACCTCTGTGATTTAGCTCATGTGGAGGAGTGAGTTGGGAGTATGGGGCCAGGTAGCCTTTGGAGTACATACAGTGAGTACAGAGATGAGCTCTAGGAGTGCATATGCTGCCTACAAGTTTGTGATTGGATTGTGTCTCAATCGCTAATGAATGTCCAGCTTTTGATTAATCAGAAGCTAAACTGGGACCCTTGGCTGAGTTAGCAGCTCTTAAAAACATGAAACAGAAATATAGCTGATTCAGTGAAAAGAATCGAGCTGTGGTGCTTCTGACAAAGTACAGAGAAAGCAGCAATGCCTCTCAGACTGAAAAGCTTTCAAGAAAGTGCAGAACATCCTCTCTTAACTCTGTCACGTACGCTACATGCTCAGACCGATGGAGGCTTGAGCCTGGTAGCCTCTTCTCTGTCATGCCCGTCCATCATAGTAAAGTCTCATTTTTTCTTTTTTTTCACCCATATGTCTTTGAACATCTTTGCAAACCTCTGGGAATTTACATTAAACCCAGCTCTGTTGTTTTCCATGATAATGATAATGAGTTGACGGTGCTTCCCATCTGCACAAAGGGCGCACAAGTCTGAAAGCCTTTGGGTAGTTTATCCCTGTTGATGCCTTTCTATCGAAGTTGATTTCCGTAGACCTCAGCGCTGATGAATGCGGATAATGAGGGATAGTGAGTGGAGCTGGGTCTGTTTTTTTTTTAACAGTGTAGCCTAGTTTCTCTTCTCTTATCCCCTGAAAGCTATTCTTAGTAAGTGGTTGTTGTTTTTTTTTTAATTAAATGAGTGAATAATCGGTATTTCATTCACTGTCCTTACATATGCTTAAATATAGTATTAGCATAATCTTCTTATATGCTTTTCCTTCTGCTGCTCCTGAGTTCATAAAGGAACCAGGTTCACGGTTAATAACATCTATGAATGAACTTCTCTGGAAGTAAAAGTATTCTTTGGGACATTAGCTCATATTTATGGGATTTATGGGCAAGGTGGTGATTTATTTCTATTTTTGGGAGATAGCATCATTCCACATGCGAATAACTTCTTGTACTGTGCCATTCCCTTTTTTCTTTGGTGCTGTCAAGAGTAATTTTTCTGGGTACAAATTCCTTAGATGCCATCTGTGATTTTTTCTTTGTTGGTGGTTGTTGTTGTTCTTTGAAAGTAAAATTACTTGTCTGGTGGCAAACTTTCTATTCTCTCTTTCAGGAGGGATGATGATCAGCTAGAGAAGACCAAAGTGGTGGTTGATATGTGTCAGTGAAGGAGCTTCGCGCACCTCTCTTCAGGGAGTGCAGGGAGGGTTACGGAGCACAATGGAGTTGGGGAGCTCAGGGAGGAGGTTAGAGAGCTCGCTGGGGGTGTCAGGGAGCTCAGAGCCGGGCTCAGGGAGCGCAGTGCCGGGTTCTCCCCACAGCTCCGCCGGCGCTGCTGCGGCGGGGGCGCGCACGGGCGGCTGCGTGTGCCGCCGCCCGCCGGGAGCTGGGAGCTCTCCGTGGTGCCGAGCGGGACCGGGGGCCGCCGCGTCCCTGCGGTGGTGCTGCGGCCGAGGCCGGTGAGGAGGGAACCGTGTCGGCTGGCCGTAAGCCTCAGTCTGCCCTTCTAATTCCAACCTATTCCAGGGTCGGACCTGTCGAACGGGAGCTTTGGTCGTAGGCTGCTTATCCCGGTTTGCTGAAGGTACGTGGTTTGTGTGGTCGCTGCGTTCAGAGGAACTGCTCCTTGCTCTGCTGAGAACTTGAGTACACTGGGAATGCAAACTGTGAGCACTCAGCCATGGTCACGTTTCCCGGAGACAGAGTAAATACAGTGTGACTAAATATAGCCAGTGTGCCTAGAACTCACAGGGATTTTTCAGCCCCTCTTCTTTGTCACTGCATTTCAGATTATGACGGCTAGCTCTTTAGTAGCCCGGATAACGCTCAGCACTATTGGACAGCATTCCCAGATCCAGTGTTCATTTTCCACTTCCTTTGGCCTCCTCTTGCATTTTTCCTCAGGCAAAACTGTCTGCTTTTCACACAGGGTACAGTCTGGTTTAACAGCCAGTGGGTGAAATCTCAGTCGAATGTGAACCACAATATTTCTGAGGACAGTTTTGTCAGCCCTGTTATGAACACATGTGGCTTCTTTTAGCATCAGTGGTGTCCCTGCTGGCTCTTTCAGCATAAGCCTGTTTCAAGTTCAGTGTTATTCTTCTGCTTTTGATCTGTTCTTTACTCAGTGACTCGTTCAAGAGATTTTATTGTAAAAGCAAGTTGGCTGTCCAATCTCAAGCAAGCTTCCTTGATAGCTGTGAGAACGTTTTCTAAATAGCTGCCCTTGATTATTTCAAGCAAATGTAGAAAAGACTAGAAATGCAATATTTGATTCTTGCAATAAAAGCTCTATTGAGGAATACAGCTATTGACTGTTATACTCTTGCCAGAGTATCACCTGATCTATAGGACTGCTTGGATGACACAAACTGCTTTAAATCCAAAAGGGGGAAAAAAGCCAGTAGTTTGAAGGTCTTTATGATGCAGTGGTACAAAGTAGAGAAAAGAATTGTTCTCTGGTAGCTTTCCGTGTGATATGAATCCTCCATATTAGCTAATGTTTTGAATGTAGTATTCGTGCTGCTTCCTGGCTTATATACCATCCTTGGCTGCCTCTGGCGGTTTCTTTCCTAGGTTCAGTACATTGCTGTAGTCCAAATGGGACAAGCCTATTTATTAAGATAGGATAGTCCCTTGTCTGAGAAGAGGTAGGAAGCACTAATGCTGTCCATTTAGCTGCAGGCTTGCTCTGATTAGGAGACCCAGAAGAATGATTAGACAGTGGATTGTCCTGACAAAATGCGAGTCAGTTGTTTAAAATGGAATACTACACTGCCACTGTAAGGTATTTGCTGCTTTTGGTGTTGAGCCAAAACTGTCATCTTGTGTGATAATTAACTGTGCCAATAATCAGCTTTTTTGTCTGTAGAACATTTGGACAGGTTGGTTGTAATGGTTCTGAGACTTGCATAGGACCCTCTGATACAGAAATATAGTGAGTGTCCTGTGAAACATAGAATCAGTGCAGCCCTCTGAATCCTAGATGTGCGGAAGTGTGTAAGAGTGGGTATAAATGTGTATTTTTGTATCCTCTGGTACTTAAAATGCAAGTACATAAATGCATGTATATTTCTCTTGCTCCAGTGGTTTGCTGGATTTGAAGTGTATATCATTCTGGCAGCACTGGTAGTGAGTACTATTTTAATGTGTGTGTGTGTGGTGAGATAGTTTTGAGTAAATGACGTTTGGATCTGTATTAGGAGGCCACTGGTGTTATTGGAGGTTTTCCCTTCACAGAGCTTGATTTGTTGTTTAGTTTATGTTCACATTGCTTAGTTATCCTTTACAGAACAGCTAAATCTCTATACTTCTGAAACAGGAGCTTCTGTGCTTCACAGAAAATGTGTGCAATGTGTGCATATAGATGAAATACATGCATATGTATATTTTTTTTGTCCAGAATAAAAAAGTCAGCCTAAAAGTAACTTAGATACAGTAGAAGGGAAGCTACCTTTTCATGGTTTGTTCACGTGTGAACTGATGTATTCCTTGTTTTGGTGACTGAGGTTGCTTAGGTAGTCGTTATTGCATTAAATGCCTCTTTCACTCTGTAACTCTGTTGTAGGGAATCTGAAGCAATTTTTACTTCTTGAGTTAGTTACTCCCCTGTGCTGGCATGCCAAGGAAATGGGGAATTTCCACCCTGTTGCAGCAGCTGATAGAGCATAATCTTCAGAAGCAGCTCTCATGTCTCTGTTAATCTCTTGCTGTTTTTAAACTCGTGGGGACCTGTGATGGCGTGATCTTCAGACCTTATCTTTATGTTGGTGTGTGTGGGAAGTGGCAGAGATTGAGTAGGGATGCAGTGGCAGTACAGGTATGTACATGCCTCAGGATGGGGATGATGGCACTGGCATCCTCTATCTGAGCAGGGATCTGGGATGGCAGTGCCGTGCTCTCATTTTAGATGAAGTGAAAATGCAACCAAAGCAGATACAAAAGAGACATGGCTCTCTGATTTCCAGCATAGTCATGGTGAGGTGCCCCCTGACTCCAGGTGAAGACTGGCTTCCTCAGCTTTTCCATCCTTTCTTCCACTGAGGCTCAAGACTGGCTGGTGGCTGGGCACTGCTCGGCTCATCAGCTGCTCTGAGCCTGGCAGCTCTCTTCCAGGTGGCCTCAGGAGGAGATGCTTTCTGAAAGGCTGTAGGAAAGCAATAGCACTTCTGTCTAATCTGGTGTACTCCTTGCTCTGCCGTCATCTGCAGCGTACATCAGTTCTGCCTGAAAAGCATCACTCATTTCTTGCCTTCATAAATGAAAGCCTCATTCGGTTCTGTACAGAGCTCCCTTCTAGGACAGATACTGTACAGAGCTCCCTTCTAGGACAGATAGTTGCTTCCCTTGTTTCCTTTTCTCTCTGTGTTTGGCATAGTCATACTCTGATCTGTTCTATCAGGTTGAACAGCTCTTGGGAGGCTTCCCCTAAACTTTCTGCTTTATATCATCCTGTAGTCCTTCCCAGTCTGCCTTCTGCTTTGAAATGATATCCATTTGCAAGAAATGGCACAGATGGGTAGGCTTCTCTTTGCAATTTTGCCATGCCTCATGCACTGCCAAATTCCTGGTATAAACAATTTGTTTGGATTGGTAAATTTTTCTTAACAAAATGTCCCTGCTGGCAGAATCCAGTCCTCTCAAGTTTTAATCCCTCTTATTCTGGAAGTCACCATCATCTCTGCAGGATTAGTTAATTATTATGGTCTTCCACCATTATACCACATTGGTTTATTTTTACTGATACAAGTTGTATTATCTCCAACTCTTTCAATGCCCATCAGAGTGATGATGGTGACTGTTTATGAGTGATGTGTGATTTCTTGAGAGGGGACACTGGCAAAAGCCTTTGGAGAGTCTAGGCAAAGTCAGAATACCTGCTTCTAACCAGTGCTTTGCTGATGCATTCACGATACCTAGTGAATGCAGAGTTTGACTGATGGGGTCCCATGTCCCATGGGGTATGTGGTCTTCTTTGAAGCTTCTCCTGCTCTTACTCAGCAAGACTTTGTCTTTGGCCAGTCTCACTCAGCAGTTGCCTCAACTAATATCTATAGGAATTAATTCTTATTCAAAATGTTGCAATTTTTTTTTGTTCTAAAAAGAACTTCTGCATCTTTTGCCCTAAACATTTTTCCATCTTTCCCAGTTGTAGGGGTGTATTGCTTTTGAATCAGCAAAACGCTTGTGTGGGTTCAAAATGAAGTCCCATCACAGCAAAGAGCAGCAGCAGCAGTATAGACTTTACACTACTTAGGGAATACAGATTTTGACAGCAGCATGGATGTAAGTAAGCACAGAGTACTGAAGTTGAGGAACCTCCCACCAAGATGTTGTAATTATGCTAAATTATGTTAAAAATAATAATCTGAAGGCTCAGTATGTGTAACTGAAGTACCATTTCTCAGCCATTGTTAAGACTTAGGTTTAACTCATGCTGTTTAAAAAACCCCATGCATTTTTTCCCTTTTTGTGAGACTGAAATTTCTTCACTGCTGTTTTCTAACGTGACTACAAGTAGCTGTCACTACACTAACCTGGTTTTGTGAGCAGCCACCATTCTAACCCCCTGTTTTCAAGGAAAAGTAATGAATTTGGAAAGGGCTTCTGCCTGTATATGCACAGAGGGAGGAGAAACACCAAAAGGTAACTGGAAGATGGTGGCTTTTGGCATAAGCCAAGAGATTAGCTAGCTAAGAGCTGATTTACAGGGGGAAATGGCACTTGCTTTGACCCTAGTAGTTAAGTCAGAGAATTAGTATTTTCTCTGTTAATCAAGGGGATAGGCAACCCCAAAGTTCCCATGAGGTTAAAAGAAATTAGGACTTTGGAGAAGCCAATCACCTAGCTTTTTGTGGATAAATATTTTCATGCCCTGCTATTTAACTGTTTGGATTTTGAGGATCATGTGGATCCTATATTCAGGATTTTTTTGCCTATGGGAGTAATGCATCAAAACTACCTCCTATACTCTTGAGTCCCTGTCTTCATACACTCAGATATTTTGGTCCAGTTGCCCTCAGCTGTGGTTTCTGCTCAAGAGCCACTACACACTAGACTTTTTCAACATTTTTTCTGTGTGGAAGTAATGCAAGCCAAGGGTTTGTTCTGGACATGCCATCCTGACCTGTGCCCTCCCTCTCTTTTGCTTTCCTTCTGCCCTATTGGGACTCTTAACAGGTGTTTTCCATGCTGGCCTTGTGAAACTTGTGGATGTATTACAATTTATTAAGAAAGTGCAGTCCCAAGCACAAGTACAGGCTGGGTGGTGAATGGCTGAGAGCAGCCCTGAGGAAAAAGACCTGGAGATCTGGGTTGATGAAGAGCTCAACATGAGCTGGCAGTGTGCCTGTGAAGCCCAGACAGCAACTGTGTCCTAGGCTGCAGCAAGAGAAGTGTTGCCAGCAGGGCAAGGGAGGGGACTCTCCCCCTTTACTCTGCTCTCCTCAGACCCCACCTGGAGTACTGTGTGCAGTTCTGGAGCCCCCAGCACAAGAAGGGCATTGAACTGTTGGAGTGAGTCCAGAGGAGGGTCACGAAGATGCTCAGAGGACTGAAACATCTGTCCTATGAGAACAGGCTATGAGAGTTGGGTCTATTCAGCCTGGAGAAGAGAAGGCTTTGAGGAGACCTTATAGTAACCTTCCAGTATCTGAAAAGGGCCTACAGGAAAGCAGGGGAGGGACTATTTCCAAGGTCTTGTAATGACAGGATGAGGGGTAGTGGGCTTAAATTGGAAGAGGGGAGATTTAAACTAGATGTTCTTTACAGTGAGGGTGGTGAGACACTGGCCAGGTTGGATGAGGCCTTGAGTAACCTGTTCTAATAGTGGGACCTGCCCCTGCTTATGGCGGGGGGGGGGGGGGGATGTGGAACTGGATGGTCTTTGAGGTCCCTTCCAACCTAAACCATTCTATGATTGTAAGTACCATTTCTGTGCAACGTGGCTGTAAAATGTCTAATGTTCTGTGATGGCAAACACTCAGCCCACACAACAGAACGGTGGTGGAAGTCAGATTTTACACCATAAGTGTGGTTGGTGGATTTTTCTTTTTTTAACATGCAGATATTTAGTACTGAATAGCAGCACAAGAAACTACTCTGGAAGGGACAATTTTAGTTTTATGTTAGAGAGATCTCTGGTAGCCAGCTGTAACTGATCCCAAGGAATGCTTCCAGAAACTCAGAAGACTGAATGGCAGTTAATCCCTCTCATAAGTTAGCTTGAAGTTCATCAAATCCACTCATATTTGTAGTGGGGGGGGAAGCAGAAATGTGATTTTAGAAGTGAAAGGTAACACTTCCATGTTCTTAGAAGGGCAGCAGCTGGTTCTTCCAGAAACATTGCAGGGATGAGACACACAGAGAAAAACTCTGAAAGGCGCTGCCATGGAAATGCAAGATGCCAAGAAGACTTGAATTACAAACATTGGGTACTTCCAGTTAGGCTTGTTGAGGCTGCTGCCATATGCTCTCCATGCATGCTCTGCGTGGTGGTTTAAGGCTTATTGGAATATTCTAATAAGAGAAAATGGTACTTTCCTGGAAGTTCAGTGCAGAATGTAACTAAATTAGATCATTGGTTGTAAAAGAATAATAATGATAAAGTCTATATCATTCATTGGCTTGCTAAGAGGTATAAAAAGCCAGTGTATAAACAATCTTCTTGTTCTTAGCTCTGAGGCACTGGCTCTGTTTGCTGTTCCTTTGCTTCTCTCTCTAACTAACTTTGATTGACCAGATAACACGTAAGCTTTGCTGGTTGTTTTCTATCTGTGGAGAGGGAGAGTGGTGTTGACCTTTTCTGGGCTTTTTTGTTTGGGGGCAAGATTGGATTTCTGTATTATTTCTAAATTGTATATAATTGTAAATACATGTTAATATTTTGTGTATATATGCTTGTAAATTTAGCTTTGCTGTAAATACAGCTTTATCTTACTTCCAAGCCATCTGAACTGCTCTGGTAAGTTTTAATTGGGGGAGGGGAAGTTCCAAATACAACACATTGTGATGGCTTGAGAGCAGGCCTCTCTGGTGCAGAAGGCCCAGTTTAAGGTGCAAGTTTAGCTTCCTTCTGCGTTGAAGCAGGTTGTATGATCCCTCCTTCCTTGCCTTGTGCAGCAGGGCAAGGGCCACAGGGTCCTGCAGATGGGTCAGTCCTGCTTGTGGTCCAGCCCCAAGGCTGGGCTGTGAAAACAGCTGCAGCCAGGCTGGGCTAGGAAGGCAGAGCAGTGTGTGCTGGTATGTGATCTGTCCTGTCTGCAAGAAAAGGGCAAGAGGTACAGTTCTGTGCAGCCTTTGGCAACTAGCTTTGGCAGCTCTGTCGCTACCCAGGTTCCTTGGGAGCTTAGCCCCACTCCTGCCCTGCGTTACTCTCCTATAGCCCCTGCTTCAGCCCAGAGCACAAGATGGATATATATATATATACACATCTATGGGGAAGCAGTGAGAAAACAACTGACCAGGAAATGTGATTCCCAGCTAATCACATCACAGCCCTTTGTTTGGGAAAACAGAGTGATTTGGGTTTCTTTTTCAGTCTTTTAACTTCTCTGCCTGAAGTTCCTATATTATGCAAGTTAAAGCCAAAGGATTTGGCCTTCTTAACCCCCACATTAAATGTGTAACATTTATGAAAAAGTCAAATACATACAGTATGCACCTGTGTGCTTTGTGACCACTTGTCTATATCAGTAGGGCAGTTGCTGAGATGGCATAGTACTTGCTATTGCTGTGGGTGCCCTGGCTTTTGGGCCACGTGTGCAGTCCATGGGTTTTGTTTCCCCAGTTTAGTTTGTGCTGCTGGCTTTTTGTACCCAGTGAATGGAGTTTCATGATGTTTTTCCCAGTGGGAAAAGCTGTGGCTGAGCTGCAGGTTGATGGAGAACGATTAACATCATGGTTTGTATCAGACGCTAAGCCCAAAATGTGCACAAGCAGTATCTGCATTAAGGCCTATTTCCAGCCTGTACATTTCCTTGTGATGTAATCTTTTATTGGAATTGTAGCACCTTCTGCTGCTGTTTTATTTTCATATAGGTGCTGTAAACTACAATCAAGATGCCTTCTAATCTCCTCCCTGATTAAATTAATGAAATTGATTGGCTTGGGTTGTATAAGATTTTTTTTTCCTGTATTCATTTGTGTGTGAGGGTATGCCTGTGCTCCTTAGGTCTTGTTGATAGGAGAGGGTCATTTTCATCTCAGTCATGTCACTTGTCCTCTATCAGATGCAGGTAGGTAACCCTATCCTCATTCAGTGCTCTGCTTTGAGATCCAGCAGTAAATTGTGTTGGTTCTTCAGTCTGCAGAAGTGGTCTGGTAGCTCCTGGTGAGGTGTATCTCATTGCCAGGTGCTACTTGGCATGGGCATACTTCATCTCTGCTAACTGCTGCTCTGTCTCCCAGCTTTGTCAGCAGCTAGTTGTTAAATCTGGAGGCTGGAGGCAGCTGACAGCAGCAGTTTGCTTTTCTGCCCGGCAGCTGCTTGGCCGTCCCAACCTACAGTTAAAAGTAAAAGTCTGTGAATAAGGTGTGCTGTTTCAGAGATTCTGCAGCAGTAAACTTTATTTAAGGGCTGTGAGGAGTGACTTCCTACAGTCAATACTAAAGAAGATGCTCATGTGTCCTTAATGCCACACAAAATTTCATGGTTTTGAACAGTGTAGCTAATGTTTTGCATCTTTTTACTAAACACTGATTTTTGGACCAGTTTTCTGAAGTCTAATATTGGAGTACAAAATGGTCATGTGCATCCTATCTTTGCCCTAGGGAGAAAATAAAGATGAAAACAATGAGCCTGCCTTGTTCCAAAGTCTTTAAAATGTCACTGTTGTTCAGATGAAGAAGGCTTTTGCTGCTGTAGTTATGCTGAACATATGTAGAACAAGCTTACAGGTGTTTTTCCAGAATGTGTTAAGCTGAAACCCCAGTTGCTCACCACAGCAGAGATAACAGCTTTCAGCAGCTTTCTGCCTTGATGCAGGAATGTCTACATCTTAGTGGAGCATCTTCCAGTGCCAGAATTGGTTAGTGCAACTGGAATGTGTGGATTATCCCATCACCACCAGTCCTTTAGCCTAAATTCTCATCTGCAGTCAGTCTCTAGCCTAGACTAATCTTTTTCTGCAGCTGTTGTCTAAAAGGTACTAACTCAGAACAGGGAAATTTCAGTTGTTTTCTTACATTCCTTTCTCTTTCAGAAGTTGCTGCTTAGTTTCAAGGTTGCTCTATTGTACTGTTTCAGTTTGACGTTTAAAACAGCTAAATGAGTAATGTAAATGTTTAGACATCAGGTATAGTGAAATAAAGAAAAACAAGATTAAAACCTAGGTTCCCCTGAGGATGCTTATGGTAATTTAGTTCATGTGAATAATTTTTTCGGCTTCTGTCACATTCTCTTCTAAGGTAACAGCATTTATACATGACATGTTGTGATCCTGTGGAAAGGTGGAGTGGCATTAAAATATTTGATTTTGAAATAATGTTGTTTCAGTACTGAAATTTTATATTGAGGCTTTAGGCCATCATAAATACTAGTGCATCAACACATTCTTAATGTAATTTTTCCATTGTAGGAGATGATAAAATTAAAAAAGCAGAAATAAAGAGTTCCTTGCTGATATTATGTGGATATATGAAACTGTTTTTTTTTTGGTGGAAGGATGCTGGAGTGTTCCAGAATAAGTGATAAATGTAATCTGATTTGACACCTGCAGCAAAAGCAGTAATAGCTTGGGCAGTACTTTATGGAGTAGCATTTTCTTTTTTCCTCCATGGGTAGTAGCCTGATTGCTGTTACTTAATAGATGCTGAATTTTCATAGCTTTTGAAGTGTCAGTGAACTTTGTTCCAGTGTCATACAAGCAGATACTTTCTATATGTAAATTCAAGAAAAGAGTGTTGTGTGCCAAGGGAAGGAGGCACATTTGACAGCTTTGTATTGTGTACAAAATGCACTTACTGCTTTCAGCAGCAGCATGGATGTCCTTTTTTCCTGAACTAATTTTTGGTTACAGTAATTGGTTGCTAGTCACTCCTGATTTGTTTTAGAACTTTAAATGAGCAGTTTGAAAGATACAGGGATTTCAGTCTGATAAATTAAGGAAGGTACCATCATAGGTTTCAGATTGCTTCTTCATGTTTGGATGAAAAAAATGGTTTCAAGAGGAAAACCCATCTCTAGAGTTGTGCTGTTGAGCTGAGGTTGTAATTTACAGCAGAGATTCATCTGCTTAGTGCATGCAAGGATGTGTTGTTAGCCTGCAACAGAAGATGCACTACAGATTGCTGAGAGGAGCAAAATCTGCCATGAAAGCACCTCTTCTCTGTGTTTTCTGAGAGAACAGGAGACGAGTGAGACCATGGTCTTAGTAGCTGCTCAGAGCTGATTTCAGAGAAGAGACACCCTTCCCTTTCAGGAGAGCCAGTGGCGTCCTGGCCTGTATTGGGAATAGCATGGCCAGCAGGACAAGGGAGGTTATTCTTCCCTTGTATTCAGAATTGCTCAGGCCACACCTTGAGTCCTGTGTCCAGTTCTGGGCCCCTCAATTCAAGAGAGATGTTGAGATGCTGGAATGTGTCCAGAGAAGGGCGACAAAGCTGGTGAGAGGCCTGGAACACAAACCCTATGAGGAGAGGCTGAGGGAGCTGGGGGTATTTAGCCTGGAGAAGAGGAGAGTAAGGGGTTAGCCTCATTGCTGTCTACAACTACCTGAAGGGAGTCTGTAGCCAGGCAGGGGTCAGTCTCCCAGGCAACCAGCAACAGAACAAGGAGACACAGTCTCAAGTTGTGCCAGGGGAGGTTTAGGCTGGATATTAGGAGGAAGTTTTTGCCAGAGAGAGTGATATGCCATTGGAATGGGCTGCCCAGAGAGGTGGAGGAGTTGCCATCCCTGGAGGAGGTGTTCAAGAGAATACTGTTTGAGGCATTTAGTGCCATGATCTAGTTGACTGGACAGGGCTGGGTGCTAGGTTGGACTGGATGATGTTGGAGGTCTCTTCCAACCTGGTTGATTCTATGATTCTTTGGAAACTGGTGGTGGCAGCTGGAAGCAGGAAGGATTCTTCGTTGAAGGAGAGAGTGATGATGCAGAGTAATATACTTGGAGGGACAAATTCTAGAAATTGAATACATCCAAACAAAAAAAAAAAACCAAAACACCGTCAGCTGCATCTGCTGTGCAGCTGCAGTGTGTTGCCACTCACTTGTGTCCCAGCAGAGGAATGGGCAGATAGTTCAGGCTGGAGTAAAGGTTTCTTCTAGCTGCTCACCTTAATCTGGGGTTGGCAGGCTGAAGCAAGTTTATTTTAACTCATGGAAAGGTTAACTCCTCTGGTGCCTAGGGAGGGTGTAAATCAGTTAGCAAAAGCTGTGTCTGTGTGAAATACACACCATCTTTTGAGTTTCTTGTTTGACCTCTCTGAAATGTTTTGGTGCAATCTGTGTCAGGATGTAAACGGAGCAAAAATCAGCTGACCAATGCAGCTGGCTTTCCACCTCTAATCAGCACTATTTCCTGAAACAGCAGTATAGTTGGAAGTACTGAGCATGCTGGATTTCATGGAACATGTGGTTTTTGGCATATGGATGCCTTAGCAGTTTACCTCTGAGTTTCTCAACTCTGCAAGAGTAAAATAAATAGGAAAATAAATAAGTAAAAGTTGGAAGCAACATGTTTTGGCCTGTCCACATGGCTGGTGGTAAGTATCTCCAGATAGTTGCCTTGTGGTTGGGGAGTTCTTCTTGCAGGTTTCTATCTCAAAGTGGGACCTCCTGTGCTTTGTGGGATGAGCATTTTGGAGGTCTCTGTGGCTGGCTGTCCTTCCCCAAAATTGTTCAGAATGGAATAAATTCTTTTAGTGTCTTGCAAATTTAAAATACGGTGGAAAATCACTGTAAGTTACTGCAAGGGAGCACAGGCACATTTGTGTGTGCTCTCAGTGTGTGGATGCTTGCTCCCTTGGACTTCTGCACTGGTGTCATATCTGGGACTTGGGGCTGCAGCTTCCTGTGAAGGAGCCAAGATGGAGTGCCATGTTCTCTCTGACTTGGTAGTGTGAGCCCTGGCCTGGCAGCATGCTCCTGCTCCTCTGTGCTAGAGGAGATGAATTGGTGTGGGACTGATGGTTTCTGGGCTGGGGCATGTTTGGGCTCTAGAGTTGGGACTTGCAGGATCTCCACCACCTGCTCAGCCGAGGAGGCCTTTGTTGTGTTCAAGGAAGGTGATTGCAGGAAAGCCCTCAAATTTTCCTCCTTTCTCAAATGCTTTATGACTGTTGACCAGTGGAGGCCTCAACATTTTAAATGCATGCACTTCCCAATGTCGTTCTTGTAAGAAAGTTTTCAAAGGGCTGGCAGATTACTTCTTCAGATCACCTCCCTGTCCTCCATGTGCCTTATCAGAGATTCTAGGAGAATCTGTCCCATGATCTTCACGGGCACCAAGGTGAGGCTAGCAGGTTGGTAGTTCACAGGCTCTTCCTTTCTACCTTTTTAAAGAATGGGTTGCCTGACATTCATATGAGACTGAGAATTGATTTACTGATATTTTGGGAAGGGATGATGTAAAGATGCTGCAGGGAGGTGAAGAGCTCCTAGAGTAGCCCTTCTGGCAGGCAAACATCAGTGTCCTTGCAAGAAGTGGTGAGAAAGCATGTTATGACTTGAGCAAGCCCCAAAATACCTATTTGCCATCAGACAGAGCCACATAGGACATGTAGAAGATGAAAGGTCTGTTCCTGTTTTTTATAACAGTGGTATTTCCTTTCTCTCCCATTTAGGGTCTTTACTGGTTTAAGGTGTTGCAAGTCTCATTTTCCCCCTCTGTTTTTCATGGTCTTTCATCAGCAAAGCTGACTTCCTCAGTCCTTTTGCTGGTGGAGGGGGTTAGTGCTACACCAGGACTTTGGCCTGGAGACTGGTTCATGGGGGCCTTTTCTTCTGCTGACGTGGTGCTGGAGCCACAAAAACTTCAGAGCAGAGTGCTCCTCTGCTGAATGAATGTCCTGGAGCCCTCCTTGAGCAAGTGCCTGCCTCCTGCAAAAAGCCACTGTAGATAGCAAAATTTGTCCTGTTTGACTGAGATTAAAATATAAACAAAAAATTAAAGGAAGCATTTTTTGTTGTGGTGTTGAACAGATGAGTGTAGTGTCTTAGGGCTGAGCAAAAGTGCTCAGCAGTGTTTGGGCAAGCTTGCAGCACCCATCCTGCTTACTCTCCCTGCCAGCTGCCATTCAGCTTTATCAGCATGGACCTGGACTGCTGTGGTTTGCCATCTAGAAAACGAAGAGTTAGAAAATATGTGTTTGAATTTTCACTGTAGATACATTTTTAAGTAGTACTGCAAAACTGTTCCTTATGCACTGTGCCTGTGAGCTGTCTGTAGAACTGTCTGCAGCTGTCAGTATACAAGGATTTTTGGCACTTAGTAGTAAACTTACAGTAGGTCTTAAGTGTCTGCTTAGTTTCTTTGAAACTATGAGACACATTATGTAAACCAACTTGAGCTTTACCACTAATGTGTTGTCTGAAATAGAGGTAACTATGTAAAGCAATGCTCATGGAGAAAGGTTTACCCAAATACCTTTTTGTGGTGGATTTTGCCACACATACTGGGATTTCATGTCACACAGCTCATATTGTAGGGGTTTGGAAGAGTCTTTCTTTGTGGATGTGAGGGTACTAGGTTGGGAAAATGTCAAAAGATATACAAATATCTCTATTTGGTGGACTTGAGTGTAGGCCATTGCAGCATAGGAAGCTGACTGGCTGACACTGAGCTGAACTTTTATAGGCATTTCTACTACTTCACCAAGTATACCAAGATATTGGTGTATTTTTCTGGATTATTAGAAAATGCCACTCTGAAGTGTTTGAAATTTGAAATGTGTGTTAAAACCAACAAGGTTTGAAATTTGAAATGTGTGTTAAAACCAACAAGGTTTAATTAATGCAATCTTCTAAGGTATAAACTTTAAATATTATGTCAGATCCTTTCTTGTCTAAGTTGACCCATAGGGTTTAATTTGCTATATATTAATCCAACGGTTTGTACTGTCCACAGCTGTGATTTAAATTGTGTTATGTTTTTGTAAGGTGCCAGCACCCTCTTGTGGGCAGTGTAACAGCAGAGACTTCTTTGCCTTTTCAAGGTGCAGGTATCAAAGTCCTTTACAGGTGTGGGTGGTTCATAGATTCATGGAATGGTTTAAGTCGGAAGGGACCTTGAAGATCATTTATTTTTGTTCTCCCTGCCATGGGCAGGGACATCTTTAACTAGACCAGGTTGCTTAAGGCCCCATCCAAACTGCCCTTGGACACCACGAGGGAGAGGGCATTCATGACCTCCCTGGGCAACCTGTTCCAGTGTTTCATCGCCCTTACTGTAAAGAATTTCTTCCTGCTATGCAGTCTAAATCTGACCTCCTCGAGCTTAAAGCTGTTCCCTATAACACTGTCACTAGAAGCCTTTGTAATGTCCTCACTCTGGCTGCTTGTATGTTTTTGCAGAATGTAGCTGCATGACAGAAATGTTCTGTTGCTTTGGAAAAGTCTCCCGTGATTCCCTGAGCCATTTTAGAATAGTGTATTTTCACACTGATAAAGTCACATAAATATTTTCTTAACAACTAGGAGGCTATCTGTAAAAATAAAGCCATCTGCTCCTCGTTGAACAGCTGTGCAGTTTATACGTATCCATGGAAAGAAGAGAAAAGGTCTTGTAGCATCAGTTCTTCCTGTTGTCCTATATCCTTCTTACCCTACATCTATCATTTATTTCCAATCCCTCTGCTGGTAGTTGAGGGATTGTCCAGTTTTACAAATGCTTCAGGAAAATGCAAATTGATTCCAGTGTCAAGAAACAGTGTCAGTGTTTGAAAAGGGGGTCATAGTGTGAAGTGTTACGTGAATTAAAATCAATAACTTTAGATTTGCTTGTAGGTTAACTTGGCTGTGATAACACAGAAGTTGATTTTAGTTTTAAGCCATTTTTGACCACTTTTTTGGCCAACCCTTTCTGCTAGAAGTCGCAGAAATTGCAGACTGGGTTCTGCTAAATAGCTGCTTGCACCTCTGGGATTTCTTCTGGTCTCAAGCACTAAGCATTGTGGTTCTTGATTTTATTTTTTTTTTTTTCATTTAATTCCCTCCACCAAGCCAGGAATGTCCAGAATTGTTTCACCCCCTCCCTTTGCTGGGGTTAAAGGGGATTGTCTCTGTGACTGCTTATATGCAGTGTGTACTATTTATTGTTACAGAATCAGAAATGTGTCCCTTTTAGTGTCTGGAGTTGCCATTTGTTAATGCACTTAAATTTGTGAAAGAAATAAATACTAATTGTGTTTCCTTTTTTTTTCCAGATAGCAGAATCAGCATGTGTCTGTAATACATTAAAAGGTAAGCACACCATCTTTGCAAACATGTATGTAGCAAGATTCTTTGGTGTGGTGGTTTGGGTGTTCCCTGTCCCCCCACAGTTTGGAAATCACCCAGACTAGACTCAGCGTCTCTGGAAATTGAATGAAGCTTATATTTACAGCTTAGCAGAATATACAAGCAGATATTTACAATATATACAATTATAGACAGAAATACACAAGTTAAAAGGTAATACAGAAACACAGCTCCCCTCCCAGAAACCTGAGTCCCCAGGAGGGGCTCTCAACTGCCCTTCCACCTTCTCCCACCCCTCTCCCTTACCCCAGATCTTGCCTTATGCCCAAGGAGGATTGGAGAGTTGGCCAGAGGGGTTTGGAAGCAGGTGGTTTAATCACAGAGATGGCAGGTTAGGTTAGAGATAGATGCAGCCCTTATCTATATTTACACTGTTATTCTTGTAGATCTCAGCAAGCCTATAAGTGAGGTAGACATCACCATTGTTTCCTTTTCACAGCCTGTAATCTAATTCTTCTGACCAAAACATTCTAGCTAGCTTCAAACTAGCATATCTGAGTTTTGATTGATGCATTCAGCTAGTAACTTGGAGGACAGAATTCATCTTAATGTCTTTGAAGAGTTGTGTAAAACTTTATTATTGTATATGTTGCTTTTTTATGTTTCTTGCACTAAGTGCCTTCAGATATATTGGATCAGTACAGTTTAAAAGTAGAGGAAATATTGTTAAGAAATATCAATCTGTATCTAGTCAAAGTTACCAAAAATGTTCTGACTGCATATTTTCATCCCATCCATATAAATAAAATAATATGCAAAGCTGACATGCAGGACTTGAAAGTTTGCTGAGTGTTTGAGCTGAGCTTAATAACCGTGATGGGAAAGGAAGTAATGTATCAAATTTATAAGTCCATCTCCTGATGCCCAAACATGACTTAAAAATTATTGTTATTATTATTGTTATAAAATAACTTAAAGGTGTTTGAGACTTTTAAAATCTCCTGTAAAACTGCTTTAGATTTTTCTTCCAAATAGCTATCATTTTCCTTAGTACTACTGGGTAGCTGCATCTATTACCTTCTAAAGGAGGATGATGAAAATACTGATGTTACTTACATGCAGATCTAGGCTGCTCAGTTTCTTCCCAGAACAGTTAGCAGCTTTTCCTTGGAAGCACATCTTAAATATGTTTCCAACAGTCATGGATATTTGAGGAGTCCTTGAGAAATTGTGTATGTTAAAAGTTAGACATTCTGTCCTCAAAGTAAGCCAGTAAGAAGGATACAGACAAAAGATACAAAACTTCATAATAGATACATGTTCCAAAATAGTTCACTGTAGACTAAATCTGCAGACATCTTAAGTCATTTCTGATTTAGAGCTGGGCTTGAGACTCTCTTAGTCAAGGGAGCAATAGATGTGAAATCAATTATTTATGTAATGTAACAGTAGATGGTGCTGTTGGAGTGGATTTAATGACTTGAGGAGTTGAACTGCAAGCTGAGGCTATGGTATCAGAGTTCCTGAGGTTCCTGGTGTGCAGCCAGCAGCTTTGTGTTTTGAGAATTGCCGTGCCAAAAAACTGCTCAGGCTCTAATTAGCCTATGCAAATCTAGCAGTTGCTGCAGTACATAGGGAAACTGCTGTTGGTCTCCTTGTGCTTGAAAAATACATGAATTGCAGCGTTGGAGGGGAAAAAAGGCAAAATGAATTAAAGTGCTTACAGAATACAATGTGCAACTATTTCTCCAAAGAGTGTATAAAGTAGGCTAACAATAGTGGCCAAATCTGGGAGTAAATGAGACTTGGAAGGTTTTTTGTAGTACAGTCACAAATTGTTTGGGTGGTTGTCATGAAATAAAAAAGGGAAAAGTAGTGAATTTCTTCTGTGTTCTGTTTCTCCTTCACCTCTCCCCAGGACTTTCCCACTTGCATAATTTGAAGTGAGTCTGATGGATATCTAAAGATAATAGATTACTGCTATGAATTCTGTGAGGAGTGGTTGGGGAAGGAGAGAAGTGCCATGTTTGACAGCAGGCCTGCACCTAGTGCCTCGAGCCACCTGGTGCTGAGAAATCTCAGTGGGCAGGGATGGATAGATGCCATAGCTTCTGGTTCTTCAGGGTGAATTCTCTCTATGTATCAATGGTGCTTTTTCTTCCAGGCTATGTAGATACCTCACCCTCCTTGTCCTCATCGTGCGCAGCTTAATGTGGCTTGAAAAGTCAAACCTGGTCTGAAACTGTTAGAGAGGTGCAGAACTCCAACTTCAGTTTGGAAATAGCACTGGTCAGATGCGCAAGTTCTCTGGCAACACACAGCCAATGTCCATACTGACACTGCAGCTGGTTTCACGCACTAGGATGTGGACACATGTCCTTGCATATGTCTCTCCTTGTTCCTGAGATGCGTAAGGCTGAGGCTACACCAAAGAGGTTCCCTCCTTTCCAAATAACGAAGCATAAACAAATTGGCGTTTCCACACCCAACAGTAAGGTTGTGTTCGGTAGTGCCTTGCTAAGAAAATCGTCCTTCCTTGCCCCTTTCACTTACAGAAGGGTTAATTGTCACATGCGCCTCTTGCGGTGAGTAGGGACCAGATGCAGCATTCGTTCATTCATCTTTGTTCTTCACACAGTGCGTTGAGGCACCCTGTATGTAGTCGGAGGAACGAGCCTCAGCTCGGTGTAGAGAGCACAAGGCAAGGCAGGGGTGGCAGTCCTTTGGGGGGCTGCATCACTGCCTCGTTAGGAAAGGGGTGCAGCAGACTGGCAGCGGTGGACCGTAGGGGTGTGTATGGCATCTTTTCTAGCCGCAGCGCTCGGCATGGGGACCCTCCTCAATGTGGTCTGGCGGCGCTGCAAACGGAGGAGGAGGAAACGATCGGAGCGTAAAGGTAGTGTTTTAATTGCTCTGTGATCAAAACAAAGTAAAGAGACCTGTCAAGGCAGTTTTCAGATGAGATTTGAACCTTCCTTTCTAAGTGCAACTTCAGTGTTTTCAGTTTGGATCTGTAGAGTAAAATAAATACTTTGAACAGGGTCTTTCAGTATCTCCCAACATTTTGTTTGACTTGGCTTTCCAAGTTTGGAAGGAGAGTACTTTTTAATAAACTAAACGTGGATCTTTTCTAAAGCTGCTGCTTTCTGGCCTTTTTCTAACAAGAGTTTGGTTTCATCTCTCAGGTTATGTTTGGTGGGCTTTTTTGTATATGCCATTTTCTGTTAACATAAAACATTAGGGAGCTGCTCAATTTTCCTTTCAAAGGATATGTAGTTTTCCCTCCATGATGAGGCTGAACCAAGATAGCTGTTTAAAGGGTCCTTCACAGCAACTTTTGTGTGTGTAGGGAATATACGGAACATTAAACCAAGAGAAACACAAGCTCATTTTGTACTCATGCAGTATATAATTGCTAGAGCAATATTTAGTTTAAAATCTTTCAAGTAGCTTCTTTGGGAAATAAAGACAAATATCATTGTGTTGGCTTGTATGTTTTCTTCTAGTGTTCTTCATGTCTTTGAAAGTACCTTATGGGGGATAGTGCAATCAAAACCAGGAGGGGGTTAAAAGTGTAAATATACTGTATTTTTTCATGGCTCTACCTATATTGGCATACATTTAGATCTCATTTTCCTGTTTGATGTAAAAAATAAAAGCTTTTATGTACTTCTGCTTGTAGTCTGATCATGCAGGGTATGTTGCTATGCAGAATCGCTTGGTTTTGGGGGGGTGTATCTAGCTGATAGTTGGACTTTGGCTTGCCACTACAAGTTCAAAGCAAAAATCCTTCTGCTGCACTACTGGAGTACAGTTTATACTTGAACTTGTTTTAGCAGTATAGCTGAGAGAAAATAACTCATGCAGCCAAGGGGAAGGCTTTCTCCACAGTCCTATTTCACATAAAAAGTGCTGTATATGGTCTGACCCAAATCAGTTAACTAATAGTTATGTCAATTATTCTTTATTGTTATTTTTGAACACTCTGCATATCTGAGCAGTGATGAATCTTTTCCCTTGATTCTTACTTTTTTTTTCCCTCAAGCTAACAATTTCTCCAGTGATCTCAAGGAGTGTTATTCTACTTGTGCCACTTAATCCCAGAACATTCTTTTTTAGGAAAAAAAGTGAGGGTTTACTCTCACCTGCTGTTGCAGGCAAATACACAGCTTCAATGGAGTCCTTTTGGAAGCCATCAACAGTTACCCAACCTCAATGCTGAAGCAGTTTGGAGACTTTGTGCCTGTAGGACCTGAAAGGTTTCTGAACATCTGTTGCTAAATGAATTATGTACAGCCAGTGAATGAGTTTATTATTGCAGTTTTGAAGGTCAGAGAAGTCAAAAAATGGTTTTCCTTCATCAAAGTGAAACAATAAATGAATTATTAATGATTTCAGAAGTAATCAAGTATGCTTGGCAAGAGAAAAAGCTCATTTCTGTGGAGATCAGCCTGAGTTCAGGGTCTTTTTTCTGAAATAAGTCTATTCCCAAATGTATGGAAGAGCTTTTAAAAATCTTTTTTCATTACCTTTGGAAGCTATATGAAAAAATAGTATAAAATCATGAACTGCAGTGGGAGGAAGTTTGGAAGATAAATCTCCTAATTAATAATGTGTACCAAAAATGTTCAGAAATTCATTTAGTGTTATTTGGACTTTATTACTAAGTATATCTAATTAATTTTCTTGAAAGTATTTCTGAGTTTTAAGGGACTGTTGAGAAACCATTTGTAGTGGCAGTCAGTGATGTGTTACTTGGGTCAGAGGAGTTGTAATGAAAAGCACTCAGCTTTCTACTTGAGGCACTTTAAGAGAGACTTCAGGTGTACTTCACTCCTTGCTTTAGGCACAAAAGTCAAATCCTGGCCTTGGTAGGACAGCTTTAGAGTAAGGTCAGATAGGGTCAGTTGTTTGCCAGACAAAGGGCAGACTCCCTGGATGCTTGTGGAGTCAGTGAATGAAGGATTTGCATCTGTCAGTGTACCAAAACATTATATACATATATTAGTAATTATTTTTCTAGCTTTTCCCTGCCTGGGAGGGTGATGTGTCCAGAGCTTGGTAGGCGGCGAGAGTGCATTATTGAGGTGAGATGTAGCAATGGAATCACATAGGTGCCACGAGCTAGTCCAGTGTGCTCTCCGTGACCCTTTCCGCTCCATTCAGGGTGAGCTTCAGTGCCTGCAGCACAACACCTAGGGAATCAAAGCGTGAGAGATCATGGTTTGTTAGCCTGGGATCTGTGCTAGGTGAGCAAATCAGTGAGGAGAGCAACACAGGAGTAAATTGCTGTTGCAATCCTGAGTGCTGGAGGAAAGTGCTGAGCACTGCAGACTTTTATCAAGTGTGTTTTTATATAACAAAGCAATGAGAAAAAATGTGGTCATCCATTATATGTCTAATTCTTAAACACATATGGTTAAACCTTAAAAGGGCACAAACACTTCATTAACAGAGTTTATTACTCTAGCATTGCATCCCTTATGTGCCTGACAGCTCTTCTGTCAACTATCCTTCCTGGCTGTTTATCTTAGTTTTATGCTTCTAAAATCTGTTTAGCACACTTAGTTTAATTTATAAATTAAATTAAAAATTAAATTGTGTAAATTTTCTCTTTATAAACTTCAGTAATGCCACTAGCAGGCTGTTACACAGTTGGAGACACACAGATCTTTTAGAGGGAGTCCAATGGAGAGCCACAAGGATAATTAGGGCACCTGAGCATCTCCCCTGTGAAGAAAGTCTGAGACACCTGGGGCTGTTAGTCTTGAGAAGAGACTGAGAGGGAATCTGATCAATGTCTATATCTGAGGGGTGGGTGTCAAGTGAAGTGGGACAGTCTCTTTTTGGTAGTGCACAGTAATAAGACAAGGGACAATGGATACAAACTGCAACATAGAAGGTTTCACCTCAACATGAGGAGAAGCTTCTTTATGCTGAGGGTTACGGAGCACTGGAACAGTTTGCCCAGAAAGGTTGTTGAGTTTTCTTCTCTGGAGACTTAAAAAATCTGCCTGGATGCATTCCTGTTGAACTACCCTAGGTGATCCTGCTTCTGGCAGGGGGGTTGGACTCGATGATGTCTGGAGGTCCCTTCCAATCTCTAACATTCTGTGGTTCTGTGAAGTATTTATGCAGCTGAACTTCCTATTTACCTCTACTTTTGCCAGATAGGAAGTTGCTTTTCCTCTGCTTCAGGCTGAAGGAACAGAGTGTTCATCTGCGGAGGCATGGTGCTGAGACCAGAGTGATAAATCAGCTCCTCACGGGGGAGTTCATCCCTGGTACTGCAGCGTGCGGCACCTGTGCAGCATTTCTTGTTTCTGCCTTGGCTTGGGTAGCTCTCACTGATCACTCAGGCAGTGACAGGACTAAGGGGAATGGAGCAAAGCTGGAGGTGGGGAGATTCAGACTGGACGTGAGGAGGAAGTTGTTCAGCATGAGAGTGGTGAGAGCCTGGAATGGGTTGCCCAGGGAGGTGTTTGAGGCCCCATCCCTGGAGGTGTTTAAGGGCAGGCTGGATGAGGCTCTGGCCAGCCTGATCTAGGGTAGGGTGTCCCTGGGCATGGCAGGGGGGTTGGAACTAGATGATCCTTGTGGTGCCTTCCAACCCAGACTGATTCTATTCTATGAGATGGCACTTGTCCCAAGTCTTTTGTCCTTGAGCACACGGTGGTGCTGCAGGAGTAACTGCAGTTTGATGTGCTAAATAAGGTGGCAATTATTTGCATGTCCTGTTGATTACAGTCAGCTAATTTCTTCTTGTTACACTGGAGTTGTGCTGATGCTGTATAATGTAAATGTGAAGGTGCAATAAAATGTTTCTTTAGCAGCTCTAGAACTTAAGAGCGAACTTGGGTTATTTGTTGGTTGTGGTTTTTTTTTCTGACAGGAGAAAAAATCTGTTTGTTCTATGCCTCTAAAGTAGTCACCAAGGTTAAAACTAATAGAAAAATTAAGCCATTCTGAGCCTACCTAGCAAAGTACCAAGTTTAGAGTCAATAGCCATGTAAAAAATTACCTTAATGAATTCTTACGCTTTAAGCAACATCTAAGTAACTGCAGAGACCAAGGCAGCTGCTGTACCAGCTGCCTAGCTTGTGCTGCACGCTTGTCTTGTTTTCCAACTCTCCCAGTAAATATGTTGAGGCAGGAGCAAATGTGAGTTTTGAGAACCAAGTTTGTTAGGACAGTAGCAACACTTCATCTGGTCTGTGAGGGATGCGCATTGCTGGGCATTATGCTTCTGCAGGCAATAAATCAAAGCAGGAGCTAACTTCTTCCTGTTTTTCTTCTGGTTCAGGCTTGAACCTGATACTTGCATCATTTCTCACTCTTCCAAAATCTCACTGGCCTAGTGCAGTGATAATAGCACTTGACTCTGATCACTGAGAAGAATTTCCCAGCTGCTTGCTCACACTTTTGATCTTTATTCAGTTATGTGTATGTCATGGGGATGCAGATGTTTTAAAACTGATGTGTTGCTTCTTCTGTTGCTGTAGAGAAATCTGTAGAGAAATGTTTCCCCTCAACTGTTATGCATAACTGTGTGTAATACTGTCCCTAATATTACTAAATAGTCTGGTTGATGGTAATATTAGTATGCCACGAGTTACAGCCTTATTGGTAGTACAGAGTAAGTTAGCATTGCAATCAGACTTTTTCTGTGGTAATAGGAAAGCAAATTTAAGCAGCTTTTACAGAGCAAATAGAAGTAGCCTATTTATCAAAAGTTCTGCTCAGATTTCTAATCTCTTTAAGGGAAGAAGGATTATGTGATTTGTATGATCCTCTCCCTTCGCTCTGCCCATCTGCTTTAGCAAGGACAGTGACCAGGAGTGAGAGAGATGCCCAAGCCAGCAGTGCTGCAGTGGATGGTGCACTTTGTTGTTAGAAATCGATGAGCCAGGTGTTTCCAGAACTCGTGAGCTTGATCCTGCACACCTGCCTTCAGCTGTTGTATTACAGGAAGCCCAGCTGATGGCAGAGGTCCTCCTGAACTTGTCTTGCTTGTATTCAAAGTATGCTGTAGGATAACATCTCAGATTTTCTGAGGTGATGTCATCTTTCTGAAGTCTGTTGCTCCCTAGCCGGGACTAGCAAAGTCTCAACGGCTTAGTGTCTCTGGCTTCTCGTTTGTGTCGCACTCCAGCAGGAAACAAAGCAAGGTGCCTGGTGTCATGTCCTCCCTTCCTCCTGCTGCACCTCCAGCCATACACATCCCGCATGAAAGCAGTTGTCTCTAAAGTGTGGATGTTTATTTTGACATTCTATGGAAAAGATCTGTTTTCCCTTCCCAGTTCTCTCACTCATTCCTTCTTCCTTGTAAGTATTTCTGTTGTTCGTGGGTTATTGCTGGCATTTGTGTACCTGCCATTTGAGCATCACTGTGCCAGCCTCCAGTGTCAGTGGGCCTAGGGACAGAAAGTACTGCAAGAAAGGCAATAAAACACGTACTTGCCAAGGCTAAACATACAAAGATTTGCAATTTCTTGTTCAGCACAACACACTAGCATAACAACATGATGACCTACAGGGGAAAGGCTGGTAGTTCTTTCAGCATTCAAGAGTGGCAGGTACAAGAAAGTTTTCCATGGCCTGAGCCATTCAGTGTAAGAGTGCAAAGCCTATTGATGCTCCATGACTTTTTCCTTCACTTTAATAGTGGATCTTTTGTTAAAAGTGTAAATCTGTGCTTGGTTTTGGGGTCCAGTGATTGCTGTGTTGTGGCATTATGAGATTGGAGTGATTACCTAAAAAGCAATAGATGTTAACTACTTTCTTTGTTTTCAGGAAAAAAACAAAACAAACCCACAAAACTCATCACCCTTAAATTAGTGCTTTTGATTTGGAAAAAAAGAGTTGCCTTCTTTCAAACTGTTTTCTAGGTAGATTACATAATTTGCATGTCAGATGCTTACATTCACCTTTAGATCTGTGGCTCTTGAAGCGGGAGTCCCTGTTGTTCATAAAATCTGTTTCTCCACAGCCAGATAAGCTGTATGTAGTGTCCTCTGAATGTTTTGTAAGTAAGAAGGGCCACATGCAGGAGCAATGGTTACATTACCCACTCTGTCCTTCACCCGATATGGGGTTACACCTTTCAGTTGCCTCACTTACAGGAGGGATCTTGTCTTAGGATTTAAGCAACCAAAGCAAACATTCATCAGTTTGGTGCTACATCTTTAAACTTGTGGTGGTTTGGCTGTTACCTGCCCCCCCACACTTTAGAAGGTACCCCAGCTAACTCAAACGGGCTCTGGGAATATAAATGAAGCTATTTATTTACAGCTAGCACAATATACAAGCAGCTATTTACAATATATACAGTTATATACAGAAATATACAAAGTAAAAGTAATACAGAAGCACAACTCCCCTCCCAGAAACCTGAGTCCGCAGGAGGGGCTCTCAACCACCCCTACACCTTCCCCCTGCCCCTCTCAACCTTACCCCAGTTCTCAGGAAGAGGTGCAGCCAAGAGGTTAAGGAGCAAGGTTAATGGCGGTGAGGTTAGGGAGATGTATCTCAGTCTGAAGCCAAAAGCAGAGAGAGAAGATGGTGAAAAGTGTTATCTAATGTTTACTTTCTTGTTCCCATACCTCTCAGCGAGACTGTGAGGGAAGGAGACATCACCAATGTTTTCCTTTCACAGCCAATTATCTACTTTCTCTCACCAAAACATTCTAGCCTGCTTCAAACTAGCACAAAACCGCTTGAATTGTTTGTGTGGCAAACTGCAGAATGGATTTGGCATTATTTTGGAGTTTAAAAAACAACAGCAACAAAACAAATGGTAGTGAGATCAAGTAATTTACTTTCAGATGAAAACTGCTGTAGTCACCAGGAAACTGCTGTCATCATATAAAATTCCAGTTCTTGCAAACCTTGTTGAATTCACAGCTCTGCAGTGTGCTCCTCAGCTACAGAAGCAGGCATTTTGGGCAGATACTATGTGAGAATTGATCAAAACCCAGGGACAATCCAAAGCAAAGCCACTGCCCAGGCTGCTGCTTTTAAAGGAGATTTTACAGGGTCACAGGATGTTAGGGGTTGGATTTAATGCTTTACTTTCTTTGTTGGTACCCTAAAGTGTAACTATTTCATGTTCTGTATTGCAGACAGAAGCAGTCTCCGCCAGCCAAGAAACCAGCAAAAAAATTTCACAATGGATGTAGATGATGAAGAAAACATGAGTAAGATGTGTTTATTTACACACTAGTAAACTATGTAATGGTTTCTGAAGGTGACTTTTTCCTCACAAGCACAGGGAAGACTGTGAAGAAACTTAAGAAGCATAAAAATATTTTTGGGTGTGTTCTAAAATGTGATATAAAAGAGTGGATTGGAGTTTTTTCATTAAAAGGGTTTTAAACACACTTTTATATGCTGGTATAGTTCTGCCTTGTGTCTCATTTTTCTTCCAGCAACAGATTAATCAAACAAAATATTTTCCTGTTTTGAGGTGTCAGTGAAGAAGAGAATGAGAATACCTTCATTGGTGATGACAAGGCCTAGGGACAGTCAGAAGTGCAAGGGGCGAGGGAAAGAACATGGAGTGGGAGAATATAAACTAAATGAGGGAAACTAGAGATGGAGGAAGGAAAAGCAAAAGGAGACCCTAGAAGAGTTCCTTGCATGTCTTGTATAGCTAATTATTCGCATTAGATGCTGATTGTTCCAACCCTGAGCAACTGAATTAAAGTGTCTCTAAGCACAAAACTAGTAAAATGCAATGATCATCTTGGTGCACTGGTGAAGTGCTGTGAGGTTGCTGATTGTGTTAAGATTAAGATCTGATAACCTGTGGAGAAAACTGTCCTCACTAAAACATCATAAAAATACATTTACTGTTTGTTGACCCTTCAACTATCTTTTGTGAGTGGGAGAGTTTTTCCGTAGCTGCTATGCTGATGTGCTGTTCCTGACTGTAAATAATTGTGTATGATGTCATAACAAATGTGCTTATTTTCCCCCTAAGTGGCAATGGCTCAGTGGCACATCTCTAGCAAAGCTGACAAAGCCCAGGAGTGTAGGAGGCTTTGAAACAGCAGAGTTGTAACTCAGAGTTGCAGAACATTTCAATCAGAAGACAAAGAAGTTAGATCATTGTGTTTAAAAAAAAAAACAACCACTGAACACCCCTGCCTCAACTCTTAAAATTGTCTGGACTAGAATGTATCTTTTATTCTTCAACTGCAATAGTGAACTCAACAGGAATACTTGGCTAATACTTTCTTTTCCTTAGTATAAAAGAATTTTTTTCCAATAGATGCTTTAGCTGTTTCTAAAAGTAGCTTCTAAGGGGGAGTTTCAGTAAAATAAGAGCTATAGTTGGATAATTGACATAAGACTATTTTTGGGGTAAAACATCCCCTTATCTCAATAAGGAGTATATCTGAGCATGAACAAGAGGTGTCTTCCTGAGCCGGAGAAAATATCATCTCTTTACACGAGCCTTCTGTAAGTGTCTTTAAGCAAAATACTCAATTTTTATCTGCTTCTGAGATTTTTGTGTGTTAATGTATCAGTATAGGAAACCATGCACTGAACCTTTTGTTTTGTCAGGAGGCTAGTTCCATGGAGTTGTTACAAGTTTGAGGAATGCTGTGTATAGCTGCAGTTGTCTCTCAGAAGTATGTTTTCAGATGTCATTTGTGTCATGTTTTCAAAAGGAAACTACAGATAATAATGTCTACTTGGATGAACCTACAATAAGACCTTCCTGTGCCTGTATGTCCACACAAATTGAAATGTTAAATCATAAATCTGGAAGGGAGAAATCACAGTTCAAATTCTTAAGCTGTTCACCTTGATTTGTGCAAGGATTTTAAGAAGAAAATCTTCCCTTTCTGTATTTTTGTATCTCTTCAGATTGTAAGGTACAATTGTGTAAGTTGCTACTAAATGTTTTATTATTTTATGTAACTGCCTTTTGGGGAAGTATCTTACAGGAAAGGAAGGTGGACTTAGGCAGTATTTGTAGCTTGCAGTTGCATTAGAATGGCTTTGCAGAAGCCAGAATTAAAATTGTGTTGGTTTGGATAGAATGTGAAATGCTGGTGAGGTTACGAGAATGTCTCTGAGAAAATACAGTATCTCAGATTTCAGAGTATAAGGTCTTCCTTCTTTATGCATTGAACATAGAGCAAATTTTATGAGATTTGGGGAAAGATTTTATTTTTTCAGAATGTTTTATTTGGGGTTTTGGATGGAGGGTATGTCTGCAGAACTCTGAATGCCCCAGGAGGCAGTGCTGGAAGCCCATCGGCATTTTATCCCAGCACCAAGTCACAGAGCTTTGCAGAAGCAGCAACACAATAGGAATAAATAATTTGCTAAATGCTTATCCTTATCAACTGTGTAATGGGCAAGGAGAAGTGGGGCATTTTACAAAACACTTGGGATTCAAGCATGTGCCTGTCCTGACCTTTGTCTTGCATCATTTTTGCCCTTTCCGTAAGAAGATGCTCAGCAGAGATCTTTTTTTTCCTGCCTCCCTCCTTTTTTCTTTTTTTTTTTGAAAAGATGACTTACTCAGAAATTCCCCAGGCCAGTGAATGAGAGCAGCAGTGTAAAGGGTAGCTAGAAACATCTTTCGATTCAGCTAAGAGTCATCTCAATGTAATTAAGTGTGCTCCAGATCAGAGAGAGCAGGGAGAGTGTCGTGTATCAGTAAGCAAATGATCGAAGTTTCCCAGTGGATAAAGTATCTTCAATTACAGACAGTTTTTCATTACAGGGAATAAACCCAAAAATAAACCAATACACATGGAGAGAATATTTTTATTTACTAGAATGAATTTTCCTACACCTCTTTCCTTCTTTGAGTACTCTTTGTAAGCCCCTCAAAAGAGATTTCAGAGGCAGGACTTTTCTCCTGCTGCAACTGTCGGTATGTGATATTGTCAGCTGTGATTTTTACCAAAGCAGCTTCTACAGATGTCAATGAAATCTCTAGTCATGGCTACCAACTATTTTTAGTGGCTAGAAAATAAGCTAGTGTTGCAAAAAATGTCTTATTCTTAAGTTGTGGGTAGTATCAACATTCAAGAAAACAGGATCCCATTATCAAGTGTTTATCTCTGTACTGCATCCAGTTCTGGCTGCCCCCATCATAAGGACATGGAGCTGTTGGAGTGAGAGTGAGTCCAGAGGAGGGCCATGAAGATGATCCAAGGGCTGGGACAATCCTGCTATGAAGATAGGCTGAGGGAGCTGGAGCTCAGCCTGGAGAAGAGAAGACTCTGGGTGGGACCTTATAGCTGCCTTCCTACAGACAGGCCAGAGAGGGACTGTCTAACAATAGGACACAAGGGAATAGTTTTAAGCTGAGGATGAGTAGGTTCAGACTGGATCTAGGGAAGAAGTTCTTCAGTACGAGGGTAGTGGGACCCTGAAATAGGCTGTCCAGGGAGGTTGTGAGTGCCTGCTCTGTGGGGGTGTTCAAGGCCAGGATGGATGAGGCCTTGAGCAGCCGAGTCTAGTTGTGAGGTGACCCTGCCCAGGGTGGGGAGGTTGGAGTAGATGATCTCTAATGTTGCTTCCAATCTATGATATTAAAGCTACTTTAAAGAGTTGAATACACAGCAGCTGTGATGGAGCACCCTGAGCTGGAAAGACAGGGATGAGGAGCAGTATGAAGCCTGAATAATCTTAAGAGGAAATGGTCAGTGACCTACTACATCACTTAGATGCATACAAATTTGTGGGGCTAGATGAGATTCCCTGCAAGGGTAGTGACAGAGCTGGCAGAAGTGCTCACCAAGCCACCTTCCATCATTTATCAGCAGTCCAAGGTGTGACGCCCATCTACAAGAGGGGCCGGAAGAAGGATCTGGGGAACTGCAGGCTTCTCAGATTATCTTGAGTGTGCTCACAGGCTGTGGATGTTGTTTACCTGGGCTTCAGTAAAGGTTTTGACACTCCCACAGCATGGAGCATTTAATATCCTCAAATTATAAAGAAAGTATAAAGCATTAAAAGATATGGATACATTGAGACTAGCAGATGGAGGTTCACAGCAAGCAATGGGAGGTGTTTTCATGCAATGTGATCAAATTGTGAAGTGTGCTGTCCAGGACATTGTGGATACCAAAAGTTTATAGGGTCTTGCAAAGCAGTTAGAAAAATTTGTGGTGGGAAAAGCCAAACTCATGTCTCCCTGCCAGGCTCTCTGGGATGGTCCAGAGTTGTGGCTCTATGCAGGCTGAGAAGCTGCCCTGGGGAAGGGTCCATGTATCCTTGCTGTCTTTTAATACCCTCTCTTGGCATCTGCTGGTTGCCCAGTCACAGGTTGAGACCAGGGCAAGACAAAAATGAGCAAGGAAGGCTGCTCTTCTTTAAGCAGGTGAGATGCCTGGAAAAGGGAGAGCAGTTTCTGAACAGTAGGAAGAGGCTGTGTTGGGGGAGTTACTGCATATCCAGATAGGACAAAATTGAGATAACTTCTCTAACTGTTCACAGGTGGTGATAGTTAATCTTACTTTTGGACTAATCTGTCAGCTCTTCTGTAGCCCTAACGTAATTAGAGAACCTCACCACTGCTGTGCAGGACAGGCTAAAGAAGAGGACCAAACACATCTCTTCACTCTCCGGCTGAGAAGCTGTTACTATTTTTTGCAATCCATTGGCTATGGATTGAAGCAAACCTGGGTCCTCCTGGTTCAGAAGCAAAATCTTTGTCTTTTCATCACATTCAGGGCTTGGATTTGGATCACCTCCATGATGTAGACACTTGCTTACTTCCATGGTCTCTGGGCTGTTTGGCTCCCTGCTTGCTTTCTCTCCTATTTTTTTTCCACTATGCAGATCCTTCAAAGCTAACAAAGCCCAGTAGCACTCAGGCAAGGAGTAATTTTCTTTCCTTCTTTCTTTTTGAGATAAGGTAAGCATGCAAGTTTCTTGCTTCCTACAAGCCTACCCACCCACTCTGTCAGGAGTGCTTCCCCTTCCTATGGCATGAGATAGCTGTGCTGACATGCAAGTCTCTTTTTTCTTGAACATGTTCAGCCAGAGTCTATTCAACTTGTGTTTTCCTTCTGTGGTTTCACAAATACTATGTATGTTGTAGCCTTCATATTAAAAAAAAAAAAGTTAAAAATGGAGCCTGTAATTATCATCAACTAAATGATTTCTGTTTAGCTTGGGAACTGTACTGATTGATCACAAATACCTGATGCTGCTAGTAAGAGCAAAGTTCCAGAAATGGTGTTTTAGATGAGATGTAATTTTTTGAGATAACAGCCTCAGGTAAGAAATTCAGTGCAGGGAATGATTTAAAAATTCACTCCTTTATCTTTAGATTCCTTCACCTTACATGTGTGTGTGTGTATACAGAGAGATAGATTGATAGAGATGTAGATACAGATAGATGTTTAATGAATACATGTGTGTGAACATTGTGGGTTGACAGCTGTGGCCCTATAGAACACATTCTACAAGCAGTCTGATTTGTGGCTGAATGTTACAAGAGATACTTTATTAAATTTAGCAGATTTCTAGCAATAAAATACTTAGAATACTCAATGTTTCGTTCTTGGCCAAATTTAATTGACTGGAATTTAATGTTCAGTGCTGTACAAAACTTTGCTGTGCTACTGTGTCTTAACAAAACATGTTCCTGCTTCGGCTTTTTCTCTTGATCTTGTTTTTCTTCTTCTTTTTTTCTCTTTGAGCACCGAAAGGAGTAACCTATCGAGCTTTTGCTGGAGGATGTTATAAATGAAAATTTAGTAACCATTCCATCAGCTTTGTAACCTGGGAAAAGTGATGTGTGCATGGTAGGGGGTTCTTAGGGAAGATGTGAAGTGTGACTGAACTTTGTCACTGTGAAAGAGCTTCCACCATGATTTATTCCCATTTGAATTAATACTTTTCACCTAATACCAGCGTAGATGTAATGTAGACATTTTCAAGTTTCAAAACAGAATCTACTAATTTTACTTTTTCATTCACAAATGCAAATATAGAGCACCAATAGTAAATTTCATTAGCTTCTTTGTCAGAGTAAAAATGAGATCTTTGCAGTTATAGCAAATATAATTCTTTAAGTATACCTTTGACATATCAGCACTCCAACTTTCCACTTCAGAAAATAATTTACTACAGTACCTTTTTTCTCCCCATTAAATATCATTGTGATTGCTCAGCTTCTGTCAAACTTCATGATTTTCCATAGTTTGAGAAGATCTGTATCATGATTTGGGGATTTTTAACTCTGACAGCAGTTTTCTTAACCTTGCAAGAAATTACAGAATAGTTCATAAATGACAAATACAGGATTGCCTAATAGAAGGCTGTGTGTAAATACATAAAATAGTCTTGTAGTGGTGTTGGCACAGTGGGCGTCTGTAGCAAATTGGGGTGAGGTGAAGAGAGAGTCTAGAAAAAGAACTGACTACAGAGAATATGGAATAGCTAAGGAGGAAGGCAGCCATTGAACAACTCTTCAGTCCAGGTGTCTACCAAAGAACTGACTCATTTTTCATGGCTCTGGTTTTGTTTATGTCATTACTCAATTTGGACAACTGAAATCACTGAAGGGGGAAAAAGTAACATGAATAAAATAAGAATAAAGAAGAACTAAATATCTACCTCATAGGACTGGTCTTGAGCATCCATTTTTATGTTATTAATGGTAATAGTTTTTTTAGTAGGTGTATACTGCTATAACTTATGCTTCTGATTTAAAGCATTTTCCAGGCCGAATGTAACTTAGGAGTAAAAGTTTGTTCCAGTGTGATTTAAGTGAAAAACAAACCAAAAAGGCTGCGGTGTTTTATTGCTGTATGGTTTTGGCACCTGCACAGTTTGAAAGTCATTCTTCGATGTGTTAGTTCTTGAATTATGGAGAGGCTGTATTGCATTATTGTCTCTGATCATGTTGCAAAGCATTTAAGCTGTGAGCACACATCACTTAACCAGTTACAAAGAGAGATAAAGGAATCTATAAATTTTGCATTTACAAGATCCTGCAACGAAGGCATTGTAAGTTACTCTTTCTGGGCACCGCAGGTTCCAGCAGCACTGATGTTAAAGAAAACCGCAACATGGACAACGTTCCCCCCAAGGACGGCGGTGGGCAAGGTGCCGGGGAGGGAACACAGCTCTCCAATGGTGGTGGCAGCAGCAGCAGAAAGCGTCCTTTGGAGGAGGGCAACAATGGCCACTCCAAATTTCGCCCAAAGAAGAGGAAGAAAATGCCTGGCCCCGTTCTGCCAAAGAACGCCCTGATGCAACTCAATGAGATTAAACCTGGTTTACAGTACAAACTCCTCTCCCAGACAGGGCCGGTCCATGCCCCTATGTTTGTGATGGCAGTCGAAGTCAATGGGCAGGTATTTGAAGGGTCTGGCCCAACAAAAAAGAAAGCCAAGCTTCATGCTGCTGAGAAGGCTCTGCGGTCTTTTGTCCAGTTTCCAAACGCCTCAGAAGCCCACCTGGCCATGGGGAGGACTCTGTCAGTCAATACGGATTTCACCTCTGACCAAGCAGACTTCCCTGACACCCTTTTCAATGGGTTTGAGACACCAGTCCCTTCTGATGCTTCCTTTTACCTAGGGTCCAATGGGGATGGGTCCTATAGCTCTAGTGGGGACTACAGTTTGCCGTCATCGGCTGTAGCCAGCAGTCTTTCACAGTCACCTCTCCCCATGCCATCACCCTACCCCTCTGCCAGTGGGAAGAACCCTGTCATGATCCTCAACGAGCTGCGGCCGGGCCTGAAGTACGAGTTTCTCTCGGAGAGTGGGGAGAGCCATGCCAAAAACTTTGTCATGGCTGTGGCAGTGGACGGTCAGACTTTTGAAGGCTCAGGAAGGAATAAAAAGCTGGCAAAAGCTCGGGCTGCTCAGTCGGCCCTGGCATCCTTGTTTAACATGCAGCTGGACCAGACCCCATCTCGACAGCCCATTCCCAGCGAGGGGCTCCAGTTACACTTGCCACAGGTGAGAAGCCCTTTGGGTTTTGTTGATGTCTTTGGGTAATGACCAAGAGTAGCCAAGCTATGCATATTGAATCAGCTTGAACAGCATTTCTACTGTTTATTCTGCTTCTATAGATGTGGGCATGCATGTATGTATATGTGTTTTAAGTGACTTATCCATTTATGGCTTCTGACAATTGTATGAACTCTTTGTATTCTATTGGACAGAGGAGCCTTTGTTGCTGATGCTTTCAGCCTTGATCATGTCACATCAAAGAGCACTAAGCCCAGTGTTGTGCCAGCTTGGATTATGGTTTGTGCTGAGGAGAGGTTGAATCTTGTCTTGTGAAATGGAGTTCAAGTCAAAATCGACGCTTTAAGTAAAGCTATTTGATACACCAGGTTATAGCAGAGTAAAAAGTGTTCTCTTTTTGCAAACTGAAGTTGTTGGCAGTAATGAAGCTGTGTAGTGGAAGTCGAGGACAAAGTATGTGAGGCTGATGCAGTTGCCGTGTATTTGCAGAGTCTCAATAAATGACACACTTGCAGTGCATGTGTCCAAGACATATGGTCAAATAACTGTCGCGTAAAGGGTTGTGCTCTGATCAGATTAGTTAATAGGTAAGTTACATAGGCAACTGAATCTGAGTAAGAAATAGTTAAATAATTAATGAACTAGGGAAAGTATCTCCATCCCTGGAGATGCCCGACAAACATGTAGATACAGCATTTTGGGTCAACAGTTCTGTGATTCAGTGAGGTTGGAAAAGAATTCCGAGATCACAAAGTCCAATCTATCACCCAACACCATCTAAATGCTGTGGTTTAGTGATTGTGGTTGTGGTTGTGTTGGGCTGGCAGCTGGACTTGATGATTTTAGAGGTCTTCTCCAAGCTGAATGTTTCTATGATTCTATACCAGATATAGACTAGAAATTTGAAGTAGCTAGAATGAGGTAATTAAAAATAAAAGAAAGAAGAAAATTTCTCCCTTACTCCCTTGTGTATGTTTCTCTCCAGTCAAAGTGTAGTAAATATTGTTTGATTCCTCTCTTGCTGCTATGTCTTTTGGATCTTTTTAATGATATTGTATGCCTGTCTAAATTCAAATGCTTGCCCGTGACTGTTTTGCTGCTTCCTATCTCTGTATTACTAGAATTTCTGTGGCTTTATCTCAAAATCATTAGCTTAGATTTCATTGCAGTTTTAATATACTGGTCTGAACTGATACTGAAAGACCACTGAAGAATAGGTGGGTAGGTTGGTAAGTTGGTGATGTGATTGGTTTAAGGACGTTGTTTTCCCAAAGGACATGGGCAATATAGGTGGCTCAGAAATTTCTGTGTGCTTTGTTTTTTAATGTTCCACACTGTATTGCATTACTGATGACTATTTCCTTCATTTTCAAATCTAGGCTCATGCTGTTTCAGGTAGCTAGATTTCTTTAGTAGATTCAGTAATACAGACTGCATTCTCTGCTGTGCTTTTAGACACACATTTGGCCCCGAACACCAAAAATATTTCACTGCCAGTACTTTGTGTGTTGTTAGTTCTTGAATTAGGAAAATGGTGAAAATTGGAACTGGATTGAAGAATTAGGAAAGAGCGAAATGTGTGACGTGAAAGAGATGTCATTCTAAGAGGATGTTATCATCCCCCCCACCCTTTGGAAATCACCCAGACTAGACGCAACCAGCTCTGGAAATTGAATGAAGCTTTGTATTTACAGTTTAGCACAATATTTGTGCAGGTATTTACAATATATACAGTTATATACAGAAATATACAAGGTAAAAGGTAACACAGAAACACAACTGCCCTCCCAGAAACCTGAGTCCCCAGGAAGGGCTCCCAACGGCTCTTCCACCTTCTCCTACCCCTCTCTACCTTATCCCAGATGTTGCCTTGTGCCCAAGGAAAAATGGAGGATCAGCCAGGGGCGTTAGGAAGAAGGTGGATAAATCAGAGAAACAGCAGGTTAGGTTAGAGAGAAATGCAGCTCATGGTCCAGACAGTTCCTTATCTGTATTTACCCTCTTGTTCTTATACATCTCAGCAAGCCTATGAGTGAAGCAGACATCACCATTGTTTCCCTTTCACAGCTTCTAATCTAGTTCTTCTCACCAAAACATTCTAGCTAGCTTCAAACTAGCACAGAGGGTGAAGTGGTTTCTCTACCCAGCAGCCTGGTGAATGACAGCTTACACAGCCTCTTTAAGGGACTCAACAGAGCACTTGGCAGTGCTGGTAGAAATGGTTTTCATCTGATGGTAGGAACCTGCTGGTGAAGGGGTCCTCTTTAGACCACTGATGGCCTCTGTTAGGAAAACCTCCATTTAAGTTTTAGGATGATACTTCCCAGATTTCCTCACACTGTTTACTTTAAAAGATAGCTGACAGCCAAAATGCAAAGAGGTGGAAATGAGAGAATCAGAATTGCAAATACTGGAGCTTAAATACAGAGATATTTAGTTTACTGAAAGCTGAGCTATTGTGAGACAAAGCAACTTTTGCTACACAAATAGGCACCGTAGCTGCAGCTGAAATTAATTTTCAAAAATCCACTGGAGGGATTTTTTTGTACTCATTCACCTAATTGTGTTGCAAATCCAATTTATCTTGTGTATCATTGTGGACAGACATTGAAACAAAATGTTGAGCTGGTGTAGTGGAAGGTGTCCTTGCCCATGGCGGGGGGGGAACTGGAATTTTTGAGGCCCCTTGCAACCTAAACCATTCTATGACTCTATGAAGACGTGGAGTGAGGATGAGTACTGCCATGGCTGCTTTTACTGGGAGTGCTGTGTCAGTCCTGGTTAAGTCTGGAGCAGGGGGAAACTAGAAAAGAAGTGTTCAGATATAAGAATGATAGACAAATTAATAATGTAAATGATCTGACTTCTGGGACAGCTGCTTCTGCAGAGGTACTGAAAAGCTGTAGGCAGTTTCTTGCAGTAGACAGGAGAATGATAATGTAACATTCAGATCTAGCAAAACCATAATACTGAATATATTTATGGGAATTAATTATACATTGGAATAATTGCTGTGGTATTGGAGGAAATGTAAAAGATGTATCTGCTTATGGAGTAGGAGACTCTACTGCCAGACAGGAATTTCTTTAGGTACAGGAAATTTTTGAGAACTAGGAAATAGTTACCCTGTTTAATTAGTGTGGATTTACATCTTCCTTCTCTGAAAGGTGTGTGCTTGCCACCAGCAGAGGAGAGGTACTGGTCCTGGTTGACCTTGGTTTTACCATGAGCACTGCCATTGCTTGTCAGCTTGTGGAAGTTCACATAAGCTCTGAACTGTAGAGGTGATAAGAAATAAAGCTGAGGGAGAACATTTGTGTGTGACAATGATCACTGGAGATCCAAGGAGAGCACAAATATTGGGAGGCCCTGGGTCAGTTGCACAGTGAGATCTGGGTGCTGTTAGCCTGTGCTGGGGAACTTCCCCAGCTCCTACTGCCTTTGTTTCCACCACACAGGTGATTGGCAGCATTCATCTGGGGTGATCTCAGGGGGCTGCCAAGGTCTTCTTCAGATCCAGACAAACTTTAACTTCTTCAGCTTCAGAATATTTTAAAACATGGATGGTCAGGAGGGTTCTGCCACAACATTGCTGCAAGACAGATACTAACAAAAATCTGTCTGTAGCGATGAATTGGATTCCCTGTAACTTCATCGGAGAGAGGAACAATGCACCCAGAATAGCTTTGAGCTCACATGCCTCAGTGAGCAAACTCTCAGCTATTTTAGGGCTTTCTTTTTTAGAATTTCCCAACTTTGAATAATGATTTAATGCAGGAGCGAGATAGAGAAGCTGTGTGTCAGATGTTAGGGCAGTCACTGGGAAGGCGAGACATGAGCTCAATTTCTTTTCCAATTAATATTTATTTGTATGAAAGGGAGTAAAATCAGAAGAATTTACCTGAAAGGAGGCTGTAGCCAGGTGGGGGTTGGTCTCTTCTCTCAAGCAACCAGCAACAGAACAAGGGGACACAGTCTCAAGTTGTGCCCGGGGAAGTATAGGCTGGATGTTAGGAGGAAGTTCTTGCCAGAGAGAGTGATTGGCATTGGAATGGGCTGCTCAGGGAGGTGGTGGAGGCACCGTCCCTGGAAGTGTTCAAGAAAAGACTGGATGGGGCCCTTAGTGCCATGGTCTAGTTGACTGGACAGGGCTGAGTGCTAGGTTGGACTGGATGATGTTGGAGGTCTCTTCCAACCTGGTTGATTCTATGATTCTGTGAAGAAGTGGAAGAACCCTACTCAGGCCAATCAGTGCCCTGGGCCTGTTGGAAAAACAGCTTCAAGTCCTTGTTTTTTTATATGGGTCATCAAGTACATCAATTTTAGGCCAGTAAGCCTTGCACCTGGCATTGCAGTGGTCTGATCATAGCCTGCCTTATTCCCACCTCTTCAATGCTCTTAGTGACTCTTAACTATGTTAATGCAATAGACCACCTTGGAGAAAAAAATAATTATTCTAATCTATCAAGCAAGTGTTCCAAAAACAGACCAAAATCTTAGTAACTAAATCTGTAGCCATTTTCAAGTGTTTATTTCTCACCACCCACCTGTTGTCATGCAATTTGATATTTAATAGAATCAAAAAAATCATTAATTTATCAGCCTATTTTCTGGCAGTGATTTCTGCCTCCCTCTCCCCCTTTACAGTTTCTCGCATATTGTTTGCATCTGTAGCGGTCATTTGTCTCGCTTGAGCTCTGCTTAGTCCCTCTTATCAGCTCTCCCCAGTGTCTGGTTTCATGTTCATTCAAGCGTTTTTAGGTTTCCTTGCCAGCAGCTTAGTTCCAGGCTGTTTGAGATGCAGCTCCATCTCATCCTTCCGTGCCAGCTTTCATCTTCCCAGAGGGACTCGCCATCTTCTCGCTTGTATACCAACACCACAGCTTGCTCTGCTTTGCTTATTATGTAAAAAAACCCCAGTGGTTTGTGAAAAAGCTAGTGTGTCCACCTTGTACACAAGCATCCTACCCAAATGCTGTTCAGACAGTCTTTTGTCAGCCGATAAGTTGGCCATGGGTTTCTTCCCAAAAACATCTGGCAGCTTCATTTCCTGCCTCTTGGTGAGAACCTCCCCAAACCAGCTGTGGATCCCCCAGGGAATGGCAATGGCATATCTCTGCAGATTAGCCTCTGTTTGACCAAGTAGATTGAGGATCAGTGTGGTGAATTATCCTTGTTCGATGATATTGGTGGGAGCATCCTTCTCTGTTCACCTTTGGCAGCATTTTGGTATTACTGTTTCTGTTCTGTGCTGAACTTGGTGCTTTGGTGGAGCTCAGTGTTGGAGAAGATCCCTCCAGTTAGGAGTTCATCAGTTCATCATGCTTACTTTGTTTTTGGAGACGGGGCAACCCATACTGTTTATTACCTGGATGGCAAGCCTCTCTGGCAGGCTTTGGAGCCTCTCTGGCAGGCTTTGGAGCCTCTCTGGCAGGCTTTGGAGCCTCTCTGCAGCATGTATTTTTTGGGGAGATCAGGAAAAGCTTGTTTCACTAACTTATTCCATCGTAATGTCATTTGGCATGATTTTACATTACCTGGTATCTTGTCAGCTGCCAGATCTGTTCTCCTGTCCAGCACATCATGATGTAAGCTCTAAGATATATATTACAGAAATGAGATCATAAGACTTAGAATTGTGGAGTGCTTTGGGTTGGAAGGGACCTTTGTCTAGTCCAACCCACTTGCAATGACCAGGAGCATTTTCAACTACATCAGGTTGCTCAGAACCCTGTCTAATTTGAATTTGAATGTTTCCAGGGATGGGGCTTCTACCACCTCTCTGGTAAACCTATGCCAGTGCTTCACCACTCTCATTGTAAAAAATGCCTTCCTTATGCCTAGTTTTGTTTAAAACATCACCCCTGTCTTTTTGCAACAGGGCCTTCTACAAAGATTGTCCCTATTTTTCTTAAATGTCCCCTTTAAGTACTGGAAGGTTACAATAAGGTCTCCACTGCGCAGATGAAAAACAGTATCCATAATTATGCAGTGGGACTATGGATAAAACACTGGAATGGAGGCTCTGCAGGGAGGTTAATAATTTACACCTTTGGTGTATTCATTTTTTGCTTCTAAACCCAAGGTGCTAATGAAACTCTTGCTCATTATTTTTGTGTGCGTGTATTATATTAAAGTTCAGCTTTCTGCACTAGGTAAGTACAGGCACAATTAAGTGCAGATTTTGTGCTGCGTGGTCATGGTGTTGTCAAAATACAGACTGTACAACAATTCTGGGTCCAAGAATAAAAAGACCTTGTTTGAAAAGCAGACATATTTGTAGCCTCAGCAAAACTGTGTTCTTGAAAAATGTCTCTGTTGATTTAAGTTTCTGAGTTGCAGTCCGTTCAGACATGTGAAGAAAAATGTTATTTGCAATGTTAGGAAACTTCTGACTCTGCAGGTTGTGCAGTTGCAAAACATGGACCAACACTTGGTGCAAATGTGACCTCAGTCACCACTGACTGCTGGCTGCTGTCTCCAGCCAGATTCTGGGAAGAAGAAGCTGTTGAGCTCCGAAATCATGACATGTGAGCTTTAATTATTGCTTCCTTGGCTGCTAAACCTTTTCCAGAAGGAAGTTAACTTTGAGGGCTCCTCCACATTATTTCCAGGCTGTCCATTCTCAGAATGTGGTGGGTGAGGAACTTTCCCCACCTCCACTATTGGAATTTGCCAGACTAGCTCAGATGGTTTGGAAGTAAGATGATATTTAGAGCAAAGCAAAATTTGCAAGCATATATACACAATATATTTACAAGTATTTACAATTATATACAAATTAGAAATACTACAGAAATCCAAACTCCCTCCTGGACAAATAAAGCTGCCCAGAGGGGCTCAAAGCTATCCTCTCTTTCTCTCTCTACTTTCCCAGAGAGACAAATAGAACAACCAGCAAAGCTTAGATTGTCTTCTGTTAACCAAGATTAGTAGAAAATATATTAGAATGGGGTGAAGAGGAAGTGAATAGCTCCAGCATCACAGACCAGAGTGGGACAAATTGTTGACATTTTGGCTCTTTATCCCTCTCAGCAAACCAGTGAATGGTACAGACTTCATCATGAGTTTCTTTTCACAACCAATGATCTAATTTCTCTCATTAAAATGTTCAAATTACCCTCAAACCAGCACCACAGGAGCAGTCTGAAGAAAGTGGTGGCAAATCAGACTGAGAATCTTCAAATCCTCTTTGTTTTTATTTCCTTTTGACTCTCGTAGTCTGGTTTTAGAACTCATTCAGGAGTTCATGCTGTTTGAAGTGGGTGCCCTGAAGCTGCTGCCTGTCAGTCCTGTTGATTAGCCTTGGGTCTTAGGGAGGGATGAATGTGATGATCTTCCATTACTTAACAGCCACAAATGTTCTTTGGGGCTTGATGTAGTTGCTTACTTTTGTGTTTGGCACCATTTTGGATGCTCTTGGGTGCCTGGAGACATCTGCATGGTGCTGGCAGATATGACACAGGACCTGTGTTCTTCCGGTGTGTTAACCTTTTGGCCAAGTGGTTACCCCAGAATATCTCAGATATTGCTGGATACCAACACATGGACAGCTGGATCAAGTTCTTTACACCTGGCACCTTGAGATAGGAGACTGAGCTCCCTCCCTGTCCGCTCCTCTTCTCTTGCTACAGGTGCTGGTAGAAGATGGATGGGGATGGTCTGCCCTGTTTCTCCTGCCAGCCTGCTGACTGCTCATTGTGGCATCTAGCTTGTATCTTGCCTTTCTTAGCCACTCCCTTGGGAACAACCAGCAGTACTAGCCATGATGTTGCATAGATTGCTGTGGTTTTCAGTTTCTTTTCATGTGAACATTTCATCTTGATTCATCTCTTCCAGCTGTTACAGTTCCAACTGCCTTATAAATGGCAGGTGAGATTAGCTGCAGTGTTGAACTGAACCACTGTTCAGCAAGAGCAGGGCTGGTATTCTGAAGGTTTGCTTAATATTAGACATTAACTCCATTTACAGCATGACTGACTTGGTTGCTAAGCCTGCTGGCAAGACACAACAAGGCTGTGACTGATCGTTCAGGTTTTCATGAAGGTAAAAGAGATGAATTCTGATTTTGACATAGTTTATTTTGGGTTATAAAGTGACATTTTCTTTTCCTAAATTTGTACATGTCTTGTATAAACAAGGGAAAAAAAATGCTTAACCAATGTTGAAAAGAGATTTGTTCTTGTAGATGTAATAGCTAGATCATGATTCTGATAATCATAAAAGGTTTGCACATTGATTTGAGGAGCCTGGGTTTTGTACTTCAATCTTTTTGTTAGGTTCAATGTTGAGGATATGAAATGATGCATTTTGAGGTTTGAGCATGAAAGTATAGACTTATCTGTCTATCCAGTTGTTTTCCTAAGCCTCACATGTTCATAGTGATCATGAGCATTGGTGCTTGCCTTAGGGCTGTCTGACCCTGTTTTTGTAGATGCTCTTAGGGCTGCAAATGCTCAGAATGACTGAGAATTGGACCAAACCACCTCCTTGACATACTGTTGATGCCTCAAAGTCCACTTTTAAAGTGAACAAAATATAGTTTGATTTGTGTCAAATAATGTAAAAGTGCAAAGCTCGATGATCTGATGCTGCTTTAATTTTTAAATGGTTTAATTGTCTAAGGCCCTTTTCTGTCTGATCCTGCAGGTTTTAGCTGATTCAGTTGCACGCTTGGTTGTAGACAAATTCAGTGACTTGACAGAGAATTTCACATCTCCACATGCACGAAGAAAAGTCCTTGCTGGAGTTGTCATGACAACAGGTAAAAAAAAGAAAAGTACCATTTTAATACAAGATACTAAGTATGAGCACTTGCTTTGCATTCGAGGAAACTTTATTTCAATCAACCAATACCGAAATGTAATTTTAGTGTTTAATCTTCAAGGTGCACTAAATATGTCAGTTAGATCTTGGCTAATAATCATTACAGGAAAATGAGACCTGCAAATACTTGGATTTCCAGAGAGTTCCTGTCTTCTGTCTGATCGAAACATCTGAGATAACTCATGGACTACCAAATACATCTACCTTTTAAAATTAACCATGCAACTTTTGGAAAGTAAATCTAAAATTAATCTCACCACATCAGTCACACAGATGGCATTCTTTGGGTTTGGCATATTATGTAAGAAGTCAAGCTTGCTTTCCAAGTTTCTAAGGTTTCGCACTTTGTTATTCTTGCTGTAGTTCATTCTTAGTGCTTTGTGTCTCAATCATTTTAGTAAAAATATCTGACGAAAGTAAGCAGCTTCTGTTCTGGCAGCTGCCACTTGTGTGCTTGTACAGACAGCAGCAAGGCCGTGGTTTTCTGGTTGCTGGCATGAGATCTCTGCTCTGCCAGGTCTCCCAAAACAGTGAAATTCTGCCCTAAGCTGATCTGTGACCACACTGCTTCTTTTCCTCATGCTAAAATTTGTCTTGATCTTCAATCCATTCAAACACATAACGGGATATCAGTTTTGGGGACGTTATGAGCTATTTCCACCTATCTGTATGAATCAGATGGGGATTATAGAATCATAGAATCATAGAATCAACCAGGTTGGAAGAGACCTCCAAGATCATCCAGTCCAACCTAGCACCCAGCCCTATCCAGTCAACTAGACCATGGCACTAAGTGCCTTATCCAGGCTTTTCTTGAAGACCTCCAGGGACGGTGCCTCCACCACCTCCCTGGGCAGCCCATTCCAATGGGAAATCACTCTCTCTGGCAAGAACTTCCTCCTAACATCCAGCCTGTACTTTCCCCGGCACAACTTGAGACTGTGTCCCCTTGTTCTGTTGCTGGTTGCCTGGGAGTGATAAATGTGCAGCTTCCCCTTGTTAATTTTAGCAGCACCAGCCCTTTCCTCCTGTGTGGATGTTTTTAGGAGCCTCCTCCACAGGACAAAGAGGTCTAGGATGCTGGTTAGGGCAGATGTTAACTGCGTGCTCTAGGGACAGGCATTGTGACAAGAAGGATGTGACAAGGGGATAATGTGGCCCAAAGTCTGTCACAAGACATTAGTAGTGGACTGACTGTCCAGCAGTCAAACACCCACCCAGCATTTTGCTTGCTGCTGTCTCAGCTAGAATTAAATCTGGCTAGGGACATTAAGGAGAACAAGAACAACTTCTTCGGGTATATTAGTGAGAAAAGGAGGATTAGGGAGAATGTGGGACCCTTCCAGAAGGGAAATGGAGAGCTGGTGACAAAATATATGGATAAGGCTAAGGTGTTCAATGACTTTTCTGCCTCAGTCTTCAACAGCAAGGTCTCCAAACACAATGTCCAAGTCCCAGAGAGCAAAAGTAAGGACTGGGAGGAGGAAGATCTGCCCACTATAATTGAAGATTATGTTTGTGAGCACCTAAGAAATCTGAATGTGCACAAGTCCATGGGGTGTGACGAGATTCACCCACAGGTCCTGAGGGACTCTGAGGAACATGCTGCTTTATTTAATGTATTTTGTGGTATCTAACAGCTTTTTAGTGTTACTGCAGTCCTGTGTCCACAATTCCCAGAACAGCAACATAACCAAAGAACAAGATTTAACTAATGTGTAAATACAGCTTGATTCACTGGAGGTAATAGTTTTACACAGAAATAAAAAACATCTTTGCATGGATACCTGTCTGGGGAACCTCTGGAATTATATGACTCTATGGTGCAGCATTGTGTTGTAGGGTGAGGTGATTTCCTGTTTCTCCTCCATGGTTTTCTCCAGCCCTGTGGGCATGAGGGGACAGCTGAGCTCAGGTTCATTTTTTAAGACCCTGTATTTTATTCAGAGCAAGAGCTCAAACACAGTCCATGTTTCAATCACCTCTTTATCCAATTACCAACTGTCTTGCCCTTATATGAGCATTGCCATTATGCAGCCAGGTGGTTAGAGGAGTATCCTCAGCACTAGGTTCTTGGAGTGCATTGAAAGTGTTTTTCCTGCTTTCCCATAGCACAACAACTGTTCTGGGGGAGGAAGACAGCAGAAGGCATTTAGCAGGGCTTGGCTGCTGTCTACCTCTGCTGATGAGGCCTTGAGAACTTCAGAAGAGTTAGTATGGCCTGGTGGGAATTTTTTTGATGAGTCTTTGCTAGAGGGATGTAACATTTTAACCTGTCTTTCTGAATTCTTCGTGCAGCTGACCTTTGGAGTTTTGGGAGTTTTTGTGATAAAGACAGTTTTCTATATATAAAAACCAAAAAGTATTTTAAATTCTATTGTATGGAGTGATTTAATACCAAAAACCACACTTCCAGAACCATTATACACATGTTAAGCTTTACAGTGATTTAAGCATTTAAACTGCTTAATTTTCTAGTTCTGTCTTTCCTGTTGTTGGCTTAATACTCTTCCATAACGTATTGCTGCTTTATGAAATCAGTGCCTTTCAGATTTTTAAAGCTGCTGTATCTGCATAGGTGGCTAGAAGGTACATGCTGGAAGTTAGCTGGCTGCCTGGGGGCTACAGATGAAAGCACTGTCTTTGAAGCTCAAGCTTTAATAACTCTTCCTAAAGCAGCAGTTTTTCCCTGAAGGTTTTCAATTTCAGACTTGTCTGAATTCTAGCATGAAGAACTGGCAATAACCATAGACCATGCTGGGACAAGCAAGGTGTGGCTGACTGAAGCTTTTGCTTTAAGTAATCCACAGAAAAAAGTTTACAAACAAAAAGGCAGCAAACAAAAAGGAGCCTTCTTTGGGTTCTGCAAAGCTACTTGCTAGGTTATTTGTGATGTTAATTGCGTCTGCTGCCTGAAATTGTGTTTTGCAGGTACAGATGTGAAAGATGCCCTGGTAATAAGTGTTTCTACGGGAACAAAATGCATCAATGGTGAATACATGAGTGACCGTGGGCTTGCGTTAAATGATTGCCATGCAGAAATTGTGTCTCGACGGTGCCTGCTTAAATTTCTGTATACGCAACTTGAGCTTTATCTAAGGTAAGCTACAGGGAAGGGGAAGGTGAGCTGATCACATGGGGCTGAAAAGGTGTGAAGAGGAAGGTGAGCTGATCACGGGGCTGAAAAGGTGTGAAGAGGAAGGTGAGCTGATCACATGGGGCTGAAAAGGTGTGAAGAGGAAGGTGAGCTGATCACATGGGGCTGAAAAGGTGTGAAGAGGAAGGTGAGCTGATCACATGGGGCTGAAAAGGTGTGAAGAGGAAGGTGAGCTGATCACATAGGGCTGAAAAGGTGTGAAGAGGAAGGTGAGCTGATCACATAGGGCTGAAAGGTTGAAGAGGAAGGTGAGCTGATCACATAGGGCTGAAAAGGTTGAAGAGGAAGGTGAGCTGATCACATGGGGCTGAAAAGGTGTGAAGAGGAAGGTGTACTGATCACATAGGGCTGAAAAGGTGTGAAGAGTAAGGTGAGCTGATCACAGGGCTGAAAAGGTGTGAAGAGGAAGGCGAGCTGATCACATAGGGCTGAAAAGGTGTGAAGAGGAAGGTGAGCTGATCACATAGGGCTGAAAAGGTGTCTGTATAACACAGCAGCCTTAATTATTTCAATACTTGCCCAGTCACAGTAGGGTTCTTACTTCAGAACTCAGACCCTTTGCCCTAAAGGTTGACTTTAGTAAAAGATGTATTCAAGTATGTGTCAGTCATGAGAGAGGAGGATAGAAAGGCTAATTTGGAATCATTTTGAAAACTGTAAGCATGTAAATCAACATAATTTCAAGTGGATTAAAGGGTGATGATGTTTCATTTGCTGCTAAGTGTCCAGAAGAGAGATGTTGAGGTGCTGGAATGTGTCCAGAGAAGGGTGACAAAGCTGGTGAGGGGCCCAGAACACAAACCCTATGAGGAGAGGCTGAGGGAGCTGGGGGTGTGCAGCCTGGAGAAGAGGAGGCTCAGGGGTGACCTCATTGCTGTCTACAACTACCTGAAGGGAGGATGTAGCCAGGTGGGGGGTGGCCTCCTCTCCCAGGCAACCAGCAACAGAACAAGGGGACACAGTCTCAAGTTGTGCCGGGGAAAGTATAGGCTGGATGTTAGGAGGAAGTTCTTGCCAGAGAGAGTGATTGGCATTGGAATGGGCTGCCCAGGGAGGTGGTGGAGGCACTGTCCCTGGAGGTGTTCAAGAAAAGACTGGATGAGGCACTTAGTGCCATGGTCTAGTTGACTGGCTAGGGCTGGGTGCTGGGTTGGACTGGAGGTCTCTTCCAACCTGGTTGATTCTATGATTCTATAGCTTTTAGATTTATGCCATAAAATTTCCAGACCTCCTGTGTTTGGTTTTTGTGCCTATTAAGAGTGCCCAACTTAGGTTTATTTACACATTAATGTCAGTTTTGACTCTGACTTTGTTTTCTGTTTCAGCAATAAAGAAGATCAGCAGAAATCCATTTTTACCAAATCGGAACGAGGCGGGTTTAAGCTGAAGGACAATGTGCAGTTCCATCTCTATATCAGCACTTCTCCTTGTGGCGATGCTAGGATTTTCTCACCACACGAGGCAGCACAAGAGGGTATGGCAGCAGATCCTGACTCAAGCAAGGGAGTTTAGAAGCATTCTTTGAGCATGTACAGGTGGCACAGTTAAAAATTAGGTGTCTTCTTTCCTTTTAGTGTAGATGTGTATTAGACAATGATCTCTTCACAGAAAATCTGACCTGTTCTTCCTCTGTGGTAGAAGTTAAGTATAAACTGATCCACCATGTGGTCTTGAAGAGGCTGAATGCTAGCCAAGATAAGCCAGTGAGTCAGCAAGTGTTTGTACAGAACTAACCAAAACGTTTCACTGCTTCCATCTTTTAATGGTGGTCGTCTGCCTGTCCCTTTCCTGATCTGCCCATTAACTTCATCCTAACGCTGCCACGCACAGAACAGAATTGAAGAGCTACCTGCTGTGTACTGCTCCTCTGTGGAAGGCTTGGGTTAATTGCAAGTGTGTTTCAGAAGACAGCATTTGTGAGAGATGTCTGATGCTGTAGCTAATTTGCAAGGAGCAATAGAAATTGCTGCGCAAGCCAGCGGTTACGCAGGCAAATGCCATTAATTGACTCTTCTTATTGTAATGTTGTCTGTAAGATGCTTGGAGAATGTTTCTCAGCTGATTCTAAGTGATTATTGTCATTTAGATCAAGGTGACAGGCATCCAAACCGCAAAGCAAGAGGACAGCTACGGACAAAAATAGAATCTGGGGAAGGGACCATCCCTGTGCGCTCCACTACCACTATCCAGACGTGGGACGGTGTCCTGCAAGGTGAAAGGCTACTTACCATGTCCTGCAGTGACAAGATAGCGAGGTGAGATAGCACAAGTGGTCGGTTTCTTTACTCTTGCTTCTTACTGCCAAAGGAGAAAGGAGGGTTGCAGTGAGCATGCAGGTTATTGATTGGCTTATTTCATTGCTTAGATGTAGCATGCGGGTGGCTGCAACTCCAGTGGCAAAGCTCTGATTCTTCACCTGCAATTGGTGTCAGACCTTCTGCTGGCTTCAGAGGCAAGGTGAAATCATTGTCTATCATTCCAAGTCATGACAGCTTTGGTTTGTATTTTTATAGCAGAGGAATGATTAATTTTATTATGATATAGCATTAGCAGAACAGTACAATAAATAGACTGCATTAGTTATATTTGGGTAACATACTTGTCCAGTCATTGGAAATGTTCAATGAGAGGTTGGATGGGGCTTTGAACAACTTTCTCTACTGGATGATATCTCTGCCCATGGCAGGGGAGTTTGACTAGATGATGTTTTAAAGGTCCCTTTTAACCCAAGCCAGTCTATGATTCCATGATGCCAAAGATACGCACATTTCCCACAGACAGATTTAGGTTTGTATTACTTTGTACAGGATGTGATGGTTGGAGCTCCTGCCCGCCCCCCCACACTTTGTATTTGCCCCAGCTAACTCAGACGGACCCTGGGAATATAGATGAAGCAATTTATTTACAGCTAGCAGAATTTACAAGCAGCTATTTACAATATATACAGTTATATACAATTATATACAGAAATATACAAAGGATAAACAATACAAAAGCACAACTCCCCTCCCAGAAACCAAGGTCCCCAGGAGGGGCTTTCAAACCACCCCAACACCTCCCCCGGCCCTCTCAACCTTACCCCAGTTCTCAGGAAGAAGAGAGGTGCGGCCAAGAGGTTAGGGAGCAAGGTTAGTAGGAGCAGGGTTAATGAGATGTGACCAGGTCTGAAGGCAAAGGCAGAAGAGAAAGACAAAATGGAGAAAGTTTACTTCTTCTTCCCAGAGTTCTCAGTGTGACTGTGAGAGAAGGAGACACAAGTGTTTTTCATTCCATTGCCTGTTATCAAGTTGTTTTACCAAAACATTCCAGCTTGCTTCTAACTAGCACACAGGGGAAAAATGTTCCAGTTAAAAAACCCCAAGATGTAGTGGTTGGCACTCTTGATAGTTATTCTAAGTATTTGGACTGTAATTAAATATTTTGCTTTCAGTAGTAGTGCTTTTCTTTATACTTTATCCAATTCCATTTTCCTTGTCCTGTTTGACAGAGACTGTCCATTGTAAATGGACGAATGATTACCCTCCCAATTTAGGAGCAGTATCCTTTAACAAGTATTCAGAAGCACAGGAGAGTGGCAATGTATTAACATAATTTTTTGGAAACAATTCTGTTTGCAGCCTCTGTGTTCTTACAATATAGATGACAAATGCCAAGTTTTCCAGATGATATTTTAGTAATTTTTTAATTGAAGTAACTCTGCTGTTTCATCGAGCCACAGTTAGCCTGATTAAAAATCTATTCAGTTGGAAGTATTCTCGTGAGTTACATGTGCCAAATGAAAAATAAAGGGGGAAAGTTATGTAATTGCTTTCTTCATCCAGTCTTGTCTCTAGTGGAAGATGCTTTGCTTCAGTTTAAATCCCCCTAACACAAAAAGATGGGGTCTGTTGGAAGCTAGGACAGTGGTTTCTTGAAAGGTGATTCTACAACAATGACATTTCAGTTTCTTTCACAGTATTTGCAATAAGTGTCACCAGATAAATTCCCCAGCTTCATTCCAGGCCTTCTCTCTTGCCATATTCATTTGACTTTTATCACATCATCGTTTCTGTTAGTGACAGTTGAAAAAATGCAGACAGTTGCTGAGCTCGAACACATGTGACTGTTGTTACTGGGTTTGTATGAGGCAGAAGCGAATCCTTCGCTCACTTGCGTAGCTGTCACCTCTCCTTGGGGCCAAAGGGAATAATTTTGTTTGTGCCAGTGAAGGAAGCAAATAGAACCCCCTGACACAGAACACAGACCGTATGACGGGTAAGGAGGCCCAAGTTTCATATCTTTTCCCCTTTTTTCCTTTCCCCCTTTTTTCCTTTTTTTAAAAAAAACAAACATTTCCCTGACACTTATGACTGAACCCTGAGAATTTCCACTGAGGTTTGCAAAGGTTCACAGTCCAAGGTTGGAAAAACATGGATAAGTTTGAGGTGCAAGGACTGAACAAACAGGAAAACTCCTTGTATCTGAACAGCCTCATCGTGTTGGTTAGATATTATTTCAAGCCTCCAAGCACTTGGTTGCTGTGTACTGTCCAGCACACTCCTGAGCTTGGTAGGAACTTCCACAAAAAAACTGCAGGGCCACGAGTATGATGCCATTGGGGTCAGAAGCATTAGGACAGGATTATGCTGTTGTGCTAGTGCCTGGTGGCCTTGCAGTATGGTGTTAGGCTGGTTTCGGTGACCAGAGTAACTTTTTGGGACATTAATACACATGCATTTGTTTTAAATGTATCCTAACCTTGTTTCATGGTACTTTATTATGTATATTTTTGTTACCCTTTTTTTGATGTGTTTCTCCACCCCTATTTATACTAAGATTTTTTCGCTTCAAATAACTACTTAATTTTTCATGAAACATTCCAGTTGTGGCCAATGCCTTACTCAGAAGAGCAACATATTTTTTTCACACCATTTCATTGGTAGAGAGGCTGTTGGAATTGAGACACATTGTACCTATGTGGTTGCCAGCCTAGGCAGAGCTAAAAGGGAAAGCTGATTCCCTTGTTTGTAATTGCAGTTCTGACCTCAAGATGCATACAAAGATGTTTGTGAGAAGTGTTGCTGTCCAAGATCATAGACTTCTTGCACTTAGTGGGCTTGCATCTTACTGATATTGGTCTTGGTACAATACAAGCTGGGATGGTGAGACTGAGAGCAGCACTGTGGAAAAGGACTCAGGGGTCTGGTGGATTAGAAGCTGGATGTGAGCCAGGAGTGCATACACACAGCCAAGAAAGTCAATCACATCTTGGGCTGCATCCTAAGAAGCAAGGCCAAAAGTTCAAGAGAGGAGATTCTGCCACTCTGCTCTGGTGAGGTCTCACCGGGAGTACTGTGTCCAGCTCTGCAGTCCTCAACACATGAAAGGCATGGACTTGCTGGAGTGGGTCCAGAGGAGGGCCATGAAGATGATCAGGGGGCTGGAGAGCCTCCCCTATCAAGACAGGCTAGGAGAGTTGGGGTTGAATTTTCTGGCACCACATGAGGTTGCCTTCCCTTTGCGCTGTGCATCACTTCACAGAACTGCAGAGCTAGCTGAAAGAGTATTGTGTGCAGCAGCTGACATTGGGCCAACAGGTACCCCATCTGCAGCTGGTACTCCAGCTTCCCTGGCATTAGATGGCCAGTTCATGGTTGAAGTTCAGCTCAATGACTGTGATGTTGGAGGTGTTGGAGCTGTACTCCACTGCTGAGTAAATCACCTTTAAATGTAATGAGGTCTGGACCTTCAGCTCAAATCAAGGATGCTATATGTGAATGCTGTCAGTTTGGACCTAAATCTTGTGGCTCATACTTTATATCAGTATAGAAGCCTGTATTTTAAAAATCAGCTTTACATGGAAGTTTTTTAAATGTCATGAAAGAAAATTCTTTGTAGCAACTGAAAACCAGAGCAGTCAGAGGCCTGACTCTTGTGAAGCTGTTATAAGAGGTGTTGATTTTATGCTCAGCTAAGACAAATATCTCAAGCTTTTCCAGTAAGAAGTTTTATGTTGGAGGGAGTCTCTGCCTGGTGAAATGTTCTTCCCCTTTGACAAAACTCTTTTATCTATGTACCTTGCTTTAGGCATGTCAGTATTGTTGTTGATGTGATGCAGCACTCATGCATTCTGCATATACTCACTCTTTAGTGCTTTTATCTGTTGCAAATATGATGCCACTTCTGTGCTTTAGTGGTGAGGAAAAGTACTGCATGGGCCCAGTCTGTCTGGTAAGACTGAACCTAAGATTAGGCCATTTTATGTGGGAGCTTTGGGTTTTTTTGCCCATGGTTGGTGCGGGAGAGGTGTCATCCATTATCATTTTCTTGAGGTATCAAATGCTCCTAAATGAGTACTGTGCTGCAGCCGGGATCTGTGTCCACTCCACTGCAGTGTGGAAAGGTTTTATGAACTACATCTAAGCCTTGGAAGGTTTGAGTTTGTGAGCTAGATTTTAGTAATTTTAGTTACTTAACCCTTTTCTGATACTATTTTAAATGTGAAGAAAAAATCCTTTGCTGAATTGTTTCACTAGAAAGACAACACTGAAGTTTTCTGTAATAACTTTTTGCTTTTTCTGCTCTGTACCTCACTGTTTGTAGTGAAATGCAGAGTTTGGCCCAGTAACTTCAAAAGAAGTTGTGGTTCCAGTGAACTTTAGTACCAGATTGACAGCATTTGTTGTCAGGTGTTCTGACAATTCATGTTTATAAGTGAGCTGGGCAAACAAGGAAGTTCTATTTTAGAGGCCAATGTCTGTGGCCTTTTGAAAGCTGTTGTGTGGTATTGGGTGGCCTTTTATGATGGTGGCCTTGTATCTACCAAGGTGTTTTTTAGTGTACATGCTAATGGAAGAGAGAAATTACTGTTGGACAAAGTACAGTATAATAAAGAAACAACAAGGAAGTCTCTGTGCAATCCTTCCTCTTGATGCTTACAATCTGCAGAACCTCATTAGGGTTTTGTGTTTATCTCTGTGTTGCTGCCAGTTTATGATACAAGTATAGGTTTCTATAAATAAGTATATATTCTTTTATTATAACAATGGAAATGTAAAGCCATCCAAACCTGCCTAATCAATATTAAGAGCTTGAGGCTTTGATTGTATGAACGTTTTCTGTAGCAAGCCAGCTGCTCCAAATCCAGTGCTCATGAGCAGGTACCACAGTGGTAAACACAATGCAGCACACCCCAGCAGAACAGCAGGCATGTAGGTAGTCACAGAGTAGCTCTTTTGTAAAACCAATTCATGCAGTTCACCTTGCAGGAGCTTGTTCAGATGTTCACACTCTTCCTCTTAATCAAAAGAAATTAAGTGAGACAAACTTCAGCTTTCATTTTCTGTGCTGGGGAAGGTCAAGTGTGGGAGGAAGCAGCAAAACAAAAGCTCTGGAAATACTAGAGGCTGAAGGGAGGAAAAGCATTTGGCAAGGGTTCTATTTAGGGAGCTAGGGCTTGCCAGAGGAGTACTTTGGCCTTTTAGAAATGTCCATCTGTCACTCAGGTACTGTTTACAAAAAGTAAAATGTGCCTCACTGAAGGAAGCAGTCTGCAAGTTTCAGCTACAACTTGTAAGACCACAGTTTTCAGTGCTTAGTCTTGAGTTCTTTCCAGATGTTTCTTCCATAATATGTCTGTAGCAGTCCACTTGCTTCTGTGTGCTTGTGGTACATAATACTGCAAATAACAAGAAAATGTTACCGTGATTCATTTGGCCTCTGAAACACTAATAGTCATGGTAAGGTCCTGAGAAAGACATCCTGGGAAGCAGTAATTTGACCTTGATCTCTTTAGTATTTGGTTGCTGAGTGCATTTTCCATCATATGCAAACTATGTCTTTATTCAGTGTAAAATATGCCTTACTTTTTATTAGCACAGTACTTTTACTCATTCATTAGGGCCAATCTTTTTAATGACAAGTGAGTAAGCCAATGCATGTTGCCTCCGTTTTCTTCCTTGGTAAAGATATGCCCAGAAATTGTTTCTTTCAGTTACTCTTATTTTAAAACATTTTGCAAGTCTTGTAGCCAACCCCTGTAGTTCTGTTTTTGCAGTAGTGAAGCAGTTCTTACGGTTTCTGGTTTGAACTGATGGTGATGTGTAGCCATGCCATCCCAACATAAGCCGTGAGAAACACTGTTAGCAACATCCAAGTTTGCTATCTTCCTAGGGGAGCCTTGCATCCCAGTTGAAGATAGCCCTTTAAATAAGAACAGTCATTCTGTGTGTGCACAAGAGCTTCCATTGTTCTTACCTGGTTTATTCGAGCACTAAAACAAACTTTTTGTGTCTGGGTCTTGCAGTTGTACTCAAGTATCCTATTTTAATAGTGCCAGGCTGTTTGCAAGTACACCTCAAGAATAGTGAAAGTACCCTGCAGGAGACTTTGATGTTTTAACAAGTACTCTGTACAACTGTTACGTACATACTGAGAGCACAAACTTGATGAAATCAACTCAGCAGAAAAAACACCATATTTTTGTGCTGTCTGTGCTGTATCCCTGCCACTGGACATGGTCCAGTGTAGGTCACAGTGGTGCAAACAGGAATTTATGGTTGGAGTCTGTGAAACATCTAAAGTGAGCAGAGAGTGTGTGCAGTCTGCATATTTTCAGTTTTCAGATTCAGTTTTCTCCCTGCCCATGAATATTGCACTATGTTATTTCTGGCAGCAGGATGTGGACAGGTTGGCTCGTGTGTCAAGGACAAGCTTTCCATTATGGTGATGAGGTGCTGAAGTCTTGCAGGCATAGTCCTTCTTGTGTTCTGGGAAGGATGGTTTGCCCATTGATAGGGGTCTTTTGGAGGCATCATCTGTGCTTTCTGACTGAAGGTCTCATAGTTTGGCTTTCTTCACTTGCATGATCCTGTCTGTCTCTAGCATTAGGGTGCTGGAAAATGCATCAGCAGACATGTTAGCAAGGAAGCGAAATTATGGAGCCAGCTGCTGAAGTGGATGCTGGCAGTAGACCAGTTGCTATAGGTCATCTTACTGATCTCTGACATTCTGGCAGGTGTCACAGCTGTGCTACCATAGTCATGTGCTAGTTAAGGGGAAGACTTGCAAGTTTGGTCTGTTGTGATTGGTTGCTATTATGTCTGGCAGATGTTATTTGTTCCATTAAAAAGAAAGTGTTTTTTGTGTTCTTTTTGTTTTGTTTTTCCCTTCCTCTTAGGTGGAACGTATTGGGTATTCAAGGAGCCTTACTTAGCCTCTTTGTGGAGCCAATTTACTTCTCTAGCATCATCTTGGGGAGTTTATATCATGGGGACCATCTATCCAGAGCCGTATACCAGAGGATAGCAGAGATAGAAGATCTACCACCTCTTTATACACTCAACAGACCTTTACTTAGTGGCAAGTATCTAATGGAGAAGGCCGTGCCGGTAACTAAGTCTGTTCCACTAGCAATGTGATTTTGCAGTTCTCAAAACCTTGCAAATTATGCACTGTGAGTAAATTGCTCTCTGGTTATGACAGAGGAGTTATGGTCTGAACCTGAGAAAGGTACTTGGTCATAAGCATATCAAGGACCTGTTGTGACTTATGAGATAAAAAGAACTGGAGTATGAACTTTTGGATTCACTTTGCTGTCTGGAGCATGCAGTAGCAGTATGTGAGGCAAGTGGAAGGCCCCAGCTTAGTGAAACCTCTTCCCACTCTGGAAATATCATGTTAGCTCTCACTGTCACTTCTCTTTCCATTGTAGATGTCATGTCACATCATTAATCAGTATGCCAGGACTGACACGTTTGGTTCCCAGTTTCTAGATCAATAACCAACTAAAAATGGAGAGAACATCTCAGCTGCCATTGGTTATATTTTCTTTATATCATCAATCTGTTGGATGCAGCATTAGCTTAGCACCCAATTTGTTTGCATGACCTAGTAATAATAATATTTTAACTTCCACTTTGTGGGTTAGTGCACAAATGCCTCATTCAGAGCCTGTTGGAAGTATTTTTAATAGAGTATTAAATATATCTGACAGTCAGCAATATGGCAAGCCCCAGCTGGTGTAGTTAGTGGTTGTCTTCTGCAGCTGCTCTTGAACATTTTGGTACTGTTCTTTGGCTTTGCACTGCTCCTAGGCTCTAGTGGGGCTAAGAGGAATGGCAGTATTGAAATGAAGAGGTCTTAACTTCTAATTGAGCTGTGACTTTCCAAGGAAAATTCTGAAGTGCCTTAAATTCTAGAACTGCTAATTACAGTAATGCTGTTAAAGCTTTGAAAGTGAAGTCTCTTACCCTCCCTCTTGCAGCGTGCATTGCTTTGTTCTGTAGAGCTTGGCTTTTGGCATGTGTCTGTTTATTTTCCCACCCCAACCAAACCTTGGTATTTTAAAGCATGTTTAAAGTTTGAGATGAATTTTTAAAATAGATTTATGGAGGAAGTGGGGAAAAGAGCACAGTGATTAATGAGTATTTCTCTAGCTCAGAAAGGCAGTTAGTAAGGATTCCCTGAACTAGGATGTATTAAAATGATAAATAACATATCTGTCCTCATATTAGCAAGTAAGTGACAGTTGCAACACTCACAGTACTAAATATAGTTAATATGCTTTATGGACACAGTAGCTGATGCATGCACTGCTTCTGACTGATTTCTGGGCATTTTTATCAGTTCTTCAAGACAGCAGCTTTGGCTTGGGGTCAGGTATTCACCTCAGGTTTTTTCGCCTCACACACAATTTCCAGGTCTGCATAGAGCTTGAGTGTCTCCATCTGTGTTGTCTTTTCCCAAAAAGACCTGCTTCATACAGGTGTCCTTTAAGTCTGTTTTTAAGGTAGATATCAGACAGGCCTTCTACTCCCTGGGCTGTCTGAAAATTCATGTTGCACTGACCATGTCCAGTCTTCAGTTACTGTTGAATTATTCCTGATACATCTGTGCCCAGTAGTGTGGTATCGAAGCTCTTGCAGCCACCTTGGTCCAGATGTCATGTTTGTTGACTGGTGGTTCCCTGGCACACCTCTAATTTCCTTAAAAATTGGAGTCACAATTGGCCACTTCTCATCCTGGAGAACTTCAGTGGTTTATGATGGGAGGTTATGTACCGTGACAGCTGTTCCTGCTTGCACGTGGTTGAATATTGTCTGTGTGCCATAACCAGTGTTTTCTTATGTCATGCACATATGTTAGAGCTATGTTTCCTGGCAGCTCAATTTGGGATGGCTCCTCTGGCTCATTGCCTGTGGAGAGGGCCTCTGGCCTGGGAACTCCTCCACCATTTTTCAAAACACTAATTTGTTTTTTTGAGTTTAGCCACTGCAGGAAGAGTAGTTATTATAGATCTTCATGCCTCAGCACTCCTCTGACTCCTCTCTGCATTTGCTTTTCGATTTATTTAATACATTTTCAAAACAAAAATAAGTCCTTCAGCAGGTCCTTTGGTGATTTCTTTTTTTTGCCTGTTTCCTTGGTACCTTATCCTCCTCTTCACATCACTGTTTTTCAACTCTCTCTCTCATCTCCTTTTTAATGAAGACTTTTGAGCTCTGTCTCTAGAGAACTGTCAAACCTTATTATTTTTACAAGCGTTGGCACAAAGAGCTGTGACCTTTGCTTTTGCTTATTATACCCCATTATAATTATATTCATAATACTTAATATATAATAATAATAGAGTTGTGAAGAGTGTGCTCTAAATAGCTTGGTTCTGTCAGATTTCAAAGGAGAATGAAAATTTTACTTGCTACCCTAGCTTTCTCTGCCATTACTTGTTCCAACTTACTGTGCTATGTTTATGTCTAGGTTTTAAGGGAGAAGATACAATCCTATAGAAAATGTTACCAACACTTTCCTTTTGAGATGACCAATTATTCCCTGTCCCTCCTGTCCACGATCCACCTTCAGGGACTCCTTCGCCATCTCTTCAGGCGTTGTGCAGATAATTAAGCAGTATAACAGGGGGTTGATATTTAAGTCTTTGTGACATTCTGGGCTTTTTAAATGTATTTAATTCATCAAAATAACCCAAGGAATGGAATTGGATAATCACTATGGAAATGTAGTGCACACTGGATGTCCAGCATCCTTAGCTTTATTTATTTGCTTATGTATCTGCTTGTGGTATCACAGGTTTCAGAGTAGCTGTCAGGGCATGAGCAGGTTCAAGGAGCAGGTAGTGTTTTGCAGTGCTCAATGAACTGTATCTGATCCTTGTACTTCTTCAGTCATATATGGAATGAAAACAAAGGGAATAGTGTGGATATCATTAAAGAAAAAGTATGACTGACTTGCTTGTCATGTGGCAGTTTCTTAGCTCTCTTGTCTCAGCAATTTTGGTAAAACTAGTTTTTGATTAAGAAGTTTTTCCAGCATAAATCTGTTTCCCCTAAGGTTCACAAAAGCAGTCTGACTTTAAATGCTTTTGAATACTTGGACTGCAGAAGATTTGATGAGGATTTTTTTGACTCTTATTATAAAGTTCTTGCTGGGTCTTCCTCAAGTATCACTTGCATGATATTCTTGATGGTACCTGCTCAGCAGGGACTGCTGTCTGCCCTTCCATTTGGTAAGCTTGTGTATCCCACATACCTGCTAATCAGTTTACAGACCAGTGGATGTAGATCCACGGCATCCTGCACTATTTCAGCTCCTGTATGCATCTCTCCTAAAAGAAATCAGAAAAGAGTTCTTCAGGAAACTTCTTTGTTCCAATTCTAAGTTTTTTTCCACTTATATTTTAAGAAAATGGGAAATTGTCAGATTATTTTTCACTTGTTCATTTAATTACTGATTTTCAATAGTTGTGACCAGGTTGACGTAGAATCATAGAATGGTTTAGGTTGGAAGGGACTTCAAAGATCATGCAGTTCCAACTCCCTGCCATAGGCAGGGACACTTCCCACTAGAACAGGTTGCTTAAGGTCTCATCCAACCTGGCCTTGAACATCTCCAGGGAGGGAACATCCACAACCTTCCTGAGCAACCTGTTCCAGTGTCTCCCCACTCTTACTATAAAGAACAAGTCTTTCCTAACATCTAGTTTGAATCTCCCCTCTTCCAGTTTAAACCCAATACCCATCGTCCTGTCATTACAAGACCTTGTAAATAGTCCCTTCCCAGCCTCCTGCAGGCCCCCTTCAGATACTGGAAAGCTACTCCAAGGTCTCCTTGAAGCCTTCTCCACACTGGAGAGACCCAACTCTTGTAGCCTGTCCTCATAGCAGAGGTGCTCCAGTTCTCTTAGCATCTTTGTGGCCCTCCTCTGGACTCACTCTAAGACTTAGATATCCACAAAAATAAAACAACTTCAGGAAGTTCAGTATAGTTGGTATTTCACAATGTTTGTTTACTTACTTATTAAGGAATTGATTACAGAAAGCAAAGAGAATTACACTTTGTTGTTCAGGCCATGTAGGTCTTGCACACTCTCAGTGTCTGGGCCCAGAGATGCCATGAGACCAGGGATAAGTGAGCCAGGTGATTGAGGCTGGCTTAACTTTGTTTCTTAGCTTATGCATCAAATATCAGCAAGAACTGCACCTGACTGCATGTTCAGTTTATACAAATTTGGTAGATTTATAAAGGGTAGGACCTAGCAAAACTCTGGAGTAGATTTGAAATAGGCTGTCAGTGAGAGCTGTGTTAAAGTAAAACCAGTGGCTTATGAGAAAGGAAAAATTGCTCTGTATTCCCTTGTTCTCTCCGTTGACACAACAGCGACAACTTAAAGGTAGCCTTTTGCCACCCCTGTATATGTCTGCAGGACCAAAACAGATGTGGCCTGTAGCTTCTCCATAGTGCCAACCTGAGCACTCATGAGCACCAAGCACTGTCCTGCTGCATGTGTGGGAGAGGGGTTGGTTATGCATGGATAGCAGCAATGGCTGTCACCTTCAGGCATGGTGCTGCAGTCATGATGTACAACATGCTGCATCTCTGCAGCCTCAGAACCCTTGGGGAATAAATAAACCTAGGCAGGCTGGATAGGCAGCCAGCCTCACTTCACACTGGTGTTTGCTTGATGGCTTTGCTTCTACATCAGTAGAGGTCAAGATGTACTTGATAGATGCTGCACAGGCAGAGTATTGGGCCATCTTGTCTAGACTCTGGTTTTGCCAAGAAAGGTTGGACAAGATAATCCCTGATGTCCCTTCCAATCTGATCTTCTACAATTCTGTGATTTTAACATCTGAGCAGAATGATCCAAGTCCTGTCTTGAGTCTGCAGTTTACCATTTCTGTAAGTAGCAGTAGGCATGTAAAGTGGGAAGGCAGCTGGAACACAGATGAATTATTGGTGAAAGATTCAAATGTTTGACAGTTTTGTCTCTTGGCAGAAGATACTGAGGATGGGGCTCACTTTGTCTAACTTCGATGCCCACAGCCATCAGTGGCACTGCCTCTGCTAGTTGTGCTGTGCCCTGGCATCTGTAAGAAGGAGGACATAGATTGGTAGCTTTTAATGAAACACACTCGACAGCCACTGAAATGCAGACACTTCATGCCTTGGTTTGCAAGGTATCCTGCCATCTTGTTCCACTGCTCTGACCTAGCTCTGTTTTCCTGAGGGAGAGGACTTCTGAGCAAGCATGATCTCTCCAAATAAGACTGCAGGGCTTTTTTAAAACGTGAACAGCATTCACAGTTTCACACCCATTTTGACATGAGATAAGCAGTATGCACCTATGTTTTTACAGCAGCAGAGTGAAAGGGAATTGATTAGGTTACAACTGTTCAAAGCTGATGGTGTCTCCTCTCCTACAATTGGCTTGTCCCACTGCTGAGTGGGCTCTGAGAACAGCAGTTTGTTGTGCAGAAGTAGAGCCACTTGATTTCTGCTTCATTGGTTTGCACTGTGAGCAAGACCAGAGTCTCCTGAGGTGGGTGTGGCAGGGTGCTCTTGTTCCTGTCCCCGTGGGCCCTTGCTACAGCCCTCTCAGTGCTTCCCTTCCACTGGGAAGGGTGGTCTCTTGTGTCCCCAGCAATGTACACTTGCCCTGCTAGGAAGAACAGAAAGAAAAAGCACTTTAAAAACGATGAGAATGAGATGTGCATTGTAATACCTCTGTGAGTTGGTGAAAAATCTGCAGGAGAATGTCCTCACTATACAAGAGACTCTTGTAAGGCTGCTGAGCGATGCGATTTCAGGAGCTCTGCTGTATTGCTTGCTCTCCAGTAAAAATAAAATGCGAGAGTTCTGTGTACTATTGCCATTAAGCATTGCTCTTCCTGCAGGTATTAGCAATGCAGAAGCCCGTCAGCCAGGGAAAGCACCGAACTTCAGTGTGAACTGGACAGTAGGAGACACTGGTCTTGAAGTTATCAACGCTACAACGGGCAAAGATGAAATGGGTCGTGCGTCTCGCCTTTGCAAGCATGCTTTCTACAGCCGCTGGATGCGCATCCATGCAAAGGTATGGCTGCCAGACTGGCACATTTCCCCTTCTTCTTCATTCTGAATGAAATGCCTGCACATGCTGCTTCCTGTATTCAGAAATCGCCTTCTGAGCCTGTTTTAAACTGAACCTGGTGTTAGCTACTGCTCTGTAGTAATGGAAAAGAGCAGTGCAGTTGTGTAGCTTGTTCTTTCATTGGAGGGTGTCTGGTCCAAAACACGCAAGGATCTAATAACCATAGAATCATAGAATCAGTCAGGGTTGGAAGGGACCACAAGGATCATCTAGTTCCAACCCTCCTGCCATGGGCAGGGACACCCTATGTTAGATCAGGCTGGCCAGAGCCTCATCCAGCCTGACCTTAAACACCTCCAGGGATGAAGCCTCAACCACCTCCCAGGGCAACCCATTCCAGGCTCTCACTACTCTCATGCTGAAGAACTTCCTCCTCACATCCAGTCTGAATCTCCCCACTTCCAGCTTTGCTCCATTCCCCCTAGGCCTGTCACTACCTTGGTTTATAGCTAAGCAGACGAAAATTGCTATCTCTTTTGAGCTCACCTCTTCATTGTAGTTTATTTGAAAGATAATCCCAGTTTCAGTGCAGTCAGACTTGCTGTGCTGCTTTGCTCAGTTCTCAGAAAGAAAAAACTGTCAGTGGCTTTTCAGTGCCTGGAATTCATCTATTGAAGGAAACTGATCCAGACACAGCAGAGGGCAGCCTTGCTGGGATGAGAGGAGTCCCAGGAGTGCCTCTGCCGTAGCACAGTTCTGCCACAGGGCTCATTTTGCAAGAGGAAAGTATTGCCATTGAGTGCAGTGAAGCCAGGTACAGCATCATGATGGCTGGAGGGAGCAGTAGTGTGAATTTATCTACCTTGGCCTGAACATTTGGTTCAGTAGTTCCTTGACTTGTTTTAATGATAGTTCTTTGAATAACTTGGTCACTTTCAAACTGTTTGACTTAAGTTTCTTGTCTCTCTCCTTTTCTCACCCTTTACGCCACACAGCTTTCCTCCAACTTGCGCTCAAAGATCCTCAAGCCTAACTTGTACCATGACACCAAGCAAGGAGCCACTGAGTATCAATCTGCCAAAGAGTGCTTGTTTAAAGCATTCCTGAAGGCAGGACTGGGAGCCTGGGTGGAAAAGCCTATTGAACAGGATCAATTCTCTCTCACGGTCTAATTCACAGACTGCACATCACTTTGGAAAGGAGGTTGTTCTGGAAATTCCTGGTGTCCAGCATTGCTTTCTGGCATCTCCACAGCCATCAAAACATCTTTTTACTGTTTGGAGTTTTTTTTTTCCCCCTTTGTTTCCTTTTTTTTTTTCTTTTTTTACTTTTTCAGTTCCTGATTCTGTTTTCCCTGAGTATTGCAAATCAATGATGGTTTGACACATGACTGTGTTTTGTCATGGGAAAGTAATTTCCAGTGTATTTCTAGAAATACTTTTACTTTAGAAAATTTGCAGTAAGGCTGTCCTTACAGTATACAATGACTCATTTTTGTCTGGGTTAAAAGAATAATTCTTTTTTTTTTAAATTCACTGTCAAGTGCATGAAGAAATTAAAGTTTCTCTAGGTTTTACACCACACTTTTAGGAGGTAGCTTAATTTTTTTCAAAAGAAACTAGGTAACAAAACTGATTCTACTCTGTTAACTTGTTTTTGAACTGCAGATATTTCTAGCATATAGATCACAGAGCCAGAATGGAGTCTGGACAGCTAGTTTTCCCCCACTTCCTTGCTCTTTAAAACCAGCTGCTGAAAATCCATGTCTTTGATGTATGTATTTATTAGTCTGTGACCCAGTTTTTAACATGCAGCTTTTTATTCTGTTTTTAAAAATACACTTACCTCCCATTTACACACATTGTGAAGTCTTCATTTTTTTTAATCATTGTAAACTGGAAACAGCAAAATAATTATTTTTAGGTTAAGAAGTTTAGTCTATAACATGCAGAAACCTGTTTAAAAGTTTGTGATTTGTGTATTCCCACAAACTCATCGGAATACAACTGCAACTGTAACAGTAATATGACAGTAATATAGCAACTGAAGCAAGAAATGGTTGCTCATTTTGATGACACTAAGCCTGAATTGCCAAAACCAATCACTTGCTGAGTATTAATTGCTTTCCTCTTGTATGGACAGAAAGTTGTTTAACAAATCTTTTGTGTGAGTTATATCTGCTTTCACCCAAGCTGTTGTGTTTCTGAGATTTCTTTGTCTTCACATGTGTGATCATCTTCATGGAGCTAATTAGGTAAGTTGTTCTCAAACATGCTTTTGTTTGCTCTGATGATTACTTAGATGTTTTTCCTAAAGGTGCAGACACTTCTGCTTTATCTAAAAATGTGAGTTTGAAGGGAAATGTTGTGAGATCAGTTTGATTAACTGGTGTACAGAAGGCATTTTTCAAAATGCTTTTTAGTACACAGTTTAGGAGCGGCTGAGACAATGTCTGGTATCGCTTCTCTGCTCACGTGGCGTGTGTCCAAACACATCCCTTGGCTCATGCCCATCGGGGTATCACCTGTGCTTTCTGAAGAGTATCTCCAAGATTGTCTGTGTTCACTTTGCAACTAATGATGTTTCATGACATTGGAGTTCGCTGACAAACCAAATTGGTGCACCAATGCTCCAGCTGCTGGTTCCTGTCCCTCCACTCCTTCACCTCTTGCCTGTGCCACATGGGACATCAGACCAGCAGGCTGGTCCATGCTTTGAAGTTGAATCAGGGATTGCTTTTAGACCCACATTGGGCCAGAGATCCAGTTTGGAGTTGTACTGGTGCATCTGCAGAGGCAATGGAGTGGAGCAGAGCATGGGTCCCTTCAGCCAGCTTCATGGCCAAAGCCTCTGTATCATGAAGCTGTAACTGGAGTTGCCATACCTCAGCCCCAACACCTCTGGGGCATTAGAATATACTTGGGGTGCTGGAGACTTGGATGTAAACCCACTTCTGGCCAATACTGAATGCCAAGGAGATGTATTGCTTTGTTATTGCTCAAATAGGAACCCCTTTTCAACTTCAAAGAATGATCAAGTCTGAAAATCTGATGTGTGCTAGTTGAAGCTTCTGTGTTAGTGTCTTGGAAGCAATGCATTGAGGTGCAAACAATGCATTTTTGGTGATATGGGTAATGATGAGCACTGCTATGGGAAGCTGAGCAAGTCTGTGGCCTAGTGATCCCCTTGGCAAAAACTGATGCTTCCAGAGGTTACTGCCTTTTCCGGAGGCCAGAGGAACAAATGTTGCAAGCTGCAATAGGCTGTGTTAATTCACCTTCTTTGGCAACTTAAAGCCACGCTGTCTGCTACTCATTAAATCCAAAAGCACTGTGATGGCCTCTGCCAAGCTAACAAGGCTTTTGTGGTCATCATCCAACTGAGGTTTAGACTGACTTGTTTGTAAAGAAGTTTAATTGTATGTGGCCAGGTGTTGCAAGCACTTGGGCATCTGTCTTTGAGATCAGCCATGTCTCACTCATGTAGGGGTTCTGGTGTGGCCATAGCTGAGTAGGTGCAGGACGTGAGACTGCAGGACTGAGGGAAGCTGGGTGCACTACATGTGTTTTCTTGAGATGGTTACTGCTCTGAGATGAAGTACATGTTTTTAAGGGGCTCAGTCTATTGATAAATGAAGACTTTTGATAATTTTCAGCAAATTATTTTTACTCTTCTTTCTGAAGTGCTCATTCAAAAGTTGGTGTCTCTCTGGATTTTTTTTTTTTTTTTGGATGAGGAAAGTATTAGCTCAAACTATTTTTTTTATGAAGTCACAGATATGAGCAATATATTTAAGTGTTATTATAGACATAGTTTTTTAAACTGTTCAGATGAACAATGAGAAATTAAACTGTAAAGGAAATGTTCCATGCCAAAACCTTTTGATGAAGGAAAGGTGTCAGGTTATTTATGAGGAATGAGTTCTCTTGTTTATAATTCTGGGATTTTTAACAGTAACAAGTTTTCCAGGGTTGTATGCAATCCATATCTGTCTTCTAGGAGTCAATAAAATACTGCTTGGCTTCCTTCACTTGCCTGCTCCTTTTTGTGCAGTTAATACGTAGAAAACAGTTGGGAGGCAGAGCTGTGGTTGCTGGTGCTCCCATATTCCTCACAGATCACCATCACTGAGCAGGAATTGATAGTGATGTGTGTAATTCTGAGCAACTGCAAAAGATAAGGCAGCTCAGTGTGCCACAGCTGCTGGATGTTGTGGATGACCTTGCCATTGGGAGCTGCGAGTCTCCCTGATGGGCTGGGAGGCTGAGCGATCTTGTCTGAAAAGTCTGGGCTGAAAGGATGGGAGCTGGCCTGCACAGACACTTGCAATGCTGCTCTGGGAGCTGCTTCAGTTCTTGTAATTTTTTTCCTCTTATTTTTGATGGAATGTGAGTGTTTGTCTCAGGATCTTCAAAGGACTTAAAGAGTAACAACTTTAATGTTGATGAATACTTGAAATCTAATTTAAAGTGTTTTTCTCCAGCTGACAGTCTAGCTATAATAAAAGTTTGTAGGTTAGCAAAATAGATAATTATAAATATAGGTGTTTGAAATACATATGTTCTGCAGGATCATGTTAAGAAAATTTGGGCTTAAAGGTTAACACTTGAAATATTGGTTATGGCTGTACTCAGGACCTGGTAATAACTATAGATTATTTCTTACTGCTTGTGTGTGAAGCGTGTTGTGTGTAGGAGCTTGTTAGCACCTGTCCTCCCCGGATGCTGTGGATGTCTGCATAGCTCTGAGCTTGCAGCCCCCTCTCACCCTCGCATAGCTAGTGATGGTAGTCGTGACTGTGTGCTTAGGAATGCACAGCAGCAGGGTTTTTGTACAGCTGGTGATTTTAATCTTCCAATCTTAGGGAAATTTTACGTGGCTGGTTACTGCATAGGAAACTCAGGAGTAGAAGATCAAAAATAACTTGCAGGGAAAGATTTCGAAACTGGTGTTGCGCTTTGTCAGTCCAGTTCTGTGATGTCTATGAGTGCCGTTGACCCAAGGGAAGAAAATAAATCTCACCCTGCTCTCTCAGTGAAAACATGCATGAAATGAAACTGTTGGTTCAGAGAGCTTGGTAATGCGAAGCAGAGCGTGCCTCGTATGGAAGAGTAGTGCTGCCTTTTGAAACCAAGCTGTTGTCTTGAAAAAACAAACAGGGACTAAGAATCAAATCTAAGAATTGTCTGGTTGTAGTCACCACATAACTGAGATTTTATTTATTTTAATGGGTTGTAATATCAGTGGTTTACTAAATAGTGAAGACTATTATTGCCATCCCTTTAAATTAGGCTTGGGAGGCTCACACTTGTGACAAAGCTGTGCTTTGGATCCTTTGCTTTTCTTGTCATTGTAAATTGTCCACTGTGAAAATTATCCCAAAGTTTACTGGAAAAGAAGAGCTGCAATTCACATATACAGTCAGAACAGAAATGTCTGTTATTACTGAAAACCTAAGAACCCTCAGAAATAAAATGTAAAGCATATAATTGCCCTGTCTCAGAATGGCCATGTTTGGTTTTGTTTTCTAAGTCTAAGTGATTTCTTTACAAGATTGCCTATTTACTTGACGTGCTCCTGTTTGGAGAGAAGCTGACTTTTATCCCAGGGTTACATAGAGCTAACAAAGATTTTTTGAAGGGGACACCAGACATGGGGCTAGGAGGAGGCTGGTGCAGGTGTGGTCCCTGCTGCACCCTGGTGCAGCAGCCCAGGCTTGGCATACCTGTGCTGAGAGTGGCTTAGTGTGCTACAGCCATTGCTGAGTCAGCGTCCAACTGAAGCAGGAGGATGAGGAGAGAGAAATTGAAGTTGGTGCTTGCTATAGTTTATAAAGTGGAAATGATGGTGTGGTATGGGATTTCTGCTGCTTCCTGCTCTGCTCAAGAAGTACTTGGGCAGGAGGCTGGTGTGGATGAGTGGGGTGTGAGCCAAAGGAATTGTCTGCTCAGCAGCAGGTGCTTTCCAGCCACCACCTTTCCCAGAGATATCCCAGCACAGATGGGCTCCAGCTGTGTCTGAGGCTTTTAGGGTGGATTGAGCTTGCTGCTTTTCCTTTATGGAAACAACTGGCATAGAGAATTTGCAACAATTTTGAATTGAACCCCAGGGAAGAAGGTTGCATGGATGTTTGTGGCAGGCAGATAGAGGAAGTGTTGAGTTTCATCACTTGGCAGGTGATGTGTGTCTTTGAAAGACATAGGTGGATGAAACTAAGGCCCCTAAGTCTATCCACCGGCATGATGTGCTTGAGATGTTATGGTGCTTATGAGAAAACTTCTCATTGTTTCTGTCGAGCTGACCATGATAGGAACAGTGCAAAGTAACAGTGCACTGCAAAAAAAAAAGCTATGGCTGAAATCCCAAACCTGTCAGAGCTGGTGGAGAGCAGATAGAATCTGAGTTACTCCTTGAATCATGTCAGTGTATGGTGTTTTTCAAAGCCTTTCAGACAAACCTCTGTCCTGTTGCCTGTTAATAAACGGGCAGCTAATTGTGCCAATGGCATCTGCGTGTGCAGGGATGAGTTTTATGGTCAGCTATGGTTTCTTTTCTTAAGTCATTCCAGACAAGAGGTATTAAGATCTGTGTCTGCTGTCAGTACCAAGGGCTGCTGTTTTCTGGAGAGAAAGATTTGCAGTCAAGCTCATTGCAGTGTATTTTACATTTTTAATATCTTTATCATTATCATACCAGTATCATTTTTGTTGCAGTTTGGCTGAGATGTCTTTAACAAATTTAAGATAAATGTGTGTGTGAATATATATTTATACATATATATTGCTGCATATTATTTGCATTAAGCATTTATTCTTCCCCAGTCTTCCTGTGTGATCATGTGAATACACTAGCTTTACCTACCTGGTGTAAGGATATTAAAGAACACTCTCAGATACTGTCCTCAACAGTTACCTTCTTTGTCACAGTCCCAGCTTTGAAGATGAGACCTCATTTTACCTCTGGTTTGTCTCTTTCCTTGCAGCACACTTGTTCCTATCCTGGTGTCACTGCTGAAGCACAACCCATCGGTCAATTATTCTAAGCAATGACTGTTTTGCATACTACCTTGCTTTAATTAATGTTTGTACAGAGATTTGAAAATATAAAGAGCTATATCATTGCTAAGTTTCATCATTGTTTCTGTATATTGATATCACTAGCAGCAGCAAAAAGTAAGTGAAGCATCACAAAATGCTGTGCATGTCTTTAAAACAGTAGTTTTGGTTAGCTGGTGAGAAAGTAGGCTGAAGATATGTTTCTGAAGCTGCTAACTTGATCTCTGAAATGGCAGCTTTTGCTAAGAGAGAGGGAGGGAGGGATTTCACTCTTGAGAGTGAATGGCACTATATTGCAGAGGAAGCCGGAGCACCCCTCTGGAAATGGGAGGTGTCAGCTGCCCTCCCTGCCCATGGGACACTGACCTGATGCCTGTGTGTAGTGTGGTGCATGATGCAGAGCATCACTGCTGGTCTCAGTGTGGGAGGAGAGAGGACAAAGAGGGTGGGAACGCAGCTACCCAGTGCTGGGGACAGCAAAAGCCCAACTGCCTGTTGTTCACTATCAGCACCTGTCCTGGGAAAGCAGGAAAGCCTGGTCCTAAATGTGCTGCTCTTTACGGTATCACAGTATCACCAAGGTTGGAAGAGACCTCACAGATCATCAAGTCCAACCCTTTACCGCAGTAGTATCCAGAAAGAGTGAGCAGAGTCATAGGTGAAATACCCCAGTAAAGGAGTGGAAGAGCTGGCATCCATTCAACTGACAGCCATGGTAATGTCTCAGATTAGGGGCTGCAGTGGTGGCTGGGGCAGGACAGAGACCTTATGACTATTCTGTGTGCAGCCTAACCTGCAGAAACAGATGCAGAGCTCATGGGGCACTGAGATGGTTCTCTCCCTGCACACCTTTCCATGCATGAACCGGTGTGAGTTTTGATGACAGAGCCAACTCTTCATCTGCCCCTGCATGGAGAAAATGTGTCCTAAAAAAGGAGACTGATCTCTGTCAGTTCAACTCCACAGCCAGCTTGTGAGACTGATGTGGATGGTGGCCTTCAAGCTGATCACTTATAATCCCCTTGACTTGACCAGCTCAGCTCCTGGCTGGGAGAAAGCAAGGTGTCAGATTGCTGCACCCTTTCTGGAAGGACTCCTTTTAGGCTCTGTGACCTTCCTTAAGCAAAGGAGAAAAAACAAAGACCAGGCACATGCAAAAGAAAACTTCATCAGTGTGAAAAGAGTTTCTGAGATGCTGGCTTGATGGGCAATGACACCACTTGTGTGCCATGGTCTGCCCCACAGCCACGGACGGGATAGCGCTGGACAGTGAGAGCTGCTTGGCGGGGGAAGCAATGGCGCTGGCAGTGGCACGGCACAACCCGCTCACTCTGCGCCTGCTAGTGTATTTGTTTCTGCTTCATGAAGAAAAGCAGCCGCTTTGTGGATGAAGGGCACGGGGTTCGAGCACACTTGTGCACTGCTGTGCGCAGGGCTGAGCGGTCTGTGTCTGGCTTCTGAACTGCCGTGTCACGGCCACAGCCGTGCAGCGGCCGGGGCCGGTGAGCAGAGAGCGACTCCTCCTGCCGGCCATCGCCTGTGCCCTCCCCCGGCGCTGCTCGGCCGGCAGCACCACGCCGGGAGGTGCCGGAGCGGAGAGCCGGCCCTGGGGCCGTGTTTCCCCGCAGCCCGGGGCCGCGGCTCGGCCCGGCCAGTGTCACTGTCACCGGCTGGGGTCGGCTTGATTCAGGGCCTGCTGCGCCACACGCAGTGGTAGTATTCAGGGGAGAGCAGCAGGCCCCCCAGGGGAGTTCCCTTCTACAGTGGAAGCAGGATGGTGGTGGCTGGAGGCAGGAAGGCATTGCTAGGCAGGTGGGGCCATTTCCGAGGCATGCCCTGCCTGATCCTGCTGAGCCCAGCCGCTGGCCTAGGCCACAGAGGCCTGAGCCGTGCAGGCCCCAGGGGCTGCCCGGCCGTGCCCGCGGGAGTGTAGGGACTCCACTGCCTCCCACTGTGCTTTGCTTAGGAGCTCCACGACCTGAGCAAGAGCCTGCCCCTGCTGCCTCGGGCACCACCCTCCAGGAGAAGAGGCAGCGATCACTGCAGTCACCCTGCCCCACACAGCACCCTGGGCTACGGAGATGGAGTGTGGACTCCATCCTGCCACCCAGGCCCACCACCCTGGGGAGGGGAGAGTCGTGGGGGAGAAACAGTGCTGACACCTCGCTGAGGAGGTGCAACCCTTCTGTGTTGTGCTTTCCGTGTGCTACGGATAAGGTGACTTTGTGCTGTTGTGCTTTGTCTCCTTGCCTCTTTGGGCTGTAGGACAAGAGGCCTGTGGGGAGATTGCAGCCTGACCCACTGAGGCAAAGGGGAGGACCTCGGAGGATGAAGAAATAGGAGCTTAAGAAAGGATCAGAGAGAGAACTCAAGCCAAGAACGTGGCTGGAGCCATCCTCAAAGCAGTACATGCCCTCATGGGCTTCAGAACTCTGCTGGTTTCCCCATCCATAAACACATGTTTGTGGCAACCTCCTCTCCAGGAACAGGCCCTGCCTTTTAAGTCTCACTAAAACGAGCAGGAACCTTTGCTAGCTGCCAGGTTCAACACTACACAAAGGAAAAAGGTAAGTTCCTGAACATTGTTTTTTATGCTGCACTGGGTTTAGCTAGGATAAGGTTAATTTTCTTCAGAAGAAGCTAGGTGGTGCCACGCCCTGGAGAGCTAGGCTGGAGTGTTCCATACTGTACAACACCATGCCCCTAATACAAGGGGGGCTGGCACAGTTAAAGCAGTTTTTTTGGCACACTGGCATCACTTGAGCATGTCATGTTTTGTATTACTTGGGTTTATATATCTTTACTACCGTTGTTACTCCTCTTTTTCATTTATTCTTTGTGGTGCTCTTTTTAAAGAATCATAGAGTTATTTAAGACCAAAAGTCTTCTACGACCAGAAATTATTGCCTGATCCTTTCTTTTCTCAAAGGATGAGAAAATAACCTGCCTCACTGCCCAACTTTATCAGCAGCCAACAACAATCTGGTTACAGTAAACCACATGTACTGTCATTTAAAGACAACTATAGCTGCTTTGTATTACCATTATGTACAAACCCTACTCCAGTGCTGGTTGCAGGTTACAGCTGCTCAGGCCCTTCATAAATGTGGAAATCTGTCTCCACCTTGTGACAGAAAAGCTATGCTGGCAGTCAGGGAGCTCAGTGGCCAAAGGAGGACATATCAAACAAAACCTCCCTACAGAACAGGCCCCTGTGCTAGCTGTGCCAGAGACACGATTGCAGCTGCACTTTGGGTTTTGCTCTATCTTTAAAACCCAATCTTTAAAACTTCTGCTGTGGAAAGATGTGGAAGCAGACACAAAACATGTGATGTTTATCCTTGAAGGTGGAGAGAAAACCCACTGCAGTACTCTGGATATTTTTGCATCTCACAAAACTTTTGCTCTTCTTATTTGAGCATAAAACAAGTTTGAGGAATGTATCTTATTCCACTGTGCAACGAGACAGGGAACTAATCCTGCAAGCCCATATACTCTAAAAATAGAGGGTAACAGCATTACTGCCAAGGATATAAATCTTCTAAGCTCTCCTGTGCAATGGGATAAGGATGCTCTGTTCAGTTAATTGCTGTGCTACCACAAAAGCAGCAGACATTGGTTGAACACCAGCAAACACAGAATTACAGGGTGATAGATGTTACGGTGCAGAGTGCCAGTGGAAAGTGACTGTGGTCGCATATACGCCTGTCACTCTCGTCTGTTTGTAAACACATGTATTTTCACTGCAGAGATGAAGGATAGTCCTGTCTCAAGAATGAACCCCCATTCTTTCATCCCCTGCTGTCACCTTTACAGCTTTCTGTTGTGGTGACATGGATACAAGAGAGGGGATGTTGCTGGAAACCCTTGACCACAAGAACTGTCACCCTGCTCTCATCTTCAATCCACATTTTCTGCTTGAGCCAGTAGACTCTCTATGATTTATTTGCATGTGAACTTGTCCTCTACTGCTTTTGGCTTTTTCAGCAAGGCTGAGACAGTACTGCTGAAAGCTCTGCTGTTCCACTCAGGGACCTGTCCCAAGGCTGCTCACCTCCTGGTATGCGAGGTTGTGCCTTACGCCCAAACACCTTCCTGTGCCGTTGCTGTGCCTCTGAGAAAGGCCTGGCTCTGCCTTCCCCGTGGCCTCTTCTTTACGTAGTGAAAGACAACAGTCCTCCTCCCCTCAGGCCATGGCCTACAGTTTCCTCTGGCCTCTCTCCTGTTTGTCTACACCCCTCTTGAAGTGGGGGACCTTGAGATGTACCAAGTGCACTTGCTCTCCCAGTACCAACAGGAGTAATGGTGTCTGCACGTTCCAATGCAGTACGTCAGGGGAGAAATTATGACAAAAACTCTTTGTCAGGGCATGCAGGTCTTGACCAAGTTTCTCCTACACTGGAGTTCAATGCTGAGAAGCCAGAAGAAAGGGTCAGAAGGTAAGAAGTATGGACACATCACAGAAAATGCTACAAAGCTTTCTATTTTTTTAATGAGATATATACATTACATGTAAAATGGCACCACAGCTTCACATGGTGCACAGGCTAAACAGGAACATTTGACTTGGTGGGAAAAGGCACTGCTTTGAAATGCTGGACTCCTCACTTTATCACCAGAGAGGTTCAGCTGCTGCATGGAGGTACAATAAACAAGCGATAAGAACAGGAGAGCTTCTGCTACTACTATCTGAGAAGGCTTCACAGCTTTTTTGCTTTTTGTAATATATTCCACTGTAATCTGTAATACATTCCACTGCACAGTGCAGAGGGCTGTATATACCTTTGCAAAGGTCAAGAAGAAAGAGCAAGTGAAAGATCTGCAATCGGCAAGGTAATCTGGTAAAACTGACTTGAAGGAAAAATTACATTTTACTTTTTAGATTTTTGTCTCCTCATGCACTTTGGAAAAAGGTTTCTCCTGCCTTAACAGAGCCAGGCAAACCTCCAGGGCAAAAGCCTCATCTGAAGCACAGAGTGGAGCAGAATACTTCCCAGCAGCCAATTCTACCTAGTGGGAGACTGCAACAGCTAGAACTGGTACTCACACAGAACCCTTCTCAAATAGGAGCTGCACTTTCCCTTTGGCTGGTGGCACAGCATGGAGCTCTTCCCCAGGACCTCTGTTAGAGCACAACCAACCTCACCTGCAAGGTTCCTGACTTTATCTTGAGCTTTGCTGTCTGCGATTGTCCTCAGTTTGCTCCCTTAGACAAAGGGAGCAGAAATGCAGGAGATTCATACCGGGATGACCTATTTAACGCCTGTGGAAACTTGAAAGGTCTCTTGGCATGCTCCCTAGCAAAGCACCACTGTCACTGACTAACTGGACGATCCCAAAAGTGTGCTAACTTTGGCATCAGTTCAACTGAGCAGGTCTTTGGGAGGACAGTGAAGGGGAAAAAAATGTTTATTTTGTGAAGGTATAGCATAAGAAAAAACAAACCCTTTCTTTTACCACTCTAAAACCATACAAACCCCATCTCTGCGCCTCTCTCATCACTAATAACTGCTATTAGTGGGTCTAATAGCAGTTAGACCCACTAACTGCTATTAGAAGTAGTGGTGGTCAGGTAGAAATACCACCTCCTCTTACCAAACTCTGATTGCATCAGACAATTTGAATGTTCATGAATTACCATTTGAAAAAGGAAATTTTGCCAAGGAAGGGCAGAGTTTATGCATAATCTGCAGCTCACCTAGCGAGGGTGACAAACCAAGGTGCATTCTTTTGCTATCAGAAAAAGAAATACTGAACCAAAAATACGGAAATGCAGTACAGACCACAGCTGTGTTAAATTTATGAAAGTTCAAACTCCTCTTCTTCCTTGGAACTCCAAAGAAAGTCCATGTGGCATAAACACTTGCCCTGACAACACTAAGAACTTCGGGGTAAGTGAACCCCAGTAACAAGCAAGACCCCCTCAGCTGTTAAGGAGCCTCGGTCCAGAAAAGTTTCTATTGAGTTACCATGTATGACCATAAGCCTTGATCCAGCTGGAGTATGAAATGGAGTTCTGCTGGGGCCCACTTGGGATTCCTCCCTGGAGTAGCAGGTCTGTGACAAGGTTCTCCCTGTGGTAAGGACATCCACTGTGAACATTCCTTGGAATTGAGTGCCCTCACTCTAACTGCTGAATGAAAGTATACTATGGATCCTCCACCTTCTTCTCTGCCCTAGACTGTAACAGCTTTCAGGTCTCCCTCGTAGTACTGCTGTACACATTTGGTTTTGCTCTTGTTCTGTAGCTAAGTGTGGGCTAACTTTGGTGGCACCTGAACTCATTTAAGAACTATATGGACACTTGGTTTTTTGTTTCATCTCTAGTGGTTGGTGGTTTTATTCTGTGACAGTTGGCTTTGGTGTTGTCACAAGATGTCACTTGGGCATGCCCTTGCCTCCATAACAGTAACTCCTCCTTTTCCCCCAGGTGCGAACAGGTTCAGGAGAATGGGGAAGTGGCAATATCCTAGTGCAGTTGTGCAGAGAATGGAGGAACATCAGGGAAATTTTAAGAACACAAAGAATAAGAGCCTCATATGTGCCATCTTATCTGCCTGTTTGGCATCTGTGCAATTATACAGGCTGGCTGTGAAAGGACAATCTTGCACAGTCTCTAGCAACCAAGTACCTGAAAATGAATCAGAACAGGCTCAGGCAAAGTTACTGGAAAAAGGAATTGAAGTTGTGCTAGCAGGAGTGAACCACCCCTTCACCCTCCCCCCAGTATTCTTCAGGTAGATAAACTGATTGCTTACTCTGGTGACTGTGATGGAGACATCTGGGGACATTCAGATGACAGTGAAGAAGAGGACACTTAGTAAAAGACACAGTAGTGTGACTACTATTAAAAACTGAAGGATCCACAGGCCCTCAAGGAGTCAACCCTTGCAGTGTGGTGCATGCAGCACCATGGTTGAGACATGGTTTTTGTTTGTGTGAAGAGGAAGCCTCAGGATCTTGGGGACTTGGAGTTTTCCTTATGGAAGAGCCAGGTGTGACCAATGTATTACTGCTTGCGTGGCTTACCGGGCAGGGGGAAAAGATTTGAAGAAGCACAGAAAGCCAGTGCTGATTGGTGTGAAAGGATTATCAGGTGTATTCAAGTCATGCAATCAGTGGGGATGGAATGGACTACCTGTGGCCACCCCTATAGATCCAGGACACCTTAGACCTTTTGGAAAAGCAGTGAAATGCATTGATTGCAGAGCAGAAGATATGCACAAAGCAGTGAAAAATGATGATCAGTAATTCAAAGCAGCTCACACAGAAATACAAGTCCTGGGGCATTTAAATGCATCAGATCCCAGCAGTAAGTAGTGCTGTGCCAAGACATTCAAGAGATCTGAATACCACAGACATGTCTGCATTGGTTTTGAGCAACTAGGGCTCAGCACCTATGACTTTATTAAAGAGAATGGCTTTCTGCCATTTAGGCTGGACCACACTAGAGAGGGGGTACATTTGAACAAGTTCATAGACCCAAAGAATGGCAAGTTGACACATACAGATTTGAAACTGGAAAATGTTTTATTTGTGACATCTGACTGTCTAGAAACTGAGCACACTCAAATTGAAGTGTGATGAATGCATGCTAAGAAAATCCACATGTCAAAACATAACGTTATGGTGATGTCGCATCACAGCGCTTCGGTGTCTCCAAGATGTTACAAAGTTCCTGAAATTATCCTAGCACTGGAATGGTCACAACCATGTGATGTTTGCAACACAGGATGTATCCTAACAGAATGCTGCCTTAGATTCACAGTATATACGACCCATGATGGCAAAGAACACCAGATAATAACAGAGGGAACACTGGGAGCTTTGCCTAGTCCTATGATAAAAAAGGCCATGAAATGCAAATTTTTCACAGATGACACTACACTGAGCAGAAGTGTTGATCTGCTTGAGGTTAGGAGGGCTCTGGAGAGGCTGGATTGATGGGCTGACCTCAATTGTATGAGGTTTAACAAGGCCAAAGGCCAGGCCTGGCACTCGGGTCACAACAACCCTGTACAATACTACAGGCTTGGGGAAGAGTGGCTGGAAAGCTACCTGGCAGAAAATGATCCAGGGGTGCTGGTGTACAGCCAGCTGAACATGAGCTGGCTGAATATGAGCCAGCAGCATCCTGGCCTGTAACAGAAATAGTGTGGCCAGCAAGACCAGAGAAGTGATTATTCCCCTATACTCAGTATCAGTGAGGCCACACCTTGAGTACTGTGTTTAGTTTAAGGGTCCTCACAAGAAGAAAGACAAAGAAGGGCAACAAAGCTGTTGAAAGATCTGGAAGGCCAGGTGTGACCAATGTATTACTACTTGAGTGGATTATGGCACAGGGGGAAAAGATTTGAAGGAGCACAGAGAGCCAGTGCTGACTGGTTGTTTAGCATGGAGAAGACTGAGGGGAGTCCTTATTGCTCTCTACAGCTACCTGAAAGGAGGTTGTAGCAAGATGGAGATTGGTCTCCCTAGTATCAAGTGATGGGACGAGAGAAAATGGCCTTAGGTTGCACCAGGGGAGGTTTAGATTGGCTATTAGAAAAAAATGTCTTTACTGAAAGAGTATCAAGCATTGGAACAGGCTGCCAGGGAACAGGGTGGAGCCACTGTCCCTGGAGGGGTTAAAAAATGTTGTAGACATGACACCTGGGGATATGATTTAGTGGTCATGGTAGTGTTGACAGCTGGACTTGATGATCTTAGAGGTCTTTTCCAACCTTAACGATGCTATGATTTCTGTCATGAGCACCTGGGTTGGACGGAACACAGTTCTGTTGGCAGATGTGTCTCAAGCCACCAAGAGTCTTCAGGAGCCGCCACACAAAGTTTTGCCTTTCAAGTCTCAGTTGCAGTGTCTGGTATTGTCCTCTAATTCTAGCTATGCTGAGCACTGGATCCCAGGCTGATGTCTTTTTTCTTGCTGAATGCCTGGCTAAGAAGATGAATATTGCTTCAAAACTCAAATGTCAGGTAAACAGTGAGAAGAGGGTGGAGGACTAAGTTGTAGTTTGGTCAAAGACAGCTGTTTCCCCAGTTTTTCCTTTTTTTTCTGAGCTCACCAGTACTGAAGTCCTTGGATTTCTCTATAGTTTAGTATACAATTTTCCAGTGAGTTGGCTGCTCACAGTTTTTCTCTTTTTCACCACAAAATCGGTTGTAAGTTGTTTTTGGATCAAATCCCAGGATCTCCCTTTCCTCGTGGATCCTGAAGGAAAATGTTGAAACTGAGGTGCCTATAAAATACCTGTGGGGGAAAAAACCCAAACGAGTCTGTGAAGGGGGCAAGTAATTGATTTCAGATGAATGCACTTCAGTGTTAATTGGAATGACATGATAATGAAATCATCAACTATTACACATGTCTCAACTACAGTATCATGCCGTATATGATTTGGAAACTGTGATGCTTGGGTTCAAAACAACATGCAGATTTGTGACAGTAGGACTATAGCTCCTCAAAGAAAAGTGGAATTTGCTACCTTGCATGTGCGCAGATCCACTGGTCAATCACAGCCAACCCCCCATCTTTGTAGAGTTCTAGCTCCTCCCAAGAGGGTTCAAACCTCACCATCTCAGGCAGCAGTTCCTTGAGTAATTCAATCTCTGAAAAAAAGGAAAGATGCAAATTTATTTTTATGTTACAAAGAGCAACTGGATGCTGCTATGAAGCATGTTTAAGGGTGAACAGTTACAAAGCAAGTGAAACCAAAACCCACCTACAAAGTTTACAAAACCGTTGCCAAATATCAGAGTACTGAGAGGGATGTGACGTGTAGGGATGCAGTTCTCAAGGGAGTGGGGGAACCTGCAGGGGGTAGAACAGATGCTGCCTCTTACAAGAAAGTGCCAAGAGGCCTTTCTTGTCAGCAAACTTGCATTAGTTATCACAGTTGCCACTCCCTGCAGGGTTATTCTAATGTCACACTTTGAAACATATCCCCACATAGTACTGAGAGGTAGGTGCAGCCCTGGAGAGAGGGAACCCCACCCTTGAGGGTTTCTAAGCCTTGGTCACACACAGTCAGGTCCACCCCAGTCTGATATTGGGGACAGCCAAGGGGAAGGCTGGGTGGGAGAATTCAGGGGACACTTCCCGCCTGTGAAATGCTAAGAAAAAAATAGGGTGGAGGGAGGAGGAGGAAGATGAAAAGGCAAATGCAATTCCCAGTTTCCCATTGTGGAGACAATCAAACCTAAGGGAACCACTAAAGAAACTGTTTGATACCAAGTAATCGGAAGGAAACAGTTGCCCAGTGCAGTTCAATTCCCAGTTTAAGGATGTAGATATAAGAACTTCCATTCACTTTTAAAAGCAAAGTGGCAACTGCAGCAGTCGTGGCCAGAAGTTCTTAGTCCTAAATGGACAACAATTTGCTCACCCTCCTCGACAGCATCAGTGGCTACAAAAACTTTCTCAAGTTTATGCATCTCCAAGAGGCTGTGGATTTTCGCTACTGCTCCTTCCAGGGAAGGTACATCTTCTCTGTGACCCCAAATGAAGTCTTTCCTTCTGAGATGAACCCCAAGGTATGGACCACCTAGAGCTGTTCCCGTCTTAACCTAAGAGAGAAAGAGTAATAAACTTTAAATCTGGAGAGCACCACTGTTCTCTCATACTGGAAAAGCCTGAATGCCTGGCCTCCAGATAGGGTGCTGAACTACACTGGCTGCAGAAAGTCATTTTAAGGTATGGAGTTGTAGTATTTTGGGAAAACTTATCGCAACATTCTGACCTTGGGTGGCCTGCACCATTCAAGAGAAACTAGGGTTTGAAGCCTTTGTAAGGAAGAATTTCTTTTTGATGAAGTCCACAACTGGCACTTGCAGCCGAACTTTGCACACACAAATGCTGCTGAGTGCCAGAAGAAATACAAGTTCCTTTAGTGAAACAAGGGTCACAAATGTGCCACCCAGAGCCACTCTGCCGTATCTCAACAGACCCCATTAACTCATGTGACACTGGGATAAGAGGAACATGCACATCCACATGTATCTGAGCAGTGAGAGCTGTTTCACATGTAACTTCCAATATTCCAAGCAGTCTGCAGCCAGAAGTAATTTTTTCATTATTTGTGTACTTTTGTTAGAAGAAACAAACTGTTAGACTTTCACCTTCATCTGTGTCCAGTCCTCCTTGTAATGAGTCCTGTCTGCCTCATCTGTGGATTGCAGATACTTGTTTCTAAACTCGTCTCCTACTACACGGAGGTGTTTAGCAAACACCATGCTCCTACGGGTCTGTTGGAACAAGAGCAGATGCTGAGTCAGAAAAAGGGAGAACTGAAATTGACTAAATGGAGACAGATTCACATACACAGAGCTTCCAGGAAACTGGTACATCAACATAGTGCTACAAACAACAATTTCTAACCTTTCATCTGAGCTTTAATTGCTTAACCCTAATCATTCCAACATTTTTAACCAGCATACCCATCCAACCCTAAAATGCATGGGTGCACAGAATAGCTGCTTACACAACAGAACATGTAATACACCAAATAAAACACTCTAGCAATATGTCTGATCTTTGGAAACAAAAGCTGGGCAATGACCTTAGCTTGCAAAAAAAAAATAAACCCTGCTTCAATAAAAATCCTGCGTCTGGCCACAGCCACTCCAATCAAACTCAGTGGAAAAGTGCTAAAAAAGGAGTCAATCCTTTCACCTGTAGATAATAACCTTTTGAAAAGATGTGATGCATATGCCACTGCTCACAGCCACACAGAGCCTTCTTATTAATGGGCACACATAACAGGGAATCTCATGGCCCTTACAAAAGACACTTGGAAGTCTGGTCTAATTCTATACATGCCTGTAGTCTGTCATGTGTCAAGCTCCTAAGAAGGGGCAACAGAAACATTTCTGTCTGATTTCCAACAGTCTCTCTTCCCTCAGCACAGTGCAGCTCACAGTGGAAGCAGTTTGCTTTACAGTGGAGGCGCCAGGCAGATCATTACTGGTACTCCAGGACACCCACACTGATAGTCTCTTTGCCTTGCTCTATCAGAGCAGCAAGAATCAGAATCCAAAAGCCTTTTTTCACCTTTTCCCTAAGCAGCTATCTCTTCATATGCCAAACTCACTTGGGCTGAACTGATTCCTCCTTCACATGGTTCAAGAAGACACAGAACAATTGTTTTTTCTAGGATCCATAATGCTGGTACTTGGAGATCCATGCCCCTCTAAGTAGTCAGTGAAGTACTAAGTCTGCTCTTTTGGCATCTTCAAGGAGATCAGCACTGGCTTTCTAAGATCATCCCAAATCCTCCAGCAAAACATTTCTATCAAGGGAGGATGTACATTCTATCTGCTGCAGGGCACTCACATTGCAGGTCGCAAAGATCCTTTCCATCCTTCTGAGCCAAGTCATTGGGTACCTCACCCAAGATGTGGTGAACATAGTATGCCTGGAGGCAGCAGATGTGTACACAACCTATGGCAGTGCAGCACTGGTGAAGGACAATAAAGATCGCTATGCTGTGTCAGGCACCCTTAAACTTCTTCCTGATGGATTCTGACTGCCACATCATGTTTAGCACTCAGGCATTATGCTATGCCAAATTCTTTCTGAGCACAAAGCACTGACAGCAGCTCTTCTGGATGAATTTATTTTGCACAGCATACGTCAAAGAAAGCAGATGAATACATGAACCTCCACTAATAGACTTTCTAAACTGGATGCTCTCTGTACCTGGTTATTTGCTTAAAGTGCATGTTTCAAATCCGCACATGATACTGACATCCTTTCAAACTACCTCCAAGTTTTGCTTTTCCCCCCTTTTTGTATGCAAAGAAACAAACGGAAGGGAGAGATGCTTCTTAGAGGTGCACGGAAAAGGACAAAAGGCCCTGAGCCCAAGCTAGAGCAAACCAACTTCTGTTTGGGTATCTGGCAAAATCTGCCAAAAAAACGTGGCACAGTCCTGGGACAGGTCCTAGAGAGGTGGTGGATCTCCACCTTCAGCTTGGCACAGCCTCAAACCACCAGTACAAGCTCTGGAGGGCAAATGTTGAGGCAGGACTTCCAAGACACCTCCCCACCTAAATTTTTCTGTGAGTCTAAGTTTGAGCAAACAAACAAACAAACCCAGTGTTGTGTACATCAGCTGAGTTAAGGGTACAGATCCTCTCAGTCTTTGAGATTGTTCTCCTCAGGTGATGCAACCAAATGAAAAACTGCTGTTTTTACTAGATTTGTCCTTTGAGAAGAGTTCCTGCTCCACTACAGATGGTAGAGCACTCATGGTCTCCATGCTACACTGATGCCCTTCAAGGGGTGCAATGGTTGCTCCCAAACCATTTCAGGGGGGTCCTTCCTGCTCTGCAGTCATTCCAGCATTAAGAATCCCAAAGCTCTACCTTTTGGCTTGCAGTGATAGAGAAGTCTAGATAAAAATGACAGTAATACAGCTCAGTATGGAATTCACATCTCTTTGCACATGGAAGATACAGGCTGGTTGCAAAGGGAAGCTGGATTGTTGTAGTTTTAAAACTTGAGACAAGAGGGCATTTGTTATCAAGACTCATGAAGAATTTGGGATGTTATCCAGAGAGTTAAGAAAAAAAACTCACCACCTCAAAAAATCAAGCAGGTAATTAAAGCTAAGATAAAAGGAAGAATATTTTCTGGAAAGATGAAAAAAAATTGAGACAAGTTTAAATTGCTGAGACAATATTTGAAGTGCCACTATTAAGAAATGTGTGTTATGGATCCATATGGATCTGCTTTTACAGGACAAGTCAAATTCAGAAATGATAAATGGGTTGCATTTCTCTGTTTGGAAAGCCATTCTCAATGAAAAATTCAGTTAGCAAACTACTTTTTGGTCTATTTCTGAGAAATATGCCATATACCAAGTGAATAGCCAAATGCTTTCCAAGATTGAGGTCTGTGTAACTTGTCTCATTGAGTCACATTATCTCCAAATTTTTATCAAGCACTCCATATCACACTCTATTCCCTGTCTCTAAACTTTTCCCCTAGGAATTATTTCACCCCATGGGTGGGGTCTCCCAAAGCGTTTGGTGTTGAAAGCCATGGGAATTTTGCCACTGAAGCCAGCGGGGAGATGGGTAAGGCAATATTGGGCACTTTCAGGAGTACTTCTGAAAAGACTGATTTTGAGGCTAAGGCAAGAAACTGCACAAAGGCAGTTCCCTTCTCATTGCAGATGTGATGCATAGAGGAGGTCCTCCTAAACACTATGTCTTGCAGCACTGAGTCTTTGGGGACACCAGGACAAATTCCTGCATTGTATTAATTCACAGCAGCCCGAAGCCCATCTTTAGCATACACTGCTGAAACATAAGACACAAGTTATTGTCAGGAAAGAAACCTGAGGCAAATGTGACACATATTTCAGTTACTGAATTTTTATCAGAACCAAGCAGAAAGTCTAGAGAAGCTAACTGGAAAATACTCACATTCCAATAATCTTTCCCTCCGTAGTGGTCATGAAGAAGGTTTTCAGCTCTGTCTAACATCACTGACCTATTGAAAATTGTAAAACTGAGTGCAGTTCCCTTAGGAATAGAATTTACATTACGATGTTTCTTTAAACAGTTGCCAGGATAAAGCACAGACTGTGATCTGTTTGCAAAGGAAGCTCGGGGAAGAGGGATAGGCTGCTAATCTGGTTTGTATACACCTTAGCTGTCACCCAGAGCCTGTTGGGAAGAGGAGGGAGCTAGGCCACGATGTGGTCCTGCTCTCTTCATTAATAGTGGTACTCTTAATCCTGATAGTTAAACATAACAAGCATTAACAATCCCTTATGTAGTCCTCACAGTAGTTGCTGCTGGAGAAATAAGATTGCTAACAGGGAGACTGAGCAAAGGGGAGAAGCAACCTGTGAGATTATGCTGTCTTGGAGTACACAAGAGCCTCTTGGAGGAAGAACAAGTCATGCTCACAAAAGCAAAACAAGAAAAGGCGTGGAGTGAAACAACAGCTCAAGGGACACTTAGACAGTACAAACATGTGTTAGCAACTGAGTAAAAATTTTAAAATGAAAATGTTTTACTAACATAAAAACAGCCTGTGCTTTCCAGAAATACAGTTTGGGATTGTGCACTGGAAACGTAACTGCACTATCCAAGCTGTAAGAAGCAGAAATGATTTTTTGGGTTTTGAGTATCCAAGAGCACAAGGGGTGCAGGCTTAGTTTGTGCTCAGAGCACGCTGAATATGAGATTACACAGAGAAATGCTTCTGCTGAAAGGGGACAAAGTCCTCATCTGGACTTCCTACTAAAATGAGAGGAAGCAAATAACCAATCAACTTTAGGTTATCATTGCTGATAATCAGCTGGACACTTGCTCATAAAGCTAAAAATAATCTGGAAAACAGAGTAGACTCTGCTGGAGTTGAGGCACTTAACAGGAAGGATGGAGGTGAATCACATGGGTATGTATCTATCAAGAAGACTCTTGTAAGTGACTACATTTGAAGAGTAGTAACACAGTACTGGGACCATACAACGGACTGTTGGGCCAGAAGGGCAGTATGGGAGATCAGAGAGGCCATGGTGCACAGGTCACCACAGCCACTGGAGATTTCAACTGTCTCCAGGTGGCCTGGGGATGTCCCTGTATGGGTTAAACAGGGATTAACATCCAGTTGTCATTGTAGGGGGAGGCCACAAGCAGAAGGGATCTGCTTTTCACTATATTCCCAAACTACTTACAAAACAGCAAACTATGGGGTGGCACAGCTGGCTGATCATTTTAAATAACTCAGAGCAGCAAACACAGAGGCCAGCTGTGAAGAACTACGGAAGCAAACGGGTAAAACGATGAACATGACCTGGCAGTGTGTGCTTACAGCCCAGAGAGCTGGGCTGCAACAAAAGCAACATGTCCAGCAGTTCGAGGGAGAGGATTCTGCCCCTCTGCTGGTGAGACCCCCACCTGCAGTCCTGTGTCCAGCACTGGAGTCCTCAACACAGGACCCTCAACGGGAAGGACATGGACCTGCTGGAGTGGGTCCAGACAAGGGCCATGAAGGTCATCAGATGGCTGAAGCACCTTGCCTATGAGGACAGGCTGAGAGAGTTGGGGTTGTTCAGCTTGGAGAAGACTGTCGAGACCTTATTGCAGCCTCCCAGTACTTAAAGGGGGCCTACAGGAAGGATGGGGGAAGGACTCTTTATCAAGGTGTGTAGAGATAATATGAGGGCAAAGGTTTTAAACTGAAAGAAGATAGATTAGATATCGAATTAAATTCTTTCCTGTCATAGTGGTGAGGCACTGGAACAGGTTGCCCTGAGACACTGTAGATACCCAGTGCATGAAAGTGTTCAAGGCCAGGTTGGACTGGGCCAGGTTGGACTGGGCTTGGAGTAACCCAGGATAGTGGAATGTGTCTCTGTCCACAGCAGGGTATTGGAACTGGGTGATTTGCAAGGTCCTTTCCAACCCAAACCATTCTGTGATTCTATGATTGGCCAATAAAGCAACGTGTGAAATCTAACATAGGAGTGCATCTAGTGAAAAAGAATACTGGCATCACCTGATAACTAAAGGGCTCTGTGCTAACCTCTGATGTTCAAGGAAGAGGATAGCTTGATGAAAAATTCAAGATAACACTTATCAGGGGTCAAAAAAGGGAGCTTATTAGTAATTAGCAGGAAAAGATGAGAACGCTAAACAAAGCATGTTATTAAACTGCCATGTAGTGGCTTTACCCACACTCAATGTGCAGGATCCAGCTGAAGTGTAAAGGCTCAAAGACACAGAACAGCTTTCAAACAAAGAACAGCTGATGAAGCCAGGGCTTCATGCTGCAGATGAGATAATCAAGAGGACAAAGAGATAAAATAATGCATGGCATGGAAGTGAAAATAGGAGAGCTGTCTGCTTGCTGTCTTTTTCATTACATGGATTAGGGGACATCAAATTAAAGTTGCAGGTAGGAGTTACAAAACAAGGTGGATTTTCAGATGATGCAGAGTGCAAAACCTTTAGCTCTTGTCCCAAAATTTTGTGGATGCTAACACTGTGCATGGGGTTCAAAGGGAAGCTTGCATAGATCCATGGACTCACTGAAGGATGTAAGATACAAAAACCACTTGGCTCAGGAGGTCACTACAACCACAGATCTAAAGGACATGACAGGACTTAGGGAAAGTATAATGCACAGCTACCTTTTCCCCAAGCATCTGATTTTGGCTGCTCTTGGATTTCACACACTAAACGAGACTGACTTTAATGTGAATCACTGATTTTAACATGAACCACTGTAGCTGCCCTTACATCTCTGTTACGTTGGTATTACTTCCTACTCATGTCTAATGTGATCTATTGGGGAAGGCACCTTGTCTGCATGTAAGGAAATCTTGGGCAGCTCCCCTAATATTGCTCTTGTCCTTCCTCATCACCAGACCACGAGCACTTGCTATGAAAGACTGAACTGTAGGGCTAAACATGCAAACCTCTATAACTTCTTCAATCTATTTTTTTGTTGTCACTAGCAAAGATCATGGCGTAACTCCTATAAATAGAATAACATCCATGTCACAAAACAGAACTTTGCTTCCTCTGCTCCCAGTGGGAAGTACTATAGATTCCCTCTGCTCTCCTTAGGGGAAGCTTAATCTCATTTCTAGTTAAATATTGAAGTTTTTGAATATTTTTGCTCCCATGGCAAAACCACACTTCAGCTTACAGGGTTTGTGTTTCTCCTACATATTTCTTCCCTGAAGTATTCACAGACTGCGACTATCTCCTCACCCTGTTCTGCTCTGTATCCCAGCAGCCTCTGTGTTGCTTTTACAGGGATACTGGGATAATCTAAGCGTGCTCCATCTCTCACATATGTAAGAGCTTTCCTTTCCTCTGATTGTCCTGGTGCAATCTCAGAGCAGAAACACAAAACATGCTGCTTCGCTTCTCTAAACCCAGCTCATGCTATTGAGGATGGATGTCACAGGAGACCAGCCACTGCACTTTGTGTTCCAAAACATGGGCTTGGGAAACACTGATTCCACTCTGTTCTTTCCTCTTGACATTAAAAGGTAAATGATGGAAAGCTAAACACAAGGTGACAAGAACATTTAGCTACCCAAGAGAATATAAATGAGCTCAAGGCTACCTCCTCTTAGATTTTTAGCTAACTTAAAGCTAGGTGTTTCTTACAGTGTACATTCCTTTTGCAATGGTTTTAATGAGTGACAACTCAGTGAAGAAGTATCACAACAGTGGGACATAGCCTATACGTTCTCCCTGCTCTTCCCACCTAGCAATGGGTTTGTGAACATGCAGTTATCATAGAATCAACCAGCTTGGAAAAGACCTCGAAGCTCATCCAGTCCAACCTATCCCCCAGCCCTATCCAGTCAACTAGACCATGGCACTAAGTGCCTCATCCAGTCTTTTCTTGAACACCTCCAGGGACGGTGCTGGCTGACTGGAGTAGTTTACTGAGAGAAATTAAATCCTTAGCTGTGAGAAGAAAGAAAAAACCCAACAGCTCAGCTCTTCTGCTGAGAAATGCAGCTAGTCAAAATATAGATTATTTCTCACACACTTCTCAGCTCTCAGTTCTGTTCCCTCTCTCTGTCAGTCTGGTCTGTGTGGCTGCATCTGCCTTAGCTCTTTAATCCAACCTACCCCTTTTTCCTCCAACCTCCTTGTTGTCTTTTTGACATCTCCCCTCAGATCTCTCCAGATTTAACACGTGAGATATGTGGGGATAGGTCTGGTTATTTCTGAAGGGCGGGAAAGGGGAGAGGAGTTTAGGTTGGGAGCCTCCTGGCAGTCTGATTGTTTTGGGAGGGATATTGTGTTTCTGTATTACTTGTAACTTGTATGTAACTGTAAATATTTGTGTGAAACTTTGTAAACTGGGACAAGCATTTAGCACAAGCAACCTGGTTGGTAAATAGTAGGGATTCAGGAAACAGAGCACGACTTGCACAGACTTGGTGCAAACAGTAGATGGTGATAAAGTTACTGTTGTACCTGAAAAGTATCTATTAGGGAAAACTGGGCATTTTCTCCTTCACGCAGAGGGAAACCTGTACCAGGGATGGTCTCTGCTGAAGATCCTGGTCATAAATACTGGGTAATGCAGGAGAATGGAAAATTCCAGTGTATCCCACAGAGAAATTTAACTTCAGCTGAGAGAGCTTAAACTCAGAGTGTATAATGCAAGCTGTCAGGAGTTTCTGTTCTAGGTATTCCATGGTGTCAAATGAAAGAATCTACAGTACATAAGCACAAACCCAATGTCACCTGGGAGTCCTTGTTCTCGTCTCACCTGTGAGGAGATAAACTTTTTCTTGGTTTCTAAGCTTTTGAATCACCTACTTATGAGATAGCCAGAATGAAGCCGGAACTGAACTTGTACTATTCGTTATTGTAAATACTGTTTTAGATTAGATAGTTCTCAGCAAAACATTGAGTGATACAGAGGAGTGGATTGTGCTGGGTTGAGGCTAATTGGAATATTTTACTGAGAGAAATTAAATCCTTAGCTGTGAGAAGAAAAAAACCCAAACAACTGTACCCTGTATCACTTGCTCTTCTGCTGAGAAATGCAGCTAGTCAAAATATAGCTAAGACACTTCTCACACACTTCTCAGCTCTCAGTTCTGTTCCCTCTCTCTGGCAGTCTGATATGCGTGGTTTCATCTGCCTTAACTCTTTAATCTGACCTACCCCTTTTCCTCTAATCTCCTTGTTGTCTTTTTGACATCTCCCCTCATATCTCTCCAGATTTATCACATGAGATATACAGGGATTGGTCTGGTTATTTCTGAAGGAAGGGAAAGAGGGAGGGGGGAGGAAGTTTGGGTTGGGAGCCTCCTGGCTATCTGACTGTTTTGGGAGGGATACTGTGTTCTGTATTACTTGTAACTTGTATATAACTGTAAATATTTGTGTAGATATATGCTTGTAAATAGCTTCATTCCTTCCAGCCTAGTCTGGGTGATTTCATTGTGTGTGGGGCAGGTAACTCCCAAACCATCACAGCAGTACAACAATGAGTAGTGACACAAAGCAACTCACTGTGCTGAAGTGTTCTTCAAAAGGATGGGAGCCACAATAGAGGCAGATCCTTGGACAGACAGACAAGAAAGATTTAGGCCCCTTGTTTCGTCATAACCCCAGAACCATCCCCTGAAAGGGAATACAAAGTATTGGTTCACACACTTATATTTTAAATTAACATCATATATATATAATAGAAGAAATAGAGTGCCCTTAAAAAGATCATATGTATCATAAATAAACTAGCCAGCTCCTTTATACTCTTTAAAACAACAACTTTCTAAAATCAGATGTTTTAGTACTGATGCAACAATTTATTATTGGCGGGGTTCTAAAAACAAAGTGAACCTCAAGTGTCCAGAGATTCACAAAGTAGCAACAGCCACAGGTCTATTCTGTTAGAGCAGAATACACTGAATACAATTAAACAAAAAAAAAATACTGCAATGACAGCTCGATGTTACCTGTAGTAGTCCTGTTTGTCTTTGGAGTACATAAGCTGCTCAATGCATGGCCTTTCGTCTATTTTTTCTTCCCACGCTCCTTCTTTCCATCCTTCTGCATAGCTTTGTAGGACATAAATCTGCTCAATAAAGGGCCCACCTGACTCTAAACAAAAGGCAAAGTAAAGCATTTGTGAGCATGAAAAAACACCCGATAAAGGTATGAACTCTCATTAATTGCACTTAAACACCTGCTAGAAATGCTAATATTACACTACTCACTCTCCTCTGAGTTTTCCTTATTAAAAAAAAAAGATACCCTGGGTGAGACAGAAAAACTAAAAAGCTCAGGGCATGTTACAACCTGCTACTCCCACCCAGTTATGTGTGGTTTAGTGTGCCATACAGAATTGAATCCCTGTGTAAACGTAGACTTAAAACTGTGTGACAAACTCCATGAAGCACAGGGATTTTCAGTGCTGTAGGCAGCTGCTATGTGAAGAAAGTCTCTAAGAAAATGGCAAATACAAGCCCTTCTTGCCTTGAATTTTTGGGTTTCTGAATGCTTTTTCCTGAAAGACAGGGGACAATGGTCTCTTCAGAGCTCTTTGCAGAGTGTGGCATTTGGTGGCCTGTATTTCCTTTGCTGAAGAACCTGTAACACTGCTGCAGATTTTGGTGTTTGGTGATTAGCGCAAAATTATATTAATTCCTAAAGGAGCCAACTTCACAGTTTCCATATTCCTAGGGAAAGCCTTTCTCCTATACACCATTTTGTACACAAAAAGCAGGGGTATTTAGAGTATTTGCAGCACTGACAATGAATAACTGAGTTCAAGAACCCCTGTACAGCTTTTACTGTCCAGCCACCTCTGGAAAAAGGTGCCTTGTCTGTATTTTGACAGGCTGCCTCTCCTCATAGAGTTGTTACTGTGGCCAAAATGATGCTGAAGTATCTGTGACTTTAACCAGAGGCATTCATTGTCTCTAAGGGTCCCTAGGAAGTCAAGGGACATCAAAAGAGCTGTCAAATAACTGGGTTACTCCATCCTACCGGTCTGTTATTCTGCATAACTCTTTCCCATTCCTCCTCTCTCCACCTTCAGTTTTTTTTATTCCACATTTCAAACTAAAAGCACATACAAGCATAAACCTGGCAAGAAACTGCCTCAACTATTCAGTCAACTGGTAGATTTCACACTGGCATACTCTACCTGCAAGGAACTGCTCATATTCAATGACAGGGATGTTCCTGTTGAGGCTTGGCAGATCAAAAAACTCAGACCAAGGGATCCGGACTTGAAGGATGTCAGGGCTCTGCCAATGATAAAGACGTCCCCAGGGAGGCAGAACTAACACCCAGTTTTCACTTTTCAGCAAGGTCTTTAGAAGGGAAGCAATGCGAATGTAGACATCTCTGCGGAGGTTGAAGCCTTCAGGGGGATTCACATCATACAAAAGGTATCTGGAGAGAACAAACCAACGTAACTACTTTGGGCAGTTTAAAATGTCGACTCTTTCTGGGGTATTTTTTTCCCTGTTTTTTTTTAAACCCCACAATCACGTCACACAGCTCTACGGAGACTGAAACTTCCTTTTTCAGGAGCTTATGGTACTCAGGACTACGGAAGGGGACACAGCCAGGGAGGGCAGCGTACTGCATGCTACAGAGGCTGGGGGAGCCACTGGGTCTTCTCACAGGACATCATCAAGGTGCCCCATGCCACGAGCCTTTTCTGCAGCAGGGTGGGATCCGCCTGGCTCAAGAAGTGAGCCCTCCGCGTTTGCACGGGGAATCATACGCTGCGTAGTGGGAACGGTGAAACAACTCGGGCGCTCTACTTGGGCTAACTGCTGCGAGCATGTTCGCATGAAGGCGGAGGGCGCTTCAGGAGACAACAGGCCATGCCAACCACTGCAGAAACACGTCTGCCAGAAGCGACGGCACCAGCGAGCGGGCCCACGCTGGACACTCGGGCGCTGCCGCCCCGGCACGGCCCCGCCGGGCCCCCTGCTGGCTGCACGGGGGAACCGCTCCTCACCTCAGGCGCGGCGCGGCGGCGGCAGCGGGCAGCGAAGAGGCAGCGTGGCCGGCGCGAAGAGCGGCGTGCGGCGGCTGGGCGGCGATGGGCGGCGGGAGGCCGAGCGCAGCTACAGCCAGCAACAGCAGCAGAGATAGAAGACAACGACAGGGAGCTGCCGCCGCCATTCCCGCGGCGCGCCACGTCCGGGGCGGCCCCAGCGGCGGACCGGCCCTTCGGGGCGGGAAGTGGTGGCCACGGGGTCCCCGGCGCAGCTTCCTTAGAAGAGGCCCGCGGTCAAGGGCCGGAGGCTGGTGCCTGTGAGCCGGTTCAGCTCTTCCAGGATCTCCGCCTCCTTCTGGTACATCTGTGGCAGGAAAAGCGGGAGAGAAGCCGCGATCAGCGCCGCCGCCGCGGACACCGCACTCGGCAGCTGCCATCGCCAGTATCGACGCTTTCCCCAGCCCCACCGAGCTGACTGTCTGACGGGCCGGGCCCTCCCGTTTGCCACCACCGGAGCGGCGAGGCAGGGAGCTCCATCCACCCGGCTGCGACCTTACAGCAGCCGAGCACCGCATACATCCTATAGTCCTAGGGCACGGCCGTACCTGCTGCCACTCGAGTTTCGTATTGTGCTGGTAGCCAAGCAAATGGCACAGGCCGTGGGCAGCCGTCACCTGTGCAAAGAGGAAAGAACAAACGACACGAATTACAACCGAAAAGACAGCAGCTTGCTGGCACAGCTAGCACCAGTGCCACAGCATGAACTACGGTCCAAGGGGTGGTCAGGGCCAAGCTTGTATCAGATCAGTTCCCATTCCACAAGAACCAGCAAGGAAAAGTCAGCATTCTGTGTGCAAAACCACTAGGATCATAAACTCTAGAGTGCTTTGGGTGAAAAGAGACCGTTCACTGCCATCTAGTCTGACCTGCAACGATTAGGGTGCAACTAGATCAGGTTGCTCAGAGCTACATCCAACCTGACCTTGAACTTTTCCAGGGATTGGCCTTACACCACCTCTTTGGACAACCTGTGCCAACATTTCACCACTTGTCATAAAAAAATCCCTCTTCACATCAGTCTAAAGCTATTTTAGTTTAAAGCTATTATCCCTTGTCACAACTGGCCCTGAAGAAAGTCTATCCCCATCTTACAGGCCATCCTGAAATCCTGAAAAGCCGTAATAAGGTCTCTCCAGAGCCGTATCTTCTCCAGACTGACCAACCCAAACTCTCTCAGCCTGTCATCACAGAAGAGGTGTTCCAGCACCCTGATCATTTTTGTGGCCTACTCTGGACACATTCTAAGAGGTCCATGTCTTTCCTGTGCTGAGATTCCAGATTCAAACACAGCACTGGGTTCCAATAGAGTAGAGAAGAGTGGTAGAATCCCCTCCATCAACCTGCTGGCCATATTGCTGGGTATGCAGCTCAGGACAGCATCTGGACTATGAAAGTATATAGCCATCTATTCACTCACAAGTACCTCCAAGTCCTTCACAAGGATACTCCCATCTCTCCATCTGTAATGACACTGAAGGCTGCCCTGACCCATATGCAGGACCATGCACTTGGCCTTGTTGAACCCCATGAGGTTCACACGGGTCTACTTCTCTCTAGGCAGAACTCCAATTCATCCGCTGAAATAAATACTAGCGTTAACCTCTCGGAGTAAGCTGTAAGAACACAGCCTCTCTGATTAGCCTGGGCGAGCCACGAAAGCAGCAGCCTCTCCTTCGTTCCCGGGAGGTACTCCCGGGTTGTGCCTCCCAGCAGGGCAGGGGTCCGCTGCTCGCAGCGGGGCTCACCGCCAGCACGCTGTCGAAATCCTCGCCGGTGTCGCAGCACTGCTGGTGGATGTACTCCACCCCCAGAAAGATGTCCCCTAGATTGTAGTCGTCGCGGCAGCGCGGCCGTGGTAGCTCCCCCGCCACCAGCCGGTGGAAAGGGAAGGAGAGGACGTCGGTGGGCTCCGGGCTCTGCCGGTAGGCGCTGTTGAGACGCCGCATCAGCCCGTTGCCGGCACAGACCAGCCCCACGTCGAAGCGGGCAGCGCCTAGGGCAGCCCGCAAGACACACACAGCCCGGCGCAGCGGAGCCCGGCGCAGCGGTACCACCCGCTGGGCATTCCGCAGCACCACGCTCATGCCGATGGCGGCGGCGGGACCGCGGCCCCGCCCACTCGTGACCCCCCAACTGCGCCTGCGCGCGCACCGGCGCGCCCGGAGCCCCACCGGCTGAGCGGCGGTGGTGGCCGCCATGAACCCGGGCGGTCCCTTCCGCGGCCCGTCTGGTTTCACGCCACCGCTGCGCTTCGGGCAAGCCGCCGTCTTCGGGCAGGGCAACGCCGCTGCCGGACTCTCTTTCGCCCCCGGGCCCGCCACCGCCCCCTTCGGGCCGCCCTACGGGTTAGGCCAGGCATCGGCCTTTGCGGCAGCGGGCAGTGGCGGAGCCTCGGTGGGCAACGCAGCGTTCAGCTTCAAGCCACCCACCAACCTCAGCAGTTTCCCGGCATCAGGCGAGGCGCCTGGCGGCGGGGCTTTCGCGGCGTCCGAGTTCCGCTTCAAGGCACCGGACAGCGCCACCGCCTTCAAGCCGCTGTCGGGCAGCGACGCGGATAAGGGCCCGGCCGCTTCCTCCACCTTCACGTTCTCGCCGCCCTTTGGTTTCGCTCCCGAGGCGAGCCCGGAGACAGCGGCAGGAGGGCCCTTCTCCTTCTCGCGTCCCGCTGCCCCTCTGGGTCGGTCGGAGGAAAAAGGCCTGCGGCCACTCTTCGAGGAGCCGATGGAGCCGGCTTCCAAAGGCCTTAAGCGGAAGGAGGAGCGAGAGCAGTCGCCGCGGCGAGCGGCAGCCGGCGGGCGGGCAGCGGTGGCGCCGCCGGAGAAGCGAGCGGTGTTACTGAGCCGGCCCCGCGGCGGAGCGCTCTTCGGACGGGTGGTGGAAGAGATGTTGCGCAGCCAGGGTCGCGGGCACCGCGACCGCGGGGAGGTCGCCGAGCCTGAGCGGGGAGTTGCTGAGGAGCCGCCGCCTGTCGAGGCCCGGGACTCGCCCCGAGAAGGTAGACTGAAATGGGGGAGCCCGGGGACACTCCGCCGGCCGGGTGTCACCTTGCGTTCTGAGGTGACTGCCTCCCTCTCTTCACAGATGCTTCCTCTGCCACCCCTGCACGCCGGGCCCGGGGCAGCGAGAGCACGGAGGGTCCAGGGAGCCTGTCCCCCGGCGAGCTGACAGCAATCCAGTGTAAGAACGTCCCTGATTATCTCAACGATAGAACAGTACTGGAGAAGCACTTCGGCCAGTTTGTAAAAGTCCGACGGATCATGACAAGGCGCAGTAAAAAAACGGCCATTCTCCACTTCTTTGATCATGTGAGTATCGTGAACAAGACCAGGCTCAAATCTGAGTGCTTGGGATGGGTCTGGCTCTGGTGAGAAGTGCAGCCTTGCTTGGTAACACGGTGTGGTTTTCATCTAGGAGGAACTTTTGTACCATGGGCGCTGTGCCCATGGCATAGAAGTGTACTAAGCTGCACCTAAAACGTGGTGAGTGCCTTAGCTCAGCTCGGCTTTAGCTGTCAAACCCCAAACGCGCCTTTGTTGCATGTCACCCAAACGTGACTTATGTCATTGCAGCCTTTTTGCTGAGCCTTGGTAGCAGTGAGAGGCAAGTTCATGGGATTTCTGCAGGGTGACCTGCTGACTGGAATTACTGGTGTGGTTTATGCCAGTGCTGTGAGGTGTGCTGAGGAGCTGGTTCAGAGACTGTTCTCGTTCTGCTTTATGCTGAAAATTGGCTGCTTTCTCAAGTGCTTTAAGCCAGCTGTAGTGAAAAGCAGCAAATTTTGTGAAGGTCTGCTGAGTCCTGCTGGTTGTATGTAGGTCTTAGGTGTGAGGCTAAAGTGCGTTAACCAGAATTTTATGGAAACTGGTGTGTATTTCAGTGGCAAACGCTGCTGTGCATTTTGGTGTTGTGATGCTAACACCTTTTCAAATTCTGCTTTTGTTTTCCTTCAGGCCTCTGCTGCTCTTGCCAGAAAAAAGGCTAAGGAGTTGCACAAAGACATAGTAACATTTTGGCAGAAGAAGAAAACAAGTAAGTCTTGTTTCCAGATATGGCTACCAGGTGATACCTAACTGTCATGACATCTGCTCAGTTCTTGTTTCTTGATGTGCAGAGATCCCTACAAAGATCACCTGCCTAGTGGGAATACTGCAGCGTCAGAAGTCTGATGGTTTTGCTAGACTGACTGTTACATGCACAGAGCTTCTGGGAACATTGAAGGCTGTTGTTTAAAGAAGCATGAAAGTAGTCATGCTGCATTTGACATGACATCCTAACTGGCACTGTCTGTGGTAATAGTAAATAGGCAGGGGAGGGAAAAAAGAACAGGATGAAGCATGTAATTGCTTACAAAATGATTTCTCAGCCTGAGAAATCCTATGTCTCAGGACCTCTGGGTGACAGAATGGATATCTTAGCCCTTAGAGTACAGTACTGTCTTCTGGTGTTGAGGAAGTTTTGAGTGAGTGACTGCAATTCACAGCAGTCATTCTGCTGTTTGTTTCTTAAATTCCTGTTGTCTAAAACATTTTGCTTGGGCTGAGTCAAAATGTCATTTCAGACATATGAAAGAGCTGAAAGACACTTGAAATGACGGTGTCGTTTTATAAGAGAATTTAGGAATGGTTTATGCAGATGTACAGGAGGATTAAGGTGATATTAACTTCACGTTACTATTTGGAAGTGAGATGTTCTTTGGAAATGTAAGAGAACCAATTATCCAATTTCTCAGTGCCTGCTTCAGACTATGGGCTATGGGATGTGGGTTTCCAGCTTTCAGGAATGTGTTGTGAGAACTGAGTTAAGGTGCAACCTGGATTGTGTCAGTGTTGCTGAAGTTGCTCTTCTGTCTATTAACAATTGCAAACTGAAAACAAAGGTTAAAAAAGTGATACAGAACTGAGTGTAGAAGTGGGAAACCAGGAATCCAAACCCTGCTTAGGATTACAGCAAGAGGCGTGAACATTGGCTGTTCACCTCCGGGTGAATATTTGAATTGTCAAGTGCTTCCCCTTCTTCAGCTTTGAGTGCTATGTATGTGCTTCTGAGATGTGAGCCTGGGAATACACTTCAGTGGTCAGAGAATGAATGGTCAGCCACGGGTTTGACCAACCACAAACCTGCGTGCCAGAAAACAAACAGCTGCAGGGTTGTCTTCCTGAGAATTAACATCTTGAAGCAAAAGCTGTTTGCATTTGTCATTTCATTGTGATGTTAAAGCAATAGAAATAGGGATGGTAGCAGCAGGATTAGAGGAAGTGGTTTCAGGCTGTGCCAGGCTAGATATTAGGAAATATTTCTTCACAGGGGTTATCAAACATTGGAATGGCGTTCCCAGGGCAATGGTAGATTCACTGTCTTTGGAGGTGTGTTTAAGCAGCATGTGGACCTGGTGCTTAGGAACACTTGGTTTGGTGTTGACCCTTCACTGCTGGTTTGAACTGAATGGTCTTTGAGATCATCTCTTCCAACTGGAAGTTTGCTTTCTTAAATTCTGAGATTCTAAAATATCTGAGAGAATTTAAGAAAGCAAACTGTAGAAAAATTGTTCATGGGAGGAGAAATTCTCCCTTTCTGCACAGTGTAGACGGCATACCAGCCTCCATCTAAGCTTGGGGAAGTGAAAAAATTAAAATGGCAAATTCTATATCCTGTGGAGTGGCTTATATGCCAAACCTGAGAGAACTGACAATCTGATGACCAATTACTGATAAGTGATATTTTATGCAAAAAAATACTCTGTAGAACAGTGAGGCTGGATAGTAGTTGATAGAGTTGCTCAGTACAGCTTCTAGTGCAAGTTGTCCTGAAGTTTTGCATAGATATACAAAACTGTGACTCTCAGATTTACTTTCTAATGGCATTTTTTTTAGTAAACAAGCTGTTCAACATCACCCCCCTCAGTCCCAAGAAAGAATTGCTGCTTATACTGTTTGGCAAGTACCTGGCTTCATGTTTGTATGTCATTTCAGGTCCAGCAAAAAGGGAATTTCCATCAGAGAAGAAGAAAGCAGGTGAAGATGAAGGAAGGCAAAACACTGACGAGCAAAACTATCAGCATTCCCCTCATCGAAAACCTTTAGTAAGATCCTCTGCCAGCAGTGTCATGTCTGGAAAAAGGTACATCTGCTCCTCTGGGAATCCACTGAGTGGGAGGCAGGGTCCATGGGGAAAAAGAATGATGAGCATTTGCCAAATAGGCATTTTCTTGTCAGGGAGTGTGATTTCCCCCATCCTTTCTGGTTTGTCTGAATCACAGGCTCACAGATCTCATGCTTGATCAGAAAGATACTTTTGACTAGGGTCTTTTTGGTCTATATTTGTTTTGGATAGTTTGTTCATAACAATATGACTAACAACACCTACCATAGCAAGGCATAAAGGACTTGAATGAAACCATGCACAGCCAAACTAGGACTAAGTAGCAAAGACACTGTTCTGTGGTGACAAAATGAGTTTCTGAAGGGAGTAGTTCTATTTGTAGGCAACTACAGTTCTGTGGAGTGAGAATCCACTTTTCAGAGTAGTTGGTGAGTTTGGGTTGTCATCTTGTTTGACTTTGGGTGACGTCTGTGCACAGGAATCCTCCAGTTTCGTGTCAGTCACTGAAATGGCAAGGTTGTCATCTTTTTGTGGCATGCTAATGATGTGTCTAGTTTGACAAATCATTTGCTATGTGTAGTCATAAAATTAGTAATGTGTTGTGAAAGAATGAATGTTCCTTGGTTTCAGAAATATGTTTGTACTTCAGTCCTAGAAAACATTTTATTGCAACATTCCATTGCTGTAGAAAGCGTTCATTTATTTCATGTGAAATGGCAGGCTAGGTTTGAAATGCAGGCTGCTCTGCCATAGTGATGCAGAAATGCTACAATAGCTGCCTGGTTCTTCACTCACACTTAGTAATGCTATTTCTGTTGCACAAAGGTTGAGGTATTCATTACAATCAAATGCTTGTCAGTGTTGTCAAGGCACTGATTTAACCAGAGTGATCCCCAGAGATAATCTTAGCTCCTGACAGCCTTGCTTGCACCAGTGCATGCTTTGTTTATTTGATGTATTGCTTATGTACACAATAATCTTTTGAACAGCTGTCCTACAGAATAGTGAACTGATGAAGGCTGGGCACATGTTAGTGTATTACTGATAAAAAGTGTGTCTTAATTTCAGTTCTCCATCAAAGAAGTCTGGTCTTCGGAAGGCGCTGCAGTTTGAAACAGATCTGTTTGATTCTGGTGCTGAAGGCCAGAGTTTAGAGGCCTTTTCATCTCTTGGCAGCCTGGTAGGGTTAGTAGCTGAGACATCTGAAGAAAGATATCGTCTTTTGGACCAAAGGGACAAAATCATGCGACAAGGTAGTTGCACAAGCTAATGGGTAGTATCTGCTTGTTTGCTGGGAAGAAATGTTTGGTGTTTACTGCAAAACTGTTGTGATATTATGGGAATGGCTTTGAATTGAGATATTGACAGGGAGCAGTCAGTAAAATACTCTTATCTTGTACACGTACATTAATTTCTTGTAGAACACACACAAACTGCTTTATTGTACATGCATATTTCACATGAGAGGTCAGTAGCAGACTGTATCCTGTGAAGCAGGTCATGTATTGCTGCAGGCTTTTGAAGAAAGCTCCCCAAAGCTTGATCACACTTCTTTAAATCCAAACTACTATACAACTGGTAATTGTTTCAAGACCTCACCCTCTATTTCACAGTGCTGAGCTGTAAACCCTTCCATTGTGCTCCTGCCATTTCAAAACTGACCCTACTTGTAATTTAAGATCTTATTTTTAATGTCAGTAAACAGATCTCTCATCTGTTTGATGTACAGTTGTGAAATTGCCAGTACTCAGTTAGGGCACAGAACATTGGGTATCATTTAGAGACTTTAGCCTTTCTAACAAAATTCTTACTACTCAGGTGGGACAATAGGAGAAACTTCATCTGTGCAATGGTGCAAATCTAGGACAGGCCTCAGAGTAGGGGAACCCCATTCGTATGTATTCCTGAGCATAGCAAGGTTAGGGATGCAGTCTCGCTCTGAATAGAGAGAGGTGGGATGAGGAATCTCTAGAGACCTCTTCACACCAGCTTTTTTTGTGAACTGTTGTCCTAGCAATGTACTTCTTCACATTCATCTACTGAGCAATGTACAGATCATAGGATCATAAGATGTTAGGCGTTGGAAGGGACCCAAAGAGATATCGAGACCACCCCCCCTGCTGGAGCAGGACAGCTGAGATGACAGCTGAGACATCTGGTGTGCTTAGGGCTGTGTTGATTAATCAGTGTCCTGACTTGTCATGAAAACAAAAGCAAGATGCTGAGTGTTTGCTCAGCTTTTTTTGTGTTTCTTTTCTTTTAGCTCGAATAAAAAGAACTGACCTTGGCAAAGCAAAAACTGTTGTTGGCACTTGCCCTGACATGTGTCCTGAGAAGGAGCGGTACATGAGGGAGACAAGGAATCAGCTCAGTGTCTTTGAGTTGCTTCTAGGATCTGACAAGGTACAAGCCCCCTGTATACAAGGGTTGTTTCCAGAAGGTCTTTTTGCTTTGCTGTTTATGTAAAGCTCTCAGTGTTGTTTAGTTCATTAGTGGGTTAACTCTGGTGGAAAAATTCGTGAATGTCTTGCAATTCCTTGTGAAACAGGAAGGCTTTAGAATTGCTTTTGTACTCTAGATCATGTCTTTTATTTAGCTAAAGACAGGCTTTTAGAACTGTAGTTCTAAAACTATAGGACAGCAGTGTAAATTGTCTTGAAGGTCATGAGTTTGTGATAAGTCAACACTGAGGATCTTGTCACGAAGGAATATAAAATACATTTGCTATTGTTGCAGAATGTACCTGGGCTGTTAGTGTAAACAGTGGAGAAACTCCTTTAGTAGCCTGCTCCTTATTGAAGGGATAGATGGGATGAAATTCTCTGTATTCCTGTAAAGTTGAATGTATTCCCTGGATTTAGGTTCTTTTCTCCACATCTCACAGGTAGATCATGCAGCAGCAATCAAGGAATATAGCAGATCTTCAGCAGATCAGGAGGAACCTTTACCCCATGAACTGAGACCCTCTGAGGTGTTAAGCATGACCATGGACTATTTAGTGACAAACATCATGGATCAAGGGGAAGGAAACTACCGAGAGTGGTATGACTTTGTTTGGAATAGAACTCGTGGAATAAGGAAGGTAAGCACTGGTGGATGGAGATGTTTGGTGATAGAAGTTAAAAAGATCACACAGCACTATCAGAAGTGAAGCAGAAAGTTACTCAGACATTTTGAATTGCAAAAGTGACCTAAAGCACAGTAGAAATGAGTTTTCCAAAGATAGTTACAGATGATTGTGCTCTTCAACAGCAGCTTAAAAATCCATGCTTTGTTTTCTTTATCATTCTGGTTAGGATATTACCCAGCAGCATCTGTGCAACCCACTGATGGTGTCTCTGATCGAGAAGTGCACTCGCTTTCATATCCATTGTGCCCACCACTTGTGTGAAGAGCCTATGTCCTCCTTCGATGCCAAAATCAACAACGAAAACATGACTAAATGCCTGCAGAGCTTGAAGGAGATGTATCAAGACCTGGCTAACAAAGGGGTTTACTGCAAGAGTGAAGCAGAGTTCAGAGGTTATAATGTCTTGCTGAATCTCAACAAGGGTGATATTCTCAGGTGGGAACAACTGATAGTACTTTTTTTCCTCTGTGCCTCTGGGAAGGATTGGAAATAGCATTAAGTCCAGACAAGTTGTAATGGAAGCGAAGAGCTTAGCTGCAGAAATTCATTGCCAAAGGAAGTGTACTCTACTAATGTTTTAGTTGAATTTTGTATTTTTAAGAAAATAAGCTTTTAAAAAATCTGCTTCAGTAATTCACTAGTTTCTTCAGTTAGTAAAAGAAAACCCAACCAGACAGAAATTGAGTCTTCACTTCTCAATCAAGGAAATGTTTTTTTCTTCTCTTTTCTGCAGTAGGACCAAGCATTTGAGGGCCAAGTCATGCTTTGCTATTCTGGTCAATCTCTTAATTGCCTTTCTCCCTGGACCCTGGAGTGACATACCCAAATAAATAACATCACATTGATTGCACAAGCATCATATCAGAAGATTTTTTTGATCAATAAATGATGCTATGAATTTAGTTCACAGCTCTTTGTTTTGTACAGGAATTGCATGTCTGAGTTAAAGCTCCTAATTTTAATTCATTTTTTTTTTAATATAAAAAGTTTCTCTTCAATTGTGCTTGTTACTGTTGAAGCAAGAGGTTTTGTTTCTGTCTTTTGTCCCCGCAGAGAAGTACAGCAGTTTCACCCAGAGGTTAGAAACTCTCCTGAAGTTAGATTTGCAGTTCAAGCTTTTGCTGCATTGAACAGCAACAACTTCGTGAGGTTTTTCAAGTTGGTGCAGACAGCTTCCTATTTGAATGCCTGTCTCTTACATTGCTATTTCAACCAGGTAAGAAAAAGGCAGCTGGTTGTTTGCTTTATTTATCAATACTTAAAAAAAAGAACTCTGAAACTTTTGGGAGGAAGTCTTAGCAGAAAACTTGGTAGTTATGTCTTCAGAAGCGTTTAAAAATTGATGGAGAATTTTCTGCTGTGACGTAAAAGAAAAATAATAAAATATTCTTCTCAGCTCTTTTTTCGATGCATGTGATTTCCTCAAAGTAATTGGCAAGCAAAGAAGCAGGCCTGAGGCCTTGGCGAAGGAAATACTAACCTGCAATTCCAGAAGCCCTTGCAAGTTTTGACTTCTGCACTAGAGCCATAAAGGGTTGTGCTCAAAAGGGGTGGCATTGAAGAGAGGCAGAAGCTAAAAAGCAAGGACATAGAATTTTAAAAGGAGAGTTAAATCTGAAGAGTTGTTTGTGTGGATATTTGATTACTAGTACATTTTGGGGTCTTTAACTTAGTAGTTTCACAGTTTTTTCTTTTGTCTTCCCCCAGATCCGTAAAGATGCTCTCAAATCTCTCAATATTGCTTACACTGTGAGCACCCAGAGATGTACAGTGTTTCCCTTGGATCACCTGGTCCGCATGCTGCTGTTCAAAGACAGTGAGGAAGCAACTGATTTTATAAGTTACTATGGCCTGAGTGTTTCTGATGGGTAAGTGTGAAGGAGAAGGTGTCTGTGCCTTACCTGCCTGCTGGCGTTAGGTGAAGCATTAATGCGGATGGGGTTCTGCTGCCGTTTGCAAGCGGAAAAAGAAAAGGACAGGCTAAAGGTAGAGACTGGGCTCTGTGAGCATAGTGGTGGCTGCCAATTTTAACATTCTAATTACTGTAGTTAGGAGAAGTTTGTGTCTTTCCCTCGAGAAATAGGTTTTATATCCCTGTAACTACTGTGACTTCTCACAATAGCGTTTTTGCAGGGGTACATTCTTTTTCACTTGGCTTGATAAGATGCCAAGGGATTTCAAGAATCAAAATTCCTTCAGCCTTCTGGAAGGAGGTGAAAAATGAGGTAAACATTTCTCTCAAAAGAGTGCCTGCATAGTGACCTTAATCTGCATCAGGCTCTGAGGACTTCCTCCCTGCAGAGCAATGTGGATAACTCAGGAGTTAAAAAATACAGGTTTAGATTCTTGCTTTGCAGTTGACTTGTAGTAAGTTGCAACTCTGCAAGTAGTGAGGATACAGTCATGCTTCACAGGAAACTGGCATTATCATGTTTCACATACGTAGGGTGAGATGAAGCTAGCAGTGTAAACCAGTTTTCAGAGGGCGTTGGAGGCCAGTGGTTAGCAAATCAGACTGTCTGTCATGGAAATATGTACAGCCTCAAGAGACTGGAGAAGGCAAAAACTTGAGCGTGACAGAGTTCTCTGTTTGCACTTAACGTTCTGTTTTGAAATAATTAGCCAGGCTTCAGGTGCCAAGACTGGAAGAAGATTGGAGTTTGCAAAGCTGTCTGCGGGCAGTCCTGGCATCTGTCATGTGGGATGTAGGCTAGGTAGAATGTGCATGGATCAGTGCACAGAGGATAAAGGGTAAAGGGTGGGAGATAGTAGTTCACAAGGGTGCCCAGAAATGCCACTTGTACTCTGTTCTGGGAGCACAGCTGTGAGGGCAGTGCTTTGCCTTTCCGCCTCAGATTCCAGGCTGCAGGGAGCAACCCCAAGTGTGCAGGGCCTGTGTTGCTTTGGCCTGCTGAGCTCCCCGAGTGAACCTGCAGGTTACTGGAGCTGTGCTCCCGGTTGTTGTTGTTCCCCAGTGCTTATGTGGAGCTGAACCGCTCAGCTTTCTTGGAGCCGGACGGGTTGCCCAAGCCGCGCAAGTCGCTCTATGTCAGTCAAAAGCTAACTGTCTCGGTTGGGGAAGTTGTAAACGGGGGGCCCTTGCCCTCGGTGCCACACCACGTACCTGTGTCCAGCTTCAGTGGACAGAACAAGTACACTGGTGGAAGCATCTCTGTGGATCAAGCTAGCAGCAGCCAAAAATCCAGCGTGGAAGTAACAGGTAAGAGCAAATATGTGTTTTAGCTGTTGCTGAGGAATATGCTGCTGGGTCAGCTCTGAGACTGGTTTTATTTTACAAAGCAGAAACTGTTGTTGGGTCGTAGGGGTAGAAATTGCATGGAAATTTGGACGTAATGAAAACATGTTATAATTTCAATATTTACCTTTAAAATTAGGAAGCAACCCAATTAACAACATAGGTGCCCTGATACAGGAAAAGCAGTAGTAGAAATGAGTGCAATTTTGCTTACCTCAGTAAAAATATCTAGGTGTTTGACTACTTGAGACAGCCACCCTCCCTTTTCAGTTTGCAGGTTTTGTATTGCAATTCTTTGTTCCCACTGTGGATATAACTATGTTGTTTTTCCAATTAGCTGAGCCTATGCTTTTCTGTCCTTGTTGAAAGAACAGGTGTTTTGCACTTGTTCAAGAGATCTGTGCAGGTGCCAGATATTCTTGATTTCAAGTTGTGTTATTGGAAGAGTGTGTACTGGGTATTTGAGGTAATGTGTAATTAAGGCTTTGAATGTTTTATATAATGCTCATATTAATACAAATTTATTTATAACTGTATTTTTAACTTTAAGGCAGCAAGCTTCTGTTAGAGGAGTTTTGCTTTTATTTGTGACTAATCTGGTTCTCTTTGATTTTTCTGTTTTCCCCCCTCTCCCAAGAAGGAAGAGTGGAAAGCAAAGGTGTGGACTTAGATGCTGCAGCAGTAAGAGTCCAGCCCCCAGCTCATCTCCTCCCCTCGCTGTTACCTCGCCAGCTTGTGCCAGTGCCTCCTCCTGTGCAGGCAGTCTCTCAACCTGCCAAACAACCTGAGCCTCTCTCTTCAAAGCCTCAGCCTCAGTACACAGACACAGTAAGGAAATTTGAACCCATTGTGAAGTATTTTGGAAAGATCTTTAAAATGTAATGAAAGGTGTAAGAGACTTCTTGGATGGTTTTAGTTTTTCAGAATTTGGAAAGTCAGAAAGCAGTAGTAGAAAGTGATTAGTGAGTAGTACCAAGGTATTTCCTAATGGCACATATTTCAAATAAGGCATGTCCAAGTTTCTTCTTGTGGCTATATGACTTTTAATGTGGGGTTTTGAAGGCATAACTTATGTATCTGCTGTTCCCCTTTTTCTCCCTCCTACATGTGTTTAGGTATATGCTAATACTGAACCCATCTGAAAGTGTCTCATTGCTTTGTAAAGTACAGCTGCCATGTTCTACCTGAATGTGGCTGCATTTCAGTGAAGATTAGACCAAGTCATTTGCAGTTAATTCAGCTAGGATGATAAACTTGCAAGTAAGAAAATAGGAATACCTCTCAAAATTCACTTTCCTTAGTTATTATTTCCAAACTTGACATGTTCATATTTTACACAGAAAGCTGCTTTTGTTGCTGGTCTGGTTTTAGCCTTTTAGAGAGACTAAAAATTTCAGACTGTTTGATAAGTAGAAATACACATGCTGCTGCCAATTACAGTCAGTTCAGTCAGACTGAAAAGCCTCACTCTCAAGTCATGTGTGTGCCCAGGCCATCCTGAGCATGAGTGATGAACTTTTGTGAAAAGTAGAACAGTGAGACATGTAGCTTCCACCTCACTTTGCACTCATTCATGGTGCCATGGAAACGCAAACCACTGGATCTTCACCCTATTTCTGTGTGTGTTCAGCAGTACTGAGCTTTGTCATTTTCCACTCTTCTGTGCTTCCAGCAGTCACATCCTGCTTCATCTGCTTCCTCTCCTGTGTTGTAGGACATTGCTGAAGTGGTGGACAGCCTTGTGCATGATGTCCTCGAAGGAGAGTGCAGACAAGTCAGCACTGCAGGAGTGGCTTATGTGTCTGCTGCCATCTGGTAAAGAGCTTTTAATTTCTGGTGCTCTTGGAGTCTGTCATCAGAGCTGCACGTTGACATAGGAACACCATGTGTGAACATTGTGAAACTAAGTAAGGCAAGGTCTGTAGTGAAGAAAAGTCGCAACTGAGGGAAAACCAGATCTTCTCTCACATGTCTGCCACCCCAGCTAGCTTAATGGAAAGCAAACCTCTGCAAACTTTACCTTGTGTGACACACCACCGTCACAATGTGACATCACATCAACGTGGTGTGGAAGAGAAGGTACCTAAGAGGAATAAGTTCAGATCTGTCTCATTCCCTGCTTCAAGTAATGCTTCCGTTCCAAAGCAGTTGGTAGTGACTTGGCTAAATGGTGTTAATACACCTGATTTTTGGTTACTGCTGAACAACACAGGGTCAAGGTCTTCCTTATTTCCCACTCTGAACTGCTGTGAGTAGCCTGTGGGAGCCAGGGAGTAGCCAGGAGACTGAGAGGGGTTGACCCAGACTGACCGGAGTCCAAACATGTGATGTCATGGTCAACATTAAAACTGTTAAGAAAAGCACACATATGAGGCTGTGAGTGAAAACTTTCTGACTAAAAAGAGAATTGCTGTTTTCTGCACAGCACCTCGGAGGTTACTGTGGAGGAACTTGTGGCTGAAGTGATGGGAGAGATCGTCAGAGAAGTGGCTGAAAGTGTGCTTAACGCAGAATGGGATCGTGTCAGAGAGGAGAAGCGCAGGGTGGAGGAAGAGAGGTGAGTCACTGCTGAGAAGCAGAGTGGGCTATATACACCCTTAGGCAACCAAACCAGAGTTAAGTCCTTGCATGTGTGCTCAGGCCTTTCTGCTCTGCCTACAGCATGCAGGTTGTCTGTGTGAACTGCTCTGGGATTGTGCGGTCAGGCTGTGTCCTTTCTGCATTCTCGAGTGATCTGCTAGGTAGTATTTTGGACTTGATGATCTGTGAGGTCTCTTCCAACCCTGATGATACTGTGATTTTCATGGCCTCGCTGAGCCACTGTGAAAATGGTGGATGGGAATTTTGTGAACTTTTATTCACCCAAAGCTTCCTGAGAGGGAGATGCATCCCAGCCCTGCTCTGTGCAGGAACTTTTGAGTGGGTGGGCTACTTGTCTATAGCTTACTGAGGTGAGAACCCCGTTGTTAGCTGTATTTTCGTAAGAAACCTGTCTCTCTGCAAAGCTGCTTATCTTTAGGGAGAGAAACCAGATAGTGGAAGCTCAATTTAGACAAGTTAACTTCTTGACACTGTGTAGCACTTGTGTAACTGAGGAGGAGGTTTGACAGTGTGTATCTTGTGTAAATTTCTCTGTCGTTCCAGGCAAAAGCGGGAGAGAGAACGGTTAATAAAGCAGCTGAGCCAGTTGGTAGGTACGGAGTTAATGGAAGAAGTAATCAAGGAGAGTATTCAAGAAGCTTCAACCAATGAGTTAAAGTAAGTACACATTGTGTGTGCTGTACTTTTTCTGTAGGAGGCTTTCCCTAAGGGTAAGAATTTGTCAGGGAGTAGTGGGCTTCCTGTTTGGCCTTCTCCAAGGTTCTTCAGTAAGCTACTTTAAAGAGAGAGTAAGTTCACTTGATTGTGCAGCAGGCTGCCAATTTGGAGCTGCACTGTGTCGGGCAGTAGGGGTCCTCCAGAGTGCAGGGAATAAAGGCTTTGTCTCAGACAAGGCTGCCCTGCGTGCTTTTACTTCTGGCTCCCTTATGGTTCAGCTGTGGGCTCTCCTGTAGACTCTTCTTTGGAAGCCTAGCTCTGTGTAAAACCTGAATGGCTTTTGGCTGATTACTGGTCTTATTTAGAAGAACTATAGAGGTGTGGATCATCCCTCCCCTTAGCTAAGTATGATGATCTTCCCTGTGTACATCTCAGCTAATAGTAGGAATTTGCTGCAGTTTCTACCTCACTCGAGGTCTTGGTTTGTTTCGTTTTGAACTAGGTGTGCCTTAGAAAAGGACCGTCAGGCCCGTATTGCTCGGTGTTCAGAGGAAGTCTGTGGCCGTGTCATGGAGCTCTTTCTGGAGGATGAGATTTTCCAGATTGCAAAGGAAACCCTTCAGGAGCTCCAGTGTTTCTGCAAGTACTTGCAACGGTGAGTTGCCACCTTGTGACCACTGCTTTTCTTGGGGGTGTTGACACAGAGACACAGAATTCTTTTTGCAGTCCTCTTGCCTCCAATGCAAGGGTAGCCTTACAGTCTTATTGCCAGCCTCTAGTAAGTTACTCACTTGTATGTGGGTAGAGAAACACACTTCATCAGGGCCACATATTGATCTTGGCAGGAGATTGCACCTTCATTTCCTTTAGAAAATGGTTATTTCTCCTTGTATTCTTTCTGATGGACACTTGTTTTTCTCTGTATATGTGAGATGCTCAGTGGCTGTTGTGGTGCTCCGAGCTGGAGAATCCTATCTCCCTGCACTGTACTGCCCCCTTACAGCTGCATTTCAGTATCTGAAGAGGACCTGCAGGAAAGCTGGGAAAGGATTGTTTAGAAGGGCTTGTAGTGACTGGGGCACAGTGGTTTTAAACTAGAGCAGGGTAGATTTAGTTTGGACATCAGGAGGAAGCTCTTTACAATGAGGGTAGTGAAATACGGGAGCAGGTTACCCGGAGAGGTGGTGGAAGCCCCATCCCTGGAGACATTCAAAGTCAAGCTGTAGGGGACCCTGAGCAGCCTGATGTTGTTGGAGATGTTCCTGCTTAACTGCAGGTGCATTGGGCAAGATGACCTTTGAAGGTCCCTTCCACCCTGGTGCATTGCGAAGTACAGCCTGAGTCTGCTGCACCAACTCATGCTCGCCCTTGGGGAGACTGACTTGTGGGGACTTTGAGAGCCCTATGTAGTCTGACGAGCAAAGACAAGAAAAACTCTTTGCAGACTAAGAACGTTACTAATGTGACCTATTTTTCTGTACTCCTCTAAAGGTGGAGGGAGGCGGTGGCGGCTAGGACAAAGTTGAAACGTCAAATGAGGGCATTTCCAGCTGCTCCCTGTTACGCAGATGCAAAACATCAACTGGAAGCCCTGTCCCCCAGTGCTGAGTGGCCTATAACCATGGAGAATTTGTGCAAGAGAATTGTGAATCTGGGGCATGGAGGAAAGCTGGGCGTTTCTTGCACAAGGTAAGGATGCTCACAGTGACAACAGCTGACAATCTGATTTTTGGAGGGTGAATTACAAGGCCCTCTCTGAATCTTCATTGTTATCGTGGAGGGGTTCGTCTGGGTTTTGGGGGAATGAAATATGAGGTCAAATTTTTAAAAGGTTTAAATAATTTAATATTATATACACAAGGAATCCCCCTTCCCCAAACTTATTTACAGCTACCCCACACAAGTTCTTTGTATGCGGTTCCGAGATTATATTGCAGAATGTCTATGTACAGCAAATTGGGAATTTAGCAAAAGTTTGAAAGGATTTAGGAAGTGCCATTGGTAAAATTTGAAAGTTTATGCTTAGATCGAGTTTGCTCAGTTACTCACTGACTGGAGTCAGTTTCGATGGTCCCAAATATCGTGGGTTTGAATAGATTAGCTCAGGGGTTATTGGGGCGCGCTGTCTGGAGCTTCCACGGGCACAGTCACGCTGGGAGCGGCAGCTGGCTGGGAGTGCCTTGGTCAGTTTCCCTGGGCTGGTGCCGTGGGCTGGAGTCATGCAGCGGTGGTGGTCCCCAAAAGCGGCTGGAAGCGACTAGGAGCAGCAGGTGGGTGGTAGAGGGTGGCAGGATAGGAGCGAGGTTCAAGAGGCGAGAGATAGCAGGGACACTGAATTGTCCCTGTTTATGAGTTTTGGCTCCGCGATTGATGGTCCTTGGGCCACAGTTCTGTCCAACGGGGTCTTGGCAACAGGCCAAAACATACCAAATAAGGTGAAGTCCAAGGGTCCGGTACCTCCAGATATGGAGAGGGCTCAGGTGGATTCCCCACCTTAGGTGTGTGAGCTTACACAGGGTGTCTACTTCAACCTTCGAGGAGGCAACCCAGACTCGAAGGCACCAAGGCTATTGTGTCCCTTTGTCCCCCTTAACTTGTTTACCCCATGTTTAGGCAGGGTAGCACCCTTTGGGGGGGACAACGTGTCCAGGGGTGAATAGATTTGTAAACATAGTCATTTGAGGCCTGTGCAACCCTCCACCACAATTGTATATGTTAATGGTTTTGCAAAACTTTGTTCTCAAATGCCCTGAGAAAGACCCTTTCTATGCAAATGCCGTGACAAAGACCACAAACCTAGAGAAACTCTTCTATTAATGACAACTCTCTAATGAGATATCTGCAGTACTACTCAGGTCTTAGTGAATGTTTCTTACATTTGGTTAAATTACATAGTTTATACCAAAAATTACATTCAAGGATATTTTTGTTTCCAGATTGAATAGGCTGAGAAACAAGACGGTGCATGAAATGAAAGTGCAGCACTTCTACCAGCAGTTGTTAAGGTATGTTGGCATTTGGCCCTTGTTTTCTTTCTAAGCAAATTATAATAGAAGTGCCAGAGATCTCAAAAACATCAGTGAGGAAGGGGGAATCATGCTCAAATATCTGCTTGCAGCTTGCCTCTGGGAGTGTTTTTCAGATAAGGGAAAGTGGAAGATGAAATCATGACAGTGTTAGACCATCTGATCTTATTGCTGTGGGTGTACCTTTAGGGATCTATTTGATACTATTGGGATTTTTTTGTACTTGAGTGGGCTGGGATACTGAGGGATAAATAAACTGTTACCAGCCTGGCTTGTGGGATGAAGGGATTGATCAGTTGCATCAGGAGGTCTGCCTTGTGGCTCAGCATGCGCTTCAGTGACCAGTTTGTTTCTGGGAAGCAGTGTGGAAGTGAAGCCACTTACATGTGTTCTCACAGTCCCCAAAGTAAGGCTCATGTTAACAGATATAGCAGCTGTGGTTCTTGAAGGCATTTGATCTGTGCTAAAGTAAATGGTCATCAAATCCTCCTAAGGCAAATGGAAAACAAAGCAGAGGTGATTAGTGGTAAGCAGCAGTGGCTTCACCAAGGACAAATCATGGACTTGGACTTCAGCAAAGCCTTTGACACTGTCTGCCACAAGAAGCTCCTAGTCAAGCTGGCAGCTCATGGTTTGGATAGATTCACTCTGTGCTGGATCAAGAACTGGCTGGATGGCAGAGCTCAGAGAGTGGTGGTGAATGGTGCCACATCCAGTTGGCAGCCAGTCACTAGTGGTGCTCCCCAAGGATCAATGCTGGGTCCAGTCCTGTTCAATATCTTTATTGATGACCTGGATGAGGGGATTGAGTCCAGCATCAGTAAGTTTGCAGATGACACCAAGCTAGGAGCAGGTGTTGATCTGTTGGAAGGTAGGAGAGCCCTGCAGTGGGACCTGGACAGGCTGGATGGGTGGGCAGAGGCCAATGGGATGAGATTGAACAAGGCCAAGTGCAGGGTTCTGCACTTTGGCCACAGCAACCCCAAGCAGCACTACAGGCTGGGGACTGAGTGGCTGGAGAGCAGCCAGGAGGAAAGGGACCTGGGGGTACTGATAGATAGTAAGCTGAAGATGAGCCAGCAGTGTGCCCAGGTGGCCAAGAGAGCCAATGGCATCCTGGCTTGCATCAGGAACAGTGTGGCCAGTAGGACAAGGGAGGTTATTCTTCCCCTGTACTCAACACTGGTCAGACCACACCTTGAGTACTGTGTCCAGTTCTGGGCCCCTCAATTCAAGAAGGATGTTGAGGTGCTGGAACATGTCCAGAGAAGGGCAACAAAGCTGGTGAGGGGCCTGGAGCACAAATCCTATGAGGAGAGGTTCAGGGAGCTGGGCCTGTTTAGCCTGGAGAAAAGGAGGCTCAGGGGTGATCTTATTACTGTCTACAACTACCTGAAGGGACATTGTAGGCAGGTGGGGGGTGGCCTCTTCTCCCAGGTAACCAGCAATAGAACAAGGGGACACAGTCTCAAGCTGTGCCAGGGTAGGTATAGGCTGGATATTAGGAAGAAGTTCTTCACAGAGACAGTGATTGGCATTGGTATGGGCTGCCCAGGGAGGTGGTGGAGGCACCGTCCCTGGGGGTCTTCAAGAAAAGCCTGGCTGAGGCACTTAGTGCCATGGTCTGGTTGATTGGATAGGGCTGGGTGCTAGGTTGGACTGGATGATCTTGGAGGTCTCTTCCAACCTGGTTGATTCTATGATTCTATGCCTGACAAATTGAGTGGCTTTTTATGATGAAATCACAGCAACAGTGGACAAGGGAAGGGCAACTGACATTATCTGCCTGGACCTGAGTAAGGCATTTGACTTTGTCCCACATGACGTCCTGGTCACCAACTGTTGGAGCGAGTCCAGAGGAGGGCCACAAAGGTGATCAGAGGGCTGGAGCAGCTCTGCTATGAGGACAGGCTGCAAGAGTTGGGATTTTTCAGCCTGGAGAAGAGAAGGCTTTGAGGAGATCTTACAGTAGCCTTTCAGTATCTGAAGGGGGCCTACTGGAAGACTGGGGAGGGACACTTTACAAGGTCTTGTAATGACAGAACGAGGGGTAATGGCTTTAAACTGGAAGAGGAGAGATTCAAACTAAATGGCAGGAAATGTTTTTTTGCAGTAAGGGTGGTGAGATGCTGCAACAGGTTGCCCAGGGAGGTTGTGGATGTTCCCTCCCTGGAAGCATTCAAGACCAGGTTGGATGAGGCCTTTAGCAACCTGTTCTAGTGGGAGGTGTCCCTGTCTATGGCAGGGGGGTTGGAAGTGGATGATCTTTGAGGTCCCTTTCAACCTAAACCATTCTGTGATCTAAAGAATTAACTCTGATTTTGGACACCTTGAACTGGACAGTAGTTACTAGCTGGGTTATAACTTGCTCAAAGCAAGAAAAACATTGCCCAGGTGGGAATGAACACAGGGGCAGATTTCTTCACCAACTTACCTCTCTCTCTTTAAGTGACTTAGCATGGACACCCCTGGATCTTGTCTCGTTAATCACTGAGCATATTCCAGTTCAACAAGAACATGTTTTTTGGAAGGTGCTATTGGTTTTGCCAGATGATGAGGAATATGCAGAGGATGATCCCACCAGGTAAGTAAGAGGTGATTGTTGAGTCCCTTTCTTGAGCAAGCAGTCACATGGAAGGAAAGCAGCAGTGCACAGCCCTTGAGATACACATGCACCACACAATGTCAGGTTGCCAGTTTATTTTTTTTCCTCCAGAGCACTCTAAAGAATATAGCTGTGATTTATTGCAGTGGTCTGTATCTTCTTCTCCTGACATTGTTCATGGAATTAATTTTGCTCATACAAAAACTTGTCATGTATGTAGCACCATGGATAACTTCAGGACATTTAAGTATTTGGCTATATGAATGAAGTTTGAATATATGAATGTATGCTAGATTGTGATGCCTTAGAGGTGTTGGTGCCAGTAAAAATGCCTTTTTTTTTTTCACATAACAAAAACCCCATGAGCCCACTTTTTTTCTTCCAGGGTACTGGTAGATTGGTTGAAAGCCAAATTTCTTCCAGCCTTTGTCTCCCATAAAAGTACTTCACATAAGGAAGGCAGAATTCAAACGCTGACGTTGTATCATTCTGCCAGCACGCAAAGGAGCGGAATCGTTCAAGTCAGTGTGTGTATAAAGGTTGGTGAAAACAGCTTCATAGTACCCAAGAGACCTTACAAGCAGGCTGTACTCTTTTCTAGTGTATGTTGTGTGGAGGTTTTTCATGCCATGTCCTGTCAGACGGAGGGAGATGATACTGGGAGGAAGGGGATTGTTGAAAAGGGGTGGAAAAATATGGATTCCCCCTCCCCCCCCCCCCCCTTGTTTCCAGTCAGCTGAGTAAATACCAGTCTAAATACAATGGAATAGTTAGAACCTCATTCATCTCCAATTCCTGGTGCCAAATCAGATGCTGAAATGTACTTTCATGCTTAGATGCACCAAATAAATTCAGATACATTTATCTGTCTTGCAGTTCATTGTCGTAGGATTTGTAGAGCTGGTAACAAGTGTCAAAGGCAAATGCTAATGATAGTAAACTGCATGTGTGAGTATGAATGCAGCTTTGTTTAGCTACATTACTGTTGTCATCTTTAACTTGTACAGGTGGCACATGGTGCGTTGTCTGACTCTGAGCTTGATACAGCTGAGACTCAAAGAGACTTACTTGGAACCAGTGGTCTCATTCTTCTCCTGCCCCCTCGAGTTAGGAGTGAAGATGTGGCAGAAGATGACGTTTATTGGCTTTCAGCTTTGCTGCAGCTGAAACAGTTGCTTCAGGTGAAACCTTTTCAACCAGTAGTTCCCCTGGTGGTTCTAGTCCCTGGTCAGGAAGATGAGGCTACAGAGAAAGAAGTAGAAGAAGGTATGTACTTGGTTCTGTGTCTTGAAAACAAAACATCTAAATGTTTAGGGCTACCCCAAGTAGAACTGTTCTGAGTAATGCAGTCTCAAACACAGCTTCCAATAAAGGAAAGCCTGGAACACAGTACTTGTCAGAACTTTGCTAGAAATCCAGATGCCTCATGAGAACTTAAGCAGTGTGGAAAGAAGTGATCCTTCTTTTGGCTCCCAATTTTCCTTTGCATGTGGCATATGATCCTGAGAGTCTGTGAGGGAGGATGGAGGAAAAAAACGATGCTGTGAATGTATGCTGAGTGTGAGACTCAGAGCAAGAGATACCTGTTTGTTCTTTCTCTGTGTATATGGTGGCTTTTCCTGTTTTTAAGGTTTGATGCTGCAGGACTTGGTTTCAGCCCAGCTTATTTCAGACTACATTATTGTTGAGCTCCCAGGTTCTACCAATGACATAGAAGGCACCAGGAGGGTAAGAACAGCAACTTCTATGAAGAGATACCTGACTGATTTACCATTAACCTCTCAATTACTAATGCCTTGTGAGGAATTACTTTCTCAGTGGCTTATATTGCAGCCGAGCCTTGTGTAAAGGGATGTTTTCTCCTCTGAAGTTCTGTTACCTAACTTTAGTTCCAAAAGGTCTCTTGCCATTTTTTTCACACACTCGAGTATGCTGGAGTGAGGTGTTTGCTTGTTAGTAGTGATTCCAACATCAGCCAGAATTATTCAGAAATGGAATATTTCTCTGCTCTTCCCTTATTTGCAATTCTTCTGTGTTAACTGACGAGAAATCACTGGCACTGGTTACATAGAAGGTAATTCCAGATGCATAATACTGGAAACTGCACCAAGACCAAAATATGTGGGCTACCTAAATCCATTCTTGTCTGTCCTGCCTGCACTGACTAGCAGGGGGTACAGTTGGTGCCTAACAGATATCTGAGTGCTACTGGTGTAGCCTTTTTAGGTTTTGTAGCCTTAAGCTCCCAGTCTTAAAATGCAAAGGACCCCTTGTAGCTGCTCTGGCTGCTGTGAGATCCCTCAATATTATTCTGTTTTGGTGGATGGGACTTGGGGATGCCTCTATCCTCTCACTTATGTGGAGAAGAATTATACAGATCTGCCCTGAGGGCCTCTGAACACCAGCTTCATAGAATCATAGAATCAACCAGGTTGGAAGAGACCTCCAAGATCATCCAGTCCAACCTATCACCCAGCCCTGTCCAGTCAACTAGACCATGGCACTAAGTGCCTCATCCAGTCTTTTCTTGAAGACCTCCAGGGACTGTGCCTCCACCAGCTCCCCGGGCAGCCCATTCCAATGGGAAATCACTGTCTCTGTGAAGAACTTCTTCCTAATATCCAGCCTATACCTACCCTGGCACAACTTGAGACTGTGTCCCCTTGTTCTATTGCTGGTTACCTGGGAGAAGAGGCCACCCCCCACCTGCCTACAATGTCCCTTCAGGTAGTTGTAGACAGTAATAAGATCACCCCTGAGCCTCCTTTTCTCCAGGCTAAACAGGCCCAGCTCCCTGAACCTCTCCTCATAGGATTTTGCTCCAGGCCCCTCACCAGCTTTGTTGCCCTTCTCTGGACACGTTCCAGCATCTCAACATCTTTCTTGAATTGAGGGGCCCAGAACTGGACACAGTACTCAAGGTGTGGTCTGACCAGTGTTGAGTACAGGGGAAGAATAACCTCCCTTGTCCTACTGGCCACACTGTTCCTGATGCAGGCCAGGTTGCCATTGGCTCTCTTGGCCACCTGGGCACATTGCTGGCTCCTCTTCAGCTTACTATCTATCAGTTCCATGTGCTTGACAGTGGTAGCCTGGAGATTAATCAAAACCCCATAATGGGAAGTAAGTCTACAGTAGTATTTTCTGTGAGTCACGGCAGGATGGTTTGAAGAGGTGGAAGAGGGTAATGGCCAAGAGCAGCTAAGCTGATTCAGACCAAAAGTAGCTCCAGATATGTATTCCCTTCTCAAGAAGGTGCCTGAGAAGGAAGGTGAGAACAAGAGAAGCCCAGATTGATGCTCCCTCACAGTTTGGTGTCTCTGCAGCTTGAGGACTGCCAGGGTCAGACATAACTTCTCTGGGCATGGTCACCCTGGGATAATTTCCATGAATCTGCCCAGTTTGGCCCAGATAAGATTTTGGCATCCCCAGTATCCTGCAGCAAGGTGTTCCGCTGTGTGACTGCACCTGGTGTGAACAGCCACTTTCCATCTCTTCCTGAGCTTACTGTATGTGGGAGAATCACTGTTGCAAATACAGGCATGATGATAGCTGATTTGTTTGTATTTTGCTGCTTAGTATCTTCAGTACTGTTACATCAATCTTAGGGTTGCAGGACTGAATCTTTTGTGACCAGGTCTGCAGAACAGGTTCCAACCACCCATGTTTTGTGTGTCCTAGATCTCTGCTGCTGTGGGCTGGCTGATTTCCCAGTGCCCTGACTCCCTTGAGCTTTGCAGTCAGACCCTTCAGGAGTATATTGAGGATGGGATTGATGGTGAATTTTGCAAGCGCTTCTACCACGACTGGAAGGAGAGGCATTTAGCTGGCCTGCCATCTCAGGAGCCTGGGGTTATCATTGAGCTGTACAACAGCGTGCTGCAGTTTCTTTCAGATGTGGCATCCTCAGAGCACCTCTGTGATTTGTCTTGGCCTGTTACTGAGTTTTCAGAGCCTGGGGGTAACAAACGGTTGCCTCACATGCAGTGGAACATGCCTGATCATCTGGCCTGGCTGAAGAAGGCTGTGCTGTCCTTCCAGATCCCATACCTAGATCTACCTCCATTAGGAGGTATGTGCTTCATGTTGAAATATCTTCTTGATGTCACATCATTCTCTGAGATGTGCCTGTGCCATGCTGAACTGCCAGCTGGTAAGGTGGGTGGTTTGGCTCTGTCACAGATTACTGCAATTTACATTGTAGTTATTTTTCCATAGCTCCTTGGCATCCTGTTTGCCACATGATTTTTCAGTATGCATCTCAGATTGCTAGTTCTTCTCATACTCAACCACTCATCCAATCTCAAGTGGAGAATCTGCTGAGCAAAGCTTATCAGAAGTGGAAAACCAGGACATCTGGGAACTCTAATGACAGTGGACCTTCTGTTGATGAGATCCCTTGGGATGATATCTTGGCAGTCTGCATTCATCATAAACTGAGAGACTGGAAGCCACCCAAACTGTCTGTTGCACCAGGTATCATGTGTCCTCCTACAGCATGGATGATACTTCTTGCATAACCATGTTTTATAGCTTAACAGTAGGGCCCTTACACATGGCACAGAGTGATATGTAGTAGGAAGGGAGTGAGTTATGATCTTGCAGCTCTCACTATGTATCTCTTTTCTCTTTGCAGTCTCTTTAGTGTTGATTATGATTTAACTTAAGGTCACAGTTGAAATTTTTTTCTCTGTGTGGTCAGAGTCTTTCGGCTCTCCTCTTCCAGTAGAAGAGGGTTTACATTCAGCTAAAGGTCAAGAATTGATCCCTCAGAAGTCATGTAAACCCAGGTTAGCTGAAATGGCAGGCTGTCACTTCCATGGATAAAGCAGCATTTTAGTCTTTCCCAGTCCAGTAACCTGGTGTTCTGTTGAGTGGTAAGCCAGCTCAGCAAGACTCCTTTTTACATGCAGATTGCAACCTAAAGCTACTTGAGAGTGAACATACGATTTAGCCTTCAGATTGGCTTTTCAATGCTGAGCTTTTCTGAAGGGGAAAATACGTTGTAATATTAAATGTTGTGCTTGCTCACAGAAGCAGTAAGTGAAGACGGTCAGATTCGTGTGTACTTCTTCAAGGAGCATTTGAAGAACTTCACTGTTCCTTGTTCCTGGGAGCAAGCCAGACTGCGCACACAGGAGGAGATCCGGCAACGCCCTGAGAGGTGAGGCAGCTGCTGGCACTGCCTGGGGGAATGTTGCTCTACAATCAGCATCCAGTGCTGTCACAATCCGGAAAGACCTTGCAGTCCTGGTGAACAGCAAGTTCTGCATGGGGCAGCAGTGTGCCCTTGTGGCCAAGAGAGCTAATGCCATCCTGGAGTGCATCCGGAATAGTGTGGCCAGCATGTTTAGGGAGGTTCTTCTCCCCCTCTACTCTGGCCTGGTGAGACCACACCTGGAGTACTGTGTCCCGTTTTGAGCTCCCTAGTTCAAGAGGGACAGGGACTTGCTGAAAAGGTGTGCAGTGGAGAGCCACAAAAATGACTGGGGCACTTGAGTCTCTCCTCTACGAAGAGAGACTGAGAGCCCTAGGGCTGTGTAGTCTGGAGAAGACTGAGAAGGAGATCTGATAAACGTGTACAAATGCCTGAGGAGTGGGTGTCAAGCAGAGGGGGCAAATCTCTTTGCCGGTCAGCAGCCGTAAGACAAGGAGCAGTGGCTACAAACTGGAACATAGAAGGTTTCACCTCAGCATGAGGAGAAACTTCTCTACAGTGAGGGTGACAGGGCCTTGGAACAGGCTACTCACAGAGGTTGTGGAGTCTCCTTCTCTGGAGACTGAAAACCCTTCTGGTCCTATTCCTGTGTGAACTATCCTAGGTGATCCTGCCTTGGCAGAGAGGTTGGACTCAATCTCTGGAGGTCCCTTCCAACCTCTGAAGTTCTATGGTTCTGTGAAAGCCAGCATGTAGCATCCTCCCAGACCATGCTTGTGTACATCTCCTTGAAACAGTGTGTGAAACTGGATAGTAGATAGCATTTCTGCGATGCTGCTCAGCTCTCAAAGTGGGTTGCTTGAAGGGTGCTTGAAAAGGAGAAGTTAACTTTTGCCAGAGAAAGCTCTGCTGGGGCTTTGGAGATAGGCTTGTACTCCAGGTACACAAAGTACGGAGGAAAACCTGTGTGGGGCTGAGAGAGTGCATAGGAATAAATTGTGAATGTGTCCTTTATTTATAGTGCTGCTTCACTTACATTCACCCTCAGTTGCTACCCACCTGACAGATTAATTGTATGGTAGATAATTTGCAGATTTACTCTTTGGCAATTACGTTATCATTTTGCAGTGTTTTGAGTTTGAAGAGGAGGTTCTGTCCCCAGTTTGTAGGAAGACAGGGAAGTCCCACCAGTAACAGAAAATGGTAGAGATGAGTGGGGAGAGTGCACTGCAGCTGTGTGATAGTCAAGTATTGGAGATCTGAAGAGTCTAGCTCATTTCCTTAGCCTTGTTCAGAGTTAAGACCACCTCTTTTCCCTCTTGGAAACTCCGTTGCGTCTCTGCTGTCACATTATTTCCTCTCAAAGCCCATGCACAGGTACAAGGGAATTTGTGTTTCCAGTTGATGAATTCTCATTTGCTGCTGTTTCCAAACTTCAAGCCAGCAGGGAGGAGTCAACACATTCATAACAGTTTGTGCTTTTGGTTGTGTTTTTTGGACTTTCCCCTTCTCAGGTCAAGGGTAAAACCTCTCAGCTCTGTGAAGAAACTGTCTAGAGTCTCCGTGATGTCAGTTGAACATTGTTCTGGCATGAGCATGCTGTCAGGTCAAGAAAAGAGCATTTCCAGTGCAGATGAATTCACAGACACAGCCTCAGCCCAGGAGCTTCTACCAGAGTATCTGTTGGCACAGTTGAAACTGGAGAAAATGGAAAGCAGGAGGTAAGCTCCCAGGGCAACATCCTCTCCTTGCAGCTCTGGCCCAGGGTCATAAATTCTAACCTGTATGTAGTAGGAAGTTGAAGCCCAGCAGTGCTAGGAAACAGCCTAGATACTCTCTGACTTCATCTAATTTTATCAAGCACATGGGTGCAGTGCGGATGCTTGCTAGCTTCTATTCGCATCACAGGATCTGTCCAGTAGAAACATTTGGAGCTTTGAGGAATGGTTGGAAACTATGTGGACAATGAAGCCACCAAAAGTAAAGCAGTTCAGTGTCTGCAGCAGTCTTGTGTCATGCAGTATCACAGATGCCTATCAGACCCACTTTAGGATGTCAGTTTTGGTGCTGTTAGCAATACAGATCACAAAGCGGAAGAGCATTTGTAGTTGGCCCAAGGGTTTCTTGCCTCCTCTGCTTTTGTCATCAGTCGAGTGTCTTCAGCCTGTGTGGCTCTTTCTGTATCATAGCCTCCTAGGATGGATTCTCATCATAGCAGTAGAGTTATGTCAAGCTGTGTTGGAAATGACTGAACATCAGATTCTTCTTGCAGACACTTGTGACCCCAAAGCTCTCGTTTAACTTGCTGGTTATAAGAACAAAGCCAGGCTGCAATCTGACTGCTGCTCTTGATCTTTCTTATCCAGGTTTGAAGAACAGTTGCACCAATGTCTAGTTGATGACATTGAACCCCTGGGTGATTTTGTAGGTCTTCCACTCTACCTTCCCCAGGCTCTGATCTCTACTCCAAATGTCAGCCATCCACTGATGAAGAGTACTGTGTCTTCTGCTAAAGGGGTAAGAAGTTGTGGTACCGAGAATGAACTGTGGCTCCAGGGAGTACAGTTGCCAGACCTGCTGTAGTTTTGGGGAAGTTACCCCAGCAGTGTGAATTACCTGGGTGTAGTGTTGCATAGACTTGAGGAATAAAGATTGGAAAAACTGTGTCTTGAAAATAACTTTTCCAGGAAGGGGAATGCTTTCTGCACATCTGGAATAAGAGTTCTTCGCAGGTATTAAAATTTGCTGTGGTCATAACAGCATCTTTTGTGGTGCTGCACTTCAGCTTAGGGAATTGCTGTTGTGGGTCAGTTTCCCCAGTTAGAGGAAGTCTAGAGACAGAAATAGAAGGATGTGCTGGTTTCGCCATATCTCCACAGGAGTGGGAGGTGCTGACCTCCCTGGTTCTTAGAAGTCAGAACAGCCATCAAGCTGAGCTCTTTGTTGGTACTGGGTAATGCTGCTTTGTCAGTCTCATCTCTCTTTTTTTCTGCCTAGGCTGAGAGTCAAGAGGGATGCAAGCTTTTGGTGGAAAAGCTAAGCCCTACACTGTCAGACAGACTGAAACACTTGCAACAACTACTCAGAGCAAACAAGGAGGGTGAAGTTGCCTCTGAACTCCACCTATCTGCTCTGGTCGACATGGTTGATATTTGAGCAGAGCTATGTGTGCAGACTCAGATCTGACCAATCCACATCTGAATAATTGAACTGATGAGGTCCTGAGGCACATTCCAGAAAAAGCAGCTGTTCTGATGGGAGATATGGGGCCTGGGTCCTTCTTGTGTGGCCTGCCATTGCTTACTGTGTCCCTTTGGCTCACCGCTGCTGAAGTTGGGCTGGTTGGAGGCTCTCTTCTGCTTCTTGGACATGGAGAGGAGTCACATGCTTTTCTAGGGAGGCCTTAAGTTGACACTTAGTGGTGATTTTTTCTTTCTACCAGGTCTCATTGTGTGTAAACATAACTTCACTAAGGGAGAACTGTAAGGTATCAGGGGGCCTCTGGAAGTGCTATGACTTTCATAGACCTAGTCCCTGCAATGGTGTTCCAGCGTTGTGTGTGCTGGCTTCATGCAGAAGCTATCTTGCAGCAGTGCTGTGGTTGTTGCTGGTTTGCTACACAGGATTGTCAATGTTGTTGTTGAGCTGGTGCAATACTTGGTACTTCATGGTGGTCACTGGATATCCAAAAGAGGTTTTGTGCTGCTGGCACAGTTTTAGTGTATCAAATACTCATGGTATTCAAGCTGGATGAGTTGCTTATTGTACAGGTTAATCATCATGCTGGAAACCAGGACACTTTCTCTGTTCTTCAGTAAACAGCTCTGGAAAAATAGTTTTCCTTTTTTGGAAAAGCAGAGTACCTGCATTCTCTGTATTTTAAAAGCTGTGGCTTTGGAAGTTGGAAACCTGTGATTTTTAGTTCAGTATTGGTCCCTAGTAGCTACTAAGAAGATATGCCCCATGTCTGTGGTACCCCTGTACAAGGATTTTTGGTAATGACAGTGTTTGTTGTTTTATCTCAAACTTCTGTCTGGAGAAACAAAATTAATTATTATCTTGCCTGCCAGAGGCCAGGTGTCCAAGTCCTCATATAATTTTAAATTCTCAGTCCAAAACCATCAGCCACCTTCCGCAGAAGGAATTTTGTAGTTGCTCTGAGGTTTTTTTTTTTTTTTTTAATTTTTTTTTTTTTTTTAATAATATTTGTATTGTTTTTCTTATACCTGGAATAGTGACAGTAGTTTATTTCGACTTGGTATGAAATTAAACTGAAACTAAATGATTTGAGGCTGTTCATGTACTTCCTGGAGGCTGAATTGTGTTAATTGCCTCACATGCACAGTGGAGCTGGTGTGCCTCATGGCTTCACCCAGGTGCTGCTGTTCTTGGTTTACCTGGGATTCAGATGTAAAAACCCAAAAGCATCTCATGTAAATGTGTTTTCTACCTAATAAATTTTTAGATCCCTTGTGTGTGCTACCTTATTCCTATGCAAGAGCTGCTGCTGCAGCATGCTTTTGGTGTGCTGCCTGCTTCATTCCCTGGGTTGTCTTGGGTAAACCATCCATGCTTGCCAGGTCGCTGGAGAGGGGCAGTGCTGTGGCTCCTACCCTTGGCGTGCTGTGGAGGCTTGTATCGCTACCCAGCACCCCGCCCCCCCCGGCCCTATGTCTCAGGGGCGCGGTGAGATTCCGGAGCCAGCAAAAGCTCCGACGAGGGTGGGATTCGAACCCACGCGTGCAGAGCACAATGGATTAGCAGTCCATCGCCTTCACCACTCGGCCACCTCGTCCTGCCCTGCACCGCCTACGGCCCCGCCCCTGCCGCCGCGGCTGGCCCCGCCTCCGTGGACCTGCTGAGGGGGGCACTTCAGTGTCGTCCGTGGACCTGCTGAGGGGGGGCACTTCAGTGTCGCTCTCTTAGCGCCGCAGGCAGCGCGACAGTTGCGTAATCTGAAGATCCTCAGTTCGAGCCGCGGAAAGGACAGAGCTTTTGCCGCTCTGCCTGAAGTGGGGGTGCTTGGCCATCACCTGACGGCGGCAGCCTCTCCCTCTTCTTGCGAGGCCGCGACAGAGAGAAGCAGGCACCGGGGCACGGGGCTGGACTCACTAGAGAGCCCCATCAAGCTGCCTTGGGGCTGTGCGGGTCAGCAAAATGGAAGCTTGGGCCTCACAGCCTGGTGGAGCGGAAAGAAAAGGAAAATGAGAAAGCAGAAGAGACGAAAAAAAAAAAAACAACCAAACAGAAAAGCCTCTGCCCTCTCTGAGGCTCGAACTCAGGACCTTCAGATTATGAGACTGACGCGCTGCCTACTGCGCTAAGAGGGCTACACTCGCGATATGCTCTGTGGCTCCTTCAGTGAGCAAGCAGGGGCTCAGGGTGGTGGGTAGAGCAGTGGTGGCCAGTAGCAGACCCCGAGCCTGGCCCTGAGCTATCCATATCTCACCGGCAGCAGACAGTGGGCCCCCGATGGATGTCAGCGAGGGGCGGGGCCGCAGCTGTTACGGGGCAGGACGAGGTGGCCGAGTGGTGAAGGCGATGGACTGCTAATCCATTGTGCTCTGCACGCGTGGGTTCGAATCCCACCTTCGTCGGCGCTTTTGCTGCGGCGTGGAGGGGCTGGGGACAGCCCGGGCTGGTGCGTCTCTGCGACCTCGGCTTGCTCACGCTCCCAGCGGCGTCTGAGTCTCGAGGGGGATGCAGTAGGAAGTGCCTGATTCATCATGGCAACTGCATCCTGGCAAGGGGAAGAGTTCACCTGTGCCCCCACCATAGGCGAGGGAGAAACTTGGAAAAGAAACCTACGAGCCTGGACAGGAGAAATGGAAGAAGCATCTAAAAGGGAAGCCAGGTGCTGGTATGGAGGTGACCGAAGTCTCTTACGCAAGACTCATGGGGGAAAAAAACCCCAAATCATTCAGAAATCCTTAAAAGAGCTGTTGCTGCAGAGAGCAGCTGTTAAGATGATCATGCTCAGAAATAGGAGGGTTCAGCTGGAAAGCAAACTGGGACAGATGAAGCCTGAAGCTGTGATAAAGCAAATATCTTGGGGAGTAAGGGCAGAGAAGGAGGGAAGAGATTTCTGTCTGAGATGTCAGTGAATGCACCTGTTCATTTCATCTGCAAGAAGGAAAGAGCAAAAGGCAGTGCAAATCCTGTCTTGCACATGGCCAGAGGGAGAGGAAGCCCCACACTGCTCTGAGTCTTGGCTGACATTGACACCCAAACAAAGGACTAAAGGATCAACTCTGCACCCCTCCTGGCAGTCCCAGGCAACCTGGGAATATAACAGAGATGCTGTGAGGTCTCTCCTGACAGCCTTATAGAATCGTAGAATCAACCAGGTTGGAAGAGACATCCAAGATTATCCAGTCCAACCTATCATCCAGCCCTACCCAATCCAAGCCAGCAGTGTGCACTTGCAGCCCAGAAGGCCAACCAGATCCTGGGCTGCATCAGGAGAAGTGTGGCCAGCAGGTGGAGGGAGGTGACTCTCCTCCTCTACTCCCCTCTGGTGAGACCCCACCTGCAGTACTGCATCCAGTTCTGGAGCCCACATTACAAGAGGGATGTGGACATGCTGGAGCATGTCCAGAGAAGGGCCATGGGGATGATCAGAGAGCTGTCCTATGAGGACAGACTGAAAGAGTTGGGGCTGTTCACTCTAGAGAAGCGGGGGCTCCGAGGCAACCATATTGTGGCCTTTCAGTATCTGAAGGGGGCCTACAAAAAGGCTGAGGAGGGACTTTTCAGGATATCAGGTAGCGACAGGACTAGAGGGAATGGAGCAAAGCTGGAGATGGGTAGGTTCAGGCTGGCCATGAGGAGGTTCTTCACCATGACAGCCTGGAATGGGTTGCCCAGGGAGGTGGTTGAGGCCTCATCCCTGCAAGTGTTTAAAGCCAGACTGGATGAGGCCATGGCCACTCTGATCTAGGGTAGGATATCCCTGCCCATGGCAGGGGGGTTGGAACTAGATGATCCTTGTGGTCCCTTCCAACCCTGACTGATTCTGTGATTCTATGATTCTAACTAGACCATGGCACTAACTGCCTCATCCAGGCTTTTCTTGAACACCTCCAGGGACAGTGCCTCCACCACCTCCCTGGGCAGCCCATTCCAATGCCAATCACTCCCTCTGGGAAGAACTTCCTCCTAACATCCAGCCTAGACCTCCCCTGGCACAACTTGAGACTGTGTCCCCTTGTTCTATTGCTGGTTGCCTGGGAGAAGAGACCAACCCCCACCTGGCTACAGCCTCCCTTCAGGTAGTTGTAGACAGCAATGAGGTCCCCCCTGAGCCTCCTCTTCTCCAGGCTAAACAACCCCAGCTCCCCCAGCCTCTCCTTACAGGGCTGTGTTCCAGGCCTCTCACCAGCTTCATTGCCCTTCTCTGGACACCTTCCAGTATCTCAACATCCCTCTTCAATTGAGTAGCCCAGAACTGGACGTGGTACTCAAGGTGTGGCCTGACCAGCGCTGAGTACAGGGGAAGAATAACCTCCCTTGTCCTACTGGCCACACTGTTCCTGATACAGACCGGGATGCCATTGGCTCTCTTGGCCACCTGGGCACACTGCTGGCTCATCTTCAGCTACTATCTACCAGTACCCCCAGGTCCCTTTCCTCCTGGCTCCTCTCCAGACATTCTGTCCCCAGCCTGTAGCACTGCTTGGGGTTGTTGTGGCCAAAGTGCAGAACCCTGCTCTTGGCCTTGTTCAATCTCATCCCATTGGCCTCTGCCCACCCATCCAGCCTGTCCAGGTCCCTCTGCAGGGCTCTCCTACCTTCCAACAGATCAACATCTGCTCCTAGCTTGGTATCATCTGCAAATTTACTGATGGTGGGCTCGATCCCCTCATCTAGATCATCAATAAGACCTCAATGTGCCCAGGGTCCCCTCTTCCAGGAGTCCATATCAGGACATGCCTTATCCTTAGTAACTTTAGGGGACACCTTCCCCAGAGACTTCTCTGCTTCCCTGAACAACAAGAGGACTAGGGTGTACCCATGGAGAGGGGCAGGTGACATCCCTGGTTGGTGATGACCAAGGGGTGAAGGTGTTGCACTCGATCTTGAATAGATTTCCACTGTGCAGTCTTGAGTCCTGCTCCCACTGGGAGATTTTATCCACCACTATGGGAGATGAGCTGGGACTAGGGGCAGGAACGGACTAGAATCTGTGGTAGCCTCAGCCTTGCATCTCACCTCCTCCACAAGAAGCAGCAACTTTTCCCTGGCATCCCTTTGCAGAGTGAGGCAAAGTAGAGTGAAAAGCCATGGATTGCTTTCCCTGGGGCCAGATGAAATTCCCCTCTTTGAAGTGAGGCCTCCCCAGAGAAGGTTGGGGACCCACAGACATGGGTTGTCAGTTCATTATCTGCAGATACTTTTACCAGTGGGCTGTGGGCCAGCTGGGACCCACACTGAATCCCAGGGTTGTGGGACTAAGGGGAGCTCAACACTGGCACGTGGTACACTTCTGCCTCCAAGTGTGAAAGATCCTGGGTCCAGCTCCTAGGGGAAAAAGCACACCCTTTTATGTGGGGAGTACGGAGCACATCTGGGGGCAGTTGTTTGCTTTTATTCCCTTGTTCCAAAAGTCATTGCAGCTTTGGGCTGAGCAGGGTGAGCGAGGTGGCTCCCCCTCTCAGAGGTGAAGGTACCCACTGTGACCACCATGCACCACTGCTATCTGTCCTGGGCCAGCCAGATCCACAGAGAGCCCCAAGGCTTTTCTAGGAGACTTGGTGGGTTTGCCAGCTCTGCAGCTGGCAAGGAATGAGTCTGGAGTGGCAAAAAATATGGAAACGTTGGGGATTGAGCCCAGGGCCTCTTACTGTCAAAGCAAGCACTCTCCCACTGAGCAACATCTCCTCTTGCTAGGGCATGATGATGTCTGAGGCTCACTTCTAGCTCCCGTGGTTCATCTGTCCCCATGGCCACCGGGGCCAGGGCAAGTATGTGCTGTGGCCACCTCCAAATGCCACTCCCACATTCTAGGCCTAGCAAGATGGACTTTTCTGCACCAGGTTGTGTCAGCCATCCTCACCAGCCTGCAAAATTGTGGCATGCAGAGGCTGGGGGTGAAAATGCTTGCAGCACCCTGGCTGATTGATCGAGGGATCTGACTCTTGAGTGTGAGATGTCCTGGGTTCAACTCTTGGACAAGCCCTTCTTGTGGGTATCTACCTTTCTTGGCTGGCATGTGGGACTGTAGCTTAGCCAGGACATGATGAAGGCAGTGGTGCCTAGTATAAAGGAATCAGTATCATGTCCTGACTGGGTGTGCCATGAGCAGGACTGTTGCCCAGCCCTGGGATCCGTTGATGCTGGGGCTGCCCAGGGGTAGTGGGACTGCACAGATGGCCCCACACCAGGCTGGGGGGAATTTTCTCCCCAGAAGCAGACCCCCCAGGGCAAAGCTAGGGTGTCCCTACCTCTCAAGGGTATGACAGAAGCTGTGATGGCCGAGGGGTGAAGGCGTTGGACTTGAAATCCAATAGGGTTTACCTGCGCAGGTTCGAATCCTGCTCACAGCGAGAGGTTTTACTTACAGATGGATGGAACCAGGCCACAGGCCCGGGCAGGTCAGTCCTGCTGCTGGGAGGAGGGAGATGGCAGTGCTGTGGTCAGCTGTGCTTCTCCTGCTCTCTGCACCAGTGGGCCTGTGGGACCCTGAGTTCAGCTTCTGTACTAGAGTCCTGTGAGGCCCTGAATTTAGCTTCTATACTGGAATCAGCTGTCTTTCTCCTGCTGTGGGGCTCTGGGTTTTACTTCTCACTGAGAGCCCTCCTTTTGGTCACCCACCACCAGGCACAGCCCAAAATGCCAACTGCCTTGTGGACAAAGAGGCATGGACCCACAGCTGGGCCCATCCCCTTCTAGGTGGGGAAGGGGTTGTTGTGGCAGTGGAAAACAACAAAGCAGGGTCCTGCTGCCACCAATTCCCTAGTGGGCAGCTCTACCTAAGGCCCTGGTACAGGCATGGAGATCTCCTTTGTGGATGCCTTTCAGAGTTAGAAGTGAAGTTTATCACCACTGCTCTGTGGAGGAGATGGGTTTGGGAGGCAAAAGCTGGAGATGCTGGGGATTGAACCCAGGGCCTCTTACATGCGAAGCAAGCGCTCTCCCACTGAGCTACATCCCCCTGCACATCAGTATTCCAGAACCTGGGATTCTGCTGCCTGCCCTGATACTTTTGGCCCCACTGCTTTTGGAGCTTACAGCTTGTGGCCATGTCCAAGCGCCAGCCCCACAACCAGGGCAAAGGAAGGAGGTCCTCTTAGCTATGGATATCCGCCAAAGCAAAATAGAACTTCCCCAGATCCTATCCCACACTGAGTGCTAAAGATCAAGGAGGATATTCCTTACACTTGGCAGCAGCCTGGCTTGTGGGTCTAGGGGTGTGATTCTCACTTAGGGTTCAAGAGGTCTCAGACAAGCCCTATTTTTGGGCATCCATCTTCCTTGCTTGACATGTGTGACCCCAGCCATAGTGTAACCTGGGCCAAGGTGGTGGGAAGGCTCTGGTGCAGTGCAGATGGGCAGAGTGTTTGGGGTGGAGATGTCCCCGTGGTGAGGATGCAGCTACTTAGAAGCAGCAATGTGGGGTGCAGTCCCTGATGATCTTGTGTTTGGGCCCTTGTGGCAGCACAGGGATTGTGAATTCACTCAGGCTCTCAGTAATGCCCAAGAAGAGGGGATGTAGCTCAGTGGGAGAGCGCTTGCTTTGCATGTAAGAGGCCCTGGGTTCAATCCCCAGCATCTCCATATCCTTTTACCTCCTAGACCCCTCCCTGACCCACAGAGCACCCTCTATTACCCCCAGAAAGTCCTGCAACTGCCTGTGGGCACAGCTCTTCTGAGGTTGCTGCCAGACACCCAAGTGTTGTAAGAAAATGCCTTTGGCCCTTTTCCTTCCTTGCCCAGGCACGGTGGAGTTGCTGGGAATCAAAGGAGGCACTTTGTCTCCACTTCCCACTGTATGAATATTGATGGGAGAGCTGGGCAGGCTACCTGAGTCCCCTGTGCTGGAAAGTGGCACCTTGTCCATGCCTTGTCTGTGCAGTTCTGGGTCTGTCAGTGGGTACCCAAAAGGAAGGCCTGTCTGGCAGCTGAATCCATGACGCCTTGCACCCTAAGTAAGAACCACGCCTTTAGAACAGCAAGCCAGGGTGCACAGCTGGGACCCAGCCTTGATCCTGTACCCCATGGACCCCGACACTGCACAGCCCAATTTGTGGCAGTGATGATGGAGGCCGCTCCAGGGTGCTCCCCTCCAGAATGCTCCTTATCCTCTGCTCTAAGGCCATCACTTCTGCCAGTACTCCAGGAATGTGGCACACATGTGATGATAGGGAGCCACCCGGCAACTCAGCAAAATGGTCCACAGCTCCCCTCAGCAGCTGCTTCCTCCCATCTCCTGGCTCTGCAAAACCTGGAAAACCTCCCAGGAGTCTCTTCCAACCTGGTTGATTCTATGATTCTCTCCTGTTCTGGAGCCATCACAATCGGGCATTACTGAGGCCTGGTTTCCTGGTGAAGGAGCTGCTCACTGGGGACAGCAACAGGCCTAGGTCTGCCCTGGCGCACATCATCCTCTAAGCCCAGCTTCCTCAGGGCCCCCCAGGATGCAATGGTGGGTACAGCTTCTCCTGAGGACATCCATTGTGGGCACTGTGCCAGCAGGCAAGATCTCTTACTGTGAACAAGACTGAAACTCACACAGGCAAACCCTAATAGATTTCCAGTCCAGTGCCTTCACCACTTGCCCATTGTGGCCTCAGCCCCAAGCACCCACAGGGGTGAGCTGCCCTCTCCTTAGTCTCTCTGGTCTCCTCTGGTGACCCTGTTGTCCTGCGAATCAGGGAAGACTCTGGGGTGGATGATGTGTCTCTGCCCACACTCTCAGCCCCACTCTGCTTCCCATGAACTGGTGGCAGGATTGTCAAAACTCAGCACCTGTTGCCCTCCCAGCAGCCTGATGCCTGGCACAGGGTGAGGGTGCCCAGGCAGCTATGCACCATGGCTCGTTGGTCTAGGGGTATGATTCTCGCTTCGGGTGCGAGAGGTCCCGGGTTCAACTCCCGGGCGAGCCCTGCTTTTTGGACACTCACCACCTGGCACAGCACAGCGGGCACAGGTACCCTCAATGTCTCAGCTGGGAGCGGGGTGATGCCTCCTGCCTCTTTGACAAGACAAGAGCCATGAACGGGGCTCATCCTCTCCTGGGTGGGAAAAGGGCTGTTGTGGTGGTGAAGGATGGGTCTTGCTGCCCACATGTCCTGGCTGGGCAGCTTTGCCCGGGGGGCTGAATCCACAAACACATCTACTCTGTATCACAGCTTTTCACCCTATCTTGGCCATCTTGACTGCCTGGGACACCCGGGAGACACTCAGTGCCTCTAAATCACCTAACTCTGTGGTCAGCAGCTCCCAGGGTCTGGGGAAGGAAGCAGTGACAGGGAGCAGTGAGAAAGCCAGGTTACAGAGGAAGATTTGCTTTGGAGGACCTTCTGTGTAGGAAGAAGGGCAGATAAAGTGTGATGCTGAAAAGAACCATCCATTTCAGCCTCTGCAAGAGACAGAGGTGGTTTTGAGGAGAAAAAGCCCCAGAGATGGTGAGGGTTAGCGATGGTGGACACTGCACCTCATGGGCACTTCTATCTGCTGGCTCCATGGACCCAAAGCAAAGGGGACCTCCCTGCTCCCAGAGTGTGCCAAAAGGATGTACACAACCTCAGATGCCATACTAGATTCCAAATGTGTGTGAAGTACAAAAGGTGTGAATGTGGGTCATGCTTTCACTCTGGCTCGTTGGTCTAGGGGTATGATTCTCGCTTTGGGTGTGAGAGGTCCCGGGTTCAACTCCCGGACGAGCCCTGCTTTTGGCTTACCCACCTTCCTCAGCAGTGCGTGGAACCGTGGCATAACCAGGGCACAGGTGGGACAGTGGTGCCTGGCTGATGTGCCCTATCCTATCTGGGCACATCTCCATGGGCAGGATGAATCCCTTTTGAGACGTTGGTGCATGCATGGGCAGGTGGAGTCAGTGATGGGCACTGCAGAACAGAATGGGTACTGCTGGCTGTGTGAGCCAGGAAGGTCTGTTTTTGAGATCAGGGTCATGGAAGCAGAACAGGGTGAGCAGTAGGTACTGAGGGACTTGCACTGGTCCCCAGCCCTGCCTATGCAGAAGTCGTGTAGCTCAGCAGGAGAACATTTGCTTTGCATGTTAGAGGCCCTGGGGTTACCCCCAGTATCTCCACGACCCTTTGCTGCTTCAAAAAAACAGAGCAGGGCAATGGTTGCCAAAAAGGAGGAGTTGAACTCAGGGCCCCTAAGCGAGAATCATACACCTAGACGAATGAGCCAGGGTTCACAGCTGGAACCTAATATAGATCCTATCCCAACCCTGACTGTGTTGCCAGCACAACTGTGCGGAAGAATACAGATTTCCCTGCACCCAGGAGCTTCTGATACGGAAGGTAAAGGGCTATTCCCAGTGCAGAGACCCCCTTTGGCAGCTGGCATGGCTGAAGGGTGATGCAGGGCTGAATTTGATTCTTGACATTTCATCCTTCCTGGTGGGTAGCAGGACTTGGTCCCCTTCACAGGTTCCTTTTCTAGTGCTGATGTTGAGCCAGGCCAAGAACACACAAATGGACCTGGGCAAGCACAGGTGTCACCAGTGTTACACAGCACTCTGTTACACAGAGAAGTTGCTCTCAGCCACTCTTTCTCTCATTGTGTCTTGTGTACTTAAAAAGATGGAGACTGTGGCAGTGCCTGAGTACTTAGAGGCTGCACTGACGTTGTTTGGGTTGGCCTCAGGTGTCACACATTAGTTGGGCAGGTGGGTGAAACCCTGAGGACCCCCAAGATGCTGGGATAAGAAGCTAGAGAGAGAGAGAGAGAGATGAGGCTGAGGCAGTCACCTTGGGGCTGTGCAGGGGTTGGGGGCAGTTGACAGGGTTCTGTGAGGTAAAGAGGGTTGAGGCAGCCAACCCTGTATAGGGTCTGGGACCTCAAAACTCAGCTCGTGCTGGTAGGAGGTGTGTTGAGCTCCTTGTAGCAAGGGCCTGGGTCAGTATCGGGAGTGGTCCCAAAAGCAGATAAAAAAGAATTTGGGTGCTGGGGTTCCCCAGGCCTTGGCACACAGGAGTGGAGGAGGGGGACAGGCAGAGGTTCAGTGGTGCTGGAGGGCATCCCATGATGGTGGGATGAGTGGGCACCATGGCTCAGCTGGTTAAAGCGCCTGTCTAGTAAACAGGAGATCCTGGGTTCGACTCCCAGTGGTGCCTGGGTCTGGGGGCTGTTTTTCCTCCCTGCTCCAAGCCAGAGACACTGCTGGGGGGGTCTCTGCCCTGCCCCAAGTAGTGGAGCACCCACCCCCTCCACTGCTCTCTGTTCCAGGTGACCTCACTCTGTGGGAAAGAGTTTCCTTCTTCCCCTCCCCTGGGAGCTCACAGTGGACAGATGACCCAGACTGACTCCAGACCACAGGAAAATAAAGAGGTGCATTCAATGCTGTCTGGAATCCCCTACCATCTTCCTGTCTCACTAGTGCGACTGATGCTGAATCATGCAGGAAAGCCCTCTGGGCACAAGTTGAGGGTGAGTGGCAGTGTGGGCGTGATGGAGACCTGCTACAAGTACCAAAGCCTGAGGCACACATTTTAATGGCAAAAATAAATGCCACCTTGCTCTTTGCCATTCTTTGGACATAGAGACAAGAGGGAACATGGAGTGGGGCAAATGCTTGTTGTCTTGGCCAGCTGCCCTGCCACAGGCAGGTGGGCAACTGGCTGCCACCAGCCAGGCAGCCAGGGGTCTGCCTGCCTCCTCTGGTTCTGCAGAGGAGACCTGAAGAATCAACTGCAGTTTTGCAGCCTTTGGTGAAAAAATGGGAAAAAAATTCCCCTAAGTAAAGTGGCTCACGAGACGAGGTGGCCGAGTGGTGAAGGCGATGGACTGCTAATCCATTGTGCTCTGCACGCGTGGGTTCGAATCCCACCCTCGTCGGGTCACCAGGGACTTACATCCTATAATATTCTACTTTTGGTGCAGCTTCTGACGTGTTTCTGCTGTCTCCCTGTTTCTCTCTGCCAAGCTAAATAGAAGTCTGCCTTTAGATTTCTGCTCCCACTTGCCGAACCTGCTTCTGCTTGCTCAGAAACTAGCATTGCCCATCGGCGCTACAGGCGGGAGCAGGGTGTAATTTTCCTCCATTCCCCAAGACCACCTGCCAGCTGCCCTCCTGCCAGCCAACTATGACTTCTCTGGAAGGCAAAGCACCAAAGCTTGGACAGGGAAAGGCAGCAGTGTGGGTGCACTCTGATCCTGAACTCTGTTTTTATTGCTCTTTATCAGCCAATTTATTCCTTTCTGAATCTTACACACAAGTCCTGGGCATCCCTGTCATGCCCATGAAGCCAAAAGCCATTGTTGGACAAAGCTATGTCTTGCTGAGCCATCACCACATTCCAGAGGTGATTCTACTGAAGATGTTGTCACAGCTACTGCGTATTGGCAGCTTCTGTTTGCAGCAGTACTCACAGTGGAGGTTTCTAGAGGAGAAGAGGGTGACCTACTGCAAAATGAAGAGGAAAAAGGTAGAACCCCCCCAGCTGCTAGGAGGTTTTTAACTGCTGAAATCTCAGTAGTCTTGCAGAGAGGGAAACCTTGCAGTCCTCAGATCATGTCTGTGCTTGGGAAACGTGTTGTGCCAGCCTTGCAGGTGCCTTCTGCACTCTCACCTCTTCTTTCTACAGATGAGAGTGTGGTCAAGCAGTGCTGTGGCTTGGAGGCAGACTTAGTTGCCCAGACTGCAAGCCTGCACTGGCTGTTTGACTTTTCCTGAGGCCACGGAAGGAATGGAGTTGTGCTTTTGAGAGGTGCCCCTGGGGACAGGGTGGGAGCTGCCTGAATCCGTCAGCCTCTCCTGAGCCAGAAACAGTGATCAGGCTGCAGGGAAACACCAGTCCTATCCCATCCTGCTGCATGGTACTTGGCTCTGTCACTCTGGCAAAGGGGATGTCTGTGCCTGGTCAGCCTGGTGTCTTGCAGGAGGGATGCAGAAGATGTCCTGGGGGAAAGGCAAAGGTTTTGATGCACAGGCATTACAATCCCAGAGAAACACCCATTTGCAGGGCTGGTGGGAAGCAGAGGGGACGGATGTAAGACACTTGAGATAAATGCACAGGGGTAATTAAAGGCGGCAAGTTGCTGAATGTAAATGGATCTGTGTCCCAAAAGGAGTCCTTCGCCTGGAGATGGGGACAAAGGAAACAAAGGGCACGTGTCAGGAAGTCAAAACAATCCGATTTGTCTGATGAATGAGATGAACAAAGGAAAACCATAGCGGAAAGAGTTCTTGGAGATGCTGGTATTTTGGAGAAGGACAATGACTGCGTTTCCCAATCTCTATTCATTTCAAGGAGTATGCACTTTCTGCCTGAGACACGACTGTCTCTGATGGAGCTACTGTACTGGGAAAATGTTAGCAAGCCAAAACATTGGACCCGTTTGCTTTGCTTTTGCAATGGATACAGGATGTGTGGCAACATCAGCCTTGGGTCTTCCTGCAGATAAAGGCATGAGAAGAAACATGGCCCAGGACCAACACTCACTCTTTCCCTTCCCATCATCAGCCTCAGCAGCACCCTGCAACTCCAGTTTCACTGCTCTACAATTTAATTTCTGTCAGCTCAAGGACTTGATGTCTCTGAGTCCATATGGAAGGCAAAAGTTGCACTGCACCAAAATTTCTCCTGAAAGACAACGGCAGATTTTGGAGCAGCCACAGACCCACTGCCTCCCACCTCCAAAGAACACCTGCTCCTCCAGGGCTTGCCTCAGGGCCGCAGCCTATCAGCCAGCACCAGGACATGTGAGCATGACTCCCAGGTGGCTGATGGGCAAGCAGGACACCCCTGTGCCGGGAGACAGTACAGCACCTTGATGCAGACATACCTGGGCTGCTCCTCACCACAGCTGTGGAGCACCCTTGGCTGCTTGTGTCCTTGCCAGGGCAGACTCAGGGTGCTTCAGGGCTGCTGTGTGCATCCTAGGGAGCAGATCCCAGCCAGTGCCGCTGGGGAGAGCCAGGCTCTGGATGCTGTGTGCCACCCTGGGGCTGCAGATGATCCAGTTTCACTTCACATCTTCCCTGTAATTGCTGAGTCTCTAGGTGGGTTGATGCTCCACAGCGTCCCTGAGGCTGGCATCTCCCTCCCAGGAGGCCTTGTCACTGTGCACTAGAGCAGGGGCATGGGTGTGCCAGGGCACACGTAGCCCAGCAGTGTTGAAGGGTGTCCCAAAGGTGCCAGCTTGTCTCCTCTCCCAGTTACAACTGTTTGTAGAACAGAGGTAGATTTTGGTGTGTAGGTCTCAGCTCACTGACAAAATGTCACAATATCCTTGAATTGGAAATGTTGTGAAAAAGAATCTTTGCTACTGAACACAACCTCACATTCCCAGCTTCTTCTGTTTGGCATCTTAACGTTTCAGCACAGCTGATTTCTATCCAGACAAACCACCCTGATAAAAATGATGTCAACTCACAAGAGATAAATTAAGTACATTTTCACAATGACAGAAATCCAGGCAGCACTCTGACAAACAGGTTTGTGCATCGGTTACTCCTAGCTTCATTTGGATGCTTTGAGATGCAAACACTTTAAGCAGATTATTTTTTTTTTGGGGTGGGGGAAAATATTTTTAAAAAAAAAGGAAAATAGGTTATGAAAACTTAGATAACTTGGCACTAACCATGGCACTGAGTGCCTCATCCAGTCTTTTCTTGAACACCTCCAGGGACGGTGCCTCCACCACCTCCCTGGGCAGCCCATTCCAATGGGAAACCACTCTCTCTGGGAAGAACTTCCTCCTGACATCCAGCCTGTACTTCACCCGGCATGAGAAATGTAGTGTTACATAGGGGTATAATGTTACATGGGAGCTCAGCTATACAGCAGTGCTGTGTTATATAGGGTGTCTCAGTTCTAATTTAAATTTCCAGAGACTCAAATAAATTTGATAGAACCAACAACAATCTTTATAGAGTGCCCTTCCCTCTTCCCCCTTCTTTCCCAAAAGAAAGGGATTAGATGTAGAGAGAGCAAAGGTAAGCACAGCCAAATAAACAAATCTCACTTGATGTGGAAGTTAAAAAGAAAAGTTTAACAATAACTTAAAAAAGGTATCTGAGGTAGGGAAGTTACAAAGGCATAGGGCAGGGAAAGCAAACACAAAATGTATAAATACAAGCCGATTGTGATGGTGATGGCTTTGTCTGCCTCGTGGGTGATGGCCACGTGGTGAAACAGAGGAACAGGAATGGGATGGTGATGGCAGTAAGCATGGAGGCAGGAAGCACAGAGAGAGAGAAACAGGAGGTCCCCCTGCTTTTATGGATCTCTAGACAGGAAGGGGGAGTGGGCTAACCATCACCTGCTAGTGTTCAGACCCACCTCTGGGGAGGGGTCGAGACCACCTAGGGTCAGGTTCAAAGTTGCTCCCCCTGGAGTGTTAACCCTATACATAGGGGTGCAGTGTTATATAGAGGTGTAATGTTATATGGGAGCTCAGTTAGCCAGCAGTGCCATGTTATATAGGGGTGCAGTCTTATATAGAGGCATAATGTTATATGGGAGCTCAGTTATACAGCAGTGCTGTGTTATATAGGGGTGCAGTGTTATATAGAGGTGTAATGTTATATGGGAGTTCAGTTATACAGCAGTGCCATGTTATATAGGGGTGCAGTCTTATATAGAGGTGTAATGTTATATGGGAGTTCAGTTATACAGCAGCGCTGTGTTATATAGGGGTGCAGTGTTATATAGAGGTGTAATGTTATATGGGAGTTCGGTTATACAGCAGCGCTGTGTTATATAGGGGTGCAGTGTTATATAGAGGTGTAATGTTATATGGGAGTTCAGTTATACAGCAGCGCTGTGTTATATAGGGGTGCAGTGTTATATAGAGGTGTAATGTTATATGGGAGTTCAGTTATACAGCAGTGCTGTGTTATATAGGGGTGCAGTGTTATATAGAGGTGTAATGTTATATGGGAGTTCAGTTATACAGCAGCGCTGTGTTATATAGGGGTGCAGTGTTATATAGAGGTGTAATGTTATATGGGAGTTCAGTTATACAGCAGCGCTGTGTTATATAGGGGTGCAGTGTTATATAGAGGTGTAATGTTATATGGGAGTTCAGTTATACAGCAGCGCTGTGTTATATAGGGGTGCAGTGTTATATAGAGGTGTAATGTTATATGGGAGTTCAGTTATACAGCAGTGCTGTGTTATATAGGGGTGCAGTGTTATATAGAGGTGTAATGTTATATGGGAGTTCAGTTATACAGCAGCGCTGTGTTATATAGGGGGGGTGTGTTATAAAAGGGTGCAGTGTTATAAAAAATGTGGTGTTGTACAGGATCAAAGTGTTACAGAGAGGTGCAGTGTATGTAGCAGAGCAGTGTTTTATGGGCATGCACTGTAATATAAAGGTGCAGTGTTATACGGGAGCACAGTGGTACAGAGTGGTGCAGCCTTATATCGGGGTGCAGTGTTGTATAGAGCAGCTTTGTGAATTAGTTTGTTGTCATGGTGACCACAGCTGGTCTTTAGGTGTCTTTTTTCTCCTTGCAGAGCTAAAGGAATATTTTTGATACAGCCAATGGGAAGATATTTTTAGCTTAAAGTTTCATCACCCTGTGAAATATTTCCTCTTGGGAAAGGAAGTCCCCAGGCATCTGTGGATGTTCTTCTACAACATGCTGGTCTGGTGCAAGCAGAACCTCAAGTACTTGAACTGGCTTGCAAAACTTAAACACAGTGTGAGACTGCGAAGCAGAAGATCCCAGCCTCTGTCTGGAAGCGAGTCCCACAGGAAGAGATGTTTTCTCTGGGGTCACAGGAGTGCACAAAGGCATCAGAAACACAAAGTGATGGAAGATGGTGAATGTAAAGGAAGAAAATCTGGCAGAAGAACAGTTTAATTATTGGGCTGTGTGTCTGAGCAACTGTGGCATCATTTTGTTATTCAAAAGTGAGCAAAAAGCAGTAAGGCAAAACTTAAAATAATGCCTCATGTTTTCTTGCTCACCTAATTGCCATTTAGGAGGTTGTGATGACCCCATAGCCTCCTGCATTAGTCCAGAAGGCTGCAAGGTCACTTTCTGCCTGAAGCATGTGTCCTCTGCTGCACCTTGGAAAAGCTGATTTTCTCTTCCCCCTTTCAGAATGATGCAGAGAGGGCAGGAAGGAGTCACTAGGGAAAAGTCCAGTGCTATCAGGCATGGATCTGCAAGGCCAAGTCACACTAGGAGCTAAAATGACCCCCCAGACCCTATAAGACACGCGTCTATCAGCAATGTTGATGATTCACAGCTCCACACATGTGTATGTGTGCCCCAGTACTGCCATAGTTTATTCCAGGACAGGTGATGTTTGTGCCTTCATCTGGGCTCTACTGGCATGAAATGAAAAGGCTTCTTCAAACTTTCCTCATCCCTGGAGCCTGATGGCTCATTCCCCTGCTTGGGACCACGTCAGCAACTCCCTCTTGCCAGTGTGCAAGTGAATCACGTTTAAGTGCAGTTTGGGACTTCTGTGACTCCCTGGCTGTTTAGCAGCTGACAGGCATTTGGCATGGCTATCAGGTGTCACATTGCAGCCTGCAATTAAAAATGTCTTGACAATGTCACTCTATCACAAGGAAGCTTAGCTGTGAACTTCTGGCTGCAAAGAGCAGGATGGAAAAGCTCTTGGCCTTGGAAATCACCTCACTGTGCAAATCCAGGCAGGTTTGTTGTGTATCACCTTCAGCAGTGGAGTCCTGAGCCGTGATTGCTTTGGTTTAAAAATCTCACGTGTCTTCTAAGCAGAATTCTTACCCCAGGTGTGAAGAATAATAACAAAACCAGGCAAAACCCTCTAAGTGAATAAGAAAACATTAACCATTTGCTCACCCTGGGCATCCACTAGACCATGTTGCTCAAGACTCCAATCAGTCTGGCCTTGAACACTTCCAGGTGGGGAGCATCCACAACCTCCCTGGACAACCTGTTCCAGTGTCTCGCCACCCTTACTGTAAAGAAGTTCTTCCTTAAAAATCTGTAGTACCTGGGCAGCTAGGGAAGAAGAAAGCCCTCCAGCATTATTCTCCTAGCTGTGGGTGGTTCTCTGGTACTCTTGGAGTGGCAAAGTGACCCCCTGAGTTTCCTGTCACCAGTGAGAGGGTCTACCTACAAATGCAGGTTTGTTGTGTTGTGTCAGCATCCCTGATCTCACCTTAGGTGCACTAGGGAGCTGAGTTGGTTGTGTTTGAAGGAAGGTGGGAGTGATGAGCTGGGGGATGAGCCTGCCCTAAATTCTGCTGAAACACTCTCCTGCCTGGTGGTATAAGACCTAAACTGTACTTTGGCCTTAGGTAAATGTACTTTGGGAAGGTAATTAATGCCTCTAGCCAGAATAATTTCAATCTTACTCAGTATTAAATGGAAGCAGAACATGAGAGATGAAAGAGGGAACTGTTTAATCAGCCGGGGGAAATTTCCAGGAGAAAACTGCCGGTTGTAGGGGAGATTCAGGCAGAAGGTATGTGCCCACCCCTGGGGAGATGAGGCACTCTATAAAATCCCATGCAGCACCCAACTCCGCCACCCGCTCCCTGCTGCTGCTGCTGCCTCCATCTGGGTAAGTTGGACTGTGCTCTGTTTCCTCCCCACTGAGATGTTTTTACCCATGCCTGGTGCCTGGGTCTCTATCAGAGTTCAGGGCTTATCACCTGTCTCCCTCCTGCCTGTGGAGGATTGCAGGGAAGGGTTTATTTCTGCCCCCAAAAGAAGAGTGCAAGGGATTCTAGGATGCAGGGCTTGCAGGATCCATAACCATGTAGCCTTGTGCATCCTGCATGGTTTTCCTTGCTGAAGAAAGAAAACAGAGTAGCATATGCCCAGGCTGCAGGGATCAACGTTTCTCTGCATATGGAATGTATTTAAAGGTCTCTTACATTTTGGGATGGGATGGCTTAGTGCATGTCAAACCCACCTCCCTCATTGTATGGATTTAAGAGAGTTTTGCTATAACCAGATGCATCTCAGTGAGCACTTTACTTGCTGAAATTTTGCTGTTAGCTCAAGGACAGGCAGTGTGCAGGGGTGGATTTGTTTCCAGCTGCTGGTGCCTCCACTTTCCCCAGACACACAATTCCAACCAAACTCCATACTTTCTCCTGGGTGGTTTACAGGGAAAGGGAATGGGGAAGCTGGCTCCTGCCCATTTGGAAAGTCCTCCTTTGAGGTTTATAAACCATTCAAACTCTCCCTCAAGCTCTCTCTCCCACATCTCTTACTGTGAGAGGTCTCAACAGCGATGGACCAGCCCCTGCCTTGCGTTTACACTCTGGTTCTGGCTTTCAGGTGTACGATCTTGTTGAGTGATGTCCTGCTACGACTTGTGCCTGCCCTCCTCCTGTGGTCCCCGGCCGCTGGCCACCAGTTGCAATCAGCCCTGCTTCCGCCGTTGTGGGGACTCCACTGCCGTCATCCAGCCCCCTACTGTTGTGGTCACCCTGCCCGGGCCCATCCTCAGCTCCTACCCGCAAAACACGACGCTGGGGTCCACAGCGTCGGCGGCAGTCGGGAGCTACCTCCGGTGCTGTGGGGTTCCCGTGGCCTCTGGCAGCTCTCGGGGGCTGGGGAAGGCAGGACTGATGTGCTTGGGCAGCGGACTGTAGGGCCACCGCCGGCGGTCATCCCCTCCTGCCGATGCCAGCAAAGCAGCCACGTCAGGAAGGACAAACAAAGCACAGGACCAAGATCTGGGAAGAGGACTAAGGGAATGCCCGTGGCTTTCCCAGCTGTGGGGAAGGGAGGAAGGGAGCCATGTAAGCTTGTCACTTGAGATCGTGCCTCTGTACACCTTTCTCTAGCTAAGCCTTACTTTATATTTCCATGTAGGTATCACACCCTGCAGTGCTACACAGCATTTGCTGCTGGCTGGGCGAAAATGCTTATAGCAGGCTGTAGATGGAAGATGATAGTCATGGGGCGATGGGGCAGAGGAGCACCCCATAGGGGCCAGCCTGCCCAGAGTGGGGTCTATCTCTTTCTTTACCAAGCGCTGGAAATGCTCTATGCACACGCTGAACTGGTTTACTCTCATTCTCATTAAAGTCATTCTACATCATAGCCTGAGTCTTCTGGTGTTCCTTGTGCCTTTGGTGTGGAGGGTTAACCTGCTCTGCAGGCAGCTTGTTACTGATGGGAGAGGTTCCTTTGTCTTGTCTGAAATGGGAGTTTCTGCTGCTCAGCTCCACACTGGGCTAACCTAAGTGTGCGGTTTGCCGTGAACAGCCTGAGGGCAACTTTCTCAACCTAGAAACCTCTCTTGCCGCCCTGTAGCAAGCACCTGCTTAAGGAGGACTTCCCACAGGAGTAAACTTAGTGCCTGCTCCTGTGAGGAGGTCGGAACACAAAAGTTTGACATTCCAAAACGGCATTTGCCATGAATTTTTCAGCAACATTTCAGGATGAGCTAAGGAGGACGAATGGGGTCAGGGAAGAAAGGCAGAAGTGGATTTCTTGTGAAATGTTCTTTTGGATGGTCATCCTACTCCAAACTGACCCATGTTTTATGGGTGACAATGAAGAGTAGAAAATTCCTAAGATACACCATGACAAAGCCATACTGCAAGCATTAGGCTTTTCATTCTTACTCGTTACAACAGCATCGCACAAGTAAGTATGGACTGACACAAACCTAGATAGCCCAGGTACCAGTAAGGCATGTGAAGTGTCTGCATCTGGCTGAACCTTTTCATGAAGCAGCAGAAATGTTTTGTTCTCAGCTGCTGCGTGCACACACAGACACACGTGTACAGATGTGGCTTTTGCCTTGTGTGAGCCCTATGGAAAACATGAGCTGAATATACCCATGTCCCTGTGCTAGCTCAGTATGAAGGCTCAGGGAATGCCATCTCACCCTGGATGTGGGTGCACCTTGTCCAGCAGCCCATATCCGCAGCCATATCCCCAGCTGGGTTAGATAAAGAGGGATGCCTGCAATGTGAAATGTGCTGCAGGCTCATCCAGGTTTCCTGTGAACATACAAACACTCAGGAACCCAAATTTGCTGAGACCTGTCTGGTTAGGGGTGTTGCACAAAGAGGCATCCTAATGTTTCTTGGTGACATTGTGAATGATGGTCACTCAAACTGGTGTTAATGCAATCAGGAAAGATATATAAACATCATAATAAGAATGCAAAGAAGAAACTATAATTTCCCTCTGTGGTACAGATATTGAGGTAACAGCAGAGGCTGAACTAGCACTCATCAGTAGAAAGACTTACAGGGCCCATGCTTGTGAGCTAGTAAGTTAGAGGACAAGGATAGCCCCAGCCCTGATGCCAGTCACAACACAATGAGTTACATACTGAGCTCTTCTCAAAGACTGGGAGCAAGACTTCATTTGAACACATCAAAGAAATGGAAAATAGTTCTTTTAGAGGGAAAGGATGCAGGCATCTCTGGAAAAATATGTCAGGCATTGGGTAAAGGCATCTTTCCAAGATGCCATATATCATCAAGCAAAACCTTTTCATCTAATGGAAGAGAGAGTAAGAATCTTCCATGGGTATTGCTTAAATTTCCTTTCTTTTCTTTGGTAGTTTGATATTTTGCATAAGGCTTATGAGAGTTTATAAGGAGTGAATAAGCTGAGCTTGAAAGCATGTTGATTTTCAAAAGACTTTGACCTAGCTCATCTGGTTTTATTGCTCAGGAGAACTTCACATGGATGCTCTTAATGTGGAGAAAATGTATCTGGGAATTGCTCAGCAGCCCAAGCACCAGGTGTGGCTTCACATGCCTCTTCCAAGAACTGCTCAGATGTAGCTGTTCCAGTCCCAGAAGTCGTTTGCAAAGATGGGATGCAAAATTCTCCTGAACACTACAGTGAGGAAAACCATTTGATTTCTAGCAAAAGCTTTGTTAGAAAGCAGTAGGCATCTGGGGCTCGTTCAACTGTCTTCCACCAGTCTACTGTCTAGGACTGGTCCTGAATAGAGCAGGAGGAAAGAATAATGAGTTTTTATGTGCCTTTTTGCTGAATTACTCCACTGGTGAAGTTCTGAGACTGTTGATTTTTTTTTTTTGTCTCAAAGGAGAATAAACCCCATACGAGTCCTTGATTTGACTTGTTAATTGTGGTGCCTTAGTGCAGACAGAATCAGGGAAAGGAGGACTGTGGTGCCCTGCAGGTGTCTTTGTCCTGGACCTGGCACTCACACAGCTGCTGTGACTCGCAGCTGGGAGTCATGTCGTCTTGGCTTCCAGCTCCAGAACTGTCCTGAATTAACTTCACCACATATTCCCCCTAGCCAGTGCTTGCCCAGGGCAGGACCTCACAGACCTGCTGATCAAGCCTTAAAAATACAGTGCAAAGACAGTGCAGCCAAAGGCCCTGGTTCAAAATAGAGAACTACATAACAAGGCTGAGATGAGAAAAAAATGCTTTGTGGGTGAAAGGCTGCACATGGAGGGAAATAGCTGGGTCCTGGGATTTGGTACCAGCATTGCCTACTTCCAGCTTCTAAGTGCAAGAGCAGAAACATTTATCAGAAACACCTGGAGAAACATTTATCAGAAACACCTGGAGCTTAACCCAAATGCAACTCTTTGGCCACATCTCTGTATATGTGGAGTTTCATGTCTTCTGTTTACCCCCCCACACACAATTTTTCCCTCACCTGCTCATATCCTTGGACAAAACCTCCTCCTTGTCACTCAGCATTTTCCTCGTGGAGCAGTCATTGCTTCCTAAGAGACCTCTATTTACCTCAATTTTCTTTTTTCTGTCCTTTACTTTAGTGGTCAACTGCACCAGAAGAAGTCACAGTGCATGAATCATGGTGGTATACTGCTGCTCAACAGGACCTGGGAAAGTGACAGTGATAGTTCCCCATTGCAGAGTCACATCCATGGGGGTATCAACTTCCTCTTTGGAGTGCCTATAACCATGGGGAAACCCTAAACTGCATCACGTGAGTGTACTAGATGAAGTCCATCTGGGGTGGTGGAGTGGTCTGGAAACCTGACCCCCAGGGTGGCAGGGAGACCTGTACCCTACTGGGGGAAGGACTACCCCCAGGTGAAAGTTATTCCACTCTATTTCCTGTGCACAACCCTATTTAAGAGACAATCAAGCTCCTCCTTGCTCTTTTGCTCCTGCCTTTGTTTCTGCAACATCGCCTTGCTGGTGCTGTTCCTGATAACCACACGCCCAGCCTGACCTCGTGGCCATACCTGCTACCCTGTGTTGGTGCCTGCATCCAAGGAGAATCCATTTCAGCCCAGATAATCCACTGCTATCCAACCTGGTTTTGTATATACATCTATATCTCTTATATTTCTGTAACCTTCCTTCACCTTAAACACCTTTATATTTATTGTTAAAATTACCTTTTAACTTCCAAATCAGTTTAAGGCTTTCTTTGTTTTATCCCTTTTACTCTTCTGCCTAATTTTTCCATATGAGGAGAAAGGATATTCTGCTCTGTTGGGCTTGTGAGCTACAGGAAAGCTTAAATGGCAACAGTGGCAAAAGGACTCATTCAGGTTTGTCTGTAGCTGCCTTTTTGGAGAAGCAGCCAGTGAACATTTTGTATGCTGGTGGGTTCTTTGTCCATCTGGGGATGGAGGAGTTGGGGAGGAGGAATGAAGTCATGGTTTAAGTTGGGAAAAAAAAAGAGAAGCATAGAGAGTTGTCATAGAAAAGGAGAGCAAAAGGTACATCTCAGCCCAGCATCTGGGGGCCAAGCTGAGGACAACATCAGGAGGGTGGATTAAGCTCAACAGGCAGCATTCCTCATCCCTCCTTGCTGGGGCAAGGACTCGTGGCCAGAGCGCTTGGGCACATGTGTCCTGGAGCCGGTCAGGTAAAGAGAGAGTCCCTGGAGCTGAGAGCCTGCAGGCACAGCAGACTTGTTTGTTAACAGAGCTCTCCTCTCTTACCCACCAAAGCTTTGCAATGCAACTTCCCACCACCAAAGCAACTTTCCCACCTGCCCTGGGAAAGAGGAGAGATGGCTTTAGGAGGGAGAGAGAAGGTGGTTGCTGGGCTAAGAAGGAGGGGAGTGCACTACTGAGAGGACATCCTATCCTAAGCACCTGCAGACTAACTGCAGGGCAGGGGCTTGCCACTGGATCTTGGGGTGATCTCACCACCATGAAAGAGCCTTGCAGCAGCCTGGGGGAGCCAGACAGGTGATGGCTCTGGCAAGCGCTCTGTTTTTCCTCCAGGGCTGGAAATCCCATAAAGCAGGAAAATAACAGGCTGTCCACATGTGTGAGCCATGGGGGAAGAAACATGCAAATTGAAATGCACTGGCCTTCTGGTTGGTCCCCTTGGTGCCACCCGTGGGAGTGGAGCTCACAAAGATTGCACCCTAGCACGTCTGCAACCCTGCTGGCTCTGCCAGCTCCCTGAGACAAAATCATCACTAGACACTGCTCCTGGCTGCCATACACCCCCTTGTCTTCTGAGCTCCTTGCCCTGAGGAGGTCAGCCCCTGGGAGAGACAGATACAAGCACTATGAAAGCTGCGCTCAAATCCCAACAGTTTAAAAGGTCTTGAGAGTGAAATATTTGTGGAGTTTTATTTGACACTCAAGAAGTGCTCAGTTAAATATTCCAAGGCTGTTAATTGATGAGAATCAGATGTCTGTGTATTTCCCAGAGAGGAAAAGGCTGATCTGGTTATTGCTGTGTAAGGTGCCTGTTAGCACTGGTTGTGTGAAAGCAGGCAACTGTGGGGATTGCATGACCTGGAAATCACAAGGGTGGGTGCAGCGTTCCCTCTGTCTGCTCCTTGTAGGGCAGGGGAGAGGCGTGAGGTTTGTCTTCACTGCTTATGGCTGAATCGTTTTTCTCCAGGGTCAGCTCGCAGGGTTTGGATGTGCTCCAGGGAGGAAACCTTTGCTCTAGCACTGCCTGCAATGCAGTATAATTACCTAGCACTGGAGTCTCACTGTGAGTGTACTGTCTGAAAATCAGGTCTTTGCCCTGTTTCCACCCAGGTGTTTCCACCCTTCATAGAGGGAACGTTTCCAGCAGCTGGGATCCCTCAGCAGCTCAGCTTTCCAGCCTGGCACAGCTGCAGGCAGCCCAATCCTCAGGAACTGTGTCCAGAAAAAAAATTCCCCTGTCCTGCCCTGGAGCTGTCCTCATACCAGCACCCTGATGACCCCCATGGCTGAAAGCTCCTGAAGGACAGGAAAAAACACAGCCAGGGGAAATGTCTGCTGTTGTGGCACTTGCAGCTTCTGTCTCGTGTCCTAAAGCAACAGTGGCATCAGTGGGGAAAAGGAGAGGGATATTGCTGGGGTGGTAGTAAGAGATAGGAATGTTGAAGATGTATCATTCCACACTTGGGACCAGGGGTGGAGGAAGTACAAAGGCCAAGGACAGGCAACATAGCTCTGTCCTGGCTCGTTGGTCTAGGGGTATGATTCTCGCTTCGGGTGCGAGAGGTCCCGGGTTCAACTCCCGGACGAGCCCTGCTTTTGGGCATCCACCTTCCCTGGTGCCCTACGGCGTTGTGATGCCTGGCATAGTGTGGGGTTAGTGTCCTGGATGGGTGTGTCCTCATGAGCAGGTTGGTCCCTCAGGAGTTGGTAGTAAGGTGTCGCTGGTTCAGGGGGATGCAATGTAGTACAGCAGGGGTCACTTGCTTTGCATGTGAGAGGCCCTGAGTTCAGCATCTCCACATCCTTTTGCCTGCCCAGATCCACATCCCTACTATGTGGCTGATGGAGCATTCCAGAACTCTAGAAAAGCCCTAGGATGCCCATGGGCATGTCTGGCCAGAGACTGCTTCCCAGCACCCTTAGCATGAGGATTTGCTGGGGGAAAACTACAGCCTTGTCCAAAACATGGAAGGCTAGGGGAGCACTGGAGTGCGGCACCCCAGCAGTTTGGTCTGGGGATATGATTCTTGTTTTAAACGTGAAAGGCCGAAGATTCAACTACTGGATGAGCACTCCTTTTGGGGCAACTTTTTCTTTGTGGACAGCATCCCTGATGTTCTCCACAAGTATGATGAAGCTTAGAAAGCCAGGCCTGGCATCCCCATCTGTCTTCAAACATGACCCTGTGATGTGGCCATAGTGGTTCTCTTTCATCTGACACTACTTTTAGGAAGCTCAGATCCTGTGACTGAGATGACAGAAACAGTGTGCCTTACCTGCACAGCTCTGATGTGCAGGGGGATGTAGCTCAGTGGGAGAGCGCTTGCTTTGCATGTAAGAGGCCCTGGGTTCAATCCCCAGCATCTCCAGTTTTTGCTTCCTAAACCCATCTTTTCCCTGGGGCAGTGGTGATGAAGTTGACTTTTTTGTCTGGAAAGGAGATTCTACATGCCCTCATCCTCAACCACAACCCCGGGTAGAACTGCCCAGAAGAGATGTGGTGCAGCAGGGCATCACTCTGCTCCACTACCCTGACAGCTCGTTTCCCATATCCAGGAGAGGATGAGCCTTATCCATGGCAGAGATGTGTCTCTCTGACCTGAGGGGCGACAAACGGCACCCCACTCTGCACTGGAGAGCAATGAGGACAAAGCCAAGCTGATGAGGCAGCATGGGCCCCCCATGCCAAGCAGCAAGGGCTGTGCCAGGTGGTGAGTGTCCAAAAAGCAGGGCTCGTCCGGGAGTTGAACCCGGGACCTCTCGCACCCTAAGCGAGAATCATACCCCTAGACCAACGAGCCATGGTGCACAGCTGCCTGTGCACCCCCACCAGCTGCCTGGCACTTAGCTGCTGGGGTGGGGGGGGTGGAGCACTGGGTGTTACTTCTTGGTGATGGTTCTTGTCACCAGCCCCTGTAGAGCAGAACGTGCCTGAGGGCTGTTTCCTTCCCTTTCTACAAAATCTGGAAAATCCCACTGGAGCCTGTCCCACTACTGCTCCAGAGCCACCACAGCCTGAAGGTCGCCCGTGCAGCCCTGTGTCTTCTGTCCCAGCTCATGCTTGCTGTCCCCTTTTCCTGGGAATCAGGGCAGTGTTGGGTATAGTAATATTAAATGTAGTGATTCTATAGAATTGCCTGAATATTATACACTGGAACATAAGTCATGGACAGGCGAGAATGCATGAGCTCAGAAGTACTGAGTTAAGGTAAAGTGGAAGGTTGGAATGACCTTAGAGAACAGTGTAACAAATATAAACAAATGTAAGGCTGGAGGGCAGTGTCAAAGGTGCCCAGTGAATGCCATCAGAGACCCTCAGGCAGGTTCCACTCTGCAGGGGCTGGTGACAGGACCCATCACCAAGAAGTAACACCCAGTGCTCCACCCCCCCCACCCCAGCAGCTTAGTGCCAGGCAGCCGGTGGGGGTGCACAGGCAGCTGTGCACCATGGCTCGTTGGTCTAGGGGTATGATTCTCGCTTAGGGTGCGAGAGGTCCCGGGTTCAACTCCCGGACGAGCCCTACTTTTGAGCAATCAGGTCCTCAGTGGGCATCGTTGCCCAGGAGCTGCATGACGAAAAATATCCCAGTCCTGGTCCACAGATATCCTATCCTCCCTGTTCCAGCCCTCTCACCAACCTAGGTTCTCCCAAGGACACCCAATGCATACAAACCCAAGAACAGCTTCAGTCACAGCTCAAAAGGACTGGGGATGGAGGCAGCCACAGGCATTTCTGGGAGTGGTTCCAGAGGGATGTATTTCCGTGTGAGAGTGCTTGCTTTTGCATGTAGGAGGCCCTGAGTTTAACTCCCATCATTTCGGTGTCCTTTTGTCTCCCCAGAGTCCCCTCCTGCTGACTGTGCTGCTGCCAGCTCCTGAAATCCTGCAGAAAAGGTCTGGGATTTCCTGTGGGCATGGCTGGCCTGGGGCTGATTCCTGGCACCTGAGGGCTATGGAGAACTGCCCACAGTCGTTCCCTTACCCTGCTTCAGCACAGAAGCATGAGGAGTCAAGAATCATACCCCTATACTAGTGAGCCAGGGTGCGCAGATGCCCAGGCACCCTACCCTGTGCTGGGCATTGGGCTGCTGGAAAAGACACTGGGGCACTGGGTGTTGTTTTCTGGGGACAGGGCCTGCTGCCAGTTTCTCAGGAGCAGAGTGGGGCTGAAAGTGCATGTGGAGATGTGCCAGCTACCTGAGACTTCCCCACTTCCAGGAAAATGGCATGTCCACAGGGGACCTGGGGGCTGTAAAGCAGGGGGCTGTGATGGCCGAGGGGTGAAGGCGTTGGACTCGAAATCCAATAGGGTTTCCCTGCGCAGGTTCGAATCCTGCTCACAGCGAGAGGTTTTACCTGCTGCCCAGGGCCCAGGCGCGTCCATGCCAGGCTTCCTGGAGTGCCCACGTGTGGGGGAGCTTTGGTAAGCAGCTCCCCCCCCCGCATTGCAGAGTGCTAGTGCTTGGTCCTCTTGCTGTGCTTTGGGCAGTAGCCACAGCACCATGCTGGGCACAGCAGATATTTTTTTCTTGTAGCATCACCACCTCCTAGAAATTATTGTGCCCTGGTGGGTAATCAGTGTGGAAGGATGACCCTTGTGCACTCCAGGCAGTGCCCTTGTGTCTGGAGCTGCTCCAGATGCAGTAGGGTCAGTACCACATTGTTTATACAAGACCCTTTCTGACTCCTGTCCATAGATCAATTAAGTTAATGAGAAACCTCGGCCCAGGGAAGAGGCGACAGACTGGGTGCTGGGACAGGAAAGGACAAACACACAGGGCATGAGGAATTGAGTGTGACAGTGCGGGGTGCAGGCTGATCCTGGGACCATGGCTAAGCTGGTGGAGTGCGTACCCAACTTCTCGGAGGGAAATAACAAGGAGGTGAGAGAGTGTGCAGACAGGCTAGGTGGTGTGTGGTGCCAGGGTGCAAATGGATGGGCTCTTCTGGTGGAGGGGCCATCCAGGCAACACCTACTGCCAGACTCTGCCTTGTCTCCTTTGAAGTGCTGTGCGCCTTCCTCTGCCTGCATAATGCAAAAAATGCCCTTTGGCATCTCTGTGAGAAACTGGGGCTTAGACTCCCTTCTCCTTACTGCCTGTGGATTGCTGTAGCAAAAGAGCGTGGGGTGGTCTGGCACACCCACTTAAAGAAATATCTCTTGCGGTTGTGACAAAATATTCCATCCAGGTTAATGAAATCTAAGCTGGACATCAGCCCCAGGCTGGACTTTGGCCCTGCCAGGGAAAGAGGAATTTGGCAAACTTGAAATTGCAATGAAACCACTGCTTGCCCAGGGAACAGGCTTTGGAGAGCCAGTGTGTCTTGAAACTGTCAGGGAACAGTATCTTCAGAAACAGCAATATGTGATGGTGCTCTCTGACATGCAGCAGCAGCTGGTCATCTCTGCTTCACTGCAGTCAGTTTGGGGCTCACTGGGAGGTAGAGGTGTCCTAAATCCCCTGAAGTATGAGTTGGATGCTTGTTCCTTGGGATTCTGCACCCTGTGTAGTGCTGGACAGCATCCCCAGTGATTACAGGGTCATCTCCAAACCCAGCGGGGAATGGGAGAGCTGACAGAAGTTGTCTACCACCTTGCAAAGGTGGGGCTGTGGTGGTAGGGTAGCCAGCTCAGCCATCTTGCCGCTCTCTGTTGCCTGCAGGTGATCGATGCGGTAGGACAGGCCATCTCTCGGACACCGGGCTGTGTGCTGCTGGATGTAGATGCTGGTGCCTCCACCAATCGCACTGTGTACACCTTTGTGGGGTCCCCTGAGGCTGTCATTGAAGGAGCGCTGAGTGCGGCCCGAGTGGCTGGCCAGCTCATTGACATGAGCCGACACACAGGTGAGCCTGGGGGTGGCACAGGAGCTGATCCGATGTGGAACATCCCTTGACTGTGGTGGGTGGTCAGCTTTGGGTGCACCTTGCGTGGTTGGAGCTAAAATCATCTGCTGGTAGCCAAACAGCGCTGCTGGGATGGATGGTGGTGGCACTGTGAAAAGCTCTTTTTCACCCTCCTGATCTAGAGAGGCTGAATCCCTCCTATCCCTCAGCTGGGCTAGAAGTTACTTCTTCAGACTCAACTTTGCTCAAGGTGGCAAAAGAGGTTTGGAAAGGGCTGTCCTCTCTCCTTGTCTGCTTGCTTTCCGCAGCTCCCATCTTACATCTTCCCTCTCACCAGGTGAACACCCTCGCATGGGGGCTCTGGATGTCTGCCCCTTTGTGCCAGTGATGAATGTCAGCATGGAGGAGTGTGTCACCTGTGCCAACATCTTCGGGCAGCGCTTGGCAACAGAGCTAGGAGTGCCTGGTAAGTGCCAGGAACCTCTGCCTGTCCCATTCCACCTTACATGTTTTCAACTGTGGAGAACCTGCCCACCTTGTGCAAAAGTTCCATATGGGCAAAACCAGACCCTGCTAGATGATGTGCCACTGAGCCCTGCCCAGTGATGCTCACCACTGGCTCTGTCTTGCAGTTTACCTGTATGGAGAGGCAGCACGAAAGGAAAGCAGGAAGGCCTTGCCTGCAATCCGTGCTGGGGAGTATGAGGCACTTCCTGAAAAGGTGAGCCTGGCAGCACCTGGCTGGGCATCCCAGGCTGGGAAGAGCTGAGCTGCACCTCTCCAGCTTCAGGGAGTGTGCCAGGGACTGACATAGTTCCTTTGCAGCAAGAGGAGCTGGTGAAATGCTTTGGGTGCTGCTGAACATGGAAGTGTTTGTGGCAGATGCTAGCTGGAGATGGAGATGCTGTCTCTGGGAAGGTGTTTCATGCTGCTCAATATTGCCAGCGCGTGCACTCTTCTGTCTTCTCCCTAGCTTGCAAAACCAGAGTGGGCTCCTGACTTTGGGCCTCCAACATTTGTCCCCCGGTGGGGGGCCACAGTGACGGGTGCCCGGACCTTCCTTATTGCATACAACATCAACCTGCTGTGCACCAAGGAGCTGGCTCATCGCATCGCCCTCAACCTCCGTGAACAGGGTCGTGGTGCTGACCAGGTAGCCTCATGCCAGTGCCATGCTGGGAGCACACCTGCTTGCCCCTTCACCTCCTGGGCCATGCCTTGACTGTGGCGGTTCTTGACAGCCTGGGCGCTTGAAGAAGGTGCAGGGCATTGGCTGGTATTTGGAGGAAGAGAATATAGCTCAAGTTTCCACAAACCTGTTGGACTTTGAGACGACTCCGCTTCATGCTGTCTATGAGGAAGTTTGCCAAGATGCAGAGGTGGGTGGCATGCCATGCTTGTTTCAGCAGGAGCTTTGCAGAGGATGTATCTCCTGCAAGTTTTTGACCTGATCCTCAAGTCATACTCTACCTTATCTCACACTTAGCTCAGCCAAGGTCAGAGTGCCAGATGGCAAAAAATGTCCCCAGAGCTCAGCAACTTACTGCTCCCAGTTCCTCTGCTGAAAGCCTTACCAGGAGCTCCCCAGGTCCTGGGAAAAGATGTGAATCATCAGGCTGGGGGGTGGTAGCAGTGGCAGGGCAGATGCTCTGGGAGCAGCCATGTTTTTGGTGTTCTTCACAGGCACTGAATCTCCCTGTGGTGGGATCTCAGCTGGTGGGGCTTGTCCCCAAGAAGGCCATACTGGACACAGCTGAATTTTACATAAAGAAGGAAAAACTCTTCATTCTGGAGGAGGAACAGAAGATAAGGCTGGTAACGTGGCACCTCCTGGTACCAAGACAAGGGTGGGATCCTGAGAGAGACAGTTCTCACCTTCCCAGCCTCCCAAAGTGGCACTGAGCACTGAGAAGTCTGGGATCGCATCTGTCACCAGGCAAAACACTCGTATCTAGGGATGGTGTCTGTAAAGCCGCTAGAGTGGGACAAGTTGATTTATTGTTCTGAGGACACTGAGATGCTGAGGGAGCAGAAAGCCTGTTCTGTGAAGACAGAATGTGGGCAACAGCTGCCCAGCTTGCTGGCATGGAGGCCAGGAGGGGAAGTAGATGTCCTGAGAGCTCAAGAGCAGTGCATGGTGTTTTGGCCCTAGGACCAACATAAGCTGGAAATGAGACAGTCTCTGCTTTTCAGCTTGCAGGAGGGAGGGACCTTTCCACCCTATGGGGAACAAGCTAGATAAGAGCAAAGTAATTATTTACCAGTGCACTCTCTAGTAATCTGTAGGTGGCTGTGTGCCACTGCCAAGTCTGGGATGGAATGATTTGTGACACTGTCCTCTCCCTGGGTGGTGGCCCAGATGACTCTGCCCTAGGTCTGAATCAGCCCTGGTTAATTAAGAGCAAAGAATGAGGATGCACCAGGACTCACTGTGACAGTGCTGACGCTGTGGTGCTGCTCCTTGCAGGTGGTCAGCCGGCTGGGCCTGGATTCCTTGTCTCCGTTTCACCCCCGGGAGCGCATCATCGAGTAAGGGCCCCAGTCCTGGGTCACATTGTGGTGCCCATCCCTGCCTAGACAGGAAGATCCTGCTTGTGTCTTGCACTCAGCTTGTTTTAGAGGTGGCATCTGCACCCAGAGCATCTCTGCTGGGTGTTGTACAGGCATGGTGTGGTCCCTGCTTCAAAATGCTGGCGGTTGTGAAAGTGGGGTGAAGGGACTCCAGGTCACTTAGGCAGGCAGCAGGAGCAGGCTTTGTGTCCAAAGTTGAGTGTGCACATGCTAATCCTCCACTTCATCCCCAGCCCAAATTTCACTGCCTCCAGCTCACATACTGCCCTCCAAGGAGAGATGTTGTGCTGTAGTGCCTGATGCAAAATGCATGTCTGTGGTGCAGAAAGAAAGTAAATCCATCCAGGAAATCAGGACAAGCACTTGAAGGCTTCTTTGTCCCACCCTGGGATGTGGCTGCAGGCTTGTTTCTATCCCATCAAATGCTGTTTGCACAAGTTCACCCTTTCTAGTGCAGAATAATCCCCCATACCACCAGGATGTGCTCCCCAGCTCAGTTTCCATCAGGTTCCTTGTCCTCTCCTTGACACTCTCTGGGTTTCTTGGGCTAGCCACCTTCTCAGCTGCCTGCAGAGCCAAGGGGCGAATGAAAACCTGTTGTAGAGCACAATGCTGGGTGTGAAGGGGCAGGGTGGTCCTTGTGCTTGGGGTGTGCTGACCCACAGGAACACTGTGCCACAGGTACCTGGTGCAGGCAGGAGAGGCGGATGAGGGGCTGGTGGCCAAGCCATTAGGTGCCTTTGTGCGAGCAGTCGGTGGGAGGTCTGCAGCGCCAGGAGGAGGCTCTGTGTCTGCAGCTGCAGCTGCCCTGGTACGTGCTGCTCCACACTGGGATGGGGTCCATGCCTGCCCCGGGGGTCCTCAGGGTGTGCCGAGCCCCCAAGAGGAACCAGCACAGTGGTAGTGGTGGGTGCTGTGTCCTGACAGAGGATTTGCCCTTGCACTCTGGCAGGGAGCGGCACTGGGCTGCATGGTGGGGCTGATGAGCTATGGGAAGCGGCAATTTGAGGAACTGGACCCCATCATGAGGAAGCTGATCCCTCCATTCCATCAGGCCATGGATGAGCTGGTGGCAATGGTGGATGCTGACTCCCGTGCCTTCAGCAGTTACATGGTGAGGTCCCACCAGGGACAGACGTCTAGTGGGGCAGTGGGGAGCTTTCTAGCTGGGAAGGGGCCATTGCTGTGCCCTGATGTTCTTCGGAGCAGGGCTGTAAGCTTGGCCCAAGCCAGGGCCAGGGGAAGTGACATCATCACCTAAGAGAGGTTTGCAAGAGCATGGGAGCTATCAAGCCTGTCCTGGCCCCTGATGAGATCTTAGAGTAAATAGCAACAAATCTGCTTTTCCTTGCCTGCAGGAAGCTCTGAAGCTGCCAAAAGGCACCCCTGAAGAGCGGGAGAGGTGAGGTGGGTTGTTGGGCATTTGCAAACTGAGGGAGCAAGGCCACCCAGCATTCACCCAAGGTTCTTCCCCCTCCCAGACGCACAGCTGCCATGCAACAGGGACTGAAGACAGCTGTGAAGGTTCCTTGTGCCCTGGCAGAGAAGGTGAGTGGGCTCTGGCCTGCTCTGAAGGACCTGGCACATCACTGCAACCTGGCCTGCAAATCTGACATCCAGGTACAGCCCTGGGCTCACGCACTGCCCCAAGTGGGTCTTCTGAGGCTGCTGGGCTTACTGCTTTTCTCTGCAAGGACTGTGTCCTGACCTTTGGGATGCATCTCTTCAGCTGTGCTTCCTGGACTGTCCAGCAATACTGGTCCCCTAAATAACTGGCAGCTTGCAACCCTTGTAGGACAGCTGACTTTCACCAGCCCTTGCCTGAGTTTCCCCATCTGTGTGGCAGGATCATGAATGGTTCCCACTGCTGGAGCCACGTCCTGAAAATACTGGGTTGGAAAGTGTGGTGTGCTGCTGGGTCAGATCTTGTGGGAGTCCTGCAGCATAAGGGTCTGCCCTGCTGCAGGACCATATGGTGCTCTGGTTCAGCAGAAGAGCTTCTTTCAAGCTCCTTTTCCTAGGTGGGAGCCAAAATGCTGGAAACAGCTGTGTTTGGAGCTTACTTCAATGTCATGATCAACCTCAAAGATATAACAGATGAGAAGTTCAAGCTTGCGGTAAGCAGGGGCCCGGTGCAAAGGATGAGATGAGACAGAGGTGGAGATGAAGCCTCTGGGACTCCTCATGCCCAGGCACAGCCTCCTTTTGCCACCATCTGGGTGCATGGGGTGAATGGTAGATGATGCTTCTGTCCTGTCAAGTGGAGAATGATGCACCTTTTCCCTCTCTGTGCAGATGTCACAGAAGATCTCTGGGCTGCTGGAGGAGGCGAAGCGAGGCTCGACACTGGTGCTGGCACTGCTGGATAAGCGAGTGGCCTGAGAGGGGCTTGAGCATGGGCTGGGGTTCTGCAGCAGCAAATACAGCTAGGAAATACACTCATTCCCTGGTCTGGCTCCTTTCATATCCATCTCAGGAGAGCTGCTCTGCTCAGGCAGACCCCAGTATTATGTCCCCTGCTGGCCCTTCCATGGCCAAGGATGAATTTTGCTCTTTGGTGCTTGGCCCAGAGTCCGTCCCAGTGTCCATCCCAGGGGCAGAAGGCACTATCTGTGCTGGCAATGCCTGGGGACACAGAGATCCCAATAGAGGGAATGGCAGGGGCCCTGTGGCACTGCCCTGTAGGAGATCACCATGCATGGGCATGTCCTGACTCTGCACACCCCTGCATGTTTCCACGTCTGGCAAATCATCTTAGACACCTTGTTCCTGCAGAGCTGGGACAAGACCTGGTGCAGTGCCTTTCCGTGAGGTATCTTCTTGATGGTGCAAGATAAAACCAGCCCATTGCATTGCTCACTGGCCCAGGAAGAGAGCACTGCCAAATGTGGAGCAGCATCAAGAATGTTAGCAGAAAGATGGGGACAGGAAGAGCTCTTCCCCCTCCTCATAGACCTTCCATCAAGGTTGCATCAAGGCAACCATCCCTGCCTTCTGACGAAATGTGATAAGCAGCTATTACCTCCTCCACCCATATACAACAGCAGCACCCTGAGCAGTGTCACAGGGTGTAATCAGGTGGACCCTGAGCCTCATTGTCCCACAGCAGTGCTTGTGGGAGGGTGATATCCATTCTGTGAAAGCTTTTCCCCCAACACTGCACCCATGCTATGAACCCTGAGCCAGGGTTCTAGATGGGAACGCCTGACCCATCCCACTATTTGACTCTGGGAGTGGAATTGCCCCTCCCTGTCCCCCATTTTTATCAGCCCTGTGGGACCTTCGTACTGACTGGGAGTGGTGTGTTGACACTTCTCATGTGTTCATGGTGACAGCTGTGGTTCAGGGAGTGGTGTAGCTGGTTCCACCTCTCAGCAGTCACCTCTTCTCACTGTACACACCCCTTGCTTGGGCAGGGCTCTGGTATTTAGTGGGTGCCTGCCATCCTGGGAGAGCTGTGCCACGGACGGTAGTGCTTTCAGAGGGCATCGACGGTATTGTCTCTGCTGGGAGCTTTCCTGCAGGTTCGGTGAGCAAAAGTGGGTTCCCAAGGCAGCAGTGCCTGGTGGGATCCAGGGCAGCTTTGGAGCATGGGCACAGTGGAAGCATGGACAACACTGGGTGCACCATCCCCATGGATGGCACTGCGTTAAGACATGGTGTCCGCAGGCCCTTGTGCTCCGCAAGGATGTAGCCTGCACACTCAGGCTCATTCAGTCAGTTTGTTATTTCTATTAATGATGGAAACCATGTGCCTGGGCTAGGGGGATTCACAGAGGTCAGAACAGCTGCTCCGGGGGGCAGTGCTGTCACCTAAAGGTATGGGGTGGCTGTTGGGATCTGTGAGGGGATGCATTCCTGGTGAATGAAGCATAGTCTCTGTGCCTGGAGCAATGAAGTCGGGTCATTGCTGCTGGCATGACAGGAGGCGCTACGAGAGAGCCACTTATGGTGCCTGTCCTTCCTTTGCAGATTGAGGGTCACAGAGGATGCAGAACAACCCAGGTGAGAGTTCATGGGGCTGGGCAGGACTTGTGAGTACTATACAGCCATCAGGACTTGGAGAGATGCTCAGCACAATTGCCACGGGCATGCAGAGGCATAACTTGTGTAACAAAGTGGGGTGGGACACCATTTCTGAGAAGGGGGTAGATTGGAAGCAGTCCTTTGGGTGCATGAGTCCACCAGCTCCCTGCCTTGTCTGTCCGGGGAGAGCCTAGCTCTCATCACTAACAGACCCCCTCTTCCTAGGCATGCCACCACCACACGTAGCAGTTTGCCCACCTGCCCCTCCAGGACACCGTGGTCCCGACGTTCCACCAGATCCACACCATAACCACCCTCCTGGCCCTTGCCCACCAGGGCAGCATCCCCCTGGGCACCATCCCCATGGGGACCATCCCCATGGGCATCCCCCCCATGGGGACCATCCCCATGGGCCTCCCCATCAAGGACCAGGAAGGCATGAGTGCCCCCCTCACTGCAATCAGAAGCACCATTAGAAGCACAAGAAGAGTCACTCCAAGAAGCATGGAGACAAGGTAAGAGTGAGGTGGCAATGGACCTTTCCAAATCTCTGCTGTGGCCCTTTGGCCCCCTTCATGCATACTACAGCATCCAGCCTAGGCAGCTGAGCCTCCTCTCTGAGTCTGCAGCTCAGTGACTGTTTTTAGACATAGAAACTCCTGTTTGGCTAATAAATAGGGAAACATGAGTCACTTCAAGTGAGTTCTTTAAATGCTATCCATGAAATAGCTTGAAGCCATTCAGAGCAGTGAAAGAGCTCACGTTGCAGTATGGTGCATTAAATCCCAGGACTTTGTCCTGCTTACCTAAAGTTATGTTGTGTCTCCATAAGGGACGTGCACTCAGTGTTCTGCAGTGGAGGAGCAGTTCAGCTCCCTCTTAAAACTAAAATAACTATTAAAAAAAAAACCTCCAAACGACCAACTAAACAAAAACACCACCACCACATCCCCTCCCCCCCAACCAAACCAAAACGGAGCCGTCATCCCTAGAAGCGTTAAAAAAGATGCACTGATGTGGCACCCTGGGGCGTGGTTTAGTGGGTATGGTTGTGTTGTGCTGATGGTTGGACTTGGTCTCAGCGACCTTTTCCAACCTTAATGATTCTATGACTCTGTGGTTCCTGAGGCCTTGACATTAACTAATCACCAGTTTGCAATCCAGTCAGTGAGGAGACCTGAGGGCACAATTTTGTTTACATGCAAAAATACTTGGGGAAAGGTGTGTCTGTAGCCACCGCTGCAGCACACTCAACCTAGGCCTAACTGGGCACCAGGGACAGATACCCACCGTGGGATTGTTAACATCTATCAGAAACAGTGTGAAAGGGAGCTGTTTCTGTGCTATGCTGAAGTAATTTTTATCTCCTGAAGCACTCCAGCAGCTCAAGCAGCAGTTCTGACTCTGACTGAAGAAGACATCTCCCTACCTTCATGACACAGAATTGATGAAATAAGAAGCTGAGTGTCCCACCCTCTTTCTCCGAGGGTGGTGTTTTGCCTGCTAAGTGATTTTTCTTCTTTTAAGCTTGTAAATTCTTTGACCTAGAATCACTGTGAGATGATGGGCAGCAGCTCCACCCTGTCTTTCAGGAGAGCCCACTGAAAGACATCCCCCGGGCTGAATGGGGAGAGCCCGCTGAAAGACATCCCCAAGGCTGCATGGGGAGCATCATGTGCTGGTTTGCAGTCTGCTGGCGTCCCTATCTTTTTCTCTGTGCAATAAAGACAGCTGCTACTGTGGATCCCACTGCCTATGGAAGTTCTTACATGTTGCTGTAGCAGAAGGGCTGCTGGGGAAGCGCTGCATCCCTCCCTCCCCTTGCTGCAGTATATGCAGTGCTGTCCTCCACTCCAGAGTAATAATCAACATGGAAAAGTAGTGAGCTCTGTCAAGCCCCTGGGCCATGGCCATGGGACTGCTGCATGCTTGCTAGAAAAGGTAAAAAGCCTGGAAGTGCCTGGAAGTGCTGTCACCACAACAATTTTAAGACAGGGCTGTATTTGCTTCTGTATTATTTTTGTTCTATCCATTGCCATGGCTCAGGAAGACACTTCCCAGCCTTGCTGGCTGCTGGACCCCATGGCACAAACATGAGCATCTCACTGCGGCAGAACAAATCTCCAAAGGAGGTGGTGCAGCCCATCTCACCCAGATTTACTTCCAGTGCAGTCTTTTTCATCCTTGTTGCACTGCTGGCTGGGCACATGCGTGTGCTGGGGCAGTAGGATTCTGTGTCTCTTTTCTGGGGGTAGTTGAGTTTTGTCCTGTGACCTTTGAAGGTCTTCTATAGCTTTCCTTTCCAAAGAAGGGAAAACATGGCAGGGACACCCCAGCACACACGGTCACAGCTTTCCGTCACTGTGCCCTGCCCTACACCTGTGTTGCCAGTTCCTCTGCACTGTGGGTCTAGGGTCCCCAGTGCACAACTCTAGTCCTGACTAGCCTTTCCTCCTCATCCCACCTTCACCATCATGAAAATGACGTTACAGAAATGACCCCGTCCTCAGAGTGTGCCCCTGTCCCACTCTCCTGGCTTGCAAGAGTGGCTGAAGAAGGGACATGTAAAGACTGACTCAGCTGCAATGCCACCCTCACGGTGTGAAAAGATATGGTCCCTCAAAGGGCCTACCTGAGGATCCTTGCACTCTTCACCCATGAAGCAGGCGAGGATAAAGATGCGTCAGCCTGAGAGACCACAGTATGATGGCCACTGGATTGAGTGCAGGAGAGATGTGGTTGTTCAGGTTCTCAGCAGTGCCCCATGACCTGTGTGCTGCAGTAAACCTTGGCCTTAGGCTCTAGCAGAATACAAACCTGCCAGTGTTTAGCAGTTTAGCACCAGGAGACTCAGCTGCTCATTGAAAACAAACTACATAATCAAGAGGGATAGGGTGACAAGAGTTTATTTTTTCTGGCAGACAGAACAATTCAAGTTCAAATTTGGGCAGTGCTCAGCAGATACCAGCGGGAAAAAGGCATCATGGTTAGTTTGAGCACATTAGGATGACAAAGAAGCAGCTCCAGCAGCTGCCCAATATTTTGGGAGATGGTGGGAAGCATGCTGCCCCTCTCAGACAGGCTCTTGTGAAGGCTAGAATGGCAGAAGGAAGCAAGAGGAAAATGAGTATCTTTAACATGATCAGTGAAATGTAGGGTAGGCAACCCCCAGAGGAGCACTAGCAAACAAGTGCTGAAAGCTGCAAAACCTCTCACCATTCCACTGTTTCTGGGAAAGAGGAGCAAGGTCCCAAGGGCTATGCCTAGGGAAAGCAAGTTTCCTGTGACCCTTGATCACAAGCAGCATGTGAAGTATCATAAACCCAATGGCTTCCCTCAGAGCAGAAGTAAGAAAAGAACAAAAAAAAAAAAAAAAGATGAGATAATCTGGAAAAGGCTTTGCTGAAGAATAGAGAATGTCACAGCCATAAAGCTCCTCAGAGGACACTGAGGGATACTGAGAGTTTTTGAAAACTGGAGATAATTTGTCCTACCACACTGGAAGGGTTTCTTGCTTTTGTGACAAGGCCTCCTGGGATTACAGTACATATGCAAAGCATGAGCTGGTGTTTGTAAAGCTTTGCAGAAGTACATTGTATGGCTCCATGTCATGCTTTGGTTTTACTTAGCACCATAAATGTAAGATACAGGAGTTTTCATCATGAAAAATCAAGGAAGAGCTCTGGATTTTGGCTAGAGGACTCAGAGGGTAGCTGTTCTGGGCCAGCTCAGTGTTGCTAGCAACCACAGAGAGGGAAGAAAATGAAACAGGTAATAACAGGGGTGTGTATACTGGTGAGAGGAGGACATGTGCACTCCATTCATTTAACATATCCACCTAATGAACCTGTCAAAGAAGCTTGGCTGGGAGAGGCTGGCATAGTCCTTCTCCCGGAAGATGGCTGCCCGGTCCCCAAAGCCAAGCTTCAGCAGGACATCCATGTCTACATCACTCCCTAAAGCCACTACTGTGGGCATCACATCCTGCTTCTTCATGGAGTTGATGGCCTCGTCAAGGTTCTTGTTTCCTGTGATGCCATCAGTGATGAAGACAAAGGAGAGCTCGGCATTGCGCCGGGCGAGTCGCTGCCCAGCTCCCGGACTGAGCACGATGTTGTTGACGGCATGGATGATGGCTGACCCAATGTTGGAGGATGAGTCCAGGTACTTGATCTGAGCCAGGGCATTGGAGATTTCTGTCATGTTGTAGGTCAGTGGGAAGACCACATCCTGGTCTCTCTCACTGCCGTACTGTAGCAGTGCAATCCGCGCATTCATGTTGTCATTGTCGCTCCTGGCCAGAGTCAGCTGTCGGGCTACCTCCTCCACAAAGTGGTGTGCCCTGTGGAAATTCTGCTCTCCAATCCTTTCAGAGCCATCAAGCAAGAAGACAATGTCAACAGGGCGCTGTGTGCACTGGGCAACTGCAAGTTCTGCAGGAGAAAGAAGATGACAAGAGTTGGGAGCGTAAGAAAGGCTGTGGGATAAGCTTGGTGCTTGCCTCAGGCAGTTTGGGGTGCAGTGGTCTTTGTGCATCGTTGTCCAAAGAAGGACCAGTCCCACTCTGCCCTCAAAGCCTATCTTTGCAGCTGGTAACGTAGGAACTTTGCTCCAGATGCCTGCAGCTCCTGGGCACTAGGGCTTAATGAATGTTAGTTCTAGGGCCTGTAACAGACCTCCACAAGATTAGACAGGTCAGTGCCTTTCAACCCTACAATTACATTCACCTTCTTACAACAGCTCCTAATTCTTACCTGTGAGAGAAATATCCAGAGATTAATGTTGGGCAGTGTCTCAAAACCTTTCAATTCTTTCTAGAGGGTGGTTTACTTTCAGAGGAAGTCTTCAGAAAGATTTGTAGGATGAAAACTGTTCTCATACCTTTCACCAGTTCTCTAAGTTTATAAAGGCTGGACCATACAGTTGGAAAACAAGACTATCCTTGTTGATGCACCTGTGAGTAGTAAAGCAGCTTTTGCAATACATAATGGACTGATACTTGAGTGAACCACAGAAGGACATTGTTCTTCAGTCACTCAGGACAGCACCTGTCCACAAAGCAGGCATGTGACCAGTGAGTGAACTCACAGAAGAAAAATGAGAAGGGAATAGCAATCTTTAGAGACAGCTGTTAGCTTGAGGATTATTACTTTATCCCTTTCTAGTAGTTGTGTGTATTGCAGTTGGTCTTTCTCTCTGTGCATTTCCTCCAAGCAACACTTTCATATAAAGAGAATTCAACAGTGCAAAAATGGGTTTCCTTCCTTGCTGAAAGCACTCATTAAAAACACAACTGCAGCAACAGTATTGATTTGTGATGTACCTGCTGTATCTGGCCACCTGAGTTGGCAGCAGGCTGCTTGATAGATCGCTGTCAAGCATTTCTGTGGTTCTGAGTCTCAAAAAGGTGAATTCTTGGAGCCAGTGTTATTTTGTGTCATGTAACTGGCAAAGAATAGGACATTCTGGAGCAGCTCCAGCTTGAGCATCCATTTCTGGCAACTAGGGATCACTTTTGGGATAGGAGTATCACATTAGGTTGAACTTCCATCCTATGAGCAAATCCAGCTTGGCAGAGTGCTTTCTCAGTGCTGAACACTGTTATACCTGGATTCAGCATGGTAGGGTGCTGAACTGGCATCATTGCTTGTATGGGCTGAGCAACAGACGGATCATGAGTACACACATAGTCAACACCTGGCAAACAGCTAAGTTATATTTAAAATGAAGTAGGTACATGCAGTCTTGGATAGACAGCATCCAACATGATCCAACAGCACAAGACAGTGTAGCAGAAGCTCTAATGGCACATATCATTGAGCTTGCAGACTATTTGGCATCACTTCCATTCATGATAAAATACTCATACCTGATGCAGGAACTTCTGATGGTACTTGTGGTTTAACCTAGCTTGTTGGACATGGTAAAACTCTGGTTGTTTCTGTATCATGTTCCCTGAACTTGTAGGCTGGCTTTTCTCTTTAGCCCACACTGCAAAACATGTACGATGATGGCACACCTTGAATTGTGCTTACTGTACATTGTCTCGCTGTGAACAACAGGCTTTTGCAATGCCAGTTGTGACTGCAGCAGAAACCATTCTTCAAGTGATATTTCTTTGCCCTCTGAGCTTTTGAATATTATACTTCAAAATCCAACTGTGATGCTCCCCTCTTTTAAAGCAACAAGAGTATGTACTCACCTCTGCCCAGCCTTTCTTGAGAGATGTTGTCTAAAGGTGCAGCGGTGCTGCAGTTCCTGGTATGCAGGCACCGCTGTTACAAGAATACTTTGCCTTGGCAGCACCTTTGTGCCTGGTTGTTATCTGCTCTGTGCAGTTATGGAGGTGGAAAGGCCCCTTGCAACCACACAGTCTGAAATCTGAGTAGGGGTCTGAAGAAGCAGGAGGAAGCGAGCAGATGGGAGAGGGCTCAATAGGTTGAAGCCTTATTAGGCTGTCTTTTTGCTTGACTACATCTAGTCATGTTTCTTGTGGTGACAAGCAAGATCCACTCACCTTCTACATGACTAGAAGCAAAGCTTTAGAGCTCTTTGTTAAGCAGAAAGCAGCTGAGAACAGCATTACTCCATAGAGCTTCAGTGAGAGCACAACACACGGTTGGCTCTCCAGGCAGCCTCTACTGCAAGAACACTCCCCCAAGACTCCTCTCCTGCTGCTCAACCCTCATGGCTGGAGAGAGCTGCCTTTGAGCTGTGTGATAAGATACCTTTGCATATGAGTTATCCCACAGGAACATAACACAGATGTGAATAGTGCAGCAAAACCTTGGGTTTGTTCCGTTCATTGTCATGTGTCTGTTGTGGCTGGTCCCCACTTCTGAGAGACTGAGAACATGAGCACCACTTCCAGCATCAACAGGTAAGATTCTCATCCTTAACTGGGATCTAAGTCCGTGGAGGCACCACTATGAATTAGGCCAGCTAAAATCTTCATGTTCTGTTTTTAACTGCTGCCCTGGTCTTTCTCACAGCTTACAGCAAGGCATGAATGCCTGTAGCTCCCTGTCCTGCATCCTATCTGCTAGGGCACAGCTGACCACATCTAACAGAAGCAGCACAGAAAGCAGAGGTGCTGTTGATTTTTCTGCCATTAGCAACCTTTCTCCTTACGTGCGAGTGCAGAGCAGCCCCACCCATTCACATCATTTTCCTGCTTCTTTTAAAACCTGGGTAAATTATATTTCCTCTATTGTTTCACAGTATTGACAGTGGAGATTAAATCAGCAGCGAGATGAAAGAATGACCTCCCAACCCTTTCTGGGGCTCTCTGCTTTCACAGCTCCTCCCGTGTCCTAGGGAAGGTGTGGACTGTCCTTTCCCCAGCTTTGTTTCCAGTGTGGTACTGTGTTACTAGGAAATCACAGAATCATAGAATAGTTTGGGTTGGAAGTGATCTTTGAAGTTCATCTAGTCCAACCCCCAAGCAGTGAGCAGGGTCATCTTTAACTAGATCAGGTTGCTCAGAGCACCATCCAACCTGACCTCGACCAGCAATAGGACATCTACCACCTTTCTGGGCAACCTGTGTTAGTATTTCACCACCCTTACCATAAAAAAAATATTTTCCTCATATCTAAATCTAAATCTCTCCTTTTTTAGTTTAAAGCCATCAACCCTTGTCCTGTCACCACAGCTCCTGCTAAAAAAACTGTCCCTATCTTTCTTACAGACCCCATTAAGTACTGGTAGGTTGCAATAAGGTCTCCCAGCCGCCTTCTCTTCTCCAGGCTGAACAGCCCTAACTCTCCAAGTCTGTCCTTGTAACAGAGATATTCCAGCTCTTGGATTATTTTTGTGGCCTGCTCTGGACCCACTCCAGCAGGTCCATGTCTTTGCTGTGCTGAGCACTCCAGAGCTGGGCACAGCACTGCAGATGGTGTCTCACCATCTGAGTGATGAAATCTCATCCCTTGACCTGCTGGTCATGCTGCTTTTGACATAGCCCAGGACATGCTTGGTTCCTAGGCTGTGAGCACACATTACCAGCTCATGTCCAGCACCAGTACCCCCGAATCCTTTTCCACAGGACTGATTATCATCCCCTCGCATGCCTTGGTACCGAGGATTACCCTGAACTGGCTGCAGCACCTTGCAATTGGCGTCATTGAACCTCATCAAGTTCCAAAGGAAGTGAAATAAACAGTCACTGTGTGATGAAACAAAATAAATACTCATTTGGCTGAAGTCTTGCCTGATCCTTGTCATGTTCAGCAAGATGGCCCAATTCTGAGGTGTTTTTCTCAAATCAGTGGGTTTTTTGGGGCTTGCTCTCTAGCATCATGGCTGGAGAAGTTTAACTACTCTGAGCTTAGTCCTCTTGCATCCCAGCAGGCTAAGTCCCACACTAACTTTGGAGTAGAAAGTTGAAACAGTATGCAAAGCTTGGCTTTGCACAGACTATCTGGAGCATATATTAAGGGATGGAGTGGGTCCAGAGGAGGGCCACTAAAATGATCAGGGGGTTGGAGCACCTCTGCTGTGAAGACAGGCTGAGGGAGCTGGCATTGTTCAGCCTGGAGAAGAGAGGCTCCAGGAAGGCCTAATAGCAACCTTCCAGTACCTGAAGAGGGCCTAAAGAGGAATGGAGAGAGACTGTTCACAAAGACCTGTAGTGATAGGACGAGGGATAATGACTTAAAACTAGAGAAGAGCAGATTTAGATTGGGTGTTAGGAACAGATTCTTTACTATGAGAGCGGTGGCACACTGGAACAGGTTGCCCAGGGATGTGGTTTGGGCCCCATCCCTGGGGCTCAAATTAAGGCATCTCAAAGTGAGGCTTGGCAGGGTTTTGTGCAACCTGGTCTAGTTGAGGATGCCCCTGCTGACTGCAGGGAAGTTAGACTAGATGACCTTCAGAGGACCCTTCCAACCCAGACCAGTCTATGGTTTTATACAGACTACAACTAGATGCTAGCATATGACCTCAGACACAGGATGATCCTTTTGCCTTCAATAAAAATGCAGAGCACACCACATGAAACTCCCTGAACTCTTTTCCCTCTATTATATGCCAAGGGCAGGGTTCCCTGCCCCTACAGACTGTGAGCAAAAAATGCCAAAACCTTGGGAGAAAGACTCTTCTTGTGCTGCATGTCTGATCTACTTCTCTTCAGAGCAACACAAATACCTCCCCTGCCTACCTGTCACTGACTGACTTCCAGCCTAGACTGACAAGCCCCAGATGCTGAAGCAGAGCAGCAAGAAAACACTGCCATAAGTACAGAGTGACCAAGTTCCTCATTCAATTTCCCATGCCTGAACTTGGCAAGTGGCTCCACTTTGCACGCCTGGAAACGCCACAGCCCAACCACGTTTTTGAAACCGAACACCCCCCTCCTGCCCAGTAAATGTGACATCAGTTCAGAGCACTTTATTGCAACAATACCACATCATCCAGAGGCACTGCAAAACCCACTTGCTGGCAGGAAACACTTCTGCTCCTGCCTGCACACAAAATGCCATGTTCTCCTCTTAGGCCTTAATCTCCAGATACTCTGGAGACAGGAATAACAGTCACTTGCCTGATGTTTTGTGAAAACCAGGGGCAGCTGAGCTCATGGAAGTATCATTCCTCATCTAAACACACACAGCCCATAGTGGGTCTGCTGTCCCTCTGAACCAAAGCAGCACCAGGTATGGATTGAATGGCCTATACTACACCATGTTTAAATACTTGCTTTTAAATAGCTGATGTAATGCTGCACAGAGGATTGACTGCAGCTATGGGTTTTTTTTTGCTTTGGGCTGTCTGGCTCTATATAACCTTTGACTCTTGGATATGACCAGTACATGTTACTAAGTAAAAAAGGTGAAACACAAATGTACAAGCAGTGAAGAAGGCAGAGGAAACTCATATAGCTTCTGAGAGAAGCAGTTCCCAGATTTTGTTGCTTTTGATGGAAAGCCAGGAATGCCCTCTTGCCCACACTGCTTGTTCCCTCCCTTCAGTAACCCCGGCTGCCTATTGCATGGTTGCACAGAGACACTGGTGCCAGGAGGTGCACCTTGCTTTGTCAGTCTTGCCACAACAAGTTTGCAGAACCCAAAGAAAGCCCTCAAAGTAACCCAGTGAGAGGATGCAGAAGGCACTTAAGAAGCTGTAAGTGAATTCATATGCAGGAGGACATGGGAAAGAGCAGTGTCAGCCTCTCTGCAGGGGCTCACTCTGGCCATTAGCCACGAGCCTCCTTGGTGGAGTCTGGCACTGCCATGTGGCTGAGGCCTGGGACATGCTAGCCTGATGAAGAAGAGTGGACACATGAGAGGGCTGGAGGGGAGCAGTCTGGCTCAAAGATTGAGGCAATGCAGCTACAGAAAAGAACAGGGCAAAGCAAGAGCATCTCTTGGCAATGCTGGAGAAAGCTGCCATGCCTATCAGCCAGCCAAGGCTGGAGAGAACTGACCTGTGTCCCCCAACGCTGGCTGAACACAACCAAGCCATTTCACTGCCTGTGTCTCTCCTAACCTAAAAGCATCTACCCATGTACCTGTCCCCTCTGCCAAACAGGCACTCAAAGAAAGATGATTACCAGCTCCACTCAACCCCTGCCTCCATCTGCTTCACATGGTCCCTAAGAGAAGTCAGCAAAGCCCTATCAGAGTTTCCGGGTCCCCCACAATCTCACTGTGCACCATTTTGAAGGTGTCAATGAACAAGTCCATCCACTCCTGCCGCTCATTTCCAGTGGCAAACTTGGCTTTTTCGGCGGTAAAGGCCAAAGTGGCCACCAGCTGGGTGTACGTGCTGGGGTCCTGGGTTTCCCGCGTGGAGTTTAGGAACTGGGCGATCGAATGTGTGGTGCTGGGGAAATCTATGTTGACTCCCTCTTCCATGGGGCGGAATATAAGTGGGTTTACGTTCCCAGGGTTCCTGTCATCTGCAAGTGAGCGTCAAAAGAATATTTTCAGGGCTTACTAGCAACGACTGTGTCTCTGAAAGCTGCTTGGCTTTCCTATGTGTACTGCACCAGGGAAGAATCAGAGCTGAGGAAGGACAGAGAAGTAAGGATCAAAGCCAGATTTTAAATCTTTCTGCCTCTTCTATGTCTGAGGAACCAGGGGATTTGCGCCAAAAATCCATCACATATCCAGCCAAGAGACCTCAGAGAACAACGTGAAACCTGAACTGCCTAGATCCCTCCCAGGTACAGTGGAGAAAGAGCAGCATTTAGGAAGAAGGCCACAGAGTCCAGCTTCTTTCTGCATATGGGATTCAATCATGAGGTAGCTTTGAACTGTGCTGTGTGCAAACTGTACATGTGATGCTGTACAGCCAGAAAGACATCTAAGGGGCATTATTACATGAACCCCTTGCCCACCGGGCTTTGGCTAGTCACTGCCTTGTAGTATGCAACACTCCTGCTCATCACTCAGGGTCTCACAAGCCTTCATCTCTACCTAGCTGTGGCAAACTTAAATTCAAATAGCATCCCAAAGCTCAAAGCAAAGCCTTTTGCATGGGTTAGAAAGAGCCTCACAGAGCATCATGCAGTTTGTTGAAGCAAGTGGTCAGTTCAGATTTACTCAGCATTCAACCCATTTAACAGTCCAGCATCCCATTATCACTGCAGCAATTGATGGGCAATGAGAGGGAGACAAAGGTCTGCCCTGGAAACATGAGAATTTGGATTTTCTTAGGCAAAGCACTGAGGCAGCATGACATCAGCTGCAGATGTGAACCTGAAGTGGTGATGTGCCCAGTTCTGCAAGGCAGACAGGCTGTATGTAATACCTGTGTGTCTCTGTACTCTGCTGACAATACTGAGGCTGGAACTGTGGTACATGACACGAGCAACTGATTTGCTCCTTAAAGTGCAGGATTGCCACCCTGTCAGCCATGGGGCCAAGAATAGGGCTGAGTGTTGGTGCCTCCCTAGCTTGAACCTGTCTGGTCTGTCCAGACATGCACTTTGGATGTGCACAAAGCCCACTCACATACCTTGCATATGACACCATCTCTGTCCAACTCTTGAGATGTTCCTGGAGAACCACAGCAATGAGCACTGAGCAGCGAAGCCCCAGGCTCTGTCATACACTTTATGTCACATCCAACAACCTGGATTCCCTTGCCACTACACAAATCTAATCACTGCCAACCCTTCTACACAATGACAGCAATGCATCACGGGCCAGCCAGTGTGATGAGTGGAAGGTGCCGCTCCCAAAGGTCTCAGAATCCTGGAGTATCACTTAAAACTTGATCTATTTGGCCTAGCACATCAGGACAACTTTTGCCTATGATAAGATGACTGTACTGGCACTTACACAGGAACACCACACACACTCAGCCAAGTTACACCAGCTACCATGTCCTCTGGGGCACAGGTGTAGAGTCTGCACTTGATCTGACCTGCCTACAGCACGGCTTGAGGCAGTTGCCAAAGGCAGAAGCCCTTCAGATGCTTCCTTGAGCCATTTCTGTTCCTGTCCCCAGGACTATCAGTGGACTGTTCTCACCTTGCATCAGGAACAGAAACACTCAAGTACAGTACAAGGAAAGGACTGTCAACTTCACCTTGCTTTGGAGATTTGTGATGGCCCAAGTTTAGAACACGAATGCACCACTGCTTGGGTCAGCCTCCCTCCTGCAGCATTTCTCAGAAACAGGGAGGCTGCAAAGACCAAAACCTTTGAAGACATCTGAGCAGTCATCAATTTGGCATGGGGAAGTCACCTTCTCTTGCACAGATCTGCAGAACAAAGTTCTTCAGAGGACACTACAGAGGAGCCCGTGCGGATAGCTCAGCACCGTGGTTAGGTGTTATGCACTCTGTATGGCCAGGTACAACTATCCAAAGTCCTCCTGGGAGATTTCAGATGGGAATAATTACAGCATTTCTGTCTTCAGAAATCTTGAGCATCCTGGGACCAGTTCTCCTTTGCCTTATGTGGGAATGAAGGGACGACTTTGAAAATGAAGTTTGAGGTTCAGTATAAGACTGAGTTGAAGATGGGGACTGTCATAAAGTCTTTCACAGCAAGAGCAGAGAGAGAAGTTGTGAGAACTGGCAAAATTTTGTCCCCAGTGGGCTTTGTGTTTACCAGCAAACAGTGCATCTGCTGTATTAAAACAGGCACGAGCCTCAGGATTTCCATGAATTCAGGTTGGAAATCTGTCCCTTCACAAGTGAAATGTCATCGAGTAAAGCTACCTGCAGCGAGCAGCAGCCACCTCCTTTATACCACAGGGTTCATACTGCCTTTTTTCCTTTAATCCAGCACCTTGAGTTAAAGGTTAATTAGGACCAGCCAGCATTAGAAAAGCCAAAGCTCTGGGTACACTGTGGTGTCAGTTTCCAAATGGTCCCTAGCCCCTGCTCTGCCCTCATCACTCCCAAGAAGCATTCTGCCCAGTGCTGTAAGTTGGGCTCTGCATATCAAAGGTCGCACGGGTCAGACAGTTTAGCAAGGGGCATCTGACTTGGTGAACAGTGGAACAAGTGAGAAATTAATTGCCAAGCTTGGAGGTCAAAACTTGGTAGTTCCCAGGGACAGGGTGCTGGTGCACTAGCACAGTGCACTTGTACCTACCTGTGCAGATAACTCAGAGAGACAGCAAGAGAGCAGGAGATGAAACCCTGGAGCCTCTCCTCATGTGAAATAACACTATTTCCCAAACCTCTGCCATCCAAAGGGAATGAAAATGATTGCACCTCCTCCTCCCACTCCTGAGCCTTGTGCACTCTCACCCTGGACTGATCACTTTGTGTAGATGATGCAAAGCTACTTGTAACGTTTACCTGTCTGGCAGGGCAGCTCAGGGCAGACGATCTGCGGATCTAGAAGGAAAGGAAACAAGGAAAACTGAGTAACCTGCTGACACCTCCCTTCACAGCTTGCACAGTCAGGGTGGCAAGGCAAGGTCTCTTACAAGGGGAACGACTTCCAAGGGACCACCCCAAAAGGCTGGCCCAGTTCTGAGAAAAGTCTGTTTACTGAGTGCTACATAAAGGTCAGTCCCTGCTATGATCCAGCGTATGAACTATTTGCCACCCAGCTGGGATACAGCCACTGCAGTTGTTGCAACACACTCCAAAACTCTGAGGCTAGAAAATTTCAGTTTCCACGAGCAGTACAAGTACAGGTACAGACCTGGGCAGAGCACATCCTCCATCTTGTCAATGAATTCCTCTGCCACCAGGTCTGAGAAGAGCCTCATCTTCTGGACTCGCTGGGGTTCATTGCAAGCGATGGAGACCAGGGTCTCACTCTGTTCTGGCTGATCAAACATGTCTCCAATTCCAATGGTGTTGACAACAACATCTCTGCCACAAAGAGCCCCTAGGTTCTTGTCATCATCCCGGGGGTCGTAGCGCCCATCCGTGATCACCACAGCAAACACTTGGGCTTTTTCTCTCCTGCTTTCCTTGATGAGCTTGTTATAGGCAAACTGAAGGGCAGATGGTGTCCAGGTACCTCCAGCAATCCACTCCAGGCGCTTCACTGCTTCCTTGAAGCTTGACAGGGAATCAATACGCTCATCATCAAGCTTAATGGCTTCGAAGGTCCCCTCATGACTGTACTGCACCACTCCAACACGGGCACCTGCCAACGAAGCATCATGTTACTTAGCTTTATGTCCTCAGTGAAAAGTGGAGAGTGTCAGCAAACTCTGTAACACCAGAGAGCTGCCCAATCGGCCTGCTGCAAAAATGCTGGACAGATGGAGCACAACCCAGTGTAGCTACAGACAAACATGGAAGCTGCAGAGATCCAAGACCCTTTTCTTTTCCCCTGTGCTTTGATCTGTCCCCACAGAGTCCAGACCTGTCTGTGACTTGGGGTCCTTGGCAATAGAGCCCAGCCGACTGACCACATTGACCACAAAATTCTTCTCCAGGGTGAAGTTGGTGTAGCCAATGCTCTCCGAGCTGTCTATGACGAACATGATGTCCAGGGCACCGCAGCGCTTCTCACAGTCTGGGGAGAGGGACAGGAGGAGGAGGAGGAAACACAAAGGTCAGCAATGGTGGGAACCAGAGCCACCAGGGCAGAAGGGACAGTTAGCACCACACCAAGCACTCACGGAGTCAGGGTTTGCAGTGCTGCCTGCAGACTAGGGTGGATTTTACATGCATCTTTCTGCTGACATACATTGATAGAAACCTTTCCAAGCTTGCTGTGTAATAGACTCTACCCTACCTCCTGGCCTATGCAATTCTGCATGACAGCTCCCTGCTCCTGTGATGGTAGAGTTAAACTGTGGGAGCTAAGCCAGGCTGCACCTGTGGTGCCACCGTACTCAGTGGTGGGCTGAGACCATGGTGAGCAGGGAAAGACTTTCTGTGGTGTCTCCTGTGCAGAGCATGCAGAATGGCTAAGAGCCTACCGCACTGGCGGCTCAGTGCCAGACCTCCCTTTAGGCTGCTCCTGAGAAGGAGGCAGCCTCTGGTGAACTTCTTTCCCACTCCCTCGAGTGGCTGTTCCCCTGTCCTGAGAAGAGGAGATGGTCTGCTCACCACAGCATCCGCATGTCTCTCGCACATAGGTCATCACATCACAGTCCTGTCAGCAAAGAGATGCAGCGTGAGTGTCTCTCTGCCCTTATGCAGCATCTGTCCCCTCCAGTGGAAAGGCTCTCCTTTCCCTTCTAACCCAGCCAGCCCCAGCCCCCTTTTCCTTGTCTTCCATGGGAAGCCACAGGCCACCTTTGTTGAGTAGTGTCAGGACTCGATACCCTATTTTGTTCTCAGGTTGTACACACCAAAGGCATGTTTTGGAAGAGGAAGAAGTACTGAGGGCTGCAGAGAAGTACTACTTACAGTCAGGCCAGGATCTCCTGGTGGGCCAGAGCTGCCCTGTAAGGAAAGCACAGGGACTTCAGGCACAGGTTTCCCACCAAAGAGCCATCAAAGCCATATTTTTTGCAGAGGTCTGCCACAGGAAGGATAGGAAAGCCTTGCAGGGAGCTAGCAGACATGTCTGGCAGCTGGTGTCCCCTCCAGCAAGTCCTGCTGCTGGGAGACCTGCTGGGGTTTGATGGGCTTTAGGGCATCAAGGAGAAATGAGAAAGAGAGGAGGGAGCTGGAGCGTGTGCTCAGACACAAAGGTACGGTACTGTACCTCGGGTCCTGCTTCGCCAGTCGGACCGCGGGGTCCAGGCTCTCCTCCTGGGCCAGGATCACCCTAGGGAAGAAATAAGGAAGAGCTGAACATTCCCCTACCAAGGCTGGTGATGCAACTGCTGGTGTTTAGAGCTCCTCCTGACCCCCTCATCAGACACAGCCCTGCCACAGGGGAGCCTGGGCACAGGGGACAGGCAGAGGAGCAGACAGTGCCATCCCCAGCACGTCTAACAGAGGTGTGGGAGGGAGAGGCTAACACTGTGGGAAGTCTACTTACTGGTTCCCCCTTCACTCCTTTGGCTCCTTGTGCTCCTTTTGGTCCAAGCTCACCTCTTACTCCCTGATCAAAGGAAGGAGAAACAAATTCAGCATGGAGCACATCTGGATGTGCTCAGGCAGAGGCATTACTGCTATGAGTTGTGAAAAACAGATGCCTGTCTGGCCTGGGTGAGCACTTTCTAAACCAGCAGATCAGCACAGAGCAAATAAAAGCTATTTCCATAGCATTAACTAAGAACAGAGAAGTCTTGCAAAGCATATTTCAGATGGGTTCAAAGGGAGTCGGGCTTGGGACATACACCTCAGCTCTGTAACTGCAGAGAATCCCAGGGCATCTGCTGACAGGACAGGTTCCTTGGGCATGCACCCAGAGGATTGGGTGACAACTCTCTGGTGTTTCAGTCAGCATGAAAAACAGGTGAGAGAGACAACCATGCTCACCTTGGGTCCTGGAGGCCCCTTCTCGCCCTTGTCACCCTGCAAAGGGAGAGGAGGGAGAGGTTAGCACCCACCATGCATGCATATATCCCAATTCTGCAGTGAGGGACACAAAGCTGAACAGAAGGGGTAGCTTCAGGCTGATGGTTGGGATGGTGGGCACAGCTGCCTCCTCGTCACCACCATCGAGGTTTGTATCCTCAGCACTTCTGCCACTGGGCTGATGAAAACAGTTCAGCACCAGCTTCAGTCCTGATGTTCAGCCTCCTGACCCTCTTTGTGGGATTCACTCTTTTTTGTGACCCTGATCATTTTTCTTCCTCCTTCACTTTCTCCCAGCTGCTCATCTTCAACAGCCACTTCCATCAGAACAGGCTTCCTCATGGCACATACATCTGCCCTGGATGAGGCGTGCATACCTGTGGTCCTCTGGGTCCAGGGTAGCTAAAGCCAGGTCTGCCTCTGTCACCCTTGGGTAGAAATAAAAGAAGACCCATCAGAAACAACATCTCCAGCCTTTCTGACTTGGCAATGCCCGTGTGAACCAGAGCTGTCTTCACTGAGGTGAGACACCGCCAGGAGCTGTGACCCCTGCAGCTAGCTCTGAAATATTTGGAAGAGCTGTGCAGACTGAGGCTTTGTAGAGCCTTAGGGACACCTCATGACAGGGACTCCCCTGTATCTGTGCAGGGTGAGGGATGTAAACAGAGGTGCCTCAGCCAGAGCAAGACCTGTATGTGTCTCAGCCCCATAGGGAGACTCAGGTCTGAGCCACCCTCCTCCAAGGGCACATGTTTCTGCACTGGGAATTTCCCTTTTTCAAAAGGCTAATGAAAAAACCTTACCAAAAGACCCTTTCGAATGCAGAGTTGCATGCAGGTACTTTACCTTTGGTCCTGGTGGTCCAGCATCACCTCTTGGGCCTAAGTCACCAGGATCTCCACGTGAGCCCTGCAGAACAGCGGTGGGGAGAGTGAAGGAAGCAGGTGAGGATGTTTCTCTGGCTCCCAAGCCACACAAGGGACCATGACAGGGAAATGAGCTCTTGAGATGCTGCTGTGAGAGCATCTCCACTCCTGATGAGGTTACTGTGACAATGACTGATCTGGCACTTGGGTTCCTGCACCTCATGAAGCTACATGGATGTCATGGCACTATCTCCACAGTGGGGTGCTGCACTAACCACAGGGCAAAAGGGTGCTCAGCTTCCTTCTCCTGCAGCCCTGTCTATATTGTCATGGGAACACCTGTGATGTGGAATGACAGAGAAGCAGGGACTCCTGAGTCCTTTTTGTCACTGCCCCAAGAAGGGCCTCAGGGGTAATATTTGAGCCTCCCTGAGAAAAGGCTGGGCAGGCTTCCCTGGAAGCAACAGCTCAGACAGTGTACGTCAGTAGGGCAACCTCTCATTACAGAGAGAAGACACAGTCACAGAAATGCCCCAGGGTGACTTACTATCCTGCCTGGCTCTCCCACAGCGCCTGAAGGGCCTCGGGGTCCTGGCAGTCCTTGGTCTCCCTGCAAAGCAAAGCAACATGTAAGAACATAGACAGGTAGGTACAAGCAGGTGTGCACAAGCAGGGAAACCAGGTGAGCTGCCCCACGCAGCTGCACTGCTTTGCCTCCCTCATGGCTGTCACTCCTGCTCCATGCTTACCCTTGCTCCTTTGCTTCCAACCTCACCAGGCAGACCGCGAGGACCCTCTGGACCAGGATCTCCCTGTGAGGAGGGTAAAGATATTCCTGGTCAGGGATGTTTCCAGTGCTGTTTGAGTGCAGAGCAGTGCTCCTTGGAGCAAGGAGACATGATGGTGCCCTTCTCAAATCTTGTGTTTCTTTTGGCTTGAAACACAGCATCAAGACATCAGGTGCAGTAGGAACAGAACACAGCCCACTGGGATCTGCAGTTCACCTCTCTGTTGTTGAACAGTTCATAGCTGGGAAGTAACATTGCACACACCACTCCTGAGCACCCTGGGCTCATTTGCAAAGGTCTTGGTAGTTGCTTTGCTCACCCTTTCTCCTTGGATCCCAGGACTGCCTTTGCTGCCTTTTGTCCCTGGATCTCCACGTCGACCCTTGACAGACACAGAAAGTCACACAAATAGTATGTGAAGGTAGATGCTACCTGAACAGTGCCACCTGACTGCCCTGCCTTCTCCCTCGTGGCCTAAGAGGCCTCTCCTTGCCCCTTAGTGAGCATGTGCCTGGCAGCAGGGAGGCAAGGATGCCCATGCTGGCACTGCTTGGGGGAAGTTACAGCCAGACTGTTTTTTCAGGATAGTGGACACCACAGTGACCACAAACACTTGTGGTCCATTCCCTCAGGGATAAAGGCTCTGTTTTGCTACCAGCTCACCTGGTGTTGCTTCCCCCAGCAGATCTTGCACAAGGACACAAGACAGTTGGGCTCTGAGCTCTTGGTGCTGGTGGAGTAATGCTACTATATTTTTCCAGGGTGTGTTCTCTCTAACTCAGTCTCCAAATTTCACAGTGCCCTGTCACATTAGCTTGGGTCTCCATGGCACCACTGGTGTCGTGACATGGCTACAGCTCAATGCTGCTCTTTTCAAGATCTACCATAATAAGGTCTGGACTCTGTGAGCTCCTGTGAGAAGCAGAAGTTTGGGAGACTTGCTAGAGTACAGCCAAAATGTCCCTGGGCATCCACAGAATCATTTGTGGTTATATGAGAACACAGAATATTTCTCTAAGCTGAAATTTTTAACATCAGGCTTAGCATTATGTAGGACATGAGGAGATCAGCATATGCACATCGTTTGGGGTGGGGAAGTCAGGGCAGGCAGTCTAAATGGGGCAGATTCTCAGAGCTCATCTATGAAACTGCATTAGATTCCCATGGTGTACCAATTGTGCAGAGAGCCATTCAGACACTTACAGGCTCTCCTTTAGGTCCAGGAGATCCTGCTTCACCTTTTATTCCCTTAATTCCAGCAGGCCCTTGAGCTCCAGGATTGCCTGGAAGTCCCTTGGAGAAGAAAAAAAAATACAGTTTCTTGAAGTGAGGTCAAGCTGCACAGAGCCAATCCCCCTGCCCTGTGTCAGGCAGGCCACCCTTGGGCAGATGTGTGTAGGAGCATGCCACTTAAGCTCACACACACTCATCATGCCTGCACGTCAAAGATACGTGCGCAGGCTCCAGCCCCGGAGCACTGTGGTGCTCTGTCACCTTTTCTCCATCAATCAGAGCAAAGCCTTGTCTTACAGCATCTGTCATGCCCTGTCTAAAGGTGGATGCCTATTTCAGCCTCCTCCACTATGTCTGAAGTAACTGGCCAACAGCAGAGCAACCCCTTGGCTATACCTGCAAGTTCAGAAGGTACAGCCTGCATGAGATCTCTGATCAAGTAATTGCTGAACTTGACTCATGGGAATAAAACCAGCCTGCAAACACTGGGGAAGTCATGAGACTGTGGCAGGGGAAACCATGGAAAAACAGGGCCTTTCTACTCAGGAGAAGATGGGAAGAGAAGGAAAGATGCAGTGCACCTAGAAAGTTAAATCCTCCTAAATCTGTTTTGCCTGCTTTTCTGTGCCCTGGACAAACACTCAAGACCCATTCTCATTTTGCTCTGGGCAGCTGCAGGAATGTGCAGTCCTCTCTCCTGTTGTCCAGATGACATTTCCCACTGTACCGGTGGGCCCACACACTATGACAGAGCTCACTCAACCACCCGGGGGCTTGTGCTTTCTCCATGCCAATGGGCTAATCTGCAGGATCACAAACAGTCATCTTTGTGCTGCACTTGCCTCACCAGGAGCAGCTGATACTTCTCCAATTCCATGTCACATAGAGCAGAACTTAATAAGACACTGAGGGCTGCTGCATGAACCTACCGGGCTGCCTTTTTCTCCTGGAGGTCCCAAGGGTCCACTGCGACCAGGTCGGCCAGGATCTCCCTGAAACAGCCAGAGAGCAATAATTATTGCCTGCATCATTGGCATGTTTCTGTGCACTGCTTCTGTGCACCATGAGTTGCTCAAGGAGCAGGACCAGCAAGGCTCTTCATTTGGCTCTTGTAGTCCTGTGATGAGATCCAGATCCCAGAGCCTGTGGACCCCATGCATAACAAAGGATTTAAGGCAAACACAGGTAATGTTGTTCAGTTGTCCCCACTGGTGGCCTTTGCCCACACTCTGGTCAGTGTTCAGAGCTCTTGTACCTTTATGCCTTCATCTCCTCTTTCACCTTGGTCTCCTGCATCTCCTGGGTAGCCATCAGGGCCCTAGGGAGGGAAAAGACAAGCCATTCATTTTGCAGGGGCAACAACAGACAGTTTCCATGAAGAACAGATCAACTAGCTTAGGAAGTCACTCTAGAGACTAAAATAGCTTTTGCTTGTTGCTTGCACTGATGAAAGCAGCAACTCCTCTCTATGTGGAGTGGAGGATCACTGAAGGATCCCAGTTTACTTGCCTATGGAGAAGTTGCACAAAAAATTCAGAGTGGTCCTAATTCTGGGAATCCCAGGCCTGGGATCTGATCATGCAATAGGTTGGAAAATGGGTCAGTAACTCCCCACTGGCCATCTTCCTACATGTGCAACTCATCCAGCAGCTACACAACTGATGTGTCAAAAGAAAGAGTAAAGCATTCCTACCTTGACCCCGCGGTCTCCCTTGCATCCTGGTGGTCCAATTCTCCCCAGCTTGCCCTGGAGTGATAGCATTCAAAATAAGAAGACACAGAAGCTGTAGGTGTCGGAAGGGATAATGCAACTTTTCCTGCTAGTTAACCAATTTTTAAGGTACTCTGCTGAGCATACCTGTCACCAGCTAGAGCATAAATAGCAAGAGTATTCCCTAAAGAGGAGTGTGGTGTGCAGAGACACACGGAGAAGAGGAAGTAGTCTAAAAGCTCTAAGTAGTAGCATGGATGTCGGTAGGAACTCAAGCGCACTCGCTCCGCACATATGTCCTGGATGACGGACACATGCCTGCGGTTGGATTTGGTGCCCCCTCACATTCATTGCTGTGCTGGTCCTCCACCGTGCATCTCATGTGAGAGCAGCTCACATTCACCTTGCTTCCAATCCCAAAACAGCTTTGCCAGCAGCACTTAGACAGCTCACCCTGGCAGTGGCGCCTGAGTGACTTTACTGTTTTAAAGCTTCAGCAGGAATTTGAGGAGGGGGAAAAAAGAATTGGTTTTACCTTACAGATGTAATTGGCTGGGTACACAAGAAAGTGCAGAACAGAGCCAGCCAAAATAATCTCAAATTAGGCTGTGCTACTGCAGTGTGCATGGCCTGCAGACCTAAGGGAGGTTGTGGCACTCAACACTAATGATAGAGGGGACAGAAGATTTTAGGGATTTTGTTGCAAGGTACTTGAACCTGGCTTTAGGGCTTTAACACTAAGAACAAGCAGTAGCTCACAGATGAAATTTCAGATACTCTGGCAAACTACCTTGAAAATCTAATTCACGCAAAAGCTTTGCAGATGTGTCCTGTAGAGGTCACTAACGCTCAAATGAGATAGAGACTCCCTCCTACAGCAGAAGCAATCTCAGTTCTGCATCTTGCTCCTGCAGAGAGCTTGGTGACGAAGGGTTAGAACTTCTGTGACTTGAATTCATCTCCAGCCAGCTCATATGCAGAATGATATGCAAATAAGTCCATAGAAACCTCAGTCGAAGCAAAAAGCTAGTGCATGGGATGGGAAAAACAAAACAAGCCACGGAGACCAAGGGTGGGTAAAGAAATGAACAGCAGCAGCCACACTATAAGGTGCTCCTCAGTGGTGTTACCTTCTGTCCATCAGTGCCGTTCCTGCCTGCCAAACCAGGGGCACCCTGAGATCAAGATTAGAAAAAGAGGGATCAGTGATCTGTTAATGCACACTCAAGAGCTGGTATCTGGGACAAAATGTGAATCAGGAAATGTCCTTCCATACCCTCCGTCCATCAGATCCAATCTCGCCCTGCAGAAAGAAGAGGACAAGAGTCAGCCAATCTGCCTGCATCCCTCTGCATTTACCTCAGTAAAAACATCAACACTTCAAAAGGTCACGAGCAATGCAAGAACAAGATAGGCTCTGGGATGTCCCTGCAAACCCCTCCTTAAGTCTGCAATTGCATATTTTTAGGGTTATTATTTCCTCCATTGCAGCTAAACTCTCCATCTTTGCAACAGAGAGCTGCCCCTCCCACGCCCCACAAGTGCCCAGACATGCCATTTGGTCTCTTCTTTCTCACCTTCTCTCCTTTCAGCCCTGGGACACCCTAGACAAAAAGAAAAGAAGATAAACACTGTTAATGCCCGAGAATCAGCAGGAGTGGAGGCAGCTGGTCTGTGCCCAGGGTCTTGGATGAGAAACAGGCAAATGGGTTTTAGTAAAGCTCTGCTTCTCCATGTCAATGAGCACAAAGAGCTCTCTCGCCAGCGCTAGGATTCTTACCTTGGGACCAGGGTATCCGATCGGACCTTCAATACCTGGGTCACCCTTGAGGGAAGAAGACACGGAGAGTTAGCAGGAGTGTGGCAGAGAAGCAGGCCCAGTTCCTGCAGGGGCAGCACTACTGGCTGCAGTGGGGATGACTTTCCAAAAACTCACCTGCCGTCCCTTCAGCCCAGGGGAGCCTGGCTCACCCATGTTTCCCTTTGCACCCTAGGGAAAGGGAGAAAAACACAACACTGTAAGGAAAGACTTGGTGCTGACTACACGTAAACAGCAACTTCTGGGAGCGCCAGGCTCACTGCAGCTGCTCCTACAGAGCCTGGGGCAGCATGCTGGCTGAGCGAGAGCTGCCCAGAGAAGGGCTGTATGAGCACGGGGGCATACAGAGCTGAGGGCAGGAGAATCTGACATCTTGCACATGTGAGAGCTCTGCTTTTGAAGGTGGAAGAATAGGAGACAACTGCTGCCTCACTCCTGTTGAGCCTCAGGTGCTGAGGCTCAGTTGGCTGGCTGTGGTTGGTACGGCCAACATGTGGATGCCTCTCTATACTGCTGTCAATACATCAGCCTTGGCATGGACATGAGACAGCGGTGCTGGCTGTGTGCTCCACTCATTGGAGCAATCTCCCAGGCTTAAGTCAGATGCTGGGGAGTTATTTGCCATGGGAGTGCCTGTGAAGGCTGTTGCAGTTGAGGTGGGATGTAGGGCATCTTGCAGTGTCTGTGGCAGGCACAGCCATTATTCTCAAAGGACAGGGTGGTTTACCTTTTGGCCTCGATATCCCTTGGGACCAGGTGGACCTGCAATCTCCAGGCAGCTCATCTTGTAGCACTGAAATAAATTAAACAGGAGGTGTAACCATTGTGCTGCAGCATGCTGGCTGCTTCGTGTGCTGAGCCAGCGTGCACCCAAAGCTCAGCTCCGCACCATAGCTCTCCATGTACCTCTGCCCTTGATCACAGTGCTAAAAACTACTATGGCACAGCTGGCTCAGAGTTGAGGCAGCAACAAGCACTCAAAAATGTGCTGTCTGTAAATTAAAAGCAGAAGTTGCCACAAGCACATTCATTATGGCTTGGCTCTGGGCTCACGTGGAAAGAACAAGTCTGCTAAGCATTGGATGAGGTGGTGTGGGCTTGCTCTTGTGGGGCTGTCAGTGATGTGCATGCCTTTGGGAGCAGCGCTCTGCACACTCTGCCCCATGGACGTCAAACCTTGGGCAGGTGATAACAGCAGGGCAGAAGCTTCAGCTTGTGTGGCACCTACAAAGCATGCATCCAAATGAATGAAATTACTTGAATTCAATAGGCTTGATTTCATTGCAGGTGAGGAGGAGGCAGACAGTGAAGAATCCAAAAAGCCATTTTAACCACTGGGTAAGAGGATAGCTGCCCAAGCCCTGTTTTGATCCACAGGTGGGCAGAGACCCATCCTGGGCAGCTCACTGCAAAATCTGTTCTGCTACTTCGAACTATGAAAGATCTTCTATAGAAGAGTGTTGTGTGACAATGGTTTCTCACTCACCTCTCCATAGGCTTCATGTTTCTGCAAAGGAGAACAAAAAAGATAAACAGAATCAGTTAAGGTGCTCAGCCCCCCACCAAAAACCACATGGTAAGGGGGAAGAGGTGGTAAAGGTCCCATGGCTTAAAAAATGTTCTCAGCAGAATCCCTGACTAACAATGTGTCACAGATTGGGCCTCAAAGCCCCTGCTGATACACGTATGTCTCAGCACTGCAGACTCTTCCACACGCCCCTAGATGGGAAGCAGGATGGAATACGAGCCTGGCCTTCAGCAAGTGCCAGGACTAGAGTGGTTAGCCTGCCCAGACATGCCAGGGAGCAGAGGGACAAACTAAGGAGTCCTGGTTAAGCATCCAAACAGGGAAAACACAGATGATCAACACTCCATTTCGCCCACAGGTGCCGAAAGGACATAAAAAAGGCAGAGAAAGAGTGTGGAGGCTTTTCCTAGTGAAAGGCGCTCTCCAGAGTTGACAGTGGCCGAAACCCAGCGTGGAGCCACTCAGAAAGCAAGCCCTCAATCCACATGCTGCTTTTGTTGACCCTCCCGTGACACCCCCAGCACCTGCATACCATAGCTTGGATTATCCTATCGATAGTGTTGACGTCGATGTCCAGAGTGTCCTTCTGCGTGATGGCGTAGTTGTTGCGGTACAGCTCGTGCGGCAGGTTGGCGATCTCCCGCAGTCCCTGCTCGTAAACATTCTCACTGGGGGCCACCGCAAAGAGCTTGATCCCCATGTCTCGTGCCTTCTCAGCCTGCACCTTCATCCCTCCGCAAGGGCTGCCAGTGACATGGCCATCAGTGATGACTATTGCAAAGTTCACACCTGAGGCCATCTGGGTCTGGATCTGCTCGGTCATGTTTGAGATAGCGCAGTCTGTGAAGGTGCCCCGGCCAAGGTAGTTAATCGCTGACAGCCTGGGGAGGTAGATATCTTTGCTGCTTGTTAAAGGGCTGTAAATTTCCACCACATCAGAGTAATGAAGTCCACCAAACTGCCAAGTGATGTAGACTTGGTTCTGGTAGAGCTCACTCTCCAGTTTATCAATGAACACAGGGATGAACCGCTTTATTTGATCCACCAGGCTCTGGATAGGGACAGTCTGCAGAGCAACACTCTCCGAGGTGTCAATGATGAAGTACACATTGATGGGGCAGTTCCTTTTTTCTGCATGGAGACAATTAGTCAGATCATTTCAGAACACTTCATGCACCACTGCACATGCCCCACTCTTGCACAGAAACTGGACCAAGCAGCATATATAGACAGCACACAGAGTTGTGAAGAAAGCAAACCACAGCACAAAGCTCAAGGTTCAGCAAGGCTGTTACAGCTCTTACTAATCAGCAGTTATTTCCAGCTGGGGTGGAGGAGATGGGGAAACTGAGGACTAAGTGACAGGTTGAAAGGCATACGACTTGCTCTCCTGCACTAAATTTCTTCCAGGCTGATGTTTGCTCTCTGATTTACAAACACTTTCAAAAAGATTGTACCCAAGTGTGATATTGGAAAAAGCACAAGGCCCACCTAGCTCCTGCAGCAGCATCTGTGTTTGGGTCAGACTAGTGCCCAGGATTTCAAAAGCCTGAGAGCTCCACAGTATCGAAACAGCCTTGCAAAATCTTGCCATTTTTTTGTAGAAGTGAGGCTGGGCACAGTAATCACCTCCACTGCACTGCAACTGAAAAGCACTGAAACCATCAAATTCAAAGCAGACTATTCTCTGACATCAGATACAAAGCTGGGCTTTGTAGGCTCCCTAGTATCCATTATTGCATCCTGGCAGACTCCATCTCTTCTGCTTGTACCTCTCTGCACACCAAGGCAAACCTAAAGATGGCAGTTTTGGTGGAGGATGGTGTTCCCTGCAGACTGATCACTACCCAGGACACTGCCCAGGAGGAGCACAACGTACCACTGTCAGCTCCCTGTGAGCAGGCTCTGTAGCTGAGCGTGGCCATTTGTTCCAGTGAAACTGCTGCCTATGAAGGAGACAGACACCCCAATTACCTGCACAGGAGGTCGGACTGACATCTCCACGATCCCCATCAAACTGAGCATGGAGGGGAACTAGAACCACACAAAGGAGAGTGGAAAAAAGTGCTTCTCGGAACATCTCAGCAGTTTCTCTGGATATTTAGATGCCTGTGGGAAAGCACAAGTTACATGTTAAGCACAACACACAACCTCCTCGCTTTTCTGGGAAGACACAAAGTCAGTAAATGCTCCTTGTAAACCCTATCCTTGAAAACAGGACCTCTCCATCACTGTGACACATCATGGGGCCACTAATCAGATTTTATACTGACTTGAAAGCTAAAAGAAATTCACATATTTCCTTTGTTGTGCTGTGGGTGAACAACTTAAAGCTGCTTTATCTTCTCTGTCAGTCTGAAGGGAGGGTTCAGGTAGCAGAACTACTGGCAGTGCCTCAGGATCTTCTGATTTCATGTTTTCTCTCCAGGCATATGTCTGGTACCCTCATGCCCACATTAACTCCACCAACCCTGACCCACACAGATGTAAACATTTGTGCTCCTCTTTTCTCCTTCCTGGCCACACAACCAGTAAAAGTGTGCAGCAGGTCCTTTCCACCTCCAACTCAACATATGGCTGTGGTGCTGCCTCTCTATACTAAAAGTACAAAATGTCTTGCTTTTAGTTGTGCTGTTTTGTAGCCTGCGTGGCCCACTGAGTGAAGGGATGAATAAGCAAGCACTTGAAGATACATACATCTTGAGCATTTGACCTATCACTGGGCATCTGAGGTCCAGCTGCACATGAGAGTATGTTCTGTGCAGGGTTGTGACAAGTGAAGTAGCAGAGAGTTAGAGACCTAGTTTGAAGAGTTCTTAAGAATGTACACATGTTCAGAGGAACCCAGGATTTGGAAGGATATTCACAAACAAAACCCAAGCAAAACACCAACAGCATAGAACATGGAGGAAAAGGCAATGGTCAGCTTTAAGTCTAGAGGACAATAACACTAATCAACACGGTCTCTTGATAGCATACAGAACAAGTGTGTTGTTGCAGTAGCAGCAGTATAGATGCTTTTCTGCTTGGTGGTCAGCTCAACACAAACCAAAAAGGGGCATGCCTGATCTCTCATGAAGAAGGCCTACCTCCATTCTGGTCCTTGATGGCTTTTTTGGAGGTAACTCTTGGGCAAGTCAAAAGGTGAGTGGACACCAAGAGTGCATTCGGTTCAGTGGCAGTGCAGGAGGAGGGCAAATCAGTGATGCAGCTGAGGTGCTGCCTCACCTCCATGAGAAACAGCATTACCTGAAGAACAGGCAGCTCAGCTCCCCCTGCATCTCCCTGGAGACCTCTCTCCACGTAGTGACCAACTAATCCCTAGGTTGGACTTGTCCTGTTTCAGTTTATACTGCAAGCTGCAGGGCTTCACAAGAGTTCTGCTAACAGGTCTATGCTGGACAGGCAGGTTCCTATCAGTGCTACCAATACCCATACAACAGTGACAGTCTCCCTGCTCATTAAGGCTTGTGCCTGTGCTGACCAGACTCACACAGAGGAAGGAGAAACCCTCCTGTTGTTTACAGATCTCTTGGATGAATCAAACAAGAGACCTAAGCATTTGGAGAACCAGCTTGAGGTGCTCCACAGACATGGCTTAGCAAAGCCCTCTGACACTGAGAGCTTTTCATATGCCTCCAGCTCAGCACCCAGATGTCCCTACCAACCAATCTCTTCCTCCCTCTCCAACTCAGAGAGCCTGCACAGCTGTTTGCAAAGAGACCTGACTGTGGCCTTGTGAAGTCATTACATAGGTCAATGAGGCTCAACTTTCATTGCAGTGCAGAGAACAGAGTAGGTATCATAAGGGAAAAAAACATTAATATCAGAGGTGTATTTTAGTTAAGATCAAGAGTTCCTACCTCTGGTCCTATTACAGGCTTCCCTCATCTAGTTTGCCTTCCACAAAGCAGAGCTGTGGGACACCCTGGTCCCTTGTAGGACACAGCAGCTTTGTGCCTTCAGACAGCACCATTTTAGAGCTAGTCTTTTGTGACAGCTGAGGAAGCTGAAGACATCATCTTTTGGACAGGCTGGGAGTACTAGAGGCTTTGGCCAAGTGTCTGACTCACAGATCACTGTGTCCTGAGTTTAACCATCTCCCTCCTTCCTGCCATGTGTGCATGGATGGGAAAGGCCCTGTGCAGAAGGGCTGCTTTCCAGGCAGAGTTACAAGAAGTGGCTAAAGTGCACAGGCAACCAGCACAGGATTACCCCTGCCCACAGGCCCTGGGGCTTTGGACCAGGTTAATAAGGCACCACAGCCTTTGTCTCCACATGCAGGCAAGACTAAAAAGTGACAGGTGAGAACATTAGACAGATGCCACTTTTTTATGGTCCTGCTGAACATAGTCTCCTCTATTGCACTCTGTCACAAATACTCTCTCTCCCTCAGAGGGAAGCTCTGCACTTTGAGCTGTGTTGGCTTTCTGCTATACAAGAATTCCACACGGTGGGGAGGCTGCTGGAGACCCCTCTCCCAACTTCAGAGGTCTCCAAGGCTAGGGAGGGTGATAGTGCCTATTTTATCATCCTCGGTGCCCTATTAGCTGTTGCGATTCTCTCACAGATCTCACAACGTTCTTTAAAGCTCCACCTCCTGCTGCAAAACACTGAAATGGAAACCTCAGGCTTCATTAGCACAATGATGTGTTTCAGACTGTTTCCTGGATGTTGAAGGCATTTTTTTGAATGCTGACAGTTGAAAAAATCTGATGTAAGAGTAAATCTGGAGCTAAGTGTGAACGCCTGAGTCTGGCCATCCTGTTGTTCCTTAACCTTCCTCTCTCTGGAAGAGCAGGACCGTGGTATTTCAGGAGAGCAAAGCCTTACTGGGGTTTCCCTTGAATTTTTCTAGTTTCAGCATTTGTATTTTGAGTGATGCATTTTTTCCCCCACGAGATGTACACAAAAGAAAAAACCCAGTAGGAATCTTTTGTTTTGGGTCCCCAAAGAGATTTTGAGGGCACTGCTTTGCACCATCCTCCCCAAGTTAGGGTCCATGCTCCTAATTGCCTCAGGTGCTCAGCAGTGAAATGCAAGGTCCTCTCTGCTGCTCCATCCCTCACATCTCAGGTGACCTGGCTGTTACCTGTATAATTGCAAAAGTATACTGAGCTATCTACAGACAGCCCTGCATAAACTGTGATCTTGACGGAGGATCCGAGTTCTCCCACGGTAGGTGCCTCTTCCTACTCTGAGCAGCTGAACCAAATGTAACATTATAGCAAACAAATAACTTGTAACAACTCCTTCAAATGCACAAGTTACAGTTGGCTTATTTGCACTCTCACATCTGGTTATCATAGAGTCAGCCAGTTTGGAAGAGACCTCCAAGATCATCCAGTCCAACCTAGCACCCAGCCCTAGCCAGTCAACTAGACCATGGCACCAAGTGCCTCATCCAGGTTTTTCTTGAACACCTCCAGGCATGGCGACTCCACCACCTCCCTGGGCAGCCCATTCCAATGCCAATCACTCTCGCTGGGAAGAACTTCCTCCTAACATCCAGCCTGTGCATACCCTGGCACAACTTGAGACTGTGTCCCCTTGTTCTGTTGCTGGTTGCCTGGGAGAAGAGACCAACCCCCACCTGGCTACAGCCTCCCTTCAGATAGTTGTAGACAGCAATGAGGTCACCCCTGAGCCTCCTCTTCTCCAGGCTAAACAACCCCAGCTCCCTCAGCCTCTCCTCATAGGGTTTGTGTTCCAGGCCTCTCACCAGCTTCGTCACCCTTCTCTGGACATGTTCCAGCACCTCAATATCTCTCTTGAATTGAGTGGCCCAGAACTGGACACAGTACACTGATCAGATTTTAATGCACTAAAAGGTCATCTCATGTGCCTGGTTAGGCAGAGCCATGGTCTGCCTTATCTCCCAACACTGACATTTCTGAAGTTCCTTCTGGTGCCCTGTGACTTCCCCCTTCAATATCACAACCTCTATCAGAGCTGAGAGAATTGTTCCCTACTTTACAAGAAGCCACATGCTCTGCTCTCTAACTCAGCTGCAAGGAGCTTACTCAAAGCCACAAAACCTGCATTACTCTCAAGAAAGGAGAGCTATGTTAGCACAATAAAGTTTGAAACTGCACTGCTGCTCTGACATGGACCCAGTCCCAACTTTCTTCCACAGCCCTGCCCAGGAAGGTGGTGCCCAGGGTGCCATGCACTTGTGCAGGCAGTACTTCACTCTAATCAAATGCTTCCTAAATACAATTAGAAAGAAAAGCTGTCCCATTTGGAACCAATGTACCTCCTCCTCCTCCTCACCTTTGTGCCTGTGATTTTCACACTGCACGCAGAAGGAATTCCAGTGTTTGCCACAGTTGCTACCCAAACACACCTGAATGTCAAGCCCCTGCATCCACCACCCAGGGAGAAGGGTTACTGAGAGCTGCTGGCAGCTCTTTCTCCAGCTTTCATACTGCACCCATGCCGTTACTTTGCCTGGGGAAGCCCAGGCCACAGGAAGGCTGGAAGGAGCAGTGCTTAGCCCAGGGAGGATGCTGTAGCCTTCAAAGCTGTGGCTCCGGCACCCAGAAGCCTCCATTTACAGACTTGTGCTGATTCCTGCCATCAAACAAACAACAGGTCCAAGGAGGCAAGCCCAATGAACTCAAGGGCACTTCTGAAAGTGCTGTTACCCCTCACTCCCAACCCCAGAGTAACACACAAAATAGAGGAGATCGTGCTGATGAAACTCGGCATAAGCAGGGCACACCAACGCTAGGTGTCCTGGCTTCAGCTGGGATACAGATCATTTTGAAGTGCCAGCTAAATTTTACATGAAAGCAAAGCTACTTTTTCAAGATTAAACCATGGCAACAGCTTAGCCTAACCCATGTCTTGTGAAATCCCAAAAATCAATGGATACTTGGTGTAGCAGAGGAGTAGCTCTGCAGCCCCGCAGCAGCAGCAGGCATGGCACTACCTCTGCGGCCATCCCTTCATTCTGGCTGCTGAACTCAGCTCAGCTGCTACAGGGAAAAAATCGCTTCAACAAGTTCCCCACGCCTGTTGGATTTTCTAGACCCCTGATCCCGGCAGCTGGAAGTCTGTAGCTCACAATACCTACCCTTGGAAAAAAAAAACCCTCTTGGAAAAATGCCCCAAAGCTGAAAGCGAGGCATAAGTATCTGTTCTGTTACGGCAGGCTCTGGCTAAACACCATGTGCCTGAAAGGCGCAGCTGGCTCAAGAGGGCAGAGCCAGGCTCCCGAATTCCTGCCGGGAGAGCCGTCAGGAACAGTTCTCCGACCGCTGTAGAGGGAAACTTTGCCTACCTGGAAAACGAGGTCATCCAAATTTCCCTTAAGAAGCCTCTGACAAGTAAGGGCGAAGCGGCGTGGCTGGAATCAGGAAGGCTCCTGCATCCTCGGCTGGAGGGTACGCTCCGGGCTGCGCGGCGAGGAAGCAGCGGAGATGTCTTCAACACCGTCCTTCTGCTCCTTCTCAGGCTGGACCTGCTCCTCTCTGTTCCTCCTCCTTCTAAACGCGGCCGAGTTTCAGCTGTAGTAGCTGAATGCGTCCACAGAGAGTCGCTGTGGCGCTGCCGACGCCTGGGGACGCGTCCTGGCCCCGCGCCCCTGCCAGGCATGGGCGAGGCTCCGCAGCTGCAGCGGTTTTGTTTCAAACAAGCCGAAAGAACTTTCGTTTTTCCATGATGAGAGGCCCCTTTTCGTGATTGGCATTGCTGCCCCACATATTTATACCATCAAATAGTGTTCCACTTCTCTCCCCTGCCATCCTCCTCCTCTTCCCATCTTAGTAATGTGCCTCAAGTGGAACAAATAAATCAAGAGCATTCGATGCCAGCAGCTGGCATCTTAGCCTGTTCGGCTATCCAAGTTTTGCTCAGAGTCACCCAAGTCTGAGTATTACTTCTTTTGAATAATTTCTAGGGTGGTTTTTGGATTGTTGGGTTCACAGGATCACAGGATGTTAGGGCTTGGAAGGGACCCAAGGAGATCATTGTGTCCAACAATAATCTAGCACAGATCACAGAGGAACACATCCAGACAGGCCTTGAAAGTCTCCAGAGAAGGAGACTCCACAACCTCTGTTCCAGTGCTATGGGACCCTTGGTTTTTGTGTAGCTGTCTGGGGAGAAGGAGTGTGTTTAATTACTAATTTTTTTTTTCATTTCACAGATAATTTTTAGCTCTGCTAAACAAAACTATAGGGGCACATGTCCTAATAAAGCACGGGGAACAGCAGAGACTTTCAGGAACATGGCCTGTTATCCCTTGAGTTATGACTTTTTGTCTCCAAGCTTTTATTTAAATGTGTGAAGAGAATCAGGCCACAGCTGCCAGACAAGATAATTGCAATGAGGAAACCCAATCGCATTCTCATTTCACTCTACTGACTTCCAGGTAGTGAGAAAAGCAAAGGATTCATCCCAGGAGATCTCGGAGTAAGCTGCTACCCCACTGGTCTTGATCTACAGGAACACGTTGCTCAGGCTGCTTGTGTTTGTGAAAAACACCTGAAGTGCCAGGTGAAAAATAGCAAACCCAGCTCTGTCTAGCTGCTAGTGCTTAAAAAGTAGCATTTCTGGAGTATACTCTCTGTCAGCATCTTCACCAGGAGTGGTGAAGGAGTATACCAGAGTATTCTGGTGGACTTGGACTCGGTGATCTTAAAGGTCTTTTCCAACATAAATGATTCTATGATGCTCAAGCAGCACCCATAGGAGCCACAGCCATTAATGAGAATTTTATGTGTCTGTCTCCTCATTCATCTCAAAGCTCCCTGGCAGAAGCAGAACTTGTTCTGTGGCAAAGGGCCACTGAGGAATAAACATACCTAAGAAAGAAGAGCTTTCTCAGCAATTCCTCAGAAGAGCAAAGAATCATAGAATCAACCAAGTTGGAAGAGACTTCCAAGATCATCCAGTCCAACCTAGCACCCAGCCCTATCCAGGCAACTAGACCATGGCACTAAGTGCCTCATCCAGGCTTTTCTTGAACATCTCCAGGGATGGTGACTCCATCACCTCCCTGGGCAGCCTGTTTGTGGGGATGTACCTTTCCAGGGGTTCTCCTGCAGCTACAAATGAGATAGTAGCTTTTCCTCTGGAGCATCTTTCGTGAAAAGGAGGGGCCCAGCTTCTTATGACAGTGATTTAGTAGACACTTCGACAAGATGTCCAAGCAGACCATTCTCCTTCCAGTAATCCAGAGTACACTCCACATATCAGTCCATTTACTTGCATAGAATCATGATATAATTTGGGTTAGAAGGGACATGTAAAGTTTTCCAAGTCCAATCCTCTTGCAGTGAGCAGGGACATCTTCAAGTAGCTGATAAGGTTGCTGTGCTAGTTTGAGCCTAGCTGGGATATTTTGGTGAGAAGAATTAGATTATAGGCTGTGAAAAGGAAACAATGGTGATGTCTACTTCACTCATAGGCTTGCTGAGATATATAAGAACAACAACATAAATATAAGGGAGCTGTTCTCTCAGTCAGTCTCTTGGGGCTGCACGAACTTCTCTCTCTAACCATCTGCTTTCTAACTGTCCTGGCTGACCCTCCAAACTACCTTGAGCACAAGGCAAAGTCTGGGGTAAGGTAGAGGGGTGGGGAGAAGGTGGAAGGGTGGTTAGGAGCCTCTGCTGGGGACTCAGGTTTCTGGAAGGGCTGTTGCATTTCTATATGACTTTTTACCTTGTATATTTCTGTATATACTGTAAATATCTGCTTGTATATTGTGCTAAGCTGTAAGTATAAAGCTTCATTCAGTTTCCAGCTGGCTGAGTCTAGTCTGGATGATTTTACTTAAGGGGGGGTAACACCCAAACCATCACAGTTGCTCAGAGCTTCATTCCAACTGACCTCAGTTGTTTCCATTTTTTTCCTTTTGATTACTTTGCTGCAGTGCCCAAGCTGCCTTGTGTCCATGAGTACCCATCAATGCTGCTTCAAATCCATGCTCAGAATATCTGTTTCTAGGTGAATATGCCCCTGTAGAACATGTTTCTCCAACAAGATGCTTCATCACAAACAACTGGACAGCACATCAGTCTTCTACATTGCTGGAAGTGTCCAAAGTATATAAAGGAAGAGAGCATGTGTCCACACCTCCATATCTCCCTCTTCTTCCTTGCAGACGTGTGAATGCCATCTTTCATTTGCAGTTTCTTGACCAAAGGACCTACAGACTTTCAGCTTTCTGTGTATACTTCATGAGCTTTCTCACGGCAAGTCAAAACCTTTTCCTGCAGCTTCACATGAAATAACGCCCTGCCTCCAAGGGAATTCTCAGATTTTACAAAGCAGCCCCTCATTGTAACCTTTGTCTCATTAAAAAAGGCTAATGATCTTTCTTACATACCTAGGCATGCATTTCCATGACATTTCTAGGAATATGGCCACAGCTGGCAACTTAATTTCTTACCTTGGGGTGGCCACCAGACTTTGGCACGACAAAGTGCTAGTATGTCCTGTTTACATGGAAATAACCTCAAAACAAGATGCCCCTTCCCCTTGTGTCTCAGTTCTAATTTAGATTTCCAGAGACTCAAATAAATTTGATAGAACCAATAACATTTTTTATAGAGTGCCCTTCCCTCTTCCCCTTTCTTTCCCAAAAGAAAGGGATTAGATGTAGAGAGAGAAAAGGTAAGCACAGCCAAATAAACAAATCTCACTCAATTTGGAAGTTAAAAAGAAAAGCTTAACAGTAACTTAAAAAGGTATCTGAGGTAGGGAAGTTACAAAGGTATAGGGAAGGGAAAGCAAACACAGAAGCCATAAATACAACCCAATTTTGATGGTGATGGCTTTGTCTGCCTCATGGGTGATGGCCACGTGGTGAAACAAAGAGGAACAGGATGGTGATGGCAGTAAGCATGGAGGCAGGGAGTGAGAAGCAGAAGTCCCCCTGCTTTTATGGATCTCTAGACAGGAAGGGGGAGTGGGCTAACCATCACCTGCTAGTGTTCAGACCCACCCCTGGGGAGGGGTCAAGACCACCTAGGGTCAGGTTCAAGGTTACTCTCCCTGGAGGGTTAACTCTATACACCTTGCCCCTCCTCCTCTCCTGTCCTCCCCTTCCCCACCCCCAGGTTTGTTTTGCTGTTTTACAGCCTTCTTTTACAACTGGTGTCATTAAAGGCCTGGGACTGTTCTCTGTAACTGAGTTTTTGCTCTTGTGAATACTATGACAACATTGGAAGCTCTAGAGGAAAACGGATCTGGGGTAGGAACTTTATGAGACAGTACCAGAATTTTATTTAGCATATTTTTTTACTCCTTTGTAAGGGGAGTCAAGATGGGCAAGACACTTTGTTCTGTATGCCGTGATCCTCTTTTATACACAGTTCTTGCTACACATGGAGGTCTGCCCAGGTGAGGAATTGTTCCCTTTCACTCATGGGAGCCTCACCCACTCTCTGTGTGCTCTGGCTCCTCTTTCTAATCTTCAAATCAACTGTTTTGTTTTGTTTTTCTCCTTTCAGTGGACTAAAAATCCAGTGGAAAGATTTTTACAGAGAATGTGGATGGACATGGATTAGTTGCTCATCCTCTGTGTATCTGACCCGCACGCCACTATCGCTGCTCACGGAACGCACTACACACTGAGCAGATATTTAGTATGCAATTACGTTTAGAATGAAGAGAGAAGGGATGAAGGGAGATGGAGAGCAGAAAAAAAGAAAGAAGGGGAAAACCTGCTGGATTTTCTGCTTGCCTCTGTGGCTGTGTATGTAGAGTTTGAAGTAAGGCAGTCAGTAAGGCATGGATGGCTACTGTTTAGTTTACACTCCCTCATAGACTTAAATGTGATTTATGGTGTACTTAGTTCTTACTCTTTAAAATGTGTAGCTGCTATTTTTTTTGTCTTTCCCACATCTGAGTTGTAGTCCTCAGTAAAATGCAATCTCCTGCTTTTAAATCGCACACATCTACCCGAAACAGCTTTACGGGCTGGCTGTAGTTCTCTGGAAAACAGCTACCGCGGATGCCTTACATCTGCAACTGCAGCCACCCTGCAAGTGCTTTCTGAGCTTACACAGCGCTCTCCAAGGGCCTTGTTTTCTACATATGTGAAGGCTGGACTGTTAAGTGCTTAGAGAAAACAATGAATGCTGGTTTTCAAATATATGCAAGCATGCAGTCGAGAATGTCAGCGTCTTCTCTGATGATGAGCAGGAGGATGGATTTCACAGGGCAACTTCTGTAGTTATTCTCCTCTGAAAATCTCTCTCCTTAACTCAGTTTGTAAAATGCATTTGTATTCCTCCCCCACAGCAGGCAGATTCCTGCTCCTCAGGCTTGTAATTCTGCTGTTTGCCTTGCGGACTTCTCTTACCATCTTAAGTGCCACAGTCTCATAGTCCCTGCAGACTGCTTCCAGTCTGCAGGCTGCTTCCAGTCAGTTCTTCCCTGTGTTTGAGCAACAAGTCCAAAAGAGCACCTCCTCATGTTAGTTCATTCATAACCTCTACCAGGGAATTGCCTTCAAACCAGTCCTGAAGCCTCTTGCAGTCGTCATGTTCGGTCACCCCACTTATGAGTTGGATTCCTCCATGTGCCTAAAGAAATCTTCATCCACCTCTTCTTCATTAAGCGGTCTGCATCAGACACCTACTAGAACATCACCTATGTTGATTTACCTTCAGATCCTTACCAGCCTTTGAGAGACCTTGAGCAGCTGATGAGGCCTTGGTCAGCTGAATCTAGTTGAGAGGTGTCCCTATCCGTGGCAGGGAGGTTGGAGCAGATGATCTCTAAGATCTTTTCCAACCTAAGCCATTCTATGATTCTATGATTTATGCATAGACTGGGTGCAGGCTCAGCTAACTTATGACATATCCCTAGAAGGTCTTGCACTCTCTCACCAGAGAATCACTAGATATCTATTAAAGAAGCAAAAGAAGAAAATGTGGTCAAGTGGGACAAAAAGTGGAGTCTTTCTCAAGGAAAAGAAAAAAGTTCATTTGATAGCATATTTTAGCAGCATTTCCTGGTATTTAAGCCATTAAAGCCAACTGCTGCAGGATGTTTAAAGTGTCACCAGGAACACGCAAGAGAAATCTGTGGCTTCGCAAACTTTGTCCTATCTTAATATTCTGGTGCTATCTTTTAAGGCTCCTGTGCCCTGTTTTCACATGCAGCATTTGTGTGCTCGTGCACTGCTGTTTGCTAACACACCCAGAGTCTGGAGTTCCTAGAATTTTATTTTAAACAGCCCCAAGGCTTTCCCAACCTTGGGAAGCATAATTGAAGCCCTACCAGAGACAGGTGCATATGTATGACCTTGTGTCATACACTGTGTCACTAGAGCTCAAGATCCTTAGAGGATGTTGGCGTCTCAGAGACTCTACGTTGTTTAGATACAGTGAGAGGAAAGCGAGCAGACAGACATGGAGGTGATGTTCCACCAGCTCTCAGCTGCTCCCACACTGCACAGGCTCCAGAGAAGCTGATGGGAGCCACCCGTAATGCCGCCGGTGAGGCATTGTCTGGACGCAGGTTGCTTTTCTTGGCGGATCAAGGGCCCAGCCAGGTTCTGCTCTGCACAAGTGGTGTCTCTGTCACCACTGGAGAGAATGGCCTGCTCCAGACTGACTGTCCCAGCTGCGGGTTACTCCCCTCCAAGGCTTTGCTCCCACAGCCACACCCATAGTTTCTAACAATGCTCTCAAAGTGTTCATTTAGACCTCACTGGGGTGGAAATCGTTGCTCCAGATCTTATATCCTCTCTGCTTAAGACTTCCCTTTCCAGGATAGGTTTGAGCATACTGTGTTGAATAAATGCCATGTTCTAGGGCTTCTGTGCCAAGCTGCTCTTGCTGCACCATTTATTTGGGTTTTTGAAGTTTATCCTTTTGAAATCGAGGCCATATTCAAGAACTTGTCAATATTTTACCTTCAGCGGCTCAGTCCAGGCTTGGTGTCTAGAGCTAGCTTTTCTACAGTGCTCACCACTTCTGTCCCCAACAGGGACAGTTCACCATTTCTTGGTCTCCTCCACACCATGCAGGGTATGAAAAAGCCACCTCAGGCATTTCAGTACTGTGGGAAGTGAGGTTGGCTGAAGGTATCCCCGAGGTGCCAGGTAGCAGCAACACGAGATCAAATGTGAACCTAACAAGTAAAGAATGGGTGGACAAAGGGCAGAAAAAGTGGAGAAAGGGCAGTCTGCAACCCTCCCAGAACGGTTCTCCTTTGACCACTTTCACAACCCTTGCTTTCCGACGCTTGCTTCTCTTGCAACACATTTTTTTTTCACGCAGCCAGTTAAGATGGCTGAGTCCCCAAAATTGCTGACTCATTGGGAAGGACCTTTGCGTGGTGAAGCAATTTCATTCCAAGCTCTCTGGCGAGGCAGGACCTAGGAGAGGCAGCTGATGCCTCTGTGATCTGCAGTACGTGCTGGATAATCCCCAGCTACCTCTGTGGATATTTCAAACCATCTTTAGCCTCGTAGGCTAGGGTAGGGAAAAAGTTAAAGCACAGTTTGTGTCTCTGGGGCTCCGTGGTGAAATACAGTGAGAGCAGAATGACCTAGCTGCTTTTGTTTTATTTTTGTGTCACCAGAGAAACGAGAAGGAAAAAACTTGCAGTGGTGTTTCCATGAAATTTAGAGGAAAAAAAAAAAAAACCCACATAGTTTATAGAGGAAACCTCATTCTCCTCCCCAAGCCTCTTCAGCAGTGATGGCTCAAAACCTTGTGCGTTTTCCAACTTACTCACATCCTACCCCACCCGCAGTCCTCGACGCCATGTACAGACCTAAGAAAGGCACTTCAGTTCCCTCCTTCTGTTGATGAGCTTCTATCTAAACATTTGCTCTTTTTGAACTGCTGGAGCTGGGAGGTGCTGCCTTCCCATGGAGGGATTACTCTGGCTAAGGTTACAAATAAAATAGAGACTTTCTCTGTTAGATTTCAGCTAACTGTATGAATAATGCTCCCTCAAGACACATTCATTATACTGAGCCATAAATCTACTGGGCCACATTTTTGCAATTACTAATGGGTATAAATAGAAAGGAAAGGAATTAATTAGTGCCTTTTCCTGGGAAAACAGGGGGCTGAAAAGGGAGAAGGGAAGTCTTTCCATTGAATGTGGGGGGACAGTAGTGTGGGCTGCTGGGCTGGGAAGAGGCTGGCCCTGGTTGAAGTGACTTCCCTGAGGAGTCTGATGGTCTGGCAGGGACACCTTAGGGCTCAGCAACCGAACTGATTTATTTGAAATGCAAATCTTGTCTTTAATCCCAGTTTTGTCTCTGTGACCACGCTTGTCCTGCCCTCGGGGCTTAAACTAATGTTTCCAGTGTCAACTCTTGTATGGAGTTGAATCTTTAGTACAGATTATGAGTAGTTCCCACTTCCCACTGGACTATTAAAATGGAACTAGAAAGAAAATATGAAAACCACCCTCACCCTCAAAGCCAATGAGAGACTCCTTACTGGCTTTAGAGATCAGTGATCCAGATCCAAAATGAAAATCTGTGACTTCAAGGTTACAAATTGTAGCTAAAGATACTCACCAAAAGAAAGCATTAAGTTTAGCTTCTTGAAAAGCCTTAATCCCCACAAAACTGCAGGTGGTGGGAGGGCCTGAGAAATGAACTTGGCTGTCATTGCAAGTGTAGCAGCCAAATATGAGCCCAGGTTAATACTGAAGTCAGCAGGTAAGGTCTGCCAGGACAGCACCGTGCTGGTGCACTGGTTGTAGTATCTCTAACGCTACCTGAAAGGGGTTTGCCTTGGCTCCCAGAAGCACAAAGCTAACAAAAAACTTTCTCTCTCTGGTGGTTTAGGTGTTCCCCGCCCCCCCACACTTTAGAAGGTACCCAAACTAGACTCAGCCAGTTCTGGGAATATGAATGAAGCTATTTATTTACAGCTAGCACAATATACAAGCAGCTATTTACAATATATACAGTTATAGACAGAAATATACAAGTTAAAAGTAATACAGAAACACAACTCCCCTCCCAGAAACCTGAGTCCCCAGGAGGGGCTCTCAACCACCCTTGCACCTTCCCCCTGCCCCTCTCAACCTTACCCCAGTCCTAAGGAAGAAGAGAGGTTCAGCCAAGATGTTAAGGAGCAAGGTTAGTGGCAGTGAGGTTAGGGAGATGCAGCTCAGTCCGAAGCCAGAAGCAGAGTGAGTGAAAAATGGCGAAAGTGTTATCTAATGTTTACTTTCTTGTTCCCATACCTCTCAGCAAGACTGTGAGGGAAGGAGACATCACAATTGTTTTCCTTTCACAGCCAATTATCTACTTTTTCTCACCAAAATATTCTACCCTGCTTCAAACTAGCACACTCTCTAGTCTCTTCCTAACTTCATAACAAAAACTAAATTCCATCTCACAGAGATTAAAGGCAAATACCCAAACCACAGGACCTTTTAGATACAGGCAGCAATAAGGCCAACAAGGCTGCTTAGGGAGGTGGTGGAATCAGTGCCCTTGGAAGCATTCAGAGAATGTGTAAATGTGGTGCTTAGAGACAGGTTTTAGTGGCGGACTTGGCAGTGTTTGGTTAATGGTTGGTTTTGATAATCTTCCATGATCTTTTCCAGTCAATGACTCTGTGATCTGACTGCTGCTTGCACGAATCAGTGGATTGGTGGGCAAAAGGCATTGTACAGGTAAATGGCAGTGAGTAAGACTGGACAGTAGAATGCTCTGGAGTTTCTGCAGTGGTAAGGAACTGTATCTGGCTACCCACTGATGATATTGCCCCCAAATTCTCTCTGGAAGAGTTCTGGAGCAAGTTCTGGAGCAAGAGATTCTATTCTGACCCCTTTCATGACCTCAATTGCAGAAACATAGAACTTCAGAGGTTGGAAGGGATCTCCAGAGATCACTGAGACCAATCTCCCTGCCAAGTCAGGATCACCTAGCATAGTTCACACAGGAATGCATCCAGGCAGGATTTGAAAGACTCCAGAGGAGACTGCACAACCTCTCTGGGTAGCCTGTTCCAGTGCTCCGTCACCCTCACTCTAAAGAAGTTTCTCCTCATGCTGAGATGAAACCTTCTATGTTCCAGTTTGTAGCCATTTCTCCTTGTCTTATTGCTGCTGACCAGCAAAAAGAGATTGGCCCCCTTCACTTGACACCCACCCCTCAGATATTTGTATACACTGATAAGATCTCCTCTCAGTCTTCTCTTCTCCAGCTTAAACAGCCCCAGGTCTCTCAGTCTCTCTTCATACAGGAGACGCTCAAGCCCCTCAGTCATCCTCGTGTCTCTCTGCTGGACTCTTTCCAGGGGATCCCTGTCTCTCTTGAACTGGGGACCCCAAAACTGGACAGAGTATTCCAGGTGTGGTCTCACCAGGGCAGAGCATAGTACAGGTCAGATTTGTCACAGGTTACATTAAAAATAAATACCAAACTTTGGAGTGAATTTGCAGCCAGAATGATTTGTACAATAGCTTGCAAACCCAGCATTTTTCAGCTAATTCAAGGCTTGCTGACAGCATAACAGAACCATGCAGATGTGCCTCTGAACTGGAGCAAGAGAGATCTCTGAAGTCTGTGCCCACCACCAAGTCACCAAACAAAAGCCAGCAAGTTACCCAGTCCTCCACGGACTGACTTTATGTGTTGGGCCCTCTTGGAACTTGCTTTCCAAGCTAGAGGCTGCAGGGAACAGTTCCTCTCTCTGGGTACCCCTGTGCTGAGGAATGTGGTGGGCAGTCACCCAGCTGCTGTTCCTCTTGTTGCAGAGCTGTTCCACTGCCTGACAACTGCTGCTTTTCACGTATTTGATGTGAATCCAGAGAACTCTGTGCAGCTTTCCAGCCCAGCTCCCTGGGCCACGTCCAACAGAACACTTCTCGTCTGCCTTTGGCACAACACTTAACGCCTCCCTTTCCCTTACATATATGCTTGAATTTCTGCTCTAACACAAAGCATTAGAGGTCCCTGTTTCATTTGCAGCTATAGACTGATGCTCAGGAAATGTTTAGTTGGGTAATAAAGCTTCCTCCTGGCCAAACACAACATCACAATAAAACTTGCTTCTTCTGCCAGGCAAATCTACTACTATTAACAAAGGAAATGGTTATTTGCACCAAGTATCATCAAAATATGAAGAGGAGTTTAATGATGTAGGGAATGTAATATTGCTAGATATGCAATCAGATAATGAACAAGATTCTTATCTGAGTAGGTTTCAACAGCCCTCCTCCAATGTAGCACCACCCTCCCCCCCAGAATTGCCTGAACCAAAATATATGCTGCATTATTAACTGGAACTCCTCTGAACCAAGACAAGCAAATACTCTTCAGAGGAAGTGAGCGATCCAGAGGCACAGAAGAAGAGCAATATTCCATCTTTCCTTGGGTTCTCTTTTGATGGCATCTTAAATCTGCCCAAGAGATCAGGCTCACAAGGAAGTTAAAATATTTTTCCCAGGTGTGTGACATATCTTTTTATTTGAGCATTAATGTGAGCCCAACCTCCAACATGAATTAGATAATCTTGATCACATATACACAATGAGTCCTATGTTTATACTAAGATTGCCAGTGGAACTCCACTGCTTATCTCCAGTCCAAAGAGGCTTGAGATTTTCCAGCTTCAGCATGTGATAAACAAAATTGACATCGGGGAGGTGAAAGTGCAGGCATGTACTCACTGTCTTTGCCCTCCCTTCTGTCCCCCATCCATCTGGACTCTGACAGCTTCCATCTACAAAGACAAAAATAGAGAGAGAGAAGCAGGAATGAGCAAGAACTCCTGGTTTATTTGTTTCTTCTGTGATGCTTTTCTTGGGCACAGAAACCAGATTTTCATTTTACACTGAGATTTCCCCTGCACATCTCTGGCAGTTTAAAAGCTCCCCAAATGGTTGAAGCTACATACTTAAGTGTCTCTTCACACAGCAGCATAACTAGTATAGCCTATTAAAAATGTCCCCTGCCATGAAGTCACAAAGTCAGTTGTTTGTGCCTGTCCCTAGCCCGTGGCAGTGAATGTGGTAAGGCTCCCAGGAGCCTTAACAATGCTTAACAACTGAACTGCGTGTATGAGATCAGGCACCCTGAAAACCAGCCCGCTGGTGAGTGCACACCTAGCTGCCTCATAAAGGCAGAACCGGCACCCTCTCTCTGCTCAGCACACCTCTGTCAGGCACAAAAGATAAGGGATGTGCCTGTAATCAAGATACAATCTAGCACAGCCCACCCTCAACGAGGCACAAGGACAAGCACAGAGCGAAATGGTGAAGAGTGTCTGAAAAGTAAAATGGGGCAGGAAGAACTCGCAGGAGCTGCTGGAAGCCCTGCAGGGAAATCAGCCTACTACATCCTTTCTGGGCAGTGGAGATAATTGAAGATTGTAGGAGAGTCTGATAGAAAACCCCAAACCAGGGACAATTAAGTTCTCCAGACCTTTCATCATGAACACATGGATCCCATTGAAAGACCACAGCTCGACTGCTGCTGAACAGACGTCTCTTTGGGGGAGGACTGGGGGCTGGCAGCATCCGGCAACAGGAGACAGCAGCCAGTAGCTGGTTTTGGCAAAGCCTCTGTCGTATTTCTTCTCTGTGAGCAAACAGCAAGCTTGCCTCTGGTCCAGGGTCTTGTTCTTGAAAAATTTGGGAAGAGGCATAAGAGCACAGGAGGTGCCAGGTTTACATCTGCTTCTCTGCAGCCTTGTCTGTAGGTTCTGTAGATACCAGATGAAACATGTGAGCTTCCTCTCCGCCTGCAGCAAGAGCAAGGAGCTGGTGCTGGGCAGTAGAGAGCAGACCAGAGAGGTCCTGAATCAGAAATGCTTTCATTACAGAATCTTGTAACATCATCACAGCCTTGGCACACACAGAGGCCACAAATTCCACCTTTCCTTCCAGGCAGTTTGGATCGACAGGATACCAAACAGCTCCCCTCACCCTACAAAGTACAGAGAAGTCAAAGGTTACAAGTTTAAACACATGTTCATGTCAACCTCCACTCCTTGTCCCTCTAGAGCAGGATACAGGTTTTACATTGTAAGAACACCTCCATCACCTGCCCATGTGGAACAGACATCCCAGAACATAGCAGCTGCTTGAATGTTCATCTGCTGAAGGCTCCACCTACTCTCCCTCCATGAGGGTATTCAGGAACAGAAAGATTAATACACTACTCCACATCTCCCTCCACTTCCTGAAGATTTTCTCCCCTGCACAGGACACTGTGGAATCCAGCAGTCTACTCTTATGAGCCATCAGCTTCATCCCAGAGGCTCCAATGTCCCACTTTCACTCTAGCCACTTCAGGAACATCTCCCCATTTTCCTGTCCCAAGTGTTGGGATTGCCCTCTGGAGAGTCACTCCCCACTCTCCATCTGCTTCAGTGCTGGCTCCCAACCAGGAGACCACGCTAGCACTCCTATTAGCAGCCCTTTGCAATCCCTAAGCTAATCAGTTGGATTTTTTTATCCTGTTCCAGCAGGTGAGCCCTGGGCACCCTTGCTGTGGAGCAGCACATGATGGTTCCTGAGCTTTGGCACTCAGCAAGCTTCAATACAGATGCTGGAGTAGTGTGTCTGGATCCTGCACATGGTGAAGGTCCCAAACTCGGGCCACTAGGGCAAGGGCTTGTTGAGGTGCTGGAAAGTGTCCAGAGAAGGGTGGCAAAGCTGGTGAAAGGCCTGGAACACATATCCTGTGAGGAGAGGCTGAGGGAGCTGGGGTTGTTTAGCCTGGAGAAGAGGAGGCTCAGGGGTGACCTCATTGCTGTCTACAACTACCTGAAGGGAGGCTGTAGTCAGGTGGGGGGTGGCCTCTTCTGCCAGGCAACCAGCAATAGAACAAAGGGACACAGTCTCAAGTTGTGCTGGGGAAAGTATAGGCTGGGTGTTAGGAGGAAGTTCTTCCCAGAGAGAGTGATTGGCATTGGAATGGGCTGCCCAGGGAGGTGGTGGAGGCACCGTCCCTGGAGGTGTTCAGTAAAAGCCTGGATGAGGCACTTAGTGCCATGGTCTGGTTGACTGGCTAGGGCTGGGTGCTAGGTTGGACTGGATGACCTTGGAGGTCTCTTCCAACCTGGTTGATTCTATGATTCTATGATTTATGATTTGAAGACCCATCCTAGGTCTGACTTCTCATCTGGAGAAAGTGCTATGGAGTCACAGTCTCTGAGCTTCTCTCCCATTCTTTTCCCTACTCCTGAAAGGTAAGATTCAAGCTCTTGAGGAAGGGCTGATGCACATACTCTCCAGACAGAGGATGAGGGATGCTGTGCCATGACCTGATGGTTTTAAATGGCTCTTATCTTAAAAAAATGGCTCTTATCTTCTGCTCCTGAAGCCTTGTCATAATACCTGCCAGAAAGCCAAGAGCTCTAAGGAGGATTTCATCAGAAAGTCTGGACAATAACAACTTCTTCCCATGCTGGCTCCCTGCTCAACAGAGCTCAGTGCTTTGACTGGAGGAACTGGCTCTGACAAAGATTAGGATTTTCTTTTTTTCCAGGTAAATCAATGTTTTGTGTTCAGAAGGTTTCTTCAGAAATCACATGTTTCTACACCCAGAATCCAACCAAGCCTCCAAAAGGAAACAATTCAGACTTGAGGCCATTACTCACACCTGATGAAGAGGTGGCTGCCAGATCAGCGCTTCAGGCTTCGCAGCCTTTCTGCCTTGCTGAGGACAGCAGGGAAGCCCCACTCCACCTGCAGCCACCTCTGGCTGACAGCCCATGTTTCACTGAGGGATGTGCTTTGTTTCCACAAGAGCACACCGAGTGGGAGCACGAAGCACGGGCTCTTCATCACCATGCAGAAATCTGGCCTTGGATGCAAGATGAGCTATTTTTTTCCAGTCTAATGCCCTGGAAGAGGATTTTTTCCCCTCATTTTTTCTCAGCCCACACCTTTGTATTACTCATGTGAGCAGGAGATGGGGAACCAGCAAGCCAGACATGGTGTGAGAACAAGATGGGAGTGCAGCATCCTAGTGCTGTTCCCCTAGAAGCTCCAGCTCCAGACGTGGCAATGAGCTTGCAGCAGGCACAGCTCTTTTCTAGCTCAGGCCACAAATCTGCTTTATCTGCCCTAAAGCTCTTCCTAAGCCAAGAATACTTTTATCCATAGGCTTGCTGAAGCACAGTGCATTGTAAACCTGCACATCTGCAACGCATGGAGGGAACCCGGATCCCACATGCCTCTCTAACTTGATCCTCTCTTTCTGTGGCCCACAAAGATACAGGAGCTAAAGCTCTGGGATAAGAAGGGGCTCAGCCCCAAGGGTCTCTAGCACTGCCTGCTCACATGGCCGCCCCTTATCTGGCGCCCCTGGCACCCAGCTGCAGGCAGGGACAACCAGGTCAAATGGATGCAGCTTTCTCCTTCACAGCATATCTCAGCCCTAGGCAAGGAAAATATTGACAACCTCAGTGAGATCTGTGCCTCTGCCACCAGACAGGCGCAGCACCCACTCTGGCCACAATGATGCCTAATGAATCCCTTTGAGCACCCTGTGCTTCTGTGAGAGAGAGACTTGAAATGGAAGGTATGAATGCACTCAATGGGGTTGTCTCAATGTAAAACTATGGCCTCCCCTTTTGGAGGCTTTCCATCGATGTGATGAGAGGAGGCAAAGGGCAATAAAAACCCCAGCCATAAATGGAAACGTTTCCAAGGCATGGGGTAAGACCAGCTGCCAAGCAGAGTTACTGCTGTATGACTAAGCAGCAAGATCAGCACAAGATACTATACTTTCTGTAAGCTGCTGCCCTTTCACACAGACAAAAACCATGCAGCTACCCCTTTCTTCTACTCCTCCACTACCCCTAGGTATGACTTGGTGACCAGAAATACAAAGATGCTGAGAGCTACTAAGGAACAGGGTGTCCAGCTCCTGAAACCTGGCTCCAGGTGGTCTGAAGCAAGGATGGTCCCAAATCTATCAGGATTACCTTTAAACAAGAAGTCTGGAGCCATTTCAGATCTCAAACCCCTTATTCCAGGCTTTCTGAGACAAGGTGATGAGCTTGAGAGGGGAGAAGATCCCTCTTTAATTTTTTCTGTGTCTCACATAGTGCCTTGGGATTGAGGAATGCTTTCCTCAGGAAGTCTCATTAGCTGAGGACTCTGCAGGGAAGCTCAGAGAGACTTTCTGTTGCCTCCAGTGAAACAGAGACCAGCAGAGTCACAGCTGACTGGTCAAGGCTGGCAGGCACCTCTGCAGAGTATCCAGTCCAACCCCTGGCTCAAGCAGTGTCAATCAGAGCAGGCTGCCTAGGACACTGTTCAGTTGGATTTTGAGTACTTCCATAGCCAGTGACAACACAGCACCTCTGGACAGCCAGTTTCGATGTCTGACCACCTTCACAGTGGTGAGGTGTGTTCAGGTGAAATATCAAGTGTCTCTGTTCATGCCTGTTGCCTCTTGTCCTGTCACTGGGCACCACTTCTTTATTACTTCTTGTCAGATATTCATACACATGGATAAGATCTCCTGAGGCTTCTCCAGTCGGAATAGTCCCAACTCTTCCAGCTGGTTCCTATGTGAGAGATGCTTCAAGTCCTTCATAGAATCATAGAATCAACCAAGTTGGAAGAGACCTCCAAGATCATCCAGTCCAACCTAGCACCCAGCCCTGTCCAATCAACTAGACCATGGCACTAAGTGCCTCATCCAGTCTTTTCTTGAACACCTCCAGGCACAGCAACTCCACCACCTCCCTGGGCAGCCCATTCCAATGGGAAATCACTCTCTTTGGGAAGAACTTCCTCCTAACATCCAGCCTAGATCTCCCCTGACACAACTTGAGACTGTGTCCCCTTGTTCTGTTGCTGGTTGCCTGGGACAAGAGACCAACCCCCACCTGTACTCAAGGTGTGGCCTGACCAGTGCTGAGTACAGGGACAGAATAACCTCCCTTGTCCTACTGGCCACACTGTTCCTGATGCAGGCCAGGATGCCATTGGCTCTCTTGGCCACCTGGGCACATTGCTGGCTCATCTTCAGCTACTATCTGCCAGTATCCCCAGGTCCCTTTCTTCCTGGCTCCTCTCCAGCCACTCTGTCCCCAGCCTGTAGTGCTGCTTGGGGTTGTTGTGGCCAAAATGTAGAACCCTGCACTTGGCCTTGCTCAATATCATCCCATTGGCCTCTCCTCACCCATCCAGCCTGTCCAGGTCCCTCTGCAGGGCTCTCCTACCCTCCAACAGATCCACACCTGCTCCTAGCTTGGTGTCATCTGCAAACTTACTGATGATGGACTCAATCCCCTCATCCAGATGATCAATATAGATATTGAACAAGACTGGGCCCAGCACTGATCCCTAGAGGACACCACTAGTGGCTGGCTGCCAACTGGATGTGGCACCATTCACCATCTCCTCTCTGGACCCAGCCCTCCAGCCAGTTCTTGACCCATAGCAGAGTGTATCTGTCCAAGCCATGAGCTGCCAGCTTTGCCAGGAGCCTGTCATGGCAGACAGTGTCAAGGGCTTTGCATCATCATCTTGATGGCCTTTCATTGGACCTTCTTGAATATGTCAGTCTCTCTCTCTTGACCTGGGTAGCTCCTCACTGGACACAGCACTCCAGTGCTGAGCAAGGGGATCACCTCCTTTGACCTGCCCAGTAACACTCATCCTGTTGTGGCCCAAGATGGTATTTGCCTTCTTGGTTGCTAATGTGCATCACTGACTTATGTTCAGTTACAGATCTCATCACATCATGTTGGGTATCTTTAAAGCCAGGACTGATATCTACTTCATGACATAGACCTAATTCTGGTAGAAAACATGGGAAAGAGGAGGAACTGAAATATTCAGATAGAAAAAATATCTTCAATTCAGCAGTGAGTTCCTTACATCACCTTATTAAAATTGCCTGCTTACTAATTTTCTCTCACCATAGAAGTGAAAACTATCAGGCTCCTACTCACCAAATGATTTTTTTATCACATAAGACTGTATTTCAAATGTTTTAATGAATTAAAGGGACTCTTGGGGCTTTCACTTGCACAAGAGACATCTTTGACACTTTGATCAATCGGAGTTTTCAGTATCTCCTGGCATTGCTCATATACCATGCACAGGACACCTAGAGACTGATTTTCTAATTTCAAAGCAGAAGCACTTGAACTGCATGGTGCCTTCTTGACCCCATACAGGGGGGGTTCTGTCTTTGCTACGCAGGCCAAATGCTGAGGTCTTACAGTGCCTCACATCAAATTGCCTTCTGCAAATTTCTTTCCCTACACTAAGGAGAATACAGAAAAACATCCTACATAGCACACTTTCTGCTTCCCAAACTTGAGTGGTAATGGTCTAGGAGCCAGACTGGGTCTACCAAAACACACAGCAGCTGGATGAGTCAGCTCTTGAGATGTGGCATTGCCTGCATTCTGCATAAGAAGCACCGCAGTTGACTCACCAGTCAGTTGTGCAGCATCTCCCAGCAGAGTATTTCCTGTCCTGCCCTCTTGCCATGTGCATGTGGGGCTTCCCAGGCCCTGCATTAACCACACAGCAACAGTGTGAACTCAAGTGGCTTGAATTTGCAGGAAACCCCAAATTCCCTGGTGACTGTGAAGAGTGAGGCCCTTCAGACTGGGTTTGATAGCACTGAATTCCCAGCTCCCGCCCACTTGCAAATGAGCCAGCCAGATTTCCAGCTTGCATAGCAAGAGGACAGCGTGGGCTAGACAGTGACACATCTACTGAAAATGCAGAGCACAGGGACCCTGAGACCCTTGACCAAGTAAAAGAATCATAGAATCAACCAGGTTGGAAGAGACCTCCAAGATTATCCAGGCCAACCTACCCGCCAGCCCTATCCAGTCAACTAGACCATGGCAGTAAGTGTCTCATCCAGGCTTTTCTTGAACACCTCCAGGGATGGTGACTCCACCACCTCCCTGGGCAGCCCATTCCAATGACAAAGCCTCAGAGTGATATTGTCATCTTTCCATCCAGTCCTCCTCCTGCCCCTTGGAGAATTCATGGTCTTCCAAAACTCATCCCTGACAGAATGGGACCTGTGAGATGCAGGGGTGCTGCAGAGGGAATTTAATGCAAGAGTGCTCTGCTCCTGCCTTGCTTTACCAGGTATAAGTGACACTTCCAGCAGGACCTGATTGTGCTCCAGGGATGGCCCTTCAGGTTGCACCCTAAGCTGTTGTTGGGATGCCTGGTTTTGAGTGCAGTTATCTGCCACATGTTCTAGTTCCCCCCTCCCCCTCCCAGTGCCAGATCCCTTTTGACACACTTTTCAAAGGAACTGCAGAGCTCCAGATGGGACTCATCCAGCTGCCCTCAGCTGCATCCTATTAAGTTTGTGCCCAGCACTTCCACACTAGGCTCTCCCAGCCAGAAAAAGCTTCAGGCTGCTCCTCGTGGCCCCAGCCTTATCCGAGCAGCTCTGCCCTAGAAAAGCAACAAGCTGGTTTTACAAGCTGCCAGTGAAAACTCTCAAGTCCTTCAGGTTCTGTGGAAAATACTACATGTAACTGTGTGTAGCTCTCACATGATCCGAGCCATAATTCTATATGCAGGGATAGTTTTGTCACCAGAGGGACTGACAAAAGTCCAGAGGCCTCACAAATGCTCTGCAGGCTGAATGTAGAAAACAAGCAAGGAGCAGCAAATGTTTTGTGCCTCCTGAAGGTGTGAGTTCTTTCAGGGCAAGAGAGGGATTTCAGAAGTCACAGGCAAGCCCTTTAAGACCTGTTTCTGGAGGTCTGAATTGCTTTCTAGAACAGAACCAGGGAAGAAGCATGAGGCAGGGTCTGACATGCCTTTTGTCTGTGCTTGTGGAGCAGTGAAAGAACTGTGGGATCTAGGTGCTGACCTTCTACGCTTACTTCTGCCCTGTTTCTTTTCTTCAAAGCCATGAAAAAATGCTAATTGAGGGGTAGATGATTTGCTTGTTGGGGCAGAAGTAAAAGACAAAGAGAAAAACTTTAGGGAAAGCAAGTGACAGGGCAAGAGAAAAGGGCTTCAGTTTGTGCTAGGGGTGGTTCAGGTTGTGTGATAGGAGAAATTTCTTCACCAAAACAGTTATCAAGCATTGGAACAGGCTGCCCAGGGAAGTGCTGGAGTCACCATGTCTGGAAGTATCTAAAAACTTGTGGATGTGGTGCTGAGGGATGTGGTTGAGTGGTTGTAACTTAACAGTAGTGGTGAGATTGTAAGCTCTAAGTGAGCTTGGTTGGACTCGGTGATCTCAAAGGTTTCTTCCAACCTTTACAGCTTTATGATTCTAGGATTCTGATTCAGGGTTCTGCTTAGGACCTTCAGGATCACACTACATCAAGTTTGTGCCTCCTAGAAAAGCTTGCTTTCAAAACAGGGTGCTCCAGACCCCTGCAGACACTGTCTGTCGTGTGTCCTTCCAGTGTCTTTCTCCACCAGCTGCCCCAGGCCAGGACTGGGGTAGTATCAGCAGAGCAAAAGTGGTTGCAGGCTCCTTGCTTGCCTGCAGTATCTATTGCAAGACAAGTCTTGCAACTGCTGGCTGACTTCCATGGACAAGGACCTTCTACTGCCAGGCTAATAGATGGATATGCCTTGGATGCAGTACAAGGTCACACAGGAGCTAGGCATATGATTTCTGATTTGTTTCACTCTGACTGCAGAGATCTATTTGTGACACCATAGAAATCCCTTTCTGGCTTACAGCAGTATCTGGGGTTTAAGATGCCAGTAGAAGATAATCTCCCAGTTCTAACACAAGAAAAGCTTGTTTCTGGAAAGCTGGAGGGAACATCAGAGCCATTAACAACAAAACTACCTACTTCAAGCAATTTTCAGCCTGGCAGCCAACAGAGAGCATTCTCAGCTAAAGGAAAAATGAAACACTAGCAGGGATGATCCTGATCATCCCAATGAAGAACAGGTTTTTCCAGGACAGAAGCCTGAAGGATTAGGTTTGATAAGATAAGGAACTCTGCCCTTCAACCAGAGATGCTGGATGAGGCTGAGGCAGGTAGCTACTGGTGCCTGCCCCAGCTGGTCTATCAAACATGTAAGTCTGCTTTGGTATTTGATGTCACAGCTCCCTGAGAGGTCAGAGTACTGAGAAGTTGAAGATGTGGCTATTTTGCTTTGTTCCATGCAGAGTTCATTCTTTGCAGAGGCTTTGGGGTCCATAGGCAGTGATGGCTCCATGCCACAGCAGCCTACACTCCTTCCCCCATGGGACACAGCCCCAGCAGCAGACTCAACCCTGAGGGAAGCATTGGGAGACATGGGTCATTGCAGAGCTGAAACATCAGGCTGGCCAGTTGGAAACTAAGTGACTCAGGAAGTGCAAAGATGGCTTTTGATCCTCGGCTTCTGGGTTTCACCACCCCTGTGTGCTGCTGCAGCAGCCAGACTTGCCTGCACATTGCAGTGCACATCTGAAGGACGCAGGTACCGCAAGGGCTGGCAGGTTGTCTCTCCTCTGCAGTTTGATTTTGTGGAAGGATGTTGTTTATTTCCTCTTGTCAAGTGTCTCCTGGCCTTGTCTGTGTGACTAGGAGCTTGCTGGTGCCCATATTTTCCAGGATAACAGGTCAGATTTAAATTTTCAGCTTAAAAAATGATTTGCTGCTGTCTAGCGTAGGACTGTTGCCAAAGATGGGTAACTCTGAGTGTGTTGTACTCATCCTCACATAAACCAGAGCTTGTCTTCCACAAAGGTTGCTTCAAACCTGCCTGTATAACACTTGTGCCTTCATCCCTTCCTAGTCTCTCAGACAACTGTGCAAAACAAATCTCTTGAAGGTCTCTTGCCAGAAGCCTAGTCTGGGTTATTAATCACAGTATCACAGTATCACCAGGGTTGGAAGAGACCTCACAGATCATCAAGTCCAACCCTTTACCACAGAGCTCAAGGCTAGACCATGGCACCAAGTGCCACGTCCAACCTTGCCTTGAACAGCTCCAGGGACGGCGACTCCACCACCTCCCCGGGCAGCCCATTCCAGTGTCCAATGACTCTCTCAGTGAAGAACTTTCTCCTCACCTCGAGCCTAAATCTCCCCTGGTGCAGCCTGAGGCTGTGTCCTCTCGTTCTGGTGCTGGCCACCTGAGAGAAGAGAGCAACCTCCTCCTGGCCACAACCACCCCTCAGGTAGTTGTAGACAGCAATAAGGTCACCCCTGAGCCTCCTCTTCTCCAGGCTAAACAATCCCAGCTCCCTCAGCCTCTGCTGCATGAGAGCTCAAAAAGCCTTTACCCTGCCTCTACAATACATTTATGGTAGGAAGAGATCTCAAATTTAAAGAGTCACTCTATAACTAACCAGAAAAGAAAGGTTGGCCATGCAGACTGTTCAATAGCTCATTAAAACAACCCCAAACAGGCCCAGGACCAAGAAGTAAGGAGATTCCCACTGCCACCAGATCACTTACTAGTTTGGAGATGTTTTTCCAGACTGCTGCTGTGATGAAGATGTCTGCTACAAGGACCTTCTTCCTCCATAGGTGACACAGGCAAGAACAGACCTCTGGACTTTTTACCATAGCCTTAGCTTTGAGTGCTCTCACAGGTTTCTAGAATTGAGAACAAGAATTGTGAGAGAAAAGAGAAAACACAAGCTGATAAAGAACTCTGTAAGGTGAGGAGGAGTATGATCTCTATGTCCACAGTGGAGATAACAAGAGGCAAGAGGCTGAATAGCAGCAAGAGGTACTTATACTGGACACCAGGACATAGTCTCCAGAAGCAGCAGCATCAGCACTGTAAACAGCAGCAGTGATCTGCACTAAAGCAAACTGCCACTGAAGTAAAGCCATTGTGCTCAGAGCTCTTTAGCAATGGACAAAACCCCACCTGACAGGGGAACAAATATGCAGCCTGTGGGGTAAAACACACTTTTAAGGTAGAAAACTGGCCTAATGACCCCTTCCTGCCTTATTTCTTGCTGCTTCTTTAGTGATTAAAGAAGCCTAAGTTTGATGAGGAAGCATCTTTCATTTAGCTAGAGGATTGTGACAAGAAAAACAGTCTTTAGACAACAGCTTAAGACAGTGGCAATGCCTGGGCTGCTACAGTGTATGCTTTGTACAGTCAAATCAGACAAAGCAGTAAAATAGATGGCTCCCAAAGTTTCTTGCATGATTTTTCCCCTCACCAGAAAACTCATCTCATTTCAAGGAACACTTTACCTCCCAAGACCATTGGAGGTGGAGGCACCAAGAGCCAAAAGCAAATTAAAAAGAATCAAGTATTTTCCCCAGAAGCATGATGTAAGGGGTAGAATGTGCCTGCATTGCCTCCAGCTTCTGCCATTTCATTCTGTTTTCACTTTCGTCATGCTGTCATCAAGAAGAGATACCCCAGCTGCATTTTTGTTTGGTTCAGGGGCATGGACATTAGCCTCTAAGATTTTTGCAGGTACTTCAGAGCTGACAAGTGATTCCTCTGTGTGTCTGCAGCAATGTGTCGGTCCAGGAGCTGAGAGAGTGGGCAGGGAGAAGGGCTGCAGCAATACTGCATTTCACACATTCCCAGTCATCACTCTTGTCTCAGGGTGCAGGGTGCTCCTGGGAGCACCTCTGTAGTTTCCACGTCTCAGGTGCAAGGAACTGTTTAAAAGAAACAAGAAACCCCAAAGAAATAGAAACTAAATAGTACCTGCTGCTCTGTTCAGAAGTATATCAATGATCCTCACAACTTCTTGACGGGGCAACTGCTGGCCCAGCTTGACTGCAGCCTCCCTCTGGATGCATGTCCTCCAAACTTCTCACTGGTCACATGTCCCAGGAGCTCTGCCACAACCTGCTGGGAGAAATCTAGGAGCTAGGTTGTTGCAACATCTACTTTCTGCAGGAAACCATGGAAAGCAGACATTGTGGACCCACCCAGATCCCCTGACAGACAGTGAGGACAAATTTTGAGGGGAAAAACACTGGCAGAGCATGCTTGCTGCATGTGGGCTTAGCTATGGGCAACTGAAGAAGATGCTGTTATGTGTAGGTATAAACATTCATTGTTGGTCTAATTAACAATGGCTGAGCCAGAACAGAACATTTTTAATCCAGTCATTATACAGGGGCCTGTAATGTGAAGGACTTAGTTATTGATAGGAAGCAGCTAAAACTAAAAGGACATAGACATGCTTTGGTGATGTTCCCCTGCCCTGTGCAATGGAGGTCATCAGCATGTCAAATCCTTCCCCTGGAGAAGTATGATGATGACACTGTGTGTGGTGGGGGAGGGAGGGGATGGCCTTCCTCCATGGTCTTGGGTTTACTCAGAATTACTTCTGCCTGTCAACCTTGTAATTCTGAACGGGTTAGAGGCTTTCTTTTGCTCCTTGCCTACAAGCTCACATGCACTGTGATTCTTTCTCCCAATACCACACAGATTCTTAGGAGAGGGAGATGCATGCAGTTGGACAAAACAATGCAAAGCTTAAACTAAAACACACTGGGGAATAACAGAGTTAAAACAAATTGCAAACCCCAGGATAGCGAGAGGCACATCAACACTTACTCTGCTGTTACAGCTAGGAGAGGCTAGAAAATGGGACTCTGCTTCTTGGGAAAACCATAGGCAGAGGAAAGGCTCTTAAGTAAGTTTGAAAACTGTTGATGGTGGTGCTGTGCCTTCTCATCAGTGGTGGGAGCAAGCACTGCAGTGCAGAGAAATGACTCAGACCTCAGGGCTGTACAGGTGTGCTGCACAGTGCTGGACAGGATCTTGTGCTGTACTTGGTGTCCGTGGAGAGAGACAACGAGCAGGGCAATAAACTAACATGAAAACCTGCTCCAGACCTGAAGCCACAATGCTGAGTAGGTCTGAAGAGATGAGCAGTGCCATCCTAGACTTCTGGGGATTCTAAAGAAGAGCAGGTTTATGTTCTTATTTAAAAGAGCTAACTGGGCAGGATATTTCACACAGAATCACACAGAAATATCCAGGTTGGAAAAGACCCTCAGGATCACCAAGTCCAACTTTTAACCCTACTCTACACACCTTCTTTGCCTCAATCTTCAACAGTGGGACAGACTGCCTCCAGGGCAACCGGTCTCCTGAGCTGGCAGATGGAGTCAGGGACCAGTAGAATATCCCTGTGATCCAGGAGGAAGAAGTAGTAAGGGACTTACTGAGCCCCTTGGATCCTCACAAGTCCATGGGACCAGACAGGATCCATCCTAGAGTGCAGAAAGAGCTGGTAGATGAGCTGGCTGAGCCACTCCATCATTTATCAACAGTCCTGGCTCACTGGAGAGGTCCCCAGAGACTGGAAGCTGCCAATATGATGCCCATCCACAAGAAGGGTTGGAAGGAGGAACCGTAAAACTGCAGACCTGTCATCCTGACCTCAGTGCCAGGCAAGTGCATGGAACAGGTCATCTTGAGTGCCATCACAAAGCACCTACAGGATGGCCAAGGAATCAGGCCCAGACAGCATGGCTTTAGAAAGAGCAGGTCCTGCCTCACCAACCTGATCAGGTTACCTGTCTGATGAATGTGGGGCAGGCTGTGGATGTAGTCTACCTGGACTTCAGCAAAGCCTTTGACACTGCCTGCCACAACAAGCTCCTGGCAAAGCTGGCAGCTCATGGCTTGGACAGATTCACTCTGATATGGGTCAAGAAGTGGCTGGAGAGCCAGGCCCAGAGAGTGGTGGTGAATGGTGCCACATCCAGTTGGCAGCCAGGCACTAGTGGTGCTCCCTAGGGATCAGTGCTGGGCCCAGTCCTGTTCAGTATCTTTATTGATGATCTGGACGAGGGGATTGAGTCCAGCATCAGTAAGTCTGCAGTTGACACCAAGCTAGGGTTGTTGTGACCCAAGTGCAGGACCTGACATTTGGCCTTGTTGAAACTCATCCCATTAATGTTGGCCCATTGATCTACCCTATCCAAGTCCCTCTGAAGAGCCTCCCTACCCTCATTCTAATCAACACTGCCACCTAACTTGGTGCCACCTGCATTTCTCTCTTGGTTACCACTTTACCTCTCTTACATCAGTTTTTTTGCTCTGTTTTTCAGGATGACAGTCCCACAGTACTGTCACAGCCTGTCCCATTGCCCTTTTTCCCCCCACAGGTTCTACGACACATGTTCTAGGAGTAAAGTGGCCCCAGCAATCCTCACCTTCCACAGGCATCATCTTCCCATGAAGGGCTGTGAATCAGTGTTGCATCAAAATAGGAGAACTTAGTCAGAGAAAATCAGAAAAATGTGGCCCAAATTCTGTTGTTACATAAACTACCTCACTGAACATCTGGAGAACATCTGAAGTTTAACAAGTCAGGCCTGCAGGCAAGAAGCATTTTTAACCTTCCCTGTAACATAAGCATAAAAATTGAGACTGCAAAGAGGGAAGTAAATACAACCAGAAATGGAAGACAAAAAAAAATGGGTCTGGCACGACAGGATTGACTTTAGCTCAAATACTCAGTGAGGGCTTCTGCCATCCTGCCTGGGCAGCAGACAAGAGTGGGGAGAGAGGAGGCAGCTCAACACAGTGCTGGGCGCTGATGAAAAAGTCCTGCTGGTCTCTGTCTTCCAGCTCCTCACAAGGCTCTGTTTAAGCCTGTCTTGCTTCTGGTCAAAATTGAATTTAAAGGGGACTTTTTTTGTTTTCTCATGGGTAAAGCTGATAAGCAGAACTGAGGCTTGAAAACAGACAGATTTTGTTGGGTTTGCATTTTCTTCCCCCTTTGGTGAAGGGAAAAACCAGCACAGTTGGTGGGAATTAAAGCGCATGGAAACAGGAAAAATCCCTCCTGTTGCCTGCTTTTTTAGTTAAAAAGCTCTAAACCAGCCTAAAGTCAAAGGCAGCTTTCTGCAGGTGTCTTCTGCATTCGTGCATTTGCCGTGGTCTGACTCTGGGGTGTGTGAAGCCCTTGTTTCCCACCAGCTTTTGCTGGCAGAAGTGCATCCTGCTGGCTGGGCAGCCCTAGCAGTAGGTGTGTAACCCAGGAGCTCGTCTGTGCTCCGTTCTCTTCCTTCAGGGATGATTCATGCCGAGTACTGCAGTGTGCCATTAAGAAATGCTTCTTGAGCTGCTACAATAACTGCCTTTATAAGGGCAGACTTGAAGGTGTTTTCCCTGACTTTCCACAGAGAGGAGAGCAAGACATCTGATACAAACCATAGCCACCCGCAGAGCCTCCCTAGAAGAGCTCCTCAGACTTTCCAGCTGTGAGTAAGGTGTCCCCGGCTCAGCAATGCAGACAGAGAGCCCAAAAAGCATCTGAACTGAGATACTTGGCCAGGAGAAAGCATGACTAAGAGAAGGACATGAGACAAGAGGGAAGAAAAGCAGTGCCTCTCCGTTACAGAAATAGGGCATGAATGTGGTCCACTGTCTGAGGAGCAAGTGATTGTGCATGAATCCACAGCAGGAGTTTGCAACAAGGCCCTGGGACATATAGGTGTGGCCTTGGAGCTTCCACAGAGACAGGCACCCTTCAGAGTTGCCTTAGGATGTAAACCAAAAGTCTGGGGAGCAGTGAGCCTGGCGAAGCTGGATGAGATGTTTGTTACCTCAATCGCTACCCTTGTCACAGAGCATCATCATCATGTGCCCAGGAAATGAGAGAGATGCTGAACTTCTAAGGAGAGATGCTGAACATAAGCAGAAAACAAATGCAGCTTAGCTCTTTATCTGACGTTCACTATCCCTCTGCACTTGGTCTTCTAGAAACAAGAGTACCTACCTGTGTAGATGGGGAATCTTTTTGCAATCAAAAGGCAAATGAAAGCTGCATAAGCATTTTCCATTCTTCAAGAGCTCGTGCTCCTCTCATAATTTTTTTATGTGCTGTTTAATAGCTGGAGAGAATTGACAGCATTTCTCAAATCCCTGGCACTCAGCAGGAGCTGTATTTGTGATGCAAAAGTAAGAGATCTCTCTTTCTTCTACGCTTTTATGCGAGGAATTCTGACAGAGTGCTCACAGATCCCAGCAATCTCTTTCACTGAGTGACTTTTTGAACTTTCAGAGTCCTTGAAATTCAAGTCAGACCAACTTCCAGTGAGACTGTGGAAAACAATTTATTCAACAACTTTTCAAAGTGAACAATTTTAGTAAAACACAGGCATAAAACAAAACTACCATGGACAATGGGGGTTTGGATACAGAGTAAGGAGTTTGGGGTGCCAGTACCTGGCAAACGCCATTGCTTTCTCAGAGCGCATGAATTCTTAGCAAGAGCACCAATGGAAGCACTGAAACAAAGTCTCACCCAGTCAAACCACATCTTCAGCGTGGTCCTGGAAACAACTGTGTAAACACCAAGGGCCTGCATTAGACATGTAGTGATAGCACCTTTGTCAGTACATCTGCAGGGTGTGAGTCAAAGACCCCAGCAGATAATGGCAGCATTTCCCTTGACTTTGCTGGGTGGTGGATGAGGCCCTAAATCAATATATAGTACAAGTAGTGGGTTTCCATGGGGCCTGAGTGCCTATCTCCTAGATGTTCCTCTAGAAATGGTAGCCCCAGATAGGTCACTGGGGATTAGACAGCTTGGCACTTAACAAGAAAGAAAGAAAGAAAGAGAACCCCACTAACTGGGCTCAGAGGGATTTTTCCAGCATGGGCCTTAGACTACAACACAAGTCATCAGGTTATTCATGAGGTTCCTGGTTTCACTGTAGGACCGTGAGATCAGTTAGTGAAGGAGTGCAGTTACGTACCTTCTTCTAGGGTTTACCCCCTCCCCAGTGGATGCTGTCCATCTTTCATCTGGTCAGTGCCTACCCTCCCTGCCTCGAGTGGGAGTGTAACCACTGAGGGATGTTCTACCACCCACCTCCACTCCAGCCCTGGATAATCAGTGCCCCATCCCACAGCACTGAAGGCCAGAGATAGTTCTACCTGACTTGAGTAATGCAGTTCATTCTTGCCCTCACAAGCACAGGAGATATGAACCAAACTTGCCAGCCATGACAATGATCCCCTCTCAAAGCTTGCTGAAGTGTTGAATGTGTCACTTGATGCACAGTGTTGGGTCAGGACCACTGTGAGCTGGGCCAAGTGCTCAGCTGATGTATGAAAGAAACAAAGGCACAAAAAGACCTGCATCTGAAAGGAACATGACCATCCTTATGAGACCAGGCTAGTTGTTAGTGGTACAAAATTCCTCATCCTGATCGTTGGCAACAAAAAATGGGATGAGAGGTTGCTATTGGTGTTCTGGCAGCTTATTGCTAGGAGTGCTTGTGTTTGCCTCTTGTGGGGAGAGAGACGCAGTCACGGGCAGGGAGAGAAATTTGAGGCTAAGAGAGTAGAGATACAGATGATGAAGCAGGGGAAGAAGGAAGGGGACTATGCCCAGCCACTATGGCTATCTGCATAGGCACAAATTCCTCAGGTTGGTCAAGAATACTGTTAATTTTTTGTTGTTGTTGATTGGTTTTCATTTATAGGATGGCTGAAACCCATCCAGATGCTCAGTCAACAGCTATCTTCCTGGAGACAGTTTGGTAGAAGACGCCTCGCAGCAGAGAAGTATAATCAGGCACGCGGAAGAGGTGGCGCTCCCCATAGACCACGTCATAATCTGCGCTCTTCCCTGTGACCAGGACACGGATGTTGGGCTCGTTGGCTTGGCTGCCCACTGCCAGCACATAGATCTCAATGCCAGCCTGCTGAGCTTCCTGCACAGCCCTCTCAATGGCCCTTGGAGTGATCCCTTGAGAGTTGCCATCAGAAAACACCAGCACCCTCTTCTTGGCCGCAGCACGGGACGACCGCTGGTACAGCCCCGTGACGTACCGCAGAGCGGCATTGACGTCCGTGGCGTCGTTGATGAACTCCATGTTGTCGATGGCCTTGGCGATGACTGTGTAGTTGTGCTGGAACTGAGCCTCCACTTTCTGCTGGTTCTTGCCGCTGTACTGGACCACTGAGACGCGCACAGAGTCGTCAGCAGGCTTGCCGGCCTCCAGGAACCGCTCCGCCAACCGCTTCACAAACTTCTTGGTGGTCTCAAAGTTCTTGCTCCCCACACTGGTGGAGCTGTCCACCAGCAGTGTGATATCTGCCAGCCCCTCGAAGGTGACTGCAAGGGGAAAGGCCCAGGGCTCGTTACGATGCATTTATCCTCCTGCCACTTACCTGGAAAGCTGCTGCCACACAGACTTTCTGCCTTGTCAGACTTAGGAAATCCTCGCTCTCTGAGTTTTTGCTAGCTTGGTTTCCACAGCCTCAATGTTGTCCTACACTTGCCCTTTAACACCTTCATTCCTTCTTTTCTTTGGTTTACAGAGTCACTTAGATAATCCAGTGGCCTGTTGCTTAAATACAGCATTGCTCTTGTGTGTCTGGGGGACCACTTTTCAAGCACCTTTCTCAAGTACCTCTGCTGCCACTGCTACCACATAGCAATTGATCTTGGTTACCTGTCTCGGGTAAATTCCATGAGGCCTAAAATCTCACATGGTTTCCTCTCAGGTGCCAGAAAAGCAACTGTCTAGGCTTTTTGTCCAGGTTCTTTGGGCTAGTGTGTATGTTTGAAACCCTGTGAGTGTCTGACAAGGCTTCTCCAGCCCAAGAGCCTCCCTGTTCTGTGACATCTCCAAGCTCCAAGGAACTCCCACTCCTCCCACCACAGAACCCACAATACCTTCATATGGCAGGAGTCGTCAATACTCACTTGGACAGGTGTAATCTGGACATTTCTTCTCTGGAATTAGAAAATTAGAAAGAATAAAGTCACAAGGTCACCCAGGAAAATCACTCTTGGTCTTCACTTCTCCAGACTAAACAGCCTCAGGTCTCCCAGCCTTTCCTACCAAAACAGGTGTTCCAGTCCCTTAATCATCTTCATAGCACTCCATCGGACTCTTTCTAGTATATCCCTGTCCCTTTTGAACTGGGCAGCCCCAAACTGGACACAGTACTCCAGATGTGGTCCCGTTGGGGCAGAGTAGATGGGGAGGAGATCCTCCCTTAACCTGCTGGCCTCACTCTTCTTCATGCATCCCAGGATACCATTGGCCTTCCTTGCCACAAGGGCACATTACTGTACCATGGATAACTTATTGTCCGCCAGGACTCTAAGGTCCTTCTCCATGGAGCTGCCTTCCAAGCAGGTCAACTTCACAGTATTCTGGAGACGTTATGGACAGGCATGTCCTGCAGCAGAAAAGGACCTGCACTTGGCTGGCTGCAAATCATTCTGAGACCCGAGGTGTCCATTCCTGTCCCTTATTTAACTAAACCTTGACCTTTGTTCTCTTGCCTCAGTGCCCGCTTAAAGGCATGACTGGGGGAAGGCAAGGAACAACAGTCTGCAGCTCTCACTCTTTGGCTGCAGCAATCCTCAGTACTTTCCTTATTGCCTCCTGCCACAAACTTTCACTCACCTTGGCAGACGTATGAGGTGATGTTCTGCAAGAAGGTATCATCCAGGAGCTCTGCATAGTTGTCCCTTTGAATGGACAGTCCTGGTCTGGTCGGTCTGCTCAAACAAGCAATGTCATTCAGGTGATCTGGATTCGGAGGGTTACGGAAAATGTCTCCTATTCCAAGGGAAACCACCTGGAGGGAAGTTTAAGTCCATCATTGGATGCATTCATCACCTAATTCATTCATGAACTTGAAAGTCTGTCACTTTGTGAGAGTGCTTCCAGTGACACATGTCCCCCCTGACATAGCCTTGGGTACCAAAGACATGGAGACCTCCAGGGAACCTGCACAGCTACTGTATGGTGTTTCCCTACAGGCAGGGTCCTTCCCTTGTGCCCTTACCGGGGTGACATCACACAGAGAGTTGAGTGGGGTAGGATCCCTTAGTGTGTCAGAACGTCCGTCTGTGATGACGATGGCAACGCGCTTGTCAGAGGTGAATCTCCGCACCAGGTTCTCCTTGGTGAACTGCAGGGCTTCTCCAGTGAAGGTCCCCCCAGCTATCCATTTCAGGTTCTTGACTGCCCTGCAAGCACAGACATCACAGACTTACAAGTTCTACCCCATGGATATTGAGGGACCCCACTGAACCTGTATCTCTGACACACTTGTGAGGCAGGGAAACATTCCTGCACAGGGCTTTGGGTGGAAAACTGGCAAGCTCCTTGGCCTCAGCAGCGCTTACAATGGCCAACAACTACTTTCCACCAAAGACCCTTTAGCGTCCTTGTAGTGGCAGGAGCTGCTGAACTGGAGATGGAAGATGAGAGATGAGTAAGTGTTGCTGGATCAGGTCTCTGTGTGGTGTGTCAAGACTCTGCAGACTCACTGTTTGAGTGCCCCGATGTTGTCTATGTTGGCATCGCCCATGGCCACCAGCTCCTGTGTGTTGCCATGGCTGTACTGCACAACACCCACACGAGACTCTCCAGATTCAAACTGTTGGGAAGAACAGAAAACAGTTTGGGTCAGATACCTCAGGAAGCCCTCAGGAGTTCAGAAATCCTGTACAAAATGCCTTCATGATAGGGTTTGCTACCTCTCCTCAGTCTATTCCAGGCAAAAGGAACACCAACAGGAGTGGAGGTACATGGTGACCAGTTCTGTGAGCCAGCCAATGAAACAAGACCCAACCCCAGGTTTTCTGACTCGATGGTCTCAACAAAAGCCATTGAGTATGTCGGGTGGCAAGGAACAGATGCTTTCTTCACAACTTCTGCCTTTCTTCCACTGCAGTTGCTTTGCTGCATAGTAGTAGTCTTTCTGCTTGTTACACAGCTCTTTGCCAGCACAAAGTGTCCAACAGCAGGTCGTTGAGACTTCAGAACCCAAACATCCCTTCCAAATCACACAGGTAAACTAAATTTCCAATGCACAGTGGGCTACCAGGGAAGAATTAGGAGAGTAAGCATTTGTGTCCCTCTGCATACTGAAAGACTCACTATGGGGACAATATTGCACTTGGGGGCTGCAAAGGTGGTCCTTTTTAGTATGTGCTTAACTGACAGCTTAAGCCCAAGCTTGGGGGGCACACAAAGGTGCCTGAGGGGCTGGCTGTCAGAGAGCTAGGGCAAGCTGCAACACACTTTATGTGTTATTGACTCCAGCCACTTGAAATGCTCAACAGGACAAAGAAGAAACTGAGAAACGGATTGGATAAGGCAAAAGTTTTATGAAGTATCTGCTCTGGGATGTCTAAGAATAGCTCACAGCCACAGCAGGCAGAGTTCCTTTGCCCAGAAAGAGTGAAATGACAATGTTTTAGGAAAACTGCTGTCTAGTCTCCATCACTTTTTCAATCTGTGAGGAATCAAGGCCTATCTCAGTCACCGACTTGAATCTAAGCTTTCTGGAGGCTCCTTCAATGGAAAGCATCTCCCTGTTTGTTTGCTTGCAGTGAAAAATAAGTGAGTGCACACAAGTGTGCCCCAGCACTCAGTGGCAATCTCACCTTCACACGCTCGTCCTTGCTCAGGCGGTCAATGACTTTGATGATGAAGTCCTTGGCAATCTGGAAGTTCTGCAGGCCAATGCTCTCTGAGCTGTCCAACACGAAGAGGAGGTCGACGGGGCCACAGGTGCACTCTGCAGCAAGGCACAGGAGCGGAGGGGCTTGTGTTTTCTACCTGAGCAGCTTGCTGAGAGCAGCACGCTTTGAAGGGAGGCACACCAAAGCAAGCCACTGATGTCTGCTGTGAGTTCTGACCAGGGTGGGTGTCCTATCTACCTCCAAAGCACAGTATAAATTAAAGCAGCAGAAAGCTGTGTAGGAGACTTGAGAGACAGTTCACTAATTTTTCTGTTTGCCTTTTGCTCAGTGCCCCTTATAAGACATGTAGCATTTCCAAGCTGCAACTACCCTTGAGACATGCAGTAACTATTCCAAACCTGTTTCCTCACAAGCCTTCTCACTTTTTCCTTTCACCCAGCCCAGGAGGACAGAGGTGACAGTGGTGGGCTGGAGGAGGCTGACTCAGTTCACTCCCCTCTTTCCTGTGCCTAAAGGTTATCATGTGCCCTTGGATCTTCCTTCAAGCTTTTGGATTGGAAATCCAACCCATCAGACAGCATTAGAGAAAAAAAAAAAATTCAATCACATTTCTTTGCTAACCAGCACAGGATTTGGAAGGAGGAAGACAGAGCTGGATCCAGAGTGTGCCTGGATGTGACTTCCACTGCAAAAAAGGGTGAGGAAAATCTGCCTCCAGTCTGCTGGCAAAGGCCACCTCAACAGCAGTTTCCCAGTTGTAGGACCCAGCCACAGCACGCTTCAAATCCATGCAGCACCCTTAGGGAGAGCTTGTTGCCATTCCCTGCCTTGCTCCTGCTTGGTCCTCCCTCCTGGGCTCTCACCATATCTCTATAGCAGAAGGCAGGGAGCAGGAAAAAGTAGGGAGCAGATAAAGGCAGGGAGCAGGGAAAGGCAGGGGTGCAAGCAAGGAGAAGGCCTAACAAATATTTTCAGAGCGGCTTTGACAAGTGATACTCACCACAGCAAGCTGGAGGAGAGGGGAAGGGGAAAAAAAGAACATTAAAATGCTTGATACAAGGGGTATTCACACACTAACACAGACTGAAGGGTTTTGTTTCTGCAGAGTTAAAGACACCTGGTCTGGACAATTCATGCTCATGGAGGTGCCCCTCACATTTGAAATATCCAGGTTTCGCTCCTCTTTCAGACTGTGGTGCCCCAGCCTGGAGCCCTGCATGTATTCTTACTTCAGTACACCCTGATGTGCTCTTACTGAAACAAAAATAAAAGCTAATCCTGACGGGATTAGGCAAATCGCTGCAGTATGGAGCTCAGGCTCAGTCCCCCAAGCGCCCTGCGTCCTTCCAGCACTTCACTGCTGGCCCTTTGCAGCACGTGGGTACTGCTGCTCCCCTGGCAGGACACCCCAGATTTCCCAAGAGGGAAAGCCAGGCCCTGCTGTTTGAGAAAAGAACCCCAAACTGTTGTGAAATGGTCCAGGCGAAGATTTCACACAACTTTGTTTGCATTTCCCTGACAGTTAATCGTATGTGTACAGAGCCACGGACAGCAAACCTGTCTGAAGTACACTTATAATGAGACACAGTTACATGACCTGCTCTAGAGATCAAGCTGGAAGTCTCTGGGTCAAGAGAAGGGACAGCAAAGTGCAAAAGATGTGCCTCTTTTGGGCTGCTGGCTCAGCTGCAGGGATGATGTCTGACTTCTACCCTAGCTCACTGACTTAGCTGTGACTCTTGGAAAGGGAATGATGCCTGTGGCATCCCTCTGCATGCTGCCTGGGGATGGCCCTGCTCACCGAGGGCCAGACAAAATGCAGCTACCTTCCACTCAGCAAGGAGCTGAGCAGGATGGGAGGAGTGGTACAGGAATACTTACAGCACATCTTCATGATGATGTCCAAGATTTCACATTCCTGAAAAGAGAGATAAAAAACCATTTGAATAGCGATCAACACAGCCTCTTGGCTCCCAGGGTGGTGCTCACTATCACTGCCTCTGCTGCTTTGTGCCTTCAAAGCTGATCCTGGTCTGGAAACAAGTGATGTACAAGTGGTGCTGATGATGGACTGGCATGAAGGAAATCGGGCCAGTGACATTCACTGGAACTGTAATGGGGGCAGTCATCATCCAGTCCAAGATCATAAGGGTCTCCTCAGCAGTGACTCTCTCTCAGACACCACCATGCAGGGTAGGGATAGCTCAGATCAAGTAAGAAAGAAATGTTCTGATCCTGTGCCACTCACATCTGGTCCTGGAGGCCCCACAGGTCCTGGTGGTCCCTGTCAAACAGAAGCACAGAGACAGCAATTACAAGAGCAACCAGTCCTATCTGCAGCATACTCTGCCAATACCTTGCTAAGCAATGCAGAATCTGGAAAATTCCTTTTGCTTCCCAGTTGCTGCCCCCTGCACAGGGCTTTGAGCAGGTTCACCTGCTGCTTGCACAATGCCCTGAGGCTGCATGGACATGGGAGGAAGGAAATCCACTTCTACGAGTGCTGAGCCTACTAAGGTGGGAAGTCAAGCTCTTGATTCAGGCAACAAGCACACACATCATGTGTAACACTGGCCCTACAGCACCCATGAGAGGGAAGGAGGGACATCACTGGCTTGGAAGATGCCTCTTCTGTAGCCTCCAGGCCAACATGAAGCAGTGCAAGGAAGTGTAGACTTAACAAGAACTGAAACACTTTCAGGTTCAGGAAGGCCACTCCATACTGGGGTTTTTTGAAAGGCTGCCTGCCCTACTGACCCTGACCACAGAAGAATGCTTTTCTCACGAGAGAGCACAGGTGCCTGGGTTTTCTGCTGCAATTTGGGGTGAACACTGTTTCGAGCCTTGTGCTCCAGACCGCAGCAGCAGGCTTTTAAACTGCCTTCCTCCTGGTGTGATCAGGGAGAAGCACAGTAAGTCTGCTCTGAGCCCTGCTGCTGGGAGCTCCATCATGATGCTCAGCATGCTGAGCTCATCAGTGCAAACCCTGCCAGGGTCCTTACTTACCGGGCGGCCTTCAGGTCCTCTGTGGCCCTTTGCCCCTTTTATCCCCCTGGGGCCAGAGACTGGATTCTGCAATAAAAACAGAGAAAATTCAACAAATCTGTGTGCCAGAGTGCAGCACCTTCCCCTCCAGATGTCTATTGAGCCTTGCTTAACCACAATCCCCTTATCTGTGATTGCTGTAGCTAACCAAGTGAGTTGGGACCTGAGAGGATTGAGGCAGACACTGGGAAAAACCTTTCTTCACTCTACAGCAGTGCAGCACAGGTGCAACCATTCCTGTTGTCTGGAAGCATACAAAACTTGCAGATGATACCCACCTCTAACAGATCTAGAGGTTCTCTACTTGTAAGCAGTAGGACACAAAATGAACATCTGCCCCCTTGCCATCAGACACTGCTCAGCAGCAAAGGGCATTGGCAGACTTAAAAAGTCTGACTTGTTCTGACCCACACTTAAGGCAGAGTTAGAGATGCACCCAAAGCTCCTGCACTGAGTTCACAAAGAAGGATGATTCAGATTTATATAGATTACTCACATCATTGCCAGGGTCTCCAGCTTCTCCTTCATCACCCTTAGGACCAACATAGCCTTTTGTTCCCTGAAAAATAGTACAGAAGAGACTCCTGTCTATGGACAGCTATTGTCAGCATGGCAAAGTTGGTGCTGACATGCAGTGACCTTTTGAGAACTGGCTCAGGACCAGGAGGAAGACTGTGGGCTCCCTGGCATCAAATTGCAGTGCTACTCAGGGAGGATGATTCTGAAGTGACTTTCACTGTTACAGCACCATCCAGTTCCCTCTGAGTGGCACTCCCACCCCAAACTGGCTACAGCACTGTATCAGAGAGCATTCAGCCCAGGCTGCTGCCTTTGGGTGTTACTACCACTGCATCATGGAGGACACTTCCACCAGAAAAATCCACTGCCAGTAGAGGTGAGCAGAAGGAAAAGAGGGCTTTGGAGGAGCTGAGAGACTCTAGGAGCTAAACCACTGGCCAGGATAATTTATGTTGGGTGTACAAGGAAGCAGCAGACTTACATTAATGCCAGGGTCACCTCTGTCTCCTGGCTGTCCCTGGGGATGAAGGAAAGGGAGCAGGTTAGGTCAGACAAGCAGAAATAATGGCCTTGCAGCTTCAAAACAGCATAAAAATCTTACCGGGGCACCTGTGAATCCAGTTGTGCCATTCCCAGGAGGGCCATCCTCCCCCTGGGAAAGAAAGGAGAAACATGTGAGACAAGGAAAAGCAGATCCCTTAGAGAGCACAGAAGTAGGACCCTGCCTTCTTTGCATAGTTTATCTGTACAGCAAAACGTTTGTGCAAAACTCATGCAACTGATGGGTTGGACACTGGTGTAGGCAGGTGAAAAAGCCACCTTGCTTGTGTGTGACCTGCACAGCCAGAGAGGAGAGTCACACTGCCCCTCTCAGAGACTGGGAATATGGCTGCCAACAGTCTGGGACGTGTCAGATCTCTGATGCTGGAAAGTACATCCCAAAACACAGCTCCTTGAGCCTAAAGCATATTCAAAACCAGGCTGCTTGCACATTTCCCCAACATCTCAGCTATGTAAGAATGTAATTTCTTTTCTCCCCCAGCTGGATCATGCTGTGTGGAACCAGCCTACTGTCCATCCTTTCCACATGCATGCAATCCCCCAGACAAATACCACTCACCCTTTCCCCTCTCAGGCCAGGATCTCCAGGCAGCCCAGGTGCTCCAGGCAATCCTTTTGGGCCCTAGAAGGAGCAGAATCAGCAGTCAAGCATTGTACACTATCCTTTGAGCTGGGAAGATGATGCCTTTGAGGGAACCACCTACCACCACAAGCTCATCATGGAGATATTTTACTTATACAGAAGCAATGCAAATCCCACATCTGGGCTTGGGATTCAACTTGCTCCCTGTCCCAGAGATCAAATCTGCCGGCAGATTCAGTTGGCTGCTCCCAGAGAGCAGCTTCCCTAGCTTCTGTGGTGGGAAAGCATGTGGCTTTTGGTATGGCATATATTCTCTCCACGAAGCAGCCTCTGGGAGGTGAAGAAAAAGGCAGCTATGGCTTTAAGGACTCATAAAAAAATGCCTTGGTGTGTCTGCCAGGAAGTTAGCGCTTGAGTTTGTGGCTACAAAAGATTCCCAAGAGGTTTGAGGACAGCCCTAATAGGCAGCACCTCATGGTCTTCACTTCATTCTCTCTCCCAAGAAGATGTAGTGATGAAGCAGCACTGACCTCGTTGCCACGGGGGCCATCATCTCCTCTGTAGCCCTTGGGTCCTGGGGGTCCAACCTCACCCTAGGGAAACACAAAGAGATCTCACAACAAGGAATTTATCTTGGTGCTGCTCCTGCTCTGAAGAGAGGGTCCCTTCATTTGGTACTGTGGTGGGTGGAGGCATCCACCTTCTGCTTTGCACCTCACAGCCATCAGTCAGTCACCCCTGCTCTGGCCAGCTTCACAAGAAAGGTCCTATTGATGGAGATTAGCACAGCTGGGGAGATGCTCCAGGAGCTATGCCTGGCTCCCTGTGTCCCCTTGCCTTTCCCTGCTTGCTGCAGCAGGTTCTCTGAGGCTCCTCAGAGTTCCTTAAGCCCTGCTGTCTCTGCAAAGCCTTGTGGGAGGCAGCCCTGGCCAGAGCCCTGCGGAGCATGAGCCAAACCAAGGTTTCTGGGCCAAGGTGTGACACTGCAGGCGTGGGCTGAACACCACATGCTTTCAGTGGCAGCCAGCCCGCAGGACTGAGCAGCCTCCAAGGCCTTAAAGGCTATCCCTCTCCTCCATCACCTCACAGGATCTGGTGGGGAAGGGGACCAGGGAAGGAAGGATGATGCTTTGTATCAGCAAAGCACAACTGTTTGCACAGTGGCATCCCATCAGCTGTGACAGAGGTACCACTGTGGCAGAGACTGGTCCTTGGTGAAGCATGAAAGTGACAAAGACCTCTTGCTACAGAGGCCTTCATGTAGGAGGCTTGGACATGTCTGCACTGCAGCCAGGCTGGTAGAGCCCCTTCACGTCTGCAGGGAATTTCTGTCCTCAGGAGGCTGCAGAGCCCTGGCAGTGCGTACCGGAACAGACCAAAACTGTCACTCTGCCACATCCCATCTGGACAGTGACTGCTCCCTGTCAGCTGCAGGACTGGCCTGTGACCTCCTGCACACACGCTCAGAAGGAAGCGAGCTGGGAGCCAGGGACAAGAACTCATGATCATCTCACAGCAGCCAAGGCTGGATCCAGGACACCCTTGGCTCACACTGGCCGTACATGTCCTCACCGTAGCACACAGTGCGAATCCCTCATGGCCCTGTCAGGAGTTTATGAAGATGCAGGATTTTGGGTTGGGAAATCTTTAACAGTTCTGTGTCCAGTGCCTTTTTGGCTGAGACAAGAACCACAGGGGCCAGGAAGAGAGAAACACCACCAAACTAGCCTGTGAAGATCAGGGGGAAACAAAAAGTCAACTTTTAGCTTCTCTGAGATAAAAAGAGGATGAAAGGGAGACACAGGTTAGCGGGAGCCCTTTCCTCTTGCCAAGAGAAATACACTCTGAGTGTCAGAGTTTGCAGATAACATGGCTTGAAAAATAATTGTGTTTGCCAAAATCCTCTTCTTGCCCAAGCCAGATTACACACTTATTTTTAATCTGGCCAAGCAAAAGCATTCTTCTTCAGCTTGTGGAAAAACATCCTTGATTTGCAAATGCTTTTGAAATTTCCGTGGGGTGGTGAAGGTGCTGGGTCAGTTTCTGGTCAGCAGAGGTATCAGAGCTGCTTCTGTAGTACTTCCCTCTCAGACAGGGGTTTGACTCCAGTTTGTGCTGGGGAGGGAAAACTGGTGCCCCACAGGCTCAGGGACAGCAGAAAGACTGTTCTTTTTCTTTTCTACTCCCGGTCAGTGAATGCCGGCTGGAAGTAGGAGCTGTTGTAGTGTGGCTCCTCACCGTGCTTACACAGCTTCAGCTCTCAGGCATGCATTGGGTCTCCACATTAACTCATCTTCTGTGAAGTCCTTGTCCTGCCTTGAACTTGGAATGAACCTCTACCACATGGAGCTGAGGAGCTCTGGTCCTCCCACCTTCTCCTTTACACACATCCAGAGAACTGCTTCCTTACCAGGGCCAACTACCAAAGTGACATCTCTCATCATGCCAACGTTCAGCAAGCTGGATGCTGCCAGGTGCTTTACTTGCAGCAGAACCTCAGCTCAGCTATGAAAAGTAGGATCTGGACAGTGCTCTAATATGAGTTCGATGTTCTTCACTAACACAAGACAGACTCGAGGGAAGCTCAGCAGAAGGCAAGCATGACCCTGGACCAGCATATCTGCTCCCCAGTCTGCAGTATGGTGCAAGTCTGCAGGGGATAGCATGCATGCATCAATGGCCCCTTTGGATCTCCTTCAGGGCTCTTCAACATTTGGGTGACCATAATGGAATTCAAAAGCTGTCTCATCTTTGTCCACACACTGGTGTCCATGCTTCACTCCTTGTGGAAGTACTACTCCACCAGCATGGGAATCTTTATCACAATACTTCCCTGCATCTTGGGCTCTATCAAATGTCTGGCAGTATGGGTAGGAGGGGAGCTGTCCCACAGAGCCCCATGCAAGGGTGATGTCAAAACACAATTGCTTAGGTGCAAAGAACCTGTTGGTCATTGCAATCAATAATATCATCATGGAAGATTAACACAGCAACACCTCCAGACACGGAGTTATCAGCTGGGAGCTGGCTGTGCCTTTGAGAAGAAAGATCCTTCAATTGTGCAGGAGACAGAAGCCTTCCTTAGGCTGGAGGTAGCCAGCTCTGCTCTCCAAAAAGCCCACTGGGTCTCAGCTCTGTTCCTTGAGGCACATGAGAACAAGCACACCCCAGAGCAGGAGGGTCAGACCTTGCAGCAAGTAGACTTAGGGACAGATTGTTTCTGCAGATGCCAAGGGTGTCAGGGACACCACTGGGGCCCCGTCAGGCTATGCTCACCGACACAGTATGTCTCGTTGATTCCCTTGACTGAGGTGAGCAGCATCTGGCCCCAGGCCTGAACATTTTGTGCATTGCTGCTACTTGCACTTGCCAGTTTCCAAATCTGTCAGACATGTTGACATCTGTTTCCATGGGACTGGGAAATGGCTCTGTCCCCAGTTCAGCAACCAAGTCTCCCTTTTTCAGCCCTATTTATATTCTTGGCTCTCCTTGAAATCTCTATTCCTCTTCACCTGCTTTGCTATCTGGTCTGGAAGATGTTTAGAACTTGCCTCAAAATGCAGCATCAGTTAAGGCCCCACCCTACTCACCTTGCTGCCTCAACCACTTCCACCTGGGATCCAGAAGGTTAATCCAAACTCTTACCTGGTCACCAGGTGGTCCGAGGGGTCCTTCCCGCCCTTGATCACCAGGTGGTCCAGGCTCTCCCTGAAAACACACACAGAGGGCATGAGAAACTCAAAGAGGGACAGACACAAAGTGCAAAGGGTCCTGCATGCAGTGGGGAGCAGGAATGGCAGCATATGCTGGGTAGAAATGCAGTGATGCCAACAGGGAGGTTTTTGAGGCAGATTCAGTAGTTGGGTAGGAAGCTATGAGAGGCATAAGGAGAAAAAGACAAGCTAGCACGGACACCTTGAAGCCAAAAACATAGCCCTAAGAGGAAGACCTTCTAAAGGAGAGGAGTGCTTGCCTCTGGGTGACAAGTTTCAGCCTGTTGTGTGCCAGAAAAGCAAACACTTTGGGAGATCCATCTCACAAAGCTTCTGCAGATACACACATCTGGCCTTGGTCCCAGACTTGGCTTTTCCCAGCCACACTGCAACCATGGCTGCTTTTCTAGAGTGCCACCCTGGGCAGTCTGCATGCAGTGGAGCTGTTGTGCCTGTCCGTGGCCAGAGACTAAGGCTAGAAGCCTCTTTCTTCCACTCCCTGTCCCTTCAAAGCTGAAGAGATTTCCAAGGGAATGATGCAGCAGAAGGAGAGGAAGGGTCTCACCTCTCATGGTTGATTGTCCTTCCTCTTTTTGTCACTAACACACAGCACCTTGAGCCAAGTTAAGGCTGATTGCAAGAAATCAACAGCCCAGGAGAGCCTGGAAAGCCTGAGTCTAGGTGGTTTTGCTCCTCAACAGCTCTGATAGAAGGAAATGCCCAAGGGTTGGACATAGGTCAGTTACATTTTCACTTAACCAATGGGGTTAAGTGCCTTTGGACAGCCTTCCACCAGTCCAGCAGACCTGCATCCTAACAGTGTGGCATGTCTGCCAGATTCATGCTGGCTCCAGGGCACATACCCTGTTCAGACACACGTCTAGGGGTGAGCAAGCCAGGCAGGCAAAAGGAGAGCCAGGAGGCATGGACCCAGTCTCTGCATCACCAGGGCTTGCTGCAGGCTCCTGTCAATTCAGAAGAAAGCCTTTCCCTGTTCAAAGTGGATCATTACAATAGGTTGTGGAGTCTCCCTTTCTGGAGATATTCAAGAACTGTCTGGATGTGTTCCAGTGTGATCTGCTCTAGGTGACCCTGCTCTGGCAGGGGGGTTGGACCAGATGATCTTTTGAGGTCACTTCCAGCCCCTGATATTCTATAATTCTATGATTACCCCTTACAGGGCTGCACAACAGCCAAGCATAGAGCTTTGCACCTTACAGCCAAGATGCACTTGAGATCAGCCAGCACCAAGTTCTACAAGACAAGTATCTTTGTGTGAGGTGCTGCTCTGTCTGTAGCTGTAGGATGTAGGGTCAGGCAGCCACCAGCCTGCAGGGAAAGGAGGTGTTCAGCAACATCCTGTGACAGTCACATCGAAGTTAAAACTTCGAGGAAATCTGTTGAAAGCTTGACAAAGCAAAGCTGTTGTTTAGGAGATTCCAGATGCCTAAGACAAACAGTACATATAAAACACAACTTCCAAAGGGCCCTGAGCATGAGTAGAGACGTTTTATGGAGGCTACACAGCCTTGTGTTTAAGCTAAGACTTAGAAGGAAACAGTCCATCATCTGTTCAACAATTTGACTCCAGGACACTTCATCTCCCACGCACATCTGTCCTGCACACCACGTGAGGCTGCGTGACTGCTCCCCAGGCAGTAAACAGGAGCGGGGAGACTGCCAGCAGCCCTCTGCCAGAGCTGCCACCTCTCCAGAGTGGACTTCTGGTCCTTCTCTGAGTTGATAGTGGCTACTGGCTGTCCTCACTGTGGGGACATGGGAAGAGCAGTGCAGTGGGGCCACCCAGCACTGCCAGAATACAGCCAGACACTGCTAGGATGCTGATGGGATCCCTGTCTCCTGATGCTCCACCTCTAATCCCCCCCCCGGCATGTGTGTCACTTCTGCTGCTTGCCACACGTTTGTCCTGGCCTGCCAAGGGACTCTCACTGTCCCTCCCATGCTCATACTTGGTGACTCATCTCCAGCAGGCTGGAAAAATACTTTCCTAGTGACTCCCACCTGGAAGGAGAGGGAAGGATGTTCTCCCTCCTGTCTGCACCCACCTGTGCTGCCCTGCCAATGATGGCACCTATGTCTTCCTTCATGCTCCACTAGTACCCCATGTAGCCTCCCAGCACCTAGAGGAGAATGCCTTGCCTCTTTGTTCTCCATCAACTGTATTTTCAGCCACCAAGCAAGGACTGACCACTTTCCTCTGCTCTTGGCTTGCTGGACATAGTCTCCTCTGGGCTTTGGCTGTTTGCTGATAAGCTGCCAGCATAAAGGCACTACTGCTGGGGGACAATAGCAAGTCACTCCCAGTCTGGAAGGTAAAGGCACAGAGATTTCCTGCTGGCCTGCAGGCTGGTGGCATTAGCCACTGGGCACCAATTTCGAGTCCCTGGCTGCCAAGCAAGCCTTGTTTGCAAAGAGATGCTGAGAGTCACTCCACAGGTGTAGTTACCAGCTGTCCTCTTGGCCCACGGTCACCTGGCGAGCCTGGGGGACCTCTTTCTCCATTGCTGCCCTGCAAGAAGATGGTGGGAATATAAAATCAAGACCTATCCCTAGTAGCAGCAAAGCTCTCCCTCACTGCCCACTTCTGAGTGGGCTCACCCCCAGCACTCCTCCTCCTCTGCAGGGTACCAGCCCCTGGCCCATGCCCTCACTTACCCGTTCTCCAGGAGGACCATCCACACCTGGAGCACCCTGTGGAGAAGTAATAGTGGGGGTCAAGTGGTGGAGATGGCCAGCAAGCATGATGGCCAGGGGAGATCATGGCCATGGGCACAGAACTCACCTCATCACCTGTCTCTCCTGTTGGTCCAGGCTCGCCCCGGTTTCCAGGCATGCCCTAGGTGAGCAAGCCAGAGGGGTGCAAAGGAGACAAGTTAGTAGGTTTTAGAGTAAAGCCCTGTGCGCTAGCAGAGCTTTGGGCAAGCTCTGCTTCAAAGTCAAGGATGGTGCAAGAGACCTCATCCTCTCACAGAGGGCAGAAGATGGTCATACATGAGCTTGTCACACACCTTCTCTCCGGGGCTGCCAGGAATCCCTTGTCGGCCAGGCTTTCCATCATCCCCAGGCTCCCCCTTCACAGAGACACAAAGCACTCTCAGACTGGATCCAGTGTCCAGCAGTAGATTTCAGAGTCCACCAGGAGCCCCAGTACTTCCCAAGCCCCTTTCTTGCCTGTGATTTCTTCCCAGGTAGCTCCCCATTCCCACCCTCCATGCTCAATCTGCCCACTGTGAGCCACCTTTTCACAGTGGCTACCCAATATCTCAGGGCTGCTTACATCAGGCTCATGGGCACCTTCTCCAATCTTGGACATATTGGGAATTACACCAGCTGGATCTCACAGTGGATCATAGGCAGCATCCCCAAGCAGTGCCAGGAGGCCAGCAATGGGTTAGTTGCGACATCTCCTTACAGGAGAGGTGTTCCAGCAGTCCTCCTTCCACATGAGGCTGGACATGGTAGCTCACCTTCCTTCCCTTGGGTCCATAAGCACCAGGATCTCCCTTTGGTCCAGATGGGCCTTGAGCTCCCTGTTGAAAATAAAGGCAGCATCACTGAAAATCAAACCAAGGTATCAGTCTGCAGGAAATGTGGCATGGATCAAGCACCCCAGGGTCATGGCCTGCAGCTCCCCAACAGGGCAGACAGGAGAGCCATGATCTCAGGAGTGACACAGGAATGGCACTGTACTGTTGTACTCTTACACCATGGCACCATGCAAGCAATGCTGTGGCCATGCTGCTGAAGCTCTGTTACCATAGATGTGTCATCCTGGGAGCATGGAAACAGGCAGGGAAACTGGAGAACCAGTCAGAATGATGCTTTCTAGAGCCCTCCAAAATCTACACCATTTTCTGGGTGGCTGGTTACAGCAGGCTGACATTTGTGACTCCTTGGCTTGTCTATCTGGCACTGAAGTTTTCTTTGCTGAGTTCCCTGTGCTGAGAGCCTCTAGCCAAATTCTCCCCCAGTGTGCAGCTTTCCAGGCAGCCCTGTGCTATGGAAGGTGGCTTCCAGGCAAGGACAAAGCAGACTGCCTCATGGACACCCCTAAGGTGCCATGCCTAGGATGAGCATTGCATGCCTAGAGGCAAATTTCCAAGTGCAGTAACACCCTCCCACAGCTCTCCTTCTTGGAGAGCTCCCTTGGTGGCACACCTGCTGTGTCGATGTATTCATAAGCAAGGAGAACCCTCAGGGTACGTACGTCAAATCCCGGTGAGCCTTTGCAGCCAGGTAACCCTGGGTATCCAGCTTCACCCTACCAGAGAAAGCAGGGGTCTCAGTCAGCATGCCCATGGAATGACCTTCCCCTCATCCCAGAACCCTGGGAGGGACATCCCAACTCTGGGCAGGAGGCCCTGCAGGGAGGGGGCCCCACTGCCCACATGGGACATTGGTTTCATTCCAAGAGCACACAATGGTTTTAGAGGGGTATCTGGGCCAAAGCCATGCTCCTTAGTAAGCCCAGACCTAAGGGCCCTGGAGCGGAGATTTACCTTCATGCCATCGATGCCATCAATTCCACGCCTGCCTTTCTCACCCTGAAATGAAGATTAGGGACTATGAAGAAGGGATTTTCAAAGACCCTTCTGTTCCCAGGCATCAACCAGAAAGAATAAATGGTACAAAATCAGAGACTGACCTTGGCCCCTTTGGCTCCTCTTGAGCCCTGCCAAGAGAAGAGTAGAGATGTTAGGCCCCCATGAGGAGCAGATCCATCTGCCACCACTCTGTAGACCCACACCAGCTCAATCTGAGGGTGCAGGTATTCACCATGCCCCTGCACACCATTAGTCTCCTCCATTTTGCCTAGCTGTGTCCGCTGCACGGTGCTTGCCTTATCCCCAAGGCTGTGCCATCTGCAAAGTGATTGATTCTGTCAGATGCCTGCTCCTGGCACAAGCACTACTGGCAGGAGGGACACAGACCCCAACACTATGCAGCAGCAGGGGAAGCCCTGGGTAACCAACAGGTGGACACAGATCTCCCTGCAATCTCTCCCTGCTGTCCTCACCTTATCTCCCCGAGTTCCTTTGTCACCCTAGAAATGAGAGAAAAGAGAGAAACAAGAGAATTAGAACACCTCAGCACAAAGCCAGTGGTCCATCTAGGAAGCATGCCTGTGATTGAGCCTGCAGACCCACATACCTTCATTCCTTGGTAGCCAACAGGTCCCATGTCCCCTGGCCTGCCCTAGAGGACAGAAAGGTGGTGTTACAGAGGTAGACAATGTCACCACTGCAGTGATGGGGCAGCTTTCCTCCAGGCTTTAGATACGGCCTCAGGGCCCCAGCCACTACATCCTCCCTCAGGAGGCTCTCCCTTAACCATGCTCCTCATTCGCCTAGTCTGGGAGCAAAGGATGATTGTGGAAGGCAGGGGGGACCTGCCCTCACCTCCATCATCTCCCACCCTTCCTAAGGCTGAGGAAAGTTGGTGCCTGGGGACACATCATCTAGGATGAAAGGGAAGGGTAGAAAACCCTTGAGAAGGAAAAGTCTGGGTGTGCATGACTGGAAATGCAGAAGCTGAGTAACTGTACACTCACGTTTGTGGAGAAAGACACCTCCCAGAAATAAGTGTATCTAGTGAAAACTAGGGGAGGAGGAGGAGGGAAATAGTTTGCTCATGCTATTAGCTTATAATTTACCAAAGGTTTCCCTGTAACACTGCTGTGCTTGTCATGTCAGAGGACGTGGGAGGGAGCTCATAGTCCGCCCCTAGGCTGGCATATATGAGTCAGAGATGTCCTCCAGAACGAAAGGCTATTTTGGGTGAAGAACAAGGAAGCCTTGTAGCAACAGGGGAGGGTTGCCACTCCACTGCCCACCAGGAGACACTGCTCAGCTGCATGGCTGCAGAGGGGTGCAGCTGGCCATGACCCCATGGAAACAAGGTGACGCAGGAGAAGAGCTGGTGAGGATGTGCCTATGAGGTCTGACCAGAAGTGGCCAGAAAATAGCCCTTGTGCAGAGTCATGAGGAATGGTCCTTACTTACTGGGTCTCCAGCTTCTCCTTTCTGGCCAGGAAGACCTGGCTTGCCTCTTTCTCCCTGCAATACAGGACAGAAATAAAGTTAGCTCACCATCCCCAGGAACAGAACAACGATCTGCTGAGAGTAGGGAGGGTGGTAGCAGCAACATTCCAGGAGCATGGGAAGTAAATGGTGCTGGGTGCATGGGAGCCTGGTGGTGAGTTCTCAACCATCTTCCCATGGCATAATGGTGAGATGCCCAGGATCCATGCTCCATCAGTGCCTGAACATTCCCAGTGAGCCCATTCCCACCATCCTCATCCTGTAGCATTGCCACAGCTGGTCACTCACCTCACTGCCTGGGTCACCAGGAGGGCCAGGCTGCCCTCGGGGAGGCTGTGGGAAAGAGGTATAAGTTAGATCAGGGAAAAAGGTGCAGCCTCAGGCCATGGATATGCAAGGGAAGGGGACAGGGTTCTCCAAAGTCCAACTCACCTGGCACTCAAAAGAGCAGCACTGTCCAGAGAGAAGGAGAACATAGCATTAAAGGCAGCAGACAGTAACAGGTGCAGAGAGCACCCGGTTTGGGGGGGAGCTTCTCAGCCTGGCAAGGGGCAGATAGGGGATGCCTGCAGGGCAGAGCTGTGCCACAGAGTCCCTGCTTGGCTGTGGGTGACCCACGGGTGATGGGTTCAGGCACAGGGTCAAGGTGGAGCAGGGCTCCAAGAGACACTCACCGATTGCTCTGTGTTAAGTTTCTGCAAGACAAGAAAGCAGAGAGAGGGTTTGAAAGGGACAGGCGAGCGTGGGAAGAGGGTGATGGGGGCGGGGGCAGGTGGCACTCACAATCATGTCAATGATGGTGTTGATGGTTTCCTCCACATCGAGCTCTCGGGTTGGCTTCAGGCTGGTGGCAGTAAAGTTGCGCCGGTAGGCATGGTCTGTGGCGATGATGTTGAGCCGCTGGTCCTAGGGTTGGGGGTAGGGAGGGCAGAGTGAGATCTCCGGGCAGCTGTGCAGGATCTGTCCCAGGAGATTACCACGGAAACCTTCATCCTCAGAGGAGGGAGGGCTTATGAGGGGGAATCAGAGCCTTCCTTGCCATGCTGAGGATCCTGTGGTTTTACTTGGGACCTCTGCAAGTAGCATCCTTACTGCATGGTCCCTACCTACCAGGTGGTTAGGGGAGATAGCAACGGAGAACACTTTGATTCCCAGATGTTTGGCTTCATTGGCAGCATCGTCCAGGCCTCCACAGGGCTCCTTATAACCTTCCAAGGGGTGTCCATCAGTCACCACAATTAGGTATTTATTCTCCTTGTGATGTGAGCCACTGCAAAGGTTTAAATACAGGAATTAACATCGCAAGGATTTAATCAATTTAGCTTGAGAGGCCTTGCCTGGGCACCTCTGGACACGCACCTTAGGCACTGTGCTACACTATAGTCATGGCATGCCATGTCCATCAAAACTGGAGCACTAGCAGTTTTCCACCTTCATGCTCATTTGGTGCCTAGATGGCCTCCTCTCCCACCCTGGGAGCAGCTCTGTGCAATGCACAGGGACACCTGAACCAAGAAGCTTTCAAACTCCACCATGGCCCCCACCACCAGCATCAGCTCCTCTACCCAAGCCAGTCCATCTGCCTTACCTGACAAGCAGCTCCTCAATGCCTCGCTTTATGGCACAGTCGGTGTAGGTGCCCTTGCCAATGTAGTTCACAGATGAGACACGGTTCTTCAGCTCATTCTGGCCCCTGGGCATCGCGGTAAGGCTCTTGATGAGCACGACCTCGTCACTGTAGTGCAGTGCCCCAGCATTCCACACCAGGTTGCGGTCACAGCGGTAGTACCTTCAAAGATACACCAGGACATGCACTTTCAGAACTTTGTCCATGCTCTGCCACCACCTCCATCTCTCTGTCACTGGCCTGCCATGTAAAATGTAAATGCTCTGCCAAACATTGCAGGGCCTTGCTAGAGCTCCCATCTCTCCTGCAAGGCTGGGATGTGCTTCACTTGCAAACTCCAGCCAGGAGCAAGGCAGTTTGTCCAGCAGGTGGGAGGGCAAACAAGTGCAGCTGCTGGGTGTCCACAGGGGTCAGAGAGTTTGGCAGAGAGCCTTCCTGAAGAAATATCAGACTGCAATGGCTGGTGAGCTGGAGGTGCTGAGCTAGACAGCCAGGTGTTTCTGCGTGAGGCAAGGAACCAGCATACACTCCACCCAGGTTGGTAGTGAGTTTTCCACTGCCAGGTGTGTTAAAATGAATGAAGGATGCCTCTCTCTGACAGAAGATCTGACTTGGAGAGAGATGAGCATGTCTTGAAGTACTATCCTGTGTGATGATACAACCTGCACCTGTGACATCCTGGGGCAGGGGCATCACAACTCCCAGTGCTTTGGCCAGTGCCTCAGAGAGGGTCTTTTCAGGATGCTGTGGCCAGTCCCAAAGGGATGGGGTTGTAGTTCCCCAAGCTCATCTTCTCTCTGACCTTTCACTCGAGCATTGCCTAATGCTCTCCTCTCTACCCCACCACTATTGGCTGCTTTGCCATCAGCCAAGCCAACTATGCTGCACATGTGGGTGCCTGGCCTGCACTGTGTGCAAAGTGGTGGCTTGCAGGGAGATGTCTCCAGAGCAGCTAGAGAGCATCAGGGTGAGCACAGAGGTGTTTAAAGTGGGCTCAGAAGGTCCATCTGTCTGTCTGCATGCATGGACAGAACCCAGTGCCTTACTTAGGAGGCAGTCATCCTGCATTGATGGAGGCCTAGCAGACTGTTCCCAAGTATGAGGATCCTGGTCACTCGATGCTTTGTAAAGCAGCTCTCATGCCTGGACAATGGGTAGATGAGCTACTAACCACCTCCCACCTGTCTTGAGACAGAGGTCTTAACTCTCCAGCTTGTGCAGCACTGGGACATCCCCATGGTGTCCCTTTGGGCACTAGCACACATTTCCCATTGCCCCAAGTACTGGGACTCGGGTAGCTTCAAGGCTCCTGGTACTCCCCTGCATCCCTGCAGCTCCTACCAGCCAGTGAGCCATGGCCTTTACTTTCAGCTCTTCCCAGCATCTTTCTCCTCTAGGATTTGGTCCCCTGGGTGTTCTCCCCCTGGGAAAGCCAGGCCTAGACCTGGCATGGTAACAGCAGGGACGAGTGAGGAAGAGGCAGATAAAGGGCTGGGCAGTGAGGTGAATAAAGGACACTTCACAGAGGTTCCCAAAGCTGGGTTCAGTGCTGCAGGCTGTCCTGGGGAACGCGGGTTGCAAGGGAGGCGTCGCTCTGAGGTGTGCTGGCTTTAACGCTGACGGTGCCCCGCTTCTAGCCGAGCACACGGCTTGTTCTGAGCCTAAGCAGCCCGTGGCAAGGGCTCAGCATCACTCTGGCACTACAGAATAACCAGCAGGCCAGCCGAGCCACCTGGAGGCGGCGGGGCCGGGAGCCCTCCTCTTCTGAGGGCGGATGCAAGCAGCCCTGCTAAAGACACAACAGTGCTGCCCTGGGCGGGGACGCAGCGAAGAGGGGGCGGCCGCAGACCGTGAGAGGAGGAGACTCAGCTCTGCTCCCGGCATCCTGCTTCCCTCCTCCCTCTCCGCGGGCAGGCAGGCAGCGTGGGCTCAGCATCTCACCTGGCACCAGGTTCCTTACCTAAAGCAGCCTGTGTAAAGCCCGGGGAGGTGTACCTGTTTGTCAGCTTGTCAATGAACCGGTTGGTGAAATCTTTCACCTGGGCAACCAGGTCCCCAAAGGGCTTCACCCTCAGGGCAACGCTCTCTGAGGTGTCCAGGACGAAGAACAGGTCCACAGGGCAGTCTGGGAAGAATTGGAGAGGCCAGAATCAGCTGGCAGCCCTGCCGCGTTGCCGTCCCAGCCCGGGCTCCCCTTGCTACCCACCCGCAGCCCAACTACTCTCCTAGCAGGCTCCGGGGCTCTGTGCTAAGGACACCACTTTGCATCCTGACCTCATACAGGGCACATGAGAGCACACACACAGGTTAAGGTTGCTCGTTTCTGTTTTGACATCCAAGGCAAGCCAGATCACTGAGCACACATTCAGAGAACATCATCTCGTGGCATTCCACAGCTGCCTGCACATGTTTATCCCATCTACATCCAAAGGACACGTTTGCAAGACCACTACTACTTACTATACAAAATAACATGGAGCTGCAGCTTAAAAAAACCCCAACAAACAAGACATGCTAGCAATTAGTGTAATGAGGAACTAACGATCTTCTGACACATCCTGACACGAACGCCGTCGCAGAGGAGAGTAAACCCAAAAGATGCCGTTCAACAGCTGGTGTCAAAAGTGCTTCAGAAAGCTCAACTCATCCCAGCTGTCAACCCCTCTCTGGCGTCCCTGTGGTACCCATAACCCCTGACAAGACGGCACCAAGCAAAAAGAGCCCAAAAGCATTAAAAGCGAACGCGTCTGGCAGGTCCTCTCTAACCCCGCTCTGCTCTCCTCGGCAAACACAACTCCTGCCCGGAACGTCCTGGGCGAGCTGCAGCTGCGGGGCAGCAGAGGCGTCCGCCCGGCAGGGAAACCGCAGCCGGACTTCGCCGCTGCTCCCGCGGGGGAAAAGCGCCCTGGGAAGCAGCCTGCGCTTACCTTCTGCGTTTGCCACCCGGGAGGTGATTTCTGGGCGCTGAGCCCACGAGGCCCCCCCCAGGAAGGCAGCCAGGATCAGCAAAGTGAGTAGAAAGTCTCGCAGCCTCATCTTGCTCGGTTCAGATTACCATCGAGTTGGATCGAAGCAAACAGGCAGAGAAGGAGAACCTGGCAGCCGAGAGAGGCCGCGGTCCAGAGGTAGGAGTTGCTGAAGATATTTTTTTACCGCTTTCCCCTTGGTTTCTGTGGGAGGAAGAGCAGGCAGGAGGGTAAGGATGAGGAGGAGACTTTTCCAGCCTGAGGATGGAGGGAGGGAGGGATCAGGGGCTGTCAGTACTGAGTCAGAAATGAATGAGGCAGTTCTCCTTGCTCTTTTTCTGGATGTTGCTCTATCTGTGATAGCATCCTGGCCACCTGGGACATCTGCAAGCCTCACACAGGGAGCTCTAGCACGGTTAGTGCCAGCATTAGCATCATCCTTAGGGGTCAGCCTGCTCTTCTGGGCACCATGCTTGAGACACCTGCCAGATTGCTCCCTCTTGGCTCCAGGACCAAGAAAGTTGGATCAGGGAGACAAGCATTCCCATCACAGCTCCACCTGCATGAGACCTGACCTGTGGTGTCTTGCTAACCAGGAGAGTCTCTACCATAGGACAAAGCTGGAGCTTTCTCACAGCCATCCAGGCACGGAGGCAACAAGGGGATGCCAAATTCTTGGAGAAGCACCTTCCTCTCTGAAGGTTTTCTGCTCAACCAAGTCAGTAACCTTAGGGGCAAGCTGAGAAAAAACCCACAGGGACTCCCTCAAACTGGGAACAACTACTCTGAGCTATGCTCAGGGCAGGGAGTGGGGACAGAATCAAAGCTTTCAAGGCCAGGAGGTAGAAACAGGAGCACAAGTCCTTAGGAATGCCTAGAGATGAACATCTTACCATCCCGTAAGATGGCCAGAAAACCTCAAGCAGTTGGGATGTGGCCCCCAAAGCAAGGACTCCCAAAGTGTTGTAAACCATCCACTCTCTATGGCCAGCATTGGAGGCAAGTCCCATGCTTTTGAACTCAGACCCAGAAGTGGGTGCAGCCAAACCCTTCATCACAGTGGGAGCATTAACTGCTCTTGGGGAGAGAGGTGAAATGCCTGTGGGCTGATCCTGCTGCAGATGTAACTTGCTCTCAAAAGTACAGGAGGGGATCAAAAGCTGTTGTTAAAATAGCAAACTGACATATTGTCCTGAATGGCTCCAAAGGACAAATATCCAACAGCACAAACCTAGCCAGTACAAAGGGTTCACACAAAAGCTGGTTCCGTGAAAGCCGCAGGAAATGTGCTACACTACTTTGTAGTGAAGCTGACTGCCACCTCTGTCACCCTGCCTTTCACACACAACTACTCTGACAGCATCTCTGTGTGAGCAATCAGGAGTGTCTCAGGCTTGGCTGTGGGATGTTCTCTGAAGTTGAGGCTGTAGCTCCACTAATTACAAATTACATCATTGGAGGAGCCTGTCCACACTATTGAGGCAGATGTATCAAATGATGACTCTTGGCATAAACAAAATCCCAAGTTAGCAGAAAAATAAAATGCAAACTGTGCTGAACTGAAACCTCACAAACCCAACAGCATGACAGGCACTGTTTTTCATGCCACAGATTTAGGTGCACCTGTAGAAACTGATGTTAGAACGAAGGAAAGCTGAGAAAGAGATGGTCTCAAAGAGAGACAGGAATGCTGCACCATGTCCCCACAGCTTCTCCAGTACTTTGCAGAGCATCAGGGTGTCATGTGCTTTGGCTGAGAACAGCAGGGCTCCTCCTTAAAAAAAGGCTGGGCAGCACGGGAGAGTGACATCAAAATGTGAAAAAACCCCTATGTGTGTGTTTTGAGGCAGGAAGAGACACCTCAGCCCCTGAAGTGCCAAGTATTGTGCTGAAGAAAGCGTTTTACCCACATCCGAGAGGATTCAGTACCAGCATGAGCCTGGATGGTGTAAATAACCACCCAAGAACAGAGGTGGGTGAAATTTGCAGAGGTGTGTTGGTGGCACCAGAAGATAAAGATGCCAAAAGTCAAATTTTCAATGTGCAAAAGATGCTTTGCAAGAAAGCAACTGCGTCCGGGGACAAAGCCTGCTGCTTGGCAGTTCACGGGAGATGAGCTATGATTGGGCTCTTCAGCACACCTCCTCAGGGCTCCCACGAGAGAGCTCACCTGGGTTTTGAAGACCAGCCAGAGGCTCCCAGGAAGGGGATGCTGGGAAGGGATCTGTCTTCACACATCAGTTCAGCAGAGGAATCCTGTGAACCCGCACACCAGAGACATTTCCTCTTCATTTTATCTCTTCCTTTTTGCCCTTTGCTCCCAGGGAACTACCTTGAGCAACACAAGGGCTGATTCACCCCCTCGGTACAGCAAAGGAAAAGCACATCCATTCCCGGGACAGCCCCACTGCTCTGCAGAGCCTTGCAAAGGCTTAAGGATAGTGGTATGGCTTGTGCAAGTTGCCTGCTGACCATATATGGCTCCGTGCAGCTGCAGCCCATCGGACCCCATGCACCCTGACACAGGAAGCTGGAAAGACAGAGCTCCCCTGACCCTGCCAGGGACCCTGCTCCCTGCCTGGCACCCAGGGGCTGTTATCTGGCACCTAGGCACAATCTCTTTGCTATTGGGCCAGACTATGGGGTCAGATCTGTGTCTAGCTTAAAAAGCATTTCAAAGCATTCCCTGTTCTAGGTCTTCAGTGCTAGAGTCATCAGCCAGCAGTGTCCCTGGGGCACTGGAAAAATGTGAGCAAGCCTCACAGAAGCTCAGCTGATAGCTGGGCAGCAGTTTGCAGGCTGTCTCCAAGAGTGTTGTAATCACTGGGCCTATCAGCACGCCCAAAATCTAAGCACAGATTCCTATGAAAGATGTCCCCTTTTCCTTCTCCTGAGTCCAGGGAAGCTGAGCCCAATGGTTCTGCCTCACCAGAGCCCCCATGAGCACGGGAGCCCCTCTATCTACCAGCATCCCTTCAGAGGCACTCCACAGTGCCTGCATACCCTGGGGGATTTCCCATCCCTCAGCACTGCATTGCACAGTCACAGTAAGCAATACACCTTTAAATCAATTCTGGACAACTAGAGTGCAGGGAAAAACAAAATGCACATGGTATAGAATTTTTGCCTTTTCTCCTCTGAAAGGTCGAGAAAAGAATAAGTTTGCTTCATCTTTTTGCTATTAACTCTTCCATGCAACCTTTCCTTCCCTTTAATGAAAAGCTCCTTTCATGGGAGATATGGAACTGAGCTGAAATTAATTCACCTGGGAATAGGCAAGGTGAAGCCCTCCAGCACACTCATAACCAACGGGTGCTTTGGAAAGCAGGGAACAAACAACTGCTAGGTTTCCAGCTCCATCTTCTACAGCTGGGGCTACTTCACCTTCTCACAGTCCTGGGAGACAGCACAAATAAGGAGCAATGAAGTTTCTCTGGCTGCAACCACGTGAAGCACACCATCCTGACAGCTGGCTCTGCCACCACGCCCTGCTCCTAGGGACATGAGTGCTCAAGACTTGCTAGATGTTTGAGGGGTTTGTGTGCTCTGGTTACCACCTGCTTCATGTCCCCACACCATAGGATGCCAGCGCTTCAAGGCACACAGCTCAGCTTGCTTGTGATTCAGATGCATCTCCACTGGCCACTCCATGTGCATGCTCAGGCCTGCCCAATGGGAGCAGCCATGGTCTGAGCTTTGTGCAGCACCAGCCACAACCCTCTCTGGAAAGACTGTGGCTTGTGGTTTTTCTGCATGGTATAATTTAGCTTTCCACAGAGGATCTCTGCAGGGGGAGGCAGGAGAGAAGCTGCTCCAAGCAGGAAAGCATCACGTATTCCAGCACAACAGCAGATGCTCTCCCAGCACAGATGGGTGGTGCCTTGTGACCGTCCTACCATGGACACTGAATGGCCTCAGCAGCACCAGTGGGAGGGCCTCACACTCATCCACCCCACCTGAAAAAAGACCCAGTGGGAGAGCCAGCATGTGCCACGCAGCACCTCCCAAGTCCCTCAACATCCCCACTCCAAGAGGCACCTTTTCTTTACCCAGTGCTCACATCCAGCCTGCAGGAGGCAGAACAACCAGGACATGGTGCTTCTCCTCCGCTTCAGTCGCTGGATCATCTGACCTGGTGCGAACTCCCCTGCCGTGCAGTTTGCCAGCTGGGCTTTGTGCCCACTAGTCGGCCTGGGGGACCCTTCCTTCTCTTCCAGAACTGTTTGAGGACATTCTCTTCCCCTTCCCCATCAAAGCCTTCCCAAGCCATCCCAGTGGAGCTGTCACTGATTCAAGGCTGGGGTTTCCAGCCACCTCACTGGTCCAGCATGCCTGGGGTGCAAGTGCTCTCCTATCTTCCCATCCTGCAGACCCCTTGTGTGCTGGCACAGCCAAGACACAGCAGATTCACCAGCAAAGCTGCAACCCCAAAGGCAGACTTGTGTGAAGCGGGTTAACAGTTTCCCCATTACCTCATGCTGGCCTCTAGTCCTGTGGAAAAAACAAACCATCTGGTAATCATATTTCTCTAATAGCTGTCTGGGTCTGTGGGAAAGCTTGGCTTGGCTTCTTAAGCAAGATGACAGCGAGAGGGGAGGCTGGGGATGTGACGTGGGAGATAGAGGAGAGGAGATAATGCTTTTGGGCTCCTTTTTCTGCCCTCCTTAACTCTCACAAGGGATTCTTTACTTACGGGGGTGCCGCAGGATACCAGGACGTCAGGTGCTTGGGATACTGGGAAGAATATCCCCCTACTCTCCCAGTGACAAAAGTCCTACAACAGAGGCTTGAAGATGAACAAAGCAAAACTCACTTTCAGGCCTCTTTTCCCCCCTTTCTCTATGGAAAAAGTTACACTTTTCACTCAGACAATGGAAACAGCCCAAAGCGTAGGCGTTTTGGGGTCACAAGTATTATGGTTTGGGGATAAAATGGGCCCAACACAGGAAGATCAGCAACATCTGCAGCGTCCTCTTCTTGGAGAAAACAAAAATGGGAGGGAGGGGCTGGTTTTCCAACAGAGCTACAGAAGAAATGATAGGATTCTTGGACACCCAAGAATCATTACTTAGTAGCTCCTGGCAGGCAATTACACTTACCCCAGCCAGCCTGTGTGATATTAGCAGTACTCTGGGACAGGGCATCCCCAGCCCTGGGGACACCGCTGTCGGGACAGGGGACAAAGCACCCACCTCTCCCACGCAGCCTCTTGTGGAGGAGCACATCCAGCATGCACAGCATGGAAACCTAGTGGAAAAATGTGTGCTAACCCCTCTGGCAGCTGGGAGGAGAATGTTCTCCGTTTTTCTGCAAGAAAGCACGTCACTTGGGTGATTCCCAGGGAGCACAGCTTGCTTGCCAGGCTGGGTGCATCTTCCTGGGGAAGAGAGGCAGCAGGCACTTGAGGAACGGCTGAGAAGCCTCCAGATGCAGCTCTGGCTCCAGCTGGTGGGACTGAAAAGTGCCAGATCTCACCCAACCCCACAATGCGGGGGTGGCACAGGGCTTCCCTGCCCTGCGATTTGCAGAAGCTGGGCCAGCCTTTGCCCCTGAGCTGCAAAAAGATGAGTTACCTGGATAGGAAACTCACCTTCACCATGGACCCCTTCTAAGCCCTGCCGTGGACTACTGCACCCCTTCTCACCTGCAGCTTGTTGGTGCACAACAGCACCCAAGACTAGTACCAGCAAACCCTGGGTGGAAAGGGTGACATGAGGCTGGTAGCACTCCCTGTCCTCTCCCGAAGCCACACAGCAATAATGCCCAATGCCTACGCAGTGGCACACTTTTTCACCAGCTTGCCTTGCCTTTCAAGCTGCAGTGCTGCTCTGGCACAACCCATCTCTTCTGGAGAGCCAAAAGAGCACCCCTAATTGCTTTCATTTTGTTTCCCTGCTCTTGCTTCCCTTGCACTGCTCTCAAGTGCCCCCTGCTCCCCTGCACATGCTTTCATTTCCCTTTGGTGTAGGCAGCCAGCCCCAAAGCCCCAGAAAGCACAGAGCCCTACCTTGCTTGTTGGATATCCTTCAGATAACATACCTCAGCTGGCTTCGTGGCATAGTGACTGCACTGACCCCTTCCATGCTTTTCCAGGAGGGTGATCCACCCCAGTAGCTTGCACATGCCTGGCAAACTCCATGAGATCTCTGTTAGCTCCTTCTCACTCTGTTTCCCCCTCCCCCCCCCCCCCCCAGTTTTCCAGCATGCACCATTTATACTCATTGCTTTTGCCACTCCAGTAGCCATCCCAGCTTCTGCCCTTGGAGAGCTGTCCTAGGATGAAGCAAGGCTTGTAGCTGAGCTGCCTTTACACCAGAGCCAGATCCAGCCTGCAGCCTTTTCCTAGAAGTATAAAACAAGTCAGCTACCCTTTCTGGAAGGATACCTTCCAAATCCACTCCAAGCACTGCCAAGCATCCTCCTTAGATCTTTTGCAGACAATGAGGAACAAATGTAAACCACTTAGCCGTTTTGCTGTCCCCAGACCTATTTCGCCTGCTGAGACAGTAGCTGGAGGAGGAGCAGGGAGGACACCTCTCCCTCAGGGGCACCGTTGGAGTGAAACAGCACTCTTTAGGGTAATGCCATTGGTCCTGAAGACACACAGCTTACCTGGGAGAGCTCTAGCACGGCCTCCTTGTAAAGGGACAGGAGCAGCCACCTTTTAAAAGATCATCAGGCTGGCCAAGAGGCTGAACTGCTCTAATCTGGAGCAGATGCAGGGGTTAAAGAAGAGACAGCAGACGCAGAGGCCCACAGCACAGGCGGCAGCAAGGGATGTCCCAGCAGGTCATAAAGATAAGCATTCCTCCTTCACTGTTTAACGTTTTTGGAGGAACAGACAAAGATAAACAAGCTCTTAGCAAATATCCAAACACATCCTCTCAGGAGGAAGCCTCCTAACGCTGCAACAGGCTGCCCGGCAGCAGAGGGCTAGAGGCGGTGGAGAGGGCTGTGGGGCATCTGCATCCCTTTATGCCTTCAGGGGGAGGAAACGCCAGGGCGTGCAGGTGAAGAACCTAAGTGGCTAAGTGGGTAACACCCCTCCACATCCCACCTCTCCGGCACGGGCAGGGATCCAAACCCTGTGCGTGGGCAGCAGTATTAGGAGCTGAGTCCCAGGTGTTTGCTCTCACAGCTTGAGCAGCTCCTTTCTTGGGGCCATTCCCCCTCAGGCTGTCTCTGGCACTGTCTCCCAGCACTGTGCAAGGCCATGCGAGGTGCTTGTGCATGGCCTGTGGCTTGTAAAGAGAAGGGAAAGGAGCCCCAAGCCAGTCTGTGTTTGCTCAAGCACTAGTCTTAGCTGGTGACGTGCAGCTTTGGGAGGATCTCCACTGTGACATTGATCTGAGGAATGGGACAACAGTTTGGATAGAGGTCTGTCTCTAAGCCAAAGCAGCTGGAGCAGGAGAAATCCAGAACACCTGTTTTTGACTGAAAAGAGAGTGCCTTGTCTGATCCAGGCACTGACCTGGGCTGGCTGCTGGCACCCTGTGCATCAATGCACCATGACAGCCAGCACAGTCTGCAGTGTGCATCTTCAGCAAACATTATCTTTGCTATGTCCCTCATACAAAATGCAGAGATGTGTGAAGTACAGCAAGAGAAAATGGTTTTTTCTAGGCAAATTCCAGTCTCAGGCAAGATGACAGTGTGCCTTTAACAGCAGTGCCAGCTGCTTTTTGCTGTGGAAGAAGCCTGGCTTCCTGCAAGCTGCCAAAGGTGCCTTTTCTTCCTGGGGGTGCTCTGGGGGTACAGATCAGTGCTTGGGATGGGGAGGGAACATGTACCTTTTCCCCCATGGGTCCATAACTCTGACTACAGGCTGACTGAGATCACCCCAGATGGTGCCACGGGCTGATACCTCCATGCAAGACTAGCCAGATAGGCCATGGGGCTAGACCCCCCCAGCCAAGGGTGTGCCTCACAAGGAGAAGACTTCTCTCTCAGAGGCACTTGGGGCAAGCACCAGCACTCGTACAGATTTGAGGCTAGTGCTCCCTGGGGCTTTAGCAGGGGTGAAAAGCAAAAGTAACACTTGGGCTTGGCCAGCTGCTGGAACTCAGAGGGGCTGCCTGCCTCACTGCTGCATCTGCTCAGGGCCAAATGGGAGCATGGGTGATGTGCGAGGTGAAAATACAACTCCAAGTGGGGAAATAGGTTGCAATGGGCATTTATGCCTTCATTTCCCCATGGGGCAGAGGGTTGGGCAGGCAGTGCTGAATCCATCTGGTTGCCTGGTTACTCCTTAGTCCTGGGGCTGGACCAGCTGGGATGAAGATCCCTGCAACATGCACAGCTGAGGGTGAAGCAAGCAGCTCCACTTACAATCATGAGGTGGTAACTGGTGCTTGAGGGTGGGTTTACACAATGGCAGGGAGGGGCATCACTCTGGCATTGCCTCTTGAGTGAAAAATGAAGCATCCTGAAGAAAATTCATGGCCCAGTACAGCCCAAAATAGCACTGGGTCTGCTCCAAGGTCTAGGGTCGATGTGTGGCAACCCAGGGAGGCCGGGTGGCAGTGTGAGAGCTGCCGTTGTGTGGGACACAGTGGATGGGCAGCCATCGGGGTCCTGGCAGTGACTCATGCTTGCTGTAAGCATGTCTCCATAGCTAATGACTCCTGGATGTTGCCACCTTTGGGGAAAGCTCTGGATTTTCTTCGCAGCGCTCCTCCCATCCCATCTCCCCTCCCCTTCTGGCAGCCCCACTCATGCACAGGACCATTTCCTGATGCTGAGCAGAGCCAGCGTTCTGAGGCCTTTTTTCCAGCTGGTTGTGGTTTGCTTGGCTTGCCTGGTGGGCTGAGTTTCCTGTTAACCCTTCCAGGGACTACAAAATCTTTTGCACCATTGGGCCACCCCTCAGCATCCCACCACCCTCACTGTGGATGCCCTGCTGCTCACACCACAGATGCAGCAGCCGAGCAGTGTGTGCATGCACTGGAGACATGCTTTTTGCTCTCACCTCAGTCTCCTCCCCTAACCGTGCAGAGCACCTCAAGCAACAAAAGCTTTATTGCATTTACACAAGTAAGCCACAAAATACATTGCAAAGCAACAGGGAGTGAGGGGGTGATAAGGAAGCGCAGAGAGGGGCAGTGGGGAAATGCTTGCTTGCAGAAGCAGATTCTGCTGCACGCTGGCTGCAAGCTGCTGTCCTGCGAGCTGCTGCTCGAGCCTCCCTATCCCACTGCTGCTCTGTACCACAGCCAAGGGAGTGGGGTCTGTGCAGCCATGGGCAGGGGGCTTCAGGCAGCTGGCCCGAAGGGTGCCACGGAGGAGAGGGAGAAGCTCATGGGAAGCTGGTGGTGTCTTCAGGTAGGACTCAAGCGTCAGCCAGTGGCCCCATGTTGGTGGTGGTGCTCCAGTCAGGCGGTAAAGGTATTCCTCCCATGAGGATCAGGGTCTGGAGAGCTGGGGAGTCAATGAAGGGAAATGGTCAGGGCTCAGCTGAGTCTCCAACACCAGTGCCTCCCCCTCCCAGGCCCAAGCATGGATTTGGTTTTGTGGATGTATAGCCCTGTGCAGTGCCCTGAGCAGCTCCCTGCCAGGTTGCTGAAATCATCCACACCTTGAAGACGAAGCCTGGAGAAGCCATGCCCAGGCTAAGCTCTGCTGCACAAACACAGACTTCCCTTTGTTGAAGAAGCTTTCACTTGAACACATCCCACATGAACACCCTGAGCTGCAGAGCAAGCCAAGGTGGTTGTCCTGGCTTTACCTTGTGGGCTGAGAATGTCTTCTTGGGAACTCCAGAGCAGCCATGCAGACATGCTGAGGCCACAAGCTTTGTGCAGAGAAAATGCCTTGACCCCACACCATGTAGTGTGGGCTGCCCCTGGGCTGAGCATCTCCCCTGCCTGTTTCCCTCCTCTCTGCCAGCCTCGCATGAACCTGCAGATGTGTCTGCAAGGATGGTGACTGATGTGAGCTTGTGCTGCTGTCTCCCACCACTCCAGGGTTGGTGGGCAAGGGAGAGAGCATTGAGGGGTTAGGGGTGATGAGCAGGAGTCAGCAGAGGAGTGCTGGGGCAGAGTGCACACCCCTGCCAAATGTCTATAAATAGCAAAAAGCCTGTGAGTTCTGTGCTTGGCTCTATGCTAAGAGACACAAAAGCACACCCTGCCCGTGTTCTGACCAACAAGGAGCCATGACCACACAGCTCCTGGCTGCCCCAGGTCAGAGGAGACAGGCATCACAGCCTGAATCTTGCCTCCCAGGTACACAAGCACATGAGCAAATATATTTTTTTTCAGTCCAAATGACCCCTCAAGCATCAGAGAATGACAAAATCATAGAATGATAGATGTTGGAAGGGACCTCTGGAGGTGATCTAGTCCAACACGCCTGCCAGAGCAGGCTGACCTAGAGCAGGCTGCACACAAATTCGTCCAGGTGGGTTTTGAATTACTCCAGAGATAGACTCCACAACCTCTCTGGGCAGATTGTTCCAGTGCTCTACCACCCTCAAAGTAAAGAAGTTCCTCCTCATGTTTAGATGAAACTGCCTGTGTTCAAGTTTGTGCCTGTTACTTCTTGTGCTGTCACTGGGCACCACTGAAAAAAAATAACCAGCCCCTTCCTCCTGACACCCACCCACTGAAGTACTCACAAGCATTGAGAAGACCTCGCTGCCCTGCCCCAGCCTTCTCTACTCTAGACTAAAAAGCCCTAAGTCTCTCAGCCTTTCTTCAGAAGAGAGTTGTATTACTCCCCTAATCATCTTCATGGCCATTTGCTGTGCCCTCTCAAGTAGTTCCCTGTCCTTCCTGAACTGGGCAGCAGTGGATACACTACTCTAGGAATGGCTCCACCAGGACAGAGTAGAGGGAGAGGAAACCCTCTCTCAAGGTTCTGGCCCTGTGGGCCATGCTCTTCTTGAGGTACCTCAGGATGCCATTGGCCTTCTTGGCCACAAGGGCACATTGCTGGCTCATGGTCTTTCTGTTCTCCTCCAGGACTCCCAGGTCTTTTCCTAGAGAGCTGCTTTCCAGTACACTAACCTGTACTGATAGGTGGGAGTTATTCCTTCCTAGGTGCAGTACCCTGTTGGGAAACACGTTCGGTGCAGCGCTATGGGAAGATGACTCTTTGTTCACCAATATGGTTAGATGGTCAAATCCCCTTTATTTCCATGATACAGTAACTTATATGCACTCTAGCAAGAGGTGTGCTCAGCTTAAGATTGGTTACAGTCAGAGGGTCCAGAGTTACTTGTAAGGCACGAATAGGTCAGCATACCATAACAATCTGAGGGTCAGCCTCTGGGGCTGGCTAAACTCTGCCCACCTGCAGCTGCACTCCACCCCCTGCAGCTGCATGTGGGGGGAAGCTACCCTGTGCCTGCTATCTAAACTCCCAAGATGGATTCAAGGACATTCCCAGCATGGGTTGCTCATTGTTTATCAATTCTTGTGTGCTCTGCTAACAAGAATTTCTCCAACAGTACCCTCCACTTGCCCTTGTTGGATTTCATGAAGTTACTCTCTGCCCAATTCTCCAGCCTGTCTGGGTCATGCTGGATGGCAGCACAGCCTTCTGGTGTGTCAGCCACCCCTTCCAGTTTTGTCATCACCAAACTTGCTGGGGGTACATTCTATCCCCCCATCCAGGTTGTTGATGAGTATATTGAATAGGGCTGGACCCAGTACTAAGCCCTAAGGAACACCACCTTTTACTGACCTCCAACTAGACTCTGTGCTACTGACCACAACCCTCTGAGCTCTGTCTTTCAGCCACTTTTCAATCCATGCCACACTGTGCCATCCTGTGCATAATGCTTGGAGGCAAAATCTACTTGAGGTTTGTGTCTTTATCTAGCTTTTTATAGGCACTGAGGAGCTGTGCACTCTTCCTCTGCAGCTCCTAAGAGACTGGGGAGCACAGCTGTGTGCTAAGTAGCACACAGTAACATCCCTTGGGAAAACCACAGTCTTGGGTTTCATCATTGCAATGTCCATGTGGGAGCTCTTCCCTGTAGATCCCCACAAAAAAACCCCACACCACTAAATGAGCTTTTGAGTGAACACATCATGAAGGTCTCCTTTGCCCTGGGAAATCCTAGTGGATTTCAGTTGTGGTTTGACCCTAAGCCATGTGTGCAACCCTGAATTCAGCAGTGATGCTGCTCCATCCCTCTGGCCCACTCTTCCCAAGCTCTTTGTGCTTGGCTGTGCTGCCAACTGCCTGGTGGCCTGTTGTTATCGTGCCACCATGCTCATGCCTCCCTGGAGCATCCCGTGCCCGAGAATCTTGTCTGAAGCATGAAAATCCATAGAGGCTCCAGAGCCGAGCAGTGCTCATGGACTTTTTGGTCCAAACACAAACACTCTTAGACCCAGGCCTTCTTCTAGGAATAAATAATGCCACTGAGACACTGCCTGTAGGGAACCAGAATACAGCACTCAAGGAATGCTTCAAATAGTCAAGCCCTCATGCATACCCTGGCTTTGCCTTTCAAGATCAAAGCATTTCCTTCTAGAAACAGCACATGCACTTTAAATCAGAGACAGGCTGCAGTTCAGCATGGGGCTCAGAAACAAAGCCTTCTCCTGCCACTCCATTTTGCTCTTGCTCATATCCTAGCTGGTTTTGTTCCCCATGTGAGGAGCCAGCACAAGCATCATTTCTGGGAAGAGATATTCCTGTGGTTAAACTGCCTAAACACGGGTGTGGGAATCCAGCTCCAGTCTGGTTTTGCACTTGGCTAGATTTAGTCTGCGGGATGCTTTCTGAGCAATCCAGTGTCTCTTGTTCCATTTTGCAGGACAACTGTGTTGAGTTGTGGGTGGAAGGGCGGGGGGGGGAGCTGCACATCTGGAGCTGAAACATCTGCACATCTGGTACATTCAGTACTTCCTTAAAGTCACTGCCACGTTACCCTTTGGATTGAGGCCTGGGGCTCAATGCATAGCACAGCAGATCAGGACCTGCAGCTGCATTGTCTCTGAAGGGAAAGCAAAACCAGCTCTCTCAGCAGAGTTCCAGCTCCCCCCAGTATCTAGCACGGGAGCAGGGGAATTCTACTGAGATTGTAACCTTTCTGCAAGTCTTTCCACCCCGGCTCTGTGCTTGCACCAGCTGCAGATGCTCCTGGCACAAACCAAGGCACAGTGCTTCCTGACAGTGCACCCAACCTTCCTGGGCACAGTGAAGGCTGGAAACCCTCAGGATCTCTTAGGCAAAACCTTGTCTTTCTGTTGCTAATGCCAGGCCAGGAAAATGAATGGGCCTGGGCCAGTGTAAGACGGAGGCTTGTGCTGCCAACCTTGTCCCTTCCTGCAACCACTATAACCAGAGAGCATGGAGACACCCATGGCCCAGTGGCTGCTAACCATGTGTGCTTGCTCAGATGGGCTAAGGGTGTCTCTGTGAAGGTCCCAGAACAGAGAGAATGCTCCCTGCAGCAGGACTCAGAGCCAGCCATCTGCTAGGTCACCCTTTTGCGGGTACACAAACAGCCCTTCCCTCCTCACGTCCAGCAGAGTCACCTATCTTCTGCAAGCAGACAGATCAGAGCCTGGGAGCATCCAACAGCCAAACACTGCCCACATGTCGGTTGCAGGGTTTATGCAAAGAGCTGGTCAAGGGGGACACCTAGTGACCAGCCGGGGAGGGGGGTGCAGGGCTGGAGAACAGAGTACCCCCTTGGGGCTGGATTAGGGGAGACCAGCTGCTGGGCTCCCGTCTATGCAAATGGCATAAGAAAGGTGTCTGAAAGGGTTTGCACCAAGCCCATGCCATCGTTCCACCCCTGTGGCCGAGGAGAAACTAGGATTAAAGATTCATCTCTCTCACTGCACAGAGCAATTCCCCAGACAACCTATCTCTGCTGGCACTGGAGGGGTGAGATTACCCTTGCTAATGGATGATAAGCTTACAATTAACATAATTAAAAGTGACTAGCATGAATACATTAAAAAAATGAATTACAACTAAAAGAGAGTATTAAATTTAAAGAGTCTTCCTAGTGAAAGTCACTTTCCCTTAGGGCAAACAATCTATTTTTTCAACCTCAGTATGTACTAGATTTGTAAATACAGTCTAGGGAAAGGAAAAAAAAAAAGCACATGACAATAGTCCAAACACTTAATTTTGGGAGCATGACCTGGGAAGGATATGAGAAGGGGAGCAAAGACCTTCTGAGGCCCAAGGGGTCAAGCACAGACGTCAGCTGGACCCTCTCAGGAGAGCCACTGTGCTCCAAGGGCAGGGGGAGGCACTGGACCAATACTTCCCTGCCAAAGTAACCACTTCCCACACACTAATGCATTCCCAAAGAGTTTGAATGATTAATACCAAGTTGGTTACTTCCAGAAATGTTGAATAATTCTGTCTGGAAAAACTGCATTGCCTTTGAGAGAGAAACATAATGCCCTAAAAGCTGTTCTATTGATTAGCTGGGACGTTGACTGCAGTATTGGATTTTGTCCCAGTGGCATGGCTGTAGATGCATCACTGGAGCATTTTATGTTCAAATAAAATTCAAACCCAAGAGACATATCACAAGAAAAAGCAAAACACTGAGGTTTCTTCCAAAGAAAACAGTAAATCTCCTTTTCAGCCACACCAAGGAAATTAAAGCTGAGTTTAACACATTCTTTGTCACTTTGTTACCATTGCTGTCACCAACATGCTCCCAAGAGATGCTGCAGTTATTTAAACACCTTTCTCTAGGCCTTTTCAAGCCTAAATGATGATAAGGAAGCTGCTAGGTTCCCACATAATACTGGAGTTTCGAGTCTCTCTCTGTCTCTTTTTTTTTAAACTGCCTTTTGCAAAATAACTTTACCCCTAAGGGATGTTGCAAAGTCAAAGGCTTGGGTAACGTCAGAAGGAGGGGTGCCTTGGTCACACCACCAGCATCCTTCACTGCACCCTGTCCTTCTGGATCCCACTCAGGGCTCTCTGCAGGAGCTTTTTCTGTTATAAATGGTCTCTGGAAAGCTAAAACAAACCCACATGCTGCATCGGAGCAAGAAGCAGAACTGTGATCCCTTTGGTATATGGAGGCTCCTTTGCCTGCTCAAGTCCCTTACAAATATCCCAAAATCTAATGATCGTTTAAGTAGACATCGTTTGCATAAAGTGAGCTGAAATGCCACAGGGAGACGACAAACCACAGCCCTCCACTCTGACCCCCCGGACAGCACATTTTAGTGACTGCTTAAAATCCGTATCCTGAGCAGCACTGCATTGCATCTAGGTCCGGCAGTATCTGTGACATTCTCCAGTGGCTCCACCTAGCGCCAAGGCTGCAAGCACACAGCACTCCCATAAAGTGACTACCATGGCTGGGACTGTCCCTTAACCCCCACAGTGGCCTTTTCACGGTTCCCCAGAGTGCTCCCATGAGCCCAGGTCTGTATCACTGCAGACTACAGCTTGACACAACAGCTTGAAACCTGCCTGACGCCAGAACGATGCCTGCATCTGACCTCCCATCGATTCCTGCCATGGAATTTGCTGGCAGGCACAGTTTCACTGAGCAGGCTAGGATATGGATGGCACCCAAAGGGGGATCTTATCTTCAGGTTCACTGGCATGGGGATGGGTGTAGAGGTATTGCTGCAGTCTGCTCCTCCTCTCTAGCAGCCTGAGCCCAGCTGCACCTGCCAGACCCAATCTGGCAGTTGCTAGCTTGGGCAGCACTGTCTTAGCAGAGGTGGAGAATAGCTCAGGAAGCACAGCACTCAAGCAGCCAAGAAATTCAGGTCAGGTGCAATCTGCAGAAAACACAGGTCTCCTTGCAAAGCCATCTCCACTTTCACTGCAGTTAGCACACTGTTAAGGTCCTCTGCCTTACTCAGGGCATAATGCCACACAGACATACAAACACCACAAGCACTTTGGCCCCTGGTGGATTTCTCAGCCTTGGTCAACACGATTTCTGGCTGTACCCTGTGTGCCAGAGTTTTAAAGTGCTCCTAAATGCCAAGAAAGCAATGCAGAGCGAGGCAGTTTGCTCCTGCCACACACTTTGGTTGCTTTGCATGTGCCTCCATCACCTGCAAGGCCTATTCATGCTCTGGCTTATCCTGCAGCCCCTTGGGAGGGTCAAACACAGAGGGATGGTCTGGTGCTCTCCCTTCCCAAAGGGTGAATCACCACCAGCCACTGGCTGCCATCGTTTTGCTTGGAGGGTGGTGGTGGAGGGATGTGAGGAATGTGCCCTGACTCACCACGCAGGGTGGCTCTGGCACACTATTAGGTGATTATTTTCCTGCTGGGTCTCACACATAGATATTCTGTTCTTTCAACAGGGAAAAAAAACACTTGGGCTAGACCAGAGTGTACAACAGGAGAGGATGAGGATCATCAGTAGCTCATGGCTGACTGCTCTTGCTCTGGCCAGTTGGCAACTTAGGGAAGGCAACATTTGGTGCCTTGACTTCCTCGTTCCTCCAGCATCAGCACAAATACAAGATGGGGCTGCTGCCAGGAGAGGTTATTTGTTCCACCCAAGCCTCTGTAGCACTGCCCAAAGCACCTGTGCTCCCCTGGAAGGGAAATAAAGGGATGCTCTTGAGCATGTTTGGCTACTGGACCAGTTGAAAGGCACAGTTGAATCCAAACTGCCAGGGAGAGCAGAGCAAAGGGGTTGGGAACAGACACCAAAGCACCATATCAGGAAGCTGGAAACATCTTTAAATGTAGAGGCTTAAAAGCTCCAGAGAGCTGGCCATGCTTGGGTTTTGCAACACCTAGGCTGAGCAAATTGTTAATGCTTAGCAGCAAGGGCTGGCAGCCACCTCCCCCTTTCTGGACCTTTATCACCAGTGGGCTCCTGGACTGAGGGAATGGATCTCAGAGGGAAGGTGAATATGTTGCCTGGTACACACAGGTAGCAGGCATCTGCAGTCTTACTCAAGCAAACTCACTCCCTTTTCCCTATCAGAGCTGTGTTATCATCCCTGCCAGCTGCTGAGCAGCTGCACTAGCCCCGATGCTGGGGCTGCAGCCCCAAAAACCCTGGCCATCCTTGGCTCCACTTATGCAGTGGGTCCTATTACCTAGGGTCCCCACCAGAGCCCTGCTCGAGAGCTGAACAGTCAGCACTAGCTGCAGAAGAAGTGGTCCAGCATCCCAGCAGGAGAAGGGAGGGGAGCTGCCAGCAGCCCGTGCCTGCACTGGGGGAGGAGAAGAAGAGGGAAAAGCCATGAAGTCTTTGGGCTCACCTGGAAAAACAATATATTTCCCATATGGTACAGTGCAAAGACATATCAAGTGGCTGCCTTAGCTGCCTGGGGACATGAGGTACCATCATCCCCTCATCTGCATACAGGAAAGATGTGTACCAAACATTTTGCACAGTAGGAAATTAATGGATGGAAAATATATTTGTTTCCCTGTTGGAGAGATAGGAGTAAAGCCTGGAAGTAGAAGGCAGGACAGGGCATAGAGAGTCTTGGGGAAGGGTGTGGGACACAGACATGGCAGATTTGTCCAGACAAGGGAGCAGTGAGAGATGTTTGTTGTTATACCATAACTTGTAAATAAATCTTAAGGAAAACCAAAGCATTATGCAAGCCAAATACTCTCCCTTTAAAAAAAAAACCAAAGAAAGCCCAGAATCACTCAGGAAGTGCATTGCTTATGGGGACGCTCTTTAAATAAGATAAAATGTAATGGTAATAAAAATGCTGCTGCTGAAGGATTTGTAGCCAATGCCCACCTTCCCTCCAAATAGCTAAAAAAGGGTGGAAGGGTGCAGAGGGAACGATGGTGCTGGAGATGGTGGGGCGACCCAGGAGAAGAACAGTCGGAGCCCATGGGTAGCAGAGCTGCACAGACATTTATTGAGCACAAACAATGACAAACACAGCCAGCTCACAGAGCTTCCTGAGCTATCGTCCGAATGTTTTGCATGTGGGGATTGTAAAAAGAGTGCTTCAAAGGCCCCTGGGGGTGTGAATCCCATACAGCTGAATTCTTCCCACTTCCAGTTGCTCATTAGTTAAAAAACAGAACCATTTGTGTGTGTGCGTGTGTGTGTGAGAGCCTTTGTTTAGTATGAAAAATGGCTTGTCTGGACCCTGCCATGCTGCAAAGAGAGAAGTCCACAGGCGGACCCATGCGTGGCCTTGGCTCCTGGACGTTCTGTTTAGCAAATAACACAGGGTGAAAACTACACCTTATCCTGAGGGCAGAGATGTGAGGTTGCAAAGGTGAGCCAGGTCAAGCAAAGCGAAGGAAGAGGAAGGACCAAAGGAAGAAGGGGGAGAAAAGTAAGTACTCTGAAGCAGGCACAGCTCTGGGTGGCATCACTAGTCCATGGGCTACAGCAAGTACCGCCAACATCAACTCAAACGTGTAAGTAGCTACACTAGACTGAGACTAGAGACCCCATCATCTTCTGAAGTCTCACCAGCAGAGAAAAAAAACCAACGCCCCCCTCCCCACCCCCCAAAAAGCAGATGAAGTATTAATACCGTACGCAGAAAACAAGGACCATAACCAAAGAGTTCGGGAGCAGCCTCGGGAGCACAGTAAGGAGCTCTTAAAGAAACGTTCCAGTGTGTGCATATGCATGTGTATTTATAGAGCTATATATATATATATGTTTGTTAGTAAAGAAAAGAGTATCTGTGGAGGCAAAGGGGAGACGGTAAATGTACAGGCAGTACAGGCTGGGTGGAGTGCCGGTGGCTGGAGAGGGTCGGGTGGTGCGGAGTGGAGGATGGTGGGTGGAAATTAGAGTGCGCCCATTCCAGTGACCTCAGACGTCAGCCTAGAATAGACAGGGGCAGAGAGAGGGATAGGGGGGAGACAAAAACAAGCGCTTAATAACCGGAGCAGAAAAGAAAACGAAGACCCTGCGGGGCAGCGCTCCTCCTCTTGCCTACGCCCCACTCAAACGGGCGGCAGAGCATCACTGGGTGGCTTGAGTGCGTGGGGCTTGGGTGTTCCCAAGGGCACAGGGAGCTGCGGCATAAAGCCAGCTCAAGGGACAGCTGCCTTCTCATTGCTGCCAGGTAACGCCAATCTCTGGCACTGTGCTGTGGCAGCGATGCCGCCCACCAGGGGTGCTGGCAGGAAACATTCCAACACATGGCTTCACTTCTACCAGCATTTTTCCCATGGAGACAGGCAGCTGTCCTAGCTCCCTTGGCTTTTTCATTTTGGTTTGGTTTTTGAAACTCTTGGAGAGGCTGAGCTCTGCCCCATCCTGCCCCTCGCCAGGTCATTGCTACTTCTGCCACAGCAAAGGCTGCAGTTCAGTCAGCCCTTCCCAGTAATGAAGAGCTGCTCGTTTTTCTTTTCTTTCTCTTGTCTCAGGAGGTTAGGGGGATTTGCAAGGAGCTGGGGGGAAAGCCACTCAGCCGTGCCCATGGGCATGGGACCGGCCCCATCCCTCTCTTGAGTGGCTGGAAAGATGCCATGGGTGTGGGCAGCAGGACAGCAGGGCAGGATAGGATGGTGGACATCTGTTGGAGGTCGAGGCTGAGGTGGGTTGGGTGCAAGGAGGAGAAAGCACTTACAGACCTCACCGGTGCTCCCAGCCCACACCTCAGTCAATGTCAGTTGCTGCCAACAGCTGCTTGTCCTCGGGACCCTGCCAGCAGCCTCCCGCAGACACATGCATCCTGGGCTGACGGCTGGTTGTCATGGCACCAACTCTGCCTGTGGCAGAGGGCGCAGACAGGTGGATGGCCTCAGCTCGCACAGCCATGCCAGCTGGGCTTGAAGTCGGTGAAGGACTCTGTCTTCACTTAAGCTCCTCATCCACAAACTGATAGACGCAGGCAAACAGGTCTGCATGAGCATCCTGGACACGGCTTACCATCAGCACAGAACTGGCCCCCAAGCCCTCTACAGTTACACTTCCCCTTTACACTCCCCTTGCAGTCCCTTGTCATACCCTCAGGCCCCCATAGCACAGACAGCATTGCCCCCCCACCAGCCACAAGCAGCACTGGGAACCCTTAGCCCCTGCAAAGTCCTGCTGTGCCAAGCTTTTCAGCACGAAAAGGAAGCAACCAAGCTGTTCCCATCTTGCATTCATTGGACTGAGTATTTTCACTGGATGGAGGACTAGATGATTTCCACAAGTCCCTTCCAACACCTACCATTCTATGGTTCATTCTATGATTCATTCTATGATTCTACGACGTACTTTGGGAGGCCTGAAAGCACGTGGAAAAGGCTTTAAGATGACAGTAAGCGATGCAGGGATCCCAGTGAGCAGGTCCCAGGTGATGCCTCCCTACCACTGGCTCAGTTCCGTCCCCGTCCCCTGCCTCGTCTGCAGGGAAAGACGGCAGCAATTTTGCCAACCCACGAGCAAAATCCTTGAGCGAGGGTGGTGGGTGGGCAGGTGACCGGTGCAACCCACAGCCGCTCCACTGGCAGCGAAGCAGCTCCCAGTCCCCAGCCAAAGTGCCACCTGGGGGTAGAGGTCCCGCTGGTGATGTCTGGTTGCCACTCAGAGGTCTCAGCGAGCCACCATCCTTCCCAGCCAGCCTCAGGAAGCCCCTCCTGGCCCACGGCACCGGGAGCGCACGCTGCTCCCACCGCACTGGCAGGATGGGTTCAGCCATGGCAGGAGGCGGCAGAGGTCGGCAGGGGGGGTCTCACCTGGCGTTGATGAGGTACTGCGCGAGGCTGATGTTTGCAGGGGTTCCTGTGATGGTAATTTGGCGCTCCGATGACCCTTCCGTGGCATTGGCGATTTTGATCTGCGCTCCCGACATCTGCCGAATTTCATTGATTTTGGTCCCTTGGCGTCCGATTATGCAGCCTATTAGCTAGAAAAAAAGCATGGAGGCAATGTCTGAGAAGCGGCAGCTCTGGCAGTCACCGGTGGGACACGAGCACAACTGCATGGTGCCAGCCAGAAGCCTTCCTCCCTCTGCCCTGGGGTGTGAGTGACCTTAACGCTCAGGAAAACAAAAGAGGGACAGCCCGGGGGTGAATCCCACCTGCATACGAGCACAGTCCTCCCAGGACATGTCCAGCAGCCTGCCCTGCTCTGGTCCATGGGGGGACAAGTTTCAATTATCTTGCCCAGCATCTCGGAAGACTCGAAGAAGGACGAGGTGTGATACTGTCCTCGCTTCAGTAACAATCATTTTCATGGTCTAATAATTGGCCAGTGTTTTGCAAGGGTGGGAATAAGTCATGTTTCAGACTGCTCCGCCCTCATGCCCTTGCCATTCAGAGTAGATCCTGAAGGTGGTTTTCTAGGAAGCATAACTAGAAGAAAACAAGCCTATCGCCTTCCCCAGGGAAAGCCCAAACCCAAGAGCCCCCTCATCAGCTGGTGCAAGCACGCACCATTGATAGCTTCACATCGCTCATTCCGTCCCACACTTCTTCTGCCCTTCCGGGACATCCTCATTGCCTTTGTTACCCTCTTCAGCAATTCTGGCACAAGGCAAAGTCTCGCCAGCGTGCAGACAGTTGACAAGAGAGCACCACATGGCTGCAGCGCCAGCCGAAGGTGAGAATCCTGCTTGAAACCACAGCCTCCACACTTCCGTGGAGAGAAATTGTGCCAGATGGAGGCTTGAATTTCCTCAATTGCCTGCCCTTTGGATTTCATTCAATGGCTTGACTTTTCTCAGTGGTCTTTACGTTTGCTCTTGCTCATTGTGCAGCTTGGTACACGGACTGAGCTGTTCAGCTTTAGCAGCACGGGCATGGGGTGCAGCTGCATGCCTCTCTTGGCCATCAGCATTTGAGCTCTTCCAAGGTTGCACTTTAGAGCTCTGTATGTGGGACATTCATCTTGGCAGCTGCCGGATTTCTGTCGCTGTAGAAGTGAGGACAACTGCTCCTCCAAATGCTGACTGCTCCTTTTGTCATATTACAGGGCTACCTCAGTGACTGGTTCCACGTGGACCTGAATATACACCCCTTTGCAGCACTGGAAGGGCATCAACTATCTTGGGACCTGCAGTGTCATGTTCAGTCCAGCAGCCATCGATCCTGGTCTTCATGGTACAGAAATAGCTTGAAGATACTTCAGCAAATGAATATCCCTTGCATCTGGGGACCTGATGGGGAGACATGAGGAACCACACCTATTTGGAGAGATGTTCAGCAACGTCCAAGTATCTGTGAATGCCACCTGACAGAGCACTGCCAAGATGGTTTCAATCATCAATTCTCCTTTCTCTGCAGCACCACAAGCTGATCTACACCACTAAAATATGCCTGCAGACCCACTGCTTTAAGAAACCCAAACTTGTCCTCTGCTTCTCAGGAAGGTTGCAGTAGGAATTTTAGAGTCTTCAAAACAACAGGTAGCAGAACTAAGGAAGTATTGTTCAGCAGGGAGAAAGAGGCAGGTGATGACATTTAACGCTGCACAGGTATGACGAAAGCTGCGCTTCTGGCATATGAACGCTCTGAGTGCTCCTGGGGCTTGCAGGAGGTCCCTTGGCATCCTCTCCCCCCAGGTAGGCCTTTTTGCAAGGGGTTACACATTGCTACCTGGGCTATGATCCTTCATGCTTGTTCAGATATGGTTGATGCAGCTTCAGGAGTGCTTGCAGAGCTCCATGCAGTCTCCTGAAGGCAATCTTTGCTGGACAGACAGAAGCAGACCTAGGATGAGCCCTGCCACCATCTCCTACAGGCTCCTCCACAAAGCTCTTCCATAGTGGTTGGCACCAGGGTGAAGCATCTCTGAGGGTTTCAGCCAGCAGATACTCAGCATCTGTTTCACCACTGTGTCTCGAGTTGCAGGAAGCCTTGCAAGTGTCCCAAAGGATTGCAGATGCCCGGCAGCTTCAGCCAGGCTTGCTGCCCTTCCGTCATGCTGACATGTGTTGGTGAACAGCAGGAAGAAGTAGCAACAGCTGCCAGACCCAATCCAGAAACTCCTGAGGAGGATGGGCTAAAGGTGTTTGTAGGTGATAGAGATGGAGACAGCAACTGGAAGTCATTCCCCAGCTTGCCCTGATTCTGACTTGAGTCGCCACTGGCTATCAACCCATAGAAACCAGTGGGCTAACCCAGAAGCAAGTGAAACTCCTGGATCCATATGCTGTCTGTGTGGCATTCTCCATCCCACTTCCTCCCATCTAAGCACCCTCCTTGCACCTCATGACCACATGCCCAGTGTGACTCCAGCCTCCTCTCAGTAAATATCCCAGTTCAACATCCACTTTACCACAATGCCTCCATCTACAAGACCCAAAAGATGACATCCACAGGTACTAAGATGGCAGGCACCATCCTTCAAAAGCTTGTGCAGCACTGTGGCATTAGAAACACTGTTTACTTACCTCCTCCCCAAACCCCCAGCAGCTATGCTTCAGTCAATGCAAGATGAAGCAATCACAGTTTAATGAGGGCTGCCTCAGGAGCTCTCTCCCCTTGCCAGTGCTGTCAACTGGGCATGTTTCATGAGCAGCGAGTTCACTTGGAAAGGAAAAAGGAGCATGAAGAAGGAATGTCCTAGGAAAGCTACCAATGGGGTAAAGTCCAACCAGTACTTGATGCTGCAGGCTGATCCCCAACAGACTGCACATAGCACTGGATGAGCCTGGTGAAGGGGCATCTCCAAACATATTTGACAGTCATATGCCTGCAGCTTAAAAATATATATATATACACACACACACATATATATATATATCTGTGTGTACACACACACACATGCTGAGGAAGCACTTGGATTTACTTACATCATTGGGAATGGTGAGTTCATGAGTACTGGCCGGGGGACTGGCATCCAAACCTGGGCATATGCAAGGGAACATGGTTACAGCTTGCAGAGGCAGCATGGTGGAGCTCCACTGCTTTCCCGCAACAGTCAACACTGCAAAGGTTGCGTCCTGCTCCAGGGCTGGGAGGGGAAGGGATCACACACTCTGGTACAAGGAGGAGGAAGACAGTTGCTACCTGAGCTACCTGATTCTACTGGAGCTGAGCGTCACCTTCCTCTGCATCCCTCAAGATGGCATCATAGGTGCTGACCCATGAGTGCCTCACTCCCACCCTCCATTCTCCCACTAGGAATGGCTTCAGAAGAAACTGCATTGTCACACAAGGTTGCAGCACTGCCAGAAAGAGCCATCCTACGAAGCCTTCCTCCGTATCCAGCAGCCAGCCTGCTGGCTGGGAAACCCAACCCTAGAGGCAGCCAGCCTGACAGCAGGAGGGTTGTCCCCACACTCCCTAGCCTTCTCTAGACACAGTAACACAGAGCCCCTTGGTCACAACAGCTTGGCATCCCAAAACCTATTTCTGTGAGAGATCTATCAGCACTGGCACAGGACAGTCTGCAAAGCACTCTGCAAGTTACAGCCCTGCAGACTTGCATGCTGAATTTAAGCCAGGCTGCTAAGATATGCAAGTTAGCTGGACCTGGGACCAATGGTCACTCTTACTACCAAGGGAAAGCATGACAAACAGTATCAAGACTTAGAACCTGCTCTCTAGCAAATTACTTGGCAAGGGGTGAAAGCAGCAGTATAATCATAGAATACCAGGTTGAAAATAACCTCAAAGATCATCTAGTCCAATCTTTCTTGGGAAAAGCTTGGTCTTACCAAAAAGCTGGATTCTTACTAGCCTCTCCTGGGCCCAGAAGGGCACTCTCCTCCATGATGGGAAAGGCTGTAACCAGCAGACTACTCTGCATGTGCAGCTCCAGAGCTGAGAGTACAGCAGGCTAGGTTGAAGATCTGTAGGTCTCTCCTACAGATTTCAGTATTAAATCATCCCAGTGCTGAAGCAGGGATGTTCTAAGTGAAATCTGCAAGGCAGCAGCTCTCTGGTGGCTAACATGGAATTTGCAGTAGCTTCAAAACCCCATATTCATATGGTATGAACTACTGAGGAAGGCTTTTAAGAGCAGTGTGTGCAAGAGTCCAAGACATTTGCACAGAGTAAGGGGGTGCAGAGAAAAAAAGCTGAAGGAAACTACAAGTACTAGGCTGCTGCAATACAGGACAGCAGCAGCTCCAAATTCCTAGTCTCCCAGTCCAGCAGGGCTTCCTTGTGCAGCACTGGCACTTTGTCTCTGCCTTAACCACACTAAGCAACTCCTCCAAGCAACAGCCAAATTTTGCTGGTCTACATTTCCATCAAGGCCCTTTGCACTGTGGAAGAGGAACTCCCATCCAGTTTTGCTGCCCAAAACCCAGCAGGGCTGAACAGATGTCTGTCTGGGGACTGACACAGTCAAAGCAAAGTTTCTGAAATGCTGAAATGGTGAACCTTTTATGTTGCAACCTCATCTCAGCCTCACCCTTAGGAAAGAGATTATGAGGGATCTTTGATCATGCGTGGTTCCTGCACTTTCCCAAAAGCAAGCTTCTCAGCTGCACCTCCCTTGCAGAGACTCAATGCCTGGGTACAGCACACAGGCATCCACTTGCAGGAGGTCTCTGCCGTATTTATCACTTGGGAGCACATAGTAGAGGGGCAATGCAGGGGATGGGGATGCAAATGCAAATTCAGCATCCCTGTGTCCTCTGTCACCCCTGCCAGGCGTATTAATGCCAAAGGCTTGCACAACACAGCCCTTGCCCAGGTTTTACACCGTGGGCAGTATTTAACACTGACTTCACAGCATGCTGTATTGCAACAGGCACTTCAGCAACCCTGGACTGCCTTTCACACCAAGCCTCCTGACAGTTTAGGTACAGACACACCCTACCTAACACTAAGACATGTCCCTCAGGGTGTAGGTGTCTGGTCTTTTGGCCATGTATTAGAGTTCAGCTCAGCAGCTGCTTGAGTATGGTGAGTATGGCTTCGGAAAGGAACAGAGCATTGAAGATGGACTCGGAGCACAGCTAAGGCATCTGAGGATCTTCAGAAATGCAAACTAGGCAACTCAGCCTCATATATAGGGCTCTCCGTGTTCAGATAGCACAGGTGTTGCTGAAAGCCTCTGGGCCATGGGGTGCCATAGCAGAGCATCACCTCTGTATCACAATGACTATCGAGGACTGCTCATGTCCTTCTCCATTGCCTGGAGACTGTTTATTTTAGCATGCCAGATTCTCATTCTCTGATATGCACATGCAGTCCCCACCATTGTAGCATGATGGGTTGGGCAGGATTAGTGCGTTGGGTGATAGCAAAGGGCAAAGCAGGACACTTAGAAAACAAGGCAGCACAGGTTGGTGTCATGAAATCTATACTTGCTTTAGTCTTATGGAGCCTATTTTTGCAGGCTAGCTTTAATTTCCTAGTTAGGTGATGTCCCCAGACTCTTTCGAGGTATGCACATGATGCACCCTGTCTGGCTGCAGAGCACGCGTGTGCCCCACGTATGCCCAGCAGGAGGTCTGGCTTGCATCGGCTCTGAGCCTCCAGACCTCATGGTAGCTCCCTTAAGCAAGGGTAGATTCAAAAAGACAAGCACATTTGGCTCATGTGGATGAATGTGTGTGACATTTGACAGGAATATATCTCCAAAATTACAGTCAAGCTTTGGCTCCTCAGGGCCCTGTCCCACTAAAAATGCAGCTCACCCTGAACGGCTTAGCGATGGCTAAAATTGTATGGTGTCTGTTTCCACAGGCATCTCTCAACTGCTTGTGAGCAAGGTTTATGCAAAGTTAAATGAAAGAATAAGGGCGATGGCTCTGGCACCTTCCCATTTCACAGGTGGCAGCTACAAAAAGCTGGGCAATAAACCCCAGGCACTTTTCTTTTGACATGCTCTACAAAAGAGAATGGCAGGCATGGCGCTGCCTTATCCCTCCCTGCCCATCAAGCAAACCTGCCATCTTCTCAACAAATATCACAACTTATCTAGGAGCACAGCAGTGGCACAGTCCTATTTAAGAAACAGATGTCAGCAGAAGCCTGCTTATTTCCCTGTAGCTTTGTGTTTTACCTGATGATTGGCCCATCAGATTTTGAGCTTCTTCGGAGGAATGTAAGGGCAGCTTTTCTCCTGAAGAGCAAAGAAGAAACAGGTTTAATGCTTTTGCCTTCAAGGAGATAAGCAATGTCACTTCATCTAGGAAGCTCAAAATATGATGAACATACTGTCAGAAAAGGCATTTCCAACCGGCAATTTGACCACCAAGTAATCAAAGGTACTGTAAGTATCTCCATGCCCTGCACTCTATCTGCTTCCCAGGCTCACTGTGAAATTCATTAACTGTCACACTAGCCTTGGGGACAAGGCTGCTGAGCCACACCATGTCTGGCTGTCCTCCCACCAACGCAGCTCCCTATGGCCATGGCTCCTTCCCAGCACTCTCTCCTTGGGGCAGAGGTGCTGTTCTGCCCAGCTTGACATCACTCTCCACAGCTGCTCGGAGCATCCCTGGCTGGTGCAGAGCCGTTCCCCTCGGGAAAGCAGGGTTGTCCCACCAGGGTCTGGATCAGCACATGGCAGGGGATGCTACCTCCTCTGGCTGGAGAAAGCTGCTCACGGCTTCTGCTGGGAAAATCAGTAAAATTGGGAGTAAGGTAAGTGTGGCTTTGCAGGAGCAGTCCAGGCATGCACAATTAATGGCTCAGATCTTGCCCATTAGGACTGTAACTCCTAAACATCTGTCCTGTCTCCCTGTCTTCTTTTCCCCATGGATATTGAAACTTCAGCTTTACTTGCCATGCTTGCTTCCATTAAACAGCATGAGTTTAGAGAGAGAAAGAAACTCTACAGGTAAGAAGAGAAGGATATCTAGAAAGGGCATGTGGGTACGTACCAGGGAAAGCGGGGGTGGTCTGTCCAAGGGGAGTAAAGGGGGTTTGCTGCATAGCCAACTGGTGGAGCTTGGTCAACTGCTGAGGGGTAGGAGGGACATTAGAGCTAAGAAGGTTATTGTCATAGAGTACAACAAGTCACACTGAGAAAGAAATAATAATGGAGGGAAAAAAAAGGCAAACCAAAACAAACAAACAAACAAAAAAAAAACCCAAACAAACCAGGAAGCCATGGTGAGACATGGCAAAAACATTAGCAGAAGGACTTGGCCTGGGTAAAATGCAATAAAGCCCAAATCTTTTGCAGAAGTGCTTGGTCAGGGTCTGAAGTACGATACCAGCAAGAAGCCCATTCTTAGTTTCCACCCCATTAAATGGTTCAGCTCCTTCACCATGAGAGAGCAGCCACTTCAGCACATGGGCAGCTGCTGCAGCAGTGGCAAGGCTGCTGCCTGTGGTGTTTACAGCCACTGCCTTACCCTCCTGGGCTTTGCAACTTGTGATCAGAGGCTGCTGCTTGCTTCAGGATAGCTTTAGAGCAGAGCAGCCACCTCAAAGGCACTGCCAGGTTGCTGGCCATTATGTGCCAGCATCCAGAAGACCTTCTTTGTGCTGCTGGAGCTGCATTGCGACTTCTTGCTCTTGCAGCAAATGCTCTCACGCTGCATCTCAGGCAGGAAATGCCTTTGGGAGATAGATAAATTGCAGCTCTTAGTGTCAGCTCGATAGGAATGCAAGCCTCATAGCAGTGTGGCAAAATATGGGCTTCAGCCATGACCAGTAGGTATTTCAGATCCTTCTATCCCTTGTTGTGCCAGGTAGCTTTCCATGCCCCATCGGGATGAGGTTGCATAGTGAGGAGTTTGTTTGGAATACATTTTGTGCTCTGTTTTCACTGTTCCAAAGTAAAAAAAAAAAAAAAAAGAAAAAAAAGAAAAAATAAAATAAAAGAAAAAAACGTAAAAAAGAAAAGAAAAGAAACAAGAAAAGAAAAGAAACTGGGCTGAAGTTAGCAGTGAGCCAGAGAGAGGATCTTTCTCCTTTCCCCCTTGGCAATTTCACAGGTGCTCAGGGGGTTGCCAGGATCGCATCATCTACTAAATGTTAACTGCTAGTTGCACCCATCCCCTCCACAGCAAGGGAGAGGCAAGAGTTATTATTTGCTTGATTTCGGGTAAAACAATACTCAAAAACCTCCTTGCTCCTGCAGCAGGCCTAGGGAGAGAGCGTGGGGAGGTCTGGCTGGCAGAGATAAGGAGGAAGCACTGGAGAGAGCAGACCTGAGGGCTGAGCACACTGGGGGAGAAACTGGAGGGAGGCAGTGGGGAGGGGAAAGTCCCTGGAGAGGGACCTGAGAGAATACCACCTGACAGAGGCATGAGAACGTCCAGCCTCTGCTGGCCTGGGTAAGAGGTCTCAACATTTCACAAGACACAAGCACATCACTCCCTGTGCAATACAGAAAATAAGCCAAAGACACTCTATGGCAGGGTCCTGCCAAAACAGTCAGCTCCGTGTAGGACTGGGCATGCCATCGCTCCTGCAGGCACCAGGGACATCAGCATGCTTTGCAGTTCAAGAACCATCCCATTTGCTATCAGATTGAATCCAGCTGCACCCTCTTTGCAGAGCTCATCATTACAGCCAGCCCCAGCACTGGGGAGAGGCAAAGCCCCTTGGGCTCTGACCGTGCCCTGACAAGAGAAATATTAAAATACATTCTAATACTGATCTAGCTTGTTTTTAAGACATAGCTTGGACAGTGGTGTTTGGCAAACACCTATTATAACAGCAATGAAAAAGCCTGCAAGAGGAGAGGATGGCTACAGCTAGGAGATGGAGGGAAAGGCGCTACGCGAAGGCTTGTGGTGCATGAAACACCTCCTCTTCCATTTCCTGGGAAAATGCTGAAAGTAAAAGCTTGTGAGCAAACTCTGGATTTCCCACCACGCCAGATGAGAGTTCCCCCACTGGCACTGCTGGGAGGGACAGGACAGCAGCACTGAGACCAACGTATAGCCATGCCAAGCATCACTAGGTACCCACAGCAATGCCCAGCTATATCTCCTTGGCTGCCAGCCTGATGCATCCTCGGAGTGATGCCCTGGTTCGAAAGCTTTACTGCCTTCAACATTCATATCACTCCCAAATGTCCCTGACTCCCAGCTGCCATGACTGTGTATTCATCTTCCACCACACATTTCACAAATGCAGATAGCTACACATCACATTCCAACAGTTTACAAGTACCCAGGCAATGCTGAAACTCTTCATGAACCGAAACCCTTATTGACTTTAGAGGTTTTCCCAGGGAAGAAAATCAAGGCAGGAGCTTTCATTTTAGCTCTGGCATTTGAAATTCTGTCCATTTTGTAGTCAGAGGTCTGCAAAAGGCATCCACTGAACTCAAAAGACACCCTATGACTCTTGAGAGCAAGACCAGCGCCCTAAAGACTTGGATTCTGGACCAAGGAGCATTTAAAATGGCCAAGCCTTGTGAAAGGGCTACAAGAGTAAGGATGGAGAATGTAGCTCCTGTGAGTAAGGATGGAGAATGTAGCTCCTGTACAAAGAACTTTATCTGGGTCTCAGCATATCAGCTGGGAGTAAGGCAGAGCAAAGCCAGAAAATGTTTTAAATGTATTTTATTCCTGCCAATCAGGGGAGTATAACAACAAAGAGAACACTGTTGCCACTGCTTGGAAAGGAAAACTGGGACAAAGAAGATTTTGATCTACCCTTGCTGAACAGACAGGTGTATTTATCTATATTCCATTTAGGAAGCAAAAGTGAAGCACATGCAGTTAGGAGTATTTCTCAGCAACCATCATATTAGGCCATCCAAAGTACATGCATACTGCTGTCACACAGAAAGCCCAAGCCTCCACTAAATTGAGTGAAATCACTGCTCCTAAGATCCAGATCCAGCCTACAGCTCCTAACCCTTCCCAAGGGGAAAGCGTGTTCATGGCATCAGACACTCTTGCCCTGTTCTCAATGATGCAGAAAGCAATTCTGTGAGTTAACACTCAACGCACCCAGAAAGAGGAACACTGACCTATGTCATACTCTTCCTGTGCACAGGATGGCTGCGGAAGCCTTTCCAGCCAGCTCACTCTACTTACAGTTAAGTCACATCTCCAGAGCAGCACTTTGTGCTCAGCCCCCACCGCGGATCCCTGACTCGCAGGTGTGCCAGCAAGAAGGGGCCCCTGCAGCGGGACTCGGCGGGTATTTCATCCTCTCTGAAGCACATTTAGAAAACCCCAGCTTTTTCCAGGAGCATCCTGGCACACGTCAGCCATGACAGCCCCAGAAGCCAAGCAGCTGCCTGCTGCCAGCAAGGAGCTGCTGGCATTGCAGTGCTTCACTGCCGTTCTTCACAGAGAAACATTTTTTTCTTTTCATAGACTCATTTTCCATTTCTGTTGGCACTTCCTTGCACATACATGTCTGCAGATGCTCTTTACATGTCTCCCCACAAATGAGCCTGGTGGGAGCAGGGGGATCCAAGCATCAAGCAAAACCCATCGATGCCTCAAGGCTGAGCAGCGCCTGACTCCACACCAAGAAGCACGAGATGAAGCGAGGATTGTGCCTGCAATGGCCCTGTTTGAGGCGACAGCAAACCAAAGCCTTCAAGACAGCTGTCAAACCCAGGGTCACCTCTTTGGTCTGGGGTGCAGCTCCTGCAAGAGCCCTCGGCAAGGTGAGGCCCAGCAGCCTGACGGGTGGCCATCCTTTTGGGGGACACAGGTGGTGCTTTACCCAACCTCAGTGCCTGCTTTTGAGTCAGCCCCCCAAAAAGGCACATCCCCCTGCCCAGGCTTCAAGCAAGAAACCACTGGAGTTCTGGCTTCTCCCCACCCCAATAAGGTACTCCGCACCTATATAAGCCCTTGGCTTACCAAAATTTTAGGACAAAGGAGAAATAGCAAGGAAAGTTCTTTCTTTTTTCCCTTTCTTTGCACGTTTTGACCATTTTGAGGCACAAAATGCATAGAGTATGGTTTGTCTCAGAACAAAGGGATAGCACTGAACAATGCAAACAATTTAGCATCAGGCCAAGTCCTCAGAAGTAAGAAAGTTTAGTGCTAGCAGGTTAAAAGACTATTGAAGGTATCACAGATACTACACACGGCCAGTTGATTTGAAAAGATGCTATTAATATTATTGTCTAATATTAATATTGTATGAATTAACAGTAGCATGCAGGTGACATAAAAGGGTATAAGAAGAAACTAGGGTAAAACTCACATCCGGGTGTGGAATAGCGTATTGTCCCTGAATTGTGTAGGCCTGCAAAAGGAAAAACAGATGCAATTAGGGCTGGCAGGACACCACGGCACAGCCACATGCCTCTCCGCAAGGACTGCTGTCCCCGGGGCTTGCTCCTTTCTGCCTAACTTGGGATAAATTATGCAAATGCAACTGCTGGAGAGGAGCATATTCCCCACTCTGCTCTGTCCAGGACTCTGTGCTACCCTCCAAATTACCAAGCACGAGGAACTGAACATTATGCCTCTGGTATACCTCTCCCATTGCTCTGCTGCCAGTGAAAGCAGTGTGATCTGTAGTTTTGACTTAGGCAGCTTAATTTTAAGGCTGGATGGTACGAGGGAAGCACTTTCCATGCAGCGATCAATTGCCTGCACACCCGCCTGGCTAGCCCAGGGGGAAAGCCCCCCAGTGCCACACTAAATGCCTTGGGGCAGCAAGTCATTGGTGCGGGAAGGAGATGCATTCCTCAGACCAAACCTGGCACATGCTGAGCTGCCTAACCTCAAGAGCTTGAGCTCAGTTTGGCTTTCCCAAAAGGCAGGAAACAACTCCTTAAAGGTGCCAGAATTGCATAGATTAGGAATATAACGTTGGGCTTTGCTCTACAAAAGATAGCCATCAAACCAGAACTGTCTGTGTAGTGGACACACAGGAACATCACCACTACCCTTTACACCTAAATGTGACCCTAGGGAGCAAGCCAGTGCAGTGAGTCTCTCTGTATTTTCAGATGCACAACTCTTAGCATGCTTTACATCTACCCAGTGTGTTCCAGTGCTCTGCTGGGGGGAAAGGCATTGCCGAGCAGAAAGCCAGCTGGTGCTGATGTCTCAGCAAGCACTAACAGGGCTCAGGACAGGCTGCCTGCACTGCAATGCCTTTCACCAGCTAAAATTAACAAATTCGTGCAGATGTCTGCCAGGCAGATTGTCTAGTGCTTTTCCCATGGTTTGCAGTGATCTGCTCTCTTTTGTAAATAACATAAGCAGTACTGTGGGTAGAGCCAAACACTAGAGAGCCCAGTATTTGGGACTTGATCAGCTAGCAAAACGTATCTCATTGGATGACACATAATTCAGATGGTTGTGAAGACATGGCAAAAGAGATGGACAACACGTTAGAAAGGGAGAGTAAAGATAGTGAAGTAAAAAAAACCAAACAACAATCCTCAACCTCCTGCAAATTCACCACATCATTTGCAAACAGCAAGTGCGTTGGTGAGGAAAATCCCCAGAATCCTGGAAGAGGAAGGAGGCAAAAGCCCCCCCAACCTTGAAACAGCAGACCTAGCACCTGCCAGCATCCCAGCACAGTGGGGATTGATGTGTCTATGGGGATGTGGCAGAGGCTGCTCTAATGATTTTGCTGTTTCCTGGCAGTGTAATTTGATCATCATTTTTTTCAATTAGAACAATTGATGAGAAAAAGCTAATTACAGGCAGGAAGGTGTCTTGGACAGATGCAACCCAACCCTGACAGCACCTGCCTGTGTGACCCATGGCTTTCTGCAGAGGCTGACTTTGCAAACAGATAATGGACCTGATCCATTTGTCTCTCTGACCACTATGTCTCTCAGACTGTCGAGCTCCTGCAAGTCCTATTCACCCCAAGCACCTCACAGCACCACTGACTGTCACCTGCTGTCCTCTGCTCACCACCCCAGGCCACTCCACACACATAGTCAAGGGGCTCCTGTTGGGGGTGGCAGGGAAGAGCTCTCATTTCAGAGATCTTTTCTTCCCACAGCATCACTTCTGTGCAAGACACCAACCATTTGCCAGCAGGAGAAATGCTACCTCCATCTTACTCTCCCTTTTGAGAAGAGAAGTTCGCCAAGCAGCTAGACTCAAAGCTCTTTCCCAGGATAGCTGCTCAGACCAAATAACAAGCTCCTCCTGATGCTGCTGATGACTAAGAGATGCTAATTCAGCTCACTGCCTGAAATAGTCTGTGCCTTGGGCTCTGCTCCCGTTCTCAGTTTGTCCTTCTACTATTTATTACATTTGTGGATAAATGAAGTAAATCCTGTGCAGCTGTTGTGGATGATATGTGATGGCTTTACCTGGCTGCTGGAGCTCCTGGAAAAGTACCTGTCCTGCTAGATACTAGTGCATCATGGCATGCTGGAATCTACAGGCAGACCCTCAAAAGCAGTTGCCTGCACAAAGGCCCTTGTTTTATAAACCTTGTGCTGTGGGAACAGATTTTTGTTTGCAGAGCAACTTCCAGCTGCCACATGTGCACGCAAGGGTTACCTCGCAAAGAAGTCGATCTGCCATCGCCTCCCAAGGGTCACTAGAACCACCATATCATGACTGCAAGCCTGCAGAGCGATCACTGCTCACTGTCTCTGATGGCAATGCCATATAGGCTCTCTATGGGCAGAGCTGAGTCCCAGCTTGGCAGCAGAGCTTATAGCATTTTCTGGGGAAGCAGCATACCAAAATGGCTTAGCACCAGTGATGGGGATGACCCTTTCACTGAGGCTGTCCTGAACAGCAGCTCAGCACGATCCTGGCATGCCTAGGACGAGCCCTTCCTATCTTGGGTCAGTTACAACTGTGCAAAGTTAATTTAATTGCACTAAAGGCGCCAGAAAAGAAACGCTTGCAGGCGCTGTCAGCACAGCCCTGGCCTTCCATCCCATAAAGCTTTTCCTGTTTTCTCCTTCACACTGATAACTCTTGGTGAATGCTGACTTTGGATCTAGTGAAGCAAACCCCAGCCTTTTCTTGGTGCACAGGTGCCTCACAGAGCTAACACACTGATTCCCTGGGCTGGCCCTTTTCTTATCCTCCAGCAGCCATCACAGGAGCTAAGCCATCTGCCTGAGCTTGCAAATTGCCGACAGTCCTGTAAAGAGCTTTCAGAACACCTGCTGTGGCACACAACGGATGGGATGACACCATGCAAGTCAGAAGGCAAGAAACCTGAGTGCACTAACGGGCAGCGGCTGGTGCTGCAGTAAAAGGCTGAGGTTGGCAGTGGAGGCTGCAAGCGGGTCGGCTCTTACCTGACCACCTGCAAAAATGACAGGGGTGGAGGCGGGCTTTGGGCGGTAGGGAATGGTGGCACCTTTTGGTGGGGACTAGGAAAAGGGATAAGGAGAGGGAGAGAGAACATTAGAACAGCTTTCCTGAAACGGCGGCAAAAAGAGCGTTAGAAAGCACCCGACGGAGCACGGCCCCGGGGCCGCTGCCAGCAACACCCGCACCAGGCAAACCGCGTTTCTGGACAGGAGCACACAGGGGAAACCGGTGTTTAATGCACAACAAGGACAATCTGGGGTACAGGAGATCCCCTGCGGAGGCATGGGCTCCCAAATCACTTCCTGGACTTTTGCTTCCTCCCTTGCTTTCATTCTGCTCTCCACAAACTGTGCTGTCTGGTTTAGACTCAAGCCCGAAGCAGGAATGCAGTGTCCTTGAAACACTGGAAGGAGACTTTCAAGGTGCAGCAAGATGTGGGGGTACATCCATGGACCAGATTTTTCATCCTTGCATGCCATAAGCTTCCTCTCACCATGGTTTTCTTTGCAGCCTGAGAGCTCTTACATGTTGACAGCCAGCCAAATGTTACACCAGCCCCATCAAGCACCAGGAGCTGTAGCATGGCATTGTGAACATGGGCATCAGAAGGAATGAGCAGTCAATCTGAGCAACCTGGCACAAAGCTTCAACTCTTTGACCATTCTCATCTTCGTCTCCGCCAGTACCTTCAGGAGTTGGTTTGGTCTATCACCATCCACAATCGGATGTGAATGGCTGGGCAGCTGATGCTGCAAAGCAGTCAAGACCACCCACCCCCTGGTGGGACAAGTGGCAGTGATCATTAGGCTGGAAACACCTCTCAAACAGCAACATCAGATTTCCAGAGATAGCTGGATGTGGCACCATTCACCACCACTCTCTGGGTCCGGCCCTCCAGCCAGTTCCTAACCCAGCACAGAGTGTTGCCATCCAAGCCACAGGCTGATAGCTTAGCCAGCAGTTTGCTGTGGGGGACAGTGTCAAAGGCCTTGCTGAAGTCCAGACAGACCACATCCACAGGCCTCCCCACATCCACCAAGTGGGTCACCTGATCATAGAAGGAGACCAGGTTGGAGAGGCAGGATCTGCCCTTCCTAATGTTGGCTGGACCTGAGCCCTTGGCCATCCCTCAGGTGCGCAGTTATCGCCCCCAAGATAACCTGCTCCATCAGTTTCCCTGGCAATGAGGTCAGGCTGATGGGTCTGTAGTTCCTGGAGGGAAATTTAGGCTCGAGGTGAGGAGAAAGCTCTTCACTAAGAGAGTCATTGGACACTGGAATGGGCTGCCCGGGGAGGTGGTGGAGTCGCCGTCCTTGGAGCTGTTCAAGGCAAGATTGGACGTGGCACTTGGTGCCATGGTCTAGCCTTGAGCTCTGTGGTAAAGGGTTGGACTTGATGATCTATGAGGTCTCTTCCAACCTTGATGATACTGTGATACTATCCTAGAGCTGCATGGTGGTGGCAGTCCAAGCGAGCAGCCAGCCAGACACCAGCCGCAGAGGTACTCCCAGTCTTCCTCCTGTGGCAGCGTGGGCCAGGGCAGCCCTGATGTGGCCTGACTAGTACCTAGGCAGGTCCAAGCAGAAGCGGTAGTGATGCACATCAAGCTGTAGCAATGCAATCCACTGTGCTGTGCACAAAGTCTTCTCACACAAGTTATCCCTGATGATTTTCTCTTGAACACAACAAACAAGCCATAGAAGAGATTATGGAGGTTTCTAAGGATCTGGAGAGATTTCAGATAAAAGCCTGTTGGTTCTCCCTGAAGCTAAATGACCCAGTTACTGCTATGTAGGGGTAGACCATATAAATTATGCTATCTGATAGAAAAATCTTCATTTTTCTTGCACTTTCTCCTAGATGCCTACTTGTAGCCAAGTGGCATATCCAGATCTTCCCAACAGGTCTGCAAGAAAGCTGTATGATCAAAGCACAGGCTCTATAACCACAAACCTGCTTTTTCTTTTATTAAGCTACAGATCTTGGAGATTGAAAGGTTGTAAGGAGCACCAGACTGCAGGAGAACTTATGAGTTCTTCTCTTTCCCCTTGCTTTGGTTGGTGAGAACAGCAGGCATAGAAGAATTAGTAACACACCTGCAAGCATTATCTGGATCCCATCTTTCCCACAGTCCAGAACAAAACCTAGAGTCACCATGCAGCCAAACCTGCACTCCTTTGGCAGCAGTGCTTACCGCACTGAGCATCACTGGGTAATGTGGCTCATGGCAACTCCTTCTCAGCTGTGCTGCTACCAAAATGAAGTTGCTTATAGTTGGGTTTGCTTCACCTCTACTAAGCCTGGCTGTTCTCATCTGAAGTTCTTGCAGCAGCAAACACACTCCTCCGTGCTATAAAAGGGCAGCTGTGTGTGGGTTGTGCAGCCACACAGAGGGGCCTGACATAGCTCTGTGTTTGTCTACCTCTGGGAGGGACAGGGAACAGAGGATGTCATTGTCTGTGTCCTGAGGGGTTTCCTCCTGGAGCTTCTTCCATCTGAGGTAGCAGATGTGGACATCTCTAGCAACAAGCCATGGTACAGTAGCATCTTTCCGTGGAAGAGATCTTCAAGCTCTGCTTGTCAGCATTTGCCCCAGAAAATAGCACCCTGAACACATATCCATGCATCCTCTGGGCTCTGCTATCCACCAAGTTTCCTTGCTACCTTCCCTGCTGTGCCTCACTGGAGCCTGGCTGTGCTCATTGTCCAGGCTCCCCTAGTGCCTCCTCCTCAGCCATGGTCCTCACGGGGCACCATAAGCCTCATGCAGAGGAGACCAGGCACTTGGTGGAGTGGCTGCAGGCACAGTTCCCATCCCACAGCACTCTTGACACTGGCTGGGACACCAGGCTATGTCTGTCCCAGCCTGCATTGCCATCTCTGGCATCTCTCTCTTGTGGTACAACACAAACCATCTCCTCTGAGGTGCCCAACCAGGCAGGTTTGCAGTATGGGATTCTAGAAATGATGGATGATGGTAGGGAAAATACACTGGGTGGGTTTCAAACAGAGATACCAGGAAATGAGAGAGGTCCAAGAACGCGTGGAGAAGGATACAAGAGACACGCTTCACAGTTCCCAGCACTGTTGTGGTGCCAGCTGGGCTTTTTTCTCCTATATACTTTACCCCCTTTGTTACAGACTGTACCTCCAGCATCACCACACAGATCTGTTTGACACACTGGATAATTGCATCGGGTGTCCCCGAGATTGTCACCGCCCGCTCCGTGGAGTTGGGCAGCATGTCCCCCGCCACTTGAACCTGAGCACCTGTTGACTGGAGACAGAAAGAGAAAGGAGGAGAAATCCCACAGCTGAATGCTTTTCCTTGCAGCCAGTTCCAGTTCCAATGCCATGCACCTCCCCTGAGCTGCACTGCCCCGTGTGAGCTCAGATGTGGTGCCCTGCCTGCATCCGCTGGCAAGGTCCCATGAGATGCTGCTCCTACCTCAGCAGCACTGTCCTGGGAAGTAACGTGGTACATGATGCTAGCAGCATACGGATCCCCTTTTCAAGGCAGCTCATCCCTGAGGAGCTGTGATGACATGCCATAATGAAATCAAATCTGACTTACCTCTCTGATTTCCTTGATCTTGGAGCCTCCTTTGCCAATCAGTGAGCCGCACTGACTGGCTGGCACAACCAGTCTCAGTGTCACCGGAGGTTTGCTGGTAGCAGTGCTGTTGCTCATTGAGTTGGTTATGTCCTTGGGAAAGAAGAGTGCAATGCATATCAGTTCTTGGTATCTGATCATGTATTTGCCATCCAGGCCAGCTCAAATGCCCTGGGCTAGAGAATAGCATTCATGTCCCCCCAGACCGTGGCTGGTCTCTGCAGCTGCATCACTGTGCATCTTGCAGTTAATTATCTGCAGGACCTCCATGACAGTTCACTGAAGCTTAGCTCTTGCCTAGTTAAAAATGTCTGGAAGGTTTACCAGCTAAGCAACTCCAACCAGGCATACGTGGGTTGAAGGTACCCAGGCCCTTCTGACCTTCTGGCCCGGGCAGTGGGCATGCTGGAGCTCTGCTTGGCTGGTGGGCCACCCAGGATGTAGGCCCTTTATCTCAAGCCTCCTGGGGAAAAGGGCACACAGTGCTCACCTCCTCAAATTTGTAGGCAATCATGGCGAAAGCCTTGAAGATGGCATCGGTGGGGCCGGTGATGGTCACAATTCGCTCAGGACAGTTCCCCTCTGAGATGTTGATCCTTGCCCCACTCTGGAAAGAGAAAAGTAGCCCTGGAATAGCCACAGCCAAGCAGCCAGTGGGTATGCACCAGAGGTGCAGCGCTTCCTCTGGGTCAGGTCCTGCCCCAGCCTGGTTCCTCATCACCTTCTGCGTCAGCCTCTCGACATGCCATCTAACCTTAAAAACTCCCATCCCTGCCCTCCATGGTGTTTCCAGCGCTGACTTACACTAACCCTTAGAAAGGGTTTCCATGAATCCACTTTGGGTCTCTTAACTCCAATGCCAACTCACACAACCAAGGCAAGACCAAGCTCATGGGATCAATACTTGTAAAAAGACGTGTTGCTTACTGATCTGGTAACTCCTTGGTAGCTGCAGTCACAAAGACCTTGGACAAATTCAAGCATCTTACAAGTGACTAAATTTCCATCTTTCATTAAGAACAAATTCTTGTCTCTGGAAAATTCCCATTAAAAGTGACAGGAGTTTGATCACAAAGCAAGAAAACTGCACCGATCAGCTCTGGGGACAGCTGGCTTGCATGCCCTGACCCTGGCAGTTACTGCACATATTATGCAGGGCAATGTGTAGCTCTGGTTATTGCACTGCACACTGCTGGGCAGGGCAGCCTGAAGGCTCTTTCCACTCCTTTCCCCTCCTCCTTCAAATCCTACAGAGTAGTGTTGCTCACCTCCTCACGCATCTTCTTCACAGTCTCTCCTTTCTGAAACAAGAAGCAGAAACATAAGCTATTACTGAAAATTCAAGACTTCCACCTTCAAAACAACCCTTCCAAACATTCATCTTTCTAATGTCTGGCAAGACACAGCCAAACGTTTAGGCAGTTCTGTGGTGCCCTCCATTCCCACACGGTGATCAGCTGAAGAGCTGAGGGTGTTAGCCATCATAGCCCTGCTCCCTGTGTGTGTACAACAGGACAGGCAAAACAGCTACCAATGCACAGCTGCAGCCTCCACCTCCCTTTCTGTTTCCTGTTAAGATGAAAACTAGGTGGAAAAAGTTCACAAAGTGGTCTGATGCTGAGAAAAGCTGTCACTGTAAAGTGGCTTCAAAGAGCAGTTTCTAATCTAGTATCTACAGAGAGAGGTAGCATCTTTATATCCAGACATAAAGGAGGTACAATTGTGAATCTTTCCAAGGCTGAACAGGCTGATGGAAAAATAAAAGCACAAATGTGTAGGGTAAAGGTGTTAATGCTGCAAACCTTTGCCATTATAAGCCTCCCTCTTAAAACCAGGAAAAATCCAGTCATAGAATCATAGAATCAACCAGGTTGGAAGAGAACTCCAAGATCATCCAGTCCAACCTAGCACCCAGCCCTGTCCAGTCAACTAGACCATGGCACTAAGTGCCTCATCCAGTCCTTTCTTGAACACCTCCAGGGATGGTGACTCCACCACCTCCCTGGGCAGCCCATTCCAATGCCAATCACACTCTCTGGCAAGAACTTCCTCCTAACATCCAGCCTATACCTCCCCTGGCACAACTTGAGACTGTGTCCCCTTGTTCTGTTGCTGGTTGTCTGGCAGAAGGGACCAAGCCCCACCTGGCTACAGCCTCCCTTCAGGTAGTTGTAGACAGCAATGAGGTCACCCCTGAGCCTCCTCCTCTCCAGGCTGAACAACAGTCGTTTATAGCCAGGACTTTTCAAACCACTGTGGCAAAGCACCAGGGAGTAAAGGACCTCAGCTTTTCCACATAAGCTAAATGGTGTCCTGTGGCCTCAGAGGGAAATGCCACAGAATTACAATGGGTTTGCATGACAATTCTTAATCACTCCTAACGAATCTATTTAATTAACACATCAGGGCAACATAATCATCAGTTTCCACAATGAAGTAGCTGGAAGCAGCACTAGATAAGTTTGCTGGTGGTCAGCTTTTTAGGGGTTCCTCTGTAGGTGTCCCATCATTTCTGCCTCACAAACACGGTGACAACATTACAGAGAAGAGGTGACTGGCATCTACCATACCACAGGCAGCAAATCATGCAGGCAATAGTATTAAATATACACGTAGAAGACATCCTTACCTTTCCAATGATGCTTCCAACTTCCTATAAATGCAAACAAAAAAATCAGACATAAAGGAACTGACATTACAAAACATGCTGACAATCCAGCCCAACCGACCCTATAATGAAGCAAACGCCTGGTCCACACTGTCCCTGGGAGAAGGGCAGGGCAGGGAGCAGACATGAGAGGGGCTGGGAGCACCATACCACCATGCCACCCTCCCCTGTCACAGGAGGACTTCTGCTCCAGCAGCCAGAGCTCTGGAGGGAGACATCTTGGGCCGGTTGGATGTAGGCACAGCTGGAGTGGAGGCAGGACAGAAAGCTGCAAGCAAAGCTCCTCACAGGGAGCCCTTTACCTTGCCATGCATCAGCAGCCGGATGGTGAGGGTGACGTTCAGGCCACCTTCGGAGACCTTGGAGTCCATTTCCTACCAGGGGACAGGAGACGTGCGTTAGCTGGGACGGCAGCCCCGGCACAGAGGGAGACAGCACCAGAGCCGTATCACCTGGGAACAGAGAGGGGAAAAGAGCTCTTCTCAAAACAAGCAGGTTCCTCAATGTGGAATGGATCCTGCAAAGCAGCAGAGTGTGGAGAAGCTGTGGCTGGAGAACATGCCAGGAGATGTCATGGGCTGAGTGCCCTTACGGGTGCAGATCAGGCTGCTGCTTGCAGCAAGGGCTGCAGTGAGTGCAAGCCTGGGAACAGCCTGTAGCTCTGCCATGGCTGTGCCACCAGCTTTATGCAAAAGCCATTGCAGGAGCAAAGACTCAAGTGTCTGAGGTGGCACAACCAGATGGCTAGACCACATACATCTGCATGAGACAAAAAACCAGCTGTGCCCAGGTGGGCATCTGGACACAGGAGCAGGGAGTTGGCAGAGCAGCCTGGACAAAGACTGTGGTTGAAGTGGGACTTTAAAACACCCAGAGCACCAAGCAGCAAACCAGAAGTCACCGTTTCAAGTGTGAATGGACACTCAGAAAGTCAAAAGCCATTTTTTGCAGTAACCAGGCAATGTCTGTCTGACCCCAGAAAAGTCTGTCTGACCTTCCTGGTCCACAAATCAGGAAGGATGGAGCTGGTGTCCCGACTGCTACGTTTCTGCATTCCCATCTTGACCTGTAACCACCCCAGCTGGGCACTGCGTCACTGCACCTCGGGACTACGCCATTTCCAGCCAGTCACACTTTGCGTGTCATGCTCCTTTCCCCTCCCGTTCTCTCTCTTTCCTTCTCTGCCCTCTAGAGGGAAGAACACCGCCGGTAATTTGAAGGCTGGAAAAAGAAAAATCACAGAATGGCAACTCATCTTTCCTGACGCCTCCTTCATCGCATCTCTGCGTGAGGACCCAGCAGATGAAATGTCTCTGCAGACTACCGCATGGGGAGACCTGTCCTGTCTCAAGAAGAGGTGCCAGCATCTTTCTACGTGCACTGATGAGATCTGTAGCATTTCCACCCCATATTATTTACTCTTTCACTATATATCAGACAGGAGATATTTCCTCTTGGTCATGAGCATCTGGCACTTTCCTTTGCTCAGATGGGACTTGCATGGCCAAAATTAAAACTGGGCCATAAACCAGTAAACAAGTTCTCAACTCTAATATAAAGAAGGATGTATAAACATGCATCAATGCATGAATCTTCTTCCAAGCTGTTATTAGGAAACCCAAAATGTACAAAAGCTGTGTGGGTTGGGGGAGATGGTGTTCCCAATAACCAACAGTAGACCAGCTCTCTGGGAAGGAGGCTACTTACAACCTACTTGCAAATGCTGATCTCGAGGCTGCTGGAGGTTACAAATGAAAAACTCAAGTAAAACTCTCACAAGAAGGGTAGGATATGAAATGTGTTGGAGGTGCCAAGCTCAAAGGTACTATTAAGTGGAAGATTATTTCTGAGGAAGGTCATGATGTTGAGGAACAGAGTAATGGGGAACAGGCTGAGATATGATAGCACAGCATTCAAGGTCAGGAACTTTCTCTGCCAAGACAGAACCTGTTCCAGGTGAACAATAGAAGAAAATGAATAACTGGTTGTGTTGGATAACCTCAGGCTGACTTCCATGCATGGGAGGCAATGCTGAAAAAGTTGAATGGGATGATTTGTGAAGGTCAGTGCTGCTAGTGGCCCTAATGTGCCAGGAGACAAAGTGTCTGCACCGAAGAGGTGTCCCCATTGCACAGGGGGACAGCTGTCCCCAGGGATGTCCTGCCCCAGAAGCAATCTATCCCTGCTGCAGGAAATAAAGTCATCCATCCATAAGGCTGGTGCATGCCAACACAGGGGTTCAGCTCCCCTTCCTGGCTGACGAGCATCCTCTGGCAGCACAGTCAAAGGAAGGTAGAGGCTGTTTACAGCTGATAGCCAAGGTGTATCCACAGGCAGCGGCTTTTGTGACTTGCAGAAGCAGTACTCACAAAGCCACCCTGCCTGGTACACCACCACAAGGGCTTTCTTTTGCAAGATGCCCAACCACAGTGTCCTGGGCAGCTACAGCCCAGTGCGCCAGGCCCACAGCTGAGAGACAGCATGCAAGGGTGGGGCCCTGGAGTAGTCTGGTCTTTGCTACTGAGGTGATGGACCTCCAAGCCCATCTGGCTGGCTGAAGTGCTCTAAATCCAGGCACATCCTTGAGGATGGATACCACCTTCCATGCCGCCTTATCCTCCAGTGGGTGAGCTGGCAGTCCCAATGAGGTGGGTCACAACTTGCCCATTAAGGACTGGCCAAATTGGCAATTTTGCTTTCACCAAATGTCCTACAGCGTCACTGCTTATCACAGGGGTGTCTGCCATCCCCTGCTCCACATCCCCCACAGGAGGAACCCTGCATCAGGCCGTTATGTAAATGTTTCCAATTGATTGAAAAAGTGGGTCATGTGCTAGCCAAATGCTTCTGGCTTTAAGATTTATCAGCATTATTAAATTAAACATGCTTCATGCTTCAGTGAGCAGGAAAGCTACAGTGGCCTTTTCTTAATCATACTAGTGAAAGGTAAGTCTTTTATATGGGGATTCATAAGCTCAATGGAAATGATGGGAACAATAGAGTCAAGGCATTTACCCTGGGTGTGTGCCTCCCTCCATAGCCTTCATTCTTCACAGACAAAGAGCTGGGAAAAATTATCCCCCCCCCCCAAACGCCATTTTGAACATTTCAGAGCATTCCTGCCTGGAGAGAGACACATTTTGGACCCTTCCTCTTCACCATTGTATTCTGACTAGTTCACAGCAGCTTTGAAATGGCTTCTTTGTCCATCTACTCAAAAGCCCTGAGGACACCATTACACCCAGTTCAATGGATAGAGTAGATCCAGAGCTCAACTCCAACCCAGCGCAAAGAAGGTGCAGCCCTGCAGAGGTCAAAGACGCAGTACTGGGGGACAAGTGCAGAGTTTGGCTGCAAAATGGAAGTCACACAGGGAGCCAAATGAGGCTCTATCGATGATCAAACCCGAACAACCGCAGGCAGAGGACCAGAGAAGCATCCTCACACACACATTGCCATCATGGGGAGCAGACATGTCTTTGGACCACAGCAAGAGCAGCTCTTCAGGGTGGAGAACACAGTGTCCAACGTGGATATGCCTGAAAACTGCTGGATTTGAAAGGATAATCCCACTGTGGGAAAAGTAGACCTTTCAAATGCAGCTGCATTTTGGCATAGTGCTTGAAAGAGACATCATCAGTACTTGAAGAAATCCATTTCTTCCTTCTCCCTTCGTTTTGAGGTTAAATGTATTAATTTCTGGGAATTTTTCTATATCTATCAGGAATTCCATATGCCTGAGAAAGCTGCTAAGGTAGCAATGATCAACGAGAAGAAGAAGAAGAAGAAAAGGAAGGAAAATGGAAGCCTTGAGCAGCAGAAAGGCTTCCCTTCCCCATTGTGCTGGTTTGAGGCCCATGCACAGATACAGACATTCTAATTTTTCTCCCTTCCAGTTCCTGAGGGGCTGGAGTGATTGCCTGAACTGGCACCCTTGCACTTATGCTCACTGATACCTCACAAGTACCAACTCTCTGCTAAAGTTTGAGCTAAGCCTTGTAATTAGGGAAATTCTGGACACTGTGTATTAAATAGCACGATCATCTTGCAGAAGGAAGATGGTACATGAAGCAGAAAAGGGGAGGGCAACTGAGCTCTGGGACGAACTTTGTTCTCCAGCCTGGTTTCCAAATAGGAGCTGGAAAAATGGATGCTGAGATCCCCCTGCTCCAGATGGGTGACAGCAGGGGGCTTGTCTGAGCTCGGGCAGAGCTGGTGTCTCTGCAAGGGCCAGGAGAAATCACAGGCTCCATGCTTGCTGAAGACAGCCCTCCTCCTCTTCCTCCTCCTCCTCCTCTCCCTCGTTCCATCCATACACTGGGGCTCCCTGGGCACGTTAGTCACGCGTGAATGAGTCCTGCAGCACAGATCCAGCCTCCTCTGCACATGCTCACCGGAGAGCCAAGGCATCTGCTGCCAGTAGTGGCGTCAGCTCCCCTGAGACAGCCCCTGCCACCCTGGGACACGGCAGCAGCCTGTGCTTTATAGAAGGTGGTTGAGGCTGTCCTAAATGAGCTCCATTCCAAAACTGCTCCTCTTGCTTTGCCACTAGCACTGCTACTGCCTTCAGACCCATCTCCAGAGGCAGGATCTCTGCCTCTTATCTGCACTGAAGTCACTCTGGTGTCTCTGGGATGGGCAGGCCTGCCAAAAGACAGACACAACAAGGTAGACTTTGCTAGATCTTGTCACAGAACATTCTCACCAGTGTCAGAGATCAGAGTTCATTGCTTCATCTAGGTATCTGTTTTGGGAGACAGCAATGTTTTGTTCAAGCTGCCTGAAAACAAACAGGGAGGACAACTCAGTGCAAAAACGTTCCACAGGCATAATCCACCCCCTCCCTAAAACGTTTGGACGGAAAGTTCACAAGCACTGCCAAGCAAACTCAAAGAAGTCTCCGTCGCTCCCCTTGCCCATGGCACAGCCCCCAGAAAGTCACAAGTTCTGGACAGGTTTGGAGCCCTGCTGACCAAGACCTCTTGCCAACCTGTGAAGGTAAAGAGCAGGGTGGCTTTTACCCGCACTGGTGCAGAGGCATCTGCCCAAAGGACCACCACGGAGACCCTACCCTGGCATGGCTTGGCAGTTGCTCAACAGCAATGCCACCCTGAAAAAAGAAGTCCAGCAAGCTTCCCAGGCTGTTTGGTGTTTTGGGAGCCCCACCAGCAGAAAGCTAGGTGTTAAAAGACAATCACAAAGTCCTTCAGCACACCACCACATGCCACGGCATGGTCCAGACTTCTAATGTTGTTGGCAGACTTTCATCTTGGGGATTAACATCTTGGCCAGACAGTCCATCGCTCAAGACAACATTTTCCGGTGTGAGGACAGAAATGTTGAAACACCTCTGACCTCTCAATACCCTCCTCACAAAACTAAGACCACTAAGGCACTTTCTGACCCTTGGAAAATGACAGATGTGGTAAATGGAGAGAAAAAGCAGGGGAAGCTAGGAAAGAACCTGCTTTTCTGACCTTTAATGCTTTCTTTCTTGCTTTCCTGAGGTCCACTGCTTGTCCACCTGCATAAGCAGGAGCTTTCTCCCCACTCATCTCCTTGTGGCTGGATCCTGCCATTAAGACCTAATCCGGTGATTTTCAGCATGGCGCTTTAGCAGCTGGGAAGCAGCATAAGACAGCCAGCTCAGGATTATGACGACAGCACGGTCTGGCCAGGTCAGGATGGGGGTGGAATGAGGAAAAAATGCTATGGCAGATAAAAACAAAGTCCAGCTTTCCCTTAAACACAGGCTCCTAATGGAAATGCATCAGTCACCAGCAGGCTTTAGCTGTCAGAAGCCATGAGAGGACGTTAACACCATCTACACAAGTGGCACAAAATGCTATTTTGCAATAAAGCTGCACTTCCATAGACAGCAGTCGTTTTGATTGACCACTCCTCTGCCGACTCTCCAGCTTCCAAAGCAGTATTTTAGATAACTCTAAATAAAAAAGGAAAAGAATGACACTTGATGCTAACTTGGTACAGCAGCCAACAGGACATCCCTGCTCCTCACCTGCCATTGATCTTCACAAGCATCACAGAAGAGAGACAAATGTCTCTGATCTTACACTCACAGCAGAGGAATCTCTAAAGGCTTCAGTCTCAGTCATGCTCTTCTCTGAATGAGATGTGTCAACTTGTGGCTGAGGATGTCACTTGTTGGCTCCTACAGAGCAACCATAATCCATCTTCCCCTCCTTGCTCGTGTGCACCACAGGACTCTTCCACTGTTGCTCACCTCTATGCCTATTAACCCGTTCGCTAGAGTGGGGATGAAGATGTGCCTTCCTCTGGTCTATCTGCTCCCTCCTTCCTCTACTCTGCTGCCCCCTTTGCCCACAAATTCAAGGCCATTACAGCAACCTCTCCTGATGCCTCATTTGCTGCCTTCTTGCCTCAGGTGATCTTCTAACTCCTGCTTCTCCCACCAACCTCTTTTCTGGCTGCAACTCTAGGGAGCTCCTCACTATCTCCTAAACAATCGTGTCCTACCACCCTTCATGTCAGTATGGCTTTCTCTCCAGATCCTTTGTCCACTAGAGAGCAGGGTTGGTTTTCCAGTGCTGTCCAGGGAGAAATATTGATTCTAGATACTGTATTAGGTAGAGTTCATAAGCTACTAGTATGATGACCCATAGATCCAGCTCTGTCACACCAGAGCTGCCTCAGCCACAAGCCACCTGAAAGCACACCTCACTCTTTCAGACCAACCCAAAGCTAAGACTGCCCTCCCCTCCAGGAAATTCCCAGCTGCTTTCTCAGGTTTCTCAGCTGGTATCATGCTGTGTGTCCTCATTTTGGTATTCACCACACCAGCCTTGCCTGCCTTTGCTGAACCCACCTTATATCTGCAGGTTTTCAGTGGGGTTTCACACATTTCAGAGTGATTTCTGACTAAATGGATAAACCAAGAGGAAGAGAAATACAACATCACATACCTCCAGTAGAGGCCAGGAAAAATGGCAAGTTTCTACAGCAAAGAGTAACACAACCCCCTAGCTCCAGCCTGTGGGCACTGGAAAACCTGAGAGGGGTGTCCAGTGAGTGCCCCTGCTCATCCTCTGAGCACTGTCTCATTCACTGCAGCCTACTGCACCTACAGTTAACCAAGGCGAACAGCAGCTGCCCACAGAAGTGCAGCCCTGGCACGGCTGGTGCAGGAATGTGCAAGCAGGCATGAAATCAGAATTGGGCCCCACATGTCAGATGGTGTTAGCCTCCTCCATCTCCTCAGCAAGCTGGGTCTGAGGAGAATGAGTGGTTTTGTCGCAATGGCAGCGCCATTATCACAACCTTTTGTGTGAAGGATAGAGAACAAAGCTGCAGCTTTCCCCTACCAAGCTCCCGGGGGAGGAAGGTCTTGGACCTGGTTTCATCCCATGCACCAGGACAGCGGGATGATAGAGCCTGCCTCTTGCCCTGGTACATCTGCAGGAGGCAAAGCTTGGAGACCTGTGTTAATTAATAGGTTTTAGAGGAAATGTAGGTAGAGAGGCGTCTGCACAGCTCTACAGGATGCAGAAATGCCATTTGCTCACATGCAGTGCTGCCACCTTGCAGGCAGAGGCTGGGCATACAGCAGTGAGGGAAATTCAGTGTCGCAGGAGCTGGCTATTAGGTGCCCTTGTGCAAACCAGGGTCACCTGGGGCTCGTTGATTGTGGGACTCTCAACAAAATCAGTGGCTTGAACCTGTTAACCCATGACCTTGGCAAGCTGAGATAACCTTGCTTGGAACGGTAACAGATTTCTGTTGAATTTCTTTAATTCTGCAGCGAATTAAAGCTGCTTTGAGAAGGCTGGAGGGAGGGAGGGAGGGAGGCAGGCAGGCAGGGAGGGAGGGTCTGTCAACAACACATTTTAATTCAGCCACTTCCAATTCAGCCTATTGGCTGGAACACCCTGTCACCTTTGGGACAATTTGCTAACAAAAATAGTATTTTCAGTGAATGTCAAACTGCTCAAGTACATCTGAAATTTCACCTCAGGAGGTGAGGAGAGCAAATACTCTTTGCACTGCTCACTGGCTCGACCAAGTGATCAAAAGCATCCTTTCTGTGAGCCTCTAGCAAGCACTAGGTGGACTCAAGACACTATGTGGTGAGAAAATAACATTTCTTGGGGTAAGGAAGGTCACCCTGCTTCCCTTGGTCTGCCAGCAGATTAATGATTGGATAAAAGTTGTCTTTTATGGCTTCTTCCTAAAATATTTGTTGTCCCTCCATGCCCAAGACAATGTTTTAGAGAGGCTGGGAACAAGGGCCCAAGAGGACCTGCTGATGGACCAGACAGGACCAGGAATTAGCTCAGTCTCTGCTCAACTCAGGTCCCATGGTCACCTCAAGCAGGCACAGCCAGCAGCGCTGCATTGCTCTCCTAGCGTTGACCCAGCTGCAGGGCTCAGCGCTGCAGAGCAGGGTGGATTCTACTGCAGCATCCAAGTGACAGGAAAAATTTCCCAAAGCTTTCATGAGTTAGCTGAAATGGCACCGCCTTGCACTGCGGGAACTGGCAAGATGACTAATTCAGTGCCACTCTCCACGTCTGCACTCCTTAACATGCAGTGGGACACGGGAAACACCACTGGCAGCGCCACAAAGAGTGGCTGGGCTGAGCCATTAAAGAATGGAAAACTCATGTAAGAAAAAGGGAGCTGGGGCAGCTCATCCAGGATTTCTGTGAGCAACAGCAATGAGCACCACTTGGGATAAGCCTTCACAGAGGGGGGAAATGCCCTCACTGGTAGTGCAGGGGTGACAGTAACAAGGCTGTTCTGCGTGGCACTGTCCTTCAAGACGTAGGGAAGCTGAGGGCAGATGAAACCATTTGCAGATGCCTGGGAAATGCTCTTACCACCCCACCTCACAATATTTATCAGTGAGTGATACTCCTGTTAAACTGCCAGGTGACAACCCAGTTGGGGGAAGCTCTTGCAGAACAAGAAGCCAAAGTGAGCTTGCCAAAAGGGAGAAAATAAGATGCACTTCAGCAAGGTAAAGTATCAAGCTTGGCTGAGTGCAATTAAGCACATGGAAACAGAAAAAGAGTTCCTCATCCACCTGAAAATGGTGAGGAGCAACAACTCGACTTGCAGAATCTGCAGAAAGAAAACTAAGAATGATAGAGTGGGTCTTCACAGGAGACCTAGCCAGCAGGGAGCAACACCAGAGCCCTAAGGCCACCAAACACAGCCCCTGGGGAGGGGCCAGAGGAACCAAGGCTCTGCAGGACAGGAAGTGGTGGCAGTGGTCTTGAGAGAGAGTCTTAAATGGCAGTGAAAAGGATCCAGGTCAGGTGCTGGAGAAGAGCTTCCCCACAGCCATGTGCCGTTGGTGCCAATGCCACTCTGCCAGTCATCCTTGTTTAAATCTGACAAACATTTGTGCATTGGCAAATAGAGCTCATCTCTGTTGGACAACTGCACTTACAACCTTGACACTGAGCTATGCCCAGGACAGTCACACTTCGGGGATGCACCCAATCAGGCCTTTTCCCTCCCAGACACAGGCTAAGGAATAGGAGCTAGAAGAGATCACCTCACACTGGGAGATGCCTCAAAAGATGCCCCAAGGGTGCTCTGATGGGGTCGTGCATTAGTTTCAAAGGACCTGTCTTGCCCAGAGGACGCCAGGGCAGCTAGTGTAGGAATTACATTCTTCCAGAGACTGAAGGATGAGACAATCAGAGAATGTCCTCTGTGAGACAGTTTTCACATGTCATTTTCAGGTGAAGGCCAGAGACACTCAAAAGAGGATGCTCATGGTCATAGGTCCATGCTGGCTGCTCATAAAGGAGGAGACACCACAGGGAGCTTTGCGAATCTCAGAGGACAAGTGTCTTGTCCTCCAGCAACCTGGAAACAAGAGGGCATAGCTCTGCAAATTGCTCTAGGCATACTCCTGGCATCCTTCTAACTGGGGGTAGCTGAGAGGAGAGCACCTCTGGGGCCTTGGGAAAGCAGAAAGCAATGGGCTTGTTTATCCTGCTGCTGTGCCAGAGACTGCACAGCCTTAACATGACCTTGAAGGGGTAACTGAATGAAGCTGAATGGACTTGACCGTCATAAGACTTTTGCCTGTGCTGTTTCTACATTGCTCCGGCACCGAAGCATGCATGACTGCAACACCAAACACCACCACCACCACCACTGTATTTCTTGATCCAGCCACCAAGGACATGGGCTGCTGTCCTTTCTTTTTTCTCTCCACCTTGATCCTGCACAGTCTTTAAAAGACTCTGGAGAGATGGGGCTGGAGAGACATCCTCTTCCAGTGTATCCTCCACCACAGATGAGGATGCAACCAGAAAAATACCAAGCTCAGAGCTGCCAGTGTCCCATAGCCCCCTCACCCACAACCCTCCTCATAACTCTCCTCCAGCGCCTCCTGGCTGCCCTGGCTTTAATCCTGAAGGGAGCATCGTCCCAGTAATTTCCCTCCATTTTCAATCTACTGATCTGAGGGCAGTCCACAAATCCTTTCATCCCGAGAGCAAAGCAATCTAGTGCCTCAGCTCATCCCATCTCCATTTCCCTCTCTCTAATCCCTGGAAACAGGGACAAGGCTCACAATACATGGGCTGCCCTGGGAGGGGTCCATCCAGGAGCCAGAGGACAGACAGACAGATGGACTCGGAGCACATAGGGGCAAACAGAAGGTGCCAGGTCATGACAGGCAAGGGGGCTGTTATTTTGTTGGTGCTCAAAACCTCTCACCAACACCACTGAGCTTCTCAAAGCAATTTGGGCAGGTCCCAGCTCCTCCGGATCCAGAGACAGGGGAACTGGCAGGTCTTCCTATCCCCCTGCCACCACCATGCTGGGGACATAAGGGACAGACTGGTCCTCTCTGCGCACAATGCATGGAAACCAGGTGACATCAATGGGGAACCATGATCTGGCCTCATAAATCTCAGCTCCTCCAGGCTCAGAGCTCTGTCATTCCTCCACAAGCCTAAGGCCCTGACTTTCACCCTGGCTATAGGTGCTCTTTGAAAATGCGACACTGATGGGAGACACAGGAAGGGAGACCCTTGAGGTGTCTCCCTGCCCTGCAGAAGCAGCCAGCATTGCTCCTCAGGACTGAGGAGATCAATTAGGATGTAGCACTAAGCTCGTCCTTCCATTTTCAAGTATCCATTTGCACAGGGATGGAGAAGGCAGGGAATGAGTCCACACTCGGTGGCAACCACAGGGCCATGTCCTGCTTGACACTGACCCAGCTGAAAGCACCACAAGGAAGGAGGATGCCAGGCTGGCATGTGACAATGCCATCCAGTGGCCATGCCGGAGGTAGAGCTAGGCTGCACAGCCCCCATATGCGCTGGGCAGTGGTGGCTCTCCCTGGCTTTAACCAACAAGGAGGAGAGGGGCCCTTGGTGGCCGGGGGTGGATTGCCGCCGTGCTGCACTCAGCCCCTGACAGCAGGCTCCAAAACTGTCACTCCCGATCTGTTTTCACTTCAGCTAAACCTCAACCCCGATTAAAATCAAGGAGAACTGCCTTCTCCTGTCTCCTCCTCGCGGTAGGTTCTCTAACCTCACATCTAAACAGTGAGCAAGTATGGTGAATTTGCTGAGCTGGGAATTGGGGCTGAAGGGGAATGGGCCATGACCACCCTTGTCCGCAAACCTGCCCTAGTCTGCAAGGGTGCAGCTGCTGAGGTGGTTCCGTTCTGGCAGGACTGCAGGTCTCTGCTGAAAGCTAGGGTGGGATGCACCACCGACACCCTGACCTGCCTGTGCTATGGGTGGTAACCTGGCAGCTCTGAGGGATTGGAGGTCTGGTGTCCGTGAGGTGCCCTGTGCTGGGACCCACTGCCCATGTCGCAAAGCCTATATAAAATACAGAAACTAACCCAGCTCTCTGTGTGTGCAGCTGCAGCACCACGAAGGACGCACTCAGCGAGAAGCTGAAAAATGTCCTCCACAGGGATGCAGACAGCCCTCACCCGTGGGGGAAGCACTTAAATTCAGCACATTTCAGCTGGCCACAAAGCAGCTGCAGAGGCCTGGCAAACTCAAGCCATGCAGGATGTCTCCCACCCTCATGCCACAGGAACAGGGGGCTTGATGCCCGAAGTGCTACCTTGTGCAGAATGTACCAGAGCTGGGAGCAAATCCTCTGCTTCCCCAAAAGTAGACCTCCTGCTTTGCTATACATTGGAACTGAGGTTGAAATTGATCTGCCGTCAGCGGGAGCTCATCCCTGTGCACTGGGCACGAGTCCCGTTGACACTGGGAGCCACTTTGGCCAGCAGCATGCCGCCAGCAAGGTGCCCACTCTGCTTGCTGTGAAGCAAATGCCCATTTTGCAAGAGTGTGTCTGACTTGGATGAAAAAAAAATCATCATCTGAGAAAAGCAGTCCTAGGACTGCCAAACCAGAGAGGGTAAATGCATCACTGGTAGATACCCAGAAGGGCATCCTGCAAGGAGGTGAGCATCTTATTAGGCAAAGCACCTGGATCTCCTCCACTTGCACCTCTAATGGGTGCTGGCCACTGCAGAGGTGCCTTGCTCAGTCTGCTCTGCAGAGTGCATGGTACCCATTCTGATAGCATTCGGATTTTCTGATCCCATACACTAAAATGTCACTGCTTCCCTAATGTATTTTCAAGGCAGAATTCACTCCTATTGCAATATGAACATTAAAACAGTGTTGAAACCAATGAAAGAAGGTTTGGGATTTTTTTTTCCCCCTTGGTCTTGATCAGTATGCCTTTTCCCTACACCCTGAAACGACTGGTTTGCTTCAGAAAGAAATGCCCTCTTAATTCAGCAAGATTAAAAGAACATTTTCTTTTTTTTAAACAGTCATTTCTCAGGGAGAAAGAATTTCAAACTGACTGTTGCATCAGAGAACACTGACAATGTTTCTACCAATGAACCCATAAAAAGCAGAGAAGTCTGAGATTAAAAGCTTCGAAAACATTACTGAGTTATTTCGGAATTCCAAATTAAAAGGCAACCCCCAGATCTGGGTGGGGGGGAGCTGCTGTTTTTCAGGGTTTGGTTTCTGTATCAAAATGCAGGCTAGCATCTGTCTTTGCATCTGTCAAAACAAAGGTCAATCATTTTACGGAAACTTAGACACAATGCCCTTGATCCACCGTTTCTGGCTTGTTTTTAAGCTAGACGTGACTTCCGACTAATCAAATCAGATTTCCTAGTATGGTTTCCATTAAAATCATATTATCCCAGAAAACTCAGATTACAAGAAAAATACACCTGACAACATTTTGCCTTTATAAAAAGAAGATGATATTTCGGGATTGATTTCGACAGCATTTAAGTCCCCCCACAACCTTTGCAACTAATATTTCATTTTCTCCTTATAAAGCAGTGGTGTAACCAAAGAAAATGCGACAGAAATAAGTCAGTATCGGAAATAGCTTAGCCACCTTGAGTAAAATTGGTATTTGAGGGCAAACTGAGAAGAGAACAAAGCCAGCTTCATAATGAAAGATATTCCCCTCTTCAAACTAAATTTCCATGGCGCAAGGAAAAAGAGAATAAGCGAAATGGAACCAAAAGGTGAAAATGAAAACAAACAGGGTTGAGGGTTTTAAGATGACAGACTAAGATGTGATCAAGACCTATGTTACTTGAGCATCAGTTTCTTTAAGGCAATTAGGTATCTGCTATGCCCACCCGAGTGCATTCATAAACAAGACTGTCCAAAGCCTGCACTGTAAATCAGACAAACTGGGAATGGCTGAATATCCTGGACAATGCAGAGGCGGACGCGCCCCTACCCCAAGATTCAATCTTTGGGCATTAGCCGCGAGACAGCGGTACACTGAATTTCACCAAAATAAAGCACTAGATAAGGCAGGGAGCCACAACTTGGCACAACAAATTTACCAAAGTCATTTGCAAAACAGCACTGCAAAAGCCATTTGCTAATATCTTACAGGAGCGGCTTGAGGAGCAGTTGTTAATTTAAGGTAATCCCCTTGCTCGCGCACCTATTTTTCCCATAATCCCACCTCCCTCCGACACAGACTTAAAACTCCTCCACAACAAGATTCACTTAAGACAGCTCTTAAGCATCCAAAGCTCTTCTAACCCATATTGGAGACCTAGACCCAACTCATTTCATGATTCTTCCCCAGTTTTCATCGGCAGGAAAAGTTGAGCACCGCAGGTGGTCTTCCACCAGCAGAAGCTTTTAAATCTTCTTACCTTCGCCAAAGAGCCGCTTTAGTGCCGATTTGGCGTGGGGGGTCCAGACAGATGGCCAGTCTTTCCACGTTTGGAAAGGATGAAAAATGCTACGGGGGAAAAAAAATCCCAGTGATTTTTTTCGCCGAACAGCGCAGAGGGCTCTGAACCTCATTGGCCCTGGGAAGTCCACCACGTGGCATGGGATGAAGAACACGTGACCTATTTTCTCCCAAATCCCTTGGTTTGCTGGCAAGGGGGATGTGCCCACTGCTGATGTTCTTGTCATTTCAATGGGCTTTGATTCATTCATTTATTTATTTATTTTAGTTCTTTAAAAAGGCCACTGAGCAAATTAGGTTGCCTCGAGGCAATGAGGGCAAACCAACCAACACTTTCAATGTGAAGGAGAAAGGGTATGAGACAAGCAGCAGAGCGCTGCCTGTGTGTGGGGAGATATTTGGAGATGCTTTGCCAGGGTATGGGCAGAGAGATGCCTGCCTACCCTCGTAAGGGACAGAGTCCCCAGGAGGGAGGAGGGTGTACAGGCCATGTGTATTTGGCTGCTGGCAGTGGGTTGTGCTAAACCCACCATCTCAGAGGCAGTAGCAGAGGGAAGGGCTAGGCTGAAGCCATGACTGCAGACCTCAGAGCTCAGCTGGCTGGCTCCCTGAGTTGCAGAGGAAAGGGATGTGTTACAACTGCCTCATTACCAAAAAAAGACTGTCTTGTGGCCCTAGGTTGCTCCCGCTCCCTTGCAGGCCGATCCCATCCTCTACTGTCCTCCCAGCTAATGCACAGTGATTGCAACATCTAACTGCTCCAAGAAATGACAAGCTTTCTGCTTTGGAGGCAGAGGGTCTGCTGAAACAGCCTTCTTGGAAGAAGGATAAAGTGCAGTGGAGGAAGAGGGGCATGCTCTGAGTGAGTACTGCCTGCTCCCACCACTGCATGGCCACGCCAGGCTCAAAAGATATTTCAAAGTGTCCTCCCACAGACGCTCACCAAATCTAAAATGCAGCACAATTCCAGAGATGTTCTGCCCCAGAAGGGTCCCTGAAGCCATGTGGAGCATGGCAAGATAAGTCACAGCTCTCAGTGTCTGACTTTGACTGGTGCTGGGGGTCTTCCCCCAGTTCTGTATTTCCCAGGAGACAGCAGCTCTGAGACACTGCACCCCAACCAGTCACGATCTGTAGGCCAAGCAGCTCCTCACCTTCCTACGGTAACCACAGGTCAGTGGCTAATCAGTGTCAGGACTCCTGATCTGGAGAAGGCAAAAGGAAATTTTGGAGCCCTAGACATCTTGCTTTTCTCATCAAAGCCCATACTCATGGCTTGCATCAGTCAGAAGTTGCTTATTTATGGCAATCTGAGCCTCCACCAGAGGCTATGCCATCTTGTCATGCCAGGAATATACCTGCCAAAGAAAAGCCCCAGATGAGTCTACCTCTGGCATCTACCCTTGAATCTAAGTGATGTTGCTCCTGCAGAGCAGCTTCCCTGTTGCAGGCCGCGCTGCCTGCTCTCTCTGCTTGCTGCGGGACCGCGGTAAACAAGCCCATAGACCAGTACGGTCGTGGGCCAGCCGCGAGGGTCTCCAGACAATTCAGTATGAATTACACAGAAGCCAATTTTATTCACGTAACAGCCTGGATATATACACTCAGCCAGTCGAGCACACGCCTACACATTAGCATCATTAGTCAGGGACAGCCCACCACACCTGCATACATACACGCCTTGTTATTCTCGTTAGCAAAGTCCCCATTATCTATTCCTTCTGAGATAAGCTGGCCAGTTGCTTGTGAGAACCAAGACCTGTTATTGTAAGAATCTGCCTGTTGTTTATTTCTTCTCACATCCTTTCCCATGACTCTCCTGCACCTGCACCCCACAACTCTTCTGCATTCCCACACTTCCCCACCCATCCTAACAAACAAGGGCTTTAGCTCTCCTTAAGGACCCTCGAAAGTAAGAGCTAAGGCTCCTTGAAGAACTAGCTGAGCTTGGGCTTTGGTAAAAAAGCACAGCTCTGGCCATCTCTGTGCCTTATCACCACCACGTTCTGACCCAGCACTCAGCCTTCATTAAGCTGTTGCCCCTCACAGGCCTCCACACAGGGCCAGGAAGCATCAGGAACATAGTCCTTATTTCCAAGTCCTTCCCAAGGCTGGACTGTCTCACCATACTGCTATCAAAGGCAGAAATATAGCCATAAAATGCCCCAAAAGGTGGACAGGAGTGCAAGGTTTCACCTGAAATCCTCTCTGGCTTGGAGGGTCACAATTGCTCAGTCACCAGCCTGACTATGGGACACTGCAGTCCAACAAATACTAGCCAAGAGAGACACTTCCCATACTCAAATGCAAACCGCAAAGATGGCCAGAAGCACTCAGCTTGCTGCTTTCCCCTCACACGTTTTGCAATGGCCAGCGTGTAAAGCGGGAGAAGAACCACCCCCCCACCACCTTCCAGCCTCGCAGCTCCCAGCTCACAAGCCCCCTCATCCTTCCCCAGTGATGTTCAGCTCAATCTGGCTCCTGAGTAATCTTCCAAATAATTACATAATAGAGAGGCAGGCGGAGAAAAAATTTTAGGCTGCTCTCTCAGTAGAAAGCAAGCTGGATTAAAAGATCAGAACAAGCAATACTTAGATTAAAATGGTTTGTTATTTTCAGCTGCAGAAAATCTGTGGCTAAAGCACGGAAGATGTTGAGGGAAGGTGCATTGTCTTTCTTCCCCCAGACCAAACTGCTGGAACCTGTGGTACTCATCACTAGTATCTGAAGTACTCTAGAGCAAAGAGGCAATGGGGTGGCTAAGGAAGAGAAAGGTGAGAGTAAAATAGTAGTAGTTTGGCTTAAAAACAGCTGAAGTTGCAGCATGAAATACAAAGAAGGTAAAGATGTACAGCAGCAATCCCAATTTCTGACCTCTTGCCTATATCCGATTCACCATATCTTAATAGATGAGGCTCTCACACATTATAAAGAGAGAAAAAAATGCTTTTAATGTGGTTTTCCCCAGTTGTTCATGGAGAAATGTTTTCAAGCAGTTAGAGACAGCCATTCTGCAAGGGAAGTAGTTTGTGTTTTTCAGCTCTGTCTTGGGTTGAATGTTCTGGAGATACTCAAGGTCAAACTTGATGGGGCCCCGAGCAACCTGATCCAGTTGGATATGTCCCTCCCCACTGCAGGAGCATTAGACAAGATGACCTTGGAGGGTCCCTTCCAACCCAAAACATTCTATGATTCTATGATTCTATGATTTCCTATGTGTTAGCCAAGGCAAGTTCCAGGTTTCCATCCTATAGTCGTATTTTATTTCCCACTGAGTCAAAGAAATAGAGTTTGCCAGTTTGCATGGCATTTTATCTAAAGACTTATGAGCAGCACAGAGATGCTTCAAGTTCTTTTTTTGGTCCTGCAAGCCAACTCTGAATTAAACACCATCAATGCATCACTGCCTGTTAAGGCATCAGACCCCATGAGCCAGGTGAACCAGCGTATGGCTTGGCAGACAACTTCGTTATCTACAAGAAATGCATTTCCTGGCACACAGTACGGGCTTTATCAGCACCAAGGCCTTTGCCTTTAGCAAGTGTCTCCCCACACCCCTGAGATGGCAGACACCAGGCTTACAGGCAGCGGAGAGGGGGCCACAGGCAGGAGGAGCCCATCAGACAGCAGGGCAGCTCTCTCAGACGCCTATACGGTGTGTCTCTCTGGCCCCCAGCAAGGTCGGTGGTGTGGGGTGCCAGGCTCTGACTGATTGCTCTGGAAAGGCGTGAAGGGGAGGATGGAAAAACAGGGTGAGGAGGGGACCTGACGCTAGAGGCCAAGCTCTCCGCAGGGCATGGCGCTCATCAGCTGCATCCCGGATCGATGCTGCTAGCTTTGCTCGTTCACCTTCAAGTTCAGATTAAGCAGAAAGGTCAAACCAGGAAATCGTTTCCCATGGATGGGCACATTCCCACCATCATCCCATAGCCTCGTGTTGGAGCCTTTTCCTCCTGCTGGCATGGACACTGTCGATCCGAGCACATTTTTAACCTCTCAGCATCTCCAGCCCCCAGCATCAGCAGCAACCACTCATCTCATTGCCTGGATGTGAGATAGAGTAGTACCAGTTCTCCAGTGCCAAGTGGTCTCCAAAATGGAGTCCTTTTTCAGGTGTCACTCAATCCTGTAGTTTTGCTATAGAACAGTCATGTTACTATATGGACAGAGTCAGCTTTGAGTTCAAAGGACAAAGTCCCATGAGGCAAGAGGTCCAAGACACAGTCCTGAAGAAGGCTAAGCATTCGAAGTTAAAACCATACCTTGCTTTGCAGGTTGACCCAGAAGCTGCTGACTTGCACAGGCAAGAGAGAAGGGAAGGGATGTTGGACAGAGAGTGTGGGAAGGAAGAGAAGTGAGATCTTCCTGAAGGGATGTGGGAGCTGTAGAATTCTGTGATGTTCGTCCAAATAATGCTTTAATAACCACTTACTGCAGGAAAGTGTCTTCATTAATGCCAGAGAATAAAATGCACTTGCTGGATACATTTGGCTTATGAGCACCTACGAGAAGACAGTCTGGGTACTTGGTCCCCAGCTGAACCCTCAGCTCCCTCTATAAGGACGTGTCCTGGTTTTTCCTGGGCTTGGTGATGTGAATCTCTTTCTCAAGGCCTGTCATGCTCAGGGAGATGCCAGGAAGCAGTGAAATGGCAGGGGCCTCCAGGGATGCACTCCAAAATGCATCCTTCCTTCAGCTCCTGGTCTCCAGGCTACCAGCAGAAAAGACAACACTGACCCCCATCACCCCTCAAAACCCTGCCACAGATGGATCTATTTGTAAGATCCACAGCAGAGAGGAGCTGCAGACAGTGATGGCAGAAACCTCAGACAATGCAACCTTAAAGATCAGACATAACCAGTAGCCACCACATTGCCAATGACCATGTACAAGACTCCTTGCAGGTTTTTGGGCAAGTTTTACTCATGCTGCATCTTACTGGGTCACGCACAGCTCCTCTGAGAAACCTCCATTCCCTTATCCAAAACCACACTGTCCTGTTGCAAGTACAGGGTGTTGCTCTGACTGGTCTCACCCAGGGCTTTATGTTCAGAAAACAGGGGTTAGTGACACTTTTCAAAGAGAAGAGAGAGAAGAGAAGAGGATTTCTCTGTCACTATAAAATTTCTGCTTTACGGAGCTGTCTTCTCACTCAGAGAGTGTCCTCCTTCCAGCTAATGGAAAATGTTGCCCCATTGTCCATTTGTGACAGTCAATGCCTGGGACAACATGATGGCCCCAGGCTAAAGCAGAGAAATTTTAGTAACAAAAGCAGAGTGGCTGCTGAAAATGACCCTGTCTATGCACTTCCCAGATTAGCTCTCTAGCTGGATTTAATGGATCCCTGTGACCAACGTGTCGGAAAGCAGGTGGCTGAGCACAACGAGGGCAAAGTTGGCAGGACAGGAGACCTGCATGGATGCACGATCTCAGCTGCCCCTTTGCAGAGAGAGGCCCCAGCAGCAGGGCTGTTTGCAGGACTGCACTGTGCGGGGTAGCAAAATCCCCTCCATTTTTAGCCCGTGCTGCAGTGGTGCCCCTGACACGGAGCTGGGTCCCTGTAGTGCAGGGGTATCTCTTTGTGAAGGCCAACCATGTCTTCCTTGCAGGGGTTTTACAGACTAAGGGAGATTGTGGTGCAGCTTCAGAGACCTCCAACGATTTGGAAAGGGATTGAGCTCTTCTTACCTTACCCTGCAGGCTGGCCTCAAGCTCCAGAGTGATTCCTCGGAGGGTCCGGTTCCACCAGTAAAGGGCATGCTGAGTGCAAGGTGGAAACTGGTGGTCCACAGCACAAGCCTGCAGACCAGGGCACAGCAAAAGTTAGGCACAGCATGGAGAAAGGACAACCAACAGCTGTTTACTATCCAGGAAAAGTGAATTTCAGAGACAAGTAAAACATGGTATGGGTTGGAGGGGACAAAATGATGGGGAGCATCACCTCCAGGTTGTTTATGGAGCAAGTATTAAAGCCCTGCTTGTGTTTTCCTCTATATTCAGAGGAGGTTTGGTAAGGTCCTGCTTCAGTGCTGGACTCAATGATCTTAAAGGTCTTTTCCACCCAAAATGATTCTGTGACTCAAAGTACAGAAAGTCACCTGAAGAGCTAGGCTGTGAAAGAAAGAGTTCCCAAGACATGACCCCAGCAAGACCCCCAGATGACCACAGCCCAGCTATACAGCTGCAGAAACTGCCCCTATGGGGCAAGCGTGCACCAAGGGTTAGGTTCACCCACAAACACAACCACAATGGAAATAATCCAGCATGCTCCAGCAATATGGGTGCTGGGTTATTTTTATTGCTTAATTTTTGCTGCTGCTCCCAGTAAGTTAACTGGGGCATGCACTACCCATCAATAAAATCAATTGAGCAGCCTGAGCTGTTAATAAGCTCAGTGCCAGAGGACAGAAAAAAACTCTTCGTTGCCCAAAATATTCTTTGGGCAGTGGGGTGGGTCAGCTGCAGGCCCCACTCATTGCTTGGACTTGGTGCTGCTTTTGACATAATGGGGCAACTTGTGTGTTGTATGGGAAACCTTCCTCTCCCCAGTGACTCAGCAACCACTGTGCTTGCCCCCAGCAACCTGGACATGAGGGCCTCATGCTACTGCCATGGGAAGGAGTCCATCAGTCTTTGGTCCCGCCTGCTGCTTACAGCAGCATCAGCACTAAGATCAGAGCAGGCTGCCCAGGGCTGTTATCCCTTTGGGTCTTGAAAACCTTCAAGGATGGAGACTTGACAGGCTCTCAGCAACCAACTGCCCTCAAATTAATGTTTCTTTTTCCTACAATGATCTACACATCCCTCTGAAGGGCAGCTATGTACTCCAAGGCAGCGACTGCATCTCCAGCTCATGTTACCTGCAAGCAGGATGGGTCCCAGGGTGAATCCTAAGGAGCTTCACTACTCTCCACTGAGCCTACACAAGCAAAATAAACGTTAAATCCCACTAACTCTCACAACAATAAATAACTCTCAAAAGACAGAGAGGCAACAAAAAAATAAACCTCAACTGAAATAGTAAAAAAAAAAAAAAGGAAAATATGGAAAACCCAAACTGCAACTCACCGTTGGAGAAGCAGCAGCAGATCAGGAACCCCGTGGGGCAGAGGCCTGGGGGGTCAGTAGTGGAGGACCTGGAAGACAGCACAACATCTCAGCACCCCAGGATGCCCAGTTAAGACTTCTGCCCATCACAAGAGCATCCTCTCAGAACTGCTGCTGTGGCTGAAAGCAACCCAGAGAATGAAGAAGCACAAGGGCAAAATGGCTGCAAGCAGAGGCATCCTTGGTAGTTTTCTATGTCAGTCAGTGCAAACTTCTGGCCACTGATTCGAACACTGAGAAAAAGAAGGGAAAATCTTGACCACAGCAACAGCTTAATCAAAATACTTATGAACAAGAGGGCTCAGACAAGGATTCAGGATGCTGGAAGGATGAGGGGTTGCAAGGAAGCCGCCCTTGCTCTCATCAGTGCAGGCACAAGCCTCTCCATCCCAGCCCCACAGGAGCATCCTGCCTCCCCGTTGACCCCATGGATGCAGGGCAGTGCCCCACAACAATGTTGCCTGTGAATTTGTGATGAAAGCAACCTTTTATTTGTGTTGCAGGCTGTAGCTCTGAGTTTACCCCAAGTCAAGGCTTAGCACTCAGGAAATGCATCATTAAAGAATTCGTCAGCAGTTCTTGTAATCAAATATTGGTCTGTTTCCTAGCAGCTCTGCTTCTCCTTGTCTTACACCAACACGCTTCACGGCAAGATCCCAAGCACAACCCTTTGGTCTTACACTGTGCACCATAAGCACACTCAGGCACATAATCTCCTGCTGCCAGCAGAGCTTCTTCCTCAAAATGTTTGGTGCAGATACAACTGTAAGCCAGTCTTAAAGTCTGCTATTTCTGCTATATGTCTGGTAGCTCCCAAGGTGTAGATGAGCAGGTCAGTCACACCATGGAGAGGAGCTGCATGTTTGGCTAGCCATGCAACTCATGATGTCTGCGATTAAGGTGCAGATGACCTCCAGGTATGCACACACCTGCATTTCTGAGGACTGGTGCCATGTGGGGGGCACCCATTCTACCCTCAGTTCCAGCAGGGGATGAGTGTACCTCAAGCTGCCTCCAAGCAGAAACCTCAGTACTGCAAAGCATGTATTGACCACAGTTGCTTTGAGCATCCTCTGACACTTCCTGTGGGGCTGTTTCCAGAAGACCTCTACCAAGCACAGCCATCCAGTGGAGGCACTGACTCTGGCAGCTGGCTTTGTTCTCAAGTATCTTGCTTATCAGTTAGCAAAGCAAGGCAGTCAAGAGCTGTCTTAAAAGACAGAATCACAAGCTTACAGACAAGCAACGTTTTGGGTCTGCTGGTAGACTATTGCACTTACTGTGATCTCCTAAATCCTCTTTCCAACACAGCAGAAACCTCTAGACCTTGTGTCTGCTCGGACAGTAGAAGCAGAGGAGTCAATTTTTTTCCTGGTTGTTTCTCTCCAGTGAAAAATACACTGTTGCTGTGAGAAAGACACCAGCAAGCTCATAATGTCAAAAGCTTTGTATCTTCTTATCCATGGTATTGCAGAGCATGGCTCCATCCCTGCCCACCCATTACCTCGCATGGACTAGGGCCCATTAGCAATTTTATTCAGCCACACTCACAAGGTGTTGGTAACTCAGGATGCTGAAGGAAAGACTTGTGAACAAGAGAGCAGCAGAGGTGTCTGGATGCCAGCAAAATCACACCTATTGTTGCCAGATGAGCACCTGAGGGGTCATTGAATTCCACTGCACTGATGTGACCAGTGCTCCCAGAAGCCAACCTTTGCAGGCTATGACATTACAGCATCTTGCTGGCTCACCAGAAAGGCTGTGGAGTCTCCTTCTCTGGAGACTTTCAAGGCCCATCTGGATGTGTTCCTCTGTGACCTGAGCTAGACTGCATGGTCCTGCTCTGGCAGGGTGGATGGACTCGATGATCCCTTTGGGTCCTTTCCAATCCCTGACATCCTGTGATCCTGAGACCTTCAACTCATTCCACAGAGGCCCGGGGTGCCCTGAACAGCAAGGATTCCTGGCAGGATGGCACTCCCCTGGGGTTTGGCAGCACCCTCAGCTTGATGCCACCTACATGCACTGAGGGCCTCATTCAATGGGGCTCAAAATCTCACAAAGGGAATCAAGGAAATTGTCCCAGATGTTCTCTGCAGAGGGAATGCAACAGAATGCAAAGGTGAACAAGCTGTGTATGGCTTTCTGCTCGCACCCAGCCTCAGAGGTGAGCTGGTCCTGTGTCTGGTCCCATGGGGCTGTGACAACCACGCAGCACACAGACCCAGGGGTTGCCTCTGGGCAGGGAACCCCAGCTCACATGCTGCTCTGCCGCCAGCCCGAACCAACCGATCACACCAGGAACCCCTCAAAGCAAAGCTTGCTCAGGCAAAACCAGATTTCCAGCAGCCTTTCCCAGAGCCTCCCCAAATCTGCACCTGCTTTAGGCTGGAGATGTGCAAGCAACCCTCCCAGGACCCATTGCTTTGCCGCAATCCCTACGGAAAACTCAAGCTCTTTGGGAAAACATGCTGAGCAGCTGGTGAGAGATGCAGCAGATGACAGGATGGGATGCGGATATTCTCTCCCTTTATCACAAAATCCCTGCTCTGCAGAACAGGTTACAGATGGGAATATAAGCAAGATGGCTCCATCTGCACTGTCACTCAAAGGCTGCTGGCCCCCTTTGTTTTGGAGGGGATCCCACTCCCATCCAGTCAGGGTGCAGCAGCCCCTGTGCCACTGGGATCCGCTTTGTTCTGCTGCTTGGGGGTTATGGTGCTGCTGCTCATGGTGCAGGGGAGAGAACAATCCTCCCCTGACCTGTGTTCCCATCATCCGCCTTGCTGGGTGTTTTACGCAGAGAGAGGCAATGATTTTAATGTCCCAGTGAACAAGCTGTCGGGACGCATCAGCCTCAACGGGCAGACTTCAGAGATGGCTTCTTCTCCCAGGCACTGCCTGAGCAAGGAAAACCGATTCCAGCTCTGCACACACACACACACGCACACACACCACGCGTGTGCCACCGGTGCCAGTTATTTTCCAGCCTTTTAACAAACTCTCCTTCAAAACCCTTGTCTTCAAGAGGGGAAGCTGGTGAGCCCAAGATGGAGGGGTTGTAGGTGAGCTGCTGCCGGGTTGGCATAGCCGCTGGGCAGGCAGACAGGGCAGCCCTGCAGGCAGGAGCCGGCGTGACATGATGGGACCTGAGCGCTCGGAAGCCGTCAAGAGTTTGAGCCGAGCTGAGCTGAGAAAAGCCATGAGCGGAGCTGACATCTGCCCCCTGGGCGGGTACCTAATGAGCGGAGACACTGTCCATTTGGGGAGATGAGGTAAAGTTAAAAGATTTCCAAGCTGACACCTGGCAGCCTCTATCGGTATTCCTGGCAAGAAGGCAAGGGAAGGAGAATGGAGACAGGGGGCTGAAACCGGTCCCTGTGCCAGGCTCCACAGCAGTAGGTGAGTTGGACAGGGATGGCATTGGTGTTCCAGCATCTTATCTCCGCTGCCCAGAGCTGCCCTCTTGGTGATTTTCTGCTGCGCTAGAAAAGAAACCTGTGTTTTCTGAGAGCTGCTCCATCAGCAGCATCCCCTGGGGACTCTGGTGGGGTATCATGTAACTGCATGCCTGCTGAAAACGCAGCAGCAGGGAGGGAACACATTCCTGGGTCCAGCAGCACATGAGAGCTGCTCTCAACCACGATTCAAACAAAATGAAAGGCTCCTGTGTCCCACAGTCCTCACAGCCTGGGAGCAGGATGACACTCAGCAAAGCCCAAGCCTTCAGCATTACCCAGCAGCCCCCCCCCTGCCACTTCCACAAACCTAATTCAGTCAGTCCCTATAAATCCAACCTCCATAAGCCCATTTGTCATCAGCTCTTCCCTAACTTACCTCTAGCCTCTTTGCTACCCACCACCTTCAGCTAGTGCCTGGTGACGAGACGGGAGCGACAGAGCGGGAGAAAGGAGAGCCCCATATCACCCTGTCACCTCCCAGATTTCCGCTCCGGAAAACCTGGCTAAAAGCACTTGTGAGCCAGCAAACTCCCCCCAGTTAGCCCCAGAGCCCTGGCAGGCACTTCGTGCACCCACCTGGGAAAGCCTGCACAGACCTGCTCTTCTTCCCACCTTCCTGCCTGCTTTCCCAAAGTCCAACAGGCTCACAAGGTAATCACCTCCTCTGGATCATCCTGGGCCTGAGCATCCTCAAGGCCTTCCACCAGCTGACAACAACCTTAAAAATCTTTCCATTGCTCTGTTCTCATCAGATCCATCGACAAACGCCCTCGAATTTAAACCACACCACAAGCAAGATTTTCACCCACGTGTCTGCACAGAGGTTTTTGCTCCTTTCCAACAGAGACATCCAGAAACGCTCAACCTGAGGCACTAACCCAGTGGTGGCTTTGCCCATGATGCCTGTGAGCGAGACAGCATCTGGGCTTTGGCTGCTCCACCCTGGCACCCGCTGACCTGCTGGGCTCAGGCAGATGGAGCAGCCACAAATCCCCCCATAAGCCGGGGAAGAGAACTAATCTCCTAGAGGACAAATTGGTTGGTGAGGGGGGGAAGTTCAGCATTTCACCTTTTCCTCCCTCTTCTGGCAAGTAGCAGCATCCAGTGCTTCTAGAGGGACCTCAGCATCCCTGAATGTGAAGGATGCAGCACTGAGGGCTTGGGTAGTCAGCTGCAACCTAGTTTTGGCGCAAGGAGACATTTCACTTAGGTCACAGTAAGCTAAGCCAAAAATGTCCTACCCAGGGAGACAGGGCAGCTGGTGTCTTCTTGGGAAAACCACATCTGATGACGTTTTAAAACTTCCAGAGTGCTCCACAGCCATGAAAGGCAGAGGCTTTGCTGCACACAAGTAGTCCTTGGTGAGCTTAGGAAGCCTTAGGAGCAGCCACTGGGTTGAGATGGACCATCTACAGCAGAATCCACAAGCAGGACAGGGATTAGCTGGATTGGAGTGAGCCAGTTTAGGTGCTTAGGATGGGATCTAGACTGCCAAACATGCTCTTACCAAAACCTAGACATCATTAAAAGTATTAGGAGCTATGTAATTTGCCGATATCAAAGTGCCACAGCCGAGCCTTAGCAGTAGACTCCACCAGCAGCTCCACAGGACATCACCCATGGCCAAGCCCACTTCACGCCAATTCATTTTTGGCTCCAGAGGCAAATTGGAGTGAGAAAGTCAGCAAATTTGGTGTCATCCTCCATGCTTCTGGGTGATTTTTTTTCCTTCCATCCTTTATCATTGTTGCTCTTCCATTCCTTAAGGGCTGGCAAAACTCCTCCTGCGTGCTTGCAAGGGAGAAACGTCTCACCAGATATTGTCAGCTCTGCTCATAAAACTCTGGGATGTTTTGTAGCTGCAGCAGGGAGAGCTGCTGACAACTGGCATGTTAGCTCTCAGAAACTCTTGAAAGGAGGAGGCTGGAATTCAGGGCAAGGTCAGAGACCATTCAGGTTGGGACATGTGGCACTTGGGCACAGTTTGCACCCTGGTCTTTGACTGAAGGAACATAACTACCTGACAGAGCCCAGTGAAGCCCTGGCTGAGATGTAACAAGCACCAGCACAGCTTCTGCTGCTCGATGGGGGAGACTGATCTCCTGCACAGAGCTTGCATGCAAGGAAAGGCCTCAGGAGTGAGAGGGTGAGCTACTGGTGCGTGTTCATGGAATCCACAGCCACCCAAGCTGCAACTTCAGTTGTCTCACTCATCCATCCCTTTCCATGCACTGTCCAAAATCCCCTGGAAGCTGAATCACAGAGGTGTCCAGACCAGCACGGTGCCTGAAGAGGATTCCCTAGGTGGATTTTTCAGCAGACTCCAAAAAGTTTTTCAGCAGACTCCAAAAACTCCAGTGATGCCACTTCACCTTTTCCATGCACACACTACCCACTCCACAAGAGCCTTGTGTATCCTGCAAGATCCCTTGCCCTGCACAAGTGCAGGAAGCCCACTCTGGGCATCCTCATGGCACCTTCCTTCCCTGACAGAAAGCATACAACATAGCTAGATCAGAAGAATCTTCCCCAAAGCTAAAAGATGTCATAAATGTATGGATTTTGCCCACTGGCTTTGGACTTTATAGCTTTCCAAGGTGCATTTCATGCAGTGGCCATGGATAACCACATGGAGCTGCATCATCACAAGGAAGGGCTTCATTTCACAGACACCATGGATTTCCTCTCTGCAGCTCCCCAGAACATTGCTTTCATGTCATCAGCCAAATAAAGGCCTTTAAATAGTCAGCTGTTTCCACATTTGAAGGAAATATAGACATTTCCCTCCTGTGTCAGAGACACAGAGGAAGTTAAGCTGTGAGAGTCTCTGTCTCTGGTTCAGCTCCTGCCCCAAGCAGGGCCACACCAGAGATGCAATAGGCTGGATGGCATGAAATAATTTCACCTTGAAACCTCCAAACTTTTCCTAAGCCCTCTGTTTTTCACATGCACACTGGAAAGGGCTCTCCTGAGGACTTTTCCAAAACACACAAAAGGAAGATACTCACTTCACTGAAACCTAGACAGCCTCATCCACCGCTAGGGGTGACCTCATTGCTGTCTACAACTACCTGAAGGGAGGCTGTAGCCAGGTTGGGGTTGGTCTCTTCTGCCAGGCAACCAGCAATAGAACAAGGGGACACAGTCTCAAGTTGTGTTGGGGAAAGTATAGGCTGGATGTTAGGAGGAAGTTCTTCCCAGAGAGAGTGATCTGCCATTGGAATGGGCTGCCCAGGGAGGTGGTGGAGTTGCCATCCCTGGAGGTCTTCAAGAAAAGACTGGATGGGGCACTTAGTGCCATGGTCTAGTTGACTGGATAGGGCTGGGGGATAGGTTGGACTGGATGACCTTGGAGGTCTCTTCTAACCTGTTTGATTCTATGATTCTATGATTACCAAAACACCCCATTTATATGGGGCACAACAGGCAGCAGGCACATGATCACAGAGCATCCCATTTCCTAACACCACCTGGGCAAGAGGGAGTGGACCACACCACCCCTTGGCATCAAGAAGCTGGTCTGGACCAGCCTCACCACTGCCTAGGGAGGAATACACCATCATCACACCTGAAGTCCCCTGGGCAGCCCTGGACCTGTGTCAGAGCCATTCCTGCCTCCTTAACCCCAAAGCCCTGTGCACTGCAACTTGGAACTGCATCTGGCAGCACTGGGAAAGGGACAGTGCAGCTGACCAGGTGGCTCTTGCCTTGCAGACAAAAGGGGTGAAAATCAGGCTGCACCAAAGACAAAACATCCTTCAATCAACGCACCCAGAATGCAATGCAAGGCAGTGGCAATCCCCCCAAAATTCTCACAAGAGTGATGGAGAAAACATAGAGCAGTCAGAGATGCACAACCACGTTGTGAAGGAACCTGGTGGGCAGAGTCCATGTCACGGTGAGTTTTCACAAGGCAGGTTTCAAGGACTCCAAGCAGAGATCTCTAGTGGCACTACTGGACCCACGCTGGCTGTGGTTCAGTTTTGCATGAGTCTGATGTTCGTGCAACGTTCACCATGAACACGTTGCAGGGAGCTGCAAATCATGCATGTAGCAAAGCCACACATCCCAGATGAGAAACCCTTCCACGAACTGCTAGCAGCTCAGCCCCTAATGTCAGCAATGAGCAGAGCATTTGCCGTCTCCACTCGCAGCAGCAAGCCACTTAACGTTCCAAATGCACTGCTGAATTACCAATCAATAGCTTTTGAGACAAGATCCAGCTCCCTTCCCACCCTGAGCCAGCAGCAGTGTTGCTCACCCTGTGCCCACCAGAGCAGGGCCTCAAGGATACCCATACAAGCACTTCAGCAGCGCCCAGGCCAAAATGTCACCATCCCAATTCCCTAAGGACAACAAGCACCTAGCACTCCTGGTTAGCAGCTTTTCCCAAACCCTGAGGCTAGCATATTGAACACTTGGATTTTCAGGAAACCATCACCTTGGCTAGAAAAGTCTGGACAAGATGGTTTACTCCTTGGTGGCAGGGATGCATGAGTCATCCTCCGGTGCTGCCCTTGAAACGGAGCCAGAAAAGCTTTTACCCAAAGCAGACAGCAATAGGATACCAGATCTGGAGCCTTAGAATTAATCCTTTCCTGGGAGAGGCCAGCTGGCTGCCTTTGCAAGTGGACTCTCTTTTTCCTTCTCCAGTTGATGCTGGGTTTCCCCACCACATGCACCCACCAAAGAGGCTGGAAACAGTCCCCCCAGCTGGGGAATGATATTGTTTTCCTGTGCCTGCCTAAAGAGCCAGAGATTGTGATTCAGCAAAGAAGCAACCGAAAAAAGGTGGAAAGTGCAAAGTGCTTTGTTTTGTCCTTTTCAGAGGAAAGCATTTGGGTTTGCAGTCCCATTTAGACAGTCACCAACTCTACACAGCTCCTGTAAAGACCTCCCATCAATTGATGTCTGCAGTTTTGGTGGGCTTTCCCCAAAATGGGGGGAACCTGCCCAATGGTAAAGCTCATGCTCCCATCTCAACAGAAATCCTTGGGGACAGTACCCTTGGGGATACTCAAAGAAGGAACTTGCTGTGTTAAGAGGTTTTTTCCTAGCAGGCAGATCACTAGCTTGTTGCCGATCTGACAAAAAGTGGACCTACTTTGCAGCTTGGAAAGGTGAGAGCCTCAACCCAGTGTCCTATCAGTGGCCACTGGCTCTGATGTGCCAGGACAGGGCAGAAACATGAAGGATGTCCCCATCTCTGCCTCAAGTATCAAGGGCTAGAGCAAGGGGTCTCCCCTGGGGACACCAAGGCTGTCCTCCAGCCTGGCATGCACCTCCAGCATACTTGGAGTGCAGGGAAGGACAGCCAGTGGACAGCATGCAAGATGCTGGCTGCATCTTAGTGCTGTTAATTCTCCTCCCCAGTTAGCAGGGTGAAGAAGCAGCATTGCCAGCAAAATAAATGTCTGGGGACATTTATTTTTCCCTTCCCAGGCTCTGCCCTATATGAGGCACCCCAGCCATGCTGTGCAGGCATGTCAGCCAGGTGGGTGAGCGCCAGCTCCATCCTCAAAACAAGCCCTTACTCTCCTAGGGCCATTGCAAGAAGAAGAGAAAGGAGACAGAGGTTATATTTATACCCACTAACCTGTGCTGGAGCTGCAGCCACAGCCCCACAGACCTGGGTCTCAGGCAGCACCTCTCCAGCAGTGTCTGGCAGTGATTTGGCATCTGCATGGACCTGCCCTGAATTTCATGGCAGAACTACACCTTCCTGGCCATCATTTAAAGTGGGCTCACACAGGAGTTTTTCCACTTGCATTCTACCAGAGGCTGCTATGGAAATTCTCCTAGAAGGGTCATAGAGATTTTGAATGCCAACTTCTCTTCTCACAGGGCTCTCCATCCATCCCCAGGCTGCTTGCTTACAACTGCATCCAGTCTGCACTAAGTGCTGCTATGCAACCTCTGTCCACTTCCCTGCCCCACAAAGACCTTGGCATAAAGCAGCGTCCTGTGCCTTTCCACCCAGGACCACCCATTCCCTTGCTACTGCTCTCACAAGGATGCAGAGCATGTCCCATCCATGGCTACATGCTCAGAGAGCCTGGGACATCTACACCATGCCATGCAGTCACAGTACCAGGCTTTGCATCACACTCCCAGCACCATGGGAGCCCCATGAGCATCACAGCCCTGAGCTGCCTCATCTGTCCCCGGCTCACCATGCCGCAATCCAGGGGAGAACGCCCTGCAGCACAGGGCTCTGCACTGTTCCCAGGGGGTCATGCAGCATTTGCACTAGGGTGGGAATGCTCTGCAGCACAGTGGCCAGTCGAAAATGATGCCAGGGCTGTGGGGAGCTCAGCATGGGCTCCCCCCTCCCCAGGGCAGATCAGTAAAGCCTCACTTTGGAGGGAACTCACAAGGAGTAGCTGAGCAGTAAGTGCTGCAATACCCCAATAAACCTGCATCTCTTAATACAGCTCCATGTGATGATAGGTGACAGCTCCACTGGGGAGTTGGGAGCAACCCCAGTGCAGGGCACCCTAGCACCCCTTGAGACACATGCTGATGAACCACTTTGGTTTTGGAGGAAGGACAGAAAGGTCCTGGTTGGGGAAATGGGCTCCCAGAAGAAGACGATTCGCCCAGTTGTGGGGGAAGCTTTGGAGGTGTGTGTTGCAGAAGCAAGGCCTGGTGCCTGGTCCACCCTTCTTCCCCCTAGCATTGATGCTGGGGTTGTACCTGCCCCGACGGACTGCACTAATAAGCTGCTCAGTGGGTGTCTGGTGAATAGCATGCCCAGAGCCCCGGCTCAGAAACGACCACCGGTGGGACTCCATGAGATGCTTGCACTCAAAAGCCACCACCCAAAACTCAGTAGACAGGGCTTGTCAGCACAGTGTCCTTGCCATCATCTGACCCCTGAAGCAGTGAAAAGGGGGACTTGGCAAGCCAGCTCCCTTGGGGATCCCCACCAGGACAACCTTTTGGAGCTCGTCTCCTTAGAACACAGCCCCTGCCGAGCCAAGCAGCATCCTGGGCTGGGAGTCAGGGACAGAAAACTCTTAGCAGGGTTGCAGAGATGCACACCTGGGAAGGTGGCGGGGTATAGGGGGAAGCCCCTCGGGGTAGGGATACCGGGGACGTACCACTCTGTGGTGCTACTTCGGGTTTGGAGAGCGCTCACTTCCCGCTCCCGGGACGGGGACACGGGGAACCCACCGCTCTGTGGTGCCACCCTGGGCTTGGTCCCCGGAGCAATACCGCAACGGGAACTGCGTCCTCACCCTGGAGGCTGCGTGTATGTCCCATCCCCCATCCGGGTCCCCACGTGGGGGACCCCCTGCCGTCCCAGGAACGGAACGGGCCGAGCAGTGCCACTCCAGCACCGGCACCAGGATCTCCGTCCTGGATCCCTCCCCATGCCCGAGCCCGCCTCCACCCAGAAAACAACGCCCTAGGTAAGGCAAATCCCTACCTGCCCCCGGACGGACGGACGGACAGACGGAGCGACGGAGGGCCAGGCTGTGTGGAGCCGGGAGGGACCGGGAGAGGGCAGGCAGGGCTTGCCAGGAGGGCAGCGGCAGAATTTGGGGCCGGGGGGGCACGGTGGAACTCGCTCCGAGTGAGTCGGCAGCGGAGCCGAGCGAGTGCGCCCGGCCTGGCCCCCCCAGCCGCGCCCGGCCCCGCCCGGCCCCCGGCTCTGCCCAGCCCCCGGCTCTACCCGGCCCCTCCGCCCCGCCCCTACCCCAGCCCCTGCCCCAGCTCTTCCCTGCCCTGCCCTAGCCCCGGTTCCTGTTCTTGCCCCTGCACCTGAGCCTTCTCCAATTGCTCGCCCACTCCGGCCATTGCCCCTGACAGGTGCCCCACTCCTGCCCCACTCCTACCCCAGGCCTACTTTTTGTCGCTTGCCTGCCCCTGTCCTGCCCTTTCCCCAGTGCCAGAACCTTGGGTCTGGTTCCTGCCCCTAAACCTGCTCTGCCCCTGCCCGAACCCTCTACCCAGTCCCTGCTCCTGCACCGTCCCTATCCCGCCTCGGCCTGGCCCCTCCTCTCCTACAGACCCTGCTACTGTTCCTTGTCCTAAACCCTCCCTGTCCCTATGCAGCCCCGGCCCTAACCCTGACTCCTGCTCTGCTCTAGCCTCACTCTCTGCCCCAGTTTCTGCCTCTGCTTCAGCCCCATCTTTCAGGCTGAAGCCAAGTCCCAGTCCCAGCCTGATGCACCAGCAACCAGGGGGTTTGCCCCACGGTAAGAGCTGTCTGACAGGGAGCCGAGGTGCCCAGTGTGGTCAGCACCCTACCCGCTACACGAACGCATCTGCCAGCCCAGTCCTTGCTGCACCAGGCTGGGGGGATTCTGGCCAGTAATATGTGGTTGAAGTAACATCATCTTGCCAGGGGATGCAAGAGGTGGGAGGCGTCAGGTGATGCTGCTCAGGCTGACACCACTCAAGGTCATTAAGGCCCACCAGTGCCTCAGGGCGCTGGCTTTTCTGCGGTGCTCATCATCCAGCCCAGACCCACACGTGGGGTGGTTAGAGGGGGCTTTCAAACGTGTTTGCTATGGTCTTGCCATCCTCCCCAGGACCAACACCTGCTTGAGAAGGGACATGAGCCAGCTCCTTGTACAGCACCAAAGATGTCCTGGTGTCCTTTTCATGGAGGAAACTGTTTTGAGGAGCAAATATGCTGCCATTAAAGAAAGGACGTGGGATGTAAGTAACACACAATGGCTCCTATCTGTCTGGCTAAGAAAAGGATAAAACCTCAGGTGAAATAAATGCTGGTTCAGCCCACACTGTGGTGCTTTGGTGGTGAGCATCTTTGTATAGGTGTTGGGGCTCTCAACAGGACAGAAGTCTCTGGGTGGGAAGAGCCCAGACTGGTGTGTGTGAACCCTTCACAGCCCTGGTAGGGTGGGTGGGATGATCAGTGGACATCTAAGATCCCGCTGCTGCACTTTCAGGCAGGAACACATAAATATTTCAGCAGAGTAGCCAAGCCCTGTCAGGTTGCATTTGCTTCTGGCAGAGTAAAGTCCTGGGAGAGGGGGAGAAAAGGGCGGGGAGAGAAGATGCTCTCACCAGATGCGTCACCTCCCGGGAGATGGGGGCACCAGCCCCACGGCCCAGTCTTCGAGAATCTCCACCTCCACTTAGATCGCCTGTAAGGATGGTCTTGCCTCCGGGACTGGCGCAGTCCGCCTTTGTCCGGATGTTCGGGTCTCCAGACCTAAGCACATACTGGGAGGGGGGCTGCCGCCGGGCTGTGCCAGGGAGGGCGGCTTCGGCAGTGCCGCTGCGAGCCCGGCACGCATGGGCACGTCCACGCCCCTGGGGTACAAAATTCCTCCCCTGTGAAAAATGGGGACCACAAATAAGTCCGAGCAGCGGGGAGCAGGCAGGAGAGCTGCTGAATTACTGGGAGAGCGAGCCAAGGCGGAGAACAGCTCTTCCTGCAGGGCAAGATGAGGGGTCTCGCAGCCCAGAGGCCACAGCAGGTGGGCAGGGAGGAGCCACAGAAGGGGGTGTTCGTCCCCTCTCCCCCACCCGAGGCTGGGCGGGCAGGACGTGGAGGCGATGCTTTAGTGTGGGAACAGTCCGCTCCCGACTCGGACACACAACTTGCGGCGATGAGCCTCCGCCGTACACTAGGGGTAACTGCGCTCCGCCTCCTCTTCCTTTTCCTCTTCCTCTGCCTCCTCCTCCCCTTCCTTCCGCCCGCTGCACTGTGGGGCTGGTAGTCCTCTTGCCGCCACACGCACGGGGCATGACTACATTTCCCGAGGGCACCGCACGTCCTCCTCCGCGGCTTGCGGCTGATCCGGCTCCGGCGGCTGAGGGGTCGCGGGGAGCCCCGGGACCCTGCGACTGAAGCCGGGCGGGGACGGCCCGCCAGCCCCATGCTCGCCGCTCCCCAGGTACGGCCCGGGCCGCGGGGGTCCGGGGTGCCGGGAATGTGGGTGCCCGCCGTCTGTCTCCCGGTGCCTGGGATGCTGGGGATACCCTCAGGGTACGCCGGGGTGCCCTGTCTCACGCTGAGCTGGTACCACGACACCTCTCCTCTTCCCCTCTCCCCTCCCCCCCCCTCCCCCGCTCCCTTTTCTTCGTGCATCTCAAACCACCTACAATGCAGCACCTCCTCTTTGGGTGCTCTGTGTTGTGTGTGGACAGATAGGTGCCTACACGGTGGGCGAGGGTGTATTTTGGAGACCTTCTTTCCATTCTGGGGATAGTGACCCAAGGACTCGCACGCCTCCCCACAAAAGTCTTTGTTCTGCTTTTGCAGTGTCATTTCTGTGCCACCAACATGTAGCTGTGGGGAGAGCAATCCCCCAGTTCCTCTCTCAGGGCTGTCATGTCCCCTCCCTTCCAGCCGAGGCGGCAGTGGCTCCCGGGGTGGTTGTGCCTGAGCTCGGCTGTCCGCATCGCCCGTGGCCCCAGGCTGACAACCGCACAGCCTGACAGTGACCCCTTGTCGAGGTCACGCCGCGATAAGATAACCAGGTTCTGCTCCCTCTCCTCTGCTTGGCTTGCACCAGTGCGAAGGAACAACATCGCCGAGCTGGAAGCATCCCTTGGGACTTGAGCCTGCTCATCTCGAGTACTAGCAGCTCCATGGATAGTCTGGAGAAGTGGAGCTGGATCTGGCCAGATGAATTCAGGGCTGGAGTCCCTACGTGTTTGGGATGCATGAGCTGAGAGCTAGGAGCCTAGTGCTGCTGGGGACAGTGGCATCGAGGCAGCTGCATGGAGCTGCACGCCGGGCAGTTTCCTTTGGGTCAGGGACAAGCACGTGTAGCCATCCTGGGTGGACTGAAAGGACACGTCTAGCAACTTCAGAAACAGGTTTGGAGCAGAGGGTGCAAAATGCCCAGATTGGGGTCTTGATGCACGTGGCAAGAGGCTGCCCTGCAGACATGCAGTGCTGGGGCAGGCAGTGGCGGGAGTTTAGCCCTGGCTTCTTGCCCCTTGCTCTTTCTGGCACAGCATGGCAGGGCTTCATTGCTCCATCTGCTGCCCAAGTTGGCACTAGCTCTGTGTGATAGCTGGCTAGCAATAAGTGAGTACTGGATCTCTGCCCTGCTCTCAAGTGGCCTGTTTAAGAGGTAGGGGCTCCAGACCACATGGTTTTTGGAGTTGGATGCCCATGGGAATGCCACTGGACCAGTGTGTCCTCTCTAGAGCACATGGGTACCCTATTTCCCACTACTGCTTTTGTTTTCAATTTCAGTTGGCTTTTCCCTGCCAGCACTGGCACTGGCTCTTTGCTTGTTAGCTATGTGTTACATGGGTGGGGAAGGAGGGGTTGTGGGCTCTTCAGAGGTAAGCCCCAGTCTCACCATGCAGGGTGGCAGCAAGGGGCACAGACTGAGAATGACTGTGATTTGTCATTCTGCAATTAGCAGGATAATCAGGTTTCCAGACTTTGCTCCTGCAGCATGAGTTGGCACACGTGGGTTTTTATGGCTTCAGAAGCAGAGTTGGTGACTTGTCATGGGAGTGGGGAGCACTGGGAGGATACCCAGTGTCCTGTCCAGAGGCCAGGACTTCTCCCTTACCCTCACCTTCCCTCATCCCATGACTGCTAATCAGGCCTTCTCAATGCTGCCAGCTTTCCTGCGGCCAACCCACAGGATTTGAACATTTAATCTCTTTCTGGACTGTGAACCTCATGACACTTTGCATTCTCCCCAGGCTAGGCAATGCCACCTGAACACCATGACTGGCTGGGGGAGAGATGAGGGGCAGCCACTTGCCTGCAGTTCAGATAAAGTCCTGTCAACCGCCCAGCTAATGTATAACATGAGCAGCCCTGTACCCTGTGTGCACATTAACTTGCTTTCACAACCGGTGTGGTGCCCGCAGCTGCTGCTGCCTCCTTCTGGAGCATCTCTGGAGCATAGCATTTAAACCGTCTTCCTGCAGTTCTGCAGCGGAGGGAAGTGTCGCTTTGTGGAGGGGGGGAACATCCTTCCAACTCTTTGAAAAAAGGAGCTGTTGTGGGCTGAGGATGCCTGACCACAGAGCCAGGTGCTTTGTGCATCCAGGCGCTTTTATGTGGGATTTACAAACGCTCTCTGAAATGCACCCCCCTGGCTTTTGCACAGCAAGACTTGCAGCTGCTTTTCTTGTAAGAACATCTCCCGGGGAGAAGGTAGTGGTATTTATTTGCCTTGCGATTATGGAGGAATTTGAACCTGTGCCAAATGCTGCTTTCTCCCCAGAAACTACAGCAACGTGGCTTTCGATGCGTTGGAGGCTGCCTGTGGTCAGAGAGGGGCTGCCTGGCCCGGCAAAGTCCGCCTAGCTGACAGTCCACAGGATACCGGCACCGTCCCTCTGCAGAGCCAGCCCAGCCATGTCGAAGGAGGACGGTGACGCCAAACATGCAGCATCAGAGACAGCACCAGACCAGCGCTGGAAACTGCAAGTCTTCTACCTCTGCTTCTATGGCTTCATGACACAGATCCGGCCTGGGGAGAGCTTCATCACCCCCTATCTCCTGGGGCCTGACAAGAACTTCACGCGGGCTGAGGTGAGCCATGGGGAGCCTATCCCCCACTGTCTCCCTTTCTGGACACAATCTCCACCCTGGGGCTGGCCAGAACACCCTCCTGTAGTCCTGGGGCATGGAGGGGTGCAGACATGCCTGGGCAAGGCAGCGTGTGGTGCTGCAAGATGGTGCTTTTTGATGGGCAGGAGGGCGGTGTGGTATGCATCCTTCTGGCAGCATGTCTTGTTGGGCTGTGAGGTCACCCCATCCCCTAAGGCCCAGGCTCAACTTTCCCTGGCATGAGACATCATTCCGAGACTGGCAATAATGTCTGGGGGCCTGACCCTTGTCCAGGGCCTGGGCAGTCAGTGGCAGGAGGATGGTGGACTACGGGGGAGACCTTCCCTTATTGTCACAGTACACGGTGTGTGGCAGTGCTGGGCACCACTGCATTTCTGGCAACGATGGGGTTAGACAGGAGGGGTCGCATGTCATTGTCATCTGACTAAGGGAGGCTGGCCCTGATCCCAACAGGCTGCTGTATCCGTGGGAATGCTGCATTCCCGTCACAGGAGGGGGCCAAGGCTCAGCCAGGTCCCCAGCCAGAGCATGATTTGGGCCACATTCCTTCCTCAGGACATGCTGCGATGTGGGTCAGCAGCTGCTACTCACCCAAACTGTACCCCTCTGGGCTGGGGGCATCTCCCAGGGATATGTTCCACACTGAGTCTCTCCTTGCACCCATGGCAGGTGACCAACGTGATCACGCCTGTGCTGACCTACTCCTACATGGCTGTGCTGGTACCCATCTTCTTGCTGACAGACTACCTGCGCTACAAGCCAGTGCTGGTGCTGCAGAGCCTGAGCCATATCTCCATCTGGCTGCTGCTGGTGTTCGGCACCTCTATCCTGGCCATGCAGCTGATGGAGTTTTTCTATGGTGTCACCATGGCCGCCCGCATTGCCTATTCCTCCTACATCTTCTCCCTCGTCACCCCATCCCGCTACCAGCGTATGGCCAGCTACTCCCGCTCCTCTGTCCTCCTAGGCGTCTTCACCAGCTCAGTGCTGGGTCAGCTCTGTGTCACCCTGGGTGATGTCTCCTTCCTCACCCTCAACTATGTTTCATTGGGCTTCGTCAGCTTTGGCTTCATCCTCACCCTCTTCCTTGAGCGGCCCCAGCGTAGCCTCTTCTTCAACCATCCCAAGGGGGCTGGAGATGGGGCTGCACCCAGTGAGCTGGACAAGATGGCCGAGGGGGACAGTGGTGGCGGGACACAGGACTGGCAAGAGGCAGCACTGTGCCGTATGCTGCGGGAAATGGGAGCTCTGATCAGGCAGCCCCAGCTGCGTCTCTGGTCTCTATGGTGGGTCTTCAACTCAGCTGGCTACTACTTGATGCTGTACTACGTGCAGATCCTCTGGAACGAGATCTACCCCGACGTGAACAAACGCTGGGTGTACAATGGAGGAGTGGATGCTGCCTCCACACTGCTGGGTATGGTTGCCTGGGTGGGAGACACCAAGGGTGCAGGGAGACATCCCCATCCTGCTGTGTCCCCAGCAGTGGGTAGGGTCACCAGGATGTAGAGGGAGATCCCCATTCAGCTGCTTCCCCAGGATTTGCAGTCTTTACAGCATTTTGGGGAATGCAAGGGGTGGTTTCATAGTGCTGATGGAATGAGATGACCATCACTAGATTGGGGGATGTATGGTGCTGCCATGCTGGTGAGATGCTCCTAACATCCTTCATCCCCTCCTCAGGGGCTGGTGCCTCCTTCGCAGCTGGCTATGTGAAGATCCGCTGGACGCTGTGGTCAGAGCTGGTGATTGGGGTGGTGACAGCTTTCCAGGCGGGGCTGCTCCTGCTTATGACCACCACCAGCAACATCTGGCTGTGCTACGCTGCCTACGCCCTCTTCCGTGGGTCCTACCAGTTTCTGGTACCCATTGCCATGTGCGTGATGTCCCTGTAGACCTGATCCCATCCCAGCAGCCTGGCAAGTGGCATAGGCTCACTGGTGCCCCCTTCTTTCCCAGTTTCCAGATTGCTACCTCGCTCTCCAAAGAGCTCTGTGCACTGGTCTTTGGGGTCAACACCTTCTTCTCCACCGTGCTGAAGACCATCATCACCATCATTGTGGCTGACAAGAGGGGCTTGGGCTTGTCCGTGCATCCTCAGGTAAGGATGAGGGGCATCTAGGATGGAGGTCGTCTTCTAATGGTGGGATGAAGGGAAGGCTGCAAGTGTTCTCTCCCCATCCCTTGCAGTTTTACGTGTACTTCGGCTACTTCACACTGCTGGCAGTGGCCTACCTGCTGGCGGCCATTGTTGTGGGCATCCAGCACAGCCGCCACAAGCAGCCAGCGGAGCAGGCCGTGTCCAAGGAGCTGTGTCCACTCCCTGCCGACACGCAGGCACAGGAGAAGAGCCCAGAGGCCGGTGCTGTGCGAACCTGAGCGCTGGCAGTCACCAAGGCTGGGTGTCTGTTCTGTAAGTGAGCGTCACTGTCACCGTGTGCTTAGGCTCCTGTCCCATCACCAGTTCTCAGTGCTGGCCCGTTGAGGACATAACTCTCTAGGACTTACTTTCTGCTCCAGGGGAGCAGAGCTGTGCCCCTCGCCTCAGCCACAAACACAACTAGAGCAGGGGCAGGATGCCCACCGCTGCCACCACCAGGTGCCACACGTGGGTATAGATGGTTCCTTGGGGGGTCTCCCAGCCACCAGCTCCCCATGGTCGTGCAGAGCCAGGTTACAAGAGGGTAACATTTCTTTATTCAGTGCCTTTAGAAAATGGTTGATGGGACACAACCAACACACACACACAAAACAATAAAAAGATCTACGGGCTTTAAATTGCATTAATTACAAAAATACAGCAGACTGTAAGAAACAGAAACCATGTGACTCGCACAGCTCTTGTGGTAATGATTTCCATACAATAATAAAAAGCTAGTTACAGTTTTATTCTCTTTCTTTCTCTTTCTTTCTTTCTCTTTCTTTCTCTCTTTCTTTTCTTTTCTTTTCTTTTCTTTTCTTTTCTTTTCTTTTCTTTTCTTTTCTTTTCTTTTCTTTTCTTTTCTTTTCTTTTCTTTTCTTTTCTTTTCTTTTCTTTTCTTTTCTTTTCTTTTCTTTTCTTTTCTTTTCTTTTCTTTTCTTTTCTTTTCTTTTTTCTTTTTCTTAGCACCTTGGATTTGCCCACAGCAATTCAAACCACCTTTGCTGCTCCTTGGCCCTTAGAGTGCAGCAGAGGTGGCCCAGGGAGGGAGGGTGATGGCAGTGCCTGCCCTCAGTACCACATGTACTTACTGCGCACATGCATGTAAGCACATGCCAAGGGCATGCCTTGGCCCCATGTCAGGGCTGCTCTGGTCCCTGCACTAGCCTGGATGTGGCTGTGCCCAGGATGCAGGGGCATGGCTGGGGGCCCAAGGGTGTGCAGAGGAGCTGGAGGGGACCAGACACACCCATCTTGCCCTCCAACAGCACTCACAAGCTGCTGTCTGGGAGGTGGAAGTGAAGATGGGGGACTGGGCGGGCTGGTCCTTACCTGGGGAGGATGAAAAGCATCTGGAGGGAGCCTTGGTGCTGCCATGGGACAGTCCCTTGATTGGGTGGGATGCCAGAGTTTTGGATGAAGGCCCTGTAGCCCCAGCAATGGGGATTTGAGTCTGACCCTGAGCTCCTGGTGAGGTCATTGCAGGGCTGTGCAGGAATCAGGTCAGAGGAACTAGCCCAGGCTTTCCAGGACGGCATACCACACAGCGCTGACATCTTCCTGCACAGCATCCTCCTGCCCAGCCACCCTGGAGAGAGCATCCGAGCAGGTGGGGGACCCAAGCTTAAGTGGTTAAATATTAGGAGTTAGAAGAGGAGCGAGAGGAGGAAGGCAGCTTTCCCACTGCTGCCCTGCCCCAGGTGGGACACAAGCCCCTGCCAACTCAGGGCAGGGGTGATGGTGACTCTTTGGCTTCAGGTCTGTGGGAAAAAAATCCTGCAGGGTGAGGTCAGGCACATGGCAGGGGCTGAGGACCCGAGGGATGCCAGGGTGCAGGCTGGCCTAGCCCTCCCCGGGGGTAGGTGGGGTACCTAGGGAATGGGAGGGTGTCATTTTTTGGCAGCAGTCATGAAGCTGTTCTCGATGCAGAGGACGATGAAGTTTTGCTGGCAGCTACTGGCCACCTGCTCCAGCAGCTTGCCAGAAGCCAGTGAGGAAGCCTGGCCAGTGGCAGTGCGCTCGTCCGTCCGCCACGTCTCACAGTAACTCTCGGGCAAGCGCCGGCCCTTGGCATCTGAGCCATGCCAGACACTCTTCTGTGGCCTGGAAAGAAGACAGGTGGTGGGGCTGCTGCTGCTCACGCCAGATGCAGGCTCTTATCTGCCCTCACTCCATCACTTGATCCCACACTCACCAGCTTGCATCTCGCAGGACGTCTCTGCCATCAAAGGAGAGGATGCGGGCACCAGCTCTCAGTGGGGCGCCGCTGCCCGTGAAAAGGGCTTCCCAGTTAGTGAAGAGGACTTCATCCTGGTAGGGATGGTGTTAAAAAATGGAGTGTCAGCCCTACCTGACACAGCAACACTGCAGCCTCCAGGGAGGGGATGCTCCATTGCTACTGCCATGTGGATGGATGGGGGGGTGGGGTGCTCTGCATCCCTCAGAGCTTATGGATTGCTGAGAAGGGGACAGGGGATGCAAATGTACCCGGAGGTTGACGATGGGCACAGCAGTGCGGTCGGCCCTGCGCACAATGCTGTAGAGGTCCTGCAGGCGGGAGGAGAGGAAGGCACGGAAGGTGCCAGCCAGCCCGACCTGCCGGGCTTGCTGGAAGCACTGGAAATCAGCTCCTCGGATGCCACGCATGCCGCCGCTCAGCGGGGCATTTAGGGCCACCAGGTGAAGCTGCCAAGAGAGGACAACAGATCTTGAGGGGCATGGCTTTGACCGTCATCGTCCCCACCCCTCAGTCAGCGCTCAGGTGGCACTCACAGCAGGCTGGAAGTCCTGGTGCACGTGGGCAGCCACAGGAGCCGGATCCGGCCGGCGGTGGATGTAGTAGCTGTTGAGGAGCTCATGCTGGTGGTGGAGCAAGGGTTGCTCAGGCAGGCGGTGCTGGTTGGCCACCACTTCATCCCCGCGCCAGGGTCGGGCAGTGGGTGGGGGGACGTGGTTGCGCAGAGGATGCAGGGGTCCCTGGGGCTGCAGGGGGGGCTGGGGGCCGGCGTAGTGCACACTGGGCAGCTTGTCATACACCTCATTGTCCTGGGGAGGGAGCGGGAGCCAGAATGAGGGTTGATGCTGCTCTGGGAGGGGACAGGGACGAGGATGGATATGAAAATGGAGACAGATATGGTTTGGGATGAGATGGAGATGGTTAGGTCTGAATGGAGATAGTGATGGAGATGGGGGTTGGTTGGGGATGGGATGAGGATGAAGAATATAGATGGAGGATGGAGATGGGAATGGGAGACCAAGGACTCACCAAAGCTGAACTGGGGATCAGAGTGTGCTCCTCCAGCTGCAAGGACATGGCACATCAGATCCCAGCTGCCCCCTCTCCTCTTCCTCATGCACGGGTAGTGGGGACCCCCCAGGCATTGCCGGAAGACACCACCAAAACCCCACGGCCATGCCATCTGCTCTCCCCTAGAGTCAGGTGGTGGCAAACCAAGATGAGGTGCCCCTCCAGCTCCACCCCACTCACCAGCACTCGTCGGAAGCCCCCACGCAGGCGAGCGTAGAGCTCCTGCCGGTCGGTCAGAAAGACAAGGCTGCCCTCAGGCAGCTCATGCGCGGCGCTCAGCATCACCTGGTAGGTCGGCAGGGCACGCAGCTGCGGGCACAGCCCAGAGGGTGGCTCAGGGCTCGGTTGGCTAGCCTTGGACAACCCCTCACCCAGAGCCTTCACTCACCCCCAAAGACATCTCACTGGTCCCTGGTGGTCCAGGAGGTCCGGGTGGTCCAGGGGGTCCAGGGATGCTGATAGCTGGGCAATGAAGAAAGATGAGATGGAAAGGGCTGCAGCTCAGGGATACAAGCAGGGTTGGCACTGAGGGGTGCAAAGAGGATGGAGAGGAGGGATGGAGATAGGCAGGGAGGGATGCAGTGAGGCAAGTACTCACCTTGTCTGTGGGGACCTGGGAAGGAGGGTGGACCAGGGGGGCCAGGAGGGCCAGGGGGGCCCTGTCGCCCCTCATATCCAATACCAGGGGGGCCCTGAGGTCCAGGAGGTCCTGGTGGCCCAACAATACTGTCTCCCTTGGGACCCTAGGCAGTGCAAGAGAACATTCCTAGAGCAAAGCACCCAGAGATGCTGCTCCCTCATGTTCCACTCATCCCCTGCAGTGTGGAGTACTCACCGGCAGCCCAGGGTAGCCCTGGGGCCCTGGAGGCCCTGGTAGTCCAGAGATGCTGGGATTGTAGAGGGAAGTGCTGCCTGGCTCACCCTTCTCACCCTTGGGACCTGCATCACCCTTGTCACCCTGCAGAATAGCACAGCCTTAGAGTACGTGGCTGGGGCACACCCCAGTATCCCAAATTGTTCCAGGTGCCAGCCCTTTGAGCCACTGCTGGCAGGCAAAGTGCTTACCCGCAGATTGGCACTGAAGTGACTCAGGTCATAAGGGAAGTGACCTAGAGAGAAAGAGGGGGGGAAGAGGAGAGCCAGGATGGGCATAAGCCAATCCCTGCCTGCCTCTGCCTGCAGGGACAAGTCACCTACCTGGAGGTCCTGGGGCTCCAGCATCGCCTTTCTCTCCTTTTTGTCCTGAAAACTGTTGGAAACCTGTGTGGAGCAGCAGAAAAATGCCATCTTGGCTATTCACCATGCCAGTCCTAGCTCTTACAGAGAGTGTCTTGTCAGGGGTTCTCAAAATGTACCAAGGTGCTGCGAGAGGGACATCCCCTTACCAGGGAAGGCTTGCAGTGCAGGATGCCCAGAGTCACTGAAGGCCTGAAGGGATGCAAAGGAGAAGGCTGCAGAAACAGCAGCATCCTTGGGGTCGTCCCCTTAAGTGTGGCCAGAATGCCACCAGAGCATCCTCCAGCCAGGTAGGAGATACAAGGGAGACCCAGACACCATCCCTTAGCAATCCCATTGCAATGATCATGTCTTACTTACATTGCTGTTGTCATAGACTATGCTGCCAGGTGGCCCTGGGGGCCCTGGAGGCCCTGGAGGTCCTGGGGGTCCCTGTAGGAGAAGAGAATGTGTGTCAGGGTCCTGTAAAGTGGACATACCCTGCACCAGAGGGGCAACCAGTCTCTGAAAGAGGGAGACAAGCCCTTAGCCAAAGAGATTCTTTGGGGTGTGTCCCCAGCTCTGCTGGGCCAGCAGCTGGGGTTGCTGCAGCAGTGCTCACCCGCAAGCCCAGGATGCTGCTGACATCGGCAGGGTCACCCTTCTCACCCTTCAGCCCGTTCATGCCAGGACGTCCCTGCAGATGAGCAGCACAGATAAGCCTCGTCCCCATCCCCCTGCCAACACCAGAGTGATACCCCAGTGTCACCTCTGACATCCCAGCATCACCTCCAACCCCCTGGCATCACCCTGCCCCTTGAGGACACAGTAGGGTTTGGGGTTCTCAAAGTGCAAGATGCACAAATAGGGTAGGGTGGGAGAATGTGGTGGAGAAGGTGTTGGCCACGGGTGCAAACAAACCACCACCAGGTCTTACAGGTCTGCCTGGAAAGCCAATCTCTCCTTTCATTCCTGGTCGTCCCTGGGGACCCTGGAGGGGAAAGAAGATGAGGACAAGGGTGCTCAGAGCAGGTTCCCCTCTGCCCTGGATTAACTCCATGGGAAGCAAGGAGGATGGTGATGGTGACTTACAGAGGGTCCTATTGGTCCCCGCAGTCCTGGCTCCCCCTGTGGACAGCAGAGAGGGAAAGGGCACCATCACTGGGACTACCAACACCTGCTGCACAGACATGCCCTCCATTCCTGCAGTGCACCCACCTTTTCTCCTTTCACCTTTGCAGTGACCACAGTCCCATCCGGACTGATGATGACACCGGGCTCCCCCTTCTCTCCCTGCAAGACAGCAGGAGGTGTGAGGGAAGATGGAAGGACCAGGCTCCCTCCCATACCAGGGGTGGCATCACCACAGAGACCTGGTGGCCAGGCAGGATGGGGAACCAGGAGTGTGACCACCTCAAGGGGAGGAGGTGGCCTGGAGCAATTACCTTCAACCCTGGAGGGCCCTGGGGCCCAGATGACCCCCGGTCTCCTTTTGGTCCCACTGGGCCCTGCAGGGAGAAGCACAGAGCCCAGATCAGCCCTGATCCACCAAAGGCAGATCCCAAACCCCTTCCACTGTGCTGACAGTCCTGCATCAAAGCGAAGCAGGACCAGCAATCAGAGGTTTCACCAAAGCATGCACCAAAGCATGCAATCAGAGGTTTCACCAAAGCATGCAAGGAGCTTTCACTGGGGCCACCCCTGTAGTCCCCAGCTCTGCCACCGACTCACCAGGAAGCCAGCGTGACCTGGTCTGCCCTGCAGAGGGAAGCAGAGTTGCTTGTAACAGCAAAGCTCTTCTTTCCAAACAATTAGGTGCTCTCCTGGCACACTAAGGGGTGAGCAGGAATGGTGGGGAGATACCTACCTCTAGACTGGGTAAAGCCACCAAAGACTTCTGGAAACAGAGACAAAGTGAGGCTTTTCATGCTGGTCTTTTCTCTGGAGAGGTCAGAGTCCCTGCAGAGTTCTCCCTCTGTCCGCACACATGACAGGCCCTGGGCAGAGCCCTTTCCCCACCTCCCTCAGTTTTAGCTTCCCCTAGCTGTTATGAAGCTAGGCACCAGCACTTACCTCTTCGCCGGAGACAGTGATGACCTGTCCAGGGGGACCAGGTGGCCCAGGGGGGCCAGGCAGCCCCACACCATCTTGGCCTGGCTCACCCTGGAAGACACAAGTCATCAGCCCCAGGGCCACCACCGGTAGTCTTCGTCCCCAGCCCAGAGGCACCTACCTTCTCACCAGGGCTGCCTCTGTCACCTTTGGGTCCCTGGAAGGGGAAGCAGGCAGGTGAGCTTTACACTTAGCATCATGCACAACCAGACACAAGTGGAGATCCCCCTTCATGCCTGCAGCTTGGCAAAATCTTTCAGCACCACTTCTGGGTGGAGGTGGTGGAAGTGAGCAACATGGCAAGCAGATGGGGACAGGGTCACAATCAGTGTGGGCACATCCAGCACATTGTGAACTGGGTCCCAGAGCACAGGAGCAGCCAAAGGCTCCAGGGCGGTGAATTGCAGCTGCTGGGGATGGACCTGCTGTGAGTGGCCCTGCAGTGATCAAAGGTGCCCTGCCTGGAGTGAGTGGGCTTCTGGAAAGGGAGAGCTGATGCTCCTACCTGTGGGCCAGGGAAGCCCTCCAGGCCAGGGCGGCCGTCCACACCAGGCACACCAGCATCCCCCTGCAATGAGGTGAGAGAAAGAGCAAGATGCAGGACGGAGCAACCTTCTGATAGTCCTAGGTTGGGGAGCACAGGGGTCTTGCTCAGTGCCCTACAAATCCAGGTGCTCACACATCAACCATCCCAGTCTCCCAGCACTCACCTTCATTCCAGGCAAGCCAGGCTGCCCAGGACTGCCGACCTCCCCCTGCAAAGAAAGAGGTGTCAAAGCAGGAGCATCCCTGTAAGATGCCCATGGGCATCCTGCAAGAGTGGAACTAGGGTCCAACACTAGGAAGATGTTTAAAGAGCTCCTCACCTTCACTCCTGGTAGTCCTGGGACTCCCTACAAGCAATCAGTAGGCCATAAGTTTTAGGTGACAGGAGGGGACATGATGACAGGGGATGTCCCAAGAAGCCCAGGATGGAGGTGAGGAAAGGGACAAGAGCAGGGTTACCTGTGGTCCTTCAGGTCCACGTGGCCCAGGGGAGCCAGTGGCGAACGGTAGCCCAGATCCCTCCATGTCGCTCTAGGTGGGGAGAGAGAAGTGGCTCAGCCACACCTGCCCCTGCTCCAGTTCATCCTCATGCCCCGTCACAAGGGTGGTCACTTACAAATCCAGCCTCGTAGCCTGGCCCTGGAGGTCCTGGGGGCCCTGGAGGTCCTGGCTGCCCACGGGGTCCGATGGGCCCAGGCAGACCAGCTAAGCCAGTTTCTCCGGGAGCTCCTGGTGGTCCTGTTTCTCCCTTGCTGCCCTGTAAAGGAGACAAACCCAACAAGACAGGTGACACAAGGTGACAACAGCCCCTGCCTGGAGCCTGCAAGCGGGAGGCAATGCATCCTCTCCCGCATCCCCAAACTGCCCCTTGGAAGAGGACACAGACGCTCCCCGGCCTGGGGCTTTGCAGGAAGGTGCACTGCCCACCTCAGGCATCCTTTCTCCCGACTGTCCTCGGGTGGCATTGGCTCCCGTGCAGTGTGCACAGTGGCCACCAGAGGCTCCTCTAAAATCATAGATGCACTTTCCCCCTCCCTGCTCCCCCGCACATGCCACTGACTGCAATGCTGCAGCAGAGCTCAGTGCTGACGGAGGACACTTGCAGACACCGCTGTGCAACAGGATGGGTCCTTATGCCTGCTCCCAACCCACCCTCCATTTTCGTGCTGGCAGCGCTAAGAAACCTTCATTCTTGAGGTTCTTGCCACAAACTTAGGTTGAGGTGGGTGAGGCACCCCAAGAAGCATCCTTAGGATACATCCAGACCCCAGTAACTCCTCTTCTATAGTTCAAAATACCTCACTCAGCTTTCTTCCCAGACAACAGGTTGCCCAGAGGTGGCAGATGCCCTATCTCTGGAAACATTCCAGGTCAGGTTGGACAGGGCTTTGAGCAAGCTGATCTAGTTGGAAGATGCCCCTGTTCACTGCATGGGTGTTGGACTAGATGACATTTAAAGGTCTCTCTCTACCCAAAATGTACGACGAGTCTCGAGGTGGCAGCACTGGTAACAAAGCTAAGCAAGGAGGTAGGAGTTTAGCAAGTGTTCTGGGGCTGGTCTTCAGCTCCACGAAGCAAGCTGCAGCATGGGTCTGCTCTGGCAGATACTCAAAACACCACCATCTGCCTCAGCACTTCAGTGTGAGGTGGCTTCCCAAGGCAGCATCCCTGCGTCTGGTCTGCAATGTACATGGGACTCTTTGGCAAGAAACCCATTCTGAGCACAGTACCTTGGGTCCTGGCGCACCAGGGAGGCCAAGGTCGCCCATGTCACCCTGGGGAGGAGGAGAAAAGGGTGTGAAGAAGCTGCTCTGCTCCAGGCAGGAGCAGGTTGGTGCTCCCCGGCCTTAGGATGGAGTGAGCTGTGATCTCCTAGAGATGAGCTAGGGGTTCTGTGACACGTACCTGGGGGACATGGGATAGGGGACACTCACCCGCTCTCCTTTGGGCCCTGGCTGCCCAGGTGTCCCATCTCGTCCAGGAGGACCCTGAAGACCCTGCAAGACACCTAGGAGTTTGCTCCAGCACATGGAAACTGTGTGGGGCTGGTGGGTATCAAGCCCTCCACTGCCACAAGGGGAGCTTATGGTCCCACTGCTATGCAGTGGCCCTGGGATCAGTTCCTTTGGCCACCTCATACACCTACCACTGGCCCTGGTGGTCCAGGGATCCCATCCCTGCCTGGCAGCCCTGGTGGTCCTGGCAGGCCTGTGTGGTTCATCCCAAATCGTCCTGGCTCACCTGGCAAACCAGGCACACCTGGTGGTCCTGGGGGGCCAGGTGGCCCTCGTGGACCCTAGAAGAGAAGGAGAGATGATGGCAGAGCTTGTCCCGTGACAACTTGCCTGCAAGACAGGCGCTCACCCACACTCACCCGCAGGGTCTCCAGTTCGCCAGTGAAGCCAGAACCCTCCATGTCGATGAAGGTCTAGGTGGGGAAGCACAAGGGTGATGACAGGCATCAGTAGTCAGTCATAGTCAGGACACTTAGCAATGTGGGGATGCTGCCTGGGGCTGGTGGCAGCAGCCTAGATCTTTGTGGCTTGATGGACCCCATGTACCCATTCAAATCACTTTCTCCCAGGGGGTACCCACCAGCTTGTCATGCTTGAAGGAGGGTCCTGGTGGTCCTGGGGGTCCAGGTGGTCCAGGGGGTCCCCTAGGCCCCATGCCTGGGTCACCCTGGCACAGAGAAGAGAGCTTGGCTTGTAAGGGCAGCCAAGTTGATGGCAAGAGAAAGGAGGGGGCAGCATGGTGTGTAGGCCCCCACGCTGGCACTGTCCCCCACGACTGGCACTCACCTTCTCTCCCTTCAGACCAGGCTCCCCTGGCATTCCAGGGAACCCCTGGGGCCCCATATCACCCTGCAAAGAGGAGCAGGGGTGTCAGCACGTGGCAAGGCAATGGGGTGGCCAGCACCCATCACCCCCCATAGCCTTCACCAGACTCACGGGTTTGCCGTCCTCACCGGGATCACCCTAGGGAGGGCAGAGAGGGGAGAGGTCAGAATGCTAGCAGGCAGCGGTGAGGGAGGAGGGGATCCCTGAGGGGTGGGATGCTTAACTCACAGGTTCGCCATCCCTGCCAGGGGCTCCGTCTCTCCCTGGTGGCCCTGGGGGACCAGTGACCTGCTCCACTGAGCCATCAGTGTGCTGTGAGAGGGTTCCGGGGGGGCCAGGGTCACCAGGTTCGCCTTTCTGGCCCTTGGAACCGGGGTAGCCAAATCCAGCGCTGCCCTGGGGAGGGGAGAGCAAGGAAACCAGCATGAGTGGCACGGCCCCAGGAGTGGTAGCCCAGGCAGGTGTGGCTTTGGCCCTGCTCCAACAGCATTGCTCACCTTAACGCCCAGTTCTCCTTTCTCTCCCTGCAGGACAGAAACAAAGAGGAGCAGGTGACAAACGTGGACATACCCCCGGCACCCTTGAGTCCTCGAGGTCCACTCTCTCACCCACCTTTTCACCTTTGACACTGCCTGTCCTCACAATGCCACCAGTCCCCATGTCCCCTTTCAGGCCACGTTCACCCTTTTCTCCTTTCTCACCTTTGGGGCCAGTGCCTGTGGGAAGCCAAAAGGGATTTGGTTGTGCTCGAGGACAGCCACTCCATCATGCCCCCACTGGTGTGCCCTGGAGCCAACAAGCACGTCGGGGAAGGGGAAATATGAGAGCATTACCTCCCGTGGAGCCCCGCAGTGTCTCCTCTGCTCTGGTCCTCTCTGCTTGCTGTGGGGAGCCCCCACTGCCCACCACCACAGGGGGAGAAGTGACAGGGACAGCATCCACCAGCCCTGGGACACCCTGTGCCAACAAGGGGACACCACAGTGCCATTCACCTCCTGGTGCCTTCTCAGAAGAGACAGCTGCTAGGACCCCCTTAGACACTCTGGGACCTTGACCACAGAGGGCACCCAGCCTTCCTTGTCCCTAAAGTCTTGGGATCCTGCTGCTGACTGCAACATTTGCAGGCACCAACTCACCCCGACTTTCCCCAGAGGTCGGTGTCCACCTTCTGCCCCACTGCCAAAATCACCTGAGACCTGTGTTTGCCCAGGAAGAAGGGGTGAGAGGTGAGCTGGGAGCATGGGGCAGCAGCCCTCTAGCCTGCCCCATTTGGGCTGCCAGTGCTCACCTCTTCAGCATCGTCATCCTCTTCCTCACACTGGCGCTCAGCTGCCCTTGGGTCCCCTAATAGCTTCAAATCAGCAATCACCCCCTGGAAGAAAACCACATCAAAGGTTGCCACAGATAGGTGGATGCCATGGATGGAAGCACGCCACAGACAGACAGGTGCTGCAAGCCATCCTGCGGTACGGTCTGATCAGCTGTACTGCTACGCCACCACACTGCTGAGTGCCCCTCCATACACCAGGCTCTTTCACCTGATGCAGAGTGCTCTTCACCCAAGCGTCCAGACATAACCCAGCACAGAAGGGTTTCAACCTTGCAAGCCTGGTGTCCAGCACCACTAAGATGGCTCAACAAGCCACAGGAAAAAGCCACGTGTCAGCTCCCAGCAGGCCAGCTGAGCAGAAATAGCAACCAGAATCCAGCCAGACAGCAATGCTTTTACAGGGAAGCTCATGGCTGTGCTCCTTGTTTCCCCTCTCTGGAGGGCTCCCCAGCCCCAAGCAAGGGCTGCTGGCAGGTCCCAGCCCACTGCAATCCTAGCTTTGTATTTCTTAGGCTAATCCGCACTTCCTTGCCATTTATTTGGGTTTTGCAAGCACTGTGCGTGTCTGAGCTGCTTGTTTATACAAGAAACCACCACAAATGTCTTCCTAAGGATGCTGCCTCCAGAAAAAACCCAGCAGCTGAGCTAGCAGCGCTGCACAGGAGGGCAGCATCCCCATTTCAGATGGGAAGAGTGTGTGGGTACCAGCTTGAACCTCATGGCTCCAACGCTGAGTGGAGTCATCCAGCCCATCCCTGCTGCTGGGACAGGACGTGAGGATGAGGCCAGGATGAGGTGCTGACCACCCCTCTGGTCTCAGCAGGGAGGTGCCAGGGACCACAATGGGAAGCAAGCTCCAAGAGGGTAGATACATCCTGCTTGGTGTCTTGTCTCTGGGCAAGACACCTAAAATAATATTTAGGCTCACTTGAAAGCACAGCGCACCGTGGCCAGGAAAGAGAGCTGTGCCAGGAAACATCAGAGGCTTAAGAAAATAAGAATCAGGGGCAGCTGCAGTTCAGTCAGGCTGGCTATGGCAGTGCAATAAGAATATATTATAAATACATTATTTTATGGAGAGGCAATAAGCATGATACATTATAAACACTGGAACTTTGCATATATAATTTAAAAGAATGAAATCCCTCTCACAAGCAAATGCCCCCCTAGATGAGGTGTGACCTCTTCCAGCTGCTCACCCTGCACACAGGCAGCTTCTAATTCATTCCCCTCCTCCCCACTGAGCACCAGCAGCAAGCCTGATCTTTGAGAAATGCAATACTCCAGCATGGCCTTCCTGGTCCTGGGGCTTTCTGGAGGCACCAGAAATAACCCAGTTCCAGCCCTGAATTGGGACATGCCCACGAAGGCTGGTTGTGAGGGCTTTGTGCAGCCTGTTTGCCCAAATAAAGGGGCAGCACACCAGAGGTCTTCTCATGCACCCAGCTTCAAACAAATCTTCCAGTTGGATCTCAGCCAAGCCTCCATTCCCCTTCTTGATGCAGAATCATAGTTTAGATTGGAAAAGACCTTTACAATTATCTACAGCAAGCATTAACCCAACACTGCCAGGTCACCACTAAACCATGTCCCTCAGCACCACATCTACACAGCTTTTGAATCCCTTCAGGGATGAGATGTCCACCATTTCCCTCAGCAGCCAGTGCCAGGGCTTCACAATCCTTTAGGGGAAGAAATTCTTCCTAATGTCCAACTTAGACCTCTCCTGGTACAACTTGAAATCATTTTCTCTTGTCTTATCCCTTGTAACTTGAGAGAAGAGACCAACAAATTGGAGGAAGAAATCTATATCTGCTGTCCCAGAGGCTACTGCGTTACCTGAAGGCTTTGCCTCTCCAGGTTTCATGCCGCTGACACAAAGGCAACTTGGGAGGAGGTGCAGATGCCAGCTGAGACCCCAGCAGCAGCCCTCCAGCTGCCCGCAGGCAGCTTGTCTTGCCGCTTGACTGAGGGCCAGGTTTTAATCAGCTTGATGCCCTGTTAGTTCCAGATAACACGAGGCAGAGCTGGTCAGCGATGGAAATACCACGAGGCAGTCAGATGCCAAGGAGATATCTAAGCCTGTGCTTCCTGCACCCCTCCTGGCCAGCCGAGGCAGCCAGGCTCCTTCTGTCGATGGCCAGCTATTCCCTGCAGGAAAACTGGGGTGGGCAGTGTGATCGGGTGTTTGGCAAGCTCGGGAACATCACCTGCTAGAAAAGCAGGAGCAGTTTGCTCTGCTCTGGGCTGTTGCTTTGCCTTCCAAACGGTGCCAAACCCTCTTCAGCTGGGGAGAGGAGCTCCAAACCCTCTTCAGCTGGGGAGAGGAGCTCCTCCACGGCCCTGATTTAGCCCTCCCAGCATGTTCAAGAGCAAATAATTGTTCTTCAAAAGACAAAGTTGCTCCTGAGACCTCGAGGGACCAACTCAGTCCCAGTGCAAACCAGTCTCTGGCCGATTAATCATTAACCCCTTCCTGGGGGAGCTTTCCCTGCCTGAAGCCATTTAACTGGGACTATGGCAGCACCACTCATCAGGCAAGATTACGTTCAAGCTCAGAATCGTGCTTTGCAAAGGTCCTTGGGAAAAGCATCGCTCCATTCGCCAGAGCTTCTGTTGCTGGGCAAACCATGCTCAGCCCAGGAGAAACCCACTGGTGATATCCTGAACTTTCCTCAAGCACTGCAGGGGATTTCCATGCCCACTGCCCATTTCCCCCACACTTTCCACAAGCCTTATCTAGAACATAAGTCATGCTCAAATCACAGGCTGAGCTATCACCTTCTCTCCTTGCTCTCCAAAGACTTCCTGTAGATACTGCCCAGTGTCAGCCAACAAAGATATGCTCTTGCCCAAGCATTTTTTCCAGCTAAGAGAGACATTTTGCCAGCCTAATCATTTCCCCCACCGAAACAGCTGGGTATTTTTAGCAGTGGAGACATTCAAAGAGGCTCCATGCGTTTGCAAGGAAGGCTACAGGCAGCACTGGCTGCTGTAGTGCAATCCCATCTCCCACCAGGCCCATCTTAAGAGCTTTGGTGAAACCCAAGACAATGAAGTTGGTGGCATCTCAAGCCAACCTTCCCCTCTCATCTCAAGTGCCTCCTTCCCCAGAGACATGCAGAGAATGCAGCCACTGGTTTGTCTTCTAGGCAAAGAGGTTGGGCCAACAGGCACAGGCTAAAGCCATGTTTTCCTTTCCTCACCCAGGCTTCCTGGAGATGCTTCCTGGGGTGACCTGAGGCCTTACCTGGTATTTATCTGGATCAGCTCCTCCAGCTTGAGCAACAAAGAGCCCAGAGCCCTCTTCCAGCTCCATCTCATCTGGGGAGCGCTCAAAGCGGACCCGTTCATGCTCCTCACAGTCCAGATAGAGGATGACTTCATCCTCCTCCACGCTGATGGCGAAACGCGTCCACTGGTTGAGCAAGGTAGGCACAGTGAAGGTGGCTGCCACATTGGAGGTCGGTGAGCCTGGTTCTGTATAGTAGAAGATGATCTGCTGCTTGCCTGCCCGCAGCTCTGAGAGCTTGATGCCCACGTAGATGGTGCTTTGCGAGGAGTCCGTGATAGCAAAGAGCACACCAGCTCGCGGGGTGGTGGGCTGGATGTGGAATAGGATGGAAAAGTCCCGGAAGAAAGGGCTTGGCAAGTGGTACCGGGCCACTTGACCCGTGTTGGCATTGGGGCCAAAGACGTAGCCAGGGTTGTTGTCAGGGCCATAAATTTTGAGGATTTCCTCTGGAGGGGGGTCTCCAATCAGCTCCAGCAGGCTGACCTCAGTGCTCAGGTTCTCTGCAAGAGGAAGGGAAAGGGGATGGTCACAAGTGGCCCAGTGAAGATGGTCACTCTGAACCAGATGCCTTGGGAAGTCGTTGCCAGCCATGCCTTCCCCAAATGCTACTCCTCTCAACAACACCCTCTGCTTGCCCTCCCTGGGCCCAAGGACTTCACTTTGGGATGTGTGTTGGTCAAGGCAGTAGTGCTCCTCAATCTGCTCCCACTCCCAAAATGCCACCTATTCCCTGCTGCTACCCTGTCCAACCATAGCAGGGGCATCCCTGAGATGAGTTAAAGCCAAAGGGATCTTGCTCATGGTAGCAACGTGCCTGTGTGGACAGCAGGGGGTACAGCTGGAGCACAGGGATGCTGCACAACTGCAGAGCCGGGAGGGTCATGGTGACACCCCACGTCATCGTTTGACAAGTCCACGTGGTCACCCCAGCTGGGAATAAATTAGAGCCATCCTCTTGCGACACTCTGGGAATGAGGCTCAAGCCAGTGGACACCATTAGCCTCCCAGGATGATCTCAATTTGGATCTCGCCTCCTTTTCCAACTCCTTTTTCTCAAGGCACTTGGGAAAGTTCTGCTCAGGATGGGCTCTCCTACCCAGCACAGCTGAACATCTGGTCGGGGTGAGATGGCTCCCTGTACGCCAGCTCCCGTTGTTTTGGCAGCAGGCACATCCTCATCGCCCACACACCGGGAGCTGGATTCCTCCTCTCCTATGTCAACTGCTCGGGTGGGTGCCAACTCGTTGGGAGCGAGCACGTCGGGTGCTTTTAACTCCACGTTTCCTGGGAGGGAGGAAACCCAACCACCCCAGCTCTGAAACAGTCAAGACCTGTGCACCAGGAATGCAAGCTTGGTGCTGATTTTAGCCCTGTTCCAAGCCAGGAGCAGGAGTTGAGACAATTGATGTCCCCCAACTCCTACCCTGGTGTTTCACGTGACCAATGGTGAGGCATCAGAGGCGTGCTGAGCCCAGGAGGATCAGCCAGGAACCTCCACCCTGCTCTGGAGCCAGGCATTGTCCTCTTGAAAAAAATAGAAAGAAGAGAGGAAAAAAAAGAAAAGACTGAAGAAATCACCCCAGCCTTGCCCTGCCTGGGAGGATGGTGGGAGGAGATGAAAACCTGAGTGCCTCTTTCAAAGCCTGAGGCTACCTGCATACACAGACCAACCCCAGCCTCCCCCAGCTGCTGAGCCCCAATGTCACTCCAGCCCAGAGACATGGACCCAAGCAGTGGGGACATAAAAATGTCACTGATTAGAGGTGGGGACAAGTTTTTTTTCCTCTGCTAGACCCTTTGATCCTCTCCTGAGCTGCTACTCTGAAACTACTGTGTCCACCCTGCTCCCCCAAGCTCCCAGTCTCTCCCAAGCTTGGCATCCCAAAACTGAGCACCTGTCTGGGAGGAAAGTCCCTTATGGTCCTGCACCAGCTCTAACTCTCTCAAATGCCCTACACCATGATTTGCCTTCCCCATGGAGCATCCCCAGCCCACTCAGGTGGGAAGGGCTCAGTGCAGCCCCTCTGCCTCACTGGTGGCAGGGACATATGGGTCCTGGTGTCCAGCATCCTTTTGAGCTCAGCACCCTTTCATGCCCAGATGTTGCAGCCCTACACCAGAAATGATGGAGTGAGCAAGCAGAGATACCCTGGACTCACAGCAAGCCCCAGCCTGGCTTGAGACACTCAGGCACCTCACAAGCTCACAGCCGCTGCCCCATCCACAGCCATGTCATCCCCAGACACCCTGCAGTAGGTGGCTTCAGCCAAGCTGACTGCAAACACCAGGATGCAGGGATGGAGCTTATCTTGGGCTGGAGGAAGCCAAATTCACAATAGCTTTAAGGGAAGAGGAAACCAGAGTTTCCTCCTGGGGGTCTGCACGGGTGTAAGAGTCTGCACTGCAGCCAGACAAGGCATTCTCTGCCCCTGGGGCTTGGGGCGATACAGGACAGGCTGAAAGAGGCTTCTGTTAGTGATGCAATTTGCAGCCATGCTCCCCTTGGCGTTTCAGTAAACTCTGAGATCTCCACTCCTCTCTAAGCATGCCACTCACTCCCAAGTCTGGGGCGAGAGCTGGGTACTGGTGCTCCACAAGCAGATCTTTCCCCTGTGCAACATGCAAAGCAGGTGGAGGCCAAGGCTGTGAAGCTGGATGGGGCCTGGGGAGTAAGGAGGTGGCAAGGAGGGATCATTTCAAAGAGCTGCCCCTGTAGAAGCCAAGTGCCCTTTGCCAACCCCAAATCTTTCAGACCGTGCTTGCTTTTTCCAAATGGTACTCAGAGACCAAACACTGCACCTTGCTCCTCCCCACAGCAAACCAACAGCAGCCACCACAGAGCACAGGGAACCAAAGGTTTCAGGTTTCTAGATGGATGCTGTTGAAGGGATGCCTCTGGCTGCAGCAATCCAGCCTTTTTTTTTCCCTGTTGCCATTATAAAGGCTCCAAGGATGCTCCAAGCTACATTCCTGCTCTGCTATCACCTTCCTGGCTAGGCAAACCAGGGCTGCCAGCATGGCCCCCTGCATCCCATCCCAGCTGGGATGCAGGGAATCCCTGCCACACAGGAACATCTCAAGTCACTCCCTGGGGTGCACCACAGCACCAACGTCCTCCATCCGTTCCTGAGGCTGCCCATTTAGGAGCACATGCCTCCCTCCAAGCATCCCCATGATTCCATTTCCCCCCTTCCCATGGTCAGCCCATGAACAGAGCTGCTTTGATGCCAAGCGGGGCATGTGTGTGACCCTTGTCTGCCAGCCCCCTGCTGAATCACCCCTCTGACGGCAGTGAGTGTCTCGCCGTTCCTGGTCGGCAGCCCCAGGCCATCACTTGAGGGTGCAAGGGGCCAGCACAGGAACACAGCCTCATTCAGAGGGCTCGGCAAGGGCAGCAGCGAGCTCCCACTCCCCCTTTCCTCTCAAACTGTGCTCTTGCTCATACACCCCAATGAGCATTTCTCTCAGAGCCAGTTTCCCCTCTGCTCTCTTCCTTTCCTGCTTCTGGTGAAGAAGCATGTTTCAGTCCCCACCTCACACACAGAAAGGTCACAGCTACCTAACGATGAAGCTGGAGAAGTAACCTCTCCCACCTGCCAAGCACAGGGGGATCAAACATTAGCCGTTGGGTAAATCATTAATCCCAATGCAAAGAGCCTCTGGGAGAGGAGAGTGTGTGGATGCAGCCAAGGGTCACCTTGAAGCCTCCTTACTGCCACGTCCCCAGTTACTTCTAGGGTTTTGTGGTTGCAGGGTCCTGGTCCTTTCTCTGTCTCTGCTGGGAGCTGCCAGCTCCGCAAGCATCCCGCTCCCAGCACAGATACCCCAGAGCCCTTTGCCGTGCACTGTTGCACCTGCAAACCATCCTGAATGCCAGCACGAAGTGCTTGGTGAGCATCTCTTGTCCTGGTCGCCAGTAATTTTTTGTCTTTTAAGCTGGCTGCTGTGTTTCACCAGAGAGGAAACTGCCTGAGCACAGGATGGTGATGCTCAGCCTTGTGAAGAAGCCTTGCAGAAGAGGTCAAGGCTGGACAGAAAGCAATACTGGACTAAGCAGCATCCGACAGGGACAAGGGAGAATCATTCTTCTGCACCTAAAAATGTGGGGAGGGGTGGAGAGGTAAGACACACAAACACGTGGACACTACCCAGCCACATTACCTGCAGAAGCATTAATAAAGACACAAGAATACCCATCGTCCTCCTTGGGGAGAGCATCACAAGGCAGAGGCAGCTGCCCACCAGCCAAGTGCATCCAACACAGGTCTCTGACAGCCTCACAGAAGCCTTGACATGGTGGGGGGGTTATGGGGATCGAGGCACTACACCCAGGGAGCAGGAGCAAGCAGAGAAACCACTCCACGAAGCGATGGCACCGCGATTCAAGCAGCCCCTCCCACTCATGCAAAGCTGCCTGAATTTCCACCTCGCTGCTGTGGTGGAGGTAATTTGGTAATCTGAAATGGTTGGTGCCCAGCACGCTGCAGAAGGGCAGGCGGGTCAAGATGGGAAGGCAACGTCCGGCTGCTGGCAACAGTCCAGGATAGGATGGGAGCCCTGTGCCACCACTACCGTAGAGTCGCGCAGCAGCGGTTAGTAAATCAAACTTGAGAGGACTGGAGTTATCAGCAAGAGGAGGATCCACACCATTATCTGCCCTCCTGTTGGGCAAAGGAGGGCTCCGACTGCCATTTGTGCCAGCCACCACCAGCCCTGGGTGGCTGGTGCCATGCCACAGCTTTGGTAGGGTGGGAAACGCTCCACGGCCATGTTGGGGCAGTTGTGCTGTGGGGTCCCAGGGTGGCACAGCCTGCTCACGGGAACTGCCACCTGGTGAGAAAAGAAAAGGGGCACTACCTGGCCGGGGACCCGTTGGTCTCTGCAAGGACACCTGTGTCCCCATTGCCACAGGGGTCCCCGTCCCCAGCAGCTGCAGGTCCTCGGTGTTCTTCATCCCCAGGAACGGTGGGTCCTTAGTGGCCCCTGTTCCCAGGAGTTGCAGGTTCTCTGTGACCCCTGTTCCCAGGAGCTGTGGGTCCTCAGTGGTCCTCGACCTCAGGAACTGTGGATCCTTGGTAGCTTCTGTCCCAAGGAGCTGCAGGTCCTCAGTGGTCCCTGACCTTAAGAGCTGTGGGTCCTTTGTGGCTCCTGTCCCCAGGAGCTGCAGGTCCTCAGCGGTCCCTGACCCCAGGAGCTGCAGGTCCTCAGTGGTCCCTGACCTTAAGAGCTGTGGGTCCTTTGTGGCTCCTGTACCCAGGAGCTGCAGGTCCTCAGCGGTCCCTGACCCCAGGAGCTGCAGGTCCTCAGTGGTCCTTGACTCTAGGAGTTGTGAGTCCTCAGTAGTCCTTGACCCCAGGAGCTGAGGGTCCTTGGTGGTCACTGTCCCCAGGAGATGTGGGTTCTTGGTGGAGCTGCTGGCTGCATCCTGGCCAGCAGCAGGTGACATGCTGTGGGGAGGAGTGATGCTTGGCCATGACATGCTCTCCACCAGCCCCATGGCATTCCCGTCCAACTGCTTGGCATTTTCAGTTGTGGTTTCCTTGCTTGCAGGTGCTGCTGTACCAGTATCTGGCTCCTGGTACTGTGGGGTGGTGACTTCTCTCACCATTTGGCCACCCACCATTCCTGGGGGCACACTGTGGGTGGGAGCTGCTGCAGAGGTAAGGGATTCCATCACTGTGGTTCTCTCACCGGGTGCTGCTGGGCTTTCCGTGGTCTTCGTGCTGCCCCAGATCCAGTCCAGGAGCTGTGTTTCAGAAGAGGAGAAGCAGCAAGCCAGAAGGAGCAGAAAGCCAAAGCGAGGTGGGGCCATCAGGAAGGGAAAACGAGCCCCGTTGCTTCGGAGAGCGCAATGGAGAGGCCAGACGAAGGAAAGCAGGGAAGAGGCAGGAGTTTTGCCCCAGTCAGACTCCGGGAGCACTCACGTTGCTCTCTCCTCCCAGGCTGGAGCACACGACCCTTCAAACGGGAGCGGAGTGGGAGGAGTGGCCCTGCCAAACCCTCCTCTCCTGAGCGCCAGCCTCCCTTGCACCCGGCACAGCCCCCCGGGGACCGGTCGCCCGGCTGCGACCCACCTGAGCCCCCCAAAACCTCCGGGAGCCCAGCCAGCCTTCAGATGCACCCTGCTCCCCCTTCCAGCTGCTGCTGACAGCAGTTTAACTGCTTCCTGCCCAGAAAATCCTGAGTCCTCTCTCCCTGCTCAGTGTCTCTGGTTAAAGTGCCACTGTCGAGAGCCAGCGGTGGCAGGGGTCACACATGGACAGGGTCCGTATGGATGTTCACTTTAAATATAGGGCACCCCACATCGCAGGTCTCGGGGAAAGGTTACAACCTCAGAGCAAGGCAGTAAGAGGAGATGAAACAAATCCCTGAAAACATTTCCAGCATCTGGAAACACGAGTCCCCAGAGTCAAGTGCTTTTAAACCACTTTCACAGCTCAGTTACAGGGCCAGGACCCCCCAGGTGCTGTCCCAGGATGGTGAGGGGAGTGCTCGCAATTCTCTCCGCCACGAGCATCACCCATCAGCAGTGTCTCGAAACCAGGAGCTCTGAGCAATTGCAGCCTTAAAGCTCTGGAGGAAAATTTCCCCTGGGCAACTGGCACTCTCCCACACCCCAAAAAGTTCACTTAGCCTTTGCCTGAGCTTAAAATAATCCCCCAAATTCATCTACCTGGCCCATTTTCCTACATCAGCACTGCCCTGCTCTGGAAGTGATGACCCTTGTTCCTGGGGACCAGCCAGTCCTGGTCCCTTGCAGCGATGGTGCAGAGCCAGGGCCTGCACCACTATGCTGATCTTGCTGTGACACTGGGCAGGTTACTTTCGACGTTCAAAAAGTGCCCCTGAGAAAGGGCATTGATGGAGAGGTGGCAATTTTGGCTCTCCCTCACTGGGGCCCTGAGGGACCAGGAAAGCCATGTCCTGTTGTAGCACAGCCTGGCAGAAAGGGATACAACTCTCCTGATGCCTGCGTTAAAACAGACTCAGGAAAAGCACTGAAACGAATGCTCAGATGTTTGCTTTACTGTACTGAACATTTCCCACACTGCTTTTTAAGTGAAACAAGTGAGTTTTCCCCTTAAAATGCTGGCTGGCATGGCAAAGCTGCTGCTGCTCATAGGCTGCCCCATGACTGATGTTGTTAGGGGCGCATGTTACGGAACAGCCCACGACTAATCAAACGTGGGACATGTTTTTGTCCATATGTCAGAGTTTCCATACAGCACCCTGAAGCTCATGAATCTGATGAACCATCAGCCTCAGGAAAGGAGGAGCCGACCTGCCAATCTGCCCCAGCATGTTTGGACAGGACCCCACTGCGCCCAGCTCCGCTCCCCTAGGGCAAGGGTGCAGCGTCCTGGCAGGGTGTAGAACTCCTCATGTACTTAGCAGGTTCAAGAGGGATGCCAGTGACTGCTTCTCTCCCACTGGTAGGGAGGACAGATGGAAAAGCTCAGTATTCCCACAGCCAAACTGTGAGGAGATAAGTGGGGGAGGGATGACAGCCTGTAGCAGGGATACAATCCAAGCCCCTTGGAGCCATGCAGCACACCCAGGGCAGCTCCTGAAGGCAGGGAGGTGCATCACGAGGAGCCTCAATGAGTTGCCTTATCTCAGCCGGGAAGGTTTTGGCGGCGGCACCATGCTGGGGTGCCCCAAGCGTGTGCAGACATGATGCCCAGCTGGAAAAAATCCCATTTCTCCCTTCTGCTGGAATTAGGCAGCTTAAAGCAAAGTAGCAATCTTGTGGGACCTTCTCACATGCAGGTATGGCACTGCCAACCCTCGTTAAGGCAATGATCTTCATTTCACTGCACAACTCCATGCTGGCAGCCAAGGCTCAGGCACCCCCCAGGTTACAGCATCCGTGTCCCACAGCTGCACTGCTGACCCCCTCCTGGCAGCTGGATTCTGAAAATAAGGGCATGAAGGATGGTCTGGTGGCAGACGTGGCACTAGTGCATCCCAACCCAATGTGCCCAGCTCTGCCACTACCCAAGCAGGCAGACAGGGGTGCAGAATGTACCAGCCAGTGAAATATTTTGGAGAAGCATATCCCCAAAGAGAAGCCACAGAAGCTGGCTTGCTGGCAGAGTAGGGGAAACCCCTTGTTTTAGCCTCCTCTAGGCGAAAGGCTCCCAAAGAGCACTCTGCGTGCTCCAGGAGATCCTGCAGGAAGCTCACTGTGACCTTGCACTTCCTTAAAAGCCAAATTGGACCCTGGTCCCAATTCCCTCCTGGACAGACTGACTCTGTCTTCACACGACCATCCAGTACTGGCTGCTGCAGCCTGGCCTCCATGGAAAAGGGAGGTGAGGCCACTTCGATCACTGTGGGCTCAGTCCTCTCCCAAAAGAAAAGGGAAGGAGGGAATGGGGGAGGAGGAAAACAAGAAGGGAAGAAAAGACTGAGAAAAAGAGAGATGGGGCGAAAAGGGTAGGAGAGGGAAGGGAGAAGGAAGCAAAGAGAAAGGAAAAGGGAAGATAAAAAAGCACTGCCTGTCACGCATGTTTCAGCCCTGCAGCATGCCATCGGTAGTTAAAGAATAACGATTCTACTCTTTGGGGCCGAAACGGGGCTGAGCAAGCGGATTTCAAGTGACTCGGCCGTGTGTCGCCCTGCTGGGGAATGCAGCGGTGGCCAGGGACGGCAACTCCAGCGGCTTTCCAGTCCCCAACCCGTGTCCCGAGTTCCTGCAGGGACCACTCCGGATTGCTCTCCCCATAGCTTTTTGGGAGGCGACCGGGATCCTGCCCCGGCCCAGCTCACAAAACTCCTCCTCAACTGGCCAAGGCTGCGCGCTTCAGAAAGAGATGGACAGGCGGACAGGAGGATGGACAGACGGGTGGACAAAAAGGCAGATGAACAGCAGAGGGAGCCTCAGACTGAGCAAAGCTCAAAGGCATCCTCAAGAGAACCACTGCATTGCGCCCCATTAGGGGTGACCACCCATCCTCAATACATTGGGGACCTCTTATCACCGAGGAGTCACCAAGGCCCGGGCAGGGACAGACAGCAGCAGCAGGTTTTGCAGGGTGCAGCTGGACAGGATGAAAGCAGGGCTTTGTGGCCCGTGGCTTCCTTCCTCCTGCTCACATCTCAGGAAGGTCTCTGCAATCTGGTGGGATATTCTGGGTCTGAGATGTTCTGAGTGAGAAGCTTTAAGCTCAACAAGATGAAGCACAGCTGCAGAAAGGGCTTTAATGCTGACAGCAGATCCCACTGCCTGAGCCAAGGAGAGAAATACTCCCCCCTGGGCACTGCCTGCTCAGCCATGGAAGGTGCCAGGTAGGGATGGAGGTCATAGCACCCACATGGCACTACTGCCAGGAAGCCTCCCTTAGCAATCAAGGGCCTTAATTAACATATTTGCTCATTAATGGGCTAATTTAATCCATTTTGTTTGCCGAGTACAGCCCTTGCTTCCCTCAGCCTGCAAGGAAGGCAGAATAGCTGCAAATTGCCTCTTGCTTTTGTATACCACTAAAAATGTCCCCAGCCCCATTACCCCACATCTAGAGGCATTCATTCTTCACCACCTTCTCTCAGCTCAGGCAGCTCTCTCTCAAGCCCAATATATGTTTTGAAGTGTGTTACATGGAAAATTCCAAATCACAACATTAGTGAAAATTGGTTTGATGTTGCAGCATAGTTTGTATGAATCTGCTGTAAGGAACCTCATTCCTGAATACCAGGACAGGCTCATAGGATCATTCAGGCTGGAAAGGACCTCAGGAGGCTTCTAGTTCAACCTCCTGCTCAAAGCAGGGTCACTCCTGAGCTCAGGCCAGATTGGTGAGGGCTTTATTCAGTTGAGTCCTGAAGACCTTGAAGACTGGAGACTGTGCAGTCCTCGACTGTTCTCACAGGGAAATAAGTTTTTCCTTGCATCCAGTCGGAACCACTTGTTATGATTTATGCCTGTTGCCTCTTGTTCTCTGCTGTGAAGAGCTTGACTCCATCTTCCTCCTAAACTCCCCATAGGTTCTGGGACCCTGTTGGTTCCCACTTCCCCTGAAGCTGTTTCTGCTTCAGGACGAACAAGCCCAGTTCCTGCATTGTATTCTCACTGGGCAAGTGCTTTGGTCTCCCGTAGGGTGCTCACGAAGGCATTCGCCTCCAAAGGGCACAAAATGACAGCAGAGTAAGTGCTTGTGACTGCTGCTGCTGCCCCATCTGTATGTCCCCTCTTCCATGGAGGCTGCTGGGGAAGGAACGAAGGCAACCTTGACACTGACACACCCAAAATGCTGGAGGTAGGAGCACTAATGGACTGAGCAGAAAAACTCAGTTACTGTCAGCAGCAGATGCTGACTATAAATCCTATCAATGTTTGGGATTTTAATCTGTTCTTCATCCAAAAGCCCAAACAACAGCTAAAAGGCTCCCGTCAAAATGCATGCTAAGGATATTGCCACATCCCAGGCTGCTGACCTCCCATGTGGAGATGGCCCCTGGGGAGAGACAGTAGGACCCAGCTCACAGCACTCAGCCAGAGAGAAGGGGAGGCAAGGGCTGGAGACGAAGGTGCACAGGGGCTGAGCCGGCATGAGTGATGACATCTATCACAGCCCCCAAAATGATGCAGGTGTCGGTTTGTAGGGATCTGCCTCCAGGCCAACGTTTCCTTCTGCCCCTGAGCTGCACAACACTACCAAGCCCCCAGGACCGCAGCATTCCTAAACATTTACTCATGGAGAGCCAGAAACATCCTCCCAGCGAATTCCTCGATAAGATAAACTGTGAAAATGTCACGACTGCCTTGAGAAGCCATCAAATAACCCCAAGGAGCAGGAAGAGTGGCCGTGACCAGACCCTTGACACTACCTGCATTCTCCTCCTGCTTCCAAACTGAGCAGAGACAGAGATACCCACTGTAGCAGGGCACCCATCCTGCGCATGGAAGGAACATTTTTGTCAGCCCTCATGGGAAATTAGGTGGGCAACAGCAGCAGGCAGGGCAGGCAAAGCACGAAGCACACAACCTTCCTTCCAAGAGTGGCTAAAAATACCTGTGGGGGTCGAGCCTTTAGGGAATGGTGTGTCAAGGGACAGGTCTCACCAAAGGTATATTGAGTTTGCCTTGGAACTTGTTATCCTCCAGCAAAGACTGTGAATCCCTATCTGGAGAAGTAACAGCCAAAAGATGCTGTTTCCCCTTTTTCCCATCCATATGGGCAGTACAAAGCAGCTATGGGCAGGACAAAGCAGCACCTGCTTTATCTGGCAACTGGAGCAGGGAATTTGGGCTGGGGAGACTATGGCCACCCCAGGGGGTGGATGGTGGAGAGGAGACGTCAATGTCTGATCACAGATGGGAGAAGGGAGGTCTTTAAAAGCACAAGAAAGTGTCCAAAATGCAAAGTGAGTTAGTGTGACCTGTAGATCATCAGTGGTGTCCGTCACCCTCATCCTACCTCCACAGTGGCCACCAGCTCTGCTTCCCATCACTTGCCTCCATCTGGAGCTGATCGACAGCCTGAAGATAAGATGAAGGGAGGCAAGGGAAAGAATGTGACCCCCTTACTCACCCTCTGCCACATCACTAAATTACCTTGTAGACTAATTGCTCCTTGGAGGGGGAAGAGTCTCCCCCTCCCTCTCACCCCCCAGCAAGGTCTTCACTCCGCCTGGGAGCCTCACTCCTGGGAAGCCCCGAATTTCAATTGCGTTCCTGGCATTCCTACCCCAGCACGCAGCTGGGGGAGGTGGGGGGGTGGGCTTTGGCAGCATCCACGACCACTGCCTGGGCAGACATGGGGGCTACCCTGGTTATCAGAAGCAGGGGGGGGATCAGTTCCCTTCTCTGCGAGGGACTGAGCAAGGTTGTGGCTAGCAAGCACATCCTTATCCCCAGACACTTATTTATCTAGAAATTCAGGGAGGCAAACACATCTGGCATCATGGACAGGTGTTGTGCCCTGGGACTGATGCTGTACATTAGGATGAGGTCAGAGGTGGATGAAGAGTTTATAAGCTGACTTGATGCCATCACAACCTGCTCATTGGCACAAAGCAATGCGGAGGAGGACAGGCTACCCAGGTAGCATCCCCAAAGGCTGAATAAGTCTTTCAGCATTAATGCAACAGAGAAGCCAAAGAAGCCCAAAGCATTAGGATATGACTCACACAAGCATATTCCCAGACATGGAGAGGACTGGACACCAAGAGGGACGGGGGAATGGTCCATGGAACTCCCTGCTCACCGCTTGACCATGTTCGTGTACCGCACCATGCTAGGGCATTAAGGCGCCAGTGTCAAGGAGCACTGCTGGAGGGTAACCCTGCACCAGCTTTGAAGGCTGCAGGGCAAAAGCTGGGAGTCACCCACTACCATTACCAGCTGTTTTCAGGACTTCCGTGCAGAAGAAAAGACCAGCAGAGATTTTTAAAGAGCCAAACATTCACCACACAAAACCCAGAAGAGCTGTCAAATGAAGCAGTACCTGAAGCTACGACGGAGCAGTACAGCATTCATCCCTGTACATCCAGTACAGCTTTCATCCTGCATCCACCACGAGCCAGGGCTGCTGGGTGCTAGCTGGTTCATGCTGCTGCAAGAGGCAACAGCCATAGCTTGTGGATGATTTGCAGAGCCTCTCCGCAGCTTTACAGCAGGAGAAACCACCCAGCAGGTCATTCACCTCATCCTCGGCACAGCTCACAGCAAATAAAATGTCTGGTTGCCACAGGGCCAGGTGACAAGAAACACTATTTTGTTAGAGAATGGAAAGGAAAAGAGGAACTGGGGAGGGGTTTTTGTTTTGGACTTCAGCTGCAACCTCCTGCTCATCCAGCCAGCCTCGATCTTGTCAGAGCTGCCCTCCTGCAGCGCAGGGGAGTTTGTTTAGCTTGGAGCCTCTCGAAGCCCCCAGCTGTGCTCGTAATAAGACTCCTTGTCCGCTCTGCGGTCCTTCCACCTCTCTGCACTCCTCAGACAATAGTTTGCCTGTGCTTCTGACTTTGGCATCGTTTCCCTGCTCTTTCCAAAGTTTACCCTGCACCAGGCAGCTAAGCCTGGCCATCCCGCTTTGGCATCCGACTTCACACCGAGACCTCGACACAGCTTTCAGGCCCCCGAGGCGGGGAGATACAAGCTGGTGAGATGTCCAGCAGGCCCTTTGCGGGTGGATGCTGAGGTCAAAGATATTTAATGACTTTATAAGCAGCCTGGATGAGAGGCCACTCAAACAGGGAAGTGTCACCCAGCCCTTGAACTTACTCAGCTGCACACATCCCAATGCTAAAGAAAAAACAAATCGGCTGCACGCTTTGAAATTAAGTTGAGCAATCGCAACTTGATGTCAGCCAAGGCTGAATTCCCCCACTCCCTACCAGGAGTCCATGCCTCCACTGTCACAGAAAGCAGCAAAATTCAGAGAAGCTTCCAGAAAGTTTAAGCACCACCTTGAGAAAGTCTAAGCACCACTTGAATCAAACTGGAGTCAAATAGGTCGATGTTGTCAGTGCCTACATTGCTGCCTCATGCAAGTGGGAAGAAGGTATCTCAGTTTCTTTCAGTGCCAGGGAAAGCAAACAGGATCTGGAGGAGGCCAGAAAAGACATCATCCCTCTCCAACCCACAACCAAACATGCTAGTCCTCAGCACAAGGAGATGGAGATTAAAAGTCAATTTTTCTCCTTTTCAACAAACCACTTGGTTTTAACGCAAAACGTGACCTCAACAAATAACTTAATGCCCTGGAATTCACTATCTCTAATGCGACAATGTCAAGAACAAGGATGAATGAGATTGGGTTCCTGCTTGCATACAAAAAAGAACTGAGAAGCAGATTTTCCACCTCCCGAACCATGATGCCACGGCACCATTTCTGGCACTGGCATCTCGAAGCAAAGCCAGCCAGCCTGGGGGCACGGTGCGGCTGGCTGAGGACAGTCATGCAGCACAACGCCACGGACATGGGTCCCTGCAAGCCGTTTTCCGGGACAATAAGGGTTAAAAAACCCAACCCCAAACCACACAAAAAACCCAGCAGGCATGCCTGAAGAGGAGGATTAGAGAGAATAGGGCCATTTCTCAGCAAAGACTATGGCAACGTAAATAGAAAAGTAACATTACGATCAAGAAAGGGGGCCCTTTCCCTTTGCTTCTGCCCTACAATGCCACTATTGTTTTGCTGACAACTGGTAATTGTCCCAAGCTGCATACACTGGTATTCCCACCCTTTAACCGGGAGGGATTTTGCAGCCGCCGACCCTCTGACACCAGCAAAAATTCACATACCACTGGGTTCAAAGGGGGGGCGGCCTGGAAAGGCTGGGCGAGCCATACTGGGGGCTGGGGGCGAGCCATACTGGGGGCGAGCCATACTGGATACGTCATTTGGGGACTTCCTTTTAGTCTTCCCTGTGAAAAAAAGAAGCCATTTGGGATGGGTTTGCTCCCAGCGACCATGACTGGGGTTCAAGGTGCCCTGAACAGCAGTGGGTCTTTACCCTCATCCCAAATGAGGGGTACCAATTACTGCCCTAGAAGAAAAGTTATTCAGGTCCCAAATGCCTCAGTCTGTGGTGCATCCTTCCTCAGCCTGGCAGCAAAGAGGGAACTAGAGGAGGGGGAGGAGGGGCAGAGGGAAATCCCATGGATGCATGGTTTTCCTTCCCTCCTCAAAAGTTCAGGCATTCCTACACCACTGGAATGCGCTCCTTGCAGGCACCTGCTGCCCCCCGCTGCCCATGGGCTGTGATGGGGATGAGCTGCACCCACCACTTCTCCTTTATGGCATGAGGAGGTCATGGTCCCAAGGCTCCCAGACCACTAGGAATCAGCAGCATCTCTGATAAGGTGATAGAGGATACTGGAAACTGCATCAAGATGGAATAAAGCATTCCAAGGTAGATTTTTTTTTTGCCAGAAAGACTGGAAAAAGAAAGAAAAAAGAGCATTTTTTCCCCTGCTATGGACTACAGGCAGCATAGCCAAGAACAGAATGAGACAGAGGACCCATGCAGTCACCAAAGGGCCCGGCTATAAGCACGATAACCAGCTGCATTGGGACTGTTTTTATTATCTTTTCCTTCTGCGTTTTAATTACATGATCACAGGAGTTTCTTCCTAAGAGGACAGCTGAAAACCAGTTTTTCCTGCAACAAGGCCAATTCCACAAATGCTAGCAATGACCCGTAAAGATAAAACAAGCCCCATAAATCCATACAGCAACATCTTTCCATCCTTGCAGTGTCATCGGCCTGTTTTGCTGGGGTGGGTTTTTATTTGTTGTTGTTTTAAGCACCCGAGAGAACAGAAATCACTCCTAAAACCCCACTTAACCCATCCCAGTCGCAGAAAAAAAACCCAACACACAGGCAGGAGGAGCTACACTCCGGGACTCCAGGCAAGCTTCAGCGTGCCCCCACAGCACTCAGCCAGGATATGAGGAGAATGAACCCCCCTTCTCCTAACCCTGGAGCCCCGCCAGCTCCTTGCCTAATTAAAGCGTGTGGCCGCTTGCAGGGCAGAAAGCCGGCAGCTGGAGCATGGAGGCTCCAGCACCTCCAGGGATGAGCCTCACCACCAAACCAGTACCCCACTTAAGGATGCTGGAGCGCAGAGTTGCTCCCAGGGTTGTGTCAGTACCCAACTGACCTGGGTTGCACAGCTTGCTTGGCCAGAGTGGTGACACAGCTGCAGTGCAAAGATTAAACCCAGACTTTGCATTTAAATCAATTCTGGCCAGAGAAGATTGTGCTGCACCCTCTGTTTGGGGATACTGGAGCACTGGGAATAGCAAGGAAGAGGCAAAGGCTTGCACGGCTCATGGAGGAAACGCTCAGTGGCCCCTTGGCAGGAGGAACAGTGCAGGAGAAAGCCCAGAAAGGGCTGCAGAGAAAGCTGAGGAAGGACTTAAAAGATTAAATTAGAGACAGCGTTATCAGCGGGCAGCTGCCCCATCTCTCTGTGCCATGCACGTGGGGCACTCTGGCTGCTGGCTCTGGCAGCCTGGTACCCATCAACACTGTGTGGCACCCATCACTCCACCATCCACCAGATGGACGTTTGGGTGCTGATGCTGGCACTGTCTGCAGCCCTGAAACCCACACAGGGTCAGTGAAGCATCCCCAGCAACACTTGGAAGCAAAGCAAGGTCATCGAGAGATTGAATAGCAGCAGCTAGATAGAAAGATTGAAGAGCAAAATGAAAGATAGTGCAAACAATTTTACTCCCTGCCCAAGCAAACTGGTTTCTACTGGTGTTAGTGCAAGTGTGGTGCAGCAGCTCAAACCACACCAGCAGCAGCCTGAAGCCAGAGACGAACAGCAGCAGCTCAACAGCAATTCCTGTGCTGCAGCTGTTAGCACAGACAGAGCTTTGGGGATGTACTGGGAGACTCAAGTGCTGGGACACAGGAGATGTACTGGGAGACTCACTTCCACCATGAGAGTCAGATTTACATTGAAATAGGCTCTTGTAAGGACCTTGTACAGTTGCAGTGGGGCTGGAGTCACCAGGTAGGCTCACCTGGCCATGAAGCCTCCCACCTGAGTGAACTTCCTAAGCCAGGCTTGGTGTTGGTCTAGGTACTAGTGAGGTTGCACCTTGAACAGTGGGTACAGTTTTTGGGCTTTCACTACAAGAAGGACATTGAGGTGCTGGACTGAGTCCCAAGAAAGGCAACGAAGCTGTTGAAGGGTTCTGGAGTACAGATCATACTAGGAGCAGCTGAGGGAACTAAAGTTGCTTAGGGTGGAGAAAAGGAGGCTCAAAGGAGTTCTTCTCAGTCTCTACAGCTACCTGAAAGGAGGCTGTAGTGAAGTAGACAATGGCCTTTTCTCCCAAGTAGCAAGCAATAGGACAAGAGGAAATAGCTTCAAATTGAGCCAAGGGAGGTTTGGGATGGACATTAGGCAGAATTTCTTCACTGAAATGGTTTTCAAGCCCTGGAACATGTTGTCCAGGGAAGCAGGGGACTCACCATCCCTGGAGGGATTTAAAAGACATGTAGATGCGGTGCCGAGGGACATTATTTATGGGTGGACTTGGCAGTGCTGCATCAACAGTTGGACTCCATCATCTTAATTGTCTTTTCCAACCTAAATGATTCTATGCTTCACCATCAATCCACCCATTCCTGGTTGTGGGCCAGGAGAAACAACCATAAGCCCCTTTAAGAACCCATCTCCAAAATTTCCCCCTTGCTGGACCGAAGCTAAGCACCAGGAGCTGCTGGCAGAGCCTGCGGCAGGCGCAGGGAGCAGGGAGCAGGGCCGGGGCTGCCCTAGAGCCACGGAGAGCCGTGGGGACAGGCACGCATCTGGACCACCGGCCCGGGATGGAGCAGGACCCAGCCAACGTCGGTCTTACACCGCTGCATTAATCCTGTTGCTAAGACACCCGGGGGTGCAGAAATACAACACCCGGCGGATTAGCGTCTAGACTGGCTGACCTTTCCCTCGGCTCCCGAGGTGGAACCGCCGCGAGAATCGGGCGCCCTGGGATAAAAGGACAGGGTTTTGTGGGGTATTTTTTCTGTAGATGGGAGCCAGGGAGGGAGGGACATCACTGTCACTGAAAGAGCCATTTCACTACCTGCTGCTGAAGAGAGATGTGCAGGAGACGGACCCAGGTTCTGCAACCTGCTGCCAAGCCTGGGCTTTGCCCAGTAACCCAGCTGACAAAAGAGCCTTTCATGAAAGGGGACGATGTCAACCCTGCAATTAGCAAGGGAAAAGAAAAAAGAGCCGAAAGAAGATTATTACCTTCAGCAGTTGCCTCTGGGGGCCCCTCTCAATTGGGCTTTGTTAACTCTTTCGGCTGAACTAAAGCAGCAGAACGTGGAGAAGGAGCCACCAGTGTCAGCAGCAGTTGGTTGCCAGCTGGACCCAGGGTGGCATCTGAACCTTACAGGATGCCATGAGGAGACTAATTTCCTTGGGCACTGTCGAAGCAGCCTGGCAGCAAGCAATGTCTCTGCCCCTGAGGTCCAATACCATAATCTCCCACTAAGCTCTCAGGGAGTCCTTGTTTGATCAAACACTGACTTAGGTAAGTGACATCCTCTCTCAAGCCATTAAGAAGCCACAGCATAAGCCAGCACCGAACACCTTCTGTCTCCTGCCTTACTGAGCAATGCAATGGACAGCCCAGCCCACTGGGTACTACATGCTGCAGTGGGGATAGGACTCTCCCATATTCTCCACCTTCATGATCTGATGTCTCCATCTCCCCAGCAACAAGATGCAATGGCTTGTTAAAATAAAAGGGCATGGATTTTTATCAGGTAGTGCCCTGGCTACCTGGTGGGAGGAGGTTAGAAACCTCCCTCTGGGCATCTTTTCTCCTCCTGCTGCCAACCCTATCCCAGCTTTCCCTTTTGCCACCCACCCCGAGGAAATCCAAGACTGGTCACACAGAGGAGAACAGCTGATGGCCCTGATGGTGCCCCAGGGGCATCGCCTGATGCAAGCCATCCCTTCAAAAAGCCATTCAGAGAGCAAATCCTGTCCGGCCTCCAGCAGCTTTGGCAGGCAAGATGCCAGCCTGAGTGAAGTGACAGGATGGGGACACGTGGGGACAGCTCACCTGTGGGCCCCACAAACATTGCTTTTCATGCTTACGAGTGAAGCAGAGCTGTAGCACTTGCTCCTGAGGAGCCAGGCCCAGCTTCACTGCACCCTAAGGACACCCTCAGTGGCTGAAGCATTGGTCTGGTCCCCACAAGGATATTTAACAGCAAGCCCCAGGTGGAGTGGTCCCCAGTACAGCTGCAGAAATAACAACTGGTTAATCAAGTCCTACATTAGAAGCCAAAACCCATGCATGTGCTGCTGCAACACTCCCTCCATCTGCAAAGTCAACGCCTTTCTCCCACTCCCTAATATTCAGAGGGTTTCAGTACCAGCCAAAATCACTGCTCTCTTCCATGCCCCCATCAGTGCTTCCTCTGAGCACCAGCTCTCAGCAAGACAAGGCACAGCTTCCTGAAGGCAGCTGCATCACTTGCTACACAGACACAGGCACCCAGGGGACACAGACCCACTGGATCCGGCGTAGCTGGAAGACAGGAGGCCCAGTGAGAGCACCTAATGGGGGTGCAGAGAACAGATGGAGTGATGGAATTAAAGAGTCCAGCACTGAACTCTCACCTTCACTGCAGAAGATGCTGCCTCCAGGCTGCATATGGAGAGATGTGCAGGACACTCTTGCAAAGCATCCATCTCCCTTGGTAAGACTGCAGAGAGCTGAGCTATTGGGCCTATGCCTGCACCAGATACAGCCCCTCCATTAGGCTCACTGGCACTGGCATCTCCCAGGAGACCGATGCCATGCCATGCCCTCCATGGCAGGGCTCTAGGGAGGGAATCCCCACTCACGACACAGCAGGATGTAATCTCCTTACAAAACACAGAGCTTTCTGGTTCCGAGAGCACGCATGCCCTCCCGGGAAGAATGCCCTGGCACTCAGCAGAGGACTGCAAACTCACCTTGTGAGCAAGACAAGTGCTTATTAATCATGAGCATGTGCTAAGAAGGCTTATGGTCCTGGCACGTGGACACTACAAGCCCTTCTCCTCTTCCAGAACCTGGCTGGGGAGATGCTGGCATCAGCAAGACAGCAACATGAAGTGTCCTGGGGCACCATGCCCCCATATATGTCCTGGGTTAGGGCAAGCCCATCCCCTCACTGCAGCACAGTCCCCGACCAAAGGAAGGAGGGAGGGACAGTGTCTGTGGTCATGCCATTCCCGGGAACAATGTTGGGAGTAAGGTGAAGATCCTAGGGGGCCTCCCCAGGAATGAGTGGGGAGATGACGTCGTGCTGGGGTTTGGTTAGGAACTATGACTCTCAGTACTCAGCTAGCCATGGGACTGGTCACCACCAAGGCTGAGCCCAGGTTCTCCACCCACACCTGATAGGGGCTAAGGTTTCATGTAGATAAAGGTCCCAGCCCCTCTGGAGAGCATTTTAGGGCCAGAGGGGAAGGGCCAAGCCAAAAAAAAAAGCCTTTCCACCCCGGAGAGCTGGTTTAGATGTCATTTCACCTTCACCCTAACACACTGATGCCTTTCCACCCCGGAGAGCTGGTTTAGATGTCATTTCACCTTCACCCTAACACACTGGTGCATGTCTTGCTACTCTGACTTGCATGCATCACCCCTCAAACCTGAACCACAGGTGCTTAGAGGAGGGGTTCACATCACCCCTTCCTTCCCTGGGGAACCTGATAATCCTGCTTCTGGCAGGCACAGCAGGACAACAGAACATGCACCACTCATCTCACCAGATGCACAGGTCCTGGGAGAGGAATCCTCTAGCTTCCAGCACCCCCTTGCCTTTCCCATCCTGCACGGCCAACCACTTAATAAGTTACAGTAAACCAGAACAAATATGGAACCCCTGATCTGGCACCACCAGCTGCACTGGTGGCCTGGGACCTGCCAGCAGCAGCAATGGCTGAAGCTTTGTGCACCCATCACACGTGGACCTCCTCAACCTGTCTCCCTGCAGACACATCCCAGCACAGCACTGCCTCAGCTGGGAATGCTGCTGAGCTGGAGGGGAACTAGACAGGACCTGGGCCACCACCCATCGCATGAGTGCAGGCAGGGAAGAGTGTCAGCTTGTCTGGGGTTATCAAAAAGGGGCTGTTTATGCAAAAGTCGACAATCTCCGACTCAAGTTACAGACTAAAAAGGAGGGTGGAAAAGACTACATCTGTTTGACTGCAGTGTTTACTGCAGGGAAGGCAGGTGAATGATTATGAACTCTAAAATCAGAGGTCATCAAACTGACAGAGATTTATGCCACAGGTGACAGTGGGAAGAGCATGGGGAGGATAATGCTGAGCTAGTGAGAGGCAGATTTGAGGTGCCCCAGCTGCTATTCCCACTCTAGGCTGATTGAGCAGCCTCCCACAACCTGGGGACAGGGTCAGAGCCATATCTCCCAGCCCCCTGGGAGGAGGAAGTCAGCAAATTGAGCTTGGGAATAAAATAAAAACGCAATAAAAATCCACTAATGACCAATTTCCATCTTAGAAAAGGGCTGGGAGGCGATGCCAAAAAAAGCAATGAAAATTCCACAAAAGCAACCTTTTCAACTGAAAACCAGCAGGCACAGAATGTTCCAGTCCAGATGTTTCTTGATGAGAAAGTCCTCAACACCGGAGATGCTCCTGCCAAGTGGTCAGAGCCAGGAGCATAGCAAGCCTCCAGAGCCTTGTCCCTAGGGCACCCCCCAGCAGCAACCCCAGGATGAGATGAGGGAGAGTGGTCCTGCTTCCCCTCCAGCCCCCAGCACTTGCTGGGAGTCAAAAGCCATCACCACACCTCTGTCTTGTGGGAACCATCCCTTCACCCTCAAAGAGTTTATTAACTGTGCTCGTGCCTCAAGGCCATTGAGGGGTTTTGGCCTGTGGTCTGCTCTTGCACACACCACCTGGGGAAGGAAATCAAGACAAGAAACAGAAAATGCACTGAATGACACCAGGATGTTCAATTGTGTGAGCAGATCTGGCAAATGTGCCTGGCACCACCAAGGTAATCCACTATCTGTGCTGCTATACATCCCAGAGGCAACCCTGCTTCTGGTCACTGGGAGGGATGTGGGACATGAGGCTGCAATGCTGCACCAAGATACCCAATGGCTTGCTCTTTAAGGAAGACTTCTTGCTCATAAACAGAGGAGACAAGCTTCCCAAGCACAGAAGATAGCCAAACAAGTGTCTGAGCAACTCTGCATTAACTCAAATCTGGCACCCAGAGGGAATCAGCAATGAGTCCCAGGTTCTGGTGTTTTCTTGACACCATCTTCTGCCTTCTCTGCTCTTTGATGGCTCCAACCCAACTCAACCCATTTTTGCCCTCAAGCACACTCCATCTCTCTCCATGCCTGCAGCTCCTAGTCTCACATTTCTCCCAGTGCCTCCAAAGCCACATGAAGGCAATCTTGCAAGTCCTTGTTAGCTGTACAAATGTCCAAACCATTTTATAATCCCATTCAGCTCCTTGCTTCAATTAATCTTTGGCAGCAAGCTCTCTAGGCTAATTAAGTCCCACATTAAAAGCCAAAAACCACACGTGTGCTGCTACAACATACCTCCCTCCGTCCACAAAGTCACAGACTTGCTCCCACTCCCCAGTATTAAAGGGGGTTTTGTACCAGCCAACTGCTGCAGGTTTCTTCTCCAACCACGTTCCACTCAACAGTGCTTCCTCTGAGCACTGATACATCTGTCCAGAAGGCAGCAGCACCACTGCTTCACACATATTGGTACCTAAGGGATGAGGAATAGGGCTGGAGGACAAGAGAGCTGGTGAGAGCATCCTACAGATGGCAGAGCAGAGATGGAGTTGTGGGGTGAGGTGAAGCTCAGCACCAGTTCCTGCCATCCGTTGCAGAAGATGCTGCCTCCAGGCTGCATACACAGCTGGAAAGGACTCATCTCCAACGCTTCCTCAAATGTCATCGGATACACTAGAAGATCGTTAAAATGTTTTATTAATCCCATACCTCTACACTGCTGATATACATCTGATATTTCATCCCAGATGTCTCCTTTAGTGCTTTGAACTCTCTGCTGAACTGCCAGAATTAATACTGCTCTTGGTAAATTATGGGAGTCTAGAAGAGGCACAGCACACTCGGCCAGACTGTCATTTCAGGGCTTACAGCATCATCCTAACAGTGGCCACAGCCCAGAATAGTGCAGCAGAGAAGCCAGCACTGCACACATCTGACAACAACAGGAGCAGCAAGGTGTAGGCAAAGCTTCACTGGAAAAGCTGTGCAACAGCCCCTGCCAGTCCGTGAGCAGCTGCATGGCTCCATCCCTCCAGCAGCACCTCCAGCTCTCCTACCCTGTGCATCCTCTCACCAACATCACTCTCTGCAAAGCAGTGCAAAGCTCACTGCATCTCTCAAGGCAGGGAAGCATTACCTGGAATAATATGAGGAGGTTGCTCACAGATAAGAGAATCCCTCTGCTCTCCAGACAGTTCAAGTACCCCTCTTTGACCTCACTGCCCTGGTACACCTTTCCTGGTTGTGTCAACCATACTGAATTGGAGAGCCGCTTGGACTATTTTGATGGATGTCTCCCTACAACAGCCATGGGAGACCAGGGGGCCTCCAGGCAGCAGGAAGGAGCCCATGTGAGAAACATGAGGACTCTGGTACAGGAAGGATGCACACCAGCATGGGCCATGGGGCTTCCTTCCCACATGGCTGGGCAATGGAAACCCCTGATCTCCACCCTGTAGGTAGTGCTTGGAATGAAGTAGGTATGTCCATGGTGTGATAACCTAAACCACAACCAGGTAGAAAGTACAACCAGCATGTTAAGAGGGGGGATTCTGCCCCTCTCACTCTCCTGCAACATGACACAGAGTACTGCACAGCTCTGTGGATCTTAGCACAAAAGACACAGACTTATTGGAGCAGGTCCAGGAGGCCACAAAAATGATCAGAGGGCTGGAGCACCTCTGCTGCAAGGACAGGCTGAGAGAGTTGGGGTTGTTCATCCTAGAGAAGGATTTGGAGAGACCTTACTGTGGCCTTTCAATATATAAATGGGAATTAGAAGAAAGCTGGAGAAGGACTTCTTACCAGGGCCTGTAGTGACAGGACAAGGGTCAATATTGGTAAACCAAGACATCTGACATAAAAAATACTTTGTTTTCTCTTAAGAATAGGGTGGTGAAACACAGGAACATGTTGCCCAAAGAGGTTGTGGATGCCCCATCACTGAAAATATTTAGGGATAGGTTAGATAGAGCTCTAAGTAACCTGACCTAGTGGAAGATGTCCCTGCTTACTGTGTGTGTGGGGGTTGGACTAGACGATCTTCAAAGGTCTAGTCCAACTCAAACCATTCTGTTATTCTATGATAAAGCAAAGGCAGGTATATTAGTAAGACTGCAGATGTCTGAGGATGAGACACTCTGGGCTTGTGTAGAAAACTAGGTTGTCCCATGTGCCTGGGAGCTTCCTCCCAAAGCCACTGCTCAAGAGTCAGACGTACTGGAGGACACAACAATGGCATCCTATGGTACATGCTGGTTTGAGAGTAGCTCTCCCTCACTATGTCCAAGGACAGACCTCAGTACTACCAGATATCCATGTGCTGTCCAGGTGTCTGGTTTGCAAACAGTGGTGGCCATGGCACTTGAGTGCCCAGGTCCTCAGTATCCTCGGCAGGCTCTGTGCTCAAGGGTAGATGCAACTTTGGACCAGTCCTTGTCCCCTGTGCTCACTCCCTGCTCCACACTCCTGTCTCCTTCAAAAGAAGTGCTGACATCCCACCACCAAGCATAGTTATCTGCTTGGGGTTTTTTTAAGCCATGTGATAATGCTTGAAACAGGATTGCAAAACTTGTTCCTCTGTCTTCTCCAAGTGCTCAAGGTCTTCAATTTAACAGCACCCAAGTTATAGCAACACCACCTTCGTAAGAAGAGGTTAATTCCAGCTGCAGGCCAAAAATGAATAAGAAGCAATGAAGCTGCTATTCAGAGTGGAAAACCCACCTCTTTGGCACCTTGTAGTGTGCATGAAGGATCTTTCAGCAGCCACAGGGAAAAGCAGTTTGGCTTACCATCCTCCTAGGGACATGTGCCAGTGGGGAGGGAGGTCACAGGTATCTATGGACACACAGGGCCAGGAGAGACCTGGGCTGGCCCCTATCCTCTCATGAAAATCTAAAATCGAGTCAGAGCTCTGGGAGATGGATGCTGAGGATGGACCAAATCTATGTAAGAGAGCTGCAAAATCACCAAGAAAATTAGGGCTGGGGCTTGAAAAGGTTGCTTGCATCAAGGGAAGTGAAAATAAAACACATGCCTGGCAGCTCAGCCAATCTGCAGGACAATTCAGTCTCTTTTTAAAACAAGTTTCCAGCCCCAGAATGCCATCTGAGCAGGGACACTTCATCTTTGCTGCCTTCTCCTTGGGATGGGCAGAGGGACTGGGATCCATCACCCAGGGGATGGACCAGAAGTCCTGTGAGTATCCAGCAGTGCTGCAGGGAGATGCTTGCAGGCCTGGCTTCTTCCCAGCTGCCGGCAGCTTGAGGTGGCTCTCCCTCCCCACCAGCTCCTACAGCAGAGAGCAGCAGCCCAGATAAGGTTTTGCAAACAGAAGTCTTGCCAGTTGATAAGGAGATGAAGTGCCTGCAGAGCCTCTCAAGCACAGCATACTCTCCCTGTTGCTCCAGCCCAGGAGCCTCAGGAGCCAAACGATGCTATAGGAGCTGAGAGGTGCCAATTCTCCCCAGGCTGAACCATGCTGATGGCTCCATCCCTTGGCCAATTCCCCACAGCCCTCCTCCTAGTCTTTCGAACGAGCTCTTAAGACAAAGCTTGCACAAGCTGTGATCCACCTGTCAGAAATCGCCAGGCTCCGATGCCAAAGCAGCTGCGTCACAACCTGTACAACATTTTGCACAGCACCTGTTCCATCGTCAAAGGCACATGCTTGCAAGGAATCCCAGCCATTGAGACCCACCAGACCTTGAGACCAGCTGTAGAGGATGGAAATAAAAATCAAACAGGAGCACCTATGCCAGCAATAACTGGCTCCTGCACCTGCTATATTTAACAGTGGAAGGAGGCAAAGTAGCTCAGCTTCCCAGGTGCTGCCTGCATCCTCCTAATCACCAGCCAAGACTTCAATGTACCAGCCCATCCCAGTCCCAAACTGATGCTGAGAAACTCCATACTGATCAAAATGAATGAGATCAGGCTCTCTCATATAGCCATATCCACCATAACCCTAGTCAGCTTTGTAAACCACTAAATGTGAGGATGCCCCATCTCCAGTGGCCTGTTACAGAGCTGTCCTCCTCCGTGGGAATGGGAATTTCCCCAGCATCCAACCCAGCCCAGACTGCTGCCCCTCACACGAGGGACACCAACAGCCCTGTGTGTGCTCTGTTTCACCCACGCTTTCAGGACTGAGCCCACGGCAGCATCACTATAGCATCCCCATCCCCTGCTGAGGAATCCCAGAGATCCAGTGATAACAGGTAAGACCAGCTCTGAGCAGCTAAGCCCCCAAATTTGCAAGGCAGGCAGATAAACAGAAAGGTTATCTCCATGCCAGGACGGCCTTCAGAGCAAACATTCCCCAGGAGCCATCACAAAGGAAGGCCGGCAGAACAGGCCCTGCAGTCCTTGGACATTGAACCAAGTGAAGGAAAAAAAAAGAGAGAGAAAAGAATAAGAAAGAAAGAAAGAAAGAAAGACCTCACAGCAACTCTCTTGCAGATTCTTTTTAAACCTGCTTCACAGCCTGCCTTTGGGAGACAGCCAAGTCAGCTGGGTGAAACGGGCACCTCCCTGCCCTGCCAGTGGTGACCCTGCCAGTGGTGCTCCCCTGGCATTTAACTCCTTTGTACACCACATGAAACCTCTTCAGGGTCCCTCAGCACTCAGCACGGCTGCTTAAATCTGGAGGGGATGCAGCTTCAGCTCAGCAAAGGGTGTCAGCCCTGAAAGCCCAATGCCATGCCAGGATCTATGCTGCCAGTGGATAGAGGGTAGGAAAGGCACAAATACTTCTGAGTAATCACTGTTAAATCAGCTCCCGGTCCTCCAGTTCAGTTCAGACATGCTGGATGGTCTCCAGAGACCTAAAATAGTGAATTCAGGATTTCACATGGGAATAACGCACCCATCTCTGAGATCTCCAAGGGAAGCTTTGTTCCCACGGTGCCTGGGGAGACACCCAAGCCACAGAAAACAACGTCACAAACTCAGCCTAGGGCACTTCAAGAACTTCTGCAAGTGTTCCCAGACACGCTCTAGTCACGCCACGCCTCCCCACTGCCCAGGCGTCCCTCTTGTCCTCTGTGACACCACCCAACCACCATCGGAGCCAGCTTCCACACATCCATCTGTTCCTAGATGACACAAAGCCTTGCTCCAGTAAATAATCTATCGATTTCACGGCTCAGTGCCTGTCCGACTTCCAGCTCGCCTGTACCTGGGGCAGCCACTTAACACGTCTCACCCAGCCTACAATGACAGAGAGGGGCATGAGCCATGCCTTGTAATGTGCTAGCAAGCTGACAACACTCAGCACAAGAGCACAAGCAGAAGACAATCAGAACATCAACCCCAGAGAAAAAGCCACCTTCGCCTAGTTCAGGTTCATTGCTTGTAGCTCAGCTGCTTTTGTAAAGGGGGTTGCTGGGCTGCAAGTCGGGTTGGGGGCATCCTGTGTTAGCCACGGCTTTCTCTGCTGCTTCGCACTGGGCACGCATCCAGAGCTGGCTGCAAGTGGAGGAGGGTTTTCAACCGGTCTGGCAGCCAGGCGGAAGCTTCCCCGGCGTGGAGGTAAAGTTCACCAGGAAAATAGGCAACTCATATGCTCAGGCAGTGGGAGAACCGGCTCGTGTGCCCCGTGGGTACAGATAGGCTAGAAAGCTGAGTCAGTGCTGAATTGCCCTCTCCTGGGGCACAGCAAGATGAGCAGATGAGAGGGTTGTTTCACAGAACCCCGAAGGCAGGAGGAAGCCAGCAAGCGGCGTGGGAGGTGTTGCATCCACAGGGCACACGCTCGAGGTTTCCTACCGCTCGTGCTGCTCCCAAGGACTTGCAGGCACAGGGAAGACACTTCTGCGGGCGCAGCAGAAGTCGCTAATACACGGAGCACGGCCACTTAAGGCAACGCCATCCCATTTGTCCCACAACCAGAACGGACCCGACAAATCACTCTCACCCCAGTAAAGCCTTCGAGCGCGCTGCAGCCAGGCATCTCTCCCAAGTGTCGCCCAGCACAGCATTCCCCCAGCATCTTTCCCCGGTGCTCTGTTGCTATGGGGCACACAAAACCCCAAGTCTGCCACTATCAGTGGCCGCAAAGGATGCAGTATTTGAAGGGGTGCGTGGCGGGAAACTCTTCCCATCGCCCTTCTCTTTGGGGACCACAGACTGGGCGCAGCATTTGGCCCGAGAAGGACAGGGAGCTGTATTCACACTGGGAAGCAGGGCTTGTTCACACCACATCCCGGGGAACAGGGGCTTCAGGACAGGGAGTGGGTCCAAGACCTCGGGTACACCGACAGGGACACAAGCCCTCTCCCCAGCATCCCGCGCACGTTACCGGGCTCCTGGGAAGCGACGGGGACCAGCAGGACAAAGAGCCCGAGAAGCAGCCGCCGCGGGGGGCACCTGCGGGAAGGGAAGGAGAGAGCAAGAGATTACCCACGTCCCGCCGGCTCCGGACAGCCCCTCGCCAAGCAGCCCCGCCAGGACCCGTGGTCCTCGGGACGTTCCCACGCTACCGATGCCCTCCAACCTCGGTGACCCTGGTGCACTGGTGCCTTGGTGAACCCCAGCCCAGGTGGCTCTGGAGTCCCGGTGGTACCAGTGCCGGTGTACCCGGGGTCCCTCTCACGGCATACCCACGCTCCCCAGCCTTGGCGGCACTGGAGCCTTCGGTGCCGAGGCGGCTCCGGGGGTCCTCGCAGTACCGAGATCCTCGCGGTACCGGTGCCCTCGGGATACCGGTGTCCTCGGGGCGCCTCCCACGGCATACTGGTACACCGGAACCTCGGTGAACTCCAGCGCCGGTGGGTCTGGGGTCCCCATGGTACTGGGGTCCCTCTCAAAGCACACCGGTGCCCCCAGCTCTGTCGGCTCTGGGCTCCCGGTGCGCCCGACAGGCCCCCGCCCGGTCGCTCACCCTGAGCGCATGGTGCCCGCTCGGTGCCGGCGGATCGGATCGGCGCGGCTCGGCGGCGCTCGGCTAGACTCGGCACTGCTCGGCTCGGCCCGGGGGGCGGGGAGGGAGGCAGGGGAGGGAGGGGCGGCCCGCCCCGGGCTGGCTGCGAAGCGGGCGAGCCGGGGCCGGGCCTCAGCCCACTCCCAAATCTCGGTCACCGGGGCTTGAACTGGCGCTGAGCTATTGCAGTAGAGTCGGGAACACTCCTCGGGGCGTCCAGGCTCTGCGCCAGCCCCAGCGCAGCCAGTGTGCAGGGCACATGGCCTGGCTGCCCTCTCGGAGGAGCATCCCTCCTGCCCTCGGGGCGCCGGGAAGCACCCGCACCCCAAAAGGGCACTGTGAGCCTGAACCTGCCGCGGCGCCAGCTGCTGCACCAAGCCCGTGGGCTTCGGGTCGCAGGCCAGGAGCGGGTGGATCCGCGAGCTGAGGTCGTTCCCCTTTCCCTTCTCAGCCCCTGGGGCGCCCAGCAGAGAAGGGGGCTGCCATCCAGGCACCCCATGCCTTCATCTCCTGGGCCTTTCCCTACCCTAGGGGTCTCTCGCTCCTGCATGGGAACCCCGTGAGCTTCCCCTGCTGCTCTGCCGCTGCAAAGAACGACATGCCCCCTCCCTCGTTGTGGAGGTCCACTCCATGAAAGTGTGCAAGGTCAGGTTGGGCAGGGACCCGCAGTAGTGGAATGTGTCCCTGCCCAGGGCAGAGAGGTTGGAACTAGGTGATTAATGTCCATTCTGACCCGAACCATTCTACAATTCTATGATTCTAACCTAGCCCAGCCTTGCCCATGCAGGGGCAGAGGTTAAAACTGGTGCTGCCGCCTGCTTTCACCTCCTCCCCTTACCCCAGCTTTCATCTACCTCCAGCCCCAGCCCAGCGCAGGGCAGGATAATCCCCACAAAACCTGCCACACCTTGCTTTGTCTTCCACAGTATTTTAGTGTCCTGCGGCAGCAAACTTCTGAAGCTCAAGCCCTGGCAACTTCCTGGGGATCTAGAAGTGATTCATTGATGGTGGCAGAGGCAGTGTTTAGTCTGATCCACGATTTGGATCTAGCAGTATAAACCATGACATCCAGCTGCTTAGCTCCGTGCTCGTAGAGGTGCACACCACGGTGATCCGTATTTTAGCAATACAGCTTTTGATCGTGCCGTCACCACAGAGCCAGAGGCAGGCAGCCCCTGAGCATGACCCCGTCTAGGGGAGATGAATAGACACCGAAGCTGCCTTTTGTTTGGGTGCAGAATGATTTCACACGGTCAGAACTGTTAAATTTATGCTCTCCTGGCTGGGTGCTGACTGATTTACTGCCCTTTTCTTCTCCCGCAGCTGGATTCCTTTCCTCCAGGTAGACACTGATGTGCCTTGGCCAGGTACCTGAGCTGCACAAAAGGCAACACGTGGCAGCCCTGAGTCACAGCTGCCATTTCGTGCAGGGTTTTTGGAGGGGTGGATGGGCTGCAGGAGGAGTCACAATGGTGCTGAGCCTAGAGAGCATGGAACAAGTGGGAGGAGAGTCCTGGGGCAAGAATGGTGTTTGAAAAAAATCTCCTTAAAAACAGAAACTCATCCACCTTGATAGTGTCGGTCTCTTCAAAGCAAGCAGGCTTTTAATGGGCTTGATGGGAGTGGGCAGTAAACACTCCTGTGGAGTGGGAGAGGCCATGGGCAGCTCCAGGGCCCTGTTCTCGGCATTGCTCTCGCTCAGCAGGGAAACATGGCACTGACCCTTCCCACCATTACCAGCAGGGGCCAGGAGGTACAAATCTGGCTGCGGCTACCCTGACCACCTGCCTGGACCTTCCCACACACTGACTCAGCTGGTGCTCCACCAAGAGCAGAGATTTTTATCACTGGGCACTGCAAGCACAGAGATGCAGGTGAATGTGGAGCTGCTTTGCAGCCCAGACTTCCTCCTTGCCGCACCTCTGGGCACTGACTGTGCTCTCCCAGCTCCTGCTGTGCTTGTGTGCTGGGGAGATACATGGGGAAAGTTCAATTGCATCACCTTTTTTGCCATCCCTCTGTCCTGCCTGTACCAGCAGGTAGGTCTCTGCCCCAGTAGCAGCCCCACCGCCATGGGGCTGTCTCCCCGGAGCAGACCTCCATGCAGAGTGCCTGGCTGACACCAGGGCAGTTTCCCATCATAAAACTTCCTCCCACTGTGCTTTAGAGTTCAAGAGCCACGAAGGACAGATAATGAAGCTCATCTTTTCCCAAGGAAACAAACTGCCTGCTGTTAGGGGGGACATGCTGCCAGGGAGGCAGCTCTTTCGAAAGTCAACCAAATGGAAACCAGCAGTGCTCTGATGGTGGCTCTGTAGCTCACAACCGCAGCTTCCCAAAGCCAGAAAGGCTCTTCTGCCCTGTAGGCTTCAAGACCCAGCAAAGCTTTGACATTTTTCATCTCTGCATGGCCCCTTCAGGGTCCCACTGTCTCTCCACCCCTGTGCCTGGCTTCCACCCGCTCTCTTCCAGCTGCATCTTGCAGCTGGTGGTCCCATGCTGCTGGGTGGCCCTGGGCAGGGGCACCCTATTGTGGAGACAGAAGGATTGCCCCAGCTCCCCAGATTCACACAGCCTTTGCCAGCTCAGTGGCTGGGACAGCACGGCGGCCAAAAACATGTCACCCTGGCAACCTTGTGAGATGACTGGCCTGTTTTTCCCTCTTTTGGGCAGAGAGGAGGGTTGGAAACCCTGGCTGTCCTGGCCCAGACATGACCCTGGCAGTGGTTTCAGGGCTGGCATATATGGCCTGCATCCACTTCACCCTCCTGAAACAGCTCTGGCACGGTGGCTGACCCTGTGCTCTCTCTAGGCTGCCAGGATGCCTGTGGAGCTGTGAACTGTGTGCTGTGGGAGTGGCAGGGGTGCCAGGGGACACTGTGAACTGTCACCACCACCAAAAATCCATTGATTGTGCAGAGTCGCCCTGAGATGCTCCTGTGACTTGCAGCTAGGATACAGGAAGGGGCCTTAGTCCCATGCTTTTCCACAGGGGCTTAATGAGAAAGCTGAGGAGCAGTGGGAACCATAGGATTGAGTCCAGGAAGGCAATAAGGGACAAGAGACAAAGGACAATGTTTGGCAAGTGTCCATGCAGAGAAACAAAGGCTGCAGCAAACAGAAGGAAGAGAAAACTACCAACAGGCAACACCAGGTGGTGGCCATAACTGGCCTTCCTGCTTTGATGTGCCATTTGTCCATGTTAAAGCCACTATCTACTAGCTGCAGCCCCTGGGTGTGAGTCCCCAGGACCACTGACACCAGTCAGTTTTTCACCTCTCTACCACATCTCTTGCTTTGGCTAAGAAGCCTGTGTCTGCTCATGGCTCAGATCCACCAGGAGAGCAGTAGAGGAAGTGATCCAGGCAGCAGCATTCACTGCCTCCAGCAAAGATCTGGCAAAGGATGATGTGACAGCATCTGAGGCTGCAAAGGGCATCCCTCCTTTCCGGAGGTGAAGCGTGCACAGCCATGAAGGTGGGTGGTTGGGAAGGATCCAAAGAGCTCAGGCAGGGAGTGGGAATAATTGGAAATCCAGATATTCCCCCCAAAAGGAAAATTGGCAAGCACAAGAGCTTGACTGAGTGGGGAGCATGTTAGCCGCCCATGCAGGCGTGGGATGAGCTAAGCCATGTTGAGGTGACAGGAGAATGGGAGTGTAGCAGCCTGGCCCCAGCAGCCAAATATGGTGGATGTATTAGTGAGGGGCTGCAGAGGGAAGAAGGAAGTGTACAGGGGTGGCTAGAAGAGTGGCAGAAATGCTCCAGTTTCTGGAGCTCACCTGCATCCCTCCCACGGATACAAGGAAGATGGAGCATGGATTGCTGCAGTTTGGCAGTTTGGCTGTTACCAGGGGACCGCTGTGTCTACCTCAGTAGGGACAGGACAGACTCCTGTCTGCAGTCTCTTGCACCATATTGCACAGCCTCTTGCCACGGCAGAGCCCAGATCCCTGCACAAAGAGCTGGGTGGGCAAGGGACTCCATCCCTGGCCACATGCTGGGGCTGCTACCTCTCTCTCTGAGCCACATGCTATGGAGAGCTCTCATCTGGTGGAATCACAGCATGAAAGAGATGTCCTGGCCCATTCCCAAGCTGGATATCATCAATAAAAGGGCCGAACGATGCTCAAGAGAGAAGGGGAAGTGAGAGCGTTTGCTCTGGAGCCAGAAGATACACAGCTGCTGATTCAGTGGAGGCACAGCAGAGAGCTCACTCCACCCCTACACACTGTAACCTCCTCCCCAAGGAAGGAGGAGGGGGACCAGAGAAGTGATCTCCCTTCCTGTTCCAGGTCTAGGGCTGCCTCATGTGGTGGTGTCAGGGAGAGAGCCAGCCGCAGAGCCCTGGAACCCATGCATCCTTCCTGCTCTCTGCCCACACCTATGGGCAGTGCCTGCTCCCTCCTGTGCAGCTTCCCTACCAGAAACCGGCACCTGGAGTGTCCTAGCAGCTCCCTCTCCCCTTTCAGCTTCTCCATGACTCATCCACTCCAAGGGAAAATCAATACTTCAGCACACACCAGAGGAAGGACTTTCATGGGAAAGGGATGAGGCAGATGCTTCTTGCATGCCTCATCCCTGTGGCTCACCCTTGAGTCTCTGCCTCTTGGCTGGCTGTGGGAAATGGCACTTGTTTCCCTTCCCGCTGCACAGTCATGCTTGTACACCACCAGGGCAGAGTTCTGCAGCCACATGAAACCATTTCCTGAGTATGAGGTGCAGGTCTGGTCCCCCCATAGCTTCAGAAGGGCCCACTGGAGCTGGGGTGAGGAGCATCTGCATCGATAGGGTGGATGGAGCAGCTGGCTGAGGGCAGGAGCACCCAGTGGGAGCTCTGGGAGGGGAGAAGAGGGTAGAAGAGGGGGTTGATGGAGGGCTACACACTCACAGAGCTGTGGGATGAGGTGGATGTAGAATTGTTACTTGTCATAGCCTGCAACAGCAGCATCAGGAGCACTCACCAAGGCTTAGCGGAGAGAGCAGATTCCAGCAGGCGTTTCCGTCCCCAGACACAGTGCTTGCTGCCAGGGTAGGATGAGGAGGTGGACAGGATCAACTAGAATGGGAAGAGAGAAATTCATTGTCATGAACAGGTCCTAAAGAGCCTGAACAGGCACATCCCTACCAATGTCCTACACTATGGGATTATGAGGAGACCAGCTCACAGTGGCCAGGTTCACTGCATCCCCCAGCATCATCTCTTGTCACTGCCCATGGCAACGTGTCAGTCTGTGGCCCCAGCAGTCACTCAGGGGAGGACACTGGGTCCCCCTGCCCCTTCCCACTGCACATCTTGCCTGGAACCCCCATCTCTCTGTGGGTCTGGATCTCGCAGCAGCACCAGTCATCTCTGGCTCTGCCAAACCCAGGACAGCTGAGAGAGCTCCTGAAGCCTTCCACGAAATGCCTTGGTCAGCTGTGATGCCTAAATTGCTCATGCAAGGGAGGAGTCCTCCCATATTGGGAAAACCTGGCTGCCAGCTCCAGCCTTTCCATGGCCCTCCTATGACTGGTGGGGATCTGGTTGGGATGGGTGCCCTGGGCTCTCCCTTCCCTCACATGTCCTGTCCATGTGCACTGTATCTCAGCAAGCTCTGCTTACAGATCTACCTCCCCATTTTCCCCTACAATCTACAGTCAGTTCAAACCAATATCTGCCTGCCTTGCTTGGTGTGAGCTGGAACCAGCAGACAAAGAACAGGCAAACTTATCTGGAGTCCTGCTCCCCTTCCCCAGCCCTTTCAGAGAGACCTCTTGAAAAGCAGTTTATTTTTAACATGAGAAAAATAACATGTTCCTCTTTCTTCCTGCCTTGACAGGTGCTTGCTCATGGAAGAGCCTTGCAGCCCAGGCAAGATGGGGTCTGCAGGAGAAACCCGTCTCTGCCACAGTAATGAGGTTGAGCCCAGGATGCCATTTTAGGGGAGTGCCCAGTGCCCAATGCCATCACTGCTGGCTTGCCAGGCACAGTGCTTACAGGTTGTAAGTCATAATCATCTCTGGCTTAAGCACGGGAAGCAGGCCGCAGGTGGGAGGACACAAGTTGCAGTGTGGGGTGGTGGCTGGAGGAGCGCTGGGGATGCCAGAAGGAGAGACCTGGAGATGCTGCACTGGTAGTGAAAAGTGCCTGTGTTTTCCCTGTGTGGATGTAATACTGAGAGCAAACAGCCTCCAAACTGAAGATTCTGGCATGTGGCAGTGCTGTTTCCTTGGGGAGTCTCCCAGCAGCTCTGAGGTTGTCACCTCCTCTCTCCCAGACTGAACTCAACATCTCCCCTGGAGAGGAAGAGTCAACTTTGACTCATCTGTGAGGGAAAAAAAAAAAAAAGAAAAAAAAAAAATCCAAATCCTTTGCTCCAGCAAGACTCAAAATAGGAGCCGTTTCCTCCCTCGGAAAGGGAAATTCCCAGCTCCCCACAGAGGAGCTTGTGCTGGCCAGATCTGTGGGGCTGGACTGCACTGGACTGCTTCAGGCTGCTCAGCAACTGGATGCCCAGAGGTTTTGCCTCAGTTCTCTGTGCCAAGATGCACTGAGCTACCAGGCTTCAGGCTTCCTGCAGCCTGGGAGGGTGTCTGGCCACTGGGAAGAATTGCCTCTGCAAGGATGCCAGCACTTGAGGATCTTCGTACCCACCTTGCACAGGGTAGCACTTGGGACCTGACTGTGTGCCTACTGACGGTCAGTGTGCCCCATCCCTTTCTGGCCCAGCTGTTGCTGGCAATCCCCAAGGTGTCTATGGCTGACTGACATTAGCTCATCTCTCCCATATAACCTTGCCAGGATTTATATTGCAATTTTTGATCTTTTCCCTCTTTGTCTGGCAGAAAAAATAGTGAGCTGGCATGGGCAGGAGCGGCTTCAGGGCAAACAGATATCTGCTGTGGCCACCCCATCCCTGTGCACCCTGCTCACCTCCCAGTCCCTGTACTAGATTTGCTGAGCTTTTCCTTACTGTTTTGAGCCCTCTTGCTTTCCCATTTACATCTCAATTGCTGTGTTTTTTCATCTTTCTTGTTCTTTTGGCAGACCTTCTGCTCTCCACCATCAACCTTTTCCCTGTGCTTCCCATTCTTCTTTCCCATCAGCTGCGTGGGGGCTTTATAACGTTGCCCGATGTGGCCTTTGTTCAGTGTTTTACTGAGACTCTTAATAAGTGTCTCCAGGCAGCTTGGAGGCTTCTGGCTGATAGGTTTGGGCTGGGTCTGGTTTTTACTTCCTTTGCTCCATTTCCCCATTTTTAAATGATCTCCTGTCTTGAAATCAAATAACGACCACTTATCCAGCCTGTTCTTTCTTGCTGTAATGTTAAAACCAAGTGGTGCAGCAGCTGGCCTAGACCCTCCTGAGCTAAGGCCCATGTGCTGTGCAAGAACAGACCTAGAAAAGCATCTTCTCCTGGTGGTTCTCAGACTGCTTTCAGGGGTGATGGCACTGTGCACCACATTTGAGTGTTTTCTCTTTATGTCCATGAGCAGCTAGTTGAGGTGTCCCCCCTAAAACTGCAAAGCATCTGGCTTTAAGTGTCTGCAGTTGGTGTAGGAGCACTTATAAGTTCGCCCTTGTTCAGTTGCCCAGGCATGTGCTGGCTGCTCTCCTGGCACTGCAGGGGATCTGATTTGTCTTCCTTATTTATTGCAGTTCCCCTCTTTATTTTCCTGCTGGCATTTTCAGAAGTGTACTGAACATCATCAGTCAGTTCCACTAGGACTTACCAGGTGCTCTCCCCTAGCCACCCGCTTCTGGGTTAAATACTCTCTGGCACTGGAGTTACCACTGCCAGCAGCCTCTTTCTGTTATGACGAATAAACAGAACCTCAGTCCTGCACATGTCCCTAGCATCCCAAGGGGTGCTCCAAGTCCTAGCATAGCTAAACACCCCATCTCTGACCCACTCTCTCATCACCATCCTCAGACTCTAGCTCTCTGCATGTTTCCTGAGTCTCACCCTTGGGACTGGCAAGGTTTCAGAGAGGACCACGGGCAGGTCCTGGGCACCAGCATCTGGCCAAGCATCCTGGACATAGCTGCCAGGTCACCTTCCTGCCAGCTCAGCTAACAGAGGGCATGGCACTATCTCTGCTGTAGCTGGAGCATGTCCCTGGCAGTGTGTGAAGGCAGTGAGTGTCAAGGTGTCCTGGTGGTCTTGCTTATGGCATACAAAGTAATGCCAGCAGATACTGCCTTCCCCAAAGGGCCTGCCCTGCTGTGTAACCCTGGTGATGGGAAAACGAGCCGTTTCATCCCAGCACTTAAGAGCTGCCTTTGGCTCGTCTTCACTTGCTCAGCAAACGCCCCCGAACAGGTCAGCACTTTCTTCACAGCAAAACTATGTGAGGAATTCCTCCTAAGGCAGCTGGACCTTATCCAAAGAGGGTGAGCTGTTCGAATTCCCACCCCCCAACACCGGCAGAGAAACAAGGTGCAAACTTGGAGCCTGAAGGCTTGCCGTGCACTTCCACTTCTGCCCTTGTGTCCCTTGGAGCTGGGGAAGAAGGGGCCCTCTCCACTCGCCTCCCATGCCTGGGCTGACTGCTTCAGAGAAGGACTGGTCCTGCCCTGTCTCTCCCGGAAGGAGCTTTGGGTATCACAGCTCTCGACAAATGCAGCAGCTCGAAGACACAGGTGTGGGTCTGCAGCTCTCCACACTCCCCTCTCTGCTCTCAAGTGGTGCCTGGCACTGCTGGGGGATGGGAAAGAGGAAGCTTCTGATGTGTAGGCTGCACTGGGGTTAGGGGACCCTTGTTAGTATCACTGCCTCCTGTGATTTTTTTCTTCTTTTCAATCACAGAATCACAGAATGCCAAGGAAGGGACCCCAAGGATTATCTGCTCCAACCTTGTTAGGTGATAGTGTGGTTTATATGAGATGGCCCAGCATCCTGTCCAACTGAGTCTTAAAACTGACTAGTGGGGAGGAATCCACTGCTTCTCCTGGGAGGTGCTTCTAATGTGTAACTGTTCTCATTGTGAACAGTTTTCTTCTGGATTCCAATCAGAATCTCCCCAGGAACAACTTGTACCGATTGCCCCTTGTATTTTCCATGTCACCATGTTGTTTCCATGCCCTGGGGCCCTACAGATAAAGACAGAGGTGAAGAAGGTGTTGAGGACCTCTGCCTTCTCAGCACTGTTGGCAACTAATTCACCCCTCCTGTCTAGGAGTGTGCCTGTAGTCCTTTTTAATTTCTGCTTTTTAATGTATCTGAAGGACCTTTTCTTTAAGTTTGTGACATCTTTGGCCAATTTCAGTTCAAGCTGAGCTTTTGCTCTCATAACTGCATTTCTGCATACCAAGCTAATGGCTTGCAATCTTCAACAGATAATGTTCCACTTTTCCATCTCTAGTACATTTCCCTTTTGGTTCTGAGCAGACTCAGAAGCTCAGAGTTAAGCCAAGGGAGTCTCTTGTTCCACCTACTTCCCTTGCCTTTGGAGGGGATGAACTGGTGTTGTGTATCTAGGAGAGTGCTCTTGAAAAACTGCCAGCACTCGCTAGCTCTTTTATCCTCCATGGGAACTTCCTAGAAGATCCCTTCCAACTGAGCCCTGAGCACACTGATGTTTGCTCTTCTAAAATCTAAAACCTTTGTCTTGGAACTAACCTTTAGTATCCCACGTTCCACAGCCTTGTGATTGCTGCAGCTGAGGCTCTTGCTAACCTCGACGTGACAAAGCAGTTTTGTTGGTTAGTGAGCAGCACTTCATTCCTAGCTTTTGTGTGAAGAAGGAGCCCTCATGCATTCCAGAGACTTGTTGGATGACAGGTGAACTTCTGCACTGTGCTTCCAGCAAATGTCTGAGTAGTTAAAATCTCACTTAAGAACCAGGTTTTGTTGACCCGAAGCTTTCTTAAGCGGCTCAAGAACAGGCTCATTGGTTGTATCATCTTGGTTGGGGGGGTCAGTACCTACTGTAAGGTCTCCCTTGAAAACAACTCTTCTGATTTTGGCCCAGAGGCAATTGATAGGGCTTCCACAGTTACCATAGCTGACTTCAATACTTTCAAGGTTCTTTTTAGTATAGAGTGCAACTCCACCACCTCTTCTACTGAGCCTGTCTTTATGAAACAGCCTATAGCCATCTATCATCATCATCCAGTCGTGCGAGTTGTCCCACAAAGTTTTGGTTATTCCCATGATATCACAACTTCCTGACTGGCCACAGAGTTCCAGTTCCTCTTGTTTGTTTCCCAGACTTCGTGCATTAGCATACACACGCACTTCAGGGGGCTGTCTTTTAGTTTGTTATTTAGGCAGATAGCTGAGGCACATTTTGCACTACTCTGGTTGGCTTGGTTAATTCCCCAGTTGGCTGTCGTGGTGATGGTGGACTGAACATTGCCATTTTGAATCCCTCCCCAGAAGTCCTTCAGCATGAAGCCTGCCTCAATAGGCCAGCCAGCTTGCTGACACAGATTCCTCTGCCTCTTTCAGACAGGTGGATTCCTGGCAGGTCAGAGTCCTCGAAGAAGGTCCCATTATCATGAAAGCCAAAACCCTTACAGTGACAGCAGCTGTGTAGCCAGAGTTGATCTATCTTATGTGTGTATTTCTGTTTGCCCCCAGTCCTTGAACTGTTAATATGGAAGGAAAGATGATTTGGGCAGCAAGACTCTTTGCTTTCTCAGTCTCAAATTGCTTCTCAAAGCTCCAGCTGCTGGACTCACGCTCAGACAACACACTAGTCTTTGCCATAAAAGCCCACCCCCAGCCCTCATTAAGGAGATTCATTTGTTAATGTATCCCTCACAGACATTTCCACCTGCTCCTGCTTGGCTGGTCCTATGGAGCTTTTGCCAGCGAGGCAGAGAGCTTTGTGGAGCATGGTGAGTACCCTGACCTGCCAGAGGACAGACATGCTTGGCAGGCTGGAGAAGAAACACACCCTCCAGGCACAGATACCAAACCACCCTCTGCATGTGGCAAAACCAACTGTAGCTGAAATTGTTTATCTGGGTATGTGAAACTTCCTGCTATTTATGAGCATGGCTGTGGGCTGTAGAAAGCAGGCTGCTTTTCTGTGTTGTGCTGTGCGCTTTTTGTCCTCCACTTGTCCCCCATCCTTCTCAAGGCCCCTGGAGAAGGTGCAGCTGCCCCTTGCCTGGCCCCAGCCCCTGAAGGTGGCTTTTTGCCACATCATCCTAGCAGCACAGCTGGACCCTCATCTGCTTCACTTCTCTGGCTGCAATTCATGGGTAGAAAAGTTGACCCTTTTCTCCTATCCATCTGCTGGGAAGGTGAAAGAGCATCTCCAGGGAATGCAGCTCCTCTATGCTTTCCCTAGAAGAGTGGCAAGGACCCTTGAAAGCCAAGTGCCTAGGAGAGCAAATGAGCAAGGCAACCTTGGCCACCTAATGACCTTTTCCAAAGCCTGGTGACCCAGATGCCCCAGGACTTTCACAGAAGCAATGATACCGAGCGTTGGAGCTACAGCCTCATCTATGACCCCCATGCATGCACCCTCCCGCTGTGAGCCCTGCGCTCACTTTGGGTCAGCCCTGAGCACCTACTCATAGCCTGAACTCCCTAAGGGTGCGTTTATTGGCGCCTCTGTCTCTAGACGGACCTTGGACCTCGGTAATGCGTAGCTTATCTCAGCTGCTGTTTCCTGTGTGGACCTCACAGTTGTGCGGTAGGCAGCCTGCGTGTAGCCCATCTGCTGGATAGCGCCTGGACAAGTGCCGCAGGTAGCTGTCTTTGCGTCCGGCCCTTCTCCTGGATGGAGCCCTCGGGGTCACATCGCATTCTTGCTCCCAGTGCTGCCTCCAGCTCCCTGTCCTGCCGCTCCTGCCTGAGCCTCAGCCCAGGTCTACCCTTTCGCAGTGGCTGCTGCTAGAAGCTGTTAGCTGCAGACAGTGCCGGCGGGAGCGAGCTGCTGCAGAGCCGGTGCGAGAGGCGCTGGCTCCCCGGCACTCGCCCGCAGGAGCCTGCACACGGGATGGGCCAGCTGCCACGGCAAGCCTGCCCTGCCTGCCTCTTACTCGGGTTAGGCTTGTTCCCGGCCCCGCAAAGGGTGAGGTTTTAAGAAGGCTCTCGGACACCTTCGAGGAGAATCTTGCTGGTGCTCTGCCCGTTTGCTGCAGGGGCTGCGCCCGGCTGGCTGCGCTCTCCGCGGGGAGGAGCAGGGCCGCGCAGCCTGCGCTCCGCTCCATTGGCAGCCGCCAGCGACGGCGCCGTGGCGGGGGCCCTGTCCTCGGCCGCCCTTCGCTGGGGTTACTCTGCCCTCTGCCGATCTTTGCAGCAACACGCCAGGCGCGCAGGAACCAGGCGGCGGCCACCAGCCTCTCTGGGGGAGAAAACCTCTACCGGCGCCCTGGGCGGGTAAATATTCTGGCGGAAAGGCAGCAAGATGCGGTCGCAGCTGCTCGCCCGCCCCGCACAGGCTCTCAGGGCAGCCCTCCGTAAAGGCAGCAGGCCTCCTCGGCTGCGGCTCCTGTGCCCTGGCTTGCCGCCTTGCTGGAAAATCGGACGGATTCGACCCAGAAACAAACAGGAACAGAACCTGGCTAGCAAGAGAGATTTACCCTGACGCTCCAACGGGATGGGTTGCTGCTGCTGCCGCAGCTGGGCTGGTAATGGCTACCCAGGCAAGCAACCTGCGTTGCTAGAGGTGCAAGAGGCTTTGGGGGTGACCCGGATGGAGCTGTTGCCTCTCTCAGCAGCACCGCGCAGGCTGCAGAGCAGCAAGGCTGAGTCCTGCCAGCTTCCAAGTGTGGTTAGGTATTTTCTCAAGACCTCCTGCTCCTTTCCTCTTAAGGGGAGAGCTCCTCACACTCTTTCCCTGTTCTGACATGGGGTCCCTCCCACGGAAGACAGTCCTCCACAAACTTCTCCACTGCTTCAGGGTGGGTTCCTTTCTCCCGGCAGCAGCCTTGGGGCTCCCTTTCCATTTCCCCCCACCTTGGAGGACAGCACCAGGCATCACTGCCATCACCTTCACTGCCTGCGAGGAGAGACTGCAGCAAACGCCCAACGAGCCGAACAACTGGCCTGCTGACAAGGTTATTCATAAAAACAGAGTTTGTAATTGCCTCTGGCAGCTGTTTGCCCAGGGTTTAGCATAGACAAAAGAGACTTGTCCATGCCACAGTTCATTAAGTACCACAGCTCGTTAAGTGATAACCAGCTTACTGCTGGCTGGCGCTAGAGTTGCTGTGCTGTTTGCCTTCCAGGCCCGAGCTGAAGCCTGTAGCTTGCTGCTTTCAACACACTGGGACTGCTGTGGGAGGGAAGGCTGTGGGAAAGCCAAGGATCTTAGAAGGTTACTATGAGTTTCTGTCTTACTGCTTCTGAAAGAGTTTTTAGGTCACTCCATGGAGACGTTTTGAGGGTACACACTAAAAAAAAAAAACAAATGGAAAATGTGGAAGTACTGAACACAAAGCTCCTGGTACAGATCAGGAAATTAAGGGTTAGAACCTCTCCAGCTGCCAACTCACTGCCAGTTACTGGAGCTGAGGATGCTCTGCCCACACGGGTAGGAGTTTAGGGACTCTCAGCATGGCCAAACCAAATGTAGACTAAAGCATGACATGATAGCTATGTTATCACGTCAGTGTGGGAATCTGCAACTGTACCTGTGCTTCCATGGGCTGGGAACACCTCTCATTTACAGAGATCTCCACTGGCCTTCCCACATTATAAGTAGTAGTGCTAGCCTCTAGCAAGAAACAGGAGGAAACTGAGAGACCTTCTCGTGTTGAATGAATGCTTCAGTTCTCCCTGGATGGTTCTCAAGAGATCAGGAGCAGCAGAACAATTGTACTTATTAAGGACACTGCACCAACTGACAAAATGCAGCAGTAAGCCACATTCCTGCAGCTCCAGCTTCACCACAGTACTGATCCTGTAGCAACGCAATAAAGGTCAAGGCCAGGACACAGTAAGTAGCCAGTTTTAGTAACTGCACAGGGCAGTCTGCAACAATAGCACCAGGCCTTGTAACATGCTGCATCCAACCAGGCACAGCCGCATTAAGTACAGGTAAAGACAGCCTATTCCATGCATACTGCTCTAGGTCTGTCCTAGAAGAAACCTTATCACCAAAGCAAGTCCTGCCCTTAAAGGGAGGGGGAATATCACCTGTATGAAATGAAGAGCAAACCCTGTGTTGCCCAGACAGTTCACTTGTAGACTGGGCTCCTCTGGGCAGACTGGCAGCAAAAATCCCAGATACATGCAGTGAGTGGCTTGTAAAAGCTATGGCAGGGTCTCTGGCTCACAGGCTCAGCAACACAGAGAAGGACAGATTGAAAGCCCTCGTTTTTCCTGGTTCATGCTGTTAATGCTCTGGTTCTAATGACACAACTTCCTCAGTGCACCCAAAACATCTCTCAATCCAGCATGTATTTCTCTTGTGCAAAACACTTAGCTTAGCAGTGGACACTGCTTTTCTAGGGAGACTAAGTCACACATGGGAGATAACACCAAGACATTAAACCAAGCAGGGAAGCTGGGTGTGATGGGTTGACCCCTGCCAGCAGTCAAACACCTGCCCAGCCTTTTCTTCACTCCCTTCTACAGGACAAGAGGAAAACATAAAGAAGGTGAGAAGAGTTGTTGATTTAGGTTAGTAAAAACTTAACGGGGAAAATGCTGTATGCATAAGCAAAGCAAAAAGAGAAATTCCATGTTTCCTTCCCATCAGCAGGCAGACAGCCACTCTTTGAGAAGCAGGACCTCAGCATAACAGTTGTTTGGGAAAACAAACATCATAGCCATGAATATCCTCCTTTCCTCCTCTTTTCCCTCAGTTGTTATAGCTGAGCAGGACATTATACAATATGGAACATCTCTTTGGTCAGTTTGGGTCATCTGTCCCTGACTGAGCAGTGGTGTTCATATTGCCCATACACAAAGAGCTCCTGGGCCATGCTAGGTTGCACACCATCCACTGGACAATGAAATGGTTTTCCATTTATTCTAACATTCTGATTAACTTAGGAACACTCAACTGGATTCATTGTTTCTTGAGTTAAGAAGCACTCGCTCCTTGAGGTCATACTTGAAGTTGTGATGATGTTAACTCATGCAGATCTTGTTTCTTCCACACAGTCAGCAGAAAAACATGCATGCACAGTGAGTTTTAAGCAGCTGGACTGAAAGACCATCATCCTACCTTTTTTTCCCCCTAGCCCCTTTCATATAGGCTCTGGGAAAAAAAATAAAAGCTTCATTTTTCAGACTGAGAATTTCAGGTATTTATTTATCCTATTAAAAAAATTAAAATCTGGTTTTGGCATCCAATAAGATTCTGTAGTTCTGAGCACTGTGCCTTCTATCGTAGTGAAGCAAAGTCCCTTCACCACAAAAAGAAGATAAATTAAAATCCCCTGCAGTCAGCCTTCCCCTTCACCCCAAACCCCACAACTGCTCTTGCACCATTCCGTTTTCCTTGTCCATATATTAATCGTGCTTGGTTTCCCAGTATTTACATGCAGCCAACCGAATGGCCCAGGTAAGCTGTTACCACCTCTTGCAGAGCAGGTCCCAGACCATAGCAGCTAACTCACAGCAGCTGTCAAAACACACCAAGAAATTGCCCCAGCCCCACAGACCAGGACGATTAGGATAACCTGGAGAAAGAACAAAGTCAAGGAGATGTGCCAGTGCCTGCTCCTTGCTGTCCTCACTAGGCAATTGGTGAGCCTCTCCCTCATGGCAGGCAAACCTCTGCATGGAGCCAAGAATGCCACAAGCCACCGACACTCAGGATGCTGAAGCCCAACTCCTCAGCCCCATCTCAGCAGAGAAGAGGACACCCTGGAAACCAGACAGGGACTCCTCTGTGTTTTGCCCTTTTGCAGACTGACTCCCTCTGTGCCCTCTGCTCTGCTTAATTGATCTACTGCCCATCGCCAGCAAACAAATTGTTCTCCTGTCTCATGCATAATGTGCTTCAAATAAAGTGTGCTTCTGCCTGAGCGAATGCCCTTCGGGGGTACTTTAAACTGGCACAGTGCATAAGGCTTTCCCTGAAATCTGCATCTTTACAGTGCTGGGTCTCCACAATGGCCCCTGGAGCCACACTTAATGTATTTCAAGGGATGTAGAGACTTATCTTGCTTAAACAACTTGGCTAGGAAGGCAAAGCTTGCTTTAAACAAGTGCTTTCCATCTTCTATTTTCCTCCAAACCAGCTGAGTTTTTTCTTGTTGAAAACAAACAAAACTAAACGTCAAAAAGTGGTTCTCGCTCCAGCTCTGAGGCTACATCGAATCAAAGCATAATCCACTTGAAACTGGCTGAGGGTTCAAACCCTTATGAGCCATTCAGTGAGATGTGGACAGACTGGAGGAGCCGGGCAAAGGGGAACCTAATGAGGTTTGACAAGATTAAGTGTAGAGTCCTGCACCTGAAGAGGAACACCATGCACCAGTACAGATCAGAGGTTGACCTACTGGAAAGCAGCTCTGCAGAGAAGAATCTTAGAGCCCTGGTGGACAGTAAGTTATCTATAGGACAGCAACGTGCCCTTGTGGCCAAGAAGGCAAATTATATACTGTAGTATATTAACAAGAGTGTCAAGGGAGGTTCTCCTCCCCCTCTGCTCAGCTCTAGTGAGACCACATCTGGACTATTGTGTCTAGTTCTGAGCTGCCCAGTTCAAGAGGGACAGGGATATACCAGAGAGAGTCCAATGGAGGGCTGCAAGGATGATTAAGGGACTGAGACATTTGTCTTGCAAGGAAAGTCTGAGATACCTGGGGCTGGTTTACCCTGGAGAAGAGAAGGGTGAGAGGGGATCTGATCAATACTCACAAATAGCTTAAGGGTGGATGTCAAGAAGAAGGGGTCAGTCTCCTTTCAGTGGTGCCCTGTGATAGGATGAGGGGCAACAGATACAAACTGAAACACAGGCAGTTCCACCTCAACATGAGGAAAAGCTTCTTTGCTGTGAGGGTGACAGAACACTGAAACAGGCTGCCCAGAGAGGTTGTGGAGTCTCCTTCTGTGGAGACTTTCAAAACTCACCTGGATGCATTCCTGTGTGACCTGACTGAGGGAATCCTGCTTTAGCAGGAGGGTTGGACTGATGATGTCTAGAGGTCCCTTCCAATGCTACTGGTCTATAGCACAGACCAAAAGGCAGCAGAAGGTGCTCAAATGAGATCCAGTCTACATTCCTTCAGTGAAAAGCTTGCATGTGAAGGGACTCAGCGAAACACATTGAGACAAAGGAGCTGGGTTTTGCTTGTGCTCACACAGATTCAGAAAATGAACCAGCCATACCATACATATTAATAGCACAGGAGTGCCCTAAAATGCAGTGTTTTTCTGTCAGTCCTGGTAAGAAGCATCTCCCACAAGAAGGAGCTCCCATGTTTGTGCGGAATGATTTGGGGAATGGGGAACTCTTCAGCATCAAGAGGCATGGATGCAACTTTCTGTCTTTGAATCTGCATATCATGGGAAAAAAAAGACCAAGACTAAGGTCCCACAGTCTCTTCCCAGGAGCCCTGAGAAGGGCAGCAAGGCACAAATGCACACCCACCAGCATGGAGGAGCGAAAAGGTCTTTCACCTCGATTGATGCTGGCAGCTCCTCTGCGTGCGGTCTGCCTTGCTCAGAGCCACTGAAGGCAGATTTGGAGCATGGGCTTGGCAGGATATTGCAAAAGCTGGGATCAGAGCTGCTTCCCAGCTGGAGTCTAAAATAACTACGAGATTACCTCCACAGGGGCGCAGACAGCATATATAATGTTTGGCCTGTTCCTCTCCCAGCTTGCCATGGTCTTGCCTACCTTCCCTTCTACCTTTCTTCAAAGCCTTCTCCACCACAGGAACTTTACTCCTGCCAAGGGGAAAGCCAGGGCTGAGCTTCCCCACTCCTGCTCTCCCTCTGGTGCCTCGCAGGAAGGTGCATTGCACACAACTTCCAGAGAGCCCCTCTCCACACCTGAATGTTTGGCTGCCAGAGGCTGCCCAGTCCCCTCTGCGCCATCACTGATCCACCATGCTTCCAGGAGTACTCCTTTCCTGTCTGCACTGGGAAAAAGATCCTCAAGTCAACTGCTGGCCAGCACAGGGACACCTTGGGAAAAGACTCCAAAATTAACTGCAAAATACACAAAAGGCAGAATCATAGAAGGGTTTGGTTTGGAAGCAACCTTAAACATCATCTAGTTTCAACCCCTCTCCAATGGGCAGGGATAGCTTCCACTAGACCAGCTGTAATCTGTAATCAAATCTGTAACCCCCAGGTCAAACCTATAAACCTTCTTGCTTCTCTAGGTTGCTTCTCTGTTTCTGCTGATATTCCTATTCCAGGGTAAAGCTGTTCCAGCAAAATGCAGCTGGTCTTCCTTTGGAGATGAAGCGAACCATGTGGATCACTGTAACTTGGAGGGCACCTCACAAAAATCTAACAAGTCTGTTACACTCCACAAATTATCTCCAATAACTCTGTCCAGTGACTCCGCAAAGAAAGCAAGAAGGTTTGAGCAAAACCAAGGATCTCCCAAAGACACTACGCACTGCACTAAGCTCACCAGTAGCAGGGATGATGCCTGCTCAGAGCAGAAGTCTGCCCCTGAGCACCTCCACATTATGTGCAAACCATTGTTTGCTTCATCCTTTACTGCTGGGCTCTGCTTCCCTGAAGAAGTAATCCCAAGCAATTTATTTTTGCAGAGGGCCAACGTGCAAATGGATTTTCTTCTCCCTTAAGAGCTGCAGTTCCCTTTTTCTTGTGTGGCCAGGCCACCATCAGCTCGGGCTAGAATTTTTAACACTAATGCTCTTTTGCACTGAAGCCAAGGATTTTTCTGGCTTGAGCCATGCTGTGAAAAGGCAGCCAGTACAGAGATGTAAACTGTTCTTGGGCAAGTTTGCAAGAGCTGTTTCCTCCCCTGGAGAGCCAAAGCCACTAGAGATAGCTGGAACAGGTGGTGTTGGAGCCCAGCACCAATGTGGCAGACCACAGAGTGTGGAGGTGACACTTGGTCCACTTGTTCAGTTTGGAAATCCTCTCAGATGTGTTTCGGGGTTTAGCAACCACTGTTAATAGCTGGCCAGGAAGAATGAAATTAGCGATTTTGAGGAAGAAGAGGCAGGAATTCAAAGCAGACATGGGACACCATGACAGCAACTGCCCTGGAATGCCTCTCTGATCAGTGGAAAGACATCTGGAAGACCTCAGCAACATAACAACAACAATACATCTGTTAGCAATGGCAGGAGCTTCTCACAGTTGCAGGACAGCAGCAGGCTGCCCACATGTCAGGAGAAGGGCTGAGGACAGAAGTAGATGGTTACAGCCAACAGCTGCACTGAAGTAACCAGGCATGGGTGACTGCAGCAGCAACAGAGGTTAGAGTTTAGCACCAAGCCAATGCTGTTCTGTCCTGAAACAGCAAAACCTCGGGAGAGGGGATCTGATGGACACACCCTCAGTGAAGCTATAAGGGTACAAATCATCAAAGTAATGCAGCCCCCCTCTCCTCTCTAGGAAAAAGAGATGACTCTGCAGAAGCCAGGCCTTGTATTCCCAAGCAACCATCCTATCACAGCTGCACGTTAGCCAAGTGAGACCACCTCACAGCACTCATCCATGAATCCACGGCAGAGAAGGATGCATCACGGAATGTTTTGGGTTGGAAGGGATATTCAAAGGTTGCCTAATCCAACTTCTTCGCAGTGAGCAGGACCTCTTCAATTAGATCTGGTTGATCAGAGCTCTGTCCAGGTTGACCTGGAATGTTTCCCAGGATGGAGCTTCTACCACCTCTTTAGGCAACCTGTTTCACAACTCCCCTTGAGTGTAGTCTAGATCTACTTTCCTTCACTTTAAAACTGTCACTCCTTGTCCTGTCACAACAGTCCCCGATAAAAAACCCTGCTCTTGTCTTTCTTATAGACTTCTTTAAGCACTGGAAGGCTGCAATAGGGTCTCTGTGAAGCCTTCTCTTCTCCGGGCTGAACAAGCCCAACTCTCTTAGCCATTCTCTACAGCAGAATTGTATCACTTTTGTGGCCTCCTCTGAAGCCTCTCCAACATCCATGTCTTTCCCATGCTGAGGACTCTAGAGCTGGACACAGTTCTGCAGCCGAGCTCTTACTACCTGGATGATGAGCAGGTGCACCTTCTTGGCCTTCTCACTCTCCAGGTGCTGTGCTTGTGTCCAGCTAGACTGGCACAGGAGAGGTTGACTTCACCCTTTTGCTCTCTGTGGTTACAGGTATGTCAGTAGCTTGGGGTCTTGCCTGTCTCAGACACACTATGGCTGGGTCACCACTGGCAATTCAGATCACTCCCATGTAGGTGCTTCTCCTGCCCACCTAACATCTGCTCAAACTTTGCAGAAAGTGAGAAATATAAAATGAAAGCTATCATGCTCTGGGTTGAAAAAGAAATGTTTCACAGAATCACAGAATGCCAGGGGCTGGAAGAGACTTTGAAAGCTCATCCAGTCCAACTCCCCTGCAGAGCAGGATCACCTAGAGCCGATCACACAGGAATGTGTCCAGGCAGGTTTTGAGTATTTCCAGAGAGGGAGACTCCACAAGTTCCCTGGGCAGCCTGTTCCAGTGTTCTGTCACTCTCACAGTGAAAAAATTCCTCCTCATGTTTACATTAAACTTCCCATGCCTCAAATTTCACCCATTGCCCCTTGTCCTGTCATTGGACTACAGTGAGCAGAGCCTGGCTCCATCCTCCTGGCACTCACCCTTTACATATTTATCAACACTAAATGAGGTCACCTCTCAGTCTTCTCTTCTCCAAGCTAAAGAGCCCCAGCTCCCTCAGGCTCTCCTTGTAAAAGAGATGTTCCATTTCTTTAATCAACTTTGTGGCCCTGCGCTGGACTCTCTCCAGCAATTCTATGTCCCTCTTGAACGGAGGGGCCCAGAACTTGACACAGTGCCCCAGATGTGGCCTCACCAGGGCAGAGTAGAGGGGCAGAAGGACCTCTCTCGACCTACTAACCACGCATCTTTTAATACACCTCAGAATGGCATTGGCCTTCCTGGCCACAAGACCACATTGCTGGTGCACGGGTACAGAAAGTTGTGTACATGGTTGGCCACTCAACTTAGTATTGGGCACAAATATGACATATTCCAGGTGTTCTGAACCTCCCTCATATTAAGAGAGACTCTGTACTTTGCCTAAGTTAAAAAAAAAATAATATCTAAAGCAAAATGGAAGGTGTCTCAGCTGCTCCCTGGGAACACTGTACTTAACTTTACACTCATTGGCCTCAGTCAGGATATAGCACTGGCCTACAGCTCTCCTTTCTCCTGCCATGGTTGCTCAGCATGGCTCTGGCACCAAGCTGGCACCAGCCAGTGAAAAGGACATCAGCCAGGCGTGAACCAACAGCATCTCCCCACACCCTCCTTCATCTCTATTTAATGCAAGAAGCATCAGACAGCATTCCGCTCTGCTGCCCATGGCTGCAGCCTCCATCTATAATGGATGGTGCACGTAGGTGGTGTGGGCAAACACCAGGCTAAGCTTTTATAGAAATATTTACCTTGCTCTCCACTGCCCTGGGGCCCTGGGAGACATCTGCTCCCAGCCTCCGTGATGCCAGCTGGGACTGGTGCTTCCAGTCTCATGAATGTAGGCAGCATCAGATGTTATCTCTCCCAGCTGGCTCCAGCCAGGAGCCTCATTTGCTGCAAGCTGCAACTCACAGACCCCTGCCTTGGCTGGTATTTGCTGCAGCTTGGCAAAATGGTGGGCACAAGCATGAAGGTAGAGGAGAAAGATGCAGACAAACAAACCCCTAAGTCAACTTTGCTCTCCCCTTCTTATGCATAGATGCCATTAAAAGTGCTAAATTTGCTCCTTCCCCAGGTATAACCCAGCAGGGGCACTAATAGACCCCCAATACTCTCACCGTTGCTTCCACACCAGCTGCATGCTCTGCTACAGGGGAGAGGACACCAGAGGCTGTTCCTTGAGATTGTGTGAGGCTCAATCAGGCCCAACTCTTCTGTGTCATCCACCTCCAGCTCCCCACATGAGGATGCTGCGACTCACCAGTTCCAGAGAGACACCTAATGGGGCCATAACTTGACTTAAAGCCTATGCTTGGACTGCTCAAACATTAACTTGAGTAAGTTCTCCTGGCTCTATATATAATAACAACATATTTTTGACTGCCCACTACCACACTGCAGTCGACAACAGGTCCAGAGTACAGAGATAGAGTGCATGGAGAGTGCAGGATTAGGAGGGTATAGGTGGAAGAGAGCCTGAGTGTAGAGCTTTCACCTTCCCAGTACTTCCAGAGCAAGGCCACCTTAACGCATCCTGCTGAGAGAAGGCTCAAGCCAGGAGGCCACCACAGCTCTTCCTGTCCTTCCATGGGAGCTGAGCCCAGAGCTACATAAGTGTGGGAAGCTTCCTCCCGCAGCGGAGCATGAAAGGTAAATATCAGACCCTGTGATGAGAAGTGTCCTTGGAGCCTTGAGGCTCCCAGGGGCCTGAGCCTGCAACTATGAGCAACCCACGCACAGCTGTCAGGGGGTGGAATCTGCCCGCCTCTGAGGTGGGCACAGCCCAGGGGGCTGACTCTGGCCACCCCCCCTGGGTGGGATCCTTAAGGTGTTTACTGTAAGTTAACCTATCTCTGCCTTACACTTAACCTGGAGCCAATCTGTACCCTCCACTTGTACCAATCTCGAACTAAGTCAGTTGTCTACACCCCCTTTGGGGGCTATAAAGGTCGCTGCATCGCCCTAATAAATTGCACTGCTGCGCAGAAGCCACAGAGTCGACTCTCAGTGCCCCGATCTCTCGCCGCACCGGTCTCCGACCTCCAACACATAAGCATCACCAGGACCCTGCATCCTCTTTTCTCACACCTTTCTTGTTGTTATCCAGCTCTTCAAGGGGAGAACACATCCCATGAGACACAGCTCACTCCGGGGGTGTGTAAGACCACAGCAGCACATCTGCCTGAGCTCCTTTTTCTACTCATTGTGGAGGCAGGGGATTAACGTGGCCAAGTCAGGAATATACATAAAAACAGAATCATTTTATTTGCCTGAAACCCACCCCCAAAACTACATACAGAAATTAATTTAGTTTTAATTAGCAGATTCAGTTTGAGAAGATCTTACAAGGATACTATAGATGAATTTGACTACTTTGGAAGCCAGGAGACGGAAAGGCTAAGCTACTAAACACAGCATTGCCACCATCAATCAGGCTGAGGCAAAGTTTACTCACAGGTGAGTCAGGCTGGCTGAGAGAAAGGGCGCTGCAGGCGCCTGGCGGCTCTCTCTCTGTCAGAGGGCATCCGAGGCTCCTTAGCCCGCACAAAGGGTGCTTGTGGCGGGAGGCAGGGTCGGTCCTGGCCGCGGAGTTTGTGCTTCGCAGCGCCCCGGGGCTCTTTCGGCAGGAACTATGCAGGCGGGGAGAACCCCCAGGCGGGACCCCCAGGGCGGGAAGTCCCCCAGTATTTGAACCCTTCCTAGACCAAGAGCAGAGTTAGCAGTGCCTGGGCGCGAAGGGCACAGGGGATGGCCAGGGCGGCTCCAGCGCGGGCACCGCACGGGCACCGCTCCTGCCCGAGGGGCCCTGTGCTCCCAGCTTCGCGCCCGCAGCGCAGGCAGGGAAACAGGCTTTTGGCGCCTGTCCCCTCCCCTTCAAACCGCGGAGGGAGAGGAATTCTGGGGCACACAGGACTCCAGGACGCTGCTCCTGTGGCTCAGGACAGGCTATGAATGCCGGGATGCCAAACGGTGGCCTCTCCTTTGCTGCTGGCTCACGCTGGAGGCTTTGCTCCAGCCAGGCTCCCCGGGATGGCCCAGTGTATTACAAATGGTTGCCTTAAGGCCCAGAAGAGGGCAAACAGCAGCTGGAGTGAGGATGGACACGAACTATGAATTTATCAGCCTCCTTGGAGAGCTGAGGGTACCTGCTGCAGTGTACCTCCTACTACAGAGGGGATGGCTTTTGGTCCACTGACCTCACAGAAACAGCACCAACCTGACACCATGGTCAAGTACAACATAGTGCCCTGGTGACAAAGCCAGGAGGGCTGCAGTCCTCACTTTGGCTGCTAGAAAATGCTTGGGGCCATAGAGACAAGTGGCAAGGAAGAGGAGAAACCAACTGGTTGGGCATAGGCCATGGCATGATTGCTCACACATGGAGGACCTGGCTGAGGGAGAAGGTTTGTTAGCAGTCAGGTTTCACAGAGCGCCCAAGACTCAGCTTGCCACTGGAAGTCAGTGATGTGCTCTGGTGCCTGCACCACAGTGCTGAGTGGCCAACCCTTCACCTCCATCCGTGTGCATGCTGTGCTCCACAGGCAACTCCTCAAGAAGAGAAGAGGGAAAAAAAAAAGAAGCAGCAAGGCACAGAATCTGGAAAAGATCTAAATCTCCCAGTGTGTCCCCACCCACCCTGAGAAATGTTACAATATTGCCTTATTTTGTTATGGAAAAGCAGCTGCCAGCCAGGGAGGGCAATGCTCTGAAAGTTAATATTCAGGAAAAAAAAAACCACAACTTTTTCTTTCTAATTTCCAGACTGAAAAAAGCAATGCAGGGGAAAATCAGCTGATTTGTCTTAGAAGCCCTTTTTACGCTACCTAGAGAGTTTGCACTATATAAACAATAAACATTTCACATTTTGATGTCTCTCTTTTATACATAGACAAGGCTGCACAACTGATCTCACGGAAAACTTTGCACTTTCACCCCAAATTCAAGCAATGTTCACATTTCTGGCTCCTGCATGAAAGAGCTTTCCTGGCCTGGCCCTGAGGAAGCTTCTAGTTCTGCATGTAGCAGATACCTTCTTAAATCAGAAAGTCATACAGGATGAGCAAAAAGCTCTTGCGGTAGTCTCTAGTAGCCACACACTCACCCTGTTCCATCAAATGGCTCAGTTAATTGCAAACTGTTTCTGATTTAATGGGGGGGAAAAAAAACAGATTTTATTTTGCATAAAGACTATGCTGAGAGCAACTTTTCAATTCAGAGTAATCAGTTGCACTTCTGAAGGATCTACTCTCATCCATATAGCCCCACCTGACCTGTTGGTCTCTAATTATCTCATAAGAATCATACAAAGGCCTGGAATGGAAGAGACCTTAAAAATCATCTAGATCCGACCCCCCTGCCATAGGCAGGGAGACCTGCTACTAGACTAGGTTCCTCAAGGCCCCATCCAATTTGGCTTTGAAGATTTCCAGGGTTGAAGCCTCACAACATCTCTGGGCAACCTGTTCCAGTGCCTCACCATGCTCACAAGGAAGAACTATTTCCCTATGTCTAACCTAACTCCAGCTTCTTCCATTATCTCGTCCTGTCACTACATGCTTTTAAAAAACCCCTCTCCAGCTGCCCTGTAATTCCCTCCCAATAAGGGGTCTGCAATAAGTTCTTCCCAGAGCCCTCTCTTTTCTAACCTGAACAACTCCAACTCTCTCAGCCTGTCTTCACAGACGAGGTGCTCCAGCCCTATGACCATCTTTGTGGCTCTTCTGAATACTCTTCAGTAGTTTCATGCCCTTCTTGTGTTGGTGGCTCCAGGTGGGATCTTACAGGAGCTGAGCAGAGACAGAGAATCATCATCCTCGAGCTGCTTGCCATCATTCCTGATGTGGCCCAGGATACAGCTGTTCTCCTGGGTTGCAAGTGCACATTGTCAGCTCATTTTGAGCTTCTCATCAACCAGTACTCCCGAGTCCTCCTCAGGACCGCTCTCCATCTCACTTGTTTCTTTCTAAACATTAACAGAGTATTTGCTTTCCCCCCATTCCTTTAAAATTATCAGACACTCAGATTATCAGATGAGAGACTCAGATTCTCTTAACAGCCCTGGGTACCAGCTCTCCACACCTACTGAGATATAAGTATTCAGTATGCCAGCTGACTTTGACCTCCTGGCTTGCCCATTTTTAGAGACCAGGGTTCACCACCACACTTTACCACCTCTCTCTATGTACCTGTTGATTCCCAAAGGACAGAGTGGGTACATGAAGTCTCTCTAGGCAGAAATCACAACCTCCAGGCTGCCCCAAACCCTCTGAAATGTGACTTTGTTTACAAGACCACAGCCCACCTTGAAGATCAGGCGGCATCACTTGCTGAAGCTGGACGAAGATGCTCCTGCAATGAAAGGATGATGCTCATGAGCTGGATAGGCAGTGGCTGTCCCCACTGCATGGCCTAGCCCTGCCCAGCCTGTCAACCTCTCAAGCACTTTGGAGAGTGCCTTTCAGGTACTTACAGGAATGCAGGCATGTCCATGGCAGGAGACGGAAGACACGTGGTGTGTGCCTGGCATCCCAAAGGCCGAGCACAGTTGTGATGGTGCAGCTGCTCTCCTGGTTGCCCACCTCGACAACATCTTCACCTTCAGCTCTTCTAGGCTACAATTCTTGCACATGACAGTCTCAGATATCAGACAGGACAAGGGTACTGAATCAAGAGCAGTTCTACACAGAAAAAGCATTCTCCTTCAGGCTTAGCATCACCCAGAAGCAACTTCAATATCCCCGAGCAGAGTGCTCTTTACAAGCAGGGCTGGCAGGAGCCTAGTTCCCAAACCAGACTGCACACCAAACTCATGTAGAAGCTCAATTGCCGCCTCCTCCAGCCCTGTAAACCTCAGCTAGTCACCAAAGGCAGTGGCTAGCAGACCAAAGGTTGGGCTCTCTCCACTACCTGTTTCCAGGAATAAAGAAAGGCAGGTACAAGCAGAGAAAGCTCCTTTGAGGGGCTCTCTCTTTCTCTGGTGGGGGGAACCCAAAGAAGAAAGTCTTTTAACCAGCTTGACTGTGCAGCTTGCAAGTGCCTCCAGCACGCAGGGGTAAGCCTTGCCTGCCTTGCTCACATGTGGCTGCTGTCCCAGGTCACCACCAGCAAGACTCAGGCTTGAGATGGGCAAGAGACACACAAGGAGCAAGAGAGATGTCAGTGGCTGAGGGACAAAACCATTTATTGAAACAGGGATAGAAACTTCACATGAAACCAAAGCTGGATGCGCAGGAGGAGGGATGACGCTTTGTTGAGTTTCTTAAAGGGTCACTGTGTTTCTCATCTTCTGAACAGCCTCTTTATTCCATTCCATAGGATGCTGCTTTAGGAAAGGAAGAGTTTTTCTTCTCTTCCACTTGAGGGGCATTCAAAATAAATCTGTCAGTTCACATTACATACATACATATGGGCTGTATTTATTTTCTGTGGCAAAATATCACTCTATTAATTAGACTTATTTATCTTACTGAAAACTTTTTTTTTGGGGTACAGTAAATCTTGGAATCTTCTTAGGTGGGGCAGCTTCACTACTTATCTGCAACATTCTTAGGCACAGATGCAAGGTATGGCTTATGTGCCAGCCTGCTCCTGTTGTGTTTCAGAATGGCCCCTGTTGCCTGCTCAGGTACTTCAGAGCTCACCACCCAGGAGTGTGCTAGTTTGAAGCAAGCTAGAATGTTTTGGTAGAAGAACTAGATAACAGGCAGTGAAATGAAAAACAATTGTGTCTACTTCTCTCACAGTCATGCTGAGAACTCTGGGAAGAAGAAAGACTTTTTCTCCATTTTGTTTCTCACTCTTGCTTTGGCCTTAGACCGAGACACATCTCATTAACCCTGCTCCTACTAACCCTGCTCCCTAACCTCTTGGCTGCACCTCTTTTCTTCCTGAGAACTGGGGTAAGGTTGAGAGGGCTGGGGGGAGGTGTTGGGGTGGTTTGAAAGCCCCTCCTGGGGACCTAGGTTTCTGGGAGGGGAGCTGTGCTTTTATATTGTTTATCCTTTGTATATTTCTGTATATAATTGTATATAACTGTATATATTGTAAATAGCTGCTTGTAAATTCTGCTAGCTGTAAATAAATTGCTTCATCTATATTCCCAGAGGCCGTCTGAGTTAGCTGGGGCAAATACAAAGTGTGGGAGGGGCGGGGTAACCCCCAAACCATCACATTTTTAATTGGCGCCCAACGTGGGGCTCGATATTTCAGTGAGTGGAAATTAGCTCTGGGAATTAAGATGAAGCTAATCAAGCAGCTATTGTATTTGGTTGGTGCATTGCTCTGGTCTGGTTTTGTTTTCTTGGCATTTAGTTGGTTAAAAGGTCAAATTGTTGCTTATTTTATTGATCTGGCTTATAATAAGGTTAAAGCTAAGGTTTCAGATATGTTCTGGAGCTGGGGTGATTTTATTCTTGGTTATGCTGGTTTTAATATCTCTGAGAATATTACCAAGGATATCACAGGAGCTCTGGTCAATAATGTGACAATCAATGGAAATTCTGCTTTAAATATGGCTCTAATGAGAGTTATTCAGCCAAAGACAGGAATTCCAACTGTTTGCATAGGTACATGCTCGTGTAAAACTGTTTTTCTTCTCACAATTTTTAATATTTGCCTCATGATTTTAATATTCATATTAATTTTGGCATTATTGGTAAAAAATTCAAAACCAGCTTCTGTAAGAGCTAGGAAAAATTCTGTGTCTCAGAAGCAGTCTCTTTCACAGCAAAACAAGGGAACACAGTCATCGGCTTCCCCCTTGCCAGCCTCTGCCCCTCCTTCTCCGGGTTCTGGGAACACAGCCAGTGCTCCCGCCACTAACGTAAACAATGATAAGGATAGCAAAAACAAAAACAATAATGGGCAGAGTTCAGCAGGAGCCTCAGGAGGACAGGCAGGTACCCAAAATCAGAATGTTCCTAGTAAAAATGAAAACAAGTCAGGGTTGGCAGGCATCCCAGGAGGACAGGCAAATAATCCCACTAATGCTAATGCTAGTAACACTAGGCCAGTCAGTCCAAATCCTAATGACACCAGCTCAGCCAATTCGAACCCCCAGCCAGCAGACCAGAACCAAAATCCTCCTGTTAAAAGCAAGGCAGATTTGAACTCACAAGCTCCAGGTCAGACCCCTAAGGATACAAATGCTCCAAGTCAGACCTCCAATAATTCAAATGCTCCAGGTCAGACTCCTAAGGATTCAAACCCTCCAGCAGACACATCCAAGTCTGTTGCTGCTCAGGCCCTTCTGGCACCTGCTAAGGCAAAAGCTAAGACAAAGAGTGGTTCGCAGGAGGATGTAAGAGATGGGACCTCTGGTGATCAGCAGCAAGAGGAGGAAGAGGAGGAAGATGACATCCAAGGCTCCAAGGATCCACTCAGAGAGGTCAGGGAAGTTAGGAAGGAATACACAAGGGAATCAGGTGAGCCAATCTTAAGCTGGCTAGTGAGATGCCGTGGCATTGGTGCTAATGCCCTGCAGGTAGGAGACAAGTCTGCCAAGCAGCTGGGACCACTCACTAAGGAGAGTGGAGTGGACAAACACCTAGCAAGTCCTCTTGGTAGGGTTAGCTTGTGGACACGCCTTCTGTTGGCTGTGGCTATGAGATATCCTTCCCGAGATGATTTGCCATGGGCTGCCAAGAAGTGGAACACCGTTGAGCAGGGAATTAAACTTCTGAAGGAGTTTGCTGTGAAGGAAGTGCTTTATGGAGATCATGGCACTCATGAGCCTGACGATATTCCTTTGGGAACAGGTCTCATGAAGAAGCTTATTAAGCTTGCTCCTTCATCCTATGCTAACATCTTGGCCAGTAAGTTCCTAGCAAGGAGTGATAATGGAAGATCTTTCACTGTTGGTGAATTCACTGACCAGCTCAGGCAGATAGAGGATAGCTTGTCACATTCTGGTATAATCTGTGCCATAAAGACTATGACTACAGAGCTTAAAGATGGTTTTCAGGAGAGCATGAAAGAAGTGAAGGAGGACCTTAAAACCTCAATTTCCAATCTGGTAAAGGATACCATTCCTGCATCATCTGAATGGGTGAATGTTTCTGCAATCAGGAACAGACGCCCACCTCCTGCAAGGCAATTCCAGCCTAGGAGGAGACAAATTCCACCTAGACAGCAGCAATCACGTGCGTCACTGTGGATACTTCTGCGTGACACATACGGGGAGAACATGAACAAATGGGATGGTAAACCTACTTCAGCTCTTTCAAAGAGGGTCAGGGATCTGCAGAGTGGCAGAAACAGAGGCAATAATGCCAGAAAAGTAGCTGTCACTTCTTCGGCTCCTGAGAGCAACTGCAATTGTTCCAACAGTTGCAGTTCCTCTCGCAACAACACCAATCATTGTGTACACCCTACATGCCATGTTCAGCATTAGGGGTGCCCTGCCTCCAGCCAGGAGGAGGAAAGGGATAGTGGAGAGAACCGAATCTATTGGAATGTATTCATTAGGTGGCCTGGCAGTTCAAGAGTTCGGAAATACAGGGCTTTAGTTGACACAGGTGCTCAGTGTACTTTATTGCCATCAAATTGCAAAGGGACAGAGTCCATTTCTATCTTTGGAATCACTGGTGGATCTCAAGAGTTAACTAAGATACAGGCTGAGATCAGTTTAACTGGTAAAGAGTGGAAGAAACATACTATTGTAACTGGTCCTGATGCGCCTTGCATTTTGGGAATTGACTTTTTGAGACAAGGTTGTTTCAAAGATCCTAAGGGTCATAAATGGGCTTTTGGAATAGCATCTGTAGAGATTGAGGATGATAAATTGAAATTGTCTGTTAGACCAGAACTTTCTGATGAATCTGCAGTTGTGGGACATCATGACATAGAGGACCTGGAAGTGCCAATTGCAACTCAAACTGTTCATCATAGGCAGTACAGAACTAACCGTGACTCTTTGTTGCCCATTCATCAGCTGATTCGTCAACTGGAGAGTCAGGCTGTCATCGAGAAAGCTCATTCACCTTTCAACAGTCCCATCTGGCCTGTGCGCAAACCTACGGGCGACTGGAGACTCACAGTTGACTTTCGTGCCCTCAACGAGGTGACGCCACCCATGAGTGCAGCTGTGCCGGACATGCTGGAACTCCAGTACGAGCTGGAATCAAAGGAGGCTAAATGGTATGCAACCATAGACATTGCTAATGCTTTCTTCTCTATTCCCATAGCAAAGGAGTGCAGGCCTCAGTTTGCATTCACCTGGAGAGGAATCCAGTACCAGTTCAACCGTTTGCCTCAGGGGTGGAAACACAGCTCAACCATCTGTCACTCAGTCATCCACAATGCACTGGAGAAAGGTAAAGCTCCAGAGCACATCCAGTACATCGACGACATCATTGTGTGGGGCCAAACTGCTGAGGAAGTCTTCGAGAAAGGTAACAAAATCATTGACATTCTGCTGCAAGCAGGTTTTGCCATTAAGAGAGACAAGGTCAAAGGACCTGCCAGAGAAATTCAGTTTCTGGGAGTGCGGTGGCAGGATGGTCGCCGTTACATTCCTCAGGATGTGATCAACAAAGTCTCTACCATGGCAGTTCCCACCAGTAAGAAGGACACACTTTCTTTCCTTGGTGTGGTGGGATTTTGGAGACTACACATTCCTGGTTTCAGTCAGATTGTCAAACCTCTGCATGATGTGACTCGTAAGAGAAACAATTTCGAGTGGGGACCTGAACAACAAGCAGCCTTTGATCAGATCAAACGAGAAGTAGTCCATGCAGTGGGCTTGGGTCCTGTGAGATCTGGTCCGGACATTAAAAACATTCTGTACACGGCTGCCAGTGACAATGGTCCAACTTGGAGTCTTTGGCAGAGAGCTCCAAATGAGACACGTGGTCGTCCACTTGGTTTCTGGGGACGTTGTTACAGAGGTTCAGAGACAAATTACACTGCAACTGAGAAAGAGATTCTAGCAGCCTATGAGGGAGTGAAAGCAGCTTCTGAAGTGATTGGAACTGAGTCACAATTGCTTTTAGCTCCTAGACTGCCAGTTCTTAACTGGATGTTCAAGGGCAAAGGTTCATCACCACATCATGCCACAGATGCAACCTGGTCTAAATGGATGGCTTTGATAACCCAACGAGCACGAATGGGTAATCTTGACCGACCTGGTCTGGTGGAGGTGATCACCAACTGGCCGGAAGGCACAGACTGTTCCAAACCTCCAGAGGAGAAAATAACTCGTGCTGAGGAAGCTCCTCCCTATGGTGATCTCTCTGATCAGGAAAAGAACTATGCTTTGTTCACAGATGGTTCCTGTCGTCTTGTTGGGAACAAGCGAATATGGAAGTCAGCGGTTTGGAGTCCAACCAGGAGAGTTACCGAAACGAAAGATGGAGAAGGAGAATCCAGTCAGTTTGCTGAGGTAAAAGCTGCCCAACTTGCTCTTGATGTGGCTGAACATGAGAATTGGCCTATCCTTTACCTCTACACCGACTCGTGGATGGTAGCCAATGCTCTATGGGGTTGGCTGAAGGACTGGAAGAAGAATGGTTGGCAGAGGAAAGGAAAGCCTATTTGGTGTGCTGATCTATGGCAGGACATTGATGCACGGCTGGAGAGAACTCCAGTGAAGGTGCGGCACGTAGACGCACACATGCCTAAGAGCAGAGCAACTGAGGAACATCAACATAACCAGAAGGCAGATCAAGCTGCTAAGATTTCTCAAGTTGATACCAACTCTGAACTTGACATTGACCTTGATTGGAAACACCGAGGTGAACTGTTCTTAGCTCGGTGGGCCCATGACTCATCTGGACATCAAGGCAGAGATGGAACATACCGATGGGCTCGTGATAGGTCAATTGACTTGTCCATGGACGCTATCACCCAAGTCATCTATGACTGTGACATTTGTGCTGCTATTAAGCAGGCTAAGCGAATCAAGCCCTTATGGTATGGTGAGAGATGGTCAAAGTACAAGTATGGTGAAGCCTGGCAGATTGACTACATCACTTTACCTCGATCACGTTCTGGTAAGCAGTATGTGCTGACGATGGTAGAAGCCAGCACTGGATGGTTGGAAACCTATCCAGTTCCACATGCTACTGCACGTAACACCATTGTTGGTTTGGAGAGACAGATCTTGTGGAGACATGGAACTCCAGAGAGAATTGAGTCAGACAATGGTACTCATTTCAAGAATAATCTTGTGAAAAACTGGGCCAAAGAGCATGGTATTGAATGGATCTATCACATACCCTACTATGCACCAGCTTCAGGGAAGATTGAACGCTACAATGGTTTGCTGAAAACCACCCTCAAAGCCATGGGGGGTGGAACTCTAAAAAACTGGGACAAACATTTAGCACAAGCTACTTGGTTGGTAAATAGTAGAGGTTCAGTAAACAGAGCAGGACCTGCACAATCAGATTTGGTCCAAACAGTAGACGGTGATAAAGTTCCTGTTGTACATGAAAAGAATCTGTTAGGGAAAACTGTTTGGGTATTTTCTCCTTCGGGCGAAGGGAAACCTGTCCGAGGGGTGGTTTCTGCTGAAGGTCCTGGTCATACATACTGGGTAATGCAGGAGAATGGTGAAATCCAGTGTATTCCACAGAGAAATTTAACCTTAGCTGAGAGAGTTTAAATTCAGGTTGTTAGGAGTTTTCTGTTCTAGGTAACATCGGCGCCCAACACTGAGAGAATCTACGATAGAATCTACAGTACGTGAGCACGAACCCAACATCACCTGGGAGTCCCTGTTCTGAGCTTTTGAATCACCTACATCTGATTGAAGTGTGAACTGAACTTGTATATATTATTTTAGTGAAAATATTGGTTTAGATTAGATTGGATAATTCTCAGCGATACTCTGAGCGAAGTAGACAAGGGGTGGATTGTGCTAGTTTGAAGCAAGCTAGAATGTTTTGGTAGAAGAACTAGATAACAGGCAGTGAAATGAAAAACAATTGTGTCTACTTCTCTCACAGTCATGCTGAGAACTCTGGGAAGAAGAAAGACTTTTTCTCCATTTTGTTTCTCACTCTTGCTTTGGCCTTAGACCGAGACACATCTCATTAACCCTGCTCCTACTAACCCTGCTCCCTAACCTCTTGGCTGCACCTCTTTTCTTCCTGAGAACTGGGGTAAGGTTGAGAGGGCTGGGGGGAGGTGTTGGGGTGGTTTGAAAGCCCCTCCTGGGGACCTAGGTTTCTGGGAGGGGAGCTGTGCTTTTATATTGTTTATCCTTTGTATATTTCTGTATATAATTGTATATAACTGTATATATTGTAAATAGCTGCTTGTAAATTCTGCTAGCTGTAAATAAATTGCTTCATCTATATTCCCAGAGGCCGTCTGAGTTAGCTGGGGCAAATACAAAGTGTGGGAGGGGCGGGGTAACCCCCAAACCATCACAAGGAGAAAACAGTTTATCAGCCAACCTGGATACATCACCTATAGTACAGCAAAACCCCAGGGTGTTCACTACAGGAGGTCTAATCTGGGTCCTAAGAAAGGAGAACACCTGGGACCTCAGGAAAGCTCGGGTTGGGGAAAGAGCAGTCCAACACAAGAATACAAGGCAGGGTTCATTTTCTTGATAAACCAGGCAATATCTGTACATCATGGCCACAGCCACAGCTGTTTGGCTGGGAGGGCAGGAAATTTAATACTAGAGGGGAAAGACTTTTACTGTCTCTTTTTTTGGGCACACAAGTCTTGCATCTCCATTGGATCACAAATGTACACGGCAAAGCTTTGGTGAAGCCTCTTAGAGGGAGAGGTCTGCGTGAACAGACTGTGTAAGGGATTACTGAGCCATGGGAGCAGCCTGGGTTCCTAAAAGCATGACAAAACACACCAAAAAGGCATTCAGTTAACAGAACTGCAGAGATTGGTACGATGGAGAGCTCACTCTGGCTTCCAGGCAAAGTCTGCCACATAAACATGGAATCATAGACTTGTTTCGCTTGTGAAAGACCTTTGAGATCACTGAGTACAACCACCCCCTAATTCTACCAAGTCTGTCTGGCGCTTAAACCACATCCCTCAGCACCACAGCTCTGTGTCTTCTAAACACCTCCAAGAATAGTGATTCAACCACCTCCTTGAGGAGCCTATTCCAATGTTTGATAAACCTTTCAGTGAAGAAGTTTCCTCCAATACCCAACTAAACTTCCCCTGAACATCACAGCTTCAACACAGCAGTCTGGCTGGTGACAGAGTGCAGTCCTTTTTCCTGTTTCCAGTTAGTCTCCAAATGCCATTTAAAAGACAGCAGCAATTATAAAAGGCCCAAACATTTCAAAGCTGACACTCAACAAGATGTGGAGGCAGGATGTGTGGACACTCACCCCACCAGAGATGTGAAAACAAGGAGACTATGTGGGTAGGATGACAGACAGCAAGTGAAAAACGTGCTCAGAGATCCTCCAACAGACATAGCTCTTGAAGATCATGAGATAAAGATGAGGCTGCATCTGTTGTCTAACCCACCTTGCAGCCCAGGTTGCTCCTGCACCCTGGAGAAGTACACCTTCCAGCCCTGCTGCCTGCTACTGCTGTCCCCACACCAGGGATACCACCACAGAACCATGACATGGACCCTTGGCAGGGGCAAGATAGCAGGAAATTGATGACAAAACCAAAAAGCAGAAAATCCCCAGCTGAGCCAAAGCAACCAAGATCAAAAGCGTGGGGCGGGGGAAGGTTTGCATCTGCAACTTGAGGGCAGCTCTTTCTCCAGGGCATAGTCCTGCTTTGTCCATTCTAGTCTTCCTCTCCTAGAGACAGAAGTCACTGCTGGTGGCATGAGGGTGATTTGGCAGTACTTGTGCTTGGGGCTGTGGCTGGCAGGAGGGAGTCAGGCTGCTCTCCAGCACTGGGCAGTCTCCAGAGAGCCCCATGGGAGAACTGGGCAAAACACAGCCACCTGCAGGCTAGGAGAAGAGAGAGAAAAGAGCATTGAGGCATTCTGCAGTGTTCTACTGGTATCAGTTGGGCTGAGGTCAGTCCTGGGTGGATTAGTAGCAACCCCATACACATCCCTACACCCTCCCCTGGGTCTTTTTTCACAAGTGCTGACCCATCACTTCATTGACAGGAGGGTGAAAGCACACAGAGGGCAAGTGCAGTCAACCTCAAATTTACTGTCTCTAATTTCCACCTACTGACCTGCTAATTGATCTTTGCAGAGCCTGACCAGTGAGCACAGCGCTGCAGCTCACTCGTGAAACCTAGCTGTAAATCACAGGCACCTGGAATGCACCTGAAGCAAACACCTGGACCTTGCACCCTTGCTGTAAGCCAAAAGCACACCAGCCATACCAGGTGGCCACCAAGTTATAGAGAAGTGTCAAGAGTTGTTCTGCACTGGTCCTACAAGCTCCCAAACTACTAGGCAGGACCAGAATCAAGCTCTTCAACAGAGCTAGAAGGTGCCTGGTGTATTGAGTTAAAGGAGATGGAAAATGGGAGAACCCAAGGTGTGGGGTGTAGCCTTCAGGAATAATCAGAAAATGCTTTGCCAGCATCCAGTGGCTACAGAGTTAACATGGAGACCCCTGTGAGACAGTAGGGCACCTTTCCAGTAGCAGAAGATGTCTGGGACTGAGGAACAAGCTGCCCTAGGGACAGTAATCACCAGTTCATGGCAGGGTAATCAAGAAGGCAGGACAGATCCACCTTAGACATCTCACATTGTCTGGTGATGCCATGGGCTGAGGAAGCACCACTGCAGAGAAGGGCTCCTCCAGGACATAGTGACCAGCTCTCCGTGCTGCCAGCTCCAGCCCAGAAAGCTGCACCAGCAAGAGGGGAAAATGCAAAATAGTTTTCACTCCTAATGTCCACCCCAGCAACCCTGGTTTGGGCTGTAGGCCTCAGTGCCAGAGGAGTCACTTGGAAGGACAGCTCTGAAGGGCATTGACACATCACATTCAAAGCCTTGTGAGGCTGAAGGGCTAGCAGCAGCTGGACAGGCTCTCAACAGGGACGACGTAAAGGCATGGGGATATTTGAACAAAGGAAAGACCTGAGGGAAAGGAAGATCTTAATCTCATAGGTGCTTTGTACCACCCATCAAAGTTGACCAATGCCTGACTGCAACTACTCCCCACACAGAAATGACAAACAAACCATATGAAAAATCAGACCCAGAGACAGCACCTTTTAAAGGGAATAACCCACCCTCTGGTCCTTTCTTCAACTCCTGGTGCAAAGAAAAGCTCCATGAAGTTTTCCTTTCTGGCTATGCGTGGGCTAGAGCACAGTGATTCCTGCTTACCGAGCAGCCAGTGCACGCCCCTCTGTGCTGAGACACCCAGCATAGAAAATACTGAGCATGACAGCAGAGAACAACTCTTACCCTGTGCCTGCTCCCCTGGCTCAGCACGGAGGCACACATCCCGTAGGGGCTCCTCGGAGTCTCTGTTGGGCTGCTGATGCTCCCAAAGCACCCTGCAGCTGAGCTCAGGAAAAGGTGCTGAGGCACAGACGAAACAGGGCTCAGCTGCTTCTCAGGAATAAGCTGGTACGAGGAAGGTGTGGAAAAGCTTGAGTATGGAGCCATATTTTCCTGGGACCCACCACTGCCTGCAGTTTCCACACTGCATACTCTGTTCAGGTTAAAGTGTACTGCTGGCATGCCAGGTCCCGCAGCCCAGCAGCCCTGGTGCTGGGAGATCAAGTCTTGGGTGATGCCATAAAAACCAGGCTGAGGTGGGTACCCCAAGAGTGGGGAAACATAGTCCTGCCATGGGCTGGAGCTGCTGCTGGAAGGGTGATGTGGAGTGGAGTCAGGGCTGTGGCTGCACAACCCATTCGTCAGCAAGTGGTGCTGTTTTGGTTGGCTGGGTGGTCCCACATGACCCTGGCACTGGTTTGGCCTGGAGACAGACCAGAGAGTATCATCTTGGGTGGGATACATCGCTGGGAAGTCGCCCTCCAGCTGCTGAGCCCTGGGTTGCTCCTGCAGGCTGGGGGCTCCTGGTGACAAGCTGGGCACCTTGTCCCATGGAATGCCTCGTACTGGCTGCAGAAAATGAAGACGACCCTCCTGCCCAGCTGGCCTCCACTGTGAGCCGTCAGAAGGCTCTTCCTCATCCAGGTCTGGCAGCAGCATGTGTGGCTTCCCTGGCACTGTGTGGAGGGACTGTTCCCACAAAGAAGCAGGCAGCTGGCCTAGGGTGATGCCAGGCTGCAGAACATCCTGGGGCATGTACTGTGAGTCTTCATTCTCTGCATGGGCCTGGTACATAGAGGTGCCTCCTTGTGCACTCCTGGGTGTGCCTGGCAGGGGACAGACCTGTTGGCCTCCCCCCTGCTTGCTGACCAGAGTGGTGTGGATGTAGGAGAGAATTTCATTACTGGTGAGGCAGTTGTTCAGGGATGGGGTGTGGTCAGGGTCCATATTAACCATCACCATTTTCTCATCCAGCAGCAGAAGCTCCAGGTCCTCAGCATTCAACCCCAGGCCCTCCAGTGCACTGAAGAGCTCATTGTTGGAACAGCTCTCATCACTCTTGATTGAGAGAGAGTCAAGGGTGGCCAAGAGAGGGTCCTCCTGCTGCAAATCCACCAGCTTTTCTTTGAGGCTGTCTCCCCTTGAAGCAACTGGAGCAGCGCCCACACTCCAGGCATCGCTTTCTACATCCAGCAAGGGGACATCCTCGAGGCGGTCCACAAAGCTGCTGCTGGTGGAGCGGTTAGATGGGAGAGCTGGCTGGGAAGCATAGGCTGCCTTGTCCTGCTGCATCACAGCACCCAGCAGAGAGCTTGGGTTGATGCCATTCTTCTGGGAGCACCCTCCATGGTTGTGGGAGGTTTTCTTGGACTTACTGTTTTTCCCTTTGTTCTGGAAAGGGTCAGGGAAGCCTGGGAGAGGATAAGCACTGTGGTATAAGAGCGCCTCTCCTGTAGCAAAGGTAAAGGGAAGATGCATAGACCGTTTCCGAAGGTGCTCCCCTCCTTCTTCATCTCTGCAGGGCAGAAAGAGGAGACTGTGGCTTGCAAGTGCACGATCATATCCCACAAAGTATTTCTGCCACAACTAACTGTGATTCTCGCAAGCCAAAGACCCTAGCTACGATGAGCATGCATATCCCAAACAGAACCACACACAGAAACATTTACACACAGAGAAATGTGCATCTTCAGCATAGCCAAGTCAATGCTTGAAATGCAGAGGACAATACTGCTCTGCCAGGCACCTTTGCCCTGCTCGTCTATGCTGCAGCCATCCATCAGGACAGGGATGTTGGGCTGCTGATATTTGGCAGTGATATTTGAAGTCTTTGCTGTCCCAGCACCCATATGCCCCTCCAGCTGCTGGAGAGGAGCCACCAGTCTCCCCAGGGTAAGTTTGGACCAGTGTCTAGGACATTGGGCAAGGATGTCGGGTGCAGGGCACTGCTCAGTGCTCTCCCATACTTGCAGAGTGGCATGTGGCTGAACAGCATTGAAGTGTGGTGTCCTATGGTTGCACCTTTAAAAGGCACAAGAAGTAATGATGAACTGAACACCCTGCCCTGCTTGGGGCACCCCAAAGCCCACATCGACGGACGATGCCAGCCTGTCCCTGTCCCAGCCTGACGACCCAGCTGGCACTTACACAAGGGGTCTCTGTGTGACAATGATGTACTCGGGCTTGCCGTTCTTGTAGACGAGCCGCGCGTTGGCCTGCACCCACTTCCAGCGGTTCTCCTTCGTCAGCAGGCGGAAGACTGTCAGGCCGCTCTCGCCTGTCTTCATCACTGCCAGGAGGAAGCACGTGGGCTGAGACCCTCAGCACATCACGAAGGCAGGGCTGCCTCCAGCGATGCTGCCATTTCCAGCTGGGATAAGCAGGTGGAAATGGCAGTGTCCCAGCAGTACCATGTCTGGCACACACAGGGAGCACCGTCCCAATTGAGCACCCTTCACTATGCTCCACCCCCAGCTCCCTGCAGCGGCAACAGCAGCACAGCAAAGCATAAAGCAAATAGCTTCTGGGCTCAACATGGCAGCCAGCACAGCTGCTCACAGTCCCAGCCCACTCAGCAGCCTCAGAGGTGAGCACAAACAGGCAGGGAAGTGCCTCTTACTCCTGATGTGGTTCTCAGCACAGTAGAGCATGTCAGCAGCATGGATGAACTGGTAGCCGGTGCCACGCATCCGCAGCTCTGCCTCAGTGTAGCCCAAAACGATCTTCCCCCTGCAGGAGACCAAGAATGCACCCAGCTCAGCAGCAGAGCCAGAGTGGGACATCACGGTAGGGTATGAATGGCATGCTAGAAGCCCACAGCATCATCCCTCAAATCACTCTGCTGCTTACTTGGCATCACACGCCAAAGGGGTGAAGTCCAGCTTGTGCTTTGTCCTAAAGATCATGTTCTTGGTTCGGATCCGCAGGATTGATGGGGGCTGCAATGGGGTGGAGATAGCAAAGAGAGCAAGCTGGGGTGGCAGCACAGACCCATCCTCAGACCTTTTGTTCTGCCCATGAAGGAATTTCAGCCTGCCTTGAAGGTTTAAAGCCTGGGAAAAGAAGAAAAGTTCAAGGTCACACAGAAAACTGGATGGAGAGAGGAGGAAGGTGTCACAGAAAGTATGGCATCCTCCTGTAGAGTTGGTGCAAATAATCCTTTGTGACTTGTCCCTTGTGACTCCAGTGCTCTCCACTAAAATAAAACAGAGGATCAAAAGGATGCTATGCTAAGCCCTCTGCAACAGCAACCTGCTGCATTCCCCCACTGCAGCCACTCACTGATAGCCTGAGGCTTAGGCATGCAGCAGCTGCAGAACTGAGCATACGCTGGAGCTGCACCAGGGCATTGTACAATGCACGAGCTGCTTTGCATTTTAACCAAGCTACATCACAGCCTCATCAAAGGATTGCTCCTGCACAAAGGACTCTTCATATTGAACTTCCAGACTAAAGCAGGATGAGAAGGAGAAATAAGATCATTACATATGTGGCGATGAAGGTAAGAAACCCAGTAATTTGCAGTAGAGAGGAGGAGGAATGAACACTACCCTACTTGGTCTTAAGGCATGCCTTTAACAGAAACCTAGCAAAACGTGTGGAGGAAAAGTACTTTTGTTCAAGATTCAGCATCTTGGAGGAGAGGAACAAAACTCACATGGTGAAGCTGTAGGTACAAAGCCTGTGAAAAACAGCAAAAATACGTTGTTGTTGAGACAGGCAGGCGCTGCATGAGGCAGAAAGGTGTGCCTGGTCTTTCAAAGCCAAATTCTGTGATCCAGCAGTGGCACCCTTGAGGTGAACCTACACCTCTCCTGCTGTGAAAGTCACAGCATGAGCCTGTACTCACCAGGAAGCCAGAGGAGTTATCCAGGAGGCAGCGAAAGCGGCACACGAAGCTCCTCTCCAGAAAGGAGGAGTTTTCTGGGGGCAGCTGATCTGGCTTGTAGGCGACAGCACAAGAGCCAACACTCTTCCCCTCTGTGGGAGAGAGACACTGGGAAAGGAGCAAGCAAGGGTCCCCAGCAAGGGATATCTATCAAGAACTGCAGATCCCCAGCATCAGGGACCGCAACAGTTTGCAGAGCACAGTGAGGCACCCGTGGAAAGCCACAGCGTTTTGGCTGGAGCCACAAGGATGTAAAGCCCCACACAAGCAGTGGCAGGAAGCTGGGCTGCCTGGTGTACATGGCGAGCTGCACACCTGGTGCTGACCTGCTCCCAGCCTGCCTTTACCTTCTGGGGAAAGCTCACCCTTGGGAGCATGGGGCGGGTTGAGGGCCCAGTGGAGGTTGCGTCTGAATTCCTGCTGGTCCTCCGTGTGGATCAGCTCGAAGACACTCTGGTGCATGACATCTGTCTAGGGGGAAAAAGCAACCTAAGAGCTCTGCAGCCTGTCCCCAAGCACCAGTTTGCACACCTCACCTGGAAACAGCCTGTCACAGCCCCATTTGGCCATCTTACCTAATCTCCCTGTTCCTCAACTAAGTCCCTGGCTGAATGAGGTTGGACACCTTTCACCAGAGCCGATGCTGGTGAGAACAGACGGCACATCTGACTCCAAGGCCCTCTTGCCCATGTTGGGTCAGGCCTCCTCCCCAGCACCCAAAGAAGTCACTATGCATCAGCCATAGTTTCCCTCTGACACATTCATCCCTGTAACAGTGTCCTTCAAAATCCTACTGCTAAGGAATGAGATGAAAACATGGGACTTGGAACAAAACTGCAGCAAAGCTGCCTCCTAAACTGCTCTTGAGAGAATAAGGCAGCTGCTGCAGGACCTGCTCCCTCTGCCCAGGTGGACAGTCCTCATCTACCCCAGGTGTTGGGGCAAAGACAGCTGTGTGGAAGTAACAGCTGACCACAGTAGCCAAAGGACTGCAGGGAAGTCCCACTTCCCTGTAAATCTGACCTAGTGCCTTTCAGGTTACCTAGGTGCCCAGACAACCACAAATCCTGTGAGATTTACAAAGGGGTCACTCAGGAGTGGGTTTCCAAAGGCAAACTGGGCAAGGAACCCCAGATGTCTTACCACAGCATTACATAATAGGGCTATGAACGTGTCTGGTGAAAAGCATCTATGGGCTAGCAAAGCTGCTTTGACACCCCCCAATGTGGCAATACAGATCCAAATTCATGAGACCAGAGAAAAGCCCCATGCACCCCCTTGAGACTATTTGATCCCAGCAGAGATTCCTTCCTGCTGGCACCTTGAGGCTATTTTCCACCATCAAAGAAGAATTCAATCTGCAAACCCACCCCAGCAAGTCAGAGGTGTCCCACCAACCTGATGAAATCCCAGATAGTCCTGAATCGTGTGCGAGGAGTAAAATATCAGTCCTTCTGATGTCACAACCAGGACAAAGCCATTGAGTGCCTGGGGGAGAGAGGAGATCAGCGGGTACATGTCATGCTCACATCACCCTTTTCTGTCAGAACAGTGGTCAACCAAGTCCTCTCTCATCCCAGCTAGCAGGCATCTGAGCCACTTCCCCACCAAGAGAAAGGTATAGAGCAGGAGACAAAGCATGGGAAGCCCTGTAAGGAAATGAAGCCTTTCCTATGGCATTTCACTGCCATAACACTGGGTACCATCTTGGCTCTCTGGTACCTCTCCATGTACCCTGCCACAATCCCAGAGAACATCCACCTAAATCCACAGGCTTGCACAGCCTGGATGAGTCTCCTTTATCCAGCAGAGGTCACGGCCTGCAGCTCATTCTCAGATTTTCCTCTGCTCTATCTTGCTTGAGTAAACTCCATCAACTGAGGGCTGGCTGAAGAAAAATAGAGATCAATGCCAGCAGAGCTGTGCTCATCAAGAAAACAGATGGTATCTTCTGCTGAGCTTCTCTAGGGTCATGTGGTCAGGTACAGCTGCCTGAGTATATCCTAATCTCAACGAATGGAAAATCTTGTTCCATCCCAGAAGCATTCACTCAAACTCAGATCTGGACATTTATACTCACCCTATGTGAAGAGTAAATAAAAATCTCAGAACTGCTTGCAGAACTGTGATGGTTTGGGTGTTCCCTGCCCCCCCCCCCACTTTAGAAATCACCCAGACTAGCCTCAGTCAGCTCTGGGAATATGAATGAAGCTATTTATTTACAGCTAGCACAATATACAAGCAGATATTTACAGTATATACAGTTATATACAGAAATATACAAGGTAAAAGGTAATACAGAAACACAACAGCCCTCCTAGAAACCTGAGTCCCCAGGAGGGGCTCCCAACCACCCCTGCACCTTTCCGCTGCCCCTCTCAACCTTACCCCAGTCCTAAGGAAGAATGGAGGTTCGGCCAAGAGGTTAAGAAGCAAAGTGGGTTAGGCCAAATGGAAGGAGAGGTTAGGGAGATGCAGCTCAGTCAGCAGCCCAGCCAGAGTGAGACAAAATGGCAAGAGTGTTATCATTGGAATGGGCTGCCCAGGGAGGTGGTGGAGGCACCGTCCCTGGAGGTGTTCAAGAAAAGCCTGGATGAGGCACTTAGTGCCATGGCCTAGTTGACTGGATAGGGCTGGGTGCTAGGTTGGACTGGATGATCTTGGAGGTCTCTTCCAACCTGGTTGATTCTATGATTCTAATGTTTTCATTTCTTCTTCCTGAACTCCTCAGCAGGACTTCTGAGGGAAGTGGACATCACCATTGTTTTCCTTTCACAGCCTGTGATCTAGTTCTTCTCACCAAAACATTCTACCCTGCTTCAAACTAGCACAAGAAAAAATGTGGACACTGTGAGGAACTGGTCCGTCCTGGTGTTTTGGTAGAAACAAGCCCTTCTGACAACACGGAATCCAAACAGTTGCTGCTCTTAACAACGACTTGTATTCATCTGGATGGCTCTGCCCATGTAGTTCCCATCCTCCCCACAGTCTGGGAGGGTCTTGGCAGTCATGCATGGCTTAGGACAGTGTGAGGCTGGAAAAGCTAGAGGATGCTCAGCAGAGAGCAAAACCCACCACAGATCACAGTGTACTCGCCAGCACTGGCTGGGCATTCTGGGCTGCTGCTTGGCCTCCACATGTGGGGACATCCTGGTGATTTGGGAAAAACTTGCCCAGCTCCTGGCCTTGTTTGCATGCCTCCTGTCCTCCCCAGGTGCCAGAGGAGAGGCCTGGAGAAGGATCATGGTGCGCGTGCCTGCGCTGTCCATAAGACCGCGAAAGGTGCTGTCTCCACTGTTTGCTCCCTCCTGCTGCATTGCTCACCCTGTGGTCAAGGTGGCTAACCTAGCCCTGCCAAGAGCCTTAACCACTGCAAACTGAAAAGGTGAAAGCTAAAGATGAGTTTGGTTTTCAAAACTGTAGTGAATGCATCTGCTTCCTGAAAAGGCTTTTCCTTCCAAAGCAGGGAAGACAGGCTAAGCCCAGTGCCTGAACTTGAGACAAAACCGCAGAACCACTGGCCGGGTTCACAGCAAACAAACCATAGAATCACAGAACTGTTTAGGTTGCAAGGGACCTTAAAAATCACGTGGTTCCAACTCCTCTGCCATGGACATCTTCCACCAGATCAGGCTGTTCAAATCATTCACCCCAAACTCATGTTTGGCAACAATCTGTTGTAAGACACTCATCCAGCTTGCACAGCACCACCCTTCCAAAGCATCACCCAGCAGCAAAAGGATCAAGCACAGGAGAAAAGGATGTCTGCAGCCACTGACACCTGGGATGCACCTTAACCACAAGATGCTTCCAGCCATGCTCCTCTTCCTCTGGAGCAATCTCCCCTGAGAGATGTACAGATTTACGCCAGGCTGACAGCTCACATGTGCACACCCTCCACCCAGCCAGCAGGCAGGACACTCTGCTCTGCTTTCACAAAAGAAACGCCCAGGCTGCTTTGATCATGCGAGTTTCAAGCATCAAGCCCCCCATACAGAAAGGAGCAAAAGCAGCCACATCAACCTGAAGTTTGCATTTTTAATGTTACACAACTGAAATGTTTTACAGTTCCCTGGCTCTTCCACCCTCTCCTTGCACAAAGCGAACTTGACTGCAAAGTCAACTTGACTGCAAAGTCAACATCCAAGGGAGCAGCGTGATTCCTAGCAGGAATGGGCTGAGCTGCTCAGAATTCATCCTCCTCAAGACAAGCACAACCCTAGCAGCTTAACAAATCTGGGAAATAATTTGGGTGTTTGCTCTAAGCCAGCAGCCCCAGACCTAACAAAACAGGACAAGGGAGAAGAGACTAGGGTGCTGACCCACAGTGTCCTTTATTTGTGGAGATCTGTGCAGATTACAAGGTACAGAGGAGCTTCCCTACTACTTTGGGAATGCAGCTACTGTCCCAGGAGTCCTAGCCTTTTATTCCTGCTGTTACTAGGCAGCAGATGACGTGCAGAAGAACATTGCTAAGACGGTCATTGGTGCAGGGTCCGGGGGAGCAGGCACTGCACCAGCCTTTGCCAATCATAGGGAGCAAGTCACTGTGGTACAGAGCCCAGTGCTTTAAAGACCTTGTCATCACCTTTCCAGGGCTCTGAGCAAGCCCACTGAAGTCTCCTTCTGACTCCCAGGTGGTAGGCATCATTCTGTGACTCAATTTCCACAGCTCTGAAATGATCCCAACAGACTTCCAAGAAAACACCTCCGAGCCCTTGGTGCTGCCTAAGAGCAAAGGCCATGGAAACCCAAGGAAATTGCTGGCTTAGCTCCCAAAAAAACAGACAAGTTTCACTGCTATAATGGCACAAAGGCAGCTGACAACTTGAAGCAGGACCTTTCTAGAAGGTAGAGGTCCTCCTGCAGTGTGGACCCCAGAAGCCCTGTGGCTGTTCAGACCCTGTGCCACTAACCTAGCTGCAGGCAGGAAAGCCACAGTAGCCAGCCCTGGCCTGCTTCCCCCACTTCATGATGTATAGACATCAGAATTAATTAGGGTCTGGTGTGCAGTTGCAGCCAAGTTCAGCTATTGTTGCTGCCAACTCCTGTTTCATTGTCCAGGTCAATGTTCCTCCCCCCTCGCCTTCCCTTTATTCTGGGTACAAATGCTCTCCTTATTTACTGGGGTTGATCTCGATGTGTGGGAATCTGCTGCAGAGGTTGATTAGTGCTGCCAAATGCACTTTAACCCTTTGAGCAGCTTCAGAGGCATCCGGGGCAAGAAACATCTTGTTGCACTCTGTCCTTCCCTAGGTGTGCTGGCCAGCAGGAAGATTTAATACTCAGCAGGCAGCAATGTGTACCTGCACTGATGGACACCTGGGCAGAGAGGGTCAACCCAGATCTCAGCCTTGCTAAGGCCACGGTGGTCTCTTCAGGGGGATTTTCATGCTTAACTTTGGTTTCAGACACTTTCCTCTGCTGTGCTTGCTGCTGGAAACAGCCTTGGTAAAAAAGGACAGACCAAAATTGTAAGGCTGGAAAATTAAGAGGGAATGGAAGAATCAGGGTGGGACAAGAGATAAGACAAAGGAGGTTTAGATGTTGAAGGTGATGCATTGGGTGGATGTAGTTCTGTAAACATGTATGGTCACTTCCTTGGGGCACAGAGGCAGGTCCTGAGTCTCTGGCACATCCAACATTGCACAGATAGATGCCAGGGAGAGGCAAACCTAAATGCAGAGCCTTTAATTTCCAGCCTGGCACCACTGAAAGTATGGCACCCAAGTCTGGGAGGAGTTGATAAGTAGGACATCAACCCCGAGCAAGCTCTGCTGAGCACTTTTTTTAATATCCACAGCAGAAAAAAAGCCTCAAGTTTCTGGTTACTAACCGGCCTGGCTTCAGCACTTCTCCCCCTGGACACTGAGATCCTGGCTCCTGTGCAGGACAGTAATTACACTTGTTGCTGAGTGAGTTTTTGAACAGGAGGTGGGACTGAGCAGGACACTCACCCCACTTGGGGCAACAGCCAGGCAGAGGACAGGGCTGCAGCCTGTGCTTGTGTGCCAGGCAAGGATGGGAGACCTGTGTCCTCACAGGACCTCATGCAGCTGGAGTCTGACGTCCTCCTATTCACCGTACACCATGTGTAGACTAAAGGTCATCTCCTGGCATCTCTGAATAAACCATGGAAGCAGCAGGCTCGGGCCAACCATGCTGCAGCATGACCAACACTGCCTCCAGCATTACCAAAAGCATCAACTGTATGCCTCTTGCAGAGCTCCTGGGATACATCACTGTACCCTGTGTGTGCAGAAGCTGGGCACACATCCCATCAGCACCCACCTACATACTCAGTGTCAGGCCTGAAAAAAATCAAGGAAGTCTTCCAAAACAGCTTTTTCCCTGTTTTTAATGGTGTTTGGGCAACACTCCCACGTCAGGAGCAGTGAGCCCAAGCTGAAAACTACACTTCAAACGTGTTTCTCTGCTTGGCTTCTGCAGGAGAGCTGAACCTACGTGCTCAGAAATTCAGTGCTGCTTCCATCAAATGGAGGACTTCTGAACCAGACAATCTACAGACGGCAATTTTCACCAGAGAGGATGAAAGAACAAGGGGAGAAGTAACCATTTCTGTCCCAGGGATCTGAAGAGATCTTAAACTTCTCTTCAGTCAGAAGCACTATGGTCTATATCATGTGAAATTACTGCTTTATCAAGACATAGAATCGCAGAAAGTTTTGAGTTGGAAGGAACCTTTAAATGTCATCCATCCCAACCCCCCTGCAGTAAAGCAGGGACATCTTTAACATCCCACAATCTAGAACAAAACAGTATGCCCCTTGGATAAAATTCAAAGGAGGTGAAGTGGGACAAGAGGAAAATCCCTTGAAGGCATCTGCCAGGAAGAGGTGACCAACGAGGAACACTAACCTGCAAAAGCAGCTCACCCTCTGGTACCACTGCTGAGCATGGAGCTGGTTCCTTGCCACAGTCTTCATTCCTCTCCTCTTCTTTGACACTGTGATTCTTTAGAGCAACTGCACAAAACAAAAGGAAGGGACTTCAGTGGTGCCACATGCAAGCCACCACCAGGAATGTTGAAACATGCATCTGGCTGCAAAGCTGGACAGTGCTGTGCCAGAGGAACCTGTGATGTAGTCAGCCCTTAACTTTAGCTCTCAAAAGAGCCAGTTTTAACAGAACGTTTCCCCATCCTTCTACAGCCTCAACTCACCCACTGGCCCCCAGCCTTTAGTGGCCTACAAGTACGGAGCAGTTAAAGCCAGGAATTGTTAAAGCAGATTGGCAGCAGCAGAGCACCTAAAAGGACCTGTGTTTACCAGCAGTTACCTGCACCCAGTAGCACCATTAAATATGTTCAGTGAGCTCACCAGCTAGCTAAAAATCTCTATAATTTGTCAACAACAACCATGGAGGACCCCAGTTCCTATCTGGATAAGGAGTCAAAGCCTGAACTGCTCCTCGCGAACAGCAACAGCCAGCCCCCGGTGCCACACCACACACACTGGCTCTTGGTGCCTGGCAGCAGCTCTGTTCTTGTTGGGGGAGTCACTGCCCCCAGCATTTCTTTGTGATGCTGAACTGGAATGAATCAGCTCATGCATGCCCTGACTCTGCAAAGGACAGTGGACTGACAACAGCAGCAGTCTGCACTACATAAAAGGCACTGCAGCAAACCCCACTCTTCCAGGATGAGAAGCATGTCATTTTGAAGGGTACAACCCAGATAGCCCAGTCAATGATGTCTCATTACAGTTCAGCCACATAGGAGGTTTGTTCAATGTAATCAAGGCAAGCCACAGCTCACAGTGGAAGAGTGACACAGGAGAACACACAGAGGATCCGAACATAGACGCCTGAGATCACAGACAACCCAGCAGTGATCAACAAAGACATCACTCAGTTTAACTAATGAGGTGCTGAAAGTGTAGCACTGTGCTCCCCAAGAGCATAAACCCCTGGCATATGTTAGGGTGGATACTATATAAAAAGTAAGATGCAACAGGCCTATGCATGGCAAGCCTGTCCAGGAGGCAGCAAAGACTGCAAGAAGTTTCCTGGCTTTGCTGCTAAGCATGATGAAGATAGAGGACAGCATTTGACCGCTGGCAGACCAGCTGCTCCCACCAGTACCTGAGCGGAAAGGTGCAAGGCACCAGCAGCAGCTGCCACTGCAGCCTGCCTCAGGTGTTCTCTTGCTCCTGCTTGGACAGAGAAAAGCTTTTCTGAATTTGCCTTTCCCAGCTCCTGTGCTACATCTGCCAAGGAGCTGCCACATGAAGATGTGACAGGAGCATCAAGGGGACTCTGACAGTAACCTAACACCCTCTAAAGCTGTCAGCAGTAGCAAAGCCATGAGCCCAGACAGAGCAGCAAGTCAGATGGCACAAAGCACCAGCCACAAATGAAATCAGGCTCTGTAATGCTTGGCTCACCTTGTGGCTTTGCCAAAGTGACTGCTGAAGCTCATCCTTCATCTGTGTGGAGCAAATCCTGAAGGACCTCAGCACCTGCATACAGGCACCTGTAGGTGAGCAGCTTCCCAGACACTGTGAAAGGTGGATGCTCCAGATGCCTCTCGAAGCCATGAGGTCTGAAGCTGGATTCAGCAATGCCCATGTGCACAAAGCAGCCACAAGCAGGGGAACTGGTTCGGTCTCCAGAGTGGAGTGTCCCCATCTCTCAGCATTTCTCTGCTGGGAAGAAAAGCACACAGCAAAGGCACACCACCCTCTCTTCCACTACCAGGGCTCAGCTTCCATTCCCAAGTCCTCTATATCCATAATGGGCATTTGCAGTGGGTGTGAACATAGAAGGATGTTGTGGTCTTCAGAGCCACACTGGTACTCGCATCAAGCTCTGGGGACAAAACTTTCTGCCACCAGACACAGGACCATCCCAAAGATTGACTCTGCTCCATAATCAAATGCAAAACATGTCCTGGTTCCAATGCTGCTTTTTATTTAATAGAAGAAAACCACCCACATCTTACATGGCAGCAAACCCCTCGCTCCTGGGAGGTCTGGGAAATCCCCCTCAGGCTCAGCCTGCACAGATTATTTCAGAAGCTATTTGAACACGAAAGGGCCAGCAGCCTGGGATTAAGGTTACTGCACAAGTTTGTGCAACAGCAGGTCAGCCCTGAGCATGCTGGGGTGGACATTCACACACTGCTATGTTCCAACTGCCCTGCCACAAGTGTGGCTGACCACCTGGGGTACCCTACCTCTGTCGAGGCCCAACAAGCCTCCACAAATTCCCAGCCTCAGGCAGGCCGTAGGTAAGAGCAATGCACAAAACCTAGGCAAGGTCCTGCAGCGTGGATGTGTGGGAATGCAATGCGAGAAGGAATGATATTGGGCAGTGTGAGCATTTGACCTTCGCTTCCCACAGCTTCAGGATGCCTCCCATGGGGGAGGAAAGATAGTGGGGCACCTGGTTAATGAGAAAAACAAGGCATGATGTATGTAAAAGCCTGGGCTGTATTTGCCTAGGTTATGCTAATGTGTAGGTGTGTGCTGTATGCTCTGGACTATATAAATGGAGCCAGAAGGAATGATAAAGGTCTCCGGTGGATTCACATTGAATCATGTGGAGTCCATGTGTCGAGCCTTGCTAACATAGATGGAGCAGGTTTCTGGCAGCACCCTTCCAGCAACTTGCTTTTCTGATCCCTGGAAGCAAAATGTAGAAGCTATGAATTATTAAATGTCTTTGGTCTTCCTCTGCTAGCTCCCAGACTGCTGCCCTGGAGACGTACAGTAAAAATGGATGATAGAAGAGAAGCTAAAGGGTGCTGCTCTCTACTCAGCAGTCTGATTTAATGATTTGCTGTTTCCCCAAAAAGGAAAACTTGATCACAACCGCCACCTAAAAATCAGCATCTGGGCTGCTCCTAAGCTTTGGGGCCAGAGCAAACAAAATATAAAATCAGAGGATGGCCCACTGTCCTCCAGGCTGATTCCTGCCACCAAACTCAGCCTGCTCCTGGAAACCAGAGTCAAGAAGACTCTTTTTGTACAAACCAGAATACCCATAGGGGTTTTCCTTTGATCTTCACTAAACACCATATTTTCCATCTGATCCACCCAAGGAACCCCAAAGATGATCCGCTCTTGGCTGCAGACATCTCAGGCTGGCCTCCTGCCTGGTGTCCCCCAGCTTTGTCTTTCCAGAAATAGCCCCACGCAGCCCCTCGGGTCAGCAATTCAGCAGAACTGTCACATCGCATCAGGCCGACGGAGCGCACACAGGCGGGAGAGCTGCCATGGCATCCTCCCCATCTCAGCATCCTCTGCTCCCACCCAGCCACTGCAGTGAAGGGCAAGACAGAAACGGGCAAACTCAGCACTGGGGCAAGGTGGCCTTCCCAACACAGCACCTGCCCTCTCCTCGGGCAGGGAAACAAGGTGCAGTCTCCCAGGAAACACACAAGAAAACAAGAGCAGCTTTTCCTGGGCTCCTTCACTCTGGCCACCAGCACCACCTTTGCTGCTGGCAGCTGTAGGAGGAGGAAGGTAAGGAGAGGGAAGTTGGTCACCTGAAAGCAGCAGAGCTTGCACATTTTTCCTGTTATTTCTCCAGAGAAAAAAAAAATAAAAGCTTCTCTCACAACCCACAGGCAACAAAAAAGTGGACAGGAAGAAAATCTCTCCCCACCTTCAAGGAATGAGGTCCTTGCCTGCACTGCACTAGCTTTCCATTGTGTCACCCTGGATGAGGATGCTTTCTGTGCCATGGTGGTCCTCACACACAGGTGCCCACATTGCTCCTTTGGGAGCAGGAGGGCTAGGGGACCACCATGGGTGGGATTTCTCCCTCCATTTCCAGGACAGTGCTTATTGTGGCATTCAGCCTGGGAAGCTGTTTCATGTGATGCTAGAGGACACCTTGCCACTGACCAGGTTTGCCAATGAACTCCTGAACCTGCCAAGGCTTTGCAGACCTGAGAAATCTCAGCTCCAACAAGTGGGTATTAACATTTTTGAGAGGATATCACCCAGCCCCCTTCCCTCCACACAGTAAAACCTCCAAGTGGGAGCAGGGCTTTGCACTGGCCACTGACTGTGAAGGAGGAAAAAGAGATGACTTGGTCTAAAACCCACTCCAGGAGTTGATGTGGGAGAAGCAACATCAGAAAACCAAACTGCTCTGTGGCTCTTCAAGAGCAGTACAGGGAGTTGTCTTCCCATCACATTTAAAGGAGGTGAGGAATCAAGGAACCCAGCTGCAAGTGATGACGGGGACATCTGAGTAGCAATGATTAGGCTAAAAAGGTCTGGGCAGCAGGTGGACTGTGAAGAAGAGGGGTTTTGGTAATGCTTCTCTCTGCAAGCACTCTACCACAGGGTTCAGCACCCTAGTGTGTATCTGTCACTTCTGGAGGATAGAAGAGATTGGCCAATTTACTTATTAATAAAATTGCCTTCTATCCAATGGTCTGTCATTTGTGCTGATTCCCTAAAAAACAGGTTTTCCACTCAAAATGAAGTAAAATCCCTACCATCTCCAGATCTTCCTTTCCCAACCACATCTCCAACTCTGCTCACAAGCTGAGTGACCTGCAGCTCTGCTGCTTGCTACATGCATCCTCACATTAAATACCCCCTTGAAAATGTTTTCCTACCCTTTATTACAAAGAAGCAGCAAAATATTGCAAATCAAGTAATTAAAAAAACCTCTCTAGGTTTCTTTGGAATAAACTGAGGTTGTTTCATTTTTAATCTGGAAGTGTCATTTAAACAGAAAAGTGGTTTCCCTCCAGTCAGAACCATACTTTAAAGTAAGTAACTAACATGGTCTCCTCACCCTAAAGTTTTGCCAACGAGCTCACATGATCCCAAGTGATGGCAGTTAACAGCTGCCACAACTCATGGGCAGCACAGGAGCAGGTGAGTTCCCTTCCCCATCACAAGAGACTCAGGTGGCCCTTATCAGACATCACTCATCTCCTTCTTCTCTTGGCTGGGCAGGGTAGCCCTCCCTAACAAAGATTAGAGTTGTCCAGTGGCACTGCTAGGGAGATTCTTTGAGAATCCACCCACAAAAGCCAAGGAGGGATGCAGCTCCCTCTATCATGACACAAGAATTCTGCAATGCTCCAGTGAAACCAGCACAAGAGCTTTAATTTCCACTGCTGAGAGACACAATCATAGCTCAGCAAGAACATGCAACGCAGAGAATAATGGCACGATGATAGGGGAACCAATTTTGGCTGAAATGCCTTCCCAATTGACGCACTCAAAGCTAAACTGCTGTTATGAAGGCAGGCAACCTCCCCTCTGGCTTTTTTGATGGCATCTACACTGTCAGCATGCCAAATCTGACATCTAAGCCACATGTTTTACAGCAAGCTTACAAGTCTCCAACTATTTTCAGAAGTAGAGAACACCCCATTCTGGGATATTTTTTCCCCTGTTGAGCCTGAACTAAGCTCTTCCTAGCCAATGCAGAATTATTCTACTTTGACATACAAGGAAGCCTCAGCAGATGCAGCCAGCAGCAAATCTGATATAGGGTGTCTGAAATGCATTAGAAGGAGAAAGCATCACAGAAACAGCGAGAGAAGCAGACAGAGATTTGCCAAAACTGGGCCTGAGGGCCATCTCCTCCCAGCTTGCAGAGCTATCAGTTCATGTCTCATCACTGAGCTGCATGGAGCCCATTCTCTAGCAACTGGCAAATACTTTTTTAGTTTCCCCTTCCTTATTCATAATAGATACTACAACTTTACTTAACCATTTCACACTACCTGCCACAGCTCCCTGTTGACACAAATTTCATTAAGTAGATGAATTATTTATCCCTTGCCTGAATGGTGATAATACCCCACCTTCTGTGAACACGTGTGGTGAATAATGAATGTCCTGTTAAAAGACCTAATTGCACTTTTAAAAGCAAGGCTGTCTTGACTGCGTGTAGGTTTCCATTGTGTCACCAAAGGCACTTGGGTCTCAAGGGAGAAGCATGTGCAGAGGTTTAATCAAGGACAAAGACAACAAAGCAAAGTAAGTGTCAGGCTTGACCTTCTTGCGGCATCAACAGCTGTTTGAACCCTCCTGCCTCCATCACACTTCAGGAGCTTCAGGTGAGCATTAAAGGGGGGCTATAAGAAAGATGGGGTCAGCCTTTTTAGCAGAACAAGGGGCGATGGCTTTAAACTACAAGAGGGGAGACTTAGACTAGGTGTAATTAAGACAATTTTTACAGTGGTGAAACACTGGCACAGGCTGCCCAGAGAGGTGGTAGAAGGCACATCCCCAGGAACATTCCAGGTCAGGTTGCGTGGGGCTCTGAGCAACCTGATCTAGTTAAAGATGCCCCTGATCACTGAAGAGGGGTTGGCCCAGACCTTCAAAAGTCCCTTCCAAGCCAAACCATTTTGCAATTCTCTCATCCTATGATCTCAGGATGAAACCTGGAGTTCCCTCACAGCTCTGCTTCCATGCTCGTGTTTGAAGGAACCTTGAGAGGAAACTTGTAGACAGCAGTGCAGGCAGCCACTGAGAGCTCAATGCAAACCTCAGAGACCTCCAACAGCTTCCTACCAGCTACTCTCATGAGAGCCAGGGAAAAATATTTGGCAAGGAAAACATGCAAAACACACATCCCAGTCTCAAGCTCTCACCCCTAAGCAGAGGTTTCAGAGGCACAGTTAAATGGTCTAGAACAACTCTATAATATAAAGCACTTTTCTAGGCTGACTCAACTACCAGGGAGCACCTTAGGCACTTTCTGGGCCATCACAGCTCTACAGAGAACCATAGGATTTGTACCATAGCTTAAAGAGTTAGGCTCAGCCTTGAGGCTGCACATCATCCTACAGGTGCTACCTGAGACTTGGACTCCAGGAAAACTCTCAACTCCTGCAGGACTGTTATTTTTAAAAAACACATTGGAGAGGCAAACTGTTTAGGTTTTAGATACATAACATTAACTGTCTATACAACACATAGCATAGAGAGCTGAAGAGCACACACGGCCCCAGATGAAGGCTACATCTACACTCCAAACCATGGTGACGAGCTGCAGCCGATAACGCATCTTGAACCACAGATTTTCAGTGCCACAATACACGGCAGGATATTTTCCTCCTCACTCCAAGCCAGTGATAATTTACAAACCCTAGGCTTGATTCAGAGCATCATCTGAAATGAAGGCTGCAGGTCAGCTGCTCCATGCTGGTGCTGCGGCAACCATGGCCACCTCAAGAGCTTTTTGATTTAAGGTGAGCAAGCCAACGCTGAACTCCCACTAATGCACCTCCTCTGCTGCCTCCTCCCCAGCTTCAGTTTGGTGACCAGGTAGAAAAGCTGTGCTGTGTCATAGTCCTCCAAAATAGCATGAGCCCATGAAAGCCAAATAGATCTCTTAGGAACACCAATTTGACCCCCAAGGGCAAATGGGTGCTCATGGAGGGCTAGCTCTCCCACCCTGGAAGAAGCAGCCTCACTATAAGATAAGCACAGTCTGGACAACCATGCCAGCATGTTGCAGGAGCACACTGTGAGAGATACTCCTCTGAACTGAGCCCTTGCCTGTTTTTGCAGAACCATGCAGGATGACAGAAGGGTAGAGGTTGGAAGGGAGCACTGGAGACCATCCTGTCCAACCTCCATGCTAAAGCAGGTTCACCTAGGGAAGACTGCACAGAATCACATCCAGACAGGTTTTGAATTTCTCAAGAGAAGGAAACTCCACAACCTCCTTGGCCAGCCTGTTCCAGCGTTCAGTCACCTGTCAAAGGAAAGAAGTTCTTCCTTATGTTCAGACGGTTTTCAGGTCTGCCAGTTAACTTCCCACTAATGTTTAAGTGGACAAAGCAATACAGATATTATCTGACAGCCATGCCAGAAAGCGCCTTGGAGGCATCTTTGTTTTTGCTAACAAATCAACACGCAGAGTGAGATCCAGCAACAAACCTTCACCAGCTTCCTTCCCCACTTCCAGAGTAAGGGAGGCAGAAGAAACAAGGACCCCTCGTAAACCAGCAGCATTTGCCAGGCCCTCGTGTCAAGGGGAGGAATGGGGAGGGATTAGAGGGGAGCAGCTCACCAGGCACCGCCTGGCTAAGCTGCCAGCACTCCTATGCTATGTCACGCCGGTGCAGATGCCAGCATGGTGGCACTGGCCACCCAACAGCAGGACATGGAGTAGGGATGAGACAAGGAGCAAGGCTGCTCAGTGGCTTAGCTTCACAGCACCACTCAAGGATCAGTGGGTAGAGAGGAGGGGGGTCCTGATCTCAGGGGAGATGCAGACCACTGTGCCTGGTTCCTTAGCTCTGGGCAGTGGCCAGACCTGCAGCATACTCCTAACTCTACCAAGCCACACACACTGAAAGAGCCTCCTGTGATCTTAGGCACTTCTTAGCTTTATGTCCTAGAAGTCAGAGGGTCCTTCTGAGGGTCACAAAGGAAATGTCCTGTCTACCATCAGGATGCCTGTCTGCACAACTTGCAGCCTGACATTTATCTAAACAGGTTTACGTCTTTATTGCTGTACAAGGCAAAAAGCAGTGCCCCTTCCAGAAGGAGACCATGTCTAAGAGCTGTCATGGCCCAGAATTCTCCTTCCCCAGAGAAGCTGAACCTCTATGACATACTCCTAGCACTAAACTGCTTCCTGCTTTGATCAGAAAGATTTGGCAGACTCCAGAGCTGCACAGAATTAACAGATAAACACACTTAGATGCTCTTGCCCTCGTGACTTCCAAAGAAGACAAGAGCACCACTAGACATCAGGGGCTGTAAGTCTGAGGAAACGTTTGTTCAGATAAATAGCCCTGATTAACAGAGAACATTTGATGATTTCTGAGCCACTCCTAAGATTAAACAACAGAACACTGAGCAGCCCTAAATCCTCTCATTTCTGTCACCTAACAACAGGCCCTTAGTCATGCCCCTCAACAGGCAGAAAGGGAAACATGACAGTTTCACTTGAGGCTATTTAAAATATACACATCCTCATGCATGAAGGAAAGCTTTAGAGCCCAGCTGCTTTCTAATAGCTTACACACACACACAGACTTCCCCATACACCAGCTACACATGACTCAAGATGCTGAAGTAAAATTAGAAATAATTAATTTTCAAACAGCTGGGAGAAGGAGACATACAACAAATTATTTAACACGGGGGCTGGAGAAATGGCCAGCTGGCTTAAACCTGCTGGGTGAAATGCTGTCAGTGAGCTCCAGCACCACCCATGACCTGTTCCAGGACATGCTACGAAGATGTTTCTCCTCACAAGGCATGGCAGCACATTCCAGTTTCTGCTCTTGCTTTTCTTTGGTCTTCTTTCAGGGAGCACTCAAGCAGGGGCACACTCAGGTGAGGGAGGATGCCAGCTTCCTCTCCGTTCTACAGAAGGGGTTTGCACTCCCTCTTTCTGAGCTGACTTCTAACACAAAAACACCCACCCAAACCACTCATGTTTTCTGATCCAACTCACACAGGACCTGTCAGCATTTGGCACCTAAAACGGCCTCCTTAGGAACACATTTCCAAGGACATTGAGTAGGAGTTGAGCACAGGAGCTTGCCTCTGCAACAAGCAGGCAGGCAGACGCTGGCTGCTGCTCTTAGTTTCCTGACAGAGCATGGCAAAACCCCCCCTTATGTGGATCACCAAACAGAAAGAAGAAAAGAAAAAGGAGAGGAAGAAATAAGCTTAATATTTGGAACAGAAGCCTTCCCAAGGTAAACTTCATCTCAGCCTCAGCACAGGTTATTAGATAGCTGCATCACTCAAACATTCACACCGAAAGGAATAAAGACATTTAAAAGTGTTTGATTTTGTAAATAGAATCATAGAATTGGTTTGGTTGATGGGCTTGCCCAGAGCTCCTTACAAAGATTTAAAAAAAAAAAAAATTATTTTTTAATGCTTCTGAGACTCACCTAAGTCTGCAACCACTATTTACATCTAAAAGGATGAGGCTTTCCTCCTTCTCTCCCACACCTGAGTTATTGTGACATGCCAGAAACCAAAGAGAGGTGGGTACCGTGCTGTAGGTCTAGACACACTGATGCATTCAGTGGGTGGGAAGCTGGGACCACAAAATCAAAGTATATCAAATGACAGAAAAAGAGGGGAAAAAATAGAGAGAATCTCAGAATGGTATTTCCTAGTTTCTTGCATGGCATACCCAAAGTAACCCTCTATGCCGGAGATGCAGGACTGCCAAACCCCAGGATACACAGCCCTTGCAGGATGCTCAAAAAGCAGGTGGCTCATGTGCCTCAGGTCATCCCATGCTCACCCCTCCCCAGGTGAGCTGGTGCAGCATCCTAGCACCCGGGAAAGGACAACAAGCCCCAGCGCAACTCCTGGTGTGATGTTTCCTAACAGGACCAGCCATTTCAAACTCATCATTTTAAGAATCACTACTACCTGCCTGTTTTATAAATTCCTGTGTGGCAAAGTTTAAATTATTATTGTTTCAGGGGCAAGTGAAGCCTGCACTGCACCAGACCTCCACCCCGTACAAGAACATGCATGCTTCAGAAACACCAGCACCACGCCAGTCCTCCTCTGCTTGCGAGAGTCGTTGCAGAGAGGGGTTTCGGGCAACACGTTTGGCACTGCAGAGGCTGACACGGCAGAGCTCCTTCCCAGAGCAAAACCCGAGTGGAAAGCAGAGCCGAAACAGTCAAACAAACACGCTGACCTGATGCTGTGAGGCAAACACCTCCTCTCCAAGACCACTCGTTTTTCATTTCACCCACTTGTCAAATCGACAAGCTGGGTTCAAGAGAGTGGAAAAGGATAAAAGATACCCACCGAAAACCAAGAACAAAAAAACAGGGACATTCAGTACAGTTCAACGCTTTGGAGTTAAAGAGAGAAATTGTATGGCGTTTCTGAGGTCACACACAGTGTTCTCAAGTCACTACTCTTTCGGCAGGGACAGCCAGGGCTCCTTCAACACCATTCCGTGTGCTCTAATTACAGCAATTACAGCCCAGTGGAACACAGGCGTGCCTTTAACGCACTCTAGTCTAAAAGGTTCCCAAATAAAGTGCTGCCACATCCCCGGTAATTATCATCCACTGTCCTCGTACGTCACCGGACCACTGTAAAAGAGGGTCAAAAACAGTCACTTGGACGGTGAAACTTTCCCACTGGACTCCCGAAGCCTCTGCCCGGAACCACGCCGAGACCCTCCAGCCTAAACTTCATTTTCCTGCTTCATCAGAGCTCAAACAAAATCAACTTCACCCACCCCGGTCCCTCTCACTCCAACCGAGTGCGAGCTCTGCTGTCCGTGCAGCCCGATGCCTCGCGGCTGGAGACCGCACAGCAACAGAACCCGGGGTCAGAGAGGAGAAAGGAGAGAAAAACGTTTCGGGGCGGGAGCAAAAGGGCACTTTTAGGGGAAGGAGGAGGGCGACTGCCGCGGGGGTGCCCCTTACCGCTGAAGAAGCTCTTGGCGCGCAGGTAGCCCGCGCTGAGGCGCAGGACCGACAGCTTGTCCAGCCCGGCCACCACCTCCTGCGGGAAGGGCAGCAGCCCGGCCAGCCGCTCCAGCTCCCGATTCAGCCGCTCCCGGTGCCGCTTCGAAGGGTTGGAGGTGCCGCCTTCGGCCGGGCACGGCCGCACCCTGCGGACAGAGCCGCGTTATGGGGCCCCGGCCCGGGCCTGCCGCCCTCCCTCCCCGGGACCCTTCCCCTCTGCCCCCACTCACGCCCGGGGCACCGGCTTCCTCCGCTTGCGACCCGCGTACATGGCTGGGTCGGAGCCCAGAAGAGCCGAGCGCGTCCCGGGACACGACCCAGGGAGACCCGAGCAGGCAAGAGCCCCGAAGCCCCCTGCGAGCCCACGGGCAGCGCGGCCGGCAGCGGCCCCGCCTCCGCCCCCGCCCCGGGAGAGGAGGGGCTGGGCAGAGCGCTGAGAGCTCTGGTCAGGGATGGAGGGCTGGAGGTAAGAGTAGGCTTGTGGAGGGTGAACAAGGGGCGCAGGCACTGGAACAGGCTGCTCAGAGAGGTGGTGGAGTGTTCGTCCCTGGAGGTGTTCAAGAAGTGTGTAGACATGGCACTTGGGGACGAGGGTAAGTGGGCACGGTGGTGTTACATGGAATGTTGGAGTCGATCCTAGATCTTAACGGTCTTTTCCAACCGAAAGAATTCTGATTCTGTGACAAAGGTGGCTGGAGTGGAACTAGGAGGTGGTTAAGGGCAGCTGGAGGGGAATGGGGAGGTGAGGGGGAGATATGTGAGAGATGATGGGTAGATGGGGTTAAGGAAGGGTACAGGGGCAATGATAGGTGAAAGGGGTAAAGAGGGATATGGGAGGATGATGGGTGGAAGGGCATGAGTGGGGAATGTGGTGAGATGGAGATTGGGAGGTAAGTGGTACGTGGAGGCAATGACAGCCAGATGGGAGTGAAGGGGAGATGGGAACAATGACAGGTGAATGAGAGGGAACTGGGCTTGTGAGGGCAATGAAGGGTGAGTGGTGTAAGCAAGGAGGCGGGGAACTGAAGTGGAGGTGAGCAGGAATGCAGGAGTGACGAGAAGTGGATGGAGGTGAGGTATAGTGGGATAGCAACAAGAAATTGCGCAGCAAGCCCCACCACCCACATGGGTGAGGGCTGTCAGCACTTAGAATCACAGAATCGTGGTTCTAAGCAGAAAAAGACCTTTTAAAATCTTGGAAAAGATTGCAGAAGACCTTTAGGATCATCAAGTCCAGCCATTAAGCCAACACTGCTAAGTCCACCACTAAACGGCCACACTCAGTACCACAGGTTTCTTAAATCCTGCCAGGAGTGGTGACTGACATCTCCGTGGCCAGCCTCTGCAAGTGCTTGTGAGCCCTTTTGGTGAAAAATTCCCCCCTCATATCCAATCTAAATCTCTTCTGGCACAACCCAAGTCTGTTTCTGTTTGTACTTGGGAGGAGAGACTTGTACTTGTTACCTGGGAGAAGAGAGCGAGCCCTCCTCCACCTCACTGCAACCTCCTTTAAAGTAATGGTAGAGAGCAAGGAAATCTCCCTTCAGTCTCCTTTTCTTCCTTTTCTCCAGCTAACTGACCCCAGTTCCTTCAGCTGCTTCTCTGGGGACTGTGCTCTAGACCCCTCAGAAGCTCTGTTGCACTTTCTTTGGACATGCTCCAGCACTTTTGCCACTGCAGTGACACTGGCATGCCAGGATGGCTGCATGCATCAGTGTGTGTCCCACTGTGAGGGTGTCTGTCTGCATGAGTCATTGCACAAGTGTGTGTGACAGTGATGTCCATACTCGTGTCAAGTGTAATCATGTCTCTGAGCCCCACCACTCTAGAGGGTGGTTGGGGGTACAATGGGGCATGCACATCTGCTGCTGTATATGTCCACAGTGGCTGGAAACAGTTACAACAAGCTTGTCACACACTCACCACGGGCTGGGCACACAAAGCTGCACTCACCAGAAGCAGAAGGGATGGGCATGCCCAGGCCACGGTTCTCCCCAGCTCTGTCCTTCCAAAACGTTCTCTTGGGTCACATCCAACATCAGGGCTGAGCACTGAGCAAGGTCATAGCACAAATGCACAGGGCAGTGACCTGGGTTTTTATTATCTGTAACGCCAGAAAGCATCTATATGGCTGCATTTCTTCCCAAGACTGCCCTGTACAAAGCCAAGCACAGGCCTTCCCTATCTATGATCCCAGCCTTGGGTGCAGAAGCAGGGTAAGCTGTGATTGTTCTCCTTCAGCCCAGAGAAATTGGACTTGGGGCTAAGCTGAAAGGAGGCTTTTTCAAATACTTGCTCAGTCAAGAGGGAAATGGAGAGACATGGTTCCAGGTCAAAACAAACCATCAGCAGTACACAGAGCAAATTGCCCTTTAATATGTAAGCAAATGCAGGGGGTGAGTTTCAGGACATCTTTTTCTCTTCAGCATCTACCAACAGCAATACAAAGAAATCACAAAGCGTAAAATGAGATCCAGCCACGAAAACAGAGGTCTTATGCACACGCACAACTTATAAAGAGAGAACACATGTAACAGAGTACCAAGGGTCTGTCTTAGCCCCAGCCAGAACACCCTGGCAGCATGTTCCTTCTCCAAGGGCACCTCTGGCAGAGCCAGGACCCCTCAATGCCTTCTGGCACCATTTCACATCACCTTACACTTGCCCAGAGCCTCGGGAGAGCAGAGTCCATTCTGCTGCTTTTGGGATCTGCTGAATTATCACAGACAATCTGCACCTTGTCCCATCCTAGATGCTTCTCCAGGTCATTTCAGAGGGGTCTGACACATGTCCAGCATCAGCCTGCTCACGGTCAGGAGCTCAATCCTTCCCAAGCCCCATCTTGCCCTGGGACCAGCTCTGGCAGCCCTAGCACAGTGAGGCAAAGCAAGGCATGAAGGAAGAGACCTAGGGAATGAGGCCGCCCTGCACCAGGACACACACAGACTTGCTCCTGGGCTAGCCCTGCACCAGTTACCTGACTTTACTTGCATAGCAACAGTACATGCATAACACTGGTGTGAGAGTTGTTTGGGGTTATCCATCACCATGAGCATCAGATCAGCCATGTTTGATCTTGAACAAAACCTTTTCCCTCCACATTTTCCTATGGGTTTTTCTTGGTGGATCTGGGAGAATTTGTCCCATAGTAGAATAAAATAAAATTCACATCCTAGGTTAAAATATATATAAAAAAGGGAATTCAAAGTGTTTGTTCTGGTCTCCAGGATGACAGTTTGAAGGGTACAAAGTTGGTCAGGAGTGGAGAGGCAGAGGGCAGTCAGTGCATCTATCCTTGCCTTTATTTTTCGCTGCTTGGGCAAAACCACACCATTCTCAGCAGCAGCAGCAGCAGCAGGAGGAGTAAATCCCATAGTTCCTCCATCTGATGGCACTGCTGAGCACAGGAGAAGGCGGCAAGGACAGTGACAAATCCAGCAGGAGATTGCTGGACCTTCCCCACCCTGCTGTAAGGGGAAAGTCACAACAGTTTGGTAACTGCTTCTCCTAAACTCACCAGGAAAGATGCTGGGGAACCCAAAAGTCAGAATCACAGAATTATTGAGGCTGGAATAGACCTCTGAGATCATCAGGTCCAGCGCATGACCTAACACTATCACATCGACTAGACCATGTCACTAAGTGCCACATTCAATCTTCCCTCATATACCTCCAGGGCTGGTGATTCCACCACCCCCTGGGCAGTCCATTCCTGTGTCTAATTACTCTTTCCATGAGAAAGTGCTTCCCATCATCCAAACTAAATCTCCCCTTGTGCAGCTTCAGGCTATACCCTCTCATTTTGGCACAAGTTGCCTGGGAGAAAAGCCTGACCCCCACCTTACTACAACTACCTGAATGGAAGTTGTAGAATCTGAGAAGGTCACAGAATCACTGCATGTCAGAGGCTGGAAGGGACCTTGAAAGCTCAGCCAGTCCAATTACTCTGCAGAGCAGGATCACCTAGAGCAGATCACACATGAACATATCCAGGTGGGTTTTGATTATCTCCAGAGAGGGAGGCTCCACAACCCCCTTGAGCAGCCTGTTCCAGTGTTCTGTCACTCTCACAGTGGAAAAATTCCTCCTCGTTTTTATATGAAGCTTTCTATGCCTCAACTTCCACCCATTGCTCCTTGTCCTGTCCTTGGGCATCACTGAGCAGAGCCTGGCTCCATCCTCCTGGCACTCACCCTTTACATTTTTATAAACATTGATGAAGTCATCTCCTCTCCTCCAAGCTAAAGAGCCTCAACTCCCTTAGGCTCTCCTCATAAGAGAGATGTTCCTCTCCCTTAATTGAAACCACCCTCCCAACAGTAGGAGCCTACAGCCCTGCTCTAGGTTTCCTAAAGAAAAGAATGCTGGGCTGGCTACAGTAATGCTAGTGGAGGACTGGGGCTCTGGGGAGACCACAGAATGGTCCACTTTGGACACAGCCCAGGGGAAGGCTGCATGTCCAAGGCTCACCCCAGGCAGGAGAGAGCCTGTCCACAAACACCTTCTCAGGGCCACTTCACTCAGGTCTTCCTACTGCAGGAGACCATGAGTTTCAAAGTGACAGCCATGCAACCCAACCACCACTGCCTCCACCTTCACTGCCCCTGTGTGCCTCAAGTAGCCCTAAGGCTGCCCATGCCAAGAGCAAATGCAGGCAAATGAAGACTCAGTAATACTCATGACAGGGCTCGCTGATAGGAAACAATGCAGTCAAGCTTGCTCCCTTTGTACACCAGCCAGGCACTGGCCTGCACCCACATCCAGCCACCTTTCTTGGCCAGCAGCTGGGAAACTGCCATTTCATCCTCTCCTGTCTTTGTCACTGGGGCAAGAAGAGAAGAGAAGCAACGTGGACATGGATACTCCACAAAAGGGCAGACACATGGCATGTGCAAGATGCCATGAAGTTGTACATCAGCTCACACCTGTGCTGTGGGGACAGAAGATGCAGGATGTAGCCAGCATATGATGTCTTGTGTGGTGCTGTCCCTCTCCCAGCTCTCCAAGCAGGCATCACTCAGGAGGGGAGAGCCTTTTTCATGCATGCTCCAAACCTTAGCAGTCACCCCACCAAGGAGCAACAACACTGGCATGGCCAAGCAACTGCCATGTCCCTGCCCTTAGAAATATGCCAGAGCAGAGCCTTCAGCTTAACCAGACAGCAGCAGTCAGCTGACACTGCTGGTGCATTTGCTTATTTACAGCCACACTCGGACTGCCTGCTGTGGCTTCTTTTAGTCACTTGGATTGCTTGAGAGGATGTGGGATTGAGCATGTTGCTTCTAACCATACAGATGAAGCTTGCAGCAGGTTGGGTCCCTTTGTGCATTGCAGCCTTTCGAGGGCCCCTGACTCAGAGATTTCTGCAAATTACTGCATCTGATTAAAATGCTTTTTGAGGAAAAAAAAAAATCAAGCCCATCAGGAAGCTCAGCTAGGGGATTTCTGTCACATTAACACCTCTTCAGCTTTCCAGATGCCTTCAATCACCCTAGGCTGCCAAAGCTCTGGTGACTTAACAAATTGCCATCATATGGTCCAGCTCAAACCCCAGGAGAGCTCTTATGAATAGCTCCATCATGTGACTGGTGCAACTGTGGGATCCCTCCTGGCTATTGTGTCATTCCAGCTGTTCCTCCATGACTAATCACACTTTCAGACAGCTGAGACCACTCCTGGGAGCAAAGCCTACATGGGGTACTCCATGGGGTCCAAGCTTTGCTGCCAAAAGTCACACTGGGCTTCCAGAAAATAGTACCTCAAAATGCTCCACAGGGATTCCTCTAGGGGCTCTGTTCACACCAATCCACACGTCCATAACAGTGAGCATTCATGCAGGGCTGTGCAGGAGCAGGCAACCAACAGCAGACTTCAAAGAGCTAAGTGTCCATCTGCTGTTTATAGAATCAGAAGGTAGAAGAGGAATGAAGGCCCAGAAAGCACAGGCACCAGCAATGTCAGGTGTATCCCATGGAATTAAAGGTCTTCATGGAATTAAAGGTCTTGCATACACTTGTCTCTGCAGCCCTAAGGAGCAGTACATTTCTAAGTTGAGATGTCTAGATGTTTATTCAGCAATCAGCCTTTCCATGTGACCTTCCTATCTTGTTTCATTCCAGCCAGTATTTGTAAGTTGTAGTTCAAGTAAAGAGCATCCTGACCAGCTGATTCACCAGCTCCTTGCTCTCTGAAATTCAGTGAGAGCTATTTCAGAAGACTCACGCTGGTCTTTCTACAAAGAAAAGCTCCAATCACACTGAATTTGTCCCCCACTGTGTTCCAAGATCCATCTCTCCTTCTTTCCAAACCAGCAAAGGATGAATCAGCCAGGCCTGGGGATATGAGAGCTCTGGGAAAGATGAGGTTCCACATCAGGAAAGCAGTCACTGTGCTCAGTTTGCTCATCAGGCATGCCCCCATGAGCTTCTAAAGGCAGGTTTGTGGCAGTCACCAAGCAAAAAGACTCCTCACATCATTGCCAAATGGTCCCCAAGGCAAAACATCCAAAGCCCATCTGGACCATGAGTATGGCTTCAATTTACAAATGATGGAGAAGAATAGTTTCAAAATGAAACATAAATTCTTCTCCTAAATTTGAATTCTTTTGAAAGGGCTGGCTCCTTTCTAAAGCACTGAAATGAAGAAAGATGGCAGGGAAATTATAGAAGAAGCCAAGTTCTTCCAAAACAAAGGCCTAACAGGCAGAAAGATGCATAGAATCATAGAATCATAGAATCAAGCAGGTTGGAAGAGACCTCCAAGATCATCCAGTCCAACCTAACCCTAGCCAGTCAACTAGACCATGCCCCATCCAGTCTTTTCTTGAACACTTCCAGGAACAGCAATTCCACCTGGGCAGTTCATTCCAATGCAAATCACAGTATCACAGTATCACCAGGGTTGGAAGAGACCTCACAGGTCATCAAGTCCAATCCTTTACCACAGAGCTCAAGGCTAGACCATGGCACCAAGTGCCACGTCCAATCTTGCCTTGAACAGCCCCAGGGACGGCGACTCCACCACCTCCCCGGGCAGCCCATTCCAGTATCCAAAAGAGCATATCCCAAGAGCCCATGGTATCTATCTCTATTCCAGTGTACACCAGCAGCAGTTGCAGGGAGAGCTGCAACAATCTGGGGAAGCCTTCTTACAGGCTTACAGAACCCAATATGAAACAGTTATTTTCTCATTTTGTGCTCTCCAGCAAAATGATTTCTTCCAACTCTCCTCTCAGTCATAGCAAGGGGCTTTTAATCTCCCATCAGAGACGGTCACTTCTACTCTCAAACAAAGGGATACTCTCAATTTCTGCACAGCTGAGCTGTACAATTCTCTAGAAGCTATCTCCCACGGAACACACTAATGACTTGGCTTGGAGAAAAGGCCTGGAGCACAGAAAGAGTAGGAAACCCAAAGAGATAGTGCCTGCCAATTGCTTTGCCATCAAGCATCATTGCACTGGGTTTGCAAGGTCCCAGCTGCAGAGCATGGATTATAGCTGGTGCTTCTAAATATTGATGGTGCAGAAGAGCTGGAGCTCACACGCAGCCCATACTCACCATTCATGGCTAGAGACCAAGATGATGCTGAGGCCAGTGTGTGAGGCAAAATGCATGGCTCTCTCCAACCAAAATAATTCATGAATGTATGACATGGGCTCCCCTTACTTTCGTCATCACTTCAACACCTTTGGCCTGGTCTTTTCCTTTCATGTCTGTGTGTCAAAAGACAGACACTCTGCTGGGGATGGTCAGAGCAGAGTGGGCATTCAGCTGACAGGCAGGGCTGAATCTGCTCTGCAAAGCCACAAGCATTCCTCAGCACTCCAGATGATCTGAAGACCTCTTACACCCACTTTCAGGTAGTGACCCTCCCCATGTTCAAACATGTCATGACAGCAAACTGAATCTAATCAGAATTGATCAGGTTGGAAAAGATCTTCAAGATCATCGAGTCCAACCCATCACCTAACACCTTCTAGTTAACCAAACCATGGCACTAAGTGCCTCATCCAACCTCCTTTTAAACAGGAATGGCAACTCCACTACCTCCCTGGGCAGCCCATTCCAATGCCAATCACTCTCTCTGCCAACAACTTCCTCCTAAACAGACTGTCCTCCTCAACCAACAAGTAATAAGCAAAGTGTCCCTGTGGCTCCTCTCCTCCAATTAGGTCTCTGAACTCATCCTTGCTCAAACTGCCAAGAACTGCAGGGGTTGGAAACAATCCCAAGAGATGCCTGAGCAGATCCAGATAGAGGACTCCAGGCTTATGTAACTAGCAGGGGTACAGAGGCTATTTCCAGTCATTTTTTGACCTGAAAAGGGAAAAAAAAGAAGCAAAAATCCAATGCTTTTAATCAAACTGCAGGAAAAAAATCCCCACATATCTGCAATGTGGGGGATCTTATGGGAGAGAGTGATCACTCTTGAAATAATCCCTATTTACTTGAAACAAGTTATCAGTCTCTGGGGAGTATCACCAGCTCATAAATCCATGCTTACCAGAAATGACTTGCAGGATGCTCACTCCAAGACAGGAAACCTTAGATCCCTCTCCAGATGACATGGGGTACTGGCTTGGAGCCCCATTCCCCTGCTGCTGGCTCCTTAACAGTCTTTCACCCCTTTCTGTGTGAAGGAGATGCAGAGAGCATCTCTGAGACATGCTATGACTAAGAGTGCAGCCTATGGCAAGGTCAAGCTGGAGCCAGCACTACTGGGAGCAAAGAGGACTGACAGCAGAGTTCTTCACCCCAGCAGAGCTGGCTACATGATGAGGAGATGCCATCCCTCAGCATCCAACCAAGAGCCCAGGGTCCTTCATCTTGCTGAAGTCATTCTCCAAGGGGCTGCCAGCTAAGATGCACTGACAACAATTGATGGCAAGAAGAGGAGATCCCTATCAGCTGGAAGGCATAGGAAAACAGCTGCCAAGTCATGTTAAAACCTGGCTAATCCGTCCTCTGTTTAAGATACTCTTTGTAATTGACCACTGCTATGCTGGTTTGAGGCTAATTGGAATATTTTACTGAGAAAATTAAATCTTTAGCTGTGAGAAGAAAGAAAAAAACAAACAAAGCAGTAACCTATATCCCTCATTCTTCTGCTGAGAAATGCAACTAGTCAAAATATAGATAAGACACTTCCTAGGTCTCACTTCTTCTCTTCCATCCTGGCAGTCTGTGTGGTCACATCTGCCTTAACTCTAATCCAAATGTTGTGGAAATTAATAATCTGTTATGCATTATAAATATTAATTTCTACATGAATATCTGTTTTTATTGATATTCAAAAATTGGAGGAAATTCCCTGAGATTCTTTGGATTTTCAGTCGACAGGAACTAGTTGCACAAAGGGTTCAACAGTTTAAACAATCAGAACATGGCAAATAGGAATGCAAAACCAGGGGAAATTCTAACTATGCTTGTGGAGTCTTAGCATTAACTCCGGCACATGTACTCGCAGTGCTTTGGTCCCTGAGTAAGTTGCCTGTATAAAGACTATGCCAAAACTCACAAGAACGATCCTGGGGTAAAATACAAAATATTCCAGGCAGAGAGGAAGAAGAGAAGAACTGAGTTGCTGCTAAGATGCTGGTGCAAGCTGCAAACACGTGGCTGCCCCGTGTGACCGCACAGACAGGACGAGGGGCAGCACAAAACATCTGACATGTGGTGCTAAGCCCTTAGCCCTCAAGGCTTTGCTGGGGCCAAACCCTCAATTGTTTGCTCACCCATTCCCGGACCCACAGCAGAGCAAGCTTTAAATGGCCTGGCAGGATTTATGCCCTACCAGGACACTGACCTAACACTTTATTTCCCCTAACCTTCTTGTTGTCTTTTTGACATCTCACCTCAGGTCTCTCCGGATTTATCATGCGAGATGTATGGGGATTATCACAGTATCACAGTATCATCAGGGTTGGAAGAGACCTCACAGATCATCAAGTCCAACCCTTTACCACAGAGCTCAAGGCTAGACCATGGCACCAAGTGCCACATCCAACCTTGCCTTGAACTGCCCCAGGGACGGCGACTCCACCTGAAGGGAGGGAAAGAGAGGAGGAGGAGGTATGGGTTGGGAGCCTCCTGGCAGTCTGATTGTTTTGGGAGAGATTTTGTGTTTCTGTATCACTTTTAACTTGTATAGAACTGTAAATATTGGTATATATTGTGTATATATATATGTGCTTGTAAATTGTGCTAAGATGTAAATATAACTTCATGCCTTAACTTCCATCTGGCTGAGTCTAGTCTGGATGAAATCATTGTGTGTGGGGGGCAGGTAACTCCCAAATCATCACAGCTGCATGTTGAGGCTCACTTCCATACAAAGCAGCTAAGAACACAAAGTCAAGGGGACTAAAAGAAACAGGTTTAGCATATGTACAAACCACAATGTACCCACAGTAAATGAAGTAATTAGAGATAAAACACAAGTACATGTTTGATGTCTCTGTCCAGCTTCATCAGTCTTCCACTTGTGCATCTTTGATAACAGATGGGAATTAGAGCAGGGATATAAAGATCATGTCAAAAGTGATCTGCAGTTACAAAGCAAATTCTAGACATTTGCTGAAGCAATTTGGTGATCATTTGTATTTCCAAAGTGATGTGATAGAGGCTATTGGAGTGCAATGGTTAAAACTGGAGGAGGAAATCCAACTCTTGTCCTGAATCCCCACAGCAGCCAAGAACACTGGAGAGGTTTCCTGCTGCTGTGATACCCAAAGCCTGAAAAGTTTTCATTCAACAGTAAGCCAGGGGAGATGTCTGTCTGGATCAGTAGCATTTTCAGCACCAGTGAATTAGAAGGTGTTTTGTACATCTTCAGGAGCATCCCTTTGGGTTGCCTTTATTGCCTCAGCAAGATTTCTAAGCCCTGCAGTGTGGAGGGAAGATCTCAAGCATGAGGAAAAGATGAAGGACTGAAGCAATCTAATCTCTTCACTTTGTGTTCATCACATTCACAAAGGAAGCACAGCAATGCAGTCATGGAAGCTAACACACCCCTTGCCTCTGGCATAGTTTTGCCACTGAAAAAAAGTTATTGGTATAAAATCCTGGAGTCAGTTCTTCTGTCATGGACTTAGACTCATGGAAGATGACAGACTTCACCCATGGTAAACATTTCTCTTTGAACAGACTCCAGAGCTGCCTGGCACCAAGAAGCCAGGAGCTCCCATCTCTTCCAGCAACACCAAGTAATGCACAATCATTTTGCTTTTGGATCTGATGCCAAAACCCATAAATTCAGCACTGGCCTTCACCTCAGCTGTTTAACAAAGGCAGAGCAGCCTCATGCTATCCAAGGCAAATGCCAAACCCACAAGTTATAAACTTATCAGGAAGGGATTTAAGCTTGACTCTTTTTGATGTATCAGTTAACTTCAAGTCCAGACCCCTGCAGCCCTTGCCTATGGTAACAGCAAAGGAGGAGGTGAATAAAAAGGCTAATTTAATGCTGACTGCAGTGAGGTTACCCACTCAAACCTGATACCAGCTGCCCCGCAGCAGAGCATTGCAGAGTTACATGGAGAATGGCAGAGCGGGGAGGGCACCCAGAGAGATCTCCTGGGCCAGCTAGAGTGGGCTTTCCTGGACCATGAGCAGTCTCTGGCACCGATGGCAGATGAGAATTTTGGACCTAACCTTCACAACTGTATCACTGCAGGGACAGGGAATGTCTGAGACTGTTGATGGGTAGTACAAACCTTGTAGGACTCATTATGCCCTCTTTCATGAGCAGGAGAATGGAGAACCAGCAAGAGTCCAGCTGCTGTGGTGGCAGAAGTGTGCCACCCAGTAGATCCTTGCGGTATCCACTGGCACCTCCTGGTGCTCAAACGCTTACCTGGAAACAGCAGGTCTGGACCTTGCTGTGGAGCTAATAGGTGATCATTACAGCTGGAAAGTGGCAGCCAAGACCACTTGGACACAGCACAAAGAGGAACTTTGGCTCAGCACAGACAAAGCAGATCCCATCACGGCTGTCTGGAGAGCCTTAGGTGCCCTGGGGGAAGGCTGCATCATGCAAAATCATCCCCATGTTCATCCTAAGTGTGCCACAACACTGAAATGGAAGCAGCCTAAAAATATATCCACACCTAAGTGTCAGATGCAGAACAATTTCACAGCCTGTGACCTGCCACCTCTGGTGTATCAGCATGAACAACAGCCCCCAAAGCTCACCCCACCTGGCCAGCTCCTATCTGCAGCCTTAACCACCTGTCTCCATCAAGACAAAATGCCCAATAACCTTGTAGGTGTACTTCTAGGTCTTCAACAGTGCTCTCAAGGTGCAGAATGAATTCTGCAAAGGAGACAGGATTGCCACATGCTGGTTGGGTCACAGCCCCTGCAAGACACTATCCTGTCCTCAGTTATACGTGGGCAGCAGCCTTGACTGGGTATTCAGTGCAGGTTTGGCAGAAGGTGAAACAAAACATGGCCACATGTTTGAACCACACATTCTCAAAAACACACATGTGGAAACTGTCATGTTCTGCTGGGGCTGACACTGGGATGGGTGCAAGCCAGTGGGTTATAGAGAAGGACCCCATTAGTTGCCATTTATTATGAGTTCTTAGCCATCACAAGCTCTGACAGCCTCCAGAGCATGGCTTCGTACCAGGAGAGGGTTTTTCTTTGGTTCTTTCTATTGCAGACCCCACCACCCACGTGACCTTCATCTATGAAGAGGACACTGCAGCTCATACCCTAAGCACATCTTCTCCACCTCATAATACATTTTAAGCCCCATTTTCTTGTTGCTCTCATTCTTGGCAGAGCCACATCTGCAACCCCCAGCATTTGCATTGTTCCAAAAACCCTACAAAATGAACCCCAGGGCAGATCTCCAGCTAGCTGGAGGTTTTCCAAGCCACTCAACACAAAACAAACCCATCCAAGCTTTCATGCAATCTCACTGCTTACAGCAAATGTAGCTCCCATTGCACCAAGCAGAGGCCAGAGCATCACAGCAGCCAGCAACACTGTGAACAGAGAGGGAAGCTTTTCTGCTTGGGGACTTACTCTCAAAGAAACAGGGAACAGCAAAGTCACTCCAGTTTTAGCTGAAGACCAAGTATCAACCGCTGCAAACTGGTTTGCAGACAGAAGCTCAGTGAAGGCCTGGTGGTGAGGTTCTGACATTTTTTGTACAAGCATGTCTACATTTAGCCTGTATCTGAAGCTAAACTACAGCAGTTGCTCTATCACCCAATGCCCCCTCCCCAGCAGAGAAAGGGAAGCAAGAGAAGGAGATGCAGAGGTTGAAATGAAAACAGATTTAATGAAATAACTAAGCTGATACCAATGCCAGTATGAAGTATATGAAGTACCAGCAGAGGTCCAGCAGTAACACTAAACAAGAGGGCAGTCCTCAGGAGGAGGGAAAGGAAGATGAGCATAGTAGGAAGGAAGCCAAGCAGAAAGCTTCCCTCTCCACTGCAGACTTGCTCCCCTATACTGAGTGTTATGTGCATGGTATGGGATACACCTGTGAGTCAACCCAAGTCAGCTGCCCTGGCTGACTCAGAACTGCTAATGGCCTGCAGCCCACTGCTGGTCTGTGATTCTGTTCCAGCAAAACCAGGACACATGGGCAGAAGCCAGAGAACATTTTAAAGTGAAGCAGGTTTAAAAGATGATCCAATGAGTCATTACCCTGTGATAGCAGTTTCCACATAGTCCCCACTTTCAAAAACTAAGTCCTTATGAGCTTCCAGCTGCCTGCTTATCCAGCTGCAGATCCTAAGCACAAAACATAACCAGGATCCTGCCAAGTTAGGAGAGAGGAGGGTGTAGAAGCTTCTGTGTACCCGCTGCTGCCCCACAGGTCTCATGGCCATCCCTCACCTTGACAATTCCCTTTGCGTGCCCGCCAACCAGCTCTTCCTTACACCCCAAGGAAGGTGACAGTGAGCTAAAACCTGCATTATGGAGGAGTCACACAGTTACTTTTATTCAACATTGAACCAATCCTGGAGACTTTCCCAGAGACAAGGCAACAGACTTGGGCTGCTGATAGAGAGATAGAGTCAGCAGAGGACAGGGATGTTCACCAGGTAATACCACGCTCTCCTGCTACAGGAGAGGAGCCTGCAGAAAGCAGAGGAGAGCAACTCTGAACCAGAAAGCACAGCCTGAGGGCTTTCATGATGAGTAGGCTGCTGTGGCTTGCAGCTGACAAGGGTCTTCATCAGGCAGGGCTCAGATTGAGGTCTAACTTGATAAATCAGTGAGATGATCTGAAGTCAAACAAGATGAACTTCAGGGCAGACAAGGGCACAGCAAGCAGGAGGTGTAAATCAAAGGTGTAGTAGCCAAATGGCAGTAATTGGCCTAGCAGAACAGGTCTCCAAGGAGTGGACAAGGCAGCCACTGAGCGTGAATCCATGCAACACTGCTTGCTTTTCCAAAGCAGCTCTCACTCTGCGAAGCACATGGTGAGTGCATCCAGAGGGAACACCTCCTTCTCTGAGGCAGTGGTCCTAGCTGGATGGCTTGGCACAGGACTCTACCCCTGGGACTAGCATGCCTAGCTGAAAAGGGCCCTGGGAGAGCCCCAAGGGACTGGGCATGGAACAAAAGCCAAGTTTGTTCAGTCTAGAGGGAAAAAGATGCAATAGATGCTTCTAAGTATTGAAAGACACTGATGGCTTCCAGCCCTCCATGTGCTCTGCCTTCACCAGGATCCATCACTTGTCCCTTTGAGCATGAAGCACTGGAGAGGAAACACACCCCTGTCTGTATGTCCTGCTGCCCCTCTATCCCTTCCCCATACACCAGTCCATGCCCCCTCCAGATGCAGGAGTTGCTCCCACCCTCAAGCACTGCTCCACAGTGTTTAGACAGCTGTTTTGTAAGCAGGTTATGAAAGCAACCATTGGCAGCCTTTTGGGCTTGATTTGCACTGCAGGCAAGGGACTCACAGGCATGGGGTGACTAACCTCCAGCTCCCTGTTTTCCCTATGCACTTCCATTTTCCCTCTTGACCCAGACACATGCTGGCTGACACATAGCTCAGCCATATCAGTGAGGATAGCTGATTGTTGCCTTATCTTGAAGGTCAGTGAAGAAAGCAATGCAGGTTAATGCTATGCCAACACCGCCTCAGATGGAAGAAGTCAGAAAACCTCACTGTTGTTGTCCAGCCTTGCCTTTGAGGAGCCCAGTGCCATTCAAAGCACATCCAAGGCTGTGCCTTCTTGTGAAAAGGCAGCTGGCACAAGACATTTCCCTCTGAGGCAAAGCATGTCTTTGCACTCTCATCATGCCCTTTGGGGTTCTGCTTCCAGGAGGGTCCTTCTGGGTCACAGTCTTTCTGACCAAGCCACAGTCAGCCAGTACCAACACAGGCTCTTTCAGCAGCCTGAAGATGTGCTAGAGGTGCCTGGGGAACAGCTAACACCACAAGGCAGGTCAGGTGGGCACCCACTGAGCACCTACAGTGCAAGGACAAGGGTCCACCAACAGAATCACACAGGATTGACTTCTCAGTCATCCTTGAGCCTTTTGCAGAAGCAACAAACCACTGTGTGGTCCAACACTGCCCCAGGGACGCAAGCTGGAGGAGCAGTATGAAGCTGTTCTTTTTCCCACCTGAGAAACCAGCTCTGCTGTAGAGATCTCACCATTGCAGCCCCATGTGCAAGCTAGAGCTTCAGGAGAAGCTGAACCATCTGCAGCTCCTGGGCCTCGGAAAAGCTCCTCAGCAGAGTATGTCATGAGCACTTCAGCACAAAACCACTCTGGACTATAGCTCAAGTGAGAGTGTAACCAGCAGGTCTGTGCACCCAGGGTAGCTCAGCTGGCCTCTCTGCAGTATCCTTCTTGCTTATAAAGGCAGCACTACTTTGTGAGGGCTTTATTACCGCTCATAACATGGACACTCACCCATTGAGTAGCTCTTCACCTTTGAGTATCCAAGAGCCAGTTGTAGGACAGAGTTTATCAAGCCTGGTGCACACATCCTAAGGGATGTGCAGCAAGTCGGTCAGCTCCTCCAGCTCCTTGGAGTGGCTGGACTTTGTGCTCTCAGGAGGCATTGGCTTGGGGCTGGAAGAGGCAAAAGAGACTTTAATTAATGGAGGCTGTCCAGCAGGCTCTTTGCAAAGCCAGTGTTGACTTTGGTGCAGCCACAATAAAACATCAGGTGGCTGAGGTAAGGCTACGCAGCAGCAAGAGCAAGCTCCAGAAAGCCCACAATGCAGTGGCTGGAGGAGACATGGACATCCCAGCTGGCCACCATGTGCAGCCCAGGCATGATCTTCTTCAGCAGGAGTGTGGGGTGATAATCATCTGAGTACAGCAGTGTGCAGCCTGCTTGAGACAGCTCAGCAGGATACTACAGCCCTGCTGTCACCACTGACTCTTGTCAGGGATAGGGACACCAACTCAGAGAACTTGCAGCCCAGAAGGCAAATCATATCCTGGGCTGCATCAAAAGAAGTGTGGCCAGCAGATTCAGAGAGGTGACTCTGCCACTTTGCACTGCTGAGACCTCACCTGGAGTACTGAGTCCAGTTCTGGAGCCCTCATTATAGGAAGAACATGGACCTGATGGAGCAGGTCCAGATCAGAGGGTTGTAGCACCTCTGCTATGAGGACAGGCTGAGGGAGCTGGGGTTGTTCAGTCTGGAGAGGAGGAGGCTCCAGGTGACCTAATAGCAGCCTTCAAGTACCTAAAGGGGGCCTTAAGGAAGGATGGAGAGAAGCTGCTTACAAAGGCCTGCAGTGACAGGACGAGGGGCAGTGGGTTCAAGCTTGAGAAGAGCAGATTTGAATTGGATGTTAGGAACAAGTTCTTTACTATGAGGGTGGTGGAGCACTGGAACAGGTTGCCCAAGGAGGTGGTTGAGGCCCCTTCCCTGGAGATATTCAAGGCAAGGCTTGATGGTGTTCTGGGTGACCTGGTCTAGTGGGGATGAACCCCACTGACAGCAAGGAGTCTGGACTAGATGACCTCTAAAGGTCCCTTCTGGCCCAGTCCATTCTATGATTCTATGATTCTATAACTAGAAGCTGAGCATCTCTTGGAAGTCTGCTCAGACTTTTCCATCCACACCCTGTTCTGCCTTGACCTTTATCATCCTCTTCCTCATCCCATACCTTTCCCATGCAGCATGTCTCTCGCTGACCACATTTCACATACACCATGTCTCTCCCTGGCCACACCCCACACTCCTCATGCTCACACCAGACCATTACCATGGAAAGGGCTACCTTATGTTGCTCATCAGACTCACATCAGCAGGACTGAGCAGCTCTCAGCAAGGCTTTTGCAATGAATATGTTAACAAAGAGCAAGAATGGAAAGCAGGAAGGTCCCAAAGTGTTTTTCATTCGAATTTATTTCAATTAACTTGTTTTGTGATTCCTCTGACTGCTCAGATCCTGCATCCTCTGCTTTAATAATGAATATTACAGAGAAGAGTACATGTGAAAGTTAATGGCAGGGCTTGGACACAGAGATACAACACAGGATGTTTTAGGGCACAGCACTTCAAAAACAAAACAAAAGGAAATAAAAAAAGAAACATAATTTGTTCTCTTTTCTGATTTCTGATTTTCTTACATGAACATTTCCAACCTAAAGCAGCATCTGATGCTAAACTTAGGCTCTGTGACCACACCATAGTCTGCAGAAGGAATAAGGTCTGTGAGAGCAGATCCTGTTTGCCTTAAGCCATAAGAACCCTTCTCTATCAGCTGCAGTTATTTCACCTGCTGCAATTGAACTTCCAGCCAAAGCAGTAAGAGGTTAGTTAATAACTTTAATTTGTCTTGGATGCCACCTTGTCTCCTTTGCTTTTTAATGCTGATTTGAATTTTCTAGTTTGAAGAAGAACCCTTCAGAGCCTCCCCCCTACATTTAGTTTGACTGTATCCTGTAATAAGCAACTCACATTGTTTTGATGTAATTTGTCTAACCACAGCCTCCCTCTCTACAGGCATCCTTACTGCATCAAGTAGCTTTGGATAACAGGATCTGCCAGTACTTAGCAGCAATTTCAGCTCTCACCTCGACCCACTATCGCTCTTGAATCTCATCTGGCAGGACTGCTTGCATGTGTGACAAGAGAGGAAATGAGCATTAAGTGGGATACAGTGAGGTGTCTGTCGAGTTTTCATTGCAGGGAGCTGCCAAGCATGACTGGAAAACTGTAGCATTTCTCCAGAAAAGCTCAGTCATGCTATTTTGTAACATAAGCACCAGGAGGGACATACTCTGATTCTCAGAGAGGCTGGGTATAACAGGACCAAAGTGGTCCATATAAGCTGGGAAAAACAAACTAGCACCAGTGCTTTTAGGTACTCCAGTACCCAGTGGTTGAGTCACTTTTGAAATCAGTCACTCCATTATAAAGGAAAAATTAGTTTTCCTTTTACTCATCTATGGGGGAAAAAAAAAAGAGAGTTGAAGAAGATTATTCTGATTTTCTTCAGGTATCCTTTAAAGAAAAGTCCTCTGCCTAGTCACTACCCAAAAATCAGCCAAAAGAGAAAATGAGCCTGCAGGCAATCAGAGAGTGGTGTTCTGCATGGGAGGGGGTGGAATGCAGAGGTGTAATTTGGTCTCTTGAAGAGCCTGGGCAAGCACTGAAAATGCTCAGGATTTCCCACACCAAGAGAAAGGCACTGGCTTGAGTACAACCACATTATTAGCCACCAGAGCACCGGCACAGGTGAGCACTGCATGAAAGGACATCTCCCCTCACAGAAACAGTGAAGCAAGGTCACATGGCCTAGATTTTAAACATCTGTTTAAATTCCCTGACCTTAGGGGTCTCTTCATCATCACAGCAAGGCAAAGCCCTGGCTGCCCGTTCCAGCCCTGGGCATCATGCAAGGCTGTTCCAGATAGCACTGCTACCCAAGCACAAGCTTGGAGTTCAATGAAGCAGCTCAACACCTACACAGCAAGCAAGTAGTAGGTATTCTAAGGAGGTTTGAGACCCCACCCTGTTTGCAGGGGCTCTAATGAGGCCCAGTCTTATGAAAAGGATCCAATGTAAACCTCAGTGTGGCCATGCCATACAGTTTTTAATGAAGCTGCTGAGAAAAGCTGTGCATAGGCTGAAGCAGAGCCACAAGGACAGCTCTGCTCACAGCAGGGCAAAGGCTGTGCCACTGCTGTAGTGTTGTTTTTCCCCATCTGCCCTTTGAATGGGGAACCCAGCAGGAAGTTTATCACTTTTGCAAGCTGGTGAGTACCAAGCGATATTAACTACTAGCAACAGCTGAGGTCGCCTGAGCTGATCTATTGTCTCCTCATTTTTATTAAATTTTAATAAGTAAAAAGCTCTGAGGGAACTGCAAAAGGACTAGAGAACCCTCTAACCTCATCATCCCCTCCCCACCTCCCTGGCTGTACATCCCATCACCCCCAGACCTGCTCTGCCTGACCTCTCCCAGCAGGACCCTACTGCAAGATCTGCCCAGTCGCAGGGGAAAAAATATCCCTTCTGATTCCCAGGGTCAGCCCTGCAGTACCAGGGATTGAGGTCCAAAGGGACACCTTCTCCTGCACCCTGAACCACACAAATCCAGCCCAAAACACCAGTCTGGCCACACCAGCCCTACCACAGGGCTGGAATCACCACTCCAAGTTGAGCAGGCAGAAGGTTTGGGGTAGGAGAACTACCTTTCACACTTTCACATTTCTTTAAGGCTCTCTAATAAACACCTGAGAGGCTCTTCTTCTCACCATAGATTTAGAACGTGCATGCTTCCTTCCTTCATCCCAGGTTTGGGCTCAGTTCATCTGTCTCCCCTCCACTGCCTCCCAAAAATATACACCTTTATTTCCTATGCACCTGGTAACCTGAGGTAAACAGTCTGGTGTGACTTTGGAGCTGGTATGGGGATAGGCACACGGATCTGGTTTTAAAGCCTGGCTTCCACCACTCACATTGCCATGTGGATCTTTAATTGTCCTTGCTAGTCCTTCTGAGACAAAAAGGACAAGAAGAAAATTGTGAGTTTGTGCCAGTGACAGATGATGTTCTTTATATTCTTTCCACATTTCACAGAATCACAGAAGGTTAGGGGCTGCAGAGGACCTCGAAAGATCATTCACTGCAACCCCACCCCCAGAGCAGGATCACCTATGCCAGATCACACAGAAATGCATCCAGGCAGGTCTTGAATACCTTCAGAGAGGGAGACTTCACAACACCCCTGGGCAGCCTGTTTCGGTGTTCTGTCACCCTCACAGCAAAAAAACTTTTCCTCATGTTTATATGGAACTTCCATCCATTGCTCATTGTCCTGTTTCCTCACAGCTTTCCATTTTTGATCCTTGCTGAGATGACATTTCCAAGGACAAGATGCTGGTCTTGAGCAGCAAGACTCAGGTCAGAGCCCTATATGTTATGTGTCCACATGAGAGCATATTCCTACCTACCTCACTTTTACAGTTGCCTACACTGAACAAGACCTGCTGTTCCACTGCTCCATCCTATAAGACCCCACCTTGAGCTCTTCCTTAGGATGAGTAACCACCCCTAAACATTCTGCTCACCATTCATGGCCCATTTAGGATGCTGGTGTCAACCAACAGTTTACAGCTTGACCTCCTGATGCTGTGAAAACATCTGTCTTATTCCCACATGGTGCATGGTGCAATGGTCCCTGAGAGCCAGGCTGTCCCCTTCTTGGGTTATTCCTTCAGCCTCCACTGGCTGAGTTTTTCCTATCATCTCATTGGAAAGATGTGTTGCAGCGCTTAACATCTTACAGAGCTGTCATGGATAGAAAGCCAGACACATTGTATGGGGGTTGTGTTTTTTTAAGCTCTTTGCAAATTCCAGGGATAACTTCTAGAAATTAAATGTGATCACTTCTCGCCAAAGGGCAAAGCAGAAGGAGCTAATGGTATAAAAAAAGTCCCAGGTCAGCAGAGCTGATGTCAGTTTGATGGGAAGTATGTATGACCTTCCTAGATTGTATGTAGAGACCCAGTAATTTAGCTGTGGTTTTGAATAAGGCAGGCAAGGATCTAGCTCAGCCCTGGAAATTGTGCTCCAGGGTTTCCATCAAGTGGAGAAGAAAAGCTAGGAGAGGAGGGTGGTGAGGCACAGGAGTCAGTTGTCCTCAGAGGTTTTGGGTGTCCCATCCCTAGAGGTATTGAAAGCAAGCTTAGAAGAGGTTTTAAGCAACATGGTCTAGAGAAAGGTATCTTCAAGGTCCCTTCCAGCCCAAACTCTTCTATGAAAGTGTCCCAGCTGCCAGCACCACGGGGGCAGCTTCCAGAGCCTCTGGGACACCATAAATGATCAGCTGAAGTCATGCAGCCCCTCTTTGCCTGCAATGCTCTTCTGGGTTTCTTCTCCCCAGTTTCTACAAACCACAGCATATCTCCAAAGCACCTCTACATTGCTCTCCCACATCTACTGCCAGCTCTCCTCTGGGGAAAAAGACCATTTGATTTACCTCCTTTCACCCACTGGAGGTGGATTTTGTGTGAGAGATGGAGCAAGGATTCTACTGAAGTTCAGTGGAAGGTCACAAAGAGGAAGGGGGAACTGGAGCATCTCTCTTAATGAGGAGAGGCTTAGAGACCTCGGCTGTTTAGCCTGGAGAGAACTGAAAGGGGATCTTAGTAATGCTTATCAATATCTGAAGAGAGGGTGTCAAGATGGGGCCAGACTCTTTTCAGTACTGACCAGGAACAAGGGGCAAAGAGCATAAACTGAAACACAGGAGCTCCATCTGAACATGAGGAAAAACATCTTTTGTCTGAGGGTGACTGAGCACTGAAACAGGCTGCCCAGAGAGGTTGCAGAGTTTAATATCTTCTTTGAAGATATTAAAACATTCTTGGAAACAATTGTGTGCAACTTCCTTAAGGTGACCCTGCTTTAGCAGCAGGATTGGACTAGATCACCTCCAGAGGTTCCTTCCAACCCACACCATTCTGTGATTCTGTGGAGATTTAGAGCACCTTTGTGCAAGCAGGCACGGCAAGGCAGTCAGGCTTGAAACACTGCACATGACTCATGCTGAAAAATCACTGCTGTCCCTAGCACTACTGAATGCAGGGAGGAGGGAGATGTGAACATCCCACCTGAGCTCATAGCCCCAAAATCAGGTGCCTGGAGCTGTTTTCTCACTGCTCACATTCCTCTGATCACTCATCACCTGCTATACAGAGATTCACAGGAGTCTTGGTGGGAAGGGACCTCTGCAGGTTTCTGGTCCAGCCTCCCACCTGGAGCAAGAAAGGCACAAGGCACGGAAGTGGGTCATTAGGGAGATTGCAGGAAGCATGCAATACCATGGGTTAACAAGGCAGGATGTTACTAGGGCTGTCCCTCCCTAAGGTGGACTTACCTGCTGACCCAGTAGACCAGGTTTGCAGCTCGGAGATGATTTTATTCTGCCTGGCCCACTGTCCTTTTCAGTATCTGTACACTCAGTTGTCCAAGCTCTTGCTGCACCCTGCTTAGAGTGCTTCAGTTTTAATTCTCCACTTGATGGAAACATGGAAGCACAAGTTCCAGGCTTGCCCTGATGTCAGCAGCCTTTCCAGTGAGCTCTGGACCAGGTGGAGACTTACTGGTGCTCAGAATACAGCTGCATGGGACAAGCCGTGGTGCTGGGGAAGGAGAAGACAGCTTCCCTTCAGCATCATCCAGCTCCATCTTACGGCAAGGATCAGTAAAACCTCCAAAGGCAGCAGAGAATTTCACCACCACCAAGTCTGCACGGGAAGGGTCTCGCTGCCCAGTTCAAGATGTGTCTTCTCCTGCCCTGTAGTTAAGGCATCCCCTCTCCTCCAGCATCCACAGTCCCAGCTGCAGCAAGAGTGGTAGGCACATCCTGAGCTGCACCTGGCCAGTTCCAGCGTGTGCATGAAGAGCTTGTCTGCTGTCACCTGAACTTCCTGTGGGGTTTGTGCAAACAAGCTGGGCACATCTTGGCTGCAGAAGCACATGTTGGTGAGCTATCCCTGTGCTCTCTCTTTGCTACTTCATTGTGGTCCCATTGTGGTCCCCATTTTCAGTCCACCTTTAACTTTTGAAGGCAACCAGTGTAGTTCACCCTCAATCCCGATGGAAGGCCCAGGGAGCTCTGCCACAAGCAGAGAGCAACAGCAAGAAATGACATGCAGATGCTCTTCTCTCTATAAAGAGCAGTAGGAATCCTTTCTCCATTGTGGCTGAGCAATTCAAGGCTGGGAGCACTTGGTGGCATCATGAAGAGTGGTAAATGTGTATGAGGGTTGGTGGATCTTCACCATCCCTTTCTCCAAGGATAACAGAAAGACAAATAAGGATGCAGATGAGGATGTGATCAGTTAGAGGTGCCCGTATGGAAGGTGCCATGCTGCCCCCAGCTAGGCTAGCAAACACAACTCAAATCAAAGGCCCAAAATATGAGGGCAGGAGGTGTTTTAAAGGGAGAACTGGAAGCTGAGCCAGATCATGGGCTTCCATACAGCTAGAGAAAGAGGCAGAACTTTATTTCGTATCGTATCATATCATATCATATCATATCATATCATAGAATGGGTTGGAAGCAACCTCAGAGATCATCTAGTTCAAATCCCCTTGGCACGGGCAGGGACACCTCCTGCTAGACCAGGTTGCTCAAGGCCCTATTCAGCCTAGCTTTGAACACTTCCCCAGTTGGAACCTTTACAGCTTCTCTGGGCAACCTGCTGCAGTGCCTCACCACCTTCGTGGGGAAGAATCTCCTCTGAATGTCTAATCTAAACCTAGCTTCTCCCAGTCTGTAGCTATAATCCCTCATCCTGTCACTGCATGCCTTTGTAAAACGACCCTCTCCAGCTGCCTTGCTGGCCCCCTTCAAATACTGGAAGGCTTCAATAAGGTCTTCCCAGAGCTTTTTCTTCTCCGGGATGAACAACCCCCACCGCTTCAGCCTGTCTTCATGTGAGAAGTGTTCCTGTCCTCTGACCACCTCTGTGGTCTTTTTTCCCTTTGCAAATCCCGAGTGGGGCCTTTGCTCTAACAGACGGGTGCCCATCAGTCTGGAACAAGGAGTAGTGGGCCTGCCTACCCTCCCTCTGGTAAGAGGGGCAACACTGAGGAGGAGGCTGCCTTTGATGTTTCTGGCTGGCAGTGAGGAGGCAGCGAGGGCACAAGGGCTGCATCATCCACATCCAATTGTGTGAGCCACCACGCTGACTGCTGGAAAGCAACGCGACGACAGAACACCGCCAGTGTGCAGTGGCATCCTGTCATGGCAGAAAAGGCAGGAAGAAGCGGCTTGCCCGCGCAGAGGCCAAGCCCCGAACATCCCGCTCCTCTCCGCCCGCACACACAGCGGGCAGCGGCAGCATGAGGCGCCTTCGCAGGAGACCTCCTGTGCAGTTCGGCCAAGGGATCAACACCTGAGGAAGCGACAGGGACGCTGGTGCGGGAATGTGACTTCCCCGGAGCTCTGCCCGCAGAGCCGCGGGCCCGGCCGCCAGGGGACCCACTCGCCTGCCGCCCGCCCGCTCCAGGCCGACCGAGCCCAGCGGCGGGTCGGAGCGACCCAGCCCTCAGGACCGCCCCGCACGGGCCCCACCCTCCCCGCCACGGCGTCATCTCTCCGCGCCGCTGCCTCCGTCGCGTCGGGGCTGGCCGCGTCTCCTCGGTGCCGCTATGTCCTTGTGGGTGGGCAGGCTCGGTCCGGCTGCGGCCGCCGCCGCTCGGGGTCATCTGAGGAGTGCCGTCGTGCCGGCGGTGAGCGGGGCCAGGGAAGGGGGTGGTCCCTGCACCCAGCCACGGTCTCTCGGGCCGCAGAGGCCGACCGTCAGCGCGGCCGGGCGGGCTCACCTTGGGGCGCCCGAGCGTCTCCGGCCTCCCCGTGGGGTGGTGGCAGGGGCCTGAGCGGCTGTGGGGCTGCCCGCGCGGCCTTCTGCTCCTTCGGAGCGGAGCTGGGCCCCCGAGCTGGGCCCCCGAGCCGGCCTCTGCCAGCTCCCGGCGGCGTTCCTGGGCTCGGGGAGCGCTGAGGCGGGGAAAGGCTGAGCTAGGCTGAGCCTGGCTGCCCCGTAGAAAGTGTCATTCCCAGGGGGATTCGAAGAGAAGGAGATTTTCGGTAGAGGTACAAGCAAATAGATGTGAGTCTGGAGTGTGGTGACACAGTGAGCTTAAGCTTGTGAATGGCATCTCTGGTGGTTCGAGCAGAAGAATAGCATGCGAAAATAAATTCGCTGGTGTGCAAGCAAGGTCATGTCATTGTTCAAGTCAAGCTGTATCCTGTTTGCACCAGTTTCTTGTCGCCTTTGCTGCGGAATGGTTAGTAAGATAATGCCATCAGCTTTACAGGCCAGGTGCTATTTCTTCACACCTTTGATCAGGGACTGTTTTGTGCAGAAATGAAGCTGTAATTCTCTGGAGAGACTTGGGGGGGTCCTGAAACAGGGAGAAAGTTTAATGTTAATATATGCCCAACAACAACTAACCAAACAAAAATTGACTGTAGAGTCTGCCTTAGGAATGCAGGGCACATTGTGTGTAGTCTTCAGTAAGTCTGGAAGGCTTTGGCCATGAAGGTTCAGAGCAGACTTCAGGCAGAGCCATCCTGTTTTAGAGGCACTGAGAAGTGTTTTATGGCCTCTGTTATCTCAGCCTTGTCAAATGTGTGAGTGTATATCCTCCTGCACGTGCAGGAGGTCTGAAAAAAGGTGCATTTTGAGCATGCCTGGTTCATCTAAGAGAACTAAAATATGTGGATGTTGTTGTTTTTCTTTCAGGCAAGAATTCATGTTAGCCCTGAGCGGAATTTGGAGTATGGTTGGTTGGCTTATATGTTGGGAGAAAGAACTACGAAAAAGTTCACTGAATACAGCAAAGTCTTCACAGTGGAGGGGAACTTATCCTCTGGGAAGGGCAAGCTTGCACAAAAAATAGCAGAAAAACTAGGTAAATCTTATTTAACCTGTTTCTCTAATAGCTAATAGAATTTAACAGTGTAGTTGTGATTCTTGTGTGAAGAAAGATACTTCACCTAAACAGCAATTCTCTGAGTAGCAGTTAGGTAGGCAGTGCTTCATGTGAAGGGCCTATGGACAAGAGGACAACACAGTGTTGGTGAAGTATGAAATGATAGTTGGAATACTTACCAAATCTGTGGGATACTTGAGAAGGTGTGATTTGTTGTGCATGAAATTTCAGTTCTAATGAAGTCACTTTGCTCACTGAGTTTCTGGCTCTGGTAAAGTCACTAAGCACCTTGAGCATGGGTGTAGCAAAGCTTCAAGGTGCTTAGAGGATTAGGGGGAAAAAGGTTCTGCTTAGAACCAGCTCTCATTGGGAAGGTGAAAGTGGCAATACTTCAAATTAAGGTTTATCTGCCCTCTGTAATGTGATTGACCAAAGGCTTTTGTGCTGTTTGTAGTAGGGGTTGCTTAAAATACAGCTATATATTGAAATAAGCTGAACAGATGTTTACTGCAAATGAATAAAACTTAGTGTTTTTGTTTGTGCTTTCTTGTGGCTTCTTCCTTTTTTTGTTAGGAATGAAGTATTTCCCAGAAGCAGACATCCATTATCTAAATACAATCTCGGGAGATGGATCACAGCTGCCTGAGAAATTTAATGGTTTCTGTAACCTTGAGAGGTTTTACAATGATCCGAAATGTGCTGATGGACATTCTTATCGACTGCAGGCTTGGCTGTTTGGCAACCGTGTTTTACAGTACGCTGATGCTTTGGAGCATCTGCTGGCTACAGGTTAGCATTCACAGTAAATACATTTGGTTTCTAAATTAACTTCTAAGTATAAGCTGTCAGTGAGCTGTTTTGAAGTACTTTGCTGGTATCGGTATCTATAGTGGGTTGGGAACCACCCCACCGAAATTTACCAGACCAGCTCAGATGGATTGGAAGTAAGGTGAAGCTATATTTACAGCAAAGCTAAATTTACAAGCATATATACACAATATATTTACATGTATTTACAGTTATATACAATGTAGAAATAGTAGAAAAATCCAAACTTCTCCTGTCGGACAAAGAAAGTCCAGAAGGGACCAATACCACCCTATCTCTCCCAGCCAGAAAACAACTAGCAAGGCATATGTGTTACCTGGTCAGTCAGAGTTAGTGGAAGAGATAGAGAGAGAAGTGACGAGAGAATTGCCCCAGAGCAAAGAAGAAATAACTGTTTATACTTTGGCTTTCTGTACCTTTTAGGAAATCAGTGAGTAATAGACTTTATCATTATTTTCTTTTTACAACCAATGATCTAATTTCTCTCAGAGTATTCCAATGGGCTTTAAACTAGCACAGCATCTTAAAATGAAAAGTTCTTTTATTGTTAAGCTTTTTGTCTTTTTTTCCCCCTCCTAATACAGAATGAGTCCACTTAGATAACTCTTTTGAACATTTTCTGTTAGAACAGTATCTGGTATCATTTCCAGCAAAGGAAATATGTGCCACTTACCAATTTAGTTTTCATTTGACAATCTCTGATGATTGTTTTCAGAAAGACATTTTAAACATCCCAAGGGAGCCATGAGTTTTACCACCTTTTAAGAACTCTGCTTGACTTTGGTCCTGATGGTGTCTTTTGTTCAGACTTTCACTAAATGCTCTTTCGTAATGGCATTGTTGAAATTTAAGTGTCTTCTGGTGAGAAAAGATCTCCTTTACCAGTGCTGATTTAACTGTTGTTTGTTCTTTAATAAGTATTTTCCAAAAAAGATGGGAAGATGTGAATGCTAGAAAGTTTCAAACACATATGTCAATGTACTCCTTGGATACAGTAATGCTTTGCTGCTGTAGTGATAGGGATGGTGGGAGAACACATGGGTAATGCAGCCATGTTCAACATTACATATCCAGTATGTTTGTGCAATCCTAAACTTGGCTTTTTTGTTTTATATGGAGTTGCTAGAAAAGCATTCAGAAAATTGAATGTAAGTGCAGTACTGTCTTTAATTTGAAATGCTGCTGCTGCCAGCAGTCTCTGAACCTTGCTGACTGGGACCTACTTGTTGCAGGACAAGGCGTGGTGATGGAGCGCTCTCCCTACAGTGACTTTGTGTTTCTGGATGCAATGTTTAAACAAGGCTATATCCACAAACGCTGTAAGTTACTTGAATGTAGAAGGAAGTTATTTGCCATAGTCTTAGCCAGAAATGTGATAAATTCAATTTTCAAGAAACAGAACGGCCTGCTTGGGTGGTGGACTAGTTTAAGTATTCAGGGTTGTTCATAAGGTGTTAAGCACCTTACTATTCTAGGCATCAGGGACCAACCTCAGGCCATAAGACTGACAGTTTTTTGTCAAGGCTTCATTTCTGCTTATGTTAAAGAAAATGTTTTTTGTATTGCTTTTGTCCTATCAACCAGAACTGTTGTAGTTCCCTGGAAATGTGGTTGTGTATGCTGACCACTGAAGGTACTTCAGGCAGACTATAACCTTGCAAGCTTAGGTGGGAGGTTAAGTAACGGGTTTTTTTTTGAGAGGTCTGCTATTACTTTTCGAGGAGCACAGATCTCTTGAATAACAGTAACTGGAGGCCCAGAGTGTCTCCACAGTGTAGGTGAGGGAGGGCTACTGTTGGGTTGTTGGTCTCTGAAATTACTTACTTCAGCTGAGGATGATTTTGTGTGCATTGGAGGTTAGGGTGAATGCCTCCCTGTTCTGTGGGTTTCCTCCCATTTGGGAAATAAGTCTTGTTGAGTCATGACTTCTTTTCATTACCACCTTTCCCACACTATTACCTTGGTGGTAGGACAGGGCCATTTATTTCATGTGTGAGGCTGTGACAGAAGGCATCCCCAGCCAGCTGACCTGAGTGGTGGAGCCTCTGTGATGTTTCGAGAGGCTGTTTCTAAATAACAGAGGAAAAACCAAGGTTTCTCTAAACTTAGGTCACAAATAAATCTGCACTTCAATAAAACCATATTAAGGTTCTTATATCTCCATCTTGTGGCTTCTTTGTTTAATTGTTTTTTGCTTCTTTTTTGATAAATGCTTGTTCTAGAAATGGAATCCTATCTGAGGAAGAGCCTACCCTTTATTTTTGTACAGGTCTTGATCACTACAAGGAGATCAAAGAGATCAGCATTTGTGAATTCTTGCCACCGCATTTGGTTATCTATGTAGATGTACCTGTCCCAGAGGTACAGAAGAGGATTCAAGAGAAAGGAGAGGTAATTATCTCTTGCTACTGTAACTTGCTATTAATGTGTGTTGGAATTGTGCCCTTACATGTGTTTTCTGAAACTGTGTAGGTATTCTGATATGCTTGCTCTGGAAAAAAAAAACCATCAAACAAGCGAAACTCAATGACATAATAAAATAAACAATAAAAACAGCAACCTTTTTTTGTCTGCATGAGTATGCTGTCATTTCTGTGTTGAAAAGTTCTATAAAGTTTATCTGCTCTTAAACCCCAACCTTTGTAGCTGCCATTGCAGGAGTTGCAGACAGGTAACATGCTTCTTGCAATAAAGTCTTAAGATATATGTACTTCCTAAGTGCCAGAAGTGCCTGTCAGCTTCCCCAGCTAACTGCTCTTTCAGACTTGTTATCAGCAATTTTAACTGAATTTCTGAAAATTAAGAGAATTACTGTTTGGTGCTCTTGTGCTAACAGAGGGAAACCATCACTTCCAACTTAAAACTGAGTTTTGTGTAGATATTTCTTGAAATATAATACCTGGGAAGCTCTCTGGCTAGTGTCACAAACTTGATGAGGTTAACAAGTTACTACTTGTCACTAGTGCAACTTCAATGTAGTTTGAGGTCATGCTGTGTGACTCTTTATGACCTTTGACAGCTTGGACATGACAACTTCTGCTCTTAAAGCTCCTTCTTTGAGAGAGATGACATGATCGCTTTCTTCAAGATGTTGTTTTTGAAGTCATAGCTCTGGATGGAGACTGTTAAAATGAAAAGAATATTAATGTAGCTCTATAGTATTGCCTTCAAATTACCTCTTGTTATACCATTTCACTGCATTATTGGGTTAAGACAGTCTTGGATCAGAAGAGCTGTGGAATATTTCATATACTGACTAAAGTTGTGGTTTTTTTGTTTCCCTGCTATATTTAGACATGTACTTCTAACTGTTCTTAAATATGTTAGGAGTATTAACTGTTTAGCTCATACATTGCTCAAAGACTGAGGGAAATAAGTAGACAAAGTACTTAGCAGTGGAAAGCTTTGGAGATTCAAAGAAAACTTTGATTTATGACTAAAGAAATTGTCACCTCTCTGAGGTATTTAGTGATGCCTGCTTCATGGAGCATATATGCTTGTGTTCATGTGCCAGGGTGAGCTAACAGTGTTTCATTTTGTGGTTTCCTGCTCATTTAAGGGAGGGACTGATGATTGCTGAAGGGCAGTGACCTCAGAGCCATGCATGGAAGGCTGCCTTTGCTGCTTTGTGATTTGTGTGGCCTGAATTTTGTAGTCTACCAATCGAGTGACTTTCCCATTCTGCCCTGCAGCAGTTTAGGCCTCTGCACTTTCATGAACAAGATTCATTTGTATAAGAAAACTGTATAGCAATTTTGTTTTGGCACCTTCAGTGACAGAATTAGAAGCTTCTCACTGTATTGTGAGAACCTGTGAGCTCCCTGCCATTGGAACATATAGTGTCAATTTTGAGACCTTTATGGAGAAAATGCTGCTTGGAGCAATGATTGCTGAATGCTGGTGCTGATAGTTTTGGGAATTCTGCCTCCTTTGGGGGGTGGAGTCTTGGACTTGTGTTCAGTATGCCATTGCTGGCACTGAAAAAGCCCTCCAGTGGTCCCAACTAGCAGAGGTGCAGATCCTTCCAACGTAATGGGCATCTCAGATGAACGTTTTAAGCAGGAAATGTACTTTAGATTTGAACTGAAGGCAACACATGGTAGATGAGAGAAATCTGTAGCATTTTTCCCATGGGGTGTTAAAGTCCACCATGTGGCAGACACATCTGGTGGTGAACTGCTTTAAAAGCAAGTATAATAACCATGAAATCTCTAAGGTATTCGGAACGGGTGATTGTCCATGCACTTGCCTGAAACTGGAGGAATGGTTGCACTTCAGTACTGTCAGTGAAAAGAAAGACTTGGATAACCTTCTAGTCTGTGGTTCTCTTTCATTTTAATTGTTTTTTGACTGGCTGATTATGTGTGACATGAGTATGCAGGTACCTGGGATTATTCAGCCCTTGGAGAGTTTAACTTTTTGAGACTCTTTGATGCTCTTAGTCTGTGACCTCCTGGAGAACAAGGTAGTTACTGTAACGAACTGAAATAAGTTGCCAGAAAGTTTATTTTGCTTTTGCTGTCTTCTGCTGAACATACTTTTCCCTTTCTAGGTTCACTAGTGTATTAGAAGAAGCTTACTTGTATGGCTAACTGTTGAAACAGTGGGCAAAGCATGACAAAGCAACAATTAATGCAGTCTGGCTTGTTCCTTGGGGTACTCTAGATACTTAGTGTCATATAAGTTCTGAGCATTCCAAATGTCTTAATTATTCAATTTTTCATTAATGTGTTTGTGGCTCACTGGGGATTTGGTTCAAATACAAGAGTGAGTTCTTGACAGATAGTGCTTAGACTGGAATGTGCATTGGTGGGGAAAAAAGAGAAAATTCACATAACAATCTTGTTTTTTGTTTTTAGCCTTATGAGAAAAAGGTGTCTCCCTTGTATCTACAGGACATTGAGGATGCTTACAAGAAAACCTTCTTGCCGGAGATCAGGTTAGCAAACTGAATTCTTTTAGAATCATAGAATGTATCATCCAGTTCCAACCTCCCCCTGCCATAGGCAGGGACACCTCCCACTCTAACAGGTTGCTTAGAGCCTCATCCAACCTAGCCTTGAACACCTCCAGGGAGGAAGCATCCACAACCTTCCTGGAAAACCTGTTCCAGTGTCTCCCCACCCTCACTGTGAAGAACCTAACATCTAGTTTGAATCTCCCCTCTTCCAGTTTAAACCCATTACCCCTTGTCCTGCCATTACAAGACCTTGTAAATAGTCCCTCCCCAGGACTGAGTCTTTGAGTAAAAATGTGTGCAAATCCTAAAATCTCTGCCAATAAGCAAATCTTGTCAGTTGAGAAGTCTTTTGTGCTGTGTGGTTGCAATATTGTGGCAATGGTATCAAATGTGTACAATATTATGGGGTATTGCATCTGTGGCATGACTGTATACTTGTTTGTTGTATTTGGGAAGCCTGATGCCAGTGTTACAATGTTGGAATATTATAAAGCTGTTTTAGGTAATCATAGAATTGTCAGGGCTGAAAGGCATCTCAAGGATCATCTAGTTCCACCCCCCTTGCCATGGGCAGGGACACCTCACACTAGATCACTTTGCTCAGAGCTCCATCCAGTCTGGCCTTAAAGACCTCCAGGGATGGGACTTCCACTGCCTCCCTGGGCAGCCTGTTCCGGTGTCTCACTGTGATGGTTTGGGTGTTCCCTGTCCCCCCACACTTTGGAAATCACCCAGACTAGACTCAGCTGACTCTGGAAATTGAATGAAGCTTATTATTTAGAGCTTAGCAGAATATACAAGCAGATATTTACAGTATATACAGAAATATACAAGATAAAAGGTAATACAGAAACACAACAGTCCTCCCAGAAACCTGAGTCCCCAGGAGGGGCTCCCAGCCACCCCTTCACCTTCCCCCTACTCCTCTCAACCTTAGCAGAGTCCCAAGGAAGAATGGAGGTTCAGCCAAGGGGTTAGGAAGCAAAGTGGATTAGTCAGAGAGAGAGAGATGCAGCTTGGAGCTCCCCAACAAGAGTAGTGCCTTATCTATGTTTTGATTCTTGTTCTTATACATCTCAGCAAGCCTATGAGGGACATCACCATTGTTTTCCTTTCACAGCCTGTAATCTAACTCTTCTCAACAAAATGTTCTAGCTCCCTTCAAACTATCACACTAGCCACCCTTATGGTAAAGAATTACTGTCTAGTAAAACAGTGTTTTTCTAAATTTTAACAAATTGAATGGATAAAGAGTTGTACAATAGTAAGTTAAATGGAATTTATTAATTAACTTACCAGTGTTGCAAAGCTCATGGGCCCTGACCTGCAGTGTTGTTCCATCCTGCTTTGTTGAGGCACTGAGGCATTGCATCTTTTCTGTTGTGAAGTCAGATACAGGGAAGCATAAACTTTTTCATAGTTCAAAAAACGCTTCAGGAACAAAGCCAGGAATCTGTTCTGTTTGCTCTGCAAAACCAAGGTCTGTCTCCCTTTATGACAGTATTGTCTATGTGGTTGGTGTGGATGCCTCTGCTCTTCCTGTTAGCTTGTGACAGTGGCTGAAGTGGCTTATGGATGTGTAGAAGGCTGTAAGGTATAGCAGTGCTTGCATGATTTGAGTAGCATGTGATGTAATAAAATTTTCTCAGGACATTTTGGAAGGTTTGGGGTTTTCCTCTCCTGAAACTACCTTTCAGTTGTCCTGACTTTGACTAGTTTCTTGGTAGTTTTACATAGTAAAAGGAGAAATAAATTTCCATTTTTGTTGTGGGGTGGTGTTTTTTCTTGCTTCTGCTTCTTGACCTTATGAGGCATGCACCTGACAGCTTTTCACATTTGAAAAGGGGTTGATGGACTTGGTGCTCAAAGGAGGCAGCAGTGCAGGCTTTACTTACAGAGACTGAAGGGTTTTTTTGGGCTTGGTTGGCTTTCTCTAGCTGAGAAGCAAGAATGTGTGCACTGTAGACTTGAGATGAAGAGACTCCTAGGTCTTATAGGTGTAGTATGTAGCAAATCAGACTGTCTTAATCTAAAAGCATGTGAACATAAGCAGTCACAGTCCCTCATGAAGAACTTTCTGGAAAGGACACTCTTAAAGGTCAAAGAGCCAGATTTACTTTACATCAAAATGATCTGTAATCCAGCTGACTAAGTGAAAGGAGATCTTCAGGTATATAGTAGCCTGCTTGTTTACTCTTTCTTGCTCCATTTCCCAGGGTAAATCAGTATAATTGTGCTGTCAGCAGCTGAACTGAGTAACTTCTTCCTGACCTTGTAATTCATACAAGGCAGATGTTGGTATGATGCATGGTCAGATGCCTTCCAGTGCATCCTCCATGGGTTAGTAGCTAGTGCACGGCTTCCAGAAGGAAACAGGCTGAGTATGGATTGGGAGGGTGGGAAACCTTGGGACTGGCATCCCCCCCGAGGGCAGAGCTGTTTTGAATTTATGGGTGAAGATAAAAATGCTGCTTGTTCTTTGGATCAAATCGAGTTTCAGCAATACACCATGGTGTTTAGTGAGGCTAAATCCTAGACCTGGTCCTGCTGTGATTTCAACTCTTTCCCCTTTGTCTGTACATGGTCAGTACACTTGTTAAGCAAACGCCCTCCGGTTGGCATCCTCATCAGTGGATGGGTATACAGTGGCTTGTCAGATCAATCTTTGTGCTCAGATCTGAAGGACATCTCTGTCCCCTTGGTGTGGGGGAGTTGTGAATGTGTGAAATTTCAGCTTTGCATGTCTCCGGAGCTCACTGATGCCTTGTGTGTTGGGTAAATACACAGGAGCTTCAGCTGTGTTTAGCTGTCTGTTTGCTAACTTGCAAGCATTACATTCATACCTAGCCATTAGTCTCTAGGCAGATGGGTATATAATTCCCTGACTAACCCTTGAGGATGACCAAAACCTGGTTCAGACAGACTAAAGAGAGTTGTTACAGACGGTTTAACAACCTCATGCATGCTTTCCCGCTTGTTTGCTTGTCCTATCACTACTTTTGAAGTGCAGCAGACAAACAGTTTGTTACTTAGTAAAATTCCTGTTACCTTGTTTTGTTCGCTTGGAACAACTTGATGGTGCTTGATGTGTTTTACAGTGAACATTGGACCACCTTAAAATTGATGCTTCTTTTGTAGTTTGACATGTTCATGAGCATCTTTTAACGTTTCTTTGATAGTGATTTGTGAGTCAGCTGTTGTGACTATGATTTTGAACAGACAGCTTCTGTTTTCAATTTGATTTTTCTTTTCCTGGACCAAAGCACTAAGATTGCTAATGTTCTCCTTGATACCAGTGCTGTTTCTGCTGAGCAGATGTTTTATCTTAATGAAAATCCTAATCATCTGCCAAATATTAAATGATTTCATCTGCATTGTTGCAGCAGTTGCCAGTGTAACAGTCTGGTGAAGTGTAATTACCAACACTTGGTGTTGAAGGTGTATGTGCTACACTGTAACAGCAGCTCCTTTTGGAAGGAGGACGTTTATTTTCTTCCTCTGACTGAAGAGTCCTGTGAGCTTTTCTGCTTTCTTTTCAAGTTGAGAGCAAACTCTTTAAGTAGTTCACCTACTAAGAGCACCCATTTGAATGGCTGACTGGAAGAGCTTGGGGTCTCATAGGAATTAAAGGCATTTGATGAATGAACTTTTTATACCAGAGCTGTTTTATCCAACCAATGTTAATGAAGTCCAGAAACTAGTTTGGACTGCTGCATTTACAAGTTTTATATTGTGACTACTTCAAACATCTTAGATGCCAGCCTTAATACTGCTTAAACTTGGAAGTGGTTGGCTCAACAGTCTGTAAATTCTTCTCCATGCTCTTCGGCTTTGCTCTGTGTGTGTGTTTTTTTTTTGATGTAGCATGCATTCTGGGCTTCCAGTTTATTTTCTCTGGTTTTGTTAGCTAAATGAAAGGTCTTCCAGAGCACTTGGAGCAGGTTTTGCCACATGTCTTACCAAGGGTGGCTGTGCGTGTGCAGTACACCTAGGAACTGCTGTCATGGCCCTACTCTGCAAGTGACTTTTCTATGATGGTTGCTCTATGTGTAAGAAAATCTTGTAACCAGGAAGCTATTAATCTGTTTTAAATGTTTTTATACTTAGAGATCCTGCTGCCTGCATTTTATTGCTTCAGTTAGCTCCATTTTAGTTCATAATAAATGTAGCCTTTTATTTTAAGAATTAAGTATTAATGTATTTGTTATAAAATGGAAGGTCTATGAAAGTTTTGGGTTAGGCTGGTTGGACATTTTACTTGGCTTCCAATAGGTTGGGGCAAGTATAAGAAAAATGGAATCAAATTAATACATAAGATGTTTTTGTTTTTTTTTTTTAACTGAAACTATGTAGGTACCACAGGTCATTCACTCTTTAAACCTGAATTTCCAGTAGGAAAGGAACAACTTACAGGCCTACTTGGAATTCTATTGCAAGAACTCTTAAGTGGTGTACAAAAAAACCTGTCATAATTCTGCTTCTGTGTTTCTGCCTTTTAAATTAATTTCTGCTTCATTTTGAAGCAGGAGGGAGAGGATGAGTAGAAGAGTTGTCAGGGCAATTAAATTTTTTCCTCTTTGCAGTGAGACCACTGAAATTCTGCAGTACACAGGATCTGAGGCAGAGGACATAGAGAAGGTAAGAGCTGAGTGCATATATTGATGTTTATGGTTGGTTTGGTGTTTTTTTTTTAACTTTTAAGACTGAAATGTGAAGGAAATATGTCCAAGATAACAAACTTGCTTAAATAGATGTATTCTGTAAGATCTGGGCTGGGTCCATGCTACAATATTTTGGTGAGCAAGTCTCACTTTGTCAGGAGAGTGGAAGTTTCACTCCTCATCCCTGTTGGGGTGTCTGGCTGGAGAAGCAAAGCCCTCTGTAAACCACATGATTATCAGTAATTTCAGTGTCTTACATCTGCAGCTTTAGATGTAACTTATGCCTTGTCTTTCCAAATTTCCCTTTTTTCCACACAAATCCTTTGAAGGAGGAGGAAAACAGAATTCCCTCAGAACCTGCTGGGCTGTGCAGTATTTGGCTGTTCAGTCAGCATCCCTCTTTGAAGTAGCTGGTAGAATAGGCAAGGCTTTGAGTAGCTCAGTTTGGGAACTGATGGCATTAACCAAGAGTTAGGTCAAACCCAGCATGCAGCCTTGACTTTGTCTACCCAAGTAAGATCTGTCTTTTGGCTTTTGCTATTGAGGAGTGTCCTATGATTGAGCTTGACACACAAATTCCTATGTGGTAAAACAGCTGCTGTTTTCTAATAGCTGCTCACTACTTGGTTATAGCAAAGAGCTGGGTGACCAGAGTTGTTACAAGTGGTGTTGCTTGGGTTGTTCATCTGTATGAGCTGGCAGGTAGTATCTGAACTGCAATTTCCCCTCCAAATGGTTTTCTCAGATATGTTACCTTGGTCCAAGCCAGATAAGTTGCATTCTCATTGCCCAAAATAAACCTGCCCTTATTATGATCAGATTACCTACCTGCTGAATGTGGGGAAGGCTGTGAATGTAGTCTACCTGGACTTCAGCAAAGCCTTTGATGTTGTCTGCCACAACAAGCTCCTGGCAAAGCTGGCAGCTCATGGCTTGGACAGATTCACTCTGATATGGAACAAGAACTGGCTAGGGGGCTGGGCCCAGAGAGTGGTGGTGAATGGTGCCACATCCAGTTGGCAGGCAGTCACTAGTGGTGTCCTCCACCACCAGGGATCAATGCTGGGCCTGGTCCTGTTCAGTGTCTTTATTGATGATCTGGATGAGGGAATTAAGTACAACGTCAATAAGTTTGCAGATGACACCAAGCTAGGACCCACTGTGGATCTGTTGGAGGGTAGGAGAGCCCTGCAGAGGGACTTTGAGAGGCTGGATGGGTGGGCAGAGGCCAGTGGGATGAGATTTAACAAGGCCAAGTGCAGAGTACTGCACTTGGGCCACAACAACCCCAAGCAGCACTACAGGCTGGGGACAGAGTGGCTGGAGAGCAGCCAGGCAGAGGGGTACTGGTAGATAGTAGCTGAAGATGAGCCAGCAGTGTGCCCAGGTGGCCAAAAGAGCTAGTGGTATCCTGGCCTGGATCAGGAACAGTGTGGCCAGTAGGACAAGGGTGGTTATTCTTCCCCTGTACTCAGCACTGGTCAGGCTACACCTTGAGTCCTGTGTCCAGTTCTGGGCCCCTCAATTCGAGGGAGATACTAAGATACTGGAACATGTCCAGAGAAGGACGACAAGGCTGGTGAGGGGCCTGGAACACAGTCCTGTGAGGAGAAGCTAAAGGAGCTGGGGTTGTTTAGCCTGGAGAAGAGGAGGCTCAGGGGAGACCTGAATGGAGGCTGTAGCCAGGTGGGGGTTGGTCTCTTCTGCCAGGCAAGCAGCAACAGAACAAGGGGACACAATCTCAAGTTGTGCCAGGGGAAGTATATCATAGAATCAACCAGGTTGGAAGAGACCTCCAAGATCATCCAGTCCAACCTAGCACCCAGCCCTAGCCAATCAACCAGACCATGGCACTAAGTGCCTCATCCAGGCTTTTCTTGAACACCTCCAGGGATGATGCCTCCACCACCTCCCTGGGCAGCCCATTCCAATGCCAATCACTCTCTCTGTAAAGAACTTCCTCCTAACATCCAGCCTTTAATTTCCCTGGCACAACTTGAGACTGTGTCCCCTTGTTCTGTTGGTGGTTGCCTGGGAGAAGAGACCAACCCCCACCTGGCTACAGCCTCCCTTCAGGTAGTTGTAGACAGCAGTGAGGTCACCCCTGAGCCTCCTCTTCTCCAGGCTAAACAGGCCCAGCTCCCTCAGCCTCTCCTCATAGGGTTTGTGCTCCAGGCCCCTCACCAGCTTCGTTGCCCTTCTCCGGACACGTTCCAGCACCTCAACATCTCTCTTGAATTGAGGGGCCCAGAACTGGACACAAGATTCAAGGTGTAGCCTGACCAGTGCTGAGTACAGGGGCAGAATAACCTCCCTTGTCCTACTGGCTGCACTGTTCCTGATGCAGGCCAGGATGCCATTGGCTCTCTTGGCCACCTGGGCACACTGATGGATGCTAGGAGGAAGTTCTTGACCGAGAGAGTGATTGGCACTGGAATGGGCTGCCCAGGGAAGTGGTGGAGTCACTGTCTCTGGAGGTGTTGAAGAAAAGACTGGATGAGGCACTTGGTGCCATGGTATAGTTGATTGGGTAGGGCTGGGTGATAGATGGGACTGGATGATCTTGGAGGTCTCTTCTAATGTGGTTGATTCTATGTTTCCATGTGACAGGGTTAACATGAGATCATGGCTTCCTCCATTGTGTAGGTTTTTGGAGTAGATGTAATGGATTTGCCTTACTTTGGCAAACACACTTGCTCAGAGGAGTACTAGCAGGATAAGAAGCCTTTTTATGTCTCCGTTGTTAACTTACTCTGTAGCTGCTGTCCCCTGCTGAGAAGAGCAGCAAGCTTTTTGCAATTCTGAACAGGTCTGTAGTGGGCCCATTTCACTTCTAGGGATATACAGTAAGTCACTCAAAGCTTATTTAATGTCTGTAGTAGCAATAAGGATCTCAGCTGCTCTAAAAATATCTTTTCAGATGTGTTTTGCTGATATTACTATTTTCATCTTGTTTTTCTTGTCTGAACACCTTGATAATTCTTCTGACGTCCACTTAATGACCTCTTTTCCCCTGATAGGGGAATAAAGAAATATGAGGCTCATTACACTGCTTTTTGCTTTAAGAAATAAGTCCAAGCATTTGCACAGCAATTTGTGATTAATTCCTAAATCAGCTGGGAGGAGAGAAGCAGCAGAGTGATTACTCTGAGATGGAAAGATTAATAGTTTGGGAAAGGGAGCAGTTTGGAAGAGTGTAACAGGCAAAAGGAAAACCACATCTTTGTCAGTGTACCAGCCTCTGTCCACCCACCTTCACTAAGTATGATGTTCAGCAGGTTTTTGGCAGTCTTGCTGCAAAGTAGTTCTGGGGGGACACTTCAAAGAATCACAGAATTAACCAGGTTGGAAAAGACCTCTAGGATCATCAAGTCCAACTATCACTTAACCCTTCTAACTAACTAAACCATGGCACTAAGTGCCTCATCCAGTCTCTTTTTAAACACCTCCAGGGATGGTGACTCCAACCACCTCCCCAGGCAGCCCCTTCCAATGGGCAGTCACTCTTTCTGCAAAGAACTTCTTCCTGACATCCAGCCTAAACCTGCCTTGGTGCCTGGGTGAAGAGACCAACCCCTGCCTACCTACAGCCTCCTTTCAGGTAGTTGTAGAGAGCAATAAGGTCTCCCCTGAGCCTCCTTTTCTTCAGGCTGAGCAACACCAGCTCCTTCAGCTGCTTCTGGTAGGACTGTGTTCCAGACCCCTTGCTAGCCTTGTTGCCATTCTCTGGACACGATCAAGCCCCTCCACATCTTCCTTAAATGGAGGGGCCTGGAACTGGACACAGTTGTCAAGGTGCAGCCTAACCAGCGTAACCAGAGCAGAGTACAGCTTCCATCTGGCCATGGGGCATGTTTTATAGCCATTCCCAGCTAAGTCTCTTCACTAATGATCTGTAAGCCCAACCTCAATGTTCATAGCAAGGGAGGTTTCTGACTGCTTACAACCACTGTGCAGCTCTTTACAAAACAGTATAGATGAACATTTATAGGTGTTGCAGGTGGCACCCTATTACTGCTGTGCTCACTTGCTAGTGGGCTGGGTCTGACTGGGGTCACAGTAATTTGCTCTGCAAGAGCCCATGTGGTGCTGTCCTTTAGATCTGTCCAGAGTGGTGTTGAAAAGGGGAAAAAAATGACTGAAGAGCATAAACTTTCACATTTTGTCATAGTCCTGGAGTTGCATTTTCTAAATGGCTCTTGAATCTTGGAAGTCAGTCCTTGTGAGCATGCCTGTGAAAAATGGAGAGCACAGCCTCTTTGCTCTTGTGCATAAAAAGAGAGCATTGCCTTGCTAGCAGAATGCCCTTGTTTCTGTGTTGGGTGTATTGCAGCTGAAAGGCTCTGCTTGTGAAATTTCACACACCTGCAGCCACTGTGATTTGCAGTTAGAAGCTTTCTCTCTGTGAAGGAGGATCAGCATCCCAGGAATCCTACAGTTCTTGTCATATTTCTGCTTTTTTTTTTTGTTTGTTTCTTGAGGGATAAAAATAATGAAGAAGCCAAAATGAACAAAAAGCCAAGGTCAGGGTGTAGTTGGGAATATTCAGCAATTACAGGTGTGGGTTTTTTTCCACATAATATAAAGGAAAAAAATTGACAACTGTGATATTTCAAGAAGGTAGCTGTGGGTGTTTGGTAACAGAAATAGGAGAAAGTTGGGATGAGGCTCTTGTTTCTCCCCTTCCTTCCCTCTGTGCATGTCCTGAAGTGGTCAGGATAAAGCAGTTTGTTTCCTCCCTTGATTCTATTTGAGTAAACTCCATTGCTAGAGATTTTAATCCTTTAAATCAGGGTTTAAAGTCACTCTAAATCTCTTGTTGCTCAAGGAAAGAATTGTCTTGTGTCATCACTCTACATACAATAATCACTATGTGCTGATGTAGTTCTTAATTTGGTTGAACCAATTTGGACTAGAGGAAGAATTAAGATTTTGAAGTAAAAGTACAAAATGATGTAATTTTTGTTATGAGAAGGTAGCTGTAGGGTATGTTCCTCTTTCCACTCTTGTGGTTTGGTTCACCTTGGAATGAAGTGGTTGAAGCATGGAAAGAAGGGTTATCAGCAGGGATTCAGCTTTGACTTGTAGGGTGTTTGTTTACACAGAGGTATCCTGCTGACAGATAGCAATGTTTAGCTGTTAGATAACTGCAATCTACAGTTTATTTACTATGTGATTTGAGAACGTCTTTTCTTAAATGATGTTATAGTTGAATGGCCTCTGATTTGCATATAGTAGATGTACTGAACTTAGAAATTACTTCTATTTCCAAAGTGTGTTTTGCAAAGGTCAGTTGGAGTCTCATGTTGTGATTAACATTGGTTGTAGGAGCCAAAGGAGAGTCTGAAATGAGCTTCATTAGCATTGGCTCAAACTGCTTTTACCTGAGGATAAAACTGGACATCAAAAGTTAGCTATGATTGTTTACATTCTCTTTGGTTAAACCTTAAATACTAAAAAAGAGCTGGAGGTAGAAGGGAAATGTCTTGAAAAGCTAAATTGTTTCCTTTCTTGTGCTTGTGAATAGTGTGTGTGTTCTCTGTGTTTTATTCAGTGCTTGTGTAAACTGGAGAAAAGGATGAAATTGAGATGCTGACAGACCATATTTGTGCCATGTCCTGTGCTAGTGCAGCAGTGAAATGCCCCAGATTTACCCTGTGTGAGTTTCCCAGGTGTAAGTGCTGTATGTGGACTGAACTGTTTTCTTCAAGCTGTAGTCTGAGCTTTGTTGGGTTGTAGCCTGTACTGTTCTTTGTGTCCACCTCTTGCTTAATGAACCTGCGAGGAAGGAGTTTGGGGAGAAGTCAGCTGACAGAGTAGGCTATTGAGGTTTGGTGTCTTTGTCCTCAGCAATTATAAGAATAGGAGCAGTGTCATCTGCTGCTGCTCACTACCACCTTAGCTCTTCTGGAAACAGCATTCTCCAGATCGTTGTGGAACAAGCTCAGAAGCTGTAAGGTGCCCATATTGGCTTTGTTGCAATGATTATGAAAAGGGATCTCGTTACTGAAACAGTGTGGGTTTTTTTCCCTAAATCCTGCTATTCCTGCAATTTAAGTTAGCATCACTCCTGGATATTATTGCAAGTTGTGCTGTGATCAGATGTAAATCATTTATTTGCTGCTAATTCCCAGGGGATGCTAGGATATTCCTCTTAAATTAGGAAGCTGTTAGCAAGCTACTGGGAGAGATGTCTTCTGATACTATAATAGAGAAACCTGTATCCAAATTAATTTTCCTTCCCCTGCAGTAAATTCTGAGCCCTGTTTTTACTAACTCTATTAGTTCTGTCGTGAGCTGTAGCAGGATGTTTCCAAAGCTTTGCTGTGGAGTAGAGAAGTACTTTCTTTTGCATAGCTAACAGGAAATATGGTGGAAATTAAGTATTAAAATTAGTTCAAATACCCTTTTAAAATTTTAATTAACTAATCATTGCCTCTTTGCATCCTTGAATGCTGTTCTTGGGAATCCATGTTATAGAAGTTTGTTAGGAAGAATCAGCTTCTAAATGCAGTTTTAAAACTGCCTGAGAATGTCCCCTGAGTGTCTGTGGTGCAGTTTTCTGTGTTATTTTTGAAGACTGAAACGTTTTTTTATCACCAGAGGGATTTGTTACTGGCTTTCTCCTATATGTGAAAGGTAGGTTTTCTACATTCTTGGCAGCAGCATCTGGTTTGCCACCTTTGCCTCTAAGACCTTAAAAATGGTTAAAGAGCATCTAATGTGGCTCAAAGTTTGATGTGTTTTGGTGGTATCAACAAAACTATTTTCAAGTCTCTTACCAGCAGAATCAGTTTTCAAGGAATATAAAAGCCTGAAGGATATGACCACACAGTCACCTCTGAGCCATTTTTTCTTAGCATAAAAAACATAATACTGGTAAGAGAGTGGACATTTGTAGTTGAAACTACTTGGTAATTAGCCTTTGTTGTTGCTTTTTAAGTGGTGGTAGATGGGATTTAGTGTTTAGTGTGATTGCAGGGAATAATTGTAGTGGATTTAATGTACAGTAAGGAATAGAGATATTTCTCACTTACCATTCTACTACTACTCATACTGGCAGCCTGCTTGCTTGTTGTCAATGGACTGACTATCATCAAGACTTCATTAATTCCTCACCTCTTAGCTTTATCCTTTACTTTTTGAAAATGCCCTTAGTGATGTTGGGAGCTGCAGCAATCCAGTTCTTTCCAACTTGCTTCAAGATACTATCTCCACTTCATCATGCACCTTAAGTGCATACTCCTGCCACTATTTCAGGTTTCCTTCAGATTTAGTCAGTCATGAGTGATAACCTCAGTCTTGTGTTAAGCAATTACCCACTGGACCAGCAAAGATCTGTTTTCTGGTGAAGCCAGGCTCTAAGTTAAGCTCAAATGTGGGATTGGTAAGTTTGGGGATGCTGAGGAAATCACTGGCTGAGCTAATGTTACTACTTTGAATGGTTCTGGATGCTGAGTTGAGTTTTCTTTCAGCTTGGGATAGGAGCTACCTGTTACGCATGCATGTGTAGGTGGCCTGATGAAATGAGCCTTTGGACTTCTTTCAGGACAACTACTTCAAGTGTTTTGAGTTTTCTAGACTAAAATATGCCGTGATTTGTGATGTGAACTACACAGAGAGGCCCCAACTACTCAGCCTGTCTCAGTTACTATGCTACTGACTCTTTTTGGAACAAACCAATGCAGTAAACCAACAGACATCATGTGTAGCATGATTATTTTTTTGTTTGCAGCAAAATGGGGTTAAATCTAGACTAAGTTGCATCTCATCCTGCCTTATAATGGGCTTGTACTTTCTTTGCTTCTCTTCAACTTCAGTTGATAAGTAGAAGATGACTGCCTTGGAGCAGGTAAGAGTTTGGAAACCAGGCATCTGTCAACCAGTTTACTCACCAGCCTTGGCTTGCCAAGGCTGAAAGCATGAACTTCAGAGCTGGCCCTCATGCATCTGCTTGTAGCAGGGCCAAGACCTCCAGAAATGTGACTGAGACATGTGTTACCTCTGAACATTTGCATTGCTAGGTGACTTGTTCAGTAACCCATTTGATTATTTCATTGGTTTGCAGACTGCATCCATTGACTTGTGGATGTTCTGATCAGACTCATTTTTTGTCTTCCAATTCCAGGTAATCGAAGACATTGAGTACCTGAAGTTCGACAAGGGGCCATGGCTGGAGCAGGATGATGTTGCTTTCCATAATTTGAGGCTGTAGTAAGTATGATGTTTCCCAGTAACTGACCATGACTTAGCATCAGATCTCAGGGAAAATGGTTAAAGCCTTGAGGTTTCCAAGGTATGTTTATATTTGCAGTCTGACTTGTTGTTTTGTCAGAAGTCAGCAGCAGGCTTTTGTAATATGGGTGCTTGGAGCTGTAATATGGTGTGGCATTTTGCTGCTGCTGATAATTGATTAGATGAGAGGCTCCAGACAAACGGATTCCATTCCATTAATGAAGCACAAGAGAACTCTCCAGGCATTTCCTAAGTGCTGTGACCTGTGGCCCTTAGAGAGGTATTTTTGTGAGCACTTTTCCTGGATAATAAATAAGTGTTTTACTTTAAACCAACATTTATGCAGTTGATGTGGTGGTTTCTCTTTTTTTTGGCTTGTTTTCATTTGTTTTGGATCTTTTTCTTTTGGTTGAAGATCCTTATCTGTCTAGTTGATTGTGAAGAGATCATACTCAAATAGTGCATTTAAATGCATCAAGTATTGCATGATGGTCTGTCCTCTAGATCAGCTATGGAGTGCTAACAGTAGGCCTGCTTATGTCCTGCAGTACTGAAAAGCAGTAGCCTTCTAAAATATGTTCTCTCAAGCTGTGTTAGAGATGATGTAGCAACAGTTCCAAGATGAAGTATCAAGAGTGCCACTCTGAAGTCGTGTTGATGAATAAAATGTTCTCTGGATAACCTTGTATAAGGAATAAATATGCATGTAAGACTAGAAGTAGAGATAACCTTGCACTGAAGTGAGACAGACTTCCCATTTGGCTGGAACTTCATTTTTAGACTGAATGTGCAGGTAGCAAATGCAGTGTAGTTGCTGTTGTTTTTAAAACAAATCTTAAGAATTATATTCTTTCTGTATTTCTGGTTACCTCACAAGTTCATAGAAACAGATTTTCAAAACTGAATGTCTGCCCTAGAATTTTTACCTTTATTGTGACAAGCATTGGAAGTTTCTGACAAGTTTTTGATACTCTTTTGCCATTTAAATTTTTGTGTTGTTACTTCAGATATTTTGTAAAATTAGAGATATAATGTTCCTTTTTTTTTTTTTGGACTGGATGATCTTGGAGGTCTTTTCCAACCTGGCTGATTATATAAATTCTAAGGTCTAGTTGATTGGACAGGGCTGGGTGATAGGTTGGACTGGGTCATCTTGGAGGTCTCTTCCAGCCTGGTTGATTCTATGATCCTCTGAATATTATTTTACAGTTGCAGCAAGCCCATGCCAAGGCTGAAGATTGCTGAGCATTGCCCTGAGGGAATGATTGAGGTGTAAGAGGTTTCATGTAAACCTGAGGTGGAATTTTTCTCACTGTGAGGGTGATAGAACACTGGAACAAGTTGCCCAGGGGGATTGTGTAGTCTCCCTCTCTAGAGATATTCAGGGAGGTGGTGTAGTCGCTGTCCTTGGAGGTGTTCAGGCAAAGTCTGGGTGGGGCACTTAGTGCCATGGTCTAGTTGACTGCATAGGGCTGGGTGGTAGGTTGGACTGGATGATCTTGGAGGTCTCTTCCAACCTGGTTGATTCTATGATTCTGTGGTCTAATTTTCTATAGCCTTTCTATCAGGGAGTGAAGATGAATTGCAGAAGAGCAGTGTTGGGTGGCATGTAAGAAATAAGTTATGATTTGGGTGCCCTTGAAGTATCTGAGAAGTGGTTTCTTCATAGAGTAATTGAAGAATAGCACCTGGTAACTTTAAAACCTGCAAGCTATCAATATCAGTTTGTCTTTGAAAGAAAACAGTTACCTGTTTTCCTATAGCTTCACACTGGTACAGATATTAAGAAAGCATTATTAATTGCAGAGTGTAGGAGGCAGTTAAAGGAAAGCATGGAATTACCAAGCAGTATAATAAGTTATTGTTAAATGAAAATTCTACTTTGCAGCTGTAGAAAGCGAATAAATTGCATTGTTAAGGACTGAAATTTTCAATGAACCCTGGGGCAGGGTAGTAGGGTCTCCTGTACAAGGCTTTTGTCATTGTAGCTAATAGAAAATTATTTCTTCTGTTGACAGTGTTCAGCTGCTTTAAGATCTTGTAGTGCAGCAAGCTGATAATTTAAATGTTCTTATGGTTTGAGTTTTGCTGTTCCACTTGCCTTCAGAACAACATTGTCAGGTAGCATTTGTATTTGGTTGTCTTTACAGTGATGCTGATAAGACACTGGAACAGGTTGCCCAGGGCCCCATCCCTGGAGGTATCACAGTATCATTAGGGTTGGAAGAGACCTCACAGATCATCAAGTCCAACTCTTTACCACAGAGCTCAAGGCTAGACCATGGCACCAAGTGCCACGTCCAATCCTGCCTTGAACAGCCCCAGGGACGGCGACTCCACCACCTCCTCGGGCAACCCATTCCAGTGTCCAATGACTCTCTCAGTGAAGAATTTTCTCCTCACCTCAAGCCTAAATCTCTCCTGGCGCAGCCTGAGGCTGTGTCCTCTCGTTCTGGCGCTGGCCACCTGAGAGAAGAGAGCAACCTCCTCCTGGCCACAACCACCCCTCAGGTAGTTGTAGACAGCAATAAGGTCACCCCTGAGCCTCCTCTTCTCCAGGCTAAACAATCCCAGCTCCCTCAGCCTCTCCTCATAGGGCTGTGCTCAAGGCCTCTCACCAGCCTCGTCACCCTTCTCTGGACATGCTCAAGCATCTCAGCATCCCTTTTAAACTGGGGGGCCCAGAACTGAACACAGTACTCAAGGTGTGGTCTAACCAGTGCAGAGTACAGGGGCAGAATGACCTCCCTGCTCCTGCTGACCACACCATTCCTGATGCAGGCCAGGATGCCACCGGCTTTCTTGGCCACATGGGCACACTGCTGGCTCATGTTCAGGCGGGTATCAATCAGCACCCCCAGATCCCTCTCTCTCTGGCTGCTCTCCAGCCACTCTGACCCCAGCCTGTATCTCTGCATGGGGTTGTTGTAGCCCAAGTGCATCACCCTGCACTTGGAGCTATTGAACCCCATCCCATTGGACTCTGCCCATCTGTCCAGGCGGTCAAGGTCCCGCTGCAGAGCCCTTCTGCCTTCCAACTTAGTCACGTCTGCCCCCAGCTTGGTGTCATCTGCAAACTTGCTGATGACTGACTCGATGCCCTGTGTTGAGGTGTTTGAGGCCATGGCAGAAGGGTTGGAAATAGATGATCTTCAAGGTCCCTTCCAACCTAAACCATTCTATGAATTGGTGAATATGTTGAAAGTTTGCTTTGAATCTTCCTCTGGTGCTGGGGTATTGGGGCATTTATCACAGGTATTACAACAAATCCTGTGCCAGTTTTGTGCTTGTTCCTTGCTCAACTGAACGAGGGAAATCATGGGTAGTGTGTTGAGCAGCCCGGGATGAGTACCTTTAACATAATAAAAACGTGTGGGTTTGAACATAATAATTTCTCATGTTAACTCCAGAACTGCAGGATAGACACGAGTCTCCTGTCACAGCTTGCACAAACCTCTCTAATGAAAATATGTCTGGACTGGTGCCAAACACAGGACAATTGTGGAAGGACTAAACAAACACGGCAGGGAGTCAGCTGCTTGTCTTCAGGGTTGGAGTTGCATCCCAAAGCATCAAAAGCTGAACTCAGGTGCTAGTTCATGGATTTTAAAGCTGATGTTTTCCTTGCCTTTTCCAACAGCCAAGTAGAAAAGAGCTTGTGATACCCAGCCACGGTGTCACATGCCTACTGTAATTTTTCCTTTTGGGAGGAGGTTTGGAGTTGTAGTGCATTGCTGGTGGGCTGCGTTCCGTGCGCTGGCACATGCTGCCCTCTTGTGGGTGTTTCTGGTAGCCTGCAGCAGGTATTTCTTCACTGACCTGCCAGCATTTTGCACTCATTCTAATCTGGGCCACTTCAACTGATGCTGTTGCAGGGGCAGCATGCTCTGACCAGGCACCACAGCGGTGGTAGCCGCCCTCTGGTGTTGATTTGGATAGCGAGGCAGTTTTACCTCTGAAAACTTCAGCTTGTATCAGCATGTCTAGAAGAAGGGCAGTGGTGAGGGTTACTTTTTCCTTGCACATATATAGGCACAGAAGCTGCAGCAGGGCCTTTGATTACTTTGGTAATGAATCCAAGCTAATCAAACCAGTGAGCCACACCCATATAAAATCAGCTGCATAATGATACCTTTTATCTCCCTCCCTTGCCCTAGAGCCTTCTCTTTTCTGCCCTAATAGAGTTGTGCGGTTGTGGGACTGAGGCGTGTCTTGGTAAAAGGTTAAAAATGTTTGTGTTTGTAAGCTGGAGAGATCTCTTCACAGCTTTCTTCTTCAAGTGCCAACTCTGCTAGCTTTCTGAAATGTCTCAGGGAGTTCCTTTGTGGCCACTGCACTGTCTCAAGCATGTATTTATCTGTGCCCCACCCAGTAGAACCATGACTGTCAGCATGCATTACAAAATAAATCACGTATTGGAACGAGGAGCTGTAGTTTGTGTTATGTTGCCTGTGTTACTTTATCAGCTGGTGTGGGGGAGCTTACTGCATTTGACTTGTTTCATCAGGCAGGTCTGCAGTTAAATCTGTTGCATCCCAGCATAATTTCCTAGAGCAGAACATATTTTGTATGGGCAAATTGTTAGCTTTTTAAAGCTACCACTGATTTAATCTTTAAAAAGAAGATAGTGGCATGTGGTTTAGCCTGATGAAGAGGGGATCTATTTGCGTTTAGCTATGAAACAGTTTGCCACTCTCATCTGTTCGATAACACAGTGTTAGGAGTTGAAAATGACCCTGAAAGATGCATCTAGTCCAGCTTCCCTGCCAGAGCAGGACCACCTACAGCAGTTCATGCAGGAACTGATCCGGGCAGGTTTTGAATATCTCCAGTGCAAGAGACTTCACAACCTCTCTGTTCATTAATAGCTCTTAATGTGCCATGAACCTTGTGCAGTAAATCCTCCAGGGACATCAGATGCTTTGAAGTTGTTACAGAAGTACTTTGTGTGTAGTAACTGGTCATGCCTAACTTGCATGAACTTTGGTTTAGCTTCTTGGAGCTACTGCTAATCCCCTGCTTCCTTTCTGTAGGTTTTGGTCTGGTTTGGATGAAATGTTGCAGCAAGGAAGCACTGGAGTTGAATGGGTGAGAGCAACCCTTCAGCTCTCTGATTGCTAAATGTGCTCAATCACACTGTGAAGTTAAAGGGAAGACAGGTCCACGTGTGAACATCCATCCCATTTCAAACAGCAGGGCGAGAAATGCTTCCAGGGAGACATACTGGATTTGAAACTTTGTCAGGAAGATTCCAGAAATCACAAACTACTCAATGTAAAACTTCTGGCACTGTTAAAAACTGCTTCCTTTAGCACCTTACTGTCCTGCTTTAACTGGACCAGTTCTTTTTATAGATTTCAAGGGCTGCTGTTGCACCTTCTCGCCTTCTCTTGCAGACTTGCTTTTCTTGACAAGCTTTTTCCTTTCTTGGTGTTCATGCTGACTGTTTGTTCTCTGAGGGAGTGGCCATGTTTCATCTTGGTTGTGGCATACTTGTTCTGCCTTTGGCAGGAGGTCTGTATGTTGTTGCCCTGCCCTTGCTAAGTTCTGGAGGAAATGATGGGCAAGGAAAGACACATGGTAGGGGGACAGCTCACAGTTGTGTTGTATGCCTGCTGAATGAGCACAGGAGTAGTAGTAGTCAGTATAGTTAAGTATCTCTCCCACTCAGGTCTGTGGTCTTGATATGAGTCAGGAACATTTCTTCTTTGTTCTCTCACAAGCATAGGCAAAATCATGAGCATCTCACATGTGTTGGTTTCAAGGTGAGTGAGAAAATACTCTGTTTTCCAGTTGGAGTGAACTGCTTTTTCTCAAGTTACTTTCATGTTTTAAATGCAGAGTTTAACTCAATGTGCTGTTGTGTTGCTGGTTCTAAGCCTCTTGGGCTTAGAATGATTTTAGGTAAGAATCATGGTTTCTAATACTGTGTATTGTCATGCCACTGCCAGTATTATTTCTTGAAAAATAATCCCTCAGACTGCAAACTGGGTTCTCATTTGGCTGGCTGGTTTGATTATTTTATTTTTCCAAACAGTCCACTTACTTTACCCTATATTGCACCTTTAGCAAGTGTGTTTGTAAGACTACCTGAAGAGAGGTTGTAGCCAGGTGGGGGTTGGTCTCTTCTCCCAGGCAGCCAGCAACAGAACAAGGGGACACAGTCTCAAGTTGTGCTGGGGGAAGTATAGGCTGGATGTTAGGAGGAAGTTCTTGCCAGAGAGAGTGATTGGCATTGGAATGGGCTGCCCAGGGAGGTGGTGGAGGCACTGTCCCTGAAGGGGTTCAAGAGAAGTCTGGATGAGGCACTTAGTGCCGGGGTCTAGTTGACTGGATACGGCTGGGGGATAAGTTGGACTGGATGATCTCTTCCAACCTGGTTGATTCTATGACTTTATAGTGTTCACTGTGGTAGGCAAACTTAAGGCTTTGTTTTATACCATAGGTGAGGGGGGGGGAAAAAAAGCCACATTACTTGTGTGTCATCAGGCTTCTGCAGATTCCCTGAAAACTCTCTGTCCCCTTGTTAATTGGACCAAATGATCCTCGGAGCCTCCTCCAGACTGGCATTTTGTGATTCTGTAAACTGCCTCTAAGGGAAGAAGGATTTCCTCCTCTGGAAAGAGGCAAGAATGTCTCAGTTCAAGTTGCACAGCACCTGCTTGTGCATGTCATGCTGGCCATAGCATGTGAAGTAGGTGTGTAATAAGTGCTTTTGGAGCAGAGATTGTCTGTCCTTTGCTGTAGCATATTTGGAATTGTGATTCCTGTCTAGTTGTGGGAAGAACTCTAGCTAATGGGATTATGGATGGTTGTAGTCATAATGAGCTAAAATCTTAGGTTCCTGCAGTATTAGGACCACACAGCCACTTACATGCTCTCAGTTAAGTTGAAGCATCACATAATGTTATGGGTAGGCAAAGCACACTCTGGGAAGCTGTGCTACTTCACGATGAAAGCTGTTTCAATAAAATATGGTGAAGTGCCAGAAAATAGTAAATAGTGATAATTTTGTGCTGGAGGAGAGAGAGAGAGAACTAAGGAAACATAAAAGGTGCTTTTAAATGCTTCCTGCTGAGCAGTGAATTAGTTCTGGCAAGCAAATGTGGTTTTGTGGTTCAAGATGTTGTTGTGGCAGGTGGCTTTGGGTGGTGCTTTTAGTTAGCGTTCATGGTTTTTACTGGAGGTGTAGAGCTGAATCTGGAGAAGCCATCTTTGGGAGCATTAAGATTGCATTTTCTTATTGTTGTGCAGTGGTTTCTTTGGAGGCAGTGGCTATGAGAGCAAAGATAATTTAAGAGCAGCAGATTTCCTATCTTGGCCACTAACTAAAACAAGTTGTGCCTGGGAATTGTTCTCTGCAATTGCCATTTGGCTGAGATTCATGAAGGAATGGATTAACTGCAGATGGGTTAACTACTGGACACCGTGTGTCAAATTATACTTCACATATGCCTAGATGAACGTTATCTTCTCTCTCTTGCAGACTTGTAAGGTACAGAACATCTGCTGCTACTTGCCAGTGTGTGGACTCTCCCATTTCAGTGGGAGTTGCAGGATGAACTGTACTTAAGAAGCGAAAAGCTGCTTTTTTGCCAAGGCTTTTTTTAGTTCTGGGCTAATTAGCAGTGAGTACTAGAGCTGGTTCCTTCTCAGCAGAACCTCAAGAGAGGAGACTTAGCAGGTGTGAATGTGCTCTTCTTGAGGTATACTGGGATTCAGAAGTAAAACTGGTTGTGTTATCAGATCACCATTTTGGGCAAGCTGTCCCATCTTGGCTATTCCAGGCTGTCCTAGAGTGAGAGGTCTAGGAGTGGCCCACAGAAGGGCCAGTGCTAGCATGTTATAGAAAGAACTCTTGCTGTTTTGGTGAGGAGGCAAAGGAGGGCTGGACCTGAGTGAAGCATTTGTTTGTCTCACTTAACATCCTGGTGACTAGATTGGAGAAACAGAGACTTGACACTGTGTGTGACCACCCAGCCAATTCCTTATCCAGCAGAGTGGTGATCAAGGGCACAGTGTCCACCTGGACCAGTGACAGGTGGCATCCCTCAGGGGTCAGTGCTGGGAGCAGTGCTGTTTAACATTGTCAGTGCACCCTCAGCAAGTTTGCAGCTGACACCAAGCTGTGTATCACAAGATATATTAGGGGTTGGAGGGGACCCAAGGAGATAATTGAGTCCAATCCCCCTGCCGAAGCAGGACAATACTATCTAATGCAGACCTCAGAGGAACACACCCAGACAGGCCTTGAAAGTTTCCAGACAAGGAGACTCCACCATCTCTCTGGGGAGCCTGTTCCAGTGCTCTGGGACCCCTGCAGTAAAGAAGTTCCCCCTTGTGTTGAGGCAGAACCTCTTTTGTTTCAACTTACACCCATTGCTCCTTGTTCTATCACAGGGAGCAAGTGAGAAGAGCCTGTCCCCCCACTCCTGGCCAGCTTTCAGATACTTATTTATCACATTATCAGTTGACTTGCTAGAGGGCAGGGATGCCACCCAGAGGGACCTGGACAGGCTGGAGAACTGGGCCTACGCCAACCTCATGAAATTCAACAACGCCAAGTGTAAGGTCCTGCACCTGGGTTGGTGGAATCCCGAGCACAGATACAGGCTGGGTGGTGAATGGCTGGAGAGCAGCCCTGAGGAAAAGCACCTGGGGTTCTGGGTTGATGAAAAGCTCAACATGAGCTGGCAGTGTGCACATTCAGCCCAGACAGCAACTGTGTCCTGGGCTGCAGCAAGAGAAGTGTTGCCAGCAGAGCAAGGGAGGTGATTCTCCCCTTTTACTCTGCTCTCATGAAACCCCAGCTGGAGTGGTGTGTGCAGTTCTGGAGCCCCCAACACAAGGAGGACATTGAACTGTTGGAGTGAGTCCAGAGGAGAGCCACAAAGATCATCAGAGGGCTGGAGCAGCTCTTCTATAAGGAGGGGTTACAAGAGCTGGGGCTCTTCAGCCTGGAGAAGAGGAGGGTTTGAGGAGACCTTATAGTAGCCTTTCAGTATCCGAATGGGGCTGTGATGGTTTGGGTGTTACCTGCCCCCGCCCCCCCCCCCCCCCCCACACACTTTGGAAATTGCCCAGACTAGACTCAGCTGGCTCTGGAAATTTGGATGAAGCTTATTATTTACAGCTTAGCAGAATGTACAAGCAGAAATTTACAGTATATACAGTTATATACAGAAATATACAAGGTAAAAGGTAATACAGAAACACAACAGCCCTCCCAGAAACCTGAGTACCCAGGAGGGGCTCCCAATGGCCCTTCAACTTCTCCCACCCCCTCTCAACCTTACTCCAATCTCAAGGAAGAATGGAGCTTAGGAAGCAAAGTGGATTAATCGGAGAGATAGCAGAGAGGCTAGAGAGAAATACAGCTCAGCCAGTTCCCCCAGAAGTACCTTATCTATGTTTTGATTCTTGTTCTTGTGTCTCTCAGCAAGCCTATGAGTGAAGTAGACATCATTCTCTTTTCCTTTTCACAGCCTGTAATCTAGTTCTTCTCAGCAAAGCATTATAGCTAGCTTCAAACTAGCACAGGCATCTCCAGGAAGGCTGGGGAGGGATTGTTGACAAGGTTTTGTAATGACAGGACAGGGGGTAGTGGAAGAGGGGAGATTCAAAGTAGATGTTAGGAAAGGGTTCTTTACAGTGAGGGTGGTGAGACTGGAACAGGTTGCCCAGGGAGGTTGTGGATGCTCCCTCCCTTGACATGTTCAAGGCCAGGTTGGATGAGGCCTTGATCCTCATCCAACTCCCTCTGGCAGTGGGTTGGAACTGGATGATCTCTGAGGTCCCTTCCAACCTAAACCATTCAGTGATTCTTCCTGGTTTCCAGCATGCAAAATGCACATTTAATGTTTGTGAAGATATGTAATGTAGTAGTTTATAGGAAACACTTTTGGTGCTCATCTTGGTCTTGTAAAAGAACATTTATCCTTGCCTCTCCCTTCTCCGCTTTCACTGAGTCTCCAAATTCCCTCACTACTTTGTAGTAAGATAACTTGGAGTGTGCATGTCAGGATGCATTAGCAGACTGGTTTACTTGTAGAAGCTATTCAGTGCTATGAAGTAAGGCCCCCAGATTTCTGATTTAGGGAAAAGAATGGATTGCTTAAAGATGAACTGCTTTGCTGAGGGCATGTGCTGTGTGTGTATGCAGATCTTGTTAAAGAAAGGCAGGTCACTGCAGACAGCTCAGTTGGCAGTTTCCAGTGTTTAAGAATTTGGTCATTCTTGGCTGCAAATGGATTTATTTTTCCACAAATACGTGTAGGTGGCACTGTTGGTCTGTGTATAATACCAGTGTGCAGAAGGTAGTTTTCTAGTGGTTTCTGAGACATCTTAAATTTGGGTGAATTGACAGTGCTGGTGCTGTGCAGTATGGATTTTTGGTGGATCCTGGTATTTGTCATTCCATCTGCTGCAGCAGGCTTCGCTCACTTACTCTCAGGCAAGATGCTAGAGGCACTGCTTGCTTCCAAGGGCTGTGATGGCCTCAGTGACCATCCATTTAGGATGGGAATTTGGGAAAGAGCACCACCACCTTTAATCTTTGTGAGGGTTCATTTGTGAAAACTAACTGAGCAATAGGCAATTAAATGAAGTTATTATACAGGATATTGTGGGAGTCAGTAAAACCACTGGGTTTACCTTGCTTGTACAGGAGATGAAAATGGTAGAGGTGGCTTATGGAGAAGGCTTTTGGGAATGACAGAGCATCTCCAGGCAGGAAGAAAGTGGGAGAGGGAATGGAGACACAGGGAGAAGTTGGAGCAGGAGTAAATGGAGGCAAGAGGAGAAAACATAGTCAGGTGAGGAAAACAACTGTGTATTCACTGTAACCCAAAAATAGCCCAGACCTGTGGAAGCAGTATTTACCAGAAAAGTAGCTCTGTAATATTTGGCCAAACTCGGAACTGAAGTTGCTTTCCTTGGGGCATGATGTGGACTAACTGTTCCCTTGTCTCTCCTTTTCCTTCCTTCTTTCCCCTCAGTGTCCAGGACAAACGTAAAGTGGTGGATCCTGTGGCCATCCCTCGCTTCATTCCAGAAATCACAATTGGAGGCAGTGAATATGATAAAATCTACTACGAATATCGATCGGTAAGTACTGGTGGAAGGGGAGCAGTTGTGTGGTAGCCAGGCAGCCATCCTTGCTGTCTTGTGCATACCCTGAGTGCCTGTCTCACGCACAAGGGTAAGTTCTGGATTTTGCCCAGATTCCCACCTTTTTTGGAGTCTATCTTCCCCATGAGGAACAAAGCAAATGTTTTGTGTGGTAAGCTGGTTTTCTTTTTAGATCTTTAGATGTGGACTATAGGATAAGTGGTTTTCACTTGGTTTTGTTTCTCCTGTGCTGATTAGTCTCTGACCTCTGAAATGTAAAATAATCCTTTGAGTCAAGCAAGAAAATTGGAAACCCATGGTGGCTTCTTTTTAGAAGACTGCTTATAAAACACTGAGGGAAGGAGCGGTGTTTTCTGGAGTAGGCTGAGGAGGTACAAATGTTGCATTGCTTCTCAAAACCGTTGTTGCTTTAAATAGTGTGTTTCTGTATGTAGGCACACATCCAAAGCCTGTGGTGGCCCAGCTCTCTCTTACACCTCATGCAGGCTCCCACACAATGTTTTAATTAGCTGCTTGCCTTTCTGGTTTTTCTGGAGACAACAGCTTCCAGTTGACTTCGCACTTTGCCCTATTGCTTATTGTTATTGAGCAGGCATGAGGTCCTCTTGCACCACGCAGATTTTTTTCTGAAGAACCAGGTATTGTAAATTCTCATTAGAGAAATTGTGCAACTGATGGCAATGAATAGTGACTGGACAAACTGCAGTTGCAGATGATGGTGTATTTTCAAATTGGATTGAAATCTTTGCTGCCAACGTTTACAAGCACTCACTGAAGACAAATGGAGGTCTATGTAAATTATCATAAACCACAATTTTCATCATGAAACACTATCATTTTTCTGGTCCTGTTAGTATATACAGTCTCCTCCTGAAATTAAAATTGTGGACTTGTTTGGAAATGCTGAACTTCAAATGCTTTCTTCTGGACTAGTCAGTTCAGAAGTCCCTGTGAACATTTAACATAGTTTCATAGTATCATAGAATCAACCAGGTTGGAAGAGACCTCCAAGATCATCCAGTCCAACCTATCCCCCAGCCCTAGCCAGTCAACTAGACCATGGCACTAAGTGCCTCAGCCAGGCTTTTCTTGAACACCTCCAGGGACAGTGACTCCACCACCTCCCTGGGCAGCCCCATTCCAATGGCAAATCACTCTCCCTGTGAAGAACTTCCTCCTAACATCCAGCCTACGCTTTCCCCGGCACAACTTGAGACTGTGTCCCTTTGTTCTGTTGGTGGTTGCCTGGGAGAAGACACCACCCCCCACCTGCCTACAATGTTCCTTCAAGTAGTTGTTTGTTTCTCCTTAGCTAGCTGTATGATAGAGAGGCTTTTGGGTTCATGCTCTTCTGCCTCATTTGAGATGTCTTTCCATCTTGTGAAAGAGAGCTAAAGATTGAAGCAACAGGAGGCATCTCGGTACCACTTGAAGCCATCTAATGGATTTGAAAACTCTGGTCCATCTGAAAAATTCCTATCAGAATTTTGTGGTTCTTAGGATCACATTTTAAAGTCCAAACCTTCAAGCTCAGCCTAAGGATTCTTTGAGTTCACTCCAAGAGATGTCTGTGCTTGTGCAGCACATATGCAACAGATCCTTCTGAAATGGCTTGTTGCCAGCATGCAACATCCATCTGTACTGACAGTGCCTTTCTTCTTGAAGATCATAGGGGGTTTTGGCTGAAATGTCACTTTGCAGTGGAGCTGGGAATTACTGAGGCTGCCTGACACACAGCTGGATGTGACCTCAGTGCTGCATGGTGAGAACCAGGGGTAATACTTCTGAAAGCCTTCCCTCTCTAGCTGTACAACAGCACATTCTTCTTTGTGCTGGCAAGAAACTGACAATGCCCTGGCTCAGCAAATAGCTGGCTTCCAGGAAAACACGTGACTTGTCTTGGAAAGGATATATAGGAGTAGGATACCTGGGAAGAAAAAACGAGGTCTTGGATTGTTCTGCTCAATGCCAGTTAGTTGATAGCAGAAGCTGAGCACTGTTTGTGGAAAAAAAAAAATTCTATTGGCATGTGTTTCTTTACTGATCCAGGAAAGTACTCTGGAAACAGACAGTGTTCTTTAGAATGAGGAAAAGGTGCACATTTCAAGAAGCATTCTGTTAGATTAAGGCAATATTAGCTACTCTTTTCCTCTCTTCTGAATGTTTAGACACAGTGCTTCAGAGGTGGAGGACAGGTCTATAGGCATGGTGCTCAAAGGAAAAGATGTGAGTATTCCTACTTCCTGTAAGCTGCTGGATGGGGAGGCACAAAGCCAGCCCCACCTGTTGTTTTGTGTTGCAAGAATTGAATTCTTTGTGAGGAAATGTTGAAGATCTGTGTTTTTGCCATCCAAATTTGTTTAGCAAATGAAGGTGTGAATTTCTTAGGCAAGGCTTGTGTTCAGAGGTAATACAGCATGGGACCAATCAGCACAGGAAGCAAAAAGAGATAAACTTATAGATACCTGAATGTTGACTGCAAGGTTTCTGAGTCTAATAAGGGAATTGTAAGCCATTGCCGTGCCCATGTCTGTACAGCTATGGTTATAGCTGGGCTACCACATGCATGATGAGGACATCAAAATTTGAGACTCACATGACTTGTAAGTAAAGACTTAATTATGGTATAATTACAGAACTTTTCCTTGTGGGAATTACCTGCTTTTAAAGTTAGTGGTACTGATGTTTAGCACATAAACACAGTGATTTGCATAGGGGATTTTTTCCTTGGCAATCTTTTAACTAGTCATAAATCCTTGGCGTACCAATAAGCAGGTAGCTGCTGTGCTTTTCAGAGCTGCATGCACACAATTCATGCTGCCTAATAATGGTGGTTTTCAGGGATTTGCAAACTCCAGGCAGAAGCTGGGTTTTGTGCAAAATACTCATTAGTGAGAAGCAACTGAGAAAGGAGGAGGAAGAAACACTGCAGAGCCCAAGATTTTAGTATATGTGCCTTTCTGCAAAAGAACAAGGTAGCCATGTACGGCTCTGAATACTAGAAACATGGAGGGGGGTATGTATAATCCTCTGAATTTCTTCTGTAAGCATTCTTTTCACTTGAGGAGGTGGCTTTCTGCCTCTTCCTTTTACCATAAAGTCATCTAATGAGGTTCGGGCATTCATTAGCTTCTGAAGATGCTTTTCTGGCAAGGGAAAAGTAACTTTTTAGTCAAGTTATGTAGATCAGAGATAAGCATATTCATTCTTAAGTGAAGCAACATTATTTTAGGAACTGTCAGACTAGTAAAGACTTGACTACTATCTTCTTTTTCTTAACTGCTGTGTATCCCTGCTCTCTTCCAACCACACACGATCCCCACGGGTAATGCTGCAAACTCCCATGTGCTGTTTGTGAAGCTGGAGCACTTAGCAGATGTGTTTGCAGAGAAGACAAAACCAAATGGTTCTGCTTAATAGAATCAGTGTACTTCAATAATGTGCTGATGTACTTCATGTGCCTAAATGATGGCAAGTCCTGCTGAATCTCCTGGGGTGGTGGGAAAAAGGCTTCTTTTACCTGCATGCTCTTTTATGCATGTAGTAAAGTGCAGCTGTCTAAAATTCATTTTTGAGTCATCACCTATGTCTTTACTTCTGAAAGTGAATCAGGAGAACCTTCAAATACTCTGTCACCTCTCCCTTCACTAGAGATCATGAAGAAATGATCAGGATTTCATTTATACAAGCTTTGCACTTGAAAATACAAAATCAAAATAGTATTGGATTGCTTATCACAAAATGTACCAGACACTGGAGTCCAGTCCTTACTGGTGTTCATTTTGTGAGTGGAATGCAGAATACCTCCACTAGAACAGGTGAAAGTAAAATGGCTAAAGTGTTGTCTCCTTTCTCATGTCATCAACCCCAGCAGAATGTTTGTGCTAGCCTGTTCATCCCATTCTGGCCCATGTAACCCATGTTACATCTGGTAAATGATCCTGTTTGTCCAGCAGCTTGCCCCAGTATCTTTAAACACAAGCTGAAGAAATCCTGAAGGAGGAAAAGGCTTTTTTTTTTTACTAGCATGTGGCTAAAAACTGTGGCTGGCATAGAATCATAGAATCAACCAGGTTGGAAGAGACCTCCAAGATCATCCAGTCCAACCTAGCACCCAGCACTATCCTATCAACTAGACCATGGCACTGAGTGCCTCATCCAGTCCTTTCTTGAACACCTCCAGGGATGGTGACTTAAGATTTGGTTGCTTTTTTTCCATCTTCAGAGGGATAAGATTTTGCAGTGGGAGGAGTATCCTATCCTCTTTATAGCATGCTGAGATTCTTTGTGCTGGTGTGTACCTTAAAGAAAATGACCAAATGCTTGGGCACACAGATTGTTCTGCAAACAAGACAGGCCTAGGCACCTAGAAGTTCCTTTTGTACTAAGGCAAATCCCCTATGGCAATGGTGTATCTTTTGTTAGCCTCATGCAATGAGACAAAGGGAAGTTGGGGATACGTTCCTTACTCTTGAAGCAGACAAGGTGTGATGATTTCTTTGAAGAATTTATTCCAGACTCTTGAAGTACTTTCAGGACACTTCCTATCCCACCATGAGCTCCAGCTCTAGTGAGCACATGTGCTTGTGTGTAAGGTTTTCTTAGATTAGTTTTAGCTGTCAGCTTTCAATCTAAAGTGCCCAGAATGCTCTGCCTAACATTTAACGCAAGAGAGCAAATAAATGTGCTACTGAAAGGTAAGACAAGGCTCTCATTTTATTTTCCCCACCCTCTTCCCTTCGTGGAAGACTGCTTTTGGAATATGGAGATACTGACCATGAGGAAAGGAAAGCTTGAGCTAGTCAAAGACCTAGCTACTGTGATAAGATGCCATATGGTTCCTACAGCTGTATCTCTGGCAAGTCCCTTCAGCTCGCAGCTTAGCTAGGATTTATTTTTCTTATTCCTGGACTAGTTTTATGCCAGATTACTGAACTGAATGAGTTACTGAAGCTAGGTGACTGTTTGATCTGTGTGTTTCTGGGGTGGAATGGCTGCCTTTCCCACAGCAGCTGCACTACCTCAGCTGCTCTGCCAAGCTGTGTCTTGGTACCCTGCCCTTCTGCCTCAGGACCTGGGAGTGTGGCTGGCAGTCTCCTTCTGTAGTAGTAAGTGTAGAAGAGGCAACAGATAGGAGGGGTGGGGCATCCCATGCTGTCCCCCTAGGCTCTTCATTTCCCTCATTTTTGTAAGGATACAACCTTGGGAGGGGAAAGCCTCAAGTGTGTGATGTCTGCTGTGCCTCCAGCTATTTAGGTAGTTGTGGGGGAATAGCTGTAAAACAGTGAGCTTTTGGGTGATGGGAAGGTGAGCCTGTAAAAGTAGTCAACTCTCAGCCTCATGACCCGGGAAGAACGTTGTGTTTAGAACGTTAAGATCATAATGAGCTGAAAAGGGAGAACATTAAGACTTCTCCAGGTTTGACATGGCTCAAGTTGCATGGGAAGTGCTGTCCTGACAATTTGTGGCACTTGTGGTTGTGCAGGACTTGAAGGTGGCTGCTGGCAAATGGGGGGATTAGGAAGTCCTTTTAGCTTTCTATCTCCTGTGAATGTGCAGAGCCCTCTGCCTTACACAGAAATCCTCCACTTAAAGTACCCTGAATGACGAAAGAAATACTTAAGCTTTCAGGAAGACAGAGTTTGGATCAACAGGAAGTGTTTCTGTCAAAAATATGCACTGTATTTTAATGCGGTGATTCTTAGGTAGTGGAGTCCTTAATATCTTGGCCTTTGGTTGCAGATTCTGCATGAAAGGCTTCCAGAAAGACCTATTTTTACCGCTTCGGCTTGTCTGCACAGAGGACATTGCCATGTGTGCAGAGAGTGGTGGTGAATGGTGCCACATCCAGTTGGCAGCCAATCACTAGTGATGTTTCCCAAGGATCAGTGGTAGGCCCAGTCCTGTTCAGTATCTTTATTGATGATCTGGATGAGGGAATTGGGTCCAGCATCAGTAAGCTTGCAGATGACACCAAGCTAGGAGCAGGTGCTGATCTGTTGCAGGGTAGAAGAGCCCTGCAGAGGGACCCTGACAGGTTGGCTCGGTGAGCAAAGGCCAATGAGATGAGATTTAACAAGGCCAAGAGCAGGGTTCTACACTTTGGCCACAACAACTCCAAGCAGTGCTACAGGCTGGGGACAGAGTGGCTGAGAGCAGCCAGGAGGAAAGGGACCTGAGGGTACTGGTAGATAGTAGCTGAAGATGAGCCAGCAGTGTGCCCAGGTGGCCAAGACAGCCAATGGCATCCTGGCCTGGATCAAGAACAGTGTGGCCAGCAGGACAAGGGAGGTTATTCTTCCCCTGTACTCAGCACTGGTCAGGCCACACCTTGAGTACTGTGTCCAGTTCTGGGCTCCTCAATTCAAAGGAGATGTTGAGATTCTGGAATGTGTCCAGAGAAGGGTGACAAAGCTGGTGAGGGGCCTGGAACACAAGTGCAACTGTAGCAACAAGCCTTACCTAAGTTGTGAATTGCCCTTCGTGTTGCTCTTGCATCTGCAGAAGGAGAGTTTAAGATATCTTTATTCATTGTGTTTGTGATTGCTGCCATAGTGGCTGTCTTTGATATAATCTCCTGTTTTCTCTCTTCTGGTGTTTTTTTGTGGCTTGATGATGTGTTATTTTTTTTTAGGTTCATGGTCTCCCTTCTTAATTCTCATCTTAATAGAGTTACTTAACAGCTGTAGTGTCCAGCCCTGCCTCCCTGTCTGCTTTAGAATCCAGGAAGGAATGAAAACAGGCACACAATAAATTAGGAGAGACTTAAGTTATTTCTTCTGTATCTCTGCAAAACTATTTTTGGGACAAAATATTTAGCCTGGGTAAATACTGGGAAGATCAGACCCTGAAGAATAACTAAAACCTAGGAATGATGTTCCTTAGAGATACCTGGAGGGGGGTGGGAATAGGTGTATGATCTTCTCTTCCTGCCTTCCCACTGCCCCACTCGCACCAATATTGCATGTATGGAGGGAGCATGAGAGCAGCCCCTCTGCTGCTTCAGAAATGTGTGACTTCAACCTTACTCCCCTTGAAAAACGTCATGGGCAGCTGGCAAGGGATATCTATCCCAGATGGAGGGGAGTAGGAAACTAAGGGACCTTGGGACTATGTCAAATATTGTTCTTAGTGGTTGTCTGTTTTGTTTTGGATGACAGACCATGCTGTCCCAGGCAGCGGGCACCTATGAAAATCATAGAATCATGGAATCAACCAGGTTGGAAGAGACCTCCAAGATCATCCAGTCCAACCTATCCCCCAGCCCTATCCAGTCAACTAGACCATGGCACTAAGTGCCTCATCCAGGCTTTTCTTGAACACCTCCAGGGATGGTGCCTCCACCACCTCCCTGGGCAGCCCAATCCAATCACTCTCATTGTGAAGAACTTCTTCCTAACATCCAGCCTATACTTTCCCTGGCACAACTTGAGACTGTGTCCCCTTGTTATGTTGGTGGTTGCCTGGGAGAAGAGGCCACCCCCCCACCTGGCTACAATGTCCCTTCAGGTAGTTGTAGACAGCAATGAGGTCACCCCTGAGCCTCTTCTTCTCCAGGCTAAACACCCCCAGCTCCCTCAGCCTCTCCTCATAGGGTTTGTGTTCCAGGCCCCTCACCAGCTTTTGTTGCCTTTACAGTCAAATCCCACTGACAGTAAAAGAATCTGTTTTAGTCTTGCCAGTCTGCCACTGACCCCTATGAGAGGAAATACTTTTGTACTTGGGAGCACATCCTCTCTCTCCCAAAACCCTCTTAATCCCAACCCCATGTAGGGATGTGATCCCCAGGGTAGATCTCTATTAAACACAAGAAATAATTAAAAGAAGTAAAGCTTGGAAAAAGAATCTTTTGTTAGTCGTTAAGCAAAGGGGAGAAAAATTGCAGGTGAACTGCTCCCACTCTGCTCTTCTGTATCTCCTAGGAAACTTTAATTTAAAAAAAAATCTAGCCTTGAGAGGACAGTTTCATTGTCATACCTTATGTCAAAAAATCATGCTTTAAATTAGGAAAAGGCTTTGGCAAATCTGTAGGAAGAGTAATTTATTTCTCCCTCCCTGCTTTATTCCAGCTTCTTGGGGTAACATCTCTATTGGTTTTTAAACTGTGAAACAGTGTCGGTTTGAAGTGTTTAACTGTACTGGTGCAGTGGTACGGTTTTGGTTAGGATGGCACCCATGTGGCCTCTTCCTTGTTTCCTGATGGCATTTTTCTGCTGAGAAAGAAAATATTTTGGCCTTTCTGATGGGATTGCCAAGAGAAATGTAACATAAGGAAAGTCATTTTAAGAGGAGTTTTGTGTTTTACCTGTCCAGTTAGAAAAGCCAACCTGCAGTTAGTGGCATGACACTCCAATGGCCCAGATGGAGTTTCTTGGCTCTTTTCCTGTGATAGGTTTGCACTCTGTAGTGGATACCTGGCAGTTCTAACAGATTTGCTGAGGGGAACAAGTAGTAACTAATCTTGCTGTCATCATGGAGAATAGTTGCTAGGGCAGGTAGGCACTGAAGGGAAAAAGCTTCAACAAAATATTTGAGCCATATTCTTGCTGCTTCTTGTCTGTCCTGTGAAAGCAAGGCTAGAGAGCTGCATTGGATGGTGGTGTTCATAGTTGGTCTAACTCTACAAATCACTTTCATGCTTCCTATGGACACTTGTTACAAAAAGATTTCTACCATCTTGTCTGTCATTTTTTAATGAAGAGCAAGACCACATTCATTGAACAATTCCAGCAAACCAAACCCTCAGTTCAGTAAAGCTCTTGAGTACTCTTTACTTGGGCTGTAATGAATGTTAACAGCAGTAAGGATTTTGAGCAAAGAATGACAGGTGTCAAGCTGTAATCAAACATCTGTTTGTGACAGTCCTTTGGAAACCAAGCCATATGCACCTCGAGTATGTGTTTTGGAGGTAATGCACTTCTCTCCATTTCTATTCTTTCAATTGCTTGCTCTGGAACAGAGAAATCCAAACAGCAAACACCCAGTATATGAAACTGCATGTTCCTGGAGTCTCTCAGACGTTAGCTGTGTGCCAGCAGCAAACACTGACAATACACTTCCAGAAGCCAGGATTTTTACTGGGGCAAAAACCCAAGTAGTAGTTTTTTGCTAACAGCAGTGATGGAGGGTGCTATTATTATGCTTGTTATAAACAACTACTAAATGACAAGGTTTGGATATTGATGAATGAGCCCATGCTTGCAGAGTAATGACTCTGTTGTTGAGTGCTCTTTGATCAGCGCTGCTCAAAACATGCTATTTATAGATCTCTTCTAGCTGCGAAGCCCAGCCATTAGCAGAAAGCAGCACAGGAATAGAAGGCAAAACAGTAATTCTTTTTGCTCCTGAAATGTTGGAAGACAAGACAGGCTCTGAACTGATGGATGCACACCATTCCAGAGTGTTAAAACTCTCCAGAGCTCTACCTGTATGTGTCTGCTATGAAATGACTTGAAGGCACTATGAAATGCAGTCGCAGTGCATAGCAAACAGCTGGCTGAAGCTGTTTGTTGCTGCTCTGCAGAATGTACTACTTTATAGGGCTTTTCATCATGTTTATAGTTTTGACAGACACTTCTGTGGCAGAGTTCTTAATTTAACTGATGAGATGATCTTGTTTTCATCTTTTTACTGATGCTGTTTTAAAGTTGAGCAGTTTTATTCCTTTGAGGTGGCTCTGCCTTTGGTTACAGCTCATTTCATTAGTTCCATGCTCTGTGTGGTGGATTTTATCTTGTACTTCTTGAAGTAATCCTTGCTGCCAGCTTTAAATTCTGCACAGTATAATGCAGCAGACCAAGACTTGATTCTCAGTCTCTTCTATTTCCAAGGAGTGGAAAAATCTGTTACTTGACTTGGCAGTGACTGGCAAAAGCTCAAGCTTACCTCCTGCCTCAGGGATGTGAGAGCTGTTTGGATTGTCTAGTGAGATATTTTTTCCTGTTTGCTTGTCCAGTACTACTTCAAGTGTAAGCTTTTGAGGGCAGAGACTTAATTCTTGTGTTGCAAAATGTGTGTCTAGATGGCTGCTGTGATAACATGCCTTTTCCTGGGAAAGATGGTTTGGCTTTGGAGTGATAGTCAGCATCATCTTCTGCCATTGCTGGTGGCTCTAAAGAGCTCTCTTTGGGCTGGTGTTAGTGAAGGACCTAAGGGGGTCTGAAGGAATTTATTTGACCCAATGTGCTACTTGCCTGTGGAAATGTGTTGTTAATAATTAATCATATGTATTTTAATGTGACCATTAAGGCACACCTGTTGTTTAGTCCTAAGTGTGATTTGAAGGTATCATGTGTTGAGTGTTGCTGTGAAAGTGCCAACCACTTGCAGTGATGGTGACTTTCATTATACTTCTGACCAGGAAAGTTGATAGTAATGCACAGATCCTGTGGAAAATGTGAGTCACTTCCAAGTACCTGCCTGGGTTCCTGTCAAGACCATCAGAATTGTCAGCAGTATCCTTCATCAAGGAGTCCTTCAAGCCATTAGTTTTGTTTAATGGCACCTGTATCATGTACTGGAAAGGGTGTTGAATTTTCTGTCTCTGTGTTCTTTCAGCTGCTGGCAAGTTCTGTAGAGCTTTGTCCTATCTCCCTTTCATCATTTCTTTCCTAGGCTGGACTGTTTACCTCATCTGACTGCTGTACCAGCAGCCTCAGGGCTGGCTGCTTGTTCCCATCCCTGCCCTTGTGCTAGCTAAGCAGCTGTGGGCAGAGCAGGCTGGGAGCTTAAGCTGGGTGCACTTGGGGCACCAACTCAGTAACTTCACTAAAAGAGGGACATCCTACACACCTGTCCTGCATCCCTGGGTCTTCCCTGGTGCTCCCACCACTTTTTACAGTGGTCTGATATGTGTTTGGCTGACTGAGCTTGCAGAGTCACAGAAATCTAACCCAGTCAGGAGGAGTGAATAGCTTCTTGCTGGGTGAGAGTGTTGATTGAGCTTGTGCAATGATTCAACAAAGCTGCAGAGCTTTGAGGTTGGGGAATGATCCAGCAGAGCTGCAGTGGAGAGATGAGAGGATAGGAACTGTTGGCATTATGCTATTCAGTCTATTCAGCCACGCTGTACAATGTTACCCCAACACTTTATGTTTGACTATTTTAATCCAGGCTCCTCATGACATTGAACAAACGCTGTTCTGTCAGGAGGTGGGCATGAGGGGAGCTGGAGGGAAAGCAGAAGACTGTGTGAACAGGAACATTTCCTGTTCCAGTATTTTTCCAAATGCTCAATGAGTGCTAAAAGATCACCAACTTCTTCCCCTGTGGGATAGACCTACCTCATTTCTAGTTGTGCAACTTCACTGCTATGCTCACAGCTGTAAAATGGGAGCTTTGAAGAGCCTGTTTGCAGGCAGTCACCTATGCTACATGTATCTGGTGGAGATAGTGTGCAAAACATAAATTCACATTCATATCATTCTGCATCATTGCTAGGTAATAGTTTGCTTACTCTGCTTTTGTCTTCTCCTCTTCTCTCCGCCTCCTCCCTCCTCCCCCACGATTTTTGGCTCTTTCTAAAGCTTGGCTGTAACACATCCCAAAGCTCAACTGCTTTTGCCAAGGCCCACTGTGAATGATGGAGTATGGATGAATACTTATTATAAAATTCCCTTTGATGTATTGCATGCCTTTAACCAAAGGCACATGGGGAATTTGTTTTGGACAATGAATTTGAGTTCTGTTGGGATTGATATTCTGTCTCTTAAAGAGGGCAGATTTGCCCAGAAATGAAACTGTAAGCTCCTGCATTTTCCCAGAGAGCTCCTGTTGCTTTAATAATCCAGTTATCTGGGAATCTCTTGAAGTATCAAAGGGCCAATTATGTGCTGCCTGGAGAGGACCAGAGAGAGCTGTTCTTGTGCTAGAATTAATAAACACTGGCTGGTCACACAGCAGGTCTGATGTCCCTTGCTCACCACTGTAAATTTATGGGGCAGAGATATTAATCATTTATTTTCATCTTGCCTCTTCCTTTTGCTCAGCAGGAGTAACTCTTAACAGGGCTCTGTAGTTTCTTCTGACAAAGCATTGAACACAACTTTTAAATGAAAAACCTTCCAAAAACTGATCACCAATGGCGTGTGAGAAGACAGGGTGGGGAATGTCTCACAAAGGATGTGAAGTCTTCTGTTGGTTTGGTATTTTAAAAAGGTGTCTTATTTTCTGACCTTCAAATAAAAGAAACCAAACAAACATCAACTCCCTCCTTCAAATCAGGCTTCGTCCTGTCTTCAATAGATGGTTCTGTGGCCTGAGTATAGATTTCATCAAGACTGTCTTTTTCTTCTCTCTGTGAGTGCAGTTCTCTCAAATAGGATACTCTTACATTTTTTTGAAAGGAAAGATCAACAGGATAAGGCAGGGGTCCTGTGTGAAACTGGAGTTTGTGTAGAGGTGAGCAGGTCTCTGCCTAGTTATTTGTAAAGGCTGGCAGCAGATTATTTTTTAAAGGAAGAGTTTTTTATTATAGCATCTTTGCTTGCTTCAGACTCTCACAGCTCATTTGTTTTATTCATGGTGGGTTTACCTCTTGATTCCAGTGTTGTATTTCAAAGATGAAAGCTGTATTCTGTCTCTTTCATTTCTGGGGTTAAGAGGAGAGGTTCTAGAAGTAGACTCTGCTTTTGGAGCTAGGTCCTAACTATGTCTGGAATTTTGGGTCATAGTTCTTCCCAAAGTGCTTTGACACTGGAGGCTTAGAGGCTGAAACGTATCTGCATTTGCTTCTTTCACAGGATCAGTCAGCTTATAATAAGTGCCAAAATATTGTGGAATTATGACGTTGTAGGTGTTGGAAGGCACTTCTGGAGATCATCTAGTTCAACACCCCTGCTGAAGAAGGCTCAGCCAGAGCAGATTGCACAGGATAATGTCCAGGCATGTTTTGAACCTCCACAGAGAAGGAGACTTGACAGCCTCTCTGTGCAGCCTGTTCCAGTGCCTCAGAGTTTTCCCTTGTGTTCAGGTGGAACTGCCTGTATTCCAGTTTGTGCTCATTGCTCCTTGTCCTGTTGCTGGGCCTTTAGATATTGATAAGCATTGCCAAGATCCCCTGTCAGTCTTCTCCAAGCTAAACAGTCTCAGGTCTCTCAGCCTTTTCTTGTCAGAAAGCTGCTCCAATCCCCTCATCTTAGTGGCTTTCTCCTGGACTATCTTCTGTAGATCCTTGTCTTTCTTGAGTGGGGAAGCACAGAACTGGACACAGTACTCCAGATGTGGCCTTACTGTGACATATTAGAGGGAGAGGAGAACCTACCTTGACCTACTGGCCACACTCTTCTTAATGCACCCCAGGAGACCACTGGCCTTCTTGGCCACATGCCACATTGCTGGCATATGGTTAACTCGTTCACCAGTATTCCCAGCTCCCTTTCTGCAGAGCTGCTTTCCAGCAGATCAACCCCTATGCTGTACTGGTGCATGGAGTTATTCTTGCTTAGATGCATGATTCTAAGGGTTCACAGTCAAGTGGAAAGTAGCTCTTGTCTGCAGTGGTCCTGGGGCTGGTAGGCTGGCTTTGTTCTATGACTTAGTTCTCCAGCAGGTGCAGAGCCTGGTTTGTTTATTCAGGCTGGAACTGTGCTAAAAACGTGTGTTGCATTTGCAAAGTTAGTTGTTTGGAGATGATTTTGATGACAGCTTTGTTGGCACACTTGTGGTGAGTCTGTGACACATGAGTGCTTTTGTTGACCTGATGCAGCCTGCTTGGCCTGAGAGAGAGCTGTCCTTGCCTGTGCAGAGAGCACACAGGCTCCACAAAGGGTTTTTGCTACTGGAACTGTACTGGTAGGCTGTCTTGTAGTCCTCTGCTGTGCTGTAATCCCTTAAAGTGACTGCTACTTAAACAGCCTCTTTCCCCAAATCTTTAAAGCTGAAGGTAGAATGGATTTGCCACTGGGTTTTGTGTCTGTGATGCTGCCTGAATTACTCTGGGGTCTGGCTGAAAGGTCCAGGCTTTACTTTCCATCCCAATGCACAGCTCTCTCCTCTTCCTCAGCCCTTGTTGAAAGGTTTGGGTTGTGGGACATCTGTTCTGCTGACTAGATGAACTAGCAGGAAGAGGATCGTGCACTTCAGCTCACAGACTTGGCAGTAACAGATCCTTGTCTTTTGGTCTAGATGCAACTATCTGAACTCCCAATTGTCAGGACTGTGCTTATGCTACTGCTATTCATGTCCATTTGTTCTCACTCCGGTGATAATTTGCTTTCCCTGTTGGGGGTGCAGACCCACCTGCTTCTCTGGTACATCTCTTATCTCCCTGACAGCACTCCAGCCCATCCAGCCTTTCCCTCTGAAATGCATTTCTTGGTTCACTAGTCTCAAACCACTACTTGCATGATCCTCTTGTGGACTGTACAACCAACCCAAATTCTTTAGATGCTGCCAGAAGTGCAGGCTTTCTGCTGTGCTTTGTAGCCCTCTGCCGTCTTGCACACAGTGAGGTGTAACAGACTGCATGGAGGGGTGTCTTCATGCAGCAACACCATGGTTCCTTGAGCCCTGGTTTAGGGACTGCAAGTACAGGAAGGTTGGACAAGGCTAACCTGTGTCTAGAACTGCCTAGATGGAGGCTGCTCCCAGCAGCGTTCAGGGTCTGTGCAGAAGAGAAGCAGCCTGAGTGATCAGTGAGGTTCAGAGGCAGCGAGTGAAGGCTGTTGCTTAGCTCCCAGGATACTGCTGAAATTTGGGTTGGGGGTTCAAGAAATGTCTCTTTTTTTCCAGTGAGTAATGGCTTCTAAAGACGAGCAGATATTACTTCTGCTTGATGAAGTTTAAGTTTAGCTCTTGAAGGCTAAATATGCAGTTTTATTTGAATGTTTTAATGTAGTAATTAACTCAGTATTTCATGCATGAAATATTTAATGTATTTAATAATGTGTGCCTGTTTTGGCTTAAGATTCTACTGATTGATTCAGATGCTCTGCTATGTGCTACAGTTAGAGGGTTCATCTCTTACTAAGGCTGAGAACAAGGATGAAAAGAAGAGTTGGGTGATCTAAGTGGAGTGTGCTGTGGTACTGTTGAGATTATTGGCCTAGTTTTTTACACACACATATATCTCATGTGTGTATATATATATGTTAGAGCATATTGTTTCTTGTGGGTCCCTCTTTCACAGCTGCAGATCTCAATGTTTTCAAAGGGATTGATTTTTCTCTAAGTTTTAGTCATTAGGCTGTAAAAACGTGTTGCACTTCTGCAGATATCACAAGGCAATTAACAGGGAATCTAAACATTTCTGTAGAGACCGAAAAGATAAATGTTTCTGACTGAACTTTGTGCTTCCTCTAGCTTCCTGGTCGCAATTATAGGCAAGGCTACAACGCTGAAGTTGGAGACAAGTGGATCTGGCTGAAATGAATCTGTTCCCTTCGGAGCCCAAATCACGATGGACCACAGAGGTTGAATGAAGAAGCAGAATTCAGTGTGCCTGTTCCACATCAGTCATGTAGCACAAAGAAAATGCTGATTAAATCATCTTCCACTTACTGCATAAGAGAATAGACTACTGGAAGGGAAATCACTTTTTTCTGGTTTGTTCTTCCCTGATGAATTCAGGGTGCTTTGACTTGAGATGTTGAAATACAGTTGGTGTGTGATAGCAAAGTGATCTGGTGTTCTAGGGGCAGGCTTAAGATCAGTGCTGAACTTTGTCTTCATCAAAACTGTGGTGGCTTATTGTACAGGATTGTTGTTGTTTTAGCAAATCAAGAGAAATTAAACCTGTATCCTCTTGGCTCTCACTGAGTTAATTTCTTGCTCTGTCATGCATGGTGTTTTATTAGTTTCATTAGAGGAGTGCACTGGGTGAAGAAAAAATGGTGTTTGCATCATGTTCTGATGAACTCAGCTCTTGCTGAACACCAACATCAAAGCAGGCAAGCATACAAAAGTTGATGGAGAGAAGGAAATAAGTGTTGATCTCAATTTAAGCAACAAAACATCTGTGCTTAGAAGTATAAAGACTCAAAATAATTGCCAGCAGTTGTACTCATAGCTTCTTCCTTTGACTTTGGGTGTTGCAGATCAAAATGGTTGTTGGGTATAAAAGACCAACATAATTATTATTTTTGTGAGTCCCTGAAAGTCCAAGCTGGAGTTCTTTTTAAAGACATGATTCATTTGGTATTAGTTAGTCACAGAAATGAGGCACCTTGGCACTGCTTCAAGCAATGCTGTCCAGATTTAGTCTGCAGTAATTCTGCATTTCCAGTAAGGGTCTAAGTACTTCAATCACTGAGCAGGAGTGCTGCCAGGCATTCCAGCATTCAGGGCATTGCCTTTGAATTAAGTCTTGCTATGCCCCTGCCTATATCAAAACTCTCTTTTAACAAGAGCCTTGGGGCCTGGTTAGATAGAGAAATAAATGAGCAGTGGTATAGAAATGTGGCTTTTCTCCCTGATCTCAGATAATTTGTTTTCATGTTCTATGGCTTTTTAAAGTTCCAACTCTGGTCACAAAAGGGCTGACTCTGGTGCCACTGTGCCACTCTAGGCTGGTGCGGCTTGTGGCAATGGCAAGCAAGTGATGGGGTGCAAGGCAAGTGTGGCAAGTGTTGTGCCTTGGACTTGTGTGAAAATGTAGCAAAACTGGTGTCAGTCCTGTGGAACTCTTGCATTTTGTTGAGCTGCTGCGAGATTTTGGTGCATTTTCCTCTTCTAGAGGCTTGTTATTTGGGCACTGGACCTATGCCTGTTGCAGCTCAACTGTGACCTGCAGCTCCTTCTCCCACATCTCCCCCAGGAAGGTGTATTTTGGCACTTTCATACCTGAGGATCTGCCAACCTTAGCCACTATTGTCTTCTGTGCAATGAGAGCCTGAGTGATTAGTGTTTGCTGTTCTTTACTTGTCCAGAGTGCCATCTTAAACCAGTCAGTAATGTGTGTGGAGATGAAAAGAACATCTGCTGTGGCTTTTGATTCCCTTTGGGGTAGATCTGTTTTTACAGGTGTCCTCCATCTCCGTGTCGCTGTGTTCTCTAGATGCTGTAATTCACTTGGCATTGTGCATGCAACTTGATGTTGGATCCCCTAGGAAGGCCTCTTGTACCATGTGTACTGCTGATGAAGCTGTTGTGTTCAGCTGTGCCATAGTGGGGCGCAGTGGGGTGTAGAGCATTGCTAAGAGCCTTTCCCTGTCTGCTGCAGCAGCACACAGAGTTGAGCTAAGCTTTAGATGTAAAGGAGTTTAATTCCAGTCAGAAAAAGCAGTGTTGGCTTTTATGGCAGGCAGTGTGGTATGACAAAATGTGTTGAGCGTACTTTTTATCCTGGTTTTTAACTCTGCTTTAAAAGTAAAACTGTGTATAAACTAAATCTGTGAAGGAAATAACTTTCTTTCCCTTTGCTGTAGGAAGGAGCTTTAGATGTTTTTTCTCCTTCCTACTCCCAACACCTCAAAAAAAAAAAAAAAACCCAAACCCAACTCTTAGCAAACCAGCTGTAAGGTTTTTGGCTTTTTAAGATTCTTTTATGCCTGTTGGATCAATGTTTTTCCAGTTCTTTGTTAGATTGGAAGGAAAAGATGGAATGACTCGGGTCCTCTCCACGCTTCTGTGTAGGTGCCCATGTGATGTCATCTGCAGTCTGTCCTCTTATCCTGAGTTCCCATTGCCTATGTTAATGTATGGGGAAGTTTGCTTCTTGCCTGTCATGTGCTGTGCTTGTTCCTGCCTGCTTTACAAAGGCAAATTTCCTATGAGTGGTGGTGGTTTCACCTAGAGCCATTGGCCATGTTTTCTGGGCAGAACCACCAGCCTTCCCAATAGCTACTGGCACCCAGTGCAGTAGTAGCCTTCCCCTTGGGTTCACTGTTTGGTTGCACAGAATGAGGGAAAGGGAAGAGGAGGTTGGTGGGAATGGGTTCTATCATCCAAATAAAGGTTTGACGAGCTGCAGCTTCAGATGAGGTTGCAAAGATTGCCTCTCAGGAACCTATGATTTCATGCCAATGCCTGCTCAAGGTCATCACAGAAGAGCGAGGACTGGAAGGGACCTCTACAGATGATCTAGTCCAACCCTCCTGCTAAAGCAGGGTCACCTGGAGGAGGTTGCCACAGGATCATGTTAGTGCAGGTTTTGAATATCTTCAGAGACAGACTCCACAACCTCTCTGGGCAGTCTGTCCCAGTGCTCAGTCAGCCTTAAAAAGCTTTTCCTCATGTTCTGACAATCTCCTGTGTTCCAATTTGTGCTCATTGTCCCTTGTTGTGTTGCTGGGCACCACTGAAAAGTCTGTCTCTGTCTTCTTGACACCCACCATTTTTGTACTGATAAGCATTGCTAAGATGACCTCTTCTCCAGGATAAACAGCCTCGGATCTCTCAGCCTTTCACAGAAGATGAGAAGTCATCATCCAGCCCCCCCTGCCAGAGCAGGATCACCTGTGCCAGGTCACACAGGAACACATCCAGGTGGGTTTTCAATATCTCCACAACCTCCTTGGTCAGCCTGTTCCAGTGTTCTGTCTCCCTCACAGTGAAAAAATTCCTCATGTTTACAAACTTCCTATGCTTCAGCTTTCACCTATTGCCCCTTGTCATCAGACATCACTAAGCAGAGCTGACCCCATCTTCTTGGTGTGGTCTCCTTGTCTTTGTTGCCCTTAGCTGGTCTGTTTCCAGTAGTTCCTTGTTTCTCTTGAACTGGGGAACATGTAATATTTTAATGGCAGTGGAGTTTGGATGTTAACTATGCTGCTCCAGCTCTGTGAAAGGCAAGAGCTTCTGCTGCTGCAGAGCAGAAAGAAGATGTGCATTGCTGTGCCCCCACCACAGGCAAAGATGGAAATGAATCCCTTCTGTGGAAGAGCTTGCTGAGCAAGTGTAATTTAGGTACACAACAAATTCCATCTGACTTTGAATGGTGTTTGCAAAAGACTGGGCACAATGAATCATTTGTGCAAAAGTTAATGGAAGCAAGTGGAGCAGAGGGGAGATGGCATGGCACACCATAGCCTGACGGGCTACTCTCACATGTAAGGTAAGCTGAGCATCTGTGGAGAACCTCAAAAGCCCTCTGCATTCAGGGAGGTTTTGGAGGAAAAGGAGGTCCAAGATGAGTGAAAATGATTGGCTCTTTATATTCCTGGCCTTCTGTTGACTTGTATGTGATATTGAGCAAGCTAATTGGAGATGAGTGACCCAGGCAGCTCTCATCTTGGTCAAAGTGAGCTCATCTGGCAGTGTCGGTTCCCATGGCCCTGCTTAGCTTATGTGTGACATGAGATGACAGAGTCAACGTTTCCCTCCCGAAGGGTGCAACTCTGTGGTTTGAGCTGCTCTTTTGCCACACTGGTGAGAAGGTGCCATATTTCAGTCTTGCTGCAGTGGTGACCAATGCCTTGGCCATGCAGGAGTCTGCTTTGCTCCAGTTCTGATGTCATAGGTTGGAGCTAATCTGTCATACTAGAGAAGGGAGTTCACGCTGGAGACCTTTCCAGAGAAAGGGAAATAATTTCCCCTTGCAGTCACTCAGAAGCACTTAAATGCTCTGACCCTTTAAACTCTGGTAAGAGGACAACATTCTTTACATAGCTGCTGCTCAAGAGAGCATCATCCTGTGAGCATCACAGGTGGCAGAATGTCATGAGACTCACAGGTTCTGCTCCAGTTCCCAGGTCTAAGGCTTCCTTTGCTGAATACATATTCACAGTGAGATCTGAAAGAAAAAAACAAGGCAAGTTGCTCGCTGGTGCTGTGTAATTCTTCTGCAGGTGCTGGAGCCCAGCCTAGCTGCTTCTATCTGATGGGACCACTCCTGACTATTTGATTGCTGCTGGTGTTCTCCACCCTCTCAAAACTCCAGGTACAAATGATACCTAGGTATTTCTCAGGCCTGCCTGAGAAAACTTCATCTTCAAAGGCAGCTGGGCATGAAAATCCACAGAAGCAGCTGTGGTTCCCTGCAGGAGAGGCAGACGCCACACCTCATTCCTCCACTTGCTCTTGGATTAGCAGTTTACAGAGCATGGCCTGGAGACACAATCCCAGACAGTAGTGTTACATGAGGGATAAAGGCTGCATTTGCTAGTTGAGCTGCTGTACCTACAGGAGAGTGTTCCCAGCCCTCAGCGGTGTCTCTGCACAGAGGTGTGAGGTGGAGAAATGTGAGCGTGTGGCCAAGGAGGGCTCACTGGTGGATCTAGCTGGGTGTGGGGTCGCAGGCATGCCAAATGAGAACATGCTGCTCATAGCTGTGGGCTAAAAATTGTAGTGGAGTAAGAGTTTTGGTTTCTTTGTGTTTCATGTCTCACTGCTGCAGGTGTCCTTTCAGTGCTCGTAGGGCTCTGGCAGAAAATGGGGAACCAGCTCTTCGTGGGGACAGGGTTGTGCTGCACTGTGGTGCCAGAATGGTGCAGCAACACCACTCCTCATTTCAAGAAAGGGGATGTTAAGCATGGCATATCAAGCCACTGCTGTACAGGTTTGTCCTTTTCTGGTCCCTCTTGTTTACAAGAAGGCTAATCCAAACAAACAGTTTGATGCATTGTGTGGAAACATTTCTTTCTGGGAATCAAATCCTTATATACAAATTTCACATCAGGGCTTCTGTTGTGTAAAGGGTGTTGATGTGTGCAAAAAATTGACCAAAGCAGTGCTAAGGTAAAGCAGGCATTGCTTATTATGGCCTGTGTGGGTGTCCACACTCTGCCCATTTGGTGCCTCCAGTCACCTCTGGGTGTTTTGGTGGTCAAGGTGGATTTTTATCAACCCATAAGAGGTCATGAGGGCATTCAGAAACTGGTGAGCAAGGTGGGATGTACTATTGTGATAGAGACTCCATTCGCTGCTTGCAGGTTTCGGCTTCTGCTTATAGGGGAAAGGAGTTAAAAAGAGGACTGCTACTTTTGTCTTTGGAAGCAGCTAAAATTCATCCTCCTGACGTCCTTAGTGGCTGAGAAAGGTGTGTGGAGTCTGTATGTCCTGGCTTTGCATCCCTAAAAGCCCTGCCTGCTGCAGAATCTGTTTCCTTCTCCCAGTTTGCAACGTTTAAAAGCGGCAGTCGCTCACCTGGGCTGTGTTCCTTTGAAGATTAATGCTGATACCAAGACGTGGTCTTCATCTTCTGTTCTGATAGACTCTCTGGTGCTGGGGTCATTGCTAGGAACTGGGGGAGGGGAGGAGATCTTGGCAGTTGTCAGTGTTTACGCTGTTTTCTGGAGTGACCCAGATTACCTCTCAGCAGGAGAGGGTGGAAACCTGCATTAGCTGGATTTTGGATTTCTGGGATGTGTTGTGTGTGGTAGAACCACGGCTACAAACAAAATTTCGCTCCAACCCTGATGCGCACTGCCTGTTTGCTCTGTTGTGCAGGGTTCCCTGGGAGGTGACATGAGTGAGCCAGTCTTGCCCTGTGTGCTGCAACATTCTGGGAAGTCAGGCTGGTATGTGCAGGGTCTAAACTTTCAGTGAAAATGGCAAACCAAAGCCACCACAGGCTGGGAGGTCTCTCAAATCCCTGCTGCCGTCCCTTTAGGGTGTTTGCTCGGAGGAGGAGAAAGAGCTGCTGCATCATGAAAGAGCAGTAGGGAGCTGAAGGACTGGACGGGAGTGAGGTGTCAGAGCTGATGCTCTAACTGTTGCTTCCTGATCACAGTCTGAGTGAGGGTTGTAAGTTGGCAATACAGACCCAAGCACCAGTTCCCCAGGAAGGACCAGGGAGATGAGCAGATCCTTGTGGCAGGAAATTCAGCGCAGGCATTGCGTTCCAGTAATCTTTGTCCAGTGTGTGCAAGAGACTTGTGCTTGCAGTACCTTTTAGTGAAGGACGGCGGAAGGTCGTTGCTGTGTTGGGACAGATTGATGCTGTGTTGGGACAGATTGATACTCTGTTGCTCTCCAGGTGGTGTTGCTAGAGCAGTGGGGTGGAAGACTCTTCAGTTTTGAAGGTGTAGCTTCTTGGCATGTCTGACAGTACTCTGTAGCTCCCCAATCCTCCCAAGTGGATTCAGACCCTGCTGCTAGTTCCATGCATAGTCCAGTTTTCCCCATACGAATGAAGATGAGTCCTGGCTGTAGTTCTGTGTAATCAGTTTCATTGAGTCACAGAATCATTTTGGTTGGAAAAGGCCTTTAGAATCATTGAGTCCTACTGTTAACCTAACACTTCTAAGTCACCACTAAACTATATCCCTCAGCACCTCATTTACACATCTTTTAAATAGCTCCAGGAACGATGACTCCACCACTGTCTTGGGCAGCCTGTTCCACTGATTGACAACCTGTTTGATGAAAGGGTCCTTTGGGATGGTGAGGTCAGGTGGAGGACAGCCCTGCCATTTCCAGTGCACGCTTCCAGTGTGAGGTAAGGAGGGCAGGCACTGGATCCTCTGCATCCTCAGGTTCCCTTTTATGAGGTGTTTGTGCAGCCAAGCTGGGTGGTGTAGGCTCTTGCCAGGAAGTGTTTTGGTGGCTCTTTGCTTTGAGACATGGCTGGTTTGCTCCATCTCCCAGTGAGGAGCTCACTGGGAGGGTTGATTCACAGCCTCTTGCAGGACTGGTTTTCTTGGGTATGGGGAGATGGAGGTAGGTGAAGTGAGCTGCTTGGAGCCAGACAGCACATCTGGGATTGCAGCAGATGCAGTGCACCAGTCTCTGCCTAACTGGTTCTGTGCTTTTATGGCATAGCCTCCCATCCCCCCCACACACTTTCTCCTAGCCATGCTGATTGCCACCTCATGAACTCCTGCTACTGGAGTCCCCACGGGCCTGGTTGTCTCCTTGGTTTGGCAAGCAGGAGTGCCCAACTGGAGAGGCTGCCCACTTCCTTGAAGAGCTGAATGTGAAGCATGGTCTGCTGTCAAGAGATTTTATGAGCCATAGAGGCAGTGAGGGGAAAAGAATTTTGATTCAAAATAAACTTTTTGCCTTTGTGCTTGGATATGGGTTGTGATGCTGCTGGGACACAAGCAGCTCCCTCACACTGGTATTTCCCAGCACAGCCCTGAGTACATGAACACCTTTGCATCATATCCATCCTCTTTGATTTGGATTTGTGCTTCCTGCACTGTTTTGTATTAGCACCAGGGACATCCTGACCCTGGTGAGTTAACATGGGAACTAGGTTAGCATCTCCACAGCTTGCAGAGCCTCCAGTATACTTGACCTCCTGGTTTTCAGTAGGAAACCAGCCAGGACTTTCCTAGCACATTCCATTAGGTGGCAATGCAGGTTGTTGTTTTGGCATTAGAGGATGATCTCAAATGAGGGGCTTCAGCTTGCCTGGGGGAGGTTGAACTTCAGACCTGTGCTGCACACTGCTCTGTGGTAGACTGGCAGTCAAAGCTTTGAGAGGCACTTGGCTCTGTGCCTTTAACTCTGCTTTGGCTGCCAATGCTAAGAACCACCTTGGAATTTCCCATCCTCCTGGCTCTGAGGTGCCCTGTGGTGGCTGAGGTGATCCTTGTGCGAGCCATGTCCCTTATTTGGGCTACAGTCTTGGTAAGTGCATTGGCCTCTGTGCCTATAAGCCTGGTGTTCCCATAGTCTGTGTCCTCTCCAAGCAGGGCAACAGGGGAAAGAGCCCAAGTGGCATCAGGGCAAAAGGAATGCAAAGAGTATTCTCTGGGATAACTAGCGAGCAGGGCAACTCTTGTTTATTTGCCTGTCAGCCTGCATGCACTTGCCTGCCTTAGAAACTCTGTCCAGTTCATGCTTCACACAGGATAAGGATTCTGCTCTCCATCCTTCTCAGCAGGTTTTCAGGGTCTGCAAGGATGAAGGGAAACACCTGCAATGCCCTTGAGCTCTCACTTGAGAAATGGGTAAGGAGCTCATCTGGCCAAGTACTGACAGGCATGCCAGGCTGCAGCCAAGGGACTTTCCAGGAAGACTGCTGGGCCAGACAGCTGTGTTACTCATGAACCACATAGAGCATCACCTGTGTAAATGCCCCGTGCATTGGTGACAAGGAGATACCTACATTTCAAACAGGAGCTGAGATCGAGGTATGAGGCTAGGGGCTGCATGAGTCCCCCCCCCAGGGAAAGCATAAGACCCTGGAAGACCTGGCATGGGCTGAAGATTCACTGAACACCCAGGATACCACCCAGTTCTAAGGTTGTACACAGTGGGTACTCCCACGTGCTCCATCACCCCTTCTCCAGGGCTCTGGTGGGTCATGCATCCGTTACCTGCCTCTCCCTTGTTTAACTTGGACGTTATCTGGAGATCAAAAGGCACTTGGGCCCGGATGTCAAACAGAGCAGCATTTCACAGCAGCCCAGCCAAAGGGAGTGAAGGGATATTAAAGTGTGATATTTCATGGCTGTGTAATTAACTTCAGCTGCTTTTGAGCTGAAACAAATTACCCTCAAAGCCCGTTGTTGTGCTGGGGAGAACTTTGAACTGTGCTACCCACCCTTTTGTTGTCTGGGAGGGAAGCAGGCAGGCTGCTCCTGCGGTCTATAGCTGCAGCGCTGTGTGTGGTTTTAGATGCTATAGTGTGGCCCAAACCAACCCTATTCCCAGTGACTCGGGTGTGCCAGCCTCCAGTGTAAACAAAGACAGAGGTTGTTAGCTGCGACTGTAATTAACCCCTAAAAGGGAGAGCCTGAGGCGTGGGAAACTACCACAGCATCCCAGGAGAGCCTTCAGCTCCACCCTGGGTGTCTTCTCCACTCATTTATATCCTGACATGCCTCTGAGGTGCTGAGCTTGTGGGTGGGAGAGACTTGCTCCTTGGTCTGCTGAAGCTGGAAGGTTGCATATCCTATATCTCATGTCCCCTGGGACCACCTTGCAGGCTTTGGTTGTATACTGCTCTGTCCAGGTCTTCCTAGGCTGCTGTGCACAAGTTAATCTAGGGCTGTAAACTTTGCTTAGTTTCTTGGGAAAGAAAATTCTGCTAAGCTGCCTTATCTTGTGATCATGTTTGTTAGAAGGTGACTGGCTGGCTCAGCAAAGACCTAGTGGTCTGATCGTGTGCAGGAGTCACTGGTGCCCTTTTGAGACAAGGGTATTGAATGGATGAAGGCACAACTTTGTGTTTCCCAGCAGTACCCCTTCTGCTGTAGCTCGTAAATGCTGTGCAGAACACAGCTTTTGCTTGCATTTAGTTTCATCTCTTCTCTCTTCCAAACAGGGACTGGTACAGCTTAGGTCAGGGAATGTGGCACAGGCTCCTTCAGAGCACCTGATGGCTTGCTGATGGATTTCTAGGCAGAGGATCTGCCTTGGCTGTTGTTGCTGAGCTGTGTGTGGTGGAGCCCTTCACCTCCTGGAGAAGTTGATGCAGAAGAGTAGGAAGCTTATCTGGGATGCCTCAACTGGGGGCAGATAAATTGTCTTTGATAAATCTGTGAGATCATAAAGCCAAATGAAAATGGGAAGCACTCATGCTAAGCCCGCATTACTGGTGGGATGCAAGGCAGATGCACTTGGAACTGGCCTGAGTGGATTAAGCTTGGCATCCAGAAGAACTGCAGATACAGGGAGGGCCCCCACCTTGGCAAAAAAACACTTGCAGTCACAAGGTGGAGAGCAAGCCTGCCAGTTCTGCAGTGTTATCTGGGGGTGTGCTGTACCCCTCTGAGATTGCTGGGCAGCTGTGGAGCAAGTTCCACACTTCTGCCATTTGGTGATGATGTGGTCATGGTTTTGTCTCTTGCCCATCCTTGGGAGAGCTGAGTTGTCTGTGATCAGAGATCTGCATCATGCACCTGTGTGCTTAGGGGAAAGCTGGCTGTCCTCTTGGGTGCCCTTGGGAGAGAAGAGTGGAACTGTGGCTGGGCTGGACCTCTGCCCACCCATATACCCATCAAGGAGGAGGTCTGAGGATTTTATAAGAGCTTCTCTGTTACTTTAGATGAAGATATTAGGAATGTGAGACCCTGATCTGGATATGTCAGTCCCAGTGTAGGACCCCAGCAGCCCTGCTCACACCTGTGCGTACCAACTGCAGCAGTGTTTCAGTGGCTGGATGTGATATAGGAGTCACAAGGAGCTTGATCTGTGCAGCTGAAGGGGAGAAGTTGAATCCACAAGCTGAGGGAATTCAGGCTGACAACTCTGCCACTGCATTTCAAGGACTGCGTTGTGCCACGCTGCTACTCCAGCTGCAGAGGAGCTTCCGATGCACAGGCCCTCCCTGTTGGTGGGAACAGAAGATAACCAGGCTGTGCTTCAAAGTGCTTAATAACCAGGTCTGTCTAATAGGACTGTACTTCTCCAGAAGCCAGTTCTTACTTTTATGTCTGGGTAAGAGCAATCTGCTCACCCTGACTTAAATAATTGGGGAAGCTTTCATCTCAGTTTTTAGCTATGACCTCAGAGTGGTGTAGAAGCCAAGGCAAGACTTGTGCCCTACACACAAGATGTGAAGTAGTGCCACACAACTGAGCTCTTAGGAACCTGAGAACCCCTTAGTTACCCACAGCCATCCACCTGGATGAAAAAGTGGAGTGGATGCACCCCCTTGGGACAAGGCAACAGGGAGGGGGCAAGCCTTTGCTGGCTGGAGAGGCTGTGTCATTGCTGAGAGCCAGCCATAGCTTTGCCAAAGACGTCTGCCGCTGTGAACTTGGCAGTAGCACAGTGAAGCTGCCCTTCCTAGGGAAGGCATTCTGTTTGTGGCCTGCTGGGGTGGCTGCAGAGCCAGCCATGTAACCTTCAGACAGGCTAAGTGTAGTAAGTTAATTATTAGATTTATCATAAAGCAATCTAATGAGAAGCAATATAGCCAAGTGCTTTCCATTCAGTGACGCACATCCAAATCTTAATAGAAGCTGACAGCCTGACCCTGTTACTGTGCTCTGGCCAAATAAAATCATCCTGATAGTTCCCTGGAGAAAACAGCCACAGCTTTAATATGTCTTCTCAAAACATTTATCTGACCAGCTTTAAAAAAAAAAAAAAAGGCACCAATGATCAAAGTAACAAAAAACCCAATAAACAAAACCTGGACAAAGGGAAAGCCAAACAAAACCAACCTGCAGTGACTCAGAGCTGCTTTAGGTGAGCTCCCTTCCCTCTTGCTTCCCAGCTCCTCAGCAGTGCAGAGGAGCTGAGGTAGTACAGCTAGAAAAGCTCCTGTCTGCCCCTTGACCTGGGACTGCATGGCCTGTGCTTGTTGCTGAGATGGCTCAGCCCATCAAGGAACCTCCAGCAGTGCTCCCTATCCTTCCCAGGCTGTGCTCTTGGGCAGCCTCAAGCCTGCAGCACTGGCACCTGAGGAAAGAATTAATGTAGTGTAAATACTTACAGGGAAGTTGCGATAATTGAAGGTATTTGGTGGCAAATTGTGTCTTTGCAGGTAAATTTTACTGCCCCAACTGTTCCAGGCCCTGCCTCTGCTCTGAAACCTTCCCTCTTCTTTCTCTGCAGCTTGAAAGGGAAACCTGGGTTTTTTTTACCAGTTCCCAGTGGAAGCCTCTGTCCTTCTCGCTTCTTGCCCCTCTTCACTTCTGCTTTTATTTAAAAATCTGGACATGTCTTTTAGGAGCTCAGGAATTGCTGCACATCAAGCAGAAGATTAAGTGCTTAACCTGAGATCGGACTGGGAAGAACGGTTGGTCTTTCTGAGTTCCCTGGTTTTATCCTGACCATTGCTGTCTAGACACATCTCCCCATCTTTTCAGATCTCTTCCAGTGCTCTTTTTGGTAATCCAACATGTTATTGTTTTAGACCCATTTGTTGCATTAACTGCAGTAAAGGGAAGGACCAAACCAGGCCATGATCTCAAGCTATAGCTGATGGTGCCATCCAGAGAGCCTGGGATGTGGGCTAAAGCTCTGCAGACATCCTTGCTTCTGAGCTTAGCACCTGGATTGAATACCCCATGCAGCCAAGATCTCCCCAACACTGGTATGGAGATGTGAGAGGTCAGGCTGGGTAGAAGGAAGATCTTCCCAGGAATGGTTGAAAGTAATGACTCCTGATACCCATCCTTGCAGTGGGAGTGCAGGTTGTCACTGTTACTAGCAAAGGATTCCTCTGACTTGGTCAGGCTGACGTCAACTGGTACCAAGAACCTCAGGGAAACCTGCCAAACCCCTGTGACCTGTATCCAGGCTGTCCCCAGAATCTGTTCCCAGAAAAGGTGATCTCTCATTGAGAAGTGTTCCCTAGCATGGTGCTTCACAGACAAAATAGCCCAAGTGATGCTTTGGGGTGTTTTTGAGCTTGCATGTGGTTCACTGAGATGGCTTTAACAATTTGTATGTAGTTTATTTTCTGATGTGCCTCACAGCAATATCCAGGGTCAGCTCAGCAGCTGTTTGATCCCACAGGTCCCTGCCCTTGGCCACATCATACGACATGGAGTTTCCCAAGGTGAACTATGTGAAAAGATGACTCTCTTCACTTCTGGATTTACTGTCTCTTCATTTCTGCTGCATGCCTTGTTGTTCACAGGGTGTGAATGCAAGCTCTGTCCCTGGGGCTGGGATGGCCACAACCACTGGGCACCAGAGGACCTCATAGGCACATTTTCTTGAATGCTCCGGTTTTCAGAAGACCCCTCCAAGGCAGGGCAATTACTCCAGCTTTGTGCAACACCCTCGATCCAGGAGATGGCCCAAGAGGAAGATGGAGACAGAGGCAAGGAGAAGACCCACCTGGGATGGGAAGGAAAGACAGACAATGCTAGGAGGGAGAGCACTGGAACCCTCTTTGTGTTGCTGGACTTGCATAGCATTGCCCTCATCTTTTCTCTGCTCTCATGTGAGCACTCTGCTGTGCAAGTGCCTGGGAGTCAGTGGTAGAGCAGGGGCTGTGGAGGACAGGTCTGGTTTTACACTTGTTCCCTCTCTTTTCTCCTCTGCATCCCAGGCTCTTTCTCCCCTTTGCTTTTCATCATGTACCTCTTCATCCAGTTGGAAGCCCCAGCACCATTCAGCCTACACTTCCTGTGATCTGGCCATACCTGCTGGGTGTACTAAGATGAAGATAGGCTGAGATCATCCATCTTGCACAAGTACAGCTCTGGCATGTGCTCATTTCCTACAGCTTGAAGCACACCATGACACATGACACTGTCCCTGGGTTCTTAGGAAGGGCTGTGCTTAGCATCGTACTGTGTCCAGCTTTGGAGTCCTCAGCAGAGCAGAGACATGGATTCATTGAAACAGATCCAGAGCAGGCCACAAGAATGATCAAAGGACTGGAGCACCTCTATTATGAGGACAAGATGAGTGAGTTGGGGTTCTTCAGCTTGGAAAATGCTCCAGGGAGACCTTATTGTGGCCTTCCAGTACTATAAAAGGGGCCTATAAGAAAGATGAGGACAATCTGCTTAGCAAGACCTCTTGCAACAGGGTAAGGGGCAAGGGTTTTAAATTAAAACAAGGGAAATTTAGACTGATTCTAAGGCAGATTTTTTTTTTACACTGAGGGATGATGAATCACTGGCATAGGTTACCCAGAGAGATGGTAGAAGCCCATGTCTGGAAATGTTCCAGGTCAGGTTGGACAAGGATCTGAGCAACCTCAACTAGTTGAGCCGCTAAGTGTCCCTGGGCTCTGCCTCCTCCTCTGCCTGTGTCCGGAGAGGATACCTGCACAGGTCAGGGTGTGTTGGGGAGGCAATGGCTCCTCAGTCAAGGATTTCCAGGAGGAAATCCCTTTGAGAGCAATTGCTGACTCACCTGAGTGTAAAGAGAAACCTGCCTTCTGCTAAAACAGGAGCAAAAGACAGTTAATCAGAGCAGAAACATATGGCTGATGAATTTTACATCCTTTGGACTTAGGCAGCTGAGGGTTGGGGAGAAGAAATGCTTCAGCCCAGCTGTGAGGAGCAAGTTAAGGCAGGAAGGCTAGGGACAAGCTAAGGCACTGTGACAGGGACCGCCTTGTCCATCCAGCACCTGGCAGTGCCACCCAGGCACAGGCAATAACCTCACCAACTCAGCTGGGACTTGCTTCACAAGGACAGCGTCCTCCATGGCAGTCTGTGGCCATGTCTGCGTCACCCTGCCACACGTGGGGACTGAAAATCGTTCCTTTGGTGTCACTAGAGGTCACTGCAGCACCGGCTGGGCTCTGGAGCCTGCCCCCCCACACACGTGGAGCTACAGCTAAGCTGAAACAGCGAGCAAAGGCAGTCCCAAGGAGCTGGGTCCATGCTGCACAGACTGACTGCAGCTTTTGCAGGAGCAGATGCTGGCAGAGAGGTTGAGCCTGTGAGTGGACTCATGCACTGGAGATGCTGAGTAGAGAGGTGATGCTGCTGGATGTCTTCCTTGCCTTTGGGCAGTGTCCCAGCCCTGCTCTTCTCTTCTTGGAGCTCCAGGACACGCAATTGTTGAACAAGCACAGGGGACAGGGAGCAGGTGATGTCCTTCATTGCTCCCCTGTCAGCTTCAGAAGCAAATAACTTGCTGGCTCTCATGTGGCCAGGTTCCCCTTCTCACCGAAGGAGCTTTCATATGCTATTGTTGTTTAATAGATTTTTGGGTTTTGTCTTGCAGCTTCCTGGCACCTTTGCAACCCCACCTTCCTTGTCACAGATGTAGAAGAAAGCTGAAAGTACCTGTTCCTCCATACTTTGTGCCAAAATAGGTGTGAGCAATGTACTGCAGAGTACAGGTTTGTGTTGTAGCTGACTTCAGCACCCCACAACCCTCCCCAGACCAGCCTCCTTTATTTCCACAATGGAGGGAGGACAGCAGGCACCCACTTGTGGATATATTGGTGGGATGTGGTCAGCTCTGAAACAAAAGAAAGCTGCGGGGCAGAACCTGATCTTGGTGGGCAATCCACCCAATGCACCAGAAGGAAAGTGCATGGAGTGATCTCCCTCCCTGTGTCCCACTCCTCGTGCCACTTGCTGTGAGCAAGTTGTCTGAAGACACGATATTGCTGCCAGAATTGGAGGTGTTTCTCACTTCTGTGAAAACAAACAGGGCTGATATGTTTCTTAATTGCTTGTCCACAGGAGCTGTGAGGCTTCATCTGTGCGGGGTGGGAGCTAGGAGTTTTGCTCTGTTTGATCGTGTGCTCTTTTGCCCCAGTTTCAAAGATCTCTTTGGTTTTCCACTCTCTTTTATGTCCCATCTCTTGAAGTTGCACTCCTGCATGAAGGCTTAAACGCAGGACAGATGAAGGGTTCCAAGTGCAATTATTTTGCAGAGTATTTCAGCAAATTAACAGCTCATTTCTTTGTCAGACAGCACTTGCTTTTAAATTGGCCCACGTCTGTGCAGCCTGCAGTGTCTGCTGGACCTTTAGCCTTTGGGATTCAACCTAAGAGGGCAGAGCTGGGCATGCTTAGCTGTATTCCAGATCTGGATGGGGCTCTGTGTAGGTTTTTGTCCAGGAAAACAGCAGTCTGCAATTTCATCTTGGCTGGAGATCTCCACAGATTTGATTTCACAGTGTAAAGGCAAGGAGTTGCTTCCAGTGAAATGGGAATGCAAAGTAACAGTGCCCAGAGCTGCTGTTGGAGAAGAAAGGCTGGCACAAGCATCTGCACACTTTATTTTTTTAAATTGCCCTCTATTTATTAAGCTACTTGGGAGTTGGATTCACTTGCTTTGCTTAATATTTATTAGTACTTCACCTGCCTTGAACTGGCACTTTGATAAATGCATTGCCTTTCCTGGAACCATGTCCCATCGTCAGCTAATTGGCATCCTCAGCATAACTGCCAGAGTACCACTCTCATAAGCAGGATGGCAAAGAGGAAAAAACCCAAGTGCCAGCAGTGCAGGGCGTGCTCAGAGGCAAGATGGAGACCCAAGTGCTGATCTCTCCATCTTCACAGGGGAGCAGCATTTGGTAAGGGGATTGCATCTCTTATCTGAGCTCTCTGTTTAACTTAGGGCTGTCTGGGATGCACTTGCACAAGGTGCTGCTCTATCTCCCCTGTTTTGTTTGTATTGAGCAGTAGCATCACCTGTTGGCTTGGAGACCTGCCAGAGGAGATGGGCTGTGCTTGGGGCAGCTGAATACCAATACCTGGTTGCAGTTGGCCATCATGTGCCAGAAAGGTGACTCCCTATCTTTGGTAACAGAAAAAGTGCTGTCAAACAGAAGAGCTGCTTGCTGTAGGATGCCAATGTGAGCAAAACAGCGACATGGCTTCAAAAAGTGACTGGGCAGACTTGTGGCAGGAGAATCACACAATGGCTGTGAGGAACCAGAGTGTGGCCTCTGATCTGGGAAGACTTTGGGCTCCTGTAATCCCTGGTGTTGGGAGTGCAGTGTGGCTGAGCCTCAAGGCAAGCTGCAGGAGGAATGTGTTTTGTTTTGGAGATTTTCCACGTTGTCCTGACAGTAGAATTGGGCTGAAAGAGGATTTGCTGCAGCTGAAGCATCACCATGGTGCCCACCAAGCCTGTTTGCATATATGGTGACTTTTGCTGCCTCCTAAAGAATTCTGCAGCCCAGCAGGTGCTCCATGCCCATGCTTGCACACAGTGTGATGAGGGCAACCATACTCACTGCCCTTTCTGTACCAGCTTCTGCCCACTCTTACTGCAGAAGGGGTCCCTCACTTGTATCTTGCCATGCCCCAGGCTTTCAGTGCTGAGGCACACAAGGATTAGATAGCACTGTCATTGCTGGAAAGAACTCTCAAACCCCGGGTATGGTCAAGGAGGCTTGGAGCATTTCACCAGCTGCCTCGTGGGTGTGACTGCAGCTTTTCCTGTAATGTCTCACATCTTCTAGCAGCATTGAGTAAAGATTCAGTCCTCAAACAGAGTCTTCTTTTCTCCTGCCTGCTTTTCACAAAGCTGGCAGGAACTAGTAGCTGCTGACCTTTCTAGCAGTGCATTACTAGGGATGTTGTGGGAAGCTGCAGAGCAGGTGAGCTGAGCATGGCAATGTCCGTGCTTTCTGAGAGGCCTCCAGACTGGAGTGTGGAAAATGTGAGTAGAGAGCCTCAATATTTTTCTGTTGAAGTCTCTGGACATGGTGGGTGCTGCAGCTATGTGAGGTTAATGCTGGACCCTCTCCTTTGTACAATGTCAAGATGGGCTCTGTAGCATCCCACCCAGTCCAGCAGCTCTATGGATCATAGTTTTCTGGCAGTGGTTTTCACCACAGCCTGGCAATGAGAGTTGAGTGCTGGGCTCTCCTCAGCCCATCTGGATGGCCCTAGCTGTCCTCTTCACCTTGTGGGTCTCCTTTCCTCTTCCCCTCTTTACAAGCATTAACTGCTTAAGGATCCTCAGGAAGATATTTGAGCAGCAGCCTCTGGCAGTGGGGTCTCTGGCACTGCCCAGGTGTGCTGGGGAGCAGGCGTTGTCCCTCTGTGTGTAGCCACAGGCTAATCTCTTTCAGCAGGGAGAAAAAATAATTTAGCAGCTCATCAGCTAGCTAACAGCTTGGGATGCAGACGATGTGAAACTACTCCTAATTAGCTGCTGCTTCCCATCTTCCTTTGGAGATGGGCAAGAAGGAAATGTAGCATTCCCTGAACATGCCTGTCTGTGGTAGGGAGAGGAGGCATTTCTGCACAGGCACGTTGGGCATGCATCTGTGTTTAATGTCTAGGTGTTGCTGTGGAGAAGATGGATGGAGGACACCAGGAAGCAGCACCTGGGTGAGAAGGGACCATGGCCCCAGTGAGATGTTGCTCCTCCAGAGAGTATTGTGCCTGGGGCTCTGAGCACAGGGGATGGACAGGGTGAGGAGCTGCCAGCAGGCCTGAACGTAGAAGTGGCACCCATAGAGAGGCCAGTACTGACCAGGAGCTGTACCTGTGTCTGTCCCCTCCCCACACCACACAAACCAAAATCAACCACACACACCCCCAAAATGCTGTCATGTACCAAAAATGTTCCAAGCCTTTTGGGTTTCCCTCTGTGGTTAGTGAGAAGAAAGAGGGGATGATGTATTGGTATCTGCTTGCTGATTTTCAGCGTCACATCTGCTGTGACAGGAGATCTGACGCTGTTCTCCCTGAGCAGGGAGTCCATGCGCTGTGCCTGCACTGCCGATGGCACAGCAGCCTCCTGGCTCTGTCGTGGCTGCCTCGCCAGGAGGCTGTGCCCGCATGGCCAGCGGAGGCCCAGGCGAGGGGAACAAGCAAGCCTCGGCAGAAACTGGGATGGAGGAGAATGCTGTCAGAACGCTGCCAGCGTTGTCATGGTAACAGGGAACCTGCCCGCACACGGGGCGGGGTGGCCCTGGGCAGGCGGCCCTGGGGCAGGCGGCCCGCGGTTATCTGGGCTGCGGGTGGCAGGCGGCCGGGAGAGGCTGCGGTTCCCGCCCCCAGCAGGAGCCCTGGGGCGGCGCTGCGGGAGGCACTGGCAGAGTGTGCGGCAGCTCTGGGAAATGCCTGTCTCTTAAGCGGAGCCTGGCGGCCTCTGCCTCCCCTCCGGTCCTCCTTTGCATGGTGTCCTCACGCTCCTGAGGAGCTGAGGCCTCGGCCGCAAGCCCAGGGCCTCTTCCAGCGCAGCCTTGCAGCGTGGCTGCCTTCCTGCTCGGGTGCTGCTCCACCGCAAAGGCCGCAGTCAGCGAGGTCAGCCCTGCCGGGGGGCAGAAACGATTCCTCGTTGTGAAAACAACACCGCAGCCTATGCTGTAGTTCCCCGAAGGGCTGGAACAGACCTTTGCATGTGACTCATCCAAACAAACCAACCCCACTGACCCGCAGCATCCGCCGGGAAAGCACCCACAGCCTTGGCCCTGCCTGGAGGCGGCTCTGTCCCTGGCCAAAGCAGCTCCTGATCATCCTGCGCCCCTTTCCCATTGCCTGCCTGCCTGCCAGGTTTTGCTTGGAGACAAAGAGAGGCAGGGGAGCTCCTGTCTCGAAGGGACAGCTGATGGCTGTGGTCCTCTCTGGGGGCATTTGGCTTGCTCTACTAATCCATTGCCTTCCCAGAGCCAAACTGCTCTGCCAAGTCAGAGAGGGACATCATGAAGCATTCAAGGTCAGGGTGGGTGAGGCTCTGAGCAACCTGATCTAGTTGAAGATGTCACTGCTAACTGCAGGGGGCTGGGCTAGATGACCTCTAAAGATCCCTTCTGACAGGCAGCATTCTAGGTGTTGAGAATGACCTGGCTGCCCCAGAGCTGCAGCCCGTGGGCCAGGGAGCAAGGCTGCAAGCAGCAGTAATCATGCTGCACTCCCGTTACCAACAACACATTTGCCCCCATCTCTGCTTTGCTGTAAAGGGAGAAAGCACCCTTCCAACCACTGACACAGACTTGTGGGGCTGGGATGCTCTCTTTACAGCCATGTAAGAAGCAACCTAGGAATCAGAATCACAGAATGCATCAGGTTGGGAGGGACCCTCAAAGGTTGTCTTGTCCAATGCCCCTGCGGAGAGCAGAACTTTAGATCGTGTTTCTCAGAGCCTCATCAAGTTTGATCTTCAATATCTCCAGGGATGGTGCCTTCACCACCTCTTTGGGCAGCCTGTTCCAGTATTTCACTACCCTCATTGTAAAGAACTTCCTCCTGATGTCCAACCTAAATCTAGCCTGCTCCAGTTTGAAACGATTGTGCCCATTGTCCTATCGCTGCAAGTCCTTCTAAACAGTCCCTTCCCAGATGTCTTGTAGGTTCTCTTCACATATCAAAATGCAGCTCTTAAGATCTCCCCAGAGCCTACTCTACTCCTGGCTGAACAATCTCAGCTCTCATTTTGTCTTCATAGGAGAGGTGCTTCAGCCCTCTGATCATCTTCATGGCCTTCCTCTGGACTTGCTCCAGCAAGTCCTTTTCCTTCCTGTGTTGAGGACTCCGGAGCTGGATGCAGTACTGCAGGTGAGGTCTGAGCAGAGTGACAGAATCACTTCTCTTGACCTGCTGATCATGCTTTATTTGAGGTAGCCCAGGATACAGTTTGCCTTCTGGGTTGCAAGTGCATATTGCTGGCCCATGTCCTGCTTCTTATGCACCAGTACCCCCAAGTCCTTTTCCATAGGGCTGCTCTCAATCTTGTCATCCCTCTGCCAGTACTGATAATGAGGATTGCCTTGATCCAGGTGCAGGACCTTGCACTTTGTCTTATTGAACCTTGTGAGGTTCACCTTAGCCCACTTCTCCAGTTTGTCTAAGGTCAAGACTATGTAAAAATAAATCAGGGCAGAAATTATTCCTACATGTGCTTGATTTCTCTGTGAAAAGAGGGGAATTTTGCTATTGAGCAAGAAAGAGTCAAATTTACCCTCCCAGCTTGTCCTCTGGAAACCAGGGCCTGTGTCTGGGTAAGGGAGAAGAATTTGGGGTCCACTGTAACCCATGGGCAGCATCAGGTGAAGAGAGCAGTCATCAACCATTGCTGCACATGGGGAGCTGCCCCAGCTGTCCTCAGATAGTCAAGGCAACACATCTGGGCTGGTGTGCAGCCCAGCTCTGATCTGTTGACAGGCAGCTTCATGGATGTGGAGAGTCTGGAGCAGCTGTCTAGATGGAGCTAGGGTGGGCAGGTTCCAATATCAGCTGCACTCCCAGGTAAGCACTTTTGTTTAAGGGGTAAAGAGAGAAGATCCAACAAAAGCTTTGTCAGATACCAAGTCCCTGGCACACCTGAGAGCATCCCCACTGCTGCAGCCACTGCAAAAGGCAGGTTACAAGCCCAGTTTTAAGTGCAGCTTGCTCTTGTCCTGCTGTAGCTTCAGCCTGGTGCAGGCTGAGCTTTGAAATCCAGCAAATGCTGCTCTTCCCTGAGTACAGAAAGAGTTTTTGCTTGCTCAGATAGGCCAAGGTGAAAAAAACCTGCTTCTATAAGGTGAAAAACAGAGATTGTTTTTTGGGAGCTTGGAAGATGTCTAGTCTGGATTGAAGATGTCACAGGTTAGGAACTCCATCCCAGTTTATGCTAATTCACAAAGTATGTAAGTGCACCTCTCCCTTCTGCCTTGCCTCTTCCCTCCTTTGCAATGTCTCCTAGCTGCTGTAACCGTTTCTGTCCAGCCAAGCCATCTTGTGCTTATGCAGTGGTTCTGGGCTGACCTCACTTTTTGTGTATGCAAAAGGAAACATAAGGATTCACCCTTAATGGCACCAATGGGAAAAGAAAATGTTGGTGGAATTATAATGGATGTATAGATAGTCCTGGGGCATGGGGAGGGCTGGCTGGGCTGCCTGAGCCTTTTCCTGGGCTGTATGAATCACAGAAACATAAAATGGCTTGGGTTGGAAGGGACCTTAAAGATCATCTAGTTCCAACCCTCTGTCATGGGCAGAGACACCTCCTACTGGACCACACTGCTCAAAACCTGGTCCTAAAAATTTCCAGAGACCATGGCAGCTTGGGCTCAGTTCTGCAGACTGATACCAGTAAGGCATTACAAAAAATGCCATCAGAGACTCACAGAGGTTAGTTGTGCCTGGGATGCAGGTGTATATTTTGCTTTTCCTTGTGTTGTTTCCTACAGACTTTTATTCCACAGCAATCTTTGTAGGCCCAGATGGGTTGAGCAGTGTGGTGTGGGCATAGCTGCAGTGTCCTAAATCACAGGCTTCCCTACTGCAACCTGTGGATGGGCTGCTCTTGCCGTGGACATAAGAGGTGCCTCTGACTTCTCCATAGGTACATGAGATCCATTGCAAACCTGTTCACTGGAATGAATCTGTTGCACTGAAGCTGAGGGAGCAACACTGGCCTTACCATCCTGCGCAGTGTAAGACAAGGATGCATTAGGACTACAGAGAGCAGAGACTCCACGAAGAAACAGTGCTTTAACCTGTGGACTACAACTTTATGTGGCCTGGGTGCATCTCCCAGGCACCAGAACAGGGAATTCCCATGAAAAAATGAGTTTGCTGAGAGGAGGGTAGGTTTGGCTGATTAAATACAGTGAGAACAGACCTAAAACCAGAAGTGCAGCAGCTGTGCCTTGTCTCGCACTGTGTGCCTGTGGAAGAAGCCTCACATATGGCATTGGCTTTGGCTGACTGGACAATAATAATTCTGCTCTTTACCCACTGGCTCTTGAACAGACCTCTGCTGTGTGTCAGGACTGGGCACACCTGGAGTACTCTGTGTAGCTATGGGGCCCCCAGTGTAAGACAGACGTGGACCTGCTCAAGCAGATCCAGAGTAGAATCATAGAATCATATGTAGGCCAGAAAGGTAATCAAGGGACAGGAGTGCTTCCTCTATGAGGACAGCTTGAGAGAGTTGGGGTCATTCAGCCTGGACAAGGCTTTGGGGGAGACCTTACAGCATATTTCAAGGGGGGGCTACAGGAAAGTTGAGGAGAGACTCTTTATCAGAGAGTGTAGTACTAATATGAGGAATGTCAGTTTCAAACTGACAGAGGGTAGATTTAGATCAGATATTAGGGAGAGAGTCTTCACTGTGAGGGTCATGAGACACTGGAACAGGCTGCCAAGAGAAGTTGTGGATGCTCCATCCCTGGAAACATTCCAAGTCAAGTTGGTACAGGTTTTTGAGCAATCTGGTGCAGTGGATGGTGTCTCTGCCCATGGCAGGGAGTTGAACTCCATGATATTTCATGGCTTTTACCCCTTCTACCCCAAACCGTTCTATGACTGGTCCTCCAGTACTCCCGAGAAAGCAGGTTTTGGGTTGTTGATGCAGTCATGCCTACGCTGTGACAGCAGGAGCTGTGTCTCAGGGACGTGGCTGGCCATGGCAAGCTGTACTGCCACATGCAGAGCAGATCCATCAGGAGGCACTAGATCTCTCAGTACACAGCTAGCCACCATCATAGCACTCAAAAGAGAAATCTCCCCAGGTAAGCACTGGGAGCAAGGAACCTGCCTGGGATTTGCTGGAGGTGTTGGAGCTGATGAACCACAGAAACCAACTGGCCAAACTCTTTAAGTTCATCTGCCTGCTGTTACAGGAGAGACTAAGGCAGCAGTGGCAGGAGCAAGTGATGTGCTGAGTTATAAGAAGTCAATTTATTACATGCCTTATCTTATCTTCCCAGATTCTCTTAATTTCCTGTGTCCAGAGAGAAAAGAAAGCAAACCAGAGAGAACAGTGTACAACAGCAAAGCAATCATTTCTGATAGTTTCCATGGGCTAAATCTCAGCATACTATTCTCTATAGCATTTGTCCGGATGGATCCCAGACAAGTTAGTATGAAAGCCAAGACAGACTGTGATTAGATCTGGTCCTTTTGGGTGCCATACCCTGCAGTATCTCATTTTGAGCTGGCCTGTGTTGAAACATCCAGTAGGAGTGTTTGATGACTATGGGGACATCATTATGGGATCAGAGATGTTCTAGGATTCTTCCCCTATTTCTTGCTTTTTCTCCTAACTTGCAACCAGCATGGCCTGTAGAAGGAAGGGAAAATATAGTTTTCAGTTATACTAGCCAGACTTCTTATGTATGACACACAGATGTGGAGACAGGCTGAATTCATGGTTGCCCTTCATGTGGTCCACCTGTCTGAGACCTATTAGAAGTTTATGGAACCTTACTGGAGCCTGAATTCAAGTTTTTCTCTTACAATCTGTTCTTTATGGGCTGAGTTGCATTTTAGGAGCTCAATAAAACAATCATTTAAACTGAAACAGAGGAAGAAAAATGGTCATTACAAGTCAATTTCTCTCCAAGCTGGCATGTTAAAAATGTTCTTAATTAATAACATGATGGGAGGAAAAATGAAAGGGAAACATTAAAGCAGGATCATGGACAGATGTAGAGGAGGAGCCCCATGAAGGAAGATGTCCGCAAAGTCTCTCCTACCACACAGCCTCCAAATTGTTCCCAGGAGAGGTTTGCAGAGCCAAGGCCTGGCTAGATCAGACCCCATGCTGTTCCAAGCTGTGGCAGGATGAGATATTTTGGTGGTGCCAACAAGTAAACTACATTCAGGAGGAAAGGACAAGAGCAGACAGTCCTAATTTAAACAGAGAAGTTGTGTGGTTCTCCTGGCTAATCTGCCAGGTTTGCCTGCCTAATGAATGGTGGCTTTCAGTTAATGACTCAATTCTAGTGCTCATTGATGGGGTGAAACAGCATTTTGCATAATGATAAAAGACAAATTGCAGCAACTGAGAAGGCTTGGTACCAGGCTGGGGACACAGTGGCTGGAGAGCAGCCAGGCAGAAAGGGACCTGGGGGTACTGGTTGACAGCTGGCCAAACATGAGCCTGTAACGTGCCCAGGTAACCAAGAAGACCAATGGCATCCTGGCCTGTATCAGGAATAGTGTGGCAAGCAGGGCCTGGGAAGTCATTCTTCCCCTGTAGTCAGCACTGGTCAGGCCACACATTTGAGTAGAGTGTCCAATTCTGGGCATCTGCATTTAAGAAAGATGTTGAGGTGCTTCAACATGTCCAGACAAGGGCTAAAAGGCTGGTGAGTGGGCTGGAGCACAAGGTCTGTAAGGAGCAGCTGAGGGAGCTAGGGGTAGTTTAGCCTGGAGAAGAGTAGGCTCAGGGAGGACCTAATTACTGTCTACAAGTACCTGGGGGAAGGTTGTAGCCAGGTGGGGCTTGGCCTCTTCTCCCAGGCAGCCAGTGGCAGAACAAGAGGACAGTCTCAAGCTGTGCCAGGGCAGGTTTAGGCTGGATGTTAGGAAGAAGTTCTTCACAAATAGAGTGATTTGCTATTGGAATGGGCTGCCCAGGGAGGTGGTGGAGTCACCATCCTGGGAGGTGTTTAAAAAGAGACTGGATGAGGCACTTAGTGCCATGGTTTAATTGATTAGATAATGCTGGGTGATAGGTTGGACTGGATGATCTTGAAGGTCTTTTCCAACCTGACTGATTCTGTGATAAGCAACACATGGTCAGCTGTTGTGAGGTCCTGAGGTTGTACTTGCTGAAAGGGGCTTTCTGGGTCACACTGGGTTAAGAGACAAGATCTGGTGAAGTCCAGACGAGTTCATCTAGAGACATTTACGCAACGTCCCTCAGCACACTGGCCTCTCCGTGCTGTTACACAAGGCCTTTTGAGCTTTACCAGGACAACCTGTGTTTTTAGGGTGGAAAGTTGTTCTCTATCTCTATTTGACATGTATAAATGAAGGAGAAGAAATGGGGAAAAGGTCCTTTGGCATGCTCTCATTCCTGGACTTTTATTAGGACAGCTTACTTCTCAATGCAAACCAGCTCTTTACGTGTCATCTTTGTGTGCTTGGAGAGAGCACTGGCACACGCTCCAGGAAATTAGCTCTTAACTGAAAGCATTTATGTAATTGGGGAGAGAGGGGGAGGTGTGTGTATGTGTGCTGACTTTGGGGAAGTTCAGTCTACAAAAACAAACTATGCTAACTACACTTGGTTCTGATTAAGGAAGATAAATCTGTCATGAGAAGCTAAATTTACTGAGAGTGTAACCTCTCACCCCACCAGCGATGGTGAGGCTGCATTTATTTCTATTGGGCAAGCTCCAGAAAGCATTGGGAGGTGAAAAACAATCCCTAGAAATGTGAAAAATGTGAAATGAAGTGGGAGAGGCAGGAGGAAGAACCAAGGGAAACCAATGGCAACTCAGTGGGTACAATTTCAGCTCTTTTGCTGCTTTCATGACTGAAGTAAGAAGTCAGTTCAAGGTGTGCTCTGGAACCCAAGATTTACAGGCTGAAAATGCAGCTAAGGGAATCTTTGCTCTTCCCAGGGCTTCTCCTCGTGAGAATTGCTGTAGGTGGGATCTTTGCAATTGCAGAGCTGAAAAACAGCTTGCTAAAGCCAAAATGCAAAGCAGTGTATCTCGCCAAAGCCAACTTGTGCTGGTCTGCATGGGCAACATGTAGCTAGACCTCTGTGGTCACCTGCCATGAGGTCAAAGCTAACGTTGGACACTCAAGGCAGTGGCTATGTTAGAGTGGTCAGAGAATGCAAGGAGAACCAGAGGGACCAGGCAGCAGCAAATCTGAAGACTCAAGGTGGGTACTGCGGTTGACTGTTTAATGGTTTGGGTCTCTGTGTTAAGGTAGGGCAGAGATGGTTCTGCAGTGAGAGCTGTGATAGCTGCTCACAAAAGATACCTTCAGTAGTACTTACCTTCATCAGAGTCACCTACAAGCCCCTTTCTTACAGGGACACAAGAGCTTTTGTCACATGCCACTGGCCAGAGCAAGCTACTCTTGGATGTATTAGGTTACCCACTGCTACCAGATGGTCCTAGCTGTGTGTGGCTTGAGCCATGTGCCAAGGATGCCAGCTTTACTGCTGACCTGGCTGTTTCTTTTTCTTTGATCAACAGTTTGCTCCCTTTAAAGCTTTATTTTCATCCTGTAAGGAGCTGCTTTTGGTCAAGCTTGCTGTGTTCTTTTGTAAAGAGAAGACCCTGACAGGGAAGAGTTTTGTGAGCAGATTCCCACTTGCAATAGAAATGATGAGCCACATCATGCAACAGCATCTTAGCTCTGTGAAAGTCCCACCTCATATGGAGGGAAGGGTCCTGTGACCACCTTCCTTAGACTCACAAAGGTGCCCATCTCTGCTACCATGATAGTTGTCCCCTTGGTTAGCCTGCCAGAAAATAAGCTAGTTACCTCCTGGATAAAAGTAGCTTTTCAACAGATCAATGAGGGACAGGGTGGCAATGAGAGGCAAGGATGGGAAGTACATGCTTCCCATCCACACGATGGCCACCGTCTTAACCTCTTCTGTAGGGAGAGACCTGCGGAAGATAATCTCTCTAGGACACTGTCACTGATGACTCATGGACTCCAGTCTGCAATGTGTGGTCACTGAGAAGGACAGCGTATGCTCATGTGTCCTCTCTAGCACAAAAGAGGTGCATGCATGGTTGAGATTTGGCTAACTCCTCAAATGGTTCATTATTTTTAATTAATCAGCAGACCATTGACATGCATTGGCCATGAACCAGAAGACAGGGCCACTTGGTTCAGGGATTTTAGTGTTCTGTAGTAATGAATTCTGTGGGAGAAATGCTGCAAGAATGGATAAAACTTTTTTTTATGTGGTCTTTGGAAAACAGAAACCTCTCACCTGGAGACTTGCTCCTGGATCACTTTGAACACTTTAATGCCTTCTGAGTCTTGAGGATATCAGGGCTTGAGTGTGCCATATTGACTTATATGGTTACCTGCACCCCCCCACTCTTGTGAAATCACCCAGACTAGATTCAGCTGGCTGGAAGTTAAGGAATGAAGCTTTATATTCACAGCTTAGCACAATATGCAAGCAGATATTTACAATGTTTATAGCTACATACAGAAATATACAAGTTAAAAGTAATGCAGAAACACAATACCCCTCTCAGAAACCAGTGTCCTCAGGAGTGGCTCCCATCCACCCTACTGCCTTCTTTCCACCCCTCTACCTTATCCCAGACTTTGCCTTAAGTGCAAGGTGAGCTTGGAGGATCAGGAAGCAGAAGGATTAGTTACACAGAAGAAGCCGAGGGCGCTCATTGTGACAGACACCCACAAGCTGACTCTCCTGCTCTGTCTTATCTATGTTTGTGTTCTTGTTTTCATACATCTTGGCAAGCCTAGGAGTGAAGTAGACATCACCATTGTTTCCTTTTCACAGCCTATAGTCTAATTTTTCTCACTAAAATATTCCAGGTAGCCACAAACGAGCACACTGACACTGAAAGGAAGCTTTGGCACTTCAAGAGCTCGTTGTGACTTGAAGTGCTACAGAACGTGACTGAATGTACTGGTTATCACATAGCACTGCAGCGTCTAAAAAGCCACCAGTTTACAGATGTCAAAAACCAAACAACAAGCAAACCAAATGATTAATCTGGGCCAGAGCCTCAGCTGGTCTAAAGCAGTGCAGTGCCACCAAATTCATTGGAGCTGAGTGGACTTCTGCCAGGTGAGGATTTGGCTCTGCTGTCAAAGCATCCCTGTGTTACCATTTTCTAGCAGCTTTGGCTATCCTCCAGTGGTCTCTGCAATCTATGCAACAAGGACATGGCTTTATTTTACCAAATTTTGAAGCTGCCAACATAAACCCTCTGCAAGATACAGACAGAAAGTGCCCTGACAGTAATGATGTGTGCTCTGGGTGCTGCGTTTTTTTCCTCTGGCTATCCCTAGCTGGACCTTGGTGAGCTTGAGTTCTTTGTCACTTTACCTCCTCCTTAATGAATTTCCTCTGAAATGAGCTGGGCTGGGTTCCTGTGTGCACAAGAGCAGGGCAGCTGCACTACTTGATGTCCTTGGAGAAGTTAATCCTGGGAAACCTGCTTCCTTCCACAGCAGGAGTGAGTAACAGGCAAGTTCAGACCCTGCCTGCAGAGGAGGGCCTCCTGGAGCTCAGAAGCTTACAGGGACACAGGCTGCTCACTGAGTGAGTCCCTGTGCCTGTCCCTTTGAAGCACTTCAAGAGGTGATATTAATCCTAAAGGGGTCAGGCTCGTGATGACCATCTTACACAATACCATTGTCCAGTGACCAAAACCCTTCCTTAGGCTTGAGCCAGAGCTGGTTGGTACATGCCTGCTAACCGAGGCCTTGCCCAGCCCTGGTCACAAGAGGAAGGGTTTCTGTCTCTGATGACTGTGATTTATCACTGTTCAGTGTGCAATAACACACCTGTCACTGGTTTCCCTCTTAAATTATCTCTTCTTTTTTCATGTTCCATGTCAAACTCTCAAAATGTGTAAGCTTTTGCTATCAGTCCTCAGTTCTTTACTGTGAGGGTGGTGAGACACCGGAACGCATTGCCCAGAGAAGTTGTGGATGCCTTGTCTCTGGAAGTGTTTGAGGTGGATGAGGCTTTGAGCAACCTGGTCTAGTAGAAGGTTTCCCTGCCTATGCCAGGAGCAGGATTGGAACTAGATGATTTTTAAAGGCCTTTCCAACTCAAACCATTCTGTGATTCAGATAATCTGGCTTGGGTTTCTTGTTTCTCGTACCAAGGAGCCTCTGTTCAGTTGCTCTGATTTTGCTGCGAGAGCTTTTAAAATGAGTTTTGGATATGTTAAGTAAGTCCAAGCCACGCTGCTGAAAATATCTTGTGTGCATGACGTAGTTTTCCTGGTAGATGGGAGGTCAATAAGAGATAGATCAATAGGGACACTCAGGGGCTGTGTTGTAGAGGAGTCTCACATTGGTTTTCTCTTTGGTGCTGCAGCCTTTGCTGATACACAGAAGCAATTTAGATCCAGGCTGCTGTGGGGACTGGCACATCTTTTCTTTTTTGCCGTTCTGCTTCTGTGCCTCAGTGCAGGATGGACCGAGCACTTGAAGATGTTTTTTCCCTTCAGACTTGGTTTCTGCAGTGTAAGTCAGAGGTGGTTTTGAAGTGGGTCGCAGAGACCAGATTGGGAATAGAGTTTGGAGAGTTTGTTATGGTTTTTTTGGGAGGAAGGCCTCATTTAAAATGTAACAAAGAGGATATCCTGTCCCAGCCATGGGGTATTTTTGCAGAGAGGAGCTAATCTGTTTTTTAGCTCTTTCAGGTCAAGCTGTCTGAGACACGGGGGTGGGACAATGCCCTTCTGTTCCTGTATGTTTTGGGGAGGGAGGGGGAAGAGTCTGCCTTTAAGTTAAAAAAGGGTGTTGACAATATACACACACTTCCTTATGTCTCCATCCTCCCTGAAAAAACAGTCACAGGAGTGTGTGAAAATGAGTTACAAACCGACCTTTGCACTCACATCTTCTCCAGGCAAGATGAGACAGTGTGAGAGGGGATTTAATTATCCTTTGTACTCCACTGCTCTGCTGTGCTATGGTAGAGGTTCCCCTGATCCATCACATGCAAACATACAGGGTTTTTAAAGCATTATTTAGCAAAGAAGTAGGAGGAAACCTTCATGCAAGTTGCTATTGCAGGCTCAGCACATGGCCTGTCCAAAAGGCTGTGGTGAGGCTGCCTCAGCCACTCAGGGCCACATGAGGTGACCTCAAGCCTGCTGCCTCCTTCCAGGGATATCAGCCTGAGAACTGCCTGGGAAAAGTCAATATGAGGGCTGGGGCTCTGTTCTCAGTTGCCACAGTCCAAGGCCGTACTGCCTTCTGGAAATGGCAGTGGGGCATCCCTCTCTGCTCATCGTGCTTTGTGGTTGTCCTCAGAGGACAGGGGGAGATGGTTGTCTGCTTGGGTCCTCATGGTCAGTACCATGGAATCACACAGAATCACAGAGTGTCAGGGGCTGGAAGTGACCTTGAAAGATCATCTAGTCCAACCCTCTTACAGAACAGGATCACCTGTACCAGATCACACAGGAGAGGGAGACTCCACAAAGCCCCTGGGCAACATATGCCTCAGCTTCCACCTGTTGCCACTTGTCCTGTTGTTGGGCATCACTGAGCAGAACCTGGCTTCATGCTCTTGGCTCTTGCCCTTTACGTATCGATAGGCTCTCCTCCTAAGAGAGACGTTCCGTTTCCTTAGTCATCTTTGTGGCTCTGTGCTGGACTCTCTCAAGGGAAGAGTGCTGGGCCTGGTGAGGACAGGCTGTGCAGGGGCAGCAGGTCAGGAATATGCCTAGAGCCACCTCTGGGCTAGTGACCTTCCCTTGCTCAAGATGACCACTGCTTCCAGAGGAATGAAAGTGTTGCCATGCAACTATCCCTGGAGCATCAGGGAGCCACAGGCACATAACCCTTTGCTGTGGCTGCTACCACTGCAATTAAAAAAGATAATTGTGAGTCTGGAAAGAAAACCAAATCGACCCTCATGTGCATGTTGATCGCTATTGTCCAATGATTTTGTAGCTGATGAAAATAATATAAGGGCTTAGGAAGAGCTCTAAGTTGTATTCAATCTTCTGAATGTTTGCAAATGGATTTTATCAGGACTGGAGTTTTGAAAGTATAATTACTGCTCTTTGTTACAAAGGCTCTGCCCATGGAGGGTCTGTCCCATAGTGGGGTGATGGTGGTGCTGCCAAGACCTGCTCTCTGCTCCCTGTGGTTCATGTAGACCTGACCATAGACTTTTCAGCTTGACACATGGGCAGAGACAATGCCTCAGGTTAAATATTTCAACCTTGTGTTGAAATACTTTTGGCTTTCCTTTCTCAGTACTGACAGGACTGAATGTGTGATAAAACAGGGCGTCCCCATTAATTAAAAAGATACCTGGATTCTTTTTGGGGTGCAAAGGCTCCCTGGAGTCACTTCATGATATCTAAGCCTTAGGCAGCAGCCCAGAACTACACACTGCTGAAGTCTGGACAATGTCATTGTGATCCAAGCTGACTGTGAGGGAGCTGACAGGGAACAGCATTTCTTCTAGGGCCTACAATGCTTTGAAATGCTTCACTTGTGCAGGCCACAGAGGGGAGGCTTTGCTCTCGTCTCTTAGCCAGGGTAGGAAGGCAGTTATGTTGCTTGACCTTCTGCAGCCTATGCGGTGGCTTGCGTGGTCGTCTACCCCCCCACAGCCCTTGAACTGGCACTGTTCTCCATGGAGGGCACCACTTTTGTCTTTTCCAGGATGGGAATGTTGTTGACCTGAGAGAAACTTGTTTGCCTGGCATTCACTGGCTGCAAGAGTGGATGGTCCTATCTATCCCTAATCCAGCCAAGCTGGTGTTGGAATGGTGAATGGTAAGTCCCATCTGAGCAGAGGGCTGCTGGGAGCACAGCTGTGTCCCAGCTCTCCCAGCACCTTGGCCTGCTGGCGTGTTTCCTTGATAAATGAGCTGCTACACTGTGGAGCAGAGTAGGGAAGAGAAACCATTGCCCAGACCGCACACAACAGCTGCGATCTTGATGTGGACGCCCTCAAGGCTGAGGCACTCTCTCTCCATGGGGGCAAAGGTCTCACTTGGTAGGGGATCTGCAGCCTCCACCCTGAAACCTCAAATCCACTAGTGTGCTGGAAGGGAGGGTGCTCTCCTGCAGAGTTTGGCTCCATGATCTGCTGGGCGTCTCTGCCCTGTGGTAGCTCTGAGCCTTGGCCCTGGGCGTCTCTGGTTTTGCTGCCATCTGAATGTCTTTGCCCCTGGCTTGTGTCCCCAGGGCTAGGGGCAGACATCTGCTGAGAGTAAAGAGCAGGTAATTTTCAAATCCATCTTGGACAGCATATGGATAAAATTAAGGAAAAAGGAAGACTGGAAAAGAAGCAGGCTCTTTCTGCAGGAACAAATTACTGTATTGAAAGAGAAGGGAAGGGGGGAGAAACTCAGCCCTTTTCCCAGCTCCCATGCAGATTGAATGAGATGTCCAGTGCCTCAAGTACCAAATGGTCTCAATTTTCTCCTGCGTCAAATAAAGTTGGTTCTCAGTTGGCTGGGGCCTTGGCAGGGCCACGAAGATGCGTTTCATAACAGCAGCTCTTGTCAAGAACAACAACAAACAGCATCAAAAAACCTGTTGAAACTGTGCTGTGCTCAGAACAGAAAACACATGCAAAGAGGAAAAGCTCCCTCAGTGAAGAAGCTAACGTAATTAGCCCTGACAAGCTCTGCAAATCAGAAGCAGCCAAGCAATGGAGGTGGAAGGGAGAAATAGTCCAAAAGTGGTTTATAGGCAAATGTAAATGGGTCATTAGCTGTCTTTGAACAAAATGTTCCTCGGTGGGGAAAGCAAAGGGACAGACCTGGCTCTAGGAGATATTGCAGAAAGCCTGGCAGAACTTAGGGTGAAACAAAGCTTTCCTTGAGATGCTGGATGGAATGTTCAGCGTTCTCTCATTGTAAGGAGAGCTTTTGGGATTTTCACCTTGAGCACCTGATGCTCTTGCCTCACTGGTAGGTGAAGAATAACTGCTCTCTGTGGTAGCTAAGCTGTGAGCCTCTTCACATCATCTTCTCCATCAGAAGTATCAGCCTGCTCTAGGGTGTTCTGAACAGATATGACTAACTTCAAACTGAATGTCCTCCAGCTTAGGAGCACCTGCTGCATTAGGTGCTACACAGTTGTCAAGGAAGACAGATGGAATCCTCTCCTCAGAGCTTGGATGGAGTAATGGAGTAGTGAGAGCATTTGGTGTGAAGAGAGAGCAGTAGTCAGAAAAGAATTGCATGCAAATCCAATCTATCTTGCCTGGACTCTAAACCCACTACACCAATAGCACTTGGCCCTGCTCTTATGCTCTTGACACAGAGAGTTCTTCCTCTCTCCAGTGGAGGTTGGGCAGGAGCACCATAGCTTTCAGCTGCTGCTTCTGTAACTGAGCAAGGAAGAACCTTTCAGCCGATATTAAACTCTTCCTGTTTCTGATCTCAGTAGGGAGATTGACATTGCCTTTTCACATCATTATTGAGTATAACTGAGGAAGAGTGGCTCTGGAGAATTTTGCTTTTGTTTGTCTTGAACTTTTCCCAGTTTCCCTCAATAATAAAGGCATGTTCAGAAATTGTTATGAAAGGGGGAACAAACTGAAAAGATGTACTCATTTGCTGCAGAGCCTGTTTGATAAATAACTATTTTCTGTGTCCTTCTCACAGTCACTCAGGCCAGCCTCCCAAGCCCTGTATTACTAGGAGCAGAGACGTGCCTCAGACTGCTGCATCTCTGAGCTTCCAGCACCAGGATTTTGGGGAATGTCCAGGCCTGAAAGTTTCCATCAGATCCCAGTGTTTGATAGGCATTGTTAGATCTATTAAGTGGATTTTAAGGTAGGTCTAACTCTTGCTGAGCCCTCTTGTATTCTTGACTCCCACCCTCCTTCCCCTCCACTCTGCCCTGGTGAGACCTCATCTTGAATACTGTGTTCAGTTTTGGGCTCCCCAGTTTAAGAGGAACAGGGATCTGCTGGAAAGGGTCCAGTGGAGGGTTATGAGGATGATTAGGGGATTGGAGGGCATGGCTCGTGAGGAGAGGCTGAGGGGACTGGGGCTTTTTAGTCTGGAAAAAAGAAGACTTAGAGGGGATTTGATAAATGTTTATAAGTATCTGAAGGCTGGCCAGGAGGGGGGACAGGCTCTGCTCACTTGTTCCCTGGGATAGGACAAGGAGCAATGGGTGTAAGTTGCAGCAAAAGAGGTCTGGCCTCAACACAAGGGGGAACTTCTTTGCTGTAAGGGTCACAGAGCACTGGCACAGGCTCCCCAGGGAGGTCATGGAATCTCCTTCTCTGGAGACTTTCAAGGCCTGTCTGGATGTGTTCCTCTGTGATCTGTGTCAGATAGTGTTGTCCTGCTCTGGCAGGGGGTTGGACTCGATGATCTCTTTGGGTCCTTTCCAACCCCCAACATCCTATGGTCCTATGATCCTATGAACGCTTTTGGCAAGGCCATCTGCTGTTTAACGGTGTGCAGTGTTAAACCTATTGCAGCTGCAGATTCCTTAGGCCTTGGATTGTATGGGATAATAACCAGCTTTTCTGGACCTTCATGGTGGTTTTTGATTGTGATTGTCCTGTTTATTTTCTCTCTTAGTTCTCTTTCTCTTTGTCTCTTCTCCAGACTTTTCCCATGAATGTTGAAGAGCAGCATCCTGGTAGTAGCTGGGTTGATTACCACTGCAGAGATGACTTGTGCATTTTTACATATGTATTTGTTTTCTACCATCTCCCTCCTTTAGTGAGAACCTTTATTTAATTTACAAGCCTTTGAGAGATCTTGTCAGAGGTTATTGTGAAAGGATAGCTCAATACATTGCACTTGTCTCTGCACTTTCCTCTCTGCTTTCTTGGAGTCCCTCCTTGTCTAGCTTGGCATAAACTACTTGTCATGCCCAGGATTTCTCCTGAGGCTCTCTTCAGATGTTGCATTTGCCACTTCAGGGCTTTTTGATCCAACCTGAGCAGTACTTCCTGGTTTTGTGTTTGGTCTCGATAAGAGCTTTTTAGTGTATCACAACCTGGTCCTGGCAGCTGATTTTTATTATATACACCTCGGCTTCAGATCCTTCATGTCTCTCATGGCCTCTTTAAAATGTGGATTGCAATTAGCTTTTCTGTGCTGGTTTTATTTTCCTAGGTGTGTTTCACAGCAAAATGCTTCATGTGCAAGTATGTGATGTGAGCAGGGTGCTGGAGCAGAGCTAGGAAAAGTGTTTTTCTTAAGCAGTGAGTCTTTGTGTTTGTTTGGATTGTTGGTATCTGGTCACCACATGGAAGATCTGAAAGTTTCAGTTTACTTGTTCTGCAAGAGGGTGAAACAGCTGGATTCAGAAGAGCTCACTCAATATAGTTTTAATTGACTCATAATACTTTATATCTTACTCTGCAGTATTGTCAACAGCCTGTTTCCAAGCAGCTGGCTGCATCTCTCACTGAGAGAACCCACAGAGTGGGAGGAGGGGAGACCTCCCCTTTGTCATTGTGCAGGAATAAGAGATTGTTTCATTCTTACTATAAATTTAAAATACTTCCACTTGCCTGTCAAGCAACAGATTAGTTGCAGATACCAAGCACGCATTTCTCTATGGCAGTCAAGGTTGTGCCCCTACAAACAACCTTCTGAGCCCAGCCTCAAAAATAAATTGAAAGTTTTCTCTCTATCTGCATTAGCATCCTTTTGCCGTGGTCAGTGATGTACCTGGGTGCTTCCTCACAGCTGAAACTTTCTGGCAAATCTCCTGTACTCTTCTATTGCCACAGAGACACATTTTACAAACTGATCTCGCCTAAAGTCCCTGCTGCAGCCTTCCAGGAACACATCCTGGATGAACAGTTTGGCACCAGTTTGCACCTGAATGTGCAGCAGACAGACAGTGAAGCCCTCTTGCCAAGGTAATAACTCTTTTATCTTCACTGGAATGAACATTTAATTCCCAAGTTCCTACATGTTTTAGCAATGACTTTAAGGAAACTGCACCTCTCAGGGCCAGCTTTTCAAAGCTGATACTTTGTGAGTAGTGGGAATTGAACTGTACCCTTGATACCACTGAGGTTGTCCAGATCATGTGCAGTCTGTGAACCACCTTGTCCAGCACTTGGGGTTTACCCCTTCAGAGAACTGGGAACATCACACTAAAGGAGAGGTGCCTCAGAGAAATCTAGTTTGACTAATGTCTGTGGTATGTACATTCAGGGAAATCTTTGGGTGAAGGTATTGTTGTGATGGAAAGACCCTACTGCTGGTCTTCCTACTGTTAATACAAAGCTGTGTGTTTGCAAAGGGTGTGACCATCAGTGACTTGGATCCAGTACCAATTGAGAGAGATTTGGTGCATAATCCAGTTAAGGTCTCCTGGGAATGCCAGTGAATCTTCTCCTTTGTGTCCTCAGCAGAAAGACTGATAGGGGCACAGATGTGCAATGTGGTTGTGGGGGAGAAGGGGTATCTGCAGTGTGGTTGTGGGGCAGAAGGAGTATTTAGCTATCTGTGGTCTTTGAAACTTTCCTTCACTTGCTCTTTTATATTGGAGTCCTTCATGACCAAAACAGTAGTTTAGTTCTACCCTAAACCTTTACCTCTTTCCAGCTCTTTACCCACTTCTGGTTTTAGCCTGATGCTAGGTGTTGTTGGACAACAGACAAAGCTACTTGTTTTCTTCCTGGCTGTGTCTTGCTGAAGGCTTGATTTGAAGATAGCACTTCATGGGCTTCTCCAGCTTTTAAACTCAGTTAGAGAAAATTTTCCTGGCCTTATTTTCCACGGAGAAGCTCAGTATCCAGGGGATTAGAAGAAACAGCTGTGCAATTGCATTTATGCATGCCAAAAGACACTTCATTTTCCAAATCCAGCCTGTAGGAAAAGGGACCTTTGGAGCTGTTCCCAATGCAGAGCACACCCCTTAAACTCTTCTCCCCATTTTCAGGAAGGTCAGGAGCTGTAAGGTGGTTATGAACAACTACATTCTGCTTCCCCTACCCAGTTTGATATGTCCAGGGACTGTGCTGCTGATTCATGAGCCCTGTGGTCTTGTTTCTGCAGCATTTGTTCTCTGCTCCAGCTCCTCCTTCCCACCCAGTTCTCCAAGCTTCTGTGTGGTTTTCTCCTTAGCTGATCAACTAGTTCTCCCATCCCCTGACAGACAGCTCATCCCAAGACAGGAAAAAACAATGAAATATGTATGCTGCTGCAGCCAGATCCTCTCTGTCAGGCACAAGTGTGTCAGAGCTCTGCGTAGCCCAGCAGCATCACTACAAGCCTTTCTGTATCCCTGGTGTGTGCTTCCCAATTGTCCCAGAAACACAGCACTTTTGTCAGAGATTGTTTATTAGCCCCCTCCATCTGGAATGGAAGCTGTTTGCTCTGAAGAAGCAGCCAACAGGCTTTGTGCTCATTCTGCACTATGAACACACACAGAAGGCCACATCCCCTCCTGCCCTGAGAACCAGTGGCCCTCTCCTGGGGATGGCACTTTACTGACATGGATTTGTTCTTCTTCAGGCAAAACTTCTTGAATAATGAATAGTCATGACAGGCTTGGTTGAAATGATAAGTGGCTTGGCTTATTGAAAATAAACAATGTAAACTGCATAGATATCTTTACAGTAATCAGTTGCTGCTTTTAAGTGGGCTCTATTTCTCTTGGATTTTCTTCTTACTGTTTCATTCCTTCTTCCCTGGACTATGAATGCCAGCAAACTGGTATCAGCTAGTTGTTTTCATGCTCTGTCTTGAAACCATGGTGCCAGCAAACTGGTATCAGCTAGTTGTTTTTGTGCTCTGTCTTGAACCACGGTGCAGTCGCTGGTCTCTATCTTTCCCACCATGTTGCATCTTCTCATAGCTCATTGGAGGAGCCTGCTGCTTCCTATGCTGCTGGTGAAATACTTGAATCATCCATCTTCTTTTAGCCTATACAGAATGAGTTGTCTTCCCCTTCCCCAGGTGAGAGTTTACATGAAACATCTTTGGATGGTATGTAAACTGCTGCCACTGCATGGAATGGGTTTGGGAGGACTACTATGATAGGCTAAAGAAACTGTTGGACAGCTTTGGGATCCTTGTTTTTTTTACCCAGCTGTTTTCCTCATTAGAGTTGAGGGTATGATGCACATGCTCTAGCTGTTTCATGTTGACTGAACATCCTTCTGAAGACCACCAAGGAAAGTTCAATTTAAAACACAACGGTGATGTTTGCCTCCTAACAAGAGCCTGCTCATCCTTATCTGAGAATTTGTCCATTGATATTTTACTCTATCAGTAGAGGTTTCCATAATGCTATGCAGCTGAGCCTGCTCATGCTGAGATATTGGCATATTGCTCTATAGGCTGTGAACTTCCAGGAATTTGTAGGTGTAAATCTGACTCACCTTGTTGGAGGCTGGTGCTGGTGAATACAGAGTCTGCTGCTCAAGCTGTGCTCTGCTAGCACAGGAACCTCAAGTTTAATAACAGCCGTGGAGTCAGCTGGAGAGCATCTATTGTTCTTGGGGCTTTTCACGCATATATTACTTCAAGGTTTTGCCCTCCTTTCAGCTGAAGTGCTTGGGGATAGAGGAATGAAGGAAGCAAGCTGCCAGTGCCTAGTGCGTGCTTCTTGGAGCAAATGTATTGGTTTATTTTGTTTTACAGAGCTTATCACAAATGCAAAGCAGCTGTGGAGTTTGTGGTGACTTCTTTTAAATGGAGTTTTCAGAAATAAGGGGTCGTCTTCCTATGAGTTCATAGCACGTTTGGCATAGCAAAGAATCCAACACTAAGAATTTCAGAGCAGTTAGACTCAACTGCATTTTGCACTCTCTGATCTATTAAAGTCTATTCAGTTAGCAGCCAGATGAGAAGGAGTCAGGGGTTTCCTCAGAGATCCCTCTCCATTGTTCCTCTCTGAAGCTGGAATTAAGGCAGTCCACAGTGCCACACATCAGACCCACAAAGGGATTTAGGTATACAAGTCCCAGTTCTAAAAATAGTCTCCTAGCCTATCTCTAGGGATATTCAATTTTCCCAGTGTCTTGTGCTCCCTACAACAAAGTTCTTAGGTACATTTGAAGGCTCCCAGGGTGTCTGATCTGAGCATACCTACACGTCTCTGAGGAACCTGGCCATAGGGGATTTGAGGAGCTATGTAATAGTGCTGTGATTTGGGTTTATGCATTCTTCTTCCTAAGAGAAGACATCTGGGTTGTTCCTCTTTGGACTGTAGCACCCTAAGTGAATGTGCTGTATGGCTTGGATCTAAGGTCAAGGAGAGAATGGAAATCAAGGGTTAACATGAAGCAGGTGGGATCCAGCTCTTTGAAGGCTGTCTAGCCAAGAGATTTTTTTACTTGGTTTTAGTGGGAGCAAGTAGGAAGTAGTATTGCTGCTTGGGATGGATGGCAGAGACTATTCATTTTATAGTAAAGTGGTTGCTAGTGCCTTGTGAGGTTAAAAATGGCCTGACAATTTTTACTTCAATTAATCTATCAAAAAGTGGAGTACTGATTGCTTACTGATGCTGGGCAAGCACTGTGATGGTCTGTGGTAGTTCTTAGGAGTGGATGACATGCTCAGTGCCCAGTTATGTATTATCAACTGCTGCCCCTGATTGAGAGCTGAAACCTCCCAGAGTGACAACTACTGGGAAAGCAGCAGAGTTCCCTTTGTGTGTGCTAGTCTCATCAGAGAGACCTGCATTTTAGCACAGCTTCATTGCACAGTAGATGCAGACACTCCATGACAAAGGAGCAGACCCTGAGTACTTGGAGGGAAGGAGATAATAAGCCAATCTGGCACAGTGCTTTTGTGAGCCTGGCATGTCAACCCTGACAATGTAAACAGCTCTTTGAGGTGAAATGTTGCTTTCTAGCGTCAGAAATCTGCCAGCCAAGCTCTCTGCCAAAGCATGGCATGAATGAGGTGCCCCATGTTTTCTCGATCTCCTTTTCTACCTCTTTCTGCAAAAGGGAGATAACTGCTAGCTTTGTAGGGCCAACCTGTGGTCTGGGGCCCTTGGGAACCTCAGTGGTTGGTATGCTCTGCAGGGGAGCTGCCCCGAGTACAGGAGATGTGGGAGGCCTCCCTCAGCCTCACATCACTTTCCAAAACTGTTTCAGTGATGAAATAGAACAGGAGACTAAGCCACTGCTGCTGCAATAGCATCCAAGCCCTGACAGAGCTCCAATCTCATCTCCAGATGCCTCCTGCAAGCATCCTCTGGAGACTTGTGCAAAATTTGCTGAGGAGGAGGGAGAAAGGGGCAATTCACTTCCTGAGGTTGATAGCAACCTTCCCCAGTCCCGTGCAACCGCCGTCTCTGCTGTATGCACCCATGCTCTCGGCTCTGAAGTTTGAGGCTGCTGGCCTTCAACTTTTGACCTCTCCCACAACTCGAATTCCAAGAAACAATGCCCTAAATCTGCTTGCAGTGACAGCTCGCTGATTCCTACAGCACAGCTTGTTAAAAGATTTGAATCTACTAATAGGAGTTGGCCTGATAAAAGTGACTTTTTTTCACTTCCCCACTTAGAAGCTATATGCAGCCTGAGGAATCTAGAAATTAAATTGGCCTTTTTTCAAGCCTCTACTATGCAACAGAAATGGAACCCCTGCAGTGCAGTGCAGTGTTTCCAATTATATTTTGGGGCATGTTGCTAATTTTTGGCAGACAGAGAGAAACAGGCCAGGCAAATGGCAGGTGGCAGGCTGTTCTCATATTTACCATGAGCATGGGGGAAGGGAGAGGGGAGAAGGAGCTGAGTGCTCTGCCAAGAAATATGACCTCGCGCTGGTGTGAGCAGAACAGTTTTGGCACATGCTGGAGGATGGAGGGCTGGGCAGGGATGGCTGGGCCCGTTTACATCCCCTACTGCTAGGAAAATGCATGCAAGCAGAACTAGAATAAACATGCTTGAGTGAAGCATCCTCTAGGTCTGGACTTCAGCAGCTCTTGGTTGTGTGTAGCTCCACCAAGACTGGCATCCCAAGCGTGCCCTGGGATGCTGATTAATGCCATTGGCAGTCATGGTCCACCTCTCTGTCACTACTTATCTCTCTCCTCTTCCTGCACCACATAAAAAAAACAAACAAACTGGCTTTTGTTCATTAATTTATTCATTCCTCAGCTGGTGGATTCAAGATGGCACTGTCTCCAGAGGGCCTGGATGGCTTCTCAGAGCTATTACACACCCTGCATCTATGTGCATGCAGATGTGGAGTGAGTGTATTAATAACCAGGAGCTAGTACTGCATATCTTCCAGGGCTCTTCCCACCTTAGGACACTAGCACGGCAGTGTGAATTTTAGGAGTCAGAGGAAGAACTTATTTACTTAAGGGTAATGGGGCACTGGAACAGGCTCCCCAGAGAGGTCATGGTGCCTCCTTCTTTGGAGACTTTCAAGACCCATCTAGATGCATTCCTGTGTGACTTGCGCTAGATTATGGCCCTGCTCTGGCCGGGGAGTTGGACTTGGTCTATGAACATCCCTTCTAATCCCTAACACCCAGTGATCCTGTAAAGTGTTATGGTGTTTGAAAAGAGAAGACAGCTGTTCTTTGTTCATATGGACCAAGAGAAAAGCACCCACCTTGCCCTGGTGACATAGCAGCCCTGGAAGAGTACGAGGCAAAAAAATCACCAAGACTCAGCATGGAGGCTTTTAAAGACTTTATTTAGAAAACAAATCCAAAAACAATTTGTGAAAGCCATGAAAGAAGGTTCTGAGATACCTTATTCCAGACCATTCTGAAGCTTCTCTTGGGCTGTGTTTATGCGGAAGCTTAGGAGCATAAATGTTGTTGTGATTGCTGAATTTTGTTACATAGCACTGGTTTCACTGGAGAAACCTGGAAGTCTTCCCTTTTGCAAAAGATGTCAGGAGAGACTGGAGATGGTAGAAATTTTTTTGTTGTTGTTGTTGAGGAAAAATATTGAAGTTTGCATTATGCTGCTGAGCATTTCGTTTTGGTGGAGTTGCGTCTTTGGTAAGGGACTGGACATACTGAAGGTTTATTTCAAGCTAGCTTTGCTGCTGTGCCTTAGATTTATTGTGAGAGGTCCTCAGCTGACAGAGTGTCATAGTGACTGAGTATTAGCTCTGGCTAACTGAAAGCAAGAGGCATGCTAGTGTGACATGAAATGAGTGTGGCTGGCCATATTTTCCTGTCTACAGCAGGTAAACCACTCTGTAGCTCTTTTGTCAGACCCTTTCAAACTCTTCTTAAAAGTCTACAGGACTGGCAAAGCAATGATTGCCCAAGGGTGCATTGCTTTGCCATTGAGGCACATCCCCTCCTGGCTGGTGCTGGTTAATCTTCCTGGCAGTGGAGGTATCCCAACAAAGAAGATCTGAACACACAGCTCCACCTATCACTCTGCCTATTCAAACGCTGACATTTTATCCTCAGCCTCCTTCCCCTGCTACTGTTTTGCCGCAGGGACAAGCCCAGATATTTTTGGCATCGATGCTAATGTTCTTGAAATGTCTTTCAGCTGATAGCAAGCCAGCTAGTTAGGGACTTGCAGGATCCTCTGTGACCTTATTTCAGAAGCAAATTGTCAGGGTTTCAACCTGTTAATTTGCTTTCTTGTAACCTGCCTGAAGGGCCTGGAAACTGAGGCCCTGGTCAGCTTAAATCTTGGCAGTGTGCTTTCAGGAGGAGGTTCTGCCTGAGGGTAGAGGGATATTAGTAATGGATTGTTCCACTGCTAATGGAAGTGTGGTTAATATATTGCAACCTTTATGCTAAACGTTTCTGATTGCATATCTGAAATTAGATGACAAGCAATTTACTGTTAGACCTTCTGCACAGCGATGGACTAAATCTAGCTCCTGGTTTCACTGATGTAAGTTCAGAAATACTCTATTGACTTCACCTGAGGGGTGCTGGAGAAGCTTGGTTTGATGCCTTTTTTTTTCCCCCCCAATCTGTCCCATGTAATCCATGTGCTGTCAGGGCTCAGGAGCAGTGGGGCTACATGGCCTGTGCATGTTATCTCTGAAGGGGAGTCAGTCTATTTTCAAGCTAGCATTGACCCTTACAGAGCTGAAAAACTTTGTGAAATCCGTGGCCTGACTGCTCTGGCTTTGAGCAGGTACATCTGGTATTTTTTTGATCTACCTCATACTGTGACAAATGATGCCTGTGACAATGGCAAATCTTGCTTTTCATGAGACTTCTCACCTGTGGTTGAAGCGCTGCATGAGAGGTGAATACCACTGATGCAGCAACTATTCTTTGTGTCCTAGGCAGAATTTTTCCCAGTGTCCAATCTAAACCTCCTCTAGCTCAGCTTGAGGTTGTTTCCTCTTGCTCTATCACTTGTTTCTTGGGAGAAGAGACTGACGCCCATCTGGCTACAAGCTTCTTTCAGCAGGTAGTTATAGAGAGCAGTAATCTCTCCCTTCAGCCTCCATGTCCTTCTTGTCATGAGGGGCTGAACCCAGTGTTCAATGTGCAGCCTCACCTGTGTTGAGGACAGGGAGACAATCGCTTTCCTAGTCCTGCTGGCCACACTCTTCCTCATACAGACCAGGATGCAATTTGCCTTCTTGGCCACACTGCTGGCTCATGTTCAGCCAGCAATCGATCAACACCTCCAGGTCCTTTTCCACCAGGCAGCTTTCTGGCTACTCTGTCGTGTTGCTTCGGGGGGTTGTGATCCAAGTGCAGGACCTGGAACTTGTCCTTGCTGAATCTCACATGACTGGCATTGGCCCATCAATCCAGCCTGTCCAGGCCCCTCCCTAGAGGCCCCAACTCTCTAGCAGATCAACATTCCTTCCCAACTTGGTATATTCACCTGCCAGTGTCAGAATGGTTCCGGTGGCCTTCAGAGCTATCTGCACTAGTGGAGGATTTAACTTTATCAATCTTTATTAGCATACATGAAGCACTGCTGAGCCTGATCCATTGCCTGCAGTCCTTACCAGCCCACGAGATTCATTTGTATTTAAGTCTTATCACTAACCACATATTTACTTTGCTCTGGTTCCAGAAATGGTAGCCACTTACTTATAGTTTGTTTGATCCTGAGGCAAAGCTCACTGCTATGTGCCACTGAAAGCTTTTCTTTACTTCATTTATCTGTACTGCTGTTGGGAGGGCAGATCTGTCCCAGCTATGAGGCCTTTTGCACATCTGGATATCATGAATATTGCAGGACAGGATCAGACTTGCCAGTCTGTTCAGTCTCATTTGCTGTCTCTGACGGTGGCCAAAGGCTAGACTCTTTAAGACTATCCACCCCAGAGATTCCATATCCTTATTCCTAATGAAAGTTACTCTAAATCCTGCAACAAAGATGAAAAAAGAAGTCCATTGAACATGCAGTTAAATGTAAAGAGTGCTGTTAGCCCTGTGAATGGCCAGCACAACTTCAAATGTACCTTGGGTTGAACTACATCCTTTGTTTTCTTGTTTCATTTTGACTTAAAAAATATATAGACCTAGCACCTTGTTGTCTTCTGCAAGCTATCCCAGCGTGGTCTATGTTCTTGAGGGCCACTTGAATTCACTTGGGACCCTCAGGCACACTTGCATCTCCAAAAATCTCTGCATTCATCGGCTTGGCTGCCAAACCCACACAGCTCTGCACAGTCTTTGCTTCCCATCATCTTAACCCTGCTTCTTTCTGAAGCGAACATATCCCAAAGATGACACAACGTTCCCCAGTGCCTGTGACACTGCCTGGAGCCTCGTGGCACAATGGAGATTGTGTGACCTTTTTCTCAGGGGAGCTGCTGGTTATGGCCATGTAGTGTTCAGGCGAGGCTTCAACGTTCTTTTGGGAGAAGAATATGCACCCAGTTCCTCCACCTAGTGGAGGTCGTTGTAGACCTGTTAGGGCAGGATGGATAATATCCCTTCCCCTGTTGCCATGGCTTGCAAGTCTTTAGCAGTTCCACAAAACGAAACGGCAATTGGGTAACTCCCTACACAGAGCCTTTTGGTTTTGTTGTGTTGTTTTTCAGACTGTGATTAGAAATGCAAAAGCTTCAGCTCTGCCGTCTGTACGTTGTGTGCCGACGTTTACGTTGGCATTTGAACTAGGACTGGGTTGTCTTCATTCTGAAGCAAAATGGAGTGGGGGTCTAAGGAGGGGAATGTAGCCTTAGAATGATAATAGAAAAGCCCTTGCACTCTAATAAATTTAGGTGTTAATGTCTTGTTTTTCTGCTGTTTGGTTGCTATAGAGATGGGGTGCCTGAACTCATGGGTTTGTTGTGAGAAGTTCAATATACATTTGCCAAATGTTCTGTTTCTCCAGTTACTTCTCTGCTTTTTCCCATGCCACAGAGCAAATGATTTTGGAACCAAAGCCTTTCCACCCTCTGTGAGTTGAGAGCGAGGGGTCACTAGCAGACAGAATCCCAGAAAATGGGGTTTGCTGTAGGTTCTGCAGAGCTACTGAAATAGCTGCAGGAAACATCAGGGAGCAGCACTGTTTACAGTGTAGCCCTGAGAGGCTATTTTGGAAGCTGGCAAATGTATTTATAGTGTGTATTCCATGAAAGGCTGCAAATCAATGTCGGCATGAACACAACAAGCAAGAGGGAGTGCTTACCTCACGAAGCAAGCAGGTAAAGGCTGAGATTTCTCCTCCTGCTCCACAAGGACCTGCAGTATAGACACCTCAGGAAGACAGCACACTGTGGTAGATCTGCCTTGTTTGCTGCAGGAGCTTGCTCTGCCTCTCATTTCCAGTACATGCTTGTTCCTCGTGTCTGAGGCTCATCCAGGGCTAAAAACAGACCTCCCTGCCTTGTGTCCTACCCTGCTGGGATGCTTGTGGTGAGCTGATGCTTCTGAGCTGGATGTTTCCACGTGATGACATCTGAGGTTTAGCAGCAGGCCGTTTGAGGAGCCCTTCTGTATTCTGGGCATATATTTGTCTAATGCTCAGGGCAGATCTAGCTTTTTGGATTTGCTTTTAAAGGACCAAAGAGATTTTTATCCTATTGCAGGCCAAAGGATACCAGGATTGTCTCCAAGATGTGTGCAAGGAACATGTGTTTTCCCAGAGCTTTCCTTCTGCTGGAGGAGGCAGCATGTGTACCCATTTCATTCCTGCACAGAGTTTCCATTGCTCAGCTGAGCTGACGTACAGAGTGTCTCATAATTAAATGGTGTTTGTGCACAGAATGTTCACCATGAGCATTTTTCTTTTGATAGGCTGAAAAACAAAATAAATAGGTGGTTATTATTTGGAACAATAACCTCCCTGTTCCTGTTGTGTGATAAATCTCATCTCAGCATTGTTTAGAAAGAAGCATCTTTACTTTAAAGTTGGAGCATCTCTGTGTCAAATCACCCAGCCGCAAGCAGCCAAAAGAGGCCCTGACTCATTCATCTCTGCTGCAGAGGCAACGGCATTCCAGGGAGTGTTTCAGGACAAGCAGGCACTAGAACTAGCAGTATTGTATGGAGAAGGCAATGGAGACAAGTGGACCCTTGGGAAAGAGGGACAACATTGAGATGTTGATTTTGTGGGTGTCTAACACCCACTTGAAGGTTCTGCGATGCTGTCGTTAAGTGGGAAATAAGCCCATGCAGCTATGTGTGGTCCTCCTGGGAATTTGGACTCAGCCACAGACATGTGTATCTTTTCACCTAGAAATCACTGAAAACCCACCAGTGGCAAGGTATTTGGAGTTTTTTTGGTCAGAACCTCCTCACTGAGAGCACCAACACACACTTTCTCTCATTTAGATAAAAAGAAAACCAGAAAAATCTGAAGCTCTGAACGATTTTTATTTGTCAAAGCTAAATATTTCTTGGCTGCTAAGCACTAAGCTGAAAGATTTGATGCTAAAATATTGCTTTCCAAAACCTCCTTCTTAAAGTTGGTGCTTGTTGAGAGAGAGAGAGAGAGGAAAAAAAGAGGAAAAAGATATTTTTCCCTCTACATTTTTATGCAGAAAATAATCTGTGTAATTTCTTGTGCTGTGCTTATCACAGCATGTCTGGAAAGCTTTATCCAAAATGAAAATGTGTCTTGTTTTCAAAGCTATTTCCTTCTATTTGAAAATGTTGATGGGTTTTGTGCATATTCAATGTGGCTGGGGAGTTTTTCTGCATCTCCTGGCAAAGATCAGTGCACTTTGATAATAGGACAAGTGATTTGCTAATTGATGGCAGGGTGATGGGACAGGTTTTGTCTGGTCCTGTTCTTTGGCCGCTTTTGGAGTGGTTTGGTTTGTTGTTTGTTACTCCGAACTGTGGCTGCAGTGTCACAGAGAAAGACACATCACCCAAAGCAATGCTGATGGCATCTCTTGCAGAATGTCCACACTGGCCTTGAGAATTCTGTGGTGCACTGACCCAGGGTAGGGACTGGCCAATCCGGACAGTCCCAATAAATAATCAGTTCAGCATTAACAGTCAGACCTTTAAAATCATCAAGTCCAACCACTAACTCAAGGCAGCCAAGTTCACCACTAAACCATGTCTCTAAGCGTCGCATCGATGGCTCTTAAATATCTCCAAAGATGATGACTCTCCCACTTCTCTGGAGGCATTTCCAGGGAAGTGCTTGAAAATCCTTTCAGGGTAAGAAATTTTTCCTGATGCCTAACCTAAGCCTCCTCTGGCACCACTTCAAGCCATTACCTCTTGTCACCTCACTTGTTATTCAGAAGAAGAGACAAATCCCCACTGAGTCAGCCGTGGAGCAGGCACAATATCTAAAGAACAGTGAACAGGTGCAGGTACGGCTGATAGCAAAAGTAAACTCTGGCTTCTGTTAACTGCTGCTGGGTGATCACAGGGGTTGTGAAGATATTCCAGCTGTGTCTGCAGGTAAAGCTTTTGGATAGGGGTGAGGAGTCTAATGGCAGTGGTCTTTTGAGGCAGCTGGCCCCTGGGGGTCTGGCAGCCTGGTGGCATGCCTGTAACTTGGAAGTGCAACTAGACCCAAGGCCAACACAAACTGAATCGTGCTCTGTTTGCAAGGATGTGTACACAGTACTGGTGTTATTGCATGCCCCAGCTGGCAAGACTTGAGAGACAGAGGACTTGCAGAAGGACCTGGAGCTGAAAACATTCTCCAGGCAAATACTGTACCAGTGCTCTGTGCCCTGTTCTGAGTGTGCTCTGGGGAACTAGGACTTGAAGATGGCTTGTGCTGGAGCTTAGTCTGTGTTCCTTGGATGTGCTTGGATGGCAGGCCAGCTCTTATGGGAGTTCTGTCCAAGCAGTTTTAGAGCAATAGCTCTAAAAGCAGTGGCTGAGCAGTTTTGCTGAAGGTGAGAATGGTGTGAACTATGTAAGAAGACAGTTAGGAATGCCAACAAACAGGTTGCTGATCTCAAGGCATGGGCACACAGCTTGCTTTCACTCTGCCAGCTAATCTTACAGAAATTAAAGAAAAACAATACTTTCAAGCTGAAGATAGCTCCAGGATCTTATTTTTTTATGGGATCCTCAAGGCCACTGGTTAATTCTTCAGTGTCTTGCAAGGGGTGAGTGAGATACAGTTGTTCCAGGTGTCATGTGAAACTTCTGGTACTGCCTCCTTCCATTCAGAAACTTGTGGTGGCAGCATGTTTCCTGGGTCATGAGGGGATTTGTATTGGAAGCAGGGAGGACATGAAATGGGGAAATGACTGACTTGTCAGAGAAGCTGGCTTGGGCTTTGAGTGGAATGTAAGGCTGACTGGGGAACGAGTGTCAGTGCACAAAGCAGAGACTCCACTCTGCACTAAAGGAGTGGAATAGAGAAGAGTCCTGTCTCTGAGTTTTAAAAGAAATACAAATGCAACAAGACATAAATGGCAGCCTAGGAGGAGAGACCTGAGGTACCTGATGGCTCATGAGAGCATCCTAAGACACAGGTCAGTCTCTTGAGGTCTCTGCTACACCTGGAGTAACAGCACCTGGAGAAGCTTCACTCTTTATAAAGATGGTTCTAAACAGAACTGTAGACCATACAGTTGCTGAGGCTTTGGGGAGGGTTATGATGAGTAGGTTAGAAGCAGCCTACACCTTAAAAGCCTTTTATACAAAACCAAAACTGTCCAGTCATACTCTAAGACCTTAGCCAACACTTTACAAAGCCTTTCACTTACTTTTGATGTTAGATGAACAAAAAATAAACAAAGTTTAATTACTGTAAGCAGGCTAAATGTGGCAGGTCAGCAGGCACAGCAGAAGCTGAAATACTGTTTAAAATAGTCAACCTGACCACAAAAAAAAAAAAGAAAAAGGAAAGGGAAATTCCCTTCCTGAAAATAACTACCTTTAAGGGACTAGTTTAGACTAGCTGCTTCAGCCCTCAGCTGGTGAGGCTTTTTTTTTTGCCCCTTTCCCCAGGTGATACTGACCAGTTAAGAGCAAATCCTGTTTCCTCACATCAGTGACAAAAGACCCTTAGTTTTCGTTCTTCATGTTTCTACTGTGCTGTGCTCTGGAATTTCCCTCAAAACACTTTTCCTGAGTCTTGGCATGTGACACTAAGAGGTATGTCTCACCATTTTCTGGTCTTTTCTTTAGTACTGTAGTTAGACAGCCTAGCTGATTTTGTTAAAGACCTGATAATCCTTTATTCAAGGGACTGAGTGAAATCCAGCAGTGCATCACTGCTTTTGCCATTGTTGTTTAAGATGTCCTTCACGACTAAGGATGATGCTTCCTTGACTTTGGAATGATTTTTTTTGTTTAATGTGGCCATTTTAGCATGCAGATAATTGTGTTGACCTATGATAATCTCATTTTGGTCCTAAAACTAACTGTTTTGCTCACTGGGTTCTGGTAGACACTGAGCCATCAAGGACTATGTCAGTGAGAAACTATGGCTTAGCCCAACAGCACTGACCAAGAATGGGATCCCAGTTAAGTGTACTTTCTTTCAGGGGCTTTGTTGGACTGGGATGTTAGGCTGACTGTTTTATTGTACCAAATGAAGTCTTTGTGCATCATCATGCAAACTACCTGCCTGCTCTTTTTCAGTGTGGCTTCAAATTCTGAGTTGTCATGCTGCAGGGCACCTCTGCTTGCTGTTACATCTCCCCTTGAGAGGCCACAGGCTTCATCTGCATGGAAATTCTCTAGCTGATAAGCAGGAGATATCTGATACCCAAGAAGGAAGATACCAGGGACAGACAGCAAACTGATACTGTGGTCCATAGGCTGCTGAGTTCAAGACCCTGCTCAGATTCAGGTCCATCAGGGATATATTTTCCTCTTTCTTGGATCAGGAGTTCCACTCTGACCATGAGACCAAGTGCTGGTAAGTCACAGCATTTTGCACTCAGCTCTAGCATAGATCCAGTTTGCTTCTTATTTTATCTGTCTTGATTTGATCATCCCTAAAAATAATCTGCAATGTAAGATACCGCAGTGCTGAATTCCCCAGCTGAGCAAGTGGAACGTGTTGAGAGAGTTTCTTGGATCAAAGTCACAGGAGAGGAGCCAAAATCGAAAGTCAGGCTAAAGTTCAGGACTCTCCTTCAGATATACAAAGCAACCATGCACAAAAAGCTGTTGTTCTCGGGAGACTTTGCTAGGCGCTGGAAGAGGCAACACAAGCTTTGGGCTCTACTGCAGTTAAGTTGGAGGGAATGTGAAGTGCCCTCTGGGATCATATAATGTCTGGGAAAATTGAGAGGAGTAGGAAGTATTTAGGGCAATGGTCTCAGACACAACAAATTAAATCCTCTGCCCCCAAAAGCCATGTGTCAGACACAGGCTAAAAATTCCTGTGACCAAAGTCTGCTCTTGTAATATGCTAAAGCTTTCTTGTTGAGTCATTATCGCTAAGCATAGGCAAGAACCAGGAGTCTTGCAAAGTACATGAATCAACTACTGAGGGGGAGAGATGTGGTTTTGTTTATTCTTTTTTTTTTATTAGGGGTGATTAGATAAATCTAAAATGAAGGGAAATTTGAGTAGTCAGAAGTATATGGATGGATGACAGGCTCTAAGGCCTTTTAATGTGTTCTTAAACTGAAGCACAATAAAGTGCTTATGTTATCTGGAGCTACAGCCACATGTATACAGTCATCCAGCTATTTCTTAGTTATAATGATGGACAAGTAATAGTGGGAAAGTGATGAACTGATGTCTGGGATGCTGGAAGGGGCTGCAAGAAAAATGCAGCATGAGAGATAATGTAGAGCCACTAACGCATTAGCTTCTACAAGAAGTCTCAGCTAGCAAGGGAAAACGTAAGTCCTGGTGGATGCCAGGTCATTCCAAATCAAGTAGGAATGGCTGAAGTCAAACCCTCATACTGCAGGATGTTGTGGGAGTCTTTGCTCTCCTGAGACCCCACCTGGAGTACTGTGTGCAGTTCTGGAGCCTCCAACACAGGAAGGATGTTGAACTGTTAAAGCGAGTCCAGAGGAGGCCACGAAGATGCTCAGAGGACTGGAGCAGCTCTGCTATGGGGACAGGCTACAAGAGTTGGGGCTTTTCAGCCTGGAGGAGAAGGCTTCGAGGAGACCTTAGAGTGGCCTTCCAGTATCTGAAGGGGACCTACATGAAGGCTGGGGAGGGACTACTGACAAGGTCTTGTAATGACAAGACAAGGGGTAATGGGTTTAACCTGAAGAGGCAAGACTTAAGCTAGACATAAGGAAGAAGGTCCTTACAGAGAGGGTAGTGAGACACTGGCACAGGTTGCCTGGGGAGGCTGTGGATGCTCCCTCCCTGGAGGTGTTCAAGGCCAGGTTGGATGAGGCCTTGAACAGCCTGTTCTAGTGGGAGGTGTCCCTGCCTATGGCAAGGAGGTTGGAACTGGATGATCTTTGAGGTCCCTTCCAACCTAAACCATTCTGTGATTATATATCCATTTCTCACTGGACTTTGCCAGCAGGACTCATTTGATGCAATTTTTGCAAGCATCAGCTGAAAAGAGCATTTATGCTTATGTCTGATGAGTATCTGATGAGTGCACTCCTATCAGTAATTTCCCATATGTCTGCCACCAGCCTTGTTCCTTATGGAAGACCACTACTGCCCAGCAGTTTTATTAGAGAGGGACTCTGTTTTGCTATTCTAATTCTGCTGTGGATCTGCCATCCACTGCTCTGTGGATGGTCCTAGCAGCAGGATCACTGTAAGTTAAGTGCCATTTATTGTTAATCAAACCCGAAAAAATAGATGTTGCAAAGCATTTTGAGAGAGATGCTCCAGTCCACTTTAGGTCTTTGTAGCCCTTTGTAGCCCTTCTCTCAGGAAATTCCCTGTCCTTGAACTCTGGAGCCCCAAACTGGACACAGTACACCAGATAAGGCCTCACCAAGGCAGAGTAGTAGGAGAAGAGAATCTCCCTCAACCTGCTGGCCACACAGCAGAGACTCTTGACTTTCACAGAACTATAGCAGTGCAGTTAACATCCAAACCTCACTGCTGTTAAATTGCCCAGTTCAAGAGAAACAGGGAACTACTGTAAAGAGTCCAGCTGAAGGCTAGAAAGACAAGGGCACTGGAGCAGCTCTCAAGAAGGAAAGGCTGAAAGACCTGAGGCAGTTTATCCTGGAGAAGAGGGGATCTTAGAAATGCTTATTAGTATCTAAAGAGTGTGTGTCAAGAGGATGGAGATAGACTCTTTTCAGTGGTGCCCAGCAACAGGAAAAGGGGCAATGGGCACAAACCAGAACACAGGAGGTCCTGTTTGAAAATAAGGACAATCTTCTTTCCTTGGAGGATGGCGCAGCACTGGAACAGGCCTAGAGAGGCCTCACCTAGAGAGGCTGGTGAGTCTCTTTCTCTGGGAAGAATCTACCTGGATGTGACCCTGTGCAACCTGCTCTGGGTGAACTGGCTTTAACAGGGGTGCTGGACTAGATGATCATCTCCCACCATTCTGTGAAGCTTACTTTGTCATAGGAGACTGGAAGGATTTTCAGTGGCTTGGTTTGGGACAGTTGCCTTCATTTCCCACCCAGCCATCACCTTCTCTTTCCCTTTTGTAAAGGGTTAACCCTCCTGGGGGAGTGGTCTTGACCCTGACTCCAGGTCCTCCTGACTCCTCCTGGGGGTGAGTCTGAACCTTACTCCCGGTGTAGTGGTCAGCCCACTCCCACTTTCTGCCTAGCCCCCTATAAAAACAGAGGAACCTCCTCTTTCCAGCTCCTTTGCCTTGCCTTCCTGCCAACCACCATCACCCTCCTGTTCCTGCTGCTCTTTTGTATTACCACATGGCCATCCTTCCACAAGGTGGACAAACCCATTGCCACCAATCTGGTTGTAGAAATATATTTTGTATCTTGTTTTTTCCTTTCCCATACCTCTTTGTAACTCCCTTACCTCAAATAGCTGTTATTTATTGAAGTCTTCTCTTTTCACTTCCAAATCCAAGTGAGACTATTTATTTGGGGGTGTTTTACCTTTCCCTCTCTACATCCAATTCCTTTTCTTTGAAAAAGGGGGGGAGAGCGAAAAGCATCTTCTAATTGTTATTGGTTCTATTAACTATATTTGAGTCTCTGGGGAATTTAAACTAGAAGTGAGACACCTTTGGAAAAAGGAACTTTATTTATTTATTGAAAATAGAGCAATTTTGACAACAGGAAAAAGCACATCCCTGTTGGCAGTGTGCCTGGCACATGGCTGAGATGAGACATTTTCTGTGCACACAGACTGATGTTCATTTATTACTGCTTATTATTGTCACCTGCCTCAAACCCAGATGTGTGAGTGCCTTTTCAATACGAGCTGTGCAATCTCCTGATTTCTAAGTGCCTTCTGCTAACCTTTCTTCCACCCACTGTGAAATGTGGTTTGCCAACAGGGCTGTCATCTGAAAATGGCCTCCCCAGCAGCAAAGCAGGACACAAGGTCACTTGGGTTTTGATGATGTGCTGAAAGGAGGAGGAAAGCCTTATGCAAACCTTGCAAATCCACCCAGAGAGTTGGGTTGCCTTTGAAACTGCTCGAAAATTCAAAGTGGGAAGCTAAATCAATGATATAGAATGTGCTGGAACAACAGGAGCAAAAGAGTTTTCATCTAGAAAACAGCACAGTGTTGTGACTTTTAATTTACCCTAAGTGCTTTTCCTTCAGATGAAATCAATTTGATATATATCTGCAAAGGGGTTCAGTCCAAACTCTTACACACAACAGTTAGGTTTCACTTGAGCCAGCAGTGTGCTCAGGCAGCCAAGCAGGCCAACAGCATCCTGGCCTGGATCAGGAATAATGTGGCCAGCCGGACTAGGGAAGTGATTGTCTCTCTGCCCTCAGCAGGGGTGAGGCTGCACATTCAATATTGGGTTCAGTTTTGAGCCTGTTACTACAAGGACATGGAGTTGTTAGAGTGTGTCCAGAGGAGGGCAACAAAGCTGGTGAAGGGTCTAGAGAACAAATCTTATGAGGAGTGGCTGAGGGAACTAGGGTTGTTTAGTCTGGGGAAGAGGAGGCTGAGGGGAGACCTTAATGCTTTCTAGAATGCCTTGAAAGGAGGTTGTAATGAGGTGGGGATCGGTCTCTTCTCCCTAGTATCAGGTGATAGAAAGAGGAACTGGCTTGTGCCAGGGGAGGTTTAGATTGGATATTATGAAAAATTTCTGCACTGAAAGAGTGGCCAGGCACTGGAACAGGTTGCCCAGGGAGGTGCTGGTGTCATCCTCCCTGGAGCTGTTCAAGGAACGTGCGGACGTGGCACTTCAGGACATTGTTTAACGGACATGGTGGTAGATTGACAGGTGGACAGATCTTTTCCAGCAGAAACAATTCAGTGATTCTGTGATTCACATCAGTTTATGCCCTCCCAAAATGTAGAAAAAAAAATAACTTCCTCTTTTCTTGTAATTTGTGTCCTGCTACTCCCTGATATCTCTAATGTCTTGGTGAAAATCAAGGACAACTTAATTCAAGAAGGAGAAGGAAAATCAGCAATTTTATTTCTGTGAACCATCGTGAACAAGGGCACAGTTTAGTGCTGGCAATGCCAGGTCCTTTCTGGGAGCTTTAGAGCAGTTAGCAAGTGAAAATCATATCACACATCAGTTGGGATTTCCACTGCCTGCCTACAGAGAGGTGTGAAATGATGCATCCTACTTGTGCTCCTAGCTGGGCTGAGCCTCTAGCTAGAAACATATTTTTGATCAGGCTAAGCAGATGAAAGTGAGGTTTTGTAAGGTAGCAGATACCCTGAGTGAAAAGCTTCTTTTTAAAGATGCTCGCTTGGAACCGGTGTGCTGCCCCAAGGAGCCTGAAAGGCATACACAGCCTCCATGTGCAGATCATTACCTGGTACCCAGGGACCTTTTGAACGTCCCACATGCAGGTGAAGCATAAGGGTAGCTTGCACTTTTGTTTCACATATTGAGCTGCTATAAGAGGGACAGGGATCTGCTGAAGAGGGTCCAGTGGAGGGATGATTAGGGGACAGAAGGGCATGGCTTATGAGGAGAGGCTGAGGGTGCTGCACTTTGGCCACAACAACCCCATGCAGAGATACAGGCTGGGGTCAGAGTGGCTGGAGAGCAGCCAGACAGAGAGGGATCTGGGGGTGCTGATTGATACCCGCCTGAACATGAGCCAGCAGTGTGCCCAGGTGGCCAAGAGAGCCAGTGGCATCCTGGCCTGCATCAGGAATGGTGTGGTCAGCAGGAGCAGGGAGGTCATTCTGCCCCTGTACTCTGCACTGGTTAGACCACACCTTGAGTACTGTGTTCAGTTCTGGGCCCCCCAGTTTAGAAGGGACATTGAGATGCTTGAGCGTGTCCAGAGAAGGGCGACGAGGCTGGTGAGAGGCCTTGAGCACAGCCCTATGAGGAGAGGCTGAGGGAGCTGGGATTGTTTAGCCTGAAGAAGAGGAGGCTCAGGGGTGACCTTATTGCTGTCTACAACTACCTGAGGAGTGGTAGTGGCCAGGAGGAGGTTGCTCTCTTCTCTCAGGTGGCCAGCGCCAGAACAAGAGGACACAGCCTCAGGCTGCGCCAGGGGAGATTTAGGCTCGAGGTGAGGAGAAAGTTCTTCACTGAGAGAGTCATTGGACACTGGAATGGGCTGCCTGGGGAGGTGGTGGAGTCGCCGTCCCTGGGGCAGTTCAAGGCAGGATTGGACGTGGCACTTGGTGCCATGGTCTAGCCTTGAGCTCTGTGGTAAAGGGTTGGACTTGATGATCTGTGAGGTCTCTTCCAACCCTGATGATACTGTGATACTGTGACTAGGGCTTTTTAGTCTGGAGAAAAGAAGACTTAGAGGGGATTTGATAATGTTTATAAGTATCTGAAGGCTGGCCAGGGGAGGGGGGACAGGCTCTGCTCACTTGCTCCCTGTGATAGGACAAGGAGCAATAGGTGTAAGTTGCAGCAAAAGAGGTTCCGCCTCAACACAAGGGCCAACTTCTTTGCTGTAAGGGTCACAGAGCACTGGAGCAGGCTCCCCAGGGAGGTTGTGGAGTCTCCTTCTCTGGAGACTTTCAAGGCCTGTCTGGATGTGTTCTCTGTGATCTGTGTCAGACAGTGTTGTCTTGCTCTGGCAGGGCGGTTGGACTCGATGATCTCTTTGGGTCCTTTCCAACCCCTAACATCCTATGATCCTATAGGTTCCAAACCTCCTCTTTAGCCCAGAGGTTTCTGGTCACAGTGGCTGAGGTGCTGTGTGTTGGAGCATGACACACCACAGGGACAGTATGACACGGCTCAGTCAGAGGAGAAATAATGAGCTGGATTGTTTGTCTCTCTGGATGGCAGCATGAAGTATTCCTGATCTGAATGCATCTCCTCGTGTACCTCACTTTCTGTAATTTGATCCTGACTTTCTGTAGTGCCAACAGCAAAGACACTTGCATGATGTAGCAGAGCTATTCTGGTTGATTAAGTGTTTGATGTCCTATACAGAGAAGTTACTTTCCATACATAGCCCATACCTATTTTTTACTGTATCGCTTAAAAGGTTAGTTGTAGCCTTATGCTCTTTTATGAGGCCATAATCAGACTCCCAAGTGGATAAACTCTGAAAGCAAAGGGAAACATATTGCAACTGGTATTACTGTTCTTAAATAAGGTTAAAGGCAGTCGGTTTACAACTGAAGGGCACTTAATACAAAGGGAAATTGTTGTTTCTACTCTTGCCCTGGCAGATCTTAAAACTAAGAAACCTGCTCTGTTGTTAAAAACAATCATTTGAGCAAGCACTACATTTTCTGAAATGACAATTGGAAAGTGAGGCTTTTTCCCCAGTAAACAGTTTTCAACTGAAAAAAATACAAATCCAAAATGCAGCAGACTTTGTTTTGCAGATCATCCCAGAGTGTGTCACTTTGCTGCTGCAGGGCTTTGATAGTCATCCTCACAGTCGGCCATCACTCCTATGTTGTTGCTGAGGCCATGTCAGACCCCTTCTCTGGGGAACTGCAGTCAGGAGAACAAGGGTCAGCATAGAATCATAGAATCAACCAGGTTGGAAGAGACCTCCAAGATCATCCAGTCCAACCTATGCCCCAGCCCTATCCAGTCAACTAGACCATGGCACTAAGTGCCTCATCCAGGCTTTCCTTGAACACCTCCAGGGACAGAGACTCCACCACCTCCTTGGGCAGCCCATTCCAATGCCAATCACTCTCTCTGCCAACAACTTCCTGCTAACACCCAGCCTATACCTCCCCCGGCACAACTTGAGACTGTGTCCCCTTGTTCTATTGCTGGTTGCCTGGGAGAAGAGGCCACCCCCCACCTGGCTACAGCCTCTCTTCAGGTAGTTGTAGACAGCAATGAGGTCACCCCAGAAGTTCAGGTACATGCAAGAAGTTCAGGTCCTCTGGCTGAGGACCACTAATACTGTGTAGCTGTTCTCTGTGCCCACAGGGGAAAGTTACATACAGATGCAGATGGCACTCCAGAGTGGACAGCACTGACTTACATACCTTCAGCTGTGGTCCAGCAGTTCTGCTGGATGTGTTGAGTTGGGCATCAGTCAGGACTTTTTCAGAAAGATAACGCAGGTGTCCACAAGGGCCAATGTACCCTGGAGCCAGCTGTGCCACGCCAAACTCCTCTGGAACCTGCTTGTTTGGGGGAGCAGAGATGGGGGAAAGAGCAAGGCAGAGTTGGTGCTGTGGAAATTGCAGCACTTGAGTCCAGAAATTAAGGTCTGCAACAAGCCCATGCCCATAAGAGCAGCATTGGTTAAAAGAAAACAGAAGCAGTCAATAAAGAAAAAATAGCCTTCTGTTTGAAAAAAGTCAAAGCAGCTTTGAGTGCTCTGGTTTGAGGATGACTTTCCCTCCCTTCCAAATGAAAATTCTAAACTATGCTTGCCATATCTTAGTTTTGCTCCCTTTTTTTACCCCAAAAGTGTGTTGATAAGCATTTCTTTGAAGCTAGCAAGCTGCTTCCAGATGCGTTTATCCTGAATGCACTTATTGGTTCGTGTGTGCCACTTAGTCATAATGAGCTCAAGAGGGAGCTTGCTGTGTAGCCAGCTCAGATGATACACCGAGCCAGTGCCCTCAGATACTGCTGGCAGCTTTGAGCAAAGTGCTGCACAAACGTCCAGGAAATGTCCAGTCCTGCCCCAGGCTCTGCCCTCGTCCCTCAAATGTGCACCCCATAAATACAGCCAAATCAAGCTGGGTACTTCATTTGTGCAGCGTGGAGAGAGGTGCTGTGGGAACCGTGAGAATCTGAATGTCTTCAGTGTTTGCATTTAAGGTCTCAGTGTTAAAGTGCATGGATAGAGGGCTTTGCATTTAATCATTTATCATTCAGTCCAAGAAATACACTAGTACCTTTGTCAGAATTACATACGTTGTTCAAAACACAAAAGCACAAACCACTGAGGAACAGGCAGGCATTAAGGGCTTCTGTTCTGCCTACCTTCTGAATAGCAGCCAATAATCAGCAAGAGGAATACAATTTTTCTCCTAAACAAATGTTTCTCTCTTGTGTCTATGTCAATATGTACAATTTATTTTTTAATTATTATTTATATATATATATATATATATTTTTTTTTTTTTTAAAGCAGGCTAAGGAAAGAAAGGAAAAGCTTAAGTGCCTGAGGTGCAGTGAAGCATTTCTGTGAAGAAGTTATTCACAGAAAGAGTGACTGGCCATTGGAATGGGCTGCCCAGGGAGGTGGTGGAGTCCTTGTCCCTGGAGATCTTTAAAAGGAGACTGGATGGGGCACTTAGTGCCATGGTTTAATTGATTAGAAGGTATTAGGTGATAGGTTGGACTCGATGATCTTGAAGGTCTTTTCCAATCTGATTAGTTCTGTGATTTTACTTTTATCCCCTGGCATTGCAACATGCCAGCTGTTTCCCCCCACTACCTCACAGGAATTAGGAGGATAAGAGCAGGAAGTGTAAGGATTTGGGATTGTCAAACTTGAACTGGGAGAGGAATTTAATTGTAGATGTTCCAGGACATTGGATCTCTGATCCTGTTGGAGGTCTGATGGCAAGGCAAGTGAGGTAAACCAATCTCAGACCAAGAGATCATACTGGAATGTTCCTCTGGAATGTAAAGAAATAGTGAAGAAGGTTCTTATGTGTTCATCAGAAGCTGAGTTTGGGTGTCACCTGAAGAACTTAAAGCTTGGTTCACTAAACCGTTCTGGAGACCGTGCCATGAACCTTGCATGAAAGCAGCTCTGGGCTCAGAGGAATCTGGTCAACCCATGACTCACAGTGTGCTGTCAAGGACCCCTGAGATCAGGTATTAGAGTTAGGCACAGAGACCTGAGTGATGTACATTCCTCCAGCCACAGCCCCAAGGTGCCCCAGCACTGTTTCCAGGAGGAATCTGGCCAGCAGCATTCACCCTACAGCACATGGAACAGAAGCAGGAAAGAAACCCTACTCGAGAGTGTTCATGTATTTGCCAGTGCTGCTGTAGCCAAAATACATTCTGGAAAGTATGGCACACACCCATAATTCATTTAGCACAGCCCCAGGCTAAGAAGAAAACAGGAACTGCCCTTCTGAAACCCAGCAATGGACCTTCTCCTCCAGTCTCCTGTTGCTGATAAAGGCTGACTTCATAAGCCACCGGGGAAATCATAAAACTGGTGTCATGATCCCAGTGCTTGAGCCAAAAGCAGTTCAAAGTCACTGGAGAGGCTCTCATTGACTTGAATGTACTGCAGAGTTGGAGCTTGTGCCGTTAAACCTCTAGGAAAAACCTAGGGGAAGGAAAATGTGTTGGAGTAGGACTGCAAGTTCTCACTGAAACTGTTTGTTCCTTTATTTTTGATCTCCAGCATCACTAGACACGGTCCCTCTGAAGGTGCTGCCAGACCATTTTGTACCTCCATTCCTGCATACTAGGCACCTTCTTCCTGGTGGAAAGTGAGAAACTTTGGGTTTATTCTACTTTTTTCACCCATGCCAAAGTATCTTTAAGATCTGATTTGCTGCCTTTTGTTGTTTGGGTTGTTTTGGGTTTTTTTTTGATGTGTGGGGAGTGTTGTTCCCACAAATGCCTTTAGGGCAGGTCAATAGATCTGCCAAGCTACGACTTTGTGGTGACTTCAGAGCCTGCAAGATCCAAGGAGACCTCTGTCATTCAGTTTGAAAACCACTCCCAAGTTTCAACTCAAATGGTAGGAGTGTTAGAGAATATTATCGATAAACAATAGATGTCCAGTGGAGACACTGATTATTTTCCTGGTACAAAAGGCTGCTGCATCCTATGTGATAATTCTCCTTTCTTTTCCTCCTTATTGGCTTTGTGTTTTCATGATTTATTTGCAGGCTGGCAAGCGTCCACAGCCCTGCAGGAAATGGATGTCTGCTATTGTGTTTAGGGGGGGCTATATAAACGTGTAATTTTCCCACTAGGTTAATTGTAGATATTTCTCCCTCACTGGAGCAGCTCCATGTTTTTCCTTCTTTTTTGGTTTGGAGAGAGAAATTTCTCCCCACACCCTCAGCCCACGCTGTGAGTATTTATAGGGAGCCCCAACTGACATCTTCAGCTGAGCTGAGGGAAAGTTAAAGAGTGGGTCATTCCTCTTTGCCAGCTTGGCCTGCTCACAAATCGTGTAGAGGGGAAACTCTCTGGATATTTTTACCTGATTGAAATAGCTCCAGAACAGCAGCATAGCCAGGTTTGCTCTCCCTGTTCTTCTTGCTGACGTTTTCCTCTGAAATGAAAGCGGTTTGTCCTAAGAAAACAACTCTCTTGTTAGAGCTGTAGAGCAAGATACTTTCAAATAGCTATGCTGCTTCAGTCCTGACTCCTGGAGACAGACCTGGCTGAACTTGGAGCAAAGAAACAAAACCTGAGGCAAAATGCAGAGTGGTTTTATCAGGCTTTGGCCAGGAAAAGGCTAGAGGGAGAGGTCACAGTGATAGGTACCATCCCAGCTCTGTGCTGCTTTGGCTTTTCTCTGTCGACCAGGTCTGGTCATCCATCCTGCAACTTGAATGGACTGGAAAATGCCCTTTTCTTGTTTCTTTTTTATGAAAATGTAGCTAAACTGAGGAACTCCTCAGTAGAAAATCTGCACATGCAAAATGCCCTGCTCTGAAGAAGGCATTTTAAGTGTGTCAAAACACTTATTTGACCAAAGTGCAGGTTTTGTCCAGTACAAGGCCACTGCAGTGCTTGGTTGGATTTGTAGTTTATGCTTCCCACCTCGCTGAACCCCTCACGAGGTTCCCATGCAGAATACTGTCTCCCATAATTGTGTTTTTGGACAGCACTGCAGCCATGGATTTTGCTTATCTCCCATAGTGCATGAAGCTCTTTCACATTATTTATGTGATGGAGTTGTCCACTTAGATGCTAAGGAAGCCCCTGACACAGTGAGTTTTAACTCATGGTGTCTCTCACTTGCTTCTGGCACAGGAAGTCTCCTGAAGAAAAAAACATCTTAGAAATACAAATCCACACAATGCAGACTGGGACAAGTAGAAGCAAACATCTGGTCTTATTGTAGAGGGCACGTCTGCCAATACGATGGCTTGATATTGAATCATCTTAATTATTTCTCTCTTGAGCTGTAACTCTTGGAAGTAAGAATCTGGCCAAAATTGTAGCAGAAGGTGCTGTGTCTCTGGGTGGACTCTCTTGAGCATCCTGAGGGTTTCTGCAGATACACCTGTCAGTGAAGGGGTCCAGCAGGCTGGATATAGCCGAGTGTCCTTTGGCTTGTGTTATGGGCTCCCCATAGACTCCTAATGAAACACAAATCCTGCTGTGATTTTTATCAGTTTTTGCCTGCCAGAGTGGAGATGTTAATCACACAGAGTGTGTTGGCAAGTGCAGAGCAGGTCAGACAAATGCACAGGCTATGTTGCCTGAGACCATCCCTGGGTCTCCTATGGAGGATTTGTAGGGCTGGTGTGTTGGGGGAGATACAAACTTACTTTTTTTTGCAAACTGGAGATTAAGAGCCAAAGGGGAGGCCAAAGCAATGAGACATGGCCCTGATTTACAATTGTTCTCCCTTTTCAACACCCATATTGCACAGCACCCCAGGAGGACAGTGACAATTTATTTCCAGCCTCTCCTGTTGCTGGCATATGGAGCTGCACTGGAGTGGATGCAGTGAGTCATGCTTCAAGGGCTGGGGTGGGGGGTGTCAGGCAGAGCTCAGCAGCAGGACAAGGGAGCTGTGATGACTCTGGTGATGCTGTGCAGGTAAGCCAGCAACTCATTGATCTGCAAGAACTCCCAGGGTGAGACTGAATCATCTTCACTTCCTCACCATGAGACTGAGAAGGTTGAGGATTATGTCCAGCGCATCCAGCCTCTGGGAGCAGAGGGACACAAGATGCCATAAGATCAGGAAAGTCTGCAAGAACAGGGCACAAACCTGGCATCTTGGTGGCACCAGATCAGGAGGAAGATGAGGATTTGTGATGGCTGGACATTCTGGCATGCAGTTTTCCAGGGTAAGCTGTGTCCATCACCTGGATGTGCTGGTGCACTGCCCTGCTGGGATGTGTCTTCATGGTCTCTTTAGGACTGGGAGTGTGCTGCCAATATGGTTTCTTCCAGGGGCTGCAGCTAAGTGTCTGAGGTAAACTTGACAAGATCCATATCAAAATGTAACAGTTTATTGTGTGTGTTCTGCCTGTAAATCTTGAGCTTTTTTCTTGCTCACTTGCACTGAACTCTCAAAGTACAGCTGCCATACAGGCCACCTGTTGACCGTGTCATTTTTCATTCACTCTGTATAGGTACATGGGTGAGTCTGTGCATGCAACATCCAAAAGGTCACTGTTGCATACACATGTGGTCTGGCCTCACCAAGTAATGGAAATCCTCCTGGGAAGAGAATAATGCTCTCACTAAACATTTCATTATCTTCAGTTCATCTTTTTTGAGAAAGACACCAGGAGGAAAAGGTCTCAGAAGGGGATGCTGCAGTGCCCAGCAACAGGCAAATCAGGACTTCAGTTTTTAACAGAAGTCAGCATACACAATTCTCTCTACTTCCAGCATGAAGATGAGGCCACTGATGAAGTGGGACACTGAAGCATCTTAAGTAGCTAAGCTTTGTCCATGATACTTCATAAAATCATAGACTCATTTAGGTTGGAAAAGACTTTAAGATCTTCTAGTCTACCTATAAACTTCACACTGTCCAGTTCACCAGTAAAGCATGTCCCCTAGAGCTGCACCTACATGTTTTTCAAGTTCCTCCACCATTTCCCTCAGCAGCTTGTTTCAGCACTTGGTAACTTCCACCACTGCTGCTGTGTGGGGTACTGTATGCAGCCGATGCTGAGAATTGTCTGTGACCAGTTGTTTAGGTAAAAGGAGTAAGGATGAAGGGTTGGAATTTGACCTGAAGTCACAGAATCATAAAAGCATTTCCGTTGGAAAGGGCTCTCAAGATCCTCTAGTAAAATCAGTGAAGTCCCTTGAGGGGCTCTCATTTCCACCTATCAAGACTCTCAGCACTGCCACCGGTTCGCCTCTCCCAGAACATCGGTGAGATGGGGGCAAGGAGAGCAGGCTGGGCCACTGCCTGTTTGTCCATCCTTCCTGAGACGCTGTCCCTCAACCCTCTTTTTGTTTTTAGCAGCCAGAGGCAGGAGCGCAGGAGGTAAATGGCAACTCCTGCAGGCAGCACTTCATGATAGACCCTGCGCATCCAAACACAACGTGGGCTTGCATCCGAGTAGGAAAAGCTAAGCAGCAGGTGAGACTGGGTTAACAGCCTGGGCACGGCAGTTTCTAACGCAACGCCTGGGGAGCTCTAAACACAAACACCATTAGCACTAACAGGATCTGGGCACTTACTCCCTGCCCTGCTTTAAAAGCTCCAGCCCGCAGCAGAAAACATCCTCCATTTTATCAACTCAGTGCTTAGCATCCAAGCCCAGCCTGAGGACCTAGACCATCCCTGGTCACATGAGTGTTCACTTTAAATCTCATCCAGGCCTCTTTCAATTTTTACTAGTTTTGGAGAATATTCACCACCAAAGCCTTTCCTTTCACACATCACAAAGGTGGGGATTCACTTGTGCACTCTAAGTGCTGTGAATTTACTGCCCGCGTCAGCAACAAGGAGGTGCTGCTGATCCAGCTGATACAGCCATCAGCTTCTATCAGTGTGGCCTTTAGTGGCTGCAAGCTAAAGAAACCTTATCCATCTGAATACTGAGCACTGCAGGGGGAGAAGACACAGAGCAGGTGTAAATGTGGGCCAGAGCTGAGACAAAATATTGGACAGCAAGTGTGTTCTGCTTCCAGACAGCCAGGGAGGCTGCAGAAATCTGCTGAGCAGAAACTGCCGTGGGACAGCACAGGTGGCAGAAGGAGTCAGTGAAGAATCCATTATTTATATACCCTCTGCAGGAGCTCATGGTGAGTTGGGATTGGCCAAGAACTGGGTCGGGATGAAGCAAAAAACCCTGAAGTCGCCCTGGTGAAGCCTGTGCCGGTGCTCTCACATGATTTCCAGCTGCAGCTCCCTCAAGCCAGGCTCTCAGGAGACACAGCACTGGGGCAGGACCAGGCTCGGTGAGCTGGGTATGTTTGCAGCCCCAGCTTGGTGAGTACATGTGAGAAGAGTGAGATCTATTGCACAGTAACATGCTCTGGGCACTTATCATTTCAATGACCCACATAAATGTTTTCATCTTCTCTGGTTTTGGGTACAAAATGGATTGCCCTATTGATGCCAGTGTATTTAGCAAATCCAGCTGTTGGATGAGAGAGGTGGTCTCTCACTACAGGCCAAATGGGAGGCAAAATGAGTGTGTCTACCATGGGTGGGAGATGCAGTGAGTCAAGACAACCCCTGCCACTTGCTGTTATTCATCACCTCAGTCTTCCTGCATGCCCAGCGGGGGAGGTGGGTTCATGCTTTTGGCAAGATGTGATGCCCAAGTGTGCAGAATGAAGGTGTTCAATTTTACACGATGAATGGGCACAAGCCATTCGTGAGCTCACCAGAGAGGGCCTGTGGGCTTGACATGGCATTGGCAAGCTGTCCAACAAGGATATTCCTAATGAGTATTTGTTTGATCATGTGTGTTTTCCCAGAGGAAGCACTGTCTCAGAAAGTCTGAGGTCCACCAGGATTGTTCTACTAGGTCTTAGCAAGGGCTAGCTGTCCTTGGGGTTCATCCCAGGCTTTCACTGTGCATGTGACATGGTCCTGTCTCTTAAGCACTGCATGACAAGCTACATTGGCAGAAACAGCAGCCATATTTGCACTTGTAGAAGTATGAGCTTGCTGGGTGCGTGTTTGCTAAGCACCATAAGTTGCCTTGAGTGTCTGCAGCTAGAAGTTCAAGGTTTGGGCTGTAGAGTAGCCTGGGTTTTAAGCCAAATGTTGTCCTCAATGTTATTTCGACCTGCAGTAAAATTACTTATCGATCCAGAACATGTGAGTTCCCTGGACAGGTAAATTTGCTCCTAGTTATCACAAGGTAGCCTAAAGTCCCTTTTCCTATGCAGATACTCACAATGAGGTCTTGCTTTGAAAAGTACTGAGAAAACACCAATTATTACCATCAGTGGGAAGAACCTCTGAAGCCTGTAAGTAGCAGGAAACTGAGGCAGAGCAGCTGCAGATAGGGAAGTGCTGGTGCTGCTGCAAATTACTAAAGATAATGCCACACCTGCACCATGCAAGAGTTCTTGGCTCCTTTCAAGGCCGCTGGTATCAGCTATGATACAGGGAAACTACTGCACTGGATTGACTTAGGTTCCCATCAGACCTGGCAATCTGTTTTTATAAGGGGAAAATAAAAAGGAACACTCACACAGACTGCTACAACAATGTGAAGTGTTTTCCTCTCTAAGAGCCCTTCCTCACTATCCAATGCCTTCCTTTAAAGAATGGTGCAGAAGTCAAGCAGGGCTGTACATCATCCAGAAAGCACACAGCACTCAAACCGCAGTGCTCAAGGATTCCTAGAAGCCAGTGCTGCACGGAGAGAGCTAAGAGAGGGGGCTCTGCAGCAGGCATGCAGCTGATCCTCCCATCCAGGGAAGTGGGGCTTGGAAGCAGCATTGGGGGTTTGCAATCTGGCAAGGCGTGCCTTCCACTCAGAGCAAGAAATGTCAAGGAGAATTAGGGAGATGACTGGAGACTCAGACTGCAATGGAAAGCAACTGCTGTTCGTAAGCAGGCTGTGACTACTCAGCCTTGCTAATCAGATTTCAGAAGATGCTCAGCTGGCTCGTGCTGTAGGGTGCTCACTGCATGTTTTGTTAAGAACGTTGTGCTGGGGCAGGAGGGGGTCTGCATTTCAGTGAGGAAGTTGTTGGTTTAAGCCCATTTTTAAGCCCTTTAGGACTATTCACCACAGAAGTCTTCTCCTTCTGAGGTGAACCTGCTTTAACATCCAAAGACCTGGTTGTGTCAGTAGAGGGGGAAAAGGCCATTTGGAAACCTCAGCGTCTCAGGTGTGGCTCTGCTACTTGCTCTGTAGGTCATTTGAAGCAAGAAAGGCAGGATGAGATGCTACTCTGAGCATCAGCTGTGAGCACTGAGGTTACCAAACTCAGCCTTCTCCAAACACATCTGCTGGCTGGGGGTGACCTGACAATCTGCCCAACTACCTGGGCAGCTGCCACCTGCTCTGATGGGGGAGCCACGGTAGGTAGTGTGGCCACGCTGCACCTTGGCACCAGGAGGAAAAGCAACAGCATCCAGCACTGGCATGCCAGACTCGCTGCTGCTCGGCCAGCCCTCCTCGCTTCAGCCCCCTCTGCCTTCAGCTGAAGCACTGCGGAGCGTCAACTAATATCTGAGCCAAGGGAAAGGGGAATGATCCTTTGCACTGGATCAAGGTTTTAATTAGCAAAGGGTTGTGTGATTTTGCATTATTTGCTTGATACCCACGAAGCATGAAAGTTTACTTGCATTCCCCAGCGCTCCATTAAAGCCGCTTCCGTTAGCGCTGCCTGTGCTCTCGGCTGTGCTGTATATGGCATTTCTATTTTTAGAACGCAGGGTTGCCATGACAACCCTGTGTATTTTTTGTTAAATATAGCAGCTGTTGCAGGGAGCTCTTGTCCTTCTCGATGTAAAGCCTGTGTTTTTGCCCTCTGACAGAGCTCAGGGTATTAAATGCAGATGAGAAAGGATGATTAAATAAGTGGAAGCCCAGAAGAAACCATGGATCTGTAATGACACGGAGGGGTTTTGAATGAAGCCGTGTGTGCTTGCTGCTTCAGAAGCAGCCCTTCAGCTTTAGAAGTGGTGTGGGGACAGGGATGTGGAGCTTTTCATTGTGGGCTGTGGGGTCCATAAGACCACCCATTCCCTCTCTCATGACAGATAGGATATCCCCCCCCACACCCCATCTACCCAGTCTCCCTTGTCTTCTGTCCATTCTGGTCTATGCACCTTCCAGGAGGCAGGCTGGTCCTGGCTGTGCTTTCTAGGACCTTTCCCATTTGGGAGGAGACATGGGGATACCAAATAGATTTTGCATCCCTGTGGGAAGGAAGGGAGTCTGTTTTGGAGAAAGCAAGTTCTAACTCCTACCCACTCCAGAGCTTGAAGAAAAGGGGTGTGTTGCAGCGTTATGGTCTGGAGCTACGTCTCCCATTGGATGGTGGAGACCTCACTGACAGAAGTGCCTGTACACAAGCACAGGTCCCATCTCCAGGGCTGGCTGCAGGACTGTGCTTCACCCCAAATCAGTATGGTTGCTCTTCTTTGAAAATAGAAATTGATTGGCTTTGTCACTTCTTTACCAGACCCCTGTGTGGTGCAAACACATCCTCTCAGAGGGCTGTTTTACATCTCCTGGGTTAAAGGAAGAGGAGGGTGTTCTCTTTTCTGGTTGGCACTTTGTCCTCCTCTTTCATTGGGAGCTTCCAAACTCTGCAACTTGTGGGCCTCTGTCAGCACAACCTTGGTTTTGCATTTCAGTTCATGTTGTGCCCAGGTGGCTACAGCAATAGTTCTCTGCGTAGGGTGGGAAGCATCATCACTCGGGCCAAGGGTGATAAGTCATCTGGGATATGAAGATCTTTTCTTAATTAACTGCTTTTCCCCTCATTAAAAGAAAAAAAGAACTCTAATGAACAGCAGATACACAGCAGGGCTGAGGCTCTTTGAAAGTTTCTTTAACAAAGGGGGTGCAACAACAAGCAAACAAAGCACCACAGTTAAAACAACTCGATTTTAAAATATCCACAGAGGTCACTGTGACCAAGACTTTGAACAGGAATGACATATCTCTGGGGTTCTTATCTGCTCCCTGAGCTGTCGTGAGCTGCATCTATTGCTGGAGATGTTATTGCTTTTCTGGATTTAATAGCACAAATGTTACTTATGCAAGCAGAACACTGCAAGGGAAGGGATCTGCTCTCGCATGCTGCAGAGCTGCTGCTGCTGCTGACATTGAGGGCTTGAGTTTGCTCTGCTGCCTGCCCCCCAAACCCTCCAGGCCCTTCACCTCATGTGTGGCCCTGCTCTTCAACCAGCTGTACAAGAGCGTTTTGGGGCGTGGGAGGATTTTGAAGAGTAAGGGATTTAGGAGGCAATGAGACAGAGTCAGTTGCTGGCTATGCTGTCAACTGCCTGCTTGAATCTGCCCTGGTCCCTCTGCAGAGCTGGAGCCTATTTCTATACTTGCTAGATCATCTTTTTTGTCTAGCTAAGGGAATAAATATGAGGGTCATCACTGTGGAAGTGCTGCCTGTAACAATGGAAGGAAAGACTGCCACATCAGATTTGAAGATTTCTTTGTATCCTTCATCAAATATGTTGTCAGACATTTCTGGTCCAGAAAATGTAGCTTGCAGCTAGGTGGGTGGTTTAGGGCAATCATATCACTTCAGTTAATTCAGCACAAGATGACGGGAGGACTGTGGAGTGAGCAGAATTACAAAATAGGTGATCCAAAGCATGGCCTCTGAGTCTTCAGGCTCCTCTGTCTACAGTGTTCACCTTGCAGCCAGGGCTGGCAGGACCTGCTATGTGTGATATTCCCTCTCCCCACTTTGGGTCTGCTTAACTGCATCTCTGAATGTGCACATCTTCAAAGGCAGTGTCAAGCCTCCAGCAACACCAGGCAGCTTTGGTGAATTCCAGCACCAAGTAGTTGGACCTCAGAGGCTTTGCCTAAAAGGCACATCCCTCAGTATATGCTTTGGAGTGGCCTTGTCTGACAGCCAGGCCAAAGACCACTTGAGGGCTAAGGACAAAACTCCTTTGTGTCCTTTCACCGTGCTTGCCTAGAGGTCAGTGTCCCAGGACTTCCCACAGAAGTGCATCTTCCCATTGCACTTTTACCGACTCCTTGTAGGGGGTGCCCTTGGTTTGTGACTAGTCTCTGGTCTAGAAGAGATGATGCCTCCCTTTCCTTATGTGAAACATCAGTGCCTATGAGACAGAAGAGCTGCTGCCAGCATGCAAGAGAAGCCCAGGGATGTAGAAAGAGTGGATATGGGTGGTACAGGGAAGAAGTAACGCTGATGCCCTACAACAGGAGCTCAGTAGTATGAGACGCCCAAGCAAAGCTGCCAGCAAAGCAATGCAGGATGTTTTGTCCTTGGAGCCACTTCCCCATCACAATGTTTCCTGTAGAGTAAGATATTGTACTGTGTTCTAGCAGCTAATCCTGCCAAATTGCCCAGGAAGTGACAGGCACTCCCTGAACACACCAGCCAGCATCCCATCTCATCCATACCTACTGCCAGGCAGGGCTCTGGGGTGATGTGGTGCTGGTCATAGGCTCTGTTCTTTCTCCTTGGTGGGCACACATGCCCAGTGGTCCAGCCCATGAGACGCTGGTCATTTGACTGGCTCTGACCCGTGGAAAAACTTTCTGTTGCTGCTAGAGGCAGAGTTTTGCCAGGAATGTGTAATTACTAAAACTTCTGCCTCTGCTTATATATCCACTTCCCTGTGTATTCAGTGGTACTCTCTGTGTTTAGGCTCCCTGTTTTCCCCACAGTGATTTATGGGTTTATTGTGTTGCTTCCCCGCCTTGCAGGCAGCATGGAGCAGGCAGCAGTCCTGGAGGATTTTTTGTTTTGCCCAGCTTTTTGGCTGGTCTATCCCTCAGCCATTTGTGTGAGGAAAGCTTATGACAGTGACACACTTCAGCTACAGACCATTGCCCATGGCACCAAATATGTGGGTTTTTTTTTCTCAGTAAGGATGCTGTTGAAGACAGTGGAATTGCCCCAGTGATGGGGGCTGCTGTGAAAGATGAAATGGTTCTCAGCTGTTCAGGAGATGAGTAGGGCTGTAACAGCTGTGCCTCTGAGATACAAGCACACCACTCCCTTCTTGGGGTTAGAGACTTGTTTGTAGCCTTTTATCAAAGCCACTTGCAAGTCGTTGTGTTTGCTTGCTTAAGAGTGCTTTGAGACATGAAGGAGTTATTTATTTATTTCCTTTTGCTTTGGTTTCTCATCCTTGGACTGTGGAGCTTGTGGCCCAGAGACACACCATATCTGAAGCTCTGATGAGAAGGTGCAGCTGCCAGGAGCATGTCTGCGGGTCCTTGCCAAGGAAAAGGGATGAGTGTCTGGAAGCCCCTTTCTGGTGGGCTGTTTTTCTCACCTGCTTTTTCCTGCAGTTATGTGTAACTTACTGCTGTCTTTCAGCGAAGACAACTCCGCACCCTAGGTCCCGAGGCACCTGTAGTGCCATTCAGTCCTGAAGCACTAGGCTGTACCAAGTACTGAAGGCTACAGCCAGCTGTAAAGCTCATCCCTGTAGCCAAAGAGGGGAGCTTTGAGCACCAGTGAATGGAAGAGAAGCATGAGGACCTGCTCTGAGCCTCAGGAGAGGGAAGGGAGTGCTGGGAGTTACCTACTCACAAGCACAAAGGTAAGCGGAGGCCAGTATCTCAAAACCTCTACAAATGTGGTCCAAATTCCCTTGTTATCAGGCCTTCACCTGACTGGAAAGGACCTTCTGAACATGCATGGAAGCTGATATTCTTGCTCAGTATCCTCACTGGGTGCTAGGACCTCACTGGGCTCTGTGTGGGAGACCCATTTGTCACCAGGTACTATAGGTGTCCTCCACACTTGCTCCAGGCTGAGCAACTGCAGTGGCTCATGCTGCCTGGGAGGGTCACTAAAGACCCAAGTAGCAACAACACGCAGAAGCAGCACAAGGTCAAAGGTGGCTGCTGAGTGCCAAATCGTTTGGAAATACCAGGCCCAGCAATCACCCAGCCTGCTGCCAAAAAACCTGGCCTCAGTGGAGGATGTAGAAGAGAACATCCTTCCTACAGCAAGAGAGGCCACCTGCCAGGCTACCTCCTGACTTCTGCCAGTGAGCAGTTTGTTTCTGGCATGCGTAAGTGTCTGTAGTCTCTAACAGCCTCTGGTGAGCTCAAGTTAAACTCCTCACTTGAATTACAGGAGTTGCAGTTAGTCTTTAGTAAAGGCAACAAGCTTTCAAAGGATGAGATTCAGAGAAATAAGCCTTGCATCCTGACAGCGAGACTAGGAGTCTCCTAGCTGCTTTAGCACCTTTGCCTGTCACTGGCTTTGTTCCTTTTCCCACTTTGTGAGATGTCCTGCTCTTCAAGGCAGTCTGCTCCACAGGCTGAGGAATGAGTGGTGATCAGATTTGCCCACAAACTATGAAGCAGCGAAGGATTCCACCCTCTCACAGGAATGTGAGCTGTTTGAGTAGCACTTGTGCCTGAGCCAAAGCTGTATCAGGAGGTGAGGAAGCAACAGTCTGGGTTTGCTATAGGCTTGTAACCTTTTTTACTTTTCATCTAGCCTAAAACCTGGGCATGCATGGAGGGAGCCCATAAACAGTTGTGCTGGTGTTAGTTTGTTTATTAATTTATTTTCAGACTCCCCTAGAAGGAAACTGATGAAAATTGGTTTGTCCTTTGCTGTGAAGGATAACAAAGCTGGTGAAGGGTCTTGAGAAATAAGTCATATAAGGAGCAGCTGAGGGATCTGGGATTGATTGCTTAGTCTGAAGAAAAGGAGCCTGAGGGGAGACTTTCTCACTCTCTACAACTACCTGAAAGAAGGCTGTAGAGAGATGGATGTTGATCTCTTCTCACAAGTTGCAATTGACAGGGCAAGAGGAAATGGCATCAAGTTACACTGGGGGCAGGTTCAGGTTAGACTTTGTGAAAAAACTTTTATGCTGAAAAGGTTATCAAAGACTAGAACAGGCTGCCCAGGGACGTGGCAACATCACCATCCCTGAATGTGCTTCTAAGCCATGTAGATACAGGGCACAAGGATATGGTGTAGTGTTAATAAGACTTGATCTTAAGGGTCTTTTCCAACCATAGTGATTCTGTGATCTTCTCATGCCCCAGCCCCTTGCCTCCAGGCTGGGTGACACCCCTGGCAGCTGCAGGGTCTACAGCCCTCTTGCAAGAAATGGGAGGGCAGAGGAGATGAGATGAAGGCAAAGATCCTCCAGTGAGCCTGTGGCTGTGTCTAGGGCTGCACACAAATTGCTACTGGAGTTTAATTCTCTTTGATATATTCTTGGATGTGTGGCATGTGGATTTTCACCTTCTTGAAGTTCACCCTGAGCCTTGTGTTTTTCCAAACAGAAAAACTTGCCTTGAAACTCAGACATGACTACACAAGAGAGCTAAGGTTTGTCTTGCTTGTGTTACAGGTCTCCTTGAGAAGACAGCTTCGCCACCTCAGAAGTTGTTTGGGGCACTGGGGAGACAGATGACAAAACCTCTCCTCCAACTCGACAACTCTCAAAGGCAGCTGCATCTTTGGAGGAGAAGCAGAAACAGCTGGAGCAAAAGTAAGGCCAAATGAGATGATGCCATTAGGATTATTTCATCCTCCCGTTGAACAGGAGCCCAGAGCAGACCCTTTGCCAGTGAAATCCTCCTGTGTGGGACTGTTACACCATCACAGGGCAGGGGCCACAAACACGTGCAAGTCCTGGAGAGTTTCATGCTCTGGGAAGGACAAGATGTACCAGAGCAATGGTGTCCCACATGAATAAAAGCATCTCCTTTCTCCACAGAAGAATCTTCCCATGTCCATCCCAAAACTCTTTATTCTGTTGTTTGGCAGATTGGAGGGAGTGTTTGCTTTTGGGGGTTGGTTTGGTGTGTGTGTGTTTCAATTATTATTTGTTTTGTTCTTTTTTTTCCTTTGCTTTGTTTGATGCTTTCTATTCCATTGTTTGTTGTTGGTTGCTTTTTCTTTCCCAAATGAATGCCATGATGCAGGTCTGCCCCTTCAGGGAGTGGGGTTTGGCAGTGATGCAATGACAAGATGTCGCTCCCCCTCTCCTTATGTTTTCTAAAGGGCTCATTCTTGTTGGATCCTACTTCTAGTGCTCTTTGCATCTTTCTTGGCTCCATTTGCATTATGTGAGTGTCTGTAGAGGGCTTGGAGGAGGAAAGCATTAGGTAGAGGTAATTATTAATGATAATAAGAACAACTGTGAGAAGGATTCTACTTGGGCTGCATTATAAAGACACTCTGAAACCACCCACCCCTGCAAAGTAACCTCTTTGCTTGCTCTGCTTTGTCTCTGCTTTGCCTCCTGTGTACTAATTACCTGATTTCACTTTTTCCTTTCTCCTACCTGGAATTTGGATCAAATACTCCTTTCTGTGGTCATGATATGCCTCCTACCTTGTCATGTCTGAAGAAAAAGAGGGGGAATATAACTTTTTAAAGTCCCTTTTGAGCCATTTGATGCAGAGATGCATGGCTCAGCTCCCATGGCTTAGAGACAATACTTGACACACAGCAAGAAAAAAGTAGCCTTTCCTTTCTCTCTGAGGGCTAGGGATGCTTCTCAGCATCCCTGACACCAAATTCTCCCCTTTACAAGATTTCAGCACCTGGTGCTGTTAAATCCACACAGCTGGATCAGATTGGAGGGAGTTTTGCCAGGGATGCTCTTTCTCCTCCCATGCAGGAGGTTGTTACCCACAGCAATCTGGCAGTGTGCTTGCAGCAAATTCTGTATTTCTCTGCTAGGGGAAACTTGTCCTTAGTACCCCTGGCTCAGCCTACAGGTGGCAGAAAGCCTCTACACAAGGCAGAAGCTGTTTGAGAAGCCCACCTCAGTTTAAGCAGCATCGTGCACTCCAGCTGGGACAGATGCTGAGTGTAACTCCTCCACCGACTGGTGCCAAGTTGCCTTCATAAACTTCACCTGGACTACCTGCAGCTGACCTCACATTTTTCAGGTGGGTAATTCCTGATGTGACCCATGTTTAAGATCTGTTTCACAAAGCAGTCATTTCTGTTATCATTTGAAGCTGGGGATGGTCCTCACAGGCACTGCATGGGGTCAGATCTCTAAATGCTTCTCCCACACCATCGTCCCTATGTACCCTGTCCATGGGGTGTACTCAGCAAGCATGCTGCATTCCAGCACGCAGCAAGCACTGCACTCAGGCAGCTTGCAGCCAGGAAACCTCATCCAGTGTGGGTGGCTGGTGGGACCACTCTGCAGTGTGGTCAGTGCTAACTTCATCCAGCATGATCAGTAGGATGTCCTGGAAGCATGCTTGGAATGATCTCCATACAACATTGTTTGTGGGACCTCTGTGTGGTGTGGTTGTGGGGCACGCATACAGACTCTGCCCATCTTCTCTTACCCCCATCATGGAAAAAGGGAGATAAGGATAATGAGGCAAGACAAATGAAGGTAAGACTCCTCAAGAGCCTTTGATATTCTCTCATTAGCTGGTGGGCCCAGGCTGTACAATATTTCTATAGCCTCTGGTCTTACAGTGCTAATTAGAGACAGAAATAAAAGCTTATTCTTCTTCTCCTGCTGAAACATGAAGCAAAAATTAACAGCAGGTCTTCTCCTGTCAGCTGTGATCCCATCAGCAGCCATGGGGTAGGGGGACACCAATGGGGCTGGGTGGTAGAGGAGATGGATTGGTGCCACTTCACAGCCTGTGTGTGCTGAGGCAGCTGACAAAAGCCAACCCTTGGCAACACTGGTTGTATTTTAAAGAGACCATCTGCTCCCAGCAGACCAACCACTCCAGCAGAGCATGGCCAGCCATAAAACCGGAGCTGGCAGGGACTGCCTCAACAGGATGGCATCCACCAGGCAGACCCCAAAACCACTGCATGGTGAGGGGGCTACCATTCCACATTGCCCAGAAGGTGTCTTTTAGTTACCAACCAGAGCCATTTGATGTGAATTTCTCTGGTGCCTTCACTCAGTTGTGACATGGAAGTCTGGTCTGTTAAGCAGCTTTGGGCTGCAGCCAGTCCACCATCCCTTACAACAAACTTTCATCCTATTGTTTTTGTTATTGCGTCTCTTGTTTCTGCTGTAAATAAGATTGGAGGCTTTTCCAGAGTCCCTTGTTGGAGCAGAGCAGGTGTGAATTGCTGCCCAGAATTACAGAGAGCAGCCCAGCAGGATCGAGCCCCTCCTCTGCCTGAGACACCCTCCTGGGACAGCAATAGACGTGGGAGATGGTAAGTGGCTACAAGTAGTTCCTCCCGAGTGGTGGCGGTAACAAAGACCCTGAGAAGCTGAGCAAGGCGATGCTGCTTCTTGAATTGCAGGTTTGCCAAATGATGATGCAAAGCCTTAGCCAGCACCTTAACTCAGTGGCAGGGGCTGGTTCATTCCAGAGGATGGCTGAGGAGCAAAAGAAGTACGGCTGCTTCTCCCCACCAGCCTGCACGCACAATGACTGTTCCTGGCACTCCTTCAGCCTGTCTCCCACCTTGTATTTCATTGAAATGTGAGGTGGATTTATTGGACTTTTTAACTTGAGTTGTCTCAAAACTTGATGGCAAACTTCTGTGAGTTCTGAAGTAAGTGGTAGTGAGCATCCTGCTTCTTTGGCAACCCTCTGTCCATGTTGCTCATGGGAGTAAGTTCTTTGTGCATTTGTGCTGGCTCCAAAACACCTCAAATCCCTAAAGTCAAGCCCTGGTGCCTGGGAGCCACCACAGACCAAGCTAGTGGTACTCTTCCTGCTTCAGGCCATCTTAAATGAGCCATGCCACTGCTTCTGCTTGAGGTTTTCTACCTTCTATCTCCACTCACATCCCTTCTTCATGTTTGCTTACCATAGGTAGTGCAGAAAACAGTCCACCTTAATTCCCCAACACCACAGTGCAGGTGTAGTCTCAGCTACAAGCAGGGGCCAACCAGCTCCAGTCACCCTGGAAATCTTTGGCCAGATAGCATGACAGAAATTCCCAGCTTGGGCCCTACAGCACCCTGGTGCTCCCTGCACCCTAGAAGTGACATGCCCATGCCTACTCTGCCTCACCCACTGTCCCCTTCATGTTCTCAGTGTGCAGTGCCTCTGTCCCTGCTTGCATGCTTGTCTGGCACTGTTGGCCCTGATGATTTTTTTTTCTGTAGGATGACAAAATTCTGTCATCTTACTCGAAGAGCAGAGGGGGAAATCCAGACATCCAGTGGATGCTGAGGTGAGATAGTGCACAGTTGAGCTCTAATTGACCATTTAAGCTAATTAAATTACCAAACCAAATGAATTTGGGAGGGTCGTTAGGATGAAGAAAGGCTGTAAGAGTTGGGGTTGTTCAGTCTGGAGAACAGCAGGATCTAGGAAGATTTTATTGTGGCCTTCCAGTATTTAAAGAGGCCTTTAAGAGAGATGGGGAGAATCTTTCTAGCAGGGCCTGTTGCAACAGGTGAAGGGGTGACGGTTTAAAACTAAAAGAGGGGAGATTTAGGCTAAATAGAAGGAAGACAGCTTTTATAATGAAGGTGCTGGAACACTGGCACAGCTTGTCCAGGAGAGGTAGTAGATGGAAGCATTCAAGGTCAGGTGCAGTGGGGCTCTGAGCAACCTGATCTAGTGGAACATGTCCCTGCTTGCTGTGGGGTGGTGAGTGGGATGGGTCTGGACTAGATGACCTTTAAAGGTCCCTTCCAACCCAAAGCGTTCTCCGATTCTATGACTCCTGCCCTCCCTTCTCCTAAGCACCTGTGCTGCTGTTGGTGTCTCGCATCAGGAGCGGAAGATGCAAGGCCAGCCTAATCTGTTCACACAATTTCCCCACCTCCAAGCATCATTCCTCCCCTGTTGTAGAAAACAAGCATGTTTAGCTACACGGTTTTGGCATCTGAGTTGCCTGATGGCTGTAAAAGGGAGTAAACACTCATCCTGCTGACATGGCAATAAAACCGGTGCATCTGGAAGAGAGGAGTCAGCAGCAGATGTGCCCCTGCAAACTGCTCACTGTGATGAATGCTCTTCCCAGATACTGCTAATCCTTTTTCTCTTGCTCCTAGGCCTCCTTAATTGTGCTCCCTGTGATTAAACAACTCTTTGAAGACATCAGTAGAAGTTATTTCGTCCATGTGGGAATGTCGCTTCCCAGGTTTGAAGCCTTTGGGTCTGGGTGTAACAGAGCTTGTTTTGAGAGGGAGCTGGGGACAGCAATGTTTGGGGTGCTCTTATGACCCCAAAGTGCTCAAGGAAGAAGGTCAGTCAGCTGCCCGGGAGAGTTGGTGGGCTTGGTGGATGTGCACCCATATGCCAAAGCATGAACCTAGGGATAGCAAATTCCCAGGAAGCTGCTAGTTCCCTGGTGGTGCTTCCTCTCTCAGCAGTCTGGAAAGATCAAAGTGCATGGGTTCGGGAAGGAGAGGGGTTCCATGGCTGGGGTGATGTGTTAAACCAGGCCATCCTTCCATGAGCAAAGTGGAGGTGGGTACTGGTTTTCAGCCTCTGAGGTTTCCCTGCAAGCACAATACCCAAAGCCTGTTTTTTTGGAAAGATGCCAAAGCTGTGGCCTGTGGGAGGGACACTAAAGCCCAGCAGGGCTTCAAGAGTGTCTGAGGAGCTTTGGCAAAATTCACATTGGGATGGAGACTTATTTTATATGTGCCTACACTCAGGAGCAATATGCAGGCATTTTCTGCAGGAGGGACCCTAAGCAGCAGGGAGCTGTCAGTGACAGTACTTCATCCTCTGCACACCATACTGCTGCTGTGCTCCTGAATGCTCCCAGAGCAGGATCCCAGCCCCATGCCAGCAGAGGCTGTGTTGTCACTGCCCACCCTGGAGCTGGTGCCCAGCTTCCTGAAGGCAGAGGAGGCAGGTCCCTGTAGATAGAGGCAAGTGATTGCCTGAATATTCATGTGTCGGCAGGCAAGCTACAGCAGGCCCTTGTTGCAAACTGCTACCCAAACTGCTTACATCCATAAATGAGGGAAATAAATAAACAGATGCTTGTTAATTGACTTAATTACCCACCAGCAAACAGGAGACCGGGAGCACATCAATAAAAAAGTGTTTTAAAAAGCAGCTCATGGTAATTCTTTTCCATATGCAAACCATGCTGGTCTCTTCTGTCTACAACAGACTCCCCAAAGATGAGAAGTGGATTTTCATTACAGGGGAAGGAGAGATCAAAGTCTGAAAATTAGGGTTGTGGCCCAAACTGAGGCCCAGATTCATGCCCTATTCCAAAAGCTGGGCTCTTTGAAATGCAAGCTGGGCCACAATTTAACATGCAGCCATGCCAGGAGTTACTGCAAACAACCCTCCTTGAGCAAGAACAATCCAGCAGCTGAGGTAATCCTCCACACTTTCCAGTGAGGATCAGGCCTGAAGGAGGAGGAGGCAGGGATGGGGAACTCCTTAAGATTATTTTTATATTGTTTTTTGTTTTTCTGAAGATGATCAAGCAAAAGGGATACGGAAAACCTGAAGACCTGTTCCACTCACTGCTGCATGGCTATGTCTAACCTGAGAGCATAGGATAACTCTGGTGTACTCCTGATGAGGCTGATGCTCTACCCACAGCTGATCATTGAGACAGTAGACCAGCACAGATAAGCAGGTATGAAGTATGAGCTGCCAGACCATGATGAGTAAATTAGTATTGCCCAAGCCAGAGGCTTGCAGGCAGACCTCCCATCTTTTCTCCCAAGATGCATGCAGTGGGTCCTGTGCAGACCTTGGAGCAGCCCTGCTGGGTCTGGGAATGGAAGTCTGTCCTACAGCTTTTGATGGACAGCCCTGTCCACACCCTTCAGCTTTTTTTTGTGCACCTTTCTGGCAGTCTATAACTTCACATGAGGTGAAACTGAGACCACAATGCCGTCTGTTGACCAGAGCTGTAGGAGCTCTGCCTCCCATGACCTCACTTGATCGTGACACCACAAAAACCCCAAACTACCTAACCCTGAAAAAATGGCTGTGCCAAGCTCCAAAGCCTGCCAAAACCTCGAGCTTTAACCTATCGTTTTGTTCACATTCTAGAGGTGGCTGCCCCCGCACGGGTGCTGCTTAGCAATGCGCGAAGAAATCGCTGCTGCAATCTGCCTTGTGCGTGCACCTCAAGCCTGGCCAGCCGAGACAGGTACCTGCCCTTTCCCGCCTCCCTTCTCAGCTTGTTTGCTCTGTTCGTGGGCTGGAAGGGAGGAAAACCAGCGTGGGTTCAGTCGGGACTCCGCGCAATCGGTCTCCAGTGCCGTTACCTGCGCATCACACGGTGCCGGCGTTTAACGAGTGCCCCCAGGGCGGGCAGGTTACGAAAGGAGCCCATTCCCGTGGCCCTCGCTGCCGCCCTGACGTCAATGTGACGCGCTGCAACCAGGGCTAAGTGCGGAGCAAGGTACAGCAGCGCTGAGCGGTGCAGCTTTCGGGCGCAACCGGGAAAAAAACAAGAATGAAGGGGTGGAGCGAGTGGCAGTAAGAGATGAAGGCAGATAGTCTTATCACCTGGAGCTGGCAGCTGGAGCGAATTTCCTCTCCCCAGCGAACACGCTGCAGGTGTTAGTAATATTCTCCCACCATTCAGGTCCTGCAGACCTTGCTTTCGCCTTGCCCAGGTCTGATGGCATGTGGGGATGATGTTGCACCACGATGCCCAGGCACTTCCATTTTGCATCTAGGTTTTGAACGGGCTTTAACACTGTTTGTTGCAACTCTCTGCAACTTCAGTAGAGAGCCATAGCGTCTGCATCAACAGGAAGCTTCTCACAGGGCTGCACCACCATCCCTGCAGGTGTTAGTGCTTAGGGACCTGGCCTAACAGTTATGTACAGAGAGATGTTAGGTTATGCTTGGATTTGATGATCCTGAGATCTTTCCCAGCCAGGCGGTTCTATGATTCTGTGGTCGTCCTGAGAATTCAGGAAAAGAAACTAGGTCTGAACAATCCCTCTGAAGGCAACCAGCAGCATGCACACCACAGACTGTGTCACCTAAACTGTCAGGTGGCAGACTGTGCTGTTCATCTTGTGCTGCCGAAGGTTGTATGTTACCCCCAGCTCTGCTATATTTGCTGAGCCATCCTCATCAGCATTTCTGGTTTTGTCTAAAAGAAAGGAGCAAGAGAGAGCACTTCTAGTCCCTTGCTTGCAAGGCAGACTCCAGCTGGGACCCATGCAGGCTGCACAGCAGAAGGCTTTTGCAGAATTCATGTGAACCCAAGTCTTACTTCTGAGTAGTTTAAGTCTTACTTCTGTACTTTTTAACACAGCCTTCCTATGTGGTTTTCGTTTAATTTGGAGCTCACAGTAAATGTGTGAGGTGGCACTGGGGATGCAGGGTAGAAGCAATACCTTCCCTGTGCTGACCTACTTGGCTGTGCATCACCAGCCCTCAGCAGAGTGACTGTCGGGAAGTTGCTTGTGTCACAGGTTGTGACCAAACACCCAGTGAGCACCAGGTGGTGGAGATAGACAAAATGAGAGCCAATAAAGGGGTGGGGAGAGGCAGCCTCTCAAAGCATGGTGGCAGCATGAAGCAGACTGGATGCTCTTGTTGCTCCTGTTTGGGAATATCAGACCCATGTGTCTGGAGCAAGTCAGACAGTAGTGGCATCTGCTCCATTAATCCCTCACTCTCTCACTGAGCTTGGTGTCATGGGATGCTAGCAATGATTCCTCTAAACCTGAGGACATGTTACAGTCCCAGCTCCGCTCTGCAGCATCAAGGGAAGGATGCAGTTTCAAACACAGGAGCTTTGAGTGGTAAGCCCTCCATGCCCCGCCAGGTGCAGAGCCACCCTGCCATTTGGCACTGCTCCTGATTCAGTGCCTGGGAAATAGATAAGAAATTCAGTTATGGGCACAGGACCGTTGCACATCCCCACTTTTGCAGAGCACTGTGGGAACTGATCAAATGGTGGTGGGGAGAGGAGTGGACACATCAAGGTGGTCATGGTGGCACCAGGCTTGCAGTGCTCGGCAAGTCTGTCCTATGCAGGTGGGTGTGAAAGCACTAGAGGCAGGCTAAAGGAGCAGGGCACTGGGCAGCCTGCCCTGCCAGCCTTGCAGGACCAGTTTCCAAGCCCAGCATGTCTTTCAGCAAGAGGTGCAGTTTCACCACCTGCTCGTTGAAGCCGCTGGCTGCCACGTTACCTATTTGTCGGCATGCTTGTTTGGCTTTCTGAAATGTGCCTGTCCAGCTCCTCTGGCATCCAACATGCAGCTGCCTGCCTCCTGCACTCTCCAGATTTGGGTTCTTCCTTGGAAAGCATCCACATCGCCTGCTATTTTTGGAACAGAGGCATCTATTGTCTTGTGCTGTTCCCCACTGAGTTCAGCTCACAACTCCCCAGGGCCCCTTTCTTCTAGAACCCTTTCCCTTCCTGTGACATGACTTCTGCATGCTCCACAGCATCTCCAGTACATAGCACTGACAGAGCCCTAGAAGCAGCACAGGGCAGAGTCCTTACTACCGTTCTGTGGATGCCCTGAGCCCATTGCTACCCAGTGAGTTGTCAACAGGGTCTAGGAGCAGGCTGGAGCAGTTTGTGTTAGGTGTCCGTCTCCAATGGTGGGTTCCTGCAGTCTGACATGATGCTTTCTAACCAGATGGGTGGGAGCTGTGTTTTGGGGTGAGCCCTTGTATTAGGCACAGAGAGAGAGAGACTGTCAGACAGGCTGGGTGCTCCTGGCAAGGGTATGTTGGAAGTTACATTGCAATCTGCTGCTGCCCTTCTCTTTGCCATGGCCTTCAGAGCTGGGCTAAGTTTTGCAGCCGTGGCTCCTGTAGCAAGAAGGCTGGGCTGATGCACCCCTAGCCCAGCAGCTCTGAGGCATGGTTAACCAAAAGTTACACCTCTTTGATTTCTTTGGTGGTGTTGGGTTCTCTTGCTGCCAATTTGTATGTGCATCCTCCAGAAAACTAGCCGACAGTTTTCAACTGTGCCATTTTGCAGAAGATAGAAGCAGGACACGAGAAGGGGAGGCAGGATGGAGCTATTTTTGTCCAAGTCCATCTGCACTGATAATTCTCGATCCAGCCACGACCGTTACTGCAGCAGGATTTGACGGGTGGCCTGGCTGAGCAAATATCCTGCATGCTTTGCAAGCACTCCAGTCTGCTCATGCCCATGTATCTGTCCTTGCAGCGTGGTGGGTCAGTCTGAGCTTCAGCAGAGCCAACAGCAGAGATACAAATGCAGAAACAGATCCACAGCAAGGGAAAGAAACGGCTCCGGCACCTCCTTCCAACCACACATTGCTCTCCCTGCAGTCAGCTCCACATCTCAGAAGAGTGACTTCGGCACTGATGGCCCCTCAGCATGTTAGAAAAGTTTCATGCAATCTGTTTACTTTTGGGCATATGTTGTGTTCATGCTGCCTGGAGTCTTGCTGCCTCTAATAACTTTGGGTGTTATTTTCTCCAGTTTGTTGCCTGGGGTGCAGATTGACACCTGTGGAAATAGGCCTCCAGGGGGGTGCAGAATACCATTGTTCCTCCGGAGTAACTTCTTTACTGCTGCTGTAAAAAAACCGACACATTGCCCTTGTGGCATGGGTCCTCCATGGGATGCAAGAGGGAGGAGATGGGAGGAGACAGGACCTCCCTGCGCTTCACTGCTGTAAGAAGATCAAGGGGGCCTGAGATATATATATCTGTGTGTAGCTGCATCTGTGTGTACACACATGTGTGCAGATCTACAGTCACAGATAAATGCGCCCCACAGGGACTGAGCAGTCCTGCCAAGGGTGAAATCCCTGACCATAGGATCAGGAGTGAGGTCTTGCTGCAGGCAGAAGTCTCCTGGGTGGACAGGAGGTGTGCATTCAATGCACAGCATCTCTTCTTGCAGAAAAAAAAAGAGCAGAGTGTGCTGGTTTGGTGTTCCAGTTTTCCTCATTTTCTGTGTGCTATTCCAAGAATGATGCTTTGAGGGAAGTGCCCTGAGTCCCCAACTCTGTGCCACGGTGTCCTGGTGTATGCTTCCAGCTCACCAGCTCTGCTGCATCACAGTTTGCACCCAAGGGGACAATCTAACAAAATAACAATGTTAATAATAGTCAATTTCAAGGCCAGGGAAATCATTTTTTTTTCCAGGTAGATGAAGTCAATGGGACAGTGCTCTTCCAGCACTGCTTCTGACCTCAGGTGAGGACTTTGGGCTGTGACGTACTCTGTGGGCTAGGTAAAGCTGCCTCCCCCAGAACTGGCTTTTCAATGTACATATTAGACTGTATTTGCAATGTAAATTAATAAGTGCCATCTGCTTACCTCTGATGTTATGAGAATGTTGTCTTGTGACGGGCTACAAACAAGACAACATTGAAGAGGTAACACCTGCTGGTACACATTTACTGCAATTTATTTTCAAACATTGGATTATTTTGGATGGGAGAAATAGGTATAATCTCCTCTTGCTATCTATTAAGTGCTAATGAGAGGCACGTGTGTGGACTGCTAGACAACGTCTTCAAGAAATAAGTGGTAAGGTTGGAGCAAACTGTATCCAAGGGCAGAGGGACCTCAGGAAGGAGTTTGTACCTCTGTAGCTTGTTCTGCAGCTCAGCCCCCTGACTGATGAAGATTTAAGGGGATGTTCAGCTGGTGAAGAGTTGCTGCTTGTCATATGTAAAGCTTGCTGCAGGAACAGATTGATTTCAGGCAAGAGGGCCCTAGAGGTAAAAAAAGAAAAAGAAAAAGAAAGGTTTATCAAAACAACCCACTTTAGCCTTTGGGGATGGGATGGTCTGAGTTTTAATTTCAAACTCACAGCCTAGTTTTGAAATGGAAATCATCCTAATACTGCGATGGAGATGAAATCTTTCAGTTTAAGCAAAGTAAAATGTTTCATTTGACCCCAGATACCCTCTTCCCAAGCTTTCCCAGAATAGCAATAAAATCTAAAGAAATAGATAGTAGATAAAACCTGAGGTCCTTGCAGACTCCTAGCTTTCTTTTCAGCTCAGACGTTCCTGAGCTGACATCCAGCCTCCCATTATACCTTCTTTTTTCTCATCCCCCTTATTTTTCTGCAGCTCGGCAGCACTGCAGGGCAGCGACTCACAGGCCTGAGTTAATACCTGACAGGACACAGGTTGTGAATTCCAGCGTGGCTATACAGCTATTGCTGTAAGTAATTGTTGTGTTGGTGGCTAGCTCTTATTTTACACTGCCTGAAGCATCTCGAGGTGAAAAGGCTGGAGCACGGGGCCATCTCATCCGCTCGCTCAAAGATACGGCACTGAACTGCTCATACCAGGGAGTAGGCAATGCTGATGGTCCTGACTTTCTGCACCCTGCACAGAGCTGGGTGCCAAAAATCACCCACTACCCAGACCTACAGAGATGGAGGGATTCTTGATGACCTTAAGCAGGGGAGAGGAGAAGCCAAGTGGGATTTTACAGAGGAGAGGGGTTTTCTATCGAAGGGGTAAGGTGATAAAAGGAGAAACTGGCTGTAGAAGATCAGGAGACTCACTGCTGGGCATGTCTCAGCCTGACAGAATAAACTGGGTATGGTTAATGTTAGAAACATTCATCATGTTAGCCTAGGAAAGGAATGAATGGCTTTGAGGATGCTCCATTGAGTTGGGGTGCATGTTGGCTTCTGCATGGGTTAAAGCACAGGTAAGTGTCCTATTCTCAAAGGTGAGAGCATTTAACATGGCCCTGACCCAGGAGGTTTGCAGCCTGGAGCAGTCTCCAGGTACATACTTGGGAAGGACAGGAAGGGAAGACATGAGCAAACTCAGCATTGTTTCCCCTGGGACATGTTGAGTGAATTCTCTAACAACAGTTCTTCTGGGAGGCTTGTCGTTTTTGAGAGGCTCATTATCAAAGTTATTAAGCAAATATGTTGATTCCCCTTCATCTGCCGCAGACCTACAGGGAGCAGTTTTAATGTGGTACACTCAGTGATGAGATGCAAGGCTCTTCTTACCCTGGGTTTTGGGTGGATCACAGGCATCGTTGGCTCAGCAGTGGGACAAAACCAGCAGGCTGAGGTAGCAGCAGCGCAGGTGGAAGCTTTGTCCTGCATTGCATGTACCTGAACTTCTGGGGTGACCTCATTGCTGTCTACAACTACCTGAAGGGGAGGCTGTAGCCAGGTGGGGGGTGGCCTCTTCTCCCAGGCAACCAGCAATAGAACAAGGGGACACAGTCTCAAGCTGTGCCAGGGGAGGTATAGGCTGGATGTTAGGAGGAAGTTCTTCACAGAGAGAGTGATTTGCCATTGGAATGAGCTGCCCAGGGAGGTGGTGGAGTCACCGTCCCTGGAGGTGTTCAAGAAAAGCCTGGTTGAAGCACTTAGTGCCATGGTCTAGTTGACTGGCTAGGGCTGGGGCATAGGTTGGACTGCATGATCTTGGAGGTCTCTTCCAACCTGGTTGATTCTACAATTCTGGGCTCCCAGATGTGTGGCGGTGGTGGCACAGAAGCAACAGCTAGAGCAGAGCTCTTGCAGAGGACACTCACACAAGTAATTCAAGCTGGAGAAGGCAAAATTGACCGAAAGCACGTGCAAATCTACCTGGGAAAGGACCACTGTGTATTCACCTGGTCCTCGTGGTCCTTCCCTAAATATACAACCCTGTTAATAGGCCATAACTGGCTGCTGAGAGCCATTGCTGTTAGATAGGACCCTGGGCTGAGTGGGTCTGAGTGAGGACTTGCTTTCTGTCACCAGTAGGAAGCACTTTTATGCTTATTCACTTTTGCAATGAAAAGACACCAACAGAAGCTTTTCCTGCATCTGACTGAGTTTTGTGTCATTCAAAGCACAGGGGCAGTGGTAGGCTGGCAGGGGCTACCCTCAGTGTGGATGGGTACTGTTGCTCCCACCAGGCCTTTTGCACAAAGCAAAGATGTCCTGGGGCTGGGGCTAAAGCATCACCAGGGTGTTCATGCCTGCCCTCTTGGCTGCATCTGGAGCACTGCTGTCTCCTGGATGTCCCTCCCTGCTGCCCTGTCTCACTCCTGGCCCATGCTGGAGGGGATGGGGAGTGTTGGGGTCATATTTGTTGAAGAGTCTTTTCTGCATGATGTGTCTCCACTATCTTTTCTCATCTGCTTAAAACTCCCAATCCTTTAAATTATCCTGGTGGTATTCGGCCGCTTCTCTGCCCCTTGGCTGCTTTCTGTCCCTCTGCTTCCCTCTCCAAAATCTGGGGTGATACAGTCAAGCCTTAATGAAACATTACTGGTGACTCAGGCCCGCTGGCTGTTATGGGATGGCACATGGCCCAGTGCAGAAATGCCACTGTGGGTGTTGGCAGTGGAAATTGCAGCCCAGGGAGAGAGAAGGCTGCTGGGGGCAGCTTCAGGGCACTGCTGCCTCACTGCTGGCACAGCCCCATGCCATGGGACATTGGGAAAATGCTACTGATGTGGGGCATGCTGGGGGGCAACAGGAATGCTGGGGTCAAGGAGCGGTAGGTGGCAGGGAGGTAGGCACAGCACACAGTGGTGGAGCAGTAGGGCTGGGCAGATGCCAGAAAGGGCCTGACCGCAGCTGGATTTCCTGGTAAAAATAACTCTTGTGGCATAAAGTTTCATGAAAGGAAGGGCAGAGAGCAGATGGGGTCTGACTCCCTGCCTACCACAACACCAACAAGCCTCTGCCCAGGCCAGCATGAATCAGCAGAGGCTGGGGGCATGGTAGAGGATGTTTTAGGTTGACTCTGGTGAAACCTAGGGAAAGTTTTTGGGGTTGAAAGTAAATACTGGGCTAAACTAATTCTCAGAGGACCTCTGGTCCTCTTGCTCTCTGATTATTTGCATAAGAGCAGCAACAATGATGGAAAAGGAAAGAAAGAGAGGAGGTGATGAGACTTTGCTGAGAGGAGTAGGGGCCAATGGTTTTGCCCTGGGAGGTGATGCTGTTTGACTTTGTGGTATTTCTTTTATTTTCCCTCTGTGTCCCAGCCACCCAGCAAATGAGGCTGGGCTGCCTATGTGTTGTTTTCATGGGACTGCTTGCTTTGCAGGACTTGGTGGGAACTGATTTCCCCCCCCTGCAACCATGCTGGCAGCCACTGTCCCTCTTCCCAACAGAGGCTGGCTGCTGCAGCTGCTCCTGTGCACTAGAGCCCAGGACAAGCCAGGGGGTGAGAAAGGAGAACCTGGACATGCTTGGTTGCCATTTCCACCTACTCATCAAGACATTTCACTGGGCAATGCTGCATTTCTCCTTCCTGTGATCTGCCATCAGCTGCAGTCACCAGCCAGGGGCTGCATTCAAAGGCTTGCAGGAATGCTCATGGCTGTAGCAGGGTGAGTTTGCAACCATGCAGCCTCTTCATCAAGCAGGGAGATCCTGTGCCTATCCTGTCGAGAAGAGGGCTCTGCGAGCACCACACTCATCGGCTCCTTCTCTGTGAGATGTGGTGGCAATGCTGTCTCTATTCAGTGCTTCCTGGGTCACGCCAACGTTTGAGTCCTTCACCCTGCCAAAGCTGGCTTGTGTGGTGGCACTGGGAGGAGAAGCCAGTAATTTTCCACTATCCCTGGCTCTGGGAGGCACAGAGCAAGCACTGAAAGTCTGGCAAGGCTCCATGGCTGGTTTACACCTATTGCTTTCGCAAGACGTGTGATGATAAAACCCCGAGAGGCAAAGCAAGGCCACTGCTCTGATTCACTTAGCATGCTGCAAGCTGTCTTGCTTTGTTACATCTCCTTCTTCCCCCCCCCCCCCCCCCCCCCCCCTTTCTTTCCCCACTTTGAGAGAAGAGAGTGGGACACTGCACATTCCCAGGATGTTTCAGGAGGTGGCAATGTCAGTATCTCAGGTAGCCTGGCCTGGCCACCCCACTCCTGTCCCAGCATTCTCAGCAAGCCCAGAATCTGCATATTGGCTGAGACACTTCCTATTTGCTCAAGATGGATCACTTAAGAAAAAGCCTTCCATATGGTCTACAGGCTTTTATTTTTTGTATTTCTTCCCCCCTCGCTTCTACAACTGTTACAGGAAAAGATATTTTTCCCCATTTGGCGTACATGTAATCGTCTTCTGATACACAAATGCCAGATGGCACTGCAGAAAAGATAATAAATGTGTCTGCAGCCTTTGACAATTAAGTCTGGGAACCTTGAAAATGGCTACAGAGGAGCTGGGAGTGGCTGGGCTGGAGGCTTTTTTGGGAGAGCCTGATAAAGATGGAGCATGTCATCAAAGGCAGTTAGGGGAACCTGTAAATGCTCCCTGTCTGCCCAATACCCAAGCCCAACCAGGCATCCTGGACTGGGATCTGCACCACGCTGCCTTCAGTGGTGAGCAAACTTGAGGAAATCTGAGCAACTGAGGGATGCTGCTCTTAAATCTACCTCTGGAAATAGGCCCTGAGATGCAACAAGCAACAGGGAAAGTAAACTCCAGAGACCCAAGGACAGAAAGCTCATTGCAGTCAAGGGGCATCTTAGCAGCTGGGTTTGGATTGACTTCCTATCAGGTAATTAAGTCTCATGGTCTGACCTGCTGCAAGGCAGTGAGCACGGCAGTCTTCAGTGTGCTTAGGAGCACCATCCCTTTATGATATTCATGCATGTGAATGTTGCTCAGCACTGATCTGCTAACAAACTTTCTCTAATTGTGGGGATGAAAAAAGACTGTTGTTTTGCTTTGTGCTCTGGGATGACCTTGGAGATGGGGTCTGTCACTGCAGCAAGGAGTTTCCTCCCAAGCCCTCTGTTTAATAAACAGATAAGAGAGCAATCAGGAGGCAAAGCAGGTTTTTGGAGAAGGATGGATTAATTTCTTTTCTGCTGAAGCTGCCGGGGAAGGGAGGCTGTCTGTCTTCATGTGCTACACTCCTTCTCACACTTGGCATGGTGACTCACTCCTGATTCCCAAGAGCAGATGTGCTTTCCTGCCGAGGCAGCTCGTCCTCGCTGGGGCCAGCCTCACTGCTGGCTCACTGCGGAGCTGCTGCGATGCTTTCACGGGCAGACACTTCCAGCCACTTGAACTTCTCCATGCTGGGCTCTGCCTCTTCCCGACCCTCCATGGGGAATGCAGGCAGGAATGAGGCAGGACCTCTCCATGTGCACTCTGTTACTCACCCACCTGCTGAAATATCCCCTTGTTTCCTCCTTTTATCTCTAGCAGGCAACTTCCAGAGCCACCTGTCCTCGTGCTGACTGCCTCCACAAACCCATTTGTCAGGAGAGTGAATGAAAGGTTTCCAATGCCCAGCAGCGCTCACTGCCTCTTGAGTGATGCTCCCTTTGGCAAAGCACACCTGCAATGAGCTTGGCTCAGCATCACAATACCTGGACTGAGCAGAGGTAAGACTAGAAGCTCTCTGATGTCCTTTCCAGCTAAATTATCACTGCTGGTGACCACAAACCCATTGCTCTTGGGATATCAGCAGTGGGAAAGGCTGCCCAACTCCTCAGCTGGCCACTTTCTCTCTGCAGCCCCAACAAGGAATTTTCCACAGCCTTTGTACAGATAATCAGTCACACCATCCCCAGGCTAGCTGATGGCCTGTGCATGGGGTTATGCAACTGTTGTTTAAAAGGTTTTCCGTAAAATGCAAGCTGAATGGGAGGTGTAAGGGCAGGTAAACCTGCTTGTGCATGAGGAAATTTAACTGGCGCTGCTTTTATTTTGCCTAGTCCAGAATAACTGCCCAGGTAGGCATGCTTTTTCTGGAGCAAGGGTTTAGTCTGATGAACTTGGTCTGATCTCTCTGATGAGGAGGTGATAACAGACGTGTGGGGTGTGCCTGAGCGTGGGGCCAAAGGCTTCCCTGGGTGGAAGGAGGTCTCCTGCATGTATGCAGGAGAAATTTTGCTTTTTGGTCTCTGTTGTCGTCTGAGACCATCTTGGACAGCATGCAGCTTTCCTGCCAAACAGACCAGATTTGGAGATCGCTGCCAGGTCACAAGTGTCCTTCTTAGGCTGTGCAAAGCATTTGCTGCATATCTGCATCTGCTGGAGGGTGATTATATCTCTCCAAGTTAGCAGCAGCTGCTGCCATCAGTTCTGCTTCAAGTTATGCATTTTTCTGCTGTTCTTTTTGATAGATGCACCTCTCCTGGTGCTCCAAAATTGAAATGAGGGATTCTCTGCTGTGGAGTCATTGAACTTCAATGAACCTTGAAGGCTTTGCAGCCCATCACATGTGAGGGGAAGTGGTAAAAAAAAAAGGAGTGAAATGCCAGAAAAATATTGCCCGCTTGTCTCTCTATATATTTGGTGCCTTCGTTCTCCCTATCATGTGCCAGGAAGCCCTGAGCTGCTTTAAAACTATTTTTAACAGAAAAGGTGGGAGATTGCCACAAATAGCATTCTTCCTGCCTACGGGCACATAAGCCAGGGAGGAAACATCTGGGCTTTTCCAGAGGCAGTTGACAAGGTTTGCCAAGGAGACCTTGGGCAGATGTACTGCTGATTCAGGAAACATCTGACTGTGGGTGTTTTACAGGCACTTGCAGAGCACTGCTGTGGATCCTGTGCTCTCACAGGGTTAAACAACAGCAAAAACACTGGGTAAAATATTAGTGTCACTTACATCAGCTAAAGAGCTGTTGAGATGGCAAAGAGGTTATTAGATTTGTCCCTAACGTTTATTAAGTTTGTGTATGTCTCTGAGACATTTGTGCTTCTCCTCTGTGTACCTTTGGCCATGTCAGCTATATCAAGGCATTTCCAATTATCCTGTCACCTACCAGATAAGGCTGTCTCAAACAGGTTGTTAATTTCTTGGGGAAAAAAACCAAATCAAAGAAGCAGCAGCTCAGTGATCCTGTATTTTAAATGGCTATCCAGTAGCAAATGCACACTGTTTCATCTCAGGAAGCCCAAAACCATATACACTTCTGCATGCCAACACCACTCTGGGCAGATAATACTCCATTGTGCCTTCTGGCCCTATCTTTGACATTTCTTCTTGGGCTCTGCAGAGAATTGTGCAGACAAAGAAGAAACAGATAAATCTGGGAACTTTTCAGGGTTGTTGTTGCTCAGAGTTTTCTTTTATTTTGGTTTCTTTTTTTGTTCGTTGTGGGTGTGGCCGTTTGAGCTGATTTTCTAGCTCAGACGTAGGGGAGAGGTGAACATTCCAGGGATAGGCCAAACAATGGCAACAATGGGCAAGTGAATATAATTTCACTGGAGCATCAAGAGCTTTATATCTAGAAGCACAGCTTGTTCTTGCCCCTTGCTGGCTTCTGCTGCTTGAGCTGCGCCTGCTGCTATCTTCCCCCACTGCTCTTTTGGTTGCTGCTGCTTTTGCTGCCGCTTGACCCTTTCCCCATCTTCCTTAAGGTTATTATATTTTTTTTTCTCTAGTAGTTCATTTCTCTTTATACTGTTAAACTGTAAGAAATACAATTTCATCCTTCCCTGACTTTCCAACAAATCCATGTTGTGGTGAGTTTATTCTACCGGGGGAGGGATCCACCCCAACCCAGCACAGTGGGTTTGCTGGCAGCCTGGAGAAGTTCTCCCCAAGATGTGTGTGCAATGATGTGACAACATTAGCTCTTTGTGTAGAATTCCACTGGGATACCCCCTGTGCTTGCCCTCCCTGCACCCCCAGGCTTGTAGGCTTTGCCACATGCAGAAATGAGGATGGGAAGGTGCACTCAGCCTCGTTTCACTGACCTTTGTCTTGGACGACCTAAGGTTTCCAGCTTGCTTAAGAAGTTCAGAAGTGCCTGAGGCTGATTTTCGAAAGGCATTTTATTTCTAACAGGCAGGTGAATTTGGTGCTTAACTGCCAGTAAGATCTAACTAACGAGCCTAAGTGCCTTTACATTCTTGCTGGGTGCCTATCTATGTCTTTAGGTAGAGCAAGACGGGGGAAAACATGGCTTTTAATAGCTTGTGAGTCACAGTGAAGCATGCCTGTGCTGCGGGCAAGCATCTGCAGCTGTTGCATGGTGGAAACAGACCCAGGTATCTTTTAAACGCTTCGACACCACCAGCCGTTGAGCCAGGACCAGCGCAGGTGGACCTGCTATGCAGGGAGCAACGTCCAGGAGCATCCTGCAATCCAAGGGCTGGGAGACTCTCCTCAGGCTAGCTTAAAAAACATGATGATTTAGCAGCATTGCCTTTGGTTTACTCTCCTAGCAAGCCCACATTCCATGGGTTTGCCGTGGTCTGAACTCAGTGGAGGTGCAGAGCTGTAGGGACAAAGGAAAACAGAGCTCGTTGAGAGCAGCTGGAATTGACAGCAAAATGATTCAACTAACCAACTATGGCAAGCATGAACAGATTTAAATTACATCAGGAAGAATTTTGGTCAGACATCAGGAAACGCTTTCTCCCGGTAGGAAAAGTGAAGCACTAGCTATGAGTATGTAGCAGAAACCCACAGACTCTGGAAGGGAAACAAAGATGTGTCTGGTGCAGTGGTGAGGTTAGTCATGGCAGGAGCTGTGCCTGAGCTTTGCCCTGGGGATGGGGTTGGAGAAGGAGATGGGGTGGAGATGAGGATGGTCATGGAGATGGTGTATTAGGAGGAGTGTGTCCAGCAGATCAAGGGAGGTTCTCCTCCCCCTCTACTCTGCCCTGGTGAGACCTCATCTTGAATACTGTATTCAGTTTTGGGTTCCCCAGTTTAAGAGGGACAGAGATCTGCTGGAGAGGGTCCAGCAGAGGGCTATGAGGATGATTTGGGGACAGGAGGGCATGGCTACTGAGGAGAGGCTGAGGGACCTGGGGCTTTTTAGTCTGGAAAAAAGAAGACTTAGAGGGGATTTGATGAATGTTTCCAAGTATCTGAAGGCTGGCCAGGAGTGAGGGGACAGGCTCTGCTCACTTGCTCCCTGCAACGGGTGTAAGTTGCAGCAAAAGAGGTTCTGCCTCAACACAAGGGGAAAACTTCTTTACTGTTAGGGTTACAGAGCACTGGAACAGGCTCCCCAGGGAGGTTGTGGAGTCTCCTTCTCTGGAGACTTTCAAGGCCTGTCTGAATGTGTTCCTCTGTGATCTGTGTTAGATAGTATTGTCTTGCTCTGGCAGGGGGATTGGACTCGATGATCTCTTTGGGTCCCTTCCAACTCTTAACATCCTATGATCCTATGGTGATGGCTGGGGACAGAGAAGGGAATGTGGATGGCTGGGGCTGAGACTGGAAACTGGGATGACAATGAGACATAAAAGCATAGCTGTACAGCCTGGGGGAACACAGCTCTATTCCCAGCTCTGCTGCACTTCCCACAGGACCCAAGCAAACCCTTCAGCCTTGCTGCACACCCTTTGCCCACCTCTGCATTGATGTTCTGAGTGCTGCCCTCCCTTGCAGTGTCACTGTACATCGGCTGGGCTGGTTAAAGCCTGTAGCAAACAAGCCTTACAGAGGTATTTGCTATTATTCCTGATTGTGTGGACTCCAGGGCAACCGATTATCTTATTTCTTTGTGATCAAAATGTTAGCAGTTAGCATAAAGATGCTTTAGGGCTTAAGACAGATACAGACTCTTTAAACAGAATTTATTTCTGAAGAACCTTCGTCTTTACTCTCTCTCTCTCATGACAGCTGGTTTTTTAGTCATGAGCTGGTTGCAATTACTTTGCCTCTATAATTCCATCTTCCCCACACTCTTCCTGGCTTCAGAGCTGGAGGATGGTCACCTGTATGGAGCTGTGCATGAAAATTGGATCCCAGCTGCAGGCAAGGCTAGGAGGAAGTGAACGTGGAATATTTCAATTTAAAGTGTGTTTATTGTGCATTCTGTCACTGATTGATGTAAAAACATTTGCATGCAAATGACAGCAGATTTGCATCTCTCCTTTCATTGACTGCAGATGTTGAAAAAAAAAGACCTGTATTTGAGGGTGGGTTTTTTAAAGCTTTCAAAACATCTTAGAGCAGATTTTGGCGGCTGCCCTACTAATGCATCTATGTAAATGTGCTGACCTCTCCTGAAAACAGCAGCCTGACACCAGAGCATTTACACAGAGATGCTCACTGCAGCACTCTGCAGCCCTTGCTTCTCTGAGATTTCCAGCATCGTTTAGGGAAGAAGTGATGCTGGCCCCCTTGGACATGGAACCATGTCTCTTATAAAAATGGGCTGTTACATAGAAACCACGTGGAAGGATTTTTCTACATATCACAAGGGTGTGAGTTGATGTTTATAACAATTGTAATGGGTTGAAGAAAACTCTAAGCAATGCTATAAGCAACCAGGATGTGTCCTGAGAATTTTGGAGGCATTTTCTTCCATTGATAGTAGCAGGCTCCAAGGTCAAGGCAGCCTTGGGCAGCAATGGGTTGAAATTTCTCATCTTCCCCTTGAACTGGGCAAGTGGTCAAGTGTGAAGAATGGGATAAAACCTGCCTGGGGAGACACCAGCTCTACATGTCTCCCCTGGCCAGCCCATACCCAGAGCAAGGCTGATTCCAGAGACCAGTGATGGTGGTCTATGGGTTTTAGGTAGAGTAGGTATAAATGCCCTTTCTCTTCTGGGATGCCCTAAGTTGCGGACAACCTGGCCCTGATTGTCAGAGGACTGGTGTGTGATTACATTCATGCTGGCTACACAAAATTATGTGGTGTGGAGTGCTGTGCTTTGCCTATGCTCTAAGAGCTCCTGAAGCAAATCTGCAGCCCCAGCAGGACTGGAAAACAGGGCATGATGTGGGTCTTGAAAACCATCCAAGAAGTAGCTGGTTTCCTCTCCTAATCTCCCGAGTGGTAAGTTGAAAATGCAGCTTCTCTCTTGACTTGATTTATGCCAGTCACCTGTGCTTCAGCACCACGCACAAAGCAAGGGCTTTCTTTTTCCCTTGTCAAAGTAGTTGGTATTTTTTTATGAGGAAAGCCAGAAAAATGACCAAAGTTAAAAAGAAACCTCCCCAAATGCCCAGCAAACATATCCAGGACCGAGGCAGCTAATGAACCAAGCTTTCCTGAGGTTGCTGCCACTCTGCAAAAAGCTTGGCAAAAAAAAAAAGTAAGTTGTTCCTCTAAAGCTGTCAGGTTTAAATAAGATGTTATCTTGGGTAGAGATCTTTTTTTTTTTCCTAACATGAGCTCTGCATCTGTCTTCAGCTAAAAGATATAAATAGATTTATACCTTTCTCCCTCTGTATGTGATTTTATATATAGGTGTGAGTGCACATTAAGTGCACGCACGTGCATGTGCATATAAAATATGCACACTGGCTAGATGGAGTCATCCATCTATCAAGTTATTGGCCTATCTTGTGCTCATTCGAGACAGGGTTTAAAAGGAATTGCCTAAATACATAATACATGCTGGCTTTTTTTCCCCCCTTCTTTTTAAGAGATGAGTCAAGTCAAATGCTATGATATAAATTTTTAATACCTCTATGACCTGATTTTTTTTTTCCCCTCTTGTGCAAGGAAGTTAACAATATGAAATGTCTTTCTGTTGTCTCTAATCATGAGGCTGACTTGATAAGCTGTAATTATTATTCATATTTGAGCTCTGCAGCTTGGGAGATGCAGGAGGTGTGGGGACCATTGGGATGTTTAGGTTTATTATTATTTATTACTGCTGTAATAAAAGAATAATGATTTCAGAGATATTGCCAAGTAGTTCAGGCTACAGATTTAACCCTTTTAAAAAGTGTTGCAATCCATTTGCATCTGATAGATGCTGGAAGTCTCTTGAATCGTGGTTTGGTGAGGTTTTTTTGGATCCTTATGCCATTGGAGGGGTTGTAAAGCTGGAAGAAATGGAATGAATGGGTTTTGTAGGCCCTCTCAACATTTATTGTGTTTGGGGTTTGACCTTGGGCACTCTCTCTCCTTAGGAACACAGGAAGAAGGCTGTGCAAGGCATGGTCATGTCACAGCTGCTGTTGTGGTCATAACTATTTGTCATCCTACCACACAGAGTGTTCAAAGGCATGAGGTGAGCAGGGAGAGAGTGAGTTGTGATCTCCATATTTATGAATATCTGGTCTTGGCAAAGGCAAAGGGGCTTGTTAGCTGGGAAACAGCAAACAGTGCCTTCAATTCAAGATTGATTCATGCTTGTGTTGATTTCGGCACGAGTCCTCACGTCCAAAGCCATAAATCTTTGGCCAAGTGGGAATCATGGGTATCCTTGAAAATATCCCAGCAGCTTCACGGAATTGGACTGAACACCAGCCTCCCACAGAGGTGCAAAGGCAAGTAGACATGGAAGGTCGTTTTTAAACTTCTGAGATGGCTCTGCAAAAGAGAGAGCACAAGCTCTACTGAGGTGTTGGGAGTGACAGGGGACAGGGCAGTTAGTCATGTTTTAGATAAAGCAGGAAGTGGAGAATCTGGACCCTGTCTCACCACGGGGGCTTTGCTGTAAATACAGAGCAATACATTCAATGCTGTTGGCCCAAGGCTCCTGATTACACATCTGGGAGTTTTTGCTTCAGCTGTGCAGCGCTGAAGTAGTGCCTATGACTCCCAGCCTTCTTATGAGGCAGTGCCAGCTCCCTGGTAAAAAGAGGAAGTCCAGCAACCGAGTAACCTTTAGAGACTATCTACCAGCATGCTAGCCTGTGTACAAGTAGATCCAGCAGTTGAGAACACCAAGCTCCACGAGGTCACTCTGCAGCTTCAGCAAAGGCTTTCTGAGACCTCTCAAAATCGATTCATTTGAACTCTGGTGTCTAAACAGGGTTTTGAGGGTGCACTGATTTGAATGTAAGAATGTAGGGATAAGTTCTCTAGACATCCTCCACATGCAAATCATGATAATTTTAGTTAGGATGAAGAAGGGAAAAAGCAGTGTCTGCAGAGTCCTTTGTTGCTTTCAGCGTGGCACTGTCCAAGGAACAAAACAAATGAGTTTGTAGGCTACTGACTCATCTTTCAAGTGATGTAAGTGCTTAAAGCCTTTGACATCTGTGAGAGTATGGGTGCTAATCCATTCTTTATTTGTTCCTATTGGCTTCCCAGAGCCAGAGTTACCTTTAGTCATAACTCTTTTCCATCTCCATAAGTATAGACCATCCTTGAAAGAGATATTAATACATCTAAGCAACATGCCTTCTCAAAAATATGGATGTAGATTCTGGGAAAAGCTGCTTTCATGGAACTCAGTGTTGTAGGAGGCTTAGCCATATGATGGCCAGAAACACCAGAAGGAAGAGCTCTGCAGCCAGAGGGCATGGCTTGAAAAATACATGCTCAGAAGCCTGAAATGTCACTCATTGGAAGGAAGAAAATCAGCATGATGCTCTCAGGAAGCAGCCTGCTGCAGCTGCCCCTGGCTTGCAGGGGGAATCAATTCCTGAGCACATGCCTTAGAAGGCGTTGGTGTTTCTTGCAGAAATTTGGTACCCAATGGTCTGTTGTTTGCTGGAAACTTTGAAGATGGTAATGAGGGGCTGGGAGGACCAGGGAAGTTTTAGATGATGCAGGGGGCTAAGAAAAGCTATGGCATTTCAGTGTCATTTTCGCTATTCTCAACTTCCTAAAATTAGCTCTTCGCTGGGAAGGAATAATAAACTGCGCCAAGCACAGACTGGGAGGTGATCTGCTGGAGAGCAGTCCTGTGGAGAGGGACCTGGGAGCCCTGGATAACAAGTTAACCATGGGACAGCAATGTGCCCTTGTGGCCAAGAAGGCCAATGGGATCCTGGGATGTATTAAGAAGTGTGTCCAGCAGATCAAGGGAGGTTCTCCCCCTCTGCTCTGGTGAGACCTCATCTTGAATACTGTGTTCAGTTTTGGGCTCTCCAGTTTAAGAGGGACAGGGATCTGCTGGAGAGGATGCAGTGGAGGGCAACGAGGGGATTAGGAGATTAGGATTACAATGATTAGGGGACTGGAGGGCATGCCTTATGAGGAGAGGCTGAGGGACCTGGAGAAGAAAAGACTGAGAGGGGATTTAATCAATGTTATAAACATCTGAGGGCTGATCAGGACAGAGAGGACAGGCTCTTCTCACTTGCTCCGTGTGATAGGATAAGGAGCACAAGAGATTCCACCTCAAAACAAGGGGGAACTTGTTTACCAGAACAGGCTCCCCAGAAAGATTGTGGAATCTCCTTCTCTTGAGACTTTTCAAGGCCTGTCTGGATGCATTCCTCTGTGACCTGTTCTAGATTGTGTGGTCCTGCTCTGCCAGGGGGCTTGGACATTACATGTTCTGGATCTCTCTTTTCCACTGAAGTCTATGCCAGACCACGTGAGCCAGCTCTTTAGTCCTTGCATGTCTACCCATCCACCCATCCATTTCTACAGTCTCAATACTGTGCCCTTCCTTTCTTTTACCAGGGCAGAAGTTTGAAGACATGAGCCACAGTGTATGCCACTGGCCCTTCCTAGAGAAGAACAAAGTATATTGTCATGATCCAAATGCAATACTTCCCCCCCCCCCATTAAATGTTTGTTTTTTTAGCTGCATAGACCAACCATCTGTCTCTCATTCTCTCTTCCATCATTCAATTCTTTGCACATTATTCAAATTAATTATCAATTAAGAACTGAAAAGACTGGATAATCAAATTACAGGATGCTAAGATGGTCAAAGTAACACAGCACCTTATTAAAAGCCTCCAGATATTTAATAAGACAATAAGTTCCTGATCTTTTGTTCTAAAGATGAACCTTCAGTCCAATAAATGAAAACAGAGTGACATGTATCTCTTCTTGGTCATTTATTTATGAACATAGGAAATGACATTGACTAACTCCCTTTCCATTCCAGATTGCAATCTTCTCCTCTCGGATGTCAAACTAACCCAGATACTAAAACAGCTTGAGTCCCCAGAGAGATAAGAAAGTTCACTGTTATTTTTCTGTGCAAAAGTGCATCTGGCTCATAAGGCATGAAAGTAGCTGTTCTTTAGCTCTGTGCTCGTCCCAAAAAGAGGAGCAAGGGGTCTGGTTTTGGAGTGAGGGCAAAGGAGCAGCTCTGGCTGACATGCCCTTGGGAAGCCATGCGAGTGTGCAGTTGGACCATCTTTCAACACCCCTCCACTGAGCAGTGCCCAGAGAGGGAAATTTATGAGGCTTGGCAGCAAGGCTGGCACATAGAGCATGCTAGGGAAGATGAGGATGGAGGAAAGCTGATTGTGCCCTGTGTGATACCTGAGAAGTTCTGGCTGTGACCATCTGTACAGTATGATATGCCTAAAACTTTCCTGCAGTAATCCCTCTGGCTGCTTGGCATCCTCTTGTGGAGATAATCACATCATGTGGTTGCAAAGGTGGTGGCTCATCATCAGCCGTGAAAGCAAAGACTACCTAAAATTCAGGGCTGGAAGAGATCATGTTGTCTGTTCACAAGCCCCAGGGGATCAAGTCCAGCTACCCTACTCCTGGTGACCAGGTTACTGTCTCTAATAATAGGGTAGCTTTCTTTTTTGCTTGTTTTTTTACTGATGGGACTTGAGAGCTGCTTTGTGAGTGAACCTGGAGCACAGATGCCCTCTATAAGCCCCCTTTGCTCTGGGGGAGTATCCTGAGAGGGCTGCAGCTTCAGTTAGTTGGGCACGACTGAAGTTGCGTAATTAACATCAACAGTTATCGCCATTTTGCGTGGTTCTGGACAACTCCTTTGCTTTGGTACTGTCCCCATCCTAATTCCTCCCTCCTCCAAAACCTCTCCCATCACTCCCTGTCCCCAGCCCAAATTCGTCAGAGCCGGGTAGCCATCGCAGCCTGCGAGGCATCCTCCTCATACCCTCCTAACGCAATTGCACATAACGAAGCGGTGCATTTACATGTCAGACTAAACCCACTGTCCAAGCTGCTCGTTCTGCTTCGTGCAGTGCCGTGCCAGGCGTCCTCCAGAAAGGATGCAAATCATCGCACAGAAAACATATTACGAGTGGCACGCAAGATCTGTGCCCACTTTGCCCATTGTGTCAAGAAAACAGAAATGCTTGTCAAAATACCAGCTCGAGTAGGAGCTTGTGGCTTCTGGAGGCATAAAAGAACCATGTTGGCAAGCACAGGACTAGACAGGCAGATGTCCTCCTCTCCACCCACTAGAATTTTATTGGCAATTGAGTTAACAACCTCTTTGCATATGAAAGTAACGGAGAGGCGCTGCTGCGGCCTCGCTGGCAGGAGACTTGGCTGCAAAACCAGTGAGACATTTGACAAGGAAGCAATATGTTACCGACATCTCTTCATCCCTGTTATCGGGGCCAAATTGCCACAGCACTTGCAGCCATGTGGAGGCATTAGATGCAAAGTGTTAGACGCCCTGCCATTCTTTCCTGTCATTTTTTCCCCTTTCTTTTATCCTGTTTTCAGAGAAACCTGGTCCTGACACTTCGAGTGCCTCTGGAGCCAATCTTGCCTTGTGCTGTTGTATATCCTTAGAGAACTGGTTCCTGGGTGCTGAACATCCACGTTTTGGAATGATGGCCCTTGGTGTAAGTGGTTGTGGTTGTGGGGTGGTTTGTCTGATGGATTTTCTTTTCCTTGTTTTTTATTTCTTCCTTCTTTCTTCTTCATCTTTCTTCTTCATCTTTCTTCCTTCTTCTTTTTTCTTCTTTTTTTTCCTTCTTCTTCTTTTTTCTCCTTTCTTCTTTCTTCTTTTTTCTTCTTCTTTCTTCTTCTCTTATTTCTTCTTCTTTTTTCTCCTTTCTTCTTCTTTCTTCTTCTTTCTTCTTTTTTCTTCTTCTTTCTTCTTCTTCTTTCTTCTTCTTTCTTCTTCTTTCTTCTTCTTTCTTCTTCTTTCTTCTTTTCTTCTTTCTTCTTCTTCTTTCTTCTTCTTTCTTCTTCTTTCTTCTTCTTTCTTCTTCTTTCTTCTTCTTTCTTCTTCTTTCTTCTTCTTTCTTCTTCTTTCTTCTTCTTTCTTCTTCTTCTTTCTTCTTCTTCTTTCTTCTTCTTTTCTTTTCTGCAGAAGTAATCAAGTTTTCCTTCAGGAGGTCACATTTTTTGAGATGATGAATGAAAGGAATACAAACTGGTAAAGCCTCTTCCCAGGCAGTGCCACGCCAAGTCAAACTTAGGACTGGAGTCTGATGAACACCGGTGAGCAGGAGTCAATCCAGCTGTGTTCAAGCAAAGATTATGGCAGGCTCATGGCTTTTCTGGAGTGCAACTCTAAAGACAGCCTGCCAGCCAGTAATTCTTCATTGAACTGTCTGTGTTCTGGCAAGAAACAAGAAAAGAGCACATAGGGAAGAAAAGGGCAAGGGTGCCAGTTTCTGTGGCTACCAGTGAAAGTGTTCCCAAAACCTTCATCTCACTCCAGCTCCAACGAGTGGCAGAAGAGCTTCCCCAGGTATATGGCTGGTGTATCCATGAGCCTTTTCTTGGTGTTCACTTTGCTGTCAGTCTCTTCTCCTTAGTAATAAGTGATAGGACAAGAGAAAATGGCCTCAAGTTGTACCAGATGAGGTTTAGACTGGCTGTTAGAAGAAACTTCTTCACTGAAAGGTTTGTCGAAAGCTGGAATGGACTCAGATACGTGAGTTTAGTAACAGCTTTGGCAGAGTTAGGTAATGGTTGGATTCCATTATTTTAAAGGTCTTTTCCAACAAAATGATTCTATGATTCTGTGTTTCAGGCTGCCCTCCTGCATGGGACAAATACCTGCTGAATTTTGTAACCAGAGGTATTGCCCCTTGAGCTGCTGGTGCAGCTTGCTCACCACAACGCATTGTGTGGCTGGGCATGTCTGCTACTGCAACATTTGCCCCGGGTAATATTCTAGGGTAAAAGGTGCCACCAGTTTCACATTTTGCTTACATTTTCCTGTTCAGTGCAGTACTCAGCAGAGTATGTATGTGCTTGCTGTTGTGTTTGTCTGCTGTTGTCATGGGCATGTCCAGTTTGGGATCCAGGAGCACAGGACCAGACACGCACAGCACAAATCTCCTTTTTGTGCTGTATAAATTGCAGCCATCACCTGAAACACTCCATCATCCCTCAGCAAGTTGTTCACCTGTAGGTTACTCCACTCCTGAAAAATATCTGGAAAGGGTCCATCATAGATGTTGCTGCTGCTCTGCATGGCAAGACACTTCTGCCTCAGGCTGGAAAGGAAAGAATCTTTAAATCTTTTAAATCTCCAGATGAATGTGGAGCACCAGGGCCAGATGTAGCTGGAGTAGCAATGGCTTTCCCTGGTCTCTGGCAAATGTATAGTTGGCTCCTTCAGCTGCAGCCTGGCTTGGGGTGTGTTCAAGGAGAGCACTGCAGGAGGAGAGAGCACTGAACAGGTGAGGAACAGTATGTCGTCCAAGATCACAGCAGCTATGTGGCAGGAGCTTGTACTGGAGCTTAATGAGGGAGAATATTTGCTCCTCCTACTTTCCCCAGCAGATGAAATCCTTAGAGAAAATCTGTGTGATTCTCTGCTTTCCCTCAATGTTTTTCCATCAGTGAAACATCTGTTAGTGTCTGGAGAGGCTTCCTCATGGCTCAGGTCTGTGGTGGGAGCAGAAGTATGGAGCTGTGTTGTAAAACATTTGGCTCCTGTAACGTTTCTCTAAGATGAATCCACACAGCTGTACGGATAACCCTGAATATGAATCAACACCAACAGGCACACCAGTGGCTACTCACATCTGCAGAGCCCTGAAACACTGGCATTGAGAGCTGTGAAATTCCATTATGATGTGAAGACAAAGAGGGAGTCCTTCTATGCACAGATCCACCTCTGGAAGGACACTCTGGTGAGTAGAGCCAGTTACACTTCTTTCACCTCACCCAGGTATTTCTAATAGGGTCAATGGAACTACAGTGAGTCTAACCTCCAGAAGACCTGAGCCATTGTATTGTGTCAACTGTCCTCAAATGTTGATTGCTTAAGAGGTATTTGGAAGCCAGACTTTAGCTCCAGAGTCACTTTGTTTATGAAATGGCATCTTTACTCTAGCCCACTGATTTCAGAGATTATTATTCTACTGGGGCACATTGTCACACTGTCAATCAACACACAAATTCTGGGAATGTTTAAGGGTCACTTTGAGTAAGTGCTCTAGGACTTGGAGCACCTGTTTTTAGACCATTCTATTACTACCTTAGTTCTCTGTCATGCTGCTTTCCACAGGATAAAAGTCATAAAACACAGGAGTGATTGGAAGCACTCTGTTGGCTTATCATGACCAGACGAGCAAGGGAACCTCATTTTCCAATTCCCAACCCTCCATCACAAATCCATATGCCTCTGAATGGCCTGCATCCAACCACAGCTCCTGAAGGAAGGCAGTAGCTGTTAGAGCACTTCTGTGTTCAATCAGAGCATCCGAAAAATGCGTGACACGTTGAAAGCAAACTGCAAGGTCCTCACGGTTATCTGAAACAGAAAGGCTGCTGTCATGGAAAGCCTCGCTCTCCATGGGCATCTCTCTGTCTGATTTTCTGCTTGGCAATTTATTCCAAGTATCAAAGGCTCAAGTCTCTCCTGATAATTCCTTCTGGCCAGGGAATAAGCATCTGCTCTCTCTGATTGCGGGTCACTTTTCTCATGCAAAGCTTGACTGGGACATGCATGTCAAGGTCAGAAATGAGGCTGAGCTTGTATTGTTCACCTAAAAAAACCCACCAAGCAGCAGAAAAAAAAAAGAGATAATAACATATCTTTAAAGTCAGTATGGGCAATGTGCTTTTTGTCATGAGTAATTACGATGTAAAGAAAAGTCAGCTCTAGCTTTTTAATGCATTAATTTCTCATTAGTCTTTTGGTTTATATGTTTTTGCTGGAAAGGGATGGAGATACTTAGATGGAAAGTGGCCTATGTGAAAGGGTGGGAAGATGAAAGGTTAAAGAAAGAGAAGGGTAAATGTGGTGTGACCAGAGCACAAAAATAGACCATTCCAACCAAAACAAAGCATCCAATTATCAACAAGAGCAAAGCAGATTGCTGGTTGGGAACAGCTTTGCACAAACATCAGCTGCTTCCAAAGTGCATGAAGGTAACATGGCTGCAAAGTGTTTCAGCCTCTGGGGCTGTAAAAATCTGAGGTCTGCCTGGTTTTTTGAGACTGTAAAATAAGAAACTTTAAGAATCACCACCTACCTTGCAAGTGACCCAATCCTGATGGCCTTTCTAGGCGAAACCTTTTCATTCTTGCTTTTGGGCATTCACCTCTGCAAGCTTTTCCACAGTCATTTCCAATGACAGGCGTCTCCCCTGAAAAAAACACACACCAGGCTTTCCATGTCAAATCAGCGATAAAGCTCTTGGGGAAACAATTTCCTCTGTGACATTTGTAAAGGGAAATTTTGCCTGGAAGGAAGCAGCGGCAGGGTGAGCTCCTGCACGGCCCCAGGTGCAATGAGCCGTTTAAATTGCTGGATGCATTGGGCAGGCCTGCCACAACCATCCTAGGGGCTAGGGGGAAAGGCAGTTCTGAAATACTTCTCTTTTTTAAAATACACTTCCTTTTTTTTTTCCCTCCTCACACAAAATGAGGTCTCTGATGGGCTCCAAACACAGCGTGGGCTGAACTCCATCCTCTTTCATCTGGATCTCAGAGGGGTTCTCACCCCCGCTCCCTCCACCTCCACACTCAGTGTCCTTGCCAAGTGAACTAGGAAGAAGCTCCAGTCTGGAGCACAACAGTACACACCCTGAAGCAAGCTAGCTAGCTTGAGAGAGTACTGACAGGTTTTCTGTGTGCTTACCTTTCATTCCTGCCCAAGATTTGAGGCTTCATCTCCTTGTCCCGATCAAGTGGAGACTCAAAAGGCATCCCCCAAAAGCGTGTCTGTGATGGCAGAGTCAGCAAGCTGCCATTTGCGCACCTGATTAAGCCAGCACAAATAATGTGGCCTGTGGGAATAAGTTACCTCACCCCAAGGGCTGACCACATGTGTTCTGGTGTTACCCCAACGCCTGTCCCAGCTGCAAGCCCAGCCATGCTTTGGTTAGCACGCTGCGAGCAGGCGTGTCTGCCACCCACAAGGGCCCGTTGCTATTAAATCATGCTCTGTGATCTTCGCCGGTGTGAAACTAAGATCATGTGTTGCCTGTGCCATCCAGTTTATGACCTAACGATGCAATACAGCAAGTCCTGTGGAAGGAAAATAAAGCATATAAAGTTCTAAGGCTCTGCTCAGCTAAATATACATAGCTCATCCCTGGAACAACTACAGAAGGGAAGTCCTTGTGTGGAGCCACATGATGCACCAGATCATATCCCTACCTGCCTGGGGTAATTTGCTGGGCATTTGTGAAGCACAGAATTACTCTTGCTAAATCCAGTGACCACCTCTGTGGTGTTGCTTGTGACTGTTGCAATGCTGTGGTTTCTGGTCAAATCAAGCAACAGACAACAAAGGAAAACAAGATGTGTTCTCCTTGTAGAACACTGTCTGCACTTTGCCACCTGATGATCAAGCTTTGCTCTCTCCAGTAAATATGAAGTCCATTGATGCTTTTAGTCATAGAATCCTAGAATGGTTTGGGTAGGAAAGGAACTTTAAAAGTCATCTAGACCAAAACCCCTTAAGGAAACAGGGACATCTGCAACTAGATCAGGTGGCTCAGAGCCCTGTCCAACTCAACTTAGGATATTTCCAGGGATGGTGCCTTTATCACCTCTCTGGTCAACTTGTGCCAGTGTCTCGCTGTAAAAATTTCCTTCCTTGTGTTTTTTATTTAGTCACCAGCTCCCATCTTTTAGTTTAACATAATCATCCCTGTCCCTATCTTTCTTACAAGCCCCTTTCAAGTACTGAAAGGTTGCAATAAGATGTCCTTGAATCCTTCTTTTTTTTCCAGGCTGATCAACCCTAGCTCTCAGCCTGTCCTCATAGCAGAGGTGTTCCAGCCCCCTGACCATTTTTGTGGCCTCCTCTGGACCCAGAATGTTTATGTCTTTCCTGTGCTGAGGACTCCAGAGCTGGACACAGTGCTGCAGGTGGGGGTCTAACTGTCAGAGGGGCAGAATACTATCTCTCAGCCTGCTGGCCATGCTGCTTTTGATGCATCACAGGATACAACTGACCGTCTCAACTGTGAGCACTAATTGACAGCTTATGTCCAGCTTTTCATCCACCAGCACCCTAAAATCCTTCTCTGCAGTGTTACTCTCAATCCCATCATCATCCCCCAGATTGTATTGATACCAGGGGTTGCTCTGAACTCAGTGCAGTCCCAAACTGTCTTAAGGGTGAAGTTCCTTGTCCATAGGGAAGAGTAAGTACTATCCAGAAGGATGATGGCTTGTCTTTCATGTGCACTTTTCCCATTAGGCAGCAGTGGTTTCTGATATGGGTGGCACACTGAACTTCACAGAGCCTGCATACGCTGTGAGCCAGGACAACTGCTAGTGGGCACCATGTCCTCCAGATGCTGCTGCTGCTGGATTGCTGCAGAGGTGAGAAAGGAGATAAGTCCTTGTCATATTCTGTCATCCCAGCTTTGGGGTAGTAGCCAGCTGGAGAGGCAGGTAATAGATTAGGTCCAGCCATAAAATATTAAATAGATGGCTGAAAAGACCTCAGCCACAGTTGATGCCATGCATTTTTAATCAAAGAAACACGTGTCACCGTGCAGCAGGCTGCTGCACACTGCTGATTTGATGCTAGTCCACATCCACAACCCACTGCAGCCATCAGGGCTGTCCTGGGAAGTGTAGGGGACCCTGGAGCATTGCCAGGGTACAGAGCTGTTGCTGCTGCTTGTCCCAGGGGTGGTATCTTCTGCTTCTTTGATCTCACTCTGACCTTTGCTGTTACAGCCAGGAAAGCTGATCCTATTGATTTTGTGTGGATTATGATTTTCTGTAGATTGCCCTGAAACCTGCTAATTGTGCACATAGATATTTATAGTGTTTAGAGTGGGAGTCAGACATCTTTGATAGTGTGAGAGGTTGTTGCATACATGTCCACAGAGCTGATGCTTCAGTATTTTCCGTTACGTGATGGTCAGAGACATTTCAAAGTAGACTATTTTGCTGTAGCCAGGTGGGGGTCAGTCCCTTCTCCCAGGCAACCAGCAACAGAACAAGGAGACAGCCTCAAGTTGTGCCAGGGAAGGTCTAGGCTGGATGCTAGGAGGAAGTTCTTCCCAGAGAGAGTGATTTGCCATTGGAATGGGCTGCCCAGGGAGGTGGTGGAGTTGGACTTGATGATCTGTGAGGTCTCTTCCAGCCTTCGTGATACTGTGATACCATCCCTGGAGGTGTTCAAGAAAAGCCTGGATGAGGCACTTAGTGCCATGGTCTAGTTGATTGGCTAGGGCTGGGTGCTAGGTTGGACTGGATGATCTTGGAGGTCTCTTCCAACCTGGTTGATTCTATGATTCTCTCCAGTTTGAAAGATCTCTGAATTTTCCCACTTCCTTAAAAAAAAAGCCAACACCTCCTGTCCTGTGAGTTCATAAAGGGAAGTATCTGCATGTCTGTGTGGACTGAACAATAATCTGGGGTCAGACCTGCTCCTAGCTGAGGTGCAAGATACTACATGTTTGGTCTCTCCTTCACCATAAGCAACTAGAAAAAGGTGTCCAGTCTGAAGGAGAAGGTTTACCAGCTGCTCTGTAAGACAATCCTCTGCTTAGCTGTGTGACTGCAGCACACTTCCCCAAGCAGCCTCTGGCTCTCTTGTATCTCCACCACATCTTTGTGACATCCAGGTTTGCAGCAGGTTGAGATGCTGAAGCAGTGGAATTCAGTGGAGAGAGCATCAAATGGAGCAAGATGCTTACTGCAATCTTGGTTAATTTGGTTACACAATGACAGTCATATCACCTCTGCTGCCTACTAGCAGCTTCCTGGAAAGGCAGGTACTAAACCAACCAGAAAAGCTGCACTTAGTGCTAAGACTACCTTGGTGCTTCTACATTTGTTCCTAGCATGTCCCACATGGGTTTTGCATATCTCTTTGCCTTCCATGAGACAGGTATTCAAAACAATTCTAGGTGCATTTAATAACTGAAAGCTTTGAAAAACAAAAATCAGGGGTTTGTTAGAGTTATTGCTGTAGGATTCTGCACCTCCCCACTCCGGCCCTAGTTATATCTGTGCTGTTTGCTCCCTTCCTGACTCTTTTTCTACTTTTCCTCCTGAAGAAAATTAAAAAGAGCATAATTTGAATGACTTAGTCTAGTCTTGAACTCTTCAGTGTCAGTAAATATTGTTTCAGCAGTATCAACTTGTCATACCCAGCCCAAACTGCTGCTCCAGTCATAGTGCTTTGCAGAATAAGAGATTGCCTCATCACAGATGCAGCCCACTGAGTTCTTCAGTGAAAAGAGGGAATTTTTTTTCTTCCTTTCCATGCATTGTGTTAAGTGTTTGCATGCAACAGCCTGGAGCAGTCATTCAGAATACTTCATTCAGAGTGTCTTTCATACTGTCTGAAATACCTGGCAGTGCACAAAGGCCGAAAGTGGGAGTAATTGACTGCAGGATTATTCCATACTGCCTGAAATAAAAGTAACATGGTTGTGAATGTAACAGGGAGTCAGCTCCACATTGTAAGGTTTGTTGACTTTTTTGGTGCAATTAGCTGCTATTATCCAGGTGCCACAAGGCAGTACTTTGGCAAATCCCATTTTGACTTGGAAATTGTGGGCTTAGAAGACAATAGTCGAGGTCTTTGAGACTGGGAGCTTTGGAGATGTGTAGGGGTATGGTATTTGTCCTCAGGCAGTGACTCTTGGAGATGGATCTTGACAGGGAAAGCCTTCTGTGGGAATATCAGAGGAGTTCCCATGAACTTCAAAGGCTGGCAGTACAGGTCCTGCTTGTGCTGCTCCAATGGCTGCAGCAGTTGCAGGCTGCATATATTTCACAACCTAGGTCCTTTTGAACAGTGTACAGTTGCCTGAGATCTTTCTGATTCCTAGAAGAGGGATCCCAGAGCCCCAGCAGTATGTCAGACCACGTCTGTATCTCAAGGGTAATCAGATCATCCTCTGAAGCAACTAGAAGCTGGTTTATAGGACTTTTTGTTCTCCTGGTCAGATGCTTGTCTCCATCCCTCACTCATCTCTAAGAATTGTGTTAAATCAGCCAAGGCTTATAAAAGATTACAAAACCTTGGTGAAAGCCAGAACTTCTTGTAAAATGGAGAAGGTGTGTAGGAAGAAAAGGGGTGGGTGTGGTGAGAAAATGAAGAGAGGAGTGTCCCAGCAAAGAGTAGAAAGTCTAACACCTTCTCATCTGTAGATGTGTATCCTTAGCTAGGAGGGGCAGGCATCCATTCACAGAGGTGAATGAAGGGGGAAGAAGGGACACCTGGTGACGCTCTGGGAAGGTAAATCGTAATTAGCTAAATGCTTTCTCATCCAATATGTCTTTATCCAGAGCAACCTAGTGCCAAGCAGCATCACTGAGGCTGAAAGTGATGCTGAAATCCAAAATAGGCTCTGCAGAGTTTATGGTAATGGGGAGTTCCCATGCTGTGAAGCAAATCTGTGGTAAAGATAGGTTTTCAAAAGGGCTTTGGCTGCTGGCATAACCTTTGGGTCGATGCAGGTTGGCTAACAGCTACCTTGGATATGACTTCTTTGAATGTGTCTGTGAGGGAGATGGTCATGCTCAGAGTGGCTTTGAGAGCTGGTACATTCACTCAGGTGGAGCACAGCACTGACTTAGATTGGCAGTGTCTTTGTTTCTACCAGCTAAGCTGCAAACGAAGGCAGTTGAACACGGACATTCTGCAGGATTGCAGGTTGTGTGCTGGCTATTCATGTGCTGGCTTGCACAGGTGCTTTGACTCCTTGACTTCCAAGTCTGTGCAAGACTCTTTTTCCTTCAAAGGATGAGTATTTCAATAGCAGAGGGTCAGACCTTGAGCTGATGTAGAGCATCTTCCTGGCCCTCTATGTGCTCTGCCATTTTACAGCATGCCACTTGGGATCTAATTAGATGACTCTCACTCGGTCACTTTAAGGAAGACAAACTTTCATCCAGGAAGCAGAAGATAGGTTACAATTGGAGGTACTTTTGGATTTTGTCATATTAATCACACTGCTTCCAGCTGGCTCAGGAAAGCAGGGCTTTGTGCTTTGAGGTAGGAACTAGAGCATCAAAGGCTCTCCATGCCCACACAACTCTTCAGACACTAAACATCATGAGAAAGTCTACCCATGGCCACAGACACCAGGGCATGCCTGTCTCTTGTTCTCAGCAGGAGCAAGCAGTACTCAAGGAGGAACCTGTCCTGTGCCTGGGAAGTTGGGTGTGTGACTGAGTATGAGCATTTGCAGTGTGTAGGGTCCCCAGTAGAGCCTAAGAATGCTGCACAGAGGTGCACTGGGGGCCAGGAGAAGCCTACTGCTAACCAGGCTTGGGAGAAAAGATGAGTGTAGGCAAAGGAGCGTTTAGCTTTGAAGTGGCTGATGCCAGTCAGCCCTCACTCTCACTCTAAGATGCATGCTGACATGCTCAAGATCATTGTCACCTTTCCATAAGGCCAGCTTCTCACAGTTCCAGAGTCCAAGGGACAACTAAGGCTGTGCTTCAGGAGATCCCTGGACACAGTAGGGAGGAAGGGTTGGAGGGTGATGCCAGGCCAGTGATGTTTAGTTGCCCATTCAGAAACCCTGATACGCAGTTGCTGGTGTGGGGATCAGTTGAGTGGGTTCTGGAGGAAGTGCTTTTGTGTGACCCTGCAGACTGCCTGACCCAAAGCCCAGGGGACATGGTAGACTGGGACATCTCTGGCTTGTGCTGGCAATGTCATTCTGTCCTCTCACACCTCCCCTTCTCACACTTCCCCTTACTTCCTTGCCTCCCACCTGACCTGGGAGGTTGGTCTGCGAAGCCTCAGCAGATCCAAGGCCCCACAGGAGTAATATCCACTGGCACTAACACAATTAGGACAATTAAAGAACATAATGATGTTAATAATGATGGGCAATATGGAAGCAGGCATGCAAATCAGCTATGGAGAGGTTTCAATGAAGGACAGCCAGGCTGTTAAAAGTGGACGTGGCAGGTAGGAATACTTTTATCTTAAGATCTTTCCCTCTTTTTCAGAATAAAGCTTTTACTGTGTGAGTTAAGGACAGAAAAAAAAGAGTAAATAAGCCCAGTGTGGCTTCTGTTGCTTTGAAGGAGCTACTGCTTGACCCTGTGGCTTAATAAAAACGCTTTCACTGGTTATTACTGTTTATAAAGGTAGGTGCTGATCAGTGCTGCTGATCAAAACGTATAGAGCAGCTTTCAGCTTTCCTCTGAGCTTGAAACTCTCCTGAAAGCAGACCATGAATTATTAAAGGAGGAGATTACCTTGACTGGAATATATGCTGCTGTTCATCAGTGAAGTTGGGAATCACTCTGAGAGGTGGACAGGTTTCCCTTGGAGGGTTAGAAACCTGAAATGGTGAAGCTCTGCTTGCTTCCCCTGCCTCTTACAGGAAGTCTGCAGCAGCTTACAGAAAATTCTGCTCCAGATCATTCTCTCCTGCTCCAAAGAGGATGGGAAGTCTCTTCAGGTTGGATGCTTTCATTTTTGTGCTTTAAAAACTTTCTCCCAAGTACTCTTCTAGGATCTGCTTTTTTTCTTTTTGCTTGTTTGTTTGGTTTTGGGTTTTTTTCTCTCCCCTTTACGCACACTGATTTCACCTTTTATGAAGATGCACTCGGGTCTAGGGTGCCTCTCTTCTCTTGGCACTGGGGCACTCAGGGCAGGAGAGCCCGAAGCATTACATCTCCTTACTCTCCTTGGGTAACAAATGGTGTGTTAGAGCAGGGCCATGATCCTTCTGCCTCTCTGATGAATAGTCTCACCAGGAGCCACTGGATTTGAGGGGAGCAGGGAGGATGTTTGCAGTAGCAACCCCCTCATGGGGCAGAGTCCAAACTCTACCTCGGAATCCCCCTGAAGGCAGCAAACCCCTCTGTGTTGGGGCAGGCATCACTTCAGCCCAGTTGCTGTTGTGCTAGGTGTCCATGTAACTATGGGGATGTGAGCTGTAGACCTCGCTGCCCACCTGCTCCTTCCCATGACCTCTTGCTGGCTTGGGCTGGGGAATGTTTGCTGCCCCACGTTGAATTGGGGCAGGTTTTGAGTACTGGAGACACTGAGACAGAAGCAAGCAGCAGCGAGGCTTTTGTGTGCTCCTCTTTAAGCACTTGTATGTCTCTTCTTCGAACTCCCCAGATCACCTTCTGAATTCATAACCGAGAGAAACTTCCGACTCTGCATTAAGTCAAAGCTGTCCCTTGAGTCTCATAGGTGGTGATAGGAACATCTCAGCTCCTGAGTTTATATTCTCATAAATCTTGCCCTTTTTTTTCTCCTACCCTTTCTCTCTCTTTAATTACCAGCCGCAGGCATTGTACTGATGAACAGCCTAGCACAGAGCATGCTCTCCTTGCCACGGCCAGAGTCCTCCCTGCTAGCAGAGCCCAAGTAGAGCCATGCTTACAGAACTGCTGAAATCCCACCTCCTGCCAAGGTTTCCAAGGGATTGCATCACTCCCTCAGGAGAGCCAAGGGAACACTGAGCAAATCCAGGTGCAGAGCCGCGAGTGAAGCCTTTTCCTGCATAGCTTTCAGGGCTTTTCCTATCCTGAGGATGGTGTTTCCCATCTTTGCTTACAAAAAGAGACAGTGATGTAGGAATACATCCCCTTGATTTTTCTCCTCTGCCATATGACTAGGTTGGCTCCAGTGTAGTAACATGGGAACCAGGGAGGATGGCATTTCCATATGTCCAAGGTCTGTCCTGGTGTCTGTGATGGGAAGCCAGCAGCAGGTACAATGTGCACCAATGGGATCCTGGATGCCACACCATGCTGTGCAACTAAATTAATTACCTAGGCCAAAGTGTAAGATGCTTTGTGAGAAAACCCACTGACTGTCCTGGGGCAGCAGCAAGCCAAGACTTGCTGGAGGTAGAGAGTACTTCCCACCTTTCTGCTGCATCCCTTCATTCCATGTGATTTTCACTTTGGTGAGCAAATGCTTCAGACTGACAATTTTTGTGCACAGTATCAGCCCACCAATGGTTCCAAAGCATGCTGATGCCTGATTCACCCCCCTGCAGCAGATGCCATCCTGGACCTCAGCCTCCCAGTGCATCTCTTCTAGGGATGCAGGCTGCTCCCTAAAGTCAGGTAAGAATTTGCCACGGTTAAAGGGCCATGATATATTGAGAAACCCTCTGTGCTACTTTACTCTCCACCACACAGAATCAATTTAGAGAGGGATACATTTGATTGCAAGCCCATTTATAATTTGGTTTCATGGTTTTACGTTCTTCCTTTGCATGGAAGTGCTATACCCAACCACTAAAACCTAAAACCATCCATAGGAAAACACACATTAAATTAAACAAAACAAAAAAACCCTAAACCTGTGACATGGATAAATTAAGTACTCTGGAGTGAAATAAGCAGTAACAAAATAGATACTGTTATAAATCTCACCGAACCAACAGAATCAACATATGAATCTCTGGTTCACCAGCACATACTTCTCAGATAAAAATAAACTGTTCTTGGAATGAACCTCTGCTTTGATTTATATATCACAGTCCAAGTACACACAAGGAGGATGTAAAATCTGCTAATATAAATACCACTGGTCTCAGGCTTTTATCAGATGCTTTCTGCCAGGAAAGAAAAGCCTCCTTTTTATATTTTTTTTTCTGCTCAGGTAATTATGGTGTTCCTTTGAGCCAAGCTCCTCTATTTCCTCCTGTTTAAAGCCATAATCCTGGGTGTGACCCCACACACAAAATTACCCCAGTGCTCCTTGCCAGGGAACATCTCTGAGCCATGGGCCCAGCCAGGCTCAAAGAAAGGATGATCATTTCATGGGCAAGCGTAATGGTAACTCAAGGCACAAATGAGCTGCAGGGGCCAGGAGCCACCGAGTGGGATCAGATCTCCTTGCAGAGCTCAAGCTCCCCCAGGGTCATGCTCAGTGTGTGCAGGTACGGAGGGGTTGGGGAGACGCTTGGGAAGCACAGGCTGCTGGACAAGAGAGCCCAGCACTTTCTATGTACCTGTGGCATGACCACACTTGTCACTCTGGTGTGTGCAGTGTGCTGTATGTGAAGCAGGCATCTTGCCACTCTGACTTCAATCTGAGGAGTGAGGCTACAGGGCAGAATGTCCTTGAGCTGTAGGTACTGGTGCTTGCACTTCATCTTGTTGTAATGCAGTGGGAACGTTGTGGGGCTGCTGGGTTTTTGAATGCTCACTTCGTTCTCATTTGATACTGGGCAAACAATCTGTGATTAATAATTTATTCTGTGAATTTTGCCTCTATGGCTGAAATCTAATTATCCAAACTGTAGAGTAGCCAGGCTTTGGGAACAGCACATGAAATGAGAGAGGATTTTGTCCTGAGTTGCCATTTACCCTTTTCCGGTTGCATTCTCCTTGGAGAGGCAGCTGGTAGGATGGAGCTTTTACCTGCACTTTACAGAGCTGTACTCAAACTTCAATCTTCTCACCATTTCCACAGTCCAAAACTATTTGCAAAGATACTTCAGGGAATAATTTGTGCCTGTTGCTTTTGAGTGTCTGGTTCAGAGCAGAAATTCAGGAGGCAGAAACTGGAAAGGGAAAAGAGCTGCTGACGTGAGCTGGTAGGAGTGTGTCCTCTGTGCGTTGCAGGAGTGGTGCACAAATCTCAGTGCTTAATGTTCCCCATCTTTTTCCAGACTTGGCAGGTTGGAAGCAGTGCTGACATTGGCAGTGTGTCTGCCGGGGCATCACCTGCCTCAGTCTCTGCTGACAGGCCTCCTAAATCTAGGGTGGTCTCTGGCTCTGAGGGATGAGTGAGAGTTTCTTGGAGGATGCATAGATCAGCAATGCTTCTCAGCCCAGTATTTTTGTTACTAGGACCCAGGAAAAGACGAGGGTTGTGATTTGTTGAAGGTGCAAATGTACCTTGGAGCTGCCATTTGCACTGAATCCGGGTAGCTTTGTGCCATAGATCAGACTGGGGAGCTGAATTTTCCTCTTGGCAGTCAGAGCATGTCTGTGGAACCTCTCAGATCCATTCCTAGTTAATTCCATTGGAGTTCAGTGGTAAAAAAAGGCTTTGGTGTGGTGTAGCTTTGGAAACAATAGCATCATTACACAGATATCTCCTGGGCTGGATAATTCAACCTGATGGGCATCTTACAAAAGGCTACAATCAGTGTGCAATTGCCTATCTGGGAAGTAATGCACACGCAATGCTCCCGAGACCTTCTGCGTCTGGCTGCACAGCACTGCGGAAATGGCTGCACTGACCACTTGGAAAGACAGCACTTGTAGCTTATTCAAATAACAAAGGCATGTGGCATTGTTCAGTAATGACAAAAATGATATTGTTGGATGCCCAGCCTTGAAAACTACAGTTCAAGTATTGTGGGAATGGATAAAGTAATATGATCCTGCCTTCCTCTATCCGTTTTTCCCTTTTACTGCCAGGCCATTTGGCATTCTTGTGTGCCCAGCCCCCTGAGCTTTCCTGATCCACCTAGAACCTTTTTGGAGGTATAGCTTTCTGTCTGGAAAAAAAAAAAAAAGAGAAAAAAGTTTGAACTTAATTCTCCTCCAGCTGATATCCCTTATTATTCTTCCTTTATGAAAGACCCTGGCACATCAGCTGGCTGGGCTGGTTGAAAGGGCTTTAAACTAGGCTGGAAGGGGAAGGGGGTTGAACAAGACAGTACTAGAGACAAACCGAAGGAGGCTGAGGGTGGAAGGGCAGAGAGAGGGGTAAAACCAGCAGCCCAGCTGAAGTGTATGTACATTAATGCACACAGTATGGGTAACAAACAAGAGGAGCTGGAAGCCTTGGTACAAGAGGAAAACTACGATGCTGCTGCCACCGCAGAAACGTGGTGAGATGGCTCGCACAATTGGAGTGCTGTAATCAGTGGCTACAGACTCTTCAGGAGAGACAGGCCAGGGAGAAGGGGTGGAGGAGAGGCTCTGTATATTGGGGATGCTCTGGATGTCATGGAGGTAGAGATTAAGGACGATCAAGTTGAGTCTGTATGGGTGAGAATTAAGGGGAAGGCCAAAGGGGCTGGCATCCTGGTTGGAGTCTGTTATAGATCACCCAACCAGGAAGAAGAGGTTGATTTATTACTCTTTAAGCAACTGGAGACTGCCTCAAGGTAACTTGTCCTTGTTCTTGTGGGTGACTTTAACCTGCCAGACATCTGCTGGGGCCTTAACACTGCAGAGATGAAGCAGTCTAGAAGGTTCCTAGAGTGTATGGAGGACAACTTCTTATAGCAGCTGTTACGTGAGCCTACCAGGGGTGCAGCCCTGCTTGACCTGCAGCTCACAAATAGAGAAGGGCTGGTGGGAGATGTGGTGGTTGGAGGCTGCCTGGGGTCCAGTGACCATGAAATGATAGAGTTTTCAACAGATGGAGAAACCAGGAGGGGCATCAACAGAACCTCCACACTGGACTTCCAAAGGGCAGACTTTGGCCCATTTAAGGAACTAACTCAGAAAGTCCCTTGGGAAACAGCCCTTAAAAACAAAGGGGTCCAGGAAGGTTGGACCTACTTCAAGAGAGAACTGAAGGCGCAGGGGAGCAGCTGTGCCACTGTGCTGGCAGACGAGCCAGCGAGGGAGGCAGCCAGACTGGATGGGCAGGGAGCTGCTGAAGGAATTAAAGATAAAAAAGAGAGTGTATCACCTTTGGGAAAAGGGGAGGTGTCCCAGGAAGAGTTCAAGGAAGTTGCTAGGTCTTGTAGGAAAAAGATTAGAGAGGCAAAAGCCCATTTAGAACTTAGGCTGCCACAGCTGTTAAGGAGAATAAAAAATGTTTCTGTAAATATACTAATGGCAAGAGAAGGGGCAAGGACAAGCTCCAGTCCTTATCAGATGCAGAAGGGAAAATAATGACAAAGGATGAGGGAAAGGCAGAGGTACCTCCTTTGCCTCCATCTTCAACAGTGGGGCAGGTTGCCTCCAGGACAACTGGCCTCCTGAAGTGGCAGACCGAGTCAGGGACCAGTATAGTCTCCCTGTAATCCAGGATGAAGCAGTAAGGGACCTGCTGAGTCACTTGGATCCTCACAAGTCCATGCTACCAGATGGGATCCATCCTAGGGTGCTGAGAGAGCTGGTAGATGAGCTGGCCAAGCCACTCTCCATCATTTATCAACAGTCCTGGCTCACTGGAGAGGTCCCCAAAGACTGGAAGCTGCCAATGTGATGCCCATGCACAAGAAAGGCCAAAAGAAAAAAACAGAAAACTACAGACCTGTCAGCCTGACCTCAGTGCCAGGCAAGTGCATGGAACAGGTCATCTTCAGTGCCATCACAAAGCACCTACAGGATGGCCAAGGGATCAGGCCCAGCCAGCATGGGTTTAGGAAGGGCAGGTCTTGCCTGACCAACCTGATCTCCTTTTATGATCAGGTTACCTGCCTGGTGAATGTGGGGCAGGCTGTGGATGTAGTCTACTTGGACTTCAGCCAAGCCTTTGACACTGCCTGCCACAGCAAGCTCCTGGCAAAGCTGGCAGCTCATGGGTGGGACAGATTTATTTTGATGTGGGTCAAGAGCTGGCTGGAGAGCCAGGCACAGAGTGGTGGTGAATGGTGCCACATCCAGTTGGCAGCTGCCACTAGTGGTGCTCACCCAGGGATCAGTGCTGGGCCCAGTCCTGTTCAGTATCTTTATTGATGATCTGGACAAGGGAATTGAGTCCAGCATCAGTTAGTTTGCAGATGACACCAAGCTGGGAGCAGGTCTTGATCTGTTGGAAGGTAGGAGAGCCCTGCAGAGGGACCTGGACAGGCTGGATGGGTGGGCAGAGGCCAATGGGATGAGATTTAACAAGGCCAAGTGCAGGGTTCTGCACTTTGGCCACAACAACCCCAAGCAGTGCTACAGGCTGAGGACTGAGTGGCTGGAGAGCAGCCAGGAAGAAAGAGACCTGGGGGTACTGGTAGATAGTAGCTGAAGATGAGCCAGCAGTGTGCCCAGGTGGCCAAGACAGCCAATGGCATCTTGGCCTGTGTCAGGAACAGTGTGGCCAGTAGGACAAGGGAGGTTATTCTGCCCCTGTACTCAGCACTGGTCAGGCCACAGCTTGAGTCCTGTGTCCAGTTCTGGGCTCCTTAATTCAAGAGAGATGTTGAGGTACTGGAATGTGTCCAGAGACAAGCTGCTGAGGGGCCTGGAACACAGCCCTGTGAGGAGAGGCTGAGGGAGCTGGGGTTGTTTAGCCTGGAGAAGAGGAGACTCAGGGGTGACCTCATTGCTGTCTACAACTACCTGAAGGGAGGCTGTAGCCAGGTGGGGGTTGGTCTCTTCTCCCAGGCAACCAGCAACAGAACAAGGGGACACAGTCTCAAGTTGTGCCAGGGAGGTCTAGACTGGATGTTAGGAGGAAGTTCTTCCCAGAGGGAGTGATTGGCATTGGAATGGGCTGCCCAGGGAGGTGGTGGAGTCTCCATCCCTGGAGGTGTTCAACAAAAGCCTGGATGAGGCACTTAGTGCCATGGTCTAGTTGATTGGGTAGGGCTGGGTGCTAGGTTGGACTGGATGATCTTGGAGTTCTCTTCCAACATGGTTGGTTCTATGATTTTAAAGCACATGGGTAACTTGGGGCATAGAGACAGGACTGTTTTTTTTTTGCCCCCCCACTTACCTTTTCTATCTTTTCCAGAGAAGTCTTTGTTGGGTTTCTGACCATGAACCTGTTTTCACTTGGACTGTGTCAAGAGTAAGGACCACTTTAGCTCTGTGCCTTGGGGCTGACAGTCACAGAAGGGACTTGTAAGCACTAGCACTGGAAGCACAGTAATTTTCTATGGCCTCGTGGTGTGGGGAACAGCAGGACGTTATCAGCCACCTCCAGCCCTGCTGAAAGTGGATACTGTTTTCTGGGGAGAGGCAGGGATGCCTTGTTTGGGTCAGGTTATATTGACACTACCAGGGCAGAACTTGTGTTCTGCATCTTCTCTGCCTTGCTGCCAGACAGCACTGCCTAGTGAGACCGAGACTGCACAGGCTGAGGATGTGCAGATGTCCTCTGCAAGATTTTAATCACTGGACAATGCACAGGCAAGTGCATCACTTCTGCCAGGAGCAGACCTGCAAGAAGTCTTCTTGGGTGGTGGTGCTGATACTTTTTGGATTACTTTTTTTTTAGGTGTGACTTCCCCTTTGGGGGTCTTAGTTGAAGCCTGCTGTTTTTGACATGGAAAGCAGAAGCCCAGAGGAAATTCATGCTGTATCTCCCATTTCTAGGTTTGCCAAGATGGCAGAGAGACCACACAGGAGTGTAAAATGCTGTGGATCTGTGTCCCAAATAAAGAGACTGATGTATACAAATCCCAGCCTGAGCCCAAACTTCCTGCCACTCTAAAGCTACCAAGAGGCCCTTGACTATTTTGAATCCTGTCCTGATTAGTAATGATGTTTTTAATTGAAATTTCAAGGTTCATTACTGAATGCAGATTAATTAAATTGCGAGGAGAGATAATGAGAAATGTTCCCTTTGGACACATAAAGGAGCACATGTCCCAGTGGGACTCCTGCAGCCTGACCTGCTGCTGGCCTCCCCAAACAGCACCTTCCACTGTGCAAACCCAGAGTGCCTGCAGGGGCCAAGGGGTGCATCCCCCCAACCCTGGGCTGATCGCAGCCCTGCTGAGCACCAGGCATGATGTGTCTGCTTGGTGCCTTGCAAAACCAAGCCAGCATCATCTGTGAGACAGACTTGTCAGGTTTGGCTTGGTCCCTGCTCAGGGAGAAGCTTGAAACCTGTGGAATCTCTGTGGGAAAGATTAATTGAAAACGGAGGCTGGGACCTTGAGATTGCCTGAGCTTAGGAGATGCTGGTCTGGTGTCAGGAGACTCAGTAACATAGCTCACTTGCTAGGCTGACAGAGATGCCTCTGGGCTGCATTGGCCCACTCTGGTGTTACTGTGTTGCAAGCCTGGCAGCATTCAGAACGCCTCCAAGGCTCACACCAGATCTCACAAAGTCACCTCTGTAACTTAAGCCAGCTCCTGGCTAAAAGTAAGGTGTGCTGGGGCTGTTTTCAGGGTTTTTTCTTAGCCCTTGCAACGTGCACTCAGAGGCAAAGCCCTCCTGGGTGTGCAATGGTTTTGCATTTGGGAAGGAGCTGATCATTAACACATCCCAAACATCTGCCTTGGAAGAGGCACCTTGCCTGTTTGCCTTATTCAGAGCTCTCAGATGTGGTGGGATGGGAGGCATTTCAGCAAAACCTGTGGGAAACCAGCACTGTGGTTGCTTGGAGTCCTCCAGTCATGGGGGAGCTGGAATGGTGCTTTCACTGAAGAGGTGAAAGAAAACATATCCAATAGTGCTGCACAGTGAGTGACCCTCGGTGGGCTTTGGGTAGCTGAATGTCCCTTACTGTGCTTGCTTTCTAATGGCTCTGAGTGTGCTTGGTTTCTTAGCCAAAAGTTTCAGCCAGATGGAGACAATTCTGCCATCTCTTTCCTTGGAAACCACACCAGAAAGGGCCATTGTTCCTCCCTGCTGAACTACAAGAAATTTCTTGCAGAGATTCAGATGCCCAGTGGCCACCTTCTGTGCTCCCGAGAGCGATGCGAGAGCTGGCCCAAGCTGCGCTGTGTGGCACAGTAGGTCACAGCCAGGCTTATCAGCATCACGTGGGGAAGGCTCCAGAAATTATGAAGAGCAACACCCTCTCCATGAGGTCTTCATGACCTTCATTCATTCACAACATATTTTCTGGAGAGGTCTGTGAAAATTAGAAAGCTTTAATTGGGCTCATATGGACCCTGGTAAAATCTCTTCTGACTGCAGTGTGATGAAGCAGATAAAACAGCGCTGAAGATATTATTTCCTGGAAGCTTCTCTGTTTCTGTCAGCTGTTACTTGCTAGCTCTCCCCTCCCTGGAGGATGAGCTCTGCTTTCATGCACTAGTGGGGTTTTATTTTGGCAAAAAAAAGTGTGGGTTTTGGCAGAAAAAAGAGACAGTACATCAATGAAGAGGGGAAACCATTTTTTTCCCCAAATGCTTCAAAGCTACCGGTTAAGGGTTTCCAAAAAGCTTTGGAGTAGAGACCAAGTGGACACTGAAAGAGATGGGAATTGGCTCAAATCCTGAATGGCTTCCATTATTGCTTGAAAAAGCAACAGAGTTTTGATGTTGTATTTGTGTAGACCACTGTGCTGGAGACTCCCCACGGGGGGACAGGGTTATTTTATCCAGATACTGCACGTGATACTGAGAAACACTGACATGAATAAAGCTCATTAGAGAACAGACACGCACTTCAAGCCTACAAAATGCAGAGGAGATTGCCCAGACCCTGCCCTACTTGAAAGGCTCTTTCATGGGAGCAACAGCCCCAAAAGCGTGAGCATAATTGTTGCAGATGGCTTCGTGCATCTTGGCTTTCCGCCCTCCCCACAAGCCCCTCCGGAGCATGAGGCGTGCGAGGAGCGGCAGAGCTGCGCTATGGGATGCTGAGGCACCCAGGGCATCCTACCGCAGGAGCAGGTGCTCCCACACCCTTTGGCAGCCTCAGCTGGAGCTTGGAAGGGGACAGGTCTGTACTGTAGTGGCTCTTCAGGACTCGGCAGTTCCTCTGTGAGCAGATTTGCTGAGGGAACAGGCAGGAACCTGACTGTTGCTGGGAAAATGAGCAGCAAGAGCTGCTGACAGCAAGGTGACCCCACCAGGCATAAAGAAAGCAGCTTGGAAGATGTGAGCCAGGTGCTGTCATCCCTGTTACAAAAGGCAATGGTCTTCTGCTGATGGGAGGCTGGCTCATGAGCACCTGAGTTTCTACAGGAGGTATGGGACACAGCTGGCTCAGTCATTCTGCAGGAATGACTCCTGAGGGAGCTGGGGTTGTTTAGCCTGGAGGAGGCTCAGGGGAGAGCTTATTGCTGTCTACAACTACCTGAAAGGAGGCTGTGGTCAGGTGGGGGTCGGTATCTTCTCCCAGGCAACCAGTGACAGAATGAGAGGACACAGTCTCATGCTGTGCCAGGGCAGGTTTAGGCTGGATGTTAGGAAGAAGTTCTTTGCAGAAAGAGTGATTGCCCTTTGGAATGGGCTGCCTGGGGAGGTGGTGGAGTCACCATCCCTGGGGGTGTTCAAGAAAAGCCTGGCTGAGGCACTCAGTGCCATGGTCTAGTTAACTGGCTAGGGCTGTGTGCTAGGTTGGACTGGGTGATCTTGGAGGTCTCTTCCAACCTGGTTGATTCTATGATTGTAAGCTGCCTTAGAACCTGTTCTTGAATTTTGCATTTTAAAAGGGAAGACACATGGCAGTGTTTAAAAAGAGACTGAATGTGGCACTTGGTGCCATGGTTTAGTTGACTAGATAATGTTGGGCAATAGGTTGGACTTGATGATCTTAAAGGTCATTTCCAACCTCACTGATTCTGTGAATAGGAGGGCTAAAGTGGAGCCTCCTTCACTGCTTGTACCCTGCTATGATCTCTCTGCTGTTGTGACCAGCTGCAGCCCATGCATAGATGGGACAATAATCTGCCTGTGCCATCAGGGCATGGGCTCAGGCCATGTAATGTTGTGGCATTTGGGATTTAAGCTGCTGACATTGGAGGTCTTGGAGGCTGTCTGCACTCAGCCAGTGGTCTGCAATGTATTAGTTTGCCTTTTTTTCTTCTTCTTCTCCCCCTCCCCCCACCCCTCACCTCCCTCCCCAGCAGGCTGACCGAGCCTGGGCTCCCACAGTGGTACTTCATCCAATGTGGTGGGACAAAGTCCATCCTGGGGATTCTGCTGCACCTCCTACCTCTAGGACCACTTGGGAGATCTCCTCTAGCACCACTTCTGTTTCCATCCTCATCAAAACTGCAAGTACCCTTCTGTCTTGTTAAAACACATCTCCAGGGCATAGGAGAACAGTCATCCTTTCTATTTTCAGCCCTCACTAAGTAGCATTTCTTATTTGTAATAGTTTTGCAGCTTGTTAGTAAATATGCCTGTAGGAGGGGAATTGAGCAATGCTGGGGTTTGCCAGGCTCAGTTAACAGGGAAAAGCTGCTGCCTGACCTGAGAAGCCTTGGCAACAACTCTGATTTCCAGAGGATCTTAAGCCATCCTGTCAGCAGTCCATCAAAATGGTGATTCTGGAGCAGCATTAAGGTCTTGTAAACCTCCATCTTCTCATCCAGAAGGAAGTGGTGACCTACTTGTGGCCAAATAAAACTCTCCTAAATATTGACTAGGCATGAATAATTGCACATGTATCATTACTTGAATCGCTGACCCATTGCCATTGGGGTCAAAAGCAGAGATATCAGGGAAACCTGCACCAAGATGGTTTTTCTACATCTTGCTTGAAAAGCAGGAGAACATCTTTTGATACCAAGATGCTGTTCCAGGAGCACAGTCTATATTTGCAAATAGTCAACCCAGCCCATAATGATTAAGCTGAATGGGAGAATAATAAAGACTGGGGCAGTGCAGCTGGAAAACTGTCTAGCAGAAAGAGACCTGGGGGTTGTAACTGACAATCAACTGAATATGAGCAGTGTGCCCAGGTGGCAAAGAAAGCCACTGGCATCCTGGCTTGTATGAGAAATGCTGTGTCCAGCAGGAGTACAGAGCTGACTGTCCCCTTGTACTCAGCTCTGGTGAGGCCACACCTCGAGTATTGTGTTCAGTTTTGGGCACTGCAATAAAAGAGAGATGTGGAGATGCTGGAGCAGGTCCAGAAGGCAACAAAGCTGGGGAAGGGCCTGGAGAACAAATCTTATGAGAAGCAATTGAGGGAGCTGGGGCTGCTTAGTTTGAAGAATCATAGAATCATATCATAGAATCAACCAGGTTGGAAGAGACCTCCAAGATCATGCAGTCCAACCTAGCACACAGCCCTACCCAGTCAACTAGACCATGGCACTAAGTGCCTCATCCAGTCTTTTCTTGAAGACCTCCTATACTTCCCCCAGCACAACTTGAGACTGTGTGCCCTTGTTCTATTGCTGATTGTTGGGGAGAAGAGACAGCTGCCTGAGAGGAGGTTGAGGAGAGGTTGCTGTTGGTCTCTTCTCACAGGTAAATAATGATAGAACAAGAGGGAATGGCCTCAGGCTGCAGCTGGGTAGGTTTAGACTGGACATTAGGAAACATTTTTCCCAGCAAGAGTGGTTAGGCATTGGAATGGGTTGCCCAGGGAGGTGGTTGAGTCACCAACCCTGGATGTGTTTAAAAGTTGTTTGGATGTGGTGCTTGGGGATATGTTTTAGGGTGAACCTTGTAAAGTGTAGGTATAATGGTTGGACTTGGTGATCCTGAGGGGCTTTTCCAACCAGAATGTTTCTGTGGTTTTTCTGTGCTAAATAGAGAGTGATGTTCCTATTTGCATCAGGAGAGGCCTTGAGTCTTTTTTAGCTGCCTTTTCCAGAACAGATCCTGGGCTAAGTCATTGTCTTGCCAAACCTCGCGCAGTGAGTGTTTTTATCCCCAAGTTTGCTTTGTTTCCAGTAGGCCTCTTAATTACAGTAAATAGAAAATTAAAAGAGGGGATGGCAGCAAGCAGTGGGGAAGCATTGTCAACAACTGGCCACGACGCAGGCTACGTGACTGAGTGCGTCCCTCCAGAGATTGGATTTACACTGAAATAAAGGCAGAGAAAGATTTGTGGGAGGGCAAAGCCCCATCTAGCTTGTTTATGTACAATTAGCCCCAAACTTCCACAGTGAAGTCACTTCCTCTTGAAAGATGCTATTTAGTCAAAGTGGAGCCTTTTCACAGGGAGGCATTAATGGGATGAAAACCATTGGCAAACAGAGCTACTGCTAGGAAAGCGAAACCCCAGCCTTCCCTTTCAAGAGAACTTGAGTTTTGCTTTCTTTAGATGCCTCTGGCCCACATGGTAGTTGCAAAATGTTGAGAATTGGCTGAAACAAAAAGGGAAAATCCTTGCTTGTCCCCGGCACATCTCCCCTCCCTCCCAAATGCAATGAAAAGGAATTTGGAAATGCCAGGATCCCAAGTAAAACACAAATTAGGGAGCTGACCTCCCCTGTGCCAGCATCCTGCACGAAATGTAAATATATGAGAACAGTCAAGCTTTAAAAAACAGAAAATCATTCCTAATCCCTCTAGAACCAACTCAGAACTTCTCCAGTCTCTGCGAGGAAGAATTTGGATTCAAGGAGGGACTCATTCACTTGCTTTGCTCCTCATGGCTGGAGATCACCAGAAAGAGCAAGCTGTGCTTCCCTTGTGCTGGGGAAAAAGCCATCTACCTCCAAGCAAACACAGCAAGACACAGGGCAAATAAATGGAAATAGCAGAGTGATTGCCAATTAAATGCTCTTTAAAATTTAATCTGAACATTAAACCTAACAGAGATCTGCACTTACAGGATCTGCCCGCTGGGGCTGCCTCAATTGTGCGTTCCTGAGTCCTGCAGGGTCTGCCAGGGCTGGGATTGCTCCCTTTTGGCAGTGCCTTTGGAGATGCCATGGAGGTGCCAGTCCTTGGGTACAATGCTCACCTCTTCCAAGCCAAAGCGCTGGGGGCAGCCTACAGCTGCTCTGCACCGCACAGCTGGGAGCATCCCTGGCTGTCTTTCCTGCTCATTAGCTTGCTTCCTTCCCTGAGCACCTCCAGCAGATAAATATCTTGGTCTTTGGCTCACTTGGGCATTTAGGGATCTTTCAAGCCACAGCTCTGCCTGAGGTCCCTGTTGTCTTGCTGCCCCACTCCTGAGCACAGAAAACCCAAGGGAAGAGATTCTGTTCCTTGCCTGGAAGAGAAAAGGGTCCATAAACAGCTGCAACAAAGGAACCTGGGCAAGGGAGGACTGCCAGACTGGGGCTACCAGAGAACGTCCTTGGCTTTGTCCTGAATAAGGCCACTAGTGGTCTGAGACTAGCACCCAAGGTATCATCTCTTGTCTCCAGTCCAGGAGATCAGAAGCTAGCCAGAGCCCCGTGGCACTGGTGAGTAGATGCTGTCTAACCCTGGGGACAATGCAGGCAACCTGCCAGGGCTCTGGCACCATGCTGTCTGCTAAGCTTCCTGAGCTCTCACTAGCCACGAGAAAAGCTTTTCCCAATGCAAATTGCTTTGTGATAACTGAAATACATCAAGATGCCAATCTGAAGACTCAACTCTTCAGGGATACAAAAATAAAGGCAGCTTGGAAGCAACAAAGTTTCCATTCTGTGACCGTCTTGGGGCAGCAAAGTCTTGTTCTGCAAATATTCATAAGACCAGGTTGCTATAAGGGCATGGTCAAGGTCACGGCTAGAGCTCAGGTTGGGAATTCACATTTTTCACCAAGTTTCAGAGTGCAGTGACACGTTTCTAAGTTGCACCGTTCGCAGTGTTGTTCTTCTGCCATTAGATGTCTCTCTGTGCTACATGGAGCTCGGACAGGAGGTCACTCCTGGCAAACAAAGGTCACCAAGCTGGAGCTGAAGCAATGCAGAAACCTGTTGGTTTTGTCTTTGTAGCTTCCTTTGGTCTTCTTTAAGCCTTTTCTGTAAGAGAGGCTAAGATGAAGCTGGTGCACAGATGAGTTGAAATGGTCATTCTTTATGGACCCACGGTTTAGTGCTCGGAAGGTTATCTCCAGGGCTGTCAGATAGAGCAGGCAGCGAAAGGCTGCAGCCCATGGGGATGTTTGGGTTATAAACTATGGAATGTGATCATTCAGCAACAGATTGCTGTTGTTCAGCCCATCATGCGACACATCTGCATGGCCACTACCTCCTCATCTTATCCTCCTGACAGCCAGGAAGCTGGGAGATGCAAGAAAACAAAGGAAACATTATTTGTAAGCTACCTCTGTTTTTTCAAGCACACCATTTGCAATGTGGTTTGGTGAGCTGTTTTGGCTAAGTTCTGCTTTTGCTGGAAAGGGGCTCACCTCCTGGTATTTGCAGCGTGTGTGGGGCCTCTGACTGACAAATGAAGCCCATACCTCTTAAACCTTTCTGCAGAGACAAGCTGTGCTGCATCCATTGCAGAAACAGCCTCAGTGCGGTGCACATTATGAGCCAACGCTCAGAGAAAGGGCTGTGCTCTAACAGCTCTCCGGGGGACATTGGAAACAGCACACGGCTGTCTGAAGCTGTGCATGATTTTTTCCACATTTGTAATTGCAGCCTTTTTTCTCCTTTTGGTGGTTATTAATGTTGTTCGTTTCCTCAAAAATTACATCTGTTTAGATGTTAATTGAGTTAATTGTTACCATTCAGCAGCTGGAGAAGCAATTTAGCACCTGCTAATAAAGATGCTCGGTTTGAAGTTGTGTGAAAATGACCATATTAGAGGATTGCTGTTGTACTGGAGTGCCAAAAGTGAGAGCAGCAAAGTTAGTGTGCAGTAATGGATGGAGGGATGTGCTGGAGGGTGGTTTTCTCGAGCATAGTGTCAACTTTAGGAGTCACAGATCAGTAAACAAGCTGCACAGTCTTGATATAGAGTCATTGAAACTGGAGATGGGGAGGGGGAGAAAGAACACAATAAACCAACAGAGAAAATAAACAACAGAGAAAATACAGGTGGCAAGCACAAAGTCAACAATAAATAACCATCTCCCCTTTAGAAGAAGGAATACAGCTTCTCTGTGACAAGCTAATAGGGTAGAATCAAAGGAGGAAATGAATGTAAAAAAGGAGTTACAGCATGTATGAGGAGGTCTTTTACTAAGTGTTTTTACTCCAGAGTAAGTGAAGGCCTTTCTGTAATGCAAATGCAGAAGGTTCAGAGGCAAGAGGAATGTGCTTGAGCAGAATATCTCTAGGATGAGAGTGATGATGACCATGTTAAGCAGAGTAGCCATTTCACTTTGCACCTGCTATGCCAGGCTGCAGAAGGACACCTGCTGTGCAGGAAGGATGAAGTGGGCAACCCTGTGAGACTGCCATGCATGCTCCCCAGCATGTCCAGCCCACCTATGCTCCAGTGGCAAACAGGAGGAATGGTGGCTCAGCACAGTAGAAACTGCTGGTGAAGCTGTTTGGTCCACTGAGCTTGTCCCTCTCTGCAGTGCACCAGGGAATGGTAGCAAATCATTCCAGGCTAGACACCTTTCCAAGGTCCTCTGTCCTGACTGGAAACTCTTACTGTGGTAGAGACTCTCTTCCACTTCTCAGTTACTTGCTACTCTCCTTCGCTGTCCAAAGCACAGGGCTTATTTCTCTTGAGTTCAGGAATTGTTAGCTTTACTGTTGCTGCCTAGCATCCTCTTGAGGATCACATACTGCCTTACTGCCCTCACCAAGAGGCCTTGCAGAAGCTACACATCGAAGCCACCTCTGTCCATTCTGCATCAAGGCTGCTGTTCTGACCTGTACGTAATTACAACCAACCAGCACAGCCATTTGAGGGCATATGTGGCTGTATTGAGTAGTTTCCTTTGGCTAGGTTGGCTGGCAAGGATATGAGATCATACATTTTCATAATGTCATGTTAATTTTTCATTGCTCTTACTTCACAGAGAGAATTCAATCCATGGAATGTCTGCAAGGGGAAGCAGAAATGGCCAGAAATGCACCTAAGCCCCATCTGGCAGCATCACTGTGACCTCAGCCAAGTGACTAAAGGCATTTGGAGGGAAGTAGTGTTTTGAGGATAAAACCCTATGCATTGAAAAGCATCCCCCAGCTCAGCAGCTCAGCACCACCAGCAAGACACTGCAGGTTTGGAGTAGAGGAGACCCTTTCAAAGCCATCTTTAAAGCAAAGAGCAAAGGAAAAAGCCAATTTCTCCCGAGGAAAGAGTATTTTGGAGCAGTGGGTGAGTCAGAGCCAGCTTCCCTCCCACGCAGCTTCATTATTTTGGCTCCCAGGAGCACAGGCGTGTTTAGGGGGCTGTGCTGTCACCCCTGCACGTGTTGATAAGGGCTCTTAGGGGCACAGTGAGTTTTGAGGAGCTGTGCATGGCCCCTCGCACTGCTGCGGCCCTGGAGCTGCACGGTGCCCATCCTCAGCACCACAGCACATGGAGCAATTTCTGTGCACAAGGACACCAGCTCACAGGGTGAGCTAGACTGTATCCCCCTGGTGTGAGGAGCAGAGCACTCCATGATGTCCTGCACCTCTGTTCTAGGGTGTTGGTGCTTGTCTCATCATGCATGGTGCTTGTTGTGGAGGATTTGCTGCCCAAGGCTTCAGAGGGTGTGTGTGTGTGTTTGCCTGGTACATGGCTATCTACACTAGGGTTAATTGTATGAGTCTGTTGCTGTCTCTGCCATTGCTCTGGCTAGCTGTGCTGGGGCAGCATCCAGAAGCGCAGAGCAGCAGAAGGAGCACCAGTGCTGAAGTCTGTCCATGCTCTGTGGTGTGTGCTCGCAAGGCATTGCTGTAACCTGACTCTAGCAGATCCTCAGCTGAGGGACACGTTCCTCTTGCATGTACTCGGAGTGGGCATTTGTCATCCTGTTCTGTCCTGTTGGTGTACCCTAGGCTGGTGAATAGCTTGATTCTTTCAACTCTAAGACCCTCATTCAAGAACCACAGCATCTGTTTCCCTGTATGGCTGCTGGGGAGACCTGCTTGTGTCCCACATCTCCAACCTGGGCTTCAGGCACTTCCAGAGCCTCCATTGCAGCAGTGTCAGCTGAGCAGCAGATTGAAAATGTAAGCAGAGTCCTCTGCTGCAGCCTTTGATATCCCCACACTGTTGGGTCTTCCTGTTCTAGCAGTGCTGCTAAACTCTTGCCTTTCCCCCATCCTGCCCTCCTGATGCATGTGTCACTCGCTGCAGTGGGAAGCATGGGAAGCCATCAAGCTCACAGTGGCATGAGTTACTGGGGGGGCTTCAGTCTGCTGGTGGTTAAGCCTGTGTCTCTGGCAGCAGTATCTCCTTTGCCTTTCTCCCACTGCAGCAGGTCTGTGTGGTTCCTTGTGTCCTCCTCACAGACCTACAGGGTCCTGCAGAGCAGTGTCTCTGGTATGGATGTGCTGCCATAGCTGTTATAACTGGGGACATCCCAGTGCTCTTCCTGTTATTTTTTCATCCTCATTAGCTTGTTTACAGGGGATCTAGACTCCAGATTGCTGTGCTATTCCCTGCTGACAGATGTGGCTGAAACTTGGCTTTCTTGAGACTTCTAGGAAACGGCTGCAGGCCAAGAACAGAAGAAATGCAAGGTCAGCCCTTGGACACCATAGCATAACCTCATCGGCCAGAGATGTTTATCAGTTGTCAAAGAGATGACCCTACCGTGCGGTGCAACCAGGGACTTGGTGTAAAGTGTACCAAGAGGAGAGAGAAGTGGAGTAGGTGGTTGGATTACGTCTTGGGACAGAGGGAGCGCAGAGCTGGTGGGGAAGGTGGGAGAAGCGATGCATATGATCTGCCCCTGGTCAGGGCAGGCTGACACAGGCATAATACGGCATGAGGAGGAGTGAACAAAGTCACAGAGCTGGCAGTAGCCCCTCCTACTGCTGCTTCTCCTACTTCACCATCCTCTGGTAGCTGCCAGTCTCTTCTCCTAGGTAGCTCTTCATCTGCCTTTAATGATCACTGATGGTTTGGGCACTTGAACTGCTACCCTGTTTGATGTGATCTGGAATAAGGTTCTTCTTGCCTCTCTCCGGAGGCTCACATTATAAACTCCACAGCTGCAGCAGTGAAAGGATCCTATGTGCGATCTCCACTTTGCTTCCAGGAGGTGGGCGGTGGCTAGCTTGTGATGCCTGCATTTTCCCACTGGGCAGAAGGTGAGGAGCTCTTACAGCCTCCGGGCTCAACGAGTGATTGCTCCTCCCAGCGTTCAGCACTGCTGCTCTGTGCAGCAGGACTTAGCATGCTAAAGTTAAAAGAGTGGAATTTAATACTCTCAAGTCCCTTGCATTCCAAAACCTGGTATGAAATCCCTGCTTATGTTTAAATAATCTGCATGTTTGAGTAAAGGATTATGAGCTGGCAGAGGAGGTAGTACTTCCTTTGTTTCCTGCAGGGAAGTGCAGGAGGGAGTCTTTGGGAAAGTCAGCTTGCTGAAGAGCAGAAAGGGCAACCCAGGGATGCTTCCAGAAAGCTCCAATCATGAGTGAGAGCCAAGAGACAGCTGCTCAGAGAGGCAGGAGAAGAAATAACTAGTGAGAAATAGCATTTAATTACTTCTCACTCCTACCAGTCTGGGAAAGAAGATCTTTGATGCTTGGTGGAAAGGGACTGTATTCTGGTTGTGGCTGATTATTCTTCATCAGGTGAAGAATAATGTTCTTGAGCAGCCTCAGTATCAGAGCACTGCTGCTGCAACCCCTGGTAAACCATTGGTGGCACTGCAGTGCGACAGACAGCATGGAGCTGGTCAGGTCTTGATGCTGGGCTTGGCTTGCTAATAGTAAAGATGTTTCAAGAGGAAGATTGTGCCTGGGCTGAGCTGGAATACTGTCTGAGCTGAACTGGCCAGCAGCAAGGATCCTGGGGCTGTGGACAAAGCTACCAGGCCAAAAAGGACCCTTCTGCCTGACGTGTGCAGAATCCAGCCCCTGGGTGACTGTAGCAGCAGGTATGAAACTGCCTTGGCTGAGCATGAGAGAGTAGAGGGCAGGAAGGGTGTGTATGGAAGATAAAGGCTTAAAAACTTCCTTTGCTTTGGATGGAAATTCAGTTGGTTGCTGCTGAAGCAAAATGCCTTGACTCTGCCTTTTGACACCTGGAAGCACTTGCCAAATTCTTCAGGGCTTTTCTCCCCACCACCAACCTCCTCCATCTGTCAGTCTACTCCTATCCTTCCTCTACAGCTACATCAGTGAGAAAGCAGAGCTGGGTGATGTTAAGCATGGCCGTTGCTCTAACTGGCCACCTTTGTGGTGCTACACCTGCTTTCACTTGTCTCCTAAGCGGTAATTGGAGGCGCACCAGGTAAACACCCTGTGACCGCTTGGCAGTTACGCTCTGAAAAAAGGGACTGCAGTCACACGTGGTGAGGACGGGAGGAGCTGCTGCATGGCCTGCATCACAGGTAGGAAGAGAGGAGAATTTGCTTGCAATGAAACGGTATTTACCGTGTAATTATCACGGTGCTCCATGGTGATTACTATGCAATTAAATGGTCAGCAGGTACTGCCTGAACAAAGAGGATGGAAGTGACAACCCTGTTCTGAGGCTTGCAATATTACAGTGTAGTGGAGAGGGGGATGAAAGTCATAAAGTATTGATGGTAATGGGATGGATGTAACAAGTCCTTGACTTCTCGAGTTGAAGTTGGCAAGGAGTGAGAAAAAAAAGCATTTAATTTGTTGGTGCCACCCCGGAGAACAAGGGACTGGTGTTTACTGCAGCCATAGAAATTACAGCAAGGGAATGGTGTTTACTGCAGCCATAGGAATTACAGACTCGGTGGCAAGGATGTTTGGCAGAGCAGTGTATGCCTGCCGTGTGCGTTTAGAGACAGGTAGTGTGGCATGAGAGCTCGGGAAAACCCTCCTTTGGCTGCTGGGTGTCAAACGCTTGTGAGAAAAGGGTAACCCCTGCCAGCCACCGTGCACCACCAACGCCTGCTCCTGGTGGTGCTCCTGTGACTGGATACTCCTGGCAATGCTGCACTGCCTATCACATTCCTGTGAAGGAAGGCTGTGGAAGGACTGCTTAAAAAGACTAGGAGCAGCTCCTTCTCCTCGCTGCTGTGTCGCTGCCGTCGTGTTCCCGGCGCTGTGACTTGTCCTCGCCTGACTCCCGTTACAACTAATTAGCACCTTGACATTTACACAGTGAGCGAGGCAGCCTTGATGTTTGTGAAAGAACAGAAGGCACATCTGTCTCCACGATCCATTTGAAGAGGAGGAACATGGCTATGTGGTGTTTATAGCAGGCGCTTGGGGGAGGAATTAATTTACAAATTTTTTTGAATGAAAACAATTCCAATAACTGAAGTGCCCTCTCCCTCCCACCTCAGCTGCTTACAAACCGTGGAGCTGAATCTGTCCCACGTGTCCTTTGAACCTACCACTAACAGTGGGGAGGGATGGTAAAAAAAACCTAAATGCTTCATGGAAAAACTAATGCTGGAAAAAAACCCTAAACCAACCAAAGCCCCAAATTCTGCCCACAGAGTTCAAACGACTTGTCAGGCTTTAGCTTATACCAGTTTTCATGTACTTAGACAAATGTCACCAGAATCAGACTTAATTGACTCCACTTTGCTCTTTATCCTCATTAAAGAGGAATGTAGTTGTTCCTCACTGTCTCTTCACCCTCTCTGTGTGCCCTGTGCAGATGCTTTGTGGAAGGTGGTGATTAACTTTATTCCTGTGCCAGCAGACCTGTGAAATTTCAGAGCCGTCCAACTGTCGTGGTGATGGAGCTGGAGTAGCAGTGGAGCTCAGGTCTCTCCTCCTTCCCAGCCAAGCTACAACCTTGCTGTGCTTGCCCTGACCTTTCTCTGTAGGGAGTCTATGCATTGTGGTATGGATCATGGAGGTGTTCAAGGGCCTTTGAAAGTGCTTATCCATCGTTACCTGGGTGTGGAGGGAGGTGGCAGGGCCTCCAAATCTGCTGTGTCATCATCTTACATTAGGTCTGGCACCTATCTCTTAGGGGTTAATGCATTGCAGACAGGCCAACTACTACTCTTATGTGACTGCAGGAACAGCACTGATTAGAGAGCAAACAAAATGCATGGAGGAGTGAAGCAGCAGTTGGCAGGTGACTGCCATGCAGTGCCAGTGGTGCTGGAGATGAGTCCTGCTTGCTTGCATCTGAAGCTCAAGCTGCTGTGGAGCAGCACTGTTCTTTGGTTTGTCTCGAATTCCTGATGACTCGTTTTTGCTTTCAAATGGGGGTGGAAACCAACTGAAAGGAGAGGGTTGCAATTAAAAACCCTTCTTGTTTTTTTTCTTAAGGACCTCTCTGGTTCATTAGCATTGTGTGTGTCCTCTGTGATGCCATGGTCCAGTTGACTGGACAGGGCTGGCTGATAGGTTGGACTGGATGATCTTGGAGGTATCTTCCAACCTGGCTGATTCTATGAAACTTTCCATAATCAAAGTTAAGCTCTACCCTCTGGTCTTCAGTGGTCTGCCACAGCCAAGCCAGATGGTGAAGTATGGAGGAAATATTAACTTCCCCACCCCTTTTTGCAAGGAGAATAAAGCAAAGGCAAACCACTATCCCTGGCTAAAATTTAGTGTGGCAAAGTTGATAAAGTACCACTTTTGGAGCTGTTTGGGACCTTTAGTGGTGTAGTTTAGGATGTTGTACAACCTTGGAAAGTCTTTGGAGGTTTTTGCTGTATCTTTGGGTTCATTACTTGTGAGTGATGAGTACAATCAATTTGGTCACAGCAGGAGTTATCTGAGATAAGAAAAAAGCAAAAATGTCCTTGGATGGCTGAAGTCAGGGTATAAACCCACTGAATTTGGGATGCAAAGCATCTCTAAATGCCTCTTGTAGGCCAGTGGCTCCAGATGATTTCAAATGTTTTCTCAGCTAGAAGCTGACACTTTCAAGAGAAAGAAGATCTGTGGCATGCCTTGTTCTGCTCTGGGCTCTGCAGGCCAAACACAAGTGGCACAAAAATGTCTCTGGGATGCTGCCCTTGCATCCAGCTGCTTGTCCATTGGCAATAAGTATCACAACAGGGATCCTGACACTTTGTTGTTGACTTCACTTTATGTAGTCCCAAGTCTAGAGGCTCTTGGGCTTCCTTGGATTTAAGTTTGGAAAGCAGAAGAATATGGTGACCTGCTTTACAGATTCATGCTGTGACTTGGAGCTGTGTGGTACCTTTAATGTTCTATCTTAGGATATTGTACAACCTTGGAAAGTCTTTGAAGGCTTTTGCATGTGTTTGAGGTGGAACCTAAGAAGTTCCTGGGACCCTGCTGGTCCCAGACCCTGTGGGATGGACTGGACTCTGGTGGCAACCCTACCCTGCCTGCTGGGAATTATGCTGGAAAAGCCTGCTTGGAGGAGGGAGCACCCTGCTCTGCTTGTCATGTAAGGAAGAGACAGAACACTGTACTCTTGTTCCACCCTCCACCACCTGCATGTTGGAAAAGGTTTTGGTGGTAGTGTCATGTCAAGATCAGGTCCACATGCAGAACAAGTCTCCCTCTGAAAACAGAGTCAAGATGACAAAAGCTAGCCTTGTATTAGTGAGGCTCCAGTCCAGCTCTGCTCCTCTGCCACTGTCCCTGCTCAGAGTCAGGTTGTCACTATGCTGCAGAAACGCAGCAGGGCTACCTGTCTCCTCCCAGCCACGGTGGGAAGAATACAATGCCTTAGGCACACTTCTCCTTTGACGGTGTCAATACGTTGCCGGTATGGCCCCAGTCCTGTAGTAAATGATGGTGCTGCTTCTTCCCTCCATACCACAGACTGACCTATTATGTCGTGAGGAAAACACCCAGATCTGGATTGTGAGGGGCTTCTTCCTGAAGGGCTCTGCAGTGTCTTCCCTGCTTCCTCTATGGGATGTCAGCCAGAGGGACATCTGCAGAGGGCTATGGTGATGTGAGATTGCTCAGAGTAATGATTTCTATGGAGCTGTTGTGCCCTCTCTCCCACTCACTGTTGAACATCTGCTTAAATACCTGAGTTAGCACATCTGCCAAGGGTGCTTTGATTCAAGATAGAACTTTATTCAGTAGTGAAAGGTAACTTCAAACACACAAAAGAAGGAAAGACGAGGGGAGAAACATGTTCAGCATAATAAGAAGGCGAGTTTCGAAGGCTCTGGGATGGCTTCTCTCCGTTCCCCGTTTTGTCGGCTGCTTCTAGGCAGCAGTGCCCATAGCAACACCGCCTGGTGCAAGCAAGACTGCAGTGATCCCACGGGCATCCTTACCTTGAAAAGGACCTGAATTAAGGTCCCGTCTGCTGTGGCTTTCCCCCTAAGCCCAGCTGAGCTGTGCTTGTGCCAAGCATCTCATCGGAAGGAGGTGAGGGATCTTTCATCCATCAAGCATGCTGAATGAGAGCTACGCCTCTCCCGGCTGTGAATGCAACAGATCTACAAACCTTCCCTTTTTTATTAGCAACTTTCCCCGTGTAACCACGTTCCTGTGGGTTGGGGTTGAATGAAGAGAAGCTCCTGTTTTAATTTTTGCTGTCAGGAGTAACGGGTAAGTGTAGGAGGAGGAATATTAATCACACCCAGCAGGCATTCTTCAAACTTAGAAACAGCATAAGGAAAGAGCCCAAATGGCTTAAACATTGCAGGGACCATTTGTATGGGAGTCTCATGCTCAAAAACGTGCAGGGTACTCTTGTTATTTAATTTTTTTTTTTTTTCACCTTAATTGAGCTTAAAAGGTAAGTTGATGCTCTCCCTTTCTGCAGCAAGAACCAGGGTCTGCAGCTCTGGTCAAGTCTGTGGTCTCCAGAGAGATGGGGGAGAGGTGTGCAGGGGACATCGGTCTTTCTGTTGAAAGCTCTGTCACCTCAATTAGTTGTTTCTTTTCCTAATTCATTCTCTATCTGAATGCAAAAGGAAAGGGGAAGGAGGATAATGCCTTTGCTATTCCATATTTTTACAATGCCATTTTAGCAGGCACAGCATTGCCAGGGGAAAATTCTGCTTTTCACCTGTTTGGGGTGATGTGAGGGACCATCTGAGGTTCAGAAGGGACATGAGTCACACCATGCACTTGTGGATCCACCCTGAAAAGACAGGGTTGTTTTAATCCCTCTCTAGGGCTTTGAGAGGTCCCTCTGCTGCACAGGTGTGCAGGCTTGTTCACAGCTAACCCACGATCAAGGATGTGAGTCCTTACCATGTGAGCCTAGGTGAACTGCAGCATCCTTATGCAACTCTTTCCCTTTAGTTGTTTGTTTGTTGTTGGGGAGGGGGGTGTGTGGTGTGCTGTTGATTTGTTTATATACATACATACTAGAAGCCTCTGGACAAAGGCATAGGCTGGGCTTTTACTTTCCTGGAGGCTGCTTGTCTTTTCTAACAGACCTGAAAGTCTTTGCACCCTCCATCCGAAGGGTGTGAAGCTGCCTGACTGCCTCCATTGGCCATGTCTGCCTGCATATCTGGAGCTGCCAGCCACGAGGAAGAAAACATCCTTATCTTGGGTGAGCCAGGGCATGGATGGGGTCTTCCCTGGGGCAGGGAACAAGATGTTAGGCCCTTCTCCCACCTCCTCTGCTTTGTTTTGTTAATACATCACAGAAGCCTTTCTCAGATCGGCAGGAGGCTACAAGGAACATCACCGCACTGCTGTGCAAAATTGCTATTCTCTTGCATCTCACCACTGCTGAAATTGGTTAAAAGCGTCTGACTTGGAACCAAATTTCCTCTCCATCTTCTTAAACATACAGAAAAGACTGCTTGGCAGATTTTACTGTGCCTCCAACGTGGAGGGGCTAAGAAAAGCAAAAAAAGATACAAGTTGTACATAGAGCTGAAAACCTGCAACGAATTTTCTCCAACAAAACGCAGTGGTCCTGGTGCTGAGCCAGTGCGTCTCTGTGGGCTTCCCAGAAGGGCAGACCTCAGATAGGATGCCGGAGAGCTGGGCTTTCCCAGCAAGTGGTTTCTGCTTTTTGTCAGGGGATCATCAAAACAGATGCATGAGTGAAGCACTTTGGGGTTTGAGACAAAACTTCATCCTCCCAGCTTAATCGGCTTCCTTGCAAAATTCCCAGCTCTTTCTGGTAAGGCATCCCAAACACCAGGCTTGCGGGAGGCTGCAGCATTCCTTGCTGGCAGAATTTTGAGGCCTAACTTCACATGTGCAAAATGAGTTTATTCTTCTGAATAGGCTTCTCTTCTTTTTCAGCAGTGCAGGGCTTGTTTGGGTAGAGAAATATATCCGATGAGGATATTGGAGTCAAACAGTAGAAGGCCGAGAAAAAGCCCCGGTGAAACTGGCTGGGCATGGCTTGGCATCTGAACCTAGTCAGGTGTAGCCTGGCATCGAGAGCTACAAGAACTGCGATACCTGGAGCTTGCAGAACTTCCCAAACCTGTGCTTTTGCTCTGAATCTATTTCTAAGGGGCTGTGGACCCCCCTTGCCCTGCTCCAAGTCTCAGCTCTCCAAACACAGCGTTCAGTGCAGAAGCATAAAGAGCAGCAAGCTGTAATTTGACAACGGGGTTGTGTCCCTCAATGAAAGCTTCCTACGTGTCTATTGGAAGATTATCCTATCAAATCCCATGCTGCTCTGAAAGGTACACATTTAAAACATGACTAACGCTGATGGATGCTATTATTCTATTTTATTCTCCAGCTTGTGAGTAATGTCTCATAAATGGGGATGCATTCAGAAAAACATCATCTGCTGCGGGAGCGTGGGCTCCTCGGCACAGGCAGCCCGTGGCAGCGGAGCCGGCGCGTGGCGGCACGTGGCTGCGCGTGGGGCTGCAGCATCCTGGGCAGCACGGCCGCCTCGGAGTCCTGAGCTGGCCTCCAGCTCTGCTTGCTGCCCCAAGGGCTGTAACTCTGTCTTGAGACTCGTTTGATGGCATGCTGCAGGGATGGTGCAAGCCCACGCTGTGAAGCTGTGGCACTGTTGAAAAGTGAGGGATATCGCCAGGGTTCGCGCAGGTTGTTGCTGTTAGAGCTGGTAGACTCTTCTTATAAAGCTATTTTATAGCCTTCGTGAGGGTATGTCCAACCCTGCTAATGCTGAACCTTCTCAAAGCACTGGGGTTCCCTGTAGCTGAATATCATAACTTTCTGGGCTCCAGGAAAGTTCATCATAACATGTTCCTACTTGCTTTCCTGGTTCCCCAGCTGAGGGCAAGGATGTGACTAGGCTGTGCTGCTTCTCTTAAGGTCACTCAGATGTAAAAGCTCTGTACCTCCTTGTTTAGAAATGGTCCTGGATATCCCACTACAAAGGAGCCTTCTTCGGTATGTGGAAGCCAAACTCCTCTGCCCTATTGGAGATGTCTGCTCTCACTCACACTCCGTGTTCCTTCTGACATGGTGCTTACACTTGCATGTTGGTAGTCTTCATCATAAGGTGAAGAACTGATCTCACAGTTGCATTCTTTACATGGGGTGATCTCAGGTTTTGCAAGCCACCCTGGTCTGGACAATAGGGCCCTCCTGGCAGCTAGTGCAGCCATCATGTCCATGGGCTGTTGTGGATATGCTGGGACAGCCTTGAACCACTGAGCAAACAAAATGCCCCCTCACTGCTAAAAGCTTAGTTATGTGTCTGCCTGATCAGCATGCCTGGGCTATTGTGTCAGGGGACAAAAATATCAGAGATTAAGCATGCAGCTGGCTGCAGAAATGTGTGGAAGGTCTGCCTTTGGAGGTGCCTATAGGAGCTGATGCCATGACCAGTGGTGGCTGGTGGGGCTGGGGACTCTGGTTTGCAGAAGCTGAGCCCATGGGTGGCTGCTGAGAGTGAAACTGCACAGTTCTTGGTTCAGGCATTCTCCAAGTATCTATCTCGCATCTTCAAACCTTCCTCCCCAAAAGAGCTCCCAAAATCCACAGGTGTACACGGAAACAGTCAGTGATGACCAAGAGGCTTGATCTACTTTTTAAAACACCATCTTGCCCAGCTTCCTAGGAATCGGTGGCTGGTGTTCTGGTTGTTCCCTGAATGGAAATTGGTGACATTGACCTGCCCTAGGGATGGTGCAGCCTGGCTGCCTTGTCCTGTGCTGCTGCTCAGCTTCCTTGGTCCAATGTCCTTGCCATCCATAACATCTTTTCTCTTCTGCCTCATGCAAAAGGAAATGAGACGGTTTTGATTTTGCCTCCCCTCCTGCTGTGGAGATTTTGGGTGAGGGTTTTTTTTTGTAGTTTACATTGTTTGGAACACTTATTTCCTCTCTTGTTTTTTATTTTGAAAAGGGGAACAGAGCCTGCATCTCCTTGAGGTGTTATTAAGCTGGTGATTTGACTGTGAGGCACACTTGCACCTCCCACACTCGTGCAGTCAGTGACGCACGCCATGATCAATGGAGACGGGATGAATAAACGCAGCGTTTGCTCCTCACCTGTCATCCCCAGAAAGAAGGAGGTGGAGGAGAGATGGAGGGAAAACTGCTCTGGGCATGTAGTTTTCAAGTGCTGTTTTCTATATAGCCAAGTGACGCTTGCCAAAACATCTCCATCACATGAGAGGTCTTTTTTAGTCTTATGGTGTTAGCATTGCACTGCCATGAAGCTCATGGGACTGCTGCAAGCCTGGCTTTGGTGTTCCTCACCTTATCAGGCTCTTCTTCAGGCAGTGCACTTCTAGGCATGCTGGACTGGTCCACACAGTCTGTGGCTCTCCTCTGCCTCATGCTTCCTGCTGACTCTGGACTTGTAACTGATAGGACAGTGACCTCCGTCTCTGTGGTCTACATCTCCTTGCACACTGTTGCATGGTTCCCAGTGATGCAAGTTTAAGATGCTGAGTTCAATGACCTGTCTTTTTGCTGTCCATGTCATGATTCTCCATCAGCATATCCTAGACAAGAGGGTTCTTACTTCCTCCTATGAGATGCCAGTGCAAGGGAGCCTTGAGGGATGGAAATATATGGTTCTGAATGTGAAATGGGGGCTTGTCTAGGCTGATGGTGGTGAAAATGATGGTGCATTGTCGTGAAGGACTGGAGGTGATAAAGGCTGAACTGCAGGATTTGTGTATCTCCTGCCTACATGAAAACAGTCTCCAAAACAAAGCAGTAAACTGTCTGTTGGGTACCTGGAACCCACCATGCTGAGTAGGTAGACTTGAAATGACTGAGGTAGAATCAGATGCTGGGTTGCAAAGGCTTCCTACAGCATGGAGAGTATTACGTCCTCCTCTTCCTTGGAGTGTGTGCTTTATCCTCAAGGATTCCTCTTTCCTGGGGAGGAATTAGCTGAAGCTCTGAGTAATTAAGCACTGGCACTTGTTTTTCTTCTGCTTCCCCCTTGTCTTCCTGCACTTGCAGCATGACAGCAAGCTGCTCCTTGTGGCGGTGTGGTACTGGGAGCCAATGTGCTATAGAATTAGGGGCCTGCAGTGGGATGAAAGGACATTTTGCTTCCAGTTCAGGCCATGAAATTTACACTTCAGTAGAACAGCACTTCCCTTTCAAAGGCATCAGTCTTGTTTTTTTTTGCTGCCCATGTCAAGTGTTTTATCTTTAGTCCACCTTGGAAAGCTCTCCCTGTTACACATATGCTGTCAGCTTCTGACTTCCAGAGAGTGCTCTCCTGCAATGCCACCCCCGTGCCTCAGCAGGGGAAGGAAATGGCTCTACAGAGGCTGCCGTCGCTTGTACGAGCAGTCAGTGCCAGCCTTCAGAGCTGTCACATTAAGGATGCAGCTCGGATGTAGCTGTATGCTACATCCATCACTCATGGGCAAGTGTTTTTATGCCACATATTTCATGCCTCAGACTATTTTTAATAATTTATATTAACACTTTACAACAGAGGAAATGGACAGCAGGACATCATTTACACACCACATCAATAATAAATGGAGCAATGCCAAAACACATCAATAACAAGATTGTTTGTCCTCTTCTCATCTTCGCAGTCGTGCAGCCCTAAGGAGGGAGAGCATGGGAAGATGGTTAGGCTAAGGTACCAGCGGAGAGAGATCTGCAGAAGAAACAGAGTGGGAATATTGTAGGACAATACTGCCCTTCAAAAGGCTCTAGGTGCAATTCAGAAGCTACACATGGTGTTTCCCTCAAGGAGCTCTTTTTTGTGCTTAATACTGCATCCCCTGGAAAACAGAACCTTGAGTAAATGGTTTCTGACCCAAATATAGATCCCCATTTCCCAAGCCTCTTCTTGTCCCCCTGATGCTGGTATCATGCCAGCAATGAGCACAGTAGATGCTGAAACATCTGTGCTAACTGTGATGCTGTGGGCTGCTGTGTAGCATGAACTTGGCATGGGGGCAGAGCTTGCTTGGCAAATACCCACAGAAGACCACATTAACTGTGGGCGCATTTAGGGAAACATTTGCTTTCAGATCAGATGTGCAATGCATGAATGTTGCTAATAGGCACCCATGCCACAGGATACTAGAGCTATCTGAAGTTAAACTTTAAAGCATGGATGTAGAGCAACTGTTTCACTCTACAAATCTGCTGCTCTGGCACAGCACTGCTGACCATATAGATATAGACTATCTGCCTGAAATCTCTCTGGTCGGCTCCTCAGCAGATGAGAAATAGGTAGTATGGACCACAGGAAATTATTATCTTAGTTCATGTGTGTTTCAGATCTTGTAGTTCCTCATTTCTTGTGGTACTTGAACCAGTTTCCAACTTGTTTGTGTGTGGTTGCTGTAAGGGAAGCTTGTGGGCCCATGTGCAATGCTCTGTTATTCTTTATTGCTCATGTAATTTATGTCTTTTCTCTGTCCTACATCAAACCACAAGCATTTTCTGGTCTCCTCTGCTTCCAGTATTGGCCTCGATAAAACATGCTGGCAGTGTACCTGGTACTGAGTCTCTTCTGAAGTCCATGAATATCTTCAGTGCTGCCTAAGCTATGATGCAGGCACCTTTTTCTAGAAGTCTTAGTGCCACAAACATGATGCTTACTCCAGCTGAGTTATCTCTTTCCTTTCACATCAGTCACTCTGTGCCTTGACTCTTCTGGATGAGTGTTTGCTCTCTTGTTCTCCTATCCTGGCTACTTGGAGGCAATCCTCTGGAGTCAGACCTCTGGGTGTCCACGGCTTTCTCCATTGGCAGGAATCCTACCCTAAAGTCAACATCTCCAAAGGAGCTGTTGCAGATTCAATATGAACTGTAGGTGTTTCCACTTTGTACCTTGATAGCTGCATTTCCATCTCTTGGCCCAGCAGAGCCCAGTACCCACGCAGCCTCCCTCCGTCCTGGTTACCACTCTAGGCTGTTCTTACCACAGCTGGCTGCTTCCAGTGTAATCCTGGCAGTAGCATCCCTTCTCACACTGTTCCCTTTGGCAAATCCAGTGAATATTTCTTTTCCTTGCCCCTGCTGCCTGTAGCCAGATCTGTGTATGTTTTGTTCTTAGACCCTTCTGCAGTAAGACATCTTTGATGCTGAGGAGTTGGGCTCTCTTTGCTGGGCTCTAGTGTTTCTTGGACCATAATCTTCATATGGAAAAGAGGAGCAAAAACTTTCTGAAGAAGGTGGAAGATAGCAGGAAGCCAGTGTTTGTTGGCTACATTTTGAGCTGTCAGGCCCCTTAGAGCAAATGTCAGCAAGGCAATAGCAGGAGACTGTGGCAGGCTGTTCAAAAAGCAGCAGAGCAGGTGAAGATGCAGACAGTGCTGGCATTGCAACCAGGGGATCTTGGGATGTCTTCCTGGCACCACCTATGAGTCCTCTTGAAATATTCTGCTTGTTGTGCCAGGGCTCATGAAGTTTCCACTTTGGGAGAGAGACTCTTCATAAAAGCTTCTTGCAAGCTGAGCCTGAGCAGAAAGCATGCTCCCTCATGCAAATGTCTCTTGCTACCGGTTTCTCTTGCCCCAAACTGCATAACCTGCTCTTCTAACACTGTGTTTCCACGGGAGCTGGAACTGGCATGTTCTTGACAAGAACAGCACCCTAAAAATCAGCATTTGTCTGGGCTACCTCCTGGCACTGGCCAAGACCACCTCTGCTGTGTTACCTGCTCCTCACAATTTGTGACAACTGTGAGAAACATTCCAGGCAAGTGGAAGTTCTGATGGAGATGACAAAAAACCTCCTGCTGATGTTGAAATGTTTCACAGGCTCTCAGTTTGACTTCAAGGAAGCTGTAAGAGAACGCAAGCAGATTTCCATTGGGTGTCTACCGTTAGGTATGTGCTTTTCTTCTTCCAGTTGCCTGCCAGGGAGAAGACAGGACTGCCCCAGCATGTGTTTCTAAAGCCCTCTGCCGTGGGGCAAGGCATTTCTCCTCCTGGAGCTGACTGGAAGTGCAGTCCTGGTGCTTGGCTGCCTCCCCTTCCACAGAGAAGGTTAAAAAAAGAAAACCCAAACCTCAAACCAACCAAAAAGCCCCTTGAAACTAAGCTCTGTTTCCGACTCTCCTTTGAAAAGGAAGTGCTTTCCTTTCCATGTGGCTGTAACAATCACCCCCTTTGCTGTCTGTAATGTTAAACCGTTAAACCGCTCTCCTCTGATGGCTCATTGAGTCCCTGCAGATTTTAAGTAGCTTGATGTATATTTTAAGGGGCTCTCTGCCATTCCCTTGCCAAGGATATTTTTAAATAGCCATTATTTTGGTCAGACGTAGGAAAAGCCAAGTTCTTTCTGTTGCTGGCTGTGCAAATTCTCTTTCTGAGGCTGTGCTGAAATGGCTGATGCCAGGACGCAGACGACAGTGTTTTTTGGCACTGCTGGGAGGTGAAATTACTCTTGGCAGGAGTAGCCCAGCTGTTTATTTCATCTCTGCTCATGGCAAGGGGCTAGGTGGGGAAGGGAGAGATCAATGTTTGCTATATGTGAGAGAACAAGAGGAGAAAAAACAAGTATCTCAGTATAAACAGTCAGAAAACCCCCAAACATTGGCATTACCTTTACAATACACTGTTCAGCTTACACTTACCTTTGTCTTTCTAAGGACTCATGCCTTCCTATCCTATTAATCAGTGCAAAATTGCAAGCTATTTTTTTTGAGGCAGCTGTTTTCCTCCCTGTGGAAGAGTGGGATTATTTAAGGACATTATTGGAGCTGGGAAAGACTACCCAGTCAGTCAGATGAAGAGAATCTAAACCAGGCTCATAGCAAATTGCACTCAGATAGGACAATTTTACTTGCAATACTGCAGAAAGTTATGATTACAGCTCATATAACAAGCTGAGAAGTGCAGTAGGAATCTGTGAGTACATTAAAGACAGGAGCATTATGTGATCTGGGTGGTCATAAAGATACCATTTGTACCATCTGTCCATAAAAAGCATCATTACCTGTCGGATGGTACTCCACCTACCAGTGATTAATTGAGCCTGTTTTAAGCTAGCATAGATGCTCTGACCAAAAAATGGTGTCCTAGATTATATCCTGAAATGTCAGCACAACTGATGGCAGCTTCCATCTTGAAGATGCCTTCGTGGCAGCCTTCTGGATGTGTTATTTTTCCAAGTGTTTTCAGATAATAACAGGGTAGGAAGTGTTCTGCTCTGAGTAAAACATCAAACCAGGCAGCTCTCAGCAGGTATTTGGTAATGAATCAAATGCCAGTGGTTTTAAGAATCTGTGGATTAGATTTCATGGTTGCTTTGGCAATCTAGAAAAAGCAAATATTAAAACTCACAGTGCAAAAGGAATGCCTGTGTATGTGGTAGCATGTACAACTAGTAAGAAGCAGGGACCACGTAGGAGTTAACTGGTACAGGCACTCAGCTTTTAACATCAGAAGTGCTTCTGGCCAGAGGCTCTGGAAAGAAATAGTAAGGCCTGGTGACTAGAGGCTTAACAGCTCAACTGAGCAGTGAGGACAGCATTCCCATGTGCATCCTCTGATTTATCTCTCTCTTATCAGCTTCCAAAGCAAAACCGACTCTACAGGGGACTCCTGTGGCCCAGCTTCTTATGTTGCCTGAGGAAGGAGCTAAGCAAGTAACAGCTTTCTCCCATAATTAACTTGCAAGGGAAAGGCTGGTTCTGAGTTGTGCAGGCTGGAACCAATGAGGTAAACCTGTTTCCTACGTGAAGCACAGGACTGTCAAGGAGTAACTGATCTCAAAGGAACCCATCTTTAAAAGCTGGAAATAAATTAATGGGGAAGGAAGTGAAGATGTTGCTTTGCACCTTTTAGCTCTGAAGAGTTTTCTCTGCCTCATAGCTCAAGACCAGGCTTTTATAACAACAACAGACTAGAACTGAGCACACTCACTGCTTGCTTCAGGATGAAGAACTTGTGGTGGGATTGGGCTGGAGGTGTGGTGTCAGTCACTGCTGATCCTTATGTTGGTATCAGCTGCAGTAGGTCTCTGCTCCAGGGTGCTGTATAGGGGATGGTGTCAGGACCAGCTTTTAGTAATTTGTCACCAAACTGTGCATTCCACACAGCTCTTCAAGCCCCTTGATTTTGTTTGTTTGTTTCACTCTCATACAAGGAGTTTCTCTGTTCCTAAATTATCTAGCCCAGCAGCCAGGCAGAAAGGGACCTGGGGGTACTGGCAGATAGTAGCTGAAGATGAGCCAGCAGTGTGCCCAGGTGGCCAAGAGACACAATGGCATCCTGGGCTGTGTCAGGAACAGTGTGGCCAGTAGGACAAGGGAGGTTATTCTGCCCCTGTACTCAGCACTGGTCAGGCCACACCTTGAGTACTGTGTCCAGTTCTGGGCTCCTCAATTCAAGAGAGATGTTGAGGTGCTGGAACATGTCCAGAGAAGGACGGCAAAGCTGGTGAGGGGCCTGGAACACAAACCCTATGAGGAGAGGCTGAGGGAGCTGGGGGTGTTTAGCCTGGAGAAGAGGAGGCTCAGGGGTGACCTCATTGCTGTCTACAACTACCTGAAGGGGCACTGTAGCCAGGTGGGGGTTGGTCTCTTCTGCCAGGCAACCAGCAACAGAAAAAGGGGACACAGTCTCAAGTTGTGCTGGGGGAAGTACAGGCTGGATGTTAGGAGGAAGTTCTTGCCAGAGAGAGTGACTGGCATTGGAATGGGCTGCCCAGGGAGGTGGTGGAGGCATCATCCCTGGAGGTGTTCAAGAAAAGCCTGGATGAGGCACTTGGTGCCAGGGCCTAGTTGACTGGACAGGGCTGGGTGCTAGGTTGGACTGGATGACCTTGGAGGTCTCTTCCAACCTGGTTGATTCTAGGATTCTAAGCACACTGCAGCCACTATTTGAGGTAATTGCAATTTGAACTAGATTTGATTTGCTACCTTGTTGGAGATGGGAAGGGGCGTATCTCTAGGAGGTGGATTTGTTGGATCCTGTGTTTTGCCTATCAGGTATCTGCTGCTGTAATCAAGGATCACAGCGTTCCTTGATAACAGCAATCAGTCCACTGGAGGAAAGTGTGTTAGTTTGGTTGTAGTCTAATTGTGTGCCTTTCCATCAGAGAGAAATACAGTGCTAGGATGCTTAACAAAGACTTCCTGTAAGCAATAACTCAGGTGAGTGTAAACAAAGCTACGTAATGGTCCATAGCACAAGTCACAGTATCACAGCATCACCAAGGTTGGAAGAGACCTCACAGATCATCAAGTCCAACCCTTTACCACAGAGCTCAAGGCCAGACCATGGCACCAAGTGCCACGTCCAATCTTGCCTTGAACAGCCCCAGGGATGGCGACTCCACCACCTCCCCGGGCAGCCCATTCCAGTGTCCAATGACTCTCTCAGTGAAGAACTTTCTCCTCACCTCAAGCCTAAATTTACTCTCTCAGTGAAGAATTTTCTCCTCACCTCAAGCCTAAATTTCCCCTGGGGCAGCCTGAGGCTGTGTCCTCTCATTCTGGTGCTGGCCACCTGAGAGAAGAGAGCAACCTCCTCCTGGCTACAACCTCCCCTCAGGTTTAAATGCAACCTCTCCTCAGTTCTTCAAATACAGAACCTAAGGCACAGCAGTAGATCACCAAAAAAATATAGCAGATATTGTCATAATATCCTAGAACAGCTTCTCACAGTATAAAAGTGATCTTTTGGGCTATTTGGCTATCTTTAATTCTTGAAAGAAACATTCCCCTAACTGAAATAAATGCAACTATCTGGTAACTACAGACAAATGAGGACATTAGACTGTCTTGTACCACATGGAAAGCAAAATAACACAGCCAGCCTGGGAACTTCATACTGTTGAGCATGTGAAAACCTAAGTGTAGCAAAAACTGATCTTGCTCCAGAGAGTTAAGTATTGCAGTCATGCTCAAAAATTACCACCCCCTCCCACCCCCTTTTTTTAATTTTTTAACAATAGCTTTTTGGATGGTTCTGGGTTAGGGTTTCTTTTTTGACCGAATTTGTCAGCAAAATATCTCTCTTAGATTTACAGACTTGTCTGGTGATGGCTGAGGAGGATTTGGCTGCATGGCAAGGTTGTTTTAGTGATTCTTGTTGTTATTATGTGAACATTGCACTGAAAATCCTGACTCTGAGTCCTGCTATGGCGAGCAAGAAGGCTTTCTGAGCCTTTTCCTCCTAAATTCAGGACAACACTTTTACTAGAAATCTTTCCTCCTGCTCTTCCAATGCAGGTTGTTAGGGACTCTTCAGACTGTTTCTTCAGTCCAAGGTGAGATTCAGCCTTGGACTTCAGGGCAGGTTTTCCAGGCTTCTGCTGAGATCTGTGCCTCTTTCCTGATTAGCTTCCTTCCAGATGTGTTTTCTTTGCTCTTCCAGCCATGGTCTTGCCAAAGGGCTTTGCTGTTTCTCTGCCATGCACATATTCAACTACTGAAACAAGCTCCCCCTTTCTTTCTGCAGGTTCCCATGCAGATAGTTCCTAAGCAGGGACTGTTTGGTTTCAGTCACAAGGAAAAACAGTCACTAATCCTCAAAATGCAGCATGTGCTCTTGTTCCTACATGCACATACTTGCATTTGGTTGTCTTGGGAAATACATGTTGTTCTGTGAAACCCAGCTTCCCATGCTTTCCAGATTGCTCTGCATCGTTTCTGTCTGTCAAGCTTCTTACACTGCACCCAATCAATATGACATCTGAGCCTCACTTGCTGGTGAAGGGAAATCATAGTAAATATTTTGTAGACTGTGCAAAATGAGTTGGCGGTCTCAGTTCAGTTGCTTTGAGGCAGGTGTTTGCATACATTCCCTACGACCACTCTCAGATTTGGCACCTGATATTCTGCTTCCTGATAGGCACTGCATCAGGATTTGGGGCTGGATCTCCTGCAATCTCCTCAGTGAGACTCCCAGCCTCTATAGCAAGGTGATGCTCATGTCTCAGAGAAACCTGCAACCCCATGGGCTCCCTGTCCCCAAGGAGGTCATCTGTGAGCAGAGTGCTGTGGTTGGATCAGGACATGTAGCAATGTTGCTGCCCACTTGCTGGCTATGGTGGGAATTAGGTCTGGGCCTTTCAATACTTGAAGGGGGCCTCTAAGAAAAGCCTAGCAGGGTCTGTTGTGACAGGACAAGGGTAATGATTTTAAACCAAGAGATGAGAGACTCAGACTAAATAGAGGGAAGACATTTTTCACAATGAGTGTGGTGAAACACTGGCACAGGTTGCCTGGAGGGGTAGTAGAAGCCCCATCCCCAGAAAATGTTCAGGGCTGGGTTGGACAGGGCTCTGAGCAACCTGACCTAGTTGAAGATGTCCCTACTCATCGATTTTATGATGTCAAGCACCTTCAAGTACCCTTATGGCTAACTTTGTGACTGGGTGTAAATGCTGGTTATGTTTTCATTTGAGGGCCGTGCCAATAGCTGTTGATATCACCAAGAGTCTTTCTGTTGACCTCAATGAGCACTGCAACTATTTCTATACAGGTGTGTCTTATTCTGTTTGTTTTCACAAGGAGGAGGACAATAGTGGGGAGTCAGGACTGAGTTCAGCATAGTTAGGTAGGTTCTTTTTCTGCAAATAAATGCAACATCCTCTTCCTTCAACTAGTTTTGCAGAGCTCAATTCTGTTTTTCCAGGCAGTCCTCTACCCAAGACATACTACTTTTTCTTTGTGTTGCGCTCACAGCAGCACCTCTACCTTTCCAAGCTTCAGGAAGGGTTAAGCAGCCAGCTCCATCGTAACCAGCACCACAGAGTTTCTAAATGGAGATGTTGTCTACAACTACCTGAAGGGACATTGTAGCCAGGTGGGGGGTGGCCTCTTCTCCCAGGTAACCAGCAACAGAACAAGGGGACACAGTCTCAAGTTGTGCCAGGGAAGGTGTAGGCTGGATGTTAGGAGGAAGTTCTTCCCAGAGAGAGTGATTGGCATTGGAATGGGCTGCCCAGGGAGGTGGTGGAGGCACTGTCCCTGGGGGTGTTCAAGAAAAGCCTGGATGAGGCACTTAGTGCCATGGTCTGGTTGATTGGATAGGGCTGGGGGATAGGTTGGACTGGATGATCTTGGAGGTCTCTTCCAACCTGGTTGATTCTATGATCTGATTCTATGCAGATGCATCCATCAGCCTCAGTATTACCTCCAGCTACCCCTGGGTCTGACAGGCTTTGTGGCAGTCCATACTGTCTTTCAGCACACATGCATGCTGACTGCAGACATTCACACACTCAGAAGTATTTCTCCATGAAATAGATGTTTTAGGAAATATCTGAGGAGGAAAAGTTTTAGAATAAAAAAAAGTGATGCTGTGAACTGCCCATTTGTGAAATGTGGTGGAAAGTAGCCTCATCCACGACACAGGCTAGCTGGCACAAAAAAAACCCAACAAAATCTATAGAAGATTGTGAACTTGATTTCTATCCTGCTTCAAAAGCACTTCTACTGTTTGAAGTGCTTTCTTATAAAAGCTATTGCCTGCTCAGTAAGGCTTCAAATAGAGCTCATGGAGATTTAGGGGACCTCTGCTGTACTGCAGAGCAGCCACTGAGGTCTTGCTGGGAACCACACTGCTACAGAAAAAGCAAGTGAGCCGAAAGCCAGAGAAGAGAGCTCATTCTTTGGCAAAGAAGGTGGGTTAGGGCTTCAGTGAAATCAAGGGGAGTCTCTGTGGCTGCTGCAAGGCAAGGGGCTCCACTGCCATGGTGGTGAGCAGCTGGGCGACAGCAGCTGTGGCACTCCACTCCTGTGGGAGCAGAAGGGAACATGTACTGAAACATTCTAGTTAGTTTTGCATCGCCAACCTCAGCTAACAGTAGCTTTGTACCTTCTCCTTAGTGTTCTTTCTTGCTTTGTTATTAATTCTGATCTGCGTGAGGGATCTTCCCTCTTACCCCATGGCATCTCCGAATGCTCAGCAAAGGAGAACACTGGAAAGACTTTGGGAAATCCAAGATCAGAGCAAGTGATCCATATGCTTGCTGACTCCTTCACAAACCCAGCATATTCTGATAAGGCACACCTTCCCTTTAGAGAAATCCTGCTGATTCTCCATGGTTATACCTTTATTAATCCATGTGCCTTCCCTTTTAAAATGCAAAATTCAAGAACAGGTTCTAAGGCAGCTTACAATCATAGAATCAACCAGGTTGGAAGAGACCTCCAAGATCACCCAGTCCAACCTAGCACACAGCCCTAGCCAGTCAACTAGACCATGGCACTGAGTGCCTCATCCAGGCTTTTCTTGAACACTCCCAGGGATGGTGACTCCACCACCTCCCTGGGCAGCCTATTCCAATGCCAATCACTCTCTCTGGCAAGAACTTCCTCCTAACATCCAGCCTATACTTTGCCTGGCACAACTTGAGATGTGTCCCCTTGTTCTACTGCTGGTTGCCTGGGAGAAGAGCCCAACCTCACCTGGCTACAACCTCCCTTGAGGTAGTTGTAGACAGCAATGAGGTCCCCTCTGAGCCTCCTCTTCTCCAGGCTAAACAACCCCAGCTTAAGATGGCAGGTTGCAACCTTGACTGGTAGCTCAATTATTGCTACATTAATTTCCTTTAGAAGGCATAGGTGACTTTGCTAATGAGAAGTAATTATTCCATTGACCTGATTATCATGATTATTGTTTGGTTTGTCCATCTAACCTCTTCAAACACTTCACACACGAGCGTTCTACCTCAGATTGTCCCCCATCAAGACCATGGTTGTGGGAAAAGTTCCCCCTGCTCCAACTACTCTCTTTTCCTACCACAGTAGCATGCTTTAGAAGTTATGTCCGTGCCTAAATCCTATTGACTGCAGTGTTTTTTTGGAAGCTATATTTAGACAAACTGTTTTGAAAGCACTGGCTCCATTAGGAACGCATGCTAGACATTCTCTCCCAGACTTCTTTCAGTGTTTTCCTTTCTGTACCAATTATGTCCGGATCCAGAGTTAATCTGTGAAATGCAGGAGCAGCTGTAGAAGGCAGACTGAAGGCTCACCCTCTTTGAGCACGATCTCTGACACTGGGTGGTAATAGATGCTTAATGGAAGGCACATGGAAACAGGCAAACCCTCCTAGCAAGCTGCAGCTTAATAGCTTACTGCACTAGAAGTTTTCCCTCTACTTCTATATTTCCTGAATGTTTTTGCTCAGCTTACCTTCCATCATTTTGGGTCACTGTTTCTAGAACCTGCTCACTTTTCTAGCTTTCACAACTGCCTAGGTAGTGAAGTCCACAATTCACAGGCAAAAGAGTTCTAGTTTGGTTTTTTAATCTATATATTAAGAATGTGCATCAGACAGTGCTCTTGTACTGTTACAGGGAGTGACAATGTGTTCACCACCACCACCACCCACCTCCTGGTTGGATGGAAAAGGTGATGGAGATCCAGAAGTCACCTCTTTTCAGGCAGAGAAGTAACTGGCCTGTCATACGCTGTGGCTTAAGGAGATGGATTTCTCAAGCTGCTTCTTGGCAATGCCTTATGATCTGTTCATCCCTTTGCTCACTGTTTGGGAATGAACTGATGTTTTTGTCAATTTGGATTAACTCTTTCCTGAATGGTAATAAATGCTGAGGGGACTGTGATGAAGTCTGTTTGATTTTGTGCTGCTGGTTATTTATCAGCCCCTGGTAGTCTGTTTTATTGTTGTGTCCTTCAGTTTTTCTGCAGCTCTTCAGAGGCAGGGCTCGTTTTTGCTACTCTAAGTCATTAAAAAAAAACAAACCTTTATCCTCTGCAAATCATCCTTGCAGCCATTTTCCAGATTCCTTAGGCTCTGAGAACAACTCCTATCAGAGTCCAAATTGCTGTGGGGTTCTACTGGGATTCGCTCCACTGTGAAAAATAACCATTTATTCCTACCTGTGCCTTCCTATTTTCTACTAGTTTTGAATTCACTTGAGAACCTTTCTTCTAATCCCAGGAGAGATTAATTTCCTAGGACCCTGTGGTGAGGGAGCTTTTGAGAAACCAGAGTACATGGTATCAGCTAAATTGCCCCTACTTATGTATGCATTGATGCCCACAAAGAATACCCCAGGAGGCATGACTCCAGTTACCAAAAGCATGTTCTTTTCATCCTAGTTTTCTAATTATCTATAATGCTATTACAGAGCCTCCACTGCTTTGCACAGCATTAAACTCTGTGATAAGTAGCTCAATTAATTCCCTTCTGTATTTTTGTTGTTGTTGTGTTGTTGTTGTTGTTTTTAATGGGTTTATTTTTTAGCTGCTCTCTTTTTTTGAAAGGCTGAGAGCCCTGGCTTATCCTGGGTTATCCTCCCTCATCTGCACCAGTATGCACTGGTGCCGAGAAGAAGTAACAACTGGATGTGAAACTATGCTTTCTACAACAGTGAGGGAGCACATTTGATCACAGGATGTTAGGGGTTGGAAGGGACCCAAGGAGATCATTGAGTCCAACCTCCTTGCCAGAGCAGGACAATACTATCTAACACAGGTCACAGAGGAACACATCCAGACAGGCCTTGAAAGTCTCCAGAGAAGGAGACTCCACAACCTCTCTCACCTATTCCAGTGCTCTGTGACCCTTGCAGTAAAGAATTTCCCCCTTGTGTTGAGGTGGAACCTCTTGTGCTGAAATTTACACCCATTGCTCCTTGTCCTATCCCAGGGAGCAAGTGAGCAGAGCCTGTCCCCCCCCCCCAACTCCTGGCCAGCCCTCAGATATTGATAAACATTTATCAAATCCCCTCTAAGTCTTCTTTTCTCCAGACTAAAAAGCCCCAGGTCCCTCAGCCTCCCCTCAGTAGCCATGCCCTCCTGTCCCCTAATCATCCTCATAGCCCTCTGCTGGACCCTTTCCAGGAGGTCCCTGTCCCTCTTAAACTGGGATGCCCCAAGAACACTCAAGGAATCATCTGTGGTTTATGTGCATCATGTAAAACAAGTGCTTGGGACATATTTCACAGTTTTTCTCTTATTTTGGATTGAGGGATGAGGATTAAAACCGTGACTATTAGCCCCTCAGTGTGTCTGATGCTGCCAAATAATTTTGATTTTTAGGGCCACTGACTAGCTTGCTGTAACAGGTAAAGACAGACTTACATAATTAGTCCTTCTCCTTCCCAGAAGTGCAATCAAGTTTATTCCACCACAATCAAACCCATCTTAGCACACAGAGACAGTCTCAGAACTTCATGTGCTGCAGAAATGCAGAAATTTATCTCAGGATCCTTCGGGGTCCTGCAACTCAAATGCCTTTCCTGTCAGTAATGGATTTACATGAGTACACTCTGTGGCCTTGCTTTGTAGACAAAAAAAGGAATGGCTCTGTTTAAAAGGCAATTTGTTTTTTTTCCTGAAGTGGTGTAGAAACACTGTAAAGGTGGACAAATTAGCTCAGTTGCAGAGAAGCAGAGTTCTCCTTCAGTCTAAAAATGGCAGGCTGGGAGACATTTTGCTTTGCAGTATTTTCAACTTCTCTTTGAAGCCACGTTTTGGGTTTTTTTCACTCCCTCCTTGTCCCTATTGCCTTTTTCCCTCCTTCCCCTCCTTCCCCTCCTTCCCCTCCTTCCCCTCCTTCCCCTCCTTCCCCTCCTTCCCCTCCTTCCCCTCCTTCCCCTCCTTCCCCTCCTTCCCCTCCTTCCCCTCCTTCCCCTCCTTCCCCTCCTTCCCCTCCTTCCCCTCCTTCCCCTCCTTCCCCTCCTTCCCCTCCTTCCCCTCCTTCCCCTCCTTCCCCTCCTTCCCCTCCTTCCCCTCCTTCCCCTCCTTCCCCTCCTTCCCCTCCTTCCCCTCCTTCCCCTCCTTCCCCTCCTTCCCCTCCTTCCCCTCCTTCCCCTCCTTCCCCTCCTTCCCCTCCTTCCCCTCCTTCCCCTCCTTCCCCTCCTTCCCCTCCTTCCCCTCCTTCCCCTCCTTCCCCTCCTTCCCCTCCTTCCCCTCCTTCCTTTTTATTTTCTTCCCCTTCCCCCCACCCCCCTCATGGAGGATGCTTTATGGTTTCAGGAGAGATACCACCAAGGGCTAGCCCAGTGTGGAATTACTGCAATCCTGAACCACTCCATTAGTGTTCCCAGGGCTGGCTTCAATTGACAAGAGGTTCTGCAGCCAACCCCCTTGGACTGCACATGTGTTTATTTAAATGTCAGTGGCCCACACAAGCTGAATACCTATTAGCTAGAGCATGCATAAAATTCAAAGCATAGCTACAGTTCGTATTTATTGTTCAAAGTACAGATCCCTTTATTGTTGTCGTTTCAGTACCCTTGTATTTATGGTATAATTCAGTCAGCTCTGAGAAGTTAACTAGCACTTTGCAGTGCTTCTTTACTGTGAGGGTATAATATCTGTCTATAATAAATATATAGGTAAGGGATTCAAGAAACAAAATAAACCAGCAACAGCATATTGCATGTGAAAACTTTACTAAGCAAATAAAACATTTCCTGCCAGAGCTGCAGAAAGAAACCTCAGCAAGCTGGTATCATCTGAAGTCAGTTAATGAGCAGTAGATGTGTACTTCCACTCTTAACTTTCTTAATTCTCTTTTGTCTTTCCTAGCATCTCTGTACCACACTCTTTTTAATGCTCCCATGTAGGCTGGAAATGAATTGGTAAAGGTTGCAGGAAGGCTTTTTGTTTGTTTGCCTGGGGGGTTGTTGTTGTCATTTGGTTGATTTTGTTGGTTTGGTTTAGGGTGTTTGTTTGGGGTTTTTTTTTGTTAGTGTAGCTTTTGTTTGCTTTGGGTTTTGTTTGTTTTGTTTCAGTTTTTTTTTGTAAGGGCTGCTGGAGGTTCAGGATTTTAGGTTATCTGGGCTAGGGATAAATGCAGTCTTTTAATACTTAGACCTATGCAGGAATGATACTAGGAGCATCAATACCTGCAGAGCTGTGCTAGCAGATCTGCTCAGCCATGTCAGGACAAAATTGTCATGGCCAACGTGATGGTTTGGGTGTTACCTGCCTCCACACACTTGAGAAAATCACTCAGCCTAGACGCAGCCGCTGCAAATTTGTAGAATGAAGCTTTATATTTACAGCTTAGCACAATATACAGACAGATATTTACAATATATACAGCTACAGGCAGAAACATGCAAGTTAAAAAGTAATACAGAAACACAACAGTCCTCCCAGAAACCTGAGTCCCCAGAAGGGGCTCTTAACTGCCCTTCCACCTTCCTCCCACCCCTCTACCTTACCTCATCCTTTGCCTTACATTCAAGGTGAGTTTGGAGGGTCGGTCAGGGGGCTTAGGAAGTAGAAGGATTAGTCACACAGTTGGCAGGTTAGAGAGAAAAAGTGCAGCCCCAAAGACAGAGAGCAAACAATTCTTTTATCTATGTTTATGTTCTTGTTCTTATACACCTCAGCAAGCCTATGAGTGAAGTAGACATCACCATTGTTTCCTTTTCACAGCCTGTAATCTAATTCTTCTCATCAAAATATCCCAGCTAGGCTCAAACTAGCATAACCAGGGAACTTGTAGTGGTCCTGGGAATTAAGTGAGAAGCTGTGACAAAAGCCTATGTTTTTGGCATAACCATTCCCTCAAAATGTGAAGAGTTAAACCAGCTTAGAGAAATTAAGGTGTTGTATCTCTTCTGAAGGCAGGAAGAATGCAGAGAGAAAAGTTTTTACACTTGATAGTCTAGAAACCTGCCTCATTCCAATTCTAACAGTTGGCTTGTTAAGGAAGCATCCAGCAAAAATAAAGATACTTTCTGCTAAAAGTAAAGCTATATCAAGTTGATTTTAAATTCCACTGGCAACATTCACATATGATCTTTCTTAGTTTGGAGTGATGATAATGCTTGTGTTTGATTTGGGAGAATATCAGCTTAATTAAAGGGGAAAAAAAAGAACTTTATATTTGGCTGAGATTGTTCTGCTGACATTAATGTGAGTTACTCCAAGCAGGATTTTGGGCTCAAGTCCAGGAAAGCAAAAATGCTTCTTTAAACTCAGCTGTAAGACTGCCATTCTATAACGGGGGGGGGGGGGCGTCCTGCTAGCTCATTAAAACATGCAGAAGCAGGGATGTATCAGGAGGAAGGATCATTTTTGCTTGAGGTTGCCAGTTTGAAACCTGTCCAGGCTGGCAGCCGTGGAAAGCTGCAAACCTCCAGTGGTCATTCTGTAACTGATGTGAAATAAGTTGGTGGTCTCATTCCAGTTGTTGGCAGTCAGGTGTGTGCATCACAGAAACCACCACTTCACTTGGCATCCTCACCGAAAGCTGGAGCAGACAGGCCAGCGATTCAGTCAACAGAGAAGGGCACTGAACAGCCCTGCAATTTTAGGATTAAGTCTTCAAGGCTGCTGTTGAGACGAGCTGGCAAGAGAGCCAGAAGGAGCTTCCTTTGCCCTGTAAGGGGGTGCTGCTCGTACGAAGGAAATCTAATACTCAACTCTGTTGGCTTTGCATCATGGTTAATTGTATGATTCTATGCACCAGCACTGCCTTCACCATTTGGAAAATTAATTCTGATGGGTAAGTTGCCTTGCAACAAGATGTATGCTAAAAGAACTTCAAGCAGGTACTCTGCCAAAGGGGTACAGCTGTCCCTTGTGCACTGTACGGTTGTGTATTGAAAGACTAATGATGCCCATGATTTTAAAGTGGTTTCCAGATCTGACTGTATAGTATCTGTATGAGGAAGAACTTCAGGCTAGATCTTTGTACCTTGAATTTTGAGAAGAATTTCTGGACAGTCAGGCTATTGGGGAACAGGGCTCTCAGTCAATAAGGCATTCAAAGCAATGGATGCTGCTGGAAATTCCGCTCTGAAATACATGACAGATCTCCAGAGAACTTCTTCCACGATGGCACAGGAGTCCACCTTCCAAATTTGTCAATCCTGTGGCAAGGTCCACATGATCGTGCATGGTAGAAATGGGTCTGCAATGACTAAGTCATGTCCAAAGTACATTCATGGACCTGCATAGGACAACTCATTCCTCCAATCTGACAACTGCAATTCCTTTACTTTTTCAACCTTGACATTTCATCTTTTGGTTTTGTCATGTTAAGAACACTCATTTCTCATTTATTTTTGCTTGACTGTCTAGTCCCAGCATCTGAGCTTGAAACTCAGTGGTAAATCTGTGACAATCTCTATCAGGAAAAAGAGGATAATGATTATACCCAAGAGTTTTATCAGCCACAGCTGTTACAGTGTTTGTTGGAGAAACTGTTCCTTGAAATATATTATCAAAATAAACAGCCTAGCATCTGTAGCATTTAAGAACTAATCTCCCCTGAAACAGTTGTCTGGATTTACCAAAAGCAAGGTAATGAAAAGTGCTTTGTTGGTGTTGGAGATAAGCAGTGAGGATTTGAGGGGTTTGTAAGAAAGTAGGAAACTAAGCAACATACATCTCCCATTCTTCAGCCAGTCCTCTGTTGCCACATTCTAATAACTCTTCCACGACTACTTGCCTATACAGAATACAAGTTAATGAGTGCTGGCTTTCAATCAGGTAGATTCCTGTGTTCAATTGACTACAGGAGCTGGGGTGAGGGAAACAAAAAGCTCTAATACTTTCTCTCTTCCTGTTGCTTATAGAGAAGCACAGCCCCATTTTGGTCCACTATGCTTCCACTTTGACTTCATTGCCCCTTTTTCTAGTACAAAGCAGAGGCTCTATTATCACAATTGCATTTCTCAGCCAGTTCAGTAGCTTTCCTAGAGGTTATCCATATTAACTTGTGTGATGTTTGAAAAGCTCAGTGCTCATCACAGAGTCTTTAATATCACCAGGTCATCCACTAACCTGATAGCAAGCTCCTGATAAGGATGAATCCATATCTGTATGCCTTGTCTCTTCAGATGTCAGAGCACTGCAGCATGAACAACCTAAACCAAGTCTACTGGAATGATACAGACACATCCCATTGCAACATCATCTCTAGAGCTAGCTACTGCAAACTCTTCCTTTTCCAAAAGGAACAATACACAGTACTTATCATGCAGTGTGGGGATTATCAATCTATATCTCAGTTACTGACATTCCATTACTGGGCTGGTCTACATTGCCTTGCAGCTTTTTGAAACAACTCTTCAGTTTTAGTTTCCACTTCATCCTTTTCAGTCCTTTCCTTGAATTTAGTCATTGTGGGGTTTGTAATTCCTGCTTTTCTTCAGAGTGTGACACCTGCCTTTTTTCTTCCTTTACCTTTTTTCCACACAAAGGGGAAAAAAAAGGGGGGGACCTCCTCATGTTGCCAAGTGATCCTAGGAAGAGAAGTAACTCTCCCTTCTGCCTCTATCTTCTAGACACCTACAAGGAGATTTTGAGGACTGCAGAGGTTTTGAGTGTTCTGACCCCTTGTCATAATACATTCTGAATTTTATTTTTAACACTTATGGCTGAACCCTCACATCTTAGCTTTAGGTTAAACAACAGATTTGCAAACGAATGCTAAGTTCAGAAGTCCTACCCAAATTATTTAACGGTGCCAAACAGGGCCTGAGTACAACTCTTCAGACTTTTGAGACATTCCTTTCATGATTTTGATACCACTTTCTGCCAGCCCATTTGACTGTTGTTATTCTGGACACTTGTACTTTGGCTAGCATGTCTTGATCTGCTGTGATACTTTTTGAGAACTCAGCGAAATTGCTTGTAATGAAAAGAGATTTTTAAGATACAATGACTAAGCAGCAGGTATTAAGGAACAAATTTTACACAGGAGAGATAAGGATGTGGGCATTTCCCCCCCCTTTAGATGGCTCTGCATAAAGGGCTGAACCAGTACTATAGGATCTGTAGATGATGAGTTCCGTTTCAGCACAAGACCTCTACATCCACAAACAGCCTTTCACTGTGAGCTCCAGACTTTAACTCCCCAAAAGTTTCTGCTTTATGTGAACACATCCAGGTATATTCAGCAAGAATGGCTCTTGTCTTTGACATATTTTATTCTGATGCTGTACTCTGCTTTCTGACTGTATCCAGTTGACTCTTCTCTTTTTATTCTTCTTGTGCCTGTCTTTTTGCTCCTTTTTTTATTGGACACAGAATAGGAAGATTTGATCTGAAAAAGCTGATACACCATGGTGATTGCTCCCTTACAAGTAGATACAGAAAATTTGAGATTTTATAGTATTTTCTAGTAGGTTCAGGTGACTGAGATCTTGCCAAATGCAAAACACAGCTGACCAATAATATCTTTTACTAGATAAGTGTTACCCATATGACAGGAGATTAAATAACCCTTAGGAAAATAAAACAAAAAAGAAACTGGGCGTTTGAAAGGTTTGTGCAGTTCCACTCCCACCATGATCTATCAGTGCTCCTTTTAGTCTTAATTGCTTAAAACTGAAATCATCTTTTCTTTTGTTCAAAAAACTCAGTCTGACAAAACATGATTTATTCCCAAGCAGCTCCAAGCTCCTGCCTCTGAGCACTGTTGATGTACTTTGTATCCAGGCTTGGTTTCCATGTTCATAAAGTAAGCCTCCTGCTTAATGGGGCTTTGACTGAAGTGAGCTCATCAGCACTGATGTCAAGTGGCCATCTCCAACCAGTGGACAGAACTGAACAGTGAGAATGTCAACATGTGGTGGTACAGAAGACAGCAGAGAGTCTTTGTTTACTGATCTTGTACAGCTGTGACAGATATTTGAGCAGCCATTTGCTTTTAATAGAAGAGAGCTATAGTAGGCAGAAATTGTCAGCAATTTTATTAGTTTGCCACAGCTTAAAGATTTTCTCCTTCTGTGCAATCACAAAGTGCCTGGTGATGGGGGTTTTTTTGTGTGTGTGGGGTGGGTTTGATGCTGTATTGCTTCTCTTGTATGTGCAGATCCTCCAGAAATGGGCAAGAAATCATAGTGCTTTCACCTTCGTCTTGTTCTTAGGAAGGGAAACAATAATATTCCAATTTTACAAATGCAGGACCAAGGCTCTTCAGGAAAAAAGGCCAGATCTAATAATGTAGTTAGCTTTCCTTCAATAACATAAGCTCAAAGATGCTCCTCCAAAAGCTACAGGAAGTTGCTACCTTATAATGAAGGCAGCTATTTAGTGCTCCCCAGAGCTTCACTTCTGGATTGACAAGCCCCAAAACATCTTGGTTCTATGCTGCTGATCCCGTCAACACCAGTCTAAACTCTGATGACATTCCAGAACAGTGACAGAGCACTGGAAAATGCTGCCCAGAGTGGTTATGGAGTCTTCCTCTCTGGAGATACTCAAACCCCACCTGGATCTGATCCTGTATATCCTGCTTCTAGGTGACTTGCTTTAGCATGGGGATGGACTTAAATATCTTCAGAGGTCTCTTCCAACTCCTACTATTCTGTGACTGTATGTGTGATTCTGCAAAATAAAGGATTTCTCAACCCTCTCTCTACAACCTAGCAGCTAAGGAGTTTAACATCTTGGTTGCTTTCTCGTCTTGTGCATCCTGCACATCACTCTGCTCAGTGATCTACCTTCACAGCAGGAGGGTGTTATCCTGTGCCATTGTGATCACAGTCCTCTAGTGAGGAATAATGTGCTAAGGAGAAGATGGGAGTGAACTTGGATCCCCCCTTTTGTGGGTTCATGCTCTGAACATTTGGAAATGCTTCAAGCTCTAGGTATGTCTGAAAAAATACAGTGCCTCTCATTCAGTGTTTGAATGAAAGAGTGAGATGTAGGTCTCAAGTGAACGGCAGAACCTCCCTGCAGGCCTTAGTGACAAGATGTATTTAAGATCTGCTCCTATGCTCAGCATTCCCCATAGACCAGCTATAGTCAGCTGTACAGAGAACATGCTAAATTCAGGCCATTTGCCATGCTGGTTGTTATGGATCCCATTCTGCCACATCCTTTGCCTGTGAATCCATTTGTGCAGTTCCAGAGAGTCCCGGCTCTAAGAGCCCTGGGTTCCTTTCCAGGGGGCTGTAATTGTTGGCTTGCCTTTTTATTCAAGCTTTGTCCCAAAGCAGGTTTGATCTGTGAAAGGAAAGGCTCCAAGTACAAGCTCTGCCAGCTGCTACTTGTCTGTAAAATCTGAAAGTTGCTTCTCCTTAAAGGCAGTAGCTGCTCCTGAAGCCAGGCATTTTTATTTGCATGAGAAAGCTGTAACAGACTGTAAGGCAGTCTGTGATCTTATTTTGAAAGAAAAAGGATAAAAATAAGTTTAATTGTGTCCTTGCTCTGCCTCAGTTCAGCGGCTAGCCATTCTCTTTTGTGCTCCCCACAGTTTGGGAGAGCTGGTTGACACTTATTTAGGTTGGCACAAACTAAATATAACCAAGTGTGCGTGAAAGAGCGTGCACTGGGTCACAGCTTCAAGAGCAGCAGACAGAAGCATTCCACCTTTCATTGCAGAGCAAGGGACTTACGGGCAAAATGCAGCTATTCCGAGGCAGCTCAATGAAACACACATAACCTGAACAAAAAGTAAGTATTCCATTCAACTCGTGAATGCTTGTGAAATTTATTTTTTGCCAGCTTTTACAGTCCACAGCCTTCTCATTCAGTCTTGAATAATAGCTTTGAATTGAGCTGTAAAAGCTTCCAAAGCTTGAAGTCTTTTGACAAGTTAATTTAGCTGTATGGTAAAAAGTTTTTCCCCCAGATAGAATAAAGCCATCATATCATGAATGTAGTAGTCATCCAAGGGAAAGAAAACACCATTAGGATTAGAAATGATGGGCTTTATGGAGATAGTTTGTGGTTTAGTGTAATCTACTATCAATATTTCAGTAGAAAAATATTCTACTCATCATTCAGCTGAAAGTCAATATCTTCACTTAAAACCAACACCCAGGGGCCAGGCTGCATATATTCTTTTATAGAAAAAGTAACTTGTTGATTTTTGTCAGGTTTTTTCCCTTGTATTTATTTAGATGGTAATTGTTTTTCACCCTGTATCATCCAGGATGTTTTTTTCCCCTTTGCTTTTCTTTCTCTCTCTCTCTTTTCTTTTTTTTCTTTTCCTAGTTGAAAGAAGCAGAATAGGAAAAAAAAAAGCCCACAGTATTTTTCTCTAACGTTCCCACTACAGACAACAGACACTTTTCTTCCAGCAACTGCCATGGATGAAAATTCAAGGAAATAAATAAGGGTTTTCTTTTTTTGGAGAAAAAAAGAAATTAAGAATCAGAAAACAATCAGTGGTAAACTAAATGTCTCCAACAATTGTAACCTCAGCTTCACAAAGACTCCATATTAATTTTAGACTTGCTTCTTGTTTATTTCTAAGTTTAAGCTTTAGTGTACTAATAAAGTTGACTGAACCAAGGAAACAGTTGAAGAGGAAAAGAGATTTCTTTCGTTCTCTTAAGCTTTCAATTGAATCAAGAGGGATTGTGTCCAAAGGGCAACAAAGCTGGTGAAGGGTCTAGAATGCAAAACTTATGAGGAGCAGCTGAGGGAGCTGGGGTTGTTTAACCTAGAGAAGAGGACGCTGAGGGAAGACCTTAATGCTCTCTACAACTACCTGAAAGGAGGTTGTAGCAAGGTGGGGGTTGGACCTTTCTCCCAAATAACAAATGATAGGACAAGAGGATGTAGCCTCAAGCTGTGCCAGAAGAGGTTTAGATTGGACATCAGGAAAAAATTATTCAGGGAAAAGGTTAATGTGCATTTGAACAGGCTTGCCCAGGGAAGTGGTGGAGTTACCATTCCTGGAGTGTAGATGTAGTGCTGAGGGACATAGTTTAGTGGTGGACTTGGCAGTGCTGGGTTAGCGGTTGGTCTTTTCCAAACTAAATGATTCTATGATTCTGTTGATTCTATAACACCATAAGAACTTTGGGATAGTAACTGTAATGGCTGCAGAACATTTGTTCTCTATATAACACAGCTGAGCCCATAGCTGTTATTACTAAATAAATATGGAGTTGATAAAATCCAGCAAAATTGTTCCAGTCATGTTTTAGCAAGGAAACATTTCAAAAGTGTGTTGTACTTAGGGTAAAACGACTGCCATAGCAATCCAATTAGCAGTCTTCATATGCAAGCATTTTCAGTTTCTACTTTTTCAGCTTTTCTACTCCTTAGGCTTACTTGTCAAACAGCAGCAACATTACCTTTCCTTACTGTAGCTCAAAGAAGAAAGCTGTTGCCCCTGCTACCCAGGCTGCAGAAGGCAGCTATTTCCAGATGTAATTTTGGGTGGAACATGGTGGAGCTAAGCTACTTACAGCTCTGTGGCAAACACATGGGTGTGAGTTCCCAGCTGTGTTGCACCAAGCATCCAACAAACCTCGTGCACGGCATGTAAGTGCTGCCAGTTGTGTGGCTCTTTACCATCACTAATTCTTGCACTCGTATTTTATTCAATAGTACTGAAATAGAGACTATAACTGAGCACTGGAACAGGCTGCCCAAATTGCTGAAAGTCTTCTCTGGAGACTTTCACAACCTGCCTGGATGCACTCCTGTGTGAACTACCCTAGGTGATCTTGCTTTGGCAAGGGGGTTGGACTGGATGATCTCTGGAGATCCCTTCCAACCACTAATATTCTGTGATTCTGCAATTAGAGAAAGAGTCTAATATGATGGAAAGACTTTTCAAACTCATATATGTGCTAGTTTGAAGCCAGCTAGAATGTTTAGGTGAGAACTAGATTACAGGCTGTGAAAGGGAAACAATGGTGATGTCTACTTCACTCATAGGCTTGCTGAGAGGTACAAGAGCAAGAATCCAAACACAGATAAAGTAGCTGCCCTGTGTCTGGGCTCTGGGATGCATCTCTCTAACCTCACCTTCTGTCTCTCTGACTAATCTACCTGCTTCCTAACTCCTCTGGCTGACTCTCCATTCTTCCTTGGGGCACAAGGCAATGTCTGGGGTAAGGCAGAGAGGCGTGGGAGGTGGAAGGGTGGTTGGGAGCCCCTCCTGGGGACTCAGGTTTCTGGGAGGGGAGTTGTGTTTCTGTATTACTATTTACCTTGTATATTTCTGTCTATAACTGTATATACTGTAAGTATCTGCTTGTATATTGTGCTAAGCTGTAAATATAAAGCTTCATTCAACTTCCAGAGCCAGCTGAGTCTAGTCTGGGTGATATCTAAAGTGTGGGGGGGTGGGGGAATAACACCCAAACCATCACAATATACTACAGAGAAGTTTGTGCATTGTGATATTTAAATTGAACTTCACTCCCCTTTTTATATTTCTTTTTCCAAGTGTGGGACAGGGACTTGAGTTGGTCCAAGACAACAGCAATAGTTTCTTAGAGGCTGACTCTTAATGCTTCAGAACTTAAGTTTTTCAGTCCTTGAGTGATGGAGATTTGATTAAGTGTTTGGTCTGCAGATAAGCTGGAAAAGCAGCTTTTGCAGACAAATACAGGCTTCTTCAGCCGCAACAGGCACTCCCTTAAGTGGAAGAGAACCACTTTGTTCTCCTTTACAGCTCTTTCATTAAGCCAGACAGAACCGCTCTGCACAGAAGACACATTTTGCAGCACAGCAAAAAGGAGGAGTCTCTCTCTATTATACAAAGGTACAAGAAAGAGTCCTAGGAGAAGTAAAATTCACCAGGAAAAAACAACCAAACATAAAGGTACATCAGTGAAGAAAGCTGGAGTGAGATGAGGTAAATATAACATTCTCTGATCCACAACAGCCATATCTTAAGCCTAGTTCATTTGCTGGGTCTTTTTTTCTTTGATGGTAGAAAGGAGTAAATAGTATGCTGTAGGAAGGATGCAGAACAGATGGGAGTGGGAGATAAAGCAAAGAAGGTGGCTGCCAGGAGAGAAATATTGGGAGAGCAACAATGGCAACTAACTGATCAGGAGGAAGAAGAGAAAGAAATCACCAGGTAGAAACTTGTGCCTAGGCTTGACTGACTAAGAAGCAAGTGGCACTGGCACTTGGTGTAGCTCTTCAGTACCTGGGTTCTTGAAGAGGTTTCTGGCTGGCTTTCCTTCGAACTAGATACTCTTTTTTTGGGGGTGGAGGTAGTGAGAGAGGCAGGCTAACATGGAAAGCTCAAGCATACAATTTTACTTTCACCAGATCCACGTGACTAGAGAGGGAAATTAGCTGGAGTGTTGTGATGGCTGTTTCCTGCTTAAGAACATAGAAAGTGGTACCATTCCTGACAAACAAGAAGCAGAGTTCAGCTAAAGATGAGGTTGAGGTAGGCGGGAAGTTCTGTAATTGCATTTTATTTAAGTCTTTATGAATTAGCTCTGCCAATTTTTTCTTTTTTATATTTATTTTTTACTTCAAATGGTTTCTAAGTAAACTTTTCAGCTGCAATTACAGTAAAACCAGATGAGGCTATATACAGTTAGATGTAACTCATAGGAAGAATACTTTTTCTTGTTAATCTCTGAGCTCTAATTTACGTGAACAATGACAAGGTTTAATTTTCTGTCATTATGCACAGGTTAGCCTAGACTGGGTATTAATAGACACTCATGTTCACACCCACAGCCACTAGTACTGCATCAATCACACTTTGAAGATAAAACTTACACTTCATGGCAACTTTTAGGGCATAATTTTATTCTCCGATTTCCTCTTCTTTAAAACTACTTCAGCAATGCAGAAAGAACTTGAGGCAGCCAACACAGCCAGGCAAGTAGCCTCTGCAGTTTGTAGCCAAGGCAATGAGTCTGCAGTAACCCTGCTCTTTGTGTTGAGGATACGGGGACAGAGGACATGGGTAGGAGACGTAGGTAGAGTACCTTTGGGCTCTGTGATATTTAGAAGCTGCAGGGACAACTTAGGCAAAATATTGTTTGTAACTCACGTGCATGACCAAACCATTTGCCAGTTGTCCTAGAGAAATGAGAGGCCACAGGAGAGGGGTTGGCTGCCTACAGGTGAGTCCACTAACCATTTCTCATTAGGTCTACTGAGAAACTTGTGGTCTTTGCAGACATAACCTTGATAGCTGTACAGATGACAACAGTAAACTCCTATTCCTAAAGCACTCAAATGTCTCTTTGACACTTCGGTTTAGGAGATTATTCATACACACATATGCACATACATGTGAACGCACAACCTGACCCTACATAAAGATAACAGAACAATCATATGAGAAATCCTAAAACCTCACTAACCAAAGAACAACAAATAAACAAGCCCACAAGACAATATAGGCTAAAAATGAAACAAGAAATGCTTTGACTTCATGCAGAAGTGGTGCTTTTTTTTTGCCAGTGGTGTCCTTGTGTGTATATTACAGGCAGAATCTTCTCAAGCTTCTTGTCTTCTCCAAGGCAGGCCATGCTCAAGCTGAGAATAATCAAAGTATGTTTGTTGTAACCTGAAATTAATAAATTAATCTTTTGAAAAATAAAGCTGGAAAACTCAAGTTAACAGGATGGCTTTGCTGATGGAACTGTCAGATTAATTCTGACCTCTGCCAAGACCTCAGCATGTTCACAGCATGGGAAAAAAAGCAAGTGTAGGGGTTAGATCAATATGGCAAGGATATTAAGATGGGCAGCCTTTTCAAATGGAAATGTAATTGCTAAACATCTCAAATAAAGAAAAAAAGAAGGAAAAAAAAAGCAGTGTTTGTTTACTACCATGCATATGCAAATTTTGAGGGAGGGACAAAGCTGTTAGCAATTCCTGTCAGGCCCCAGAATGTATGTAAATCTGGACAGCTGAATTAGAGAGTTCATTTTTCCTTAAGGAAAAACTGGAAATTCAAAAACAATTTAGAAAAAGCCAGGTAATCAAAACCACCAGAAGGGTGCTAGGATGGCTGCCTACAAATAGGAATGTAGTGTCTCATAGTGTCTTAGCAGAAAGAAACTCCTTGAAAGCTAAGCAGGAAGCTCCCATGTATTTAATGCTCTATGAGAATGGCACAGTGACTGCACTCTAGGGCCCTCACTGCTACCAGAAGTGTGAAAGTAGACCACTGTGTTCACAGGACTGGTACAATTAGCTTCTTTAACTCTCTGCAAGATAAGGGCTCCATCTTTGTGATGACAAGAAACCTCTGCAAGCTGTATTTGGATGGGGGAGAGGTCTGAACGCTGCACAGGTGGATTTCAATTCAGACAGAACAGAACTCGAACTCAATCTTCTTTCTTTGCCCACCATGGTGACTTACTTTCAACAGCCAGAGCAAAAAATGAAGTAATAATATTTGATGTACAGGTATAAGGTGTAACATGGGAACCTCAACGTGAGGAGATACTTCTTTACTGTGGGGGTGACAGAGCACTGGAACAGGCTGCCCAGAGAGGTTGTGCAGCCTCCTTCTCTAGAGACTTTCAAAACCTGCCTGGAATGCATTCCTGTGTGGCCTGCCCTAGGTGATCCTGCTTTGGCAGGGAGGCTGGACTGGATGATCGCTAGAGATCCTTTCCAATCCCTGACACTTCCCTTGGTCATTCTTCATTGCAGCCTGGGATGGTTATCTAATGCCTCTTGGGCAGGATATTCTCATCAGCAGATGCCTCATTGGTATCCTCTGGCCGAGCCTCCTCACATCAGCTAATGTACAGATGCTGAGGTATTTTGGTTCCCGTGATATGAAACTTTTGCAGTACTAGCTTCTTAGTTCCAAGCATCGTGCTAACAAAAGGTGAAGCAACAAGCACAAGTGAAATGAGAGCCATGCCACAGGCTTGGCCAATCAAGAAACTGCAGCTAGAGAAAGACTTGACAGTTCAATAGGGTAATTCTTCAGAAAATAGAAAAATCAATTATACGTTGAACGGTTGCTAGGAAAACAAGGGTAAAGGTAGGTATGCTCAACAGTTTTTTTTCCTTGGCAATTTGGGGAAAGATTCTGAACTATGCTCTTCCCTTTTTTTTCCCCCCTATCTTGAATTGGCTGCTTTCTATTAAAACCAGTGTACTCGGAAGCTATTTTTATAGACAATAAAGAGGAGGGAGCTCTTCTATGCAGAAAACTGACAACAAAGTTTCATATTCTATCTGTGTTTCTACCATGGCTTGCACTTTCCATAGCGTTTCTATGTTAATTAATCTCCAATAGTACCCTGTGCACCAAAAAAAAACTAGTTTCAGGTATGTCAAAATATCTAAGGAAAAGATGATGAAAGAATGCAGGTTTTTTTTTTTTTTTTAAGGTAAAGAATGCACTTCTGAAGACTGCATCACTGACAGCTGTTTCTCACTGGTTCTGTCTTGCATTTCATGTTTCCCATAGCCAAACTAAACTAGATTTGAGTAGCCTGTAGTTTCACCTCTTAGTAGATACAGATGAAACTGTGGGCCGAAGTGCAGGTAGCAGTGATCAAGGAGAGACGGGAATGGCATTCAACAGCACTGGGTGGAGGTCTCCTCATCGCCTGCTGGTCCTTAGACACGAGCGGCCACGAGGCGCGGGGCTGAGGGCAAAGTCGCTAGATGGAAGCGGACAGTGCTCAGAAAAGGCTTTATGGCAGCCCTGGCTCCCCTCCAGCTGGTCCTACAGACCAACATTTGGGCGCGCAGAGGAGACGCTGACGCTACGCCTAAGCTGGCAACGGAGGATCCCTTCCTACCTGGGCTTCCAAGGCTGAGGGGTTCCAGCCCGCCCAGCGACAGCCCATTTGGACATATAAGCTTCGCTACTGGCTCACATCCCTCCTCCTAGGCTGGCTGCCCCGACGAGGGCCCGTTCCCCCCGCCGCTGGCAGAGCTGCTGCGCGCCGGGCGCTGACATGGCCGCCAGCGGCCGGAGCCCCCAGCCCGCAGCATCGCCTAGGCGACAGGCCTCGCGCGGCGGGGCGGGGCCTGCAGGCAGGGCGGAGCCTGATTGGTTCCCTTACCCCCCACCCGCACTGCTCCGCCGGGGTGGGAGCGGTGGGAAGGGGGAGGAAAAAAGGCGCTGGGCTATAAATAGCCCGCGCCTCCTGATTGGCCGCGGGAAAATGGTCGCACCACGTGACTCTCCAGCTAAAAATTCCAAGATGGCGGATCCCGTCACGGGCTGACTCCGTTGGTGGCGTGCGCGCCGCGGTGTCCGCGCCGGGGCCATCGCCGTCGCAGAGTCCCTGCCTCGGCCGCCGGCACTCAGGTCAGTATGCGGCACCTCCACGCCTCCCAGCGCCAGGTCGTGCACAGCGGCGCCCGGCTGCTTACAGCGCGGACCCTTTAAGGCCTTGCGCTGTTCTGCCCAGCGGCCTTTGACTGCAGCGGGGCCTCCCCCAGCCGCGGGCTCTGAAGAGGAGCGGCGGCTGTGTGCCCTCTGCGCTCGCAGCGCGCCCCGTTCCGGTGGGGAAGTGATGAGCAGCTGCGAGCACCAATCAGATTTGCCTCACGCGCTAGTGGCGGGTGTATTTGAGCCACTCGGCGGCTTCCACTGCGCCCTGATTGGGCGGCGCGCTCGGCGGGGCGGGGCCGTCGCGCGCCTGGCTTGTATGGGCGTAAGCGGCGCGGTAGGCGGGGCTGAGGAGGGCTCGGTGGGCAGCGCTCCGCCCATCAGCGCTCCGGACCGCCCAGCCGCTCGCGTTTTTGTGAATGAGGCGGGCGGGGCCGGCGCTACCGCAAGCTCCACCCCTCTGTCCCTGGCCCCACCCCACCCCTCCTTCTCGGGCGGCCGCGGCTCCTCCTTCCAACCTCCCCCGGCGAGCAGCGCCGCCGCCGCCGCCTCGGTGCTGCGCGGGGCTCGGCGGGGAGCGATGCGAGCAGCAGTGAGTGCGGCGGACGGAAACAGGGCCGGGATGGGTCGAGCCGGGAGCGCTGGCTGTAGCGAGGGCGTGGGCCTGGGGGCGGTGGCGGGGCTCGGGCGCTGGCCGGTGCGGCGGGGCGGGCGCGTCGGCCCTGCGGCGGGGGCGACGCCCGCGGCGGGGCCCTGCAGCGCCGAGCGGGCTGCGGCCCGGGGTCGGTTCTTTCCCTCCTCTTCCCGGGAATAACGCGGAACTTGAAAAGTTTCTGTTGGGGCCGGCTCCGCCCGCGTCCCCGCCGGGCTCTCCACCGGAACGCGCCTTGCGCCGGGCCCGGGGCTGCCTGACGGGGCAGCGGCTCTCGGATTGGGCCAAGGAGGTCGCACTGACCCCCAGCACACCACAAAACAAAAAAAGAATGTTTGGGGTTTGTTTTTTTATTTTTGAAATATATTTGTACAACTGGGAGGAGAAACCAAGGGGGTTTCTTCTCAGCATCACCGGGCGTTTTGGAAGTCTTGGGGTAACGCTGGGCTGCGAGGGAAGATGACAGGTCCAAGCCAAGGCAGGGCTCGGGCTTCGGTCTCAGGCTATGACTTCTTCCCTCAAAATACGCATTTTGGGGAGCATTTTGGATGGTGAATCAAGAGCGTGCGCTGCTCCAAAATGTGAAGTGTTGGTTTGTGCGACGATAAATTAACAACAATAAAAAAAGCTTCTGTTGCGTTCGGAGGAGCGCGAAGGGAGGTGTTGCTGAGCAGTTGTGTGTGGGTTTTGCTGCAGGAATTTATCAGGAGAAATGCTGTGCGATCTCGGCTCCTTAAATGTTATCTTTTGAGTGTTTGCAGGGTGGCGAGTGCAGCAGGGCATCTTAAGCAAGCAAATGTATTTACATAACAATTATTTGACATTATAGCTTGATGCCGAGTATCATTTGGAGGGAAGTAAACCTGCCTTTTATTCAAAACACTTGGGTTTTCTGCAGCATTTGGTGATAGTGGAAGGTTGGGTTTTTTTCGGTTGCTTGGTTGTCAATATCCTCCTCTGGAAGATTTGCATAAATTAGGATTGTGAGTCCAACCGCTTGTTTTCTGCCCACAAGAGTGGATTTCACTTTATAGGCTTCCCTAATATTCCAGTCTGGATTATAACTCTATAAATGTTCCCAGGAACTGAGATCTGTGTTGGATAGGTGCGGTTGGATTCAGGATGTAAAAAATCGCTTGTACGTTTGGGATGAGGCATGCAACTCAGGTTGGTGGAGCAGGGTACGAGCACTCTCAGGTGTTCTGTATTGCTTCTCAACAAGGTATCCAGGCAGCTTGATTTCCTGCTGGTTTCCAAAAAGCTGTATTCTGTGGTCTTCATGATGCTAATATGAGACTAAAGTGATGGAGCAAGCATTATTTTGTCCCTCTCTGCTACAGTGAATTTCACTGACTAACCTCCTTGCCAAGGCATTTTGATTTACTGGTATTGTGTTCTGTCAATAAATGGGACTTGTGCTGTATTTGCTGCTGTCAAAATGCTTTTGGTTGCTGCCAAAAGCTACCTGGAGTTAATTATCTGAATTGGACTTTTTTTTTTTTTCCTTAATGGCAACATTTTTGAAAGCTAAGGAGCTCTGAAGTTTATATAATAATCTGGCTCTTGGCAAGGTTTGGGTTTTTTTTTTTTGTGTAATGCGGTCTGTCGCGGCACTGAGTTTTAATTGTTTCTGATGTTTCTGCCACCACTGTATGGAGTTTTCAGCCTAAAAGCTGCTGTTGCCACTCCACAGCCTCTCTGAAAGAGTTAAGAGGGCACTGTTAAGAAAGCTCAGCTGCTTGTATACAAATATACAGCAATTACAAGGCAACAAAGTTATTGCAGAATCCTACAGTAACCATGGCAACATGTTCACTCAATTACATTTGGAAATGTAAAATGCCACCCAGTTAGAAAGAGTAAGTTTTTAGCAACTGCAGATTTTTTTGTATAAAGCAAAATGTTGTCTTTCCAGGATTATATGCTTTTCTTTATCTTTGGATGGCATGCTTTAGTGTGTGCATCTGAGAGATTTCTGCTGCTGGTATAAAGTTGTGCCCTTGTTTGTCAGGACTTAAGGGTAATAAAGATAGTCTCTGTTCCCCAGTAAAGCACAATCTGAGATTTAGACTAGATGTTAGGAAGAATCTCTTTATAGTGAGGGTGGGGAAACACTGGAACAGGTTGCCCAGGGAGGTTGTGGATGCTCCCTCCCTGGAGGTGTTTAAGGCCAGGTTGAATGAGACCTTGAGTGACCTGTTCTAATGGGAGATGTCGCTGCCTATGACTGGGGCTTGGAACTAGCTGATCTCTAGGGTCTCTTCCAACTTAAACCATTCTATGAAAAAAAAAATCCCCAAGTTCTTGAATCTTTAAAATTTAACTTTGTTATCCTGTAATTTCTCTGGTTTTGTTTCAGGAATAGGGTTTAGAAAGCAGACAGATTAGAAAATGCATGAAATACATTCTGAAAATTACCTCGTAATGCCAGAGGAATTTGTCATTTACTTAATGGGATGGCAGCATTGAAGAAAAGCATATGTATGGCATGAAAGCTTTTATTCCTTTGGGAGGAAATATTTGTTGAGCAGTCACTGTTCATGTAGCACTATCTCCAACAGACTGTGCTAAAGTAGAGGAAAACCGGCAGATGTGAGCTACTGAATCTGTACTCGGCACCAAAAGTGAAGAAGTTCTCATGTAGCCCAGGGCTCATCCCTCAGTCCCAGGTTAGTAGATAGCAGGTTGAGATACCAGGGTCCCGATGTGCAATGCAGGTGAACTCCTTAGTGGAAGTTAGTTTTATTTGTTGCTTGCTTTTTGGTGGTGGCTTGCTAGGAAAAATAATAAATCCAGAAAAAGTAGTTTATTGCGTAGTTAATGATTATGTTGGTCAAGATGCAACTTTCTGCTTTGCTGTGCGGTGTTTCACAGGCAGCATCACATCAATACAGAAAATGGGGGAAAGAAAACCCAAAACCCTTAAAATGATTGGGCTTTTTAAACTACAAGTGATATCTTTTCAGACACCTGAAGATCAATGAGCTTCTGAAGAAGTTACCTAATAACAGGAGCTGATAAGAGAATTTTAGGTGGATGCAGATTGCGGTGGATTGTCTTGAAGAAATGTATTTTGTCCAGATCTTCAGGGGCTTGAACTTCAGGCTGCCTCCCAAAGCCTTGGATTATCTGGACTGGGAAAGATTTGGAGGTCTCGTAGACCTCTGTTAGCTTGTGGATGGTTTTGGAAGGAAGGTATCTCCAACCTCTTGGGCCTTCCTGCTTTTACCATGAGCAGGTAGCTTGCCTGTCTTGCACACTCCTCAAAAGCAGCAGCTTGAGCAAGTGTAACCTTCTGCTCCTGTGACAAATGCTGAATTTTCCCTTCATCTTCTACCATGGGCAGAGATGGAGACACAGGAGCTGCCTGATTATAGACAACTGAAAATGTGGAGTTACCTCTGTCTTCAACCTTAAATCACACATTGAACTGCAAGTGTGAGGAGTAGAACTTGTTAAAAATAAAGGTCAAAATTGAGCAGGAGTTTATGTTTTTAGATTAGGTTGCCCTCTTAATCTCTCTTTGAAATGGCTTTGTGCTTTCTAGGAAATAAACTTTTCCAAGCCATCTTAAGGTGCACCTGTGATTCAGAAACTTGGTGCCAATGCCTAAAACTTGTCCTGTAGGATCATTTGTAGGTTTTAGATTTGAGGAAGCTATATGTGAAGGTGCCCAAACACATTTGAAACAAAGTGTTGAGATTAACATTGCCACCAAATACACAATATTTTATAGGATCAAATATTCTACACCAAAATTCTTTCATAGCTGAGAATAGGGAGGAGCTTTTAAAATTGTGTGTTCACAAATGTGCTTGCCACTTAGCTTGCCCCAAAAGGAGTTAGTGTGTTGAATGTCCCTTAAAAGTTACTCCTGAGCCTTACCTTAAGAAAGGTATGCACACAATTTAATGCAGGGTGTTTGTGTTCTTAATTAGCTGAGTATTGCACATGCTCCACTGAAAGACTACTGGCTTAATTTTTGCCACTTCTGGATTGCATGAAGTGTTTCTCCGGTGCTCGAATGCCATACCTTACCTTCATGTGGTTGCCGTAACTGGTGGTCCTCATGTTTTCATGAGGATAGTGTGGATCTGTCTGAGTTGTGGCATTTGTGCTGATGTGGTGCTCTCCTCATCACAGGTTTGAAAACCTGAATGCTCACTGTCCAGCTGTGCCAACTTAATCTTGGGGTGAAAACATTTCTTTGATGTCCTTGTCCCGTTAAAGAAGTGATTGTCTTACGTCCTTGGCATCCTATGTGTTTGTATTTACTGGAAATGAATACTCCTTGGCATTATGTGTGTATGTTTACTATAAAACTCCAAACCTTTGGGACCATATTTTTCTTGTCTTGCATCTCTGGTTGAGTACACATGGTAACATTACCAGAATGGTTTATTTGCTGAATGGTGTCTGTTGCTAGCCAGTTCCAAATCGCAAAGCTTGTCACAGACCACAGAGAAATATTAATTGAATGTTATTTGGACACGGATATTGATATTCACTAAATATTTGCCAAGTGTTCTTGACTTTTCTTGCTGACTTCTCTGGTAATGCCGTTTGATACTTCACTGTCCCTCCAGTTCGCCTTTAGTTTGTTTCCAATTATCCTATTGCATGTCTCTAATCTTTTTCAATCCTGCTACCTAGTCTACAAGGCCAGTCATTCGGTTTAAATTTTATCATACTCTTGCTGGAATCCTTTGAGTTTGTGTGTTTGTTTTTTTTTTACTAGACAGAGAAGCTAACAGGATGTGTCTCATTACTGAATTCAAACCTACTTTTCACTTTTGAGTTCACTTACCTAATGGTTAGCTTCCGTTTTCCATTTACCTTTGCTTCCAAGTTTCTCAGGTCCAAGCATGCCGATGCTTCAAAGCAATGAAAGGAACCGGATTCTCTTCAGCCTGCTTGCTGGTCTCAAAGGTCTGGGTAGGGGAGGAGAACCTTGTGGGAATATGTAGTTTTGCCTCAAATTGTTTAAGCTTTAATGATTAGAAACATGACAATATTATTACCTAGTAAAAAGGGTAAATAGTCTTCTAAAAAAATAAAGAGCTGTATGTGGTGGGGAAGGAAATGGATCTTAGCAGTTTGATTTGACTTAGATTGTCTCATATGTATTGATTGTTCTGTATTCAAGTTCTTGGATGAAGGAACTCCTCAGACCATTCTAGTAATTAATGCCACTTGCATTTTAATTGCGGTATGCAGAAAACTGAAGTGAGCCAGGTTCACTTTATCCTGCAGTGGACCGTGTTGATAAGGCAATATATAACAGATGATTCATGAAGTGATGCTTGTCACTGCCAGGACTGCATGAATAGCAAGCAGATTTTGGGCAATGCTTCTTGAGAAAGATTTGGACAGTTGAAACCAAGCAGAGGAGAAGAAATAAATATGCACTGTCTTTCTGGCTATCTTAAAGGAACTGCTTCACTCAATTTAGAAGGAGTTTAGAGAGGAGGGGAGCTGGGTAAAATAGCAGGGCAGAGATGCAGGACAGCACACAAAGGTTATATAATTATGCTGAAAAAGGGAACAGTTAGGAAAATCTTTTGGAAAAGTTATGTGGTTTTCCTTATGCATGGAATTATAACTTGGCCCTTTTTTTTCATGGCACTCATTACTAGACATATTTTGATCAACTTCATGTTTTTTCCTTCATGTTTTCCTATTGGATAGTACCTTAGAAAAGTTTGATTAAAATCTGTTTTAAACTGCCATCTACTAGTGCAGAGGAATGTGTGTTGACCTATGGTCATGGACAATCTTAGCTGTTTGCTCGTAAGTGATTACATGTTTCTTCCCCATATGAGAAGTGTTGAAAAGTAAGTAAGAATCTTTTCTTACTTGGTTAGGCTTAGATTGATTTATTTTTTTTCCCTCCACCCATAAGTGTCTGTTCAGGCTGCCAGAACGAAGCCAAAGACTTATTGGGAGGAGCTGGAAGCTGAAGACTGTGTATGCAGCTGATGTGGCTTCTGCAAGCTCTGAGAAAGGAAGAGCCCCTTTCTTTGGGGCATCAGTACAGTAGCTTGGACCAATCCATAGGATATGACAGAGTGTTACTCTCAGTGCGTTGCTCATGAGGTGAAGGCATCTAGGAAAACTTACAGCAAGTTTTTCAGCTCTTGGTGTTGCAGATGTGACTTGCTGAAATGGCAAAGTGAAGACCCTGCCTTGGGTACAGCCTGACTGTGGTATCTAGGTTCGTTGATGTGTTCACTCTCTTTTTTTCTTTCAAGTTTGGCCTCCTGTAGAACATTCCTGGAGGAGTGTGTCTGTATGTTTTATAACAAGGCTGTAAGATACTGGATGAAGAAGAGTTTTGGGTTTTGGCAGTCACAGGATAAAATAATGTATAGGAGATGGGACATCTCAGATTGGGTGCTGGCAGTTTAGCAATATATTGTTTTAAGTGATCTTTTGAAGTATGAAACTCTTTCATTCTGGTGAATGCTGATGTCCAATTGAACATAACTTCATGTATCTTTTATGAGTAGTGAAGAGCTTTCATATTTCACATGTAGAAAATAATTCACTTTATTAGTTTTTCTGAAGAACTGGTACTTTAATGAGGTGTCTGTCAGTAAGACTTAATTACTGTTAAATTCTGTGAACATTAGTACAGTGACTTGCTCTATGCAAAATCAAATTTCGTTTGTCAAACACATCATGGCATTAGTTTGCTGATCTAATTTGGGTTAACTTGAATTTGAGAAGTAACAATTATTCGTAACTGGCCTGTTGTTAGTCCTGGTGTGCAGGATTTTGCAGGCTGTTGTACTTGCCTGAACTGGTGATGATTTGTCCTTTCTGCAGTTGGGTGTGCATACATAGCTATGAAGATGTAGTAGCATCACTGTTGTGTCCACAGTGATGTCATTAAAATTTTAAGTGAATTTGGATAAAATTTTATCCAAATTCACTCTTCAGGATTAAAGGTAAATGAGCACATTATGCTGTTCCTCTTTCTCCTAGTGCTTTCCAGGCTGTCTTATTGGTGGGTTTGTGAGCTCAAGGTGAGCAGTTGGACTTGATGATCTCAGACATCTCTTCCAACCTCAACAATTCTATGATACCCAGTTGAGTTTTCATTTTGCTGTAGCTTTCACAACATTCTGTCTTGTCAGTTAACGTATTTCCACCGTGCTGTGTTTTCCTAGCATGCTGAAGTAGTTTATGTTGTATTTGCTTAGTACAAAAATGTTCACGTTAGTTCTGGTGTTGCGTTGACAAAACTTCACATCTTGTTTGCATCACCCCAAGACAGGAGTCCAAAATGTAAGCCGAAACAATGTTGTATGCTGTTCCCAACAAATAGTGAGAAAGGGGGTGTTGTTCAAAGTTACATGTATCCCCGTGGGAGCTACAGGTACCTAGGTTTTGTTCGTGCTTGTTCTGGATTCTGTTAAAATCCCAAATACAGGTAGTTCTTGCAGGATCATGTAAAATGTAGAGCAGCGAGACTTGCTTTTTTCCCTCAATGTGCATGAATGTGAAGGGTTAAGTGACAAAAACTTGCTTTATTGACACCTTTAAAATAATGAGGATTCTGGATAATGGGACAGTCTGTGAGTTTCAGCCTTGAGAACTTGGTAGCCCAAGGCAGTGAGAGGGGAAGAGTTTCAATTCTGGAAACAGTGGCAGTGGTTCAGATGTCTGCGAATGCTGTAAGATGTGTAAGGTGGTAGGATGAGGTGGAAGGTGAGCTCTTGGCCTTGACTTTGAACTCTGCTGTAGCTCTACTTACAAGCAAATAAGGATGTAAATGTTATTTAATTCCCAAAGACTATTGAATTATTAGTCCCAAATAATACTTCCCAAAGATTATTTAATGCCCGAAGTGAAAAAAGGGTAAAGACTGTCAGGCAAGAGGAGTCCTAGAAGAATTCCTAAGTGAAGCTAAGCTTTCCCACAGGCTGAAATGTATTGTAGAGCACTGAGTAAATAGAAGTAATTTCTTTAAATGGAAAAATGTTGCTTCTTCAGCCAGCATAAACTTAAAAGTAACCAACCAAACCTTAAAAAAAAAATCTCCAGTGCATTACCTGAGTCAGGAGGGTACTTCTGTGTCACTGCACAAACAGGGTAGCAGGACTCTGACACACAGGCTGGCCTGAATATCACCCTGCTGGGAAGCCTGGCTGGTTTCTTGAGATGGTTTGGGGAAGAACAGGTCACAGGCATCTTTCTAGAACATCTCAGAGGATATCAAGTCATGTTTCTTATGGAGGTGTTGTTGGAGGGGATGAATAATGGCAGCATCTATATAATTGGAGAAGGCAATAATCCAGTAAAGTGCTGTTTTTTTCTGCCTTATTCCACCTTCCCAAGGAAACAGTGCAGTTTTGGAGTGCAATTTTTACTGCTGTAGCATCCTGGGGAGCACTGGAAGAAATGGTTCCTTGTGTTGCTAACAGGATCTTTGTTGGGTTGCTGCTAAGCATGGCTTTATCTTGCCCCACATGCAAATAGCAAGCCTGGTGTGTTGTTACTGTCTTCTGCTGTTAGTCAACAAACCAACCCCAGGATTTCTGTAAACCTGTAAGCCTCTGCTGTAGGTGGTTGTTACTGACACAAATTCATTGAAGTTCTTCAAGTTTACTTTGGTTGGGTCTGCCCTTACTCAGTAGCAGCGTAATGAAGCAAGGCCCAGATGTGTTTCATAGTGAGTATGCTCAAAACTGTCTTCTCTTCATTCTGTGATGAAGGGAAAGCAACATGAGGAGGCCACACAGAGGTGTATTTGATTCTAGTGTTAGATATCCTGCTGAGTAACTGATCCTTTCAGTGGACTGGAACAGAAATTGGCTACTGTGATCTGCATTTGCCTTTCATTTTTTTCTCACCCATTTGATGTAAATGAGCTTCCAGAAATAAATTATTTTTCACACAAATTCTGCTGTGTGGTGTTCTTGCCCAAGACTGATTTTTATTTGGTTCTAATGGCATTGCTTTATTAGGGAGAAAAAATTATTTACTTATTCCCTCAACTCTTATCTGCTGTCAGATCTGGTTGGAGACTGAAGCCTGCATTGGAGTGAAGAACTGCCTCTCACAGGATTTTTAGCTTGGAAGCATGATCAAAGGAGGATGGAAAGGACTAGAAGTAAACAGCAGGGTATTTATGCTAATGGCATGTGGTAGATATTGAATGCTTCCTTGGGAGCTGTACACGCCTATCTTTCTATTGGGCTTTTCTTCGTCCCGGTACAGAATTCAGTGCTGTGCACTGCAGTGAAGACAAGCTGCTGCCTCATCTGCTCCGTGTGCCTTGAACAGAGCATTTGATGATGGGCTCCATCATAATTGTGAATGAAATCTTAGCATTAGGAAAAAAAAACCTGCTTGCGTGAATAAAAACTACCAACTTGTGAGACAGAATGGCAGTCTGAGTTTTTGCATTGTAAGTGATGAAACCTAAGATAATGCCGAAGGTATTTCTGGATCAGTAGACAAAAATGCTTGTGTTGATGTGATTTCAGGGCAAAGTGTAGCTCTAGTGTTGGCTACTGTATACTTTGAAGAAGATGGCCTTGTAAGTTTAAATCTATGAGCACGTGCTGTGAATCCCCAAAAATAGAAAAGACTTTTACTGTGTAATTTAATGAGCATCTCATGCTGGTTTTGTGGGGTGTTTGCACAGTTCTCATCATCTTGTTCACCTCTGTGGTTGTCTTTTGCTGATGTCTCCTGTGCTAGGTTAGGCTTTGTAAACAGAAATAGGTGGTAGTACCTGATAAATCTTATTCTTGTGTCTGGCTTGTGGCACTGCAAGTGTGTTCTGTTTAAAGGGTGGATTGAATCCTCAGTGCACACACATGGGAAAACAAAACATTATCCATTCTTTTGATGGAGAGGTGAATGATATGAATCCCTTTTGGGAAGTTCTGTTTAGGACCCTTCCAACCAAAGGCATTCTATGAAATATTGGGCTGATCTTTGTGAACTGACTGGTAATGTGGAGCTGGTGATGTGGGGCAGTTACATGGTGCTGTAGTGAGTGCTCAGAGGTTGGCAGTGGTCCCGAATGGCAGATCTGTAGCTAGTACCAATTTTCTATGATCATCAGACCAATTACTGACAGTATTAGAAATCTCTTCTGAATTCAGTCTGGCACTGAAAGTGTGCTGCTTCTGGTCTTTGCTATAAAAATGCTGGTCTAAAAATAAACTGACATGCAGGGATGCTGAAAGTAGGGGAACAAATGAAGAACTTGTGCACAGAACATAAGGCAGAGTGCTTGGCTGATTGCAGAGATGATATCACAGATTAATGGTGACCATGGCATGAGTGAGGTCAAGGCAGGAAAGTTTTGTACAAGGTAATAATTCCGTTGTAAGGGGAGAAGGAAGTAAGAAAGCTGAGACGCTGAGATAGACATTGACTTCATCCATAAGCCAACTGGCAGCCAGACAGCTGCGCTTCAAAGGGCTTGTGCCATAAAAGCCCAAACAGCAATTGGGTGAGGAATATTACACTCCAGATATGAAATCCTGTACCTGCTAAATGAGACTGTCCTTGTGCAAGTCCTGTTAGACATTTGATTTAAGACTGCACAGGCAGTATATATATAAAATAAAAGCATTAATATTTAATTAGTTGTTTATCTCATTTAAAATGGCAGAAACCCCAAGCAACTTGACACAGGCTCTCTAATGATAGAAATGAGAGCAGCATCTTTGTATGGGGCTTATCACCTCTCCGCGTGAGAAGGATATCCAGTTATTGTATGCTTTCCATTCCTAGGTCTTCCCAAGTGCCATTATGAATGACATTCCCCACATTCTTTCCTTTGCTGGAAGGAGCTGATCAAGCTGAGAAGTTGGGAGGCACAGTGGAAGCTGAGAGATAGCCAAATGAACCAGTGCTTGAGCTTTCTCTTTCCTCTTCCGAGAGTATTCCCACTGTGGAGTCTGAAGAGTTTGGTATGCCCATCTGATCCTCCTTTCTGCCTTTTTGCTCCATTAAGCTGTATGTAGATGAGGGGAGGGGGAAAAGGCAATAGTTCTTGGCAATAATTGAGGCTTTTGCTGTAAACTGTCTACATTCCCTGGGGGATGAGGTCTCCTTTTGTGAAAAACTGTTCTAGGTTCAGTAAGTTTGTTGATTTCTCTGTATCACTGCCTTCAGGTTTTCATTTTGGTGATGTGAATGAGCAGACTGATGTGTGTGCTTCTAAATACTCAGATGGGGATTTTTATTGTTATTTTTATTTTTTCTTAAATCAAAATAACCTCTTAAGTATAGTGGGGACTGATGAAGCTTACGTTCCAGTATTGCAACACAAGGTGTTCTCTGTTCAAGACTGTAAATATTTATCTCTTGTCAAAGCAGAGCAGTTACTAGTGGGAACTCATCTGGCATGCAAAAAGATTTTCCTTAAGGAATTTGTTTCCTTTTATTTACAGTGTTACTGTATATTTAAATTCCAGGGCCTCAGTGTATAGTTTTGAGGCTCATTCTTAACACTGGCAATGAAAATCTAAATTATCACAGCCTCTGAATACGGATAACTGAATTCTGAGCATATGCCATAGCCAACCAACGAGCGTGGGTGTGAAATTCAAGCAAACATAAGAAAAGGTTCTAATGTTTTTCTGCAGCTGCAGAAATGAGAAAGGCTGCAAGCCCTGTCTATGGGTGCTTTCTGTCTGGTAGAGAGTTCACTTCAGCACAGTGCTTGGCATAGCTGTGATGGAAAGAGCTTGTCTTGAGCACAGACGATTCGTGGTCTGGCATTTTGCAATCACTTATCTCTTCCCCTCCTCTCGGTGTGGCTCATCTTTCCTAGCTCAGGCCTTCTTCACAACCCCCTTATGTCTCTCTTTAGCCTCCCTGCCAGCAAACGTCCATTGTTGGAACATTTCTGCAGGAACTTCAGTGCTGTGAGTGTTGCTGAGCGATCGCTTGTTAAATTTCCTATCTGTTATGTTTACCACAGGTACAGAGAGGGCTGGGAAGTGGTTTCCTGCAAGTGGTGACATTTGAATACTCATTTGCTGGCTACAGGTCTTGCTTTTGGAGAGTTTTAGGTTGCTTTATTCTCTATGTGGTGGCTTACATTTCTGGGTAAATTGTTCCTGTTGTGTTGTATGTAAAAGGTTCATTCAGCCTAAAAAAATGTACATCTTCCTGGCTTTTATGCACACTTCTTTTTTCATACTGGCAAGTACTGAAGTTCTCTCTGCTCGTTAGGTAGCTGACTTCCTTGTGTACTTTGTCTCAGAAGAGAAACCGAGGACTGGTGAACAGGTGTCTTAGTAGGAATAGTTTTGGTTTTTCTTTTCCTCTTTTAGGAGACAGGCACATCGAGTGAAGTTACAAAAACTGAGTTCAGTCCCTGCCATAGCAGGGACTTCCTTTTAAGTCTGCAAAATGCATGTCTCAGGCTATATCCAGCACTGGCCTTTGAGCTTGTCTCTCTGATTCAGAGGTAGTAGGTGGATAAAACAAAATGAAAATAAAAGGAAGTACTGTCTGTGGCATATTGTATGGCATATATGTGTGAAAGCTATAGTTCATATATATAAAACATTTCGTATTTTGAGATATATATGTGTATATATTTATGTTTTGGTGTGTCCTTCAAAATGTCAGGGACAGCAGATGAATGTCCCAAGTTTTGCCTTTTTTTGAAACAGCTATCTTGAGTTTATCATCTGCTAACAAGTCACGGAAACTTCAGTTCTTGCCGTGTAATATCTGTCTTCAGGGATGCATGGTCAATATAGCCTTTATTTTCTCCTCTGTCTGAAATTTTGTGTGAAATGTGCTGTTTGTGGCTTGGGGACAACACGCTCTTTGTTGGTTTGTGGAAGGGTTTGTCACGGGTAATCGATGCAGCTTTCTCAGGCTGGTTTACAACTTTATGTAAAGTCTTCATAATACTCCCAAATAAGAGTACTAAAATATAAATGTCTGAAGTTATTAATAAATAATGTGTTCCTCAAAGTGCTGTTTCATTTTTGTTTTGTTTTGTTTTATTAGAAACCTTTGTTGAGTATTTCCTTGAATGAGAAGTAAAACTGTCTTGTTCAAAGGGAATCTTCTGTGTAGTTCAGTGCTGGACTTGTCTCTTGCTTTACCACCATGTATTTTAGCAGTACTGAAGCTTCTTTTGAGTGCCCCTGGCTTCTTGCACTCTGGGTAGAAATGGCTGCCCATTTGCATGTTTACTGGCTTCTGTGCATCTAGATATGTCAGCAGCCACTGCTCCTTTTCACTTGATCTTATCTCCCCATTCCATTTCAGGAAAGAATTCTTACAATCTCCTTCTCCACCCCAGCCTTGGAGTGTGCTTTGCATGCAGAATGTTTTGAGGTAAAAGGGAATGGTGTTTGCTTTGCAGTAGCTGTGTACTGTTGTTTGAATGAATTTAGAACCAGTGCTGAAATGCCACTTTTTCAGATTAAATTCCAAAGGAGTTATTTGTCTCTTGTAGTGCACTGTAATGCATTTTCACTGCCTTCCTACAGAAAAGGACTGCAGCACTGGCTAGCAATGGCTGCTAGAGTTGGCTCTCTGGCCATTTCTTCTCCTCTGGCACAATGTGATTTATTAATCCTTATGTTCATGGTAACACAAGATGCATCCAGTTTATCATTAAAAAAAATCCCAAAGGTTTTGAAAGTATTTTGTGTTCCTTCTTGTTAATTTAGCATATTCCAAATAGCAGGATATAAATCAAAAGGAAATTCTTCACAGCAGAGCTTTGAGGGTCTATAAGAAAGATGGGGGCAGTTTTGGTGCTTTTTTTAAAGCAGGGCCTGCTGTCACAGGACAAGAGGTAATGGTTTTAAATGAAAAGAGGGGAGATTTAGACTAGATAGAAGGAAGAATTTTTTACAGTGTGGGTGGTAAAACACAGGTTGCTCATAAAGGTGGTTTAACCCCCCCATTTCTGAAACATTCAGGGTGAGGTTAAACAGGGCTCTGAGCAGCCTGATCTAGTTGAAGATGTCTCTGCTTACTGCATGTAGGTTGGACTAGATGACCTTTAAAGCTCCCTTACAAGTCAAACCATTTTTATGGTTCTAATGACAGCTCACCTTGAAAGCTGAGCAACATCTCCTCATGTTATAGCTAAAACTGTTAGCAGGAACATTTTTGGAGGATATTAGATTGTTCAGGAGCATGCAGAAGTGCAAAATCCCCAAACCCAGAAGACTGAATAAACGACCCTGAAGCTTGGGCTGTGATATTCCATAAAGGGAGGGAAGGGTGAATAGAGACAACCTGGTTTAAATGACTTTGCTTAATCCCTACTGAAAGAGGAAAGTCTTACAGAGAAGAATATTGTGTCTATGCTGTTTAGTGTGTAAAGCCATAAATGACAGTATACATTTTAATCTAGATCATAGCAAGTTAACAGAATGTGAATCCTTGCATATATAACCCGAGGCTCTAAGGCATCCTTGAGGACACTGAGTTGAAGTCTGTCTTTTCAGCTTGTGACTGTTTAAAATACCTACCCTAAAAAACCCCCACGGCAGATACAGTATCAGCCCTTGAAATATGTCCTGGTTTTGTTGGCTTTACAATCCAGTTTTCTCATTTCAAGGAACAATTCCAACTCATCTTGCAGTGTTTTTTTGGTGTGCAAACAGACAAAATGGGCTGTGTAAAATGCGGTGTAAATCATAAAGTAAAGGAAGCTCTTCCTTCACTCTGAGTTAAATAGCAGCTCAGATGTTGGAAGCAGTACGTGGCAAGTAAAGTCTCAAAAGTTTGATAGCATCTGTCTCTCTAAAGGTAACCTGCAAGTACTACATTAAAGGGTTTTGTCCCTTTTGCTTTGCTTTGGTAGTGTTACAAAGCAAATAAAAACTGAGCCCAAAGCCCCTCAAGTATGAGTAATGCCACTTGTTCCTTCCTTGCTTTTCTTGCTTGTCAGCTGCAAGTTTGAAACATTTTCCTACAGATTCTAGGCGTTATTAAAGGGTGATGTTGGTTATTAAAAATTTAACCCTGCTTAGAGAAGTACAAGACAGGAATGTACACTTTTCTGGTGATCGAGTTAATTTTCTGTTCTGGCAGTGTTTGTGACTTGAAACTGTGACTTGTAATTCAAAAGTGGAGCAACGAAGCTAGGGCCAATGTAAAGGCTTATGTTTACTTTATCTTCCCGTGGGGATTGCTGCCCATTTGTTTACCTGCAGACTTGTGTTTGAAGTCTCAGCAGTAGCCTTGGCAGATAAACCAGGGACTAAGCACCATGCTGAGGACTGCCCAGTGTCCCGGGGGTTGAATCTGTGTGCTTCAGGATGGACCGTGGGGAGCTGCCTGTGCTGCCCGTGGCGTATTACCTGCCTGATAAACCTCAGCAGTGTGTTTTAGCAAAGGTGGTTCCAAAAGGGGAAAAGAAAAAAAGACTGCTAACTGATGTGCCACGTACCATGTAAAGAAAATTCTGGCTACTGTTGAAAGTTCTTTACATGGCAAAAGCAACTGTTCACTCAGCTTTTAGCATTCTACCAGTTACCTGAATTTCCTATTGCCAGCTCTGTCACACTGTTACAGGTGTCTGTCAGCATCACTTTTCATGTGCTGCTGCTGAGAGAAGAAATTTCCCAACAAATAATAATAATAAAGTTATATTGCACTTAAAACATCAAAGTTGCATTTATTTATTTTTCTTTGCTGTTAGATGCTATGTCCTTTATGCTTATATGTAAAATGTGGGTTTAGGTGATCATAGAATCTACCAGGTTGGAAGAGACCTCCAAGATCATCCAGTCCAACCTAGCACCCAGCCCTATCCGGTCAACTAGACCATGGCACTAAGTGCCTCATCCAGGCTTTGCTTGAACACCTCGAGGGACAGTGATTCCACCACCTCCCTGGGCAGCCCATTCCAATGCCAGTCACCCTCTCTGGGAAGAACTTCCTCCTAACATCCAGCTATACCTGCCCTGGCACAACTTGAGACTGTGTCCCCTTGTTCTGTTGCTGTTTGCCTGGCAGAAGAGACCAACCCTCACCTAGCTACAGCCTCCCTTCAGGTAGTTGTAGACAGCAATGAGGTCACCCCTGAGCCTCCTCTTCTCCAGGCTAAACAACCCCAGCTCCCTCAGCCTCTCCTCATAGAGCTGTGTTCCAGACCCCTCACCAGCTTTGTTACCCTTCTCTGGACATGTTCCAGCACCTCAACATCTCTCTTTGAATTCAGGAGACCGAAACTGGACACAGTACTCAAGGTGTGGCCTGACCAGTGCTGAGTACAAAGGCAGAATAACCTCCCTTGTCCTACTGGCCACACTGTTCTGATCCAGGCCAGGATGCCATTGGCTCTCTTCACCACCTGGGCACACTGCTGGCTCATCTTCAGCTACTATCTACCGGCATCCCTGAGTCTCTTTCTGCCTGGCTGCTCTCCAGCCACTCTGTCCTCAGCCTGTAGTGCTGCTTGGGGTTGTTGTGGGCCAAAGTGTAGAACCCTGCACTTGTTACATTCTATTCTGAAGCCCTGATTAAGATACTTTCAGTAAGAAGATACTCAAGTAATGCATTAGAGTTACAGAGTGCAACACATTTTTATCCGCTGTAGGAAGAGAGGCATGTTAAAAGGCGAGGTGGAAGAGTGACACCTGTGTTGCTGTGGAAAACGCTCTGCTTTGGTGCCAGGATTAGCATTCAGTGGGACAGAAGTAGTGAAAGGTACAAAAATGTTAACTTAGGAGTCCCATGGTGGAAGAGAGTGTGCTGATGTCTGATGTGCTGGGCAGTAGCCAGAGTTGAAGCTGCTTCCGCAAGGTCTCCACACTCTCCTGTAGTGTTCTTTTGACAAGCACAGCCTTCATTTGTTGGGGCAGGTTCCTAGGAAATGGAGTTTAGAGGGAGCTGGCAGTGCTGCAATAAGATTGCATTAATCTTTCTTTTTTTTTTTTTTTTTGGTAGAGGCTGTGTGTTGTTGTAGACTTAGAAAATGGAATTGGATTGGTCTCAAAAATACAGCTTTTTGAAGGTTAACAGTGAGTGTTTAAACCATTTTCTGGGACATGACAAAATGTGATGAAGAGGTCTTCCCCAGCAGTGTGGCTGGCCAGGGCTCACTGAGCAGGCACTGGTACATAGAGGGACCCCTCTTTCTGGAAGGGAGGTGAGCTTATGTACTGGATATGGAAGATGGAGGTGGTGTAGCAAAGCTAAGATCTTCAGAGGGTGCACCAGTCCAAGCTTAGAAGCAGTAGCAGAGTCCAGGAGGACGTCTGTATCATGCTGCATGAGTCTTCAGCCTTACCTGGAATGTTTAGAGGTGTGTGGCTTCTACCACTTTTCTGGGCAACTTGTTCTAGTGTTTCACCACATTCACTGTAAAAAATTGTCTTTCTTGTATCTAGTCTAAATCGCCTCTCATTTAGTTTAAAACCGTCACCCTGTTGCAACAGACCCTGATAAAAAGCCTGTCTCCATCTTTCTTAGAGCTCCCCTTTAAGCAGCAAGAGACAGCAGGCTAGAATGTTCTCTAGGCTGAATAACTTCATCTCTCTGGGCGTGTCCTCCCAGGAAAAGTAGAAAATGAACAAACTCTTGTAGTAGCTCTCTTCTCTGTGTCATTATGTTGCAGCAAACGGCACAAGGGCTAAATGTCCGCTTAAAAATGATGCAACTTGTTTGCAGAGACCTTGAGGCACGTTTCTTTCTAAGAGCATGACAAAGGTCAGAACTTAAAAAGCACAGTGGTGGTAGGTGGGAACGGCATGGTGGTTAACAGCATGCAGTAAGCACGGAGTGTTTGAGAATGTGCCATTCATTTTCTAGTTAATGCTGGGCAAAGCTACCATTACCATCCAGTCAGTTGCAAAGGAAACTCGGGGAAGTGTTTAGCTGGACAAAAGAATTGCATGAGTTATGTGACAGGGTTGCTTTGGCGTTCAGACCAAATTATTTTAGTAATCAGATAGCATTCAATTAAAAAAACCCCAACAAACTAACCTAGACAAACCTTAATGTCTGTTCTTAAAAGAAATAAATATTCTTTTTCCAAGTTAATGAAGTAATTAACAGTGATTGATGACACATGTACTCAGCTATTTTATGTTGGGAGACCAGATGGGTTAGGCACAGCTAGTGACCAGTAATTTTGATTCTTTGTCAGAAGGAACAAGAAGTTCAGATGTGGGCTGTTACAGCTAAAGTACATGAATAGAGAAGGTAAATGTTATTCTCTCTGCCTTTCCCTACCTATATATGAGGATTTGGAAAGCAACCATGGGTAAAGAATTATGGGTTGTTCATTTTTTTTAGAAGCTGAGAAAGCTGAGCTGGAATGAAAGTGTGAGTGGTAAGCTGAAGGCTTGCAGTTGTTGCTCTAAACCCCTTGCACAAAGGTGTTGTATCCTTTTTTTTTTTTTGGCTATATTAAGTGGTTTTGAAGGAGAGAGGAAAGTTATGTGTGTGTGCACAAGCAGGTGAAGAAAACAGGACTCTGAAAGCTGCAATATTGAGCAAGTCTTCTACAGAAAAATGGTGTCTGGATCTATAAACTTTGTATCACAGTCTGATTTTTATTTTCTTCCCTCTTGATGTCTGCTGTGGAGGGAGAGGATTTGGTACAGCACACTGAAGATGGGTGTCAGTAAAGCAGAGAGATCTTAGTGCTGCTGAAATGCTTTGATAAGACTTTAGTGATACAATGGTAAGTTTTAGCATGTTAGGATACATTGCAAGGTCCTGCAACTTTAATTTGCATGACTTAGGGAGGATCTTAATCTTGTTGTTGAAGTGTTGTGTTTAGATCACTGACATTGATAGGAAGCTTGAGCTGCACTACAGTTCACAAAGAAATGCATCAGTCAGTGAGATGAACTTGCTGGTCAGATGAACTCTTTTTGGCACTGAAAATGTCAGGAAGATTTTGATTAAAATAATATACTGTTTTTTATCATTTGCCACTCAATAATTTAAAAGGAGTGTTTGATTTTTGTGCTTCTGAATTACTGTGGCTGGCTTGATCTACCAGGAAGCAATGAAGAAATGAGATGGCCAGTGTCCATAAACTCAGTGTTTATCTACCTTCTGTCTGCCTTCAGCTGTCTGACTTGAACTGTTTCAAATGCAGAAATACTAGGATGGAGGGAAAACATGGGATGGGGAAGAGGAGGGCTTCAGAAAAAAAAACAAAACAAGAGGATGTATTTTTATAGGTAACTGCCCAATTTGCACTGACTCCTCCAAGGCTTCAGTAGCAGCTGGAACAGCCTCCCAAGGCAGACTTTTATCCTTTCTCCCTCCCACGCGGACCCATCTGTGAGACTGCTTGTTCTTGCTGCTCTTGCTGAGAAACTGGATTGAGCTCAGAAGCATCCTGCTCTTTCAGACCCTGTGCCAGAGTCTTGCTAGTCAAGGAGGGCTCTGTAATCCTGCAAATCTACATATTCCCAGGTTTTACAGTTAGTTGCATTTCTGAAACTGCAGCTCTTCTATGAGCTCCGTTCATATTTGACTGAATTCTTTTTTCCAAGCTGTTGCCCACTTTACATTGGAGTGCACATGAGGTGGTGTTTCTGGATTTGCTGGGGCTCCTAAAGATGGTCTTTTGTTCAGAGACTTGGATTATGCATAGGAGCATTTAAGTCCACTTATCATCCGTTTGGTTGCTCCCAAAGCCTTGACTTGTTTTATGTTTTAGTGGTGTGTGTGTGTGTGTTTTTTTTTTTCCCCCTCTTCTATATCTGTTTGAGATACTTCAATGCCACTTCAACAGTAATTCTTGCTGAGGTCTGAAAACAGAGGAGATAGCAACAAATCCCATCTTCTGCTGTCTAGTAGTATTGCTACTGGTATGAAGTCTGTGGGAGTAGAAATAATATTGATACTTATGTACTACTAGCAGTGAAGGAGAAGGACCACAAAAACTTTGAGGTTTTCGTGGTGTCCACCAGAAGATCTAAGGTTTTTTTCTTCTTATGTCATGGAGGCACCTCCTGCTTTCAGAGCAGTTTGTAACTGTTGATCAGGGTGATGATTTACCCACTGTCTGTATGTGGTACCATGAATGATATTGTGCAGAATAAAGCATTTTCTGCCAAGTAGCCCTTGGTTTAAAGCTCAGTCAAAGTTCTGCTAGGGGCAAGCTCTAGTGCTGTCAAGCACTGATTCTGCTCTGGCAGAGATGCTCTTTTGAGGTCCTTTCCAGCTCCTAGTGTTCTGTGATTCTGTGTGTGTTAACATTGAAATAGGTTAAGGGAGTCTTCACTTCTGAAATCTCAGCATCCCCAGTGTTTTCTTTCAGTTTGGGCTAATGTCTCAGCATTTGGACTGAAGTGCAAGGGCTGCCACCAGAGATCAGTTTGAGCAGCTGAAAGGAGCCAGGGAAAGTCAGCCTTACCTAAGGAATCTGTGTGCTTTGGACATGAACGGTGGAGTGTTTCTTGACAGGAAGTGGTAGAGGGGTGTGAAACTGCAGAGAGCAAATTTTCTTGATAGAGAATTTCTGTTACATGTAATTAGATAAATTATTTCTATGTAGGTTTGCTAGCACTGAATAGCTGTGGATTAGTTCTGTGTTAATAAAGAAGCTTACCATTAGTTAACAGTGCCACTTGTGGCTGTTGTTCATCTCGTTTTCTTCCAGTGTCTGATGGTAATTTTAGTGCATATATAGCACTGCTTGCATAACAAGCCACTGCCTGAAATAATCATAGCAGGATTGCTCTAAAAGCAGCTACCAGGGACTGTCTGGCAATGTATTACAGACTTCCCTGAAGGAACTGTGTAAATACAGAGTAGGTATCAGTTATTCTTGACGACTTATTGTACATATACCATAATTTAACACTTAGGACAAATGTGGTTAGAGATTGGATCTCTTTCTGCACATTATGCCATACAAGACCTGTATTGAAGTTGAAATGTTTAGTGTGAGCATATAAGCAATAAATCTTCTCAGCATGTATTTGAAAGTGGAAGTTTATCGGAGAGGTGGAAACACAGGATTCTACTCCAGGCTGTCATGTGAGAATAGCACTTGCTGATGCTGAAATATCATCATTTGCTCAACAAATGCACTGTGTTTTAATTCCTTGAAAGTCTGGGTAGTGCTTCATTGTATTTCTTAGATGGCTACTGTGTCTGAATTGTATTGAGCTTTTGATCTTACAGGCAGGTACTTCTGTTTTTGCTGCTGTATGATAAGTGAATTGTAATAATGGGTTTAGCAAAGATGGGATGCCCTTGTCATCAGAGCTAGACTGGTCAGTCTGCTAAGCAAAGGAACCTAATACAATTGTGTATTAAAAAAAAACCCATCAAAATTCTTGGTGTTTTATTTGCAGTGTCAGACAGAAGGATTGGTGATAATGTGTTTTGGAAGATAAATCTTTCCATGGCTCCACAGTTTTGAAGCGTTGCTAAAGAAATAGCAGGATGTGGAAGGCATTCTCCAAGCATCCCTTCTGCTTCCCTCTAAAACTCGTGTCTTCTGCAAAACTTCTAATGTTGAGGGGTCTGAAAGGCAAAGCAGCTTTGTCTGCACCTAGAGCTAAACTTCAAAGTGCAGCGATGGGTATAGTAGGTGTATGACTTACACTGTGTTTTGATGCCTTGAGTCAGCAGGCAGTTAGGTCTGTTTAACTGAGATTTTTCAAGTGGTCTTGTCAGCTGTCTGGGGGTGTTTATGGTCTGTGTCTTGAGAGGGCTTGCAGATGAAGCAAGGCCGTCCATAGCTGAGTACCCTGGCCTGACTTGGCTTAAAAACAGTCTTGAAACCTTACCCTTAAGCCAAGATTTTTATCTTGGCTGAAGTACTGTAGCAATTTAAGCTCTGAAAAATAGAGCTTTGTAAATAAAGCTCTATCATAACTTTAATTACTGGTTACTGCACATCTGCACTTGTGTCTAATGGATACATCTGGAATGGGCTGAGAGGAGAGTGATGAGCATGCATACTGTCCAAACTAAGAGTCTTGTTTCTTGCTTAAAAAAAAAAAAATGATAGCTGCAGAGTATATGGAAACAGACTTGGAAAACTGTGGATTACTTACATTTCCTAGTCCATGTGCAGTTCTGCCTCTGAACAGTTGGATAGATGCCCAATAGGGAAAGAGTGATCTTGGAAAGTATATGGAAAGAAGAGTGTGGAACTAAGTTGTGGAGCAGTGTCAGGTATGTGGTTTTGGGGGGAAAACCTGGTCATGCAATTGGAGAGGAAGAAGGTGAAGGACCTCCTGTTTTAGGCAGCTGTTAAACCAGTTTTGTGCTTAAGCCATGTGCTTTTACCCTGTACATGTTACAGTATAGGCGGTTTGTTGCCATGTGTGGTGACCCAACCTGTTGATGAATTTAATCATAGAATAAGTCAGGGTTGGAAGGGACCACAAGGATCATCTAGTTCCAACTCCCCTACCATGGGCAGGGACACCCTACCCTAGATCAGGCTGGCCACAGCCCCATCCAGCCTGGCCTTAAACACCTCCAGGACGGGGCCTCAACCATGTCTTTGGGCAAGCCATTCCAGGCTTTCACCACTCTCATGGTGAAGAACTTCCTCCTCACATCCAGCCTGAACTTACCCATCTCCAGCTTTGCTCCATTCCCCCTAGTCCTGCCACTCCCTGATATCCTGAAAAGTCACTCCCCAGCCTTTTTGTAGGCCCCCTACAAAAGAAGGCCACAGGAAGGCTACTTGGGAGCCTCCTCTTCTCCATACTGAACAGCCTCAACTCTTTCAGTCTGTCCTCATGGCAGAGGTGCTCCAGTCCTCTGAATCATTCTCTTGGCCCTTCTCTGGACACACTCCAGCACATCCACATCCCTCATGTAATAAGAGCTCCAGAACTGGATGCAGTACTCCAGGTGGGGTCTCAGCAGAGCAGAGCAGGGGGGTAGAATCACCTCCCTTGATCTGCTGGCTACACTTCTCCTGGTGCAGCCCAGGATCTGGTTGGCCTTCCAGACTGCAGGTGCACACTGCTGGCTCATGTTGAGCTTCTCATCCACCAGCACCCCAAGTTACTCTCCTCAGGGCTGCTCTCCAGCCAGTCATTGCCCAGGCTGTATTTGTCTTTGGGATTGCCTCGACCCAGATGCAGGACCCTGCGTTCGGTCCTGTTGAACCTCATGAGGTTGGCTTGTGCCCACCTCTCCAGCCTGTCCAGGTCCCTCTGGATGCCATCGCTTCCCTCCAGTGTGTCTGCTGCACCACACAGCTTGGTGTGGTCAGCAAACTTGCTGAGGATGCACTCAGTGCCGCTGTCCATGTCACCAACAAAGATGTTGAACATGACTGGTCCCAGGACTGATCCCTGAGGGACTCTGCTTGTCACTGGCCTCCACTTGGACACAGACCCATTGACTGCCACTCTTTGGGTGTGGCCATCAAGCCATCCATCTAGTGGTCCACCCATCAAACCCATCTGCCACCAGCTTGGAGACCAGGATGTGGTGAGGGACAGTTTCAAAGGCCTTGCTCAGGTCCAGGTAAATGACATCATATGCTTGCCTCTCATCTATTAATGTTGTGACCTGTTCATAGAAGGCTGCCAGGTTTGTCAGGCATGATTTGCCATTGTTTTCTTTGCAGCTTCTGGAAGAAGCAGTTGAAGCCTTATGAAAGCATTTTAAGCAGACTTCATCCCTTCCCTGGCACAAATGACAAAAGGTCTGCCTGCTGTGCTGCTGAGGACCAGCAGTGTGGTGTGATGTACTTGGTAGGAAATAAGCAAGAGAAGGGCTCCAATGGCCAATAATGCTTTCAGTCTAGGAAAGGTGATTTGCTGAGGCACCAAAATGACTGGGAAATGAGGGGCATTTGCTGAGGCTGCAGCCCCTCAGTCTCTCTCTTACTGTGTGGTGACTGCAGAGATGGAAGTTGGTTATCAGCTGTCGACAAGGAGGTGACAGCACACTCAGGCTGTGGCTTCCTTCTGAATCAAGGATGTGATGAGGATGTAGCTGCGTTTGCGCCCGCCTGTGTGGGTTTAGGAAGCATGAGCTCTTGAACATACCCTGGTAGAAGTAGGCTGAAATAAATAGCTACTAATTTGTTCTTTGTGCTCCTGTTCCAGAGTTTATTAAAAATCCAGCAGGGACCAGACTGAACAATTCTCCTGTGAGGCAGAAAGCTTTATCATGCCAGTCCTGTTTGCCACATCTGATAAATTAAGAGTGTGTGTTTTACATACTTGTTTGTTTTAGTCTGCACCTCTGCTTAGCCTTTCTGCCCTGTTGTCTGAAATGTGCAGTGCCATCCTCAGTCCTGTGTGCAGATGCTCTTCAGCTGCCCTTTGCTCGGTGCCTAGGGAAGGGCTCCATGTGAAGTGCCCAAGCCAGCATGGTCAGTATGCTACTGCATGTTGTCTGCCAAGAAAATGCACCTAGCCAGCAGGCAATCCTAGGGCTTGCTTGGAGACAGTAGACAGGCTAAATGAAATGCTTCTGTGGCAGCTGTCATCCATCTCTTTTTCTGCACGCTGGAGGCCAAGGAGTGTGACCTGAGCACACTTGCAGTGAAGCCTCCTGTGCCCATGATCCTGCTCCTCCCCAAAAAGGAAGATGAGCAACCTGCCTGGCTAAATAGTTGCTTATGAATTTAGTCATGAGAGGATTGCACTGCTATAAACACACCCTCAGCCCCATCACATATGGTGTGTGTCTGGGTTAACATTGGGCAGGCTGCCTGAGCAGCAAAGCCCAGCTATGACCCAGTCCTTGCCTGTACCTGAAGAGCTCACAGAGAGCATGCCTCTAGATGATGCGTGGGTTGGACTTGCTATTCTTACGGCCAAGATGTGCAGGTCAGAGGTGACGTCCTTGTTGTGGAAGACAGTGGAGTAGAAGTCAAATAAGCTCTGGGGTTTGATTTTTTTTGATTTATTTTACTTTTTACAAAAATGAGAGAATTTGCTTGGAAAACCATACAGACCTCCAAATATCCTAGGTGTAGGGGTAGGTAGCATTTTGCTTCTCTGGATTTGCGAGGTACTTTTTTGAGAGATAGTGGCAAAATGACAAATGTGTGTGAGGATTTTTGCAGAGAGGTGCCTGACGAAATCCACTGCCTTGGAAACGACTCGTTGGGCTACACTGAGATCCGTGCAAATGGTAACTGAAAATAAGATTTTGTTGGTGAAATCATTTAGGAAACTATTGCTTTCTGTATCCTGGAATGTTGTGTTTTGCCTGTGCTTTGTTCAGTCTTCTAGAAGAAATTCAGGAAACGTTTCATTAAGAAAAAAAAAAGGTATTAATGAATTGAATTTGTGGCTTCCCCCATCTGATCATGACTATATTGTCTCTCTCTTTCCAAGGCATTTGTATTACTAAAGTATGCAGAACCTTATTATATTGGGTCTGTTAGGTTAGACAGACCTTTGGGGGAAGAAGTGGGGGTAGGTAAACTGGTGGTGCTGTTAAAGGGATTTTCTGCTGCTATTTCGTTCCAATTTCTTTAGGAAATGCATACACAATATTCTCACTGTTCCTGCTCTGTGCTTCATTCTTGCACCGTGAAAATGAGTAGACAGAAATGTTAACTCCATTCTGAATCCTCCTTGTCTGCAGCTCAGATGGCTTATGCTTTAACATTATCTGTGGGTTTTTTATTGGGAATAAATGATGCTAATATTTTGCTAATGCTTGGTTGAAGCTGACCTGACTGTCTTCAGCAGGATGTGCAAATCAGTGAAAGTGCAAGATCTTGCATATTTGGGATGGCAGAGACCTGCAGGGATTAGAAATGACACTTGAGTAATTTTCTCTTGAATTTGATGTATAACATAAAAGAACATTCCATGTATCTAAAAATGCAAGATGGGCAGATGAATCTGAAGCACAGTACTGCAGAGATGCTCGGGGTGGAGAGATACAGCCAATCAAAGATTTATTTTTTATTTTAAATGAAATATGGCAAGGAAGGCCTCTTCATCTTAGTGTCTGCTTGGACATTATTCTGCAAACCACTATTACAAAGCTGTAAGCAATGATGCTGGTATTTAAGTCTTAGACCTGGAACATGAGTGTAAGAAGAGTTCTTCCAAGAATAGATGAGACTACTTGAACTGTAATGGCACAGATGAATTGTGGACTCATTGTGCAAGCAGCATTAGCAGTTACTATGATAGTCATTCCCCACCCATGGAGTATTGCTGCCTCTTTGCTGGAGGTCACCACACCTTCAGATCTGCTGGTGGAGCAGTTTGGGATGAGTGCTCCCTGCTTTGCTTTGAGCAGAGTCAGCTGGATTAATTCAGATGGCTTAACTAGTTGAAATCTAGCAGCAGGCTGACTTCATGTCTGAAGTGGGTTAGGAAGTGCTGGCTATAAAACCATTATTGCTAGGCAAGTTGTGAGAGCAGAAATGTCTTGTCAGGACAGCAAGGAACTCCTCTGGGTAGCAGCTGCGTGTTAGCACACCATCCATAGTGTCTATCATGGGAGCCTGAACGCGGATGTCTTTTTGAAAGCAAAAAAGGGAAATAACTTGTGGTTACGAAACACTTTGCATAAAGGACACACTTTGGTTTAATCTGCTTCAGTAACTTTAGCTGGTAGCACCAGTGACAGGTCTCTACATGCGTTAACCAAGAGCGAGCTCCCTGAGACGCTCTGCCTTTAAAACGTGGCTACTTAGAAATAATGGATGCCACCTGATGTAGCACCAAAATGATCCAGAAACCCCTCAAGTGAGCTTCAGGACCCATTGCAGCAGGTTCCTCTGGTTTAAGTAATGCTGGTTGCATCAGAGACACCATCTGTTGAAGCTTCTGAGGTGGGGTTTTCTATAAAGCCAGGGTATTCACTGCTTTACATCTGTGTATTTTGGGGGGCAGGGGTATACTAGATTGCTTACTTGGTGGGGTTTTTCTCTCTGTTCTTCTGCCCTCTGATACACATCTTAAAACCAGTTTGGAACAGTGGACTTTTTTTTTCCCTGAGGTAGTATGAGATTGCCTAATAATCTACTGGAGGCTTGGGCAGAGTGGGAGTGGAACTGATTGTGTGGGTTTTTTCCTTCCTGATCCAAGACCACTCCTTGGCATGGAGGAATTTTTCTTTAGACTTCTTCAGGGAACAGATGCGTGGAGTACAGTTACTACTCATACATAAGGCTTCTAAAATATGGAAGCTGTTGGACTGAAGTGGCTTCATATGGTGCTGGTGGAGGATAGGAGTTAACATGCAAGTTTGGGTTTTATGACTTGAATGTGTAGTTGAATACATTTTTTGTTAAAAAACTTTTTATGACATTAAATATTATTCTGCCTATTTGTGACTATTAATCAAAAGTATATCTTGAAGTCTGAAAATTGCTCTTCTGCAACCTTTAATGCCTAAAATAGTATCCTAGTCTAATACTTTCTTCTGGGGATAAATATGTTACATAATGTGTAATTTAAATGGTTCTAAATCTTAATTCTCTAATGTGGTTGTCTCTTTCTTCAATTGCAGGTTCCCATTTTGAAAGCCATTAGAAGATATTCTGCCACCCTATTGGATTACTTCCCATACAACTCAGCATGTCACTGTGCCCTGGATTTTATAAGGTGGCCATGATTTAATCCTCTCTTCCAATTTCTATGTATCTGTGAAGCATTGGAGCTCTTTAGAGCTGCTGTTACTTGCGTGGAAACTGATCCGCCTCGAATCCCTTCTCCAAAGGACTAGACGTTACTAGCAATGAGCTCCCAAAGTCACCCAGGTAAGGGCAAAACCACTTTAATGTAGTACTGACAGCAGAACACCCTGTGTTTGCTGCATGGGCAGACTTTTTGTCGTGTTAAAATGTTAATCCAATCCCTCTCCTTGTGCTACTACTGTGTTTAAAACTGGCACGTTACCTGAAGATGGAAAATCATGTTGCTGATACTGAGGTTACAAGGAAATCTTGCTGTTGTTGCATTACATATCACTGAAAGGTGTACATATAGTTTCTGAGATGTTAACCAGGTGTTTAAATGGTTAATCTGTGATGATAGCTCTTCATGGTATGTAGTGTACCTCTAAGGAATGGTCATGGTTCTGCTGGTGTGTCTTTGTTGATGTTTAGGAAAACTCTTTGACTTTGAAAGTACTGTTTTAGTAGGAAAGAGTAGTTTTGCTAGTTTGGTCTGTCTCCATGTTTTTGCACATCTCTGTCAAGAGCATCCTTAGATACTCAGTTACCTGCTTTCTAGCTTAAAGTTGCCTTATAAGTTTGTGTTTAGTATGTTTCCGGTAGCTTTCTCCTGGGCAGAGCTTTGCGATCTTTGGAAGAGGAATTTTAATTGTGGTCTGACGTGCCTGATTTGACTCTTTTGGTTTATAGTAGAGAAAATTACTGCTGGGAAGCAAGTAATCCAACAATGAGCAGGCACGTGGATCTACTTATTTAACTACGCCTTTGAGAGGTTGCTTTTGTGACTTCAGTTTAATCACTTTTAGGTTAACTGTCAAATAAGAGTGAAATGTTCAAAGGCAACAAACAGCTCCTAAGATTTAAGGAACTCCATGTTTTTGGAGGAAGAATTCTATATTTGCTTCAGAGTTACTTCTAGCAGCCCACTTGTATTCTAGAGGATGAAAGTAAGAAATCCTACCTCCTCAGTAGGACAAGGGAGGTTATTCTTCCCCTGTACTCAGCACTGGTCAGGCCACACCTTGAGTACTGTGTCTAGTTCTGGGCCCCTCAATTCAAGAGAGATATTGAGGTGCTGGAATGTGTCCAGAGAAGGGTGACAAAGCTGGTGAGGGGCCTGGAACACAAACCCTATGAGGAAAGGCTGAGGGAGCTGGGGTTGTTTAGCCTGGAGAAGAGGAGGCTCAGGGGTGACCTTATTGCTGCCTACAACTACCTGAAGGGACACTGTAGCCAGGTGGGAGTTGGGCTCTTCTCCCAGACAACCAGCCACAGAACAAGGGGACACAGTCTCAAGTTGTGCCAGGGGAAGTATAGGCTGGATGTTAGGAGGAAGTTCTTGCCAGAGAGAGTGATTGGCATTGGAATGGGCTACCCAGGGAGGTGGTGGAGTCACTGTCCCTGGAGGTGTTGAAGCAAAGCCTGGATGAGGCACTTAGTGCCATGGTCTAGTTGACTGGCTAGGGCTGGGTGCTAGGTTGGACTGGCTGATCTTGGAGGTCTCTTCCAACCTGGTTGATTCTATGAAATAGGGATGCTGGAGTTCAAAGTGGCAGCATTAAAAAAGTCTGACCCTGCTGTAGGAATTGGAATTACTTTTATTAGTCTCCAAAACTATCAGTATTCTCAGAAAGGAAAATCTGTCATTATACTACCATAATGTAGCACTCTCTTCAGTTTTAAACTTGCTTCAGGTCTCATGGAGAGTCGAGAAACTAAATTTATTTGAATATGTGGAGTGCATGCAGGTAGTCACCTGTGATGTTTCTTGCGAAGTTGCATTTCTCAGAAGACCTCTTCTGCACTTAAGTAGGTAGTTGTTACTTGAATATTTTCCTGTCTCAAATATGAGTGACACTGAGGAGCTAATGACTACCTGTTTTTTATTGTTTCCTCATTGTGCTGAGATAGGTTAAATATATACCTATATTCAAAACCCAGCAAGCCTCGTTTGATATTGCTGTACTTCTGAAGGAGAACCTCTGCAGATACTTGGGAAGGGGAGATGTCCTTAGTTCAGTGTTTTGTTGATACAGAAGTTTTGGAAGCTGGCTGCTGATTTGTCTTATTTTCCCTTTGTTAATATGCTAATTTTTCTTTTTGTGTCTTGCCTCTTTTTACTGGTCCTGCTACTTTTACTCTAGTTCAGGGAGTCATGTGAGAAGGGCTAGTGAAAGAAAACAAGCAGCTCCTCGAGTAAGAAGTGTTTCTGCAGTGCTAAAAATCATTTTGAGTCAATCGTTTCTAACAACTGTGTCTGGAATGGCTCTTGCTGAGAAGGCTTATTGAATCAAAACCCAGGGAAGATGCTGCTCAGCTGGAGCTTGACATATGTGTGTTCTCCTGTGATGCTATTCCTAAACCTTCTTGGCCTTTGTCACGTAAGACATCTTGAGGTGTGGGATGGCTTGGTAAGAATTAAAGCTGTGGCTGCTGTGTGAGTGTTTGGTAGAAAATAAGAGGACTCTTAGGGAAAGTTGTGTCTATTCCAGAGACACTCCAGAGAGGGGCGATGAGGCTGGTGAGCGGCCTTGAGCACAAGCCCTATGAGGAGGGCTGAGGGAGCTGGGATTGTTTAGCCTGGAGAAGAGGAGGCTCAGGGGTGACCTTATTGCTGTCTACAACTACCTGAGGGGTGGTTGTGGCCAGGAGGAGGTTGCTCTCTTCTCTCAGGTGGCCAGCACCAGAATGAGAGGAGACAGCCTCAGGTTGCGCCAGGGGAAATTTAGGCTTGAGGTGAGGAGAAAGTTCTTCACTGAGAGAGTCATTGGACACTGGAATGGGCTGCCCAGGGAGGTGGTGGAGTCACCGTCCCTAGGGCTGTTCAAGGCAAGATTGGACGTGGCACTTGGTGCCATGGTCTGGCCTTGAGCTCTGTGGTAAAGGGTTGGACTTGATGATCTGTGAGGTCTCTTCCAACCTTGGTGATACTGTGATATTCTGGTCATTAGTTAGCCCTCGCAGATCTTGAGAAACTAGTGTATTAGGAACATCCTATTGACAGTAGAAGGACAGGTGGTAGAAACTCAAGGCCCTTTATCAACTGGTTCACTGGAGATCATTTAAAGGGTGAAAAGCTTTGAGAAAACTGAAAATGTGGAGGAAATAATCTTGTTCTGCATGTAGGCTTTTTATGAAAATGCTGCCAAAGGTTATCAACCTCCACAAAGCTTTACATCCCATCAGATGCTGTTGAGAAATTCTTCCTGTGCCATTCCTGGGTGTTGGGTTCATATTTTGACTGGTTGGTTGTTTTTCCAAACCTTGAGTGGAAATTCTGTAGTGTACCCTGGTAGCTTTCCCCACCTTAGCTTACGGTGTTGTAGTCTTACTGCTAATATCTCTTACAGAGTCAGTTTTACAATAATTGGCAGAAGTATTTCCCAAACTTTGCCAAAGATGAGATCTGGACTTCTCATGTCAGTTATGATAGCTATTTTGATTATACAGCTACAGGTAATTATTACTAATGATGTGCATTGTTTAAAGAAAGGCTCTGGCTTAGCTCAAGAGCCTATTAAACCTTGCTTCAGTGGATATAAGCTTTCTCCTCTAATCTTTTCCAAACCCATCACTAATGGGATTTTTCTTTTTTTTGGAACAGTGCCATAAAATTGTTGCAGTGTAGATGAATGGAAGTGTTTTGGGGTTTCTTTTTTTTCCTCCCCCTTCCATTCTGCAACACTCTCTTGTGAAAAATATTGGGTACTGAAGACTTCTCACTGAACAAAGCAAAAAAGTAACAAGAAGACTAAGCTAAGAAAATTGAGTTCTTCCCCTGCTACTTTTGTCATGTGTTGGAGTAAGCTTTGTCAAAGAGTGAGAAACGACATTTTAAGAAGAATACCAAGGAAAGAGAAATTTCAGTGGATAAATTAATTTTTCTTTTGGCCCATGTGTGGAGTAGAGACCTTGACCTTCATTTTGTGGGCTGAAGGCTTTCTCTGCAGTCTCCTATCGAGCTTTGAGTTAGGACCAGTAGCTCTTGTGATCTTAACTTGCTACCAAGACGTGTGGGGGTGCTCTGTGTGTGAGGACCAGGAGAAGCAGGTGGGCTCCCTCTTGCCATGCACACTGTGCCTACTGTTTGGGAGGAACAGCTGCCTCCCTGCAGGTGTTGGTACATTTTGTGAGAAACCTGGCCAGGGGTGGGAATCACTTTCTGTGGAACTGCTGGGCAGGATGAAGCAGGAGGTAAAAGGGGCTGAAACTAGAGGGTGGGGTGGCAAGAGGACAAGCTTTTTCCTGCAGGAACAGGAGCAGAAGGTTACGTAGGCCTAGTCAAGATAAAGTTCAGAGGCATCATGTTCCCTTTGGCTTTTGGCGGAGTCCTCACCACCTCTTTCAGAGCTGGAACAAAGCTGAAAAAAGATGCTGAAATGGTGCTATAAAAGATCAAGTTGCTGCAAAGTATGATTAAGAAAATTAGACCAATTAAGATAACATTTAGGATTATGACAAAGCTTGGGGGGGGGCTATGGAAAGAGCATTTAGTTTCACTTCATAACCTGTTAACGTTGCCCAGGATTTAAACTTACCTTATGTAACCTGTGGTGCTGATACTGCTCTCTTTATTTCTTCCTTACTGACCTTAAATGATTTCTTGCAGTCTCCTTCTACCTCCTTGTCTTAATTTTCAGTGGCTTGAGTTTCACTATCATTTGGTTCTCTTAATCAGTAAAGATTGTTCTGCTGATACTACTTATACATAAAGATTAGTTTTAAAAACCAAAACACTTAAAGTTAATCACTCAACTGATTTGTATTTGTTTAAAGTTCACTTTCCTTTGTAAAAGCTGAAAACCTCCATGTTCAATGAAGCATTTTGTTTATGAAATGTTCTCACAGGAATTAGCCAGTCTGAATGCAAATGCTATATTCTTTCTTCAGATCTACTCTTGCAGAGATGCAAATTTTATTTACATTTTGAAACGCTGAGTGTTTGATAATTAGGAATATTGAAGTTTAAGAATGAACTGCTTATCCGATGTGGAAAAATCTGCAGTGGGATCATTAAGATGGAGAGGAGATACCACCAGAAAAGGCAGAAAACTTCACGATCACACAACAGTGGGAAAATGAGTGAGCAAGTCATGTGCTATGATTTGCTGGACTGATAAGTACTTTTGTATGGTGTTTTATCTGCGGAGTGCAAGAAGCTGCTCTCTTCCTACTCTGTGGCTCAATGAGGCATGGAAAGCCATTTCATGAAGTACACATAAGAGCTTTCCCTGTTAGTCTCTCAAACATTTCGCACCATCCAATAAATATTTTATGTGTTCTCTTTTTAAAGATTAAGAAGTTTCTGTGGAGATGCATTTCAGACTGGCTTTAAATGACATTGACCTACTTTCTGGCAGTAATGAGTCTGTTTCTGTAAGTTATCTGGGGGCAAGAGCGTTTTTTAAGTAAACATAAGGATTAGATGAGGAGATTTCAGTCCTCTTTTAACAGGACTGGGGCACAACTGATACTTAGTGGCTGGACATGATGTATGTCTGCTTCAGCCTACCTGCCTGATGCTCCAGTTAATTACAGCTGCATTATTCTAGACCAGGCATTCGGGCTTCTGTTTACAGGAAAATGCTACTACTAGTGAGCATAGCTAAACTCTTGTCTCTGATGGTTGTTTTCTCTATGAGGAAATAGAAAGGTTTCTCTAGACTTATCCTCTCTCCATGCTGCCATGGGTGTGCTTTGTGGGAAGATGAAGTTTTGCAGAAAGGGTCAAGTGTTTGACAGGCCCAGCAGAGAGGTATCAGGAACTCTCTGAAAGGCTGCAGCTGCCCGTCCTTTATAGTAGTAGGGAAAGTGTTGATCAGGTGGAGTAGGAACTCAGTAGCAAGATCTACCAGTGTGCCTTAAAGCTCTTTCCTTGAGCAGTCTGGTTCCCCAGGTTTAGGGGAGACTTGGAGGCTGTTGAGAAGAAAACTCAACAATAAGATATAGCAGTAAGAAGCTGTGGTTAGAAGAGCTGAAAAGCCTTGTGCATGGGAACTGGGCATATCTCCGCTTACCTTCCTTCAGTCTATGGCAGAATACCTATTCCACACCTGCCTTCTGATTCTCTTGTATGGGTATGCTGAGCCTGTCCTGGATTTCCTCTAAGAGGAACAGTACCATTTTGAGGACCTTGAAAGTTTTAAGGCTGCTACAATGAAACCTGTGAAGTTTTCACTTCTGGAGTTGAGACTTTCTGTACAAGGTTTTTGTTGTACCCTCAAAAGAGAAGACTTGTTTTATGCTTCAGCTTGGGGTTCAAGTTGAAGTTCCTTTTAGGTCAGCGTCCCTGCTAGGTACATTTCTCTCATTTCTACTTTTTTCTTTAAATGCAGTTCTTGCAGTTTGGAATTCTTTAAAAGCCTGTTTCTAAAGTAAGTTTTTTAGTCTGTGATGTATCCCGCAGTGCAAAGATGAGAAGCAGGTACTTATGATGAGAGGTAGAGAACTCTGAATTGTTTTGAATGAGGTACAGGGTAGGAAAAGGATATAAAAAGGTTGTACTTTTTATGTTAGATGATAATGCTTGAGATAGTCCTTGGGACTTTGCATTGTCTCACTTGCAGAGAAATCTTTTTCTATTATGGTTACTACATTTTTGCTATTTGCCTTTAGTCCACTTCAGTTTCATCAGTATCTTAGCTCATGTGTACTTCCCCAAATTAAATGTATCCTGGGCTGTAGCAAGGAGTGTATTCTCATTTTTTTGCTTTAAATTTATTCAGCTTGTCATCATCTTCACACCAGGCTCCCATACTGATGAGGCTTGTTTGTGTGCCTTTGATGTGGTCAATCAATTAGCAGAGAGATGATGCTGAAGGAACTTTTCAGTCATCCCACTGATTCTGAAAATGATATAAGAGCAGGGGCAGAAAATACACTTATTTTGAAGTAGGTTGCAGCCATAGGTAACATTTTTCATCCTTTAGGTCTAGGAATTCAACTGCCTTCATACCTCTATTTTGGCAGGTACTGTTTGCCTTCACTAGAGGAAAAAAAGGAAAGCCTTATTTTTGAGAACTCCCGGTCAAAGGCTTTTGAGATCTTCATATTCTTGGGTCAAGGAGAAGAGTGATGAAACAATTGCAGTGACATTTCTTCTCTTAGTGTTGCTTGGGTTTTTTTTTTGTCATCCCTTAACATCTGTAGAAACTGACTTTACAGTCAAAAAGTAGTGATGAGTGACTGAACATGGAATGACAGATGCTTGACTTAGTAATGGTTCCATCCTTTAGTAAAGGGCTGACAAGTCCTTTTTCCCCAGTAGACTGCAACACACCATGAATTTCCCTGCACCTTTTGTTCTGTTCTGTTTAGACTGTTGAAGAAGAAAGGCCTTTGAAGTGCAGTGACACCTGCAAGGTTTAAGGTACCAAGTGGAGTGGTCAAAAGTCAGGGTGAAGTTTGGAATACCTTTTTTTGGCCAAAGATAGAAATAGGTAATTACAAATAGAATCATAGAATCATATTTGTAGGTAATGTCTGTGAAATACAACACTGCATGAATTCTAGGGTGTCTACTGTCTACTTTCCATGAATTTGCACTTAGGAACTTGAAAGATGCTCAGTGGGATTAGTTCTCAACTGGTAGTGTTGCATATTTGCTGAGGTAAAATGAGCAACATTTAGCCCTTTCTGCAACTATGGTTCAGGTAAAACTGCAGTGTCCACTTCAGGTTTTAGCCCTTGTGATAGTCTGGTTGAATGGAGATGCTGTGGGCATTTGTACAGTGTGCTGCTGTCATTTTTTCCTATCCCATCAATTAATAATTGTCCTAACTCCTTGAATCATGGTACTTGCTTTCCTTTCCCTTGTCTATTGGTATTTGAGAGGTAGAGGTTGGTTGGGGCAGGAGCCATGGCTCTAGTGAGGAAAATAGGCAAGTAAATCTCCATTAGCATCTTTGATGTGCTGTCGAGAAACTGGGCATACAATTCGTCCTTCCTTTAAGAAAAGTGTAATTAGTATAGATGCAGATCTCTTAAACATTTTGCTTCTAGAACCAAAGTCAAAGTACTTTTGTTTCATCAGACACTGGGAAGATCAGATGCCCTTGTTTGCTTTGAAATACTGAACAGCTCTCAGTGTTCCTCCTGGGAACTGCTGTCATGGCTTGGCTAAATGATGCTTGATAGACTGATGTGCTGAAGAGCTGAAGCAAATTTTTAACATTTCAAAAGGAAGAAGCTAATATTAAACTTTGCACCTATTGAAAGCTGAACTGCATGCAGAAAAAAATACTTGCAGTTGTTTTTGGATCTCTGTGATCTTCTTAAAACTGAGCTAGATCAAGATTACTTAGTATTCTCTTTCAGATGAAAGAGTTGTGTGCTGCCTGTAACAATTAGGCATTTGTCTTGAATTTCAAATTCAAAGTTACTTTTTTTTAATGCTCAAGCCCCAGTCCCTTTCAGGAGTAGACCAGATCCAGCAATATCCTGGAGATCTGCTATTGCGTCTTATGGACTTTACAGTGCAGCAGTGCTCTGCTTTCACCTGGCTCTGTGAGTTACTGGCTTGCTGAGTTCTCACCGATGCTGCCATCAGCCCAAGAGGAGAGTCCACGCATCAAGGCTATGACTGGAAATATTTGCTAGTTAATACAGTTATATTCACAAGCTCTGCAACCAAGTCTGTTTACAAAGTGCTACTGAACTGCTTCTCTTTGGTCAGTTAAATTTCCTGGTAGGTGGTACAATGCATCTTTCTGATTGGGAAGGCCTTTCCCTGTCCACTTGTCAGCCAGCATCTCTGGAGAAACTCAGCTCACTGGTGGCACCAATTCTTCTGGGGGTTAGGAGTGTCAGCCTGTGTATGTGGTTCACTGGGGCATCAGCAATCTACCTTTGAACCCCAGCAGTACAGGCTTTGCCAGGGCATCCACAGACCAGATTTAATCTTACTGGTGTTACTGGTGTTTGTATCTGGTTTGCTCAACTTTGATGTAGCAACGTCAGATTTATTTTGAAGGCATGAATTGCGTAGTCTGAGTACGTTCTGCAAGGATGGCTGTGCCAAGGTCAGCTTTGGGAAGGCCAGGTCCTGCAATCTGACTGTATCTAGCTGTGGATTGCCTGGGAAAGAGGTTAAGAACAGGTAAGAACAGGGCAACAGTCACTAATATACTCTCTCAACCTCTGGTCATTTGTGACTCAGATTATTTTGGTGACCTGACACGGAGAACTTTAGTCTGTCAGTCCATTTTCTGTTCCTGTCATCTGCCCAGTTGTTTTCAGAAGATGCTTAAGCTTTGGCATTTGCAGGGAATTGCACAGCTGAACCCTTCTTTGTGAGGAGCATTGCCTTGTCTCCTACTACTTCAGAGCTCATGTGGCTGAAATGAATGTTTTTGAGGATCTGCTTCCTTCCACTGAGTGAGGAACAGAGTGATTACATTTGAGCTTATCAATGTAAGCATTAGTGCTGGATAATGGAAGTTGGAGGTAAGCTGGAAGATTGAGCTAACTTGTGCAAATCCATTCCATCAGTTCTGTTTTGCACTTTTTTGGGGTTGTCTTAGGGACCAAATAATCCCAGCACTGAAAAAAAACCAAAACCCAAGCCACTTCCTTTGTGTACTGATACTTGGATATAAGCAAGTAGTATTCTGTCAATGCCACCTTCTCCAGGAGGAACTTCTAACCATGGATGAAGTAGAGATGCTTGCAGTGGAGCAGACTGTTGGAAACTCTCACTGTGTTTCAGCTGTGCTCTGTAGCAGGGCTGGAATCAGGGTGTTGGAAAAATAACAGATGAACTCAAGAAATAATTTAAAGAAGAAAAGAAAATCAATCCTGACCCTTTTGCTCTTTAGGGATTTGTATACCTATTTTGTTTGTAGCTGTTATGTTGCTAAACCACAGAAATAGCTTTACAGAGAAAATTGTAATAGGAGTGAGCTCTAGTTTGTGAGCTTTGAACTGCTGGCCTTGGCATCAGGTAACCATTTTCTCCTGAAAGGTGTCTGCTGTAGTTGTGTAACCCCATCAGACTTCATGTTAACAGCAAGAAGCATGAGCCTTGGGGTGAAGGGGTATGTCTGTTTTGTCAGTGTACTTACTGTAGTGTGTATTTTGACTAATTTTTTCAATGGGTGTTGCTGTCCATGAACTACTGTGTAACGATTCTTTGCTGTCAGCTTTCACCTTCTAATCGATAGACCGAGATCAATGCAGGTATTTGTATGTGTGGTCACTGTAGATATATAGCCAGTCAAGCTGGGTGCAGCTGGGAGATAGGTAACTTCAGTTTATTTGCTAAGAGATCAGAAGGCAGAGTTTTTTTACTACTCTTGAAAGCTGATTCCAGTATTTTTTTGGATCAATTGACCAGTTTTCAGGCAGGAAATGCTTAAAGCCTGATGATTTTAAGATAATCCATTGAGAAGGGCTTTTTGCCATTCCCTTTCAGCATTCAAGACTTGTACTTTCTAGTTACACCCCCCACCCACCTTTTTATTTGTGACCTTTGTTTTATGCTGGCTATAAAAAGAAACATCTTAGCTTAAAACTGTTCACGCTGGTGTGATCCTGTTCTGTAAAATCCTTGAGCTGCTCTAGCAGGAAGACATAAAAAAAACCTCAGCTAGACCAAGCTTCTCTGGTCAAAAAATAACTTGGTACAGTAAAAAGACCAGAGCCCATACACCAAACTCCAACAGTCCATCCAAGTGTTGGATCTTTGACATCTGTCATTTTGGGAAAAAGTCTCTCAAGCTTCCAAGTCCTTGCTCTGTTCTAAGTAAAGTAGTGCTGGTCTCATGCAGCCTTTGCCAGGAAGAAGGCATGCAATCCTTACAGCTTAACAAGCTGAGAAGAAGGGCTTTGGCATCTGTTCCCTGCCAGCAGCAAGTGTCTGATTGGCATTAGAATTTTTTTCTTTTTTTTTTTCTTCTTCCCAGCAGGTGGAAGGCCTGTTCTGCAGGCTTGTAGCTCTTGACAGGTTTATCATGATGGCTTCTTGGCAGGTAGGGGTGATTCTGTTGGTTCAGTCTGGTTTAAAGATTCTTGGTTGTGTGTTTTTTGTGTTTTGTTTTTTTTTTTTTCTTTAGTTTTAAGTGCAGCAGCTACTTCAAATGGTTCATGGGATATTTGCTGCTGATTTCCTTCCTTGTATCCACAATTGCACTAGGACTCAAACAAGTGACAGTTAACGTGTACTGACCCTCTAAGTTGAGATGGGGTAATTTGAAGAAACATGGCAGCGATTTATGTTGACAAAAGTTTGGGAATGCTCTGAATTAGTCTTCTCATGTGTTCTTCATCATTAGGAAAAGTGTGTGCAGTAGTCCCGTTCAGGCAGTGGCTTCTTGTGACTTGCAAAGTCTTTCTAAAGTATCCATGGTGTGAAAGTTGCACTTTCTTGAAATTTAATTGCTTTGATCACATTTGTCATGCAAGGCCTCAACTTGTTTTCTTTAGCAGTTCACCAAAGTGCTTTCTAACTGGGGCTTAAAGAGAATTCCTCCTCCTCCACTGATTAATTTCTGGCAGAGAACATGAAATAGCTCTTGCGTCAATAAATCGTCACAGCCTTTGCTTGTCTCTGTCAGCGTAAATATAGTTGGACTCTAACATGCCCAAAAGTAGGCCAGAGGTTGCTAATTTTGCAGCTGAAAAGTGGTCAAGAGTGCTGTGGGACGTGCAAGCTTGGTGGGGTGTCAGAGCTGTTGCATTTCAGATGACAAGCTGATCTTCTCTTCCTCCCTGTTAATTTTATAGGTTCTGGAGCAGTATCTGATATGAAAAGATCCTGTCTTGGGAGATGATGTTTACAGGTGTAGTTGTAGTGTTTACTGGAACAAATGTGCCTGTTTTCATAGCTGTCAGCAAGCCAAATGCCTTCGCATCATACCTCAGTTACTTAGGCTATGTTTCAACTAGTTATGAAGTGCAGAGCACCAGCCTTTGTGACCCTGGTGCTAAGGCCTTTTTGGTTATCTTCAGTGGAGCTCCTCACACGTGCTTACCTCTTGTTATCCTGGTATGTATCAGTTGTTTCACAGCTCAGCTGCTGCAGTTCTCTGCTCCAAGGCTACCTGTGGGTTGTCACTTTGGAGATGCATCTGAGCTCAGAGGAGTACCTGCAGTGGTTTGTGGCTGCTTTGTCTGCTTTGTGCTTGCTATCTCTGGGGAGTCCAGGATCTCATTTCACCTTTGGGCACTTAGGAAGGCTGGCCTTTGAGGTGGGTGCTCAGACTATTTTTGTTCTAGTAATATTGCAAAGCAGAGCTGATGTTTACTTTTGTTGGAGAGAATATGGATAGCCTTGCACAAAAGAACGGGATGTTTGGGGATAATTGCCCAAAGTAATTGAGCAAGAGTTACTTGATCTTCTGCTGTTCTAGCTATTGCATGAAAGAAACTTTCTACTAAGCCATTTGCTCGAACAGCTGTCGAGCAAACCCAGTGCTTCAATAAATGGAAGGTAAGAAACCTGCTAAAAGTAGTGGATTTAAAAGACAGGGTAGAGCTTAACTTTGAGGAAATGCAGTGGCTTCGTTTATTAGGTAAGAGGAAGAAAATAGGAATTTCATTGCAGGAATGAAATTGCACATTTCGAGTATGCCAGTCGCTGCTGTCTGTATGCCTGTGTCAGTTAAGAGATCCAGTTGCAAGCCTACTCTAGTTTTAAAAGAATAAAGAAGGTAGAGCTGAACATTGAAGCAAATACTCATCTTCAAGTCGCTTTTCTATTGCAGAGAGCGGCACAAGATGCGTTGGAGATTTCTGCTTGGTTGGTTTTGTCTCTCTGTGACTGAAGTATAATCTCTCTTAGCAGCAAGTTTCCTACTCGTGGTGTACCCCATGTGTTGCTGTGAGCCTTGTGACAAGCTGTGGCCCTGGCAGAATAAGAAAAGTTGTGCTGCTCAGTTTGTGGGGTGCACGGATGCCCCAGTTGTACCACCTCTGTGGGGTGCGTGATGGCAGTGGCTAACAGAGCTGCCTCTTCACAGTAGCTTGCTCAAGTCACTGTAAAAAATGTCAGTGGTTTATTGGCCATTTCCTCCCAATTTTCAGTAAAGCAGGAAAGGAGCAAAGTGAAAATGTGAGGGTTTTGCAGTGACTGAATACTATGAAATATTGTTCTGCCAATTAAGAAGCACTAAAGAAATGTGCTGAAGTCATGGATTTAAATTTAAAGGAATTTTTTAACTTCTCCCTCCTTGTCACAGAGTAGCTGCAGTCTTTGTCTGTGTTTTGATTCTTGTAGAGAAGCCTTAGGGAGCTACCAAAGAGGCTGAAATAATTGTGTGCAGCTGCTTGTCAGTGTGAATCAGAGGTTGGGGTAAAACCTGCTTGTTCCCTCAAGATTCTGGCCTTTTCTTCTTGGAGAATGCCCTAATAAAACAACCTGCTTGTCTTTTCTAGAAGCATCTTCCTCTTCCTTCTTGCATCACTGTACTGATGATGCTCTTGCAGCTCCCTTGTAAATTGAGCAGTTGAGCAGAGTTAATAGACCAAATGCCGGAGAAGTGTTTACAAGATTTATAAAGTTTAGATTTTTTAAAGTCTCTTAATCTGTACCTAAATATAAACAAAAACTGCTGGTGGAAGGGCCCGGAAAAATTCCTAGACATCCCACTCCTGGATGAAAGCTTTTGAAGTTGTTTTTGCCAATTTTGAGGAACCAGCTGTAGCTGCTATCAAACAAACTGCTTGTTTCCTAATAAACTTCTGCAAATGTTGTTTTTCTCTGTTGAAAAACAATCAATCTGTTGGTCCTAATGCCTGTGTCAGCCTACTACAGGCTGGAAGAAGCCTGAAAGGGCAGATTTTCATGTGATTTGTGTCTTTAAATGCTTTGAGATACACCTATTTCATGAGAAAGCTGTCCAATTACAGTTGCCTTCTGTTGCCAGAAAGGAAAATGTGGCTCAGTCTCAGCCTAGAGTAAGGATTTCACAAGCTCTGTAATTTCCAGTATAGGATTGTTTGTTTTGTGCCAAGTATTAGAGCTACAGCATCAATATCTCTCCTTTCTCTTCTCCTTTCTTTAGTTGCAAACTAATATTAATAAAGATTTACATGTTTTAGTAAAGCTAATGGCCCACACTTTCCCCATTAGAGCATAAGGCTTGAGAATGAAAAAAATTCTTTAAAAACACTTCACTGTGTAGTTTTTCTATTCCTACATCTGAGATGGGCCTGGGGGTGCCAGACAGCCACAAAATTCTGATGGTGGCAGGAAAAGGCAATGGTTGTTATGTCACTGTGACTTTTTGGCTCCTGCTTGCCCATACCTGTGTTGGTGGGAGGCTGTGCTTTTCCTTCTTTCAATTGTCAAGTCAGATGGCAGTGTTTATGCTTTTGTGCTGTTCCTGTATTGAGAGTCTGTGCCTAGCCCAATCTTGGCAGAAAGTGGCTGCTCAGGAGTATATGATGCTGTTAGACAGCAACAAGGCTGTTTGGAGTTGGCTCAGGGATGTGGGATTATGTGTATACATGTGCGCATATATATATGCGTGTGTCTGTATCTATCCTAACTCTACCTTGGTTACTAAAGCCTGAGTTTGTGAAAAGGTTTTTGTTGAAGTTAACTATGAGATCCCCTTTTGGTTCAGAAACTAACTCTGCAGTGGTTAGAGGGAGCTCCTGTTCCCTAATGTGTGTAATGAAGCTGCATGGCCACTTCTTTGTGTGTCTGGGCTCTCTCTCTCCCATCTGAACTGGGGACAATTTGGCTTGGGCTGTGCTTTTTTGCATCCTGATGTTGGCTTAAGATGTAGCCTGCTTCTTAAGGCAGGCTTTCATTTTCCCTTTCATGTCTGACATACCTTTGAATAAATGGGGCATTAGCATGGTGTGGTATAGTGGAGTGGTGTGAGGCTAAAGGCAGGCTTCTTAATTGCTGCTTAAGCTGTGGGTTGAATCAAGATGTGCTTTGGTTTGCTTTTACTTTCCTTTTTGCCCAGAAACTGGTCACTGAATGGCTGGAGATTACACATGTTATTTAGGCTGGGATGTGGCATGGTGTTTTTTCTCTGTAGAGGTGAACTGAGCGATGGTTCTGGGAGCTTTCTGGACTGCCATGTGAGAGTGGATGAAAGATGCCCAGTGCTGGCCATTACACATCAAGTTGTCTCTTACACTTCCTTTGTTCTTGAAGTCCCAAGAGGTGACTTCTGAGAAGTTGCTGCCCTGCCTAATGGCTGCCACAGTATCAGCCTTTGCCTCTATTTGTCTCTGAAGCATCCAGCATGCTGGTAACGCCCATTGCATTACGCACAGTGTGGCAGGATGCCTCTAGTAACATACTTGTAAAGTTTTGGGTTTGGCCAGCTAGACATTGTCTTGCTATAAAGAGGATGGAGACTCCCTTTTTCCAAAGAACCACTTGGAAAAGACTAGGGATATTGTGTACAAATTACTTCTGGGGATATTCTGATAAGACAGAAGAGGGACTTTTTCACAAGGGCAGTCAGCCATTGGGATAATCTCCCCAGAGATGTGACAGCCCCCAACATTGGACACTTCTAAGATACAGCTGTACTGGGTGCTAGGCCATTTTATCTAGATTGCATTTTTGCCAAGAAAGGTGAGATGAGATGATCCTTGAGGTCCCCTTCAACCTGCTATTCTGTGATAGCATAATGCTAGCCTTAGTAAGACTTAAACTGGATAAGCCAGTTAGAATTGGACACAAGCAGTAGAGTCTTTGCCTAGCCAATGAGTTTGTAACATGTGTTGCTAAAGGTAGATGACACTTCTGCTGAGTAGATGCTTCCATTGAAAACCAGTCATTAATTGTCCTGCTCTTGCCCTCTCAAGACTACAATATCTGTCAGACCCTCAGCAGCTCCTCGTCAACGCTGAGCTGTAAGGAGCGTAGATCATAGCAGCCTGTGTATCAATTGGGACTTTAATCAGGAGTAAGAGGCCCTAAAATTTCATCTTTCCTGCATATTTTGTATTTTATTATTGAAGCTGCTTTCCTTGTGAGAGGCTAGCCAGAGAACTGCCAGTTGCAAGAGTTGCTGCTGTCCTGCAGTGCTGTGGGACAAGCCCAGTCTCCTTAGGGAAGGTGAGCTGGGAGCGCAGCTGGCATTAAAGAGTTGTGCCAGGGGAAGTATAGGCTGGATGTTAGGAGAAAGTTCTTCACAGAGAGAGTGATTTCCCATTGGAATGGGCTGCCCAGGGAGGTGGTGGAGGCACCGTCCCTGGAGGTGTTCAAGAAAAGCCTGGATGAGGCACTTAATGCCATGGTCTAGTTGACTGGCTAGGGTTGGGGGATAGGTTGGACTGGATGATCTTGGAGGTCTCTTCCAACCTGGTTGATTCTATGGTTCTATGAGTGTAGCTGTGGTGTTTTGTTTTGCTTTTCAAGCTCCTGAGGCCTATAGAGGTTTGCAGAAGGAGCTTGTTTTTATATTGAAAATTATACTTGTCGTTGGTTTAGACACACAGGTGTTTGTGGCTTCATCAAGCAAACGTATGAGTTGTGGTTGTTTTTCTGCTAGAAACTTCATTTTCCCCTCTTGCAATAGACAAGCATGGGACTGTTTCTTTTGAATTACAGTGCCTCTCCCTGCCCAGTATTTTAAACCAGAATTATTTTGCACTAGGAAATAGTAAATAGATAAAAGTGGTTGTTAATGAGGTTGTAACAGACTCTTATTTTGAAAGAGCAGAATGCTCAGCATTCACTTTCTTAATGTGTGGTGTGTGTGTTTTGGTTTTTCCTACCCTTTCCCTGCAAGACTGCATTTTCATTATGTCTGCAAGCTTGACTGCTGTTGTCACGTTCACAAGTTGTTAATAACATCCTGGTTTGTTAATATATTCTTTGTACTGGCAAATTTTAAGTGATTTATCAGCTCAAACCTCTTTTTATTTATCATTCTTTCACTTTCAAGTTAGTAATATTGGTGACCAAGCTGTGCAGAAAATACCTTTGTGCACAGGGAAGATGCTGTGAGGAAAACTCAGACTGCAGTGTTTTCTCCTCCCTCCTCTTCTTGAACTGAAGCTAGCAGAGCCTGCTGGACACTCTCACTGCCTGCCTGCTGATTCCTTTAATTAGAAAATTTCTGACTTGAAGCGTCCACATCCTGATTCATGTGTTAGACTCCGTCAGAGGTATTTGAGCCGTAAGGCTCTTAAAACATGACTAAAGCAGGCAGCTCAGCATCTGCTAGCAAATGCTGGGCTTCAGGCATCGTTGCTGGTCTCCACCTTTTAGTTTCATCTCAAACCTTTTTTTAGATACTGAGAAAATAAATTTGACTGTGTGAGCCCTCCCCACCCCCTTCAGTCTTGGACTCAGGAATTGCTGCTGTGGACCTCTTTCCAGGATAACAAACACTGAAATATCTAATTATGGATCAGTCTCTCGTTCCAAGCATCACATGCTTGTAGGGCTTTCTGATACATTGTGCAGATTCTTCAAACCACTGACCTTTGCAGTGTGCCCTTGGCGGTGCCAGCAGAGAAGCATACTGGCAGCTTAAAGATGTTTTGTCTGGCATTTGAGCAGAAGTGAAAACTTATTGCTGGTGAAAACAGATGAGAGGACAGAAAATGCAATGTGTACTGAGGCTTCGCATGTCTGGCATTGTCTGTTGGAGAGCGGCCGTGGCAGTTAGTCCTATGTTGAAAGGTGATGTTAATGTTGAAAGCCTGGGGGGTTAAGCACAAATTGGACAGTCATTAGAACGGCTTTGTTGTCGGGCATGGTTTGCTGGCCACGTGCAGCAATTTATTAATCTGGCTGCCCTAGAAATAAGGAGTTAGACATTGCCTTACAGACACAACGCCCTGCAACACCGCTGCAGGAGAGCGGAGCAGCCAGATGTCACAACTCGCTCCCGATTGCTCTCATCAGGTAAAGCTACGGGAAGAAAACACCTACAGCTCTAGAAGGCACAATAGCTGAGTGGAGGGAGCTGGGGGTGATGCCTGTGAAGGATATGTGATTTATGATACCGGAGGCTTAAAGGCAAAAATAGCACCATTTAGAATAGTAAAAATGAAGGCTTCTGCACTACGCCTTTGCATTCTGCCAGGCTGTAATGAATGGAGGAGTAGTTTGCTTACAGATGACAAGCAAGAATGAATAAGCAGTTAACATTTTGGTGCTGAAGAAACAGCTTTGTCATCTTGGCCTCCAAGAAAGTCAGAGCCATGTAGCCCTTATTCTCACACTGTTGCATGCAGCAACTCTTGGCATGCTTTCTCTTCCCGTGGAGTTCACTATTCTGCTTTTGGCATGCTTGAGGACTTGTTATGCCGAGGGCTGTGTGCTGTTTTTTCGGAGAAGACACCTTTGCTGCCTCTCCCCACCCCCACCAGCACAGGAAGGTATTCAAATAATGAACCACTGCTTTGCACTGCTTTGCCAGCTTATCAGCATGGGCTAAGAGATGATGTAGGCACGATCTCTTATAGAGAGTGAGGTGAGGTAGTGCAAGCAAGAGTTCAGCTGGAGGGTAACGTATTAGTTTATCCACACCAAAATGCGAAGCTGTTCTTTCTCTTGGCTAGCAGGTGGTTGCCCTCTTGCCAATGTGATGGCTTCCCCCAGGAGTGCATATTGAGTTTCTGTCTTCAGCAGGAGCATTTCACAGAAAGGAGAGCTGGGTCCATCATGTGGCTTGCAGTTGATATCATGGCTGCTGTAAATGCAGCCTCCATGACTGACCCAAGGTGATGGCAATCGCTTGTTATTTTTTTCCTAATCCAATGACAGGTTTTTACCCTGGTTGTGCATTTTTGCCTTTCCCAAGTACCAAAAAAGCAGATGCCTTTGAGTAATACAGCCAACTGCTGGGATTTCTTAGGTTTGTAAGAAAGCCTGCTTTGGTTAAATTGTTTTGGGTGTGTAATGCAACCCTTATGTGTTTTACTAGGTGGGCACCTAAAAGACCTTCTAAAGGTGAAATGGAAGAATAACCTTATTTGATGCTTCAGGAAGGAGGGCTACAGGAAAGCGGGGTGGGAACTGTTTACAAGTGCAATGGTTTTAAACTAGGGGAGGGTAGATTTAGATTGGACATTAGGAAGAAATTCTTTACTATGGGGATGCTGGAACAGGGAGGTAATGGAGGCCCCATCCCTGGAGACATTCAAGATCAGGCTTCATGGGACTTGGAGCAACCAGATATAGTTAAAGATAATCCCTGCTTACTACAGGGGAATTGGACTGGGTGACCATTAAAAGTCCCTTCTGACCAAATGTGTTCTATGATTCTAAGAACAGCAGGAAAGTGGGGGTGGATAGAAGCTGTGTGCAGGAGTAAGGAACTCCTGTCCCTTGGGGTCTAGCCTGAACAATGCTGGAGCTGTGAACTAGGGCAGATTTGTCTACTCCTCGCTGCTTGTTGTTTTCCTCTGAGTCTTGTTTTCATGGGATTTCCTTTGAAGACTTACTTAACTATCTTAGTGGTTGGTGTTTGTAATGGGAGGTGGCACTGCTATTACGTTTCATGTCATCTTTTTTCCCCCTTTTCCTTTCCCTCTTCCTCTAAGCTCCTGCTTTGAGTAGCTTTTTCTGGGCTTGCTAAGAACCTAGTCAAGTGGAGAAATGTTCAGAGGGGGAAAAGCACCTTATGGTAGAAATAGAATACACCTAGTACCATCCTTTTTGTTCCAATATTAATAGTTGCCCACTTGGTGCTTACTGATGAATCTTTTAAGATGTGACCATCAGTGACACCCTTTGGAAAATAATCTTTTTGCTTTTGTTTGCCATGCTGGCAGCAGATTTCTCTAATACCTGAGGGATAGCCTTCTTAAACTACAGTTTTTGCAGTATTTTTCCACTTCTTTTTCCATGACTAATGTTTTGAACTTTTTTTTTACATCGTCTACACACCATGCAGTGTAAGCGTGTACAGATTTATGTAAGAAGTGGGGAGAAAAGCCAATAACTGGCCTTTGGAAATTGGAAAGCATTACAGTGATATCCATCAGTGCTTTTATTATTTTCATATTTGGCTCAAACTTATATGTCACTAACCTCCTACTTGGAGAGGTCCCATCCACAGGGAGTCTTGGCAGGCATTTCCCAAACAAAGCGTGGGGATTCTGTACCGGCTCTTGTTGGTTTGGTTCAGATGTTGGGGCTACTTGTCAGCTCTCAGGGTCTGCAGATACCACAGGCTGTTTTAGTAGAAACAGGGTATAAAAAACCTTTTTGGAAAGATTTTGTCAGTTGCAGTGATTAAACATGAGATTTGTTCCACTTTTACTCAAAGCAATGTTAGATGCTTGCGAGCCTCACTAGGTAAGTGTGCGGAGTCAGTCACTGTGTTTGCTTGAACCCTTTTTGGTAGAGTGTGTGAGAGAGTAGGTCCTTGCAACGTCATTCATGAAAATCTGTATGCATCAAAGGCATACACATCCTGCAGAATTTCCTGTAAGGTGGCTTATACTGAGAAAAATGGTAATTAGTTCTTAGAAATGGTTGTGTGTTGTACACAGTTAAAGTCTGCATGATAGGAGCATACGTCTGGTTTTATATAACCTGTGCTGTGCTTCAGACAAAACTTACACCCTGAAATTGCTGTGAATGTTACCCTACCTCTTTTATTCTTCTCATAGAGAAGTTTACTTCTCTGAAATATAACTTGAGATGATGAAATTGCTGTGGGCCAAAACAGACAAGTCCCTGTTGAAATCACTGAAGTGATAAATCTAGTCCTAGAATCTGTTGAGCTTGAGCAGGCTAAAAGTGTAGCTAGTCCTGTGTCTTACCTGATAGCCAGCTGTAGGAGACGTTTAAGGCTGCCAAGCAGCAAAGCATGCAACCTGAGGTGAGTATAAAGCAACATAGTACATGAGTATGTAATTCTTGCCATAACGTTGCTTGATAATCTGGATGCTTTGCTGGCCCAAATGCTCTACCTGAGCTTTCTAGGTCATAAAGGAATATGACAATACTGGTGGTGATGGCCATGCTGACTACTTAAATGTGCAGAGGGTAGGTTGGGGGTCACTTGTTGCACCTTCTAACAGTGGACAGTACTTTTTCGTTAAGTGATTTTTCTGTGAGTATGGGATTTGTAAAAGGTTCAGAATTGTGCCAGATAAGACTTGATCATTCTGTAAAGAGAAGCACAGGGCTGTCACAAGCTGCATAATTTTGCAGCTTCTTGGGGACTTTGTTCTTGTTTGTGTGTTTTGGAGGAAGGGATATTAATTCAAACCGGTAACTAGAGCAGAGGCATAAAAAAGTATGTTTGAACCCTTGGTTTAGCAGTGTAAGAGATGGTATTGTATCTTATTGTAGCTCTGCAACTCTGTCATGTTCCATTTTTGAAATGCAGTATGCTCAGATGCAGCTGTTTTGTTGCATCTTTATGTTTACAAGTATGTGAAAGGCGAGTGATGGAGAACAGGGCAGTGGGTGCAATCTGGAGCATAGGAAGTTCCAAAGAAATATAAGGAAAAACTTCTTTACTGTGAGGGTGACAGAATTTCTGGAACAGGCTGCCCAGAGAGATTGTGGAGTCTCCTTCTCTGGAGACATTCAAAACCTGCCTGGATGCATTCCATTGTGACCTACTCTAGTGGTCCTGCTCAGGCAAGAGAGTTGGACTAGGTGATTTTTTGAGGTCCCTTTCAACCCCTCTAACCTTCTGTGATTCTGTGGTCTTGCATTGCCTAGGAAGGGGACACATGCAAGCACATGCTGGGAAGAAATCTGTAATCAGGTCTGATAAGATACGCTACAGGTTTTGCATAGCAGAGATGGACTTGAAACCTTGCTGGTGTGTGAAGATCACCTGTGTTCAGCTGATTCAGCTTTATAATGACTGCATGACTTCCTGAATTGCTGCAAAGGAAGGATGTGCTGTTGACTCAGAAGAAAGTTTATAACGTGTGTCTAGGGACAGGGTCAGCAGAGTAGATGTCTGCTTTTGAAAATGACACGTCTGCCATTTGCTCTCAAGACTGTGAATCACTACCACATCAGGAGTGACTTAAAAGTACCATTGTCTGCAGAAGAAAATAATGATTTTACAGACCCAAACTAGAAGATGGAAAGGGGGATGTGGAGTTGGATTTCATTAGATAACAGTAATGTGACAGGGCAGGGTGGAATTTGTGTTTGCATCATTAGATTTGGCGCTTGCTTACCTAACTGTTTCACCCGGCTGTAAACTTGTGTGCTCCCTGTGGCTTGTTCCTATAAACTTTGTCTGCACAGCTGCAAGTGCTGTTATATGTGGATTCAATTTCTGAACTGGATTGGAGTATTCCTGTATGGATTAATATACCTTCCCCCCTGTCAATTAGTTTTATTTTGTCCTTTGAAAACTGCCCATTTGTCTTTGTCTGTTTCAAACGTGCCTGTGTGTGCGGCATAGCTTCAATTTTTATGAACAAGAATGTAAACACCAAATCCACACAAGACTCAGAAGAACTCGCTAGCTCTAATGCATCATCTGTTTGTTATGTAATCTAATATAATGGAAGTGAAATAAAAACCAGATGTCAAGGCAGAGCAATTACAATTTTTCATCTGTGAGTATTACAGTAAATGTACTTTGTATTCCTTTTCCCCCTCCTCACCGAATACAGAGTTTATTTCTTGGGGGGTTGGGAAAGCGCTGCAGGGGACTTCAGGGTTCTCAGCATGGGTCTTGCTTAAAGACTTTGTTATGCTATACTCGTGTTCTTTTATGTAGTTAAGGTCTGTATACTACTCCAGATCTACAAGCTAACATATTTCCAGTTTAAAATGGGCTGCATAAAACTGTGTAGTCCCAGGAGGCCACCTCTGCTTGTCCAGCTCTGTGGGTTGTTCAGTCAAGCTGCAAACCGGCACTAAATTTATCTTTCAAAGTGAAAGTGCTTTGGTTCTCATGTTTAAGTTTTGTAAGAAAATCCTGTCAAAAAGGGTTTGGTGCAGACTCTGCTGTGGATTCTTTAGTTGAAGAAACATCTGGGGGAAGTGCAGATGGGAGCTGTGGTTAGCTCATTTTCTCAAATTCACTGTGCGACTAAGAGGATAAAAGGCAAAATGGATAATCATTGATTCTTTCTCTTGGGGAAATAGGTTCTTCTACTGCTAGTTTATCCAAGATGTTTATCTCTGCTGTCTTCCATTAAATAAAGCAACTCCTTGGTTGAGAGAGAAATCAATTCATATGCATCTTCACAAGTTGAGGCATATGTATGATCTCACCAAGTGGCAGCCAGTTTTTATTTTCTTCTTTCATTATTTATTTTTGGTTGGGGTGTTTTGGTTTGTGTGGCTTTGTTTGTTTGCCTTTGGCTTTGGGTTTCTCTTTCCCTGAAGAGTTCTTTTTTTTTTCCCCTTCTGTATCTCTTTATGTGGTTAAGCTCAGAAGTCAGTGGTGCCTTGATGGTGGAGTTTGTGCTTGTGAGAGGCCACAGATGCAATTTTTTTTGTGGGAGTGGGAGGTTGTTGGGAGTTGAGTCCAGCATCCCTGCCACATCATACAGTCAGGCAGGTTTGGCACTGCTGGGATATGACTCCCCTTGGCATGCTATTTCACTACTGGCTGCAAGTCTATTAGTTATGGATGAAGCTTTCGTCTTCCCCCAAATAAAAATCTTCCTGTTCTGCACCAGCAGCTTTTTACTGGATGGCTGCTACTAAATAGGCCTCTTCTCTCTGTATCCCTGAGGAATAATAAGTCAAGAGATCTTTCATGAAGCTGGTATCTTCATTTATCTATTTCTTCAAGAAACACTTAAATTAGGTGTATATTCTAGCCAAAGGAAGTGCTGTCAGTGAACTAAAAGCTTCTTGCTGTTTTAAAACATCGTTCCTTCATTTAAAACCCAGCAAAGAATGAGAATAAGACATCAGTGTGAACACTTGCTGCTCACTGTTACAAATATCATCCAATGCCTACTACACCTTTCAAAGATCACCTGCAAAGATGACTTCAGTTCATTACATGTGGTTACAGCTCAGCTCTTCTAACACCAGCTATTTGCTTCAGCGAGTTCCAGTGATGATGGATGGAAGCTCAAGTGTGAAGATACTGTTAGTATTTGTGAACAAGCCACCTTTAGAAAACAAACCAGGGGATTTTTCTGTTCCTGGAAAAACAGTAGGAATATGAGCTTTGTCTTGGGGCACAAGACTTTTGTAGCTAGTAGTCTGCAAAGTACTGGAGGGTGGGTGCCCAGTCTCTTAAAAATGAGACTGCTACCATGTGAAGTGCTGATAAACCTTACTAACAGGCATTGTTACCTGGGCTGCCAGAGAGAAGCACAGAGAGAACTTCAGGACTTAGTGTGGTGTCACTGGCTCCAATTACCCCATAGAAATACGTGCTTGAACTCTATTCTGTGTTGAGTCTGTACTAAGTATGGCTTGCATGGAAGGTGTCAAACTTTAAGCAAAGAAGTCTGGATGGGATGAAAATGTGTGAAAAATCAGGTTCCTTGAATGCTCTTCAGAAAATGAAATGCAAAGTCCTCTGAAAAAGTTCTGATGGGAACAAGGACTTGGCTGTTAAAAAGTATGTGATTGTTTCCTCCTGTAACTTGATTATGAACCGAGTGTTTGGATTCAGCCTTGGAATCCTAATTTGCTATGTGGATTGCTTGTAACTCTGTACAGCCTGCCTTTTCTCTCCTGTCCTTTGTCACTTGTGCTGTTGTCTGCAGTAAGGATAAAACTTGATGACAGGGTTCATTCCCCTTAACTGTAGATTCCCAGTCCCTTTCCACCCACATGGAACATTGCTAGAAAACTTTACAACTGCAAGGAAGCAGCAAGGCCCCTTACAATTGTGGAGTCCTTGAGATGGCAGTGAAGAGCTGAAGGCAGCATCAGGCATACCTAGTCAGACTTGCTTCCCTTCTAGATGAGAGACTGTGGAGCCTAGCCTGAGTCCCCAGGGTCACCATAGGGAATATCTCCTCAAGTTAGTTATTGTGAATGTTCTGCCAGCACACTGACAGAGGCAGCTTTCTGAAGATAATGATGTTCTTCTCTCCACACTGGTGCTCTGCAAGGGCAGAAGAAGCTCCGTGGCTTGGTCCGTGTAAACACTCCTTGTGCCTTGCTGGTTCTCCCCTTACTGAAACTGGACCTCACGGTAATGGGCCTTAAAACCATGGAAATGCATAACAGGAATGTTGGCTGGAGTGTGCTGCTGGTAGCGAGAAATGACTTCAACATAAATGAGTGGAAGATTGGTTTTAAGAAGGAAAACAAGTCAATCAAGTAGGTGTTGGGTTTGATTTCTCTGCTGTGGCACTGTGCTATTGGTTGTGACCAGCCTCCATGACCTTAACTCTCAGCCACGGGAACCTGATTGTGCTGCCTGTTTTCTGGGGACAAAAATACTGGCACTAGCAAGTCACATGTCACCAGAGGCTCTTACTATAAAAACAGCAGCTCTGCCGAAAGCGACCTTCAGCATGGCTGTGAACGTTCAGAGTGTTATTTTTAACCCATCTGGGTGAATTTCCAATACGAGCACTAGTGCCAATCTGATGTGCACTCTTTCCCAAATCCTTATCTTCTGCTTTCTAGTGCAGTCACGTGTCAGATGGAGCAGCAAGTTTCAGGGTTGGGTAGAGCTTTGCTTTTGTGTCTGCAGTGCCAGAGAGAAAGAAACACTACACCTCTGTCTTACTGCTATAAGGGATTTTCTAAAGGATTTGAAGAAAAGATAAGCTCTTGTGGTATTTTTTGGGAGTGTGTAAATCCGAACTTTAACTAGGATTTAAAAATAGTCTGTACTTTGATTAGGCTGCTCTGGCACTGACGTCAGCATGTGACATTTATCTATGTACCGATTCGTTGTCCTGTTGACTAAGGCTGTATTTACACAAATGTGGATATTTCTGTTCACTCTGAGCATAACAAGCAACACCTCTGCTCTGCTCAAAGTTGTGTCCTTGCCCTTAGAATTCTTGAAGTCCGGCTTTCTGTTCTTACTGCTTGGTTTTTATATTGAGATGGCAGCAGGGATTTTTAAGAATAGAGTTTTGGATATTTCTGTTGCCGTGAAGGTCCGGGCAGTAGGACAGCAGTTTGGTGGAGAAGGATGCTGGTATAGCAATGCTGAGCTTGACCTGGATTTGGAGTGGTATACCAGAAGGAATGAGCCTATACAAGTCCTTACTGGATGTCTTCATTAATAAACAGGTAAAGGATATTCTAGAAATAAGAATTACAGCAAGTATATACTGCAAGTGTGAAATACAAAAGAAAAGCAGTGAGCAGCTTCAGGTAGACACAGTTTTGTGCGTAGTATCTGTCTGTCGTTTATCATTTCATGCTTTTATTCATAGTAGTTGCAGTAATTCACACTGATTTGATTTTATTTTGTAGCTTTAATTATTGCAAAAGTTTGTTGCTGTGGTTTGTTGTTTTGTTTTTTTTTTCTTTCCAATAGAGACTTTGAGGATAGAACTGTTCATCTGCCAAATCTCACTTGGATATTCAGCTGTCAGAGCTTCTCTGAGCCTTTCTCCCCTCTCAGCAACACTTAGGGTTTCCTTGGCCCTGGATCCCATTGTTTCCAACAGTGGCAAAAATCATAAAATAGTTTACTATTAGCACTCTATAAAAATCTGGTTCCTGGAGCATTCAAAGTACCTTTTGGGGACATCTATGCAGTTGAAATGAAAGGGCAGAGAAGGAATGCTTTTCTTTTAGGTTGTTGTGCTAGTAGCAGTGTGTATTGTCAGTGTAACTGCTGTGGATCTGTACGGATCTTGGTTCTTGCTTTTTTAGGCTGCTGTGGGAGCTGTCTGAAGCAGGAAGGTACAGTGTCATTCCCTGACTGCTTGTGTTTGTAGCAGATGGTACGATCTGTGGTGGAAGGGCTGTGAGTGGAGGTTACTGATGGTGAGACAAGAGGGGCTGATGTTTCAGCTGCATGTCCTGGCAGCTCCTCTGCAAAGTAAAATTACTTCTGGCTTATATTTTTCAAGCTGTGGGCTGCAGTGGCATGGTGGAAAGATCCCTCTGTGAAAGGAGATGCAGTTGGGTGAGGATGATGCTGTTTTGGATGTCTTTGCCCATGAGATAAAACCACAGTGTTTTTTCCAGTGCTGCCATCGTCATTTAGAAATCAAAATCCTGCTGCAATAGGTTGGTCCTCTTCGTATGCAGCAGGTCAGATCAAGTAGATGAGAAATCACAAAGTACCATTGCAGCAGGTTGGGCTGCTCTTAGGAGTAAACAGACAATGCCTTTCTTAGTGCACCTGTTTGTGTTTCCATTTTTTGTTTCTTTACCTGCCTTTATAAGGGCAGCCTACTGAAGTAGTTTTGACTGAAGGGTGGGAAAAAAGTGGAGAGATGGGTAGACTCCTCAGCACATGAACATGTGGAGCCAGGGTGACCCCTGAGTGGTTAAAATCTAGATAACCTTTTTGAAAAAGGTGTTAAATCTACAACTCAGAAGATCTTTACATCTAGAAGCTTCTAGTGTTCTTATCTTTCCTGGGAAGCCTCAAAGAATGAGGCTGATGAGCTCAATGCACTGCCCTTTTAACAGAATAGGTTCTTGACTTTGTTTAGGGTCTTTGCTTTGGTATTTTGCTATTTTGCAAATATACAAAGCTTTCTAAGAAAAGCTAAATATATCCCCCATGTCTTTTTTTGAAGTACTAGGGCAGATATTAAAAGGTTATATGTACAAAATTCCCTATATATGGCCTGAAAGATGCTTTACATTTTATGGCTGTAAGAAGGAATCGACCCCATGGTGCTGGCTTGAATATGTAGGAAGTTCTTCCCAGAGAGAGTCATTTCCCATTGGAATGGGCTGCCCAGGGAGGTGGTGGAGGCACCGTCCCTGGAGGTGTTCAAGAAAAGCCTGGATGAGGCACTCAGTGCCATGGTCTAGTTGACTGGATAGGGCTGGGGGATAGGTTGGACTGGATGATCTTGGAGGTCTCTTCCAACCTGGTTGATTCTATGATGATGTAGTATGGTCGTGGGAGAGGCTGCTGCCTCACGAAAGTTCTTAAACATGGTAAGTATAGAGCAACCAAAACTTCCGCATGGGCTAAACAAATGCTGGGTGGGTTCGTGTACTGGAGAAATGTAGGATCTGCTGGGACTGTATTAATTGGCAAACTCATGGGATTTTGTGTCTGCACCAAAAAAACCCATACCAACTCACCTCCAACCATCAGTCATGTTTTGAAGCATGTCTGGAGTGATCTGCATTGAACAAAATGGAGCAGTCCACCTTAGCGTTTGTGTGCTCCAGTCTCGTACTTAAGTTTGCTTTTGCAGAAAAAGCTTAAGCTACTTCTAGAGATGCTAAAGCACCTGAAAGCATCTGGTACTGTGACATGTGATTCAGCAAGCAAACTAATGCCAAAGAATCGAGTTGTTGTTACTAGAAACCAAGTTCTTCTCTCAGTGCTTGGATTAGCCACCACACACCTGAAACATTTACCCGGAGAACTATTAGATGTCTGTTTGGGGCTGTTGCTCCATTTGTCTTGATAAATTGCTAGGCCAGTTCTCCAAAGGATGTTGTCTGGGCTTAGGTATTGGTACCCGCTGAGGGATGAGGAGCTTGCAGGCATCATGTGGGGGCTATGCTGACCTACAGACATGCTATCCTTGTGTCCCAGGCTGGATTTCTATGCTCTGTTTCTGCCTGGCTAGAGGGAACCCATAGCTGGCCATGCTTGCGCCTTCTCTGCAACCTTTGGTACCTCCTTGCAGTCAGAAGTGCAGGGTGAGAGCTACATTGCCTGTGTGACTTCAGTGATTGCTGGAGAAGTCCTATATCCTTTGGCAGTTGGAGGCAAAAGCCATCCCAGCAAACAGTCTCTTAAAGGAGAGTGTAATAACTTCTCCCGTATGAGTCTTGATTTTAGTGTTGTAGCTTATGTACCTGCCCTGGCATATTTATAGGTGAGAGGTGTTGCAAACTGAACCCTATGGGGCTGGTACCCTGTTGAAATAAATGAGTGTCAAAAATAGAGGGGAATTATCAATACTTTCTTTGTTTTCTGTTCACAAGAAAAGCAAAAAGTCCTCTTAGCTTGGAAATTCAGGTAGAGTGGTTAGTTGAAGCTTGAGAGAAATGGAGCTTAATGCCCAGGTTTTTGGTGTTGTAGGTGTATTAGGCAACATCTTATTGGTTGGCCTCTAATGTTGGTCCACCCTGGGAAGTGCAGGGCTTATGGTATAAACTCAAAAAAGTTCATTGCCAGTTCTGTCCTTCGGTATAAGTCTTTTGTTGGATGGAGGATTTGCTTTTTGATCTCACAATTTATAGGATGAATGCATAAATTGGAATAATTTCCCATGTTTTTGAGGCCAAGTATGTTTGGTATGAACTGCCTCTTCTGTCGTTAGCTGTGGTCCAGCTTCTCTCTGTGCTTCAGCCTTTAAATTCAGAAGTCATCCTTTTATATCCTTCCCGCCCCAGCCCATAATCATGCAGTTCATCAAGTGGCTGTGCAGCACCCACATCAGTTCTCTCCATCAGATTTGTATCTGCCCATCCTCACACCAACACCACTTTCCTGATGCCTGCCTGGTAATAATCCTAATTGCCATGAGAGGAAGTCTCTTGGTCCACATCTGAAAAAAAAGGAGTCCCAGCACCACCTTGTGTTGCAGTGCTGCTCAGGGCTTGAAGTTGCCCAGCTATGGTAGGTGAGCTGGTCATAGAAAGCATGGGTATTGACAAAAGCAATTGGAGAGCCACTAAATATCTGTTTGTGGCTGCTGCTTTAGTCTTGACAACTTGCTAGACCAGTTCTCCAATGGGTGCTGTTTGGGCTTAGGCATTGGTACCCACTGTCTTATCACAGCTTCCTCAAACCTCGCTCATCTGAACTGGAAATGTGAATTCAGTACTGCCTTAATATTTGCTAGGGTTTTTTTATACATTGCCTTTCTGTAGGGTGAAGGATTTGATATGTCTGCTATTAGTCCATGTAGGGATAGCTGTCAGAAAATGGTACTGTTGTCCAGAGTGAATTTTTCCCCTCCCAAACCAGCCAAGACGTGGAATGTGTCTTGCACACAAGGATATATACAGTCTCCAGTGAAAACAAGGCAGAAAGAGCAATTGGAGAGGATGCATTTAACCTGACAGATAGACACCTGGTTTTCTGTCCTTTTAGTTTATCCCCATCACCATATCTTTTTTATATAGCATCTAAATGTCTGCAAAATAAAAGAAGACTTAAACTTATATTAAAAAGTCATAAAGGATTTGTTAAAAGTTAAGGAAAATGCACATGCTTTTATTTCTTAAGTAGCATCAGCTCCTCTAAGAATGAAGATATGAATTTGTTTAAGTCTTGACCTTCAAGGGAAATTTCTAGCTGGACGGTGGGATAAAAGTCGAGGGGGACTGCCTTGCAGATTGCTATTGAAAAACTGCTGAGGCAAGTGAGGCAATTCTGTAAAGCTGGTGCATGTACTTAAGGACTGTCAGGTTCTGCATACTCAGACTTTAAGGAGAGCATTAATCTTTGCCGCAGTTGGTCTCTGCTCTGGCTGTTGGTCTCGTTGCCCTCTTCTGGACAGCCTCAGGTGGAAGCCTACATCTGCAGGCAGCAGCTTAAAAATCTCATGGGCAAGAGAAGCTTTCATGTATGTGTAATTGAAAGGTGATGGCATCATTTGAGTTTGTGAGCTGTGCTGCATCGGTGTGGTGGATCTCAAAGATGCTTGTTATGGGGATGTACTTGACACCTTTGTCCTAACTTTAATTTGTCCTTGACGCTGAGACAGTAATAAAACCACTAGAAATGGACTTGATTGAAGACCAATACAAATTAGCTTGCAGACTCCCAACATTTTCTCAAACTGCAGCAGTTTGTTTTCAAAGGAAAGGCGAGTTTCACTCCTTGAGCCTTTCCAGCCCTATAGGGGAGAGAGTAGCTGATGTCTGCTTGCTTCAAGAAGGCATGAAATTTGTTGCTGTATTTTGAAGCTGTGAAATTAACTGTTTCACTCCTACCTGATGGGTGCTAAATCACAGATTTAGTGCATTTGTTGCACTGACTTTTGCATAGTTTCTACTTGGCACTTTTGCTTTGGCAAGAGGAGGGAAGGGAATAGTAACTCATAGCCTGTAAACAGAGTCTGCTGGTACAGGAGTAAATTTCGGTGCAAGTTTCAGACAGCGGGTGATATGCTTGTGGAATATTCCCTCCAAATTTCATAGTGGATGAACCCTGCTGAGTAAAATGCCATTTCTACTGCTAACCTGTGTATGTTTGGGGACTATTTCTTTTCTTCCCCAAGTAGCAATTTTTTTAACCTGTGCTCACCTGCAGGCTTGCTGTCACTACTGAAACTCCTATTTTCTCTGTGAGCTGAAGCATGGCATAGAATCAAGTTGATCATTTTGCATCTCACCCCAAGGCAGCCACTGGTTTCTAAACCTTTTTATTCTTCCTCTTAAAAAGACGAGGGAGGCCAGGAGAACTGTTGTCTGATGGCATCCATGGTGGGGGGTTGCTTGCTTTTGTTCCCTCACCATCTCATGTCCAAAGTCCAGTTTTTCCAGAATCTTGCCTGGTAAGTATCTAGATGTAGGCTGTAAGATAAGTCAATAGTACATCATTCTGGGGATGTTAGGCAGATTAGTCTAGTGGATTTGGGCTGTATACTCTAAGATAGATGTTGAGAATAAAGGGTTTCCCATACAGCACATCTTTTCTTCCTGTCTTGTGGTTAATTACTCAGCATGGCATGGACTTGCACAAGATGGGGCTGTAGTCTGTGCTTTGTATATCTGTGGCACACCTGGACTAGGGTGAATTTTAGACTGGGATGTATGATGGAGAGTATATTGAGAGAATAAAGGAGTGGGATATTCTTTCATGAATTTTAGAAGGTGAGGTAGTGTGATCTTGGACCACTGCTAGTTTAGGCTTTTGCATTGTTATGCATCTCATTTTTTTTTCCTTAGAGGTACAATGTATTGCCCACGTGCACAATCCTTGCATTCATATGTTTCTTACTCTGAGGGTTCATGGAGGGCAGATGTTCATAAAACAGACATTCATGTCTTGAAAACTCTGCTTGCCTGTGGTGAATGGGAAGCTTTCCCAGGTAAGCTAGAGCTGTAGTCAATTCCTGAATAAATGAACCTTTCATCATCTACAGGGGGAGGGGAGGAAACCTCGCCTTACTGTGATGGATGTAGAAAGCTGCTTCCAAGCAAGAACACAGTGCAGGCAAATGCAGAGCTGTCTTCTCAGCTGCTTTAGTGTTTGGAAACTTCCAGCATCCGCTCACTGAGGCAGGTACCAGAAAGAGGATGTGGAATGTAACAATTTGCTGGTATCTGTGCAAGCTGTTTGGCAAATACAAGGTCTGTCTGAAATGAAGCAATATCAAAGGCTAATGAGGTTTTTGTGATAAATGGGAATAACTACTGCTGTTAAATGTGCTCATATATACAAAATAGATATTGAGCATAGAATCAGAGAATGGTAGGGCTTGGAAGGAACCTCTGGAGATTGAGTCCAGCCCTCCTGACAAAGCAGGGTCACCTAGGGCAGGTCACACAGGAGTGCATCCAGATGGGTCTTGAAAGTCTCTAAAGGAGGACACTCTGCAACCTCCCTGGGCAGCCTGTTCCAGTGCTCTGTCACCCTCACAGTACAGAAGTTTTTCCTCATACTGAAGTGGAACTGCCTGTATTTCAGTTTCTGTCTGTTTCCCCTCATTCTATCAGATGACATGACTGAAAAGAGGCTGGCCCCTTCTTCGTGACACCCACCCTTAAGATATTTGTAAATGTGAATAGGATCCCCTCTCAATCTTCTGTTTTTCCAGTCTGAACAGCTTCAGGTCTCTCAGCTTTTCCTTTGAAGAGATGTCCTAGCCCCTTAATCATCTTCACATCCCTCCGTTGGACTCTCTCTATTATATCTCTGTCCTGAACTGGAAACAAATCTCCAGCTGTGGTCTCACTAGGGCAGAGTAGAGGGAGAGGAGAACATCCCTTGACCTACTGGCCACACTCTTCTTGATGCATGCCAGGATACTGTTGGCCTTCTTGGCCACAAGGGCACATTACTGTCCCATGGATAATTTATTGTCCAGCCAGGACTCCTAGGTTGTTCTCTGTGGAGCTGCTTTCCAGCAGGTAAACCCCTAATCTATACTGGTTCTTAGTGCACACATGCATTTATTCATCTCCTGTGCAGAAACCACATCTTCATTCTGCACTCTGCCTGGAGGGAAAGAGCAGCCAGTGACATGTGCTGGGACAGCACCTGTTAAACAGAATGGCTCCTTTACAGGTGTTTTCTGTACAGTTGGCCAGGGCTAACTTGAGCTTGCTGCTTTTAAATATAATAGGAAAGAATGTAAAAGGTGAAAAAAGCCTCCTGAGCACTTCTTGTTCATATTGTTCATGTGCAGGCTGTGAAGAGGTGAATGACTTCTCACCTGCTGAGGCTGCAGGAAAACGTTTGTGGAGTCTGCATTAGCTTGGAGGTTGAACAGTTTATGGCTTTGGGAAGGCAGTTTTCAGGGTGTAATGAAGGATACTTAGGTATTTCTGTTCAAGCAGTCCTGCTGTGCTAGTGCTAGTTGGTCAGTTGAGACCTTCTAGGTTTTAAAGGAAATGCTCAGGTGAGAATGCTGTGGGCCTTGAAAGACATTAGGGAAGTGAATGTATGTTCCTGATTAATGCAGTGCCCTTAGCTCAGTTATTGTGTTTAAAACTGATGGAAAATAGTCTCTAGCTTTTATGGGGGATTTATGAATGTTTAAGTGATCACACAGTCTTTGTAAAATGGTGCTCTTGGTGTAGCTCTGACATAACTGGTGGTTGGTTTGGGCATTAGACCTCTGACCCATCATCTTCTCCACAGGGCACAGCCTAACAATTCAGCTGTGCTTTCCACATTGTGTCTTGGAATAACCTCCTGTTGGAAGGTGTTTACATTTGAACTAATTGCAAGAGAGCTTCAATTTTTTTTTTCCCCTGCTGAGATTGTGTAACAGTGCTGCCTTGATGTGAAGGGGTGAGTTTTATCAACACCCAGTATTAACCTTTGCATTTGTTTGTTACTGGTTTTGCATGAATCTGTTAAAAGCTCTGTGAAACATTCTTCTCAATTAGTGGTGCTGTTGCAGGACAGAGGCAGGACTTGATTTAACCCTGTGAGATGGATATTCAGTCTCAAGATATAGCAAAGAAAAGGAAGTTCTGCAGTCTCATTCCGAAGCAAAGATTCACAGGCTTCTCATTTCTTTCTTCTGAGGAGCTCTGCAAAGGCTCCTGGACTTGTTGCCAGGGATGAGTGTGATGTGCATGCTCATCATGACATGAATACACGTGGTTAAGGAGGGTGAAGCCGGTCCATAAAGGCAGAGAACTGAGTTGCTAAAAGCAGAGCTGAGCACTGGTATGGAGTAGCTTGTGTTCACTGCAGTGGGCTCAGCTGTTTTCTGCACTTCCTTTCTGCAGTCCTGAAAAGCAAACTTGAGTTATCTGAGGTGAACCAGAGGGAGCTTGTGGAGAGAAGGGGTATTCCTGAGTGTATCATCCCTGCTCTTAGCATCAGTTTTGGCAGTTGCAGACTGTAATGCTCAATAGGCAGGCAGCTCTGTAAGTGAACAGTGTTTTTCCCAATTGACAGCTAGCAAAATTAAACTGGGTAAATCACTGTTAGGAAAACAAAGGTTTGGTGGTGTTTTTCCTTCTACCTGTGGGTGAAAGCGAGTTTCAGAGCCCCAGGCTCTGAATGTACACTAACTAGGTTCCAGCCTTGATTCTTGTCTCCAAGTTGCCATTAAATTTTAAAATGGAGAAGTGATAAGGAATCTTTGGGCAGGGGACACTGCTTATGTCACTAAGCTAAACCGCAGCTTTTGTGTCCTGCTCCTGTGAAGCTCTGAAAATCTGAATAACCTGAAAGAGGTGAAGTGTGCCCTGGTTTATGCCAGATAAAACAAAGCACTCATGCACTAAGTGCTGTGTGGTGAACAGCTCAGTTGTTTCTTCTCTGCCTGTTTTTTAGCAACCTTCCAGCCTCCATTTGCTCCAATGTAATTGTTGGAGGGTCCTGTGGGGTAGCAGCAGGAGGAGATGTCCCTCCATCCCAGGGTCCTAATCCTCCTGTGAGGATCGCAGTGGTAGTAAAGGCAACTGCCAGTTCTGTGTCAAAATAAGTGTAATAAATAGTTGCAGTAAGACTTTTATTTCCCAAGGGGCTGGGGAGATTTAATTTTGTTCGGGGACTGATGTTAATTGCAAAGGCAAATTTAACTCTGGTCTGTGCATGTGTCTTTCGGCACTAAATGTGAGCAGCTGCTCTGAGTTGTGTTTATCATGTACCTTTGACCACCACCTCACCCATTGATCTCTGCCCTGTCACCAGCTATTTCTGGTGCTCTGAACCTGAGCAGCAGCCATCCTCAGAAGAAAGCTGCGGTCATTTGTCTTCTCGCTGCCACTGTGGCTTTTCCACAGTCTTAAGAGCTGAAACACTTCTCTCAACATTCAAGGGTCCGTCCTGCATGAGACCGTTTAGGACAGGCTGGTTTGCAAGGCTGCAGAGTGATGTTACAGTCCTACAGCACCGAAAAGAGAGAGGTGGTCAGCTTTGGACATGCTGCATTTGCTTCCAGGGCGCAGTTTAGCTATGTCTTCTATGCAGAGATGCAGAAAGGTAAGGATAAATTTACAGAAAATAATAACCTAGTGAAGTAGAAGTAATAGCTTTAAAAGAAATTAGGTTGTCTTTTCTGAAAACAGATATGGATATCGAGTTCACAATGAAAACACTCAAAAAAGCTAGTGCAGATAAGCTTGGAAAAGGATTCATAGCAAGTGAAGCTGAGAAAATTTGCTTTATGTTTTTTTCTTTTTTTATAAACTGCAGAAGAATAGTATGGAAAGAGATTACTGCTCTCTTCTGTGTCTGCATCCAGCTGCATGCCAAGGCTTTACAGCTGTATTTTCTGAACATCTTTACAAAACTCACCTAGCGTCTCCAGTTAAAGACCTCGCAGCTGCTTAACGGTTCTGCCGTTTGATAGCAGCTGCCGTATTGACAAGTGCGTTTTTATCATGGGAGATGCCAGTGGAGTGGAAATGAGCAAGAAACAACTGTTTGTATAATCCGCGCAGTGTAGATCAATTACGGGGAAAACAGGCGGCTGGCTTGTCTGCGGCAGCCTGCACCTTGAACTGCACTCGCTATAAATAGCTGCAGCCTCTTCCCAGAACTGCCAGCTCCAGCGCCTTTGTGTTCTTCTGGTGCAGGCAGGGACGTGGTCAGCCAATCTCCTTGGTGAGCTGAGTTCCCACAGTGGTGACAGCAGGTGCACTGAGTGTCTCTCTCCTCCTGTTTGGCTTTGTGTTGGTTTTCTTCTAGGATGGGACTGGAAAAGTGTCCCTCCCTTACCTGGACCTCTGCCATAATGAATTTCATGCACAAAATAACATTTCCTTCTTATTTACTCTTAATTGCCAAGTTGATATTCAAGCAACGTACAGGATTTAGCTGCCAAAGATCTTCTGGGACTCTTGCAGCAACTCCTATTCTTAGGGCATCTAGAAAATTCTCTCCAGTTTTGTGTTAGATGTTTAGCCTTGATGATTCTTCAAGTCACAATTGAAACTGTATGTGTCAGGAGCATGGTTGAGGTCAGCTCTGGAGATGTGTTTCTGCATGATAGTCACAGTACTTGCATTATTTAAGTGGCTGACATGTTTTAAATCAGAACTGTTGACAAGCACGTGAAAAATAAACACATTGGTACTAACAGTTTCAGCTACACAAAGTACAGGGGAGTCAAGGTATTGCAGCCTTGAGCCATGGCTTTTGAGGTGATTTCTGCTTTCCAGTTGCTTCATCCTATTTTCCTCGCATAGTCTGGTAACTCATTACACAGACCATACTTTTTGGAGAGGTGAAGACACTGATGACCATGTCAAGGACTCTGCTTTTTACTGATTTTCAGTAAATTGGGGTGTTTTTCTTTGTAGTAATAGGGGTTTAAGAAGTTCTAACATCAGTGTTCATGTTGAAGTTGGTCTGGGGAGTCCTGGCAAGGTTTTGGCTGGACTGTGTGGGGTTACTTGCTTAGAGGACTCTGGCAGTATAGCAAACCCAAGCGTTCTTCCCATAATCATTATTTCTTATTCCTTTCTTTATTCTTCCTCCTTTCCATTTCTGAAGCAGAGGTTCTCAAATGTCAATAGAAGGACTCAAGCAAAATATTCTAGAGGCTTTGCTTTTTTTTTTTTTCTTTTTCCATGTGTCTAAAGCTTTTCAAACCTCACTTGTGCTTTAAATTTCTGAGGCACACCCAACAGCAACAACTAAAAAAGAACCCAAACAAAAATCCCCTGTTACCCATGCTTTTGCTTCAGATTTGGTAATTTGAAGTTACGCACATACAACTTTTCCAGAGGTGTGAACCCTGTTCCTGTAACAGGGTCTTTCATCTTGTTTGCTCTTCTGAGGTATCTAACATGGCAATAAATTATCTAGTGCTACCCTTGCAGCTTACTCAGTTCTTGCCACCTCTTAGAGTGATGAGTGGGAACACCTTAAAAAATATCTGTGCTCTGAGTATACCTCACATGTTTATAGAGCATACGTGTTTTACTGACTTCAGTGTCCATTATTCACAGGTGGTAAAGCTGTAAGAGCTGTCCTGGGTCATGCCAAACAAGTGTCAGTAAAGCCTCCAACCACCTTACTCACAGATGCAGCAATTTTAAACTTAGAATCATAGAATTAGTGAGGGTTGGAAGGGACCACAAGGATCATCTAGTTCCAATTCCCCTGCCATGGGCAGGGACACCCTACCCTAGATCAGTCTGGCCAGAGCCTCATCCAGCCTGGCCTTATACATCTCTGTGAAAGGGGCCTCAGCCATCTCCCTGGTCAACCCATTCCAGGCTCTCACCACTCTCATGCTCAAGAACTTCCTCCTCGCATCCAGTCTGAATCTCCCCACCTCCAGCTTTGCTCCATTCCCCCTAGTCCTCTCACTACCTGATGTCCTAAAAAGTCCTTCCCAGCCTTTTTGTAGGCCCCCTTCAGATACTGAAAGGCCACAGTTGGGTCGCTTGGGAGCCTGCTCTTCTCCAAACTGAACAGCCCCAACTCTTTCAGTCTGTCCTCATAGGTGAGGTGCTCCAGCCCTCTGAACATCCCAGCGGCTCTTCTCTGGACACGGTCCAGCACATCCACATCCTTCTTGTGATAGGGCTCCAGAACTGGATGCAGTCATCCTGGTGGGGTCTCAGCAGAGTCGAGTAGAGAGGGAGAATCACCTCCCTTGACCTGCTGGCCACACTTCTCTGCATGCAGCCAAGGATCTGGTTGGCCCTCCAGGCTGCAAGTGCGTGCTGCTTTTAAAAATAACATTCAAGACCGCTAGGAAAAAAGACAAGTACCTGGGAGAGGGAAGCTAGGTTGTTACTGAACAGGATTTAAAAAGAGGAGAATCTCTGCTAGAAACGAGACTCTAAGTGAACAAGCCAGCTTTTTCCCCTAGTTTTAAACTGATCTTGGTGCCATAACCTCGTTACTGGTAGTGAGCTGCTTGCTTGGCTTTGGTTGTCAGTGGTGCTTCTAGAGGCCTAGAGCTATTTATTTTAAGTGTGCAAAGAAGCTCTGCTGGTAAGAGTACCAGGATGCTAGTTGTGTTGCAAGAGTGTGTTAGGGAAACTGCGAAGCATGGCTCTAAAAGGACCTGCTCATCAGGACTGCTTTTGAATTCTGTTCTTCAACAGTGTTAAAATCTTGTGATGTAAACTTTAAGAATAAAAAACCCATCAGATTCAGGGGATATCACCTCAGATTGAACTGTGTCTTCTCTCTGTTAAATTGTAGCCATTAAGGAAAAAAAATAAAAGGAAAGATTGCTAAGATTTTAACAAGTGAAATGATTTTAGGCCATTCTAAACTAGTTTGCTGTTTGATACTCAGTAATCCCTCCACAGTTATTAAAGGGTACAGGTGGCAAAGATTTTAGCTTGCCAAGCAGCCCTTACAACTGGTTTTGTTTTTAAAAGTCTTTCTGTAAACAGTATTCTCTAAACCGTGCTTTGTGCCTATCTAAGGCAGTACAAAGGCAGTGGGGCAGGAGGATTTTGGGAGGGAAGGCAGGGAAGGGCCATTCAGTGAATTCCTGACCACTGATGGTTTAGATGGAGTTCTCCATGAGTCCTCTAGGAAGTTCTTGAGCTGTACAATGTTGAGGATTCTGGATTGCATCTGGCTTCTCGGAGCCTAAGGTAGCTCAAAGTAGCACCGAAGCCCCCCAAAAACTGCTGAAACGAGGTATTTGATGTCAAAACAGCCTTGCATGAAGAGGGAATGGGAGACAAAGTCGTTGTTGTGGTACTGCACAAACTTGTTTCAGACTACAGGGAGTGGGCAGGACTTGAAATTCTTCAAACTTAAATTATGGTAGCAGTGATATCTAGTTTCCCTGCTCCCCATACGTAAGCAAATACTGTATGATCTTTAGATGCATGGGGAGTATGGTTTAAATAATTTCCCCTCTTGTAAAGAACTCAAATCTGTTGAGATGCTGCTTCTGTGTTAGTGATTGAATTGTGTGAAATCCTCCAAAATTTCAGTTCAGTTCAGTTGAGTCAGAATCCATACTGCCCACTACTTTTGAGTGTGTACTTGCTGGTTTTCTGAGTTAGCAATCTTAATTTTGATTGTGGTATATCGACATATGTTGCCCTTTATGGCAGTTATTTTTCACAGTGGTTCATCTTAGTGTTGAAAAATATGTGGTCAAGAGTATACAAAGTACAAAACTTCTGACATAAAATTCTGGGGAAAGCTGAAGTACAAAAAGGTGATGGAATTGCTTTGATTTTTTTTTTGTCTCGTTTCACAAAGTGTCAATGACTGCTTGAGCATGCTGGGAAAAAAGTGTTTTGTTTTTAATTTTAGCCCTGCTAATAAAGTCTTGTCATGTATATCAATGAAGCAGAAAGAAAATAACTGCAGAGCTAACTGTAGGTTGTCATTAAAGCTGATTTCCTGCATTAAGCTGAAAACAATATGAGATTTCATTTCTAGACTTCCTAAATGTATTAGTCATGCTCATGTTCATGGTTTCCCAAACCCTAAGAGCTATAGAAATTTACTGTATTTCAAGGTATTTATTTGGTCTTGTCTGTCACCTCCTGATCTTCACGTGCTGATCTTCTGCTACCCTCTCTATTTTTAAGATAATTTGCTTCAGCTTCCAGCTGTTGACACTTGCAGACAGCTGCTCGTAGGGTCCTGCCTGAAAAATCCCTGTCTCTCTTCATTTGGCCAAGGAAATAAGAAGCGATCTGTTGTTTGGAGAGCACAGCTGAAGTCGCATCCTGCCAGATTCTTGGGCAGCAATGTAGCTGGGGTAAAAATCCTCCCATGGATTGCACAGGCACTTAGTAGTTTTTTCATAGCAATTGAGACCTCAATAGTACTTTTAAAAAGTCTTCCAACCAGATAATTAACTATGAAAAGAGAAAAGACAGCTTCCTTGGAACTAACTATTAAAAAAATAGCAGTTCTTAGGGTTTTGAAGCTCAGATTAAAGAATTTATCTTAGTGTTGTCCATTTGGTAGTAACTTGTTGTCTGCTGTCTTGCTTGCATTTTTACCTACTCTTAAATATGAGCTGCCAGGTTTTTGGGCATTGATTACTTTGGTGTCTTTTCATATTTGGAGCTCTGCAGTGCTGTCAGCTCTGCTGGTTTGTATGTTTGACATAGTGCTTGAAAACAGTGTGGGGCTGAATGTGTTCATGCAGAAAAATATCTAGTCAAATGAGCTTTTTAATTTCCTTCTCAGCAACGTGTGGCAGTGCCTCATCATCTGACTTCAGGAGGGTTTTGTGCTAGGAGTTGTGATGTGGTTGTTTTATTGTGTTGTTTTTTCCTGAACGATGACTAAACCAGAAACTGATGAGGGGTGACAACTGCAGTGCTGCGGTATTAAACTTGCTGTAATTCATGATAATGTATTTCTGAGAAATCTTCCCTCCATTTTCTGTCTTCTCTCTCTCTGTTTTCATTTCAGCTACTCATGTATCAGTAGAATGATTACTTCTTAGCCTGGTCTCACCTGCAGTAATACAGAGATGTTGAATTTGAGTGCCTCTCACCTCTTAGACTTGCTCCTTTTGATACAGCTGGAAGGGAGTTGTGCTACATTATAGGCTTTTGGGTCTTACAGTGTGGCCAAAGTATCTTTGTTTTAGCAGAGCAATGCTGTTTAAATAGGCCAATGAGTAAGTGGCAGAGGCAGAACTAGATCCAGGTTGTGGAGGGGCTCTGCATGGGTAGCTTGGTGCAGGAGCAGACCCAGTGACATGGGCTGTGTCCACGCTGGGAAAGGGCTGGTGCTGAATAGTGTACACTTGTCTCTCAGGGGTTTACTTCATACCAGCTCTAATCCAGTTATGTACACTGACTATCCATGAGTGGATAAAGCCTATTAGGTGTGTTCCTGAAGTAACTCTTCTGCAGAGAAATCTTGTTTGTGTGCTAAAATGTCTTTGAGATGCAAACCAGAACATGGTTTAAGTGATGTGTCCTTCTCAAGTGCACTGACCCAAACAGAAGTGTTGGTGTGGGGGACTTTTTAAACAAGGGCATGCAGTGATAGGACAAGGGGTAGCAGTGTTCAACTGAAAGAGGATAGATAGAGAATAAATGTAAGGTAGAAGTTCTTTTTGGTACTTTGGGAACCAGGGTATCATCAAGGTATGTCTTGCATTTAAGAGTTACTTCAGAAGTCATGCTTGCTTGAATCTTCACATTTGTCTTGATATGGTTTATGAAAAGATTAGTATGAAACAATGTCTTCAGTTTATTTAGTGGTGTTGGCAGGATCTTTGTATATTCTCTTTTGTTTCCTACTTGTTTCCAGAAACATAATGTGTCATTTTTGTGAGTTAATTGTGGTAGAAGTTTCTATGCTTTCTTTGTGGGTGGCAGGGAGAGCTACAGCAGCAGAACACCAGTTCGCTGCTGGTGGCAGGGACGCTCCTGTGGCCCAGCAACTCATTCCCCAATTCCCACACTCTTCCAGCTAGGAAGAGGACTGAAGTCTTTGTGATCTGTGCTGTTTCTTGCAAATCTGTAAATCCAGGGTCTAGTCAGAATATCTTGACTTCCCTTGGGTGCTTTTGGAAGCCCTCTGAATGCACTGGTAGGATGCTCATCTCTGCTTTTGGAGCAAATGTGCCTTGCTGAAGTAGGATGTGTTGTTCTGACTCAACCATCTTGCTGAGAAAGCATGTCAGGTCCTTGAAGAGAAGGGTGCAGCTGTCTCATGGCATGACACTTGACCGTAGACTTCCCAAGTGAACTGCTGTGAGGATGAAGACATGGAATCAAGTCTTGTTTACTACTCAAGGCATGTCTTCTAGGTAAGTTGGACTGAGATGTACGGGGAGTATAAGAAAGGTTCGAGTTTTATCTAAGGCTATGAATAGTCTATGCAGAGTCCTCACAAAGTGCAAGGAAGCTGGGACCAGTTCAGGCTCAGCAAGAGTAAGAGCTGTACCTTGAGATTGCATCTGATGCTACTCTTGTCTGTTTCCTGGAGGCATCCTTACAAAATGGGCAAAATGTTTCGGTCCTCAGCCACAGACTTGGCTGGTCCTGCTATTCATGCTCTTGTAAAAGTCAGGGGAAAGTAAAAGAGAAGGAACAATGGCTTCACTGTGAAGGGAGAGGGGATAGAATTAGGTTGGGAATAGAAAGGTCAAAATACCTGTTTGATGGTGAGGCAGCCCTACTGTCAAACAGCAGGAAATCGCTGAGGTCTGGTTATGGGTTATCCCTTAACTCCACTGGGATTATGCCTTAACTCTATTTGACATACTAATCTTTCCTGCCAAGCTGCAAGGAAGTACTGCAAGGTGCTAATTACATGTTTATGCCTGAAGTTTTATTACAACTCCGTTACTGAGGCCAATCCAAAATGTCTTTCAGAGTGGGGGGAGGGGAATAAACCCCCCTACCTTGTCGTGAGTGGTCTGCGTTTGGCTCTAATGTCTTTCATGATAGTGCTGAACATTTGAGTGCATCAGCAATTTTGTCCACATGCTGGTTTTATGCAAGTGTTACGGTCTGACAACTATGAATCATCTGCTTAGCTCCTGATTTGCGTCAATCAGACCACACTTAAGAGAGGCTTTGTTCAAAGTTTGGGCCATGGCAAGTGTGCCAGTGACTGCTTTGAGCAGACTCCTAAAACTGGGATCAACGGTCCAAGCACAGGCTCTGGGGACTGAGCTTAAGTGTAGAGGTTTGGGCTTGTGTTCGAGAGATTGATCCATGCAGGTTGCTTTGTGTATGCGTGGGAATCATTCCCTGTGATGAGTCTTCCTGTATAAGGGGATACAGATTGGTCTTTGCATTTAATTGTTTGTTGTTTGAGGTTTTTTGCTTTTTAAAGGAGAACATCAATCAAGTTCAACTTGTTACAGAATCATCTCTCGATTTCTCCAAATGTGGGAGTCCTCTCTTGCAGAATTATCTATACTTTTAGACAGCAAGTGTGTACCTTCTGACCTAGAAACTGTGACTGCAGCAGGATCATGAGCCAGGCGATGTCCGTGCTGAAATGGAGCTCCCAGATCTCAAGCCCAGAAACAAATCCTTTTAGCAAGCTCAGCTTTTGGGTGGGACATGACTTCATACTACTGATGTGCAGAAAGTCTTTTGGAGGGGTGTTACAGAAAAAGGAAAAACTCCAAATGCCACATCAGTCTTATCTACCCTTTACTTAAAATTGCTGGTACCTAGAGATCTGTAAAATAGTTGAAGAGCTGCTTCGGGAAGCACTCTGAGGTTTTATTTGTTCTCTTCGGAAGCCCTCTTGGTGAAGGTTTGCATAGCAGCTAAGGAAACTGTGGATGTATGCAGGGTCCACTGTAAATCATAGAATCAACCAGGTTGGAAGAGACCTCCAACATCATCCAGTCCAACCTAGCACCCAGCCCTATCCAGTCAACTAGACCATGGCACTAAGTGCCTCATCCAGTCTTTTCTTGAACACCTCCAGGGACGGTGACTCCACCACCTCCCTGGGCAGCCCATTCCAATGGCAAATTATTTTTTTCTCACCTTGGTATTCTTTCACTTGAGAGTGACATTTCCTCCTTTTATCTCTCCTCTCAGCCTTCAGGACCCATATCTGAGGTCCTCCCCAACTCTGACGTTCCTTTTCAAGAATGCTCTGCTTTCTCTTGTCCTAAACCCACCCTTGACCTAGTTCATTCCCAGACCACTTCCCTGCCTCTTCCTCTTTTCATGCTTTCAGCTCATTGAAGTCTCTTCTTCCCATTCCTCTCTGGCATCAGGCCTTGTGCTCATCAAAACATTGATCTCATCGGCTGTAGACTTGCCAGCATAACGAGGCCGCTTGTCTCCGAAAGACTTTTTATTTCCCTCTCTTGCAAACACAGAAACTTCATTTTGTTGTGGTCTGCTTTTTCATTGGACTTGCTCTAGCTATTTTTCAGGCTGAAATTAGAGGATTAATTCCTGTTTTCCTGCTGACAGTCATGGAAATGAGATAATTTCTAAGTGTCAGGATGCTGATCCTTATCTCATTCAGTGCCCAAAGAAGGTAATAAAATAGCTATAAGGATAAATTGCTGTAGCAGATGCAGCATATGGCAGTTCATTCATTTCTCATGTTCTACCCAACTTTGAAAACACATTAATAAATGCTGATAAAGCACTAGGGAGCAGCATGTAGGTATTGGTATTGGGTGTTTTTTTTCTGTTTGGAGTTGTTTTTATGGGGGTGGTTGGTTTTGGTCTGTGTTGATTTTGTGGTTTTTTTTTCTTACTCATATTTTCTTTCTGTAAATTTTGGCTGGTTTTAACTGTCCAGTTTGAGGATGAGTGGAATATTTACCTGTGGAAATGAACGCTAACAGGCCTGCTTGCCTCTTCCTTCAGATTTGAGGAATGTCATTTCTACCTTGTTTTAATCCTCACAGGCAGACTAATAGGGAGGTAGCATTTCTGTCTCAGTTCATTACATTGTGTATTTGCAGTATGGTAGGGTCGTAGCACCTATGAAAGTATCACACAGTATCACAGTATTATCAGGGTTGGAAGAGACCTCACAGATCATCAAGTCCAACCCTTTACCACAGAGCTCAAGGCTAGACCATGGCACCAAGTGCCACGTCCAATCCTGCCTTGAACAGCTCCAGGGATGGTGACTCCACCACCTCCCTGGGCAGCCCGTTCCAGTGTCCAATGACTCTCTCAGTGAAGAACTTTCTCCTCACCTCGAGCCTAAATCTCCCCTGGCGCAGCCTGAGGCTGTGTCCTCTCGTTCTGGTGCTGGCCACCTGAGAGAAGAGAGCAACCTCCTCCTGGCCACAACCACCCCTCAGGTAGTTGTAGACAGCAATAAGGTCACCCCTGAGCCTCCTCTTCTCCAGGCTAAGTACTTGGAGGGAGAGAGAGAAATCAGTATTCCTGAATCTTGCGAAGAACCCTCCTATGTCCAGATGTTAGCACTGTTTTCCTAACACACATCACTTTTTTGACTTGTTGAAACAGTTACCTCCTGGTTAACTTGACTAACATGATGGACTTTCTTTGGGGGTTGGACTAGATCATGTTGAAAAATCCTTTCCAATCCAAAGCATTCCATGATTCTAACCTGTGTTAAGTGTGGTGGCAGAGGAATGTTCCATGCATTTGCTGATGTGACTGGGAAACTTGCTATTCTTTATACATTACTAATAAAATAGAAGCATCTTGGTTGAAGATGCTGGTCATACTACTGTTTGTGGTGATGTAGTGATGGCAGAGCTATGACACGGAGAGCGTTGGTGCTTAACGTGGTGCTGTGTGGAACAGGTCCTTGTTTCCTCTGCAATGTTACAGCTACTCAAACTCATTTTTTACATTTATGAAAAGCAAATGCAAAATAGATAAATGTAAAATTAATAGTTAAAAAAAAACTCTTTTGATAGTGAGGTCTTGTTTGAAATCCTGTGTTGAACCCTTCTCTTTAAGGATATGGCAGAGGAATGTGTCTTTGAATGGTATCTTTTCTTTCTTTGAGATTTTAAGTGACAGCATCCTGTTTCCATATTCTTAAGGAGGATAACTTTAAGAAGGCACCTGTTCTGTTGTTGTGTTTTACCATCATAGATAATCACATACAGACATAGCTTTTGTATAAAGAAAGAGAAAGTGTTTGCAAGTTCTGGTGTTAGTTCCACTGCGGCGCTCTTTAGGAAGGTGCCTTTAGGCAGCCTGGCTTTGCTTGCAGATAGATATTTGGAGTGGGAGACAGCAGAAAAGGCAGCTGGAGTGAACTGGTTCTCTAGAGCAGAAATTCTCCTCTGGTTTGTGGGACATTTGACAAATTCCAGTTGTTTAATGAAGTACTCATGTGGGTTCCTGGGACCTTCTGACTGTCTTGCAGGTCTTCCATTGTCTGAGCGCTTGCTAGCTGACAAGTGACTGCTTAACCTCTGGTGCTCTCACGGGTATCTGGCCACCTAACCCTGCTTTGCAGACTAACAAACCCCCAAGCAGAGAGCCTAAAACAAAGAGTAGTTGGTGATATGCCTAGGCTGATGCTGTTGTTTGGCGAGCAGAAGGTACTGAAATTGTAAAGATCAACGGCCACCAGCTGCAGTGACTAAATTGTTTTTAAGCACCTTTTGAACTTTGATTTATGAACAACTACATTTCGAAATTAGGAAATGGCTGCACTTAAGGCTAATGAGTGAGTAAAAGGGCAGCTTGTTACGAAAGGCTTTGAAGAAACCGACACTGTTCTTGGACTTAGAAAAGGGAGGACTTACAAAACAAGCATAGTGCTGGGCTGGGTTGCTAAAGCTGCATGTGACCAGTTGAGTGGTCAGCCTCCAAATGTCTTTTACCCATGCAAGCTTGGATATGTTTAAGAATGCAGGTCTTTACTCAGCAGCTTTTTTACAATATTTCTAAATTTGGCAAATGGTAGGTGGCACTGGACAGTACCAGTCCCCTCCTGAGCATGTTTCAGTAATCTTCTTTACACCACAGCATCATTGTTACAAGAGGAGATGTGTGACCAGTGGTACCTGCTCAGCTGGAGGAGGGAGCTGAGTTGCTTGGTGACATGGATGACACTTCATTATGGCAGTGAGTTTGCCCAGGCTTCAGTTCTGCTTCATTGCTACTGCAAGCTACAGTAATAACACTTCTGCCTCCAAAACTTGTTCAGAGGTGGCTGCTAGAGAAAGCTTTTGAACAGTCCTGATAAAGGTTCTTCTGGAGGAGAACTGCTTGGCCCAAGTGTCTGCACAAGGCAAATCTAGGGTGGGAAAAAAGAGGTCTTTAATTAGAGATCTTGCCCTATTTGCCTGAAGCACGCCATCCAGATGGGAGTGTGTTTCAGATTTGCCTTGCTATTGTGATAGCTTGTGGCCTGGCAGATGGGAGAGGCAGAAAGCTCTGTTGAGGAGCAGATCAGCCTTCCTGAGAAGACCTAAGTGCAAGTGAAAAGCAGTTGTCAGTCAAACCATACTTAATATTGGCACCTTATTTGTGCTTTATCTCCTTTCCTAACTCCATCCTGAGCAAGCTGAAGAAGTTGGAGGGAAAATACTTTTTCTATCCTAAACTAAATGAAAGCTTTTGGTAGTAATTTAGTGCAAATTGAAGTTAAATCTTCCGTTAGCTTGACTGAAGTCAAACTTGTTAAAATCCTCTAAGATGCTGTCATTCTGTAACCCAAGATTGCAGTTTAAGGTTTTTTGGAATACTTTTGCTCTCTTCCATCAGTTTTCTGAGTTCCTGACTTGCTTATGAAAATTCTTCGTATTTTATATATATAATTTATTTCTTTATTTTATGCTTTGGATAAGTAGCACTTCTGGTTGAAACTATTAATATTGTTAGCACAAAATGCATAGGTTGGCATGTTCTGTTTTGTGAGAGAACTTTGATTTCATTAGATAATTACTTACATTTCCAAAATCTTTATGCTTCAGTACCATTGCAGCTGAAATGCTTTCAGAGTTCAGTCTTGAGCCTGGCTCTTTGATCTCCATGAGGCTTATGGAGGCAGAAACTGATGGAAGGTGTACCTATGTGTATGTGAACTTCCCAGCTGGAATTTTGACTTTAGGTGAAAGTGTTTTGTTCTTGAGCAAAGTCTGTAGAGGGTTGGTCCTTTGGAAATCTAAACTTACCCTTGATTAACTTCTTATCTGTACCTCAGAATACGGGTCTTGTTTCATAATACTGTGGGTTTTGTTTACTTAGTCTGCTTGCTGGTCTGGTTCACTGTCTGTCTGCAGGAACAGTTGCTATACTGCAGCCAAAAAAAGCTAGTGCAGAGGCAAGAATGATATGCAGGAGCAAGATGGGGAAGGAAATACACCAGAAGGCAATGCTACATTCAGTGAGACCTGGACCCACTGGAAAGGTGGGTGGAGGGAAGCCTAATGAAGTTCAATGAGAACTAATGTAGAGTCCTGCAACTAGGGAGGGATAGCCCCATGCATTGCTATGAGTATAGAGGTTGACCTGCAAAGATGGATTCTCTCTCTCTGGAAAGATCTGGGACTCATGGTGGATAATAGGTTACCCATGAGCCAGCAATGTGCCCTTGTGGCCAAGAAGGCCAATGGTGTGCTGGGATGCATTAAGAAGAGTGTGGCCAGCAGGTCAAGAGAGGTTTGCCTATTCCTCTACTCTGCCCTAGTGAAACCACTGTGTCCAATTTGGGGCATCCCTGTTCAAGAGGGACAGGGATATACTAGAGAGAGTCCAGGGGCTACAATGATGATGAGGCAACTAAAGCATCTCACTTACAAAGGAAGTCTGAGAGACCTGGGGCTGTTTAGCTTGGAGAAGAGAGGACTGCTTATCAATATCTACAGGGTGAGTATTAAGAGTATGGTATGAGGCTCTTTCAGTGGCACCTAGCAAGAGGATTAGGGGCAATGGGCACAAAGTGGAACATCTGAGTATGAGGCAAAACTTCTTGCTGTGAGTTTGACAGAGCAGTGGAACAGACTGCCCAGATAGGAAATAGAATCATAGAATCAACCAGGTTCAAAGAGACCTCCAAGATCATCCAGTCCAACCTAGCACCCAGCCCTGACCAGTTAACTAGACCATGGCACTATGTGCCTTGTCCAGGCTTTGCTTGAACACCTCCAGGGACGGCAACTCCACCACCTCCCTGGGCAGCCCATTCCAATGGCAAATCACTCTCTCTGGGAAGAACTTCCTCCTAACATCCATCCTATACCTCCCCTGGCACAACTTGAGACTGTGTCCCCTTGTTCTGTTGCTGGTTGCCTGGAAGAAGAGACCAACCCCAACCTGGCTACAGCCTCCCTTCAGGCAGTTGTAGGCAGCAATGAGGTCACCCCTGAGCCTCCTCTTCTCCAGGCTGCACACCCCCAGCTCCCTCAGCCTCTCCTCACAGGGCTGTGCTCCAGGCCTCTCACCAGCTTTGTTGCCCTTCTCTGAACATGTTCCAGTGTCTCAACATCTCTCTTGAATTGAGGGGCCCAGAATTGGACACAGTACTCAAGGTGTGGCCTGACCAGTACAGGGTAAGAATAACCTCCCTTGTCCTACTGGCCACACTGTTCCTGGTAAATACTGACGGTCAGGCTGGTCATGTAGCCCACAAAGTTTCTGCTCTGGTTCTCTGAGCTCCATATATGCCTCAAGTGTTGGTGTGCAACACCTTAGCTCAGGTTGACTCTTCCTTGAAGGGATTTCCTCCTCTGAAAAGAGGCAGGAATGTCTGAGTTCAAGTTGCACAGCACCTGCCCATGCATGTCATGCTGGACATAGCATGTGAAGTTGCTGTGTAATAGGTGCTTTTGGAGCAGAGATTGTCTGCCCGTTGCTGTGGCTTGGGTTATCTTGGTGGCTGTAGCCCTATGGTGGAACGTGTTTGCAGTGTATCTGCTCTCCTCCTTCCTTGAAAGGAATAATTTTGGTTTTGATATTAGTTAATGACAGTAAAATCTTGCCCTGAATCTTACTGGGGACTCAAGTCTTTCTTTTTAAGCTTAAGTATTACCAAACTTCATAGTTAGCTTCTTTTTTATTCAATCCCTACCTTTATCCACATGCTTCGCCCTATTTGTTCTTATGGCAGCTGTCATCTGGCAGAACACTTGGTAACAGAAATTTAACTCTCTTCTATACCACTCATTGCTCTAAAAGCCTGAGTGTTTAAAAACCTGCCTGCTGCTTTTCCTTTGTTCTGCTCAGTTTTCAAAGCAGATCTTTCTCTCTGTGGCAAACGCACATGCGTGGCTGTGGAATTGTCAGCTGGATTTTACATGTTCTATTTTTCCTTTTGGGTTAGCCTGAAGTAGTTGCACCCTGCATTACTTACATGCATGTATGTTACAGCAACACTGTCTCAGGCATATGCATTGTGTGCAGGTGTGTTGTGCTGTGTGGAGTTGCTGCTGCTGGGTGGTGCCTGGCAGTATGGACGTAAGCACTCAGCCTTAAGAGGGAATGTTTCTGAACTGCAGATAAACCAGAGCCCTATTGATCTCTGTGTTCCTAAACTGCATGTTCAAAGTCCTTTTTGATGACTTTTGTACGTAGGATCTACTTTTGAGGACTGGCAGTAGTTTTATGTGCATAATAAACCCTGCCATATGGCAAGGGGTGGCTCACTTTTCTAAGGGTGCCCACAAGAACAAAAGTAGCTTTGCCTCTTGTGGTTTTATTAATCATTTGATACGTGCTTAGGGAACGTGGCACAAGGTGCTGCTAGCATAGCAGTAGGCTGACTGCTTTTCCCTGAGGTGAGGGCTGGCTGAGCTTCTCACCCTGAGCCACCAAATCTGTGTCTGAAGGAGACTATTTCCACTTCTTCCCCAGCAGTCCAAACTCCAGACTGACTTGCCATATCGACTCCATCTGCCATCTATTCACTCATTAGTGCACCTTGCACAGGAAGGAGTCTGGATGGAGTTGTGTGCAAGGCTTGCGGGCTGCTTTAGGAGCTCTGTTCTGAGGACTCCTGTTTTGCCACACTGCTGTTTCCTTGCTTTGTCCTTCCACACTTAGCTCAGTAAAAATTCAGTGCTAGTCACTTCTGACCGTCTTGAGTGTGGAGGTGGCTGTGTTGGTCATAGCTGCCATCAGTGGTTACAGAAAAGGAAACCACAAGATTTTTCTGTCTTTCATTGATCACAAGGTGCTACTGAAAGATTTCAGATGCAGCAGTTCAGGTTTCTGCCTCGCAAAGCTGCCCATGGCTCCAGGTTTCAGGTCTTCTCCGTGGGTCCAGGATGAAGCAGCAGTCGCAGACTGAGAGTTACGGTACCGAGGTAGGAGTTAGTCCTCTGAAGTTGTTCCTACCTAGGAATGATTGTGATTTGTTTCAGTGCAAATGAAATGAACCAAAAAAAACCAAAAAACAAAAAAACAGGCTGACAGGCCTTTCCTGAGGACAGCAAGTGCCTTGAGAACCCACCACATCATCTGCTGGCAATGCTAACTTGTGGTTTGAACTGCATTTTAATGAATCTCTTGCCCGTGACTAGGACACAGAACCTATTCCTTCTGGACTTGCTGGCAATCAGGAGTGTACTCATGCTTCTAATAGATATCTCTTCTTGCAAACGTCACTGCAGGTCCTGACTCGATGTCTGACAGCATGTGTGTCTCAGGGCTTGTTGTGGGCTTCAGGCAAAAGGATTTCTATTGCTGTTTACCCCTTTAGGTGAAATCTGGGTTTGTGGTTTTTTTTAAACATTCTCTGCCCTGCTACTCCTTGTGTTTCCAACAGGTAGCACTTCAAATCAAACTAAACAACCCACCCCAAATCCTCCTCTCTTTCTGAAGCTCACTCAAAGCATCTGGTTGAGTCATTTAACTGGCTGAAATTATTCAGTCACCTGTGTATTTTGTAAATACCATTTGAGGCACAGAACTGTGTACTTAATGTTTAGTGTCTTTATTTTCCAAGTATTTAGCAAAAAGTGGGCATGTGTGTGGCATTCCTGACCATTTTGTAAATGGTTTTGTCCTGAGCCAGTGAGGGATGAGTGTTTTCCCAAGATGAGATGGAAAAAAAAAGAAGTATGAATTGCAGTTTCCAATTTACATTCTAAAGCAAAGTCTGCAGACCTTCTGCAGAAGACTTACAGCCCTGTAGCTTTTGGAAATCTCGCTGGCTTTACATGACTTCACTTGCCATGTCTGTGAGTCAGCACTTTCATTTCAGGCCATATACATTGCAACATAAGAGATGCCCTCGACCAGAGGGAGCACAAGTAAGCAAATATTTTTGAGATGTTCTGTAATTCTTCCAAATACTTCCATAAGTTAAGTCTAGGGTGATGCAGACCAAGTATTTGGGTTTTATTTTTATTCTCTAGGCGTATTGGAATGGATTTTCCTTGCTCACAGAGAGCTTCTAATGCTTTTCTTAGCTGGTCTCTGCAAGGCTGAGTACAAGTGAGCGAGCTGCTGGGCTGAGGTGTCACCTCCTCAGTGGTGACTGATGCCCATCTGCAGTGGGACAGCCTGTCTGGGGCCTTCTGGCTAGGGATTCATGTAGTTGTAGACACCAGCTTCTTCTCACACATCTCTTTGGAATTCCAGTTAGCCAAAAATGATTGAATATGGGCTTTGTAGTGATGATCACAATCTAAGAATAAGTGAAGTAACTTTGCTGCCCACTAGGTAGCATGGTGAGCTGAAAAAAATCAGCCATCCTTTAAAGACTTAAGGCTGCTTCTTCGTCCTCCTTGAGCTTTTTTTTGGAACATGTAACTCAGATTGTGAGAACTGTGCATATGGCATGTCTTGAACTGCCAGAAGAACACCCAAGCCCTGTCGTGGTACTTGGTTTTGGAAGGACAGAGGACTGTAGTACCAACTGGTACCTGGATCATCACTTCTCTGGTGTGGCAAAGCTCTGCTGATGTCTCTCACTTCATCTGCTTTGCTCAAAATCTTACAGATACTCTAAGCTCTCCCTTTCATAAGTAGGACTTTCGAAGAAATGATAAAAGCAAGCTGCATGTTAGCCCAAGCAGGACTATCAAAGTGGTTTTTCACCTGTTGTGTCTTCTTTTACTACATCTTTGCACCTCTCCTATCATCCTGTGCTGCCTGTTTTCCTCCCTTCCCACGTCCCGTGAGCTATCTTTTGCAGTTAGTTATTAGTTTTATATTGTTCTCTTCACCTTTTTGCTAGATTTTCATGACTGATGCTAATCAACAGATTTTTTTGATGGAGAAGTGGGTGCTTTGTAGTTCAGGAGAGAACCTGCTAAAACCAGAGACAAGTGCTTCTGATGTGTAAGTGTTGTACCTGCCTGTTTTGTGTCTGTGCAGTGCTGAACATACCAGCAGGTATATAAAATATTTTAAATCTCACCAATTCATTATACCTTCCAGAGGAATTTGTTTTGAGGAAGAAATATTTTGAGCACTCTGTAGATGGATGATAGATTGGCAGAGTGGCAAACTACGAAATGAGGTGGCAGGTCTGGGGTAGGGAATCTGTGGGAAGATGCTTGAGGGACTAAGTTTGAGGAATGGCAGCATCCATCTCTTCCCCTATGTGCTCTTTGTTTGATGATCAACAAGTTAAATGAAACCAATAAGAAAAGTTAATTTGTAAGATGAATGATCAGGAGAGGTTTTTTCCTCTGAATAACTCTTTCATGCCATAATGTTAATGCTGATGATGCTCTCTGGTTTGTGTTTTTGGTAACGCATTTGGATGTGAGTGCTTTACAGTGCTAAAGAGAATTTAGGAATAAGGAGGCCTGATTTTTAGTGGTACTTTTAATAGCCCAGCCCAAGGATACTGTGCAACTTGTTCAAGAGTTGATCATCCTTGTCCAAGAGCCTGGTTCTGCTCTCATGTGCAACTGGATATGGTCACATAGGGTGATAGTGCTGATAAACGCAATGTTTTGGAGTCCGAGTGTGTATTACAAACGGTTGATGCTTTAGGAAAAGCACAGATGCTTTTCTTGGGGCTGGTGGTGAGGCGAAAGGTTTACTCCCAAACAGAGGTTCTCACAGCCTGAGAGCACACTAACTCAATCTTGTCTTGAAGTAGCTGAATGGAAAGTATCTGTTTATGTTAGGTATGCAGTGAAAATAAGTATGACATCTGCAGCACAAAAGAAAAGGAGAAACATCAGGGTGGATACATGATAGGATGCTTTTGGAAATTCATGCCTGCTTTTTCTTCATTTGGAAATAAAATTTCTGTCTGATTTCTTTTTTTTCTTCTGCATTCTTCATTTGGAGCATTGTTTGTGCTACCCTTGGACATTAACTGCCAAAGCATCTTCACTTTGTGTGGGCAGCTGTGGAAGTCTGTTTTCCATCTTTGGAAGATTCCAGCTAGTTAGATTGCTTTTGTCATTCAATTTTCTCTTGTTTACAAGGGTATTAGGAAGCTGGAATCCAAGCAGTGTGTGTTTTTGCCCTAGGAAAAATCAGTAGTCCAGTCACCATTCTAGAAATTCCTTTCAGTTCATTTTTCTCTGTAACAAAGCTCCGAAAGATTTTTGAATGCTGTAAATGTAAATCTGAAAAGGTCAGACTTCTTGTGTGCCAGAGTCAGGAGTAAAGGATGACAACAATGCAGGGGCACAGATGAATTCTAACTTGTGGACGGAGAATGTGTTTAAAGAAAACTGCCAAAGTGTATGCCTTGGGTGGTGAGGAGGAATTTCAAGTAAAGCAGGGACGATTTCTTTAGCATTACTTGGTGACTTCTTAACATGTAGCAGAGAGGGATCAAAACATGAGATGTATGTCTGGGAAAGGGTAGGAGTTGCTGCAACCGAGGTTGTTCTCTGCATCCAGTTTCTTTGCAGGATCTCGGTGGCAGAGCAGTGCCTGGGGAAGCAGCACATCAGGGTTTTTTTCTGTTGGCCAAAGTTGCATTGAATGCAGCATTTTGAATATGCAGAGATCACAGCTGAGTTTTATTTTTCTGTCCTACAAGTCTGTTCATATATGAATGTGCTGGTTTTGTGCTGAAAACCTGTCTAAAGACTTCTGTTTAGATTAAATCCTTATTGTACAGCACTTCAGTCATGGTGGAATCAGCATTGCCTTGATGCATTTGCAACTGAAGAAGTGAAAAAGCATACCCACCACGGGGGGAATCTCATCTAGAGCAACAGAATTTACAAATGTCGAGTGTTTTCAGCTGCTCCTTTGCATGTGGTGTACAAAGGATGAACAATTCTTGCTATCTGGGTGTTTGGCATATTGAAATGTGGGCCAGAATTGATTTTTTTTTTTTTTTCAGGAATGCAATTGATGTGCACTGTGGGTTTGAAGGGGGGGGGGGGGGGTTGTGTGTGTGTGTCTCTGTGGCACTGCCTCTGGATGCTGTTGCTCCAGCAAAAGGCAGAATGGAGAGATGAACCAGGCTGGGTTCTCCATCACTGGCTGGAGGACAGGAAAACAGAAATAGCTGTCGATATAAACCACTGAAAAATGTATGTGATGCTGATTGAGGCATTTGTCATTGAGCAAAGTGTGAAACACTAGGGATTTCTGCTTTAACATGGAGGGAGGATAATATGTGCTGGGTAGTAATCTGCACTAGTTGTAGGAGATGAGAATATGGATGGTTTTGTAGCTGTGAATGCCTTGGAGCATGGGAAGCACTGACAAACTTCTCTTCCCCTGTCAACACTGGTCCATGTAGCCACTGCCAGCTTCATCATCCTCAGATCTCACCTTGCCGTTACCTTGAAGTGATTTGGCACAAGGAGAAAACCTCATGCTTGTGGTCTTTAAATCATTTCAGGGAATGACTTAGGCTAAAAATGAAGAGTTGAAAGGAACTGGGAGAGCTGTGCACTGCCATGTGCCATGACTCCCACGAGGTAGCTGGTGCCTCTCCAGACCACGGACTTGAGAAGCTGGCTGCATGCAATGGCTCCTGAGCCAGGCTTCAGGTTCCCTTGACTTAGCTTTGTTCCATACATAGGCTGGGTTAGGGCTGTTCATCTGTATTTGGTGCCAATCTTGAGATTTTTCTTCTGCACAACATTAACCTTGCTGGTTAATTTTAAACAGTGGTCCCCTTGCACCCTAGGGGTGCAGACACATAGGGTTATGGGCTGTCAGTGTCACCAGTAATCAGGGAGGGTAGTTTTATAATGAGAAACCAGGAACTTGCCATGTAAAGGAAACCGCCAGTTTCCTTTCACTCTTTCTTACCCTGAGGGAGGGGAAGGTAAAGCTTACAGAAGAATATTTTCAGCTGAGACATCTCCAAATAAATTCCTTTTTATACCACTTGATTTTTTTTCTTCACCATTTTTTGCTATGTGGTGTGTGTACTGAACAGGCTGTTACTTTGTTTGTGTAGACAAATGAATTTGGTTATTGTATTTGGACAATAATTGTATATACACATGCATCTAATCAATACATATACATGCTTTTGTTTAAATGTGTTAATTAATGTGACAGTGTTGTTTTCTTTATAGTAAGCCTTCTATTTTATGATCTTCAACATAAACAGTACAGATTTGGAAAGGCATAATGAAGGAAAATGCACTACTTTTAAATTTGTTTAAAGAGATAAAGCATTCAAGGCCCATTATGCATTGAACAAAAATATTCTTTAGAGCTATTAGCTCACAACTTCAGGCAGCACATGTCTCTTCTCCAGAGAATTCTACTTATGAAAGCAGCATCTCTTGTGAGGGAGAAGATCACTGACTTGAAAAAGACTGGTTTATTTTGTCCAATCTGCCCTAGTTCAGGGACTTTTCATCTTTGTGGCTATTTAGCAGATCCAGAAGCATAACCCAGAGACTTGGATCTGTGTTTTCTCCTGGAAAAATAAAACCAAAACACCTCACCGGCAGCGTGGAAGGGGAGTGAGCACTCAAAACATAGCATGGGCATCTCTGGTTGCATCAGGATCGTGTTTCTGGATGCTTTTTGTAACACACCTCCATTAATAATTTGCTGATTTTAAGCTGCCATCTTCCCTCCTGCCCTGAGAAATCTTCAACCTGTTTTGGGACTTTCCTCATTGTATGTGTAAAATTGCTGTCTGGCTATTTCAGTGTCCATATTGCTTTGAGACAGCTTCTAAGTGGATCAGAGTGGTAGGATGATCCCTTCTATTCAGTGTCGGGGTCAAGGGATCAGCAGTGAAGGCTCTAGACCTGTGCAGTGTTGGGAAGAGTTTACTACATGGACATGTCTGCCTTGCTGTACAAAACTTTGTTTCAAAGCAGTATTAGGTTTTTGTTTTGTTTTCTCCACTCTCCCATTTGCTGATAATCATTTTCCAACATCTTTCCATGGGAAGAAAGGACTTCTCAGCTGGGAGAAGTGCTAATGGACTTCTAATGGCTTTTCAGAAGGTGGTGCTTGGCTTTGAGTTGGGGTACATGGAAAGCTGTAGCAGACAGGACTTTAAGAAGAGAAATGGTAAATAAATAACTTCATATTAGAAACAAAACCTCAACAAAACAGCAACAACAAAAATCCCTGGACTCAAGTCAGAAGGGATATTAAAGGTCATCTGTTCCAACTTCCATGCCATGGGTGGGGATGCCTCTCAGACTTGGTTGCTTGAGGACTTCTCCAACCTGGCCTTGAACACCACTGGGAAGGGGCATCCACAACCACTCTGGGCAACCTATTCCAGGGTCTCACCACCCTTGTACGGAAGAACCTATTTGTACGATCCAGTCTAAACCTATTCTCCCTCATCTTAAAAACATTCTTTCCTGTCCTATTGCGAGATACCCTTACGAAAGGTCCACCTGCATCTTTCCTGTAGGATCCCTTCAGGTACTGGAATGCAGCTATATGATCCCTGTGGAATCTTCTTTAGACTGATTGCCCCCAGCTCCCTCATCCTATCCTCACAGCAGAGTGTTCCAGCCTTTGAATCATCCCTATGACCTTCCTCTGGACTCACTCTAGCAGTCATCAGACAGAAACCAATAAAACAAAATAAAAGTGACTTAAAAGAAGCCTTGATTTATTTCTCCCTCCCAATATCTTTTGATTACTAACAATGATGACACTTCTTGGCATTGCTGTTTTTATAAGTTGGCTTATTGCGCTGCTCACAACTCTCAGCCTTTGTTTTATTTAGCTGTGGTTTTTAATTTCCTGCTTGTGGCAAGGTATGTGTTTGTCAAACGCTCTACAGCTTGGGTCGTGTGGCTTGAGCCTCTCTGCTGGCAGTCCCTGAGTTACGGCGGCGTTTGCTTTGCAGGCGCCCGAGGTGTGCGAGTTGACAGCGCTTGGCTATATTCGGTATAACCTGCAGCAGCTCCTGTCAGCTCATGTGCCACTTTTAGCCTGATGTTTTCAGTGGTCATAAATCAGTGTTTAGTTTTGTTTGATTAAAAAGCTCTCTTCCCAAGTTCAGAAATGTGGCCTTGCTCATGCTTTGTTCTTGTAGGGTTACTTTGATTCTGGAACTGAGATGTTAATTTAATTTTTGGAATGGGGTTATGTGGTGGGTTAGGACACTTCTCCCTCCCCCCCCCCCCCCCGAGTTGAAATTTACCAGACTAGCTCAGATGGCTTGGAAGTTAAGATGAAGCTATATGTACAGTGTGGCAAAATTTACAAGCATATATACAAAGTATATTTACAATTACATACAAATTAGAAATAATACAGAAATCCAGACTCCTCCCAGACAAAGAAACTTCCCAGAAGGGCTCAAAGCTATCCTCTCTTTCTCTCTCTAAGTTCCCAGACAAACAAACCCAAAAGCAAGCAAAGCTTAAAGTTGTTTTGTCTTAGCCAAGATTAATTGAAAGGTATTAGAGCGGAGTTAGGAGGAAGTGAATAGATGCAGCGTCACAGACCAGAATGGCTGAAACTGTTTACATTTCAGCTTTTTCTCTCTCTCAGCAAACCAATGAATGATATAGATTTCATCATTATTTTATTGTTACAACTAATCATCTAATTTCTCTCATTAAAATATCCCAGTTAGCTTCAAACCAGCACAGGTTGGTTTACTTATTTTCTTAGAGGAAAGAAGAGTGTTGGCAAATTTATTTAGAGAAGACTGCTGGGAAAGTATTTATTTATTTAGAGGAAAGAAGGGTAGTAGGAAATCAGCTATTTATTTATTTAGAGGAAAGAAGAGTGTTGGGAAGACCTTTAAGGCCACCGAAGACAGTGGCACACAGACTGCTGGGGCATCACTTAGACTTTCAGAACTGGTGGTAGGAGCTCCTCTGGTGATCCAACACATTTTTGTTGCGTGATGTTTACATGATTAAGGGTGTGCTGCTTGAAGTTGATTCTGCATAGATTCCCTAATTATGAAGGTGGAATCTGGAATATTGTAATCTGCACTGGTTAGACCACACCTTGAGTACTGTGTTCAGTTCTGGGCCCCCCAGTTTAGAAGGGACGTTGAGATGCTTGAGTGTGTCCAGAGAAGGGCGACAAGGCTGGTGAGAGGCCTTGAGCACAGCCCTACGAGGAGAGGCTGAGGGAGCTGGGATTGTTTAGCCTGGAGAAGAGGAGGCTCAGGGGTGACCTTATTGCTATCTACAACTACCTGAGGGGTGGTTGTGACCAGGAGGAGGTTGCTTTCTTCCTGCAGGTGGCCAGCACCAGAACGAGAGGACACAGCCTCAGGCTGCGCCAGGGGAAGTTTAGGCTGGAGGTGAGGAGAAAGTTCTTCACTGAGAGAGTCATTGGACACTGGAATGGGCTGCCCGGGGAGGTGGTGGAGTCGCTGTCTCTGGAGCTGTTCAAGGCAGGATTGGTCGTGGCACTTGGTGCCATGGTCTAGCCTTGAGCTCTGTGGTAAAGGGTTGGACTTGATGATCTATGAGGTCTCTTCCAACCTTGGTGATACTGTGATACTGTGAAACAAGCTGAGAGATGCCTTTGGTTAGGAGTGAAATCAGAATTTAAAGAGTACAGCAAACCACCTGCCCCCTGTAGTACTTGGAGACCTCTACAGAATATCCTTTTAGATTGTTTGGTTGTTTTTTTTCTTCTGTAACACTCAAAAAACTATTTAATTGTACAGTCATACTCACTGGTTTCAGTCCTCACCTAGGTGTTAAAACTCCTGAGATTTCATCTTGTGCATTAATTCTGTCTCTGGACATGCACTACATCCATGTGGCTACACCAATAATGCAGATGTGGTGTGTGGGGCAGGGTGGCTTTTGGTGCATTTTAATACTCTGTGGGGACTGTGTGTTGCAGGTAAAAGCCCACGTTCTCTACAGAAATGAACAAGTAATCATAGAATCAACCAGATTGAAATAGACCTCCAAGCTCATCCAGTCCAACCTAGCACCCAGCCCTAGCCAGTCACCTCTGAGCCTTCTCTTCTCCAGGCTAAACAATCCCAGTTCCCTCAGCCTCTCCTCACAGGGTTTGTGTTCCAGGCCCCTCACCAGCTTTGTTGCCCTTCTCAGGACACGTTCCAGCACCTCAACATCTCTCTTGAATTGAGGGGCCCAGAACTGGACACAGTACTCAAGGTGTGGCCTGACCAATGCTGAGTACAGGAGAAGAATAACCTCCCTTGTCCTACTGGCCACACTATTCCTGATCCAGGCCAGGATGCCATTGGCTCTCTTGGCCACCTGGACACACTGCTGGCTCCTGTTCAGCTACTATTTATCGGTACCTCTTGGTCCATTTTTTCCTGGCTGCTCTCCAGCCACTCTGTCCCCAGCCTGTAGTGCTGCTTGGGGTTGTTGTGGCCAAAGTGCAGAACCCTGCACTTGGCCTTGTTAAATCTCATCCCATTGGCCTCTGCCCACCCATCCAGCCTGTCAGGGTCTCTCTGCAGGGCTCTCCTACCCTCCAACAGATCCACATCTGTTCCTAGCTTGGTGTCATCTGCAAACTTACTGGTGCTGGACTCAATCACTTGCTCTAGATCATCAATAAAGATATTGAACAGAACTGGGCCCAGCACTAATCCTTGAGGGTCACCACTAGTGCCTGGCTGCCAACTGGATGTGGCACCATTCACCATCACTCTCTGGGACCGGCCCTTCAGCCAGTTCTTGACCTACTAATATGCATTAATATTTCATTTATGGTGTCCTTTTTGCCTAGCAAATTTCAGCATGGAGTTGTCAATTGCCTTTGGTATATTTTGTTGTTAATGTGCTTTTTAGTTGTTTGAAGGTGCTCAGCACCATTAGTAACCTGAGTCTAAGCATCTTGCAAGTTGCTTGGAGTTAAAGTTTAAGTCTTTCCTGGTAGGGTAATGCCCAAAGACTTATGCATAATTTTACTGAAGCAGCCTGGCAGAGCAGGTGTGCATTTTGAAGTGTTCAGCCAGACACTGAGCAAAATTAAGGTAAAAGGGAAAGAGGATGGTGGACAGAATATGTGAGGTGCAGCTTTTTGGGGTGGCCCCATGGTAAGATGGACTAGTTTATCCTTGGTTTAGAAACAGGAACTGCTGCTTGACAGATCCGGGATTGGAAATGTGTGATTCTCATGTTGCTGTGTTTAATGTAATTTCAAGTGCTTTTATTATAGCACATCTATATTACTAATATTATCTGGTATTGCTATATTAAGTAGCCATGAAAAAAACAGTTCCATTGTGATAAAGCAATAAGAGAAAGCATAAGGTATTACATAAGCATTTCAGTTTGTGTTAACCTTCTATTTGCAAAAGAACAGATGAAAAAGAAATTTTGAGTGTGAGGGAGAAATTGGTTATACCTCTGTTGTGATTTTGGTGAGGTTTTCCCCTTACAGAGCTTTCCATTGCATTTCATTGGCAGGGTAAATCAAAGGAGGTGATGAGCTTAGGTGCTGGGAGTTGTTTTCTGAGTGAGTCATGTTGTCTCTCCTTGAGGTTCATACTGAAGCTGGTTTCTGTGAGCAGCTTCATGAGAGTCGCTTTCACTTTCATCAACAACAGGAACCACTACTGACAGCGTGTAAAACAGCCTGGGTTTCTCCTAGTCAGTAATAGGTATCTGCAGGAGTCTTAGGTTTATGAGAAGTGCAACAGTTTGGAGACAGGATTTTGTACCACTTGAAATGCGTGTAAATGATCCCGGTGAAAACTTGTGTTTCAGCATCTGGGTCCTACAGATGTGAGTGTATTGAAATGCCTGGTCTGAGCTAAGTGGAAGAGAAAGGTATGGAGAGTCTGACTTGGGCAGTAAGTCGAACACTGAAGCATGCAGGATGACACCCCTGTAACCTCATGGACAAAAACTGGAGGTGCTTAGAGTATAATGTAGCAGAACACACAGCAGCATGCTGCTTGTGGCATCCTACAAAACATCTCTCTGTGCTTTTGAGGTCTTGTGCCTTTTCAGCTTTGTTGTACTTACTTTCTCTTCCCATCAAGATTTCTTTTAGTTCAGATCATCTCCTCCAGTGCCCAGCCATACAGCCAGCTGTTAAAATAGTACAGTCTGTTATGAAAAGAAAATCTGGAAGCAAGCTGGAGAGCCTCATTTAAGTAAGCCTGACTTTGAGGTTGGTTGTCAAACCTGGGGAGCAGCCTGAGCTTGCAGCATGAACCATGTTTACCAGGAGGGTCAGATACTCAGCAACTTCCAAAGTCCCCTGGGCAGCAGTCCTTAAAAACAAGGGGGTCCAGGATAGTTGGACCTACTTTAAACAGGAGCTTTTGAAGGCACAGGAGCTGGCAGTTCCCATGTGCCGAAAGATGAGCCGGTGGGGAAGGCGACCAGCCTGGATGAGTAATCAGCTCCTGAAGGAATTGGGGGAAAAAAAGAGGGTGTATCACCTTTGGAAGGAGGGGAACGCTTCTCCTGACATGTTTAAGGAGATAGCCAGATTATGCAGGAGTAAAATTAGAGAGGCTAAGGCCCAGCTAGAACTTAGGCTGGCCACTTCCATGAAAGATAACAAAAAGCACTTTTATAAATTTATCAATGCTAAAAAAAAAGGGCAAGAAGAGCCTTCACTCCTTACTAGACCAGGAGGGGAACACTATAACTGATGACGAAGAAAAAGCTGAGGTCCTGAATGCTTTCTTCGCCTCAGTTTTCAACAGCAAGGAGGGAGGAGGAGGCAAGTGGCCTCTTGAACTGGGGGATGGGGTTGGGGAGCGGTGTGTTCCCCTGCAAATTCATGAAGAATTAGTTCAGGACCTGCTGAGCCATCTAGACACCCACAAGTCCATGGGACCAGATGGGATCCATCCCAGGGTGCTGAGAGAGCTGGCAGCTGAGCTGGCCAAGCCGCTCTCCATCATTTTCCAGCAGTCCTGGCTCACCAGAGAGGTCCCAGGAGACTGGAAAATGGCCAAGGTGGTCCCCATCCACAAGAAGGGTCGGATGGAGGAACCTGGAACTATAGACCCGTCAGCCTGACCTCAGTGCCAGGGAAACTGATGGAGCAGGTTATCTTAGGGGTGATAAGAGCGCACCTGAGGGATGGCAAAGGGCTCAGGCCTAGTCAGCATGGGTTTAGGAAGGGCAGATCCTGCCTCTCCAACCTGATCTCCTTCTATGATCAGGTGACCTGCTTGGTGGATGTGGGGAAGCCTGTGGATGTGGTCTATCTGGACTTCAGCAAGGCCTTTGACACTGTCCCCCACAGCAAACTGCTGGCTAAGCTGTCAGCCCGCGGCTTGGATGGCAACACTCTGTGCTGGGTTAGGAACTGGCTGGAGGGCCGGACCCAGAGAGTGGTGGTGAATGGTGCCACATCCAGCTGGCAGCCAGTCACTAGTGGTGTCCCTCAGGGATCTGTGCTGGGCCCCATCCTCTTTAACATCTTCATAGATGATCTGGATGAGGGCATGGAGTCAGTCATCAGCAAGTTTGCAGAGGACACTAAGCTGGGGGCAGATGTGGCTGGGTTGGAGGGCAGAAGGGCTCTGCAGCGGGACCTTGACCACCTGGACAGATGGGCAGAGTCCAATGGGATGGGGTTCAATAGCTCCAAGTGCAGGGTGCTGCACTTTGGCCACAACAACCCCATGCAGAAATACAGGCTGGGGTCGGAGTGGCTGGAGAGCAGCCAGACAGAGAGGGATCTGGGGGTACTGATTGATACCCGCCTGAACATGAGCCAGCAGTGTGCCCAGGTGGCCAAGAGAGCCAGTGGCATCCTGGCCTGCATCAGGAATGGTGTGGTCAGCAGGAGCAGGGAGGTCATTCTGCCCCTGTACTCTGCACTGGTTAGACCTCACCTTGAGTACTGTGTTCAGTTCTGGGCCCCCCAGTTTAGGAGGGACATTGAGATGCTTGAGCGTGTCCAGAGAAGGGCAACGAGGCTGGTGAGAGGCCTTGAGCACAGCCCTACGAGGAGAGGCTGAGGGAGCTGGGATTGTTTAGCCTGGAGAAGAGGAGGCTCAGGGGTGACCTTATTGCTGTCTACTACTACCTGAGGGGTGGTTGTGGCCAGGAGGAGGTTGCTCTCTTCTCTCAGGTGGCCAGCACCAGAACGAGAGGACACAGCCTCAGGCTGTGCCAGGGGAAATTTAGGCTTGAGGTGAGGAGAAAGTTCTTCACTGAGAGAGTCATTGGACACTGGAATGGGCTGCCCGGGGAGGTGGTGGAGTCGCTGTCCCTGGAGCTGTTCAAGGCAGGATTGGACATGGCACTTGGTGCCATGGTCTAGCCTTGAGCTCTGTGGTAAAGGGTTGGACTTGATGATCTGTGAGGTCTCTTCCAACCCTGATAATACTGTGATACTGTGAACTTTCTTGACCTTCAGTGGTTGTGAGGTGATAAAAGTTGTGCTTTTCCGGTTGACAAGCAAGGCTTTCAGAGAAAACCTCAGTTGTTACACTTGTCTCCCTTACCTGCTGAAGGGTCTTGCTCTGAGTTAATGGTACAAGGTTGGAAATGACTGCCAGATGTGTGTGCTGGTGATTAATCCAATAAAAGAAAAGGTCAAATACACTATTGGAACAGAAATTCTGTGTATTGAAATCTGCCTAAAACCAGAACAAGGCGCTCCATAATCCTGAAAGGATCTGCTATAGTTCCAGAGTTTATGAACTCTATTGATGAGCTGCTGCCAAAACTCAAAAAGTACATTAAAGCCTTTGGAGTTTTTGGCTTCCTGACAAGGTGTAAAGGGTTAACCTTCCTGGGGGAGTGGTCTTGACCCTGGCCCCTCCCTGGGGGTGAGTCTGAACACCACCAGGTGCGGTGGTTAGCCCACTCCCACTTCCAGTCTAAGATCCATAAAGGCAGGTGCACTTCCTGTTCTGTCTCTCCCCCTGCTTGCCATCACAGTATCACAGTATCACCAAGGCTGGAAGAGACCTCACAGGTCATTAAGTCCAACCCTTTACCACAGAGCTCAAGGCTAGACCATGGCACCAAGTGCCACGTCCAACCTTGCCTTGAACTGCCCCAGGGACGGCGACTCCACCACCTCCCCAGGCAGCCCATTCCAGTGTCCAATGACTCTCTCAGTGAAGAACTTTCTCCTCACCTCGAGCCTAAATCTCCCCTGGCACAGCCTGAGGCTGTGTCCTCTCAGTCACCATCATCCTATTTCCTGCAGCTCTTCGTTTTGCCACATGGCCATAACCCACGAGGCAGACAAACCATTGCCATCAAATCTGGTTGTATTTACATATTTTGTATCTTGTTTTCCCTTCCCTATACCTTTGGAACTTCCCTACCTCATATACCTTTATTTTATTATTAAACTACTTTTAACTTCCAAATCGCAGTGAGATTATTTATTTGGGTGTGCTTACCTTTCCTCTCTCTCTACATCTAATTCCTTTTCTTTGGGAAAGAAAGGGGGAAGAGGGAAGGGCACCCTATAAATTGTTATTGGTTCTATCAACTGTATTTGAGTCTCTGTGAAATTTAAATTAGAACTGAGACAATTAATTTGGTGCCCCATGTTGAGGTAGGGAAGTTGCAAAGGTATGGGGAAGGGAAAACAAGACATAAAATATGTAAATACAACCAGATTTGCTGGCAATGGGTTTTGTCCACCTCGTGGGTTATGGCCACGTGGTAAAACAAAGAGCTGCAGGAAATAGGAGGTGGAGGATGAGGAGGATGATGATGATGATGATTGGTGGCAAGCAGGAGGCAGGGGGAGAGGGAGAACAGGAAGTGCCCCTGCCTTTATGGACCTTAGACTGGAAGTGGGAGTGGGCTAACCACCGCACCTGGTGGTGCTTAGACCCACCCCTGGGGGGGGGCTCAAGACCACCTGGAGTGAGGGTCAAGACCACTCTCCCAGGAGGGTTAACCGTTTACAGAGCAAAAGGCCTGTTCTTACTTTCACTGTTATCATGACAGCATAGAAATCCTTTGCCACCCTCCTCTCGTGCAAGTGCAGACAGACACACCCTTACATATTTGACTGGCTTTTGTGGCCTCCTTCCAGTGCTATCTGTACAAAGTGTGCATCATCTTCATGACTTAAGAACAGTAATATCCACAGAACGAGCATTCTGAAGTAAAACAGAGTCTTTTGATGAATGGCTCCACATTCTTATCTTTAAAGATAAGCTTTCATCTTTGGCACTTCTGGGGGGTTTGGTTTATTTTGAGAGTGCAGAGCCAGCTTTGATGTTTGGAGTATGGTCACATTGGGCACAGCTATTTTGCACTGCATACATCATTTTAATTGCAGTTTTTTCATGTATTTCCAGGATCATTTCAGAGTTTAACTGATGATGATGATTAAACAGTTGCCCTTTACTGGGCACTGTCTCCATTGCTGCCTTTGTTTTGAGTTCGCTGCGTTAGTGCTTTGAAAAAAGATCTTGATCTCTGTATGTTGTTTTTGGGATGCTGCATGGAAGCTTCGTTATGGATTTGTTACCTAAACCACTGGAGGTTATTAACACTTGTTCCTTTCACGTAGATTATCCCTTCACATGGCGATGATATTGCAGCTCTTCCTCGCCTATAGTAACTACTTTGTCTTGATGGTCTGTTTTATGACTGCATGGAAATTAACACCAATGTTTTAGATGGTGTTTTGTTTTTGTGTGTGGACTTAAGATATAAGCAAAACAAGGGAATTGGACTTGTTATTTTTCGTTCTTGAGAGCAGCTTCGGTGGGCTTAGGGTGACTTGTAGTTGAGGCTGTTAATAAATGTGGTCAGATTGTCTCTGGTCCTTCGAATGTTCGACCAAAAGGATTTTTTCATTGGCGAGCAACAAAGCTTCGGCTGTTACAGCAGGAGGTTTGGATGCATGCCCTGTGTGCTTTGCGATGTGAAACCTTGAGCATGGTGTGGTTCTCTGTAGGCATCACTGCCCAGACTTGTCCTGTACTCCAACCAGACACCTGCCCAATGCTGTGCCAGGAACACTGTGGACATGGTTCTACTCTTACAGATAGGCCGTCAGCCCTGGCTCCTTTTTCATGTCAGTCCTCTGCAGATGCAATTAACATTTAGCTAACAGTCCTCACTGAGTAGGAGGAATTAGAAAGGACCTCTGGAGTTTGTCTAGTCCATTTCCCCCTGCTAAAGCAAGTTGTCATGCCCAGATTCCCTGTCCATACTTTTTGGTTATTTTTGCCTTAAATTGGAAGCTTTCTCAGATATCTGAGGAGTTTTTTCCACTTGTTTAGGGTTTTCCTGTTTTGTAGAAGGAAGACTTGATGGATCGTTCTGAAAGGTTGAAACTTGAGTCCTTAGCTCTCACAGCCACCTGGGACTCAGCAGCTTCCAGTCCTGCTTTGCTAGCTGATGGTCCTGTTTCCATGTCTCCGTATTTATTTTCCTCAACTTAAAATTCTCTCTTTTTTCCTCTGCTCTTTCCAATTCCACTATCCATTCAAGCTGCAGCTTGGAAGGCAAGAAGGCATATGCTTAGTGCTTAAACTGTAGATGGTTCCTGATGCCAGCAGTGTCTATGGAAGGGTCTGAGCATCAGTTTCCTTTGCCTCTTTCTCCTCTGCTTCATCTAGGAACTTTCCCTGGGTTAGTCTGTTCTCTGAAAACATCAGTGTAATGGGTTGATGAGTAATTATGATCGCTTCCCTTTTCTGCTGTGGAAAGGATCAGAGCTGTGGAGGTAGTCTGCCTTGGAAATAGTTTTGTGGACTGCTGTTTCTTGGCTTCTATGGTAGCAAAATGTGGGGCTGGGGTAAGGAAGAAAACCTGTGTCATGTAACATACAGTTTGTTCCTTCTTTAACAAGACAAGCTTTTTCTCTGCTTGGTATCTTGTTAGCTTGAACACAGTGTCCTGTAAATGTGTGGGCAGGAGCTGGAATCTTGTCTGAAGCTGTAGAAGAGCCAGGCTATCTTTCAGCTGGATTTCTTCCTGACAGTTCATTCAGCTGGAGAGAAGGGAAAATTAAACAGGTTATTGAACCTTCTCTTCTACCTTTAAAATGTGCTTCATAGCTTTCTTTCTGCTGACAATTGCTGATAATTTCAAGGCTTTTTTCTTTCCTGGCTTCATTTTTTGTATCATCAATCAGTTTTAAAATCCAGTGAAATATTAGTTTTGATTACACTGGCATTATATCAGTGAATTTGTAGCTATCAAACCTGAATTCATGTGTTCTGAATAGCCTGTGATTGTGAAATGGCTGGGTGCCAGCAGCACCTCTGTTGCTGAATGCCAAAGGAGTCCTGTGGAGTTTGCTTCTTTTAGTGTGCTGAAGTTCGTGGGATCTGTCCTAGCAGATTAAGCACCTTGCATTGATAATAGTGATCTCCTGCAGGAATATTTATCTGTCATTCTGGATTTTACTGGCTCTGTCCCATTCATGTACCAAGAATGATGGGAAGTTAGACTCACTTTTGACAAAAGGCTACATTAAAACTTAAAACCTACAAGGCAGTTAGCAAGAAGCAGTAACATTTTGCAGGATGGCTGTTGAAGAGTCTGTTGGTTGAGTATAATATTCCACAGTTAAGTTTAATGCTTGGACTATGCTAATTTCTTGAGGACAGTCACCTTTTCAGATGGATAGCACCCTGCAGATGGTGGCAGATTGCACCCTCCTCCACTCTCACCAGGAGTGTGTGCTCACTGACAGAATAAAGGCAGTAAGGATGAAGCTATCCATAAGAACTGATGAATCGCTTGCCTTTAAAGTTTAAGTGCTTTGTGCCAGGGAAAATATCTATGAATATATTTATAGTAATAAACAGCATAATCTCGGCTCCTTCGTTGCAAGCAGGGAAATTGCTGTTCCACGAATTCTGTGAAAGTGGAGTCTACTTTTAGAGGCTTCAAAATGGTAGACTTTTCCTCCAGGATTTAAAAATATCTGAGGTCCAAATTTTAGGAATCTGTACATTAAGATGTTATATGTGGACTATCTAAAGTGGTACATAATGGCTGGTATTATATTAGGAAAGGAAGACTGGGACTATTTTCCTGCTACTTGATGTTGATTAGTGGTTGAATTTCTGTCCCATAGGACTAGGATTAATCATTGAATCATAGAATGGTTTGAGTTGGAAGGGACCTTAAAGACCTTGTAGTTCCAATTCCCCTACCATGGGCAAGGACACATTCTACTAGTTCTGGTTGCTCAAAGCCCCTTAAAACCTGACCCTGAACACTACCAGGGGGAATAAAAGTTACCAGGTTGGTTCTGCATGCAGCACCTCATCTAAGACCAGGACATAGTGAAATCCTGCACACTCTGCCCTGAGACTCCTAGCACTCCATGTGAAGGAATCCCTGAGCTGCCTTGTTGAGGCTTGAGGTAATGCTAGGAGGGGGAAGGTGTTGGATGTCTACCACCAAATGCCTTCTGATATTGGCTGCAAAAGAGAGATTACTGGAAATGATTGGGTAAAGTAAGACTAAAATAGAGGCAGATCTCTGACATCGTGCTGTCCTGCTTTGGCATGAAATCAGATAGCAGTCTTTCCTGACTGTAATTGGAGTAGTGAAACTGTTGGGCTTTCAAATTCACCAATAACTGCATGCAGAAGATTGTCCACAGGAGGTGCTGAAGCTCTGAAATGGAGGCTGAGCCAGCTTATACCTTAGGAAGCGGAGCACATTTGGGAGTGGTTGGGACACTGGTGTTCAGCACACCTTTGTGGTGGGCTGTGTGCTACGTAGGTGTTTGGTGTTGCATGGGAGCAGGTGCAGTTCTGCAATTTTCATCTTGCCTAAGTCAAACCGAGTAACCTCTCAGACCATCAAGGTGTGACAAGTGATTAGTGTATAGGATACTTGTTCTGCTGCGTGTGCTTGAGCTTATCTGTAATTTGGCTTTGTTGTGTACTGAGCTAATCACAAAACTCTGTAAAGAGGAATGGAACGAAAGGCAACATTAAATATGGATGTTTTTGTCTTAAAAAAACAAAGACACAAGTAGCCAGGTGGAGGGTGGCCTCTTCTGCCAGACAACCAGAAATGTAACAAGGGGACACAGTCTCAAGTTGTGCCGGGGAAAGTATAGGCTGGATGTTAGGAGGAAGTTCTTGCCGGAGAGAGTGATTGGCATTGGAATGGGCTGCCCAGGGAGGTGGTGGAGGCACCATCCCTGGAGGTGTTGAAGCAAAGCCTGGGTGAGGCACTTAGTGCCATGGTCTAGTTGACTGGACAGGGCTGGGTGCTAGGTTGGACTGGGTGATCTTGGAGGTCTCTTCCAACCTGCTTGATTCTATGATTCTATTTCTTTAATGTGGTGACTCTTCCCTCTGTATTTTATGTTTTCTTCACTTAATACTTTGTTTAGGGAATGGTGGAAGGGCTGGCTGCAGGGGGTTCTGTTTTTTGCTTGCCCAGAGTGGAGAAGCAGGTCTACTGAAGTGGCCTTTTTGTTGTAATCCTGTCAGACCATTTTCAGTGGTTCATATCTTTTAACCTGATGGATAGGTTGCCACAGACCTTAAATTACTTGCATTTATATGTGAAGGATTATTGCTGTGGATTTCCAAAATGACATATCTTTCAAAATTTGTGCAGATGAAGTCATCAGAGTCTGCTGAAGATTGTCATGTTTAGTAGGAGTCGTGTTGTCCTCCCACTGCCAAGAACTAAGGAAAACAATGGCATAGGAAGCAGAACACAAGGCTTTTACAGTTTGCCATTTGTAAAATAGTGTATCAAAGACTGTTCTGTGAGCACCTTGAACACCATGTTTCCTGTTTTGACACTTCTAGGATAGCTTCCTAGTAATGCATCAAAGGTGCCTTTGCTTATCTGTTGTCAAGTGTTACATCTGCCGCAACGCTAACCAATGTGGGACCTGCTGGGTTTATCTTCTCTAGATTCTGGATGGGAAAGCCGTTTGAAACTCTTGTGGCTGTTACGCCTGAGTATCTTCTGACTCTTGACAAATAATCCTGTGGGTTATAATGTTGAAACCCATCGTAACTCATGCTTGCAAGGTGCTGAGTGCTGTGGTCTGCTGTTGGCTTCAGTGGAATGCTCCACCTAATAGCTGGACCTTTGAATGTCTCTGGAACAATTGGATTTGTGAAAGGCATGAAGGAGATTTATGATTCATATATGTCAACCTCTTCTGTAACTGAGATGGACATTGAGCTGACCAAATTTTTACTGTATCAAAAATAGGAAGTCAGAATAATGGGGAATTAAATATATAGAAGACTGTGCTGGTGCTACATAGGCATTATATCACCCAACTGGCTAACTTGCATGCTAGATGTAGTAAGAATAGTAAAAACCACAAAACAACTCCATAAAGCTAGGATTGGATTAGCTTTTGTCTAAATAAGTGCTTTCTTTATTAAATTTACAGGCCAAAACATAACACATTTACAGCCCAACTCCAGTATGTACTTCTGTTATTGTCTCCTCTCCTCCTTTCCCTGGTGCTGCCTGTAGATATCTGCAGCATTTTGTTTTTACCATCTACCTTTAGAGTATGAGTGAGTAGTGCTTAAATGCTGCGTTTGTTTTTGTTGAATTCTATAGGCTCTTGCAGTGCACGGGATTTTTATAGCAGTTGCTTCCAGTTGAAACCATAATTGTTTTTTTTGACTTGATAGCTGCTGTAAATCTCAAAGAAGAGAAGAGAAGGATGCTGTCATTTTGTTAGACTGCTTCTCTTTCAGATGCATAGTGCATCTTCCAGCTCTCTGGGCTAATTAAAATGCCATTACAGTACATGTGGTGCTACAATACAGTCTAGGGAGACTTCCAAAAATAGATCCTTGAGTGCAGACAAATTAGAGAGGAAATATGCACTGAGCATTTTCTCATAGGTTTAAAGAGAAATAATGTATTTGCTGCCTTAATTGCTTTCTTGTAAATGTTGAAGACTTTTTTCCCTCTCTCTGTAAATTTCAAGTAAGTAGACAAATAAATAATATGTCTATGATAATTACTATTCTAATTACTAATATTTTAACTTGTTGTTATGTGCCATAACCATTAACATGCTAATCAGGATGTTTTGAAGGACTGCTTAACGGTCAGGGGTGGAGACTTTTGTTCCTCAGCAATCCTGTCTTTAGCTGCTTGGTATCCCAGGGCTACGAGGTTAGTGCATGGTCTGATTTTTAGAAATGCAGCAATCCAGCTGATCAGAACCATCCACTCACCCACCCAAAATCCTGTCAAGAAGTAACACATGTAAATGCTATTTGCATGTTGTCCAGCAAAACAACTCTCCCCATTTAGTGTACAAAATGCTACTGCAGTATGTATATGTTGGTAGTGGGAAAAATATAGGTGTTCTTGGGCCTGGAAGAGGTCCATGAAATTGCCCTGGGCTTACATGTATAAAGGAAACAGCACAGAACTTCTTGGGTGGTGCCAGTAGGAGTGAGGAGCTCTTGCTTTTCATAGTATTTACCTGCTTGTAAACTGCTGGCAGCAGCCTGATGACAAGGGATGAGGCTGGTGCTGGCTTTTAGACCACCCCCTTCATTAGGGAAGGAGCTAAGAGAAAGATGACAGCTTATGACTGTGGTGGCAAGAACCGTGCAGAGGATCAGCTCTTTGAAAAGCAGCAAAAGTAGACTGAATGGGCATGTTTTAAAGCTTGCTATAGGCCTGCATTCAGTCCACAGTCCAGTCACAGTCACTCAACAATCCCCCAGACACGAGTCCCCATGCAGTACAGTAGGTGAACTGGAGAGTGTTTTAAGTCAATGTTGAGGTGTATCCCCACAAAAGAAAACCAGTCTGTGTGCTCACACTGCTCCACAATGCAACCAAAAATACAGGAAGTAGAAAAGTATGGAAAGTGGGGCGTGTGGGGGCTTGCTCCAAAAGCCTGTTTCCAACACAGAGTGAGAGATGGTCCTGCTGATGCTCCTTGTTGTACAGACTTTGAAGATAACCCTGGTCAAGCACACACTAGCTCATCTCTTCAGCAAAGATGTCTGTGAGGCTGGTTCTGTCTTTGAACCTTTCTGTGAAGTATAGTGTTGTATCTAAGGGTCTTTCAGTAGTACTGTGAAGCAGATGAGGAAATGGTCTGGTTGAAGAGAAGGGAATTGGATCTGTCTTTGTGGGACAAATTCACAAGTATTTTGTTAGAAAGCAGTGAGGAGTAAAAGGTAATTTGTTTGCTTGATGACAACTATGAATTCAAGAGTCATAGATTCAGAAATATCCTTTTTTTTTTTCTCCTTAGTGAAAATTTAGCTTTAAATATGGATGCCCACTCTTGAAAGGATGTGCTTGGGATAGTCTCTCTGATAGCTCTTTGTCCAGGGCTTACTGTCAGCTGCCTTGTTTTGCCCGAGGCTTTTTATCGATTGGACGCTGAAGAATGACAGCTTCTTTCTCTTTTGGCTTGGAAAGCATGGGGGCAAGCTTTTAAGCTGTATCTTCTTGGGAAAAAAATAGCCAAAATAATCTGGTAACTGCCTTGTGAGTGCTTTGCACAGAAACAGTTATCGAATTCATCACCTGTCACTTGGACTATTGCAGATGTCTTAATGCTCAGCTTTTTTCTGCACTCTCTTTTTCTTATCTAGGAAGTGGAAATATCTAAACAAAAAGCCTCATTTCCCACTGTATTACTGGGAGTAGAGTCCATCAGAGATTTTGCAATTTCTATGCCAAGTCCACTCCAAAACCAGCATAGAAAGGAACCAGAAGCTGTGAACAGCAAGTGACAATAACTGCCTCATGTGGAAGATGTGGGCTGGCTTTCAGTGGCATGATTTTAGGACTTGTTGCTTACAGAAGACATAATTCCTTACCGTCTCAGAAACAGCCAGTTGTTGGTTTGCAGTGAAACGTTGACCAGAACGTACATGACTGAAGACCAGAAATGTTTTTGGTCAAGAGGTCTCAAACTCTCTGTGCTAGCAAACAATTGCTCCTCTTGGAAACATCTCAGGGCTGCTGCTTCATCTTCTCTCAACTGAGAACAACCCTATACTGGAAAAGCTACTGAGTTCTGCAGGCCCTCTATCTCATTTAAAAAAACCCAAACCCTTTCTTTGAGGTTTCCCCTTGATTGCCTACAATACATCTTCTGGTGTTGAATCTAAAACCAAAGGCAGCACTTTGGCTGCAGAGGTTACCACATCCCTGAGTAATGACCTCCCATGCCTTATGTATGTGCCTGCACATGCATCGTGGAGTGAGCTTGTGTCTTCTCTATCACTGCTAAATGATGGGTGCTCAGTTTTGTAAAGTCCTTTGGATTTTCTTCATTGCACCCTTACTTTGCCAGGTATTTCTCATTTATACACTTGACTGTTATTACTATCTTCATCACTGAGGTGGTAGGCTTTTACTTGTTTCTGACTGAACCTTGCATCCATCCATTTTTCAACAGTTGTTCATAGAATCAAGCAGGTTGGAAGAGACCTCCAAGATCATCCAGTCCAACCTATCCCCCAGCCCTAGCCAGTCAACTAGACCATGCCTCATCCAGTCATTTCTTGAACACCTCCAGGGACAGCAACTCCACCACCTCCCTGGGCAGCCCATTCCAAAAGGAAATCACTCTCTCTGTGAAAAACTTCCTCCTAACATCCAGCCTATTCAGTTCTACATTTTGTGCTCTGAAGTAGGGTCTTCGTGGTTCAAGGGCACACCTGAGTTGTAAATGAATCCTTACTGCTCTTACCAGTAGATTCTGGTCAGGATGGATATATATGCTGCATATAGTAGATTCAGAAGCAGGTGATGTTTGAACAGGTCTGTGCTTGGTGTAGAGTGATTCATACACAGCTGATTTTCTTACTGATGTGAGCCCCCATGTAGCCTGTCAGTTGGTTGTTGTTTGGGCTTGGGATGGTGTTTGTTTGGATTTGGGGTGGTGTTTGTTTAAGATTGTTTTGTGTTTGTCTTTTTTTTAAGAGTTCAGTAAACCCAAAACTTTTTTTCCCCCAGTTTGCTAGCTAGATACACTGAGGAGAAACAAATCACTTGCCTGCCTTCAACTTCACCTTGATCCATCTGCTATTCTTTTCTTGTTACTTGATTTTATTATTTTTTTTTAAACTGTCCACTTAAAATTGGCCTTTCTGTTGGAAAATCAAGTTCTTGTCAATGGCACAAATTTTCTGTACCTCTTCCTTCTGTCCTTCTTTCCTGTCTTTCTTAAAATTTTACTTCTATGGCTCTGCAGGACTTTTTTTCTACTCAGAATGTCCTTTACAGCTGATCATTGGTTATTCATTGCTTTACCCAGAGTTCAAGTAGGCCAGGATGATTTGCATCAGGTCAAAAATCTGAATACATAGAGAAGTATTTAAATAGTCTCTTTGTTCCTGGTTCTGCCCTGCGTTTTTAAAACCATCAGAGTTAATTATAGTCAGGATGCTTACAATTTTTTTTGCTCGCTGAATGTTTTGACCTTCTGTATTTTGTCCATAATTTGTCTTTTTAATTATTTTTTAAAATTATTTTTTAACAATGAAGCTGTTCTTTCCTGTTCTTGTCTCTTGGCTTTGCCGTGGATGATGTTTGTTGTTGCTGTTCAGTTTTGCGGTTTCGTCTTTTCTGGAGATTTTTATCTGTAGATGTTTCTAGCTTATCCTGGAGTGCACTGTAGCCATCTTGTCTTTGTTTTGTTATTTTCAAACTATTTAAACCCTGCAAACCTGGCTACTTCCACATTACCCTGACTGTATTTTTAAGTAACTTGTTTTTCAGGGGACAGACTATAATGAAAACTAAACGGTTCAAGTTCCCATCAGTGAATAATGGCTTCATCTTATTAATCAATGAATAGAAATCCCTGTCTGGAAATTAAACTACACTGAATGTTATCTCACTTGAGCCATAAATCAAACTGACTGGTGTCTGCCTTATTCCAGTGCAGTTTATCTTTCCCTCTCCAGTGTCTTAAATCAGACGGTTGGCAGTCATGGTTTCATCAGTGGCTGCCATTAGCCCTGGGATTATTCTGCCCAGTTTAGTCTTCCTGGTACAGCAAGGACAACCATTAGATTGATTCATGCAGACCAAGTCACTATTGAAATTTACTAAACTAGTTCAGATGTCTTGGAAGTAAGATGAAGCTATATTTACAGCATGGCAAAATTTACAAGCATATGCACACAAAATATTTACAAGGATTTATAATTATATACAAATTGGAAGTAGTACAGAAATCTAAACTCCCTCCTGGACAAAGCAGACTGCCAAGAAGGGATCAAGGCTACCCCTTCTTTCTCCCTCTACTTTGTCAGACAGACAAACAAAACAATCAGCAAAGCTTATGCTGTTATGTGTTAACCAAGATTAGAGGAGAGGTATAAGAGCAGACTGAAGGAGAAGTGAAAGGTGACAGTGTTACGGAGCAGCGTGGGACAATTTGTTGGCTTTCTATCCCTCTCAGCAAACCAATGAATGATACAGATTTCATCATTATTTTCTTTTCACAAGCAGTGATCTAATCTCTCTCATTAAAGTATTCCAATTAGCCTCACACCAGCACAGTAGTTAATTTGGTTTATCTTGGTACTATTTAAGCCAAGATTTGTACCTTGTAGGAGTCAAATCATGCTTGCATGCTTTGATCCCTTCTCTTTCTTTGCCTGTGGGGTGAGACAAACTTCTTCGTATCCCTGTCCACTTCTTGAGAACTGCAGAAACATCTCTGTGATCCTTTCTGGAGAATAACAGGGATAGAACTCTGGAGCTGTGTGTAGTACAGATCACTCTTTTTATCTTGGAGCTTTCCAAGTGCTGGCATAAACCATTGTGCTTTTCCCTTCTCACACAAAGGTCAGTTATATGTTGATTGCCCCTGTACTCTGCACTGGTTAGACCACACTTTGAGTACTGTGTTCAGTTCTGGGCCCCCCAGTTTAGGAGGGACATTGAGATGCTTGAGCGTGTCCAGAGAAGGGCGACGAGGCTGGTGAGAGGCCTTGAGCACAGCCCTACGAGGAGAGGCTGAGGGAGCTGGGATTGTTTAGCCTGGAGAAGAGGAGGCTCAGGGGTGACCTTATTGCTGTCTACAACTACCTGAGGGGAGGTTGTGGCCAGGAGGAGGTTGCTGTCTTCTCTCAGGTGGCCAGCACCAGAACGAGAGGACACAGCCTCAGGCTACACCAGGGGAGATTTAGGCTGGAGGTGAGGAGAAAGTTCTTTGCTGAGAGAGTCATTGGACACTGGAATGGGCTGCCTGGGGAGGTGGTGGAGTCGCCGTCCCTGGGGCTGTTCAAGGCAGGATTGGACGTGGCACTTGATGCCATGGTCTAGCCTTGAGCTCTGTGGTAAAGGGTTGGACTTGATGATCTGTGAGGTCTCTTCCAACCCTGATGATACTGTGGTACTGTGATTGATTTAAGAAAGAGTCTCCAGTAATAGTGGTAAGAAAACGCAGTGCAGCAGTAGCAGAAAACAACTTTTCTTGAAACATTGATCCACATAAGAGACTGTTTGGTCTTCAGTGTAGTGGTGCAAACACAGTCTGCACAATCTGTGAAGGAGCACGGCTGAACATACGAAACATTGTGGTGTTGGTTTTGTGGGGTTTGTTTGTTTGTTTTGGGTTTTTTTTCCCCCCTCTTTTAAAGTTGCGTTGAGCACATAATCACAGCCTAGGACTCCAAACCCTTGATCTCTGTGGTCAGTTCTCAGGGTGTTTTTAACAGATAATTCTTTAACAGATTTACTTTGGTTTAGCTCATCTATTTGAAAGAAGGAATTTATCAAAGCAAGTGCTTCTGTGGGCAGCAGTATTGCTGAGCAAGGAGGAATCCTGGTATATTTGGTGTGTGGATTTTAGTACTCAATCAAAATCTGTTGCAGTGCAGTTAGAATTTTAAAACCTTCCTTCAGAGTGATGTAAAGGACTCTTCTGCTCTTTCCAGAAGGCTTAAGGGTTGCTTTTTTCCTTTTGGTCACTATTGTGTTGGCAGTTGATATGATGCTTCATTAAATTCAATGTATTTTAAATTTCCTAATAAACTAATTGTCTAGGCTCTGGAAATGAAATTACTTTTTTGTTTCTTGTAGCATCTTTAGCTTGCTATAGGAAGCTGAGGAGACAACAAAAATGTGTAACTGCTTTCAGAGGCCAAGAGGCCAAGTTTTGCCTTCTGGGGATATTTTTTCCTTTGTTTTTGGGCTGAGAAGCTAATCTGACTCTGCATGTACAGCAAAGTTTAGAGCCCAGGATGACCATTTTTTCTGTCAAGTGGAAGCTCATTGATGGTTCAAAACATCACAGATTGCATTAGGTTGGAAGGGACCCTCAAAGGTCATCTTGTCCAACCTCTGTGCAGTCAGGAGGGACACCTCCAACTGGATCAGGCTGCCCAGGGCTGCAAGTCTGATTTTGAATGTTTCTAGGGATGGGCTCTCAACTGCATCCCTGGGCAACCTGTTCCAGTATTTTACCCCTCTTATTATGAGGAACTTCTTCTATATGTCCAACCTAATGTACCACGCTCCAGTTTCAAACCATTCCTTCTCATCCTGTTTCTACAAATTCTTGTAAACAGTCCTTCCTCAGACTTCCTGTAGGTCCCCTTCAAACACAGAAACATAGTTCTAAGGTCTTCCTAGACCCTTCTCTTCTCCACACTGAACAGCCCCCATGAGTTGTGACTTAGACTGTGCAACAGCTGCACTCCGGAGCAAAAGAGGGTTTTGGCATCCTAAGTAGCTGACCAAAAGTACCATTATGCTGGTTCTGGGGACTCTCCTGCAGCGCCCTCACAACATCTTTGGAAAGCCTGCTTACAGAGCAGGAGCTTTCTTTAAATATGTGCTGCTTCTGCAGTGAGGCATAGTAGCTGTATAAAAGGAGCCTGAGATCTCTCTGAGGTCCTGGCTTTTCTACTGCAGTGTATGCAGTCAGCAGAGTTGTTGTGTTTATGGGGAGCAATAGAGCAGAACGGGTTTGTTTGCAGCTACTTCAATTTGAAAACAACAACAACCAAGGAAACCCAAAACTCCTCTAGATTCTAGAAAGTGAGAAAATGGAAGTATCTTCCACACTGTTTTGCTTCTCAACATTTTAACTGTGGAGATGCCAGAGATGCTTGTTCCCAGTGCAGCACTACCACCTGCAGCCACAGCGTGAGGAAGACGCCCTGATGACACAGCTGTCATGGTTAGGTGCTGCAGCCCACAATCTTATGCTTTCTCCACTGAGAGGCAGAGGTGTGTTTGCAGGAGGAGTGAATACAGGTGCCCAAGGCTATTCCATGAAGCTGGAGAGGACCTGCCTGGGTGTGCACTCTCCCCTTCAGCAGCCTGGAGATGATGTACCCTATGGTACCCACCTGCAAGTTGCATGAGAGAAGAGGACACAGAGGATTGGGAAAGAAGGTGGTGTGTTACCAGGAGCTAGTAGGGTGAAATGATTATATTCTGGACATACCTACACAAAGTGCTTTTAAAACAATGAAAAAACAACAACAAGAGTCTCCTTACCATAACAGACTTCCACAAGTTGCATATTGTTGTGGTGTCACATCTACTGGATGCGTGTGCATAGCTTGGTGGGTGTGAGATAACTTGTTCCTCGGGGGGGAGGTAAATGATGTTCCAGCTTGTTTGTTTACATCTTATTTTGCCTGTTTGGAAATCTGTCTTAGTAGTCACGGCGAAGATATGTCTTATGCCTCCTGATGGCATGGCTCCTCTTCTCTCTTTTGTTTTCAGTTTGTTTTGTTCTGTTGTCTTTTTTTTCCTGTCTGTTTTTTTCTTGGGGGGTGGGTTTTTTTTTCTTTGTTTGGAGGTTTTTTTTTGGTGTGTTTTTGTTGTTATTTATCTTGCCTTTTTTTTTTTTTTTATAAATAGAGATTTACTTTTTTAGTTTCTCAATGAAGCAAACACAGAACCGAGGTCTTGCACAGTTTGATTCCACTGCCAGTGTTTAAATGGTTGCTGCTTGAAAGGATGTGAGGAGAAAGTTCTTCACTGAGAGAGTCATTGGACACTGGAATGGGCTGCCCGGGGAGGTGGTGGAGTCGCCGTCCCTGGGGCAGTTCAAGGCAAGGTTGGACGTGGCACTTGATGCCATGGTCTAGCCTTGAGCTCTGTGGTAAAGGGTTGGACTTGATGATCTGTGAGGTCTCTTCCAACCCTGATGATACTGTGATACTGTGAAATGTTCTCCCGTGATCACTCTCTTACTCATTTTGGAGCAGAAAGATTGAAGATTGTTGGTTTGTGGGTTTTGTAAATTAGTGGGAAAATGCAGCCACTTTAAGGCTTTTATTATTATTCTAAGAATTAAAGATCCCACTAGTCAATGCTTTTGTTAGTAATCCTTGCTGGTGAGGCTGGAAATTCTCGAGGTTGGGGAAGAAAGTCCAGGGACAACAAAATGAAAAGCCTGTATCAGTGTGGTTAGTGTAGAAGCAGATTGCCTGCTTCATGCAGGTACCCAGCTGCAGTGCCTGGCCAGCTGTGTGACCCTACCCAACGTGCTGGTGCTGCTCGGAATAGGTGAGCTCTCCTCGGTTGTTCTCTGCCAGCAGCTTTGTACCACTAGAAATGTGGGTTTAGCACATCACTTGTTGAAAAGTGCTGGGTTTAGCATGAGGGAGAGCACCTTCGCCCTACCCACCTCACCACAAATGAGTGGTTTTGATAGAACTGACCTGCATTTATCTTGCAGAGTTCCTGGGCTGCTGGTACAGGGCTCTGTTTTGTAGGTGGTTCTCTCTTCTCTGGAGGTGTGTCTTAATCTGAAGTAGCTCAGCGAAGAAGCCGAAAATATTGCACTTCTCAGGAAAACGTGGCAGTCCTGGGGCTGTTCTCATCTCTGCCTGCTGTGCGCTGCGCTCCCTTTTCCCAGCTGCTCTCTCCAGCCCAGCTGCTCCCTCCAGCCCAGCTGCGGTGCGTGCTGGAGCGGGTACGCATGCCGTGCCAGCTGGCCACTGGGGTGGCTGCTGCTTCGTTGCTAGGAGAGCCCAGCAGAGCCATATATATGTATTTTAAATGATTTCTTTAAGCCCTGGCGGGCTGAAGAGTTGAGTTTTGGGAGCTGTTTGTGGTGCCTGGATGGTGCTGGCGTGTTCAGAACAGAAACACAGCAAAGGCTTCAGGAGTAAGGATGCAGTTCACCAGTGAATTAAAAGAATACTGATGAGAACTGAGATAGCAAATGCCTGTCTTCTAGAAAAAACAGGGCTGTAAAACCTGACTTTTCAGTAGCGAGGGAGGATAATATACTTTTGCTATCCATTTGCTATATGACCACTGGGTTGTGAATCTGAAGAGATTGAGTTGGTCCAGAGGATGCCACCGAAATGATCAGAGGGCTGGAGCACATCTGCTGTGAGGACAGGCTGAGAGTGGGGTTGTTCAGCCTGGAGAAGAGAATCCCTGAGGAGACCTTATTGCAGCTTTTCAGTATTTAAAGAGGGCCTATAAGTAGGGCAAGGGCTAAAGATTTTAAACTAAAAGAGGGAAAATGTAGACTAGATATAAGGAAGAAATTTTTTACAAGGGCACAGGTTGCCCAGAGGGGTGGTAGAAGCCCTGTCCCAGGAAACTGTGAAGATCAGGTTGGACAGGGCTCTGAGCAGCCTAATCTAGTTGAAGATGCCCCTGCTCACTACAGAGAGGTTGGACTAGATGACCTTTAAAGGTTTCACCATCCCATAGAACCATTCTTTAATCCTGTGGCTGAATGTTGTTCAAAATGGTGATGTTTCACTCCACTCCTTCAATCTAGTTGACTCCTGATTTATTTCCATGTCTTGCTGCTCGTGCAGGTGAAGCTCAGCTGGCCAAACATAGAATCAGTCAAGGTTGGAAGGGACCACAAGGATCATCTAGTTCCAACCCTGCTGCCATAGGCAGGGACACCCTACCCTAGATCAGGTACATCATCTCACCAGTGTTGTAGGTTGGCTAGTCTGGTGCAACAAGCCTAGCCACTCTCTTGGCTTTAGAAGTAATAAACCAAAAGCCAAAAAAAAAAAAAAAAAAGTAATGTGAATAATCTATTTTACTTGTTTGAGAAGAAGAACTCAGCATGGTTATAGTTTAAACTGACATTGCCTGAGGCTGTACTGATCCTTGGGTATGATCACTGGAGGCAAATCTATGCAAGTGATAGAGAAAACCCAACCATACTTTGTGTCCATAAACCTGGAATGGAAAAAAATAGGGACAAGAAAAGAGAGTGATTTTTTAAAAACTATTTTTTGGCATTTTTTTCAATATTCCACTTGCATCTTAACATTTTTATAGTACTGTCCTTTGCTTTGACTGAGCGAGATGGAGTGTTGTCTTTGATGTCTCCAGACAGGGATTGTCTTGATCCTATCTGTGCTGCAGCACAGAGCACAGGGAAGGCATTAGAGGATAACGAGTGAGACAGAACTGGCAAAGGTGGAGATATTTACAGTGAAACAAGTGGGTTTGAGATAAGTTTTCTGTATCCAAGTATTTGTAATCTAAGTACTGAAAACATAATTTAGCATTTTTTGCTTCAACTTCTATTGAGGGAGGCAGATGGGTGGGGAGTGAGCAACTAGAAAATCTGGTCTGGCAGTCTGCAGCAGGAGGTACTGTGTTCTTCTGTTTCAACTGTACCTGAATGCAAGATACAATCTTTGAAATATTTTAAATAGAGAACTGCTTCAGCAGGATAGATTTCTGCATATCATTTACAAAATATGTTTTTAATGCCTTTCTGAAATCCAAACTTATGCAAAATGGGGCCTGTTATGCGTGTCTATGCATTTTAATCTCCTGCAGTGATTTGTCAGTTTTCCTTAACATCTCCCTAGCATATTACAGACACTCTTCAGCTTCACTTCATAGGGCTGTGTTTCTGTCTCAACTCACACAGTTCTTGGAGTAAGAAATCAGTTGCAATTGAGTTATTATGTGGTAAGCTTTGCAAACTGACTTGCCTGTTTCCGTGGATAGGAATTGGTACCAGTTGTGCATTTAAAGACTGGGGAAACCTGAGCACCATTTGGGATACAGGGTCTTCTATTTTCTGCTTTAGCATAAGCAGTTTGTGACTTGGCTGTCCTCTTAATGTTCTTGTTTCTGTTGATTTGATGTTATTTGTTTTTCTGTTTTACATTGATAATCGGTCAGTGATTTTTTTTAAGCGTTATAATTTCTTTCTTCTTGGAATGTCTAAAAATAGCTCACAGAACCCAAGAGTTGATGTGATTTTATTTATTTATTTATTTATTTACATATTTTCTTTTTCCAGATGGGCTTTCTGGCAGAGACCAGCCAGTAGAGCTGCTGAATCCACCTAGAGTGAACCACATGCCTAGTTCTGGTAAGAAGAAACTTTCATTAAATCTCGTTCCTATTCTGGGAATGCAGTAAAATATTCTGCAGCTCTATCTTGCAAGTGGGAGAGCAGAATGCAAATGTAAAATGCTGGAACAAAGTGTGTTAGAACTTGCACATATCTACTTTCCCAGGCTGGGCGAGTGGGATTTGGGAGTGGAGGGAGAATGGAGCACAGCAGCCTTAGGAGTCTAAATATCTCAGCACTCAAATTGGCCCGGGACTAAGGAGAGCCTAACCTGGCTGGAGCGACATGTTTTTTCCTTAGAAATGAGAGGCCAGCAGAACAAAATAGCACCTGGTGAGTCCTTTCACATCCTGAAAGGACCACAGCAAAGCAAAGTAGATTTTCGAGTTGCTATTCCCATTAGGGAGCAATCTCCGTGTGTTGAAACGAGGAGCCAAACTCATCCTGATCAAAGCATCTCACACTGGGCTCTGGGCTGTTTGCCGTTCTTCCCTCTTCTAATGATCCTGCCATCGTGTCTCTTGGGTCTTGTCCTTCTCGTATGAAGCAAGCAAAGCAATCAGTGTTCACCCTGGAGACTGCCTGCTCCTCGAGGAGCTGAGAGAGATCTTATGGCTCACAATTAACAGCACTTCAAGTGGTGTAAAACGAAATTTTGGTCACAGTACATGGGAGCGATCTGTGCTGTCTTGTGTGAGCTCTTTTTCTTTTCCAGAAAGTGTTTTGTTTCCAGGTGCAAACAGAGAGATGCTGATGCTATGGGTGATAAGATGTGTGAAGCATTATCTGCTTTCCAAATAGGAGTTCAAGTTCTCCAAAACCCCAACTTTCCCTTCTCTGATGCCTTCCAAGATGCCTTTAGGCTTTTCATATTAAGGAAGCGATCTTGCAAAAGATCTAAGTGCTTCTGGTAATGCAAGTTAGAAAAATGTAAATGAAGCTTATTCAAAGCAACTTCAGTAGATTAGGGAGAGAAAATGGGCTGTGACCTAGCCCAGATTTTTGTGGACTTAAATGTGTGTGTATCTGGAGAAGGAAACCTTAAAGATGTAGAGCTATTCTTGTGCTGGAAAAAAAAGGAAGAGATCCTCCTTTACCAGATATGAACATTTGGCTTTGAATTCTAAGAAGAAATCTGTGTTCTTCTTTCTGTGTGCTCCAAAACTTGTCCGTCAGGTAAGGGAGGTTATATTTTCCTAACCCTGAGAGAGATTTTCATTTTAAGACGACTGTGGTAAAACAGGTCAGCTTAAGGGTCTTGCTCCCCTTTTCACTAGGTAAAGTTTTGGGCTCTGCACAGGAGGAGTCATAGATGAGTGACCAGCACTGTAAATGTGATAGATTTTAGTATTTTACTTTTTTTTTTTTTTTTTTTTTTTCCTTTTAATTGAGTTTGGGTTTGCTTGTTATGTTTAATGTTTTCTTTTGAGACATTTCAGGACAAAGGCTGGGTAACAACTTGAGTAGCTTGATGGTAGAGTTCAGTGTGCTCGGACTATTTTGCTCCAGGTGAAAGGAGGCATTTTTAAGGTGTTTTTGACTTACAGAAGATTCATGGAGTCCTTATTGTTTGGGCTTTGATTTTGATTATATTTAATATGTCACCAGTTAAAAATTAACAGCTAGCCCTCACAGGGTAGCTGTGCTCGTGCTGAGGAGGTGGGATGGAGAGATGGGCAAAGACATCCCATTGTTGTATGGCTTCTGCTAGCATTTGAGCCCTGGGAATTCCTGTCTCATGCTGGAAAGCTCAGGCTGGTTACGTGCATAAAGGGTGGACTGAGTATAAAAATGTAACATTATAGAAGCAGCAGCATTGTCTGTGCTGATCACCCAAGTAGTTTTCATTGAAGACCCTGTGCTTATTCAGTTTCTGCTGAATTTTGGAGATAGCTTTACAGCCCTGCAGTGTGTACATGGGCTGGAAATGTCTCACTTATACTTTTGATTTGCAGAATGGTAATTAAAACCTGTTTTGTCTTTGGCAAAAGACAAAAAGATGTTTGGGCTTGTTTGTGGATGCAAGCAAGTATCATTGAACTTGGAAGTGGCTTATCAACTGGCTTTTATGTGTGGTGCCTGCCTATATCTATGTATTCTGATTAAGTTTAAAAATTACCTTTGAAAGTTGCTCTCAGTTTGAGGGAGTTACTTGGGCAAACAATTGTCATGTCTCTTTTTTTTTATCATTATTACCTTTAAGAGTTTGCTGCAGATACTTTTGAGAGGAGAAAGGAGAAGTAATACTAAGTATTACTCTGGAAAAACAAGTTGTGTGGGGGTTGTGGGATGTTGTTACAAGTCTTAGACATGGTTGAAATAATGATGTTGAAAACCAGCTTAAGGAGAAAAAAGTGGACAGTCATGACCTGGTATATTCTCTTTAAAACCTTATCCAGTCTCAATTTTGGTAAAGTGACCAATTAGTAGCTCTGGTGAATAAATTTGAGTGGACAATGAGCCTTTATCCCCAGAACTACATTTCTAGTTAAGATAAAATCATTGTGGTGTATTTGTAGGAAACCAAAGTGTTTTTTCTCTTTGCCACCAGCCAAGTGAAGAAGCTTGATCTTTGTTAGTAGTTGTTCTCTGATGAGAAAGGGATGTACAATACCCAGGTCCTAAACATGGTCTGTTCTGTGGAAGCATCTCAAATACAAAATCAAAATTTTTGGAGCTTTTTTTTTTTTATTATTATTACAGCATTTTGGAAGCTATTTGGGTTGAGTAGAATGGAGTTCAGTCATCAGCAAGGTGTCTTTTTAGGAAAATTATTTCTCTTTCTCTCTCTGCTTTTCGCATGAATTAAGGATTAGTCTGAGGAAGTGAAACATTTTCTCTTTTCAAAAATGTATCACCAGTAATTGGTGCTTCTGGTTCTTAGTAAAACAAGATAAAATGCCCACAGCCCACATTTTGCACAGGAAGGTAATGACCTGTTTGATAGTGGTGCTTTCTCTTTTTCTGTACTCAGAAGAGTACTGCATCTTTGACCTGGATGAGGAAGGGGGATAAATTGTTGAGGTTATTGTGCAACTCTGCTTTTCCTTTACTTCTGCTTGCTGAGTTCAGAGATGTTCAGAGCAAGGACTACACAGATTATTTTCAGTTATTGTTGATTATTGTAATGATTAAGGTGCCAAGATTAGCAAGAGGAAGCCTCCCAAATACACGGCCACTGTCTGGTTTTCACGGGCTGCAGCAGATCACTTGCAGAAAGGTGAAGGAGTTGTCCTGCAAGTTAGCACACTGGTTTTAAGTTGATTTTGGGTGGTTTACAGCATTTTTTTCTTTTTAGCAGTGAACTTAGCTGCAGACAGCATATGGAGAGTGATTCATATGTATGGAGGGAGGAACAGAGCTCTCTTGCCATCTTACTTTTTCTTTCTATGTTTTTAAACTGAGCAATGCTGTGCCTTTGCCATAGTGTGAAGTTGGGGGGGGGATAGTTTTAAAGACCTTGATTGTGTAAAGACCTATAGATATGTCATAGATAACCCTTTGAAAGGCATCACTTTTGTACTGTTGATACCATCCTTGAGATTTATCAAATAGATCTTCGTTAAGCATACTTTATAGTAGTTTTCTGTCTCTGTAAGGCTGTTTGCTGTGCTGTAGATAATCAGCTCCCATCAGTTTTGTCAGTGTAAACTTTAGAGTTGTGCATTTTGTTGCAATCCAGGCTTAAGCAATTTCTTTAGTATTCAAAATGTGAGAACAGCTTGATATTGCTGGTATGTAAAGAAAATGATAGAATTAAGCAGAGCAGAAACTTGTCCTTTTTAAACTTGAAAGCTTTACTGTTCTAAAACTGCAGATTGGTATGAGCAGCCTCAGCCAGCCAACTGTGTTTCCCTAATGTACTGGTTGTGGCCTAATGTGAAAGTCTCTGGATCACAGAACCTTCGAGATTGGAAAGGACCTCCAGAGAACAAGTCCAACCTCCCTGCCAAGGCAGGATCCCCTAGGGTAGCTCGCACAGGAATGCATCCAGGCGGGTTTTGAACGTCTCCAGAGAAGGAGACTCCACAGCCTCTCTGGGCAGCCTGTTCCAGTGCTCTGTCACTCTGGCTGTAAAGTTTCTCCTCATGTTGAGGTGGATATCTGTGTACAGTGCAATTACAATTTAGGAAAGGATTTCCTTGTCCCATAGCATTTCCACTGCCTTTTCTGGAGTGGGCTCTCAAGTTGTCCTAAACATAATAGAGAAATCATAACCTTTTGCTGCAATTGAGTGCAACTGAGAAATAGTTCGTAGATGGATAGGCTCAGGAAAAGACCCTGGGCTTCTTGTCCCAAGGGTGAAGACATCTTTCTGACTGTTGTTGTTGATCAGATGGAAAGGTGCTGCATGCCTTCTAGAGGCTGTTCTCTCTCTGTCATCTGCTAACCAGTTGTCTGTGAGACCATCGTGTGTACGTTGGAGAAGTGATCAGTGGTGGTTTTCTGATGAATTTTTGAGGATTAATAGTAGTATCTTGCAGAACATTAGGAATTGCTGGGTTAAAGCACAGGAGTGGTTGCTGCCTAGCAGTTTCAGTAAGAGCAACTGCAGGGGTTTGGCTGGGGATATGCTAATGGTGGTGATAAGCAGAGTGCATCTTCTACATGATGCTGCTCAATAATAGCTCTTCCACACATGGCTGTGCCCCTGTTCTTCATCCACACCACTACCACTGGTCACTCTGATCTCCTGCTTCTGTCTTTACCATGCTGCTGCTGCTCATCCCTTAGCTTGTCTCTTTCAGTGTGATACTGGAGTTCATTTGTATCTGCTACTGGCAGAAGCAAAGACAGCATGGCAGGGGCAACCAGAGGATTATGCATGAGATTTCAACTCCCTACTTTTTCTTCTTCTGAGATCTAATTATCTAATCTTACTTCCACATTAATTTGAAAAAAAAATGTTGATGTATGTATGGATAAATGATTTGCAAGAGCTTCTGCACTAATATTGTTACATGATTTTACAGGCTTTTGGAATCAGAGATTAATCCCCATCTCTATGAGGAAGGAGCAGTAATCCAGTTGGTGTACTAGATGAATCCTGTGCCATTAATAATTTATTCCTTCAGAGGAAGGGGTTGCCTCTCACTGCACTGTCTTTTCAGACACTTGGTTGCTTTCTATAACATCTGTGCTTCAGAGGCTCTGAAAGGCACCAGATAAGTATGGCAAGGCAGGAGAGAGAGTGATTGGCATTGGAATGGGCTGCCCAGGGAGGTGGTGGAGTTGCTGTCCCTGGAGGTGTTCAAGAAAAGATTGGATGAAGCACTTAGTGCCATGGTTTAGTTGATTGAATAGGGCTGCATGATAGATTGGACTGGATGATCTTGGAGGTCTCTTCCAACCTGGCTGACTATTATTCTATTCTGTGACTTTGAAGCAGGTTCAGGTTGCTGGCCAGTCAGTGAGGACTTGGGGTTCCTGGCAGGCTCATGCCTCTGCAGTCAGGAGTCCATTTGTCCTTGTTCACACTGGGACATGTCAGTGCAGGGACTGCATATGGTTTTACCATGCCCCCAAAGTGCATCTCATGTGCATAAAGGCCAGTCCTTTAGTGTTAAAAATAGCTTGATCTGTGGAGTCCCGAGTCAGGGGGGAACTCATCCAGAAAAAAAAAACCAAATTGCCATTAAAAGTGAGTTCTTGAGAAATTATTGTCACAGCTATACACTTAAGCAGACTGATTGGTTGTTTGCTTATAGTTGTGTTGTTAGCTTCTTTAAAAGTTGCAGCTATTTTTGTCAAGCTTAGAGTATTCATTTTGCGACTGTTTCGATGCTCTGGCATAAGATATCAGAGAAGCTGCACATTAGGGCCTTGAAATTTGAAATCAGGTTAACTTTGTATTTGCTGCAACGAGTGTTATTTCCAGCCCTGAGCTAGAAGTACAGAATGTAGCCCATGCCATGGCAACAAAAGATGTTTCACCAGCTAGAGGCAGTACTGAAGCTCACCTTCCTAACCTGTTGCTCTGGAAGGAAAGCTTGCATAATGCTTCAACCACCTCTCAGATTTCCACAGGCTGCACTGTTGTGCTTTTATAAAAAGCTTTTTTTCAGCACAATCCGACTGTGGTCAGCAAATTCAGTGTTGCTGATGCAGGACAGGGAAGAGAATTGCCACATCTAGAGACTTGGGGCAGCTCCTGGTAGAGGAATAGGAGGGAAGTTCAAGCTTCAGGACCACTTTGCTTGGCTAGCTTTGCACCCAAACTCAAGTTTTGTTTGTCATAGTCACTTCATAGTCATTTCATGTCTCACCATCAGCTCGTGCCTACTGCAGCATTGTGTCCATGTGTAGGGATGTATGCAGGAGGGGTGAGCTTTTGGCAGGCACCTTTTCTTGCCTGAATTTCAGCATCCATGTGCTGCAATGAATTAGAACACTTTTCTTAGAGAATTGAGTTCCCTGAAGCTGGAGCTTTCTTTTCTGTCCAGAACATGGATGTCCTGACCCTGTAGGGTGGGAAGAGCAGGAGTCTTCAGCTCCTAAACTCTGTTTTGTTGTGTTTTGTCAGAAAAAAATAATTAGCTGTCACCTCCTTTCTTACCCACAAGGAAATGGTTATTAAATGGAGAAGGTAGGATGAATTATTAAAGACATGTTCCTCTTCTAAGAGCTGAATGCAGCACTTAGGATTTAAGCACTTGAATACAGTGGTTTCCTTAGATGAAAGGTAGCTGACAGCAAAGTTTGCTTTACTGCAAGACCCAACTTGCTATTTTTCTTTATTCTTCCCTGACTTTAGATTATGAATTCATACCAATGACTTATAGATTTCACTGGATTTGCTTAATCCTCACTGTCCCTGACATGTTGTTTTCAAAATAGTTCTTCTCTGCAGTTCCCTTCTGCAGGAAAGGTTATTCTGTGCTTTGCCTTTATGTAAAAGCAGGTGATGGAGGGAAAAAGCCTTTGAATGTACAACAATATTTACATTAAACTTCCTGTCTCCTTAGAGGAGATGGCATGATAGGAGCAGACATTTAAAGGCTCCCTTGAATTGTTAATCAGTAATCTGTTCCCATTGCCTGTAGCTCTTCTAAAAATAACAGTACTGTGTGATGAATGAAAAGCAGTAAATATTTCATGGAAAACTGATCATAGACTGAGGCATTTCTCAGTAAAATATCTCAGATGCAGTTTTTTTTTAACTGTACCAGATCCTGTTTGCCATCTCTGTTTCTATTCTGGGTATTTTGCCTGGATCTACAGCATTAAAGAGGTAATCAAGATGAAATCTTGGTTTTATTTTATTTTATATTTATGTATCTATTTAATTTAATGTATTATGTTTTGCTCTAGTTTGAAAAATGAAGGGATTTAAGTATGAAATAACACTTGTCCCATGGCTGAAGTGGTCCAGCACACCTTGTACTCCACATCAGCCTCTCCTGATGCCTACTAGGTGGCTGTGAGTGTTTGCTGGAGGACAAAAATGGAGGAGTTGCTGAAGACTGTTTAGTTAGTGCTGCATTTGTTTTGGTCCACGTTCCCTTTTTTATTGGTATGCTCTGTGCTATGGATCTCCCCAGAGGACTTTATGCCAAAATTAGCTTGGGATAGTTTATCACTAAGGAGGAAACAAATACCATAGGTCTGTGCTCAGCAGCCACCTGCATTCCTAGGATTTTAGGAATTCCTCTTCTGACACAAGATGCATTTTTCAAGATCCTGGAGGCTCTTCCTCAATGCTTATTGATTTTCAGGGCTCTATTTAGCTCTGCTTTGTCTTTGAGCAGTGGAGGGAATATCAGGTGAATGGCTTGTGCAATGATGCGTGAAATATTGTAGCAGTCTCCAGATGCCAACCTGGATAATTGCTGTTTGTTGATTAAACAGACATTTTCTCTCTCTCTCCCTCTCCCCCCAAATTTCAGCACCCTGCTCACCTCCCCTTCCCCCCAAAAAAACTGCTCCAAACCAAAAAATGGTTAAGACTGAGACATAAGTCACCAAGCATATGAATGACTGTAACCAAGCCTCTTCAGGCCAAAAGACCTAGCAACACTGATGTGCTGAGTTAATGCAAGAGTGACGCCAACGTGTAATGGTTTCACTTTGCTTTGACTTCTCAGTTGTTCAGGCCTTCAGGAAGATGGGATGTTGCCTTCAGCAGATAGGGTTAGATTGTAATGTGAGAACTTCAGCTTTATTGACACTGTTTTCCTTACTTTCCTAAATCATGGACTCTTCAGGCTTCTCAAAGAGGACTAGGCAAGGAGGTCCTCCTCCATCCTTGTCTAGTACCTCTTGTCACCAAGCAAATGTAAAACCAGCATTTTCTGTACCTTGGATGCAGTAGTGAGTGAGTTCTAACTAAAGCTCTCATTTGTGTTTGTGGTTGATTCTGGCTTGGTGTTTGCCTCTTGAATGGCTTGATTTTGAGGTCTGCCTTCCTCTGGTTTCTCCTCTAACTTGAAGCAAGTGTTTATGACTAAATATCTACTCCTCTGGCTTAACTAGTATCTGGTGATTTCAGCCACTCAATTGTTACTACTTTCCCATCTGTTTTTCATTCAAAAATGTGTGTCATATTGGATGATTCATTCATATTTGATTAGACATTTCATTATAAGCTGTTCTTAAGTTTTTATGATCTAATAAAAGGCTTTGGAATCATTGACTTGGAACTGTAGTTGTAATATAGATAATAAATGTAATGCACATTTTAATTATACTTTGCTGGGTGATTTTTTTTTTTCTAAAGCTGTTAGAGTTCTTCCCAATGAATTGTATAAGGTGAATTTGTTTTAAAGTTTCTAATGAAATTCAGTGACTGACCTTTTCCATTGGAGAAAGGATCTCTTCACAAACTACTGTACCTGTTCTTCAGGTTGGACTGGAGACTGAACTGTTGGACAGAATCTACATTCCTTAACTCGTTTGTAGTCCTGTTCATAGGCAGTTGCACTGTAATGATATTAATGAAGGTCTTGAAGATCCTGAGTTGTCAGGGTATCACGTGCATTGGTAAGTGACATATGGAAGGCTTGTCTTTTTACTGAGGGTAGTGATCAGCCCAGACAGCCAACTGTGTCCTAGGTTGCATCAAGAGAAGTGTAGCCAGCAGGGCAAGGGAGGTGATTCTCCCTCTTTACTCTGCTCTCATCAGACCCCACCTGAAATACTGTGTGCAGTTCTGCCCCCAACAAAGAAGGACATCAGACTGTTAGAGCCAGTCCAGAGGAGGGCCATGAAGATGCTCAGAGGGCTGGAGCACCTCTCCTGTGCAGCCAGGCTACGAGAGTTGAGGCTCTTCAGCCTGGAGAAGAGAAGACTTTCAGCAGACCTTATAGTGGTCTTCCAGTATCTGAATAGGGCCTACAGGGGGGGCTGGAGAGGGACTATTGACAAGGGCTTGTAATGACAGGACAAGGGGTAATGGGTTTAACCTGGCAGAGGGGAGATTCAAACTAGATGTTAGGAAAGAGTTCTTTACAGTGAAGGTGGTGAGACGCTGGCACAGGTTGCCCAGGGAGGCTGTGGCTGCTTCCTCCCTGGAGGTGTTCAGAGCCAGGTTGGATGAGGCCTTGAGCGACCTGTTCTAGTGGGAGGTGTCCCTGCCTGTGGCAGGGGATTGGAACTGGATGATCTTTGAGGTCTCTTCCAACCTAAACCATTCTGTGATCTGCCACCTGTATGCAAATTGTTTCTCAGATTAAATGAATACATGTGGTTATTTTTTCTTCAATTTCTTCTAAAAATAGTTTAGGCTGCCACAATAAAGTACTTTGTAAAAGTATTGCTGGGGAAGGGGGCTGTCTTCATCCACTGTTTTTTTACTATTCCAAAACTGTCTTAAGCTCTTAAATATATGAAATTTATATATATTTCAGTTGTATAGAATAAGAGGTTATTTTTGTGCTTTAAATATTTTTGGACATGGGCTTTATTAGAAAAATGTCAGACCAAGTTATTTTTTTCTGTACTTAACATTAGATGCTGGTAAAATGGATTAAAAAAAGATAATATAATGCATAACTAGTCAAAGCAAGCCAATCTGCTTGATAATCTATGGAAGCATAAGAAGCATATCCATGTTCTGATGGAACGATTTCCATTACATTTTGCTGAGTAGACTGAATTCTTTTGGTCCAGGAAAGACAAATCTGTCATGAATGAAATTAGCAGCTTTAGTTTTCATACTTTTTGAGGGGAGAGCAGAAGGATGGAGACTCCGTGAGATTTTGAGGTGGGTATTTTTGAGTTCATATTACACTTGAAAAAATAATTGCACCTCATCATTATCATTCTTGGTGAGCCAGATCCTGTCATAGATGTTGCCAAAAAAATTCACTGAACTCTCACACTGAAGGATTAATTTGAATTGGCTGTTCGGATTGTCTTGTTCAGTGATAGTGCTTTTGTGTGACCACTGAAGCTGGGTTGTGGCTTTATGGCAAGTGTCACCGGGGTCCTGAGACAGTAGCTGTAGAGGGAGTTAGCTGAACAGGTCATGGAACTTTTGATGGTGTAACTATTTGGTTGTGAAGGCAAGTGAATGCTGTTGAGAGAAACTAGTTGTAGTTGGTCTGCATTGGACGCAAGCTTCCTCTCAGGGAGTTTGCAAATGACATGCAGAAGTCTTTCCTTGCACGACTGCCTGAAGATCAGACCTGGTGTCTGTGATTCTATGATGTGCCAGTGGCTAAAGGCATGGAAGGAGGTTTCCAACTGATGCGCAGCTATCTGGGAGGTCGAATGGTGTGGCTTTTCCCAGTAAAGATCAATTTGGAGATGTGGCCCCATAAGCTGGAGCTTGAGGGAAATTCTCTGCAGTCACCTAGAGTGTGTGCTAAGAAAATCAGTTCCGAGTTGCCCATCATATTCCCATCCACAGGGAAGAAGAATACACAGGTGACTGCAAACGCAAGCATAGCCCTCATGAGCCCCGATTTGGGTTTAGTGAGGTTCTCTTGCATAACAACAACCTCCGTGCTTGGCCCTTAATCTCCTTGTCACAACTAGGATTATTAGAACAGCAGCACTTGGTGGTGTGTGGCTCAGAAAAGGCATCCAGGCCCTTTTCTGAAGGAACATGACAGCTCCTTGCCTGACTTAGGAAATACCTTTGCTTCACCCTGGTGGCTCATGGCTCTGGAATAAGAAGGCTCAGTGTCTGCTGCACAATACCTGCAGCAGGTATCAGGAAATTGAGATGAATTTGCTACAACCAGGCCCTAGTCATGTCCAGCCTGATCTCTTCATGACCCCAGGTGTTAGCTGATGTCAGTTTGGTTTTCATCTGTCAAAGCTTTTTATCCTGATTAGGACTGTGAAGCTTTAATTGTTGATTGTCTGAGAAAGTAAGTTATTCCTTATTAAGCCTCATATTAGAATCAAGATTTCTATGCAGTTAATGTTAAGGACATGTCCTGTGCTTTGTTGCAGGCTTTTGCTTTAATACAGGTTCTGGCAAGCCTGTATTTATTAACTAATTTCTTTCATTTGTGCCTATGGTATGGGCTCCTGTTACACAAATAATGTATTGTGAGAGTAGATAAATTGGAGGGAAATAGAATTTACAGGAAATAATCTGACTTCTGAAATGTTGGAAATACCAGAAAATGGGAATGTGACAAGAAGTGGAAAAAACCAAACCCTTGTGTGGGGATGAAAACCACAACAGCGTTTGGAGGATGTATAGAATATCCTCAGCGCAGCATCAGCACCGTGGGAGTTTTAAATGGGGAAAATTTGAAATGGTAAAGATGTGTCAGTGGTTTCCTGTGTTTCAGTGTGTTACTGTTATTGGGTTTGGGGTTGTTTCTCTATTTTGTCTTTTTTCAATGCTTATGTATTTTTGTTTTCTTTCTTCCTTTAATACAGCCTGTCTGAATTAATTTTTTTCCTTGTACTTTGTTTGAACTTGGAACATTTTGACTGGAGTTCTCCTGATAGTCACTATCCTTAATTGAAACAACCATAACCTTGTTGCCATTTATGTTTAGGCCTTAGGAGAATTGAGCATAATATTGCGCTCATACCTTCTTTTGGCAACACAGAGGCTAATGCTTTGCATCTCGCAATCGTTTAATCATAGCTAAGCACAGTTGGTACCATCTGAATTTTATTCTAGTGCTCTGGGTCAAACAGACCAAAATGCTTTTCCTTTTGTTGAGTTTCCAGAAAGTTATTCTGTTTATATCTTGCTTCATGAATGCAGGGTCACCTGTATCACTTGCCTGTACCCATGAACAGGGTTCTTCTGGCCACTGTGAAGATTTCAGCCCGGATCAAGAGGTGGCTCCATGACAAAGGGATGCTGACCCCAGACCATGACTTCTTTCATAATAATCCCTACCTGTACATGCTCATGCTCTATCTGTCCTGCTTCACGCTCTGTTGGTTCCTCACTGTGCAAATTCACCTCCCTAGTGCTCTCCTGTTGCACAGATGTCCATGTCAATGGTGGCCCCGCTAAAAAGATTGTCTCAGCTTTTCTTAGAGGCTCCCTGTAAGTACTGGTAGGCCACTGCAAGGTCTCCTCAGAGTCTTCTTTTCTCCAGGCTGAACCTCAACTGTCTCACCCTGTCCTCATAGCAGCGTTGTTTCAGCCATCTAATAATTTTTGTGGCCTCCTTTGGACCCACTCCAAGAGGTCTGTTGTCTTATCTGTGCTGAGGACTTCAGAGCTGGACACGATATTCCAGATGGGGTCTCACTGGAGCAGAGCAGTAAGGATTAGAATAACCTCCCTCAACCTGCTGGTCACACTTCTCTTGATGTAGTCCAGAGTGCAAATGTTAATCAAATGCAAATAAGTGAATTGTAATAGAAATTTAGATGCAAAATTTGATGCACAGGTATCATTATGGTTTGGGTTTGGGTTTTTTTCCTAATTTGCAAGGTGTCTTTTATTGGTAGGAAGGAGGCAGAGTAGGACTCTTTCAAATGTCCTGCTAACCTCTACATTACCAGCATGACAGGGCAGCATGGAAGCAAGGTGCTGGTTTCGTTTCTTTCAAGCAAGTACCTGCTTTTAGGAGGAGGGAGTATTTTGTCATCACACAACACAATGTTGTTTCACCACTGTGAACAAGTTACTGCTTCTGCTAACCTAAGTGGCAGGCAATGTTGAAGGCACTGGCCCAGAGAGCGCTGGGACTCCAATGCCTGAGATACAGATCTGGCCAGCCAGCATGTGAGGTTGTATTACTCCATTTCTGATGTCGTTCTCTGATGAGCAGTGGATTTCTCTGTTTGTTTTCTGTTCGTGAGAGGTAGTGATTTGAGGGCTCAGGATCAGCGGTAGGTTTGTGAAGGTGTTTCTGACACATTGAAGGCAAAGCAAGTGCAACTAATTCTTGTTCTTCTGACAGTAAGCCAGGGAGCTAGCATGCTTTTCATTTAAATTGGAAGTTTCTTAAGATGGTATTAGACCTGCCCCATCTGTCTCAGCTCAGGTTAGATGACAAGGGATTTTGCTTAACTGAACAGTAAACTTTTGCTGATAAAACCCAGCTCAGAGGGTGACAATAATTCCCTTCACGTAGTATGCTGTGGCACTCAAACATGTTACCCTCTCGTTCCTTGGTCCTGGGGTCCAGGAGGATGTTGATTTGGTACCTCCAAATATTTAAACAAGTGACAGATATCTAAAAGCATCACTGAAACATCCCCTCCTCTGTGGAATTGTGCGTGCTGGTGCACCTGCACTGAAGCACAGCCCATGCCGGAAGAACTTCTTACCTCTGAATACATGAGAACGAAATAACCACTTTGTGACTGCTGTTCTCACTCACATGAACTTGCTGGAAAGATTTATCTGAGCAGACTTTATTGTTGTATTTTTGAGTGAAAGGTATTGTTACAGATGTTCAAGTGGCTACGCCATGCTGTGTAGTGATAGCCACAGGGCACTCCTAAGAGTAGAAGTGCATAGCTGAGGGGAATACCCAGCTCACTGCCTTTAACTCAGGCAGATCATGGCATCGCTAGAAGTGTGTATGTGAGGGCATTTAACTTCACAATTCACATCCAAAGCTAGCTAACATGTTCCAGAGAGAATGGCTCCTCTTCTACCTTTCCTACTTTTGATAGTCTGTAGGGTCTAAAAAGCAACCAGCTTTTCCTGGTGGAAAAACATGTTGTGCTGTCAAACTGAAATACCTTCAAACCCGTATTTAGATAGATAGAAAAAAAAAAAGTAAATCCCTTCCACGTTGTGTATAAATCTGTTACAGGGATTGATTGTGTCTTAAAGCAGTGCTAAACAAAGTGTAGATCCCTGTCCTCCATCCTTGTCTCTGCTTTCAGGCTCAGGAGTTAAAAGCACATAGGTCCTAGGGTGTTATAAGGTAACATTGTGAAGCAGCCATGAGGAAAGGCTAGAGGGGAAGAGGACCGAGTCAAGGCTGGGTTGGATGTGTCTTGGCACAAACACAAAGTGAGAGAAACTGGAAAATTGCTTGTCTTGTATGAAATAGGGGAAGAAGCTTGCTGCAAAAAGGAATAGGTTCCCAAATTCCTTTCTTACATTTGCCATCATGTGCTGTCTGTGCTCCAGGGCACTCTGTGTGAGGAAGTCAGGTCTCTGCGAGCAATATTCATTTCCCCAGTGTCGTGGTGGCTGTGTTGGGAAGACATACACCTGCTGATGTACATCAGAAATACATCTGATGATAGTTTTCAGCTGAGAGAGAAGACAGGTGGTAACAAGACAGAAGAAGGAGGATGGTGGAATCTTAATAAATCTGCTGGGATTTGAGGAGAAGTTTTGTTTTGGGTAGGTTTGGAGGTGACTTAGCAGCCAGTGCTCATCTCTCCTTTGCATGACCCAGCTGCTAGTGCTCTTTTCACCATCACCCTTCCTCTGGATGGCCACCAACTCTGGAGGACAAAAGTCTAGGGGAAGGAGTCATACTGAGTCCCTCTGAAATAGGAATGCAGGTTGGACTTAATTTTAAAGGTCTTTTCCAATTGAAACAATTCTACAATTCTATGTTCTAGCTTTAATCTTTGCTGTGAAGACTCCAGTTGTAACATATTTTTCGCTTACCAATCTGACTTGTCTGAGAGCATTCTACCAAATGCCTGATTGACAATGTTAGTATGCAGCATGTTTTAATAGATGAGTGTTTTGGTGGCAGTCAAAGCCATACCATCTTTCTCCCTCCTCCTTCCAAGTTGTTTGACAGAGAACCTGTTGACTTAAAGCGGATTTGCAGAAAGTTGCTATCACTTTAATCAATACCATTCCAAGGTTAATAAGACTGATCTGGGGTCAGGGGATTTTTCAGAAGTGTTACCAGAACTTAGTTGTTTGTTAAATCAGCGGTAGCAGTAGTAAAAATCTTGAGTATCACTAATGTGCTATACATTGTGTTAAATGCATAGAAGGGGAAAACCTAGGAGGTGCTTTGATTAATGAGAAAAGCATAGGTTGCTGATGCTCTGATCCATCACTGTGTGCTTCTCACAAGCAATCTTACATGGGTAGATCTTTAGGGGGTCATTGGTGTTCAACCAAGTTAGTGACCTTCAGGGATGATGCCTCTCAAATTCTTTTTCTATGAACATCGCACTCGGAATGACTAAACTTCACTTAGCTACTAGTCAAGCTCTGTCTTACCTAATGGTGCTAAGAAGAAAAGAATAGATTAAAAAAATCCCGTTTGGGACCTTGAAGCCCTGTCATGGAGACTCCACACCAACTTGTGAGGCATCTTCACAACCTGGTACAGGCTGCAGCACAAGGGCATTGGTGTATGCTGTGGGTGGGCAAAGGAAACTTTTTCCTTCTTCATTTTCTTAAGGGAAGAGAGGACATAGTTACAATTAAAAATTAGTAGGGGGGGGGGGGGGAAAGAAATGAATCCTTAAAACTGCAAAGAATAAAGTTCTCCAGACTTTGCTTTCTAGAATGACAGCATAAAGAAAAGGTTTAACTTCTGTTTATGGCTTTATGTTTGCCTTGATATATGATACGGCGATGTCCAGACGCTGATAAGAGATGGAAATAGCATAGCAGGAAAGACCCTGGCTATGTTGACACAAATATCAAATATCCTGCATCAGCAGCCAAGAAACTTCATCTGTTTTTATGTGAAGCCAAATATGTGTGGTATCTGTAATGAGCTTTCTCTCGTTCTGCCGCAGAGCAAGAGTCGTGGGGTCATTTCACCTCATTCACTGTTGGTTTGTCTTGGTTTTGGAACACAGGAATTAATCTACTCTGCTTTTAACTGTTGAACTCTAAAGCATAGGTAGTGGGGCCATATCATTTGGTATGAAAAAGAAAATAGAGTGATAAATACCTTGAAAATAAGAACAATACAAACAAATGCTAAAATCAGAAAGAAAAGACCACAATGTATCCTTTTGCACGGGACAGATACGTTCACAATGATGACACAGCACATACATGTTGGGTTTTGGTTTTTTTCCCAAATGAAGATTTTCATTTTGAGCAGTAGTATTCAAGTTTGATCTTAAGAAAAGGCTTCTGTTGTGAGAACATGTGTTGCAGGCCAGTGGATGCTGTGCTGCCTACCCAGAGCATCTCTGTGCATGCTGGCTTGGAGATCCGTGACTCAGCTCAGCCTTTAATTATGGTGCTGTGATTAGCACCTTCTATGAGGCACAAAATTTGCAGATGATGGGTGTCTAAAGGATTTCCTCCTTGTGTTATATCCTTTTCTTGCACCATCTTTACACTTAATTTTTTTTAGCAGCAGCACTTAGGACTGCTTGGAAAATGGTATGAAGTGGTATGAGGGCGACTGCCTGACCTTCTTCTCACTGAATGCTGCTCTCACAGATGGCAGCTCAGCAACAAAGTTGTGAAATGTTCTCCTGAACTGATAAGCAGCTGAGAGATCATGGGCTTCCTCAGGATCTGCCATGTCCTGCCTCTGCAGCATTCCACAGACCTGATTCTCTTGCAGAGTTGAAGGAGCAGCAAAGAGAGGCTAGTTTCACGTGCTGGCTCACAAGCCAGAGTTGGGTGCAAAGCTGACATTGGCACTATTTCTACTCTTCCACAGCTGTCTCAGCTGTGTTGCTTGCTTTCCATTCAAAGGCTTAAATGAAGCCTTCACACTCCACACACCAAGAATCTTCTTGGAGCATCATTCCCAGAATATTTTATGGAGCTGAGTGGAGCGAAACCTAAAAAAGTGACTAGTGTAGGGTCCAGCACCTGTAGAGGAATATGCACCAGTACAGGTTATGAGTTAACTTGGTGGAAAGCAACTCTGTGGAGAAGGACCTGCTAGTCCTGGTGGACAAGTTATGCGTGGGCCAGAAATGTGCCCATGAAGGCCAGTGGTATCCTGGTCTGCATAAAGAAGAATGTGTCCAGCAGGTTGAGGAAGGTTATCTTCTCCCTTTACTCTGTCCTAGTGAAAATGTAGTGTGCCTGGTTCTGGGCTCCCCAGTTCAGTAGAGAGAGGAAAGTACTGGAGAGAGTACAATAGAGGGTTTCAAAGATGCTGAGAAGCCTGGAGCATCTCTCTGACAAGGAGAGGCTCCTGGGACTGTTTAGCTTGGAGAAGATTGAGCGGGAATCTTACCAATGCTTGTTAATATCTAAACCTTTCTGCATCAGTTTTCAAAACATAGTAGATAAGACAACCCTCTTCATTGAAGCCTCTTAATTTCTTTGCAGCCGTCTGGGTACTGGATATCTGCTGTGCTAATGTTGTGTTGCCTCCATGTCTTGTACTTGATTTCGTTCTTCTTGAGTGCCCTTGGGTTCATGACACAACACCTTTTAAAGCCATTTCAGGTAGGCACAGACAGATAAAGCTGGTCCTCTGTGGGGGCTTCAAAAGAGCTTCGTTAAAGACACCATTTCCCCACCCTCATTCCCCAGGTATTCACTCTCAGATGCCAGCTGGATATTTTTGAGTTCAAGAATGTGGTTTATTCATATTCAATGAAAAACCCCATTTGTTGAATAAACTTAGTTTCCTCTTTACAAGAACCCAATTTCACCACAAATTGTGTTCTTTTGCATGGAGAGGGGAGCTTTAAAGTTATGATAGTGTTTGCTGGGTTGGAAAAGGCTTGCTGCAGTGCCACAGCAAGAGAGAAGCAGAAAATGCAGTGAATTGGCAACTTATCTCTATCCATCATCAAACCCCACCAGATTCCTGAAGCTTACAAATACTCATACACTGCTGCCAAGCAATAGCTTTTCTGTGCTGTTTCTCCTAGGCTTATCAGCATGTACTTTTCCTTGCTTCCTTTTTTTTTTTTCCCTTTTGCTTGCTCATAGAAAATTTTGGCCTTCACCATAGAGATTTGGCTATGTGTAAATAGTCTAATGAAATTACTGATGGGGGCTACACCATAATTCTGTTGCACAAGAGGGAAATCACTTTTGAGTGATGTGCATAAGGTGAGAGATGAGCAAGAATTACATGCAATGCAAAAATCACTCTAATCATAAGAATTCTAGTCCTTTAAAAGCAGCTTTAATCAAGTTTTTCAGGCAGTCCTAGAGCATATTAGTTAAGCTGGTGTGCAGTTTAAAATACGCTTTACTCTTTATCCCAGAAAATAAGTTCTTGCATATGATGAAACTTTCAACTTCTGAGTAGCCATTATATAACACATGGCATTATTTTACACCTCTGAATCAGGATATTAACTGTTCTTTTATGTCTAAATACTGATTTACATCCAAAAGACTAAGCTCTGTGTGTCTTGGGGAATGTAGCTGTCTGTGAGTGTGGAGGAAATATCTAACTGTGAGATGGATGATGAAGGTTAAGCCCTTCTTAAAGATGTCAACTGGTTAATGGCTTTAATGTTATTGATAATATGGTTGTGGGTTACCTGTCACTGTTGATCCTGTTGAGCAAAGGAGGGTTGTAACATCATGAGTGTTGTGTTAAGTCTCTTCCTTGGGTGATGAGCATGTGGAAGAGTCTTGGTCAGGAAGCTGTTTCCCTCCCATGAATGAGAGAAACTGGGTTATTTTTAAAGCAACTTCAAGGAGCTGGGCACCACATTAAGGCCATGCTTAAGTGTGGCACTCTGGGTTTCAGTACTGCCCCTTTTTCCTTTTGTTAAAAACAGATTTAGACTTCCTTGGATAAGATGTTCTTGAGGAGCAAAGGATTTTAAATTGAACTGACCTTTTTTGTTCTTCAAGCTGTTGCAAACTAGATCTTAACATAAATGGTAATTTTATGGCATTCATTTCCACAAGCGGCAGATATTTAGTCTTACACGTGACAGATGGGTTTACTGCTGGCGTAACTTGTGAGATTATGGTCAAAACAGGGACCAATAGCTATAAAATTCCCAGACCTTACCGAATAATGTTGTGTTTTCCTTCCCAAGGACCAGCTAGCTCTCATACTGGCTTATTACTGTTGCTGTCAGTATGACTGGTAAAGCTTCTTCAGGCATCTGAAATGGGCTCACAATGGGAGGAGAAATGTCGCAGTGAAGTATTTCTCCTACTGCAGGTTTAGTTTCATATCATGCTGTGGCATGTGACAGCACAGGCATTCTGCTCTGGTGTGTGTGTATTGTGATCACAAACTGACCTAGAGCAATAAATATGTGCTTATGGAAGTTTCACTAATATGGAAGTGTCTTCAGTTCTCTTAAGGTTTTGGAGGAAGCAGACTAATGTAACTGAAAGGAGGTACAGAGAATAGATGTGTTCAGTGGGAATCTTTTCATGAGAGATTTCAAGTTTTGTTGTTTGGTTTTTAAAGAAACCCTTCCAAAAAGTCATTGTGGAGCACTGATGGTGCATGTCACTTCTCTTCTTCATTGCTGCCTACATCAGTGTGCAGGAAGATTGAGTTTAGAATGAACAACTGTCCTGGTTTTAATTCAGCTGGCAGCTGAATCTCAGTAGTCCAGTTACGGCAGAGGGGTTTTCTCCTTTACCCCCACCTTCCCTCTGGGTGAGCAAGGAGGAAAGCTGAAATGTCAGTTGAGGTAAGGACAATTTACTACTCTGTTGCAGGGATATCAGGGAAAACACAGCATCCACAGCAGAAGAAACTGCAAAAAAACACCTCCACATGCAAGTCAAAACTGGAACAAAAGAGCTGAACCCAGCCTGGAAACTGGGGAAGAAGCACAAAAAAACCCAGAAGAGAAAACTGTACAAGCTATAGAATATATTACAAATCACATAAACCCTGGCCAACCCCTCTCCTGTCATACAGTGAGCAAGATGTGAGCATGGTATAGAATATACAATCCATGTTGCTCTATGCTACTGGGGGATATGGGGATAGTCCCATCACTCCTTCCTCTATCCTTTGTTCATCCTGGTGGGGCCAGTCATCTTAAACCAATGTAGCAACCTTGTTGTTCATTTGTATTTATAGCCTAAGACTAATATTCTCAATGTGCCATGGTGCTAAGCTTTTACAAGCTGTCTTTATTGAAGTTTGGCACACTATTAATGAAAAAATGATGCAGGATGTTTCACAGAAATAGAAATCATAGAATCAGCCAGGTTGGAAGAGACCTCTGCAAGTTCGAGGGTGTGCAAGCCTTGAAAGGATTTTCTTGGAGAAGACATTTAATTTGCAATTTGAGTTTAGTTCAGTGATAATCTGCCTGTATCCCTACTTGTGAGACTCTTTAGGAATGGGGACAGTAGTGGTCACATGCTGGTCACTACCTGCTGCACAAGATCGTGGCAGTGGACACACATCTATCTGTGATGGTCCTCACTGGGTATCAGCTGTCCCCAGCATCTTCAACTGGTTCCATGCCAAGCTTTCTGGGGGAGTTAGTGAATTGTACTCTTAACTCAGTGTGGGGCTGAGGAGAATGAGGACATACTGATAAATGCCTTTCTTTGTACAGCTCTGGTGCAAACTTATTCATGATCCCTTTTTCCATTAGCCATGAGTATTTACATAGAAATGGAACAAAAACTACTGCTGGTTACAACATCTTCAGAATGATGTGTATGACACCAGGGATGTCAGAAACAACACTTTGCTTAAGCATAAATGAAGGCAGATGGTAAAAGCAAGTGATCTACAAAATATAACAAGTTTGTTCACCAGAAATGTACAGTACAAACAAATGTACTGTCACCTAAAAATACTGAGATGGCATTTCTGACAAAGGGGTGATTGTACAAGGAAGTCAAGGTTTGTGTAAGCTGAATGATCCAACTGACTGCAAAGCATTTCAGATGAGTATTTCCTCCTCCCTGCACCTTTGTTTGGTCAGGATTGACTAGTTCTGTTTTACCTGTAAATGAAGTTATTACAGTAGACCTTCTAAAGCCACCTCTGTCTGCCTGAACACCTCAGTGTGCTGCAGAACAACAGCACTGATCTGTACTGATAATATTCTTTTTTCTTGGGAAATAGGACCCAACAACTTCCATTCTAAATTATGGGATGCTCTTGTGACCTGCAAATAGTGGGCTTTTGAGTAGTTGCTGCATGTGTGTGCCTGAACACATAAAGGATGCAGGTTAGCTTTCTAGTTTGCTCTTGCAGAACTGCATCCACTGCACCAGTCATCTCGGTTACCCAGTTCCTTCATGCTGGCAGGGATGGACTGTACTTTACCCACGTCACTTCAGCATCCTGCTTAAAGCCCTGGTCAGTTACTTTGGTGCCAACAGACAGGAGTTCCTCAGCCTACCCAGCAGTTGAAGACATAGGGCAATCACAGCTCATAGAAACAACCAGGTTGGAAGAGACCTCCAAGATCATCCAGTCCAACCTAGCACCCAGCCCTATCCAGTCAACTAGACCATGGCACTAAGTGCCTCATCCAGGCTTTTCTTCCACACCTCCAGGGATGGAGACTCCACCACCTCCCTGGGCAGCCCATTCCAATGCCAGTCACTCTCTCTGTGAAGAACTTCCTCCTAACATCCAGCCTTGACCTCCCCTGGCACAACTTGAGACTGTGTCCCCTTGTTCTGTTGCTGGTTGCCTGGGAGAAGAGACCAACCCCCACCTGGCTACAGCCTCCCTTCAGGTAGTTGTAGACAGCAATGAGATCTCCCCTGAGCCTCCTCTTCTCCAGGCTAAACAACTCCAGCTCCCTCAGCCTCTCCTCATAGAGTTTGTGCTCCAGGCCCCTCACCAGCTTTGTCGCCCTTCTCTGGACATGTTCCAGCACCTCAACATCTTTCTTGAATTGAGGGGCCCAGAACTGGACACAGTACTCAAGGTGTGGACTGACCAATGCTGAGTACAGGGGAAGAATAACTTCCCTCATCCTACTGGCCACTCTGTTCCTGATGCAGGCCAGGATGCCATTGGCTCTCTTGGCCACCTGGGCACACTGCTGGCTCATGTTCAGCTACTATCTACCAGTACGCCCAGGTCCCTTTCTGCCTGGCTGCTCTCCAGCCACTCTGTCCCCAGCCTGTAGTGCTGCTTGGGCTTGTTGTGGCCAAAGTGTAGAACCTTGCACGTGGCCTTGTTAAATCTCATCCCATTGGCCTCTGCCCACCTATCCAGCCTGTCCAGGTCCCTCTGCAGGGCTCTCCTACCTTCCAATAGATCCACACCTGCTCCTAGCTTGGTGTCACCTGCAAGCTTACCGATGCTGGACTCAATCTCCTCGTCCAGATCATCAATAAAGATATTGAACAGGACTGGGCCCAGCACTGATCCTTGGCGCACACCACTAGTGCCTGGCTGCCAACTGGATGTGGCACCATTCACCACCACTCCCTAGGCCTGGTCTTCCAGCCAGTTCTTGACCCATATCAGAGTGAATCTGTCCAAGCTGCTGCAGCTTCATCCCTCCTTGGTTTCAGGTGTTGCCTCTGGACCTTGATCGCCTTCTGCACCAGCAGTGAAGTCTTTAATAAATCTCCCAGGCTCTTTGCAGGGTACAGCATACATGAAAGCTGGTGCTGTCTCAGGGTACCCATCAAAGCAGGGCCCCAGTTAAAGCCTGCTAGCTTGGGAAAGCAAACTTGAGGCAAATCAGCTGTGAAGTGGAAACATGCAAATTAAAACAAGCTAAATCAAGGGAGGATTAGGCTGGAGTGGTTTAAGACAGCTTTATTTCAGTATGGAAACACTGATGCAGGATTTAACATTCTTTAAGTTCTGCTCATTGTCTTTGTAGTTAAGATGAGTGGTCCGACACACAGACATACATAGAAATCAGTGCAGCCTTAGATGTTTCTGTATACAGAAGAACTGCAAGAATGGCATTTTAGAAATGTTAAGTGCTGTTCTTTGAGTTACCTCCTTTGGCTGATCAGCTGCGAGGGCAGGGGGGTTTTTAAAGGCTTTGCATCCCATGGGTTTTGAGAGCTTTGTGTCACCTCCAGGTATAGGCTTTCAGATCATCAAGAGACTCATGGTCTGGGATTCATCTGACAGCTACAAATGTACAGGAGCAGTTTCTCACAAATTGCAATGAGTTCACCTTGTCTGGCTTTTCACCATGTTTTAAGTTAACTAATACTCAGAAACATCTAGGTCAGTAGATTGCATTTTACCAGAGATTGTCATCTGGCAAAATGGAATTGAGGGGGAAGATCCACCACTTCTCTGGGTAGTTCTTGTGGCTCTTAATCGTCTTGGCAATTAGCTTGGCCTCAGTTAGACTTGCATCTCACAGTTGAAGGAAAGGCCTTTTCTTGCAGCCTTGGAGCCTATGAGCACCTGATATGTCTTGCCAGCTGGTGCTCGCATTTGTAACTCAGTTCCTTTGCAGTTTTGGTGGGCACATCCAGCTGACATCCTTCATGCTGTAGTCTCTGCTGTCTTCCAGCCACTGTGGTCTTTTCTGTGTGGTTGTTCTATTCTTCAACACACATCTTCAAAACCAGTTACTGGAACTGTAATTTTTTGTCAGTGCTGTTTAGAAGTAAAACTCCCTTTTATGCTCTCTCTATTTTTAGGATCTATGAGCAAGAACTGCTTTTCAAAAGATGATGGGGAGAAGAGTGCTAAGCAGTTCATTTTCACACATGCTGTTGTGTTCTATGAATATTTCAAATGGTCTGGCTTTCCTTGCAGGGATGACTTATTTTTGTAGTCTCTAAGGTATACATTTTCAAGGATGAATTCTGTGGTCCATGAGAAAAGAAATACCCAAAATGAAGAATTTCTGTCAATGACATAGCATGTTAAGGTAACTACAGATTAAGGAGAAGTCATTTTATAAAACATTTACTCCATGGCAAGAACTTCTGTCATTTAACGTTTCCCATCACTTGATGTGTTGTAGAAACAACAGCTGTGAAGTTGGTAGCTTTAAAACAGAAAGACAGTACAGAGGCTGTAGGTACAATGACCTTTAAGCTAAGAAAGAGCTCATTCAACTTGCAGAGGCGCTGTTTGCCTCTTTAGCAGTGGCAAGTTTGTTTTCAACTTTATGTTGCAGAAAAGAAAATAAAAATTACAAAAAGTGGTTTTATGCACATGGATTTCTAACATAACAATTCATTTCATATTCTTGAATGATGAAGCTGTAGAACACGCAGTGCTTTAAGTGACCTAAATATAAGCTATTAGTGTAAAATGTAATATGCTTTGTGAAGGGATTAACTGTATATTGGTATCGAACAAGAATTTTACCAAACAAAGGTTTTGGGAGTTACTATCTGTTTGGCTTTGGATACCTCCTCTGAAATGTTTTATTTGTATAGGAAGTGAATAGAAGAACCAAATGTCCCATCTTCAGCTCGAGTGCTGTAAAGAGAGAGTTGTGGAGTCTGAAGGGGACCTTCAGGAGCTGTGTTATCCCTGTGGTCCTTGTGTGCTTTTCCTGATCTGAAGAGACACGACCTTCTGTGAATTTTCCAGATGTGTTGCTGTTTACACCCTTTACCAGTAAAGACACTAAGTTTGGAACATGTGCAGAAAACTGCTACCTTTTCCATTTCTTAAATCCAAAAGTGGGGATTTGGGTGTTGTCATGGCAACAACACACTCTGGCAAGACACAATCCCAACCGCTGATGTTTTTGTTTAAAGTAGTAGAGAAGTCATCCAGAAAATGGCTGGCAGCTGGTAAAAATCCTGCTGGTGACTTGGGATTTACCTAGGTTATATTTAGTGCTGGTCACACTGTAAATTAAAGTTGATGGGGAAGACTTGCCATAGCCACAGAATCTCTGTGTCGTGTTAGTTGTACTCTACCAGTCTTGTTTATGTGCAGTTTGCATCCTATTTCAGGCTGATGTCTTCTGTGCTGGTATCCATCCTTCCTTCCTTCTGCCATTCCAATTTCTCTTCTTTCAAATGGCAAGTAGATGGAGAGTTTCATACTGACCCTCCGAAGCTTTAAGGTAGAAGGAAATGTCAAGGGAGACATCAGTGCAAGTTTTGCTTCATGGTCAGCTTTATCCTCCCTGCCCCAAAGTCTTCTGTTGTCAGCTCAAAAGCATTTCTGGGCTGTTATTGTCTCCAGCCATGGATGTTAGTGTCTAGCACAAATGTGTGAGCCCAGTATGTGGCTTCTGGAAGCAACCCTAGTGCAAAAATGAGCATCCCACTGACATTCATTTGCAGCCTCATTCTTGCTAATAACAAAGGTGTGTGTACTACTTCAGGGAAGCAATAGGCACATCATTTCCATCTCTACTTGTCTACAGTTACCACTGAATCAAGTTAACCTTCTTAAACTTGCCTTTAAAAGCCTTCCTCTTGAGCTTACCTCCTATAGTTGTTCCTCAGCTGCTTGCCTGGGTGTCCTTTTTATCTCTTTCTTCCAGTTTTATGAATACCTTTTGTCTGTATTACCCCTTCATAACCAAGGGTCGTCTTAAGCCTCGGCTGAATCACTGAACCCTTTTCAGATCTGCTCCAAAGTCTTTTATTTTTTTCAAGTGCTCTGAAAAGTCAGTCATCATTATTTTTAGTTAAAGATACATTTAGGATCTCCATCCTTATATATATTTTAGATCTTTCACCTTTGGGCTTCTCACAGCATCCTGTTTCTTTTTGTGGAACAATCAGGCTACAGTCAGCCCCCAGGCAGAGACTGTTGCCTGAACATAACTGAAACAGAGTTGTCGCTCACCATGTAAGTAGGTAAGTATCATTTAATTTGCCACAGTCCAAAGCCTTTAGCTAGGTCCAGGTTTCACAGTCTGAATCATAGCATCACCTGGACTTGAAGACCTTTAAGATCACGAAGTACAATCATTAGCCTAACACTGGCAATTCCTTGACTGAATCATATCCCTAAGCACTACATATACACAACTCTTAAATATCTCTAGGAATGGGAATTCCACTACTTCCCTGGGCAAGCCATTCCAATGCCTGATAATTCTTTCAGTAAATAACTTCTTCCTGATATCCAATCTGAACTTCCCTTGATGTAATTTCAGGCCATTTTCTCGGAAATAAGTCTTCCTTCATGGAGCTGAAATGTGAATGCAGCATGCAGTCCACCAGTAATGCCTGCCTACAGTGAAGGTATCACATAAGAGTCTGTGCTCTGCATACTCTGGTCAAAATCAGCCTTGCATTCCCAAGCTCATTGATATTTTCCCTGTGCATTGGTCGGCCTGACTTCCATGCTTCATTCTCTTTGTTTTTACCACTTTGAAGGCCTTTAGCTGCATGCCCTGATTTAAGTTGTTTTTTATATAGCTAGCCCCATGGCCAGGCTGCTGCACAGGAGCTCATGCTGAAATCCAGATCGCTAAGGAGCAGGGTGTTTTATTCTCCAAATAGCAACAGGCAGTAAAAGGAGATGCTTTAACATTAAAGGTTTGTTTTAAGGAAACAGCTTACCTGGATGGAACATGGTGAGAAAACCTCCTGACCTTTCTTATAGAAGAAAAACAACTCCTTGTGGAAGTGTTTTGACAAGAGTCCAAGTTTAGCTATGATGATATTCATAGCTAAGTATATCAAGACCATGTCTTTTTTAGCAAAATTACCATTTTTATATGAACTACAATTAAATGGAGTTTGGTACTAAAGGTCTGACTTACATTTTTAAGCAACACAAGCCAGAGTTGCCTTATGAGAACAGAGAAAGAAGACTTGCAGCTGTCAATAACTTTTCATCTTGGATGATCCTCAGTTAGGTAGTTTCCAAAAGCAGGGTCAAAATAAGGGTCTTTCATTTCTATTCCCAACTGATGCCCATCTTTCTAATGTTCCATGCATGCTACCAAGGCTTTTGAGAGTGATGGATGCCACAGGGAAGGTGATGAAGGAAATATGAGGAGAAGTGGGAATTTGTGTGGGTGTTTGTCCTCATTCATCCGCTGCTCTTTGGAAAAGAGTTTGCTGTTTCTCTAGCAATACATGCATCTAGGGAATGCTGCTTGTCCCTCTCTTACATTTTCTCAACAGGGCTGCAGGAGGTTGGGGCACAGGAGTGTTGTGGTGATTGTTCTTAAGTTTTGGCCATCCAATATAATAAGGACGGAAGGAGGAAATGAAGTATTCTTTTTCTCTCTCTTTTTATATCTTTCTCTCTCTTTTTATATCTTTCTCTCTCTTTTTATCTCTTTCTCTCTCTTTTTATCTCTTTCTCTTTTTATCTCTTTCTCTCTCTTTTTATCTCTTTCTCTTTTTATCTCTTTCTCTCTCTTTTTATCTCTTTCTCTCTCTTTTTATCTCTTTCTCTCTCTTTTTATCTCTTTCTCTCTTTATCTCTTTCTCTCTCTTTTTATCTCTTTCTCTCTCTTTTTATCTCTTTCTCTCTCTTCACGCTCTCTTTTTCTCGCTCTCACTTGCTCTCTCTTTTTTTTCTTTCTGGCAAAGAGTTATTGTGAGCTTTAGAACATGTATGTTTAATTTTATTGTGTTTTTGCACATTAGTGTTTAGTCTGGCTGAAGGATAATCTTTACAGAGGGAAATAGTCATCTTGTGCTCCACCTTTGGTTCACAGGATGTCAGGGATCAGAAGGGACCCAAAGAGATCATTGAGTGCAACCCCTCTGCCGGAGCAGGACCATACAATCTAGCTCAGGTCACAGAGGAATGCCTTTAAAATTTCCCGAGGAGACAGCAGCTCTCTCTCAAATGGACCCCAGGACTTACCAAGCTTGCAAATTTGCACAGAATGGTGCAAAATTGGAGAAAAGTGTCCAAAAAGCAGGGATGGTGCAAAACTGAGAGCTGCGTGAAGGGTAGGAGCTGCCCAAAACATGAACTTTATCATGGCATTCAATAGCTCGAAGTGCAGGGTGCTGCACTTTGGCCACAACAACCCCATGCAGAGATACAGGCTGGGGTCGGAGTGGCTGGAGAGCAGCCAGACAGAGAGGGATCTGGGGGTACTGATTGATACCCGCCTGAACATGAGCCAGCAGTGTGCCCAGGTGGCCAAGAGAGCCAGTGGCATCCTGGCCTGCATCAGGAATGGTGTGGTCAGCAGGAGCAGGGAGATCATTCTGCCCCTGTACTCTGCACTGGTCAGACCACACCTCGAGTACTACGTTCAGTTCTGGGCCCCCCAGTTTAGGAAGGACACTGAGATGCTCGAGCGTGTCCAGAGAAGGGCGACGAGGCTGGTGAGAGACCTTGAGCACAGCCCTACGAGGAGAGGCTGAGGGAGCTGGGATTGTTTAGCCTGGAGAAGAGGAGGCTCAGGGGTGACCTTATTGCTGTCTACAACTACCTGAAGGGTGGTTGTGGCCAGGGGGAGGTTGCTCTCTTCTCTCAGGTGACCAGCTCCAGAACGAGAGGACACAGCCTCAGGCTGCGCCAGGGGAGATTTAGGCTGGAGGTGAGGAGAAAGTTCTTCACTGAGAGAGTCATTGGACACTGGAATGGGCTGCCCGGGGAGGTGGTGGAGTCGCCGTCCCTGGGGCTGTTCAAGGCAAGGTTGGATGTGGCACTTGGTGCCATGGTCTAGCCTTGGGCACTGTGGTAAAGGGTTGGACTTGATGATCTGTGAGGTCTCTTCCCACCTTGGTGATACTGTGATAGTGTGATGGCAGGAACCTGTCCTGTTGGGAGCTCTGTCAAGGCAGGAACCTTGCGCCTTTTTCCCTGCTTCTATTTATGCTTTTCTTGACAAAGTGTCTGTTTGCCATTTTATACTGGGTGTGAAAAACTCAGCCAACCACCAGCCCAATTCTAAGGCAGGCTTCCTCATGGGTCAGTACATGCGTGGAGAAAGGCACCTTTTGCTGTTCCCCTCTTTGCAGGGGGTGGAAAGCAGTTTTTGTGCCTTCTCCTTCCCATTCAAACCTGCAGTGACAGGGAGAAGGAAGGAATTTAGGGTGCTCTGGAACAGAAGTAACAGGTGATAGGACAGAAGAAACCAACCTCAAGTTTTGCTAGGGAAGGTTTAGATTAGACATTAGAAAATTTCCTCACCAAAAGTATTGTCAAGACTGGAACGGACTGTCTGTGGAAGTGGTGGAGTCACCATCCCTGGAGGTACTTAAAAAATGCGTAGATGTGGTGCTGGGGGACGTGGTTCAGTGGTGGACTTGGCAGTGCTGAGTTAACAACTGGACTTGATCTCAAAGGTATTTTCCAACCTAAACAATTCTACGATGAAACAAAATTAAGTTCTGGTCTCCACAGACTAGGGTGTTTTCATCAGAATGAGTACTACCTTTTGGTGTTGTATTTGAAAGGCTGTGCTGATGTCAGCGGTTTGTGCATAAAAACCAAGTAAAAGCTTTCTTTGAGTGAAAGCCATCACTGATTGTTGGGAAACTTTGTTGTGCATGAATTCACTAGGATGGGGGATGCAGAGAGAATCTGCTGTTGTCCTTTAAGGTTTTGGTGCTGGCAGGAGGAAGCCTGATTCTTCCTGGTAGTCCACACTCACACTGATGGGCTTCCTTCACGAAAGGGTGCTGTAACTATTCTCTCTTCTTTAGCTACGTTTAATTATGTTCACTTTGTCTGATGCATCTTTAAAAAAAGGAAACATGTCCTTTTTAAAATAACAATCTCAACTCAGAGGTGTGTGCTGTCATGTTTGCTTTAAGGAACCGAAAGGCAGTACCAGCATGTTTTGTAGAAATGAGAAGTTGCTGTAGTGTAATTTCTCTCTGCTGGTGTGGAATCCAAGTATTTCGAGGTTATCTGAATTTCTCTAGAAAGGTACTGCTGTTTAACATTGTCTTAAAATAGCTTTTATTGTAATTCCCTCCCCCCCTGCCTTAAGCATATTAGTCATTTTGAATGGTAACAAGTATCCTCCTAAATCCTCAAGCAGCTGAGATACCTGAATGTATGAGTTCTTTGAAAGCAAAAGCTCTGAGAGATGGGGCTGCAGAAAGCTGTGGGCTACTTGCCCATTTGAACATATGCTTCTTGTCTTGGACCAGGGTCTGGGTTTCTAATAAATTGCTGCAAACACTGCAGCCTTTGAGCAGTCCGTGAGATTTTTTGAGAGCTGCTGAATGCTTTCCTTTTACAGTCCATTATTTAGTTGCTGGTTTTGCTGCTTCCTTTGTTTTGTGATGTAGGAGATTGTGTTGCACATTTTAGGGCTTTTTTTTTTTACAGGTGGGAGTCCTCTGACTGGTGAAAGAAATTAGTTTATTGTATTGTTATTAATAACCATGTATTTGCTGTTCAAAATGACCAGAATATGTCAAAATTTTGAGTGAAATTATGGCATAGGTTGTGGGACAGGTAATTCCTAAGAATGTTGTTTCACCTTCTCATTTGATCTTAAGGAGTTAACATACCGTAGCTTAATACCCAGATAAATTGATACATTAGATCTTGTGCTGTTTGTTAAAGCACCTGTTCTCAGGGACTCACCAGCTGCTGATCCCAGGGCCTGCTGCGTTACCTCTGCTCTGCTGTGCCATTTTCCTCAGTGGTGCCTGGACCTGCCTTGAGCAACATTTGTGCTACTGCTTTTTCTCCTTTGAACGATAGCAATTTCCTTCTCTTGCCTCACAAGCTGGTGGGATGCAGCCAGCGCGGGAGAGCAGGGGCTGACTGCGGGTTCTCTGTGTGGTTTTGGCAGAGGACCAGCCTTCCTTCTCAGCAGCAGATAGGTGACTTTGATCTCCCAGCTCTTCTACATGTCTTTAGGAAGCTGACAGCATTTCCTCGTAGCCATAACTGCTTTTATCACACAACTCTTTTTCAAATGGCCTGGCTGTTTACCAGCTGGCACCATCTCTCTTGCAAGCAAACCTTCACTTCAGTTCTCATCACATCATCTTGCCCACTCTGCCCCAGGATCCCCTCTGTTGATGTGAATGGCACCACTGTGCTTTGACAGGAGTTATAATGGGAAAGCAATTCTTCCTCGGTGCATCTGAGCGAGGAGGAGATGTGATGTCTGCTGTCCTCCTGAAAGTTCACTGTTTAACTCTCAGTGCTTCTGCTGTGTTGCTTGTTCCTCTGCCAGCTTATATTCTTGCAGATGTAGAGGTCACCACTTTGCAGGTTCCAGAAGGAACCAACCTCATAAGGTGTTCCAGGTGTTTGCATAATTCTGTCTTTGGTGTGTGTCTCAAATGCATATCTAGCTCAGTAGATTTCATTTCTTTTTCCTCATGAGAAGTTTTTAATACATAAGCTCAGGATGAGACTTACAGGCTTCATCTCCTCCATATTTAATTCTCTTTCCTAAAGTATTACTTACCCTTGAAGGAAATTCATGTTCAGATTAGAGAGAAGGATATGAAAAATCCATGTGGGTTTTTCTCTTTAGAAGTATATCAGATCTTCCTTCAGCCTGCTTTCTTGTCTTGGGGATCTGTTAGGGTGAGGAGTTTATTTTACCACCAGCAAGGCAGATGGATCAAAGAGGGATCAGTTGCTGGATGATACTTGAAATGAGGAGGCAGGTGAAATTATGTTTCCAGGAATGCCTTTTAAGAAGGGATGTATTTTTGTTTCTTTGTTTTCTGTTTATTGATATTCACATAGACAGTGTTTTATAAGGAAACTCAAGTGAGTTCTGGGTTTCTACCCTCTGGCATATGAGGAGACTATGCAAGGGTATGAAGTCTAAAGTAAGAAAAAGCCCAAGCTGACTCTTTTGATTCTATTATCTTTAATTTTAGTAAAAGCACTGGCATCATCCAAGATGCTCATTTGCTGAAGATGCCATTGATTAATGCAAGAAGATGGAATTGGATAATGGTTGAAATGGAGATGATAAAACTTGACTGTCTCCCTTTGGAGCTCCTCTGTCCTAAACAAACTTATCTGTTGAAGACATCTATGTAATCAAGGTTTTATTCCTGTCTTTCTCACATGAGTTTTCACATTCTTGTTAAGAGTTTATTATCTGTTGTGTGTTTGGCAGTGCTCTGTTTTGTTTGTGAAGTGTTTGACTTTCCTTCTGTGGCAGCATATAGTGCTGAAGGTGCTCAGGAGATCAGTGGGGTGCTGCAGTCCGAGGTCGATAGTGTGAAGTCTTTTGCAGTACTTTCGATGGGACCATCAGAAATGCAGCTGGCTTGTAAGGTCCAGATATTTAGCTAGGAAACTATTTCTTTTGAGATTCCGATGTGCTGCTCTGAGGCTGTGAGCAGGAAAGTTGTTGATATGGCTTGGTGGCTTTTCTTCAGCTAAAGAGACTTTTTAATGTTTTAAATCAAAGATGGAAAAAGTAGGGTAAGTTGTCTGTATTTCAAGTTCTGCTTTTCTTGTTGACGTGAATACAATTTGTATGTAGATCTCTCCTAAGTTTCTAATAAAGGCTGATGAAGGCTTTTCAAAGAAGGCATTCGGATCGAAAAAAGCTGGTTATAGAAATCCAAAAATCACTGTGCTCTTATTATGTCTTCAGGACTTAGTAGTAATCAGCAAAAACTTTCTTTGCAATGAATGAGTGAGTGACATTTAAAGCTCCATCTGTTGCCTACGGTGCGGTGCTGCACGACGTGTTTCAGTGGGTGATGGGATGATTAATTTTGGTTCCCATTCATGCCGCATGAAATATTCTCATAGCAGGGAATGACTCCAGCCCTTGCTGAACTGCAGCATGTGTGGTGCTTGTAGGAAACCTCAGCTGCTGTTTACTTCCAGCTTGTACGCCAAGAAAGGATCCGGGCTGGGTTTGCGTTCACCCACGCAGCTCCGTAGCAAGCTATGCCAAAATACTGGTGATTGTGGCGTGCTGACCTGCCTGCTTTTGAGGGATGGCTCTGTCTTCTTTATGGATCTGTTGTGACCAGAGAAATGGCCTGGCCCCATAAGCAAGCACCACTATTGGATCTTGGAATGGAATAGTGGTCTGACTTTGCCGTCTCACTGCCCTTCAGACAAGCCATGCCCTGATGCTTAAGCTCGTTGTAGAATTGTAGCCCAAAATACACCCCACTGGGTTCCTGGTCCTTGCTTTTGGAAGAGTAGAGGTAAGAAGTAAAAAGAGGAGATGATGAACTGCTGCTCCCTGCTGTCCTGTACACCCCACTTTCCTAGCTCCATGCATAGTCCTTTAGTTTCCCCTGGCATGACACAGATTCATGGTGGAGCATGGAGGTCCATGCCTTCATCCTCCTGTCCCATATGATGCTCATGATGTGCCACAGAGGATATTATTTTCCTCCTGCTCCCACCAACCACGTGGGATCCTGGGCAGAGGGAGTAAGCTGAATATAGATGGCAACGTGTTGTCTTTTTTTTTCACCTCACCTATTAATTTCTGCTTATATTTGGGGCATCTAGGATGCTGTAGATAAAAAGGGAGTAAATCTCAGGCGCCCTGAGAGTGCTGTGCTGTGTCTTCATCCGTTTTGTTGCACTTACACACAAAATACTCCTCTTTTATCCTGGCACTGCAGTGAGATACTGCAGTAGCTTGTTTCTATTAATAGCTCTGATCTCACCGTCTCTTAGCATTTTGGTGAGTTTTGACATTTTCGGAAGTGGAAGCCCCGCTGGAAAAAAAAGTGCCTGAGCTACCTAACCACTGCCCAGGCTGCTGCCTGCACCGCTGCCCGTTGCTGCCAGCACTGCGTGGACAGAGCAGGCAGTTCCCAGGTAGGGAAAACTTAATTCATGATAATCTAAAGACACTCACATAACACAAGTTTTGCTTCCACTGCAGCTCTCTCAGCTGTGCCTAAAGGAAGCAGGTTCTCTTTGCCTGCTTTCCAAGCTGATTTCGAGCCAAACGAAGGCACTGGGTTTTAGGAAACGGCAATTTGCGGGTTTAAAGCCTGCCTGCACCCTGCTCCTGACACGTCGAAGTCGTTTCTGCCGGCAAGCACCTGGTGTTTGCAGGCTCTGCAAAGTCCAGGAGACTTTCTAAAAATCAAAAGCTAGGCAGCAAGGGCAGCCCCCAGGAAATAAAGTCAGTGGAATAAACACGAAGTATGTTGTTTCTGCACTGTGATGAAAGCAGCTGAAAAGAATGCTTGGAACAGGAGGTTCGTGCACACACATTCTCAGTGTCCCAGAACTCACACCATGCCAGGATGGCGCTGATTCACAGCTCGGTGGGATGAGGTTGTCTCCGATGGCAACAGCCAAGGACTTGGAGATGCTGAGCATGAGCTCTCGGGTTTTGTATTTATGGTTTTTGTGTATGCTGGAAGGCTGACGTGCTACTATTGGCAGAATCTGTCTGGAGGGCAATACTTGCATGCCAGTAATTAGAAAGCGAACTCATTAGTTAGAAATAAAGTCCAACTCTACAGAGGGTGGGAGATGGGGGGAGAAGCTGAGTCAGTGGTTTCTGGAAAGCCCTGGCCGGGAGGTTCAGCTGCAGCCATCCAGAGGAGCGTCCCTTGCCTGGAGTGCAGCAGTTTGGAAAGGCACCAGGGACTATAGAGTTACTGTAGGAGAGACGTGCTCTTTTGTCGGGGCTTTGTGCACTCTGTCTCCTAAGCTTGATCCGTCACAGACACACGTGGTGGTATGTCCCTACTTTATATACTCTTGAGGCTTGTGGGAGGGTGCTGCCGTTCTTTCTTCAGCCTTTACCAAACACTCATTCCCAGGGTTTTGCAGTAGATTTGAGGAGGTTAATGATTTCTTCCTTCGAGCAAAGGAGAGCAAGGCAGCTGGAAAAGAGCTAAAGAGCTGTGCAAATTCCGTGGGACTCACTCTGTGCCGGCAAGAGGGAGGAGGTCTCGAGGAAAACATTTCATGCACTTTCCATTTGAAGGTGATGTTGTCTTTAAAGCATGTGAGCGAGGCAGTTTTCTGCGCTGCTTAAATTTATAAAAGGGGAAAAAATAGGAAGAGTCTTTCTGGCAATAGCATTTGATTTTTAAAATAAAAAGCAGTTTGAGAAATATTTTTGAAGTTCAGCTTAAGTAAAGATTTGCTGAAATGAGATTTGAGCTTAAATCTTGGCTTCAAATGTCCTGTGTCTGTCTCATACTGAAATTTCATTTTAGCATACTTCTTTAGGGTATTTTCAGGACTGAGTCGTCCTATGTTTTCATCCCTTAAGGACTTCCATGAAGGTGCTGTATCACAGAAGGGAAAAAATATACAGTTATCACTGTTGCTTTTATTTAAATAATTTAATATTTAAATAGTGCCACTTTCTCCTAATCCCTTCCAAAATGTTCAGTACTTGTAGAGAAGTTGTTTTCCATTTTGAAGCATGGAAGAAACTCAACATATGACTGGTCTGATAATGTGTTTTATCTGCAGCCTTTATGTGAAATGTTAAACATTTTTTTTTTTTGTAGGAAACACACCCTTGCTTTCAAGTTTGAAATTATCAGTTTATTTTACAGCAAGTGTGTTTAACAACTTCAGTGTATTTAGGATGACTTCCACTCAGTGGTGTTATGGGCAAGCTGTGAGATGTCAAATTTGCAATCTCCGCCACGAGGCTGCTCTGTGCCGGCAATCGATGGGGACTGGAACGCTTTAGGTCTTAATTAACGTACAACACATAGGCAGTTCTTTGATGCATGGCCATGTTTTATTTATTTTAGGAGGGAAAAACCAGCAGTGTTTCTAACTTGGTATAAAAATAATGGTAACTTGACTGTGAAAAAAAAAATCCTACTTGACTAGGTTAAAAAAAAAAAAAATTTAAAAAAAAATTTCCTCCTGTTTTCTCCTTCTGTTCCTACAGGGAAGGGAAAGGCAGGGAGAACATGAGATAGTTTATTATTCATAATCGAAATCTTGTCTTCTAATTCATGGCTTTGGCATTTGTGATTAGAACTCTGAATATAGGCTTTGTGCTTTTGCTAACGTCATGAATCTGAGTGTATTAATATGTTCTCAAGGCAGAACTTATAAAAGCAATTTTCTGGTCTACCATAAAATATTCATAAGAATACAGGCTTTTTTTGTTTTGTTGATGTGTTCATTTAGCAGAGAAGGTTTTATTCTTTTCAGGAGGGCTCTGTAGGTCAGAAGCACTCGCCACTTCTGTGGGGAACTCATGGCATTTCAAAGAGGGGTTTTTTTGAGACTGAAATAGTAAGAGTCGGGGATGACGCAGCCTCTGCTGAAACTCTGAATGGGAATTGTGGTTGTGATCGCTGCAGCTGGCGCCCCGTGCCTGTACGTCGGGCATTTCGGTGTCGGGGGGGGGGGGGGGATGCATCCCCTCAGATGGGAAATGGGAGCTTCATCAAGCTTTCTTGAGACTGTTATCCAGCATGGCACAAGTTCAGGCTGTTATCAGAGAGTCATTTATCACAAGACACAATCACAAGTTGTAGTGATCACAAGCAGGAGTTTATCCCTTCTGTCTGAGACGGGATTTATTTTAAGATGTTGAAAGGTTTCGTTTTCTGCTTTTAGGAAATACAGTGTTTGGATCATAAAGGTGCGTGTGGGAAAGCGCACCTGGATTGCGAGGAAAATTGCATTTAGCCTAAATAGCTCTGACAAATTCCCCGAGCTGTATTGAAGATAAACAGATTTACGTGGAGACTGGGTAAGCGGGCTTGAGTGACTGCTACTTCTCTATTAGTGACACTGACCTTTAGTCCACATGTATAAAAGATGGGAGATGTTATTGCCAGGTGCTCAGAAATCTTTGGCTTGACATAAAAATAGTCAATGCATTTTAAAGGCTTGTGATTCACTGAACCCGCTGCGCTGTTTGGCTTCCTGACTCACTTGGTTTGATCCTGTAGGATTAACTGTTTCAAGCTCTGCAGGAGCTTTGGGGAGCTACAAAGTTGCATTAAATCTTAATCGAGATTATCTTCGGGGAGTTTTGCAGCTCTGGGGCAGTTGTCTATAAATCTGGCAGTGGGGGAGTAGCACTGTGGCTCCAGCAATGCTGTGCTCATGTCTGTGTGTAGCACCTGCCTGGATGGACATTACTTCCACGTGGATCCTGTTCATTGCTAACGATCGAGTTTGTCTTCATCCTTATGCTGGAGTGATGAGTGTAGGTCTGGTTTGATGGAGTAAGACCAAGAGTCGAGTCATACAATGCTGTTTCAACTGCTTTTAAAGGTGGATCTAATTCATGCTGGTAATCTGCTGCCCTCAAAGAAATGGTGTGGCAGCCCATGAGTTTAGCCTAGATTTGCCACCCAAAAAACTTGCTGTTATTCCAGGAATTGTCACTGTGTGTCTTCTGTAACATACAGTAGTTACATTAGCAATACTTAGGGTATAATATCCATATGCAAGTGGCTAAAATGGTCTTTTGATAGTCACAATGTGTCATGTCCAAGGGCAGGTCCTGCTTAGTGGACCTATCTCGGTGCCTTATTCTGGATGAAGGAAAGGCTGTGGATGTTGTTTATCTGGACTTTAGTAAAGCCTTAGACACTGTTTCCCACATTATATCCTCCTGGAGAAGTTGGCTGCTTTTGGCTTGAATGGGTGGATGATTCACTGAGTTAAGAACTGGCTGGACGGTCAGGCTCAAAGAAGGGTGGTGAATGGAGTTAAATCCAGTTGGCAGCCAATCACTAGTGGTGTTCTCCAGGTCTCAGTATTTGGGCCAGTTCTCTTTAATGTCTTAATGAGCTGAATGAGGGAATTGAGAGCACCCTCAGTAAGTCTGCAGATGACACTAGACTGAATGGGAATGTTGATCAACAAAGAGATCTGGACAGGCTGGATCAATGGGCTGAGGTCAACTATATGAAGTTTAAAAAGCCGTGTTGCAGGACCTGTGCTTGAGTCATACCAACCCTATGCAATGCTATAGGCCGGGATGCAGGGTGCCTGGAAAGTTGCCTGGTGGGAGGAGACCTGGGGGTGCTAGTTGTTGACAGTCATCTGAACATGAGGCAGCAGTGTGCTCAGGTGGCTGAGGAAGCCAGCAGCACGCTGGACCACATCAGGAATAGTGTGACCAGCAGGAGAAAGGAAACGATTGTGCTCCTGTCCTGGGGCCTGGTGAAGCTGCACCTCAGACACTGTGTTCAGTTTTGGGCCCCTCCCTACGAAGTGGACATTGAGTTACTGAAGTGAGTCCAGAGAAGGGCAGCAGAGCCAGTGAATGGTTTGGGGAACAAGTCTTATGAGGAGCATCTGAGGGGAATGGGATTCTTTACTCTGGAGAAGAGGAGGCTGAGAAGTGACCTTCTCACTCTGTACCAACTATCAGAAAGGATGTAGTAAAGTGTGGGTTGGTCTCTTTTCTCTAGTATCAGGTGATAGAATGATAAGAAATGGCCTAAAATTCTGCCAGGGAAATTTTGGATTGGATATTAGGAAGAATTTCTTTCCTGCAAGAGTGGTCAGTCATTGGACGAGGTTGCCCAAGGAGGTGATGTCACCATCCCCAGAGATGTTTGAGAAGTGTGTAGACATGGCACATGGTTTAATGGCTATGATGGTGTGAGGTTGATGGTTGGACTCAATGATCTTGGAGGTCTTTTCCAACCAAAACAATTCTATGATTGCCTTTTGGGGTAGTCGTGATCTGTTTTGTAAGAACACACATTAATTTGCATTTGGACTCTTTTGTTCTCTCTTCTTATCTTCCATATACATCCAACATAGTAAACTTTACTCTTTTCTAAGACACATCCCATCTCCCACAGCCCTTGGGCCAGCCGATGGTTTCTGATGGCACTTTTAGCCACATGCACCATACTGCTGCTGCAGGTACTGCAGAGAGGTGGTTTTGCTGTAGCTTGAACAGTGCTGGAGGGATCCAAAACCATCCCCCATTGCTCTGAAATCCTGGCAAAGTTGGATCTAATTGAAAGCATTGCATCTAAGATAAGAAGTTTCTGAAGCGACAGTCCATGAAATGAAGTAGCCTCCGCAAAGCTGGTTTGGAGCTGTCAGCTCCCACTCGTGTGCGGGGAAAGCGGATGCAGAGGGTTTTTTCTGCGCGAGCGGCTGCAGCAGTTACCATAGAGATGCTCTGTGGGCAGGAATGGGAAGGGGCTGACCACGGTAGTCACCATGCAGGAAAGTATCGGCCGTTCCTGAGGAGGGCTTGGGAATGTGGTGCCTGGGTGGGTTTGAATGGTTATCTGCAGATGAGAGCGTGGTGTTCTGCCCAAAATCGTTGGCTGTGGCTTGGTGAGCCATGGTAAGGAATCTCAGCTCTGGTCTTGTGGGGGAGAGAGGAGAGTGAGGAAAAGGCCACAGGAAGGAAAACAATAGGGAAGTGGAGGGAAGAGCTTGTGGGTTGAAAAATAGCAACACTTCCAGTAATGTGACCTTTTGCAGAAAATGTTTCCATCCAAATAAGAAAGCTGCCTCCTCCTACTCCCCAGCACAAGCTGAGCGTAGGGAGGGGGAACCATGCTGCTTTTGCATGTGGACTGCACTCCTCCAGCCCCTCTGCCCACTTCAGAGGGATCCTAGGTGACAGAGCTGGCTCTGGGGAGCAGGAGGTGCCCTCTGCACCCTGTAGGTGCCCACAGGCCATTGGGCAGGTGGGACAGAGTGGTGGGGCACGGGCTACCTGATGGGGCCTGGGGCCCAGCAGGTGAGTGGGGAGCAAAGCTGCCGCAAGCCTTGGAGGAGAGTATGGCCACCTGGGGGTTCCAGAGGCACAACCAGCTGCAAGTACACAAGACTACAGCCCCTCTTCCCTAGAAGTGTTAAGAAACTCAGATGATTCTGTCTCTGTAATGCCCTCCCCTCTTCTTTTTAATTTACATCTTTATTTTCAGACTGAAGGGGTAGTGGTTTGGTTTTGGTGGTGTATGGAGGTTTTGTGTGTTTTGGTTTGTGTTGCCTTTTTTTTTTGTTTTGCTGTGCTTTCCATTTCCTACACTAAGCTGTATTTCTCTACTAAACTCTATTTTCCTGCTTTTGAAGAAGTGCTATTCTTCCTGAAACTGGTCTCATGTAGACTGAGCAAAATTTCTTCACTGATATCTTGGCACAAGATTTTTTTGCTTGATTTCTGTCTTCGGCTCCAGCAGCACTGCCCTGGCTGTACTTTTTAAAGCATCACCACTTTGCTCAGCATCTCCCTTTTTAAGGAGCTGCTGCCAACAATGGAGTTGTCTTTCCAGTGGTCCCTGTGCCTGCGTTGTGGTCTGGTGCTTGGCAGCAGGGCAGTTCATTTTGGTTTATTTGGGACCACCTTATAAAGCACCCCAGACTTTCTGAATTACTCCACTATGTTTTAATTTCTGTTGTTTTACTGTGCTTCATGTAGCCCAAAGTTTTACCAGTATCAGCTTCCTAACGTGTTTCTCAGTTACTGGCAAAAATCAACAGTATTAGAACTCTTTCTCTGAGATTCATGATACTAATGCCCAGGTAGAGAGAGGTTATATGTGGACATTTGCTGGGTGTCCCTCTGGCTGTTCTGGGGAGAGGGCACAGAGGAGTAACAGTGTTCCACGTTCAGCAGAGAGTCCTCATTTGTTTCTAATGATTTGCAGTTGATTTCAGGTGATCTTTGAGGATAGGCTGCTTGAAAGGGTAGAGTCAGCTTGTTCTGTGCTCCCATCGCATCCTTGAGGTAGCTGAAATCAGACCAAATGTTTAACTATCAGGCTTGAAGTGAAATGCGAGTTTAATTCCGTATAAAATCAGGGTTGGAAGAGACCTCACAGATCATCAGGTCCAACCCTTTACCACAGAGCTCAAGGCTAGACCATGGCACCAAGTGCCATGTCCAATCTTGCCTTGAACAGCCCCAGGGATGGCGACTCCACCACCTCCCCGGGCAGCCCATTCCAGTGTCCAATGACTCTCTCAGTGAAGAACTTTCTCCTCACCTCGAGCCTAAATTTCCCCTGGCGCAGCCTGAGGCTGTGTCCTCTTGTTCTGGTGCTGGCCACCTGAGAGAAGAGAGCAACCTCCCCCTGGCCACAACCACCCCTCAGGTAGCTGTAGACAACAATAAGGTCTCCCCTGAGCCTTCTCTTCTCCAGGCTAAACAATCCCAGCTCCCTCAGCCTCTCCTCGTAGGGCCTGTGCTCAAGGCCTCTCACCAGCCTCGTCGCCCTTCTCTGGACACGCTCAAGCATCTCAATGTCCTTCCTAGACTGGGGGGGAGGCCCAGAACTGAACACAGTACTCAAGGTGTGGTCTAACCAGTGCAGAGTACAGGGGCAGAATGACCTCCCTGCTCCTGCTGACCACACCATTCCTGATGCAGGCCAGGATGCCACTGGCTCTCTTGGCCACCTGGGCACACTGCTGGCTCATGTTCAGGTGGGTATCAATCAGCACCCCCAGATCGCTCTCTGGCTGGCTGCTCTCCAGCCACTCCGACCCCAGCCTGTATCTCTGCATGGGGTTGTTGTGGCCAAAGTGCAGCACCCTGCACTTGGAGCTATTGAACCCCATCCCATTGGACTCTGCCCAGGTGGTCAAGGTCCTGCTGCAGAGCCCTTCTGCCTTCCAACCCGGTCACATCTGCCCCCAGCTTGGTGTCATCTGCAAACTTGCTGATGACTGACTCCATGCCCTCATCCAGATCATCTATGAAGATGTTAAAGAGGATGGGGCCCAGCACAGATCCCTGAGGGACACCACTAGTGACAGCCACCAGCTGGATGTGGCACCATTCACCACCACTCTCTGGGTCCAGCCCTCCAGCCAGTTCCTAACCCAGCACAGAGTGTTGCCATCCAAGCCACGGGCTGACAGCTTAGCCAGCAGTTTGCTGTGGGGGACAGTGTCAAAGGCCTTGCTGAAGTCCAGATAGACCACATCCACAGGCCTCCCCACATCCACCAAGCGGGTCACCTGATCATAGAAGGAGATCAGTTTGGAGAGGCAAGATCTGCCCTTCCTAAACCCATGCTGACTGGGCCTGAGCCCTTTGCCATCCCTTAGGTGCGCTCTTATCACCCCCAAACTAACCTGTTCCATCAGTTTCCCTGGCACTGAGGTCAGGCTGACGGGTCTATAGTTCCCAGGTTCCTCCATCCGACCCTTCTTGTGGATGGGGACCACGTTGGCCATTTTCCAGTCTCCTGGGACCTCACCGGTGAGCCAGGACTGCTGGAAAATGATGGAGAGCGGCTTGGCCAGCTCAGCTGCCAGCTCTCTCAGCACCCTGGGATGGAAAATGAAAGCTCCTTTTCAAGTACTGTTTTCATGAGTGTCATACAGGTGATGAAAGATGGTGGTTTATCTTAGTAAAACCTTTCCTTTAGGCCTTTCACAGCTCCTAAACATTTTCCATGCCTTTTTCCTTTTGAACTGGATTTTAATTCACCATCTAGTTTGGTTGTAGGCAGGAAGACACTGACTTTCCCACAGTAAAACTGCCTTCACTTTTGCTTTGGCTGGTTGTCTGTCCTGCTATAACTGTCCTCATGGTGGCTTGTGTTGGTGGTTTTGTAGTAAGGCAGTATCTCTACCCCTGTGAGATCTCGCAGCCTTTTCCAGGCACACGTGGAGATGACACACGTGGAGATGACACCTGAGCAAACCCTGGATAACTCTTTGGGGTGGAGTAGGTGTCTTAGCAGATGATCCAACTTCAGTGATGCTGCTGATGCTCCCTCCCAACCTTACACAAACACATCTTAATCATTAAAAAAAAAAGGGGGATAAAATAAAAACACCAACCACTTTGTCCCGTCTTTCAGGTCGTAGATGAATATGGTGAATGACACTGGACTCAGGGCTGACACACAGGGAACACTGCAAGTCTGCAACCAGAGTCTGTGCTGCTGGTCACAACCCTCTGAGCTCTGTCATTAAGCCTGGATAGGGCTGGGTGATAGGTTGGACTGGATGATCTTCGAGGTCTCTTCCAACCTGGTTGATTCTATGATTGTAAGCCAGTTCTCAGTCCATCTCACTGTCCCTTGTTTCACCCATATTTCCTAATCTTACTGATGAGAGCATTATAGGAGACTTAAAAATTTGGGCACGGGCTTTCAATCACTGCTGCCCACATTGCCTGCAAGACACATTCACACTTTTCTGGTGGTTGCAGCAAGTGTCATCTGCCACTGAAACCCTTAACAATTAGTTCTAGTTGCTTCATTACCTGTTTGCTTTTGTCTCAGCCTTTTTTTCCAAAACTGGTTATAAAGGATATAGCACATGGTGGGTTTCTGTGTAAGTGTCTTCAAGTTGGACTCTCGTGCTCTGACTCTAAGAGTCTGTCAGCTGATCTGTCATAAGTCAAGACTGATCCTTTCTTTGAAGCCTTAGATTAATCTTTATCCTTCTTATTTCAGGTGATATTAGAACAGTGGAGTAGAAGAGTCTACTTTGAATACACAGATGTAGAATGTTATCAAGAAGGCTCAGATCAATTTGAGGAAGCCCTTTGGTTTTAGAATATGTGTACATTAGTAGGAAGTGGTGGCTGGAGGAAAACTTGAACTTCTGTAATGCTTTTTTACCATTAATAAAGAGATGCAAGTTTACTGGTGCTGTTATTGGTTCAATCCATTGTTCCTGGGGGTCCTTCCTGGACACTGTACATGAATCTGATTTCTTTGTGAATGTGGAGTACGTTCATCTCTCCTCTTGTATTTTCATGTTGCAGTTGATGTGACCACAGCACTGCCCTTGCAAGTTGCACCAACTTCAGTCCCGATGGATCTGCGTTTGGACCACCAGTTTTCCATGCCCGTGACGGAGCCGACGCTGCGGGAACAGCAGCTCCAGCAAGAGCTCCTGGCACTGAAGCAGAAACAGCAGATCCAGAGACAGATCCTCATCGCTGAGTTCCAGCGGCAGCATGAGCAGCTCTCCCGGCAGCACGAGGCCCAACTGCATGAGCACATCAAAGTAAGCAATGGGCAGGCCTGTGCTGGGTAAGGTGTGAAAGCATCCTCTCACCCTTACCAGGGGCATGCACAGGCTCTTTTATTTCATGAGTGGCGATACTGTGCTGACTTAGTAACCCCTGTTTAGAGAATTATGTTTTGTAAAGGAGTGGGAGCACCAAGATTTAAAAGGGGAATGAGGTAGAGGAGAAGCAGCAAGATAGTCTGGTGTCACAGAATTCTAGAATGTTTTGGACTGGAAGGGGCTTTTGAAGGTAACCTAATCCAAACCTCTTGCAGTAAGCAGGGACATCAACTAGATCAGTTGCTCAGAGCCCTGTCCGACTTGACCTTTAGCATTTCTAGTGGTGAGACATCTACTGTCTCTCTGGGCAACCTGTGCCAGTGTTTCACTGCATTTTCTGTAAAAAGTGTCTTACTTATATCTAGTCAAAATCTGCTGTCTTTTAGGTGAAGGCCATTACTTATAGTTTGTTTGCAGCAGGCCCTGCTAAAAACACTGCCTTCATCTTTCTTGCTACCTTTGAAGTGCTCAAAGTCTCTTTAGAGCCTTCTCCAACCTGAACAACTCCAAATCTTTCAGCCTTGTTCTCTCATAATTTTTGTGGCACTCCTCTGGATGCACTCCAACAGGTCTTGTCTCTCCTGTACTGAGGACTCCAGAACTGGACTCAACAAATGACAGCATATTTCCAGGTGGTGTCTCACCAGAGAAGAGGGGGAGAATCTCCTTCTTCAGCCTGCTAGCCATGCTGCTTTTGTTTCAGCCTAGAATACAGTTGGCTTCTGGGCTGTGAGCACCCATTATCATCTCATGTCCAGTGTTTCATACACCAGTACCCCCAGGTCCTTTCCTGCAAAGGAACTCTCATTCCTGTCAGCCTCATTAAACTTCATCCATCTCTCTGCATGTAGTCAGAAGCAACTGTCTTGCCTTTCCTGGATTTAGAAAGTGACAGTAGAGTTTAAGAAGGTTAACAATATCATATATTTGGGAGTAGAATGGCATATGATCTGCTCACCGGACATGCCCCATCAGCACAGGGTTCAAACTAGATGTTTGAAGCTTGATGTCCGTGTGGGAAATGCAAAGGTATTAGGTGCAGGTAGGTCTGCACGCCGTGAGGCTTTTCAGAGGTGCACAGTGCAAGGTAGGCACCGCCCAGGTGCTTCGCCGTGCTTCATCGCATGGGACAGAGAGGAAGTGTAAGGCACAGGATAAGTAGGAAGTGCAGTTGAGAAGATGGCTGTTGCATAGTGAAAACGATAGACATTATATAAATATTTCACAGTGATAGACGATTGCTATGGTAACAGAAGCTTTCAGAATTGCTAATATGCTCTCTTTTCAGAGGAGGATTAGCGCTGCACATGGTAAATAGCGTTAATGTAATATTAAAAAACAACCTCAATTCAACCTTATATAACTTTCATTTTAATACAAAATACATGTCAGAGGGGGGAAGATAGGATTAAAAGTTAATGATGTGTTATTTACAGACTTTTCAAACGCAGACATGAGTCTGGATTTGTAAGAACAGTTGCTGTCTGAAGGCTGATTAACAGCAAATGCCTGTATCCTTAGTGTTCTCTTCAGGACAAAAGTATGAGATGGTGCATGCATCTAAATACATTTATATATACGTAGTGTGTATATATACATAGTAAGTGTATATATGTGTGTATGTATGTAGTTGTGCATGTGTGCCCATATGTCTATATGTGCACATTTGTGCGTGAATAGCACAGGAGCAGTTACAGCATCTGCAGTTCACATCATACAGTCAGGAAGAAAGGATGGAAATTATTTGTGACAAATATTTCCCTTATTTCCCTGCAATTGTATGTGCCTTTAGAGATTTGCCCAATAAAAGAAAGAAAGGGTCATTCAGATTTATTGGACAAGCTCTAAGCACTGATGGTACAAACGTATTTGCTCTCATTTATGTTCAAGCTATGACTAATTCTGAAGTCTACGTTAGAAGGAAGTTGAGATTTAATTTAGCCATTTAGCACAGTATATCTGGACCATTAGGTAATGAAGTTCTTCCTCTGATGTGTAAAGCTTGGCTAGATGAAAAACTAAAAATAAGAATGATATAATCCTGTATGAAAAAGGATGACCAGGAGGCGATCTCCCATAGTAGCAAGTGTGTCATCGTGCCCAGAATTGCTTTAGAAGTAAACCAACACATTATTGAAATAAACCCCATGATGCCTCACAAATGTAATAAACCCCAAACCTATACCAGTGAGTAATTATAATGCACTTTCTTTGGGAAAACATACCTTCTGCACTCATAAGTCAGCCCATATTTAGGTGACTCTTGGATTAAAGCAGCTTTCTGAAACTGACAGCTGTGTTAACTCCTGTGGGTGCAGGGAAGGTATTACGTTGTCCAGAGAACTAAAAATTGTAACCTCCAGTTTGGACTCTGAACTTTGAGCACTCCAGCCTCTTCGTGGTGGTTCATGAAAAAAGCAGGGGGAATGTTTAAAGCAAATAAAAAACATCCTGTGTAAGTGAAGCACTGGGGTTTGAACTGTGAAATTTGTTCTAGAAACAATCCTAAATGAGGATTCAGAGCTCTTTTTGGAGAAATTTGGGTGTTTTTAAAAAATAGCTGCTCATGGCATGTGCAGGAGCAGGAGTGGGGATGTGGTCTGTCACCTTTTCTGTTTATTCAGACACTGAAACTTTAGACTAAATACATGAAGAAAACACCAAATTCTCAAAATCCTGTTTGGGAGCTCAGAATAAGTTAGCTTCATTCGAAGATTGGTTTATGGCATTACTGACAACATTAAGAATGTGATTATTCTCTTGTCTCCAAAGTGATGTGTTCAGTATGTGAAAGTGGTTTAGGCTGAGTTGATATAGTTGTGAGATTTCTTCATCTGAGAGTGTTTTATAGCCTAAGTTTATGGTGTTGTAATGAAGATGCCATGTGTCCGTGGCTTTGGTAAACATGCATTTCCAAGTTTGTTCTTCAGGTGGAGATGGAGTCTTAGTTTGGGTGAGAAAAGGTTTTGAAACCTGAACCTGCCCAGATTTCTGTATTTTAAGACTCATTGTAATGACTGTCCCTGCCCATGGCAGGGGTATTGAAACTTGATGATCTTTGAGGTCACTTCCAACCCTGACAATTCTGTGCTTCTGTGACTGGTGACTTGAGTCACACCTTGCTGCTGCATGAGTTTTGGTTCTGGGACATCTTCAACGTACTCCTTGATATTGGAGAGTTTTTTCTTGGTTCAGAAAGCTATTGCAAGGTTATTATGTCTTGAAAACTTCCTTTCCACAAGTTTGAGGCTCCTGCAGTTTTGTTAGAAGTTACAGCAACAGAATAACCTCAAAATCCAATGAAACAAACCAAAAATGAAAAAATGCAAGCAGCAAAGCTCTAAACTTACTCCAGTGTGAAACAAAATGACAGGTCTCTGACTTTCTCCCTGGCAGTGTTTTCCTTGGAGGTGATGGGGGACCTTTTTTAATCATGATATTACGTCCTGTGATTGTTTTGTAAACTATTTCTGCAAAGGGGGAATAATTTCTGCATCTCACTAAATTTTTCATATATAGCACCATCTTCATTCAATTTATTTGGCTTTTTTTCATTACAGCCTAGTGTCTACTGTTTTACTCAACAAATGAAAGCATTGATTTGTTTGTCTGTTTGTGTACTGGGGCAGTAATTTCTGTTATTTATCTTCTCTCATTCTTCTAAGTCCTACTGATAACAACTCCCTAGATTATAAGCATAGTGTGGATGTAGCAGTCTAGTGCCTGAGTACAGTTATGCAGAGCAATCGTTGTGTTGGATCCCTCTTCTCTCAAGACATTCAGGTTTAAGTACAGTTGCACTCTTCCTCTCCTAGATATTGAACAGTTTTGTCAACAGTGCCTGGGCATCTGCTGTTAAAAGTAAAAATAAAAAAAAGTACAGGCTGGATGTTAGGAGGAAGTTCTTCCCAGAGAGAGTGATTTGCCATTGGAATGGGCTGCCCAGGGAGGTGGTGGAGTCACCGTCCCTGGAGGTGTTCAAGAGAAGACTGGATGGGACATTTAGTGCCATGGTCCAGATGACTGGGTAGAGCTGGGTGCTAGGTTGGACTGGCTGATCTTGGAGGTCTCTTCCAACCTGGTTGATTCTATGATTCTGTGATTTCTTAATCATCTCTTCTGTATTTTGGACAGCCATACGTACAGCCAGCATTGTTATGTTACAGCAAGCAGCCCTATGGAGGTTTTAAAGAGCTAATTAATTTTAAATGTTAAACCCATAGCTAGTACAAGAGGGATCACATTTTGTGTTTGTTTCATTTATCACTCTGGTGTCAGTGTGAAGAGAGAAACTGTTCTTACTCAATGTGAACTTAGGGAAGGGGGAACATCTCTCCTTTGCAGTCCTTAAATGAAGCACTAAGTATAAGAAACATCTTAAAGTCTTTTTAAGTCAATATTTGGCTTGGAAAATGCTGGAATGTCTGTCTTGTTTTTCTATTCAAGCAGATAACTTTTTCCTATTGAAATCTGAATTTTTGACATTTTCTAGTACTTGATTTTGTTATAGCAGCCCACTTTACTTGTCCGACCTAGTGCAAGAGCAGAAGATGATGAGATGGTTGTAGCCCTTCTGAATCATGTGCAGTCTTTTCCCTTGTCCCCCCGAGCAGTCCTTGCTTTTATAGACATCATATTTTGGAAGAAACAGCCTCCACGTAAACGTGGCAAATTCCAGAAGATTGTGTGATTTGGAGAGCCAGGCTGGGAGTGAAATAATGTTTGTGGAAGGGAAATATAATGGATGAAATTGGAGCTCAGCACACAGAGGAGGGTGGGATCATTGCATGTGAGGAGTAATGAGCAAACCCTGACATGTTTAGGGAAAATGAGCCAAGGCTTCTGAAGCCTTCACACCATACGGAATTAGGGAAAGCTGTCTTTCACAGCTACTGCATGGCTTTGCAGATTGCTGGGGCCTGACATCCAGAAGCACTGCAGGAAAGGAAGCCAGAGCTGGGGAGCACTGGGGGCTGCTGAGTGCCGGCTGAAGGCAGAGGCAATGGCTTTGCTCTCCCATAGACGCTTACCTTCAGGGAGATGGATTTTCCACTCGGGCATACCCAGCCAGATGTGTAACAATATTTATAGCCTTCATATCTGTCTTCCTAAATAAAACAAGGATGGAATAAGGAGCCTGATGCCCAGCCTGTTGCCAGTGAGAAGATGGAAAGCCTCTCCTCAGGTCCCAGTGTGAGCTTTTCTTGACCTTTGATTGCGAAGGAATCGGCAGTGAATTTTTTCCTTTGTGAGTCACTCGTTCCCAGCCAAGATCAGCTGGAAGTTACCAAAAGCTTTTCCATTTGCCTTCTGGTTAAGGGCTGGAGCAAGATGATTGAAGAGGGATAGGAGCTACACTTTGGCAGAGTGAGAGGCACCTCGGGAGGTGTGAGCTCAACAGAGAAGCAAAGGACGTGGTGGGTAATTTGGTTCATCTCTTCCATCCCTGTGCTGCCCGAGCTCAGAGCAGGGTTCTTCTCAGTCCTGGCTGTTTTATAGCTGAAGCTGGAAAGTTATTCAGGATGCTGACGCACGTCAGTATTAACACATGACAGCAGGCACCAGAACAGTTCTGATACCATTAGGGTAGCAACACAGGCAAGTAGCTCCTTGTGGACCCAAGATCCTAAGCAGAAGCCATACAAAGATGTTCACTCTGTTCTTGGTTGAAAGAGTATTTGTGTGCATCAGTAGCAGAGGTAGTCCAGCATATCCAGAATGGGCAGAGAAGTCAAGGGCTTGTGGATAAGCAGCAGCAGTGAATGGAGCTTTGTGACAATGCTTACTGAGGAGTTATTCTGAAGTTGTCTTCTTTCTGCTAACACAGCAATTTCCTACGTTAAACAGTATGCTGTGCTGCTTAATGGCTTCATGCCAATGAGAAAAAATCTGTGGAAAGTTTTTCAGACACTGGCTTTATATGTATAGGAATGTTCAGATAAAACCTGATTTGATATAGTTGTTAGTTTTTACTGGTTTCAGATGACATTTTTTTTCACCAGTGTAGCTTCTAAGCTCTAATGGAGAGGTGGTAAAACATCCAGGACGTTAGTCCCTTGTTCAGAGATATGGGGTAAAGCTCTCTGGCCATTTCTTGTTTTTGTTTTGGAGAGTAAAACTTTCAGGGAAACTTCCAGACAGATTTTGCAACACTATAAAGAAAATGTAATTTTTTTCCCCATGATCTGTGCCTTAATAGTTGTCATATTGATCCTAAAGTGAGAAACTGCTCTTTGCTTTCATTTGGAGCCACCTGCCTTTGGCATGTTTGGTTTGCTTGCAGGATAGCTCATCAGGCACAAATCACATTATCTTTCAGTGTGGCTGCTTTCGGTGTGACCCTGACAATGCTGAGAGCCTCTTTTTGGTGGCACTTCCTTGTCAGTTTCTACTTAACAGGAAAAAAAAATGTTTGTTTCAAATCTGCTTTTGGACTCTGTGTCATCTGCTTCTTCCCTTCAGCTCTGCTGGGGGTGCACCTTCCCCATGCCCCTAGGCTGGTGGCAGGCTGGTGACACTTGAAGGTTGCACCTTGATTACTGCAGAGACTCCCCTTTTCCGTGTCCTCCTCTTGATGTCGGACTCCAGAAGGGAAAACTTCCATTTTACCTTCTCTGTTCTCTGACTCCCATTGCTGACCATGTCTGCTCTATCCTGTCTGCCTGCAGCAGCCAGCACAAAGGGTGCTCAGTTCTGTGCCTCTCTTCCACAGTGTGCCTGTTCCTCACAGCCTGCATCGTTTCAAGAGAAGCTTGAAAAGCCTGGAGATACCAGGTGTCTGCCTCTGTCTGTATCCTGACGTGATAGGATTATTCATCTTAGCAAACTGCAGCTGGGTACAGTCAATGGTGAAGAACCAGACTGAACATTTTGTGCCTCATTGCTACTTGGATGTGTTGTATTGTGCTCTCTTGCTATTTCTAGACAGCTTCCTATTCTTTTTCAGTGACCTTGCCTCACTTTTCTGGTACACAGAGCTGACTCAAAGACTTAGACCTGGATCTTCCAAAGCTTAACTTCTGATGGAAGTAACCCTGAGGAAGAGGTTTTCAAGATGAGAGCTTTTGCTTCCTGTGAAGGGTGGGGGGTTAACTTTCCTCATGCTTCAAATTCAAGATCTTTTCTGAGAACAATGAAGACAAGTCTGCATGGAGTCTGTATTGTCAACAAATTCGTTTAGCAACTTGGACACCTGTAAGATGTTGTTACAGAGCAGCCCGGGTTAATTTGGGCTTCTTCCTACTTAGAATTGCTGATTTCTGGACTGAAGCTAGGTGTACTTAACTAGGAGGATTTTCTGCACCTTTTAAAGCTGTAAAAAAACACATTTCCTTTGGGCTGCTTCTGCAGTTTGTTGAATGGAAGGAACAGAATGCAAACTCCAGAGTTTTTCAGCTTTGAAGTGCAAAAAACTCAATCAGAAGTGATCACATATCTCACTGCAGGCAGTGGGCATGATGGCTTTCACCCTGTGAATGCTTATACCAGAGTCCAAGCAATCTGCTGGTCACAGCCTGCCAGTTCCTCCTTCCAGCGTTGCTCTTTGCTTTGGCCTTCACAGCTTTCCAGAAGAATATGGAAGACTTCCGATCTTTCAGCAGGGGGAGATGAAAAACTTGTTGCCCCCTGAGCTTGGCTGCTCCATGTTCCTTTGGCAAAGCCAAAGAAGAGACATTCACCCAGTGTATTTTCTTGTTAATTCATTTTCTGAAGCTGGGCCTAAATTTGGCTGATGCTTGGGTATTCTGAAGACTTGAATGTCTGATGTAAATACAGAAATGGCAAACAGATATAAACTCTTTTCCTTTTTTTTGATAGCACGTGCTCACTTTTTCCGTGGAACCCAAACAGCTTTTGAAGTGGTCAGATTTCATTTCTATAGCATGAATTTTCCTTCCAGCAAAAAGTATGAGTGACACAGTGCTGTTGTGTTATTTTAAAGCTAGAAGCCTTGGAATTTAAAAAGCAGAAGAAAGAATATTGTGCAATTCACACATCTGAGTACTCAACTCCAATTTTGTCTTCATTTTAAACTATATAAAATAGATTGGAAGTAGTTGAAGGGAATATTTAGAGAATTGGAGCAGGAGTGAAGAAATACCCAAGTGGGTCCTGCTGTTGTGCCAGAAATACCGACCTGTTAATATACACCATTGCTGATAAGTAATATTGGTAAGCTTGTAATTCTTGTTGCTTCACGTGGTCTCTTAAGAACATTGAGCTGCTGTAGGGGAGAATGAAGTTGCATTTAAAACATAAATCATGTTGTGGATAACTCTGCTCAGGTGCACACACTATGACTAACGTTGGTAGACTGATCTCTGTGTTTATATTTCCTGTTTCACTGAGAGTGGTGTGTAAAAGTGATAAATGCTTGGCACTTACATTGGTGGCATGTTACCTTTGAGTACAGAGCTTTGGCTGCACCCATGTGAGCACCAGATGATGGTGTACATTCATTTTTGGCAAGCAGCCTTTCTCCAGGCACCATGGGTTCAGGGGCTGTCACAGCCTCATGTCACACGACAAGCAGCACTTCACAGTCTGCTTCAGCCTGTGTCCACTCTCTGTCAAACGGAGCTGAAGTGTCAGCAGCCATGCTGCTAGCAGTTGTACTCCGTCCTTGCTGCTTTTTTCCCCTCTTATTTTCCATGATTGTTTGAGAAACCCATCAGGAATGCTCTGGTGCTGTCATCATTCCTGCTGGCTTTCTGGTTTGGTCACTCTTCCTTCACACAGGTGGATAGATGCAGCTGTGCTCTTAATTTTCTTCAGATATATTTCCTTCTTTGAAGTTACCAAAACTCAGTGTTGGCTTCTCCAGCTACTCTGATTTCAGGATCTCTTTCTCCTACATCTTTGCTCCTGGTACTGATTTTAGCATAACGTTTGCATTCCAGTAACTCTGCTCCCTGCACCCCTAAACAGTTCACAGTGGACTGTTCCTCTAAGAACAGAGGTTTGACCACTTAAGGCATGATGATATCTCCTATAGCATTAAGCACCTGAGACTCCTTCATTTACAGGACAATTTATATGGTTCATTTCATTTACAGAGATTCCTTATTACCATCCATGATCAGATGGATGCTTCTTGCTCCTAGTACAAGGTGTATGGATTTTTCTTCTCATTCAATGATAACCATAGTAAAGGCAATGCCAAAGGAATTTGTCTTTAATGAGGAAAATGGGAGAAGGAACTGAACATGCTGGATACTGCAGATGAAGCTCAGTGCTTTATTAAAAGGCTCTCAGATGCTCTGTTTCTAGAGAAAGGGTAAAAACAAGCAGTCAGGGGGAAAAACACATAGACAAATGCATTCTGAGTGCTGCACTTGTGCAGATATTTGGGGCTTAGAGAACTGGAGCTGCTGTGCAAGCTTTCAGCCCTTTAGGAGAGGTGAGCAGTGATGGCATGGGAAGGAAACAAAATTGTCTATCTATATGTAAGCTGCCAAACTAATAATGCAGGAGCTTTTCACCTAGAGCTGGTGATCAAGAAATAGCCATTGTTCCTTTTCCTGAAGACATTTGAGCCTCATAATCTTGAACAGCAGACATTCTCAGTAGGGTGTGTCTAACCAAGACCAGTCTCTTGCCCAGGAAGCTGTCACCTAGAAAGGATCATTTTTCTGTGCAAAGAGATCCTGGCATGGGAGTGACTGCTGTCTGCCTGCCTGACAGCTGGGAGGGGGCACACTGAGTATACCTTCAGCTGCTGATGTGTCCAAGAAAAGAAATCATAGACGTTCGTTTTTCTGAGCTGTGCTTTCAGATTTTTGCATCTTGGCTTTTGCTGAAACCCACAACTTTCCTCCTGCCATCTCTCAGTACAACTGATTGATTCTGACTAGCCTCTGGTACTTCAGGAGATATCTGAAACATGCTGTGTCAAAGCCAAGAAAGCGAATCCTGAAACAGGAGCCACAGCCTGAGACTTCAGTAAACAGGATGGAGAGAACATGAAGCAGAGAGTTCAGCCAAAGGAATGGCTAGCCTTGAGATTGATCTGAAATGAGCCAGTACAACAGTTCTCCCACAAATCTGCCAACAGCTGTGCTTTGCTTCCACCCATACTCTAATGACTTTTCGGGGGGCGGGGGGTTGATGGATGCATGTTTTGATGAGTTCTGTCTTGATCATCACCTATAATTCTTTATTTCCACATAACCAGAGCCCCAGATCCTTGTAAGTACCCAATTTAACCCACCAAAACTGTAGTTTTGCTACGGTGGGTGGTAGATGGTTTGCCTTAAAAACACTGTTAGCACCAAACCCCCAGCCTTGCTGCCTGCTAGATGAAGAGATATTTATAAAGCATCTGAAAGAGTTTACTTTGGTCATGCCTTAACTCACTCTTTAAGGACACAATTTGAGGGGATGCTGAGAAGATCTTCCGTGGGGTTTTCTTGATTTTTATTTATTTTTTTCTGATCTTGTCTTGTATTAAGTTGCTGGGTTTGAAGTTATTATTTTACTTACACATTCGTACTTCTTTATCACCTCCATCAGAAGGGCAGCTTCTCGTTTAGGGATGTCAGGTGAAGTAGTTGTACCATCTCTGAGCTTGCCTGGAAGAAGTCCTTCCTCAGACTACAATGCTTCGATGGGCTGGATCTTGGTCTGAGACAGAAACCATGTGTACATGCGAGTGGAATGCTGACCTGTAGGTGGAGGATCAAACTACCTTTCCAACTGTGTTTCTTATTCATGCCTGGCTTGTGCCAGAAGGAAGTAGAAATTGCCTGCAAATCTGAAGAGCAGCAGAGGTGCTCTGGGTGATGTGCCACCATGCTGGAGCACCTTCAGTAGATGATCTCAGGCGTAGCTGTAGATGCAAGTTAGGAGTTGGGCACAACACTAATCTATGTTTGATCTCAGGAAACATTTATCTGCAATAAGCATGGTGATTGTTGTTCACCTAGACTTGCATGTGTGATAATCGGCATGAGTAAGGGTGAGCTGTCTGGCTGCAGATACTTTTACACTGCTTTCCACTAATTGCAGTAAGCTGTTCAAAATATATATTATTAAAACCTAGGAGCCAGAGTCTAAGCTTCCAATCATCTCCTGCTTTGCAGATTTTAATCAGTTTTACCACAGCATGTGAAGTAAATGACAGAAGCACCTTTAAAAGTTTTATTGGAAGGAGGAAGCAGAAGAGCTCTGGACAGAGCAATTCTTGGCTTCTGAAGTTGAAAAAAAAATAGTGTCTGCAATGTACCAGGATGCAGGCAGGACCCACATTCTTGCTACTCATTTAGCTAATTGAGTGATGGCAACAGAAATCTTAAGGCAACATGTCTTCATGAAAGATGTCCTCGTTGTCTTGGGTCAGTGGGATCTTTCCTGTCAGCAAGCAAAGTGCCTTCCCTGAAGGGCACTACCTGGCTTCCAGTCTGAGGCTGTTGAAAGTTTTTAGAGCGCTACTTTTCCACTTCTGATTAACAAGTAAAGGAAACCATTTTTGCTCTGCTTTGCTTTGAAAGAGGTTTCTTTATACCATGGAAGTTGACAGTGTGATTCCTGTTAAGGTGTCAGTCCCCACTCTAGGGAGATGGGCTCAAGAACTGAAGACAATTGAGAAATATGGTGACAAACCCCACTACATCCTCAGGACTAGCTGACAGTTGAAAAACACCTGGAAATGCTCTGCATTTCCCTTATTACATCTATTAATATTAATATATGCTAAAGGAGCACCAGCAACACTAACTACAGGTACAGTGGAACATTTGTGCAGTTTCCATGAACAGTGGGAGCAGTGACATTAAGCATATGCAGGAATCCCCATAGTTATAAATATTTACAAATATTTGTTTTGGCAAGGGCACCTAACTCAGATGTTCCGAGCTGCACTCTTAATACAGCGTGCATGTTTGTCACACGCTACGTTCCTCAAGCTGATAGCTGAACGAGTCTGAAGGCAGCAGTTTTCCCCTTGGTGTGATCCCTTTGTGTTTCTCAAATGTTTAAATTTCATTACAGTCAGGGGAAAAAACACTGCTGCAACTACGTGCAATTAACACATGGGTGTTGTGGAGCCGGCGCCGAGCGTTTGCCAGCGAGAGAGATCTAATGCCTTAGGAGCTACGTGAGCACCATCTCCCTTGGTAATTAATAATCCTTATCAGAGCCAGCTGCCTGGCTCTTGGTATGCCATGAATTGCAGTTGGAGAGGTGCTTATGAATTCCTAACTCAGACACTTTCCAGAAGACCCAAGTGTGGGAGAGTGTGCCCACTCTAGTGCAGCTCTGAAACATTTTGCCTTTAGATATCACACTGAGATAGTCAAGAGAAGGTTAAATGCCAGACCAAGCCCACAAACTGGCCGTTACCTTGGCAGAAGTTCATTATACAGTGCGAGAGGAGGGTAAGACCATGCTGCAGTTGACCACACACAGGTCTGAATGCTCACTACCTGTTGAAATGATCTCAGTTGCACTAACTCTAGCAGAAGCTCAATTTTCCCCTAAAGTTTCAGTTTATTTTATACAAGAGACAACTTTTTGTCTGTTGGCAGATGTTGTGCTTCTTCTCTTAGCTGATGGTCAGTTCTCTTGCTGCTTATGGATTTTTTTCACAAAACATCAGCAGAAACACACACCACACACACCTCCCAATTTTTAAATAAGAAAATATAGTTATAAACCACCCAAAACATAAAATTTGGGCACAGTCTAATATCAAGCAAGCTTTAAAGCTTACGGTTATAAAGCAAAGAAGGGCCTTTTTTTGAACAGAAAGCTGTGATTTAGTTTGGTGATTATGTTCTCTCTGGCTCTAATATAATAATACAGATAGCAGCACCAGCAAGGCTGATCAGTGCAAGCCTCATCTCGAGCCATCTCCCCAGATCCTTGGAGCTGCTGTGAACCATTCTGAGTACTGTGTTCAGTGGAGTGTAAGAAAGTCATTGAGGTGCTGAAGTAGGTCCAGAGAAGCAAATGAAGCTGGTGAAGTATTTTAAGACTAAGTCTAATGAGGAGCAGCTGGGGAAACTGGAGTTATGTAGTCTGAAGAAAAGGTGGCTGAGGGAAGACCTTTTCACTCTACCTGAAAGGAGGTTGTAACAAGGTGGGTGCTGGTTGGTTCTCGCAAGTCACAACTCATAGGACAAGAAGAAATGGCATCAAGTTACACTAGAGGAGGTTTAGACTAGACATAAGGAAAAATTGGACTGAAAAGGTTATTAAAAGACTGGAACAGGCTGCCCAGGGAAGTAGGTGAATCACCATCCCCAGGTGTATTTAAAAGCCATCTGGATATGGTGCTCAAGAGAACAGTGTAGTAGTAGCCCTGGTAGCATTGGGTGATGGTTGGACTCGATGAACTTGAATGTCTTTTCCAGCCATGGTAGTGATTTTGTGAAACCTGGATGTGTTCTGTGCTGTGTGATCACCTGAGCTGGTAAAGACACTGTGTTGCCAGTGCCCCTCCGTTTTGCTGAGCCTGCACCCCATATTTCCTCCTGTCAAACACTATCAGTGTGGCTTCTTTTCATCCCCAAGTGTAAAGGAATATTTCTGTTGTAAGAAGACACTGCAGTTCATACAGAGCACCAAACGGGTGTTACTCAGGTGTTTTCTGAGGCTGCAGCAGACAGCAGCAGAACTATGTCTTTCTATGTTTCATGCATACCATTGGAGAGGTTGCTTCATTCTTTTAATTTTTTTTTCCCCTTGGTTTTATTTTTCTGACTTTGACAAGATCCAAAAACTCACACTAAGATAGGCTTTGTGGAAACTGAGGTCAAAATGGGCAGAAACAATACATCTCAAATGCAACTTCTCTAACCCGTCTAGCTACAAATTGATCTTTTCATTTACATTTCACTACAGATGTCAATGAAAGCACAGTTCCTTCTAAAGGATCCTAATGTATGTAAACCATTGCGGGAAGCATAGCATGCAAAGCTTGGGAGACTGCAGATGGAGAGAAAAGGCTCCTGATTTCATAAAAATAACAAAACCTGTTTTAACATATTGTGCATTAAATATTGTTCATTTGCATACTTTCTACGGCTAGGTTATAAAAGCTCACCATGTGGTGGACTTGTTGGAAGTCTGAAAAGATACTCTTTCTCCAAATGGAGATGTGTTAGTGGAAGCTGCTGCTTAATTATAAAACAAAAATAGCTAGTTTTCCTCTAGAATGTTTTTTTGTTGTGGGTTTTGGTTGGTTTTTTTTAGTTCTTCTTTCCTTTTGTTGGATTTTAGAGTCTGGGTTTTTGGTTGTTTACATTAAATTCAATCGAATGAGGAAGGGTGCAATCACCGTAAATTTTACTAACTGGGCTTTGATGTGTTATAACAGTTTGCCTGCTTGGAACTGGCAGCAGCAGGGACTCCTCCATCAAGAGTTTCCAGCAGATAGCCAGGCAGATTGTTAAGTACCTCTTAACATTATTTTTTTTTTTGCCTCTTCATATAGAATGTTAGAATTTTATGTCTACCATCTATAGTCTATCTGCGGCTGAGGCATTGGCTAGTACAAATGTTTGATACCACAAATTAAAGTAAGAGGTGGCTGTCACAAGTGTAAAAAGAAAATTGAGCAAAAGGAGTAGCAAAAATCAGTGCACTTGAGGTGGGAGTCTTGTGTACACATGTTGTCAGGGTTTGGAAGAGGATGGAATGAGACACATCATCAGAGGGAGCAGGTTCCCTGTCTTTGCAACCATGGCTTTTCCCTAGTCCCCTTTTGGACACAGGATTTCATGAGCCTGAGCAGTGGGTGGTATGTGAGCACAGGCACCCATTAAGCAGAGCCTGGGAGAAGTCTCATCTATCACCAGAGTGCTAAGGGTTTTGAAGGTTAAGGTTGCCAGCTTAAAATCAATCTGCTAGTTTATAAGCTGCCAACATAAAGAGTGTGGGGTGGGCATAAGGCAGGCAGGGCGACAGGGAGCCAGAGTGCTCCTGGCTTCCGAGGAGTTCACAAGAGAACTGGAGCAGCCCCAGTAGTTGGCTTTAGCACGTATCTTACTGGAGAGGAAGCAAATAAAATTGGGAGGTGGTAAATATCAGTTTGAACATTTTTTTATAAGAGAAAACAGCTTTCAGTGGAACTCAAAGGAGAAGCCTTGTGCCAGGGAAAGCACCTTTGCAAGCCCCGTGGAGATCCATAGACAGCCAGCCAAGCTGCAAGCTGCTGAGACTTGTCATTTGTCATCTGTATTACCACAGTCTGGCTTGCATCTGACCAGCTGTCAAAATGCATGGTATCCTCTGAGCACTGGCGGTTGCTACCCCAAGGCCCAAAGGATCAAAGCCCTGCCTCAAGCCCTGGCAGAACCATCCTCCTTAAACTCAAAAAGGCTGGGGAGATCCACCCCAAATTTCCCAGGAGAATGGTGTGTCCACGCACATCTTCCAGGTGCCAGGATTGGAAGACCAGAGGATGGATTTGCACAGTGGACAGGGGCAGGAGCCTTTGGTGCTTCACATCTTGAACATCCCATTCAATGAAAGCTTTGCAAATCTTGACCTTAATTAGACAACCTGTCTCTCAGTTCTGCCTGTGGTTGTGTGTGACTAGAAGGGGGCTGGGGTAAATCCTTCATAGAGAGGTTGTTGGAAATTTTTCTTATCATGAATCAATTCTTTTGTAATTAGGCTCAGAAATGAGTGATGATTGTGCCAAAAAGGCAGCCAGTACTTTTGCATTTAGCTTGAGGAGTAATGTTTGCATGACAGACAGGAAGTGACCAGCCTTAAATGCCCCGGTCCATGGGAACTACTCTATATACAGAGAGAGAGAGGACTGCTGGAGAAATAAGAATGCAAAATCATGTAATTAAGTATTTATTTAAAAAGTCATATGTACAAGGGAACCAAACTGGTCTTGCAAAGCCTACCTTGACGATGAAACGTTTTGTTGCTGACTTGGTGTGCTCAGCAATATTGCTTCAGCATAGGGTTTGTACATGGTGAACATATTCATAACAAAAATGTCCTAATGGCCTTTTACTTAAAACAGATGATGAAGAGAAGATTAAGACCCAGGGACACAACTGCACCCTTTGTCAGCAGTCAGGTGGTTGAGAAAACACCTATTTGAGCAGAAGGCTTTTGTTGCTTTCTCTAATTAGATGCTTTCTGAACAATATGCTTGCAAACAGACCATGCCTTGAAGTCTCGAGCATATATGGTTTAACCTAAGTACTCTCCTGAACTGGAAGTGGGGCTACATGAAGTGAGTTGTGGTGCAGGAGCCTCTAGACAAAGAAAAGGCTGTTTCCTGTTTCTATGAATTCAGAAACGTTACTATCACCTTCATAGCACCTTCTGGATTAGCTCTGGGAAGCCTGATGGTGCTAATTTGCAATTTTTCCCCTTGTCCTTTCTCTGCAGCAGCAGCAAGAGATGCTGGCAATGAAGCATCAGCAGGAGCTGTTGGAACACCAGAGGAAGTTGGAGCAGCACCGACAGGAGCAGGAGCTGGAGAAGCAGCACCGAGAACAGAAACTTCAGCAGTTAAAAAACAAAGAGAAAGGAAAAGAGAGTAAGTAGCAAAAGCTTACTTGTTTCAGTGATGACAGGTAGATGAGATGAATGGAAGCCATAAGGCAGCTTTATAAAGCTGGAGAAACCTTCATGACGGCCTTTCTTCAGAGCTCGGCTGCACAGAGAGCTTATGTAAATGGTTAAGCTGTATTGAGGGTAAAAGGGAAATGTATTTCTATGCCATATCTTCATTTTTGTCTTCCTAATGGCATTTTAGCGTTTTTCAAAAGGAAGCGTGTCGTCTCTTTACTTGATTTAACATTTTTTGAAGTATTTTTGGCAGCATTCCTAATGGAGTCAGAATATTAAGCCCATAAAATGCACCAGATGCACACTGCATTTCTTTGACTTTTCTTAATTTCACTCTTTTAAGATGTAGCCGAGTTCCTAGTTCTTAGCTTTAAAGTGTTTTCATTCAGCAAGTGCTTCTTTCATGAGGTTACAGATTGTGGTTGGCTTTCCCACGTGTCATTATGCACTTCATGAGATTCAGTGAATTGATTATGGCCTCACAATTTCCCTTATCAAAGACACTTTGGTTGCTTGTTCAGTTTTCTTTTAGCTGTGAATGGGAGGAAAAATACCTCACCAAGTTGTACTATCAACTAATTGGGTCTTCATTTCAAATGAAATAAAGAAGACTGTGATAGAGGAAGCAGGGAGGGCTGATGGGTACCAGAAGATGGGATGCTGTCTGGGGACCAGAAGCAAAATAAAGCTCCAAGAAGAATTTTTCTGATAGAAAAGGATGAGAGTCTAGGAGACTAAAAAAAGAATGATCTGAAAGTTGAATTCCTCACTCCTTGCACATGCTTCTTGCAACAGCAGACTTTAAGTTGTTTCAGCCAAAATAAGAGCACGCACTGACCTTCCCCAGTGTCTTTACAAAGCAGTTCATAGGGGTCCAACATGTCTCTGTGTGTTTGGTTTGGATTTAGTTCATTGTAAACATTAGAAAGACTTAAGGATGAAAATCTACTTAAGGGAAGCAGTTTAACATTCAGGAGAGGGTAAAAGTGGTGACAATGTAGGTTTGCTCCTCCACTGCCCGCTGGCTGCCACGCGTGATGCTTTTTATTGCCCCTAGTGGCTTTCTGTTATTTTCCAAAGTCAAGGCAGCAGTCAGTTTAAAGTAGATGAAAGCTACAAGCGTTTCCACCTCACCCTCCTCATCAGCTGTTGATGTTGTGTCAATGTTTTGCTGGGCCTCTCTGCAAATATTCTATCTGGCTATTCTTATGAAAGTAATTTGCAACTAAATGAAAATACCTGTGTCTCTATAAAATGGCCAAAGCATTGAAGCACCTTTTGGATGAAATACATGGGTGAAGAGGGAGAAAAAACAGATTTTGGGGATGTTAAGTTGAAGATCCTGTTCCCATGGCTACAGTTTTATTTTTAAATTACTTTTTTATTTAAGAAGTACTATGGTGTATAATCATTACAGCACCTCAGGTCTTAAGAATACTTCAGTTATTTTTCTCACATCAGAAAATTTTGCTAAGCTAAAATTATCCTGATCTGAAATATGAAGAGTGTGTAATAGATGTAGAGTGTCGTTTATTCTCCCTGCTTCCTCCACCACTGTTCCATCTCTGTAAGGCAACATAGATCGTTTTGTACATTTTAGAAGGCAAATCACAGATCAGCTTAGATTAGTGTAATATCAGCTTCTTGTCTTTTCATCTCAGCCCTAACCTGTCCCTCATGAAGTGCTATTGTAAAGCTATTATAAAGCTTTTAATCAAAAGTATGGCTTATGCCAAAGAAAGGAAAATGTATGTGAAAGTGAAGCTCTGGACAAGGAGCGATAGTTGGTTGTCCTGTCTTTCCCCTCTTAGGACTGAACCTACAATCAGTGCATTGATGTTTTCAGACTCTTCTGAACATGGAGCCTTGGACAGTGGCTTATCTTGGGCTTCCCCACCATTCATAACTTCTCCCCCAGTCTGGTTTGCTTCATGCACTTTTGCCGTCTTGTTCCTTCTCTCATACCTTCTTTCACTCTACTGTGCCTTTTCCTTCGTTTGTGGCTGAGTGTCTTGCATCCTGCCTGTGGACTTATTCCATATGGATGGGGTTTTGATGTTTGGCTTCTGCTCATGTCCTCCTTGCTTAAACCTCTTCATGATGTATACTATCACATATGTGACAGGTCGTCCCTGGTTGCCTTTGGAGCCCTCTTTAACATCTTGATATTGCACAGTGCTTCTGCCTGTAACAATGTGCCTAGGTCCAAAATAACAGAGTGTAATGTATTGAAATTGAGTTAGGTCTCTTTTTTTCTTTCCTTCTGATCTTTCAACTCGAGGGTCAGGAGGTGAACAGTGGTCAGAAGGTCTTGCATGACAGCTTGGTCCATGACTCTAGCTTTGCCCAGAGAAAGGGAAATCTGCATGTGTTTATCTTGCTAAGCATGCATGGAGCCTTTCAGCTTCTAATTAAGGAGGAAGACATGCCAGGGGAGCTTTTGTAAATCTCAGGATCCAAAAATGTTTAGCTGCAGGTCTTCCAAGTAATGTCAGATTTATTGAAAACTGACAGAACACAGCCACGTTTGATTATTTTAAAGATGCTATTGGATTAGAGATGACACTTTTTGGAGAGAGAGGGCCTTTAAGTGTGAATTTGTCACCTATTCTGGTCTAGCCATGTGGCTTGCTACACTAAAATGAATTTATCTCCAAGTTCCTCAGCTGAACTTCTAGTTGGGCTACATGCCAAACCTATGTTTGTAGAGCTAGTGAGAAAGGGTTCTGAAAAGGTGAGTTTTTAGGCTTTTGAATGCATCTTTGGTAGTGGAACATCTTCAGGCAGTGCTTTATAGAAGTACTGCAGCTTCCTTCTCCTGAGGAGATACAAAATAATGTTTCCTCAGTTTGTCAAATGTCACCACCGTGTTGAGTAGGATCCAGGAGACAAAAGATCACCCTGCTGTATTTTAAGCTTTCATTCCCAGTATAGCAGACAGTTTTCCTGGCCTTTTCATTTTCTTGTAGCCCAGATATTTTCCTTTGGAATTCTTGCTTTACTCCACGGTATAGATGAACCATCATTTTCCACATGTTCTGCTTGCCAAACTTTTCTATGCATGACTCCATCAGGAACTCTGCCTGCGAATCTGTTCTGTCAACCAAATGCTGGTTTTAATCCATCATTGCAGTAAAACAGGCTGGTCTCTATTGTGGAGGAGATGCTGGTTAGGGCTTGCGCGGCTGACATTTTAACTCTACGCAGCAAACTTACTGCCTTTCTTCTTCAAATGTTAGAATTTCTATTTGAGGAAGTAGATGGCAGAGTTGTGAGTTGGGGTATTATGTTGGTAATATCGTACACAGACAGTTTTGAACAAAGAGGTCCCTATTTGGAAGAGTTTTCAAGACAATCTACATATGAGAGATTCTTCTCATTCCGCTTCTGCTTGCTGTTGTGACGTTTAAAAAGCTGAGTGTATGCAAGGCCCTTTTTTCTTAAATACCTTTGATAAAAAAGAAAGCTGGAATACCTAGTACAAGTGCTTTCTTCTAAGTGTACTTCTATGCAAGTGTAAGGCTCCTTTGCAGGAATCTTTTATAGTGAAATGATAAATCTCTGATGAACTCTGTTTTCAAACATAAGTTGTGATCATATGCAAAGCTAAAGTCAAGAAAAAAAAAGTCAAATAAAAGGAGAACTGCTTACTGGAGGCACTTTGTTCTTTTCTCTTTGAAAGAGAAATTCTTTTAGACTGGAAATCAAAGATTTAATTCTGAACTTTTCTGATGTTTAAATTCTTTAAAGTATGCGAATCGACGAACTAACCTTCTTTATTTTTGACATCTCAGGTGCAGTGGCAAGCACAGAAGTAAAGATGAAGTTGCAAGAATTTGTCTTAAATAAGAAGAAGGCATTGGCACACCGGAATCTCAACCACTGCATATCCAGTGATCCTCGCTTCTGGTATGGGTAAGTGGTGCTGGGCTTGTCGCTATGATTCAGCCGGTGCCACCTTTTTTCACGGTTGCTGGATGTGTGGGGAATAGACCTAATGTATTTCCAGGATGAAGCAGAACAGTGATAGAACCACGGTTTGGTTTTGCTGTGTGTTACCAAAATGTGTTTTCCAGAGAATTGCAGTGTGAGTAATTTTCTTATCTTCTGCAAGGGGTGCAGTAATTTTGTAAAGTGGCCTTTGTTGTTTTCTTTAAACCATAATTATTCAAACTTGCAAGTTCTACCATCAGGACCAAACTGTCTAAGTTCTGCAGCTTTTCACTCAAGATTTCATCCTGCCTGGTCTTAAAAAACTTGAACTTCAGTAAAATGAGTAAATCGCTTTTTATGTTTAGTGAATTGCAACTCAGGATAGCTGAGGTAGCATTGAAGTTTTAAAACCTTTAATGCTTGCTGTTCATCCTAATCTCTCAAAGTTGGAAGGTTTTTTCACTTGACTCTTCTGTAAACTGCTGGAAGCATGAAGTTCATTCTGTCTGCACTTCCAGTCCCAACCTCCCCAGTATCTGTTTCCACTGGAGGTTTTTTAAACTGTTGATCTCCAAGAAAGCCCAAATGTCATGTGGGTTGAGAAGGTAACAGCTGATGTTACAATGACATGAGAACAAAGAGTGACTTCTTTGATTCGTTGAGATGCATTAAACAGCAAATATAAATGATGGCAATGTTAACAAGGTACAAGTTTCACTTCCAAAAAATAAGTTCTTCCTTGTTTAAAAGAAAGTCAGAAAATCTGGGATTGTTTGTAAACTTCCATTACTGTAACGTTTTGAATGTCTGTATTTAAAGTGAATGGTTTGGATGTTATCTTTAGTGACCATAAAATTAATGACAAAAGTCAAGGAAACTTTGCAGTGAGATTTGTGTACAGGCTGAGTGTCTGACAGTATTTTAAGTCTTAAGAAACTTTAAATATATACAGGGATGATGAGGTCATAGCTGGCAGATGATTCCAAATTCAAGCAACTAAGCTGAAATGAAATTTGAAAGGTATCCCAGCTATGAGCCAGTACAGAATTGTTGAAGTGTTGGCAGAAAATGAAAACATTATTCCAGCAGGGTGAGTCTGAGCACTTCTTCTGCATCTCTGGAAGTCTAATCTAAGACTTGAAAATTGTATGGTTATGGCACTGGTTTAAGTAGGGAAATGTTGATAGTTCATGCAAAGATAATATTGAAGGCCCACGTGGTCAGTATAGGATAGTAGGAGAAATAGGAGAAACTGAATTTCAATCAAAACAACATAAATACCATTTTTTTTTCTTTTAGCTACCTGAAGGGGCATTGTAGCCAGGTGGGGGGTGGCCTCTTCTCCCAGGCAACCAGCAATAGAACAAGGGGACACAGTCTCAAGTTGTGCCAGGGTAGTTATAGGCTGGATATTAGGAAGAAGTTCTTCACAGAGAGAGTGATTTCCCATTGGAATGGGCTGCCCAGGGAGGTGGTGGAGGCACCGTCCCTGGGGGTCTTCAAGAAAAGCCTGGATGAGGCACTTAGTGCCATGGTCTAGTTGATTGGTTAGGGCTGGGTGATAGGTTGTACTGGATGATCTTGGAGGTCTCTTCCAAGCTGGCTGATTCTATGATTCTATGATTTTCTGCTATTGGTAATTGAGACTCACTGAGAAATTTGGGGGTTTTGTTAAAAGCAGTTGAAGACTCTGAGCCCCTGTGTTCTCTGGTTGGTTTTTTTCCCAGTTGTTTAAAATGCCTGTTAATGTAAAAGTGGTAGAAAGTCAAATAGAATCAAAGATACTAAGTAAATGTTCTCTTTCAGAGACTTTGATCTTTTGGCCCTAGAGAAACGTGGCATAGAATTGCCATCATGGGTAACTTCAGAAAATAGAAAAATAAATGTGGGAGTTGTCTGAATTAATTTCTTTTTCACTGGGAATCCAGCATTCAGAGATCAATCAGAGGGCAGCAGTGTCTATGTTACAGGGCCAGGGGTGGTGCAGGAGGTTATTTAGCCAAATTGTGTTTAAGGTTTTGGTGCATTTTCTGCCTTGTTTTAAGCTAAGGCAGAGAGCTTTCTGAGCACCAATAGATTGCTTAGGCTTACTGTGCATTGCTTTCATCTAAACATCTCCTTCCTGTTCTGTGGCAGGGATGCCAACAGGTAGAGACAACATAGAAACTGTTGCTCAAGGGACCACCATTTTTTTTCAGAGTTTAACACTGTCCCTTCATCTTCCCTCCATCTGTTTTGAGGTGGAAAGAGAATTGGTATTTTAGTTTCTACTGCAAGATGTGAAGAGAGAGCCTCGGAGGCTTTGTAAATCTTTCTAAGGCTCTCTTGGTGATAAGTTGCAGACACAAGCTTGGTCTGCTCAGCCTTGGAGGAGAGCGAATGGCATCAGGATTGCATGACTGTAGCATCTCATCTTGCAGTGGAGGATTTTTAAATGTACCCTTCAGTTGTTAGGGCAGAAGCTGAAGATTTTTCCTCCCTATTCTATTTTAAAAACATGCTGTTAGAAAAGAGAAAACCTTTAAATCAGTTGCATGTTGGTATTTATTTATATGGCATCTCATAGGTTACCAGTTCAGTTACAGGGATATTTATGCACACACATATTTCTAGTGTGATTCAATTGGGTGGTGTTTGGATTTAACACACACAAATGAGGCTTGCAGAAGATAGACTCGATGCTCCTACTGTGAGCAGGCAAGCCAATTAAGTGGTAACAGATGCTGAAATAGTCTTTTAAGTGACACGCCTGCTTTTAAGCACTTCCTCTGGTCTTATTAAGGTTTCTGAATTCCTTTTTTTTAAAAACTGAAAGCATTACTTGGAAAAAAGCAAATCTCCTTAGGTTATTGAACACCATGACCGTTCTACGTCAGTGGCTGTGACTTGAAACATGTCCCACCGACATGTGAAATAGCTGTCACTCCCCCTAGCCTTTTGGGCCAGGCTTTGGTTGCCTGGTGAGATGTCCTGATGCTTTTGCCTTCATTATCTTGTGTCTAAACTTCCTTCAGCACTGTCAGTCGCTGGTGTGAAGTTGTGTGTTTGTAGTTAGTGAATGTTTTCTAATTGATCGCTGATGTTAAAGGGCATTCTCACACGTGCAAACCAGCCCTTGAGGTGAAAAGGGACCAGATTTAGAGGTTTTGCAGCATGTACTTGTATTCCAAAGGATCTGCTAAACAAAAGAAAGGAACAGTAATGTTTCCTGGTGGTTTTAACATGAGATCTAAGTCTTCAGCTTTGTGGTGTTTAAGCTGCTTCGTAAACTCTACTTGAGGTATACAGCTCCAGTCTATATATAATTGTTTAAAATAGCTTTGCAGACTATAATTTTCAGATTACATTGATGATAGACAACAACAGAAGATGTTCTTTTGCATTTCATTGTCTGACTGTCCCTCCTGTGGATTCTGAAGCTGCTGGACAGCCCTGTCTCCAGGAGGTTTTGATCTTTAAGATGAGTATCTTGAACAGAAGTAAGAGTGATGTGGCAGGAACACAGACAGAGCACCTCAGGCCTAGCAAACAGGGATATTATTTTCCTAGGAAGTTCTTGGAAGTGGCTACTCAACTTGGTGGTAGCAATCATGAAAGGGAGTTTAACACTGAGTATTTGCATGGTAAGGAGGTAGAGAGATGTAATTACACAGCGAATTATTCCAATGTACATAGATGTCTCCAGTCTCTGTTCACAAAGCATTTGAGCACAGATACATGTGTTTTAATACGTATTCAGCTTACACTGTGGGGAAACGTTTGAAGTATCATGCACGCTTTGCTGTGCACAGGGGTTTTGAAGGACGTCAAAAGAATAGGGGATGTGTTATGTGAAGGTATGTACTTTCAGGAATGCCTGCAAGCTTGATTTAGTATACAATTCCATCTCTTTTGAGACCTCTGAAATTCTTGAACGGGCATGCAGGCCAGTGGATTTTGCTCAGAGCTGTGTAGGGTGTTGGATCCTAGTCCTCTGGCCAGATAATGTATTCCTGTTTGCAGAGTTAAATATCTGTCATTCAGCAACTCCAAAGCACATCTAAACAGGCCCTTTGAGTTCCACTTGCATTCCCTAACAAAGTGATGAAAATAGCTTCAATGTACGTGATTGTGCAGCTTAAGTCATGACAAAAAAGGGGGAGGGGGAAGAGAAAGAAACATCTATTGCTTGTATAGGCAAGAGAAAAAAATGTCATTGTGTGCCATGATGGGTTTGAGGGCTCTTGGCTTGCAGCGTCTAGGCTTCCTGTTTGTGAAACATCTCTCTGTGCTGCCTTCTCATGGTATAAGCAGATCTGGGAGGAGAAAGCAGCTCCTGTTTTCAAGAGGGGTTGAAATAGTTTTCAGTTTGCTTTGATTTTGGCGGTGATGAAGCTATGCATACATGTGGGCATTTATTGGTGCGAGCGTAAAAGAGTACATGACGTGCACGAATGCTAACGAAAAATGCAACTGCTTAAGAGCCCAAGAAATTACTCTGCCTCTATGGACAGAGAAGTTTGGAATATAAAGGTAGGAGGATTAGGAAACCACAGTGAATCAAGCTGCTTGGTAAGAACTGTGGGTATAGAAAAGGTAGATGTAGGAAAAAAACAATTCAGAGGTTTTCTGCAAGCAAATGCTGTAGAAAATTGGATGCATTTTCCTAACGTTTCTTCAGGAGCTTACTTTATGAAAGGTGTAACTTCTTGTGGAATTGATGCTGTGTATCTCACCAACAGCCTACTGCTGGTTTGAGTTCTCAAGACATATTGTACAATTGCTGTGATTTTTGACTGGAAATGGCTCATTTTGGTTCCGTGAAGAACCATTTGTAGGAGACCCAAGGTCTCCAGGAATGCCAAATTATTAAGCAATGTAAAATTCCAAAGATTAGCTCCTTTGGACAAAGTGCTCGCTTTCTGTTGTTTCATATTCTTTAGTTTTTGGAAGAAGCAGCAATCCAAGCTTTAAATTCTATTTAAAGTTAAAATGAAAGCTGGTTCGATAACCCTATGGTTAAATCAGTTATGCTGTTGATGTAGCTCCTCTGCTAACGTGCGCAGTCTGGAGACTCCCTAAAGTCTGTAGTGATGAGGGTTGGTAGAGCTCCTGAGAAATGGCAAAGCCTGGGCACAAGTCATTAAGTAGGAAAGATGCAGCCAACAAACTGGTAGGAGGCTTAGAAAACTCATTCATTATTTAATATTCTTAGCAAACAGACTGTAATTTACTTCAAGCAGCCTGCTCAAACAAAGCTATAAATTATCAGCTTTGAGAAGTTAATCTGGAAAGGTGTCGAGTGCTTTGGCCCTATCTCTGCTGTGTCCTTGGACTGAGAGGCAGTAGAGCAAAAAGGTGGAAGACCACCTATGAAGCGTGGCTGCTGTTAGCCAGTTGAAATGCGTGGCATCTTGTGTGCGTGTCCTTCAGGGTTTTGTTTTATCCCTGGACTTTGCCTGCTATGTCTGGGTTTTACTTAGCGAAGGGAAACTGTTCATTCGTGCTGTGGTTGAGGGTAGTAACAACAGCCGTGCTTGGCTTCATGAATATGACTTAGCAAAACCCGTGCCCAAGTATGGGTAAAATGATACTCATGATTAAATACCTTTGTGAGTTAGCTCTAGCTCATGCTCGACAGGGTAGTTCTAACACTGAAAATTAAACATATATTTAGTTACCTGCCTGTATATTAGACTTAAGTGTCTTTTTTTCTATGAAAACCTAGAAGGAGAAAGTTAATACCAAGATATTTTCCTTGGCGCTGTTCCCTACCGCTGAGATAACAGACAAGGTGAAGCTGCAGTCGTTCCCTTCGTGTGTCACTCATGCAAAACTTATCACTTCTCTTTCTCTTTCCTTCTGTGCAGGAAGACACAGCACAGCTCTCTGGACCAGAGCTCCCCACCCCAAAGTGGTGTTTCTGGCACCTACAATCACCCTGTACTGGGGATGTACGATTCCAAAGATGACTTCCCACTCAGAAAAACAGGTAGCGCTCGCATTGATTTTCTGTCTTGCCTTCTGCCTTTGCTCTGATGCTTGCGCCTCATATTTTAAATTATTTGTTTCATATTGCCAAAAGGATGTATTTTATGGGGTGATTTACTTAACAGCACCCACTCCCTACCGCTTCCCCTTCATCTGTGCAATGTTAGAGGGAGGCTGGAGCTGCTTTGGGTGTGAGGACTTGGAAAGCTGCAGGCAGGAGCTGTGTGTTGCGTGTCGGTTTGTGAGGTGTTTTCACAGAGTCAAAGCTAATACAAAGGTCTGGGTGTCTGAAATCAAAGTGTGTTTTGCTGAGTGATAGAAGTACTGAGAAAAGTTCATTTCTTCTGGGATTTGCATTTTATGTACAAGTTTATATTTAAAATAAATAAAAGTGTTTCTGCCAGTCAAAGCGCTGGGACTTCCTGCAAGGTTTTTAGTTCACACCTAGGCAGTTATTTCTCAGTTAGGTTTTTCTCTGCATGGTGGCTAAGCAGGTCAGTTATTTCTCAGCTATATGTTATGTAAACCAGGTTGTTTTTATTGGCTGTGGTCCTCAGCTCCATATTACATAGCTAAAACAACACAGCCTCAGCTTCTAACCTGGCCAGCTTGTGGTCCTTGCCTGCTTCCTTTGGGGAATAACTGAGCTTCTAAGACTTCATCCCAGTCTGAGGAGCAGTGGATGGTGCAGACAGTCCTGTGTGACAGAAACTGCCTCAGAACAGGAAAAAAAACACTTTTCTGAACAGATGGCAGTGGAGGTATGAGGAAAACAAGAGCATGATCTTCTGCAAGTGCTACCTAGATATTTCTCATGTAGGCTATCTGGATCTTCAAACATGGAAGGATCAGCACCAGTAGTCAAAAAGTGCATTGTCTTTGCAATAAGGAAAGAGGATGGTGTGATAACCAAATCTCCCTGTGGATTTATTACTGGTTTTGCTCAAATCAGCTGCCCTAAATCAGTTCCTAAGAGATGGCAGTCCCTCCTTTCCCTTTTGGGAGAGATGTAGTTGTTCTCATGGCAATTCTAATAGAATTAGAGCAGGTCCTAGGTGCATTGAATGGTTTTAACACAATTCTTCTTACTTTTGTAACCTTGGGGCTTTTGTTCTTTTGCCATCTGATGAGAAAAAGAGACAAAACTGTCATGGTTCTGCCTTGTGCCTCCTACCTCCCAGTTCTGTACATTAAAAAACCCTTTGGGGAACTTTGCATTCTGGACTGTGGCACTTGGCCTACTGGATGGATTTGTGGATGGATTCCCATAGGTTGTGCAGTAAACTGTCTTCCTCCTCACTGTGTGTGATGAGTTGGGTGACAAGGGCCAAACATTTCAGCTGCACAAGAAATCAATCGAAAATGGACAAGCCCTCTACAGGATACATTTCCCCCCACCCTGGGCACACCCTCTATCTTTGGTGGTGTAGTTTTGATAGTGTTTTTTTCTGTGACTCAGAAAGCAGAGCTTAGAAAAATGGATTCACTGAAAGGTAGGGCACCCTCTGACCTCTGCTTCTACATAATGAAAGACCATACACCCCATTAATGTGTGGTAGATTCTGCGGCGGTGTATGTGCCCAGATCAGCTGAAGTGATGCTGTCTGAGCTTTAGGATTTTGTCTTTTGTTAGGAAAGATGAGCACTGATGGAGGGCTGCCCTCAAAAGAGACTTCATTCATCTCTAATGCTGGTGAAGCACGAAGATGTGCTTGGTGCACACATCTGCCTGGGAGGAGAAGCTCAAGCCTGGGCTGCTAGCAGCTGTTGCTACTGTTTGCTTCTCCTCTGCTGAAGGGTTTCAGGCTCCTCTGGAAAGTGGCAGCATTTCCATGTGGGGAAGCCTCACTTGGCACCATGTCTATGATTTAGGGCCTGTGCACAGCATGATTCCAAGAGGTTTTCAGTTCTTTGCTATACCTTGTGAAACCAGGTGATCCATTTTTGGTGTGTTTGAATCCCCACAGCATAAACAGGCTTTGACATGCTCCAAAACTTCCCTTGCTCATCACTTCAGGGGACTTTACATGTCAGTTTGGGTTAGAGGCTCAGTCACCCTTCTCGTTCCCAGGATAACGGAAAGGAATTTCTTCAGGAGCGGGAAAACATCTGCACATCTCAGCCCTTTGCTGCTTCCCAGACTGAGCTCTGAATAGGGCTCTGGCTGAATAAAAGCCCTGTCAGACAGAGTGAATTAAGGTTGATAAATGTATCTAATCACATTATTAAAAATGGAAGCAACCAAAATCGTTGTTGTTTTAGAATAGGAGGATGTTGAACTGGTTTTGTTTTTCCAGAACGCTGATGCTTGTTCTTTTTGGGCACCAGCATTAATCTTTTGGTGACTGGTCTGTGGTACAAACAAATTCACTTGCAAGGTTCAGAGGAGAGATTTTTTTTTGTTGTTGTTTTGTTTTCCTTTCAATGCAACAGCACTTCAGTCTCTGGCACAGCGATATCCTGCAGAAATTCTGTTGCCAGGAATGCTAAGTTGCTTGGAGAAGAAAGGCTTCTGAACAGCCTGGTGTAAACAAAAGGCAGGGAAGGCTGGAGTCCATCCTAAATAAAGTTCTTTATTACAAGAGAGCTTTTCAGACTTTTGGCACCAGGGAAAACTCTTGTCTTTTGTTTGTAATTTAAACCCACCATGTCGTGTAGTCCAGTTTTATTAAATTTGATTAGATATTTGCAGTTCAAATAACAGAGTCCATCACAATACAGTTCTGATTACCGGGCTTGGAATCTGACCAACGTCATTATTAGCAATAGGGTGACTTACAGGGCTACAGGAAGGCAGGCAGTTTGAGAGATCATTTTGTCTAGGGTGCATTTTCAGAGCTGGCAGTGTCCTGCATGCTGAGAAATGTTAGGGCAGAATAAACACCTCACTGCACTGGATTTTAAAAATACTAACTTTCTTTACTCTTATTTCAGGCATCATGATGTCACAGGTCATTCCTCTGTGCACACTGGAGATAACTTGCTAGTCTAAAGCCCAACTGTGAATGTTGTGAGAGAGACTGGGGGACCTGGCCACGCTCCCTTTGGTAGAAGGAAATGTGTGTGTGAATGATGTTTTAAGAGCGCTTGAAAACATTCAGCATGGGAAACAGTCAGTGCTTGCAATGCCCTCCAAATGCATTCTGCCCCTGAAATCCTACCCTCTCTGATTTGTTTTAATAAATTATGTTCCACTTTCTTGGCCATTTGGTTTCTGCATGAAATTATTTTCCTGTCTACTGCCATTGCTAATTGCTTGAATCCTATTCTTCACGTGGCTGGAGGATGCATTTCACCCATTTGTCCCTATGTAACCACTCTGGGGCTCTTTCTTTTTCTAACTGAGCCGAGAACAGTCTGGTTGGTGCTGCTCAGTTTTTGCTGTGAAGTAAATGGATTAGCATGGGGATTTATATTTCCCCTTTTGTGTAGTTTATTATACATATGTTAGCATATGCATTTAGTTGACAGCTGTAGAGAGGGGAAAATATATGTGATCTTTTCTGCCCCCAGATCAGGGCTGATGTCTTCCAATTTTTATGAAGCTTCGTTATGTGCTAGAGAATCCTTTCAGAGTGATTTTAGTATCTGGGTTGGGGCAGTCTTTCATAGGCTACATTGACAACCCCAAGAGTTGTTTGTCAACAGCTTTCTTAGAGCTGCTGAAGTTACTTTTTACATAGCTTTTCAGTTTTGTAGGACTAAGGTGTCCTAATTGTCTCTTCAGGAACAAGGTGGTTCATAATGTTCCCTGCTTTCTGAAAATTGAGCAGTGCATGTATTAAAGCATGCTCTTAATTAGAAAGCTGACACAACCACCATTATTGAGATTTGTAGAGAGGGAATTACTGAACTTTTCAATATACTTTTCCTCTTGTTTATGTAGGGACTTTTCTTTGATTTTGGGGTGTTTTTTGATGTCCTGTGCAGAGCTGGACCATATCCTGTCAGACACTGTCTTTCCCACTTACTCCTGCATGAAGTTAGGGTAAGGATTCCTCGTGTTCATTGAGACTTGACAGCTAATCAGGATTTCTAACAAAAGTCACAGCCTTTCAATTAGTTGTTTTTGAAGTCAGGAGAAGCTTTGCCAGACTCAGCACCTGCTAGACTCGCCTGGCCAACACACACTCAGCTTGCTAGGATGCCTAAACTGGAAATATTTCCCTGAATCTATATTTAAACTCGACCCCAAAGTGAGAAATCCTGCTTATTTCTTTTGAAGTAAAAGGTGTCTCCAAAGTCCTAAGTGCAAAAATGGCTGCATCTGTAGCACCCATGCAGATTGTGAAGCAGGCTTAAGTCTCCTTTGTGGTTTTGCTCCTGCTATTAAATTGAAGCAAAGCTTTCCCAAGACAGCTGCTTTCCTTCAGCCCTCCTTATGCGCATGGGGAAGGGATATGTGGCTTTGCTGCTGCTTAGTTCCCCTGCCCTGAGCTGACTGCTGGTCTTTAAACCTTTCTCCTGACAGATTTGTCAGTGGAGATGGGATTTTTGACAAAGCTGGTGTTATTAAAAATGCACTATTGCTTTTGTCCTTTTTTATCTGTGATTCTTGACCCTTTGGTTTGCCAAACTGCTGTCGTTCATTGTGCACAAGAAGACCTCTCGCACCCATCAAGGGCAATGGTGGCTGTTTTTTGGTGTCTTTGGCTTGGTTCCTAGGGCTAGTTGGCCCACAGTTCCTGTTGCCATGGTCAGTGTTTTCTGAATCGTCGCTGAGACTCTGGGTCCTGGCTTTAATTAACTCCAGTATCACAGATGGCTGCACTGGGGAGGCCAAGATCAGAAGGATATTGATGGGCATGAAGATTTTAAGGAGGCAAAGGATTCCTGTGGTCCCAAATATGTTTTCACTATGGAGTTGTGGGGTAGCATCTCAGAGTGTGAGTTTCCACTACTTGCAAAGCTAGACTGAATTGGATGCCAGGCTAGCAGCTTACTAACACGTCTTTGGCAAAGCTATGTCTCTGAATTTCCTGCCTAGATAGTAAAGAAGCATGTGTGTGGTATGTACTTGGGGAGAAATGGCAAGTAGGTGTCACAGACTCCTCTTTCAGTTCCTTTTCTCAGGGGACCAGGCATGAACAATTATCCTACCTGATAACCTCCTGTCTCAGCAATGCCTCTTGCCTGCTGCACGAGTCATGAAGGAGTACTGTTTATAGGTCAAGTATTGGGTTTTAGGGCCTGTGATAGAAAAATAGTTGACCTTCAAAGCCGACACAGTTAAGAACTCACAGGAAAGGAGTGAAGGAATGCAACAAAAAGGAGACCTTACCTTGTATTGTGGTGCAAACAAGCAGAACTTGGTCCATCTACCACTTGGAGGGCTGTCCTGGCCCATGGTTTTCCTGAATTTCACCACTGTTTGGGAGCTACTGCAGAAGGAACCTGACAAATATATCTCCTGTGCTGATGGTCCCTGCAACCACTATAGCTTCCAGCCCACCATCCAGCTTTAAAAAATAGAAAAGGTCAGGTCTAGCCCATTCAAACATGAGCAGATTGAGAACAGTGACTTCACCCAAGTCCCAGCTTGCACTTAGAATGATAGAAAAACCTTTGGGAAAAACCTTTTCAATCATTGAGTCCAATCATTAACCCAGCAGTGCCAAATCCACTACTAAACTATGTCCCTCAGCAGTACATCTACACATCTTCCAAATCCCTCCAGAGATGGCAACTCAACCACTTCCCTGGGTGATGGTGAGATTGTACCTAGGCTGCAGGGTCCTGATCACTTGCCCATCCAGATGTAGCCATGAAACAGGCAGCTGGCACTTCCCTACCCACACATCCCTGCTAGGCTCCTGTCATGGGTTAGGAGCTTTTCCTCCCCCACACTATTGAAATTTACCATACTAGCTCGGATGGCTTGGAGGTAAGATGAAGCTATATTTGCAGCAAAATTTCTAAGCATATATACACAATATATTTGCATGTATCTACAATTATATACAAATTAGAAATAATACAGAAATCCAAACTCCCTCCCAGACAAAGGAAAATGCCCAGAAGGGGCTCAAAGCCTCTCTCTCTCCCTCTACTTTCCCAGACAGGCAAACGAAACAACCAGCAAAGCTTACATTGCTTTCTGTTAGCCATCATTAGTGGAAAGATATTAAAGCAGAGTGAAGAGGAAGTGAATAGCTCCAGCATCACAGAGCAGAGTGGGACAAGTTGTTGTCATTTTGGCTTTTTATCCCTCTCAACAAACCCATGAGTGATATAGACCTCATTGTTATTTTCTTTTTATAACAAATGATCTAATATCTCTCATTAGAATATTCCAATTAGCCTCAAACCAGCACAGCTCCACAAATCAGTGCATGTACATGATGTAAGCTCAGTGGCTCACTGTGGGGAGCCCAAGGACAGGCACTGTCTCCTGCTTGCTAATCATCTTTTTCCATGTAGAACAGAGGAACCCGAGAGAGAAAGGCATCCAGCATCCTGTGATGTTGGTTTCCTTGCAGTGTTGCAGAAACACTGAGTTGTTTGAATATTAGTTGCAGCGAAGCAGGTGAAATTGTTCTGAACTTCTTGCATTTGAAAGAAAGGAAAGGGAAAATGAAAGGATTTGTCAATAATTAAAATGCTGCCTTTTCCAAGAAAAGCACAATACCTCTCCGAGTTGGTGCTGATTATTGGAATGTTTTAAGTGGTTTGTTTTATGACAAAGATTGTTTAGCAGAAAATAGAGTAGGCTGAAATCCCAGTGTAGTGTGGGAGTATAATTCAGAGAAAATCTTTGAGCTTTGTATGGCATGGAGTGTCACTCAAGTTCGAAAGCATCTTTGCTTTCCCACCCACGTTGTCCTTCCAGCTGATGTGGTTGGAGGTCTGACTTTCCTGGGCAGCTCACTGTGTCCCAGGGACCCACGCACTGCCTTGGGGTGTGTGCTGCTGCTGAGAGGAGGCACTGACCTGCATGAGAAATCCCTATTGTTATAAATACCCTTTCCTGCTCCAAGCGGAGGACGTCAGTCTCTCTAATCCAAAAATAGCTTATTAAAGACAAAACTCACTTTATTCCTGTGATGCTGCAGAATAGCTCTTCAGACCAATCCCTTTGACAAAACAAAGTCTTTTAGTTTAGTGTGACCTTTTGGGAGCAGGGTCTGCAGGAGGCCTGGGATCCTAACTGTCAGTCATTCAGCAAACCTGCTCTTCTACTTCTGGATGCTTTCAGCTGCATCTCTGCTACCCTGAGACTGCCAGTAGTGTGCACAGTTTCACCTCTGTATGGGATTTCTTCTGGCCAGAGCTGAGACACTTGGCTTTTGGACCACGGCGTGTAGCAGAAACACAAATCAAGTCTGAGCTGCCAGAGCATAATGGGTATGAGCCTGTCCTATATGAGATGGCTTTTTAACCACAAGCACCACATGAATGTCATCCAGAGCAGTAGCTTGGAGTGACAACTCCAAACTGAAACACAACAGTCAAGCTCCAAGAAAACTATGTATCTCTTGAGGCATGTCCTACTGGCTTCTTGGTCTGTCATTTCCCTCCTGGCCCTCAGTGGTTTGCAGCCATGTGTGACAGTGTGAGACTGATTTATGTGGTTTGTTTTGCTTTGTTACTTGAAAGAGCATCCAGGGCAGGAGGCTGAAGTAGGGCAGGTCACTCCTTCCTGAAGGAACAGGACAGTGTCAGGCAAGAGAAGGGGAGATGCTTGTGAGACAGGGCAAGAGGGAGGTGAAAAAGGCAAACTGCCCAGAGCTGGCAGACCAGGGCATGGAATAGGTCATCATGGCCATGGCAAGAAGGTTTCTAGGTACAGAACAAATGTGGTGAGTCCATAAGACTCTGACAAACAGCACAGAGGACACCAGCATGTATATTTTTAACCAACCTCGGACTTCTATATTCTACCAGATTGCATTTCAGTAATACTCAGCAGAATTACTGAATTGAGCCTGGAGGTTTTTTAGCAGAATCTCACTTTAATGTAAGGAGATTGTTACTAAAAATTCTGGCCGTGGGTCGCTTGCTGGAGTCTCTTTGGTTTTGTAGCTACTCCAAGCCCTCACGTTCAGGCAGCCAGAGCTCCCTCTGACACAGGCACTGCAGCATTTTGGTTACTGCACAGAAATGGCATGTTTTTTCTCCTAGCTTCTGCAGAGCTCAGTGCTGTTTCAAACGTTTTGTTGGAGAAAATTGCTTGGAGGACCTCATTCTCTCCTTTCTAGTCCTTATCCCCTTCCACATGTCTCTTATCTTCCCTCTCAATACTTTGTACTGTGCAGAGCTGCTGTCTTTATTTAGACTTGGGAAAGGGAAAGACAGACAAGATGTGACATTTCCATGTGTTTATTTTTCTAGTCCAGTTTTGGCTATGCACAGTGGAAACCTTCGTGGTGCTCCGTTACACTGCAATTTTGCCTGGTTTTGTAGTCAGACAAGCAAATAATAGCCAAGCTGTACAGAGTGTCAGTGCTATGTGCTCTGTTTAATGGGCATTAAAGCCATCTTTCTACTGCTGAGATGCTGTGACTACTCAACTTCAGCATGAAAAGTGCCAAATACCAGCCTTTAGTAAGTTTTCATTTCAAAGACAGAGTACTTCACTATATAGCCCTTCTACATAGCATTTGTGACAATACAGAGTTAGGAGAAAAGGAGGAAGATACAGCAAATATCTTTATCTAGCATTTTCTAATTAGGTACCTTTGTTCTTATATGTCTTATTAGAGGAGAAGGTGATGCCATCCAATATGGTACCAAGATCATAAAAAAAGTGGTTTGTTTCTGCAGAAGAACAGACTCTTGTTTCTATTCTTGTTTTTCTTTTTGGTTTGGGAACTTTCTGCTGACACTTTCATCCTGTGGTACTTGTTTCCACTAGGTACAGTTGTGAGACCGTATTGTTCTTGTGCCCCGTCCATGCTGATGCCTATGAGTATTGACAATGAAGAACATCAGCCTCACTTGGGCTTCAGAGCAAGAATGGCAAAATGATTGTTGAGCTTTTTGTTTGACCACGAGTGAACTTTGCTGTGTCCATCTTTACCAGCTTGTCCTTAGTAGATAGGTCATGATCCACTCTTTTTGGAGAGAAGACCACACTGTGCATGTGGAGGAGCAGTAATGAATGTCTGGGATGGTGCCAGACAGGGGGCAAAAAAGCCACAGAGTGGGGAGCAAATGCTCAGCTGCAGAACTTGTGGTTTCTCCTGCGTAAGCAAAAGATAATTTATTAAAATCTGGGGTTGTGCAAATGACCAGTTTCAGGCAGCTGCCTCTCTCCTCCTCTGTTTACCCATGGGGGTACCTGGAACATCAGCAGAGAGACACTAAGTGATGGTGTTGGCCTTTACCTGGCTGATGAGGCTTAGCGTGCAGCTTAAAAATCATACTAAAAGAATAGTAGTCCTTCTTAGTCCCCAGCTGTTGGAATTAATGAGTGCATGAACTAGAATCAGAGTTTTCATGGTGTGTGACTGGCCTTTTTTTTTTCTTCTTCATAAATGTGAATGGTTAATGGGAAAAGGGCAAACTCTGCCCAGTACTTTGTGTTTTTTGACTTACACAGACTTAATGTCAGATTAGTTCAGCAGCTTAGGGGATGCAATTCTAGGAAGAAAACAATGAGAATGACATAAATGTTGAAGAATTGGATTACATGGGACCTGCTGCAATAAATGACATATAAGAGGGGTAGTTTGGGTTGGAGCCTGTGAAAACTAGGGAAGCTTTTGGCTTATGTTCTAGTTACTAGTTTACTCAGAGGAAAACAAAATATTCTTTGTATAAATCCTTATTGTAGGCCAAATTAAGTATGTCACTGCTTAAGAAATCCCACTGGCTTTGTGGAAGCTGACTCAGACTTGGGCGTGGGCTTCACTTGTTTGCTAAACAAGAATCACACTGATTTTGTGATAACAGGCAGTGTTTGTTTAAAAGATTTCACCTTAAGATGTAGAAGACCATAAGCTTAGTCTCCAGTTCTCTGTAGTTTGTGCTAGTTAGCAGTGCTGGGGAGCGAGGCTTTGTTTGTGCATGTTGACACATGGATATTTGCAGTGTAATTGTTGTTGCTGAGAGAACACTGAACCTTTATTGACTGTCTGGTATTGATGGTTAATGTTGCCCAAATTCCTGTTGTATACATTTGAGGGACAGCTCTCTCCACCTGTAAAATATTTTTTTACTTCTATAGTAGTTTAAAAATCATCTGAATAAGCTTAAACTGTTGTGTTGAGTTTTGTAAATGCCTCTGTTGAAAGCTATGTCTTCCACTGGATAGGGCTGGGTTATAGGTTGGACTGGATGATCTTGGAGGTCTCTTCCAACCTGGTTGATTCTATGATTCTATGCTGCATGTGGATTCTCTGAATTTCAGACTGTTCTGCACTGCCTATGCTGAATTCTAATTCACCTACTTTGGGGTATACAGCACCCAGTTATATGCATGTAGGGATTATGCTCTCTGAGGTCTTGATGACATGTTAGATTTGAGATTATATCTGAGGGATAAACAACAAAATCAGAGCAAACTAAACAAATGCAGTTCTTTAAATAGACTGTTTGGTGTTTCAATAGTTCATCCTCCAGCTGAGGAAGCAGAAAAAGAAATACAGAGAATAGTTTTGGCTGAAAATAGTTTTGTCTGACAAATGACAATACGCTGCTTCCACCGTAACTTATTCTTGAGGTGTTTTCTCTTTTAAAGCTGCAATTTTCCACATTCAATTTCTTCCTCTTACATGGAAGGATGTTTTTTATTGTGGCTTCACATACAGGACATATCTGGTTGTGTTAGTTAATCATGACCCCAGAGCTTTTGTTTCCCTGCCCACTTTTAAGCTGTTTCTAGCCAATTCATTCTCCATGTTTGAAAGCTCCACAATTACTTGTCTGTTCCCAGCAGAAAACATACTTCAGACAAACACCATGCAGGATATAAATTACATATTAATAAAGTTTGGGCTGAAGTACAGTTTTTATTGTCATATTTTTCATTGTCAGAAGACAGATACTTTCAACAGCTGTGGCACAGGCTTATATTTCATTGGGTGTTTTGCAGTGCAGATGTATCCAAAGTGGATGCATCAGCATCTAGCTGTGACATGTTCGTATTTGTTCGCTAAAGTCTTGACCGGAGCTTCACGACAGTTACTAATAACTGAGTATTTGGAACAAATTAAAGGTAGGAATTAGAGCATGTGAGGTGTGGCACTGAATGTTCATGTTCCCAAAGACTACTTTTAAAATGGTATGGCAACTTGTGTTTTGAAGAGAGCTTTACAAAGTAGCTAGTTGGAGTTTGTGCTTGTATTTCAAGTAGTCCGCTCTTCTAATATTGCCCTGTGAGCAAATGAGAGATTTGAATTCAGTCCCCTGACATTTTATATGCAAATGTCCTGTAAGATGATTCCCTTTTGCTAATGCACTTGATACTGCATTTTAAGCATCTTCTTGAGGAGTCTGACACATTTCTTTTTTATTTCTCCCTTTATCTCTTGCTGGCATTTTTCTGTCCAAAACATGAATGAAAAGTACACTCCCCCAACCCCCTTGTTTTTCCCCCTTCAAAAAGTTTCATCAAAGGTCTGTTTTGAAGGCTTAACTATAGACATTTGATCTTGAATTCATCAGCCTTCTGATTTTTGAGCCCTGCAATTAACGTCGTCAGGCTTGATCTTTTACGTGACCCAGTGGTCAAAGCCAACTGCAGGGAAATATCTCTATAGCCAGATTTAGTTAATTCAGATCAGTTTGTAAACCCTGTTTTAATTCTTCTAAAGAAATGTAGATTATTGGCCCTGCAGTGTAGTGAGCCAAGCGTGTCAGTAGTTAATGGTGAGAGCACAGGATTTGCCAGTTCAAAGGAATTAAGCTGCAGAGTTGTTAAGGGGTTGAAGAAGGGAAAAGATTGGGCCAGTTCACAAATCTCATAACTGTCATGAGCCCTCAAGCAGCAAAGCAGATATTTCATGTATACTCAAGAGATCAGAAAGTTTACAGAGAAAATCATCTTGCAGGAGGAATCCTGACTTAAGGCTTCATTACCTTTATAAAAACCTGATAAGCTGGGCCGTGCAAACGTGTTCAGTGTTGCCAGCCACCATTAACTCAAAGTCATTAGGGGTTCCCAGGAGCTTTGCCTTGACTTTCGGAGAAATAAAATCTCAAGATTTTGGTACCACAGAAGATTTCAGGAATGTTCCTGAAGTGTGTGATGCACACAAAGCAAATCAGACTGCGGTCTCAGGAAATACATGGGCACCTGTCCTTGGCAGCCCTGATTTTTCTAAGCATTTGATGTGGCTTTAGATATGGTTTAACTTTGTGACTTTGATGATGCAACAAAGTTGCTCCACAAATAAACCTTCTCCTCCTTGGTGCTGGGTTTGGCCTTGGCTATCATGCCCTTCTTCTTGAGTTGACAGGCTCATCTGACTCCAAAGTGAGTTGTTTTGGGGGAGGTAAACCCGCAGGAAAACATTCACCTGTTTTGGTTGTGGGGTTTGGTTTTCATATTCATATTCCCTCTCCTCTGGTGTACCTTCTTAAGGCAGCTCACCCTGGGGTTGGATGACTCCAAGGGTGTAGAGCTGCCCATTTCAGCAACACATTGCAGATGGTATCTCAGCCCCATGGTGATACTCCATGCTGACCAAACAGCAACATCTTGGCTATCTCACCAATTCCTGTGTTGATGTTTCTGATCCTGTAAGTTAGGTTTATGAGTGTCTTGGAAGCAAGGTAGGCAGAGATGGAAGGGATGTGAATGATACCTTCTGCTAACAGGCTCGAAGAGTTCACAGCAGATTCTAAATCTGTGTCTTCATTTTAGAGAAGATATTGCAGAAGGACTATTATTTTTTAATTAAAATGCTGATGACTTTGATTGCCAGTGAATTCAGGTATCACATAGACAGGGACCTGTTATTATATTAAGTCATCTTTGTTCCAAATGTATGCTGTCAAACGACTGAGTTTGTTTAGGCTTCTGCAAATGCTGAACTGCAACCCAGGCTTTCTGCTGATGGAAAACCTTCCAGAGAAGGGCGACGAGGCTGGTGAGAGGCCTTGAGCACAAGCCCTACGAGGAGAGGCTGAGGGAGCTGGGATTGTTTAACCTGGAGAAGAGGAGGCTCAGGGGTGACCTTATTGCTGTCTACAACTACCTGAGGGGTGGTTGTGGCCAGGAGGAGGTTGCTCTCTTCTCTCAGGTGGCCAGCACCAGAACGAGAGGACACAGCCTCAGGCTGCGCCAGGGGAGATTTAGGCTTGAGGTGAGGAGAAAGTTCTTCACTGAGAGAGTCATTGGACACTGGAATGGGCTGCCCGGGGAGGTGGTGGAGTCGCTGTCCCTGGGGCTCTTCAAGGCAAGATTGGACGTGGCACTTGGTGCCATGGTCTAGCCTTGAGCTCTGTGGTAAAGGGTTGGACTTGATGATCTGTGAGGTCTCTTCCAACCCTGATGATACTGTGATACTGTGAAATAATATTCACCAGAGCACTCTTTGCTTTTCCTTCCTCTGTTCAGCATCTGAACCCAACCTGAAGCTACGATCCAGACTAAAGCAAAAGGTTGCTGAAAGACGAAGCAGCCCCCTCCTGCGCAGAAAAGACGGGCCGGTGGTCACCGCTCTGAAGAAGCGCCCGCTGGACGTCACGGGTGCGTCGGGTAAGCAACGAACACGCGCCGGCCGCCACCTGCTCAGGGAGATGCCTCTTTCCTAAACTAATTTCTGCATCCAATTAATTGTGCAGTCTGGATCTCTCATATGTGTGCCTCTCAGTGCTGGCAAAACCCCTGTCGTGCTGGCAGAGTTCAGCGGTGGGTGATGCAGGTGGGCATCAGTAGCGTTGGGCTGTTGCCTTCCCACCTATAGAGACAGCGTTACCGACTCAAGGAGGTGTTGTCTGTAGTTCAGGCCATCCAGAGACAGGTGTAGCTGTGTCACTAGAGTGCTGCATTTTCCCCCAAGCATTTCTGTGATCCTTCGGCAACAGGTTGCTTAGAGATGAGATTTCTCAATGGCGATCCTGTTGATACCCACAGGGAGGCCATCACTCGTGGCTGCCATCCTCTGGCAGTACATGCGCTATAACCCGTTTGTTCTAGGCTTTGAGCAGTCTGCCGTGGTTCCTTGTTATGTAATTTAATTAAGCTGAAGTTCTAAAACGTGTAAGGCATTTTTTTTATATATATATAAATGATATTTCTGCCTACTTATTTGTCAGTTTCTTGTTGAAAAATACTAGTCCTCTGAGACCGAAGTTTGTAAGGACAGAGCAGAGTAAAGCAGATTATATAGATTACCATAAAGTTAATTCTTAGCACCATCTAGGGATACCTCTGTGTAAGTACCACTGCGTGACAGCTTTCCCAGGCTTGTGTCGCTTTAAGGGCAGTCATCGTTCAAACAGACTCAAAGTGAGGTCTCTTGAGAGAGCCAGGTGGTTTGGGGAGACCCTGGGGCCACTGTGCACCGCTCGGTGTCAGATCCTCTCTGTTTGCGGGGAGAATATTATTCCAACAGCTAAGCATGATTTATATTGGATCTGAAAATCATATTCCCTTTGCTCCTCCTGTACTGCTATTGTCATGTAGCTTTAGGATAAATCGAGCCCTCATGATTGACCCTTTGGTCCCAGTAATACCCTCAGACATGGTAGCGGAAACCCCTACTGCTCAGTGAGTGTGAGCCTGGTTCAGTAACCAGCCTGGAGCCTGGGTAGGAAACTGAGTTCTTACAGTAAGAGGAAACTTATGACTGGAAAAGAAGTTTTAAAACACGTCCCACTTCAGGGAATAAAAGTTAATCTTTGAAGAATACATCTTCCTAGAGTCACAGTTTGAACGTTCCAGGTACTTTTCCTACATTTAGGATGGTATGAATGAGATCTAGTGTGTTGTAGTTAGTGACATGGTCATGGAAAAAACACTCCTATTTTCATGCAGCCAGAAGATTTTTTTGAGAGCACCTAGACTCCCTGACATTGCTTTCCATGGAGAATCGCAGTGTTGCGTGCCCAGCTGGGTGTCACTCAGTGACGAGTTTTCTTGCCAGTGAGGTGCCTTCCCAAATGCACAGCCAACAAAAAACAGTGCAGTTTTCTTTTTTTTTTTCCCTTTACAGGTACTTCCAGCAAAGTAGCAAAGGTCAAAATTTCAAAACACTACACACAGAATAGTGCCACAAAGGAAGGAATTCTTTTTAAAGCCCCAAAATTATAACAACTGACTCATTTCTCCTGGGATACCCTAGAGTAATTATGCGACTGCTGCAGCCTGAACTGCTGCAGCTGCTGGGAGATTCTTCTTGGGCACATTCTGTATGTGGGAAAGAGGAAAGTTCAGGAAAAAAAAAATAATGTTATTTACCTTCCAAACTAAAAGGAGAAATGCTGGAAGCTGTGCTACACTCCAGGTGAAAGACCTTCTGAGAGAAGTCTTCTGGCTGTTGCAATTTCATGAACTGTTTCTGTTTGTCATTATTGCTGTATCATTAATGGCTTTGATTTCACACTGGGTATATCCATGGTTCTGGTTAGTGAGTCCATAAGGAATATGCTGATAAAATATACAAGGTTGAGAGGATTTTCTGAGAGTTCAGGTGCTGACAGAATTACTCTGAAGAATTAACTCTGCCTTGCATCTTTGCAACGTCTTTTACTCTCTGAGTGGAGAAGGCTTACCAAAATTTAAAAAAAAGAGACAGTGATTTGAAACAAATTTACTGCTTTTTACCCCTGTTTTTTTCTGAGTTTGTGTTAAGTGGTCTTAGCTATGGCCATGCCCAGTTGTCCATCCAGTCCCGTGTCACTCAGCTTTTAAGTCTCTTAAAACTGTTTACTTTGCCATGTTGGCAAAATACCATCCTTGTGAGTTGGTCCTCAAGACGTGTTTAGAAGCTGCTATCCTCGTGAGTCGGTCCTCAGGACGTGTTTAGAAGCTGCTGTCCTCATGAGTCGGTCCTCAGGATGTGTTTAGGAGCTGCTGTCCTCATGAGTCGGTCCTCAGGACATGTTTAGAAGCTGCTGTCCTCATGAGTCGGTCCTCAGGACGTGTTTAGGATCTGCTGTGCTGTCTAAAAGGCTGTCCAAGGCAGAGTTTGTTTCTCTGAGGACCTGGCACACTGTGGGCACATCACAGACCACGAGGATGTTACATTCTCCCACTTTCCTGCACCAGTGTCCTGCTTCAGGATGCCTTTGTTAGAGAAGCAGAGCTCAGCTCTCATGCATGGTCAGCCTGGGGCCTTGGTGCCAGCAGCATATTTCTAGTAAATTCAGATGCAGCAGAAGCTTGCATGGGAAAATGTCAATGCTGGGATGGTTCCCCTGGTTGCTCCAGTGTGAGGTCTGATGCAATACATAGTGAGGGGGTGTCATTAGGGTTATAAGACAAAGAGGGTGGGACAAGCACTGGACAATCTGACACCCTCCAGTTTGTCCTCTTCCATGTCTTTTATTATCTTCCAGTCTTATTTAAAGTTATTAGTACTACTACTAAGTGTATTAATAACTTTATATGAATTCTTATAAGAATTAATGCAGTTCTCCACGAGGAGAAGACATAAATATGGTAAGTAGGTACTTGGAAAGCATTTGAAAGCATTTGTCAGTATTTTAAGAGCCCTGTGAAGATTTGGGACAAAGATGGAGAGGAGGAGGGTTGCTTTTCTTCTAAACAAAACTCAAAGGGTTGTTATCTGTCTAAATACCATCATGGAGATTGGTTGCAATGCTAAAAGTTGTTTTTGGATGTGTTTTTAGACTCTGCATGCAACAGTGCTCCTGGATCTGGTCCCAGCTCTCCAAACAACAGCTCCAATAACATAAGCACCGAGAATGGAATTGCAGGATCAGTCACGAGTATTCAAGCAGAGGTACAGAGCCCTTCTCACTCTGATTTTTAACACTTGGGTTTCTCATCAGTTTTTGCAGAGTTTTAGGAATTTGAGTGTACAAACCAGTGTGCAGCATGCTGAAAAAACCCACCCAGATCGTGACTTGGAGCAGACTTTGGGAATTACATCTCAATCTAGGCTGACAGGATGCATTATCTGTTTATTAAATCTAGTTTGAGCCAGCTTGTGAGCCTGCTTGTGGTAACTCATAGTGGTTTTGCTGCGAGGAGAGAGTAAAAATAATGTGATTTAGCAAGGTAAAGCATGAAGAGTGTTTCCTGGTCAAATGCAAGCATTTAAAATCTGTTCTCAGATATTGTATATGGGGTGAATTTGCTGTGTGTAGTAGGTTAGTCTGGATTAAAGGGGATGAATTTAACCTTTTCTTCCCCACTTAGGCATTTGAAAGCTTGGTGCCTGATGTCATGTGCTGGTTTATAATCCCATAAGCTTTCACTATCACTTGAAGCATCTGCTATGGATGTCAAGGGCAGGGTACTGGGCTATGTAAACAAGTTTAATTCAACACAGCAGCTCCTGGGTTCAGGGTTACTGAAACCCACCATCTTCTAAAGGCAGCTATTGAGGTGTGGGCTGTGTTAACTGGCTTATGTTGTAAGCCTTGTATGTATAAAACCAATGTGATTGTGTTGTTTCACTGCTGCATTTCTTTTTATCCAGTTTACCATTAGTTGTTCTCCTAGCTCTAATGAACTGTCTGAGCTTCAGGATTGTAAAAAAACCTTCACAATTGTGAAAACAGACTTGAACTTGTTCTCCCCAAAATTATCATTTAGAGCTGAAAAGGACTTTTTATAGTATAAATGTAATCCCTTATTGCTTTCTTGGTTTGTACAGGTTTTCACTTTTATTTCTAATGTAGTGTAAGAGCATTTACTATAGGCAAACATGCTTCTACTCACCGCTGCAAATCAGCCAACACATAGCTGCATCCACTCCAGACTTACTGTACACCTTACAAGGCTTAGAAAATTCTTCTTAAAGTGGTGCAAAGTGGAGTCTTTGCTTGATACTGGGAGTGTAAAGAGCTACAGCTTTTGAGATGCACACTGATCACTTAATAGCTCAGAGCAGACGTGGAAAAAGTTATCTGCCATACGGGATTATAGATCAGATTTTCAGAGCTGAGGACTGGCTGAGCCAAAGGCACATCTTGGGTACATTTGTGTTAGACCCAGGAAGACTAGCACTGAGTTCCCACTTTTTCTGATGCAGGAGCTGTCAATCTTGTCTAAACTTAGCAAACTGCAAATCCCCAGTTACTGCTGGTGGAAAAACTAGAGGATTCAACAATTTCTTGTGATATAAACAGAACAGGTAGCTTCTTGCAAGTTAGTGTTAGCTCCTGCAGGTGGAGGTGAAGCTGTAATGTTCACCTTAGCCATTCTGTGTTTCAAATAAATAATCTGAACTAATCATAAAATCATTTGTGTATCATCTGTGATTGAACTGCTGATAAAATGGACACAGGCTGCAAGAAAAACTCTTTTCATCAGCTATTTTTAATGCAGCGAATTTGAAGCTTAGGCTGAGGCATGAGTGGCAGAAAAAGTCCCTGTATTGCCAAAGTCTTTCCTTTTCATCTGTGCCTCTTCTGCAGCTGTACCATGATGGGTAATTCATATGCTGCTGCATGCAAGGAAAGAAGAATTTTCATCTAGAATTTTAACGCGAACATCATACCCTCTCCAAAATCACCTATGCAGAAAGAAGGAAGAGAATCTGGTTTTTCATTTCCCTGAAAATAATATCTGGAAGATTTTTTTCACCTTTTTTGTAAAATAGGGAAAAAAAATCACATACAAATGATTGTGCAGTTTCAGTTTTGAAACTGCCCAGGACCGTGTTAAGTATATTGGATCGTTACTGTCACAGAACAGAATGAAACATAAATCATTGTGTGATGGCAAACAGGACGTTGATAACCTGTTGCACAAACTGTTCTCCTCCCAGCATTTCAGACATACTTGAACGACTTAGCTAAATATCCTAGACCTTTGCATTTGTTTTGGGAGAAAAATAGCTCTACGCTTTGTTCCAGCATTGCATTTTGTGTGATAACAGCTGATCATGTAGGCTAACTCAGGAAAACTATCTGGGAATGATAGGCTTTGGGTTTCTTTAAAATAGTTGTCATAAAAGTGGTATTACCTGGTAGCCCAAGTGTTGGAGAGTAATTTAATACCAGTTGACCAGGATATCTCATATTCCCACTTTAAAATATTTAGAAATATTTAAATGCCTCTGAAAAAAAAAAAAATGATGTTGTCAACTCTGTTTCTTGCTTACCTCCACGTTTTGCTTTGAATGAGAAGTGTTTAGCTTTTTAGTTTGTTAGGACACCTCTTGAACTGTTGCGGATGTCTCCGAGGTCACGATTTAAGTTTCAGTGTTTACTTTTCGCTGCAGAAAGACTACAGCTCTCTGCTTCCTTTTAAAACAGACAATATCTATTTTGAAACACCGTTTTTTAAATTGAGAACCTCTGAAAGGCAGATGATACTCATTGCCTTCGCAGCTGATGCAAGACCATAGAAAAAGTGCTTGACTGCAAACGAAAATTGTGCGTGTTGAAATTGTTCTCTGCTGTGCAATTCGAAAAGCGATTGTGTACAACCCGTAGATGAGATCTGTGTGTTTAAAGTGATGAAAATGCTGCTAAACACCATATGCTGATAGCAACAAGCTGCTGCGTTTTTCTCCTCTCTGTTTTTAAAACAAATCCCCAGGAGACGGTTCGAAAAACAGCTACAGAGTATTGATCGTTCGTTCAGAGAGAAAATGGATGTAGTTTTGTTTCATTTGTGATACCAGTCAAATATTTCGTTACTCTGCCGACAAGAGCTATCTTATTCTTCATGTGGCGTGCTAACATTATGTAATTTAAATCAAAGCAAAATTGCCAGTAGTGTACAGAATTCCATGAAAGAGGAGGTGTGTGGGTATACGCAATCACATGTCTTTACCAGGTACCATTCAGCAGCAGAATGCTCCCTCCGAATTAGCAGAGCTCCAAATTATCTGCAAAGGCTTCTTCAGCTAAGACTCTATTTGGGGTATTTTATCTTGGTGCTTCATTTGTTTCTATCCAAGCACTTCTTAGATGGTGTTAGGAAGAAAAGGCACTAAGGCGATGCAGAAATGGCTGAAACTGTGCCAGGGCAGGGTTAGGCTGGAGAGGAAGAAAGGTTTCTTTGGTGCTAGAGTGGTCAGGGACTGGCAGAGGCTGCCCAGGGAGGTGGTGGAGTGCCCATGGCTGGAGGTGCTGCAGAAAGCTGTGGCCATGGCACCTGGGGCCAGGGTTTGGTGACCATGGTGGGGCTGGGTTGCTGGTTGGACTGGGTGAGCTTGGAGAGCTTTTCCAACCAAAACGGTTCCATGACTCTATGATATGTAGTGGCCATGGTGGGGTTGGGTTGCTGGCTGGGCTGGATGATCTCAGAGGTCTTTTCCAGCTGAAACAGTTGTCTGATGTCTGTCTGATGCCTCCTTCAGGGCAGTAAATTGCCGACTGAGATCTTAAAACAGGTTTGCTCTTTTTACAGATGTACTCATTTGTAAATATGTTTTCAGTAAGCTCGAATGTTGTTGATGGAAGCATGAGAAGGCAGAGGGGAGTTGCAAACAAATAATTCTGCAGGTGAAATTCTGCACAAAGTAGTATGAGAACTAGCTAACTTTGTTGGACAGTTGGAATCTCAAGAGGGTTGGACACAGGGAGGATGACTGGCAAGTTAGTGGCACATGGAAGAATGAATTTGAGAATCATAGAATCAACCAGGTTGGAAGAGCCCTCCAAGATCATCCAGTCCAACCTATCCACCAGCCCTATCCAGTCAACTAGACCATGGCACTAAGAAGTAGCCCCATCCCTGATAACAGTGGCAAATGTGATCATGGGAAAGCTTTACTCCTCTTGTCCTCCTTTCACAAGCAGCACTAACCTAAAGTGCAGAGGTAGGGTGTCCTGTTAAAGCTGTCAGCTGCTCCAGTTAAATTGCCATTAACCAGGAAGGCAGAATCTTGAGGACTGTTCTATAGAAAATGTTTGGGTTTCAATATTAGTCCTTGTCTACTTTTTGTCTTTTTTTTTCCCCTAATAGGTTGCTGCAGATTTGTTTGTTTTAATTTTCCCCTTTGAGGGAGAAAAACAGTTTTTTTTATTATCCAGAGCTGGCCCAGCCCTGCAACCAAGGAAATAACTTGCAAAGTCTTGTTGCCTACAGGACAATGATTTCAAATCTGAAATGTATAAAGTCATGCTTCAGATCTCTGCTACGTTGATACAGATTGTTCCATAGTGTAATAAAAAGTTAATCATAATCCCTTTTTTCACAATTGCACCTGAGTTAAATAGTAGAAATTCTATAGAAAGCCTTTTTGAAACCTGAATTCCATTTTGGTTAAGTTGGAAAATCACCTGCAGGGAATTCAGGATGATTAGAACACTTGTTTCCTAACATTTTATTGTAATTTTTTTGTAGTGGGTTTTCTAATGCATACTTCAATCTTGTTTTGAAATTAAAGGTATTTTTTCTTAAGCATTTCTGCTTTAAATGGCCATAAGATAGTTCAGTAAATCTTGTGTTTCTCCCTGAAACTCAGGAAGTAGGAACATAACTATGCAACCTTAAAGCTTTTTGATGAAATTTTGAAGTCTGATTTAAGCTAAAGCACACTAGTAAATAGCATAAATTGTCTGTGATTGCTAAAGTGAACAACAGCCTTTGTAATGCCGATTTTTGTAGGATAATCTGTTTCAGCTTTGAAAGGGCAAGTGTTTCAGAAGGAGAAGTAAGCTGTTACATCTTTACAGAAACTCTTTGAAGTGACACTGCATGAAGACTATGTGGAAGCAGAGTACTGGTGAGGATGTGTGGGTGATCTTTAGTCTCCAGGAAAGGTCTCTCCATTAAGTCTGTGATGCTGGTGGCAGTTGCAGAGTGAGGTCATCTCGGAGTCGGTTATCCTGGGCTTGTCACCGCCGTGTGGCCATTACAGCAGCCTGTAGGGTATGCACCGAGTTTGTGCTTGTTTAGGCTGGATCTGATGCTCAGCATAACTCTGTCGTTGAGTATTTCCAACAGCAGGTGTAATGTGTCCTTGATCCAATCTGTAGATGCTCTCTCACCAGGACAATGTTCTTGATTTTGTTTCCAGACCAGCCTGGCTCACAGACTTGTGAATCGCGAGGGCTCAGTAACACAGCTTCCTCTCTACACATCTCCTTCTTTGCCCAACATCACGCTAGGCCTGCCTGCAACTGGCCCTTCCAGTGTAAGTGGTCGGCGGGGGGGGGATGCAGCCTTGGAAATGTTACTTGCACTGAATTATCCCTTAATCCGTTGCACCACCTGTTGCCTTTGCAGGGAGGATCAGCACAGCAGGATGCGGAGAGACTTGCTATCCCAACCTTACAGCAGCGGATCTCTTTATTTCCTGGCACTCACCTCACTCCTTACTTGAGCACTACAACGTTGGAAAGAGATGGGGGAACTGCACATAACCCTCTTCTGCAACACATGGTCTTACTGGAACAGCCAGCTGCACAAACGTCCTTAGTCACAGGTGAGTGTGCTGCAGCTGATGTCCAAAACTCAGTCCCAGCTGGGAAAAGAAAGCAAGGGACATCTGTTGGGTTTTTGTAAAGTCTGTCTCTTGTACAAAAGAAGTACTGCATCAGCTATATATTCTGTAGGTAGCCTTTGGGATGGGTTCATTGGTACGTTGGATAGGGGTGACACTTGCAAAATCAGAGGCTGCCCACCTCATCCAGAGGTAGAGGGAAGTTGCTTCGTCACTTCGGCAACATGAAAGCCAATCGTATTTCCTTCCAGAAGCACAGCGTAAGCCTGTAGGTCACGGTTTAAAACTATATTGTCAGAGTTCCACTTTAGTTAACCACTTCAGATTAAAGTGGAGACAAAAACATTGTGTCTTATGATTACCCTTCCTGTTTATCACAGATGGTTTCTAGTCCGTATATGAAAGGCACGCATTTACAAAATCACAGATGAAAACGCTTGCTTTTCATCATTATTATAAATGGCAAAATCAACTGCATTCAAACAGATTGTATTTGTTTGTGTATGTTGCATTTTCAGTATGCTAATTGCTTTGAATCACTCTCTGTGTCATATTTTCAGCACTAAGTACCTGTGGGAAGGCGTATTTCTATAAATAGGGTTGATTCAAAGCAATAATCTCCGTTAGGATGCGGTTCTGGTTTGCAGTGTGTAATGCTGGGACAAAGGATGTTCTGCGTAAGTTAGAGACACGTTGATTTTTCTTTCATTTCATTTCTAAGGGAAACTCTTGGGAGATGTCGACCACTGAAGCATTGCAGCATGGCTCCCTGGTTTGGCTTGTGTCTGGTTTTGTATTCAAATCCCAGGAATGAATATACGTCAGGTCGTGATAAGCTTTTAAAGCACGGATGTATGGGGGAAGCTGAAACGTATGAGTGTGGTGTTTAGCCAGCCCTCTCAGGGCCGTGAGATAGTGTGCCCAAATTCCTTGAACCTCCACATCATTTTCTGTTGCTGCCTCCTGCCACAGTTGCTGTGGCACGACAGGATTGCCTAGAGTCATGACATGGCTATTCACCAGTTGTTTTTTGCCCAAGGTGTGTTAATGAAGAGCCATTGGAGATGACTTCCCCTCTTACCCTATCACCAAAACTTTCCTCTCTTGGTGCTGGCATAGGAAGAAGTACTGTTCTGTTTCTCTTTGACTTCTCTCGAAGCTTCCCTCAGTTTACAATGTACTGTGTGTGCTTCCAACTGTATTCCTTCTAGTCCACCTGCTACATGTGGTGTTTTCAGAGTGAGTACAGCATGTTATAAACCAACACTTTGGAGAAATAGTCACAATACAACAGAGCACCAAGAAGAAACACATGTTGCAGAAGCAGCAACTGAAGGAGAGCAAGCTAATGCACAGTCTCAAAAGCCCTAAGTGGACTGGCTGCCAAACTGCTGAAGTTAGTACTTCAGCTTCCTTGGGAGCAGAGTAGAGTTTATTGGTATTCTGATGGTAGCCTTCAGCTCTGGAAATTTTCCTGGTGGCTACAAAGTTATCTAGCACAATGACATGCTCTTTCTGTACAGGAAGGTAGACATGACCAGGTTTAGAAAGCTAGAGCAGAATTCCTTAAGTTTACTGTTCCTCTTTGGACAGGTTACTCTAGATACTATCTTTTGTGTTGATATGTCTGTTCCAAGTAGGAACAAAGCATCTGCCTGAAAGGTTTTCACAGGGGGACCTCACTCATTCACTTGGAGGAAGGTAGTCTTCCAAGGCATCCTGTGCAGACTGAATAGGATCCCTTTCTCTGCTGTCTAATTTGAACTTTTGGGAAGAGGAACTGTGCTGTAAGGAAGACAAACTGGTTCTGTCTGATTTATTCATGTATTCATCCACACACAGACGTATGTGTGCGTGTATATATACACACATATGTAAAAGAGTATCTTATTTTATAAATGGTTCTTTTCAGAAAAGCAGAGAGTGGGAGAAACTCAGAAAATCTTTCCTCAAGCAGAGAGGCTATTAAATGAGTCAGGTTCTTCCACATAGGGCGGTTCTGTGAATCAGAGGGGAAAAGAGGTAATGTCCGGAGACAGAAATGTCAAGGTGTTTCTATACTGCTGTATTCAGCTGGCTTCTAGGCAGCTTCTCTCTCTCCTCTGCAAAAGACTGAAGAGAGAGAGAAGACACAATTTTTCTGCCCCTTGAGCTGGGCAGTATTTCTGAATGTTACTGACCACTTGTGCAGTCTTTAGTTTGTTTTATACGGTGACATAAACTAAAAGGGTGTGTGAAGCTTTATCTGTGTTAGGGAGACAGCAGTTCACACCAGTGATGGTTTTCTGTCCCAGAGTATAGGAAACCAAAGTACAGATTTATGCTCAGCTCCTCCACCCTTGGGCTGGGCTTTGTGTTGGGTGTGCCTTCCAAGTCCCAGCCTTCGAAGAAGTATGGGATATTATGTTTTTGGAGAGCAGAGCAAGAACTAAAAAGTTAAAAAGACAAGAGACTGCCTGAAGGCATGCCCTTTCCAGAGCTCAGGTAGGTGTTTCACACTGTAGTCATCAGAGACACTCAAATTGCCAGGGGCATGTGAGTAACACAAGTTATCCAGACAGAAAAGTTCTGAAGTTGCTAGCATTTACACACAGGGCAGTGATGGAAATAATTCCAGCTATTTGTCATCTTGGCCTCTAACTTTCCTTTCTTCTACAGAAATAATGAAGCCTGATGGCTCCCATGTTCCTGAAGTGCTTCATGGACGTGCTTTTTCCTGTGCAAACTTTTATCACGTGGAAGTTTTCATCTCTAGTCATTTTTATGGGGTGTTGTATAGTGCAGCCAAAAGCAGATATGCTTTCCTGTGTGGTCAAGAGTAGGAAGGAGCTTTGTCAGCGTCCATCATCATTCAACATGTCCAGTGAGCATCCTGTATAATTGTTAGGTCCTGTTGAGTGGTGTCATGGGTTGGTGTTTTCCTAGAGATTTCATCTGACATTGCTCCCTGTACCAAGGCAAGCTGAAAGTCTTCAGCTTCTCCATACCACCATGATCTTAGTTTATGTTGTGACATGGAAAAGACTGTAAGGCATCACCCAGAAATGAGGTGCTTTCATAGGGTCACTAAGTAAACAAGCAAATAAGGAATCTAAAAGAAAGTAAAGTATTACTTTATTCAGTGGCAATTAATTGTTATCTATTCTCTTTTAAGGATGCTTCCTCTGTAAATGGCAAGGTGGCTGATTTTAACGATATTTGTCATTGTCTCCATCAGCATTACTCAACAGCCATTTTCTCCCTTCCTTTCTTCTTCCTTTTTTTCTTCTCTGCTGTTTTTTCCTCCATATTATCTTCAGACTGGTATCTTTCAGGACTGCCTCTCCATGCACAGTCTTTGGTTGGTGGAGAACGGGTCTCCCCTTCAATACACAAACTCCGGCAGCATCGCCCACTGGGGCGCACGCAGTCTGCTCCCCTTCCCCAGAACGCCCAGGCCCTCCAGCAGTTAGTGATCCAGCAGCAGCACCAGCAGTTCTTGGAGAAACACAAACAGCAATTCCAGCAACAGCAACTGCACATCAACAAGGTAGGCATGACACTTCTAAAGTCTTTCCTTCTGACACAGCAGTACTTTGAACTCTGGGTGACACTGTTTCAGAGTTTCTTATGCGGTGCTGTGTGTGGTCTTAACCTCCATAACCCAACTGACCTTCATCCTTGCACCTTTTTTTCATGATATACATCAACAAGGACGTGGGCATCCATTACCTAGGTGAGGATCAATGCATGTATTGCCAACAGTGGAAAGGCAGCACGCTTCAAATCCTGGCTTTCCAGTAATACTTTTTGAAGTTGTCATTGCTGCCATTCATCCACATCAGGATCTTTTGTCAGCTCCGTTACAAAAAAAGGAAAATGCTGTCAGGGAACATGGGGAAAATACCTAATAGTCAGCTTCAAAACGAGATGGAGGAGTAAGATAGATTTGAGAACAAAATTAAAAGTGAGGAATTTCAGATGTGACAACACCAGGAGATAATTCAAACTGAAGATATTCAGGTTACTAACACATTTTTCACTGGAATTACCTTTGGAAAGAGACGAAACACTGTCACAATCGCCAGATTCTCTAAAGGGTGGTTCTGTATAAAGCATGGCAGAATCTTATCCATTTCTTCCCCTGAAAATGAGGACAGTATTGCTCTGTGTCCCGCAGAGGTTGTTTTGAAGATTAATTAGATGCAAGTACAAAATCTGCTTTGAGGAATGCAGGCTCTATGTTTATTATCTCACTTTGTGTAAATCAATTGAGAGAACATCAGATGAAGGCTGCAGAGCACAATTCATCAGTGCACAGGTTTTGCAATTGCCGCATAGCCAAAATCATCTATCTGGGCATCCCAGTGTTACAGCAAAGCTGAAACAAAGCTGCTTTGAGGTGACTGCGGTGAGTATGCTTTAAAAAAGACAAAAACTGTCTTGATGTTTCAGCCTAGGGCAAGGTAAGCACATCTTTTAAGTGCAACAGGTCTGATCACAAGTGGTATGAAGATGAAGCTGTGATGTTTCACCCCAGCTGAGGTTTTCTCCCAGGATTTCAGAAGGCACAGTCTGTTGCTAGATTTGTAATATGAAAAGTCTGTTGCAGAGTGGGGAAATCAGTCATAATCAGTGTGATATTTTTCAGATTGATTTGTATGGTTTTTGAGGCTTTCTAAAGACTTTTCTCAAGAAGTTCCAAGCATATCCAGTAGCAAGTTTCAGGCAGTTCATTGGCAGACAGATCTCTCAGATTGCTGCAGTTTAATTTATGGTGGAGGTCTCTCCAAATATTTTCAGTGTTACAGTCCTATGAGAAAATACAACTACCAAGAGCTGGGTGTTAAAAAAAACAAAAAACACAACAGAAAACCACCACACAACCTCTTAAAACTTTGTTTATAGACTCGAGCTAAGGCAGGATGATTACACAAGTTACTGACGTCAATCCTGTACTTCTGGAGAGCTGCCACCGCACACTCTGTGTGCCAGCCCTGGACCTCATTCAGCCCTGCACACCGGGGTGGTGAGGAACTGCTGCTGCCATAAAAATTTTCTCTTTACCCCCCTCCAAACACACTTCATGACCAGGATCGCAGGGCCCTAGGTAGAGTTTCTTTGTTCAGAAATAAATGTCAGCTGGGCGGTTTGTTTGTTTGAGGCTCTGAAGGCTTTTCCGTTGCCAGCGCTTGCAAGCGTCCAAAGGCTTTGCCGTGACGTACCCGCTGAACTCATTCAGACTTTCACTTGGACCTCCCAGGAGCTGGAGAGCGTGTGCAACTGGAGCCGAGCAAGTCCTCCCACAGCACTCTGAATTTCAGCTTTGTTAGAGCTGTGATCTGTCGTATCCAGAGCAGGGGCAGGCGGGGAGGGGGAAGTGCAATTAAACCCATTGCACGGAGGTGATTCCTCTGTGCTTGATTTATGTAAGTAATGAGTTGAAATGGTTTGGGTCGGAGCGCTGTATGCGTGTGGCAAATTTACCCCGTGGGATTGCGTCCAAGTGCTGACATGGAAAAAGATTTTTCCCAGATGCATGGATATTTTAAGACCCTCGTGTGTGGAAAAGTTAAGGGCACAACTAAAAATAATGCAATAGATTGCTGCCTTTTAACTATTCACAGAACTGACAGCAATGTCTGTTCGGGTTGTGTTGAATTTCTTGTAAATAACACAAGGCTGCTTTCAATTGCTTGTGATTTTTCCAAACTTTAAGATTTTTTTTTGCCTTAAGTTTTCCCTGGTAGGTGTCTACCTCAAATGAAGTTTTTGAGAAGGGTGCAGCCAAAACAAGTCTTCCTATTTCCAAGAGGGTGGCTAAGGAGAAATATGTTGGTTTGCTCCCGATTAAACATAATAATCATCATTTAGAGGATTTGGCTGTGAAGCCTTGGTGCCTGGGGCTTTGGAGCAGTAACTTGGAATTGGACAAATAAGGACAGACTCATAGAATGCTTTGGGTTGTGAAGGGAGTTTTAAAGGTCGTGTAGTCCAACCTTGTTCCAGTGATCAGAGACATCGTACACTAGAGGAGGTTGCTCAGAGCCCCTTCCAACCTGACCTCAACTGGGGCTTCTACTGCCGCGCTGGGCAACTTATTCAGCCAGTGTTTCACCACCCTCAGTATAAAAGCTTTCTTCTTTATATCTAGTCTAAAGCTCCCCTCTCTTAATTTCAGTCCTTGGTCTGCTGCACTCAGCAGTAAACTGGGGATCATGTGAGCATTTCAAAGTGTGTGGTCATCCTGTTTGGGAGCCAACTCACTGATAGGGACTTCCCTAGCTCACTGCAGGGCTCTGTGTGGAAAATGGAGGTCCCAGCCCTGCTCACCTGGTGTTCATGTTGTCACCTGATGGTGGCATATTGCACTTGTTTCAAAGAGAGGAGAAAACCACACTCAAAAGCCACCACCTGCATTGAGCAGATCCAGCCAGTGAGCAGCTTCCAGCAGCACATTCATCCTCTCCATGTCTTTTACAGGACAACTAAATGGGACTGCCAGCTGTGGAGGTATGTTTTCACACTTAAGGCATGTAATCTTAAAATCAAAACCCCCATCCAGTGCATAGTTTGACCATAATCTATGCCTTGGGTGCACATTTGATGGCATGGAACAGCTCCACTCCCTTCCTGCCATTGAGTAACTGTGAACGCAGATGATAAAATATTATATGCTACTGTCTGAGTGCTCTGAGTGATGATCACACTATAAAATGACATTAAACAACATTCTAGATAAGAATTGGGGACTCTTCAGGCTAGGGACAAGAAGGCTCAAAGGTGACTTAAAGGGGACCTACAGAAATGGTGGTGAAGGTAGTGTAGTGGTAGAGCGAGGGATAACCATTTTAAACTGAAAGATGGTGGGTTTAGATGAGATGTAAGGAAGAATTTTTTTACTGTAAGAGTGGTGAAGCATTGGAATGGGTTGCCCAGAAAAGTCATCGATGCCACATCCCTGAAGATATTCAAGGCCAAGTTGGATGAGACTTTGAGCAACCTGGTCTAGCAGAAGGTGTCCATCGTGACAGGATGGTGGAACTAAATGATCTTTAAAGTCCTTTCCAACCCAGACCATTCTACAAAGAACAGATACATCACATCTAGTAGAAAAATCAGGCACCAACTGTGTGAAATTTTGCAAGCAAAGAAATGCAGCTCTTTTTTGCCTTCTGAAGCATCCCATAGAGAAATGATCAATTCCTTGTTCCTCCCTTTATTGCGACTTGACATTGTTATGATTTGTTTTTCCTTTTCCATCTTCATATTTCAGAGATGTAGATAAGAGATGTTGCCAGCTGTGTCTTTTAAAAATGCTTTTGACTAGAGATGTAGTTTCTTCTGTGCTGTAGTAGTTAACTGTCCAAGGCTAGAGAGACAGTGCTTTTGACAGAGTTTTACAGTGGCAGGGTGTGATAGATAGAAGAAACTGTGTTTGAAACTAGAAAATAGAGGAGTAACCTCATTGAGAAGGAAACCAGAGCTAATTAAGGGAAGGAGAATATATTTATGATGCATTGTGTAGTTGTTTGCTGTTTCAGATACATTCATAAGCATTTTCAATGCTATGTTAACTTTGAAGTCATTCCCTCGCACTTTTATGACCCTAAATTTTCTTAAATTGCACAAATGTGTTAATAAAATAGCAAAAATGAAGATTTTTAGGGAATCTTAATGAGCTTGGCATGGACATACTCATCTATTATATGGAATATGTTCATAACAAACTGTTTCTTTGTGAAATTGTCCCTTAAGAAGAATGAAGTTGCAGCAGCTGGAACAAGTGACATACCAAGAGATTCACTTTGTAATAGGAGAGCAAACTCAATGTTTGAAATGTCCTTGTCAGTGACCACTTGAACTTTCAACCTTCATTGTTTTAATTCTTACATTTTTGTGGAGTTGGAATAATTTAAAACTTCTAGGGAATTACATTGCTTTACATTGCTTTTCATTTCCATTTGATTTGACAAGGACATTGTAAGTTATTTTCCCAGCAGTTACGTTTTGTAGTTCATAAGTTCAAAAAGTATTAAGTTCAAAGCACAAGACCTTCAACCCCAGAAGAGAAGTAGCAAAAGATGGTTTAGGAGGATTTACTTATCTTTAAAGCAGACTATATTCATCAAGCCTAAGAGGTCTTCAAGAAAATTAATGGAAGAACTACCTTTAGGTTAATGTGGTTTTGTTATCTAATGTGTATTATGAGTAATGAAGCTGAGGAGATGGGGGGATGGAGTGGGGGGTGCCTCACAAAAGTTCTTAAGCAGTTTTGATCACTGAATCTTTTAGGTTGCCAGGAACCTTATGAGATCATTTAGTCTGATGTCCTTGCTCAAGCAGGGTTGGCTAAAGCTGGTTGTCCCAGGACCATATGCAGTTGTGTGTTGAGTGTCTCCAAGGATGAAGACTCTACAACCTCTATAGACAACCTGTTCAAGTGCTTGGCTATCTTCTCAGTAAAAAATGCAGGGCTTTGTGTAGGCATTTCACATGTTTTAATTTGTGCTCATTGTCTCTTGTCCCATCACCTCTAAGTGGAACCCATCAGGCCCCATGGGCTGATGTATGTCCAGGTTTTCTGCAGCGATCCCCAAACCTACTGATCCTCCATCAAGTTTTGCTTGCTCCAGACTCTGCCTCTGGTCTCAGGAGCCTGGAGTTTCTGAGGGATGATCTTGCTCATAAAGATGGGGCACACATGTATACATTGTGTCTCTTTCTTTTCTGACTGTGTTAAGTCATTATCTCTTCTGACATGCAGCAATCCACAAAGTGCTGGAAAGCCATGGCACTGCACCCTGGTGCTTGCAAGGCTCTGTTTTTGAGAGCTTTGAGTCCCACTTACTTGAGATCATTTGTTGTAGCTCTGAGCAACCTCTTGCCATCCTTACTGTGATACTTGCAAGCAACTATTGCATTACATTACCTTTGTCTGCCTACATCTGCTTTGTATAGGTTTGCTTAAGTTATGTGGCAGAGTCTCTCTTCCTACATTCAGGGAAAAATATTTAATTTCAGGTTTGAGCCACTGTTCTTCAAGGAGCAGGTTACTTACCAGTAATCACTCCTTCTGCCTGTGTTCAATAGCCATGTTTTGATTTAGCTTTACTAGATTTAAAATCAATATCACTTTTTGTACCAATGACCTAATCTTTATTGAAGCTCTGCTCTGAGAACTTTCAAAGTTCAGCAGTTTCTTTATAAGCTTGTGAAACAAGTACAGCCTGAGCTCTTGTAAAGAAAGGAGATTGATTTATTTACCTATGCTGGGTTTAAAAACAGTTCCTTTTTGTTCTTTCTTTTTTTTGTTGCTGTTCCAAATAAAATTCATAAGCAGTCTGAGATGGAGAACTGAATTTTATCTCAACAATGAACTTTCAAAAAGTCTGAGTGAATTGTAGTGAAAATTATATAGTTCCCTTTGTTTTAGCAGCTGCTTTCTGAAAAGTTCACTACCTCTGGTTAGGAAGATCTGTTTAGAATGATGCTGTTCTTGCAGTTTCCTTCTGTACAGATGCTGTAAAATGAATGTCCTCAGTTTCCTTCAAACTAACTTCCTAAGAGTGCAAATTTCAAAGGAATCTTTCTCACAGATAAAATTCAGGAGGCGATTCAAGAAGAAGCTGGGCAAGCAAAGTAGCAGAAACCCTCTTAGAGGGTCTGTATCTGTCATCTTTATTCAGAATTTAATTGCCGGATGTACCAATCATTATTACGCTTCTCCTGCATGGGTTTGTGACTGATGTAGCATCCATTGGTGTGCAAGCACAAGAGGCTCTTATTTCTTAGGAAGGAAAATCAAGTACAAAATGAAGGGGTCATCATTAGTTGGGGCATAGGATTTCATAGTGCCTAATGCCAAGGTTACCCTGACCTTCCACTGAGTGGCTGTTTTGGACCTTGTTTACAAGATAAAATCTGTAATTCGCAATTGCTCTTTTAATGAAGCTGGGCTCTTTGAGAAGAACAGAGTGATCCTTACCTGTTATGAGTTACATTTTATTTGTTGCTTGATCTCTGGGTTGTTTTCAGATTATATCAAAGCCCAATGAACCAGCTCGCCAGCATGAAAGCCACCCTGAAGAGACAGAAGAAGAGTTACGAGAACACCAAGCCCTTTTGGAGGAGCCGTACAGCGACAGGGTTGCAAGCCAAAAGGAGGCCCCAGGGCTGGCCAGCGTAGTGCAAGTAAAGCAAGAACCCATTGAGAGCGACGAGGAAGAAGCAGAGCCACAACAGGAGTTGGAATCGGGACAGAGGCAGGCCGAGCAGGAGCTGCTCTTCCGTCAGGTGAGCTAGTGTGGGACTTGGTTCTTTGTAGGAAATGGTTTGGTTCTTGGCAGTCACCTTACACTACTCTAAAAGGAAGAAGCTGGGAGAAACCAGCTCTTTGAATGTTTGCTACGTAGAGAAACCTGCAGGTAAAATCAGTGCCATCCTTCCCTGGCGTCACCGTGTCAACTTTGAAGTGCCAGGCAAGGGAATCTGGATCACCTACTCAAAATGCAGTCGATGTGTCTGCAGCCACAGGGCCACTTTCAGTTTGTTTCTTTGGAAAGACAAAGTGTGGCTTTTTGAGCACCCAGTACTAGCAGAGGAATTTATGTTTTTAAAAAAACCTCTCTGGCCTAGACAAGAGCTGAGTAGGGGAACAAAGGATGAGGTTCATTGGAGGAGATTCTTTCTTTAGATGGAGATCCCAGAGATTGTGCCTGTGTTCGCTTTTGGGGGTAGCACCAGAGGCTTGTGGATTGCAAGTAATAAATTCAATAACAACGCAGCATAATCTTCCCATTTACATGGCAGTCTCCCAAAGCAGCCTGTTGTGGTAGCAGTAATGAAGGTTACAATTCTCTTAAGGCATCAGTGCTCTGCTCATCTTTACAGCCCTTGGCTCTTGGCATCTGACTGCTTACAGCAATGGTTAACCCTCACACGGGATCTGCAGCCAAGAGCAGACTGTGGTCGCCATGCCAGGGTGTAGCTCTGAGTAAATCCACAGCCCTTGGCTAGGGAGAGGGGACTTGTGCCAGGTTTGCAGTTGCAGTGTCTGTGAATCAGGTGCAAACTGGTTACTCCATGCAGCCATTTGCATCTTGCTGCCATATTCCTAGCACTACAGAACTGACTTGCCTGTCATGAATGTCATTGACTGTTGTTGCTCAGAAAATGCATTTTTTGGTTCCTTACTGTACAACATTACCTTTGTAGCAGCACTGCCTTGAAGGATCAGTGCCATTGCCAACCGAGTCTGTACAAAGTGGGGTTTGGTTTGTACAGTCACATCTGAGCCTCATTGCCTTTGTAAACAAATAAATTAAATGTGACATGCTGCTACTGATGGACCATAGTGATACCATTCCTCTGAAATTGCAGCCCCTGCTGCCCTACTCCTGGGTGCATAATCACACCTAAGTCTTGAAAATACTATGTCCTCCACAATTATTTTGTTTTAAAGAGGAGGGAGTAAATACAGGAGATGTGAAGGCTGTTAGGCTGTGACTGCACTGTGAAAGCCAGAACAGACATCCCATTTGACCAAGAACCTGTCCAGCTCTTGGTGTGGCTGCACAGAGAACCAGTTTGATTGAAAATGCTCTCCTGACAGGGATCCAGTTGAGCCAGACTTGTTCGCTGGTCTGGTGCATCACACTGAAATCCACTTCTGTAGTAGCGGAGAGAGTCCTAACTATTGAAGAGAGTCTAATAGAGAGCCATGAAGATGATGGGAGGACTGAAGCATCTCTCTTACAAGGAGAGGCTTGGAGACCTGGGGCTCTTTAGCCTGAAAAAGAGAAGACTGAGAAGGAATCTTATCAGTGCTTGTAAATACCTAAAGGGTGAAGGTCAACAATATGTGGCTGGGCTCTTTTCAGTGGTGCCCAGTGACACAACAAGGGGCAGCAGGTATAAACTATAACATAAGAGGTCTCACTTAAACATATGCAGAAACCTCTTTACTTTGAAGGTACTGGAACAGGCTGCCCAGAGAGGTTGTGGAGTCTCTGAAGACTTTCAGGCTCCTCTGGACATATTCTTGTGCAGCCTGGTCTAGGTGAACCTTCTTTCACAGAGACACTGGACTAGATAATCTCTGGAAGCTCCTTCTAACTCCTGCCATTCTGTGATCCTGCAAGAGGCACAGGAAGAGACCCAAGGGAAGGATAGGGCTACTTCTGCAAACAACCTTGCCAGCATGCACCAGCTTTGGAGCTGCACTTACAGAATCACTTGGGTTGGAAGGGACCTTTCAAGGTCATCTAGTCTAATCCCACTGCAGTGAGCAGAGACGTCTTCAACTAGATTAGGTTGTTCAGAGTGAGTCTAAGCTGACCTTGAATGTTTCAGAGATGGAGCTTCTGCCACCCCTGTGGGCAACCTGGTCTAGCATTGACTTTGCTCTAGAAATGTGCACATCTTCATTTTCTGCACACGTGTGCCATGTGCTCATTTATTGGGAAAAGGAAGCCAAGCCTGTGAATCATGATAATCCTTTAAAACCCTCTTGTGAAGGCACTGTGCAGACTTTCAGCAGCTAACTGCTTCTTTTCCCCGCAGCAAGCTCTTCTGTTGGAGCAGCAGCGTATTCACCAGCTGAGGAACTACCAGGCGTCTCTGGAGGCAGCTGGCATGCCCGTTTCCTTTGGAGGGCATCGGCCTCTGTCTCGTGCACAGTCCTCACCTGCCTCGGCCACCTTCCCCATGTCCGTACAGGAGCCACCCACTAAGCCAAGGTTCACAACAGGTAACAATTTTGAGCCCTGGAGGCTGAAGCAGTGGGGCTGTGGTTACTGTTTTACTACATTTCATGCTTTTCTGTCCTGTCCTTGGAAAACCATATGGGGGCTTTGTGTCAGCTGTGTCTGGGGACTTTATAACATCTTGTTTTCATCAAGGATAAGATTCAGTCCTTTTATGCCCTGTTGTCCTGCTTGTCCCTTCTCCAGACAGAAAAAGACCTGCAAAAATCAATAGAAGCATAGCACAGTATTTTAATTATGTATCTCCTGAAAAAAAAAGGACCATTCATATGCTGTGACAAAGCTGATTTCGATGCAAGGCAGAGAGAGGCAATGATATTGAAAAAGGGTAGCGTGCCAAATGCAATATCTGTTGGCTGCATTTTCTGCACCTTCTCCAGTCCCTGCGCAATCTCTTGCCATAAGTTACCCACTCTGGGCAATGTGCCTACTCCTCCTTCTGAAACACAGTCTCTGCTCAAGAGTCTGTTCCCATAAGTTAGGAAAAATGAGGTGAGTTGATTATTTCAAGTTGCCTTGAACAGACAGACTTGAAGAGTGTTTTTCTCACCTGTTCAATCTTAATCTCAAAGGAAAATTGCGAGTGCAGTGAAAACCACAACTGCAAAAGAGGTGTTAAGTCTCCCAACCCTAGGGAAGTGATCAGCCCTCTGTACTTGGCATTGGTGAGGCCACATGTCGAATACTGTCTTCAGTTTTGGCCCCTCACTGCAAAAATGATTCTGTGTCCAAGGAAGGGCAACAAACCCGGTGCAGGGTGTATAGTCAAATGTTACCAGGAGCAGCTCACAGAACAGGCGTTTTTCAGCCTGGAGAATGGGAGGTTGAGAGAAGACTTCGGTGCTCTCTGCAGGTGCCTGAAAGGAAGTTGAAGCGAGGTGAGAGTTGGCCTCTTCTCCCAAGTGACAAGCAGTAGGACAAGAGGAAATGGTCTCAAGTTATGCCGGGGAAGTTTAGCTTGAACATTAGGAAAAAAAAATCCTTCCTCAAAAGGATTGTCAAGCACTGGAACAGGCTGTGCAGGGAGGTGGTGGAGTCCCCATCCCTGAAGGGATTTAGAAGACTTGTAGGTCTGGCACTGAGGAATATAGTTCAGTGGTGATTTGACAGCACTGGGTTAACAGCTGGACTTGGTGATACTAAAATTCTCTTCTGACCTAAAGAATCCTCTGATTAATCGTTCTTCCTGAACCCTGACAACCAACACCTTTCCACCAAAATCCTTTGTGTCTATTCAGTAGCTTTAGTAACAGATGAAAGTTAATTTATTTGCAACTTTTCAAGTCATATGTTGAGTGATTGGGCAGACTTTAAAATAAGTCCGCCTTCTTCCCCAAATGTCAACTCTATTTTGTGAATGAACACTTTGCAATGCAGTGTATGCCCTGGGAAGAGGAAGTGGAGGGGAAAAAAAACAACTCCCAAACGCCCAAGTAAGAGCAACTCATGATTTTGTTTCTCTTTCACTTTTCCGTTTGTTCTTATCTAACCCACACTTTTTACATCATTAAAATCAGCCCTGTGAATCGGGTCTATTTTCAGAGGCTGATGGCATAGTAATAGTGATATGTTAAGTCTGACTTTGCTCTTCAGCTGCTAGCTGCAGGGTGGAAGGCATGTGTGATCAGCTCTGCAAAAACCCAAGCAGTAGCTCGTTTTTGCAAATCAGCCCTTTAAGTCTCTCTTTGTTGTCAATATTGAAACCTTGAATTTCAGCAAAACTGCAACCAGTTACAGGAGGATTATTCTAGATTCTGACTTCTGCCAAGGATGCAAGGAAGGGTAGTCCCCTGGCTCACAGTCAAACCAGATGAAACTTGATCATCTAATACACTTAGAGCCAAACCTTAGAGCTTTAAAAACAAGGAAGCCTGGCCCTACTTTAAGAGATTCTTCATTCTTTCTCTTTCTGCCCTTCTCTTCCTCCAGTATTTAAGTTGCCCTGTCAATCACAGGCAAGACTTTGAATGTACAATAACATTTCCTACCAGAGGCTATAGTTTGACTTAGACCTGTGCTTCTAAATTTAATTTAAAAGTACAGGTAATGGTAAGAATGCAGATTTTGAGAACTGTGCTGCTTTGAAAAGGCAGTGTTACAATGCCATGATTTATTTTCTTTGGAGGCAGGGTTTAAAAAACAAGAAGATGGCTTAAAATAAGTAGTGGGCTATCACATTGCCTTTATATAGCACTGCACAGTGCAACGATATGAAGAGTGCTTAGTGTAGTTCACCTGTAAAATGTCATTTTCACAGCATTTAGGGACTGGATTTTTTCATTGCCTTCTATCTCATGCAGTTCTCTACATTTGTGATAGGTGAACAGAGAAGGAAAAACTCAAAAAAGTGGTGTTAAAAGAGAAAGTGTGGGGAATTCACTGAGCACTAATAAAGGTACAAAGCATAAGTTGTGTGACCTCTATACTAGTTTTACTGCACGTAACACCATTCTTGGCTTGGAAAGACAAATCATGTGGAGACATGGAACTCCAGAGAGACTCGAGTCAGACAATGGCACTCATTTCAAGAACAATCTTGTGAAAAACTGGGCCAAAGAGCAAGGTATTGAGTGGATCTATCACATACCCTACTATGCACCAGCTTCAGGGAAGATTGAGCACTGCAACGGTTTGCTGAAAACCACCCTAAAAGCCATGGGGGGTGGAACTCTGAAAAACTGGGACAAACATTTAGCACAAGCTACCTGGTTGGTAAATAGTAGAGGTTCAGTAAACAGAGCAGGACCTGCACAATCAGACTTGGTCCAAACAGTAGATGGTGGTAAAGTTCCTGTTGTACGTGAAAAGAATCTGTTAGGGAAAACTGTTTGGGTATTTTCTCCTTTGGGCGAAGGGAAACTTTCACGGAAGTGGCCAGCCTAAGTTCTAGCTGAGCCTTAGCCTCTCTAATTTTTCTCCTACATAGTCTGGCTACCTCCTTAAACACATCAGGAGAAGCCTTCCCCTCCTTCCAGAGGCGATACACCCTCTTTTTCTCGCCAGCAGTGTGCCCAGGTGGCCAAGAGAGCCAGTGGCATCCTGGCCTGCATCAGGAATGGTGTGGTCAGCAGGAGCAGGGAGGTCATTCTGCCCCTGTACTCTGCACTGGTCAGACCACACCTCGAGTACTGCGTTCAGTTCTGGGCCCCCCAGTTTAGGAAGGACACTGAGATGCTTGAGCGTGTCCAGAGAAGGGCGACGAGGCTGGTGAGAGGCCTCGAGCACAGGCCCTACGAGGAGAGGCTTAGGGAGCTGGGGTTGTTTAGCCTGGAGAAGAGGAGGCTCAGGGGTGACCTTATTGCTGTCTACAACTACCTGAAGGGTGGTTGTGGCCAGGAGGAGGTTGCTCTCTTCTCTCAGGTGGCCAGCTCCAGAACAAGAGGACACAGCCTCAGGCCGCGCCAGGGGAAATTTCGGCTCGAGGTGAGGAGAAAGTTCTTCACTGAGAGAGTCATTGGACACTGGAATGGGCTGCCCGGGGAGGTGGTGGAGTCGTCGTCCCTGGGGCAGTTCAAGGCAAGGTTGGATGTGGCACTTGGTGCCATGGTCTAGCCTTGGGCACTGTGGTAAAGGGTTGGACTTGATGATCTGTGAGGTCTCTTCCAACCTTGGTGATACTGTGATACTGTGAAACCTGTCCCAGGGGTGGTTTCTGCTGAAGGTCCTGGTCACACCTACTGGGTAATGCAGGAGAATGGTGAAATCCAGTGTATTCCACAGAGAAATCTAACCTTAGCTGAGAGAGTTTAAATTCAGAGTGTATAATACAAGCTGTTAGGAGTTTTCTGTTCTAGGTACTGTTTCACCTAAAAGGTAAAAGACGAGTTTGATCATCACTGTCTGCTTAACAATGGCAGGAAGAAAGAGCTTTGTCCTCTAGGCGTGCAAGCACGGAGCAGAAGGGCAGGCATTGCAGCTGCTGAGCATGTGTGCATGAGTTAGGTTGGTAAGGTTTGCTTAAAGTTGTCCACGGTGTGTCGGAAATTGTGTTTTTGGAGGTGGATACTAAAGCTTAATCACTGGGATTGAATTATTCTTTGAAAGGCAGGAAATTAAAGTTTTGGGTATTTTTCAAAGCAAGCAGTGCTGAAGTGCATCAGACTTAACTTTTCGCTAGGAAAATCCATCTGTTTGATAAGTGGCTGCTTTGGAGACTGATCCTAACATGATTATGTGCTTTGAATTCCAGAGGAATTAAGATTTGAATTGTTATCATTTTGTGGGAGGGCTGGAAAAGACAAACCTCAGTCAGTGGCAGTAATGAAGCCAATTGTGATCGCTTCAGACACGAATGTGGCTTTTAAGAGATCCCTTATTGTCCTACAGACAAAGAATTGTTCGTCTATTTCATGTGTGGGGTGTTCTATAGAAAACACTAATGCTTCCTCTGGAGGGACTTAGGACCAGACAGCTGCAAACTCTGAGGTTTATATATGATTTATTTTCCTGTCTCTGTCAGTGACCAGTACCTGAGAATTCAAAGATACAGTGAAAGAACAGCTAATGCACCTCTCAAGCATGATGTGCATTATTCCACATGAAAGTGAAAACAGTGCCCTTCCTGACTTCTGCAGGCAATCAGTTTCATGTCCCAAAGCATGACATTTAATTTTCCTTCCCACCAGCAAGCTAGTCCTTGAACTTGCCCTTGCTAGCACAAGTGGCCCCCTTGACTTTAATGAATACTTCTGCATGCACTATTCTACACACTTGAATAAGACTTCTCAGGTTAGGCCATTAATTTGCATAGCTGCAATTATCCAGTCTCTGATCTCCTGTAAAAATGGTTCCACAAATTGTTCTGATCTTCTGCATTAAAGTATTTTTCATTTCTGATGAAGGCATTTATTCTCTCCTGCGCAGAGCAATGTAATTATCTGAACCTCAAATCATATGTTTGTTCTGCCAAGAAAAGCGAGTTGGTTATGCTTTAGTGCTGACCTTTAAAAGTGATTGTTCTCATGTCTTGAAGAGTATTGCTTCCAGCACCACTTAATTTAACTTGTAATGGCCAATGTAGTTTTGGATTTTAAGTTAAATTGCAAAGCTTTCCTTTAAGTGTGTGTGTGTGTCTTCATTTGAGTGTCCCCAACCACAGGAAGAAACTTGGAACAGCTCCCTTCTTTCCAGTGGCTTGGTTTTTAAGAAAGAGAAATGTTGAGTGAGGTGTGATTACAGTAGAAGAACTTCATTGAGACATTGCTGTTAGGACTGAATCATTAGGAAAGGAGAAACTTCATGGATAACCAAGTTCTATAAATCCCACTGTGGTCTCCACTAACAACCTACAAGTCCCTTTTCAGAAAGCCTTTTCTTTAACCCCTTCATCTGCCTACGTTGAATAGGCACAGTTGCCAAACCCCATTTTAGATCTACATGTGTATTTTAAAGACATGTATCTCTCCAGCAGCTGTGGGTGAGGAGCTGCTTCTGAGCAGACGCCAAACTTTATCAGGTAGTGTAGCGATAGGACAAGAGGTAAATGTTTCAAGCTAAAAGAGGACAGAACAAAACTTATGGATGGACCTTCCCTGAAAAAGAATTGAGGCCATTTTGGACAGGGCTGTGGGCAGCATGGTTTAGTGGAATGTGTCCCTGCCCCATGGCACAGTGGTTGGACTAGATGATGTTTAAAGTTCCTTCCAACTCAAACCATTCTGTGATTCTATGATTCCTCAAAAAACCCCTGGGAGATACCTGGCAGATCTGCTGCCCCGCTGAAAGACAAGAGAAGAGCAGAAGAATGTGAGATCAATGCAAAAAGCTGGTTTTTTCATTTGCATTTATCTTTGGTTTGATTTGTGTTGGTTTCTGCTGTACCAGCCTCTAGTGTGAATTGATAACACATGCAGCTTGTGACTTTTGAGTCTACAAAGCCTAACTGTAGTCCCCTGGAATTCAGAGAAGGCAGCACCACTAGTCAAATGTGCAGTCTCATGTAGTCTAAGTGGACATCTACGTGGAGCTCTTTTGGTAACAAACCATAGAATCCTATCTGGTTTGGGTTGCAAGTGACCTTAAAGGTCTTCTAATTCCACACCTCCTGTCATGGGCAGGGACATCTTCCACTAGGCTGCTCAAAGCTCCATCTGTCCTGGCCTTGAACTTTTTCATTGATGAAGCATCCACATCCACAGCTTCTCTGGGCAACCTGTGCTGGTGCTTCACCACCCTCACAGTGAAGAATTTTTTCCTTGTGTCTAATCTGAATCTACTGTCTTTCATTTTAAAATAGCTACCCCATGTCCTGTCAATACACTTCCTGATAAAGAGGCCCTCCTCATCATTTCTGTAGTCCCCCTTTAAGTACTGAAAGACAGTAATATGATCTCCATGGAGCCTCTTTTCTCCAGGCTAAACAACTCCAGCTCCCCCAGCCTGTCCTTAAATGCATGATGTCCCCTGAAAATGAGTTTTCTTCCAGTAGAGATTAACCTGAGGCAAAGTTAGCATAGACCTTAGACTATTTTAAATGAACTCAGACCTGGGAGTTCTTAGGGACAGGCAGCCTTGCCACTGGGCTACAGCTTCTTCTCAGGTAGCATTTACAGTCATTGCCTTTGCCCAGCAGCCTCTGTGAAGTTTGGTGCCGTGAACCAAGCATGAGAGACCTCTGCAGAGCTTTGCAGCACAGTCTTACTTAACTGAACTTTGGCTAACCCAAAAGCAGTCAATTACCCAGCACTCTGTTCTTTTCCTAGAACCAAATGTGGTCTGAGCTTTTTTGTCTTTGCACTCACCTACAGCAAAGCAAGGAACTGCCAGATCCCTCCCTAAGGCTGAATACCTGGAAGTGTCGGTGCCAGAGTTTGCCTCAGAGGGGAAAGCCAAGTATTTCAGTGGCAGAACATGCCTACACTCAGTCAGAAGGTGTGATTCCAGCTCCAGCCAAGCCTTGGGGACATTCAGCAGCATGGCGCTGAGCCTCCAGGCTGCATGTGCATGGACGTTCTCAGAGTCTGGTTTCTTACAAGCCCCTTTGTACTCCATGCAGTTGCAAAGTGTGCTGTGTATCAGGACTTAAGCTGGCTACATGAAAGCTCCTTGAACTGTTCATGCCACGGCATGGGTGTGCTCCTCTGGGATTTTGGAGGAGCAACATCACTCTTTGACATCAGGATCTGGAAACATTTTCTTCCTTTGCTGCTAATTCAAAGGCTTTGGATTCTCATCAAGACCTTTGGTTTGCAACTTTATAATGTACTTTCAGACAGATACTTCTTGCAAGAAACCTCGGGGGAAAAGAACTGCAACCTTGTTTGTTCTGTTTTCTGGAGCTTTTGGCTGAAGGGAAGGGTAGATTTAGACCTTTAACTATGTCTCTTTTGCCAGAGGAAAAAAAGTCTTTTGTCCCCAGAATTGCATAGCTGTAGAGGACCTGCTGCTTTTCTCCAGTGGAACATTGGCTATGAAATCGTAACTGCTTCCAAAACCGTACCCAGGCAACTCTGGAGCATGAATCAAAATCTCCTACACTGTTGTCATGCCATAACTACTTGGTAATGCAAGGGGATTTAACTGCCTGACTCCCACATTCAAATGAAACAACACTGCTAAATACCTACGTATTGTGCTGAATAATTATGCCCAAATGTGTGCTAATAGCCTTAATTAGCATGTTGACAAATAATGCAAAGACTGGGGCACAAACTATTGCATGAAGCAAGAGTGCCTGCTAACAACGCAGCCTTTTAATCCCAAGCCCTAGAGTCATTTTAGCAGCAGTTACAAAAGTACCCAGCAGCAAATCTGCAGGTCAGTGCTCTCTTAGATCAGGATTCTGCCCTGGCACCTCTGTACTGGTACTGATGCTTTCAGTTGTCACCTCGTTCTGTCACCAGCCTGCAGAGTTCTTGGGGCCTAATTTCTTTCCTAGAGCCATTGAGGATTTCCAGCGGAAGGGATCATTGCAGGTCTAGTGCTGACTTAAAGCAGCACCTTGGGGTTTAATTTGGTAGAGCTCCGTGGCTCCTGCTGAAACATCCAGCCTGTCTCTAGAAATACTCAGTAGAATATGAAGTGCCAGTGTAAAAAGAAGAACATGAGGTGTTTTTTCCATATATCTGGCTTTTGTTGTTGTTGTTATTTTTGTTTTGTTAATGGAGAGCAATTTTGTAACCCCTGCTGCAGGCCTCGTGTATGACACCTTGATGCTAAAACACCAGTGTACCTGTGGAAACACGAACAGCCACCCAGAGCACGCGGGAAGGATCCAGAGCATCTGGTCCCGGCTCCAGGAGACAGGTCTCCGTGGCAAGTGCGAGGTAATACAATTACCACTGAAGGGGAAGATGAGGTGGTGAGCCTGGGGGCAAGGGAGGATGTGAGTGTCTGATTCAGCTGCTGGATTAGGAGAGGTTTGGGGGGACTGATTTCTGGTCTGGACAGTAGTGTATGAACCAAATCTGCAGTTGAGATTGTTGGCTGCTACCTGGATGTGTAAACTTTATACGATGTTCTGGCTTGATATTTTTATAACTCCAGCTGTTGACAGTGTTTTGCCATATGTGGCCTAAATTTGATCCATTCCTAGATGGTTGCTTGTGCTTGTTGAACATGCATCTGTCAAGAGTACTTTTCTAGTGATCTGATTTCATTGTCTTCAGAATGTTACAAAACACAGGAAAATGCTCTTGCTTGATGTTGCAGCGAAGCTTCTCCTGTAATTTTTGATCCTGTTTGCTCTAAACTGAAAATCATCATAGAATCATAGGAAGGTTTGGGTTGGAAGGGACTTTTAAAGGTCATCTAGTCCAACCCTCCCACAGTGAGCAGTGACATCTTCAATTAGATGTCAACTGGTTGCTCAAAGCCCCCACTCAACCTGACTTTGAATGTTTCTAGGGATGAGACTTCTACTACCTCTCTGGATAACCTGTGCCAGTGTTTCTACACCCTCATTATAAAAAGTTTCTCCCTTCTATCTAGTCTAAATCTTCACTTTCTTAGTTTAAAACCATCAGCCCTTGTCCTGTCATTACAGACCCTGCTAAAAAGACTGTCTCCATCTTTCTTACAGATCACTGTAAGGTCTTCCCAGAGCCTTCTTTGGGCTGAGCAACCCCTACTCTCTCAGCCTGGTCTTCTAGCAGAGGTGTTCCAGCCCTCTGATCATTTCTGTGGCATACTCTGAACCCACTCCAACACGTCCATGTCTTTCTTGTACTGAGGAGCCCAGAGCTGGACATAGTACTCCTGGTGAGGTCTCACCAGAGTGGAATAGAGGAGCAAGAATGCCCTCCTTTGACCTGCTGACTGTGCTGCTTTTGATGCAGCCCAGGATATGGTTGGCTGTGAGTGCACATTGCCAGTTCAAGTCCAGCGTTTGAAGTTTCTGCCAAGTGTTGCATTTTGAAGCAGCCAAAGATAAGAGCACAACATAAAGTGACCATGTTATTTCTTAGCGCTCCAACCACAACAACAAAAGCTGTGGAGCAACAAGTTTGTATTTCTGTGGCTTCATAACTTTTTCAGTACTCTGATCAGTAATGGTCAACCTGTAGCGAAGGCACTGTGAAAATGAGGATCCGATGATGAGAGGAGACCTTATTGTGGCCTTCCAGTATCTTAAGGGGCCCTACAAGAAAGCTGTTGAGGGACTGTTTAGGATGTCCAGTAGATATAGGACTGGGAGAAATGGAGCAAAACTAGAAGTGGGTAGATTCAGGTTGGATGTTAGGAAGAAGTTCTTTGACATGAGGGTGGTGAGACACTGGAACAGGTTGCCCAGGAAGGTGGCAGAAGCTCCATCCCTGGAAGCTTTTAAGGCCAGGCTGGGTGGGGCTCTGCGCAACCTCATCTGATGTGAGGTGTCCTTGCCCATGGTAGGGAGATTGGAGCTAGATAGAATCAACCAGGTTGGAAGCGACCTCCAAGATCATCCAGTCCAACCTATCACCCAGCCCTGTCCAGTCAACTAGACCATGGCACTAAGTGCCTCATCCAGGCTTTTCTTGAACACCTCTAGGGACGGTGACTCCACCACCTCCCTGGGCAGCCCATTCCAATGCCAATCACTCTCTCTGGCAACAACTTCCTCCTAACATCCAGCCTAGACCTCCCCCGGCACAACTTGAGACTGTGTCCCCTTGTTCTATTGCTGATTGCCTGGCAGAAGAGACCAACCCCCACCTGGCTACAGCCTCTCTTCAGGTATTTGTAGATAGCAATGAGATCTGCCCTGAGCCTCCTCTTCTGCAGGCAGCACACCCCCAGCTGCCTCAGCCTCTCCTCATAGGACTGTGTTCCAGGCCTATCACCAGCTTTGTCACCCTTCTCTGCACACATTCCAAGATGATCCTTGCGGTCCCTTCCAGCCCTGGCAATTCTTTGATCTAAGCACTATTCCACCACAAGAGATTAACTTTATTAGACATATGTATTTTAAGAGGAAGACAAACTAAGGAAATAAGATACTAAAATATGTAGACTAGTGATTAATAATAACGATTGTTAATAATTATTATTCATATCTACTAATAGCAGTGATGATAAATTAGTGATAGTGTGTATTCATCAACTCGTTAAGCATCTGAGGGGACTGAATCAGAGAGTGTATTTGAGTTGTATGAGCTGCTGGATGGAAGTATTTTCTGAGCAATCAGAAAAGACCTCCACGTGGTGGCAGCATTGCCATGAGTCATGCCCTCACATATCCCTGAAGGGAGCAGGAAAGAACTTCAAACATATTTCTGCCTATAGAGACCTATTTAATTGAATTTTGAGATTATTATTTGGGACCAAAAAAAAAGAAACCCTCCAATGTCAACTATCCTACTACTGTGTAGCTCTGTGTTTAGAAGTAGGAGTTAAGTTGTGCAGTGCTGATTGCCTCAGCTCCTGAATTTGTGTTACAGATGTTTTCTCATGTGTGAGTTCTTCACTGTATGATCCCAGGCAACTGTTGTTTTGCTTAATTTGGGATTTTCAGTTGCTCTCATGGTTGGAGTTGTTCTTGATGCTCACCCATTTCCCCTCTGACCATAGGTGACATTCAGCCTCACCTTGACTCTTCCATTTTCTGCAAGCTATAGATACATGATGTTAGCTTTCTACCTTAATTGTGGTGTTTTCTTTCCCGATTGCTTTCTTCATGACCTTCAAGGTGGACAATGACCTACCATTTCAGGATAACCAAATACTCTAATTGCATTTACTTCTCTCTCTAGCTTTCCTTTACAGTCACCATCTCATACTCCTGTTTAGACCTGTCTTAAGGTTTCTTTCTTTATCTCAACGTTTCCCATGGGCTTGATGAGCACATCCTTGCTGTGTTTGTCCATCTCCTTCCTGTCTCCACACTTCTGTTCCTAATATATTTTTTTCTGGGGCCACTTGTTCTCTTTCCACTCTCCTTGGTCACTGTAATTCTATTCCACACTGCAAAACTATGTGCTCGCTTCCCTGCTCTTCAGAGTCTTTCTGAAACTCCTCAGTTGGAATCTGTCCATCAGCAAGCAGATGAGGACCATATAGGAATTTCCTTCAGGGAAGATTACTTCCCTGTCAGGTGCTCTTGCGTAGCAAGGGACTGTATTTTAGACACGAGTGATCACAGGATCAGAGGATGTTAGTGCTTGGAAGGGACCCAAGGAGATCGTTGAATCCAACCCCCCTGCCACAGCAGGACAATACTATCTAACACAGATCACAGAGGAACACATCCAGACAGGCCTTGAAAGTCTCCAGAGAAGGAGACTCCACAACCTCTCTTGAGATCTCTGCTGCCAGGTTGGCGCATGAGCTGTTGGTATTGCCTGGGACAATGGACTTGTCCACTTACTCTCAGGACAGAAATGCTGTAGCCCTAACATGAAGAGAGCTTTATTACGTGGGACATATTCCATTCTATGATCAATTTAAAGGCATTTTGAAGTCTGACTCGATAATTGTGATTACTTTCAATAATTATATTACTTTTCAAAACACCTGCTGCTCGTGCCAAAGCTCCACGCAGGACAGTGCGAGCTGGGCCCTCTATCCCCCTCTCCAGTAGTGTGCATATGATGTGTGAATTTTTGGTGCAGTTCCTTATATGAGGATGGTGCCACGTGCTACCAGTGCAGCCTGCTATGTAGCTGCAATGGATTGTAACTGCTCCAGCTGCAGAGCAGCACGCAGAAAGAGGTGAATATTTTCAGAATTAATAGTAGGTCTGCTGTGAGTCAGCAGCAGCATTTGGATTGTAGCACTCAGAAATTTGCCAGGCTGTACAATTATTATTTTTTATTTTTTGCTGAGCTCCTGCTTTGTTCTTTTTTCTTTTCTTTTTCTTTTCAGCTGGTCTTGCTGACAGACACATCTGTGCATGCTCATTTTTATCTTCACTGTTGTAGATCCCTTGTCCTGTGCCTCAGACATTATAAGCCAGTTCAGTAAACTCAGTGGCCTGATGTGAAAATTGTTTGTGATGAGGTAGTTTGAACCATTTCTGACAACACAAGTCTGTAACAGGGCAGTTTGAACTTTGAGATTTCCATATCTTCGTGTTTCCCCTTTATTTCTTCACAGCCCTTTGCTGTGCTCTGGGCGTGTGTGTAGTTGGTTGCAAGTAGTTGCTCGGCACAGATTCAAGGCACAGTGCCCTGCGTAGATAGTAATCCAGTATGCACTGTGTGAGATCAGAGCAGACTCTGCTGGATCCCTGTCCTCTTCCTGAGGGGTTTTAACAGGTCTCTCTCACTCCCCCCACAGATGCACACTGAAAATAAATCCCAGCTCTGCTTTCTCATGCGATGTCTATCAATTTTCAGGGTCTGTGTCCTGGAAATGTTCTTGTGGTGTTTCTGTTGTACACATACCTCAGGTCAGAGAAGGGCTCCTAGATAAATATTTTTATCATGCATGCAAACAGATACTTACTTAGAAATTTCAGAAATGAACTAAGTTAAAATCAGTTTTCATCAGGCAGCTGAGAGGATCTGGACAACCTGCCAAGTGCTGAGTTTCTACCATCTCTCTTAAAGGCAATAGAAGTGTTCCAGAAGGGGCATGAATATTTGTAGAACTCATTTTTTCAGCAGTGAAACAAATATGTATGTGCTGAAGTTGGACAAAAACTGGTTGATGTCCAGCTGAGGGCAAGATGTGCATTGGTTTTGCAGTGTGATAGGTAAAAGCCTGGCAGAGTTGTGCAGGGTTAGTGATGACCTTTTGGAGGGAAAGCAGTTGTCCAAACTTAACAAGAGCTGTGGTTTAGGCTACTGCTTGTTTAATTAAGTTAGCTTTATAAATTACAACAATTACTTTGGTGTACACTCAGAATTTAAAAGCAACAATTATACTAATTGGGGCAATCTCAGTAAAAGAACTCTGCCCCCCCAAAAGAAAACCCACAATCACAGCACAAAGCAATCCTCTCAGTCTTCATCAGGAGCATGAGGAAATCAATAAGTTTTGCACTGTATTTCAGAGGAAATCAAAGCCCTGAGCTGTTTGAGGAGGACAGGGAAGTTCCTCAAGCAGGATCTGTCTCCAAGTACATGTAGCAATCCTGCTGTGCTTAAAGCATGAGCAGAGTCAACTGTGAAGGTCTGTAACAAGTGGTCAGTACCTGCTACTGTCTTCTTCAACATATTCATGTGTGACCTAGGTGAAAGGATGGAATGCACTCTGAGCAAGTTTACTGATGATAATCTGAGATGTAGACTGAGATGCAAATCTTGATGGATCTGGAAACAGAAGTGAAGGATGTGTTGTGGTCTCTAAGTTTACTTTGAAGGGATTGATTTATATTTTCTTGTTCTGTCTTTGTGCTAAGGACAAAGCTTGTGGCATGTGAGCTGGGAGACAAGAAAAGTGCAAAAGCCTCTGGAACATAGAACTCATAGAATTAGAGAATGGTTTGGACTGGAAGAGACCTTAAGAGATTGTCTAGTCCAAGCCTCCTGCTATGGGTAGGGTCAGCTTCCACTAGACCAAAACCCTGCCCAATCTGACCTAGAACTCTTCCAGGGAGGGGACATCTACAGCTTGTCTGAGCAACCTGTTCCAGTGCCTCACCATCTTCACAGTTGAAAAACTCCTTTCCTATATGTCATCTGAATCTTCCCTCTTTCATTAAAAAAATACCTTTACTTCTCATTCTGTTGCTACACTCTCTAATAAAAACTCCCTTCTCATCTTTCTTATGGGCTCCCTTCAAGAACTGGAAGACATCAGTAGGGTCTGCCTGAAGCCTTCTCCAGGCTGAACAGCACTCTCAGCCAATCCTTTCTAAGCAAGCAATGTTTGCTGTGACATGTTGATATGTATTTGTTTCACTAAGTGGTAGCTTTTACAAGAATGTGTTTTACTTGCAGCTCAGAAGTTGTCCATCCATTCATAGTTTCTGCTCAGTTATGGGTGTCACACAGAGAGGAGGGTGTCACTGCTACCCTCCTAAAGAACACAGAGCAGAACATAGAGCTTGAATGTCTTGATAGGGCCACCTGCTTTAAATGAGAGCAGCCCTTACCCATTCTGGGGAGCTGAAGCCATTGGCAGCCGGAAGAGCTGGCCTGTTCCTGCAACGGGCTGCTGTTCTCCTGGTGTCTTCATGTAACGCCAAGAAACACAAAGTGCTATTTCTGTCCCTGTATGTAGCAGCTGAAAATGGGTCAGTACATCTTGTTCAAAGGAAAAGAGTTGGCATGTGGGTTAGGGGGAAGCTGTAAAAGCCTGTAAGGGGGGACTGAGGCAAGCTTACCATGAATAAAAAAGAAATACAGGATAAAAGTTCAAGGGGGATTTGCCAGATATTTCCATCCCTTCTGGGTCTAGCATTTTTGTGATTATTACCTCTTTAATGGGATGCTGTATTTTTGCCTCATCATTAACCTCAGGAAACCTAGGTGGTGGAGCAAAGCATGGAGAAAATGAAAGAGGAACTGGAAAGGAGAAATGCCAAAATTAGGAGAGGCAGAATGCATGAGCACTGCAGCTGTGCTTTGATTTCTACTGCCTTATGCCTCCAATGATTTTATGAAGTGATTTCCACTGCACTCACCAACTCATGGTGGAGGTTTATACTGAAGGTTGGAGACCAGAAAAATATCTTGATCTGGTTCTGTGTATTATAGTTTGGAGGTGGAAGTCCTGAAGTTCCTGTGCTTGCAGTATACTATACCCAGGACATTCAGACTGAGCGGGTGGCAAGGTGCAAAAGCTGGCACTGCTCAGCTGGAAGTGCTGATGGCTTTGAATCACTGCTCTGAAAGCCGGCAGCACACAGTAGTGCTTTCTGAGAGACAACAGCTCTCCACAGCAAAAGGCACAGCTTGATCTTCTCTTCAGAACAAGCTTTCCATAGGAAAGTCTTCTCTTTTTAGGAATGAAATTTCTTTCTGCCTCCTTTTTTTCCCCTTTTAAGATGTTTTGTTGGATTTGTTTTGGTTCTCATTAGAAATTTTGCTTCTCCAGGAGCACAGAAGTCTTCAAAAGGCAGCTGATTTCAACAGAGCCAGGGTGAAGGCTGTGCAGGAGGTGCATGCAATGCTGCACAGACTGCACAATGGGATGCTTGTTGCTGAGGCTCATATCTTGGGTGACCCTCTACAAGAGGCTTGCAAAGCCTTGCAGTATCTTGCCATTAACTGTTTATGTTCTGGTATTACTATTGCAAAAGGAAATAGTCCTGTAATTCCTTCCGCAGGAAATAATCCCCTCAAACATGACAGTTCCTTTTGAATTGAAGGATCACAGTATGTTAGGGGTTGGAAGGGACCCAAGGAGGTCATTGAGGCCAATCCCCCTATCAGAGCAGGACCTCACAATCTAGCACATATCACAGAGGAATGCGTCCAGACAGGCCTTGAAAGTCTCCAGGGAAGGAGACTCCACAACCTCTCTGGGGAGCCTGTTCCGATGCTCTGTCACACTTACAGTAAAGAAGTTCCCCCTTGCGTTGAGGTGGAACCTCTTGTGCTGCAACTTACACCTATTGCTTCTTGTCCTATCCCAGGGAGCAAGTGAGCAGAGCCTGTCCCCCCACCCCTGGCCTGCCCTCAGATATTGATAAACATTTATTAAATCCCCTCTCAGTCTTCTCTTCTCCAGACTAAACAGCCCCAGGTCCCTCAACCTCTCCTCATAAGCCATACCCTCCATCCCTTAATCCAGCCCTCCCCTAGACCCTCTCCAGCAGATCCCTGTCCCTCTTAAACTGGGGAGCCCAAAACTGAACACAGTACTCAAGATGAGGTCTCACAAGGGCAGAGTAGAGGAGAAGGAGAACCTCCCTTGATTTGTTTGATACTCTCTTCTTAATACACCCCAGGATCCCATTGACCTTCTTAGCCACAAGGGCACACTGCTGTCCCATGGACAACTTGTTATCCACCAGCACTCCCAGGTCCCTCTCCACAGGGCTGCTCTCCAGCAGATCACCTCCCAGCCTGTACTGGTGCAGTTTGTTATTCCTTCCCAGATGCAGGACTGTACACTTGTCCTTGTTGAACCTCATTTGGTTCCCCTGTGCCCAGCTCTCCAGTCTGTCCAGGTCTCACTGGATGGCTGCACAGCCTTCAGCTGTATCAATCCTCCCAGTTTGGTGTCGTCAGCAAACTTGCTGAGAGATACTGTCTGCCTGTCTGTCCCCTCATCAGTGTCATTGACGAAGATGTTGAACCCAGCACTGATCTCTGGGGTCTCTACTGGTTACAGCTCTCCAGCTGGACCTAGCACAATTGTAAAGCTAGCACAATTGTTTTAGTCCAAATCACAACAAAAAAATTGTGGTGCAATTCTAAGCTTATTTTTTTTGGAGGAGGAGGGAGCAGTCTGCACGTTTCTGAAGCAAAGCAATTCTCATTTCCAAGTAACTCCTTTCTCCTCTCTCATGGCCACTTTTTGTCTTAGCCCCAACCTCAACTTTTTCTCAACTCACTGCACATTTCCCTGCTAACATTCTGGAGGCAATTGCACGCTCCCAGTTAAAAAGACAAGATGTTTTCAACATTGCTGGGGGCTGGGTTGCCTTCTCTGGTAAACCTGATATCACCCTGGCATGGTCTGCCTGCTGGGAAGCACTCCCTTCTGGGTAAGACACCATGACATGATCCTTGTATGCCCAAGGTTTAGCATCTCCAAGCAGCATTTTGTTCTTGCAAACATATTTTCCGTTATAAATAGGTGATTGCAACAAAGTCCCACAGGTCTGCTGGACCTCTATGACAAAAAGGGAAAGAGTTCTCCAGTCTGTAAAATGTGGAGTTGGGTCCTGCTGACATCCATAACAGCTTTGCTGTGATGTTCAGTGAAGGTAGGGTTTTGACTGGCGTGCATCTGCCATGTGGGTTTCAGTTGGCAACAGTAGCAAGGTGGACATATTTGCTACAGTAGTTCAAGCTCGACCTGCATCATTGTAGGAAAAAACAATTAGTGTGTTTTCCAAGACAAGTTGTAGAGCAGCAAGTGGAATTGTTGAAAGGTTCGGCTTGAGAAGCAGTGCATTTGGAAGAAATGTTTAGGTTAGCTTAAGAATCCTGGTGGGAATATCAGAGGGTTCTTTGGAGGGACACCTTTTCACCAGAGAATCACTTTCTAATGGGTTAGAACTGAATATTCAGTGTTTGGCCAGTGCCTGTGTAATTTTGCACAAGCTCTGTGGTAAGTACTTTTAAAACAACCATAAATAAATCTAAAGATGACTTTATATGTAAAGCTGTCATTTTTGAATAGGGGTTTAAACCAAAGTCTGTCTTACAGCTGATCTTTTGGGAGAAGAACAGTTTTTAGTTTTTGGTCACTGTCTTTATATTTGCTGAGGAAAGAGGAGAGCTCTTCAGTGAGATCTAAGCAGTTCATCGGTGATTTCATCGCTCCTTTTCTTTCCTCTTTCAGTGCATTCGTGGAAGAAAAGCAACCTTAGAAGAGCTACAAACAGTTCACTCAGAAGCTCATACGCTGCTGTATGGCACAAACCCTCTTAACAGACAGAAACTGGACAGCAAGAAACTTCTAGGTAATGTTCCTTTTCTGGCCTCCAGCACTCCTGCTGCTGACCTCAGCCGTGAATCTGCCAAACACATAACAGTAGCAGTATGAAGGGTGAGACATGAGGCTCTCTCCATCCTTAGCCCTAGTTCCCAAGAGGATTCTTCCCACCTCTGTTCAATGGCTGCTCAAGAGCAGTCCAAGCTATACCTCCTTTCTTCAGGTGGTCCCTAAACCTTAGATAGCTGAAACTTCCTTTCCTTGATGTCTTCAAAACCTAAAAGGAGATTTTCCTAAGGAGGAAAGGTAAATCAGAATTATATTTTTTATCCTTGGACTCTCTTCTCTGCATGTTGGAAAGTTATCCGTTGCTAGGTAGGAACTGGATCACCATGCTAAGGACCTGGATCTGTAGCACTAACCAGCTGCACAGACATCAACAAATAGCTGTCAGGTTTGTATGGATAATCTGCAAGAGAGCTGCCTTGCATTTGTTTAATTTGGAGTAAGATTGTTTATCACTTTTACTGGAAACTGGATCTGTCATAAGATAGAGACGTTTTCCCTGGAAAAAGTGTAGGGTGTTAATTGTTCAGATAACCAACACCCCGTTGCAGCCAACCTGCACTGACTTTAGCACCTTCTCTCCGTGGAGGCAGCATCATCTCCCTTTACTCTGTGCCTTTTTGCAGCAGTAGGTGATAGGCTGGAGGGGCAGTTTGGCAAGTTCTCACTTGGGGATCAGCAGAAAAACAGTTCTGGAACCCAGAAGTTGGGAAAGTTTATTTTGGGATTAGCTTGACTTTGGATGATATAAAAAGAGGATTAACTTGATGGCCTGCATGATGTAGCAGTCCAGCAAAAGAGATGGAAAGATTTTGCAACTCTGTATGTACATTAGATCCCCAAAGAGGAAAGCTATTAGCCAGTTGTTTAAATATGCAGTTAGTGCACCATTTATAGCCAACTTACCACCTCTTTAAAATGCAGAGGACTGAAGAGTGGACACCTCTGGCTGAATGATACACAGTTACTATGTCAAGTTTAAAGAATTTATGAAGTCATATCTTTGGTAGTGTGAAGCTCTCACCTTGCTTAAAGCATATCCATCAGTCCAAAGAAATAGCACTTACATCTTCCTTGGTAGATCTGAGAATCAGAAAATCACAGAATGATAGGGGTTGGAAGAGGCCACTGCATCATCTAGTCCAACCTTCCTGCCACAGACAGTTTACCTAGAGCAGAGGGCTTCTCGTTTGCAATTGCACCACTTTCTATTGACTGATTTCCTCTGTAAGTTCTTGAACCATAGTGCTGAAGGTGCATGAATGTGTGTCCTGGCCATATGCTGTGGTGGGATTTAGGCAGTCCTCCAGCACTGTTGACTTCACCAGTCTGGAACAGAGTTAGCACCATGCATCTGCATGGAGGGCCTGAGTGGCCAGTGAGTCACTCTGACACCTCTCTCCATGCAGAGATACACTTGCAAGATAGGTTTTTCGGGTGGACTGTCCTAACACTGGAGTTTTCTGCTCATTCAAATGTCAGATCCTCTTGAGATACTTCTCTGCTCCTTCTCTGACTCTTGGCACAATCTGTAACAATAGTTCCATCAGATACATTTGGAGATACCAACAATTTATTTGGTTATTATTTAATATGGGAATACACAGGTTTTGCTGAACCATTCCTGATGGTTTGTTTAGAGAACCTGAGAGAGGAGGAATTCTTGCCGTGCCTCTGAACACTTCTGTAATTTTGCTCTATGTTCTCTGTGTCTTTAATGGCTCGTTTTATAATGTCTACAGAGATCAAGCTTATTCCTGTAATGAAGAGAAAGAATTTTAATACCTGAGGGTATTCCAGTACAAAATGTTGCTTGCTTGGGTGTAATTTCAAAGAAGATGAAGTTGCCAAAGACCTGCAGTCACAGGCAAAATGTCAAGTTCCCAGGATTTCCAGTAGGCAGGGCTTTCCAGTAGTTCTTAGCTGAGCTTAGACCTTGTTTCCTAAACCCACTTGACACTGTAGCCTTGAGCTGCTAGCCCTGGGGACTCACTGCCGGCTAGCATGACCATCTCTGCCCAGACAGCAGTGGACTGTCCCTTCCTGCTGCTCTGTTGAATGTGGAGCTGTGAATGGGCCACAGCTGATGCTCATGCTGAACACTGAGCTTGGAGGAAGAGCAAACAGCCTCACCATTCAGTGTGGCTATCAGTCATCCCAGAGGGCAGAATAAAATAAGTGGTTAGTTGGACAGCCAGGGCTTCAAAGGGATGGCACTGTGAGCCAAAGTGATGAGAGGTGCGAGCCAGGCTGGCACATCAGTGTAGCACTCAGGGAGTTCTCCTTTAGAAGCAGGGCAGAAAGGGTGATGGCTGGTCCTAAACCCAGTTTAACTTGATGGCTTCCACAGCACTGGAGCTGAGAAAGAGTAACAGCCACTGGTGGGTTGGGAAAACCTCCCTGAAAAACTTCCATGTGCACAGTTGTTTATAGAAGTGAACAAGCCTCTTGGCAGCCTCTTCTTCAGCCATCCTCTCCAGTTGAGAGTTTAAAAAGCTTTTAAATTTACAAAACAGCTTTGTGGAGTTCTTTTAAATATGTTAGAGCATAAATGTATGGCAAGTTTGAAGTCTGAGACCAAAGCTTTGCGGGAGGCTCACATATGCAAATGTGAGTTTGTTAGATGTGAGCATCTTGACATGTGTATAACTCCAGTGGCTGACTCCACGTAGACTCTTTGCCTTTGATATGTCTGTGAGGGAGACAACACATGAGAAATCTCAGCCTTTAAAAAGAGCTTGTAAAGCTGGGGGGTGAAAACACAGGATGTTTCTTTGTAAGCTTCTGCAAATGATAAGGTGGATGCCCCATCATCTGGCAGCTCTTTAGGAGAAAGCGGTAAGAGGTAAATAGTTCAGCTTTTTCAGAACTGTAAGCAGGCATCATTTGGCTTTGCTGATTACTTTTACTTTTGCAGTTGCCCTGCAGCTCCTTTCTTCTGAGTCTTACTCCTCTCTAAAAGAGCCCTCTTCCTTAAATGTGCACTAGAAGAGACTTGTAACAGAAACCCACCACTGATGTCACGTTGCTTTCCTCAAGCATCGCAAAGATTTGCTTTCCCGTGTTTTATCAAGTGGGTTTGAAAGTGGTGGCTTTCAAGGCAGGTTGCATAACTCTGCCCCTGGAAGTGTTGCTACAGCCCTTTAAAAAGTCTGAAAAATGGGGATTCATCTTTTGTTTGACAGAGCAAAGCTTTGGAACCTGTTGAAGAAGTTTAAAAGTTAGGCAAATAAGGCTGCTTTCAAATTTGTGGAGAGCAGTTCTGAATGCTTGCCAAGAAGATAAATATTGAAATAATGGGTGGATTAGCAGTGAAAGATGTGACAGGAGGTCTGAGGCAGGGTGATCTAAGAACTTTCATGTGGATCTAATCAGAGAGCGAATCTCACTGTGCACTCAGATTAATAATACAGATGCATTAACTCCGCTTTCAGTCACAGGGGTAACGTATGCGTCTGCGATGCCTTTGACATCAGCATGGTCCTCAGCAAAGTCTGTCTGCTGTCATGGCTAATTCACACTCTGCTAAGCTCCTACTTAGCTTTTAAAGGAATTTATTCTTTCAGTAGAGATATGACCAGCGCTAGCACTTGGTTTGCTGCGGAAAAAAACCTAAAGTCAGCTTATTTCACCATTAGCTTTCATTAACATTCACAAGGAAATGAATCTCAGGCAATGTATTCCAGCGTCTTCATCTATGTATTTTCTCCTCATTGTTTGCTTGTGGTGTAGAGACACATGCAGAAGTCACGCATACAGAGTAGTGATGGATACGAGACAGCACGTTATTGTTTCAGTGTAAACCTGCAGAATCTTCTTTCTTCACAGAAAGAGCGATTGGCCATTGGAATGGGCTGCCCTTGGAGGTGGTGGAGTCACTATCCCTGGAGGTGGTTAAAAAGAAGCTGGATGAGGCACTTAGTGCCATGGTTTAGTTAATTAGAAGGGTTAGGCAATAGGTTGGACTTGATGATCTTTTCCAACCTGATTAATTCTGTGCTTCTGTGAGTTTTGAATGAAGGATAATTTGCTCAGATGCAAGCCCAGAAAGTGATGTCACAATTCTTAGAGATGCAAAATTAAGCCTACAGGGTTTTTTTCTCCCTATTTTTCTCAAATTCTTAATGTTGGTTTTGCTCTTTCAGTCAAAACACCTTTGTTTTTCCTCCCTTTTTTATGAAGCTCGTGAGCTCCAAAATCTTGTAGTAACAGTGTTACTTTTCAACCATGCTTTTATGATTTCTTATCCTCCTTCAGTTGAAAGGGTTTAAAATGTTCTTCTGAGAAGACCTCCTGAGCAGTTGTTGGTAGCATCTCAATCATTTATAGTCAGCACGACTGTCTGAAGTGCAGGAGAGCACACAAACCTTGCATAAAAATAGGTGTTTTCTAGGAGGCTTTTATATTGGCAAGGCTTTTGAACAAGTCCAAGTGTGTGCCTTGTGTGTAAGCGTTGGTCCTGTGTCTTCTGAACATTGCAAGAAACCCCCAGTTTGTTAGTGTGTTTGCAAAGATTACAGCCTTGCCATAAAATTGGACCAAAATGTGATGAACTTTGACTTCTTGACTTACAGGGTCCTTTTATTTTCTTACAGGTTCTCTAACGTCAATGTTTGTCAGGCTTCCTTGTGGCGGTGTAGGGGTAAGTACTCTCTTTAATGTGTAAATAATGTCCTGTTTGTTCTCCCGCTCCCATTGGTAACAAAAATTGTTGCTTTGCATTCCATCAAGTGGGTAATTGCAACCAGATGTTACCCATAAACAGGGCCTGCCTGGGGTGCAGGGTTAAAGCGACAGCCTCACGTGCCTTTCTTCAAAAGCAGCGTGAAGATTTTTAAGCTGTTTTAGAGAACCAAACTGTGTGTGACATTCATAGGCATGTTTTGTCTCTGGCTTTTAGGATGAGAAACCTCATTTCCCAAGCAATGATGTTTGATGACTTAGAGATTACTACTTTTGAATGCAACCCTTGCATCCCAAAATGCTTTCTACACAGAAATCAAGATGTGCTTTTCATGCCGCTTGTGCTGCGTAGGTGTTTCATCTTCAGTATTTGTACTTCAGAGCTGCCTACCTCCTAGTGCAGGTGGAAAACATCTTTATAATACAGTGATATTGAAGGACAATATTTGGGAAGTTGCTGGAGATAGTAAGTTGCTGCATTAGTTGCTGGAGATAGTAAGTTGCTGCATTACTGTCCTTGGATGCAGTGTCTCACAAGTTTCACGGCATGAGGGAATTGCAGACTTCAGTGTTTGGTATATTTAATTTCTCAAGCTCCAGGACATGCATGGATTCTGGAGATGACTGAAATACTCCTCCGTTCATCATGGAAAAGCTGAATGTTAGTTTTCATCTTTCAAGATTCCCTATAATGAAATCAGTTGTTTGTTTTTTTTCCTGTTTGTTTGTTCCCATAAGGCTGGAAAAAAAATCAACCAAAACCCGAATGCCATTCGCATACCTTCTGTTGAAGGTTTGTGTTGTTGATTTCCTTTGAAGTCTGCAAACTTGGAAGTTTTCCTTTCAAGTCAGACTTTCTGCTCTTAAGTTTCTGTGGAGGGTCACAGCACAGAAAATCTCAGAGAACAGGAAGGGAAAAGAATGAGAAGAGACAATAAAAGGCATTGTGTTTGAAAATTCACAGTGGTAGTTCTTATACATAATTGTAGCTCGTGAGGTTGAATTCAGAGGTCTGGATTCTGTTATGGAAATGAAACAAAATTGTTTTCTTCCTGAGTCTTTGCAAAATCGCTGCTTTGAAAATTATCCCGTCAGAAAAAAAAAAAAAGAGAGAGAGAAGAAAAAAAGAGAGGGAAAAAAAAAAAAAGAGCATTTATTCATCCCACCACTGCTCAGCACTCCTAGAGATATTTTATTTTGTATTGTAAATATGCTGCAGTCTCCTAATTCATGGCAAATTTTTGGCTGGAGTTTAAAAGGTTTGGATTTACTCTGCCCTGCAGTCAGGCATGCCATTCAAAGCAAAAAAAAATTATCATTCGCAAATGAAGACTGAATGGTAACAAGTCCAGACAGTGCCCGAGCCCTTAAAGCCGAGAGCCGGCGGGAAGCGAGCGGCAGGGCGCTGCTGGTATCGCTGCGCTCCCAGTAAAGATAACCTTTCCAGCTCGCTCACTGTTTCCGTTGCCTCCACGCACCCTTGCGTAGTGAATAAAACATTTGCTGATTTTTGTACAGTGTTTTAGCAATCCCAACAGATCGTTTCCATGTTTTCTGCAAAAAGCTTTTTAAACTCAGTACTTTGCAGGTAATCAACGCTGTGATTGATTTTTTTTTATTATTATTGTTATTATTTTTTTGGGGAGGGGTTGAGCTGCTAAAGCATGTCCAGAGAAGGGCAACACAGCTGCTGAAGGGTCTAGAGTAACAAGCCTTATGAGAAGCAGCTGAGGGAACTGGGATTGTTTAGTCTGGAGAAGAGAAGGCTGAGGGAATACCTCATTGCTCTCTACAACTACCTGAAAGGAGATTGTAGTGAGGTGGATGTCGGTGTCTTCTCCCTACTGGTGATAGGACAACAGGAAATGGCCTCAAATCACACCAGAGGAGGTTTAGGTTGGATATTGGGAAAAAAATCTTTCCTGCAAGAGTGGTCAGGCATTGGAACACATTACCCAGGGAGGGTGTAGTCACCATACCTGGATGTGTGCTAGAAACATGGTACTTGGGGAAATGCTTCCATGGTCAGACATTGGAACATGTTACCCAGGGAAGGTGTAGTCACCATACCTGGATGTGTGCTAGAAACGTGGTACTTGGGGAAATGGTGCAGTGGTCAGGCATCAGAACATGTTACCCAGGGAAAGTGTAGTCACCATACCTGGATGTGTGCTAGAAACATGGTACTTGGGGAAATGCTTCCATGGTCAGACATTGGAACATGTTACCCAGGGAAGGTGTAGTCACCATACCTGGATGTGTGCTAGAAACGTGGTACTTGGGGAAATGGTGCAGTGGTCAGGCATCAGAACATGTTACCCAGGGAAAGTGTAGTCACCATACCTGGATGTGTGCTAGAAACATGGTACTTGGGGAAATGCTTCAATGGTTATGGTGGTCTTAGGTTGACAGTTGGACTTGGTGATCTTCGAGACCTTTTCCATCCTTATCAGTTCTATGATTCATTAAAATGGCTTGGTTTTCTTTCTCCAGTTAGCTTCAAGATAAAGGGCCAGCTATTTGTGTACTTCTGCTACTTTTGTGGCTGGTGCAGGGAAACAACAATCTTCACTGCTTTGGGGATGTATTTCTAATTAACATATGGACCCCAACCATGTATTTGTAGGGAAGATTTGCTATAATGTATTGAGTACATTGCACTTATGTGTGCCCTGGGTGGGTTTAAGCATACACCACCTCCTTTGAGGTAGGAGAGACATAATGATCTCACAAAATCCTTTCAGTCCCATTTTCTACTGTCTTTCTAAGTGTGAGGTTTGTCAGGAAAATTGATTTAGCAGCATGGTGTGCTTATTGAAGAAGTAGAGAGAAAACTGTAGTCTTTGTTAGTATGCCAGTTCTGTGAGACAAGTTGCTCTTGATTTGATTTGCCATGGGAAACAGTTGGAAGAAGCCCTATGGTGGGACCTTAGCTGGGACCAGAGAGCACACCTTTCAGTAACCAATGAAAACCAAAATAGTTTTTGCATCAGAGAGGATGACAAGACATTTTTGACTGGGATGTAGGGTTTTCTGTTTTGTTTTATTGGGTTTTGGGGTTTTGTTTGGTTGGTTTGGTTTCTCTTTTTGTTTAGGAAATTAGAAAAAAACAATTTCTGAAAATGAGAGGCAAGGGTAAAATGTGAGTTATGAAGGATTTCAGTGTGAGAGAAGGTGAAATGTAAATCTGAGAAGTTTCAGCATGTGAATGCTGCTGGGTGGTAGAGTGCATAGGTAATGAAATCATTTCAATTTGTTCTAGTTAAGAGACCTTGAGGAGTGGGTTTCTGATGCTGGTTGTGAGGCTGTTTTCAGGCTGCAGTGTGGCCACAGAACTTCTTTGAGTGATGGGGATTATTCAAGATTGCCAGGTTGGCAGAACATTACTCACTGCTGAGCAGTAGTCAGACTCTGTTTTATCTTTTCCTTACAAAACGAGAAGGTTGTGGAGGGCTAGCCCTGATATTTCAGGAAGCTTGTATAGGCTCTAGCATAATGGTAAAGCAGTATCAGGTGATGTGATGGTCAGAACATCTGCAGGACATACTTTTGGCTACCAATGGTTTGTAGCCCAGTTGTGAAGGAGGAGGCATTCATTTCAACAGAGGTTTCATTTTCCCTGACTTTGTCTCTTAATGATAAGTGCAGTCCAGGGGCTGCTTCATGGATGTTTGCATTCAGCTTTTGAGCTGGCTGATTGCTTTATAAAGATGATTTTCCCTGGAGATCTTGATATTGGTCTGCCAAATACCATCCATGGGCAAGCAGGAAGCTGTAAAGAGAAAAGGAAAGAAGAAAAAAAAGTTGGGGGAAAAAAGGTTTTAAAAATAGTAGAACAAGATGGGTCTGGTCCTCTTTTGGGTTTGTTGCTGGCTAGAAGATAGGAAATAGTGATCAGAACTACAGTCCCCAAGGAATCTCTGTATTCACTGAAGCATTACAATGTAGAGGATGGGTCATAAGCAATGTCCTTTACTCTATTAAATGTATTTGAGGTTCTCAAAGCAAAAGCTGTCTGCAAAGAAATGCAGATAGTGTCATGATAACAAGAAACTGAACAGTAGCGTAGCACGTTAAATTTAGTGTTGAATGCAAAATAATACTTGGGGGCTGGAGGGGGGGACTGGCCTGGAGCAGGTGAAAGCTGAATAATTGCTGTTTCTTATAACTCGGGAGCTGAGGGTGTCAGACAAAATTATGGGCTGGAAAGCTTGAAACCAAGTCTTTCTTCTGCAAGCAATTAAACAAGGCAGTTCTCTTCCACAGGGAATATTATGTAGATTAAAAGAATAGATGGATCTGAAAGGTGCTGTAAAGCACTTTATGGGAGAGAAGCCCATGAAGAGCTGTTATGTGCTAAGATGAAGAATGAAGTCAGGAGCTTGGACAACCATGAGCTGTTTGTAGCAGCAAGTGAAACAAAGGAAGTTAAAGAGAGTGAAGGATAAGGAAAATGTTTGGAGCAACTAACTTCATCACATAACACCCTTTAGACTCTCTCTTTAAAAACTAAGTTGCAGTATCTTAAAGATACTGTGAGGAAAAGGACAATTTTGTTCCCCAGTGCTTCAAAACTTGTTGATATCCCCTCCCTCCCTGCTCCCCCTCTCCTCCTTAGTTTGTTTTATATGAGGAGGCCTTCACATCGCCCTAGCTGATGCTAACAAAACCTCCTCGCATCTGCAGACATCTGATTGTAGCAGGAAAGGAAAAAAGCACAGAAGCACTTCTATCAGCAGATGTGAGCTCTGATTTAAACACCAGTAATTTATTCCTGCTGATCTTTAGCAGATACTGCAAGTGCAGTATTTTTACTTGGGATGTTACCTTCACTTCTCTGCAGCACACACTCTTGTCCTAATGTATGGCTTACATGCACCAGGGCACTACCTATATCCAGCATAATCAGAAGGAGATTTTTGGACCATCAATGAAATAGTTCCAGCATACTTAACATCCAGACTCTTCCAAACACTCAAAGACTTGATCTTAATGGTACTTAATAACTTCGTTTTCTTTTGTGTAGCATTTTCTTTTCCTGTGCATGTTCTAAAAATATCTCAAGATCAGGGGCTTTCAAAAAACGTTGTCAGTGATTCTGATCTCTTCTAGAATATGTTATGCAATTTTTTGGTTGCAAGGTCTTGATTAGAGCGTATAAAAATCTGTACCTGTGCAGGGAAAGTACATTATCACAGAGCAGAGACAAGGAAAAGGGCTTCAGTGGCATCTAAATGAGAAGAGGCTAATTAACAAGTCTTAGAAGAACAAAACTTGAGAAAGGTTGTTTAATCAGTGCTCTAGAGCAGTAGGAGACATAGTTAGGTAAAGACTACTTGCTGGCAGTGTAGATGGTGTGCATTGCTGTCACCTAAATGCAGTGATGAGCAGCAAGGAGGGAAGAGCAGAACTCCTTTGCTCCTCTTAGTTTTGCAGGGTCTGGAGCTGCAGTACATCTTGTCTCTGTGCTTCTTTTCTTACCTGCATAACTCTTCAGCTACAGAAAAGATTAGAATAATGTGACTTTTTAGAAGACAACTCAATTGATTTTGAAACAGCTGAACATTCTTGTGTAGTAGCATACAAACCTTGTTGTGCACATTAATAAAGACTTCAAGTTCATAAGGAAGGAAAAACTCTTTTGGGTGTCACCTTGAAACACCTCTGACACTCCACATAGAAGGGAGCCTGCACCAAGCTGTTGACTCTTCCTTTTTTTGCATCCCTCCCTCATTTTCTAGTAATGGTGCTTGCTGTGAAGGTTAAGAGCCTGGGTAGATCCTCAGGCTCAAACTCTTTCTCCACCTCTAAAAGAGCCTCCTCCTATGGGTTGTCCTAGCAGAAACTGCATCTTCTTGGTTAGAGAGAGCAAGGCATTGATATTATTCTAATGAATACAAGTGTCCTGACCAGGGCAGGCACTCTTCATCTAACAGCAGCACATGTGGAAGATGTAGTTGTATCCTCTAGCTCTGGAGAAAAAAAGAGACATATACGCAGTTGGATCAACAAAAGGCAAAAATGTGCTTCCTCTCTCTGTAAAGTTCTTCCAGATGGTAAGGCTTGATGTGTTGTCCCAGCAACAACTCCTGTGATGGCAGCTGCATCAAAGAGGTCATAGGCAGGGAAAGCCAAATAGTGTCTCCCCAGCAATGAACTTCAGAATTCAGGAACGATGGAGGGGTCAACAGCAGCAGCTTCAGAGCTGGAGAGCAGTCCAGCTCAGGGACACATTAGTAACACTTTCCACCATGGCAACCTCCCCTCTTCTGCTGCAGAGCGCTGATGACTTCAGTGGGACTGTTCAAACACTTAGTCACACAGATGAATTACTGCCTTGGAGTAGGGCCCAATGGTCTCTAGGCATCATTCCAGTGAAGATGACTGGGTGTTGATTCCTTGTCGTGGAGGTGTTTGTTTGTTGGATGGGGCAGTGGAGAGCTTGCTTGTGATTCTTCTGCTGGAGACCTGAGTGTGAGGACATGGCAACAGTCCTTGAAGTTGGCTTCTAGATCGCAGATGGAATACTTTTTTCTAAGTGCTTAATTTCTGCAGAAGGCAGAACCTTCTCTGTAGAGGCACTCTGTCTTGCCCTCCTTGTTCTCCGTGAAATGCTGCCAACATGAGCCGAGTATTTGGCAGGTATCAAAGGACCTGAACATGGTGGTGATTGGGTCAGGCACTGGTGACTTCTGCATTCTCTATGGGAAAGGCTGGTACAGACAGATGTCTGAGGAGAGTCAAGGGTCTTTTGGTCTCTCAGATAAAGCTGTGCTTAGGACATGTGAATCTTGATTTGTTAATTTAATTTGTTTTTTTCATTTCCCTTCCTGTCATGTATATGGTGAGTGAAGATGGCCCTCTGCAATCCTACATCCGTGGAAGGGGGCTGGTACTTGCTGTGGTCAGGTTGAGAGGGAAGCTCTTAGCTGCTGGTGTCCTGCAGAATTTTCTTTCAAGACTCAGAAAGATGGCTTAGATATGCTCAAAGATTGCTTAGGTATGCTTGAAGAAGGGCTACAAATGCTCAGGCCAGACTGCACAATGCAGCTGTAGCTCATTTGAGCAGTGAAGCCAAGGGCACTGAGGTGATCTGGTCTTAGAAAAAGGCAAGTAGATGTTCCCTGTTGTATATAACATGAGTGTCTCCCACTCACACATGTTGCAGGGAGAAGATCTGAGAATGAAGACTGCTGAATCCCTCAAGGGAACATAGTACTGTCATCCTGATTGCAGATCAGCTTGCCTATCCCATAATAGTATTAGGGGACTGCCCAAAGATGGACCCTGACAGAGTGCTAATGCACTGGTTGGTGGTGAGGAGCAACAGTCTTTTTCTAGCATTCTAAGGGCTTTTGGAGGGACGTGTTGAGATCAGTCTAACCTTCTGCACTTATATGGTACTGACCCAAGACTCCTGGAGGTGACTTCAACATCCTCCTAGCAGATAGTGCCAGAACCTGGGCTGCCCATGGAGGTGGTGGAGTCACCATCCCTGGAGGTGTTCAAGAAAAGACAGGATGAGGCACTTAGTGCTGTGGTCTAGTTGACTGGATAGGGCTGGGGGATAGGTTGGACTGGATGGTCTTATTGGTTGTGGCCGTTTGAGCTTATCCTCTAGCTCAGACATAGGGGAAAGATGAACATTCCAGGGATAGGCCACATAATGGCAACAACAGATAAATTAATGTAATTTCATTGGAGCATCAAGAGCTTAATGTCTAGAAGCACAGCTTGTTCTCCCCCTTCTCCTGCTGGCTTCTGCTGCTTCAGCTTTGCCTATCTTCCCCGGCTGCTGTTTTGGCTGCTGCTGCTTCTGCTGCTTTGCCACTGCTCGACCCCTCCCCCATCTCCCTGAAGGTTATTGTACTGTTTTTTTTTTTCCTTCTCTAGTTATTATCTCTCTTTACATTGTTATACTATAAAAAATACAATTTCATCTTTCCCTGACTTTCAAAAAAGGGTCTGTGTTGTGGTGAGCTTATTTCTCCCTGGGGGAGGGATCTGCCCTTAACCTGGGACATTGTTCTCTTCCAACCTGGTTGATTCTATGATTGATTCTATCACCTGTTCCTGATAACTGCTTTGGGACAATTTCCACTGGCTTTAGTACTGCCATGAAGGAGGTGGATCAATCTCCTCTGTGGTGAATTCCATCTCCCCACAGCTCAGTGAACAGACTGAATGCCAGGCAAAACAAATAAACTCCTCCTTTCCTTCTCTTTTGCCATTGTTTACATAATTAGGTTCAACACAGAGTAATATGTGAAAAATAGCTGCTGATCCTTCATATGGAGAAATGTTGCATTTATCATACCATGTTCCTGGGCAGCCAAGCTGCCTGACATGGGACAGTCCCAGCAATTTAATTTTTGCAGAAGCTGTGACTGGTAAGAAGCAAACAAGTTTGGCTTTCATCGCCATGTGCAAGATGGCTGGGGGTGCAGCAGAGGAGATCCAGAACTTCATCCTCAAAACGCACCCCCTGGGAGCCGTCCTTCCCCTGCTGCTCTCTGCAGAGTCATGGCTGAATGGCAGTAAAAAAGAGAATAGGCATTTCATCACGTCTGCAAACTGATCTTGCCTTCCAGTGGTTGTTGGGATGAATGTGGTAAAAGCCAAAGCCTCCCTTTTTTTGTTTAATTAGGATGTGATCTCGTCTAATAATGACACGGAGAGGTTAGCAGAGTGCCTTGTCTTGCCTTTGGCCTCGTTGCATGTTTTTAGTGGGAAAATAGAGAGTATGGTGATTCTGTCAGGTATTTAGCACTGAAGTGAATGTCTATTCAGCAGCTAAATGGTGAAGGACTGTTTTTAGCTCTGATGAGACAGCATTTATCTTATCTTCCCTAGAGAAGCTGCAGTCGCTGTAACCTGACCCTGGCTGTCCTGGGCAGATGTCTTTTCAAATGTCAATTATTAAACATCCTGTTTTATTTTACAGAATCATTGAATGATTTCCTAAGCCTTTTTGTTACCTCTGCGGTCATTTTCCTCCAGTGATTTAAGAGAAATACTGATACTCTGATGTTGGTAGGAGTATTGGTAGGATACACTTGCAAATTTTCACTGCTTCAGATGTTGAACTCACTCCTCTGTTACAGCACTGACCTTTTGGCATTGCACTGCTGTTGGACACAGTCATCTCTTGAATGTCATTTGGTCAGATAGACGCTCAGTAGTCGTATGGGCACAACAGAGAGATGCCATCCTTTGTGCTGCTAAGATCGGTTCTGCATTTCAATGCATTTTAAATGGCTGTGTTTAAATGTAATGCATAAATATGCATTTAATGCACACAGCTAACTTCTTTATAAAATATGGGTCTGCATTTCCTGGCTGCCTTCATTGCTCCTAAATGTGATTGCTGTGTGTCTCCGTTAGGTTGACAGTGACACAATTTGGAATGAAGTTCACTCATCTGGTGCCGCTCGCCTGGCTGTGGGCTGTGTCATTGAACTCGTTTTCAAAGTAGCCACAGGAGAACTAAAGGTTGGTATGAAAATAACACTTGGCTTTGATATGGGCTCTGTGCAGGACACAGCTCAGGGCTGTGTTGTGCAGGAGGTCCAGTTAGCTTCGTTTTAATGGCACCATCTGGCTTTAGTCATAAAAATCTTTGAGGATATCAGCAAGTGAACAACAGACTCCTGGTGAATGTTCTTATATGCTGATTAAAAGGAAGAAAGAAACCAGAGCAGCAAATGAAATCACTGTTCCAGTGCTATCTGAGGGACTTGTGGTTGTCTTCAGCTGGACCAGCTCTTTGGCTGTTTCAGTGACCTCGCACAGAACTCTTTTTTACCCTGAATGGAAGGAAATGCTGTTTCAGCCAGTTTCCATAAATTCGTGTGGACGTTTTTCCCTCCTCCAAAATGAGGAAGAGCATCATCCACGGCTGTGGTCTCGTGAGAAAAACCACTGAGCACAGCTACATAGTTCCAAAGCAGAATTAGCACTTCTGTCTGCAACCTCTGCATCTGTCTTTGTGCAATAAACCTTACTTTCTCTTTGACTTCTTCGTTTTCTTACTTTTTTGTGTGTAGAATGGATTTGCTGTTGTTCGGCCTCCGGGTCACCATGCAGAAGAGAGCACACCCATGTAAGTATGCAGATGTGCTTTATCAACTTGCTTCAATGTCTGTTGTGTGAACTGCAAATGGAAAGGTAACCTTCTAGGTTGCTACTGCAGCATTTATTGCTTATAGATACGCAAGACAGGTTTTAAAAGATATTCAGAGCTCTTAATGTTTTTCTAGAAGAGGGCAAGATCCTGCTGAGTGGTTTCAGGTGGGTGGGTTTTAGCAAGAACTGGCATTACAATCATGCTCTGGAAAAGCCCTCATGCTTTTAATTGCTTTAATCTTGTGAATTGTTTTAAATTAAACCTTGATGACTTGTCCAATATGAGGAAAGCAAGAGTATGCAACCAGTGGTAGTAATAGCAAACATAACTGTGTCCTGGAGTCAGAAGACTGCATTAGGGCAGTCTCAGTGTGGGAAGGCTGTGCAAAGGAAAAGCTGAATTTGAGCATCTTGCACGTGTTGAGTATAGCAGGGAGTTTGCCCTCAAACTGTTTTCAAATCGGAGTTCCACAAGTAAATCACACTGGCTTTGCACATCTGGCTTAGCAGGTGCTGATGTTTCACATCTAGGGTGCTTCAGCACCCATTGGTGGGAGCTGAATGCTTGCTGTTGAGTTCCCCTTGACCTTCTGTTCTGAGACCTCTCTGAGCATGTCCACACCCTCCCAGCCCATGGCCTGTAGTGCTCCAGCCTTGGGCCGCACAGAGTCACAGACTGGTGGAGGTTGGAAGGGACTTCCAGGGATTGGTTAGTCCAGCCTCCTGGATAGCACAGGATAATGTCTAGTGGGGTTTTGAATGTTTCCAGAGATGGAGACTCCACAACCTGTCTGGGCAACCTGTTCCAGTGCTGTCACCCCCACAGTATAAAACTTTTTCCTTAAGTATATCCTTTAAGCCCTTCCTTTCCTCTTTGCTGTGTCATCTCCCCGTTGTTCCTGTCCCCTTCCTTCACACATAGCACTGGAGGTCCCGTGGGCACCCAGCAGCATCTCATTGCAGTGAGTTTGGGCAAGTGTGAGACATTCTCTGTTTCCAGAGGGGTCAGAGGATACCTGCTTGGCTATTTGGTATCTCAGATTGAGTGTACATGCATCTTGCTGGGAGGGAATAAGAGTGGAAGAAGAAGACATTTCTTCCTACTGTGTTATATCTGGATGATAGATGCATTGGGACCAAGGAAGCATATAGTTAACACCTCTGCTTTTCCTCTTTTCTTCCCTTTCTCATCACCTCCAGGGGTTTCTGCTATTTTAACTCCGTGGCAATTGCTGCCAAGCTGCTCCAGCAAAGGCTGAATGTTAGCAAAATCCTTATAGTGGACTGGGTGAGTAAATGCCACTTCTTAGTCTTTGGGACATTTGGGGAAATTTTTCTGTTTCTTTCTTGCAAGGGCCACCCTGGCTTTGTAAATCAGCAAAATGAATAAGTATCAGCTTTTGAAAGCAAACCTGTAATGCTACGCAAAGATGGGTAACTGCAAACCTTGATGGGTTTGGGTTATTGTTTTCTGAAGGTTTTGACCTTAACTGTTAAGATCCATCCCAACTTTCTTTTCAAGATGTGGGGGGTGGACCAGTTACTGAGAAGGACAGGGTGTCAGAAACAGCTTAACTATTACTCTGGATGGTCTTAGTGTCCTGCCTGTGGACCAGCACAGCCTCTGCTCAGGTGGTCAGGGAATCTAAAGACATCTCTCAGTTGAACACAACAGTAAAATACTCTGCAGGCAGTGCAAAGGAATTGAGAAAGAACTTGTTTGGGGTTTTACTGTGACAATGTATAGATTTAAAAATGTAGCTGATGGATGTGTTATTTTATTTCAGTAGATCTAAAAAATGTATTTATGTGGCTGTAAAGGTATTTGAGTTGCTGAGTATCTGCCAAGAATTTTGATTATATTGCCAGAAATCACCCATGGGCTAGACCCACGAGATAAACTGGGTGAATTTGTCTTTTTCACCTCCTGGATGGGCATCCTTTTCTTCACTTCCTACCAACTACTTTACTCATTCAGGAAGAGGCATTTTGAATGCCTGTCCTGTTACAGACTGCATTTCTGCACTGAGTCACAATGGAAGAGGGGATCCAGGTTAAGGGCCTGAGTCAAACACAACTTTCCTGGGCACTTAATCAGCAGTCGTACCACAGACTGATTAAAGATGCAAAGCTGAGGTAACTAATAGAATCTCTCCTTCCCTCAAGACTGGATGTGAAGCCTGTTCTCAGTTTTGATATGGTATTGTGTTTACCCTCATTTACCTTGTGCGTTACACAAGGAACAAATCCTGAAGGCAGCTGTGTGAAGCAGGTTACTCTCATTGGCAATAAACCACTTCAGCTAGGTCAGAGAAGCAAAGAAAATGAAGCACAACAGCACCCCCCTCCCCCCAACCCCCAAGTTGATGGCTTTAATCAGCATTTTAACTAAGGTACTAACCTCCCTCATGTAATGCAATCTCTGTCCCCAAAGGATGTTCACCATGGGAATGGTACTCAGCAAGCTTTCTACAATGATCCTAGTGTTCTTTATATTTCACTACATCGCTATGATGATGGGAACTTCTTTCCAGGCAGTGGTGCTCCCGACGAGGTAAGAGCATGGATCAGCATAGCATCCATCTATGTCTGATAGGACCTGCTCAGTGCTGTGATCCAGATGCCCTCCACAATTTTGGGGTGCCTCTGCCAGGCAAGTCTTGGAGAGTAGCTCCTGCCACTGCTCCCATGCTCGCACTTGTTAGTGCCCCTTTGGGAACTCATCACTCGGGTTTGTGCTTTTGGTGCCTTCTCGTCCAAGTCCTAACAGCCGTGGGCATTGTTTGTGTCCTGCCTTTCGACCTGGCAGGAAAGCACTTGCCTTGGGTAATGAGCAGAAAATGAGTCAGTGTAATTAAGCTCTTCAACCCTTATGGGACAGCCTGTTCCAGAGGAGCTCATTGCCATCAGTCCATGTACTTCTCAGGATTTCTGCTCATAGGCAGAAGTTGTTTCTTAGATGCAGGAGCAGATTGTCCATGCCTGTGCCACTAGTGCTTGGGTTTCCTGGCACAGCCTTGGACCCCACCCATCTCCCTTTCTTCTGGTCCTGCCAAAGCATCGCTCACTGCCACTGCTATGTTCACACTGCATGGCCCCAACAGTGGGATCTGAACAGTGGTTGCTGATGCTGCTGGACCAAATCCACTGGTTCCTGGTGGTCTCAGAGCCTCCAACACAAGGACTGGGCCAATGAAGTTGGATATCTTTCTTCCTGAATTCTATATGCTCCTATATCCATTGCATCCTTCCTTCCCCCCTAGGTTGGCAGCGAATATAGCTCTTCCAGGTGATTTATCAAAGAGAAATTATATGAAGTATTTAGTTCTGTGTACTCCGAGGCAGTCTGGGTTACAGGCTGAAAACTCAAGTTCTTACTCTGCCAGCTTTACATTTTCCCCATTCAGCAAACATCCATGTTTCCATTTCTAAAGAACCTTACAAGTAATGTGATACTGGCTCATTACCCAGTTTCTGCACTGCTGTTGTCATGGCAGAGCTGCAGCCTTTTGCATCAGGCTTAATTCTGCTTCGCGATACGCAAAGGTCCTGCTAACTTGCGAAGCCTTTTTGCTAACCTTTCTATAATCTGACAATCTGTTTTACAAAGTGTCTAATATTGTAAGGAAACACTAGACTGTACCATCCTCTCCACATTTAACCATTCATAGTAGGTTTTAGATGTGTCATTCCAGACTGGATAAAACAAAGAACGTAAAATAAATTCAGGTAAAGCCACAGATGGATAAATAACCTACCCCGGATGGATGAGCCCCCTGTGTTTTGCTGCCAGCAGTATTTGTACCAATACAATGAGGAATGTGTAATAAAAGCCCTGCAGCTTTATATAACCTGAATTATCTGGCTGTGTATTGTATAACACATTAATTTTCAGGGGTTTTGTTTGTTTGATTGTTTCTTCATACGCAGAGACCTAATTAAAAAACACAAAACACCACAACTCCCCAGCTCTAATTGTAGCTCCTCAGAGCCCTGTGCAGAGCTGCTGATGGTCAGTGGCAGCACATGCTGCCTGGTTCCCTTGCCGTCCCCCAGGCAGCTGTAAGATTCCTGCTTGATGAAGGGGCTGAACAGCGGCTTTTGGGGTTTGATACGGGTGGGATCAACATGATCCTGCATCTTAGCAAATGAATTGCTAGAAACTTCGGGTTTATTTCTGAGCTTTCCTCTTTCTCAGGCATTCTCACTCAGTGCAGATAGGGATGTTTGTGGTTCATCCCTATGTGCACTGACTGAAAGATGGGAATATATTTACGTTTATTACTCATGTGTCCCTGAAGCAGTGAAAATCTCTTCTCTGTGAATCACATTTTTCCCCAGCAGAGGGGGAGCTCACTCTGATTAAAACTGTGGGTTTTTCCCCTAGTTGCAGCTGTAATGAAATACATGCTTCTGAATAAAGCTGAAAACAAATTAAGGAAAGATATGCTGTGTAACACACTCTCCTGCAAATGAGGAAGAGGATCCATTTGGTGATGAGATGCTTTTTGAGTGAGCAGCAGTCAGATGCCACTGGTCTACATCTCCCATAAATGTCAGTGTGTGGAGGAGATTCACTCTTGTTTTGAGAACCAGGTCCCTTTAGAGGAAAAAAATGTCCTCACTTCCACCAAGCTATTGAATCAAAATCCATATCCAGCTGAAAGAATATCAAGACAGCACAGGTGTGTTGCCAGACTCCACTGTTACCATAAGTACCGTTTCTCTTTTTCAGGTTGGCACAGGAGCAGGCATTGGTTTCAATGTTAACATGGCCTTTACTGGTGGCCTTGATCCACCGATGGGAGACACAGAATACTTAACTGCCTTCAGGTAATATGGAAGTTTTCCTCTCATAAATGTATATTTCACCTAAACTGGGTTTGTTTGCAGTCCTTCTTAATATTGGCTTTCTCTCTTGCTAAATTTAGAAGTACAAGATTTAAATCTAGTTGCAGTTACTTTTTGAGTACCCTAATAAAAACAAAGTTGAATTGAGTAAATAGGATATCTCTAGACTTAAAAAAATGTGCCTGTGAGATCAGAGGATCAACTTATTTGCTACTCAGCACTGATTCTGTGATCGATGCATGAAGGTAAAATGGCAACTGATGTGAATAAGCTCTTCTAGTGTTGGCTAAAAATCTTTTAACCTTTTTGGGTTGGGTATTTCTGTGAGTAGGCTCATCTTGAGGGGAACCCAAAAAAAATTCTTAACAAGTCATCATGATTTGAAACTTGGGAGTGCAACTGCCTCAAGGCTTGATTCATCATTTCTGTGCTGCAGACAGTGGTACCCAAATTCTGGGCAAGGTGGTCATACAGCCCCTCACCTGCAAGAGCTCTACTCATGACGCACACCAGAGCTCACTCCCAGGTGTACTAAGCAAAAATCACATGGCTTTGTTTGGATGGGCTTTAGACTGTATTCTTACTCATCCAAGATACTAAATATGACTGTTCTAAGGAACTGGAGGTTGAAACAACTGAACTATTAGATTTGTGCTTTCTTTAGTGGGTTCTGGTTTCTCCTCAGAAGCAGCATGTTCGATATATGAATAGAAATGCAGTCTCTCTTAAATATTATCAATCACTGTCAGAATGTGAAGGAAGGCATGCAGAAGTGTGGAGCTGAATTAATGTGTTACTGGGATATCCTCTTTGATTAGCAGTCATAAGAAAGCCAGATACAAATCGCTGTGCTGGGCTGTACAGGCTTCTTCAAGCACACTCCCAAAAACTGGCATTATTTGAGTCTCCAGCAGGGGATGAGGCCACTTGTTGACTCACTTGTTCATATCCTGTTGGTGTTGCTGTCTTGCTCTCAGAAGTATGTGGTACCTGAGGAGTACCTGCAGGGAATCATTTGATCTGATCCATACCTTCCTCTGCAGAAGTGGTGTATGAAGCAAAACACACATTAGTTGATCTACAGTCCTGCACACCCAGGCTGTGATCTCTCCAAGCAGTGTCACTATGGGAGCAACACAAGAATGTGGATTGAACATCATCTTGCTACTCCAAGCAGCTAAAGGGTAGAATACCCAATAGGCCAATTATAAGTCCTTTGTGTTTGGGGGATCTGCTGCAAGCCTGGAGTGCTGTATTCACCTCCCAGAGCTGTTGAGAATGGGAAAAGGAGGGTGCTAAAATGAACTATGAAAGCAACAGAATAGCAAGCAAGATGAAGTAAAGGCAGATCTTTGAGTAGAGGAGAGCTTGTAAGTAATGCAGGACTGAATAGAGGCCACTGTGAGACCACACTTTCCTTTCTGATACTCCTTCCAGGAGCATAAATATAGTTGTGTGACCTGCTGGATATATATAAGCTTTATTTTTCTTAGAGAGTGTCTTGTTCCACTCCCTTCCTCCCCCATGCTCTGGGTCTGTCCTCTCCAACTGGCATCTTTTTTAACAATTACCAGTTGGAGTGGTTTTCTGTCCTCAAACCAGATTTAGTGCACTCCTGGCAACCACCCTGTGTAAACTGAGGGAGATGCACACTTGCTAAAACATGGGATGCGAATTTCTGGCGGCAGGCAGATGGAATATCGCCTTCATGGAGCAGCATTAAATCTGGGGGCATTATTTTCTGTTCTTCCCTCCATGTGTATTTGTGTTCCTTTCTTCTGAGCAAGAAGAGCTTTTACTCTTCAGCCTGCCGTTAAAAAGCCCTCAAAGAATGTATGCAATTTTAAACAGCATCTAGTCAAATAACTGTCATTTCTGTCGATGTTTTGTTCCTGTTACAGGAAAGCAGCACTTTCCTCCAAAGTGGGAGTCTGTTTATCCCAGCAGTCAACAAGAGTGATCTCTTCATTAGAAAGAGAACCTGTGGCTTTTTGACAGAGTGACATACTTGCTATTCAATATTAATCGAGTTTCAAGGCTTCTGGAAAATGGCTCAGGCTGCACAGTAAAGACCTTTGCCAGCCATTCCTTAATAGGCACTGGTGTCTTTTTGCCCAGAGACTGCAGCTATTTGGAGAGAGTATTTTGGAGCTAGTCGGAGTTCTTATTTTGCCAGGGTTTTGGGAAGCCAAGGGACATTGTGACTCTTCCTCTTAGGTAGCACCTCCTTGCAGGCTGCTCCTTGTGCACACCTTCAGCCAATAAGTTAAACTGGAAGCTTTTTTTTTTTAATCTTGTGCCAAGTTTGGTCATGATAATACATTAGCAAGTGACCTTTTTAAATCCTAACCAGCTTCTTTGAAAAACATTTTTTTCCCCCTGAATCTTTCTATTGATTTTAATGTAAAATAATGCTTTGAAGTTTGCAATTTATAGTCCCCTGAGAGTTAGAAAGTGAAGGGATTGGGTCATATATCCTTTTTTTTTTTCTCTCCTCCTTTTCTTGCCTTAGCCCCTTGAGACAATGCATGCCTTCAAGGCAGCACCTTGTTATTCCACCCCATCGAATGCCACGTTGCATTTGCTGGGGATCAAACCTAAGATGAAGAAAAGATAAGAAAATTGGCCATAATGAACTCCAGAAGCAGCAGGCATTTTCACCATGAACTTGGAAACTCACAGTGGAGAACTGAGCTTTAATTCAAACCAGTCCAAATGCCAAACTGTGAGGCTTTGAAGTCTGCAGAGGAATCAGTGGAAATCCTTTGAGCTAGGCAAAGATACTGATATAGTTTTTTTTTCCCCCTCTTTTTTTCTCCCCCTTCTTTTTTTAAGCTTTAACTCTTCACTTGCTTGTCCTCTTTCAGGGAAGAAAACCCTGTTTGAGTTAAACAAGTGGAAAAATAAGCAGCATTCTTTTTTCTGTTTGTTTGTTCTATTTCAAGCTGAGCTGGTATATCGATTTGATAAAAGTATGTGCGCTAATGAAATAATAGCTGAGATAATTGTCCTCATAAATTAGTCTTCTGATGAGTGAATGAATAAATCCCAATGAAACCTGTCATCCCTGGCACTGGAAAACCCGTTTCAGTGTCATTTTACTCTTTCTGAAGAAAGGACAGGAACTTGCATCAATGATTTATTTTGTTGTGGTTTTTTTTTTCTGCTCCGGTTTTCTTCTATGAATCTTGGCTTCCCCCTGCTTGCAGTACAGTGTCGAGCTGGACAGGATAGCCTGACCTCTTGATGTTTGTTAATATTGCTGAGCCATTTCATAAGTGAGAACAAGAGTTAAAAATGTGAAGCGGAGAGCAGCTTTGCAGTGCAGTTTGTCGCTTATTGCTTTCATAACCGAGGGCTGAAATCACCGACTGCTCTGTCTCAGGGTTGGGGTGATATCATGATTGCTGGTGGTTGGGTTTGTGTGTGTGTGGGGGGGGGTTATAGGGTGGAGTCACCCCAGTCACTACTAAGATGTGCAGAAGGGATTTGGAGAGTTTGCTGCGAGCTTGGCGCTCCTCCACCCCATCGTAGCAGCAGCTCTGCTCACCCGAGACAGCATGATATTATAATTGAGCTGACCGTTTGCTGGGCGAAGGTCCCACGGCTGAACTCACCGCCAAAGTATGTGGGCAATCCAGATTTCACAGATTAGGCAGAAATGTCTTAAACTCTAATGCAAAAAAATGCAGGACATGTCATTTTTAAAGCCCTTAACTCATCAAAATGTTGCTGTTCGTCGCTGTTATTCCGTAGTTACAGAAACAAACAGTTGTAAAATTGAGGGTTTGTTTTTCACCTGGGTCTGTTGTTCCCTGACTTGTGATGCTAACAGAAATCACGTTTGCTTCTATAAATCCTCATCATGTTTTCAAAAATCAATGTTCAAACTCAGAGGTGAGACCTGCAGGGAAAATGTGAAGACTGTGGCTAGTTAGTTATTGCACAAGAACAGCAATCACTTAGTGAAATCAAATTGTGTGTTATATGCAGGAGTATTCTTCTGAATGTACTGTAGGGCAGTTTTCCTGATGGTTCTAGCAGTTGTGTTGTCTCCTACGGTATATTTCCCTCCGCCCTGATATCCTCTTCACAATAATTCCATATACAGCTTGATTCCACATTTGGCTTGTTTTTATTTTAAAGTCCTAACTCAGAACCAAAAAAGAGGACTATATTTGCAAAGTCCTTCTGTCTGCCCTGCTGAGAAAGTGTTAAATGTGTTCAGGAGCCAGGATTTGGTTGTTTTTTTTTGAGGGGGGGGGAGGCGAATTTGGTTTTTTCCTTCAAACCATAAACCATTTCAGGAGTGAATAAGAGGGAGGAGGGAGAAGATGATGATGATGATGATGTTTTGCCTGGAACGGTTGTTTCTGTATTTTAGATTTCATGCTCTCCTGATGGCTGATTTCGTCCCCAAACTCCTAATCCTTTTTGACATAGTAAATGACCGTGGAGATGGCTGCTTGGAGAAACAAAGACCGAAGTCTTCAGCAGACTGATTAGCCTTAAGAGCAGTGGATAATGTTTTGAGATATGTATACACGCACATATGTATATAGCCAACAGTGGGGAAAACAGGCTCTGGAAAAAAACTGTTCAGCCGTCTAAATTTCACTGATTTGCTCACTGCAATTGAGCATTTTAAGCAAAGTCCTCTGTAGGATTGTTTAATCTGCCTGTCGTTTATTAGGCATTTAATTGGTGAATTGGCTACTAACAAACTAAAAAATATTTAGGCTTCTGGAAAACAGATATAAAATTGTTTGGATTTTGTTCTCTTCCCTGAGTGACTGAGGAACACGATGAATAGTTTTTACTCTTTCCAGACGTCAGCATTGTCTCATATGTAGCTGTTTGGTTTAGCTGCAGTCAGAGTCAACTGAAGGGATTTACTCTATTTTAAGCAGTCAAAACTACCCCTGGAAATTTAGGAAGTTTAAAGGTAACCCATGTATTGGCTTGAATGAATATTCAGTGTTACAAACCCTTTCATTCTTCAACAAATGACTACAGGTACATCAACCATCAGCTAAAAGACCCAGTTCCAGATAAAACTCCTCACCTTCTTGATAGTAATTTGAATTTTGGACCTCTTTTATAGTATCATTAGCAGGACAAAGCCATATTTTTGCTTGCCATTTGATTGTTGCTTTCTCCTGGGGATTAGCTTTACCATGATGTGTCTGAACGAAGAGCCTGTTTTCATCTGTGCATAAGAAATTAAAAATCAGAACACTGACTTAAATGCACCTGAAAATGCAACTCACAGGTCAAATCTCATTAACACGTTGTTTAAAAGTGGTTCACTTCCTTACATCTTAATTTTTTGTGTGAGAATTTCTTTTTTTTTTTTTTTAATTAAAAAAGGGTAAGCCAAGGAAGTGCTGCGAGGCAGAGGGGGTTCAGTCCTCCTGGGTCATGTTTTATGGCCAAAGATATAGCTGCTTGTGTATGTGGTGAGCATCAAATAGAGCTGGGACTGCAGCTTTGGATTACCAGTGTAATACTGGAATTAGAAGAAAGTCAGAAGCAAGAGCAGCTCTTGAGAGTTTGTGCAGGAGTGATGGGCAAAGGATTTGAGACTGCTCGTGGGTTTGTGATGCTTAAGGTACCAGAATCATTAGGTCAGTTATTCTGACAATGTCATCTTGCACTTCGCCTCTGTCTGCCCCTGAACACGGACAGCTTGCAGACAGCCTCTGACTGGGATGGCATACGGCCCCCATCTTACAGGTACAGAGTGTCTGTTTGTCCCCCTGACTTCTCTTGAGCAAGGGAGCCAGGGGACCTGTGGTACATATTTCTTAAAACTCTGAGTGACCTGATGAAAATCTACAGTGCATACAGAGCACTGCTAATAATTGCTCAGAGAAGAAGGTATTTGCTGGGGCAACCAGCTGTGCCTGTGAGGTCACTCCATCCTGCACCGGAACTCTGGGCATCCTCAAAACAGCTGCTTCTAATGATTGTCAGACACCAACTGATTTACTTTTAACCAACAATCACTGGTTTTTGTCTCCTAAAACTTACACAGACAGGGTTCATAGTTAAGCCTTGGCGCTGTGTTGGCCGTGCCACTAGAGGGTATCTTTGAACTGCAGTCACTGAGTGAGGATCTTCAGCTCAGCATCACCAGCACCCTCGTGCTGCTCACTGGCTGTCCCTCTTCCCGGGTGCATTCATGCTTGAGCATCAGTGAGTGAGCTGTCCCATGACCAAGAAATTGTTCCTGATTTGGGGTTGCCTGGGTTGCTTGGGTCTGGACAAAATCTGCCCACAACTTAGAGGTACAAGTTTGTGTTAGCTCTGCAACCAGCATATGGTGATGCCGCACATGAGTTGAGGTACTAGCAGCTCCCGTGGGATGCTAACTTTTTTTTTTGAGGGGGGTGGGGGAAATCTGATGATTTTAGCAGTTTTCCTTTGGTTAGAAATTAAAGTGCTCAGCAGTACTTCAAAGCTTAGGAGAAACAAAAAAAAAAAACCCAAAACTCTGCCACGTGCACTTGCTTCGAAACTGCTGCTTTAGTCCTTTGTGAAGGAGGTGGTTTCTTCTTGAAACCTCTGTGGGTTTTACTGAAGAGATTTTTGCCAGTCGTAAAATCATCAGCAAAAACTGTGCTGTTTTGTCTCCCTTAAAGTAATCACCTCCCTGAGGGCAAAATGCATTCAGCAATCATGTCGTTTGAGGAAAAATTAAAATCCCCCTTTCAGATCGTGTAAGAGTTAAAAGAAAATAAGATCCTTTTTGTGCATAGGTTTCTGTGTCTGTGTGCAGAGACTGGTAGGCAGGAAGATTGCCAGATGCAGTTCAGTTGCTGTGGCAGTTTGATGGCAATAAATAAAGTTAGAAAGGTGCCATTTTTTTTTTGTTTCGGGTTATATGGTGCCTGAGTGCCTTAACCCAACCTCTCATGCTCAAGCCCTTTGAGGAGAGGCTGAGGGAGCTGGGATTGTTTAGCCTGGAGAAGAGGAGGCTCAGGGGTGACCTTATTGCTGTCTACAACTACCTGAGGGGTGGTTGTGGCCAGGAGGAGGTTGCTCTCTTCTCTCAGGTGGCCAGCGCCAGAACAAGAGGACACAGCCTCAGGCTGCACCAGGGGAGATTTAGGCTGGAGGTGAGGAGAAAGTTCTTCACTGAGAGAGTCATTGGACACTGGAATGGGCTGCCCGGGGAGGTGGTGGAGTCGCCGTCCCTGGGGCTGTTCAAGGCAGGATTGGACGTGGCACTTGGTGCCTTTACCACTTACTCTGTGGTAAAGGGTTGGACTTGATGATCTGTGAGGTCTCTTCCAACCCTGATGATACTGTGATACTGTGATGTGCTGGGTGTAGTGTTCAGTGGTGGCAGTGGAAACTACTTGATGGGTTTTACCAACAGTGAAGTAGCTGATTGTGTGGTAGGTAGATATATTAATGCTCTACTGCAAATAAACTCCGTGGAGGACACAACGGCATGAGGTCAGATTTGGTGTTGGGGCCTGAAGAAGTTGCTGATACTAACAGATGTGACTGTTTAACATTGTTGCAGCAAGAGATGTGAATTTTTATGAGTGTCTTGATAGCACTTGAGCAATCTCAGCACTAAACAGACCTTTCTGGGATTTTTTGGTTGGTTTTTTTTCTGACCATCGCATAAAAGCTATACTCAATAAAAGTGAAGTTCTCACATATGCAAAGATATTTACAGGTTCTCAGGTTGGTGCATGAATAACTTCATGCTTTAGAAAGTTAACCTTGCCAGTAGCTGTTCCTAGGATGTGGAAATGGGGAAATAACTGTCATCTTCAATACCCAGTGAGGTATGATGGGGCATTGGTCAGGGTGCCCAAGGGGTACATCTGAGGTTCAGTGGGTACTTTTATTATGACAAAAGAGCATTATCTGGAAAACATTACTCCGTGTCAAGGTCAAACCTCTGTGCACCTCCACTGTGTCCTGCTGTTATCAGTGCCCAGGTGAAAAATTCAAAGACATTTCCAGATCCATGCACATGGTTAGCTTGTGCATGGTACTAAAAGATGTTCATCCAAGAGTGCTTCCAACAGGCATTCTTAATCAGAAAAGATTGTGACTGTGTGCGTCATGTTAATTAAGAAGCTTCAGTGCTTTGATTTTTTTTCTTCCCTTGCTATAATCTTGGTTCTGCTGTGCTTATATGGAAGAAGCAATTATTTGCTCTCTGCTTAACTTCCCAGTTTTGCTGAGTTGGCATCTCAATGAGGGAAATGGGGTGGTTGCAACCTCATGTAGGTTGTGAATAGAAATTGCATAGATTGAAGAGAGAAATCCTTTTGCTGAGGAACCACAGACACAGCCATCTTGTTTTGTTTAAATACCAGCCTTGACAGACAATGGTTTATGGATGCTAAGCAGTTCAGTCCATTTTGTAGTGAATAGAATGTCAGAGGATGGGGAACTGGAGTTTGGAGAGGTGTATTTGGGTGAGATACTTGCATATTAAAGCTTTTCACCCCACAGGGAATTGTCAGCCTTTCACTGTGATAAATGAGAAGTGCAGCAGGGCAAAAATAAATAGCTTTGCAGATTCTGCAAGGGCCAGAGGAGGTATTTCAAAGGAGCACATGGAGACAAGCACCACAAACCAAGCTTGCTGTCAGACGGTTTCCCAGGTGGTTTTGTATTCTGTGCTTGTTTTCTCCTTATCCCTTCATGCCCTGTAGGTAAAATGAGATATGATCACAAGTGGGAAAACACAATGCAGGACAATTTATTTCCTTGGTCTGGACGCAAGGCTGTTGGTAGAGGATGTAGTAGACCTCTCTGGAAAAACTAGCAAGAGATTGAATTTTAAATGGTGCTTCTGTGATGCAAGGTTTTCTGCCAGCCAGGCTCTCGCCTTGTCAGAAAACAGGAGATGGTCTTCGCTACTGTGGAGAAATTGTACAAGTTTTTATAAGGTGTTTGTTCAAGATGGTTTCGGTGTTGCTGTGTTTGTTCAAGAGCCAAAGTAACATGTCTGCCGCTGTTAAATTTCTGTTGCAGAACGGTAGTAATGCCCATTGCCAATGAATTTGCCCCAGATGTCGTGCTGGTGTCATCTGGTTTTGATGCAGTGGAAGGCCATCCCACACCTCTTGGAGGATATAATCTATCAGCGAAATGTAAGTTGGGAATTTACAAGATCCAGAAGTGGTGTAGATTGCTGCTGTCCTAGGGACTAAAGTACAGTGTGTGCAAATGTTATATTTTGGGGTCTATCTTCAGATCTTGCAGCTCAAAGGCAAACTTTTTCGTTGAATGTTCATCTGTTCTGTCACTGCATATGTCTGGTCTAGCTGAAGCCCTTTTTTTGGTTGGGATTGTTTTTGAATCATTGCATATTTAAATTTCAAGTAGAAACAGATTATATGAAGAGGCTGCCAATTTGTTTGTAGTCACGTCTCTGCAGAAGAAGGCTGCTGAGTTATGCTTGGTTTAATGCAGCATTGCAGAGAAAGGCAATGCCCCATGTAAGGAGGCTACCTTGATCTGCACACCAGTTGAAGTCCATTTTTTCCTGCAGGCTACTTTATTAAAAATTTGAGCTGAATATTTTCATTCTCCACCTTTGAATCAATTCCTCCTTGTTACTTTGGATCTGTGATGTATTGCATCGCATAGGAGATGCTCCGAAACATCCCCTCCTTGGTTATGCCAGGTTTATCTGGCACTGTTCTGTTCAAGTCAGTCGAGAAGACAGCTTTTTGTGGCAAAAGGATTTCATTTAAGTGTTTGTTTCAGCCAGGCAACGTATCCTCTACAGTGAACTGCAGAACCTTGTAAGGGAGCTGAACCTATAAAATTTATATAAGAATAAAGTGAAATAGATTTACAAGAGACAAGTTATTTAAGATATCCAGAAACACTTTGTAATGAGCAGCTCTTGTTTACCTGCTTGTTGAATTTCCCATGCTCTGCTACCCTCACAAAGTGGTTATGGGCTCAGCCATGAATCTTTTTATCTGCCTGTTAATTTGCTAATCCGTGGAGGTGCTTGCGTGGGTCACTGCGAAACAGAAAATAGGGAATGTGGATGGAGGGTGGAAGCAGCCTGGATTTTTCTTTGATTTTTTTTTTTTCCTTTTGGAGGGGGAAGGTTGCTTTGAGGACATGTTTTTTAAATCCTGGCAGCTTGGCTCTGTTTTCTTTAAAGGGTAGAAACATATTGTGTGTCATACGATCAAAGTCCTGGGTACCCCAGGAATTTTTATAGCGTATTATACACGGGAAGAAACGTCTGTTGGGAACTAGATGTCAGACATCTCTGGGGCACTGCAACGCTGCTAGTGCAACTGAAAGCACCCACAGCTATTTTACTGATTTCCCTTTCTCCTCCCCTCTTCCATGGCTGCTCTCTGGCTTTGCACCTTCCAGAGCAGGAGTGAAAACTGCCTCCTTCCACCCTCTTTCATCCTTCCAAATGAAGTAGCTGCTGCTGCTGCATTTACTTCAGGGCACTGAGGAGTAGTAGGGAGGATTGCAGTGCCTCTCACCTGGGATAAACTCCAACGGAGTGCTCGTGGGGGAAGGTATGGATCTGTCCTGGCCGAGGAACTGTGGCTGGAATTCTGCAGGCAGCGTATTAAAATCCAACCTGGCTTGTATTACACGTTGAGTCCTTTCAGATCCCTTGTGGTTTTTTAATATGATGTAATTCCTTTCTATAATTCTTTGATCCTTTGCCAGGAGCCTGATTCCAGGCGCAACCTTTGCCCTTCTCCTGCATTTCCTCTTTTCCCTTGTTACAGGCTTTGGGTACCTGACAAAGCAGCTGATGGGCCTGGCCGGGGGTCGTGTCGTCCTGGCCCTCGAAGGAGGCCATGACCTGACTGCCATCTGCGATGCCTCGGAAGCGTGCGTTTCTGCCTTGCTGGGAAACGAGGTACAGAGGCAGGCCAAAACAGGGGCTGCAACCTTCCCTCCCCCTGAATTTGGGCATCTCATCCTTCAAACCAGTCAATCCGCTAGTTTTGACACATGTTAATTTAAAGAGTGCATGCTTGCTTTGTTGAGACACCACCTGTGCTTGGCAATTCATAGTCTAAGGGTCGAAATAGATAAGAATTTGGGTTGTTCTGTGTCCAACTAATTTGCTTTTTTGATGTTTGAAAAATAACTAGTTAGTTTGATTTCTTTCTGAAGTCATTCTTTAAGCTTTCCCTTCCCTTTGCAGAGCCCCTTCCTACAGCCTGTGCCTACTGTGTTGGGCAGTTTGGTTGACATTGTCTTGAGTTCTACTGAGGTTTTTTTCTGGACATTTTATTTTCTGTCTTCTGCACATTGCTGCGTTGTAAAAGCCTCAGCTGTGTCACAGAATTTGACCCAAAAAGCCACTCTGTATAATCACAAGATAAGAGTAAGACAGAGAAGTACAGCAAGAAAACCTAGTTTGGGGTTTTTTGGGAGGTCAGAGTATTTTGCTAGAGGTAACCTTCGATACTTCAGTTTTAATGCCTTTCCCCCCACCCTTCTCTTAGTGTCAGTGAGCATTAAGGAAGACGTTTTTCACATTTCCTATGCCTATTCTCCTTGATGCAGCCTGACTATCAGCTATATCTGACACCAAATGAGCAGCTCACACCTACATTTCTTCCAGAGCTGTTGATAATTAAAAAATTCAGAGTGAAGGTATTTGATGTGTCTTTGGGCTTGGGGAGTTCAGAATCACATCCTGCAGAAATATGGCAGCAAGGAAACAGAGAAATTTGCGACTGGCAGCAAAATCCCAGACTGGGGCTCTTGCACATCATCTGTGTCTGTACCTTTGCATCCACCTCTGGTCAAGAAACATATTTTTGTCTAATTTGTGGGCTTTTGAGTACGAGTGGCTGGTTAATTTCTGTCAAGCCTTCCATCTTCTGGTTCATTGGTCTGTTTTGGACACCTGTTCCAGTTCAAATAGTTGAGTTTTGGACAGAAACAGTAGACTGCAAAAGTGCTTTCCATCAGTTTTCCCGCTCATCCAAAGAAGCAGCTACTTGCTCAGCCTGCAGCCTTGGGCCCAACCTTCAGTTGGTATCTGCTGCAGGTATCTTAGTGTTGCAGGGGCCTTGGAGCTCTTCAAAACAACATTTGGGGATTGATATCAGGAGTTGAAAAAGCAGCACAGTCTGATTCCTCGGGCTACATATAGCTAGAAATTTCAGCCTTGGGGGAAGGCAAACACCAATTTGAAGTTGTCCACAAGATGTCAGCCTGTGTGTCAGATGATGAAAGAAGGGAAGGTTCCTCCCAAAGCTTTTATCTGCCTTGGAGAATACTACCACCCTTTGCTGAAGAACCCCTTGAGGCAAGAGCTGAAGGAGGTCAACACTTGAAGGTACAGCATCACAGAGAGGAGAAGCTAAGCAGTATTTCAGCTTTGGGACTGCCTCCAGTGGAAGTTAACTTCTGAAGGTCTTAGCTGCTATGAGTAGACTTGCTCTGACACAGTTGCTGTTCAGCGGCCATCTGACTTTTTGGGGTCTGGGAAGTTGGACCTGATCTGCACCTCCCTCCTTGAATCTGCAAGGAGGGGCAGATCAGCTATGTTTGACTTCCAGTCTGTTGTAGAAGTGCTCTGTCTTGTAGCCATGCTCCATATGATGGGTGACAGTGCTTGGGGAAACCTCTCTAACAGTTCAAGAGATAAAACAGCTAGGATTCATGAAAAGCATCTACTTCAGTCATCCAACATCCCATCTCCAAGTGTCCAGAGAGCATCTACTTCTTGTGCTTGGCCAGTCAGTGCTGATAAGGCTCTCGGACTTGGGACAGCTGAAAACTCAGGAGCCAAGTGCTACATCATCATGGAAGTAAAGGAAGTTTTATTGCAACGCCTACTTCAACACAAGAAAGACATGGACCTGTTGGAGTGGGTCCAGAGGAGGGCCATAAAAATGATCAGAGGGCTGGAATATCTCTGCTGTGAGGATGTGCTGAGAGACTTGGGGTTGTTTAGCCTGGAGAAGAGGCTCTAGGGAGACCTTATTGTAGCCTGTCAGTACTTAAAGAAATGTGGGAACAGTGTTTTTAGCAGGGCCTGCCACGACAGGACAAGGAGTGATGGTTTTAAACTCAAAGAGAAGAGATTTAGACTAGGAAGAAGGAAGAATGTATTTTACAATGAGGGAGGTGAAACACTGGCACAGATTGCCCAGAGAGAGGTGTTAGATGCCCCATGCCTGGAAACGTTCCAGGTCAGATTGGATGGGACTTTGAGTAGCTTGATCTAATTGAAGATATCTCTGCTCACTTCAGGGGGAGTTGGACTATATGGCATTTAAAGGTCCCTTCCAATCCAAACCATTCTGTGTTTCTGTGATCTCTCTGTGCTGATCACACTGTTGTCACCACAGACAATTCCTCTAGTTCCATCCACCTTTAGGGTGCAGCTGGCTCTGAAGGGGAGGCAAAGGAAATAACACATGAAGGATGTCATTCCTCTTGCCTAAAGTGCATCTACGATGCAAAGGGGTAACTGCAATGTGGTGTGAGGGCCTGTGTGCAATTGATAAGGGCTCGATCCAAGCCACAAATGTGTTGGGAAACATGAGGCATTGGGGAGATCTCGGCGCTCACCGTAGCTCAGGTGTTGTCAGCTGCCCAAGTGGTTTCATTTAGCAGAGTGAATATTGATCCTGAAAGGTAAAAAAAAGAGTTGTGTTTGGGTTTTGGGTTTGTTTTTTTTTTATCACCAAATCAGCACAGCTCTAAGGTGCTTTGAAAGACTTAAAGATGGACCTGTTCTCACTTTTCCTAGGTGGGCTGTAAGGCTGTGCAGATATCGTGATAACGTTCCCTGCCTTAGCCCGCACATCAAAAAGCAGGAAACACCACTTTTATCAGGGTCTCTTAGAAAATCTTTTTAATGCAAGGAAGTTGGAGGGAACTGCTGTTGCTTTGTCCCGCGGCCCTTTGATGGAGTTTGATATACAGCGTGTTAGAGGATTTTGCATGTGTGCACACGGACAGGCAGCTGCGGCTGGCAGCGGGCTGCAGGAAGGCTCTGCTGGCTGAGGAGCGGTGCCGGAGTTACACATGGAAGTGGTAGGAAATGAGGGGAATGGTGCCAGTCCTCCCAGCGCCTGCCTGCGCCAGTGGAGAGCAGAACTCCCGCGTCAGGAAAAGCGTGATGCGAAGGCGAGGGCCGGCTTGTGCCCAACTGCCCAGGAAATTAAAGCAGAGCTTTAGCTTCGCAGCAGATTATTTTGATGTGAAAGGAGTTAGTGCTGGGCGAGGTCGCTTCAGAATGTGCTTATGCTGCTTCGGTCACCAGTTCACTTGTGCAGAACCAACACGACCTCAGCTGAAGAATCCAAAGCAGACATGATGCAAGGAAAATGCACTGATGGGAGTTTAGACGAATAAGCCACTGGTTTTCTGCTATTACTCAAAGCAGCCTTCTCACAGCAACGTGCTGGCAATACTGAATGGAGAGCAGAGGGGGCAGCTGCTGTGCGGAGCTGTTCACACTGCCCTGGGCATCACCAATCATTACCCTTCAAACCAGCTTCTGCTCTGTGGCAAAAGCTGTTTGTGAACTCTCTGTTCCCAGAGAGCTACGCTCCTGTTTAAGATCTGGAACGCACATAGCATTCACTGCCATCACCATACCTGAAGCTGAGCGTGGAGCTCATGTGTTGTGGGAGCTGCTAGTGGAGAGGAGAGAGATGAGAGATGTGTGCCGGAGATGTGGTCCTGTAGCTCAGCAGCGTTTGTAGTGCTGGCTGCTGCAGCTACAAATGCATTGTTGCATTTCATACGTAAGTAGTGGAGGTATGCTCAATGTCAAACTCTGGACATCCTAAATAAACAAGAAGCTGAAGCTAAGCAATTGCTTTAGAGCCTTTGCCTAATACTCAGAGACATTCCTTCCATTTTCAGGATGAGGTGAAGCTGTTGGCTGTGAATGCTATTTCAGAAGGAGGAGCATCCTATGGAAATGATTCATACATGTGGCTGGGCTGCCTGATGTTGTGTGCTTTAAATGAGTATCAGCTGAGAGGTGTTAGAAAGCTCTTACTGAAAAATCTGTGAGGAATTGCTTTTACCTTCACTTAATGTCATATACCAGCCAGATTGGACCAGAAATATTATTACAGTGGAGAATTTATAAGAAGTGCAATCCATAATTATTAAATCTGGAACAGAGCAATTCCTAGTCCTGATAAAAAGTACCTATCAAATGGTTACCATGTGGCTGCAAGAGCAAATGTCTTGGCTGGAGCTTCTCTTGGCTTTGAACAGAAGTTGCAGTTAAAGTTTGCCATGATTTTTTTTTTAATCAAACTATTATATGGTGACTGCTTCTTTGCTAAGGAATATCCCTGAGTGGGCCTTGATCATCATTTTCAGATACACTTAACAGCTCTGGACATCGCTCGGTTTGGATACCTGACCTTTGAGATCTGTGATGAATTCTTAGTGGAGAACCAAGGGCAGTGGAGGAGGGGGAGGAAGGGAAGAAATAAAGGTTGGCTTGGAGAGCGTCGGATCTGATGGAAGTATTTTCTTGAGTATTTAGTTGTGAGATGTCTTCAACTCTTGCAAGTAATCCAAGTCATTGGACACGCACATGAGCCAAGCAGAGCTGCTTTGCTGGGTCATCCTTACCTGCCAAGCAGACACTCCTGCTGTGCCAGAGGAAACCAGTATTCTCCACAGGGTCATCTGCTGAAAGCAAGTAACCTCACTCATCTCCTTTCACAAGAGAGGTCCTGCTTGCCTCTCTGTGGCATCCATCCACTCCAAACCAAGCAAGGTGAAACATGCAAGGAAGGATGCAGTTTTCAGGCTGTTGACCTAATTTCTCTGTTTCTGTACTGAACAGAGGCTGCCAGGGCTGGGAAGAATACAGGCAGGGCTTTCTATCAGGCAGGAGGAAATTATCTCCTAGAATACAGGAGAAAATGCTGTCAAGCAAGGAGAAGGTATTTCTCTTGCTGTCTGCCATATTTTGTTCTCTCTCCACTGCCTTGCCTGGGCTGCCAGAGTCCTTTCATGTCTCTAAGAAGAAATGGAAAAAGTGATGTCCTCTGCTGCTGAAGAGAGCTCTGGAATGATTGTCCGTCTGTCATCATAGATGTGTTTGTCCATGCCAGCATGAAGATAAAACTAATAGGATTCCCTAGCAGTTTTGGAACTTCCTGAATGCAGACTGAAAGGGCAAATCTTTCCTGGGTGGTATGAGAGCTTACATCAGAAAACAAGCAGTGTGCGCACCTAGTTTGGATGTTGATCTCAAGTCTGGATGTTGGTCTCAAGTCTGCAGAAGCTTTTCACTCTTGAGTGATAAGGAACAATTTTACTTCTTTATTTAAAACAGCTGCACTGACCAAAGCATAGTGTCAGTGGTCTACACTACTGCGGATAGCCAGCACTGTTGTTCAGTAGAGGTGTGTGCTTCCTGACAGTTACAGTGAGGATGGCCAAGACCTCTAATAAAGTTGCAGTTCCTTGCTGGGACAGTTTTATTTCACACCTGCAGGCTGGAGGAGTCTGTCGTCCTGGTAGCAGTGTGAGCTTGTTGTGGGAACTGCATCCAAACCAGTACTTGGCCATTATGGTCTTGCGAGGCAACTGCATCAGTATTACACTGCCTTCAGGGGTTTCATGTAGAGGCTTTTTTCTGGTAGATCCACAACCTTTGCTTCGGTATAGCTAGAGATGGACCTAGAGAAATGGTCCAGCTGGACTTGATCTTCAAGGTCTTTTCCAATCTTAATGATTCTGTGATTCATTGAACAACAGAAGAAGGACTTAGGTAAGCACCTTTAGAGCAGCATTTCATGGAGTCTGTATCAATGCTTAGAGTTGTCCTGACCTAGATGTAGGACCTTGCACTTGGTCTTGTTGAACTTCATGAGGTTGGCCCACTTCTCCAGCCTGTCAAGCTCCCTCTGGTTGGCATCCCTTCCCTCCAGCGTGTCAGCCGCACCACACACCTTGGCGTGTGAATGAAGAAAACCAGTATCAATAAGCCTAAATTTTTATACCAATTAAGAGCTTTATTGGTGTCTTCAAAGCAATTTTTTGTTTTAAGATTAGCATACAGATCTAATGCTGCTCTTGCCTTGGCAAGACTAGCCCAGCAGCTGGTAAGAGGCGTCAGTGGCCACTGAAGTTATAGTCATGCTGAGTGTGGCTTCAAAGCAGTATTTTGCTGTTTCTCTGTACCAAAATTAGGTTATTTACTCTTTGGTTACAGACCTTTTCAGTTAAGAGTTAATAAACACACTGGATTAGGTGTTTAGAAGAATTGAAAAGCTTCTCCATTTATTTCTTTAGAGGAAAAGCAGAAGTGTGGCTGGTTTAAGTCCCTTTTATTTGTGCGTTGTTTTGTATTAAAAGTGAAAACGCTGGAAAAAAATATCTAAGCAGTAGCTTTAGAGAATTCTTTGTAAAAGCAGCCAACATCACTTGCCTGATTTTCCTGTGTTTTGTAATAGTGGGGTTTCATACAGTCTTATGTCAGTGGCTGCAGCAGATTCTTTAGGAACAGCATCTGAGCACAGTGGAGCTACGGCATTGTGTGTGGAAGACCGTCGGGGTGGAGGAAACTGCACTAAGGAGCACAAGAGCCCTTAGAAAGCCTGCATATTATGGACATTTAACTACAGGCAAATAGGAGCCAGGGGAGTGGGGTGGAGCCTTGATACGGCAGAGCCTCTTACTAAATTGCACTTAATGCCTGGCCTCTAACGTGAAGTAACATTTCTTCAATGTTTCTCTCTCCCTCTCTCTCTCCAGCTTGACCCTCTTCCAGAAAAAGTTTTCCAGCAGAGACCAAATGCTAATGCAATACATTCAATGGAGAAAGTAATTGAGATACACAGTGAGTATAGCTCAATCCTCCCAGCTGGCTTCCTGTTGAGTTGCCCTGTGGGACACCCATTTGACTTCTCCATCATCCTGGCAGTTCCACAGTCCCTCATCCTAGTTTATGTGTGGTCGCTGCACTGTGAACTGGATTGATGCAGCAACAAGTTGGTCATACCAAGTGATGCAGGGGGGAGCAGTTCAATCAAGGAAAGGAGGAGAAATTAGTAGTAAACATGAAGAGAAATTAGTATTAAAACCTCTAAAATCTCAATAAAGGACAGGCCGTCCTGCACTTTGAACATACCCTTCTGTCTTCAAAAGCAATTCAAGTATTCTGGTCAATATAAATCTCCTTGGGTGTTGTGGCATCAATTAATTAAGAACAGATAGGGCTGAAAGTTAAACAGAGTATTGCATAAGGTTGCTAGTATTTTAAGTCTGTTTAGCTGGGGGGGAGGCAGAAATCATTGTAGTTGAAGATTTCCTGGGGTCATTATTGGGGAGGTGGAGTGAAAGTGCCTCAGAAACATGAGAATCTCACTGCTGTGTCCTGACATCTTCCCACTTAAAATGTTTTTGGTCTAAAATTGGAGAGAGATAGTTTCCCTTCTATAGGGGAAAAAGTGGATCTTAAAGCAGGCCAAAGCATTATTTTTATTTCCCCTGTGAAATGCCTGGTGGCTTTAGAAATTTGAGTGCTGTTTCCAGAAGCTGCTCTGCAGAGTGAGAGCTCGGCACTGATGGGACACCTCAGCAGCACCTTGAGCCAGGCAGCAATTTTTACTTGAATTTTCTTAAAGTGAGCACAGCAAATTAAAAGGGGAGGGAGGTGCAGTGGTCTTTGAGTAAGACGCTCAGATCTGCTGCCCAGCACAGGAGAAACAAAGATGTTTGAAAACAAATCCCTCCTCTCCATCTGCAGGCATCACTGTTCAAGTTCTTGCTTTCTGGCTTTGCTGTGGCTTCTTGGGTACCAGCAAATTCAATGTGTCCTGTCTGGAGGCCAAGAGAAAATCCTTTATTCTCTCCCTCTGAAGCCTTCCCTCTGATCTTTTCACAGAATAAGGGTGGAAAACTGCCAACATAAAAAATAAATGCAACTTAGACTTCTTCTGTCTTAGGTGATTTGCCCTCAAAAAGAACATGGCAGTTACCAACTGAATGCAGATTTCCAGTCTAAATCTGGACTGCTTCCTTCCTTCTCATGTATTTTACCTTCGGTCTGAAAGTCAAAAGGGAAATGTCTTTTTTTTTTTAGCATATAAGGGCCCCTTTTCATCAAGGCAGAGGGATGCTGTATACCTCTCTGCAGTTTGAATCCTCACCTCCAGCACTCCTCACATTCCTTGCACAAAAGGATTCCATTTGCCCTTCTGAAAATTGGCTTTCTGCTTCCCACCTCTCTTTCCTGGCCAAATGAAAAGAGCTTATTCCATTGCCAGACAGTGATTCAGCTCTGCTTCGACATGCTAGGTGCTCTTAAGGGATGTGCAGGTGCATGTTAATCAAGGCTCTCAAGACTTTTTGGATTTAAAACCTGGCCTCTCAAGCCACAACAGCGTAGCATCTCCTCTCTTAATATGCTAGGATATGTAGTTCACAGGGGTGTCTCTGGCTTCATGAGCCAAGACTTCCTTGGCCATGCATTCTCAAGAACCTGCTTCAAACTGCAACACCCTGGGACCTCAAGATGGTCCTTGAAGTGAGACTGAGCACAGTTACAGAATCACAGGATTGTGGGCATTTGAAAGGACCACTGGAGATCATCTTGTCCAACCTGCCTGGCAAAGCGGGTTCACCCAGAGCAGGTAGCACAGGATTGTAGCCAGGCAGGATTTGAAATTCTCCTGGGAAGAAGAGTCCACAGTGTTTCTGGATACCCTGTCACAGTGCTCTGTCACCCTCAAAGAAGTTTTCCCTTATCACAGGATCACAGGATGTTAGGGGTTGGAAGGGACCCAAGGAGATCATCAAGTCCAACCCCCCTGCCAGAGCAGGACAATACTATCTAACACAGATCACAGAGGAACACATCCAGACAGGCCTTGAAAATCTCCAGGGAAGGAGACCCCACAACCATTCTGGGGAGCCTGTTCCAGTGCTCTGTCACCCTTACAGTAAAGAAGTTCCCCCTTGTGTTGAGGCCGAACCTCTTTTGCTGCAACTTACACCCATTGCTCCTTGTCCTATCCCAGGGAGCAAGTGAGCAGAGCCTGTCCCCCTCCACTCCTGGCAGCCTTCAGATACTTATAAACATTTATCAAATCTCCTCTATAGTCTATATATCAAATCCCCTTATTTATATTCAAGGTTCAATGTTTAATGTTCCTTATGTTCTATGCTCAAGGATCAAAGGGCATGATGAGTCTTCTCCAGGCAATTTGCATCTGTGTGAGTGTGGTGGCGGAGCCATAATAGTGCAGGTGTCCTGACTGCCTCTCTTCTTATCTCCACCCCAGGCAAATACTGGCATTCACTCCAGCGTTATGCCTCTACGGTGGGGTACTCCCTGGTTGAGGCTCAGAAGTGTGAGAACGAGGAAGCAGAGACAGTTACAGCCATGGCATCTCTGTCAGTAGGTGTGAAGCCAGCTGAGAAGAGGTGAGTTGCTTTCCTTCCATTTATCATCACATCTTAGATCCTGCCTAGGCAAGAGGACCCACAGGCAGTCTTCTGGGTTAATCCTCTCCTTTTAACCGTTGCACGCACATTCTTTGCACTGTGTGTCCTCTGCAAGTTCTGGGCTGTAGGAGAACAGCACTACCATGAATTCACTCTGTGTGTCACCTTAATACACTGAACACCCATCTGCTCCAACCAGAGCTGGATGTGGTATTGGACCACGAGAGGAAATCGATTTTGCTGCTGAAAGTGTTATTGTTGCACAAGTGAAAAGAGATACCCTAAAAACCCTTCTGGGTGGCAAGTTTTAATTTCAGGTGAGCTGGATGAGCACAGCTGCCTGGGTGGGAGGGTGCTGGGGACATATAGCAGGAGACTTCGCACCACAAATTGTCCAACTCTGTCATACTCAACCATCTTCTCTCTCCTCCCTCCCTTCCCATCCTGCCTGGCTGTGAAAATGTCTCAGACCTGATGATGAACCTATGGAGGAAGAGCCTCCCCTGTAGCATTCACCTTTGAGCTGGAGTTCTCCTGTTCGTTCGTCTTCGTTTCGAAGCTCTGCCAAGAAGCTTTCTCTTGTTACTCCTGCGTCCTGTCATGGGTTTTTCCAGAATATGGAAGGGCAGCCAGGTGTAAAACAAAGCGACAGAAAACAAAATCTCTCCGTATCTGTGCGCGTCTGCAGTATATATTTGCCGGAAAAGAAAACCGCTGATGAGGAGGAGTAAAAGACTGACACGCTGGGCACTCTTCCTCTGGTCCTCAACTGGGAGCAGAAAGTGGAATGACGCCCATGAAATCTTTGGCAGAGTTGCCAAAAAAAGCAAAGTTTATAAAAAATCAAAGATTCAACAACACATCCGGAAATAGAGTGAACCTTCGCGTAAAACTGGTGCTTACAATTTGATTGTCCACAAGTCAGCAATCTCTGCTCGAACCACTCAACCCATCTTGTAGTTTTCATTTCTTGGATTTTTTACATGGCTCTTGCCTGCCTGTGAGTCAGCAACACTCTTGTTGGAACCAGAACAACGGGAGATGGTGTATTTTTAACGGGGAGGGACAGGGAAAGAGGGACTCGTCTTACATCTAAAAGGAAAGGGAAAGAGAAGAATGGGGGAAACGGTAGCCCAGATGGAGTCGGCTTTATTGTCTCCAAAGCCATCTGAAGATGAGTTTGTGCCTTTTTTTTTTAATTGATGGATTTGGTGCAGCTGGATTTTCTGAAGTTTGAGGAACAATGCCTTAAGTATATTAAAAAAAAAAGAAAAAAGAAAAAAAATTTAAAAAATATTACAAACAAACAAACCACAAAGAACACAGCAGTTCCTGAATAGTTTTGTTTTTTTTTCTCTCTGGTTGGGAAGCCAAGAACTGCCATCAGGAAGGAAGACTTCTTTTTTTTTTGTTGTTTTGGCTTGTGCTGTCATGATGGTGGGAAGCAGGCATCAGCAGAACAGAGCGTCTCCAGAAACTGTCTACAAGTTTGGATTTGTTTTGTTTTCTTTCATTGCTGTTTCAAAAGAAAAAAAAAAAAAGGGGGGGGGGGGGGGGGGGGGGAATGAAAAAAAAAAATTAAAAATAAACTTAAAAAAATAAGGTAGTTGCCAAAAAAGTGGCAAATACTGTTGGGTCTTTGAAATTCAACCATTTTTAAACAACAAATTTTCCACTGTTTTCTCTCTTCTACATTATCTAGTAATTGAACTTCTCAATTTGGTCGTCGAAGCATGTATTAGACACAACTGCAGGTTTAAGACTGGAATGCTTTTTATTAAAAGCAACTAGCATGAGATATTGCTTAAAATTGTTAGGTATAAATATATATATATATATATATATATATGTGTATAATGTATATTCCAAATGTATTCCAAGCTTAGAAACCGGATTCCTATGAATTATTGATTAAAAATATTTATGATGCATTTATAGGAAACGAAAAAAATTATATGTAATAAATGCATACTCTAACAGTAGCCATTGGAAGCTCCCTAGGGAATTGGAAAGTAAAAAGGTGCTTTTTTTTGGGAACAGGATCCAGGTTGAAACTCGAGGACTTTTAGGCAACAAGTTGGAAAGTTTTTCAGAAAGCCAACACGTTAGCCACTGGGCAACTACCCTAAACATTTGTCTTTTAATTTAAGGTTTTTAGTTGTGATCCTTTTCTAACAAACAAACAAAGAACCAGCCAATAATGAGTTTTTTATAGCAAAGACTATGAATTTGCTGTTCATTTTTATATGTCACAAAAGCCTAAAGAAGCCTTGTTTGTGTGACTCTGACATTTATTTTCTGTTTAGCAGGTTTCATTTCTGAGCGGCAATAGCGTCTAAACCTTTTTTTCCCTCCCACTTTTCTCGCTTGTACATTGTTTTCCCTTTTTTTATTTTTTGTTTCCTTTTTTTTTTTTTGTTTCCTTTTCGTCCTTTTTCTTCAGTCTTTTGTACAGTGAGCAGCTTTCTGCAGGCACAAGGAACTGTTGCAGACTGTCAGAGTTTATTTTTCAGAACGGGTGCATTTTCTCAAGGAGGAGGGAACACGATGGGCTCTTTTGTATAACGATACCACCAACTGTATATTTCCTCAGTTCTGTTATAGTAGCTATGTAAAGAAAATAAGGCATTTTCTTACCTTCGACATAGTAGGTATGAGTGACATCTTTGTCCTCTACACAGTTTGTAGCGAGGATAACTGGCGGCTCCACTAGCTGCTGCCCACCGGGAAGGCTTGTCGGATGCTCATGGGACAGCTGGCATTTTCTCTCCGCCAGACAGACACGCACGCGCGCCTCCCCACATCCTCTTTCTCTCTCTCTCTCTTTTTCTCTCCTCTTGTTCCCGTTGCTGGTAGGGTCAGAGAACTCTTCTCGAAGGCATTTTTTGCGCCCCGAGGAGGTCAGTACCTCCTGCAAATGGCGGGGCAAGGAAGCAGCAAAGCCCTGCCACCAAGAACTTGAGCAGCTTGGAGGAGAGCAGATTGACACGCGTGCCTTCTTACAGCACTGTAGGATAGCACACACCCCTCGTCTGAACAACCAAGAGTAGCTTCTTTTTTTCTTTTCATTATTATTTTATTCTGTTACAATGACAACTGACGGAGTCGCTTCCAGTAACTTCTTTTTTTCCAGTTCTCGAAGCGTCCGCTTTCATTCCATTCAGGACTCGCTCGTGGGAGGAATTTGAAGCATACTCATACGTGTGAGCAAATGCAAGAGGCTTTTGTTTTATCCTTTGGTTTATAAGGCAGATTGAAAAGCAGACACTACTGTATTTGAGTTTTGCAAACCCAAGCATGTGTTGAAATTATGAATAGCTTCGGTCGCCTAGGACCATCCTCAGCATATTCTAAAAATAATCTCCCTGTGTGAAAACACAACGTACCTGGAGATGTTGTGGTTTAGTTTTTGTCTACCAGCCACTTTGCTGCTGTGAGCTAAAATTAATCTGGCTGCCGAATCCGGTGACTGACTTCAGATTTTCCTTTGTCCCCGTACCGGCTGTGGGCAGTAGTTGTGTTTACACGATCGCTTCTCTTGTCAGCAGTTCCCTGGAGGGTTTTTTGCATTTCTCCTCTCGGTTGTGGCAAAGCTTTTTCTTTCCTTTTTGTGCTCCTGAGAGCTGCTGGCTGGCCATGCTGAGCTGGTTTCTTTCTAAAACTCGGAGGAGCTTGTCAGGATGCCACCTTTTGTCTCTTTCCATCATTTTGCTCAGCCTTTTCCCAGGGATGGAAAGAACTTTTTCCTTAGACATCAGAGCTCGTCTCCTCCAAACTCCTGGTGATGTAGATTCATTTCACAGTGGTGCCCGCTCTCCAGGCAAGATGGGGATGCTCTGGGGCCGGTGCAAATGTGGAGAGGGGAGGGAAGAGCCCTCATTTTGAGGCTCACCGAGTTTATTTTTGTCACAATTTGAGCCGTTAAGCTTCTTCATTTCAGATGACTTTGCTATAGGGCAGCTGCACCAGCAGGGCAGGAGCCCAGGATGCTGCTGGTGCTGCCCAGGGCATCCTTTGGACCTACTCGGATGAAAGGAGCATCTTTTAATATCCTCTTTACAGAGAAGCGAGGCCCAGTTTGCAGTACACAAGTAACCATTGGGATTTTTGGTTGGTTTCTTTTTGGTTTGGCGTTTTGGGTTTGTTTGTTTGGTTTCTTTTTTTTTTTACCTTCGATACAAAACATTCCCTTTTTTTTATTAGTCGCAGTCATGTACTCATTCCATTCTTCCTTTTGTAAACTTTTTTGGGCCCACATCTTTTATGGGCATTGATATATATAAATATATATATAAATATATATATGAATATATTTTTTTAAGTTTCCTACACCTTGAGGTTGCATGGTCTGTAAGGTTGGCATGTCTTTATATTGTATACAGATTTTGCACGCCAAACTTGGCAGCTTTGAAAATGAAAAAAGAAAAAAAAAAAAAAAAGAGGGGGGGGGAAAAAAGTGGTTTGGGTTTTTGCTTTTTTTTTTTTTTTTGTTGGTATTTTGGGGTTTGTTGGTTTTTTTTCTTTTGTTTGATTTGATTTCGTTTTGTTTTTCCTCTCGTGGCATTTGCGGAGACTAAAGGTTGGGACGTTGCTGTCACAACTCCCCCACACGCACCACACCCCCACACATAACACGCACCCACACAGCTTCATACGAAGGAAGGAGAGTGGGAACAGGTTTTTTGGTGTCTTACTGAACTTGATAGGAAATTGTGCTTTTTATTGTTTAAGAAAAAAAAAAAAAGGAAAAAAAAGAGGAGTAAACAAAAAGGACTACTTAAACATTTCTCATTGGAAGAAGAAGAAGAAAAAAAGAGACGTTTATCTAGCACTTGTGACTTACCAATAATAGTTTATTGTGTTTATGTGGAAACAGTGTTTTTAGGGAAAACTACACCAAACACACAAAGTTAACTGCCTGTGTCGTTAGCAATTTCTTCTCTTTTTTTTTGTTGTTGCTGTTGTTGGTTTTTTCTTTTCATTTGAGTTGTTATTTTTCTTTTGGCTTGAGTTGTTATTTCTCGGCTGGGTGGGGGAGGTTGGATGCAACCCTTTCTGTCAACACACGTAGTCATTAATTCTAAGGAGGTGAATGGCGAGGATTTAAAGAGTTAACTCTTCAGCACAGCTGAATTTTGTAAGAATTACTTTTACATGATGTATTATTGCTCGGTTTCACTTTAAAGCAGTCGTGTACTGTGCAACACTGTGGTTTAAAACGAGACTTTACATCGAAAGGTAAAAAAAAAAATAATGATGTTTCTTCATTGTCACGAAGTTGGGCTCGTTCTCAGCTCATCTTCACTTTGTCTTTGATATTGATGAAAAAGTATCCTATTGAAAGAAAATAAATTAACACTTTTTTGTGCTCCATAGTGGAGGCGCTATTTTCCAATTTATGAGGATGACAAACTTATATATATAATATATATATAAAAGTGGGGGGGAGGGGGAGGGAGGGAAGGGGTTGAAACATTATTCACCCGAGAGCTTATTACAGATATGTAGTATCAAAAAGTTGTAACTATATTATATTCTACTTTATACCTATACATGCTCAGTATGATGTCACCATTGGTAGCAGCTACCGGTTTACGCTGTAATTTAGACACAGTTTCACTCTTATTGTATGGACCCTACTTTAAGTGATGGTAGCATTCTTTGTGCTAAATTTTTCTGATGGTCCTTTCTTTTACTTGGTGGAGTCGGAATATTTTTCTCGTTCTTGGTTTTCTTTGTTTTGGTTTGTTTGTTGATTTTCTCTTTATTTTCTCTTTCTTTTTTTCTTTCTTTCTTTTTTTTTTTTTTTTACTGGCCAATGGTGTCTTTTCTCTGACAGTACCAACTTCGATTTCAACTTTATTAGGAGTCCAGTATTTTGTACCACATTATGACAACTTGTTATTCTTGTGGTGTAAATAAAAAGAAAAAGTTAATTATAGTACTACCTTGGTTTCTGTTGCTGATCTTCTTTGCATTTGGTGCCTTCAGTGTGATGTAATATTGTAGCCAGGTGGGGGTTGGTCTCTTCTCCAAGGCAACCAGCAATAGACCAGGGGGACACAGTCTCAAGTTGTGCCAGGGTAGGTATAGGCTGGATGTTAGGAGGAAGTTCTTCCCAGAGAGAGTGATTGGCATTGGAATGGGCTGCCCAGGGAGGTGGAGTCACCATCCCTGGAGGTGTTCAAGAGAAGACTGGATGAGGCATTTAGTGCCGTGGTCTAGTTGACTGGCTAGGGCTGGGTGCTAGGTTGGACTGGGTGATCTTGGAGGTCTCTTCCAACTTGGTTGATTCTATGATTCTATGATTTCACCTGCTTTAAACAAAATTGTTTCTTCTTGTCATGGAACAGTACTAAAATGCGATGCTGGGATGTGTGTGGTAAAAAAAATGCCAGAGCTTCTGTCCAGTTTTCTTGCTGCTCCAGATGTACATTGATGAGTGCCTGCATGTAGGATTTGTAGAATGACAAAAAAATCCTAGTGGAATTGAATTTCCAGCAAGAAGTCTGTGAGGACTGAGGACTGCTGAATTCCCCCCTGCAAAGCCGCCAGCGAGTGAAAGCCAGGAAAATCAATGGAAGGAAAAACTGACATTTGGTGACTAAGTCTCTTCTGCCTCATGGAATTGTTGGTGCTTTGCTTCACTGTAGCTGGAGTGCTTCGAAGACAGATGGGTTCTGTAGGGAGTGAGACGAGCCCTAGAGATCCTTGTTGCCGTTTCCCGTGATGCCTGCTTCCTCAGGGCTGTGGTGCGTGTCCCCTTCAGCAGACCTCCTGGTTGTCCAGTTCTGCTCTCCCCAGCTGTGCAGGCTGGGTGGGAGGCTGTCCCACAAACTCTCAGATCATGTCTGTGCCCCATCTAAGCAGATCCTTCATGCTTACCTGCATTGACCACAGTTCATGAGAGAGTGACTGTGTTGCCCTGAAGTTGAGATGGCCCAGCAGACCCACCCTTTATCTTTAGCAGTACCTTTCCTTTTTCCCCTCTGTTTAGCTTCTGTATCATCCTGCGTGTCCCTGGAACCCACTAACCTGTCCAAGATCAAGCTTCTTTGTTAGTGTCAACTGAAAGTGTCTCCTGATTACAAGGTAACCAGCTAAGTATGATTCAGTTCTGATAACCTTTTGCTGTCTTCCTCCTGGATGGCGAAAACAAGTCCTTGAGGCTCACAGTTCAGCTCTAGTGGTGCCATGGGGAAGTCTGAGCAGGCAGAGCCCTTATCTGTGAGCAAAGTGATGGCCCTGAGGTGAGACTTGCTTTGGTACCATGGGTGACATGGAGGTGACAGATGGCTGTAATGTGTGCAAGCATGGCTGGAAGGGTGGCTGTAGTTAGAGAGGAGTCATGGAGAGGAGTCTGACCAGAAGAGTTTAGAAGGTTGAGATTGAGAGCAGACCTGTGGAGAAGGACTTGGGGGCACTGGTAGATGAAAAGCTGGACATGAGCTGGCAATGTTCTCTTGCAGCTTGGAAGAACAGCTGTATCCTGGTCTGCATCAAAAGCAGCATAGCCAGCAGGACAAGGGAGGGGATTCTGCTCCTCTGCTCTGGCAAAACCCCACCTGCAGTGCTGTATCCAGCTCTGGAGTCCTCAACAGAGAAAAGACAGATTTGTAGGAGCAGGTCCAGAGCAGGCCACAAAAATGATCAGTGGGCTGGAATGTCTCTGTTACAAGGACAGGCTGAGAGAATTGGGGTTGTCCTGCCTGGAGAAGAGAAGGCTCTGGGGAGACCTTACTGGAGCCTTTCAGTATTTAAAGGTGTGGCAACAGGAAAATGGGTGATGGTTTCAAACTGCAAGAGGAGAGCCTGGATATAAAGAAGAAAGTTCTTACACTGAGAGTGGTGAAACACTGGTCCAGGTTGCCTGGAGAGGTGGTAGATGCTCCATCCCTAGGAAATGTCAAGGTCAGGGGCTCTATTCAGCCTGATACAGCTGCGGATACACTTGCTCACTCTTAAGGGGTTGAACTAGATGACCTTTAGAGGTCCCTTCCAATCCAAAGAGTTCTGTGATAAGAGTCTTCCAGGAGCTGGGAAGTTCATTGACTGCTGTGAAATCCTACGACTGGGCCCAGCTCTTACAGCCCAGAGGCAGAAGGCTTGCTTCAGGGCTGTGGGAGTTGTTTCAAATATGACTTCAGTCTCTGTGCAGTGCATTTGTCAGAGGCTGCTAATCCTTTAAGAAGTTCCAGGTCTTGCTCTGCGAAGCCAAATGTGCACTTTGGGCTCTGAACAAATATTCATTGCTGAGTGGTGGTTTTGAGGACTTACAAATTAGGATGATGGAGGAGGGTGTTTAAAAGTGTGGAGACTGGATGTTTTGAAGGGCAGGCTTTGACAGGACTTCTTTGACATTCTCAGGACCCACAGTTTCTGATTATCTATGACCCAAACAGTACTTTTCCCTCCTCCAGATCCACTGCTTAAAACCTATGGATCCAGCCCCAAGCATGCAGCTTGCTGAGGAGAGGAGCTGGGCTGTGAGTGTTGCTGTTAGGAGGCCTGTGAATACATCTGCCATCCAGAGCTGCCCCCATCCCACCCAAAACGCGCTGGGCCTCCTGCTCACCGGCCGCACATGGATGTGAACCTGACACAGTGCAACTGGGAGGGCTACACTCTGCAGAGTGGTCCCCACACCATGGTCTCTCAGAATGTGATAACATGTTACAGTAACTTCTGCTTTAGCCAGGGACATTTTTACAGCCAGGAATCTGTTAATCCTAAAGACAATAATGTTGTGCTGCAATGAATGTGCCCCAAGCCCTTTGAGATGATTCTGTGCTAGCTCCTCTGGTGGATGCCCATGGCTGGGCACAAGGGATGGGTTCCTGGCCTGGCACCAAGGTGTGGGCTAGTCCAAACCCTTACTAAGGCACTTCCAGGGTCAGATGCTGCTTTTTTTTAATTATTTTTTAAAGTTAATTGTAAAGGAGGAAGAGGCTGCTTCTCACTCTGGGCACCAAGTCAAGGCTTTGTGCATTAAATGACCGTCTGTAGCATATAGGAGTGCTGCAGGGGAAACAACAGGATGGAGTATTAAGTGTACAGCCTGAGCGCACAGCGGGCAAGAGTTCAAGCCCATGCCACCAAAACATCCTGCTTTTACGATGGGATTTGGATGCATACTGAGTGGAAACTTTCTCAGAGGGCTGGTGCATGCTGCTTGGAAGATCACTAAGAGAGTTGGGAATTCATTTGTTCCCCCTACCCGGATCTTGCAGGCAAGACAGTGAGTGTAATCTGCAAAGCTGCCCTGGAGTGTCGTTTACTTTTCTCCAGGGCAGCCTGGACTGGGTTTGGTGCTTCCTTGAGGGCAGTTAGCTGCATGCCCAAGGCTGCAATTGCCCTCCTTGGGCTCCCCAGCTCCAAGCAGGTGAGCCCTGGGGGCTGCATGACAGAACTGGCTCCAAAAGCTCTTTTCCCTCCTGTAGTCTTTTCCCAAGAATTCTGGATGTTGTTTCCCAGGTGAAGGTCATCTTAGGGCTTTCTGCTACCAAAGCAACTGTTGCTATGCAAAGAGTTACCAGTGTAGCTCAGTAGGTGGGAACTGAAATGCACTTGCCTTTAAGTAGCAACAACTTGGGTACTGATTGATACCCGCCTGAACATGAGCCAGCAGTGTGCCCAGGTGGCCAAGAGAGCCAGTGGCAGCCTGGCCTGCATCAGGAATGGTGTGGTCAGCAGGAGCAGGGAGGTCATTCTGCCCCTGTACTCTGCACTGGTCAGACCACACCTTGAGTGCTGTGTTCAGTTCTGGGCCCCCCAGTTTAAGAGGGATGTTGAGATGCTTGAGCGTGTCCAGAGAAGGGCGACGAGGCTGGGGAGAGGCCTTGAGCACAGCCCTACGAGGAGAGGCTGAGGGAGCTGGGATTGTTTAGCCTGGAGAAGAGGAGGCTCAGGGGTGATCTTATTGCTGTCTACAACTACCTGAAGGGTGGTTGTGGCCAGGAGGAGGTTGCTCTCTTCTCTCAGGTGGCCAGCACCAGAACGAGAGGACACAGCCTCAGGCTGCGCCAGGGGAGATTTAGGCTGGAGGTGAGGAGAAAGTTCTTCACTGAGAGAGTCATTGGACACTGGAATGGGCTGCCCGAGGAGGTGGTGGAGTCGCCATCCCTGGGGCACTTCAAGGCAAGGTTGGACATGGCACTTGGTGCCATGGTCTAGCCTTGAGCTCTGTGGTAAAGGGTTGGACTTGATGATCTGTGAGGTCTCTTCCAATCCTAATAATACTGTGATACTGTGTAACTTTAGGGAAAACACAGGTTTGCTCATAATGATGCTAGAAAAACTAGCATCTGTGTTAGAAGCCAGGTGCTCAGGGACATTGTCACCCTCACAGGAGGGGGACTGGTCCAAGTGCTCTGGTGTACTGCAAGGAGACTGGGAGCTGAACTCGACTTCCCAGTGGAGAGGGTCTGGGAGATGATTCATACTGTTTCCCCTTGAGCAAAACATTGTGATACCTGATGTAAAGGTGCAATAACAAGGTCATGTCCAGGAACTTAATAGCTTTCTACCTCCATATGAGAGGAAAGGCCAATGCCTGGCCAAGCCACCGGAATCTGTTCCCCATGAGTATGAGTGACATAATTTCCTTAACATGAAGGAAAGCAACAATTTCACATCCCATGTTGGTATAATCCCAGTATCGTGAATTGCCATTTTCAAGAGTGCTATCCCCAGACAGGGTATTTTAGCAGGGAGATGCACTTCAGGCCACTCAAGTGAAGAGCTGGGAGGGGAAAAGTAGTAGATTAAAAAACAAAATGAAACAAAAAACCAACAACCCCCAAACAAACAAAACCCAAGCAACTGGAGTAGGAGCAGCCAACGTGGGTGACTAGTGCTTGAAGCTGATGCTCTATTGTTCTGCTTGCAGACAGCAATGGCCCATGCAAGATGTTAAAGAGATGTAAATCTGATGCCAAAGAAACTTCATATATGAATGGAATTTAACCTGAGAAATCCTAAAAGCTGAAATTAAGAGTCTGTAGCTAGGCTGTCGGAACACAAGACTAAGCATTGAAGGACAACCATGCCCTAGGCTGCATTAAAAGACGCTTGGCCAGCAGCTCAAGAGATGTGACTCTGCTGCTTCACTCTGCTGTGGTAAGAACTCACCTTGAGTACTGTGTCTGGTTCTGGAGCACTCAACACAGGAATGATGTGGATCTGATGGAGCTGCTCCAGAGGAGGGCCACGAAAATGATCTGGGGGATGGAATGAAGATGGGCTGAGGGAGCTGGGGTTGTTTAGACTGGAGAAGAGAGGGCTCCAGGAAGACCTAATAGCAGCCTTCCACTACCTGATGGGAGCCTAAAAGAAGGCTGGAGAGGGACTGTTTACAAAAGCCTGTAGGGATAGGATGAGGGGCAATGGTTTGAAATTAGAGACAAGCAGAGCAGCTGCCCAGGGAGGTGGTGGAGTCACCATCCCTGGAGGTGTTTGAAAAAAGAGTGCATGTGGTGCTTGAGGCTATGGTCTAGTGATTAAGTATGCTGAGATGAAGGTTGGACTGGCTGATCCTGGTGGTCCTTTCCAACCATAGCGATTCCTAGTGATTCGATGTGCTGAGGGATTTGGTTTAGTCAAGGACTTGTCAGTGTGAAACTCATGATTGGACTCAATGATCTTGAAGGTCTTTTCCAATCTAAGAAATTCTGTGATTCTGTGATTTAGGCTGAATGTTAGGAGCACTTTTTTTTACCATGAGGGTAGTGGAACACTGAAACAGCTTGCCCAGGGAAGTAGTTGAGGCCCCATCCTTAAATATCTATTCAAGGTTAGGCTCGACAGACCTCTGGGTAACCTGATCTAATGGAGGATGTCCTTGCTCACTGCAAGAGGGTAGGACTAGATGACCTTTGGAGATCCCTTCCAACCCAAAGCATTCTGTGAGTACCCAAAGACTCTACAGTAATTCTACCAAGACAGAGACTTTTAAATGCTAGCAAGCGTTTGCTTCCAGGTGGAGCAAATGAAGAGAGTGTGCAAAACGTCGGTTCAGAGATTCTGAAAAGCCAGGTGCTGGCCAAATGGGTATCTGAGGTGAGTGCAGAGCAATGGGATGGAGCCCTTTTGTATATGGATTAGCAATCGCCCTCCCAGCCTGTGATGGTATGGCTGTGATAACGCAAGTGTTTGGATGAAGATGCCTCTTCCCAGGAGAGAGGTACAAAGTGCAAAGAAATGCCTTGCAGACCATGCCTGCAAACAACAGTCAGTCAAGGTGTCCAGTGACAGGCAACAGATAGACAGAAACAATCAAAAGCAAAGGAGCCCTGAAGGATGATGGTATGTGTGTGGTCACTTTCTTTGATCTCTTCCTAAGACTGTACCATGGAATGTAATGAAGGCTGCAGATCTGAGCAACGTAAAATGAGCCCTAGATGTGCCTGGTAAGGACAGGTTATACTGTTGGTCCTCTCTTCAGGGCTCTACCAATACTAAAATGTGGTGGCCTGGACTTGGCTGGCATCTAAGCCCCTGCCCAGTGAGTAGCCCCTACTCAGCTGCTCACTTACACTCCCACAGGAGAACATGAGAGAAGTGGAAGGGTAGAAGTGAGAAAACTCAAGGGTCAAGATAAAGACAGTTTAGTAAGGGAAAGGGCAAGGTGGAGTGAGCTGTAAATGTTTGGCTCAAGAGGGTTACAAAGCAGAAGGAAGAAACAGCTGAGAAAAGCAAAGGCAAGCCATCCCTGAATGGAAAGCTGCTCCTGTGGGAGATGCTCAGGGAACATCGATGAGGAGCAAGTCTCCAGGGGTGCGTAAATACCAGGGCTCCTCAGCTGGGCTGTGTAATGCTGTTTGGGGGATAACAGGGTATATTTTTGTGATAATTGTGGAAGTGATAAAACTCCAACTCTATAGGCTGTCAGGAAGTAACGGGCTGCCTTTTTTTTTGCATTAGCATAACCTAACAAAGCCAATTTCTGCTGAGGACTGAGAATACATTTGTATTTCCCAGCTGTGCCAGTAGTGTCTCCCTGGATGCACTAATGGAAGACTTCAGCAGGGATCAAGAGCACCTAGAAAAACTAATTACACACTATGAGAAAAAAGCATCATCTCTGTGTTCACTGAGGGGCTTGTCAGGTTGGACTATGGAATTTCTCTTTGATTGTAAGGATGTGGAAATCTGGAAGCCCCCTGGAAAGTGATTGCACAGGGCTTGAATTTGTTTCTTGAACTCTCTTACACTACCCAAACCTAAGAGTGCCCAGAAAACCAGTGGCTAGAGCAGAAGCAACAGGTGCTTGGCCAGAAGACTCTCAAACCTTGCCCAGTTTCTCCTCTGGGATCAGCTTGAGGCAGCATACAGCAGCAACAGCCCAAGGCTGGGGGAAGGCATCATGTCTGTGATCTCCCTAATGGTGGGTGCACTGGCATAGTGTGCTTTGCAGTCTGAGCAGAAAGGGACCAAGAACATCTCTGGGAGAGGCATGGGGTTTTGTTCAGGGTGATGGGAATGACAAGGATCTGGTTTCTATCATAGCCACTTGCATGGGGAGTTGGTCCCCAAGCATCCTGTGCGTTCCCAGCCCAGCTCAACAGGGCAGCCACCCACCACTACTGCCCCTGCAGGAGTGAGCAGCACAGTGTGTTATTCCAGTTGAAAACAGGTTTTTACCTCTGAAAGGAAAAGAGATGGGGCTGGAGACAAAATAGGGCCAGGAGAGGGAGATGAGCTGCTTGTGATGAGGCCCTGGTCTTGACTGACGGCAGTAGCTCGGATTTGCCTTCCTGACCAGGACACTGCTTATGCTTTGCATCTTCCAGCCTAGAGGCAAGCCTCCATGTGAGAAACATCACTGTTGATCACGCCTGAAGGACTGCAATGATGAGCCAAGTATCTTCTGGATATCCACCAGGTAAAAAGTGAACCTCTCTCCACTTTCCATGTTTGAAGCACATTAAATGCTTCAGTGGCATTAACAAGATATAATGAGCCAGAGTGCAAGAATGAAATCATGGAATCAACCAGGTTGGAAGAGACCTCCAAGATCACTCAGTCCAACCTAGCACCCAGCCCTAGCCAGTCAACTAGACCATGGCACTAAGTGCCTTATCCAGACTTTTCTTGAACACCTCCAGGGACGGTGACTCCACCACCTCCCTGGGCAGCCCATTCCAATGGCAAATCACTCTCTCTGGGAGGAACTTCCTCCTAACATTCAGCCTGGACCTCACTTGGCACAACTTGAGACTGTGTCCCCTTGTTCTGTTGCTGATTGCCTGGCAAAAGACACCAACCCCCACCCGGCTACAGCCTCCCTTCAGGTAGTTCTAGACAGCAATGAGGTCATCCCTGAGCCTCCTCTTCTCCAGGCTGCACAACCCCAGCTCCCTCAGCCTCTCCTCACAGGGCTGTGCTCCAGGCCTCTCACCAGCTTCGTCACCCTTCTCTGGACACATTCCAGTATCTCACCATCTCTGTCTGTCTCTCTCTCCCTCTACATACATATATAGGTGGTGGTGTGCATGGCTCCCTTGCTGCAGGACCTCTCTACCTGGCCAAGCTGCTGCTCCTCTGAAGGGGCTGCGCAGAGATTTAAACAAAACCACCCAAAAAGCTCACTCCTGCATTGCATGCATAGCAGCAGTGGGGAAAACATTTCTTTTTGTATGGGTCTGATCTCTCAGAGCATCAATGTGAACCAGCTACAGGCAGGTGCCTTTTACCTGCTTTATTATGAGCCTTTTGAGTAATTTCCACCTATATTTTTTCATTAATTCATTCTCTTGCCCCAAGTGGGAAAGGTTTGGAACATGCAAAACTGTGTCCAGTTTTGGTCACCACATTATAGGAGGGACATTGAGGTGCTGGAGTGGGTGCAGAGAAGGGCGACAAAGCTGGTGAGAGGTCTGGAAAACATGACCTATGAGGAGTGTCTGAAGGAGTAGGGGTTGTTTAGTCTGGAGAAGATGAGGCTGAGGGAGAACCTTATTGCCCTCTACAACTACCTAAAAGGAGGTTGTAGTGAGGCTGGAGCTGGTCTCTTCTCCCGAATTACTAATGATAGGACAAGAGGAAATGGCCTCAAATTGCATCAGGGGAGGTTTAGGTTGGATGTTGGGAGGAAGTTCTTTACTGAGTGGGTGGTCAGGCACTGGAACAGGCTGCCCAGGGAGGTGGTGGAGTCACCATCCCTGGAGGTGTTTAAAAAAAAAGTGCATGTGGTGCTTGAGGCTATGGTCTAGTGATTAAGGATGCTGGGATGAAGGTTGGACTGGCTGATCCTGGTGGTCCTTTCCAACCATAGTGATTCCTAGTGATTCGATGTTGTGCTGAGGGATTTGGTTTAGTCAAGGACTTGTCAGTGTGAAACCAATGATTGGACTCGATGATCTTGAAGGTCATTTCCAATCTAAGAAATTCTATGATTGAATGCAATAAAAAACAAAACAAAACAAAACCAGCAAAAAAGAGGCAAATTTTGTCTTGTTGAGGTGGATGCAGATACAGGCACTATCATGCATTTCAAGGCACAAAATGGTCAGCAGTTTCAGAGGGCCTGAAGGAAAAAGAGACCTGTTTCCCATTAAATCAGGAAGGGAATGGAGAGCAATTGCTGTACTTTAAAGATGATTAAGTACCCAGAGTCCTTGAGAAAGCTTTCAGAATTTCACTCCAATTACATGCTTTAGTGTGAAGGACTAAAAAGGGGAAAAAAAAAAATCTTCCTTCCCCACTGCACAAAGCAATGCCTGAAATCCTCCCCAATCCCCGTGAATAATACAGCCAGCACAAGCTTAGCAACTGCCTTTTAACTGGCTGGGTTCATTCGGTGGTGAGCGGCAGGAATTTCTGGAGCCTATTTATCCAGGAGGTAGGTCTCGGCACTGACGAGGGTTCCTGCCTGGCCTCCAAGCCAAACCCGGCCTTGATAGGGCTGTGCCATGTCTGGTCTCAAGTTGTTTGCTTCTGTGTTCCAGGAGATGGAATATTGTGACCAAAGGGGATAAAATATGTCTTTGGGAAAGTTGGAGAGAACTTTTCCTGTGAAAGGGAGGAAAGCTGAAGCAGAGATGGTGGAAAAGCTCTGCTGTGAGTCCAAGGCGTGTCCCAAGCTCATTAGTAACCCTGCCAAGTCTGGGGAGCATTGGGCAAGCACTGGTGCAGCCAAGAACAGAGGGTATGCAAAGTCTCAGTCCCAGCTCTTTTTGGCTTGGGTGCCGTGGGGATGCCTGCAGACTGGGACAGGCAGGTCCCCAACACAACTTCCAAGGGATGCAGCTTGGAAGAGGTATGCATGAGGCTGCCGAATCTCCGCAAACCACAGAGTGGCTTCCCATAGCTCTGACTGGAACCTGATCTGGGCTGCTTGGCTTCCTCTGGGCTGATTGATGATGGCTTCTAATACGTTGCTATACTTTTCCCATTTTCGGGGAGGGTTGATGCTTAGCATGTGGTTGGTGAAATGGCTCAGCCTTCAGAGGTATAACAAATCGTCTTGGCCAGGTTTATCTGTTGGGCTTCATTAGGGACCTCTGTTGTGCCAGATTCTGGGGGTGCTGAAAATGAGACTTGTACTGAGTTATTCCTTGCGGGTTGCAGGCTAATTCTTCTTTCATCTAGAGCTTTCTCGGGTTTGACCTCTCTCCCCCTTATCTGCGACGGGTAATTTGATTTGCACTGTTATTCCAAAACAATTACTTTTGCTTCCCATTTGCGAGTCAAGAAAGGCAGGACTTAGAACTGAAGTATCACAGGCTGCTTCCAAGATCTGTTTGAGGAGGTATAGAGGGGGAGGGAAGAGAGAGCAATCCAACCGGAGCAGTAAAGTATCTGCAGAATTCATTAGGGCTCCTCCAAAGTGCATCTCAGATTTGCTCTATGAGAGAGCTGGCGTGGAACGCGATGGATTGTGCCACAGGCTGTCAGAGCCCTTGTTCTAAAGATCCCAGCTCAACATGATGGTGCTGCTGGTCCGTTTAGCAACTTGTTCCTGGTGCAGTGCCATACACCTCCTCTAGTTAAACCGTGCTGACGTTTGTTTCTGGAGAGAGGAAAATAACACATGAACACACCACTTCACAGCTCTCAACCCCCTTGTAGTTGAAAAACACACCTCGATTTCTGTCTTGGGCTCTGATGTAGCTGGCTTCCTGCATTCACTGGCAGGCCAGCTGGTGGGTAGTTGCCATCACCTAAGGACAGCTGGCACTGCCGTCCAGGTGGCTGAAGCGGTGTTGGCATGTGCTGTGCGGTCTGTGTGAAGGTTGAACAAAGGCCATGCCAAAACTCTAAGAGCCACCCCATCAGTGTGAAAATGCTGGAAGGACATTCCTGAGAGCAAATGACCTCCCAATAACAGGCACTACTCCTGCCTAAATCTCAAACCTAGAGTAATTGCAACAAAACAATGAAATATAGCAGGCTGTGAGTCACCTGCAGCTTGCAGGAAAGGTGAAGTTTGCTGTTAATTGCTGCAGTGTTGAGCCCCATCCTCTGAAGCAGAGACAAAGTTGATGGGCAGCCTGAGGAAGCTGTGAGGAAGGCTGATGTTGAATGCAGTAGGACACCTCTGGAGATCTCCAGGGGAGAGGGTTTTTGCTCTTCTCCATTGTCCTGTGGCAAGACAGGTTTCTTCTCTTTTCTTGCCCTGTCTGAAAGGAATTTTACCTGTATCAGCCTCAGCTTCTGGCCCTTGGAGTTTCACAACAAAACAGCTCCAATGCCAAACAGAGAAAATAAAAACATCACTGCAAAGCAAGTGTTGTGAAAATGCATTGGCTGGCAGTGCTCAGCAGCAGCTCTCACTGCAAGAAAATCTTTCTTGAAGGACTTAAAAATGATCCCTCAATTTTGCTTGGGGATTTTTTTTTTTCTCTGTTTTGTTTTCCTTGGGCAAAATTGAAGATGTTAGCTCAAACAAACACTTCATCTTTCGGCTGGTTGCTGGAAAAGGCAAGTGGAATGGGGAAAGGCACAGCGCCTGCCGCCAAAACTTTCTTGGCTTGAGCAGCCTCGCACTTGCCCTGCTGTGCAGTTGGTGGGAGCCAGCTCAGGGGTCACGTGCTTTTTGAATTTTTAGTTGAATTGTCTTATTTTCCAGACAACTTTGAATTCACTTGGAACCTGTCTGGCAGGATTTGGCTTGCAGCCTGCTTGGAGCTGGGGCCCGTGGAGATTAATGACATGGAAAATGAGGAAGGCTGAAATGGTGGGAAAAGAGCAGCTTAGAGCCAGCCTCTGGTGAGAAGGTGTGTGACTTGTTCAGAGATGGTGCTTGGAGAGGAAAAGGCTCCAGCAGCCCCTGTGGGGAGACAGCCTTGTATTTAACAGGAGCATCTTAGAAGTCTGACAATCCCTTTGTGACGGAGCTGGAGCGTGTTGAGTACAGCAAGTCCTTTCCTTCCCCTCCTGAAAGGTGTGATCCAGGTTTCTGTGGCTGAGAATACTTTCATGAAAATAAAGGACAGCATGTCCCTGTCCTGTTCCTCAGCCTTCCTGCCATTACAGAAGCCACCACAGGCATCCTCCACCTCCTTTGGAGGGTGTTGCAGTTGCACCAGATCTCAGGACTGAGGACGTGCTGCTTCTCCAGGCCGTGCTGAAAACCTCCAGTCTGGTGGGCCTTGTGCTCAGGGTTCAATTGGCAGTGGGATGGATTCCAGCTTACACTGGCAGCGGGAGTCAGGATGTTTGAGACACCTCAAAGAGCAGGCTGCAGATGTGGTCCGGCCACGTAGTCTCAGCTGAAGACAGGGATGCTGGCGGTGACTGTTCCTCCTGGGTGAGGGAGTCCCTCTAGACTGACTCCATCAGGTCTTACATCTGCAGCAAAAAAAGTGAGTCATCTCCCTGGCACAGGAAACAATTCAGCTCCAGATCACATCTTGTGTGATGCTGATAGGAAAGAGTTAGCAAGCAGGGCTGGAAAACACTGGCCACTAAGGGTTCCTCTAACACCAGTCATGGGAAACCAGTGTCTTAGGATGCCACTACCACAGGGCAGCCTTGCTCTTGCTTGAGAGCTGAAAGAAAGGGCCTGCTGAAATTCAAGTTCAAAGGACTAATTTGTATTCAGATAATCTGCTTCTCAAGGGAAAAGTTCTGTGGGTAAAGTGTGCATCCTTTTGGCAGGTGCATACAGTTAATTCTGCAGGGGGAGAGAAAATCAGCAACTGTTATATCTGAAATTTTCAATGAGCCCTTGGGACATATGAAACAAAGCTGCCTGGGCCAATCTGCACCAACCCTGCGTCCTGGGCTACAGTGGGAGCGACTCCACATGCCCAACCTCCTGTGTGTGCATGGGCTTGACTTTCTCCCAGACCTGGACTGCCTTCCTTGCAGAACAGCAATTCTCAGTTACAAAGTAGGGTGGCCTATAGAAAGGACCTCAGAAACCCCTAATCAGTGGAGGTGACAAGTGCCTCTACAGTCTCACCTAGCGAAGCATTTAGGTAAAAGGAGCAATGGCTGCACCACCACGCTCCTGCCAGACCCCTAGCTAAATGAGAGAAGAGAGCTCTTCAGAAATGGCAGTGTTGGGAGATTTTATTCACTGCAAATTTTGCTGAGAAACACATTTTGAGGCTTCTTGTTCTACATGAAGGGGCTTGGTGACCTCTTAGTGCAGCAGGATAGCTTGGTCATGAAGGAAGGATGTGAACAAGGAGTTTGAGACCATCCCTAGACACCTGCTGCTGGGTTTAGCAGCTGGTGCCATCCAGAGGAAGCAACTCTTGGTGTTCAGGTGAGTTTTAATCCATGGTACATGACTATTTTCTGAGCTAGCTTAGACAAGTTCTTAAAAAAAAAAAAGCTGCTTCAAGGGAAATGTGTTTGCAAAGAAAGGAAGATTTGAGGTGGATGCAGTAAAGCTGGAGAGGAAATGCATAGTTTGGACATGGGATGAGGGAAAGCCTATTTGGTTTTGCCTCTCTCCTCTGAGACAAGTGAAGTCAGACTGCAAAAGCTATGTGTATGAGCTAGAGATAAAAAGCCTCCAGTGCTACAGCTCAGGTTGTGTGACACACAGCTGCTTCAAGGCATTTTGTCATTTTGTGCCCAGGTGTTTTAGGGCTTGCTGTCTGCCTAGGGCAGCTGTGTCCTCTGAGACCTCCCTCACCTTGTGTTCCCATCCTTTAATCCCAAAGGAGAGAGAATAATTAGTTTCTCCATCTCCTTTCCCAGAAGCACACAGTGTTCTGAACGTGGTGGTGGTGGTGAGCAAGTGCAGCCCTGGTGCAGAGCAAATGACTTCTTGATTTCCTGCTGCACTTCTCCAAGGTCCGCAGTGCCGAGGCTGTTGGCTGTCCCTTCTGAGGCACTAATGTGGGCCCTTCCCGGAGACAAGAGGTAGGTACATGAAGATTGGTACTCCTCCAAATCTGTCCAGTTCAGGGCTTCCCAGCTCAGGAAGGACAGGGGTATCCTAGAAAGAGTCCAATGGAGGAATAAAAGAATGATGAAGGGACTGTACTCTGCACTGGTTAGACCACACCTTGAGTGCTGTGTTCAGTTCTGGGCCCCCCAGTTTAGGAGGGACATTGAGATGCTTGAGCGGGTCCAGAGAAGGGCGACGAGGCTGGTGAGAGGCCTTGAGCACAGCCCTACGAGGAGAGGCTGAGGGAGCTGGGATTGTTTAGCCTGGAGAAGAGGAGGCTCAGGGGTGAACTTATTGCTGTCTACAGCTACCTGAGGGGTGGTTGTGGCCAGGAGGAGGTTGCTCTCTTCTCTCAGGTGGCCAGCACCAGAACCAGAGGACACAGCCTCAGGCTGTGCCAGGGGAGATTTAGGCTGGAGGTGAGGAGAAAGTTCTTCACTGAGAGAGTCATTGGACACTGGAATGGGCTGCCCGGGGAGGTGGTGGAGTTGCCGTCCCTGGGGCTGTTCAAGGCAGAATTGGACGTGGCACTTGGTGCCATGGTCTAGCCTTGAGCTCTGTGGTAAAGGGTTGGACTTGATGATCTGTGAGGTCTCTTCCAATCCTAATAATACTGTGATACTGTGATAGATCTGAGGCTGTTTAGTCTGGGAAAGAGAAGACTGAGAGGAGATCTTATTAATGTTCATAAACACCTAAAGGGTGGGTGTCAAGAAGAAGGGGCTGGTCTCTTTTCAGTGGTGTCCTGTGTTAGGTTGAGGGGCAGCAGATACAGACTGGAGCATAGGAAGGTCTAACTCAACATGAGGAAAATCTTTACTGTGAGGGTGACAGAGCACTGTGACAGGCTGCCCAGAGAGGTTGCTGAGTCTTCCTTCTCTAGAGGCTTTTAGACCTGCCTGGTTGCATCCCTGTGCAACCTGTCCTAGGTGATCCTGTTTTAGTAGGGGGCTTAGACTCAATGAGCTCTGAAGGTCTCTTCCAACCCTTACTATTCTGTGATTCTATGATTGCATCTATGTTTCTCAGCATCCTGCCTTAAGAATGAGATAAATCAGCAGTGATTTAGGATCCTGGTGCACATCTCTTTCTGATCATGACCCTGTGAAGGCAGTCTGTGCCTGAAGGGGGGTGGGGGAGGAGGGAGACCGGGACCTTTTGAAGTCCAAACCATCCACCTTTCCTTCTCAGCTCGTTAAGCCGAGGATGAGCTTGAGTAGAAGCTGGGTGAGGACAGACTGCTGCCAGGTTCGGGGCGGGGGGCGTCCTGTGGTGTGTATGGGGGGCTGTGCAACTGCCACAGTTCTCCCCAGCACCCACAGAAAGCAGCACTGCAAAGCAACCCCACCCTGGAGGGAATGGGTGTGGAATTCGGTTCTTTGGTTATTTTCTTTAACCCAGCCCAGGCAAGCAGTTAAAAAAACCTGGTGAGCAGGGAAAAGGAGAATGAATGAGTCCTCAGATGGGGAAAGGTGGAAATCACCTGGAAAGAAGAAAAATATACATATGTATTTTATATATGTATTATTTACATAAATATATATAAAAGTCTGACCTAGCCCTGAACTTTTCTGGCAGGGAAGTGAAATTCATAAGGTAATATAATACAACCTGCAGTTCCTCATTATATCAGTGGGAGTGACCTTACTGGAGCTGGTAAATCTGCCAGATGGCAATAGGGGGATTAGGTGGGGAGGTGGGACCCACAGGAGGGTGTTGTGTCTCTCCTGCTCCAGTCCTTGCTCCACCTCTGCTTTCTTCATTAAGGAATGTTAATTATCCTGGCTCCTAGAGTGCTCTCAGGGTTTTGTTTATAATAAAATCTTTCAGCTGTGTAGAGATTTGAGGTTTTATCCTTTCCCTCTCTACATTGCAAGATGGTTGCCTGCAAGGCTTGGGAGGGACGGCAGCTCAAGGTAGGTATCTCTGGGATCTCTCCAGCCAGAGAAGACTTGAGATAGGGAAGCTTCCAGCAGTGTTACAGGTATCTGGTGTGAGCATATGAACTAAATTTGCAGTAGCATCAGACTGCAGCTCCCTGTTCTATTAATGGTTATGCCTGGTGTGGCATCACATGGCAGCATCAGTGGGACTGGGATGAGGCAGCTGTGAACTACCTCCTCCCTCATTGCTCTGAGCACCTTGCATACCCTCAGTGTACTCTGGTTTGCTCGTTGAGTGGCTTTTGCTATGCTGGGGTAAACTGGGCTGGACTTGGGCTGCAACCAGCCTCCCTTCTGCAATCCCTGAGGTTGCCCATATCTGTCAGAGCATTTTTTTCAAGAATACTTCAGAAATTTAATCTTTCTGAGATGATTGCACTCATTTAGGTTAGTCTGGGAAGAATGGGCTCAGAAACTGTCTAGAGGGCAGGGGAAAGCAAACAAGCAGAGAGATACATGCTTTGCTAATCCCCAAAGCCTCATTTGGTTAAGTAAACCAGACCAAGATTGCCAGTTTAGGGTTGGCCACAGCAGGGTGTTGGCTTCCCAGCGCTTTGCAATGCTTCTGACACATCAAGGAAAAGCCTTTTCAACAAAGACATCAACAAACTGAGCAAAAGAAAAGGGTTTTTTAAAGCTCAAGTGACTGGCAGAGCATCCAGCTGGCTCCTTCGTCCTCTGGTTTGTTTATTTTCTGTAGTTATCGAGGTTGTCCTTGCAGGTCCATCATTCCAGGAAAAACCACAGCACAGTCCTCCATCACCAGCCTTCCTTCTGCTCTCCCTGCAGCCCTGCTCCCCGCCATCCCGTGTGAGTGGTGAAGGATGAGCTGTTTTTCTGGAGGGGAGGAGGGGAAAAAATGTGCTTCCCCCAGGGCCCACTGTGATTTCTTGCAAGTGTTTACAGGATTCATCCTGGCAAAAAGCAAACAGGCAGAGGCTGTGCCAAGGAATGATATTAGGGGGCTGACACACTCCAGAGCTGCTTGGACAGATCAGGGAGAGATAAAAGGGGGAAGCTGTCTGATTAGACCAGAGCCCTCGCTGATCACCTTCAGAAGATATATGGAGTAATGCTTTTTCTTAGCGAGGGGATAATAAATGCTGCAGCCCGAAAAGGGAATGCTTTGAGCTACCATAACCAAGCTGGACCTCTTCAGAGCCTGCCCAATTGTACTACAGGGCATCTGTTTCAGCGACTGGTGGGGGGTGGGGGTGGGGCAGGGGAGTGTGCACACCAGTGCACCATGTTGACCCGTTTGCTGGTGCTGAAGCCAAGGAACCCGCTGCTCAGCTGCAGGTCTCCCAGCTTCCTGACGCAGCTGCTGATAAAAGCTTTCCTCCACAGGGGAGCTCGCCAAGCAGGGAAGCGTAGCAGAGCTTGTGTGCAAAAGCCAAGCATGAAATCTTGCTCTCACAGAATCATAGAGTGTTTTGGGTTGGAAGGATCCTTTAAAGGTCACCTAGTCCAACTCCCTGCAGTGAGCAGAGACATCTGCAACAAGATCAGGCTGCTCAGAGCTCCATCCAACCTGACCTTGAATGTTTCCAGGGATGGAGCTTCTGACACCACTCTGGCCAACCTGTGCCAGTGTTTCTGTTCTATTTAGTCTATGTATATAGTTATATCTAGCCTGTATCTCCCCTCTTTTAGGTTAAAACCATCACCTGGTTTATACCAGGTGCACTGGTCAGACCACACCTTGAGTACTGTGTTCAGTTCTGGGCCCCCCAGTTTAGAAGGGACATTGAGATGCTTGAGCGTGTCCAGAGAAGGGCGACGAGGCTGGGGAGAGGCCTTGAGCACAGCCCTACGAGGAGAGGCTGAGGGAGCTGGGATTGGTTAGCCTGGAGAAGAGGAGGCTCAGGGGTGAACTTATTGCTGTCTGCAACTACCTGAGGGGTGGTTGTGGCCAGGAGGAGGTTGCTCTCTTCTCTCAGGTGGCCAGTGCCAGAATGAGAGGACACAGCCTCAGGCTGCGCCAGGGGAAATTTAGGCTGGAGGTGAGGAGAAAGTTCTTCACTGAGAGAGTCATTGGACACTGGAATGGGCTGCCCGGGGAGGTGGTGGAGTCGCCGTCCCTGGAGCTGTTCAAGGCAGGATTAGATGTGGCACTTGGTGCCATGGTCTAGCCTTGAGTTCTGTGGTAAAGGGTTGGACTTGATGATCTGTGAGGTCTCTTCCAACCCTGATAATACTGTGATGTGATACCTCTTGTTCCACTGTAACTGTCCCTGCTAAAATGATTGTGCCAGGCTCCATGAAAGGTGAGGCCTTGCAGCTGCCTGTCTCAGAGGACCACCAATGGTTCCTGAAATCCTGTGTTAGCAAGGATTGTGTGCTGGGGGAGTGAAGCAGGAATTGGGATGTGCTAGCATAACACCTTCTGGAAAGTGACACCCCAAACCCAAAGATCTCTTTTTAAAGACAAACTACTCTGAAGAGGAGTTTCACTGCATTGCTCCTTCCTCTAGCTTGCCTGTCCTGCTTCTGCTGTGCCAGCGGTGCAAAGAGGGTGCTCCTAGGAAGTCACCCCTTGCCCCCATTTCACAGCACCACAGAAATGCTGCCTTAATTGGATAGTTCCCTCTGCCCACCACATTTCTGCAAATCATTTATTAGACTTGTTTTGTATCTTAATATCATAGCTCATTAATGATTGTTTCATTGTGCGCTGGGGATTCAAGGCAGCAAAATGTGAAACGTAGCTTCCCAAGAGCAAAACCAGAAACATTCTCTGTGCCACAGGACTGGCACTAAATTGCCTGTATATATAGAGTACATCTCCACTGTTCCCAGCGTTTCCCAGTGACTTGTGTGCTGTGCTCTAAGAGGAATTCTTGGGCTGGCTCAGACACACAAAGACACACGTTAAATTACAGTGACAAGAAAGCACCTCAAGGACTTCCAGGTGGAAAAAAAAAAATTCAACCTTTCCTTCTAGTTTTCTCCATATGGTAATTTGTTCTAGTCAACACAGGTCTTTTATTTAGCATTTTCTTTTGACCTTTTAAAATCAATTTATTTTTTCAGATGCCAAGAGGAAAAGAAGACCTAATGCCCAAGCTCTACCTAGGTAAAGACTTCGGGCAAGCTGCTGACCCTAGGGTGGCCTATGAGGTGCAATAGTTTCTTACCCAATGGGCTTTTACGTTGAGTTTGAATCTATTTGCTGTCTCTGAAGATTTCTTCCAGGATCATTCCAGCTGAAAGCACAGCCCCATTGTGCAGGGTTCATGCCATAAAGATGGGGAAAGGCAACTCACATTCCAAAGGGTTCAGAAGAGAGGAGAAATGAACAGGTAAGTAGGCCCCATCCCCCTCAATTTGCAGGGAGCTAGCATGGTGCATGAACACAAGATGGACTTCACCCAGCCCAGAGCAGAGGTCTGCACTGCTTTCATGTGGCTCAGTCCCCCACACACCAGCACTGCCCATTTCCCTTGACATACTTGTGGTGGTGAGCTTCAGCAGCAACCTGAGAAAACATTGGTGTCCTTTCTCTGGTAACCCAAACTAATCACTGCAAAGTGACTAACTGTGATTGGATCTAATCCTTTCTCATCAGCACTTTGTCCTGCAGCTGCAATAGCAAGGAGGGAAAACTAGAGGGATGAACAAAAAGGAAGGAAGACCAAGAAGCATCTCTGAAAGCCTCGAGATTTTTCTCCCATGGCTGGCTGCATGCAGGCAGCAGCTCCCCACTGAGAGGAGAGCATCAATGCAGATGTCACCATGCCCATGAGGTGTCAACAGCTTTTTTTACAAGCTCCATGTTCTCACAGTCTAGGAGAGCATCTGACCGATGTGTGTAGAAGCTCTTGGCCTTACAAGATTGCACAGCAGAGCAACAGAAGGACCAGGAGGGACATGGGGTTCTGGTGGTGGCCTCTGGCCTGCAGTTCCTGTGCCCGGTGAATGCCGTTGGAGGTCTCTGGGAAAAGGTGAGCTAAGGGACCCCAAAAGGTGGATATGACCTCCCACAGTTTCTGAGTAACTCTATTCCTGCTGCAGTAATTGGGAAGGCTTTTGAGCATCCCAAAGGAAAAAAGGCCTGGAACACAAACCCTAAGAGGAGAGGCTGAGGGAGCTGGGGTTGTTCAGCCTGGAGAAGAGGAGGCTCAGGGGAGACCTCATTGCTGTCTACAACTACCTGAAGGGAAGCTGTAGTCAGATGGGGGTTGGTCTCTTCACCCAGGCAACCAGCAATAGAACAAGGGGACACAGTCTCAAGTTGTGCTGGAGGAAGTATAGGCTGGATGTTAGGAGGAAGTTCTTCCCAGAGAGAGTGATTGGCATTGGAATGGGCTGCCCAGGGAGGTGGTGGAGGCACTGTCCCTGGAGGTGTTCAAGAAAAGACTGGATGAGGCACTTAGTGCCATGGTCTAGTCGACTGGATAGGGCTGGGTGATAGGTTGGACTGGGTGATCTTGGAGGTCTCTTCCAACCTGGTTGATTCTATGATTCTATGATTTGTGGCTGATTTGGTCTCAGGGAGAGCATCTGTGCCCCGTCTGTGAACAATGTTATAGGAGTTTGCAAGTGATCTGCTTTCTGCTTATTTACCTTAATGAACTTCAGAAATGATATGGGTTATAGAGATCAAGGCTTGTTGACATGCTCAGAGTCAGCATCAGCTTCTGCCTTTAGGCAAGTGACCAGCCTGTGGCCTGGAGCCACGTCTTGATTGATGTCCCATGTCTTTTGGGTGGTGAAGAAGGAGATACAGCACCAGAGCCCAACAATATTCTGGGAACAGGAGATGCTATCCCGTGGCACAAATCAGGAAGCAAAGAAGATGTGGGGAACACAAAAAGCACAACTCCCTTGGTATTTCCCAATGGAAAACTGTTAAATGGCTGTTCCTGAGCTCTTGTTTGCTTAAAAGTCTTTTCTTTCTAACAGGAAAATGGTTTATTTCACCCTTGGACAATCTCACAGGTCACCAGACAAATTTGTCTCTATTTTCTTCACTTAGGAGGAGAATCCCAAGATTTTGTCCTCTCCTAGGGCTGTGACAAGTTCCTCTTCTTTTTCTCCCATCCAGTGGGCCACATTCATGGCCTCTGAAATTCACAAGTGTTGCAGAACAGCTTAGTTCTCATCTCCACAAGACGCCTGCTCCAGTCTTGAAGTGCAGGATTGCCTGTTTGCAGGGTGTTGCAACCTTTCTGGAAGGGGGCAGAGAGGTGAAGGAACACATACATTTGAGCTAGGATGCCTTTACCAACTCCGCACACTGTCTGTGCTGATCTGCTGTTGCATTTCATAGCAGTTTCTGCAGCCTTTCAGCCTGTAGTCTGCTTACTTTTCCCTTCCCAGAGAGAGAACCTCAAGGGCTTTTGTTCCCCAGCTGGCATTGCAACAGCCCTCTCTGGGAAACAAGTTGACATCCCATGTGACCCCTCTGTTTTGAAGGCTGCTGCAGCAGCATGCTAGTGCCATAGATGATGGGGAAAGCTTCCTCGTGTGGATACTGTGAACTTGGAATGTGGTGGATGTCCTCATCCTGCTCAGAACAACAGGTGTCCCCAAATCACTGACATCTATATTCCCCAGGAGAACACAGTAGGAGGAAATCATCTCCTCAACTATCTACTTTCCATTCCCCCTGTAGTGGTTATGGAGTCCTTTGGGTCTGTGGTGGAGTCAGGAAGGCAGAGAGGTGCACAATGTTGCAGAGTAATGGCTTGTTAATGCCTCGTTTAATCGTTAATGCCACCTGAGAGACACAGGATGGGTTCCTAGTCAGGTCTGCAGAGATGCACGTCTATGTGATACGTCTCTGGCACTGCTAAGCTGCAATGTGAGCTGCGAGCCAGGATGGTGGAAAAGGAGGTCACACTATGCAGCTTCTGTCTTGCCTTCTTTGAAAAAAAAACCATATAAATATATTTGAGGAAAAAAAAGTAATGATGTCTTCTCCCTAAAGAGAGAAACTAAAGAAATGGAAGTACAATTGGCTACAAAGCCAATCTGTCATCCCCATCCCCCACCTCTGTCCTGAGCCTGTAAGATTGTGGGATTTTGGTTATAGTCATGGGCTGAACCAACTCAAACATGTGGCCAAAAGCCTGGAGGAGAAAGATGTTGTTAATCTGATGCTCTGGCTCTAGTTTCTGATGCTGTCAGCTTCTTGGAGAGTTAAAAAATGGGTAGATGAGAATGGAGCTGAGATGGGCTAATAAATATCAGGCAAGGACCCCCCTTAGTTTCTCCACTGTTGCCCCGAGAGATGTTTCAGAGCTGGCTGCAATCACTGCTGAGCGAACATCTGTCTGTATGTGAGTATCTACTTTGTGCTGAATATTTCACAAATGGAGGGGAGGGAGCTCCTCACCATGCAGAAACTGAGCAGGACACCTGAGGCTTAATAGGAGGACTTTGTTTTTCCCTCTGTGACTCATTGGACTTGGCCTTCGTATACCCCAAAGCTGGTGTGCTTCATCTGCATTTCACCACCCAAAAGAAGGGTTTTTGGGTGTTGCGGAGGAGATATGTTCTACCTAGGGCAGACCTCACTAATATCTTCCTAAGGGCATCTCTGCTGGGATGGTGGCACCCCTGCCTCCAGTTGATGGGGTTAGCAGTGATGGAAAGAGCTGCCTTTGTCTGCATGGCCAGGGAGAAGCTGAGGCAAACGCTACAGCTGGGTACCCCTACCTCTCCCCATGGTTCCCATCCTTCTGGTGGGAACTTCCCTTGCCAGCCCTCTTTGGGGACTGTCCGGGCAGCACTCTTTCCCCACAGCCATGCCTATCCCAACCTTTCTCCCAGCATGGGTCTGAGGACTGTCGTGGTTGCCTGAGTGCTGAGATTCCTCTTTTTTTCCCCGCTTTGGAAGCTGGGAAGTTTCCAACATGAGTCACTGTCCGCCTCTTCTCCATAATTAGTGCACTGGGAGTTGCAAGTATGACTTTGGTGTAGTCTACCAGAATTAATCAAAATATATCTTACACATTTAAATGCAGTAAAACCATCATCCGGCCAAATCCCTCCTGACTGGCACAGCCCTAGCCCCAGTCCTCTCTCCCTCTGCTCTTTACTCATCTTTTTTTTTTTTTTTTTTTTTGGTGTGTGTCTTTTATCCTTTTCTTTTAGCTGCTTCCCACAAATGCTCATAACCTCTTTTCCCCTTGAGTTTGGCAGAGACTTTCCTAGGGAGGCTTATTTTTAATGGGAGTTTTGCAGCCCATTTCCTCGGGTCCATGAATGTGTCACTGTGGTTAGGTGTTGGCAAGCTGATGCCATGGGCTCTGCTTGTTTGCTTCACAGGCTTTTGACATGTTAAATAAGAGAAGAAGTTTGCCATTTGAAAATATGATACTACCTAGTGAGCCATCCTACTGTTTCTTTCAACTCCCTGTTAAAACCTCCTCATTTTTAATTGATTACAGGAGTGACCAAACTTTTTCAGGATCAAAACAATGTGATTTGGGTGGTTTTCCCCTCTCTGTTGGCCATCTTGTTGTATAATAGCCACATGGATGGAAGAGCTCTGGTTGCTTTGCTGATGTAAGCTTTCTGTGTGGTGAAGACCATTTTCCAATGGGATGCATTTTGGTGGAGAAGCCCTCTCTCCAATCTGCTCAGACTGCGCCTGGAGGTCAGATGCTCGGTGGTCATGGTGCTGATGTCTTGGAAGGCTGCTAAAACACATCCCTCAGTACCACATCCACACATCTTTTTAAATCCCTTCAGGAGTGACGACTCCACCACTTCCCTGGGCAGCCTGCACCAGGGTTTGACAACCCTTTCAGTGAAGACATTTTTCCTGATTTTCAAACTAAAGCTCTGCTGGCACAACTTGAGGCCATTTGCTCTTGTCCTGTCACTTGTAACTTGCAAGAGTCATCCCTTCCCCATCTCGTAGGTGTGCTGTGAGAACCGCGCTCGGTGGGTTAACAGCATAACTATGTTAGAAATGTGTTGAAGCAGAATGTAGGTTTTCTGTCATGCAGAGAGTTGTGCTGCTGAGATAAAAGGCATGCAACAGAAGGGGCTTGATTTGGGGATTTAGCAGCACAGGTAGGAATGCTGAAAGCTCAGGGGGGACTGGTCTCCATCCGGTACTTTTCTTCGTAACTATGAAATGTTTCTTTTCTGGAAGCAAAGTCCATATTCCCTTGTCCTTTGATACCCATGGTGTCTGTCTCAGATTGAATTCCTGCTGGATGACTGGCAAGTTCTTAAAAACAAATTGTAGAGCTGGATTTTTGTGTCCCCTCTTCATTTAACCAGCTCTGGTTTTGGTTCTCAGGATATGTGTAGGTATCCGAGCACTGACTTCTCTAGAAGTTAAAACATCAAAATGTTGAACTACTGGTTTGAGATTAACTGGGAAAATGCAATGTTGGGAATTCCTGGCAAATCAAAACTGAAAAAAAGAAAAAAAGAAGAAAAAACTTAAAAAAAAAAAAGAAAGAGGGGGAGGGGAAGAGAGAGAGGAAAAAAGGAGGGGGGGGGAAGGAAAAAAAGAAAGAAAAAGAGAAAGATAGATTCTTTTTTCAAGCAAGATGTTTGATTCAGCCTGAGATTAAGTATTTCATAGATTCAAGCAGGTTGGAAGAGACCTCCAAGATTATCCAGTCCAACCTACCACCCAACCCTGTCCAGTCAACTAGACTATGGCACTAAGTGCCTCATCCAGGCTTTTCTTCAACACCTGCAGGGATGATGACTCCACCACCTCCCTGGGCAGCCTAAAGGCAGAAGCTGATGCTGACTCTGAGCATGTCAACAAGCCTTGATCTCTATAACCCATATCATTTCTGAAATTCATTAAGGTAAACAAGCAGAAAGCAGATCACTTGCAAACTCCTATAACATTGTTCACAGATGGGGCACAGATGCTCTCCCTGAGACCAAATCACCCACAAATCATAGAATCAACCAGGTTGGAAGAGACCTCCAAGATCATCCAGCCCTATCCAGTCGACTAGACCATGGCACTAAGTGCCTCATCCAGGCTTTTCTTGAACACCTCCCTGGGCAGCCCATTCCAATGCCAATCACTCTCTCTGCCAACAACTTCCTCCTAACATCCAGCCTAGACCTTCCCAGGCACAACTTGAGACTGTGTTCCCTTGTTCTATTGTTGTTTGCCTGGGAGAAGAGACCAACCCCCACCTGGCTACAGCCTCCCTTCAGGTAGTTGTAGACAGCAATGAGGTCTCCCCCGAGCCTCCTCTTCTCCAGGCTCCCTCAGCCTCACTTGAACTTTGGCAATTTTACAATATATTATAAAAACTCAAAACAAACAAACAAAAACCCCCAACCCACCTTTTGAATTGAAGCATTTTCAGACTTTCCATTTAGAAATTCTTGAAATACACTCTCATGATTTTTTTTTTTACTCAGGTTTTGTTGTTAAAAGTAAACAACTCAGAACATTTCTGCAAATTGTTGTGTTAAGAACTACCTGAGGGGTGGTTGTGGCCAGGGGGAGGTTGCTCTCTTCTCTCAGGTGTCCAGTGCCAGAACAAGAGGACACAGCCTCAGGCTGCGCCAGGGGAAATTTAGGCTTGAGGTGAGGAGAAAGTTCTTCACTGAGAGAGTCATTGGACACTGGAATGGGCTGCCCGGGGAGGTGGTGGAGTCGCCGTCCCTGGGGCTGTTCAAGGCAAGGTTGGACGTGGCACTTGGTGCCGTGGTCTAGCCTTGAGCTCTGTGGTAAAGGGTTGGACTTGATGATCTGTGAGGTCTCTTCCAACCCTGATGATACTGTGATACTGTGAAGATTAATTTCCAAACCATCACCCATCTCTACTTAGGCTTTTTGTAGCTTACCAAAGCTCCAGCCAGCAATCTCCAAATGATCAGCTGCTCCCTGAGGTCTAGGAGCTGCATCTCTGCCAGCCAAATTTCACCTGTGGATGACTGTCAGTGAAGTCAAGGACAGAATCTGAGACCCTAGGAGTTAATGAAGAGGAAGATGGGTTTTGGCACCAGTTTGGGAAAGCATCTCAGTCCAGCACAGGCCTGCAGCATGTGCTTAGATGCAAGTGCGCATAAGTCCTATTTGGCACGTGTTTGAAGTGCTTTCCTGAGTAAAGGCCTTCGATTTCAACCTCCTAAAAAGTCTTGGCAAACCATGAAATGTGCTTAAAGACAAGAAATGAAAACATTTCGTAGTTGGCAATAACCTTTCAGTTTTGAGGGATGTTCATTTTATAGGTCAAAGACATATGGGAAAAATTCATGCATTTCCCAAATAACAATGCATAGCATTGGGAACAATTTAATCTGAAACAGCAATGTGGGGTTGGGTCATTAATGAGTCTTGGATGCAGTCATCCACATGCTGCAAAACCCAGCTGGAACGGAGCGCCAGCTAGCTAAGGATGGATGCGCCCTGATGGATCACTGAATGAGGACTCACCTGCAGCTACAGCCTGGTGGTCTGATCGACAACAACCAGCACAGTGGCAAGTATGAGTTGTCCCGGCACTGGGGGTTGAGTACCCACCACCTATGTATCCCTTGCACCTCATCCAAGGAAGTCCTCAGCGGTCACCTCTTCCAGAGCCAAGATCCAGAGCCCCTCCAGAGCCATCCTGGCAGAGACAGAGTGCCTGCAAGTGAGAGTTCACTCCACTCCAGTTCTACAAGCACTCTGTTAAGACCTTGGCAGTGTGAAGTCGAAGGGAGCCAAAAACATGACAAGGGTGGACAGGCATAGCGTGTGTGTGGGAGGTGCAGAGGTCGGTACGGAGACATGACTGCCTTCTCTGATGAGAGGGAGACTGAGTAGTGCCTGGACAGGGTCCTCAAAGACTTCCTCCCCTTCTTGTGGGAACTAAGTTCATCCCCCCTCCTCATCCCAGAAGAGCTGAGTTGGGGCATATTGCTCTCCATCACAGCGGATGGAGTTTTGGAAGAAGCCCATCAGAGTTCAGCACTCTGCTCTGCAAGATAATGGGAATATCCTATCCAGCAGGACTTGGCTTGGGATTTTGACTGTACAAAGGAAACCCCAAGCTCATGATTCGTTATCCCCCCTGCTCATCATTTGGCTCTGTTTCAGATTCTGCCTGTAAAAGGTGGTGGAGGAACTAAATGAAGGAACTTGATTACACATCCACTGTGTCAGTTGACCTCAGAGCGACAGGGCCCCATGGACCCTTTATTTTTCATCCTGGGCTCTGATTGATTTTCAGTTTTGCAAGACAGTTGGAGGTTGGGGACTGTGTGACTTCCAGGACAGGATGCAAGCCCAGAGCAAAGAACTCACCCTCTGCCACTTGCCAAAGTCCACAGCCTGATTTTCTTTCAGGTTCAAAAGTATGTTTGCGTTGGTAGACCAGACAGTCCTGGAGATCCTGGAGGGGATGATACATGTATGAGTGTGTTCCAGTCTCATTTCCAAACATGAAAGCCTGAGTAAGGTAGAGTGTCTCTCACAGCTCTGTTTCAGCTCCTAAGCCTTTTGACCACGACAGGGATCTTACTCTCAACTGCTGCTGCTTTTATTATGGTATTGTTTGGGAAAACTCCCTTTGAAGATGTGCTGTCATCCCTGGGACGTGTCACAGGGTAGATAAGGTGCAGGTGGCACGTGCTTTTGCTGTTATGTTTATTCAGTCTGCTGAAGGATGTATCATGGTCCCACTTAAACCCATGAGTATCACTAGGACACAACCAAGCTTAGACTCTGACTTGAACAGTTCCAAATCTGTCCTTTCCCCACTCTCCTTTCCACCTCTCCTCCTCCTCTTCTTCATTGCAGTTGCATCCACACGATGGCACCAACCCACAGGCACTGTCCTTCGAGCTGAGCTAGGCTGGAGAGATGAGGATAACCCAGTCAGGGGAAGTTGTCCTTAACAACCCTGGCTAGAAAAGCAGAGCTGGCTGAGCTGGGTCTGACCCTCACGGCTTGCACTGAGTGGCAGGCATTTGCCACACATTTACTCCTAGTTGGGGGAATTTTTAAGTTCTGTTGTTAGCAAGCTAACTGCAAGGGGCAGTTGTTCACGTAGATTATCTCACCAGGGCGTAGATAAAACCACTGAGATATGCAGGGTTTGCAGCAACTGCTGAGCAGTCATCCACAACAATTTGGTTCCTGTCCAGGTTGATGCAGGAAGATGTTCAGCCCTAGCCTGAAGCTGTTGTAGGATTTTGGAGGAGTCCTGTGGCTCAGAAATCATCTGCTGATTCTGAACTGTCCTGTTTCAGTGTGGTCAGTGGGAGCTGAGACTCCACCGAAACCACCAAATGATTTTATAACTGCGCCCTCATTGTGGGATGTGAAGCCACAGCTCTGTCTGGGGCAGAAAGAGTGCTCGACTCCTGGAAGGGTCAGGCTGCCATGGTAGGCTCTTCACAAGCAGCTGTGAAAAACATGTCTGTGCTTTCAGCAGGATTTAAGCACCTAAATCCCATAACCTCATTGGAATTGGGTGCCTAAATCACCTCTTTGCATGGCAGGAGCTAATTTCTTTTCCCACAGCAGCTGAGCTCTGAGTTTTCCCTCAGAATAGAAGATCCTGCAATAGTAGGGCCGAGCCTTTTGGAAGTCATAGAATCATAGGATCAACCAGGTTCATGGCAGCAGAGGGTGCTTGCAGCAAGCGCTGTTCCTCTCTGGGACCTCTGGCTTCCTAAGGAGAAACACAGATGCTTTGCACTTTGGATTCTGCAGTTTGATTTGCTCTTTGATACTCAGCTTCAGTTGGGCTCTAAGATATGAATGAGTGCAAGCAGCAAACCTGAGAGCCAGCTGCAGTTCTGGCTGTTTCCCTTGTTTTCTCTTCAAGGCAAGGTAAGCACGTGTCTTTCTGACAGTGAGGGTTGATTTTGCACTTACCAGCCCCCAGTGTGTCAAGGGGGGTGCTGGTGTGGTGGGAACAGGGGTGGCAGAGCCATTAAAAGCAGGCAGTGGGACTGCTGATCTGGTGAGAGACTGCCACCAGACTTCACAGCTCTGACACCTTTACTTTTCTAGTAGCCCTGAATGGCACATTGCCAATTGAAGCAGGGGGCAGGATTCTGGCCAAAGCTTCCCAAATAGCTTGGGACTCAAAGTAATAAGGAGCTGCCCTCTGGTTTTAGGGAATTAAATATTCCTTTTGTAAAAGAGAAGGAGGGAGGGGACAGATGGGCGCAGGAAAAAGTCAGCTTGGTAGTACTAAATGAAAATTTATGAGCTCTGCTGTTTAAGGAGGAAGGTGGAGGAAGGTGATGGTTTTGTTTAGAAGTGAAATCATAAGCTCTGATCCTGACCTTTGGCTTTTCCTGACCCCAATACTAATGAAGGGGAAAGGATCTGGTCATATAAACATGTCACAGCATGAGGTTCAGCGGGATAAGGTCTGATTACAGCCCAGCACAGTTGCACCAGAGGTAGCCATTCCCAGTCCACATGGTGCTGGGGCTGGACTGCCTCTGCCCTGCATCAAGCACTTGCCCCTGAAAAGACCTGGGCTGTGATTTCTGAAGCATTCTCTTGGAGACCTTTTGCCTTTTTGCATTGTGCTTCTCTCTCCTAATACCCTAACATCAGCCATTAAGGGAGGGATGGGATGTAGATAGAGTAGACTCCATACACCAGGATGGGAACTAAAGGACAGGGCAAGGACACTGAGGGGTTTGGTCCTACTTATCCCAGGTAGTTGCAGAGGTGCACAGAGTGGCAGCTCTGCAGATCTGCTGGACATTCCAAGGAGTTTCTTGCAAAGGCCTAACAGGAACACACATGCCTGCAGCATCTGCAACAAAAACACCAGCATTGTTTATTTAACTCCATTTTAATGCAGCATTAACTAGTATGAGCTTACAAAGGCAATGCTCAAGTTCCAGTGCAGGGAAGAAGAGTTTAGCATGGGTGGAATTATAACCTGAGAGTGACAATCAACAGATGGCAAATGGGGCTGAATGGAAGCCAGATTGAGACATCCTCCATGCTGAGGTATTAGAATCGTAGAATCAGTCAGGGTTGGAAGGGACCACAATGATCATCTACTTCCAACCTCCTTGCCATGGGCAGGGACACCCTACCTTAAAGCAGGCTGGCCAGAGCCTCATCCAACCTGGCCTTAAACATCTCCACGTATGGGGCCTCAATCACCCCCCTGGGCAACCCATTCCAGGTTCTCACCACTCTCATGGTGAACAGCTTCCTCCTCATGTCCAGTCTGAACCTACCCACCTCCAGCTTTGCTCCATCCACCCTAGTCCTGTCCCTCCCCAGCAGTTTTGTAGGCCCCCTTCAGATACTGGAAGGCCACAATGAGGTCACCTCAGAGCCTCCTCCAGCCTGAACAGCCCCAACTCTTTCAGTCTGTCCTCATAGCAGAGGTCCTCCAACCCTCTGAGCATCCTCGTGATCCTTCTCTGGACACGCTCCAGCATATCCACATCCCTCTTGTAATGGGGGCTGCAGAACTGGATGCAGTACTCCAGGTGGGGTCTCACCAGAGCAGAGTAGAGGGGGAGTATCATGTGTGGTCCTTGCAAACAGGCGGGTTTTTGCTTGCCTTCCTTTCTCTACTGCATGCTAGTCCTCTTCTCTGCACCTCACTCTTCCTTCACACTCATAGTTCCTTTTTTGTGGTTGTGGAAGAGAGTGTTCTGTATTGTTTCTCCCTAAGGGACAAATCTCACCCCACTTCAGCCTGTTACCATAACAAGAGAAGTTTGGAAGAGGGCTACAAAGACGATGAAGGGAGTGGAGCATCTCTCCTAATGAGGCAAGGCTCAGAGATCTGGGGCTGTTAACATTGGAGAAGACTGAGAAGGAATCTTGAAAAAATGTGTCAGTATCTAAAAGGTGAGAGTCCAAAGGATGGGGCCAGACACTTTAGTGATGCCCAGCAACAGGACAAGACACAACAGGAGTAAATTGAGATGCAGGAGCATTCACCTGAACGTAAGGAAAAACTTCTTTACTTGGAGGGTAACAGAGAACTGGAGCAGGCTGCCCAGAGAGGTTGTGGAGTCTTCTCTGGAGTGATTCAAAACCCACCTGTCTGTGATTCTGTGCAACTCACTCTGAGTGAACCTACTTTAGCAGGGAAGTTGGACTAGATGATCCCCAGAGGTCACTTCCTACCTCTACCATTCTGTGATTCAAGATTTGATGGATATTTACTTCTCTACTGGCTTTTAGGAGGTGCAAGTTTCCCAGCATCTCAGCTTGTCCTTTCACCCTGATGTGAGGAGGATGCTCCTGGTGGCAGCAGGTGACTGAAGCACAAGCTCCAATTCCAGTGCAAGTGACCCATGAACCACCATCCATCTCCAGCTGTTTCAATGTGCTCAAAGATGTGGTATGGCAGTGCTGGGCACGATGCCTGCCTGTAGCCATTGCTGCTGAATGAGTGGCCACAAGCAGATGTGCCTGCAGGAAGACCGAGTCAGGTAATAGCTCATGCAAGCATTTCTCCACCCAGCTCCTCTGACTTCATGTATCCTGGGGGAAGGAAAATCACTTGAAAGGAAACTGGCTTCCCTTCATGGCCAAGATGTCAAAAATTTAGTGCAGGCATAACCACACCCACACCTCTCTGGGGGGATAGCAGAAAACACCAATCTTGTGGTCACTTGTCCTTTCTCTTGGCATCTCACCTGAGGTGCTTGGGATGCCATGAGGCCAACATGAGACCACAAGTCCTGGGCTTGAATCACTCCCACTAAACCACACGGACCTGCCTGAAGTCAGGTGCTGTCATTCTCCCAAGGAGCATTAGTGCATGCTGGCATGCTGCTACTACAGCCTGGTGACGTATGTCTGTTGGAGGGAGGGGGTGGCATTAGCATTGCAGGATGCTGGCCAAGGGGCTGAACAGGCCCTGGCTGTGATTGTCACTGCTGTGTAGACAAAGTTCTAATGAAACATTGTCTGGTGGAGATCAGCAAAGCAAGATAGAGGTGTCCAAGGGAAAGTAGTGGAGGAAAAGCAGAGTAAATATTGAGATCTGAGGCCTCATGCTGAAGAGCATCTAAACTCGGCCATAGAGGAGGTTCATGCCTGAATGTGGCAAATGTGTGGCTGGCCCCATGGATGAGACCTGCCAGCTTTGGTACATGCCATACAACTGTGGTGAGCAGGGCTGTGCCCATGGAGCTCCCTGACCAGTGTTTTGGGTGCATCACTTCACCAGTGCTTGCTCTGCCTGCCTCTTGGATGTGCAGCCTCCAGCCTCAGCTGAGCACCCAGGAGGAGGAAGATGCTCGGACAGCTCCTCATGCTGTGCATGAGAAAACAAAAGGCTGTCAAAAGGAAAGAGGAGTCAAGGTCAAAAGCTGGAGGTACAGATGCCAGAGGTGAGCCCTGACACTGGATCCGTGTGGACTGGAGGACCTTGGCACGAGTCTCCACCTCCCACTGCAAGCTACTGTCTCATGCATCACCAGGACCATGCCAGTTGGCCACTCATCCAGTTCCTGCTGAATTTCCACCAGATCACTGATTTGGGAAAGCAAGCTGCAGCCTGCCAGGCTGCTCTCAAAAGAGGTCTTTGAAATAAGGAAGGTCAGGAGATTTCATGGTGTATCTTATGGCCATGTGCAAAGCAGGAATGTTTTTCCCAAGTGCCAACCCAGACAAGTCAAAGATGTGATGAACTGTGAATGACCCACAGAGCCCATTGTTTCTAGTAGCTGGAGAAAAAGCCACAGCCACTGTGGCAGGGATGTCAGTCCCAGTTTAAAAACAATGCTGCTTGAAGTAGGGGGGTAAAGCTGGAGGGAACAGTCGCCTTCAGCAGTGTGACTTGGTGCAGAGGTGGAACATGACACTGACAATAAGGGAAAACTGTTTGGAGAGCAGCCAGACAGAGAGGGATCTGGGGGTGCTGATTGATACCCGCCTGAACATGAGCCAGCAGTGTGCCCAGGTGGCCAAGAGAGCCAGTGGCATCCTGGCCTGCATCAGGAATGGTGTGGTCAGCAGGAGCAGGGAGGTCATTCTGCCCCTGTACTCTGCACTGGTTAGACCATACCTTGAGTGCTGTGTTCAGTTCTGGGCGCCCCAGTTTAGGAGGGACATTGAGATGCTTGAGCGTGTCCAGAGAAGGGCGACGAGGCTGGGGAGAGGCCTTGAGCACAGCCCTACGAGGAGAGGCTGAGGGAGCTGGGATTGGTTAGCCTGGAGAAGAGGAGGCTCAGGGGTGACCTTATTGCTGTCTACAACTACCTGAGGGGTGGTTGTGGCCAGGAGGAGGTTGCTCTCTTCTCTCAGGTGGCCAGCACCAGAACGAGAGGACACAGCCTCAGGCTGCACCAGGGGAAATTTAGGCTTGAGGTGAGGAGAAAGTTCTTCACTGAGAGAGTCATTGGACACTGGAATGGGCTGCCCGGGGAGTTGCCGTCCCTGGAGCTGTTCAAGGCAGGATTGGACATGGCACTTGGTGCCATGGTCTAGCCTTGAGCTCTGTGGTAAAGGGTTGGACTTGGTGATCTGTGAGGTCTCTTCCAACCCTGATGATACTGTGATACTGTGAAAACCCAGATCAAACCCTCCAAGTCCCCAGCACTTGCACGAGAGCAAAGTTGGGCTGGTGTGGCATCAAGCACAGCATGAGCACGACAGCACTGCAGAGGCCCAACTGGAAGCATGTGCTCTGGCCGTGTTCTCCATCCAGGCTGGAATACGGGTAAGGGAGGCTGAGCCTTTTGTAAGTGTTGGCCAGAGGAAATATGACTTATCTTAAAGAAATGAATCATGTTTCAGCAAAAGCTTCCTGCAGAAGTATTTTTCTCACAGCCTTTGTTTCAGCTTTTGGCAGATCTGGAGGTGCTGGCGTTTGCAAAAGCTCTCCCTCCCACCCACTGTTCCTGGGCTTTGAGAAGGAAATAAGAAATAAAGGCAGAGGGTATGTGGAAGGCTAAATCCATCACCAGTTCTGCTCTGTGCTGTGGCAGCATATGAAGCTTCAGGCAAATTTCAAAGGAGATCTCCAGATACAGTCAAAGTGATTGGCTGCTCTTGCAAGCCTACCTGTGCTGGGCAGTCATACAAATCCCTGTCAGGTGCTGCGGTCTGCTGGAAATCAGCCCCTAGTTCCTTATTTCTTTTTCTGAAAAACAAACGTTTTGGGAAGGGAAAAGGAAGATATCTCCAGATTTCACGGGGGAAAAAAGGCAAAATTCCCCCCATGCTGTGATTTGGTTTGCAAAGCAATCCTTAGCTCCTTGTTTTCTGCTGCAAAGGCTCTGACAATGTTGCTGTCTGCCAACAGAGTGTGAGCCCTGTTTGCAAACACTATCCAGTGGATGGAGGAGAAAGTCCATCTTGATGCTGGAGAATTTCAAATTTCCACACACTTCCCCCCCTGCTGCCACTGATGGTAGGGAATTTTCCTGGGAAGAGAATTTCATTCCTCTGCCTGATGGGCTCACTGATCATTTGAAAATAGACCCGCAGGGGAATCAGGCCTTTAAAAGCTTCATTTACTCCCAGTCATTTTACACAATAACCCAAGATGAAGTGAAAGATCTTTATTTAAATATGAATTAAGCTCAACCTTACTCTTTACTGCATTATTTTCCTTTGAGGTTTACTTTGATATTATTTCAAAGTCTTGAAGCTAACAAAATACTAGGCAGTATTTAAAGTGACAGGAGAGTTCTGGAAAAAGATTTAGGAGGCAACTAAAGTCTTTCAGAGCAGGGCTCTGAAACAAGACAGGAAATCATAAAAGGGCTGAGTGCACTTTACCATGCTCAAAACAAATTCTGAGACTACAAAGGAGAGTGAAATGGCATCAAAACCCACAAAAAGCATCAAGATACAGATGAAAAACCTACATCAGCCTGAATTACTCTGCCAAAAGATGGGTGAAGTGCTGGTGATGTATGGCATTTGCTTCTTGCTGGGGTTTAGGTGGCCAGCCTCTGGCTACTGATTGAATGCTAGAAGTGGGAGAAAGAGTTAAAGATGAGACATAAACTCATGGTTTTTAATGTGTTCTGAAGAGACTATGCCTGAATGACGAAGGGATGGGTTGTGAAAGAGTCTTCTGCTTGGCTTGACCTCTCCCTTTTCCTTTTGTGGCTTTCAGCAGTTCATTTGTTGCTGAAGGAGCTGCTGGAAGATGTTTTGTTTGCCCGAAGAAGATGGAGAAGGATGCCAAGCTAAGGTTCTGCTCCTTCCAAATCACTGCACACTGGTGAAGCTTTCTTGGGGTGCTGGGTATTGCCTCTTGACATCTGTAACTGTAATCTCTTCTCTCACTGAGCACTTTGAAAGGGATCTCCTAAGTCCAAGCACTCAGGAGTCATCTGTGTTTTTTGAGATTCTTGTTTGGTTGAATCCTGCAATAAGCAGATCCCTAATTAAAAATACCTGAGGGTATTTCTGGCCAACTCTGCAAACAAAACTCAACAGAACAGGCAGAGGCCATGTCTGTGCTGGAACGAGAGTTGTGCTGAATAGGGAATCCTGAACACTTCGCTCCTCCAGCCTGGCCAATGGATATGAGAGATTATTCTCAGCCAAAAAAATCCCTTGGGCAACAGCACTTGCACAGGACTTTTAATTTCTGCTGTAGTTTTTTTTATGGCTAACTCTGGTAAAGGCTACTTTGTTCAGCCTGGAAAGGAAAGGCTCCAGGGAAGCCTTTCAGTACTCAAAGAGCCTGTAAGAGAGCTGGAGAAGGACTCTTTCTCAAGGGATGTAGTGGTAGGATGAGGGGTAATGGTTTTAAACTGGCAGAGACTATATCTAATAGATGTAATTTAGATTGGATATAGGGAAGAAACTCTTCATTGTATGCAGGAACAGGTTGCCCTGAGGAGTTGTGGATGCCCCATCAGTGGAAGTGTTCGAGGCCAGCTTGGAAAGGGCTTTGAGCAACCTGGTCTAGTGAAAGGTGTCCTTGCCCATTGCAGGGGGGGTTGGAACTAGATGATCTTTAAGCTCCCTTCCAACCCAAACCATTCTGTGAGTGTCTATTACATCCCACACAGGACAATTGAGATGCACGTTTAGGGGCTGCCTTTTACCTTCAACTTCCTCCTAACTGACCCACATGTCTGGCTATGGGTTTCAGCTCCTGCAAGATGGACTCATACAAGGTGAAAGGCCTTTTCAGCAGCTGATTGAAACCCTGAAAGACAACTGAATGAAATCCTTTCTCTCTATCATTTCAAATGCCTTTTTTTTTTCCTCTTAAAAAATCTCCTATCTGGAGAGTTTGCAGCTCTTAAATTGCCAGGACTCTTTTGGACTTTTTGAAGTGTTTGATAGTCCAAGTTCTCCCCTCAGGAACTGAAACCACTCACCTGAGCTCTGTGGTACAGTTGTTTTCTGACTGACTTGACCAGCTTTTACAGTTACTACTTTTCCTGCCTGAAAAAAAAAGAGTTGTATCTTACCTCTGGGATCCAAATTTACTTTTTCAAGGCCATTTACCTACAGGAGCCTAGACCAACCCCCAGAATTTAAGTAAGAGGTAAGTGTAAGCACTTATTTTCACCAGTAGTGTCTAGGGCACTTTATGGAGAGATATGAAATGCTTTGATCCTCTATGACAGGTTCTTAAATGTGTGGTATTGGAGCGTACAGGGCTCAGCAACCCTGACCCTTTGTGGCACCAAGGAAGGCACAGGGCATTTCTGGTGGCATTGCTACAGCTGCACACATCTGACTTGTGGCTTGGGTTAATCATAGAATCAACCAGGTTGGAAGAGTCCAACCTAGCATCCAGCCCTAGCCAGTCAACTAGATCATGGCACTAAGTGCCTCATCCAGGCTTTTCTTGAACACCTCCAGGCATGGCAACTCCACCACCTCCCTGGGCAGCCCATTCCAATAGCAAATCACTCTCTCTGGGAAGAACTTCCTCCTAACACCCACCCTATACTTTCCCTGGCACAACTTAAGACTGTGTCCCCTTGTTATATTGCTGGTTGCCTGGCAGAAGAGACCAACTCCCATCTGGCTACAATCTCTCTTCAGGTAGTTGTAGGAAGCAATGAGGTCACCCCTGAGCCTCCTCTTCTCCAGGCTGCACAACCCCAGCTCCCTCAGCCTCTCCTCATAGGGTTTGTGTTCCAGGCCTCTCACCAGCTTTGTCTCCCTTCTCTGGACACCTTCCAGCACCTCAACATCTCTCTTGAATTGAGGAGCCCAGAACTGGACACAGCACTCAAGGTGTGGCCTGACCAGTGCTGAGTACAGGGGCAGAATAACCTCCTTTGTCCTACTGGCCACACTGTTCCTGATGTAGGCCAGGATGCCATTGGCTCTCTTGGCCACCTGGGCACACTGCTGGCTCATCTTCAGCTACTATCTGCCAGTACCCCCAGGTCCCTTCCTTCCTGTCTGCTCTCAGCCACTCTGTCCCCAGCCTGTAGTGCTGCTTGGGGTTGTTGTGGCTAAAGTGCAGAACCCTGCACTTGGCCTTGTTAAATCTCATCCCATTGGCCTCTGCCCACCCATCCAGCCTGTCTAAGTCCCTCTGCAGGGCTCTCCTACCTTCTTAATAGATACACACCTGCTCCTAGCTTGGTGTCATCTGCAAACTTACTGCTGCTGGACTCAATCCCCTGGTCCAGATCATCAATAAAGATGTTAAGTCACATCCTGGGAGAGCAGAGCAGTATGACATGGTCTTTTGCCAAGCCATTAATAAGGATAAAGATGGATTTGGGTGCCCATGTTTGGAAAAAAAAAGGTCACTCCTTGTGGTGAAATCCCTGTGCAGCAATTTGAACTGTCATTAAAAAATCACAGAACTGCAGAAACTAACACACAAATGCACATACCCTGGGGTGAAAAATATATAGTGTGCTGCATGACATTCTGCATGACATGACAGCTGTTAGATACACCTTCCTAAATGGTATTTTTGGCTCTACTGGCACCAAAAGCCCAGACTGAAAAGTAATTTATCTTTAAGAAAGGAAGAGCTTCTAATGGATGTGATGTATTATTTCACTCTCTGCAACTGTGCTTGTTTTAAAATAAACACTTGATGTTCGAGCTCTGAACCCTACCAGGCAATTAATGCACCTGATACACACATGTATGTTCTTGAGTTGACATGTTAAAATGTTATTCTGTGCAACCCCGTTGGGTGGAATGACATGATTTATTTTTAAATGGGTCTAGGCACCAAGGGGTTGCTTTATTTCTTTTTCCCTCAGAGCTGATCATCATTCACCACCTTTTCTTCCCCTCCCAATACATCTCTTCCTGCTGATTTTTGAGCAGATTTTTGTTCTGAAGGTCTGTTTTGCTTTGTGCTTTGCAAAGTCGAGTTGATAACCACAACAACGCATGCCTGGGTTCTCAAACTGCCTTTGACAGAGACCTACCCTTTAATCCCTCCCTTTCTGTCACCTCAGTGTTGCAGCTCAAGATAACCAGCATTGCTGTTAATCCAGCAGGGAAAGGGTATGAGTTAAAAAAGGTCATTTGGTATGATTTAGACCCACATCTCCAGATCTACTGTGACAGCTTTTTATTGATGTCTTCCCTCCCCCCTACTTTTTTTCTTAGTTTTGTTTTGGTTAAGTATCAATTCTTTTAAACATATTATTTATGACCTGGAAATTGAAACCCAGCTTCAGTGTGTGTATGACTGAGAGTCCACCAGAGAGGTGGTGGAGAAGGTTAATGAGCAGTAGAATAACCCACTGGTGTTTGCTCTCAGATTGGAAAGTATATAGGAAAGAGGAGCAGGTCCCTGACCTTGAGTGACCGTTTCTATAGTGCAAATGTCTTTTGTGGGTCATGCATCTCTTCTGGGCACGATAGGCAAGGGCCTCTCTAGGTTACAGGCACAGCTTTTCCACTGCTGTGTGTCCATGCAGCACCTCTATTTGAGAAGGGCTTGCCCTTAGCGTTTCCAGAAACAAGAGTGACAGAAATTAACTTTTTACTCTAGTGGAAGGCAAGCATATAGGCTGGTTGGTCTCATGCAGACTGAGATATGTTCCATTTTGCTTAATAAAGGGTTCTACTGAGAGTAGCAGTCACTCACAGTGCCAAACAGACATGTGTCTTCTCTGCAGCACTTGCAGCTTGGGCAAATCTCCTTAGCCAGAGTGCAAGTAAATAGCCAACTACTCCTAGTGTTGGCAGGCAGGCATCAACCTGCCATTCAGGAGTGTGGCTACTAGGCTGAGAATGGTTCTCCTGCCCCTCTGACCTGATGAGGCTGTGTCTGGACTACTATGTCAGTTCTGGGCCCCCAAGTTCAAGGGAGACATAGAACTGCTTGAGAGAGTCCAGTGCAGAGCCACAAAGATGATTAAGGGAATGGAACATCTCTCTTATGAGGAGAGCCTGAGGGAGCTGAGACTCTTCAGCTTGGAGAAGAGGAAACTGAGAGGTGACCTCAACAATGTTTATAAATACGCAAAGGGTGAGTACCAGGAGGATGGAGCCAGGCTCTGCTCAGTGATGCCCAAGGACAGGACAAGGGGAAATGAGTGGTAGTTGAGTGGTAGTGGAAGTTTCATGTAAACATGAGGGGGAATTTTTTCACTGTGGGGGTGACAGAACACTGGAACAGGCTGCCCAAGGGGGTTGTGGACTCTCCCTCTCTGGAGATATTCAAAACCCAGCTGGACACAGTCCTGTGTGATCAGCTCTAGGTGATCCTGACCTGGCAGGGGAGTTGGACTGGATGAGCTCTTGAGGTCACTTCCAGCCCATGACATTCTGTGATTCTGTGAACCTGGGAAAGTGATGCTCATACCTTCTGCACCCCATCAACCACTACCTGGGAAACAGCTTTTAGACAAACTGCTGAGTCTTGAAACATTTCAGGGTGCAAGAAAACATCTCAGCTTCTTCTCAGAGAGTCAAGACTGTAAATCTCATACCCCTGGTAGCTGCATGACATCTTTATTTTTATTGGCAAGAGAAGCGGTATACACAGCAACATTGCAGTCTCTTAGCTCGTTAAAAATATCTCAATAAATAAAACAAATAAGCAACATATACACTGGAACAGAAAATGAAAAACAAAAAAGGGAGGGGAGTGAGCGGTAGTAAATCATGGAGCAATAAGGAAGAGGTGGTAGAGTGTAGAGGGCAGTCTGTAATCCAGGCTGTACTTGAAACAAATCATGCAAGGAGCTGTGGACACAGTGGGCTTTGTTGTCTGTTTTTTCCCCTTTCTCTTTTCTGAGAGCCTTGGTCCAGTTTTGACATTACTGTACAAGAAATCAGATTTTGAGTTTAAAAAAACCCCAACTGATTAAAAATAAAAACCAAAAACCAAACAACAACCCCAAACAAACTCAATACAAAACCAAAACCAACTAAAAAAACCCCAACAACCCCAAACAAACCCAATACAAAACCAAAACCAACTAAAAAAAAACCCAGCAACCCCAATCAATCTCAGTACAAACCCAAAACAAACAAAAAAATCAAACAAACCCAATAGAAAACTAAAACCAACTAAACTCCAACAAACCCAATACAACCAAAACCAACTAAAGAAAACCAACAATCCCAAACAAACCAAATACAAACCAAAAACCAACTAAAAAACCCCAACAACCCCAAACAGACAAACCCAATACAAAACCAAAACCAACTAAAAACCTCAACAACCCTAAACAAACTCAATACAAACCCAAGACCAACTAAAAAGCCCCAACAACCCCAAACAGACAAACCCAATACAAAACCAAAACCAACTAAAAAACACCAACAATGCCAAACAAACCCAATACAAAACCAAGACCAACTAAAAAAAACCAACAACCCCAAATGCAATACAAACCCAAAACCAACTAAAAAACCCCAACAACCCCAAACAGACAAACCCAATACAAAACCAAAACCAACTAAAAAACCCCAACAATGCCAAACAAACCCAATACAAAACAAAAAACAACAAAAAAAATCCCAACAACCCCAAACCCAATACAAACCTAAAATCAACTAAAAAAATCCCAACAACCCCAAACAAACCCAATGCAAAACCAAAATCAACTAAAAAACCTCAACAACCCCAAACAAACAATCCCAACACAAAACCAAATGAAAATAAAAAACAACCCAAAGCAAACAAATCCAATACAAAACCAAAACCAACTAAAAAAAAACCCCAACAAACCCAGAACAAAACAAATCCAAACCAACCACAGAAAAAAATAATACAGCTAAAAGGAAGTAAAATCAAACCCAAACATTTCTCATAAATGTATTCCTGAATTAAGCTTTTTTTTCAGAAAACAAAAACAAAAGAAGAAGAAATAAAACCAAAGGCAGAGATGGACACACACAAAATCCAACAACAATGAACAATCAGGAATGTTGCTTCTCTTTTCTCTTTGGTCAGTCAGCTGGAGAGAGATGTTGCAAAGCTTCAGACCGTTAGCTTTGGTGCTGTTTTCAGCTCAGTCTAAGAGCTCTGCAAGAGTTCAGAGCAAGGGAGGTCAAGAGGGGTCTTTTGGACCTGTTTACTTGAGGTTGTTAAGGTTTCAGAAGCTACAAACTTGGATACATCCCAATTCCACTTTGGTCTCAGGCTCTGGACAGTCTGGAGAGGAGAGAAAAAAAAATGAAGTAAGAAAAGAAAAATAAATACAGCACATACAAGACAACCTCCTGAGATATGTTGTTGGGTAAGCTCTTTGACCCCACAGATCAAGGCTGTGGTTAGTGAGCACCTGTAACCACACATTGAAACTTGCCCCAGCAGCATGGAAGCACACAATTAATCACTGGGTGAGGTCTGCTATACTCAGAGTGAACCCCACAGTCACTTCAGCAGGTGAAACAGGGAGACCAAATGCTCAGGTGCCTGAGATGACCTTTAGAAACCTCACCCAAGGCAACTCTCAGCTCCTTCTGCTGGAAGCTGATGTTTTCTTTCCATCCCAGAGTGATGCATTGACAAGATATCTAAGCGTATCCAAACTCAGCAACAAAAAAAAGTAACCTAAACTTACCAGTTCATTTGACTTCAGGATGTACAGCCCAAGTTCAGAGTCTGTTTGTGTCACAGCCTATTTCATGTGTTGTACTGTATATAGTAAATCCATAGGCAGAAGCAATGCATCCACCAAAAGTGGATAACAGCAGCTACAGGCAGCAGGCTGATAGCAGCATCTCCATCCCCAAGAGATGTTGTGCCCTATTTACCACATGATTCCTGGTGACCCATCCCTGTGTATCATCTCTCCTGTGTCCCATTCACCAGGATGTGAGAAGATGTAGCAATTTGTCAGGGAGACTCATTACCTGCAAGTTTTGCTCTCATTTGCAGCAACCTGCTGCTGCTCAGCTGTGGGCTGGTGGGGCAAACTCTATGGCCCAGCAGTGCCCATGGGAGATCCCATCTAACTTGAGGGAGGAATGGTGAGATGATGTTTCTGCCTTCAGAAAGCCACCTCAGCTCATGTATCAAAAAGCAGATGTAATTATTTCCTCCCACTAAGGAAAGCTTCCATTTAGCTTATTTCCTTCCCTTTCCTTCTCAAAGTTATTAATTATCTAATTACAACCACATTCTGTAGACGAGTTTGGGACTTGACAGGCTGCCCAAGACCACTTAGGAAAGCTTAACTGGTAGGAGTGTGCGAGCAGCCGGTGGTTTGTGCCTGCATGCATCTGATGGATGGCAAGCTGTCCCTTTCCTAGTGCTGGCATTGCCAGGGAGGCACTCAGGAAAGGAGAAGGAAATACGGAGAGGAGAAAGATCCCACGGGATGATTTTCTGATGGTCTCTTTTCTTTAAACTGTTCTTTTTTCCCAGCAAATAGAAGCAGTGGAGGATGTTTGCTTCCAGATACATGAAGTAATACTGTGCCCTGGATTTCTCTGAACCTGGCTGTTGTGTAAACCAAGGTGGAACCAGACAGAAAGCAATACCAAGCTGATTTTCTTCTGCTGAGCTTCTAAATTCTACCCAAGACTGGAGAAGTCAGGCACAAAGATGTTCTTAGAGCAAAGTGAGTGGTTTGAAGCCAATGTCTTTAACCCTGGGTGAGACACCCTGCTCTGGCTGCTGCTGCAGTGTGCAGGATCTTGTTTCTGCTGGTTCTTTCTGGTTTGCTGCAGTTCTTTTGGCTCTGGCCAGCTGGAAAAATGGGAATTTCACAGCAGCTCAGTGCTAGTAGGGTGTTTTGGCTTCCCATTAACTGCGAGATGAATGAGCTCAGTCTATCCTGTGGTCAGCAGCACTGCTGTGCCCCAGGGATCTGGTTTGGGACTGACAGGTCTCTTCCTGTGCTTTCAGTGCTTTACCCATGATTTCCCATTCCACACAGTGTGCTGAAACCCAGGGCCATGGTGGGCAGATGTGGCTTCACTGGGTGCTCTGGTAGGCTGTTTCTTCTGTTGTTTTCTGAGATTGTCTGCTGCATGCTAAAACAGGCTGTATCAGCTGATGCTGCAGTATCATGACCAGACACAAAGGTCTGGCCATAATACTGCTATACCTGGGTATAAAAGGACTAGTCTTCCCATCTTGACATGTACTTCCAGTTTGCACTGTGAAACTGGTTTTTCTTACCACTAGTAAGAACCACTTACTAAGAGAGTAAACAGAGTAAAATCTGCTCCTTAACAGAGACAATCTCTCAGCACAAGAGAAGATGAGAAGCCCCTTCTGTATGACTTACTGTCTCCATTTCTTTCTTTATGGACACTTAAGATGTTGGATACTGACTGCTTTTGAAAAATCTGGCACTAAGCAGTAATTTTTGTGGAAGGAGGTTGGCACCTGCTTGTTGCATGAGGGACACACTTCGGTGGTGGGATGCGTGGGAACACATCTAGTTCAGGCAGAAATGAGATGTGTGATGACTGCCTGAACTCAGCCTATTCCTCCTTAGATACCTGCTCCAGGTCACTCAAGTACAGTAGTACTGGGCTAAAAACCTGTTAGTGCCCCATATGAAGCTTAAGTGGACTTCTGTGTCTTCTTGGTTTGCCTAAAAGAATGCTGTGCATATCAGAGGAATTATACCCTGAATCAGGCTTGTGATCTTCATATCAGAAAACTAGTCCTTGCTTGCTATGGTTTGAGACTTGCAGGGGGAAGAAGGTTCAGTTTGTGGCTGAAGAAGAGGGATAAAACTCCCCCAAACTGCACACTTCTCTTTTCTTCTCTCCTACCCAGTGATGCCACACCACCACAGCCAGACCCTTCATGGAGGCTGCCTCTTCTTGCCCCTTCTTTCCAGAGAGTCCACTATCAAGTGCCCCAGTAAACCCAGCGCCTCATGCCTGGGCTCCCAGAAGGACTGGCTCTGGTTGCACAACTCCACAATGACCAAAAGAGGAAGCACGGCCCCATTTGCCTTCAGGAGCTATAAAATGAGTCAAAGGGGCCCTTCTGGCTCCATCTCCTCTTAAATTATAGAAGGCTTTTCTTAATGATTTGGTGCTTTAATGGACCTTCCCAAGGTCATGCTTCATGTTTACGATGTTTTAATCCCAGAGGGGCTCAGAGAGGCGTTCATCAAAGCCTGCCAAGGCACTCAGATGGCAGCTACTCCTGTGGCACTTCCCAGCTCTGCTCCTGTGAGCTGGGTCCACAGACTTTTACTAATGTGCTCCAGCAGGAATGGCTGCAGGTTTCCTATGGCAGCTGAAGGATGAGGTATAGAGATGTGAGCCTTATTCTTAATGCAGCTGCAAATCCCATAGTGGGTTATACAAGGAGGGGACAGAACTTCTTCCTGGCACTCAGACAGTGAGGTAGCACAGAAGGACCTTTCAGACCTTAGTTTTAATATCTGCTTATGCACAGGTTTGTCATTTAAACACTTTCTCTTCATGTGTCTCAATTTCCCTGCTTGCAAAAACTACAGTGCATCCCTCCTTGCTTCTCAGGAGTATCCAGAGAAGAACAGCAACAAAGAGTCTAGAGAGCAAGTCTTATGAGGGGCAGCTCAGAGAACTGGGGTTGTTTAGTTTGGAGAAGAGGAGGCCTCACTGCTCTCTACAACTACCGTGAAAGAAGGTTGCAGTGAGGTGGGGGTCTTTTTAATGACCATGGTGGTGTTAGGTCAGTGGTTGGATTTGATCTTAGAGGTCTTTTTCCAATTGAAAAAAATGATTCTATAAAGCACCACTTGTGATTCTCCAAAGCCATATCACATCAGATTGTATCAGAACAATATTGTGATACTATACTATGCCATAACAATATTGTATTCTAACAATAATTTAATACTATGGTATAACAATATATGATTATGATATCTGGGCTGAAAGATGATACATGGTGAAGCTTTCTGCTGAACATTGCTTCCAAGCATTTCTTTTTACCCTGCAGCTTGTGCTGCTGAATACAGTTGTTGCGCAGTGCTGTGTCACACACTCAATACATCTTCCTCTGTGCTGTGAAATGAGGGCATATAGCTCTAATTTTCTTTGCTTTACAAACATTTTCCAGCACCATATGAACCATTCCCCAGCCCAAGAGCATAGCACAGGAACTATAAGAACAGAGAGCTGCTGGATTGCTGTAAGGTGGCAAGAGCACATCCCCGGTTACAGGAAATGTTGGAACGAGTCTCCCAGCCCTTTGCTTGTATAAGATTAGGGTAGTTTTGGTTAAAAGGAAGTGATTTCCATAACGTGACCAAGAGTGCACATGAAATAAGCAGTGCAGCAAAAGGCCACGCTGGATGAGACTTCAAGCAACCTGGTCTAGTGGAAGGTGTCCCTGCCTGTGGCAAGGGGGTTGGAATTGAATGATCTTTAATGTCCCAAACCATTCTACGAATCTATGAAAACTTTTTGAGATCATCTCTTTGTTGAGTTTGGGTTTTGGTATTTTTTTTGGTTGGTTGTGGTTTGTTGGTGTGCTGGCTTGAGGCCAATTGGAATATTTTAATGAGAGAAAATAGATCATTGTTGTGAAAAGAAAGTAACGATGAAGTCTATATCATTCATTGGTTTGCTGAGAGGGATAAACAGACAAAATGTCAACAATTAGACCCACTCTGGTCTGTGACACTGCTCCTTTCTGCTTTTCCTTTGACCTGCTCTAATATCTCTCCACTAATCTCAGCTAACACATAATAATTGCTGGTTGCTTTGTTTGTCTGACTGGGAAAGTAGAGGGAGAAAGAGGGGGTAAATTTGAGCCCCTTCTGAGCAGTTTTCTTCATCTGGGAAGGAGTTTGGATTTTTGTGTTATTTCTGACTTGTATATAATTGTAAATAGTTGGAAATATATTGTGTATATATGCCTGTAAATTTTGCTTCCAAGCTGTTGGAGCTAGTCTGGTAAATTTCAGTAGTGTGGGGGGGTGAAAAGTTCCTAACCTACCACAGTTAGGGTTTTTGGTGTTTGAGGCTTTTTTTAGGTGGTGGTGTTTTTGGGTTTTTTTTGTGGGGTTTTTTTTAATATGTTTTTTCAACTTATTTTAAAGTTAAAAAAAAACAACTCAAAAACCTTCAAAAATATTTTAATATGTTAAAAAAATTACCTTTTTTAAATGTAAATGAAATAATTGTTCTGTCCTTAGGTCCCATCCTATTTCCCTCCACACAGTGCTTCAGCCTGACAAAATCCCTACCAGAAAGGCCCAAGTTCTTGCCTTGCATTTGGGGCTGAGGATGAGGCCAAGCAGTGAGTTGGGGGGCTGAGGGGTCCCAGAATCAGGGCAGTGCAGCATGCACCAGCTGCTTGCACTACACCAGCTGGTACTGATTTTGGCAGTCACTGAGAAGTTTATAGACTGCTTCCTCCCTTCCCCTTCAGCTTGGGGAAGTAAAACACAATGTGGGTCAAAGCCAAGACCCCAGCCCCACTCAGTGGGTCAGTACAGGACATGTTGCCCATGGGCTGACAATGTTGCCTCCAGGCAGCTCTAGAGTGGAGGTGATTTCTGACCAAGCATCCTTGATGAAGGGGGTTTGAGCTGCAGTAACAAACTTCTTACAAGTGACACTAGCAAATATGCTCCTCCTCAGCCCCGTGTGGCTGCCCCAGCTAGCTTCCTCTTAGGCCCACTTTGTCCCAGAAGTTCTCCTGTCTGGGGCACTATCCCTGCCACTGTGCTTTGCCTCCTTCAAAGTGTCCCTCTGCAGACCGAGTCTGCTCTTTAAGCAACCCCACAACATTCATTTTAATGGGGTGTTGACATCAAGGGGTTTTTTTTTTTTTTTTTTTTTTTTTTTTTTTTTTTTTTTAATTTGTGGAAGTTTGGAGCAAGCAGGGAGCAGCATTGCTGAGACAGGGTGATGAGCAGTGGGGCTGCCTCGGGTGAGGAGGTAGGACACAAGCAGAGCAGGCAGAGTTGCTGGGCATGGGTGACAAAAGCCTCGGTGATCATCCTTCCTGGGAAAATGTTAAACAAATCCATGAGAAAGCACAGAACAAATTCAGCTGGAGACCTCCATCACCACTATCTCAAAACATTCTCCAAAATGAGAATAACCAGAAAGGATTAGTACAAGAAACATACAGCAAAAAGCCTGCTTGGGCTATCGCTAGTCCTCATCCATGCTGTTAATTAAGGCTTTACTGTGCTAGGTACTGCACAAGAGTTAGTAAAGTATTACAGGTATGTTGCAAGTGGAACGGGGAAGGAGAAGGAGGATTTGGATCTGCTTGTGGATAATGTCTGAAGAAGTTGGAGCAGAGCAAGCCTGCCAGCCAGTGACTTCTCTGGTTGTTGCCCAAATATGTACCCCTATGGCTGGAGGGCCTCTGTGTGTTTATGGCGAGGAGGAAAACGTCACATAGATGACGGGAATGCTCCAACTCCCAGGTTCAAGCAACGCTAGGTCACAACACAAAAGCGGGTGCTCCTGCTTTGGAACAGTCGGCACTAAGTAGCAGCTGCCCTTAATAATTTGTCAGAATAACTGAATGTGGCTGGTTGGGTTATTGCATGATGTCATAGCCCCGGTACGCCTGCTCGCCCCGCGGGCACGGCGATGGGGACACGCAGCAGCCAACAATGCACAGCGTGACTGCCGCGCGCACGTGTCAGCCCCTCGTGCCTTCGGAGGGAAGAGGCCAGCGTGGGCTGGTGCGAATGCTGGCAACGCCAAAGCAAGCAGCTCCAGAAACCGGGCTCCTCTCTTTCAGATTAGGAAATGCCAAGCTGGAGGGAAGGATGGATCTCAGTTTATTGACTCTCAGGCCAACAAGTCTGAATTTTGGTTACTTCTGGCTGTGGGAGCTCTCTCACCTGGCTACTGGGACATGGGTTTGGGTGCAACCTGTCACAGGCAAACTGAGCTCCTGAAAACATTCTATGCTCTTCTCTCCTCACCTCTGAGACCCAACTCGATCCTAGATTTACCAGACAAAGAGGCTGCCAATAAAGACCCATGTGTCAGCTTGCAGAGGTCTGAGATACCCAGGAGGATCATGCTGGGGACACAGAAGTCACCTATTCTAGTAGAAGTTGCCATCATCATGGGCAGAGCTTCTATGTGAGGTGCTCACTACCAAACGTCCCCAGTTCATCCCTTAACCTTGCTCAATGCTGAGTTTGGTGAACTCCCAGCTGTCTTGGGAATGATTGCTTTAAAAAAACATATGGCAAGTATCAGTCACAATCCTCGTGGTCAGGTTTGAAGGCTTTGCCTTCCAGCATCCTGTGGGTTTTTTATCTGCTCAAAACCTTCTGAAACTTATGCTGCTTGAACTGAAAATTTTCCATGCCCAACGGTGATTCCTCCTTCTTGTCGTTGTTTTTGTTTTCTGCAGCCTGGGCAAAAATGATCCAGCTGTTACAGAGCAAGGGGAGAGTGGAAAACAGCCATGCTCCAAAAATCCAGGAGGCTTCCCCATGACTGTGTGTTGAAGGCTGGGACAGCAGTGGGTGGAAAGCTGAGAGGCAGAGTGCAAATTGCTCACCTTGCAAAGCAGCATCTCACCTAGACCTGGAGGAAATTAAGTTTGATTTGACCTAATTCAAAGCCTCCTAATATTGCCTTCCAACTATGCACAAGGTGAGTGTTTCTGTGAGCCATGCGAAGCAGACCTAAGGCAGGAAGCAAGGGAGTTATTTTGGCTTGGCTTTTGTCACAGCACTTGCGTCCACTGTGAAGCAGCAGAGATGAGCTAGAGTGGAGGCAAAGTGGTGGCTGGCAGGATCTGGCTTGGAGCTGGACTTATGATGAGCAAGTTGGGATGTACATGTTAAAACCAATTATTTTCTACCTTGACTAGAAGACAGTCTCAGGCTGCGCCAGGGGAAATTTAGGCTTGAGGTGAGGAGAAAGTTCTTCACTGAGAGAGTCATTGGACACTGGAATGGGCTGCCCGGGGAGGTGGTGGAGTCGCCATCCCTGGAGCTGTTCAAGGCAAGATTGGATGTGGCACTTGGTGCCATGGTCTAGCCTTGAGCTCTGTGGTAAAGGGTTGGACTTGATGATCTATGAGGTCTCTTCCAACCTTGATGATACTGTGATACTGTGTGATACTGTAAATGTGTTCCAGCAGAATGTCTGGCCAGACTTTAGCAAAGCTTAATGCTGGGAGGCGGTATGCCTCTTGCCTCTTTCCTGCCTGAAGAAGCACTTGGTGTCACTTAGGAAGCTGAAGTTAAGGTATGTCCAATCACATCTGGTGATGTGGCTTTGCCTTTCTCTTCTGCCATGCCAACCCCGCCTGCCCCAAGTGTTCCTAGGAGGGGTCCTCTTCACGTGATGCTATCTTCCCTCTGCCTTCTTCACCTGAAATGAGCAATTTCTCCATTGCTGAAAGCAGAACTCTTTTTTAATAGAGTTTGTAGAGAAGCTTTTACTGTCAATCAAAACCTAATGCTAGAAAGTGATGTCAGAGTGACATTGTCAAAGGCTTTTCAATTCTGCAGTATCTGTGTTTAAATTTCTACATATAAGTTGTATAAAAAAAACCCCTTCAGTTAAACCACGGCGGATTTAATCTGAATTCATCATTTTTTTAGGTGTGATTATGAAAACAGGGCTCTGTTCTGTTTAAGAATGGGGAAAGACTGTCTACGTGTTCCATTCATGTTTAGGCATGGTTAAAGATGTATATAAATATTTTGATGGTAAAGTCACAGGAAGAAGAGATCACAGGAAGAAGAGATATGCTGCTCTGCATGTAGTGTACAAAGAGCTACACTCGCTATGGGTGTTGGCTGCACCTCCACCAAAGGGATATTCTCAAGCTCTTATGAAGTTGTCAGCTGTCTCCAGAACCAAAACAAACAAGAGTCTATACCTTTTTCCCCCTTTGTTCTGTTATTTGAATGGCATGGAAATGCAGCTTCTTAGAGAAAAACACCCTCTCACTTGGCAGTAGCAGAACCTTCGCTAGCAGGTGAGTGTGTACCCTCCCTTCTGGGAAAAGCAAGTGCGTGGCAACCCCTCAGGAGGACAGAGAGATGTGTTTTGGAAAGTCATTGCCACAGTTTTTAGAAAGGGTCTCCCTTCAACTGACCACACTGCAACAGAGTGCCTGAGTTTGGAAAAACAAAATGATGACAGTGTGAGATGGGACACCAACACTTCAGTCTTGTCCTTGGCCACTTCTAGGTTGCTGCTTACATGTCTGCCTGGGAAACCAGCCCATACTTGCTTCAGCAATAGTCCATGGGGATACTCAGCAACAATACAACCAGAGGTGAGGCACAAAGCAGAAACTCTTTGGGTTTCAAAGATGGTTCACACCATGTAAGGCTGAAAAGATGAGGACGGGGAATAAATTCACATCTTCATGGCTGTTTTCTGCCCTCCAGGGAGTGCTGGTCCCTGTGCTGTGGCACAGAACCCTCCATGGGCCAGGAAGCAAGGGAGCCCAAATGCACAGCTGTCCCTCAAGGAATGGAAAAGGCAGCAGAGTCAGTCTGCAAGGCTTCAGAGGAAGCAGTAGAGAAAGGAATTCAGATAATTGTGTACATGCAGAGGGGGAGAGAAGGCCAAAATCAGATCTAATGCTGTGGGTACAGACAGACTGAAACCAGATACCCTGGCTTGTGTTTTTCTGCCTTTGCTGGTATGAAGTCTTATCAACCATCCACTCTTGAAGTATCCCAGATGAAGGAAAGCCACAATTATGTGCATCTTACAGCTGGGAAACCATTTAAAAACATATTCCTCACTGTTCTTCATTCCTGAGCCACAGGACTCTCCCCTGCTATCACCAAACGTATCCCTCTCTGCCCAGAGGAAAGCCTCACATCTAATTCACCTCAGGCTTTTCAGACCTTGGAGAATTTACCTGTCCAAAGCTGGTCAGAGGGAAAACAATCTCCTTACATTGCGTGTCTCCCAAATTGGTTATTGGGAGAGTAACTAGCTGTTTGATGGGATGTGTCATGAGAAAATGGTGATTTAAGCCTTTTCCCCTCCCTCTGAGGCTCTTTCTGTTGCCTCAGACCATCCTGTGCACTGTCAAGAAAGGTCAATGTCTTGCTCACTCCTCACTGTCCAGGAAAAATTCTGGTGATGAAAGATCCTACAGATGCCAAAACCAGAAGCCACTGGGAGAGCCTGTGCCACTCACCCCTCCAATCCATCTCTTGTCCTAGAGGCAGAGCAGAACAGAGGACAGCCATGAAGCTGGAGGCCAGAACAGCTAGCAAAAATAGATAGCTGAAATAGATCTGGGACATTAGTGAGTGCATCACTCATAAATAACTACCCACAGCAGACAGAAGTGGACTGATTCATTTTCAGCTAGCAGCTAGTATTGGCTGAAGTGACTGAATAATTTTGCTTTAAATGCTTTTCATTTTTCTCTTGCTGTGCTGCAGGAAGGCTGCCTGGTGCCCATGGCCTCCTATCTAAACAGAGATTCTATGGACCAGATGTAAAGGCCTGCTACCCTGGAAGAGATGCCAGACCTGTAGGGTGCTTACATCCAGTTCAACAACACCACAACATATTTGTCACTTTGGGTTTTTTTTTCTTTCTTTCCCCCTCTTTTTTTCCTTTTTTTTTTCTTCCAAAAAATGTAGAAAATGGAAAATTTAGAGGTGCAGTTGACTGGCATATTTATCAGCACAGCCTATATTTGAAACTACTTTATTAATCTATAATCTTATCTATTAACGTTAACCAGTAGTTAGTTGGCTGCTGTTGACTGTCACATACTTCAGTGTTTGGGCATTTATCATGCAGCTGACCTTCTTCCACTCTCTTTTTATTTAAAAGTAGAAAATATTTTTCCCATTCCTACAGGTACAGATTTACCTACACAAGGCTAAACTCCCTGGAGTGAAATAGACATCTCCAGCACCAGTATAAACTGTGATGCTGACAAACACCTTTAGCACCTCTGCATTCTCTGACCTCAGTTTTTCTTTAGCACCTGATAACCAAGCTGTTGGGCTTTCCTTGGAGCTTCAGTTCCTTTCCACTCAGAAGAGAGAGATGCTCACCAAACAGAAGATAAAGGTCTGGTGCAGCCCCATCTTGGAACCTGTGAGATACCTGTAATCTCAGAGCTCCTCTGGGAAACCAGCTGCACTCCAAGGTGAATTGGCATGTCTTACCTATGCTCATAGAGTCAACCAGGTTGGAAGAGAGAGAACTCCAAGATCATCCAGGGCAACCTAGCACACAGCCCTATCCAATCAACCAGACCATGGCACTAAGTGCCTCATCCAGGCTTTTCTTGAACACCTCCGGGGACAGTGACTCCACCACCTCCCTGGGCAGCCCATTCCAATGCCAATCACTCTCTCTGGGAAGAACTTCCTCCTAACATCCAGCCTAGACTTCCCCCGGCACAACTTGAGACTGTGTCCCCTTGTTCTGTTGCTGGTTGTCTGGCAGAAGAGACCAACCCCCACCTGGCTACAACCTCCCCTCAGGTAGCTGTAGACAGCAATAAGGTCACCCCTGAGCCTCCTCTTCTCCAGGCTAAACAACCTCAGCTCCCTCAGCCTCTCCTCATAGGGTTTGTGTTCCAGGCCTCTCACCAGCTTTGTCTCCACTCTCTGGATGCATCAACATCTCTCTTGAATTGAGGGGCCCAGAACTGGACACAGTACTCAAGATGTGGGGAAGAATAAGGTGTACAAGGGAAGAATAACCTCCCTTGTCCTACTAGCCACATTATTCCTGATGCAGGCCAGGATGCCATGGGCTCTCTTGGCCACCTGGGCACACATCAGTGTGAGAAAGCCGAGGTGGCCTCCATCATACTTAAAAACTTGTGGACTCAACAAATTCCTGAGGCAAATATGCCCTTTGGGGCTCTGAAACACCCAGAGAAAGCCACATCTTTGGCATTTCGACTTGTGGCCGATTGCCCCAGCCCAGGTAAAATCAGTCACCGGGGCCTCACCACAGGGAGGGAGAGTGAGAGCCCTGCCAGGAAGCCTCTCTGCAGCAGCCTCTGGGTATTTGCTCCAAGGTGCTGTGTCCTCCATTTGCCAGAAAAATTAAGGAAAAAAAGAAAAAAAAGAAAGAAAAACGCAAGCCTTAAACAGGAAAGAGTCTCCCCGAAGAAACATTTCCCCCAGCCCTGCACTCCCCCACAGCCCGAGCCCTGGCCTCTGTGCAGCAGTGGGGTTTGTCGCAGCTGGAGGAGGAGGCAGGTTTGTGGGAGCCCCTTGTTAAAATCTTGGCAGGACATCACTGAAAGCAGGGCTAGAAATTGCCGAGAGGCGGAAGCTGCTAATGAGCAGTTGGAGCAGGAAAAAGCAGAGCACTTCAGTGTTTGAAAGGGCCATCTAAGCTCTGGCTGGCTCTGCCCTGCTGCCTCGTGGGTGGCTCAGCAGAGCAAGTGCTAGGAGACACCACCGGCGTCTCCTTGCCCACGAAAAGGCAAGTGGCCAGAGGCAAAGAATAGAAGGGAACTGGTCACCACCTACCCTCCTGGCTAATGAAGCATCAGAGAAAACCCATCGGTGTATCTTTGGACTCATCTCTTCTCCCAAGAGGAGCTCACATATCCTTTGCATAAGAAAGGTGTGGAAGGAAGAAGCAGGGATGGGTTTAAAAGGCAGAGAATAAGATGTGCTTGAGTAGCTTAAGGGAAATAGATAGGACTGAGGTAAAGTGATACAGGTGTGTCCTTAAAGAGTGGCTCTGAAGCTGATGAGGCTCATGCTGAGGCAAAGGGCAATCATTTCACACCTTCCTTTCCCTCCTTAGCACCCTCATCCTCCAGCCTCCGTGCTTCTTAGATCATTATAGGCTCCAGCTGCCAGACCACAAGAAATTCTGGGCAGGCACTTGGTTCTGCCTGCCAGCCTGCAACACGCACCCGAAGCAGTGCCAGAGAGGTGGACGTATGTGACACAGCAATCAGGTAAGGAGGGTAATGTCATTATGGATGGGCCACAGACTTCTACTGGAGCGTTCACAGGAAAAGCCACGTGTAAATCCTACCTTGCACAAATACAGCTTGCAACCTAAGGCTTAGTTTAGTTCAGGAAAATGTTGCATGACCTCTCACAGTTTGATGACTTATGCCATTGGTGGGGCTACGATGGCTAACTGCAATGGTCATGTTATCTGTGCCGAGGTGTTTGAAAGTGAGATGTACTGGTACTGCAGACAAATGTGTTCTGGTAGGTTCATTGAGACTATCTGGGAGGAGAATATCAATAGCTACATGGCTCTTGACCCTCCTAGCAATAGCAGAGAGTATTGGACAAAGAGAATCCTTTTCTCCTCCCTCCCATGTTCTTGCCAAAATAATACAAATTCTAGGAAAAACACCTTCAGTAGAAATATATACATCTGCAGCTTTATTATTTTTCCAAGGGAATTCTTTCAGTCTGGCCTACTCAGCCAGCAGTATCCCTGCTTTCCTTGCTTTTCCCATGTGCAGCAAGTATTCAGCTGCAGTTTGCAAACCTCGTGAAAGGCAGCATCTCTGTGGGAAGCAGTAAGCATCATTTTCTGACTCCACGACTGAGACTGGACATTGGCAAGTATCATCCCATGCAGGATACCTTTCCTACCCATTTCCCCACTTTTCCTGTCCCTGTCTGGTTTGGATTAGGTACTTCAGGAACAAGTCTTGCTCTGTCTGTATGTATCTGGCCAGCAGGACTAGGGAAGATATCAGTTGCCTGATTGTGTTCACTTTTGAGCCCTTCACTACAAGGTCGATGAGGTGCTAGAGCAAGTTCAAAGAAGGGCAGTAAAGCTGGTGAAGGGTCTAAAGCACAGCTCTTATGAGGAGCAGCTGAGGGAACTGGGCTTGTTTAGCCTGAAGAAAAGGAGGATCAGGGAAGACCTCTGTGCTCACTACAACTACCTGAAAGGAGATTGTGCTGGGGTAGAAGTCAGTCTCTTTTCCCAAGTGAGAAGATACAGAGCAAAAGTAAACAACATCAAGATGCCCCAGAGAAGATTTGGATAGAACATTAAGGAAAAATTTCTTCCCTAAAAAGGTTGTCAAGAATTTAATTATGTTGCCCAGGGAGGTAGGGTTGTCACCATTCTTGGAGGAATCTAAAACATTCCTGTCTAGATACGGTGCTGAGGTACATGGTTTAGAAGTGAGAAGTGCTGGGTTAGCGGTTGGACTTGACGATCCTAAAGATCTTTTCCAACCCCAACAACTCTGATTCTACAGCTGAGTACAGCAGGAACATCCTCAGCCATCATTGCAGCATGAAGACTCTCCAATAATGTTGGCTTGCAAGAGTAAATCTGGGTGGTAACAGCCATCCGTTATGACTGATGCAACTGCACAGATTAGTGCTGGTGGAATTAACAACACAAAAAATCCTGGTTTAAAAGTATCTATGATTTAAACTCCTTCCTTAAAGAAACAAACCCCAACCAACCAAAAAAACCCTCAAACACTGGGGGTGGTGCACCCATTAAAAAGCTGAGAGAGTTTGCCTAAAATCAATGGCCGTTTGTGGACCTCTGTGAACAATCTGTGGGACAGGTACAATTGCCTTACGAAGTCAGGGTGCTTTTTAATGTTCAATACAGTCACTGACAAATAGCAGCTGAAACACCTGTAGGCCAGATGTGCACAGTTGTATGTGTGCTGCTGCTGATCAGTCTTCAGATTACATCATGCTCCAGATGCCTGACTTCAGAAACGCTTGGAAGGCAGAGCTGGAGGGAACAAGCTGCACACTGAGGCATTTCTTTCTTCCCAGCTTCTCCACATGCAATGCCAAGCCCTTTTCTTGTCACCTTGACCTGTGCAGTGCAACCTCAAAGCAAACAGGGGGAAAACTCCAGTCAGCAGTTTGGGAAGAGTTGCTGGCATCCTATAGCCAGGAGTAATGCCACTATAATGTGCTGGGGAGATGGGCTATGTACCGTCCACTCTGTTTCTATCACCTGAGACCCAAAGAAACATCAACACTTGCCTTTGAATTGGTTTGTTCTTGTGTTTCTCCACACTGCAACACATGGCACAGCTTTGTTGGTTTTGTACAAACACATGTGCATAGGTGCATGTGTAAGGGAGCTGCTGTGAAATTTGAGTGATTTCAATTTTCTGTGGCTTCATTCCCCACAAGAATTATGGTACTTATGCCAATAACATTGGGAAACAAAACTTTGCCTGCCCTGAGACAGACTAGGAGGTGACTGCTGAGAAAACACCGTTTTCTTTGTGTGTAGAGGGGGAAAGAAACTTTTCCTTTTGCTGCATAAAGCTGTATTTGCTCTTCAAACATGGCAAACAGGCACTGAGGCAGATTCCTTGAAGTGAGAGGGATTTAATCCTCAGGTTTTCCACTTATGGATCTTTACAGAGCATCACAAAATGTTGTTAGTGGGAAGAAGCAGGATTCCTCTGTCTCCTTCCCCAGCATAGTCAATGTCACTGGTTTTGGCAGTGCCAGGACTCGCATCCTGGGTAACATTCCCAGATGTTTGCAGAGGAAAGAGTGCTACTTTGGCATCTTCCTCCTAGCATGAGGCAGTGATTGAAGAATGTGCCCTTGCTCACCACACCCCAGTCTCTGAAGCCGGTGATCGCAATGGCTTGGCCCTAGCCCGGCAGCGTTTCCCACAGCAGCAGGTGCAGCTTTTTGATAACCACCCAGGCTCTGAGTAACGGTGGTGATTCAGTCTATGTGTTACTAACCTCCCAGGACTTTTGGAGGGGATTGTACCAGCCCAGGTCTCCATCTGGGATTAATCAACACAACTTCATTGAAGTCAAGGGGCCAAATACTCACTTGGAATAAACCAGCTTAACTCCACCACAGTCAATAAAGCTACTCTGATCTTTTTTTTTAATGCATGAATAGTCCAACTCTTTAAAATATGTGGGGTTACAGGGTGTTGCCCTCATGCAGAGGGAGTTACATTTTTATATGCCAGACAATCCTGACGGGGTAAAAAGTACTTGGCATCAAGTAAGGCACTCCAGCATGTGCTGGAGATGTTAGCCATGCTGTGCTTCATAGAAAGCCACCAGCCAGCTTGAGGATCTGAGGCAAGTACAGCATGGGACAGGAGCCTGCTGCATAACAAGTGAGCTACATTTGCCTTTCAAGTACGATGTATGTGACTGAGGATAATACTATGCTACTGGAAATGATGACAATCACTTTGGATAAGTGTGCTGGTAGACCATGGCTTACTTTGCTTTTGTTATATTTACTGCCCAGAGGCTCTGTCTTTAGTGGTCTGACAGCTGAGAAAACACCCTGTTACAACAGGAGCACTTCCTAGCAAGAGCCATCCTGGGATCTTCTTCTCTCTTGAGCAGTTTGTGCCTTTCCTGTAGCATCATGCTGTACAACCCTTCTCAAAGTTCACATCTTTCACTTTCCATGCAGATGGCACTGTGCCTTCTCTAGAGCAGCCTTCCAGGTTGCAGCCTCAGTACTTTCATTGAGCTGCTGCACTTTAGCTTGAGGAGCCCCTTCCTCCCCAGCCTTGGTGTTTATAACTAACCCTGACACTCACTCTTCTCTTCCTTATCTCCTTGCTAGTCTCTTCTCAAGGCTGATTCTCTGTGGCCTTGGGGGTGCCCAGCACAGCTTTGCATCAGAGACCTTGGTAGACCAAGTGTTAGGAGTTATGGTTACTTGTATGGGTAGAAATGGGTTTGGACTCTGCATGGAGTTGTTTTGGTTTGAGAGTGTTTTTGTTTGAATATGCTATACTTCAGTGTGGGCTTGTTTTCTTTGCTTTAGACCTCTTAGTTGGTTCTCATCAACCAAATGCTTGACTGTCCATGTTGTTCTTCAGCCCTCTTTGTGCACCTCAGGCAGTGGTGGCTACTAGAGGGGCTCCTAATTAAGGTAATGGCAGGGCTTCCTGTAGAGGAAGCCAATCAGAGGTTGAGAATCTCCCTTGGGGCTAGTCATGGGTGAAATATTTTATCTTTATTTTTGTGGTTTCTGGTGTCACCCTCCTACTTCAGGAGTGTAGTCTCCTGAGGAGGTAGCAGGAACTGTGAACAACCCTGAATCACTCGTTTTTCCAGGACTCATAAGCCTAGCATCATTGCTTATAACTTGGCTTGAGGTTGGCCAGCTGCTTTACAGGCTTTCCTGAAACTGTTACGTGGGTGATGCTGGGCAAGAAACGGGAAGCTGAAAAGAGAAAGATCTTAATCATAAACTCTTTAGCAACATGTTTCCAGCCTGGATGGTGCTGTGATCTCCCCACCAGGATGAGAGCTGCCCAATCCCCTTCTCTGCTCCAAGAGCCTGCACTCCCATAAAGTAATATCCTGAGGGTTTTAATTTCCTCTACAGTGACTACCTAATTTTTAAAATTATTTTTATGTGTATCAGTGACACAAAGATGGTGTATTCTACTTTCTACCAACTTTCTGTGTTGCTGCTTCATTTTTCTTCCTTATAAATAAGTTATCCACTTAAGAGCTGTCTTGTCAGTCTTCCAACACACTTACGGAGTTTATGGCTTTACAAGAGGTAAACCAAAGTTAATTGCTCCCTTACTACTAGTTCTCAGGGGGAAACAAGCAGTCTTGCTCCAGCAGGCTCAAACTCCTGGAGGAAGAAACATACAAAGATGAAATCCCTTTGCTTTTAAGGGACCAGAAAATGTGAGCATGTCCTTAGTTTGTATCTGTTTAATGAAGAATGTAATCTTCACACAATCTTCAAGCCTAATGTTCAAATATGCACTGTTAGCTTTGTTGGCTTCAGCGGGATTTAGCACGTGGACTAAGGATGTGCAATGTGCTCCACTGAATCGGAACAGGCCAGAAAATGCCTACCAAGAACTTGATTTGTATGCAGAATGCACACAGAAGCCTAGAAAAAGCTCTGGAAAATTGGTTTACATGGTCTTTTCCAGTCTGTCGTTCTGCAAAAGACAGATGTATGTTTTCTTGTCTCCAGTTGTCAGGATTTTTTGAATTTCAGTGATTAAATGAACAGATTAAGTCAATGTTTTCAACCAAACTAGTGTGGATGACTCAGCCTAACACCAGCTGGCTGGTCTTGTTTAGGTTTGCCAGCTGCAAACTGGACTTGTTTGAACCTTTGAGTCTGAACTCTGCAAAGTTCCCACTGAGCTAATAACCTGTATTACTGCAGTACAGTACCAGTGCACTCCCCTTTCTAGGGGGAAGGAAGAGTAGTTGTCTGCAGCTTTTAAAACCAAAACAACCTTCTCTGCTTTCTTTTTGGCAGTGCTGTTTTTCTCTGAATTTCACAAGCTGCCCTAAACTGTGCAGATCCAAGCTGAGCTTGTGTTTGTGTCAATTTGCTGTTGGTGGGCATCTTCTCTGACTGCTTGGGTTTGCAGCTGATGCTGAACAGCTTTTCTGCTCTATACGACTGAGTTTTGCTTGGAGCTTATGTTTGCAGTACAGCACAACATTTCCTTAGGTTTTATTTATTTCCCAGGTCAAATCTACACATCTATGTTTGCAGAGCACGAGGGAGGCTAGGTGTTGCATTTAGCAATTGAAATGGAAGCTTTAAAAGCTTGTTAGGAAATCAAACTGAATGCAGGTTGCATATAGGGAAGCATTGATATGTTGTTTAGAGATGTGTGTGTATTTCTACACACAATATAGAGATCATTTATGATACTCTATTTAATATATTGTATTTACTCTACTGGCTTTAAATATACTGTAGATATGGACAAGAATAAGGTGTCTATAGTGACTTAATATAAGCCATTTTCACTCCTCTATGCTTTTTACCAGTTAAAGATGCTTTTGTTTTTCTTTTGAAATTTCTGGTTTCCACTCTTAATCAGGCACAGATGTGTCCATATCTGTATGTATGCTGCACACTTACCCTGTGCACACATACACAGCACCTGCCTGGATCAGCAAATATTGGGGTGCATGTCTGTGAGTACATGTAGTGCTGCAAAGCCAGCATTCAGCTACTAGGGAGCACAACAGTAGGGGTACCATGGACAGCCAAAGAGATTATGGTTTTAGACATTATACATCCTGGAAAGAGCCTCCTCTTCTACCTGATCCTCAGTTCTTAGCAAAGGTGAGTAGCTGTATTACCTACAGCACCCTCACTAGAAAAGTAAATAGGTTTCTATGGATCAGCAGTTCCTCAAACTTAAAGGCTTCCTGAAACCAGTAGCTATTTAAATCCACCTCAGTAAATGAATGTTTTAAGGGAGGGAGTCTGGCTGGTTCTTGTGGCACATTCTTTTTCCTCAAAGGTGGAAGAAGTAAGAAATGCAAATGGCAAGGAATTCAGAAGTTTCCACTACTTGAATAGGGGTGCTGCAGCTTAGGGAGGCTAAAGGCCTTTGTCCAGAGCAGGGTGCCTGGCTGGGAGCTATTCTCTGCAACGCATCTGAAGCTGCTGCCCGCTTGAACTGCAGCTGGAAGTCTTGCAGCAATGCAATGTGCTTCTGTCCCCACGGCACTGGCAGGAAGTCTTTGGAAATCTGCACTCCCCAGATGAGAATAACTCATTTGTTTGTGCCATGCCTGTTGGCTGGGGAGGTGTCCTCTGACTGGGGGAGCTGCCTGGCCACACTTGCTTTCTGGAAGGGTATGGATGCACCCTACAGGAAACTTAACCTGACATCCCACACAATTTGGCTGAACAAAATGATCTTTGCCCTTTCCATACTTATTTATATTTTCAGTTGACTGCATAATCTGGGCCTCTAGAAAGTCCCTTCAGGAGGTCACACAGCTGAAATAATAGCTAATGAATTTTAAAAAATTATTTGGGAGTTATTAAATATTTGGTTCTTTCTTCCCTTCCCTCCCCTCAGTCCCTCATTGGAAAATGTTCCTGTGCTATTCCACTATAGCACTTTACCAGGCAGGGTATACTGCAGAATTATCCTGACATGTATGAAGGAAGAACCTATACACATCTTCAAGTGTTTTAGTGTTGGCATCAAAATAGATAGGGCTGAAATAAGAAAGCTGGATGGCTGAAATGTGTTATGTCACAGCAGCTCCAGAGACTAAAGAAAGCTGCTGGCCTTGCAGAGATGTCCTTATTCTGCTCCCATCACCTCACTTGGCTATTTCATCACTGGTTATGGAATGGTCTTAAACCTAAGGGGTAAGGCTCTCCAACTTGTCTGGCTTTAAACCATCCAAACTGTTTCCTTCTACCCTTTGTTAACAAAAGGAGTTCAGTTTATTCTTTCTCAGTCGAGCTGTCCCTGATTATGCAAGCTAGTGTCTGACTGTAGAAGTTGGTGGTTTCTGCCTGTTTGGGGGAATCTGCTTCTCTTTTACATGCCTGCAAAGATCCTCCTCTGTGCAAAGGCTGTGGATGAAGTGCTTAGTTTCTGGGGACTCTTTGCCTGGCCAAAGAATCACCTCTGATGACTGCCAGCCAAGTCATTTCGTTGGCTGAGGATTGCTCCGAGGCACAAAAGAACCAGAGATTGCCAGAGATCTCCAGTGTGAACAGGGTCCTCTTGTTAGAGTGATGCCTGGTCAGACTCAGCTTCCCAGCCTGCCTATTGCCTCTTCCCCTTTTCAAAGGCCCTTTGCTTCCTCTGCTATTGGTCTCCTGGGCTCCTTTTAGTTTGTTCCTCCTTCCTCCCCCTCAGATCCCTCTGCTACCTCTGTGCTTTGCTCCGTCACTTTCCTCTGCTGAGATGTGGGCACAGGAAATGATCCAATCCCTTGGTTCAGATTCTCTCAGTATTTTCTTGTGTCTTCTCCCAATTTTGGTCTCTTTGCCATCTGTAAGGCTCAATTTAGTACCAGTGAAAGGCAGGGAGAAGTGTGTGAGCATGTGTCCTATTGGAAACTCTCTGTAATATTGCTGATTAAACTTCTTAAGGCCCCTCCTCACACAAGGCTTCAAGAGCAGTGCAAAATTCTTCTTCTATGTCATCAGTGTGGCTTTGTCCTGCCTCAAAGGCAGCCAATACTTAAATTCCCTCTACTTCCCCCCTCACCATCATGAATCATCTGTTACAGTTATGCTCTAAAAAGGTGCATCTTCCCAAGATCCTACTTTTCAGCAGGGACTGCAGCATGGAGAAGAATCCTGCAGTTTTCTATCTGTAGCAAGTAAATTCCAGTGTGTTAAGACCTACAGCAAAGTGTGAAAAAAGGAATAGATGTAGATATAGAAATACATCTGAAAATGCCCACAACATTGGAACATTCCTGCCCCAACATCTGTAATGCAAAGATCTTGATATTTTCTGCTTTCCTTTCTGCACCAGAAACCTTTCTTGCTGTTGTGGTGTCTAGCCCCAGCTCTGCTGTATTGCTATTTTATCAAAGTCCCACTCAAGGCAAGATTGGATGTGGCACTTGGTGCCATGGTCTAGCCTTGAGAATTGTGGTAAAGGGTTGGACTTGATGATCTGTGAGGTCTCTTCCAACCTTGTTGATACTGTGATAATTTGATTTATTTGTTTAGTAAGAATGCTGTTAACACAGCAGGTAATATCTTCACCAATGTAGTATTTTTAATAGCAGATGTTTCTAGTCTTTGGACTTTAGATGAAGAGCTTGAAGACATGATCTTTAAAGAGTCCCAAACTAGCAATAACGCCTTGAATTATGCTGTCTGAAATCCTGTCTTAGTTCATGCCTAATGTGGGAAGCTGACAACTGATTGGGAATGGGGAGGAACCAGGGGCATAGGCTGGTGAGAGGCTGCAGAAACACAAGAGGACTTTCACAGCAGGGTGAAGAGAAATGCTCAGGTATCAGCATGGTTTTTGACAAAGAAATTCAGTCTTGTATTCGACAGCGATTGGCACTGCTGCACAAATGGAAGTGAGGAGGGTTGCATTCCTGATCTAGGAAATCAAGGCAGAAAAGCAGTCCAAGAAGTATTTGGGTCTGAATTACTATTCACCAACACTATGCACTCTCTCTGCCCTGGGTTTTGCACCTGCATGCTGACCATAGTGGTGATTTTTATCCTTTTTTTTTTAAGGAAAAGAGATGCAAGTCTGGCCGATCTATGACAATTCTGTGGTGGCTCCTGAACAACACAACTGCTGATTTAAAGCATGGCTAAACAGTTAAACTCAGAGTTATGCTGTAAGTGCTTGCTCATCATTTTCCCTTACAATCTTTCTAACTGTTTGGACTCTAAAGCTCCCTTGCCGACCCCCAAGTCACTTTGCATGGACTTTTAGCAATTCTGCTTTAGCCAGAGACCTCGAGATGGCTCTGGCCCAAATGAACTCCTCAAGATCCTTGTGTAGTATTCTCCTGGTGGTACCCTGAGATCACCAGATGCTAGCCTTTCTCTCAACTCCCACTCAGTGCCTAAAATCCCAGGGAAAGCTCTCCTTCCGCTGCTACACCCTGTGCTTTGAAGACAAAAATTATTTAACGAGATCTTGAGTTTTTCTATGGTTCATCTGCTTCAAAAATTCACAGTGGTTTCTAGAGCAGAGACTAAGGGCACCTCTGTGCACAACCTGCTCTGTGCCTTCAGTGCCAGCCTTCTGCGGAGCTTTCTCAACACTGATGCATGCATAGTCTGCCTGTGGCAAAGTTAATTCTCCCAGGAATGCTTCTGTGCCTGCCTCTATGCAATGCTGCTGCCAAGTATGCACCGAGTTCTTGCAGAGTTATGCAGCTGAGATGTCCTTTGTTTTCATTCTGATGCTTCCAGACTCCCAAAAGCAGCAGCCACACTGCTTATGGATAAATAGTGCCACAGCAGCCATGCTGGAATTGTCAGCTCTAAGGAGAGCTTGGGTGTAGATAGCTCTCCTGCACAAAGTAGGTGCTGGTGCTTCTTGAACGAAAGTCTTCCTGCTGGCTTTGACAGAAACAGATTTTGAACTGTGTTTTCTCTTTGAATTGTGGAGCCTTCCTCTCCCAGCTTGCACATTTGTTGCTTTTGCAGTGTTGTGCTGGCTGGAGCAGTTCCCACAGAGCAGCACAGCCTGCTCTCTGTGCTCTCCTTGTTATCTGCTCCATTACCGTGTGTGCCTGTCTCCTTGCCTTTCATGTCTGATGCTTTTTTTTCCTTCCCCCTTGTTTAGGTCAATTGTTTTGCTTATTTTTATTTCCCTCTCTTGGTACTAAACCCACTGATGCAGATTTTCCAGATTTCTTTCCTTTCTGACTCTGGAGAGATGTTTTGTTCTCATTTGTTTGTTTTGCTGGCCAGAATACAAAAGGTTAAACAGTTTGGAGAATTTTGTTCTGTATTTACTGTTGAGGTAGGTTTCTAAATCAACAGTAGGTCGTGTATTGGAGTGACTCACAGAGCTGCTTAACCTTTTTCCTTCCGTTTTGTCTCTCTCCAAATCTGAAGCACACATCTGCAATTTAAATTGCTGAAATGAGAAGCTGTGAAATGCATATAAGTTGCTGTAGATGGGCTGTTCAGCCTGGCCCCCGTGCAGAGCCCGTTTCTATCTGGTAACCAGTCAGATCCCTCTGGGATGTAAAAAGCACCCCAAAATACAGAGTAACACGAGGATGTTCTGTGCCATGGGGAGACAACCAGCTAGGAGGATGGGCTGATTGGGAAGCACGGAACTGGGCAGAAAAAAAACCTCTCTGGTTGCATGTGGATCTCTTACATTTGTAGGAAGGTCTTGTCTCACAGGGAAGTTACAGAGTGGGCAGGCAACAGGCACTTAAAGGAGGAGCATTAGCATTTGCTTTTCAGGGATGAAACTGGGGCACCATCCACAGATCAAAACTGCATGGATGAGTTAGGTCACACAGCAGTAAGTTCAGCCTGGCTCCTTTGCTTCTGACAGAGCAGAGGTCAGTGTCCCCAGAATGGGCTATGGGTGCAAGGGCTGCAAAGCCTGCTGGCCCCACTGCATCAAATGGTATGTGATAACTAAAGAGCTGCTGACCTAACAGCCCAGAGACTCTGGTATAAGCTGTCCCAATGAGAGACCTCGGCTAGCTGAGCAGAGCTAGCTCTGACATCCCATGGTACTCAGAGCACAGATGTGCACAGCCCCCTCCAAAAGCAGCAATACAAAACAAACTGGAAATGAACTGAGCAGATGGGAGCAAGTGTGGGGGCTCCTTCAGCAACCATCATCTCTTTGCAGAGGATCCCAATTGGCTGTCCTGCAAATGATCCCATTTCCTAGCAGCCAAGTGCATGGGTACAGTTCCTCACTTAGTTCTTCAGCAACAAAGCAGAGGTAAGACATCTCCACTCCTGAGCTGTGGCTGAACCCCACATTTCTTCTATTCAGCAGCTTTTGCTGATTCTCTTCTAAGAATTTTACTGGATAGGCATATATTGGGGTTTGATTCTCTCGTTTCCCTCTTGATTATGGTTCTGAAAGCTCTCCCTGTGGTGTTTTCAGGTATCTCTGCTTAAAATGCACCTTCTGAGTGGGGGCTGCTGGCCCTACTGAGGAGCAGCTAGGTCAGGCTCTGTGGGTACAGCGTGTTGCTTGTTAGTGAGTGAACACCTCAACCATAGCATTGTTTAGGCTGGAAAAGACCTATAAGATGGTTGAGCTCAACTGTTAACCCAACACAGCTCAGTCAAAGCTAAACCTACTAAACCCTTTCACCTAGCACCACATATAGATATCTTTCAGATCCCTGCAGGGAAGAATCTTTTCTTTAGCTCTGATGTAAACCTCTGGCACAACTTGAGAATATTTCCTCATGTCCTGTCGTTTGTTACCTGGGAGAAGGGATAAACACCCACCTAGCTACAATGTCTCTTCAAGTAGTTGCAGCGAAGGTCTCCCCTGATCCTTCTCTTCTTCAGGCTAAACAAGCTCAACAGCCACTCATAAGACCTGTGCTCTGGACACTTCAGAAGATTTGTTGCCTTACTTTTGACAGCTCCAGAGCCCCAATGTCCTTCTTGTAGTGAAGGGCCCAAAACTGAACCCAGTATTTAAGGTGTGGCCTCACCAGTTCTGAGTAGAGGAAGATCACTCCCCTAGGTGGTCTTTATATTTCAAAGGAGTTCAGCCCCTCCATGAAGAGCAGATGAGAGTGAAGCTTGTTTCACACTGTGCCTGCTCTATTTGCTGAGCTACTGGCAGCAACAGGCTCCATTTTGTCTGGGGTTTGCTACAATGGTGCAGCTTAACCCATTTAGTTTCTATTGCCTATTACAAGCTGTGATGTCAAAATGCTATTGAACGTTCAGGGTGCAACCTGCTGCTCCTGGCTCTCAGCCTACAGTATTTTCTGCAGCCATGTACATAGTATCCCACATCCACCACGATATAGAGTGGCATGCTACGGTTACAGGGTTAGGTCTTCCCTCCACAGAGGTCTGGGAGACTTGAGAGAAGTTTTTCTTGTGTTTAGACCACAAATTACCTTGCTCTTGAAGCCTGCCAATTCTGTGAGGTTTTGGCTAATGAAAGGACTGCATGCATGACCTGCTTGGAGTAATCTTTTTAATTTTTGGTTGTTTGTTGAAGTGGTTGTCTGTAAAGGAATGGAGTAAATCTGTATTTGTTTTGTCTGGAGCTAATCTACAAGTCTTCTGTTAAGATGAAGACAGTACATCTTCAATCATGTATGTAGAAAAACACATGACAGAAAGCAGTGAGAGCTTATGTAAAAACCCAAATTTTCTGTATAGAAGTACACTGAGAGCTGCCTGAACATCAACTGGTCCACGTGCATGAAAAGTTATTTCCAAGAATCACAGCCATAGCATTTTCAGTGCAGCTTATCTGTGCCTGCTGCATGGGTGTACCTAGTGGTTTTGATCAGAACCTGTTGCACAGTGGTGTTGAGCATTGCTCAGAGCATCCCCCTGGGACAGAAAAATGTTTTGCCTTGAATTAGATGGCTGGCAAAGCAGCAGGCAGCTGCGACTCCAATGTGTTGGAAGCACACCTCATACAGTTCAGCATTCTTCCCCCAAAGTGTTCAGAAAGAGATGAGGCACTTAGTGCCACGGTTTAGTTGATCGGACAGGGCTGGGTGCTAGGTTGGACTGGATGAGCTTGGAGGTCTCTTCCAACCTGGTTGATTCTATGATTCTGTGCTGTCTTGGTGCTCACTGCTGTGGGATGTGCTCAGTGCAAAATTTGAGTAGTCTTTGATTTGCACAGTGAGGCAGCTCCTGGCTGCTCCCAGGTATGCCATGTCCTGCCTGTTAGAGGTACCTGAAATGTGCCCCTTGGATGCACCCTCAAACCGGTCGTATCCTTTCATAGCGTATCCTGCCCTCTAGTGCCAGCAGATGCTGAGTCAGCAGGAGCCTAGGAGCAAGCCATGCCTGTGACTTCCCAGCTTTCTTATCAAACAGGTCTCTCAGAGCCTGAGAAGTTGCTGCTTATGGGGCTGCTAGGATGAGGAGAGTGGCTAAGTATGTTTGCGCCACATTTGGATGTTTGTGCTACAGTTTAGGGACCGAGTACTTCAGTGCGGCTTAGAAGCAAGCACAGCTACTTGGAGATGTTTAGAATGAAAATGAGCTTTATAATGGAAAGAAGAATATCCATGCAGGCTATGTGAAAGAAAGCTTTGGAAGTCAGAAGGTTGTTTCACTGATGAGCTTGAAAATAAATCTTAAAGCCTTGAGAAGCACTTGGCTGTCATAGAGGGGACAGACAGAGGCAGGGAAAACACCTGCAAACAGGTCTTTTCTCCTGAAGAAAAGAGGTTTCCCTCAGCCATTGCCTGGGATTCACAGGAACATTTCTTGCTGCTGTGAGCCAAGCACAGCCTGTCAGTACTCCTCAGAGCTCCTTCATGCTCATTACATCTCCCACCCTCCTGATGTGACTCTTCCCTTGGCTATTTTTAAGCCTCTGCCAGGCAAAACTTTGCAGCAGACTGGGGTGGGATGGGGCTGGCTGCAAAGCCGTGCGTGCCTCCAGCCGGGCAGGCTCGCACCCGCCGAGGCTTTTGCACAATTTCCTGGGTTATTTCAAGCTGCTGTCGGGAAGGGCCAAGCACGGGAGTGCTGCTGGGGCCGTGAGCGGGAGGGGCAGGAGGGAGGCCTTCTCGTACGCAAGTGAGGCTGCGGGAAATGGAAAAAGCGGTTCTGTGTCAGCTACTCTCCTCCTTCCCTGTCCCCTCATCTTGGAGCAGAAAAGCTGGAGACTGGGGGAGGGAACCCTAACACAAATCCTGAGAGGTCACCCATAGTTTTCCTCTGATGCACGGTGGAGAGGAGTGCTGGCGTAGCTGTTAGGGTGGGTTTGTTTCTTTAAGGTGTCTCCCAGTGGGACCATCAGCAAAATGCAATGTGGCAGCTATGGTAACTCCTCTTGGCTTTCAGCACAGCTCTCACTGATCACACAACTTGCTAGTGAAGAAGGTACAGCTGTCCAGGCCTTGGCAGAGATCCCCACCCTCTACTTGCTGCCAAATGCTGTTTTTCTCTTTCTTTTCTTTTTTTCCACCTTTTTTTTCTTCTCTTTTCTTTTCTTTTTTTTTTTAATTACTTAGTTTCCTAAGAACATGAAAATGGAAGGAAAAGCCTCATCTGCCTTTCAGCCCCAACTGATGTTTCCTGGATCTGCTTGGCTAAAGCCTGGTGGGCCGACATCCCAGTGTGATGATGGGTTGCTGGCAGCCAGGGGGATCCAGAGCCTACATTTGAGGGTTCCTGTCCTGTTGTGAGATGATGAGGCTGGAATGGGATTATGGTCAAACACTGTCATTCCAGCAGCCCCTGCAAAGTGCTTAGCTCTCAAGCTGAAACTGTGCTCAGGGCTGGCTTGTCTTTCCTTGTGTGGGCATCTTCATGCATGGCCAGCTCACATGAACACCTACAAGAAGTGAACCAGCTGCATCTGGTGAGCTTGGATGAGGGCAAAAGCTCATCTGGTGAGCTTGGATGAGGGCAAAAGCTCTGTTGTGTGTTGCACAATTAGGCCAACAACTTCCCTGAGTCACCTTCCTGATTGTGTCACAACTCCAGATGCCTCAGTGATTGTATTTGCACCTATGAAGTACAACTGAACAGCTCAAAATTCAGCAGTGCCCTGAACGGTCCCAGAAACCAAATCCCTTGCGAAGCTTCAGGCATTGAGTCCTGAACTGGGCTGCCTGCAGTCGATCCAGGAAGCTTTCCTCTTGTCTTCTCCTTTGCATCTACTGCAGCAGTGTTAACCTTCGCTTCTCAAAACATATTTGAGCCATGCTGGCCTTGGCCCATGAAAAAAACATTATGTTGAGCTCCAGCATGTGATTGATGCTACCTGTCACCAGGAGCTTGTTGCCCATACTGCACTGTGGTCTCTAAGGCTTACCTGCACCAGGGACTGCTGCCAGGCCCAGGGAACAAATCGGTGGTACCAATGGCACAGGCTGATGCCCTTTGCATAGGTGAGATGCTGTTTGGAGGACCTATTTAAGGTCCAGAGGTAAGGTGGGCTTGAATTATAAGTACCCAGCATAGGATACACAGCGCTGTGTGTCTGCATGCAATGGTAAATCTTGCATGGAATTGCTCCCCTTCAGGTTCTCCAAACTTTGTCATCAGGCTGGATCTGCTGGTTTGGCATGGCAGAAACAAACCAAAAGAGACCTTAATTTTGAAATATTTTGACTATGTGTACAATTGTAAGGATGTGCTTGAAATAAGAGCTGAAAGGCAGACTGATCAGTGAGGTGGATGAGTAATTTGAGGGGGGGAACCTGTGGATTTTCTATCTAAAAAGAGGGTTTGCATTTTAAAATAATTCAAAACGTTGCCAGAGCTGTGAGGGATTTTGTAGTAGTGGCTAAGTGAAAGATTAAGGATGGTGGCAGGAAACTAAGATACATTGCAACTGTTTTGCACAGGGGGTAAAATCAGGGCCTTAGGAAATAGCACCGAACACACTAGAAACAGGAAGTTTATGTTCTGTAGAAGTAGGAGTGACTGGGCACATGTAAAATGGACTCTGGCACTTCTGGAAACCTTTCTAATTGCAGTAGAATAATATATTTGAGATCAATAAACCAGTAGCAATAAAGGGAAATAAATTTGACGTCAGTCTCTCTTCAAGCCGAGTATTTCTCTTTCCTTCTGACACAACTAACAGCTAAGAAACACCTACAATTTTCAAAGCCATGTCTATTTCCCTTTGAATACTTTAAAATGTTTACCCTTTACCACCCACTGAGAGTGAAAGTACTACCTGACTTACAAAATAACAGCACTTAAAACCACGATTTTCAGCTTAACTCAGTCCTACTGAAAATCAGTGTGTTTTGAGTTCATGAATCTCTGCTGAAAACGTCCCAGACTTCTGGGCATGTGGTATATTGGCCAGGGGCTACCTGTAGTTGTAATGTGGAATGATGAGATCTTTTCATGGGACTCTCCACCACTATTTTCCCTGGCATGAACATGTAAATTACTGCTGAGTTGCTTCTCTGTGCTCATCACATTATTTTAAAGATGGATAGCTAGGTTGTTAATGTTCAACAGTTCGAAGGGGATCACTGATAGGTGATGCCCTGACCTCCCTTGCTCTTGGGGAATAAACTGCTGCTTGAATAGTCAAAAACTTGATGATCTGAACAGCCTTTCTGCACCTAAACTCAAGGGTAAGAGCATGCCTTCTCTGCAGGGGAGATGGTGAGAAGGTAGATGCTCAGCTACTTTCTAACACCCATCCAACAGCAAACATTTTTCAGACCCATAGGGCATAAAAGAGAGATTCACTTTTTTTAGTGCTAGTAATAGAAGGAATCTATTGAACAGCCCTTCTTGTGGCAAAGGGTGAAAGACCTCTTGCAAAATATCTGGTTGTTCACTGCATAAAATCCCAACAAGCTGGAAGGGAGCTTTGAACACAGAGATTGCAAGATCATGCCGGAAGCATCACATTTGCAGTTAGAGGCAACGAAAAGGACTCACTGATATTAGAAATTTTCTGAGCTCATGGGCAAATAATAAATTTCTTCAGCAGACACAGCCATCTTCTCTAATGTGTAAATAATACACACTAACATGTTGTATGCATGGATTTTTGTGTCAGTATTATCTCATTTGGCCTGCTTCTATCATGTAGGTTTATGTTCAGGTATCTTACTGGGAAATTCCCATAGCAGTGATTCTTCCCTGGTACTCCCAGAAGCACTACTGTAGCTGAAAACTCTGGTTCCATGCAGATGCTTCTGAGGGGACTTAATTCCTGACACCCATCCCATGTCAAGGAACCCACTGATGCCTGGAGTGTCACAGACTGCTGGGTAAGCTTGCCTGTGTGTTTGGAGGGAAGAAAGGCTTAAGCTCATGAGAACTGCAATAAGGTGCCTGTGGCACACAGTTTGGTGTACATGGTGCTAGTCATCCTGTGCGGGAAGCCTGCAAGGAGGGCAAGGAGAAGCAGGCACCCAGTTTCTACACCTCAAAAGCTGTGGTTTTTTGCCCCATCCTAATTGCTTTGTCTAGTGGTCTGATTGTGCCCCAGATACTCTTCTCCTGGCAGCCCTATTGTTCCCATAGCAATTCTTGTATGACACTGTATCGCTCATATCCAACAATGTGCACCACAGTCTGCCCCTGCACTCAGGGTGGATGGCGTCTCGCAGCAACCATGGGTGCTAGGGCTCCTGCTGGACCAGACCATGTGTGCAACTCAGCCTGCTGCAGCTCCTTCCCCCAGGGACTTGGCTGTAAACATCCAAGTAGGAGCTTAGAGCTTTATCTTAAATGGGTAGCATTTCTATAAGTGCCATTACATATGCTACCTTTTGGCAGAGGTCTGCAGCAGGCACACAGGGATGGAGCTGTTTAGATGTCAGAATGAAAGCAGCAAAATTCATTTCACTGCTTTTCTTTCAACAACAAAATGTCATTTCATTGCTTCACTGTCCCAAGCACATTCAGGGTGGGTTTTCTGTACTGCTGAACAAGGACACTGCTGACAGCATCTGTGAGATTGTGGCAGGGAGATATTTGGGTACTGCAGTGCTCCCCAGGAGTGTTTTCTGCAGTGGATTAAAGTCCTTTACTGTCCTTAACTGAAGGTAAACTAGTCTGTTACCTGTTGCTGGGATGTACTTGCCTGTTTGCCTTTCTCCCGAGCCTGCCTTTATTTATTGTAGCTGTTTTTGCTGTTTGAGGGTTTTAACATCCCTATGATTCTCTGAGCTTCCCCTCTTGGATCGGCATTTCCTTTAGTGAGCCATTTTACATGGCAAGATTTCAGCACAATACACATGAAACATGCTGCAAGGGCCATTCTTAAATGTGCTTTTGTGGTTGCCTGGGGTCTTTCTGGCAAATTAATATTATTAAGGAGCTTGGTTTGGGACACTGGTTGTGAACGCATTGGGAAGTCCCCCAGGTATGTAAAATGCTTCTTTCCACCTCTCCCTAGATCCATCCTACCTGATTGGATTTTCCAAGCTGAATCAGTTAACTATAATATATCTTTTTAAAACAGGGGCCTCAGCATAGCAGTGACACCCCCTCCCCCCCCCCCCCCCCATCTCTCTTAGCTGAGCAATTTAGTTTGTTTATTTTTAAGCATAAACATATGATTTTTAAAGGAGACTTAAACAGTTTAAAGTGAAGCGTAATCACACAAATTACTGCACAATGATTTTTGGTGGCTAAATTAATCTGAAACCTAATTCATATATTTTAAAGAGCACGTTTGGCAGGTCTAGTATCTCTTAAGGAAATGGTAAAGCTTCTTCTTGGGGATGACAGTTCATAAGGCAAGACTATCTTACTAGGAATTCAATTACAGCTTGTAGAGTCTTACTGGACCTCTTCCAGCAATTGTATGTCAAACTGAACCAGAAGACATCTGTCTCTTCTCCCCTCTCTCTTTTTTCTGTTTCATAGAATTGCCTGGTTGGGAAAGACCATTGAGAGAATAAAGGTAAAAGACTAAAGATTAGAAGCTGGGAGGAAGAGGAGGGGTTATAGCGCACTTCCAGCTCACTATACAGGGAAGGATGCAAGGCTTATTTTCTTTTTGATGTCTGGTGACTTTTGCAAGTATTGTGAGACTGAGTCTGCCTAACTCACATCCCTTGCTGAAATGTAAAAGGCAAGTAAAATCCCAAATCAGATGAAAGTTCACTAACAAAGCCCCTGGGAGAGGTCCGGGGATGTCTGGCTGCCCCATTACCACAGAGACCCTGGCCCGAGCAGGATGAACGTCTCTACTCTGACAAACGCCCACTGGCTGCTGGCTTGGGAAAGTGTCCAGGCAGCTTTTCCTGGGTACAATTCAGAGGTTTAGATTAAAACACCTTTTTCATTCAAAAGGCTTAGACCTTGGCAGGGCAGCCCAGAGAGATCAGGAATCAGATGGCCTCTTTGAAACTCTCCGTTAGCAATAGGGCTTCACAGTTGCTGTTGCTGCTTTAATATTTTTGTGGGAGTGACATTAAAGTCTTCCCTGTTGTGCTTTCACCCTCCTCCAGAAATATCCTCCTATCTCCAGGTTCAAGATGCTGCTTTCCATGATGTGACAACTCATTTTTGGAGAAGAAAGGCCAAATATTTTGGTTTTTTAGTTTCCAATTTTATTCCCACGAGGAAAACCATCATTAGTGCTAGATACTGAAAGCCTCGGACTCTAAGGGTGATGGTCGTTTTTTATCAATCAACACCTCCGTCCAAAAAAAATAGGCCCTGCTTTAATGCTGTAGGAGAAACACATTCCAAAGAGCTACCAGAGCTCAGATCTCCATATGCACCCAGCCACATTCACGCAGAGAAAACAGAAGTGCCAGTAACTCCAGGGAGGTTGAGCAGAGTCTTACAAAGAGCTCAGTTCAGGGAGTGCTTGATGGAGAAGACCCTCTTTGATGCTTAACTGGCTCCCCTTTCCAGGAGAAGGACAAAGGCATTGCAAAAATTGGTCTTGATGAAAGAGTTGTGCCCTGGCATGGATTAAGCAGACCAGCTGCAACATGGAAGTTGTTGTTAAAGAAATGGGTATGAGGGTGGGTAAGGGCTATCTTGCTTCAATTTATTGACTGGGTGAGCTAATTTGTTATTTGTGCATGATTAATTGTTGCTGAGTGGTCATCTTCTATACAAATCAAATTAGATTGCTTAGAATCTTCTTCCTCCTGCCACCACAAATATTTCTACTGTTTTTAATTCTTGATTAGCATGAGACTACAAGTGTTCAGTTAGAGAATTTCTCGGTTTTCCTCACTTCCAAATCTGCTTTGTAAACTAAAAGTGACTGTGTATAGCACTCCAAACCACTTAAAGGGATCCATGGGAGATGTCCGTTGGGATTGTCGGCTAACAAGAGGGAGCAAGGCTGCTCGGAGCCAGCTGAGGATCTGTCCCACTGTATTTCTTTTTCATAGGACAGCACTTTATTTTAATAATCTTTTTCTCCCCTTTCCAATCTTCAAAGCTTGGAGGTGGGGGAAGATATCTGAAATGAGTGTTTCATGATCTCATCAAACCGTTCCTATAGTTCTACAGCAAGACATAAATTCTGGAGATTTCAGGCTTTGAGATTTCAAAGTCTTACTGAACCACATGGAAATGATTCTCAGAGCTACAGCTATAAAAATAATTATATTGCTAGGGGGAAAGAGTGACAAGAAATGTCCCCAAAAGGGATTTCAGCAGTGGTTACAGGATCTGTCCTGGCTCTGTAAGAGGCTGCTGTGATCTCCAAGGCTAATTTGTCACTGCTACCTGTAACTCTATGAAATAGACCTGAAAATGCACTGGAAGAAGGAATATAAAGGGAGATTTTGAAGGAGAAGCATTACAATCTTCCCCTTTGTTTTAATGAAGATGTTCCATATGCTCTTCAAATCAGAGTTACTCTGCACAGAAGACTGGTGTGAGGATGACTAATTTGGAGACAAATTAGGTCTGCTTAGCTGAAATATATTCCTTGACTGTTCCATTAATGACCCTCCACTGTGCATCACTCCGAATCGGACTTTTACTGTATCCCTGGCTCCAGTGGATTAAATGGTAACATACTTCTACTGCTCTTCTAAGTGGTCCTTCAGTTTTGAGTCAACATTTTCACTCCACTGTACATGTCTCTACTTCTTTATGATTAACAATTAGTTGATATGCACCTAGCTCATGGCAGATTTGTGTTTCGCATATCTCCTTTCCCAGAACATATTCCTTGCGCTCTCTCTTTCAAAGGTCTCTGAGCCTGAGCATTTTCTGGCTGACTGCAATGTATTTGGTGTGCGCTGTGTAACAGATTTATTCTTTCCAAAGGAAAGACGTGAACGTAAACAGAAGATCCAAAATGCATTTTGCTGGGCTTTTAAATGCACTAAGATGAAACCCCCCTGCTACAAGCCTATTAATGTAAATACCAAACTTTACAATCCTTCCTGTCAAGGAAACATATTTACATTTTTCTAAGGATGCGTATTAAAAAATAGGGCTTTGGGGACAAAAAGGGCTTAGTTCCAGTGTCACAACACCCTCAGTTAACTACACTGTTCTCAGATAGTATGGAATTAGGGCCAGCAGAGATAACATCTGTTTGCTTCTCTAAGGACAAAATGAAATAGGATGCTAGCATTTTATACTGGAAACAGCCCTGGAAGTCCAAAGGGGCAATAGTAAGAGGGCTGTGTATAACACGCACAAGTTGCATGGGGCTTCATTGGCACAAAAGAGATGGGAAAGATGTTATTAGTGCTAGTGCCAGCCCAAGACGGGCAGAAGGCTCATCTCAAGCCCTCCTGCAGAGAATAGGAAGAACAGGGTTGCTGGCAGACTGGTTCTACTGGGATAAATTTTCATTTATACTTTGCTGATGCTCTCAGTTTTCCGGTTGGATGAGATTATCCCCACTAAACAGAATAATAGGGAATGTTTTTTCTTTCCTGGTGAACATTTTTCAAAGTTTGGAGTAGCTTGAATGTTTAGAAGGAAAAAGAAGAACGTGGCTAAGAGGGAAGGGTCACAGGTGCTGGTGATGAGGAAATTTTGGGAAGAAAGGCTCATCTTCATGTCCCTACTGAAACATCTTGTTGTGCTGGCAGAAGCGCAAAGCTGTGCCTGTTTGTCTTAAAACTATGGGATTGAGTTGCCTGTAATTACTCAGAGCAGAACAGGAAAACCTCTGATGGCCAGAGGAGCGAGCAGCAATGACCTGCTAGTGTTCACAGAGGCCAGGTGGCATTTTAGCAGTTCCCAAGGCTCTGATTTTCTAATCATAAAGCTTCTCTGATTTTTTTTTTTTTCCTAGGGGAATGAGCATTCCTCCAAGGAGAAAACCTTTCCTTGCCTATCTTTCCCTGAAACCCAGAAAAATGGAAGGACAGCTGTGGCAATCCAGCCTGAACCGTGCTCAGTCATTCATACTCATCCAGTGTTTGTTGCTCTTTCTGCTCCCCAGGAAAGGTAGGAGATGATCCCAAATTCAGACAGCTATTTCTAAAGGGATTTCTTTTTTTCTTTGCCGTCAAGACCGCACAGCCTGATCTAGTGTTATGCATAAATCTCCTCTGGCCATGACAGACCCGTGCAGAAGTTTGTGTCATGCCACACAGCTAAATTTGCCCATTTTTGAGAGTTTCTCTAAGATCTTGTCAATTTTCCCCCCCCCTGTTGTTGGCACATGTAACTTTTGTCACCATAAATGATAGAATTTGACACCGCACCACACCAGGCCATTTGTCAACAACGTTTTCAACAGTTTAACCGCACGCATGTGCATGCACACACACAGGCACAGAGAGGAGAGATGAGGGGGGAAAGGCCACTTTCCTCTATAAAGCATGCAAACATGCAGCACAGAACCACTTCTAACACCAGGCTGGCAGCTGGGTTACAGCAGAGATGCTGAACAGCCATTTGTTCCCCAACACCCCCAAAACGCATTGGGGTTTGGCTCTATGTTGTGGTTTTTCGTGCAGCCCGTAACGTCGCCTACAATTCCTTTTGGGTAGGGACAATCTGAACATCTGCATAGAAAATCTGCCTTGTCAGAGCAAAGCTAGTAATTCAACTGACAATGATTTTCAAATATGGTTTAAAAACTAAAAAGGGAGAGGGGGGAAAGAAAAAGAAGCAAGTTTTGCTGCTAAAGTACAGTCTGATAGAGAGGAATGGTTCTGTATTAGATAATGGGTTTTAAAACATCATTGGCTCATGGCTCATTTGGGAAACAACAGAATCAATGCATTGTTCCACCCCAGCACTTTACTATTCAGCCAATCTAAACTGATGAAGAAATATGTGTTCAGGACATTTTACATCTGTTTTTGACAAGAAGCCTGGGTTTTTGCGTGTGGGTTTTGCTGGTTTGAGGTTGGGTTTTTGGTTTTTTTTTTGGTGTTGTTGTTTTTAAATCTATTTGCTGCAGCTCTTCTAAGCAGATTAGCATGGGAAAAAGCTCTCTGTTTTATACATGGAGGGTTTATGCTTTTTAAAAGGCAACTTTGAGTTTGGCTTTCTTTTATTTATTTTTTTTTTTTTTAGTTGCAATCAGGGCACAGCATGCAAAAAATAGTAATGCTAGCAATAGCCATAAGCCCCACGACAGCAGCATTAGCTATCTAAACAAACAGACAGCCTGTGCAATGGAGAGAGTAACTCTTTTTGAACAGCCTAACATCTGGGGAGGGGGGGGGGTTCCGCAAGACATAGGCAGAAACCTTAATCACAGCACCAAAACGCAAACTCTTTCAGGATGCAAGTGAGGCATTTACTTGAAGCAGCTTCTAAAAGGGTTTTAAGTCTACGTTTTACAGCACGAGTAGGTCCTAGCTGAGTCCTTTTTGGCTTTTTTCAAACCAGGTAGTGTGATTGTATCAAGGGTTTGTTTTTCGGTTGTTTTTTCGTTTGTTTGTTTGTTTTAGATGGGCCATTTATTGCTGCTGAAACGAAACAAAGATGGATTTGCCTCTTTCAAAAAGGCTGGCCAATGGGCTGGGATAAACTTTCTTTTTGTCTTTAAGGAGCTGATTCTCTGCATGATGAAATTATCCCATTTTATATCACGCATGAAGTTATGAGGAGGGGGCGAGTTTCCCTGTTGAGTATTTGTTTGGAGAAACGGGTTCGCGGGCTCTGCTTTATGTACTGAGCTCCAGAGAGTGGCTGGCTGTACGCAAACTCTGGCTGACACAACGCAGAGCTGCTCTGCTTAATTAGCTTGAGCTGAGGGTGCTATTAAGGGCTTTCTGATTTTGTTCCTCTCTCTCCTTCCTTACTGTTCATTCTTCTTTCCTGAATATTACAAAAGCAATTTAAGAGGAAGTAGTTTTCACCTAATGGAAAACGGTAAGGAAGAGTTCAGCAATGACAGTAGATAAGAAACTACATCTAACACCAGCCTTACCAGCCTTTGCTTTACTGGCACTTTGGGGAAAGGAAACTGAACAAATACAAAAATTTGTTGAAGTTTCTTCTATCTTTGTTTGCTTTTTATTGTGTGAGAGGGAAGGGGCACAGCCCAGGGCTGCAGCCAACATCTGCTGCTTGTTTCTTTTAAGGGAAATGCAACCTAGGGCGAACTTGTCACCGAACCCTGATGTGGTCCTGCTGACCTTCTGGTCCCCCCTGGCTGGGAGAGGATGTGACCACCCCAGGAGCCGGTGGCTCGGCATCAGGGTTTTTGGGTGCAGGCAGGGCAGTGGAGTGGAGCGGCAGCTGTTTTGGATCCCCTTGTCAGCCTGTTGTACTGATTGCCTTTCCCCCCTTTCAAACCCTTCCCTGAAGCAGCGTTTTCTGGCAAATCTCATGCAACAATGGTCTCCCCCTGTCCTTCATCAACCAACTCTCAGGTCTCCCCTCTTGGTTCCCCCATCTCCACAGAGCAGAAACTTGGTTATTTATGTATTTATTAAACAGAGCATTTCTGATTTTCTGCTTCCTGGGATGTTTCCTTTTATTTTTTTTTTTCTTTTTCTTTCTTTTAATTTTCACATGCACGAGAGAGTGGAGGGGGCCAGACATATCTACACTGCCTGCCTCACTGCTGGGTCAGTTACCTCAAACCCCTTGCCCAGCAGCATCCCCATGTCCCACCAAGCTGTGCTACCTCTCCTTAGACAGGACAGAGCCTTCTGGCAAAGCCAGGCTGGCAAAGTAAGCCGTGGGAACCCCATCCCATGGCCAAACAGCCACAGAGCATCATCCATGAGAAGAGAAATTGGTACCTACCCCTTCGGCAGCTGGATTCGCTTGGTCCGGGCGGTGGCTAGTGGGAGGCTGACATGGACCATGCTCCCTCCATCCTCCATACAGAGAAGGCATAACTCAGCCTCTCGTGAGCCACGTAACTGCAGCTCGTCATCTTACTGTCCATCTCGTCGCTCTGTAGCACCTGGTAGAGGAAGTCTATATACCGTGCCGCCAGCTTGAGAGTCTGGATTTTACTGAGTTTGTCAGAGGGCAAAGTGGGGATGATTTTCCTCAAGGCAGCAAAAGCTTCATTGAGCGACTGAGTCCTCTGTCTCTCTCTGACATTGGCCAGGATCCTCTGGCTCTGTAGTTCTTCATAAGACTGAGAGCTGGGACTGGACTTTTTCCCCCTCTTCCCTGGGTTGGGGCTGCCATCTTCGCTGGACTTCTTACTGTATCTTCTCTTCCTGCCAAATCTCTTTGGCTGCCTTTCCAGCTCCTCTTCACTGGTCCCCAAGCTATCCACAGGGGAAACAGGAGAACTGGAGCTTTCTTCCATGCTTTCTGCAAGAAGGGGAGGGGAAGAGACTTTCCCCCCCTCCTTATGTTATGTGAGTGTGTGTGTGTCTTAAATGTGCTTTAAATTCCTGAGACAGATCCTTTGGAAAAACAGGAGGGCTTTTTTTTTTTTTTTCCCCTTCCCCCCCCCCCCCCTTTTTTTTTTTTCTTTTTTTTTTTTTTTTTTTGCTGACCAAACGTTTTCCAGGTTGCTTGAAGGGCTCTTATTTCAAGGACCGGGGTTGTGCAAAAAAATTGAGGTCTTGGAGAGAGGAAGTTATTCTAACTTTTTGGAAACTTTAGCTGAGCTCAGTTGCTAAATAGTTGTCAGAAGTGAGGGAGGTGCAGGGCTCTCTTCTGATTGGCCAGCCAGGTCAGTGGGAGGAAAGCTTTTCCCCTGCTAAACTTTCACAGTTTTATGTTACACTTAACTAAAATCTTGGGAATGCACCTCGAATAAAAGATAGCTGGTGACCACCATCACCTCCCCCCCCCGAGATGTTGAATTTGCAGTGCTCCTCTAGGGTAACCTCTCTATCAGGGTTTTGGGGTGCTGCTCTGCTTGCTGAATGCCTGCAGGCTGCCCGCACTGCTCTGGGTCCCATTCCCAGCTCCACAGCCAGCAGTATCTCACCCAAACCAGGGTGCAGGGCATATGAGCCTTTGCATACACAAGAAAGTACCCCATTTTGGAAAAATGGTGCTCTAGTTTTCACCCCCTGGTATTGGGGGTCTGGTAAACCCCTGCTGCCCCTTTGCAAAATGCCCCTAGCAGTGCCCTGCTCCCAGGCCCCCTCCCCATGCATATGGGATGGGGTCCTGCCTTCCAGTGAAGGGATGATCTATGGGTGGCAGAAGTCTCCTGGGGCATGAGGAGCTGTGGGAAGGGTGGAGATCTGGGGGCAGCCAGGGAAAGTCCCTTCAAGCCTCTGCTTGTGGGACGCATGGAAGATCCTCCTGGACTATCTTAGTGGAGCCCAAAATGTGAATCTTTTGCATAGCAGATAACAGTTTGTAGAAAATCCTATGGAGTGTACTCCAGAAAGGCAATGCCGACCACCCAGCCCAGCTGCCTGCCATCTTTTTCCCACTTTTCTTCCTCATTGTTAAATACTGAAGAGTACATTCTGGGGAAGCAAGGCTTGAGCTAGGTGAGAGGATGTCTTTTCCTTTAGCATATCCTACTGCTGAAATTGTGATATCTCAATGCATGAAACTGTGGTAGCAGTTCCAGAGTTTCTGATGTATCAAACAGAAGACAACAGATCTAATTTTCCTCTCCAACACACCAGGGAAAACGTGAGAAAATTCTGTTTGCTTCTGGGGAGCTAAGGCAGAGTAACATCAGGGTTGGACCTCTGATTTCAGTTGCAGCCCAAATTGCAGGAACAGATACATTCCTGAGCAGCAAAGATCATGGTTGCTGTATGGAGCAGGAAAATAAAATAAACCAACATTCTTGTTATTATTATTGTTGTTGTTATGGTGTAGATTTGTGTGTTTATTATTACAATAAGAAGCTTGTAAAATTTAGATGTTGTATCACCTAAATTAGTTTAGAGTGGATTTCTTTGCAGAGTTTTCCAGTAGGTATCAACACTCATTAACGGCAAAAAATAATGTCTGGTTTGATTGGAAAGTGTTCCTTGGTAGGAGAAGGAATTTTGGCTTGCCTGGGGCTGACTCCTCTACTGGTAAGTAATGTTTATAGTGGAAAGACTTCCCCAGGCAGTCCCTGGGGAGAGCCTGTGTTTGCTTTCAAAAGGAAAGGTTTTCAGGTGCAGCACAGAAGTCGGAAAGTGAGGCAGCTCTGCAAATAGATTTTTAATCCAATTTAAGACTCCAGTGATTCAGACAGGATGGGTACCTCTCCTGCCTGTACCCCAAAGCAGGTTTCCAGAAGACCTTGTACTGGTGGATGGGACCAAGGGTTGGCAACTGCTTCGCACGTGCAACCTGAAGGTCCCTGTGTACAGGGGACTGAGGCAATGTCTATTAGCCCCTCAAACCCAAAGCCAGATACTGTCTTTGGTTATGTCATGGCAAGCAACATTTATTCTGAGGAAACCTGAGTAACAGACCCCCTCCTGTCCTGTAAGCAAAATAAACTGCTGTCGATAGTGGTGCTGATGTGAAACTGCACCTCAGAGGGCAAAATGGCCCTCATGAGGGATCTTTGGTTAGTACCTGAGGTACTTAGAAGTCTCTCAGTTTATGGAATCATTTCCAAGTATTAAGAGAAACCACCACCAGAGAACAAAGGGGCACCTCTACCTTCCAGCTGCAGTGATCATGGTTTTCTCAGCTAACAGTTCTGGGGCTAAAGACACCAGCTCTTCTGTGCTCACATCCCATTTGTGGTGGTAAGCTGCTGTGGATTGGCAGAGATGTATGGATCATGGGAAGACAGTTGGGTGGTGGGTCTAAGCACCTGGAATGCACTACCTGAAGGTGCTATAGGTGCCTGAAAATAGCTGCTTGGAGAGGCAGCAGGGCTGTGTTTGAGCATGCCAGGAGCAAGTGTAGTGGACCTGAGCTTGTGAGAGCAAGCAGAGCTGCTCGTTGCTGTGTTTCCTCTCCCCCTGCACTGCTGACATGATCCTAATACTAATTTTGATTTTTTTTTTTTTTTTTCTCTGTCATGACCACCAAAAGCAGGACTTGATTTCCCAGAGAGTGAGGTGTTTCCATGGGGTGGGATTGGTCCTGCCAGGGGTTTGGGGAGATGGAGTGAGTAGAAGATTTCAGATGGCACAGGCTGTTTCCCTTTGTGACAATCACTTGATCCATCCCATACAAGTGTAGCAGGAGACACTCAGCTCCTGGGCATCGTGCTGGAGCTGCAGTGGCAAAATGATGGAGCTGCATGCTGCAAACCTGGCCCAGCTGAGTGGCTGCTGCTCCTCATGCTCTCAACTGTGCCTCTCCAGGCTGTGTGACATGGATCAGGAGTGAGTGCTTCTGCAGCAGCTCCTTGATCCTCCACACTCCCTGACTATACTAAACAAACAAATAAACAGCCCCAGCCTCCTGCTCAGCCTTTGCAAGCAAATCTGATTGAGTCTTTGCTTGGTAAAACGGGGCAGGGTTTCACCCTAAGGGAACTGTTGCTGTGCATAACCTCTAAATGTGCAAAACTTTTTACTATCAGGCAGACTTCATTAGAGGAAATTTATGGTGGAACTTAACAGTGTCATAATTATGAAGTCTATAAGCCTAGCTCCAAGGAGCATCGCTGCAGAGCTGCTGTGTATGTGTGTGCTCTTTACAGCCGCCGGGTCCCTTAGCAGTGCTTAGTGCCAGAGCTAAGTACGGTGTTGACAATACTGCAAATATCTTCCCTTGGAGCAGACCAAAGGCACCGTCAGTGTGTGCGCAGCCCCGGGTGAAACGTGATCCAGCTCTCCTGAAGGAAGAGAGTTTAAGAGACTGTGGGGAAGGCATGCAGTACGAAGGTACCACTGGCAAACAAAAATGGGGTGGATGCACCCTTCCTGCTACCACAGCAGTGTGGAAAGAAGTTCTGACACAAACTGCAATATGAAAAATAGTTTTGAGGGAAGTTTAGTGTCCTGTCCCACTGCCATTACTAAGTTTCTAACATTTCTTGTTAGAGGGAAATAATGAGCCCAGACTGGACTTCAGGAGTGATGCTTATTTTTCATAGGAAGCCTATGGTTAAGTTGTCCCCTTGGCAAGGCTGCAGTGGGGAAAAAGCTTGGATTTCTTCCTTGTGCCGCTCTTCCCTCTGCCCACAGTAGGAAGTAGAGAGAATTTGGGTGCCCAGCACTACAGGTGAAAACATTTCATTGTGCTCAGACTGCTCTCCCAGCTCTCCTCTGCTGGAGGAGCTGCCAGGGATGCACATTTTTGGAGCAAACTGAAAGAATAAGATGTTGTTGCACTTACTGTCCTCCTTCTCGCTGCCTACTGTCTTTCTCCTCCTCACTGCTTAGTGCTGTAGAGAAGAGCACTATTTCTCCTTTCAGAAACATCTTTGCTGCAAATTGTGCTCAGTACTGAATGGTCTCTGAGGCAGCCAGGTCTCACTAAGCTGTTGTTTCATTGTTGGGTTTTGTTCCCCTCGCCTTCTGTGCAATTCAGGGAATAATTCCTTAGTGCTTGTGCAGCAACCACTAAAAGCACCCTGGTGTGTGCATCTCTCACATGCTGCCTTTGTGAATTCGGCTGTGTTTCACCTTGCACTTCTGCTTTGAAGGCTTTCTTTCCTTGTTCCTCATGTTGCACTGCAGCAGCGGCCAGACACAGTGAGCGGATGTTTCCCAAAGCACTCACTCTACAGTGACAAGTTTATGATCAAAAGCAAGGGAGCAGTGAGAGAGCAGAGCAGATAAGAGGCAGGAGGCAGAGAGTGCGAGGCTTTAGGGATAAGATGGTTGGAGCAGAGTTTCAAAGTAATTGGATACACTAACGTCGGAGTTTTGTGCAGGAATGTACATCTGGTTCTGAACTGTTACCAGCTGATGTGCCCGCTCTTCCTTTCTGCTTCCTCAGTTATAAACCCTCAGAGCAGCAGACAAGGAGAGCCTGACCTCAGGGACAGAGAGTCCTATTGCTCGCTAATCCTTACAATAAATGCAGCCAAGGTCAAGGCATGCTTTTGATTTGCAAAGGCGTTGCTGGGGCAGCTTGGTGTGCTGATGCTTTCCCCTCAGGGAGCGAGGTGGCAGCTTCTCCCTATGCATGGTTTGATGGCTCCATCTGGCTTCCTCAGCTTTGTGCTTGAGAAGGTGGGAATTGTGGACATTTTAAAAGGAGACATTGCAGGAGAATGACAGGAAAGAAAGAAGCTAACAACTTAGATCTTCCCAGTGGACAGCTCTTTCTCCTGAGAGCCCTGTGGGCCCTTGGTTCATCTCCTTTATGAGGCTAGCAGCTCCATCCACATTTTGATTAAGCAAGGTGTAAATTGCAAGAGCCATTGTTCCAGAACTTGCACTGTTTGCTGTGTATAATGTTGAGACAAACTATGTACAGTGTGATGATAATTTTATGGTGAGTCAGATTGTTAGCAGGCAGTGTAATTCACTTCTCTGAGTCCTAGATTCTGCAAAGCACTGGAGCATACCTTGGAGAAGAGAGATACAGCTGAGTCCCACTAATATCTGTGGTATGGAGGCAGGTGTTTAAAGTTACACAAATGCTAAATGTAAGCCTGAATTTCTCATCTGAACCCCCTCTGAAAGAAGAAAAGAGATTTTTATGGACTTCAATGGCTTTTGGATTGGAGTTTCAAGCATTAACCTGTTGAAGGACCGGTTCACATCTCCTGGTCATCTGAGCTCCATTGTCAGTAGGACAAGGATAACATAGAACAAACTCGATTCTGACTAGATCACTGGGTACAGTGTTTCAGGTCTGAACATTGATTGCTGTCAAGATTAGAAATCCCTGTAATTTCTCATGTTGTTAGTGTTGTAAACCTAGCATACATCCTGCTGTATGAAGAAACCAAAAGGCAGCGGTGTTGCAATTGTGGATTCTATTTTTAATGGTAGCACAGAACAAGAAGGACTGTCATTTTCTGGAGAAAAAAGTAGTACCTATCATGATTCCAAAAGTAGCATTTCTATTTCAGATCACTTATCCAAGACCACCACTAATTATTGGTCAGAGAGGAACATCTCCCTGGAAATCCACAAGGAAGGCATTTTGGTCCTCTTTCTGAAAGGTGAAATGTTAATTGTGGCTGCAGCAGTAATAACTGTAGCTTAAAACATGGTCAGGGGAATATGAAAAAAAAAAATCATTTCATGAACTGGAAAATCAAAGTACAAATATTTTATTCTCCTTTTCTTCCCCTAGCTCCAGCTTCATTAAAGTGGGTGGGAAGTGCTTCCCAGCAACAAGGAGAATCCAAATGCAGCCTTGCTGTTCTGACAGCACCCAGGAACTGCCAGGAAGGGTTTGGTTCTTGTATGTTAAGACTGCAGTATCCATTTCAAGCAGGTATATTCAAAACAACATCAATTTTAGCTTCTTGTTTTGAACATAGCTTGACAGATTCTCCATCTCCAAAAGATGGAGAATTGCTTCCACTGAGGAGCTAGGGATTGCTCCTGACAGGAAACTTTGGTTGACTTAAGCAGTGCAAGTGCAGACAGTGGGCTGGGAATGAGTTTGCCAAGCTGATGCTGATGTAGGAGACCAATCTCATGTCCCTATCCAGGCCATGGAGAGGGAGACTGTCTTTTCTGGATCCTCATGGTGGATCCTTCCCTCACGTATTACAAAAAGAACCCTGAAGAAGTAAATGTTCTCTTGTCAATGCTTTACTGGCAGTTTTCATCTGCAGAGCTCCAGAAACAATGAGAGGAAGGCAGTAATCCATAAAGCAGATTTAAGCGTTGTAAGTCATCTTAGACACCTTCCACAGCTCCCTCTGAAGGGATCTCAGCTGGGCACAGGTTGCCTTTGCAAACACCATGCTCTTTTGTCCCTCTCTGTTTTAGATCCAACCACTGCCTGTGGTGCTGAACACAGTAGTTTCTGATTCAACTTCCCTTTTAACACATCTTGAAACGCGTAGTTACTCTAAGCTAATGTGGCTGGAAAGCCCACCAAGAAGAAGTCCAGATACTTGTACTCCTGCATTTCAGTATTTCTGAGGATTATCCGGGACCCTAGTGGTAAATCAGCCTTGTAGTTAATCACTTTGTGAGATTAAAAGGTGCCAACAAGGTACCGCAAAGCCAAGCTGTCACTATACTGCCGTTGAAATAAATGGTTTTCCTTGTGGGTCTACAGGGGCATCTTTCTCAAAGCAGCTTCTCTCAGTGATTGTTGATGCTTTGAATGTTATGTCAGAGGACATCTGACACTGCTGATGTGGTGCCTCATTATGGGAGAGATGGGAGTCCTGCACAGACTCCACCTGAAAATTGCATCATGTGTACAAAGGCAGATCCAGAAGCTCTGTTTGCTGGACAGATACACATACAGAGAGAAGAGATTCATTGCCCTGAACCTTAGCCAGCTAACTTTTAACTGTTGAGGATAGCTCTAGAATTTAACCAGTAAGGACACATCATTTTGCAGCTCAGATGTTGGGTAGAGGAAAACCCCAACTGATGAACTAAGACACAGATAATTGTAAGATAGCTCTGCCTGGAGTAGGCAAACCCCTCCCAGAAGCTGTTGGACCCCAAGCAGCCCCAAGAACAGCTGGAACCTGACAGGGGGTTTGGAATTGTCAGAATTTGAAAAAAAAGCCACACATTTGATTGGCAGGGCAAAACAAGGGGAAGATTGTTAAGGGTTCTGGAACAAGAAAACCTAAATTTTCAGGAATAAGAGATTAGAGTCAGTTAAATTAAACCATTTTTAATCTCCTTGGCTAGCTCTGAACTTTACCTTGACTTTGACTGATACCTGAGCTACTTGTAGTTTGTGAACTCGTTTGCCCAGATAAAAACAGACATCTGTCCTCATTTCTTATCCCACAGCACTACAACTTTTCTCCCAGGGTTTAAGCCATTGCTGAGTTCACAGTGTCTTCTGGTTAAGGAGACTGGACAACTCATTAGCAACACTTCCTAATGGACTGGATGGATTACTGCTGAGTAACAGGTCAGTCATGGTTTCCAGAGCTGAAAAGTCCTGCCTTTGAAGTGTTCCCATCAGCCTGGTAGTGGGATCCTAGAGATGGGAACTTGGTTTCTTGCGTCGTAAAGGAAGAGCTCTATGGGTTTGGTCATTGTCAGCTTTGGCCCAACTCAAGCAACTTCCCTTAATATTTACCTACTTAAAACAGGGAGCTACTTTTCTATCAGTTTCTATCTCAAAGGCTATGGAGCTCTTTCTGAGCCAAGCTGCAGCTGCTCTTCCATATCATGATGGAAAAACTCAAATTCCTATAATTTGTTCTCCCTCTCTTGAGAACACTGCTCAAAAATCATAGCAACTCTTCTTTCCTCATCCATATTTTTTAACCACAGTTTTGCACTAAGTTCTTTCCTAGCAGTACTTCTCTGTAGGCCTTTATACATTAGTGATATTCCCACGGCAGAATGACAAAATATGACATCTCAGCTCCCAACCTGCTTATTACTTTTTGTTGAAAGAGTATAGGATTAATCTGTAGCCTCAGGAGAGCTGTGGCTTGCACTCTGTGAAAATTGATGGTGCTGTTTAATATCTTGGGTGGTTTAGTGTCTTTGCAGGTGAGGATCCCTTGGATATCAACTAAGAAGTGAGTTGATTTCAGTCCTTTGTGTCTCCCTTTTTATGTATTTCAGTGATTTAGAAGATGGAAAGGTCAATAACCCAGGAGAAACTTGCAGGTGACAGGTGAACTTCTCACCAAGTAGATAAAGAAAAATGTGACAGGACTATTGAGAAAAAATTGTTTGTTTTCTGAACAGAACAATGCTTTGTGAAATATGCCAACATACCTGAGAGAATGTTATTTATTTTTGAGAACCAGGCACCCAAACTCTGGCTCCTTTACCTCTCCATGTGGCAGTTTAGGTTTATTTGTGTGCCTGGGCAGTTTAGCTATCTGCTGTCCCTGTTCCCTGCTTTGGACATTTCTTATAGCCTACAGCAGCTGAACAGACAGGAGCTTGCCACATCCTAGACTGCATGGCCACAAGTGGAGTGGACACAAAGTCAGTGCCTCCCTGTGAAGGGCTGGTACCTTCCGATCAAGTTGCTTGGTTATCAGATGATTTGGTTTCACTCTGGTATTTAATTTGATACTAAAAGGCTGAAATTTTCTATTTAAGAGGAAAAAAAATTAAATCACTGAGTAGCTACACGCGATATCAGAAGAAATAGTCAGCCAAACCTGCTCAGCTGAGAGAGGAAATGATTTTTCTTAGAGTAATTAAAACTTCTGCTTTTTTTCTTTGTCTTTACCAACACCTGTTTAACTCAAGCACCTGAATAAACTTTAAGGAGAAAAGATAGCTTTGTTAAAGACTCAACTGGACCCTGGAAGATCGAGTTCCACTTCTGGGACCCTCAACAAATCCAAGGGAAACTGGGCTTGACATTCCTAGTGAGATCTGGGGAGGAAAAGCAGGAAAGGTCCATCATTTCCTTCAAAAGCAATTAGGTGAAAAAGCCCCAACAAACAAATTGCCAGAAGTTGAGATTGGTTGGATTTAGAAGAAACATTGGTTTTGAATTGTTGTTCTAGAACTAGTAAATGACCTAGCTGTTTTCTCAAGAGTGACAACTTTTACCCGTGTCGATTATGTTCACTGTTGGGACGTCATGAGCCATAGCACAAGTCTTCTTGATGTCAGTCTGGTTGTAAACACATGATTGTATAGATACCAAAGCTGGTGGAAAGGAATGTGTGAGCAGTAGATGAAACACTGGAAATGAAATTATCATGGAAACAGCTGCACCCCTCAAAGGCACAGGAAGAGCATTCCTGCAAAGCATCTGTGGATCTGCACATGTAGTGTTGGGGAAGATGCATGCTTGTGAGAGGCAGCAGGTATTTTAACCTCCTAAGCTTGCTGCACCCAGAAGTCAGGATATCCTTCCCCCTTCCATTAATGTTTTGCTCCGTTGCATCTGTGGTGTTGCCCACTTGGTAAGGGTGACTTTCTCAGTATTACCCTGAGCCTTGCTGTGTTGAGATTGGATGGTGGGAACCAGTGTCCCAGCAGTGCTGTAAGAAACTAAACTCTAATCTCAGCTGCCTGATACCTTAAGTATCAGAGATGAAAAGTGGGTTTGAGAAATCTTCCTTCTGGTGAAGTGTATTACAGGGTTGGGTGCACCCACTTCACTCTTCACAGGAGGGCACATTTTGGTGAAAATCTTACATGATCAGCTTCCAGCAATTCGTAGTCAGCTTAAGGGGGGTCCTCAAATCTTCTCCAGGAACACCCCAGTTCATGAGGCTACGTGGGCAGCAGCTGCAGCCTAAGAATATCATCTAGCTTTCACATTATCCAACCTCTGGATTAGAATGGTAACACTGCAAGTCAACTCTTTTTGCCATGAGAACAAGCAGAACAGCCTGTAATAGACTGCAAATTATTGTATTTTTGTGTATTTTAGCTCAAAAAAATCTTTTAAGTTGCATTTAATTGTTGAAGGAGAAGAGCTTAAAAACCATACCTGTCCTCAGCCTGAACCTCCTGCAGTTTTTTCATTATCAGTTGAGCTTTGTGATTTTTAAAGACTCTTTTTTTTTTTTGTTCCTGGCATGAATACTACCGTGATGTTTCATTTCCTTCTCTCTTGCACTTTTGGCAAAGATAAAGTTTACTGCTGGTTCCACTATATACTCTATCAGGTGACTCGGAGCTTGATCCACAACTTGCAGAGTCAGCAGAAAACTTTACGTTGCTCTCAGCAGGCTTTACAGCGACCTTTAATAATTCTACCCTCTCAAGGGAGCTGAATTTCGAATCCAGTAGGCATTTGTCGTGTCTCAGTCTCGGTGAAGGGCCAATAATTCCTTGCAATATTTTTTGCAGGCCTTTGATCCAACACTATTGCTTGATTGTGCTTTGAAGGCTTAACAGCACCCCATATCCCGCACTTATTAAATTCAAATTCTCCAGTTGCATTTCCCTGGAAGATACATAAAAATAACACATGGAGGAAATATAACTGGGAGATCCTTTGTATAAGCTGGCTTACGTCTCGTACGTGAAGACACTGAACCCGTTGCTTATGCGCTCGTGACAGAACCAGCCCTACGAGGAGAGGCTGAGGGAGCTGGGATTGTTTAGCCTGGAGAAGAGGAGGCTCAGGGGTGACCTTATTGCTGTCTACAACTACCTGAGGGGAGGTTGTAGCCAGGAGGAGGTTGCTCTCTTCTCTCAGGTGGCCAGCACCAGAACAAGAGGACACAGCCTCAGGCTGTGCCAGGGGAGATTTAGGCTGGAGGTGAGGAGAAAGTTCTTCACTGAGAGAGTCATTGGACACTGGAATGGGCTGCCCGGGGAGGTGGTGGAGTCGCCGTCCCTGGGGCTGTTCAAGGCAAGATTGGACGTGGCACTTGGTGGCATGGTCTAGCCTTGAGCTCTGTGGTAAAGGGTTGGACTTGATGATCTGTGAGGTCTCTTCCAACCCTGATGATACTGTGATACTGTGATACTGTGATATAGTGGAGTATACCTGAAGAAGCAATAATGAGTCAGGGAGCTCTGCGCTGGCTCCAAAGCCTCACTTTTCCATCTGCTGCCAGGCAGCTTTTTGTTTATAAAGAATTATCATTGGAGGCACCTAACTGCAGAAGTTACCATGGTCTCTGACAAGAGATGTGTCTGATGGAATTTCAGTGCAGCTCTTCTGTAGTTCTGCTGTTCTCAGAAGGTAGTTATTTTGGGGTTTAAGGATGCCATCCAGAGCTCGGCCAATTGAAAGGGAAGGGTAAAGCAGTGTGATGAGCCATTAGGAGGACAGTAGAGAATAGAGTGGGAGATGCAAATGGGAGAACAGATGATCTGTTAACTGCTGAAAGGTCTGGGGAGGGAGAAAATAGGAATTCCTTGGTTTATGAGGTCCCTTTATTATCCCATTCATGTAAAAAAGCTTCTGCTTAAGAGAGACATCCTGGGGACAGCACAAATCCACAGTGAAATTGGGAAATAAGCACTCTAATTTCTAGGAACTCACCAGAAGACAGGTGGGACACTTCTGACAAATTCCAGTAAACTCACCTGATTTTTTCTCCAAAGTCCCTTGCAAGGACCAAACTACTTGGGGGCACATGAAGAGCCATCTCAGGCCTTGCCTCCGCTAAACCGCATTCTCCGCTGAAAAGCTCTTTGCTCTACCCAAGCAGGGAATGAAGCCTGAGGAGCACAGATGTCGGTGGAGCGCTATGGGTAAATGACTCTTGGTTCACCAATATGGTTAGATGGTCATAATCCACTTTATTTCCGTGACACAGTGACTTATATGCATTCTAGCAAGAGGCGTGCTCCACCAAGATTGGTTACAATCAGAGGGTACAGGGCTACATGTAAGGCATGGATAGGTCACTATACCATAACAATCTGAGGGTCAGCCTCTGGAGCTGGCTAAACTCTGCCCATATGCAGCTGCCACTCCCCTCCCTGCAGCTGCATGTGGGGGGAAGCCACCCTGTGCCTGCTATCTAACTCTCAAGGTCGCTCCCAGCACGAGTTGCTCATGTTTATGATTTCTGTGTCCTCAGCTAGCAAGAATTTCTCCAACATGCAGAGAGGTCTTGGCTGCACCAGATATAAAATGGGTGATGAGCAGGCTAAGGAAGGATGACGGAAACACTTCCATTGTTTGCCTGGGGTCAGCCATACCTTAAGAGCCATGCGATTTGTGCAGCTAAGGAGGAACCAAGGCCCCCGGTTCAATACCACGTAAGTACAGAGTGCACTTTCTGAACCTTTGGTGGGGCTGGTGGGACACATACCTTCTAGCTTACGAAGCAAAGCCTAAATTAAATGCTAGAAACGTCAGCGTCTCACAGCATATTGTGCAACCAGAGTTCAGTGATATTTTGTAATTAGAGTGGCTCCCTGCTTGTTGTTTTTCACTGGGCTCTCTTTTTTTTTTTTTTTTTTTTTTTTTTTTAATGGAAGCACATGCTGAAAAAAATGATTCAGAAAGAAAATAGGGGAAAAAAATTAGTTGCTTGAAAATAAACAACTCATTTTTAGGGAATCTGAGAATTTATGAAAGGAAGTTTTCACAGGCGTGACAAGTTTTGTATGAGGGAAAGCAGAAGGCCACATTGTGATGGTTTGGGTGTTACCCACCCCCCCCACACCCTGACTTTGGAAATCACCCAGACTAGACTCAGCCAGCTCTGGAAATTTGAATGAAGCTTGTCTTTACAGCTAGCACAATAAACAACTAGATATTTACAGTATATACAGTTATGTACAGAAATATACAAGGTAAAAAGGTAATACAGAAATACAACAGCCCCCTCAGAAACCTGAGTCCCCAGGAGAGGCTTCCAACTGTCCTTCCACCTTCTCCCACCCCTCTCAACCTTACCCCAGTCCCAAGGAAGAATAGAGGCTCAGCCAGGGGGTTAGGAAGCAAAGTGGATTAATCAGAGAGACAGCAGAGAGGCTAGAGAGAGAAATACAGCCCAGGGCTCCCAAGCAGAAGCGCCTTATCTATGTTTGGATTCTTGTTCTCATACCTCTCAGTAAGCCTATGAGTGAAGTAGACATCAGAACTGTTCCTCTTTCACAGCCTGTGATCTAATCCCTCTCACCAAAACATTCTAGCTAGGCTTCAAAGTAGCACACACATTCAACAGTGCTTACTGCAAGTATCTTCATCCTGACCTCACAATATAGCAACGAAAGACCCCAAAAGTAAATGCACTTTTAATATAGTCTCCTTTCTCCACAGACAAATACTTCCAGGGGCAAGGACAGAGGGAGATTTGAACCTGAGATCTTTGCAGGATGGTGTTGCCTGGAAAAGGTATAGAAAAACAATGTGCAATTGAGGAGATGCATAGGACCCTGTAGGAATTGGTTTTCATGTGCTCATTTGTAATGACGTGAGCCTCCTAACAGCAGAGAGGACTTTTACAGTGACACTGGGTCAGTCAACAAGTCAGGTGTGCTCAGTCTGTTAATGCTCAAGGGCCACCTATCAATTGTGACTCCTCTAGACCCTTTATTTCCTCAAATGTAGGTTTCATGAAGAAGCTTTCCAGCCTGGACATCTCTTTACATTGTCACCTTTGTTTTGCTGTGTGGATGGAAACTATAAACACAGAGGAATGAGATTGGATGACACAGAGGAATGAGATTGGATGGATTAGTTTTCTTCTTATGCAGCCTCACAGACTGGATGAGGCACTTGGTGCCATGGTCTAGTTGACTGGATAGGACTGGGGGATAGGTTGGACTGGATGATCTTGGAGGTCTCTTCCAATCTGGTTGATTCAATGATTCTATGATTCTCATCACTGCTGTAGGGGTTTCTTACCCTGCAGCAGGGAGGGGGCATGAGCAGGAAGGCAGTATGGCTCCCCATGTCCCACGGGGTAAAACTAGCCCGGTGAAGGCAGTGGGAGCAAAGTGAAGCTGGTGTAAACCGATTTAGAAATTTGCAAGTAAACATCTGTCAGGCAGTCAGAACAGATGAATAACAAAATCAGACATATGACGAAATCCTTCCATGCGGAGGGAAGGAGGCGGCGGGGGAGGCAATCTAGTGTGTGCTAATATTTTCGTTACAATGCAGGGTGCATCAGTAACACACACATGCACACACACACACGTGAAGCTTTGAAACCTCCTTGTGCCATGTGTTTTAAATATTAAGTGGGCCATCTTTGTTGTATGTGTGATACTCTGGCGGCTCACCCTAGGATTGGACCAACCGATTCATATGGAATATGAACTGGCCTTGAACTTCAGTCTAATCACTGCCCCACAGAAAGCTTTGCACAATGCACATTTCTAACCTGAGGAATGATAGGCTGAATCTCATGCTGTGGGAGGAGGGCGATTGGTCATACACTTGACCCACATACAAATCTCTGGTGTTAAAAATAAAGAGGCTATTGGACAGCAGGGACCAAAACATGTCACTGATAAGATTTGTTTCCCTTTTCGTTGTTGTTGTTGTTGTTGTTGTTTTCACTGGAAAACACATCTCAGGCAAAAATCACCATTTTTTGGAAGTTATTTTTCAGTCTTTCCCCCTCTGCTTGACAACAAGGAGGAAGCAATGAGGTGTCCATACCTCTAAGTTTTTAATTTGGAAATTAATGTAGCATTTTCACTTCCTTTCAGAGTAACTTTTTTTTCCAGGGAGAAATTGAATGTGGGAGAAACTTTACTTCTTTATCTTTCTCTCTTACCTCTCAGAAAGAAGGGAGGCCCACTGAAGCCCTCCTTTGGACAAACTCATTTAAAAAGTCTCTTAAGTTTGGAAGAAAACTGGAGGAATATTTCTGGGGACAAGTTCTTTGTTTAGCTTCCTTTTGCTTTTCCTTTGGGAGGGTCTCTCTGTCATCAGAGAGAGGATAGAACAGAGACTATCAGGATGTGGACAAGATATATATTTAATCATATTACCAAGCAATTCCTGATTCTTTCCCATTAACTTTTTTTTTCCCTTTTTCCCTTTTGAGAAAGAGAAGAATGAAGTGAGAGGGGTGGTGGGAAGCACAGATTCTCCCCGCTCTTACGCCACCTCTTAGCAAGGAAATTGAATTCATAGCAAGTTTCAAAAGAAAATACCATGCTAGGGTTTTTTGGGGGGTAGGAAAAATCTGCTCTCTTGTCTGGGCAGCCTTCGTGTTTCTTTGTAGGACGTGGGCTGGGACCCGAACATCTTGCAGGGCTCCTTCCTGTTCCCATGTCTGTGCCAGGAATTGGACTCCGCGGGAGGATTTCGGATAATGTGTCCTGGGAAGATGAGAGCCAGAGGGGGATGGAGCTCCCTCTCACAGAGCCAGCCTGAATCTGCAGCTCCAACACACCCAAGCACACGAAAACTGGTTTGTTTGCTGAAGTTGTCAGATATGTGTGTGTGAGGATGGCATTGATGACTCAGAAGGTGCTGGTTTTGCAGATACTTTGATGTTTGCAAAGTCACTCTGGGAGTTTGATTTTACCCTGCAAAACCTGCACGTAAAATGCATTGCTATTCCCCAAGAGAAATCTGTTTGCTTTCAGAATTGCTTTTCTTTGGTGCCATCAGTAAATGTAGAATTAACTCATCAGTGAAGCCTAGCACTTTCAGGGATCTGAAGATTTGATAGCTCCCTGTATGTCTTTTCTCATCAGCTTCTGCCTGAGGAATTCAGTGCAAGGTAGTAGATGCAGTGGGCTTTCATAGCAGTGCTCAGTCTGTGATCCGGTCTGCAGAGTCCTCATCACCAGTGCTGAAGAGGAAAAGGGGAGAGGAAAGCAGCCATCGCCCTGATTTTTAGCCTCTGGACTGGTCAGTTGGGTGGTTCAGTCACAACATTTACTGCCAGTCCTCTTTGCTGTGCCTGCTTGCATTTTGTTTCACAGGTTGGTGTTGGGTGCAGAAAGCATCAAGAGGCAGAATATGTGGGTACTCCTTTGTACAGTGGCCTTCTTTTGAGCAAAACTGAGAAAATACAGTATGATCCCAGTAATACCAATGCAGTGAAAACTCAGGCTGGCCTCCTTGGAAGCACTCATGTTTTTCACCAATTGATTAAAGCATTCAGAATTGTAGTGCTAAAAGGGCCTGTCTAATCACTTTGACCTTCTGTTTATGATGGGCTGGAGCACTTTGGCCAGACACCTGTATTGAGTCCCCTGACAGGTTTGCTCAAACTTTATCGCTCCATATCTCTCTCCTTCATCTTTCCTTTTCAAATTTGTTTTCCTGTGTTATTTTTCCTTTTAATCCTTTGAACAATACCTCTCTGTAAAATCCCTAGCAAATGATGGCATCCTCACAGTGATGCAGATGTTTTGCCTAGCCCTATCATGTGCCACTGTACAGTCCACGACTGCTTTCAGTCCACTTAGCAAATGTGACAAAAGCAATCCTGGCTTCTTCACTGCAGTGACTCATAAGGACAAGTTACTGAGATATTAATTCCCAGGACGAGGGCCAAGAGGGTTCAGACATTGCCTGCATCATTGTTGCTGTCTCTTTCTTTCTCCGCAGTGTGTTTATATATCAGCTGGAAATTTCCTAAAGAAGTTGATTTTAGCCATCAACAAATAGCCTTCAGATAACGTATATTTTGTGGTAGTTTCCATTATTCAGCCTACAGGAGGATATAAAAACTTCTTTTGTTATAATATAGCCTCCTTGGCAGCTTGTAACTCAGTGGGAAAGGCTCTGGATTCCTGGAGGAGCGCAATGTGTCAGCGATTTTGGATATTTCAGGGAGCGTGAGGCCTCACTGGGGAAAAAAGGAAAGGCCAAGAAAAGCTCTGCTCTCCTTTCAAGAGGAATCGGTGATCAAATTTGGTCAAAAAATCAAGAAGTGTGTGCAAGGAGTGTGAAAAGCTGTTCTATCTCTCAGCGAATCTGGTGGGGTTTTGCCAGGCGTCTACTGAGTGTTTATCTGTGTCCTATTTCGTTTAAAAATGCAATTCAAAGGAGCACAACTTCCATGCACTCTTCTCCCAGGGCTTTTCTTAGCTTAACTTGGCAGCAGGGACAGCCTCCATCCCTGGTCAGGCACACTCCAATGGGAGATACCCAGTAGCATCCAGCACTCAGGGACTGAGGACACTTTGGAGACTTATGTGGTCTACCTCTTCTCCAGTAAGTGCATAGAAGTGTCCCTAGCCAGGATTTCCTGCATCCAGGGGTTTTCCCATTCTCTGTTTTAATTCATATTTTCAACTGACAATTTTTTTTTTTTTCCAAAAGCAGGTGATCTAACTAAACAAAAAGTTCCAACAGGGTAAAGTTTCTCCTGAAATTGTTTCCCCCTCACAGAAATTACTTTTCTGCGCTAGCAAAATGTTTCTCTCTGAAAAGGAATTTGTGTTCATCTTTGAGTTCAAGAAATTCTCTTCTTAGAAATTTGAGTTCGTTTTTCAAAACATTAACAAATGTTTTAAAAAAATTAAAAATTAAAGTAATTAAAAGCTAAAACATTGTAAATTTATTATCACTGAAAATTTAACCCTCAACAGCTTCTGAATCTTGGGCAAAGGAAAAAAATTGACTTGGGGAATTTGGAGAGTTTTTTTTCCCTTTTCTTTTTTTCCTTTCACCCTCTTTTTTTCTTATTTTTTCTTTCCTTTTATTTTTTTCCCCAAATTTTAAATTGTAATCCACACAAAGCCCTGTTCTCTGCTTTATTTGCTCTGACCACCTTCATTAAAAAATACAGATTTATGTACCCAGCCACAAAATGCATTACGTCCTCTTTTTTTCCTGATGATTTTTCAATTCAATGGTATAAATTTTAATGAAAAATGAAAATTTTCAACCCAGTGGCATATATTTCAGTGAAAAATGAAAATTTTCAACTCAATGGCAGGAATTTCAAAGAAAAATGAACATTTTCAACCCAATGGCATCCATTTTAATGAAAAATGAAAAAATATCTCAATGGCACTGTGATGGTTTGGGCTCTTACCCACCCCCCACACTTTGTATTTGCCCCAGCTAACTCAGATGGACCCTGGGATTATAGATGAAGCAATTTATTTACAGCTAGCAGAATTTACAAGCAGCTATTTACAATATATACAGTTATATACAATTATATACAGAAATATACAAAGGATAAACAATACAAAAGCACAACTCCCCTCCCAGAAACCTGAGTCCCCAGGAGGGGCTCTCGAACCACCCCAACACCTCCCCCAGCCCTCTCAACCTTACCCCAGTTCTCAGGAAGAAGAGAGGTGCAGCCAAGAGGTTAGGGAGCAAGGTTAGTAGGAGCAAGGTTAATGAGATGTGACCAGGTCTGAAGGCAAAGGCAGAAGAGAAAGACGAAATGGAGAAAGTTTACTTCTTCTTCCCAGAGTTCTCAGTGAGACTGTGAGAGAAGTTGACATCAATTGTTTTCATTTCACTGCCTGTTATCTAGTTCTTTTACCAAAACATCCCAGCTTGCTTCTAACTAGCACAGGCACAAATTTCAAAGAAAAATGAACATTTTCAACTCAATGGCATAAATTTTAATGAAAAATGAAAACATTTCAACTTAATCGCATACATTTCAAAGAAAAATGAAATTTTTCAACTCCATGTCATGCATTTTAATGCAAATTGAACAATTTCAGCTCAATGACATACATTTGAATGAAAAATAAAAAGTTTCAACTCAACGGCATACATTTTAATGAAAAATGAAAAAAAATTCAACTCAATCGCATACATTTCAATGAAAAGTGAAAAATTTCAGCTCAGTGGCATACATTTTAATTAAAAGATTCAACTCAATGGCATAAATTTTAATGAAAAATGAAAGATTTCAGCTCAATGGCATGCATTTGAGTGAAAAATGTAAACTTTCAGCTCAATCACACACATTTCAATGAAAAATGAAAAATTTCAACTCAACAGCATAAATTTTAATTAAGAATTTCAACTCAATGGCATCCATTTTAATTAAAAATGAAGCTTCAACTCAATGGCATGCATTTTAATTAAAAATCAAAAATTTCAGCTCAATGGCATAAAGTTTAATGAAAAATTTTCAACTCAATGGCATACATTTCAATGAACAATGAAAAGGTTCAACTCAACGGCATACATTTTAATGACAAATGAAAAAAATTCAACTCAATGGCATAAATTGTAATGAAAAATGAAATATTTCAGCTCAATGGCATGCATTTTAGTGAAAAATGTAAACTTTCAGCTCAATCACACACATTTCAATGAAAAATGAAAAATTTCAACTCAATGGCATAAATTTTAATTAAGAATTTCAACTCAATGGTATCCATTTTAATTAAAAATGAAGCTTCAACTCAATGGCATGCATTTTAATTAAAAATCAAAAATTTCAGCTCAATGGCATAAAGTTTAATGAAAAATTTTCAACTCAATGGCATACATTTCAATGAACAACGAAAAGGTTCAACTCAACGGCATACATTTTAATGAAAATTAAAAAAAATTCAACTCAATGGCATAAATTGTAATGAAAAATGAAATATTTCAGCTCAATGGCATGCATTTTAGTGAAAAATGTAAACTTTCAGCTCAATCACACACATTTCAATGAAAAATGAAAAATTTCAACTCAACGGCATAAATTTTAATTAAGAATTTCAACTCAATGGTATCCATTTTAATTAAAAATGAAGCTTCAACTCAATGGCATGCATTTTAATTAAAAATCAAAAATTTCAGCTCAATGGCATAAAGTTTAATGAAAAATTTTCAACTCAATGGCATACATTTCAATGAACAACGAAAAGTTTCAACTCAACGGCATACATTTTAATGACAAATGAAAAAAATTCAACTCAATGGCATAAAGTTTAATGAAAAAAAAAGTATTAAAAAGGAAAACAACCAATCAAACAAAAAAAAACCCAACCCCATGAAGAAATGAAACGCCCAAATACCCTGAAAACCAACGACACAATGATCGCTTAATCTTCCTTCTTTCCCCTCTGTGTTGTTCTGCACGGAAAGTGTCTTTTCAGAGCAAAGCTGGACAGGTGCTGTGCATGTCCACCAGAGAAAGTGCTGCCAAAGCAGAAAGCCTTCCACAAAAGTTAAAAGTGGTAACTTTGGGGGGTTTTTTTAATGTTTCTTGTGTTTTTTCTTAAGCCTGTCGCTAGTTGGGTGCATGCAGCTGGGATGCTGTGCTCTTTTGCTCTCATGTGTAGCTCTTCCACATGGCGCCTGTAAGTGGAAAAGGAGCAGGTGAACACCAAGTTGAAAAGGAGCAGGTGGATACCAAGTTGAAAAGGAGCTTAAAGTGACATTAAAAGGTTGAAGAAGAGCCTGGGAGTTGAATTTAGGGTGAGCTACCATTCAGATACCTTCCCAGCCCTCTGCTTTTAGAAGCGTAGCAAAAAGACTAAACTCCTTGGGAAAAGGTGCTTATGAGTTGTTGGGTTTAGCTGACATTAAAAATGAACGAGAAAGGTCCTCCAATTTTACTCTTTTTTTATAAAAGGTCATTTTTCATCAGCAACAAAAAGAGGCAACTTAAAGGAGTATTTCAGGCAGCTGTTTTTAACTAGCTCATGTGATCAGATTGTGAAATAATTCAAACAGAGTCACTTGATTCTACTGTAGGTCCATTTTATTTACAGAACAATAAAGGTAAGAGGTAAAGCCTCCTGTCTCTTCCAACCCTGATGATACTGTGATACTGTGATTTAATCTGGAGCATAATAGAGGCTTGGAAAGCCTTCCTCTGACTTTCACCAACTTTCAGCTGGGCTCACTGCTCATTTGAAATCTACCTCTCCATTTATCAGGTCCGTATCTTGAAGCAAGTCTATTCTGCATGCATTTACTTTTAGACTTAGGCCATGGTGCATTGGGCTGCTTGGTGAAGAGGCTTTATAGACCCAACGTGTGCGCTTTTTGGGGAAGATAATTACTCAAGTTCAAAGTCTCGTCAGCCAATCGTATTTTGGTATTCATGCAAGCTGTTTCATAATGCTGTTTTGAACCCTGTTGGTGGCATAATTAAGATTTAATTAAATACAGGAATAGAAACATGTTGTTCATTTGACCATCTGTGAGTCAATGACTACAGCGGTTTTCTAAGTTTCTACGCTACATGCTGTTAGTGAGTGTTTCATATTATTTTCCATCTCCCCAACCATACTTGCACGTTTTCAAAGCCACCGAAGAGTCAAAGCAGATATTATGATATTGTGTTGGTGATCATCTCTTTCTGCAGTTCTTAGTTATCAATCACATTGAGCAAAGTCAAACCTTTCAAGTGTGATGAGAGCTACTAAGATGATGGGGAGAGAGAGTGCCAAAAAAAATGATAGCTCAATCTAAAACTGAAGAAATATAAGGGGGTGGTATTCTTTTAATGGTTGAAGGTCCAAACTAGCAATGCCCAGGTAACAACAACCACCTTGTATTTCTGCCAGTCTTCCTACAACACCTAGCACAAAGCAGCCTTGGTCTGAGCTGCTAGACAGATACGAGAGCGATGTTAAAACTGTGGCAACAGCAAAGCACCCAATGTGCATGTCAGGGCCACAGAGTACCAGCTTCCAGACAAACAAATGCTCAGAGGATATTTAGCTCATGTGCCCAAAACATGCATTTTTTGGTTTGCCAAAAACTGTTCGTGAGTTGGTGTTGAATGTAAGTCAGATTTAACAGAAAAGGGTGGGGTTTCCCTAATTAAAACTGGCATTTTACTGAAACTTTAGAAGGGGAAATGTTTTGATTTCAGCAAGATATTACGAGACTAAATTTGGTTAAATGTTGTGTTTTTAAATAGTGCAAAATTCACCCCAAGCCAAAACCGAAACATTTTGTTTCAGATACAATGAAATGTCATGTTTGATCTGAATATTTCTTTCTCTACTGTTTTCTGGTTTAAGGGATAAAAAGAAAAACAACAACAACAAAAAAAAAAAAGCAGAGAGGGAAAAAGAAGTTTGAGTGAATTCAAACAATATTTATACTTTCTCCACTTTTTCTTGCAGAGGAAGAAAGATGGCATCAATCACTAGCCCCTTGCCCAAATGCTTTACAAAGCTCTTGCCAAAGTACCTAGAAAAGCATAGAAGAGGGATTTACCTCTGGCCCTGTTATTCCCTGTTTTGCAGTTTACCAAAATAAGTTCTATTTTCTTTTCTCATGCCACAGCTTTTAAAACTGTATTTTAGTACATTTTATGAATTCCTTTTCCTATATTTACACGCCATTTATTTCTTTCACTTGGTTTTCTGCTTCGGGGCACCGATGAGGGTGACTGATCAGGTTACCCACAGTGGAAGGATATTTTCAAAAATTCTAAAAAAAAAACAACAACCAAAAACCCAAAAAACAAAACCCAACAAACCTTTAAAAAAGTGAATACTTTCCAGAAGGAAGGGAAATTACTAGTGGTTTACTTCAAAAGGAATGGATCCATGTGCTTTCATTGTCATGGTCTTGATAGACAGGAGAATTAGTTTCAGTGCTTTACAGTGGTGTTCCTGCTAATGATGCTCTCATGAGCATACCATTTCTTCTGACTTAATTAATCTCAATTTCTACCAACTTTTAGAGCTCCAGAAATTGCTGTTAGTTGCCATATTTTTCCACCTGATTCCAGCTACCTGCTAAGCAGACATGGGGCAGGGAGTGATCCCAGTGTTTCAGAGCTTACCTATGGGCATGTTGGTCCCCATCATCATCAAGTGGTGACAACAGCCCTGTGATCCTAGCTTCCAAACCAACCCTACTCCTCTTGCTGCAATATGCCCCAAGCTTCTTTGACACCATTGCTGTTCTTCATGCTTTTCTGATCGTTCACATCGTGCTGTGGAGAGCTCATGGCTCCCAATGCATCCGCAGTCTTTGGCAATGCATAATGGGGTGCTTCAGGGAGCTGCAGGAAGGGGGCTATTACCGCTTGACTGCCCTTGAAACTCAAGGACTCTGATGAAAGAATGATCTAATGTAACAAGAAGTTGCTTTAATTCTTATGCCTGTCCCTTGTTTTAACAATGTTTGAAAGCCCCTTCCAGTTTTGGTTCCACTCTGTGGAGAAAGCCTTGGCATTTTGCAGGTGTTAGGACAGCAGGAGTTTTAAAATATTTTGCAATCTCCATTCCTGTTGAAATCACTGCTGCTAACATCACCAGGCTCAACGAGAAGCACTTTGGAAAAGACCCACCTTTGTTTCAGCGGATTCGAGCTGCACAAAATAAATGAGCAGAAAAGATCCACTTCACGGCTGTGCCCCTGTCAAGTTGTGCCTCACGCTTGTTTTGCAGCCGACGAGCGGGTGGCACATCACTTGCATCCAGCACTGATTTGCAGCAGACGGGGACCTGGCTTGGTGAGCGATGCCAAACGGTGCTGTTGGCCCCTTGCTGAGACCGTGGGGACCGTGAGCTGAGAAGCTCTGACCCTGCTGGCCCCACAGGCACTACCTCCTCTCCGAAGCTCCCCAGGAAGGAGCAAAAATTATGCAAAATGAATAAGGCAGCTAATAATCACCTGAAAGCATTTTCAGAAGGCAAATATAGAAACTGGTGTATCACTATTGTAACACTAATGTCTGTAATTTATTTCAAGCCTCCAGACTGAATATTATTTGAAATGTGACTAGCTTTCATTCAAAAAAGCACAGTGCATAAACGTTTCCTGTCCTCAAATTAGAGCTGAGCTACATCTCATTACTTGACATAAGTCTCTTTAATTTGTGCCTGATACTATGCATTTACAATGAGAAATGTACACCTCATGTGTGGTGATGGCTGTGAAACTGAATTTCCTCTGGTAGGATTTGCCTCTGGACATACATAGCTAAAGTCACCTTTCTGTCTGCTGGGCTTGTGCAGTCTCTGACTGCCCTAGGCAAAGCATAAAATCACAAGAGGCAGAACGGGGACCTGTGTGCTTCTGCATTACTCTGCTTTGTATCCTGTCCCAGCTGCTGCTAGAGAAAGTTAGGCAGTTATAAAGACTTACCCCCCCCCCCCCCCCTTTTTTTTTTTTAAACAAAATTAAGCTTTGCATGGGAAAAGGTGAGATATTTTCCCTGCATTTTGGTTCCAAAATTACAATCTCAGAATCAGAAAGCACAGTTGGTTTAAACAAAAGTAGCCTCCGTTTTTATTCAACACTTTCGGTGAACTGTAAGATCAGCATTTGGCTTCTGAAAATGCAAGTATTGTGAAGGCAAACAGTGCATTTCCTTTTGAGACAGGTACATTCAGTTCTAGTTTTTTTTGTGAATTGCCTGACATCAGCAATTAAAATAGGAAAGATGAATGACATTCCCTCTGCAAAAGTGGTAAATTTCAAGCTGCATTTTTGAAGCTGTTACTTCATCTCTGACGCTTTAGAGTGATCTTAGCTTTGTTTGGAGTCCTGCTTAATGTTAACACCCAGCATAGAGGGCATTAAGACATTGTGAGCTGCATAACTGTGTGGAAGGGACTTCGATGAAGTTTTTATCTCTAACTATACATCCTGAGGAGTTCCCCTGATCTCAGAGGAGTTGCTCAAAGGGAAGAAAATAGAGTGCATAGAATAAATTGCTGCAGGATTGGGCTCGCTGTGTATAAAGCACTGTCGTAAGTTGTAATGTGTTCCAGGCTCATGGCCTCAGCTAGCTGCAGCTATCTGCTGAGCATCTTTTTAACCTGTTTTGACTCCTGTTGTGTTTACAGTGTTGTTCCTAAAATGCAGTATTTTGGGATGAATATTTTCTTCTAATGTTTTTCTCCCTGTTTCAGCTTCTAAGTGGAAAGGACAGATGTTTATTTTCAAATGGGTGACGAACACCGTGGCATTTTCCTCTTTCCTTTTTTTTCCCCTTAAGGATTTTTTGGCACAGCTATGCTGTAATTGAAAAGAAAAAAAGAAAATAAAAGAAAGAAAAATAGTTGGAAATTCTTAAAATTCTGATGGGTTGGTGTTCCCAGGAGGACCTCTCCTAACTGCAGCCCCCAAGTACTGTCACCAGGATGATCCTGCAATTTTCTCTACACTGTATTCTGTAAAATTTGCACACACAAAAAAGTGGCTTTATTATAAGCAAGAGCTGGTCTGCCAGGTACTTAACATCTTGCATCAATACGTGTGTCAGAGGAGCTGACTGTCCCTTCTCAGGGGGAGCTGGAGGTGTGTTACAAATACCGATGGAAGATCCCGAGGGCTGGTTCGTGACAGAGGTAGGAAAGGGGGTCAGGGTGTATTAGTTCTCTGTTGTCTGTGCACGGAGATAATATACACACATCCAAATGGGCTTATATCCACGTGCTAGTATTTATCTGAGCTGCTTCTTGTGAACGTGTAGAGTCAGGATCTCAGCAGTCCACAAGTCTCGCATTAAAATGCTGTGCCTCTCTCTCTGCTGATGAGTGTTTCCTGTATTTAGGCACAGTTTAAATGGAGTCTTCCATGTGAAGGAAAGAGTTATTTCATAAAGGAGTGATTCCTATGTCATGATAAAGCCCATTTGCAAAATATCCCACCCCATGTCCAAACAGCCGCAAGTCAATTTCAGAGTCAGGCATTTTCTCAGATGCTAAATGAGTGAGTCCAACCACAGCAATTACTGCACTATAATGACCCAAAAATGTACCTAATCCTATACTTATGCCCAGCGTGGATAAATGGTCAGAGTGGCAGGTGTGTTACTCAGGTCCTATCTTACATTTGATGTGCAATTAAACATTCTTAAGTGTTTGGATGGCTTCTAGTGAAGGATGCTGTGCAAGTGGCATGTTGCGGTTATATTGAAAGAGAAATGAAAATAAAGGATGTTGTATTTTGGCTCTTGCTTATGGGAGGCAGTGAGAGGAAAAGTATTTCTATGTTAAAAAGAATTTGTAACGTGGAAATAAAGCGATGCTCTGTAGCAGCATAACAAAACAAAATCCTCCTGCGAGCTTCCCTGTAGAATATATGATTTTAAAATTTAACAGAGTTAATTCCTGTTTGTTTACCTTCTTGATTATATTAAGCAGCAAGGTAGTGATTAAAGGCAGGAGTGTAGCTCATGCTAATTATATTTAAACCCCCTGAACCTGTTTCTTTTTAGTGAGGGATGATTACAATAAACACACCTGCACTATTTTACAAGCAAGCTTTCCTCTGGCTTGGGCTACCACGCTGTGAGGAAGAGCCAAGATTTAACCCTGCGTGTGGACGCCTTCATACAAAGAATGTTTCCCCCTTGAAATCTGTGAGCTGCTAGGTGCAGGCAGGCTGCACCCCTGTCGCAGGAGGACAGTCGTCCTGGAGGGACTGGAGCAAGTGAGTGGTTGGATCTTGTAAAACTGAGTAAATGAAAATCTCTTAAATGCTACACTTAAATTCCATGTATCTGTGTGCTCACATGAGAACATGTGCGTGTTTGTGCTAACATCTGTGCTACGTGCGGTGGTTAGCGTTTACCGGCTCTAAAGGACCCATTTTGGTGTTAGCCTAAACCAGCAGAAAACATTGATCCTGCCACTTTGTACCCACTCAGGAGCTGCTGCTTTGTTGTCTTGGAGCCTATAAGTATTCTCACGGAAATAAATTCTCCTTCTACGTGCTGGGTTTAGATTGATATGTAGCAGATACATAGAAAAAGTATTCCTAGCAAAAGTTAATTCACCGCGGCAGAGCGTTTTGGGGAGATAACATATTCCTGCTGTTTAATTAGAACCAGGCTTTTATTTGTTATACCTTTTAATTAAAGAAGAATAAGGTATTTGGCCTTCCAAGGCATCTGGTTAAGTTTAGGAAATCTGAGTGATTTTTTTAGTTTTCTTTTTGTTTTTAGTTTGAGATTCAAAGGTACCGATCTGCTTCGCCACCGTTTTCATAGAAGGAAGGCTAGGCGCTTTTCTCCTCACCTCTGGAAGCAGGGAGACCATCACAGCCATGAAATTCCCCTCCGGATTCAAGCTGTTCTGCTCACAAAGGAGATGGGGGGCGGGGGGGGAAGCCCTCCTCACAGCTGTGAACTTGAGCTAGCAAGGTAACAGAAATTACAAAGAAAAAGAAGAGAGAAGGAAAAAAATCTAGTAAGCAAAACCCAACACTCTTATTGCTGTTTATTTGGGGTCTTTACTTTTAAAATTATTCTCACTGCTTAAGTAAATTTCTTATTTGAGGCTCATGTACTATTGAAGAATTAAGTTTCCTGAACACTTATTTTTTTCAGTGTAGTTTTCCAACTACTTGTTAGCACTCTGAAAAGGCCAGTATTTGTATTAGTTATTAGTCTGGTCTCGCCTCTGACTGTACTGAAAGCTTTCAGAAGAGAGAGTGCTCAGTTCTTCCATAGATAATGTTTAATTTTATGCACTCACTAAAAAGATGAAGGCATGGCATTTTAACATCAAAATAAATAAGGTTGAGATCATCACAGATTTTACTTGAATGCTCCAAGAAGTTATTTTGATAGGATATCACTCTTCCTTCACAGTATTTAAGGTATCTTGAGAGTTGATGATTTCTAATGATTTTTCTTTAGTCAGCACAACTTCAAGTGTTTTGCCAATCTCTTTCAACTATATGATTTGGCACTTTTATAGGATTCTTAAATTACTATTGATTTGAAATATTATTAACTCAATTCACTGGGAAGACACCAGCTGCGTATTGCTTTCATTTTGCAAAGCAGTTTGGTGCTCAGCTGTGGCTCGGAGGCGTGCGTTTGGTGGCGTTTTACGCCATGGAGAATAGCTTGGCTGCTGAAGAGCAGCACTGAGATCTGTTCACAAAGGTATGAGAGTTGGTAGAAAAATACAATCTGGCAAAAGAAAATGAAGTCATTGAAAGACCTTTCCTGGGTTTTGTTTGGCTTCAGGATTTTTTGTGTCCTGGAAGCAGATGCATCATTCTGTTTGGGGCAGGGTAATGTTTCTAAGCCCGAAGTTTTCATGCAGTCAGGCACTGCAGAAATCCTAGCCCGTGGCATTGGAAGGAGGTTGGACAGTGTCTATTAGAAGTTTACTGATAATATGGAAATACCTTCCTGGAGAAGTTTGATTTAAGCATGTAGTAAGTATTTCAGTGGCAGAAAGAGAAACCACTAAGCTAATGAATGTAAGGTGTCAATCTCTCAAAATATAGGAGTCTATCCCTCATATTAACTGTGCACTTGCCTCTACTGCAGCAAGCTCAGCCTAAGCACACTCTTGTATTTAAGCATGTGCTCCATTGCTCTCTTTGACTGCTAGAATGGGATTAAGGAGCAGAAATACTGCAAATCAGACAGCTGGGGGAGGTGTGTGTGTGTGGGAAATCTGTGGAAAGGCCGAGGTAGTCTGCTTTGCTATATTAAGCTTGCTACAGCAAACTTGTCTTGCTGCATCACCCAAGACTCTTAAATGCAATGGTGACTTTGGGTGGGTTGGTGTGTACCTTAGAGGAGGAAAATGTATGGAGAAATGAGTATGCTATTAGAAGTATCACTGTGATTTAGAGAGCGTGAGGAGAAAAGTGCTTATAGCAGGGGGAAGTGCAAGTTGAAAACCTTGGGAGTTGTGGGTTGGAAACACAGGTATCTGAATAACAAGAGAATTTGATGTTTGTTGAAAATCAGGTCTCAGATTAGCTCACTGGCTGGGCCTAGTGCTATAACATCCAATAGTGGTTGCTACAGTTCATATAACTTTATTGTCCCCTGGAGAACTGTGTAAATGTTAGCTTGGGAAATCGCCTCTGCGTGCTGGAGCAGGATGCGTGAGACTGTGCATGCCTGCGCATGAAGCAGTGTCAGGGCTATCCGGATCGGGTTCCGTTCTGAGGTGCTTTGTAGCCATTTAGCAAAAGGTCCTTCTCTAGGAATCCTGACTTAAATCTCATGCCATGACCTAGCAAATGGATTTTTGATAAGCCTTGTCTGAAGGTGTGACTTGTTGCTGGAGGGGCAGGCGAGGGGGAAACCTGCAGAGCGCTGAAACACCACAGAAATACTTGCTATGAGAAAGCATCAACCAGGCTTGTGTCACTTCATGACTGATAATAATTCCTGAACTCTGCACATTAAGTTTTATTAATCTTCTCGTGTCCCACACTTCTAAGAGACAGGGAAGCACACACAAGTGCTTGTGTGCACTCCAGATAACCAAGCTTGTGATTGCCCTTCCCATGGCTTCAGTCTATTTTAACTCTGTATAGTGGTGTCTTACAGGAGCTATTCAGGCTAAAATTTTCTATGCTTAGTGTGTGCCTTAATCTTATTACTTTTGGAAAGTGCTTTTGGAGAAGATGGCTTGGCCATTCATGACACTGTGATGAAAAAAGGAGGCATCTCACTGCAGCACAGCCAGCCTCCAGCACCAGAGCAGGGTGCACTGGAAATGGTAGTGTATTTCCTGGTGGCTTTCAAAATCAGTTGGTCATCTGTAAGTCTTTATGTGCCAGCTCACATTATCTTGGCTCCCCTGGGTGCATCAGTGGCAAGTACTACAACAGTGTTTCTGAGCACTCAAACACTGCAGGTGGGAGCATCGTGAAGCTAAGCAGCATTTCAGGTTCTTTCTGTGTACAAGGTGTCCAAACAAGGAGATGAGAGGGAGCAGAAAGACACATAAAAATGTCTCCAGAAAGACAAAACCTGTGGACTTTGGGTTAATAGGCATAAAACATAATCTAGTGTCAGAGGCAGATAGCTATGTATACACTTGGTCTGTAATTTTTTAAAAAAATAGCTATTTCTGTTTGCCGTGGTCCCCTTTTCTGGGGCCGAGTTGGCGCAGGGATGCTTGCAGAAGTCCCCTCTGCTTCTGGCAAGGCGATGTTCTAGTGCTGTACCACGAGAGGGCAGTGCCTGCAGCTGGATTTCCCTCCGCTCGAACGCCCTGTCGGAGCGCAAGCTTGGAGGGTCAGCGCAGAACAAAGCTGTCTCATTCTATTCCCTCCCCCATGCCCTCTTCTCCCCTCTCCTGGCAAACAACTGCCTTTGAGACTAGTATCACTTTGGCTCTGTGCGCTTCCCTACTCAAACGCACTTCGACTTAAGCAAACAGGCTGGGTGGGAGTGGGAGTCATCTAAAATTAGACACAGTGGTCGCAGTTGCATTTTGTTCCCACAAAAGAAGCTGATGTGGCTTAGGAGGCTCTTCCTAGAGGTCAAGGCTTTCTAGTAACCCTAATGGTAATATCTCAGGTCCCTGCTCATGGATTTCTGGAGGCTATCCTTTTGGGAAAGGAAGGCAATGTGCTGGATTGTTGTAAGGGGTCTTCCACAAGTCATTTAAGATTTTGATTATACAGATTTAACTTTCTCTTGAAGGCCACTACAGGCTGCTGCTTTGTCTCTACCTGTGCAAACCAACTATCTTGCTCCAAGGATTGTCTGCAGGGAGAGTCCAAGGTCAGGGTTTGACCAAGGAGTTGTCCTTGACCGGGCTGCTCTATGGCCAGGAAAAGAGAATAGGTTCATTGCTGCCTTCTCAAAGTCTGACCTAGGTGCAAACATCTTCTAACATAGCTCTCAAGGCCCCACAGGACAATAGTACCTATAAGTAATTCTCAGGCTGATGTAATCTCCTCCTGCTGATTCCTCACACAAGCTTCCAGTGTCATACCCCATTTCTTCACACCAGCCCATGCTTGACACAGTGAGAACATGGTCCACAGCCCAGGAAATCTTGCAAAAATGTTGATTGTTTGGAAGGTGAATGAAGGTTGTGATGAAGCACCTGTTGTGTGAATACTGGGGCTCGAGAAAGCAGACAGGGAATCCAGGTAAGAGATACAAATTGCTAACAGCAGACCTGCTGCTATGTCTGCTTCACCAGCTGGTTTTACCAGGACTGAGTTTCATGTGCAAAAACCTGCAAAGCTGTATGAGCACAACGCAGGAACTACCACCAGCCAGCAGACAGCACCAGCTCTGACTGCCATCCCACCTGCAAATAAGTTGAAGGCAGACCGTGGTAGTTGGCCACTCCAGGCTAGGGAGTTTCAGTACAAGATGTACAGAGAAACTTTGTTCTTTGTAACAGGAAGGCAGTGAAGATAAGACTACCTGGGAGCTCCTTTGTTGACTGCCCTGCTCCCAACAAACTAAATATTCCCATCATTTGAGGAAAAACATTGTCTCCTCTGATGAACCCACATTCAGTATCTGAAAAGTACTGGTGTAAAGACATGGTGTTTGGCTTAGGGCAGAGTTTTAACATCTCCATTCCCTGCAGTTCAGCCTTCTCCTCCTAAACAGATCTAGCAGTTTGTATATGATTGTATGAGCAGAGAAAGTTAATACCTGGGTTAATCCATCATCATGACAACAGCTGGGGAGCCATGCCTAACCTTCAGAGATTGCTATTCATGTGCAAACTGGAACCAGCCACTATGGTTGATCCTGCATTGCTGGAGCTGGGTTTGGAAAGACAGCCAAGAAGTGCAGCAGGATAATGTAAAGGACTGTGTACAAAGCTAGTGTAAGGCCATCTCCTCTCGTCCACCAGTAACAAGGCTACCTGAGGGATAGTGTTCTCCTGACTGCTTTACAGACTGCAGCTAGCACTATGGAGTCTCTTCCACATGAAATGGTGGCTGGCCACTGACATGAGATAAACACCCTCACTGTGCAGTTGAGTGCTGTCTTTGTGTAGAGATTTCCACCTATTAGGACTGTGTCTTTCTCCATTATAAAATGTTGTGATGATGCAACTCTTTCTTGTTGAGCTCTATCCTCATTTCCATGTCCTGAAATTTTCAGTGCAGTCAGCCGGAGATTTCGAGAGTGTTGACTTCTGTCCAGACAATATAGGAGTGACCCAAAGAGGATTCTCTTTACATTAGAACTGTGGGTTACTGGAAAGGAGGCCTGCCTCAATGATTTTTCAAATCTTAAATGCTGCAGTTTAAACACCTTGTGAATCACAAGATCTTCAGTGGCCAAGCTCTGGTAGTGCTTAGAAAGATATATGAGGTTGTCCAATTACTTATCCAGCCTTGTTTCAGGTGAAACATGAAAGTCCTTTTACCATACTGGCTTAGTAGAACTCTTGGAAGTGAATTGTGCTACTGTAGATCTGTGGCAAAACAAACAAACAAAACCCCTAAAAACAGACAACCAAATTAAAACCACACAAAAATTGTTCCCTTCACCCCCAGATCTGTCCTGCAATTGATGCCATCTCAAAAGAAGAACTTCTTTCAACAGGGATGTGTTTTCTTTCGTTCCACAGTTCGTAAGTTGGTGAAGGAGAGCCATGGTGTATTGTTTCAGAAAGGGTCAGTAGTTGAGCCCTGGAGGAAGGAAGGTATAACAAATAGTCCTCACTTTTGTTGGCAAGGAACCTGGTGAGCTGGAAACAGACACTGTGTTTCAAGAGAGCAATTCTTCTGCTCTTGATAGGCCGCTAGGCTGGTCCTCAGAGGTTGCTATATGAGGGTACTATTCTTAGAATCATAGAATCAACCAGTTTGGATGAGACCTCCAAGATCATCCAGTCCAACCCATCCCCCAGCCAGTCAACTAGACCATGGCACTAAGTGCCTCATCCAGGCTTTTCTTCAACACCTCCAGGGACAGTGCCTCCACCACCTCCCTGGGCAGCCCATTCCAATGCCAATCACTCTCTCTGCCAACAATTTCCTCCTAACATCCAGCCTATACTTTCCCCGGCACGACTTGAGACTGTGTCCCCTTGTTCTGTTGCTGGTTGCCTGGGAGAAGAGGCCAACCCCCACCTGGCTACAGCCTCCCCTCAGGTAGTTGCAGACAGCAATGAGGTCACCCCTGAGCCTCCTTTTCTCCAGGCTGCACAACCCCAGCTCCCTCAGCCTCTCCTCATAGGGTTTGTGTTCCAGGCTCCTCACCAGCTTTGTCACCCTTCTCTGGACACCTTCCAGCGTCTCAACATCTCTCTTGAATTGAGGGGCCCAGAACTTCAGCTTCTCCTGGCTTCCTTCCATAGGAGATTTGGCCATTGACCTTCTGGTGAGAGTATCCTGCTGCTTTGTTAGAGGATGTTGCAGTCTGGGCCACGAGCTTGCCCAGTCCTGGTGGACAGAAAGGACTCTCACCCTTTTCTAGGAGTAAGAATGAGGATACTCCACAATGATTGGAAGTTTAAAGAGAACTTCTTTTTACAGGATCATATACACAAAAGGCAATCGGGTAGAATGAGTACAAAAATCTTTTAAGCCCAAGCTGGCCTTCTAGAATCCTCCACCCCTTCCACCCTCAGTTGGCCTGAGACTAAGCCAAAACTACCACCCCCCCACCCCAGCTGGGCCTACAAGGCCTCAGTGGCTCAATTCCTGCCAGCCATCTTCCCCATGAACCATGAGGTAAGAGCATGGAGAAGCAAAGGTAAGAAAGACAGGGAAGAGAAAGGGGAGATCAGTCAGGTGCTGTCTTTAAGCTGTGCTGGCAGAAAATGAAACAGAATAGCACTATTACAATATCCTGGGACAAGCAGGTCTATCCCCCTGTCATGGGCCTCTGTCCTTATGGTTCTGTTTAAAGGGGACCTAGAATACCTCAAACTACCACAGAATACAAGGCAAAAGCAGTCTTGATCTGTGCTGTGTTGCCAAGGAGGCAGAGCTGAAGAGACCGGGAAGGGCAAGCCTGACTCTCAAAACAGGGATGTCATTGAGATCTGTTTCAAAAGACACTGCGCTCCTTTGGGAATGTACCGATGGACTTAGGAGCCTCACGTGGCTCTCCATCTTCACAAGGTCATTTAAAAGTCTTGATCTGGGCTAGGGTATAACCTAGTGCATAGGGACTGCTCTACAATTCAGCTGTATGTGAGCATAATAGAATTTCTATACTTGACCAGGATTCTGAAACTGTTGTTTCTGGGATAAAACTTCATCTCACATCCTGAACTCTGAAAAAGTGGAAAAACAAGGGTATCAGAAGAAGTTCAATGGCTACTTCTCAAACTAATCAAATGGTGCTGCCAGTCTAGCCTGTTGAAGGGGGACCAGATAACCGGGCAAAATGGTATTAAGCATGGTAGAGGGAGCGAGCTGGAACTGGCAGGAGAGTACTCAGCACTGGTCAGACCACACCTTGAGTACTGTGTCCAGTTCTGGGCCCCTCAATTCAAGAAAGATGTTGAGGTGCTGGAACATGTCCAGAGAAGGGCAACAAAGCTGGTGAGGGGCCTGGAGCACAAATCCTATGAGGAGAGGTTGAGGGAGCTGGGCCTGTTTAGCCTGGAGAAGAGGAGGCTCAGGGGTGATTTTATTACTGTCTACAACTACCTGAAGGGGCAATGTAGCCAGGTGGGGGGTGGCCTCTTCTCCCAGGTAACCAGCAATAGAACAAGGGGACACAGTCTCAAGTTGTGCCAGGGTAGGTATAGTCTGGACATTAGGAAGAAGTTCTTCACAGAGAGAGTGATTTTCCCATTGGAATGGGCTGCCCAGGGAGGTGGTGGAGGCACCGTCCCTGGGGGTCTTCAAGAAAGGACTGGATGAGGCACTTAGTGCCATGGTCTAATTGATTGGACAGGGCTGGGTGATAGGTTGGACTGGATGATCTTGGAGGTCTCTTCCAACCTGGTTGATTCTATGATTCTAAGACTGGTAGACATGGATCATGTCTGCACCCAGCATTTACCTTGATTTGACATGGAGTGTAAACGTAGTGCACAGAAATCATTGCTCCCTGGGTCTTTCTGCCTTACAGTCCACTTCCAGGAGTGGAAGTTCAACTATTCAGGAATGGCTGTCCTGGGGGAAAAAAAAAAAACCAAAACCCTGAAGAGCCAATTTTCCTTTCTACCATTTAGCAGGAAGAGGGCTGGCTTGGCTTCCTTTTTCCGGAGAGGACTGAGACCTCCTTTATTTGTTCATCTCAAATGAATGGGATCATCAGAGAGGATGAAACAGAGACTGATTTGATGCATGACAAGTTTACCATTTTAGCAGACAGTTGCATCCAAATGATGCAACAAGACATCACCCAAGAAGCATCCTTTGGCTTAGCTTTTTTGGCTGGTGCATCGTTTGTAACAGTCTGTCAGACTTCAGGTACCTTGGGGAGGGCAGATAGAGGTGGACTGTCCCCTCCAGCCAGCATAAATCAAATGTGACTCCACCAAAGGCGGCGGAATGATACCAATGTCAAAGCAGAGTGTGCATGAGGAGAAACAGCTTCATCAGTTTTAATGGCAGCAATAAATGTATTGACTCCTACTTACTGACTCAAGAGCCCAGGATTAGAGTTTTAACTCCCAAAAGGCACATTTTTATTTCTGGTTTTGACTTTGACTCAAACCCCACTCCTTATACATCCTGCTGCAGGATTTATTTGCTACAGTTTTTCCAAGCTTAGAGTCATCATCAAATTCCAGCAGCCTATTCTTCAAACTCATGCCTTGTGCAACGATTCCTTGACAGCAGCAATGATAGGTGGGAGTGTCTCCACTGCAGGGCATTTTGCAGAGCCTGCCAACCTGCAGATCAGAGGCTAACTGCACTCAAAAAGCTGGCAAGTCCTATAAAACTCCATGGTGGTGTTGGTGGAACTAGGCTACAGCAAGCTCAGCAGATATTTCTGTCTTTCCTAGCATCGCTGTTTGCACATGGACCATTAATGGTTGGTGTCTGCACCAACCAGAGAAGACTTCAGCTTTAGCTCTCTTCCTTAGCTGGAGTGCCCATGCTGAGGAAAACCTCTTTGTTTCAGAACAATTCTTCCAGCTTTTGTCATTAGAATGTTTTTGGTACTAATGCAATCTCCAGATTAGCTGTCCAACCACAGCAAGCGGTGCACAAACCTAAGAGACTGCTCAATACTACCTTTATGTCTGTGTGTGCTCTCCTGCAGCTACTGTGCTGGCTCAGCTACAGAAATCGTTATCCAGAATTTCTAGGATGGAGCAGAGGGCAAAGAGTAAGTTTTCTGTTTGTAACCTGGTTTGTGCAGCAAGTGTTTATTTGTCTCATAGTATGGTATCAGGTCTTGTATCCACCACAGGCCTTTGAATGCTGTCATGTAAAGAAAAGCAAGGTAGATGGTCCAGTCTCTGACATCATTGGAATGAAGGACACCTGGAGCCAAAGATTTTGGACAACCAAAATCAGCTCTTCATGAAGGACATTGTGTAGGCTTTTCCACTACAAGCCATGATAACACTAGGGAGGCAGGCCCAGTTTTGCAGGCACAGGATGGCAGTATTACCCACATCCCAGACAGTAGACATGCAGACTTTTACATTTCCCCTGGATGTAGTGTGGAAGGATGCAGCCAAACTTGACATATGACTGAACATCACACCTCAGGCTGGTGAAACGGCTTTTTATTTTTGGCCAAAGGTGCTCTGGACTGTGACAATGGAGTAGAATGCCAGCCCTGGTCTTCCATGAAAGGGCTTCTCTGGTTTTGGGAAAAGAATAGGTGACTGTTCCTGTCTCTGCATACCTCAGTGACACCATGGGTTCTGGGATACTGAGTGTGGTCTCTTCTGGGTGCCATCACACATGCCTTCCTAAGGAAAAAAACTCCTGCTTCTGTCTCCCTGTTAGGCAAACCTGTATTGTATTATTATTTTCTCATCTTTTCATGTGTACAGAGCCACCAGTTGTGGGCCAGGAGAACGGTATGAAGAGCCTCCATGCCCATCACTTGTCCTTCTGGTCTCACTTAAGTATTGTAGATCCTGTTGTTCTCCTCATATCTCTTTTGTGGGAGTGTGTAATCAGTAGCTATTTAAAGAACTTCTCACCTTCACCAGGAAGCTCTGCAAAGCTCAGACTAACTTTAGCTGGAGCAGGGTGATAACACAGATCTAGGTCTTTCAGGGTGCAGAAAGGTAAACTCATGCAAAACATCAAGCAAAGCATGAGGGCTGTTTTTATTGATAGTCTGTATGCCTCTCGTGGTCCCATCTGGAGTGCTTTACAAGAAAAGCACAAGTTGTGGAGGGAAAAACAGAGGTGACTTTAGTACTACCAGCTTAATGTCCCAGTTGGCTCCCTTTGTGCTAGGCACTGTCCAAGACCACATGGCAAAGCATCTGGTGGCTTGGAGACACTGTCAGGCAAACAAAGGAGCAAGAGGAGAGTGCATCAGTGATATACTTGAAGCTGAGGAGATAAGGTAGAAACAAGAATCTCATCCACATGCTCTGATTTCCCATCCAGGTCTTCTGTGTTTCTATCAGAGGGGTGAATTTGGAAGAACCAATGATGTAGTTATTTTAGAGATTGTAGAGATTTATGTTATTTGTTTATCCAAGTATAATTCAGTAATCATTTCTGTGGGTTTTTTTTTTTTATTTTTAGTTTGTGGTTGTTTAATAACAAAACAAACCCTGGAAAACACAGTCAAACAAAAAAAAAAAAACAAACCAAACTCCAAAAGCACCCAAAAATCCACCCCAAAACTAACCAAATGAAAACAAACCATCAAAACTGCAATCAGCAAACAAATTGGTAAAAGTGGAAAATTGCACTTTTGGATTTATTGGGTTCTTTTTCAGATTTTCACTTTGTCAGGAACTGTTTCTTGTGACAGTTTGTCCAAGTGTCTTAAGTGGATGAAAAAGCAAAGAGAGTCAAATGTTGGAGATGAATGTTTTATTCGAAATTGACTGAAGCATCTTGTTGAATCTGGGATGAAATCACCCCATGTGGTAGTTTAGGGGAGGGGGCAGGTTCCTTTAAGACAGGGGTCCTCAAACTTTTTAACCAGGGGGCCGGATCACTGTCCCTCAGGCACTGTCAGGGGCCAGACTATAGTTTGGTTCCAGCCCAGTCCCGGTGGGTGCTTGGGGCTGCGGAGGGCGGTGAGCAGACTAAGTGGCAGGAAGTGGCTGCTTGGTTTCCCCCCCAGCCCCCGGTGGGGGGTGGGGTCGGGGTGGGGGTCTGTAAATACTGGCAGGCCAGAATGAGGACCCTGGGGAGCCATATCTGGCCCACGGGCTGTAGTTTGAGGACCCCTGCAGTAAGAAAACTACAAAGTCCCATCCCAGGGGATGGATCGAGTCATCCCAGGATATTGTAATGTGGTTATTGTATTCCACTATCCACTATCACAGTTTGTAAGGCAATGCCTGGCTGATATCTGGGCTCTTCCCCTCCCTGCCTTTCCTCCCTTCACTTCTGCGGTTGTGCAGCCTGGAGAAGAGGAGGCTCAGGGGTGACCTCATTGCTGTCTACAACTACCTGAAAGGAGGTTGTAGCCAGTTGGAGGTTGGTATCTTCTCTCAGGCAACCAGCAAGAGAACAAGGGGACACAGTCTCAAGTTGTTCCAGGGGAGGTCTAGGCTGGATGTTAGGAGGAAGTTCTTCCCACAGAGACTGATTGGCATTGGAATGGGCTGCCCAGGTGGTGGAGTCACTGTCCCTGGAGGTGTTCAAGCAAATAGTGCCATGGTCTGGTTGACTGGATAGTGCTGGGTGCTAGGTTGGACTGAATGATCTTGGAGGTCTCTTCCAACCTGCTTGATTCTGTGATTCTTTTCTCTGGGAAGAGTGGTGTTTCTACTTATCTCATGGTTTGTGTGGGAAGATGGCTCCTAGCTGGCAGGGAATTTTGAGCTGTGTCATACAGCCTGCTGAGGCCTCATAGGTCTACTCTGGGGAGGGAAGTTTTGGCCTACTCTCAGGCCTGCTGAGTGTAGAAGGGGTGGAGGATTCTAGAAGGTTTTAGTCTTACAAACTTGGCCTAGCTTGTGGATGTATTCATTCTACCTGATTTCCTTTTGCATATATGCACCTGTAAGTAGAATTTCCCTTTTAACTTCCAATCAGCATGCAGTATCTTCATTCTTACTCTTCAAAAGGAGTAAGTCCCTGGTAGCTCATGGCCCTAAACTGGGACACCCCTTTTGCTTTGATAAAAAAATGGAAAAGGTAAAAAGATTGTTACAAGTTTTCCAAAGGTAAAAAGGCTGTTATCAGTTTTCTCTTCTGTGTCTTCACTTCCTCCCCCCAAAAAAAAAAAAACATTGGAGGTCTTCAACCAAAGCAAAATCTGTAGAGATCAGAGCCACGAGGAGAGCATTGGCTAGATCTAGAACCTTACCTGCAAAGAAATACCATGATAAAGCACACTGATGCAGAATGGCTTCAAATCAAGTGCACTAACAGGACATGAGAGAAGTGCACAAGATGAAGGATGGCTCCTCTTTACCAACAAATAGATTCATTATGGTGTAGGACTGATGGGTGAAAAATGTATTCAGTAAACACAAAGTTAGCTTTAGGGTACACTCAGGTAACATGGGAGCATTATGTAAGAAACAACTGTAGGCTTTTCTTCGTGGTTTTATTTTTGTTCAGGTGAAACCTTGCATTACTACAGTGGGTTGCAGAATAGGATGACTCTTATGTGGAAAAAAGCCTTTGGAAATAATCTGCCCAGTAAAAGACACTGCTTTGCCTCTCTTTTTTGGTGCAGGGGGGTGTGTGGGTAAAGTTTGATGTTTATCAGAGCCTTCCTGATTGTTGATGGAGCAGCACAAGGTTGCTGACATTTGCTCAAAGGTCCACAAACCAGAAACGTTACTGTAAAAATGTCAAAACTCAGCTGCTGCACTTGCACGAGATGTCATGTGCAAGGGGCACAGAGGCAACAGTGCCCAAGTGCTAGCAGTCATTGGCCTTTTCCTGCCAAAATGCTTTGGACTCAGCTTCCCAAAGCTGTCACACTGGGAGGAAAGCATGAGAAATTTAGAGAGACAGATAGAAGACCTGTCTCTCACCTCCTGAAAACTGGGTTTTCATGGTGTCTGTGCTCCGTATCACTGCCGACTCTTACAGTTGTGTCTCTGGACATCTTAAGCCAAGCAATAGGTTGCAACAGATGGTGCTTAGTGTTTTCTCTTGATCAGGAACAGTTTTCCCCACAGCCTGGCAGTGTAATTTGGATGTAGTTCTCATCAAGTGGAAAAAAAACAACGTTGTTGTGATTGTAATGATGCTGATTTTTAATCAGTTTTGTTGTTTTCATGCAAGAGCAGTGTATCAACATGTGAGAAAGTAGAAGAATGAAAGGCAGAAGGACCAATACCAAAAGAGGCTGCATGCTGGACATGCAGTGAGAGACAATCTGCAAAGTTGCAAGTGCCATGCTTTGACTTGCAGTACTGGGAATCTGACAGCCAGTACGCAGCAGTTAGGTCCTCGGGTTCTGCAAGATGCTGCCTTTAAAGATCTTTCTTTTGAGTACTGCTTAATCCCACTTCACCCAAGACAGGCGGGCTGTTAGATCTGCACAGAACAGAAGGGAGAAAGGAAAACAAAGTGAAGACACACCACATGGATTTTGAAGCATTTAAATTGGTGTTTAACAAGTCAACTACTCAGCCTTTCTGAAAAAAAAAAAAAGCAGCCTCAATCATTTAGCTCTTTCCAAGTGGAGCGCTTAAAAAATATTAGTTAACTACAAGTCTGACAAAAAAGGAGATCTCTGAGAGCCATTTCAGACATTTGAAACTTTTTTTACCTATATTAAAGGTAAGAGATGCTGGGAAAAAAAAAACTGCAAATTTAATTGTTCTCTGTAGTCTAGAGTTTTGATCAGTGGCATATCAGGAGTCATTTTCCCACTGAAGTATTTAATGGAAATTAAAAGGAAAGGGAAAAAAGACTTAACTAATTAACTGCACCTTTAATGCGAACTGATTACTTCCCCCCCCCCCCCCCCCAGGCTCAGTCCCTTTCAAACTTCCCTGCAAAATAAAAGGGGAATATTCTTTCACAATGACTTTTCTCTACTTAGACTGCACTTTTTTGAAGGCTGATCTATTTCAAAGGCCCTTTTCCAAAAAGTGACAAAATAGAAATGAACTTTTATTGCAAAGTTAGAAAAGGAGGTTAATTACCTTTTAATGCAAAGTGCCAAGAACTATTGAAAATTCCCCCTCTGCTTCTCTCTGCTGAGTAACCAAAACCTGTTGCTTTCTATCTGAGGGCCTGTGTTGGGCACTTGGGGCATTTCCCATTTTTGTCATAGGGTGGACTGATCATACAATGGTTTAGGTTGGAAGGGACCTTAAAGATCATCTAGTTCCAACCCTCTACCATAGGCAGGGACAGCTCCCACAAGAATGGGTCACTCAAGCCCTTATCCAACCTGACCTTGAACACCTCCAGAGAGGGAGCAGCCACAGCCTCCCTGGGCAAGCTGTACCAGTGTCTCACCACCTTCACTGTAAAGAAGTTCCTCCTAACATCTAGTTTATATTTTCCCTCCGCCACTTTAAATCCATTACCCCCGACCCTGTCATTACAAGACCTTGTAAATAGTCCCACCCCAGCCTTCCTGTAAGGCCTCCTTCAGATACTCAAAGGCCACTACAAGGTCTCCTCAAAGACATCTCTGTTGGAAGCAAACACCAAGTTAAATCAGCTATAAATCAGAATTAAGTACAAGCCAAACACAAACCAGAATAACAATCATTCACGTTAAAATATGAATAATTATACATGAAAATAAATTGCAAATAGACATTTATTTCCCTATACTTTGAAACCTTGAATTGAATGTACTGTCTTGTGTATCCTGGTTCTTGGTATCAAATGATAACATCTCTGAGAAACTCTTAGTTTCTTGAACTAAGTATTTTAAGAACTGAGCTTCTGTTTATACTTAACTAAATATTTTAAGAGCTGAGCTTCTGTTTATACTTAAAGCCAGGTGTTTTTCTCAGTCAGGTATAAGGTAAAGAAAACTTGCAAAGAAAATAAAACCTCAGTGTGCATATAAAAGAAAGGCTTTGCAGAGCACAGGGGAAAATAGTTTAAAAATGTATTCTGAGAAGAAACAAAATCTTTAAATCTTATTTGTAGAAAGAAACATTCCCATGAGCTGAGTAAGGTTGGTTTGCTTTCATTGTTTAGTTTTGATTTTGTTGTTTTGGTCTGGTTGGGCTTTTTTGTTGTGTGGTTTTTGGGGTTTTTTTTGTGATCTTTTTTATTGTTAGGTTGGGTTGGGGATTTTTTGTTTGTTTATTTGTTTGGGGTTTTCTGTTGGTTGGTTTTGGGTTTGGTTTGGTTTATGAAAGAATAGATCATCCTTGACAGCAAACTATAAGAAGAAGGCAAAAGGAAAGTGGAAGAAAAGGTAAAAAATAGTTAAAAGGAAGGTTGGATTCCCACCCCCCCCCCCCCCCCCCCCCCTCAATTTTTACTTTTCTTAGCTACTCTTCTTTGAAGGCAGGTTGCATGCTGTCAGAGCCATTTGAATTTGATAAGTGGGGTTTCAAAAGCACTTTGACATATTTGCTCTCGAGGGCAACCCGAAGTGTGTCTGGATCCCTAGAAGTGTGGTTGGATCCCCGAAAGCATAGTTGGAAATCATGGGATCCCTGAAAATATGACGCTCTGTTTACTCACCGCTTGTATTCCAGGTTGCCTGCTGTTGGGTTTGCACACCGCTCTTCAGGCATCTCTCCACGTAGGATCTGGGATCGCAGCCAGAGAGGAGGATCTCGCTGAGGAGAGCGATGTAGGCGATGGCCAGCCGGAGCGTGTCAATTTTGGACAGGCGCCTCTCATATGGGAAGGTGGGTACGTGGCAGCGGAGCTGGTCGAAGGCCGAGTTGATGCTGAGCATCCTCTTCCTCTCGCGGACGTTGGCGGCCTGCCGCTGGCGGCGGGGCGCAGGGGGCGGCAGGGCGGCGGGGCCCGGCGCGGGCGGCGGAGGGGAGCTGTCCGCTTCAGCACCCCCTGCTGCGCCGGGCACCACAGGGGAGGGCCAAGGCAAGAGTTGGTCTGCCAGGGAGGAGCAGTCCGTTAGGAAGTTATCCAGCTGAGCGCTGGGATCTACCTGGTCCCAGAACAAAAACTCGGGAGTGGAGTCAGTCTGCTCCAAGCTGTAACAGAGTTCCTCCATCCTCTGGCTCACCTAGCCAAGGAGAGTATTTGCAAACTCAGACTACCAGGAAAGTGAAAGGGTAATTTCATCAATAACCTCCAAACTAAAAATATCAGTAGCAGGGGTACCTGGTTGTGTCTTTGAGGAAGGCTTTTGCAAAAGTTTCCCCAGTTGCAAATCCAGGTGGGACTCATGACTTAAATACTTCATGGCTCTTCAGCAGGAGAATGATCCTATTCTTCTCCACTCAAAACTAATCAGTACACGTGCTTCTCCTTTTCTTAGCTCTTGACTACAAAACAATATGAATTAATTTAACAGGAGAGAGTGAATTTTCTATTCACTTTGTCTTGGAAAATTCATTGAAACCATTATTGAGTTATTCCACAAGTCCAGTCTCTCCACTGCCTATTTAGAGTAGGGTTCACAGAGGGATTTTGTTGCTATTGTTGCTGGGTTTGGCTAGGAGTGATTGGAGAAAGAGGCAAAATACAGTCTTTTATCTTTTTTTGGTAAAGTATTAATAGCCTCACTTTCTCCTATGGCTGGGCAAACAAAACACTATTCTAATGCTGTCAGAAACACATGGTTCTGACCTCCTTGGCAGCAGAAGCTAGTGGCATCTTCTGCACTTCTAGTGAGAGAACAGTTGGGATAAAGACATGAGATACACTGCTGTGTTGCTGTGTTAAATTGGCACATAGTGGTACCTCATATTAAGTTGGTATCACTTCATTTGATTACACTATTATCTGATTTACATTTAAATTACACATTTTGTGGGTGATGTGAACATTCAGTGCTCTGTCTCAAATAGTATTAAACACTGGAAAGCTGTAATAAGCACAGTGTTTAAAATCCTAGAATGATAGACCAAGTGGCCCAAATCTTGAGAAGTGATGGAAACTGAGAAAGTGCTGGAAACTATCAAGTGTCCAGCTTCCCTGTGATGCTGGACAAATTGGGTGGGAGGTGCTGAGCATCACCAGAACTTTAAAGCAAGTGAATAACACAAGTGGGTGCTTCAGTCTCTTTGATTTCCACAATGATTAAGCCAGTGTTTAAATTCCATCAGAAGTAGCTTAAGTGATATCTTAGTGATATCCAAATGAATGGAATATAATCATGTTCTAAGTTAAAGGAAGCCTAAATCACTTTCCTGAACCATGTCATAAAGAACTTGTAGCAAGACATTCAATCAGATGCTTGACTTCATGCACAGAGTCATGTCCTGCTGCTGTGTGTAGTTTCAAGAGATGTCTATTGTGAAGTTTATGAGCCATAGACAGGTCTCTGATAGGACAGCTGAAAATACAGATCTCAATAGCTTCAAATAAAGAGACAGAGAGCAGAAAATTATGTGCATTTTCAGTGGATCCAAAAGGGTGATCAGATCCTCCATCTAATGATGACTTAGGATGTGGTCCTGGCAGCTTTGTCCTGTGAATAGAGGTATTTATTTTAAGATAAGGCATAGGCCTTATGGCTTTTCTTAATAACCTGGGGTTTTGCCCTGTGGAAATTCTACCTGCTCCAGGAGTTTAAGGACTAGAAACAAGGCTGCAGGCAAGATTTGTGCAAGGAATACGTATGAGAAGGATGCAGCATGTGAAACACTAGAATTATCTTTCATTTCTTGTTGTGCAATTTGAATAAGAAACCTATTATCTGTAAGTCTGTCTAACAAAGGAAAATATTAACTATGAAAATGCAAGGGGAACAGCTGTTAAATACGGTGAATGTGTCTTGGTTTGTGGCCAGCTCAGAGTACAAACTCTGTGCTGTGCTAGTAAAATCATTTGTCATGAGACCAGAATAACCAACAACAAAATCTTGGTATTGTGAGGTTTATAGTGACTGATTCTGCTCCAGATGAATCTCAGCAAGGGACAAGTAGGTGGCTAGAGTGCAGGAGAGTGTGTGTGTGAAAGGTCAAAGGTGGCAAATACTTGAACTTGGGCCAGTTGATGAGGAGTTCTTTCTGCACTTATTTAATTATGTTTCCCAATGTCATGTACAAGCAGTGCTTCCAGAAGAAATAACTTACTGCAGTCCCCATGCTTGGAAGTGGGGGTGCATGGCTGCAACAATCCCTTCCACATGGATGTAATAAGATTAGAGCTCACCTATGAAGAAAACAGACAGCAGAAAAGCCTTCCTGCCACAGCTCCCTGTCTCTGCCTGATGCACCACCTCTACCCAAACCACCTCTGCAGCATTGCTGCTACTTTGTTTGCCTCCAGTAGGTTCTTTACAGTTCCTGAATGGCAGATCCCTTTTTAGATGCTTCTATGGTTCCCAAGCCACTGTTTAACTGAACACTTGGTATTGCTCATATTATGCACATATGCCATATTGTGCCATATGATGCACAAATTTAAGACACTTGAAAACATCAAAATCAGCAAAAGAACAGGTCTCCTCCTGAACGGGACTCTGTAGGAGACAGTTGTCTATGGGGAGCAATGGACAATGACAAGGAGGCTCAACAAATAACACAGTTAGTTTTATATGCTGGGGTACTCTTTCTCATCAGATGCTTCTTCAGTACTAAATGTTCCTTTCCAGATCCACCATTACTGATAGTCTTGCATGGGGATATGTCTGTCTCCACAGATGGAGAACAGATGTTCTAGCAAGCCTACTTTTTAACATTTTCAAGGGGAATTTGGTTTGGTGGATGTGTGTTTGGTTGGTTGGTTTTGTTTTTGTTTTAAGAGAGACTCTGGACAAACCAGAAGTGAGAAGGGTAGGGGGAGGAAAGAGAGAAAAACAAGAAAAGATTTTTGCTTAGAAAGAGGTCAGGTCTCAGAAGAGAAACAGAGGATCTTATCCCCCCTATGAACAACCCTTACCACAACTTCAGAGCTGTGACTTCACCGGGCTTTGTGCAATTCTATTAATCAGAGAGTGAGGGAATGTACAACTAATTGGGTTAATTTCACACCTTTTTCAAAGATGTGGCAGAATGAGTCTCCAACAGGGACCAAGGTAGCAGGGGTACCAGACTGAGTAGGAGCTCTGTTAATTATAAAATGTTGGCATATTTTCAAAACCTGCTAAACTACCATTTTCCCTAAAACATCTTCAGATCCAGTAGGATCCAGAAATAATATTTGTCTACTCTTTATGCTTAATCACTAAGGTCTAATGAAAGTAAATTCTTGAGTCAGAGATGTTGTCCTGTGTTTATGTCTATGATAGACCACGAGGCCATGCTTGTCTGGATTTAAATTCTCCCAGGTCTAAATATCTACATCTCCCTTTGTAATTTTCCCTGTTCATGATGGGAACTACTTTCCTTAATTCTGCCACTCCTTTCTCTGTCATCTAAACAAATCTACTCCTAGCATATCCTGCAATTTTGACTATCTCTCAGAAGTTTGGATACAAATCTGCTTTCAGGGAATATTTCCACTACAATTTTTTGCTTCACAGTGCCTTAGATGCTGAAAGCTGCATCTCAAAGATAACAGGGTCTTCTGAAGTTATTTCAGAGGTGGGCTTTTATCTCCCTTTCCAGTCTCCTTGGCCTTATTTCAGGCTCAGCTTGTGTAATCATCTCAGTGATATTTTCAGTGGATCCAATGAAATGTCCTAGTTCTGGCAATATAGCATTTATTGTCATTCTTTCTTGTATATGGTGGTGGTGGTGTTTGGTTTGGGTGGTTTGTTTTGGTTTGTTTTCCTGGCAATTTAGTTTAAGCATGTCCATCATTTTTGTTTGTTAAATAAAAGGAGTCAGTCCTTGTCCTGGACAAACAGCATATGTAGAAAAGACCAGATACCTTAATTTCAAGTTAGATGTCTTCAAAGTATAAGTCCATCATGTCATCACTGCTAATCCAACATTATGGCGTGCAGCTCATCATCAGAGCTGGGAGTTGAGTTCCAGGTGAGCAAAAGAGTCCAGATGAAAGATGCCAAAAATCTTAGAGAAAGCTTTGTCCAGGTGGGACAGTGCAGCTCTTGGTAGAGTAGGTCACTCAACATTTCTTAGTAATGGCACTGCCAAACTATAGCTAGGCAGAGGAATCTCCACACAAACTAGTCTTGTGGTTGTTTGGTTGAGCTCCTTATGACCAGAGCTAAAACGTAGTCCACCAAGTCCTCTTTCGAGCCATGTGCCATGCTTTGGGATACCTGGATTACTAGGCGCAGTCTTCGTGAAGCACTGGGGGCAAGAGAAGTGTGAGTAGTGTCTTTTAACAATGGAATGTGCTTCTTTTTAGCCTAAAACAATACCAAATGTAATGATGTAATGAAAAGCAGAACAAGGATTTCCAGGGCAAGAGAATTTCAAAGGGATTATGGCTGTTTCTGAGGTGCTCAAACAATTGTGAAATTAAACCTTCATAGCATACACAGGATGTTGATTTTAAGAGAAAAAGGTAACAGGACCTTTATTATTCACAGGGTAGAAACATCAGGTGCCTGAGTTTGCAGATGAAGGCACTGGTGAATGATTGTTAATACATCTTTGATTTATTTTGTTATTAGTATAAACTAGTCAAGACAGTCTTTGCGTTAAATGTCTTTGGTGTTTTAAAGTGAACACAATCACTTTAACCTTTATGCAGAGTGTTTGCAAAGGTACAGAAAATTGATCCCAGTCTTTAGGAGAAGGAAGGTATTTTCTCTAATAAAAACACTCACTCATGGTTTCCCCTTTTCCACAGAGCTTTTTATGACTTGAAGGATGGCCTCTAGACTGTCACTGCCAAGGAGTTCCTCATCCACATCACTGCACTGTAGTCTCTGTCTGCTGATTTGAGTGAATGACTGTCTTTGGGATACAACATGTACATCAGCCTATGCTTGACTGTACAATTTGGATCTCAAGGGAATGGGAATACTCATGGGAATTTCTGAAGAAAAGTGATGCTCTTCATGCATGGCCCTGACCTTCCTCATCCATCTGAAATACACCCTTAGCAAGGTAAACGTACTGCGCTCAAGGATTGCAGGTAGTACCCATTGATGAATAGTCCATCCATAGTCAATGAGATATAGCTCTAGGGAGAGAAAGAACTGTAATTCAGGTGACATCTAATGCTGTTACCAGTGAGTTTATTTTGATATTTCAAGGCAGTGACTTTAGATACGCCCATTCATGGATGACTCAGCTATCAGGATCTAAGAAAATATTCTGCCCCTTTCTTCTTGAGGAAAACAAAACTCAGCCTCTTTGCTAAGCCACTATAGGAACTAAATCTTCTGTAAGGTGTATGAACAGGAGTGGATTATCCATTCCTGAGGCAGAGGTGCCCTTTTTTTAGGTACAAGAAGTTCTGGATATGTACATTGTTCGTAATGATGATTTCATGAAAAACATATTGGAAAGAATAAAGGGCATAGGCATTGCATCCTTCATACCTGCACAGAAGCTACTTTTAATTCAGCTTTTCTGCTTTCCCTAAGGAGAAATATGATTAGGAGACACAGCTGGGCACAGACAAAGTTGGTTAGCAGACAGAGAAGAGACTCATGTTTGTGCAGCTCTGCCTTGCACCCGTCTCAGAAATCTGATGATGTTTCCCATTAACAAATCATCTTTGTGGGATTTTGAAGTCTGAGGCTCTCACTGTGCACCAGATCAGAGAGCAGAGCCTGAAGTCCAGGCTAGCATGGCTGATGGCAGGACTCTGGTTGGGCTGGGCCCCACTTCCAGGCTCCTCCTAGACCTGCTGGCTGCACAGTGGTCCTCAAGACTTGTTAATCATACAGTGGCACCTAATAAACCTGCCTGGAGACCTCAGGTTTGAAAACAGTCACCCAGGCAGATTTACAGTGTGATGTCTGTTTGACTGACAGCTGTTGCCACTTTATGGTAAGCCAGCACATGTTCACACTATAAAAGGGGAACAATAGCTTGGGAAAACTTCAGCCTGTGTGAGATGTTTTAGCCATGTCTGCGAAGTGGTCCTTCCCAGCTGCTACCAACCACCTTAGATGTGCTTTGGATGCAACTAACTGCTTAGCCTTGGTTGACTCAGTGGACACAGTGGCAGTGTTTAGTACACATGAAACCTGTTTCTAATGGAGAGCTGTCAGTCTGTGTTATCATGATTTTGCATGGGGCAGCAGATTTATCTTTCCCTCAACTGGATAGTTTTGTGTTGCAGAAATGTCTCTGTAATCAGGAAAGAAAAAATGGAAATCTGGGAACAAAATCAGGCACTTGCCATGATGACAAACTGGTCTGGAAGGAAAAACTCTCTCAAATTTGCTTGAGAACAAAAGGAGTAGCAGATGGGCACAATCAAAGGGGGGGGGCAGGGAGCAGCTGCACTCCATGGAAAATGTAAAGGTAACATCTTGAAAAAACAATTTTGGAATCACCTGGATGCTCTGTTCATTGAGCATGGCCGATAAAGGCACAGCTTTGTAGGTGCACCCTTCAGCAATATGTCATGCCTCAGAGGCTTGGGATGACTAACATCATGGCCCCCTTACAATGATGCTCAGCTGATGATGATCTCACTCTGCTTTTCAGTGTTTCCTCCTTTTATCCTACTGGCAGGTCATTGTTGGATCAAAGACAGGAGATGGTGGTCTCTGTGTGAAGTGTCTCAGCAATAAGGAAGAAGCCAGAGTCTTGGGGAAGATTCAGATCAGATGAATCACTCTAAATCAAAAATGAACTTAATTCTATCATCTCCCATCTTTTCCCTCAGTGGTAATCAGCAGTGGTGCTGTTTTCTGGGACAGGTCTGCAGAAGTGCAAGGTCATGATTAATTGACTGCAGGAGAGGAAGCGTTGGCAGCAAGCATCAGAGCAAAAGACCAGAAAGCCATCCCCAGCATCAGGAGTGCAGTCTTCTACCATAAAAAGAGTGAGATATTTAGACCCACTGTGGTGGCTGCTAGTCATCTTGGGTAGGGTCCCAAGTGTGAATTCCTGCTTTGTGAATTCAGCACCATCAAGAAGGGAGTTTTTGTAGGATTTAAAGCCAGAAGGGAATCATTAAGATCATCTAGTTTGGGCACTGTGATAACACACATCTTTGGTAGTTGTCCAGGTGTTTGACCTCAAACCTAATGGGGATCTTTTTATTGCAGTAGGATATTTTCTGGAAAGAATAAATCCAATCTTGATTCAAAGTCTCCAAGTGATAGACCACCAAAGGGTATGCATATGTTGGCAGGATATTACTGTCTTCACTGAAAGCATGTGCTAAATTTAAGCACCCTGGTCTAGTGGAAGGTGTCCCTGCTCATGGCAGAGACATTGGTACTAGTCCCAGGCAACTAGCAACAGAACAAGGGGACACAGTCTCAAGTTGTGCTGGAGGAAGCCTAGGCTGGATGTTAGGAGGAAGTTCTTCCCAGAGAGAGTGACTGGCATTGGAATGGGCTGCCCAGGGAGGTGGTGGAGTTGTTGTCCCTGGAGGCATTGAAGAAAAGCCTGAATGAGGCACTTAGTGCCATGGTCTGGTTGACTGGATAGGGTTGGGTGCTAGGTTGGACTTGGTGATCTTGAAGGTCTCTTCCAACCTGGTTGATTCTATGATCTTTAAGTACATTTCTGACCCAAACCATTCTATGATTTCCTCACTGAAAAACTTACCAGGCCTGTATTTACTGCCAAATGCCCCAGTCAGAAAGATCAGCTTGAAAGCATGATATGGCACAAACTAGGAAATCCCTTGGAGGTAGAGGATACTCTCTCCTGTAGCAAAAACACTGGAAAGAGCCAGACCACAGGAAGGTCCTCTGCTAGTGGCACTTCCAGGTTGCACAGTAGTGTGATGGTTTGGGAGTTACCTGACCCCTCACTCTTATGAAATCACCCAGACTAGACTCAGATGGCTGGAAATTAAGAAATGAAGCTTTATATTCACATCTTAGCACAATATACAAGCAGATATTTACAGTATTTACAGCTACATACAGAAATATACAAGTTAAAAGTAATATAGAAACACAACAGCCCTCCTAGAAATCAGAGTCCCCAGAAGAGGATCCCAATCACCCTTCCACCTTCTTTCCACCCCCTACCTTATCCCAGAGTATGTCTTACATGCAAGGTGAGTTTGGAGGATTGGCAAAGGGGGTTAGAAGCAGAAGGATTAGATACACAGATTCAAGCAGAGGAGAACACAGACTCCAACAGACAGAGACACACACTGTCTTATCTATGTTTATATTCTTGCAAGCCTATGAGTGAAGTAGACATCACCATTGTTCCCTTTTCACAGCCTATAATCTAATTTCTCTCATTAAAATGTTCCAATTTGCCTCAAACTAGCACAAGTAGCAGCAAGCAAATGGAGAGAGACCAAAGAAGCACAGCCCAGTGTGGCTTCATAGCCAAGGTGTATCATTCCTATGGCCTGTTAGCTAGAGACTTGCGTGTGGAGCCGGATCTTAAAGTCATCTTGTGAAGATAACTTCACCTGGGAAGATGTTGACACTTGACCTGGATTGTCTTTACTGATTCTGGCAGGAAAGCAGAAGTAGGCAATGGGTTTATGAATGGGAGAAGGATGCCTCTACACCAGTTTACAGGAGATAAATATCACTTGCAGTGATGGCAGCCTCCCTGGCAGTCTCTTAAGATGGATTACAAGCTTCTAACATGGATCTGTTTCTTCAGTTTTCGTTCAACAAGCCCACAGGCAAGTCCATTTAGTGAAGCTTTAGGTGTGGGAGTGTCTGCAAATGCTTCATTCTTTCTGCATATTTCTGCATGTCCCCTTCACTGTCCTGTTTAATGCTACCTGGTGACATTCAGGCTTCATGTTGGATCCATGGTGAAAGAAATCCTAACATTTCAAGTAATTGCAGCCTCAGCATGAATCAGTCACAGCTCCAGAAGCCCCTAAACTGCAGGTTGCTGGAAGCTGGGAGACAATGCCAGGGAAATTATTGGCACAAGCAGATTCCTGTGCTCTTTCCATGAGCATCCAGTACTGGCTGTATCAGAGCTGTGAGAGTGTGGGTTCCTGCACAGGCACAGTATGGCTGCTCCTGTGAAACTGCCTACCAGAACTGGTCAATGAGTTCATAACATTAGCTTGCAAAGCCTTCCTCTCTTTTCCATGTAAATGTGTTTGGGGGAGACAGGTTGTCTTTATTCTGTAGTGGTTATTTATTCTGGTTTTCCCAACAGAAAAAAAGAAAAAGTAACCTGAGCTGAAAAGTCTTCTGTTTCCAAAACTTGGCATGCAGAGGAAACTATAAAAAACTGTTAGCTGTGCTCTGACATTTGAGTTAGTCTTCCGGGAATTTGTCTGAATTTCTAGCTGTAGTGAGGAAGACTTGAATGGGAAACCTCTTGAGAAATCTGTATGCTCTGGGGAGTTCTGCTACTTCACAGCTCTGGGCAGCCAGCAAATTGTGAAGAGAGCAGCTCTTTTGCAAACTCTACCTCCACTGTCAGCTGGAACTGTGAGTTGCACAATGCATGAATATTAATGCATGGCATGATGTTACACAATACTTTCAGAACTCTGCAGTTCACTCCATTCATGGGCAAAGGCTGGGTCCATTCTTTATTTTAGCTGCATTTAACCATGGCTACTGCAGGAAGGCAAAAATTTGTGACTGGGATGTTTCTGGGAGGTAGGCCATTGAATGATGTAGCTGGCACATAGAGTGCTGCAGCTCTCAGAGGGACAGCTGGTGGTGTGTAGTTTCCCCAGAGAGTTTATCTGTGTGCTATGGTGACCATATGATATCCATCTGGTTTTGAGAACTGATGAAAGGCAGAGCAGTGTTTTAAAAGTGCTGCATGAAAATCTCTTTTTCAGATGGAGAAATGGAGGTGCACCATGGACACCAGCTCAGGAGGCCAGCCACGAAGCCACGTAGAGGAAGGATTAAATCTCATCAGGCTCTGTCTGGTAGGCTACACTACTGGCCCCGTTGCAACAGCTGAGCTCTTGGTGGATGCCCACAAAGGACTGTTGTGTTGTGTGTGGTGTGCCTTCTCTGTTTGCAAGAGTGAGCCCTTTTTTGAAATACACTTGATGTTCTGAGTGCAGGTCAAACAGGAGACACTTCTGATTAATGCAACATTGAGATATTGCACAAAACCCCCTCCCCATATGCCTCGGTGGGGAAAGGTATAAAGGACAAACATTCAGTGCAGTTCAACGTTCTGGAGAGGAGGGGAAATGGGCAGGAAAGATCATACCTAAATAGAAAGCCAAAGCTGATCCTTGCTATTGCCAAGGCATCAGCCAAAAAGAAAACACGACTCTGATCGCAGTAAAATCATGTATGAGTCATGATGGGCCAAGAACAAGTTTGCTTTCTTTTTCCCCTCATTGAACAGATGATGATTAAAAGATAAATCATGCTTGGAGTCAAATCAAGTGATTGGATTAAAGTTTAGCTAAGTATTTAGAGACTGCTTGAGACACAATGGAAAATTAATTGAAAACTTACATTTCTGAGACCCTTGAACTCTGCAGCTCTTAATAAAATACTACTGCAAAGTACACAAGGGTTCCCTGTGGGAGAGATTCCTCTCCACAAGTGCTTTTACTCAGGTATGTGGAAAAATGGTATTAATTTTCTCTACAAGTTCACCAATGAAAAGTATTTCCATGATTGCAATACAGCTATTGCTCATGATGCAGCAACTTAATCTATTCAGCTCACTGAAAATCAGTGATGCCAGGCAAAGGAAAGTCACTTACTTAAAAACTGATTTTTTAAACACTTCATTCTTTTAACTACTCTTTGCTCCTCTGAGCAGCTGATATTCCAGAGTGACTAACTGCCTGTATTGGGCTGAAGTGACTCTGGAGTCTTAAAAACTATGTATAAATTCCTTCTAGATGTGCTGTAGTAGGAAATGTCATGCTTTGTTTGCACTAATAATGTAATTGCATCCTGGAATCACCCCCAGTTCTTGAGGAACATACCCAGGCTCTAACTTCAAAGCACTGTCCTTTCTGGTAGAAATACCATTTAAACCCACAAATAAAAGAGAATAAACTTCCCCATATTCACACACATGAACACACTGAAAAGGTTCTTCATTTGACCTCTGTGCAACCAAGCACAAGTCCTTTTTTGTAGTCCCTAGCTTTGAAATAAGGGTGCAGAAACTCTGTAGATCACTTAATTTGCTGCCTTGCACTCACAGATTCTTTATCTGAAATTTTAGTGCCTGGAGGAGGTGAGATCCCAAGTGGCATCAAAGTGTTTTGCAGCCAAAGTCTTCATTCTAGAGGGCATTATAAGAGAGCAGTCAGGCTTTCATGGAAGCCAGCTATGGCTACATTACTATCAGTAGAAGAGAGAAACAGGATTATTCAACAGTTGTCATAGGTGCAGGTTAGATGTGAATCCACACTATCCAGGTTTGCTTCCAGGGGGAAAGAAGAGGATGGCATTAATCTTCTTGACTGTAGGACCTGGGCAGGAACTGGAGTTTCTTGGCCTATTTGTGTGGTGATTCGGGTGTTACCCACACTCTCACACACTTTGGAAATCACCCAGACTAGACTTGGCCAGCTCTGGAAATTTGAATGAAGCTTATATTTACAGCTAGCACAATATACAAGCAGATGTTTACAGTATATACAGTTATATACAGACATGTGCAAGGTAAAAAGTAATACAGAAACACAGCAGCCCTCCCAGAAACCTGAGTCCCCAGGAGGGGCTCCCAACCACCCTTCCACCTTCTCCCACCTCTCTCAACCTTACCCCAGTGCCAAGGAAGAATGAAGGTTCAGCCCGGGGGTTAGGAAGCAAAGTGGATTAATCAGAGAAACAGCAAAGAGGCTAGAGAGAGAAATGCAGCCCAGGGCTCCCAAGCAGAAGTGCCTTATCTATGTTTGGATTCTTGTTCTTATACCTCTCAGCAAGCCTATGAGTGAAGTAGACATCACCCTTGTTTTCTCTTTCACAGCCTGTGATCTAATCCCTCTCACCAAAACATTCTAGCTAGGCTCAAACTAGCACAATTTGTCAAAAAAAAAAGGATGGTGGAGCTCTAAGAGGAGCATAGTAAAACTGTCATCTCCACGTGCAAGAGTTTCTTTTCCTCCACCTAGGCTCATCTTTTAGAACAGTTTTCTGCAAAAGGATGTATGCACAGAGACCATGGATGAGAAGCTTAAGCATAGAAGGTCCAGGGAGCAGAATAGGAATAGGTTATGTATATTTCAAATTATGAATACATCTTACTTTTCAGATATGATTTTCAGACTGCCATAGATAAATCTAAGGTAAACCTGACCAAGTAGTTTAGCAGGTATGATCCAGGTGTGACTACATACTGCTTTAAGTCCATGGGGTTTAGCATTGGTCATAGTTCTAAAGTTCAGCCAGGAGCCAGTATCCCCAGAGAATCAGGTATGTTGCAAAAGCAAAAACTACAAATTAAATCCCCAATCCTCAAATTACGACATTTATTTTGTGTGCCTTCCCTGGATGGTGCGGCTGCACAGGACTCAGAAGCCATGCAATCCCTCTTCTATCCCTAATGACCAGTGACACCTCTTTAGTCCTAACAGACATGTTTGACCTGCTTTTAGAGGCTGACAGGTACTGAGTGTTTTCCCACTCTCACTAATAGAAGGCATTTGCTAGCATTCAACTGGCTTTTTCTCTGCTTCCACTAGTATCTATGATTCCACATCTGTCCCTATGTTCTGTCTTCCTCTTTGCTGTCTGGTTGATAGGCTTAGCATGGTTCTAAGTTGTCATAGAATCAACCAGGTTGGAAGAGACCTCCAAGATCAGCCAGGCCAACCTAGCACCCTGCCCTATCCAGTCAACTAGACCATGGCACTAAGTGCCTCATCCAGTCTTTTCTTGAAGACCCCCAGGGACGGTGCCTCCACCACCTCCCTGGGCAGCCCATTCCAATGGGAAATCACTCTCTCTGTGAAGAACTTCTTCCTAATATCCAGCCTATACCTACCCTGGCACAACTTGTCCATACAGGTCACATGTCCTCAGCCATCTGCTGTTCCCTTTCCTGGACTATGTTCCACACTGATGAGCCATGAAGTCACAGTTGAGCAAGCAGCATCAGCCTAACTCCAGTGACTTCAAACTCTACAGGACCTACCTCACCTTTGCTAAGGTATGCATAGGTGTTTCTACAGTGCATGACTGTGCTTGGCCATATCTGCTGTAGACAACCAAGACAGAGGTGAAGACAAAGTATGTGGGGTTCAATGTTTTGGGTCTAATCCTATTTACTGACTGTAATGATTTGAATCAGAACAAAATGGGTCAAACAGAACCAGCAGGTTCAACTCAGTCCACAACACTGACCCAAGCTAAAATCTAGTTTGTCAGAGTTCATCTCATTGCCTCTCACTGAGTTCAATGGAGCTTTCACTTAGTACACTATTCATTAGCATCAGTGTCTCTCATGCTTCAGACTAAATTAAAATAATAGAATAGTCATAAAGTGAATCTTCTGCTTGTGCTAATTAATTTCAGCTGCATATATCAAATCAGGAAATTCACTATAGTAGCGTTGCTGTATGATACGCTCAGGAAAGCTAACCTAGCATTCCCTCTGTCTTAATAGCCATGGTTTGCTCTTCATTAGAAAGCTTTGTTATGTCTTAAAGTGATTAATCTGTTCTGGGATGACTGGCTAAGAAGCCAGCAGTCACAGGCTATGAGACACTCCTTGCTGAATTAAAGGACCATGGATCAGAAAGATTAATATCTTTCTATATGTTTTTGCAGATTCTGAGATGTTTCGTCTCAGAGCTGAAGAAAGTTGGATGGATGCAGCACTGGAGATGACACTGCCTTGTTCAAGGTCAGTTGCATGCATGTGACTTCTCTATGCAGAGCTGCCAAGAGTGTGTCAGAGTGAAGCACGTTGCAAAGATGAAGAAACAGCTTTGGGGATGATTGTACTTTGCATATCATCGGGAAGCAGAAAGGAGGCTAAGTTGTGTGGTGTCTGATATGACCAGTGTGTGAATGAACATCCTCTCATTTGGGGAACCTGTGGGTTATACTGATTTCTGGTCTGAAGTATGATGGAAAGTTGCAATGGAAATATATGATATCATCTCAGCTAACATGTGGCTAGGAAAAAGAAACACTCTGTACCTGTGTTGGTTGGGTCTTGTCACAGACTTGATAAACGCTCATTGGACTCACTGTGCACCGTCTCTTCCTTGTGATATGACACGTATGCCTCTTCAGCCATAAGCAAATGTTCAGTTTGCCTACCCTGACTCCTCTTGCTGCCAAAGATCTGCTCCCTTTGACTCTGCCAGCAGAAGGCATGAGTCACTGCTCCCAAACCTACATTCTTGCAAAATCCAGCTGTAGGAACAAACTAGAGCAGATTTTGGTGCGCATCCACTGTCTTCACGCTTTCATTTCAGCAGCCATGGGGTTTAGTTGGTGGAATAGATATCCTAGCTGAGAATTTATGCAATCTTGGGGTGAAATATTTGATCTGATTAGATTTGTGATGTCAAAGTATTGCCTCTCATGGGAAAAATGCCTTTCATTTCCCCCCTTTCTGTGGGGAAATTAAGAGTTGATGTGGGTTTTGGTTTGGTCTTGTACAAAAAAAAAGAAACTTCTTCAGAATGGGCAGCAGCCTCTGGGTGCTGTGAAACAGCAAGCTCAGCAGGGACCAGGGTGCAGCAGCTCTGTGCAAGAGCCATAGCTGCAAATAGCTTTGATGTCCCCTGTGTCTGAGGCCATGACACTTCGTAATGCGGCATTTGATCAAATAACTTGTAGGTCTCTTTTCACTACTACTGCTAGGTTTGATGAGAGCTGTCTGGGTGCTTTGGCTTAGACTGCACTTTATGTTGGGTGTCATAAAAAAGGTATGCATGATTTCAGGCTCTCATCCCCTTATGGGTCTCTCATCTCCTCTACTTTAATGAAAGTAATAATAATTATAACAATAAGATGATATGTGTTATCCTAAGGGTCCATACACTGAGTGGTAAGCCAGGAGCCTTACTGTTCCCCTGAGGACTCTTCTGTCAACTGCTCTTAATTTTCTTGCACTCTTTGCAACCCTTATGTTTAGCAAACCTCCATGAGGGGAAACTCCTCCAACTATGTGCAGAAAATATGACCAAAAAGTGGAATGAGATCACTTTAGTCAGAGTATGGGCGCAAAGGGCTCTGGATGTATGCTAGGAGGATGGCTCAAATTGTCATCTTCTTGACTTGGAGCACAATTGTGTTTGATTGCATGTTGTGCAAAGTCATTCAGGTTTGATTTTTCCTCCTAAAAGCTAGAGCAGTTGTCTTACAAGGCTGTGGTGGGATGCCCGTGAGCTGTGGTTCAAGTCTAAATCTTTCATTTTATGGCATTTCTTTTGTGGTTGGGAAGGCAGGAGAACAAAAGGGCAAGACCCACTGAACAGCTCAAGCTTCTCACCTATGGAATCAAATTTTGCAGAAGCAAAGACATTTTGAGAGAAGTGGGATGTGGGCCCAGGACCAAGGCACACTAAACATCCAAAGTAGCTGTGATATGCAGCATGAAAACCAGTGGAGCTCTATATGCTGACCTCTATGTCATCTCCATGGAAAGGGCAACAGGAAAGACAAGAGTATGACATAGAACTATGTGTTTGCTTTTGTTAAAAAACATCTCCTGGCTGCAAGAGCAGAGAGTTTGAACTGTATTCATGGGAGTCATTTAAGAAAGCAAAGCACGTGTGCTGGCCACTTCCTCAAAGAAAATACTCTTTGTGAAAGCCAGTAATTTTAGCAAAGATTCCTTGCTTCCTCTCGAGGAGAGTTAAATGGAGTTATGGGTCAGTGAGAGGGCATCTATGCAACACAGAAGAACTTCCAAAGCTTGCATGCGGTCCCTTCATTTGGAGAAGACCTGGTCAAACTGACTTTTCAAAAGTTTTTTCTTTATTAAAGAGTTTGTGGGTAAATTCTTGCTGATTTGCAGAGGTTGATAAGCCTCTTTGAATTGGTAGGACTCAGTAGATGCAAATAATAGTAAAAACTTTCCTGTTTTCTAATTTTCTTTCCACAAAGATGAACTTCCTAGTAGTCTCTATTATACTTGTCCAGATTCTTGATATAAAAACTGTCTTATTTCTGGCTGTGAGTGGCATTGCTCCTCATTCCAGCTAGTAAAAGGACATTGCCATCTAGGATCATGAAATTCCAGGGCAAGTATAACATAACAATGTCCTTTTGTATTTATATTCTCAAGCTCACTTAAAATTGTTTTTGTTCTGAAATATGAGATTGGAAGGTCTCTGAAGCAACTTCACTGATAAGATTCAGACCTCCTGTGCGTAGGAAATGGGCAACCAATAGCTCTCCTTTGGGCAGTAATTTCCTCACTCAGAAATCACTTCAAATTAGAATCGAAGCTCAGTGAGGACTGTACATTCACAAGTAAAATTAATAACCGCCTGTTGAGTTTGTAGTTCCCCTGAATGAGGGAACCCTTTGAAAGTCATTGGGTAAAAAAGTGACTTGTGATGGAGATGAGACAGCAGGGGCCAGAACCTGAAACCAATCTTAATGAAAAAAGGTATCCAACAAGCAGCTGCAGGGTTGTAAAGGATGCCTGCTCCAATCTCCACTAGACCACACGTTTTTGTGTCCTGATTTTGAAAGCCCAACTTTCTGAGAGATTGCATGATTATTATTTTTTAATATAAAGGGTATGGCTGAAAGAAAAAGCAGTTAAAAAAAAAACAACAAAAAACCCCCCCAAAAAACACCAAAAAAAACAACCAAAACCAACTGGCGATGCAAATGAGATCAGTGAGCGGTTTGCTGGAGATGCCGCACATTGTGTTGCGCAGATCTTGGCATTTATGGAAGTGACCAGCAGGGAGGAAACAGAATTGTTCTCACGGCCAGTGTCAGTTTGGATCATCAAGCCACACCGCAGATTTGGCATCTCTGATGGAAAAAAGAGGCTTTCTAGTCTGGTACAATCCTGCTTCTCAGCGTCAGTTTTGCGTAGGTTGGGGTCGGTGAGGATTGACAACTGGGTGGGGCAGCCTTGCATAAGTCTGGCGCTTTCTTGTCTCAGATTAATGATCTTTAAATCTGGTTTTCAGGGACACAGACTCACTCACATGTAAATAAAAAACAGAGGGAAGCTTTTAAAAGACTCAGATGGCTGGTATTCCAAGCAACAGCTAACGCAATGCCTTGCTAAGGCATCCCGTCGAGTGAGAACATCGTGGTCCATTTGCGCCTTACGCTTTCCCTGGGATACCTCTCTGAAAGGATTCAAAGCTTCTTTTCATGATAGCTCTTCATCCTCAATTCTCATATTAAACTACAAATTTAACTTTCTTTTAGCATGTTCCTTTGATAGACAGGCCATTGGAAGATGGTAGAGCCTACCCAAGATGTAAGTCAAACCCTGGGAGGCCTTACTATCAACAGATGAAATCTAAGACAACTTCTTAACTTAGTTGTTGTACAGCAGCACCCAGAGCTCGGGAGGATGGACCCAAAATTAGCTTGATGTAGGTCTGAGCAGTTGTCCAGGAGGACACACTCACAGAGAGGTGCAGCAGGCTGAAGCTTGTGCAGCCAAGGTAAAGAAGGTGAAGCTGTTGTCACGTGGCCGCTCTTGTGTTTGATATTTCACAAGCCTTTGCTGGAACAACTCCACCTGGTCTGTTCAGGCTGTGCCAGCACTGTGGGCCAAGGTTCAATAAAGTTGTTGTTTCCAATTTTTAAAAAGTACACTGCAGCTATAGAAACTGAGAAGGCCACATCTTGGCAGAGGGTGGGTTTGTTACTGCACCATTTTAGTGCAGTAACAACCTTAAAGCCCCATCCGGCTCACACTGAAGTAGGTGGAAAAGCTCCCATTGACTTCAGCGGTTGTGGGATCAGGCCCAACATGGTTGGGACAGATCCACTGCGACCTTGCTCCTGGTTCAGGGATCTGTGCAGTGCTTTCACTGAGGCAATGTTGGTGAAGTGGTGGCATGGGTCAGGATGAGAATTGCATCTAATCTGTGCCCTGTGGCTCTCTGTGCATTTGTCAAGTGGCATTTCAGGCTGAAAACAAAAGAATTGCAAGGTTGAAAAACAATGAAGGAATGTGCACTTGGCAGCTCCGCTAACCAGATGTTTGTTTCTTTTTCCCTGTTCTTAACAATGACTAAAAAACTCGTGAACAGTCTCAAGCCCAGTGCAAGGTCAGCCTGAAACTAGGTAAGAGGTGTTGCAACAAGTTAGAACAACATCTGGGAATGGAAAATGTTAATTTATACCAGGATCTGGTCTTGTGGCACAGAAAGCACAGCCAGACCTTCAGGAGGCTGGGTACATGTGTGCTTTCTCCTTCCTACAGCAAGCCTCATCAGTCGTGCGAAGCTCTCGCGGAAGTTTGCAATATTCCCTTTGTGCTGTTGTGTGAACTGCTTCCAAGTGCAGTTGAGCTCTCCTGCTGGAGTCAGAGCAGGAAGAAGCCAATGTGAGAGCAAATATATGTGTAGATATAAGTATATGCATCCATTCCCTGGAAAATGCATGCTTAAATAATGGCACAGCAAGCTGTACGCTGCGCTTTGTGCAGCTTTCAAGGGGGAGAATAGCGCTTGCATGAGTCATTATATAGCATTTCTCCTTACCTTGCAAGAGTTGCCCTTCTGAGGAACCTCTAGTTGGTTTTGATAAAATCAGTCTGAAAGGGGTAAATTACTGAGTGGGAGGTAACAATATAATGCTTTGAGGCTGCAGAGCAGTAAATTCAGTCTCTGGCCTCTCTGCTGTGTCACCCCTGACAATATGCACTTCTTCAGCAGCATCTCCTGAAGACTGTTCCCAGGACCAGTGTCTTTTTTTGCCTTATTTCACAGAAAAACACCTCATTAATCAGTCTGCTGAACATCAGAGCAAAGTAGATATGTTTTGGTGGTTGGGTTTTTTTTTAATTATTAATTTTTATTGCTAAGAAACTAAGCCAGAGAGGTAGAAATGACTCATTCATGACTTATTCATTAATGATGGGATTAAGAACTGAGCTCTTGTTATCTGACCAACTGGCTTTTTTTCAGATCACATCTGTCTGGTAGCGTCTCCCCAGCCAAACAACACACTTGGCCAGGAGGCAGGATTTTACTAAACCAATGCCTTCGTGATTGCCTGATCTTACTCTTACTTAAATCAATGTGCCAAACAAATAATCTTTTAACAACCAGTTTTATCAGTTACAAACATTTCCAGAGAGAAAAGAAATCTGATATATATAAGCTCAAGTACTTAAGCAGGAGCAGCATGTAATGGTGAATTAGTTTAATTGGGTTAGATTTGTAGGAAAATTATACTATCAACAGAGTTAGGATTAGGATTGGGGCCAGCAGGTGCTCATCAATATGATTTGAAAATGCTGTGCAGCGTATGAGCATGACATTAATTAATTTGTGAGTAAAACCAGATTGTGCTGCTTGAGAAGGATAATCCTGAACAAAATTAAGCTATGGACCCCAGAAGAATATGCTATGAGGGCAGTATCAAAGTGACAGAAGTCTGGATAAGAGCAGTAAGGATGCTTCAACAATAGCAACAATCCCAGCAGCTCTTAGGAGGAAGGAGAAGAGGAAACTATTAAGCAATTTCTTCCATCTAGTAGCTTGCAGGTGTGCCTAGAGTTTCCAGCTGGGAAAATCTGCTTCACTACAAGTAATGAAAAAGAAAGGTTTGCTTTCATCTACTTTCCCTGCCTTACCAGTGTTTGAGTGGTCTCCCAAACTCAGCCTTCACCTACTTATAAGTCAAATCTGCTTTGTCTTATAGCCTGAGTGTAACAGGCACGTGAAGCAGCATAGACTCTCTTTATGCCACCCACTCAACTCAGAGGCATAACTGACATGTTAATTGTAAAGCAGTTATTGCCTGGACCACCTAAAGTGATATGTCAAGAGGTAATGGCCTCAAGTTGTGACAGGAGAGGCTTAGGTTGGACACTAGGAAGAATTTCTCCTGTGAAAGAGGAACAGGCTTCCCAGGACAGTGGTGAAGTCACCATCCCTGGAGGCATTTAAATGGCATGCAGATGTGGCACTTAGGGAGGTGGTTTAGTGGTGGATTTGGCAGTGCTGCCTTAATGGTTTGAGTTCACAATCCTAAGGATCTTTTCCCAACTAAACCATTCTGAAGTTCCATAGAATCATAGAATCAACCAGGTTGGAAGAGACCTCCAAGATCAGCCAGTCCAACCTATCACTTATCCAGTCAACTAGACCATGGCACCAAGTGCCTCATCCAGTCTTTTCTTGAAGACCTCCAGGGACGGTGACTCAACCACCTCCCTGGGCAGCCCATTCCAATGCCAATACCTCTCTCTGGCAAGCACTTCCTCCTAACATCCAGCCTATACTTTCCCCAGCACAACTTGAGACTGTGTCCCCTTGTTCTGTTGCTGGTTGCCTGGGAGAAGAGGCCACCAGCATGACAATACATAGAAGGATACCAGGAAGAAAAATGTTCTAGAAAAGCTCCTATACAAAAATCCAAGTTGCTCCATTTTCATCCATGATTCGGTACGAAAACCACTTGCCTAACCCACTGTGATGTACCCAAGCCTATCTATACTTCTTGTGGCCAAAGCAGTATGTTTCCTCAACATACTAGCACGAATACCCTCAGATGGTTCTAGTGCCCTCTGCAAGGGATCCCTTCCATGCAGTTAGAGTACTAAGTTGGATGTCATGATTGTTCAATATGAAGGAAAGGTACAGGCTCATTTTCCTCAGTGTTTGGGAGAAATACCAACACTGAGGCTAAGATCCACCCTCCTCCTTCTGCTCCCCAGATCCCTGGCTTTCTTCAGAACCACACTGAAAAAAAAAAAACCCTTTGTTTGTTTATAGAGTTTCTGGGAGCCTCAGGTTTGTTTGCCTCCCCTCTTCCTCCTGCCAACACTGGAAGTGCCAAAACATAAGAACGGCATTTATCTTGGATTTGCCGGCCATGGCTGGAAGGAGGAGTGCCAGAAATCTCAGGAGAAATCTGCTCCTGATCTTCCCGGCATAGCCTTGCGAAGTGGAGGGGTGTGGAGAGTTCAGCAAAGCACTGGGGATGCTGAATGCCAGCACAGCCTGCATTCCATCTGGGAATGTGTCATTACTCCTTTTGATAAGGACAGTGACATGCAAAGCTGAGGCCAGAAGAAGGACCGCTGAATGCTCCAAAAGCGGTAAGCCATCTGCTTGCAGATTGTCTCTTCATTGAAGCTTTGGTTCGCTCTGTGTTTACTGCAGATGTTAAAGTCAAAGCCTCCACACTCATATTTCAGGCTGCTTCAGTGGCACCGCGGGCTCTAGTGATGGCTGCCTTTTTGCTACAATGTGTGATCTTAACTAAGCCCCCCTCTGCCACCTGATTAGCATGTTTCACTTTATCTAAAATCTGCTTTAAATCAAAAGTTTCATCCCCCCTTTAGACATCTGAGGAATAGGAGTGGCCCATAAAATAAGTGTGATTCTGCCCTAATAGGCTTCCAGAGATCATAGAATGGTCTGGGTTGGAAAAAAATCATCTGGTCCAACCCCAATGTTGTGCTGAGGTACCAAAATTTCCATCAGAGAATCATAATACAGAGAAGAAACAAAATTTCTTGCTTTAGATTTTAATCTGGGTCTCATGAGTGGGATCATTTTGAGTTAAATGTGTCAAATGCCAAAAGGCAGACTTCTGCTTTTGCTTTGATGTTCACATTACTCTGGTGGGTGAAAAGAGTACTGTGCAGATGAAGGTGCTTCAGCCTCCAGTGTCAAGATTAGCTGCATGGAAGGAAAAAAAATCTGCCTAAGGCCACTGAGGACTTGAAAAGATCAAGCAAGAGATGAGACTATATTGTTATGTTTACTTATGTATCCAACAAGGAAGACATTAGGAAAAGACTAGGAAGACTCTGTAAGCTGGTGGCAACATAGAGTGGCACAGTCTTCCCATGTCCACCAGTTGCTGTGACTTGTTACTGAAGGCAGTGAGGAGTTGTATGTATTTCTAACTGTGTGTGAATCTTTACTTGATTCACTCTATTTCATGTTGCTATTATCTCATTTCATGACTTTCCTTAGCTCTGTTCCCAGCATAATTCTTCTGAAGATGTCTTTATGTAAGCTGAGGGAGGGGCACTATCTTTAAAGAGGAGCAATTTTCTCTATGCCTTATTCCCTTACAGTATTAAGATTTGTCAGGGTTGGACTTCTTACTGACTTTCTTCCTCTGTTATCTGACCTTTCTGCTCTCTGCCCTGCCAAAGAAAGAGATCATCATCTTTAAGCCATCATTCAGAAAACTGGGAATGTTATGGGTCAAGACCTAGATCACCTTCTTAACCAGTACACAGCTAACTTCACTGTGTTGTTCCACTGCAAGCTCTCTACCTTGCTGAAGATGTAGGGTGAAAAGTGCAGCAAACCACAACCCACTTTACAGCAGACCTGCACAGCGCAAATATTAATACCAATAAAACAAGGATGGTGTGATAGTGGAATTCAGTTGCCAGTGCCCAACAGACCTTCGAGTACTTAAACTGTGAGCAAGGCTTTTAATCCACACATAATAAAGTGTCCCACCTCCAGCATCAAAAGAAAACTGTGTTTACAGAGCTGGATTATTAAAAAAAAGAAAAAAGACCAGGACACACCCCAAACTAAACCACCAAAAACTTAACATTGCTGAGCTTTCCTGTAAACCATCAGTCTGGATATATTTTATGACGTGATTTATAGAGAGTTTCTTTCTTAAGACTCAAAGCAACATTGCTATAAAAGTATAAAAGATGCGTGGTTTAGTAGTGGATGGATGCCATTGCCTTTTTTCCCCAGCTGGGAACCTGCTGAGTGAGTTAATGCCACTTGGAATGATTCATTCTTCATGTGTGGGCATTTGTTGGCAGCCTCAAAGGAGCACAGATTACAATGCCATCATCCTTCTGGTCAAGAGCAACAGCAGAGCAGCCACTCAAGCTGAAAAAATTAATTAATGACTTGCAAGACAGGGGGATTGTGCTTCCTTCGACTTCCAGAACCAGTTTTGCTGAGTCTTCCTTCTGCAGGCATTTTCATATCACTTTTACAACACAGTTTTAGTGTTGCTGTTCTCTGTTCAAGTTATGGAATAGATTAGATAATCCCTAGGCCTTTTCCACCTCTAACACTTGTGGTTCTGGTTAAATAGCTGTCAAGTTCTGAATTTAAAAGAGTAAAACAAGCCAAGGCTTTTGAGGTTCTGCTGGGAGGATTACAAGTTGTAGGAGATTCCATAGGCTTCCAAAAGTGCCTGTGCTTTTGGGTTTCCGGACAAAAATCGTTATTCAGCACTCTGCAGAACTCCTTTATAGTTCACAACGCAATCCGACTGTTCTTTCTGCGTGAAGACACCACCAGCCTAGGAAAGCTGACTTTGGTGGAAATCTAGCCTCCCTTTCACTGTTTATGACTGAAGATGTTTGTCTATTGCTGAAGCAAAACAAATTTCCTTGCAATAAAAAAAAAATATAGCCTCTGCCAATTCACTTTTAAATGCGGCTCTTGGAATTTATAGAAAAGTAAAAGGTCATAGGGAAGTGAATTGTTGTGTTGTAACCTTGCCAAGTACGCATAAAAGAGCTGATAGGGCTTTGGCCTACTTGCTTTTGTTGTGATCTATAAGCTGCACGTAAATATTGTATCTCAGATGGTGCAGTTTAGGCCTGTAGAGATTTCAAAATGGGTTAAGGAGCTTTTTACCTCCAAATCATTGCTTGAACCTGGCTGGCTGTTGCTTTATGTATTGAGTCATCACAACAGAGAAGCAACTGAGTTGTGATGTTAGTGGAAATGCCATGGAATTACCAGTCATGAGCATAGGGCATATCATCACTGGATTCAACAGGGTTGTACTAATGTAGCTGGAGAAAGTGATCTCTCACATGGAGAAGCTCTCCAGGTGGGAAAATTGGAGGAGGATGATTGATACTTTCTATTCCTTTAACCTCCAAGAGATGTTTTGGTCTCTTCTCTGCTGGTGCCCAAGTAATAAGCAACAGAGCATTGCAGCAAGAAGCCATGTCAGAAGAGTGAAGTGACATAAGTGTTACTTCTCAGAGATCTAAACAACAAACCTGCCGCTGGCCAAGGGTTGAAGTTCTTAACTTGGCCTTTCTTCCTGTCATGGTGCTCTTTTCTTATGGTACATGAATTTCTGTCTTGTCATTTTGAGAGCATCCTCTGTATTGTTAGATCTTTGTACAGCTTTATTAGCACCAATTGCTCCTCCTTTGTCTGAAATCCCTGATGTTAGAGTCCAGATACTTCAGGTGCACAATAAACATGCTATCAGTGCATCTGCCTTCCTTGGAAGGACAAGGTGACAGAAAATTAATCCCTGGGATAGAAGGCATCTCTTGCATGAGACAAGGAACATCTTTGTAGATTTGAGCTTAGAAGCTATGAGTTCAGTGCAAATAGGATGGGTTGCCCTACCAGAGGTGAATGGCCTCAGAAAGCTCTTGTGGTCAAATGTTTTTACTCTGTAAGGAAAACCTTGAAGAATTTGGTGGTGAGCCTTGGTCTTTGAAGTAATTCAAGCCTAGGGAAAGGCTTATTAACTTGGCATCTGGATTTGAGGTTGTTAACACACTAGAGGCTGTAGTCAAAGAGCGTCTGTTTGAGGGAGGGAGAAGTTGTTGGTCTTCTGTTTGTTATATGCTATATTAATTAATAAAGTATATATTGGTATTCATTACAATACTTCTATTCTGCTGTCATCTTTAGCACTGTTGTGGGCAGGTTTTTTGGCTGTCACTGTAACCAAAAGCTGTTTGCTTCCAATGGGATTGCTATTCAGTAAGCAGCTTGTGTCTACAGTGAAAATGAGGCTTGCGTGTCGTTGTTTTCTGTTCCTTAGGTAATTGTTGGAATCAGGAATGTCTGGTGACAGCATGGTAAAGAGGCTGGTGTATATATGGCAGCATATGCCATATGTTTTCCTTAGTTTCTAGATCAGCTAACCTTGCAAAAACCATGCTCTGGGTGACCTTAGGACAATCTGGACAATATTTCTATGCCAGCCATAAAAGTCCATTAGACTGCCTTTGGCTGCAAATCAGAGTAGTTCAGAACATTTAGTGTAATAGGAAGCAGATTTGGGAGACATCAGTTCACAAACCTTATGGTGGACCTGTAAGACATTCACAGCGTTTATCTCTCTCTTCTCCATCACTTAACTGTAACGACTGAAATGCTGATTTTCCTCTTAAAGCAGCCCTGGATTTCTCTCTCAAAGTAAAGAGCTGTTTTCCCAGTTTGTGCAGAAGCCCAGGATTGTCTTTCTCAAACTTAGAGCTTGGAAACAGGGTGGATATCCTTGTTAATTCTGCAACTACACCTACATTTTACAAATGGGATCTCTTTTGAAGCTGGGTCAGTCTTTTGTGTCCCAAAGTATCCTAAGATGGCAAAGCACAGAATTTCCAAACTTGAGATGTGAGTGAAATTGTCTATTTGTTACTGCATTTCAGAGGAAATGCATTTTATAAATGGGAAGTTAGAATACAAGGATTTGGCTATTACCTCTGAAGCAAGAGGTTTCAGAGAGGTGAACAAGCTGCCATGTTTCTCTGAAAGCCAGCCTGCCTGCAATTATTCTGTGTTTTTCATAACAAGAAGATGCAGCTTTGCTACAAATCCCTCTTCACACTACCTCATGGCCAGGAGTGTTTGGCATTAGTTTAATTTTTTTCCTACTGAAACTGATGAAAGCTTAAAACTGCTTCTGGCCTACACTTCCTTGCCTACATTTTGATTTTGGGTTTTGTTTTTTTTGTTTTACATTGACTTCAAGGAATGATGCTTATTTGTTGCCTGGTCAAAGAGATTTGGCTTCTTCCTTCGTACCGTTTTTCATCTGTCCACATGCATTAGAGGTCTGGAGGAGAAATAATTGGCCTATAACTTTGCACAGCTCAGGGGAAACTTACAATTAGTATTGCTGCAAATTGCTCCCGGATGAAGCTGGTGATTTGAAAAGTAGAAAAACCAGAGTGCCCTTGAAGTTGGAAAATGTCCCTGTTTGCCTTAAGATGTTTACGATCTTGAGACATCAGCTGTGTCTCTGGGTCTTGTTTTCGTAATGGAGTATCTCTTGAGATTTCTTCCACAAACGTTGTCAGTGTTAGCGTGGGAGACATCAAAGCAAAACGAGATAACTGGCAACTGGCATGGCAGCGTGGGGTAAAAGGTGAACCCTCTGTGAAACGATGCCTGCAGGCTGTATATTCCACATCAAATGCAGGCTCTTGTGAGCTTTAAAACCAGAGCACCATAAAACTCTAGGTGACTCCCTTAATGGGTTTAAAAATAATTCTCCCAAGCTTACTCCCCGTTGTTCACACGGCCTCTCACCTACGACAGAGAGCAGCGGCAGGCTGCAGGGAAGGCGAGAGGGGAGAGGAGAGGCAGAGCAAGAAGGAGCCAGAGGCAGCTGGTAATCTCACAGCATAACGTAACTGCTTCGGCACTCCCCAGGGCTAGGGGCCAGGTGCAAGAGTGAGTGTTCAAAGGAGGCTAAGGAGGGAGGTGCCCAAATCTCACATAAAATAATTGCAAATTGAGCAATTATTTGCCTTGGATTTCCATGCTTTGTTGTAATCACGGTACGGGGGAGAAAAGGCGCGTAGGTGTCCTAGGCATTGGAAAGTGAGATGGTATTGCTATCCAGCTCTCTCCCTCTTGTGAAGCTTGGTGTGCTTGCCTATTTCCTTTACACTCCTGGTTTTGTTCCTTGTGTAAAGTCTGAAATGGTTCAATCAGCAGAGATTATGCACAAGAGGAGTGATTTGTTTAAGACATGGAGCCAGTTTCAACAGAGACTTGTATGAGCTTCTTGAGGTCAAGAGGCTGAGAATAAACATTCCCGAAGGAGTCAGAATATTTTTACGCTCAGCTCTCTGTACCTGAGTGTGACACAGAGATGCCAACTCTCACCCACCCCGTGGCAGGGGATAAACCATTCTCTAGCCTTGCCATGTTCTCTCTAGAACACCCAAGAACAGCTGAAGTGTCCTTTGTTACCAGACAATGCTACCGAAGGTTACCGTGGGGAGCTAATAGAAGTAGAGAGCTGGGAAAGCTGAAGACCTGCTGAAGTGGTCTTCTGGACCAGATATACCTGAATCCTTGTGCCAGTAGAAAACATCCCAAAGTATAACTCTCTCTTTTTTTTTTTTTTCCCCTCCCTCCTTTAATTCTTTCTCTCTTGCTAATGAATTAATCTCATGGAGGTTTGAGCTATTTCATGGCAGTTTCCATGCCCCCATTGTCTCCCATTACTCAAAGTAGATATAATCATCACAATTTGTTTCCAAGCAATCAGATGCCACATCTTGCTGACTCCTAGCCTAAATATCTGCCACCGTCTCCTTCAGGAATGTTACAATCAAAGGAGTACCATGAGTACCAAGGAGTGCAGGACAAAGGACTGCCCTGCCAAAGACCAGTTGGTCTTCTGCTGCACACAGGCTTCTCTGCCTAGGAGCACTATGCAGGGAGACCATTGCATGTCTCTGGGGAATGAGATAGCAAGGTCTGTAGTACTTACTGTGCTGGTTTGAAGCTAATTGGAATATTTTACTGAGAGAAATTAAATCCTTAGCTGTGAGAAGAAAGAAAAAAAAAAAAACAGTATCCTATAGCACTCATTCTGCTGCTGAGAAATGCAACTAGTCAAAAGATAGATAAGACTCTCACTTCTCACACACTTCTCAGCTTGCAGTTCTGCTCCTTCTCTCTGGCGCTCTGGTCTGTGTAGTTGCATCTGCCTTAACTCTTTAATCTGACCTAACCCTTTTTCCTCTAACCTCCTTGTTGTCTTTTTTGACATCTCCCCTCAGATCTCTCCAGATTTATCACGTGAGATATACAAGAATTGATCTGGTTGTTTCTGAAGGGAGGGAAAGAGGGAAGGGGGAGGAGGTTTGGGTTGGGAGCTTCCTGGAGACTCTGGTTTTCTGGGAGGGGTATTGTGTTTCTGTATTACTTTTAACTCATATATAACTGTAAATAATGTGTGTATATATATATATATATATACACACATTTGCAAATTGTGTTAACCTGTAAATATAGATGAATTCCTTAACTTCCAGCTGGCTGAGTCTAGTCTGGGTGATTTCATGGGGGAGGGGGGAAGGTAACTCCCAAACCATCACAGTTATTGTATGCTTTCAGCCTGGGACTGACTCTGTGCTGCTCTGGGAACAGATGCATTAGGAAACCCTTATTTCTCTGCCCCAGAAAATGCTAGTTATGAGGATTAGATTAGTAGATTGGTGTGGGAAAGTGAGCAAGAGAACACTGGGTGCAGCAGGTCTTGGACACTCACAGAGTTGGAGGTGATGGAGATGACAAGGAGCCAGAGCCAGGCTCACTGGTAATTGCAGTAAGAAGGTGCCTGGTGCTCATGGCTTTGCAGAAAAAAAAAATGAGAGGAGTGTAATTGGCACAAGAGAGTAGGTGAGAAAAACCCAAAGGCATTGTCCTAAAGCAATTGTGGCAGCTTAAAAATTGAATCCCAACCACCCTCAGAAGCGTCTTTTCCCTTGCAGCTCTGCTCAGAGCTTCCTTGGGAGTGAACGGTTCTGTCATTCGCTCCTTCCATGGATATCTATCTGGGACTTTCTGGAGCAGCCAGATCATGAAGGAGTAATTTACTGTGAACACTGTCTAGGAAATAAGAAACATGCTCTGTGAGATGGGTCTGGTTGCCCTAGCCTGTAGCTCTGGGAACTGGGGTAGAGGAGGAAGGAGCTGTTGGGAAGCACAATAAAATAGTCACCTGGAGATGACAGCCACTGTGGGGCTGTGTGGGTTTTTTCAAAGAACTGAAGAGAGGTGAGAGTTTTTTTCATTGTTTCCAGGCTGTTGGAGTTGTTAAGCTGAATGTTGTGTGTGAGAGGTATGGCACTGCCGTGAAGCAGGTGGGAGGTATTTAAAAGGCCACTATTGGGAACAACAGCTCACGAGTAAGGGCAGGAATCTGTCTGCAATGAGAGGGCTGTCTAGTGGCAACATTATTTACAGGAATGACCAGGACAACCTTCTTGGACATAACTGTCTGGTACTGCAGTATGAGACCTGTCCCTGGGGGACTACAGCTGCAGACTGAGGCAAGTGGAGGACCTCAGTCTCCATAGAAGGAAGGCAGGCAGAGGGAGATATCTGGTAGTCGTAGGGATCTCTTCCTGCATAATGTCATTGTGTGTTGCATCTATGTAGCAGATGTTGAGAGGCTGTTCAAGGTCATGGCAGAAACTTGAGGAATGGGCTTGGATTGCCTCATTGTAAAACTACTTGGACCTGTGTCTTCCCAGGTCGATATGAGGGAGGGTCAAAGCTGCTAACATCTCTCAGTCCGTTCTTTGAAGCAAGTTTTGTCAGCGCAACAAAGGTATGACTTTGGGCACTGAGAAATCCCCCAAGCAGTGTGCAGCATCAGTTAGTTTTCTTCAGCCCCAGCCATTTCCTACATCTGCTTTGCAGGGCTCAGAAAGATTTTGGAAGGCTGCAGAAATAGCTCCATATTGACATTGTTCTGCCCTTATTAATGCACAATGTGGGTTTTAGGTACATCTGGTTTAGAAAGGTGAAGGTCCTTGACTTCGATCCCATAGGGTAACCTCTGTCTCCTCTGAGGTTCATTGATGGAACTGGATCAAAACCTAGAACACAGCATGCTACCTCCTCTGGGCAATAGTAGTTGTGTCCTGTGGAGAGAAAGTACTGTGAGTGGTGACAGTAGAGGCCAATTGGAGTTTATGCATTGCAGATGGTGTCAGCTTCTAACACATTGTGGCTTTTGCTTATTAAATCCTGCTCTCCCCACCCCAAAGGAGACTAGGAAACTGTTTAAATGTTTGTAGGTGAAGTCTAGTAAGGAAATGATAGATTTATAGTTGTCACTGTAATCTTGCTCATGTGCTTCGATGCAGCCTTTAGTAAGCTGACTCCTCACATTTCCCAAAGAGACTGTATAAGGAGCTGAATTAGGGTCACCTAGGTAAACTTGGATAAGGCATTTCAGCTTCTGAGCATCTGATTCTCCCACCCAAGCATCTCTTTGACATGGTGATAGAAGCATGTCTGCAAGGCAGGGGGTAGGCATGAGTGTTTTGTGTTCAGGGTAGCTCAGGACATGGCAAAGAGAGAATATATTAGTGTATGACTCTCAGGGTGCAGCACCTAAGGCCTGACTCTGATCACCTCTGCTGACAGAGAACTTAAGCAATTTGGTGAGTTTTCTTTGAAATGTGGTGGAAATTGACCTTTGCTGAAACCAAAGGCATGACTCCACTGAACTCTTAGCATCACCCATAGTATCCTCTCTGGAAAACCCCAGGAATCTCACTGACCCTACTTGTGTTTGTTACAGTATGACAGAGAGCAAAATATTTTTTCTTAAAGGAGGAAGTTAATACCTTGTCAGTTTGCGATTTTGTTTAGGAATTCATATTATAAAGGCTTTTTTTTTTTTCTCATAAGTTTCAGTCTCCTCCTTCCTTCTGCAAAATCTTTTGATTTTGTCTATCTGCAGAGTACTCTATTAGGAGAGAAATTATATCATGAGATTAAAGCTGGCAGAGGAGGAGTCTGCTTTAATTTGCCTGTGGTGACATTGCTCTTTTTCAAGGATCACAAGCAATGGTCTGCCCAGGGAGGTGGTGGAGTCACCATCCCTGGAGGTGTTAAAGAAAAGCCTGGTTGAAGCACTTAGTGCCATGGTCTGGTTGACTGGCTAGGGCTGGGTGCTAGGTTGGACTGGATGATCTTGGAGGTCTCTTCCAATCTGGTTGATTCTATGATTCTGTGATTTCTTGCAAGTGCTGCCCCAGTACAAAATTAAAAGCTGGTAATATTGGAATTTGCTCACATGACTACCCACATGAAGCTCCACCACTGCACCATGAGCAGCTTCACCCCTGCTACAGTGGCTTTAAAACAATACCCATTCCTTGACTTGAAAGATGCAAGCTCTGAACTATCTAATGAAGCTGATTAATGAGAAGGTGTGATGGTTTGGGGGTTACCCCGCCCCCCCCACACTTTTGAATTTGCCCCAGCTAACTCAGAGGGACCCTGGGAATATAGATGAAGCAATTTATTTACAGCTAGCAAAATTTACAAGCAGCTATTTACAATATATACAGTTATATACAATTATATACAGAAATATACAAAGGATAAACGATATGAAAGCACAACTCCCCTCCCAGAAACCAAGGTCCCCAGGAGGGGCTCTCAAACCACCCCAACACCTCCCCCCGGCCCTCTCAACCTTACCCCAGTTCTCAGGAAGAAAAGAGGTGCAGCCAAGAGGTTAGGGAGCAAGGTTAGTAGGAGCAGGGTTAATGAGATGTGACCAGGTCTAAGGCAAAAGCAAGAGTGAGAAACAAAATGGAGAAAAAGTCTTTCTTCTTCCCAGAGTTCTCAGCGTGACTGTGAGAGAAGTTGACACCATGTTTTTCATTCCACTGCCTGTTATCAAGTTCTTTTACCAAAACATTCCAGCTTGCTTCAAACTAGCACAGAAGGACATCTGGGGAATACCCTGGACAGCATGCCATGATGCTGGAGTGTCACTCAGGGCTTGTGATTGTTGTTTAGTCTCTAGGTTGCAGGCTTATGTGCCATAACAATAGCCCTTGAGAGGGACACTTTCCTGAGGAGATTGTCCAGAAAAATGCACTTAGCAGGGTGAGTTTGAATTACCTTTGAGGATTCTGTAAGGGAATGATAACTATTCTTGCCTGACAGGCTCATACAACAGAAGAGATCCAACCAGTGTTGGGGTTGCTCTGACCTGGTTTTCATTTCCAAAGCCCAGGTAGCAGTAGAGCTTTGCAAATGAAAGTTTTCTGTGTGTTTTCTTCTCCTGTGCTGAGCTTCCAACATCCTTCATATCTCAAAGAAGGTGTGACTAAAGCTAGTGCAGATGTGCTATTACCCATCTCCTCCCCAATAATGAAATATCTTCACCATGTATCATAGCAACTTACAGTAAAAGATGTAGTACTGATGAGATGAGGCGATTCATATCCTTTGGAAAGAGAAATGACACATCTCTTTCTTGAGAAGGGGAATGTATCCCTACTGGCTCAAAGGACTAGACATGGGAGTGAATCAAATGGACAAATAATTAATTACTCACAGAGCAGTCAAAATGCAGTTCAGTTTCCTTTAGAAATTGGTGACTTGAAGCAAGTTGTTATAAGATCAACTCTAACTGATGTCTCAGATCTGAAGGCTAAATAATTGTGTTGTTGACCTAATCATACAAAAATGTTAACAATAATGACTAACAGAAATTCCCTACTTAAAGAAAACATCTTCATGTTGCAAAATTCAAAGGTTTGGAGATTGCCACTCTGAAAAACAAATTCTCTTAATTTCTTTCTTGGTCTTTAATAATTATTTACATTACATCTGGTGTTTAGCTAACCTTGCTTCCTTTTTAAGCTATCTGGTATCATCCAATTCAGGCCACACTGGAGGATGTTGTCCTGGTAAAGCATAAATCCTGCCAGACCAGTTTAACCCTTGCTCTCCTCCTCCTCTTGCAGGTCCAGGAGTTGAGTGGGTGAGCCAATGGAGGGTTTGGCCACAGCAAAGCCTTGAGGGCTAGGGGCTTAGCACCATCACGTTAGGTGTCTTGTGCTGCCCCTCAACATGTCTGCATGGTCACACAAGGCACAAAGCTTGAATTCATTGGCCAGAACAATGATGCTAGTGCCTATTGGCCAGTTTCATTGTCAAAATAATGTATTTAATGGGGGGTGATTGAGAAACCATGCCTTTCTGCACTGACCCTCCACCAGGAGCAGCACCTCATTCGTGGCTCCTTTAATCGGGAATCACGGCAGCCACCTGTTTGCAGCTTGCACCAGCAGTTTAGCAGCACCTCAGTTCTTCTCTTCTTCCTCTCTGCCTGGAATATCTTGTATTGTGCCCTGGCATCATTTCTGTAGGTTTTGGAAGCGTGTTTGTACATGAAGCCTGCTTAGGGATCAATGTGTCCTGAGTAAATATGCTAAAGTTAATGCTGAGACTCCATAAGCATAGTTAGAATTTTTCCTGGTTTTGCATTCCTATTTGCCAAGGTCTAATTGTTTAAATGGTTTAATTTCATGTTTATAAATACCCTTTGTGCAACTACTTCCTGTCAACCAAAAGGCCAAAGAATCTCAGGGAATTTTCCTGGATTTCTGAATATTAATAATATTAATATAAAAATAATATTCATAATTCATAATATTAATTTCTACAACAGATGTCTATCTACCTCAACCTGTTTAACTAAAAATAGTCCCCTTTTTGTGTAATAACAGCAACAAAAGTCCACTCTCCATTGGAGATGTAATAAAATGGAGAGAGTATGGAAAGGCAGGCAGAAAACAGACTTTCCTTGGAAGAAGAGCAGGTGTTGACTCACGCTAAATACCTTTTTTGGAAGACAATTTGGGATGTGAGAGAGTTCTGTTGAAAAGGTGAAGACATAGGGATGTGTCTCTTCAGGAGAAGACTGTCAGAAGTACACTGAATGTGCAGCAAGGAAGGTAATTCCCATTCTGACAATTCCTGTTGTATTAAAACTGTTTCATTTGGATTTGGGAAGCAATATACCTCCAGATTAATCTTAATGCACTTCAGCACTAAGTGAGCTATCCATAAAGAGAGAGAAGAGGAAGGAAAGTAGTACTTGAAGGAAAGGCAAAGCTCTTGGCACAAGATTTGAAAGCAATTGCTATGAGAAGCCATCACCAAAGCAATACAAACTTTAATGTGTATTTGATGTGGTCTCTTGCCAGCTGAAGAAGTAGAAGCCACAGGTACCATCCGTAGAGCTGTGTTGTGTCTTAGGAATTGGTCTTTTTTCCCTCTGTTCCATTTATGCTTAATATAATGGTCTTTGTTGAGCTGTCACTTTGGATGACCTGTTCCTCATCTGTTCAGAAGCTCTTGGTACATGTATAAGATTACATGTATAAGTACTTGTGTAAGACTTATCCTGTTGGTGTCTCAAGATGACTCCTTGCATGCTAGTCCTTTCACTATTCTGTCCTTTCTCTTGAGGAGTTTGTTAAATCCACAGCAATGTTTTGATTTCATATATCATTATGAATTTCTTCACTGAATGCAGTTCCATTTACATATAATTTGCTCACAACATTTAGAGTCTGTATATGATGAATCAGTGCTCTGCTTGCCACTGGTGTTGACTTATCTTTGATGCCTTTGAGGGTTGTATGCTGCAGTCAGATGTAAACTATATCCAGTTTGTGTGACATATGAGGCCAGGGTAAATTGCCACAATGGTCTGTTTGGCTATGATCTATGAAGCAAAGCAGTGTTCTAAATTAAAGGCTGACAGTAGAAATATTTGACCAAAAAGGGAGATAGCAGAAGTCTTTCCCCACTGACATATTTAGTGACAAAGTAAGATGTGGTGATAAAGTGGTAAAAGCATGGAAATAGAGTGTAAGACATATTCTGGCTGAGCCACAAAGCCAAGTGCGTGCATTTAGCCTGTCTGAAGGTGGAACAAAAGAGATCTGATGGGGCAAGCACAGCTGTTCACTCAAGCATGTGAGTCAGCCATGAGCAGGACTGCTGTCATAGGAAAGTGTGGCCAGAAGGAACAGAGAAAGAAAGACTTGATGCATGGAGCTGAGCTAGAGCACTTCTTCCTAACACCAAAATACTTTACCATGGTTCATGATCAGACATGGACAAAGCCCAGGCACCAAGGTACTTGGGAGTGAGTTTCAGATTGCTCCACATCTTTACACAACTAAAGTGATCAGGAGACTTACAGCAAGTAAGGCAGACTTGATGGCATAGCCCATCCACAACATGTGAGATGGGATTCAGCAAATTCAAATGACTCCTTGTTTATGCAAACTGCAGCTCATCTGTGAGCAAATCATGCATGCTCTGGTGTTAATTGTTTACTTCATTCACATACTGTGGCTAAGAAGAACAGATGTTTAAAGCAAATGAGGACTCTGGGATCTTGGAAACCATCAGATGCCCTAGAACAAATTGAGATCAGGAAATACAAGGACAACCTGTGGATCAAAGGGTATGAATCCAGGTTCCCAAATAAAGGGGTGATTATGTGAGCAGTTAAGGAGGGATTAGAATCATAGGTGATAATAGTAAGCAGCTGGAAAGGAAGGCCATAAAGAGCCAGAAACAAAATAAAATAAAATAAAAGGCAGGTGGAAAGAAAGAGTAGATGAGAGAGGCATGATGGGAACCCTACCCCAATTAAGAATCTGAAATTAAGTGCTGTGCTGCACCCCATGTTTATATTGAACTATTAAATGAGGCACCCCATGAGGGGCTCTGGCTCCAACTGATGCCCTGACTTCCTCTACATCTTCCTGGGTTCTGATCTGGGTGAAGAGATGATGTTGCCTACAGAAGGAATCCTCTGCAGAGGTGTCTTTGTGACAAACACAGTCTTTGAAGTCTTACTGAAGTGCCACTTCTGTTTCACAGGACTGTAGTCAGATGGACAACCATTCTAGATGCCTCCAGCGTTTCCTTCATAGGTAATGTTTCTTTCTTAGCCAGCTGCTAGAGGCTTAGAGTAACATGCTGGGATTTAGGGGAATTAGAACATGACTGTACTGTGCTGGAGGGAAAAAGCCTCAAAGATTTTGTTAAAAACACTGCGCATTCTGTGCCAGTAGCTGGTTTTTGTCCTTGCTACAGACATTTATCTGGGATTGAACCAGGGGCCTTTACAGCTCATATAGTCATGCTTGCTTGAGCTACAGCACATTGTTGTCCTCAAAGGTATTTTAGACCTGGATCTAAGTCTGACCTACCTGTAGATGTATTATAAGAGATGATTCTTACAGGAAAGTTGAACTGTTCTGGACTTTTGGAAAGCTTTTCCATTCTTCTGTGGCCAGTCCACAAAAATAAGGTTTGGGAAAATGATTTTCAGCTGCAGATTGGACCCATTTTGCACTGAAAAGCAAGAGCTCTATTGTTTCCAAATCTGATTCCTTGTAACTTTTGCATGTGGTCCTTACATTGCCTTCTCACTGCTCAGGGAACTCTCTGAAACTAAAGTTAATGGCACATGACAGAAAGGTAAGAGAGAAGCCAGGTTTATTTAGATTTGCTTTTTCTCTTCAGCATTAAGAAGCTACTGCACTCAATACTGGTGTATGACCTGATCTCTTTGCTCCTCCTATTGATTACATCAAGCAGTCATTGACTTCTGCACCTACAAAAGGTTTTTGTTAACTTTTTTCTAATTGCAGATTTTGCCTTTGGTATCCCAGTGAAGATAAAATGAAAGGATCTGGGAGCAGGAGGGAGATAAGTCTTCTTTCAGTTTTATGTGACCATTGCCTCAGGTCTGTGCAAAATAGGGCTTGATTTACCACTCATAAAATCATAGAATGTTTTGATTTGGAAGAGACCTTTAAAGGTCATCTAGTCCAGCCCCCCTGTAATGAGCACGGACATCTGCAACTAGATCTGGTTGCTCAGAGCCCCATCAAACCTGACCTGGAATGTTCCTTGGGATGGGGCTCATTTGCCACCTCTCTGTGCAAGCTGGGCCTGTGTCTCACCATAAAAACATTTCTTCTGTGTATCAAATCTAAATCTCCCCTCTGGTAGTTTAAAGCCATCACCCTTTGTCCTGTCACCCTGCAAAAAAAGACTGTACCCATCTTCCTTATAGGCCCCTTTTATGTAATGAAAGGCCACAAAAAAGTCTCCCCAGAGCTTTCTCTTCTCCAGGCTGAACAACCTCAGCTCTCTCAGCCTGTCCTCACAGCAAAGGTTTTTCAGCTCTCTGTTCATTTTGTGACCTTCTCTGAACCCACTCCAAGAGATCCATGTCACTGAGAAGTTCAGAGCAGGACACAGCACAGTGAAGTCTCACCAGAGCAGAGCATCAGAATCACCTTCTTCAACCTGCTGGCCAGTCATAAATATCACTGCTGGCATCTCTGTTTAGTTTAACTTGCATCATCCAGGTCTGGCTTCCCTCAGTGAAGGATCCAGGGGCTGCAGCAATGCAGTGTCTTTCCCTGAAGCAGCTGCCTTCTCCATCAGCTCACTGGTTGCATTCAAACCTTTGTAAGCAAAAAGAAAAGGAAAGAAAACATTACAGACACTTGTGATGCAGAATGAGCTTTCTTTGCTTCCTTGCAGGTCTTAACCTTGTCCAGTCCTCTGCAAGGATGTACCAGTTGTACTCCTCAGAGAAACACAAGGGAAGAGTTATAGTGAGCAGTGGCTTCATGCAAGTAAAAGGAAAATGATGCTGGAAAGGTGGTTTGGAGCAGAGCAGGACTGCGAGAAATGAAAGCAGGGGCATAAGGTCAGGCTTGGATAGCCATGAAACTTATCCTCCTTTTTCTCATACTTCATCCACATGTTTCCACTTTGACTCCTGATACATCTGGTGCAATCCTCACCTTGCAGCCCCAGCTCTGCCAGGCCCTTCCAATGGCCACAGCAAGTGAAGCAATACTCAGTGTCCCAGGTTGGGACCTATAAGGTTAAAAATCCCCTAGGGGCTAGAAAATTGTTATTCAATCCCATAACCCTGCTACCTGTTTATAAACTCATGGCAAGGCCAGCTCGCTTTCCTTTCCTCTCCCTTCAGCCCTCTGTCTGGCAGGACTTGCTTTTATCAGGACAAACACGTAAGGAGTAGGCCTGTTTGGGGGCTTCAGGTCTACTATGTATGGCAGAGGCATTGAGGGGGGCACACTGGAGCACTGGGGATTATAGATTTAGTTTTGGGCCAGGGCGTTTGCTATATGGATTTTGTATCTGCTTTGTAATTGCTTTCTGTATGTCTCTTTCTAAATATAATTTTGTTTTCTCTCCAATTCATTTGAGCACTTTATTCTGTTTGCTCTTTATGACACTCAGGCAAATTACAGTGAATAAAAACAGGTGCACCCCTGGTTTTGGCATTTGACAAGAGGAGTGTGGAGGGAACGCACTCAGAAAAGGCTGCGAGACCCTGGGAAATGGCAGTTTCGTATCTGTGGCACATGCTGAACCATTTTCCCCAGGAGATGAGGTAGATAACACCTGATGGGCTGCAGCTTGCTCTCTTGGTTCTGTTTTATACTCAGGTTTTTTAAGTGTGGTAGGACTCGAGTGAGACAGCTGGTTTCTCTGCTGGAGAACTCTTAGATGCAAGCAGCTGGAGAACCTGTCAGGAGAGAGTCTCACTCCAGGGATGAAATTTGACTGTGATTGAGGTACGTGAAGCAAATGGCATTTAGGTGTCTGCTGGCCTAATTGCTTCACTTCCTTGCCTCCCCTCCACATGCTCCCAACCTGCAGTCGTTCTGGGAGACATATGACGTGTATTCCTGTGAGGTTTTAAAACATTTGGCAGTGAGGGACGTGGTGGGTGAAAGGTAGAGGCAGAGGTGCCTTTTCTTGTGGTGTAAGCCAAAGACTGCTGCAGATTTGGAGTTCTCGGGCAAGAGTTTTGCAAGAGAATCTGTTTTGCAACCTTCTTTTTTTTTCTCCCTCTTTATTGTTTCCTCTGCAGAAAACATATTTATCTGTCTCATTACAGCATTTACCAAGAATTTGTTCTAGGACAAGATTAATTAATTAAGCTGTCAGCATGCCATTTTCCACCACAGTTTTGTTTCACGGAATTGCTTGGGAAAATGGCAACTGCTCAGAGGAAAATGCTTGCACTGATGGGCATGCTCCAGTCTCCTTTCCCTCCGAGGCTACACGAATTTTAGGGATGAAAAGATGTTTTCAACACAGATACAAGGGATTTAACCTAGAATTTACTGGAATTGTTTGCAGTTTGTAACACTTCTGCATGCCAGCAGCTAATGTCAATTTGGTTAGCTTTTGTTCTGATTTGAGAGGGAATCCAGAAAGGTAGCTGAGGAAAGTCTTTGAGAACCAAAAAAAAAAAGAGAGTAAAGGTCATTCGTATTTGATCATCCTTTCAAGTGATGTGGCTGGGAATAAACTAAGGCACAGGAGAAAAAAGTAGCCAGCATCTGGGAGAGAGAAGAGCATTGGGTCAGCTGGCAACTTTGGTGAGATTGACCAAGGAGTCATGAGAAGGACAACTTTTCTCTTCTCACAGGTCAGAGGCAAAGCCAAATGCAACACAGAGTAAGTCTGTCAGTTTGCCTTCAGCTTTTTTCACCTCTGAAAAGGCAAACTTGCAAATGAAAGCAGTGGCAAGAAAACAGCTGCTGAAGTTTTCAGTTGGGATGAAAAAGCAGGAGTAGAGGTGAGGGAGCACTATCTGTCCCCAGAGGGCATGCACACTGTGCAGGATAGTGCCTCTGACTTCTGAGGCAGGGTGTTCATGCTACAGCTGCTTCTCGCTTTCCTTGAGCGTGTGAGGACTCCTCCTCAAAAATGATTTCCAGCGATTTGTGTCTCGACCTCAAGCTTTCCAGTGTGCCAAAGTGAGGGCCACATGTATCATCTCTGCTTGACTGTGCATACATCAGCCAAGCAGATTTCTCAGGAGAATGATGTATCGCAGTTAAAGCAGTATGAGGAGGTAGGAAAGCAAGTATCTGCTTTGCTCCTGCCTTTTTGTGTGACTGCAGTCAAGTCAGAAAGGGGTTTTCCAAACCACTCCTTCCTAGGTTTCTGCATCTGGGTCCTTCCAAAAATCCCACTCCTAATGTGTCTGCTTTCACTCTCTAGCTACAAATGGAAATACCATCTCTTATCGTGAATTGAAGCTCTTTGCAGCTTCAAAGCACTCTTGCTCTGTGTCTGGACATCTCTCGATAATGTGGGTCCTCATCACAGCTGGGGCTTCCCTGCAATTTTCTTACTTTAATGTGCAAGCAGGAGTGTTCTGGATTTCTTCAGCTGTGCTCAGGAAAGGCTGCATCTCAGCGTTGTGACTCATGGATGTGCTTGCACTTGGATCTGATATCAAGGATGGGGATACTGCCTATTTTAGGCTGCTGCGTTAGAGTGCCCTAGAAGTACTGTGTCTGCATACAGATGTTGCATGCAAGTCTGGGTATGGTTTTGAGCATGACAGATGGCTGGTAGCAGCTGTCTCTGTGACGGGGACCAGTGGAAATCTGGAATGAGAAGCTAAAAGTCACTAACTCTACCCAGTCTAAACCTTGTGGAGGGGAAAGAGGACATGTTAGAATTTCCTCACAATGGTGGGTAGCCCTGCAGTGATTAAACCTGTTGTCCCTCAAATTTTCTTCTTAAAACAGGTCTTTGTCATGATACCAATGAAGTGTAATTAACACAACTCCTGCTGATACCTGAGTTTGTTACTTACTGAGTATATGCTGATCATTGTCTCTCTGCCAGCTTTTGCCTTGCATCTTTCCATATGTCTAGAACTAAACGCTCTGGGGCCAGGACTGATAGATGTGCTTGTAAACCTTTTGCCTGCATGGCCAAGGCTTCCAGGTGTCACCTCTATAGGTGGCAAATGCCAGTTACCTGTTGACCAAAGCATCAATGGAGGTGCAAGGGGCACATTAAATGTCTGCTTTTCTGTTGAGTTCCTCTTCCATACACTAGAAGCAGTGGGACAGAAAAGTTTTATTCAACTTAAAGGTCATATGGTTCCAGTCTTCACCATGCTCTTCATCCCAGCTTCCTTGCCATGCATGACTTGCGTTAGCTCTAAAAAGAACTATTGACAGAAATCTCCCACTCAGCAGTGACAGTCCCTGGTTGACAAGCTAATGTCATCCATGTGGAGAGCTTTGCAATTAGGTGGCTTTATAGCTCAGTAAAATTAAAACTTGTTAAGTTGAAATAAAAAGAAGTTCTAATACCTTATTCGTGGACACCATGCCTAGCACTTGCCAATGGGTAGTGCTGCACAGCATTTCCTGTGCAACAAGGGAACGGCTTGTCAGTAGAGACAGGTGGAGTAGTTAAGGGTCTGGGGAGATCCTAGAGATGGCATTAAGAAATGGACAGCAATATTATTTATCCCTGGTTGTTTATGTAAGCAGGAAAGATCCAGTTATCTACGTATGGCAAATGTCTTCCTTTAAGGGTATGTTTGCAGAGACTTTTTGACTTCTTGTATCTCATGCTGTGTGCAGTGGTATAATGACCAGACATCATCCTTAGGGATGCTGTACTCAACGTTGTTGTGGTAGGCCTGATAGGCCCAAAATAGGCTCATACATGTCCTGCCTTGCTGTCGTGGAGGGGATTTCTCTGTTCCTCCTCTGTTAGGGGGAGGTGAGAAATTAATCTGAGGCGGTTTTGATTTTTTATAAAATTATTTATTCAAATTAATATTTACAAATTTATACCACCCCCAACCACTATTAAATTCAGGTTCTCATGCAAGTTTATGAAAATAGCTTTGGGATATATTTACAGGGATTGATTATTAAAGGGAAATATCAAATTATTAACAGTTATAGACAGAAAGAGAAATTTCTTAGGCTTAATGCCTCCTAACGACTCTAGTGTTTGCCCAGCAAGGGCTGAAACTGTGTGTGCTCTTCAGATAGAGACAACTTATATTACAAAGGAATCAAAGCTTACTTAGTTGTGTGTTGCTCTCGAGTATTTATCATTAATCATCCTCCCGGGAATCTGTCTCAGCGTGTTCCCAGTACTTGGGGTCTTTGCAGCTGGAGTCTGTCCTGGCTTGCAGGGGATGATAAGGGTCTTCCCAGTGTCTAGGGTAAATTGAGTTTTCTCTAACCTTCCCTCCTGGGGTGAAGTAGTCTCTGCCTCGGAGCTGTTGCTTCTGGATGCTGTGCATGTCCAGGGTTGATCAGCTGGCAGGAATTTCCCAATGCAGGAGAAGGATTGGTCCGTGTAACTCCTGACACGGTCTCACAGCTAGCAGGCTGCGCTTGCAGGTTTGCAGACAGTCTGAGGGTCTGCTGGGCTCTGGGTCTTTCCAGAGTTACAGAACAGCTGGCAAGTAGTATTTATGCCGGGCAAGCAGGGTCTATGCCGTGCTGCATGGAGATGAGCTCCGTAGATGAATCAAGATAGCTCTAGGCTTTAGGCAGGGGGTTCTCTGCTCCCCATATATGTATGGTGCAGGCATGAATGTGCTCTGCTTCTCAAAGGATTTGCAGGTAGCTTGACTGCACCTTGAGATCAATGCATGAGGTCTGAACCTCTGTAATGCTTGCAAGTGAGTCAGGCCTGATCCTGTGTCTAGGCCATGCAAGCAGGGTCAGGGCAGCAAGGTGCTGCTGTGAATGAGAGCTGAGTCAAAATGCTCTAAGCTTCTGAATGGTTTGAACCTCTGGACTGTCTGACCACGTGATGCTGCTTTGCACCCCTCTTTATAGGCTCTGGGGCCGAGATTCATGTCTCATTGGACATCTAAAATGACCAATAAGGTTGGCAGTAAACCAAACCTTGCCCCAGTAGGCAGTAGAGATATGCCTGGACCTCCCAGTAGGAGATTATCTGGGCGGACCCCAGGGGCACATGGGCTGGGCGTGTGTGTGTGTGTGTGTATAGGGTTAACACTCCTGGGGGAGTGACCCTGAACCTGACCCTAGGGGTCTTGGCCCCTCCTCAGGGGTGGGCCACACTCCAGGTGATGGTTAGCCCACTCCCCCCACTTCCTGCGGTATAAAAGAGGAGCACTTCCTGCTCCTCGCTCTCTTGCTCGTTTCTCCTTTACCTGCGTTCATGATCACACACACACTGATACTGCATACCAGCCACGAGGCAGAGACACCATCACACTACTCGGGTTGTATCCATCCCTGTTTTGTATTTTGCTGTTTTCCCTTCCTTATCCTTTGTAAACTCCCCTACCTCCAATCCCTTTTTCTAAGTTATTGTTAAACTTTTTCCTTTTTAACTTCCAAATCGAGTGAGATTGATTTATTGGGGTGTCCCTACCTTTTATCTCTCTCCCTGTCTTTTGGGGAAAGGAGGGGGAGGAGGGGAGGGCACTCTATAAACTCTATAAATTCTATAAATTGTCATTGGGTCTACCAAATTTATAAGAGTCTCTGGGAACTTGCATTTGAACCCAAGACAATTTATTATATGCCTTTTCCTCCTCAGGAAGGTCACTGTATGGGGGGGCTTCCTCGGCACGGGTCACTGCCTTCTCTTCTGCTGGCTTTCCAAAGTCAGTGCCCTCTGGCCAGTTGGTGATGACCTCCACAATGCCTGGACGCTCGAGAGTCCCCATCCTAGCCCTCTGAGTTATCAGAGCCATCCACTTACTCCAAGTGGCATTTGTGGCATGGTGCGGAGTCGAACCCTTCCCTTTAAACATCCAAGTCAGGACTGGAAGCCTTGGAGCTAAAAGGAGTGGTGACTCCGTCCCAATCACCTCAGAGGCAGCTCTGACTCCCTCATAGGCAGCTAGGATTTCTTTCTCTGTGGGGGTATACTTGGTCTCTGAGCCTTTGTATGCCTTGCTCCAGAACCCGAGTGGGCGGCCTCGTGTCTCATCAGGAGCTTTCTGCCATAGGCTCCAGCTAGGACCATTCTCACCGGCTGCTGTGTAGAGAATGTTCTTAATCCCAGGGTCGTGGGTTCGAGCCCCACGTTGGGTGCCAAATAAATTGTCTTGGGTTCAAATGCAAGTTCCCAGAGACTCTTATAAATTTGGTAGACCCAATGACAATTTATAGAATTTATAGAGTTTATAGAGTGCCCTCCCCTCCTCCCCCTCCTTTCCCCAAAAGACAGGGAGAGAGATAAAAGGTAGGGACACCCCAATAAATCAATCTCACTCGATTTGGAAGTTAAAAAGGAAAAAAGTTTAACAATAACTTAGAAAAAGGGATTGGAGGTAGGGGAGTTTACAAAGGATAAGGAAGGGAAAACAGCAAAATACAAAACAGGGATGGATACAACCCGAGTAGTGTGATGGTGTCTCTGCCTCGTGGCTGGTATGCAGTATCAGTGTGTGTGTGATCATGAACGCAGGTAAAGGAGAAACGAGCAAGAGAGCGAGGAGCAGGAAGTGCTCCTCTTTTATACCGCAGGAAGTGGGGGGAGTGGGCTAACCATCACCTGGAGTGTGGCCCACCCCTGAGGAGGGGCCAAGACCCCTAGGGTCAGGTTCAGGGTCACTCCCCCAGGAGTGTTAACCCTATACAGTGTGTTACACAATTTGTTTGCTGCCTCATGGGTCCTGGCAGAAAAACATGCCTGGGCATGTAGAGGCATGGTGAAGCCTCAGTTTTGGGGCTGCTGCCCCTCCACCACACTTGCCTAGACATGTTTTTCTGCTCTACGGGAAAGGCAAGCGTGGGAAAGGGATGCAAAAGAACCTGGAGCCACTGAGTCTGGCCTGCCCAGGGTCCTGTGGTAAACCAGGTACACACACCTGCCTTGTGTAAGGCCTGTGCTTTTCCCAAATTTGGGTAAAAGTGAGCTTATGGCTTTGCCTAATATGGTAAGGTTTGGCTAACTGCCATTCTGCTTGGCTATTCTGTGGGCTATATCTCAGCCCACATTGATAAAAGGAGATACACAGGTGAACAACCTGCTTTTGCTCCCCTGCTCTCTGCTGTGCTCAGCTGTGCTCTGCCATTGCCTGCTGCAGTTGCCTACTGCCTTATTGTTTGCCAGTTAAACTCCACTGCCACAAGTTTCCAGGAGCAGACCCTGGATGCCTGCACACAATTGGCCTGTGTGGTCAGCAGGACATCATGCTGAGACTGCACAACATCTGCCTTTACACCTGAAAGTTCTGCTTAGAAGAGTCAGAAGAACAAGGTCAGAGATTGTCTGCCTCTTTCCCCAGAAGCTGGGAAGAATTAAGTCTCAACGTCCACCAAGACAGAGTCCCCTGAAAGCATTTCGACACTGTCTGGGCTGTGGCTAACTCCACAAGTGGGTAATAATAATTTGTGAGTACATGCTTAAATGCCTCTCTGAAATTCTCCATTGCCTTCTGCTGTAAGTAGAAAGAGCTCCTTGAGCCCAGCTACTATGCAAGCGGCATATTGACCGCAAGAGGCTTTTGACCACAAGACTCTTCTCTTCCAGTTCAATTAGTCCTTCAATATTTTGCTGGTTGTTACTAGATCTAGATATTATCCATGGAATATTTCCATGACCATGTAAGAACCGAAATGTTATTAGTGGTTGAGGGTGGTGAGAGTTCTGAATAGCAAAATTAACAATATTAATTTTGGAAAAAAATATCATCTTGCATCAATTAATTTCCCCTCTGCAACAAACATGCAGGATGGGCTGAAAGCAAAATCAGGCTTAGATCTAAGCATTGGCAAGATATAGTCCAGGAAGCAAATCCATGTGTCTAATATTGCACCAAAGGCCACAGATCCTGTCTTCTGTGAATTTTCATTCTGAGGCTTAGAGATGGTGTGGAAGTTGTAAATGACCATGTAAGCAAGCAGTAGCCGTCCTTGTAATTCATCTAGAAATAGTGAGTTGATAGGTATCAGGACCTGTATGTGTGCACTGTTATTATTTCTGCAAACTTCTGGGTGTTATCTTCTTTTTCTTAAAAAGGTGAGGGATGCAAATCAGGGGTACATATGTGGAGTTTTAGGATGGAATGGAGTGGAATTCAGATGCTCTGAATGCAGAATCAGTCCTTTGAAAACCATTGCACAGCTACACCCAATACACAGAGTACTTTTCCATATTCCTCCTGCACCTCTGAATTCCTTTCTGGTGGCCTTGCAGCCACAACTGTTTGACAAAATTAAGCATCTCAGTGTTAAGTTACTCCCTTAACTACCAGAAATGTGCAGAGTGGATATTTGTGAGAAGAGTCTCTGGGCAGTGTCAGGCCAAAGACTCACTTCTTTCCCCATCTCTAGCCAACAGCGTTGGTTGAAAGATACCTCTCAATCTAAGTGTGCAGGCGGACTGAGACAGGATGTGTCCTCCAGCCCTGCTCAGTGAACACATCAATGTACCCAGAGCTCAGCCAGGTACAAGATTCCATGGTGTGTGAGATGTCAAACTCCTACCAGCCCAACTCTTGCCACAAGCCTACTGTCCCATCACTGGTGAGCCTGGATATGTGTGTTGCTCTTATGATGTATGGCCCATCAAGAGTATGTGAAAAGCATGTTTTGTCTCTGAGAAAGGGATGTTCCCAGATGTGCTGCTGAGACTTTGTCCATCATGTGGTGTGTACAGCACTTTTTTCTCCTTCTTGCGTAGAGGAACATTTCACCCACGATTACTCGGAAGCGTTGCCAGAGAATAAAGCATTGCATTATGAGAAAGAGAGTCAGTCATTTAAAAGAAAAATATGCAAAAAGACATGTAAAACGTCAAATAAATATAAAAGAAGTCCTGCACAAGAGCCAGCTGCATGAAAATCCCCATCAATTTTTAAGATCTCAGCTCTGTGATGAAATCATGTATCCAGGAAGATTGCGGTGTCTCGAGGAATGATTTAGCCCAACTTGCAGCCCACATGTAGCTTGCCTGCCCTCTGTCACGGCAACACAACAGGCTAGGTAAAGTCTTGCAGCCACCAAATTTCCCCTAGCCTCAGCCCCTCACCTTAGATGCCTACAGTGTGCAGGTCTGTGGATAAAGCTGGATGCAATCAAGCAGGAGAGAAAAAAGCCAGGCTGGCAGGGCTGTCCTGAGATTTTTCTCTGATAAATGCAAAGAGCAATTGGAGGGTTTTATATTAGTTCTTGTTGTGGTGTCCCCACCACAAGAAGGACACTGAGATGGTGGAACGAGTGCAGAGGAGGTCCACAAATATGATCCAAGGGCTGGAGCACCTCTGAGGATAGGCTGAGGGAGTTGGGGTTGTTCAGCCTGGAGAAGATAAGACTCCAGGGGGACATTATAGCTGCCTTTCCATACCTGAAGGGATCCTACAGGAAGATTGGAGAGGGACTTTTCCTGAGGGTGTCTAGAAATAAGGCAAGTTGGAATAGTTTTAAGCTGAGGGAAAGTAAGTTTAGACTAGAGCTTAGGAAGAAGTTCTTCAGTACAAGGGTGGTAAGACTCTGGAACAGGCTGCCCAGGTTGGTTGTGGATGCCTCCTCCTTGAAGGTGTTCAAGGTTAGATCAGATGAGGCCTTGAGCAGCCAGGTCTAGTTGTGAGGCATCCCTGCCCATGGTGGGAGTAGATGATCTCTAAGATGTCTTCCAACCAATTCTATGAAGACTAAATGTCTGATTATTACCATTCTGAATAATGTTTCTCTGTCTAAAAAATTTCTCCTGCTCAGGGAGGACTGAAGTGTGTGTTTAACCCTGAAAGTGTGTGGTGAGCCCTTTTCAGGTGTCATTGAATGTTTGGAGATGGAGAAGACTTTGAAGATTATAGATAGATTATAGATCAATCCTGAACAGTAAGAAAAGTTTGCAAAGCTAGCCAGGAGAATTGGTGTGCTGGACAAACTTCATCTCATAGTGAAGCTGATAATGTTGCTGTGGTAATGGTCTTCCTCAATACATCCCGTGCTGGAGTGTGTCCAGAGAAAAGGTGAAGGGGCTAAAGAACAAGTCTTATGAGGAGTGACTGAGGGAACTGGAGCTGTTTATTCTGGAGAAGAGGAGGCTGGAGTGAGACCTCATTGCTCTCTACAACTACCTGAAAGAGGTTGTAGTGAGGTGGGGATCAGTCTCTTCTCCCTAGTATCAGGTGACAGAACAAGAGGAAATGGCCTCAAATTGCACCAAGGGATGTTTAATTTGGATATAAGCAAATATTTATTTACTGAAAGGGTGGTCAGACATTGGAACAGGCTGCCCAGGGAGGTGGTGGAGTCACTGTCCCTGGAGACATTCAAGAAACATGTAGATGTGGCACTTTGGAACGGGTTTAATGACCATGTTGGTGTTAGATCAATGTTTGGATCCAATGATCTTGGAGTGCTTTGCAGCTGAAACAATTCTATGGTCTATAATTTAGATGGTACAGCTGGTCTCAGGCCTTTTTTCACTGCCTCTTTAGCCACAGGGATATAGACTTTGCTACTGGTATTGCTCTTTACTAGTAAGCCTTCATGTTTTGAATCACCATTTCTTTGGGAGAGGGGAAGTTGCTGGATGCTATTAAGAAACCTCATGAAGTGTCTGATTATTATTTTTCTTTTCTTTTTGATCAGTCCTAAAATGCTGGGAGTAATGAATGTGCTAAGCCTCACACCACCAAAAAGCCAAAGGAACAGAACATCAATTTATAAAAATAAAAACACAAATTGCCCCCAGCATTCATGCCTCATTAGAAAGCTAAATCACAGCCCCAGAAATCAATCCTTTCAGTCTCAACATATGCTTACGGCACAGGAAGGGATGGATGAGCATAAAGCCACTCTATGAAGAGATGTATGGAGGAGTAGACCCCTGCAGCATGAAAAACCCAGGTGGTAAAGCAATCCCACAGAGACCAGGAAAGGTAATTAAAAGAAAAATAAATCAAACCCAAAAATCTTGGGGGAAATCTCCCTGCTTTGTTGCTGTTTGGGGTTTTTTGTTTGTTTGTTTGTTTGTTTTTTGTGATTTTTGTTTGTTTGTTTAATGGGGTTTATTGTTTGTTTGTGATGTGTTTTGTTTGGTTGGGGTTTACGCTGGTGTTTGCACATGTTATTTGAGGTAGAGGGAAAGAGAATGGTAAGTGAAAGGAAAGTTTCAGCTTTGGTGCAGGTTACCAGGAGTTCCTTCCTGTGGCATTACTGGATCCTCTGCTACATCCCACCTTGTACCACTACCACCATGTTTAAAGGGATGCTGAGAATTCACTCGTGTCTTAGCTTCCCAGCACTCACTCCTTGCACATTCCTCAAACCATCACTTGCTGAATTTAAAGGATGTAAAAAAGAGGGATGCTGTTTGCATGCGCCCTGGGCTGCCACTCATTTTGCTCCTCTGAAATCAGCTTGTGCTCAAGCACAAGCAGCAGAGTTTCATTTGGCCACAGTTCTGAAACTTTATTCAAATAAATTAATCTTCTAAGCCCTGATGGCCAGTTCTGTTTGTTAATGATGGAAGATTATGCATGATAATTACAGCCCAAGCAAATACCCTTTTTCTTGTGCCTAATGAAACTTTTTGATGTGTTTTCCAAAGGATGTCCTACGAAAGGAAAAACAACACCTGCTGAACATGGCAGCAAGACCAAAGGGGTGGCAGAAGAAATAAAAGAAGAGCTCCCAAGGCTGTATCTGGTTCAGACAGCATCAGCTACAGCCCATCACAGCAGTGCTGGTTCTGTCTCAGGAGCCTGAGCCCTTGAACAGACTGTGAATCTGTCAGGTGCGGTAGGATCACAGCAGCTTCTTGTCCCTAATTTATATAAAGATGAAAGGAGATGACAGACACAAACATATGCATATCAAAAGAGCAGATGACTACATCCAGTGGCCAACATAGGCTGCTTCTTTCTTTGCTTTGCAAAGCCAGCCAAGATAAAATGAAGGTCTAATGACAATCAGACCCCTAAAGAGTTATAAAATAAGTGAGTCATTGCCTGTTAGAAACTGCAGATAAGATGCTCTTAGGCCTTTGTCAGGAAACAATCCCTTCTTTTCTTTTGCATTTCTTATTTTTATTTTTATTGCACCAGGCTCAGTGGGGTTTTGCAATTTTATTGATGAAAAGATAGACTTCTCTGCTTTTCAGTAATCTCACCAAAAAGAAGAAATTAGAAACTGACATTTCTGTGAAAACTGTCTCAGGGACAGGGTTGGGGGGGGAAGAAGATATTTTTCATTAAATATTGTGAATGAGAAATGTTTACCCCCTCTCTACAAATATATCCTGTGGTTTCTCTCTTGATAGGGAGCAGTGTAAATATAGCTTTTCCCTTTCCTCTGCCTGCCAGGATCGCTATGCCATATACCTGGATGAGAGATTCAGAGCTGAGAGCATCTACACCAAAATGAAGCACTCTGAGAATGCCACCCACGTGGGATGCAGCTCATCTGAATGTGCAGTGTTTGAAGAAAATCTGAGCAGGACCCTGAACCAGTGTGGTCTGTTGATCTGCATCATTTCGAGTTCTAAATAATCTTTCAAGGTATGTAGGCCAATAATGTGTTTGCGAAGGAAAAGGACAAAAGCATGCTGAGCATGATTCTTCATATGGTGACCAATCACTGCTCTGGTGGCAGCAGTGGTATTCCATTCCAACCCAAGGGAGTGAGGTCCTGTGATTTATGATGCTAAACACGCTTGACATCAGGGGAGAAAGGTCAGCCTCTTGCGCACCATGGGATAACCACATGGGAAGGGCCAAAGTGATGAGTTTGTGTCCAAAAAATTTACAATGTGGTTGTTTTCCAGATGCTTGTAAAGTGTCTAGTACAGCCCCCAGTGCTGCAGGGTGAGGTTAAAGGCTGATGCAGTGAAAAGGCCTGCCTGCCAGAGGCAGACAGTCATGTCCTGCTACTTGCAGGCCAGTGCCACAGATGACATTTGCTGCTTGGCTCTTCCTCCATCTGCCTCTCACTGCCCGGAGTTCCTGTTGGGACAAACAGGAGTGTGGAAAAATAGTTCCATGTTGTGATTGAGAAGCTCTGACTCTCTTCAGTTGCCAGACCACATCTTCCTAGATCTACATTGCAGCAGCTTTTTACACCCTGAAACGCTTTGGGTCACCTCTCAAGGTCTCTTGCTCTGGACAAGAAAAGGACACAATTTCTGGTCTTAATTGTGATGTTGACAATCTGTGTGGCTCCAGGCAGCTTTAGTCATCTCTGCATCTGGGTAGGATAACACTCACCTATCTGGTGGAGCTGAAGTCTGTCTATATGGAAAGCCCGAGGCTCAGAGGTAGGACAAGCCTATTGTTCATTTACCCATCTCTTCCCTTCAGCCTGTTTACAGTAGAGCTAATCCATATTTGCAAAGTGAAGGTAGGATGCTCAGAGCTGTCAGCACATGCAGTTTCCAACTAAATCAATTGTCACACGTCCCAAACACAAGCATAAAATACCTCAAGCAAACACAATTTTCTATTTTTGAAACAAGGACCTTTTAATATTTTTCTTTTTCATTTCACCATTTTAAGTCTAAGATTTAGTGCTAAACTGACAGGCTTAACTTGTAAAGTAACTGGCAAATCTTGAAAGCATTGTGGTTTTCTCCTTCCCAAAGGACATTGCAAGTGACATGGTTTTTCACTTCAGTGATAGATGGTACTTGCAGTCAACTATTTAGATATATAAGTACTAAAGCAGCCACAGGTCTGGTTCCTATCAATAATGCATTTTGTCACAGAGAAATTGAAACAGCATGGGTACCACACATAGAAATGGAAGGGGAAATTAGACATAGAATTAATTCTCCCCATAAAGGCACGTAGTTTCAGCTGTCTCAGTTCACAGAAGAGTCAGTGGATGTTCGTTTCCTGGGGATTGCTGGCCCTTGAGACTTACCTTTGATTTTGGGTGCTAGTGGACAGTCTTCCAAAACAACACATGGGTAGGGTCATGCAATTAAAATTAAAGTAGGAAACAAACAAACAGAAAGGAAGTGATCCAAACAAAAGATCCACTTCCCACCTCCAGAAGCTAAATTAATGGAGCTGATTTGATTGAAATACTATAAAATCAAAGCCTGGAACTGTGATGAGTAATGACATGTGAAATTAGGCAAGTGGCATGTGCTCCTGAGTGGCAGAGGAAGTATTTCACCCAGCTCAGGGTACCACTGAGACCTTCCTTGCCTAGCAGTCAGAGCAGTAACAGGAGTTATTGGCTTCCTAGCTATGCTTTGGCAGTGGAAAAGCAGTAATTGTTTCTCACCACAGAGGGCATTATCAGGTTCTAGGACTCATCTCATCTCTCTCTCTCGAGTCTCTTTGGAGTCCATGAATTGAGAGGAATTTTAATTTTCTGGGCACAAATGCACTGAACTTCTGTATTCTCAAAGTAGTTACTTGCCTGAATAAATGCATTTGAAGGACACAAACAGTATCCACTCCATGCATAAATGTTTAAGGGGCGCATAGTGGTGTATTACACCTCTCTGAAGTTCAGTCAGCCAGGACTTTTGGGATGAGCATCCAACCAAGGACAGATGTTTGGGCAGGGAGAGGCCTCATTTTCTCCATGCATCAAAAACTGTTGGCAGACCTCAGAGAAGAATTGTGGCTGAAACTGTGTGAGATGGTTCTTTGAGCCTTCTGGAGGCTCCCTTTGGAGACCCTTCCTAATGGCAGGACATTAGCCCTTCTTTCCTAGGGGAAGGGAAGTTCAAATCATTCCAAATATGGCCATAGATAGGAAGACACAACTCATAGTAAGAGGCCTATAAAAGCAATATCGTGCTCCCTCGGATGGCTCTTGCAGCACCTTGCAGCTCTCATATCTTTGAACAACTTTCTAGTTTCTCACTCACACTTCTCCATGGGCCATGATCTTCCTCTTGTGTTAAATGCTCATTCCTCTGTGGGATCATGAGTTTGATGTGTTGCGTCCTCATTGTGCTCTGAATGTGCTTGAAGGAAAGAACCTTTCAAGGAATTTCTAATGTTCTCCTGGGACCCACCTAGTTTTTGTGAGATTTCTGTGCATGCCAAAAACCAGGCCAGATGGTACAAAGAACCGCTGAGTCAGGCAGCAAGGCACCCAGTAGCTTCAGGGAGCACCTAAGGCTTTGTACATTCACAAGTTGGAGTTGATTATTTTAGTGTGCCATGTCCTAAGCAGCTTGGTAGGTGACATAAAAGGTATTTGAAACACAGATTCCTCTTGGAGAAGTTAAACGAGGCTCCCAACACAGGTCTTGAAATGCAGGTCTAGTAAGGAATGCCCTGCCTTTACACTGGCAAGTGTAGCACAAGCTCTAGTACATCACCTCACCCATCTGACTTCCAAAACATGGGTGGCTTTGGCAACCAGTTTGCAGGCTTTCCCGTACTCGCTCTTATTCCACTTCACTGCTAACAGCAGATTTCTTAGAGCAGTAACTGAATCTTCCTTCTTCACTTAGAAGACCAGAACTCTGTTAACATTCCCTCTGTGATTCCCAAAAATCGGTGACACAGAGAGACTCCCTTCATTAATACTCAAAGGCATTCAGGTGCAGAGCTGGCTGGAAAGTAGAATTCACCAAGAAAAGTGTAGCATTGTGTTTCCATTGAAATTTATTTCTTAATGACTACCAAATCTCTCAGACAGAAGTGAACTGGAACTACTAAGGATATGTGTGCCTAGCATTTGTACACCTTCTCTTAATTAACAAGGTATGTTTCAAGATGTGTTCCCCCTCCTAAACCTTTGGACTCCTTTTTTCTTTCTTTTTGCCATATTTGGAGAAGGCTTCTTAAACACTTCCAAGTTTCATCAATTCCACTTCCAAGTGCAGCCAGCTCGTGGCTGCTCTGGATCTGAGGGTTTTCTGCCATCAGTTTGGAGGCAGCAGTTGCTGAGGAATATTCATAAGCCTGATGAGATGGCTTCTTTTCAGACAAAGGGATTACAGGGAGTCTAGAGCCAGGCACAGTTGCTCTGTCCTAAGCTCATGACAGGAATTAGAAAGGCCAGCAGCTGCAGTCCTGCTTTTGAGAAGAATATACTTAAGTTCTTTTCCTGCTATGCACTTTCTAGATGACCTTGGGCCTGTTTCTTGGCATTTGCCATCTCTTTTCCACCTTGAAGTGGTGTTCAGAGGGCAAAGAGGGCTGAGGTTAAAAGCAGCAAGTCCCACATAGTGCTTCCACAAACCCAGCTTCCCACTCTCTGGACGATAAAGGTCAAAACTCAGTTCCAGAGTTCTCCTTTTCACACTACACATTTCTTTTTTCTTTTTCTGATTGGCTTTCCAAACACACCAGTCTGTGCCTAGGGCTAGATAGCACCAGGCATTTCGCTGGCTTTGCAGGACTGGCACTTGCCTGTGAAAGCTTGCCAAGTGAGAAAATGGCCATTAATGCCTTCTTTGATTGGCTTCAGTCGAGTTTTAGAATTTCTACTTAAAACAAAAGCTTGAAAATCAGAGCAGGTAATCACAAATTTCTGCATCAAGTAAATTATTACAGCCATGCTATAAACCCATAAGGATTTGGGGAACAAAGTCATAATGAATCCTGTGCCAGAGCCAGAACAAGGAGCCTTAGGCTTGTCCTTAGGAAAGAGTAAGCTGGGCACTGCTTTAAAAAAAACCCAACAGGAACTAGTATGGAACAAATTAGAAAGGGAAGCAGCAAACTCCTCTGGGATTCCATAATCATTTAAACATTCCTCTGGGACTTCTGAAGTTTGGAGGGAAAGGAGGGGGATGTGGAGGGGTGCAAAAGAAGGAGTTACTAACTTACAAGGAATGTTAACAATAAAAAGGAACCCATACGGGCGTGCCATGCCCTGTATTAGTAAGAAAGCAGATGTGTGCATCTACAGCCCCAACATTTCCCCCTTGTTTTCTCTTCTGTTTCCTTCCTCCCTCTTTTCCCTGGCTTTTACAGCAGTTCCACCTGCGTGATGGAAGGAGCAGGGAGGGAGCTGCAAAGCTGAAAGCCTTTGGTGTGTTAGGTCAGAGTACATAACAATAGCACTATAAATCAGTTTAGGAGGGGAGCAAAGGGAGTGGGGCAAATCCAAAAATAAACCATGTGTGAGATTTATTCAGCTCTGTTGTTGCTGAAGGGAGTTCACAACAGGCTGGAAATAGTGAAATTGTGAGGGTTTGTCTTTTTTCCTCCCCTCTAACAGCATCACCAATTGGGGAGTCATAACCGTATGATGCTCAGGCTTCCTATCTGGCATTGTCCCTTGACTCTCCGTTGCTTGAACCCCTTGGAGGAGCCGCGGGGAGAGGTCACAGGATCCAGGCTTCAGCAGGAATTGTCTTCTTTGGGCCAGAGGGGTATTTAGCTGACTGTTTAGCATGAAAATATGTTCGTCTCCACCCAAGAAGCAAGGTCGTCTGCTGAAAGGCCTAAAATAGCCAGTGGGAGCCAAGACACTGAATTCCTCTTGCCTGCGAGCCTTTAACATACCCTTAGCTTGCAGCTTGGGCAGAAGGCAACTGTCATTAGTTGCAAGCAAGTGTGTCTATATGTTTGGGGGGGAGAAGTTGAGGCATCTTCTCAGCCTTTAACACCAAAGTGAAGAATGCCAGGGTTTGGTTTATTAACAGAAAAAAACAAAGGAAGGAAAAAAAAGCAAACAGCCCTAACTGCCCAAAGTCCAAGTGTGACATATGGAACCTTGAGGCAGCTTTCATCATATTTTTAATATGGTTTCCTCAATCTCTCTGGGCTCTCCTGTTTGCTGCAGCAGCCTGTATTTAGATGACATATTTACCAGATCAACAGGAGAATGCTCACCCCCCCATAAGATCCCCTACTCCATAACTGAATCTAAAAACAGCAACAAGAGCTATTTTGTTCTTTAAACATAGATCTCTGCAGCACAATGTCATTTTGTCCTCATGCTAATTCCAAACGAGTCTCATTACTCATCTCTGGAAAGAATGGAGGTGAGCACTGGTTTGATCCCTAAGAGATATCCCAAGCTTTCAGAAGTGTGAAATTTCCATTTCAGCTTCAGAAGAGAAAAAGTGCCTCCTCATGCTGGAACAGTGTTGATGCTTTCCAAGTCAGGTTTTGATCTGAAAAATGAATACAACAGAGCAATCTTTCTCAGCAGTACCTTGGGCCCCCTTGATCTTCATACTATGTGTGCAGCATGCCTCATGGATCTCAGCAGCCACTGTGAAGCTCTCACTGCAGAGGTTAGCTGTGGACATGAATACAGATGATTTTTCCTCTTCTCCTTGTTAAGAAAGACTGATTCATTTGCAAATTATTCCCATTCAAATTGAATTTTTTTTTATGTTTTATACCACATGAGAGAGGAAAACCAGGAGCAGTAGCTGTAACCTGCTCCTCAAACTGTTGTCATAAATCTCTCATTATGTTTATAGAATTGCAGACCAAAATTTTTCAATTCTTATGGAATAATAATGCCTCAGACTTCTCTTGAACAAAGTTCAGTCAGTTGTAAAGGAGGTTTGGAGGATTACTTTGCTTTTGCAGATGGGAAAAGAGACCTACAGAGACAAGGAGTGGAAAGCAAGAAGAAAAGCAGTCTGAAACCAAAACCAAAGTCTTCCCAAAGCAAATGCTGAGAAGCAATGTGAAGCAGATCATATATTGGAGGACTTAAACAATGCTCCCAATGCCCCAGGATGGGATCTTTTGCCACTAAACCCAGTAGGGACCTTAAGGGTAGCAGCAGTATTCTTCTCCCATCATAAGACATCAAGTGGAAGGGAGTTGAGCTGGCCAGGACTACATCAGGGCTTGCCTGTGTCATTGGTCCAAGTCTGTGGTCCATTTTTACCTCATACTGGTAAGGGATGCTTAGGACATCTCCAGAGATTGATGGTTTTCAAATACAAGATTTCATTTCCAGTGGACTCTCCAAGATCTGGAGAAAGGATCTTTGTTTCTGCAAGAGATAAATGGAACCTCTTTCCACGGTGATCTCTTTTTAAGGCTCCACCAAAGCAGAAATGAGTTGACCTGGCCAGACTGCAAGAAAGAGGCAGAGTTTTTTGCTAGACTTTCAAAGTTGTGGGTCTCCTCTGCTTGGCAGATAAAACCTCACAGGAGATGAAGGAGGGGCACATTCAGAATGCCACACAAGGGTGCATTAAAGCAACCTCCCTCATTTGGGTTAGATGTGTACTTCCTTGTGTTTCTTTACAGGGAGTATGAGTAGGAAGAAAAGGAACTGAGGATACTTATGTCTAATTTGGGCAGTTACACTCACTATTTGACAATTCTGGCTTTGGAAGATCTCCAGAACAGGTGTTTGTTCTGCTCTGAGCCCAGTTGTGCTTTGCAAAGTTGGTGTCTTGCCTGAAGCTTATGAACAAATGACTAATGGCTCATTGAAGTACTGTTCACCTCAGCTTACTTAGTCCTTAGCCTTACAGCTGGAAAGCTGTGCCTGCACTTCTCAATGTGAGGAGCCAGATGAGCTACTGAGCAGAAGTATTTTCATTTTTGTGTATGCAGGAGTTGGTAGGTTTGGTGTCACTCCATTCTTTTTTTCCCATGGGTGCTTGAGCAAGAAGATAACCTTAAGTCCACCTACTTCATTTCCCTCCTGGTGAACCACTGTGCACCTCATGCTTGCCCACAAATTCCCATTCCCTTTGGTTTTGCTGTTTGTTAAGAAGGTCTTCCCCTTCCAGCTGTCACCCTGGCTGACCCTCTGCTGCTCTGTCACACACTAGCTAGCCCTCCTGAAGCACCATAGCCTCCCTCCAGGATGTCTGTCACCACTGGATGATCCTGGTAAGTGCAATGTGCTCAGTGTAAACTGCAACAAGCATTGATGATGGAATACAGGCAAGTACAGGATGTCCCTCGAGTTAGCTTTGATAAGATTTTGAAAGTGAAATAAAGAGACTGTCCAGAGAAACAAATCCAGAAGTCCATCTGCCTGAGCCTGCATGAGCAGTCATCAAGACAGGAAACCTAGATAAGTGTCATCTTGCAGTATGATTGAAACTCCTTATGCACCAAAAAAGATGCACCTGAGGGTTCCAAAAACCCAAAGGAAAGCTCTAAAGCTCCAGCAATCATGCCAGTAACAGGCAAGTAACATTTAAAGACCTGTAAATAAGGAGAACGCAGCCACAAGGATGACTGCAAAGACGAACCTGGTGTCAGACAGGGCAAGTCCACCTGCTGCCTAGAATATAGTGTTGGAGTTTCCAGGCACGTTTGTCCTATGCAAAGACAATCACCTGCAATAAATAAACCAAGGGTCATTGTTTTTTTACACAGAAAGCAGATTATGATGTATGAGGTATCAACTGTCACTGCAGTTGTGGCCCCAGTGATGAAAATGCCATTATGGAAATGCTCATAAAAGTTTGGAGCAGTAGGAAAACTCTGCCTGCTCTTGCTATCTGCTTCTAAGGCCTCTTTCTTCTGCATGCTTGATCTGTTTCTGCTGTAAAATACATCAAGAAATTACTTCCTGACTGAATAAGAAAGCAAACTGTCAGTAAACAGAGAACTCTTGGATGTGGCCTTCTGGCGAAGGGAAACCTGCCCGAGGGGTGGTGTCTGCTGAAGGTCCTGGTCACACATACTGAGTAATGCAGGAGAATGGTGAAACCCAGTGCATTCCACAGAGAAATCTAACCTTAGTTGAGAGAGTTTAAATTCAGAGGGTATAATACAAGCTGTTAGGAGTTTTCTGTTCTAGGTACTATTGGTGTCCAGTAAGACACAATCTACGAGAGAATCTACAGTATGTGAGCACGAACCCAACGTCGCCTTGGAGTCTCTGTTCTCATCTCCTCTGTGAGGAGACAAACTGTTCTGAGCTTCTGATTCACCTACATCTGAGATAGCCAGAACAAAGTGTGAACTGAACTTGTGATATTCATTAGTGTAAGAATTGTTTTACATTAAGTATTCTCAGCAATACTCTGAGTGAAGTAGACAGGGGTGGATCGTGCTAGTTTGAGCCTAGCTAGAATGTTTTGGTGAGAAGAATTAGATTACAGGCTGTGAAAAGGAAACAATGGTGATGTCTACCTCACTCACAGGCTTGCTGAGATGCGTAAGAACATGAACATAAATATAGATAACAGAGTCACCCTCTGTCTGTGCTTTGGGCTGAACCTCTCTCTCCCTAACCTAACCTGCTGTCTGTGTGACTAATCCATCTGCTTCCTAACCCCCCTGGCTGACCCTCCAAACTACCTTGAGCATAAGGCAAAGGCTTGGGTAAGGTAGAGGGGTGGGAGGAAAGTGGAAGGGCGGTTGGGAGCCCCTCCTTGGGACTCAGGTTTCTGGGAGGGCTGCTGTGTTTCTGTATTACTTCTTAACGTGTATATTTCTGTATATATTGTAAATATCTGCTTGTATATTGAGCTAAGCTGTAAATATAAAGCTTCATTCAATTTCCAGAGGCACTGAGTCTAGTCTGGGTGATTTTCCAAACTGTGGGGGGATGGGGGACACCCAAACCATCACATGGCAGAGGTAGATGTGCAGAGTCTGTCTGCCACAGTTGCTTACAGGAGTGGAACCAGCAGCTTCCAAAAGTGAGTAAACCATAAGCTGCAGATCAGAGAGCTGAGAAAGAAAAGGCATTGCAGATGTTGTCACGAAGCAGAGAAACTAGTGGAGCGAAGATTTGTGCTCTAGTCCCCGAAGAAAGCTTCATGAGCCCAACTCCACCCTGCTCTCCCACCCCAGGCAACGCTACAAGTGCTGTGAACGAGCATGCGATCTCTGCAGCTCCTCCTCCTGAGTGTTCCTGAGGTTGTGCTCTGCACTGTGCTGTTGTCTGCGAGCCTCAGGGCTGTGTAGAGCTACTCGGAGCTCTCCTGACTAAGCAATGGGGGATTCATTGCCTAGCCCTAACCTAGCAGCACTTTGTGTGGTGGCATAAAACAAAGCCCAGCTTTTGGTTGCAAGCATGCAAAGCTCATCTGCAGTTACCAGTACACCTTGGTTTGTAGCTCTGTTTGCAGCTTATGAACCGAGTTTTGGGGGACCTAATCTTTACCTCTTCTCTGCCAGCAATGCCAGTAGCTGTCACAATAACAAGTATGGTTTTGTGTGTCCTCTCACAGGAATAGCACAGTAAGTAATGTGCCCCTGTATGTTTTTCAGGCTGCTTTGAGTCATGCTGTTGGAGCCAAATGATGCCTGAAATTGACGATTACAAACTCGGCTGTCAGAAGCTTTTGTTTTATTTCCCTCTAGCATCTCGACTGGCAAACTGGCTATTGCTGTAACCAAGTGACTGCCTCTTCTACCTTGCCAGCCAATCGAAGTCTTCAAAATGTGTGATTCAAACATCTGATTAAGGCCCTTGTGGCTGAATTCTGGGCTCCAAGTTCAAAAGTGGAATACTCTCTATAAAACTTTTATATCATCTACAGTAATATTAGAATCATATTCCCTTGACCATCCTTAGAAAAACAGTTCTTGACACACTACTGGGATAAAAGAAAGGGAACACATGGTATTAGTAAAAGCTAAGTTAACATACCATTCCAAGCAATAACATTACACTATATAGTGTTGCAACAAGCCAAGAAGTAATAATTATTGGGAGTAAGTGGAATCAAGAATTGCCCCCAGTGCTGCATTACGCTCTTTCCAGTGGAAGAACCTCAGGCACACAGTATATAATAAGCAATCCCATTGTCAATATAAAAGGGTTGATACAACCTTATTTAAAATCTCTCTTTCCCTTGTTAAGCAGAGCACAGCAGTGATTTGTGCCAGGGCTGCTGAGTGGTTTCTAATGTGTTCATAAGGTCAAGACTAATGGGTCTGTGGCGTTTCGCTTAGTACTTTTTTTTGTGATGGCAGGCAAAAGTTCTCATCTTGGGCTCTGTTGCTTCTTTCCTCTGCACCCTGGCTTTCTGCACCAGAACCTGCCTGTGGACCATGCCCTTCTAGAAAGGATGTTGTCCTTTGCTGGAATTTCGGATGGCTGAAGCCAGCAGAGGATATATCCTGAAGATTTTGCCTGGTACTTGAGGTGGGAACTTGAAGCTTTTGACCTTCTCTCCTGGCATGCAGCATTGAGCAGGTAGGCATTTGTGTTGCTCTTCTCCCATCACTATATGCCCAGTTACCCCAGTTCCTCCCCCACCCTTGAACCCCACCTGAAAGGACTCCCATCCTCACTGGGTACCCTGCAGACCTCTTGCCTGTAACCATGGATAGTAGCCCAACAGACCCCTCTATGAGGACCAGAGCCAAGGATAGAGAACCCTTTTCCAACACAGCAGGGTGATTTAGCCAGCCCCCCTTTCACCACTTCCCCCCCTCCACAAGCCATGATTTCCCCTAAGCCTCTGAGCTGTGAAAGGGAGATGATCCTGCTGTGTTGACTCATTTCCCAGCATAGCTTGGGAGATGAAACAGAGGACTTGTACCCTGTTCTCCACAGCCAAAGAGTGCCACAAACCACCCTTATCTTCCATAGCCATGATTTTCCTCCCCCCTCACCTGCTTGCACCCAACCTTGTTCTAATTTTCCCCTTTTAAGATTTGATGACGTTTTTTCCCCCTTGAAAATGAAGCCTGGGGTTGGGTGGTGAGTGGCTAGAGGAAGCCAGCATGCACACCAAGAATGCAGGGCTGGGTTTTGCAGGGTACAACTTCAACCACTTGGCAACTCCCCCCCCCCACTTCCATCATCCCCTTCCTGATTTGAGCCATGAAAAACAACTTCCTGTCAATAAACACGAACAAAAGCTTGGATGCATCTTCAAAGTGATGAGTTATGTTGAAAATATGTTTCAGAGGACTTTGAATATTCCTGTAAACTAGAGGGAAGTGATTGTTCATGGTGCTTTGCCATTCAAGGAGAGTTTATAAATAACTGCTGCAGGTCTCCGTGACTTGGATTTGCTATGAGAGAAAATGCAGCAAAACAAGGAGAGGGAGGAAGAAAAGAAGAGAATGACCTAAAAGGGGAAAGAAATAAAAATCAAGGCCAAATCTTGGGAAATCACATGAATTAGAATTTTTTTTAGTTAGCTGGTGGCCAGTATGAGCTTGGTCTGCCTTTGGGAGGATGTCTTCTCCCGATGCCTGGCCATGGGGCTAGTGGATCAGGGCAGTGCTGCTGGTGCTGGTCTCTGCACTGCCATTGCTGCATGGGACATGGAAGAAGGAAGAAAGCATACGGTTTCCATTGGTTTCCAAAAGTGAAAACATGTGCTGGAAAGCCAGCCAGACATGCTTCTTGTTATTTTAATGAGAAATTCCATAATTAGTGGCAAAAAATAAAAGGAAGCTACACTGCAAGTGAAACAAAACCTCCTTCTCTCCTTTCCAGCGTACGATAGATGCATCAAAGAGATGTGGTGTTTTTACAAACACACATTACTCGACAGGCTATGATGTTCCTTAATCTGTTTGCTTGAGGGAATTAAAAAGAACCATTTAAATTTAAAAAAAAAGAAAAAAAAGAAAAAAAGAAAAAAAGCAAAACCCAAAAAGCAAACCAAAGGCAACCAAATAAAAATGACACTATTTATTTATTTATTTATTTAAACGATCCTTGTCCTAAACAGGCAATGCGCTCCCCCACCTGTAATTCATTTGTTAACAGTTAAACATCATTACAACATTAACAGCCAATCTGAGTGTAGAAGAGCTGGGCTTTGTACAGCTATAAACTACAGGACATCAAACTGTACTTTATGGAGTAGGGGCCAGTCAGAAGTGACCCCTTCTAAACTTTTACAGTTCTCTGCATTCTTCTGATTATAGCAAAGATTTATTTGAACTTTGATATATACATATAAAAAACAATCCACACACACACACCCCCCCCCCAAAAAAAAAAAAGGCATTTTATTAAAAACATTTTATCCTGGTACTTTAGTGAAAGAGGAGAGAGAAGAAATAGTGCAATACATCTTAAGCTGGTAGGTTTATATTCATCTTATGAAGTGGCCATGGATGGATTTGCTTGGATTCTTGTTCAGAAATAAACACATAGTATTGCATTACATCCCGTTTACACACTCTGTTCTCCAAACATATTTGACATCTAATTGCACAACTCCTTGGCTAGCTGGTATAAAACGGAAAGTCTTTGTAAAGGATTTACTGAAAGCCAGCTTTTTACAGGAGAAAAGGTGCTTCAGTGGCTGAGTGCTGACAGAAGCCCTCTCTCACCTACTCTCTGTTGGTTGTTTCCCCAGAGCATCCCTTGATGCTGTCGGGAAAAGTGTTTAACAATGCATATCTTCTGCTCTCAGAAAAAAAACCCTCTGAAAATCTAATTTATTGTTTCTCAACATTCAGCTTGCTGCAAAGAACATAGGGCTAAAAAACCTGCACCATTTCCCAGCCATTACCAGAGTAAGTATGAGAAATATATCAAGATGGTGCTACAAGCTGAGTCGTGCAGTCAGGCAAAAAGAAAATGCCTTAGGTTTTCCTTCTCTTTTCCAGGATCCTCATGTGTTGTTGTCATACCTGGCTTAGGGCAGATGGCTGTATTTCAGCACTCAGCCCCAAATGCATGAGATGGAGAAGATGTCTCAATGCTGTGCAAGGCCTGCTTCACCGGCTAGGCAGCAGTGCTCCCCAAAGATGTTGGTGTTTTCCAGCAGGAGGCAATGGAATTTTACATGCTCAGGCATAGCCACACACACCTGTAGTGCATGTGTACCCATACACCATTTTTTGTAGAAAGACAAGGAGGAGGATAGGGCAGGATGCATTGAGACAGGGATGGGTGTTTGGCAGAATCCTGGTTTAGGTATGGTGTGGTCTCATGCTGATGATGTCCAAGGATGGATGTTATGCTGTCTGCAGTGGACTTCAGGAAATACCCTCTGAGCAGAAGCTTGACTTAGGGACAGAAACAAGTCAAGAGGCACTTATGATATAATTCCTGGGAAGCCCCCAGATCAGAGCAATGAGCTTTTGTACGTTGTGCACAGCAGAGAAGAGCTGATGAGAAAGAAGTTTTCAAGGAAACTTGCCACTGACACAGGTTTGCTGTTTTCCACAGGGAAGAAATGTGATTGTGCTGAAAAACTGTGGTGTTCTTTTTGACGGGTAGGAGAAGACACACCTGAAATGAAACACTTCATTTTGGTCAGTTTGACCTGATTGAGGAGTATTTCATTCTTTTGATTGGATTGGTTTCAAATCAATTCAGGATACACTTCAACTTCCCTCGGAGAAAGCACAGCTCTGACTTATTTTCATTATGCCTGTTCTCTAAGGAGCACCTTGATGCCCAGAAGGCAGAGAGTAGCTGTTGCTGGATGAATCCATGCAAACATTGTCAATCATAGGGCATGGCTATATGACCCAAGGAAAAGCACTCAACAATTGTGAGGTATAAAATGGCCCAGCCAGCCTGCCCACATCTCTCCTCAAGCTAGTAATGCAGGCTGCATGAAGGAGCAGGATAAAGACAGTAACTATGTTGAGATCTTTATCCTGAACCTTTGTCTGCCACCACCAAGGCAGAGGGCAAGTGTTCTCTTTATAAGACAAAGCATGCAGAGAAATTACATTTGATAATATAATGACTTGAATGTACTTTGCAGTCAGTTCAACTCCTGTGCTGATCTCCAGCATTTCAAACCACTTACACATTACATCCGTTCAGACATTTCTATATAGCATCATTTGCTTTTATCTGGACCATGCTCCTGAAGCCCCATTGGGAATTTCAACTTTTTGTGTCGTTTCAAAGGAGAGGGCAAACACTGAAATGCTAGCCATCACAGAACCACAACCAGGGTAGGTATAGGCTGGATATTAGGAAGAAGTTCTTCACAGAGAGAGTGATTTGCCATTGGAATGGGCTGCCCAGGGAGGTGGTGGAGGCACCGTCCCTGGGGGTCTTCAAGAAAAGCCTGGCTGAGGCACTTAGTGCCATGGTCTAGTTGATTGGTTAGGGCTGGGTGATAGGTTGGACTGGATGATCTTGGAGGTCTCTTCCAACCTGTTTGATTCTATGATTCTATGATTCTAACCTTTTCTGGTTGCAGAAAGACCCTCAGGATCACCAAGTCCAACCGTTACTCCTACTCTACAAAGTTCACCCTTAAGCCATATCCCCAAGCACCACATCCAAAAGACTTTTAAACACATCCAGGGCTGGTGACTCAACCACTTCCCTGGGCAACCCATTCCAATGCCTAACAGCTCTTGCTGGGGAAAAAAATGTTTCCTAATGTCCAGTCTATACCTACCCAATCGCAGCTTGAGGCCATTCCCTCTTCATCACTAATTACCTGTGAGAAGAGACCAGCAGCAGCCTCTGCACTACACCCTTTCAGGTAGCTGTAGACATCCCCTGCTGACAGAAGCTCAGAATGCTATGGGCATGACACTTGGTGGCCGAGGCAGGGAAGACAAAGGAAAGCTGGAATGAGCTAGTGTTTGCTGATGTTTTGATGCTGAAGAGCTCAGGCGTTAACGCTTTGAGTGACTGGCCCTTTTTTTCTGCCTGTTGCCAGCTCCCTCCAAATGCCTTTGGTTGCTTTTTTTTAAGTCCTTCTGGTTTCCTCAGTGAAATGTAGCACAGATGAACTAGAACAGGTTGTCTTTCTTCTGTTCCCGTTCCTTTAAAAAGAGCTGCTGTGTTTTGAAATGGAAATGTCTTGTCCTAAAAATGTTGAAACCAACTCTACTTTCAAAAGCATTGTTCTGCTGGGGCTTGGGGTTTTTTTTGCCGTTCAAACAGCTGAGAGGGTGCTGCAAATGGAATAAGGAAAACACTTTTTTTTCCTATCAAAATAACATAATAAAAGAGTAAGACATGAGGTTTAATAGAGTGGGCTTGGGAACATTTCCCTTTTTTTTGTGTCCAGGATCCATGCTCACTTACGCAGCTTACGCAAGGTGCAGTGCAGTTAGACGCCAGAGAAGATGGTTTCCCTACACAAGGATGCTTTCTGCATGCATTTTGCAAGACTTCTGCATTGCCAGGCTGAGTGTCAGAGAGAACCTGACACACAAAGCTTCCCTAAATCTTTTACCCAATGATTTTGCTTCTGTGAACATAGAATCATAGAATGGTTTAGGTTGGAAGAGACCTCAAAGATCATCTGGTTCCAATCCCCTGCCAGAGGCAGGGACACTTCCCACTAGAACAGGTCTTGAACGTGCTCCTGGTCTGCCTTCTGCTCTATCTCAGAGCAGGCATTGGTCTCATGCAGCAGGTAAGAGGTCTCCTGTAGATGCATTTGGACTTTGGGGTAATCCCTTCCCCCCCCCCCCCAAAAAAAAAAAGCCACAGCACACCTGGTTTCAGCATTTGCTCTGAACCTTGTTGCTGAACTTTGGCAAGTCTTTCTGCAAAGCTGGTCCAAGTGCAGAGCAGCCTATGTAAGGAAAGATTTATTCCTTTGGATTGAAACCAGGCAGTATTTTGTAGTTTTGAAGCCCCTGATCTGCCCATACTCCTGCCTGGGTTTGCTGTCAATTTTTGATGTTGTAGACCCACAGGATGGTGCAGCCTAGAAGAGACCTCCAGATGTCTTCTGCTCTAGCTTCCCTATAAAAATTCTCAGGTCAAATTTATCTAGAGGACCAAGGTTTGTCCTCAGACAGGAGTCCCCCTCCTTCCTTGTGAGACTCTTTTTTTGACAGAATTTCTTCTTTCCTCTCTTTTTTAACATTCTTAGCAGCTGTGCAACAAATAAGTAAGTTCTAAAATCCTGAGGTTTTTGAATGTTTACTGTAAGCTGGATTGAAGCCTTGAGGACTATGATGCATATGAAAGACCAGAGGAAACACGGAAAAACAAGGTTCGTTGCCATAACAAAGGATGATCCAATACCTTGAGATCTAAAAATAGTTTCTCTCTATTAACCTCCCCATGGTATCTGCGCACAGATTGCTGCTATTGTTTTTGGAAAGCATCATCAAGAGAAAGGAAGGAAGAATAATCCATGCTCCAGAGAGCAGACTTTTTGCCCAAATGCCAACTGGAGCCATAAGCACAAGAGGCAGGTCAAGAAGCTGGACGAGGAGTGGAGGAATGGTTTTACAGTTACTGGGCTGAGTTCTGGAAAGATTTAGCTTGGTGCTTGGATTGCAGTCCTCACATGACATTGGACTGATCCTTTCTGCTTTGGGGTTATTTCTCCCCAGAATGTATAGCTGAGAGCATCTCTGTGCACAGGACTATTCCCAAAATACTCATCTGAAGTGTACTCTTACTCCAGTCTAACTAGTATAGGAAACAAAAATCCAAGAGAGCTCTTTGGAGACCTCTGACCCCACAGTCTGCCTGGCTTCGTGTTCTTTGCAGTGCTCATTTCTCAGTGGCCTGGAGATAGTTGAAGCTTTTCTCCCCTTTGGAATGTTTTTCAGTAAAATAGAGGACAGACCCTGAACTATCATGCTGTGTCCCCAGTCTGCAGAGGGCATTTTGTTGACTTCTTTTTTTCCACCTGACGAAACAGTTGGGAAGGGCCTAAATAGATGAAAGTTTCAAGGAACACATCTGAACCTCTCCAGAGGTGTGCTGACTGAGCTGGGTTTACTGGCCCAGAGCTCTCATGAGAACTAGCATTGAGTGGCTACAAAGACATGGACAACTTCAACTCCTTCCCTAGGCAGAAGGCCTGATGACATCTGCAGGGTGCAGAGTTCTTGAGAAGCTGCTTTGAAGCCACAGCTCCATCTCACTGCTTTAAAACACACACAGAGCTCAGGAGATTTTTGTGTTTTAAAGAACAAGCCTTCCTTTCTCCCTCTCTGGAGAACAGATGGACCAGATAGCATTCTGCTTCTTTTTCCTCCAGCTTATGAAGCTTTGCTGTTTTCTTCTTTTTCTCACTGTAAACACACAGAACAACTGGCAGAAGTGGTAGTGGCCTCATATAATCGCTGTCAATAGCAGTGTGCTCTTGAAACCCTATCCCAAGAACAATTGGCAGAAGTGGCCAATTGTTTCTTATGCCTGGATGTTCCTATTCTTCACAGCTTTAAGTGCTCTGGATCTAGTGTCCTTGTGTGTGGAGCTGGTGGGGATTACCTTGTTCATGAACTTTCCCACCAGCATCAAATATTGGTCAGAAAGGTCAAAAACTCACAAACTTCCAGTGCTTCTCTGTCCCCTTCCCCTCCCTGGAAAGGAGTCCCACAGCTCTCCAATCTGCTTCCAGAGGATGATAAATAGATCTATGGAAGAGAAGAGCACTCCAACTACTTCATGTTGCTGCTGTTTCTGCTCATCCATCATGTTTAGTCCCATTACAGCTGAAATTTCTTCTTTTTCCTTAAAATGAAAGCTCTGGTTTCACTGCTTTGCATTGAACTGTGCATTGCCTTCTCGTGCTGTTGAGGCAAAGGGAGATGATAAATTTCAAATGGCAGAGAATGAGTTGGAGATCAAAGAGGGAAACTCCTCATTCTGTTCACTTAGGCAGGACCTTAAAGCTATTCCTGGAACACTCTGCAGCTCTGTCAGCTTTCAACAGTAGACACTTGGGCATGTGCAAGCAATCATTGTCATATCATAAAGAGTCAGAAGGTCACCTGTGAGGTGCAGTAAGGCTGTAGCTTGGCTACAACCACTGAAAATGGGAAATCCACACCTCCACTTCCATTGGCATGAGGTTGGTAGGATCTGTGCCACAAAGTCTCACTTTTGTTCCAACAGGAAAACCTGCTCAGGTAGGACTGTAGGCAGTTGGCAGATGCTAGAGGCACATCCACAGCACCTCAGGCTTTGGCTCTAATGGAAGAATTTGCTAAAACCAGCAAGCTCTGCCAGGAAACAACTGCCTTCTTCCTTTCTCTGTTTATTAACTTCTCTTCCTAGGCATCTCCTTTTGACAGCTGTAACGGTGGGGATCTGCCTTTGGACCACTGTTGTGCTCTTCTTCTACATGAAGTGTTTCTCACCATAAATAGGAACTGGGCTGCTTTGAGCTTTCTTTTCTGAAAATGCAGTCACTGCCATTGGGTAACATTGATCTGTAGCACAGTCAGGCTGAATGTCCCAGTTTGGAGACAACAGGAAACTTTAAACTGAGCAACAGAGCATGGTTTGCATGCCCTTGAGCTGGGCAGCCCAGGCAGGCAACACTTGACTGGAGCTTGACCCAGGGAAGCAGAGGGCTGCCTGGTTTGGGAGCTTAAAAACTACTACATGACTTTTCCTGTGGTTTGACTTTGTGTTGGATGTGGCTATTTTTGTTGAAGGGTTATATGCTGTGGAACAGCCTCCACATACCTCCAGCAACAATGTAGACATGCCATGAAGACAGTTTGCCTGACACATCTGCTCTCTCCCTTGCTGAGCGCCCCACAGGTCTGGTTCAAAGCCAGCTTATTAGCAGAAATCTTTACCACCACAGCGTGTTCTTTGTATAGACAAACTCTCAATTTGCCAGCGAGTGGAAATGTGTCCCCCAGGGCCAGCATGGTCCCTGGTTTCCCCTTTCCCCAGTCATCCAACACATGGACAAGAAGAGAGCTCTATGACCTTGCGATGGCTTCTCCCGCCTGCCTTCAAAGCCCGGTTTTGGGTTGATGCATCCAATGCCACAGCATAGAATAATGCCTGCTTGGGAAAGCTGGGCAATGGTTGGCTGAAGAAAAGAAAAACATCTTTCAGATATTTTATAATCCAAGAAGCATGGTTTCCAAATGAGCTTTTTCCTAGCAAATTAGTGCTACAGCCATTAATAATCACAGAACTCGAAGAGGGGAGGAAAAATCATCTGGAAAAGAGTTGAAAGGGAAACCTATTAAATCTTTTAAAAGCAATTTCCCAAAATATATATACAGTTCCATTTCCAATTTTTACTCTTTTTTTTTTTGGGGGGGGTGGGGGGGAGGAGCTATCTTGAGTTATTTTTTGCTGCAACTAAAACTTTCAGTGACCTAATAGTCACTTTAAAAGGCATCGCCACAGAACGAAACCAGGCCACTTTGTTGCTCTGACATTGTTCTTAACAGCAGGACCCATTCTTCCTTCTCTTGACTGAATGTTTCCCAGAGTGGCTAGACATGTCACCACCACTGCTGAGGAGCTGAGAGATACCAGGGCTCATCCCAGGAGCTGTAAAAGCCACTTATCTGTCCTCCTCCCCTTCCAGAGCCTGAGACTTGGGTAAAAATTGAGCTCATGAGCAATGCCATTCCTAAAAATAAGCTTCTGTGTTGTTAATTTTTAGGTTGTGCTGGGGTCATATTTTCCACCACCTCTTTTTCAGCAGAGGGAAGTTGAGATTTCTGCAGAACAGCAGGAGAGCAGGGTTCTTTGAGCAGTGCTTTGGATGGCAGCAAATTCTCCAAGTTTGGTTACCACACAGACAAAGTTCACAGGGAAAACTGGCTTGTACTAACCCAGCTGCTCACTCCTCTACAGCTTGTGAGCCAAAGCCAAGCCTAGGGTAGCTTTGTCTGCCTTCCTGGGGGCTCTGGGTACACATACCTGTCACAATGTACAATGTACAATGTTTACCCTGTGTGAGGTGTCTCACTTAATTTTCAACCACTTGACCCTACTCCTTCTCCCACCTCACAGCACTCACTAGCAGCCACTCCTTGGTGAGAGACTTGACGTGGCAATTCCTGGCATCACACTGTCTCCAGTTAGGATGAATTGGTGGTGCAGTCCAGTTCCCACTTTCATGCCAAATGAGTTAGAACATCCATCCTTTAGCTCATAGCTCATCTCCAGTCACACCCTTGGATCCCAAAGATCCTGTGTGCTAGGGGCAAGAACTGTCTTGCTGACAATTCAGAGAGCATTCGAGACAATAGGAGTGCTACCCAAATAATAAATAGCAGTGCTAATAATAGCCCTTATCCTTGCATTCCCCTTTAAAACACTCTAATTCACTAGGACTTGGCCTGTAATTAGTCAGTTATAATCTATTTCAGTCCTGTGCAGAGGGCTCTGGCTGGGTTTCCTAGGCTCAAGCTGCTAAGATGACTCATTCCCAGCTGATCATTTAGTGGCTTCAGCCAGGTGCTTCTGGGGTTTGGTGTCCTCAGCTGTGCTGCGTTCCATAACAGATTGATGCTCTGGGGCCAGGAGGTAGAAAGGGAAGCCTGGTGCAGAGAACACTCAGTATGGCTTACCTCTGCTGAAAAACTAGCTTCCATGAGGGCTTGAGAGAGCATCTTGGAGGTAAGGATAGGAAAGTGGGAGGTGAAAATCTCCCAGCTGGATGTCTGCGGGTCTGAGGTGGTGTCACAAAAACCCTGGAGAGATTTCTTGTGGACCTTTCTCTGCAAGAGACAAAGGCAGGACAAGATAGAAGAACAACAACCACGTCAGGGTTTAGATGACGAGGCTGGCTGCAGCCACCATGCAGAGCACGCTATCGGAAGGCATAGCCAGGTGTCAGATTTGCTCTTTTCCCCTGATAGCATAGGGCTGTGATGTAGCAATGAGCAGCTGGGTGTTAACAGAAGTACAGAGTTTGACTTTATTTACTTAAAGCACTTTCTGAGTCAAAAATAGAGCTAAAAGTGGCCAAACTCTTGGAGGGATGGAGCTGGAAAAAGTGTCTCCATGAGCATTGGCCCTGGCAGAATGCACCATCCAGTGCAGAGTTTTGGTGGGAAGAGATTGGGAAAAGCTCTGACAGTGGGAGATATGTTTGTGAGCAAAGGTTTAAACCAATGCTAGTGAGGCCACTGCACATAGATGTTTCTCCTGCCAGAGACAACATTGACATCCATGGGCTTGTCTCCAGCACAGAGCTGCTGCAAGTGCTGGCTCCTGCTAAGCTGTGGTCGTCTGGGCTGGGAAAAGAAAGTCTGTGAGTATGAAAATGGTAGAAATACTCAGGAGGAGAGTTCATGTGTGAGGCCTGCAAGAGGTTCTGGTTTGTGGCTCCAGCCCAGGACCTTCTGTCCTGGGGGAGTGTGCGGGTGAGGAAGGGTATTCTCCTTCCCATCCAAGCACTTTGTACACTGCAGTGGGATCCCAGCCCCGCTGGTGCCTGAGAAACTGCTTTCCAACTCTGCCTGGAGCAGAGGGCTTGGAAACACAGTCCAGTGAGAATTTCAGCCCTGCACTGGGCTCCAGCAGGATCACAAAGCCAGGTAGTGAGGTGTGTTTTCCAAGCCTTGTGGTCATCTCCATCTCCTGGAGGCCCATATGGCTCTTTCTTTATCAGCAGATCTTTCAAAAGCTTCACTCTTGGCCACGGGAGACAAGCTCTGGACAGCCCTTTCAGCTGTAGCTGTCTCATCAGTGGGGGTGGGAGCAGAGAGGCACCACAGCTCCCATTGCACAAAGGATGGAAAATGGGGAAATTTTCCCTGGCACCTCTCCAAATTCATCTTTCCTTGTGATTTTTGTTTTGGTGGTGGTGGTCTTGTTTTTGTTGTTTCTTGGGTTTTGTTTGGTTTGGTTGATTAGTTTTGGTGTTCTTGCACACAAAATAAATGCTGCAGTTTTAAAAAACCAGCTGTATAAGAAGAGGAGAGGAACAGAGGACAGGCATCATCCAAAAAACTGGCACCGATGTCAGGCTGTAAAAGGCAAAGGTGAAACAAGATCACAGCAGAGAGCTCCGGGCAGGAAGAGAAATGAAATGTGGTCCTAATTACTTGATAACTATCCCACATTTCACAAGTCATTTTAATGGCCCAAATGGATTACTTTCAAGCTCAGAGCTAATGCTGGAGTGATAGGGATAGAGTTCTCCCACAGTGGGACATACAGTGCCAAAAAGCCCATTCTGAGAAGAATATGATTATCTAAAATGACATTAATACATCCTGTTATTCCCTCATGCCGTATCAAGTGAGGGAAGGGACCGAGCTGTTAAAATGTCAACATTCAGGCAGTGTCTCAGCATAGAGCAAGCACAGTAGCTGGTGCCCAGAGGTCAATCTGGTGTCCCTTGAGGCAATGCCCCTTGCCCTGGGCAAACTCCAACCCTTCACGGGAGTCAGATGCTCTGTCAGCAGGCATAACCCAGAGTCAGCTGCCTGTGCTGTGCTTCCAGGTGAACTGGAGAAAGGGAGAAGTGGTACTGGATGTAGATGTGCCAACAGCAAGTGGTTTGTCCAGAGTTTCCTCCACTGTGATACCTTTATACAGTTTACGTTGCTCTGGAGATGATGGTGGCTTTCTTAGGCACTGGAAGATCGTTGCTGTACTGCCATAGCTTCTGGGCATTTTACAGTAATTGGAAACCAGCTATGGAAACCTCAGTAAACAGTGGCTGCTGAAGCTCACCAAGTACCTTTTTAAATATAGTACTTTTCCTTCCCCTTTCCCTTATGGCTTATTTGACTTAGAATGTGGAGGTGAGAAACCAGGTAAACGTTCTCACAATTTTGCCTAACCAATTAGTGTCTCTGATCTGCTCTCATGGTTTATCTGCTAAGGAAATAAATCAGAAAAGGTAACACCAGCTTTGGGGGTTCTCTTGCTCATTACTGGCGGGGGGGGGGGGGGGGGAGGAGAGAAGTGTCCCTTGTTTATTACACTCAGTGTTGGTGTATGGGAAAGAGATTAAAGATGTGACAATCTTTACTGCTCAGTTACTTGGCCTACTCTGCAGAAAAACATTGCTGTTTTCTTCAACCAGAACCACAGACTCTTTGCGCCTCTTATTGACTTAGCTTCTCATGAGAAAATTCACCCCTGGTGTGGCTCTATGGAGAGCAGTGGAGTTGCAGCGGAGAAGGACTTGGCCCCTGGAAGGCTCTGGGCCAGGACTTGCTGTCTCAGTGCAATAGCTGGAAGAAGAAACCTTGTTAAGAGTTGGAAGCTTTTAAAATGAAGTCCTGGTTCTGTTCTCCACTCTAATGTGAGTACCTAACATACTGCCTGCACAGGCCACCTCATATCCCCCTCCTCACTCTCCCCTTCTGCTTTTCTAATGTATCTCCTCAGCCTGCTTGGCTTGTATCTTCTGGTGCCATTTGTACTGAAGGCAAGCCTTAGTATGAAGGTGGATGGCCTCATGAATGTGAGCTTTGCTAACATGCTTGCCTTGGTAGCACAGAGCAGCATGTGCTGAAATCATTTCCTTTCCCAAGCAGCATCAGTTTTAAAGGTTTGTAGTCTGTTTCCAAGCCCAAGAGCTGGCGTAGGAGATGGACCAGTTCTTTTTTCTCTGCTCCATTTTGCCTGCTCATAAATGGGAGCTGATCTTTTCAGTCCCCACCTGCCTGGGCGCAGAGAGCTTTACACCAGCGCACGTGTGGCAGCACTGCTGCTCCACGCTGTGCCTTGGCTGCGCTGGTTCCCAGCCGCTGCTCGCTGCAATCATGATCAGCGATAAATTTTGACTGTGCTGCGATGCAGTTCAGAGGGAGCTTGCCTGGGCCCTGCTGAGGGACTTTATTGTTTCAGTTGGGTCTCCTCAACAGCTTCTGAGATCTGATTGTCGACACCCAGCAGTTGCAGGATGGAGGTAGCTCTTGGCTAGGGAATAATGTCTTAATTTGGGAGTGGAAATTGCTGCTCACAGCATTACCCTGAGTTAAACAGCCTTCTCCAGGACACGGGTAATGCAGTTTATGTTTAAATGACAGTCCATCCTGCATGCCCTGCAGCTGTGCTGAAGTGGTAGCCCTGCTTCCAAAACCCAGCACCACAGCTTTATCACCTAGGGCAGAAATGGTAGTTGCAACTGGGGAGACAGAGAAACACCACTCAGGCCTCTCATGCTTCCCAGAGGGTGCCTGCCCCACGGTGGAAATGAGATCACAGTATCACAGTATCACCAAGGTTGGAAGAGACCTCACAGATCATCAAGTCCAACCCTTTACCACAGAGCTCAAGGCCAGACCATGGCACCAAGTGCCACGTCCAGTCCTGCCTTGAACTGCCCCAGGGACGGCGACTCCACCACCTCCCCGGGCAGCCCATTCCAGTGTCCAATGACTCTCTCAGTGAAGAACTTTCTCCTCACCTCCAGCCTAAATCTCCCCTGGTGCAGCCTGAGGCTGTGTCCTGTCGTTCTGGCGCTGGCCACCGGAGAGAAGAGAGCAACCTCCTCCTGGCTACAACCTCCCCTCAGGTAGTTGTAGACAGCAATAAGGTCACCCCTGAGCCTCCTCTTCTCCAGGCTAAACAATCCCAGCGCCCTCAGCCTCTCCTCATAGGGCTTGTGCTCAAGGCCTCTCACCAGCCTCATTGCCCTTCTGGGGACATGCTCAAGGATCTCAATGTCCTTCCTAAACTGGGAGATGTGTCTTTCTCGGTCTAACTGAGTCTAAGCCTACCAGAGCTTCAAGTGAAGCCTATCTGTCTAGCTCATGAGCTTCATCAAGGAATCATCAGAATCAAATGAAAAGCTCAGAAAGCTTCCCTGGTGACCAAATATCAACTCTCAAGGGTTATAAAACTGTGCATTACTACCCAGGTGTACTGAGAAAAGGCATGACCATACTGAATCACATTTTCTTCTGGACTCTGCAGAGAAAAGAGATCACATTTAGAGAGAAACATTATTTCAAGGACATCCAAATGAAAATGGATTCTTGACCAGTTTGGAGCCAAAGTCCCATAGACAGGTTTGATTTGAGGATTAGGTTTGGGTTTGCAAAGGATTGATTTGGGTTTCTCTGTACAGGATTAGGTTTGGGTTTGAAAAGGATTGATTTGGGTTTCTCTGTACAGGATTAGGTTTGGGTTTTAAAGGGATTGATTTGGGTTTCTCTGTACAGGATTAGGTTTGGGTTTGCAAAGGATTGATTTGGGTTTCTCTGTACAGGATAGGTTTGGGTTTGCAAAGGATTGATTTGGGTTTCTCTGTACAGGATTAGGTTTGGGTTTGCAAAGGATTGATTTGGGTTTCTCTGTACAGGATTAGGTTTGGGTTTGCAAAGGATTGATTTGGGTTTCTCTGTACAGGATTAGGTTTGGGTTTGCAAAGGATTGATTTGGGTTTCTCTGTACAGGATTAGGTTTGGGTTTGCAAAGGATTGATTTGGGTTTCACTTGCAACAGATTTCTTGCAGCACTCTCAAGAAACCTGACATGCAGCAAACTGGATGTCCCCTGCAGAACTCATGCATGTGCCGGGTTTGCAAGCCAAATCACACTGTATCGTCCTCTGAAAGTCCAGCCAGGATGGAAGGTGCAGCTCAAGTGTCCAACTTTCAGGTTGATAAAGGCAAACAGTGTACAGGTCTGTGCTTTATCCCTAACTGACCAGTGTGGCTCTTTGTTGAGAGTTCATAAATGTGAACTGTGAAAATATTTACCTGTTACCATAGGATTCATGGATTCATGCAAGCCAGTGCTAGAAGCGGTTAGTGGGTCCCAGAGAAGATGGACCAGGAAACAGCTTTCCTACCTCTTCTGTGAGAAATGTTGGTATTTTTTGAGAACAAGGAAGCAAACAAACAGCAACAAAACCATCTCATATTGATGTGGTATCAAAGTTAAAGTGCATTAAAGTTCGACCAAACCCAACTGAAATCTGCAAGGGGGAAAAATTCCATTTCAGATAAATTGTGATACTATGGTCTGCTCTGTTGGCTGTTTTTTTTCTTCAAGCATTCTCCATCTCCAGTAAAACTATAATGATCTCATTCTAATATTACCAGGTGTGCTAGTTTGAAGCAGGCTAGAATGTTTTGGTGAGAGAAAGTAGATAATTGGCTATGAAAGGAAAACATTGGTGATGTCTCCTTCCCTCACAGTCTCGCTAAGATGTATGGGAACAAGAAGGAAAACATTTGATAACACTTTTCACCATCTTCTCACTCTGCTTTTGGCTTCAGACTGAGCTACATCTCCCTAACCTCACTGCCACTAACCTTGCTCCTTAACCTCTTGGCTGAACCTCTTTTTCTTCCTAGCAACTGGGATAAGGTTGAGAGGGGCAGGGGTGGTTGAGAGCCCCTCCTGGGGACTCAGGTTTCTGGGAGGGGAGTTGTGCTTCTGTATTACTTTTACTTTGTATATTTCTGTCTATAACTGTATATACTGTAAATAGCTGCTTGTATATTGTGCTGCTGTAAATAAATAGCTTCATTTATATTCCCAGAGCCCGTCTGAGTTAACTGGGGTGCCTTCTAAAGTGTGGGGGGGTGGATAACAGCCAAACCACCACACCAGATCTCTCAACATTTTAAGAAACCTAGACTAATTCTTTTTCAGCCTGAGAGTGGAACATCTGCCCAGCAACCTGGAAAGCTTAAAGGACAGGTGTCCAGAACAATATTTCTAAAATCTTATGTAGAAAGCAGCTTCATTTTCAGCAGAGCAATTAAGAACAAAACCAAAAACAAACAAACAAAAAGAACAGAAAACATTGGAATGGGCTGCCCAGGGAGGTGGTGGAGTCGCTGTCTCTGGAAGTGCTGAAGAAAAGCCTGGATGAGGCACATAGTGCCATGGTCTAGTTGACTGGCTAGGGCTGGGTGCTAGGTTGGACTGGATGATCTTGGAGGTCTCTTCCAACCTGGTTGATTCTATGAAAAAAACAGTGCTTCCTGAAGAAAAAAACAGCAACAAACCAACACTAAATTCTTCACTGCATGACCTCTTTTCCTGCTAATCTAGTGTGAAGCCCTTTTATCAGCTGTTTGTCAGTCTCCAATCTTGTAGGTGTTTGAGAAGACATCCTGCCTTGCAGTGCTCAGGCCCATTCCCAGAGATAGCTTGCACCACTACATGCCCAATTCAACCATGCCCAGGAATTTTGGCATCCAATACTAGACCTATCTTGCTTCTTTGAGTTTATCCAGAGCAGTATGATGGCTCTGCCACACATTTCTAGTCCTGACTTCAGGTGGAAAGCAGCAGTCTGGGATTGCTCAACCCCTTTTTTTTTTGGAGACAAGTTCTCTTCTGTAAATTTCTGTCTTCTCTGTTTCCCATCATAGGTCATTCTTTGCAGTTTACTACATTTAGATGCATTTCCCAGCAAGGCACCTGAGAAGATGTTGGCACATTACTGCTTAGTAATACTAAGTTTTCTTAAAGCCTTGAATACCTCTGCTGTGTTCCAGGTTGGCTACAAGTGTCCAGTTCAGCCCATGCTGGTGGTACTGGTGGCAGAGCAGCTCATGTGGCAGGGACAGCAGCCATGAACATAATGAACTACTCAAAGCTTGGTGGTTTAAATTTGTATTAGTAATATCTCTCAATCTCAATCTGTCTCTTTCCTACCCCCCCTTTCAACATGAATCAATTATTCCCAGAGTTCAGATGCTGGCACCACTCCTTGTGTAGTGGCAAGCACAGCATTTAACCTCTTTGGTGTTTTAGTGTCAGGGTTTGCAGTGAGGGAATATGTGGGGGTTGTATTTTGCAGTTCAGCTTTGTGCCCAGTCCAAGGCTGGGGCTCTGTGGTGCTCTCATCTCAGAGAGCATCCCACTCTGAGCCTGTGCTTGGCTCATGTTTCTGCCATGGGCTTAAACAAAACTCCAGGGCATAATATGCTTCAGTAAAGTTCTGGTTTGTACCCAAACCTTTCAACTTCTGTCGAGTGGGAAATATTTTTGTAGCCTCTCGGAGCGTGAATGTTTTCTTGACCATGAAAAAAAGTGTGGTGTGGTTTCCTTGAGAATCATAGCTTAATGTTTTGGGCTTTGGGGTTGTTCTTTTTTAATATGAAAAGTGGGAATTTCAAAAATCTGAGCTGTCAGGACACCCACAGGAAACCTGAGACCTGAATCTCTGCCACTGTCCAGGCATGGATTTCAGCCAGGATTGACCTTCTCTAGCAGGCCCTTGAATAGTCAAAGGGTCTCCTGGGAAAGGCATCTTTGGTCCTGTCTTGAATTTCTGTCATTTGTATCCAAGAAAGGTTCTTGGAGCTTTCCTAGTATTGGTTCAGGAGTGGAGCTATGTCAGATAAGCCTCCTGCCCACTCAAATGCAGATTCCCAGACTAAGGCATCAAGCAGAACCACAGGTTGTGAGTTTTCTTTTCAGATAATAAATAATTACCTTCTTCAGCACCCAAATCTCCAGCTTGGCAGGCAAAGGCACAAATGAGATCTTTCTGGCAGGAGGTGGAAATCAGCAGAGCACCACCTGAAAATAAAGTGTTGATGCTTCAGGGACAGATCATGGCAGGAGCTGGACAAACCTCTGTGTTTCTGAGATCTCTCACTGTGCAATGCAGTGCTGTGCTATGAACCTGTCAGTCAGCTTCAGGCAATCAAGCTGCCTCGACAGCTTGTTCTAGACACTGGTGGAGAGAAAGAAGCACATTCTGTAAGTAGCATGGCTCCAGTAGAGGTAACTGCATGTCAAGATGCCTTGACAGCTCATTCTAAACACTGGTGGAGAGAAAGAAGCACATTCTGTAAGTAGGATGGCTCCAGAAGAGGTAACCGCACATGAAGCTCCCTCAACAGCTCATTCTAGACACTGGTGGAGAGAAAGAAGCACATTCTGTAAGTAGTATGGCTCCAGTAGAGGTAACTGCACATGAAGCTGCCTCAACAGCTTGTTCTAGACACTGGTGGAGAGAAAGAAGCACATTCTGTAAGTAGTATGGCTCCAGTAGAGGTAACTGCACATGAAGCTGCCTCAACAGCTTGTTCTAGACACTGGTGGAGAGAAAGAAGCACATTCTGTAAGTAGGATGGCTCCAGTAGAGGTAACTGCTATGGGAGTTTGACTAAGCTTCTCCCAGACACCTTGCAAGACCTTCTGCAGCTGATGCAAGCCAGGGCATGGGTGATCATCTTTTGCCTGTCTGTTGTAGCCTCTTTTGGCCTCAGAGCCTACAGTCTGAAAAAGAGAAGCCACTTCTCTTACCCATCATTTTCCTGGCTGTCTTCAGTAAGCTGGTTTGAATATCAATCAGAGACATACTGGGAGCGTGAGCGAACCAGCAACTTTCTCCTGCAGCTACTTCTTGTTACTATCATTATTATTTTTAGTTTGGTCCCAGGTTGCTATTGATTAATTGCTGGTGGAATGAAAAAAAAAAAAAAACCAAAACAAAATGAAACAACAGAAGAAAACAGAATAAGGAGTAGCCTGTAAATGTGAGAAGGCACCAGAGGATCTGAGGAGGGAAGTGAGGAAAGGTGATCCGTGTTGCAAAACCAACAAGGGGAATTTGCTCTGTAACTGATATATATATATATATTTACTTCATTTTATTTTAATAGCAGATGGTGAAGTTTTAAGAGTCTGAAAGAACAACAGGGAAAATCAGATTCACAGCCAAGTCAGCCACAACAAGGGAACAGAATGAGCTATGGGAAAGAACAAAATGAAAAGTGAAAGTTTCAGCTGGAAGCAGGGGCAAGAGAGGTGTCTTAAATATATATATATATATAGTTTGAAAGACAGGGAATTAGGAACAACAGCAAATAAGAAATTGCACCTGAAGTCTTGGAAAAGATCATGGGAGCTCACAGACTTGGTTGTAGAAAGGAAAAGGTCAGCACTTAGCAGTGGGTATTATGGATCAACAGAAGTGGCCTTGCTGTGGCAGAGCCACGCTCCCACCCAGCCAACATGGCTGGGAAGCAGTTCTTAGGAGAAAGACCAATGAGGATTCTTCCCTCAGGCTGTGGCATATATTTAATCCCAAAGTTTGCAGCCAAAGTCTACAACACTCCTTAAAACCAATGGAAAAATAATGAGCCTGAGGTGACCAAAGTTTTCTTAATTAGCCTTCTCCTACTTTCCTGACCTTTACCAAAAATTTGATACCTTAAATTGGCCTTTCTTAGAAACAGCTTCTCCAGATGGAGGTGAACATGCAGTGATGGTTGGCTGACCTGTTGCCATGAAGAGAGTCAGTCCAAAGGACACAGCTGTGTGAAAGGGAGCTTTTCCTTTGCAGTGCTCAGCAGGAAGAGATCAATTGACGTTTCCACTGCCAGAAGGTTATATGGCTAGCCCTTGATCCAAGGGTGGCTGTGATTGTGGGGACAGGGATGATGCCCTCACCACTGCATGAGCCCATCAGCAGAGTGTGGATAATGTCTGGCCTTCAAGGCAGAGGTTGAGCCCTGCCACAACAGCTTTGTGAGTAGAGGACTTACTTGTGTCAGAAGCACCTCTGATCTGTTAGAAAGCATGCCTGAACTGCCCAAAGGAAAACAGCCAGAACATAAACAGATCTGGATGACCAGACCCTTATTTCAGCATCACAATGAGGGTTTGAGTCACCCAGGCTGGAGACCACTGCTCTGGAAGCTCACTGTGAGCTGGGGAGAGCTGGGACCCTTCAGATGAGAGGTCCCTGAAACAAATGAGCTTGGCCAGTTCTTGCAGAAATGAATGTGCCATGAATGTCTCATTGTGAATCCCCATAAAAGGCACAGAATGTCTTAAAACCTGGGTCAACAAACACACAAGTCTTGATGGAAATGCATCCCGGTCAGACAAGTCTGGATCCCATAACTATAAAGGTGTTTTATTTCCTGGAATTCTGACATCAAAGGGTGGATTTTCAAGACAAATAGCTGCTATTTTCATTTCTCTGGAGAAATCATATGATGTGATTGACAATTAAGATCAGAAAAAGATTTGATGGGCAAAAGATCAGGAAATAAATCTCCCCACACCACCAAATCCAGGGCTGTTATCAAAAGCTATTCACCCCCACTCAGCACTATGAGGATCACAGGAATCTGGGACCTAATTTAAGGGTTTTTTTTTAGTAACACTAACAGAGGATTGAGGAAATTTGGCTTGGTTTTACCAGCTACAATGTGCCATAAGTGCTAAAGTGAAGGAACAGATACCAAGCCGGTTCCCCAGAGATGGCACAATGAAGACAGGGGCTTGCAGCATCCTCCTCTGGATATTTTAACCCTATGGGGCCAAGAGCTTTTCTTACATAGTGAGCAAGCATCACCACCTTCCTCCATTCATTATTTCAGTGAATGGAATGGTTACAATATAGGAAAATAAACAGTACCACTTAAGACTGCATTGGTAAGAGGCAGTGATAAGCATGGTGGGACATGTAGTTGCTTGCTGTGATCTGCTCAGGAGTGGTAGAAGAAAGGAAGGGGGAGAAGTTGATACAAGTCACAGCCATCCCAAAACTATCAGGCAGGTTATCAGGCCTACATTTTCCAGCCTTGTCTCCACTCATCTCTGACCACTAGGAAGCTTGAGCTAGATTTGACATTGATTGACCATTTCACTCCAAAGAAAGAATGTTTGCTTTCATAAGGCCATTACATTTGTGTGTCACAACCACACAGGCCAGGCTACTCTGGTAACAGACAGAGACATATGACTTTAGTTCTCTGGTAAGCTTAATGGTGAGCAGGAGGCAGGGTTGTGCTGCAGCGTTGACTTTCCTCTAAGGCATGGTGCAGAGTCTGAAGTTGGGTTGTGTGCTACCTCAGTCCTGTTTTTAAGGGTATTTGAGAAACAACCTCAAAACATGGATGGTTACTTGATCAGCCTAGAGAAGAGGAGGCTCAGGGGAGATCGTATTGCTCTCTACAACTACCTGAAAGGTTGTAGCCAGGTGAGGGTTGGTCTCTTCTCTCAGGCACCCAGTGACAGAACAAGAGGACACAGTCTCAATCTGTGCCAGGGCAGGCTTAGGCTGGATGTTAGGAAGAAATTCTTCACAGAAAGAGTGATTGGCCATTGGAATGGGCTGCCTGGGGAGGTGGTGGAGTCACAATCCCTGGAGGTGTTTAAGAGAAGGCTGTCTGAGGCAGTCAGTGCTATGGCTTAGTTAATTAGAAGGGTTAGGGGATAGATTGGACTTGATGATCCTGGAGGTCTTTTCCAAGCTGGTTAATTCTGATTAAAAACAAAAAAAAAGTTAGTAGAAAGCTAGAGTTCACTGCTAAAGCTTTAACAAAGAGCTTCTGAGCAACAAAGTGAAAGACCTCTCTGCATGCATTCTGTGATTTTGTGATCAGTACTGATGGTGCACAGTGATGCTCCTGCTGGCTGCTCTTATCCAGGCCTTTCCTAAGGAAGGAAAGATGATCTTCTTAGCCTCATGGGACTGAAATCCAACCATGGGGTCAGATATGATGGTTAGGTAGGGACTGAGAAGTCCTTCGTCCCTCCTGCACCATCCCTTCCTCCAGATCATGCTGTTGTGAAGATGGTGGCACTCCTGAGAAGCAGAATGCTCTCCTGATGCACAATCACCTGCCCTTTTGCTCAGAGTTGTGGGCATTTGGCCTGTCTAGCTCCTACAGTAACACACAAGTGCTAACATTGCTCTACAGCCCAGAAATAGCTGTAGAAGTGCAGGAGAGACTTGGCTCCTCATTCTGTTCATGCTTGGGACAGATAAAACTACTTTCAGATGGAAGGTTGCTGCCTTCAGAACAAGGACATGACTTTTTTTCCCCTTCCATTTGTTTCTTTTTGTTTGTTTGTTTCAAAACTTACCTAAAGGCAACATCATTATTTTCTAATTGTTCCAATGTGAATCCAGGAAAGCACCTTAAGAACTCACTTAACTTGTGGCATGTGAGCAATCCTGCTCTTCTTTGGCAAAGCACTTAAGCACATGCTTAATTTTAAACTTGTTCTTGAGCACAGTGAAATGTAAGCTGGTGTTGGAGTGCTCTGCTGGATGGGAGCCAGAGAGCTCAGCACCTTAGAGGGCTCAGCTCCTCCAAGAAAGGTGCTGTGATTCAAGAAGGCTGTTAACTTTAAGTACTCGCTTAAGTTTCAGGTGTAATGTGGTATAAAGTCTTAACCTGTGAAGCTGTAAGTGAGTAATGTGGACAAATGCCAACCAGAGCTGGTAAAAGAATGAAGAAATGTCCCCTCGTTGTTCTTCACCAATACTCTTCTTTTCTCTCCTTTTTTTTTTTTTGCTGTTCTGGAAAGATTGGCAACTCTCTGTGCGAGTTTGAAGTAACCAAACGTTATTCACAAAGCTAAAGCTGGACAAGATCTGGAAAGTTCCATTTTTCCTACCCATTCAAGGGACAATGACCTCTTTTATAACTTTGTTATGAAGTCCACATGCACATATGTTGCAGAGAATTGATTGTTAAGGCTTTTAGAGAAGTAATGGATGCATTACGTGCACACATATATATATGTGTGTGTGTGTGTATGTATATATATATATATATATATATAAAATATGTGCACACTCTTGTATGCATATAGAGAACTGCAAGAATGTTCATCCTCTCTTTCCCAGAGCCTGGCTTAATAAGATATGTAACTTTGCAAGGATATGGAAGGAAAAAGCCAACCACAGAGAGCTCTTCAAGACCTACCCCTGTTCTTACAGCTTCCCAACCATCCCAGAATAAGGATCTGCACTAAACATCCAAGTGTGGAAGTTTGTCTTCTTGGTGGTTTTGTAAGCTCTGGTGGTTTGGAAAGCATCAAACAAGTCTCTGGCTCAGATCTGAATGTTGCCCATCTGAGCACACATGTCAGTAAAATTTTATGGGAGGGAGAAAAAGCAAAAAAAGAAAAAAACAAGAGAGGAGCAGAGGTTTGAGTCTGGTTCTTTTTAAAAAATGGCAGCTGTTTGAAAGCTGCCTACAAGTTCAAAATGTTAGAAGCTGGTATTAGAAGCCCAAACCTGGTGTTAACAGAAATGAAGGGATGAATATCATGACCACATATGTGATATCGATGCAAGACTTGATGGGAAGTCAGAAAGGGAACTCTCATGTAGATGTAACATACTCATAAATTATGTTTAGGGTCCTCTTCAGTCTTTCCCCCATAGAGAATTGCTGCCTGCCATTCCCACAGCATGATAAAAGGCTTTCCCCAGGCCAAGCAGTAGACCTGAGGCAGTACTGAAGACAGTGATGAGGGAAGAGGGTTGATTTCTCTTGCATAATGGCCACACAGACACAGAAGAGAGTTTGGTCTGAATATGAAGCAGAAATTGGAGGTGGTGGTGGTATTTTTTTCTTTCTCCTAAACAAAACAAACACCATGAAACAAAACTTCTGTTTTAATTAATTCTGATCTCTTTTGGATACCTTCCCAAGTCAGGCCACTTAGAAAGGAAAAATAATGCCAATGAATGAATATGAACGATGCAATAAAAAGCTTGAAAAATGTCCAAGTGAAACCTTTCATTTTTAATATGTCAAAGCACAGCATTTTAACACCTAAGAAAACTTAAACATATATTTTTCTCCTTAAAACTCGCTGTCTTGCCAAGTCTTAATTTGCCACATCATTCTGCCCTCCCTGAAATGCATTTTTCTGGTGGTAGTAACTCTTCTGGCAATTCTGTTCTCGCAGCAGGGGTAGCAGGAGGATTCCTTGTAGCTCCAATTGTCCCAGAGGTTTGGCTGCCTCAAGGGCAGTTACTCCTGTGAGGATGTATCTGATACTCTTGTATTCACGTGTGGAGTTGGTCTAGAGCAACAGCAGCAAACATCACAGTATCACAGTATCACAGTATCACCAAGGTTGGAAGAGACCTCACAGATCATCAAGTCCAACCCTTTACCACAGTGCCCAAGGCTAGACCATGGCACCAAGTGCCACATCCAACCTTGCCTTGAACTGCCCCAGGGACGACGACTCCACCACCTCCCCGGGCAGCCCATTCCAGTGCCCAATGACTCTCTCAGTGAAGAACTTTCTCCTCACCTCGAGCCGAAATTTCCCCTGGCGCAGCCTGAGGCTGTGTCCTCTTGTTCTGGAGCTAACAACTTGTTTGTTTGCACCTGGAGCTTCAGCTCAGAGCCTCCTGAACACCCGTGTCCCAGGGAAGAAAAGGTAACTTGTACACATGTTTGCTCTTAACCTCTCTTTTTATGGAAACCTGACAGAGTAAAAGGGTTCATAGGTCTGCAGAATGGCCAAGGGAAACGGGAGAGCCAGCAAGCCCAGCTCTTCACCGGTGCCTGTCACTGCAGGTTCTGTCTTTCAAAGCCTGTATAAATAAACTCCCTAGTAAACTCAGCAATTTTGTCATCATAAAGGCTGGCAGCCTTTCCTGGCAATAAAATAAACTCTAATCATTTCTTCAAATAAAATACAAATAGCAGCAGTGAGTTCACAGGGAGCTCTGGTCATTTTTTTCTTCTCCCCCTACCCCTCCAGCCACCTCACCATGTGCGTGCCATGCCAGCCTGTGATGGATGGAGAAACACAGGGGCACTCTGCTGCTAAATGCCTAAAAGGAAACAGACCCTGTGTCTGCAGTGTAAATTAGGAATGGGCAAGGAGCTCAAGCTACATAAGAAACCGCTCTGATCCTCCTGCCGTGCTGCTCAGCCAGATCAAAAATACTCCTGCCCCCCCTCCACAGATCCCAAGGATTATTTCTTTCCCTTTCTCAGGCACACCTAGTTCCTTACTGACTCTCTCTTCCCACAGAAGAGCTCTGATAATCCCAGGAGAAGCCTGTTCTTGCCATTGCCTTCTGTGGTGTGGCTGATTGAAAACCATGCGTTGCAAAGAACATGTTCAATGGAGACCAAAACCTGAAGTGAAAAATGCATGCATGTCAGGGATGCTTCATCTATTTTCCTGCAGAAAACCAATCATAAACCATGCAAACCTGAGCAGAAAGGACTGCAAAATGGAAAAGATTAAGAAATGGAAGTTTATTAGTCCTTCCTGCCCTCTGTTCACCTGATTGCCCTTCTTGCTTGAGGCTTGCTCTGCAAGACATACCCAGAAAGCAGAAAAGGGAAACAAAAATGGCAAAAAAAAAGCTGAACTATTGATTTTTATCATATTTTATTTGACATGTTGTTTGTTTATTTGTTTGAAGACCGTGGGGGAAAAAAAGACAGTTTTTATGCACAGACCTATGGGCATCAGCAGATCGCATCCCATTTTCACTCAGTCTGGCCCTAGGAATGTGCTTGATCTCTGCTCAGTGGTAACACAGCCTCCTGCCTGTCAAATATTTAGCTGACTAGCAGCTGACAGCATAACCTCACCACATGCCTGTGCAATGTCTCCCTGGGCTCCCTGCTGAAGTGCATTTATACTGTAGCTACAACTGCTATGCATCAGCAGCAAGGCTCGAGCATGCCAAGGCAGGGGTTGCACAGAAATGCTGAGAGCTCACCAAGGGGGCCATTCAGTCATGCATCCATCTCAAAAACAAGCACAATATGGTCCAGTTTCAGCCACCTGTGAAATAGAGCTGCTGGTGTTTGTCCTAGTGCAGCATCATCCTCTCCAAACAATGAAAGCAGCCACTAGGGCCTGATTGTCAACAAAGTCCGTCTGCCCCTGCATTAGTTCAGGCAACAGAAGCTTTGCCAAGTGTCTTGTGTTCAGTGGAAGGCTTTTTTCCTGCAATGAAAAGAACAAGTTCAGGAGTTACAGAGTTGTTTTTGTTGGAAAGGGCCTCTAAGGTCATTGAGTCCAACCACTGAACCAGTACCACCGTGGCCATTAAACCATGTCCCACAGCACCATGTCTACACATTTTTTGAACACTTCTAGGGATGGTGACTCCACAGCCTCCCTGGGAAGCCCATTCCAATTCATGAGTACTCTTTCAGTAAAGAACATTTTCCTAATAGCCAATCTAAACCTGACCTAGTGCAATTAGAGGCCACTTCCTCTCAGTCTAGGTAGTTCACGGAGCAGATCGACACTCACCTCACTACAACCTCCTTTCTTGTAGTTCCAGAGTGCAATGAAGTCTCCCCTCAGTGCCTCCTCTCCAGACTAAGCAATCCCAGTTCCCTCAGCTGCTGCTGGTAAGTCTTGTTCTCTAGACCCTTCACCAGCTTTGTTGCCCTGAATCAGTTCTTGGCCTTCTGGCTAAGGTCAAGTGTAGTGCAGGGAACTTCAGAGTGTCTTGAAAAAGCTTAGTAAAAGTTTCACTGAGCATCTCAGTTCCTTAGAAGCCTAAGGACATAGATTTCTTCTGACATATACTTTGAAATGAAACTGTGTGGCTTTTCCATGCAAAACCACCTTTGATTTTAATGACCTTATTTTGGCTTGCCTTTTTTTTTGTTTACTTGTTTATTTGGTTTTAAGTTTTCACTTAAAAGAGACACTCTTTGAGTGGGTCCTCTATACCCAAAATTGTTATTATTGTGGTTTGCTTTGAATAATAATAATAATGACTATAATAATAATGATGGTGGTGGTGACAACAATAATAATAGTTGTTATTATTATATTATGCTATAATAACATCATATTGTTATAATTAATAATATAGAATCATAGAAATCGTCCAGTCCATAGAATCAACAAGGTTGGAACAGACCTCCAAGATCATCCAATCCAACCTATCACCCAGACCTATCTAATCAACTAGACCACCACAACAGCAACAACAACATATCACTTGATTGCTAATGTGGAATCATAGAATTATAGAATGGTTTAGGTTGGAAGGGACCTCAAGGATCATCCAGTTCCAACCCCTTGCCATAGACAGGGACACTCCCCACTAGAACAAGCTATGGACATGTGCAATTACACTCTCAATTCCTACAGCATCCATTTCAGACATCTCTTTCCCCACCTGAAAGCCATTGGAGATTTATCTACAGCTTCATCTTTATTACACAAGTTCCTTCAGGTATACATCCAGAAATGAAATGAGAATGACTGCTAAATATTTGCACTGTCTCCAAAACTGCAATCATTTGTGGTCATTATTTTTCCCTCAAAAAGATATTCAAGCCAGAGAATGCTTAGTTTGTTTGGACACCTAGCTTCTGCCAGTCCACTCTTAGCAACTTGCAGCACAGGACAAATGGATGGAAGCATCTGCTGAGCACTTGTATTGCTTAAAAAAAAAATAATAGAGGAGCAACTTCCCTGGAAAGAAGATTTGTGGCCTGCATGATGCCTAGAGAATGGAGAGCTGGAGAGCTGGTTCATCTTTAAACTCACTGAAATCTGTACCTTGCTGAAAAGCATTTTCTCTTTTGGAAATGCCCTAAAAGAGGGGCTGGAGTGCTATGAATAAACATGCCAAGGAAGTAGAAATATGCAGACACTCCTCAAGAGTTTCATTTGCATTAAATTAAAAACAAACAAACAAACACCACCACCACCACACTTCTTTTTTATCTTTTTGTTTCATTTCAGTAATGAAAATTGAGTGCTTTCAACCTGATTTTTTCAGCTTCAAGCCAGGCTGTAGCTGCTCAGGCTGTAGTTTTGGGTGCTATCATAGCATTGATTACACTAACCTGTAATTGAAAAAAGCAAACAAAGAAAACTAAACACAAAGGGGCAAAACCAAGAAAATAAACCCCAACACGAAACAAACAAACCTCACAGAACAAAACAACCTCTGGATTTTAAATTAAGCTCCTTGTGAGCAAGAGTCAAAACCTTCCATTCAGCTCGTTCTTACGTCTCACAGTGCTGGTAACTACAAAGTTGCAGAAGGTGGCACAAACGTAAAAACCAGAGGGCATTTCTTTATCTTTAGGTATCCTGATTTCATTTTCATTTTAACTACACTGCAATAAATCAAAATTTCCAGTAAGATACACAGAGAGTGTGGTTGGCTTGAGATTTAAATCAAGTTTAGTTTTTCATAGTCGTGATGGTTTGAGTGTTACCAGCCCCATGCAAACACATAAGAAAATGACCCAGACTAGACTCAGCCAAGCTGGAAATTAGAATGGACCTTTATATTTACAGCTTAGCACAATGTACAAGCAGGTACTTACACTGTATCTAGAGCTATGTACAGAAACACACAAGTTAAAAGTAATAGAGAACCACAACACCCCTCCCAGAAACCATGGTCCCCAGGAGGGGCTCCCAACCGCCCTTCCACCCCTCTACCTTATTCCTGACTTTGCCTTATGTTCAAGGTGAGTTTGGAGAATCAGACAGGGAGGTTAGGAAGCAGAAGGATTAGTTATGCAGACAGCAGATTAGAGAGAGAGAGGAGGCAGCCAGAGAAAGCAACTCCTTCCACCTTCCTCCCACTCCTGGCAGCCTTCAGATACTTAGAAACATTTATCAAATCCCCTCTATGTCTTCTTTTCTCCAGACTAAGAAGACCCAGATCCCTTAGCCTCTCCTCACAAGCCATGCCCTCCTGTCCCCTAATCATCTTCCTCTGGACCCTCTCCAGCAGATCCCTGTCCCTCTTAAACTGGGGAGCCAAAAACTGAACACAGTATTCAAGATGGGGCCCCACCAGGGCAGAGTAAAGAGGGAGGAGAACCTCCCTTGATCTGCTGGACACACTCCTCCTAATACACCCTCACCTCTACCAGCTTCATGTGTCTAAAAGGCTTCTCACAGAATGGTAAAAGGACACCTGAGAAGAAAAGGTCCCATCTTGAAGAACTTGGTTGTGTCACTCTTGCTCATTCTCCTCATACTGAGGATGCTATCACCTGCCTGAAAAGATTCAAAATAATCATAGAATCTTTTTGGCTGGGAAAGATCTTTAAGGTGATCAAGTTCAACCTTTAACCTAGCACAGCCAAGTGCAGGAACTGCCACTTGGCCTTGGTGAACCTCATACCACTGGCCTGAGCCCACTGATCCAGCCTGTCCCGATTCCTCTATAGAACCTCCCCACCTTCAAGCAGATCAATACTCCTGCCCAACAGAGTGTCAGCTGCAAACTTAGCAAGAGTGCACCCAATCCCCTCCACTGATAAAACTCTTAAAGAGAACTGGCCCCAGAACTGAGCCAACTGGATTTAGCTCCATTCACCACCATTCTTTGGGGCCAACCATCCAGCCACTTTTTCACCCAGTAAAGTGCCCACCCATCCAAGCCATGAGCAGTCAGTTTCTCCAGGAAAGTGCTGTAGGAAATGGCTTTAATAAAGTCCATGTAAAAAACATCTGCAGCCTTTCTCTGATGCACTAGGTGGGTCACCTTGTGATAGAAGGAGAGGTTAGTCAGGATTAAGTCAGGTTAGTTACGTATGACCTGCCTTTCATAAGCCCATGCTTGACTGGGCCTAATCACCTGCTTGTCCCATATACACCATGTGATGGCACTCAAGATGATACCTCCATAAACTTCCCTGGCACCAAGGTCAGACCAGCAGGTCTGTAGTTCCCCACATACTCCTTCCAGAGTTTCTTGTAGATGACTGTGCTAACCTCCAGCCAACTGGGAGATCCACGGTTGCCCAGGACTTGTAGTAAATGATGAGCAGTGGCTTGGTGAGCCCTTCATCCAGATGCCTAAGTAGTCTTGAGTGGATCTCATCTGGGATGTGTGCATCTCAGCAGCGTAGTAGGTCTATGAACATTTTGCACTTGGCTTATGGGAACTTCACACCACACCCCATGTCTAGGGAAGGATTGGGTACCCAAAGAACAGTTGCTCTTACTATTAAAGACTGAGGCAAACAAGGTATGGAATGCCTCAGGCTCTTCCTTCTTCTTGGTCACTACATTTCATTCTGTATCCAACAAAGTGATAATATTAATGCCCTCCAACTGAAGGGTCATACAGCTTGACCAAGTCAACCCTACTTTAAAGTGCTAATTGGATTCTTCATTCTAAGAATGAAGAAGCACAGCTTCTGCAAATCTCTTTGACTTGTAACACCATAACAGTTATTTGTAGTATCAGAATGGGTGTTTGAGGCAGGGGGGGTCATTGGTTGCTTTTTTGTTGGAGGTGGCGGGCTTGGGTTGTTGGGGTGGTTTTGTTGTTGTTGTTGGTTTGGTGTTTTTTTTTTGGGGGGGGTGTCTTTTTTTGTGGTTTTTTTTTGTTTGTTTTCTTCCCCCTCCCCAAGATCTTCTCCTGGACAACCATTTCCTGGCTCATATTGCATGAAGATTTTTTTTTAAATATAATACTTCTTTCATCTGATTTCAGAAATGCTTTGATCAAAATCTCCCTTCTGAAAAACGAATGTGGTTTGCATCATCAAGCTGTGGCTATTGCTAATAAAAGGAAGGAACTGAATTTTAATGACTTTGTTGATGTTTGTGTGCTCCAGAAAGAAATCACTGGGAATATACCTGCAAGCAGCAGAAGCCTCTTAGTGCTTATTTTGTGTGATTTTTTTTTCCAGGCTTTTTTGGTTTGTTTCTTTGTTTGTGCTGCTGCTGCTGTTGTTAGAATTTCTATGGAGTCGTATGAGAAGTTTGGCTGCTTTTTATTTTCAAAGAATGCAAATTAGTTTGATTTTTGTTTTTGGGTTTTTTTTCCTCTGGGGATATCTTGTGTGAAATTATTTTTTCATTGCAAGGCTACTTGCAAGAAAACCCCATCCCATGTGCACTCACATTTTGAAGCAGTTTTAGAGAGGTAAATGCTGGTGATACTTACTAGTGAGCATTTCCACCTTTCAGCCCATGGATATCCTTTTACTCCCCCCAAAACCAAGCATAGCACAAATCACTACAAGACCTCTCATCCACAGAGTCCCCCTAGGCCGTCCTTTGGAGGTGAGATCATCACAAGATGCTTTCATTCCCACAGAAAACAGCAAGTTGAAGAAGGTCTATGTGCAATGTGAATCCCACCACAGTTAAGACAAGGCAGCTGCCCGTCTCTGACATGTTCAACTCCATGTGGATCAACACCAGGTCTGGAATCTGAAAGCCAGAGTCCTACAGGGTTGAGGGCAGTCTGCTTTGTGTTTTTCATGCTGTGGAAGTGGAGACATCTGCTCCTCATTAAAACAACTGTTTTGGCTAGATACAGGTAGTGTGTTTCCTCTCAGCAGCTCTGGCATTAAAATCTTATCTTGTGATTTACTAATTTTAGGGGAGAAAATGTCAGATCTTCATTTGAAGATGTCCTGTGTTGAAGGACCCAGCAAATCTGTAGCCAGGCTGGCTGAGCACTTCCCTGTGTCGAGCTATTTCACCTGTAGCCTGAACTGGTTATGCATCCGCAGCTCAATCTCTTCACTCCTCTGCCTCTGCCTGCTCAACTAGAGAATTGTCTGCTGTGAGAAGCACTTCTGATCTAAGACATTGTGGACTTCATCATCTCCAAATATACAGCTTATTTCCTCATCTTAGCTTCTAGCCACCTCTTTTCTGCACTGCTGGTGTTTTTGTTTCCCAGAGACACTCCTGTCAACCCACTACACTTCCATCCTAGATCTTTGCAAAGCAACATCTTTGGAACTTACCACAAAGGGGGAAAAAATGTTATTTTATGTCTTTTTTTTTTCCTCTTAAGACATTATCCACTACATCCAATTCTGCAGCCTTCCAACCACTTGGTTCTGCCACTGAACAATACTGCAATTAACTAAGTGTGGGAATGACGATATGGCTCATTTGAGGTTTTGTTTCCACTCAGATGAGAGTTAATCTCCCCTGTGAGTTTGAACATTTCTTTTCCTGATGAATTGTTTATTTTTTGATTCTGGAAGATTTCTAAGAATAGCATTTTGGGTTCCATAAAAATCTACTCTCCTGCTTTGATTCATTGCACTTAAAGACACAGTTGCCATTCTCCCAAGTGTTGGCATGCAGTATTTGACAATCTTCAACGGAGAACATTCCTAGAATAGAAGAACAAGACTTTCTGCTTTGACTTAATTTTCTTTTCCCTTCTCTGCAGTTTCAAGATGGATGTTTATTTTTCATTAGCAATGCCACATGATTTTTGAAGGCATGTCCCCTCTGGTTTTTAGGCTGACTCTTTTTCCGGTGTTAGGTTTGCCCAGGCTTTTGTTCTTTGTGGATGTTATTCTAGCGGTCTGGTGCTCCCGTAGGAAACACAACCATGGCCTTGCCATGTCCTGTGGTTTCCACAGCAGTATGAGTTTGGGAGAATTGGCTTGGGGCTAGGCAGTAGGCAGTGACTCAACAGCTACAGCAGCTGCCTTGAGAAGACAAGGATCATCTCCTCCCTATGCACAACAGCACTGTGGGTCAGAAGACAACAGAACAGACAGTGGAAGCTTGTAGATGGGGATGGCCCTTGCAGTGGAACTCTTTGGTGTCCCACATCTCCTCCCATGGTGGAGGTCTTCCTAACCCTACAGAAGCTGGGCCATCAACTGAGCAGGACACACTCTGAAGGAGAACCTCAGAGCATGAGGTTGGACAGATGAGACAGAGCCTAGCATTACCCATTTGCTGGTTGATGGAAGTGCTCTGGTGGCTCTGCAAACTCCCTGTGTAATTGGCCACTGTCATCAGGGCTAGCCCTGGCTTCAGTACTTGCACAGCAAATTGCGGAGATATTAAAGCCAGGGTGGCATTGGCTTTTGCCTGCCCTTTGCCAGCAGTGGGCCACGTGGGAATTTCCCAGTACAGCCTGCACACAGACAGCAATGTTCATCACACTGGAGGTTTCCAACCTGAACCCTGCAGATTTTGTCATACCTGATAGAGATCTCCAGATTGTCTTTCAGTATGGGAGACATCAGATTTACTGTACAGCATGACTTCTGCCCACCCAGCTCTTTTAACACCTTTTGACCTAGGTATCCTTAGTTATAAGAATCCCAAATCATCCAAATCCTTTCAGCTGATGCCGTCTGATGTGAATCTCCCTAGCCCCAAAGCTTTCATGATTTTTTACTATTATTACTATCTTTTTTGTTTCTTCCCAAGACAAGCTTCCCTCCTCTTTCTCCTCATCGGGAAGCGCACAGGGTCTGGGGTAATGTCAGGTTCCTGGAAGTGCTAGAGAGCTTCCTGGTGGCCTGGAGCTTGAAGCCGGCATCCACCCACATTTGTGGTGCCTTTGAACCGCTTATAAATAGATCGCGCTCATGCGGCTGTTTCATGTGCAAGCATGGGACCAAGAGGAAGCAGCTCAGATCTCAGGCACAATGTACAGGCTCTGGTGTCATCCCAGCCATCCATCAATGCCAAAACCCTTATGAAATCCAGAAGAGATCCTGACATGCGATTTGCTCACTCCATCACAGGGGACTGGGGGGGGGGTGGGGAGGAATTTTTTTTAGGCAAGCAAGCGAGCATGCAAACTGGCAGAACTCCTGCCACAAGGAACAAATTTGCACACACACTTTGATCCCTTTATGATTTTTTTATTTGTGTTAGCCACATCCTCTTTGCTGCACCACTCAGCAAAAGATGCTTTAAATTAGATGAGGCTTCGAAAACACTCTCTTTGTGGCTGCCTCCCCCCTAGCCTTGCCTGCCCCCAAGGCTTAGCATCAGTCTGGTAGCCAGAGCTTTGCCTAACATGAAACTGGCACAAATGAAAGAGCGGATAAATAAACGTCCAGGAATCTCGCTTGTCATATTTAATCCATCACGTTTCCCAAACAGCCTGGTCAAAAAATTCTGCAGCAGTGTTTACATCATCCTGATTGAAAGCTACTTCCGTGCATACAAATACCATTCCTGGATGCAGCTCCAGTTTCCCATGAAGGCAGCTATCACTCTGCCTGCTCTCATCACTGAAACAAAACCCACCACCACCACCAACAAAACAACCAAAGAAACCTCTTGCAATTGTCCCTTCTCTCATTTGTGCCCAATCCAGCCTCCAGCACTTGCACACCTTTCTTTTTTCCTTTCATCCTTTCCTCAATCCTTCTGGTAAGCATTGCCCAATTCTGTGATTTTCTGGTACACCTGATGGGTCGTGAGCAAGTAGAATTCACAAACAGACAGCAATCACTGTGCTAATGAAAGCGGCACAGTGCAAGCACTGAGAGGCACAATCTGGCTGGGCTTTGTTTCATTGTGACCCAAGTGTCTGGTACCATGCACAGCAACCCTGCTTTGAGGTGGGGATCCACCAGAAATGTGCCAAGCCAATGCAAATGAGAGACATTTTCTTTCTTAATGACTGGGATGCACGACTGGAAGAAGCAGCGAAGCCATTTCAGCACTAGATCAAGGAATAGGAAATGGTCACTGACCTTACATCCAGGCCATCAATGGCAAGCAGTCATGGTGGTGAAGTTTAGAAAGGACCACAGTGAGAGCAACATTTCCACATGCCATGGGCCACCAATCACTTCTCAACAGTTTCAACACTTCAACAGATTGAATAGCTAATGAAAAAAAAAGCAATAATGAGAAAAGGAAACTCTGAGCTGCTTGGGATCAGATAATCAGACTTTGTCTCATCAAAAATTATACTTTGGATTTATTCCATGGGCTTCTATGAAAAGAGAATGAATCCAATTGGCCTTTTCCATTCTCATCCTTGGCATTTTTTGTTCATGGCCAAAATTGCCCTGGACACAAATCATCCCCTGTAAATTTCATTTTTTCTGTGGTAGGTGGTTTCATGGTGGCATGATTTTTAACCACATATATTGGCAGTATTGTCCAGAGGTTGAATCTTGCAAAAGGATTGGAGACAGACACCCTAGAAAAGAAAGGCTTTGAAAAACCAGGCCCTGAAATGTTCATCCCCTTGGGTTTAGGATGGTTTCTGAGCCCTTGTCATTGAAAACCTCCAGTCCAAAAGAAAATAGCACCTGTTTTCTTCCACTGAGCAGCACAGACATTTCCCAGGTACCTCTTAACACTCCTTGGAATGAAAATAAGGCTGTCAGATGAGGCATCACTAATAAATCAGTACTTCACCTGCCAGAAAATACCCAGCTGTTTAGTTATAAAAGTGCTGTTATCATCCCTGATTCTGCTATTAGTGCCTCACAGAGGACTAAGACAGACACCACTATCTAAAATAACACCAAGCCATGGAACTCTCTAACAAGTTTTTAATCCCTGTTAAAAATAAGAGACTGTAAACCCACTTTTACCCTTCCTCCTTGAGCTCTTGCCCACTCCAAAGCAGGAGCTGCTTCTGGCCTCCAGATGTCAAACCCACAAGCTCTTCCCCTTTTTCTATTTTTGCTCTACACTTTGATCTTCCTCAACAGCTGCCCAGGGAAGTGGGGGGAAGCACATGGGGTTGGGGGTGCTGGATGCTGCCATGCCCCCTCCAAGCCCATGGGCTTCAGCCCTTTGTTTCCCCTTGTCGATCCTAAGGATAGGAGGGAAATCCACACAGAAAGTGGGAAGAAACACAGTGAGAGCGATAGGGCAAGGCTGGTGAGGAGAGATGGGTGGCGGGGCTGGGAGAATGCAAGGAGGGAAAGGTGATGGGCAGAAAGAGAGATGCTGGGTGGGCATGGCTGAGCAGAAGAGGGGCTGGAGTACATCTGCCTGTGGGCTCAACACTAAGGTCTGAGCGAAGGTGGGTCTTTTGTGGGGTAGGAAGGCGTTTCTCCCTTACAACACATTGCATTGAGTCAAAGCAAGATGCAGGACCTGACAGCAAAATGCTGTCTCAACCTGCGGGGGCAGCTGGAGGTGCAGAAAACAGCACCTCCTTAGCCATAATCTGCCTTTGCAATATCCTAAACAAATTTTACCTCCTTTGGGGACATTTGGTCCCCCTGGACTTTCCAGGTTGAACACCAAAGGTTGAACACCACAACATTAAAGAGCAGGGGAAGGTGCTATATATATATCAGTGTAAGTACAGTGACATATGAATCACTTGCTACCAGTGAGGAGCCTGACCTCCAGACATCTCCCAAAAGAGATGGGATTCCCTTTCAAAGGCAGCTGAGTCCTGCCCAGAGCAGGGATTTGGTCATAATTCACTATCTGATCAATGGGCTGCATCACCCCATCGTGCCTTAGACTGACTAACACCTTGACACCTACCCTCTCCCCAGTAAAAGGTAAATCTTTTTCATGCAACATCAGAGAAGGAAAATTAAATTATATTATCAATGTGACTCATTCCTAGAGCAAAGGAAGCAACATTACAGTCAGAGAGTCGGTGTCCACTTTGAGAGTTGTGAATATCTTCTTTCGGCTTCCCTGCCAATGTTTTATTGTTGTGGTGGGTGACATGGGAGAGTTTTCACAGCACAGCTCAGCTTGCCTTGAGAGACTCACTCAACAGCTTCAGGCTGGCAATAGTGCTGAGAGGGTTGCATGTCTTCATGATTTACTGTCCAAAAAAGACAAGGGAAAAATTGGTGGGTTTAAAACAACTATGGGGATGGGATGGGTTCAAATTGATCATAGAATCACAGAATCAAGCAGGTTGGAAGAGACCTCTAAGATCGTCCAGGCCAACCTAGCACCCAGCCCTAGCCAGACAACTAGACCATGGCACTAAGTGCCTCATCCAGGCTTTTCTTCAACACCTCCAGGGACGGTGATTCCACCACCTCCCTGGGCAGCCCATTCCAATGGCAAATCACTCTCTCTGTGAAGAGATGTTTGTGAGCAAAACAAATCACCTCAGGTACTTGCCCTGTTTCTGAATCCCATGTGCTCCCTGCTGACTGTCTGAGGCGAGGGAACGTTGGAGTACATTGCATGGAGATAAACTGGAAAGCTTGGGAGTTGTGTGGAGCAGGAGAGCAGTTCTCCCACGTATGCCCAGCCCTCATTTGAGATAAGGGGGGGTGGGGGGGGAGAATATGACCCTAACACTCTCCTGAGAATCCTGTGGCTGGAGACAATCTCAGTATCTCACGGAGTGATCTGTAACCAGGCTCAAAAAGCAAACTATCAGAGAGATAGAACAGCTTTCAGAAACCCAGCCCAGAGCAGTATTTTGGTCACAGAGCACTAAGATGATTTAGAAGGTAGAACGCTTGAATTTGTGTCATATTTCCCCAGCACCCACTCAGTTGCCTGTTATTCTCCAGCCTCCCTTGCTACGTCTGCCTTGCTCCCAGCCACCATCACCTCGTTGCTCATTGTGGCACTGGCCAGGGTGATGACAGGCAGGCTTTGCACGTGCTCAGGGGTTGCACTGTGAGTGCTCCACAGGTCAGAGCCCTCCTTCAGCCATCTCCATGCCCCCACAGGAGCTTGCCTTCATCTAGAGGGCTAGGATGCTGCCTCCTCCCTGGTGCCCAGCACTTACCATCTTCTGGGTGTTTCCTTGTAGCCATGGCAGTGTGAAAAGCTAAAGCCTGTGTGAACAAAGTGCAAACAGGTGTTTCCTATAGATACCTGGGTGCACATGCACACATCTCCCTGACATGGCACTGAAACGACTTGCTGTTTTCTGTTTAAATGCTTCAGTTTTGCCCCGAGGCACTTGCAAAAACGAGACCATGATCCATGCTACAGACAGATACCAGCACAGAAATCGCCTCTCCTGCAGCTGTAACGTCTCTCTCCCTTGTAAACATATCACATGGAGATCAAAATTTGCTCCCTCCAAATCAATTCCTGTGTCTCCACCAGCTGCATATTTGTGGCTGTTTAGTATTCCCAATTTAGGCATTGGCAGAAACAAAGAACAAGTGAGTATAAGAACACATATGCTGAGAAATGCAGTGCTGAAGGGTCTCCCACCCTGAATTTGAATAGTAGAACTAAAATATCTCGTGTGTGTGTGTGTGTGTGCATACACATATGCACATATGTCATGGTACTTAAGCAAACATTACATCCACAGACCACTGAGCTTTTGCTTCTCCTGTGTCACATTTGGAGAAGTGCTAATGCCTTATGGGGAATGTGGGGGGGGGAATGTAAATATTTGGTTCTAAAGCATTCTATTCTATTCTGCTTTTCTGACTTTCTCCTCCCTTGCAGCAAAAAGCAAGTAAATAATGCACTGAATGCTTCTGCTTGCTCCATGAGTAAACTAATTCTGTCTCTTTGAAGCAGCCTAACTGGGAGCAGGGTTTTATCTAAGAAATGCTTAAGAAATCATCAAGTCCTGTTGCTTGCCATCTTCTTGGGAAAAAAAACCAACCAGATAAAAGCCCAAACAAATGTCAAGCCACCAACTTGGCTTGCCTATTAGGGGGGGCTACAAAAATGCTGGGGAGGGACTTATTAGGCTATCAGGCAGTGACAGAACTAGGGGGAATGGAGCAAAGCTGGAGATGGGTAAGCCCAGACTGGATGTGAGGAGGAAGTGCTTCACCATGAGAGTGGTGAGAGCCTGGAATGGGTTGCCCAGGGAGGCAGTTAAGGCCCCATCCCTGGAGGTGTTTAAGGCCAGGCTGGATGAGGCTCTGGCCAGCCTGATCTAGGGTAGGGTGTCCCTGCCCATGGAAAGAGGGTTGGAACTAGATGATCCTTGTGGTCCCTTCCAACCCAGACAGACTGATTCCATGAACTGTCCAAGCTGATTGCCAGGGAAAAGGCTATAGTTGCAAGAATTGGACTAAAATCACCCCACTGCTAAGCTGATACAGACTCTGACCAAGAGGGAGAGGACAGTTCTCCTTGCAGAAACAGTCAATTCAAGGCTTGTGCCCATCTGGGCTGACCTCTCAAAAACCACTAAGGACAGCTGGAGGGACAGCAGGGTCAGTGACCCCATGCTTTGAATGGTTCACCAGGTGTGAAGGCATGCTCTGGACACCCATCTCCATGAAGAAGCTGATGTTCTTCCACATGGGGAAATATATTAGCTCTGAATTGGGAATTTCATCCAAAATATTGTGTCATTGCCCCAGAACATTAGCATTTTTATCAAAGCTTGCACAGAAAATGGAAACTTGGACACATCTATCAGGTATTCCATTCAACAGCACTGCCCTCCCAAAGAGCTGCAGGCTGCTAGATGAACCTGCATGCCAGTCCAGCAGAGGTTATCTATTTAACAGGCTCCTGCCACCACGAACATATCTTCACTTTCATGAAGAAAACGTTTTTGCCAAAGGGTTGTGGCTGCCTCAGTGGTTTCTCATGATGAGAGAGCACCAGGCACCAGTCCTGTGCTGGGATCAAGGAGCTTTCCGCTGCTATCCTACCGCACTGGGGGACCACAGCACCAAAGCTACCCCACTGAAACACTTCTGAAGCAATATCACATCCCTCATATCTTCACCTACTTACTTCCCTGCATTATCAGGGAAGTAATATACTAATATGCACATATTCACTAATATACACTAATAGACACATATTCTTGTGTATATTAGACTAAAGCCACAATATCTTGCTGTGCCCAGGGCTGGAGAAACAGACATCTCCCTCTCCAGAACTTGTGGACATAAATGGACACATCAGAGCAAAGGCAGCAGCCGTAGTGCAACACGTTCTCACCCCCCTTTTTATTCTTTAACCTTTCTTTGCATAGAAAAATGGTTCCAAAAGGGCAAACTTGAACTGATGGCACTTATGAAAATAGGATCTGACACATCAAACAGAGGTTTTAAGGAAAACAATGTGCCCTGGCCAATAGTTTCAGATGAAGTGAGGAGTGGGAGTCCAAATCTTTGTTGAGAGGGTCTTTCTGAAATGCCTAGAAGCAGGGAAAGGAAAGCAAGCCTCAATGCAGGGAAGATCTGAGCCTGAAAGGCAGGATTCTGCACTTTGGCCACAACAACCCCAAGCAGCACTACAGGCTAGGGACAGAGTAGCTGGAGAGCAGCCAGGAAGAAAGGGACCTGGGGGTACTGGTAGATAGTAGCTGAACATGAGCCAGCAGTGTGCCCAGGTGGCCAAGAGAGCCAATGGCATCCTGGCCTGTATCAGGAACAGTGTGGCCAGCAGGACAAGGGAGGTTATTCTTCCCCTGTACTCAGCACTGGTCAGGCCACACCTTGAGTACTGTGTCCAGTTCTGGGCTCCTTAATTCAAGAGAGATGTTGAGATGCTGGAAAGTGTCCAGAGAAGGGCAACAAAGCTGGTGAGGGGCCTGGAGCACAAACCCTATGAGGAGAGGCTAAGGGAGCTGGGGGTGTTTAGCCTGGAGAAGAGGAGGCTCAGGGCAGAGCTCATTGCTATCTACAACTACCTGAAGGGAGGTTGTAGCCAGGTGGGGGTTGGTCTCTTCTCCCAGGCAACCAGCAATAGAACAAGGGGACACAGTCTCAAGTTGTGCTGGGGGAAGTATATGCCAGATGTCAGGAGAAAGTTCTTCCCAGAGAGAGTGATTGGCATAGGAATGGGCTGCCCAGGGAGGTGGTAGAGGCACTGTCCCTGGAGGTGTTCAAGAAGAGACTGGATGAGGCACTTAGTGCCATGGTCTAGTTGACTGGCTAGGGCTGGGTGCTAGGTTGGACTGGATGATCTTGGAGGTCTCTTCCAACCTGGCTGATTCTGTGGTTCTATGATCCCATGATCCCTTCTCCCAGTGGATGTGATAGCACTCTCCAATGGACAGAGTCTGACATGCAATACTGCTGCCTCTGCTCAATGGGCTTAGTTTAAGCAAGGTGTTTGTACAGGAGCACACTGGGAGATGAGACACAGATGACATTAAAAAGAAGGCAAAAAGCTTGTGGTAAACGTTTGCCCCTCACACACTTTTCCCCAGTGATTTCTGTTTTCTCTAGCTGGAGATGACACCATGTGGTTGCTTGCCACAGCCTTCAGGTCAACATTGATGGGAAGGGTGGTTTTCCTTGGACAGCCAGCAATCTCTCAACAGAAGTGACCCCCCAGGCCACAGAGGGTTAAAAGACATGGGGGAATATCAGCTCTGAGGATAAATTTATGAACCCTAATAAAACTGCTGAGGGAGGAAAGATAATCAGGGCAAACTGAAAAATGTTTCAGCATTTTCATTCCTCCACCTTCTGTCCTAGAGCAGGGGAGATGTTCTCCCTTGTATCCTGCCAAGAAAAGAAATGGCTGCAAAGCTGCTGATATAATTTTCAGTTCCTCCCCTTACCTTGAATCTGCAAACCTCATCCCTGCTTTCTTCTTGGAAAGTAGGAAATGGTTTGGGTTAAATGAGTGTGGAAGCTGGAAAGCCTGGTATTGAAATGATTTCCCCACAGGCCTTCCAGGGGCTCCAAGGGGAAAAGCCCCCAGGCACAACTGGAGAATAAGATCTCCTGCCAAGTCTCCTTCCTCATACACCTCCTGGAGCTTAATCTCATGGGATCTGCTTTAGCACTTAGGTGGTGGGGCAGAGATGGGGAGAAGATTGTTTTTCTTTCCTTCAGCCTTGCAAATGGATTTCCAGGGCAAATAAAACACTTGTCTCAGGCAAACACAAGAGCTGAAAGGCATCAGCTGCAGGTGGAGGTGTCACCTTTCCCATCACTCCTTCATTTTCTTGTTACCATAGTGTCTGCCTCTTGAAGGAAATATCCTGAATACCCAGCTGCTGGCCTCCAGAGCCATCTGAAGGTGGTGGCACTTTTTGAGCACAACTCTTGAGCTTGCAACTTTCAGGACTGAGTAGGTTTCAACGTAGAATTGGGATCCCTAAAGGAACCAAAGATTGCTGCACAGGTACAGCTACGTTTCAAAAAGACAGAGGAAGGTTTTCAAGAAGCAAGTGGGGGGAGGAAGGAGGGATGACAGGAGGAGGGCAGGTACACAGGGAGCTCATCTCTGAAAAGAGAAGGCAACTACAGAAATACTTGAAAGAATCTTGGTCTGAGCTATCCATGCTGAGGTCCATTCCCCTGATCACACAGAGGAAATGAGTTAAGACAAAGGACAGTCCAGCTACAGAGATGACAGAATGTCATTAAAAGACCTGGAGTAGAAAGTCACTGGAGACCTCTGGAAGAGGTTTGCATGAAGGATATCTTCAGAGAACTACTGCCAAGAGGGAACTCCCAAGCCTGCCTTAGTGCAAGTCTTTCATCAGTGTAGCTCCAGCTGGAGATCTGGGAATCAAGTTCCTCTGTGACAGATGTCATACAAACACAAAGGTGGTCTTGCTTTGAGGGATGTGGAATCCACTTATTTAAGACATCTCCCATGCATGCAGGCACTGCCTTTGCTTGTCCCATAGCCCAGAAGACTGTCATTTCCCACCTTGCATGACTACCTAATCTGCTCAGATTGCCCCTCAGAGCCTGTGGGTGTGGGAGCCAGGCTTCAGGAATACCAGCTCTGCCTGTTAAGCAATCTCTGCAGATGAATAGAAGGCAGTTCCAGCACTCTGGCAAAGCCGTTTGGAGAGAGAGGTGATAGAGCCCCAAGGCTATCCCTAAATCTGTCGTACAGCATGTCCTCCTTCCCTCAACACTCACATGTTGATAGTGTTGGGGGGGGGAGGGAATAAAGAAAAAAAAGGCAGCTTTGGCTGTCCCTGTAGGTCCCAGAGGAAATGGTTTTATAGGACTCTAGTGGATGCAGAAAATAACTTCCACTTAACAGCAGGCGCTGGCTCAGCATTTGCTGCCCTGAGACAGATCAAACACTTCAGAGCAATTCCCAAGTTATTGGTCCTCCAGCTCAGAGTTCCCAGCCAAATCTTTATCCTCTGCTTCTAAAAGCTGGTTCTACTTTATATTCAGGAATAAATCCCCTAAAAACATGCGTTTATGAATGAGCAATACTTTCCTCACCTCCACAGAAACCCAGCACCAGGCTGAAGTCCAGCATGCAGCAGCAAAGGTGCAGAGCATTCATTTGTGCCCAGACTCTTCAAGAGTCCTGGGAGTGGGACCCAGGCTAGCAGTGCTGCTCTTACAGAGCAGCTACTGGGATGCAGACTCTCCAGCCAGGCTCTTTAGTTAATGGATGCACAATGCATTTTTAGTTCTCATGACCCTTTATCTCTCTCTATCCAACAAGCCTGAACCAGCCTGTTTGGAAGGGACTTGGTCCTTCGGGGAAACCAGCCTTTTGAATGCACATTACAGAGCTTCAGAAACAGTGCTCAGGCTGGGTGAGAATGGTAGATTAATTGTGGTGGTCAAACCCTTCACACTTTAGGAAAGGCCACATGAAGCCCAGGGTAAGAAAACCAGCACAAGGGAAGTGGATAACTCTCACCCAGAGAGAGCTCTGCTAATCAGCACCAGCCGGTGCTCTGCTAATATTTTGATAAAGTCCTGTTTTCTCTCCAGAACAGAACATTTACTGAGATTTCCCCCTCCCCTCCCTTTCCTCTATCCTTTCCTTCTGTCATAGCTCTGGCATGCTGTAAAGGAGAACATATGTAGCAGACTGGATGAAAGGTGAGAGAAATAGCTGAGGATAAGAAAGCACTCTGTGCCACTGACACATCAAACCCCAGACCATATCCCCACACTAAGATGTCCTTTTCTCCTCTCTCCATCCTCATTGTATGCATGTCCCTTGCCTTCTCTCAGCCTCCCTCACAGCATTAAAGGGGAGTAAAATCACAGAGTCACAGAATCATGGAACTGTTGAGGTTGGCAGAGACCTCTGAGATAGTCTAAACACTCACCTGAAGCCCACAGTCCCACAGTCCCACCGCTACTGCCAAGCTACCACCACTAAACCACATCCCTAAGCACCATACCCACACACCTTTCCGATACCTCCAGGGATGGTGACTCCATCCCTTCCCTGGGCAGCCTGTTCCACTGTTTGACAATCCTTTCTGTGAAGAATTGTTTTTCCTAATATCCAACTTTCACCTCCCCTGGCACAACTTGAGGCCATTTCCCTTTGTCCTGTCACTTGCTGCGTGTGAGAAGAGGGCAGCCTCCACCCCACTCCAACCTCCTTTCAGGTGGTTGTAGAGAGTGAGATCTCCCCTCAGCCTCCTCCAGACCAAACAAACCCAGTTTCCTCAGCCATTCCTAGTCAGACTTGCATTCAAAGCCTCAAGAAGATCTTAGTTGCTCTTCTTTGGACATACTCCAGCACACACAGAACCTGTCCCAAAGAGTGAAGTACTCTCGTTTTAAAGTCAAGCTCATGCATTCAATCAAGGAAATGAAGAGGAACCAATCTGACTATTCATTATGTTTTCCATGCTAAATTACTCTTCCCAGACAATGCCTAGAGAAACTTTGGAACTGATTTTGATTGCCCCAGGGAACAAAATCAGCCCCCCAAAGAGACATGGCCATTTTGTCCCATCTAAGGGCAGGAGATTTCAGGAATGTGCCAGCTTTGTGCTGATTGTATGTTGGAGAAGGGGTTAAAAATCATGTCAATGTTTTACAATGTGAAGCTTTTAAAATGTCTTGTTTACTGTTTTGAAGGTTACATTAAGCCCTCACCACTGGATTTAAGCCCTATTTTATCTGAGAATAATCTGTTAAAGCAACTTCTATCACCACAGACTGCCAGCAAGCTGCAAGGGGAGGTCAGCTCCATGCCAGGGAACAAGCCAGGAACCAGAGTGGGCTCTGGTACAGGTAGGGCCCACACCACCAACCCACTTACCCACAGCATCTGCATGCCACTGTGCAGAGCAGGGTGCTGGCACAAGGTTCACCAGCAGCCCTAGACAAGCAATGGGATGGACCACAACAGCACCAGCCAAGGGTCCAGTCAGAACCAGCAGGAGAGGGAGCAAGGAACAGGGATGGAGGTAAGTCTACAAAAGCCTCTCTAGGAGACAGAGTGATAGAAGAGATGGGTATGCTTACTTTGCAGTCCAAGGCAGCACTGAGTGCCCTGCCCTCAAGGCAAATGGGCCCCATGAGCCGAAGAGTAAAAGGTACACAGAGCAATTAAGGAGCATCGGTGTCCTGAGAGTGCAACCCTTTGGATTTGCAGGCAAATCTCCCTTTCCTTGCTAGGGCAGATGAGCTCTGGCTCTCACATAGTGTGTCTGAGAGTCTCTGTAGTGCAATCTTGGTGACAGCTACCTTGTAGAGAAAGTGATGACCAACTCTTCCATTACTCTGGAAGATACAAGATTATGGGATGGACTTTCTTCACACTGAGTTCCATTACATGTTTCCTGGAAGAAAGCTTCTGAGAATCCATCTGCCATTTATCTACATCCCTCCCACAGAGCCAGAAGAGTTTATTTTGTTTAACCTGCTGTTGGATAACAAGACAGATGTCCACACTAGATCTCATTTTTAATAGATGCAAACTAGTAACAAATGCAGTAAGATGGATGAATGAGTGTGTGTGTGTCCTATTCCAGCATGTCTGACGTGCTGCAAGGAAGAGCTGCTTTTAGGATGGAAAATGGAAGCACCCCAGCAAAGGAAGAGATCTTTGGAGCAAGACACAACTCTGTGTATATAGGTGATATAATAGAGCTGAAAATATGTAAAATACAAGACAAGTGGTGCTTGCCTGCTGCCTCTGCCTCCTGGTTCAGTCCTCTGAGGTAGGCTGGAGCATTTAGATAGGGAACAGGATACACTGTTGGTGAAAGTTGAATTGATTCTGGAGGAAGGACATGCTTGAGAGCCCAAGGCAAGATTTCCAAGGTGGACACCAGTGCTTGAATACAGACCAGAACCACCCAGGGAAACAAGAGGAGGAAAACAAATAGAGGTGAGGTGAAGTAGTAGAAGAAGGTAGGACGAAGATCAAAACAAGAAGGGCGGTCTCAGAGAGCCACCACACTGCCTCTATAGCTCAGGAGCTCTCTGGTTCTGTTGGGTTTCCCTCCATTGGTCTCAACACATGTTCATCTGTTTGACCAGCTGACTCTTGCTGACCTCAAGTGCTCAGAGCAGTTGGTGGGCTCAGCAGCGCTGGTTGCTCACTGCCTGGGATCCTCCCTGGGGCTCACCAGGGCAATCTGAAGCCTGTGTGTGGTCAGGGAGCTGCCTTCCCTCCTGCAGCAGCAGGTTACAAAGCACACAGATGAAAAACTCAAAATGCATCAGAAGGAAGCAAAATGGGAGGGGGAATTCAGTGTTACAGCCACCCAGGGCACTGACCATAATCAACAGGGTCTATTCTATACTCTTTTTAAGCAGACATTAGTGATGCATCTGTAGTGAATGCTTGTCCAAAGAGTTTTCATACTTAGCTGGAAAAAGCAAGCAGATTAATCCCAGCTCAGCCCAGGGTAGCAAAAACAGGACAGAAATGAGTCATCACATCACATAAATGAAGAGTTTGTCACCCCGTGTGCCACCTCATGCACACAGGACTGGAGGCTGCATATCAAGACAGATATCTGATACTGGACACATATCTTCTCCTGGACAGCCAGCTGCTGTGGGGTGTGAAGCAGTTTCACACCAGCTCCTCTATTAGCTTCTGACTGCCTGGGGTTTTATTCTCCTTCTCCCTTCCTCCTTCTCCTCTCCTCTCCCTCTCCTCTCCTCTCCTCTCCTCTCCTCTCCTCTCCTCTCCTCTCCTCTCCTCTCCTCTCCTCTCCTCTCCTCTCCTCTCCTCTCCTCTCCTCTCCTCTCCTCTCCTCTCCTCTCCTCTCCTCTCCTCTCCTCTCCTCTCCTCTCCTCTCCTCTCCTCTCCTCTTCTTTCTCTTCCCTCCCCTTCACTCCCCTCCCCTTCCCTGTTTTCTTCCCTTCCCTTCCCTTCCCTTCCCTTCCCTTCCCTTCCCTTCCCTTCCCTTCCCTTCCCTTCCCTTCCCTTCCCTTCCCTTCCCTTCCCTTCCCTTCCCTTCCCTTCCCTTCCCTTCCCTTCCCTTCCCTTCCCTTCCCTTCCCTTCCCTTCCCTTCCCTTCCCTTCCCTTCCCTTCCCTTCCCTCCCCTCCCCTCCCCTCCCCTCCCCTCCCTTCTTTTTTTTCCCTGATCAGGATAAGATGCCTTCATTTAAGCCACTGTTCAGAAGAAAGCATCAGTAGAGCCCAGGCACCACCTTTTCTCCAGCTACTGTGAAAATCCCCATCCTAATGTCCACTTTGTAGCTGATGAGCCCAAATCTCACTGATATTACTTTCCTTTTGCTTATTTTGTTAGCAGGAACTGATGCAGCAAGCATGCAGTGCTGGGGGACTCCAAACATCATTAAATACTCTCAGAGGACAGCTACTTTCTGATGCCCCTGAGTTCATGAAATAGCTGAACTCATGAGGCTGCTCTGTCAACACTCAGAGAGGTCCCATCTGAAACTCCTCTCACCATTTTAATTTCCCTTAGTATATTATTCTTCCTTAAGAGCTTTGTTTGACTTGTTGGGTTTGGCATCTCTTTTGGCATCTATTTTTGGAGGGCTCTCAAACACACTTCTGATTTTGTCCATCCTCAACTTCATCTTATAATTATTAATAATATTTTTCCTTCTAGTCTCACTGGACTCAGTCCCACGTTGGCTGCAAGGCTTCCACACCAATTGCCATTTAATTCAGTCTTCCTCTCTTTCAGAAACATCTCCTCATAAGCTCCCTATCCAGGGACTGAAGAACCCAAAATTTTGACTTACAGAATGCATCTTGACATATATCACCTTTTGTACCTTGTATCATAAATGCTTTCTCTGCCTCTTCCGTGAAACAGACTGGATGTGAGAAGTTGTTCAGCATGAGAGTAGTGAGACCCTGGAATGGGTTGCCCAGGGAGGTGGTTGAGACCCCATCTCTGGAGATGTTTAAGGCCAGGCTGGATGAGGCTCTGGCCAGCCTGATTTAGGGTAGGGGTTGGAACTAGATGATCCTTGGGGTCCCTTCCAAGCCTGACTGATTCTGATTCTAAGATTCCCCTTACAATGTGCCTGGTAGGACACAAGGAGAGCACTGAAACCTCAGAAGGCTTAAATAACAATTTTTTACTCTAAATAATTAGGGTCTGGCATCCTCCTGCAGTGGCCTACCAGTGTTGGAACAGAAGCAGTATTTGGAGCTGTCCTGACCTGAAGAAGACTCCCACAACTGGGACCAGCCAAGGCTGGAAGAAGAAATAGATTTTCCTGAGCTTGAGAAACACTCCAGATTCCTTCTTTTCTTTCTTTGGTATTGGACAGAATTCAGTCTCCTGCTACATGACACAGAAAACCTGTCTTGTCAAGATCCCCTGTCTCCCGGATGAGGCACTTAGTGCCATGGTCTAGTTGACTGGACAGGGCTGGGTGATAGGTTGGACTGGATGAACTTGGAGGTCTCTTCCAACCTGGCTGATTCCATGATTCTATTGTTTCTAAATAACACACAAGAAACAGCAGGCTTAGGTGAAATTACAAATATCTTATAATGGCCTTTGGTCTATCTAGTTTGGTCTTCCTTTGCCTTATGATATGATATGATGATGATGGAGTTTCTCCCACCCTTAAGCCTCTGTTGTATGAGAAATTGTTTTCATGGATGCTTGTGTTCACTCTGACTTCAGCCCTGGTCTGCCAGCAGATAACTCAGGTTAGAAGCTGTTATGGATGGAGCAGAAAGGACATTGTTGCTGGCCCATGTATAGACAACATACAGTGCAGCAGAGAAGGCAAGTTATGCCTGCCAGCTGAGTAAATATTAGATTGCAGCTGGCCAGAACACTGACTCCAAGAGAAAAAGAACCTGCAGAAAGGAAGAGGAGAGAGAGATTTCTGAAGAAAAACACAATGATAATTTCAAGTCAACTACAACCAAATCCCTTGGTGTGCTCTACCAGGCTTGATCTCAGTGGGGATACCAACAGCTGGGCAGGGTCTGAACAAATTGCATACGTTGACAATTACAATCATAAGTGAAGACACAGTCTGGAGATACAGAAGACTACTGAAGATAGAGATAGGCTTGGCTGCTTACAGCCATTGCTTCAGCAGCCTTAAAACTGTTGGTGTCTCAAAGGAAAAGCCTTGTAAAATTAAACTTCTTACTCACCATCATGACTCATAAAATGTGAAAGAGTGAATGCACATAACTATCCATGTGGAGGAACCTGGGTGCTAAGGTCCATATATCACATTGCATCAGCTAAAAGAAGGATGATACCTGAGCCTGGTTTCTCTCTGAGTGGTGTTCAGGTCATCTATGGCCATCAGAGCTCTTCTTCCTTGCTGTCCAGCTGCCTAACTAGAGTCTTTTGCCAGGATACTTAGGCCTTGATTGAAATTAAGGGCATCTAAATCTGCCCTTTGGTATCTCAGTTCCTCAGAATGTGATGATGAAGTTCATGCTAACCTCATGCCCTTGCTTCACATAATGCTCAACATTCAATGCATGCCACTGGTGTGTTATGGTAGTGTCCTCAGACTGGGTTCCAAGCAATTCTGATTGCTTCTGGGAAGAAGGGGTGAAGCAGAAGACCTATGGTATAAAGCCCCTTCCCAAGAACACCTCTAGATCCATTCCTGTAGGGGTGGCTGAGTGTGGCCATTGCTGAGATGCTAAGGCCGCTGGATAAGGAAGAGAGACCTCACTTCACCTGAGCAAAGAACTCAGCTTGAGTCCTGAGGCATGGGCTGAGATCAGAGTCATGTGGCAGAGAACAGTGCAGGTTTCACAATATGAGAGGCTTCCACAGAAGGGAACCAGGCCCTGGCTGGAATGAGACAAGCAGTGCTCTTCCCTTCAACTGAGATTAGCTCCCATCCCTGCAGCAAGCTAAAAAGATCACAGAGCTGTGTCTGGAGATCAAGGGACTGGCACAAATAAAGGTGTTTCTGAAGCTTATCCCCAGGCCTTTGGCTGTAACATCCAGGCCCCTTATGCACCCTTCCCCCCCTCCCCCCCCAAGTTGAATCTGCATCATTTCAGCATAGCAAAAGTATTTCTGTCCTTCTCTGCAGTGCCAGGCAGGATGTGACAATGTGGGTGGTGATAAAGGTGGTGGCTGAGCCAACCCAGTTCTCAGCATCATGCTCTTTAGCATCCTGAAAGCTCTCTCTCCATGTCTGCAAGGTGCACATCATCCAGATAGTCTCTGATGACATAAAGCAAGACAGACCTTCTACCTACCATCCACCTGCTTTCTCCCAGTGGCTTCTCCCAGCAAGCCCTGCCCAGCCTCATCTCCTGCCCCAATAGCCTGTTAGCCACAAATGCTCCTACTAGCCAAGTCTCCAGAGTAGGAGGATGCACAGCCCAGCCCACAGCACCCAGCTCACTTGCAGAGACCCTAGAGTATTCAAGGGGGCTCCCCTGGAAGCCCTCACTAGGGCAGAGACCCAAAGCACTTACCCACTTGGAAGGTCAAGACTAAGCACAGCCACCAACCAGCACCGCGGTGTTTCCACATTTGTTTGCTCTTGCCAGGATGCCTCATTGCCTCTATAAAGGTGAGATGCACAAACTGCATCTTTTGTCTCATCCTCATAACACATTTAGGAAACCATGGTTTGCAAGGCTAAGTAGACTTAAAAAACCCTCAACATAAATGTAACAATTTCCCAAACCACCTCTAAACTTCAGTCAGTGAATGAAACAACTCATAACTTTATTTAGGACATAAATAAACCTTGTTTTTATGGAATGGGCTGCCCAGGGAGGTGGTGGAGGCACCGTCCCTGGAGGTCTTCAAGAAAAGACTTGATGGGGAACTTAGTGCCACGGTCTAGTTGACTGAATAGGGCTGGGGGATAGGTTGGACTGGATGATCTTGGAGGTCTCTTCCAACCTGGTTGATTCTATGATTCTATTCTATGTTCTTGTAAGACAGCATCACTCTGCCTCCTCTCCTTCACCCGTGAGGAGACAGCTCTCATGGCAGCTGTGCAAGACTGAAAACACAGGTATCTCTGCCAGCCTACCATGAAACACAGAGACAACAAAGAAGAACACGCAGGATATAGTGTTCATTGATGAACCCACTCTATCAGCAGGCATTCATGTAATCATAAGCAACCATATCATCCATTATATCAACAGATACTACTAATTTCCAGGCCAGGTTGGGTGGGGCTCTGAGTAACCTGATCTAGTTGAAGATGTCTCTGCCCACTGCAGGAGGATTAGACAATTTCTGAAGGTTCCTTCCAACCCAAAGCATTTTATCATTCTATGATACTAATGTGATCAGAGCACTTCAGTGGCAAAGTGCACGTAACATGCTTGCAGCCACCTTTTCTCCTGTGTATGTGCATTCCTACACAAGAGCAGCAAACAATGGCAAAATAAGACAGTTGCCAAATAGAAACATACCAAACCAGCAAAGTTGTGAGTGGTCTTCCCAACAGGCTTCCCTGGAGACTGAGATACAGTAATTCAGGGCAGGAGGTGGTGAAGGAAGCTGTTAGAGAAGGTAACTAATAGGGACTTGTCTAAAACCTTTCCAAGAAATCTGCCTTACTGGCTTTTCCCACAGCATAACATAACACAGCTGGCAATGAAATAACACAGCTTGTCTTTTGGACTCCTCTGCCTGTCCTGAATTAAGCCCTGCAATGATCTGTTGAGGCACCAGTGAGTTTTCCAATTGCAAAGCAAGGGAACTCTTCATTTCAGAAACTTGGGGTCCAACACAAGGCAGGTAGCAAGCAGAAGAAAAAGCTCCCCCCTCTATATGCTGGCAGCACTCTGTGGTCAGCTGAAAAGCCTAACTTTTCTGAGGCAGCATTAAGAACCTGAGCTTTGTATTATTGCCTACTCTGCCAAAAAGTTTCCCTGCCCTCCATAAGTCTGTACTGTGCAGCAAGTCAGACCAGGGTGATTTAAAGTCTTGGGTAAAATTCAGATGAAGTATTTAAATATTATGTCCAGTTCAAGAGAAGGAACTACTGAAGAGAGTCTGGTGGAGGGCTACAAAGATGATGAGAGGACTTGAGAATCTCTCTTACAAGGAAAGGTTGAGTGACCTGTGGCAATCTAGCCTGGAGAAGAGAAGAGAGAGAGGGGAATCTTATTAATGTTTAGCAATACCTAAACAATGGATGTCAAGAGCATGAGGCCAAAGTCTTTTCAGTGGCGCCCAGTGACAGCACAAGGGTCGATGGTCACAAACTGAAACATAAGAGGTTCTGTATGAACATGAGGAAAAACATCTTTCCTTGTAGAGTGGCAGAGCACTGAAACAGGCTGCCCAGAGAGGCTGTGGACTCTCCTTCCCTGGAGAGATTTTACATCTCCTTGGATGCAGTCCTGAGCAACCTGTTCTAGGTGACCCCATTTCAGCAGGGGTGTTGGACTGAATGACCTCCAGAGGTTCTTTCCAACCTCTACCATTCTATGACTCTGTGAAATTATTTCCCATCCAAGCCTGAAACTAAGCAAACTTGGGCTTTTTGGGGGGATGAAATCAAAGCAGAAAGGAAAACACGGGAGATGAGGAAAAGGGAGAGTGGGAAAACAGGTAAATTGAAATGACAAAGGATTTTTTTCCTGAACTCATGTGAACCAAAGCCACTGACCGTCACGCATCCAAGGTCCTCTCCACACCACCCTGTCTCACATAAATCTAGCACTGAACTTGGAACTGAACTTCAACATGGTCTAAACCACACAAAATTATCCCAATTAAAGGGTATTTTTCAGGAGACCTGGTTAGGTCCTACCTGCATTTTAACGGGAAGAAAACTTGTGTTGCCAGTGGATGTTGCCACTTTTGCAAGCAGGGCATGGTTTGGGTCTACACATGCTTGGATAAATTGTGTGCTCGGGCTATTAGCAAAGGCAAGGCAAAGGTTTACTGTAAAGATGAAATGCATTAAAGAAGCTCACATGCTCTCTGATGGTGCTGTGCCAGGCACCAGTAAATATCACCAGCTGAAACTACATCCAAAAAAATAAAAGCATGGGGGTGCTGGTGTGGGACTGCTGGAACCCAGAAATACTCACAAATAAAACAAAACCTGGAAACATTAGTCAAGTGAAACCAGACTTTGGTGATTATTTTGTAATTACTCATGGCTGGAGGGACAGAAAAAACCCTCCAGTCTCTAAATATGTGTGTGTGTTTGTTTGTTTGAATGCAATCACCAATGGTGATGGCTAATGAAAGAAAGAAAGGGCAGAAACGTGTATAACTGACCCACTGCACTGGCCTCTTCCATTACTCCCCAGTTCAACCAGCAAAACCATAGTCTCTTGGTTTTACATGGAGGCATTATGTGGATTTCATTTGTAAACCTGTCTTTCAAACCCTGAGTAGTTGCCAGGAATGCCTCTATGGGAAGAAAAAAAAAAGTTTGTAATGAAAAAAAGAACAAACAAACCAGAAAGAAGATATCCTGAAGGGCTATGAAATACATGTCCCTGTCAGCTATAGGCTATCTCTGTTGTTGGCACAGGAAGCAAAGGAAGAAAAGCAGACTTTATCTTTTTTTATGTTTTGTTGTTGTTTTTTTTTTAAGATGAACTTTTAGGAAGGATTATGGGATGCTCTGGAATGCCTCTGTACTCCTTTGGAGTTCTGCCGTCAAAGTGAAAGAGATCTTAAGAGTCCTTGACAAGCCCAAGGCAGGAAGCAAGATTTCTTTAATGCTTCCCTTGCAATCTTGTGAATATCCAAGCAAAACCACTCTGCAGGCTCCCCAGCTGGGAAAAGATGTCATGTTGCCCTGCACATCTTCTGTGGTTACCAAGAACAACAGCACATATAAAAGAGAAAGGTTGTGAGCTCTTAGAATCATAGATTCAGCCACGTTGGAAGAGACCTCGAAGATCATCCAGGCCAACCTATCCCCCAGCCCTAGCCAGTCAACTAAACCATGGCACTAAGTGCCTCATCCAGGCTTTTCTTCAACACCCCCAGGGATGGCAACTCCACCACCTCCCTGGGCAGCCCATTCCAATGGCAAATCACTCTCCCTGTGAAGAACTTCCTCCTAAAATAGCAATTCATAGTGATCAGATGTTGGGCTGGGGGATTTGGTTTAGTCAAGGACTTGTCAGTGTGAAACTAATGATTGAACTCAACAATCTTGAAGGGCTTTTCCAACCTAAGAAATTTTGTAACATCCAGCCTATACCTCCCCCACCACAACTTGAGACTGTGTCCCCTTATTCTGTTGCTGCTTGCCTGGGAGAAGAGATTGACCCCCACCTGGCTATAGTGTCCCTTCAAGTAGTTGCAGACAGCAATGAGGTCCCCCCTGAGCATCCTCTTCTCTATGCTAAACAACCCCAGTTCCCTCAGCCTTTCCTCACAGGACTTTTGAACTCAGCACTTCTTCCCATCAGCCAGATCTTGACTTGTTGGCTCAAGAGGCTAAGACAAGCCAGCAAGACTTCATGAACCAAACACCTTCCACCACAAGACGTACCATCTCATAGAATAATCCTGTTGGCTTAAGAGGTGACAAGTTTTCCCAATGTCCATCAATGATTTAAGAACATATGTGTCCCTGACACAGAAGACATTTAAGTACTTCTGAAAATGCCTGTCCAGGTGGGAATGTGAATTCAAGACTCTAGCCTTGGCTTCCCAGATAGTAGCCATGGACTGGATAAGACCAAGACCTTACAAAGCCATAGATATGGTGCCTCAGACATGCCTAATTGTGGCACTGCACTTCCTAACACCTGGTTCCTGGAAGAGCAGATATTGGTCAAGGCTGTTTCCTGACAAAAGCAATTCAAGATGGGAACAAACACCGCAGGTGGACAGTGAACCACGCAAAGCAACTTCAGATCTTTTGGGTTCCTTCCTAAACATGAGAACCTTGTACCAGGAGCCCCTCTGGGTTACTCGGGTCAACAGCACTGGCAGATGTGACAGAAGTTCTGTATCCTTCTGCAGCAGCAGTGGGAGACTTGGCAGTCTAATTCACCAGTCCTAAAGCGGCAACATCTTTGAGCAATTGAATCCAATCCAGGAGGTCTGAAACATTTTTTCCATCTCAGCCCCTGCACATGAGACATTCAGGGAGTGTTGTGTCCTTGCCCTGCAACGTGGCACGGTGAAGAGCAAAGCACCAGCTTAAACTACAGACAGATGGGTTTGGGTCAGAAATTAGAGAAAACTTTCTATCAGGAATATCAAACATGCATGGAGATTAACTCTCTGGAGGCAAGCTGGGTCAAGTCTTCCTACCCGGCCAAGCAACCTGCTCTCCTTGTCCAGTAAGACAAGGGAGGTTACTCTTCCCCTGACCTCAGCACTGGTCAGTTCCACACCTTGAGTACTGTGTCCAGTTCTGGGCTCCTCAACTCAAGAGAGATGTTGAAGTACTGGAACGTGTCCAGAGAAGGGCAGCGAAGCTGGTGAGGGGCCTGGAACACAAACCCTATGAGGAGAGGCTGAGGGAGCTGGAGGTGTTTAGCATAGAGAAGAGAAAGTTCAGGAGTGGCCTCATTGATATCTACAACTACCTGAAGGGAGACTATAGCCAGGTGGGGGTCAGTCTCTTCTCCCAGGCAAGCAGCAACAGAACACAGTCTCAAGTTGTGGTGGGGGAGGTATAGGCTGGATGTTAGGAGGAAGTTCTTCACAGAGTGAGAGATGGGCATTGGAATTCTAACCTGATCTCCTTCTATGATCAGGTGACCTGCTTGGTGGATGTGGGGAAGCCTGTGGATGTGGTCTATCTGGACTTCAGCAAGGCCTTTGACACTGTCCCCCACAGCAAACTGCTGGCTAAGCTGTCAGCCCGTGGCTTGGATGGCAACACTCTGTGCTGGGTTAGGAACTGGCTGGAGGGCCAGACCCAGAGAGTGGTGGTGAATGGTGCCACATCCAGCTGGCAGCCTGTCACCAGTGGTGTCCCTCAGGGATCAGTGCTGGGCCCCATCCTCTTTAACATCTTCATAAATGATCTGGATGAGGGCATGGAGTCAGTCATCAGCAAGTTTGCAGATGACACCAAGCTGGGGGCAGATGTGGCTGGGTTGGAGGGCAGAAGGGCTCTGCAGCGGGACCTTGACCGCCTGGACAGATGGGCAGAGTCCAATGGGATGGCGTTCAATAGCTCCAAGTGCAGGGTGCTGCACTTTGGCTACAACAACCCCATGCAGAGATACAGGCTGGGGTCGGAGTGGCTGGAGAGCAGCCAGACAGAGAGGGATCTGGGGGTACTGATTGATACCCACCTGAACATGAGTCAGCAGTGTGCCCAGGTGGCCAAGAGAGCCAGTGGCAGCCTGGCCTGCATCAGGAATGGTGTGGTCAGCAGGAGCAGGGAGGTCATTCTGCCCCTGTACTCTGCACTGGTTAGACCACACCTTGAGTACTGTGTTCAGTTCTGGGCCCCCCAGTTTAGGAGGGACATTGAGATGCTTGAGCGTGTCCAGAGAAGGGCAACGAGGCTGGTGAGAGGCCTTGAGCACAGCCCTACAAGGAGAGGCTGAGGGAGCTGGGATTATTTAGCCTGGAGAAGAGGAGGCTCAGGGGAGACCTTATTGCTGTCTACAACTACCTGAAGGGTGGTTGTGGCCAGGAGGAGGTTGCTCTCTTCTCTCAGGTGGCCAGCACCAGAACGAGAGGACACAGCCTCAGGCTGTGCCAGGGGAGATTTAGGCTGGAGGTGAGGAGAAAGTTCTTCACTGAGAGAGTCATTGGACACTGGAATGGGCTGCCCGGGGAGGTGGTGGAGTCGCTGTCCCTGGGGCAGTTCAAGGCAAGGTTGGACGTGGCACTTGGTGCCATGGTCTAGCCTTGAGCTCTGTGGTAAAGGGTTGGACTTGATGATCTGTGAGGTCTCTTCCAACCCTGATAATACTGTGATACTGTGATACAGACACTGGAATGGGCTGCCCAGGGAGGTGGTGGAGTCGCCATCCCTGGAGGTCTTCAAGAAAAGACTGGATGAGGCACTTAGTGCCATGGTCTAGTTGACTGGCCAGGGCTGGGTGCTAGGTTGGACTGGATGATCTTCGAGGTCTCTTAAAACCTGGTTAAATCTATGATTCTATGATTCCTAAGGAAGAAAAATATGCATTTTGGGACTCTTTAGAGAAAAACTGGAGGGAAATCCTGGAGAGTCCTTCAAGACTTATTGGAATGGTAGATGCTGACCATAGAAGTAGCAACATCTTCCTTGTTTGTGCCTACCCAGGGGATCCCTGCCTGCAGGGGAGGTGCCCAGAGCTGCAGTGGTGGCTATGGCACCAGTGGTGTTCTGTCTTTCTAAAGTAGTCTGGACTCAGTTTGGAGACTGGCCAAAAGAGCCTGTTCAGGCAATAACTGCCCAAGGGGTATTTTGACAACATCTTTGCAGTAACCAACAGGCACTGGCATTAACTGGATTTATAGTGAAGCTTTATCTGCTGCCTGCAATTCTAATTTGTGATTCATAGGCCATAAAACTCTGCGTTTTCCAGGCAGAGAAAAAAAATAAAGTGACGATTGACTGTTATTGCTGCTTCTTTTTTTTTCCTCTAGAGCTGTTCCTTATGCAGTTGTAACCAAATAGTAACCAAACAGACTGCCTAATGGCCACTGCTGTTTATTCCAAACAGTATGGATTTCCCATTTGTAATTCAAAAACCAAAGGGTGTAACTTCCCTTGCTTGGCATGAAGCATGGTTGAGCTTCTAGGATACAGAGACAGTCCTGAGGCAAACCATTCCTGCCTGAAGAAGGATCCATGACAAATAAACTACCTTCCTCTTTTGGTGACTGATGTATTTTTTAAAAGCACCTCCAGCCTAAGCTGCAAAACAGCCATTTGCTTCCCAAAGTGAGTGTTTATTAGGCTCTGGATAGTTCAATCTTTTTTATTCCCACTTTAAAAATTGTTTTTGTTGCCCCATGCATGGACAGGTTTCCATTTACATTTGAAATTGCTTTTTAAAACAAACTTCACCAATATCAAACTAAAAGGAAGCCACAGAGTTACAGAGAAATATTAGCCTGTATCATTTCATGTGAGATAAACTCACTATCAAACTGAAATCTGGCTGCCCACATGGTGCATTGCAGCTATTTCTGTTTTCCTCTAAGGGGCCCCACCACACACCAAGGATGCTGCCTGTGGCAACACATCAGACAACAAAGTCTCATTGAGTTTTACCTGATGAAACACTGCAGTTTGGGGTGGGGGGAGGTAAGGAGCAAAGTCTCTCTCCTTTCTGATCAAGAAAGTTTGGGAAGAATTTTGGAAGTTGCAAAGTAGTTGTAAAGCTACAGGAACCAAAAGGCAGGTGGTGGTGGGGAACTCAACAGCTCAGAAAGACAGGGTTGTAAGGGGAGTGGGTTTATGTATCCTCAGTAGTTTCTGAAAGCCTGAAAAATATTGACATGTTTACCTTGCAGAGTAGTATCATTGTTGGAGAAAGCACTCAGGCTCTGAAGGGTTATTCAGTGTAGACAAGATCTGGGATTAGGTCTTAGTCCCAAGAAAGGTGTGAAGCAAAGCAAAGGTGCAGATGGAGGCTCAGGAGAAATTAGCCATCATCTCACACAGTGGTACCTGCAAACCAGGACCAGATCCCACTCCAACTATAGGAACGATCCCACAGAAAGAACAAGCTCAGTAGATGTAAGATGATGTAAAAAGGAGATTTAGGGAAGCTTTCTCGTGAGGAACATGAAGAATTGGAATAAAATCCATGAGAAGAGGGTGAGTTTACTTGGGAGGAGGTTCAGTTGTACATCTCTGGGAATAGGTTAGATGAGGAATGCAGCAAGCGTGCAGACAAGTGCTGGAGTGGGATGGACTGGGCAGAAGTGCAGGGTCCAGCCCAGGCACAGCTCAAGGGACCACAAAGAGTTTTGGCAAGCAGACCCTCACCAGGAGCCAAAGGGCAGAACAAGGAAGCTTCCTTGCAGTCCAGTTACCTCTGCAGGAATCTAAAAGATATTCCCATTCCCTGCGAAGCCATGTGCCAAGTCTGGTGTTTGTTTGTGTCTGTGTTTATTTCTCAGAGAGTTTCTTTCTCTGCACCCCAGGGAACTGGCTGGATGCAAGCTCTGGCCTTCTCATGGAATAAGAATTAACTCCCGGTTCTTGGCAGCGCTGGGTAGGGACTGGCTCCTGCTGAACTATAGACTCACAACACTCTCACAAGCTGCAGGACACCCAAAAAAGCAAATGCTGTGTGCTTCACATCTGTCTGCAGACCAAAAAAAAAAAAAAAAAAACCCCAAGGCTATCTCTGTTCTGTGGAATTGTGGAATTGTGATGCAGAGAGGGATCTCCAGCATTCTCTGGGGACTTGCTGTCCTCCCATTACAGACATAGCCATTCAGACAACTGTGGGTTTGAAGGACCCAGCAGTCACAGCTCCTTGTCAAATCTGAAGGTGGACAAGGGAAGTGGCTCAAAACCAAGGGTGAAAGGCACGGTACTGGCTCAAATATCAACATAAAGCAGTGTTTGCCCAAGACCTGTTTTCCACTGGCCTTTTAAAGTCCTCAACTAATTAAAATCTTCTGGTAGAAATTTGGTTTGCCTCTTCAGTAGACCATGTTGGCTTGTACAAAAGGATACTCTGACCCATGCTTCCAGGGGCTTCCTCCATTTTAAGGGTAATAGCTGAAACATCTGGGAACATCAACATTTGGGGAAGCTTGGTGAAAAATCCTTTCTCTCTACCCTTAGAAGGGATAAACCAACACCAGAGCTCACTGGTTGCAGGGAAATGAGTCGCCAGTCTTGGACTTCCCACATCCCAGCATCACACATTCCTGCCAGTGGTAAGTCACATGGAGCACACATGGCACTTGCTCACAGTAACCTAGCTTAGATCTGAGGAAGTCTGGGTAGAGACAGCAGTAAGTGATGAGAAAGAAAAAACCCCAAGTCGCTAAGAAAATGGATCAGGAGGCAACAAGGCTTGCACCTATGCAGAGGACCTGAGCATGAAGCCCAAATGCTCATTGTTGTCTCTCTTGTTGCTGTCCATGAAGAAGGCAGCTTTAGATACTAGAAAAAGGAAACGCTGGTGCTCCAGTGCACAGAGAGACTCATCTGAACAGAAAGACCAAGAATATCTTCTTGCAAGCAGCAGATGATGCAGGGAGAAACGGGGCTTTAGAATTGAAACATCACCTGCTCAGGGATTAAACAGGCACCTAAGCAGCCAGGGCTGTTTAGCCAGCTCCCTCTAGTAGCCTAAATCTCATTTTAAAGAGAGATGGTCTCTGGAATAACACAAGAACATCTGATTTATAATCTAATCTTCTAATGACATTCGTGGCATATGAACTGTTTTCCATGGAAACCTATCTGCAGAATGATATGCAGGCCAGATGCCTTGATTTAATTAGCCCATATAATATCCTTAGTTACATTTAAACATCTGAACCATGCTAACAAGATCGGGTACTTCAAAGCCAGTGAATCATTTTTCATGCCAGAGAAAGGAAACATCCTAAGAGCCAAATTCACAGCAGCCACTCACTGCCATCCCATTTGCCAGCGCGTTTACCATTCCCACTGACCTCGGGACTGAATGCACCGCCAATTCAGTCATCTCTTCCAAATGGCAGGGTAGCGTTGCTCATATTCCCCTTGGATCCCAAAATGGTTCTCACGTGGAAGTACATCCAGCCGAGGCTGCCCAGCCGAGGCTGCCCAGCGAATCCTGCACTGGTTCGGACTGGAACGATGCATACTTCCCCTGCTTCCGTGGCGTTTCAAATGCTCTCTGCTGAGAGGCAAAGGCAAACCTGAAGAAGTTCCTCAGCATAGAGTTCCTTTCAGCGTTACTGAAGCCTGAATGCACGAATCCTGGCCTGCATCAGGAATGGTGTGGTCAGCAGGAGCAGGGAGGTCATTCTATGCCTGTACTCTGCACTGGTTAGACCACACCTTGAGTACTGTGTTCAGTTCTGGGCCCCCCAGATTAGGAGGGACATGGAAATGCTTGAGTGTGTCCAGAGAAGGGCAACGAGGCTGGTGGGAGACCTCGAGCACAGCCCTAGGAGGAGAGGCTGAGGGAGCTGGGATTGTTTAGCCTGGAGAAGAGGAGGCTCAGGGGTGACCTTATTGCTGTCTGCAACTACCTGAGGGGTGGTTGTGGCCAGGAGGAGGTTGCTCTCTTCTCTCAGGTGGCCAGCACCAGAACGAGAGGACACAGCCTCAGGCTGCACCAGGGGAAATTTAGGCTGGAGGTGAGGAGAAAGTTCTTCACTGAGAGAGTCATTGGACACTGGAATGGGCTGCCCGGGGAGGTGGTGGAGTCACCGTCCCTGGAGCTGTTCAAGGCAGGATTGGATGTGGCACTTGGTGCCATGGTCTAGCCTTGAGCTCTGTGGTAAAGGGTTGGACTTGATGATCTGTGAGGTCTCTTCCAACCCTGATAATACTGATAATACTGTGAATAACCTTTAACTGTCCTACTTCTTGTCTGTGGCAGCATAGCTATGGCAGTCACACTTACCTGCATCTCATATCTTTGGGCCTCTCTTTGATGCACGGACACACACACAGAGTGAAGAGGGACAAGTTCCATAGCATCAGCAGTGAGAACAGTAAAATTTCCTAGTGGTGTTTACATTGGCACAACAGGTTTTGCTGACATCTTTGCATCATTCATAGTCTACAATGCATGAAATATTTAGGGTTATCACTAAATTCTACATTTATGGACTAAATCCAAAGTTCACTGAACACCCAGCAAGATTGACTCCCAGCAAGAGGGACCAGACACTGTCTCAGTCTACTGAGTTATAAATAATCTTTAACTTCCAGATTTCACAGATGGCCTTTAGACTGCACTTCTGTCTGAATGATGGGTGATTCGGACAGGACACTGGATTATTTTGTCATGAAGGCCACAGAGATACCGCAGCAGGCAGGGAAAAAAGAGCTGACACTGGAGGTACAGAAATGATAGAACCATTTTGATTGCAAATTACCTTTAAGATCATTGGCTCCAACCATGACACAGCCAAGTCCATCAAGTCCAACCTCATCCACTTCCAGACTTGTAGCAGTCACCAGCAAAGGCAAAGGAGCTCAGCTTTGATGATTTGGCTTTAAGAAAGTTGGACTAACAGAGGTTGGCAATTACAGGAACCAATATTAGTGGTGGAGCTAGGGTAATGGGAAACTTCCACCTCCCTAGGTAGTATTTATAGGAAGCTTAGTTCATTGCTTTGATGAGGGTAACAACTTGAATACTTTAAACAAATAGAAAGACTTACAACACACTTATAATAAAGCTCAACAAAGAGTATCTAGAGGTGCATGTCCAAGTGCTAGGGTGAGAAGGCACGAGGAAGATTACTCTTGCACAGCCATAAAGGCTTGAAGACTGCAGTTGCTCAAGACTGAACTTAGGCTTTCCATGGCCCAACAGCTAAGTCCTATCCAGCACTGTCTGATAATGAAGCGATGCTCAGAGATGGCACCAGCACATGACCAAGGCTTCATTGGTCATCTGTGCAAGGTGGCACCATGCTGATAAACCCTGCACTACTCTTTATAGCTTCTACCTGTGATTCTTGGTGATGTCCAAGCAATCCCTGGAACCATGCTTGGTATCTACTACAGCACCCAATCTTTAACTTCATCCTAGGACACTGGGAAACAAAGCAAAACAGCTCTCACTTTAAAAAATAACAGCTTCATATAATCACAGAATTGTTTTGGTTGAAGAGACCTCTTAAGATCATTGAGTCCAACCATCAACCTAAACCCAAAATGATCGTTAAACCACATCCCAAATTGGAATTTCAGCAAATTAATTTGATGTGTCCCAATCAAGAGTGAGCTGCAGCTACAATTAGAAATTGAAAATTTTAAAAATTAAAATTAAATTAAATATTGCAACTATGGCCTCATGAGACTTTCTACTACAGACAGTGGAATACAATCAAATAAAAGAGAAAAACCTCCAGAGGTTATACAAAAATATCTCAGCTGCTTAAGTTTTCCAGCATTAAGACTTGTTGGCAAAAACTATGTTTTGTGGGAAATGAAACAAGGGATGAATCTATTATTACATTCCAGCTGCAAACAAAAGAAGGCTCTAAAAGGCCAGGAGCACCCACGAAACAATCCACCCCACTCCCTGCACCTCCTCAATCTTCCGTGCCTCCAGCCCGTACCACAGCTCTCAATGCCGTAAGTGACACCACTACATGGAGTTAACAGTGCTCAGTGCTCTTAAAGCAATTTCTTAATTTAACTTCCAATTTATGAAGGCATTTTACCATCCTTCAACTCTCATTTTCTCTGAGCAAATGCAGACCCTGCTTTGCAAAACGTTAAATAAATGGATGTCGCCAAATTATTAAAATTAAAGGCAAGTGCAGAGTTGGCCAAGCGAATCATGGCTGGAAACCAGCTTCCAAAATTCCCTGAAGCAGCTTTCAGATGATTGTGGAAGGATGCCATGAGAGAAAATGCCGTGTCTGCATGCATCACCTCACCCTGGTATGTTTGGAAAGCTTATAGGAACCCTGCACCGTGGGGAGGGACTGTCTACAGATCGTACATCACTCTGCTACCTTCTAGGGGATGGCCAAAGCCATTCATCAATGACAACAGCTACTCCATCTTGCCCACCTTGGCTTTATCCTTCTGACTTCCTAGTGCCAGAAGCATCCCCTGCAAACATTTAGAGATGGTTGCTCATTTGACTGGGACGTCCATCAGGTTAATTTGTTTAAACTGTTATTTGTTTTTAAGGCTCACAGGGACACACCACCTGCCACTTCTCCCTTAGTGCATAAAGCTTTTAGGCAGAGGCTTCCTTGCACCTTGCAGTAACTTGTGGTGGTGCCTGGAGATGTGGCTTAGTGGTGGACTTGGTGGTGTTCATGGTTGGACTCTATGATCTTGTAGGTCTTTTCCTTCTATTAACTCAAGGCCTTCATGAAACATACATGTGATTGGAAAAGTGAATCTGCAGTGTGTTAGCTGTAGCTTTTCACCACTGTGCAGAATGCTTGGCTGGCACTATCTGGGGGTTTGGATATTTTAATACCTTCTTTCAGGATAAGGCTCACGGCACATGTGAACTCCTGACCAGGCACACTTAGGCTGGTCGATTCTCTGTTGGAAAGATTTGTTGTGTGTTTTACAAACACCAGATGCTTGATGATGGGAAAATAAAGCATACTTTCCAGTAAACAGAAGCAGATTTTGTCTCTGAAGCATAAACAACAAAAAAAAATAGTTTAAAAAGGCACAAAGCAGAACAGTACAAATCAGGCTCCTACGAATGTGTCAGGGGGAAAAAGTGATGAAAGCAGAGGGAAATGCATGTACCTAGAGACAGGTTAATGAGCTCTGCAGTGCAGATGGGCCATGGACCTCACAGCATTCTGCTGGAGAAACTGCTTGCTAGTGGCTTGGATGAGTGGACACTTTGCTGGCTTCAAATCTGGCTGGATGGCCAGACCCAAAGAGCTGTGGTGAACAGAATTAAATCCATTTGGCAGCCAGTCACAAGTGGTGTTCCCTAGGGCTCAGCACTGGGACCAGTTCTCTTCAATATCTTTATCATTGATCAGGACGAGGGAATTGAGTGCCCTTGCTCTAAGTTTGCAAAGGACACCAAGCTGGGGATGAGTGTCAATCTGCTTCAGGCTAGAAAGGCTCAACAAAGGGATCTGGACAGGCTGGATCAATGGATTGAGGCCAATGGTATGAGGTTCAACAACACATGCTGGTCCTGCATTTGGGTCATAATAACCCCACATAATGCTGCAGGCTCAAAGAAGAGCTGCTGGAAAGCTGCCCAGTGGAAAAGGACCTTGGGGCGTTAATGAGCAGCTGTCAGAAGTGTGCCCAGGTGGCCAAGAAGGCCAATGGCATCCTGGATTGTATCAGAAACAGTGTGGTGAGCAGGTCTAGGAAAGTGATCACCCCTCTGGACTCAGCACTGGTGAGGCTGCACCTCTAATATTCTGTTCAGTTTGGGGCCCCTCATTCCAAGAACGACACCGAGCTGCTGGAGTGTGTCCAAAGAATGGCAATGAAGCTGGTGAAAGGTCTAGAGTAGAAGTCTTATGAAGAGCAGATGAGGGAACTGAGGTGCTTTAGCCTGGAGAAAAGAAGGCTCAGGGGAGACCTTCTCACTCTCTACAACCACGTGAAAGGAGGCTGTTGTGAGATGGGGGTCAGTCTCTTCTCCCAAGTAACAAGCACTAAGACAAGAGGAAACAGCCTTAAGTTGCACCTGGGAAAATTTAGGCTGGATATTAGGAAAAAATTCTTTAGCAAAAGGGTTGTCAGGCACTAGAACAGGCTGCCCCAGGGAGGAGGTGATGTCACCATCCCTGGAGGTATTTAAAAGAGGTGTAGGCGTGGTGTCAAGAGGCATAGGTTAGTGGTGAATGGACAGTGCTTGATTAGTGGTTGGACTCAATGATTTTAAAGGCCTCTTCCCCCAAAAAAGATTCCAGGATTCTAGGTTTTGTGATCTTATTTTTCTTCCAGATTGCACTTGCAGGGGACAGAGAGCACATCGGGAGGGAAAACAAGCCTGAAGTGGATGATAGGAAGCAACAATAACAAGGTTAACAAGTGGGGGCTTCCCTATCATCGTTTGGGTGAGTAGAAATAATGCATGCTAGAGGAGATGCTTTGAGGCTGCCTGAAATTTGCTGTGGTCTGGGTTGGTCCTCATTGTCCAGAGCAAATAACCCAAGCATCGCATAGTGCAAGGCAAAATCTTTTCCTTGCTGCCACAGTAAAGGGAACCTCACATTAGATCTTAAGATAAGATTAATGAGTGCGAGTTACAAGGGAAAAGTTGCAATGCCATTATATAAATTAAGGACAGACTCACCTTACAAGCTCTTTTCCTCAGCCATATGTGAAATTCAGTGAGAGATGACCAGAAACCCCAGCCTGCCTACTCCAGAGAGTTAATCAAGAGGAGACAGGTTAATAGCATGAAAAATCATGGCTGGAGTCTATCAGTCCTTTAAACAATTCCATGATTAGTGTCCTAAGGTTTGCAGCTCAGACACACAGCTCTCTCCCAGCTGATGAGAAACCTCCTGCTCTTTCTAAGCTGCTGCAGAGAGATGCTGTTGCTGACCCACCACTCAGCGAGGCTGTGGGTAGCAAGTGGGGATGGCTACTGCGTGTGCCTGGAAGAAGATGCACTGGGAGACAAGAGGGATTTGCTTTTGAGCTACAAGAATACCAAGGCTGGAGCTGTTAGAGTTTCGAATTAGGGCATGTTTTGCTTCGGTTTTAATCACCATAATTCCAAAACATTTGCTCATTTTCTCCCAATTCAGGAAAAATTCTCCTTTTGCATTTAGAGTAAGTGCTGCCTCATGCTCAGATGAACATGCCCAAAGTGAAAATAACAGGAATCCTTAAACAAAAAGGATCATGCACTTGACAGCAACTAAACGCTCAGGTACCTGGAAAGCTTTTTTGGCCTCCTCAGCTGAGAAATGCATATTGTCCAGGTGTTGCAGAGGGAGCTTCCACATCTGCTAAACTCTAGGAAGAATAGAATGACAGTCAGAAATGTTTACAACTTAAGCCTGTAGGGGATTTTCAAATGAAAATTCTGGGAAAAGCCAAGAATCAAAATACTTTGAGGAATGACACCAACTACAGAGTACTTTCATGTCAGGAAAAATGAGGAGATGGATTTCCAGAGATGGGTACAATGAAAGCAGAAGCAAAAGTGAGAGTTCTGAAGAGCCTCTTCAGCCTGTGTTGAAGGACCAGGTGGAAAGCCAAGAGCTTTGGGCTGCTCTAAGCAGCAGTGTGTGACAGCAGCCACCTTGCACTGCCACAGCACTCCGAGGAAAGAGCAAGTCAACACCACTGACAAGCGATGTGAGCTTGTTAAAGAGGATTTGATTCACAGGAACACAGAATGGTTTGGCTTGGAAGGGATCTTTAAAGCCCATCCAGCCCTAATCCCCTGCAGTGTGCAGGGACACCTTCAACCACCTCAGGTTGCTCAGAGCCCTGTTCAACCTCACCTTGAATGTTTCCAGGAATGGGGCTTCTGCCACTTCTCTGGGCAACCTGGGCCAGTGTTTCACCAATTCACTGTAAAAAATGTCTTCTTTCTACCTATTCTCTACCTCCCCCTCTTTTAGTTTAAAACTATCACCCCTTCAACTGTCACAACAGGCACAGACAAAAAGACTGTCTCCTTATTATAGGCTTCCTTTAAGTATTGAGAAGCCACAATAAGGTCTTCCCAGGGCCTTCTCTTCTCCAGGCTGAACAACTTCAACTCTCTTGGTCTGTCCTCGTGGCAGATGTTCCAGGCCACTGGTCGTTCTTGTGGCCTCCTCTGGACCCATTCCAGCAAGTCCCTATCTTTCCTATGCTAAGGACTCCAGAAGTGGATTCGGTATTCCAGATAGGGTCTCACTAGAGCAGAACAAAGTGGCAGACACACCTCTCTTGACCTGCCAGCCACACAGCTCTGAAACTAGGCCAGGATATGGCTGGCTTCTGGGCTGTGAGAACTTTGCCAGTCTAAGTCCAGCTTTCAATCCACCAGTACCCTTATGTCCTTCTCAATGCCATCATTGTCCATATTGTATTGATAGTGTATGCAGAGGGCTGCTAAGGACTCCTCCATGCTTTCACAATAGCTTACACTTTGATTTGTCTACCACATCCTTCCTGAAGGAGGCGGCAAGGCAGGACCTGGCAATGGTGCAGGAAATCACTGCCCAGCCCTAGACTGGTTGCCTGTGACCCCTGTGCAGGCAGCACGGTTCTCCGGCCCCCTCCAGTGGCTACAAACCATGCAGAGAAGTCAGCAACAACCTCTAGGCTTTCACAGATCCAGACCCAGCTCTTCGCTGCTCAGAGCTGTACTCCACTTTCCCATAGCAAAGCAAGCAGACCCGTTCTTGCAGTGGAATGTCTTTATTCAGCTATACGTGGATCCAGGCCCACCACAGATACCCCTTATCCGCTCTCAGATCCGATCTTGCTGCTGTGCACAATCATTTTACCCTGGGCAAAACAAAAGGACCACGGATTACCACTCCCTGAAGTGGGACTCTGTCACCTCTACTCTGTCAGTTCTACTCAGGTTCTTAACATTGCTTTCTTCACTGAAACAGGATGGGCTGAAAAATGCTGTACCTTGAAGACCGCTTTGGTGCACAAAGTGCTGTACTTGATTTTGGGGATGGGAAAAAAAACACAAACCAAACCAAACACTTCGACCCAACTGAAGCTGCTCCTCTTCCTTTTGCAGAACTCCCAAAGAGCAGGAAATTACATTTGGATACCAGGTACCACCATATCATGCTCTGGAAAACCCCCATAGCAACAAAGACATGAAGAAAACCCACATGAAAAAGACTTCTTTGGATCTGCCTTGCTTATTGCAGATCTGGTTTGGTTCTTCAACCACTTTCCAAATCTTATTATTCCATCCCAGCCAAGTTTACAAGCAAGGCAACACAACACACATTTTATGCCCCAATATAATAGGCACCCTTCAATATAGAGGGTGCATGCTGCAGAAATGTTTGATTTCTCACCTATGACTTCACAACATTCAGTTGTTATTCATTATTTGAGCATGTCCCTTGGGGAACATGGAAAAGAATACCTTTACAGAAGAAAATTCCTTGCTACATGGGAGAGAACGGTGAAGTCTGAGTTCGGGCAAAATTAAATGCTGTTTACATAGTGCCAAGATATATAATATGCAAATATTACTCAGATTTCATATTGGAAGACTGTTGTTTCTTGGGTTTATAAGACAGCAACAGCCAGAGGGTGTAGATTTTGGCCCTCCAGGACAGGGCACCGAGGTATGTGAACACAATTAATCTATTCTGAGACTCATTACTATCTCCCTACAATGAAAACTCCAGATTCCTAAGTCTGTGTATTAAACCCTGCCCACAGGGACTTACTCTAAGAGCAGTCTTTACACTTATGGCTTAATATTATGTGAATTGTGTCCCTGAGTTGGCCTCCCTCCAGCCCTCCAAGACCATCCAGCTTTAACACCAAGATCTTTCCAGGAGGCACAATCCCTCAGTTAAGATCAGATGGATGGGTATTCAGGTGAGATGTCACCTGCACTTCAAAGTTTTGATTCTGAAAATGTCCCAACTGATTGATGAATTTCAAGCTTGTTTGCTATTGGCTTGGGAGAACCATCCTTGGAGGTCTTGGGGGCTGAAGATATCCATGCTCACAGGAATCCTTTGGACTAAGCAGTGGTTGAAGACTTACACAGTCCTTTAAGCTGAAGGTCAAAGGAATGCACACCCATACACACAGAGGTCAAAGTCCCCAGTCCTAGCATGGCTTGAGTTCACCAGTAGGACCTATGAAGGAATCACATCAGTATCAGGCATTGACTCTGTGGCACGGGAAGAAGGTGCTCTCACAACTTCACTCACACAGGAGTTACAGTTCTGGGAAGGAGCACAGCTGCCAGACTGCTCAGAGTGTCCACGGACTGGCTACCCATAAACATACTGCAGGACAGTGTCAGGCAAGAGCACAACAGTCAACAAATCAAATATTTAAGCATCTATAATTAAAATTGTAACAGGCCATCCACAGGGGATTAGCTATACTCAAGTTACATCAGGAACTGAGTTGAAAACTAAATCTCCGAGTTCCTTTGAGCCATTATCTATTATTCACACCATAGCTGTGGTATGGACCCAAGCAGAGTTAGCTGTACCCAGTGGAGCATCTGCCCTCCACATCCATCCTGCCGCCTCTACTCAAAAGGCACTAGTGGGTGACTGTTTTGAAATACTGTACAAACAGGTAAAAATCAAGGGGGGGAAAAGTTGACCCAAAGAAGTTGTTGTGATGGCATTCTGTCAGGACAATCTCCCTCACTTTCTGCCTCTATGCACTGAAGCTAGAGAGTATGCTCAGCCCATGCTCCTGCAAACCATTATGGCTCCACCAGCAAGGTGACAAGAGGCTTTACAACCTGTTTGCATCTTTCAGGCATGTTAACACTTCTATAAAGCACGCACACATGCTCATGGGCTGCCCTGGCCTCCAGCATGGTGAAAACCTAAACCATCTGCAAGTCTGGAAAAGAAACAGTGCAAAACTGCTGCCTCTTCACCTTGAAAGTATGCCTATAGCTGCAGACCCTTGTCATTACATCTCACCTGATGAGGTTTTTGAAAGTATCCTTTACTTTTGTATCTGAGCACTGAGTGCAAACACCATACTTTACCTTCTCCTCAGCAATGCAAATTTTGCCACTTTACCCTAAAATCTGTGAGTAGAGCAATGTAAGGGGCCAGATGGACCTTCCAGGCCTGGCCATAGAACTGAAACAACATGAAGCAACCAGGGACTGCGCTTCCCTGCCCCTCCACCCTCTCAAAGTATTTTAGAAGGCACATGTTCTTCAGCAGACAATAAAGCATATGAGTCTGTCACTGCTTTACCAAACTCCACCAAACACATCCCACAGTGGGAGGATCAGAAACTAAATTGTGATTTGCGTTCACTTAGGCCTCTGGGGAAAAATGTTTTGTAACTAGTGTCAAGACCTGTGGGGCAAGTCTATGGGGCAGCCTTAAGGACCTGTTCCATGGAGGCATGGCTGTCAGCCAAAGGCATTCAGAACCAGACTGCAAGGTAGCTTAAACAACTCTACTTCTCTGTAACTGGCAGTAGGTCAGGGGGAAGAGCAAGCAGAGCTGGATTTCATTCTCAGGAGGGACTGTCTTACTGCCCTTGCCATCTCATGCTTAACTCAGCTATCAACAAGAGGTCCCCAGACACTAAGATCATACAATAAACAAACTCCCAACTTGCATGAGCACAGGAAGAACATCTGGCAAAGAAAATCTGTCCAAAAAGCAACTTAGGGAGGAGAAAGAACTCAAATCAGTCAAGCAAAAGCAAGTACAAATTATCACCTGAGTTTTTACCCATGGTCCTGGAGAGACCATCATCTCTGTCCTTCTAAATTTCTATTCTGACAATGCCTCTTATACAATGACTATGTCATTACCTTTAAGGAGCTGGCTGAGTCCAAGATCCTCATAAAAGCCTGTTGATTCACTGCAAAATGACACTCTTCTGTAAGCTTGTGACATGAAGGTAAATAGCCATGTAGAGGCACTGGAAAACAAAGCAGCCCAGGCTGCTGGATGCAACACTGCCTTTAAAAAGCACATCACAACCTCACTCTTCAAGAAAAAAAGTCCTTCCTTATCTCTTTCCCACAATGCTGGCAGAAGCTGCATGCTAATAGGAAGAACTGGTAAGTGGATCTAGGAAGGTCTTCTCTGGTCATACTGCCACTGTGGGATATGGAGTAAAATGCAGGTAGGGACCTCTATGTGCTATGCATTGTCAGCTACTTCACTGGGCTTTCAGTAACATCACAATCACTGCAGTATTGCATGAAGCCAGTCTAGAAACTGCTTTGGTGTCTGTTTCTTCACAGAAACATTCACAGGCATCAACTACCATCCAGCACAGCAACCCAACAGTTTAATTTAGTAACACCCCCTCCACTGTTGCTCCTAGTCACTTTCAAATATTTAAACTCATCTTACACTGAACAGAACATTAATTTAGCCTCTGCTTTGCCAATAAGTACTCCAGAAATCATTAAGGGTTAATGTGCTGGCACCATCTGAGTATCATAGTCCTCGTCCCACCACCACTGCAGTGGTGATTGGACCATGGGGAATAACCTCACAACGGGTGGGAATGGTTGGCACTGAACGCGCCAACTGTGCAGCTATCAGTTTCCAGCAGTGAAACTACCTTTTCCTCTTCTCACTTGTGCTATGACAGTGGTCAGGAGACTTGACTCGGTCCCAGGCAGTCAGGAGGAGGGCTGGCCAACCCCTGCCTTGTCCATTATGGTGCTGAGAGAGGCAAGCTGCCACAGCAGATCTGGTGCTCTGAAGAAACCACTCAGACAGGATAGGATTACACATTCTGCTACTCTCCCATCTGTGCGATGGGGCCTCTACACAAAGAAAGCCAAGTCAGCAGCTATCTTGCAGCACACAGAGACACAGATACAATTTTCCAAGTAATGCACAGCACTGGACAGGAAACTTGATGTATTTCACACCAGAAAAGAACAGGAGAAAATACATCAATTTTTACAGCAGCAACCACGTAGATCAGGTACTGATGGCAGAAAGAGAATAGTACTGTTGCAAAACCTTTACCAAGGCAAGGAGACACTCCCTTGTATGATATAGGAAGAGGAAAGGCTTAAGTATGGGCACTTTCTCCACGCAGAAGCACCGCTGAGACCCAGGGTGTGTGTAACACAGATCGATAACAGAGGTAGAGTCAGAACAGACAGACATATGCTAACAGCTATAGGATATATTGTATTTGCTTGTGTAACAGCCACACACGCTTATCAGCCTTTTTGCCCAACCAGCTGCAAACAAGAAATCACCAGTTAGATAACCAGTAGATTAAGAACAGACACAAAAGATCACTGCACCCTAAATTTGGAGGGAAAAATCACAGGGACAGGGAATTATGTGCACTCCATGAACAAGAGTTATTTCACCAGGGATGAAGGGTTAGGATCGGCACCTGGCTTTATCAGCACACTCATTTACCAAATCAAACTGTCCCAGAAAGCAGCCAGTTGCCCTTTAACTGTGTTCATGAAGTAAAAATTGTTTAATGGGATCTGGGATTGGAAGAATATGGATCAGATCCAGACGAGATTTGCCAAGTATTCTTCGTACAGCTATGCGGCAGAGAGACAAGAGGCTCCGGGTGCAGCCTGCAATGAAAAGAAGCAGAGGAAAACTATTGACAGAGTTGGGGACAACAGCATACAAGTTGTGCTGAGCTCTGACTGACAGCTGAGGAGACATTTACCCTTTTCAAACTCTGAGGCCATGTCCTCCACAGCAACATGAAGACAGTGCAGGAGAGCTGAGTGTGCACAAATCCTCCCTGTGAGGAGGCCAAAATTTTTGGCCACAGCCTTGGAGCAACAACAGCTGCCACATGGGCAGTTTGGAAGGGGGCAAGTTAGAGATTACACGGGGTTGTGATCATGGAGCTAGTCCCTTCATGACAGAGTTCAAGACATCGCTGCCAAATCCACACCAGAGGAGGCTGTAAGAGGCTCTATACTATTTGGATCATTTTAAGAAGATGTGGACTTTGCTCTAAACCACCCTCAGAAACAACAGCATGAGTGGCCAGCTCAGGCCTTATCCAAACTTTCTTTTTAGGATTTATTTCAAGTTCATGGAGAACTCTTTCAGTACAGGGACCAGAGAATGGTAGTGTCCAACTGGACCTCCAAGGCACCACTCCATTATCCTGCATGCTCTACCTGAGAAGTCCCATTTGCCTCCTAAAACCGGGCTTAATGAAAACCACCTGCTCCAGCTTATGTGCATCTCTTCTCAGCAAAACTCCAGACAGGTTTAAAAAGGAGACATGTGCAAAGCTGAGTAACTTCATGGGGGGAGGTTGGGGTTGTATCCCATACCCTGAATCCCTTTCAAATTTTTCTGGAGTTTAAGAGGGAAACCCCACTTCCCACCCTGGTGCAAAGCCCTGGCCTTCGCCAGCTGAGTCTGGTGGTTTTATGAGGTGCTGTCCTTGCTGGAACAGTGAGTGTGCACTGCATTGATGTTGCTTTTGTTATAAAAAGAAACAGCAGGTAAATGTAGGCATGTTCAGCTCTAAGGCTCTGGTTTACTTCTTTTGTAACTGCTAGCCAAAGGATATTACATTCAAAAAGCCAGCTTTTCCCTCACCTGCTTCCACCGTCTGAGCTCTCTCCTGCTGCCTCTCTGGGATCCCCTGCAGAGCCCAAGCTCATTCAAGAACAGTGAGTGCACATCTGCATGGCTTTAGAGAACTGGATCTCACTGCATATGCCATAACCTGCCCGTGATCTGCAGACTCAAAGCCCACCTCTGACAGGATCCCCCTGCATAAACTTTACCTCAGGTACTGAGGACATGGCTAGCAAAGGTGAAGAGCTGGTTTAAGCTGCTCAGAGAGGCATTATTGGTAGCTGAAGGACTCAACAGGATAAACACCACAAAATGCAACAGGAGGAAAATAGCTGGAGGCTTACAGGGAAGCCACTAGATTGAGTCATCAATGTTGATAGAGCTGGAGGCAGGCTGCAGGCTGGCCACACTGAGGATATGTGCCAGGGAGCCACAGAGGCCAGCCCTACAGTCCTCTCCTGCTTGATGCCTGCCTGGCCAACAACAGCTCACTGGGGGCCATGTCAGGGGTGATGAAGTCAGTGATGCTTAACCTAACAGCTTTTTAAATCTCAGATATCTTTTTTGTGTGTGTATGAATTGCTTTACACATTTAAGTCAAGTACAAGCTGTTTACACAATCTTTCTGCACTTGACTGAAGGCACTTGAACACAGACCTAAGAGGACATCAATGCCTATCTTGGCACCTTAAAAGCTCTTAAATGCCAAATAAACTATCCAAAAAGTTCTCCTGAATCCAGAGCCAGACAAAACCAGTGCCACTTCAGTAAGTCAAGGCAACTTACCTCTTGCTTCTTTGAACACCTGCAGAGCCTCAGGGTTAACTTTGACCCTTCCCGTTGATTCAGCTCCCAAAGCTTCCATTTTCACCAGGTTCAGATCAGCTCCAAAGTCAATCAAGAGATGGACAAATGCTGCTTCACAGCCATGCCTCAGGACAGCATCCATCACACACACTGGGGAGCCTCGAGAGAAACCTTGGATGTTGATGGGCCCGCAGCAGTTAAAATCTGGGTTGGCTCCAGCCTGGAGCAGCAGCCGGAAGCACTGGAGGTTGTGGTAGGCAGCGCTGATGTACAGAGGGCAGACCACCAGCGTAGTGAGGGGCCGCAAGGAGTGGCTGGGGGCCCGAGAAGGAAGGTGGTGATTGACATCCACATCTGCACCATACCTGGGAAAGGAAAACAGAAGATCAGAGGTCTGGAAAAAAGAGCAATGGAAGCACAACTGAAGCACTGAAGCCCAGGGTGACAAAACAACAGGGGATGAGGGTGAAGGACACCAGAGAGTGAGTACTCTGCCTGCTTTTGGTATCTCCAGCGTCCACCAGCCAAGGACTGCCCATACCTACCCTCGGATGGACCTGATAGGGCTTCTCAGTGGGCATGTATCCAGCACAGTCTTCAAGAATCAAATCTTGGACTTCAGAGAGAGAGGAGGAGAACCTGAGGAACATCTTTCCTTGCCCTCCTGATGAATGTGCCAAGCACTGCCTTGGCACAAGGGATAGCTCAGCCCTGAGCCAGCATCACGTAATGCTGGATGTAATGAGCCAGCTGGGAAGTGGGAATGATTGCAAACAACTCAGTTAAAAGAGATACAGTGAAATAACTTCCCCACCAGGATAAAATGGGCCAAAAAGCAACAGAGGCAATCACTCTGACTGCCACTAACAGCAGGGAAATGGAAACAGAAACCTGCACTCAACAGCGAAACATATATGACAAAATCCTGCTCCTGGAGGAACTGGGCTGGTTAAAATCCCATCAGAAATCCCACCAGGGAGTCAAAAAGAGGCCTTTCCTCTACTATTCAGCTCAGCTGAAGGGGTGTACCTGCCAACTCTGAGCACACAGGAAACTGGAAAAACACAAAGTCATTGTGTGAGACCTTCCACTCTCCTCATCCATCCTGCACAGCTCCATTCACAAGTTATATATTACACTCGATATCACACAAGAGATTCAGGGTCATTGACCAGCACTCAGGACACTTTAAGGGGACAACTCCATGAGCTGCAGCAGCAAACTTCTCAAGTCTTTTGCAACTGTCTCCTGTCCCACCCTACCCCACAGAGAAACCTGTAGCTCAAACCCTTGCTACATGGTGCCATGGTGTCCTAACTGCTCCGTAAACCTTGCAGCCAGAGCAAAGCAAACTCTTGCACAGAAAAAGTATGCAAGCAGGTTGAAGCCCTGTTCAGTGGACATGAGCATCATCACAAAAAAGAAGCAGTGCCTGCAGTTTACTTCATTTTGGTAAGCACAGATGGCTTTAAGTTGTGAATAAGCAGAAAACAGGGATTATTAGCTTTGGTTCTCCTCATATTTTTCTTTTGTAGGGAGTGAAGAATACAGCCAAACAAATGGGAGCAAAAAGGCAAAGTCTTGCTCTCTGGAAAAGCATAAAACATGAAAAATGGCAATGCTGTAGAAAGAAGAGATGGCAGAAATAAGGATTTGTTTTCCCCAAGCTGAGTGATGCCCAAGCCGTGAGGATACTAACTCCATCTACTTCACACGAAGCTTGGATGGGACGAAGGATGAAGACAATGCAATCCCCTAATGCTTGATCCCCCTGCAGATCAAGCAAAAACCCTGGCCCTTTTCCCCCACAGAGGGATAAAACATTCCTTCACCTGCCAGTCCTCCTCCCAGAACTGCTAACCGAGTGTTCAGAGAACCAGATTTTTCTGCCTCCCTATTTATTTCTGCCTTCCTAATATTCTGTTTGTCAGTTAACAAAACAAATAAAGAAACCACCTGGGGACAATCCTGCCTCAAGGCAAGCATAGCCCTCACTGAGCAAATACTTCAAAGAATGCTTCAATTCTGAGAATGGGAATAGCCTTAAGTCAAGCACATATAGAACAAGGGCTGAGGAAACTTGTCTAAGAGCTGCAAAATAGCCTGAAGCATATTTTTATGCCAATGTGCAACATCTCCCAAGCATGGACACTTTGGCTGATATCTAAGAAGACTGTTGGGGAAAAAAAAAAAACAGTAAAATGAGAGAGTCAGGCAGTACTAACACTGCCAAGTACAACCTGGTCCTAGCACCAGCTAGATTTGCTTCCTAGTTTCCCTTTTGGGCATCTCCAGAGCACTTTACTGAATCTGCATCACTTCACCTCTGCACAGAGAGCAAAATAAGGTGTCTGTTCTCCATGTATGCTCCCTGGAGAAAAATCTCTTAAAATCAGATTGCAAGGGCATTTGAATGGAGTCATCTGTGTGTTGCTGTGGCAGTTCCATAGGGCTGTTGTAGGGTCACTGCCTCATATGGCCATGATCCTGACTAGAAAGCAGGTATCCTTTCAGTTTAGACCCCCTTTTCTTGCATTATTGTCATCAAAATTCTCAATGGAAATACCCAATTTAAAGCAAAATACAAAACTCCACTTTTCTCAGAGTCAGGCACGCTTCCAAGGCACATCTCTTCTGCACTGTTTTAATGTGGCAAAAGCATCTTCTCATCCTTAATGCACTGGGTCAGCCCTCATTTACCTCACAAGTGCAATGCAGCAGTTCGATCCCATCACAGCATGATCGCACCACAAGCTGTGAGGAAAGTAATCCCTACCCTGGCAATAGAAGCATCAATATTTCCACCAGCAGCCTTATAAAGTAGATCACCATTCCACAGCTCTGTGTGTATTTAGTCTCAATGGATCCTGATCGTGCTACCATATGATTAAAAAAATAAATGAACTAGGTGATGGTTAGACACCTGCAGCAAGCCTGGCTGGGTTCAGCTTTTACTTCAGAACACTGATGCTCTCTCAAGCTGAATATGCCAAAATATTTCCTTGTATCCCAGTAAAAGTGTCTTCCTCACTGCATTGTCCCTGCCAAATCCCTTAGATCAACGCTTGAAAAATCTTTGAGTGAGCTTTGTAATGTAAGACTGCATTTTAAAGTACGCAACTCTGAACAGACCTGTGAAATCTGTGCTCCAAGATATTTGAAAATGTGGGCAATCTGACAACTTGGTATTAGCTTAGCAGCCTTGAGAGAGACATTGTCTAATAAAAAGATACTGGCCAAACTCCAGTTAATTTTTAATCCTGAAAGTTATCCAAAAATCTTGCTTTTAATATTGCTGGCAAGGTATGCTGAGAGTAGACACATAAATCAATGCATCAGCTCTCCATGCACTGCTGACATACCATTTGCTACATTTCACCCCGCCTTAGTGGATGTATCAGGGCAGATTCTCGGCAACACACCGTCTGAGTTGAACCCTGTATGGACAAGCACACGGTGACGGAGACATCCTCCTCTCAGCTTGCAGAGAAAGAAACAAGTAGGAGGGACCATCTCTCCTTCTTTCTGGATGCCAGCTTCCTTAAAGCTACACTTGCATGAAAATTAACTTCCCACAAGCAAAAAGCAAAGGACAAAATCCCCAGACACTTTGAAATCTTTCTACTCAAATCCTTTTGGTCACCATTTTCTAGCTTTTGTGGTGAATGAAGGGATTCCTTGCAGAGTGTTTCTGTGTGGATCCAAATACCTTCTATTATTTCTTTCTATGACCTGCATTTTCCCCTTATGAACCCTTAACTATGTTTCTTTGATGGCCCATATAGTTGTCCTGGACATATATACAAAAATTACACCCAAAATTTCCAATTAGAAGAAAGGAAGTATCACAGTATGCCACAGAGGAAGAAACTCAAGTCCACACAGCCTACCAACAGACCTTGAGCTCAATGACTGCTGACGCTTCAGAGAAGATTTCCCAAGGTCACCAGTTACCCACCACAGGTTACTCTTCATCACCTTGTAGCAATGATCGTGACTCTCTGCCCCAGAGAGGCCATCCCTTTGAGAGAGCTGAGCATTAAGTGTTTGGCAAGGGGAGACAGAATCAGATGTCATGGAGGACATCCTAATGGTAGGCAAACACCCAAGCAGCCAAGAACAGCCAGTGTTGGTAACAAGCACCTTTGTTTCCAAGGCCAGAAAAAGGTCAGAACTGCAGAACTAAGCAAAGGAGAAATATCTTTCTGTGGTGGGTTAGGAACTTTCCCCACACACACTACTGGAATTTACCAGACTAGCTCAGATGGCTTGGAAGTTAAGATGAAGCTATATTTACAGCCAAGCAAAATTTACAAGCATATATGAACAATATATTTACAAGTATTTACAATTATATACAAAATAGAAATAACACAGAAATCCAAACTCCCTCCCAGGCAAATACAGTTGAGCAGAAGGACTCAAAGCTATCCTCTCTCCCTCTACTTTCCCAGACAGACAAACAGAACAACCAGCAAAGCTTACATTGTTTTCTATTAGCCAAGATTAGCAGGAAAGATATGAGAGTGAAGTGAGGAGGAAGCAAATAGCTCCAGCATCACAGACCAGAGTGGGATAAATTGTTTACATTTTGGCTTTTTATCTCTCTCAGCACATCAACAAATGATATAGACTTCATCAGTATTTTCTTTTTACAACCAATGATCTAATTTCTCTCATCAAAATATTCCAATTAGGCTCAAACCAGCAGAGTTTCCAAACTCAGACAGGGGCATGGAGCTGGCAGTCAGGATGGAGAAAGGTGGTGGGAAGCTATTTGGGAAGACTTGGCTCTGATCAAGTGGATGGAGGGCTCAGAAAGAGAGACTCTTTCTTGGAATTTGTCCTAGGAGAAGTCATACAGCAGGGCAATAACCTGTTGCCAGGGTCAAGCAGTTGGGAAGACAATTATGTCCTTTTGGGCACTTCTCTGTCCTCTCTCCTGTTCATCTCTTGGCCAGCTACACCAAGCCTGTGGAGGCACTGGGCATGTGAGAAGGGCAGAGATATTCTGAGCCACGTAGGGGAGAAGATTCCAAGAGATGAAGAGAGGAGGTAGAGTCATCCCTCTCCCCACCAGGCCCATCTCTAGCCTGCACCCAGGCTCTCACCTGATCAGTTCCTGGAGGATGTCTGCCCGGCCCACACGTGCTGCATGGTAGACAGGAGTGCTGCGATGGTGTCGGCTGCCGTTGGGGTCAGCTCCAGCTTCCAGGAGAATCTTAGCACACTCAAGGTGCCCGTTGACCACGGCCACATAGAGGGCAGTCTGCCCCTTCACATCCACGAGGTCGATCTCAGCCCCTTTGCGCAGGAGGAAGTCGACGCAAGGGCCATGGCCGGCGGTGGCGGCGATGCGCAGCGGCGTGCAGGGCAGCCAGCCGCAGCACCACACTGACTTCTCGTTGATCCGGCTGGCACCGGGGGAGAAAAGCAAAGCCTCAGAGAAGTCCTCTCACTGCCTTGCACCACCCCACCTCTCCCACGCCCCAGTGAAGATGCTGGGAGAATCTAAACTGCTCCCTTGAAGCTTTTCCTCCCCATGTTGGCTCTTCACAGCAGTCCTGAAAAGCTCTTGCTAAATACCTGACCAGGCACTGCACGTAGGTAGACAGAGACTACAGCATGGACCAAAGCAGCACCTGGCTCCACTGTGTCAGGAGCTGCATGTATGCACAGTGAGGGACAAACCCTGCTTCAAAGCTCAGGAAAATAAAATACTCCCTCCTCTCTCCTGTCAGGGACATGTCTCAGATCAGCAGTGACCAAGTTAGGGACCACAACCATTTAATTCAAGTTGATACAAAGTGGGCACAAAGTTGTGAAAAGCAGAAGGAAAACAGCGAGAGGACACAGAAGGATAACAATGTATGGCAATGCAGGCAACATCCAGACCCACCCCAGGAGCCACGGGGATGATGTTAACCCAAATCCAGGCAAACTCAGCCATGCCACTAAGGAGCAAGCTTTGGAAGGTGCAGCTATCCTGCACTGAACAGCATAAGCAGACCATTAGCATCCCTGCTGGACAGCTGTACTGGCATAAAAGCCCTTTCCAGTTTATTGAAAGAGATGACTCTGGCTTGCAGCTGCTTAGGTCCCATCTGAAATAACCTGTATTAGCTGTTGTGCTCATCTAGATCTCAGGTTAGCCCTACAGGTCTCATAAACAGCCAGACCTCGCTCCCAAATTCTCTGTGAATCACTGCAGGCATCATTTTAGCAGGAATATACAGAGAGGAAGGGATTTCTTTAAGACAAATGTAGACTGGCAAAAGTGCACTCTAGCCAGCACAGCAGCGCATCTGTTCTTCTGGATCACTCTATACAGGTCCATGCAACTGGTACAGGACAAAGCAGTTTTTGCACAATACACTTACAGAGTTTGCTAGGAGAGCAATAATGCAACTTTTTTTTCAACTATGTTCTAGGAAGAGGAATAGAATAAGCCCCACAACAAGCCCCCAGCTGGGCCTGTCAAGACTTATGATAGTGTTCCCTTTAACACTAAGGGTTTGGAGATCTGCAGTCTGTATCTGCCCTCAAATTCAAAGAAGCCACATTTCTTCTCACTGCACCACCTGTTACATGGTGCTGTGAGTCCAGCCCTCCTCCTACTACCAAACTTTGCTTTTTCCTGCAAGGAGGGATGTCTGACCCAGCTGCCACAAGGTTCTCATGCTGCATGGGACAAAAACAAGGCCAAAATCTCAGAGTAAGGAACCAAAGAGGCCCAGATACCCAGGCAGCAAAAAGAGAGGACGGGCCATTCTCATTTTTGCTGAATGGACAGTTTTTGGAGGCTGGGAGGCATTTTGCACTCTAAGCAGTTTTCTCCACGGTGCAGGAAAATTAATTATCTATCCCCACGGTAACTGACTTCACACTGGGCAGATTCTGTAACACAGGGTGTTTCAGGTTCGTGTTTGATTGTAATCCCTTCTGTGTGTTTTCCCCATTATACACGGGCTCCTGTTTTCACAATACTACATTTCTACCTAGATCTGAGAAGAGGCTGCATGTGGCTGCTGCACACTCACAAACAAGCACTGAGATTTGCCTCCCGGGAGCCCACGGAGGGGTGGTTTCAGGGGCAAGTGGAGCATCCATCCACCCTGACACCTCTCTTGTGGAAACAGTGAGATGGGGATCTCTACCCAAAAGGAGCTGGCTGCAGGGAGACGGAGATGGGCGTGCGGTGAGCAGCCCCAGGGAGTCAGTTTGCCAGAATCTTTTAAGTGGGGACGTAGCACCCTTGCCCCTGTGAGGGTCTTCAAAGACAGCATGAGTGAGTCCTCTCGCTCTTGTCTATGTAAAGGTCTCCAAAGGCAGCGCTGGGGGTGTGGACAGAGTGGGGCGTGAGCAATCCCCCGCACCATCAGAAGCGCTCCTCACCTTTGGAAGCTCTCATCTTGCAGCAAGCTCTTGAGGGTGGGCAGGTCCCCCACATAGGCCGCGTCGTGCAGCCGGGTGTCCTCGCAGTGCTCGAGGGGGTGGTCGCAAAACTGCTCCCGCAGCCATTCTTTCAGGTTACGACCTGCGCTGGAGAGAGAGGGACGGAGGGGCAGCCAGGCTGAGCCTTGACTGGAGGCTACCCCTGGCAACGGAGGGACCTGCCCTGTCCCGTCCCGAAAGGAGCCCCCGGGATGGCGGCAGGCCCACAGCGGGCAGCTCCCCCCCGCCCTACGTTACCTGCCTGCCCGCCTGAGACAGCGGCCGGATCCCCGCTGCCCGGGGGGCCGCCCTCCGCCATCGCGCACCGCCGGCCCGGCTTGGCCTCCGCTCCCCGCCGGCAGCGCTCCCGGCTGCTGCCGCCGCGTCCCTCCCCAGGCCGGCCTGATTGGTGCCTGGCGGCCCGGCAGCTTCCTGCCTCCGCGTTAAGGTGGTTTTCCCCGGCGGGAGGAAGGTCGTTCGGTTCCGCTCCGGCAGCGTGGAGCGAGGCCGGAGCCATTCCTCCTTCAGACCCGCCCCGCCGTGGCACCTCAGCGGGAGGGCGGCTGAGGCTGCCCGGCCTGGCTCTCTTGCTCCGGTCCTCAGCGCCCAGAGCCGGGTGCCTTAGCCTGAGGCTGCTTCTTCCAGTAACGACTTCAAATGGAGATAATGAACAGTGCCGTTCCTGCTCCCCAGAGCACATCAGTGGGGTTTGAAAGGGGCCTCCAGAAATGGAGTCCACCCTCTGCTAAAGCAGGGTCACCTAGGGCAAGTTGCCCAGGATCATGTCCAGGCAGGTCTTCAATCTCTGCAGAGAAGGAGACTCCACAGCCTCTTTGGGCAGCCTATTCTACCGCTGCTGCCCTCCCAGGGAAAGTTTTGCTTCTCCTGGCGTGGAACTTCCAGTATTCCATTTTTCCCCTTTGCCTGTTGTCCGATAACTGCACCACTGAAAGCAGTTTGGCTCCATCCTCTTGGCATCTGCCCGTGAGATGTCTATTGCCCCTCTCCGTCTCTTTCAGGCTGAACAGCCCCAAGTCTCTCTGCCTTTGCTTTGTAAGGGAGATGCTCCAGTCCCTGTTACTCATCACTTTCATAGCCCTCCACTGGAGTCACTTCAGTAATTTCCTATCCCTCTTCAGCTGATGAACCCAGAAATGGACACAGAACTCCAGGTGAGGTCTCACTAGGGCAGAATAGAGGGGCAGGAGGACCTCCCTCAGCCTGCTGGCTACACACTTCTTGATGTACCCCTGGAGACCATTTGCTTCCTTAGCCACAGGGGCTCACTGCTGGGTAATGGTGAATTTGTCCAGTGGGATTCCTGGGTCCTTCTCCACACTGAGGAAGGCCGGCATGTAACAAAGTGTTCAAAAGCTGGTAGAGGGGTCAGTGTTTCTGTTCTTTGGCTTGGCAAGGCTTCCCATAGGTATAAGCCACAGAGAACATTTTAAGTGATTAGAAGAAAGGCATGGACATGTTGCAGTGGGTTTGGAATAGGCCACAAAAATGGTCAGAGGTATGGATCACCTCTCCTATGACAACAGCCTGAGAGAGTCGTTCAGGCTGGAGAAGAAAAGTCCAGGGATACCTTATTGCAGCTTTTCAATACTTAAAGGGGACCTACAAGAAAGAAGAGAAGACTCTTTTTACCAGGACATGTTGTGACAGGACAAGGGGTAACGTTTTTAAACTGAAAGAGGGGAGATCTAGAGATAGATGAAAATTTTCATGATGAAAGCGGTGAAACACTGGCACTGTTTGCTCAGAGAGGTGATAGAAGCCCCTTTCCTGGAAGCATTTAAGGTCAGGTTGTGTGGGGCTCTGAGCAGCTTGGTGTAGTTGAAGATGTTCCTGCTTACTGCAGGGGGCTTGGAATAGATGCCCTTTAAAGGTCCCTTCCAACCCAACACATTGTGTGATTCTATATTCTCCTGTTTTCCTCAACAGCACAGATCCCATGGCCTTCCATAAGGTTGCCGCAAGCCTGAGGGAGAAAACAGCCCACGTCAGAATGGACACAGCTGCAGTAGGCTAGGAGCTAGCAAAACAGCAAGGTAGTAATGAAACAGCACTGAGAGACAGCCAGGCCTGCAGGAGCTGAACAAAAAGCTGCTGCTCTGATTAAACCTCACCAAGCTGCCTTAAGTGCAACACCGAAAGCTGCACCCTCAGAGAAGAACAGAAGGCTTGTTAAGTGCCTGCATGGGCACAGCACTTGGGCAGGGTGAAAGAAAGAGAAAGATTACAGAAATATGCACACTTCAAAAGTTTGCAAAGGAAACATTTCGTGCTGAACCCAACCTTCTCCCAGGGTGATGCTCACAGACAAGTTGCTGTAGCAGCCCATCATATTGGTGCCCTGGCACAGAGCCACTTCCCAAGTGTTTGAAACTTACCTTTTGCTTCTGAGCACATATTTTTTGAGTCTCCAGTACCAGAGGGGAATAGTGGTAATCCATCTAACATTCCTGCAGCTCCACTCCTGCTGGTCCATGGCAGGGTAGCAGCCCATGGATGCCAGACTAGCTGGAAACACGGTTTCCTGTAAATGTTATTATTTGGGCAACCTGGTGGAGAGAGGCACAATCTGCAAATTAAACCCATTTGTCTTGCTCGGTGGAAGATCAAACAGGGAAAGGAATCAATGGGATTTTCAGAAGCCATTGATGCTGGCTAGCACTACCACCTTCCCCTGCCTGCAGTTCTGGGGCCAAGAAATGTCCCCTGGAATGAATTGGCTGCTGGTCTGGAAACCTGACTCACTGTCTGTTTGGCCCTCCTTGAGTCAAAGAGACGAGATTTGGAAACCAAACAACAGGACTAGGTGGAGCTCCACCCTTCAGTTTGGCCTTGCCATGTGTGTGTAAAGATTTCTAGGATTAGGATGGGCTCAGGCAGGGCTTTCTGAGATGGGTTTGCCTACCCACCTCCTATCCTTTGCTGAGGTTGCAAGTGTCTCCTGTTCCTTGATACAATGGAGCAGATCCACCACCCTTCAATGGGCTCCTCTGTGAGCAGCATACTCCTTCTTGGTTTCTAATACCAGTCTACAGCTGTATCCATCTAGAAGCTATACATGACCCTCTCTGTACCTGTTCATGGGCAGGGAAGCAGCCACGTACATCTCAGTTCCCCTGCTGATGTGCCTGGAGATAGCAGAAGACAGAGCAAAGCTGCTTGCTAGCTGTTGTATCATCTGCAGCCTTTACAGATTTAATGGGCCTAGATTTAATGAACTCCTCCAGCTGCAAAGCATCCTGATGGACTGTTGGCCAGCAATGATGTCTCATCCAGAGGAAAAAGGCATATTAGTCCATGAGCTTTCATACACATGGCCCCTGACCAAAAGCCATAATGTCTGTGTACACAAGGGGCTAGTTAGTGCAAGGGACAGAAACCTTTGTACTTTAGTGCCTTTCCAGCAAGAACACAATGCCAGTTTTCAAAGCTCTTAGGAACAGACTGCTCCTGCTCAGCACAATTTTTCTTCAAAATAGATTTGTTTACTCACTCTGTGTTATTCAGAGCTGATTCTTCTCTCTTCTCCCATGAGTAAAATGTAGATAGGCAAGAAGGTGGAGCAGAGAATGCAGCAATGTTTACATGAAATATGGTAGTTATCCCTGTGGACAAAGCAGAGCCCCAGAGTGGAACAAAGTGATGGGTAAACAGGGCAGACAAAGCTATTCCAAGCATCAGTGGTTGAGTTGCTCATGATTAAAAGTTCTTCTTGCATAAAATGCCTTCATTTAGCCACTGTCTACTCTCATCCACCTATTTAAGTGTATTTATGTGTTTACAGGCATGCTGCATCCAAAGGCAGAAAGTTTTTTGTAGCATATCCCATGATACTTTCTAGCAGAAGTTTATCTCCTGAACCAGGCTTTTTTCCTCTTCTATTTTTTTGTTTATTTGTTTTCCTTGAATGCACATAAAAACTCAACTGACCTAACGAGTTCTTGTGCAGCAGTAGTGGAAAGGGAGTGACTGCAATTACTGTCTTAAGCTTGGAGATGGCCAGCACTGGGAATCCATAGATGCTTAAGAGAAATACCACAGAGAAATATGCTGTGATGCAGATCTGTTTCACTCTAACAGAGTGCACTGGGAACAGGTTAATTAGCAAGCAGATTAACATTTGGCTGAAGCCTTGGAAATGCCTTTCCCAAGTCCAAAGAAACAATTTTATATCCAGCATACCTGAGCGTTCCTATCAAAGGTATCCCTTCCACGCTGCAGGCACAGCCTATCGGCAGCCCTAGCTGCTGTTCCAGCCTGTCCCAGCAGAAGCTTGGACTAGATGTCCTTGTGAGGTTCCTTTCATCCTGAATTATTCCATAATCACAATCATAATTGGCTGACATTTCCTGTGGCTGGATCAGTGCTGAAGTCCAGGGACTGTTTCTAAAGACTGCAAAAGGCAGTTGTGGCTTGTCTGAGGTACAGCAGACAGATTCTCCTTCAGCACAAGACAGCCAGTGGAATAAGGATCTACTGGCTTGGAGCACATAATTTCTAGAAACTTGCCCTGCCCAGGCCAGGCCCACTCCCCAAAGGCACTATCAGCCAGGGCAGGTGAGCTCACTTGGCCCTTCTTCCCTCCATGGCCATCAGTTCGTTACATGTGGGTGGCCTTTGGGACTGCTGTGCTGAGTCCACTCCACTTGAAAACTTATCCACCCAGCAACTGGGGTCTGTGACTTTCCCAGGGAGAGCTTCCAGTATTTAAAAATAGCCAGTAATCCAACCCAGTCAGCACACTGTCACTCACTTGGTAAGCAATGCCTTTTCTCCAGCTTCTAACACTGAAGAAATAGAGAGGAGAGAGAAAAGGAGAATAGAAAACTCTTTCTGATTCTCCAGAGGAGCTCTCAGCCACAATCCACTACCTCAACCACCCCACCACATTCAATAACATCTCCTGCTGCCTCTCCTGAGCAGACACATTCACCTGCTTGCCATCCTTTGCCACCCATGCTCCTCGTTCTGAAAGTGAAATGAGGGAGTTTACTCTTTCTGGACTGTACCCTTCCTGAAAACAGGGTGCTGGATCCCAATCAATCACTACTCAGAGAAGAAAGGAATAAGCCCATCTCTTAGAGTATCACTACAAAGAACCTTCCTCTGTGACCTGGGCATGTCTTCCAACATCTGCACAGCCCACATTCCCACATCCCTTCATACCAGTCCCTACAGACTAGAGGTGGTCTCCCTTCTGCAGCCTCTATGAGCAGCATGCACTTGTGAAGCTAATAGCATAGGGTGTGGACATACAAAAAGTTGAGGCTTAAGCCTTCTTCATACACTTTATCATTTGGATTATTTCACACAAGCATTTCCGTTTTCAGGGCTGTGAAAGCCCTCTCTGTGGACCTAGAAGCTCTGTGCTATCTGAACACAGTAGAGAAGCGAGGGGGCAGAAGTGAACTCTATTAACCCACAGCTTTTACTTCTTGGGGTCAAGCCAGTGATTGCATATAGTACCAGACTGAAGAGAGAAATGCACCTCCTTATCTTGTCATTCTAGATTAACAAAGGCATCTTGGGAGTCTTGCAGCCAGGCTGAGCACCCACTTCTGTGACTGAAAAGGACAGTTTCTTTTACCTGGTGCTATAATGAGTGGTTAGCCCCACCACTGCCACCTCCAATGCCCTTTCCAGAGATGTCACTGTTTAAGTCCACAAAGTTTCCTCCCAAACCTGCCAAGAACCAGCAGAAAGTTGCATTATGAAATGCTTAGCAATTGTGGCTGCTTTGGTTCTAGAGTCATGGTTGGGAGAAGGGAAAAGAAATAAGGAAGAGGGGGGAAAAGTAAGGAAGAGGGGGGAAAAGTAAGGAAGAGGGGGGAAAAAGTAAGGAAGGGGGGGAAAAAGTAAGGAAGGGGGGGAAAGTAAGGAAGGGAGGGGAAAAGTAGGGAGGGGGGGAAAAGTAGGGGGGGAAAGTAAGGAGGGGGAAAAGTAAGGAGGGGGGAAGTAAGAAAAGGGGGGAAGTAAGGAAGGGGGGGAAGTAAGAAGGGGAGAAGTAAGAAAGGGGAAGGCAAGGAAGGGGGAGGAAGGCAAGGAAGGGGGAGGAAGGCAAGGAAGGGGGAGGAAGGCAAGGAAGGGGGGAAGGCAAGGAAGGAGGGAAAAGGCAAGGAAGGGGGGAAAAGGCAAGGAAGGGGGGAAAAGGCAAGGAAGGGGCGGAAAGGCAAGGAAGGGGGGGGAAGTAAGGAAGGGGGGAGAAGTAAGGAAGGGGGGGGGAAGTAAGGAAGAGGGGGGAAGTAAGGAAGGGGGGGAAGTAAGGAAGGGGGGGAAGTAAGGAAGGGGAGAAGTAAGAAGGGGAGAAGTAAGAAGGGGAGAAGTAAGAAGGGGAGAAGTAAGAAGGGGAAAGGCAAGGAAGGGGGGGAAGGCAAGGAAGGGGGGAAGGCAAGGAAGGAGGGAAAAGGCAAGGAAGGGGGGGAAAGGCAAGGAAGGGGGGGAAAGGCAAGGAAGGGGGGGAAAGGCAAGGAAGGGGGGGAAGTAAGGAAGGGGGGGGGAAGTAAGGAAGGGGGGGGAAGTAAGGAAGGAGGGGAAAGTAGGGAAGGGGGGGAAAAGTAGGGAAGGGGGGGAAAGTAAGGAGGGGGGGGGAAGTAAGGAGGGGGGGGAAGTAAGGAGGGGGGGGAAGTAAGGAGGGGGGCAAGGCAAGGAAGGGGGGCAAGGCAAGGAAAGGGGGGAAGGCAAGGAAAGGGGGGGAAGGCAAGGAAAAGGGGGGAAGGCAATGAAAGGGGGGGAAGGCAAGGAAGGGGGGGGAAGGCAAGGAAGGGGGGGGAAGGCAAGGAAAGGGGGGGGAAGGCAAGGAAAAGGGGGGGGAAGGCAAGGAAAAGGGGGGGGAAGGCAAGGAAAAGGGGGGAAGGCAAGGAAAGGGGGGAAGGCAAGGAAGGGGGGGAAGGCAAGGAAAGGGGGGAAGGCAAGGAAGAAGGGGAAAGGCAAGGAACGGGGGGGAAGGCAAGGAAAGGGGGGAAAGGCAAGGAAGGGGGGGGAAGGCAAGGAAAGGGGGGAAAGGCAAGGAAAGGGGGTAGAAAGCAAGGAAGAGGGGGGGGAAAGCAAGGAACGGAGGGAAATGAAGGAAAAGGGGAGGAAAGAAAGGAAAGGGTGGGTAAAAGGAAAAGGAGTGGGGAAAGGAAAAGGAAAAAGGCTGGAAAGGGAAAAAGAAAAAGAAACCTGTACCCAGATGCTTAGCTCAGTCTATAAAACTTCTCCCTTCCTGGATCTAAGCCAACAGCTTGAATTGTTAGTGAACTCTAAAATTAAGCAGCCCTGGTGATAGAGGCATTTCTGGGGGAAAGGGGGAGGAATCCCTTGTCCCCTCATTTTTAGTATGGATCAGCATTTTTCTGCAGAATTTGTATAGCTTCTGGAGGGGATATGAAGATGTACATTATAAAGGGGCTGCAACAGAAAACAGGAATTAGAGATGGAAGAACTTAATTCCAGCATCCAGGATAGTCATTAGCACTGGGGCTGTAATCACAAAGATGACAACATACAGGTTGCTTGGAGTCCAGTAAGTTAATTACTCTGCAAATGTGCCTAAATGTGACTGTCTTTAGAGAAAAGAGGCAGGGCTGATACTTCAGCTGGCTGTATTTTTGACCTTGCATCAGGTGCCCAGGACTTTGGTCCTTCAGTCCTCACCGTGAGGAAGTGGAGAACGTGGAACAGAGGTTACACTGTAACACCAAAGAAAGGCAGAGACTAGAAAATCTCGCTGGTCTGTTATCTACAGCGCAGCACAAAACCAGACAGTGATGAACAGGAACCCTGCTGCTCCAAACAAACTCAAAGAATGAGTCCTGCAGGTGAGGAAACAGGGTTAGAACTGGGTAAAGAATCACCAGGATAAACACAGATAAAATCTGTGACTTCGGTCAGGTCATGGACATAAAATCACAGAATCAAACCTCTTAGCTGCATGGGGAATGCCAGCTCCAGCAGGGTTCCAAAGGAAAATTCACACTGGCTTCACCATGCAGTGACACTGCTAAGGAAAAATGGCCAGAAAACAAAGGTTGTGTTTCATACTGGTTGTGCCCAGAGACATACGAGTCACACTGCATCTCTAGTCCTTGGATGCTGGCTGCTCAGTGCTTCTAACCATGACCAGAGGATGCTTGTTTATAGGGAATGAGTACTATCACTGTTCTGCATGCCCCTTTTATTTTTCACAATAAAAAATACTGGATCATCTAAGCAAGAGCAAGATTCAGGATTTTTTTCTCATTGTTTTCCTAGCATTTACTTTTGTTAAGGGCATGAAAGACTCCAGCTCTGGAAATTCTTTCTCAGTAGCCCGGTACTGTCCTGTGGGAGCTCCTCAGGAGAACGCATCTCAAAGCACAAAAGACCCAAGAAAAGGCTTATATCAGTAAATCTCTTCAGGCATGCCCAGCATGTGACAGAGGATGCAGCCTGTACCCTGCCTAGCCTGAGGTCCCCAGCTCATGGACCAAGCACATTTGTGGGTATTTACTCTCCAGAACACATTACTATGACCAGGCCACTATCATTGAGCATCAGAGTCATCCCCAGCATGAGGCAAGGAAGGAAAACACCAGTGGAGTTTTAATCACAATTTTCCAGGAGAAATGGCCACCTGGAGCCATCTCTGATGGCAGATGGAGGAATATCAATGGAGAAGCAGGCACTTCCACTTCAGTCAACAAACAAAACACCTTCTTGCAAGCAGGTTAGAAAATAACATAAAATCTGCTTAGGACACATTTCCATTGACAGCAAAGAGCTGCCCAGAAATGAGTCACACAGCAACATTTCAGTCAAACCTCCCCCACTTCCACCAGGGAATTTGCAGACAAAAGGGATTTATTTATATTTTCTGCCTTTTTTCCCCTCTTTGGAAAGTATTCAGATTTTGATGGTAAAATAAAACTAGAAAACTTTTTTTTTTCTCCCTTGGTTTTTGCCCTTTGAACAACTTCTTTCACCACTTGTGTGGAACTATCTGCACTGGTTAGACCACACCATGAGTACTGTGTTCAGTTCTGGGCCCCCCAGTTTAGGAAGGACATTGAGATGCTTGAGCATGTCCAGAGAAGGGCAACGAGGCTGGTGAGAGGCCTTGAGCACAGCCCTACGAGGAGAGGCTGAGGGAGCTGGGATTGTTTAGCCTGGAGAAGAGGAGGCTCAGGGGTGACCTTATTGCTGTCTACAACTACCTGAGGGGTGGTTGTGGCCAGGAGGAGGTTGCTCTCTTCTCTCAGGTGGCCAGCACCAGAACGAGAGGACACAGCCTCAGGCTGCGCCAGGGGAAATTTAGGCTGGAGGTGAGGAGAAAGTTCTTCACTGAGAGAGTCATTGGACACTGGAATGGGCTGCCCGGGGAGGTGGTGGAGTCGCCGTCCCTGGAGCTGTTCAAGGCAGGATTGGACGTGGCACTTGGTGCTCTGTGGTAAAGGGTTGGACTTGATGATCTGTGAGGTCTCTTCCAACCTTGGTGATACTGTGATACTGTTTCATCCTGTTGCCCTGAGTGAGGCCATTGTCAGCCCCTGTGCAGTAGGATGTGCTCCTTTTCCCCAGGGCTGGATTGCTCTTGCATAGTAGAGGTTGACAGGGTCCACCAATCAAGGAGATGGGACAGGTTTCACCCACAGGCAGGTGACCTCTCTTGCCTTTAATCTCAACATTGAAAAATGCCAAACAGGCTGTGCTGGAGAGAAAACCAAATGTCCAAAGCGTCCAGAAGATTTTTCCATTTATACTGTTAAGTAGGAAAAGGGAATATTAGGAGCAGTGTCCTGGCTGATAAATAATCAGAGGAAAACAAATGACCCCGAGCTCTGATTCCTTTCAGCAAGCAGGTGTTTCCCTGTGTAATCTTGACAATGGAAATTCATCCCTGTTCCATACACTGCTGTCAACAAACCAAATCAACTACTTGTGCTCTTAGCAATTAAAGTAAGTATTTCAGTTAGGCTTAGAGAAACCTGTAGTGGGACCCAAATCAATTGAAGAATCATAGTATTGTTTCAGTTGTAAAAGACCTCTCCAAAAAGAGAAAAGAGAGACCATGGCATGAATTGCTGGGTACTATGGGAAGGTTTGTCCTTCTCTTTGCTAGCACCATTGCTGAGGACATGGAAAACGTAAGCTTTAGGGGGAGTGCAGGGGGGGGGGGGGGGGGGGGGGGGTGGAAAGCAAAATGAAAGGCAACTTCTTGGCAGATGTAGCTTAGATATAAGGAAGAAATTATTTACTGTGAGGGTGGTGAGGCAGTGGAACATGTTGTCCAGAGAAGTTGAGGATGCCACCTCCCTGGAAATATTCAGGGCTAGGCTGGATGGGGCTTTGAGCAACCTGGTCTAGTGGAAGGTGTCCCTGCCTATGGCGAGGTGATCTTTAAGGTCCCTTCCAACCCAACCATTCTGTGATGATCTAGCTAGGAACAAGCATCAGGATCTCTGTGCTGTTGGAAATCTATGGAGAAAGCAGAGTGTGAAAGCAGCGAGCTCTGGCAATAGCTAGGAAGCAGCCATTAGCTAGAAAGCAAGCACGGGACTGTGCAAAAATAGGAGACTGTTTCGTAATGTGCTCACATAAACAGATGAATTAAGCTTGCTCTCCAGACAGCTTTAGCTATATCTGCTTTGCAAGTGCTCCACTTTCCCACCTTAACACTGCACTCTTAGCACGCTCGTTTTACCCCTTGCGCTGTACACCGGGAGCGGAGCCGCCCACCCGCACCCCGGCTCTGCAGTAAGAGAATCCCTGTGTTGAGTGAGTGCCGGCATTACTGGCTGACACAGTGTCCGCACTGCAATCACAAGGGGCTCTTTATAGAGCAGCTCTCCGGGCACACAAGGCCTGGACCAGCCTAACCCAATCAGCAGAGAAAAATAAACATCCTTCTCTTGGAAGCGCCTAGCACAATTTCATTACGCCAGACTAAGACAGTGAAGGAGCCGGATGTGTAGTTATTGAATTGAGCCCTAGGAGAGTAAAAGGAGAATAGAAGCCCCTTGGCTGTTACAACGAAGAGGGGCTTAAGAAACCTAAACAAAGCAAGAACTACCCCCGAACTCCAGTCCCAACGCTAAAAAAGAAAAGAAAGTACAAAGTGATGTTCAGAAGTGATTTCCGCGGAGGGTAATGCGAACATGCTGTGGTTTTCAAACAATTACACGAAGAAAGGTGTCCTTTGGAAAGAGGGGCACAAGAATTATGAGCCTGTTTCCAACCAGCGGCATTCCTGCCTGTTTTACAGCACGCTCTGGACGCTGGCCCTACCTCCGAGGTGGAGTGTGAACATAAAACATTTCCCCAATTGTTCTCCCCGCTCAGATGCGGCGACGCTGAGCAGCTGCAGAGCGAGGTGCAGGCAGCGGTTCCCGGCCTGGCTTTCGCTTGCGGTGGCAGGGCGCAGGGGTTTAGAGCTAATTAAGGAATGAAAATTGACTCTTGACTCCACACGTTTAACTACCTCCCCTTGTGCCTAGGGAAGGGAAGGGGGTTCTGTTTCAAGGTATTTCAGCCCAGCCCCTGTTCATTTTTCTCCACTTCTTCTGTCTCTTTTTTTTTTTTTTTCCTTACAGGAGGTGGTTCTGGAGAAACTATTTTAAATGTTTCAGTTACCAAAAATCAGCTTCCAGTAATGAAACAGAATTGACTGTCTTAGTAATCCTTCTTACAGCATCTCCCTCTCCTACCAGCAGTGCAACATTTCTTTTAACAAACGACCCCGAGGTCTTACCTCTCCCCTCCGAGGTCCTGAATGGGAGGTGCGTTAGAAATCACACACACACAGTATCATCAGGGTTGGAAGAGACCTCACAGATCGTCAAGTCCAACCCTTTACCACAGAGCTCAAGGCTAGACCATGGCACCAAGTGCCACGTCCAATCTTGCCTTGAACAGCCCCAGGGACGGCGACTCCACCACCTCCCCAGGCAGCCCATTCCAGTGTCCAATGACTCTCTCAGTGAAGAACTTTCTCCTCACCTCCAGCCTAAATCTCCCCTGGCACAGCCTGAGGCTGTGTCCTCTTGTTCTGGTGCTGGCCACCTGAGAGAAGAGAGCAACCTCCTCCTGGCCACAACCACCCTTCAGGTAGTTGTAGACAGCAATAAGGTCACCCCTGAGCCTCCTCTTCTCCAGGCTAAACAATCCCAGCTCCCTCAGCCTCTCCTCGTAGGGCTGTGCTCAAGGCCTCTCACCAGCCTCGTCGCCCTTAAATGTCATCCTGCCCTGCTTGAGAGAGATGCAGAAAATATGGCTGGTCATGCCTGAAGGACATGGAACTCTTTTATCTGTAACCAGAACAGCAATAAAAACTATATTGTACTTACACTGATATAAAGGTGTCGTTTTGACTCTTTGCTTTTAGCTTGTATCCCTGCTAGGAAGGAGTAAAAGGTGAAATGAATAGATCAAAGAAAAAAAACAAAAGGTACCCAATCAGGTACAATAAATTCCAACAGTAGAGTTGTGTGAGGATTGCTCAGAGAGAAGGGGCAGGGAGGGATATTTCTTCACTGCTGTGCTGATTCCCTCCTGCAAGAGGCCAGCAAATGCTTCTCCTGGGCCCTGCAAATCACTCCTAGAAATGACAGGAGCAATGTCCCCTTGCCCAGCTGCACTGAACCTGCAAGAGCTGCAGGAGCAGATGGGCAACATCACAAGATGCCACAAGATGAACAGCATCTCCAGCATGTCAGGCTATCTCAGCCTGCTTTTCATAACACCAGAATCTCTTCCTCAGGTCAGAAGTATCACGTTACACAGTCCATCTGATGCGAGACGTGGGAAGGAAAGACAGAAGAGCCTCTCAAGAATAGTTCAGCTGGGATATAAATACTAATGAAGCAAGCTGCTCTCCCTTTCTGATGCTTCATCAAGCTTCTCCAAAAGCAGGAAAATACACAAGGAAAAAGCTACCCCCCTCAGCTTGGCATCAAGCTGCAACATCTCCACACCCTTGAGGACCCTTTTTCCAGACAGAAAAGGGGTTGGTGTAGCCTAGGCACTTTGCAGAGCTGGGTGAGTAGATCTGCCAGATGCTGCTGGACTGGGGGTATTGCAGGGGGGCAGAGGTAATTATTATCCCTAATTACCTGAGCAGATTTGGGAGCACCAATGCAGCCTACTCCATGCAGAGATTAATATAAACCTCTTCAGGCTTTGTTCCCCAAAGCATGGAAGTTAAAATCCAATGCAATGCAGTCGCCTCTTCCCTTTTGTTTTGGTTTTTTTTTGGGGGGGTGGAGGGGGAGGGGAGTGTTGTTTTGTTTAAAAGAACAAACTAAACCAAATGAAAAGCAGGGATAAAAATACAGTCATCAGCACCTGGTTGTTACCAGAATCCATGGAGCATGGAATCTGATACCCATTGCCTTTATCAGGTCAGAGTTTTACAAGTAAAAGAAGTAGCTTAGGGGTAGATTTTTCAGAGCCCTTTTAACAGCACAGACAACTGAGAGTACTCCAGCCTCAGCCTTATTAAAGGCTATTTTCATAACCATAAACTAACAGAACAATGTCTCATTTTGTAATTAATACATATTGTTATTAATAGCTTTAAACAAAGCTGTCTTTCATTCCTTTATTTTGTGGTGCATTTGGTGAAGCACTTAAAGGGGGCCATTCCAGCATACACATATAACTGTTTTAATTACATCCTGTGAATTTATTTTTCCAGGGAGAAATATTTCTCAGGGAAAAATGTCTATAAAAGTAACTTTAGAAGCAATGTAATTTTGTGTGTGTTTCCTATAGGAAATCTGTTTAGTTTAAGTCCCAGCTTCTAACACTCTCTTTTATGCAGCAGTGTGACCTGAAGAATGCTGCTGACAGCCCTATTAAGCCCTTGTATCTCTTCTGAAATGAAACTGCTGATGGATTTGTGAGTCTTATCATGATGGGACCTTGCCTCTTCCCCTTTGACTGGATTTCACTTGCAGGATGACTCCTTCACAGACATCCCCCACCCCAAAAGGAGGCACCTTGCCTTAACGGGCACTCCAGGCGTTGATTTACGTGCCCATGTTGGTGTTGCATTTGTGAGTTATTTTTACCATCATTTATTTAACCAAGGACAGCCCCACAGGAGCTTGACTGCAGTTTCCCAGACATAAGAAGAAAAACTTTATGGATTTCACAGCCATCAAAGTGAGACTTCCCAGGAAATGTATCCTCCAGGAGGGCCATTGGTCAGGCTTGGGCATTTGTTTCTTTTCCCTAGAAAGCAACCAAGACTGAAAACTCCAGCCCACGGGCACTTTGTTACTCTTTCTGGGGTCTGCACCTATCATTTCACCCTCTAGCTTCATCCTGACCTTGGGGAATTAGCAATTAGCAACATTCATTCCTCTGCCAAGAGAGAGCCCATGCTCCTCTAACTTCGTCCTGACCCTGCAGAGTTAGTAATTAGCAACGTTTCATTCAGCAGCCAAGAAAGAGTCCATGTTTCTCTGCGTGATTAAACAGGGACTATAGGGACAAGCATGCTCTGGGTCCTTGATCCTCCCTGTCTCTTCTCTGCAGTCCACAGGCTGCTCCCCATTTGGTCCAAGTCTGTCCCTCTCTGGAGAATGTGCTTGTTTTCTGCTTGTGGTTCTGATCATGGTCAGAGCTTTAGCAGCTTTGATTTTCAACATAAGGTGAAAAAGTTGTTAGCTCCCTACTGCTAGAGTCTGGGGAAAAAGAATGACATTTTTTCTTCCCTGATCACTTACTCTACCACACTTAGCTCATCCTGCTCAGATTTTGCCCTCTGCCTCACCATTGTGGAAGCACAGACATACACCAGCACCCTGGTGAAAAGATTCTGTGATGTACTAACGCTGTGGTGTCCAACTTGGAAAGCCTTTCTTTGTCCTACATCTGCTGGGCACTGGCGTGAGGAGTTGCACATCACCTTGGAGACCACATTTCCTTACCTGAGGAAATGGTCCAGCTTCTAAGAAAGCTGAAGGAAGACAAAAAGTAGCTTTTCCTTTAGGTAATGACAAAAAAATAAACACTCCAGAGTGGCCCTTTGCCAGCAAGGGATTTCTAGCACAGAGCAACATGACTCTCTCCAACCCCCAAGTGCAGTTTTGCACTTAGTTTTCTTCTAGGAGGCTCCAAACGAGGGTGACTGAACATGAGCCAGCAGTGTGCCCAGGTGGCCAAGAGAGCCAGTGGCATCCTGGCTTGTATCAGGAGTGGTGTGGTCAGCAGGAGCAGGGAGGTCATTCTGCCCCTGTACTCTGCACTGGTCAGACCACACCTCGAGTACTGCGTTCAGTTCTGGGCCCCCCAGTTTAGGAAGGACACTGAGATGCTTGAGCGTGTCCAGAGAAGGGCGACGAGGCTGGTGAGAGGCCTTGAGCACAAGCCCTACGAGGAGAGGCTTAGGGAGCTGGGGTTGTTTAGCCTGGAGAAGAGGAGGCTCAGGGGTGACCTTATTGCTGTCTACAACTACCTGAGGGGTGGTTGTGGCCAGGAGGAGGTTGCTCTCTTCTCTCAGGTGGCCAGCTCCAGAACAAGAGGACACAGCCTCAGGCTGCGCCAGGGGAAATTTCGGCTCGAGGTGAGGAGAAAGTTCTTCACTGAGAGAGTCATTAGGCACTGGAATGGGCTGCCTGGGGAGGTGGTGGAGTCGTCGTCCCTGGGGCAGTTCAAGGCAAGGTTGGATGTGGCACTTGGTGCCATGGTCTAGCCTTGGGCACTGTGGTAAAGGGTTGGACTTGATGATCTGTGAGGTCTCTTCCAACCTTGGTGATACTGTGATACTGTGATACTGTGACTGCTGAACACCCAGATCCCAGTGCTGCAGCAAAGGAGAAGCCTTAGGGCATGGGACATCAACAGGTGTTGCACAGAGGCTCAAGTTAAATAGGAGAAGAGTCAATTGTCCTTCCTATGCTCTGGGCTCCAGAAAAGTGGCCATCTGTACAGCACCAAAGATAATCTGGGGGTTTGTGCATGGTCCTTGAAGAAAAGCCCACATGGATGGAAGTTTCTGATGGTAACAGTCATCCTAATAAACAATTCAGCTTAAGTGAAGACTCTGTCTTCCAGAGTAGTTACCTTCTCCTGAATCTCTTCCTAATGGCCTCGAGCTAATTGGGCTGCCTTCAAATCAACCCTATCTTGCATGCTGTACTATTAAACCAGAACTGAATGTAGCATGGATTTTTCAAGTGGGTGTGATCAGCAATCTGTGAACTTACTCCTCTCTTGCTGCTCTGAGGTTTCAGCACCTTGAAAATTATATCCTTCCAGAACACACAGGAAAAGGTTTTGGAATCATTTTGGACATGGGGGAAAAATAACATACAGAGAAATTGGCTTTCCCATGATCAGAGTATGGTGGATCAGCTTTGCCAGTTATGAAAACCTATCCTGGTTACTTACTCATTGTGGTGACAGGACGTTTTCACTGTTCACTTGAGATAATGCATTAGCAGCACCACAAGTTAGTCTGTAAGGAGCATTCTTTAACTTCAGGAGAGTGTCTCTCTTAATGCCACAAAATGTGATATGGCACTTCAGCACTGCCAGATACACTTAAAGTGATGTAGGCCTAGAACACAGGAGGAGAAATACAGGTAAACCTGGTCATATAAGACAGCTAAGCACCAACAGATGGAGAAAAAGTCATTAGCAGCCCACACTAGTTCTTTTCTGCCATTACTACTGAACTCTGTCAGCACTAGGGCAAGCCCTACCTCCAGTGTTGTAAACAGCGCACAAAGATGGTGATGGGAGTTGCCAACCACTTAAAGTGGTGGAAGGGAGATGACCTGTCCCAGACTGACAGAGATCTCTTGCAGAACCAGAGAGGAAGCCAACACAGTGAATGTTGTTGTGTTCCCATGCCAGTACTCCTACTGCTTTAATCTGCAAGTCTTTGGCAGGGCTGTTATGTCTGATCTAAATTTATCTGGGTTTTGGATTGAGCTGGATCAAGCTGTGCAATCCAGCAGCCTAGCTGAGTAGCATCACATAAAAAGTTTCATCCATCTCTACTTACCCTTAAGAAAACCTGCATAACAGACTTGAAGTCATCTTGAAAGGATGCACCTTTACCACAGCAGATTCTGTGAAGTTATGGCTATGATCAGAAAATACTGGCTCACCTAATGGACCCCAAAAATCTCAGAGTGTGGAGGCTCTTGTGTTGAAGAGATGAAATGGGAACGGCGAGGCTAGCAGTTTCTAAACATTTTCCAGTTGGGTTGTTTTGAAGGAAAAACCCAAGGTTGGAGCCAAGGCATGAATAAAAGGCCTGGAGCTCTCCAGAGGAATGCGAGTTCCAAGGCTGAAATGGAGATTCCCATTCCCCTGCAGCAGGTTTCACACTGAATTCAGGGGTGTGCTTCAGGCTCACCCTTTATGGAAATCTTTTTTTGCCAGGCTTGGATGCACAAAGAGCAAGCCCAAGCAGCTGGACAGTTACTTGCCCAGCGGGTGCTGTGCCATGTCTGTCTAGGTGTTGAATACAAGATGCTCCTCTGAGTCAAAAGTAGGTGGCAGAAAAAGGCCCTTCTTGGCAAGATGGTGGAGAAACCTCAAGATCCATTCTGCTTCACAGGGACTGAAAACAAGGAGGCAAGAGGTCCAAGCATGGTGGTGAGATCCTGCAAGATGTGAAGAAAGGGAACAACAAAAATAATCTAAATGTCCTCTATTACCTCCTGAGTGCATAGGAAAACAGTTTGCTTCTGAAGGAAAACAGCAATCTTACACGTTTCTTGCTGGTAAAGACAAGGTTCCAGCATTTGCTCTGATGAGTGCTATGCTCATTTCTGATAGTTTTTTCATGGTTTGCCTGTGAGTGATCCAAAAGAATCCCTACATCTCAAACCCCTTTTTTTACTGCTAGTCCACAATGTAAAGTGTACTTTACAACCTAGACAGCTGGCTACCTTACCAATACCTAGGGCCTGAGTGCTCATGGTGCCCACTATCTCTTGGCCACTGGATTTTGCAGGAAGATGCCAGCATGCTCCTCATTACTAAGGCAGAATGCATGAACCATGCTCTCATAAGACGAGAATTACAGAGAAACACTTGTAACCAGCTTCCTCTGTAGGTTAAAATATTTCTTGTCCAACATGAAAAGAAATAGTGGAGGTGCTTAGCACAAAGTGGTACAGGCTGCAACTCTTCACCCTTGGTTGAGGTCTTCTTTAATGGCTTCCATGCATTGAAGTGCTCAGGCAACCAGCATGGCTGGTATGCCCCTCCTGGCTCTCCTGACAAGGGAAGGTTACCCACTAGCTCTGCAGCAGGGCTGAAGATATTACAGCTCTATCTCCCATCACCCAAGCCAATCTCTCCTTAGTTTTATTCCTGGGCAGTAACCACCCTGTGACAGTGCTGGGAGTTAGGTCATTTCCTTCCCCCCTTTGCTTTCTGAGGAGTTTTAATTAGCATTGCTATTGTACAACTTAATTTGACCACACTCCTGGCTCCTAGTTTAAGCCCCCTCCCCCTTTTTTTTTCTTTTCTTGTTATGAGCCCTTTAAGACACAGCTGTAAAACCCTGCAGACTGTATATCATCACACTTCATCTTTGTAACACAGCAGAAAGCAGCTCATTGCTGGAGACCTGGAGAGCCAAAAACCAGTAAGCCAGCACACACTAATAATTGAGCTGGAGCACCACTGCCCCCCCATTGCTTGTCCTCAGTGGTTCTCAGGGATGCCCTATTACCAAGGAGAGGCTTAACCCAAGGAGACTGGGGAACTCATTCCTTGACAGATCCCTGCTGAGCTACATCAGAAGATGGACACTTCCCAGTGCATGTTTTCGTGGTGGGGGCTCGGTGCATAGCTGTTGTGATGAGCTGAGCTCCCAGGGCACATCATTTCTGTGAGGAAGGGACAAGACAAACCAGCAAAAATAGGTTCTTTCTATCTCATGAGTGCATAGGAAAACTATCTGGACACATGAAGGCAACAGACTGCCTACCAGTATAGAAAACTGAGTCAAGCAGTCTCATGAGCATATACACATGTAGACACATTCATCCACCAAAGATGGGCTTTTGCTCACACACATTCCTCTAACTGAACAATTACATTTTATTACTTATTTTAACTTAGTCCACCCAGAAGATCTGTCTCTGAGGCACTGGACTTCAGAAGAAGCACGGTCCATCAGAAGAGGACAAGGACAGCCACACATTGTGCTCATTGGAAACCATCCAGGCAGCTGGAAAGCACTGCTGCTACTCCTCTGTGCCAACCCAGATCAGCACAGGATGGGGTCCCTCTCCTGTCATGTATTTATGCAGCACCTTGTGCAGCAAAGCCTTGATGTAATTAGACCCTGTAGCTGTAATTAGACCACTAACAGCTGTAAAGCCTTCCCCCTGAGTTCTCACAGCTGCAGACCTCCAGCTCACCCTGACTTTCTTCTCCCCAGGACCCTATTTCCACCTTCAGCAGTATGTTTGCTGGTTTTCACAGCAAAGGGCAGTAAGGCTCTGGCCCTTGCATTGTGCCAGCCCTTCCTTCACCGTGCTACGTGCTGCAGCACAGTCTTTACATGGTTTTCCTTCTGGCTGCACATTTAAGGCACTCACCCAACACTTGCAGAGTGTTTGCCATTGACTTGAGCAGGTTTTTGATCAGGTCCTGTAAGTCAAGCTTGTCCCAGCCAGATGCCAGTCACTAGGGTGTAGTTTTTGAGACCAAGTTTAAATACAAAGCCCAGACCTGGACTCTTGCTCTTTTGCTGACCTGTCAGAAAGCTTCTTCTCATTTTGCTTGGCTTCTTTAACCAGTTCTGCAGCCGCCCGTGGGTTTGGTAGTGGTTCAGGTTACTTGTTGATGGCCTGTTCTTGTACCTCTGCCTTTCATGAAGGGTTCACTCCAGGATTTATAACAGGTTTGTGGTAGCACCCTCTGTACTGAAATCTGTAAAACCATTTCAGTTTAACCACCTGTTTTCACACGCTCATAATTTCACAAAGCACCCACCTTTTGGGATAAAATTTTCCATGCTTCAGCTCTTGCCCAAGGCATTCTTTTTTTCCCCCCCCTTTTCTTCTTTCCTTCAAATAAAATCCCAAAGGGAGAAAAAAAAGAAAGTTCGGTCCAAATCCATTCCACATTGCTGCACTTGGCCTGGGGCAAGAAACTTTCCTCATTCAAAAAAAAAATGTTTAACCACAGTTCTCATTGTGGAGCTCAAAGAGCATTGTGATGCTCAGGAGCTGCCACACCAGGAAGACAACTGGAGCCCAGCTATGGGCTGAAACCCTGAATCACCCCAAAGACTTGAAAATGAGGTGTGCCTCCTTCCCTTGCTGTCAGGCAGTGGGTGGTACCTTGCTGGTGCAGCTCTGTTAGCTTGCAGTGCATCCAGCAGCAATGGTGTTATGAAGGTGGCTCCTCCATCACGAGAGCCCATGCTGTGATCTAGCCTTTCCCAGATCCAGTGGGAGCTTTACCACCTAAATGGACTTGCAGTGATGCATGCAAGTATATCACTAATTACATCTGGGTTCAGACCCCTCTGAAAATCAGTAGGAGCCTTTCCAGTGAGCTCAGCTATCTGAGCAGCTGTGGTTCAAAGGGTTGGCATGAGGTCTGTGGGAGACATTGGCACAGCTTATAAAATACATGCCACATTTTTCTTCCATTTTTCACTCTCTGCTCTTCAGGACATCTTAGGAAATGAAATGCAAAGAAATAACATCGGAGCAATGCTGGGGCTGTAAGATCAAGCAAAGTAATCAGGGAGTTGCTCCAGAAATGTTGTCCTAGTTTCCCCAAGCCGTTGCTGTTTTCCCTGGTGTTGAAGTGTTAGTGGCTGTATTTGAATCTGCCCTCATTCCTTTGCTGAAGTACGCTGGTCTCAAGCCACACATACAGCCCCAGCCATGACAAACAAAACAGTCCCCACCCCAAAGTAGGGGTCTAACTGCCTCAAACAACATCTTGCTCCTCCTGCCCTGTAAGAGGCTGCCCTGAAGGGCTGTTCCTCATCACCTCCAGAGATTTGTTCCTGGTGGCTCGAGTCTTTCACTCTGATTTCTGACTTGGAAACCCAAGTCTCCAGCTTGCAGCTGTCAGAAGACAGGAGAAAAGGATATGGGAGAAAAAGATCTCAGTATCAGCATCATATCAGAAGAATGGTCCTGTGAGGCAGGAACATTCCTGGATCATGAACTAGTGCTGAGGCACCGCACAGAGATACCTGCAAAGCTCCTGTGTGGCAGGCCAACCTGTCAGACCATCATTCCTCCAAACTTAAGACTCACTGGGACAGCCACTCTTCCTCCAACCTGCTTACAAGATGCTCACGGTCCCTGCCCCCCACAAAAGCTGCTTTCAGTAATCAGGAGGCAGGTTAGCCATTCTCCTAGAAGAGACATCGGCACATTCCTTTAACTCAACAGCAGTTGTATCACCATCCCCCCCTCCCTTTCAAGCAAGCCTACTGTTGTGGATGCCTTTTCTGCCAAGCACGACAGTGTCCATTGAATGGCCTCTTCTGCACTTTTTAAAGGATGGCTTAGGGCCATTCCAGGATTCCCTTTTGTGAGTCCAGTAATAAGCTGCTCTTCCAAAGAGCAGCTGAGATTTGGCTGCCTGCTTTTGGATATCTGCAGACGTGTTGATCTTCTTGGACAGATAAAGGCCACTGCCATACGTAACACTTTGTTTCCTTTTACAGAAAAACAAAACAAACAAGAAAACAACCCAACCCAAACCCACCCACCTACCTACCAACCAACCAACAACAACAAAAAGATGCCTCAAGACCACTGAGGCAGCTCTGCCTCCAGCCAGAGGAGTCAGAGCCAATCACATATAAACATTCATGTCTACCTTGATTAATCCCTGCTCAGAACACTCTTGGGATGCTCCATTTCCATCTCCCAAAGTTTGGAGAAGATATAGATGAACAGGAGACAGCTTTTGAAACAACTTTAGCAGTGCCACAGTCCTCTAGTGGGACTTCAGAGCAAGCAACAAGACCATCACCAGCAACTTGCTTGACCTCACAGCTTTCCCCATCAAGTGTGGCTACAGTCTTGGTAATGAGCGCAAGGGTGTAAAAAGAGACCCAGGCTGCAGGAGACAGGAGTATATGAAGGTGTGGTGTCTATGGTGGGGAAGGTAAGGAATGGCAGGACTGACACCATGCATGAGTGGACTGGGACAAGGCAGAGAAGAGTAAGAAGTGCACCCTTGATGGCCTCAGCATCTCTAGCAGGACCTTAACGGCTGCAAGACAACTCAGCTGAGGAGCACCTTGTTCTGGAAACCAGTCTTGGAGCCAGGAGGAATCCATGGGCCACTCAGTGTCACAGAATGTCAGGGCTTGGAAGGAACCTCCAGAGGTCATCGAGTCCACCCTCCCTGCCAAAGTAGGATCACCTAGGGCAGGCTGCATCCAGGTAGGTTTTGAAAGCCTCCAGAGAAGGAGAGTACTTTAGTCTTGCACAAAATAATTAATGACATTTTTTTCTGGCCAGGCTCTGGGAGCGAGATGAAAATGAACTCCAGGGGGCATCGGACACCTCACACAAAACCACCTCCCCTCTTAGCAAATTTCAGCACTGAAATGTATGCTTAATAACCTGACACTTTCCAAACATATTGCTGCCTTTAACAGCACAATGAAGCCTCCTGTGTCCCTGACTCTGCCGGCAGAAGCACCAGCAGGTGACTGGGACTCAGCCCTGCATGACCATCAACCCGTCCTATCTACATGAACCTGGGAAGGACTCTACTCCTTCTGGAAGAGCTCTTAGAATCATAGAATCAACCAGGTTGGAAGAGACCTCCAAGATCATCCAGGCCAACCTAGCACCCAGCCCTATCCAATCAACTAGACCATGGCACTAAGTGCCTCATCCAGTCTTTTCTTGAAGACCCCCAGGGACGGTGCCTCCACCACCTCCCTGGGCAGCCCATTCCAATAGGAAATCACTCTCTCTGTGAAGAACTTCTTCCTAATATCCAGCCTGTACTTCCCCTGGCACAACTTGAGACTGTGTCCCCTTGTTCTATTGCTGGTTACCTGGGAGAAGAGGCCACCCCCCACCTGGCTACAATGCCCCTTCAGGTAGTTGTAGACAGTAATAAGATCACCCCTGAGCCTCCTCTTCTCCAGGCTAAACAAGCCCAGCTCCCTCAACCTCTCCTCATAGGATTTGTGTTCCAGGCCCCTCACCAGCTTTGTTGCCCTTCTCTGGACATGTTCCAGCACCTCAACATCTTTCTTGAATTGAGGGGCCCAGAACTGGACACAGTACCCCTCAATTCTTTCCTTCTCCAAGCATGCCAGGGAGACATCCTCTCTCCTGCATCACACAGGAGCTTTCCCACAAAGCCCAGCCACAGCAGAGCCAGCCCTGGCAGCCACCGGTGCCGATGCTGAGAGCAGCGGTGGAAGTTCACTAGCACAGGTTGCCTCCCCTCCACAGCAGTGCACTGGAAGCAGCTGGGTGCCTTCGGGTGGTCCTGTGCTCCACAGTTGCTCTCCACAACCGCATAGTGCGAGCCCACAAACCCTGTGCAAATACAGCCCATGATACTTGAGAAAGTGACATTGTAACGAAATAACACATTTAAGGCACATTCCCACACAGCTTCTGGTCTCTGCTACCAGCAGATATAAAACACGGCACAATAGAGCAGTATTTAGCTGTGAGAGACCCTGGTCTCTCACCCTCCATTTTGGCTCCAAAAGACAAGTATCCCATTAACATGAGATCTGAGTTTACAGCCCTCCAGCTAATGGAGTTAAACAGAAACCCAGCCCTTTCATGACACTTCTGTGGGCAAGAATGAAAAGCTGGGAGTCAGAGAGCATGAAGACTGCAGAACACCCTTCCTTCCTTCCTTCCTTCCAGGATACCTTATCAGCACAGGGCCAACTCTCCTTCTCTGGAGGCTTTCAAAACCTACCTGGATGCAGCCTGCCCTAGGTGATCCTACTTTGGCAGGGAGGGTGGACTCGATGACCTCTGGAGGTTCCTTCCAAGCCCTGACATTCTGTGATTCTGTGACACTGAGTGGCCCATGGATTCCTCCTGGCTCCAAGACTGGTTTCCAGAACAAGGTGCTCCTCAGCTGAGTTGTCTTGCAGCTGTTAAGGTCCCGCTAGAGATGCTGAGGCCATCAAGGGTGCATTTCTTACTCTTCTCTGCCTTGTCCCAGTCCACTCATGCATGGTGACAGCCACAACTTCATCACACTGAAAAACTGCCACAATTGGAAAACCTCCTTTGATTACTACTGCTCAGAGGCTTCCCTGCACCCAGGCTGCTCAGAATCACTTTAAATGTAGGTGTCTTGGTGCATCCTCCAAAGCAGCTATCCTCTTGCTCTCCTGCTGGGGCATTTTTGTTTGGACCCATGGCTGTTTGCTGAAGACCCAACCTGCTAGGATAGAGAGGTACTTCTATTCAGTTCCCACCCTGCTAGGAGCAAAAAGAAGCATGAATAAAACTCCTAGTGTGCCTAGAACAAATAAACCTTCCTGCTACATCAAGCTGCACACCCCAGGAAGGGCTAGGCATCTTTGTCCAACCTAAATAACACTGTCTTTCCTTGCAGTCCTATTCTCCTCCCCCACCCCAAGAGGTCTGGCCTGCAAGAGGTGAGCACAGAGGAGTGACATCTGGAAAGGATGCTAAACAGAGGACAGGAAGAGTTGCAGGGGAAATCTAGGCACAGTTGGGTTTTGCAGATAAATATAACATAGCAAGTGTCATCTTGAAAGATAGACAAGCTCCACTTCAGCTGCAAAGGAATTCCAGATCTCAACTGATAGGTAAAAGGGAGCCATTTCCCCCTTTCCTGTCTTTTCCCCAAATACCTGCAGAGACAATGGACAAAGAGCCCAGTGTGAGCCCAAAGTTACAAGACAACCATAGAGATTTGGCAGTGCAGATGTATGTGTTGCATTAGAGAGTGAATTGGTGATGATGGGGTCATGGATGACCATGAACCAACATGACTTTAAAACCAGTGTGAAAATAAATGAGCTCTCATCTTGCTCCAGTAGAGTCTGGAGTGAGATATGCCAGGTGAGAGCTCACCAAACTCATTCTTGCCGAGCTTCATATCTTGCTGAGGTCAGAGCCACTATTTCCCACTACCTTCTGGGACTTTCCAGATACAGGCACCAGTGGGGCAGAGATGTCTTTTGTTGTTTCTGGGGGTGTTGCTGCAAAGTTGAAATGCTCTGCTATGGCAGTTGCTGTCAGGTTAACATGTATGTGGAAACAATTTTACAAGCACTTGTTCTGGTCACCCAAACTTACAGACTTTAATATCCATGCAAATGAAGACCAGGAGAAAGGAGCCTGTCAGGGCTTCTCTTCCCACTGCCATCTCTCCAGTAAAGAAAACCAAAACCATAACCAACAAGCAATGAACCAAAAAGCATTGTGAAAACGATTAAAGGCTGCTTGTCTGGTTTTAGGAGGATGAGGCAAAGCCCAGCATCTCTGTGTTATGGCTGTGCATTCACATCAGTGTCACTTCTGGTTCTTTCCTGTCTTTTCCTATGCTCCGTGCTCACCCAAGACCGACCTCAGGCTGACTCTAGTTTCCAACTTTGTAATGTGCACTGGAAGTACTGCTGAGATTGTCTGGATTGGACAGAAAGACTTCCCTTCTCTTTCTTGAGGTTAAAGCCAGACCAACTTGGAACCTCCTGCTTGGGGCAACTGCTCCTTATCCAAACAGCTTTTCCTTCCCAGACAGGTCTGCAGCACTGTGTGTATCCCAGCTCCTCCCAATCACAGCCAGCAGTCAGCCTCCAGCATCAGCAGATGCTGTTCCAAAAAACAGAGAAACCTGAAAGCACAGAAGAGATCAAGCATTTCTTGCCACCAACCTATTCCAGACAAAAGATGTTAGCCAGAAAATGGTCCCTGTGGCTAGGCTGCCAGCCCAGGAGTTGAGAGATACTGTTCTGCTCCTCCATGCTGCTCTCCTGTACTGCTTCCCATCCATTTCCTTCTAGACCAAGCTGGTCTTCTGAAACAAAAAGAGCTCTGTTAGAATATGCCTTTTCCATTAAACCAATAGGAGTCCTTTCAGTTTATATCCTGGTCATCTGGAACGGGCTCTTCTGGCTTTCTGGGAAGGGAGGAATTTATGTCCACAATTAGCCTCTCAAACAAAAGCAGCTACACTAGATAGAAAGCAAGGGCCCTTCCCTTCCACGGCACTGCAGCAGGGGACCTCCCTAAACGGGGTTCAGCAGGCAGCAGAGAGAAGACAGGTCCTGGCATCCCCTGTGTTGGATATAGTAATACTAAATGAAGTGATTCTATAGAATTGTCTGAATATTATACAGTGAAAAGCCATGGACAGGAGAGAGTGCACGAGTTCAGAAGTGCTGATAGAGGGTTGGAATGGCCTTAGAGAATGGTGTAGCAAATGTAAACAAGTGTAAGTGTGGAGTCTGTGGTTTTTGCCTATCTCTGCTGACTTAGAATTGCCAGACACAATAAATGTGTTGTTGAGAGAATATGAAGAACATCTATGCCAAATAGTGTGTAATCCTAACGTGGTCCTACTGCAGGTGTGTGTAGCTAATCAGAGTCATTACATGATTCTGTAATCCTATTATGTAGCCTTCTGATAGAAAGTATATAAGCCCGTGCTTGGGGTGCAATAAACGGATTGGATTGGAACTCGCTTATGTTAAGCCATACCCTGTCTCTTCTGATGCTATGGTATCTCAGCCTGTGACACCCCTGGGCATGCAGACTGTGTCTGCTGTTCTTCTCAACAAAACCTGTTTGTCTCAGGTTTTGGGTTGTATCCATTATTTAAGTAGTTTCTCCTCTGTCATTTTCCTTCTCTGTGCTATTAACTTCTAACAGACCTTGAGTAAAGATGGGTGTATGAGTCCCCCAGGGTAGACTTGTTTCAGTCATTGCCTCTACAACATCCTCTTGGGAGGAAGAAGAGAGCAGGGAGCCTCCCCAGCCATGCATCCTGCAGCAGAGTGATGCTGACTCTGGTTTCCAGGCCCATCCTGAACCAGTAGCTGAGCATCTGATCCAGCTAGGGCATGCCTCTGTGTCCCTTGGAGAAGCACCATGCCTCAGCATGCAATCATGGGCCCATGGAGCTGTAGCTGCTTTGGTTTGCAGACTACTTCCTCTGTCATCTCTGTAAGACTGTCAGCTGGAGGATTTGGGACTGGCAGCAGTTAATATTGGCCCTGTCCTGCCCCTCTGCAGAGACAGCACACCTGGAAGTCCTTCCAGTGCTGAAAAAGAAAGACATTACCTGACCTTTCCACACAGAGTAGAGGAACATAAAAACTGTCAAAAGGAAAAATAAAAACTCACAACATTTTCCTTTAAAAGAGATTTCCAGTTCCTCAAAAGCTTGGAAAGCAGAAAGACATCAGTTTTCCTTCAAGAATGATTCTCATTTGCAGAAGACATCCATTTTCTCCCAGGCTTCAAGGAGAAGGTTGTCACCACCTGTGTTCACGTGCTGCTTTCCCTGCAGGGCCAAAGATGGTGTTTCCAGAGCACCTTTGGCTTCTCTACCTTACACAGGGCAGAGTATGATGAAAATAAAGCAGCAGGTGTACTCCTTGTTCCACAGGGCTGGGTGCACTTTCAAAGGTGGCATCTGCACTTCATTGTCTGTCCCATGGTGTATTTCCCAGGGCTGCACTCTGGGTGAAGTACCAGGCCAAGCAATGCCCTCACATGTGTCCTGGGTGCCTCTGATGCAGCACCTGGGGAAAATGCCTTCAGCACATTTGACGTCAAGCGTAGATGCTACAGTAGGGTTAGAGGCTTTCTAGGGTCACTGGTCATTTACTCTAGCCTCACATGCCTCCTGGCAATACATTTATATCCTAAACTTCCAGTGAATGAAGGAAGTGAGCTCCATTCTCATCCCAGCTCTGGAGATCAGTGTATTCTTTCCTGCAGAAACAAGGCAGGATCAGGATGACATGAGAAGGATTCCCTGTGCCACCTCAGAGCAGGGCTCACATCCCCACCCTCTTGCCTCTGAGCAAGATAAAGGGCACAAAGCTAATGAGCATGATTATGCTGCTACCCAGTGCCATAAGTCTCCCTAGTTCTATGGAAGTCCTGAGATTCAAGGAGTTTAAGGGATTCAATAGGTGTCATTTCAGAGCAAAACCACAGGGGTTGGGAGGTCATAAAAAGCTCCCTTGGATCAGGCTGCGCTGCAAGACTGACAGATCCTGAAGGAAGATGCCAGGTCTGGGTTCCCCAGCTGAGCGGCAGATCTTTGGCAGGTCTACAGTAGACAAGGACTGGAGCAGGGACCACCAGGCAGAGCATTTCTTCTGTGCACCAGAACTTGCCTCCCAACTGGTTCGATTGTGGCAGGGCATCCCTGAGGCCAGATCTTTCCCATTCGTTTCTGCCTTTTAATCACTGTCAGTAGCTGAAAAAATGCTCCAAATGGGGAAGCTGCCTGGGAGGGAAAACCCCACCTTGCAGGGACAAGAAGCACATGCTTCCCACATGTCTGAACACAGGCTTCGCCACCGACACACACTCGAGAGCCTCAGTGGCCCAAAACAGCACCTGAGCACACAAGTGACTTGCAAAAGCAGCCAAAAAACAATCAGTTTTCAGCCCATTCCCAGGCACACAACAAAGTCAAGTCTGTGGGACACAGCACAACATAAAATAAGGCCAATTCATGCAACCTCAGCTTTGCAAGTCATAAATCTGGGCTGGAATTTCTCTCCCTTTTCTCCTTGGTAAGCGCTTCCCTTCCGTGGCTGTTGGAGGCCAGGCTGCCATCGTCTCAGGTTGGGATTTGGGTAGGAGGGTGAGGGAGCTAATCCTGTTTTCATCACATTAAATTAAACTATAAACTATACCTTTTAAATCCTTCTAATTAAATTTCTCACTGGAAATGTTATTTCTCAGTGGGTTTTTTTTTCCCCAAAGCATGGCAGGAAGCCCTTGGGAAGAGGCATGCCTCAGCATGCAGGCAGCAATCCTGGGTGTCCTGTGACATGCCTGGGGCTCTCGGATAGCTGAGGGTCACTCCACAGCTGGCAGCTCCTGAGTCCATCACATGTACTAAGATTTGAAGAGAGGACGGTGCAAACTCAGCCCAGCCAGCATCCAGTGGTCTAAAATGCACAAGGTTCTGGTGCTAGCCCACAGCCTTGGATTCTCATAAGGATGCATTCCCAAAAGCCCTGGGCTCTACACAGTCATTGTTCTGTCATCATCTTCTGTAATGCCAGGCTGCAGTGCCTGGATCACTGGATGGATTCAAGGTGCTTTGGAAAAAAAATTAAATAGGCTTTTTTAATTTCTAAAGCAAAGCTGTTTAGGAGCCCAATTTCAGTGAGCTTTCAGTGAGCTGCATGCCCTAAATCACAGAATCTATCTGGTTGGAAGAGACCTCAAAGATCATCCAGTCCAGCCCTTGATCCAGCACTGAAGGGTCAACACTAAACTATGTCCCTAAGCACCAGGTGAAGGTTGAACACCCCCAGTGACTTCACTGCTACCCTCGGCAGACCATTCCAATGTTTGATAACCCTTTCAGTGAAGAAATATTTCCTAATATCCAGCTTGAACCTCCCCTGAAGGGTCTGGCAGGGTTACAAATGCCAGACTTCTCTCTGCTGACATGGAAATATAGCTAGAGCTTTGCAACCCTAAAGCATTTAAAAATAATTGCCATTTTCCCCTTTATGTTCCAAGATCTGCTCAAGGGAAGTAACCCAATAGGCAGCAGGTTGTCTCTGAGGCTTCTCAACTGTTCTGGCTTCACAAAAGATGAAATCCAATACAGCAAATTGCAGGAGGAGTCAGCTGAAAACAAGTGCAGGCCATGGAGGAAGCAACATGTCCTTCTCTTAGTCCTCCTGGCTTAGTGAGCAGAAGTAGTTTCACAGAATCACAGAATGCCAAAGGTAGGAAGGGACCTCCAGAGATCATCCAGTCCAATCCTCCTGCCTAAAGCAGGACGACCTAGGGCAGGTCTGCACAGGAATGCATCCAGCCAGGTTGTGAAAGTCTCCAGAGGAGGAGACTCCACATTACATTTCCTCTTTGGATCCCCAGTGACACAGCAAACCAGTGTCACCGAGCCAGACCAGAGGGAGCTACAGCAAGATCAGGCATCAGCTCAACAACCCAGATGTGACTCGAGGGCACAGGCATCGCAGCTGTGTTGGAGTTTCTATATCCTGGGTTGCACAGGATCAGGGATTTCAGATTTTGAGGCAAAAATTAGCAATACTGCTGTTCCCAGTGAGGCTCTTGAGCTGTGAACAGTTCCAGAACTGTCTTCTCAGGTCAGCAGGCAGCCTGAAGCCACATCTGGGAAGAGACAAACCACACAGCATTGACCTGAGTTTGAAACAAGCACTCCAATGCCAGCACTGGCAAGAGCTGCTCTTTTACAGCTGTTAACTCCTGACCAACATGCCTCCAAGCCAGACCATGTCCTGTTAGGACCAAAATGAGAGTTAGTTCTGTCCCTGGGCAAGCTGATTGAGTTAGAGAAGCTGTCTCAGTAGAAGGGAATGAGTTTTTCAGCGAAAAGCAGAGCTTGCTACCCCAGAGCATCTACCCTTGTGATAGGTGAGGAACCTTGGCAGATAGCCTCCATGAGATGGCAATCATAGAATCAACCAGGTTGGAAGAGACCTCCAAGATCATCCAGTCCAACCTAGCACCCAGCCCTAGCCAGTCAACTAGACCATGGCACCAAGTGCCTCACCCAGGCTTTGCTTCAGCACCTCCAGGGACAGTGACTCCACCACCTCCCTGGGCAGCCCATTCCAATGCCAATCACTCTCTCTGGCAAGAACTTCCTCCTAACATCCAGCCTAGACTTCCACCAGGCACAACTTGAGACTGTGTCCCCTTGTTCTGTTGCTGGTTGTCTGGGAGAAGAGACCAACCCCCACCTAAGGTGTGGGGTTTGAGAGTGAAGGTCTCAAACTCACAGAAGAGTGAGATACCAGTAAAGTAACCAGCCTTACCTGACTTTCATGTCCTAGGCTCCTCTTGCAGGCAACACAGGGAAGTGAGCTTTTCCAGTGAGCCCTACTTTTTATCTCAGCCTGGCAATGAGGTGAACTGGAGAATGCTCAAGAAACAGGCTGAATTTAGAAGCAGCTTAGATGGCCAGCACGGTTATACTCGGCACACCCAGCAGCAGTGTCTCCAGAATTGAGAAGTGAGGTCCCAGGTGAGCAGAGGGTCCCTCATAGCCACAGTTGGACCTTCTGGTACCTAAACTCGATCCAAGCACCAATTCACACACCTTTACTCACAGTATCACAGTATTATCAGGGGTGGAAGAGACCTCACAGATCATCAAGTCCAACCCTTTACCACAGAGCTCAAGGCTAGCACCATGGCACCAAGTGCCACGTCCAATCCTGCCTTGAACAGCTCCAGGGATGGCTGACTCCACCACCTCCCTGGGCAGCCCATTCCAGTGTCCAATGACTCTCTCAGTGAAGAACTTTCTCCTCACCTCCAGCCTAAATTTCCCCTGGCACAGCCTGAGGCTGTGTCCTCTCGTTCTGGTGCTGGCCACCTGAGAGAAGAGAGCAACCTCCTCCTGGCCACAACCACCCCTCAAGTAGTTGTAGACAGCAAGAAGGTCACCCCTGAGCCTCCTCTTCTCCAGGCTAAACAATCCCAGCTCCCTCAGCCTCTCCTCGTAGGGCTGTGCTCGAGGCCTCTCACCAGCCTCGTCGCCCTTCTCTGGACACGCTCAAGCATCTCAATGTCCCTCCTAAACTGGGGGGCCCAGAACTGAACACAGTACTCAAGGTGAGGTCTAACCAGTGCAGAGTACAGGGGCAGAATGACCTCCCTGCTCCTGCTGACCACACCATTCCTGATGCAGGCCAGGATGCCACTGGCTCTCTTGGCCACCTGGGCACGCTGCTGGCTCATGTTCAGGCAGGTATCAATCAGCACCCCCAGATCCCTCTCTGGCTGCTCTCCAGCCACTCTGACCCCAGCCTGTATCTCTGCATGGGGTTGTTGTGGCCAAAGTGCAGCACCCTGCACTTGGAGCTATTGAATGCCATCCCATTGGACTCTGCCCATCTGTCCAGGCGGTCAAGGTCCTGCTGCAGAGCCCTTCTGCCCTCCAACCCGGTCACATCTGCCCCCAGCTTAGTGTCATCTGCAAACTTGCTGATGACTGACTCCATGCCCTCATCCAGATCATCTATGAAGATGTTAAAGAGGATGGGGCCCAGCACAGATCCCTGAGGGACACCACTAGTGAACTCTTTAGGCTTCTCTTCCCCTGCACTGTTAACACAGAACCAAGTCTCTTCCATCCCCACCCAAAGGAGCAGTCTCCAACACTTAGAGCACTCACTGATGTCTACAGATACAGACCTCTGAGCTCACCCCACTATTTCCTTCCAGCCTCCTTCTGCCCCTGGACCCAAGCCCTGATCTGGGGAGGTTCTTTTACCCCACCAGCATCTCTGTCTGGCTAGCTGCTGCATTTCGGGACCTTGCCAACAGCTCTACCTTTGCAGCTGAGAAACATTCCCCAACCCTAACCCTGAGGGACTGGCAGCCACCTCCTAACCTGCAAAAGAGAGGAATGTCAGGCACGTTGTGAAACACAAGTTCTGCTTCCCGGAACTGTCAGACTCCATTAGCGCCAGAGGGCCCTGACAATGTAAGGGTTTTAAACCTCAAACTGCTGTGCTAGCAGAAGTGCCCTTGCTGACAACCACCCACATGCTCAAACACCAGCCCAAGGCATGGGCAAGGAGCAACGCACAAGAGAGACACAGCAGACCCATGCACAGAGATGTGCCTACAGAGGTTTCTCTCCCCTTTGTGAGGCACAACTGCTTACCTGCTTTTTCCATGCTGCATCCTCAACCTGCCTTTAAAATTAAACCAAGCCCTCAGCTCCAAGGCATTGGTTTGTTCTGTCACACTGGAAAACAAGGTTATCACAGAGAGAGAGCCAGCTAAGGCTGTGGGACATGTTAGACATGTTACTGAACCCCAACACTAACCCATTCTTGCTTGAAGTGATGCTCAATGCAGAAAGCATAAGAAAACAGGTGCATAGAGATGCCAGTATTTAAAGGCCTCCCAGGAACCAAATCAATGCCTTCAAGCCTCAGGCTTTGCACCCTAACTCAGAGACAGTCACTTCTAACACAACGGCAGGTGAATGTACAGGTCATGTCACTGCATGAAGAGCATGCAGCACCATCAGCAGAGGGAAGATGAGGAGAGGGTGTCTGGGGGGGGGAGAGCTTCATGCAATGAAGTAGCTGAGGGGAAAAAAAGATTTAAATATTGCTTAATCCAGGGCAAAGTTGAAATCAATTCACTGTCCCTAGAGAGCACCCAAACCACCAAGCTACTGGTCTTCCCTTGCTGCTTTTCTGACAGCTGCACCAGCATCATGCTGGTTCTGGTCTGTGGATATAGAAAGGTCACGGGCGAAGCACCAAGGGGATGACAAAGGCTGGAGTGATAAATCTCTCTGTGCTTTTAAAGTGTGGCTTCAAGCAGCGAAAACAGAAGCACCAAGGGCTCAGGGCTCACACAGCCACATGCAGTCTAAGCAGACAGCTGAACTACCCAACTACACCTCACAGTTTTTGATACAAATATTTAAAGGGATAAGGGAGGGAGCACTCAAACTGTTCCCAAGTTATATACTGACCATACAGGCTTTCACCATCAGCTCTGGGGATTGTGGTGGACATCCTGAACCCCTTTTCCTTTCGTGTGAGGAGGCCCAAGAGGCAGTGGACAGGCTCCAACTTTGGATGAGAAGGCAAGGCACGGTAGGAGAGACAGCACAGGGCTGGGCCAGTGCAGCAGTCCTGTCCCTCTGCACTCACAGAATCACAGAAGATACCTGGTTGGAAGAGGCCTCGAAGATCATCCAGTCCAACCTTCAACCCTACTGAAAGTCACACAAACCCCCACAATATCAGCTTCACTATTTAAGTTCACATACAGGAAGTAAAAAAAAATTGAAGTGACAATTCAAAAGCAAAGACCACAGTTTCATAGCAGAATATTTCTCCTGTTCTTTCACAAGTCCTCTACTTTCTCTCCACTCCCACAAAATCATAGGATCATAGGATGTTAGGGGTTGGAAGGGACCCAAAGAGATCATCGAGTCCAACCCCCCTGCCAGAGCAGGACAATACTATCTGACACAGATCACAGAGGAACACATCCAGACAGGCCTTGAAAGTCTCCAGAGAAGGAGACTCCACGACCTCCCTGGGAAGCCTGTTCCAGTGCTCTGTGACCCTTACAGCAAAGAAGTTCCCCCTTCGTGTTGAGGCAGAACCTCTTTTGCTGCAACTTACACCCACTGCTCCTTGTCCTATCACAGGGAGCAAGTGAGCAGAGCCTGTGCCCCCACTCCTAGGCAGCTTTAGATACTTATAAACATTTATCAAATCCCCTCTCAGTCTTCTTTTCTCCAGACTAAAATGCCCCAGGTCCCTCAGCCTCTCCTCATAAGCCATGCCCTCCTGTCCCCTAACCATCCTTGTAGCCTTCTGATGGACCCTCTCCAGCAGATCCCTGTCTCTCTTAAGCTGGGGAGCCCAAAACACAGTATTCAAGATGAGGTCTCACTAGGGCAGAGTAGAATGGGAGGAGAACCTCCCTTGATCTGCTCCCATGCAGCAAAGCATCCTGCCCTTTAAATATGCCTGTAGCTAACACTGAATGCTCACACTAGTTGCTGATGATCCACTTGGCAGCTTTGTCAAGGTCTCGATACCAAAAAAAAAAGATTATGTAAAAAAAAAAAACAAAACCTCACAGATTTGCCAACCAAAGAACAAAAGAAGAAAAAGGACATTAGCACTTCATACACAATCCAAACAACAGGAGAGGAGGAGAAGCAATCATGCATTACAAAAATCTTCAGAGACTAGCCTTGCAGGGGACTGAAGCCTTCTGTGTGCTTAGTGCAGTGTCATGCAGTTGTGTCTAAGCTAATATGCTTTGCAGATTTAAGAGTAAGTAGAGCTGGACTCTGAAGTGCAGCACACTCGAGGTCATTAGGAGAACACTATGGACATCTGCAGTTAACTGAAGGAGTCAGTGGAATTATGCATGTAGAAAACGTTGCAGGGAAGTGCATTTGGGAGGAAACAGGTACTTAAATTAATCCTTTCCAAATGAACATGTGCAATAAAAATGGAATTAACACCTGTGAAGATAAAATACTTCTGCTCCCATTGCATTCTCAGCCGTTCCTAATCAGATAGCTCTGAAAACATGACATCATCTCTGTAACGATGCAAACAACAGCAAGCTACAAGAGGCTTCGCTGCTTCATCTTGTGGCATTGTTTTGTAGGTAACTTTTCCTGTTAACAACAAACAGGATTCAGGAACCTTCTGACCTGCAGGAGCCTGGAAACTTTATTAAAGGGGTGTGGTAGTTTGAGGGATCCTAGTTCCCCTTTAAACAGAACCATAGGAACAGAGGCCCATCCCTGGGGGATGGACCTGCTCGTCCCAGGATATTGTAATATTGGTATTCTATTCTGTATTCTAGTATCACAGCTTAAAAGATAGTGCCTGAATGATCTCTCCCCCTTCTCTTCCCTGCCTTACTTCCTTTCATTTCTCTCTTGGAGCAGCATGCTCTTATCTCACGGCTCATGGGGGAGAGGGCTGGCAGGGAGTTGAGCTGCATCACTGCAACCATTGAGGCCTTGTAGGCCCCAAAGAGGACGGGCAGTTTCAGCCTACCCTGAGGCCAGCTGAGGGTGGAAGGGGTGGAGGATTCTATAAGGGCAGTTTGAGCTTAATACAATCATAGAATCAACCAGGTTGGAAGACATCTCCAAGATCATCCAGTCCAACCTAGCACCCAGCCCTGTCCAGTCAACTGGACCACAGCACTAAATGACTCATCCAGTTTTTTCTTGAACACCTCCAGGGATGGCAACTCCACCACCTCCCTGGGCAGCCCATTCCAATGGCAATTCACTCTCTCTGGGAAGAGCTTCCTCCCAACATCCAGCCTAGGTTTTTGTACTTATTCTACTTGACTGCCTTTTGTGTATATGCTCTTGTAAATAGAATTTCTCTAAAGAGAAATTCTTCCAACCAGTATGTGGCATCCTCATTACTCCTGGAAAGGGGTAAGAGTCATTTCTGTCCTCCAGTGCTTGTGGCCCTCAACTGGGACAAGGGGCAAAAGAAATAACTAATACCTAATTTTCAAGATGTAGCCTCAGTGGAAACAAGGAGGAAATGCAGAGGGAACTAGACCAGAAAATGTGTGTGACACATCAGGGAGGGGAAGCGAGCTGTGAATACCTGGTAATGGAGCAACAACAGTTCACATCTAACCAAACAAGTTCTTTTAATAGCTCTGCAACCTGAGCATTCATATGAATATAATTTTATCCTGGGTAATACCAACATCTGAACAACAATGCAATAATGGAGTTCTACACCATTTTGACCTCATGTCCCTAAAGATTTTTCACCTAAAACAAGGCATATCTTAGCTTTCTCTGCTATTCTGTTTCCGTTTGGTAGGAACATCACTCAGTCCCAAGGCTGCTTTTCTCCTTTTCTTCACCTTCTTGAAGACAGGTTTATGCTAAGAACCATCCTCCGGATTTTCTCTTCATTCTTTAAAATATTAGCTTTAACAGCACAGATCTTCTCTTGCTGGTCTTTAATCAACTGTTCCAGTTCAGCCAGATCAGCTTTCAAGGGTTCTACAGCACTGTCCGTGATGCTGAAAGAGACACAATGTTATTGGAAACATTATGCTGCTTTGGGTTATTTAAGCCTCCAAGAAAGTATATTCAATACCTGCAAAGTATTTAAGTTGCACCCACCCTTCCTGCAATAAAGTTTAGAATAAGAAGCACAAAGGTAAAGCTAACAACATGGACAGAGAAGAATATTGTTCAAGAGAGATCACCCACAATTCAACAATTCAGCAGTCACTTCTTGCCTAATCTAGTTTTGTTGTTAAAATTATGCTAAAAGTGCCTTGCAGTTAGTTCACCCTGGACTATGTCTATGTTAAGCACTTCTTTTATGTTACCCAGCCAAAAGCCACAACCACCTGACCCATGGATGAAGCAGCACCAGATATAATCCAACAAAGATCAGAGAAGTTGTGGATGCCTCGTTTTTGGAAGTGTTCAAGGCCACACTAGGGTAGAGCTTTGAGCAAACTGGTCTAGTGGAAGGTGTCCTTGCCCGTGGCAGGGTGCTTGGAACTAGATGACCTTTAAGGTTCTTACCAACCCAAACCATTCTGTGATTCTAAGGATGTACCTCTTACAGGGCCTCCTGGGTGCTTCCATGACAGACTTTGTAACAGCCACCCCTCTGGGCATCACAAGAGCTTAAATGGGATGCATGTGGCAGAGATGGGCAAATACAACTGCTGTGGAGTTTGCTGGCCTGCTACAAGCCATTTTCTACAACGCATCAGCAAGTCAGTAGCAAGACACCAGCAGCTGCCGGTAGCACCAAGCTACAGCAGATAGATGTCTGAGGAGTGGCAAGGAATATGAAAGCTGCAGACAAGGGCAGGCAATCTAGCACTAGCAGGAAATTTAAATCATCATACAATAGAATACAACCATACAATCAGTAGTCAGGGTTGGAAGGGACCACAAGGATCATCTAGTCTCAACCCCCCTGCCATGGGCAGGGACACACTACCTAGATCAGGCTGGCCAGAGCCCCTTCCAGTCTTTCCTTAAACACCTCCAGGGGCAGGGCCTCAACTGCCTTCAAGTGCCTTGAAGTCCCTTTTGATTGCTTTTAGACTTCTGTTATCAACCTCACCATTTCCTGCCTGTGTAACTAACAAGGAATAATAATCAGAGGGATGCACTACAGTAGTAACAACCCCCACCCAGGCCCCAGGGAGGCAGCAGACTTCCCTGTGGGAGGGGTCTGGCCGGCATATGGAGCCCTCTCTTCCTTTCTGAAAGGACTCAGTAATGATTACCCTCCTCTTTTTCTTTTGGGTACTTGCTCTGATGTGAAGGGACAACTGATTTACTTTAGTCAACTCCCCATATGGTGATGCTTCTGTCTCCAAAACCACCTCGTCCTCAAACTCTAGTGCCTTATATCTGTTGTGTAAGGGCAACTGAGGAGGTGAGGGGGGCTGGAAGGGTTTTCCCTTGCCCGTTCTGGCCGGCACCTGTATCCATTCTTCCTTGTTTCTTGGTTCACCTCCCTCTGCTAATAAACCACAAATACTCTGATGTAGCTGAAGCAAAGGGGGCTGCTGTCTTTAAAACAAATTTGCCCCCTTCCATAATGCTTTGCTGATCTTCAGGAGTGCTGAACAGCCAGGGAAATGACAGACTGAACTAGCCTGCTGTCACTCTGAATCACCCAGTCACTCTGAGGACATACAAGCACAAGTCTGCATCTCAAAATCGTTTTATTTTCCCCTCCTTTCTACCACATTAGCATAAATCACAAAAAGCATTGCTAGAAATTGCACTAATATTTCCCCAATGGGATCCTTCAACTGTCTTTCACAGAAGCAAGGAAAACAAAGACATGCATCCAAATTCCAGTACATATGGGAAGCATTGTCTTCATCATGTCTGGCACACTTTAATTCTTTTCTGAATGATTGGACATGCCTTAGCATTACACTGATCTGATTAGGATCTCATATGGAACCTTGTGAAGTGCTGCGATAGGCTGCAGCAGACCCTGTTGAAGGGATGTGAGGCTGCCTGCAGTCTCACATCAAACAGCTGGGTACTGGAAAGCTTGGTTTGACAGAAGTCAGCAAACAAATTCAGCCAGGCAGTTTGTGCTTCCCACCCCCCTTCTCACTCTGCACCTCTGTCAAAGAGATAATCTTGTCTTCAGTACTCTTTGCCTGGGAAGTGGGGGGCACAGGAGTCCCACGAACCATGTGCAGTCCTTGTGCCAGGGGACAGGCAAAGAACAAATAACTCATTTGGCAAGGCCAGAGTGGATCCACTGAATAAGCACACGCCTGGAGAAAGGCCTGAGACTTGCTCCCTGTCGCTAGGTGTGGTGCAAAGACATGACTCAATGCCTCAGTTTCTCCAACCATAAAATAAAGCCAAGTATCCTTTCCTTTCACTTTGCAGGCATTCCAAGGCCAAACAGATTGCTAAAGGCCTGTCAAAAGTTTTGGGATAGAAGGTGCTATGTAAGTGCAAGGAATTAACATCATAACACTTTATATGTGAACGAATCCCTAATTCCCACCCCAGCCACTGGACTAAGCCAGTGGCTGCACATTTCCAACATTTAACACATTTCTACCTACCAAGACAGGATTTAGCTAAAAATACCACCTTCTGCTTCTGTTTGAATGCAGCACATGGATTCAGGGAGCAGCATGTTTATCTAGGCTGACTGTCAACCCAAGAAGATCAATATCTAGCTTGTGTTTAAGATCAGAGGACACAACTGAAAGGGATGCTCTGTTTCCAAGAAAGAAAAAGACACATTGGTGAGACAAAGCCAAAGAAACTGCTTCTAGGCTTGACCTCTTCGCTTTTATTCACAAAATTACAGAAACATCCAGGCTGGAAAAGAGCCTCAAGATCATCAAGTGGAACTCATACCCCTACTCTACAAGAGTCACCTTAAACTACATCCCTAAGCACCACATCCAAATGACCCTTAAACACATACAGGGTCAGTGACTCCACCACCTCTCTGGGTAGCTCATTCCAGTGCCTGACCACTCTCTCCACGAAAAACTCTCTCATAATGTCCAATCTAAACCTACCCAGTCTCAGCTTGAGGTTATTCCCCCTTGGCCTGTCTCAAATTAATTGTGAGAAAAGACCAGCAGCAGCTTCTCCACAATGTCCCTTCAGGTAGTTGTAGAAAGCAATGAGGTCTCTGCTCAGCCTCCTCCTCTTCAAACTAAACAGCCCCAGCTGCCTCAGTCACTCCTCACAAGATTTATTCTCCAAGCCTTTCCCCAGCTTTGTTGCCCCACTCTGGACCTGCTCCAGCACCTCCACATCTCTCTTGTATTGTGGTGCCCAAAACTGAACACAGTACTCGAGGTGTGGCCTCACCAAAGCCAAGTACAAGGGGACAATCGCCTCCCTACTCCTGCTGGCCACAGCACTTTTAATACAAGCCAGGATGCCGTTTGTCTTCTTGGCCACCTGGGCATACTGCTGGCTCATATTCAGCTGCCTGTCTATTACAACCCTCAGATCCCTTTCTGCCAGGAAGCTCTCCAGCCACACTGCCTCAAGCCTGTAGTGTTACTTGGGGTTGTCGTGACCCAACTGCAGGACCTAGCATTTGGCCTTGATGAAACTCATCCCATTAATGTTGGCCCATTGATCTAGCCTATCCAAGTCCTGCTGAAAAGCCTCTCTACCCTCATTCAAATCAATACTGCCACCTTACTTGGTGTCATCTGCAAACTTACTGATGACACTCTCTATGCCTGAATCAAGGTCGCCAATAAAGACGCTAAAAAGAAGTGGTCTCAACACAGATCCCTGAGGAACACCACTAGTGACTGGCCGCCAACTGGATTTATCTCCATTGACCACCACTCTCCAGGTCCTCCTGCCCAGACAGTGCTTTATCCAGAGATAGTGTGCTCATCCAAGCCATGAGTAGCCAATTTGTCTACAAGAATTTTGTGGGGAACAGTATCAAAGGTTTTTCAAAAGTCTAGGAATACAACATCGGCAGGCTTTCCCTCATCCATTAGCCAGATCATCTTGTCACAGAAGGAGATCAGGTTGGTCAGGCAGGACCTGTCCCTCATAAACCCATGCTGACTTGGCCTGATCCCCTGGTTGTTGTCTATATGATGCATGATGGCATTTGAGATGATTATGTGTACCATCTTTACTCTCCTGTGCTGGGTCGCTCCAAGGCCAGAAAGACACGAGCTCATACCAATAGGACACGTAGAAGGTCAATCCGTCTATTGAAGCTAAGGGTGATACTTATATAGTGGATTTAGTACATATGTATGTAATATTGATAGGCTCTGTGACAGAAATGCTTTGCTTGTTCCCAGGGCTGACCAGCCTGCCCTCCTTCAAGGCCCCCTAGCACAGCTCAGCTACAGATAGCAGCTAACTTCTTCTCTGCTAGCCTCCCCAAGGCCACCTCCCTGCAGAGGTGCTTCTTATCAGAGTGACCTTAGCCTTATGCTGCCTGTTCTCCTTATTTCTCAGACTGTTCAGTTCTGCTCAATTCTGCTCAATCCCCAGCATTCCTGGTTTCCTAAAGTGTTTTTTTTTTCACCTTGCACAGGCAACGACTTATTCAAACCACTGCACAACATGCTGAATTCAATGGCACAAAGAGAGCAGATTGTGATTGAGGAATGCACTCCTAGTCCACATACAAAATCTGCTTTGTTTTACTAAGCTACTCCCTCTTGCTGTTGATATATTTTTGAGAGGAAGAAAACATATCAAGCTCTCTCATATCACACAAATGCTTGCACCTCTGCTGTCATGTACATCATGTGAAATTGATCTGAAAAGACCTTAAGACTTTAGCACTTCAAAAAACAATTCAGACTGCAACACAAAAAAAAAAATCCCCAAAACACAAGAGTGACTGATGACAAATTTGCTTCAGACAATGGGTAAAACTCACCCCTCTCCAAAAACCAGAAACCTGTCTCAAAAGATTGAGACAAAAGATTGCCCAGACTCACCTTTGCTCTTTCTGTAGTGCTTCTGCATGCTGTCTGTTCTCATGCCGCCACATCTGCAACTCGTTCTTCATGGCATCCATGTCTTCTTGAATGTAGTCCATGATCCTGCCAAGCGTGAGGGCACTCTGGCACAGAGTCTGGATTGAGACCTGAAACTTCTCGATTTCTTTGGCTACCAAGTCTCTCTCTTTCTTCCTAGCTGCTTCTGATACAAAGGGCTTCTCCTAATAACAAGAATGAATAAAAGGAAAAGCATCAAAACTAGGGAAAACAGTTGTGGTGCATGAGATACTGAATGAGGAATGTTTTGGAGACAGCTAACTGTGAAGTATCTGCAGAAATGTTTACAACAGCCTGCAGTGAAAGAGAAGAAATGAAGCAATAGTATAGAAACAGACAAGCAGAAAGCATTTTGTGTCTAAGTCACCACTGCTACACAAGATTCCTACAAACCTGTGCAACAGCATCAGCAATATTAAATCACTTCAGATGACAAGTGCACAGAAGTAACAAGTGATCCCAGAAATGATCTCACAAGTGTTCTTGTTCTTGACCTGATCTTTCCCAAAGAAGTAGGTGCAGGGTGGGGGAACCTCCCTCACATCCAGGCATGGTTTACTTCAACGTGTTCCTGTATCTTGAAAGGGAAATCTCTGTGGCTTAACATGGCATCATTAAGCAGAAGCTCTTGACAGACTCATAACAACACTTTCGTTATCAATCTGCTGCTGCCACTGGCTGCCAATGCATTTGCTGTGTAAATGACACAATCACCCATCCATCCATCCTTCCTCTTCCTGGGCACTCTACAGGGCAAGGCTGGACTGCCACTGTGCCACTTCAGAGCCTTGCACCAGAATTTGGTGGACTGGCATTTAGTCAATACTGCTGTAAGTCACAGTGGACAGCAACACTGAAAAAAATGGTTCTGGAGGAAGATGGTGATGAAATCTGAATGGCAACAACTTGGAGAAGCAGGAAACACTCTCACTTGTCATGTTAGAGGCATAAATGTTTATTGCCCCTGCTGGTCACAGGGTTTTGTTACTTGGTATCTACTGGAGATGCAGAAGCACCAGCATCCTCACTCATCATGTTATAGGCATAAAGGTTCACTGGACCCTGGCCACAGGGTTTTGCTGTTACTTGATATCTATGCTGAATGGCACAGTCTCCTTTTAGCTCTCCAAATTATTTCCTTCAAGATGCTTCTGTCCGTCCACTGTCTGTGCCTGGATTTCCAGGTCCTATTGCTGGTCCTAATAATTGCACTTTGATGTTCCACAGCTAAAAGGGAGGGTGGTTATACTATGCCTTGTACTTCTGTTAACAGTGGTTATAAAATCATGCAGGCTGCAGATATGGCCTCAATAAACTCCACTACTCAAAAACTCTTTGGTCTTGTGCACAATTCCCTCATGTGCAGCCAGCAGAGTCTCTGTGGCCAGTCTCCTGAAGTCTTTTCTAGCTTACTGCAAGTTGAATGCAGAGGAAGTGTTCACTAAAGCGGCAAAATCATGAAGAGCAAAAGGCTGTCATAAAAGGAGCAAAGTGATGCCATGTTACTAACAGACTGTAATAACCTTATTCCAGGAAAGCCTTCCCTGAAAACAACTCCCATTAAAGAAAAGTCTGCTGGTTCTTTTCTCCCCCATCAAGAAAAACAATCTTAAGTTTTCTTTCTTTCCAAGGGCCCTACAGGTCGAATTCCCAAACCACATTTTTCGTTAAGACACACAAAGCTTGAAATAAAGTTTATTTAAAGTCATTTTGGTCATTTAATATATGCTGCAAAACTAGAAAGGTCTTTCTCTACCACCCTGACCACAGGATCAACCAATTCCTAAGCACAGTTCCTAGTGGGTATATAAACACAGGGGTGGCAGCATGCTTGTCTCTCATGCTGGGACACCACATCTACCACGCTGTCCCACTCCTGCCCTCCTACCCAACTGGCCTGTCTTCCTGTGCGAGCTGTGGGCTGTTTGTTCAGCTGCGTTTGCAGGCTGCAGGGACTACTGCCAAACACATTTCAGCAGCCCTAGGCTTGCTGATCAACTCAGATATATATATATTTTTGAAAAATACTTCTAAAGATTTGAAGGCTGAGATTTACTTGTGTCTGATGCTTGCATTATACCACACACACGGTGCGTGAAAACTGTGGGACTTCTGAGTTTACAACGATTTTATAATGCTGAAGCTGTTTAATTAGGCACTGGGACGAAGTGACAAATGCTGCTGAACTTAGGACCTTTGCTTCCTAAGTCAATTCATGAGTGCTGGCTAAACTGTTAAAAATAACACTCGTCTTAATTCCTTTTCACCCTAGCCACGCCTGCCTCTCAGAAGCAGGTGTTTCATTACACTGCATTACACGAAGCACGTTATTTAGACACTTTCTTGAGTCATCTGTGTGCTTGCTGTCCTTCATGTTGCAAAGATGAAAGCACCACTGCATGACCCATTCCATCACCTGATTGCTGGTGAGCACCCCCATTTCAAGCACAGATGCTTAGGGTTGAGCAGATCTCTCCTGGGTCACTTCTTTGGCCAATCTCTGAATACAATGGCCAAGAGTGTTCCCATCTGTGTTGTTCAGCTTCTCCCCGTGTTGATCTTGCAACTCCCCTGTGAAGACAGCTTTTGCACAGGTGCCCCAAAGGCACAGACACTACAGGGTCCTGCACACCAGTCCTTGCTAGGGCTCAGCACACATTTCAGGTTGACAGCATTTCCATATCCTGGAAATATTTATTTTCCCCACTGCCTTGCTGCAGCTAGTGAAAATGTATGAACTGATCTGCACTCTCACAGCATTTCAAAACCTTTTGCTCTCTGTTCTAATTCTTTTCCCCTTGTCCTTGGGACATGTTGTGCTCCACCAAAGCCATAGAGAAGGCTTAATCCATGACATCATACTTTCCATGTGTAATAGGGAAGTTACCTATAAAGACTTAGTTCAGCTGCAAAGCAGAGCTGTATCAGATCCAAAGGCTTCCTAGGGAGAAGTCCTATTACTGTGTTTTTCCTTTCTTCCTCAAGTGCACCAAACTCTTACCACCATCCTCACTGCCAGCCATTATAAGAAGCCACAATCAAGAGAGAAGGAATTTCTTTCACATGCAACTATCTCAGAATGAGAAATCACAGCCAGTCCATCACCTGAGGATAGAGTTCACAGAATCATAGAATTGTTTAGGTTGGACAAGACCTCTAAGACCATTGAATCCAACTGTTAACTCACCACTGCCAAGTCCACCACTAAACCATGTCCCTCAGCACCACATCTACACACCTTTTAAATACCTTCAGAGATGGTGAGTCCACCGCTTCCCTGAGTGAAAACCTGAAGAATGCTTCATTTTCATTTTCCAAGTGCCAAGTTTAATGTATTACATTCTTGTAATGCTGGTGTGACCTCCCTGATATCTAGAGTCCAAGCAGCCACACTTCTCAACACCAGCAAGTAAGAAAATAAATTTCTTTGAAGGTGAAAATTCCACAACTTAGTAAACAAACAAACTAGAATCTTACACTTTCAAATAACGATTTGAAACGTTCCATACTAAAATACACAGTTGCTTGAAAAGCTTCACTGGAAATAAAGCTCCTCTGTGGAATATTTTCTATGATTGAGGAAAATGTCCTTAAAGCACATAAGTGAAACCTTTTAAAATAACTGTAACTGGCCTTGTACCTCCAGTGTGCTCTATGGACTTCAATTCCTCAAAACAGACACAAAAAGAACAAAATCTTATCCCATCCAAAGTAATTTCAAGTACTGATACTACCACTAGAAATCTATCAAATTCTCTTTGTACTGAAACACCAGTGGAGTCCCTCAGGGATCAGTGCTAGGTCCAGTCCTATTCAACATTTTCATCAATGACATTGATGAGGGGACAGACAGGCAGACAGTGTCTGCTCAGCAAGTTTGCTGATGACACCAAACTGGGAGGATCAACTCATACAGCTGAAGACTGTGTGGCCATCTGTCAAGACCTGGACAGACTGGAGAGCTGGGCACAGGGGAACCAAATGAGGTTCAACAAGGATGAGTGTAAAGTCCTGCACCTGGGAAGGAATAATAAACTGCACCAGTACAGATTGAGAGGTGATCTGCTGGAGAGCAGCCCTGTGGAGAGGGACCTGGGAGTCCTGCGGGATAACAAGTTGTCCATGGCACAGCAATGTGCCCTTGTGGCCAAGAAGGCCAATGGGATCCTGGGGTGTATTGAGAAGAGTGTGTCCAACAGATCAAGGGAGGTTCTCCTCCCCCTCTACTCTGCCCTGGTGAGACCTCATCTTGAATACTGTGTTCAGTTTTGGGCTCCCCAGTGTAAGAGGGACAGGGATCTGCTGGAGAGGGTCCAGCGGAGAGCCACAAGGATGATTAGAGGACTGGAGCACTGCCTTATGAGGAGAGGCTGAGGGACCTGGGGCGTTTTAGTCTGGAGAAAAGAAGACTTAGAGGGGATTTGATAAATATTTAAAAGTACCTGAAGGCTGGCCAGGAGTGGGGGGGACAGGTTCTTCTCACTTGCTCCCTGTGATAGGACAAGGAGCAATAGGTGTAAGTTGCAGCAAAAGAGGTTCCACCTCAACACAAGGGAGAACTTCTTTACTGTAAGGGTCACAGAGCACTGGCACAGGCTCCCTAGGGAGGTTGTGGAGTCTCCTTCTCTGGAGACTTTCAAGGCCTACCTGGGTGTGTTCCTCTAGGATCTGTGATAGATTGTGGGGTCCTGCTCTGGCAGGGGGATTGGACTCAATGATCTCTTTGGGTCCCTTCCAACCCCTAACATCCTGTGATTCTGTGAAACAGGTACAATAACAGGCTTATTAAAAGCTCCCATGTCTTGAAACATGTGGCATCAAAGTGGAATAGGAACACACCAGAGGTTTTTAGCATATATCTCTAAAGCAGAAGCACTTCAGTTCCAAACTCCCAAGAAAAATGTCCCAAAGCCTGAGGGTGCTAAGAGCTCAGCTAGCAGAGTGTTGTACCTCCTTAAATGAGTTTAAAAACAACCAGCAATTCTTTCTTGCATTTCACTAACACTTGTAGTACCAAAATGCCATGCTACATTTTCTGTAGCCTACAGAAAGCTGAGCTCAGGTCAGAGAATTATGACCATGAAGCATTCAATCTTTGCCAGCTACTACTGATTACAATTAATCAAGAGGGGTGGGGAAAGCTATATTTTCTATTCTCAGTTTCCTAGTTGTAGGTATGGGTTAAAAATCTACATGGGACACTCTTCTCACTAAGAATTATGGTGGATGGTTTATTACAACAGGCAACGTGGGTGGTAAGAGTCCCGAATGCCACCTTTGCTCATTTTGCACAAACATGTAACAGAATATATTCAATTTTAAGAAAAATGCCAGAATCCACATTGTTCCAGTCTATTTAATTAGGCCATACACCTCATTGAACTCTCCTTTCACAAAAGCCCAAGATTCAATAAATTATCCTCATATAAAAGACTGTATCACTTCTGTAGGCCCAACATGCTTCCTTGCCTTCGTGTTTTTCATAAGGCACCAAGATAAATGTTTATTTTGGATTCCTGGGGAAAAGTCTGCCTTTCCCATTACCTCAATGTGAACAAGAACACAACGTGGACTTGGACACAGGGACCTGAGAAATTAAAAAGCAGCAATTTTCTTTTTCATCAGTAAAAGGAAAATTATCAACATGGTTCCAGAAACCACCAGAATTTTCTAATGTTTAATTTACCCTTGCTAAAGTAATTTGTATAAATTTTGCAGTATGCACAGCTTCACAAAACTGGATTATTCACAAGAGATCCATATCTGATAGCTAAGCATTTGAAGTTTGACATCTATTAAGCTACAGGGGTAATAATTTTGCTCCTACTGTTTGAAAAGTTTCGTTCAGAAACAGTGTTTGCTCCCTTTTATGTAGCTTCTCCTTTCTTTCCATTTCTTTCATTAACAGTTTTACACTATGAATTAAATTAGAACAAACATTTATCAAGCACTTAGTAGTTTCTGCAGTGCCCTTTAGTTACTGCATGGTGTCCCATTATGAAGACACACCCATGTACTCACAGTTTTATTGAGCTACCCCATTTCCTCCCTACCTCTTTCTGTAGGACAAGACGGAAACTTCATTTTGGATGTGTAATTTTGATACATTCAATGCAAAAACAACAAAGTGGGCTTTTTATTGTCCAACTTTTTTTTGTTGTTTTTGTTATCATAAAGGGTGTTTTCTTTACCTGGTTTTTACAGAGTCTGCATTTTAAGTAACTATCCACATGGGATCACCATAAGAAACCCTTTCACAGAAACACAGGGAAAACAGTAAACGTTAAATCATTTCAAATGAACAGGATGCTTTTTCTGCTTATTCCAGGTACTGAGTTCACTAACAGGCCAAGGAATCAGAGGAGACACAATGTTCTTTGCCATTAGAACTAAGAGTCTGTCTGGCCTGATTCTGAGTTGGAAAGCACCAAAATAAAAGTATAGCTCTACAAAGGTGGCTTTTTTTTTAAGGGCTGGTGGGGGTTTTCCTCCCAGTTCACATTTGTGACCTTTAAAAAGAGCTAGACTTAACAGACAAACACCCTGGCTCAGCCCCCAGAGCAAGTCTGCTTTACTTCACGTTCAGTCCATGCTGGGGAGAAGGCATTTCACAAAAGCTCATTTCACAAAAGCTCATCTCACAAAAGCTCAGATATTTGGTGCAGTATTCAGCACACCAAGAAGAATCCTATGTCTGACCACACACATGCCATGAGAGTACTCTAGCAGTGATTAATGATAGAAAATGGTATTCATTCAGCCATAATGGTACGTTTGATGACAGTCCTGCCCAGATTTCCTTTTAGTCTCATGCTGCTGAAACTGTGTCCATGACCTCCTTCTCTTGACAAAGCAGCCTCCTTCCTCTTCAAAAAGAATTTGCTATAAACCTGTTCCTTGTGTTAAACAACTGCTTTTGCACCACTCTATGCCCCAGCCAAATCCACTGATAAGCTTCTTGAAACATGTGAAAGTCACCTGCACTGCATCCTCCAACACCCAGCCAATGCACTGCATCCTTACTAAGGATGGAAATCACAGCTGTCTCACTGCACTTTTATATATCCTCTGTTTAACACATCCATCTGCTGCCTCACGTTGTATTTATACTGTACCCACAGGAGAGAACATTGTGTGTTTTTTGTGTGCAAAGACCACAGCAAAGGAACCACAATAGTAGGGATATCACGAGAGCGACAAAAATCCTGTTCCTGTGTTCACAGCTTGTAACAAAATTACTTGGGGGCCACGGTTTTGTTTTTTTCCTAAGAGCTGGTAACAAGGACACTCAAGTACACACTCCTTTAGCTTAAGCTCTTATGGTGCTTGTCCACAACCAGACTGTGAGCTACAGTTCTTATTTCTAAGAAACTGTATGCTTGCACCAAAAATGTCTCACTGCAGCTTTATTCAGGTCACTGCATTAATGTCACATCATCATGAACAGAGCTGTCACTCGGAGATGAAAGCCCTTCTGCAGGTAACTCTGATTAAATGTTAGCATCAGCATTTCTCATGACACACTAAGCTGGCAGGATACTGAGAAGCTGTGAGTTTGAATGGTGAGCCTCTTCAAAACACTTACATGGTGGGGCATATGCACACATCTGGTTAACATGACACATTACTAATTGCATTGGCTGGGGGTGGGGGGATACCCAACATCGTGCAGCTGATGGATTAATGTAAAACTCAATCACCTGAAGAACTTTAAACAAATGGAATCAACAATGATTGTGTTTGTTCTAAGATTAGAAGTACATACTTAATTTATCACACTTGTAATTAAAGTTAATATTATCCAGGTGTTAAGCTATTTAGTAGCACTTGTTCCTCACAGAAACCTCAAAGCTGCTGCTTTGAAGCTCATGAACTGTATTTGCTAGTGCAAAGATGGGAATTCTGTGATCCCACTTCCCTACAACTAATAACCTGCTTACATTTTGCACACATCAAATAAATGAAGTGGAGTACAAAACGTAACATCTGTTTCTTTCTCTGTTTAACATTAGAGGGTTAGATTCTAAACAAATACATTTAGGAAGTCTTTTTAGGAATTTGTTAGGCTGAACACAGCTAATCAAGGCAGCAGGAGTCTTGTGTATTTCCAGAATGACCTCTTTGTTTGACTTGAAAATTGTGTATATTATTTTAAGTTTCTGCACATGCAAAACCTAGATGATGAAAGTCCCAGTCTTCTTCTTTTCTCCTTTTTTTTTATTAGTCAAACTTTTTTAAAAGCAAATGCATGTTTGGAAAATGCAGCACTTAAAAGGTTTCAGAGGAATGCTTTAAACACAACTAAAGCTCCTTTGCAATCAGCAGTTAGAAGTGAAGGTGTGAAACATCCCCAAGAGTTTCATGTTCTGTTACATTTGGATTAAGTATTAATTCATCAACTTCACCTCATTTCTAGTTGATTAATCCACAATAAATTAGGTAGATTCACTGATTTTTTTTTTAATGAATATTGGAATTAAGTATTAGCCAAAAGTTCCAGGATTCAGACTACAAACATATATATTCCTTCCTTTGTTTTCCCAATTGGCAGAAGAACAAGGCTTTAAAGACTAATGAATATAACTGGGAAAATACTTCTTTTTTAGTGTGCATTGGACAAAATGAGGACAGATGAAAGCTCTTACTGACAGATACAAGGATAACCTTCATTACATCAGATGTAATTTCCCACAGCAAGTAATCTCTCAAATTTTCACTGGACTTTCAGTTACCTTACTCCACAATACAGAAGTACAATTACATTTTACTCTCTAATGCATAATGAATTTTGGAATAAAATTGCTGATGTAGAAGATTATTTCTTCTGGAGAGTTTGATGGAAAACAAATTAAATAAAGAGTTGACCGTCTGGGGAGAAATGGTGAAATCTCAGACTGATACTGCTTCCCAGAAGACTGCAGAGCTAGACCTGGCACAAAACTGACGACCATTTGAACACAGCACGCTGGCCAGGGTTCATTGACCCATTCTCACAGTCCCATCAACACAGGACATGGTTCCACTTGCCTGCCTAGACCACTTGGCAGAAATCAACCACTTGAAACTCTTCTGTCTTCTCAATTACTTTTGCTGCCTCTCTCCAAAGAGATTCCGCAGACCAGTAACTACTCCTTCCAAAACTGCTGGTCTGCAGTCTCACAAGAATACATCTTGCCACTGCCACATTAGGAACATCCTTCAGAGATGAGATGTGCTCACTCTGAGCATGCCAGACACTGACCTGCTATCCTCAGCATATCTGCTCCCTGAAATATTCCCAGAGGCAATGCTGCACTGAAAACGTATTTTTCACTTTTACTGTCTTGTGCATCACCCTGTCTCTATCCCCTAAAATAATCTCCCACAATTCAGTAATGTCTCCAGCTTGTGCTTTCTGAACTACATATGTCAAGTCCTTATTACTGATTCCAGCATTTTTAATCACCTTTTCCACTGATTTTTAATCTCTGCCTTCAGGAAAACTATGCTTCTCTCTCTGGATCACCACTTCAACAACATCATTTAAAAAGCAGTATCAGCAAAGAAACTTACTGCAGTAGCAGCCAGCTGCTTGGGTATGAGATCAGATGATATTCCAGGAGCTTAGCTTTGTATGCAGGTTTTCACATGGTGGACTAGGGAAGTCAGCAGGTTGTTTTTTTCCAGAACTAGCTGCCTATTATCAGCACTGCTAACACAGACCAGTGTTTCAAAAGATGCAACAAAAGACAAACAAGGACTGAATGAATGTTTTAGAGACTGAAAATGGGCAACTGGACTAAATGGTTATTGTAGAAGGCCACAACTGTTCACATGCATTTAAAAAAAACCTAAAAGCAAATTGTTTTCAGTGTTATTTAAAAAAACAAAACAGACAACAAACCAAACAAGAAAACCCAAACCAACAAACCCTCCCAAAAAATAACACAAACACCAGAGGAAGCTTCCATGCATGAAATCTATGCAGTTTTGTAAACCCTTTCCCATCGTCTTTTTCTATGTGCAGTGCTGAGGCTGACAGGACACAAGACCTAAGGGCACAGCCTACAGCACAACTGTGCACCTATGGCAGCCTCAACGAACTGTTAACCAAAGCTTAGTCTCAAGACTGATGATGCAACAGCGCCACCTAGCAGAAGAACTCGGAACCGCTCTGCTGCTTGCTCCCACAAGTGCCAGCTCGACATGCCCCCCCGGAGAGAGAACTTTAGAGCTAGTTACTGAATAAACACAGCAGCATCAACTTTTACTCCTCCTTTTCTCCGAACAGTTCTACATTACTCAAGCAGGAAAATTTTCCCATCAGACACATTCACTGGAGATAACCAACAGTGTTTCGATGATGCCACGCACACAAGCTGCACGTTCAATCAATGGTATGTCACTCAGCAAGTTGGGTAAAGCTTCAACTATTCACAATGAAATATGAACAGGAAACTGAAAGTGTTTTCCTACTTTAAGGAGGGTTCATTTCCTTCATTAACCTCAGCCCTTGCAACACATGAAAGGAATTTTCATTTAGCCAAGCAGCTCCAAATTTCAGAGAGGAATACACTCCCCCACGGACCAACCTAACTTTCTCAACTTGCTGTGGAAGAAATGCAAAAGCTGATCTGTGTAGCAGCATGACTTATTACCACAAAGTCAAGCATATCCTGAGCTGCATGCAGAACAGCACGGTCAGCTGGTCAAGGGCTCTCACTATAGTGAGACCCCAGCTGCAGTGCTGTGTCCACCTCTGGTGTCCTCAGCACAAGAAAGACATGGACTATTGGTGTGGGTCCAAAGAAGGTGACAAAAATGATCAGAGAGCTGAAATATCTCTGTTATGAGGACAGGATGAGACAGTTGAGGTTGTTCAGTCTGGTGAAGAGAAGGCTCCAGGATGACTTTATAGCAGCCATTAGGTATCTAAAAGCAGCCTATTATAAAGATGAAGACAGTCTTTTTAACAGGGCCTGTTGCAACAGGTCGAGGGATAATGGCTTTAAAAAGCTATCTCCCCACAAAAAGAGGGGAGACATAGATGAGATCTAAGGAAGAATTTTTTTACACTGCGGGTGGTGAAACACTGGCACAGGTTGCCCAGAGAGTAGGTAGAATTTCTATCCCTGTGTGTTAGTTTGAAGCCAGCTAGAATGTTTAGGTGAGAACTAGATTACAGGCTGAGAAAGGGAAACAATGGTGATGTCTACTTCGCTCATAGGCTTGCTGACATGTGTAAGACCAAGAGTAAAAACACAGATAAGGCATTTGGGCACTGCCTGGGCTCTGGGCTGCATTTCCCTCTAACCTCACCTACCATCTCTGTGATTAATCCGCTTGCCTCCTAGCCCTGCCCTGGGTGATCCTCCATTCTTCCTTGGGGCACAAGGCAATGTCTGGGGTAAGGTTGAGGGGTGGGAGAAGGTAGAAGGGCGGTTGGGAGCCCCTCCTGGGGACTCAGGTTTCTGGGAGGGGAGCTGTGTCTCTGTATTACCTTTTACCTTACATGTTTCTGTATATAACTGTATATACTGTAAATATCTGCTTGTATATTGTGCTGAGCTGTAAATATAAGCTCCATTCAATTTCCAGAGCCAGCTGAGTCTAGTCTGGGTGACTTCCAAAGTTGGGGAGGGGGCAAGTAACACCCAAACCACTACATCCTGGAAACATCCCAGGTCAGGTTAGACAGGGCAACCTGATCTAACTGAAGTAATACTGAAACAATAATGGTACAGCTGTACAAAGGTTATCAGCAGACTTTTTTTCCTAGAAAAGGCTCCCTCAAAAATTGTACTGTAATACCGAAAAAAAACTTAAATCACAAAAATTAAAGGTGATAAAGAGAGCACTACAGAGAGAAGGAACAGTATGTGACAGACTAGTGGAGGAAAAAAAAAAACCAGCATGACACATCAAGGAGGAGAGCTTGATTCATAAATGGAAAAAACATTTAAGGCAGAGGAAAAGGTCATGAATATAGTATTTAATATTCATGGTTCTTTGAAGGTCACTGCCATCTTACCCTGTCTGTTGTCTGTGATGATTTCTGTGACGCCTCATAATCTTTCTTTGTCTCTAGGATTCTTTTTACAAGTCCACCTGTTGAAGAATCAGTGTATTTCTCAGCAGCAGCTGGCACTACAATATTGTTTCAGACATTCAGACAATTCTATCAAAACCAACTGCTTAACTCTTTCGAATGTAAACAGTTTTTACAGCAACACTAAGGGAATTTTAATTTTTAATAGAATTTTCTATTGTACCATAGAACTAGAGAATGCCAGGTTGGAAAGGACCCCAAGGATCATCTGCTCTAACACTTCTGGGTGACAGTGCAGATTACATGAGATGGCACAGCACTCTGTCAAGCTGAGTCTTAAAACTGACCAATGTAGGAGAATCCATCACTTCTTCAGGAGAAAAATTTACTATTCTAGTATTTCTACTCTAAAATACTCCAATAATTGCTGACATACAAGGTATTTGTTATTTGAGCTGTTTCTCCTCTAAATCAAAATGTATAGTCAGTATCATTTACTGAACAACTCAGTACAAAAGCAGGTCCTTGAGCTATATTAACACAAAAGCTTTTCCTCTACACCCCTCTTTTGGAAGAATTCAAGAGCCATATGAATCATAGAATCAACCAGGTTGGAAGAGACCTCCAAGGTAAGCCAGTCCAACCTAGCACCCAGCCCTAGCCAGTCAACTAGACCATGGCACTAAGTGCCTCATCCAGGCTTTTCTTGAAGACCTCCAGGGACAGTGACTCCACCTCCCTGGGCAGCCCATTCCAATGCCAATCACTCTCTCTGGCAAGAACTTCCTCCTAACATCCAGCCTATACTTTCCTCGGCACAACTTGAGACTGTGTCCCCTTGTTCTGTTGCTGGTTGTCTGGGAGAAGAGGCCACCCTTTGTGAGGGCTTTGTGTGTGGAAACAAATATATCTGCCTAAACCACATCCAGCGTAACCATAATGGCAGCCCCTGAATCAGAGATGCGAGGTCACAAGTAAGCACCAGTGTAGTTAACAACCAGTCCATTAAATTTTCTAAAAGCTTTTCTGTGTCTTGCCTTGAACAGCCAATCCCATCTCATATATAAAAGCTGTCAAGCTGTACCTGACACTGTAAGAAATGTTAATGTATGAGTTTCATGCAGAATTTTAAATCCTGCTGACATAAAAGGCCTAAAGAAAATCTGTACTTAATGTCAGTTATAAATCCAGCTGCACAAGTAAACAAGACTACATTTGAGAATTAACTTTTGATTTTCTTGCAAGAGTTGCAAGTTCACACCCTCAAGAGGTATTTTACTGCTTTATTCAGCATTTTAAGTGTTGAGCATTTAGTTGAAACCCATAGTTTTATTCTGTGCATATAGATATATATATATAAAATATATGTAACAGCAAACATACCATGCTTCTGATCTTCAGTCAGCTCCACTTCTGGCTCCTACATATGCAGGAAGAAAGCTTTAGTTGCATTGAAGCTGACATTGCTATAATAGACAACTATTTTTAAAAGTTCACCTAGAAGCTACTTAAACAAGTAAGCTACAAACAAAGGATGGGGAAAGGTTCTATAACTTGCCACATGAACAGACCATTTGCATATCTGGTATTTCTGACAGTGGTAACGCTGCCTCCACCACAAAATGGTCATCATCATCATCAGAAATCTGCTGGTCTACAATCACATTTGAGACTGTTTTACCACTACTGCTCCTGTAAGAGACAATGAAAAATTAAAACCTAGTAAGATCTCTTCAAACCTGTTAAGAGCTGTCCAGAACAGAAAAGACATCAGTACCCTCCCTTCCTCTCTCAAAATAAAGCAGCATCAGCTAAAAACACATAAAATTCAAAGGCTGGAAAAGCAAGAGCTTTCCAGTTGTAATAGGAAGGCACTGAAATCAAGGATTTGACCTTTTGGGTTTGTTACGTGATTGCTGCTAGACCCTTTCTATCCCTTTGATAAGTGATCAAAACAACAAACCCAAATAAAATAAAACAAACAAAACATCCCCAAACTGACCAACCAAAACTCTCACAAGGATGTATTCTTTTCCTTCTAAACACACTACTTCAGCGATTGGCACTTGTAAGAGATCGAGCCAGACATTTTGTCCATAGATCTGAATGGCTGTTTCAGCTTTTTCTGAACACCATGTTCTAAAGATCTCTTCTGGCTGCACTTTAGATCAAGGTTCTAGGGCTACCTGCTTCACAATTTCCCAAGGCAAAAAAATCCAATCATATTTTTGACCTCCCAGATGCAGCTGCCAACCATAACTTTTATCTGAAGTGCTGCATTTGCAGAAACAATAAAACAAATCAGGCTTGAACTTTCCAAAAATGAGCTGTGAGGTGATCATCCTATTGAGCAGCAGGTGAGGCACCACAGGTTTCAGATTAGTGTGGTACAAGAGCTAGAAAAGTCTGCTCTGCACCTCCCACGTTCCTTACCTTTCTGGAAGTAAGACCTCTGTGCTTTCCTGACGTTTTACTCGGGGTGGTGCTGGTCTTGCACTGCTAGGACGGGGAGTACCTCTGCAATGAGAAAGAGACTGATTTTTACTGTAGAAGGAAGCCACACATGTCCTCTAAACGAAGAGTGAGCCAAGCATGACAACACTGACAACATCTCCAATATACACCCCCACATGGCAATAGTTGCTGTCCTACTGAGGGTCTAGGAAAAGTGTCCTAAGCAAAAAATCCAGTCTGTGATTCCAAGGAAAAATCAGCTCTTGATTTGTCTAACTAAACAGTCTGGGTACAGCATTGTATCAATAACAATAAATTTAGCATTACATGTTGCAAGGTAAATGGAAAAAAATGTTTTCACAAGTAACAGAGTTACACAAACCTTTGCTGGACAAAATAAAATGAGAAAGAAAAGGCAAGCTTATCTTAGCCATAACACTGAACTTATGGAATGCACCTATGACAATGTATCATAGTATAGTATAGTATCATAGTATCATCAGGGTTGGAAGAGACCTCACAGATCATCAAGTCCAACCCTTTACCACAGAGCTCAAGGCTAGACCATGGCACCAAGTGCCACGTCCAACCTTGCCTTGAAGTGCCCCAGGGATGGCGACTCCACCACCTCCCCAGGCAGCCCATTCCAGTGTCCAATGACTCTCTCAGTGAAGAACTTTCTCCTCACCTCCAGCCTAAATCTCCCCTGGTGCAGCCTGAGGCTGTGTCCTCTTGTTCTGGTGCTGGCCACCTGAGAGAAGACAGCAACCTTCTCCTGGCCACAACCACCCCTCAGGTAGTTGTAGACAGCAATAAGGTCACCCCTGAGCCTCCTCTTCTCCAGGCTAAACAATCCCAGCTCACTCAGCCTCTCCTCGTAGGGCTGTGCTCAAGGCCCCTCACCAGCCTCATCGCCCTTCTCTGGACATGCTCAAGCATCTCGACGTCCCTTCTAAACTGTGGGGCCCAGAAATGAACACAGCACTCAAGGTGTGGTCTAACCAGTGCAGAGTACAGGGGCAGAATGACCTCCCTGCTCCTGCTGACCACACCATTCCTGATGCAGGCCAGGATGCCACTGGCTCTCTTGGCCACCTGGGCACACTGCTGGCTCAAATGTGCTAGTTTGAGGCTAATTGGAATATTTTAATGAGAAAAAATTAGATTCTAGGCTGTGAAAAGAAAACAATGGTGATGTCTACTTCACTCACAGGCTTACTGAGATGTATAAAAGCAAGAACACAAGCATAGCTAAGACTCTGTGTGTGTGTGTGTCTGTCTCAGTGTGTGTTTCCCTGGGCTTCTTCTGTGTAATCCTTCTGCTTCAAACCCCCCTTGCTGATCCTCCAAACTCACCTTGCACGTAATGCAAACTCTGGCATAAGGTAGATGGGTGGAAAGAAGGTGGAAGGGTGGTTAGGAGCCCCTCCTGGGGACTCTGATTTCTGGGAGGGGTGTTCTATTTCTTTATTACTCTTAACTTGTATATTTCTGCATGTAGCTGTAAATGTTGTAAATATCTGCTTGCATATTGTGCTAAGATGTCAATATAAAACTGCATTCCTTAGTTTCCAGACAGCTGAGTCTAGTCTGGGTGATTTCATAAGAGTGGGTGGGCAGGTAACTCCCAAATCATCACAGTAATGCAATGTTCTTCTCATCAGACTCTCCCTCCTATTTCATTAACATCACATTGAAGCACTTCATGGATTAAGTCTGAAGTACTTCACAATGCTCAAATTTAATCTATAGAAGGAAATGAAAGTGAGTAAAGGAAACCATAATATTTCTTATTTAGCAGCACTAGCAGAAACATACTGCTCCAAGTTCTCTTGCTCTTTTAAAATGTTATTATCTCAGATACATCACAATTTGGTACAAAAAGAATAAAGGATATTTGATTCAAACAAGATAAAATTTCATTCAGAGAGAATCCAGATTAGGAACCGACCTTTGGATGGGCTGAGGTGGAAGATCATTGGGCATTATTTCACCATTTTCAAATACTGCAGGTTTTTCATCAGTTGTGTTCTCAGCTTCTCCTTCTATTAAACAAAAACAAACACACAATTGTGTGTGCAAGACAAACTGAATTTTACTCACAACAGTATTTTGAATCTTAACACAGAATCACACAGACTATTATTAGCACTACACTTGAATGTGTGTTCATGAAATACATCATGTCACAAAATCAGAAATAAAACTCTATAGGTTTCTACAAAAATTAGTATCTTGTGAACCTCTGGGTTTTAAAAATCTTGGAGCATTCACAACTCAAAAGGGACATAAAAAACCCAAACAAACCCATGTTAAATGCCTTTATTTTTTATATGATTCTCAATATAGTGAAATTCATCTGTGAAAATTACATCATCTTGCTCAGTTCCTCCATAACTGCACAGTAACATTTGCAATATTTCAAACTGCTTGTTACACAAAGTCGTAAGAGGAAAAATGTTATCAAACCAACCCTGTAATTCTCCATACTGGGTTTTTTGGTAAGCCTTTCTTTTGGTAACCTCCTTATTTTCCTCAACTGGTACTCTTACCAGTATTCTGACTCAGATTTCAGTAGGGGGTTGGACTGGATGATGTCCACCTTGATTGACTCCTGACCTACATCAAGGATTTTAGGATGAGGTTGTCTTCTGTAATCCCATTATAGTTATCCTCTCCATAGGACTGACTCGATTTCCCTCTCCACAGGGCTGCTCTCAATCTCCTCATCCCCCTACTTGTATCAGGGATTTCTCCAACTCAAATGCAGGACCTTGCACTCAGCTTTGTTGAAGCTCATGAGGTTGACAAGGGCCCACGTGACCAAGTCAGGCTCAAGTCTGAAAGTTGTGCTGTGTTGCTGGACGTACCACAAGTTTCATGTACTTCTCTTAGCAACTAATTTAGCATCTCAGATTAAGAGATGCAAGAGGGATTGGAAAATTCCACTTCTACATGGTGAAAGACACTTGCCCACATGATGAAGATCATAAATGTACAAAGAAATATAAACTAGAGGCCTGCTCCTTAACAAAACGTTCGGCTTTGTGTGATTTTTTCTGTTCTCTGTCCTGACATGCACCATGCTGACATAATGGCTGTCCACAAAACAGCAAGTCACCAGTTCTGACGAGTACTGATTTGCACTGTATAGAAAAGAAGCATCTCTAAAATCTCACTTCCTTGGTTCAATCCACAGCATCAGTAGAGACAGTGCCGCAACAGTATCACAGCACATGCTGTGACACCTGCACAGAGCAAACAGATGCTTCAGGGACCTCCTAATACCACATTTACGGGAGTTCACTGTCTATTACTGGCCCAATTACCCAGGTATTTCAGGAAAGGTTTTGTGGATACCTACCAGTCTATGATTCTTTTAATATGAACAGCATCACAAACACAGTAAGAAGAGGGGAAAAAAGTCAGCTATGACATTAAAACAAAGGAACACACATCTTTGGGGGTTTGCAGCAATTACCTGTGATGTATTGCAACAAGCTCCCCACAGGTTCTGCTTATTTTGAGGTTAGAACACTGCACTGTTCTATAGTAAGAACAAAGCACTTTCATAGATGGCTTTTTTGGCATTCTTTTAAATAGAAATTACTTGTATAGAGTCTACTCAAAGCACTCAAACACAACTAAATTATGTTTTATTATCATTTCAAATTTCTTTAATGCATAGCACAAAAGGAAACAAAGCACCAAATTACACAAGTGCTTCATTCACTTAAAAATAAAATGCTTGGGTTTTTTTTGTTCTACTAGAAGTTTTTAACTCTCATTGGTATGTTCAGTGCTGGCCTTTTGTAACTATAATGCTCCTGAGTCACACACAAATTGTCCAGGAAATAAAAAAATACATTGATTTTTCAGAGAACTTACATAACTTCAAGAATAATCTGACCAAGTTAGGCATGAAGCACACAAGGACTATGGACAGCTTCTTACTTGGGAATTACTACTAGGGCTGGGAGAATAGGGAGAATGTTCCCTAACACATTAGGGAATATTTCCAACTCCTATTTCTGTGCTAAAGACTTTGATGATCTGTTCACAAAGCAGAACACACTTATGAGAAAAGAAACTTTTTTCCCAAAGGTCAAAAGACAGTAGAAGTTTTGAATGGTTTGATCAAAATGTTTGGATTGAATATCTGCGTAGACACTCCTGAAAGTTAAATGAGATGTGTAAAAGTTAAACTGTAGAAAGCTGTATAACAGATTTGAAAGGCAAAGCCATGCCACTATACTTTGAACTAGGAAAGCACAGGATCTGCTCACCCCTCAAAGTGAGTTTATGCAGTCCAGAAATATAAAAACTAATGTTCCAGAGAAAACTTAGAAGCATTAGCAGAATGTAATCATAGAATCACGCAGGTTGGAAGAGACCTCCAAGATCACCCAGGCCAACCTAACACCCAGCCCTATCCAGTCAACTAGACCATGGCACAAAGTGCCTCATCCAGGCTTTTTTTGAACACCTCCAGGGATGGCAACTCCACCACCTCCCTGGGAAGCCCATTCCAATGGCAAATCACTCTCTCTGGGAAGAACTTCCTCCTAACATCCAGCCTATACCTCCCCCAGCACAACTTGAGACTGTGTCCCCTTGTTGTGTGGCTGGTTGCCTGGGAGAAGAGACCAACTCCCACCTGGCTACAGCCTCCCTTCAGGTAGCTGTAGACAGCAATGAGGTCACCCCTGAGATTTTGGTTTGTTTTTTTTTTTTTTTTTTTAAGTTGCCCCAAGTACCCCTTAAACCCCTGAAAACCTTGTGGAAGAACTATCTTCACCTCTTCTCTGAAGACAGCTAAAGGATAACTTCACACTGAGCTTCTCTAACCTACTCCAAAGGAAGGTTTGGAGTCATGGAAAGGCACTGACTGTCATTTTCAAGCAGTTTCAACTGCCAGTTTACATTTCATTCCACTGGAGTTAAGTGGAATATTTTATAATGTACATATAATGGCACTTCTCTGAGGATAGATGATAGATGGCTGTGACGGCTCAGCTGAAAGAGTGATGGCAGCTGCCACAGGTTACAATGCTGCAGGCATCAGAAGAGACGAGGAGACACTTGATGCAAGCCAATCCATTTATTGCATTCCAAACGTGTTTATGTAGCTTTCATCAGAAGGCTACAAACTGTATTAAACTGTAATTGGTTACATGTACTTGCATTAGAAATTACATATTAATTGGCATAGACATACATCGTATTCTCTCAACAATACATACATTGTTTCTAAGCAATCTAAGTCAGCAGAGAGAGGTGAAAACCACAGGCTCCAGCCTTCTATGTGTTACACCATTCTCTAAGGTCATTCCAACCTTCTGTTTTATCTTAACTCAGTACTTCAGAGCTCATGCACTCTCGCCTGTCCGTGTCTTATGTTCCAGTATTTCAAGTTCCAATAGCTGTACCATTCCAACAGACACCGTAAGGTCTGAGCTAAACTTTAGAAGCACAACTTTACTCCTCCTAGAGACATCTATTTCAATGTAATCACCAAAACTGTGAGAAGATAAACTGCACTAGTGAAACTTCTCAATAAGCCATTACTTAAGAATTTAACGAGCTTCAGAAAAATCTTACCTAATCATCAACTTCTAAAAAAGTTTCATGCTGACCTAGCCTTTTAGTGTGACTGAAACCCAAGTGTTCCTCCTTTTTTGCCACAGTGGATGCATTTATGTGCACACAACTAAAGGAATGGGAACCTGAGCAACTTCAGTAGTGTATATGCAAACAACTGAGGTAAACCAAAACACCCTTTTACCAAAAAGCTTTCTATACATACTTCTTATTTATGAGGCTACCAGTGGGGATTCCTAATGGAGAACACCAAGACAGAATAACTGATATGATGACAAATCCTCATTTATAATGAAAAACAAGAACACAAAATACAATGGAAAGGTTCAGAGCTTTGATGGTCAGAAAGACTGAAGCAGAATGTAGATATAATACCCCAAAAGATCCAGGAAAATAAGTTCATTTCAGCCAATAAACAATGTTTACATTGATTCTTCCTTTGGAAACTCATTGGCAGTTAAAGACACAAGAGCACACTAAGAAATGTCAGGGGATCCCTGTCTTTTGATGACTCCAAAGAGCATCCAGCTTAGCTCTCTGCAATGACTGCTCCTATTTTCATAATGGATTTCATATTCTAACTGTGAAAGCCATTAAATGTATGAATGATGATTTCATCTCTATAAGAACTTTACAGTGCTGAGACCAGTCCTATTCAATATCTTTAGTGAAGATCTGGACCAGGGGATTGAGTTCAGCAACAGTATGTTTGCAGATGACACCAAGCTAGGAGCAGGTGTGGATCTGTTGGAGGGTAGGAGAGCCCTGCAGAGGGACCTTGACAGGCTGGATGGGTGGGCAGAGACCAATGGGATGAGATTTAACAAAGCCAAGTGCAGGGTTCCACACTTGGGCTGCAACAGCCCCAAGCAGCGCTACAGGCTGGGGACAGAGTGGCTGGAGAGCAGCCAGGCAGAAAGGGACCTCGGGGTACTGGTAGATAGTAGCTGAACATGAGCCAGCAGTGTGCCCAGATGGCCAGGAGAGACAATGGCATCTTGGCCTGTATCAGGAATAGTGTGGCCAGTAGGACAAGGGAGGTTATTCTTCCCCTGTACTCAACACTGGTCAGGCCACATCTTGAGTACTGTGTCCAGTTCTGGGCTTCTCAAATCAAGAGAGATGTTGAGGTGCTGGAATGTGTCCAGAGAAGGGTGATGAAGCTGGTGAGGGGTCTGGAACACAAGCCCTGTGATGAGAGGCTGAGGGAACTGGGGGTGTTTAGCCTGGAGAAGAGGAGGCTCAGGGGTGACCTCATTGCTGTCTACAACTACCTGAAGGGAGGTTGTAGCCAGGTGGGAGTTGATCTGGTCTCCCAGGCAATGAGCAACATAACAAGGGGACACAGTCTCAAACTGTGCTGGGGGAGGTATAGGCTGGATGTTAGGAGGAAGTTCTTCCCAGAGAGAGTGGTTTGCCATTGGAATGGGCTGCCCAGGGAGGTGGTGGAGTCGCTGTCCCTGGAGGTGTTCAAGAAAAGACTGGATGGAGCATTTAGTGCCATGGTCTGTTGATTAAATGGGGCTGGGTGCTAGGCTGGACTGGCTGATCTTGGAGGTCTCTTCCAACCTGGTTGATTCTGTGATTCTAAGGTTCACTAATGCACTGTTACATTATACCATCTTAATAAATAAAGCTCAAAATAACAGTCAATACAATATCTGGTTCTTACGCTACCTGAGAATCCAGTCCAGATCCATAATGAAGCTGGCAGTACTGCTCTTACATGCATTTAAATTATAAATAGAGAAATATAAAATTGTATTCCATAACAGATACATTCCAACAGAGAAGACAGCTCCAAAAGATTAAAAGGAATCAGCATAGAAGTTCTCCCAGTTGTGTAAGGTCACACAAATGCCTTGGCCAGCTGTCTACATTTCATCAGACTGACACAGCTACGAGGCCCTGAAGGCCAAGGGTGGACTGGCAAACAGCCTTTGACCTCCCACATACAGGGTATTGACTCTCCCAACTAGGTCAAGCATCTGGATATATGGAGAAAACAAACACAGCTTTTACTTGAATCTCAGTTCTTCCTCCTACATTTTTCCTCTATGGCTCCAGGTACACTGTAGCTGGATACAAATACCTCATTACCAATGTATGTCTTGGCAGCTATATACAACCATTCTTTTGGTTTTTTTTAATGGAGAACTAAGAATGCAGAGATGGATTTTTTCACTACAATCCTTAAAAATGCAAACATTGAGACTCCCAAATAAAGAAGTCAAGGTGCAGTGATTCAGCTCTTACACAGAGTAAGTCACTAAGGGACTGAGGTGCAGCAGTCTTGCATTTTCTTTAGGACATGACAAGCCTCTTTGAAAACTTGCATAAGAGTAAGGAAAGAGAAAATAAAGGCAACCATTTCATCAGGTAGCACACATTTTTCAACCAGGACCTTAACCACAAGATGTGATTAAAACACAGGGCAGCAGTTAGATCACGTGTAAATCCTCCTCCTGAAATCAGTTAGCTGCACAGACTCAAGTTCAGCCCCGAAGCACTCAAAAAAGACATTCCAAGGCAGTCAAGTTTTTACTTTCCATACCTTTCTGTTTTACGGCAAGCCCTGGTTCAGCTTTCTCTTGCAGCTTAGCAGCACTGTCCTCTGAAATCTTCTCTACCACATTCTTCGTTTCCACAGTTCCTGTAACAAAACAGTTTATAGCCAAATGAAACCAAAGATTGAGTAAAAGTTTAAAATATAAAAAGAAAAGCAAGCTACATTAAATACCTGATACATTTAGTACTTCTTTATGGGCTATCCTAATTTAATAAACCATTCTGATTGTAAACAAATAGCATTCAAAGTAGACAAAGACTTTTTACATGACTGCTGATTGAACTTCTTATATAACTGCAAAATAAGGTCAATTTCTTCGCTCCAGAAATGATTTATAAATACTTATTACCCTCATCAAACAACATAAACAATACAATATTTACCCAGTAAAGTCTTAGTGATTGCTAAAATACACAATATTCATAGAATCATAGAATCCTAGAATCAAGTAGGTTGGAAGAGACCTCCAAGATCACTCAGTCCAACCTAGCACCCAGCCCTAGCCAGTCAATTAGACCATGGCACTAAGTGCCTCATCTAGGCTTTTTTTTGAACACCTCCAGGGACGGTGCCTCCACCACCTCCCTGGGAAGCCCATTCCAATGCCAATCACTCTTTCTGCCAACAACTTCCTCCTAGCATCCAGCCTAGACTTCCCTCGGCACAACTTGAGACTGTGTCCCCTTGTTCTACTGCTGGTTGCCTGGGAGAACAGACCAACTCCCACCTGGCTACAGCCTCCCTTCAGGTAGTTGCAGACAGCAATGAGGTCACCCCTGAGCCTCCTCTTCTCCAGGCTAAACACCCCCAGCTCCCTCAGCCTCTCCTCATAGGGTTTGTCTTCCAGGCCCCTCACCAGCTTTGTTGCCTTTCTCTGGACACGTTCCAGCACCTCAACATCTCTCTTGAATTGAGGGGCCCACAAGTGGACACAGTACTCAAGGTGTGGCCTGACCAGTACTAAGTACAGGGGAAGAATAACCTCCCTTGTCCTACTGGCCACACTATTCCTGATACAGGCCAAGATGCCATTGGCTCTCTTGGCCACCTGGGCACACTGCTGGCAGTATAGTACTTTGAATGCATAACACACTAAGGTTTGTTTTCAGGGCCTTAGCTTTAAACAGATTTCATACCAATGCCATTCATTAAGCAAGAATGGCTGACTTCTGAGAGCTGAACTTTACAAATTGCTAGTAATGCCACAGAAGAGCCTAGTTCACAAATGCTGTTCACTCTAAAAAAGTGGGTTAGGTTGTATGAAGTGAAAGACCATTTTATCTACCAATTATCTGAAATTATTTCCCTCAGTTACAATAGAACAAGGTTGACAAAACCAAAGTAACACACAGTGAAAGAAAACTGAAATATTCACATATACATCTAATTTCTAAGTATTGCCATTCAGGGCAGAGGGATGTAAAGGAGAAATGATTCAGTACCATTTGTACATCATTTCTGAGAATGTACCTGTGCACTGAACACATGGGGGCAAGAAAAATTAAATTATACACTCAGTTTGTCAAGATACATACAGAATGGATGGAACACTTAGCTTTAGTCTTAGCATTAAATATATATCCATAGACACACATATCCCTTCACTTGGAGTAATATGTTCAGTTCACATACTCCTAAAAATGCAGCAGAAGCAAAACAAATTCAGAAACAGGAAAGATCAATATACAGAAAGAGGATCTATATTTAAAATAGCAGCTCCCAAAGTGCTGAACTTCCCAATCTCCTTATCTGCAAACAGGTAACTAATGCAAAGGTTAAGAACAGATTCACAGGGCCCCTACCTGCAGCCAGGGCATCTAAGGCATTGCATTTCAACAACCAGAACAAGTGAGCAAGCAGTTCTAACTCAGGAAAATAATTTATTAGCTAGAGCTCTGCCTAATGCTTGGGTTGAAACATCTAACACATCCATAGCCCATGATGAAATTCACAGAATTAACCAGATTGGAAAAGACCTCTAGGATCATCAAGTCCAACCTAACCCTTCTAATTAACTAAACCTTGGCACTAAATGCCTCATCCAGCCTCCTTTTAAACACCTTCAGGGATGGCGACTCCTCCACCTCCCTGGGCAGCCCATTCCAATGGTTAATCACTCTTTCCATGAAGAACTTCTCCCTAATGTCCAGCCTTAGGAAGAAATTACTGCATCACAGGAAGCAACCACAAAGCTACATAGTCTACTGCAGCACAAATACTCAGTTCTAGATAAAGAGGGCCTAATAAAAAGTATGGTGCCAGTCTTTTTAGCAGGGCCTGTGTGATGGTTTGGGGGTTACCCCGCCCCCCCACACTTTTGAATTTGCCCCAGCTAACTCAGACGGACCCTGGGAATATAGATGAAGCAATTTATTTACAGCTAGCAGAATTTACAAGCAGCTATTTACAATACATACAGTTATATACAATTATATACAGAAATATACAAAGGATAAACAATACAAAAGCACAACTCCCCTCCCAGAAACCTGAGTCCCCAGGAGGGGCTCTCAAACCACCCCAACACCTCCCCCCGGCCCTCTCAACCTTACCCCAGTTCTCAGGAAGAAAAGAGGTGCAGCCAAGAGGTTAGGGAGCAAGGTTAGTAGGAGCAGGGTTAATGAGATGTGACCAGGTCTAAGGCAAAAGCAAGAGTGAGAAACAAAATGGAGAATAAGTCTTTTTTTCTTCCCAGAGTTCTCAGCGTGACTGTGAGAGAAGTAGACACAATTGTTTTTCATTTCACTGCCCGTTATCTAGTTCTGTTACCAAAACATTCTAGCTTGCTTCAAACTAGCACAATCCACCCCTGTCTACTTCGCTCAGAGTATCGCTGAGAATTATCCAATCTAATCTAAACCAATATTTACACTAAAACAATATATACAATTCAGTTCACACTTCAATCAGATGTAGGTGATTCAAAAGCTCAGAACAGGGACTCCCAGGTGATGTTGGGTTCGTGCTCACATACTGTAGATGCTATCGTAGATTCTCTCAGTGTTGGGCGCCGATGTTATCTAGAACAGAAAACTCCTAACAACTTGAATTTAAACTCTCTCAGCTAAGGTTAAATTTCTCTGTGGAATACACTGGATTTCACCATTCTCCTGCATTACCCAGTAGGTGTGACCAGGACCTTCAGCAGATACCACCCCTCGGACAGGTTTCCCTTCGCCCGAAGGAGAAAATACCCAAACAGTTTTCCCTAACAGATTCTTTTCATGTACAACAGGAACTTTATCACCCTCTACTGTTTGGACCAAATCTGATTGTGCAGGTCCTGCTCTGTTTACTGAACCTCTACTATTTACCAACCAGGTAGCTTCTGCTAAATGTTTGTCCCAGTTTCTCAGAGTTCCACCCCCCATGGCTTTTAGGGTGGTTTTCAGCAAACCGTTGTAGCGCTCAATCTTCCCTGAAGCTGGTGCATAGTAGGGTATGTGATAGATCCATTCAATACCATGCTCTTTGGCCCAGTTTTTCACTAGATTGTTCTTGAAATGAGTACCATTGTCTGACTCAATTCTCTCTGGAGTTCCATGTCTCCACAAGATTTGTCTCTCCAAACCAACAATAGTGTTACGTGCAGTAGCATGTGGAACTGGATAGGTTTCCAACCATCCAGTGCTGGCTTCTACCATCGTCAACACATACTGCTTACCAGAACGAGATCGAGGTAAAGTGATGTAGTCAATCTGCCAGGCTTCACCATACTTGTACTTTGACCATCTCTCACCATACCATAAGGGCTTGATTCGCTTAGCCTGCTTAATAGCAGCACAAATGTCACAGTCATAGATGACTTGGGTGATAGCGTCCATGGACAAGTCAATTGACCTATCGCGAGCCCATCGGTATGTTCCATCTCTGCCTTGGTGTCCAGATGAGTCATGGGCCCACCGAGCTAAGAACAGCTCACCTCGGTGTTTCCAATCAAGGTCAATGTCAAGTTCAGAGTTGGTATCAGCTTGAGCAATCTTAGCAGCTTGATCTGCCTTCTGATTATGTTGATGTTCCTCAGTTGCTCTGCTCTTAGGCATGTGTGCATCTACGTGCCGCACCTTCACTGGAGTTCTCTCCAGCCATGCATCAATGTCCTGCCATAGATCAGCACACCAAATAGGCTTTCCTTTCCTCTGCCAACCATTCTTCTTCCAGTCCTTTAGCCAACCCCATAGAACATTGGCTACCATCCACGAGTCGGTGTAGAGGTAAAGGATAGGCCAATTCTCACGTTCAGCCACATCAAGAGCAAGTTGAACAGCTTTTACCTCAGCGAACTGACTGGATTCTCCTTCGCCATCTTTCGTTTCGGTAACTCTCCTGGTTGGACTCCAAACCGCTGACTTCCATATTCGCTTGTTCCCAACAAGACGACAGGAACCGTCTGTGAACAAAGCATAGTTCTTTTCCTGATCAGAGAGATCACCATAGGGAGGAGCTTCCTCAGCACGAGTTATTTTCTCCTCTGGAGGTTTGGAACAGTCTGTGCCTTCCGGCCAGTTGGTGATCACCTCCACCAAACCAGGTCGGTCAAGATTACCCATTCGTGCTCGTTGGGTTATCAAAGCCATCCATTTAGACCAGGTTGCATCTGTGGCATGATGTGGTGATGAACCTTTGCCCTTGAACATCCAGTTAAGAACTGGCAGTCTAGGAGCTAAAAGCAATTGTGACTCAGTTCCAATCACTTCAGAAGCTGCTTTCACTCCCTCATAGGCTGCTAGAATCTCTTTCTCAGTTGCAGTGTAATTTGTTTCTGAACCTCTGTAACAACGTCCCCAGAAACCAAGTGGACGACCACGTGTCTCATTTGGAGCTCTCTGCCAAAGACTCCAAGTTGGACCATTGTCACTGGCAGCCGTGTACAGAATGTTTTTAATGTCCGGACCAGATCTCACAGGTCCCAAGCCCACTGCATGGACTACTTCTCGTTTGATCTGATCAAAGGCTGCTTGTTGTTCAGGTCCCCACTCGAAATTATTTCTCTTACGAGTCACATCATGCAGAGGTTTGACAATCTGACTGAAACCAGGAATGTGTAGTCTCCAAAATCCCACCACACCAAGAAAAGAAAGTGTGTCCTTCTTACTGGTGGGAGCTGCCATGGTAGAGACTTTGTTAATCACATCCTGAGGGATGTAACGGCGACCATCCTGCCACCGCACTCCCAGAAACTGAATTTCTCTGGCAGGTCCTTTGACCTTGTCTCTCTTAATGGCAAAACCTGCTTGCAACAGAATGTCAATGATTTTGTTACCTTTCTCGAAGACTTCCTCAGCAGTTTGGCCCCACACAATGATGTCGTCGATATACTGGATGTGCTCTGGAGCTTTACCTTTCTCCAGTGCATTGTGGATGACTGAGTGACAGATGGTTGAGCTGTGTTTCCACCCCTGAGGCAAACGATTGAACTGGTACTGGATTCCTCTCCAGGTGAATGCAAACTGAGGCCTGCACTCCTTTGCTATGGGAATAGAGAAGAAAGCATTAGCAATGTCTATGGTTGCATACCATTTAGCCTTCTTCGATTCCAGCTCGTACTGGAGTTCCAGCATGTCTGGCACAGCTGCACTCATGGGTGGCGTCACCTCGTTGAGGGCACGAAAGTCAACTGTCAGTCTCCAGTCGCCCGTAGGTTTGCGCACAGGCCAGATGGGACTGTTGAAAGGTGAATGAGCTTTCTCGATGACAGCCTGACTCTCCAATTGACGAATCAGCTGATGAATGGGCAACAAAGAGTCACGGTTAGTTCTGTACTGCCTGTGATGAACAGTTTGAGTTGCAATTGGCACTTCCAGGTCCTCTATGTCATGATGTCCCACAGCTGCAGATTCATCTGAAAGTTCAGGTCTAATAGACAATTTCAATTTATCATCCTCAATCTCTACAGATGCTATTCCAAAAGCCCATTTGTGACCCTTAGGATCTTTGAAACAACCTTGTCTCAAAAAGTCAATTCCCAGAATGCAAGGCGCATCAGGACCAGTTACAATAGTATGTTTCTTCCACTCTTTACCAGTTAAACTGATCTCAGCCTGTACCTTAGTTAACTCTTGAGATCCACCAGTGATTCCAAAGATAGAAATGGACTCTGTCCCCTTGCAATTTGATGGCAATAAAGTACACTGAGCACCTGTGTCAACTAAAGCCCTGTATTTCCGAACTCTTGAACTGCCAGGCCACCTAATGAATACATTCCAATAGATTCGGTTCTCTCCACTATCCCTTTCCTCCTCCTGGCTGGAGGCAGGGCACCCCTAATGCTGAACATGGCATATGGGGTGTACACAGTGATTGGTGGTGTTGCGAGAGGAATTGCAACTGTTGGAACAATTGCAGTTGCTCTCGGGAGCTGAAGAAGTGACAGCTACTTTTCGGGCATTATTGCCTCTGTTTCTGCCACTCTGCAGATCCCTGACTCTCTTTGAAAGAGCTGAAGTAGGTTTACCATCCCATTTGTTCATGTTCTCCCCGTATGTGTCACGCAGAAGTATCCACAGTGACGCACGTGATTGCTGCTGTCTGGGTGGAATTTGTCTCCTCCTAGGCTGGAATTGCCTTGCAGGAGGTGGGCGTCTGTTCCTGACTGCAGAAACATGCACCCATTCAGATGATGCAGGAATGGTATCCTTCACCAGATTGGAAATTGAGGTTGTAAGGTCCTCCTTCAGTTCTTTCATGCTCTCCTTGATGCCATCTCTAATCTCTGTACCTAGAGTTTTTATGGCAGAGACTAGACCAGAATGTGACAAGCTGTCCTCTATCTGCCTGAGCTGGTCAGTGAATTCACCAACAGTGAAAGACCTTCCATTATCACTCCTTGCTAGAAACTTACTGGCCAAGATGTTAGCATAGGATGAAGGAGCAAGCTTAATCAGCTTCTTCATGAGACCTGTTCCCAAAGGAATATCATCAGGCTCATGAGTGCCATGATCTCCATAAAGCACTTCCTTCACAGCAAACTCCTTCAGAAGCTTAATTCCCTGCTCAACGGTGTTCCACTTCTTGGCAGCCCATGGCAAATCATCTCGGGAAGGATATCTCATAGCCACAGCCAACAGAAGGCGTGTCCACAAGCTAACCCTACCAAGAGGACTTGCTAGGTGTTTGTCCACTCCACTCTCCTTAGTGAGTGGTCCCAGCTGCTTGGCAGACTTGTCTCCTACCTGCAGGGCATTAGCACCAATGCCACGGCATCTCACTAGCCAGCTTAGGATTGGCTCACCTGATTCCCTTGTGTATTCCTTCCTAACTTCCCTGACCTCTCTGAGTGGATCCTTTGAGCCTTGGATGTCATCTTCCTCCTCTTCCTCCTGTTGTTCTGGTGGTGCCGGGCCTAACACAATCTTCCTCATAGCATTCCTAAACTCATGGGAACCATCCTCTCTCTTGGCAGCTAACCTCACAGCACTCCTCTCACTTGAGTATTGTTGTCTCAGCACATCTACAAGGTCTCGCAGACTAACTGCCTCCTCTTCCTCCTCTTGCTGCTGATCACCAGAGGTCCCCTGTCTTACATCCTCCTGCGAACCACTCTTTGTCTTAGCTTTTGCCTTAGCAGGTGCCAGAAGGGCCTGAGCAGCAACAGACTTGGATGTGTCTGCTGGAGGATTTGAATCTTTAGGAGTCTGACTTGGTGGGTTTGAATCCTTAGGGGTCTGACTTGGAGCATTTGTATCCTTAGGGGTCTGACTTGGAGCTTGTGAGTTCAAATCTGCCTTGCTTTTAACAGGAGGATTTTGGTTCTGGTCTGCTGGCTGGGGGTTTGAATTGGCTGAGCTGGTGTCATTAGGATTTGGACTGACTGGGCTAGTGTTACCAGCACTAGTAGTAGTATTAGCATTAGTGGGATTGTTCGCCTGTCCTCCTGGGATGCCTGCCAACCCTGACTTGTTTTCATTTTTGCTAGGAACATTCTGATTTTGGGTATTTGCCTGTGCTCCTGAGGCTCCTGCTGAACTCTGCGGCTTGTTTTGGTTATCCTTATCATTGTTTACATTAGTGGCGGGAACACTGGCTGTGTTCCCAGAACCTACAGAGGAGGGTGGAGAGGCTGGCAAGGGGGAAGCCAATAACTGTGTTCCCTTGTTTTGCTGTGAGAGAGACTGCTTCTGAGACACAGAATTTTTCCTAGCTCTTACAGAAGCTGGTTTTGAATTTTTTACCAATAATGCCAAAATTAATATGAATATTAAAATCATGAGGCAAATATTAAAAATTGTGAGAAGAAAAACAGTTTTACACGAGCATGTACCTATGCAAACAGTTGGAATTCCTGTCTTAGGCTGAATAACTCTCATTAGAGCCATATTTAAAGCAGAATTTCCATTGATTGTCACATTATTGACCAGAGCTCCTGTAATGTCCTTGGTAATATTCTCAGAGATATTAAAACCAGCATAACCAAGAATAAAATCACCCCAGCTCCAGAACATATCTGAAACCTTAGCTTTAGCCTTATTATAAGCCAGATCAATGAAATAAGCAACAATTTGACCTTTTAACCAACTAAATACCAAGAAAACAAAACCAGACCAGAGCAATGCACCAACCAAATACAATAGCTGCTTGATTAGCTTCATCTTAATTCCCAGAGCTAATTTCCACTCACTCCAAAATATCTAGCCCCACGTTGGGCGCCAATAAAAAATGTGATGGTTTGGGGGTTACCCCGCCCCCCCACACTTTTGAATTTGCCCCAGCTAACTCAGACGGACCCTGGGAATATAGATGAAGCAATTTATTTACAGCTAGCAGAATTTACAAGCAGCTATTTACAATACATACAGTTATATACAATTATATACAGAAATATACAAAGGATAAACAATACAAAAGCACAACTCCCCTCCCAGAAACCTGAGTCCCCAGGAGGGGCTCTCAAACCACCCCAACACCTCCCCCCGGCCCTCTCAACCTTACCCCAGTTCTCAGGAAGAAAAGAGGTGCAGCCAAGAGGTTAGGGAGCAAGGTTAGTAGGAGCAGGGTTAATGAGATGTGACCAGGTCTAAGGCAAAAGCAAGAGTGAGAAACAAAATGGAGAATAAGTCTTTTTTCTTCCCAGAGTTCTCAGCGTGACTGTGAGAGAAGTAGACACAATTGTTTTTCATTTCACTGCCCGTTATCTAGTTCTGTTACCAAAACATTCTAGCTTGCTTCAAACTAGCACAGCCTGCTGCGACAGGACAAGGGGTGATGGTTTAAAACTAAAAGAGGGGAGATACAGGCAATATCTAAGGAAGAAGTTTTTCAGACTGAGGCGCAGGTTGTCCAGAGAGGTTGTAGAAGCCTCATTCTTGGAAACATTCAAGGTTACGTTGGTATTTATCTATTTAAAGATGTTCCTGCTCACGGCAGGGTATTGGACTAGATGACCTTTGAAGGTCCATTCCAACCTAAACCATTCTATTTACACATCTCCAGTCAATACGAGAAAGTATTGAAAGCTCTGACCATTATTACCACCACTAATTACTAATATCACAATGCAAGAGGCACCAGCATAGAGCACCATAAGGTTTTTACTGCTCTCTGGATTACTTACTGGAGCACCTATGAGCCCTACTTACCTACTGCTGCTCTGCTGCCTTAGAATAAAAGCTGGGCTAATGCCTCCAAGTATTTAGTGCTTAGGTAAATGAACATTTGAGTGCACTGGCTTGTTGCATGATGAAAAGAGGAATATTTTTAAATGTACCTTAAAGTCAAAACTCAGGGTGTATTTATCAGAAAAGCTAGTTCCTGCTTTTAAAGAAGGGACTATCCCATAAAACGGGGTGTGTCTGGTCACTATAGTGTCAGTTCAGGCAACACAAATATTCAAATCTTGGGAAATAGAAGAAGTTATAGGATCAGCTAAGGGATCACTATGCAGTAAAATAAGACTACACTTAATGGAATCCAGACCATGCTTTTCAGCTGCAAAATTATTAAAACCTCACAGCATTTAAGTGCATGAGATATGACATAAAATATTCAGTTGTCAAGCACCAACTTGAATTAAGCTCTTAAGGCAGTAGACATTCAAATCCAAAGTGTCCAAACATTTTTTTCCCCCCACGTCTTTTTGAAAATGTGGCTATTGACTGTTCTGAAAGCACTACTCAAGCTCTGATATAACACCAGTGTTTCGCCCCAGACACAGGGAAACCTACTAAAACAGAAACCCAAAGAAAACGTGGATGCTTGTGAAGACACACAGCAACATACAATCTCTTTACATAACGTAGTAGTAGTGACGTTGGCAGGTCAAATGTATGGAGTTCACATGCTTCATTAGTCTGAACAGTACCTACCAGTCTTTAGCCACAGTCAGATATTTTAACAGGTATCAATTCACAGGTGTCATTGCATCTTCTAAACAGAGATGTTAAACTGATTCATGCACAGTTACTTCTTCACTAGAATTAAAATATCAGTACCTAGAGCACAGAGCTATTGAATCACAGTAACTCATCAGGTCACTGAAGAGTAGTAGGGAAGAGCCATTTAAATACAGACAGAAATTGTTAATTGCACTGCTGTTGTTTTGAGGTCTATGAACCAGACAGTTTTACTCCTTATCTGTTTCTGTAGACTATTCCTCTTTGTTTTCTTAAACAAAGAACTAGCACTCCTACGTTTAGATTCCTTCCTTCCTGATGTGGAAGTATTAAATATTTGGGGTATTCTGAAGAGAATCTAGTTCCCAATTAGTATGCAAATACAGTATTTAATAGGCTGACATAGAAAAGCTGGCGACATAATCAGCTGCAATCAAGCACCTTAACAGATAAAATTATTTAGTTATTTGCAAAGTCTGGCACAATCATCTATCAAACTCACTTAAAACCATACAATGACTAAAATCTTCACTAAATCTTCTCCTGACAAAGAGAAATTAGTAATGCATGTGTGTAGCAGAAAAGAAGAGATGTTTATTGACAATTGTACCATTTGTTACAGAGCGCTAGTCAAAGACTCAGAAGATATTGTCATCCAAAGGTAGATAAACTGGCTTGTAATCAATATAATCCCAGTTTACATCAATCCACCTCCTAATGGGCAAACAGATACCAAGACCTATTATTAGAAATGTGTCCAGTTCTGGAGCCTTCAATTTAAGAAAGATGTTGAGGTGCTTGAACGTGTCCAGAGAAGGGCAAATAGGCTGGCGAGGGCGCTGGAGCACCGTCCTATGAGAAGCGGCTGAGGGAGCTGGGGTTGTTTAGCCTGGAGAAGAGGAGGCTTGGGGAGACCTTATCACTGTCTACAACTACCTGGGAGGTTGTGGCCAGGTAGGGCTTGGTCTCCTCTCTCAGGCAACCTGGGACAGAACGAGGGGACACAGTCTCAAGCTGTGGCAGGGCAAGTTTAGGCTGGAGGTTAGGAAGAAGTTCTTCCCAGAAAGAGTGACTGGCCATTGAAATGGACTGCCTGGGGAGGCAGTGGAGTCATCATCCCTGGAAATGTTTAAAAAAAGGAGATTGGATGTGGCACTTGGTGCTATGGTTTTGTTTATTAGATAGTGTTGGGTGACAGGTTGGATTTGATGATCTTGAAGGTCTTTTCCAACCTGATTGATTCTGTGATTAGAAGCAACAGTCCTGACAGGCTCGACACCAATGCAAGGACAAGATGACTACAGAGTTTCCTCCTCAGGGTAGTGGACCACAATGTTACCAGAAGAGACTCCTGTCTGGCACAAAGAGATGGGCCTTTTACAGATTGTCAGTTTGTGCTGACAACGTGTAACAGATCACTATCTGCCCTTCCTTCCCCAGCATCCTCAGCAGAAATGCAGCAGGGCTTAGGTCCTACACCTACTGTGAAATGTTACATGGGATAGGTTTCAGTGCTGATGACAGCCAAATCACCTTCCCTTTTCTTGCTCACAGCACTGAACTGTAGAATGGTAGGAGTTTAGAAGTGGCCTCTGGAGATCTAGCTCAACCTCTCTGCTAAAGCAGGGTCATCTAGAGTAGATATCACAAAATCACATTTAAAGTGGTTTTAATATTTCCCCAGAGAAGGAGGTTCCACAAACTCTCTAGGCAGCTTGTTCCAGTGGTCTGTCATCCTCTAAGATGTTTTTCCTTATCTTTAGATGGAACATATATAAATGCCTTCCCTGCTTCACCAAAAATCACAAGGGCTCTAGCCTGACACCAGCTCAGCTGCAATATAGTTGACCACAGCTGTAATGACAGATACTAAAATCCAAGATCTACAAACACATGAGATTGTTTCAGTTCTCAAATGAATCTTCCCTAATCAGCAAAAGCCATAGGTTCTGCTTAATACCTTATCTTCACCTGTTCTTCAGCTCACACATGCAGTATTGCAAGTGCCTCAAGCTATAGAAATCACCCAGAAAGGTTTGGCTAGTCTGGAATTCACCCATCCATCTTTTCACTGAAGAAATCCCTGCAAGTGTAACAAAAATGTGGATGGTTTAATGTACTGCTTATCAAACAGATACCCAGCAAAATTCCTTTTTGCACTGGCCAGTACTCAATCTCAGGGCTTTTGGTTTTTAGGGTTGTTTTTTTTGCTATGTTGGTTGGTCTTTTTTGACAAATTATCTTTTCATTTAAAAATCCCAATATTGTTAAAGACCAAACACAAAGATTTCAGATACTTGAGAAAAAAATGGGGGTGAGAAATCAGAAAATAAGTGAAGTTTGGATTCCCTAGCCAAACTCAGGAAGAGCACTCTTCCCAAATAGTAATAGGTGATGAATCACAGAATGTCAAGGATTAGAAGTGACCTTGAAAGATCATCTAGTCCAACCTCACTGCCAGAGCAAGATCACTTATACCAGATCACAGAGGAATGTGTCCCGGTGGGTTTTGAATACCTCCAGGGGGGAAGATTCCACAACCCCCCCTGAGCAGCCTTTTCCAGTGTTCTGCCACTCTCACAGTGAAAAAATTCCTCCTCATGTTTATATGGAACTTCCTTTGCCTCAGCTTCCACCCACTGCCCCTTGTCCTGTCATTGGGCATCACCGAACAGAGCCTGGCCCCATCCTCCTGGCACTCACCCTTTATATATTTGTAAACATTAATGAGGTCACCATTCAGGATCCTCCTCTCCAAACTGAAGAGGTCCAGCTCGCTCAGACTCTCCTCATAAGGAAGATGTTCCATTCCCTTAATCACCTTTGTGGCTCTGTGCTGGACTATTTCCAGCAGTTTCCTGAGGTCCTTCTTGAACTGAGGGGCCCAGACCTGGACACAGTACTCCAGATGCAGCCTCACCCGGGCAGAGCAGATGGGGAGGAGAACCTCTCTCGACCTACTAACCACAGCCCTTTAATACACCCCAGAATGGCATTTGCCTTCTTGGCCACAAGAGCATATTGCTGGCTCATGGTCAATCTTCCACCTGCCAGGACCCCCAGGTCCTTTTCCCCCTTCATGAAGTCACAAATTCAGGATTCATGGTCATACAATTCATTCCTGCAGGAGAGCTCATCTTGCCTCACAAATGTCTTGCATCTTACATAAGCTCCAAATCTTAAGTCTCACTAAAACAAAAGTACTGTGCTGAATACTGCTCGGCTGTAAATATTTTGCAAACAAGCGACTTTATGTGAAGGTTGAATGCAAAAATGTTATCAACCCAGACACTGAGTGACAGAAATAAACATAAAAACAAACAACAGCAACAAAACACCCAAACAAAAAAACAATGAAACAAACAATACCAACCAAAGAAGTCAAACTTAGAAGAAATATTTGTCTAAACTTGCTAGATTATTAAGCAGAGAAACAGTTCTTGTGACATCAATAGAAATAGCTGTAGATGAACTAAAATCCTCACTCAGAGAGAACATAATAAATACCAAGAGCAGGCTGAATTTCTGTCTGCCATTGTGCATGAGGAACATCAGCAAACTGAAACAAGTACCTACTTATCAAATCTATGCAGAAAATTTGCCTGTTGGATTCACAAATGCAGACTAGGAGTATAAAACAAGCACTGAAAATAATAAATGCAGATATTTAAGTATTTATGCTATTCCTATTCAATAACCCTCTAGCCCATTAAATAGAAATAATACCCTCCTTCTAGTTACCTTCTCCTCTGGGTCTGGCACGTTGCCTTGATCCTTTTGTTGAAGGCTGTCTTGATATTCCTGCAGGACTTTCACTCTTAAAAAAAATCCACACATTTATAAAAGAAAATTAAAAATCTGTATTTATATATAAAATTTACTTGTTTGTGTTGCTTTATCTTTACATATTACACACAAAAATCATTCACTTACAAAACTGACCCACACATGTAAAGTTTATGTCAAGCCTACCTTCCTTAGAGCCTAATGGTGTTTCTCCTGGATATGTGTTAGCTATTTTCTTTTAAATAAACCTACTATAGGATTATATTTTGGTTTTGTAAAGATAGCTTCCAAATGTGAACTAGGAGTATCCAAAGCAGAGCAATCTTGCAAAACTTGCAGAGCATCTGAGATGCTACTGCTGGACCACTGGAATGGGCTGCCCAGGGTCACTGTCCCTGGAGGTGTTCAAGAAAAGACTAGGTGAGGCACTTGGTGCCATGGTCTAGTTGACTGGATAGGGCTGGGGGATAGGTTGGATTGGATGATCTAGAAGTTCTCTTCCAACCCGGTTGATTCTATGACTTCGGATATGAGGCTTAGCTACCAGTGAGCCACCAAAAGAAGTTAGAGGATTGCAATCCCTCTATGTTTCAGCTACATCAGATACACAGTTGCTTTTTAACCTTTAACTGAATTTCATTTCATCATAGGAGCAAAGACTAAAAAAGTGTGCCATAAGACTTACACAGTCCTTTAATCAAATGACAACTTTCCTGGACACTGTGAGAAATGGGCCCTGCCAGAAAGTCCAGCAGACAGACAAGAGATGATTGGAAGGGACAGCTGGTAGAGAAAGGAGAGTAAGAGTTCAAAATTGGAAGGATCAAACTGGAAGAAAATTCAGGACCCTTCTCAGGACTCTGACTTTAGTCCAAAAGCCAATCAGGCAGACCAGGAAATGAAAGCCAGCAAGCACATATGAGAATTACTTTGCTTTCTCTGGATATAGCTTGCAGTGCCTGAAGTCAAGAACACCTGACAACACTTTCTGCATGTTGCACATTGCAATGGTCATATGTCCTTGGAAAGGTGCAAGTTAAATTACCAGGTCCACTTGGCTGGAGGTTGAGAAAAAGACATGCATAAGCAGCAGTCTCTCGTAACATGAGATCAACACCAGTCCTGGAGATGAGGCCACTCAGACAGCAAGGTCCCCTCTATGCAAAGGAATAGTGAAGCCCGTGCACAGGTATCACAAGAGGTTGAAGGCAGCTACAGCACTTGTCCTACAAATAAGCTTGAATTTTCCTGGCAAGAGCAGATAGAGTGGCAGGTCCATGAGAACTGCCATTACTACCTGTAGACTACACATTTACTACTCATTGTATCTGAAGCACAGCTGGAGCCCAAATGCCTCTAGAGAATGTGAACGTTGTAAAGGAGTACTCCTGCTAATCCAACAAAATTCAGGTACTATTATCATTATATATTATTAAGGAATAAATTCTTTACAATGAGGGTACTGAAACAGTTTGCCAGGTTGCCCAGAGGTGGGAGAAGCCTCACTCCTAGAAACATTCAAGGTCAAGTTGAATGGGGCTCTGAGTAACCTGATGTAGTTGAAGATGTCCCTGCTCAGTGCAGGATGTTGGAGTGGATGATCTTGCAATGTCCATTCCAATGCAAACCCTTCAATGATCAGAGTGAGACAGAGGCAGCAGTCCACCCACTTACACCAGCTGTAGCAGAACAGGCAGACTCGGTAGTGGTGAAGTTGGCTGTGCTGGGCTAACAAGCAGACTCAATGATTATCTTAAGGGTGTTTTCCAACCTAAATGATTCTATAACTTCTGCTTGGGTATAAACCAGAGGAAAGAGCCAGCAATGAGATCTGGCCCACCCTGCACACACACAAGACTTCCCACTTCTTTCAAGGCTGTACATGCTAACAAACCAGTAGCTTCCCACAAGCATTCATGCTTTTAATTACTTTCCTGTCTTTTTACCCAAGTCTGTGAATTCATTAACAACATTCACTGTTAAAAAAGAAGCAACCATCTCTGAACACAACAGATGAAGTACAGGTGACTTGAGAATTGTAAGGTGGTAAGGCACTGGCACAGGTCACCCAGAGAAGTGCAATGTTCCCTCCCTGGAAACAGCCAAGGCCAGGCTGGATGGGATTTTGAGCTACCTGGTCCAGTGGAAGGTGTCCCTGCCCATGGCAAGGGGCTGAAACTAGATGACATTTAAGGTCCCTTCCAACCCAAAACATTCTGTGACTGTAACTATGTTCCATGTTTTCTTGCTCTGTGATACATCTCTGCATCTCTTTCGAAGTCCAGAAGTAAGTTTAGCATCTCAGGGGATTTCCTCATCTGCTTTTTCTGAAATTTGTGTGAATTAAAAGTTCATGTGGTTTGCATCCAAGAGTTATTGCCAACCCTGCCAATGACTACATTGATAACATAGATAAGAATTACAAATTCTTCCATTTCTCTGCAAATGTTAACATTGTATGATCCAATAACCCATAGGAGAAAACTGTTAAATTTCACTATGTAAGATATTAATTGTCCATAATACCTTGCAGATAGAACATATTTTCCATGTCACAGTGGAAAATAACACCATGAGGTGTTTAAAAATACAGGAGGCCAGTGAGTATTTTCACTCAAGCTACTATAGATGACCAGACAAGAAAAACGTCCCACCACTACAAGCTTACAACAATGTACCCACTTGCCCTAGAGACAGAGCTACATGAAGGAGATGAATAAGTAGACATGTCAGGAACATAGTGATAAGCTTATTTTGAAGGCAAATGTTGCTTTATTGTAGGCTATAAAGCACCATGAGCTCAACAAGAGTTCTTGACAACAAAAGGGATGTGCTTATTAACCACAAAGTATGTGTCATAGTAGGCAAACTGATAAACTGAAGAAAGCTTCACCAAAAAATTGTACATGCTTTGATGCATGCTGGCTTTGATTTACACTGTTGTCAAGGGTTAGGACTGGGCTGGCCACTAGACAAATGACAGGGGCTCTGCATTCACTCCTCTGCATTCTCCATTGAAGCAAGTACAAGTTAGAGCCTTTCCAGTTACCACCAATATTTGGTGTGCAGAAATGTCAAGCATTATCACTTCTAGAAGCAGATATTGCCTTCAAAAATATGCTGCTAACTTCAGAGAGTGCAGACACTTAGAAGAGACAGAGGTGAAAAATAAAATCATTGAAAAGAAGCCACTGTTCTGCCTCAAACCAGGTCAACTATATTCACTGAATTATTACAATTACTACTTGACCCACAACCAGGGCTACCAATGTTTTTGTTTCACTCTTTAGGAAGTGTGGCATGTTATAAAGGTAGACACAAAGAAGTCCAAAATGCATAGCTAATACTGAAGTGGTTAAACTTAATCTTGGTTCATCTTAATTATTACCATCTTTCAGAATCACATCACCATGCAAGAAGCAAGAAAAACCAAAACTCACATACCATCAGTTTGGCTCAACGAGCCTGCAGGCTAAATCTGGCACACTCATGCTTTAGCAACTCTTTGGGTGATGTAATTATTAGCACAAGTGGGGAAGAAATGGAGAATAGGTGCTGAGGCTTCTGGAGGGGGGGATTCAGGCATGTATTTATGTCAGGTAGGGATTACAAACATTTTTGTAGAGCCACGTGTGCATGAAGGCAAACAGGTGCAAAGTAAAAAGTTTAAATTTAATCAGGATGGTAGCACACAAGACAAACTCCATGATATTTATGAATTGCGTCTTCACAAAAGGAGATAAAATATCTCATTATTCTTCTTACAAATTCAGAGGTGCCAAGGCTTTGACAAGAAGTCACCAGAGCCATTAAAAAGAGATTTTACACTTCACCTCACACCATCCTGGAAAAAATACACATCAAACTGGAATCCTAGAGGGATGTATACACATTTTCCATTTTTGAGTAATTACACTCCTATTCAAAGAGGATAGAGCAGTCAGCTGCAAATTGTCCAGTCTGCTGCTTTGTCCTCATTATTAACCCTTTAAAAGGCTGAACTCCAAGACACAAGCAAATGAAAATTCCTAATGTTTCAGCAGGTGAAGAGGAAGAATAAGCTTTGAAAAGTCATCTTTGCCAAACTGCTAATTCTAGCTGCATGCCATACAACCACCAACCTCTATGTTCATGAAAGAATGCCATGAAGAATTTGTTAGTGAATTTTATACTGCTGTTGTAACTAATTCTCTACATGCTTACATCACCTCTAGCCACTCTGCACCAACAAAAGCAGAAATAAAAATTCATGCAAGGTATAACAACTTATGACACAAACTGGCCACTGTGATTTTTCCACTTTAATAAATCAGATCTACTGATAGTTCACTAATAACAAGTAAGAACTGAGTCTGCAAAGAGAAATGTAATGCAATCAGCCTTCCACAACACTTTTTTTAGATTTAGACCCACAGTACCAGAAGGTGTTATTTGTATGGGCACTGCAAATAGTGTAAAGTTTAAAACCATTTATCTGTATGTGTTATATAAATACAACTACATATAAAAAACACATTTCAATTTTGTGCAAAAGACCTCTGCCTAGCAAATAAACACAACTCATTTTTAATGATTTGATTGAAAGTTTTGTATCCCTCATAGACTTTTTTTGCTCTTTCCCTCAAACTGTTTGTATTTCCAGTATTTATCATTATTAAGAGGCAGAATTTATTAGTGTGCAACAGCAGTAAGGACAGATGTCTACTTGCTAAGGTCAATTCGAAGTGATACAACTTATTATCAATCAAACATCTTCTTGTTAAATGAAGGATTACAATATGGTGTTTCATTAGTGTGAGCTTCTGCTAAAACTTTGCAAACACAAAAAGAGCTATTAAAAAAATCCCACTTCTTAAAACATATGTTTTAATGGTGGATTTCTGTTACATAAGCCAGTTATGAAGAACTGACACCAAAAAGAGGGGTCATTCACAGAATCAGATCAAAAAATCTTTGAGCCATATCCAGCAGATTTCCATGGAACAATTCTATCTGCTGCTTCTAGAGCAGTTCTTTTTCATTCAGTAGTTGTTTCATTACATAGCTGAGATGAGTTCCAACAGAAATACAAGTTCATTAGATATGGCTTAGATACTTGATTCAAACGATCAGTTCCAGAGTAATACGGTTTGTAGGGCAAAAATAAGTCATTATGGAAGTGGCCAAAAGTGACAGGATATTACAAAAAGCTTTAGCCAAGAGTTTCAGCAGCCATCTGTAAAATAGAAGAGACTTTTCCAATGTGTTTAGCCGTAGGGGTAAACGACATACCTGTTCTGCAGCCACTTTCATATAAACAGCACCATACGCTCAGAAGCTTTATGACCCAAACCATCTTTTGTCAAAATACAAAGTTATCTTTATTGTTTAGAGGGTCAATAAGTCACACTATGAAGTGTCTGTTTTAAACAAAACTTTTACCTGAGACAGACTGAGAGCTAACAGAATACAACTCCTCTTACTCTGACTTCAAACACTGTGGTACAGCTAGCCTTGAAGCAGCAAGTAGTCTTCCGATCACTATGTGTTAGTCAAACACCTCTTCTTAATTCCTCCTTACACTTGCTTTCTTTTAGTTCCAGAAAATTCCAAATACTCACTTGAGGACTATTACATGTTGTTAGGTAATATAGACTTTATTTAGTACCAAAAAAAATATTTTTTTAGGTCAATTTGTCAAAAAATCAGTAGCCTTTGAAAGCTGGACTCTGATAATCATCAGCAGGAAAAATTAACAGTTACATGAATACAGAGAGAATCTTCTTAAGACTGAATCTCACAGAAGCCAATTCAAATCCTTAAGTGATAGCTTATTTGTATGTGTAGAATATGATAAAAAACCAAAATTAACTTGTTTTCTAAAGCAGTTGATTCATAAAAGGCATTCAGTCGGAAACTTCATGGACATCTCATGAAATAAAAGCTCCCATTCCCCACTGCTTTCTTCTGCATCATTTCCATGTCCTTGTTATAGAATCATATGATCACAGGTTGGGTTGGAAGAGACCTTTAAATATCATGTAGTCTAAACTCCTCCAGTGAGCAGGGGCATTTGCAACTAGGTCAGGCAGGTCAGATCTCCATGCAACCTGACCTTGAATGTTTCCAGGGATGACGCTGCTACTACCTCTCTGAATAACCTGTGTCAATCATAGAATCAATGAGATTGGAAGAGACCTCCAAGATCATCCAGTCCAACCTATCACCCAGCTTTATCCAATCAACTAGACCATGGCACTAAGTGCCTCATCCAGTCTTCTCTTGAACACCCTCAGAACTACCCTCAGAGTAAAACATTTCTTCTTTATATCTAGCTTATTTATCCCCTCTTTTACTTTAAAGCCATCACCCTCTGTCGTCACACTGGGCCCTGTTAAAAGACCATCTCCACCTGTTTCACGCTTTCAGACAGCATGTTTGAATACAGCTCCTAATTTGAATATGGAGATAGGAAGATGATAGTCAAGATGAAGACAAACAGCTCACTACAGCATGTAGGACTGGGCTTGGCAAAGAAGAGAAGCTGTGTCCAGGAGTGTGATAATAAAGAGAGAAGGAGCAGGAGCCAGAATAAGTGGGTAAATGTGCACGATAGGCACAAATAAGAAAAGAGAAGGAGGTTAATCATTCAGGGCAGAAAAGCATGGGTGACACCTAAGGTACTGGCATATGTGCCACAGTTGGAGAGGGGCTGCTTCATTTTTTTTTCACTTCTATTATATTTATAAAAAGATAAAGACAGAAGATTAGTTATTAGTTATGCAACAGAGACTACAAAATACAATTCAATGTTATTCACATGCATAAAGACTTCAGTTGTTTCTCTTCTTTTTAGTACACTTGTTTCACTGACTCGTTGACTCAAATGGAGTTACAGTAGCTTACATCAGGGTAAACCTCTGGCAATAGAGGTGTTACCCTGCTATCAAATTACTGTGAAGACAGGAAGATCAACCCCATTTGCATCAGATGCACTTTCCACTTATTTATTGCAGGAATTTCCTCTAAATCACTTTTTGCAGCTATCTTGGCTTTCTGGCTCTAAAAATTCATTTGGAACATTTTAATTTCATTTCTCTCTCCCACAGCCTTAAGATGATGGCCATTTGTCATGCACGGGTCTGAAACGTGTGTTTTCATCGCCTTAAAACTAAGCAGCATCTGTTATGCAAGCAAGCAAAGTATGTCATCTAGACTTAAAGTAATAAACCCACATGCCTTGGAACCACTCCCAAAAGCACTTAAGACGGGAAATGAAACTTTACTGCCCCAACATATTATTGTGGTGCCCAAGAGCACTACGATATTTTGGGATGAGGCTCAAAATTTCCATTAGAGACCAAATCTGCAGGAAGTTTAACTTGGCCACGAACATTTGCTTCAGGCTAAAAACTATTTTATAAGCTCTCCCTCCTAGAGCCAATAATTTTAAAAGTTTGGTTGGATTTCAGTCAAAGAATAGCTATAAATTTGTCATCTCACGTAGAAGACACAATGATGTCAGTGGCCCATAGACACTCAACAGAGACTCATGTTAGACTTGGGATCCTGCCTATTTTTAACTAGCCTGAGCTGCTTTAAGTTAATTTATTGAAGTCTCACTCTTTAAACATTTAGCCATATGGCTCCATAATTCCCCAGATTGCTTCAGGTCATCAAGAAGCAGCAGATGCAGACATGATAGTATCACAAGAAACGGCTACTGTTCAGAGGCAACTGGTGAGTTGCTATTCCACCATTATCCAGCTGCAACACATGGGCCCAAACCAGTAAATTCTACTAAAGCACATAAATAATGCCAAATCTAACAGCTTTCCACTAAATATTCAGAAGAATAAAGAGAAAACGTTGTACAAGTGCCTATTTTTCCTGAAGCATCCAACATACCAATATCACAGAAATAAAATCTGGAAAATTAAACAAATGGAATAGTCCTTTTGTTTTCCAAGATCAGAAACATTTAAGAAAACCAAACCAAACTCAATCCAACCACAAAACAAGCAAAACAGCAAACAACCAAACCCACTCAACAAAGCAAACAAAAACTCCTCACAAAACAAAAACTAACCAACTACACAAGCATCTATCTTACAGCCATACAATTTGTCATCTCCCTACCTTTCAATCCTACATTTCTTTCCCAAAACATTCTAACATGCAACACTTTCAGCATTCACCTGTACTACTAACCTCATCCTCTGGCTGGTGCTTGCTGTCTTTAATCGGCCTCTGCATTTTTCTAATCGTGGATTCCTCAGAATCTGCAGACTGAAAAGAAAGATCCAGTGCTTCAGATCCAGTACACTGAGCATTGAGCTATTTACCTGAATAACTTGAAAGAAAAATGAACATAGAGTAGAACTGAGCACATTACAATGAGCATCAATCTACTTTATCCATCCACCTGCTCTCTCTACCTTGTCGCCTTGTGTAAGACAAACCAAGCAAAATCCACAGTTAAACACTGTTCTTCAAAGTAATACCAGGCCAGCAGAAAGGTACTGACAGAAGTCCTTTCTCACATCTAAAAAATTAAATCACCCTCTAACAAGACCATCTTAGATGTCCATTAATGTCAAACTTCCTCCATGACCCAGCTCACAGATCAGAAAAAGAGAACAGGAGAGAAAAGGAACAACAAAACAAAAGGCAATGAAGAGATGGCCTTAAGGCAGTTTAGGACTTTACACTGAGAAAGCCTAAGTATGGGGAAACTGTGGATGTGTTCCTTCTCAAACATGAAATATGATAAGCAGAGTCCACTGCAAACAGAGCAACCTTGCAAGAGCCTAGCTCTTTCAAGGGGGGGCCTGAAATCAAGCCAGAAGCAAGTAGCTTAATCTAGAAAGACAGAAAAAAAAATACAGATGTGCAACTCTATCCTGTGTGTTGTGCTACAGAAGAAACTTAGTAAAGACTAGTTATGGCCCAAAGGAACTTTCTTCAACTCCATCTTACCCAAGACCTAGCTTCAACAGCAGCATGGATTTCTCAGAAGACATGTGAGGAGAGTACAGAGTTCCAACAGTTGCTGCCACCTCTCTGCCAAACAATCTAATGTGATCAGGAGAATTCCAGCATGCAGAGTTCAGAAAAGAAACAGCTTATCAGATATTCACGGTCAAGTCACAATACATCGTGGCAGAGACATGAATGGCCTCAGTCACATTCCTACCAGATGAAATCCACACTGACACTTTCACTTCAAAGTAACTGCTGTTAAAGAAAGTACTTACTTTTCAAAAGAGCAGAAATACTAACATGTGAAGGTATCAGAAGAAACATTCAGTTCCTACCACAGCATGTGGAAAGTTATTCTCCAATTTAAGATTTCAATTACCTTTTTCTCTGCTTTATCCTTTCCATGTTCTCTTAAATGCTCCCCATCTTTTTCTCTGTCCCTTTGTCTATCCCTTTCCCGATCTTTTCCTCCAGCTCTGTCCTTCTCTCGTTCTCTGTCCCTACTCTTATCTTTGTCTCTTCCTTTCAGTCTGTTCTTTTCTCTTCCTTCCTCATTTTTTTTCTCTCTTTCCCGTCCTTTGTTATGCTCAAAATCATCTTCTCGTTCTATGTCTCCTTTCCCCTTGTTATTTTCTGCTTCTCGTCCTTCCTTGGATGTTCTGCTTTTCCTTCTTTCCCTTTCTTGTTTTTCTCCTTCCTTATAAGTGTCTCTTTCAAGGTCTTTGTGTCTGTCTTCATTGGCCTTCTGTTTTTCACTTTCCTTTTCTCTTCCTTCACTCTCCTTCAAATCTCCTTTGGATTTTCTGTCTTTGCTTGAGCTCCCCTCTTTAATGTCAGTGCCTCCTCTGCCCTAAAAGGAAAGCAAAAGCTAAAAATTAATTCTGATACACATTAACTCGATCACACAGTTACTTTATAAAACAAAAAGCTGGTAGTGCCAGTACCCCACAAAAGCTGCAAATGCCTACCTCTTTATCTCTATGTCTTTTTTGTTCTGTTTTGGACTCTCTGCTTTCTTTATCTTGAGATTTAGAGGTTGGAGGCTTCCCTTTAACATCAGCTCTTTCCCCAGCTAAGATGCGTTTTACAGCAGCATCGCTGGACAGCTGCAATGAATAGGAAATCATCACTGAAACAAGTAAATCATGTTACGAAGTATCTCCTTTCTTCCTAACTGTAATCACCATGACTTGTGTGGGTTTTCTTTTTGTTTTATTTGTTTTTAATGAAGTTTACATTTCTATTCTTTTGGAAACCTTCTTTCACAATAGTAATCAAAGACTAACAGAATGGTTTAGAAGAGACCACAAAGATCATCTAGTTCCAAGCCCACTGCAGTAAGCAGGGACACCTTCCAATATTCCAGGTTGCTCAGAGCTCCATCCAACCTGCCTGTGAACCCTTCCAGGGATGATGTATACACAACTTCTCTAGGCAACTTGTTAACAGCGTTTCATCACCCTCATGGTGAAGAGTTTCATCCTTGTATCTAGTCTAAATCTCTCCTCTCGCAGTTTAAAGCCATCATCTCATGTCCTGTCACTACATACGTAAGAAGTTCCTCTCCAGCTTTCTTATAGACCCCCTTTAAGTACTGAAAAGCTACAGTAAGATCTCTCCAAAGCCTTTTCTTCTCCAGGATGAACAACCCCAAGCAGGGGTGTTCCAGCCTAATGATCACCTTTATGGCCCTCCTGTGGACCTGCTCCAACAGATCCATGTTCTTATGTTAGGGGTCCCAGACCTACAGAGTGCACTGCAGGTGAGGTCTCATAAATGTGCAGCTGAGGGACAGGATCACCTCTCTTGACTTCTGATGCCAAACATCTCCTTGCAACTCCTGTAATAATTTGTTTATATGTACTAGACCTATAACTACAGACCTGTCAGCCTGACCTCAGTGCCAGGGAAACTGATGGAGCAGGTTCTCTTGGGGCCAATAACTGCGCACCTGAGGGATGGCAAGGATCTCAGGTCCAGCCAGCATGGGTTTAGGAAGGGCAGATCCTGCCTTTCTAACCTGATCTCCTTCTATGATCAGGTGACCCGCTTGGTGGATGTGGGGAGGCCTGTGGATGTGGTCTATCTGGACTTCAGCAAGGCCTTTGACACTGTCCCCCACAGCAAACTGCTGGCTAAGCTGTCAGCCCGCGGCTTGGATGGCAACACTCTGTGCTGGGTTAGGAACTGGCTGGAGGGCCGGACCCAGAGAGTGGTGGTGAATGGTGCCACATCCAGCTGGCGGCCAGTCACTAGTGGTGTCCCTCAGGGATCAGTGCTGGGCCCCATCCTCTTTAACATCTTCATAGATGATCTGGATGAGGGCATCGAGTCAGTCATCAGCAAGTTTGCAGATGACACTAAGCTGGGGGCAGATGTGACTGAGCTGGAGGGCAGAAGGGCTCTGCAGCGGGACCTTGACCGCCTGGACAGATGGGCAGAGGCCAATGGGATGGGGTTCAATAGCTCAAAGTGCAGGGTGCTGCACTTTGCCATTTCAGAAACTTGGTGGGGCGACAGACATGACTGGGCTGTTATACTGGAGGGATATAACCTTTTCAGGAGAGATAGGCAAGGGAGAAGAGGAGGAGGGGTGGCCCTGTATATTAGAGAGTCACTCCATGCCATTGAGCTAGAAGTGAGGGATGAAGGGGTAGAGACCCTGTGGATTAAAATCAGAGGTAGGACTAATAAATCTGACATCCTGGTTGGAGTCTGTTACAGACCACCCAACCAGGATGAGGGAACAGATGAGATATTTTACAAACAGTTGGAGGCTGTCTCAAGATCTTCAGATCTTGTCCTTGTGGGTGACTTTAACCTGCCAGATATCTGCTGGGAACTTAATTCAGCAGAGAGGAGGCAGTCCAGGAGATTTCTGGAGTGCATGGAGGACAGCTTCATGACCCAACTGTTAAACGAGCCTACTAGGGGTCAAGCTCAGCTTGACCTGCTGCTCTCCAACAGAGAAGGGCTGGTAGGAGATGTGATAGTGGGAGGCTGCCTAGGGTGTAGCGACCACGAGTTAGTGGAGTTTTCAATATACAGGGAGGTAGGGAGGCACCTCAACAAAACCTACACCTTGGACTTTAGGAGGGCAAACTTCAATTTGCTCAAGGAACTTATTTCCAATGTCCCCTGGGCAGCAGTTCTTGAGAACAAAGGGGTCCAGGATGGTTGGACTTACTTTAAACAGGAGCTCTTGAAGGCACAGGAGCTGGCAGTTCCCACATGCCGAAAGATGAGCCGCAGGGGGAGGCGACCAGCCTGGATGAGCAAAGAGCTCCTGAAGGAAGTGGGGGAGAAAAAGAGGGTGTATCGCCTCTGGAAGGAGGGGAAGGCTTCTCCTGATGTGTTTAAGGAGGTAGCCAGACTATGTAGGAGAAAAATTAGAGAGGCTAAGGCTCAGCTAGAACTTAGGCTGGCCACTTCCGTGAAATTTAACAAAAAACACTTTTATAAATTTATCAATGCTAAAAGGAAGGGCAAGAAGACCCTCCACTCCTTACTGGACCAGGAGGGGAACACTATAACTGATGATGAAGCAAAGGCAGAGGTCCTGAATGCCTTCTTTGCCTCAGTTTTCAACAGTAAGGAGAGAGGAGGAGGATGCAAATGGCCTCTTAAACTGGGGGATGGGGTCGGGGAGCAGTGTGTTCCCCTGGAAATTCATGAGGAATTAGTTCAGGACCTGCTGAGCCATCTGGACACCCACAAGTCCATGGGACCAGATGGGATCCATCCCAGGGTGCTGAGAGAGCTGGCAGCTGAGCTGGCCAAGCCACTCTCCATCATTTTCCAGCAGTCCTGGCTCACCGGAGAGGTTCCAGGAGACTGGAAAATGGCCAACGTGGTCCCCATCCACAAAAAGGGTCGGATGGAGGAACCTGGGAACTACAGACCCGTCAGCCTGACCTCAGTGCCAGGGAAACTGATGGAGCAGGTTCTCTTGGGGCCAATAACTGCGCACCTGAGGGATGGCAAAGATCTCAGGTCCAGCCAGCATGGGTTTAGGAAGGGCAGATCCTGCCTTTCTAACCTGATCTCCTTCTATGATCAGGTGACCCGCTTGGTGGATGTGGGGAGGCCTGTGGATGTGGTCTATCTGGACTTCAGCAAGGCCTTTGACACTGTCCCCCACAGCAAACTGCTGGCTAAGCTGTCAACCCGCGGCTTGGATGGTAACACTCTGTGCTGGGTTAGGAACTGGCTGGAGGGCCGGACCCAGAGAGTGGTGGTGAATGGTGCCACATCCAGCTGGCGGCCAGTCACTAGTGGTGTCCCTCAGGGATCAGTGCTGGGCCCCATCCTCTTTAACATCTTCATAGATGATCTGGATGAGTGCATCGAGTCAGTCATCAGCAAGTTTGCAGATGACACTAAGCTGGGGGCAGATGTGACTGAGCTGGAGGGCAGAAGGGCTCTGCAGCGGGACCTTGACCGCCTGGACAGATGGGCAGAGGCCAATGGGATGGGGTTCAATAGCTCAAAGTGCAGGGTGCTGCACTTTGGCCACAACAACCCCATGCAGAGATACAGGCTGGGGTCGGAGTGGCTGGAGAGCAGCCAGACAGAGAGGGATCTGGGGGTACTGATTGATACCCGCCTGAACATGAGCCAGCAGTGTGCCCAGGTGGCCAAGAGAGCCAGTGGCATCCTGGCTTGTATCAGGAGTGGTGTGGTCAGCAGGAGCAGGGAGGTCATTCTGCCCCTGTACTCTGCACTGGTCAGACCACACCTCGAGTACTGCGTTCAGTTCTGGGCCCCCCAGTTTAGGAAGGACACTGAGATGCTTGAGCGTGTCCAGAGAAGGGCGACGAGGCTGGTGAGAGGCCTTGAGCACAAGCCCTACGAGGAGAGGCTTAGGGAGCTGGGGTTGTTTAGCCTGGAGAAGAGGAGGCTCAGGGGTGACCTTATTGCTGTCTACAACTACCTGAGGGGTGGTTGTGGCCAGGAGGAGGTTGCTCTCTTCTCTCAGGTGGCCAGCTCCAGAACAAGAGGACACAGCCTCAGGCTGCGCCAGGGGAAATTTCGGCTCGAGGTGAGGAGAAAGTTCTTCACTGAGAGAGTCATTGGACACTGGAATGGGCTGCCTGGGGAGGTGGTGGAGTCGTCGTCCCTGGGGCAGTTCAAGGCAAGGTTGGATGTGGCACTTGGTGCCATGGTCTAGCCTTGGGCACTGTGGTAAAGGGTTGGACTTGATGATCTGTGAGGTCTCTTCCAACCTTGGTGATACTGTGATACTGTGTGATACTGTGATACTTTGGCCACAACAACCCCATGCAGAGATACAGGCTGGGGTCGGAGTGGCTGGAGAGCAGCCAGACAGAGAGGGATCTGGGGGTACTGATTGATACCCGCCTGAACATGAGCCAGCAGTGTGCCCAGGTGGCCAAGAGAGCCAGTGGCATCCTGGCCTGCATCAGGAATGGTGTGGTCAGCAGGAGCAGGGAGGTCATTCTGCCCCTGTACTCTGCACTGGTCAGACCACACCTCGAGTACTGCGTTCAGTTCTGGGCCCCCCAGTTTAGGAAGGACATTGAGATGCTTGAGCGTGTCCAGAGAAGGGCGACGAGGCTGGTGAGAGGCCTCGAGCACAAGCCCTACGAGGAGAGGTTTAGGGAGCTGGGGTTGTTTAGCCTGGAGAAGAGGAGGCTCAGGGGTGACCTTATTGCTGTCTACAACTACCTGAAGGGTGGTTGTGGCCAGGAGGAGGTTGCTCTCTTCTCTCAGGTGGCCAGCTCCAGAACAAGAGGACACAGCCTCAGGCTGCGCCAGGGGAAATTTCGGCTCGAGGTGAGGAGAAAGTTCTTCACTGAGAGAGTCATTGGGCACTGGAATGGGCTGCCTGGGGAGGTGGTGGAGTCGTCGTCCCTGGGGCAGTTCAAGGCAAGGTTGGATGTGGCACTTGGTGCCATGGTCTAGCCTTGGGCACTGCGGTAAAGGGTTGGACTTGATGATCTGTGAGGTCTCTTCCAACCTTGGTGATACTGTGATACTGTGATACTGTGATATACATTGTTTTTTATGTATCATAGCCCCACACCAATTCTCATTGCAGCTCCAACATTTTCCAACATTTTTCAAAATAGTAAGGTAAAATGACTGACAAATCCTTGTACCATGACTGCTGGACTGGTTATACACTCTTAAAATCACGTTATTTTGTATTTGCCTCCAAAGTCACTTCACTTTCACCTAATGTTTCCTCAGTCAGCAACAATCCTAAAGAAAACTACATTAACAATGACTTTCAATAAGCTGCAGTTACACTGTTTTTAAAACTTCTGCATCTAGTTCATCTGTTAAGGTGACAATTATTACTTAGATCTTTTAGACATCAAGTTAATGCAATTTTATGTCTGAGTAGCAAAGGGTTTGATTACATTAACAGAAAAAACATATGATCACATTGCTGGGGAATTCTCCCTTCTGAAGCAGGAATAGCTTTTAGATCACTAAAACTGATACTGCCCTGGGGGTTGACTCCTGATTCTCTCCTGGCTTATAAATGAAAAACTATGAACTTTTTGTGGGTTTTCACATTTAAGCACAACCTTCTGCACATTAGTAACATTTGCCTACTACCTAACTCCAAGGATTGTGCTCGGCCAAGCACTGAATATATCAAGCTAGAGATGGAGGAAAATCTTTGCCACAATACACATCATGTATAAAAAAACTAAGGTGCTAATTACCTTAAGTGGGTAGACTTTATAGTCTGGATACTAAAATCTCACCACATCAAGCACATTTTCTAACTCCTCCAGTCTCTCTGCATGTGTTTATCAACTTCCCCTTCTCTAGTCTCAAGCAATTCATAATGAAGAATGTGTAGATTATCAGACAAAGACAATCCAAACTAAATTTACAGACAGCTTGTAAACAATGTAGTACTTCCTGGTTAAATATACACAATTCCTTCACACACATTAATTCAAGAGTTTACTTTATACCTTTGTATTTCAAAAACATCTAACATCCCATAAGCAAAGAATCCCCATGACTTTTAATGAAACAGTTACTTTAAGAATGCAATTTTAAGTGTGCAACAATTGTTTTAAGAATTGTGCCTGCAGGTATTTTTAACAGTTTGTCAAATTTCTCCTTTTCTGCAGTTTTATATATTAAAAAAAATAAAAAGCAGTACATTGGGAAAATTACTTTCATTGAAGAATTATAGATTTTACTGTAATCTACCTTATCTAAGCAACACTTCCCAATTGCTTGAAGAAATTCATTGGTTTTTTCAGGTTCGTGGCCAGCCACAATACGTGCTGGTTTTACTGAGAGTGGCTCTCCTGTTACCATTACAACAGCATCGATTGCCTTCTGAAGGAAGATGATTTTGGCATCTTTATCCTGGTAAAAAAGCAAATGAGAAATAAACCTGAGACTCCAACATAATTCCATATGCCACTTAAAGACTCTGATGGGAAGGACACTTGCAGAAAGCATCTGGTTTGTAAAGTCAAGGAGAGGGCTGCCTGTGATTTACAGTTTATTTCTGGTCAAGAAATGACAGCTTTGATAATGGATGAGCACTGAACTGGAACAACCAAAGTAACGGTATAACTTTGTCTTTTTAATATGTTTATTGTTCAGTTCCAGTGTTTTTTAAGACTGCTGTAAGTCTTCTGGCACCCCGTTTTCACAGAGTAGACATTAAAGCTTTAACAAATCATGCAAGTATTACCAAAAGGATTGGTAAAGGGTTACAGTAGGATTATTAGAGCTGGTATTGCTTAGAAGGGCAGTTATTGCATTCAGTATCTTCCAGCACAGGGGTCCCAAAGTTATGGGACTAAGAATCTAAACAGAGGGACTTAGAATCATAGCATTATAGAATCGACCAGGCTGGAAGAAACCTCCAAGATCATCCAGTCCAACCTATCACCCAGCCCTGTCCAATCAACTAGACCACAACACTAAATGCCTCATCCAGGCTTTTCTTGAACACCTCCAGGGACCTCCCTGGGCAGCCCATTCCAATGCCAATCACTCTCTCTGGGAAGAAATTCCTCCTCACATCCAGCCTATACCTCCCCCAGCACAACTTGAGACTGTGTCCCCTTGTTCTATTGCTGGTTGCCTGGGAGAACAGACCAACCCCCACCTGGCTACAGTCTCCCTTCAGGTAGTTGTAGACAGCAATGAGGTCACCTCTGAGCCTCCTCTTCTCCAGGTTAAACAGCCCCAGCTCCCTCAGCCTCTCCTCACAGGGCTATGTTCCAGGCCTCTCACCAGCCTCGTTGCCCTTCTCTGGACACATTCCAGCACCTCAACATCTCTCTTGAATTGAGAAGCCCAGAACTGGACACAATACTCAAGGTATGGCCTGACCAGTGTTGAGTACAGGGGGAAAAATAACCTCCCTTGTCCTACTGGCCACACTGTTCCTGTTCCAGGCCAGGATGCCATTGGCTCTCCTGGCCACCTGGGCACACTGCTGGCTCATTTTCAGCCTACTATCCACCAGTAGCCCCAGGTCCTTTTCTTCCTGGCTGCTCTCCAGCCACTCTAGTACACATACTTTACAAACCAGACTTAACAGTGAATAAAGAAAACATATGAAAGATGGTGGGAAAGAGATAAAGGCACCTATTTTCATCTCCACAATTCCCAGCTGTCTTTTACAATTGTACTTTACCCGAGTGCCCTTCAGTAGAGATGATGGCTTTTGGTGATCATGCAAAACTGTAAGACAAAATAAACAAACCCCCACCAAGTAAAATTTTATTGGAGGGTTCCTGACCCAGAGAATGAACTCATGGTGTGAAGTCTCTGCAGCTGCATAATACTCAGGGGAAAACAATAAAGTTTTTATTAATAAGACACACTAATAAAATCAGGAAGTATTTACTAGGCCCAGCAAAGACTGACTCATCCTTTACAGACATGAAATAAATGAAGGGGAATTAAGTATTTTTCTAGTTTGTTAAAAAGTAAACCATGTGAGAAGAATTCTGTATGTGTGTTTTAATAGGCATCAGTACAAAAAGAGATGAAACTACTGCATTCACACTGGTAACTGAGAAGCAGACAATTTCCATTAATTCAGAAAAGGAGCAGTCACCATCCAGCAAAACACCTGAATTTGCGCTGTGCTTACTGCCCCAGTGTCACAGATACAATTAAACTGGACAGATGGGGAAAGCAAAGGAAGTTAGTACTTCCTCAGCTGAGCAAGGCCCTCTCATAGCAATATCTATTGCTGGGACACTGGAGCTTAACAGAGCTGCTCATGACCAAGATCTGGGTTTTGCTACAAGAATGTAAATGACAGCTGCACATGTGAGAAGGTGGTCTCCAGAGTCAGGGTACTTCCTGTCTTTGGCTCTTCTTAATGGATTAAAGCAAAGACTGCCACATGGATGAGATTTTTAGATTGCCTCCATTAAAATCAGGAGCACTGCACCCTCGTGAGTGCTCCCTGCATTCAGAAATAGAAAAGGAAAAGAAGGAAATACTGCAGCCTCCTTCTATTAACATAGCTGTCCATCCTTGCAATCTGTTAATGTAGGGCAGGAGACGGGACATGACTTTAAACCACACATGTTTTCAAAGAAAGATCCAAAATTTCCTCCCATATCCTTGATGTGTGCAGCAGTTTTGTTACCAGTGTGTTCTCTGCAGAAAACAAGCTCTCATGAACCTCATGAGAAATCTACAGCTCCCACTTGCATCAGTAAACAAAATCCTATCAAAATAGAAACATCTGAAACAGTGCTAAGAGCTTAAGAAAAATATTTGTATTTGGTACATTCAGAACAAGAACATAAACATATCTCCTGTGTTCCAAGTGGTGGGGCTCTCTCCATATAAAAACACAAACCTTTATTTGTGTTAAGTGTGTGTGTATATATACACACACAAAGCTGATGTGAAAGGTTAAAGGAAAAGTCCCTTTCTTTTCATTTATAAGAGAACATCTTTTTACCAGACCTAACAAGATGAACCATTCTGATACAGACAACAAAACTGTTCAGAGCAGCTGGTAGAAAAGGTGGATTTCTTTCAGAGAAGTCCAAACCATTCAGGAATCCTCATGCTTTAAATTCTCTTTACATTTTTCTCTCCAATTGATTGATACAATGCCCATCCCTGAAGCAAACCAGAATTTAGTGAGGTCTACATGCAGTCTCTGCAGGTCAGATTGAGTTTGTGAGAAGCTTCCAGCCTTCCTCTGACATCATTTTACAGAGGAGGAGATCACGATCCATTCAGTATGTGCTATCTTAAAAGCGAAGATATTAAAAGTAGCACAGAAGAAATGGTGGGAGTTTCAGGACCCCACTGGTAAGTACAGGAGAGAGAGATGAGTTGAAACTAGAAGTTAAGACAGCTGCTGAGCACACATGTGTACCCTGTCTTGTATCAGAAACAGTGTGGCCAGCAGAACTAAAGAAGAGATTGTCCCCCTGTACTTGTCACTTGTGAGGTCACACCTTGAGTATTGGAATTGATTTTGGGCCCCTCACTACAAGGAAGTCATCGACATGCTGAGCACACCCAAAGAAGGGCAACAAAGCCAGTGAGGGGTCTAGAGAACAAGTCTTACAAAGAGTGGCTGAGGGAAATGGGGTTGTTTAGCCTGGAGAAAAGGAGGCTCAAGAGAGTCCCTATTGCTGTCTGCAAACTACTTGAAAGGAGTTTGGGGTGGTCTCTTCTCCCAAATAAGCTGTAGGACAAGAGGAGACCTTGCACTAAGGGATATTCAGGTTGGATATAAAAAATGTCTGTACCAAAAAGGTTGTCAAGCCCTATAACAGGCTGCCTTGGATGGAGTCGCCATCCCTGGAAGTTTTAAAAGATGTGTCAATGTAGGGACATAGTTTAGCAGTGGACTTGGTACTATTGGATTAATGATTGTACTTGATGATCTTAAAGTCTTTTCCAGCCTAAATAATTCTATGAATTTATCTTCCTCTTATGCACCTCATAAGCTGCAACAGTAAGTACAGTCAGCTGGCAAAGGACCTCTCAGTTCTTCCCAGCCCACAGCAACTCGGGACTGTGGACTGCATATGGTTCTAGGACTGTTTACAGTGGGTACAGACCTTTTCTGAAAGTATCCTGCTCATTCCAAGTGTCTGCATCTACTGCCAGACCATCACACCAGATGAGTATCATTCCCTACAGTAACATAATGCAGACTATGCTCACATAGAAATATATATATAGCTACTCACAACATGGACTCTAGCTGCTGATCTCAGACTGCGAGGAGATTTGGGCTCTGCATGAAGACAACACTCCTGATTTTCTACTGCTCCAACAAAAATCACAGTAAGCAATCATCCTAGGAGAGTCAAGTCTTTCTCCTAACAGTGTTTTGAAAGAGCAGTGCAAGCTAGAGAGGTTTTCCCCCACGCCACAGCATTTTGATTGCCTCTGCCTCAACTCATAAAAACCATGTTCTCGTAGAATGCGAAATTAAATTCTCAGATTGGTGCTCATAATGGGTACAACTTCACAACCATCAGCGTGCAGATACAAAGACCTCCTCAGAACTTGACAGGAAATCTGCTTTTTGATTCCTAAATAAAATGCACACTGCTCTCCCCAAAAGAGGCAGCATGTGCTAAGCTGCTCTTCCTCACAGAATCTCTTGACAAGCTTCAACGTTAACAGTACAACATAAACAATCCATTGTACAAGTAACTCAGATTTTAGTTATCCTGACAATAAAGACAGTCACAAAATCAGGCTGATCATTAGCTCCAAGTGCATACAACATCCATGCAATTTTCTGTATGGATGAGAAGCTCAGATCACAAACCTCACACTTTTAGTTGCTATGTAAAACAATTGCAACAGAGGCAGCTAACTAGCAACATGCAAACACTGCCTTCTTTGCCAGTTCTTAAGTTGGTAGTTGAAGTCAACAACAGCTCAGCAACGAGGCACAGAGCACAACAGCAACAAACAGCAACTGAAGACACTCTTGTACTTAGATTTTTCAGAAATAATATTAACATACTCTTTCAGTAATTGGCCATTTGTATCTCTAATAAACCCCTTGTGAAACACATATACTAGGCAAATGCCTCAGCAAGTTCTAGGATATTAAGCAAATATATTTACCATATGTATGTGCACAGTGTATAAATATGCCTACAGAGATGCACATATATAGGGCAATAAATATAAACCCACACATTCTACTGAGAAGAAACCAGAAGACTCTTTAAACAGCAGTATGTGGATTTCTAGTGTTAGTGATTATCAGTACCTACTTCAAGGCAATCTTGCTAGATAATGATAATAGAATGGTATTCTGGAAACCTAGATCTGGTCATTGATTAACCCTTTCTATTCTGAGATCTGTACAGAAATAGTTCTCTACATACAGCAGCTTAATTGCCACATCCACAAATGCAATCTATAGGTGTTCACCTCATGTAGTATTACCAACAGGCAACAGCTTGTGCAACTTCTTCACAAAACCGAACACGTGTCCTCGACATCAAATGCAGGAAAAGGCAAAATATCATGTGACAAGCTTCAAAGAGTAGTAATTAAAGTTAGATAAGTAAGTTACATACCCACCTTAACATTATCCGATTTCAATTCAAAATCCGTGTAAAGTCCATTCATAAAACCTGTCACTCTAATTACCTTCAAAACAGAAGAAATGGGCAAAATTAAGAACAGCTGAAGGCCTCTGTATGACAAAGCTTGCATAGCAAGAGTAAATACGTGGGGCTTATTTGCTGAGGTAATTTAGGAGTATTTCCAGAGCATGTTTGGAGGTCTGGTGTGTCTTTGAACACGGTCTGGAACAACAAGACTTAATCCTTGCTTACAGCTCAGGCCTCCCTTCCTATTTAATTCCATCTTTAAGCTCGATGGTTGGCGAAGCCAGGAAATTCACCACACAAACATCAAGCACGTGTGTTTAACAGCGCTGCGTTATTCTTACCGAATCCTTCAGAGGGGGCTACGTATAAAAGCACCAAGCTCGTGAAGGTAAACGTGGGGTTTGTTTTTTATTGCTGGCAGGTGAAAAACAACCTACTAGCAAGTTTCATGAAAGATTAAATACACAGAAGTCTGAGGAAAAGTGCCACACGCTGTGCCTGGTCTTAACCACTACGATACCTCAACCCCCCCTGAGATTTACTCGCTACCCGAGCGTACCCTGTAATAGTGCACTTTGTGCACCAACCGGCCCCGAGAGCCTGGAAAGGTGATGACAGGATTCCCTCCTTCGGGTCGGGGTCGCTCGGAGCGCCGGGAATACCCTCGGCAGCGCATCCCCCCGCCCCACACCTGGGGTCACCCCTGCCTCTCTGCAGCCACACCCCCGTCCGCCAGAGGGCAGCCGAGCCTACGGGGAGGCCTGTTGCCTAGCAACAGCTGAGCGGGCCCGGAGGCCGCTTCCCGGCCCACCTCAGTGATCACGTCGTGCAGGTAGCGGAAGGGCGGTTTATTCAGCAACCGGTCCGTCAGCGGTGGCTTGCGGATAACTCTGCCCAAAGAATCCTGCGTCCGCCGCACCACCGCCTCGTTCATAGCGGCGGCGGGACCGCGCCGCGGCCGCCGCCACCGGCGGCTCCGAGCATTCCCAGCTTCCCCTGCGGCGTAAGGCGCCTCACTGCGCAAGCGCAGAGACAGGCAAGCAGTCGCTGGGCGCAGCGCGGCCCTAGCAACCGGGCCGCAGCTCCCGGTGTGCCCTGCCCCTGCTTTCACCCGCCCCGGGCCTCGGGGAAAAGGTCCTGGAATCACCGAAGAGTTGTGGTTGGGAGAGACCTTTGAGATCATCACGACCAAACATTAACCCGGCACTCTCTAAACCGTATCTCTTGGCACCACAAAGTTCTCTGAGCACGTCCAGGGACAATGACCGCACTCCTCCTCCCAGATGACCACTGAAATGTTTCACCAGTCCTGCCCTAAAAAACTAATACCTACTATTCAGTGCAGACCCCTCCAGGCTGAACTTGAGGATGCTTCCTCTTGTCCTAGAGCCTGTTACTTGAGAAAAGAGACTGGGCCTCACCTTGCTACAACCTGCTTTCAGACAGTAGTAGACAGCAATAAGGTCTTGTGCTAGTTTGAAGCAAGCTGGAATGTTTTGGTAAAAGAACTAGATAACAGGCAGTGGAATGAAAAACACTTGTGTCTCCTTCTCTCACAGTCAAGCTGAGAACTCTGGGAAGAAGAAGTAAACTTTCTCCATTTTGTCTTTCTCTTCTGCCTTTGCCTTCAGACCTGGTCACATCTCATTAACCTTGCTCCTACTAACCTTGCTCCCTAACCTCTTGGCCGCACCTCTCTTCTTCCTGAGAACTGGGGTAAGGTTGAGAGGGCAAGGGGAGGTGTTGGGGTGGTTTGAGAGCCCCTCCTGGGGACTCAGGTTTCTGGGAGGGGAGTTGTGCTTTTGTATTGTTTATCCTTTGTATATTTCTGTATATAATTGTATATAACTGCATATATTGTAAATAGCTGTTTGTAAATTCTGCTAGCTGTAAATAAATTGCTTCATCTATATTCCCAGGGTCTGTCTGAGTTAGCTGGGGCAAATACAAAGTGTGGGGGGGCAGGTAAGAGCCCAAACCATCACAGGTCTCCCCTCACCACCCTTTTCTCTGGGTTAAGCCCATTTCCCTCAGCCACTCCTCATAAGACTTGCTCTCTAGAGCCTTCACCAGCTTTGTTGCCTTTCTTTAGACCTGCTCCAGCACCTCAATGTCCTTCTCTTGAAGTATTGAAGGTGCAGCCTCACCAGAACCAAAAAGCTAAGCAGCCACTGTGGGAGTTGAGCCCAGGATCCCAAGATCAAGAGGCTCATACTTTACCATACTTTACCAGCTGAGGCACCTGGGCTGCTTCAAAAAAAGAAAGAAAAACAACTCCCAAGCCTCTTGTTCCACCCTATCCTCTTACTTGAGTAACCAGCGGACAAACAGTGCTTAGAAATGTTGGTTATATCTTTCAGTTTTGAGGATTGTGTTTGGTGGGTTTTTTGATAGCCCTTAAGGCAGTAGTAAGAGTGAAGAATGTGGGAGAAAGGGAGACATCAGGATTGCCCAGCAATCCCTAGCAAAGACAGGCCATGACCATTAAAGTACACAGGACACCTTGCACCATCCCCATCTCCTGCAGGCTTAGTTCAAGCAGGCAGCATACTACACTCTCCCTACAGCCTGCTTTGTCCTCACCTCATCACAGCCCTCACTGACAAGCAAAACCTTGGCTGTCCACCAGCCTTATGCCACTGCCAATCTCTCTGACCAAGTCTGGGAAACTGAGAAAGAAAATACTGCTTTTCTGCTTGGCCAGTTGTGACCATTAATGGTTGAAAGCTGAACTTCAATACAGCTGCACAGTGCTGTGCTGCTGTGCTTCAACTTACAGCTCCAGCTCACCCATCTTGCTAAACAACCCTAGAAGAATCAATCAGGTTCAGGAACAAGAAGAGACACATTACAAAGCATGTTTATCTGGTACTAGTTCAGGCAAGGAAAGAGGTTATTTTTTCAGCAGAGGAAGGGAAGTGGATGCTTCCATGCTGAAAGGGTAATTACACCTGGGCTCCTGAGAGCAAGCGGTTGCAGAGGAGCATTTTCTGCCTTCATTCTGATACTTTGGTAGGTTGATGAGGTTCACAGACAGGCTGTGACTACAGGATCTGGTGAGCCTGGGAAGAACAGGAGGTGTTGACAGCTTCTACATCTAAGGGCATCAGAAAAAGTCTCAGAGGAAGCCAGAAGACTGGGAAGAAGCTACTCTGGGGAGGATGGTTGTTTATTTTGGAATCATGTGGTTTATCTGGATTTCTGCCACTGGCTCTCTAAAAAGTGCCTGAGATACCTAAGAAGAAATCTCAGGGGTTTTATTAAATTTGGTCTTTGGCATGCTCATTTTGCTGAGGGGGTAGTACCCCAAAGGAAGCACAATTCAATCTAACTAAAGAACAAAAAGCTAGCAACCCCCAAAGTCTCCACAAATCCCTGTGGACCTGAGGGGAAGCACTGGAATTGAAAGTACCACCCTAAGACCACAAAGCAGGTAACTTTGGTCTGGAGACTTAGTCTTTTTGAAGGCTTTAGACTAGTATTGTTCAGATGTTGGGCAAGCTGAGACCATTCCTGAAGATGTCAGTAGGAAATTTACCTGACTACATGATAAGAATAAGAGAAAAAAAACAGAGTTCCAAATACCACAGGAGAAGATTTATAGATATAGAATGATTGAACAGTTTGGGTTGGAAGGGACCTTAAAGATCATCTAGTTCTAATACTGTGCTGGAATTGGAATTTTTTCATGAGAAAAAATAGATTATAGGCTGTGAAAAGGAAACAATGATGTCTACTTCACTCATAGGTATTCTGAGATGCATAAAAGCAAGGTCACAAACATAGATAAGACAGTTCTATCCCTCAGAGTTTGGTGTCTGTGTTTTCTCCCTGGGCCTCTGCTGTTCTGCATAACCCAACTAATCCTTCTGCTTCTAACTCCCCTTGCTGATCCTTCCAGCTCACCTTGAACATAAGGCAGACTCTAGGAGAAGGCAGAGGGGCTCCATCTGAAGGCTCCCTTCAGATACTGGAAGGTCTCTTTGAAGCTTTCTCCAGGCTGAAGAGCCCCAACTTTTGTAGCCTGTCCTCATAGCAGAGATGCTCCAGCTCTCTGATCATCTTCTTAGTTCCATGTCCTTCTTGTGTTGGGAGCTCCAGAACTGCACACAGTACCCCTGGTGGGGTCTGACGAGACCAGAGTAAAGGGGGAGAATCACCTCCCTTGCTCTGCTGGCAACACTTCTCTTGTTGCAGCCCAGGACACAGTTGCTGTCTGGGCTGCACATGCACACTGCTAGGTCATGTTGAGCTTTTCATCAACCCAGACCCCCAGGTCCTTTCCCTCAGGGCTGCTCTCCAGCCATGTGCCACCCAACCCGTATCTGTGCTTGGGATTGCACCAACCCAGGTGCAGAACCTTACACTTGGCCTTGTTGAATTTCATGAGGTTGGCCTGAGTCCACCTCTTCAGCTAGTCCAGGTCCCTCTGCGTGGCACCCCTGCCCTCTAGCAAGTTGACTGCCACACAGCTTGGTGTCATCTGCAAACTTGCCAAGGGTGCACTCAATTCATCTGTCCATGTCACTGACAAAGATGTGGATGAACGTCATGCCGTTGACCAACACTCTGTGAGCAACCATCCAGCCAAATCCTTATCCAGCAGTGCTCCACCCATCAAGTCCCTGGTTGTCCAGTTTGGTGACCAGGATGTCATGTGGGACAGAGTCAAACACCTTACTCAGGTCCAGGTAGATGATGTCAGTTGCCCTTCCCTTGCCCACTGTTGTGACTTCATCACAAAAAGCCACTAAATTTGTCATGCATGATTTGCCCTTGGTGAAGCCATTGTTGCTTACCACCAATCAGCTCTGCTTTGTTTTCCATTTGCCTTAGAGACATCAGGAGGATCTGCTCCATGATCTTGCCAGGCACAGAGGTGAGGCTGACTGGTCTGTAGTTCCTGGGGTCATCCTTTTTTCCCCTTCTTGAAGATGGGCACTATTTTTGCCCTTTTCCAGTCAGCAGGAACTTCACCAGTCTGCCATGACCTTTCAAATATGATGGACAGTGGCTTAGAAACTTCATCTGCCAGTTCTCTCAGGACCTGTGGGTAGATCTCGTCAGGCCCAATCGACTTGTGCATGTTTAGATTCCTTGAATGCTCATGAACATGATCTTCAATTACAGTGGGCAGATCTTTCTTCTCCCAGTCCTTATTTTTGCTCTCTAGGACTCAGACATTGTGGTTGGAGCCCTTGCCATTGAAGACTGAGGCAAAGAAGTCATTGAGCACCTCAGCCTTGTCCATATCCTTAGTCAGCAGCTCTCTATCATTTCCATTGTGGAAGAGTCCCACATTCTCCCTAGTCTTCATTTTCTCACTAATATACCTGAAGAAGTTCTTCTTGTTCTCCTTAATGTCCCTAGCCAGATGTAACTCGAGCTGTGCTTTAGCTTTTCTAACCTGAGCTCCGGTTGCAGGGTGCTGCACTTTGGCTACAACAACCCCATGGAGAGATACAGGCTAGGGTCAGAGTGGCTGGAGAGCAGCCAGACAGAGAGGGATCTGGGGGTACTGATTGATACCCGCCTGAACATGAGCCAGCAGTGTGCCCAGGTGGCCAAGAGAGCCAGTGGCATCCTGGCCTGCATCAGGAATGGTGTGGTCAGCAGGAGCAGGGAGGTCATTCTGCCTCTGTACTCTGCACTGGATAGACCTCACCTTGAGTCCTGTGTTCAGTTCTGGGCCCCCCAGTTTAAAAGGGATGCTGAGATGCTTGAGCGTGTCCAGAGAAGGGCGACGAGGCTGGTGAGAGGCCTTGAGCACAGCCCTACAAGGAGAGGCTGAGGGAGCTGGGATTGTTTAGCCTGGAGAAGAGGAGGCTCAGGGGTGACCTTATTGCTGTCTACAACTACCTGAGGGGTGGCTGTGGCAAGGACGAGGTTGCTCTCTTCTCTCAGGTGGCCAGCGCCAGAACGAGAGGACACAGCCTTAGGCTGCGCCAGGGGAAATTTAGGCTTGAGGTGAGGAGAAAGTTCTTCACTGAGAGGGTCATTGGACACTGGAATGGGCTGCCTGGGGAGGTGGTGGAGTCGCCGTCCCTGGGGCTGTTCAAGGCAAGGTTGGACGTGGCACTTGGTGCCATGGTCTAGTCTTGAGCTCTGTGGTAAAGGGTTGGACTTGATGATCTGTGAGGTCTCTTCCAACCCTGATGATACTGTGATACAGTGAACAATTTCTTTGTATTTGTCCCAGGTTATCTGTCCTTGCTTCCACTCTCTGTAGTCTTTTTTCTTGCATCTAACTGTGTCCAGGAGCTCTCTATTCATCCATGCAGGCCTCCTGATGTTCTTACCTGCCTTCCTCTTTTTTGGGATGCATTGCTTCTGGGCCTGGAGGAGGTGATCCTTGAATATTGACCAGCTTTCCTGGGGCCCCCTTCCTTTCAGAGTTTTTTCCCATCACACTCTTCCAAGGAGGTCCCTGAAGAGGTTGAAGTCTTCTCTTCTGAAGTCCAGAGCAGTGAGTTTGCTATTTCAAGCAGGAATAGGCATCAACACAACTGCCTTTTCTTCTGAGGTTTTTCTCCTCCCATGGCATAGGACCCTGACCCTTCTAGCCACTACATGGACTTAGTACAGCAGAACTTCTTTGCAGAAATAGGCTGGAAAGCAGCAAGATGGCATCTATTCTGATAGGGTGTCTTGGTTCTAATTTAAATTCCCAGAGACTCAAATATATTTGTTAGAACCAATAACAACTTTTTAGAGTGTTCTTCCCCCTTCTTTCCCAAAAGAAAGAAAATTGGATCCAGAGAGAGGAAAACGTAAGCACACCCAAATAAATAATCTCACTCTGATTTGGAAGCTAAAAGGAAAATTTAACAATAAATTAAAAAAGTATCTGAGGTAGGGAAGTTACAAAGGTATAGGGAAGGGAAAACAAAACACAAAATATGTAAATACAACCTGATTTTGTGATGGTAAGGGCTTTGTCCACCTCGTGGTAAAACGAAGAGAACCAGGAACAGGATGGTGATGCTGGTACGTAGGGAGGCAGGGAGCGCAGAGAGAGAGAGAAACAGGAAGCTCCCCCTGCTTTTGTAGACCTTTAGATAGGAAGGGGGAGTGGGCTAAGCATCACCCGGTAATGTTCAGACCCACCCCTGGGGAAGGGGTCAAGACCACTTAGGGGCAGGTTCAAGGTCACTCCCCCTGGAGGGTTAACCCTGTACATGGGGCATAAATCCTGCCAGACCAGTTTAACTCTTGCTCTCCTCCTCCTATTGCAGGTCTGTGAAGTTGAGACAGATGAGCAAGCAAGCAATAAGGGTTTGGCTCCAACAAAGCCTTGAGGGCTAGAGGCTTAGCACCACATGTCAGGTGTCGTGTGCTACCCCTCAAGTGCATGCATGGTCAAAGGAGGCACGAAGCTTTGAATTCACTGGCCAGAACAATGGTGCTAGTGCCTATTGGCCAGTTTCCTTTTCAAAATGAAGTATTTAATCTGGGGTGATTTAGAAACAGACTTTCTGTGCTGAGCCTTTCTGCTTTTCCTCATTCATTAACTGGGAATCAAGGTGGCCACTATGCAGCTTGCACAGTAGCTCAGCAGCATCTCAGTTCTCCTTCCTTCTGCCTGGAATATCCTGTATTTTACCTCAGGATCATTATCGTGAGTTTTGAAGCATCTTTGTACAGGATACTCACTCAGAGACACAAAGCATCATGAGTACATATGCTGGAGTTAATGCTAAGACTCCATAAGCGTAGTTAGAATTTTTCCTGTTTTCACATTCCTAGTTTCCAAGTTCTGATTGCTTAAACTGTTAGTTCTGTGTTTATAAATACCCTCTGTGCAACTACTTCCTGCCGACCAAAAATACAAAGAATCTCAGGGATTTCCCCTGAATTTTTGATTATTAATAGTCATGCAGAATAGTAATAATAAATATTAATACAAAAATAATATTCATAATTCATATCAGATTATTAATTTCCAATATAGCACCATGGTATGTACTGCTGGCCAAATGTTCTAGGCCCAGCAGTGGGAAAAGCTCCTTACCTCTGTTTCCTTTTGCATACCATTAAGAGCAGGATACTATTTCCAGTCTCAAATAGCTTATGAACTCAGCAGCTTAAGCACACACATGCATATGTGCAGTTTCCAACACCTATCAGTTGAGCTACCAAACACTGCTGTAGAATATAGATGTAACTTGACAATAAAAAGCACCCACTGTCCATTTCAAAGACACACCTAGTTCAGACCTGAAGATACCATTATCAGGATACAGTAAGAAGGAAGGACATACTGACTGCATTGTCTTAGAACAAGGGTTTTTTTTGTTGCTGACTATGATAAACATTAGCAGGCTTTCATGCTTCATTGGCTTTCAAAAAAGTTAATGGGAAACCAGAATTCCACATGATTATGAACTAAACCAAGTGGAGATTTCTCCAAAAATCTCCACAGCATAGGATTTGGGAAGTTTACATTAAAATCAGTTCTTCAGGCAGAAATAAACATTCTCACAGTACTCCTTACCCTAAAAGAACAGCAACAAAACCAAATCCACAGAAAGAACCAGAGATAAACAATGGCATTTGCTTGGTAGACAGCCTTTCATTTGCTTGAACTCCCTAACCCCCTCTCCTCCTTTAAACAGCTGTGGATTTGTTTATCTTTTAGATTAAACTACCATCTCTTAAAAGCTGTATTTTACCTTTTGAATCATAGAATCAACCAGGTTGAAAGAGACCTCCAAGATCATCCAGTCCAACCTAGCACTCAGCCCTATCCAGTCAACTAGACCATGACACCAAGTGCCTTATCCAGTCTTTTCTTCAGCACCTCCAGGGATGGTGCCTCCACCACCTCCCTGGGCATCCTATTCCAATGGCAAATCACTCCATATATTTACATTCCAATGGGCTGCTAGTTAATGTGGAATTTGGAATTCAGTCCAACCATCCCACTCATTTTCAGTAGTTATCAACCGTTAGAATTACTCCCAGCCCATCATGTAACATATCAGGTGTATAGTTTAAATCACTGTGAAGACACTGTGCTTCTGAACATCAGCAGGAAACTGGTGAAACACTGGCATGCTGTACATCCTCGCTCTCAGGTAATTTTAGTTTTGATGCTTCACAGGCCTGAAGTATCTGGGTGGCAAATTGTGCAAGGCGTCTTGAAAACTGTAGATGTCAAGCAGCCTGTAACTGCCCTAGAGTTCTGTAGACATCCACACTGTCTGCATCTCAGAATATCCTTTATCTTGAAGAATTTTGCTCTCACCTCCAGCTCCAGAACTGATACCAGCTTTGCCACACCAGCATCTCCCTGTCAGAAGTGCAGTTGCTAACGAATACAAAACTGCAAGGAGTACATATTGTGCTCCTAGACAACAGCTTATATTCATTCTTATCATAGAATCAACCAGGTTGGAAGAAACCTCCAAAATCAGCCAGTCCAACCTATCACCCAGCCCTAGCCAGTCAACTAGACCATGGCACTAAGTACCTCATCCAGTCTTTTCTTCAACACCTCCAGGGACGGTGACTCCACCACCTCCCTGGGCAGCCCATTCCAATGGCAAATCACTCCATATATTTACTATAAACTTGGCTTCCATATTGTTAACAAAATTGGTATCCAGCACATGCAGGAGAAGATGGGAACTCTTGGAAAGAATGCAGGATTAAACCAGTTACAAAGACATTCTGAACAATAATGTGCTTTAGGTCAAAATCTCACTGGCAAAGACATGGCTATGAAACAAACAGGCAGACACCAAGTTTTTTCCTTTATCTTCTTCCATACCCTGGTCTTCGGTCAATTCTCCTTCTTGCCTACTCCCAGCTCCAATCCTGAGCTCCAGCAAGCATAGAAGTCATCAGTGCACGTTCAGGAAGCTGCAGCCTCTGAGAAAGAGACTGTGAAAACAGCTGATGTCAAACCAGCAAGGCTAAGTATGGCACTGCCACCCTTGCATTGTTTCATACCTTGGCTTTTAGGTTGTGCATGTCTTGCTAGCAAGGAGACTCAGACAGTAGGAAAATTATCTCTACAGCCTCATATTTGTTGATTCACAAGGACTGTAATATGGCTCTAGTGGCCTATTTTCATCTGCAGATGAGAACCTTAGAAGTGCAAAAGTTTACAGTGTTGGAAAGCTCAAATGATCTTCTGGGCAACAGATACTCTTGCAGGCATCTGTTATACACACTTGCCTCTTACTAAGGCCTCCTGCCAAAGACTGCTCACTATCCCTTGACAATCTCCTTAGCTACTGAGAACAAAGCGAGGTTTGTCAGGCAAGCATGGCCCCACCGTTTTTGTTCCCTCAAAGGCAAACAGCATAAACTGTGCAGACGTCTTCCCTAGGCTCTGTAATGCAGGACCACAGATGGCCAAATAAAGCCAAGCCATAAGCATTCATGACTTGCTCAGCCACTGGGAAAACAAGTACCTACACCAGCATCTCGGTGTCTCAAGGACTAAGTAGTTTTTGCATTTTACTTTACAAGAGCCAAAGTCCTCCAAACTTAGGGTTACGTGTGCATCATGAAGCAGTGTCAGTCACTGACTTGGAGCACTTAGGGTCAATATAAGACATTACAAAACTTTTCTTTTTCCCCACTCAATGCAAGTCTCTTTCCTTTAGCTTTAAGGAAGGCATTTGCTTCTAGCCCAGAGCCCCAGCAGATGGCTCAAGAGGACTTAATCAATCTGGTGGCAAGTCCAGATTTTAAAATACTAATCAAAATGCTTACCAGGCTGTGGAATAAGTCAGCAGATATTGATTCACTTTGTACAGCTATGAAGTTGTATTTGGAATGCTCTTTTTTCCCTCCGAGTTTCCCTGGGGCTGTAACAAAAGGGTTTGCAAAACACCAGCAGTTCCTCCTTGGTGAGCAGACACACACATACTCATGGGTATAGAAGTACAATTTTGTATACTCCAACCACAGGTAGTATTTTGATACAAGGGAAAAATGCTCAGTTGCCAGGCTGCCTGCCTAGGCTATCTGTCCCCAGCCCCAGGCATTTATCAGGGGACAGCTTGGACAGGACAACTATATTTGATCAGAACAGACTTGTTAACTGTTGGTAGCCGAGAGAAGCTTAGCTGGTTCAGCCCACTTCTAGTGCTGGGACAGTTACCCATCACTAAGTGGCTGAGAGCATTCCAGCAGCAATGACAGCATGGCACCTGATGGCCATTACGTCCCTTGAATCATCTTTGTGAGTATATCTCTGGCATCAGGGCAATCATCAGGGCAAAGTTTTTTTTCTGTGGTCTCCACTGAATTCACATGATAACCCATGTTCTTCAGAGCACTGAAAGTGTAGGAATAACCCAGATTTTCAAAGGGAACAGCATAAGCAGGAAAACTCAGTATCGTTTAACAACTGGAGCTTAACTCACGCATCTACGGTTGCTTAGAGGGCCACTCTTATTCTACCAGTAGAACTGAATGGCCTGTAACTAACTACTAACATACCCTTTAAGAGTTTAGTCCTGCCTATGTGACAGTGTCACAACATCTGAATATTGCTTCTTACCCCAAGCCTGTCCTCAGATGAACGTAAAATGCTCTGTCAGACTGTGCAGAACTGAACACGTCACTCTTACCACTACCTGGCTGTTAAACCAGGTGAACTCAGCCTTCAGCTGTGTACAGCAAGCCTGATATGAAAATCAGGCATTTGCAAATCACTTAAATCCTGACTGGGGAGCCTTTAACACTCCTACATACTCCCCAAAGGAAGGTATGCTCCGTGTGTACATGATAGCTACAGCTGTCTCCCTTCTGCAGGAGTATTGTTAGTCAAGTTGCACATTTATTACACTACCCAAACCAGCATCAGTTTAACCTACTTACCACCATCACAGCCTGTCTCTGCCAGTAGCATCCAATAGGAACAAAACAAACCAAGTTGTAACAAACACTTCTCTCTTTACAAGCACAAGGGGTGGTGGATAGGAGAAGAATTGGACTTCTGTAGACATTACAAGCACAGGTGTAATTCACACAAGCTGTTCCAGGAGCACAGGCTGCTGGCATGGGCTTAACTGGAGCAGTGATAGCAGCCAGAGGAGACCCACATGGCAGCAGAATTACACAGTGGTCTCAACAGCTTCTGCATGGAATAAGAGATTGCGTGTGTGCAACAGTGATCAGTGATTCACTTGATCACTAGGAAAAAGGGAATTAAAGAGGAATTTGAAAGACAATACCTGCAGCAGGCTGCACCCCAAGGAGAAGCTGCAGGCAAATCAAAGGGTGAATTAAAGAGAGGGATCAGCCACAGGGGAGAGGACCAACCCTGGGATTACCCAGCAGGGACAGAACAACTAATGTGAGTTAAGAGCAGAGATGTAAACAGATCACAGGACAGTGAAGTATTGCCACAGGGCAGGGGTGGTTGGAGGGACATCTTGGTAGCACTTGTGTGGGGTTCACTGCCAGCACAGAGGTGCAAAAAGCACAGCTAAGCCCAGCCAGCAATGCCTGCCCAGGCCTGGGATGCTACTGCAGAGTAAACACATGCAGGAAATTCAATGCTGTTAATCTGGTCCTGTTCAATATCTTTACTGATGATCTGGACCAGGGGATTGAGTCCAGCATCAGTACATTTGCAGATGACACCAAGCAAGGAGCAGGTGTGGAGCTGTTGGAGGGTAGGAGCGCTCTGCAGAGGGACCTTGACAGGCTGGATAGGTGGGCAGAGGCCAATGGGATGAGATTTAACAAGGCCAAGTGCAGGGTTCTGCACTTTGGCCACACAAACCCCAAGCATCGCTACAGGCTGGGGACAGAGTGGCAGGAGAGCAGCCAGGAAGAAAGGGACCTGGGGGTACCGGTAGATAGTAGGCTGAACATGAGCCAGCAGTGTGCTCAGGTGACCAGGAGAGCCATCGGCATCCTGGCCTAGCTCAGGAGCAGTGTGGCCAGCAGGACCCTATACTGGTCAAGCCACACATTGAGTACTGTGTCCAGTTCTGGGCTCCTGAATTCAAGAGAGATGTTGAGATACTGGAATGTGTCCAGAGAAGGGCACTGAAGCTGGTGAGAGGCCTGGAGCACAGCCCTGTGAGGAGAGGCTGAAGGAGCTGGGGTTGTTTAGCCTGGAGGAGGTTCAGGGGTGACCTCACTGATGTCTACAATTACCTGAAGGGAGGTTGTGGCCATCCAGCGTTAGAAACCGACACCATTCCTGATCCACATGGAGCAGGCTGCACACAATCAAGTCAACAAGACACATATAGAAAGGACTCTTTATTTTTTGAGGATCGCCTGAAAAATAATGATGAAAGCTTTTCCAGGCTTAACCATCACAGACTGTGGAATCACAAAGACTCCACTGTAAAAAGCTGTTCCCTCTCCCCAGTCCCATTTTTAATGAGCTCTGTCACTGTGGAATGACCCACAATAGATTTTAAGAAAAAAAAGATATGCATTGAGCCAACATTAGGGATAATCCAAGATTGGTTCAGTGCAGGCGCTGCTACATTACACTTTTACAAAGGCACATACTAAAATCCTCACATTATAGTGTTTGCAATCTGTATTTAGATTTCTCCAAACGTTGTGTTTTCAAGAAGAGATCAGAGTTATTAAAGGTAGATTGGAAGGCTCAGCTCAGTACAGCTGTCCAGCAAGGAACTAGAGGGATTAAAGTGACAGCAAGTGCAATATAATGGAACAACCCGCAAACACAAACCATTCCTGCTTACCTCAGTAACCAGCACTTGTGAGCATTTCTGTAAACCCTGGCACAAGAACACTTGTTGATCTGGAAGAAGGTGACTCAAAATAAGAAAATCCATTCATAAAATCAGGATTTCAAGGTTTATGTAAGGCCTATCTACAACCCAAAGAGTGGGGAAATTAAAATAGCCCCTTTCTGGAACCAGTTGGCCTAAGAAAGCACAGAAGCACCTGCTGCACTTTGAGGATATGCAGAGAAATAAAAATCTTACGTTTCAAGGTGCCTGTGACTCTCTTGCTTTTTCCACTGATAGCTGAGAGTGTCAGTTTTTGTCTTGAAGCTGTCTGAAACACCAGAATACTGTTAACCTATAAAAGAGAAAGCTCTTCTTACACTAGCCCAAACTAGTAGCCTGCTGCACTGGCATCTATTACTACAGTATCCTCTACACAAAATAAACAGGTTAATCTTCTATGTCAGTCCTCCAAAATGACTTTCATCCTCTCATTAGCACAAATTTAAATAAGGATACGTCGGAATATGTTCAAACGGTGGTTTTGAGCAATCATTCATTTCAGAACAGGTTTCTGGGCATTTGTGCAGCTCAACAGGACTCTGCAGTGAGCTTTGATAGTGGACTTCACCTGCTACAGCAATACATTTGCACAAGTTCCTAGTTGTAAAAGGCACACACATTAGGTGCCAGCAGCCAGAAATGCTTCTGTGTTATCTTCCACCATTCCATTTTCACCTAATCATTCAAAATCCCATTATAAAAAATTAACTCCATTAAGAGTTTGGATTAATTCATCAGTATTAGCTGTGCTCAAAGAAAATTCTGAGCCCTGGGGAAATGAAGTTATGAATGATTATGTAAAATGTGGGGGAACACAGCTTAAGTATTGTAAGCATTAGAAGAGTTTTGATAAAGATGCAAAACTCCAGCTTCTAGTAAACCGATTCCCAGCCTTGGGGGAAGAAAAATATGGTCTCTCGTCAGCTAAAGACATTCTCTATCTTGAGATTCAATCTCACAGGTTTTCTGAAGCAAACATTTTACTTCAGAACCCTCGACAATGAGTTCAACTGGCAGCCAAGGTGTTATGGAGGCTATAAATCAGATTTGTGACACCGGCATCTTCCTTTTCTCAAATTTAGCAGAGTTGTGGAACAATTGATTAGGTAAGAAACGAGGGAAAGTCCTCTGCATAACAGTATTAAAAATAAATACAAACCTTTTTCCTGAGCACAATAAACCTCACTTCAGACCAAACATCCAATTGCCAATTTTTTGCATCCATTTTGTTTCTTCATAAAGCTTACAGACAACTAAAAAGTCCTAGCAAGTTTAAGATAGAACATTACCATACTGTTGTTCCATATCACAAAAGATCTTCAGGTTTTAGAGCTAGATGAGAGTTTGAATTTGCCTTTTTTCTGGAGCAAATTTGGTACACTTTGTTCAGAGATCTCCACATTTTTTCCAGTTTCTGAAATCTGACTCTAGCTACTTAGTTTTCTATGCAATGAGAAACAGGCCAATTCTGATACACTTAGTAATTTCAGTGATGGAAAAAAATCCTTTAAAAGAAAAAAAGTGTTGATGACTGCACTGAAAAACCCTGCAGACTCTGGTGCAAGATATCTGTATCTGACTCCAAACCAAAAAAAGGCATTTAGAGTGATTACAAAACAATCACCAAAAGGTTATTCAATATATTAATCTGTTTTCTCATGGATAAGGTGCATTTACCTAGCCTGAGAATAATACCATATGGATAAAGAGATGCTAAAGCACTTCTCCAAGAGACATGAGGAGAAAAATCAGAGTTATCTTGAACCCTATTCCAGTTTGTCTTGTTGGTACTTCAAGACACTTCAGAAAAGACCCTCTTGCTGGTCCAGCTGAGGTGCTCCATGTCAGTTGAGTACACTGGTAGTACGGTCTGGTCAGCAAATCGTCTCCTGGTGCTATCTGAAAACACCCACATTGATAGAAAGAGCCACTTCTGGTTTACGGGGCTTAATGGTCTGCTTCTCCTCAGCGAAAATATGGTCCTGCAAGCGCTCGACTTTCCGACTGGTGGGGAGAAGAAAAATTAAGATGCTTACTATTAGTGTTGAGCATTAGCAGTGACAGCAGCTCAAGCCTGAACTAGAACCCTGTTTACACTTGGTTGTAAGAATGACATTGCAAACTCACACTTATAACCTCTGCAGGGACAGTGCAGCCAAGGAGCTAATTTTTTCACCTTCAGAGGCAGGGGCAAATGTTGCTTTGTGTTGCAAGAGGAAAAAAAAAACCCTGAAGCTCAGTGTGGGAGCATATGGCACTTAAAGCCAGGAGTTTCAATTATCCAAACACTTCCTTCCAGACTACTGGATTTGTACTCTGACAGCGCACAGTTCGCATTATCCTGAAAATTTATCCAAGTATCAGGCTAGGCTGAAAAGCAGCAAAATAACAGTTTGCATATCTCTTAACAAAAAAATAAATGCAATTACTCAATACCTTTTCTTCTTTTCCAATGCAAGCTGCCTTTGTTTCTCCTTTCCAACATCATCTCTCACCGTGCTGAAATCCTTAGTGTTATCAAGGAGAAGATTCTGTTGTGAAAAAGGATGAAATTTATAAGCTTAAACTATTTCCCACGTTACTCAATTTACATAATTAATTTTCAGTGCATTTCCTCTAACTAGTTTTTCAGCAATAAACTTTGAGTTAGGTGGAAAAGATTAAAGAAAACAAAAAAGTTTTGTTAACTCCTCTCTTTAGTTTTTGTATTTAACAACGGCTTTGCCTTATTCAGAGCTTTCTCTGTATAGTCTAATGCATTGGGGGATAGGATGCCAGACTTTTTTTGCCTGCTGCTTTAAAACCTGGCAAGCATGTTCTTTCAGGACTGCTAGATAATCCTCATTGCTAGTTCAGAGCTCAATATGCTGCTGTGCAATTCATTATGCAATAAATTCAATATATACGTTAATTATTTGGAAAATGTAATGGGTTTAATACGCTATGATTTTTGCAAGGTGCTGTCCTTGGATTTTAGTTCAAGCTACAAAAAACAACAGCTGATGAGGGTAAGAAAACACAGCCTTTAAGACGTTGCTCTCTAGTGCCAGCATGAGAGATAAGAGGAAAAGCATGAAACTTTCACCAGGTTGGTTAAGAACAGGAGAAAAAGAAGCAAAAGGCACCAGTCACAATGATGTTCCTATCTACACAATGTACTATCCAGATTCACATAACAGTACTTTCATGGAGATGCATCAAGATGCAGAGAAACCAGGAAGAAATGAAGATACTACAAAGGGAACAGTACCCAAATCTCATCCTTGTGTAATCAAAACCAAGTGAATGTACCTTCACACCAATGATATCTCCATCTTTCAGGTGGTAAGGTGCTGACTGCAAACTCTCCTGTTTTTTCTTCCGTTTCCTCTTTGAAATTTGCTGTGTCTGAATAAAATCAAAGCAGAAGATTTGCATGCTGCAGACTGCAGAAATTTGCTTAAGTATTTCTGCCCAAGAACCGCAGCACAAACCAACACATTCTTCTCTCAAACACAGTATCCTGGGGTTTTCAGAGAAAATTGGGAGGTTCTGGCTGATGGTTTGGCTTAAGGGATTTTCCCAGTCACATAGAAAGACGTAACATAATCCTGGTGCTCTCATGCTGCAATGTTAATATCTAGTCCAGAAGATCTAGACATGGCACATTGGGGCATAGTTTAATGGCCATGGTCACGCTGGCTGGACTCTATGATCTTAAGGTCAAAACAAAAGAGTCCATGAACAATCATTCCAGACCTTACCCAGCTCGATATTGGTAGCCACTCAAATCTTTCAGGGAAGTATTTGGCGATTTCAATTTTATCTACAGGGAGACAATAGTGGGAAGCCACTCGTTGCCTCAGTGCCCAGGCTGTGCATTCTTTGGAGGTATCCCACACCAAGTCTGTAGAGTCATAGTAGTCCCTCTCCTCTGGTATGCTCATCTGGACTCGAAGCAGCAGTTCATGGGGGCTGTCATCAGGATGAGAAAATACATTTTCTTGTGAATCATGTTTTAAGAACCCAGAATTCCCAGTTTTTGCTCCCTCTTGCCCTCCTTTACTTTTGTTTGTGGAGAGAAAAAAAATAAGCTCCAAAGTTTTCTTGCATACTGACATCTGAAATGCTGATAGACAGTATTTAAGCTAAAAGCGGCTTAGTTAAGTCTCATCTTAAAAGCACTCTAGGAAATAAGTATCTTGAGATCTTACCCCAAATTCTCTTCTTTTTGCAAAGGTTCTATGCAGATTTCCACTCTGGCACCCAGCTTATAGTCACTGAAAACAAAACATATTACACACACTTTTCTAGTCTCATTTTAAATTTCTGAGTAGAAAAATAACTGGTTTAGTCAATCAGACTTGTGCTTATGTACAAAGCCAAAGCAGGAGGCTATTGGAATAAAAATTAGTAACTCAAGAAAGTACAAAAATTGCATTTAAAAATCACCTAAGTTTAGATAATATTCTAACTCTAGTACTTAGTGTACTTATTTGACTACATTATATGATCTACTCACTACCATGCTCACATCCATGCTCACTACCATGCATCAGGAATGGTGTGGTCAGCAGGAGCAGGGAGGTCATTCTGCCCCTGTACCCTGCACTGGTTAGATCTCACCTTGAGTACTGTGTTCAGTTCTGGGCCCCCCAGTTTAGGAAGGACATTGAGATGCTTGAGCGTGTCCAGAGAAGGACAATGAGGCTGGTGAGAGGTCTCGAGCACAGCCCTACGAGGAGAGGCTGAGGGAGCTGGGATTGTTTAGCCTGGAGAAGAGGAGGCTCAGGGGTGACCTTATTGCTGTCTACAACTACCTGAAGGGTGGTTGTGGCCAGGAGGAGGTTGCTCTCTTCTCTCAGGTGGCCAGCACCAGAACGAGAGGACACAGCCTCAGGCTGCGCCAGGGGAAATTTAGGCTGGAGGTGAGGAGAAAGTTCTTCACTGAGAGAGTCATTGGACACTGGAATGGGCTGCCCGGGGAGGTGGTGGAGTCGCCGTCCCTGGGGCTGTTCAAGGCAAGGTTGGTTGTGGCACTTAGTGCCATGATCTAGCCTTGAGCTCTGTGGTAAAGGGTTGGACTTGATGATCTGTGAGGTCTCTTCCAACCTTGGTGATACTGTGATACTGTGATCTCCTCACTTCACAACAATCAAGTTGAAGGTTGAAATAACCAAAAAGGAGTTTTCTGTTGACATTTGACTGAGCTGATTTCTTTCCCCATCAATCCATTCACAAGCCAGACAACATTCAGACTGCAGCAATGCTACTTGCACGTTCAATGAGAAACCTACTTGAGGTGCTGCTTGTTGTTTCGTAAAAGCTTGCCTGGGCGCTTACTGTCCATTGTCCACGCTCTGAGAAATGAGGGCAATGGCACAGTCTGCTCCTGAAAGCATGGTAAGGTCAAAACCTGAGAAAGAAACACTTTTTCAATAGTTTTATCAGCCAGTCTCCTTGGAAAAAAAAAGAAAGTTCTTAATTCTCAACGCAATACTGAAGCAACTGGAAACAGGACAAGGTATTAAGGTTTATTTCACACCAGCTGTTGTTTGTGACTTACAAGTAGTGGCTACGATCAACATATTTGACTTTTAACCTCAAAGTAAGTTGGACGGCGCTCCCTCTCAACATTTCTCAACTTCACTTACATTTCAGAAGTACTGAAATTCTATTTTTAACTAAAAATTGTACAACTGTGATGGAACAAGGTTGACAGAATCATTACCCCAGTCTCTAGCCAAGTGCTCAGCAAGCTCTTTTAAGCCCTTATCAAGGGCACTATACACTTTCCACACTAACATAATTCTTATTCTTCATCCAGATGTAAATGGTCCCTCTCAGAGCAGTAGTTTGGCAGAGATTGAAACTGAAGTTATTCTCAAAAGAGTAAATGTTGGTATGAATCACAATTAGATGAGATAACCTTCCCCACGCAGTTTAATTAGAACAGCTGGCTACAGAAAGTCTTACAGCAGGATTAGTTTGTCTTTTTGTTGGTTTGGGTTCAGATTTTTTTGATTGGGATTTTTGCATTTGAACATTTTTTGCATTACAGTAATCATACTTTTACAGTTAAAAACACAGTAAAAGGCACCTTCATTTCTGGCTAAAAAAAAATAGGTATACCTTCCTGAATGGCAAATGTGACCTTCTGTGCATCCAAAGCAATTCTTGATTTATTAGATTCAACATAAAAAAAGATAAAACTGACTTAGAAAACTAATACAGGAACAATGTGGACATGGAAAGTGGCTTTTTAGGAAGTGCTTGTATGTGTGTGCTTCTCATGAAGCTTTACATTGTGAAATAAAGATAGAGCTGCAAGCCAAAGTGCCAGATGAAGTGCAACAAGGCTTTTGCAGGTCAGGACACATGACAGGTAGAATGGCAACTGCAGGGGACATACTAAGGAAGTCTCTGAGCTACATGCTCCAACTGCCTTCTTGGTACTTACCACTGAACATGGCATATAAGCAAATGCCATATCAGAACATACTGGAGACAAGGGAAAAGGAAATAGAAAATAAGTATTAATAGAGCTCAATTAATCACAGTGTTGGTGTTCATATCCAATACAGGAGAAGATCTAACCTGTATCTTCAGATCTTCCAAAGAAGCTTCTCCTGCTATTTCTACACTGCCAGCATAACAAAGATCCTTGTCTGTGTGGATGCACTCTGGTGGATCTTTAGAGGAGATGAGAGGAGGGAGGAAAAAAGAAACAACACAGGAGTTAACAGGGCTTTGTTTATCATCCAAAGAGATAATAGTCATGTCAACAGACAGAGTTGGTAAAATTAATTCTTTTAGTTGCCAAACAGGAAGAATTCTAACTGGATCCAATACTGCAGACTGTAAAATTAAAACCAGTTATTCATGTTTACTCATAGTCTTAATTAACAACTCTAAAATGTAGAGCGTGTTGCAAAGGAAGTTAAATCTGCTTTTACCTATGCTACTAAAATCATCAGGGAAGAGAGTAAAACTCAGAAAATTCGACAGAAAAAAAAGAGAAAAATGTAAATACACCTTCTAAAAGGACAAGCACTCTGCTCTGCAACACATCTCAGCAGCAAAAGAATATTCTTTTTCCTGCAGGAAGTACAATGGGTTTGTTTCCCATTTTTCATTTAACAGTTGTCTGCACTTCATTTTTTTTTTCCTTTCTCAACCCACACTTGACTGACCTAACCTAGCTGGTTACATATTTGGATTTGTCCTATAGAAGAACAAAAGCAGCCTAAAATATTATATGATACATCTTTTAAGGTATGCAAAATGTACTCAGCACTTTTTACAGCTTCTCTGTATATTTATTACTACAAGTGAAGAGCCCCTGCTTCAAAAATTATTGGAAGTCTTGCTCTTGACCAAATAAGGAACACCAGAACAGTATTCCAGCATTCTGTGGCCTTGTGAAAAATTGCATCTAAGTGGCTCCTTTCACTCTAAACCTGTTGAAACTTGTACCATTACTTGCAGGTTTCAGAAGGAACTTAAGACTTTGGATTTATACTTTGGGTTTTGACTCAGAGCGCTCAGGACAATCAGGTTGTTAAAAAAAAAAAAAAATCACCTTCACTTCCTGCAGGAGACAACTGCAATGCATCCATCTTGCAGGTAATCCCATTCACTTGGTCGTGTGCCTTCTCTCCATGCTTCTTATGACTTGAAGACTTGAACCACCAGATGGGTATTTTCAAGAAACCCTTGAAAGTGAATAGAAAGTAGCAGGTAGCTTATGTGTTCCAACACAGACAATGAAAAGTTTCACCTTCATGTCAAGAGAAGGAAGAGTTGCTTAGATCTGGACTTTTATAAGGTAATGGCATTTATCTAAGATAACAAATCACGACCTCATTTCCTACTTTTACAGGGGCTAGAGTGAAAAAACGAACCAGCCTATGCAGCCTGACCTCACCACCCTAGCATCTAACATTACAGATGCCACTAAGCAACACTGTTGTCTGAAGGTGTGGACACAGGTGTGACCGTGACAAAGGAAGCTGGATTTACCTAAGATCACCATTTCCTCTGTCCCTTCAGAAGCTCCTGATCTTACCTGCTCTTCATAGCCAAGAACACTAACTTGAAGCTTCACTCCTTTCCTGACACAGTAGTTGCTTATTTGCTTTCATATGCAGCTCTGAATTGGGCTATTAAGACCCACTGCACTGCTGCCCGAAGATCTTATCCCACACCTTTTGTTCTTTTTTTGTGAAGCTTTCTTCATAAAAGACTTGCTCAGATTGTCTGTCTATTTGTTCTTACAAAGTCTGTTAGCACTGTATTTCAGCTTATTTTCACCTCATCGGTTACACAGGGGTACAGAGACATGTTTTTTCATGCCTCAAGGATTTGGTCATTAAGATAGCAACTGTGCTGATTTCTCTTTTTCTCCACAGGAAATGGCCTCAAATTGTGCCGTGGAAGCTTAGACTGGATATTAGGAAAACAATTATTTTCTGAAAGAGTGGTCAGACATGGGAACAGGTTGCTCAGGGAGGTGGTAGAGCCACTGTCCCTCAATATGTTCAAAAAAAGTGTAGATATGGCACTTCAGGACATTGTTTAATGGCCATGGTGGTCATAGGTCAATGGTTAGACTCTGTGATCTTTGAAGTCTTTTCCAACCAAAGTATTTCTATGATTTTGTAAAGGCAAAAACTTAAGTTTCCCTATTTTTATCATATTGTGAGGAAGCAGTAATATAACAGCTCTACCTCTTCGGCATCTGCCCACCTTAGCACAATCCTAGACAAAGACACTGTAACGAGATAGCCTTTTACTACAAAAGTTGAAATAATAGCCATAGAATATTGTAAATGTTGACTGAAATAAAAAAACCCGTAAAACTACAAAAAGCATTCTTTATTATGGCTGAATTTTCCTGATGGAAGAGTTCTTAAAATAAGAAACAAAAGAAACCATCACACTCAAGCCTCCAGTCACTGTCAACTGACTAAAGAACACCACCTCTTTCATTTTACCTTTGGAGGAAGCTTTCCCTCAGTTAGAACCAAAGTATCTCCTTTGCAAACATTAAGTTCCTTCAGAGTGGCATTCTGCAAGAAGAGAAAGCATTTGTAAATCTACAGTGTTCTCATGCTTTGTTCCCTTAGGTGTAAGTTGGTTCTTTTAAACCAAAAGCTCACGGCATGCCAAGAAGTCACTTCTAAAGAGGACAGAAATATCCATTTAACATCCATCACTTGGAGAAAGCTTTGCAGCAGCACACGAGTATTGGGCTTAAAGGAGTCTGTTCTGCTGTTCCAGGGCACCCTTCTGAGCTCTGGGTTTTCTTTTCATCTCACCAACTGAACCTCATGCTTCTCTGGATATATCTTTAACCCATGGTAAGCTTTTAGAAAGAACTATGTGGATATGGCTTAATGGTAAGACACAGGTGCACAAGAATTACATTTTAGCTCTACTTAACTGAAAACAAGCCAGTGTGTGTACTGATGGAGCACACAGAACAACCATGGACTTGCCATAATGCAGCAGCTCTCTTCAGGGAAAGTCTCTACAAGTAAATAAACCAACACATGAACCAAGAAAAAAAAATGAGAACCTCTTACTTCCTGACTTAATGCTTCCCCTGCTTCATAGCACCAGTCAATCCTTCTCAAATGCCAGTTGTCACCTACCAAAAACACACATATGGAAAACTAATCAGTCAACAATGCTGTGGCATAGAAAATATTACTGAAGTGTTAAAAGGATCTTTTGTTTTATTTTGGTTTTGTTTCACTTTTCAAATACAGCTCTCCAAATCAGATTAAATAACACCTTCATGTCCTTCCCCAGACTCCAGAAACACTTTGATATTTGGAAACGCATGAATTACATAAGTATGTCTTCCTCACCCACCTTTTCCTCTGGTTTAAGAGGAAAACAAAGGAATTCCCATGTCAATTTATCATTTCAATCAATCACAGGCTCATTAAAATGAAAACTACACTCTAAGGGGGGAAAAAAACCCACAAACACAACCCAGAAAAACACTTTCCCCTCCCCAGCTTCATGTTGAAGTAAAACTAAAAGATGATGTAGTCTAAAAACTACACCACTTTAAATTTAGCATCTGAAGTGCACAGTGTACAGAAGGAACAGCTACAACTGAACTGGTTTTTATTTGGCCAAAATAACTGTAGAAAAGGCAGTTTGTCCTTTGCAAGGTACAAAATTTGACTTCATAACCAAAAAAAAAAAAACACAAGCCCAGAAGGAATCAATAGATTCTGTCAGTAGACAGAACCAAAACTTGCAGTCTTTCTAAAGGACAAGATCATCACAATCCACTGAAGTCTGACACTTACATGAATGAGAGTAGTCAGATCACAAATCTCAAAATCAGGCCAAATTTAATTGTTCCAAAATGTCAAAATGAAGCACTGAAACCCAGAACCATTATTTCTTGGCAGAAAATCTACACTATAGTGAAGTGAAAAAAGTTTACATTTGTTTCAAGCCATTATTCACTACTTCAACTCTTAGATACACAAGAGTAAAATATTTAGTCTTAAGCTGGGCTACTGAATGTATATTTGACAGTAATGTCATTCAGGTAAACTTTCTTGGGTTTTGGAGTGTGGCTTCATTTACACAGATTCAGTATTCATCGAATGTTTAGAAGAAAAGCTGGAAAGCAATGGCACTCCAAGACTCTTCTCCATCAGAATCAATGGGAAGAGATGTTCAGCCAGAATTTTTTTTTAATTGAGATTTCCAAAACACAGTCAAAATTTGAATAACTTCATTTTGCAAAGCAACCAAAAATTATTATTACTGCAGTTAATCTCCTGCAGTCATTCCCACTATGACAAAAGTGGCCAAATACCATAACTTGCACCCAAACAAGTTGTCAAGAACAATGGGCTTTGCCATATTTCATTAAAAAGCTAAAATCTCATTTTCAAGAGCAACTGCACAGACATTTTACCAGAGCAAGACTGCATGCTTCTACTTCCTTCTTCTCCTCACATTACAATGACAAATACATGGTTGTGACATTCCTATGACTTTCAAGTTCTAGGGTAGGAAGAGCTGTCTTAGAAATCCTGAAATTCCTTTAAAAAATGAAATAACAGCTTAACTAACCTGATAATCCAGCCTTTTCCAGCATTAAGTTGAGACACTGAATAAAGAAACACATAGTTAGACATCATAGTATCATCAGGGTTGGAAGAGACTTCACAGATCATCGAGTCCAACCCTTTACCACATGTACATGTTCATAGGATCACAGGACGTCAGGGCTTGGAAGGGACCCAAAGAAATCATCAAGCCCAACCCCTGCCAGAGCAGGGCCAAACAATCTAGCTCAGGTCACAGAGGAATGCATCCAGATGGGCCTTGGAAGTCTCCAAGAGAAAGAGACGCCACAGCCTCTCTGGGGAGCCTGTGCCAGTGCTCTGGGACCCTTACAGTAAAGAAATTCCCCCATGTGGAGGTGGAACCTCTTGCGCTTCAACTTACACCCATTGCTCTTTGTCCTATCACAGCAAGTGAAAAGAGCCTGTGTCCCCCGCTCCTGACACCCAGCCCTCAGATATTTATAGACATTCATTAAATCCCCTCTCAGTCTTCTCTTCTCCAGACTAAAAAGCCCCAGGTCCCTCAGCCTCTCCTCATCAGGCAGTGCTCCAGTCCCCTAATCATACTCATAGCCCTTTTCTGGACCCACTCCAGCAGATCCCTGTCCCTCTTATACTGGGGAGCCCAAAACTGAGCGCAGTACTCAAGGTGATGTCTCAAGGGCAGAGAAGAGGGGGAGGAGAACCTCCCTTGATCTGCTGGATACACTCTTCTTAATACACCCCAGGATCCCATTGCTGTCCCATGGACAACTTGTTATCCACCAGGACTCCCATGTCCCTCTCCACAGGGCTGCTCTCCAGCAGATCACCTCTCAATCTGTACTGGTGCAGTTTATTATTCCTTCCCAGGTGCAGGACTCTGCACTTATCCTTGTTGAACCTCATTTGGTTCCTCTTTGCCCAGTTCTGCAATCTGTCCAAGTCTCACTAGATGGCTGCACAGCCTCCAGCTCTATCAGCCAAACCTCCCAGTTTGGTGTCATCAGCAAGTCTTGGACCCCAAAGTGGGTGACTCCAAGCCACTGTCTTCTCCCTGCCCTCTGCTTCCCAGCAGAGGGAAGGGGACCAAGGGATCATGCCTGGGCTAGCCAGGACATGTATCTTCCATGACAAGGTGTCACCTGGTGACCTGAAGTGACACGCAGGTGTAAGGCAAACTTCTCCAGGAACAGTGGACCTGACCCGAGCATGGCAAAGGCTTCTAAAAGCAGCTAGACTTACCTCTTTGACAGAGGCTGTCTCCTCCACAACTATTTCCATCTCTGAGCTTGCATTCTGGTCGCTCCCAACCATAAAATACAAGAAGAGCTAAAATGGCAAGTAGAAACTATCAGAATACCTATTTAACCATATAAATACTGTGAAATAACACCCCCTAATGCACATATACCAGCTACTGCAAGTCTGTCATCAGTCAAACAGCACTGAAACTACTTTGTACTACAGCAAAACAGTTTAAGCAAGAAAATGAAATTGAGTCATGGTCATCAGTACAGCTTCACTAACCATCTGTACACATCGGTGGCAAACAAGAGATAAAACAAGCTAGCACCCTTGTCTCTGGAAATACACAACTATTTTTTCAATTGCATATTTAAAACTCAAGGATATCAAAAGCAGTGTCTCCCTTTTCTTACTTTATGCTCTTAACAAAAGTATATGCACATCGGCGCACACAATTTGGACAACCACAAAGAGCCAAATAAATGACTTATCATTAGTCACTCTGCCTTCTTCAACTGAGATAAATTATGTGAGCCTTCACCCTGGTATGTATAGTTCTGTACCACCAAGCATTTCTTTTCATGTTGTTTTTGTAAACAACCTTTAAAAGCATAAAAGTACTGGGAGATGTGAACAAAGCATAAAAGGAGCATGAGACTCATCATCCACAGCACTACTATACCTGCGTGGAAGTCGGAGCTTTCCCATGACACAGCCCTAGCAAGCTTCCCATTTTCAGTTCTGCTTCCTTGACAGTATAATCCTCAGGCACTTCAGGAGCAACAAAAACCACAAACATCAGAACATGCTGCATTGTAAAGCATGATGAAAATGTTCAGTGACATTTAAAGAACTTCACTTCCACAGCACTGACAATATATTTGTAAGTCTCCTATGACAAGAGCAAAGCAAGACTTGCATAAAGGTTGCTCCCCACCATCCCTTGCATATGGGAAGCCAGAAGAATTTAGGTTGGAAGCAATTGTTGTAGGTTCTCTGGTCCAAATCCCTGCTCAAAGCAGAAACAACTCTGAAGTTAGATCAGATCACTTTGGCCTTTTTTCAGTGAAGCTTTTATTATCTCCAGGGATGGATGCCTCCCACGCTTCTGGGGTAAAATCAAACCCATGGGCATCAGGTCAAGGAAGGTTCTCCTCCCCTGCTACTCTGTTCTAGTGAGGCCTGTCTGGAGTATTGTGTCCAGTTATGTGTTGACCAGTTCAAAATAGACATGGAACTACTGGAGAGAGACCAGTAGAGGGCCACAAAGATGAGGGGGAGTCATACTGATATTCAGGATGACATGACATTAGGGGTTGGAAGAGACCTCCATGGATCACTGAGTCCAACCCTCCTGCCAGAGCAGGACCACAGAATCTGTACTGTTAATTAACATTAAACCTGAACAAGACCCCACACTGCTTAAGCTATGTCTGAAAATCAGAGAAGTCAGGTGCATGTTCTTGTCCCAGGAAAGGACAACAGGAAACATGAAGTTCCACAACTGAACTTCTTACAGAGCAATGATTAAATACATTTACCTGGAGACAGAAGTTTCCCATTTGCACTAACAGGTCTAAGACAACTGTCATTTGCTGTAACAAAAAGGGCAGGAATAAGAGATAGATGTATTAAGCAATTCAAATAAAAAGAAATTTGGCTCAGAAGTTTAGTCTTACACAGCATCTCCATCATCAACAGGTTTTTCTTAGAGGTCTCCCTCTGAAGGTATTACATCAGAAGTACAACTAGAAAGAAATTCCTATAGACTTCACAAAAAGTCTTGGGTTTTATCCTTTCAATGAAAGATAACTTTCTCTTCAAGGCCAGCTGTTAGCCACAATCACTAAAACATTATAAAATTGATCAAGTGTTTCAAAAGCTAAAGGAATCAACAACAACTTTAAAGAAAGCTGGAGTGCCTAAAGGGAATAAGGTTAAAAGGACTCTCCTTCAATTCTGAGTGTAATACTTTTAAGACAAAAACTATTCCTACTCAAAGTCTGAAAAATAAGAGCTTCAATAAATTTATTTTAACCAAGACATACTGTTTTTCTTTTAAGCTAGGGAAAGTAATAATTTTATTCAGAATTAAAGGGATTTCATGTCCTTTGCATCCTCTTTCATGGCAAAAAAAAAGAGCAGCGCCTTACAGCAATGTTTTGGATAAACAGATGTAAAAAGCAGGAATCTTACCAGTAAATTCTAACACTGTCAGATTTAAAAAGTAAGGTAGCTGAATACTTACCTAGTTCCTCCTCTAGCTGAAGCTCACGTATTGCTTTCATTTTGATGTCTGACATCACCTAAAGGAAAATGACATTAGCACTTTTAATGCAGAATATCCAGGTAACACACCTGCTGTTCAAAGGCCAGTCCACAAAAGGCAGCCTTCACTTAAAGCAGCCTAATTATGCACTTACTCCTGTTTATACCATACACAACTGAGAAAAGATCTACTTAACATTAACGTACCAAATATATAACAAATGTACAGATAATCTCATAGAATCAACCAGGTTGGAAGAGACCTCCAAGATCATCCAGTCCAACCTATCCCCCAGCCCTATCCAGTCAACTAGACCATGGCACTAAGTGCCTCATCCAGGCTTTTCCTGAACACCTCCAGGGATGATGCCTTCACCACCTCCCTGGGCAGCCCATTCCAATGCCAATCACTCTCTCTGGGAAGAACTTCCTCCTAATATCCAGCCTGTACTTCCCCCAGCACAACTTGAGACTGTGTCCCCTTGTTCTCTTGCTGGTTGCCTGGGAGAAGAGACCAACCCCCACCTGGCTACAGCCTCCCTTCAGGTAGTTGTAGACAGCAATGAGGTCCCCCCTGAGCCTTCTCTTCTCCAGGCTAAACAACCCCAGCTCCCTCAGCCTCTCCTCATATGTTTACGCTTGTGCAAATTTTCCCTAAAGAGTATTTTAAAAAGTGATGTTTAATTTTTTATCTACAGATTAGTATTTCACAAATAGCAATTTTGTGAGCAGAACTGAGCAGTACTTCTTATTTCCTGTAATAGGAAAGAATTTAAAAAGGCAGAGCAGTTAGGGGAAAAGCACACCTGTTGGGGAAAACTAGCATTTTTTTTCTTATGTTGAAAGCAAGAAATTTATGGATTCATAGAATGGTTTGGGCTGGAAGGGACCTTAAGTGTCATTTAGTTCCATCCCCCGTGCCATAGGCAGGAACACTTTCCACGGGTCACTCAGGGCCTCATCCAACCTGGCCTTGAACACCTTCTGGGAGGGGGGCATCCATGACCTTCCTGATAAACCTGTTCCAGTGTTTTACCAACCTCACTGTAAAGAATTTTTTCCTAATGTCTAGTCCAAATCTGACCTCCTCAAGCTTCAATTCACATACAATAAATAAATAGTACTTCCCTCATCTTATCTTTTTTTTAACCAACAAAGCCTCAAACATATTTACTGGTCTAAACCAAAAACTGTTTCACAGTATCAAAACACACTAAGGTACCATCACAGAATGGTTTGTGTTGGAAGGGACATTTAAAGGCCAGCTAGTCCAACACCCTAGATCAAGTTGCCTAGAGCCCTGTCCAGCCTGATGATGGCCTCTTCTCCCAGGCAACAAGCAATAGAACAAGGGGACACAGTCTCAAGTTGTGCCGGGGGAAGTACAGGCTGGAATTTAGGAGGAAGTTCTTCCCAGAGAGAGCGATTTGCCGTTGGAATGGGCTGCCCAGGGAGGTGGTGGAGGCACCATCCCTGAAGATGTTCAAGAAAAGACTGGATGGGGCACTCTGTGCCATGGTCTAGTTGACTGGCTAGCGCTGGGTGAGAGGTTGGACTGGATGATCTTAGAGGTCTCTTCCAACCTGGTTGATTCTATGATTCTATGTTTATGTCTCCAGGGATAAGGCACCTACCACTTCTCTGGTAGACTGCATTTTTTTAAGTTACCTGTGTTACAGGCTTACTACACAGCAGTCAAAATATCCCAGTAACTCCAAGTTGCACATTATTTCTTTAGAGGAAAATATCAACCCTGAGGCTAAATCCGCTCCTCATTAAGTGGCCAAGTGGCCCAGCGTTATATCCCCAATCAATGACGCTTCTTACTGTTTCAATAGTGGCAGTGATTTTAACATGTTTCTCTTCACCATCAGTTGTGCAGAAGTTTTTAACTTGGAGCCAGCTGATGTCATAGGTAAAAGCAGTCAAATTGCCACTTGACACATTCACAAAGCTGTAAAAATGACAAGTGCAAAGACAGTCAAAGACAGGAAAACTACACATTGTCTGGACTAGATCACTACATACCAAAGCTCTCAAACTGACAACACCTAGGTCAGTGATTTTGTGACATGCCATCACTATAAGAGGCTTCAAGTTGCATCTAGGCACCTCTTGGCTGGGTACTGAATAAGTCAATAAAAACTATGTCTCGGTTAACTGGCTTTTAATGGAACTTGAGCTTGTGAAGACACTTGAAAATTTATGTCACTTTCTGAAGCTGGATTTAAGGCTTGTGGAAAAAATATCATAAAAGCATTTCTGGTCACAACTAAGCTTTGAGATTTTCTCTCTTTCTGCTGCCATGCATAAACACAGAAACAGTGAAGTGCCCTTGCACTGCTTCATTTAATATTTTTTGCATAGTTTCAACTAAGAAGTCAGAATTTATGTAATAAACACATATTCATGTCTCTGAAAATAGGAACCTAGTTTCAGGCCTCTGGGAAGCAAAATGAGACCAGTAATTTGTTCTTAGCAACTCTGGATTCAACTGGGAGACTCAGCAGAACTGATACTGCTCTCTTCTCTCATCCTATCAAGTGCCTCAGACTCACACAACTCAAACCTCAGAAATTCAGGTTATATCAAAGATGTCCCAGAACAGCTGGCACAAGTTCTTTTTAGGTTTCTCCCCTCTTTACGACTCTAAATCAAAGGACATGATTGCAGATGCACTTCAAGATTACATTAACTTGCATTAAAAAGCTCAGTTACTGTTAAAGCAATATATATGTATATATGGCTAGCATAATTTTAACTAAATAGATTTTGTCTAAATTGCTTTTCTGTTTAATTATACTTTTAATCAAAGTGCTTACCTCTGGTCGTGGCTGTCTAAGATTAGCACTGAGCATCCATCTGTCAGACCAACACTTTTGACTGTTTCCTTCATATCTTCCTCAAGAAAAACTTCCCAGTTCTTGGCTTCTTTCTCTGGTCCTGAGCTGTTCTTTAAGACAATTCCTCCTGCCGGCGCTAGGGCTCTGCGCAGCTCACCCAGCTTTGTGCTGCACGGAAAGACGTGCTGCGATTCTGTGAAGTGCTGACCCTTCCCTCCTTCATTATACTCTGCTAAGCGAAGAACGTTTACGACCACAGGTTCATGATCAGGGCCTGTCATCACCTTTGTACCACCAACCTGCAGTAAGAAGCACAACAATCAAATATAGAAAAGATTGGACAGTGATAAATGTCAGCAAAAATTGAGACAAACATATAAATGCTCTCTGATAATTGCAAATAAACCACCTCTGACCAAATGCTTACTGAACTGGAGTAACTCAAAGCTGCTGGAAAAAGAAAATGCTATGGTACATTCCAAGTCCATATGTATAGTAAATGTACAGATAACAGCAACAGAAAAAACAGTGGACACTTGGTTTCTATCAGATGAACAGAGGAATTTAGCTCCTGAGAATACTAAAGAACTACCCAAAAATGTGACCAAAGCAGATCAAAAACGTTCACATGCTGAAATCAGACAAAGACCATACCAAAAGTGCAACTGAAGACTGACTCTGTTACTAGATGTTTTCTTTTGTGTTTGGGAAGTTCCTTTGATAAACCAGAAAGAAAATGCATGTTCTTAAAACAAAAATGTTGTATAAGTTACGTTACAGAGATGGTATAAAATCTTGTGTCATACAACCACTGAAGCAAGTATCTGAAAGTTAAGCAAGCTGAAGAACAAAGATGCACCACTGAAAAAAGGACCTTAGTATTTCAGGGAGACCATACAGAAAAATTGGTTTAATTTTATGTGAAATTGTTAACTACCAGGCATATGGTTTTATTACTGCATTACTATCAACTGATATCCTTCCAACAGCCACCAGATGTTTCCAGAATACATTCCATTATAATTGGCACTGGGTATTCACAGGCACCTATCAACCTGACCATAGCACATTTTGCTTGCTATCATTCTAGATATACTTTTACATGACTCAAGATGTAGTGACGAGCTGTAAAAGCATAGTATTCCAGATGAGGCTGAAGAGCCAACATCCCCAAAGCTAATGCTGACTACGTCAGCAGCATGTTTTCAGAATACACTGACATTTCCAAAGACATATAGGGAGACTGTGTCTTATCTCTTCAGAACTGACAAGCAGAGAAGGTATTTGGTTCTTTTACCTCTTTCCCATTCCACACAAAGATGTCTGCTCCATCGGCCAGCCCAAAGGCATCCAGTGTCAGTTCATCTCCTAAAAATATGCAAATCATTAAATTCTCCCCCTCATCAAAACAGAGAAACAGGGTCAGCTGGTAAACTGAAGGTGGCACATTCTACTCTGGCTCAAGTTTAGCATTACAAAAGCTGCTGTGAGCAGCATTTTACTGTGGGTAAACTGGGATTCACTCGTATAAGGCAGTTCAAGACAAGTGGGTTCACATCCCTACAGTACGCTCATCAAGTAAGTACAAAAACTTCCATTCCATTTCCCCTGCAAACCAAGGCCCAGTTCAGCACTTGGCAAAGGTGCTCAGGTCAAGATTACCTACATGATATTTAACAGTGATCAATAGATTTAAAATAAAAAGGCTGCATCTAAGAAATGAGTTACATACTATACATTTCAAGCTCAATCTTTGAAATCCTCATGCCTGTGCTGCTTTTTCTTTTACTTCCCTACTGTAAGTCAGATCAAGATATTTTAAAAGTCACTGTTGTTGAGAGAAAGGTACCAGCATCTGGAGATGTATTTACAGCAACTATGAGGGTCTCTGTTTTCATGTCAAAATCATATCAAGTTGGGTTATGTTCTGGTAGCATTCTGATTTTCTGAAACAAGTTACAAAGACTATGAAATTTATAACCATAAGAAAAGACTTTCAAGGGTTAACACCTAGAGCTGCATAACAATGCAAAGATGGAGACAGAACTTATAATCTCAAAATACTAATATACTCTTAATAAATTGGTGTGCTGTTGTTCAGTTAGACTTAAGCTGAAGATATAGCCTTTTGATGCCACCGTGGCTCTTCTCCTCCATCCTTTCTTCTACTTACTCGGTAAATACTATGAAAGCAAACTTTCATAAGCAAATCAAGGTCAAAACACAGGCTGGTATGTTTCTGTCAGCAAATGTGACTAGGTTGAGTAATTTCTGCAGGCTTACTGCACTTCACAACAAAGATTACATACAAGGTCTCAAAATCATTCGTTTCACTAACAAGAGTGTCCTAAATAACTTAACAGCAGTAGACTTGGATGCTAGTTTGAGTTTAGAGTGTTTAGTAACATGTCCAAGATCTTTTACATCCAAAATCCTCAATGCTTGCAGTAAGTCTGACATCTAAGTAACATGGAAGCCTTGTATGTAGTAGTCTTACCATCAAGTACATGGTAAAGATGTAGTCCTGCAGGTAAAGGCTTAGCAATACTAAGAATCATGTCTCCTTCCCAAGATTCCAACATCTAATTGGGAAGAACAGAAGTATATAAAACACCAGCAACCAGTAACATACATTAAAAATATGAGTTTGCTGAAAGCTGTTACAGCCTGGCTACCAAGCTCTCTTGGTGGCACTTAATAAGTCATAGCTATTTATATCAACAAGGCCAGTAATGCAGAAACAGCCAGGCCTTTAAGACCTGGCCTTTGACTCCAATCACCAGGTAGACAAAAATGAAGTTTTGACAGGACACTAACCAAAAGCTGTGAGGTACAGGAAAAATAAACAGCATTTCCTCACATTAAGTTAGCTTTTATTTAGGTATCTGTGAAAAAGCATTTTACAAATTCTCTTATTCCCTTAACATGCTGATGCAAAGATACCATATTCAATAGTTAAGCTAAATATTTCCTTTAATTTTCCCTTTTCTTAAGCTATCCTAATTATTTCCAGCCAACTCATAACAAAAAAGATGGATGCCACAAATTGAAGTGCTAAGAAGCCTGAAGTTCTGCAAAGTGTCATCCATGTGCAGGTACCTGCTACCTAAATATAAATAGCTTATGAGATCTTTTAATTTTATATTGCTAAAATTTCACTAATTTCACAGATTCTTCAATATTTTGAGTACAGATCAGTATTTCCTTCTGTGTAAACCTATTTGTTAGTCTCCTAAAACTGCATTTGCTTTTGAAAATTTTTCTGAGATAAAAACTGCAGCATACATACATCCATAAATGTTGTAGCTCAATGCAAATGAAGTGCTTGAGTTCACTTAATATATCAAATACCTGGAAAACTGATTGTCGAAGTTCTCCTAGTGTTTTTCTTCTGTCAATAGTTAAGTCCACAACACTCTCTTTCCATGTAAGAGAGGGATGCAAAGCTCCATTGTGAAATTTGTAACATGAGCTCAAGTGGAGATGTAAATCAATGCCATTGTTCGCTGAATCGCACTCCACTCTGGAAAACAACACCACCACAATAATAAACAAGTGAAATTAACACTAACAAATCTCAGAGATGTTTCTGTGCAGTTATCCTGTAAATGATACCCTCATGGCTAAATTAACTGTCACATTCCCTTCTTCATGTTCAAGGAGTGTGCAAAGAGGTGCTCAAAAGTGAGAGTGATTTAAATAGAATCATACAATCAACCAGGTCGGAAGAGACCTCCAAGATCATCCAGTCCAACCTATCCCCCAGCCCTATCCAGTCAACTAGACCATGGCACTAAGTGCCTCATCCAGTCTTCTCTTGAACACCTCCAGGGATGATGCCTCCACCACCTCCCCGGGCAGCCCATTCCAATGACAATCACTCTCTCTGTGAAGAAATTCCTCCTAACATCCAGCCTATACTTTCCCCAGCACAACTTGAGACTGTGTCCCCTTGTTCTCTTGCTGGTTGCCTGGGAGAAGAGGCCACCCCCCACCTGGCTACAACGTCCCTTCAGGTAGTTGTAGACAGCAATGAGGTCACCCCTGAGCCTCCTCTTCTCTAGGCTAAACAACCCCAGCTCCCTCAGCCTCTCCTCATAGGGTTTGTGTTCCAGGCCTTTCACATGATATGCAATACAGAGTTACCACAGACATCCTCCACATAAGCACTCTAACAGTATGTTGTGTGTCTTTATCCTTCTTCTACTTTTCTAAAGAAAAGGGCAAACCTCATCTTTAGGGATGTGGAGACTGTAGGCTTTTTCAGGCTGTGTTCCGCATCAGTTAAAAAAAATCAAATCAGAAAAATCAGGAAAAAAATGTAAGGAAACTGTGTCAGAACAGATGCAGCCATGCCTTTCTCTTCTACATTTGTATCCGATTCTATTAGCTAAAAAACAAGGGAACAACACTGCCACAGTACAGAGGTATCAGAGATATCACATAGGACTTGTGTCTCGTATGTGATAGCATAACTGTAAATCAGGCTGTCCCGGGTTTGGGCTGATCCCTCCCCCGGGAAGAAAATTCACAACACAAACCCCCCTACTTTTTTGAAAGTCAGGGAAAGATGAAATTGTATTTTCTTATAATATAAGTATAACAATGTAAAGAGAAATAATAACTAGAGAAGGAAGGAAGGAAAAAAAGAAAACAATACAATAACCTTAAGGGAGATGGGGAGGGGTCAAGTGGCGGCGAAGCAGCAGAAGCAGCAGCAGCCAAAACAGCAGCCGGGGAAGATAGGCGAAGCTGCAGCAGCAGAAGCCAGCGGGTGAAGGGGGAGAACAAGCTGTGCTTCTAGACATTAAGTTCTTGATGCTCCAATGAAATTATATTAATTTATCTATTGTTGCCATTTATGTGGCCTATCCCTGGAATGTTCATCTCTCCCCTATGTCTGAGCTAGAGGATCAGCTCAAACGGCCACACAGGCATATCATCAGGTTTGCATGTTCCTCGAGAGAAGGAAAAGTTTGGACCAACCTGAATAGATGTGGCCAATCTCTTTTTGGTGGTGCACAGTAATAAGATAAGAACAATGGATACAAACTTGAATGTAGAAAATTTCACTTCAACATGAGGAGAAACTTCTTTACAGTGAGAGTGACAAAGCACTGCAACAGGCTGCCCAGAGAGGTTGTGGAGACTTTCAAAACCTGCCTGGATGCATTCTTAGGTGAGCTACTATAGGTGATTCTGCTTTTGGCAGGGGACTAGACTTGACCTTTGGAGGTCCCTTCCAATCTCTAAAGTTCTGAGATTCTGTGGATACCACTAGCTCTTTCCTCCATGTGCCTGGCACAGGATACCATTTATTCGTTGTTTCACAGTCAAGTATGTCATTCTCCATTCTCCCAATAAGAACATAACTAAGATAACTTATTCTACTTTCCTACAGAATTGCACTAGTTCTCACCAAAGCAATTTTAAACTATGAGCTTCCCTTGGAGTGTTGTCAAATGCCTAGTTCTGCCACCAACAGAGGCACAGAGAACTAGAAAAAGGCAGAATCCAGACATACAAGTTTTAGTTCTCCGTTAACCTTTATGATATTGAATCATTTTACATCACTCTGTAGATCAAGAATACTCTTTAAGAGATGGGTACAGTTACATCAATATACCTCTTTTTTTGCAGCTCAGTATTAGCAGCTTTCATTTCATTCAGAAGGTGTTCAGGAATTTGGTACCTTGGATTTCCTCTTGCTGCAACAAATAATATAGGTTAGTTTGGCCTCAGCTGCTTAGAATGTGTTTTGGCAAACAAGAAAAGCAATCAAGATGAGACATTACAGTATTCATTGAAAATTCAGAAGTGGTGTGCAATCATTTCATAACAGAGAAAGTTAAACTGGAAGATGATACAAAGAGAAACAAGTGCTGCTACTGCCCATTAATCTCTGCTTAGAGGAAACTGATACATGAATGTGTTAGCAACAACTTGTATTTGTTTTAGGAGATGTTCTGTTAGCATAGCATTTGTGAAGTGTACTGCAAAAGGAGTTAGTGTCAGTTACAGGCAGTTCACTGGTCACTATCTGCTTAGAGGTGATCTCTGTGTATCTCACAACCTTTTTTCAAATGAGCACGATAAAGAGAACTGTATCTTCGTCTCTTGGAAAAAGACAGAAATGCACAACTGCCCTTCCTAACTAGAACACAAACTGTCAACGAAGGAAACCCCCACAGAATATAAAGCTGAACTTTGTGTACCTTCAGGTGGTCTCTTCAACTGAGATTTTCGATAGAACAGCATGTAGGCACTCTCTTTACCCTGAAATTGCTTCTCAATATCCTTCTCCTTGATTGGCTGGACTTTTGAATCATTTAGATCAAACCAATGGCAACCAACAGAACTGTCCCTTAGCCTCGTAGGGCTCTTTTCTGAATTCCACTGGACATCATTCTTCTGAGGAGGGCTTAGAAGATCTTGGCCTTGAGAATGTGACTTAAATGGGAGCTTGTGTTTTTCCTTCAGACCAACCTTATTTTCATCAGGACTGAAGTGAAATATCTGACGGTGATTCTGCAAAAACTAAAAGGAAAGAACAAAATGAAGCAGATACCCAACTTTAAATATAGTAATCTGCATTAGCTTATTTCCCTGACCCATCTTGAAATTGATAGACAAACCACACAAAACTTGATTTTACGGATGTTTCTTCATGCATTTCCTCAGTTTGAACAGAAAAATGTCATTTTCCTGTCACCACTTCTGTCTGATCTTTGATATGTTGTTGCAGGTTCAGTTTCTTATGTAACTTCAAAATACCATGCAAGCAACTGCAAAAGAATTGTTTTCAACACACACGCATCACTAAGAATTAAGTCAGACTAACTTCCAAATTTCAAAGACTGTTCAAGACTCTTGAGTGTTTTTAAAAATGTCACACAGGCACATCCTTTTTGACCTTTCCAGGGACAGAGTCCTTCCGCACTTCTGCTATTATCAGACATGCAGTATCATGCCAACCAGTTTAGCCCCTGAACACTGCTACTTTCTGCTTCCTAGTCTCTGTGAAATTGCTTCATTGTGTTACCTACCAGACAAGGACCTTGTTCTCAGTTCTAGTTGTTGAGTTGCACTTTATCCACATTAATGCTGCTTACTAGGGCATCCCAAGAACTTAAAATCTACTTGTCCCATTGTCCTGGTGGGCTAATAAGCCTATCAGATGTCCTTCTGCTGATGGGGGAAGCAAGGGCCAGAGGAAAGCAAAGGCTTGGGCCATTACGTCCCCTCCCAAAGTGATAAACAGGTACCCAGAGGTCTCCAGGTACTTGTTGGTGTCTTGGCCAAATAAGGGTGAGCAAGCCCTGGTTTCACCTAATATGGTCAGTTTTGCAAATGCCATTTTGATTGGTGAATCTCTGTGGCCAAAGGATACATTATACTTGGGTAATATAAATTGAGCAAAGTTGCAAGCAGTTGTGCTGCTTCTGCCTCACAGAGCTGCCTCTGCCTCACTGCTCTTGGACAACGTGTTCTGCTTTGCTTTGTGCTTCAGACCAGGTTAGACCTGTTGTTTTGGACTTGAACTACCTGGAAACTTGAGTGCCTCCTTCCCAGGAGAAGGCATTTAAAGTGCCTCACAACGTGGCAAGAAGTGCCACCGTCATCATGCTCTCTGCACACCTGCAAGAGATTCTGCCTGCACCTCTGAGCCAAGAGGAACTAGGATCGGGTCAGAGACCGTCTGCCTCTTTCCAAGCACTCTGGGAAGATCTAGAAGCCTCTCAATGGCTGAGCAGTTCCAATACTGCCACAAAGGAGCCAGGGACTATCTTGAAATTTCTACTCCACTGCAGTGACTAGCACAGACTTTCCCTAGGGCTGCAGGCTCCCTATTTGTTCGTGGGGCAGAGCCATTCTGTGGCTAAACTTTTCCATTTTTCTTGATTTTCCTGAATGAATGCATAGCCCATAAGCAACCTTGTGAAGATTTTCCCGACCAAACTAGAACCTGAATTTAACTAATTTGTATATAGGTGTGGGCAGGGCTTTCTGGAAATAAAGCTAACTACATAGTTTATAATTCCTGCCTCATTAATTGCCCTAACTAAATCACCCATTTCACCCAGCTTAGCCACTTTGTTCTCTACTTTCAGTTTAGCATCATGCTGATACTTCAAACAAGTTACTTGCCCAAATTACACACAAGAAAATTATGGGCAGGGAGTGGACACCAATGCCCCAAACCCCTCAAATCTACAAACCCCACCCAATACCTTAACAAAACCAAACAAAAAAAAACATAAATCAAAGACTCCCTCCCAAATCATAATCCAAAATTCATTCAATACTTCAAAAAGTGCAAAACCATTTTCAGTTATTTCAGTGAGGGTAGTCCTGCACTGATCAATGTGCTCTTGGGATACAGATCCTGCACTTGTGAAAACTCAGGTTTTGTGATACTCGCAATAGCACTCAGACTTTGAAATTATTAGCACTGAGTTGCTCAGAACTTGTTTTTAGGCCCTTCCCTATCAACATTTGACAACTACATTTCAGAATAGTTATTTTTAAAAAGCATTGTTAGCCTTTTGTTAAAAAATAAAAAGTGAAGGAATAGTTTTCCTCATATCTGTAACAAATGATATATTATTTCCCATAAAGCATCATAAAATATAGTAACCATTTGGACAATCGACCCAAAAAAAAGCATACATTCTCAAAACCTCACTTCTGTTACTGCTGTGCTTTTCTTATCAGTGCTTGTGTTCAAGCCGCAGTAAAGTTGTTGCAACTACACCCACATACAAAAGTGAAACAAAGTTCAATACTTAAGGTTAATTACTTTATAGGTCAAACATATAGATGGAAAAAAGATACAAGCTTTCAGGCAGACAATTCCTTGAGAATCTAACCTTGTCTGTGCCCCCCACCTTACTAATTTACCTTACAAACCTCTCTTACATTTACTGCATTTAGCTAGCCCAAGTGTCAGTATTCTCAATTACCATCTGAGTATCACAGTATCACAGTATCACAGTATCACCAAGGTTGGAAGAGACCTCACAGATCATCAAGTCCAACCCTTTACCACAGTGCCCAAGGCTAGACCATGGCACCAAGTGCCACATCCAACCTTGCCTTGAACTGCCCCAGGGACGACGACTCCACCACCTCCCCAGGCAGCCCATTCCAGTGTCCAATGACTCTCTCAGTGAAGAACTTTCTCCTCACCTCGAGCCGAAATTTCCCCTGGCGCAGCCTGAGGCTGTGTCCTCTTGTTCTGGAGCTGGCCACCTGAGAGAAGAGAGCAACCTCCTCCTGGATGCAAAGTTATCTTAACAGCAAAAAGAACATTAACATACAAGAACCTTACCTTTCGTAATGCTCCATGTTGTTTTCGGTATTTTTTATTCCAGGACACCCCTTTTTTCTCCAATAGTTTCTGCCCTAATTGATCCACAGGAATTTGTTTAGATTCTTCCTACAGATAAATCAAAAACTAGGATACTGAAAGCTACAAAAGTCAAGAGGTTAAACACAAAGAAGGCAATTCTCTGGTGCCTAAATCATTCCCAAATTGTTAATAAACTAATGCAAGATCCTGATTAGTAAATCAATGTAACATCTGCTTACAAGCAACTTAAGAAATACTCCAAAATGATTTTTTTATTGTATGAAAGCTCACTACTGGCAATAGATTAGGTGCTGAATTACATGATCCTGGAGGTCTCTTTCAACCTGGTTGATTCTATGATTGATCTGCTTCACAAGAAGTTCTGTACACTGAAATCTGCATACTCTTGCATACACTAACTACTTTTTCCAGGTTTTCTAATATCAAAATTGAAGCAATAAACCCCTTACATACCATACCTCTGATAAAATCCCTTTCAACACAACCAATGGATTTTCTTCTTCTTCACCATTTTCAGTATGTCTTAAAGCCTTATCTTCAATCAGGCTATCATCATCTTCCTGTGAAAGAAATATAAGAAACTCAAATACTGTTGTTCCACATCAAAAAAGTGGTTTTCAATTACAGTCTGCACTAACAATAGCATCCGCAATTGGAAAAGTGAGAAAAGTTCCAGTAAGTTGCCACTGCTGCATGTCCCAGACTACATATTGTCATATAAAATATCCACAATCAGTTTTTTTCTACAGAAAAGGCTTTTGCATTAATTACAAACTGCCAGCCAGAGTCATTCACTAAAACAACTGAGCAAAAACATTAATTCACCTGGGAGAGAAAAAGCAAGCAAGCCCACCAATGTGAGATAGGTTAGCAGATCAGAATCTTGACAGTGATTGCATCCTGTGGAAAACTGGCCTTCTCAGTGAGGTTAAGAGACCAAGTTCCTCACTAAAAAAATTCCTTAGTTTGGATGTCCATTTCAGTCATGTGCTAGTTTGAAGCAGGGTAGAATGTTTTGGTGAGAAAAACTAGATCATAGGCTGTGAAAGGAAAATAGTGGTGATGTCTACTTCCCTCAGAGTCTTGCTGAAGAAAGGAAAACGTTAGATAACACTCTCACCATTTTGTTTCACTCTGCTTTGGGCTTCTGACTGAGCTGCATCTGCCTAACCTCACCTTCCACTCATCTTTGCTTTCTTAACCTCTTGGTTGAACCTCTATTCTTCCTTGGGACTGGGGTAAGGTTGAGAGGGGCAGGGGGAAGGTGCAGGGGTGGTTGAGAGCCCCTCCTGGGGACTCAGGTTTCTGGCAGGGGAGTTGTGTTTCTGTATTACCTTTTACCTTGTATATTTCTGTATATAATTGTATATACTGTAAATATCTGCTTGTATATTGTGCTAGCTGTAAATAAATAGCTTCACTTATACTCCCAGAGCCGACTGAGTCTAGTCTGGGTGATTCCTAAAGTGTGGGGGGGCAGGGAACACCCAAACCATCACAAATCATTAAAACTTTTCTGAACAACAAGACATATCAAACAAGGAAGAAAACCTCCTGGACTCACTTGCAATTGCCAGTTTCCTAATTCATCCACATCTCTGATATAAACATGATAGTGTCCTCCATAGCAGCCACCTTTATGTATAATAACAGAGAAGAGCTCATACATGTACTCTGAATCATCCATTTCAGTCTTTAAAAAGAAAAACAATAATAGTAAAATAACATATCAGTAATTCTTTCACACAAGGACAGTTTTACAGCATCAGCATAGCTTCAGATATATCTCAGCATGCATTTCCATGTGCACAGAGCTTCCCAGTGCTGAGGAACACAAGCACGGACTGACACAAACCACGGACCAAGGCACAGGCTTGTTAAGCAACCTCTGAAGCACAATTCTGAGCAATATTGGAAATTCCAAATTTAAAACAATCAAATGTTTATGCAAACAATAGAACAGCTCAACTTGTTTAAAAGACTAAAGAAAAAACAAGCAACACAGTGACATATACTGTGAAAAAACTTCCTCAGATACAAACACAGACACTTCCAGCTTGCACTGCAACATCTCAATACAAAAAAATGCCTTTTTCAATAGGAGTGTCTCTACTGAGTATTTTCTTTATATGTTTTAAGGATCAAAAACTTGATTCAAGGATTAGTACAGCTCAGTTTGTATTCATGTGTATTCCTGATTCTAAAGAGAAGAGTCCTAAGAAAAAATTAGATAGCTACAGGCAGATAAAAACATACATAGCTAAATTTATACATGATATCATCAGACAATAACAATATAAAGTCCAATTTCCAGGTGACAATCTTCCTTTCAAACAAAGGCCAGATTAAGTTTTAGGCCATTATTATACCCTTGCATTTACCACTCAGAAAGTGATCTTTTGGAAAAATGCAACAGGAGCCAGAAATGTGAACCTGCAGCCCAGAAAGTCATGTCCTGGGCTGCATTAAAAGCAGTGTGACCAGCAGGATAAGGGTAGAGATTCTCCCCCTCTACTCTGCTCTTGTGGGACCCCACCTGGAGTACTACATTCAGTTCTGGCACCCCTAGCTTAATGAAGACAAACTACTGGAGTGAGTCCAGAGGGCCATGAAGATGATCAGAGGGCTGGAGCACCTCCCCTAAGGGGACAAGCTGAGACAGCTGGGGTTTTTCAGCCTGGGAAAAAAGAAGGTTCCAGGAGACTTTATAGCAGCCTTCCAGTACCTGAAAATGGGTTTACAAGAAAGGTGGGAAGGGGATTTTACAAGGGCTAACGGATGAGAGAGAATGGATAGAAGCTTGATGAGGATAGATTTAGGATATTAGGAAGAAATTCATTACAGTAAGGGTGGTGAGATACTGGAAAAAGTTGTCCAGGCAGGTTGTGGATTCCCCCATTCCTGGAGGTGGTATAGGCCATGCTGGATGAGGCCTTGAGCAACACAGTCAAGTGGAAGGCATCTCTGCCAATGCTAGGGAGTTTGGAACTGGATGATGTTTAAAGTACCTTCCAATCCAAATCATTCTACGAATCTGTGAATCTATGAAATTGGGATTCAGAACATTAGGAATTAAAAATGCAAAATGAACGATAATTTGTCCATGAGACAGCAATTCTCTGCTGAGTATCTAGAAACTTTGTAACAAATGTGACAGTACAAACCTGCTCACAAAAAGGCCTCAGATTTATCTGGATGGGGAATGTATAGCAGCTCGTTTCCTTGTATCGTTCACACTTCTCAAAGTCGAAGTTAAATCTCAGGAGAGAAATGGTGAGAAAAGGTGGCAACTTGCGCAGTTTAGCAGACTGTAAGGTGATGAAAAAAACTTGTAAGCACACAGGCATAACAGAGTGATCATCAGTCCAATAGTTTATTCTGCTACAGAAAATGAAGGACACTGTTGAAATCCTAGTCAGCAATTACATTTCCATTGCCCTCATGTACTTCATAAGAAGGTTTGCTTGAATTTTGTACTACAAAGTAACTGCTTCAAACCCCAGCCTTTGTGCTTATATACAAAGTCAGACTACAAAACAACTTCCATTGCCAGGCTGGACCAGATGATCTCCAGAGGTGGCTTCTAACCCCTACCACTTTGTGATCCTGTGATCTTCTCAGCAATTCTGTTCTTGGCCCCTTGCAAAGCACATGTCACCACCAAGCCCAAACAGATCCTGGGAGTCCAGAAGAAAACAAAAAAACACAAACACTCAACTGCAGGTGAAACAGAAAAAAACCTGACACATCTTTGTGGTAGCTTCACCATTCCCAGATAGGCAGTGCTCAGCTTCAAAGCCAGTCAATAATAATAATTTAAAAAAAAGCTACAAGCTAAAAATAAGTAGTCCACATGCTTGCTTCTGGTGCAAGGACAGGACCTTAACTGAAGCTAGGGCCACTACTATTCTGGCCCCTGCTGGTAATCTCCAAATGAAGCATTTATACATTAATTGAGGTTTATTCTAATGACCTTTGAGGAGTTTTCCAGTACTTTGTGGCCCTGTGTCCTCAAGTACAGGTCAGAGCTCATTCAGACACAGTGTTCTCAAACATGCAAGTCAGAAATGACCCTAACTGTAACACAATTAGCTCTGTCAGGTGTATATTATTATCATCCAGAAAATGTGACTGCTGCCACACGTGTTTTGTACCCTGCTGGATTACCTTCAAACGTCACAGAAATGGTCTGAAAATTGTCACCAGAATGTACCACAGTAGCATTTTGATTAACATCTCCCAGGCTGCTTGAAGAAAAAGGCCTTTACTAAGACCTGGGAGCTACAGTAGATGATGCTGTGCCTGAGAGGCACAGGGAAAGGGTATCCTGGAGGACACTACACAGTCATAGATCAACTCAAGCAACAGTTAAAGTCGCCCTCATTCATACAGGAGAGGAACTTCAATGCAGAAAAGCCAGCATAACTCATCTCAGTATGGAAGAATATTAACCAAAATCTAACAACTTGGTGCATGAACACATCAGGAACCTTGGTGTGAAGTAAAACCAATCATCTTGTATTACCTCTGAATATCTGAATATAAATGTAGATTCAGTGGAAACACTTCCAAATCTTTTCAATGTCTACATCCAATACAGTTGGATTGCATCAGTTGTGACTACTTTACAGAGTTTAGTGGCATAAAGGATTTTGCATATACTTTCAAGTTTGGGGTGAAAAGCAGATTGCACAATTAAAATCTGATAAAGTTCTGGAACATGAGATTATTCAACTACAAACATTTTGGGGCCAACACAAACAAGTGAGAAGAATAACATCCAAGGATCCACAGAGGGCTGAATGAAGTGGGTATGGGCAGGTGGTCACATTGTTAGGCCACATCCCTAATGCTGCCATCAGCCTAGGGTGACCCAGCTGACATCTCATGTGCTGTTGGTGTTAACTCTTACTACAGTCTGCTGTGATCAGCTGCATTATGCTAGCAAAGCCAGAGCTGCAAGCCTCAGTTGTGACAACTCATCATCCATCCTTCCTTCTACAACAGCTCCTTTCTTCTTAAGTTGCCAACTCATCTCCCAGGATTGGGACTTCTTACCCAGAGATCCCACTATCTACCTGCATAAATGACCACGTCTGACAGCTAAGCAACTTTTATCTTGCACTCCCTTGAACCCAGCAGTTTCACTCAATCTCTCACAACCAAGCCACATGAGGCAATGGTGAAAGTCCCTAAACAGTCAAGTCACTGATTAACTTCACTTGTCCTGGGCTCACCTCTGCACCTACTCCCTTCCACAGTTAGGGTGCTGCAAGGTTTGAACTTCACTAATTCTGCCACACAAGGGTCACCAGAGCAGGTGAAAGAGCTTTGCTGTTGTAAAGATTGCAGAGTATGTCAGAGTGCACTAACAGACATCTATATCTGTTTCCTCTTTATGAAAAAATGTGGGCATGAGGGGAAAAAGGAGCAGTGTTTTACAAAAAAGAAACCCAGCAACTTATAATATGAAAGAAGAAACAAATCACTTTGTATCATTCAGGAAAAATGCAATATAAAGACCTACAACTCTCATAAAGCAGTCACTGGGCTGCCCTTCTCTGGCCATAACTAAAGGTATGGATGAGAATACAAATAACAAGTCTTGAAATCAATTATTACATTGGGGAAACCAGCCCAAACTGTCATAAACCAACATACAGGGCCAAAATGACAGCACAAGGATGCTGCAGGCTGTGCTGTCACCCGGACAGCAATCAGTGTTGTCAGCCGTGTCACCATTTAACAAAGCATTCAGAGTCACATTCACAGCTCCTTTGGAGGGTGCCAGTACAGACATGTGTCAAGCACTTGAAGCTTTCCCAAGGTGCCCGGGGTGAAGGCAGGGAACCAGATCACAGGACTACTCCAGTCTGGATCTCCCTAAGCTACTGGGGAACATTCTCAACAAACAACAAATGCTTAATGTCAAAGTTCTCTGTTGGGCACTGATGAACTCCAATAACCCAGCACAGGAAAAAGGTCACTTCATTTGGATTAACAAGTCATTTACAAAAACAAAACCAACAGAACTTGCCCACAGCTGAGGGCAGATCAAAGCAGCAAACTGTTTCCTAGAAAATTATGGTAAACTATCACAATTCAGCATATAAACACACAAACCTACTGTCTTTCCTTAAAAGAGAAGTTCAGAGGGTATATTCTGCCCACAAGAATGTGACTTTTAGGCTTTATTGTGTCTGGATTTTTATTTCCTGGCCTAGCATGCAGTAAGTAGTCAAAAAGCTCATTGAGAGAGAACAGGAGGTGGTGATTCTAGAAGTGAAGTGGCTGACTGAAACAACACGGCATACACAACAAAAATACAGCCAGTGTCTTGCACATTAGAAAAGCTGCATGAATCCTTGCATGAATAAGCTCTTACTCATTTGAAGGCTCTAGCACTGCAGAACATACTGAAAATATTTATTACAGTATTATCACTGCAAGAATGTCTTTGTCATCAGGGAAATAATGCAATATTTGGATCAGATTCCATTTCCCTGGGCAGAGAAACAGGTCATTACTTTCTCTCCCATTTGGGTTCTTCCTGAGTATTTCCATGCTTTTCTCCACTATATAGATCTATTTTCCCCTCATGCTCTAGCTTATCTTTTAGCCTACTCCCTGAAATGCCTGAAGTGTGTAAAACTGCATGCCACCCCTTTCACCATTGCCTAGATTAAAGACTGCAACAATATTTAAGTCAAAAAATGAGTCACATTGATTTTTATTGGACACAGTTGCTGAGTCTTAAAGCCAGGTCAGACTTTAGCATGCTCTTGTTAATGCATCATTTATGTTAAAGATACAAATTCTATTATTTCAGAGTTAATGGTAAGACACAGCAATGTAAACAAAGTTCCTAAGTGTTAGTCAGCTGAACAATCAATCTCCAATGTATTACCTTTGAGGCTTCAACGAGTTTATCACAGGCTCCACATCGATACAAGTTCTCATTTTCAAAATACTCTTCTTCTACATACATGTTCCACAGGGCCTCCTCCAAGCCAGCAACACCTTTTACTGCCACCGTTAAATCTAAGAAATCCTCCTATGCAGAGGTACAACGCAAAAATAAAGTAGCAAGTGGTGTAAATTCATAATACATTAGAAAGATATTCACATTCCATTCACCACAGCAGATGCAAGCATTCATTTTGCTTTCATTAGTAATGGGGCAAAACCCCTATGCATGCACAGGAGAGAAATTAATTATTTTTTAAATTATTTTGAATTACAAAAAAGCACAAAAGATTGAAAATTTGGTTTATTGTTGTCACTTCATTGTTCAGCTCTCTGCTGAGAGCTCCATCTGAAGGCGACACTTGCTAATTTAGAGGATGCAATAACAGTTGGATTTTTTCAGTCTGATGTAGGTGGTTTAGAAAATGCCAGCCAGACTTAACAACAAAGTCTTAGATAACTGACATGGTTGCAAGTGTGCAGCACCCTGACCAATATACACTGCCTAAATTCAAAGAGGCCACCAGTGATACCCAAGAAAGATGTAATTAGTCTTTTTATAAAACAAGAAAGAACACTTAAAAGTATCTTCAATAGACCAAACAGAAACTTGTACTGGATAATCAGCTACCTTTACCTGTCTTTCACTGATATTCTTGCATTCTTTACAAACAATCTGGTTGACAACAATCCCGTGGTACAACCGGTTAATAAGGTCATGACCTGAAGTCCCCACAAGGGAAGTTTCCAAAGCACTGAACAGGATCCGATTTAATTCCTGCACATCATGCTGCCTCATTTCCTGAATGATTAAAACAAACAAACAAACAAAAACAACCACCCTGAAGAAATGAAATATGGACATTTGCTTCACTTACTGCTTAACAACAACAGAGAGCATGACAGTGAGTCACCTCAATGACTACCCGTATATTTGCTATCTTAAGTTAGAACCTTTATTATTATTTTTCTTAATTCAGTTACATTAAATGTGAATATCGTGTTCAGTTTTGGGCCTTTCATGTCAGTAAGGATATTGAAGCGCTAGAGCCTTGTCCAAAGAAGCTGGTAAAGTGGCTAGAGCACAAGTATGAGTAGCAGCTTAGCTAACTGAGGTTGTTCAGCCTGGAGAAAATGAGGCTTAGGGAACACTGTAACAACTACCTGAAATGTGGCTGTAGCGAGATGGAGGTCAGCCTCTTCTCTCAAGTACAAATGACAAGATGAAAGGAAAATGACCTCAAGTTAAGCCAGGGGAGGTTTAGATTTGATGTTAGGAAAAATGCCTTCACCAGAAGAGTTGTCAAATATTGAACAGGCTATCCAGGGAAGTGGTGGAGTCGCCAGCCCTGGAGGCATTTAAAGAGGTGTAGATGTGGTGCTGAGAGGTGGTTAGTGGTGGACTTGGCACTGCTGGTTTGACTCAATGATTCTGTGATTCTTCAAATAGCGACGAGTACATAAACTATAACCCACGTTAAGACATTTACATGAGTAGATCTAGACTAAACTCTTAAGATTAATTACACTGTTCCATTTAAGTAAAAATCTAAGTACTTGAGGTCAAGAACCCTAATTACCATTGGAAAAATGATCCTGTAAAACACAAGGGAAAAGCTACTGAAATTGTTTCTAACAGAACAATTTTCTTCCGTTGCTTGTTGCAAACAAGATACAATAGTATACAACAATAGTTGACCAAATCCAATGCTGTCTCCAAAGCTTAGAAAAGAACCGCCACTATTCAGAAAGACATTTATCAGTGATGGTACTTTGTACCTCATGGCTATTCCACCCAAAGCTCTCAGTAAGGTCTGTTGTAGATGCAGCCTGCTGGTCCAATAACAGAAGCTGAGCAAACAACCGCTGAAGCTGTAATGGAATTATTCGAACCTAGAAATACAAACCAAAATACACCCAACAGATCAGACAGAGTCTTCAAACCAATAATTCAAACAAAGGAAGCAATAGTTTCCTACAAAACCTCTAACAAACCACCACTGTCTACAGATTTCACAGATTACTGGATTCACAACTAAACATCAGTCTTGAGTGATTCTGGGAATCAGACAATTCCCAAAAATCTACAGTGCCTCACCTTAGCCAAACGAAACAGAAAATGTGCAATAAAGCAAAAGAGTACCAATTAAAATGAAGCCATAATCAAAAATTACAGCTTTCTCTGATACCATTCATAATACTAAAACCCAAGAACTCAGCTCGAAGACATCCTGACATAAAGGTTTAACATGTGCTGCTCCTTGCTCATTGAAGGGTTTGGCATCAGGATGGAAGGAGATGGGCAAGAGAATGGTTAATGCCAACAATCTTCATCACTGGATCATATCCAGGTGGGTTTTCAATCCCTCCAGAGAAGGAAACTCAACCACCTCTCTGGGCAGCCTGTTCCAGTGCTTTACTAATCTCACAGTAAAGAAGCTTCTCCTCATATTCAGATGAAACATCTTGTGTTCCAGTTTGTGCTCACTGCCAATTGCTCTGTTGCAGGTCTTCACCTAAGAGTCTGTCCTCATCCTCTTGACACTCATCCTTTAGTTATTGATAAGCACTGCAAAGATCCTGTCAGTCTTCTCCAAGCTAAACAGCCCCAGGACTCTCAGCTACCTGTATTTATAGTTGACTCACAAAGAAAAATAATTTCCAAGCAATCAGTTTTGTCCTATTAGCCTGAGACCTAAATAATTAAATTCTACCCTCAACATCAGAAAGCACTTTTTAAACAAAAAGATTAAACTCCATTCCTACTAAACAAAAAGATTAAACTCCATTCCTACTAAACAAAAAGATTAAACTCCATTCCTACTAAACAAAAAGATTAAACTCCATTCCTACTAAACAAAAAGATTAAACTCCATTCCTACTAAACAAAAAGATTAAACTCCATTCCTACTAAACAAAAAGATTAAACTCCATTCCTACTAAACAAAAAGATTAAACTCCATTCCTACAGCATGTCATGCAGAGGTGAGCTACAAAGTCTTCAGAGACCCTCAGCACTGTCATCTATGCTTCACACAGTTGTTTGTTTTTTATTCTGGTGGCAAATAAGTCAAAGCCACGTAGATTCAATCACAAAAGAGAAAACTTTAAAACAGGTCTGCACAGAATTTTTCCTATAGGAACATAATTGGTTTTTTTCCCTTTTGAAGACAAAATTATCTCTGCTATCAATTTCACCAAAACTAGGTTATGTATCTTCCTCCTGAAGCAAAGCTTATGACACTAAAAAATGTGAAAAATCAAGAAGCAGCCAAACTGTCCTTCAGCATCAAGTCAGGCTTTCATCCATTCTCAAAGGAAATTTCATGCAAATTGCAACAATTTTCCTCTGAAACAACATTCAGTAGTGACTAACAACAAAACATTATGTACCTTTGCATCGGGTTTATTGCTATCATCCAGAGTCCCAAGTTCTTCGGGTCCTAGAGAGAACAATGCCTCTGTAATTGTAACGAAAAAGGCCTGTTTAAAAACCAGACAATATCTCTTCTCTAAAGATTTTTTGCATGTTAACTGTCAAGCATAGCAACAAGATTCTTTCTGGCAATCTAAGACATAAAACAACATTCCTGAACATCATTCACATGGGCCCACAGGAAAGATGGGCTGGGATTCTGCATCCCAGACTGTAATAATAGGACAAGAGATAATGGCTTAAAAAGCAGAGGGTAGATTTAGATTACATGTCAGTAAGAAATGCTGCATTGAGGGTAGTGAAGCAATGGAACAGATTGCCCAGAGAGGTTGTGGATGTCTCCTTCCTGGAAGCATTAAAGCCCAGGTTGGATAGGGATTTGAGCAGCCTGCTCTAGTAGAGTGTCCCTGCCCACAGCACGTGGACTGAAACTAGAACACCTTTAAGGTCCCTTCCAACCCAAACCACTCTACGATACTTTGAATCATCCTTGCAATTGCTCCAAACTATAACAATAAAGCAGAAGTAAATACAAAGGTGTTTAGAAGGCGTAGAAGTAATTATATCAGTTTTACAGACCAGTAGCTCTGAGTATTCTGTTATAACTTCAGTGAACTGAAGTAAACTATTCCTATAAACAATTTGTTTGTTGTTTTTCTTTAACAGCTAGAAATGCAAGTCACTGTCAAATAAAAAATCCAACATTAAGAAGATTTTGAACACATTACCTCTAAATTCAGGTGTGAAAAGCAAAGTCTGCAGAAGAGAGTTGAGGTAGCAGGTCCCACCCTGATTTTTGATACCACTTATGTTGGTGAAATCCCTGGGAGCCGGAGGCTCAGAATCTCTGAGCTTTGACTTCTTCCCTCTTCCACAATGATCATTTGAAATAAAGGAAAAATCCTCTTCAAATAAGTCCCCAAACATTGTGCAGGTGAAATAATCCTTAAAAAAAAATCAACCTATTTATTATTAAAAAAATAATGCAGCTGGCTACACTCACCTCTAATCCTCCAAGCCAAAATTTTCTGCCCTGATTAAAGAATTCAAAACTTTTTTCCTCTTATATATGAATGCCAGATCCATTAAAAAAGTGTACTTACGTTAAAAAAAACGTGAATTAAAAGGATTTATGTTAGCACAGATCTGAACGGACTTGTAACTAAAATCAAGTACACTGCATTTCAATTTTGCAGCACTGAAAACATGCACATCAAAATAAACAGGTTCTTCTAAACATTCAAAATTAACTAGTGCTTAAGTTGCTCAGTTTTCTGCACTGCCTCTCAACAAATCCACATTCACAGACTGTCTCTAGTGTTGGCCAGTACAGATGGAAAGAGTGTTAATAAATGGTAAAAAGTACAGTGATATTTTATGAAAATATTATCTTTGCTTCCAGATGTTTGGGTCAAACCTAATGGCAATTCTTCTTATGGACATTTTTTTTCCAATCATTTTGGAAGCCTTGAGACTTCTTAGCAGATGCCAGGACTCCCAAAGTTAGCTCCCTTTTGTTTTGTACCTGTCACCCCATCATTTTATTTAGTATGCTGCAGCAGGGAGTAATCAAGGAGTTACAGTGAAGCACTGAATAACTTTTCCCCTCATTACACACACACACTTACAGATCTTTCTTATATTCCACTCAGACATATCGTCCAGACAAAAGTTTTCACAAGGACACTCATGCCTACAACTGAACTTGTCCCCTGTCCTCAGTTATTCTTACCTACCTCCTCTGAACCCCTTAAACCTCTCCTTTACTTTTTTTGAGATTAGAGTACCATGTCTGCCCACAATGTTGAAGATGTGTGCAAACCACAGACTTCTAGAGCTAAATAACTGTCCTCTGGTTTGATCTGGTTTTGTGTATCTACTGAGGACTAAGCTACTTTTTTTTATATCCCAAGGTCTCACTCCTGTGTATTTACTTCAAACCCCACCAGTACATACACCCTTTACAGAAATACACGTGTTTTTATGTGACTGTAAAGCTGTGATCAGCTCTGCCTGCTTCATTCAGCTGCCTATTGGCTCTAAAGCTTCACCAATGCCACCTGTCTTCACTGTAATTTATCAGTCAATGTCACAGGAAAAAATAATCATCTCAGCATTAACTGTTTATTTCTGAGAATTCACAACATACTAAACACAGGCCCTAGCAAAAACAGGAAGAAATGCCTTCTCACCTCCCTCCTGTGGCATGGGATTTTCTCTTTCCTACCTTCTAGCTAATTTAATCAAGCAACAGCTTCATTGAAGAGCTTTCAGTGACAAATCTTGTTAAGTGCCTTTTCAAAATATGAATGGAGGTGATGCTCCCCAGGTGCCATGAGGCACCTGCTAAAACTTTTTTAATAAAATAGGATTACATTTAGCCCATCTTAGTACTTCACATAATTTTAAAGCAAGAGGCTGTGCTCAGAGCAGCTTATTGCATGGCAGCATTCACTCTGTTCTGAAGTACTTCTACAGCACTTCATACCCATTGTATATGCCACGGAATAAATTAACATGGCTGGAGATACTTTTTAAGTGACAGGGAAAAAGAAACTTCTATCCACTTGCAATAGGCTTTTCTCCTCTGAATGTAGTGCCTATATCTTGACTACCTTAAAACAACAACAACAACAACCCTGCAAAGGTCCCACCTCCCATGCTTCAAGATGCAATTACGAGGTTTATTGCTTTCCAAACTGTCATAGGCTTCATCCATTTTTTTCCAGTTAAGCCTGCTGCACTTCAGCATTTAACCAGCCAAAGATGATGACCCTTCCTATCTTCCTCATCTGAATGTACAACAGCTTGCTCCTAGTAGGATTGTTTACCACAGCAAAGCGCATATGTATCAAAAGCAGCAGGTCAAGGGAAGTGATTCTGCCACTCCATTCTGGTGAGACTCCACCTGTGGTGCTCTGTACAGCTTAAATGGCCTCAGCACAGAAAAGATATGGAGCTGCTGGAGCAGATCAAGAGGAGACCACAAGAACAGACAGCTGAAGGCTAGGGGAGTTAGGGTTGAACAGACTGGAAAGGAGGCTCCAGACAGACCATATTGCAACTTTGGGGGGCATAAAGAGAGTTTATAAGGTCACAAAACGTTAAGGACAGACTTTTTAATGGAGCCTGCTACAACAAGGGGCAATGATCTTAAACTAAAAGAAAAGAGCTTTAGACTAGGTAGAAGAAATTTTTTTACAACGAGATGGTGAAGCACTGGCACAGGTTGGCCAGAAACGTGGTAGAAGCCACCTTCAAGATCAGGTTAGACGGGGCTCTAAGCAACCTGATCTAATGGAGGATATCCCCACTCACTGCAGGAAGCTTGGACCAAGTCACTTATAAAGGTCTTTTCCAACCCGAACCATTCTGTGGTGTCTAGAAGAGAGCAATTATCTCACTGACTGTTTGCTGTACCCAGCACGACTCCAGAGAAGTACTTTGTCAGGACAATGACAAACTATCCCACATTCCTTATTTCATTCTTGGAGCACTGCTGTTAGCAGTTTCTTTCCTTCAAAAGTCATACAGAAATATAGATTCGTAAGTGGACTTGAAGGTCTTTCACAACCTAAATGACTGTCAGTAGGACGTCCCTGATCCAACACTCTCGTAACGACAAGCCAGTTTACAATCAAGGCCCTGTTCCACGAACGCTGGAATCAACCCCCGGAAGGAGATCCCCAAACTCCTCTAAGCTTGTGTCGTACATTCCGATGGGAACCTCAGGTACCTCTCATCGTACCACAGTGAATCCGCTACAAGAACCAGGCTGCTCCTACGCCCTCCCCACAGCAGCACGGCCAGCGCTCGGCCTTCCCTGCCCCGGCTGAACTCACCCGGCTCCTCCTGCCTCTCGCCACCACCCACAGGCGCCAGCCCTGCAGTCCCCACGAGGCTGGGCCCAGTCTTCAGATGCGATCTCACTGGTATAGAAGAGAGGAGGAGGACTGGCACCCCGAGCCTGCCGCTCGCTGGCACAGAGCAGCCCCTGGCCGCTGCCCACCCCAGAGTCACCGCTCAGAGCCAGAACCTGCAGCCGAGCCTGCGACTACGGCCACGAACGCGAGGCCGCCGCCATCTTTGTTGTGGCGCCTCGCAAAGCACGCTGGGATCTTAAAGGCGCAGCGGCCCCAGGACTTCGCGCACCTGACCGGGCCCGGGGAGAGAGCAGCAGCCGCGAGAAGGAACCGCCGGGAACCGACGCGAACTGAAGACCGGCAGACAGCACAACCCCTGGGCGGGCGGCCACGCACGGCCTGCAGAGAGTCGTAGTGAGCCCTGGCGGGGAGCCGCCGGGCCTTCTGGGTGCTGTGGTTTGCTGGTGGCCGCCGTGCATGGCGGAAGCCACCGGCTGTTGCCATGGAGACCCTGCGTTTCCTCTCCGGCCCTGCGGCGGGCCAGGATGCATCTCTGCGGCCTTGTGTCCTCGGGAAACCGCTTCAGTAAAAGCCTAGGTTGTAATGACATTGTAAGAGTTGGGTCGAACATACTGTATTGGGCTTCTAAAGAGGACCATTGATCAGGGGGTTTATCACAGTGTCACAGTATCACCAAGGTTGGAAGAGACCTCACAGATCATCAAGTCCAACTCTTTACCACAGAGCACCAAGTGCCACGTCCAATCCTGCCTCGAACAGCTCCAGGGACGGCGACTCCACCACCTCCCCGGGCAGCCCATTCCAGTGTCCAATGACTCTCTCAGTGAAGAACTTCTGGTGTGAGGCAGTTACTTTGTGTAAACATTGCATGCCTGGCTGGGGACTTCAGCCTGAAAGAGGAGCTGAACTACTGAGGAGGCCTGGCTTGTGCAGGAAATTCCTATCGAAATAAAAGGCTGTAAGAAGACGCTAAGGACACCACGATTTTATCAGCAAACCATGGAAACATAAAACTGTTGGAACTTATGCTCCTAGTGAGTGAATTTTATTAACATCTGTCTTTTTTTTTTTAAAGAGAGCACAACAGAGATTAAACTCTCAAATCAAATTGGAGAGAAAATACAGAATTATATTTAGAGAGAGAAAACAGCAATAGACATTACAAAAGCAATTACCATGGCAAACCCCCTTGAAGTTTCCCCCATCCCCAAAAAACTACATCTACACTTCCCAGTGCTCCTAACACCCCCCCCCCCCCCCAACACCTCCACCATCCAAGAGGCCTACTGCTTACATGTTCCCAATAAATTGGCTCCCGCCACACACTCGGGGCAGGAGGAGGAGGAATGGAGCATGAACTGACCTTGCTGTCAGTCTATAAAGAGAATTATGGGATTGAATAACAATCTTCTAGTCCCAGGAATTTTTTTTTTAACCCTATAGCCTCAACCTGGGACATCATAATACTAAAACACACAACCCCTTGAGCTGACAAGCCCCTGTCTGCAAGGCAAACTCTCTCAGATCACACACTATTAATTTTGTAGTAGCTGTTGCTTTAATTGAAGGCAAAGAAGCTGTAAACCAATCAAGAAGTAGAATAACAATAGATATATGTAGGTAGATGAACTACGTTAATGAGGTTTGTATATATGTGCAAAATCAGGTTGAGCTAACTGTGGAATAGCACCTAGCTTCTGGTTTTGAGCAAATCTGAGAGAAATAAAATACCTCTGCTCTGCATGTATATTTGCTGTTGTACACTGGGTAAAAGGCTGCACTGTTGGGATAACAGCCTGAAGGCCTGGAGAAAGCTGAGCCTATAGTGGCCCAGTTTTGTCTGGGTAGTGGTCCTGGCAGAGGCTACCATCACCCAAACCTCTCAGGTCACCACATCAAGGGTTAGGGCTGGGCTGGCCACTAGGTAGATGATAGATGCTATTAATTTCTCTGCCCTGTGAAAGGGTAAGAAAAAAGGAATAAGGGAAAGATATATATGGAGATAACACTGAACTGCTTAAATGAAACAATAACATTTTTTTTTCCAAAACACTAACAAGAAAATAATGAAATCTATACCAAACCAATATTGAACCCAACTAGTCCCTCTCTCTCCATGACAATCACTTTAGCACTGGTGCTGCAGGGCAAGCATTGGGGAATTCCCAAGCTGGACTCAGTGGGAGACAGCAATGAGATTCAGAAGCAGGATTCAGGAACATACAGACTGAGATCAAAGACAGAACAGAGAGGGTCGTCCTTGGACACTGGCCATTGAGGGAGAGGCTTAACCCTGGTGATCCATCACCATCATAATGAATATAATATATGGAGAATGCAATCCCTTGTTGATCAGGTTTGGTTAAGTCTTGAGTTGGCCTCTCTTCTAGGCCATGCGGGAGACACCAGGCTTACACCAATGTGATGCATAAAGGTCAATCCATTTAGTGGAGTTCGGTACAGGGGGGTGTGCTTTTGATAGGCTCACATAGGCAGAGATGGGCTGTCCACATGCACAGAGGCAGACCTGACCAACTACCCCCCTTAATCCCCCTTTGCAGCAGCTTAGCCACAACATTGCTTGTGTATCATTGCTTGATACCCGCCTGAACATGAGCCAGCAGTGTGCTCAGGTGGCCAAGAGAGCCAGTGGCATCCTGGCCTGCATCAAGAATGGTGTGGTCAGCAGGAGCAGAGAGGTCATTCTGCCCCTGTACTCTGCACTGGTTAGACCACACCTTGAGTACTGTGTTCAGTTCTGGGCCCCCCAGTTTAGAAGGGACATCGAGATGCTTGAGCATGTCCAGAGAAGGGCGACGAGGCTGGTGAGAGGCCTCGAGCACAAGCCCTACGAGGAGAGGCTGAGTGAGCTGGGATTGTTTAGCCTGGAGAAGAGGAGACTCAGGGGTGACCTTATTGCTGTCTACAACTACCTGAGGGGTGGTTGTGGCCAGGAGGAGGTTGCTCTCTTCTCTCAGGTGGCCAGCACCAGAACGAGAGGACACAGCCTCAGGCTGCACCAGGGGAAATTTAGGCTCGAGGTGAGGAGAAAGTTCTTCACTGAGAGAGTCATTGGACACTGGAATGGGCTGCCCGGGGAGGTGGTGGAGACGCCGTCCCTGGGGCAGTTCAAGGCAAGGTTGGATGTGGCACTTGGTGCCATGGTCTAGCCTTGAGCTCTGTGGTAAAGGGTTGGACTTGATGATCTGTGAGGTCTCTTCCAACCCTGATGATACTGTGATACTGTGACTAACTAGCCTGCCCTCCTCCTACAGCTCAGAACTCCCTCAGCATCTCTGCTAGCCTCCCAAGGCCACCCCTCTGCAGCTGTGCCTCCTTATCAGTTAAGTTACTCAATCCTGCTCACTCTCCTTATTTTTTCAGAGTATTCAGCTTTGTCCAACTCTGGCAATTAAGTATGTCCTATCTGCTCCTCCCCACAACTGCTACTTTGTACTTACAACTCATTCACTTACAGCACTCCCTCAGGGTACAGGAGATTTAGCAGTGACCTTGGATTCTAAAGGAGCAGGCATAAACAAAAGCTTTTCTGCACACCAATCCTTAGTAGTGACTATAAACATCAGACATTATCTCTTCTAGAAACAAATGCTATCAACAAAAATATAGCATTAACTTCAGAGAGTGCCATCACTTAGAAGAGACAGGTGAAAAGTGAAATCACTCAAGGTAATTAGTTCTTTTTTTTGTCTCAAACCAGGACATGCCACCAGGGACAGGCCCTGCTGAAGCTTTCTGAAAATCATAGCAGGGGATGAAGCTCAATGTACCAGCCTTGTAGTGGCTTCTACGGCAACAAGGAGCCCTCGCCAAAGCTGGGATGCTTTTCCTCCTGCCCTGTCCAGTCCAGGATTCTCCCCAAAACAGAGAAACAAGCAGTTGGTCACAGCTGTTTTCTTAATGCTGCCACTGGCCTAGAATGACTCAGCTGGCACCTCACTTCCTACCAGAATCAAGTCTCACTGTGGTGCACTGCAATCACACGCATCCTATCGGTGATCACAGTTCAGGGTTCCTACTGCCTTGTGCAGGTGGCCACGTGTGAGAGGTAAACAGCTCTTACCTTTGAACCCAGTAAAGTTTTAACTCATCCAGAAACCCTTGCCATGTAACAAAGCACACTAAAAGAGTTACTGGCAAACTTTCCAGTGATCAAAACCACCTTAGAGATACTTCAACCACCCTTGGCTTTGCCTAAGGGCCATCTCAAAGGCTGTGAAACCTGGAATTTAGCTTCACTGATCTATGCCTCAGATGCCACATCAGCATCTCTCACTGACTATTCTTGGTGTCAGTGTAAATGCAGAGATTCCTGATAGCTCAGAAGAGTTGTTTCATCTGCCCTTACCCCATATGCTAACCCTCTCCTGTTGTGACAATTGTCCTGTCCTCAGAGAAATTGTCCGAACATTAATATCTTCAGACACAGTATTTGCTGAGGCTGTTTGCATTTATGACTGTTGTGCTGGCTTACACCAGATCTGCCTTCCTTGGTCTCTGCTAAGGCGTTAGACAGAACACAAACAAGATCAAGAGAGAAGTCTAAGAAATCTGACTAGCATGTTGAGGAGCTACGCCACTCCCAAACGCAAGGAACTCCAGTGGCTCAGCACAGGAAAGCATCACTGCATTTAGTTTTACATGTAATGAGAAAAAAAAGACAAGCTACAACGGGGAGCAGTGAATCATTAACTAATAGATTATAACATAGCAGCACAACTCAACATATAAGCAGATCAACTTCCTTCAAAAGCAGTATCAGCCTACAGCCTGAAGGAGTAAGCTCTTCTGTCTGTCTTCGTAGTTTGTACGCTGGCCATAGGACTATGACTTGGAGGCTTTACTGTACCTGGATTTTTGTCCTCCTCCTTCCTGGCTTTTCAGATGGAGGGAAACTCCTGGTGGTGCCCATGGTGGGAAGCCACTGGCTTAGCATGCAGAAAGTAGTTGAAAAGCTCTCCGAGAGAGGACATGAAGTGGTGGTGCTAATGCCAGAAGTAAGCTGGCATATGGAAACGACAGAGGCTTACACTGTGAAAACACATCCATCGTCTCTGACACTAGAAGAAATGGACAACATCTTTCGTGAGTACCTTACCATTCACTTGAAGGACCTGCCTTTCCCAATGAATGCTATAGAAATTTACAACATCTCAGAGTATGCTTCCCGTATGTTCGCCAGTCAGTGCAGGGAATTCTTCAGCAGCAAGGAGACCCTGCAGTACTTGAATCAAAGTGCCTTTGATGCTGTTCTAACAGATCCCATTTTACTATGTGGAGCAACCCTTGCTAATTATCTTTCTCTTCCATTTGTGTTCTTCATGAGAGGATTTCCTTGCAACTTACACTATGAAGCAACACAGTGCCCAAGCCCTCTCTCCTACATCCCAAGGCTCTTTTCCTTCAACTCAGACCACATGACATTTTTACAGAGAGTCGAAAATGCATTGATTGCCCTCTTGGAAACTGTGTACTGTAATCATTACTACAGAGATCTACTAAAGCTTTCCTCAGAAGTTCTTCAGAGAGATGTATCCTTGTTGGATCTCCTGAACTCTGCTTCCATTTGGCTTATGAGGTTTGACTTCGTGTTTGAGTATGTCAGGCCAGTGATGCCCAATATGGTCTTCATTGGAGGTATAAACTGCGTTCAGAAGAAACCACTGTCTAAGGTAAGTTCTTTTTCCTACAAACTGAGTTTGTCTTCTGGTTAAATGAAATACTTGCATAATAGTGTTGTGTTATGGGTAAGATCCCAAGGTCTGCTTGTCTCAGAACTCAGAACTGTGATCAGGAGAACATACTTTGGCTTGCTGAGGAAACTTGTTGGCAGAGGCCCTTGGGAAGCAGTCCTAAAGGGACTCTCTCCTTGCCAAGAGAGTATCAGGCAGCAGAGAAGGCTAACCCTGGCTGAAGAGAGAAATTTGGCTGCAGCTCGGGGAAAAAAGTGGCATTTATGGCATCTTGAAAGAACAGACAGGCTACTCAGGAGGACTATGCAGCTAAGAGTCTATGTAGGGAGAAATGAGAGGGGCCAAAGCCCAAGCAGAAAATAACTGTCTTCTACTGTTCAAAGACAACATGAAATGTTTCTACAAATGTATTAACAACAAAAAGAGGACTAAGGAAAATCTCCACTTTTTTTTTTGGTAGAGGGGAAAACATAATGACCAAGGATGAGAAAAAGGCTGAGGTACTCAACACCTTCTTAGCCTGGGTCTTTTGTAGTAGAACTAACTGTTTTCTGGGTATTCAGCCTCCTGAGCTGGAAGACCAGGACAGGGAACAGAATGAACCATCATTTATCAGCAATCCTGGCTAACCAGGAAACTCCCAGTTTAATGCAGATTAACAAATGTGACACCCATCCACAAGAAGGGCTGGAAGGAGGATTCAGAGAACTTCAGGCCCATCAGTCTGACCTCAGTGCCATGGAAAATTATGGAGGAGATCAAATCAACTGCCATTACTTGCCATGTCCAGGTGATTAAGCCCAGTCAGCGTGGATTTGTGAAAGACAAGTGCTACTTGATGATCCTGATCTTCTTCTACAGCAAGGTGACCAACTTAGTGCATGAGGTGAAGGGTATGGATGTAATCTAACTTGTTTTTGGTAAATATTTGACACCATGTCTGATGCCTTCCTACTGGAGACACTGGCTGCCCATGGCTTGGATCAGTGGATGCTTTGCTTGGTTAAAAGCTATTTGTTCAGGCTTAAAGAGCAGTTATGAATAGAGTCAGTTCCAGTTGGCAGCTGGTCACTAGTGGTGCTCCCCAGGGCTCAGCACTGATATCAGTTCTCTTTGATATGTTTATCAATGATGTGGATGAAGGGATTGAGTGGACCTTTAGTAAGTTTGCAGATGGCACCTCGTTGGGCAGGAGTATTGATCTACTTGAAGGTAGGAAGGCTCTACAGAGCGACCTGGACAGGCTAGATTGGTGGGCTGAGGCTGACTCTGTGAGGTTCAAAGAGGCTCAATACTGAATCCTGCACCTGGTTCACAAGAACTCTATGCAATGTTGCAGGCTTGGGGAAGAGTGCTGGAAAGCTGCCTGTTAGAAAATACCTGGGGTATTGATAGACAGCCAGCTATATATGATCCAACAGCATGCTCATGCAGCCAAGAACACCAAAAGCATCCTGGCCATTCAGGGAGAATGTGACAAGTAGGACTAGAGAAGAGATTTGCCCCTGTACTTGGCACTGCTGAGGCTGTATCTTGGATACTCTTTTTAGTTTTGGACTCCTCACTACAAGAAGAACATTGAGGTGCTGGAGCAGGTCCAGAGAAGGTCAGTGAAGCTTGTGAAGGATCTAGAACAGACATCTTGTAAGGAGCAGTGGAGGGAAGAGGAGGCTGAGTCAGGGAAGCCTTCTTGCTCTCTACAACTATGTATGAGGAGGCTGTACTGAGGTGAGTATTGATTGGTCTGTTCTCCCAAGCAACAAGTGACAGAACAAGATGAAATGGCCTCAAATTGCACCAGAGAAGGTTTATGTCAAACATTAGGAAAAAATTGTTCACAGAAAGGGCTGTCAAACAGTGGAACAAGTTACCTAGGGCAGCAGTTAAGTCATCATCCCAGGAGGTATCTGAAATTCTTAGTTCTTAGGGATGTGAATTAGCAGCAGACTTGATAGCCTTTAGTTAATGGTTGGACTTGATGGCTTTACAGGTTTTATCCAGCCAAATGATTTTATGATTCATTAATTTCAGGATACCATATGACTGTTTTCCTATGATTTTTATTCACTATTTAAGAAAGAGTTGAAACAATCTGTGTTCTGTACTTTCCTTAGCTGCCTGCTGCTTCTTGCTTTTCAAAGACTTGAGTCAGATTTCTTTCTGACTTGCAATCAACATAATGTCATTTGTTAAGGCTGTTTTTCCTCTAAAGTTGTGCCAGCTAAAATACAGACTTCCTCATCATTTGCAGGCAAAGGCTGGGGCAATAGAATCATAGAACAATTGAAGTGGAAAGAGACCTCTGAAAGCAAGTCCAACATCTTGTCTTGAGCTTGTTATCCCACCACTACTGCTAAGCCATTACCACTAGCCATGTCCCTAAGCACCACACCCCTGGGCAGCCTGTTCCAATGCTTTACCACCCTTTCTGTGAAGAAAATTTTCCTAATACCCAACCTGAACCTCCCCAGTCACAACTTGAGGTGGTTTCTTGTCCTGTCACTTGTTTCATGTAAGAAGAGACAGACCCCCCACCTTGCTCCAACTTCCTTTGGGGTAGTTGTAGAGGGCGATGAGATCTCTCCTCAGTCTTCTCTTCTGAAGACCAAATAGTCCCAGTTCCTTCAACTGCTCCTGATAAGACCTCCATAGCTATATAAAACAGGAGGGAATTAGGACAGTGCAGCTGCTAACTTGTATTTGCCCGACACTGCTGACATCAAAAAGGACTGGATTTAATTACACAAGGATTCCTGGTGACAAAATGTATAACCTGCCTTACCTTTCCCAAAGTTTTTGCTCTCATGAGCCAATAAAAAAGTATGGAGTCTGAGGAGTACATCAGCAAGTATAGCCATGTCAGCAAGAAATTTGCTCTCTTATAGACATTGAAGATGAACTTTGTATTGGCAGTTCCCAGCTGGTTCAATTTGCTTTTGAAACCCTTATCCAAGTGTGTAGTAAAACCCACATCAATCAGAAAGTTCCAGATGAATTTGTTTGGTTCCCATCATAGCAGTTGCAATAAACTCCTATCTCCAACTCTCCATAATTTAATCAGAATTATTCATAAATGGTTTAAGTCTCACATTTTCTGTGTCTCACTTCCAACACTGTCTTGCCTCTCTCACTCCCTCCATATTTGGCCATCTCTAGAAATTGGTCCTTTATGTCTAAAGCTGTTTCCTCAATGCCAGTGTGACAGTGTGCATCTATGAGAGCAGTACTAGCACCCTTTGGGTATCTACTGACATCACAGAAACATTCTGGTTGGAAAAGACCCTTAGGATCACCAAGTCCAACTGTTATCCCTACTCTACAAGGTTCACACTAAACCATACCCCCAAGCACCACACCCAACCAACTTTTAAACACATCCAGGGTTGGTAACTCAGTCACCTCAGAGAGGCTGGTGCTGCTTCTCCACTCACTCTTCCTGGTTCAGTTCCCTTCCTAGGCATCACATGGCCCCATAAGGGTCTCGTATCAGATTGGAATTGGAAACAGACATAAATCAGTAACTAGAGAATGACTGTTCCCTCTTTGAAAGAAGCAAGTATTCCCAGCTGCCTTGCTAATCCTGCCACACCACTCATTTCCTGCTGGTGCTGCATCTCACTGTGGTCCACTCTGATCACACACGATGTGGCAGCAGGATACAGGTAACATCCCCCAGCCACGCTGCTTCTTACGCAAGTTCTGGGTTCCTGCTTTGTTCTGCCAGTGACCATGTGTATGAGGTAAAACAGGTCTTAACCTTGCACTCTGGTGAACCCAGTGAAGTTTAACCCATCTACCAACCCTTGCCAGATAACCAGCTAACTGTGAGAGTTGCTGACAAACTCTCCAATGCTCAGAAGCACCTCAAAAACATTAATTAACTTCACTTGTCCTGGGCTTGGCTTTGCACACACTCCCTTCATGTCAAGGTTTCAATGGTAATTTTTTCCTGCTGTGGAAGGAGGGGAGGGCAGGACATTTGTCAGTCAGCTCTCAGCTTACCTCTGCAGCAAACAGGTGCTGTGGAGGAGTGCCACTGCAAAACACATCAGTCAACCTCTTCAGTGAGGAAATGTAGTTACTAAAAGATCCTTTTAAAGTTTACTATATATAAATTTGGAAAATATATAGTTTAGTTCTTATACATCAGTTTGTCTTTATGTCTTGGAATGGCATAAAAGAATCATGGAACATGTTTTTCACAATTCACTACATCACATTGAGGGACCAAGGCTGCCCAGCTCTAAATCTCCTATGTTTCAGTGTTTTTCTGTGTCACAGTCCTGTTTTAGCATTGATAATGTCAAGAGCATTGATGAGAAGTTAAGGGCTCTTGGGAACCAATGGCACTGCTATAGCTGCTTGTGAGCTAAGGCAAGTCCCCACCTGGGCTCACATGTGAGTCTCTACTGCACAGTCGAAGCCATGCAAGCAGTAGAAGTCTTTAAAACGCACTTAGAACCTCTTGTGTCTGCACTCTAATTCATGTACAGGCAAGTGGAGAGGAGTTTCCAATTGCCTGAGGGCCATCCTGTAGGCAGTGACAGCACTGCATTACTGCTCTAATCCAGAGCCTGTATTTCAGCTTCATTGATTTGTGCCTCAGCTGCCAAGTCAGCCTCTCCCAGAGTCTTTTCTTCTTGTCATTGTCAGTGTGGAGATTACTGCTGGCTCAGAAGGGTTCATTTATTCACCCTTTCCACTTATCCTGAGATTCTCCTGTTGTGCTTCCTTTGCTGCCCTCCAGAAAAATATCTTAAAACACAAAGACATCTGCTGAGGCAGTTTTCATTTGTCACTGTGGTGCTGGAATTGCTCGTGCCAGAGTTGCCTTCCTTGTTCCTCACCAAGGCTTAAACAGGACACATCAAAGATCAAGAAAGAAGTCTAAGAAGTCTGACTAGCATGTCGAGGATCTGCTTCTCTTCCAAACACAAAGAACTCCAGTGGCTCAGCACAGGAAAGGCATGCTTGGTTTTGCAATTAATACTAAGAAAAAGAGTCAACAGAGCAGTAAATAATTAACTAGCAGATTATGACACAGCAGCACAACTTAATAGATAAATAGATTAGCTTCCTCCAAAAGCAAAAGCAAGCTACATTCCGAAGGAGCCAGCACTCCCACAGTCTGTACTCTAGCCACAGGACCATGACTTGGAGGCTTTGCTGTGCCTGGATTTTTGTCCTCCTCTTCCCTGGCTTCTCAGATGGAGGGAAACTCCTGGTGGTGCCCATGATGGGAAGCCACTGGCTTAGCATGCAGAAAGTAGTTGAAAAGCTCTCTGAGAGAGGACATGAAGTGGTGGTGCTTATGCCAGAAATCAGCTGGCAGATGAAAACGACACAGGCTTACACTGTGAAAAGACATCCAGCAACTCTGCCACTAGAAGAACTGGACAATGCCTTTCGTGAGTATGTTGCCACTCACCTGAAGGACCTGCCTTTCCCAATGAATGCTATAGCAATTTACAACAACTCAAATCATGTTTTCCGTATGTTCTTTACTCAGTGCCAGGACCTTTTCAGCAGCAAGGAAACCCTGCAGTACTTGAACCAAAGTGCCTTCGATGCTGTTCTAACAGATCCCATTTTAGTGTGTGGAGCAACCCTTGCTAATTATCTTTCTCTTCCATTTGTGTTCTTCATGAGAGGATTTCCTTGCAGCTTACACTATAAAGCAACACAGTGCCCAAGCCCTCTCTCCTACATCCCAAGGCTCTTTTCCTTCAACTCAGACCACATGACATTTTTACAGAGAGTCGAAAATGCACTGATTGATCTCTTGGAACTTGTGTACTGTAATAGTTTATATAAGGGCATATTGGAGCTTTCCTCAGAAGTTCTTCAGAGAGATGTATCCTTGTTGGATCTCCTGAATTCTGCTTCCATTTGGCTTTTGAGGTTTGACTTTGTGTTTGAGTATGTCAGGCCAGTGATGCCCAATATGGTCTTCATTGGAGGTATAAACTGTGTTCAGAAGAAACCACTGCCTAAGGTAAGTTCTTTTTCCTACAAGTTAAATTTGTCTTCTGGTTACATCAAAATGCCTTCTCTAAGCTGAGTCTTAAAAGGTACAGTATTTGATAGAGGTCTAAGCACAAAAATCTAGATGGGTGATAAGATTTATATCTTATATTTAGAAATATATTTCAAAGGCCCTACAAAACTTATGAACTGTTCCAATCACTGATTCCAGTGCCCTTCTCACCCTTAAATGTAACCTGTCTTTCTCTTAGGCTACATTTTGTGATCATAGAAGGGTGTCTGGGGAATGTAATATTTGGAGATTGTCTTGGGCATGGTGATCATGAAATGTTAGTGTTTTCATAGAGAGGTAAAGAGGGATATAGGTATAATCTTGGATTTGTCATATCTTAATATTGCTTCAGTTGGAAAGGGCCTTTAAAAGCATTGAGTTCATCAGTCATCCTAATACTGCCATAGCAATTAAATCATGTATCAAAATATTATGTCTGCACAACTTTTAGTATCTCCACGGATGGTGACTCTACAGCCTCTCTTGGCAGCTTTTTCTGATGTCCAAGCACTCTTTCAGTACAGTAAATAATGTTTTCCAGATATCAAATCTGAAACTCCACTGGCACAATTTGAAGTAATTTCCTTTTATTCTGTCACTTGATACTAAGGAGAAGAGACCTCACCACAAGCTCCTTTCGGATAGCTGTAGAGAGCAATGATGTCTGTCCTCAACCTCTTCTTCTATAGGCTAAATAATCCAAGTTCCCTTAGCCTCTCCTCATAAGACTTGTTCTCTGAAACTCTTCACAAGCTTTGTTGCCCTAATAAACCATTAGGAAAATAATTATAATTAAATACTTCTGTAACAGTGTTGTGTTATGGGTAAGATCCCAAGGTCTGCTTGTCTCAGAACTCAGAGCTGTGATCAGGAGAACACACTTTGGCTTGCTGAGGAAACTTGTTGGCAGAAGCCCTTGGGAAGCAGTACTAAAGGTTGAAGGAGTTCATGAAGGCTGGACATTCTTTAGGAAGGAAGGCTTGAAGGCACAGGAGCAGGACACTGTCATGTGCCAAAAGAGTATCAGGCAGCAGAGAAGGCCAGCCCTGGGTGAAGAGAGAAATTTGGCTGCAGCTCGGGGAAAAAAGTGGCATTTATGGCATCTTGAAAGAACAGACAGGCTACTCAGGAGGACTATGCAGCTAAGAGTCTATCTAGGGAGAAATGAGAGGGGCCAAAGCCCAAGCAGAAAATAACGGGTTTCTACTGTTCAGAGACAATATGAAATGTTTCTACAAATATATTAACAACAAAAAGAGGACTAAGGAAAATCTCCACTTTTTTTTTGGTAGAGGGGAAGACATAATGACCAAGGATGAGAAAAAGGCTGAGGTACTCAACACCTTCTTAGCCTGGGTCTTTTGTAGTAGAACTAACTGTTTTCTGGGTATTCAGCCTCCTGAGCTGGAAGACCAGGACAGGGAACAGAATGAAACCCCGGCAAATCAAAGAGGATATGTTTAGCAACCTGCTCAGTAGTTGGATGCACACAGGTCTATGGGTCTGAATGGGATTTACCCAAGAGCAGTGAGGAAAGGGGTAGAGGTGCTCATCAAAGAGTTTTCCATCATTTATCAGCAGTCCTGGCTAACCAGAAAACTTCTAGTTTACTGCAGATTAGCAAATGTGACACCCATCTACTAGAAGGGGTGGCAGGAGGATCCAGAGAAGTACAGGCCTGTCAATCTGACCTCAGTTCCAGGGAAAGTTATGGAGCAAATCGTCAAGTTGGACTAGAACAGGAAATAGAGATGAGCCACTGCAGTACTGGAGAACAAGAGGTCCCTTTTTGAAACAAGGTGGTCCCAGCTGCCATCCTAATGTTACCTGCTCACCTCATCTTCTCCCAGTGCTGAATCCTGCTGTGGTCTACTGTCATCACACACATTGTGGCAACAGGGCTACAGGTAGTGGTTCTGCTAATACAACATGCCTCCTACCCACAGCCTTCATCTAATGCAGCTCCTCTTCCCTGGAGTTCCCATTCCTACCCTGCCATCCCTTGGCTGTGGAGCTTTTTAGCCAAGTTAAAGGATCTTACTGCCTTGCACACATGTCCACATGTCAGAGACAAACAAGACTTATCTTGCAGTCTTTTGAACACAGCAAAGTTTCAACTCATCAAGAAATCCTTGCCAGATAACCAAGCCAACCAAGGGAGTTACTGGCAAACTCTCCAACACCCAGAGGCACCTCAGGGTTACTGATTAACTTCACCTGTCCTGTGTTTTTCTTTCCACCCACTCCTTCAAGCTAAGTGTGCTGCAAGGCTTGGATGGCAAATTTGTGCTGCTGAAGAAGGAGTGGAGGGCAGGATATTTTTTCCTCTCTGCTTACCTGTATGCAGCAAATGGAAGGAGGCATGGGAGTGTGGAATGGAGGGGGGTGTAGTTTGTTCATTCACCCTTACCCCTTATCCTGAGGTTCTCCGGTTCTGCTTCCATTCGTGTCCTAAAAGGAATTGTCCTAGCATCCACGTCTCCAACCATAAAGACAAAGTTCAGCTGCTGTTCTTCTCCACCTGACACTTGGGGGTGCATAGTGCATCCTGGTAGTGATGATGTAACCATAAGACATGCAGGTTTGCCTGCTTCCAGGAGGTGAGAATTTAACATCATCCTTCTGCATACTGCTTAGGTGTTCTCAATAAGGCTAGTCCCTGGAAGCAATGCTGTTGCAATTTCCATTCATTCTGCTGGGTACATTTCCAAGGTTGCCTTTTGTGATGGTTTGGGCTCTTACCTGCCCCCCCACACTTTTTTATTTGCCCCAGCTAACTCAGACGGACCCTGGGAATATAGATGAAGCAATTTATTTACAGCTAGCAGAATTTACAAGCAGCTATTTACAATATATACAGTTATATACAATTATATACAGAAATATACAAAGGATAAACAACACAAAAGCACAACTCCCCTCCCAGAAACCTGAGTCCCCAGGAGGGGCTCTCAAACCACCCCAACACCTCCCCCGGCCCTCTCAACCTTACCCCAGTTCTCAGGGAGAAGAGAGGTGCAGCCAAGAGGTTAGGGAGCAAGGTTAGTAGGAGCAAGGTTAATGAGATGTGACCAGGTCTGAAGGCAAAGGCAGAAGTGAAAGACAAAATGGAGAAAGTTTACTTCTTCTTCCCAGAGTTCTCAGCGTGACTGTGAGAGAAGTTGACACCATGTTTTTCATTTCACTGCCCGTTATCTAGTTCTTTTACCAAAACATTCTAGCTTGCTTCAAACTAGCACACCTTTAGAAAGCAAAACCAGGCTTCTTTTCTCACTGGCTACTTCTCCACTCAACGGTATTAAGCAGAGTTAGGACAAGAGTACATCCCTGGTGTTAGCTGAGGAAGGAAGGAACATGTTGACACACTTCCAAGCCTACAAATCATCAACAAGCACAAAGAGGAACATCTTCCTCCAAGCACAGTCTGCTCCCATCCCCTATTCTATGAGCAATGGCAATATGAAAACTAACCACAACTGTGTTGGGAAGTTAAATATTTACTTCTGCAGTTGATAGATTCCCTGTAGAAAAGTTAAAACTTGCATGGACCTTCATACAAAAGACTGTGTTGAGCGCCTCCAGCGCAGAACTCTGGTTTACTTCTGCCACAATATCTCTTCTGTTACAATGCTTTTACCAACCTGCAGGGATTGGTAAAATCTTCTTCTGACGTTGTCTTTATGCTTGTGTGAAGGTGGAAAGATCCTGGTGATACATCAGGATGGAAGTTATTGGCTCAGCATGCACTCAGTAGTGGGGAAACACTGGCAAGGAAGAGCCCACACAGAAGCTGGGGCTGCTTCTCCATCCACCCTTTCTGGTTCAGTTTGCGTTCTAGGCCCTGGATGGTGCTATCAAATGTAGGACAGTGCTCGCGTCAGCATTGGGATTGGCAACAGTCAGGGCAGTAACGGGACAACAACTCTCTCTGAAACAAGCAAGTGTTCCCAGCTGCCTTCCTAATATTGCCACCCCACTTCCTTCCAACACTGAGTCCCACTGGGGTCCAGCCTGCTCACACACACTGTGGCAGCAGGGCTACAGGTAGCATCCCTCAGCTATGCAGCTTTTTACCCAAGTTCTGGGCTCCTACTGCTGTGCACAAGTGATCACATGTGAGAAGTAAGCAGGCCTTATCTTGCACTCTGGTGAACCCAGTAAAGTTTAACCCATCTAGTAGCCCTTGCCAGATAACCAAGCCAGCTGTGGGAGTAGCTGACAAACTCTCCAATGCTCAGAAGCACCTCAAAAACATTAACTAACTTCACTTGTCCTGGGCTTGCCTTTGAACAGACTCCCTTCATGTTAAGAGTGCTGCAAAGTATGGATGGCATATTTGTCCTGCTGTAGAAGGAGGGGAGGGGAGGACACTTGTCAGTCAGCTCTCTGTTTACCCCTCTGGTGCTGTGGGGAGCGCCACTGCAAAATACAGAAGTTAACCTCTTCAGTGAGAGAAAAGTGCTGAAAGATCCTTTTAAAGTTCATTAAATATAAACTTGGAAATAATACAGTTTAGTTCTTATTCTTAATTTTCTCCTTACATCTTAGAACACCCTAAAAGGTTCTGAGAGCATGTTTTTCACTTTTACCTCCTTCCCTTAGTCTGGAGATCAAATATTTTGTTTTCTGAAAAGTTATCAAGATCCTGAAAGACAATTGCATTTTGGAACTTGCTCAAGAGTTTCCATGTACAAGGAGAAGTTTAAGAACTTCGTGAGCTTAAGGAAGAAACTAAAAAGGATGATAGGAAAAAATGCCAAAAGAGGGACCAAGGGACACATTGAGGGACCAAGGCTGCCCAGCTCTAAATCTCCTGTATTTCACTGTTTTGGCATTGATAATGTGAAATGTGAAGCTAATGGCTCTTGGGAACAGATGGCACCGCTAAAGCTGCTCATGAGCTAAGGCAAGTCCCCACCTGGGCTCACATGTGAGTCTCTACTGCACAGTCAAAGCCACGCAAGCAGTAGAACTCTTTAAAATGCACTTAGAACCTCTTGTGTCTGCCCTCTAATTCATGTACAGGCAAGTGGAGAGGAGTTTCCAATTGCCTGAGGGCCATCCTGTAGGCACTGCATTACTGCTCTAAATCAAGAGCCTGGATTTCAGCTTCACTGCTCTGTGCCTCAGCTGCCAAGTCAGCCTCTCCCAGAGTCTTTTCTTCTTATCATTGTCACGGTGGAGATTGCTGCTGGCTCAGAAGGGTTTATTTACCCTTTCCCGTTATCCTGAGATTCTCCTGTTGTGCTTCCTTTGATGCCCTCAAGGAAAGTATCCTAAAATCCACAGCTCAACCACAAAGAGAATCATAGAATAAACAAGGTTGGAAGAGACCTCCAACATCATCCAGCCCAACCGAGAACATCTTCTGAGGCAGTTTTCATTTGTCACTGTGGTGCTGGAATTGCTTGCACCAGAGTTGCCTTCCTTGTTCCTGACCAAGGCTTAGACAGGGCACATCAAAGATCAAGAGAAAAGTTCCAAGAGGTCTGACTAGCACGTGGAGGAGCTGCTTCTCCTCCAAACACAAGGAACTTCAGTGGCTCGGCACAGGAAAGGGTCATTGCATTTGGTTTTATATGCAATAAAAAAAAAAACAGACAAGCTACAACAGAGAGCAGTGAATCATTAACTAAGAGATTATAACGTAGCAGCACAACTCAATATATAAACAGATCAACTTCCTTCAAAAGCAGCAAACCAACCTACAGCCTGAAAGAGGAGGCTCCTTTCTCTGTCTTCATAGTCAATTCTCTGGCCACAGGACCATGACTTGGAGGCTTTGCTGTACCTGGATTTTTGTCCTTCTTCTTCCTGGCCTCTCAGATGGAGGGAAACTCCTGGTGGTGCCCATGGTGGGAAGCCACTGGCTTAGCATGCAGAAAGTAGTTGAAAAGCTCTCCGAGAGAGGACACGAGGTGGTGGTGCTTATGCCAGAAGTAAGCTGGCGGATGGAGGCGACACAGGCTTACACTGTGAAAACACATCCAGTGTCTCTGCCGCTAGAAGAACTGGACGATACTTTTCGTGAGTATGTTGCCACTCAACTGAGTGACCTGCCTTTCCCAGTGAATGCTATAGAAAAGTACAGGAGCACAAAGCGTGTTTTCCTTACATTCTTTACTCAGTGCAGGGACCTCTTCAGCAGCAAGGAGACCCTGCAGTACTTGAACCAGAGTGCCTTCGATGCTGTCCTAACAGACCCTGCTTTTATGTGTGGAGCAATCCTTGCTAATTATCTTTCTCTTCCATTTGTGTTCTTCATGAGAGGATTTCCTTGCAACTTACACTATAAAGCACCGCAGTGCCCAAGCCCTCTCTCCTACATCCCAAGGCTCTTTTCCTTCAACTCAGACCACATGACATTTTTACAGAGAGTTGAAAATGCACTGATTGATCTCTTGGAACTTGAGTACTGTAATGATTTCTATGAAGATGCACGAAAGCTTTCCTCAGAAGTTCTTCAGAGAGATGTATCCTTGTTGGATCTCCTGAATTCTGCTTCCATTTGGCTTATGAGGTTTGACTTTGTGTTTGAGTATGTCAGGCCAGTGATGCCCAATATGGTCTTCATTGGAGGTATAAACTGTGTTCAGAAGAAACCACTGCCTAAGGTAAGTTTTTTTTTCCTGCACAGAATACCTTCAGGTATGTGCTGTGATTGTGGCATTTAATGCAATTGAATTTTTCTGTTTCTGGCAATGATGGAGTGCAAACAGGCTTTAGCAGTTGTTTTCCATAAGCTGAAATCAGATTACCTTGGTGGAGGTGGATGACTGAGAATTCATGAGCGTTTCACAAGAAATCCAAGGGAAAAATTGATTGGCTTCATCTTCATACTGCAAATTACTGCCCTCAGTGATTTGTGTTCACCAGTCAGAGTAATTTCTTTATTTCACTTTCATGGAGTCTGACATTTTAGACATTTAGATTTCTTTCACCTTTCCAAAAGTCCCAAGAGAGTTCTCTAAGAGTTGCCTCTTTTCTTTTTCACTGTAGGCTCGGCAAAGTCAATTCTTTCTCTTTGGTTGTGCTTTCATGATGTATGGTTTCCAAATGCTCTGCCTAGCTGCAGTTATTTCTGTTTCTACATCAGGACAAGGTATAAATGTCATGTGGAAATGCAGAGTGTTAGTGTGGAGTCTGTGTGTCTGTGTGCCATCCTCTGAGCACACTTTAAATGTTTCCTTTTGATAGGAAAACCAGGCTTCTTTTCTCTCTGAGTAGTTCCCGAGTCAATTGCATTAGGTGACAAGCATACATCCTTGGTGTTGCTCATGAAGGAAGAAATGTGCTGACACACTTGCAGGATTAAAAATTAACAGCAAAGGGAGATGTGTACTTATCAGGAGCAGTGTGCTCCCCTTCCCTGCAAGTTAAACATTTCTTTCTGCAGTCATTAAGTTCCCTGCAGAAAAGCTGGAGCTTGTACGGACCTTTCTACAAAGCACTGAATTGGGTGCCTGCAGAGCAGAACCCTCCGGTTTACTTCCACCAAAATGGCCCTTCCACTTCTGTGTTTCTTCAAGCCTGCTGGGATATTTCTTCTTCTGACATCACCTTTATGCTTTGCTGAAGGTGGAAAGATCCTGGTGGTACCTCAGGAAGGAAGTCACTGGCTCAGCATGCGCCCAGTAGTGGAGAAACTCCATCAAAAGGGACATGATGTTGTTGTGCTTGTGCCGTCAACAAGTTTGCTTATAAAGCCAAAGGAGCCTGATAGTTACACAGTGAAAGTATTTCCAATACCTTATGGAGAGCAACATTTAGCTGAGGGGCTACAGTCATTTCTTAATGATCATTTCATTGAACAGTCTGCTTTGAATGTGATCTTTACAATGCATCAAAGTGTGTTAGAAATTTCCAACTTGTTTTTCGTCAACTGCAAGAGCCTTTTGCACAATGAAGAGATGTTGCAGTATTTGAGAGAGGGCAAATTTGATGTGGTTTTCACAGATCCATTCCTGATGTGCGGTCTGATAATTGCTGAGTATCTTTCAGTTCCTTCTGTCTACTTTTTGTGAGGATTTCCATGTGGAATGGATTTTAAAGCTACCCAGTGTCCAAGCCTTCCTTCCTATGTCCCTAGACTCTTCCTAAAGAACTCAGATAGCATGACATTCTCTCAGTGAGTGAAGAACATGCTGGTCTATATGCTGGAGTTTGTTTACTGTAAGCCAATATTTGCTCCATTTGAAGAACTTGCCTATGAGATTTTGCAAAGGAAAGTGACAGCTACAGACTTGCTAAGCCGTGCATCTGTTTGGCTACTGAGATACGATTTTGTGTTTGAGTTCCCAAGACCAGTGATGCCAAACATGGTTTTTATTGGAGGGATAAGCTGTGAGCAGAAGCAAAACTTGTCTCAGGTATCAATTTTTATTTTGTTTTCATTGAAGAGGCAAGAATGCATCTCTGTAAGCCTCCTTAGATGGAAACCTAACTGACAACACCTAGGTAGTTAAAAATAGGAAGCTAATGAGAATTCCTGCATGCCACGTGGGGTAACTATTAATGCTCTTCTCTTTTCCTGTCTCCCCCTACATAAGGAGCTCACAGCCAATTCTTTCTGTGTCTCCCTCCTCACTTCTCCGAGTGTGTGCTGCAGGATGTTACCTCTCGGCTTGCGGGGGAGAGCAGCAGTCTCTGGCCTTGGCTGGCAAGCTAATCCTTCCTATGACTCTGGTTGGTAGGGCAGCACTGAGTAGGGGGCTTAGTGGTGGGGGAGATCAGCTGTTGCTGGGCCTGCTGAAGGGGAGGTGGGGAGAGGCTTTGGAAGGTGGAGAGCTGGGCCAAGGCAGATACATTTGTGTATATATCCTTCTTCAACAAATACCTTTTGTGTTTCTCTATATATTTGCAAACAGCATTCACATTTAGCCTCCAGTATCTTGCCTCCAGCTCCAATGTGAGTATTTTCCTTTTACTCCTTTGGGGCAAAATACCTTTCTGTAGCTTTTTTTTTTCCCCTGAATTATTAGCTTTTTGGTTGAACTTCACCTAAGTTTTGATGAGCTTCTAATTTTCCTCCCCAACTGGAGCCAGAGTTGTTAGCTTCCACTTTGTCATAGTTTCTTATGCTGCATACACCCAGGACTCTGCTTCCATTTGGCTTATGAGGTTTGACTTTGTGTTTGAGTATGTCAGGCCAGCGATGCCCAATATGGTCTTCATTGGAGGTATAAACTGTGTTCAGAAGAAACTACTTCCTAAGGTATGTTGTTTTCCATCCATAGTATACATGTTGTGGTTATGGCATTTAGTGCTATCCAATTCTTTTATTTCTGGCAATGATTGAGTAAAACCAGGCTTTTAGCAGTTGTTTTCCACAAGCTGAAATTAAACTACCTGGATGGTGGCAGATGACCCAGATTTCATGAGGATTTCTCAACAAATCCAACAAATAGTTGGTTTCATCTACCAGCTATGAAACTTTGCCCTCAGTGATTTGTATTCACCAATCAGAGGCAGGTTTTTATTTCATTTTCATGGGGTCTGGCATTTCAGACATTCAGATGTCTTTCACCTGACCAAAACCTCCATGTTTATTCTATGGGAGTCATCATTTTTGTTTTTCACCATAGTCTCAGCAAAGTCAGCTCTTTCATTTTGTTTGTGCTTTTGTGATTTATGGTTTCCAGGCTGGCTGTACAGCTGCAGTTATTTCTGTTTCTACATCATGATGAGACATAAATGTCATATTGAAATGAGAAGAATGAATCTAAAGTCTGTAAGCCTACCAATCTATGTGAAAATAAGAGTATTTGGTCAAAGGCACTTGAATGCAAAACATCTAAGACTATTCCAGACCTACTTCTTGACATATGATTTTGGAAGAATTGTTCTCTATGTTTTGTGATGGTCATCTAGAAATTTCAATTGATTATGATAATTACCTTGTAGTCCTTAATATAACAAATAGTACTACACAGGATTTTTTTCCAGGCACAAAGGAGGAGACAGATCTTTTTCCTATGAAATTAATCCCTGATTGGGAAGTATGGTCATAGAATATCACAGCAGAAGTGAAGTACAATATTGCTGAGCTGAAGGGCTTTTTCTCTCTTCTTTCAAATACTTTGGTGCTCTTTGAGAGCATTCTGAGATCTCTGAACTCAACAAGTAACAAAGAAAATAAAGAATAGTATTAAAATCTGAATACTAGCACGAATTTTAAATAAGGCTTTTCCTCTTGTTAGGCTCAAGGAAGTGCCACTTCCGAGTCTGAGATTCAAGAGGCAAAACCTTGTTAGCTGCATGGGGTAACTCTTTGCTTCTGTGTCCTGAAGCACTCAGAGCTGCCTTCAAGAATAGAAGCATCCTGTCCTCCTTTTAAACCAGCATCTCCCATCTTCACACTCACATGGCTTCTGGTGGAAATCACGTGTTCCAAAGCTAGAAAAAACCCTGGGTATTCCTCTTTCCTTTAGTCTGCCTTTTCTAGATACTTTTCCTACAGAGAGCAGAGGGAACAGTGCCCCGTGAGCAAGGAAAGAATGCATCAGAGCATAAGCAGTTTGGAATTGCGTCCTCTGGGAGAAAAAACTCTACCTATCCATACACAGTGGAAGCCCTGGGTTGGCCATTACTGTTCCCAAATAGAACCGTATGTTCAGAATAGGTAGTTCTCCAAACCCCAGTGATCCATTGCTCTGCAGACAAGAAAACAAACAATTAGAATGGCTAGGAAAGAGAGAGGAGTTTCAAAACATGCTTTCTTTTCTCGGATGAGGAAGTTAAGCAACAGAGTCTCCTCTTACACATCTTGCCATAGTTTTCCACAGCTTGAGAATTTTGGCAGAACTCATTCCAGAAGAGGGCTCCTTTCTGCCTTCTCTGACATGGCCCCATGGAGTACTGCTGTGGAGCTGCAGGCATCAGGCTGTTGAGGAGCTTGTGCTTTTGCAGAAATATGCTCTCATGAGACCCCACCTTGAGTAGTGCATCCAGTTCTGGTGTCTCCATCATAAGAAGGACACAGTGCTGTTGGAGCGAGTCCAGAGAAAGGCCATAAAGATGATTCAAGGGCTGGAACACCTCTGCTATGAGGATGGGCTGAGGAAGCTGTGGTTGTCCTGCATAGAGAAGACATCTTTGCCAAATTGTGGCAGACAGGAGAGGTGCCTGAGGACTGGAGGAGAGCCAGTGTCACTCCAGTCTTCAAAAAAGGGCAAGAAAGAGGTTCCAGGAAACTATAGACTGGTCAGCCTCACCTCCATCCCTGGAAAAATGATAGAGAGACTCCTGTTGGAGGGCATCTCAAGGCACTTGGAAGAGAAGAAGTTTATCAGGAGTAGTCAGCATGGATTTACCAAGGGGAAGTCTTGCTTAGCTAACCTGATAGTGTTCTATGATGCCATAACTGAATGGGTAGCTTCAGGGAAAGCAGTGGATGTAGTCTACCTTGACCTTAGCGAGGCCTTTGACACCTTCTCCCATGACATTTTAGTGAGGAAGCTGAGGAAGTGTGGGATGGAAGAGCAGACAGTGAGGTGGGTTAGGAACTGGTTGCAAGATAGAGTTCAGAGTGTGATAATCAATGGTGCCAGGTCCAGCTGGAGAGCTGTGACTAGTGGTGTCCCCCAGAGATCAGTGCTGGGGCCAGTCCTGTTCAAGATCTTCATCAATAACATTGATGAGGGCACAGAGTGTCTGCTCAGCAAGTTTGCTAACGACACCAAGCTGGGAGGCTTGGCTGATACAGCTGAAGGCTGTGCGGCCACCCAGAGAGACCTGCACAGACTGGAGAGCACAGAGGAACCAGATGAAGTTCAATGAGTGCAAGTGCAGAGTCCTGCATCTGGGGAGGAATGATAAACTGCACCTGTGCAGGCTGGGAGGTGATCTGCTGGAGAGCAGCCCTGTGGAGAGGGACCTGTAGGTCCTAGTTGATAACGAGTTACCCTTGGCACAGCAATGTGTCCTTGTGGCCAAGAAGGCCAATGGGATCTTGGAGCGTATTAGGAGGAGTGTGTCCAGCAGATCAAGGGAGGTTCTCCTCCCCCTCTGCCCTGGTGAGACCTCATCTTCAATACTGTGCTCAGTTTTGGGCTCCCCAGTTTAAGAGGGACAGAGATCTGCTGGAGAGGGTCCAGCAGAGGGCTGTGAGGATGATTAGGGGACAGGAGGGCATGGCTACTGAGGGGAGGCTGAGGGGACTAGGGCTGTTTAGTCTGGAGAATGAAGACTTAGAGGAGATTTGATAAATGTTTATAAGTATCTGAAGGCTGCCAGGAGGGGGGGCACAGGCTCTGCTCACTTGCTCCCTGGGATAGGACACAGAGCTGTGGGTGTAAGTTGCAGCACAAGAGGTTCCACCTCAACACAAGGGGGAACTTCTTTCCTGTAAGGGTCCCAGAGCACTGGAGCAGAGTCCCCAGAGAGGTTGTGGAGTCTCCTTCTCTGGAGACTTTCAGGGCCTGTCTGGATGTGTTCCTCTGTGATCTGTTAGACAGTATTGGCCTGCCCCAGCAGGGTGGTTGGACTCGATGATCTCTTTGAGTCCCTTCCAACCCCTAACATCCTATGATCCTATGAATACTCTTGGGGGACTGTATAACTGCCTTCTACTACCTGAATGGATCCTACAGGGTGCCTAGGAAAAGGACAAGGAATGGGTTTAAGCTGAGGGAGAGCAGGTTTAGACTGGATCTTAGGAAGAAGTTCTTCAGTATGAGGGTGGTGAGACTCTGGTATAGGTTGTCCAGGGAGATTTTGGAGGCCTCTTCCCTGGGAGTGTTAAAAGTCAGGTTGGATGAGGCCTTGAGCAGCACAGTCTAGTTGAGAGGTATCCCTGCCCACGATGTGAGGTTGGAATAGATGATCCCTAAGGTCCTTTTCAACCTGAGCCAGTCTATGATTTTATCATATGGGTCTTATCTAGCAGAGACTTCAGACTCCTCTAGGGCCATAAGCATCATCCACAACCAGCAGACTCTGAGGGAGTGGAAGAACATGTGCCCACAGGACTGGGTCTGAGGGAATACAAACTGCACTTATTCACTGACTAAGATAAGCTGCGCAAGCTGCCCCGGGATGCTTTTCCTTTTGTCTTGCATTTTGAGTCAGTATCTGTCTCAGGAACAAGTACATACTCGTTAAGAGTCACAAAATTCCAGCTGCCAAGTCACAATGGAAGTTGAAAGAAGAACTTGAACAATAAGTAACTGGTATTTAAGGTAGGAGAGTTACAAAGAGGTATAGGGAAACGATACAAAAATACTTACACAATCAGATTGATGGCAATGGATGGAGGTGGATTCAGGACGTGGTGGTCCCACCATGTGGTAGGATAGCCAGGTAGTAAAACAGGAGCAGCAGCAACAAGGGTGAGGCTACCAGGCTGGAAGGGAGGGCAAAGATAGAAAGCAATAGGAAGTTCCTCTGGTTTTATAGGGGTCCTAGACAGGAAATGGGAGTGGGCTAACCACTACACACGGGGTCATGTTCAGACCACCCCCAGGAGGGTTAAGCCTTTACTCTGAGGAAGATGTTGCTCAGCTGGCACACAGTTCTTGCTATTTGTGACCTCTGCTCAAACTGCACTGGTGCTCGAACCTGTAGATACAATAGAAGTTGCTAATGAACACCTCCCTCGTCAGACCTCCCATGCACAAGTGATCACATGTGAAAGTAAGCAGGCCTTATCTTGCACTCTGGTGAACCCAGTGAAGTTTAACCCATCTACCAACCCTTGCCAGATAACTAAGCCAACTGTGGGAGTGGCTGATAAACTGTCCAACACTCAGAAGCACCTCAAAGGTATAGATTAACTTCATCTGTCCTGGGACTGGCTTTGCAAACACTCCCCTCGTGTTAGGGGTGATGCAAGAATGGATGGCAGGTTTGTCCTGCTGTAGAAGGAGAGGAGAGGTGGGCACTTGTTAGCTCTCTGCTTACCTCTCTGCAGCAAACAGGGAGTGGGGAGACACTGCTAAATATATAATTTACCATTACTAGTGAGAGAAAAGTGTTTGCTAAAAGGCCATTTTAAAATTAATTTTCTATAAACTTGGAAATATTATGGTTTAGCTCTTATTCATCAATTTGTCCTTACGTCTTGGAATGCCATAGAAGACTCTGAGAGCATGTTTTTCACAATTCACTACATCACATTGAGGGACCAAGGCTGCCCAGCTCTAAATCTCCTATGTTTCAGTGTTCTTCCATGTCATGGTCCTGTACTGGCTTCGATAATGACAAGAGAACTGCGGTGAAGCGAATGGCTCTTGGGAACTGATGGCACTGCTATAGCTGCTTGTAAGCTAAGTCAAGTCCCCACCTGGGCTCACATGTGAGTCTCTACTGCACAGTCAAAGCCATGCAAGCAGTAGAACTCTTTAAAACACACTGAGAACATCTCGTGTCTGCCCTCTAATTCATGTACAGGCAAGTGGAGAGGAGTTTCCAATTGCCTGAGGGCCATCCTGTAGGCAGTGACAGCACTGCATTACTGCTCTAAATCAAGAGCCTGGATTTCAGCTTCACTGCTCTGTGCCTCAGCTGCCAAGTCAGCCTCTCCCAGAGTCTTTTCTTGTCATTGTCACTGTAGAGATTCCTGCAGGCTCAGAAGGGTTCATTTATTCACCCTCTGCCCGTATCCTGAGGTTTTTCTGTTGTGCTTCGTTTGCTGCCCTCAAGGAAAGTATTCTAAAATCCACATCTCAACAATAAAGACATCTGCTGAGGCAGTTTTCATTTGTCACTGTGGTGCTGGAATTGCTTTCTTTGTAGTTGTGTTCCTTGTTCTGACTAAGGCTTAGACAGACATCAAAGATCAAAAGAATAAGAAATCTGACTAGCAGGTTGAGGAGCTACTCCTCTCCCAAACACAAGGAACTGCAGTGGCTTGGCACAGGAAAGGGTCACTGCATTTGTTTTTACATGTAATGAAAAAAAAAAATCTAAATCACAGAGCAGTAAATCATTAACTAACAGATTATAATGTATCAGCACAACTCAACATATAAGTGGATCAACTTCCTTCAAAAGCAGCAAACCAACCTACAGCCTGAAAGAGGAGGCTCTTTTCTCTGTCTTCATAGTCAATTCTCTGGCCACAGGACCATGACTTGGAGGCTTTGCTGTACCTGGATTTTTGTCCTCCTCCTTCCTGGCCTCTCAGATGGAGGGAAGCTCCTGGTGGTGCCCATGGTGGGAAGCCACTGGCTTAGCATGCAGAAAGTAGTTGAAAAGCTCTCCGAGAGAGGACACGAGGTGGTGGTGATAGCGCCAGAAGTAAGCTGGCAGATGGAAACGACACAGGCTTACACTGTGAAAACACATCCAGTGTCTTTGCCGCTAGAAGAAGTGGACAATGCCTTTCGTGAGTCTCTTGCCGCTCACCTGAGTGACCTGCCTTTCCCAATGAATGCAATAGCAATGTACAGGAGCTCAGACCGTTTTTTCCGTATATTCTTTACTCAGTGCAGGGACCTCTTCAGCAGCAAGGAGACCCTGCAGTACTTGAACCAAAGTGCCTTCGATGCTGTCCTAACAGACCCTGTTTCTATGTGCGGACCAATCCTTGCTAATTATCTTTCTCTTCCATCTGTGTTCTTCATGAGAGGATTTCCTTGCAGCTTACACTATAAAGCAACACAGTGCCCAAGCCCTCTCTCCTACATCCCAAGGCTCTTTTCCTTCAACTCAGACCACATGACATTTTTACAGAGAGTCGAAAATGCACTGATTGATCTCTTGGAACTTGAGTACTGTAACAGTTTATATGAAGATGCACGAAAGCTTTCCTCAGAAGTTCTTCAGAGAGATGTATCCTTGTTGGATCTCCTGAATTCTGCTTCCATTTGGCTTATGAGGTTTGACTTTGTGTTTGAGTATGTCAGGCCAGTGATGCCCAATATGGTCTTCATCGGAGGTATAAACTGTGTTCAGAAGAAACCACTGCCTAAGGTAAGTTTTTTTTTTCTGCACAGAATACCTTCAGGTATGTGCTGTGATTGTGGCATTTAATGCAATTGAATTTTTCTGTTTCTGGCAATGATGGGAGTGCAAACAGGCTTTAGCAGTTGTTTTCCATAAGCTGAAATCAGATTACCTTGGTGGAGGTGGATGACTGAGAATCATGAGGGTTTCACAAGAAATCCAAGGGAAAAATTGATTGGCTTCATCTTCATACTGCAAATTACTGCCCTCAGTGATTTGTGTTCACCAGTCAGAGTAATTTCTTTATTTGTTTCACTTTCATGGAGTCTGACATTTTAGACATTTAGATTTCTTTCACCTTTCCAAAAGTCCCAAGAGAGTTCTCTAAGAGTTGCCTCTTTTCTTTTTCACTGTAGGCTCGGCAAAGTCAATTCTTTCTCTTTGGTTGTGCTTTCATGATGTATGGTTTCCAAATGCTCCACCTAGCTGCAGTTTTTTCTGTTTCTACATCAGGACAAGGTATAAATGTCATGTGGAAATGCAGAGTGTTAGTGTGGAGTCTGTGTGTCTGTGTGCCATCCTCTGAGCACACTTTAAATGTTGCCTTTTGATAGGAAAACTAAGTGTGTTAGAAATTTCCAACTTGTTCCTCATAGAATCATAGAATCAACCAGGTTGGAAGAGTGCTCCAAGATCATCCAGTCCAACCTATCACTCAGCCCTATCCAGTCAACTAGACCATGGCACTAAGTGCCTCATTCAGTCTTTTCTTGAAGAACTCAGGGGACGATGCCTTCACCACCTCCCTGAAGACATGATGCGATATTTGAGAGAGGGCAAATTTGATGTGGTTTTCACAGATCCATTCCTGATGTGCGGTCCGATAATTGCTGAGTATCTTTCAGTTCCTTCTGTCTTATTTTTGCGAGGATTTCCATGTGGAATGGATTTTAAAGCTACCCAGTGTCCAAGCCCTCCTTCCTATGTCCCCAGACTCTTCCTACAGAACTCAGATAGCATGACATTCTCTCAGCGAGTGAAGAACATGCTGGTCTATATGCTGGAGTTTGTTTACTGTAAGCCAATATTTGCTCCATTTGAAGAACTTGCCTATGAGATTTTGCAAAGGAAAGTGACAGCTACAGACCTGCTAAGCTGTGGATCTGACACTAAGCTGGGAGCAGATGTGGCTGGGTTGGAGGGCAGAAGGGCTCTGCAGCGGGACCTTGACCTGCTGGACAGATAGGCAGAGTCCAATGGGATGGCATTCAATAGCTCCAAGTGCTGGGTGCTGCACTTTGGCCACAAGAACCCCATGCAGAGACACAGGCTGGGGTTAGAGTGGCTGGAGAGCAGCCAAACAGAGAGGGATCTGGGGGTGCTGATCGATACCCGCCTGAACATGAGTCAGCAGTCTGCCCAGGTGGCCAAGAGAGCCAGTGGCAGCCTGGCCTGCATCAGGAATGGTGTGGTCAGCAGGAGCAGGGAGGTCATTCTGCCCCTGTACTCTGCACTGGTTAGACCACACCTTGAGTACTGTGTTCAGTTCTGGGCCCCCCAGTTTAGGAAGGACACTGAGATGCTTGAGCGTGTCCAGAGAAGGGTGACGAGGCTGGTGACAGGCTTTGAGCACAGCCCTACGAGGAGAGGCTGAGGGAGCTGGGATTGTTTAGCCTGGAGAAGAGGAGGCTCAGGGGTGACCTTATTGCTGTCTACAACTACCTGAGGGGTGGTTGTGGCCAGGAGGAGGTTGCTCTCTTCTCTCAGGTGGCCAGCACCAGAACAAGAGGACACAGCCTCAGGCTACGTCAGGGGAAGTTTAGGCTGGAGGTGAGGAGAAAGTTCTTCACTGAGAGAGTCATTGGACACTGGAATGGGCTGCCCAGGGAGGTAGTGGAGTCGCCGTACCTGGGGTTATTCAAGGCAGGATTGGACGTGGCACTTGGTGCCATAGTCTAGCCATGACAATTGTGGTAAAGGGTTGGACTTGATGATCTATGACGTCTCTTCCAACCTTGTTGATACTGTGATACTGTGATACTGTGATCTGTTTGGCTACTGAGATACGATTTTGTGTTTGAGTTCCCAAGACCAGTGATGCCAAACATGGTTTTTATTGGAGGGATAAACTGTGAGCAGAAGCAAAACTTGTCTCAGGTACCAATTTATATTTTGTTTTCATTGAAGAGGCAAGAATGCATCTCTGTAAGCCTCCTTAGATGGAAACCTAACTGACAACACCTTGGTAGTTAAAAATAGGAAGCTAATGAGAATTCCTGCATGCCAGGTGTTGTAGGTTAAGGGAAATCAAGAGTTAATTGGTATAACCATAAAGAAAGTCCTCCAGAGAGACTAGAAAGTCTTGAGGGACCAAGACTTGGGGGTAACTATTAATTCTCTTCTCTTTTCCTGTCTCCCCCTACATAAGGAGCTCACAGCCATTTCTTTCTCTGTCTCCCTCCTCTCTTCTCCGAGTGTGTGCAGCAGGCTGTTACCTCTCGGCTTGAGGGGGACAGGAGCAGTCTCTATCCTTGGCTGGCAAACTAATCTTTCCTATGACTCTGGTTGGTAGGGCAGCATTGAGGCCTGGTAGTGAGCCTAGTGGTGGGGGAGATCAGCTGTTGCTGGGCCTGCTGAGGGGGAGGTGGAGGCGGTGAGAGGTTTTGGAAGGTGGAGAGCTGGGCCGAGGCAGATACATTTTTTAGTTGCCAACCAGGTTTCTGAATCAAGTATAATGTATTCTACAGCAGGAAAGGGATATTTAATTATTGCAAGACCTGTGCACTTCTGAAACAGAGTAATGGAGAGGAAAGCCCAAATGTCACCCCTTTGTATCCAGATAGGTGTGTTTAGTTTGGAAGTGGGAGTGCCAATCCTCTCACTAGGACAGCCTCTGGTGCCACTAAGTTTGCTCTAACTCGTGATGCCTGTGTTCAAATGAAGGGAAAGGAGCAGCAGCTACTGAGAAGAAGTCTTTCAAAAGGGCATGGAGGCAGGCGTGGGCAAGATTGCTGATCAGTTATTGAAGATGCAAGCAGGTGTTGGTAAATGCCCCACATGGAACATAACATCTGTCTTCATCTGTCGGTCTAGCCTGAACGCATCCTCCTCTAGTGTTATTTGACAGCCTTTTCAGAGGTTATCTTCAGTAGGTCTGTTTCTGTGCATCATCATCACCTGAACTATTTGCCGATTCCCCTTCAGTTAATCCTATGTTGTAAACTTCTGGTGGGCAGAGTGGAAGTAATGAAGCTGGCTGGTCCTGAGGGCAGGTTCTGTAGGAGGTCAAAGCTTTTCCTTCAGCCTTGAAAACAAACATGCAAAACGTGTACATGAAAGAAAGCTCCACTAGGGGTGCAGAGTCCCAAATGCCCTGGATAAGCAAACTGCATTCCAAAGGCACCTGCCCAGTCACCTACATGCAAACTTTTATGGTGTGAGATAATCTCCCACACAAAAAGACCCAGCAATTTGAGATAGGAAAGGATCAGGACCTACAGAGTTGATGAATTGTTTCAGTCGTAACCTGAACTGACATTGGCCTTGAACTCCTGAGTTCATGAATCAGAAACATGTTGCTCCAATGGGGAACTGCTGTTTTGCAACTTACTTTTATACTCAGTAGGGTAAGAGGTTAGATGGAAGTTATATGCAGATGCAGATAAAGATTTTCAGTTCACTACTTATCTTCCAAAAAAAGCACGTTTGCATTGGTGGAAAAAATACTTGTTCTCAGGTGTACTGGCTGGTTTTGGTTACAAAAGACCCAAACAACACAACAAAATCCAAATATTTTAACACTGATTCCTCATACATATCTTTACTATGCTATGTTTCACTGTACAACTTGTCTCAGCTTCATAAGAAAATGCTTTAAAAATGTACCAAATGGCTACACCCTGTGACAATTCTGTCAGCCTTTGACACGACATGTCAAAGAGCCATTTCAGTGTGCTCTTCATCGATCCAGTGCCACCATGTGGGGTCAGCACTCTGTGCATGCGTGTCTTTCATGGATTCCCACACACCTCAGACGATGTTGTCAGTAAGCGTCAGCCAAAGTCCCTGGGCTGCTGATGGAAGAAAGTGTTAAGAGGCTGTGATCCTACTGAGGGAAGAAGCAAAGAAGGTGAGTCACTGAACTGTAATCTTAGCTTGAGTGAACAAAGTGTATGATGATAGGAGACACGCCTTTCTCTGGCTCACACAAGCCTGATTTTGAAATACAAACCTTATCTCAATCTTCTATAATCTTTAACCTCCTACCGTGACTCCATTGCATGCAAATTTGCGAACACCTGAAATGTGAGGCAAGTCAAAGGGCACAGATATCACTGAGAAAGCATTGCCAAGTGCTGTGATTTTGTAGGTGGAGTGTAGCTACAGAAGCCTGTGACCTGCCCTAGCTGTTTCTGTGCATGGGCTCCGTGCTCCACTCACACCATGCTGGCAGCAGTGCTAGTCCTCTTCCTGTGCTGCCTGAATCCTGCTGCTGCTGGGCAACTGCTGGTGATCCAATGGAGGGTACCCACTAGCTGTGTATGAAGGAAGAACTGGCTGAGCTGAGCCAGAGAGGGCATGAGATAGTTGTTATTGCACCAGGGAGCAAAATGCTGATAGACTTCTTGAGTATATGTGAGCTGAAAATGTATCTGGTGCCATTGAGAAAGGAGGAGCCTGCAACAAGTTTTACACTCATGTAGCAGAGACTGTTTTAGCGAGGAACCTTTCCTGGCCAGATTTTTGAATACTTGGGATCACTTCCAAAAGCGCTCTGCCATGTTTCAAGCTTTCTGCAATTTCTTACTGCACAAGCATAAACTGTGGACAGGAGAAACCATTTTCTCTGGTCAGTCACTGGCTGGGAAAGCTATAACAAGGGAGAAGTTCTGGCAGCCTGATACCCGCGTAATCTAAGTGAGGTGTAACAGTGCTTGATGTGGATAGTTCTTAACCTAAAGTTGTAATATAGATTAAGACTTTCGATACAGCAAATCCACATGAAAAACAGACCAGGAGAATAAAGTATGATTGCACCTCCTTTCCTTGGGTCTGCCCAGCTCTGGGATTTTGCTCAGCAATGTTCTGCTGTGTTCGGTTCCAGCTGAAGTCAGACACGCAGTTACCATTTTGACCAGGGATTAACACATAAAGGACAGGTGAATGATAACAGCTCTTCCAAACATTCTTTGCCTCGCAGAAGAGACAGTAGAATATTTCTTCAAATGCACAAAGGTGCTTGTCCAGTCAGAAAAGATAACTCATGGTGTAATGTGCAATATCATCACATGGTCTTTTCTGTAGCAGCAGTCTTGGGCTGAAGGCTTCTATTCAGTGGTGAAGGTTTTGGTCTAGCAACAGCTTCCAGCATAAAAATTAGCTGAATTCTCAACTTCATTTTTAGGAGACATCCAGTTTGAATAGGCAAGTACTTCTGTTGTAGTGGGAGCTGTCCCTGCCTACGGCAGGGGCTTGGAACTAGAGGATCTTTGAGGTCCTTTCCAACATAAACCTTTCTGTGACTCTATACTGAGGGGCATTTCCTCAGGCATCTGTGGCTTGAAAAGTACTTGATAAAGGGATGCATGTGATGTATGTTAGCTTACTATAGTTCATGACAGTTATCAGCTTGTTGTCCCATGTGAAGTATATTCTTTCTTGCTTGTGCTGTAAGCAGAACACCCTCCTCCTGTAAAGCCAGAGGTGCAAAAGGAGAGGTAGGAGGAGAGAGCTCTCCTCAGCAGATGGTGAACCTGTAGTTAGTGTCATGCAGCTGTTTCAGCAATAAATCACATTGTCTCCTAGAAAGGATAAAATGTTATCCTTCACAAACATTTCTTAAACAGAGCCTGTTCTTCTCTCAAGCTTTTTTCACTTACCAGCCTTCCTGAAGTCTTTTGGAATGGATTCTTCCTGCCTATCACCACTCTTACTCTTCCAGAAAATGCATAGGCCTTTGTGAACATGAATGAGTGAAGTTTCAAGTGAAAATAGATTTGTGTTTTACAAGCCTGACACATCTTCCTCAGTTGCAATCTTAACTGTCCTCAGTCTTTGCTATAATCCTCCTTCACCTGATGCTGCCCACTGAAAATTCTGCTGAGCTGCTAGTGTTCCTGGCTTCTTTTTCACAAAAGCTTATTCCTACATCCCAAGAACGTGTACTGGTCATTCTAGCTTTATTGCCCTAATGCAGCTCCTTTTATGCTAAACATAGAAGAGGCATATTCAGCTAGCTTACTTAAGATTGGTTAGCATAGTATATGCGGAAGGCACAGATAGGCTAAGGCTCAGACATAAACAACCGTGGTGCCACCCTCTTGAGGTCAGCAGATCCTGGCCTTGTACCTGGGATGTGGAGGCTGTATCATCGTCTTAGTTCCTGCTTCCGAGATGGGCTCAGGGACACTCTTCACAGCACAGGTTGCTCATGTTTATCGAATCATGTCCTTTGGCAGCAAGAATGCATCCACAGATGCGGGGACAGCTGCATGGGGTAATTCTTTGCTTCTGTGTCCTGAAGCACTCAGAGCTGCCTTCAAGAATAGAAGCATCCTGTCCTCCTTTTAAACCAGCATCTCCCATCTTCACACTGACATGGCTTCTGGTGGAAATCACGTGTTCCAAAGCTAGAAAAAACCCTGGGTATTCCTCTTTCCTTTAGTCTGCCTTTTCTAGATACTTTTCCTACAGAGAGCAGAGGGAACAGTGCCCCGTGAGCAAGGAAAGAATGCATCAGAGCATAAGCAGTTTGGAATTGCGTCCTCTGGGAGAAAAAACTCTACCTATCCATACACAGTGGAAGCCCTGGGTTGGCCATTACTGTTCCCAAATAGAACCGTATGTTCAGAATAGGTAGTTCTCCAAACCCCAGTGATCCATTGCTCTGCAGACAAGAAAACAAACAATTAGAATGGCTAGGAAAGAGAGAGGAGTTTCAAAACATGCTTTCTTTTCTCGGATGAGGAAGTTAAGCAACAGAGTCTCCTCTTACACATCTTGCCATAGTTTTCCACAGCTTGAGAATTTTGGCAGAACTCATTCCAGAAGAGGGCTCCTTTCTGCCTTCTCTGACATGGCCCCATGGAGTACTGCTGTGGAGCTGCAGGCATCAGGCTGTTGAGGAGCTTGTGCTTTTGCAGAAATATACTCTCATGAGACCCCACCTTGAGTAGTGCATCCAGTTCTGGTGTCTCCATCATAAGAAGGACACAGTGCTGTTGGAGCGAGTCCAGAGAAAGGCCACAAAGATGATTCAAGAGCTGGAACACCTCTGCTATGAGGATGGGCTGAGGAAGCTGTGGTTGTCCTGCATGGAGAAGACATCTTTGCCAAATTGTGGCAGACAGGAGAGGTGCCTGAGGACTGGAGGAGAGCCAGTGTCACTCCAGTCTTCAAAAAAGGGCAAGAAAGAGGTTCCAGGAAACTATAGACTGGTCAGCCTCACCTCCATCCCTGGAAAAATGATAGAGAGACTCCTGTTGGAGGGCATCTCAAGGCACTTGGAAGAGAAGAAGTTTATCAGGAGTAGTCAGCATGGATTTACCAAGGGGAAGTCTTGCTTAGCTAACCTGATAGTGTTCTATGATGCCATAACTGAATGGGTAGCTTCAGGGAAAGCAGTGGATGTAGTCTACCTTGACCTTAGCGAGGCCTTTGACACCTTCTCCCATGACATTGTAGTGAGGAAGCTGAGGAAGTGTGGGATGGAAGAGCAGACAGTGAAGTGGGTTAGGAACTGGTTGCAAGATAGATTTCAGAGTGTGATGATCAATGGTGCCAGGTCCAGCTGGAGAGCTGTGACTAGTGGTGTCCCCCAGAGATCAGTGCCGAGGCCAGTCCTGTTCAAGATCTTCATCAATGACATTGATGAGGGCACAGAGTGTCTGCTCAGCAAGTTTGCTGACGACACCAAGCTGGAAGGCTTGGCTGATACAGATGAAGTGAGACCTGCACAGACTGGAGAGCTGGGCACAGAGGAACCAGATGAAGCTCAACGAGGACAAGTGCAGAGTCCTGCATCTGGGGAGGAATGTTAAAACTGCACCTGTACAGCCTGGGAGGTGATCTGCTGGAGAGCAGCCCTGTGGAGAGGGACCTGTGGGTCCTAGTTGATAACGAGTTACCTATGGCACAGCAATGTGCCCTTGTGGCCAAGAAGGCCAATGGGATCTTGGAGTGTATTAGGAGGAGTGTCTCCAGCAGATCAAGGGAGGTTCTCCTCCCCCTCTACTCTGCCCTGGTGAGACCTCATCTTGAACACTGTGCTCAGTCTTGGGCTCCCCAGTTTAAGAGGGACAGAGATCTGCTGGAGAGGGTCCAGCAGAGGGCTATGAGGATGATTAGGGGACAGGAGGGCATGGCTACTGAGGGGAGGCTGAGGGGACTAGGGCTGTTTAGTCTGGAGAAAAGAAGACTTAGACTTATAAGTATCTGAAGGCTGCCAGGAGGGGGAGACAGGTTCTGCTCACTTGCTCCCTGGGATAGGACACGGAGCTGTGGGTGTAAGTTGCAGCACAAGAGGTTCCACCTCAACACAAGGGGGAACTTCTTTCCTGTAAGGGCCCCAGAGCACTGGAGCAGAGTCCCCAGAGAGGTTGTGGAGTCTCCTTCTCTGGAGACTTTCAGGGCCTGTCTGGATGTGTTCCTCTGTGATCTGTTAGACAGTATTGGCCTGCCCCAGCAGGGTGGTTGGAATCAATGGTCTCTCTGGGTCCCTTCCAAACCCTAACATCCTATGATCCTATGAATACTCTGGGGGGACTGTATAACTGCCTTCTACTACCTGAATGGATCCTACAGGGTGCCTAGGAAAAGGACAAGGAATGGGTTTAAGCTGAGGGAGAGCAGGTTTAGACTGGATCTTAGGAAGAAGTTCTTCAGTATGAGGGTAGTAAGACTCTGGTATAGGTTGTCCAGGGAGATTTTGGAGGCCTCTTCCCTGGGAGTGTTAAAAGTCAGGTTGGATGAGGCCTTGAGCAGCACAGTCTAGTTGAGAGGTATCCCTGCCCACGATGTGAGGTTGGAATAGATGATCCCTAAGGTCCTTTTCAACCTGAGCCAGGACTATGATTCTATGATATGGGTTTTATCTAGCAGAGACTTCAGACTCCTCTAGGGCCATAAGCATCATCCACAACCAGCAGACTCTGAGGGAGTGGAAGAACATGTGCCCACAGGACTGGGTCTGAGGGAATACAAACTGCACTTATTCACTGACTAAGATAAGCTGCGCAAGCTGCCCCGGGATGGTTTTCCTTTTGTCTTGCATTTTGAGTCAGTATCTGTCTCAGGAACAAGTACATACTCGTTAAGAGTCACAAAATTCCAGCTGCCAAGTCACAATGGAAGTTGAAAGAAGAACTTGAACAATAAGTAACTGGTATTTAAGGTAGGAGAGTTACAAAGAGGTATAGGGAAACGATACAAAAATACTTACACAATCAGATTGATGGCAATGGATGGAGGTGGATTCAGGACGTGGTGGTCCCTCCATGTGGTAGGATAGCCAGGTGGTAAATCAGGAGCAGCAGGAACAAGGGTGAGGCTATCAGGCAGGAAGGGAGGGCAAAGATAGAAAGCAATAGGAAGTTCCTCTGGTTTTATAGGGGTCCTAGACAGGAAATGGGAGTGGGCTAACCACTACACATGGGGTCATGTTCAGACCACCCCCAGGAGGGTCTGAGGAAGATGTTGCTCAGCTGGCACACAGTTCTTGCTATTTGTGACCTCTGCTCAAACTGCACTGGTGCTCGAACCTGTAGATACAATAGAAGTTGCTAATGAACACCTCCCTCGTCAGACCTCCCATGCACAAGTGATCACATGTGAAAAATAAGCAGGCCTTATCTTGCACTCTGGTGAGCCCAGTGAAGTTTAACCCATCTACCAACCCTTGCCAGATAACTAAGCCAACTGTGGGAGTGGCTGATAAACTGTCCAACACTCAGAAGCACCTCAAAGGTATAGATTAACTTCATCTGTCCTGGGACTGGCTTTGCAAACACTCCCCTCGTGTTAGGGGTGATGCAAGGTATGGATGGCAGGTTTGTCCTGCTGTAGAAGGAGAGGAGAGGTGGGCACTTGTCAGCTCTCTGCTTACCTCTCTGCAGCAAACAGGGAGTGGGGAGACACTGCTAAATATATAATTTACCATTACTAGTGAGAGAAAAGTGTTTGCTAAAAGGCCATTTTAAAATTAATTTTCTATAAACTTGGAAATATTATGGTTTAGCTCTTATTCATCAATTTGTCCTTACATCTTGGAATGCCATAGAAGACTCTGAGAGCATGTTTTTCACAATTCACTACATCACATTGAGGGACCAAGGCTGCCCAGCTCTAAATCTCCTATGTTTCAGTGTTCTTCCATGTCATGGTCCTGTACTGGCTTCGATAATGACAAGAGAATTGTGGTGAAGCGAATGGCTCTTGGGAACTGATGGCACTGCTAAAGCTGCTCATGAGCTAAGTCAAGTCCCCACTTGGGCTCACATGTGAGTCTCTACTGCGCAGTTAAAGCCATGCAAGCAGTAGAAGTCTTTAAAACACACTTAGAACATCTCGTGTCTGCCCTATAATTCATGTACAGGCAAGTGGAGAGGAGTTTCCAATTGCCTGAGGGCCATCCTGTAGGCAGTGACAGCACTGCATTACTGCTCTAAATCAAGAGCCTGGATTTCAGCTTCACTGCTCTGTGCCTCAGCTGCCAAGTCAGCCTCTCCCAGAGTCTTTTCTTGTCATTGTCACTGTAGAGATTCCTGCAGGCTCAGAAGGGTTCATTTATTCACCCTCTGCCCGTATCCTGAGGTTTTTCTGTTGTGCTTCGTTTGCTGTCCTCAAGGAAAGTATTCTAAAATCCACATCTCAACAATAAAGACATCTGCTGAGGCAGTTTTCATTTGTCACTGTGGTGCTGGAATTGCTTGCATTGTAGTTGTGTTCCTTGTTCTGACTAAGGCTTAGACAGACATCAAAGATCAAAAGAATAAGAAATCTGACTAGCAGGTTGAGGAGCTACTCCTCTCCCAAACACAAGGAACTGCAGTGGCTTGGCACAGGAAAGGGTCACTGCATTTGTTTTTACATGTAATGAAAAAAAAAAATCTAAATCACAGAGCAGTAAATCATTAACTAACAGATTATAATGTATCAGCACAACTCAACATATAAGTGGATCAACTTCCTTCAAAAGCAGCAAACCAACCTACAGCCTGAAAGAGGAGGCTCTTTTCTCTGTCTTCATAGTCAATTCTCTGGCCACAGGACCATGACTTGGAGGCTTTGCTGTACCTGGATTTTTGTCCTCCTCCTTCCTGGCCTCTCAGATGGAGGGAAGCTCCTGGTGGTGCCCATGGTGGGAAGCCACTGGCTTAGCATGCAGAAAGTAGTTGAAAAGCTCTCCGAGAGAGGACACGAGGTGGTGGTGATAGCGCCAGAAGTAAGCTGGCAGATGGAAACGACACAGGCTTACACTGTGAAAACACATCCAGTGTCTTTGCCGCTAGAAGAAGTGGACAATGCCTTTCGTGAGTCTCTTGCCGCTCACCTGAGTGACCTGCCTTTCCCAATGAATGCAATAGCAATGTACAGGAGCTCAGACCGTTTTTTCCGTATATTCTTTACTCAGTGCAGGGACCTCTTCAGCAGCAAGGAGACCCTGCAGTACTTGAACCAAAGTGCCTTCGATGCTGTCCTAACAGACCCTGTTTCTATGTGCGGACCAATCCTTGCTAATTATCTTTCTCTTCCATCTGTGTTCTTCATGAGAGGATTTCCTTGCAGCTTACACTATAAAGCAACACAGTGCCCAAGCCCTCTCTCCTACATCCCAAGGCTCTTTTCCTTCAACTCAGACCACATGACATTTTTACAGAGAGTCGAAAATGCACTGATTGATCTCTTGGAACTTGAGTACTGTAACAGTTTATATGAAGATGCACGAAAGCTTTCCTCAGAAGTTCTTCAGAGAGATGTATCCTTGTTGGATCTCCTGAATTCTGCTTCCATTTGGCTTATGAGGTTTGACTTTGTGTTTGAGTATGTCAGGCCAGTGATGCCCAATATGGTCTTCATCGGAGGTATAAACTGTGTTCAGAAGAAACCACTGCCTAAGGTAAGTTTTTTTTTCCTGCACAGAATACCTTCAGGTATGTGCTGTGATTGTGGCATTTAATGCAATTGAATTTTTCTGTTTCTGGCAATGATGGAGTGCAAACAGGCTTTAGCAGTTGTTTTCCATAAGCTGAAATCAGATTACCTTGGTGGAGGTGGATGACTGAGAATCATGAGGGTTTCACAAGAAATCCAAGGGAAAAATTGATTGGCTTCATCTTCATACTGCAAATTACTGCCCTCAGTGATTTGTGTTCACCAGTCAGAGTAATTTCTTTATTTGTTTCACTTTCATGGAGTCTGACATTTTAGACATTTAGATTTCTTTCACTTTTCCAAAAGCCCCAAGAGAGTTCTCTAAGAGTTGCCTCTTTTCTTTTTCACTGTAGGCTCGGCAAAGTCAATTCTTTCTCTTTGGTTGTGCTTTCATGATGTATGGTTTCCAAATGCTCCACCTAGCTGCAGTTATTTCTGTTTCTACATCAGGACAAGGTATAAATGTCATGTGGAAATGCAGAGTGTTAGTGTGGAGTCTGTGTGTCTGTGTGCCATCCTCTGAGCACACTTTAAATGTTGCCTTTTGATAGGAAAACTAAGTGTGTTAGAAATTTCCAACTTGTTCCTCATAGAATCATAGAATCAACCAGGTTGGAAGAGTGCTCCAAGATCATCCAGTCCAACCTATCACTCAGCCCTATCCAGTCAACTAGACCATGGCACTAAGTGCCTCATTCAGTCTTTTCTTGAAGAACTCAGGGGACGATGCCTTCACCACCTCCCTGAAGACATGATGCGATATTTGAGAGAGGGCAAATTTGATGTGGTTTTCACAGATCCATTCCTGATGTGCGGTCCGATAATTGCTGAGTATCTTTCAGTTCCTTCTGTCTTATTTTTGCGAGGATTTCCATGTGGAATGGATTTTAAAGCTACCCAGTGTCCAAGCCCTCCTTCCTATGTCCCCAGACTCTTCCTACAGAACTCAGATAGCATGACATTCTCTCAGCGAGTGAAGAACATGCTGGTCTATATGCTGGAGTTTGTTTACTGTAAGCCAATATTTGCTCCATTTGAAGAACTTGCCTATGAGATTTTGCAAAGGAAAGTGACAGCTACAGACCTGCTAAGCTGTGGATCTGACACTAAGCTGGGAGCAGATGTGGCTGGGTTGGAGGGCAGAAGGGCTCTGCAGCGGGACCTTGACCTGCTGGACAGATAGGCAGAGTCCAATGGGATGGCATTCAATAGCTCCAAGTGCTGGGTGCTGCACTTTGGCCACAAGAACCCCATGCAGAGACACAGGCTGGGGTTAGAGTGGCTGGAGAGCAGCCAAACAGAGAGGGATCTGGGGGTGCTGATCGATACCCGCCTGAACATGAGTCAGCAGTCTGCCCAGGTGGCCAAGAGAGCCAGTGGCAGCCTGGCCTGCATCAGGAATGGTGTGGTCAGCAGGAGCAGGGAGGTCATTCTGCCCCTGTACTCTGCACTGGTTAGACCACACCTTGAGTACTGTGTTCAGTTCTGGGCCCCCCAGTTTAGGAAGGACACTGAGATGCTTGAGCGTGTCCAGAGAAGGGTGACGAGGCTGGTGAGAGGCTTTGAGCACAAGCCCTACGAGGAGAGGCTGAGGGAGCTGGGATTGTTTAGCCTGGAGAAGAGGAGGCTCAGGGGTGACCTTATTGCTGTCTACAACTACCTGAGGGGTGGTTGTGGCCAGGAGGAGGTTGCTCTCTTCTCTCAGGTGGCCAGCACCAGAACAAGAGGACACAGCCTCAGGCTACGTCAGGGGAAGTTTAGGCTGGAGGTGAGGAGAAAGTTCTTCACTGAGAGAGTCATTGGACAGTGGAATGGGCTGCCCAGGGAGGTAGTGGAGTCGCCGTACCTGGGGTTATTCAAGGCAGGATTGGACGTGGCACTTGGTGCCATAGTCTAGCCATGACAATTGTGGCAAAGGGTTGGACTTGATGATCTATGACGTCTCTTCCAACCTTGTTGATACTATGATACTGTGATACTGTGATCTGTTTGGCTACTGAGATACGATTTTGTGTTTGAGTTCCCAAGACCAGTGATGCCAAACATGGTTTTTATTGGAGGGATAAACTGTGAGCAGAAGCAAAACTTGTCTCAGGTACCAATTTATATTTTGTTTTCATTGAAGAGGCAAGAATGCATCTCTGTAAGCCTCCTTAGATGGAAACCTAACTGACAACACCTTGGTAGTTAAAAATAGGAAGCTAATGAGAATTCCTGCATGCCAGGTGTTGTAGGTTAAGGGAAATCAAGAGTTAATTGGTATAACCATAAAGAAAGTCCTCCAGAGAGACTAGAAAGTCTTGGGGGACCAAGACTTGGGGGTAACTATTAATTCTCTTCTCTTTTCCTGTCTCCCCCTACATAAGGAGCTCACAGCCATTTCTTTCTCTGTCTCCCTCCTCTCTTCTCCGAGTGTGTGCAGCAGGCTGTCACCTCTCGGCTTGAGGGGGACAGGAGCAGTCTCTATCCTTGGCTGGCAAACTAATCTTTCCTATGACTCTGGTTGGTAGGGCAGCATTGAGGCCTGGTAGTGAGCCTAGTGGTGGGGGAGATCAGCTGTTGCTGGGCCTGCTGAGGGGGAGGTGGAGGCGGTGAGAGGTTTTGGAAGGTGGAGAGCTGGGCCGAGGCAGATACATTTTTTAGTTGCCAACCAGGTTTCTGAATCAAGTATAATGTATTCTACAGCAGGAAAGGGATATTTAATTATTGCAAGACCTGTGCACTTCTGAAACAGAGTAATGGAGAGGAAAGCCCAAATGTCACCCCTTTGTATCCAGATAGGTGTGTTTAGTTTGGAAGTGGGAGTGCCAATCCTCTCACTAGGACAGCCTCTGGTGCCACTAAGTTTGCTCTAACTCGTGATGCCTGTGTTCAAATGAAGGGAAAGGAGCAGCAGCTACTGAGAAGAAGTCTTTCAAAAGGGCATGGAGGCAGGCGTGGGCAAGATTGCTGATCAGTTATTGAAGATGCAAGCAGGTGTTGGTAAATGCCCCACATGGAACATAACATCTGTCTTCATCTGTCGGTCTAGCCTGAACGCATCCTCCTCTAGTGTTATTTGACAGCCTTTTCAGAGGTTATCTTCAGTAGGTCTGTTTCTGTGCATCATCATCACCTGAACTATTTGCCGATTCCCCTTCAGTTAATCCTATGTTGTAAACTTCTGGTGGGCAGAGTGGAAGTAATGAAGCTGGCTGGTCCTGAGGGCAGGTTCTGTAGGAGGTCAAAGCTTTTCCTTCAGCCTTGAAAACAAACATGCAAAACGTGTACATGAAAGAAAGCTCCACTAGGGGTGCAGAGTCCCAAATGCCCTGGATAAGCAAACTGCATTCCAAAGGCACCTGCCCAGTCACCTACATGCAAACTTTTATGGTGTGAGATAATCTCCCACACAAAAAGACCCAGCAATTTGAGATAGGAAAGGATCAGGACCTACAGAGTTGATGAATTGTTTCAGTCGTAACCTGAACTGACATTGGCCTTGAACTCCTGAGTTCATGAATCAGAAACATGTTGCTCCAATGGGGAACTGCTGTTTTGCAACTTACTTTTATACTCAGTAGGGTAAGAGGTTAGATGGAAGTTATATGCAGATGCAGATAAAGATTTTCAGTTCACTACTTATCTTCCAAAAAAAGCACGTTTGCATTGGTGGAAAAAATACTTGTTCTCAGGTGTACTGGCTGGTTTTGGTTACAAAAGACCCAAACAACACAACAAAATCCAAATATTTTAACACTGATTCCTCATACATATCTTTACTATGCTATGTTTCACTGTACAACTTGTCTCAGCTTCATAAGAAAATGCTTTAAAAATGTACCAAATGGCTACACCCTGTGACAATTCTGTCAGCCTTTGACACGACATGTCAAAGAGCCATTTCAGTGTGCTCTTCATCGATCCAGTGCCACCATGTGGGGTCAGCACTCTGTGCATGCCTTTCATGGATTCCCACACACCTCAGATGATGTTGTCAGTAAGCGTCAGCCAAAGTCCCTGGGCTGCTGATGGAAGAAAGTGTTAAGAGGCTGTGATCCTACTGAGGGAAGAAGCAAAGAAGGTGAGTCACTGAACTGTAATCTTAGCTTGAGTGAACAAAGTGTATGATGATAGGAGACACGCCTTTCTCTGGCTCACACAAGCCTGATTTTGAAATACAAACCTTATCTCAATCTTCTATAATCTTTAACCTCCTACCGTGACTCCATTGCGTGCAAATTTGCGAACACCTGAAATGTGAGGCAAGTCAAAGGGCACAGATATCACTGAGAAAGCATTGCCAAGTGCTGTGATTTTGTAGGTGGAGTGTAGCTACAGAAGCCTGTGACCTGCCCTAGCTGTTTCTGTGCATGGGCTCCGTGCTCCACTCACACCATGCTGGCAGCAGTGCTAGTCCTCTTCCTGTGCTGCCTGAATCCTGCTGCTGCTGGGCAACTGCTGGTGATCCAATGGAGGGTACCCACTAGCTGTGTATGAAGGAAGAACTGGCTGAGCTGAGCCAGAGAGGGCATGAGATAGTTGTTATTGCACCAGGGAGCAAAATGCTGATAGACTTCTTGAGTATATGTGAGCTGAAAATGTATCTGGTGCCATTGAGAAAGGAGGAGCCTGCAACAAGTTTTACACTCATGTAGCAGAGACTGTTTTAGCGAGGAACCTTTCCTGGCCAGATTTTTGAATACTTGGGATCACTTCCAAAAGCGCTCTGCCATGTTTCAAGCTTTCTGCAGTTTCTTACTGCACAAGCATAAACTGTGGACAGGAGAAACCATTTTCTCTGGTCAGTCACTGGCTGGGAAAGCTATAACAAGGGAGAAGTTCTGGCAGCCTGATACCCGCGTAATCTAAGTGAGGTGTAACAGTGCTTGATGTGGATAGTTCTTAACCTAAAGTTGTAATATAGATTAAGACTTTCGATACAGCAAATCCACATGAAAAACAGACCAGGAGAATAAAGTATGATTGCACCTCCTTTCCTTGGGTCTGCCCAGCTCTGGGATTTTGCTCAGCAATGTTCTGCTGTGTTCGGTTCCAGCTGAAGTCAGACACGCAGTTACCATTTTGACCAGGGATTAACACATAAAGGACAGGTGAATGATAACAGCTCTTCCAAACATTCTTTGCCTCGCAGAAGAGACAGTAGAATATTTCTTCAAATGCACAAAGGTGCTTGTCCAGTCAGAAAAGATAACTCATGGTGTAATGTGCAATATCATCACATGGTCTTTTCTGTAGCAGCAGTCTTGGGCTGAAGGCTTCTATTCAGTGGTGAAGGTTTTGGTCTAGCAACAGCTTCCAGCATAAAAATTAGCTGAATTCTCAACTGCATTTTTAGGAGACATCCAGTTTGAATAGGCAAGTACTTCTGTTGTAGTGGGAGCTGTCCCTGCCTACGGCAGGGGCTTGGAACTAGAGGATCTTTGAGGTCCTTTCCAACATAAACCTTTCTGTGACTCTATACTGAGGGGCATTTCCTCAGGCATCTGTGGCTTGAAAAGTACTTGATAAAGGGATGCATGTGATGTATGTTAGCTTACTATAGTTCATGACAGTTATCAGCTTGTTGTCCCATGTGAAGTATATTCTTTCTTGCTTGTGCTGTAAGCAGAACACCCTCCTCCTGTAAAGCCAGAGGTGCAAAAGGAGAGGTAGGAGGAGAGAGCTCTCCTCAGCAGATGGTGAACCTGTAGTTAGTGTCATGCAGCTGTTTCAGCAATAAATCACATTGTCTCCTAGAAAGGATAAAATGTTATCCTTCACAAACATTTCTTAAACAGAGCCTGTTCTTCTCTCAAGCTTTTTTCACTTACCAGCCTTCCTGAAGTCTTTTGGAATGGATTCTTCCTGCCTATCACCACTCTTACTCTTCCAGAAAATGCATAGGCCTTTGTGAACATGAATGAGTGAAGTTTCAAGTGAAAATAGATTTGTGTTTTACAAGCCTGACACATCTTCCTCAGTTGCAATCTTAACTGTCCTCAGTCTTTGCTATAATCCTCCTTCACCTGATGCTGCCCACTGAAAATTCTGCTGAGCTGCTAGTGTTCCTGGCTTCTTTTTCACAAAAGCTTATTCCTACATCCCAAGAACGTGTACTGGTCATTCTAGCTTTATTGCCCTAATGCAGCTCCTTTTATGCTAAACATAGAAGAGGCATATTCAGCTAGCTTACTTAAGATTGGTTAGCATAGTATATGCGGAAGGCACAGATAGGCTAAGGCTCAGACATAAACAACGGTGGTGCCACCCTCTTGAGGTCAGCAGATCCTGGCCTTGTACCTGGGATGTGGAGGCTGTATCATCGTCTTAGTTCCTGCCTCCGAGATGGGCTCAGGGACACTCTTCACAGCACAGGTTGCTCATGTCCTTTGGCAGCAAGAATGCATCCACAGATGCGGGGACAGCTGCATGGGGTAATTCTTTGCTTCTGTGTCCTGAAGCACTCAGAGCTGCCTTCAAGAATAGAAGCATCCTGTCCTCCTTTTAAACCAGCATCTCCCATCTTCACACTCACATGGCTTCTGGTGGAAATCACGTGTTCCAAAGCTAGAAAAAACCCTGGGTATTCCTCTTTCCTTTAGTCTGCCTTTTCTAGATACTTTTCCTACAGAGAGCAGAGGGAACAGTGCCCCGTGAGCAAGGAAAGAATGCATCAGAGCATAAGCAGTTTGGAATTGAGTCTTCTGGGAGAAAAAACTCTACCTATCCATACACAGTGGAAGCCCTGGGTTGGCCATTACTGTTCCCAAATAGAACTGTATGTTCAGAATAGGTAGTTCTCCAAACCCCAGTGATCCATTGCTCTGCAGACAAGAAAACAAACAATTAGAATGGCTAGGAAAGAGAGAGGAGTTTCAAAACATGCTTTCTTTTCTCGGATGAGGAAGTTAAGCAACAGAGTCTCCTCTTACACATCTTGCCATAGTTTTCCACAGCTTGAGAATTTTGGCAGAACTCATTCCAGAAGAGGGCTCCTTTCTGCCTTCTCTGACATGGCCCCATGGAGTACTGCTGTGGAGCTGCAGGCATCAGGCTGTTGAGGAGCTTGTGCTTTTGCAGAAATATACTCTCATGAGACCCCACCTTGAGTAGTGCATCCAGTTCTGGTGTCTCCATCATAAGAAGGACACAGTGCTGTTGGAGCGAGTCCAGAGAAAGGCCACAAAGATGATTCAAGAGCTGGAACACCTCTGCTATGAGGATGGGCTGAGGAAGCTGTGGTTGTCCTGCATGGAGAAGACATCTTTGCCAAATTGTGGCAGACAGGAGAGGTGCCTGAGGACTGGAGGAGAGCCAGTGTCACTCCAGTCTTCAAAAAAGGGCAAGAAAGAGGTTCCAGGAAACTATAGACTGGTCAGCCTCACCTCCATCCCTGGAAAAATGATAGAGAGACTCCTGTTGGAGGGCATCTCAAGGCACTTGGAAGAGAAGAAGTTTATCAGGAGTAGTCAGCATGGATTTACCAAGGGGAAGTCTTGCTTAGCTAACCTGATAGTGTTCTATGATGCCATAACTGAATGGGTAGCTTCAGGGAAAGCAGTGGATGTAGTCTACCTTGACCTTAGCGAGGCCTTTGACACCTTCTCCCATGACATTTTAGTGAGGAAGCTGAGGAAGTGTGGGATGGAAGAGCAGACAGTGAAGTGGGTTAGGAACTGGTTGCAAGATAGATTTCAGAGTGTGATGATCAATGGTGCCAGGTCCAGCTGGAGAGCTGTGACTAGTGGTGTCCCCCAGAGATCAGTGCCGAGGCCAGTCCTGTTCAAGATCTTCATCAATGACATTGATGAGGGCACAGAGTGTCTGCTCAGCAAGTTTGCTGACGACACCAAGCTGGAAGGCTTGGCTGATACAGATGAAGTGAGACCTGCACAGACTGGAGAGCTGGGCACAGAGGAACCAGATGAAGCTCAACGAGGACAAGTGCAGAGTCCTGCATCTGGGGAGGAATGTTAAAACTGCACCTGTACAGCCTGGGAGGTGATCTGCTGGAGAGCAGCCCTGTGGAGAGGGACCTGTGGGTCCTAGTTGATAACGAGTTACCTATGGCACAGCAATGTGCCCTTGTGGCCAAGAAGGCCAATGGGATCTTGGAGTGTATTAGGAGGAGTGTCTCCAGCAGATCAAGGGAGGTTCTCCTCCCCCTCTACTCTGCCCTGGTGAGACCTCATCTTGAACACTGTGCTCAGTCTTGGGCTCCCCAGTTTAAGAGGGACAGAGATCTGCTGGAGAGGGTCCAGCAGAGGGCTATGAGGATGATTAGGGGACAGGAGGGCATGGCTACTGAGGGGAGGCTGAGGGGACTAGGGCTGTTTAGTCTGGAGAAAAGAAGACTTAGACTTATAAGTATCTGAAGGCTGCCAGGAGGGGGAGACAGGTTCTGCTCACTTGCTCCCTGGGATAGGACACGGAGCTGTGGGTGTAAGTTGCAGCACAAGAGGTTCCACCTCAACACAAGGGGGAACTTCTTTCCTGTAAGGGCCCCAGAGCACTGGAGCAGGCTCCCCAGAGAGGTTGTGGAGTCTCCTTCTCTGGAGACTTTCAGGGCCTGTCTGGATGTGTTCCTCTGTGATCTGTTAGACAGTATTGGCCTGCCCCAGCAGGGTGGTTGGAATCAATGATCTCTCTGGGTCCCTTCCAAACCCTAACATCCTATGATCCTATGAAGACTCTTGGGGGACTGTATAACTGCCTTCTACTACCTGAATGGATCCTACAGGGTGCCTAGGAAAAGGACAAGGAATGGGTTTAAGCTGAGGGAGAGCAGGTTTAGACTGGATCTTAGGAAGAAGTTCTTCAGTATGAGGGTAGTGAGACTCTGGTATAGGTTGTCCAGGGAGATTTTGGAGGCCTCTTCCCTGGGAGTGTTAAAAGTCAGGTTGGATGAGGCCTTGAGCAGCACAGTCTAGTTGAGAGGTATCCCTGCCCACGATGTGAGGTTGGAATAGATGATCCCTAAGGTCCTTTTCAACCTGAGCCAGGACTATGATTCTATGATATGGGTTTTATCTAGCAGAGACTTCAGACTCCTCTAGGGCCATAAGCATCATCCACAACCAGCAGACTCTGAGGGAGTGGAAGAACATGTGCCCACAGGACTGGGTCTGAGGGAATACAAACTGCACTTATTCACTGACTAAGATAAGCTGCACAAGCTGCCCCGGGATGGTTTTCCTTTTGTCTTGCATTTTGAGTCAGTATCTGTCTCAGGAACAAGTACATACTCGTTAAGAGTCACAAAATTCCAGCTGCCAAGTCACAATGGAAGTTGAAAGAAGAACTTGAACAATAAGTAACTGGTATTTAAGGTAGGAGAGTTACAAAGAGGTATAGGGAAACGATACAAAAATACTTACACAATCAGATTGATGGCAATGGATGGGGGTGGATTCAGGACGTGGTGGTCCCTCCATGTGGTAGGATAGCCAGGTGGTAAATCAGGAGCAGCAGGAACAAGGGTGAGGCTATCAGGCAGGAAGGGAGGGCAAAGATAGAAAGCAATAGGAAGTTCCTCTGGTTTTATAGGGGTCCTAGACAGGAAATGGGAGTGGGCTAACCACTACACATGGGGTCATGTTCAGACCACCCCCAGGAGGGTTAAGCCTTTACTCTGAGGAAGATGTTGCTCAGCTGGCACACAGTTCTTGCTATTTGTGACCTCTGCTCAAACTGCACTGGTGCTCGAACCTGTAGATACAATAGAAGTTGCTAATGAACACCTCCCTCGTCAGACCTCCCATGCACAAGTGATCACATGTGAAAGTAAGCAGGCCTTATCTTGCACTCTGGTGAGCCCAGTGAAGTTTAACCCATCTACCAACCCTTGCCAGATAACTAAGCCAACTGTGGGAGTGGCTGATAAACTGTCCAACACTCAGAAGCACCTCAAAGGTATAGATTAACTTCATCTGTCCTGGGACTGGCTTTGCAAACACTCCCCTCGTGTTAGGGGTGATGCAAGGTATGGATGGCAGGTTTGTCCTGCTGTAGAAGGAGAGGAGAGGTGGGCACTTGTCAGCTCTCTGCTTACCTCTCTGCAGCAAACAGGGAGTGGGGAGACACTGCTAAATATATAATTTACCATTACTAGTGAGAGAAAAGTGTTTGCTAAAAGGCCATTTTAAAATTAATTTTCTATAAACTTGGAAATATTATGGTTTAGCTCTTATTCATCAATTTGTCCTTACATCTTGGAATGCCATAGAAGACTCTGAGAGCATGTTTTTCACAATTCACTACATCACATTGAGGGACCAAGGCTGCCCAGCTCTAAATCTCCTATGTTTCAGTGTTCTTCCATGTCATGGTCCTGTACTGGCTTCGATAATGACAAGAGAATTGTGGTGAAGCGAATGGCTCTTGGGAACTGATGGCACTGCTAAAGCTGCTCATGAGCTAAGTCAAGTCCCCACTTGGGCTCACATGTGAGTCTCTACTGCGCAGTTAAAGCCATGCAAGCAGTAGAAGTCTTTAAAACACACTTAGAACATCTCGTGTCTGCCCTATAATTCGTGTACAGGCAAGTGGAGAGGAGTTTCCAATTGCCTGAGGGCCATCCTGTAGGCAGTGACAGCACTGCATTACTGCTCTAAACCAGAGCCTGGATTTCAGCTTCACTGCTCTGTGCCTCAGCTGCCAAGTCAGCCTCTCCCAGAGTCTTTTCTTGTCATTGTCAGTGTGGAGATTGCTGCTGGCTCAGAAGGGTTCATTTATTCACCCTTTGCCCTTATCCTGAGGGTCTCCTGTTGTGCTTCCTTTGCTACCCCCAAGGAAAGTATCCTTAAAATCCATATCTCAACCACAAAGACATCTGCTGAGGCAGTTTTCATTTGTCACTGTGGTGCGGAAATTGCTCGCACCAGAGTTGCCTTCCTTGTTCTGACCAAGGCTTAGACAGGACACATCAAAGATCAAGAGAATAAGAAATCTTAGGAGCTGCTCCTCTCCCAAACACAAAGAACTTCAGTGGTTTGGCACAGGAAAGCGTCACTGCATTTGTTTTTACATGTAATGGCAAAAAAAAAAAAAAAACCAGACAAGCTACAACAGAGAGCAGTGAATCATTAACTAAGAGATTATAACGTAGCAGCACAACTCAATATATAAACAGATCAACTTCCTTCAAAAGCAGCAAACCAACCTACAGCCTGAAAGAGGAGGCTCTTCTGTCTGTATTCACAGTCTATTCTCTGGCCACAGGACCATGACTTGGAGGCTTTGCTGTACCTGGATTTTTGTCCTCCTCCTTTCTGGCCTCTCAGATGGAGGGAAACTCCTGGTGGTGCCCATGGTGGGAAGCCACTGGCTTAGCATGCAGAAAGTAGTTGAAAAGCTCTCCGAGAGAGGACACGAGGTGGTGGTGCTTATGCCAGAAGTAAGCTGGTGGATGGAGACGACACAGGCTTACACTGTGAAAAAATATCCATCATCTCTGGCACTAAAAGAAGTGGACGATGCCTTTTGTGAGTCTCTTGCCACTCTCCTGAGTGACCTGCCTTTCCCAGTGAATGCTATAGCAATGTACAGGAGCTCAGACCATTTTTTCTGTGCATTATTTACTCAGTGCAGGGACCTCTTCAGCAGCAAGGAGACCCTGCAGTACTTGAATCCAAGTGCCTTGATGCTGTTGTAACAGACCCTGCTTTTATGTGTGAACCAATCCTTGCTAATTATTTTTCTCTTCCATCTGTGCTGCTGAAGAAGGAGTGGAGGGCAGGATATTTTTTCCTCTCTGCTTACCTGTATGCAGCAAATGGAAGGGGGCATGGGAGTGTGGAATGGAGGGGGTGTAGTTTGTTCATTCACCCTTACCCCTTATCTTGAGGTTCTCCGGTTCTGCTTCCATTCGTGTCCTAAAAGGAATTGTCCTAGCATCCATGTCTCCAACCATAAAGACAAAGTTCAGCTGCTGTTCTTCTCCACCTGACACTTGGGGGTGCATAGTGCATCCTGGTAGTGATGATGTAACCATAAGACATGCAGGTTTGCCTGCTTCCAGGAGGTGAGAATTTAACATCATCCTTCTGCATACTGCTTAGGTGTTCTCAATAAGGCTAGTCCCTGGAAGCAATGCTGTTGCAATTTCCATTCATTCTGCTGGGTACATTTCCAAGGTTGCCTTTTGTGATGGTTTGGGCTCTTACCCGCCCCCCACACTTTTTTATTTGCCCCAGCTAACTCAGACGGACCCTGGGAATATAGATGAAGCAATTTATTTACAGCTAGCAGAATTTACAAGCAGCTATTTACAATATATACAGTTATATACAATTATATACAGAAATATACAAAGGATAAACAACACAAAAGCACAACTCCCCTCCCAGAAACCTGAGTCCCCAGGAGGGGCTCTCAAACCACCCCAACACCTCCCCCGGCCCTCTCAACCTTACCCCAGTTCTCAGGAAGAAGAGAGGTGCAGCCAAGAGGTTAGGGAGCAAGGTTAGTAGGAGCAGGGTTAATGAGATGTGACCAGGTCTGAAGGCAAAGGCAGAAGTGAAAGACAAAATGGAGAAAGTTTACTTCTTCTTCCCAGAGTTCTCAGCGTGACTGTGAGAGAAGTTGACACCATGTTTTTCATTTCACTGCCCGTTATCTAGTTCTTTTACCAAAACATTCTAGCTTGCTTCAAACTAGCACACCTTTAGAAAGCAAAACCAGGCTTCTTTTCTCACTGGCTACTTCTCCACTCAACGGTATTAAGCAGAGTTAGGACAAGAGTACATCCCTGGTGTTAGCTGAGGAAGGAAGGAACATGTTGACACACTTCCAAGCCTACAAATCATCAACAAGCACAAAGAGGAACATCTTCCTCCAAGAACAGTCTGCTCCCATCCCCTATTCTATGAGCAATGGCAATATGAAAACTAACCACAACTGTGTTGGGAAGTTAAATATTTACTTCTGCAGTTGATAGATTCCATGTAGAAAAGTTAAAACTTGCATGGACCTTCATACAAAAGACTGTGTTGGGTGCCTCCAGCGCAGAACTCTGGTTTACTTCTGCCACAATATCTCTTCTGTTACAATGCTTTTACCAACCTGCAGGGATTGGTAAAATCTTCTTCTGACGTTGTCTTTATGCTTGTGTGAAGGTGGAAAGATCCTGGTGATACATCAGGATGGAAGTTATTGGCTCAGCATGCACTCAGTAGTGGGGAAACACTGGCAAGGAAGAGCCCACACAGAAGCTGGGGCTGCTTCTCCATCCACCCTTTCTGGTTCAGTTTGCGTTCTAGGCACTGGATGGTGCTATCAAATGTAGGACAGTGCTCGCGTCAGCATTGGGATTGGCAACAGTCAGGGCAGTAACGGGACAACAACTCTCTCTGAAACAAGCAAGTGTTCCCAGCTGCCTTCCTAATATTGCCACCCCACTTCCTTCCAACACTGAGTCCCACTGGGGTCCAGCCTGCTCACACACACTGTGGCAGCAGGGCTACAGGTAGCATCCCTCAGCTATGCAGCTTTTTACCCAAGTTCTGGGCTCCTACTGCTGTGCACAAGTGATCACATGTGAGAAGTAAGCAGGCCTTATCTTGCACTCTGGTGAACCCAGTAAAGTTTAACCCATCTAGTAGCCCTTGCCAGATAACCAAGCCAGCTGTGGGAGTAGCTGACAAACTCTCCAATGCTCAGAAGCACCTCAAAAACATTAACTAACTTCACTTGTCCTGGGCTTGCCTTTGAACAGACTCCCTTCATGTTAAGAGTGCTGCAAAGTATGGATGGCATATTTGTCCTGCTGTAGAAGGAGGGGAGGGGAGGACACTTGTCAGTCAGCTCTCTGTTTACCCCTCTGGTGCTGTGGGGAGCGCCACTGCAAAATACAGAAGTTAACCTCTTCAGTGAGAGAAAAGTGCTGAAAGATCCTTTTAAAGTTCATTAAATATAAACTTGGAAATAATACAGTTTAGTTCTTATTCTTAATTTTCTCCTTACATCTTAGAACACCCTAAAAGGTTCTGAGAGCATGTTTTTCACTTTTACCTCCTTCCCTTAGTCTGGAGATCAAATATTTTGTTTTCTGAAAAGTTATCAAGATCCTGAAAGACAATTGCATTTTGGAACTTGCTCAAGAGTTTCCATGTACAAGGAGAAGTTTAAGAACTTCGTGAGCTTAAGGAAGAAACTAAAAAGGATGATAGGAAAAAATGCCAAAAGAGGGACCAAGGGACACATTGAGGGACCAAGGTTGCCCAGCTCTAAATCTCCTGTATTTCAATGTTTTGGCATTGATAATGTGAAATGTGAAGCTAATGGCTCTTGGGAACAGATGGCACCGCTAAAGCTGCTCATGAGCTAAGGCAAGTCCCCACCTGGGCTCACATGTGAGTCTCTACTGCACAGTCAAAGCCACGCAAGCAGTAGAACTCTTTAAAATGCACTTAGAACCTCTTGTGTCTGCCCTCTAATTCATGTACAGGCAAGTGGAGAGGAGTTTCCAATTGCCTGAGGGCCATCCTGTAGGCACTGCATTACTGCTCTAAATCATTAGATTTCAGCTTCACTGCTCTGTGCCTCAGCTGCCAAGTCAGCCTCTCCCAGAGTCTTTTCTTCTTATCATTGTCACGGTGGAGATTGCTGCTGGCTCAGAAGGGTTTATTTACCCTTTCCCGTTATCCTGAGATTCTCCTGTTGTGCTTCCTTTGATGCCCTCAAGGAAAGTATCCTAAAATCCACAGCTCAACCACAAAGAGAATCATAGAATAAACAAGGTTGGAAGAGACCTCCAACATCATCCAGCCCAACCGAGAACATCTTCTGAGGCAGTTTTCATTTGTCACTGTGGTGCTGGAATTGCTTGCACCAGAGTTGCCTTCCTTGTTCCTGACCAAGGCTTAGACAGGGCACATTAAAGATCAAGAGAAAAGTTCCAAGAGGTCTGACTAGCACGTGGAGGAGCTGCTTCTCCTCCAAACACAAGGAACTTCAGTGGCTCGGCACAGGAAAGGGTCATTGCATTTGGTTTTATATGCAATAAAAAAAAAAAACAGACAAGCTACAACAGAGAGCAGTGAATCATTAACTAAGAGATTATAACGTAGCAGCACAACTCAATATATAAACAGATCAACTTCCTTCAAAAGCAGCAAACCAACCTACAGCCTGAAAGAGGAGGCTCCTTTCTCTGTCTTCATAGTCAATTCTCTGGCCACAGGACCATGACTTGGAGGCTTTGCTGTACCTGGATTTTTGTCCTTCTTCTTCCTGGCTCCTCAGATGGAGGGAAACTCCTGGTGGTGCCCATGGTGGGAAGCCACTGGCTTAGCATGCAGAAAGTAGTTGAAAAGCTCTCCGAGAGAGGACACGAGGTGGTGGTGCTTATGCCAGAAGTAAGCTGGCGGATGGAGGCGACACAGGCTTACACTGTGAAAACACATCCAGTGTCTCTGCCGCTAGAAGAACTGGACGATACTTTTCGTGAGTGTGTTGACACTCTCCTGAGTGACCTGCCTTTCCCAGTGAATGCTATAGAAATGTACAGGAGCACAAAGCGTCTTTTCCTTACATTCTTTACTCAGTGCAGGGACCTCTTCAGCAGCAAGGAGACCCTGCAGTACTTGAACCAGAGTGCCTTCGATGCTGTCCTAACAGACCCTGCTTTTATGTGTGGAGCAATCCTTGCTAATTATCTTTCTCTTCCATTTGTGTTCTTCATGAGAGGATTTCCTTGCAACTTACACTATAAAGCAACACAGTGCCCAAGCCCTCTCTCCTACATCCCAAGGCTCTTTTCCTTCAACTCAGACCACATGACATTTTTACAGAGAGTCGAAAATGCACTGATTGATCTCTTGGAACTTGAGTACTGTAATGATTTATATGAAGATGCACGAAAGCTTTCCTCTGAACTTCTTCAGAGAGATGTATCCTTGTTGGATCTCCTGAGCTCTGCTTCCATTTGGCTTATGAGGTTTGACTTTGTGTTTGAGTATGTCAGGCCAGTGATGCCCAATATGGTCTTCATTGGAGGTATAAACTGCGTTCAGAAGAAACCACTGCCTAAGGTACGTTCATTTTCATGCACAGAATACCTTCAGCTATGTGTTGTGATTGTGGCATTTAATGCTATTGAATTTTTCTGTTTCTGGCAATGATGGAGTGCAAACAGGCTTTAGCAGTTGTTTTCCATAAGCTGAAATCAGATTACCTTGGTGGAGGTGGATGACTGAGAATTCATGAGGGTTTCACAAGAAATCCAAGGAAAAAATTGATTGGCTTCATCTTCATACTGCAAATTACTGCCCTCAGTGATTTGTGTTCACCAGTCAGAATAATTTCTTTATTTCACTTTCATGGAGTCTGACATTTTAGACATTTAGATTTCTTTCACCTTTCCAAAAGTCCCAAGAGAGTTCTCTAAGAGTTGCCTCTTTTCTTTTTCACTGTAGGCTCGGCAAAGTCAATTCTTTCTCTTTGGTTGTGCTTTCATGATGTATGGTTTCCAAATGCTCCGCCTAGCTGCAGTTATTTCTGTTTCTACATCAGGACAAGGCATAAATGTCATGTGGAAATGCAGAGTGTTAGTGTGGAGTCTGTGTGCCATCCTCTGAGCACACTTTAAATGTTGCCTTTTGACAGGAAAACCAGGCTTCTTTTCTCTCTGAGTAGTTCCCGAGTCAATTGCATTAGGTGACAAGCATACATCCTTGGTGTTGCTCATGAAGGAAGAAATGTGCTGACACACTTGCAGGATTAAAAATTAACAGCAAAGGGAGACGTGTACTTATCAGGAGCAGTGTGCTCCCCTTCCCTGCAAGTTAAACATTTCTTTCTGCAGTCATTAAGTTCCCTGCAGAAAAGCTGGAGCCTGTACGGACCTTTCTACAAAGCACTGAATTGGGTGCCTGCAGAGCAGAACCCTCCGGTTTACTTCCACCAAAATGGCCCTTCCACTTCTGTGTTTCTTCAAGCCTGCTGGGATATTTCTTCTTCTGACATCGCCTTTATGCTTTGCTGAAGGTGGAAAGATACTGGTGGTACCTCAGGATGGAAGTCCCTGGCTCAGCATGCACCCAGTAGTGGGGAAATTCCATCAAAAGGGACATGATGTTGTTGTGCTTGTGCCGTCAACAAGTTTGCATATAAAGCCAAAGGAGCCTGATAGTTACACAGTGAAAGTATTTCCAATACCTTATGGAGAGCAACATTTAGCTGAGGGGCTACAGTCATTTCTTAATGATCATTTCATTGAACAGTCTGCTTTGACTGTGATCTTTACAATGTATCAAAGTGTGTTAGAAATTTCCAACTAGTTTTTCGTCAACTGCAAGAGCCTTTTGCACAATGAAGAGATGTTGCAGTATTTGAGAGAGGGCAAATTTGATGTGGTTTTCACAGATCCATTCCTGATGTGCGGTCCGATAATTGCTGAGTATCTTTCAGTTCCTTTGTCTTGGGTTCTAATGCAAGTTCCCAGAGACTCTAATAAATTTGATAGACCCAATAACAATTTGTAAAGTGCCCTCCCCTCTTCCCCCTCCTTTCCCAAAGATAGGGATTAGATATAGGGAGAGAGAGAGGTAAGCACACCCAAATAAATCAATCTCACTCGATTTGGAAGTTAAAAGGAAAAGTTTAACAGTAACTTAGAAAGGTATTTGAGGTAGGGAAGTTTACAAAGGATAGGGTAGGGAAAAACAGCAAAATACAAAAAGGTATAAATACAACCCGAGAGGTGTGGTGGTGTGGATCTGCCTCCTGACTGCCACCTGGTGTGCTGGTATGCAGTGTGTGTGTGTGTGTCCAGAGGGAGCGAAGCGAGAGAGAGAGAAACAGCAAGCTCCTCTCTTTTATAGGACAGGAAGTGGGGGGAGTGGGCTAACCATCACCTGGAGTGTGTCCCATCCCTGGGGAGGGGCCAAGACCCCTAGGGTCAGGTCCAGGGTTACTCCCCCTGGAGTGTTAACCCTATACATCCTTCTGTCTACTTTTTGCGAGGATTTCCATGTGGAATGGATTTTGAAGCTACCCAGTGTCCAAGCCCTCCTTCCTATGTCCCCAGACTCTTCCTACAGAACTCAGATAGCATGACATTCTCTCAGCGAGTGAAGAACATGCTGGTTTATATGCTGGAGTTTGTTTACTGTAAGCCAATATTTGCTCCATTTGAAGAACTTGCCTATGAGATTTTGCAAAGGAAAGTGACAGCTACAGACTTGCTAAGCCGTGCATATGTTTGGCTACTGAGATACGATTTTGTGTTTGAGTTCCCAAGACCAGTGATGCCAAACATGGTTTTTATTGGAGGGATAAACTGTGAGCAGAAGCAAAACTTGTCTCAGGTATCAATTTTTATTTTGTTTTCATTGAAGAGGCAAGAATGCATCTCTGTAAGCCTCCTTAGATGGAGGCCGAGGCCAATGGGATGGGCAGAGGCCAATGGGATGGGGTTCAATAGCTCCAAGTGCAGGGTGCTGTACTTTGGCCACAACAACCCCATGCAGAGATACAGGCTGGGGTCGGAGTGGCTGGAGAGCAGCCAGACAGAGAGGGATCTGGGGGTACTGATTGATACCCGCCTGAACATGAGCCAACAGTGTGCCCAGGTGGCCAAGAGAGCCAGTGGCATCCTGGCCTGCATCAGGAGTGGTGTGGTCAGCAGGAGCAGGGAGGTCATTCTGCCCCTGTACTCTGCACTGGTCAGACCACACCTCGAGTACTGCGTTCAGTTCTGGGCCCCCCAGTTTAGGAAGGACATTGAGATGCTTGAGCGTGTCCAGAGAAGGGCGACGAGGCTGGTGAGAGGCCTCGAGCACAAGCCCTACGAGGAGAGGCTTAGGGAGCTGGGGTTGTTTAGCCTGGAGAAGAGGAGGCTCAGGGGTGACCTTATTGCTGTCTACAACTACCTGAAGGGTGGTTGTGGCCAGGAGGAGGTTGCTCTCTTCTCTCAGGTGGCCAGCTCCAGAACAAGAGGACACAGCCTCAGGCTGCGCCAGGGGAAATTTCGGCTCGAGGTGAGGAGAAAGTTCTTCACTGAGAGAGTCATTGGGCACTGGAATGGGCTGCCTGGGGAGGTGGTGGAGTCGTCGTCCCTGGGGCAGTTCAAGGCAAGGTTGGATGTGGCACTTGGTGCCATGGTCTAGCCTTGGGCACTGTGGTAAAGGGTTGGACTTGATGATCTGTGAGGTCTCTTCCAACCTTGGTGATACTGTGATACTGTGATACTGTGATACTGTGAAACCTAACTGACAACACCTTGGTAGTTAAAAATAGGAAGCTAATGAGAATTCCTGCATGCGAGGTGTTGTAGGTTAAGGGAAATCAAGAGTCAATTGGTATAACCATAAAGAAAGTCCTCCAGAGAGACTAGAAAGTCTTGGGGGACCAAGACTTGGGGGTAACTATTAATTCTCTTCTCTTTTCCTGTCTCTCCCTACATAAAGGAGCTCACAGCCATTTCTTTCTCTGTCTCCCTCCTCTCTTCTCCGAGTGTGTGCAGCAGGCTGTTACCTCTCAACTTGCAGGGGAGAGCGGCAGTCTCTGGCCTCCGCTGACAAGCTAATCTTTCCTATTTGTGTATATATCCTTCTTCTTCAAATACCTTTTGTGTTTCTCTATATATTTGCAAACAGCATTCATTTTTAGCCTCCAATATCTAGGCTCCAACTCCAATGTGAGTGTTTTCCTTTTACTCCTTTGGGGCAAAATACCTTTCTGTACTTTCCCTTTCTTTTAAGGTTATATATTACACAGGTTGTATATTATATAATTAGGTTTTAAGCTTTTCTGGTCATAGATGTCTTTTGTAAATTCCCGTTCAGGTTTTTAGGTGCCAACCAGGTTTCTGAATCAAGTATAATGTATTCTATAGAGGATGGAAAGCAGGAAAGGGATATTTAATTATTGCATGTCCCGAGTACTTCTGAAACAGAGTAATGGAGAGGAAAGCCCAAATGTCACCCCTTTGTATCCAGATAGGTGTGTTTAGTTTGGAAGTGGGAGCGCCAATCCTCTCATCAGGACAGTCTCTGGTGCCACTTGGTTTGCTCTAACTCGTGATGCCTGTGTTCAAATGAAGGGAAAGGAGCAGCAGCTACTGAGAAGAAGTCTTTCAAAAGGGCATGGAGGCAGGCGTGGGCAAGATTGCTGATCAGTTATTGAAGATGCAAGCAGGTGTTGGTAAATGCCCCACATGGAACATAACATCTGTCTTCATCTGTCGGTCTAGCCTGAACGCATCCTCCTCTAGTGTTATTTGACAGCCTTTTCAGAGGTTATCTTCAGTAGGTCTGTTTCTGTGCATCATCATCACCTGAGCTATTTGCCGATTCCCCTTCAGTTAATCCTATGTTGTAAACTTCTGGTGGGCAGAGTGGAAGTAATGAAGCTGGCTGGTCCTGAGGGCAGGTTCTGTAGGAGGTCAAAGCTTTTCCTTCAGCCTTGAAAACAAACATGCAAAACTTGTATGTGAATGAAAGCTCCACTAGGGATGCAGAGTCCTCAATGCCCTGGATAAGCAAATTGCATTCCAAAGGCACCTGCCCAGTCACCTACATGCAAACCTTTATGGTGTGAGATAATCTCCAACACAAAAAGACCCAGCAATTTGAGATAGGAAAGGATCAGGACCTACAGAGTTGATGAACTGTTTCAGTCATAACCTGAACTGACATTGGCCTTGAACTCCTGAGTACATGAATTATAAATGCGTTGCTTTATGGTAATAGTGCTCCAATGGGGAACTGCTGTTTTGCAACTTACTTTCATACTCAGTAGGGTAAGAGGTTAGATGGAAGTTATAGGCAGATGCAGATAAAGATTTTCAGTTCACTACTTATCTTCCAAAAAAAGCACGTTTGCATTGGTGGAAAAAATACTTGTTCTCAGGTATACTGGCTGGTTTTGGTTACAAAAAAACCCCAAACAACACAACAAAATCCAAATATTTTAACACTGATTCCTCATACATATCTTTACTATGCTATGTTTCACTGTACAACTTGTCTCAGCTTCATAAGAAAATGCTTTAAAAATGTACCAAATGGCTACACCCTGTGACAATTCTGTCAGCCTTTGACACGACATGTCAAAGAGCCATTTCAGTGTGCTCTTCATCGATCCAGTGCCACCATGTGGGGTCAGCACTCTGTGCATGCGTGTCTTTCATGGATTCCCACACACCTCAGACGATGTTGTCAGTAAGCGTCAGCCAAAGTCCCTGGGCTGCTGATGGAAGAAAGTGTTAAGAGGCTGTGATCCTACTGAGGGAAGAAGCAAAGAAGGTGAGTCACTGAACTGTAATCTTAGCTTGAGTGAACAAAGTGTATGATGATAGGAGACACGCCTTTCTCTGGCTCACACAAGCCTGATTTTGAAATACAAACCTTATCTCAATCTTCTATAATCTTTAACCTCCTACCGTGACTCCATTGCGTGCAAATTTGCGAACACCTGAAATGTGAGGCAAGTCAAAGGGCACAGATATCACTGAGAAAGCATTGCCAAGTGCTGTGATTTTGTAGGTGGAGTGTAGCTACAGAAGCCTGTGACCTGCCCTAGCTGTTTCTGTGCATGGGCTCCGTGCTCCACTCACACCATGCTGGCAGCAGTGCTAGTCCTCTTCCTGTGCTGCCTGAATCCTGCTGCTGCTGGGCAACTGCTGGTGATCCAATGGAGGGTAGCCACTGGCTGTGTATGAAGGAAGCGCTGGCTGAGCTGAGCCAGAGAGGGCATGAGATAGTTGTTATTGCACCAGGGAGCAAAATGCTGATAGACTTCTTGAGTATATGTGAGCTGAAAATGTATCCTGGTGCCGTTGAGAAAGGAGGAGCCTGCAACAAGTTTTACACTCATGTAGCAGAGACTGTTTTAGCGAGGAACCTTTCCTGGCCAGATTTTTGAATACTTGGGATCACTTCCAAAAGAGCTCTGCCATGTTTCAAGCTGAATTCTCAACTGCATTTTTAGGAGACATCCAGTTTGAATAGGCAAGTACTTCTGTTGTAGTGGGAGCTGTCCCTGCCTATGGCAGGGGCTTGGAACTAGAGGATCTTTGAGGTCCTTTCCAACATAAACCATTCTGTGACTCTATACTGAGGGGCATTTCCTCAGGCATCTGTGGCTTGAAAAGTACTTGATAAAGGGATGCATGTGATGTATGTTAGCTTACTATAGTTCATGACAGTTATCAGCTTGTTGTCCCATGTGAAGTATATTCTTTCTTGCTTGTGCTGTAAGCAGAACACCCTCCTCCTGTAAAGCCAGAGGTGCAAAAGGAGAGGTAGGAGGAGAGAGCTCTCCTCAGCAGATGGTGAACCTGTAGTTAGTGTCATGCAGCTGTTTCAGCAATAAATCACATTGTCTCCTAGAAAGGATAAAATGTTATCCTTCACAAACATTTCTTAAACAGAGCCTGTTCTTCTCTCAAGCTTTTTTCACTTACCAGCCTTCCTGGAGTCTTTTGGAATGGATTCTTCCTGCCTATCACCACCCTTACTCTTCCAGAAAATGCATAGGCCTTTGTGAACATGAATGAGTGAAGTTTCAAGTGAAAATAGATTTGTGTTTTACAAGCCTGACACATCTTCCTCAGTTGCAATCTTAACTGTCCTCAGTCTTTGCTATAATCCTCCTTCACTTGATGCTGCCCACTGAAAATTCTGCTGAGCTGCTAGTGTTCCTGGCTTCTTTTTCACAAAAGCTTATTCCTACATCATAAGAACATGTACAGGCAGCTCTGACCACACAACATTTATGCAGCACATGGAAAACTTATTTCTTATGTCAGCAAAATACTTTCTTTGCAATTTTTTCCCATTTGCCATTTGAAATTTTGGCCTTAGATGTTCTTCACGCTCCAGTAGCAATGATGAAATTCTTAAGCCACGGGTGCATTTGGCTTAAAAGAAGGCATTTCAGTTTTGAGCATGCCATGCCAGTGATTCCCAACATAGTTCTTACTGGAGGTACAAACTGTGGTACCAGACAGTGATTTCCTTGATATGAACATCTGAATGGAGAATGCTGTTTGCAAACGCTCTTTGTGTATGTAAATGGGTGCATGGCTTTGTGGGATTTATATGTGCAGTGAGGTATATTGTAAAGACAGAAGTAGGTAGTAAGGACAGAAAATGGGTTGATTTTAATTCTCTCACACTTTTGCAAGTTCTATTCTATAGCATTAGCAGGATCTAAACCTTTTTGCTTACAACATTGTTTCCTTCAGGCTAGCTGCAAGTAGTTCATCACTTGTGCTAATGAGACACACCCACAAGTGTCTCAGCAGGCAGGTCTGTCGCTTATCTTTGCCAGATTGGCATAATTATCTGAATCTCTTTGTTTTACTGTCACAACTGATTCTAAGAAACAATTAATCTTCCATCTTCCCTGTTAAAGGGACTAACCCAGAAAGAATGAGGAGGACTCACCTGCTCAACTCTTGTCTTCGAGCCTGGTGCCTCCAGCAGGACTTCAGTTTTTTTGACCACAGGTCACCCTGCATGATGCCAGGTCTGCTGGCAGCAGATGGAGTGCATCTCTCTCAAAGTGGAAGAAGGTTTATATTGCAGGGATTGGCTGGGCTCGTGCTTTAAACTAGGTTGGAAGAGAGGTGGAGGGGAAGCCAGGCTTACTATAAGCAAGCCTGAGACAGTTGTGGGGTGATGTGTCAACTCCTCTGCTATCTCAGGGGAGGTAGATAATAATGAGTTGTGTGTTGGAGAAGATGAAAGGGCATGAGTATAAGCTGAGGGTCCAGTTTATGTAGCACCAAGTGCGGGAGGCTAACAGAAGCCTTCAGCCTGTTACCTTGTAGCACACTGGGGACACACAAGAACTCTTAGAGTCTTACAGCGAAGCACCATGGGGATCAAATATTAAGGAATGAGCACACTCAGAGTTTACTGTTAGGTTGGTGGCCAGGGATCAGTGCTGGGCGTGGTGCTGTTCAACATCTTCATCAATGACATTGATGAGGGGACAGACATACAGATAGTGTCTGCCTAGCAAGTTTACTAATGACACCGAACTGCAAGGGTTGGCTGATACAGCTGAAGGCTGTGTGGCCATCCAGCAAGACTTGGACAGATCACAAAGCTAAGCACAAAGGAACCAAATGAGGTTCAACAAGAAGTGCAGAGTCCTGCACCAGTACAGATTGAGAGTTGATCTGCTGGAGAGCAGTCCTGTGGAGAGGGACCTGGGAGTCCTGGTTGGTAACAAGTTATCCATGGGACAGCAATGTGCCCTTGTGGCCAAGAAGGCCAATGAGATTCTGTCGTGCATTGAGAAGAGTGTGTCCATCAGATCAAGGAAGGTTTTACTCCCCCTCTACTCTGCCCTGGTGAGACCTCATCTTGAGTACTGCACTCAGTTTTGGGATCCCGAGTTTAAGAGGGAGAGGGATCTGCTGGAGAGGGTCCAGAAAAGGGCTATGAGTATGATTAGGGGACTGGAGCACTGCCTTATGAGGAGAGGCTGAGGGACCTGGGGCTTTTTAGTCTGGAGAAGACTGAGAGGGGATTTAATGAATGTCTATAAATATCTGAGGGCTGTGTGTCAGGAGGGGGGGGACAGGCTCTTTTCACTTGCTCGCTGTGACAGGACAAGGAGCAATGGATGTAAGTTGAAGCACAAGAGGTTCCACCTCCACACAAGGGGGAACTTCTTTACTGTAAGGATCACAGAACACTGGCACAGGCTCCCCAGAGAGGCTGTGGAGTCTCCTTCTCTGGAGACTTTCAAGGCCCATCTGGATGCATTCCTCTGTGACCTAAGCTAGATTGTATGGTCCTGCTCTGGCAGGGGGATTGGACTCAATGATCTCTTTGGGTCCTTTCTAACCCCTGACATCCTGTGATCCTGCAATTAATCTTATTGATTAATAAAAACATTATTCCACAATTTAGTAAGAGTCATAATGTGTCAGATGGCAAATAATGTTCTGGTTCCTCTGTCAGTTTAGCCCTAGCTTTTCACCACATAGATTCATTCTGCAATTTTCTGCATAAAACTTTTTGTTGGAGTTTTTCATAGTTTGTACCCAGCACTGAGCCATCTACAACAGCTGACACTGCCTTTCCATATGTAAAGCCACAGCAGTTTGGTAAATGCCTTTAATAATTCTGGTGCCTATGATCAACCTCCATGCTAAATTATTCCATTGCCAAAATTACTTCTGCACAATAATTTTCATTAATAGGGTTGACTGTCTGCAAATTCTGTCTTATTACTTTCATGGCCCTGGGATATAACACTCCTAGTTTGATCAATATGAAGTTGCTAATCCAGTTTTAGGTATAGCTGGCAAAACCAGGCCATCGTCCTTCTGCCTTCCAGCACCTGTATCATCCTTCCAATAAAAGACTTATCATGAAGCTGAGGTCTGACAACCAATTTTGCATTTCAATTAGTGTCAAGACATAAATTTCATAAAAAAAATGAGACCATTTGCTACATGAAGCATTAGTATTTTTTGACTTATTTATAAATGTAAAATTATTTGGACTGAGAGGAGAAGAGGAATTTTTCTTACATTGAAAGTTCTTGTTTAGGAAGTCAATGCTCTGTTAATTGGCCCTTTTGAGCAGATCACTTGCTGAAGGATCCTTCATTTCCTTGCATCCCTGCATCCTCCACTACAAAGGAGTGGGCGTTTCTCAATCTAATTGTTGCTCTTATTACTTCTCTGCTATATTGGATGAACTTTATCCTTTCTTAATCCATCTTTCTGATTATACATTTACCACAAAGCAAATAAGTCTAAAGATCATCCAGAGAAAGCACAGCACAGACTGCCTAAAAACATGGAGCTAAGGATACTCTTTGTGAGCAGCACTCACCAGATTTCTGCAGAAACGGCCCCAGTGCTCAGTGCTCATCTGCAAGTCACAGCAGCACTTGTTCCGTGGCTGTCCATGCTCACTTTGGCTGCTGCTGGGAAGCTGCTGGTGGTCCTAGTGGATGGGAGTTGTTGGCTCAGCATGTATGCAGCATTGGGCAATGTTGGGCAATCTTAGGCAGAGGGGACATAAAACGGTGATTGTTGCACCTGAAATCAATGTACACATAAAGGCATCTTAGAATTTCATTATGAAAATGTATACTTTCTGAGCAAAGGTGTAAAAGAGAAAGTTGGAAGTTTAGGTCTTCCATGTCAATAGTGCATGACATATCTTGCATTATAAGCTCTCTGGAGAAACTCAGTGGCCATAAAAGTTGATTTCTGACTTTTATCTGGTGCAGGGCAAGCAAGTTCACAATGAATGATCTCAAAGAACACTGACCCAGAAAAATCCCTCTTGAAACAACTGCTACTTCTGCCAATCAAAACACTGATAATTGTTCTGAACCAGACAAGATAACTTTATCGGTCTAGAGCCTTTGACAGCACTCTTATCAATACATTTATCACTGTCCATAAACATTGAACTCCAACAACTTGTCATAGTAAACGTTTTGTAGAGGTAAAGTTTAAAGACCATCAGGTTATAAATGAGGTACAGCTGGGGATTTTTTGCTACCACATACTACTTGGAAGAAGCAAGAACGAGCAGTTAATTTCTATTCCTGCCACGGTCCCATGAGAGTCATGTGGAGGTACCAGATACGTGCTGGGCTTGTTCTTTTTCTTTCTTTCTGGAGTCTGGCAGAAGGTGGGAAGCTCTTGGTTGTGCCTCAGGATGGAAGTCACTGGCTCAGCATGCGTATGGTTCTGGAGAAACTCTGGGAGAAGGGGCATGAAATTGTTGCAGTGATTCCTGAGGCCACTTTGCTCATGAAAAGCTCACAATCTTTCACCATCAAAACATACTCTGTGCCTTACACACAAGAGTTTCTGGACAGATTCTACCATTCCATTGGTGAAAACAGTTTTGCTAACCCTCCTCTTCTAGAAAAAATTTCGGGTTTAATCAACAACATATCAGAAGGGACCAGAATGTTCTCTACTACTTGTCGACATCTCTTATACAATGAAGAATTAATGAAGTACCTGCAGGACAGCAACTTTGATGCCATTATGATGGATCCTGTCTTGCCTTGTGGACCAATTATTGCTGAGCATCTCTCTCTCCCTTCAGTGTACTTCATGCGTGGTCTTCCATGTACCTTAGACTACAAAGCTGCCCAGTGTCCCAGTCCTTCTTCTTATGTGCCAAGGATATTCATGTCCAGTTCAGATCACATGGCATTTATGGATCGTGTGAAGAACTTCTTGATTGGGTCTTCAGAGCATTTGCTTTGCCATCTGTTTTACTTGCAATATGAAAACTTAGCTTCTGAGTTTCTTCAAAGGGATGTTACAGCACTAGAACTCTTTAGCAAAGCATCAATTTGGCTGATGAGATATGACTTTGTGTTTGAGTATCCGCGCCCAATAATGCCAAATATGGTCTACATCGGAGGCATCAACTGTGAGCAGAAGCAGCCACTATCAAAGGTTTGTCACTGTTTATGTTGAGGGTATTACAGTATTTATTGCCAGGTATCAAACTAAGATGTGTTTTTTAAAGAGCTTCCTATAACACTGTTTTGCTGGAGCTAATATGTGATCCAACACCATTTCCCCTAGTTGTTAGAGTTCTTTTTGCTAGCTTATGTGGATCACTTTTTATCTTTTTTTACCATGACACGTGAAGAACCTCCTACCCAAATAAACACTGTAGGACACACTTCACATGTGCCCTGTGATGTGCTTGTCACAGCCTTTGGCAAGAGGTAGGCATTTTGTGAACTAGATTTCCCATCACTCCTGCCTGCTCCAAGACAACTCATCCAGACCGCTGCTGCTTTTCACCGCTCTCCTCAATCAGTTGTGCTTGGTTGGGGGTCTAACACAGCCCCCTTCCTCCAGCCAGCTATTGCTCTTGTTCAGCTACCATTCCTTGTTTTATTTTGTAAGCTTGCATACTTCTGGCATGCACCTTTTCATTTTAATTCTGTCCCATCCCTCTTGGTACTCTTCTATTGCAATAGAGGGATTTGCCCATGTTGGCTTACAAAGTTCTTTCCTTTGGGTAGGTGGAAGTAGTTCCTCACTGCACTCTTGCAGTGAGGGTGATCCTGCTCTTAGCAGGCAGGTCTGAGGCTTATCTTTTCCAGATTGGTATAATTAGCTGGATTTATTTCTTTCACTGCCACAACTATTTTTTAAACACAATCAATCTTTTTGGTGAACAGAACCATCCCTTCACAATTTAGAAAGAAGGTGTCATAAGTGTCAGTTAGCAGGTAAAGTTCCTCTTTCAGCCTCGTCTTAGCCTTTGACCACATGGATCCGTTGTGAAACTTTCTGCAAATCATTTCCTATGTGAAGCATTAATCTTTTTCTAGGTCTTTTATAAATGGAAAGGGATTTGGACTGAGAGGAACTTTTCTTACATTGAAAATTCTTGTTTGGCAAATTAATGCTCTGTTAAGTGGCCCTTTTGAGCAGATCACTTCTTGAAGGATCCCTCATTTCCTTACAGGCCTGTGTTCCTCCACTACAAAGAGCTGGGCATTTCACATAATAACTGTTGTCTAAATTACTTCTCTGTTATAGAGTCTGAACTTTAGCAATTAATCTTTGCTGAGTATACATTTACCACTTTCCCTTTTCTGTCTATTCAGCTATATCTTTGCACTTCTAAAGTAAGCTCAGTTGAATAGAAACTCTAAATTTTTGTAGTGAAGTTCTGGTCCCAGCAGAGGGATTGTCATATTTGTGGATGATAGGACAAACAGTTGCATTTATCATGTCGGCAGCTACCACGGGACAGTCCAGACAATCTTTAAAGCTCTTTGCAGGCTCAAAACCCCAGACCTAATGAATCGAGCCATGGAGCAGGTCTGATATTAGGCATAGGGATCAGGCCTAGCCAGCATGGGTTTAGGAAGGGCAGGCCCAGTCTCACCAACCTGATCTCCTTTTATGATCAGGTTACCTGCCTGGCAAATGTGGGAAAGGCTGTGGACGTAGTCTACCTGGACTTCAGCAAAGCCTTTGACACTGTCTGCCACAACAAGCTCCTGGCAAAGCTGGCAGCTCATGGCTTGGACAGATTCACTCTGATATGGGTCAAAAACTGGCTGGATAGCTGAGCCCAGAGAGTGGTGGTGAATAGTGCCACATCCAGTTGGCAGCCAGGCACTAGTGCTGTGCCCCAAGGATCAGTGCTGGGCCCGGTCCTGTTCAACATCTTTATTGATGATCTGGACGAGGGGATTGAGTCCAGCATCAGCAAGTTTGCAGATGACACCAAGCTAGGGGCAGGTGTTGATCTGTTGGAAGGTACAAGAGCCCTGCAGAGGGACCTAGACAGGCTGGATGGGTGGGCAGAGGCCAATGGGATGAGATTTAACAAGGCCAAGTGCAGGGTTCTGAACTTTAGCCACAACAACCCCAAGCAGTACTACAGGCTGGGGACAAAGCGGCTGGAGAGCAGCCAGGAAGAAAGGGACCTGGAGGTACTGGTAGATAGTAGGCTGAAGATGAGCCAGCAGTGTGCCCAGGTGGCCAAGAGAGCCAATGGCATCCTGGCCTGCATCAGGAACAGTGTGGCCAGTAGGACAAGGGAGGTTATTCTTCCCCTGTACTCAGCACTGGTCAGGCCACACCTTGAGTACTGTGTCCAGTTGTGGGCCCCTCAACTCAACAGATGTTGAGGTGCTGGAATGTGTCCAGAGAAAGGCAACAAAGCTGGTGAGGGGCCTGGAACACAAACCCTATGAGGAGAGGCTGAGGGAGCTGGGGTTGTTTAGTCTGGAGAAGAGGAGGCTCAGGGGGGACCTCATTGCTGTCTACAACTGCCTGAAGGGAGGTTGTAGCCAGGTGGGAGTTGGTCTCTTCTCCCAGGCAACCAGCAACAGAACAAGGGGACACAGTCTCAAGTTGTGCCGGGGGGAAGTATCAGCTGGATGTTAGGAGGAAGTTGTTGGCAGAGAGAGTGATTGGCATTGGAATGGGCTGCCCAGGGAAGGTGGTGGAGTCACCATCCCTGGAGGTGTTCAAGAAAAGTCTGGATGAGGCACTTAGAGCCATGGTCCAGTTGGCTGGCTAGGGCAGGGTGATAGGTTGGACTGGATGATCTTGGAGGTCTCTTCCAACCTGGTTGATTCTATGATCCTGTGACTGTGCTAATCTGGCAGATGCCTTATGTTTCTTTTTCAGTCATATTATAAAGGATCTGTGCACTGCAGTGTGAGTTCAAAAAGCCTATGTGGCAATTCCACCATTCCCAAGTGGCAGAGGTGGCTGTGATTTTACAAATTACACTGTAATTTGTCCCCATAGCATTCATATAAGTCCATTATTGCTGGAAACAACCCAAGACATTCCCAGTGAGAAAACAGAACCAAAAATTACACCGATAAGTGTTTTGTGGAAAATCTCCTTCAAAGAATGCTCTTAAATAGATGCTCTGCCCTCCATAGCACAAATGTATACCCTCTGGCCCATGAAGTAGGCCTCAGACATTGAAGTTTTTTTTAATGTGGGTGAAATATCCCAAAGACAAAGTTAGAATCGTGGTACCATCTTCATCAGTCTTCTTCCTCCAGAAACAACCTTAAACATCTCTTCCACATCTGCTATGGGGCCACAAGGCTCAAGGAGATGAATGTTCAAAGAGACTGGTGCAAGGGTGGGAGACATGTTTTGTCTGGAGGGAAAGGAGCAGTCTCTGCTGGGATGAACTGTTATGTGGGTATGACATTTCTCTGCTACTTGTCAAAGGTTCCGCCAGAGGGAGCTAATCAGAAATGCAGTCTCGCCCCAAACCACTTTGGTTCTTTTTTGGGGCACTCGTTACAGGTCTATAAACACATGAGCATATTCCACCACACAGCACTAACCTGTGACGCCAGGTGAACTTAGGACTTATTATGCAGCCATTTATCAAATAATTGATTATACATTCACCAGACTGTAAATACCATAAGGATCAAAAGCTAGGCCATAGCAGAGATTGCTTAAAAGCACGGAGCTGGTGCTGTTGCTTCAGTGCCACCAGTGGTTTTCTTTCTGAGTGGCACTCACCAGCTTTCTGCAGAAATGGCCCCAGTGCTTCGTGCTCATCTGCCATCCATAGTGACTCTGGTTCTGCTGCTGTCCATGCTCAGTTTGGCTGCTGCTGGGAAGCTGCTGGTGGTGCCAGTGGATGGGAGTCATTGGCTCAGCATGCGGGAAGTGTTGGACAGGCTCAGCCAGAAGGGACATGAAGTAGTTGTCGTTGCACCGGAAACCACCTTACATATAAAACCATCAAAGAATTTCATTATGAAAAGGCACCCAGTCCCTTTCACACAGGAAGAGATGGATCTAAATTTCCAGGCATTTTTAAATGTTCCATTTGAAGAAGGATCTTTTTTGGAAAGATTTATTAAAGTATACAAAGGTATGAAAGAACTCTCCGTCATGGCGATCGCAACCTGTAGACACTTGCTGTACAACAAGGAGCTTGTCAGGTATCTTGAGGAAAGCAAGTTTGACGCTCTCTTTACGGACCCCGTAGTGCCCTGTGGGCAGATACTGGCAGAGCATCTTTCAATTCCTTCTGTGTTTTTTTTACGAGGAGTGCCATGCGGTTTAGATTTGAAATCCACCCAATGCCCTAATCCCATTTCTTATGTCCCCAGGGCATTTACAGAGTACACAGACCACATGAACTTTCCCCAGCGGGTGAAGAATCTGCTTTTTGAACTCACAAATTATTTTCTCTGTGATTTTGCCTTTCAACCTTTCACAGAACTGGCTTCTGAGTTCCTCCATCGGGATGTGACTGTGCCAGAACTCTTAAGCCAGGGTTCCATTTGGCTCATGAGGTTAGATTTTGTGTTAGATTATCCAAGACCTTTGATGCCCAACATGATTTTTATTGGAGGAGTACACTGTGCTCACAAGAAACTACCCCAGGTAGGTGACACTGTTTTTAATTCACTCTCTGATAGACTTCTGTGTTTACTAAGGTGGAGTTTCAAGTTCCTGGGTGGGTCAGCTTAGGCAAACCCTTGTGAAAGAAATTCTTTTTCTCTTACTTTCTTCCTTACTTCCCATTTTCTGTGTAGGCAACTATACCTGCATACTTAGAAAGCATGTTCAGTTGATGCTTTTTCATTACATGTATGTGAAGCCATTTTGTAGAACATTGTGCAATTTGGTGGCCTCTTTCTCCCTCAGCGAGTGACAGAAAAGCAGTAGGTATCACCGATCTTGCGGCCAGTTTCTGGTTTCCATGCACTGCCAATAGACTTAAAGCTAGTTTCTGGGATCTAACTGCAAGCTCTGTGCTGGTATTTCGTTCCATTATTCGCTCTATGACACTTGACAGAATCTTCCAGGTCACAGATGTGACATCCTCATTAACTTTTACAATATGTTTTGCCCTGCTTGAGCTGATGAGCGTTAGAGGAAACAACTTCTTCAGAACTAGTAACCTTTCACTTCCAAGTGTTTCACCACAAAAATCAGTGTTTCTGTTACTTTATGTCAGAAGAGTTTTGGTTTTCACTGGTATGGATGAGGATTCTTTTTTTTTCTCCAAGCCTTGCATCACAGTTGTACCAAGATTCTTTCTTTCACAGTATTCCATTAGGATGAAGAAGCCTAATACAAAAGTCAGTGGGTAGAAGTCTAGTGTGAGTCAGGCAGTGGAGCTGCTCATCCAGAAGTAGCATGAAAAGCTCGATCCTCGAGAGAGCAAATTCCTCATGTGAAAGCCATTAGGTACCAGTGATCAAAGCATCAGTAACATCTCAGGGTTTAGGGAGACCTGAATGTGCAAGTTGAAACAATTGATGGCATGCGCTCTGAGGAAGGGTTGACAGCATCTGAAAAGGTTTCTTGATTTACTAGACACCAAATACTTCATTACTGGAAGGGCCCACGAGAAGGAAAGTGGCCAAAATGTCCACCCAAAACAAGGGTGAGTTTGCTATTACAGCAGGTTGCTCAGGTCTTTTTTGATAACATTTGCAACAGAGAGTTGCATTTGAGAAGTCCTCTACAGATATTCTATTCTGCCTTATGGATCCAGAAGTTTCTCACATTTCATAGAATCATAGAATCATAGAATCAACCAGGTTGGAAGAGACCTCCAAGATCATCGAGTCCAACCTATCACCCAGCCCTAGCCAGTCAACTAGACCATGGCACTGAGTGCCTCATCCAGTCTTTTCTTGAAGACTCCCAGGGACGGTGCCTCCACCACCTCCCTGGGCAGCCCATTCCAATGGGAAATCACTCTCTCTGTGAAGAACTTCTTCCTAACATCCAGCCTATACCTACCCTGGCACAACTTGAGACTGTGTCCCCTTGTTTTATTGCTGGTTACCTGGGAGAAGAGGCCAACCCCCACCTGGCTACAATGCCCCTTCAGGTAGTTGTAGACAGTAATAAGATCACCCCTGAGCCTCCTCTTCTCCAGGCTAAACAGGCCCAGTTCCCTCAACCTCTCCTCATAGGATTTGTGTTCCAGGCCCCTCACCAGCTTCGTTGCCCTTCTCTGGACATGCTCCAGCACCTCAACATCTTTCTTGAATTGAGGGGCCCAGAACTGGACACAGTACTCAAGGTGTGGCCTGACCAGTGCTGAGTACAGGGGAAGAATAACTTCCCTTGTCCTACTGGCCACACTGTTCCTGATGCAGGCCAGGATGCCATTGGCTCTCTTGGCCACCTGGGCACACTGCTGGCTCATCTTCAGCTTACTATCTATCAGTACCCCCAGGTCCCTTTCCTCCTGGCTGCTCTCCAGCCACTCAGTCCCCTTCTCTTTGAAGGTTTCCCCATGGTTTGAAACATGGTAGACTTAAGAGATACATTAGTTTGGAAGGTGCCATCAATGACTAGAGTGCTTGATTTGCAGATGGACAAAGCCACAGGTTATCACTATATCCCACAAAGTCTATCAGATTTTGTCAATACACAGCTTTTCAGTCGTTCCATTTGACTGAAAAAAGTGTTATGTGGTTTTGCATATCCTAGGCTGCTAATGCTCCTCAGTGGAAACATCAGCATTGCCATGTCACTATGAAATAAGTGTCAGTTCTTATTGTAAAGGAAGAAAGAGCAAGAGCTTATCTCTGCATCCCTTGGCATAGTGTGTGTGAGAAGGTGCCACTTTCCTCCCTAATCTCAAATTGCTGTGGGGTTGGTTCTCTCTGAGACCCCTTGCCCCACACCAGGAGTTGCTTGATGGTGCATCTACATGGGAATCAGTGTCTCCATGTGATGGCAGATGAGTACATATAAAAGTGGTATGAATTAAGCTGGCCCTACAGCTGGAGGAACAGGTCTCCCACTATATGTCAGGGAGAAAAGGAAGGACACAGAACTGGTCTCAAAATAAGAGATTTGTGGCCTCTCACATCTGAGAAAAAAAGTCATTCTAAAGGCCTTAACAGTCTGAGGAGTGATCAGTTCTATCCTCTAAGTTTCCTGCCTTTCATGCTGGTGGTGGGTACATTTATTGTGTAACAAAAGAGAACACCTTCTGCACTAGCTTCAAGAGGCTAGACGCCAGCTATTCTGGCTGTCACATGTCTCATGGAGTAATATGACCCAAATCCTCACCCATTTGTGCCTTTGCAGTCTTTCCCTGAAGCTTAACATATCGTTTTGGTCACACTTTGATATTTATCAGACTTCTCCCGCCAGAAACTGTGGAAGAAATGTTTAAAATTAAACAGCTCTTCCATTTCTACTATGAGTCCACAAGGCTCGTATTGATGAATGGCCAAAGAAACAGATGAAAGGGTGAGAGGCAGGCTTTGCCCAGGGGGAGAACAACATCCTCAGCCAGGCTGAATGTGAATGTTACATAGGGAGTCTATTAGAAATGCAGTCTCACCACAACTCCCCTCTCTTGCCTCCTTCCTGGGGCACTCTCTACTGTTCCTCCAACAGAAACAGCAGTCTCGCCACAACTCCCCTCTCTTGCCTCCTTCCTGGGGCACTCTCTACTGTTCCTCCAACAGAAACAGTGGGCGTTATCCACCACACAGCACTAACCTGTGACGTGAGATGAACTTAGGACTTACTATTCAGACTTTTATCAAATAGTTGATTATACATTTACCAGACTGTAAATACCTTAACAAGCAAAAGTTAAGCTGCAGCACAGATTGCTTAAAAGCACAGAGCTGGTGCTGTTGCTTCAGTGCCACCAGTGGTTTTCTTTCTGAGTGCTACTCATCAGCTTTCTGCAGAAATGGCCCCAGTGCTTCGTGCTCATCTGGTGACTCTGGTTCTGCTCTCGTTCATGCTCAGTTTGGTTGCTGCTGGGAAGCTGCTGGTGGTGCCATTGGATGGGAGTCATTGGCTCAGCATGAGGGAAGTGTTGGACAGGCTCAGCCAGAAGGGACATGAAGTAGTTGTCGTTGCACCTGAAATCAATGTACACATAAAGCCATCAAAGAATTTCATTATGAAAATGTACCCAGTCCCTTTCACACAGGAAGAGCTGGATCACACTTTCTGGAGGACAAGCCAGGAGGTATTTGAAGACGGAACTTTTTTGGAAAGATTTCTTAAAACACATGAACGAATGAAAAATGTTTCTGCAACATTACACTCTACCTGTACACACTTGCTGCACAACAAGGAACTTCTCAGTTACCTTGAGGAGAGCAAGTTTGATGCTGTCTTTACAGATCCAATACTACCCTGTGGGCAGATAGTGGCTGAGTATCTTTCACTCCCTTCTGTGGTTTTTCTGCAGCAAATACCATGTGGTTTAGATTCTGAAGCCACTCAATGTCCCAATCCCCCTTCTTACGTCCCCAGGTTATTTACAGACCTTACAGACCGCATGAACTTTCTCCAGAGGGTGAAGAACATGCTCTTTGAACTCTCAAACTATCTTCTCTGTGATTTTGTTTTTCAACCATATGCACAACTGGCTTCTGAGTTTCTCCAGAGGAAAGTGACTGTGACAGGTCTTCTAAGCCAGGCTTCCATTTGGCTCCTGAAGATAGATTTTGTTTTGCACTATCCAAGACCATTGATGCCCAACATGATTCTTATTGGTGGAGTAAACTGTGCTCCCAAGAAGCTATCTCAGGTGGGTCATATTCTGGTTTATTTCTGGTTGTTATTGCAAGCTTTTACATACTCTGGGAAGCTGTAACACAGGTTTCCTAAGAAGGGTCTTTTTCTGTGGGCAAAACAATTTCAAACTTCTTTGTGCTTTGTAAAGATGTGCTCCTGCCAGTGAAGGCATCACAGTATCACAGGAGAAAACATGGAGAAAGTGAAGCTCTAAGGGAATTTAGCTCTGGGAAACTCTCTACTGCTTGTATGCCCCTGCCTAAAGCCAGCTTTAACATTAGAATATCAACATCAGGACTCTTGATGTGGTGCAAAGGAGCCTTTTTTGAGGAGGCATTTATTCATCCAGAGCTCCACTTGGACATTGCTGATTTCCTTCGTGTTCCCATCATTCTTCTCTAAAGAAGGATTCTTTCCACTCTGAATTATCACAGACCCATAAAATACTTAGTCTGGAAGGGATTTTACAGCTGTCTCAGCCAATCTCCTTGCCAAAGCAGATCCAGCTAGTTCAGGTTGTGCCATTCTATGTCTTGTCAAATTTGAACACCTCCTATAACCCTGACAGTGAAAATACTTTATTATACACACTTTGAATCTTCCACTTTTGCAGCATGTGGCTGTGGCCTCTTGTCCTGTCACTGTCACTCTCCTGGTTAGCCTTCTCCTCTCAATGCTGAGCAAACTCACCTTCCTCTCTATTTGTATGTCCTGGTCCTCAGTTCCTAACCATCCCATTGGCGCTTGCTGGATGTGTTTCTATACATCAATAGCTGTGTTTTACCAAGACACTTCAGGTGTATCGTAAGTGCTGAGGGCAGGAGCAGGTTCACCTCTCACGCTGCTGGCTGCACTTCCTTCCTTGTATAGCCCCGATGCTATTAGCTCTGTAGCGACAAGGGCAGTTTGTTCACTCACATTCACCTTTTTGCCCACACAGACCCTAGGTCATTGTCTGCAGTGCTGCTGCTGGTCCAGCCCCAGTGCAGCCTGTCCTGTGAAATGAGGCTGCCCCGTCTCAGTGGCATAACTTTGCTTTTGCCTTTGCTGACTCTTGTGAGGCTTCTGTTGGCCTATTTCTTCAGCTTGTGGAATTCTTTCAGCATATCCCAAGTCAGTGATGCTCCTTACTCTCCATATCACATCTGCCATCTTAAAAATAAAGTATAACTGAGGTTACTTTGCTCTTACAAAGTAAAGGTTGGGTTTAATTCAGGAGGGTTTTGTTCTTGGTTTACTTTAGTGGTTTTAACTGCATATTGAAATATATTTTGTGGTTTACAGTCACATCACACACAGCTTCTATTTTGAAAAATTACTATTGCTGTCAAATAAGTTTTTCAGATCTTGACTTTGCAAAACAGTGAGGGAGGGCTTACTTTTCAGAAAAAAGCTGAATGTGACACAGAAAAATACAATGTTTTGAAGAGGATTCAAAATTGTCCCTCAATGTAGAAAAGCAGAGGTGAAAGAAACTACACAGTGAAACCTGTGAGAAGACCCATGACAGAGGTCTATAAAATCCTGAAAAGTGTAGCAAAGGTGAAAGGGGAGCTGATAGGAGGCTGCTCCCAGTACCCGACCTGTGCCTAACCCTGAAATGAGGTGGCAGTAAACTTAAAAAAACAAAGCAAACACTATGCACACACACACACAAAAATCTACCTCTCGAGAGCAGCAGCTTTTTTTTGTAGTACACAAAACCTCTGAACTTCAAGAAGATTTGAAGAGTTAATAAAAGGTAAATTCTGACTGCAAGGGTTTGTAGGCTTACAAAAGAGGTAAGCATAGCTTCCCATAATTGGGGCTATTCTCTGTAGGTTTCCCAATCCTTTGGCAGCCTGTACTTTACCTTCTCCTGATAGATGATCTCTTTTCAACTTGAGCCTCTGCATTCGTATACACGTGAAAGGCTGTTGCTGTGTTGCTCAAACGCACTGACACAGCTTTAAACTCAGCCTTAAGGGTTTGGTTGGGGTTTTTTACCTCTTTAATGCTGCTTTACAGATTTACAAGATAGCACAGGGTCTTTGACCACATGGATTAGCTGTGAAACTTTCTGCAAATCATTTCCTATGTGAAGCATTAATCTTTTTCCAGATCTTTTATAAATGGAAAGTGATTTGGACTGAGAGGAGGAGAGGAATTTTTCTTACATCAAAAACTCTTCTTTGGAAATTTAATGCTCTGTTAAGTGGCCCTTTTGAGCAGATCACTTCTTGAAGGATCCCTCATTTCCTTACAGGCCTGTGTTCCTCCACTACAAAGGGATGGGCGTTTCACATAATAACTGTTGTCTAAATTACTTCTCTGTTATATTGCCTGAACTTTAGCAATTAATCTTTGCTGATTATACATTTACCACAAAGCAAATAAGTCTAAAGATCGTCCAGAGAAAGCACAGCACAGACTGCCTAAAAACATGGAGCTAAGGATACTCTTTGTGAGCAGCACTCACCAGATTTCTGCAGAAACGGCCCCAGTGCTCAGTGCTCATCTGCAAGTCACAGCAGCACTTGTTCCGTGGCTGTCCATGCTCACTTTGGCTGCTGCTGGGAAGCTGCTGGAGCTGCTGGTGGATGAATTAGTTGGCTCAGCGTGCGCGAGGTGTTGGATGGTCTTAGGCAGAAGGGACTTTCTTCTTAACTTTCCCTTTTCTGTGTATTCATCTATAGTTCTGCACTTCTAAATTAAGCTCAATTGAAGAGAAACTCTAAATTTTTGAAGTGAAGTTCTTTGTCCCAGCAAAGGGATTGTCAATATTTGTGGGTGGTAGGACAAACTGTTGCATTTGTCCTTAAAAGCTCTTTGCTAGCTCAAAATCCCAGACCATGGAGCAGGTGCGATATTAAGCATACAGTGCAGCATAACTGGCACTGAGAGGATGGAGGCAGCCTGGGTGACTGTGCTAACCTCTTAGATGCAGGATGTGCTTTGGGTGTTTCTGATGTAGAAAACAGCAATATACACAATTATTGCTGAAGCACCTTCTCTGATGCAGCATAGGAGAGTGCGGAGAGTTGTGCTAATCTTTTTGGAGCCTTATATTCCTTTTTCAGCCATATTATAAAGGACATGTGCACTGTAATTTGCCACCAGAGCACACATACAAGTCCATAAATGCTGGACGCAATGCAAGATTTTCCCAGTGACAAAATAGAACCAAGAATTAGGCCCAGAAGAGTTTTCTGGAGAGTCTCCCTCAAAAAGTGTCCGTAAACAGCTGCTCTCCCCTGAAGTACTGCTTAATCTGGGTGATATATCCTGCAGAGAAAGCTGGAGTCACAATTCCATCTTCATTGTTCTCCTTGCTCCAGAAACAATCTAAACAGGTCTTCCACTTCCACATCTAGTAGGGGCTCACAAGGCTCACAGAGATGAATGTTCAAATAGGAAGATGCAGGGTGAAAGGCAGCCTTTGTCCATCGGGAAAGGAGCAGCTCCTGCTAGGCTGCATGATGATGCAGATGTGATATATCTCTGCCACATGCAAAGGGTTCAGCCAGAGGGAACCACTCAGAAATGCAGTCTCATCATAGCCCTCCTCTCTTACCCCCTTTCCGGGGCACTCTCTACAGTTCCTCCAGTACAAACATACGGCCATTATTCATCACACAGCACTAACCTGTGAAGTGAGATGAACTTAGGACTCATTACTCAGACTTTTATCACATAGTTGATTATACATTCACCACATAGTAAATACCATAAGGATCAAAAGCTAGGGTGTAGCAGAGATTGCTTAAAAGCACGGAGCTGGTGCTGTTGCTTCAGTGCCACCAGTGGTTTTCTTTCTGAGTGGCACTCACCAGCTTTCTGCAGAAATGGCCCCAGTGCTTCGTGCTCATCTGCCATCCACAGTGACTTTGGTTCTGCTCTCATCTATGCTCACTTTGGTTGCTGCTGGGAAGCTGCTGGTGGTGCCAGTGGATGGGAGTCATTGGCTCAGCATGAGGGAAGTGTTGGACAGGCTCAGCCAGAAGGGACATGAAATAGTTGTCGTTGCACCTGAGATCAATTTACACATAAAGCCATCAAAGAATTTAATTATGAAAATGTACCCAGTCCCTTTCACACAGGAAGAGATGGATCATGCTTTCTGGAGAATGAGTGATACTGCATTTGAAGAAGGACCTTTTCTACAAAGATTTCTTAAAACACGTGAACTGATGAAGAATAATTCTGCCATGTTTTTCTCTACCTGTACACACTTGCTGCACAACAAGGAACTTCTCAGTTACCTTGAGGAGAGCAAGTTTGATGCTGTCTTTACAGATCCAATGCTACCCTGTGGGCAGATAGTGGCTGAGTATCTTTCCCTCCCTTCTGTATTTTTGCTGCAGCAAATACCATGTGGTTTAGATTCTGAAGCCACTCAATGTCCCAGACCCCTTTCTTACATCCCCAGGTTATTTACAGACCTTACAGACCGCATGAACTTTCTCCAGAGGGTGAAGAATATGCTCTTTGAACTCCCAAACTATTTTCTCTGTGATTTTGTTTTTCAACCATATGCACAACTGGCTTCTGAGTTTCTCCAGAGGAAAGTGACTGTGACAGGTCTTCTAAGCCAGGCTTCCATTTGGCTCGTGAGACTAGACTTTGTTTTCCACTATCCAAGACCATTGATGCCCAACATGATTTTTGTTGGTGGAGTAAACTGTGCTCCCAAGAAGCTATCTCAGGTGGGTCATACTCTGTTTTCTCTGGTTGTTATTGCAAGCTTCTTTTACATACTCTGAGAAGCTGCAACACAGGTTTCCTAAGAAGGGTCTTTTTCTGTGGGCAGAACAATTTCAAACTTCTTTGTGCTTTGCAAAGATGTGCTCCTGCCAGTGAAGGCATCACAGTATCACAGGAGAAAACATGGAGAAAGTGAAGCTCTAAGGGAATTTAGCTCTGGGAAACTCTCTACTGCTTGTATGCCCCTGCCTAAAGCCAGCTTTAACATTAGAATATCAACATCAGGACTCTTGATGTGGTGCAAAGGAGCCTTTTTTGAGGAGGCATTTATTCATCCAGAGCTCCACTTGGACATTGCTGATTTCCTTCGTGTTCCCATCATTCTTCTCTAAAGAAGGATTCTTTCCACTCTGAATTATCACAGACCCATAAAATACTTAGTCTGGAAGGGATTTTACAGCTGTCTCAGCCAATCTCCTTGCCAAAGCAGATCCAGCTAGTTCAGGTTGTGCCATTCTATGTCTTGTCAAATTTGAACACCTGACAGTGAAAATACTTTATTATACACACTTTGAATCTTCCACTTTTGCAGCGTGTGGCTGTGGCCTCTTGTCCTGTCACTGTCACTCTCCTGGTTAGCCTTCTCTTCTCAATGCTGAGCAAACTCACCTTCCTCTCTATTTGTATGTCCTGGTCCTCAGTTCCTAACCATCCCATTGGCGCTTGCTGGATGTGTTTCTATACATCAATAGCTGTGTTTTACCAAGACACTTCAGGTGTATCGTAAGTGCTGAGGGCAGGAGCAGGTTCACCTCTCACGCTGCTGGCTGCACTCCATTCCTTGTATAGCCCAGATGCTATTAGCTCTGTAGCGACAAGGGCAGTTTGTTCACTCACACTCACCTCTTTGCCCACACAGACCCTAGGTCATTGTCTGTAGTGCTGCTGCTGGTCCAGCTGCAGTGCAGCCTGTCCTGTGAAATGAGGCTGCCCCGTCTCAGTGGCATAACTTTGCTTTTGCCTTTGCTGACTCTTGTGAGGCTTCTGTTGGCCTATTTCTTCAGCTTGTGGAATTCTTTTGGCATATCCCAAGTCAGTGATGCTCCTTATTCTAATTATCAATTCCTGTCTTATACATAGTGAGTATTGGAGGTTACTTTGTTCTTATAAATTAAAGGTTGGGATTATTTCAGGTGGGTTTTGATCTTTGTTTTTGTCTGGTTGATTGGTAGGTTGTTTTTCTTCCTTCATATGTATTGAAACATATGTTGTGGTTTGCAGAGTCACATCATAGCTTCTATTTTTACATGACACAGAAAAATGCAATGTTTTGAAGAGGATACAAAATTGTCCCTCAATCTAGAAAAGCAGAGGTGGAATAAACTACACAGTACAACCTGTGAGAAGATCTATGGCAGAGGACCCATGACAGAGGTCTATAAAATCTGAAAAGAGTAGCAAAGGTGAAAGGGGAGCTGATAGGAGGCTGCTCCCAGTACCTGACTTGTGACTGACCCTGAAATGAGGTGGCAGTAAACTTAAAGCAAACAAAAGGGAGTATATATTCACACCATGTCCCCAAAACCAACCAAACATAAGGCAGCAGCCTTTTTTTTGGTTGTTGGTGGTTTTTGGTTGGTGGTTTTTTTTTTTTTTTGTTCTGAAGTTCAAAAATATTTGAAAAGTTAATAAAAGGTAAATTCTGACTGCAAGGATTTGCAGGCTTACAAAAGAGGTAAGCATGGCTTTCCCTGGGGCTCTCCACTGTACCCTTCCCAACCGTTTGGCAGCCTGTACTTTACTTTCTCCTGATAGATGATCTCTTTTCACCCTTGCCTTTGAGCAGCCTGAACTTGTGGACTTCAGCCTCTGCATTCGTATACACGTGAAAGGCTGCTGCGTGTTGCTCAAACGCACTGACACAGCTTTAAGCTCAGCCTTAAGGGTTTGGTTGGGGTTTTTTTACCTCTCTAATGCTGCTTCACAGATTTACAAGATAGCACAGGGTCGCAGTACAGCTGCAACTCCAGGTTAACTACCTGAGAGTACACTGCCACCTTTGGGCATACTTAATGCTGCGCCACCTTCTTACCTGAGATCCTCTCCTCTCTGTCGCTGAAACATGAAAACGCACATCTGGGCTCTGCAGCTACCTCTCTGCTTGGCACAAAAGAACACCTTCTGTCCACCTCCTTTAGCTTTTGGTCTTTTGGCACTACCTCACGGTCAGATAGAAAGAACACTTTGATTAAACAGGCTGAAGAATGGGTCTGGTTTGATGGATGAGTTTCACCTTCCTCTTTAATGCCGTTTTCTTAGTTGTTAGAGTCCTTCTTGCTGGCTCATGAGAATCACTTCTTTGACCATGACACATGGAGAAACTCCTATCAAGATAAACTTTTTATGATACACTTCATGTGAGCCCTTTGATGTGCTTATTACAGCCAGGTGCCTTTGGCAAAGGCAGGCATTTCATGAACCGGATTTCCCATCCCTCCTACCTGCTCCAAGACAACTCTTCCAGACTGTTGCTGCTTTTCAGAGCTGTCCCCAGTCAGGTGTGCTTAGTTGAGGGTCGAACACAGCCTCTCTTCCCCAGCCAGCTATTGCTCTTGTTCAGCTTGCAATCTTTTGGCATCCCCCTTTGCATTTTCCATGAAATACATCTTAATGGCAGATGAGATCTGCTTGATTGGGTACTGTTTGCTGCTTCTTTTGCTAAGCACAGGACAAAAGTGTGATTTTTCCATTGCTTCATATCGCAGCCAAGCCTTACTTGCTTCTTTTGAAAGTTAGCTTTTCTTCAGAAATTTCACAAACATTTGTCCTGTAGCCTCTCAGCTATGAAGCCTTATGGCCCGCTTGAGCAGGAACCATGTATTCTGCTGCATCATTGCTTTGAGAAAGGTGTTTGGGCTCTAGCCACATGCCTATGAACTCTTATGGCCCTTCTTGTTCACAGGAATAGGGATTTGGTGACACCACTGCTTAGCATGCCAGCTTCTGCTTACCATGCAGAACATCCAGTATGAACTCCAGGCACCTTTCTGAGCAAAGCTGAGAGAGAGGAAATTGGGTGTTTAGGTCATGTCAGTATCACAGAACACTTCTTAAATTATAAGCCCTCAGAGAAGCTCAGTGGCCATAGAAGTTGATATCTGACTTGTACCTGCCTCAAGACAGGCAAATGTACAGTGAATTATCTTGAAGAACCCTGACCCAGAAAAATCTCTCTTGAAACAACTGCTACCTCTGCTAATCAAAACACTGATAATTGTTCTGAACCAGACAAGATAACTTTATCGGTCTAGAGCCTTTGACAGCACTCTTATCAATTCATTTATCGCTGTCCATAAACATTGAACTCCAACAACTTGTCATAGTAAACGTTTTGTAGAGGTAAAGTTTAAAGACCATCAGGTTATAAATGAGGTACAGCTGGGGATTTTTTGCTACCACATACTACTTGGAAGAAGCAAGAACGAGCAGTTAATTTCTATTCCTGCCACGGTCCCATGAGAGTCATGTGGAGGTACCAGATACGTGCTGGGCTTGTTCTTTTTCTTTCTTTCTGGAGTCTGGCAGAAGGTGGGAAGCTCTTGGTTGTGCCTCAGGATGGAAGTCACTGGCTCAGCATGCGTATGGTTCTGGAGAAACTCTGGGAGAAGGGGCATGAAATTGTTGCAGTGATTCCTGAGGCCACTTTGCTCATGAAAAGCTCACAATCTTTCACCATCAAAACATACTCTGTGCCTTACACACAAGAGTTTCTGGACAGATTCTACCATTCCATTGGTGTATACAGTTTTGCTAACCCTCCTCTTCTAGAAAAAATTTCATTTATTCTCAACAACGTGTCAGAAGTGACTGAAATGCACACTGCTACTTGTCGACATCTCTTACACAATGAAGAATTAATGAAGTACCTGCAGGACAGCAACTTTGATGCCATTATGACGGATCCTGTCTTGCCTTGTGGACCAATTATTGCTGAGCATCTCTCTCTCCCTTCAGTGTACTTCATGCGTGGTCTTCCATGTACCTTAGACTACAAAGCTGCCCAGTGTCCCAGTCCTTCTTCTTACGTGCCAAGGACATTCACATCCAGTTCAGATCACATGGCATTTACGGATCGTGTGAAGAACTTCCTGACTGGGTCTTCAGAGCATTTGCTTTGCCATCTGTTTTACTCAAAACATGAAAACTTAGCTTCTGAGTTTCTTCACAGGGAAGTAACCGTATTAGAACTCTTTAGCAAAGCATCAATTTGGCTGATGAGATATGACTTTGTGTTTGAGTATCCGCGCCCAATAATGCCAAATATGGTCTACATCGGAGGCATCAACTGCAAGCAGAAGCAGCCACTATCAAAGGTTTGTCACTGTTTATGTTGAGGGTATTACAGTATTTATTGCCAAGTATCTAACTAAGATTTGTTTCTTTAAGTGCTTCCTTGGTAGTATTTTGCTGGAGGTAATATGTGATCCAATACCAGGATGACATGATTTGGAAGTAGGAATCTCAGGCTCTGACAGATGATCAGAAGACTTGCACTGCAAGCACCTCTAGGGATTCTTTCTGGAACACCTTAGGTGATGTTATGTAAGCTGTGTAGCTGCCTACGCATAGCTTAGGTTGTTGTAAGTATAACACTATCATATTAGACAATGTAATGCTCTATCTAGGTAAATGACAAAATAGTTCTGCACCGTTAGATTTAATACTCTGAAGGGCTGTGGAATGCTGATTAACTGCAGGATGAAAAACAGAAATTTGAAACTAAGTCTGTATACACCCAGGCTCTTAGATTGTGCCACAGAGCTTGATAATGTGTATCCCCAAACCAGGGGCATGCAAGTGAAGATGGTAAAGGGAGTTCTTTTGCCTCTGAATTTGTTTAAGGAGCATGTTAGGACAGCATATCAGTAGCCTTTGGGATTATAGCTATCTACTCAGTAGCCTTTGGGATTATAGCTATCTACTCTCCCTCCTAGTTTGTGTAAGTCTCTCCAATATGTTGTGCAAATAGGTTCTCATACTATCGTGGTGTTGCGACAGCCCAAGTTATTGCTGGGTTTGCACCACATTTACTGCTGTAGGCTAGGGCTTTCACTTTGATAACTGCTACTACATTGAAACAAATCTGAAGGTAAATGTTATCAACTCAGTGTGTATCAGATTTCTGTCAATCATTGCTCCCTCTTCAGACTCTGAGAGCACAAAGTAACCCAAAGGTTAGATTTTTGTTCCAAGCTTTGCATCCAATCATCTGGGCAAAATAAAGGCATGGAGTTCATCATTAACTGGATGTTAATAAGATAGTGATTGCTGGGTCAGGTATTACCTCCCATTCGTGACTCCTGGTCAGCCCTTCAGTGTGAGACATGCTGCCAGTTTTTTTGAAAGCCTCCCTTGAGACTTTCATTGAATTGGAGAATTGTTTCAGTTGGAAAAGACCTCTAAGATCATCAAGTCCAACCATCAACCTAAGGCTACCATGGCCATTAAACCATGTCCCAAAGTGCTACGTCCACATGTTTCTTCAACACCTCCAGGAACAGTGACTGCACAACCTTGCTGGGCAACCTGTTCCAATGCCTCAACACTCTCTCTGTAAAAATGTTTTTCCTATTATTCAGTCTAAACCTCTTCTGGTGCAATTTGAGGCCATTTTCTCTTGTCCTACCACTTGACAGTAGGGAGAAGAGACCAACCCCCACCTCACTACAATTCAGGTCTTCAACTTTACCAACTTACCCAGCTGCTTAAAGCCTTCATTGTGTGCACAGACGATAAACTCAACCTTTACACAGAGTTAGGACTTGTCCACATTTTTGCCCAGACTGTTAACAATTAAACTCTTAAAGTACAAAGTACCCCACGACAAGCGAATCGCCCCCTGTGCTATTTCTGCAGTCGTTCAAAACCTTGCTGACAGAACAAGGAAAATGGCTACTTCAAATCCAGAATCGAATGCTCTTACCTGCTGGGTTGTGTTCTTCTTTCTTCTGCGGACCCTTTCAGAAGGTGGAAAGCTTTTGGTTGTACCTATTGATGGCAGTCACTGGCTTAGCATGCGCCCAGTTGTGGAACAGCTCGGACAGAGAGGACATGAAATCGTGGTTGTTGCGCCAGAGACAAATCTGCGGATAGACTCATCGGTGCACTATACCATGAAAACGTACTCTGTGTCTTACAGCAGGGATTATGTGGAAGCAGAATTTAAGAAGCTGGGCTATAGGAGTTTCACACCTCAACCCTTCTTGGAAAAAATCTCAAAAATAGCAAATATTACAGCCATGTTCTTAGATTCCTGCAAGCGTCTGCTCTCTAACAAAGAGCTGATTGAGTACCTGGAAAAAAGGAAATTTGATGCTGTCTTTATGGATCCTTTTTTCCCATGTGGACAGATATTGGCTGAACATCTCTCCCTTCCTTCTGTGTACCTCATACGGGGACTACCATGTGGTCTGGACTTCCATGCTACCCTCTGTCCAAATCCTCCTTCTTACATTCCTACATTCTCCACTTGCTACACAGACTGCATGGCATTCCTCCAGCGTGTGGGCAATCTCATAGCTAGCCTGAGCAGTTCTCTGGCTTGCAGCTTTCTTTATTCACCTTACGATCATTTGATCAAAGAATTCCTCCAGCAAGAGGCAACGGTGCTTGAGCTGTTCAGCCACGCATCTATTTGGCTCATGAAATATGACTTTGTGTTTGAGTACCCCAGGCCCCTAATGCCTAATATGGTCTTGATCGGAGGCATAAGCTGCACTCAGGAAAAAGCATTATCGCAGGTTAGTTAACCTTTTTTCCCCCGTTTAGCCATGGCTGCACTGTTTGCTTTCACCACGAGGTGGAGCTCATAAGCAGCAACAAACAGTAACAGGCGACAGCGCCAGAAAGGCAATTTGCCCCTTCGCATCCCTTACACGTTTAGGTGTTTCCCATTTAGGGAAGACCTCCTGTTTCCCAGACAAGCATGTATACCAAGCTAGCCTTTTCCACGTTTGTTGTTTTGGGTTTTTTTTCCCTCCATTATTTCCTGCTTGCAGTATTTTTTTTGTTCTTTTTATTGCAGCCGTGTGCTACCTAAAATAATGCAGCAGGCCAAATAATCCTAGGCTTCTACCCTTGAGCAAAGGACTGGACTGCTGCTGCAGGAATTTCAGACAGTGGCAGACCTGAAAAAAAATCCCTATCACTCAGTGAAGCAGCAAGAAATCTGCTTCATTTGTGTAAAACACTGTCCAAATTTGTACTGCAATAATATTTAGCTTGGACTGTGCCAAACTTCCCAAATATGGGATATTTGACACTTTCTACTAAGAAATACTCCAAGTTCTTGGTGCTTTTTCTTTTTCTTCCATGAGTGTCCGCTGTAGGTATTTGACAAAGGCCTTGTGTAGCACCCACTGACACAAGCAGCTGCTGGTTAAAAAGCTTTAAGTGAAATGAGCCACCTATACCCAAAGCAGGGCTGCAAACAGCTTCTTAAGGGTAGAGGCATTTCTGAGCAGAGAGACAGACCTTTGCACACAAGTACATTGAAAGTATAGAGTAAAACAGATGTGATTTGTCCCACAGAAAACAAACAGGGCTAAACATGCCCTGAAACGGCTGTATCCATTCACTGTATCTGGAGTGCTAAATATTTTTGTACCAAAAGCTCATTTGTAGCTTGGAAAGGATTTTGCAGTCCCCAGATGGAAGTTTATACAGAACAGAACCCTGGGTTCCCAAGCAGACATCTACACTGCCTTAATGGAGAGCATGTCTTCAGAGAAGTCACATATAACAGAACCAAGTCCAGAAATGAGAGTTACTTTTCACCTTGTTTCCCCACAGGAGATTCTCCTTCTGTTTGGAATCCAGTCCAAGCAAAGGGTCAGCCACAAAAACATGTAACAGAGCATAATAAAAGAGGGTCAGTCTCAGTTATCCCCTCAGATCCTAGAGATAACATTTCAACTGCCAGACTTAGGAGAGCAGATAGTTCATTTTATTCCACTCATTTAACTCTGATGCCCACAGCAATTCCCTCCAATTTTGCTTTTCCTTCCTTGGTTTTACTAAGTATTTTTCTATTTCAACAGGATTTCTTCTGCTGCCTTCAGCTGTTTCTATGCTTCATCAGAATCCTTTTCTTCTTGGATCCCAGTGACAGGTCTCCTAGTCCCTCTTTCATTTCAATCAAACAAAACAGATCTTAAAAATTGGCAGTGGTTCAACATTATCATACTCAAAGCAGACCAAATAAATGCAGACATTAGAAATTAGAGCTCTCTGCTGTCAGAATGCTTTTGGAAAGCTTTATTCTCTCTCACAGCTGCATGCTTTGAAAAGAGGAGCATCAGCTCTAAACCCAGAGTATCTGGTTTGCAGTAAATGTGAAAATAAACCACAACATAGTCACCTGGGGAAACTATGATGATGAATGGATCTCCTTAATTGGTACAGCATCTTTTTTATGGCACAGAAACTGCTGTCTCTGAGCGAGTGGGCTTTGCTGTGGGACTGTTTTTAAGTAAATTCTTTCTCATTTTCATACTGAATCTCAGTTCAGGCTTCAATACTGCAAGCACTCACACCTCTCCAAGACTTTGTTCATCCACCTGTGCCCATATTTTCACCCTAGGACTCATTTTCAGATACAGGACAGATCTTTCTCATCATAATTTTGTTGAGTTGATGATTCTTTTTATTGCCTTTCCAGGTGGTTTTGTGGGAAGGAGACAGCAATGGCAGCGTGCAGCGTGGAAAGGACCTTGACTAAGGATATGCTTTGTGTTGACAGGAATTTGAAGCTATCGTGAATGCCTCTGGAGAACACGGCATTGTTGTCTTCTCGCTGGGCTCCATGGTCTCTGAGATTCCAATGAAGAAAGCTATGGAAATTGCAGATGCCTTGGGAACAGTCCCTCAAACGGTATGGTTCCTCTCTTCCCCTTCCAGCACAGAAACACAAGATAGTTTTCAAATACAGTACATGATACATCATAACCTTCAGCTTCCAGTGTGCTTGGAGCTCCCTTCTGTTCTTCTGCTCCCTGATGCTAGAAGAAACTGCCATCCCAGCTGCTCTGCACAGTGAAATGGGGTTTGTGTGCCATGGAAGTTCTTACCTGTGCTTGTCAAACCCACTGAGGAGTAGCAAGAGGCCACTTGCTGAGAACTGACTTTGTGTTTGCTTCTCTTGGAAGGTTTTGTGGCGATACACAGGACAGACACCCCCCAACCTGCCAAAGAACGTAAAGCTTGTCAAATGGCTGCCACAGAATGATCTTCTGGGTAGGTCTGAGATACATGCAGCAACACCAGCATGTTGCTTCTAAACTGATGCTGCTTTGCTAGCATCGTCTGTGCTGATTCCCTTTATTACCATGGGTCACAGGACTTCCCTACAGCCTTGGCTGTTTGAACTAGAAGTCATCTTTTGTAAACTTACCTGATTGCAACTTCAGCATTTCTGAATTATGTAGCGACACTGTTTGGAAAGCTGTTCCAATGCCTGAATAGCCTTACTGTCAAAACCAAGGGTCTTTATCTCTGACTAGCCAGTCTCAACACCCTGCCATGGGTTTCTGTTGTATTTTGCCTGCTAGACTGAAAACAAAAAGTATGGTCCCTGAAAGAACATTTCTAGAAAGGTCTCAGGCTCTTCAAGTGGTACAAATGCATTTGCAGGAACGCATTTGTTGGTTAGACAACAGCACTTGGCTATGGGAAATCTGCAAAACTAGCAAATGGGAAGCAAAGTATAAAAAGCATAAAAAGTAACATTCTCTTTAACTGATTTCATCCTAAACATCTGAGCACCTTTAGAGGATCATAGAAATAGTCAGGGTTGGAAGGGACCACGAGGATCACCCAGTTCCAACTCCTCTACCATGGGCAGGGACACCTTACCCTAGATCAGGCTGGCCAGAGGCCCATGCAGCCTGGCCTTAAACACCTCCAGGGATGGGGCCTCAACCACCTCCCTGGGCAACCCATTTCAGGCTCTCACCACTCATGCTGAACAACTTCCTCCTCACATCAAGTCTGAATCTCCCCACCTCCAGCTTCACTCCATTCCCTCTACTCCTGTCACTCCCTGATATCCTAAAGAGTCCCTCCCCAGCTTTTTTTTGTAGGCTCCCTTCATAGAATCAACCAGGTTGGAAGAGACCTCCAAGATCAGCCAGTCCAACCTATCTCCCAGCCCTATCCAGTCAACTAGACCATGGCACTAAGTGCCTCATCCAGGCTTTTCTTGAACACCTCCAGGGACGGTGCCTCCACCACCTCCCTGGGCAGCCCATTCCAATGCCAATCACTCTCTCTGGGAAGAACTTCCTCCTAACATCCAGCCTTTCCCCGGCACAACTTGAGACTGTGTCCCCTTCATCATCCAAGGCTTTCCAGAGATTACTCAAACCAAGACAGTTCTACAACCCAAGATTCATTGAATCCCTGGTCATGTCCTGTTCTCTACAGCCCTAAATCTATCCATAAATAATGATGCACATGACAACCCAAAGTTCTTGATTTATACCTACCAGTGCCATTTTGGTGCAAGTTATTCCCCAGGCATGTGTTACTGGGACTTAATAAAGCAAATAGCTAAGCAAGTCTGTCTTTTCTCCACAGCTCACCCCAAGACTCGTGCCTTTATTACCCATGGAGGCTCACATGGTGTTTATGAGGGCATATGCAATGCAGTGCCAATGGTCCTGATGCCTTTGTTTGGAGACCAGATGGACAACGCCAAGCGAGTGGAGTCACGGGAAGCAGGACTGACACTGAATATACTTGAAATGACGTCAAAGGACATATCCACTGCCCTGAAAGCAGTTATTAATGACAAAAAGTCAGTAATAGAAACACAGCCTTGCTCCTTCTACTGTTATGTAACAGCAGCATGCTATCTTCCAGCTTAACAGAATGTTAATCTCTTCTTGTATCAAAGTTACATCATCCAGGAGCTGATGCTTGCCCTGGGTTAACCTTGTCTTGTCCCTGTAGCAGCACCATCCTCCTCACTGCCTGAAATTATAATTTTCAGGTGACCAGAACTGACTGAGAGGATGTGGGCATTAGAGAAGATGAGGTGTAAATGCAGTAGAGGAAAACAAACTGAAAAAAGATGTGTCACCTGCTGGAAGTCAAATTTGCCAGGCAGTGATGTCATGGGCTTTGACACAAGGTGGTAGAAAAAGCAACCTGTGAAGGGAGGTGTCACCAAATCAGTGGTGACATGAGTCAATGGGGAGCCTGAAAGAGTTGAAAGACTCAGCTGCCTGGATAATTTGCTTTGCATGAGAGTTGCCTAGAGGTGCTGTTTACACAGCAGCAGGAGGAAGGATACAAATGGCAGTGCCTCTGTATAGTCTAGAGGCTTGTGCTGTGTCAGAAAGCATTGTTTCCCAGCTATCAGGGAGTATAAGCACAGCTGTTATCAATCACTTATTTTATAGACTAGTTTTCTCAATCATTTCCCCCTTCTTAGTGCTCATAATGAGCTGTATTAGCATATTCAGCTGCTACCTGGCTCAGCAAGCTGGACAATTCCCATGCAGAGCAGGAGGAACATGCAAGGGTACACTGACACGGCACAGAAAACCATGCTAGACATCACAGTATTGCAAATCTTCATGCCCAAGGTCTTTTCAGGCACCACAGCAAAGAGGAGCTTTAAGAATACCCTCCTCTTCCCCACTCCCACTGTCACTGGGGCTTCTCAGTCCTTGTCATCCCTCTCCCACATCACGTTTCTGAGGATGGGCACCTTATTGCTACTGCTCCCTAGTGCTGTTTTTTATAGCAATAATAGCAGCAACAGCAACAAAACCAACAACAATGCAATAATGCATCTTGATCTTGAAAAGCTGGATGGTTCTTCTGTACCCAGTCTCACATTTCAGGCAGATACTTTCACCCCAGAGACTCTGCTGACAGCTTAAATTAAGTTTTTTTTCCTTTTCTTGTTGTCTAATATCTTTCCTCCTTGGGTTTTGGGTTTGTTTGTTTTATTCAGTCATTGAGAACAGTGATTTTCTGTTCCACAACTTTGCCATTATTCCTTTCATGGGGTAGTAGCAGTGGGGAAACACCATCAGAGAAGTTCCCACTGGACCATCAGACAACTGACACCGCATTCCTTTTTTCTGGGGACTTCTGAAGTCACAAGTCCCTGAAAATACCCAACATCTTCTCTTGACAGGTACAAAGAGAACATCAAGCGCCTCTCCGATCTTCACCTCGACAGACCCATCCACCCCCTGGACCTGGCTGTGCACTGGGTGGAGTTTGTAATGAGACACAAAGGGGCCCCGCACCTGCGACCTGCAGCTCACGACCTGAACTGGATCCAGTACCACTCCCTGGATGTCATCGCCTTCCTCCTCGTGGTTGTGCTGCTCTCCCTCTTCATTTCTCTGAAGTGCTGCCTGTTCTGCTGCCGCAGGTGCTGCTTTAAAAAGGGAAGAACAAGGAAGCCAGCCAAAGCAAAGTCCCACTAGCAGATGAAACCAGTGGTAGGAGATAAGACCAGAAGGCTCAGGGAACAACTCAACTTTCACTAAAATAATAACAGTTCCTTTAAACTAGCACTGTGGGAGGGGTTGATTCACTGATATAATTTTTGCCTTTAATTAGGAATCTGTTGTTAAAAATAATTTGTGTAGGAGTAATTCAGTCACTTGGGAAGGTATTACTGTGAAGTTCAAGGCTTCATGCCTTGGTGTACATGGTGCCTTTTTTTCATTTCAACATCTGTATGCAATGGAGCTATATTGAGATTTCATAAGACTTTGCCACGAGAGCTTTAGGGAGCCATTTGCTATGGTGTAAGACAGGTTTATCAAGCACTTTAAAATCTTGGTTATAGGATGGGTAAGTATTACACACTGACAGCATGTGTGCCTAGCCTGGCTCATGCAACACATCTTAAATGGGTTTTGTGTTTACGACATCCTGAGCAAAATTAGTTTTTTTGACAGAGAAGTGGTTATAAACCCACGGGTGCTTCACCCAAGTTCTCCATCAGGCAGAGTGCTAGTACTAGATCTTACCTGGTTAGGTGATGAGGCGTTTGCAAGCAATGTTTACAAAATCCAACTGAAATCCTATTTGTAAATGGTGTTCTGGTAAAGATGCAAACCCCAGCCCCTTAAATAAATCCCCAATATTAACAACAATGGCTCTTGTGTTTTCTGACTTGAGACACACAAGGCTGGATGCTTGATGAGTCAGAGGAAGGAGAGCTGAAGAAGGGAAAGAGTCAATGCCTCATGGTGTGAAAGCCACCTTACTGTACAAAAGCCAGTTCTCAGTGTTTTCCTCTCACTGCTTGATGACTCAGTGCTTGCTGAGGTTACATAGAAAGGCTTGGGTTGAAAGGGACCTTTAAAAGTCATCTAGTCTGATCCCCTGCAGTGATTTGGGACATCTTCAACTAGACCCAGTTGCTCAGGGCTCCATCCAACCAAACCTGGAATGTTTCCAGGGATGGGGCTTCTATTGCCTCCCTGAGCAACCTGGGCCAGTGTCCCACCACCCTCACAGGAAAGAATTTCTTCCTAATATCTAATCTAAATCTACCCTCTTCCAGTTTAAAAACTGTATCCTGCCACTACACTCCCTGACAAAGAGTCACTCCCCATTTTCTTACAGTCCTCGTTGAACTACTGAAAAGCCACAGTAAGGTTTCCTCCTGAACAACCCCAAGGTTACGGACAGGACAATCTCAACACTTTCAGCCTTTCCTTACAGTAGAGCTGGCTTCAGCCCTCTGATCATTTTCACAGTTCGAGGCTGCCACAGTCCCCACTACTAGATACAGACAAAGCCAGAAGAGACCTTAAACGTAAGTTAATGCTGAGGGCTCAAAACAGGCTGGGGGATGCTGGCACATGATGGCAGCAGAGGCCTCCTGATGAGTACCTGGTGCTGTTTTCTATTGCTGGTTGATATAAGCAGGTAGTTGGGTGAAAGCTGTAAAGTTGCAGAAGAGAGCCTCTCTGCTGTTCAGCCTGTCCCGGCTGCAATGCCTGATATCTGTGTGCATCCACACCTCCTGCAGCCTCTCCAGGCCCAATGCTGACTGTTGCTTTTCATCAACAATCTGCTTTTCCTTCTCCTTGTCCTGCCTCTGGAAAACAGGAGGAGACTCTTCTTTGAGACAAAGCGGAGAGTGCCCGCATCACATAAAAGCTGACCTGCTCTTAATGACTTTCATGGCTCCTCCTGTTCCTGAAGTGAAATCTGTGCCACTCCTGTGGGTCCTGGCTGGAGCCAGGTGACAGCAGCACATCTGTACTTCTGGAAATGAGATCCAGAGAGACCTTGCAGCACCCATCACACCACCAACTGCAGTGGTTTCAGTCATCTCTGAGCATGGGGCCAATTTCCAGCAGTTGCAAACAGCCTCTGGATCAATCCAGTGACATGCTCTGCATGGACAAGGTGGGGAAAAAAAAACCCACATGTATTTCAGAGCAGATTAACAGAGAGAAAAACAATCCTGGCTGCAGCTGTTTGAGGGTGGGATTCTTCCAACACAAGCCTCCTGTATAGGTGAAAACAAAGCAGCTGAAAGAGAAGAAGAACCAGAACGCCCATTCTATTGCTTTTGTATCAGTTTGGAAAGAGCTGTAACAGAGCCAAAGCGAAACAGCAGCAGAGACCACCTATCCTCTTCCTTTTCCCTTCACTCATGGGGTTGGATAAGGAACTGGGTTAGGAACTGGCTGGAGGGATGATCCCAGAGAGTGGTGGTGAATGGTGCCACATCCAGCTGGCGGCTGTCACTAGCGGTGTCCCTCAAGGATCAGTGCTGGGCCCCATCCTCTTTAACATCTTCATAGATGATCTGGATGAGGGCATGGAGTCAGTCATCAGCAAGTTTGCAGATGACACTAAGCTGGGGGCAGATGTGGCTGGGTTGGAGGGCAGGAGGGCCCTGCAGCGGGACCTTGACCGCCTGGACAGATGGGCAGAGTCCAATGGGATGGGGTTCAATAGCTCCAAGTGCAGGGTGCTGCACTTTGGCCACAGCAACCCCATGCAGAGATACAGGCTGGGGTCGGAGTGGCTGGAGAGCAGCCAGACAGAGAGGGATCTGGGGGTGCTGATTGATACCTGCCTGAACATGAGCCAGCAGTCTGCCCAGGTGGCCAAGAGAGCCAGTGGCATTCTGGCCTGCATCAGGAATAGTGTGGTCAGCAGGAGCAGGGAGGTCATTCTGCCCCTGTACTCTGCACTGGTTAGACCACACCTTGAGTACGGTGTTCAGTTCTGGGCCCCCCAGTTTAGGAGGGACATTGAGATACTTGAGCGTGTCCAGAGAAGGGCAACAAGGCTGGGGAGAGGCCTTGAGCACAAGCCCTGTGAGGAGAGGCCTGGAGAAGAGGAGGCTCAGGGGTGACCTTCTTGCTGTCTACAACTACCTGAGAGGTGGTTGTGGCCAGGAGGAGGTTGCTCTCTTCTCTCAGGTGGCCAGCACCAGAACGAGAGGACACAGCCTCAGGCTGCGCCAGGGGAGATTTAGGCTGGAGGTGAGGAGAAAGTTCTTCACTGAGAGAGTCATTGGACACTGGAATGGGCTGCCTGGGGAGGTGGTGGAGTCGCCGTCCCTGGAGCTGTTCAAGGCAGGATTGGACGTGGCACTTGGTGCCATGGTCTAGTCTTGAGCTCTGTGGTAAAGGGTTGGACCTGATGATCTGTGAGGTCTCTTCCAACCTTGGTGATACTGTGATACTCTCCTTAGCCTTGACTAGTTTACCCTGCTCTTTATTTTCCCTCAGCTCATCCGAGGAATGAGGAGAGAGAGATCTCAGTGATGTCCAGCTTCAGCTGTGCCAGCAGAGGACACTACACTATCACTAACAGAAGGGAGCAAGGAACTGGGCACCCTTCTCCACCGAGCCAGCCCGAGTAGGTCGGTGGAAGTGGATAATGACTTGTTTATCCACCTGTGCTTCAGAAACAGGGATCCCGCTGCACAGGAGATGATTTTCAGAGTAAATGTGGAGACAAAGTGCATGGGAGAAGCAGCTTCAGTGTAAAGGAGAGATTTGGAGGGGCTGCAGTTTCGCTGCACCTCCGCAAGGGAAGAGTTAATGTGCAGGCACCAGGGCCTCTTATTGCCCCTTAATTAGGTGACTTACAAAGCCATGGCTGCTCTTTAAGTAGGGCAAAGAGCCATAAACTCCTGCTTGCCTTACTGGGAGAAGGGGAAGTCGTTGGCCATGGTGCATTTCTAAGCAACAAAGCTGAAACCGAGTCATCTCCCAAAAGGGGAAATTGAGGCAGGGCCAGCCCTGGCTCCTCAAACAGCTGCACAGGCTCTACATTGTCCCAGGGCTTCAGGCACTGCAGCCTGAGGTTTTCCAGCAAAATCTCCAAAACTCTACTTTAAATACCTGCCAGAAGGCAGCAGCCAAGATCCCTGTGCTGCCCTGGGAGAAAGGACAGGTGCTGCGCACCAAGGTAGCACCTCTTTGAGGTGTAGATATAGAGGAGAGCCGCTGCCTTTAACTCCCACCTGGGGACATTTTTGCCTGGATTTTAACACCCAAGCTTGCCACAGACTAAAACTGAGAAGAAAGCAAGCAAGCAAACAAAAAAACCCCACAGAGCAAGATGGTGGCTCTTCTGGTGCTCCTTGGACCCCTCTGGCTTCAGAACGTAGGTGAGAGCCTCTTTGACTTTGAGGTGGAGGGTGTCCTGGGAGGCACAGCAGCCCTGGCTCCACTAGCAGGATGCAGTTGGCACCTCTGACTGCTCCCCACCAGCTGGGCTGCGGGAAATGAGAGCAATTGCTGGCACTTTCTCTGCAGTCACAGGGTTTCTGCAGCCTCACCCCAGCCCTTCAGTTTACAAGGGGAAAGGCAAGATTTTTCCATTACCGTGGCAGCCATAGGTGACTTTTAGGCTCCTCCACCCCCACTAGTGCACGAATTCAAGAAGACCCTTGGCTCAAAGGGACACAATGCTCAGTGGGGAGCCACTTGCAGGACAAACTGAGACATAGGCTCGTTATTCAAGGACAGAACAAGAGACAGCAGCAGCCTGGAAAGCAGTGCTCTACTTCCTTCTCCTACCTTGGTGGGGCTCCTAGGGCCAGACACCTGCAGATATGTCACCAGCACTGCCTCACCCTGTGCATCCTCATCCTCACCCAGATGCTCATACTCATATCTGCAATTACTTAACTTGATTTTTTTAAAGAGTTATCTTTTGGGTAGCTTTTTAGAAAATAAATAGTGCTGCCAGAAGCTAGCCAGGACTCCAGTTTGGGGGGCTACAGAAGAGCTCCCAGCCTCCCTTTCAGCCTCATCATGGAAAAAACACTGAAAGCTTGACATAATCAAGTGCAGCATGTGAACCCATTTTCCAGAGGTGTGCTGACCTGCCAGGAGCAGCATCAGTCTCATTAAACCAAAACAAAGAAACAAACAATAAAAAACTACATCAGCAGCAACCCCCCCAACCACAAGCAAATAAAACCCCCAGCCATAAAAAGCCCCAAAACCACAAACGTGTCCACACACAAAGTTGCTTCAGGATTGCTAGTGTGATGACTGCCATGGTCCAGAGCCCTGCCCTCCTCCCTGAAAGCCTGGGGAGCAGTGCAGGAGTAATGCTGGGGAACAGCACTGTGCAGCCCCTCACAGTCCCCAGGGGAAGCTGCTGAGGCTGCCTCACAGCACGGCTCGGCGCCTGCCAAACCCTCTAGTGCTATGCATGCAGCATCCCAGTAGGTGAACCTGGGGCTTAGGACTGGAGCTGTCCCATCCCATGACTTGCCACAACGTTGGCCAGCTCCTGTCCCCTGTATTCCCCTGGGGGAAGCTGACAGCAACAAGCCAGACACTTTCAGCTGGAGTGCCCACGCAGCTCTCCAATTAATTATCACCTGCAGTGATGGTGTTTTAGGAGTTATTTATAGGTAAGCATAATGAAACCTGTGCAAAAGCAACTGCCGAAGTGAACCAGGGACAAACTGCAGGACTGTCTCTCCCACCCAGTGGAGAAATGTGGCCTCCTGAGCCCAGAGAGGAGCAAACTGTTTCAGCTTCAAGTTCTGTGAGCCACCTTAAAGCCCTGTGGCAGCTGGGCTCAGTCCATGACCCTGCTGGTGTTGGTATCACAGGCTACTGGGACTGAACCAGGCTTAGATAAAAAACAAGATGATGAAATCTCCACCTGTAAACATTTCCTTGCTGTCCGAGGATGCCAGTATTACCAGGAGAGATGATGCCATCTCCTAACTCATCCTTCCTAGAGCAAACTCCTGTCCTGCCTACGGTGGGCAGGCGCTGCTAAGCATCATGTAAAACACTGCTGCCCTGTGATTCTGCTTTGACAGGTACTATCAAGTGCTCTCAGCATCAATTCCCTTTCTATTAAGGAGGGGTGAAAGGTTTCATAGATCAGATGTGATTGCTTAGAGTGATAAAAGCAAGCCATCAGCACGGGCTGCTCAGGCAGCAGCAAATCCTAAGTCTCTCCCAGCCAGACATGGGGTGGCTTACCTTGCCACCCGATCGCTCTTCAAAACCCTGCCTCAACAAATGGAGCAGAGTTCTTCCCTGAAATGCTACCAGCCTACATTACCTTGGTGGGGGGCCATGGTCTCCCTCTTTGCTAGGGCCGATCCAAGCAAGCTGCACTGGTTACCAAGCTTCTCTCTTCAGCTCGTCTCTTTCTCCCAGGAAAGCACCCAACTGCATCCCAGTGGCTCAGTGCTGAACGAGGCTTCACAAAGCATCTGCTGGAAGCTTTAATTAACGTTCAGTGGGGAGTAATCAAAGCAGGGCAGGAACCCAAGGTTTGTTATCTTCTGGAGGCTGCTGAAGAGACTGGGGGGGGCTGTCCCCTGAGTTTTGGCCACAAATGGTTGGTCTTGGCTACTTGGAGAAGTGGATTTGAGATGATTTAAGTGTCATGAGGGATGCTGTGGGACAGATTTGGTGATGGGCAAGGGAAGGAAGGGGAAACCACAACCAGCAATACTCCTGACGTCAAGTGAGTCTGTTACATAGTAACAAAAACACCACCTTCCTCTTCCCAGCCAGAGGCTCCTTCCTTTTCGTGTAGGGTCCTTCCACTCCAAATCAAGCAGTCATCCCTTGCAGAACTGTCTGATCAACAAGTGATACTCTCCTGGTTTTGGGCCAGGCTCCCCTATGCACAGCCTTGGGGAATTTGACTTTATATTCTACCTTTTTCCCTCCCATTATAATAAAAGAGCACAAGTTTGTCATTCGTTGTTTGGAAACCCCTGAATTTCACCAATGGTTTAGGCTTACTAAATTGTGAAGAGGTAAGCCCCATGGGATGCCTCATGAAAAGCCTGGTATCAAAAAGGCTTTTGACAGGAGGCTTGAGAAGGTCATTTCCAGGCATGATCATCATCTCTCTTACTTTACAGTCCAAGTCCATTTTTGATAAGGGATCAGGCCTGATTAAGATGTCTTGGGTTATTAAGATGAAATGGTTGCAAGGATCCAGCAGACAAGGAAACTCAAACCTGGAATGGGACAGCTGAGACAGATGTGACTGGGATGCTGGTGAAGCCAAGCACCCAGAGCAGGAGTCCAAGTCCAACTTGGCAAAAGTTAAGTAAGTCCAAGATCCTCACTGAGGCTGTCTTCTGCCACAGATTTCCACAAAGCAAACCATCAGGTCTCCACAGGTCTCCTCCATCAGAGGAGGGTGGATGCAAGGGACAGCCCTGTGAAGGCAAAAGAAACTGGCCATGGAAGACCTAGGAGCAGCCCTTTAACCAACTCCTCTAAGCATTCATGACCAGCTTCTCATATTGCAAGACAGGAGTGTCCTAGCAGCAGATAATCCACTACAAGCATTTAATTAACAGCTGCGAAGGCTGCAAAGCAACTGATTTTCAGCAGGGATTTCTAGGGATAAAACCAGCTGCCCAGAGACCTCCAGGGTCTTTAATCATTGACAAGTTTTCATTGCAAACTGCACTGGGCACCCAGAGACTCAAAGCTGCTGAGGACAATGCAAAAATTAAAGGTACAGCCACTTTTTTGTACAGACACCAATAGTACAGAGGTGACTTTTCCTTCTCCCCTTTTGACATACCTTTCTTCAGTCACTTAATGCTGAGCTGAGCAGATACAAGATGATCATTCAGTTCTGATGGCTGAAGTAGAGGAGAAAATGGTGCCAAGGCATCTCTGCAAGGTGACCTGTGCTGAAGCAGTTCATTCTCTTGATTTGCCTTAGGAAAAAAAGCCAAATCCTTTCTTTGAAGTTGATATATTAGAGGGAGTCTCTCAGCAGTGAAGGCGGTTAATGAGGAACTGCCTAAATCAGCTAGTTGGTGCCCTTCTCACCCAGGCCACATAGGAGTGTGGAGGGACACAGCAAAGCATTTGTGGTGGGGCCCCATTCCCATCCATCCTAGTGGTGAACCTGCACTAGTGGGGACCAATAGCCCCAGCAGAAACCATGCAGGTAGTTCAGAAACGATTTAGAAACCACCACTGCGACATCATCTCATGTGTGTTCCTTACTTGCTTTCTTGCTAGGCATACCTGTGCTGGAGGTACAGGTGCCCCAAATGCACAGTTTTAAAGCCCAAATGCTTGCTACAACAGAGCTGCTCTTCAATAGCCATGGCAAGCTCTTGGGCTGCAGCGATGCTCACCCTGCTCTAAGGGGCCTCAAATGTGATCATCAATTGACTGAAGCCCCCAGAGCCTGGGTGGTGTTTGAACCATAGTCCAAATCCTATGACAGCCACAGATCTGCCTACTCAACCAAGAGGAGACTATGCAGCAAAGGCCAAAAGAAGCCCAGAAGGGAGAAGCATGCCAGCACTACATCTATCACTCTGAGATCAAGAGACAAGTGGAGAGCCAACAGCTGACTCCTGGTTCATCATCCCTGGTAGAAAGACTTGTTAGCACATTCCCTTTGACAGTGCAAATGGGTACTTGATACCTTCCTTTGCTCACGACTTCCAAAAACTCCTCATTGTTATCGCTGCTCGTTTCTCATATAATCATAGAGCAGTTTGGGTCACAACAGACCTCAGTCATCTAGTTCTAATCCCCTGGGTTGAAAAGGGACATCTTCTGCCACATCAAATTGCTCAATGGCTCATCCTACCTGGCCTTGAACATTTCCATTCTCTGCACAACCTTTTCCAGTGTCTCACCACTCTCACAGTAAATAACTACTTGTTAAGATCTAAGTTTTATCTACCCTCTTTCAGTTTAAAACAGCCACCCCTCTCCATTTTTCTCACAGCCCCCCCTGAAGTACTGGAAAGCCACAATAAGATCTCCCTGTAGCTTTTCTTCAGGCTGAACACCACCAAATCTCTCAGCTTGTCCTCATAACGGAAGTATTACAGCTCTCTGGTCATGTTTGTGGCCCACTCTAGCAGGTCCACATCTTTCTTATGGTGGAGGCCACACAGCTCCTAAGCTAGACCTTTGTTTTGCTTTGGAAATCAAGTCACATTATGCAGTTTCCAGCCTCTTTCCATGAGCCAGATGACTTGGGATTGGTGGAGACTTGTACCCAGCTCCATGCATTAGTTAGAGTATCTTCCTCACACGGAGAAACCAAAATTCATAGAATCATAGAAACCTAGAATTGTCAAGGGACCTCAAGGATCATCCCGTTCCAACCCCCCTGCCATGGGCAGGGACACCTCACACTAGATCAGGTTGCTCAGAGCTACATCCAGCCTGGCCTTAAAGACCTCCAGGGATGGGGACTCTCAGGAGAGGACAAAATCACATCCACCCAGGCAAGAATGGAGCAACGGGTGACAAGCAAGGTCTTAGCCCATCCTTGCCTGCTCACCTTCCCACTTGCTTCACAACCCAAGACACGGCGGTCCTGGCTCAGCAGCCCAAACATGCTTTGCCACACCAGGCTACAAGATGCATTTTCCAAGAATGAAATCAAACCAGAGTGCCTCTTTACCTCTGCAAACTAAAGCCACAGCCCGATAACTATTTCGCCTTCACAGCTTGAAAGTTCAACTCCATTCATATCAGAAGGACCACAATTGCCCAGACTAAATCCAAGGACATTTTCTGCATTCAGAGAAGCAGCAGAAAAACATCCCTGTACCAAAACAAATCCTGCAACCAAATCTCACTTGCTTCACAAACTTTCTTACCTAGTGCTCAATCACACGCAGCAGCTTGGGAGTGACGGCTTTCCAGTGACGTTCCCCCCAACAGAGGGCAGGGATGGAAAGGCCCAGGGAAGGAGGATCAGATTGAGATCAGTCTCAGAGGACTGCCGGCTCTAGGTGTGGAAATGTACTGTGAGGAACGCGTCACGCGCGCGGTGAAAACCCATTAAAGTAATCCCACGCACCCAAGCTGCTTTGAGACGAACAGACAACAGCAGATGATGTCTACTCAGGATCACTGGAATAATAACAGCTTTAATCAGAGTATTATTTTCCTGATTTTTTTTTTCTTTAAAAAAGAGAAGAAACATCAAGCAGAAAGTACAATAACCAGTTACTGCACTAAGGGTGGTGATGAAAAGCCCAGACACAAGGTTTGGAGACAGACTTGACATTTAGTGGGCAGAAGGCATCTGAAGGACATATACCCAGTGAGGAGGAACTGAATTTTGGACCATGGAGAATGACAAATTAATGCAGCAGTTAGCAAATGGGCCCTGAAACATGCCAGCTGTGCCCCATGGGACTCAGGGAGTGTGCACACCATCAGTGAGCTGAGCGGGGCGTGCGTGTTCTAGGCTGCTGCTGAAATGTTAAGCTGGATACAGAGAGTATCTGAGGTAGACAGAAAACACGAGGGCCGGGGGAGGGGGCGTAAAAAACTCACAGAATCAAACCTACAAGAAAAGCTGGAATTCCACAGGGACATCCCTGAAACACAGGAAGCTCATTGTTCTGACCTTGCTTGCTGCTTACGCCCTCGAGGGTCACCAGTGTGGTCCTTCTGCAGAGCTCTGGACCTTGCCAGGAGAACGGTGAAAGCCAAGAATTGGGTAAAACCCCAGGGGAAACCTGTCCCTCTGACTTCACACATTCCTGCACTCCTCCATTCCTTATTGCACTGCAGGTCCCTGCTCATGCACAGGAAACTGTGCTGAGAGCACCCTAGGAAAGAAAGGGAATGTGGCTGCTGATGGACTCAGTCTCTGTGCTACATTAAGTTGCATAGGGCATTCCTTAAACCCCCCAGGAGAAATTTAAGGTGCTACTTACTTCTGTCAAGAGGAATAGTTTCTGGAGATGTGCTTTTGGGAAGAGGAAAGGAGGCCATTCCTCCTGAGGCTGCCGTGCTTGCATGATCTGCTGCATGCCTTTCCCATTCTTTTGTTTAGTTGCCTTTTTTCTTTTCCACACTAAGCTGAAATAAAATCGTCCTTTAACAATTAAATTTCTGAGCCAGCAGCATTTCACTATAAGGAGACTGCATTTAAAATAATCCTTCTGTGCAAAACTATTACTCTCCCATGTAAAATACATGAAATCTGGGGCACAGGAGGAAGAAGGGAGGTCATTTGTAAGACTTGGCTATAAAATGAGCAGGGAAAATATTTGGGCACTTGGTGCCACAAATATTTAGCTTGTTGGCACCAGGTTTATAGTAAAGAGCATTGACAAGTTAAACTGGGCTGGAGGAGCCTTGAGAAGCCCCACTCCAAACCCTCTGAAATCAACGGCAATGAGAGTTGAGCCACATGGCCCATCTGGATCACCTTAATTAAGCTCAGATCACAAATCAGAACTATTATCTTTTTTCCTTCGTTTTTTTTTCCTTCTTTTTGTGTTTGAAGGGATGTATGACAGCAACAATTCCCTCCCCCTTCCTGGCCTCTTGCCTAGAGCAGGGGCACCTGGAGAGTTTGCTGCCACAGCAGGGTGAGCCACTCTCACCATCCTCCTGCTTCATCTCCCAAGAAGGCATCTCCTGGGCCCCAAACCTCCAGCTTCTTCCAGAGACGTCCTGCAGCACCCAGGTGGGATGAAGCACAGTGGGCAGCAGCTACATCTCCTGGTTCAAAACGGTACCTGTGCATCTGAAAACAGGCAACGAGCACCTCCCTGGCTGCAAATGAAACAAAAAGAATGCACGCAGAGAGATGAAAGCAACTCAATGGGTCGCATGGACTAACGGTGCTAGGCTGAAGACATCCTGTGTTCCTATGGTGCTTTACAGCCACGTCTGAAGGGCTGCCAAAGCCTGGTTGGGGGGGGAGGGGAGGGTATTTACTGTGCTTCCTCTTATAAGTACACAGATAGATGACTCACGTTTGTCTCAAAAACGCTGATTTAAAAGAAGTTTCTACAACGTAAAAAACAGCCACATAGTGTCCCCCCCCTCCAAAGTGGTTACAATTTTTACAGCTTATTACAAAAATTAGACTTTTATTTGCAAATGCCTAAAAAATGTGATCTTCTTTGTGATCCCAGCCCGCCCCCCCCCCCCCCCGGTCCCCTTTAAAGTTTTTGAGTAAGAAAGAGTTAAACTGGTAACAACGCTGAAAGAAAAGCCATCCTCCCCCCAGGATGCCTTCCCATCAAGGAACAATGTCTCCTGCTGATTTTCAGTTTCAGTGGAGAACTTGCAAACTTTGGCCTCTTAAAACCTGGGGAGAATGACCTCCACTTGTTTTTAAAGTCAACTGCTTAAGAAAAAAAAGAATCAGGGAAAAAAAAGCACAGGGAGAAAAATAAAACAAAACAGCAAAGAAGATGTGGACAAAAACATTGCCACAGGAGCTAGATGGCAAAATCCTCATGGTCTTGTGGGCTGAAAGCAGCTGCCCGCAGCATGTCCAAGGAGTTAACAAGGATCAAGGTGCCAGTGAGATGCTTCCAGCGTTTGGTGATGGGGTTCTTCATCTTGTCCAGCCCAGTGTGCAGTTCCTGGATCACGTCACGGTAGCTGTCACCCATCTGACTACTCCAGGTGAGAAGGAAGTCATACGCTGGCTTCCACATGGCCTGTGGTGATGTGGCAGAGAGAAGAGGAAACGAGAGTTATGCCAGATGCCAGCAAGCTATGCCATCCTCAACACACCTCCAATCCAGAACAAGCACATTCCTGGGAAAAAACACCCTCAAATCTCCCCAGCACACTCAAATCCCTTCTGTCCCCCAGAGGTGCTCCAGTAGAATGCCTTCTGGGTGTACCTGCAAGTCTGGCAGACCTACGGAGACCAAGAGCCACCTGCTCTCACCTCGCTGTCCACTGTCCCAGTCTTGTCCCGGTGCGGTGCCTCGTAGGCATCCATCTGCTGCTTGGAGACTTTGGCAAGCTTCTCAGCGAGCTCCCTCCAGCGCTGGGCCACCTCCACGGCTGTGGTCAGCAGCACAAAGTCCTGGATAAGCCGAACGACCAGCCCCTGGCAGTCCATTTTCAGCAGAGCCTGAAGGACAGCGGTGAAAACCAAACTAGAGAGTCACGGCAGGCAGTAGATGGCAAGGGACTCAGAGGACCTGACAGGGAAGCCTCTCAAGAAGCTGCCTCCAAAATCCTCCCACCCTCTTTCTAGCGACAGCCGGTGAAATTAGGCCACCAGGCTTGACCAGTAATCCCATTAATTAAATGAAGCACCCTACCACTGTGCAAGCAGGCTTGTAGCCTGGGCTGGCCAATGCAGATGTATTTTCCAGGCAACCCCTCAAGATGTTCAGGCACTACCATAAGCAGTTTAAAGCATCCCAGGGGCTAAGAAGAACAGATGCCTTTAATGGAGGTCACTAATCCAAGCACAGTCCATGCATCTTGCCTCCCCAAGCCCAGAGAAACACTATCCTTCAGCGTGGATGGGTAGCTATGGACCCAGTCAGAACATCTGGGGGCAAAACCTGAACTTCAGCCCTGCCAGGGGATGGGCTGGGGTGAGACCCAAGTGAAGGGCCAGTTGTCAGCACTACAAGACCATTTCTGGGTTTGGGATGTTCCTGCTTTATCTTCCTGTGCCGGTTCAGAAAACTTCTGCATCACATCATCTATTGAGCTAAAAGCTGAGATTTACTGCAAATGGTTTCGAAGTGGGGAAGAGGAACTGCAGTAGTCAGGGATTTCTAGCTAACAAGGTAACTGGGGACAAAAATGACAGAATCTTTAGGTATGCAAGGACATTAACACCTGCTTCAAAGTTGCAAAGGGGAAATCCCACAACAAGGAAGGGCCTAAAGTGGCAATTACCAGAGCACAGGATCTGGCTGACCGAATCAATATCCCACTCACCAGGGTTCCCCAGCCTCCGACAGAACCCACGGACCAAAACAACGCTGGCAGTAATCACAGCTCCTGGGCAAATCCCATCTCAAACTTCAGGTGGCTACGGAAAGGGGATTTGCACTACAAAATGGGTAACCTCTTTTTAAAACATGGAAACCAAGCAAAGACACCCTAGACTACACCTTGGCTGATGATTTACTGAGTACCCTCTTGTTTCCCGACAATCAGATACGGAACTGTGACACCAGCAGACTCACGATGGTGGTTCACGGGTGGGTTAACATTGAGAGGTCAGCGTTCTGACAGGGGGAGACACTACAATAAAGGTAAACCAGAGGTTAAAGGACGCAAGGGACAGCCCCTCCGAGGGATGCTGACCATCAGTGAGTGCCCGAGGGACCAGGATGCAACACTCACAGCTTCACGACAGCACAGGGCAGGTTATTACAGAAACTGTTTACGTGACGGTCCCCAAGCAGCCAGAATCACAGAATCAAAGAACAGTTTGGGTTGCAAGAGACCTTTTTGAAGGTCATGTAGTCCAATCCCTGTGCAGTGAGGAGGGGCATCTTCGACTGTATCAGGCTGCTCAGGGTCCTGTCCTTGAAAGTTTCCAGGAATGGAGCATCTAGCACCTCTGGGCAATCTGCAGAGGGTCCTGACATCCTCTCCAGGCATGGAGGGTCTAGGTAAGTGCCAGCTCCCTTGGCCCCGCGGCAAAAGAAGGGTTAAATCCTTGCATAAGCAGAGTCACAGAGGCAGCTGGGGGAAGATGAACATCTGAAACCACTCCAGCAATTTGCAAAGCAAATGCATGTTGATTTTTCCCTTATCTGTCTCCAGTTTGAAGATGGGCTCAATCTAATTACAGCTGCAGACTGGCGTTTGTTTGCTCCTCCAGAGTGCTTACACTGGTTTCCTGTATCAGGGACAGAATTAACAACTGCTCCTGCTAAGCAAGCAAGGAAAACACATTTAAAAGACAATTCATGGCTCGTTGGGGTTTTTTTTGTTTGGATGGGGTTTTTTTTTAAAGGGCATTAAAGAAGCATTTAGATCTCACAGATCCTCTCTAGCAATTCTTCCTTACCAGCCAGCCCCCCCCACTCATCACCCTCTCTTCCACAGGCAGAGGATTCAGTGGTACTAAAGAAGGGTACATTTAGCATCCTCAAGCTTGCCTTTCCGGGCAGGTGCAACCCCCCAAACAACCTGGTATTTAGCAAAGCAGTCTAAATGAGCTGCTGTCATCTCCTGTCAGAGGCCAAGCAGGTCCAAAGCAGCAGAGGGGGGCACCAGGAGTAAAGTATGCTACAGAGGTTACGAGGGATATAGCTGCAGGAGGTAGATTTTCCTGTTCCTTTTATTCTCCCATTCCTTCTGCTGCTCAAAGTAAAGAAGAAAATGGCATTAACACAGGAAGGACATGGACCTGCTGGAGTGGGTCCACAGAAGGGCCACAAAGACAATCAGAGAGCTAGAGCACCTCTCCTATGAACACAGACCAAGAGAGAGCTGAGGTCGTTCAGCTTGGAGAACAAAAGGCTCCAAGGAGAACTTAAAGCTACGTTTCAGTACCAGGAAGGCTGAGGAAGGACTGTTTAGAAGGGCTATAGTGGTGGGATGAGAGGCAATGGTTTGGAACTACAGCAGAGTAGACTCAGGTTGGACATACTAAGTAAGTTCTTCACATTGAAGGTAGTGAAATACTGGAAGAGTCCACCAGAGAGGTTGTGGACATCCCACTCCTGGAGAAATTCAAGGCCAAACTTGATGGGGCTCTGAGAAACATGAAAGAAGTCCCAGCTCACTGCAGGTGGGGTTGGACTAACTGATCTTCGAGGGTCTCTTCCAACCTGATGCATTCTATGATTTTATGATCAGTAGAACAGCTGTGAGGCCACGCAACAGAGATCTGCAACAGCTTTGGAAGACATTGATGGTTCCCCATAGTGCAGTACGGTGACTCTGAAACCTACTGACCAGCACAGAACCTACCCTCCCTTGCTTCTTCCCTGGGGATCCTCAACACAAGTTATAGGCTAGGGGAAAAAGCAGGCAAGTGGACAGAGGCAATGAAAGACAAGGACAGCACCAAAACCAGGTGGGGTGCAAGGACAGAGCCACCAAGGTCAGAGCCAAAATGGGAATATCAATGGTAACTGCTACATATTTTTTTGGTGCTGAGTACAACTCTCCCTGTCACAGACATAGACAAAGTACGGAGTGGACACAGGCCTCTCCTCCACACCTTGCCTTCCCAGTTGGCTCACTACACACTTAATCCTCCAGCAGGCACTTTTGGGATTACAGTGCAATTTCTTTCCATCCTTTTGCCTCATCCTGGACAAGTCTTCCCAGAGAGCCACGTACAGCCACCATCCATCCATCCCTCAGTACCCAGCTATGCTCCCAGCTGAGGCATGACGAGGGCTGTGCCTGGCCAGCATCCTCCAGAGCATTTATTAACATCAGTACGGCTCTGAGCTGGCTCCACCAGACTAGCACGCAGCAAAGGAGATGGTTTGGTATTTAAATCCCAGTTCAAAGTGCTGCAGAAGTGCTTCTACTTAAAAGGCATCAAGGGGAGGTTGAATTTTCATCCTAGGTCTGAAATGCAAAATCTGATTTCCCATTCTCTGATGATGGAAACTAGCACCCAGAATAAAACAAACCAGCCTCGAAGGAAGGAGCAACCCTAAAGACCACCCACTTGTGCTCACCACTGCAACCTTCTCAACTCATTCTTGACTGTGATCCCTTATCCCAGCTCATTCTCCCATGCATAAAGATGAAGCTCCCTACATGCGCCAGAGAAGCCATATGAACTGGAGGAGTAAACTCCTGGAGTGGAGTAAAATCCTCTCTCCTTTGCCCCAACAGCAGAAAGGATTGCCAGGTTCACATGTGCCCATCAAGCATGGTGTGAGGAAGATGCAAGGTAGCAAAAAAGACACAAAAAAGGATTCCACAAAGAAGCTATTCTGGAAGCAGACTTTTCAAATTCTTCCCCCCCTGCCCCCCCCTTTTTTAAAATAGCATTTAAATTAGAAAGCACTCCAGGGGGTCCACGTTTCATCACACATTAGTCATCCTATAAAAGTTAGTGGGGGAAGTGGAGATGTGGTTACCAGAAACAGTAACATTTATTGTCTCATTAAGTGCTGCAAGGATGTGCGCAGGGCAGGGATGCATCCCAAGCGTGGTAGGCAGGGTGGGCAGGCGATGTGCCCAGGATGGCACTGTGCCACAGCTCCTGCCTGGGACCTCCTCAAACAGTGGGAGAAAGGCCCTGTGTCCTCAAGGTCCTGGTGAGACCTGCAGCATGAGAGGATGGTTATGCACAGGCTTCCACTTCCATCACCTTTGCCAGAATTTGGCAAATTAAGGGTTTTGGCCCAAGGGAGTTAGCTGTGCATTTAGGCATTAAACTTCTCTTTTTTTGCTGACAACACCACAGCAGTGGCACCAGTGGCATTTATAGACTCACAGACTCGTTTAGATTGGAAAAGATATTTCAGATCATTGAGTCTGACCATTAACCCAGCACTGCCAAGCCCACCACTACATCATGTCACTAAGTGCCACATCTACACAGCTTTTAAATACCTCCAGGGGACTCCATTACTTGCCTGGGCAGCTTGTCTAAATGCTTTACAACATTTCCGTGAACCAATCTTTCCTAATGTTCAAGCTAAACTTCCCTTGACACAACTTGAGGACATTTCTCAGTTTAAGACTCAGTTTCTCAGCAAACTGAACCTCCATTTCTGCAGCTTTCTATTCACTGACAGGGGTGCAGTGCAAGACTCAGAAGTGTGGTGCACAAAAGGACCTTGCTGGAAGCCTGTAAACAGCAACTTGGCTATGCAAAGGATAAGCTAACAGAAACGTCCCCACCTACTTCAGTATGGTGCAGCATGGGTTCCTTAGGGGAGTAATATCCAGGCTCTATAAATGTGGTGGGGATTTGTTCTCCCACAGACAGAAGAAAGGCAGGAGTCTGTTCTTTCCCCGGCCCCAAATTCACCATGGGGACTACGGCTAGCTAGCAGATTGCTTCAAAACAAAGGAGCAACATAAGCAGCATTAGGGTGGCATGCTCTAGAATCTGCCAGCATGAGGTTCAAGCAACAGACACCTTGCTCTGCAGGACATTAAGGGCTAATTGCAGGACATTAAGGGCTACTTGAGCCTACCAACAGCTTTTTTTTTTTTTTTGGGTCTGTACACACCAGGAACAAGCAGTACCTCTTGGCAGAAGAAAGGCAGCATGCAAATACCTGCAGTCAGAAAGAAAGACAGAACACAGTGGGGGAAAAAAAGAAAGCTAACATCATCTTCTCTATGATCTTTAGAAGTAGTCTGGAGAAGAAAAAGCTTAGTTTCCCAACTCTGCTGATATGCCCAGTAGCATTCCCAGAACTCAAGGCTCTATTAAAAAAAACACCTAAAAAATCCAGAGGAAGAGAAATGCTGAAAAAGAGAAATGACAGATTAACCCCAGCTCTGAAGGACCAAGTAGTGCAGTCACTGCGTGGCCAGGGACTGGGGGTCCAGTTTAAGTCTTCTAGCATCTCTGCCCAAGCTTTTTTAAACAAGAGCATCTGTGTGCTGCCTGCTTTTGATGGGCAAAGAGGAGAGAGGGGAGAGGGTGTTTTCTCCTTCTGATGTGATGATTAACTTCTGAGCAACATCCCCCAGTTACCTTCACACACTGCTGCTAATGCTGGACTGGAAAAAACAATAATTAAATTCAGATTACTTATTAACTTGTCATCAAGACCAAGCTCTTCCATGCCTGGCTGCTGGAGCATGGCTCGGCCACTGCAGTTTTGTGTACTGAACGCTGAAGTCAGATAAGACTGCTTACTGCTTTTCCCTTCACAGTCCCTTTGAGAGAAGACAACCAATTTTAAGATGGAATGGTCAGATAAAAGCTTAATCCAACTGGTTCTTCTTGCCAGCAGACGCCAGAAAGCAAGTCCCTTAGTTACAATCGAATCAGATTCAAACACAATAAAACACATTACTGCTCCATTGTCACCCTCCAAAACATCATTTTTTTAATAACTATTTATTTTGGGGGGAATAAAGACCCAAAAAAAACCCAACAATAAAAAAACTAACACCAAACAAACCAGGCTCAATTTAATTTCTTCCTAAACTAAGGAGGATTTGACAGCAGCAAGGGGCTTACAATAAGCGTCACCTTCCACCAGGAATGGAGCTCATCCTTTATTGACAGGCTCAGACTCACAAAGAATAGAAGACAGAGCCAATGCTCAGGATTAGCCTCCATTCAAGCAAGGAAAACAAAACCTGCTCTTGGGACATGGCACTTCAGGCAGTTGTTGGAGAACAGGATGTCTTCTTGCCTCTTCTGGCCCTCCCCCTGAGTTAGCAGCTCCCCGAGTATCCAAGAGAGCCTTATCTTTCCCTTTGTCTCCCCACTGAGGTCTGGCACAGATTTTCTGTGACCTACAGACTGTGTGGGCCCCTGGAGACAAAGGGAATAGATGAAAGAAACACTCAGAGGTTTTCGAGGGGGAAAGGTAAACAGTAGGAAGCCCTTGTAAGCATCCCGCAATAGGAGCATAGATTGCACCCTATTGTTCACCCACGTTAATTAACAAAAGCATGAACCCTCCCTTGAGGGAACCAGGAGGCCAGGCACCCGCCTTGACTACCATTTGGGTATATTCCCTTCGGCTCCAGAAGGAAGACAGAACTGCACATGATGTCCACAAGAACCCCTCAGCAGAAGCAGCATTTGTGGCATGACCTGAAAGTCCAGGCTAAAGGTTTGCCCCAAAGTGGCACCCAGGCACTAGGACAGTGTTTCCATGAGTAACAAAGGACTCTGTACTCTTCCTAACACCCTGCACCTCATCCTTAATCCTCAAACTTCCCCCCTTTTGATTAAAGGGAGTGGAGAAAAAGTTGGCTCCAGTCCTCTCTACCCAGGCTGCCTATTCATAATTCCATTTTGCAGGCTGCTGCGTCCCCAAGTGAAGCTGTCACCACTCCTTAACTCAACTGGCATTTTAAACCACATGAGTCACCGTAACTTGGTTATCCTGCTTCTGTGCAGGGAGAGCTTGCTAAGAGCTGCAGATCTCTTCACAGAATTAACCAGGCTGGAAAAGACCTCTAGGATCATCGAGTCCAACCTATCACCTAGCCCTTCTAATTAACTAAACCATGGCACTAAGTGCCTCATCCAGCCTCCTTTTAAACACCTCCAGGGATAGTGACTCCACCACCTCCCCGGGCAGCCCATGCCAATGGCAAATCACTCTTTCCATGAAGAATTTCTTCCTAATGTTCAGCCTAAACCTGTCCTGGCGCAGTTTGAGGCTGTGTCCTCTTACTCTGTCACTGGGTGCCTGTGAGAAGAGACTAACGCCCGCTTGGCTACAACCTCTTTTCAGGTTGCCCTGGTGCAGTTTGAGGCTGCGTCCTCTTACTCTGTCACTGGGTGCCTGGGAGAAGAGACTAACCCCAGCTTGACTACAACCTCTTTTCAGGTAGCCATAGAAAGCAATAAGGTCTCCCCTGAGCTTTCTCTTCTCCAGGCTGAACAACCCCAGCTCCCTCAGCCACTCCTTCCAGACATTTTGTCCAGTATTTTCTTGTTTTAATTTTCCATGAAACGCTAGAAATTACCACGATGAGGGTTTCCTATCAGAGATTTCCTAACGGCAGCTGGACATAGTGCTTCCCCAGATGCCTGGCAGGACACAAGCAAGGCATGTATTTGACACTATTTCCCATAACGTCCTCAGAGGCAAGCTCAGGAAGCGAGGCAGGTGAGTGGACAGTGAGGTGAACTGAGAACTGGTTGAATGACAGAGCACAGAGAGTTGTGACAGCAGTTCAGAGTCTGTAGCTAGTGGTGCTGCCCAGGGGTCAGGACTGGGTGCAGTCGTGTCCAATGTATTCATCGATATCCCGGATGAAGGAACCAAGCATACTCTCGGCAAGTCTGCTGATGATACAAAATTTGGAGGGGTGGCTGACACACCAGAAGGCTGTCCTGCCATTCAGGGAGACCTGGACAGGCTAAAGAGTGGGGCAGAGAGGAGCCTACCAAAGTTCAGTGAGGGCAAGTGTAGGGTCCTGCACCGAGGGAGGAGTAACCCCAGCATCAAGGAACAATGTACACAACCAGGAACATGGAAGTTCTGTCTGAATATGAGGAAAAATTTCTTTCCTGCGAGGATGACAGAGCATGTGAACAAGCTGCCCAGAGAGTTGGTAGAGTCTCCTCCTCTGGACTTCTTTAAAGCCCACGTGGACAGGATTCTATGTAGCTTGTGCTGGGTAACCCTGTGCTATGCCAACAGCCTACAGAAGACTTTGAAGACAGACTTATTTTCTACAGCCAATTACAAAGCTTGCACCTCTCGCTCGCCCTAACGACTCTGCATGACAGAGACCTAAGATCCCCTCCCTCATCAGACCTCAGACTCACCGTCATTAGCTCCTTCTGGAAAGATTTCCTCTCCTTGTTCTCGGTGTTGTTGCAGTCTTCCTTCAGCTTCTCCAAGACGGAGGCCACTCGCTCAGGCTCACTGTCCAGTTCTGCCCGGCAGAAGAACGTAAGTGGCAAGTTCAAGTACCCCAGAGCATCAGCAAAGGACCGCCAGCTGCTAAGGTTCTCCATCAGCAGAGTCCTCACTGAGGCATAGATGTAGGTCAGGAATTTGCAGGGCCTCAGGATCTGCTCAAGCAACAAGCTGGTGGTGAGATCTGGCCCTGAAAAGTAGCTGGGCTTGACCTTCCCAACCACCAGCACATTTTTGGTGTGCACAAGGCCTATTTTGCCCTGGTAGTAACCAATATACCACTCCTTAGTCCACAGCTGCCCTTTTAACCTGATCTTCTCCTCACTGAGGAGGGCTACGACATCTCCTTTCTTGTACTCCAGCAAATAGTGGTTCTTGCTTTGCCTCACCACCGTCTTCAGCAGCTTGCCGTACTTCAAGCTCAACACTGGCCGGTCCTGAAAAACTGGGTACTTGGCGGTGGCAGCCAGAGGTGAAAGGATGATCTTTCCGACCTCGTTCTTCTTGAGGAACCGCCTCTGTCCTGTTGGCTTGATGGCACTTTTCGGAGGCGGCTGCGGCGTTTGCACACAGAACTGGGTCAAAATGGCATCCTTGTCATCCTTGACCTGTATCCTTAGCGTAAAGTCGGAGAGCTCGTTGGGGTCGTGGGACGCGATGGGGAAGATAAGGCGGCTGACCTTGCCCAGCTTCATCTGGAAGCCCCGCACAATTTTGGCTTGCTCGCTAGCTTTCACTTCGTAGTTGGTCATGTTGGAGAACATGCAGAGCTTGAGGTCCTGAGGCCGAGACAGAGCAAACTGATGCTTACCCCAGAGCTGAAGGGCAACGGGAGCGGGACTGTGGGACTGCCTTGTGACCTCGTTCACCAAGAGAGTCTTGGGTGCGCATTCATGCCCGAACATGGCCACGACAGTTTTAAAGGAAGGGTGAACGTGTTTGGGGCCATAGACGCCAACTGTGATCTTCTTGCTGATGTAATCCCAAACGGTGTAAGGGTAGAGTATGTTCTGCCCCTGGGCTACAGCTGCAATGTACATACAAGGCTCCAGGTTCTCCAGTTGCACCTGGATTGTGTCCCCATATGAATAGCTAAGCTGCATCGGCGTGTATGGTCCCTCTTTCATGTCACTCCGCAGACACTGCAGTCCTACCAAACTCTTGCTCATGATGTCATTCTTGACCTCTGCTGACACTTTCATCTCCAGAATGATGAAGGTTTTCACCTCCATATTGCTGAGTTTGATCTGCAACACAGGGCTGATGGTGCTGCACTTGTCACTGTTCAGCTCCAGTGGTGGATCCAGCATGGCTTTCATGGAAATCTGCTGCGTCTCCCCAGGGCACACGTGGCCCTCTGGCACATGGATACTGATATTGGTATCTGGAAGCTGAACAGCTCCACCAGAGCTATCCAGCTTGCAGACAATGTTGGTCTCCACTGGTTGCGTCTGACCCCAGCCAGGATTTTGACCAAGCAAATCCAAATCGTGGCAAGACCGAGCCAGTTTCCTGTGGTTCAGCCATGCCGTCCTAAAATCTTCCCGGCTCTGGAACTGCTCAGGTGTGGGAGACTTCAAACCGCTGAAAAAGCCCGATGATGCTGGAGCATCTGACTTGGCCTGAAGAACAGACAGTTCAGACAAACTGTAGGAGCGTTTACTTCTGAAGAAGGGATTGTCTCTTTTCACAGGCTGCTCCAGATCCAGCCTATTTGTAGATGGAAACTCGTCAAAAATGTTGCCCAGGCTGCTGTTAGCAGCTGAACTAGAAACAGCTGATGTAGGAGCCCCCGTGTCAAAGAGCAGCAAGTCAACGGCCACGTTGGAGTTGGAGTCTTTGTCTGAGCTGGGCACTGTTTGCAAATTCCCATTCAGAAATGGGTTTGTCTGGACTCCATTCAAGAATGGGTTGTTACTGTAGGTTTTCAGAGAGTTTCTTTTCACATCAGACCATTCTCCAAGCAGGTCCAACTCCCTGACGCCCTCATCGGGGCTCTCTAACAGATTGTCTATCATGCCGCTGTCTGTTAAGGAAGAGTTGCGGCAGTTGACAGGCTGGACGTAGGAGGAAGGGATGTAGCCCATTTCTGTGGTGTTGTGAGCGTACCACCACTCACCTCCTGATGTGTCTAAGACATAGAGGCGGTCCCCCTTGGAGAACTTCAAAGTGGTGAAATTAGTTGGACAGTAGTCTTTGATTGCTATTACTTCCTTCGCATTTCCAAAGGACATAGGATTGTCGACCAGCAAGGCACTAGGAGAAGGCACTGCAAAGCCAAGAGGAAAACAGCACTGTAAGTAATCCACAAGAGTACAACTTGCAGTCATTTATTTCAGGTCAAGAATTTGTGTCACTTTAGAAGTGAAAGCCATTTTACAACCTCTCAAATCTGCAGATATTTTTGTTTCCCCTTAAAATTTCTAAACAAACCTCCTCCCTCTGCTGTTTACGATACATTCACATTCCTCTTCCCCACAGGGTTCACAACGTAAAGGAAGGGGCACTGAAGTGGCTGGGAAGAGTAACAGGAGTGGACACAGGAGAAGCAGCAAATGGTTATCTCCTGATGCAGTCAAGTGCCTTAGCAACAAGCCTTCCCCTCAACATAGGGCCCCATGCAGCTGCTCCTGCATAAGATGCATGTGTCCCACTACCTCACTGATGTTCCTGATGAACAATGCATAGGAGTTTGAAGGGAGTGTGAGCCACCTCTTATCAGCTCTTCTTTTTACCTGGCAGCTGGGATCTAAACTGATATGGGAACATGCTAGAATCACAGAATCGCTTCAGCTGGAAGATCAAAATGTCCAACTGTTAACCTAGCACTGCCAAGGCTACCACTAAACCATGGCCCTGAACACCACATCTACACATCTTTTAAATACCTTTAAGGATAGTGACTCCATCACTTCCCTGGGCAGTCTGTTCCAGTGCTTGACAACCCTTTTTGTGAAATTCTTCCTAATGTCCAGTTTAAACCTGATCTGACATAACTTGAGGCCATTTCCTCTTGTTTTATTGCCTGCTGCTTGGGGAATGAAACCAAGCCCCACCTCACTACAACCTCCTTTCAGATAATTATAGAGAACAACGAGGTCTGAACTGAGCCTCCTTTTCTCCAGGCTAAATAAATCAGTTTCCCTCAGTCACTCCTCATAAGACTTGTGCTCTAGACCCTTCACCAGCTATGCTGCCCTTCTCAAGACACGTTCCAGTGCCTCAATGTCCTTCTTGTTGTGAGAGGCCCAAAAAATGACTACAGTATTGCAGGTGTGGCCTCACTAGTACCAAGTAAATTGGAAAATGGCAGGACCTCCCCTAAATGCTCACATTTGAAATAACAGAATTAGTGGGAGTTACCAATGGCTGCTACGTGGGAAGGGCTGTTATTTGCTCACTGGTCTTTAGCCACCATCTTTTCAGCACTGCCGCTGCACTCTCCATTAGTTATCTCTGCTGCTGGTAGTGAATGCCTCCTCTTCAAAGAGATGATGTGACAACTCAAGGTAATGCAAACCCAAGATAACTTTCATCGTGGGCTAGAATGGCCCATTGTGCTCCAGCCCTGAAACATGCTTCAATGCAAGAAACAACTAAAGGCACATCATAGTTATCATAGTGCTAATTTAAAGAAGGCCATGTAGTTTGAACCCTCAGAAAGTAAAACACTACCCTCCCGCAGCACTCTCAGTGGTCTCAGCAGCATGTTCAATGTCCTTTAGAATCACAGAATTGTTTTGGTTGGAAAAGACCTCTAAGACCATCAACTCCAACCATCAACGTAACAGCACATGGCCATTAAATAACATCCTAAAGTGACATGTCCACACATTTTTTAGAATTATAGAATCAAGCAGGTTGGAAGAGACCTCCAAGATCAACCATTCCAAACCTAGCACCCAGCCCTGGCCAAGCAACTAGACCATGGCACTAAGTGCCTCATCCAGGCTTTGCTTCAACACCTCCAGGGACGATGACTCCACCACCATCCTGGACAGCCCACTCCAATGCCAATCACTCTCTCTGCCAACAACTTCCTCCTAACATCCAGCCTAGAGCTACCCTGGCACAACTTCAGACTGTGTCTCTTTGTTCTGTTGCTGGTTGCCTGGCAGAAGAGACCAACCCCCACCTGGCTACAGCCTCCCTTCAGGTAGTTGTAGACAGCAATGAGGTCACCCCTGAGCCTCCTCTTCTCCAGGCTAAACACCCCCAGCTCCCTCAGCCTCTCCTCATAGGGTTTGTGTTCCAGGCCCCTCACCAGCTTTGTTGCCCTTCTCTGGACACATTCCAGTACCTCAACATCTCTCCTGAATTGAGGGGCCCAGAACTGGACACCTCCAAGGACTGTGACTCCACCATCTCCTTAGATAACCTATTCCAATGCCTGACCACTCCTTTTGTAAGGAAGCTCTTCCTAATATCCAACCTAAACCTCCTCTGGAACAACTTTGGGGCATTTCCTCTTGTCCTATCACCTGATACTAGAGAGAAGAGACTGACTCCCACCTCGCTACAACTTTTCAACAGTGTCAGATGAAAATCCCAATTACAAACAAAACAGCTGGATGAAGCCTACACATACTGGCACTGCCACCACATTTATTGGTTCTGCTTTCACTTTTAGGGGTTATTTCAGAAAAAAAAAGAACAAACCAAAACACTAGGACCAAGCTGCAGATGATGTTACAACAGCGTTTGAAGGTGTGCTATCTCACTAGACTGACCTAAGAAAACAAGGAGAGCTGGATGTCCATGAAGGGAGCTGCAAGAGAACTGGGACAACAGCTGCTTTGACAAGAACTCTTTCCCACAAGACTTCTCTGGAGGGAATAAAGGGCATTTAAGCAATGCAGGAATTTCCTGCATTTCCTCCCTAAAATTCCAGAGATGGATGGATGGGAGATCACTGACTGCAGACTGGCAGCACTCCTCATACATGGAAACTACAAGGTAAGAGAGGCCATGGATGAGCAAAAAGAAATCTTTGAATACCCATTAGAGATCAAATAATAGGAAGAGTCTGTACACATCCTAAACAACTCATTATTAACCCACTTCATCTGTCAGCAGGTAGGCAAAGCCAGGAGGATATTTATTCAGCATCAATCTATATATAAACCCTGCACTGAAACTATCTTGTCAGCCTGCTAGGAAGCCACCATTAACTCAGCACTGCAGCCAGAGCTGGCTGCAGGACAGGGGACAGGGTATTTTTGGTCTCCTCACCCCTTTGAATCAGACAGGCAAGTGGCCATCTCTGTGTCCCACCCCTCACCTATGCAAGCAGGTGGTGCAGCAGCCAGGTTAACAGCGATGTGTGGAAACCAGCAAGGTCCTTGGAGAACACAAGCAATTCCTACTTTCTCATTAAAAACAACCTAATGTGCAGCAAGAGTGTTTGATGTTCAGGACTTTCCTTGCTGCGTCTGCACAAGCAATCACTTTTGTGCAGGACTATTTTTAAAGGCCCTTGGCATACTTAAAGGCCCAGGCAACTTCCACCTGGAATTATTTCTTGGGATCTGTTTCCCATGGGGGAACAGTAACTCCCGTGTGACCTGAACATGGCTTTTATGCTGAGTAGTGCAAACACATCTGAAGAAACCGCAGCAAAAGGAAGAAAAAGAGTTATTCAAACCACCTGCAAGCTCCCAGTTCTGTGAAAGCAGGAAACCAAACTCTTGCAGCCATCTTGTTGCTGTCACTTTTCTTGGCTGCTGGGTCTCTTGCAATCAGGTCCATGCCTGCCCTCACACCCCTAGATGTGCCGGTCAGCATTTGCTGCTCCTCCCCATGAGCTGTCCCCTGCTAATTATTAACCTAACCCCTCTGGGACCCCAGTGGTGAGAGGATGCCCCCAGACTGAGAAGGGAGTATCGTCCCCACCCATCCCTCCGTACCTTTGACATCGCAGAGGCTGGTCTCAGGAAAGCCCTCGCTGAGGTCGATGAGTGTTCCCTCTGACTTGCACCGCGGCAGGCCGCCCGAGTTGGCTGCCCGGATCCTCTGCGCCGCCATCTCCAGCCCACCGACCGCTGTGGAGCGCTAGGCGGCCATGGCTTCTCTGTGCGCCAAGACAGCTATGCAGACCCCAGCTTCACCTCGGGGAACCAGCCTGAGGGAAGAGAAATGAACCCAAACATGTCAGCATAAGCCTAGAGTTTCATTATGCCACCCACGTGCCAACAACGCTCTCCTCAGGCACACATTAACCCTGCAGATACAGGAGAACATCTTTAAAGCATCACAAACATTAACCTGGGTACTTCCTAGCACTGCCTATAAATCACCAAGGACTTGGACAGCAATGACAGCCTGGTCTTCCAAGATGCTGCTCCTGGCCAACCCCCCCTACAGAGCACCCCTCTTGCATTCAAAAGAAATCTGGGGATACGTTGCTCCCAGGTTCACAAACTGCTCCACTTCCACATTTCATAAGATCTTCCAGAGCATTTGCATGTTGCTGTAATACATATTTATGAAACCATCATGCACTCAGATGCTGTGGGAGCCTAGGGGCAGTGTTTAGCAAGCATGGAGGGCCCACGGGATCAGGCTTTTTCAATGCTCAACCAAGTCATCACTCTCTCCCACCGCAGTACCAGGATCTCCCAGGATGCAGACTGGCTCTTCTCATTTGCTCCCTGCATCCCACCCCTCGGCAGACACCAGAGAAACATTCCTTCCTGCACTGACTGCTCTGCTTCACTTGAGCAAAAATAAAAACACATGATTTTCATCTCCTTTCTTCAGAAACACTTGCAAAAACACTTCCAGAAAGCTTGTGGAAGAGCAGCTGCATCAGCACACCAGAGCCAAGAGGAAAACGAACCCATGTCCCACTGCCTGCCAAAAACACTGCCGTGATGATCACCAACATTCTCACTAATGAAGCATTGGTATGACCTCCTCTGGTGTCACCCATGTCCTTTGGAGCTTGGAGGACGACCAGGAGCATTTGTGTGAGCAGGCAAGCCTTTCTGCTAGCTGAAGACAAGGACAAAGCACAGAGCCTGAGCCCTGCTTTGCTTCTCTAGGTCTGCACCAGGAAGCAGGTACACAGTCTGACGTACCTGGCATCACCCCAGTAAATTCTGCCATCCAGCATCCTGCTTGAGAGCCCAGTGCAGAGCCACAAAGATAATTAAAGGCATGGAGCATCTCTCTTACAAGGAGAGACTGAGGGAGTTGGGGCTCTTTAGCTTGGAGAAGAGGAGATTGAGAGGTGACCTCATCAATGTTTATAAATATGCAAAGGGTGAGTGCCAGCAGGATGGGGCCAGGCTCTGCTCGGTGATGTCCAGTGACAGAACAAGGGGCAATGGGTGGAAGCTGAGGCATAGGAAGTTTCGTGTAAACATGAGGAGGAATTTTTTCACTGTGAGGGTGACGGAACACTGGAACAGGCTGCCCAGGGGCTAGTGGAGTCTCCCTCTCTGGAGATATTCAAAACCTGCCTGGACACGGTCTGGTACAGGTGATCCTGCTCGGGCAGGGGGGTTGGACTAAACGATCTTTTGAGGTCTCTTCCAGCCCCTGCCATTCTGTGATCCCTAAGGCCACCCCAACATCCTGCTCCCTAAAAAACTCCAGCTTGACTGCAAAGAGCCAACAGCTCTTAAAAATAAAGCCCTGTGAAGTCCAAAGTTATATTCAAATCCCTTGCTTTAGCTTAGCAGTCAAAGGGCTTCTCATCCACTCCTTTCTTCCCTTCAAATGCATTTTTTCCCTCCTTCCGCTTGATAATCAGACCAAGTAGAGGATAAACTCTAAATTTAAATTCCTTGGGTGGGTTATGGAGCTGATGGAAACATGAAGACAAGCACTGATTGCTTTGGCTGCAGCTGGCTCTTATTAAAGCAGCAGGTCTTTCTCCACCAGCAGCAAGCCCTGAAGGATTCAGTGCCCTTTCTGGAATGCAATAAGAGGAAATTTGCAGGGGGGAGCCTGAGCAGGAGATACTCCAGTCTACTTGAAACGTTTCCCAAGCCATCCCCAGGGCTGGTATGCCAGGAATGTGGTTAGCTGGAAGGGATGCACCAGGCTGCAGCCAGAAAAGGGAAGGGAGAACTTGTGTGCAAACCTTTTTTCCTTTGAGAAGAACACTGGTTTGGGTCCTGCTGGGAGCGCTCCAAGGGAAGAAGGCTTGGCAGGCAATAAATAAAGAGAAACTAGGCTTTGAGTCAAGACTGAGCGTATCAAAGCTGGGCCAGGTAAGACCCAGCTTGGAGCTGCAAGAAAAAGCAATGAGCCATCGGTGAGAAGGGAGGAAAGAAGCTCTCCTCAGCTAGCTCCCATCCACCTTGCCCCTTTGCAAAGCACCGCCACAGTAGACAAGGTGCTGCCTCTCATTAATGCCAGGCACTGTTTGAGATTGCACATTTGGCATGCAAAACTGTGAACACTGCCCCCTCCTCCTAAAGAAACTCTCCAGAGGTGACCTTTTTTTCCCCTCTCTGGATGGAGAGTTCAAGCTCTCGGTAGCTACACAGGCACACAATCAAGCACGAGGTGCACAGTATCATCATCATCATCATCATCATCATCATCATCACAGAAATAGCTCAAGTGGCAAAGTTTTCAGCAATTTTAGACATGCCTGCACACGATCCTCTCAAAAAACCAGAAACACTTTGACAGCCCAAAGGTCACGCCTGCTTGGTGAGCACTGCACGACGTGAGAAAGAAACCAGGGACAGGGAGCTGATCTTTTCCTATGAATCAAAGTGCAAGTCACAAGTGGATTTTTAAACACCTGCCTGGGAGGTGAGTGCCAAATAATTTTTTACGTGCCCTTATAACTCTCACCAACACATCCACACTGCTTGACATTTACAGGGATGCTCCTCCAACCTGTCTTTATGTAACTATATGGGAAGCTTTATGATAGAAGTCTGGACAGATGTGATTTGTGTGGAGAATCATCTGGAAAAATCCCCCCCTACACGCACCCTGCAGCCTCAGAAGGCAGCAAGGATGTACATCAAAATGACAGATTATGAAAAGGTATTTCCTTTCCTGAAAGCAGCACCTGGGCTGCATCTTGGTCCATTCTGCATGTAGCAATGCTCTCACACTCAGAAAGGATGGGGATGCGTGTGCCCCACAGCTGGACTTGGGGTTGGGGCCATCTTTGAGAGGTGGTGGTCCCAAGATGCTTCTAAATGCAGAGGCAGGACAGATAGCCAGCAAGCCTTCAAACTCTAGCTACTGGGAATAAAAGGGGATGGCTGGGAGCAGGGTAGGGGGAAACAAGGGTGGATGGGGCAAGATTTGTTTATAAATCACTTCTGCAGCCATGGAAGAGACAATGGTCTGCAAACTCCTCTGAAAGCACTTTAATTATAGACCAGGATTAAATATAGACTAGGAAAAATCCAGCCCCATCTGTTTACCCAAAGCCATAAACAGCATCCCAAATGAATGGGGGGGAGGAAACTGGTGAGCCACCAGAGTTTGCCCTGTGCAAGTGAGGAAGGCGACAGCGTCACACCATGCAAACAGCTCAAAGGCACTTGCAGCCCCTTTCCACACTGTCTTCCCCTTCCCCACTAGAGAAAGGCAACGTTGCCAGGTCAAATCCAACTGTGCAAGCCAGGAGATCCTGCTGAGTGCTTCCCCCACACTGATAAAGAGGTGGCTTTGAAGGCAGGATGCAGGTAACAACTGCTAAGGTCAGGGCTCCACAAGTGGCTACACTTCATGGTACCAACCATGTCACCATTCTTTCAAAAACCTGAAATGGGCTTTGCTGAAGGTTGGGCAAAGCTTTGCAGAAGCCTCAACTAGCACATGCCCATGGCTGCTGGCTGACACCCCAGGAATTTGAGTCACCCATGAGGGGAACAGCAGAGCTGTCTTCAACATGGATTTCATTTTGCATTAGTTGGGGCTATGAATAAAGTTTTGGGGAAGGGACAGATGGGACATGCAGACCTAATAACAGTCCTCTCTGCAGAGAGGCTGGCTGCTTCTCGATGTGTAGAAAAACTGTTGTGAGCAAGCTGGGAAGCAGCAAGGATCTCCAGGGTCTCAAAATAATCCCATTGACCCAGTACAGGTTAGGGCTTGATCTGCTGGAAAGTATTATCATGAAGGAGATCTCAAGAACAGCATGTTAGCCATGAGCCAGCAATGTGCCCTTGTGACCAAGAAGGAATCCTGGGCTGCATCAAGAAAAGTGTGGCCAAAAGGTCAAGGGATCTTCTCCACCTCTACTCTGCTCTAGTGAGGCCACATCTGGAGTATGTGGTTAAACTGGGCTCCTCAGTTCAAGAGAGACAGGGAAGTAGTGGAGAGAGTCCAAATGAGGGCTACAAAGATGAGGGGAATGAGACCTGGAGCTGTTTAGCCCGAAGAAGAGTGAGAAGGGATCTTAGTGATGCTCATGAATAACTAAAAGGTAAGTGTCAAGAGGATGGGGGCAAACTCTTGCCAGTGGTGCCTGGTGACAGGACAAGGGTCAGTGGGCACAAACTGGAACAAAGGACATTCCATTTGAACATGGGAAAAAGCTTCTTTCCTGTCATGGTGACAGAGCACTGCAACAGGCTATCCAGAGAGGTGGTGGAGACTCCTTCTCTGGAGAGATCCTGTGCAACCGCTTCAGCAGCAGGGTTGGACCAGACAACCTCCAGAGATCCTTTTTGATTCCTGCCTTTCTCTGATTCTGTCAATCACAGCTCTGCCTGCTCCTGAATCTCCTCTTCACCCAGGCAAAGAGTAGCAGCAGGTTTGGGGAGAGTGATGGTACAGCCTCTATTAAAAATCTTCTTAAAAGCTACTTAAAAACTCCAAGAACACTGCAGAACACCCCTTTATCCTGCAGCATTTGAAGACATTCATCTTTCTAACAGCAGCATTCCCTGGCACGCAGTGGCACAGAAAAGGTTAAAAACAACTTCTGCAAACTGTCTGGTACAGCTCAGCCTGGAATCCCAACCCCAGGCTTTCCCCTCCTGGCTCCACAGACCCAGTGGGGCCCCCGGTAGCTCCCTGACAGTGCATGCTGATGGTGGCAGGGAGGGGCCAGCAGCAGAGCCTCATCCTCCCCAGCACTCTCAGCTCCACCCATCACGCCAAGCTGATCCTGATGGGATTATGGTATGGATCCATCTCCGCTTGGACAACAAGCTATAAATCACAGAGATAGCTCAGGCATCTGGCCATGCCGAACTGGGTTAGCAGAGAAAAGCAGTCCCAGGGAAATGCTCACTGGCAGCACCAAGTCTCGTGTTCACATGCAAAGAGATGCAATAAAATGTGGGAACACCTGAAAATGCAAACCCCAGGGGAGGGAAGCAGGATGCTCCAACAAGCACTGACTAAATTTGAGCACAGGTGGGACAAGACCCTTCCAAAAGCCTCAAAGACAGAAAACTCCTAAATGCCAAGAATTTGGGCTGATAAGACCTGGGAGAGCTGGCAGGGCTAATCAGTACCAAGCACCATGAGAGCTGGAGACAGACATGCAGCCAAAGCTAAGGCAGCACATGGTACCTGCCACCAGCAAAGGGAGGTGGGTAGAACCAATGTATGTCCCTGCCCATCCCACACCTCCCAGTCCTCCCTGCAGCTGTGCCAAGCTAGGGAGCTGCAGGGTTCATCTCACCGTGGCATGCATATGTCCATGGAAAGCATTAGGAGCAGGAGCCATAACACAAGACAGGCCAGTCTTGCAGTAACTACCATAGCTGTATGCCTGTTCTCCACAGCTAATGCATAACAAGCCCCTCAAGCCCTGTGCCCCAGAGTACAAGCTCAGGAGGAATCTTCTGCCTACCCTTGGTCACAAACTGAGAAGTGGGATGAGCAGAGAGAGCTTCTCATCAATCCCCTTCCCACATCAGAGATAAGAGTTGCCCAGGCATATGCTGCTAATGGCTTTTAATTTGCCTTTTCTTTCTCCGAAGTCAAGCTCCTCCAGCTCTCCTACAAGCACAGGAGTGGGTTTGGGGGTTTCTTCTGAAAACAGTTAGCTTTGGTTAAACACATGTGAAATTAACTTTTTGTGACTGGAAACCAAAACTCCCAGAGCCACAGTGCTACCCACAGAGCACACAATCAACTTACTGAAAAAAGGTGCTTTTGTCAGTCATAAAACCTTAAGCAACTCAAGGCTGCAGAAGAGACAACTTCTGGAAAGCCAGGAGACAAGCACAGGAGACACTTCAGTGTATCCATCACTTGCTGCGAGCAGTCGTGACAGTGGTATGGCCCAAGGTCCTCTCAAAGCACATGCACTGCTGGAAAAGACCACTTTGACTTTATTCTCACCACTTACACCAATCAAGTAACCTCCTGACTGGCATTTGCCCCATTCCCTTGGCTATCCTGTGGAACCACTGCAAGACACCATGGATGTGTGGGACAGCGAGGTATCCCCCTGGTCACAGGATACCTCCAAGGGTCTCCAAACATCTGATGGTAGCTGAGTGTCAGCAGGGAACAATGGATTTTGATTAGAAGGGAGAACAGAGCAACTCCTCCTCCCTCTCCTTTGTCCCGGAGACAAAGAATCTCATTCCTCACGATCCTGACCTCTTCAATAAAGCAATTTGAGCCTGGCTGGTGAGAGCAGGTGTGGGAGAGCTTATTGGTTTCATTCCCTGCAGAAGGCTAGGCCAAGCATTTTGTGTGTTTGATGCCAACACCACCACATACCCTAGAGATTCCTAACTGTGTCACCTTTCTCTTATCTTCTCCTACTTTGTTACTCGTATTTGCAAAGCCAAAGCTTTCATCTTCAAAAAAGCCCGATTAACCCAACCAAAGACAACCTCTTCAGACAACAAAACACAAGTCCTTTGTACCAGAAAGAACACATTAGCATGAACTCACCTATGTCTCAAACAAGCCTCAGTGCTGCTGATATGCCAGAAAGAGAAGAGAAACAGGTTTTGTCCCTCTTCCAGCAAATGAGAAAGGACTTGCAAAAATACTGGGTCCTCCCATCTCTCCTACAGCATCCCTCATCTCCCAGAGCTTTGCTTTGGACTCAATCCCCACGATGCGTTGTAAGCAGCAGGGATGCTTGTCCCCAGTATCCCTGCTCGAGCAACAGCGGCAGAAGAGGCAGTGGGGAACACAGCCCAGTGCTACACTGTTCCACTTCAGTCCCTGTCATGCCCTAAGGCAAAGTCTTAGAAATGAGTTTAAGTTTGGCTCTGCTTCTGCCAGATGAGCCCACTGCCAGGCAAGGGCAAAGTTTGGTGGGGCTGAAGCTGAAAGGAGGGGGAAAAAATCTAATTATGGCTAAGCTGATGTCTGCTGGCACCTGGTGTCCACTGCAGTCCCGTGGTGGGGATGTCACCCTTCACAAGAGAAGGAGGAAGGATGGGAAAGTTTCTTTTAATAGAAATGACTTTGAAGCCCAAGTCTTATTGGCTATCCATCTCCAGTAATGACTTTCAAGTGGAATATAGATTAGTCTCTGAGGGCAGAGAGAAAAGAAAACTTTCCCTGAAAGACCTCCTGCTGCTACCAAGCACAGGCTCTACAGTCCAGCACCTATTTGCTAACTTTGGCCTAATACAAAGAGCCATCAAGCCAGGAGAAAGCACTGCACAAGTCAGCCCAAGTGGGCTGTGCATGGCCTGAGAATCACTCATGGTAAGGAAAGCTGGATGTCATGTAACTATCAGATTCCTAAGTCCCCAGTTAGGTTTTCCCCCTGGAATAGCTGACATTCATTACTCCTAGAATAACTAGTCCCTTAGAATTGTTCAGGTTGGAAAAGACCTTAAAAGACCATTTTAGTGCAACTGTTAATCCAGCACTGCCAAATCCACCACTAAACTATGTCCCTAAGCACAACATCTAAAGCTGGTTTAAATACCTTGGAGAATGACTGGTGAGTCCACCACCTCCCTGGGCAGCCTGTTTCAATGCCTGACAACCCTTATGATGAACATTTCTTAATGCCCAATCTAAACCTCACCCAGTGCCACTTTTAAATAATTTCCCCTTGCCCTATCACTTGTTACTTGGAAGAAGAGATCAACCCCCATCTCCTTTCAGGAACTGTAGAGAGCAATAAGGTCTCTTCTGAGTCTCCTTTTCTTCAAGCTAAATAACCTCAAGTCCCTCAGATACTCCCTAGAAGACCTGTGCTCCAGACTCTTTGCCAGCTTCATTGCTCTTCTTTGGACACACTCCAGCACCCCAATGTCTTTCTTGTACAAGGGGCCCAGAATGCTCCTGGCATCAAGCACACAGAGATGGTGCTGACTGCCAAGGGACAGGAGGTTTCTAGAGATGTAGGCACCACCCTTGAGCATCGGCCACAGCAACAAAGCTCTCTCAAAACTTCCTGAAAATGGCACCACTGGGGCAAAGATTTAAAAAGCTTGCAAGTGTAGGAGGGTGCTGGCAGCACTGCATACAAGATCCCTCCTGCAGTTTGTAAGTCCATAAAAAGAGTACTCCTGGGATCATAGCCCAAGACCTGTGATCTAACTATTTATTTGTTCTCAGCACAAAATCCACTACATGCACATCAGTCCTGACACCATAGTAGCAAAGTATTAAATAAAGCTGCACTTGCTTCCATGCTTTCCAGGCTAGCACAGGCTGCACGACCAGCTGGCGGCCAGTCACTAGTGGTGTCCCTCAAGGATCAGTGCTGAGCCCCATCCTCTTTAACATCTTCATAGATGATCGGGATGAGGGCATCGAGTCAGTCATCAGCAAGTTTGCAGATGACACTAAGCTGGGGGCAGATGTGGCTGGGTTGGAAGGCAGAAGGGCTCTGCAGCAGAACCTTGACCGCCTGGACAGATGGGCAGAGTCCAATGGGATGGGGTTCAATAGCTCCAAGTGCAGGGTGCTGCACTTTGGCTACAACAACCCCATGCAGAGATACAGGCTAGGGTCGGAGTGGCTGGAGAGCAGCCAGACAGAGAGGGATCTGGGGGTGCTGATCGATACCCACTTGAACATGAGGCAGCAGTGTGCCCAGGTGGCCAAGAGGGCCAATGGCATCCTGGCCTGCATCAGGAATGGTGTGGTCAGCAGGAGCAGGGAGGTCATTCTGCCCCTGTACTCTGCACTGGTTAGACCACACCTTGAGTATTGTGTTCAGTTCTGGGCCCCCCAGTTTAGGAGGGACATTGAGATGTTTGAGCGTGTCCAGAGAAGGGCGACGAGGCTGGTGAGAGGCCTTGAGCACAGCCCTACGAGGAGAGGCTGAGGAAGCTGGGATTGGTTAGCCTGGAGAAGAGGAGGCTCAGGCGTGACCTTATTGCTGTCTACAACTACCTGAGGGGTGGCTGTAGCCAGGAGGAGGTTGCTCTCTTCTCTCAGGTGGCCAGCACCAGAACGAGAGGACACAGCCTCAGGCTACGTCAGGGGAAGTTTAGGCTGGAGGTGAGGAGAAAGTTCTTCACTGAGAGAGTCATTGGACACTGGAATGGGCTGCCCGGGGAGGTGGTGGAGTCGCCATCCCTGGGACTGTTCAAGGCAGGATTGGACGTGGCACTTGGTGCCATGGTCTAGCCTTGAGCTCTGTGGTAAAGGGTTGGACTTGATGATCTGTGAGGTCTCTTCCAACCTTGGTGATACTGTGACCTGTCACCCCTGCTCCAGCATCCCCAACACAAGAAAGGCAGAGGGGTGTCTCCAGCAACAGTGCCTTTGGTGCAATTTTTCAACACGGAGCTGTGGATGGACACTCCTGTCAGGGCAAGGAGTTTGTTCCAACCAAGTCCCCATGGGGACCAAGAAAAACACAAAACCCAAAATCTTCTTCAGGTCCCAAGAATTAGACAAGGAAGTTGCAAAGTCGAGTTTAAAACTCTTGGAGGGAACAAGAGACCAGGAGAGCATCTTCTTCCTCCAAGCCTTTCCAGCCCTTCCAAAATCCTTTGCAAGCACAACAGCTCAGTCAGCTGAAGCGAATCTGTTCCTGAGGGATGCTCAGTGCCAGAAGCAAGGAACAAGCATCCTTCAAACTCAGAGTTGAGCCAAAGCAAGCAACAGCACAAGATCACACAGGCAATTGGTGGTGGTGAAGAAATAAACTCCAGATTTCCAGACCCACAACCCAGTTGCTTATCACAGAGAGACACTTTTGAAGATGAAATGGCTTTGTCTGACAATCTGTGGCTCAGTCATCACTCTTTGCATTGGAAGAGGAGGAAAATATCTTTTTTTTTTTTTTAAGCACTGCTAACTAATCATTGTGTTAATCTAAGGGCACATCTGTAGCCTGGCACAGATGCCTGCACAAACTGCTCTGGAGAATGGTTGTGGACAAAGTTCTTTGGCTGTTGCCAGCACCCACCTTGCCCATTGGTGGCATGCTGACAGTTGATGGAGAAATGATTTGAACACTGTGCTGTGGCCTCACCTAGGATTATCACCAGGAAAATGCACACACACCCCTTCCTGTGTGATGCTATGGTAGAGAAGATGCCATGGTCATCCATGAGATCTTGGGTCAACATCCACAGAGCAGACTAAAGGCAACAACAGAAAACAAAAGGAGAGGAAATGGCATCCTGCTTCCACAGATGCTTCAAGAACTATACTTGGTGCTCTTGAGGGAGGTTATCCAAATCCCTCCTCCTCTTCTTAGGACACTACATTAACCAGCACAGGGAAAAGCTGAAGCATGGTAAAGGCTTTCATTGAGAAACATCTTGGAGCAACTCACTCTATCCCGCTAACCTGAGGGCCAGAGTCCTGGCAGCGTCTCCTTACTTAAATCATTTGGATGCTAATTTGGACTTCAAGAGCTGCTAAAATCTGAAGTAACTACGTCTCTGAAAAGCTGCAGCTTCTCCCAAGTGGAGATGATGACAGAGCTTTAACTGCATCAACACTTCAGAGCTCTGTCTCTATCACCCTTCAATAATTTTGCCTTTGTCTGAGGGAAAGAAGAAGCTGTTCTGAGCTGAATCGCTGGCGAAGTGCACAGGGCCACGTGCTCTGCTTCTTCCAGACTGCAATGTTGGGAAACCAGTCCCACCAGCATGACCAGAGAAGGGCAGGCACTGGAAAGTCACTCACACTGCTGGCCACATAAGTGATGCAGTGACATACAGAGAGGCCAACAAAAAGCTCCAGAGATGAGCTAGGTCACCAGAAACAAACTAGCTACAACTTGCCCATAGAGCAACACATAACCAAATTCATGCATCGTCCCCTGCCCAAGTACTCGACCAAGACACATTTCCTCCATAGTGGTCACTTCCTCACATGAAGAACTTCAAAGGCTGAAACATCAGTCCTACTTGCTCCTCCAGACCTGCCTGACCTGCTCATCATTTAAAAAGAGAGCACTGCATTCTTGACACAGATGCCACAGACATGATAGGCACACAGCAGCTACCCATGGGTCACCTAAAAGGTGACCAGATAGCCAGGACATAGCAGCAACTCCCAAGTTAGCTGGGGCTCCTTCTGACCTCAGTCAGGCAGTCCACTTCAGAGCAAAGCAGAGGTTCTGTTCCCAGTTTGCTGCCTGAGCACACCCACAGATGCCATCTCTTGCTAATGCATAAAAGCTTTTTGGATTATCAAACTGCAGAATTCATTCAAGCGATGAGCTCGTGCAAAAGCTTACCCTTGATTTAAGGTTCTTACGCACCTTGCTGATTAGTCGAGGTACTGATCTGTTGGTGGATTACACGACACCTTCAGCTGCACTGAAAGTGCTGACAGGAGCCAAAATGCATCATGAGTTAGGCAGAAACAAAAGCAATCAGCATAACTCAGAAGTTCCTCAGAGCAGCAGGGCTTTGTAAGTGCCCATCCTTGGTAAAGACTGAGCTGGCAGTGTGCATGTGCAGCCCAGACAGCCAACTGTGTCCTGGGCTGCAGCAAGAGAAGTGTTGCCAGCAGGTCAAGGGAGAGGATTCTCCCCCTTTGCTCTCGTCAGACCCCCCTGGAGTGCTGTGTGCAGTTCTGGAGTCCCCAACACACGAAGAACATGGAACTGTTGAAGCGAGTTCAGAGGAGGGCCACGAAGATGTTCAGAGGGCTGGAGCAGCTCTGCTATGAGGACAGGCTACGAGAGTTGGGGCTCTGCAGCCTAGAGAAGACAAGGCTTCAAGGACACCTATTAGTAGCCTTCCAGTATCTGAAGGGGGCCTACAGGAAGGCTGGGGAGGGACTATTTACAAGGTCTTGTAATGACAGAACAAGGGGTAATGAGTTTAAACTGGAAGAGGGGAGGTTCAAACTAGATGTTAGAAAAACGTTCTTTACAGTGAGGGTGGTGAGGCACTGGAACAAATTGCCCGGAGAGGCTGTGGCTGCTCCCTCCCTGGAGGTGTTCAAGGCCAGGTTGGATGAGGCCTTGGAGTGACCTGTTCTAGTGGAAGGTGTCCCTGCCTATGGTGGGGGGTTGGAACTGGATGGGGAGATTTAGGCTTGAGGTGAGGAGAAAGTTCTTTACTGAGAGAGTCATTGGACACTGGAATGGGCTGCCTGAGGAGGTGGTGGAGTCGCCGTCTCTGGGGCACTTCAAGGCAAGGTTGGACGTGGCACTTGGTGCCATGGTCTAGCCTTGAGCTCTGTGGTAAAGGGTTGGACTTGATGATCTGTGAGGTCTCTTCCAACCCTAATGATACTGTGATACTGTGATACTGTGATCTTTGAGGTCCCTTCCAACCTAAACCATTCTGTGGTTTCCAAATCAGATCCCACATGACACCTGGGTTTAAGCAATGAAACTGCTTCCTGGAGCTGGAGGTCTTCTCATAGGAAATCAACATGTGGGGTTAAACTGCAGTGCAAGTTGCTCGCTCCACAGGATGCTCTACATTTGACCCAATGCAGACCAAGGGGTCCACAAACCCATGCTGGAAAGAGTGCAAGCTAAAGGTTGGAAGAGACATCAGCAGATCATCTAATACAACTCTCCTGCTAAAGGAAAAAGGGTTTTTCTTTTAATAAAAAATGATATTTTTAATAGATGCTACACCATCAGCAGCCCTAGACCCTCCCCAAATCTGTTGCTGCTCTTGGTGGAGAGAAAATCCAGGAGCAGGTAGAGCAGTGGTTCACAGAATGACAGAATGGTAGGGATTGAAAAGGTCCTCTGGTGATCATCCAGACCCTTGTAGGGTCACCTACAGGAGGTTGCACAGGATCATGTCCAGGCAGGTTTTGAAGATGACCAGAGAAAAAGACTCCACAGCCTCCCTGGACAGCCTGTTCCAGTGTTCTGTCACCATCACAGGGAAGAATCTTTTTCTCACGTTCCAATGGAACTCCCAAGTTCCAGTTTGTGCCCATTGACCCTTGTCACATCACTGGGCACTACTGGAAAGAGACTGGTCCTATTCTGTTGACACCTGCCCTTTAGATATTTAAGACCATCACTAAGATCCCCTCTCACTCTTCTTTTGTCTAAGAAGCCTCAGGTCTCAGCCTCCTCATTATCTTAGTAGCCCTGCACCAGACTCACTCCAGCAGTTCCCTTTCTCTCTTGAACTATGGAGGCCAGAACTGGACATAGTACTCCAGATGTGACCTTGCTAGAGCAGAGGAGGAGGAGAAGCTGACCTGCTGGCCACATTTTTCTCGATGCAACCCAGGAGACCTCCTTCCTCACAATGGCACATTGCTTTCTCGCAGTGAGCCTGTCCACCAAGGCTCCTAGGTCCCTCTTCACAGAGCTGCTGTTTAGGAGGTGCGCAACAAGAAGTGCAAGAGAGAACAGCCATCTGCTCCAGCTCAGAGTATGGATTAAGACTTGCTACAAAGAGGCCCAGGCTTTTGATTTGATCTCATTCACAAATTCCCAAGCTGAAAACCCATCACAGAATGCATTCCTGCTTCAATTTAGAGTGTGCTTTCAACACCAGCCTCATCACACCGGCTCATTTCAGGTAGTTCTTAGCAGCAAAGTCTTTGTCTTAATCTAGATTAGAACTTGTCCACAGGTGGGAACTAGCTTTCCAGGTGCAGGCACCCAGCTTTGCCAGACAGGAGAGCGCTTGAGATAAACCGAAATAGGCCAGTGTTTACGCAACAAGAGAGCCAACACCACACCTGCTTGTTTAATTAGTTCCCCCTGAAATTAAAGCCTGTCAAACTGCACACAGGCTCCACACAACCTGCAAATTAACTAAAGGGGAACACGACCTGAAGGTGAGAGATGCCAGATAGAACTCAAGAAGTGGCTCCAAGCACTTTCCATAACATCAACAGCATCATGAAGGGAAAATCCCAAAATAACACCACCCACCCCATTCATCTATACTTCAGAGACTGTTGTTTCAGTCTCACCAGGTTAAAAGCTGCTCAATCTCATCATCATGGGTCAGAAGGTTGATTGGAAAAAAAAAAAAAATTTCATCATTTGAAGACCCAAGCCTTTACTGGAAAGAGTTTATCTGCAAACAAAGTTACGCACTTTGATCTGTTTAGTTTTACGTCAGTTAGAAAAGCACAAGGCCCTTGCCTGGACGCTCTCAAAATTAATGTGGTATGAAATGAGAGTCCTTTCTCTGCAGCCTCCACCACATGCAATGTCAAAGACATTCAGGGACATGGTCTAACAGCTTTGTGCAGGGAAATTTTAGGTTATGTCTGGACTTGATGGTCTTAAGACCATTTCCAATCATGCAATTCTATGACATGCTGCTTCTCTGTGCCTGGACATAATCATTAATAAAGACTGAGCCATTCTGGGGTAAGATGTGCCTCTTCTAGCAAGATGTTTGAGCACACACATAGTCACTAATATAAATTTGTCGAAATCTCAACTTTGCATAAAATTGCTCTTAGAATCATAGAATCAACCAGGTTGGAAGAGACCTCCAAGATCATCTAGTCCAACCTAGCACCCAGCCCTAGCCAGACAACTAGACCATGGCACTAAGTGCCTCATCCAGGCTTTGCTTGAACACCTCCAGGGACAGTGACTCCACCACCTCCCTGGGCAGCCCATTCCAATGGCAAATCACTCTCTCCATGAAGAACTTCTTCTTAACATCCACCCTATACTTCCCCTGGCACAACTTGAGACTGCATCCCCTTGTTCTTGTTGCCAGATGAAGCAGGGATGCATCTCAGACATGTTCTTTGCCGCACCAGTTAATGAGCAAGATTAAAATAACATCCAAAAGTCAGCTTAAAGTAATGAAAGATGCTTTTCTTACATAAAGCAGAGCTTTCGTGGTTGAATGGAGTCAGTTTCTACACCTTCCTACATTGCATCTCTTCTTACAAGCACAAAAACCCCTTCTGTGTGTGCATCAAACCACAGTGATGCATCTTCACAAAGCAGCTCCCCAAAATTGGGCAACCCTAAGCCTCCACAGAATGTGTCCCAAGGGCAAGTTATTCCCTCTACGCTGTTTCAATTAAGTCAGCCCCAGGCAAGGCTGTAAGGAGATGGACCTGCTCTCACTTCACAAGAGGCAGGGCCCTGAGTAGCCTCAGAGCCCACCTGTCCAGCCCGAGAGGCAGGTGCTCCGTTCATTCCCACTACCATTTGTGTGGTAACAGACCGCACCACTGAACGTCAAAGTACTGCAGCTTGACTTGGGGTCAAAGCATTATCAGCCACAGTAAAGGGTTGTCTTAGGCTAACTCAGAAGCACCCATTATCAGAGTGAAAAAGACAAAGCCATTGCTGGCAGAGATACAAAAAAAGACCTAAGTGTTGCCAGAAGAATGTGCCTTGCATCAGAAAATAAAGTCTAAAGTAGTCCAGTTAAGTAGTCTCCTGTATTCAGAGACAGATGTCTTGGGTCTGCTGAATTTTGACCACGTGCAGCAAAGAACCTGCTCTGTTTATTGATTTCTATGGAAAGGCACCACTAGCTCTGCCCCAAGGCTGCTCTGATAACCACTGTGAATATGTATTTCAGTTTTGGCTCCATATCTAAAGTACAGGTTGGTATCTACAAGCAGCAAGCTCTTGGCTCAAGACAACAATCTGAGGTACAACTAACATGCCAGGGCACCACCTATGGCCATCTTCAATTCACCTTGACAACACCTCCCTTTCTCATCATCTTTTACAGCAGTACCCCAGATTTCCTTCCCTGTGAGATCAAGCTCTTTCATATTTCGCTATCGCTCAGATCCAGAAGTGCAGCAGATCTTTGTGCCAGTGATGGGGCAGCTCTGCAGAGAAGAGCAGAAGCTGAAGGATGCTTTCCAGCACAGCCAGCTGGTGCCCCACATGAAGGCTGCAGATTTCAGGGCTTTGCTCTCAGAGGGACCAGGGTCAGGCCAGAATTAGACATGCTCTTGATGAGAAAAGAGAGCCTAAGTTATCAAACCAGTGCAGATGGATAGAGATATATATATATTTTAATTAAAGCTCTTTTGAAGTGACACACAAGAGAAGTGAAATTCCAGGCACAGCAGACGCCTTAGGACAGATTTATATTTAGAAGGATGCCATAAGTACTTGATCAACAGAAAAGAAACAAAGGTTTTCGGCACTGTCCAGAAGGGTAAAAAGAAAGATAGGAGAGACCATTATTGCTAAGAGCAACTTCTACTGGTATTTCTCCATGCCATCACATTTACATTTAGTGGGGACAGTCTCAAGTTGTGCCAGGGGAGGTCTAGGCTGCATGTTAGGAGGAAGTTCTTCATGGAGAGAGTGTTTTGCCATTGGAATGGGCTGCCCAGGGAGGTGGTGGAGGCAATATATAAGGTTAACACTCCTGGGGGAGTAACCCTGAACCTGACCCTAGGGGTCTTGGCCCCTCCCCAGGGGTGGGCCACACTCCAGGTGATGGTTAGCCCACTCCCCCCACTTCCTGTGGTATAAAGACAGGCACCGTCCCTGGGAGTGTTCAAGAAAAGCCTGGATGAGGCACTTAGTGGCTGGGTGCCTCTAGGTTGGACTGGGTGATCTTGGAGGTCTCTTCCAACCTGGTTGATTCTATGATTCTACTACATTATTATGTTTAACGTTGCCACTGCTGAAGGTGGCCTCATAACTCTCCCCTCCGACACCAAATTTTGCGCTTGTTCCATACATGATCCCAACGAACAACATTTACAGCTTGCAGAGCCCACAAGCCTATCAACCAAAACACATCCTGTGTTTTCTCAAGACATTGTGAATGAAATTGGTATTTTTATTTTTTAAAACTAGTGCTTATTACTGTCAGTTTTATTTTCAATTAGACCACTAACAACATAGAAACACAGAATCAGCCAGACTGGAAGAGACCTCCAAGATCATCCAGTCCAACTTAGCACCCAACTCTAGCCAATCAACTAGACCATAGCACTAAGTGCCTCATCCAGGCTTTTCTTCAACACCTCCAGGGACAGCAACTCCACCACCTCCCTGTACTTCTAGCATAAAGCAAATGTACTGAGCTGGTAACACAAAAATCCCCTTCCAAGTTTTGCAGACTGAAGCTTTGAGAAATAAAGCAGAATAATAGAATGGTAGGGGCTGAAGGAACCTCTAGAGATCGAGTCCAGCTCCCCTGTCAAAACAGGACCACACAGGTCATTCAGGAACTCCAACATAAAATGCAATCCTTCACAATCTGCCACATTATTCATTTGGGAGCTTTCAGTTCAGAAGTCAGAGACATGCTTAGCCGGATATCCGATCACTTGCTGGGCCCCATCCCAGATTTCTCCAACATTACTCACATTTTTTTTGTGCGGGAAGAGGGACGAGGATTCCATACTCAAAGCCAAAAGGGAGGAAGAAGTGTTCGCAGCACTGGGTAGGAATTATCATGATATATCTCAGACCTGTGGGTTCAAATGATTCCCACATATTCCACTCATAGAATGAGACTGAAATCTGGCTGATGCTCAAACTCCTGTTTGGGACGCAGGGATGAGCTGGGACCTCCCAAGGCAGGATGTCTCCACTGCCAGGCAATGGATGCTCAGCCCAAAGAAAGATGTTCTGCATACAAACACTCTGGCAGTGACCAGCAGCATCACATCTGCCTGCCAGCCTCCTCACAGGGAATTTACCCTCTGCCCTGGTTACACAAAACTGCCTTAGCTAGGAACCACCTCCCTCTTCCCCCTCCCAAGTGAGGGAACTGTCTGATGTAGTGCCAACATCAAGACGTTCTGGTCACAATCCCTTAAAAATTAGGCCAAACTACAAATATTTTTATTCCTTTTATCCTGCCTCACTGAAGGGCAATCTGGACACTGTGATAGATTTGCTGGCACAAGTCCAGAGAAAGCCACAAAAATGATCAGAAGGCTGAAACACCTCTGCTGTGAAGAAAGGCTGAGAGAGTTGGAGTTGTTAAGTCTGGCAAAGGCTCTGGGGAGATCTTATTGTGGCTTTTCAGTACTTAAAGGATACCTGCAAGAGAGATGGGGACAATATTTTAAGCAGGGCCTTTTGTGACAGGACGAGGGGTGATGGTTTTGAACTGAAAGAGGAAAGATTTAGATCCGATATTAGGAAGAAACTCTTCCCTCTCAGGGAGGTGAAACACTGGCACTGGTTGCCCAGAGATGTGGTAGAAGTCTCATTCTGGAAACACTCCAGGTGAGGTTGGATAGGGCTCTGAGAAACCTGCCCTAGTTAAGATGTCCTTGCTTACTGCACAGGTGTTGGAATAGCTGACCTTTAAAGGTTCCTTCCAACCCAAGCCATTCCACAATTTTATAATTTATTCCCTCTTCCCCTCAAAATGCATTTCTGAAGTGATTTTAGATCCCACTTTTGGAGGCACAAGTACTGCAACTGCAGAAACCATGGTTCAACCCTTGCATGGTTATGCTGCCTGAACCCAGGCAACGATGATGCTCTGTGTCTCAGTTTCTCCTCAGCATTACCTGCTGGTACCCAAATCCTTCAGAACATACATCCACCTCTTCCTGCCTGTGCTGGGGTTTATCATCACACCCAGGTAGCAGGAAACTGACAGCAGGATGACAAACCCGGAAGGGGATGGTTTAAAACAGAGATCAACACATGGAGTTGAAGCTGGGATGGAAATGTCACCTCTGCTGCAAGGCATTTGAAGAGAGGGGGTTAAACACTCACTCTCCCCAAATCCCTGCTGCAGGGCCCTGCATTCCTCTGCTCAAACAGTACACTGGCCTAAAGCTTTTTTTGCTCACTGTTTCCATGCTCAGTCATGTCCTGCATCCTGAATTTGGTGAACATTTTAATAGCTCCTATTAACAGGCAGAGCAGGAGCCAGAGAGAGGGATCAGCTGCTCTGACCAGTTGCCTCTCTGAGGAGCTTCAGGGCTGTCCCACTGCAGGGCAAGGCACTAAAAATCAGGCAGAGTAGCAAAAAAAAAAACCAAAACCCACAACACTGCTCACACAAAAGTACCCAAGATCTGTGATCAATGTCAAGGCACAACTTTCACACGCCTCTTGCCAGAACATCTCCCATTCCTACAAGTCCAAGCGCAGGGATGCGCTGGAGACCATAGCACACACTCCAGGGACTTGAAAGAGTCAGTGTGCTCCTCTATCACTAGGGTGGATTTGTGACCTCGTTTCACAGAATCTCAGCAGCCACTGCAAGAGTCCAGATGGATCGTCTGGCTAATTGAGTTAATTAAAGCGTTTTTCATCAGCAATTAACTTTTAGGTGCTTGGCTACTCCAGAGCAGCACCAGCTCTCTCTAGGGAACAGGCCACACCTCTGGAGCAGCAGGAAAGAGACGGGGGAAAATCTATTTGGAAGAACTGACTGATGGCATCAAGCTGTTTCTCAGTGATGTTTGCTGGCTCCAAGCAGATGAAAAAGAAAAAAAAATACCCTGCCCTACTCAAAAACACAGAAAAACTTCCAAACCTTCATTAATTTTTCACCTAAGCGTTCTGCACAGAGAAGACCCAGGTGAAGCTGCGGTAGATAAATGCATCGGAAGAGATCCACCACCATGATGTTGCATTCCCAGAGCATCCTCCCCTATGTCCAGTGCAAAGTAACCTCAATAAACTCCAGGATGCAGCATAACTCTGATGATAAGCTGGTCAAGGCCAGAGCCAGAGGCATTGACTATCTGCTTTGCTGATGAGATAATTGTCATCTCCCAGGGACAATAAATACTTTGTCTGTCCACAGCCCTTGCCTGGAGGTAATCAAGCAAAATGCTTGCAAAAGCCAAAAGAAAGGCTCACTTTGTGGTTGCTACTGATTTGCTCTCTGGCAAGGGCAGCTGATGCAATGTGCCAGAAAGGAGCTGTGTCCCAGGAAGCCACTATTACAACAAACAAACAAACCCAAGACACATTCAAGAAACAACCCATCTCATTCTTTTCATCCCCTTTCCCCTAAAATAAAAACTGTTCATCCTCCTGCATCTGAGCAAACATGGGATGAACACATACGGAGGTATCACTTGTCCAGAGGCTGCTCCAATGAACCTCCAGCCAAGAGCATCCACAGGTAAGGAGCAGACAGCGCTAGGGAAGACAAACTGCAAGATGCATCCCCCCATCTCCTCCACTTTGTGCGGGATACACTGCTCCATCTCTTCTGCTTTCTGAGAAATGCACCCCTTCATCTTCCCCACTTTTTATGGGTTGTACCTCTCATCTCCTTTTTCTTGTGGGATGCACTCCCCCCATCTCTTTTTTCATGGGATGCAACCCCTTTCCATTTCCTCCTCTTTTTTTCAGGATGCACCCTCCTCATCCCCTCCTCTTTCTTTTGGCAGCATGCACCTCTCATCTCCTCTTCTCTTTTTGTAGGAGGGACTATTTCATCTCTTTTTTTCCCTAGCTCCAAACCTGACAAACTGCAAAAGACCAGTAGCTCAAAGCCTATGTGCACTAGGAAATAGTCCCTGTGCTTTCTGATGGTCTTCAGTAGCTCAATCTGCACCAAAGGCACAGTCAGACACACAGAAAAAAAACTCGGTGCTTTGGGTTTTTTTGTTTGGTTGTTTCTTTGGTTTTGGTTTGTTGTTTGTTTGTTTGGTTGGTTTTTTTTGTGAAGAGGGATCTGGGGCTGGAGGCAGAGTGCTTGGGGGAGAGAGGAGAGCTATTTCCAAGGCTTGCTTTGCAAGCACACTGCTGGCTGGGAAACATTTCTCATGCAGGCAGACAGCAACCCCACCCCGGCACAGCTAATCTGATGGCAGGGTTTCAATACTGTGGCCAGGATGCAAGGGGCTGGGGAGGGAGACTGGGGAGGGTGGAAAGAAAGCAAGGAAATGCCAGAGAGGTGAGGACGCTTTTTCTGGCCAGGCGAAGGCTTGTTTTGTTTCCCTCCCCTCAGCTAGCTGCCTTTTTCCGGAAGCTGGATCACTTACAAAAAAATGAGAAGTTTCTCTTTGTTTAATTATAGCTGCAGCAGCCCTCACGCCGAGGGACCCAGCGTCCCCCCCAGCTGCTCTGGGAACGGATGCAAACGAAGACCACGACATGGCAGCAGGGAATAACGCAGGACTTAAAGCTTTAAAGTCTCCCACAAAGCCATGATCTGAGCTCACACAGATTATTTTTACTCCCAGAGGCAAGCAAGAGCTGGGAAACTTTGGTCTCCATTCGCTGTGTGACCATCACACCGGATATTAAAATTCCTGCCTTTTGCTTTGTTGCTGCCTTCCTCCACCCTTTACCTGGTGTAGGTGTGGTTCTAGATGGACAACTCAAACACTTTCTCCCATTACAGCAAGAAAACTGACAGATGCTCCAACCAGCCTTGGTGCTCACTAAAGCACCAATGCCAACTTGCAGCCAAAAGGACCAACCAAGCCCATCCATGGACATATTCCAAATTCTACTCCCCTAATTCAATGCAACACAGCTCTCGCTCTCTCCCCAGCCTCCACCCTTTTCTGGTGCAATGCCACCAGACCAGCAGTCACGAGCAGGATGTGCTGCAAGTCACCAACACAGAGGAGCATCCCAGCTGATAACAAGGACCGCAAAGAGCAGCCCTGCAGAGAAGGACTTGAAGGTACTGGTAGCCTGAGTCAGCAACACACAATTGCAGCCCAGAAGGTCAACTGTATCCTGTGCTGCATCAGAAGTTGTCTGGCCAGCAGGTCAAGCGTGGGAATTCTGTCCCTCTACTCTGCCCTAGTGAGACCCTACCTGCAGTACTTGGGATTGTTCAGCCTGAGAAATACAGGCTCTGAAGAGATCTAAGCACTGGAAAGCTGCAATAAAAGAGGACCTTGAAAGAAAGATGGGGACAGTGTTTTCAGCAGGGCCTGTTGCAACAGAACAAGGTGTGATGGTAATAAACTGAAAGAGGGGAGATTTAGGTTAGATATTATGACAAAATGCTTCCCTGTGACAGTGGTGTAACACTGGCCGAGGTTGCCCAGAGAGGTGGTAAAAATGCCAGCTCTGGAAACATTCAGGTTGGGCAGGGGTCTGAGCAACCTGATCTAGCTGAAGATGTCCCTGCTCACTGCAGAGCGAGTAGACTAGGTGAACTTTAAAGGTTCCTTCCAACCTAAACCATTCCACAATTCTTCGACCCCTGCAAAGCCCTCACAGAGCTTGCTGGCAAACTAAGGGCAGCGGCGACTGACAAACATCGCCTGCCTTGTTCTTCCACTGACCGAGCTGGGGACACACCATTGTTCAACTCTGAAAAAGCCTTTGCTGTTCCTAAGGAAACAGCCAGCGCCGTTCAAACAAGGCCACACACCATGCAAACGCCATCCCTCTAAAAGACAACCTAAAGCACTTCACCCAGCCCACCCGCTCAGGCTGGCCGGGCACAGAGGGTGCTGCTGGATTTACCCCCAGAGGGCAAACCAGAGGAGAGGGAAGTGCTAAGCTTTGCAGGGGGCTCACTTGCAGCACAGGAGGAGCAACCCAGACTAATGATTACGTTTCACAGACATGCTTCTCTGCTGCATCCAAAGGGTGTTTCCTGAAGTCAGCTATAAAACATCTGGGTTTGCTTTGTGGCAGCAATCTCCCCACTTGAAATGATGGGATGCTCCATGAGGCAACCCTCCCTCGGGGCAGAAAAAGGGGGCAGAGGAAGCAGCTAAAGAGCCTGCAGGGAACTATGAAAAGCAAAGACGTTTACATCACTATTACTATAGCATTAGTAATATTATTATTATTGCAGCTTTCTCTCCATCATTTAACAGGGCTTCCAATCCAACCTGTATTACTGACCCTCTGACTTGCACAAGAGCACCTGGATGATCAAAAACCACAGGAGAGCTTAAAAAACCCAAACAAAAGTGACTCAGCCTCCTGCCACCTTTGTATTGTAATATATACAGGTTCCAGGCTAGGAAGTTGCTCCCACATCCATCATCTGCACATGCAGACAGCACGCACCAGCCGAGCCGTCGCCAGAAAAGAGAAGCTGAGGTGCAACCATGCACCACCTTCCTGCTGATAGGTCTGAAGCAACGTCTCGTCTGGGCAGAGCGGCAGCACCTACTCGCGTAGGAGCATGCAAGAACATTTAGCCCTAGGACTCGCAATTCGTTTTCTTCTATCGGTAATGAGTGCTGCGCTCCCCAGCAGCCCGCTGATAGGACAGCTGGGAACGACTACCTCTCGGCACCGAAAATAAACCCGTTAACAAGCACGGATGAAATCAGCAGGTTAAAAACAGATGTATTTCATGGAGGCAGAGGGGACGACTGGCCAAGGGGGTTGTAATGGAGGAGCAGCAGACTGGCCAGCATATAGTGCTAGCTTTCCCCCCAAAAAACACAACTAAAGACAGTAGTTCTGCTTGTGGGACACCAGTGACGACTTCAAACACAGAACCCACACAAAATGTCAACCCGCCTAGCAGAGGAGAAACATCTGAATCCATGGACAGGATGAGAGAGAGTTGTGAGTTTTACAGTCAACTCTTTGACCCGTTAAAAACTGACCTTACCCTGGAAACACAGTCAACACACAGGCAAACAGGGCTGCAAACCATCCCAAGCAGCAAAGGGATTCCATATGTTCCTTCATTTTCCTGTTGCTGTAATCCATCAATATCACCCCTCTCCACGCTCCCACACTTTATCAGCCCAAGGGAGCAGAAAGGCACAGAAAAATCTGACTCTAAGGACGACTCAGAGAAATTAAGGACCCCAGGCTGCAATGAGGGAAGCAATGCCACAGGTATCTTCAAAAGCAATCCCTCAGCATGGCTCTGTGCATGTTTTTGGTGTTACTGGTTCAGGGACAACACTCAAGCACTCAGAGAAAGCTACATGTGACCATCTGACTTGCTGGAAGCAAGTCTCTCCAGCTCGTTTAGAAAGACAAGGCTCTGTACTGTTAAGAAAGAGGCTTGTCAGGACATGTATGTGCCCAGTGGAAGTCTTGCTCCCATCAGCCAAAGTTACAAGTCCTGCAAGTGCTTTCCCCTTTCAAAACAAACATTATTTATGGCCACAAAGTGAGCTCGGGCTGCAATTCACAGTTCTGAATTTAATAAACCCTGCAGCTTTGTAATTAAGAAACAAGGCTGCCCTTGCATCCCCGTACCAACCCTTCAGGTCCACTAGGGAGAGGTGTCAGACCCATCGTCTCCATGAGGAGCAACCCTCCCGCTGCTCCCCAGCAGGCTCCAAGGTTTTACTGCCCTGCCGAGGTTTGTCTCCAAGTCACAGTTTTTTTCCCATGCCAGTGCCGAGGTCCACGTGCTCTCTGCTCCAGCCAAGCCTGGCACGGTGCTTTTGACAACCCCTAACAATGACGCCCTGTGACCAAAGGCTGGCCCCCCTTGGCAGGGTTAATGCTGGGATTGTTTGCATCATGTTCACAAGAAGCAAGCAGATGCAGTACCAGCGGTAAAAGTGAAGCATCCTCTGATCACACAGTGACCAGAAGCATGCTCTAATGCCAAAGCACAGGTCCCCAGTGAAACAATGAGCAACACGTTTTGGGTTTTTTAAGCTAAAATTCCATTCTGCAAATTTGAGAGAGCAGCCTCGATGGGTCTGTCAGCTGATTCCTCCCATCCATGTGGTCCAGAGGGCAGGGCATCCCAGACAGCACCCAGTTTTGCCAGTCACTTATTGCTCTCAATAAACACTTTGCTGCAGCCATCACAGAATCATGGAATATCAAGTTGTAAAGAATCTCAAGCATCACCTGGTCCAACCTTTCTTGGCAAAGCATGGTCTTAACAAGATGCCCCAGCTGAATCTTAAAACCGTCCACTACTGGGGTCTCCGCCACTTCCACCCAGGCTGTTCCTACATGAAATGCCCAGCCATGAACCTACCTGCCTGACACCAGACCTGGGGTATTACCACAACACCAGGAGCAAGATGTTTGCCAACTGAAGCAACACATGCATAACACTACCGAAGTCACCTGTGAAACCTTACATTTGTCCCTCTCCCAACACTTCCAAGAAGTCTCGAGCAGGCAATTTCTAATGGCAAACCAGACCCAGTGCCCTGCAAGGCTGAAGCATCGAGGAACACTTTGCTGTATACATTTCAATGTATATATTCCACTTAACTATCACAAATACACTTTTTATCAGTTTCAAAAGTGGCTCATTGCTGGTCATGAAACAAGTCAATGTTTGGCTACAAGACTCCTCCCAGAGTTGTGATCCGCAGTCAACATGCAAGAGATGCCAAGCTCTCTGCTCATGGAAGCCTTTCACCACCATGGACACACTTATATGATAATGCTGGATGCCTGAATATCAGTGATGATCACCTCTGGCAGTGATCCACACTTGATATGCAAGAGTTATTCAGCTCTCTGCCTGGGGTAGCCCTCCAACACTGCAGACACCACCATGGACACCCCTGTATGATGCTGCTGGGTGCTGAAATATCCAAAAAAGATCACCCTTGTTTGAGCAGTGTCACAACCAGCCCTGCCAACCCAATGCACACCCTCTGCAGAGAAAGCAAATCTCCAACCTGCTGGAAACCCACTCCACCTCATCAGCATCTCCAGGAGAGCCTCCAGGGCAAGCTGCAAATCTCAGGTGTTTTCTGAATGTATTTCATAAAGGAGAGAAAAGACAGGTGCCAAACCTTAAGGTTCAGAGGCTCCAAGATGAGGTTATTTGCATTTGTTTCTGTTCCAGCTGCCCTCAGAAATCCACCCACCAAACAAGGCGATGCAACTTTCAAACCTCTTGAAAGTAAGAATAAGGAGGGTGCAAATTCCTCTTCACATCCTGACCTCTGCAGCTGCTCCCTTTGCACAGACAGACTTCTGTGATGAAAAGCTTCTCACTATATTTAAATATTTTTCTCATTTAAAAAAATGCAGCGTCTAAACCACCTCCTTAACATAGATACAAGCTCTTCTGAACAACCCCACCAGGCTAAAATAAATATTTTGCTTCACAAATAGTTTTCCTCTCATTAAAATGAAAACATAATTACGATGTCAAGTACAGAAGCAAGCAACGGCTGCAATCACTTCACACAGCCCTGCGCGGCTCAGGCTTTATTTGATTAAAAGTAATGAGGCTGCTATTTTGGAAAAGTACACTCTCTTCTACAGTCCATCTAGAGTTATTTTGGAAACCTATGTATATGGAAAGCTGGCATCTTTTCCAGCAAGAAATCCCCACCAGGGAGGATACAGCTGTGGGTCCATGGCACAGGGCACCAGTAAGCATCAAGGGCAACTGCATCCTCTTTCTGCTCACAGTTCTGACGGTTAAAATTCACCAAAGGAAGAGCATAGTAACCCCTAAGCAAGCATCTAACAGGAGGCAAAAGGAGGAGGAAAAGAAAGGAGAGGGGCAAAAGAAGGGGGGGAAAAAGAGAAAGGAGAGGGGCAAAAGGAGGGGGAAAAAAGAGAAAGGAGAGGGGCAAAAGGAGGGGGAAAAAAGAGAAAGGAGAGGGGCAAAAGGAGGGGGAAAAAAGAGAAAGGAGAGGGGCAAAAGGAGGGGGGAAAAAGAGAAAGGAGAGGGGCAAAAGGAGGGGGAAAAAAGAGAAAGGAGAGGGGCAAAAGGAGGGGGAAAAAAGAGAAAGGAGAGGGGCAAAAGGAGGGGGAAAAAAGAGAAAGGAGAGGGGCAAAAGGAGGGGGAAAAAAGAGAAAGGAGAGGGGCAAAAGGAGGGGGAAAAAAGAGAAAGGAGAGGGGCAAAAGGAGGGGGAAAAAAGACAAAGGAGAGGGGCAAAAGGAGGGGGAAAAAAGACAAAGGAGAGGGGCAAAAGGAGGGGGAAAAAAGACAAAGGAGAGGGGCAAAAGGAGGGGGAAAAAGACAAAGGAGAGGGGCAAAAGGAGGGGGAAAAAAGAGAAAGGAGAGGGGCAAAAGGAGGGGGAAAAAAGAGAAAGGAGAGGGGCAAAAGGAGGGGGAAAAAAGAGAAAGGAGAGGGGCAAAAGGAGGGGGAAAAAAGAGAAAGGAGAGGGGCAAAAGGGGGGGGGAAAAGAGAAAGGAGAGGGTCAAGAGGAGGGGGAAAAAAGAGAAAGGAGAGGGTCAAGAGGAGGGGGAAAAAAGAAAGGAGAGGGGCAAAAGAAGGGGGAAAAAAGGAGAGGGGCAAAAGAAGGGGGGAAAAAAGAAAGGAGAGGGGCAAAAGAAGGGGGGAAAAAAGAAAGGAGAGGGGCAAAAGAAGGGGGGGAAGAAAGGAGAGGGGCAAAAGAAGAGGGGGAAAATAAAGGAGAGGGGCAAAAGAAAAGGGGAAAAAGAAAGGAGAGGGGCAAAAGAAGAGGGGGAAAAGAAAGGAGAGGGGCAAAAGAAGAGGGGGAAAAGAAAGGAGAGGGGCAAAAGAAGAGGGGGAAAAGAAAGGAGAGGGGCAAAAGAAGAGGGGGAAAAAAGAGAAAGGAGAGGGGCAAAAGGAGGGGGAAAAAAGAGAAAGGAGAGGGGCAAAAGGAGGGGGAAAAAGAGAAAGGAGAGGGGCAAAAGAAGGGGGGGAAGGAAGGAGAGGGGCAAAAGAAGAGGGGGAAAAAAGAGAAAGGAGAGGGGCAAAAGGAGGGGGGAAAAGAGAAAGGAGAGGGGCAAAAGGAGGGGGGAAAAGAGAAAGGAGAGGGGCAAAAGGAGGGGGGAAAAGAGAAAGGAGAGGGGCAAAAGGAGGGGGGAAAAAGAGAAAGGAGGGGGCAAAAGGAGGGGGGAAAAAGAGAAAGGAGGGGGCAAAAGGAGGGGGGGAAAAAGAGAAAGGAGGGGGCAAAAGGAGGGGGGGAAAAAGAGAAAGGAGAGGGGCAAAAGGAGGGGGGGAAAAAAGAGAAAGGAGAGGGGCAAAAGGAGAGGGAAAAAATAGAAAGAAGAGGGGTAAAACGAGGGGGAAAAAATAAAGAAGGGCAATGCTACTATAGATGTTGCATGAGGGCACCCATGCAGGGTCTAGTGCTGATGCTCCCACACAGGAGCAAGAGCCAAGACCAGACACAAATATTCAGAGCTACAAAATATCCCAAGTGGACAATATTCTCATTAGCAGTTTTTTTTTGTTTAAGTAAATGTAAGTGTCCACTGCTACATTTAGGCACTACAAAATAAAGGATGTGTCCTTCTGCCAGAGTGGACAGGGACTTTTTGCTAGTTAGACACAGATGTCAACATAAACACACATCCCTCTTGAACTTCTACCCAAGCTGCTACCGCTCTGTTTGTTTACAGCGGTACCTTCACTATTGTGAATCTCAAGTAGTGTAAGCCAGGAAGAACAGGCCAGAGGGGTGGTGACAGGTATTACACCTGCGTCCTTGGCATTGCACCCCGCCTGAGCACAGCTGCTGTGCTAGGCATAGGCATGCTCTTGCATCCCACACCCTTTCACACCTCTGGGTCCATAATAGGCTTCGACACAAGACAGCTTACCCAGGACAGAGGCACAAGAAAGCATCACCACCTTCCCGGTTGCAGCAAAGTTGCTCTGAGTGAAGTGCCTCTGGAGCTGCCCTCGTGTTCCCTCCTGAGCGGCTTCACAGCCATGGATTGCACAAAACACTCCGATGGGTACCCCAGCACCTGAGCCCAAAGCTGCAACACAGCACTACCGATGCATGCCTCCCTGTAACACACCTCCTGAGTCCACCTCTCCTGTGAGCAACCATGCTGCAGCACAGGCTGTAAACTAAGCCTTCATTAGCATCCCTTGCTTGCAAAACAACCCCCACAGGGCAGTCAGCGAGAAGCAAAAAGGTCAAGGCAAGCCCTGACCCAGCAAACCCTCCTGGAAAATCAATGGCAGTCACAGCCAGTGCAATGCTGGTTAAAAAAATACCTCTCTGGGAACAGTCCACCCGTGGCCGATAAGAAAAAGGGAAGAAAAGCCAGCCTGGGCTCCTTCTGCCTCAGCTGGAACACATCACTGCAAGTTTACGGGCCAAAGACATGAGGAAACGCTTGTGTGTTATCCCCAGAGTACACCCGGTCACGTTACCATGCACAAAGCCCCCCACGCTCGTCCACTCGTCCAGGGTTCCCTACTGTGAGCCAGAATGTCAGCCCTGGGACCTGGCCCACACCGCTCCTCTTCAGTCCTGGCAGTCTCAGCAGGACCTGGGGGACAACGGGCAGGCTGCCCGGGCCAGGTGTGCTCGCAGGGCAAGCGGACAAGCCCCCCCATAAAGCATGCGATGCTCAGGGCATAAGCAAAAGTTCCTGCCAGCACGCACAGCCGTAGGGCAGCGGGAGTTGGGCACGGCCACCCAGAGCACATGCTTCTGGGGTATTCCCCACTTTCCACAAACCAGGCTGCCCCTTGGCACGGGGCTGGCACAGCGTGATGACACCTGCAGGCACTTCCACATGGCAAAACAGCCTTCAGAGGTGATGCAGACTTACACCGAGCGCTTGCACCCCGCACAGCCTTGCACCACGCTGCACGCGTGCACATACCTCACGCAGCGCGAATATTCATACCGAACGCAGGCACACTGGCAAGCACCGCACACCCTTGCACGCCGCTCCATACCCGCACGGCGCCGCTGGCCCGGGAGAACCCTACGCTCTAATGCCGCCCAGCCGGAGCCGCGGAGCCGGACTGTACACGCTGGCCAAGCTCGGACGCGGTCTCCCAGCCAAGGTGGGAGGGAGGACGGCGCACTGCTCTCGCACCTCACCCGCCCGGCGCTGGCGCCGCCACAAACTTTTCACAGGCGGTGTGGCGACACCAGGAGCCCCCAGCGGAGCAGCGGACGGCGAGGACAAGGCTACCGGCGCGGTTTCCCCGCCTGAAGGTTGCAACCAACCCCCGCATACCTGTAGCAAGACCAGAACCCAACCCCGCTCCGCTCTGCTCTGCTCCGCTCCGCTCCCGGATCGCGCCTCCCCGCCGGGCACGGGCCGCGCGCGCCGCCCGCCTCGCGCCAGCGCTGACGTCAGAGGGCGGGGCCGGCGGCGGGGGGAGCCCAGACCGGCCGCTGACGGGGGGCGGCGGCGGCGACGGCGGCGGCGGGAGGAGCCCAGACCGGCCGCTGACGGGGGGAGCCCAGACCGGCCGCTGACGGGGGGAGCCCAGACCGGCCGCTGACGGGGGGAGCCCAGACCGGCCGCTGACGGGGGGAGCCCAGACCGGCCGCTGACGGGGGGAGCCCAGACCGGCCGCTGACGGGGGGAGCCCAGACCGGCCGCTGACGGGGGGAGCCCAGACCGGCCGCTGACGGGGGGAGCCCAGACCGGCCGCTGACGGGGGGCGGCGGCGTGCAGCGGAGTGGGGGCGCGCGTGCCGAGCTGGGCGCGTGCCGCCGCGCGGGCCGGGCCGGGGGGAAGCAGCCTTCCGCAGGGCGCGTGGGCGAGGGAGCGGCGGAGGGAAGGGTCCTGGTGCGAGGGGCAGCTGTGCAAAGCCAGCCCGCAGCAGGCGTGCGGGAACGCCGTGTACGAGGCACAGTGACCGTGCGAAGCGGGCACGGGTAGGGAGTAGCAGTGTCCTTGTGCAAGGGATAGTGCTTGTGCAAAACGGGTACGGATGGGAGTAGCAGTGTTTTTGTACGAGGGGCAGTTGTGCAAAGCAAGCCTGCATGTGGCACAGCAAATGTCCTTGTGCAAAACAGGCATGGTTGGGGCGTACCAGTTACCTAGTGTAGAGGACAGTGCTTCTGCAAAGGAGGTGTGCAAGGGCAGTTGTGCAAAGCCAGCATGCACAAGGGCAGTGCTTGTGCAAGACAGGCCCGTGCAGGGGCTTTGTAGGAGCCCCTTGTGCGCAGGAGAACCCTAGGACAAGTGCCTTCCACTCAGGACGGGCCCCTGGGGCTGAGCCCCGTGCAAGGGGATGAATAATGTTCACAAGGAGGGCAGTTACTTCTGAGCTCTTTCCCTTGAAGGGTGCCCAGGCAGTTCAGGTTTTCTGGCTTTTTTCTTCCTTGGCATTTTCATGCACTTTGGCACAGGACATGAAGCTGCCTGGTATAGCCCATGTTAAGTGTTTGCTATGATGCAGATTGTGCTGTGCCCTGTCCCCGTGCTGTTGGGGACCAGAGCAGAAACTCCCATAGTACTTCTCTCCTGGGGTGGCAATTCCTGCAATAGGGAAGAAACATTGAAGAGAATGGTAAAATGAAGTCTTCTCTTTCATCTCGATGAATCCAGTACTTGCACAACTCTAATTCTTGAGTTAACCATGCTTCAAGAAGGTGGCTTCAGAGCTTGCAACAGCTCCAACCCTGAGGCAGCCCAAGCCCCAAAATAAAAGGCTTTGTGCTCATTAAAACCTCACGGACTAATTGTGCATCCCACCCTGGTGCAGGGATGTAGGGGTAGGAGATGTGATGTCAGGAGTCAAACACGATGATGGATGTGGTGTGCAGCCAGAGATGATGGCCACAGAGACTAGCACAGTGACTGTATCATGTTTGAACACCTGCTGAGCGAGAAATACAGAATCATAGAATTGCAAAATATTTTTGGTTGGAGAATGCCTTTACGATCATTAGGTCTGACATTAACCCAGCACTGCTGAACCATGTCTCTAAGCACTGCATCTACACATTGTTTAAATACCTCTAGAGATAGTGACATCACCGTTTCTCTGGGCAGCCTGTTCCAGGGCTTGACAAATGTTTTGGTGAAGAAATCTGTTTCCTAATATCCAAGGTAAACCTTCCCAGGTGCAACTTGAGGTCATTTCCATTTGTCCTATCGCATATGACTTGAGATTGAACCACATTTAGCTACATCCTCCTTTCAGGCACTTGTAAACAGTGATAAGGTCTCCCCTGAGCCTCCTTTTCTCCAGGCTGAACAACTCCAGTTCCTTCAACCCTTCCTCACAAGACGTGTAGACTGTTCACCAGCTTTGTTACCCTTCTCTGAACACACTCCAGCAACTCGATGTCCTTCTTGTAGTGAGGGACCCAAAACTGAACATAGTATTTGAGATGCAGCCTCACTTCCCTGGTCCTGCTCGCCACACTGTTCCTGAGACAGGCCTGGATGCTGCTGGCCCTCTTGGCCACCTAAGCACACAGAAGGCTCATATTCAGCTGTATGTCAAGCAGCAACCCCTAAGAAATGGGTAAGTAGGTCCTGTGCACTGAAGACATTGGCCCTTGCAAGCTGTCACTCCTCTTACCCGGCCCCTTGTTTTTTCCTGGGTTTAATCAGGATCTGATGATTAAATTTCCTTTTCCTGATGCTGGCTCCTCCTGTGCCTAAGCTTTCCACACTGCAGAAAGAGATGGGACTTTTGCTGGGGTGAGGTGAAAGCTGGGCAGGCAATCGGGGTGGCTGAAAGCTATCCCATGGCCAAATCCCATCCTAGGTGTCAAACAGGGCTCCCCAGCTTCATCCAGCCCTTCCACCAGCTTTGTTTAGTAAGCACAAATGAAATGAGACATGTAACCACTTCAAAGCACCCTTGGGAGCTCAGCTGTGTCGCATTGTTTTGGGAGGTTTGGGGTTTATCAAAGGAAAGCTCTTTGCAGCCGGATTGCCTGGTTCTTTAATTTCAGCAGGGCATTTTCATCTTGCTCTGCCAGTGGAAATGGTTCAGATGGCACCTGAGGTGCAGCTGGGCTGGGTGTTGCTCCTGTGCTAGAAGCAGGTGCTCTGTGGGTGCCAGGGTGCTTCTCCCATCTACACCTCAGCACCAAGCCTGGGGCACCCAAACCAATGTGCTCCTGTCCTTCTACTACTGCACATCTTGCACGAATTTCCCATTAACAGTGTTATCTGAGCTGTTAATTTGTTTACCTCTTACAGCCTTAGTCTGATCTCATCTCTCTTCCATACTGTAAAGCTCAAAATGCTTGTTTCATGAAGCATTTTTATATTAGAAATAGTAAAGTTGTGAGTTTTGCTATCAAAACAGCTTCTGATGCCAACCAGCTGGTGTTGCACAGAATTTACTTTCCTTCTTCGCTCTTAAATGAATTCACCTGTCAGGGGCAAATCACACTGTCCTCTCCCATCCCTGACTAGGTTCAAACTGACTTTTTTTCCCCTGCCTTCCAAGCCCTAGTTTATTCTTACATATTTTAATCTTAGTTCCTGCATAAATGAAGCCCTGGTGAAGATCTCTGGATTATCCCAAGTTGACGCCTTGAGTGGCATTGGGGACGAAAGTGTCTTTTGTGATGAGCTGGCTGCTGGGCTGGAGGACGTGTACATGCATCTAAGAGTTTCAGCTCAGGCAGCCTCATGAGCTCTCTGTGGTAAACCCACATCTCTAGGCAGTAAGACTGGGCTTGGAACTACAAACTGCTGGCTTAACTGAAAAACATCAATTCATGCATGACAACTGCTGCCTATCCTGGGAGCTGCTTTCCCCACTTTAGGCAAGTTGCTGGTCAAGGAAAGTCTGTCTGAGCCTGGGGTGCATCTCATCCCCCTCTCTCTTTTGCAGCAGGTGTTTTGCAATGTCCAGAAGCTCAAAGCAATAGGGGATATTTGGTCGCAGGGTGGATGCTGTATGTGGTAGGGACCAAAATCCATAGGTGTGAATGAAGATGCTCCTCCTATATCCTTCCAGCAGTTTGGGCTCCTAGCTCTCTGCCTTGCTTCTACACCTCTCCTGCCTTCTGCTGCCTTCTCCTGTCATATCTCCTCTACTCTCACCACAGCCACAGAAAGCTGGGAGAGAGCTGGGCACAACAATACAGCAGCAGAGCCATCCCACCTTTGGATGGGCACTGTTCCCATTTCCCCTGCCAGGAAGCAATATTGGTGAGTAATGAGACCCAGCCAGCACGGCCTAATGGTCTCAGGCTTTTATATGGTGCTGGGAGCTCATCTTCAAGGACTCACAGAATCACAGAATGACTTGAGTTGGAAGAGACCTTTCCAAGTCATCTAGTCCACCCGCCCTGTATTAAACTATGTCAGGTTGTCCAGGGGCCATCCAGCCCAATTTGGAATGTTTCCAGTGGAATGCTTCCACCACATCTCTGGGCAACCTGTGCCAGTGTTTCACCACCATCACTGTAAAAAAAATATTCCTTATAACTAGTCTAAGTCTCCACTTCTTTTGGTTTAAAACCATTACCCCTTGTCCTGTTTCAAGAGACCCTGCTAAAAAGACTGTCTTCATCTTTCTTGTAGGCCCCCTTTAAGTACTGAAAATGTCACTCCAGAGCCCTTTCTTCTGCAGTCTGAACAATCCCAACTCTTATCTCTTCTTCAGATGGCAGGTGTTCCCATGTTAATGTTCCTTTCAAGACTTCTTTTCTCTGTCTGCCTGTGGTGTTTCTCAAGCACTTAAAGAAAACTGTGCGGTGATTATCTCAATTTGCCTAAATAGTGCTTAGGAGAAGGGCTGGTCCAGGATGACATGTCTTGGCTATATGAGTGAGTCTGGCTCTTTCAGAAAGAGAAGGGCTCATCTTTGCTCTGAAACCACCTTTGAAATTGCGGAGACGCTGGACATCTGATAGTCTTAGAGAAAAACACCCACATGAGCTTGCATCAGGTTCAATGAGCACTAAACCCACCAGTACCAAACTCAGCAACATCAAAGCCAACAGCACTGGGGCTTAAGGTACAAAGTAGCACTTTTGCAGATGTAGTGGTGGCTCAACTGCTAACGCTGAGGTCCTGAAACTTTGCAGATGGGAATTTCCCCAAATCTAAGCCTAATAAAATCTGTTTCCCAAATGGAATCTAAGAAAACCCCACAGTGAGCGTGTTTGAGCTCCTGCTGCAGCTCAGGTTTGTTGCATCTTGTTGCTGCTCACTGGAGGGAATGTTTTTTTCCATGATCCTATGATTCTGGTAGGAGTCCAGGAAATCGCTTTGCCTGTATCGTGCTATAGATTGCTTTGTGCGGCCGAAGCGGAGAGCGCTTGTCTGCCAAGGTATGTTTAATAACGCTTCATTAGTACAGCAAGCCCAGAAAACTCCCTGGGGTGAGCTCTTCCCAGGCCAATCTTCCCCTTACTGCCAATTAATTACAGCCATGATGGTTAATGATGAGGTGTAAGGATAGCTGGCAATTTTTGATGTCCCTCTTGGTTTGTGATGTAACAAGAGGAAATGGCATCTTAATTTGTGCTAGGGAAGGTTTAGAGTGGGCATTAGGAAACACTTCTTTACCAAAATGGTTGACAAACACTGGCACAGGCTGCCCAGGGAAGTGGTGGCATTGACATCCCTGGGGGTGTTTTAAAAGATGTGTAGATGCGTTGCCGAGGGGCATGGTTTAGTGGCAGATTTGGCAGTGCTGGGTTAACAGTTGGACCTGACGATCTTAAAGGTTTTCTCCAACCTAAACGATTCTATGAATCAATGGAAGCAGGTGGCAGAGCTTTTGCTGCCTTCCCAGAGAGCAGCAGCTTTTATTTATTTGCATCCCTTGGCAGGATCCAGAGCAGCACAGGCAGCAATCACAGGTGTTTGAACTCTGCCTGCTCGGGGTACTCGAGTTTTATGGCTAGGATAAAGTAAATAGAGATCCAAACAAGGTTTATTTTGTACGTATAACTTTTTATTTCAAACTCAATTACCCACAAAAGTTTCTAATAAACGAGTCTCAGTGCATTTGAAACTGGCAAACAAAGCATAAAGCTTCCTTCTGCCAGACTCCCCAAATGGATTTTTTCTGCTTCATTTTCTGAATTAGATTATGCTGGGCTGTAATGAAAGCAGGGCAGATTTACTCCTGCCACACTCATCTCTGCCTCGAACATGCATTTACCCAATTTGTTTTTGTAACTGGAGCCTGGAGGGTTTTTTTTTTCCATTCCTTCCTTGGCCGTGTGCTGTGAATGTTATGTGAGATCTTCATCCACTGCAATGGCTGAAGGCAAAAACAGCAATTTCCAACACTTTATTTGCAAATCTGGCCTCTACTTCTGCTTTTCCTCAAGATTCTGGGCACAGTATCCCCCAGATGCATCTGCCGAGGTAACCGTTGTACTGCAGCAGGTGAGTGTCCCCTCCCTTCATAGATTTATGGACAAAAGGGAAGTTATGCAATGGGGGTGGGCTATGAGTCATCCCTGACTGTGGTGCAAAGTACTCTGCTCTCGTGTACACTGTTTGTAAGGTGATGGTAAGTGCCCAGCCAGGCAGCAATCACTTCCTACTAATAACAGGGGGTAGCTTTTTTAAGCCTGATGGGACGTGCACAAAGCAAACGACACAGCTTCCGGAGTGGCTTTTAATTTCTTTGGCTGCTTGACATCAAGTGAGGGAATGAATGAACAAAGGCAAACAAAGAGGCGGAGGTGAGAGATAACAGAGGCCTGGGGACAGTCTTGCATCTTCTCTGGTCCTTGAGGTAAAATCTACAGCATCCTTTCACCCTGCTCCTTGCTGCTGTTGCATCGCTTGTCTTTACCGTCCTGTATCAAATGGTGCAGCTCCTACTTTCTGCTCACTCTGTTCCTATGGGAAGGGGCAGGTTTGCCTTGGAGAGCTTTGCATCTCAGGATCACAAGATCACAGGATGTTAGGAGTTGGAAGGAACCTCCAGAGGTCATCGAGTCAAATCCCCCTGACAGAGCAGGACCATTATCTAGTGCAGGTCACACAGGAATACATCCAGATAGGTCTTGAAAGTCTCCAGAGGAGACTCCACAACCTCTCTGGAGAGCCTGTAACAGTGTTCCATGACCCTTACAGTAAAGTTCTTCCTCATGTTGAGGTGTAACTTCCTCACTGCATCTGCAGCCTTCCTCCTCCTGGAAAACCACTCCATGTGGCAAAATCCTTTGTTGTAACAAAAATACTTTATTTTAGCCCAAAACCTTTATTTTAAGTAACCATATCCAGTAAACAGCACTCTTTATTTTGCCTCAACACCCTTTCAGTAGAAGCCAAGCAATCCCCTGCCTATACCTCCCACCCCAGCTGCCCAGAGCAAAGCACTGATTGCAACGGATACATCCATGACCCACAAGTTAATGCTGCAGTTTCTCACAGAGAGTTTCTTTTCCTCCCCGAGTCAAATTGCACAAAATAAAACAGCTTTTGTTTGCAATGGAGATTCTCCTGGCAACAGACTGACGGAAGCTACCAAAAAAATGCCAAGGCTCAATGACAGCTTTATCTAAAGCTAACCACCAAGATGAGTCTGTTTTATCGTCATTAGGGAAGAAAGCGCTGAGCTGATGGGAGGAGGGAAGTTGCTGCTGTTCATGATGGCTGCATAGATGGACAAATATCCCTGCCTAACACAGGAGGTGTGCAAAAAGGCACAGTAATCAAGGCATCGATGTGCACCTTGAAATGAGTTTGAGAGATGAGAGATGGCCTTTGACCTACACCTTCTGACCCCAGAGAACTGACAAAATCAGATGTATTACAGGATTTGCAAGGATTTCTGCAGGCAGGGAAAAGAGTCCAGTAAATTTCTGTGGGTCTGGATCAGACCCAGAGCTTGCAGACGGGAATTAAGCAGAAAAGCCGTGTTTTGCAGCCAAGAAGGACTTTGGCCTTCAGCACAATCTCCTCCAAGATTGTGTTTCTGTGTTCTTCAGAGGCTTGGCACAGCCTTTTCTCTACAATTTTGGCTGTTGACTCCCAGATTTCCCCCTGCACATCTAAAGAACTTCTCTGGGGCAAGGATGCAGGGAGCGAGAGTCATTTAACAGTGCTGCCGAGTGATGTGCTGGTCATTTACTGCCTTCCACTGAACCACTGCCAGACCTCTTCCACCTTCCAGGCAGCACCGTGATGAAGCGGGGCAGTTTCTTTGTTTAAATAGTGTAAGACATGGTAATTTCTTGTGTTCAATGACAGGCAGCCTTGTTTATGACGTTTGCTGAGCTCCAGTATTAATCAGCATGGTTAATTGAATCTGATGATTGAAGCTGTTTCACATCGTCAGCCCTGCTCAGTATGATGAACTGTCGCACAAACTGCCTGCAGTTGTCTCCACCTCGATACAAGCAGTGACGATCCTGGGTCTCCCCACTGTATACCATCAATGACTTAGGGACAGGAATGCCACACTGTAGAAATCAGTCTAATTTCTAGTGCATACCAGCAGCTGAGTCAGATTTGAATCCCAAAGCTGAACATACCTGATACAAATGCAGGGAAATCCAACCAGAGCAGCACTTTCTTTCAAAGTTATCACAGGGACACTGGGTGCAAGTGTCCCAGGATAAAAGGAGAGCATGAGAACATCAGCACTTTTGGCTATCTGCTATCCACCTTGCAAAAGGGCACACTCAAAGCTTAAAAGATAAGGGGGAAGAGATGTATTTCCCAGGTTTTTAGAGGCACGGTAAAGTGGGAGTGAGGAATTAGCCCAGAAACCCTGAAGAACTGAGAGTCATCAATCATGAGGTGACGGGGGCTGGAGCTAGACCTGCCAGGCAACGTGCCCCATCAGCAGGGTCACAGCCATAGGCAGAGGATGTGCAATGATGATTTATGGCAATGTTATCTTCCCAGTGCCAGGCACTGAGGACCAGGTGGCACAACCAGCACAAGGCTTTCCCTCCTTTTCACATGGCTAATGCTTTTTTCCTTGCTGCTCCCATGTGCAGGACGACATCCATTCTTCTTATCCCTCTTTTCCTGCCTGCACTCCTTGGGCCCTCTTTACCAAAAGCCATCCACGATTAGCATTTTGTTCTGGGTGAATTTGATTGGGCTGAAGCCTGTGTGACCAGAGCTTCACAACTCCTGTGTCAGATGGGGCCGCATCATCCCCATTTTGCCTGTTTAGCACAGCCAAGGCAGAGTGCAGAAGTTCGCCAGCCTGCCCACAATTGGGGGTATTTTCTGCAGTAGCTTGTGCAGCTTGAGATGCTGATCAGTTGTGTAGCATCTCCTAGACGTAAAGGTTATGCAAATAGTGACTTTACTTATTAGTAATTAATTAGTAATTAATGTAAAGGCAGCTACCCTATCAAGAGATGCTCTCTCTCAAGCCAACAGTGCAAAAGCCCTTCCCAGTGGTGTTTGCCAGCACCTGAACAACTCCTGCCATCCCTTTGGCCTTCCTCCAGAATGTTGGGCCAGATAGGGTTGCATTTCTCTGGCTGATTTTCAAGGGAAGTTGGAAGCTCTTCTTCTCATCCCAAGGACTTGGATCTGAAAAATCCATCTAGGAGGAAACTTGCACTTGTCCTAAGTGTGTTGTAACCCCAGGTCAGAGAGAGGTTGAAGTCTCTGTCACCTGAAGATCTGCATTTTCGGTTCTTAGACGGGGGCCTACAAGAATTCTATTGGCAAATGTTCTATGATCCTGCAACTTTTGCTCCTCTGTCTACCCACCATTTCTGACTGAGGCAATAAACCTTCTAATCTTCCTCAGCAAAGCTGTGTCCAAAGGGTTGCCTCTGCAGTCACCCTGGCACCCAGGCACTCATGTCAGGGCTGAAGGATTATGAGGCTTTCCCTTGCTGAAGTTCACTAAAATAAGGAATGTTTCACATAGGATGAGGGACTTCTCACCTTTCTTTTCTTCTTCAGAGTGTTGGAGGGTATTTAACCATCAAGTAGAAGCAGGGTTTTGCTCCTCCTCTGGCATGCAAAAGCCCTGTGTGTGCCCCAGATGTGGCTCTGTGGGGTCCCATCCTGGTGATGCTCAGTGGAGCCAGGACCCAGAGGGCACCCAGGACTCTGCAATACCTGGAACCCGCAGAGTTGCAATCTTTTCTTTTTGTCTTTACTCTAGCTACTCTCTAATTGAAGAGATGTGCCTGCTGCACCCTCACCCAAGAGCTCTCTCTCCAGAGACCCTGCCCTACAGCTCCATTCATCCATCTTTTCCATCCTGTCTTCCTTGCTGTCTTAATGAATCTCTCACCCCAGCTACCCAAAACTGTCTGTGAGATAACAACAGGGACATTTGTTGCAGGGCAAGTGCAAAAAAAAGAGTGCTGCTGATGTGTGATGGACCAGTTCAGAGCTCCTCCACTATTCCCCAGCACCCTGGCTAGGTTTTAAATCCATAACCACATGCAAACTGTCTCCTGCTTGCACAAGGCATCTCCTGGCCCCTCCCTGGAGCAGCCCCAAAGGATGAGAGCATGGTGTCTTGGTCAGAAGGTGTTTTGCAATGGTCACTGCTGGGCATGCGGGTGCCTGTCCTAGGGGTTATTGTAAGACAGACAAGGGCATCGAGCAGCACAAGTCAGTTATTTTGCCATAAAATGATGCTAAATACCAGATGCCAGGTACTTTTCTGCAGAGCCCTCCACACATTGCACCATTTGTGGCTCTCTTAACAAAGGGGAGCCTTGTAAGAAAGCACTGCCTCAAGGAGATTTAAGCCATCAGAGATAACCGCTTGGCTGTCTCTTACTTGGACCTCAATACCTCCTCTTGCATGGCAAAACACACTTCCTCTCTGTACCACCGGATTTGCTTTTCAATGCTTCATTATGTTTCAAGGTCACGGCGTATGGTGCAGTTTGCTTGACTGCCCTGCAAAGAAACAAAGTCACAAGAATTGTTGGGTTTTTTTCCCTCTAATAAATGCATGCACCAAGCCTGAATCACTTTTTTGTGAGCACGTAAAGGAAAATGAAAAGGGTTTGGGTTTGGGGTTTTAGGGTTTTTTTTTTTTTTTTTTTTGCACTCCTTTTTTTTTTAAGTCCTTTATTCACACTCCATTTCTCTGGTGAAGAGATGCCCAGTTCTCCTCTTTTCCAGCTGGCAAACACTGGGCTCCCGTTTAGCTCCCAGTGCCATGGGATAGTTCGTGTGGATGTTAAAGAGCAGTGCCCTTCACAGCTGCTGCAGCAGGGATAGGGCCACACCAGCACAAAAGCTGAACATCTCCCTTAGTATCCACCAGAAGATCTACCACCAGTGTCATTAATAAAAAGGTAAAATTTGGGATGGAGGTGCTGGAAGCACATGGAAGTAGCATTGGGTGGAAAGGATTTGGGAGTTATGTGGTCAGTTTGTGCCACAGTCCGTGCCAAGACTGGCTTTGTAGGCAGACAGCAGATGGGAGAAGCAAGGCTTTGGGGAAAATGTTGGTTTCTTTGAAGTCAATACTGAAATTCCTACTGGCTTTGACCACCAACCTTAGCATGATGAGGACTTCGCAGACCTGCTCATAGCTGGAGCCTGTCTAGTGGTGTCCCTTGCCAGCTTGTCTGCAATATTAATTAGGGCCATGAGTCTGCAGGGTTTTCAAGCTCTGTGTCTTTAACTCATCATGCAGGAAGGAGCAGGGATGCAAAGTGAAATCCCCCGTGCAACACTTCTGAAAAAGGTGCTGTGTAATTTTTGCTTCTGACAACACTCAGACCCATCTTGGGTGGTGCTGGGGCTCCCATTGCTCAAAACCCATCTCTCAGAACAGCTTTCTATGGAACACAATGTTTTCACAGTATCACAGTATCACAGTATCATTAGGGTTGGAAGAGACCTCACAGATCATCAAGTCTGTGACCACAGAGCTCAAGGCTAGACCATGGCACCAAGTGCCACGTCCAACCTTGCCTTGAACTGCCCCAGAGACGGCGACTCCACCACCTCCTCGGGCAGCCCATTCCAGTGTCCAATGACTCTCTCAGTGAAGAACTTTCTCCTCACCTCAAGCCTAAATCTCCCCTGGTGCAGCCTGAGGCTGTGTCCTCTTGTTCTGGCGCTGGCCACCTGAGAGAAGAGAGCAACCTCCTCCTGGCCACAGCCACCCCTCAGGTAGTTGTAGACAGCAATAAGGTCACCCCTGAGCCTCCTCTTCTCCAGGCTAAACAATCCCAGCTCCCTCAGCCTCTCCTCGTAGGGCTGTGCTCAAGGCCTCTCACCAGCCTCGTCGCCCTTCTCTGGACACGCTCAAGCATCTCAGCATCCCTTTTAAACTGGGGAGCACAGAACTGAACACAATACTCAAGGTGTGGTCTAACCAGTGCAGAGTACAGGGGCAGAATGACCTCCCTGCTCCTGCTGACCACACCATTCCTGATGCAGGCCAGGATGCCACTGTCTCTCTTGGCCACCTGGGCACACTGCTGGCTCATTTTCAGGTGGGTATCAATCAGCACCCCCAGATCCCTCTCTGTCTGGCTGCTCTCCAGCCACTCCGACCCTAGCCTATATCTCTGCATGGGGTTGTTGTAGCCAAAGTGCAGCACCCTGCACTTGGAGCTATTGAACCCCATCCCATTGGACTCTGCCCATCTGTCCAGGCGCCATTGGACTCTGCCCATCTGTCCAGGACTCTGCCCATCTGCCCATCTGTTTTCAGGGAGTGCAGGAGCCTCTCGGTGGACATGGCAGTTCTATCAAGGCTCCAGCTGGGTGACTGGTTTTGCAAAAGCAAGACAGCTGGGTGAACTGGTTTTCCACCAACAGATTTTTGTCTGATCTCTTGATGTGAAGCCAAGGGCAAGCACTTCTTAGACACTGGCATATCACAGAGGCTGAGGTCCTGCCAGCCCAGGGACTGCAATCTTTTTGCAATCTTCTGAAGGTGAAGTTTTTGCAACTCCTCCCCCTTTACAGATCTCTCTACCCTGGATTTCACAGCTCATAATAATCTCTTCACTATTAGCTTTCACCGATCCTCTCTGTCCTGATGCTTGCAAAAGATGAGGTCCAAGCCTCCACACTGTCTGGCAGTCTGCTTTCTTCCTTGAGAAGCCTCTGGGGCTAAGTGTAATCATATCTAACACAAGTGTGGCAATTCCAGGGAGAAATATGTTCTGGCCAAATGGCATCTCAAGGAATATCTGTGTTGTGAAGAAAGAACCTGTAAACGTCTCATCAAGATAGAACTGCATGAGATGCTCATACCTTATTAAACACCAGAAAGCTTGTGTTGAGAGAGAGGCAAAAGTCTCTAATGTGAGAAAAGCATCCTTCAGACCATGCATCATGGCTGCTGAAGAAGCCAAGCTTTGGTATCTCTTCTGTGCTTATCCAGCAATGCCCACCTTTCCCAGTGGTGATGGGAATGTGTTGTGCCATCACTGGAATGTCCCCTTTTAATACAAATATAGCAGCCCATCCTTAGTGCCTGCAGTGAGAAATACCTGGGGCTGGAAGCTCGCTGATGGGGCCTTAGCATCAGAAATAAATCCTCTGCTGTGATAAACATTCCAAATCCATTGCTGGATGAGTTTTTAGAGACTTTGAGAAATAGAAGCAGCAAGTAAACAAGCCAGGGAATTTCCCCTGTGCATGTGGGAGCGTCTCCAACACAGTGGAAAGCATAATCAATAATTGAGTGAGAAGGCAAGCCGCTCTGAGCTTTCACAAGGCACAGTCTAAGCATCCAATATTTATTTTCAGGCCTTGAATAATGCATCTGAAAATGCTTCTAACTGGATATTTTAAGGCAAACAAATTTATTTCATGAAAAGTTAATTGGCAAGAGCATCTCTGAAGAAAAATCAATAGCAGCCACAAAAATTACCCCTTGGCTTCTCGACTCATTGGTCCTGTTCCTCTTCATGAGTTATGGGGGCAATTCTGTAATTTCTAATTAAGGAATAATTCACTATCAATTAGCCCATATAAGTAGATTTTACTAGCTCCCCAAGCTAAATCATTTAATCCCTGGCATTTCCTCCTCCCTGCTGCAATGCTGGCTGCCAGTGAGGCAGTGTGGGGATGTGAATCGAGGGATTTGGTGGCCAGTCCTGATTCTGCCACTTATTTCCCCTGAATGTGTTTATCCCCGTGGATTAGTTCACTCAGCAGACATATAGCAGCTACTGTGAACAAATAAGAAGAAAATCATAGATTTATAGGATGGTTTGAGTTGGAAGGGACCTTTAAAGGTCATCTAGTCCAACCCTCACCTCCCTCCAGTAAACAGGGACATTTTCAGCTAGATGGAGTTGCTCAAAGCCCTGTCCAACTCAGGCTTGAATCGTCTGGTTTCCAGTGAAGTGGAATGGGTTGGAAGGGGGTGGGGTCTTGCATAACATGGAGATGAACTGTATGCCCAGAGCAGTGGGCACAGGTCCTTTGAGAGGTCCTGAGGCTCTGACAAGTGGAAGTGCCACCATTAAGGACAACAAGAACAAGAGGTGAAGGGAACAAAGCTGCTCCTCTGCCGGCTCTTAGACCAGTGTATGCCACTGCTGTGTGCCAGAACAGCAGTCAGTATGGACATACAGTCAGTAAAACAGCAGCAAGGACCTTGGTCAGGGCTGCCACATTCCCACAGGTGTTCAGTTGCACATTGGCAGCAGATAAAGTATCTGCTGTTAAATCCACCATGGCTTTAATGTTGGCACGTTTCGTCCCCACTTCATCCTCCAACTGTCACCGCTCAGGGCATGAGAAAACACATTGCCAAGCCAGGAGTCAGCTCCAGGGGAACAAAGATCAAGGCTTTGATCCTGAAAGAGATGTGAGTCCTGCTACACAATATCACATGACCACCCTGCTGTAGGGCTGCTCCATCTCTGTCCCACACTACAAACCTGGAGTGGGGCAGAGCCAGCTGTCCCTCTGCACCATTTCCAGCCATCAGACCATCTGCCACCCTCAAGAAACCCAAGCACACAGGCTGCTTGGCATAAGCCACCTCTGCCGTGTCAGGCTTGTCATTATGAAACTCAAGCAGATGAGAAACATTCATAACCTCTCATTGCAGAACAAGATTTCTCATCTCCAGCCATACTTTCTTGCCTCTGATGTTTATTTGCCATTATACTCAGCATCCAGCAGTAGACGAATTGCCTCTGCTGGGATTTCGCTTCAATCCGATCAGAGAAAATTGCTTTTGACAGCTTTGTGATAGAAACATCTTGGGCCAAACTCACTCCTGGTTGAAGCTCCCTGGGGCTGGTGTGGCTGGATTTGCCTCTAGCTGGCTAGGCAAATGCAAACCAGTAACGAAAAGCCTGAAAACAGAGTAACCTGGATCTAAAAGTATTCTTCTAGGTAGCACGCCCACAATACCCTCAAGCAGCTTACAGTAGAAAAAGAGGGGCAGAGAGGCTGGATTTAACTACACTGGACTGCATGATGCTGATGTTATCCTCTCCAGTACTTCAGTCTGCACAGAAACAGAGCCTTGAAAATCATAAGCAAACCCAAGACAGCCATGCTCCAAATGCTTCCATAGAAACTGAGCTGAACCTGACAGAACCAGTGCTGCCACTTTTTCCTTCAAGGCTCTAAGAAGAAATGACATTTCGCTGCCACAGAACTCTGAACAACCAACTGTCACTCCTTGACTTCATTTCTAGGGCACAGCTTTTGGGTTGAAGGAGGTTTCTCACCCCAAAGGGTTTGTAGGAGGTGGGAGGGCAGAGGAAACACAAATATGCTGTTTATACCACGCTGTCCTCAGTTCAAAAGGCTTTCACCTCCCCAAGAGCACATTCACCACTCCTATCTAGTTACAACAGCTCTTGGACTCATCAGGAGCTGGGACAAACAGGAAAGCACAGGGTTACTTTGATCACAGCCCCTAAGGATACAAGGCTATGTGTTACACTTGAACAGAGCTGGATGCTGCAGAAGTAGGGAGCACCCTCCTCCATGGATGCTGGGGCTCCTAGAACCTTGAGGCTCTTAGTTGTGATTTTGACCAAATGAAAGGGCAGCCAGCCTCATGGGTCAAGGTTTCTCAGTGCAAAGCTCACTCTAGTGAGGGCAAATGCTGGCAGTGAGCATGCAGCCACTGTGTTTGCCCTGCTGGCAAGGCAGGCAAGGGTTCTCCAACATTGGACCTCAATACCATTGATGGAAACTAGCATTCTTTGGGGGTAGCTAGGAGAAATTAGACTTACAGCCTTCAGAATCTTACCACACAGATTTAAGACACCACAAATAGGCAGCCATTGCTGGAGCCCAAGATGCTGTCTGTGAGCAGATCCAGCTGTTTCCCACATCTCCCCTGATGGGCTCCTGAGGTGCAACACAAGCTCAAGGACCCTCCCTTGGAGCCACTGTCTGGTTGAGTCATCAAGCCCATTCAGACCAAGCTGCAGCAACACTTTTGATTTGGGTTCAAATCCTCTTTTTTTTCTCTGGGATGCTGGGAATGGGCAGGATGTGGCAGATAAACTTTTATGTGACAAACTGTTCAGTTTTGCTTGGTGGCTTCATTTTCATGCCTTGAGAAAAGCCACAGCTGAGCAGGAAGAAGGTTTCATGTACATTGATTATTTACTTAAAGAAATTTAAAATGATTTGGTTCCCCACAGATGGCTCTCCTACATGAGCAGAGGCAGGTGTCTCTTTTTGCACATCTCAGCTTCTCAGAAAGTGAAGAACTGCAGGTAGGACCACACCAGTGTTGTGAAGAGCCTGTATCCTTCCCAGCCCACCCTAGACAGATAACTTGGTGGTAGTGAAACTAATGTGGGTGCTGTAGCAGCTGTGATGAGATAGGGTTGTCATGGACACTTTTACAATACAGCCTTAATTTGTGTGCCTATGAGTGAATTAGACATCACCATTGTTTTCCTTTCACAGCCTGTAATCTAGTTCTTCTCACCAAAACATTCTAGCTAGCTTCAAACTAGCACAATTTGGGATGAAAACACCATTTTACAACTATCCCCCAATTTATGGTCAAGCGTCCTAGCACTTCTGATTGGAAAACTGGTATGAAATGACTCTAATCTTGCTCTCCTTTTCAACAGCAAATGCTGTTCCCAGTTTTGCTGTCCGTAACTCACTCATGCAGGCTTCATTAAGGATGCCAGTAAATCATTTGCAGAGTCGGAAGCTTGCTGGTTTGCCTGCACATTTATGGCACGTTTCACTTCACTGTTATTTTCCTTGTTTGCTTCAGATTCAGTCTGACCTACTCAAAATCAACAGGAGGAGCATGGATAAAGAAAGGCTTGCACTATTTTGGAATTAGTAGTGAGAGCTCATGGGCTTTTAGAATATGCTTGCTGAAACATATATCAACTGTAATTCGTTCTACAAAGACAATGTTTGTATGTATATAATAGACTTTTTAACTGGGTCGGTGCAATCCCAAGCACAGGTACAGGCTGGGTGGTGAATGGCTGGAGAGCAGCCCTGAGAAAAAGGACCTGGGGGTCTGGGTTGATGAAAAGCTCAACATGAGCTAGTAGTGTGCACACACAGCCCAGACAGCAACTGTGTCCTGGGCTGCAGCAAGAGAAATGTTGGCAGCAGGGGAAGGGATTCTGCCCCTTTACTCTGCTCTCATCAGACCCCACCTGGAGTACTGTGTGCAGTTCTGGAGTCTCCAACACAAGAAGGACATGGAACTGTTATAGCAAGTCCAGAGGAGGGCCACAAAGATGATCAGAGGGCTGGAGCAGCTCTGCTATGAGGACAGGCTACAAGAGTTTGGGCTCTTCAGCCTGGAGAAGAGAAGGCTTTGAGGAGACCTTGTAGCAGCCTCCCAGTGTATGAAGGGAGCCTACAGGGAGGCTGGGGAAGAATTATTGACAAGCTCTTGTAGTGACAGGACAAGGGGTAATGAGTTTAAACTGGAAGAGGGGAGATTCAAACTAGATGTTAGGAAAGGGTTCTTTACAGGTGAGACACTGGTACAGGTTGCCCAGGGAGGCTCCCTCCCTGGAGGTGTTAAAGGCCAGGTTGGATGAGGCTTTGAGCGACCTGTTCTAGTGAGAGGTGTCCCTGCCTGTGGCAGGGGATTGGAACTGGATGATCTTTGAGGTCTCTTCTGACTAAAACCATTCTATGATTCTATTTATATACACATACTTTAAATCACATTAACCCCTTCCTCTCCTCTACCAAATCCAACAGCAGAGGAAAGGAATTTTGTTCCCCAAGGTTGTTGTTCACTCTTCAGATCCCAGCCACTGAGTCCAACACCTCTGGAATAGGCTGGACCACCAGGGCTGCACTTTCCCAGCCTCAGAATGAAACTTTAGTCCTTCTTGATTGGGAGGAGAGAACAAGCTGTCCTTCCTAGATCTGACAAAAGTCACAGTGGGCTTTCAGATGCCCATACCACCTCACTCCCAAACTCCTCACCTTCACTCAGTCCTGAAAAAAAGCATTTAATCTCTGTGTTTTACATCCTTAAACACCGCATCTGGCTTGAGTGGCATTTTCATTAGTCCCAGGGTTTTGTGAAATGGTCTCAAGAGTCAGTCATTAGAGGTGTCAAACTCACAGTGTCCTCTTACCAATGAGCAGCCTTCCTCCTGCTGCAGAATCTGCTGCACCAGCCGTTGCTGAGCAGCACATTTGGGTGATTCAGAGGCAATCACATACCTTAAAGTGTAGATGTGATCACCTTTTCTGATTAGTGGCATGCTTCACTGGACTTTCTAACTAGTTTACCATTAGTATTCATATCACTATCCATAAAACCACTTGCTCTTAGTCAGACAACCCTGGTATATAATTTACTAAGTGCATAAAACTCTATGGATTGTTACCCGGTTTTTGGGAAGTGTGGTCTAAGGAAACAGAGCTTGCCCTGTTTTTAGCCAGAAAAACTGTAGTCATCCCTTTTGTGGAAGAGGATGCTGACAGCCATGGTCAGATAGTCTCCATCAAGTCTGCTAGACCAAGATGCTACATGCTGTGGCTTGAATTACTCTCTCCATGTATGATATCTGTATCTACTGCAAAGCTCCAGCACATTGCTTGAGCTCTCTTGGTCTTTCAGAAGACATCAGGCCCAAGAAACTTCACCTGTTTTGCAAAATACAGGAAAAGATGTCACAAGGTGGTCCTAATTTGCCAATAGACATAAGGAATGTCCTGTTTGCCTAACCTCTTTTGAAAATAAACCTTTTTAAGTCAGAAAAGAGGCCCTGTCCCTTCAGCCACCCTAAACTGATCTCCGAGGCAGGAGCTGACCTGGGAGAAGGACTCACTATGCAAAGTGCACCCCCAAAGGAGATGATGGAATAAGGGCTTATACATTGAACAGGCTTTCCCAAAGATGGTCTAAGGCTCTTAGAGGAACAAATACTATTCAGACTCTCTTTCTCTGGTGCAAAGTAGTTACCAGTAGTGGGAGTCAAGTATTCTAACCTTGACCACATCACATGGCTGCTCATTTCTGTTCCAGAATGAGCCCTGTTTTTCTAAACCTCATCGTCCTGACTCTGCCAGTTGCTTTGTAACACCCTTGGGTGCTCCTACACGCCTTCTCCTGCGTGTGAGTAGAGGGCTGGGATACCTGAGCATGCAGAAAAGGAGGAATAACCTTGCAGGGACTGCTGTCCTGCAGTCATCACCAATGGTGATGCTGGCACACCCAGCAAAGTCCGTGGGCTCACAACCTGTGGTGAGATTTGCTCAGTTGTTTATTGTCCTTGTCATTTTCCATCCCCAAACAGGTCTGAAGCCACCACACCACTCTCAACAACCTTGGCATAAGCTTTGCTTTCCAAGTCTTACTTTTTAAAGTCTGACTATACGCTTGTTGGAACACAACCCCTGTGTGGCTCTCTCTAGTTGAAGTTCTCTGTGCTCCGGAGCTGCCTGGTATCTGCCCTCATTGCACAGCATGATAGGGACTGTCAGCTTCCATTTCTGCCACAGCAGTGTCTTTGCTGATGAGGACAAAATGCCTTTTCAATGGCCCAAAGGGCAATTTTCAGTTTGTAAACATTTGCTTGTCTCCCAATGGTCCCTGAAATGGGACACATTCATTGTTCAGCTCATGTGAGTGGCTAGAGGAACGCAAAAAGAAATTGCAGTGGAGACCTAGCATCATGAAAACTCATTAATTCTTGGCCACTTTACAACTGCACAATGTGGACACTTCTGGGCTCAGTTTAATCTAATCTGGATTGGAAGTGGTGCCCCTGAGGAGAGGAAGATCACGAACAACTGGTTTTCCAACCTGATTTTGATTGCAGTGTGATTTCCCAGAGCAGCTATCATTTGTATGACTAATGGGAGGGTTCAGAAGTCTTTTCCAAGGTGCTGTTAAAAATGACTGAGAACATGAATTTGTGCCCAGCATCGCCTGAGCCCTGAAGTTCTTGGGTGAATCTTCTGTACTGGCAGTAAAACTCCTTTTCCCAGAAGGGACAGAAACTGAAGTTGTTTGGCAAGAAGTAGTTTTACAACTTGCTGTTAAGAGAGGCACAGACAGTTTTCTCCCCCTATACCCCAAATCATCCAGTAGTCAAGGTCCAAAGTTTCTACAGGGGGAGATATCCCCTTGGGCTCCATCCACATTTATACCTTAAAAATACCTGTACTTGGGGGTTGAGTTCTCCATCCACCCCCTAGTGCCCTGGACATGGTCACAGGCTCATTAGGCTTAAACTTCTAATGTGAATTAGAGCCAGAAGAGACCCGAAGACTCATCTGGTATCCCTCCATATGTTTCAGGAGAGAAAAGAAAGCCTCAATCTGTTGTTTTGTTCTTGCCAAGGGACCCTTTCCTGCAGGCTTCAGGTTGCAGGCTTGCACAAAGAAAGAGTGAGCAGAAGGTTTTCAGTGCTGAAAGGCGATGTTTATCCGGCCTGCTCCTTCCATCCCTCTTCCTAAGCTGGTTTTGAGGTGCTTTGTGTGTAAAAAGTGCAGCGCAATCAAACGATCCTTAGACCACACTAACTGAAAAAGGATAGAGTAGACCCAAGACCCCTGGAGATGATGAATGGAGCCAACAACAGCATAGCTTAACTATTGCTTCTCAGCAATTCCCTTTATAATGCTAATATCCTGGGGAGAAATAGTGCCAAGAAATTGCTCGCATTCCTCCCTGCAACAACAAACCCACAAGAGCCAAACCCTCGACCCCACGCATCTCTCCTGAGCTGGTGCTTGCTTTCAGGCTGATGCTTCTGCTGGACATGTTCCCTTTCTCTTCCAAAGTCACAGCCCAGCTCCACTCCTGTTGCGGCTGCTTTCAGCAGTCCAGTGACTGGTGTCAGCTGGATGCACGGCTGTTCCTTCCCACCACAAATCCCAGCTCCCAGTGCCCCCACCAGCCTCTCTTTCACTCCACATCACCTACAATGCCTCCAGCAATTCTCGAAGGAAAAAGGATCTGAAGGAATTTCTCCTGCAGTGCACAGGTCTGCAGCCAGAGGAGGTTTGTGCCTGCCATTCCCAGTGAGGTTGGGTTGAAGAGCAGGGCTCCTGCAGACATGGAGCAGCACCTTTGATTTAGGAGCAGGGATGGTGGTAGGAGAGAGGCCACACCTGCTGTCCACAGCTGGCCTGGTATTGACCTTTGGCCTTCTCCGTGGGTCCTGCTTCTGGCTACAAAACTTCTCTGACACAGTCCTTGGAAGCCACTTTCCACCCAGGTGCTGACGAGGGATGGGACAAGGCAAACTACAGCCTGGGAGCAGAGCACAGAGCTGGGTAGGCCAGGTCAGAGAATGATTAGATGCAGTCCAGGTTCCAGGGGAGGAGGTGAGCTGGGCAGTCCTTTCCTGCCTTCTGCTAAGCATTACTCTTTGTAGAAGCCCTGCCTAGAGGGGGTTCCTCTTTCAGCCAGGAGCTCTCTGCTATGGCTGCTTTTCACCATCAGCTAGGAAGGTCTGAATTCCTTCCTGGTGATCAATTAGCTCTAATTAAGATGCAATTAGAGGACTCCCATTCCATTATAGCCAGCCAGTGGGACTGGAGCCACTAATCACTGTGCTGATGTGGCAGCAACCCAGAAGATTGCAACCTTGGGGTGAACCCATGTGTGTGAGTTCTGACAGCTCCCTGGTCCACAGTTCCCTTCTCTAATTAGGGCCCAAACACTAAACGAGAGGGAACATCAAGTGAAAGTTCACTTTTCTAAGGGGAGCCGTTCCTGGGTTAGCTGGAGCTTGTGCTGAATTCAGGTTAGTGAATTCCCACATGAGGGACACTTACAAGATGAACCATGAGGACAAGGTCATGCCAAAGTGAGACAGAGACACTGCTCATGGGCTAGCACTGTAGCCTTATGGAAAAGCAGGAAAAAGACCCAGGTCCTACTGAGCTTGTGTTCCTGTACACATCTGAAAAGAATTGTTCAGGAGACAGATGAGAACATAAAGCAGAATGAAAATACTTTTATGTTGTTCAGGCACTTAATTCTGGGGAAGGCTTTCATTGACAGAGCGTGGCAGGGTGCACAGTGCTTATCAGCCCCTCGATTTTTTGGCACCAGGGCCATAAACAAGAACAGAGCAACACTGAGTCTCTGAAGTCCAGAAGAAGTCTCTTGCCTTTGGAAGGACTCTGTAAATATTAGGACAGAGCCTATCTTAAAAGGCTCAATGTCTTTGATTATGTTCCCATGTCTAGCTTCCTCCATTTATTTTTGTCTCATCATCTCTAATGTTGAACCATGCTGCCTGTAGAGAAGGTTGTGAACTGAAACACCACTGCATGCTTCTTCTGATGGAGCCTGAGCTCCAGCAGAGAAATTGGCAGTTAGAGTGGGAGTGGTATTTCCAGCCACAGGCTCAAAAAATGAATTCTTCCTGATGGCAGAACTGTTATGGCTGTGATAGTCCAAGGTCATGGGTAAGGTAAGGCCTATGAGAAGAGATAACTTCTTTTTTAACCCAGCAAAAGCCTCAAGCCCTCCCAAAACCCAGTTAAAATTTCAGATATGCTGGGCTTTCACAGTGTCTGTCCCACTATCAGGAGGTAAAGTGTTACCAGTATGTTACAGCAAGTTCCCCAAAAGACTTCAAGACTTTAAAAAATAGATTGCTTCTTATTCACAAATCTGGGGCTTTAAGTAAATGCCAGCTGGAGTTAGGCACAAAGCAAAGTCATGTGAACTGACAGCACCCATGGGACAGTAATGATGGGTGTGGGACTTGTGGGTTGGATGGAGAAGGACCTACAGACTGGGGTGGTTTGTGACCTGTGGATTGGGTGGAGAAGGGCAGGTGGGTTGGGAAAGTTGTAGGACCTGTTGGTTGGGCTGTATAGAGCCTGCAGGTCAGGGCAGAGTTGTTGCTGCAACTCTGGCCCTGGTCAACATTTAGAGACCTTGAGCTCTGCTGTGACCTTTATTTGCTAGGAACTGGCTTAGAACTCCTACCCCACAGACTATCAGAGGCTGAATTTACTCATTTGTCTCCAGAGAGTCATTGGACACTGGAATGGGCTGCCCGGGGAGGTGGTGGAGTCGCCGTCCCTGGAGCTGTTCAAGGCAGGATTGGACGTGGCACTTGGTGCCATGGTCTAGCCTTGAGCTCTGTGGTAAAGGGTTGGACTTGATGATCTGTGAGGTCTCTTCCAACCCTGATGATACTGTGATACTGTGATACTGTGATCATCTTATTGCTGATCTCTTGAACCACTACAGTTTATTGATGATGGTTCTAATGCTCTTAGGGCTGTCACAGGACCCTGTTGGTCTCATCACGTTCTCCTCCAGACCATGGCAGAGTTCCCACTGACTTCAATGAGAATAGAGACCCATCCATTGTCTGGCACCTTTGTTATTTTCTGTGACTGAAAGGAACTATTTTTGTGTAAGGAAGGTCAAAGTGAGAGCAAGCACATGGGAGGGTGGACAACTTCAAAGCCCAGCTCTGAAGTCTCTATGGGCAGGAGCCTACAGAGCCATGTGGAGACAGCCAAAGCAGCGCCAAACAAGCTCACTTTGAAGGAGGATCCTGAAAGCTATTTTTATGGTGGAAAGATCATTCTAGAAGGTTTCGTAACTCCCCAGAGGATCTTAGCCATTTGACTTGCTCCTTCTCCTCTGTGAGTTCAGCTCAGTCTCTTCACCCTTGGTGGCTGCAGTGTGATTCTACACTACCTGCATGGTTTAGGAGTTAAAAATCAGATCATAGCACATAATTGCATTTTACAGTTCCCTTTGCTTAAGGACCATGTGACATATGTGAAGTTACTGTGCTGGCCTTGCCGACTAAGGATGATGACTATCCAGGCTGAGCACCATCCCCTGCCTGGGCTGATCCCAGGGCTGATCCGTGGAAGGGCTTCATAGCTGTGTGCATGTGGGCAGTGCCGCAGCCAGAGACACCACTGACTATCATAGCCATTAAACTGCTTCCCATAAGATTTGACAGCTTGTCCTGCTGGTTCAAACCCAAGAGTGGTACTTGCAATCTCTGCCTAATGAGGTTATTACTACTTGACATTAACTATACATTTGATAGTATTATAGAGTTGTTTTGGCTGGAAGAGATCTTTAAGACCACCGAGTCCAATCATTAACCCAGGACTGCCAAATGCACCACTAAACTATGCCCCTTAACACCACATCTACATGTCTTTTAAATACCTTCAGGGATGGTGACTCCACCACTTCCCTGGGTAGCCTGTTCCAATGCTTGCCAACCCTTTTGCAGAACACATGTTTCCTAACATCCAATCTAAATTTCCCCTGGTGCAACTTTAGGCCACTTCCTCTTGTCCTATCACTTGTCACCTGGGAGAAGAGACCAGTCTCTACTTTGCTACAAGCTCCTTTGAGGTAGCAAGAAGACCTCTTTTTCTCCAGGCTGATCAACCCCAACTCCCTCAGCTGCTCCTCATAAGACTGGTGCTCTAGACCACTCACCAATTTTGTTGCCCTTTTTTGGATGTTCTACCAGAGAGAGGAAAATGTTCTTCACAACTATTAATGCTGCAGTTAGGATGCCTGCTTGACTAAGCCTTCTTTACTCAGTCCAAGGAATGATTATTAGGAACATAAATTTGACTGAAACATCAAAAGAAATCCCTTCCTCCATTTGCTGTTGGCACCTTGCATGAGTTATGTTGGCAATCTGAGATTTCAAAAGGAGCCAGTGAGTCAGGAGGGGAGGGTGAAGGGAAGCTGTTACTTTGGGGTTTTTTTTCAAGAGAGGTGTCAAAAACAAAATTAATTTAACTGTGAAGTGTCTATCAACTGCAAGCTGTTGATATCTGGGGCAGATGTGTAATACCTAAGATAAGAAGCAAGCACTCAGTTTGTGAGGGCTGTTCTTGGTGAAAACTGCATGAGAGCAGGGAGGGAGGCTCTTTCAAGATGAGAGCATTGCATGGAGTAAATTCTGGCCTCTGGGGCAGCAAGGTGAAGGATGCCACAAAAGCACTGGCTCTGAGCAGAAGGCAGCATGGAGGCCTTTCTGTCATCCTGTTAGTTGTACTTTGGTCACAAGCCTTTTGAAGCCTGCTTTGATACTGACTGAGTTTCCTCCATGTCATTCCCTTGAGTCTCTCACCCTACAGTTGTAGGGTGGACCTTTGTGCTGGTGGCAGTACAGGAGAGAGGGACATCAAGGCTGCTGCTGCTGCTGCAAATATGTCCACCTCCCTCTCCACCATGTCAGGGCTCCAAATCCTGAGAAGGAAGCTGATTCATACCTCCTTCTGCAGCATGCCATGGTGTCACAGTCCTCCAGGCACTAAGCATCTTTCTCCTGCAAGGAGGAGCTGAATGTCGTGATTGAGACATAGCATGGGAGACATGGTTTGATAGGGCTTGTAAGAAAAGCAGAAAAATAAGGGTACAGTTCCTGTTCTAAATGCTATCATTCATTTTTCTGCTGATGTGTGCTAGGTTTGGGCTGAAGAACGAGAACACTTTTTACTTCAGGGCACTTTCAGCTTGCTGGTTTGGCTCCCTTTCCCCTCCATTAATAACTGTGCCAGTTGCTAGACAAACAAAAACCTCACGGACGCTCTGAAATTTAGGTCAGCTTAGCTGAGATCTCAGTTTGCCATTGAAAATAAAGATCACAAGTAAGACTTTGTGGTGCAAACTATAACCTATCAGCTTCTGTGGGGGAGGAATTAAATTCTGCCTAGCTGCCCGGCTCCTGACTGCTGCTAGAAACTGGCAGTGGAGGAAAGCAACCCAGGATACATGCAGCACTGGTTGGTGAACAGGCCATCACCTCTGCCCATCTCCTGCCCACTTCTCACAGCATACACACCAGTGAGCCTATTGCTCCCCTGGCCCTTTGACACAAGCCCCTGCCAGGGTAGAAGTAAACTCATATGTTGGCAGATGTTTTTTCCTCCCCTTGAACAGTTAACCGCCCATAGCTTTAAGAAACAGTAATTGTTGAATCCTTTCCCTTGGAAATGAATTCCTAGGAAAATCAATTCCCTCAAAATTGTTTTAAGCACCTGATTAGCCTCAAAAAGGTGTGCTGCCAACTGAGTCAAGTGAAAAGACCACACCATGCCTTTTGCAGTGCCCCTATCTTGCTCTCAGAGAACCCAGGTCTTGCACCCTGCTCTGGTGGTGAGCAGTGGCCTGGCTTGTGTCAGAAATACTGTGGCCAGTGGGGCTAGGCCAGTGGGGCTAGGGCTGTGTCAGCTCTGGTTAGGCTGCACCTTGATACTGTGTGCAGTTTTGGAACCCTCACTACAAGAAGGACATTGAGGTCATGGAACACTTGCGGGATGGGGGGAACAAAGCTGATGAAGTGTCTAGAGCACAAGGAGTGGCTTGAGGGAACTGGGTTTCTTTAGCCTGGAAAAAAGGAGGCTCAGGGGAGACCTTCACACTCTCTACCACTCCCTGAAAGAAGGCTGTAGCAAGCTTGGGGTTGGTCTCTTCTCCCAAGTAACGTGCAACAGACAGGAGGAAATGGCCTCAAGTTGCAGCAGCACTGGAACAGACTGTCCAGGGAAGTGGTGGAGTTGCCATCCCTGAAAGTATTTAAAAGACATGTAGATGTGGTGCTGAGGGATATGGCCTAGTGCTGGACTTCACAGTGCTGGTTTAACAATTCAACTCAATGATCTTAAAGATCTTTCCTAACCTAAATGATTCTGTGGCTGACCAGAATATCAATAAATGGCTCCTGAAGTGGGAGTGGGGTGTGCAAGAGCAGGAGAGTGAATTATCTTGGTTATCAGCTGGGGGAGACAGTCTGTCTCTCCTCACATCTGTAAATCTTGTTGATCTCAGGCTCCTCCCTGTTTATCTGATGGCACAGCTCTCTTCCAAAGCCTCTCCGAGATGCCTGTTGGCAGCGTGTGCCAGCTAACTTGAGCAAGAGGATGGGGAAGGTGATACTCTCTCCGGCTTCAGTAAAAGAGCAGGGCTGAGTTTGGGATATTTTTGACTGCTCCTTCCTGCTGCTCAGTCCTCACTGCAAGAGGATTTTTGCCTTGGTGTGAATGCAAACATGAAGTCTCTCTTGAAAGATCTCTCTTGGGAGGTGTAAAGTTTATTGCACAGAAAGCCTGGCAGCAAGCGGCAAAACGCTGTAAGAAACCGAGGGCATCCTGGGCAGGCACCCAAAGTGTCAGAAGCAGCAGGACCAGGCAGTGGGAGAATGGCTTTCACTCCAGCTGTCCCTGATGGCTCACTGGCAGTAGAGTGGGTACCAGGGTTTACAAAGAGCCTCTGCTAACGTGGAGGTTTCACAAATCTGATCCCTCTGGCAGATGACAGGAGGAGACAGATGGGAGCCATTTAAGACAACTGCATTTCTCTCTCCTGGGTTTTTTGTTGCTCCCACTCTCCCCACAGCTCTTGATGCTGGAACTGCTGTTGCTGAGATAAAACATTTCATCTGGTTGCAGTTCCACTGGGGGACGAATACAAGCACAAGGTTCTGGGTAATGTAGTATGTCCCAGGATGCTAGAGCAGGTACAGCCGTTCCTCCAGGAAAGTCTTTCTAACTAAAAGAGAGTACATCTAGACCAGACACAAGGGAGACATTTGTTAGAGTGAGTCTCAAATTGTGCCGGGGAAAGTACAGGCTGGATGTTAGGAGGAAGTTCTTCACAGAGAGAGTGATTGGCATTGGAATGGGCTGCCCAGGGAGGTGGTGGAGACACCATCCCTGGAGGTCTTCAAGAAGAGACTGGATGAGGCACTTAGTGCCATGGTCTGGTTGACTGGATAGGGCTGGGTGCTAGGTTGGACTGGATGATGTTGGAGGTCTCTTCCAACCTGGTTGATTCTATGATTCTATGGTGGAGCACTGGCACAGGTTGCCCAGAGAGGTGTTAGAAACACATGGAAAGATTTGGATCAGGTTGGACAAGGCTCTGAGCAACTTGATTTAGTGGAAGAAATCCCTGCTCGTGCAGGGAGGTTGGACTAGATGAACTTTAAAGGTTCCTTCCAGGCCAAAACTTTCCATGATTATATGATTCTGAGATGAAACAAATCTCATCTGCAGGTGGATTAGGGCTCCAGTAAACAACACATTCCTCTGTATGACTACCTGCAGTGCAAGAGGACTGAGGGAACTGCAGCAGGTCCTTTCATACTGGCAGCCGTTGGGCATGTGTGGTAATTTTAGAGTTAACATTCTAGCTTTAGACAAAATTTTAAATAAATAATTCTATTGGATACAGAACAACAACAATAGGTAAGTCTATACCATTCCATTTGTTTGCTGGCTAGGATGAAGTCTGCTGCATAAACAATTCCCTTCCCTTCGCCTCTCTGCCTCCTGCTTCTCGCTCTTGCCTCTCACTCTTCCACCCTGACTGACTGCTGTGTTAATCTTGGCTGAGCTGATCACAGCTGGGGTCTGGTTTTCCCTTTGGGAGGAGAAGGTGGCGGCTGTTGCCCCTTCTGGGCTTGGCCCAGGGGGGATTTCAGTGCTATTTCTAAATTGCAAATAGTTGTAAGCAATAGTGAATGTATGTAAATGTATTTTGTACATATGCATTGTATTATATGCTTTCAGATGTCACCTTGCTTTGAGTATGTAGCTTCATTTTCTTCCAAGCCTTCTGACCTAATCTGGTGGTTTTATTTGGGGGAGTAGTTTTAACTCCGCCACAGCATTGGGCTACAGCATGGCTGGATCTCCATGGAGAAATTTAGCCTTCATGGGCAATCCGTCTGCCCTGTCTTTGAAGCAAGCAAAGAGCTTTTGGCCCACAAAATAATTTGGTAAGCACACCCTTTGTTACAAGACATGACAAAGTACTCACCACAGGAAGGGCATATTGGATTGATGGGAGCCACCTGCAAACATGGTAGCTGGATGCTATCTGGAGACTGCTAAAACTTGTGGAACAAAGTCCTGCTCTTCAGCCACAAACCCCCACTTCCATCAGTGGTTCAAGCCAACAAAGTTGGTGAAGGGTCTAGAGTCTTATGAGGAGTGGCTGAGGACCTGGGGTCTTCTAGCCCAGATCAAAGGCAGCTCAGGGGACACCTTATTTCTCTCTACGACTATTTGAAAGGAGGTTGTAGTGAGGGGGGATCAGTCTCTTCCCCCAAACAGCAAGTAAAAGGACAAGAAATGGCCTCAAGTCATGCCAGAGGAGGTTTAGACTGGAAATTAGGAAAGATTCCTTCACTGAAAGGGTTGACTAGCCCTGGAACAGACTGCCCAGGGAAGTGGTGGAGTCACCATTCTTGGAGGTGTTTAAAACACCTGTAGCTGTGGTGCTGAGGGACATGGTTTAGTGGTAGACTTGGCAGTGCTGGGTTAATTGTTGGACCTGATGATCTTAAAGGTCTTTTTCATCCTAAACAGTTCCACAGTTCTATGATCCTAAGACAAAGAACACTTCTCACCACAAGAGTGGAGGACTAGCACAAGTTGTGTGCAGTCTGGAATCTGCTAAAACCTGAGGACTGAATTCCTGCTTCTCAACCACAAAAGCTCATTTCCATCAGCTCAGGGTTCAAGCCCACAACGTGAACAGAAACCCAGCCTAGGGGCTGTGCAGCACAAACTATGCAGTAGGGGCTGAAAAAGACACCCCTCGAAGCAGTGCAGGATCTCCATGTGACCACAGGAGCATCATCTATGCAGATGCAGAATTTGAGGCCACACTTCCCCAGCTCATATCTCAGCAGGCTTCCTGAGTGCTCTTTACTCCAACAGGACAACTCACATTCTTCAGTGATTTGCTGAGTTATGGCATGTATTAGTTTCCTAACAGATTCATATGCTTGACAAGGGAGGTTTAGAAGCAGTTTCTCTCTTTATTATTTTTTTTTTTTTTTGCTTATTGTTCTTCACTCTGCTAATAAATCAGTGCATTCCAAAGGCTTGACATCACTTAAGAGAAGAAGAATGAAGGTGGGAAATGGAAACACAAAGAAAAGCAGAGCCACAGGCAGAGCCATAGCTCCTTGGCTTAGTCATTGGCCAATTTTCTGAATACCAGACTCTTGCAGAATTATCTGTACCATAATTCAAGCAAATGTCTTTCTGTTGTATGGTTCTTGAGCAGCTAAAATATCTCCTTCACCTGATGTGATGGTGTGGGTGTTACCCACCCCCCTACACTTTGGAAAATCACCCAGCCTAGACTCAGCAGCTCTGGAAATTGACAAATGAAGCTTTATATTCACAGCTTAGCACAATATACAAGCAGATATTTACAATACCTACAGCTATATACAGGAATGTACAAGTTAAAAAGTAATACACAAACACAACAGCCCTCCCAGAAACCTGAGTCCCCAGGAGGGGCTCTCAACCGCCCTTCCACCTTCTCCCCACCCCTCTACCTTACCCCAGACTTTGCCTTATGTTCAAGGTGAGTTTGGAGGGTCGGCTGAGGGGTTAGGAAGCAAAAGGATTAGTCACACAGATAGCAGGTTAGAGAGAGAAGCGCAGCCCCAAAGCCAGATAGCAAACTCTGTTATCTGCGTTTGTGTTCTTGTTCTTATACATCTCAGCAAGCCTATGAGTGAAGTAGACATCACCATTGTTTCCTTTTCACAGGCTGTAATCTAATTCTTCTCACCAAAATATCCCAGCTAGGCACGAACTAGCATACCTGAGGTCATGGCAAGCAAAGGTAAAAATACTATTTATTAGCAAATAATGGAACTTCTTAGGAGGCAGCAGTGCTCCGCTTCTGTCTTTGATAAGAAGGGATGGAGAGCTGGTATAGGCTCTTGATTCTAGCAATAAAAACGTGCTCTGATGTACAAACCTGCTTCTGGTACAACCCAAGACAAGGGGACATATGTGGAAAAGAAAGTGATTTTGAAATCTTAACAGGCAGCAGAAGCAAGGTCAAGAGCGTTTAACTGTAAAGTAATGGTTTTCCTACTGCTTTTATCCATGGAAGTGTCAAAACTGGCGAGAAGAGAAGCATCACGTTACTAGAGGTTGCAAGATCAAGTTCTAAATGGGGTTTTAAAATAAAGGGCCTCAGGTCATGAGCCTAGTGAAGACCTGGAAGAAACCTTTTCAGGGCTATCATTCCATGCATGCCCACTTCCAGGTTCCTTATACAATCTTTGTAGGCACGGCACAGAGCTGAGGTGCCAGCAGGCTTAGAGGGTTTAAGAGCCATTAAACCACGCAATACTTTGTGTCTTTTTCTAAAGGCTTCTCTGCAAGCCATCATTAGGAAAGGTTCATGGAGGGTTGCATTTAATGCAGGTTTTGACTGCTGTGTTTCTCATCTGTTAGCTCGGGAGCTGCCACAAGCTCAGACTCGAAACAGCACCAAGCAGTGCGTTGTTTGCTGATAAACGAGAGCAGCATTTTGGTACTTCCAGCTCCAAATCAACCACAAAATGTTGATTACCAAGAGAAGTAAAATAAGCATTTGGACCTTGTTTCAACAGTGCATTGAAGTATATAGCTACATTTAAGTCTGTAACAGCAGCAGGGCTATTCCTAAATGAAAAGGAGGTGAAGGCTTAGCTACATTGCTGAATCAAGTGCTTCCAGCGTGGAGAACTCGAATGTTCAGTGTCAGCATGAAGGCAGATTCCTATGGCCAGTTACAAATCACTAGGATTTATAATCTCTTTATATCCTGGAAACGCTGACAGCTTTAAATATAGCACCGTGGCTGTGATAAATTGTTGGCATTTTTTCCTTGTTAGCCTTTTGTAACTAAATTTAAGGTATCCATTTCGGCGTGATCCAATTATGGAAGCGTAATCGGAACGGCTCCCCATGCAAGAGGCCACATCTATTTTTGTCTGGGAAGCTTAAGTCTGCATTTCTGAGCTCATGATTTATGTCAGACTTTAAATTAATAATGAGGCATCTATCCACAGGCAAATATTTGTATTGCAAGACCCATTCAGCACGGACTCAGCAGCCAGCCAAGGCTTCCCGAGCAGCCAAGATTCAGTTACAATGACAGCACAGGTCCTGTTTCAAACATCACCTGGTCTTGCACAATTATCAACCCCTCCTTGCTAAGGAGAGCATGAAACGAAGAGCATGTCTGCTTAAACTGCTGAACCCCCAAAGATTAATTCCTGAGCCAAAAAAGAGGCCATATTTCAGTTAGATTTCAGGCAGACCTCACCCTCTCCTCTATTGCTGATGAGTGCTATTTCCACAAATATTTCCAATGACAAGATGCAGGTGTCCTGTCTTTGTGGGCTCAAGCAAGCAGCTGAGTATGCATAGATATGGCCACACATACCGACCCATGGGATGTGCAAAACTGAAAGGGAGAGGGATAAATCCTCATCGTGCTGCAGCACAAGCATGGGAACACAACAGATGTGGGATAAAATCCACTTCCCTATTGGCTTCTCGAGCAGTTGCCCTCTCCTGCATTAATCAGTGGAAAATGCACTGATTTCCTTTGCAAAGTGCTTTGAGAGCTACTGGCAGCAGAAGCAATGTAAGAGCCAAGCACTGTTTTTGTGATCCAAGGTCAAGAACCTTCTGCAATTAGTCTTGCCTAAAGCAGTTTGTCCTGTAGTTAAGAATATTTTTCTTAAGTGCTTGGGGTCATTGCAGCTTCAGCTTACCTGCAGAAATTCACCTTCAGTTTTCTTTCTCTCAATTCAGTAATGTTTCCAAATAAACAGAACCTCCCCTGAGCAATACCCAAACAAAACTGGAGGACTTCCACCTTAAGCTGACAGCAAAACTGGACACTAAGTGACCCACACTGAAGGATAAAACCACTTAAGTACCAAATTCCCCAGAGAAATCAAGATGAATAAAGTAGCATTTCACATGTGATTACCTAGAAGGGTCAGCTCCAAGTCTGGAAAATAATTTTGCAATCAGTAACATTGAAGCTGCCCAATTTCCTTCCCTAAGTAACTCAGTAGATCTAGACAGAGGAGGGGAGCTTTGGAGAAACATGGGCCTTTGCTGGGACATTCGTTTTACCCTTACATTGTGTCTGAACAGATGGCAAAGCTGCTCAAGGCAGGGCAGAGATCAGAAGATTAAAAGGCACCACTTTCACTGAATGTCATGCATGGCCTGCCAGGTTAAATGAGCCACACACAAGACAAACATCCACAGCCTTCCTCTTCCCGTTGCCCAGAACTATGCATGTTCACCATGTTGGCCTGAAATGGAGAGCAGAACTGGGCTTTGTTAATTAAGAAGTGTCCTGCAGCTTCTCATGGTGCATGTTAGGATCTGTGTGGCACTGGATGCCATGCAGGAAACTGGTGTATAAGAATGGCAGAGTGCAAAGCTGTAAAAAACTGGGATGGAAAGGAGTGCTCCAAATTAGGGAGCTGGAGGATGGCATGAGGAGTCACAGTATCACAGTATCACAGTATTATCAGGGTTGGAAGAGACCTCACAGATCATCAGTCCAACCCTTTACCACAGAGCTCAAGGCTAGACCATGGCACCAAGTGCCACGTCCAATCCTGCCTTGAACAGCTCCAGGGATGGCGACTCCACCACCTCCCCGGGCAGCCCATTCCAGTGTCCAATGACTCTCTCAGTGAAGAACTTTCTCCTCACCTCCAGCCTAAATCTCCCCTGGCACAGCCTGAGGCTGTGTCCTCTCGTTCTGGTGCTGGCCACCTGAGAGAAGAGATCAACCTCCTCCTGGCCACAACCACCCCTCAGGTAGTTGTAGACAGCAATGAGGTCACCCCTGAGCCTCCTCTTCTCCAGGCTAAACGACCCCAGCTCCCTCAGCCTCTCCTCGTAGGGCTTGTCACATCAGTGTCCGGGGTAATCTATAAGCTCTGTTCACAGCATTTCTAACAAGTTTTCTTGTTAGCTTTGTAAATAAGGAGTTGCTTCATGTACTTAGCTTGGGGTGGCAGCACAAGGGTCCCACCTTGAAAAGGCAGTGTGGCTCAGAGGCCGATGATTCTGTGTCCAAAGAACTGCAGAGCAGGCCTAGCCTTCACCTCAAGTCTGCCTGAGCTCAGCATGAAGGTTTCAGGTGAGCTCAGCATGAAGGTTTTAGGTGAGCACATGGGAAGGCACAAAACCTTAGCCCTATTCTTCTGTTCTGTTGTAAACTTGCTTGTGCAAGTCCTCCACTGTGTGTTGCAGAGGGACTTTCAGAGGCACCCAACAGATGATATCCAGGAATTGTCTGAGGTGGGCTCCCTATAGCCATAATATGGAAGCAGGTACAGAGAACAGGGCTGGTAAGAAGCTGAATACACTCCCAGATTCACATAAGCCAAAGGAGATGTAGGACAAGTGCTGTCTGAGCGTCCCACTGTGGTCTGTGGCAGCATGGGGAGCAGGATCTCTTTCCCAAATCCCAGAGCAACACACTGACCTCTGTGCCATCCTTCTCTCAGATGCCTGAACTCAGCTGAAGCTAGGAGGCTTGCAACTGCTTTGCTTTCATTCTCTCTGCTTTGCCGTGCTCCCATCACTGACATGTCCATCATAAAGCTCATGCTGACTGTTAGGGAATCCAGATCATCTGTGGTTTTAGGAGAGCTCTTAAGCATCCATTGATCAAGGACATGCCTCTCTATCAGCAAAAACCTGCAAGCCAAAATCTCAGTTTCTGCAGTTCAGTGTTTCCTCAGCAAAGAACATCCCAGGTTATGCAAGAGAGCCTTGCTTCCCTCCACAGTCCCTTTCCACACACCATGGGGCTACAAGGATCAGCCCCAGACAATATGAGATAAAGATCTAAGTGTGAACATGTGCAGTACTTCAAAGGTTACACTAAAGCATTGGGAGTCATAGAATGGTTTGGGTTAGAAGGGACCTTTAAAGGTCACCTACTCCAATCTCCCTTTAAGTTATTCAGAGCCCAGTCCTACTTGACCTTGAATGTTTCCAGGTATGATGCTTCTACCACCCCTCTGGGCAACCTGTTCATCTGCTCCTGCAGCTTCTGGTGGTCTCACCAGTCAGGAGAGTGCTCTGGGCAGCAGCTTTTATGATCACTGCAGTTAATTTTAGCTCGTTTCTCCTTAATCCAGGACTCTACATCCCCCAGACTTGCTGGCAATACAAAGAGCACTGAGGTCTTTGTAGACAGGGAGCGAGGAAGACATTGGATACAAGCCTAGCTGTGTTTGAAGTTGAGATGAGAAACATAACCAGGCTGGCAATGTGTTGAATGTAATTGCTGGTTCATGGGCTGAAATGTGCCTGCTTTGCACTTGCAGATAAGCAGCCTCATCCCTTTGTGTGCTAGTGCAGGTGTGTGCAAGTGGATACAGCAGCACAGCTATATCAGCCACTTCTTTTCCAGCAGCTCTTGCCAGTGCTTATGCAGCATCCTGATCTTTCTCCTTTCAATTCTGCAGGCCTTAGCCAGGGTCTGAGTTGCTCCCGAGTGGCTGGAGGAAACCTCTTGTTACTAGAGTGGAAAGATGCTCAGTGAAAGCTGGGGACTGATGGGAGGCAGATAGCAGTTTCTCATCTTCCAGAGATGACTGAATTGCATCTCTGCTGATGCCACCAGGGTCTTCTACATCTCTGGCAAGTCTCTGAGTTTTCAAAACTAATTCTTTCACAAACACCAGTAAGAAAATTCATGAGGCACAGGTTCAGCTGTGCCTGGGGCATGGAGCCACAGCAGCCCATCGCCTGCACTGTTCTCCCAGTTCTGGCCAGTTCTGTGGCAGTTTGACCTCCTAAATACTTCACTAGGACTTCAGCTGTCCATGAATGCATAGGTAGCCATCTGACACAACCTTGAAGTCCCTCTGCCGATATCCTCAGCCTGACCTCAGGGGTCTTTGACTCTCTCTTTTTGCTGTCAGCATAAGCCAAGATGTGAGGACAGCCACTAGGATGCTAGATTTCACTCTTGCAGGCCTACTTGAGATGGGTAGGGCTCCATTTCATTGCTGCCAGTCCCGTGCTTCCCATCACTGCCAAAGACTCAGCAATATTGACGTTAACAACACTTTTAATTACATCTGCATATTCCTCTCCACTGACCTGGGACCATGGAAGAGTTCACCTGCCTTTTTTTTCTGCTTTTCCTCTTTGTTTTTTTCTCAGGGAAACATCAGTTTCCTTTCAGATATTTTCATATGCCCACACAGGACATTTGGGAAGATACCATCATGCAGTGAGGTCCTGCCTTGTTTGCAGAACCTGGCAGCCCAATGCGAATCCAGGAGCCAGGCGACCTTACCTGTGTGTCTCAAGGGGCTCCCCGGGCTGCAGCAGGGATTAATTAAACCATGAGTAAACATTGCAGCTCTCCCCAGCCTGGCAGCTGGAGCAGAAAGCTGACTTCAGCAGACAAGAGCAGCTCTGCTGTGGGGATGGGGAGTGGTTGGTATCATATCAGGCAATATGAGGCCAGCTTGGGTTCCTTAAGGAAGTCTATTCTCTGCTGTGAAGGTAAGAAAGAGAGGCTGGACCAAGGGAACAAGGACAGCCGCAGTTTGGCTCTCCCGTGTGTCCTCTGCGGCACTCCGAATGAAGGAGCAGCCCTGGAGCTGCCCAAGGGCATATTGCTGGCAGGGACCTGAGGCTGGCAATTAAAGCCCTGTCACTAAGCAATGCGAACTCGTTAAAGATACCTGCTCTTATCCGGACTCATGACACTCCACACCCATTAGAGCTAGAAAAGAGAAGTGTGAAATACTCTGTTCACCTAGCCCAGACTAGAAGATCATCGAGTCCAATTGTTAACACAGCACCTTCAAGTCCACCATGTGTTTCAGAGCCTCCAGAGACGGTGACCCCACTTTTGTCTAGGCAGCCTGTGACAACACTTCGAGGTGATTAAGAAGATTTTTTCCCCTAATGTCCAATCTAAACTTCATCTGGCACAACTTGAAGCCATTTCTACTTGTCCTGCTGCTCATTACTTGATAGAAGAGACTGATCCTCATTTCACTACAACCTTCTTTCAGGTAGTTGTAGAGAGCAATAAAGTCTCCCTTCAGCTTCCTTTTCTCCAAGCTAAAAGTTCCCTCAACTGCTCCTCATAAGGCTTCTGCTCTAAACCTTCCACCAGCTTCTTTGGACACGCTTCAGCCCCCAATGGGATGTCCCTTCAGCCAGGAAACACAATTCTCCCCTCCAGTGCTCAGTTTCTTACACCTATGCTCTAATGTGTCCTGCAACTGAGAAAACTCAGAGCATTGTGTTTCTGGGGGTCCTGAGGCCAGCTTCTCTAGAAACCACTCTGTTTTCTTTTCATCATGCCATTTAACACTGTGCAGGGCAGCTTAACAGCCCTTTCAGACAGGGAGTTTGTCTGGAGTCTGAGAAGGAGTTCCCCCCTTGAACATGCAGTTTGGTGGTGGGAAGGGACCCATTTCCCCAGAACTCAATTTATAACTTCAAAATCGTTCCTGAGGTGCTTTGCTGAAAAATGAGTTAGTAAGATCAGCACTACACTGCCACAGATGTTAAAGTCACAGCTGCAAAGAGAAAACCTTCCAGGCTGCTGCCTCCATCAGTTCAAGCTACTGCTGAAGGGAGCTGCAACTCAACCAGCTCACAGCCCAACTTGTCCCCAGGCTTTGTGGGGAAGTGTGGGGCAGCATTGCCCTTGGGTGTACCTGGATGACCTAGATCAGTTTAATGTAATTAATTCACAATTCCTCAGTGCTTATTAGCATCATGAATGCAGTACAGCCCACGAGCCTTGCGACATCACTTCACCTGCCATCTGCTCAACCTGCAGCGCTGTGATTTTCTCCCCTTTTTTCACACTGCCTTCATTCCCACCGTGCTTAACTGAGTGTCTTCCTCTGCCTCTTTTCTCACCCTGTCTGGTGACAATCCAAAACGCAGTATGGTTCGTGCCAAGGTCAAAACCAGCTGACAGACTTGAAAACATGGGCAAAACATTTGCTACAGGAGAGCCTGACACTGGTGGGGACAGATGACAGCAGCAGTTTGGTTTTTTCTGCATAGATGACTGGACTTTTTTTTTTTTTTTTTTCCCTAGGTATTCCTCATTCAGGGCAGTGCTGGTGATGCTTTCCCTCTCCAACTTGTTTGTGGGTTCAGCAGCAGCAACCAAGACAAGTGCAGTTGGTGGCACTGCCTTTATTTCTTATGGGTCCATCATTAGTGAAAAGACCATGACAAACATCGCAGTGTGATGCTTTTCTTCCCTTAAGGGTGAGCTGAGGTTTTCTCACCTCTGCTCAGACCCTAAACAGCTGCACTCAAACAATGTGTCCAGACAAGCTGCAAACTTTGCAAGGCTGATGACAAAAAAAAAGACAAAACCGAAGACTAAGATGTAATCACAGAATCACAGTGTCAGAGTCATAGAATTGTTCAGGTTGGCAATTGAACCATGCCCCAGAATGCCATGCCTACATGGTTTTTTAACACCCCCAGGAGACCATCACCTCCCTGGGCAGCCTGTTCAAACGCCTGATCACTCTTGCAGGAAAGAATTTTTTCCTAATCTCCAATCTAAATATCCTTTGGCACAATTTGAGGTCATTTCCTCTTTTTCTACCACTAGGGAGAAGAGACCAACCCCCACCTCAATACGACCTCTTTTAAGGTAGCTGTAGAGAGCAACGAGGTCTCCTCTCAGCTTCCTCTTCTCTCTAGACTACACAATCCCAGTTCCCTCAGCCACTCCTCCTGAGACTTTCCTCTAGATTCTTCACCAGCTATGCCACCCTTCTCCAGACATGCTCTGACATCTCAATGCCCTTGTAGTGAGTGGCCTGAAACAGAAAACAGTATTTGAGATGCAGCCTCACCAGTGCGGAGTACAGGGAGCAGAATACCTCAAGGTACCTCAAGGTATGAAAGAGCTCACACCCTTGGATACAGGCAGCACTGTTGGAGTTGCAATGTTGAATCCCATGTTGATTTTCAATCAGCTTATTTATTCTGTCCTCACTGCTAGACTCTGAAATTATTTGTCCTTGGTCTTTCCAGCTCAGGGCATGCAGCTTTTGCTTTACCTTCTCACAAACCTTGCTGTGCAAGGAGCAAAATGAGACCTGACAGCCATGATTGGTCCCTGGCTCTGCGTAGAAATTCAAGAATTCAGGGAGCACTTGCAAAGCTCTGCTTGCTTTTGGAATAGTCTGTTCTTGTAGCTCCTTGTTGGGCAACTCACACCAGAAAATGCAGGCACTGTTCTGAGATGGTCTGCTGCACAGACCCAGACTGGGCTTAATTTTCAACTTGCAAAGCAAGGAAGCAGGAAAAAAATCACTGAACTCTTTCCTTCGGGTGGGACATTTCTCACAGGCAGAGTCAGGCTCCTCTTAGAGCTGAATTATAAGTCAAGTCCTAAGACACCTGCATCACTATGGAGCAACATTGTAAGAACTGAGAAGAGCACAGACCCATCAATATCACTTCTTACCAGCTCAGGGATTCAAACCCTGAAAAGCCACTGAACACTCAGAATGTGCATTTCAGCCTCAGAAGCATTTATCAGCCAGCACCAGGCTCCCAGCTGCATTTTGATCTCCTTTGCACCATGCGTGAATGGTGATAACCACAGGCCAGTTCTCAGGAGTGGGGTCAGAGGAGCCCTTCCAGGGGCTGCAGAAGAAGTGTGCAGAGCCTTGAAGACTGGCTGAAGTGATGCCAAGAGAACTCACAAATACTGCCACCTCTTCATGACAGAGGAATTTTTCTAGTGAAAAACAACCTCAAAGAAGAAAAATCCCACTGAATAATGTTTATTCCAGGATTCCCATTTTGGCATCAAGAAAGGTTTGGGTGATACCTCATTTTGGAGTAACAACTGCCCCGGAAGGCCAAGTCCTCTCAAACTGCTGTGGTGAACAGCAGCAAGTGCAGTCCTTCAGCTAATCTGACCTCCATAAAAGCCTGGCTTCCCCTGGCATCTGGACAGCAGAGAGGACAAAAAGAAACCCAGCAAATGCAGAAAGCAAGCAATCAGTGCAGAGTTTATTTTCATAAGCTCTTGTCAGTTAAATAATGTCAGCTCTGATTAGCACTGGAGATTAAAAAATGTAAATATTTACCAGAACATCTTCAATATCCTCATCGAGTCAAAAGGCCAAGTTCTGCATGCAGCGTGTCAGTACTAACTTGCTATAGCAAGCTCAGAGCTTTCAGCACCCTCAGATGACTGCAGAATTATGCAAGGAGCTTAAATATATTATGTTTATTACAAAGCCAAAGTATTAGAGCTCTCTTTGCTTTCTGTTCCAACTCTAAGGCTTCTACACTTTCTTATTCTTGCATGAGACTCAAGAATCTCCTTTACCAAAAGCTGCGATTCCCACCTCATTTGAGGCGCTGGATTTAACGAGTGTCATAATGCCTGCAATAAATCAGGGCTCCTGTAAGTCTCCCAGTGGCTTCAGGATGGCTGCCTTTGATTCTCCTTCACTTTAGCAACCTTTTGTTCCAGCCCAGCATGTTTGCACACAAGCCTGCCAGTCACCTGCCTTTCTACTGCAGGAGGTCAGTGGAGGCAAAGACCAGCTGTTTGTATCCATGTCACGCACACACAGAGATGCTCACCCACATCATGCCGCCATGAGTTTCCAGCAGACACCTCAGACCTTGCAAACCTTCATCCAGAGCAAGCTAGCACTTACTGTGGCTTGCTAAACCATGAGGGAACATCTGCCCTGGACTGCTGGTGACACTGGTTCCCAGTCAGCTCAGTCATGCCGTTGCCTGGCTCCTTCACTAGGCACCTTATTCAAGGATGCTTAAAGCTAATTAACAACCGCACTATGAATGAGCTGGATTGCATCTCTGCTTCATCATGGACACAGAACCTAGTGTGTATGTCTGCATTTGAGGTAGACTGTGAATTTGAAGCAAAAGGAACAATCTCTCCCTGCTTACATATCAGCATCTTCCACCATGCTCCTGCTTTTTTGCACTGTTTTTCACCTTTCTGCTGTAGTCTCATATTTTCCTCTCTGTTCCCACCTTTCTGTTGTGACCCCACTTTCTTGCTGATATCTCTCATCTCTGTTCCCACCTTTCTGTTGTGACCCCACTTTATTGCTGATATCTCATCTCTCCTCTCTGTTCCCACCTTTCTGTTGTGTTCCCACTTTCTTGCTGTGATCTCATCTCTCCTCTCTGTTCCCACCTTTCTGTTGTGTTCCCACTTTCTTGCTGATATCTCCTCTTTCCTCTCTGTTCCCACCTTTCTATTGTGATCCCATTTTTTTTTGCTGCAGTCCCACTTGTCTTTCTGTATACATTTCCCAGTCTTGGTACTGTGTAAGCTGTAGATCAACATGCCACAAATACCTTTGCGATGGTTCGGGTGCTCCCCACCCTCCCACACTTTGGAAAACCACCCAGCCTGGACTCAGCAGCTCAGGAAATGGAATGAAACTTTATATTCACAGCTTAGCACAATATACAAGCAGATATTTACAATATCTACAGCTATATACAGGAATGTACAAGTTAAAAAGTAATACAGAAACACAACAGCCCTCCCAGAAACCTGAGTCCCCAGCAGGGGCTCTCAACCACCCTTCCACCTTCTCCCCACCCCTCTACCTTACCCAGGATCTTGCCTTATATTCAAGCTAAGTTTGGAGGGTCAGCCAGAGGGGTTAAGAAGCAGATGGATTAGTCACACAGACAGCAGGTTAGGTTAGAGAGAGAAGTGCAGCCCACAAAGCCCAGAGAGCAACTCTGTTATCTGTGTTTGTGTTCTTGTTCTTATACATCTCAGCAAGCCTATGAGTGAAGTGGACATCACCATTTTTCCTTTTCACAGGCTGTGATCTAGTTCTTCTCACCAAAACATTCTAGCTAGGCTCAAAGTAGCACAATCTTTTGGTCCAGGCCTCCAAACTAGCCCTCCAAGGACATTCACGCCCAGGATGGAGGGCTCTGAGCTGCTGATTTTGCTACTGGGACTGAGTAAAATGTTCCTGACGCACAGCATATGTGGTGCTAATGAAGTTGACCAGGGAGGTGGTAGAAGCTCCATCTCTGGAAGTCTTTAAGGCCAGGATGGATGGGTCTCTGAGCAACCTGATCTATTGTGAGGTGTCCCTGCCCATAGCAGGGGGGTTGGGGCTACATGATCCTTGGAGTTCCTTCCAGTCCTGACAATTCTGTGATTGTATGATTCTAAGTGAATATCATCATCACTTTGCACTTGAACTCCACTTTTCTCTCCTCTGACCACTTTATGCTCACACACGTCGATCCCTCATTGTCAGGCTTAACATCTCCATGCTGGGATTTGGTCTGTTGCTGGTGGAGGAAACTGGGATTCTGCTTAGGAGACCCATTGCTGACCTAAGGAGGCAGGAAAGCTTCACAGCTAGGGAGTGACATGGAACAACAAAGAAAACCTGAAGGAGCAGGGGGGCATTTAATTGCTTCAGAAAGACTGGTGCCATGACCTGGGTGAGGGGAAAGAGAGAGGCTTCCCTCCCTTTCAGTTGGTGAGAAATGCCAGTGAGGACCTCTTCTGAAAGCAGAGTCACTCCAGCCCGACCACATAAGCACCTGCAATTTTGGTTCTTAATTATAGAATCACAAAATAGTTTGGGTTGGAAGAGACCTTTTAAGGTCATCTAGTCCAACACCCCTGCAATGCACAGGGACATCCTCAACCAGATCAGGTTGCTCAGAGACCTGTTCAGCAGGACCTTGAATCTTTGCAGGGATGGGGCATGTACACTGTCTCTGGACATCCTGTTCCAGTATTTAAATCCTCACACCATAAAAAAAATTCTTCCTTATATCTAGTCTAAATCTTCCCTTTTTAGTTTACAACTATTACTCCTTCTTGCCGTGAACAAAGACACAATGTTTAGTTCTGGCAGGAAATGCCTCTTCACTTTCCAAGCCCCTCTTTGATCTAAGGGGAGATACACACTGTGACTTCTGCACTGGGACTTCTGCTCATGCGAGGAATGGATGATACTCTGCTGGTGCCAGTGATACAAAGATGGCAATCCCTGTACATTGCAGGTTTGGCTCCATGGTGCAGAACAGAGCAATTTCCCTCAGTTTCATAACAGACATCACTCTTGGCCCTTGAGGGACAATGCTGCTGATCTGCAGATGTGAGCAAAGCCAAGGAGATGATGCGAGCTGTTAAGGCAAAGCCCTATCCATACATCTGCCCAGCCCCCCAGAGGCATCATCAAGGGCCTTGAGATCTCTGCCTCCCTCAGGCATGCCTGGTGTTTATAAAGCAATTAATCCACTACCTGACACGATGTTTATTGAGCTGTAAGTTTCTTGGCAGGCTGTAAGCCACGGAGCTGTGCAAGAAGTTGTCCTGCTCAGCCATATCAGTCCCAGCAGCAAGCAAGTGGGCAGGTCCACATGGGAAACAGCACAGGTCCTGTTACCTTCTGGCTCTCCAGTCCTCCTGCAAAACACTCAGCACCTCTAACAGTGTTGAAGCCTCCTTCCCATGCCTGCATGGGAGCAGGGCATGGGGCAGCAGAAGTGCATGAGAGGCTCAGCATGTCTTCTCCAGGTGTGTTTTGTCACCTCTTGCCAAGCCCTTTCTCTTGCAAACTGGGAATAAAAAGGAAGTCAGATAGAGTGGAAGTGATTCTTTATAAGCCTGTAAAAGTCACAGGCTTGCTAGGATTTAATAGGCAGAAGCCACAGGTAAGAGGCATCACTGCATGTCTTCCTCATGAAGGTGCCATCAACTTTTCAGTCACCACCTGCAAAAGCAGGGTTGGCAGAGTTTAGAAGAGGGGGAATAAACCCCCCTTGCTAACATTCTTACTGCAACAATAAAGGTCCCTGCAGGGGCTTTTATTTTTTTTAATAAAAGTCTGGCTTGTGTCAGGATTAGTTCATTGAAATGCAAGCAGGTGACGAGGTGCTCTCCAAAGAGGCCAGGCACTAAGATCTCACAGTCACTACTAAAAATGGTGGCTCTGCTGTCAGAAATCTTGAACCGAGGAACGCTTGTCTGAGCCAAGAGAGATTTTTGACCTGCTCTGTCACCAGACCTCTTCTCACTTAAAGTCTTAGGCTGAGTTTTGCAGCAAGCCAACCATTTGATTTGGCAGACGTGCTCGGGCCAGACCTGCCTTTTAAGTAGTGCTGAGCCGTTCAAAAGAAAATACACAGCTCCACAATGCAACAGAACCAGCTGTTCTTGAGCGGCGCTCCAGAGGGACAATAAGTCTTCTCATGTTGGGAAGAATTAGCAAGCCTTTCCTTCCCACCCAGCCAATGTAAGGAAGGGAAAGGCTCAGCAAAGGGCTGAGCAGCACAGGCGCTCAGAGTAAACAGAGGTGAGTTAGAAAGTTGTCTCCAGATGGAGCCCTCAAACAATGGGGCCCAAAGGGAAATGGAAAAGCAAATATTAATGTTTTGCTATTCACATGGCCCCAGAGAAAAGAGAACAATGCTTTCAGTTGGACACCACCTTGACGTCTTCCTCCTCCTCCCCTTTTATTCTAAAATGTCATCTTAGGACCTGTGATTTCTTTGGATGAAGCAAGCAATTGCTGAGGGCTGCCTGCTGCTCAGTGGAGCCCTTCTGCCTGCTTTTCTCATGCCAGAGTGAAGGATGATTTAATTATAAATGTATTCCCACACCCCCCACCCAAAGTCATGCAAAGCAAAAGTCAGAAGCCAATGAGAACACCTTTGATCTTGACTGTAGCTATGAACTCCCATCAGCTGGAGTGAAAGCAGGGCTTGGACAAATAAACATGCACCCAAATCATTTTAAGCCTGGCAGAAAGAGTGAGCAAAATGCCAGGGTGCTCAACAAACTGGAAATGTCTTCAGGAAAAGGCAGAGATGAGGTCTTGACTTGTTCTTTACTTCTCTGGCAGTGTGGTCCCAGCCCAGCCTGGCATTATTAGACCTGCTGCACTTCAGCTCATAATTAGCACACTAGCAGCACCAAAATCCACCTCTGTCCATTGAGCTCAGATCTTCATGGCAGTGGTTCCACTGGAGAGTGAGGTTCAGCCTCCAGCAAGGGACAAAGCCATGTGTCAGGAGGATACTCACTGTGTATGTCACCACATTGGTGCCATCTACTAAGGCTGAGCTCCAGGCTACTCTCACAGAGAAAAGGTGCCTCTCCTGGCTGTGCCAACAGCACCTGGAAGGATTTGTCATCAAGGCAGGGAATTAGCAATTGCAATAGAAATCAAAAGCAGGCTCCTTGGCCCCCAATCTGGAGCTCAAATTGGGCTGCCTTCTCTGTCTGTGAAATGCAGCTGGGCTCTTATCCTAGTGTAATTGTCTCAGAGGCAAACAAGACTAAGAAGAGGAGAGAGCCCTTGTGCTCAGCCATTTGATATAGCAGGTTGCTATGGAAACCACTCTGTAATTAAAGTCTCCCTCTCCGCTCTTGTATGCTTCAGTCCTGTCGGAGATGGGGTGCATCACAGCAGACACAAAGACAACTGCTGGTGACCTCCGAGGATGCAGTGCCAAGCTGGAAGAAAACCCTACCTGTTTGGAGCTGAATGAGTATTTAAGGGCCCAATGACGACCAGCAGAGCAAGCTCATAGAACCTCACACCCACCACATCCGTGCTGATGATAGTAAATTGTGTGCTCCAGGTGCTTAACAGTGCCAAGGCTGCCAGCGCAGCCCAAAACAGGCAGAGGTTTGCTATTCTGCCATAAAGGCAGCATGTGGTAAAACACTGGGGTCACCTGCCAAATGCTGAAACACTCAGAGGTGACCCAAACTGACGCTGTTGCAGAAAGCTCTGCCTTCAGATGAAGAAAGGTATGTGAATCCTTTCTTTCCAGTTGCTCTGAAATAGAACCATTGAAGCATAGATTGGTTTGGGTTGGAAGGGGCCTTTAAAGGTCTTCTAGTCCAAGCCCCTGCAATAAGTGGGGACATTTGCAAGTAGATCAGGTTGCTTAGAGCCCCATACAAAGATAATCCAATGACTAGAACACCTCTGCTATGAGGATAGGCTGAGGGAGATGGGGTTGTTCAGCATGGAGAAGAGAAGGCTCCAGCGGGACCTTCTATATACCTTCCAGTATGTGAAGAGATTGTAGAGGAAGGCTGGAGAAGGACTTTTCATAAGGGTGTCTATCATCAGGACAAGGAGGAATGGCTTTAAGCTGAGGAAGATTAGGTTTAGACTGGATCTTAGGAAGAAGTTCTTCAGTAAGAGGCTGGTGGGACTCTGGAACAGGCTACCCAGGGAGTTTGTAGATCCCTCATCCTTGGGGGTGTTTAAGGCCAAGCTGGATAAGGCCTTGAGCATCTGAGTCTAGTTGAGAGGTGTCCTTGCTCATGGTGGGGAGGTTGCAGTGGATGGTCTCTAAGGTCCCTTCCAACCTAAGCCATTCTACCATGATTCTATGAAAGCACAAGAACCTGCTGCATGGGTTGGTGTTGAAGAAGAGGGAACACCAAGAATGGGTGAAGAGAAACTGTGAAACCAGGGTCATGCCGTGTTCTTGTGCTCTAGCTAGATGATTGACAAGCCACCTTCTTATTGTGTACCTGTTCTGCCTGCTCATCTGAGCCAGGGAATGGAAATCCCAGTGCACAGCATGTGTTTGGCAGGGTCACCCATCAGAGGCTTCAATTAGCTGCTGTGTCGTCTGGGAAATAGCTGTAGGTGAGAGATGGCTGGCTCGCCCTCCCACCCTCCAAAACAGGACTTTGTAAGGTGATGAAGAGGCTTGCACATCACCAAGGAGCTCAGGTAACGAAGGGCTGGGATGCACTCTGCAGCCAGAGGAGATGGTGTCCAGTCACTTGCAGCTATCTGTGCTTCCTCACAGCAAGCTGTGTTTGAGCTCCTGCAGCCCTTCTTTCTGGCACGTAAAGAACCTTTTAAAACAGAGTAGGGTTTTGCTTCCTTCTCTCAGATGCAGGCAAAAACTCAGAGTTTTGGGGGTGGGTTGTGGTGGTGTTGTTTGGTTGTTGTTTGCTTTTTGTTTTGTTTTATTAACTAAGCCTCCTGGCGCTGTTTTTCATCCCATTTCTCACATTTTTTCTCCAAATGGCTCATGATAAACTTTACCTTGATAAAATCAGTGGAATATACTGAAAAGTCTCAGTAGCAGAGGGGATTTTTTTCTTCACAGCAGCTGATAAATTGTGCTGTATGCTGTGACAGAGCAGATTCATTAAATTGTACCACTTTGATGCTATCTGTCTGGCTGAGCTGCAGGAAAGGCTAGGAAAACATGTGATGCTTCTAGGGGAAAACACTTGCTCTGTTCATTAGTATGCAATAAAGCCTGGCTGCCTAGCAGCTAGTCAACACAAAGTAAATAAAGCAGCTCTGATGTCAGGTGAAAAGCAAGCAGAAGTAATGTCTGTCCTAACAGGCAAGCCATCCCCAAGCTAAAGTATTTGCTGAGATCTCCAGCCACAACCCTGCACTGCTGATTGCTGCAGCCCATGGAGTCTTTCCACTAGCTTCTGGTGGATCTTTGTACAACACAAACAAGCTGCAACTATCCTACTCAGAGAATCCCCAGTGTAATAGTGCTACAGTGGGAGTATTCTAGTGGGACATCAAGGCTAAGAAGCAAGCCTCATGGTGGAGACTGATCATCTCTTGTCAGGAGATGAAGCAGCGCAAGTGTTGGGGCAAGGCTGAATCAAGATCTTACATCTGTGGTACAAAGGCAATGGAGAAAATTGCTGCAAATAGAGTGAAAGTCAAACTTCCCCCCACTGAGGAGAACCACGATGCTGAGCTGAGCCACAGAAAGGAGCTTTCTCACTCCTCCTAGGCATGCAGGCAGGCAGTAAAAGTGGAGCCTGTCCTGATTCAGGAGGAAAATTAGTTTTGAATCACCACACCAGGATTTTCCTAGGCTACATTCAAAGAAAATCACTATCTGTTTGGAAAAAAACACGAGGCTCAAACTCTATTAGTGGAGACGTGGTCAATATGGCTGTCCCAATCCAGTCTCTCTTTTTCCACCACATGCAGCTCCTCCACCAGTGTCCATGCGTGCCAGCAACAGCTGTTCTGCACAGCCTTTTGCATGAGGAGCTGGTAGCACCCTGAGACTCTTTGTCTTATGATTAGGAAGAGTGCCACAAAACCAAGGAATAAAAGGATGACAGCAAAAGGACAAGGTCAAAGAGTAGGAGAAGGCGAGGTAGTGAGGAGAGGAATATGGAGGATCAGCTCCTGGGCTGAAGGTTTCCTCATCTGAGGAAGGTGAAGAGATGTTTTTTCCATAGCGAAGGCTCCTGAGATAGCCAAGAAAGCACACACATCATAGCTGGTATGAGAGGTGAATTGTAACTCATGGACCTATCTTCCTCACTGTGCATCCAAGCTGGTGAGCAGGGTGAGGACATAAATCTGCTGGTGAGCTGCGGGAGGTCACAGCTGGTTTTTTCCCCACCAAATAGCATGCTCAGTTTTGAATGCATCTCCCATGTTTGCAGCCAACAGAAAGCACCCTTAGGATGTGTCTGCACTCTGATAGATACCCTTCATCACCACAAAACACTGCATACTGCTTCAATAATAAATGAGAAAGAACAAAACCAAAACCCAAAGGGAGCTAAATCACTGCTCTCTCCTCTTTCTATAACTATTTATTTTACAGCCCAGTTGCTGGCAGCAGGTGCAGTTGCCATCAGGTTTACAGAATCTCACTCATGGATAAAGAAAACCAACAGCAAAAGGAACACTGCAGAGCTGCACCATCAAGAGTTCAGATGTCAAATTGTGCTTAGACAAATTTGGCTCTAACAGTCTTATTCTGGGAGCCTTTAAGTGTCTCCTCAGCACTTCGTGGGAGTTCTGGGATGGTGGCTGGAGGGTAACGACCATGGTCACGGTGCACCCTTTCCTCTCCAGGCAGAACTAACATTCTTCTTTCCCAAAAGGGATTTTCCCTTGCCATGCTTACATCCCAGTTTCTGTAACACCCTGGAAGTTGGAACACATTTTGGGCACAAGCTTCACCTGTTTGAACATCGTGTGGGGCAGGAATGGCAGTGTGTGATAACATGCCAAGACCATGCATCCAGAGCTGGGACACCTCTTCAGCCTGGAAGATGTTCAATTAATGTGGAGAGCAGCAAGGCTGCGTCATGGTTTCAACATCTGTGTCTATTAAAATGCTACTGCAAATCATATGCCAGGGGTTTGAACAGGGCTGAGTAACTGAACAGACTTAAGTCATTCTGATAAGGAGGCACAGCTGCAGAAAAGTGGCTGTGGGAGGCTAGCAGAGAAGCTGAGGAGGTTCTGAGCTGTGCGATGAGGGCAGGCTGGTTAGACCTGGGAACAAGCAAATGTTGTGACTAGCTGTGCAAGGGGGGATTAAGGGGGGTAGTTGGTCAGGCCTGCCTCTGTGTGTGTGGACAGCCCATATTCTGCTATGTAGGCCTACCAAAAGCACATGCCCCTGTACTGAACTCCATGATATAAGCATCACACTCAGCATCACTAAACAGATTGACGTCCTATGTACCATACTGGCATAAGCTCCTATCTTTTCCGCTCCTGCATGGCCTAAGTCAGGCCAACTCAGCAATCACAGAGTCATAGAATCAATCAAATTGGAAGAGTCCTCTAAGATTGTCCAGTCCAACCTATTACCCAGCCCCATCCAGTCAACTAGACCACGGCACTAAGTGCCTCGTACAGTCTTTTCTTGAACACCTTCAGGGACGGCAACTCTACCACTTCCCTGGGCAGCTCATTCCAATCTATTGCCTTACCTATTTTTTTATATATATATATATATATATATATATATATATATATATATATATACACACACACACATATGATGAACTCTTTTAATACTGTATGCTATCTCAAAAAAATCCTAAGTTGCCATCTCTTCTTCCTCACAGCCACCCTCATTTTAAATTCTGCTCTCCTTGACGATGAAAGGAAAAATGCCTGGGTGCAGATTCTGCTTTGCTCAGCCTTAATTGTGCAGAATCACAAACACAGACGATTACAGTTTCAGTGTTCAGCTTGGTTTGGGATTTGTACTCACAAGGAGGGCTGGGCTCTTTTTCTTGCATGCTTAAGGAATTGAATGAATGTTTTGGTGTGAGTATCCACCTCTCCTGGGCCTGCAAGTGCTACCCACTCAAGCAGAGGGAGTCATGCAGTTATTTTTTCTTTCACTCTTGCTGTTGAAAGTAATTTTCCAAATGTCTTTTCATCCCCTATGATTTTCTGCAGCCATCTGCCTCCCAAGCCTTGTAGATCCTGGTGGCCCAAGTCTCCTGCCTAGAGTGCAGGTCAGATGCCCTGGTCTAGCAGTAGCCAGAAGATAAGGAGCTCCTCAGCCAATGCTTGAGCCCATGTTTGCTTTCACAGCCTGGAGGAGCTATGCTGACTTCATTTTTTCCCACTAGAGCCCTGGGCTGCAAGACAGTTTGGCATCTCAGGGAAGAAGAGCTCCCAGAGATGATACACTGCCAAGGGGCATTGGATGGGGTCCACAAGCAGGAAAAGTAATGGATCCAAAACACTTGACCATGCTATGGACATAGGGTGGGAGGCAGCCTCGGGTATTAGTCATCTTTGGTACTTTTTAAATGAGTTTTTCAATTTTTAGTGGGAAAATGGCCACCACCCAAGAGAAACTATGAGCTATTTGAAGGTGGAGAATGTCAGACCCTGCAGCCACTGGAGGCAGAGTTTAAACTACTGTCAGAAAACTCAATGTCCATTGCCTCCTGGCCAGGGCTTCTTAGGCTCTATTTTCCCTGCTTCTTGCTGAGCTACTCATAACTTTTCACTCTTTTGGCCCTCTATCCCTCTGTCTCTCAATCCCTCTATCCAGTCACTTGTGATGGAAATTGCTATGGGGAGGAGGAGACATGTATAAAAATAAGAGAAGGCCATCTCCAAACAGCTAAATGTTTCTAGAGTCTGGAGAAGGACCTGAAGAGGGCACTCCATTTGATTTGTCAGAGTTGCATTCCACGAGGTTTGAAGATTCTTAGTGACCATCCACCTGGTTCTCTGCAAGTAGTACAGTTCCCCAGCAGTGGTTGAGATGGAGCAAAGCACCCAGATGTCTTGCAGGCAGGAAAGGGAGCACACTGTGAGATTGCCAGTGTGCAATGGATAGTGTGCAATGGGAGAGTTGTCTACTGATAGATATTGCCACCTCTCCCAACCAGATTTCTATGTCAAATGGCCGTGCATCCCTCTGTAGATTGCCCTAGAGTTTAGTGGTCAGCTACTGGAGAGACAAAGCCAAGGACTCTCCAAAATCTGCTGCTCCTAAATGGCCAGAGCATGGCCACTTGTGCATGCATGTGTAGTAGCAGGGCTGGAGACAATTAATGTGAGCATCAGCCCCAAGAATGAAAGTGGTACCTCAACCCATTGCTTCTATTGACTGCTTGCCTGGTGTTTGATCCAAACCACTGCTTGCTCTTTTTCTACATAGATTTTAGAGGCGTGCAGAGATGCTCAAAATTGTGCCATGGTTCTCTTATGTCACTGTGGAGTTGAAGGGTTGAACTCACCCAATTTTCTCCCACCTTCACCTGCAATCAGCAGCTCCTCTCCTTTCCAAATCCTCTCTGGAATCACACCATAGGCGTGAGTCCTACCTGGCATAGGACCTTGCAAAGACACAAGCTAGCAAAGCTTTTGGAAACCTCTGCTGCTCTCCAAAGCCCAGCCAAAAGAGATGACAAGGTGATGTCTTTTTTAATGCTTTGAAAATGAGAGGATGCAGTTCGGACCTTGGCTGGGCAACAGTCATTCATGGTGGTGAGCAGGTCATAATGCTTAAAGAGAAATCTGATTCTGTGGGTTTTCCCCCGAGGGTGTTCCTGCCACTCCTTGTTATTTCCTGATTGCAGCAGCTGAGTCACAGCTGTCTCCGGAGGGCCGAGAAAGTTCAAGAGGAAAGTGAACTGGTCCTGATGTCTCTGGTGACCTCCACAGAAAATCAGAGCTGGAGCTTTGCACATAGGATGAGCAGGTGGAATGTGCCAAAGATTTGACATTTGGGTCAAGATCTATGGGAATTAATGGTGAAGATGCTGCAAGTGGGATGGGAAGTGAGGTCAGGGGAAGGGTGATATGTGTTCTTCTTGTTTTAAAAGGTAAAATAAAAATGAAGCTTGTTGTGTTTCCCACAAAACCATGAAGCACCTGTCCTTGATCTTGCCCAGTCTTTGAACGTCATGGGGGACATGTTGGGAGACAAAGAGATTGTTGGTTGGTTGTTTTTTTTCTTGAAGCTCCAAGCCCTGTAAAATGAGAAGTTCAGGTTCCTCGTGTTTATCAAGCTTTAGGGTTGCACAGCGGTGACTGACACTGTTACCTGAACATCCACTAGCAGAACAGAAGCAAGGCAGAAAAGCAAACTGGCCTGGGGTGGTAGAAGAGATGGAGATGATAGATGTGGCTTAGAAAGAGGGAGCTCTTAGGGGGAAGCACAGCACCTCAAATCCTGAGCTGAGTGAGGCTGCTGTGACTCCTTGCCCTAGACCCAGCTAATCCTTTCCTGGCCCAAAAGCACCTCATCACTCCTGTGCATTCCCAAGCTGCCCTTCTTCTACACTCTACAATGTGTTCTGTACATCCATGCAGCAAGGTCCAAAAGTCACCAATTAATTTAATGAGTGTCACAGCAAATGATGGCACAAATCCCCAGGTGTCCCAGGCAGGGCTTTTATGTCATAATGTGATGGTTTGAGTGTTACCCGCCCCCTACCCCCTCACTTTGGGAAATCACCCAGACTAGACTCAGCTCCTCTGGAAATTGAATGAAGCTTTATATTTACAGCTTAGCTCAATATACAAGCAGATATTTACAGTATCTACAGCTATATACAGGAATATGCAAGTTAAGAAATAATACAGAAACACAACAGCCCTCCCAGAAACCTGAGTCCCCAGGAGGGGCTCCCGACTGTCCTTCCACCTTCCTCCCACCCCTCTACCTTACCCAAGACTTGGCCTTATGCTCAAGGTAGCTTGGAGGGTCGGCCAGGGGGTTTAGGAAGCAGATGGATTAGTCACAGAGATGGCAGGTTAGGTTAGAGAGAGAGGCTCAGCCCCAGAGAGACAGAGAGTGACTCTGTTATCTATGTTTATGTTCATCTCAGTAAGCCTATGAGTGAAGTAGACATCACCATTGTTTCCTTTTCACAGCCTGTAATCTAATTCTTCTCACCAAAACATTCTAGCTAGGCTCAAACTAGCACACATAAACTAGTGCAGCCCCATGTGTCCTCCAGAGAGAAGGCAGGAAAGTGGCAGAAAGAGGAGGGAATATCTCTCTGTAATTTTCTTACCAGACTAGGCTCAGTGCCAACAGTGCTGCTGGTATAAATAATGGAGTGTGATGACAGGAACATTTTTAAAGGAGAACAAATCACCAAGCTTCTTTTTAGTGCTTCTTTCCTCTACTCTAAGTGATGCTAATGGGGGAGGTCAACCCGTTTCCATTTCTCCCTGCTGCACAAGATGGGACGTTTATCTCTTCTGACAAGAAAGCTCCTAGAGCAGACTTTCATCCTTCAGCTTGTACAACTACCATGTCCCTTTCTGGAGAGGAGAAAGTTTCCAGAGGATGTGATGGGACAGTACCCTGGAGGATTCATGCAGCACTTCTTTTTCATTGCCCTGCAACATTCAGCTCAAACACCACTGCTGTTGGATCCCATGCCTGAGATGCTGACTTCAAGGTCATCTTGTGCTATGCTGGGGACATCCTGCAATGCAGCAGCCTGGCTCCACCAAGTCAACTAGCAACAGAGCCAGCTACCCCACAGGCAGGACTTAGGGGAGATGCTGGCAGTATCTTCATGTAGGGACGAACATCTTGGCAAGCAGCATGTCAGACAGGGTGACTTGGGGTGATGTCATCTTCCCAGCTCTGATCCCGTATCCCAGTCATCTCATATTCCAATGACCCATGCAGCAATCACTCCCATTTCCAGAAGAGAATCTTTCAGATTATCACAGTATCACAGTATCACAGTATCATCAAGGTTGGAAGAGACCTCATAGATCACCAAGTCCAACCCTTTACCACAGAGCTCAAGGCTAGACCATGGCACCAAGTGCCACGTCCAATCCTGCCTTGAACAGCCCCAGGGACGACGACTCCACCACCTCCCCGGGCAGCCCATTCCAGTGTCCAATGACTCTCTCAGTGAAGAACTTTCTCCTCACCTCCAGCCTAAATCTCCCCTGGCGCAGCCTGAGGCTGTGTCCTCTCATTCTGGTGCTGGCCACCTGAGAGAAGAGAGCAACCTCCTCCTGGCCACAGCCACCCCTCAGGTAGTTGTAGACAGCAATAAGGTCACCCCTGAGCCTCCTCTTCTCCAGGCTAACCAATCCCAGCTCCCTCAGCCTCTCCTCGTAGGGCTGTGCTCAAGGCCTCTCACCAGCCTTGTCGCCCATTATACCACATGCCAGATCATGTTTTCCTAGAAAAGTGCTGTCCCTCCTTCTTGTTAAGGCAACTGAAAGTGGCTCAGCAATTCTCATCTTCAGAAACCTGGGCTTCCAGCTCCTCCTTCATTACAACTTAGATGCATCTTCTTGAAGACCTGGGCTTTTGCTGTTCCACTTTCTCAAAGTGAAAGATGTTGCCTTCTCTAGGCAGACTGGATGTTCCCAGGAAGGAATCAAATAAAGCTGGCAGGGATGTTCCCAGGAAGGAATCAAATAAAGCTGGCAGGGACAAACCTCAGCTCAAAAAAGAGAGGGTGACTCCCATAGGGTACAGCTCCTCTGGAAGAAGGTGGTGGATGCTGAAATGCGTCTGGGGTTAGAAGCGATTAGAGGAGTAAGAATGCCTGGGAGATATATTGTCCATTCCTGCCACATCTTCCCATCATCACATATTTCAGCCACCATAAAATCCACCTAAAGGCTTAAAGTGTTTCCAAATAGCTGTACTGGAAAACCAGTTTGTTAACCAAGTGCTGATCTGATTTGCAGGCACTTAATGAGAGCCAGAGGTGTTTTCATGAGGGGCATATGATGGTGATGGGCATATCCTGCCTTTGGGAGGACTTGCTGTGGCCATACAGGCAGGGACTTCTCTTGCTGCTGGGTGGAGCAATGCAGAGCAGGCTGTGTAGAATGGCTTTTGTCACCCGTGTAAAATCTCATTAGGAAACAGTAGTCACTTCTATTTATCTGTGCTGAGCCCCATTATATTTGTTGGGTGAGGTGAGAGCCTGGAAAATGAGAGCTGTCCTCTATCAGGCACTGTAGCATCCCTCCATGACACCATAACCTTTCCTTCACAATTAATACACTTTTTGCCAGTAGAAATGACTCTGGTGAAGCTCCTGGGGCCTATACCTGGTTCCCAGCCCCTTAGCTGTTGATGGAGTTTTGGCATTATTTAATAGGAGAAAGGAACTTTGCAGGATGCAGCAGTGGTTTTATTCCAGGCCAGGAAAAAAAGCCATGCAGACTGATTTATGTTCACATTCAGTGCAAATTCCTGGCCAAACCATCTTGAAAATGCCATTGTACACCCTCCTGTGGGGCTAGCAACACTGAAACAGCAAACACCCCAAGACCTTGGCTCGGTTTCTTGGAAGTCATGAAGGTTCATTCATTATTCATGGTCCTTAACTCTCCATTCTGCAGCTAGCTTGACATCCGTAAGACTTTAAAAAATAGTAAGGTTTTGGGTTTGTTTGGGTTTCTTTTACAAGGAAAGCAAAGATTACTAAACAATCAGCTCTCCCAGTTTTTAAACTTAAGGATATAAAACCCTGTAAGAAATACAGCAAGAAATAATGGTGACATTATCTGTGTTTCAGAAGATGTGGCTTCTTGCTTTGTTGTTGTAGATTGCTGGTTGATAAGAAACCTCTAAGAAATACTCATCTTTGAAAAAGAAGAAAAAGGAAAAAGCCTGAAACAACTCTAAATTCTCTGGAGCATTCCCATTTGGTGAATGGGCTGCATGTGACTGACACTAATTAATTAATCTCCTCCATTTAAATTGCTTCTTCTGCATCCCAAATTTACAGGAAAACTTAAAGCAAGACCAGAATGCATAAGTAGGTAAGTCAGATTTGTTTAAGGTATCATTTAGTAGCAGCAATTTTCTGTCTTGGTTTTTTTTCTGTCTTCCAGGTTGGGAGCTTGTGCCACTGCTTGGGCACCCTCACACTGAAAAAGTGTCTCCTGGATTTCAGAGGTAACCTCCTGTGCTTCAGTGCGTACCCATCGCTCTGATCCTGGCTCCGGGCAGCACCGAAAAGAGCCCGGCTCCATCCACACTGCGCTCTCCCTAGAGGTATTGACGTACCAGATCCCCTTGAGTCTTCTCCAGGCTGAACAGTGCCAGCTCTCTCAGCCTGTCCTCAGATGAGAGGGACTTCAGTCCCTTCATCCTCTTTGTGGTGCTTTACTGAACTCTCTCCACTAAGTTCATGTCTCTTTCGCATCAAAGAGCCCAGAACTGGACCCAGCAATCCAGGGGTGGCCTCACTAGCACCGAGCAGAGGAGAGCAATCACCTGCCTTGGTCTGCCAGCAACACCTACCTAACTCAGCCCAGGATGCTATTGGCTGTCTTTGCAGCAAGGACATGTTCTTGGGAACATAGAATAGCTTGAGTTGGAAGGGACCTTAAAGACCATCTAGTTCCAACCACACTGCCACGGTCAGGGACGTCTCCCACTAGACTGGGTGGGCTGTCTCCTTTCCACCTCAGTGCCACAGGGACCTCGCAGCTCTTTTTCTGCAGAACTACTATCTATACGAGTGCCGTCCGTGTCCCGTCCCGTCACCACCCCCCCACCCCCCTCCCCCCATCCTAATGCCTGGGGGTGCTCCTCCCCAGCTGCAGGACTTCACACATCTCCTTCTTGAACTTCACGAAGTTCCCAGCAGCCCATTTTCCCCAGCTTGCCGAGGTCCCTCTGGACGGCAGCACGACCCTCTGTGATGTACCAACCACTCATCCCAGCTCCGTGTCATCTGCCAGCTTTCTGAAGGCACACTGTGTCCCGTTGCCCGCATCATTAATGAAGATACTGAACAGGATCTGACCCACGACCGACTTCTGAAATGAAACTGCAGCCTAAGCCAGGCAAGTGCAGAGCAGGTGCGTGGGGATTGGGAACTGAAGGGCTGGACATGCCCTGGAGATCCCAGCGAGTCCAGCCGTGAGTTACCAGCAGCCGAGTGGGGCCAGCTGAGACCCTGCGGGCAGCAGCTCCATCCAGCAGTCAAACGCTTCCCCCTAGCGACATCAGAGCGCAAGAACAAGAATCCCACCGAGGTGGAACTGCAGCGCTCGAAGGCAAATCGGCTGCTGCAAAGGGCGTGGGGTTAGATAGGGAGCTTTTTGCTCTCGGCCTTTCCAGTTCAAGTGCCATAAATGCAAAGAACCCCCCTGTCGCATCGTGGCACTGTGCAGTTGCTCTGAGGACCTCGAAGTGCCACATCTTTTTCACTGACATGGACAGTGCACCCTCAGCAAGTTCGCTGATGACACCAGGCTGTGTGGTGCAGTTGACATATTAGAGGGAAGGGATGCCACCCAGAGGGACCTTGACAGGCTGAAGAGGTGCATCCATGTCAGCCTTACGAAGTTCAACAAGGCAAAGCACAAGGTCCTTCACTTGGGTGAAGGCAACCCCAAGCACAAACTTGGGCTAGGTGATGAGTGGACTGAGAGCAGCCCTGCAGAGAAGGACTTGGAGGTGCTGGTTGATGAGGTGCTTTATATGAGCCAACAATGTGCACTGGCAGCCCAAAAGTCAACCTGGGCTGCATCAAAAGCACCACAACCAGCACACTGAGGGAGGTGATTCTGCCCCTCTACTCTGCTGTTGTGAGACCCTACATGGAGTACTGTGTCTTGCTCTGGTGCAGCACAAGAAGGACATGAATCTGTTGGAGGAGATCCAGAGGAGAAGATGGTCAGAGGGCTAAAGCACCTCTGTTATGAGGAAAAGCTAAGGGAGATGGGTCTGTTTAGCCTGGAGAGGACAAGCTCAGGAGAGACACTATAAAAGTCCTGGAAAAAGCAGCACCAAGAGTACACAGCACAGCCCAACTGGTTTGCTCTTCGTGCCTGGGAATGGTCAGCATGGGTTGGGGACTGATGAGGACAGGACAGCTCTGAGGCAGCAAAAAATGCTCAAATGCCACAAGGAAAACACAATCTGGGTTGAGTGAGGGTAAATGCAGGCTGGGAAAGGTTATCAGCTGGAATGCACAAAAGAGATAGTTTGGGTGCTCTGGTTGTGGCCAATGTGGTCATTCACTCTGAGGGCACAGGACAGTTCAACTCCCCTCCTCTTCACAGCCCATTTGGGTCTTTCTGTGCCCTTCACTGCTCAGATCCTTGCTGATTTAAACCCTAGCTGGGGTTATCAGGGAGCCCCACAGGCCAGTTTCTATTAGGCTGAAAAAGCTGCTGCTCTTCTCAGCAGGTCACTTCACATCACTTTGCTTTGTCATTCTGCACATTAGCCTTTTGTTTTTACTGACTCAAAAAAGTGTTCACCTGAGCAAAGGTGTCCAGGAACCAAACCACACATTAAATGGGTACAGCATGGACATGAACACTGTCCAAGACAATGCAGAATGGACTCAAAATCTGATGGGAAGGGGCAAGAAGGGGCAGCACTTTGCCAGGCTACAGCCCCTAGAGCCACTAGGTGTGAAGAGCTCCTTTGGCTCCCTGAAATATGACGGCACAGCTTGTCTCTAGACCAGCACCAGGTGGCCCTAGAAAACAGCTTTTGCCAGTGCTGCTGAACCTTCCCTGTCTGGTTAACTCGGATTGCTTCTATTTTATTGGCTTTGGCTTTCCGAAAAACAGGACAGAGGCCAGTGTCATCCGCAGCTGTCCTCACTAGCTCTGAGCTTCCAGGTCAAGAGAGACAAAGAACTACTGAAAATAGTCCAGTGAAGCGCCACAAAGATGATGAGGGGGGACGACACTGGAGCATCTCTCTTACAGGGAAAGGCTGAAACACCGGGGGGCTGTTTAGCCTGGAGAGGGCACCTTTTAGGTATCTAAAGAGTGTCAAGGGAGCAAGGGCAAGACTCATTTCTGTGGTGCTTGGCAATAGGACAAGAGCAAATGGGCACAAACTCAAACACAGAAATTCTGATTTCAGGGGTAACAGAGCAGTGCAACAGGCTGCCCAGGGAGGCTGTGGAGTCTTCTTCTCTGGAAAGATTCAGAACCCATCTGGATGCCATCTTGTGCTACTGGCCTACGTAACCCTGCTTTAGCAGAGGTCCTTTCTATCCCCCCACCATTTTTCTGATTCTGTGGTCTTTAGGAGGTTCTTTTAGTCCTGAGCTCTTTGAATCAGCCTTGATGCTGCTGCCAGGCAGCACAGAGGGATGATTCTATGACACAGTATGTTTGGCATCAAACTAGGCTCCTTTGCAGGAGGGAGTCACCGATTGGCTGAGCTGCTGTGTCTATAGCAGGGACAGGCAGATGCCAGCACTGTGCCTGCCGTACAAGTGCTGACCAATGCTGTCTACTTGGCAATTGGGAATGGAGAATTCATGCCGGGAGATGTTGATTGCAAGGGAGACATTGATTTGCAAGTCCTTCACTTGCCAGTAAGCACAAGCACCCAGAGGCTGTTTCCCCTCCTTTGGAGAGAACACAGCACCATGGGAAAAGCAATTCAAAGCCGTGCAGTTAGAGCTGCCTCCGGGGTAGGTTATCCACACAAGACCACGTATTTTAGATGACCTCAGGAAGAGAAAAGCAGATAACAAATGCCACATGCTGGCAGTGGTTATCTGGCAGCCAGGCTGTGCACTGACCCTAACACAGCTGGAGCCCGGGCCCTGGGGCAGTATGGTTTGCTGCTCCAGGATGGAGGTGATCTGGATTAATCTCTGCTACAAAGACCCCCTGTGTCAAGCCAGGTTTGTCTTTCAGCATTGACAGACTCCATCTGTGAATCTTAAGCAGGGAAAGATGATTCCTCGTTCACCCGATTGCAGGCACCGTGGCTGTCCCTCACCTAGCACCAGGGTGATGAAGTGCTGAGTATTAAGAAATTCCTGTCCCAGCTCTTAATCCACTCTTCTAGTCAGCTAGAACTTAGGGTAGTAAATATAAAAGGCCAAAAGAGGGCAGCTTTTAGCTCACATTCTTTCTGCAGCCCAGCAAATGTAGACAGCGGCCAGAGCAGAAACGTGCAGAGCGGACCAGGGCACCAGCAGCATTACTCTTTGGCACCCACAGTTCTGAGCACAGCCTCACAAACATCAGTGTGGACTTTCCATGCTTTGACTGCCACACTTCCTTCAAACGAGGTTTATTCCTAGGTCATGTTCCCCTGTGGTGATCTTACCATTTCCAGAGGTCCCTTCCAATCCTTGCTGCTCTACAATTCTGTGGGACATCACCCCGCACACAGCTCCATGCAGAGGGCTTCTGCTAAGGGACATCAGGGTGGACCTGCAGCAGAAACCCCTCAGTGTCACAGTGATACCATCAGCTCAGAGAGGGTCAGAACTTCTTGGACATTAAGAAGTTATTTTCTATGAGAGTGGTGGAACACTGGAAGAGGTTGCCCAGTGATGGAGGCTCCATCCCTGGTGACATTCAACATCAGGCTTGACGGGGCTCTGAGCAAGCTGTTCTAGTTCCAGGATGTCCCTGCTTGCTGCAGGGGGGTCAAGTTAGATTACCATTTAAGGTCCCTTTGAACCCAAACCATTCTAACATTCTAATTCCCAAGGCTGACCTCTTCATGCTTCTCTCCCAACTCACCTGGCAGGAGTATTGCCCTGTGAGAAATCACTCAGCTGATGATAAGCATCATTTGGGCTGTAATTCCAGCCTGACGATGTGAACATGTAGCTCCAGCTCCCTTTTCACACTTCATTGCATGGCCCAGACCCCACTTGACTGAATTAGAGCTTTGCTGCATTGAGCTGTCTCTTGGATTGGCAGACAAGTAACATTCAGCACGATGTGAAATGGCATCATCTGTCTCACTTCACCACTCTGCCTGGAAGATGCTAAGGAGAAGGGTAGCTCCCTAGGCCCCAAAGGCTTGGCCACGTCTTGCTGTGATGGAGGTAATAATCAATGTTGCAGTTACATCTCTGTCTCTTGGAGCAAGCAAGGTGTGACTGCCCAGAGTGCAGCCTTGAAACTGGGGTGTATTCTCCTGTGAGCTGCCCACAGTAGAGATGCTCCCTGTCTTTGGTTTAATAAAATTGTTGCTACAAGGCCAGTTTGGAGCTGGCTGGAGGGGAAGGTTGGAGTGATTTTAGTCAGGTGTAGATCAGTAGCTGTGATCTGACCTCCTACATGATCCTGGTGCATTTGTTTCTCCAGCTGACTAAAGTAGCTGCAAACAGCTGTATAGTAGCTAATTACAAGTAAATCAGCTCCAAACAGGATTTGGGAGAGAGGGAGAGAGGGAGAGAGGGAGAGAGGGAGAGAGGGAGAGAGGGAGAGAGGGAGAGAGGGAGAGAGGGAGAGAGGGAGAGAGGGAGAGAGGGAGAGAGGGAGAGAGGGAGAGAGGGAGAGAGGGAGAGAGGGAGAGAGGGAGAGAGGGAGAGAGGGAGAGAGGGAGAGAGGGAGAGAGGGAGAGAGGGAGAGAGGGAGAGAGGGAGAGAGGGAGAGAGGGAGAGAGGGAGAGAGGGAGAGAGGGAGAGAGAAGAAAAAGAAGAGAGGGAGAGAGAAGAAAAAGAAGAGAGGGAGAGAAAAGAAAAAGAAGAGAAAAGAGGGAGAGAGAAGAAAAAGAAGAGAAAAGAGGGAGAGAAAAGAAAAAGAAGAGAAAAGAGGGAGAGAAAAGAAAAAGAAGAGAAAAGAGGGAGAGAAAAGAAAAAGAAGAGAAAAGAGGGAGAGAAAAGAAAAAGAAGAGAAAAGAGGGAGAGAAAAGAAAAAGAAGAGAAAAGAGGGAGAGAAAAGAAAAAGAAGAGAAAAGAGGGAGAGAAAAGAAAAAGAAGAGAAAAGAGGGAGAGAAAAGAAAGAGAAAAGAGGGAGAGAAAAGAAAAAGAAAAGAGGGAGAGAAAAGAAAAAGAAGAGAAAAGAGGTAGAGAAAAGAAAAAGAAGAGAAGAGAGGGAGAGAGAAGAAAAAGAAGAGAAAAGAGGGAGAGAAAAGAAAAAGAAGAGAAAAGAGGGAGAGAAAAGAAAAAGAAGAGAAAAGAGGGAGAGAAAAGAAAAAGAAGAGAAAAGAGGGAGAGAAAAGAAAACTAAGAGAATAGAGTGAGATAAAATAAAAAGAAGAGAAAAGAGGGAGAGAAAAGAAAAAGAAGAGAAAAGAGGGAGAGAAAAGAAAAAGAAAAGAGGGAGAGAAAAGAAAGGGAGAGAAAAGAAAAAGAAGAGAAAAGAGGGAGAGAAAAGAAAAGAGAAAAGAGGGAGAGAAAAGGACATGAGGACATACAGGGAGTGAGTAAAGGGCTCTGACATTCTGGTGGGCTAAGCAGAAATCTGTGGTGCAAATCACCCGAGGAGACAATTCGAGATGCTGGCATGCTGCTGAGGAGCACTGGGTAATTCATGAGCTCTAAATCTCCACCAGCTCTGGGCTTTCACTCTTCTTGCCACACTTGCGGCTCAGTAGGCTCCAAGATTTACTGCCCTAGGAATGGGTGCTGGGAAATTGAGGGTTTTTCTAAGCCATCTGCTTATCTCTGCAGCAAGGCTAATCCACTTTTCTTCTTCTCTTCCTTTTTTTTTTTTTTTTTCCATTTTAGGCAGAGTGTCAAAGAAAAATTATAGGGCAAATCTGCATCTGACTCTTAGCCCAGGCAAAATTGCTCTGGGCAAGAATATTGCCAGAATGAGAAGTGACTGAGGCCCAGCATTATTCATGACAGGAATGAGGGAGGGATGTGTGACCATGTGGCTGCAGACAAATCTGAATCTTGATATACATCAGACCTGTTTGTGCTTAACTAACCTGAATTCAGCATCCTTCCTCCCTCCCTCCCATGTGGAAGTGTTTTAGGTTTCCTTCAAGTTTCCAGGCTGCCACATGGTCGGGCAGCTCCAGATGAGCCCTTCAAGGCCAGATTTCCTCCCCCTTCACAGTGACAGGTGGCAGGGGTGTTCAGTGTGAAGTCAGGATATCCTGCCCACCATTCTGTTGGCTTTGCATCCAAAACCAAAGCAATGTCCTGAGGCAATGACACCAGTGGGTTTTCAGTCTCCTCTTCCCCAGCCTCAGGATGCTTGTGAGCACAACAGATATCCTTCAGAGCGGTTATTTACCTGGCTGGAAGCCGTGGAGGGGTCAGGGGTTATTCCCCTCCAGGCATTGCATGTGCAGAGGAGTCTAGTTTCATGGCTTATCAAGTAGAAGGAAAAGATTGCTCCCTCTTTTCTCTTAGCCCAGATGGCATCTCACCCACTCATAGATGTATCTGCAGTGAAGCAAGATGAAGGGATGGAACAAAGTTCTCAAATAACATCTGTTTTCTTATGGGGTTCCCATGGGTGACCATCCCAGATCCAGTCTGGACTTCTCCAGGGCTTTCTTCCTCTCCTGCAAGGAGCAGTCATAAAATGGTTTGGGTTGGAAAGGCCTTTTAAAGGTCATGTAGTCTGACTCTCCTGCAATAAGCAGGGCTATCTTTAACTAGATCAGGTTGCTCAGAGCCCCATTCAATCTGACCTTGAATATTTCCAGGAGTGGAAACCTACTACTTCTCTGGGCAGTCTGTTCCTAGGCTTTGCTTTGCCCAGCAGCCACAACCCTGGGAAACAGAAGGTGCACAGAGATGAAGGAACACCAAATTCTCCCTGCTGGCAGTGCTCCTGGCACCCTTCTCAGGGCAGAAGCAAATTTTGGTTCATGGAGACCCAGATGCAGAAGACAAGCTGCAAAGCTGCTGAAACCTCAACCTCTAAAATGATGAAAGGAGAGGATCCTACTTTCCTCACTCTCTGCGGGATTTTAGTCTAAGCATCCAAGCTCAGAATAAGGTTAGTTGGGACATCCAAGCTTAGAGCACCCAAACCAGAGCACAGATGCTAAGGGAGAAATAGAAGCCCCTTTTGCTTGACCCAGTGCAAGACAGCCCCGTGTCCTCTAGCAGTGCTCTCGGCCACAGCGGTGGAATGCAGCACTCAGTGCAAAAATGGCTTCTGTCATCTCAGCAAATTGCAGGAACAGGGGAAGTGATCTTGCTTCTTTTCTCTCTGCTTGCTCAAGTCAGGAAGATAGTTTGTTCCCCCTGCCGAATTTCATGGACTAAGAGGGGGGGAAGTGCAAGCATAGCACAAAAAAAGTGTGTTTTTTGGTGAAAATTCCACCTTAATTCACCGGAAAATCTTTGTCCTCGCCTTCAAGATTGAATTCGGTCTGTGTGAGTTTGCAGAGCACATTTCCAGGCAGCTTCACGATGAGGACTTTCCTTTTTATTCAGCAAACAATTGGGAAGTTGTGGCATCCTGTGAAGGCTGAAAGCTTGTAAAGCTTCATAGTGGGTTTGTGTGAACTCATCTCACAGAGGGGAAAAAAAAGGCCACCAAAAATTTCTAATACATATCTTCCCTGATGCTCCTCCAACTGTCTCCAGCCCTGGCTGCCTACAGACACGATGGGGCTAGATGGATTTTAATCTGCCTTGGTAAGGATGTTTTCACATCAGCTCCTTTAGAGGAAGATTTCTGTGCTTCCTCAGTTTGTGGCATTGTTTAGCATTTCCTGGGGAAGAAGCTGTAAAGTTTGCTTTACGATGGTCCTTGAAGGACTTTGCTCAGCCTGAGGAGGCATCTGAGGTCATAAAATGGAGCTGAGCTGCTGTGCTGAAGAACAGGTTATTTCTCACTCCTGCATTAGGAGTTCTGTGAATTCAGCCATTTCTCTGCTATGCTGATACTTTTATCCATCCCTCCATCCTATCCTCCACCTCTCCCCACGGACCCCCATCCCTCCACCTATCCTTCCATTGTCCCTCCATCCCTTCATCCACTGACTCACCCAAGAGCTCCTGAGCCAGAAGACTGCCTTGGCCCTTGCCCCAAGATCATACATTCTCAAATGGGCAGAAGCAGGCAGGGGTGGAGGGCCCCACTCCAAGGGTCGGAGATTCTCCCAGCGCTGGGTTGAACACCCAACCCTGGCTGTCTCTAGAAACCACTCAAGGAAGTGGCAGCAGAGGTGTGATCTTGTGCTGTTTCCCATTTAACACTGAAGCACTTGAAGCTCATGGGAACAGTTATTCTGATCACATCTTTACCTGAGGAGGTTTAGGTTTCACAAACACCCAGATGCTCGAGTCTCCCACCCACCACAGATGGGTATTCCAGCCAGGCTACATTGAGCATCCTGGCCTGTATCAGGAATGGTGTGGCCAGCAGGACCAGGGAAGTGACTTTGCCCCAGGGGGCACCTTGAGTACTGTGTCCAGTTCTGGGGTCCTCAATTTAAGAGAGACACTGAGGTGCTTGAACACATTCAGAGAAGTGCACCAAGCCTTGTGAGGAGAGGTTGAGAGAGGTGGGAATGCACAGCCTGGAGAAGAGGAGGCTCAGGGGAGACTTGATTGCTGGCTACAACTACCTGAAAGGAGGTTGTAGGCAGGTGGGGGTTAGTCTCTTCTCCCAGGCAGTCAGTGACAGAACAAGAGAATACAGCCTCAAGCTGCACCAGAGTAGGCTTAAGAAGGAGTTCTTCACAGGAAGAGTGATTGGCATTGGAATGGGCTGCCTGGGGAGGTGGTGGAGTAACCATCCCTGGAGGTGTTTGGAAGGAGACTGTATGAGGCACGTAGTGTCATGGTTCAGTTAATTAGAAGGTGTTGGGTTGGACTCAATGATCTCAAAGGTCTTTTCCAACTTGGTCAATTATGTGATTCTGTTTAAAAACTTCCCATCTTTACTTAAGCCCTGTGGGCAGGATTCAAAACAACCCTGAGGAACTGTCTGTGATCCACAGGGATCAGAAGAGGGGCTGAGGAAGCATTTCCAGCTCCATCTTTGACACTTTCCATGAACCAGGCCTGGATCAACAATGGTGCAGTCAGCAAGAGCAGGGAAGGGATGGTGCCCCCATACTGGGCACTGGTGAGGCCACACCCCAAATCCAAGCTCAGTTCTGGGGCTACCATGCCAAGAAGGACATTGAGAGGCTGGGATGTGTCCAGGCAACAAAGCTAGCAAAGGGTCTGGAGAGCAGGGCTGGCAAGGAGTGACTGAGGGAAGTGGAGGTGTTTCAGCTGGAGAAGAGGAGGCTGAGAGGCTCTCTACAACTCCCTGAGAGGAGACTGCAGTGAGGTGGGCGTTGGTCTCTTCTCCCTAGTATCAGGTGGTAGAAAGAGAAAAAATAACCTGAAATTGTTAGGTATGAGAAATAATTTCTTGCTGCAAGAGCAGTCAGGCATTGGAACAGGCTGCCCAAGGAGGTGGAGACACCATCCCTGGAGGTGTTCAAGCATTGGCATTTTGGGATATGGTTTAATGGCCACGGTGGTGCTGGGCTGAAGTTTGGGCTTGATGACCCTGAAGAGCCTTTCCAACCAAAACAATTCTATGACAACACAATAATACTCACCTGTGGAGCTTCCAGTTCAGCCAGCTTCCATATCAGCCAGTTCAGCTCCTCATAGGCAGGCAGAAAAAAGCAGCTAAACATGGAGGAGCTCAGCCTAAGCATGGAGGCTCAACCACCACCCGTGAGTAACATTAGAGCGGTAATGTTGAGTCCCTAACCTACATAGCCGGGGGGCCACGCAGGCCCCCCGGCCTTTGGATCACCTCCACCATACACCCAGTGTGCACCACAGGGACTCACCAGTGATGATGGGAGGAGGATCCCTCTGCCCAAATGGGCAAGCTTGGGGCTTGCCTTTCCTGGGCCCATTAAAAAGAGGAAGGGGGCGGGGAGGCAAAAGTGGTCACACCTGGGGTGGGAGGAGACTCAACAGAACCCAGGTGCTCGTTTGGGGTATAAAAGGGGAAAATGAGGTGTGGTGTGCAAAAGGGGCAGGTATGATGGAAAAGGGGAGGTGCTGAGGAAGAGGATGGTGATGAAAAGAGAAGGATGGTGAGGAAAGATTGGACGTGGCACTTGGTGCCATGGTCTAGCCTTGAGCTCTGTGGTAAAGGGTTAGACTTGATGATCTGTGAGGTCTCTTCCAACCCTGATGATACTGTGACACTGATACTGTGAACTGAGCACTTAAGAGGAATAGCCTAGTGTGACACATACACTATTCCCTGATGTCCCCCATTAACCCTTTCAGTGGAGGTATCTAACTGTATCACCTTGCTTCTGCAGCCTCACAGAATGAAGCGCTGCCTTTCCTGGGGGGAAGGAATCCCATTAAATCCACGAGGCTCTTTTTCCTCAGCGTTAATATGCAAAAGGCTCCAATGGGACTCAGGCTATTCAGTCCTTAACGATCCTGCATTATCTGGCCTCATTATCCAGTGAGTGGGCCAGAAGGTCCTTGGAAAGAAAAAAGGTGGACAAAGATAAAAAGGAGAGCACCACAAGGATGCTGACCATGACAGGTGTAGGTGCACTGACCCCCCAAAAACCTTCCTAAGGGCTTTGCCCTGCTGTTGGGGCTGGCAAACAGGGATGAAACTTTCCTGCATGAGCTCATGTGGGCCCAGAAAAGCTGCTGCTCAGGCAGAGCTCACCCAAGAACCCTGGCAAAAGAAGGGAGCAGCCCCCCACAAAGTCAGCTAGAGATGCTGGTCTCATGCCTTGCCCCACCATTAGCTGCTGGAGAGGTGACTGCTGCAGTTCCAGCTCTCAGCACACCCTTCATGCTGTTCTGGCATCCCAGGCATTAGTCATGGGAATTGTATTATTAGCCTCAGTGGGCCCCAAGAAGAGAGGCAGCCCTAATTACAGCCCTTCTCTGTCAACTTTGTTTGGGCTGGTGTCTCTACTTTTAATAGAAAAACCAAAGGGAGCAGGCTAAGACAAGGGATGCTATTAAGGAGGGATTCTATTCAAAGGGAAGGAGCAGGAGAAGGAGAGAAGGTCCTGCATGCTCCAGAAGCTGGGATGTTTTCTGTAAACGAATTTCCCCCTTCTCAAGTCACTGGCTTTGCCAGAAACCACTGGCAAGAGCTGCTACTCCAAGATTTCACTTTGCCTGGGTTCTGAAGGGCTAATTTGGAACAGATTAAAAGTCACTATTACGGATAATCCATGGGCAAGCTGTGGGAGAGAGGAAAGCATCCCTCTGTTTTCTCTGGACACAGCAGTGGTGGATATGTGCAGGCTCTGGCCCTTTGTGTTTCTCACACACACACATACTCACCCCCCCCAAAAAAAGGCATGAGATGAGCGGGGGAAGGGAGATGAGATTGAGGTGAGGAGAGCTGAGAAGAAATAATTGCCATGTCTGAAAACAGTTACTATGGCAGCAACAGTCTTCTTGCTGCTGAAGTGAAATGTTGGGGACCAGCGAGCATCCCTTTGTCAAATACTCCTGGCAGACACACATTTAGATGCTAATGCTGGCTTTAACCTTGGCTGCTTAACCTTGGTGTGATGGAGAGTAGGGGGGAGAAAAAGCAGAGATGTGGGGGGCTTATGGGTTTCCTCTCTCTAAATTTGGCATCGACTGGATGTGGCAGGCTTCTCTCAGCTGCGATTAAAGCTGTTATTTCTGCACTTAATATTCAGCGGAGGTCTTAACAGCTTATTTATGGATAGCTGGCATTAGCTGCAGCATAATTCAGTGCTGCCACGCTCCTGTTTATCTCCATCCTCTTGGGATCATCTGATATAAGGCTGTTTTTTAGAACATCCTCTAGGTTTGATCAGCCTGTCTATCTAATCTCCCCTTTATTTATAACTCACAATCAATGCTGGGGAGATAAAAGGAGGAGTGCAAAGGAGGGAAGCCTCGCTTTTGGGCTCTGGCTGTTGGGGGAGGGAAAGAAATCGTAATGGCCTGTTTAGAAAAGGACTTGAGGCTCAACGCTGTTTTCAGCAGTAGGGATAAAGGAGGAGAGAGGGAGAGGGATGAAAGTGATGGAAAGGAGAAAGGGAAATTCCTGGGGGGTTCTGAAACAGCATCTCCTGAGCCCTCCTGGATCTGACAGTAAATTCCTAAAGCACAAACCCATTGTGCACAGATTAGCCACTAATTCTAGGGACAGCCCGGGTTGCACATGCCTTGGGATTATCCTCCAGAGCAGCATTTAAGAAAGCTTTTTCTGGAGCAGTTCAGGCAGAAGAGACGAGAGCAGTGCCAGATCTGCTGGTGACACGGCTCACAGATATGGCCCCATCCTTCTGTTTCTGGCATTTTTGTCTTTAATGCTCCAGCTCCTCGAGTTAGGTGGTCACTTGCAGCTTTCTCCACTTGCTTGTGGAAGCTCATTGTCTTCAGATGGCACAGAGGAAAATCTGAGCTCATGCCAGCTCAGAGGCCATCTGATCAGGACAAGTTTGGTGCACAAAACACATTCATTTTCCAGCCCATATGAAGCCCATTCTTTAACGGAGCAGAGCGTGGAGCTGATGCCATGTCACATGTGCCAAGAGGCATTTCTCTCAGCTGTGTGCCAGGGCAGTGGGATGGGGGGGAATGGGACACCATGAGCTTTTCACACTGTCACCACATAGTGATTTCTGCCCAGTGTCACTATCAGAGACCATCACAGTCAGCTGCCTGTATTTTTAATGGTGGTATATGTTTGCAGGTGGCCTTATCTCCATGCAAAGCTGCAACACGTATCTCTGGGATGAAATATGAATATGAGGAATGATCCCACTCCAGCCTGACAATCCTCACTGCATTCCGTGTGGTGAAAGCATCTCAAATTAAAGGCAGTATCTGTCTTCTGCAGTACACTTCCTTCTCTGGGGATTTCTAGTTAAGCTGTCAGATACAGCTGATATTTATTTTACAAAGGCTGCAAATGAAGGGATGGGTAATACTGAAGAGACAGCCCTGCTGCTGCTTTTTGGCTCAGGAGCAAAACCAGAGATAAATGAAGTGGCAAAGAGTGGGACAGGCCTTCAAAGAGGCGACTTTCTGTCCGACTCCAATTTGAATGAGCTTCCAAGAGGAGGAGTTGTGCCAGTAGCTCTGTGGCTTGGAGAACTGACCTATGCTGGGCAGTGAAAGGGCAGCCAGCCACAGGGACCTCAGGGGTTGTGGGCATTCACAGCATTTACCAAGTATGAGATGCAAAAAGCATTAACAGTAGCAAAGACTGTTAGTGCCTCCCCTGCCCTGGATTCAGTGCAGGTAAATTTTTCCTTTCCTGGCATCTCACACAGAATGGTAGGAGTTGGAAGGGATGTCTGAAGATCGTCCCTTCCAATTTCTCTGCTAAAGGAGGTTTCAAATCTCTCCAGAGGAGACATCACAACCTCTCTGGGCAGCCTGTTCAGTGCTCTGTCACTCTCTAGGAAAGATGTTTTTTTTTTCCCCTCATGTTTGGGTGGAAGCTCCTGTGTTTCAGTTTGTGCCCACTGTCCCTTGTCTTGTCACTGGGCACCACCAAAAAGTTTGGCCATACAGATGTTGCTAAGCATTGCTAAAATCTCTTCTCAGTCTTATCTTTAGGCTAAACAGCTCCAGGTCTCTCAGATTTTACTCCTAAGAGAGATTCTCCAGTGCCTTCCTGTTTCCGCAGCCCTGTTTTTAGCCTTTCCTCGTCCCGGGGGGATGTAGATGCTCCATGTGCCAGCACCACGCTGGGTGGTGGCGGTAACTGCTCAGCTTTTCCAGGAGCAGAGCATTGGTCTCCTGCTTTTCAGGCTCAGCTGTTTGCTGGTGCCTGTTGTCCCCGCAGAGCTGTGCCTGAAGCACCTTTGCAAACCCATCCCTCCCCATCTCGATTCCCTCAGCTGAGCATCACACATGGTGCAGCAGAAAGTCCCTCCTCGTGTCTCACGTGCAATGAATGGCGCTTTGGCACGGCACTATTTTCAGGGGTGGCTTGTTGGGTGGTTTGGGTTTTTTTCTGTTATGATTTCTGTGATGAGTGCCAACGAAAGTGTAGGGACAACGAAGCTTTAACTACAGCAGGTTCGGAACTCGCTCCCAGAGGACCCCCACCGGGGGCTGTCCCCGGGGCAGAGGGGTGCAGCACGTCCCTGACCCCAGCAGTGCAGGCAGGAGAGGGGACAGGCAGGCAGACATACTGCCAGGAGGAGGAGAGGGGACAGGCGGCCGTACGGGCATGAGGAAGGGACAGAATGGAAGAGGGACAGGAAGGCGGGACAGACAGGTGGCGGTGCAGGCAAGAAGCTGGACGGGCAAAGTGCGGTGTAGGCAACAGGAGAGGTGGCAGGAGGCGGTGCGGGCACGAGAGGGGACGGGCAGGTAGCAGTGCGGGCAGCAGGAGGCAGTGCGGGCAGGGAGAATGGGCTTGCAGGTGGAGGTGCGGGCAGCAGGAGGCGGTGCGGGCAGGAGGAATGGGCTTGCAGGTAGCAGTGCGGGCAGCAGGAGGCGGTGCGGGCAGGAGGAATGGGCTTGCAGGTAGCAGTGCGGGCAGCAGGAGGCGGTGCGGGCAGGAGGAATGGGCTTGCAGGTAGCAGTGCGGGCAGCAGGAGGCGGTGCGGGCAGGAGGAATGGGCTTGCAGGTAGCAGTGCGGGCAGCAGGAGGCGGTGCGGGCAGGAGGAATGGGCTTGCAGGTAGCAGTGCGGGCAGCAGGAGGCGGTGCGGGCAGGGAGAATGGGCTTGCAGGTGGAGGTGCAGGCAGCAGGAGGCGGTGCGGGCAGGGAGAATGGGCTTGCAGGTGGAGATGCGGGCAGCAGGAGGCGGTGCGGGCAGGAGGAATGGGCTTGCAGGTGGAGTGCGGGCAGCAGGAGGCGGTGCGGGCAGGAGGAATGGGCTTGCAGGTGGAGGTGCGGGCAGCAGGAGGTGGTGCGGGCAGGGAGAATGGGCTTGCAGGTGGAGGTGCGGGCAGCAGGAGGCGGTGCGGGCAGGGAGAATGGGCTTGCAGGTGGAGATGCGGGCAGCAGGAGGCGGTGCGGGCAGGAGGAATGGGCTTGCAGGTGGAGTGCGGGCAGCAGGAGGCGGTGCGGGCAGGAGGAATGGGCTTGCAGGTGGAGGTGCGGGCAGCAGGAGGCGGTGCGGGCGGGGAGAATGGGCTTGCAGGTGGAGGTGCGGGCAGCAGGAGGCGGTGCGGGCAGGGGGAAGGGCCGGGCACGAGGCGGTACAGGCAAGAGAGGGCAGCGCGGGCAGGAGGGGCCGGGCAGGGGGCGGGGGCGGCGGCAGGCGGCGGCGCGGCCCCACCCCCTGGGCGGGGCGTTGCCCGGCAGTGCCCGCGCGCTGCCGCCGCGTGGAGCCGTGCCGCTCGCGCCCTGCTGCCTGCCTGCCGGTCCCGCGCTGCCTGCCCCCCGACGCCTGCTCCGCGCCCAGCCCAGCTCACCCCGGGCCGTGCCTTTTCGGGCTCGGCGGCGCGGAGCGGCGGGGATGGGCGCGGGGCTGTGAGGGCGGCGTGGAGCCGTGGCCATGGGGAACATCTCCTCCAACATCTCCGCCTTCCAGTCCTTGCACATCGTCATGCTGGGCCTGGACTCGGCGGGGAAGACCACGGTGCTTTACCGGTTGAAGTTCAACGAGTTCGTCAACACTGTGCCCACCATTGGGTTTAACACGGAGAAGATCCGGCTGAGCAACGGGACTGCCAAGGGCATCAGCTGCCACTTCTGGGATGTGGGTGGTCAGGAGAAGCTGCGCCCGCTCTGGAAGTCCTACAGCCGCTGCACGGACGGCATCATATACGTGGTGGACTCAGTGGACGTGGACCGGCTGGAGGAAGCCAAAACAGAGCTGCACAAGGTGACCAAGTTCGCCGAGAACCAGGGCACCCCGCTGCTGGTCATCGCCAACAAGCAGGACCTGCCCAAGTCCCTGCCGGTGGCTGAGATCGAGAAACAGCTGGCCCTCCATGAGCTGACCCCTTCCACCACCTACCACATCCAGCCTGCCTGCGCCATCATTGGTGAGGGGCTCACGGAGGGCATGGACAAGCTCTACGAGATGATCCTGAAGCGGAGGAAGTCCCTCAAGCAGAAGAAGAAGCGGTAGAAGCCCCGCAGAGGCGGGGAGGGATGGGGGAGCAGACAAAGGAACCGAGGGGGAGAGAGAACCAAAGCGATTCTTTTTGTTTTAATTGTATTTTCCCCCTCCTTTTATTTTTTCCCCTTCCTTTTTGATTTCCCTGCTTTCCAAATGAACAGACAATAGGGGTAATAACAAAGCCTCTCCTGCCAGCCGAGCCCAGATCGCGGCTGCGGGTGAGAGTCGGCATCTCCCTTCTCCTACTGCCCCTTTACGTGGACCACCGAGGGTCGGATCCGGACCTCCCGGGCCGGGCTGGAGCCGTCCGAAGGCGCGAGACCCCCTCCGTCCTTGGGAACCACCGAGCTTTTGTGTGCCGGGGGCGAACAGGGCAGGACCCTGTTGAAGTGCATTGGCGAGAAGCCCGGCGTGCTTCTGGATCTTTATCGTGTGCATTTTGGGGTGGGGGGGGGATGGATGCTATGGGGAGGGAGGGATGGCAGCGCTCGGGTGAAGGTCAGCGGTGAGAGGGCTTCCATCTGCACCCCGATACCTGCCCGCATCACTCCCCGCCCGCCACGTTTGTCTGTGGCAAGGGGTGGGCTGGACCAGCATAAAGTGTGTGTTGGGGATGGGGGGATATGGGTGAGGCGACCACCCCTCCTGCGGATGTTTTAGGGTGTAGAGCAAGGACGGGCAGCCTCCAGCCCAGGGAGGGGTTGAGGCTGCGGTGCCGGGGGTGCTCAGCAGCTGCAGAGTGGTGCTGAGTTTTAAGCTGTTTGATAAAAAAAAAAAAGAAAAAGAAAAAAAGAAGACATGGGTTTTGGGTGAGCGCTGCTGGAAGTGTGTGTGCGGATTGTCTGGGAGTCCCCCTTTGGAAAGGCTTCATTGTGTCATCTGCTGAAGCAAAGCCCCGAGCAGGTCTTTATCGAGCCCAGGCAGATGCAGGCTCATGCTCCAAGGTGCTGTTCTGCTTCAGCTGAGGTGAGCCAAACTAGGCGTTATTAAAAACAAATACAAAAACACCTGCAAGCAAAACCAACAAAAAACCTCCGAGCTTGTTGGCCTTGGTCACGGTGCTGGGCAGCGGTCGGCGCAGGAGGGCAGGGCAGCGCTTGCTAAGCACGGGGCTCATGGCAGGGCAGAATGAATGGATGGACGGATGGTTACTGGCACTGCCCTCTGGGGTGGCTGGAGCTTGCAAGATCTCTGCTGGCAAGGGACTCAGCAGCGCCGGGGCACTGGCAGGGGTGGGGCGGGGGCGTGCGGTAACATATGGGGGTGTTAGTTTTTTATAGAGGTTTAAACCCGATGGAAGCAGAGAAGCCCTTGCCACCGGCAGTAGCCGAGCAGAGCCGCACCTGGGGCAGGGGCAGGCCTCGCTCACGCTCCTTCTGCAGATGTCCGTTTTGGTACCTGGATGAGACCGGGAACCAAAAGCCATTTGCTGCCTGGTTTGGCCCGGGACCCAGCTCTATGGAGGAGAAACCATGGCTCCCAACTTTCCATGAAGCCCACAGGCAGCCTTCAGGGGCCAAATACCCTGAGTTTTGAGCCACGCAGCCCGGCAGGATTTTCTGGTGATTTTACACCAGCCTTCCCATTTGAAAGCTTCTTCCCAGAGCAGCCAAGGAGAAACCAGCAAGCGGACAAAAGAAAAATGCCCTTCATGTTTCAGGGAGTTGATTCTCCTCTTGCAGTGATGAGTGCAGCACCTTCCAAATAGTGTGCAGGGTTTTGGGGTTTTTTTTGGTTAGGAAACAAATGTTGCACCCAACTAGTGTTTCTCTTGAGGGATTTGAGTTCCCAAAGCGAGTCCCGACTTGTACGCTAAGTGGGCTGGTCCCATCAGTTCAGGTGGCTCTGTTCCCGCTTCCTTGGGTTTCCTTTGCTTTGTCTTCACCTCCAACACTTTGGTAGTTGCTGTCGAGAGAGAAGGAAAAAAAAAAATCTTTGTGATGCCACAGAAGCTACATGCGTTAACCCTTTTTGGGAGAGCAGCCCATTTTAGAGGCAAAATGTAAAGCTACATTTTCCCCACCAGCTCAAAACCAGGTTTTTTTTAATGACATGTGCAGACTATGAGCTGTGGGGTTTGCCTCCTTGCTGACAAGACACAAGTCTTGGTTTGGGAGATGCTGGCATGGAAAGCTTGGTGGCATGCATTTATGGAGCTCCGTCCTTCTCAGGGGATTGTTGCACTCAGCTGAGCATCCCCCTGGAGAAGTGGCTGGCTTTTGGCAGAGCGCTTCGGCTTGTGCTGCGCTGGCAGCCCGTGCTTGAAGGTTCAGCTGAGCCAAGGTGGGACAACGCTGCGGTGGTGCCATTCCCACCAACTCTGCTTTCTGCAATAATTAAAAAGACTTTTCCAATTAGTAGCCGATGACTTCTGTGGTATTTCTGTCACGTTTCCCAACCATATGCTGATTTCTCCTGTGTGAAGATGTGCACTGTCTATGATGGGCTAGAAGAAGAGGTGGCTCAGCCAAGTGGTGGTTAAGGGAAATTGCCTGAAAACGAGCTGGGCTTTTTTGCAAGGTTGTGCATCTTTGAATATGTTTGAATGACTTTTAGGGTTGTTTTTTTTTTTAAGCAGCTGTCACAAGGTACTGATCTCATTTCCCCAGGTACCTTTGCAGTGTTCCCATCAGTGTTGGATATCCTGCTGCCCGTGACCTTACCCTTGCCATTGTCCATCGGTCTGTTCCTCCTGTCTTTTCTTCTTTTTTTAAAAGATGCAGACATAATGCTGTGAACTGAAATAAATTATTTATACAATGAAAGGGCCTGATAAAAAAAAAAAAGTGTTCTGCTTATTTCTCACTATCGATGCTGCATTTTACAGTTGTGGTCTTTGCGTGTTGTGAAGGAGGCTGCTTCTGCCTCCCCAGGGAGAGATGCGGGCGCAGTGACAGAGAGGGACCTGCTCAGGATCACTCTGCACCCCATAGCATGTTGGCACAGCAGTGTTGTGTGACAGCTCTCTGCAGCATGTATATAATACTAGAAGGAAGAATCTTTTTTTATGATTGTTGTGATGAGGCACTGGTACAGGTTGCCTGGAGAGGTGGTAGAATTCCCATCCCTGGAAATAATCAAGATCAAGTTGGCTGGGGCTCTAAACAACCTGATCTAGTTGATGTTCATGCTTAACTGCAGGGGAGTCTGGTCCATTCCAACCCAAACCATTCTATTATTCTGTGTCTCTCTAGGATTTGGGGAACATTCATAATTCTGACGTTAATGAAATTTGAGCTCTTGCAGGTTACTTAATTTCTCAGCACCTCTGCTGCTACCCACAAAAGGGAAGAGTGCTCTTTGGTGTAGGTATTTTCTTCCCTCACCACTTTTTATTTGAAATCTCTGTGAAGGAGGTGATGACCTTAGCACAGCACTGAGAGGAGGAAGCCAGAAAGTTTTGTTTTTGCTCGTGTGTTTTTTTTCAGATGCATGGCCTCAGGCAAGCCATTTTGGTGGCAGAAAGCCAGGTCTGCAGGGGTTAAGGCACCCGGCAGGCAGTTGCTAGCAGGATGCTGCAGAGCTGGAGGCTGCTTCTGCTCCTGGGTGGCTGCTGACACAGGAAACACAGGGTGACATTTTGGAGAGGAGAGCTGGGGCTGGGTGGTAAATGACTTTTCAGTTCTTTTTAAAATGATGACATGGCACCCAGAGAGGAAATGATGAACCCAGTTCATGAAAGCACAATTTGGGCAAGGCTTATGAATGCTTGTCCCTCTCCAGATTTGGGCCAGGCTCTTCTCTGGTTTCCAGGTTGCACAGTGCCCAGGTGAGAGGACATGCTGTCTGCTTTTCAGGGTCAGAGCTGTAGGGCATTAAAGGTTTGCAGGACCTCAAAATGAACCTAAAGGCTTATCCAGTGAGGCAGTTACTGAGCTCCTATCAAGACTTGGTGCATGCCTAGAAGTCACTTGGAGCAGAGTTGGACATTGATCTGTGCCATTCAGAGGTTGAGTAGCTAAGCACTCAGCTGCCTCTGGAGCATGTAGAGAGCCTCTGATAGCTGCAGCTCCCTGTGGGGATGATTGTCACAGAGCATCACAGGCAGGTTCCTGTCTGCCACACGAGTGGCATGGTGGGCAGCGTGGTCCAGTCTGGGACTCCTGAAGATGCTTCTGACTGTTGCTTTGCACCTCCAACCCTGTCTTTGAGGCAGCATGTAGGGCATCATATATACATATGCAGGCCTGTGTCATGGATCTGACAACCTGGGAGTGGATGCTGCAGTGACTGCACCCTCCATAGCATGAAGGGACTTGTCCCCACTGATCTCACTTGGCAGGAGATGATTTATGCAGGTTTTCCTGCTCCACCAGGCATGGAGTTGTGCACACTGGTGGTGTGTCCCTGTAGAGGCTTATCTGTTCCTCAAGGAGCCCAGACTTGGATCCTTTGGACACACAGGGCAGCCTGTGCTGTCGTGCTGTGTCCCCGTGGTGGAGAAAAAGAAACAGAAGGATGTAGGTTAAGGTTTTGGTAAGATGTGTCTTTGCAACTGGGTGAGGAGTTTGGAGCGCAAGTCTTACGAGGAGCAGCTGAAGGGACTGGAGTTGTTTCATTCAGAGAAAAAGGCTAAGGGGAGACATTACTGCTCTCTAGAACTGCCTGAAAGGAGATTGGAGTCAAGTGGCAGGTTGGTCTCCTCTTCCAAGTAAAAAGTGATAGGAGGGAAGAAAACAACCTCAAGTTTTGTGTCAGGGGAGGTTTAAGTTAGGCTTCAGGAAAATTTTCTTCACCAAAAGGGTTGTCAGGTTGCCCAGGGAAGTGGTGGAGTCACCGACTCTGAAGGGATTTGAAAGATGTGCTGAAGGACATTGTTTAGTGGTGACTTGACAGGGCTGGCTTAGTCTTAAAGGTCCTTTCCAAACAAAATGATTCTGTGGTTCTATGATTCTGTCTCCCCCCAGCCCTGTGGTTGAGGGTGGCTAAGCTGGGATGTCTCAGTTTATTTTACTAGAAAAGCCTCTGGCTTGCGGGAAGGGGTGGGAGTGGTTTAACTTACTGCAGGCAAAGCTCCTTGTGCCTCAAGCTGCAAGGGTGGACATCCTTCTTCAAGCCACACAGGCTCTTCTCCTGGCCAGCAAGTGCTTCTGTCAGCAGGGATTTTGCATGTTTAGGCCAGTTGTCATGAAAACATTGCAGAAGGAGCTTGCTGACCTTGCAGCGCCCTGAAGCAGCACACTGCTCATGATTTGTGTTGTTATACCATCTCCCAAAGCAAGGCAAACAGTTCAGCAAAAGAGTAAATGATGCTGGAGCTGTGGTCCCCCCAGCCTGATGTCTGGAGACCCATATGGCACATGGCACCCAGGCTGCCAGACAGTGCCCTGAACAGAACCAGACAGGAGACAAAGCAGTAAGGAAGCGGTTTGTCTATAAGCTGCATCAGATCTCTGCAAGCATGGGCAAGGAGCAGGTGAGCAGGACCTGCAACCTTTCAAATGACAGAAAAGGCAGGAAGAGAATGTGCCAGGGCTGGGGTCCATCCAGGAACAGCAAGAGATGGGGTCAGGACAGAAATAAGAAGAGATGAGCTACCAATGTGCCCCCTGCCACTTCTCTGCAGGTTCCCCTCTCAGAAGGCCACCAAAGGAGGGCTGCTGAGCAGCCTGCATCTAATGTCATGGACAAGAGTGCTTCAAACACCCCCATGAGGGCTTGGCATTTCTCACACTTTCATGCACATAGCTTCATGACATCATCTGTGGCCCTTTTTCTGCAGATTCTCCCTCTGCCTTGCCTCGTGGTGTCTCAGCTGTATGTGTCCTTCCTCTCTTCACCTGGTTTGCCTTGGTAAGCTAAATCCCTCTGCTTTATTTCAAATGAGATTTGCCTCCCAAGCAAGTCTCTTTAGAAGGATCATCTTGGTTCTTGTAATTCTTAGGATGTGGGATCCTTGAAGCTTGGCGTAACGCAAGGAGAGCTATTTCTCTGCACACCACTAGGTACTTGTGGTCAAAGTGTGAGTGGGGTGAGCATGCCCATCCCTTTAAAATGGACTGTTAGCTGTTACAAGAAGAAGGAAAAAAAAAATCCCACACTGATTCAAACCTGGACCCCAACTGAAGTGGTTTTGTGTAGGCAACTCCATCTGGAAGCCTCTTCAACACAAAGTACCCCAAATCACAGGCTGCTGCTGTGAGCTAGGTCTGCAGGACACAAGGCACTTCACACACACCATGAAAAACAAACAGGTAGCACTTACCTAGGTGAGACAAATTGAGATGTTTCAGCACAAGCATAGTCTTACTGAGGGTAGCTCGTGAAGACTAGGGAATATGGAGAGCCCAGCCTAGGAGTATTTGCTCTAATAAACCATTATGTTTATTTCAGCTTAGCTTGTGTTTGCTTCCCTTAGATATTGGAGTGAGATTTAAGGGAGGAATGCTTGAAGGGAAAAAAAAAAAAAGGAGCAGCTCCCCATCAACTACATTAAAATACTGGTGGCAGGTGGGTTATGAGGCCCATAAATTCCCTAGGAGCTATACCCAGCTGACAGGTGACCACAAATAATCCCTTATGTCTAATGACCCCCTTGTCCTCCCTCTCTGACAGCCTTGACTAATGACATCGTATGGCTTGCAAAAATGCTGCTGCAAGAAGGGAATTTGGGAGATGTGTTGGTGAGCCACAGGGCACTGGAGGAAAAGGACAACTGTTTGTGTGCAGACATCAGGGAATGGGAAGCAGAGGTTATTTCAGCCAGGTCTTCATGAGCACACAGGTTATATGATTAGTGTTATTTATGATTATTATTTATCACCTATTTATAATTATTACTTTGGACCAATGGTATGCAAATTTTGCAGCTGGAGAAGGCAGTTGGTATCACGAGGTGAATCAAAAGCAGTGCCGGCCAGTAGACTGAGGGAGGGGATTCTGCCCCTCTGCTCTGCTGTGGTGAGACCCCACCAGCAGTGCTGCATCCACCTCTGGAGTTGTCAGCACAGGAAGGACATGGACATTTTGGAGCAGGGCCAGAGGAAGGCACAAAAATGGTCAGAGAGCTGGAATGCCTCTGCTGTAAGGACAGGCTGAGAGAGCTGTGGTAGTTCAGCATGGAGAAGAGCAGGCTCTGGGGTGATTTCACTGCAGCTTTTAAAGGGGGCCTGTAAGAAAGATGGTGACAGTTTTATTGGCAGGGCCTGTTGTAACAGGATAAGGGGTGATGGTTTTAAAATAAAAGAGGGAAGATGCAGATTACATCTAAGGAAAAAAATGTTTACAATGAGGGTGGTGAAATGCTGGTACAGGTTGCCCAGAGAAGTGGTAGAAGTTCTGTCCCTGGATGCATTCCAGGTCAGGTTGGATGGGGTTCTGAGCAACCTGACGTAGCTGAAGCTGTCTCTGTTTACTGTAGGGGGTTTGGACCTTTACAGGTCTTGTCCAACCCAATTTTTCTTATGGTTCCATGACTCTAAATGTTCCTCTGTTCCTCTTGAATATCATAGTCAGAGCATGGGAAACTGCCTGTACCTGAACTGTTCGCAGAGAGGCAAGTACAGCCTGCTTGCAGCCATCACATTGCTCCCACAAGGATGAGATACAGCACCTCCATTTGCTGCCCTCCATGTTAATTTAAAATCTCCCAAGATTAAGAGGTTTTCCAGCTCTGGATACATGTTCAACTCTAGCAATTCCATGCCATGCTGCCTTTGTTCTATGAACTGTGAGTCTCTGAAATCCTCCAGCCGTATCCTCCAAGTCACAGCTGCAAGAGAGAAGTTAATAACCCATTTTAAACTCCCAGCCCCACACCTGTGGGCTTCCCTGCAGCTACGGAGGATGGTAATGAAGCCTTGCTGGCAGGGGAGATAGCACAGAAACTCCTGTTGTCACCACAGCACTGGGCCAGCAGTGGACAGGCTGCGTCTCAAGGGCTGGAACCAACTTAGGACCCTTCAGATCCGCCCATGCAGAGGTGAAAGACCAGTGTGGCAATGGGAAACAGCAACACAGGGCGATTGTTGTGCTGGTTAATGTTTAAGTAACCCTTGGAAAGCCCCCTCCCTTGCTGCCTGCACTGTCTAACAAGGGGGCCCTTTCAGCTCTTTGGCAGCTTCCCCACCCTTTTGCTTCTGCTGCCTGTGTAAAATGTGGGGAGGCAGGAGGGTGAATGGCAGCGCTGCAGTGTTGCAATGTTTTCTTGTCCACCCCATAGAACCATAGAATGGTTTAGCTTGGAAGAGACCTCAAATCATCCAGTTCCAATCCCCTGCCACAGGCAGGGACACCTCCCACTGTAACAGGTCGCTTAGAGCCTCATCCAACCTGGCCTTGAACACCTCCAGGGAGGGAGCAGCCACAACCTCCCTGGGCAACCTGTGCCAGTGTCTCACCACCCTCACTGTGAAGGACCCTTTCCTAACATCTAGTTTGAATCTCCCCTCTGCCAGTTTAAACACATTACCCCTTGTCCTGTCGTTACAAGACCTTGCCAATAGTCCCTCCCCAACCTTCCTGTAGGCCCCCTTCAGACACTGGGAGGCCGCTACCAGGTCTCCTCAAAGCCTTCTCTTCTCCAGGCTGCAGAGCCCAAACTCTTGTAGCCTGTCCTCATAGCAGAGCTGCTCCAGCCCTCTGAGCATCTTTGTGGCCCTCCTCTGGACTCGCTCCAACAGTTCCATGTCCTTCTTGTTCTGGGGGCTCCAGAACTGCACACAGTACTCCAGGTGGGGTCTGATGAGAGCAGAGTAAAGGGGCAGAATCCCCTCCCTTGCCCTGCTGCCCACACTGCTCTTGCTGCAGCCCAGGACACAGTTGCTGTCTGGGCTGCACATGCACACTGCCAGCTCATGTTGAGCTTTTCATCAACTCAGACCCCCAGGTCCTTTTCCTCGGGGCTGCCCTCCAGCCATGTGCCACCCAGCCTGTACCTGTGCTTGGGATTGCACCAACCCAGGTTCAGGACCTTACACTTGTCCTTATTGAATTTGACTGAGGTTGGTCTGGGCCCACCTCTCCAGCCTGTCTAGGTCCCTCTGGATGGCATCCCTGCCCTCTAGCAAGTTGACTGTGCCACACAGCTTGGTGTCATCTGCAAACTTGCTGAGGGTGCACTTGATTTCTCTGTCCATGTCACTGACAAAGATGTTCAACAGCACTGGTCCCAGTACTGACGCCTGAGGGATGCCACTTGTCACTGGTCTCTAGTTGGACATTGTGCCATTGATCACCACTCTGTGTGTGACCATCCAGCCAGTTCCTTATCTAGCAGTGCTCCACCCATCTAGTCCCTGTTTTTCCAGTTTGGTGACCAGGATGTCATGTGGGACACCTGGTCTAGAGAAAGGTGTCCCTGCCTAGCACAGTGAGGCTGAAACAAGATGATCATTAAGGTCTTTCCCAACCCAAACCATTCCGTGATTCTGGCACCAAAGCCCTCTGTCTTGGCACCCAACCCAGCTTCTCCTGAGGTGCTGCCCACCTTCATCACAAGGGTGTGATGCAGAGTCCCATGACGATTTGTCCCTCATCAGCTGCAAAATCTCATGCAGGACAAACAACACATCTGAGGCCCCTTCCTGCTTCCCCGGTGAAACTCGATTAGAGCAAAGTGGGTGGTAAGAGTATTCATTAAATCTCAGCATCAGCATTTCTTTTCAGCCTGGCTGCTCTGTGTCCCTGGTAACTGCTAGGGTGTAAAGGGGGAAACTCAAAGTGTGATTGCAGGCAAGGAAATCCGGGTGTGACAATGTGTTTGAAGAGAGCAGTGGAGCGTGACGACATTATAAACTTGCCAGGAGGTCACCAAAGGGGCTGGTTTGGCAAAAGTGAACTCTGTTGGAGTTTTACCACTGTGGCCTGAGGGTTTATAGCCCCTGAGGACACTCTGAGCTGAGCAAAGCCTGTACTGGCTCATTTTAAGCCTGAGAGCTTAGGGTCCCTCAGCAGTATCCTGGTCCCTGACCTCCCTCCCACAGCAGTCTCACTGCAGGGCTGGAGTCTGGGTGTCTCTTAAAGCAGCAACTGCCACTCCCCACCCAATTTATGGGTTACAATCACCAGGGCTTGATGTTTATCGTGTGGCTGCCCATGGGAGACTTGGGTGCCCAGTGCTCCTTCATTTTTAGCTGGAAAACAGAGAGAGTGATGCAGAAAGATGGGAGGGAGAAGGGAGAGAGCTGTGTCTGCTGAGGCAGTGTCAGTGTTCAAGCTTCTTAACTGTAATTACTTGCAAATAAATCCTCAATATGTTTTTATATTTATATATCTATGGATGTTGATAACCAAACCGTGTTCTGGTATCTGTATATCTATCTATAAGCATTGGGAGAGTATACTGCAAGTAGTTTATTAGCTCTTGTATCACCAGGACCTCATTTTTCCCAAGGGTTTCAGTCCCAGCAGGTAGCCATACATCAGTGCTGCCATGGCAGCCCAAGGGTACGTTAGGAGAGGGCCACACTGGGCTGACTTCAAACACAGGGTGAAGCTGGAAGAGCCCTGTCTTCACCGACTGAAGCATCACAGCTTAGGAAAATTGCTTTCCCCCATCATAGTCCTGAACTTGCCTGATGGCCCTGGGCACTGTGAGATGGGAGCCTCATGCCAACACTGAGCTGACTTGCCTCTGCCAGCTTGTGAGATTGAGGTCTGGCATGGGACTCATCAACCCCAATCCTTTTAAGAAGCCTTGTCTGCTGGCTGAGCCATGGCTCTGCCTGCCCACTTAAAAAGGCTGTTTCTTCTGGTGACTGTGACCTTTTAATTTCTAGCCCACAACTTTTCCCACCCACTTCGTGCCCATTTGTCCCTGTGCCAATGTTATCTCTCAGCTCAAGAAGTTCTCCTCTCCACTGAGCACGTATGTGTTTATAGAGACAGTCACATCTCTCTGAGCCACCATGCTGGGTCTTATTTCCTCTTTCCACCAAAGAGGGTGGTAGGGGGAAAAGTAAATGAGATAAGAAACCCACAGTATCCTCAAGACATGGGCTGAATGTACATCAGAAAAACAGGGATGGCAGGGATGCTTTTGGTGGCCTGGGCAGGGTGAGGTGTCACAAATTCACAGAACCTTAGGAGGTGGGAAGGGACCTCCAGAGATCATCAAGTCCCACCTCCCTGTCAAAAGCAAGACCCCCTAGGGTAAGTCAGCACAGGAATGCATCCAGGTAGGTTTGGAAAGTCTCCAGAGAAGGAGACTCCACAACCTCTCTGGGCAGCCTGCTCCAGTGCTCTGTCACCCTTGCTGTGAAGAAGTTTTTCCTCATGTTGAGGTGAGGCTTTCTACGTTGAAGTCTCTACACCTTGTTCCCTGTCTTACTACTGTGCACCACTGAGAAGAGCTTGGCTCCCTCCACATGACACCCCTCGGGTATTTCTAGGCCTTGGTCGTGCCCTTTTGGAGGAGTCTGTTTGCCTGGACATGTAGGGACAGACCCAAATTTTCACTGAGTCCTGAACTGGGAGTGCTGCAGTGGAGCTTTCCACTGAGGCAGCAGTGGGATGGCACTGCAGACCCCATCCTTACCTGCTCCTGGACGTGTCCTGGCGATCAATAAACCAGAGCAAAGAGAGGCCTCTTGCAAAATGCTGGCATCTGTAATGGAGATGTGTGGAAACTACCCACTGCTCCTCCTCTCTTGCCATCCAAAACTGAGAATTCATCAGAAATAAGCCATTTTATGGAAATGCTGATGGCAAAATGCCACTACAAGAGTGAAAAGGAAGCAAGCTGCAGTGACCTTGTGCATTTGGATAAAGCTGAAACAACACTTCTGGAATGGGTCATGTTTGCTTTGAGAAGGCTCTGCACTGGAAATTTTTTAAACTGTGTGCTGTTGTTAGCTATATATAATGAAATCTACCTCGAAATCCAAGTGGGGCACAAGGGAAGCCTGTGCTCCACAGTATCTCTTCTGCCCCTGCACAGCACCTCTGGCTTCCTCCCAGTGGGGCAATGCTTCTCAAGAGCATCTCACCCCAACACAAACATGTCCTGAGATCTCTCTGGGAGGTCCTTCCTTCCATCTTCTCTATGCTGTGCCTTTTTCCCCCGTGGATATCCAGAATCTCTGGTATCAGTAGTCCAGAAACCTCAGGAAAGTCCTGGAAGCAGAAATGGCAGCAGAAGAAATCCTATCCCTTCTCCCCATTCCTAACCTTTTGCCCCATTAGAGCTTCTTTCATGATGAAATACGCAGCAAATTGTTGGGTTGCTAATGATCTGAACTCCTTCAGTCAAGACAAGACTTGGCTTGCAAAGAATGTGAGTAATTTATCTGTAGATAATAATGAGAGGGAGAGCACAAGCATAAAGGGGTTTGTCTTTCACTCCCCTTGATGCTGCTCCCAAGGTTTGGCCCTGCCCAGAATAGCAATTCCCGAGGTGATTCTCCCCCTCTACTCCACTCTGGTGAGACCCCACCTGGAGTACTGCATCCAGTTCTGGAGTCCCCATTACAAGAAGGATGTGGATGTGCTGGAGCGTGCCCAGAGAAGGGCCACTGGGATGATCAGAGAGCTAAAGCACCTCTGCTATGAGGACAGACTGAAAGGGTTGGAGCTGTTCAGTCTGGAGAAGGGGAGGCTCAGAGGTGACCTTCTTGTGACCTTTCAATATCTGAAGGGGGCCTACAAAAAATCTGGGGAGGGACCTTTTAGGCTATCAGGTAGTGGCAGGACTAGGGGGAAAGGAGCAAAGCAGGAGATGGGTAGGTTCAGGCTGGATGTGAGGAGGAAGTTCTTCACCGTGAGAGTGGTGAGAGCCTGGAATGGGTTGCCCAGGGAGGTGATTGAGGCCCCATCCTTGGAAGTGTTTAAGACCAGACTGGATGAGGCTCTGGCCAGCCTGCTCTAGGGTCGGGTGTCCCTGCCCATGGCAGGGGGGTTGGAACTAGATGATCCTCTTGGTCCCTTCCAACTCTGACTGATTCTGTGATTCTATGATTAGCCTGGGTAAGTTATTTACAAGGCGACTTTCTTTACACTCTGTGAGCAAAGCCTTCATTTTTGCTTTAATGCAGTCCAGGGTGGATGTAATTGATAAATAGGAGGGGAAAAAAAAACCAAAACAACAAACCCAAACACCCCCTAAAACAAACAACCAAGTGAAGCCCAAACTTTTCTCCCCAGATTTACCCTAAACCTGTATTCTCTTTCATTCTTGCATATTCTGGACTAGCCTTTCTCTGTAGAAGGTCCTGGTAACAGTGCAGTAATCCAGCTTCCAGTTCCAGCTCCAGCCCTGCAAATGGTGACTCACTGTCAAGAAAACTCTTTGTGCTGGCTAAAATCAGAAGTCCTGACACTTTGTTTCCCCCCCCCCCCCCCCCCCCCCGCCCCCTCTTTTTTTTTCTTCTGGTGAGAAAGCCTAGCAAGGTCAAATATTTAGCTTGTGAAAAAGTATCCTGGCAGAAGAAAACAGACTTAATGTTTGAAATGTCAAGAGGTTTTTGGCCACAGGAAGATGCCTAGGAGCTTTCCACATGCAACTCTGAGAGGCAGATTCAGTTCTTGGTTCTGTGTAGCTTCCTGTGATGCTTCAATGGGCCAAAGGCATAAAAATAATTGAAGATCTACAGCTCAGCTACTCTTTGCAGCAGGGGGAAATGTTGAAAAGGAAGGGAATGGTGTTTGGAACTAGGAAACAGAGACTCCAGCACATCTCTTCTCTTGATGTGAGCTCCCAGGACATTGCTAAGGGCAGATCATGAAAAGTCTACCCCTGCTGTCAAAACATAGCTGAAGGCAAGGAGGACCAGCAGTGGTTAGAGATGAAAAGGTAATTCTGCTTAAAAAGATGCCCTCTTTGGTGATTGGCAGCTTCAAGTCTGATTCACAAAATAATGCAGGGAACTTTCTAAAAATCTCAGAATTTCTTTGTTCTTCCTTCTCTCCCTCTCAAAAGGGACTGATCTGTTTCTTTTCAAAGCAAAGAGAGGCTAAGCCTAAAATCTAAATTCCTCAGTCCATCCTCACATTGCTCCTTCTCTTGCCCTGTCTTGACTTTGCTGTTTATTAGGTCACTCAGAAGGTAAAACAAACCTACATGGAGATTTTCTCTTCTTCCCATCCTCAACACCTGCCTTTAGCAGAGGATAGGAAGGGAACGAGCTTGGTTTACTATCCCTGTTTGAAACCTCCTTTAGCCAGATCCCACACTAATGGCAAATCCCCCAAGAGTTATATCTTGCCTAAGAGAGAAAGGACAGAGAGGGAGCTTTGCAAAGACAGTGTCTGGTTAAGTTGATCAAGTTGCTTGGTGCAGTTACGAGGTACAGATAGTGGAATGTTGCATTCTGATTTAAGAAGAAAAGATGCTACTTTGTCAAAATTGGGTCAGCCTCCTGCATACACTCCTCTTCCCTCCTTCTCTAGGCACTACTGAGGCAGGAGCAGACAGGAGCAGAGTCCTGCTGTGGCTTGTCTGTTTCTTGGTGGCTGGCAACAGTGGGGACACTTCCCCAGGGACATACCAGTGAGGACAGCGGAGAGGGCAAGCAGAGCCCACAGTGATGCATGGCTTAGAGCCCACCCTCTTGGCTTCAGCCCTTGCTCAGACAAGCTGGTGTAGGGCTGTGCAGGATGGGCACAAAAACACGCCTGTGGATAACGTGACTTTAATTACTATGCATTACTTACTTGTGCTCTCCGTGGCCTGGCTAAGACTGCCGCGTTAATCGCTCACAAACGAGCTCTGGACACGTTCGAGATGTAACAGGCACAGCGAGTCATTTAAACCTCATCCCCTGCAGGTTTGGCCCCTTGTCATCCTGCTTTCAACCTGCCACACGAGACAGTTTCTACTGCTCCAGGGTTTCTGTGATAGTTTTCTGATCATTTTCAGGTTGACTTGGTGGCCCAAAGTCTTACTTCAGGGTGCTTTTACCTCCTTGGGGACTGTCATCAAGGCATGGAAGATCTCTTCCAACAGCTCAAGGGGCACATCTCAAGCCCTGGAGGTACAGGAGTCTCTTCCCTACTCAGGTGCTTTTTAGTTCTGCTGAGAATTGGCTCTCTGTCATCAGAAGAAAAAGGAAGCAAGAAGGAGAAATGAAAGCCCAGGACCCTTGCAAAACCTTGGCTGGGCTGCAGACAAGTCCCCCAGTCAGCCTGGATGCAACAAGTTCTGCAAGAGAAGAACAGATTGAAAAATTCTGGTTTAGGCCAAAAGTGCTCAGGCTAAGGCTACCATCTCTGAGGGAAAGGAGCACATCCTAGCTGCAGGAGAACTAAGAAGAAATCAGCATACAAAACAAAACACCAGCACAATCTCAAACCAACATGGGCTCCTGGCAACAAAGTCAATCACAGTCACATATACTAGGCCATGCTGGTCTTCAGACAGGATCTTAACACAGGATGGGAGGAGAAGACAAAAAAATGCAGACTTAAATTCATATGGGTGAAACCAAGAAAATCCACAGTTACGGCACCAAGAGCCAGACCAGCCAAAACACAGGAGAGCCACATGCAGCCATTCCGAAGATGAGAGAGGAGGAGGCCGTGGAGAGCATTGGGGTTTGGACAAGTCACCATGAGACTGTTCCAACAGAGCTTTTCTGGCTTTGCTACAATGCCCATACCACCTTGCCACAGTCATGTTAACACCCCTTCAGCAGCAGCTGCTGCTGGGGGTTTACTGTGCCAACAGACTGGAAAACCTACCACTGAGTAGCCTTTAGCCCCTCTATCATCCACCATCACTCCACTTCCCACCTCTGACCAAATACAGGACAGCCAGAAGAAGCCGTCAGGTGTTTCACCCCCACCACAAGAGTTACTGCATCAGCATCCCAAGCAGAGGCATGTTTGAATCAGTCTGATGATTCTCATAGCACCTCCTCTCTCTCTCTCTCTCTCTTTCCTCCTCCCCTCCCCCCAGATAGGTCTATTAAAAGAAAACAAAAGCAGAAACGTCTCAGAATCTGGGCAAGCTGACAGCTTCGGTGTCAGCCCTTCTCAGGAGCTCTTTTCTTGTATCAACACCTTTGGTGCAGGCAGGGAGGAGCAGATTTGGCAGGGGGTGTGCAGGGGTGTGAGTGCACATGTGTGCCTGTGTATCACACCCGTTTCACAACCCATATGCAGTCACAACTCTCAGTTGATAGTGTTCTCATAACATTGACTCAATCAGTCTCAGTTATAAACAAAGCTACCAGAAGACTCCCTCCCAGGAAAGAAAAATGGCTGATGGGGGGGGAGGGTTCCCATAGCCTCTAAAAGCTCACTTTTGTCAGCTCCAAAAGCATGTCAGGCAGTAATTAATCACTTCAGGGTATTTGCTGATATGTAATTATGTGCAGTGAGAGGTTTGGCAGTACAGTTTGCCATCAATCATCACTGCATATCACTCATGTAGGCTAGGACATCTCATAACCTGACTGCCAGTTATTTCAAATGCTAGTTTCAGGTAAACCCTAAACCCTCAGATTTAATTTCCAGCATTTCAAGTGTTTCATGTCACATTCCAGTTCCAAACACCTCCAGCAAGATCCTCTCCTGCCCAGCTGCACAGGAGACCAATTCACAGAGCGAAGGTTTCCAGAATCACACTTGGTAAAATGCAGTGACTGTAAGGGCAGCATTTAGTGAGGGCTGTTTTCTCTCTGGGCTGCATAGAAGTTTTCTGCCACACATACCCTTGCCCATGAGGAATTTGCACAGCTTTGCAGTATCAATCCCATGCTGTGCAGCAGGTAGTACTTTTGCAGTGCTCTGCTGCTTGCTTTTCCTTAGGAACAATACTGCGATTGCCACTCTGGCAACTTTATCAGGAGCTTTGTGGTCTTTAGTGGTTTAGCAAAAGCTAAAGCCCACATCCTGGGAGTGGCTTTGCTCACTGAGGAGCCCTTGCCTTCAGGAGAAAAAGAGAACTTGCAGCCTCACAGGTGATGTGGTAAATGGAAAGCAGTCAATTCTTAGCATTAAACAAGAAGAACTCTACAAAGTAACTCATGAGTTTCACGCCAGTGTCAGGGTTTTTCAGCACTCTGACTCATGATTTTGGTTTTTTTTTTCCTGAGTATTTAAAGGAGCCCTTTCTACCTGCACATTCGTGGTGCAGTCACATCCAGAAAAAAATGGATTCCATAGCTTTCCTGCAGGCCATGGCACAGCCCTCGGTCTGTGCCTGTGTGCTGAGCAGAGGCGCAGAGGCTCAGCGCTTCACCAGTGTCCAGCTGCCCGACAAGCTGCTCTCTCACGTAGCATGTGGCAAGTCCCTTCTGCTCCCTAGCCTTGTGTCTCCCTAGTCTGGGAGATTTTAGCTTGTCTAACTGTGCCTGCTGGAAGTGGCTTTGTTCCTTTTTAACAGGCATGTATGCAGAATTTGCATGCTAAGCCTTCCTTATGAGTAAGGCTAGGGAAGTCATCAAGAGCACCAGAATGAGAGGACACAGCCTCAAGCTACGCCAGGGGAGATTTAGGCTCGAGGTGAGGAGAAAGTTCTTCACTGAGAGAGTCATTGGACACTGGAATGGGCTGCCCGGGGAGGTGGTGGAGTCGCCGTCCCTGGAGCTGTTCAAGGCAGGATTGGACGTGGCACTTGGTGCCATGGTCTAGCCTTGAGCTCTGTGGTAAAGGGTTGGACTTGATGATCTGTGAGGTCTCTTCCAATCCTAATAATACTGTGATACTGTGAGAGAAAACCCAGGACGAGTGCAGTGACCAGACCCCAGAAGGCTGGGCTTTGCCACCCACCAGGCAAACAACCAACCACTGGCAGAGCTGGAGATAAAGCCCTGCTCTCCCAAAGGTCTCACTTTGTCCTTATCCTCAAGCACTCTGCTTCTGAATGCAAAGAAATGCAGCCCAAGAGCATGTTTTTAGTAAGTATAATCAATCTCTTGAGGATGGGACAGAGAGCCATAGAAGTCCAGAAATGCCAAGTTAATGGTGCAGAGTCAAACATCACTTCATGTGCTCTCTTCCTTCTGTACAAAGGAAGACAGCAAGTCTAAGCCCCTAAAGAACACTGAGTGTGGGATGCTGTTTGGAAGCCCATGTTAGAAAAGGACCTGTTAAAACCCATCCCAGACAGCCTACAAACACAGACTGCTCACTCACGGCATCGCAGACACCAGACGTGAGTTTGGCCCTAAAGCTTTGCCTTGGGTAGAAGTGAGCAGTGACAAAATCAAGAAGCAATACAGCAAAAGCCCTGGGCCCCTGTGCCCCCAGCAGCTGGTCAGCTTATCTCGTTGTAAAGAGTGATAAGCAAGGCGCTGGGGAGCAGTGGGTGCTCTGCCACCCCCTGCTGTGCCTCTGCCTGTGGGCCTTCATTAAAACCTCCATTAAAATCCCTCACGTGGGAGACTTAACTCCCAGTGAAGTGCAGTTCACACAGAGGATGCAAAGAGATGATCTGCCCTCCTTGCTCACCCTTTGCCCACCAGCCACCCCCTCTGGCCTCCGCTGCTGGAGGAAAGGGGAAGCAGGCACAGGGGAGGTGATTCATCCCTGGTGCAGCCTCAGCCCGGCCCTTGCTGATCGCCTCCCAGGGTTGTGCTTCTGCTCATGGAGCCGTGCAGGGATAATCCCAGCTGCTGAATGGGATGCAGACTACCTTGTGGCTTCCTCTATAGGTGTCCACTGCATCCTCAGGGAGGACGGGAGGCAGCCAGATAGATGTGGCCTCCAAGCCCAAGTGAGCTGGGTTTGGTCCTCTTCCAAAATGGTTCTTTTTTATAACATGGAATTGAGCTGTGGCTGAAGGATGCATGTCAGAAGTGTAGCTTTTTCAGCCTGCCCTGTTGGGAAAGGTGGGGAGAGGGAACTTGTCCAGGAGAGAGCTGCCAACATGCATTGACAAGCAGGGCTGCTCTCAGCCGTTTGGGATATTCTCCAGCTCTGTATTGTCTGAATAGCCCTGCCTCTGCCAGGCATAACACTCGACGTGGTGTGAGCCCCACGTTTAGCATCACTGTACCTGCTTAGATCCTGCAGAGGGGCTAGAAAGGGAAAGAGAGAACCTGATGACAGTGATAAAAAGAAGAAAAGAGTCTTGGTGTCAGGGGCATGGTCTCTCTCTAACCCTATCACATATGCCAGGCCCAGAGAAGTCCAGCACCACACCTCCCCGGCTTCAGGGAGTGAAACAGATTTTTGAGGTAGGCTGGACAGCAGGAGCAGCATGCCCCTAGGGCAGAGGCAGACTCCACCTTTGCTTTCTCTGCCCTGTGGAACGCTAGCTCAAAGACAGAGCATCCTCCCTGGAGACCCACATCATCCCCCAGCCACTTGGCTTTTGCCCACTTGGGACAGAGAGAACTTAGGACTGGATGCCAGAATGGATGGATATGGCTGAAGGACCCTGTTGATCTCAGCCGTGAGTGGTCCAGGGAGGGAGAAAGCCCTTTCTGGTGGCCCACAGCTCCCCCAAAGGAATGTGAACTATGCAGGGACCAGAGGTCACTGCAATCAGGAGCAGGGAAGGGTGGCTGTAAAGGAGAAAGATAAACCAAATAAATCAGGCTGTGGGAAGAGGAAGAGGGCACAAGTGCACAGAGCTGCCGGAGGATGGTACAGGGCAGCACCTCCACCCCCAGGCAGAGGGAGGGGGGGATGTGGGGCCACAAACCAGCTCAGAGATGACAGATGAAGATTCTAGGCAGCACCATCACAGAGGTGCAGATGATGGGGAGCATCCACAGAGGGGCAGACGATGGGGAGACCTGGGATCTTAACCAGAGTAAAGGCAGCAAAAAGCATCCATGGAATCCATGATTGGGTTGGAATTCTCCTGGTTTTCCTCTGGCAATGTATAAAAAAACTCCAACCAAACCAACCAAACTTCACAAAAGGAAAATGCTGGGGGTCAAAAATAGAAGCACTGGATTAAATAGAGCTGGAAGAGGGCCCCAGAGCATTCTTTTTTGTTGTCTTCTATTCTGTATTATTCCCATAATGGGAGATGGCAGTTTGTATTCACTGCTGAAGTGGAAGACAAGACTCTCCTCGGAGGAAGTCACAAATGGCTATGAAGTGTTTGAAAACCTGTCATTGTTTTAGTGCTTGAGCAGGAGACCTCCCTTAGGCTTGAGCATTGTGCAAGCATTCATTCCTCCAGCTCCAGCTCTGTACGTCAGGCTACCCATCAGTGGCTTAGGGGAGATGAATGGACACCTTGGAGACTCTGCTGTTGACTTGCTCCCCATTCTGGAGCCCTCCAAGGAAAAACAGTTATCCAAATACATGTTTTGGAGACACAGAAGTAATCAGGTAGCTACATTTCCTTACCCAGAGTGTGGAATGAGCCCTTGGTGAAAAGAAATCTCTGCTGGTCCACATCCATTCTGTGTAAGCAGGAGAGCTATAATAAACCCACACCAGATGCTCTGGATCTAGTCCCACCTGGTGTGGTCAGAGCTGATGCACCCCGGAGGAGACAATAGCAATATAATCTCAGCTTCTACAGCAAAACAGAGAGCCCAGCTCAAATGCATACTGAGGAACAAAACGTTAGCCTGCTTCTCTGTGTAGAAGCAGATGGGAGATGTGACCCTTGGTGCCTCTAAAAATAGTGAGCTGTGCAGTCATGTGGCTTTTAGCTTGATTTCTTAGGATGCAAGGCTTGTGCAATGGGGACCTCCCCACCCCCCCAGCCAGTCCTGGTACCATCCCAGTCCTGAGGAACTTTTGAACTCTTTGGTCAGTCTCCCCCAGGTTTGGCAAAGGAGGTGAAGTCTGACTGACATGAAGTGCCTACAAGCCTTGTGAAAATAGGTGACTTGCTCGAGAAGAAAGAAAAGTGCTATAAATATCCCGAGTGAGGGAAGAATTCATCACTCACTCAGCTCTTATTATACTGCAGGGAAAGCTGTTACAAAACCCCCTGCCACAAAGAAAGGCCCAATTGTGAATCACTCCCTGTGAGATATCAAAGAATCCAACCACAATGGTGAAATCCAAAGGGATCCAGACATCCTTGGTGCTTCTGCTCTAGCCCAGGTATTCATGCTCACTGCCTGGCTTGAGATGGTATGATGGGCACCCTCTCCGTTTGCTCAGGATCTCCTGGGGGCTGAGGGCTAGCTGTTTCAAAAGAGATAACATCTTCCTTTGAAGATGCTGCCTGCAAAGGGACTGAAGGGTAGCAACTACCAGAGCCTGTTTGCCATCCACAGTCTGAAAGCACTCCTGAAAACATCAGGGCACATGGCTTTATGAATCACAAAATAGAAGAGAGAGGAATCAGCATTACAAGCCCATCTTCTCTTCCTTCCACTTCTCATCCTCTTTTTGCCCGTGGCTGGTCTCAAGCATGCCAGGGACTGGGACCCACAAGTGTGATAACAACTGCAAATCTCAGCTGGACCAGGGGCTGCAAGAACAACTAACGCCCTCTCTTCAAAGCCCAGTCCCACAGACCAGGGTGGCTCTCAGCATTCATGAGCTGTTTAACCACACACTCTGAATGCTGTGCTCTGGCTCTCTGAGGGTTTAGCAGGCTAAAGGATACCCTTACAGCACATTTTGGTGCAGACAGTAAAATCAAGTGGGATGCACTGGGGCAGAAGTGGCAGGTGACAGAGAGGAAAAAAAGGAGCTGCTAAAAGTTAAAGTCTGAAGGTTGTGGGGATGAAAGTCCACTATCCAGGATCATGGAGAGGGCTGGATACTGACTACCAAGATAACATAGATGCCTAGAATAACCTAAATAGCACAGATAACCGCTAGTCTGGGGCATGACATAGCCATCCATCACTGAACTGGAGCCATGCAGCCTGCTATGACCTCACTCAAATCTTCGCATATCATAGTAGCAACTCTGCATTACATCTCCTAGGGTTGCTCAATGCATCGACTCTGCCACAGGGCAATGTGTAGGTGATGGAGTCTGAGGCAGTTGACTTGTGCTGGAGGACTGCTGAAGTAACCAAGTTCACCCTGAAGGCAGTGACGGCAGGCGTTTGGTAGGTAAGAGTGAAATGGACTCAGATCAGCATTGCACAGGGGCAGGGATGCCAAGGAAGGGCTGGCAGTGAGCAAGCTGATAGAGGGACACCACTGCTCTGAAAGGCCGTGGAGAAATGTCTGTAGCATTGTACATTCTCCAGTGTCTATGCTCGAGGGAGTGACGCCCACTGTGCTGTGGAATGCTGCTCTCTGAAAGGTATCAGGACGGGCATAGGCTGCAGAGGGGAAGGTCTCAGTGAAATTGTTCCACCCGATGAGCTCACATCTTGGCAGGATAAACTTGCAGGTGATAGAAAGCTTAGTGGCTTGTTTTCCAATCTCTCCCCATCCATGACTCAAGTAATGATACCAGGTCTTTTGCTTGAGGTGGAAGTGATAGTGAGGGCTCTTCTGAGTCTTACCTGTTTTTCAGCTCCTCCTTCTTTTCTTATCTGTTTTCTCCTTTCCCCAAAGTCCTTTGAGTGCTATAGCCAAGTCATCTCTAAAGTATGAGCCCTCCTTCACCAACAGGTCAAACTATTCCCCAGCATAATCTTGGCTAAAGCCAAAGCCGAGGCCCCTCATCTCCTCTCTTCAGGAATTCCTGAGGGTGGTAGCTCTGCTAACAGAAGGGAGATGGATGGAAGGGGCAAAACAGATCAGAAATGTACTTGTTTATTGTGGGCTCTTTGTTGCCTCTGAGAGGCATTTCTTGCAAGAAGAGGATGACATCACAGAACCAGCGCCCAGAGGAAGCTACAGGACTCAGCAAGCTCTCAGTTTTCACTCCACTTAAAACCAAAACTTTCCAGCACGGTAAGCTCAAATTGTGCTTCTCTCCTAAATCACCTTGACAACAGTCAGGTGTAAGCAGTTCCCAGGTTGGCATTTCAGAGGCATTTTCAGATTTCATCCCACACCATTCTTCAGGTGGAGTACTTGAGCTGCTAGACACGCTGTCTCTGACACCCCTGGGAGATCCCAGCAGCCTTACTCCACCAAAAACAATCAGCTGTAGCGGAACATTGTGCTTTGGTGCCCTGCACGACATGCACATTGCCTGGATGATTTGAGAGAAACTTGCCTTGTCTAACAACAGGCCACAGCACTTAGTTTCCTCTCCTAGATTAGTCATTCTTCCCAAATTTCCTTCTTTTATATAGGGATTCCCTCTGTTTCCTGCTACAGGCTTAGTTTTCTCTGTACTATAAGCACTTGGAAGTACTTATTCTGCCAGAGAGACCAACTCATCTGTTCAGCTATTTTTATTCCTCCTGCCATAGCATCTTGAGAATTGTTTTTGCAGAATAATCTCTGGAGGTCAGGAAGGGAAATAATCTCAGATACGGTTGAATGGATGGAAGGCAATTTCCTACTCAACAGGCTCAAATAATCATACTGGTCATGTTGTTACTTCATATGGGAAGAAGTTCAACTCAGAGGCATGCTCTTTAAGCATCACATCAGATGTTCGCATCAGGTCTGGGTGCTGAAGGTGCCAGTTCACTGGGGGAATTGTTGGGGAGCTCAGTGCATTGCACTACTGAAGACTAAAGGTTTTGGTTTCTTTCCAGGACTATTAAGCCTCAGCTGAGCATCCCTCAAAAATTGCTCTTGCTGTCAGCACACTCAAGTCTGGCACCTAGAAACACAGAAAGATCAAGCCTCTGCAAATACAGAGTTGTTTGGGAAAGGGTAATCAAAATATTTCTGGGCTCAGCTCATTCTTCATGGCTGCATTAGCATCCAGGCAGTCAGGTTCCGTCTTGCTGCTTCTTGAGGACAGCATGGTCATGCTGTAACCCAGCTTTACCCACCAGCACAGATTGTGTGGAGTGTCCTTTGTGCACAGATGCTCTGTGTGCAGGGATGTGCAGACACTGGCCTGAAGACCATGGGCTGTGCTGTTTAGGAAATACTGCTCCAAGTCACTAACTGACTGCTTCGGACAAAGCTGTGCAAAGCAGACTAAACCTTGTCAGCTGCTTTACCCTGGCTTCCACCACCAGCATCATGGAATCAGAATCACTTTGATTGGAAGAGACCTTTAAGATCATCACATTAACTGTTAACCCAAGTCACTACTAAACCACATTCCTCAGAAGCACATCTGTAAGTCTGTTAGATACCTCCAAAGAGGATAACTCCACCACTTGCCTGGGTAGCCTGTTCCATTGCTTTACAAGCCTTTTGGTGAAGATCTTTTCCCTGAATATCCAGCCTGAACTGGGCAGTGCAAGTTGGCACTCATCTGGTCCCAGCAAGCCCTAACATCTCAGCTGTGTCAGCCATCTTCCAGCTTACACTTCACATGAGTGTCATAGGGATCAGCCTACACCTGGTGGGTAATTATGGAGGGTGCAAGTCTAAACTAGATCATTCTTCTGATTTACCCCTGTAGATACTCATAACATAGGGCCATACTGAGCAAAACCACATTCTGTTCATTACATTAAACCAGAGAAAAACCTCACACATTTATTCCTCAGCGAGAAATTTCCCTTTAACCCTGAACAGCACATCTGAGTCAGTATGCCAAGCTGTGGGCCATCCAGGAGACTCCTTCTTAAGACAGACAGCTCTACCAGAGGGGATGCAATACTAGATCTGACGATCACCAGTGCAAGTGAGCTAGCTGGTGATGTCAAGATTGGCGTCAGCCTGGGCTGCATCTTCTTCTTGGATCGTGTCCTCAGTTCCCAGGGAGCATCCACTCTCTTGCCAGCTGTCAACTTTGAGAGCATCAATGTCTCCTCTGATTCTCCCTCCTCACACGCATGGCACATCACAGTCAGGTCTGAACTAGTACCATGCTCAAGATTTTTCTTCTGCCAGGGAAGCAAGTAGCTGTCATCTCTCTTCATGCATAATGCAGCATCCTTCACAACACCTCGGTGCAAAGTCCCTGGGGTGGCAGTGCTGCAAGATGATCTAGGAGCGAGCTTGGCCCTAGGCATAGACATGGAGCGGAGGTGGCTATAGATGCTTCCCTTCCCCTCCCTGGTAAAGCCACACTTACAGTCGTAATTCCTGAGCCCTCAAAACTTCCTGGCATGGCTACTCCTCCTGGCTGTACCCTGGGCTCCCTCTGTGGGGCCACTTAGGCTGGAACTGCTTCTGGTTTAAAAGTCAAAGGATGAATCTACACAGAAATCACTTCCAGGGACAACTCCTTAAATGCCACAGTGAACATCAGTGTGGACATTACACTAGTTTTGAGATGCAGTGGAGGCTTTTGATCACAGTCCTCAACACTACTGTGATACTTTGTTTGCTCTTTACTGTTGTTTAATGACATGTCACCAGTGGTCTTCTAAACCCTTTCATTGCCCACCACTCAGAGACTCAACCAGCTTCCTTAGGGCTCTTTCTCTCCTGTTGTCACTATGAGGAGTCCACGATGAATATCTTTCTCCCACATCATCTCAGACCCTTCTGGAGCCACACCATGGTTCAGCTCTGGGTTAAGAGCTGTGAACCACCACCTATCTCGGTGGCACACTGCGTGGCAAACCCACCGATCTGTCTGGCCGCTGTTCTCTCAATCCCCGCTGGTCTCCCCTCTGTCGAGGCATCATGTAAACTATCAAACAGGCCTGCTGTTGACTTTGCAGCCTTTGATCATTTATTCACAGGCTGGACAGATTCCCTCCATTATGAATTACAGGGCTCTAATTGGATTGAGAGCCCAGCCTGCACCTTCCCCTGTAATTTAGCTTTAATTAATGCCCATTTATTATTAACTGTTATCAGCTAGGCTTAATGTCAGCTGGTTATTATCCAGAGACCAGCAAGGATTGTTTTCATCTCCTTTATTGCCCATTTCAGTATTTCCCCCCTCCCTTGTTGATAGATGCACATGAAATGTGCACCTCAGCAGAAAGGATGGCTCTGAGGGAACAATGGGTCTTTCAGAGCCACACAACTCAAAGCAAAGTCTTCCCATGTCTCTACGGTCGCTACCCCAGCCGGTGTGGACAAAGCAAAATGCCTCTGTGTACAGAAGATACACACTTGATTTTGGTTTTTTCCCCTTGGGGCACAAAATCTGTAATCAAGAGTGGAAATTGATGAGGAACTATTTTGAAGGAATTGGGGCATTTTCATGTTCTTTCACATTTTTCTATTTTCCTATTTCTGGCATTAAGAAAACAGAATAGAAAAAGAAACTTCTCCTTCCTCTTCTCTTTTATCATATTTCCTCCCCTCCTCACCCCCAACATAGCCAGAGTGAAAGCACCACAAAACAAACTAAAGAAAACAGCAGCTCAAGTAGTCAGGAGAGGGTTCAGAGCCCAGTTAAAGAAGCCCAGAGAGCTAGGGAAGAAAGAAGAAGTTTTGCTTCCAGCCTAGGTCCATTTTTTATTCTGCAAAACCACTTCAGGAGGTCTCCTTGAAAGTTCTCCAGCAAAGCCACTGGCTTCAAAGCCAATGCAGCTATGCATCCAACTTTTTCTCTTGCCCTTCTTTGATCTACCCTGCAAGCAAAGCATGTTGAAAGCTTTCCTTTCATGAGAGGCGATGGTGGCTCTGAAACAACCATGAATGAAACTCCACAACAGGTTGCTCAGAAATGTAGTGGAGGCCCCACCTCTGGAAACGTTCAAGGTCAAACTTGATGGGGCCCTGAACAACCTGATCTATTTGGAGGTGTTGCTGCTCACTGCTGAGTGGTTGGACACGATGACCTTTGAGGTGCCTACTAACCCAATGTATTCTATGGTTCTTCTGATTCTATGAGATAATGCCAATGTATCCATAGCTGCCATGCAAGAACAGAATATTGCTTTCACCTCTCCTCTGACCCCGCTCATAGCTGCTCCCATCAGATATATGGAGGCTCATCAAGAGCCCCATCAGTTTCATGCATAGCTTGGTCTTTGTGTACTGAGAAGAAATACACCCTCCTCCAACTCCACTGCTGCAAACAGGACCTTGCCCATCAGCCTTGCTTCTGACTCTCAAAGGCAGATTATCTGCAGCAGAACTGCAGATAAATTTGGCCTCATGAGGTCAGAGGATCTGGGCTGAAGCATCTGGAAAGCAGTTCAGCAGCATCAGCTCCTCCCTCCCCAGGGATCTGACTCACTGCAGCTACTGCTTTTGCTAAAAGCAGTCAATTCCAGGATTTACAAGAAGATGCTTTGATGGCCAATGCTTAGCAGGCAGTGCATTTTCAGCTTCTACACACTGTCTCTCCCCAAGACACTGCTTTGGCCAGCTTGGCCAAGAACATGAAATGTGCAGAGGGCTGATAAAACCCTCACAGATTGGTACCTCTTTGTTGTTGCTTCCAGACCTTTGGGATGTGAGCCCACAGATCTCCCCAGATCCAGAGGTGTGCAATAGCAGGTTGGGTCAGAGAAGTTTGCCCCTGAACACAGCACAGGTTGGATCCAAGCCCACTGAGATGATGAGCCTTGTCAGTCCAGACTGTGGAGCAAGTCTTTCTCAGGACCATGGAGAATACAGCAGGAGGAATTATTCAAGCTTGAGTCTGGATCAAGGTTACAGTCTGTGCATGCAAGTGCTGTACGAGTTCACCTGCTGACTATGGCCAGCAGACAGCAAAGTGTCCAGCACAGGGATCTTGAGAAACGTTAGCCTCTATTAAATGTGCAGCTTCCCAGTTAAATTGCATTAAACCTCTGTGTGGATGCATTTAAGAGGGATTAGCATAGCTGTGATTCAAAGGGAAATAAGCTGGATCACACTGGCAGCAGTAATTCTGAGTGAGACCAGGCAGGCACAGATACTAGAGCACGCACCAAAAGCACATCCTGATGACAGGGCATACCCCAGGTACACCCTGCTACTGCATGGCAAATGGAAAGGAGGGAGATGTAAGTGACAAGGGCAAATAATCTCATCCCCACCACAGCGTGAGAGCTGCCCCGAGCATCATCCATCTAGGGGCCATTCCTCACAAAAACTTCATTTAGTTTAATTACTCTAATTTGGAAATCAATTCAGATCAGTTTTCCTGAAGATGCCTGCCTAGAGCAGCCCTTGAGGAACTTAAAAACAACTGGAGCTGGTTTCAGTTGCATATCATCAGCTCCCTCAGATTTGAGAAAAACAGAGTCAATGTGCCAGCAAAATCCTCCAGAAGATGCTTCCCCACCTCACTCTTTACCCAGGCTTTCAGCACAGGCAGCTTCCAAGCCCTTAAGGTTGTAAACAAGTCTTACCCAAGGAAGAAACAACTGGTACAGGGGTCTGACCCCTTTGGGAATATGGTCAGTGGAGAGTGGTGTCCCTGCACGTTCACATCCTTCACGGCTCCTCACCATGAAGCAATGCAGCTGGTGAACAGTGAAGTGGAGCCGTGTCTGTGACCACCTCTCCTCCCTGCTTGGAGAGATCAGACAGAGATGTATCTGTGTGCCAAAGCTGAGCTAGTAAACTGCTACAAGGTGCACACCTGCATGATGGCTGTTCTCTGGCAAGGTCTCTGGCAGGAGGTGCCCAGGTGACCTTGCTATTTAATGTGCTGTGACCAGCACATTGATACAGTGGGATTTAACAGCAGGCTTCTGCAGAGCCCTGCAAAGGAGCAAGTCTCTTCAGCCGTCTGAGTCAGCTGCTTCCCTCACAGGCATGCAGCTTGTGCAGGGAGCACATCACGGGCACAGCCGTACCCTGGTATCACTCAGCACTGGTCTGGTCAACAGGCCACTCCAGCATCAGTCAAAGGAAATGAAGCACATTCACCCTGTGTTTAAGGAGCAAGCAGCAATTGCTTAGTGCTGCACTAAATTTCCAGCCCCGTGCCTTGCTTCAGCCTGTGCACAGAGCCATGCAATGGAAAACAGAAATCTGCATGCAGCTAATTGCAAGGTGTTTGTGTTGACCAGGAGCAGCAGTGCAGCCTGGTTCATGGTCTGGCATGCTTTCATTCATGGGATGCATGAGGGCAGCTTGGGCTACCAAAGCAAGAGCTGACTATGACCATACCAGTTTATTTTGGGAGCTGTGGAAGGCTTCACTTAGGCTTAGCACTCAGTAATGAAAAACAAAAGGCTGATGTTTCACTGGAATGTCACATCCAGAAAGAAAAATAAAGATCAAAATATTGTCTTCTCCTCTGTGACCCACCTCCAAATTCCTTCAGAGTAGGAGCAGTGACTCCTGTGATCTGTCTCTTCCAGGTATAAATTCAGCAGGTTTCCCCCTGGAAACAAGCTCTGTGTGGCCTCACCTGTGATCCAGAAACAAACAGCAGAGCAGGGTTTGGATCACAGACTTTAAATATCAGCACTCCTCCTGCCACCAGCCCTTGTCACCAGCTGATAACCAGAAGCAAAGGGCTTGATATGGCCCTGTTTTCCAGTGCCCTGGATTGATATCCTGTCCTGCAGGAAACAGATGGCCAGCATGCATCTGAGCATCACCTCAATTTGTTATAAAGGCTGCCTGGCTGCCATGCCCAAGTCCTTTCCTGTCATGAATGGACGTGTCCTGAGAGGTCTCCTGCAAAGCAGAAACTTGGCAGCAGATTTCTGTAGCCCTTCCTTCCCGTATAGGTGAGGGGAAAGGAGAGATGGAGCTGTGGTTTGCATTTGCTGACCTTTCATGCAACAAGCATGTGTAGCCCCTGATCAAGGTGGTGCTGATAGTGCAAAGGCAGGGCTGGAGCCTGGGGATCAGCATCTCTGAGAAGCTGTTTATGGGGACGTGTAAATGTGCCTCAAGGCACTGCCTTGCTGTCTGCAAAGCCTTCTCCCACGCTTCTCAGCAAACAGCATGCCCAAGGCATGATTTCTCACCTTGCCAGCCCGCACCCAGGGAGAGAAAAGGCACATATGGCAGCTGGCATTTGAGGAGGGGTGCTTGGAGTCTGCCACGGTGCCTGGCTGATGGGAGGCTCCTTCCTTGCTGGGTGAGGCATCCTGCCCCAGCCCCTGCCAGGACCTGCTGCTGCTGGCAGTGAGACAGCTTGGCACGTGGCACAGTGCCCATCTCAGAGAAGGGAAGTCGTCCAGAGTTGCTACTCCTCAAACAAGCCAGGAGAATCTCTGGCCAAGATTAACAATGAAGGCTGGAGCCTGCTGGCAAACTGAGCTATGGCAAACCAGGGCTTGCCTGTACTGCTGACACCTGCCAGCCAGCAACAGGAATGGGTACTGATGCTGCCCAGCTCATGCTGTAGCATCTCCTGGTGCCACAGCATTGCAGGGGTCTGGTGGTGGCCCAGGCACCATATAAACAGCACCAAATCCCTCAGGCTGGGGAAGGCCAGGGCTGAAGGCATCCTCTATGAGGCTGTAACTCATGGTAGCCTTTTGTCCTCACTCTATTTGCTAGTTAATTGCTTCTGGCAACCAGCAGTAAGAGAACAAGTCTTCTAAAGAGCAGTGAGGGATCTGGGGTTGTTTAGCCTGGAAAAAAAGAAGCTCAAGGGAGATCTTACTGCTCTCCACAACTACCTGAATGGAGGTTGTAGTGAGGTGTGTGTGGGGGGTCAGTTTCTTCTCCCAAGTAACAAGCAATAGCTCTAAAGGAAATGGCCTCAAGTTGTGCCAGGGGAGGTTTGGATTGGACATTAGGAAAAAAAATAACACCTTCACTGAAAGGGTTGTCAAGCACTGGAAAAGGCTGTGCAGGGAAGTGGTGAAGTCACCATTCCTGGAGGCATTTGAAATGCTTGTAGATGTGGTTCCGAGTGGCACAGTTCAGCGGTGACTTGGCTGTGCTGAGTTCACAGTTGGGCTTCATCATCTTAAAGATCTCTTCTAACATAGATTATTCTAAGAGCATTGGTGCAAGGCCATGTGGCTGGGAGAGCCCCAGTACAAGTAAAGACAGCTTGCAAAACCAGTATCCTTGTGCAAACAGTGGTATTTTTCCTCACTCCAGCCCTTCCCAGAGACTTCCTCAGAATACTTTCCAAGGGTCACAGAGCTGGCTGGGTTTAGGATTTGGGAGCAGCAGTCTGTCCTCATATTAGAGGCAGGTTGAAAAAGCAAGAAAAGCAGCAAATGAAAAACAACCCCCAGCTGTTCTTACAGGAAGGCAAGCTAGAGTGAAGATCTGCCCTCCAACCTTTTGCATTGCTTCTCTTCTCCAAGGCAGGTGGTGTTTTATATTCTGCTCCCTCCACCTCTCTGCTCCTGGCCTAGTGCAGGAAGAGCTCCTGAAGTAGCTGCTTCTAGCCACTTTATTTTGGATGCAAATCATTGGTATTCTGCAAGAAGAGCTCTCACTTGGAGAGCTATCCTTCCAGACCTGTTCCAGCTGATTTCCTCACGGAGCTGAAGCCCTTTCTGTAAAAACCTTTGGCTGCAAACTGAGCGATCAGCCAAGGTTTGCCTCTTTTCTTCTTTATCATTTCAAACCCAACCCTTCCTCATTTTGTTTCTCTTTATTTCCCTTCCTTCACATCTGCATTGCTGCAGAGCACTGTTAATAAGATTTATGGCTAAATATTAGCTGGCATGCAGGTAATTGAATATGCACTTGCTGGTCCGGTTCGAAAAGCAAACAGCTTTTCCCACCACTCTGCTTTCGGCTCAGCTACCTTAATTGCCCATGACATACCATGCACAGGGTAAATATTTGGTCCCAGCTCTGAAGCTTGAAGGCTCCCCTCCTGCTCTCTGCGTGTGGGTTGGAATCTTGGCACTGCTAGGGGATGCCCTTTCCCATGCCAGGGTAAGCAGGCTGTGTTCAATTGCAGTTTGACTATCTCCAAGGATGAATTCAATTTGTCTGAAGATGCTTCTTTTCAGGCAGGGTTTTCTCCCTTCTACTTAATGCTACAAAAGCAGGAGGGATTGAGAGCTTGTCCAGGAGAGAAGGCAATATATTAAAACTAAGACATGCTATAAAGCAGTGTATTAAAACTAAGACATGCTATGCCTCCAGCCAAGAAGGCAGAAGATGGGAAAACCTGACTTCTCCAAGAGTACTTATGCAGCTCAGTGACAGGATGGGGGAGACAGATGGGAGTTAAGTTCATGCCATGGACCCTGTGGCAGCAGTGCTACCAAGAAGACCTTTTAAAGGTTTTGACACTGAACAATGAGCAAGGGAAAGTTGAGTTTCGGAGTAGATCATGTGAGTTTTATCTACCTAACCCAGCCATAATGGACACGTTTAATCAGCAGTGGGGGAAAACTGCAACGCTGCAAAGAGCACCAGAAATTTGGCACCTGCCTTGCAAAGCAAGAGGGAGTTGCTGACACTGGAAAATGGCTACACTCCTTCCCTCCAGCTGGGCTGTGCACACATCAACAGGACATCCCAGTGCACCCTGCAAAATGCTGGCCACTGGGAAGCAGGAATTCGCAAATAACAGCAGGAATATTCCTCTGGGCAGTCCTCAGCAGCACCATGCTTTGCAGCACAGGAGGCACTTTCATGATCTGATGACCTATACTTCTCCTGGTGAAAGAAGCAAGCTTTCATTACTGCTATGTTCATGCCTAGTAAGTAGGAGAGCAGAGGCAGCAGTGTGTAGGAGAGTCCCTGCTTTTCTGCACACGGGCCATGCCAGAAGGGTCTTGCTTCACCAAGCTGCAAGTTGCCCAGCTCCCCAAAGTGTGGTGATAACTCACGGTGTGAGAAGTGTGGTGGAAGGAGAGGAGCCTTTCCTCTGGCACCAGATCTCCCTGGCAACTTCTCTGTAAAGCAACAGAGGGAAAAACTATGCCAAAGTGTAAACTGAGAAACCACCCAAATCTACAGTCACCAGGCACAGCAGAGGTCTGCCCTGGGACGAGGAATTTATATCATCTGTCGACAAGAACCACACACAACAAAAGCAAATGCAGGGGAACTCCACTTTGCATCTCCTAGCTTCCGCTTTTGCTGGCCACTGTGATCTGTTTCTTTAAGATCAGCTATGCTTCCTAGAAAGTAAAGGCTTGTTCCCAGCTCCACTGGCCAGTCAGATTCCTGTGCACTCTTCTGCTCCATTCCTATCAATTGCAGACTTTGTAATATTTATAGAGTATCTTGCACAGCAAGACTTTGGTCCATGTCAGCCCTTGGATGAAAACACACTGAGAATCTTCTGCTGTACACCAAAAAACAGCCTTATGCACAGCTAAGAGCAGCAAACAGAGGATTAAGCATCCCAAAAGCTTTCTGCAAGGCCACCAATGAGCAGCAAAGGAAGACAGAGACCACATATGACTGACGGTGCTTCAGACAGCCCATCTGCAATGCAGTGCAATCAAGGAGTGACTCTGTGCAGCCTGAACTCTTGATGAGACAGCGCAGAGCGCTGCGCGGGCAGCTTTCCCTTTAGTGGAGGGCACTCCCTTGGAACAAGCGTTTGGCACCAGATGAGTGAGGAATGAGATGGCTCTAATCCCATAATTTAATTAGAGCTGTGTAGAGCTGCCTAACAAAAAGACCATTTCCTGAGCAGGCTGCAGCTCTGGGTGCCTGGCTGCTCACTCTGGGCTGGCAGCCTGGACTCTCTTGCTTCTGCTCTGTTACAGAAAGGTAGTGCAGTGCTTTTCCACCCCTGCCCTGTCTTATTTTAACTTCTCATGGGTTTTAGCCAAAGGAGCATAGGCTGGGACGCCCCCAAGCTGTACACCCTCTTATTTGTGATCGAAGGACTAGCTGGTCCTGTCCAATAGGGAGGGGATGGGCACAAGCTCTGGCTTTGTCCTGCAGAGAGAGGATGTGTTAGTGAAGCTCCAAGTTCCAGATCTTCTTCCATGTGTGTGGGAAGTTCCAGGTCTCCTTCTATTTTGCAACCAAGCAAAAAGGATGAGTAAGACAAGACAAGGATTAGCTGTAGGAGTCTGCTTTGGGTAGTTATGTCCCATCCTGCACTGACAAAGGGGTTCTGGCACGCTGCTCTCACATCATCCCATGGGCAGGGGTCTCACTCCAGGTTTTCAGACCTTCCCAGCTCTGTGGGGAGCACTGAGCAGCCAACCTCCAGAGTATGAGATGGAGCAGACCCCCATACACATTCCCATATACACTATAGGACAAGCTAGGATGGCATTGGAAGGACAGCACTCTGGAGGTCAATCAGTCCCTCTCCCAGCTGGGCTTGGTGCTCAGCTTTCCTGTTATGGCCTGTGCATGTCCATGGTGGAGTAAAAGAAGCTGGGTATGAGGGACCAGCAGCCTGAAGGACCAGTCTGGAAGGCAGTGAAGCATAGCTCTGACTTTTCAAAGAGGAGAGCAGCTTGATTCAATGCTTCACCTCTGTCTCACGGAAAGCATGCAGGCTAAGCCTGGCCTGAAATCTGAGTGGGATCAGCTCAGCATGAGGTTTTGGTCTGAATCTCTCTGGCTTGACCTGACCCAAGCATGCCTGGCTTCCAGCAGCCCCCCTTGGGGCTCAGCCAGCCACAAAACTCCCCTGGTGCAAACAAATTCCTGCACAGCAGCAAAAGCCCAGGCTAGCCAACAGCACCGTGCCTAATTAACAATAACGGGCTCCTTGCCACGTATCTCCCAGGCTTGCACCCGCCCCACTAATTCCTGCCTCATTATATTTCCTGGATGCTCCAAGGTGAAAAGGAGCTTTGTACAGGAGCCTCAGGCGAGCCTGGGATGCAACAAGCTGGCAAGCAGTAGGTCCTGCACAAAGTCCTGCCGCTGGGAGAAAGGGAAGTCTGAGACATCCCATTCTGCTCCTCAAAGTCTCAGCAAAAACTCCCAACTCCCATGGAGAAGGGGGAGAAAGTAGATGTGATATCTCACTAAGTGTCCTAGTGAGTGTCCCTGGCCATATACTGCTGGTCATATAGAGGTCACAGCCCACAGAAATGCCCCCAGGAGATGTCACTAGCCCCAGTCCCATAGAAATGCCCCCAGAAGATGTCACACAGAATCACAGAATGTTAAGGGTTGGAAGGGACCTCAAGTGATCATCCCCCAGAGCAGGAGCACCTAGAGCAGGTCATACAGGAATACATCCAAGCAGGTGTTGCATGTCTCCAGAAACCATGGGGGAACTTTTACTGCGCCGGACCTGCTGGCTTGTGATGGGGTGCAGTTATCTAGGAAGGGCAGGAGAGTCCTGGCAATGGAGTTGGCAGGGCTCATTAGGCGGGCTTTAAACTAGGTCTGAAGGGGGTGGGTGAGGAAATTACTCTCTCTGAGAAGGAGAGAGATGGAAGGAAACTAAGGACAATTGAATCGAGAGCCCAGCTGAAGTGTATCTACACCAATGCACGCAGCTTGGGTAACAAACAGGAGGAATTGGAAGTCCTGGTCCACCAGGGGGACTACGATGTAGTTGCCATTTCAGAAACCTGGTGGGACGACAGGCATGACTGGGCTGTTATACTGGAGGGATATAACCTTTTCAGGAGAGATAGGCAAGGGAGAAGAGGAGGAGGGGTGGCCCTGTATATTAGAGAGTCACTCCATGCCATTGAGCTAGAAGTGAGGGATGAAGGGGTAGAGACCTTGTGGATTAAAATCAGAGGTAGGACTAATAAATCTGACATCCTGGTTGGAGTCTGTTACAGACCACCCAACCAGGATGAGGGAACAGATGAGATATTTTACAAACAGTTGGAGGCTGTCTCAAGATCTTCAGATCTTGTCCTTGTGGGTGACTTTAACCTGCCAGATATCTGCTGGGAACTTAATTCAGCAGAGAGGAGGCAGTCCAGGAGATTTCTGGAGTGCATGGAGGACAGCTTCATGACCCAACTGTTAAACGAGCCTACTAGGGGTCAAGCTCAGCTTGACCTGCTGCTCTCCAACAGAGAAGGGCTGGTAGGAGATGTGATAGTGGGAGGCTGCCTGGGTTGTAGCGATCACGAGTTAGTGGAGTTTTCAATATACAGGGAGGTAGGGAGGCACTTCAACAAAACCTACACCTTGGACTTTAGGAGGGCAAACTTCAATTTGCTCAAGGAACTTATTTCCAATGTCCCCTGGGCAGCAGTCCTTGAGAACAAAGGGGTCCAGGATGGTTGGACTTACTTTAAACAGGAGCTCTTGAAGGCACAGGAACTGGCAGTTCCCACGTGCCGAAAGATGAGCCGCAGGGGGAGGCGACCAGCCTGGATGAGCAAAGAGCTCCTGAAGGAAGTGGGGGAGAAAAAGAGGGTGTATCGCCTCTGGAAGGAGGGGAAGGCTTCTCCTGATGTGTTTAAGGAGGTAGCCAGACTATGTAGGAGAAAAATTAGAGAGGCTAAGGCTCAGCTAGAACTTAGGCTGGCCACTTCCGTGAAAGTTAACAAAAAACACTTTTATAAATTTATCAATGCTAAAAGGAAGGGCAAGAAGAGCCTCCACTCCTTACTGGACCAGGAGGGGAACACTATAACTGATGATGAAGCAAAGGCAGAGGTCCTGAATGCCTTCTTTGCCTCAGTTTTCAACAGTAAGGAGAGAGGAGGAGGAGGCAAATGGCCTCTTAAACTGGGGGATGGGGTCGGGGAGCAGTGTGTTCCCCTGGAAATTCATGAGGAATTAGTTCAGGACCTGCTGAGCCATCTGGACACCCACAAGTCCATGGGACCAGATGGGATCCATCCCAGGGTGCTGAGAGAGCTGGCAGCTGAGCTGGCCAAGCCACTCTCCATCATTTTCCAGCAGTCCTGGCTCACCGGAGAGGTCCCAGGAGACTGGAAAATGGCCAACGTGGTCCCCATCCACAAAAAGGGTCGGATGGAGGAACCTGGGAACTACAGACCTGTCAGCCTGACCTCAGTGCCAGGGAAACTGATGGAGCAGGTTCTCTTGGGGCCAATAACTGCGCACCTGAGGGATGGCAAAGATCTCAGGTCCAGCCAGCATGGGTTTAGGAAGGGCAGATCCTGCCTTTCTAACCTGATCTCCTTCTATGATCAGGTGACCCGCTTGGTGGATGTGGGGAGGCCTGTGGATGTAGTCTATCTGGACTTCAGCAAGGCCTTTGACACTGTCCCCCACAGCAAACTGCTGGCTAAGCTGTCAGCCCACGGCTTGGATGGTAACACTCTGTGCTGGGTTAGGAACTGGCTGGAGGGCCAGACCCAGAGAGTGGTGGTGAATGGTGCCACATCCAGCTGGCGGCTGTCACTAGTGGTGTCCCTCAGGGATCAGTGCTGGGCCCCATCCTCTTTAACATCTTCATAGATGATCTGGATGAGGGCATCGAGTCAGTCATCAGCAAGTTTGCAGATGACACTAAGCTGGGGGCAGATGTGACTGAGCTGGAGGGCAGAAGGGCTCTGCAGCGGGACCTTGACCGCCTGGACAGATGGGCAGAGTCCAATGGGATGGGGTTCAATAGCTCAAAGTGCAGGGTGCTGCACTTTGGCCACAACAACCCCATGCAGAGATACAGGCTGGGGTCGGAGTGGCTGGAGAGCAGCCAGACAGAGAGGGATCTGGGGGTGCTGATTGATACCCGCCTGAACATGAGCCAGCAGTGTGCCCAGGTGGCCAAGAGAGCCAGTGGCATCCTGGCCTGCATCAGGAATGGTGTGGTCAGCAGGAGCAGGGAGGTCATTCTGCCCCTGTACTCTGCACTGGTCAGACCACACCTCGAGTACTGCGTTCAGTTCTGGGCCCCCCAGTTTAGGAAGGACACTGAGATGCTTGAGCGTGTCCAGAGAAGGGCGACGAGGCTGGTGAGAGGCCTCGAGCACAAGCCCTACGAGGAGAGGCTTAGGGAGCTGGGGTTGTTTAGCCTGGAGAAGAGGAGGCTCAGGGGTGACCTTATTGCTGTCTACAACTACCTGAAGGGTGGTTGTGGCCAGGAGGAGGTTGCTCTCTTCTCTCAGGTGGCCAGCACCAGAACGAGAGGACACAGCCTCAGGCTGCGCCAGGGGAGATTTCGGCTCGAGGTGAGGAGAAAGTTCTTCACTGAGAGAGTCATTGGACACTGGAATGGGCTGCCCGGGGAGGTGGTGGAGTCGTCGTCCCTGGGGCAGTTCAAGGCAAGGTTGGATGTGGCACTTGGTGCCATGGTCTAGCCTTGGGCACTGTGGTAAAGGGTTGGACTTGATGATCTGTGAGGTCTCTTCCAACCTTGGTGATACTGTGATACTGTGAAAAAGAAACTCCAGAACCTCTCTGGGCAGCTTGCTCCAGGGCTCTGCCACCCTCACAGTGAAAAAGCTTTTCCTTGTTTCCATGTGGATCCTCTTATGTCACTGGCCCATTGCTCCAAATAAATACAGGTGCAATGAGCCATTCTGCTACCCTGGCAAGGGACAGACCACTGCCCAGAGCTGTGGCTCTGTGGTCCTACTGCTAGAGGTCCCCTGTCTGCCCCAACTCTGCAAGTTCCTCTGCAAGAAGCTTTCTGTAACAGCTTCAGCTTAAGGAAATCCTCAGTACTGGGGAATTTTCTACCTCTGTTTGTAAGCTGAAGGCTGCTTGGAAGCTGCACCAAAACCAAAGGCCTCATATTTTGTTCCCCAACCTTTTTTCTAAGCCTGTTGCATGAGGAGAGTAGGTGAGGCCCAGCCTGGAGGGACCATTTCTTTGTGTCCTCTTGCAGAATGCCACACACAACACTGATTGAACAGGGATTTCCCTGCTATGAAGCCTGCTGATTTGCTCACGAACAGACCTGCAGCTGGGAGAGAGATCGAAGCAGCTCTGGTGTAGGATGTCGTCAGAGGCAGAGAACAGGCAGGAACAGCAGCTGAAGGCCAGAGAGAACTGGAAAAAACTCATCTTCAACAACTGCTCTTGGTCTGCAAACAGAAACAAGAAGAAAGGTCATAAATCTGAGCCCAGCACTGCTGCCCTGGATGTAAAGTACTGCTCTCATTTGACTCAGGTGTGGGGATGCTCTTTAGCTGTGTGTGAGCCATCCTGCTTCTTGTCACCCAGCACTGCCCAAGACTGTCCTCACCACCTCAGGCAGGAGAAAATTAGCACCAGGCACAGCCAGCCTCTGGCACTCCAGGACAAAGCCCAGAAAAGCATCACTGTCAGGCCATCTACCTAACTTGCTGGGTCCTACAGAAGGACTTTTGTCATTTCTAGTGCACTTGCTACTAGTTTCTCCAAAGGAACTCCTTCTTTGCCTCCCAAAATATCTAGGCAAAGGCTGAAGCATGGTTTTTCAGAGCCCAGGGAGATGAAAACTGCCACGATTTAGCAGAGATTCTCACCAGGATTAATTCAGTGCCCTTGATTTCAGAAGCTCTGCAAGCCTGACCTGCTCAGCACCTCCATAGAAAACTGAACCAGATTACGCTCCCACTGCTGGTACCTAAGGGACTCCTAGGTAAGAAGAGACTCTAAGAGTGGCTAGGTCCTTGAGCCAAACCTAGACCTCACTGACTTGGTCTGCAAAGCACCAAGCAGGGCTCTTCCCACCAGTTGTGGGTTTTTTTGTTTGACTGTTTGTTGTTTAACAGAGAAGTTGCATGTGCAGCTACCCCCCCTAGAAGATCAGTAGGAAGTTCTCTGCTCCCAGATCCCTCCATTAGCCATAGAAATAAGTTTTATTCTCCTAGAAGTCTCCTCTCTGCTTCCTGCACCATGACATGTGCTGCAGCATTTCTGGCTTTCCTAGAAAACCCACTCCACGCAAAGCCATCTGCAAATCCCTCCACCACTGCTGCAGATCATAGGTGTTGCCACAGAGGTGGCTGCCTTCAGCTGTAGCCTCTGCTACAGCTCTGACACAGAATTACAAAAATGGGTTGGATTGGAAAGGACCTTAAAGATCATCTAGTTCCAAGCCCCGTGTCATAGACAGTGACACCTTGCATTAGACCAAGCTCCATCCAACCCAGCCATGAACTTCCAGGGAGGGTGCACTCACAGCCTCTCTAGGCAACCTGTTTCAATGCCTCACCAGCCTCACAGTAAAGAATTCCTTCCTTATGTCTAACCTAAATCTCTCCTCTTTTGATTTAAAGCCACTGCCCCTTGTCCTTGTAAAGAGTCACTCACCATCTTTCTTGTAGGCTTCCTTCAAGTACTGAAAGGCTGCAACAAGGTCTCTCTGGAGCTATGTCTTCTGCAGGCTGAACAACCCCAACTCTCTCATTTGTTCTTACAGCAGAGGTGTTCCAGCCCTCTGAGCACTTTTGTGGCTTCCTCGCCTCCAACAGCCCCACGTCTCTTATGTGTGGGGCCACGGAGCTGAATGCAATACTGCAGGTGAGATCTCATGAAAGCAGACTAGAAGAGGAGAATCACCTCCCCTAAGCTGCTCATCTTGACACGACACAGACTTTGTTGTTCTTTCCTTCAAATTGTAAGGAAAGCTCTCTGTGTACCCCAGCTAGCCTCGAGTTTGTCCACCTTCTCAGCGAGCCATGTGGCAACAGGCTGTAATTTCTTTCCATATCCTTCCTCCTGCCATGGAGCAAGCAGCAGAAGTGAGTGGGTCAGAGTTCCCAGCTATTTCCAGCTATTGCTTGTTGAAATGCACTACATTGCACCTGACGGGGCATTGTAGCCAGGTGGGGGGTGGCCTCTTCTCCCAGGTAACCAGCAATAGAACAAGGGGACACAGTCTCAAGTTGTGCCAGGGTAGGTATAGGCTGGATATTAGGAAGAAGTTCTTCACAGAGAGAGTGATTTGCCATTGGAATGGGCTGCCCAGGGAGGTGGTGGAGGCACTGTCCCTGGAGGTGTTCAAGAAAAGCCTGGATGAGGCACTTAGTGCCATGGTCTAGTTGATTGGTTAGGGCTGGGTGCTAGGTTGGACTGGATGATCTTGGAGGTCTCTTCCAACCTGGTTGATTCTATGATTCTATGATTCTACATTCAGGTGCCTTCTTCACAAACACGAGTGTGCCAGCTGAGATGAAGAGCACTGGGCTTCCAGTTTAAACGTGTTGGACTTATCGTTCTTTGAGACATCTTGGCCCAACGCGTTCCTCCACGTGCATTCTGCTCTTCAGAAACATCAGACATTGTGAGGTGAGAAGACAGTTCAGAAGAGATTACAACACCAGCTGGGGACACAAGATATGAGATTTATTATCCTGTTCTACTTCAGGCTTTGCATGAATCATGGGTGACTCAGTTGCTTTGAAATCAAGAGGAGCTGGTTCTCTATAAACAGCATAAAAGGCTAAGGTGACATTAGTGCTTAGTGGACCCTGATGGTCACTTTTGAATGTTGTTCCCTGGTGGTAACAGGGATGTAGAACTGCTGAGGTGGGCAGTGAGAGTCACTCTCAAAGACCAGCAATTGCTCCAGTTGGCTGCAGCAGGTGTGAGATGGACCTGAGTTCATGGCCATTTCAGCATCTGTGCCTGGGGAGGACAGTTGTTTTGAACAAGCTGTGCCCTTTGAGCCTGCAGCACCTAATTATAAGGGAAGCTGAGGAGGAGGAAGGAAAACAAACACCTCACTGGTAAAACAAAAGCTATTTCTGAGCAATGATTGGTTTACCACAACTGCATTTCCATCAAATCTCCACAATTTTTGGAACAATTCCACTCCCATGTCATTTTATGTAGTTTCTGGAGCTAAATAACTGCTTTGGGGAGGGATACAGTACTATCATTCTTCATCAGGAAACAAGAACACTGAATTTATTCTTGTTTTGGTTTGATTTCTTTTCTTTTCTTTTTCTTTTTTTCCCTGCAAGAGGGACAGTCTAGTGGTCTCTGGTGGGAATGAGGAGATATTTATACCAGGTCACACACACAACTGCAGAGCCCTTCAGTACAAAGGAGAAGCTGGACCACCAGGCTGGCAGGGACGCCTGCCAGGAAGGGAACACACAAGCCTGTGAGATGCAGCAGTGGAATGAAAAAAAGATAAAATAAAAGATCAAAGGAGGGCAAGGAGGGAGAGAAGAAAAGTTGCAGCTATGGATGGACTAGCAGAACATGAATGCCACAGGAGAGAAATGGAGGCAGCAAAGGGAGCGTGTCAGAACCAAGTAAATCAGGCAGCGACACGGTAATTAGCCTGGCTTTCCCAGGGGAAAGGTGTTTACATCAGGAACATTTTCTTCTGGTGTAAATCAGGACCAGGAGAAAGCATTTATCCAGCTCCTGTGCCTACAGTCAGTGCTCCTAGCCAGCACTCCCAGTACACAGGGATGAGCTGGGCACTGGAAAGGGTGAGGGCGTGATGGGGGTCCAGCTCTCTCTAACCTGGAATAGTTTTCCTGCAGGAAGCTGCCTCTCCCCCAAAAAAGAAGGAATGTGGGCAGTCTGCCAGTCCACATCATCAGGGGCCAGGTGGAAAAACAACAATCCTGTTTTTACAAGAAGCATCCAAAGGTTTCCAGACTTGTTTGAAAGACTTTTGTGGGGATATTATTACATCTGAGTTGTCAGTAGCATGGCCCATCAGATATCCATCTTCCTCCTTCACCATATCTGACCTCAGGATAGGCAGTGGCTGTCTGCTCACTCAGGATGACTAAAGCAGGCAGCCCAGGATTTGATCCAGCTTTTCCCAGCCCAGGACTGCACCCACACCATGCTCTTTCTCCAAGGAAAGGGTCTGGGGTTGGGTTTTGGCAGTGTATCTCACCTCAAATTAAGGACAGTCATCCCAAGTGACACCCATGTATAAATTCACCCTCTTTTATACCATGAAAACCTTATGGTATAGACAAATTTACATTTTTATCTTGAGTGTAGTCCTCCCATCTTGGGAAGTTACACCACACTGCTTCACAAAGATACTGGGAAGATAAATATTACATCAGCTTCTCATCTAACATGGAGAAGTGCAGAGGTAGCCTTAAAGTGCCCAGCAGCATCTCTCTCATTATCAGGCATCCGACTTTTTGATACTCTGCTGAAATGCCCTCCCTGAGCAGCTGAAAATGCTCTGTAATTCACAGTGCTGGAAGTAGGAGAAAGGCCAGGTGATGCTTCAGATTTATCATAGAATGGTTTAGGTTGGAAGGGATCTCAAAGATCATCCAGTTCCAACCCCCTGCCACTAGAACAGGTCACTTAAGGCTTCATCTAACCTAGCATTGAACATCTCCAGGGAGGGAGAATCTACAGCCTCCCTGAGCAACCTGTTCACCACCCTCACTGTAAAGAACTTCCTAACATCTAGTTTAAATCTCCCCTCTGCCAGTTTAAACCCATTAGCCCTTGTCCTGTCATTGCAAGACCTTGAAAATAGTCCCTCCCCAGTTTGCAGGGAGAAATTCTGAATCTGCACTTCATAAAAATTATAGTTCTGGGCAAGTAACTCCACGTTAGAAATTACTAAGCTTTGGCATATAAAACCCTGTATGCTTGTTCTTGGGCCAAGAAGACACTTAGTAAAAGCTTAGCATGATGGATGTGGCCACTGACCATAGAGAGGAAGCATTAAGGACAATATCTACCTATATATGCCCAGCCTGAATACCATCCTAGTCTGATGTGTCTACCACAGATCTGAAGCCTCCTGGCTTTAAAGGCTGTAAGACAGCAGTGACTGCATTTCACACTGCTACTAAACATGACACTTGAGAAGTGAAGCTTCTAAAGGACTGGGTTCTGTGGTGATGAGGCTGAGTTGCTTTTCAGCTACCAGGGCATGGGATAAAAACATAAAATCACTTCCCTTGGGCTGCAGAAGGGTCAGAAGATGGGAAAGGCTTTTTAGGAGCATGTTTTCTCAGCTCCCACCTCCACAAGTTATGTCTCATTTCTGTCAAGCCAGCCAAGACTGGGGAATGCTGCTCACAGCTGTTGAGTAATGTAGTCTTTACTTGCTGTTTAGGTCTGGACTGGCCCCTTTGGGGAACTGGAGAACAGTAGAGGACAATACCATACTAAAGAATCCCCTTTGCATACAGAGGGAACAAAAGAATCTGAGTATATCTGGTCTAGGTGGCATGCACTGAATGGAGGCGAGTTGAGACCAACCTGTTAGTAGCCAGAAAGCTCTTACTCAGTAGCCTACTTTGAAAAGGGAAGTCAGGAGGAGCTTACGTCAGACTTGGCTCAAAGTGTCTACATGCATGACTGAAGGAAGAGGCTCCTGACTTGTGACAGGAGGCCAAGTGACTCAGTTGTGGTGGGCGGGGGCAAGAAGAGAAGGGGATGTGGTTAAGGAACAAGGCATGAGTCACTAAGGGAGCACATATGTTGATAACAGCTGGATAAACTCAAGGCAGAGACATAAGGTCTGCTCAGGAGAAAATCCAACTGTACTGGAAGCCAAAACCTGGAGACAGCAACCCCAAGGGTTAGTGGAAGGGAGAGCAGTAAGTGTCTGACACAGGCTTTTCCTGCTCTGCAGATCAGCAGGGGTTGCAAGATGAATATCTTACAACAGACAAGGCATGGCCATGCTGTGGGCCATGTTCTTATATCTCAGGTACTCTATTTTCAACAGTCCTGTAGGGCTGGAGTCAGCCCTGTTCACAGAGCTCAATCAAGTACTCTCCATTATATGCCCACAACCTCATGTCACCATGAGGGATCAATAATTCTCTCCCACTCCACATCTGCAAGCCCTGTATGCTGCTTTTGGAGGCTTGGTTTCCTACAGGAACACTCCTGGGCAAGAGGCATGAGCACAGTGGAGTCATGGGACAGCACAAGTTAACCTGAAATCCACCACCATCTACTCTTCTCCACTGCCCTCAAATGCTCAACTGTGTCTGAAGTGGCTTCAGACAGCCTGAGATCCCACTGAAGAAAACGATTGTGAGGGAAGAGCTCATTGGCCAATGTTGAAAGCCCAAAGAGAGAAATGTGCAGAAGGCCAGAGCAAATTCATGGATGATTCAACCTCCATCCATGCCCACTAAGCTCACCAAATATCCCACCTTATAGCTCATCATAGATATGTTACCATTGTCTGGAAAGGCACAAATGAACCACTTTTGCCTGGTGTGAATGTCACACATGCTGCAAGCAATGGTCCCTCCTCGAGTTCTACATTACTCCTGGAGTATACCAGAGCAGAGGTCTGCAGTGGCTCTTTTTCTCTGGCAATACTCCACTTGCAGCTTGGCTCACCCATTCCAGTGTTTGCCACAGCCATGTGATTTGGGATGGTGTCACCAGAGGGCACTGCCTGTCAGAGGAGTTTTGCACTGTGGGAAGCCAGAAAAGAGCTATCGGTCTCCAGAACACCTATGGCACTGAGTCTGCAGCTGCTGAGGAACCTGAGTTAGGGATACAGTCCAGTATGTTCATCAAGATGATCAAGAAATCAAGACAACAGTTGTAAATACCAAGTCCCAAGGCCATTGAGGATGTTGTTTACCCATCACTGCTTTGCTGTGCCCACAGCCCCAGGAGACCACGAAGGCGCACATACTGGATGCAGGACTCTTGCTGGGTCCTTTGCAATGCATTAGTCACCACCATGCAGAGGATGTAGAAGCAGCAGCCAGTTCTCTGTGGGATCATGCCTCACCCTCCTAACCCCTGCTCTCCCACAGATGGCATCTAGCTCACAGCTCACACAGGCCACGTCTAAAATCTCCCTGAAAACCTAAACCCTCTCCTTCTCTGAGAGCATAGTCAGCTTCAGCTTGCCTGTTCAGTTGGATGTGCCTTCCATTCCTGCCTTCCCAGCAAATTTCTAGAGGCATGGGCTCATTGCCTTGGCCACTCTGAAACCTGAGAGCATCACTGCTGACTAACAAGGAACGCGTCACACTCACGAGCCCACTTCTTTGCATCCATCGCTGCTGCGCTGCTTCCCCTTCAGCGGGGAAATGGGAGAGAAGCTGCATCAGTGTGGCACACAAGAAGGGCAGAGCCAGCCAGGGTACCCCCTTGGAAACTGCAGCTTTATTTCTGCATGACATTGTGGTCTCACCCAGCCCCTGGTACTGCCCACACATGCTGGACGTGTTGGTGTCTTATTGAGAGAGTGCAGCAGCTTACCAAAGGCTCAGGGCGCTGCAGCATCTGAGATGTACTTGTGTTGCTCACAGTACCAGGGACAGGAGAGCTCATGTGAAAAAATGAGGCAGGTGATGGGCTGGACAGAGGATGAAGACAATCCAGCACAGAAGCTGCGGCAGACCAGTGAAATTCCTGAGCACAGGGAAGCCATAACCACCTGTCCAGATCAGCCAGGAATGCAGAAGGACACTGGCCATCTTCTCTGCTGGAAAATGTCACTTTGCAGTGAAACTCATTTTATTTCTGAACTATCGAGTCACCCAGAGTACAGTTGCTGAAGGAAAGCGCCATTCATGCCAGCAAATGCAGCTAGAGGAGAGTGAGGGCCCCACACACTCATCACAAAAACATCTACAAAAGCTATTGATGATGGTTTGTAGGGTGTCAGAGTCTCAATTAAGGACACAGTTGCAGTCATGTTACCTTCCTGTGATCCCACTACAAGGAGAAAAAGTACCCACAGCTGGGAGAATAGCTTAAAAGCAAGCACACTCAAGGAAGTCCTCAAGAAACTCAGCTTTCCCCTAATGCCTGCACCTGGGGGTGCAGTCTGAACAACACCCAGCGCTATACAAATTGAACCACGTGCAGTTTCTATTTCCAGAGGTTTCTTTCTAGTCCTATGTCTCTGGATGCCAAGACCTGAAGAAAAAGACATGAGATGTCACAACTTGTTGACTGTATGAGTGCTTTGTCCATCCTGGGCAGATGCTGCTGCTTTTTACTATGCCTTGCCTTAACAGAGGAACAGAGCAATCAGCATGTGTCTTGGAGCAGTGCACCATTTAGACATGTATCTGGAAGGACAGCTATGCTATGACCCACTTGCTTCCAGATGCTGCTGCTAGTAAACTCTTGCTAAAATGTGCAATAGAGCCAGGTTCTGATGTCCGAAATGTCTCCTATCTGTAATCTGCCAAGAGATGTAGGAGTGAAAAGCTTCCAGCTTTGTTGCCTGTGTGGGCATCACCTTTCATTCAGCTTCATGCAGAGCATTTAGTGTCAGCACCAGCTGGTAGCCAGGAATCCCATGAGCTTTGTGTGAAACAGCTTCCCACTGCTTTCACCTCTTCTAGTGCTTGGAAGTCAGCAAGAGTTCATAATTAACTTGTTTACCTTACCTGGATGTGTTCATTGGCCACATAGACCCAGCTACATCCTGCTTTCAGAGCTGGGCAGTACAGGACAGCCAGGGCTTTGGAGAGCTGTTGCTAGTGCAGCCAGCCAGAGTCACTACTTCAAGATGGTTTGCTTGTCCCTTTGAAGCTGGGATGCTCCCCCCGTCCACTGCCCTCCCAGACCACTGCCTGCTTGCTGAGTTCCTGAAACCTCAGTTGACTTTGGGCAAAGGAGCCTTGATTACTCGGAGGAATAATCACATTAAAGGCTAAATACCAGGGGGAAATTACTTTATGTCAAGCCTGCATTTGCCAGCATGTGCTGTAAATGAGTATTTGATGATGTTAACAACCCTGATGGAAAAAAAGGAGATTTACCTTGCCACCTTTGAGCTGAATACAACCTCTGGTGCCTGCATGTTGCAAAAAGCAACAGAAGCAACAGGAGGCACAGCTCTGCTTTGTGGACTCTCAGCAAAGGTAGATATAGTTTCACTGAGCAAAATCTTTATAGATTCATTAGCTAGTGCCTGCTCATAGAGGTTTCACAAACACATCAAGAATGCCTTCCCTTACCAGTATTCACCTTGGTTGCTGCAGGTGAGGTATGAGGGCTAAACACAAAGAGCTCTGAAGATGTGCCAAAGAGTAAAGCTGGTTAGGAACAAGAGTTGAACAAGAGTTCCAGAACAGAGCAGCAATCTCTGGAAAGCCAAGATGTGCTCTGTATGTTCTGCTAGCTCATTGCTTTGCTACACATGCTTGGTGTCAGCAGCGAGCCCTATGGTAGAGCACATCCTGGGCTGGGTCCAGCAAACCAACAGGGCAGAGAGAACTGTGAAGCTGCATGCACACTTTTCCCAAGCTGGTGGCTCACTGAGAATGCACTTCTTATCCTGCTTCTATCCATTCCCTCCTGAAGGCAAAGAGTGCTGTTGCTGAGCAGCCCCAGGCATAAACCTCCTACAGAGAGCAATTCAAGAGTGCAGTGGTGTGGGGGGGCAGTAGACCACAAAGACACTAATTTCTGGCAGGAGGAACATTCACATTAAGAGTTACACCCGTTAATTACTCCAGGGTTACACTACTTTGCAAAAGCCATGTAGGATCATTTCCTTGCCTTGCTAGTCTTAATAATGGTCCTGTGTGGCAAGCTGGGAAGGCAGATAACAAAGTTTATGGGTTTAGGGAATCTGAAAATGGAGCCAGCTAAGATTGTTAGAAGAGATACACATGCACAGAGACAAGGGCCCACATGTAGGCATGGATGTCACACTGGTAAAATAAAACCATCAGGTTGCAGTCTTCTATTTTTTGTCAGTTTTCAGTCTTCACACTACAAGAGCAGTTTTTCTGAGTGGAAATAGATGAACACAGGTAAAGCACTTTCATGGCAGCACCAATGTCCTCACTAGGAGGATGGGAAAGAGACTGTTGAATTCCCAGCTCCATGCCTGCCTCACACTCAGCCCATGTTCACCTGTCCTGTGGCACAGTGTCTTAATGTAGTGACCTTTGCAAGGGGAGCAGACAAGGGGCAGAACTATAACCACATTCAGTTTGCAAGGGGAGCAGACAAGGGGCAGAACTATAACCACATTCAGTTTGCAAGGGGAGCAGACAAGGGGCAGAACTATAACCACATTCAGTTTGCAAGGGGAGCAGACAAGGGGCAGAACTATAACCACATTCAGTTTGCAAGGGGAGCAGACAAGGGGCAGAACTATAACCACATTCAGTTTGCAAGGGGAGCAGACAAGGGGCAGAACTATAACCACATTCAGTTTGCTATTTCTACAATGCCACTCTTTAGCATCCCCTTGTAGGACAGGCTCTCCGCTGCCTGCTCCTCCATACCACTTCTACTGGCAGTTTTCTCTTCCTGAGCTATAAGCAATATGCTGGAGAAAGTCTAATCAAAGCTTTGTATGGAGGCAGCAATGCTTCTCTCTCTGCTAAATGCATCTCTTAGGACTGCACTAGCAGCATCCGCTTGTACCTATACTCGTCCTGCAATTAGCTACTACTCCGCTTCCTCTTCTGCTGGTAATTCACATGGATGAAAGTCAAGCAAATGGAAGAAGGCTTTATTAATAGATCCTAACACACTACCTGGAGCCACAAGATCTCACATCACTTATAGTAAACCATGTCCAAGGTTGCTCCATCCTTCCCAGGTGACATTCAGATCCTCTTTCACATTGGCAGTGCTCTCAACTGTCTCATCTGCAGAAGTGATTGGTACACTCGTTCATGTGTGCCTGGAACATTAAGAAAGATATCAATTAAGGCAGGTTCCAGAAGTAATCCTTGAGCTGTGCTGGTCACTTTCTGAACACATCCTGTTGACTCTCTTTTATCCTGTTTCCCACCAACTTGAGATTTCTATAGCAAGGCTCAGACTTGCTTACTTCATTAGAAATTAAAAATGGTTTACCAATAAAAGAAGTGCTGAGTTGTTTTGGCTTCATAGGTTGAAGCTCACTGTATCATGCAGATGTTCAGGTGAGCTGTTCATATGAGCACTTGCTCTAAACACTGTCATAGCTTACTTTAACTGAAATAGGTTCTTCCATCTAAGAAGTCCTGCCAGTAGGTCAGAGGAGCTAGATACAAGAGTCTGGATCTCAAGCAGGATGTCTTGTCAATGGCTTTGACTGTGGAGCTGGGGGGAAGCACCTATGTGTATGTGGATGTGTAGAAGTCAGTGCTGCTTCTATATTTAGGGAAGAAAATTCTACATTAATAGTCATTTTATAAGATGGGCGTCCAGCTGGGTCTATAAATGCAAAGGAAATTAACAGTCCCATTCCTTTGGCACAAATACTCAATGATGCATCCTTCTGTGAAAAATATCTCTGGCAGAGGCAAAGGCACTGAGGCCAAATTAGAACAGGTCCAAAACTCAGCTAAAAAATCAGACCAAATCTGTCTGAGGCTAGTGATATCAGCGATGAGAAGTAACATGGGTTACTGTTTTCAGGTACACTAGCCCTACCTTGCAAGGACAGGAGAGTCACATGTTTCAGGAAGCAAGACAAAAGGACCGTGACCATTTGGAAGTCAAAAGCATTGCTAATTTCCACAGAATCAGAGATTTTCACCCCAAATGCCCTGAGACTGAAATAGTGACATTTAACCACAAGGACACAGAGTAAAGCCCACAAGCACTGTGCAGAACATGGCTAAGATGCTCAAGTTGAGAGTTCACACCATCCTCCCATCAAAAGTATACAGCTGCTAGATCTGCTGGGTCCTCCCCTCTGACTGTGTGAGCACATGAGGTCCTTGGAAAGAGAGGAGAGACAGAAGCATCACTTGACATTTCAGGACTAGTGGTTTCACACAACAGCAAATATGTGAGACCCTCTGGATTCTTGCTGAGAGAGAACTTCCCAGCAATCCATCATGAGAAATGGATGTTGTGACATTACTATCACCCCAACAACATCTCTGTATCTCAAAAGTGTCACTGCTTTGTCCTTCCTTGGGCAACACTTACTGCTCTATACTGATCACTCACCACTCTCAGAAGGATTCCTGCTGGATGGAGAGGTACTAACTCAGCATATTAGAGGCGAAAGAGAGGTGATGACCCTTCAAAAACGCATGCAGTGTTTTGTAGGAGCTTTCTGGGACATATGTGACTGCAGTGCTCCACGTAAGGCAATGCAGGTGAAGGTGCAGGAGCACTTTGTGCCTTACACAGCCTGCTGCCTAGCAGCACATGCACATCCTACTGCTATGATCCAGTTACACTCAGTAAGCTATGAAGGTGCAATAACTTGGTTGCTTTCCAGGCTCTGCCTATCTGTACCTTGGTGTCAGACAACACTGGACATAATTTCTGGAGACAGGGAAGCAGTTGTCCTAGGCAAACTTTGGTGCACTGAATGTCTGGTGGAGCCATATGAGGGTCAGAAGCCAAATCAATTAAAAGTCAAGGGTTGACGTCCTCTTGGCTTTATGGGATGTTTCACTAACTTGCACTAGGAGAAAACCATCTCTTTTTAAGAAATGGTACAGGAGCTCACACTGTTCCTCCCAGGAGGCTCTGAGACCTGACAGTGGTGCTCCCACACAGCCCTGCAGCAGTGAGGAACCTGAGGCAGGCAGCTGCAGCCTGCAACCTTGCTACCAGCAGCCACCACAAACCCACAGTATCTCCCAAAGCAGCCTGACCTCCAAGGAATGCACAGGTTTTTTCCCCCATTTCCAGAAGAGTGGTTGCTATGGAAACAAAAAATGGTTTGCATGTTTAAAAAGCTTCCTTAAGGACATCTATTAGAGAGGCTGGTGATCAGAATGGAGGGATGTGATGCAATGTGATAGCCCCAGAGTGGGGCAAGCAGCTTTGGGGCAAGCCCAGGTGTCCATCCATTTAAAGCACAGACTTGCTGAAGTACAAGCACCTCCTCTTCACAGTCCCATTGCAGAGAGAGCTGCTTGCATGTGCTTGGTAGCAGAGAAGATCCACAGAGAAAAGCTCTGTTACTGGCAGCTTGCTATAGTCAGAGGAAGAAAGAACCACATAGCCTCACAAGAAAAAAAAAGATTTATTTTTTTCCTCCAGAAGATACTAAAATTGAATCCTCTGTTCTCATTTAAATGGACAAGGGCATTCAGGCACCATTTGCCAAGTTTCCTTCCCAAAAGAGACTTAGAGAAAGCCCTCTGAGGGATAATTAACTGGCTAACGGACAGGAAACAAGGGTAAAAATAACTGGAATATTTCCACTACGGAAGAAGATTATCTGCGAGATCTATCCTCATGATTGCACAATTAGTTACAGAGTTACTCACAGCACAGCCACTCAAGCAGGTGTTTGGATGCCCATCCACCACCAGAGAAGAGAGAACTCCTAAGTCCAGCATGTCATCTGCTGGGAAGGGGCTCACTCACATCTGAGCTGCTGCTCGGATGGTGACCTTGGTGGCCTGGAGGAGTCATTCGTTTCCTCTCCCCACCTCTGCCTCAGTTACCAGGTCCTACCTGCAGACAAGTACATCACTGTGGAAACCTTCCAGTGAAAGGGACATAGTCACCTGGGGACAGCCGGCGTGGCCTGGGAGGGGGTTTTCAGGAGCAGATCCTCTGAACCCCCTACCCAGCAAGACAGAAAACGAAGCCATTGCTATGAGCTCCCAGTGTCTGAGTTTTCAAGCAGTTTTTGCTGGTTCTGTGTCTTAGGTAGGGGAGGATCCAGTTCACAGAAGATGCATGGCTAGAGGCTATGATTCCTCATAGCAATGTGGCTTTCAAACTACTCCTTTTCCAACTACTACCAGTGAAGAGCAGCTGGTGCAGAATAGTGATTTTTGGAAGGCTGTGAATATGGGTGACATTTCTGCAAAGGAGAGGCACCAGCATGCACTTAGTGCAGCAGTGAGTGAAACTACCTGCCTGACCTTTGCCTTGGCAGCATCTGTTCCCATCCAAAGCAGCCTCATAGGAATTGCATTAAAGATTCTCAGTGATGAATGACAGAGCAGGGCCAGGGGCAGGAGGGAGTACTCTCAGCTGTTTGGGGAAGAAAGGGCTGTGTTTGGAACAACTTCTCTCCTGAAAAACAAAACTCAATCTCTGCAAGATGGGGATGGCAGGGAAGCTCCCTCTAGGCAAAGGACAGAAAGAGTGAGGGAAAACATGTAGCTGGTGGATCAGTCCTATGAAATGCATGCTCCAGTGGGCAGGAAGCTTAGAGAAGCACTGAATCCTCAACCTTGCGTAGGCAAGAGCTGGGGCTCAGGGTCCTACTTGTAGCTCAGAGAAATACTGTATCAAGTGCCTCCTTCCATGCAAAGAAGGACTCTTTTAGGTGTTACTTGGACAGTCACTGCAGTCCTTGTGGGACTGTGATCCCAGAGCCTGACACTGCTTTTAGCTCACAGTGACCTCGATGGAGGACACAACCAAGCCAGGAGCTTCTCTTCTGTCCCTGTAGCTACGACATGACTCTGCGGAGAAGCCCCCATCTTTGCTGCATGCCGTGGCTGAGCCACTGCATCCCTGTGTGCTGGGCTGGCTGGACACCCCTCCTCCCTCCAGTTTGCATAGTGGGTGGTGTAGATGGTCTCTTCATTAACACTGCCTGGAGCCAGGGGGTGAGGGCAAACAGCCCCTGACACCTATCAAATGGCTGTGCTAAAGCCAGAGGCAGCTCTTCTGTCTTCACTAGAACAATCTGGCCCTCATAGCCATGCTGCTTCTCCCTGGCTTGTCTCAACAGCTCTGTGCTTTGCCCTAGCCTGAAGTAACCAAGCCAACACGTGCAGGTTATGCACATTTTGAGGAAACTCAAAGGCACCTCCCATCATCTGCTGTTTTCTTCTATCATATACAGGCAGACAGACAATGTACCAAAAGCACCTTTTATACTTGGTGGGATCTGCCAAGAGTGCTACTAGAGGTAGTCAATCCATGGCAGAGAAGGACATAGACATCATGATTCCTCCTGCTCTAGCTACCAACCACTCCTTGCAGCTTTCCAACTTCTTCAAGCAAGTGTCATTAAGAACAATTTAATAGAGGAAGAAATCTGTCCAATCCCACAAATTCAAATCCAGTTAAGACTCCTGTGAGGTTCAAGCACTTCCTTATAATTATTGCAGTCACTAATGACTCTGTCAGTTGCACAGAAAGCCACCAAGTCCTTTGGCAGGACCACAAGAGCCCATGTATACAGGGTACAGTGTCAAAGACACTGTACCAGCTCAGCTTCAGTCAAGAGCCAACAAACCCAGGAAAAGATGGCAAAGAAAACCCTGGCCATGAAGAGACTGGGTCTGCTGAGGAAAGGAAAATTCAGCTCAAGTGGTCAGCAGCGTGTAGGAAGCATCCCCAGGAAGGCCAAGGCACTACCAAACTGCAAGAACAGCTGCAGAAGCCAGACACCAGGTTAAAGAGTGCTTATTTCCAATGGAAATAAGCTCCACTAAAAGGCACAACCTCAGGGCTGAGCAATGTCACATCTGCAGCATAAGCAGTATCACAGAACCATAGAATCCAACCATGAACCCAGCAGTGCCAAGTCTACCACTAAACCATGTTCCTAAGTGCCACATCAACACACCTTTTAAAAACTAGGGATGATGACTTAACTCCATTTCTCTTTTGGTTCTACATTTCTAAGAGCCCACCAGTCCCAGGTGACCAGCAGTTAACATCTACAAGAAGGGCCAGAAACTGGATCTGAGGAACTAGAAGTACTGACCTCAGTACCAGGGAAAGTCATGGATCAAATCATAAGTGCCATCACACAGCACATACGGAGCAACCATGCAATCAGCCCAGTCAGCATGAGTCTGTGAAAGGCAGATCCTGCTTGATGAACTTGATGCTCTTTTGTGACAAGGCGACCCGCTTAAGGGATAACAAAAAGGCTGTGGATGTTGTCTACTTGGACTTTAGTAAAGCCTTTGACACCATTTCCCACATCATTCTCCTGAAGACAGTGGCAGTAGCCAGTGGCTTGGATGAGTGTACTGTTTGCTGGGTGAAAGACCAAATGGATAACCAAGCACAAGTCGTTTCTTTAAAGCCTTTTTTCTGGGCCTGAAGTTAGGATTTCTCACAGCCTTTTCCCAGCTTGATCACTATTCTTGTCACTCTCAGCCTGGGCCCTTGCTGCCTACCTGGTTGCAGCCTTTGTCATTCAGCTGACAGTCTGTGGTGAGCAGCCATGATTCCTCTCTTCCCATGCTACAGCTACCGCTGCAAGAGAGGATGCTGCACCTCAGAGGAACTCAGAAACATTTCTGCCAGAGGGGAAAGAGACACAGTGGCAGAGAAGTGATTGCCTTGCTCTGTCCTTCGCAAATGGCACACAGGCATGATGCAAAGTGATGCTGCAGGAAAGCTTGGCGTAGAGATGACTGCACAGAGAAATCCTGTCTTGAGAGCTGTAGCAATGCAAAGGTACCTGACAGGAGATGGTGTCAGCTGTGGGAATGCCAAGAGGTGAGACCCTGGCCAGGCTAGGAAAGGTGTGGGGGACAGCTGAACCTATAGCAGAAGAATCATAGCCTGGGCACCCAAGGGACCACAGGTATGAAGGTGCATTTGTTGAGTGTCTTGGGGATGGGAAGCTGGAGAGACAAGCATTTGTGTGGGTCCTGTGCATAGCCCAGAGCCCAAGCCATTGAGAGTGGTGGGCGTGAAGAGCCAAGAAGTAATGTGCTGCTGTGGGTGTGATAGTGGGTCAGGAGAAAAGCAAAACCAAGGGGCAGAAAAAGATATAAGCAGGGCTTTTATAAGGTGGGTAACTAACACACTTCTCCATGAAGGGATGAACCTTTGAGGTCCCTACTGATCATGCTAGTACAGAGGAAGAGGCTGCAGTAGGAGCTGTCTAGGAGCTGCTGGTGGTCTTCACCACCCCATCAGCAGCAGGGCTGCCCCCAGCAAATGGGCTGTCAAAGCCAGGCTGTGCCTGCTGGCAGCTTCTAGTGCTCACATGAAAGAAGGTGACTTTTATTGGCACCAGAAATGTCAGATTTTGGAGAGAGAAGAGGGGAGAGGACCGGAGGCAAGCTTTTAACTATCACAGCAGTGACTCAGATGGCGATGCTTCTTTCAACAGCTCCAGCAGCTGCGGTTTGGAGTTGCAATCCTGCCAGTCGTGTGCATTCAAGCATTGGGAATGTCCTCAAAAGAGGGGTGGCTTGTTGCAGAGATGTTATAATTGTTCACAGTCCCTCTGCCTTCTGGAGGTTTGTGGTTTTAAAGCTTCTTTCTTGATCAAGCAGGGTTGTTCACAAACCTTTTTGAAAAACACCCTTTTGGGAAAGACTAAAGCAGATATTCTCCTGCAATTATAACAGAGCTGAGGGTGTAAGAAAAAGCCAAACAATGAGCTATTGCTATGGACTGTTAGCAACACTGGGGTTTGGCTCTGGAAGGGGCCTGGTATGGGGGAGAAGAAATCTTCCTCTGCCAGTGAAATCTCAGTTGCTACAAATAAGCAAATTCCAGTACTCAGGCTCAAAAATTCCCAGCCTGCAAACATACACGTTGCTTGCTGCCCTGCTGCGAAGCTCCACAGCTTCCCTCCTCCCACCCACCAGCTGTCTCTCTGGTACATCTCCCATCCCTTCTTCTGAGCCTGCTGTAGCAAAAGATGTTTTTTCCTCTGAATGAGCTTCCCCTAAGCTCTCTCCTCCTCTCTGCAGAGAAATGGTCTCTGAGGACCAGTTGCTTACGAAACACGCTGGTTCCCTAACCTGTTGTTATCCAGGCTCTTATTTCCATTCAGTCCCTGAGCAGCCTGCCCTTCGTCCTTTGTCTGCAGAGAGAGGTGATCTCGAGCAAACTTTTGGCAGCAAGTCAGATTTCTGCCTGCTTTGATAACCCCTAGCCAGAGATACTAGTAGATTAGTAGGTTACCACAGGGGTTTCCTACCCCTGCTAAAAACTATTTGCCTACTCTTCTCCTGACTTGTATCAAAACCCTGGCAGGACATAAGAATGCTCAACGCCATTTTTCTAGTTTGCAATAGTTTCTAACAGGTCAAAACACTGTCCAGGAGCAGTCACTTCTTCCTCTCACCACATCTATCATGGCAGGGTTTTACCACCTATATTTAATAAAGCTTTTTTTCCTCTTTCTCTGATCCTCCTCAGGTTCTCCTCCATCAGAAGTGCCTCAACCTTTTGCCACCAGCCTCCTCCCAGAAGTAGCTGGGGCAGAGCAAAGCACCTGCTAATACCAGTAGGGAGCTCTTAATTCCCCGTAGCTTGTTTTCCCAGGGTTCTCTGAAATTGCCTTGCCCACTTGCATGACCACCACAGGTCATCAAGTTTTAACAGTACTTGAAGGAGCAGGATAGGAAAAGCTGACTTTAAAGGAAAAGCAGTGAATGGCTCACTCCCTGCATGCATCTTCCACTGCAAAAGATGCCATATGGCAATGCATTACTGCACTTACTCAGCTGGAATTACTGGGAATTACGTTTTTCTTCTCCAGGACTGCCCAACTGTGCAATTGCCACCAAGCTGTCACCTGCCTGCCTGGCAAGGGCTGTCCCATTCCCTGTGATCAAAACTTCTGTAGCCACTCCATTACCAGGTGGATGTAGCCTGTGAGTGCTGATTTCATCTCACCAGGTTTTACTGATCTCATCCCAGTCTGCATTAACCTTACCAACTTTTGTGTTCATTTGGTGTGTCTGAAGAACCGGGACCCAGAACTAGGCAATTTTGGCCACAACAGCCTGAAAAACTTTTTAAAACCTCCTTGGCCTGCTATTGCTGCTGTGCAGCTTGCAAGTTTTGTGATGCCTGCTTTCTGATGGCTTATCAAGACATGAAGACACAGGAACTGGCAAAGCACTTCTGGCATCTCTGCCAGTGAAACATCCCATGTGTGCTGAAGAGTTTCTCAAAGCAGGGCTCAGCATCTCATTGCTAACAGGCCAGGCTTGAGCGGAGGGTAGCTACTAGAGCAGAAGCCACACAGTGTCAAAGTGACAATCACTGGAAAGCTTGGGAATATTTTACAAGTCTGCTGCTTCTCTACAGTCTGTCATGCCTTGGATTTAGAATCACAGAATGGTTTGGGTTGGAAGGGACCTTTAAAAGTCATCTAGTCCAAATCAGTGAGCAGGAACATCTTCAACTAGAGCAGGGTGACCTCCATCCAATCCAGCCTTGAATGTTTCCAGGGATGGAGCTTCTACCACCTCTCTGACAACCTGTGCCAGTTTCATCACTCTCATTATTACAAATGTCTTTCTCCTATCTAATCTAAATCTCCTCCCTTTTAGTTTAAACCACCACCCTCTGTCATATCACAAGAGACCTTGCTGAAAAGACCATCCCCACCTTTCCTATAGGCTCCCTTAAAGAACCAAAAGGACACAACAAGGTGTGGAAGTTTAAGCTGGCCTAGCTTTGAGTGATCTTTCACAGGGCCACCAGGTAGGCAGGTGTGCTGCTGCTGGTACTCTCCAAGCCCCCAGCCACCCCCATAAGCTGCCTGTGAAGCAGCATTCTGGGCCAGCTGCTTCTCATCTTTTCAGACCCCATCATGCTTAACAGTCCTCTTGCTGAGTAGCATTTTGGACTGGAGGCTTGGGAATGGGGCTTTTTCCCTACGTCTTTCTGACATTTGCTCTCTGCAAACTGACTGAAGTCACAGGTAGAAAAAGCCAAAGCAAAAAGCCAACAAACCTGGTCATGAGGTTAGAATATCCATGTTGGTTGCTTCCACGACATATTGCATCATGCCTGATGCCCACACCCTCACTCAGACTGTGCCAGCTCTGCCCATAAAAGCTTCCTGTGGGAAGAAACCATCACCATGATTGAAGAAAATATTCCTTTTTGGAGCAAAAAATGGTACTCCCCACCCCATTCTGACAGTGAGGTTCCCACACAGTTCTGTCAGCTCAATTGGCAACACAGTGCTTTGGTACTGGCTGAACACCATACTCTCCTCTGCATTGAGAAGGCATCAAAGTGACCACAGGGGTCCTGGCAGCCCTAGATTAGCATCTGGTCAGTAAGAAGTTGAGCTTCTCATTTAGGTCAGTTCTTGAAACCAGATTTGTTGAGAGTAGAGTTGATGGATGTGCAAGTTTGAAGTAAGCTAGAATGTTTTGGTGAAAGAAGTAGATAATGGGCAGTGAAAAGGTAAACAATGGTTGTGTCTCCTTCTCTCACAGTCCCACGGAGAGTTCTGGGAAGAAGAAGGAAAACATTTGATAACATTCTCCATTTTGTTTTTCACTCTGCTTTGAGCTTCAGACCTAGCCACATCTCCTTAACCCCACTGCCACTAACCCTTCTTCTTAACCTCTTGGCTGCACCTCTATTCTTCCTGGGAACTGGGGTAAGGTTGAGAGGGCAAGGGGAGGTGTTGGGGTGGTTTGAGAGCCCCTCCTGGGGACTCAGGTTTCTGGGAGGGGAGTTGTGCTTCTGTATTGTTTATCCTTTGTACATTTCTGTATATAATTGTATATACTGTAAATATCTGCTTGTATATTTGCTGCTGTAAAATAAATAGCTTCATTTATATTCCTGGAGGCCTTCTGAGTTAGCTGGGGCAATTCCAAAAGTGTGGGGGGGCAGGTAAGAGCCCAAACCATCACAATGGACTACCAGCTTTGGCATCTGTCCCCCTTCATGTTTCTCCAGCAAGAGCATGGGCAACCAAAGGGTGATGTTCATAGACCTCAATAGCTTGAAACCATATCAGGAAGAGAGAACTTAGCATGCTTTGAAAGTTAATGCAAAAGCAGAAATCATTGTAAAGGGAAGCCAGGCAGGTGTTATATCATGACAGAAGGTATCTGCCTTATGATCTTAACAATGTTAAAGATAAAACCCCAGTCTCTGTTTTCCTATGAGAGAGAATAAGGCTGGGAGGCTATTCAGCATTACAACCCAAGCCAGGAACAAGGGCTGAGACCCTTCTTTTGAGCTGTGTGAACTGTCTGTATCCACTAGAAACACAGATTTTGCACAGTTGAGCTAAAATAGGACTACAAGTATGGTTAAGGGACTGGAACATCCCTCTTAGCCTGGAGAAGAGCAGGTTCAGGGGTGACATCATTGCTGTCTACAACTACTTGAAAGGAGGTTATAGCCAGGTGGAGGTCAGTCTCTTCTTCCAGGCAACCAGCAATAGAACAAGGGAACACAGCCTCAAGTTGTGCCAGGGGAGGTATAGGCTGGATGTTAGGAGGAAGTTCTTCCCAGAAAGACTGATTTGTCATTGGAATGGGCTGCCCAGGGAGGTGGTGGAGTTGCCATCCCTGGAGGTGTTCAAGAAAAGACTGTATGAGGCACTTAGTGCCATGGTCTAGTTGACTGGCTAGGGCTGGGTGCTAGGTTGGACTGGATGATCTTGGAGGTCTCTTCCAACCTCATTGATTGTATGATTCTATGAAAAGACTGAGACTTGAGGCTGCTTAGCCTGGAGAAGAGAAGACTGAGAGGGGATCTAACTAATATTTACAAATATCTGAAGGCTGGGTGTCAAGAAGAAGGGGTTAGTCTATTTTCAGTGGTGCCCTATGATTGGAAGAGGGACAGTGGACACAAACTGGAACAGGCTGCCCAGAGAGGTTGTGTAGTCTCCTTCTCTAGAGACTTTCATGAACTGTTCAGAAGCATTCCTGTGTAGCCTATTCTAGGTGATCCTGCTTTGCCATGGGGTTTGGGTTCAATGATGTCCAGAGTAGCCTTCTGACCCCTAACATTCTGTGATTCTATATATTAAAAAATATGTTTGATATCAAGCTCAGTATAATTGGAAGGCGAAGATCACTTCAGTCCTGAGAAAGAAGATCCATGGGGAGTTTATCTGCAGTTTAAACAGATCACTTTGCAGGTTAATCCAGGTCTACTCTCCTAGGGTGCCCAGCCCTTGATTACTGCATGGTGGGCCTGACAAGACCAGGGTTGTTTGCTGGTCTGATGTGCAGCTGTGTCAGCCCTAGCAATGCCTCAGTGTCTGACCCATCTCTTCTGTTTTGGTGCTGGCAGCAGATCAAATGGTCCTGATGCCCATGTGGATAACATAAGCAGAATAGGCTGGACCTGGCGGAAAGGGGAGGGAAGAACATCAGCTTGAATGCCAGCCCAGCTGCTAACAAATTGCCTTCAGTGCAGGCACCTTGCAAAATACTCTGCTTGCCAGCTCACAAAAGCTTAGCTGGAAAGAAGGGTGCCACTTGTGATGGCTTGATCCAGCCCCATACAGGCAGGCCAGAAACATGCACTCAGCAGCTCAGGTACAGTGAGCTCCCTTTTTCTTGGGCTCTGCTTGTACAGCTTTATTATCAAGGCTAATAATTCCTGCTCCAGGCTTGCAGAGAGGCCACGAGTGGGCACACAGACCACTAGAAAGGAAAGGAGGAGCAATTCCTACAAGAGATGCTACTGCCCAGCCTACCTGAAAGGTGGTGCTTCAGCAATGTTGTGCAGAATTCCTGCCCAGCTCCAGCAGTGTGAGCATGCCCCAGGATCAGGGCTGGCTCATAGACAATGCAAAAAGAGCATCCATTAATCCAACTTGCTTTGCAAAAAGTTTTATTTTTAGTGCTCGTGAGCAATGCCAGATTGACAGCATTATAAATAGAAGACTTCTATTTACCCTACAGTCTAGGTACTGCAGTGCTAAGTCAGTTTTATGACCTCAATAAATCCAGATTAGGTGCTCTCAAGGATGTGTCACCACAGGAATAACATTTCCTCTTCATATTCATATGCATGGCTAGGGGGATGGATGATGCTGAGGAAGGGGTGCTGCCTTGTAAGCCAGCCTGATGCTTTCTGATCTGTCTTGATGTGATACAGGTTGACATTCAAACAACAGAGTGGATCCCAGCTTCCCATCTCTGAGTCCTATCTAGAAGGTGATCACATACCTTGTGTTTTAGGGTGAAAAGCCTACTGCAATACTGTCAGACAAGGATCTGCCTCAATTCAGGACAGGGTGCATCAGAGTATCGCTGAATGATGGCCAGATGCCCCTCCATGCAGCGTTCAGACAGCTAATGAACTTGTGATGTCCTTGCCCAGATCAGCCTTACACGAGGTGACAAAACAGCAGGGCTAGGAGTAAGAATAGCTTGCTGCTCTGCAGACAGAAGAAGTGGAGACAGCAGGAGAAAGAGTCCTAGTGGCAGAATACCTTACATCATATTGCTAAGATGTTGCTTTCCTACCAAGCTAGATGTCAATAACTATTAAAATGCCAAAGTAATTCTTCCCCCTTAAAGCAAAAAAAAAAAAAAAAGAAAGGAGAAAGAGAAGGAGAAAGAGGAGAAAGAGAAGGAGAAAGGGGAGAAAGAGAAGGAGAAAGAGAAGGAGAAAGAGAAGGAGAAAGAGAAGGAGAAAGAGAAGGAGAAAGAGAAGGAGAAAGAGAAGGAGAAAGAGAAGGAGAAAGAGAAGGAGAAAGAAATCTGCCCTCAAATCCCTTCTATTTTCTTTGTCCTTCCACCAGCTGATGCTGCTTCATTAACTCAGTGGCAGTATGTCAATGACCAGCATGACAAGCACTTTCAAGTGGCCCCACACCTCCCTCTCTGAACAGACTCTGCTGCTCTTGGGGAGCTGAACAGCTCAACAGCAGGTAAATGCACCTCCTGCAAAGATGAGCTTTTTAGGATGCCTCCTTCAAAAAGTGACTACTTGTTCATTCATTTGTTTGAGCCTGTATCTTCCTATGAAACCTAAACATGAATCATAAATCATGGAAAAGCAGGTTGGAAGGGACCTCAAGAGTCATCTGGTTCAAGCTTTCTTGGAAAAAGCACGCTTAAAAAGACAGCCAAGCACCCTGTCCAGTTGAATCTTAAGTGTCCAGTGCTAGGGACTCCATCACCCCCTGGAGAGATTGTTCCAGTGGTTGATTGTCTCATTGTGAAAACATTTTCCTGTTGTGTCTAATCAGAATCTCCCCAGGAGTAACTTGCACCCATTCCCCCTCATCTGACTGATACGATTCCTTGCAAAAAGAAGGTCTCAATCATCCTCATAGCCACCTTTTCAATACTGGGACACAGTAATAAGGTCTCCCCTCTGCTGCTTGTTCTCAAGGCTGAACAAATCCATCTCTCTCAGTCTTTACTCATATGACAGCATCCCAGTTCTTTAATCGTGTTTGTGGCCCTTCTCTGGACCTGCTTTTGCACATGCTGTGTACCTGATCGATCTTCCTCTAGGCTTTCTGCTGCCTATCATCAGCAACGAGGGAAGGGTAAGGGGGAAAAGACCTTCAGTTACCCTGAAATTACCTTGTTCCTTTACCTGGGAACACACTTGTCAGGCTGCTTTGGTGTCTGCCATCTCCACTGGGAGCTCAGAGAGAGAATACACTGGGATGCAGAGCATATCAAAGAGCAGATAAATTACAGCAGCTGAAGGTTTCTGATCCTTCCACTCCCTGTGAGATTTTTTTACAGTATTCAAGGCTGGAAGCCTGCATGAGTACAAGCTGCTTGGCTCGGATGCAACATTTTGTCTGGTCAACTGCTTGGCAGGAGGAGGTAGAGTGCTGGTTTTGGAGGCATAACACTGCCTGTCTGCCTCAGCTCTGCAGCAAAAACCTTCTGCAGCTGCTACTAAGAGCATCCTTCTCCTTACTTTAACCAGAAGTGGGGTCTGGAGGTCAAGCCAGTGGAAAGAGGTGCTTCAAGCTTAGTGGAGCCCACTGAAAGAGTGAAAATTTGATTGTGGAGAGGAACAATCCTTATTGATTTGCTGAGATAGCCTCACTATTTGGGTGGGGAGTAGCACCAGACAAGATCAGTGGTTTGACTGCTCTTGTACTGGGAGGTTTTGCTTGCATGGGAATGGAAGCAAAACACAAAATGAGACAGGGTATGCAGAAGAGAAAATGTAAAAGAAAAGGAGGAGGAGGGGGGATAAAAAGTACTTGTGCTATAGCAAGATGAGAAAAAATAAAGTGAGACCTAGTGGGAGTGTGCATTATTTGCTAGACATTGCCATCTGATTTTAGAGTCACAGGCTGCGCACTGAAACCACCACAAAGTCATCACGGAGATGCACACCCAGCCCACGCTGCTGAATGAGGATTTCAGCAAGCCTCCCAGTATTCACGAGTGGCACTGCACAATTCACATGCCAGGCTGGGAGGAGATTTCATCACAACTGCTGTAAGGCATATAGGCACTGGAGCTCCCCAGCAGATGATGATCCCATTTCACGGCAGCTCTTGAGGTTTCGAAATGAGTTTTCTCTGCCTGAAATGAAAGCAGTATCTTTCTGATGGCTTCTGGGGGGGGGGGGGGGGAGGGGGGGGGGGGGGCTTTTTGCTTGGGTTTTTGGTGATTTTTTTAAATGGAATTTCGTTGAAATGTCTATTTTGGGATTAAAATCTGAAGCTTTTTCAGAACAGAGTAGATATTGTACTGCACAAGGCACTGATTGGGAGAATGAGATACCCTGGCTCTCATCTCTGTTGCCCTGGAGGCATGGATGAAACTTACTACCTGGAAGTGTAAATGTAAGTTCAGTGAGGACACCCCTGTGGCTATAGTGCCACCGAGTCACCAAGATAGCACAGTGGTTGACTTCTCCATGCTTCTAGCTGGTAAAGGGAAGAAGTGAAATAAAGAGTAGACCTCACTCAAGTAAAGCTATTGAGGATTTGACAGGGGTGTGCAGTGGCTTGCTAGCACCCCCATCTGGTCCATCATCGCTGCCTGCCCTTCCAACCCAAAGTCAGTTCCCAAAGAAATGCCAAGGCAACAGCTTGTGCCTTGAACGTCCCAGCTCTGGCCTCCTCTGCCTGCAAACAGATCTCCTGTTTGCTCCTGACATGAGGTGTCTCTGGCTGGCAGACATGGAGGTGAGCCTGTTGTTAGTTTTCCATGAACTCTGGCTGAGTTGGTGTGAGTGGTGCCTGCAGTGGTCTCCTGCAGGAAGCCCCAGCTCTGGAGAGCAGGCAGCAGATGCCTTCTTTGGGAGGGTCCAGACCATATTTTGCTCATCCAAGGATAGGCAAAGCACTCAACAGCAGTGCCTGTCCCTCTGGTTCCTGCTACTCCCTGCGTAGAGCAGAGCTCACAAACACACTCCAAAATGCTCCAGGGGAGCAGCAGTCTGGAACACTGACAGCTAGCTCATCTTGGATCTCTTCATAAAGTGCCAGCTCATCTAGACAGAAGGCTGTTTTCCTACTTATTTAATAATTAAAGCCAAAGGCACCTTCTGGGAAGGCCATTTTTCTCATTTACCAAATGAGGCTACAGCACTCAGCTATTTGCCTGAAGATTTACACCATACTGCTCGAGGCAGTGTCAGGGCCTAGATGGAGTTGGGATGGATGCAAGGTCTCGCTGAAGGAAACAAGACATATTCACCATCTACTCGTGGCATTCAAACAACTGCACATAAGAGGGCAACCATTTCCCTTCTGCTGTGCCCAGCAGCACACAGCGTGAAGCCTCCAGCCTTCAGCCCAAGCCTCCCTTCCTGGGTCAATACACTCGACAGAGAGTTGGGGCTTTCTGCTCCCCTGGTCCTCCATTCCCAGGGATGAGGACTGGCAGTCTGGAGGAATGAGGCACACTACCCTTGTTGGCATAACCCCATGGTTCCTGCTGTCAAATGCCTTAACGCTTTCATTTTGATTACAGAATGAAGCTTAAAGGAAAAGTGCTAGCTTGCTCTTTCAAACTGGCAGCAGGGGCAGGGCCTGGGAACACTGTGATTTTGAAGGTTCAGCCTCCCATATGATGGTAGATGTGTAGTACTGACAGTGCCAGGTAGGCTCCTGCTCGACAAGGCACTTGCTGTACCCTGTATGAAAAAGTGCGCTGCATTTAGCTCCACAGAATGCTTCAGAGATAGTAATGGTTTCAGTTTAAGCAGCTTGATTACAAACTGCTGCATGGTCACAGCACTTAGCATGTGTGGTGGCTCAGCCTTCATGGACTTCTGCCAAAGCAGGAAAGGACATTCTGCAGGGTCTCTGGGAACACTGCAATCGGCAGCCAAGGACCTTCCTGCTCATCAGAAACTTTGCTTATGTCAGAAAGCCCCAAACCTGAGTTTCAGAGCAGCTTTGCTTTCTGCCCTCTGAAAATCACTATTTTTCAACTCTTCTCTGCTGTAATTAATTTTAAGGCTAGCTGTCCCGTTGCAGTAACCATGAACTAACTGTAAAATCACTCCTTCCTGCTCTGAGTTGTCATATTCTGAGCAAGACTCAAAAAGCAAATTATATCAGCCAGTACAAAAGGAAAACCAGCTCCTCAGCCTGGGTAAGCCAGCAGACTTCAATCACTCTGAAACCATGTAATCCCTGTATTGCATTCTTCAGTGGAAAGTCACCCCCTCTTTAGACCTGTGTTTCCTGTACAATAAGCATGTTCTAGCACAAGCAGAAGTGCTTGCACCTTGGAAGGGCATCTCATTCCCCACAGAGCTTGGAGAATGCCTTGGTTATGGTCCCAGAACTGTCCTTCCCAATGCTAAGGCAAATCCTCCAAGCCAGGAGATGCAAGTTGATGACAGTGACTTTAGAGCAGAAGAAATGTGGAGCTAATATTTGCTTTCTGGTTCCTAGTACTCAAAGATGGGTTCAAGTCACAAACCAGTCACCTCTCGAGCTGGCCACAGCTGGCAAAGTGCTTGAGAGCCTCTTGCCTCAGACTTCTGCTACTAATCTTTGCATAGAATGCATGGTGAGGCTCTTTGTGCCCTGCTGGGGAGCAGCTCCTCAAGCAGAGCACAGCCCTGACCCCTGGGTTTTATGCTGCTCATGAGCACATCCAGTCAACTGCAGCACAGATACCTGAGCTAGATGCCTCCACTGGTCATGACACCTTATTTAAGGAGACTGCAACCTATAGCCAGCAGCAAACACTTTCAAATCACCCCCTGAAAAATCCCAGCGCGTGACTTTGTGCTGTCTCCAGCCACATCTACAGTTTCAGACAGGAGAGGCGGTCTCAGAACCAAGCAGCAAGGGACCTGCTGTGTGTTCAGTGGTACGGCACAGCACTGTGCGGATTCGCTTCTCAGACACCCCTCTGCCCTACAAATGGCAAAGCTGAAGCTTCAGAGGGGCCAGGCTTGTAAGAAAGTACTGACTTTGCTCCCCCTGCCACCCCACCCTCTGGCAGGTCTCTGTCAAGAGCAGTAGTTTAGCATAGCTACACTGAAGCAAACCCCAGAGCATACAGTTTATGTATTTCTGGATCATGAAGCCTTCTCCTAGCGACAGTGTTTAAAAAGCGCCGTGACGTTTCATTCCATCCTCCCCCCTTCTTGCTGTTTGGCTTTTGAAAATTAAAAGATAAGCTTTGTAAATCTCACTGAGAAGAGGGAACTGTCACTTTAGCTTTAGAAGAAAAGCCAGTAAAGAAACAAAATTCTTCTTTTGGCAGAGGAGAAAAAAAAATCCATTATTAAAGGCTTAGAGACAAAGGCTCTCAACACAATTAAAGGCAAATCTAAGCCTTTGAAAGCAGAGGGCATGACATTGGAAGACACACAAGAGGTAGAGATGAAAGCCTCCATTGTAGGACTGTTGAAAAAGTGAAAGAGAAAAAAAAGTTTCAATGAATGCATTTGCCTAAACCAAACTAGATGAGAAGCTTTCTAGAGAAGGGCTGGAGTCTTCCCATGTGTTTGCACAATGCCAAGAGCTGCTGGGCTCAGTCTTAATTAGGATCCTGGGACATTACTAGAATAACTTGGGGAGAGGGGGTCATAACATTCAGAAAGTTGAATCAGAAAGAAAACAAAGCTCCAATATTTTCTGTGGGAAAATTTCCACCTGGGAAACCTAATCTTGCATTCCAGCCTGTTGAGCTGAAGCAAAAAATGTTTTGGTTTGATGTTGTCAAGGCATTTGTTTCACAGGAGTTTGCTGAGGACATGGTGCTACACTCTGGGCACACAGGTGGCTTTCAGCTCAACAGTGGTCTGAAGACATGGCTAACACCATAAAGCCCTGAGGACAGTAGTTGTGACTTTCATCCACTAACCTAAGAGCACCTGATCCAAGTAAATCCTCTCTCTTTATTATATGAAACACCAGTATTGGAGGGGTTGCTTCTAGCAGGTAGAAGCTGTCCCTTGCTCTCACATCCTCCAGGCAGCAGCACCATGAGCTAACCAATCCCCATAAGATGCTGTTAACCAGCACGCAAACTGCAAAGACCTCTCACTGCTATTTGTGACAGTTTGTGTTGGTTAGAGACCACCACCATTCAGTAAAATCACAGTTTTGCCATCCACCCTCTCCTACAACTGCACAAAGCCAGCTCTGGCTTGACCCTAGGTGGTGCACCATGCTGGGGAGGTGACAATTTCCTCTATCTTAAGATCTGTCTCTTCTCTGAGAGGCTCAGATGTCTTTAGAAGAGAGCAACTCCCTCTTCTCTGTGGATCAGAATGGGTTATAATGGCTCATGTGTCCCTGCAGGGGATGTTCCTACACAAGCAGCAGCTGGTTTTCCCTCCTGGAAATTAATGCTGGTTTTAAAGCAGGGTCAGCAGGAAGGGCAAAAGATACTTTAATGCCGAAACTCAGCGTCATTATGGTCAGCTTAAAGACGGAGAGTGTGTAGTAAGGATGGTGTCTGAGGCCACTCAGAGGACAGTTGAGAGGAGCTGAGTGTACAGAACATTTCACTGTTCTCCATGTTTGCGCAGAGGATGTGCTGGAATCTTTTTCCCTCATGGGAAGGAAGGTCTATCATTACATCTGGCTGATAGCTTAATCCTGGTTTTATTCTTCTCTCTTGGATGCTTCTGGGATAGGTGATCCTGATTTGGGATGACTTGGATTGCTTCTACACAAGATAGAAAGACAAGAGAAGGCAGGAGATATATCAGGCATGATTACCTCTTGCCCACAGCCAGAAGATGCCCCTTGTGGTGGTGGTGAGACCTTGAGAAGCTTCAATAAGCTATTCCAGAGGCTGCCACTTTTCCAAGCCGATGCATGGGGTCATTCCTTCCGCTTAGTCTGTCATCCACTCTGAAAATCCCTGAGGGTTTACCCATCAATGTCAGCTTGTAGCACAGCCTCTGACAAAACCAGTTATCTGTCTGCAAGGCAAAAGGTAACTCGTTCCACTTATAGGAGCTGCTATTGACTGCATTTATCAGATACAAACCAGGTGACTGAGACCTGAAGGATCATCTTGATGCTTGTCCCCCTAGCCTAGATTTCTTGCTCATCTTTGACTATAGGAAACTGAAGCCCTCTCTTGTTTAAGGATATTTGTCCATCATGGTCACCAAATCAATTAAACCATCATCTGCTATCCAGGCAGATAGCAAAGCAGATAAGAAACACTAATTCGCTGTCCTCTGCTCTGAAAATAAAAGCAAAGTCCGTGGATGGTTTTAGCTTCTTTTTTTCTGTATGTTTTCTACTGGTTGGTTTTGTCACCAAGGAGACCAAATTCCTACACTCACCGTCTTAGACGTTTGCCTGAACATAAATTCATGGTTGTGTGCCAATGGCCGTCACAGCACAATTACATAAGGTGCATGTTGGGCTTGTGAGCTACAGCTTTGCTGACTGCACGTGTGGTCTGCCGGGCTGTTACCTCTGCTCACAGCAGAAAGCAAAGTCCTTCATTTCTGCTCTGAGTCTAAGCCCCTCCTTGCACCACGGTAAGGACTTGTCTTGACTCTGAAGTTTCTTGCCACATGCTCCTCATATTTGTGTAAAAGGCCCTGCATAAAACACACTGGCACGTTGCAGAAAGGAACACAAATTCTGGTGTGCTTCTGCAAGAGGAGCTGAGGCACAGAGTCAGACAACATCGGTGCAACCAGGCCACTTGGGGCTCCTGTCTTCAGTGAGTGGCAATGGCTCTCTGTGAGTACAGACAGGCCCCTGCTCTCCCTGATTTTTTCTCCTCTTCCCCCTCAAAACCACTCCTAAGAGGGAGATCACTTTTCAAAGCACTAAACAGCAGCAGCATTTGATGGTGTTGATGGGAATTCTGCGCCCTGGCTGCCTTTCAGAGCGCACACTCACCGAGTCTATACCGAGTCCCCTGGGACACAGCCTGTCTCATGCTGTTTGGGAGATGCCTGTCACACTGGCCTCATCTCCACAGCAGTCCTACAGAAGCAAATACCTGACAGGAAATTGTGAGGCAGAGCTTCTGTTCACTTCAGCAAGACAACAGTATGGACCAGGCAAGGCAATGTCCACTGGGGGCTGATCACCTAGGCTGGGGCAATGCAGATATTCAGGTCAACGGCCACGGGTCAGAGATGCCATCAAGGCTTTCACAGCTATGAGATCTCAACACAAGGCAAACCCATGGCAGGTCACTTATATAAATGGTTACCTAATCATGTGTCTTCCTGTATCTGCATCACAGGGAACTGTGATGATATGGCTCTGGTAACACGTTGTGGAAAATGTGTCAGGAGACATTCACAGTCCTGACTGCTGAAGGCTTCAGAGGTGAAGGCACTGACTCTGTGAGCCCCTTCAAACTGCTCCAAAGGAGCACCCAGCAGAAAGTCAGGCAGCAAACTGTTGTGCTGTTCAGCAGACAGCCCATCCCTCCCTCACTTCTCAGTGTCTCTGGTTTTGACCTACTAACCTTCAAAAACACAGCCTGAAACATCTGCTCTTCAATCCTTTTTTACATCAGCCCTTTTCTAGAATCAGCAAAACTCTGGTTGTTGAAGCAACAGCTGGTTTACTTGATCTTATTGTCAAGCCAGCTCCTTAACAGATCGTCCCCTTTCCCTCCTCCCCACTAATTTTAGCTGTTACTGCTCCATCTGGTCCCCCCTGTGCTTGGAGGAATGCCAGTACCTCCTAGAACAAAAAATACAAGTCTCCTCAGTTTGGGATTGTTGGGATAACGTGAGCAGGCAATAACAACATCTGCATTCATTTCCAGTTCCAATTCTGCACTGTCCCAGGAGGCTTCCGGCATCTCTGAGGCTCAGATCTACCTACTGCCCAGTGAAAGTGGTCTCCGTGGCCATGCAGTGTGGAAGAGACAGCTGCACTTTGCATCTGAGCACCCCCACTTTCTCCACAGGCCAGTCTTAAGTACAGAGGGGCAGATATCTACAGCAGAGACAGAAGCTAAGTGACAGCATATGATAAAACCCCATTCTGCTAGGGTTTTAAGTTATTTGCTGACATGGGGCATTCCTTTCCTCCCCAAAAAATTAAATACAGGAACTTCTAAGGATGCTGATGAAGTTAGGGGAAGTCCTGCAATATTTCTCCATGACCCATCTGGTGTTTCTAATCCTAAATCGTGCATAACATGGACAGAGACCTCTCTTCAATCTTGACACATGCTCTTCCATCTGTGGTCTGGATGTGACAGTTTCTCACCCGTTGAAGACTTGCTGCACCAGCTCTGGTTTCCTGCTCTATCCTGGTCCTAAGCCAGTGACAAACACAGCACCACCTCTTTTTTTTTTTTTAATGGATGGGGGCAGTGGACACATCTTTTATAATTTCTGGATAAACACTTTCTAGTCCTGAGAAGTTTCTTAGATAACTCCTTAGAGCCCTGCTTGGGAAAGGGAATCAACAAGAGTTACAATTCTAAATTTCAGAGCTGTCAGACCAGACAAGCACCCTGGGAAATATCAGGAAGCCTAATCCAGGATGAAGTAAAGGCTCTGGAGCACTTCACATTGTTGCTAGTACATCTGAGGAAAAGTTCCTTTGTTTAAGGACAATAGCTTGCTTGCCTCCAGGGATCCTAGTTGTGTGCTCCTTTCTTCCCTGCTACAGCTCAGGAACAAAAAACAAATTGAGGAAAGCAACCCCAGGAAAGGGTGGGTTTGTGCTCCCTTGAACATGAGCTGTGTTAGGCAACAAGGGAGGTGTGAGAGTCTGGCAAAGAGGTTTTCCTTGTATCACCAGAAATAATTAGCCACTTCCCCTACTCCATGCAGGTCTAGCTTGCAGGTAGCAAGCTCCTGGTAGAGACCAGTAGCTCCTGTACTGTTTGATACCCGCCTGAACATGAGCCAGCAGTGTGCCCAGGTGGCCAAGAGAGCCAGTGGCATCCTGGCCTGCATCAGGAATGGTGTGGCCAGCAGGAGCAGGGAGGTCATTCTGCCACTGTACTCTGCACTGGTTAGACCTCACCTTGAGTACTGTGTTCAGTTCTGGGCCCCCCAGTTTAGGAGGGACATTGAGATGCTTGAGCGGGTCCAGAGAAGGGCGACGAGGCTGGGGAGAGGCCTTGAGCACAGCCCTACAAGGAGAGGCTGTGGGAGCTGGGATTGTTTAGCCTGGAGAAGAGGAGGCTCAGGGGTGACCTTATTGCTGTCTACAACTACCTGAGGGGTGGTTGTGGCCAGGAGGAGGTTGCTCTCTTCTCTCAGGTGGCCAGCACCAGAATGAGAGGACACAGCCTCAGGCTGCACCAGGGGAGATTTAGGCTGGAGGTGAGGAGAAAGTTCTTCACTGAGAGAGTCATTGGACACTGGAATGGGCTGCCCGGGGAGGTGGTGGAGTCGCCGTCCCTGGGGCTGTTCAAGGCAGGATTGGACGTGGCACTTGGTGCCATGGTCTAGCCTTGAGCTCTGTGGTAGAGGGTTGGACTTGATGATCTGTGAGGTCTCTTCCAACCCTGATGATACTGTGATACTGCCTTGGTACTCTGCAGTGGGGACTGCAGAATCTTTTGATAAGCCCTAGGATACAATTGGCTTTCTGGGCTGTGAGCAGACATTGGCAGCTCCTTGTCCAGGTTCCCCTAGATGGCATTCTGCTCCTCAGGCCTATCAACTGCACAACTGAGGTTGGTGTTCTCTTCATCATGCACACACTAGAGGTTAAGGAGACCCACATGGGACAGAGCTGCAAAGTACGTAGAGCTCAGAACCATCTCATGGAGATGTAACCCTGAAAGCAAGCACAAGCAAGCTGAGCATGCCTCTATTCCAGTGAGTGCACAGTCTTCATCCAGCTTCTGTCCTTAGCTGCCTAATCAGAGGAGACAGCAAAAGAGTCTCACACCGACAGTCATCCTCCTGAGGGCACGGCTGTGCCTCCAAGGGAGCTGTCTTCACAGCAGGCGATGTGGTGGCTGAGCACTTTCTGAGCACGGGGAAGGCAGCAGATGCCCAAGCAGGTGAGGTGGCAGCTGGCTTATGGTTGTGACAAGCTGTCTTCCAGGGAGTGACCTCCTGCAGCAGGCAAGTGATTTCCTTACCGAAATTAGCTCAGCCCAGAAAGGTCTCAGGTTCATCCAAAAGCAGAAGGCAGCCTAGGTACTCCCTAAGATACTGATCTTAGGATTATCTTGTCCTTAGAAACACAATGACCCAAGTGACTCTCTTCTTTGAAACCAATAGCCTCCCAGTCCTGCCCCACCATGCACATGCACACTTTCAGGTCCAGTTTTGGGCATTCTGTATGAACTGTGCACATCAGCAGGGCCTCAGATCCCCTGTGCCTCCCCACCACATCACTGGGGCTCTGCTCAGGAATTTGTAGGTCTTTGAGTATTTAATCCATGCACAAACTAACCTTTATAAACTTCATCTGGCTTTGCTCTTCCAGACTCTGAACAGACATGGAGCTAGGCTGCAGAAAAGACAGTTCAAAATCTTTCATCTCTTAGGAAAGATTAATAGCTCACCCCAAAACCCAACCAACCGAACAAAAACCAACAAACTTTCTCTTGAAAGCTCAGTTTTGAAGAGCAGATAGAGTCAAGAGTGCAAAAGCCATGGCTTGGGAGGAACAGAGGAAGCTTCTTGCCCTGAAGCAAGCTCTGCACTGCAAAATGCCACACAAATTCCTGTCTGCTCCCCACCTCCAGCATGAGGTGCAAGATGCCTCTCTGCTGCCCTATGTGTTAGCCTGCCCAGCTTCCTCAGGAACAGGATTTACTTGAAATTTCAGGAGCTGGACACCAAAAGTGCTGAAAGTTTTCTAAACAATTCATTGAGGTTTTTGGCTTGCTGCCCAAACTAAGATGCAAAGTACATGCAGGTGGGCTGCACAGGAGGTTTTAGTGTAAGGACACAAGAGAGGGCTTTCAAATATGCAATGAATCTTTTTATAAGGGGCAGATGAAAGCAAACTCTCTAGTTAAAGAAATAAAAGTCCTGATGCAATAAAAGAGTGGAGATACTGTAACCCTATCTCAGGAAACAGGAGTAAAGCAACTTAGTTGAGTAAAAGCAGTAGCACAAAGCATGACAGAGTAAGATCATAGAATGGTTTGAGTTGCAAGGGACTTTAGAGATCACTTTGCCCAACGCTCCTGCCACAGGCAGGGACAGGTTCCACTCGTCTAGGCTGCTCAATTCTCCATCCAGCCACGCCTTTCAGGATTGGGCATCCATAACCTCGCTGGGCAACCTGTTCCAGTGCCTCACCACCATCACAGTGAAGAATTTCTTTCTTACATCCAATCTAAATCTACCCTCTTTCAGAGGTCAAAGCCATTACCCCTTGTCCTGTCACTACATATCCCTGTTAAATGGCTACATTGACAAAATCTCGTTATGTGGCCACAAGTTCCATAGCTCCAGGTGCTAAATTCATGCTCTGATCTCAATGGCCAGACCAATAGCCTACTGAAAAGAACAGAGGCTTGTATTTCCTTTCACAAGCCTTAATCAGAGATTAAGTTTACATCCCTCTGCAGCATTGATAAGCATTTGTGGAGAACTGTGATGGTTTGGGTGTTCCCCGCCTCCCCACACTTTAGAAGTCACCCAGACTAGTCTCAGCCAGCTCTGGGAATATAAATGAAGCTATTTATTTACAGCTAGCACAATATACAAGCAGATATTTACAATATATACAATTATATGCAGAAATATACAAGGTAAAAGGTAATACAGAAACACAACTCCCCTGCCAGAAACCTGAGTCCCCAGGAGGGGCTCTCAACCACCCCTGCACCTTCCCCCTGCCCCTCTCAACCTTACCCCAGTCCTAAAGAAGAATAGAGGTTCAGCCAAGAGGTTATGAAGCAAAGATGGGTTAGGCCAAATGGAAGACTTGATGATCTATGAGGTCTCTTCCAACCTTGATGATACTGTGTGATACTGTGTGTGTGAAGGTGAGGTTAGGGAGATGCAGCTCAGTCAGAAGCCCAAGGCAGAGTGTGACAAAATGGTGAGAGTGTTATCTAATGTTTTCCTTTCTTCTTCAGCAAGACTCCGAGGGGAGTAGACATCACCATTGTTTTCCTTTCACAGCCTATGATCTAGTTCTTCTCACCAAAACATTCTACCCTGCTTCAAACTAGCCCAAGAATCAATGAAAATTCCTTAGGCACAAGGAAACTTTGGTTATGTTGCCTTTCTCCAAGAGAAAGGAAAAGCATCTGCCTAGTTTGGCACTTCCACATCCTTCGTTGCCACCAGTCCCGTTTAGCTGAGCTCAAGGCACAAGTTACACTTGGTCAGCCGTGGTGCCATGATGTGGAACTCTGCTTCACTCCACAACTGTGGTCCCTCCCAGACAGCACATGTGTTAAACCCACCAGGGCAAAGCTATTTCCCAAGTGTCAATGCTTTTTTCCCTAGTTCATATGCACAATGCTGTACTAAAGCTCAGTGAGTGCAGTCTCTGAAACTAAACAACTGCAGTCACAGAGGCTGTTAAACTTCTGCTTCCCTAATAACCACGGCAAGAAGTGATCTCTAAAGACTTTTGACTTGGGCTATTATATTTCTTCAATATCTGTATTCTGTCTTACACCAGAGGACATTTAGATATTAGGTAAAATTTCTTCACTTAAAAGGAACTTTGGACACTGGAAAAGGCTGCCCAGGGAAGGTGGAGTCACCATCCCTAAAGATGATTAAAGGATGAATGTATGAGGATGAGGTGGTGTTGAATATCAGATGAGGTATTTAGGGACATGGTCTAATAGTGGTGTACAAGGAGATGTTAGGTTATGGTTGGAGTCAGTGGTCTTAAGGTCTTTTCCAACCAGGTGATTCCTTCATCATTTCAGTAGCTGCATTATTTACAGCATCTTTTTTTGGCGTTTTCTGTCAAATATCTCCAGTGATGCAGAGGTTTTGGAGAGGGAGGTCTGCCTCCAGCAGACTAATTCTTTTCCTGGGTACCCTCATCTGAGTACATGACAGAGTTTAGCTACATACAGGACACATTAGAGCTCTAGTTTTACCAAAAGACTTCTCAGACCCAGGTGTATTGCTGGCTGGATCTCAAGAGCAGATCACACTGCCCATGTGCAGGTAGCACTGGTTCAAAATGCTGGAAGTGACTCAACTTCTTCCCCTTTTATGCCTTAGAAGTTATCTAAGCTCTTTGCCTCTGTCAAAATCTAGTTATTTCCTCTCTCTGCTCTTCTTGGCTGATGTCTGACATGCCTCATGCTTCTCTCACTAGGGTCCCTCATTTATTCAGCATCAGCCACTTTCTGTCCTTCATGGTCTCCCTGGAAGGTATTTATTTACCCAGGCATTCCCTCCTGGTCCTACCTTGGTGGGGCAATTGCCCTTTCTCTTCCTATACCATCTCCACAAGTCAAACTTTGACTGTTGCTCACAGAGATGCTTCTGCTCAGGCGTACAGGGAGAGCATGAGGGAAGTGGTGGAGCTAAGGGCATGTCCTACACACACACAGCAGTGATGGGGATTCAGAGGCAGACAGCCTGCCAGCACCTTCCCTTAACAAGAAGCAGCAATGATCCCTGTTTGGCTCTACAGCTCCTCTGGATTTCAAAAAGAAACGTGTACAATACACAAGCACATTCCCACACCCATCCCTTTCTAGGAGGGCTGCACCTGCCTTGAATTGATTTCAGGTCCTTACACAGGCAAGCTTAAGCCTTGGTCCAGTCATTGGCAATATGAGCCCTTAGCTTGCTTGGCTGCACGTATCACGAGTCACGGTTCCTGTTGTTGATACCTCACCCAAAAGCTCCAATGTACTTACCTAAAATGAAATTCAGCCTTCCTAAGCTCCATACTCGACATCCAAAAGAATCAACTGCAGAAATGCAGCCCCAAATCCTGCACATCAGGACCTGCAAGCAGTGATGTGAAACAGGATCACCCTAGTTGCCTTCCTGTGGCTGCTTAGTTGTACAAGGCAGAACACTTCTTCCCTTTGAACAACCCTTGAGCATCATCTCTGCTACCTGAAGCATGACTCATTGATGGATTAGCCTAGATCTGTCACACAGCAAGGTGACATGGCAGGACAAAAAAAAGGCCAATGCAATTGTGCAGAGAGAGACCCCTGCCCATGGAGTGGGAAGGTAATCCTTCCTCTCTACAAAGACCTGGTAATTGCATCTGGACTTCATTGAGCTCATTGCAGGCCATTCCCAGAAAGGCTGACAAACCACAGCAAGCTCAAAACTGATTAACAACACACACTCAGTGTCTGGAGGGATTGATTTATGTGGAGGGATTCACAGAGTTCAATAAGGCTTGCTCAGCCAAGTTATGATTAAAGAAGATAACAGTCTGGAAATACCTGTGGGCTTAAAATCTGATGACCTATCATTGTGGGGCTGCCCAGAGGTTAACTTGAAAGCCTGGAGGAAACAAAATACACCATGTGTCAGGGGAAGTCTGCACCAGTCTCAGCCCCACTAAGGACTGAATGTGCAGCTGCAGTCACTGTCACAGAACAGTGCGACCCTAGGACCAAAGCAATATGAAATAGAGAGGACTTCTTGTATGGTTCCAGAGAGGCAGCAGAGCTTACATTAAACCATCACGAAGGGAGGATTTCCTTTCCCACGGAACAACAAGGAGCAGGGCATTGACTGATATGCAGTTCTGAGACAGACCACCAGTCTGGGGCTCCTCTTCTCTCCCTCGTTTGGTTGGTGTTTCCTGCTCCAAGCCATTAGCATCAGCAAGGTTTGAGAGAGTCCAACAGTTAACGCTGCTGAGGGCTCCCTCTCCCCACCACCCGATTTAATTTGCAGGGTGATTCAGCACTGTATTGATTTATCTATCTGCAGACAAATTACCTCTCTCTGGGCCGCTTTTTTTTTTGGTGTAGGACTTCAGTCTTCTGCATTAATGTTTTAACAGATTTAGTGGGCAGTCAACTTCATCTCAATAGAGGGAGGGAGATGAGGATAGGGTTGGGGAGAGGCAGGAGGGGGGTTGAAGGAGAGCACAAGCTGGGAGGTTTGGATTTTCTGTGGATAGGCAGTGAAATGAAGATTTTTTTGAGTTCAAGCAGTACCTTTTTCTACTGGTCTTCAGGTCACACGTGCTCAGCACCATCCCAACTACTTGGCCAGACTTCTCCAGCCTGCAGTTCACTGAAGGTAAGCTCACAGACCAAGATGCAATGGTAGCAGACACTGAGCTGGACTCAGCCAGCATCTCACCCAGAGGGCTCACCTGCTCTTGTTCAGCATCGTGAGAACTCAAAGTGTTGTACACTTGCATCTGCACATTCAAACAGCACAGAAACCATGAGCCAGGACCTAAGCTGTTAGCACATCCTTGGAGAAATATACACTGATTTACACCAGCAGAGAGCAGGCATCTCCAAACTAGAGATATTTCATCACCATGTGGCTACTGTGACAGTTAAAAATGCAATTCTGAACCACAAGGGCTCACCTGTGTCCCAAAGCCAAACATCCTGTTCATTCTCTGCATCAGAAAGCAGTTGCTTCTTGCTGTTGTCAAGGGCTGGGCCAGCCACTAACGTGATAGATGCTCTCTATATAATCCCACTCCCTTCCCAAAGGGGAAGAGAAGGGAAATAAGGGAGAGACTTACATCTTAAAAACAATACAACTACTTTAACAAAAATAATAGCAATAAAATGAAATATATATATACATATATTCAATACTAACATCAAACCTAACCTCCCTCACAGCAATTAGTCATCAGGGCCGGCAGTGGGCTGGTGCTGTGGTAGAAGTCCCAGACTGGACTCAGCAGCAGATGGGAACCAGATGCAAGACCTAGATTTTGGAATTTGGGAACTCATGGATCAGGATTGAGGGCAGAATGGAGAGAGTCCTGCTTGACCCCTGTGATGCTTCAGATTTACACTAAATATGAGGAATGTAGACTGGAACACCTCATTGGCCAGTTCAAAGACACCAGACCTGACACGTCTTATTGGAAGGTTGAGATGCTTCACAAGGTAAAACTTTAAGGGCAAATAATGGAACATTAAGTTTAGAAGGAGGAAAAGTCTGGTGAAAGGAAGGGATAACACCAGAATTGCTAAAATAGCACTTTCTCTGCTAATTACAATGTGAATACCCCACCCCTCGAGAGACTCAATGCATTGTCAGAAAGAAAAGGGTTAACAAAGATTCCAGCTTTCCTAACCAGGGGTGGGGAGTGGGAAGCACTATCACAGACTCAATGCATTGTCAGAAAGAAAAGGGTTAAGAAAGGTTCCAGCTTTCCTAACCAGGGGTGGGGAGTGGGAAGCACTATCACAGACTCAATGCATTGTCAGAAAGAAAAGAGTTAAAAAAGGTTCCAGCTTTCATAACCAAGAATGGGGATTGGGGAGCACTATCATGCCCGGATAAACACATGTGGCCCCAAAAGACAGCAAGAGCATCAAGATAAGGGAATGGCAAATTTCTACCTATATAAAGTTAAGAGTGACAAAATGACTGCCTTACACAAAACAATATGGTTTATGTCATACAAGGTGTCTTAGCTTCTCTACATTACCCTGTTTACGCCTGGTCCTGCACAGGATCATCATAAACCTGATACCTCATCTCTTATGTGTGGATTGGGTGTTGCACACTGGGTAGAGAATCCGTTTTTGGGGCAACACTCTCTTGCCTGCAGGTGCAGCCTTTTCCCCTGCACCCCCAGTGTGGTACACAAGATTTAGCAGTGACCTTTGTCTGCACAACAGTCTTTGTTGCTAACTAGAAACATGGAGCCCTATTACGGGTTGAAGCAGACACTGCAAAGGCATGCTCTTAACTTCCAAAAGTGCAGTTAGAGCAGAGTGAGCTGAAAAGCCAGGTCACTGAACAGAGTTAGTCTTGTTCTAACTCAGTTCATGAGCTTTCAAACCCTGTGACACAAGTCTTTTGCTTCCTGGTAGCTAATCTGTAACTAGGACAGAGGTCTTCAAGGAGTAACTGTCAAAAGAGTACCATGCAGATGTAATGTATCAGCCCAGACACCCCCTTCAGCCCTGCTTCTCTTTCTGTACACAATCCAACTCACAGTATCACAGTATCACCAAGGTTGGAAGAGACCTCATAGATCATCAAGTCCAACCCTTTACCACAGAGCTCAAGGCTAGACCATGGCACCAAGTGCCACGTCCAATCCTGTCTTGAACAGCTCCAGGGACGGCGACTCCACCACCTCCCCGGGCAGCCCATTCCAGTGTCCAATGACTCTCTCAGTGAAGAACTTTCTCCTCACCTCCAGCCTAAATTTCCCCTGGCACAGCCTGAGGCTGTGTCCTCTTGTTCTGGTGCTGGCCACCTGAGAGAAGACAGCAACCTCCTCCTGGCCACAACCACCCCTCAGGTAGTTGTAGACAGCAATAAGGTCACCCCTGAGCCTCCTCCTCTCCAGGCTAAACAATCCCAGCTCCCTCAGCCTCTCCTCGTAGGGCTGTGCTCAAGGCCTCTCACCAGCCTCGTCGCCCTTCTCTGGACCCGCTCAAGCATCTCAGTGTCCCTCCTAAACTGGGGGGCCCAGAACTGAACACAGTACTCAAGGTGTGGTCTAACCAGTGCAGAGTACAGTGGCAGAATGACCTCCCTGCTCCTGCTGGCCACACCATTCCTGATGCAGGCCAGGATGCCACTGGCTCTCTTGGCCACCTGGGCACACTGCTGGCTCATGTTCAGGTGGGTATCGATCAGCAACCCCAGATCCTTTTCTGTCTGGCTGCTCTCCAGCCACTCCGACAACACCCCCAAAAAGTATTTGGTATGATGCTCTCCCCACACCTTCAAGCAGCCTTTACCTCCCCCACACAGTGGAAGGGATCCCAAGCTGCTCTTCTTTTTCCCCCCAGGATGTGAATCTACCACCAAACTCAGATGCATCTGAGATCTTCCAATGTAATAAACTTAATTTTCCAAAACAATTCTGGGGATTAGCTGCTGCCACATTTCCTGCAGGCCTGGCCATCAAGAAAAGGAGCTTTGGTGGGGAAACGAAGCAAGAGTTCCATGAGTATAGAAGGCTTACATCACATTGAAAGGATGAGGTTGGCTCTCATTCCTTCTTTACATTGACCGTGCACCCAGGACAAAACTCTGCCATCCAGACCCATTACAAAGAATAATGCTTAGAAGGTCCCAACCTAACAGCCACTTGAAACCTGCAAGTCATCCCAGCTCCTCACTCAAAGCCAGTCTGCACATAGGCACAAGTCATTGCACAGCTCAGGAGCAAGGCGATGGACACAGGACAATCCCACTCACAGATTACTCTCCTAGGCAGACTTCAAAGTCAGCTTTAGTAACAAAGCAAAAGAAAAGCCCACCCCTAAACTGGAGGTGAGCCCACCCAATTGGTAGCTATTGCTCCTTAGAGTGACACAGGCAGATCGTTATTTGCACTCACTATTCCAGTCTTGTTCAAGGCTGGTGCTTAACCTGCCAAGTGCAGGTAAAGACACAATTAGACCACAAAATCCTGGATACACAACATCAGGAAGGCTGCATATGCCCACAGACTTCCAGGAAATGAGTCAATCGGCATAGGAGAGTCATTGTGCCACCAAAGTGAATGGCAGCTTAAGAGGATTCTTTTCAAGTCAACCAATAGAGTCATTTGAGAGGCAGAAGTTACTGAATTTGCCCTTAGGCTTTACCGAATGAGTAATTTTCTTTTTCTCTTAGTATAAATGTCATCATTCAGTGATTTTTATCTTTTGTACCTTTTAATGTAGTTTCCCTTTCTCTGCATAGCTGGAAGATGAAGTGGTGGGTACCGTTAAAAGACAAGATCTTAACACATGGACAAGGCTGTTGCTTCCCCAGTCAGGTGCCTATTATAACATTTTTCTCCTTAGCCTGAGGTTGGCAGTGGAGGGGTGCTGGGGGGTGAAGGGAGGGGAGTCTCCTCTGCTGCTTTGGCTGGCTCAGCCAAGAATGGGAGGAATGCAAGGCAACCGTTTGAGTCTGATCTGCAGAGCAGAGGGCTCCAGCTCTTCATGAAAGTGATGTCTGTATACAAGCATGTTAGTTCCTGTCCATGACTTCACATTTTCAAGAAATTAATAACAAAAAAAATTACCAAAACATTTTTTATCCATTTTTTTAAAGCAAGCCTAGAGCCTAGAAAATAAATCAACCAGGAAAGTGAGCTGCAGCACAACAAAGCCAAAGACAGGTAGGAGACCCATGACAGATGAACTGTAAGACAGTTCCACATCGTACACAAGGGCTCAAAACCCACCTGCATTCCTCCCTCCAGGACTAGCAACTCTTAACATTTTCCTACCGAGGCTCGAGTGAGTTTCATCTAAGACCTTTTAGGGGGTGAGCTTGAGTAGGGGGTAGAGGGTGACAGGAGAAAATGCCTGTGCAGATTGTAAGAGGCAGTGGTTTAATATCCAAGCAACTCTTACCAACCTCATCTTGCTGACACCAGACTTGTAATCCAAGGTCTAGCTAAAAGATGTCCCATCTAGTCACACATGCTTGCTTCAAATCTCACTAACTTAGGAGACTCTTTCCAACTGTAAGACTTTAACTGAGCTTAAAAGCTTGACCTGACTGGAGTTTTGGGGCTTTCCTGGATGTGGGAACACCATATTTGGTGAGGTCAACCACTAGCAGAGGCACCAGAAGCTTAGTAAACATCAGAGAACCATATCTCACAGCAGCCTCCAGTGAGACTGTAAGCAACTTACACTCACTGCAGAGCTGCCAAGTGCCAGCGGTTTGGGTTTTCCCTCTCCTTTCTGGCCTGCTATTCTCTTAAAATACTACTACTAGTAGTAATAAAGGTTGAGTGCTAAAGTTGCTGAGAATAAATCTCTGCAAGACACAGTCATAGATAGAGAGCTCAACTACATGCCAGTGGAGTCCCTGCAACCAGTCTCACATAGGTGAAAGGGAAGTAAGCCACAAGCTATTTGTAGGATGCCCTCTGCTCTCAACACATGCTCCTGGAGCTGGCACACAGCTGTGAGCAGTGACAAAAGGTGGGGACCTGTGACTAAAGAGGACTCTAGAAAGGTAGAAGGAAATAGTCTGAAGACTTCTTGACAGCAAGTGTCACTGAAGCTCTCTCAGATCTCACCCTTTGTTGCATACCTGTCTCCCCAGAGGGGAGGTGGGAGAGAGGGTTTTGAAACAACGAAAAGCCAGAATTCCCCTCTCTTTGAAGCCTGCTCTGTTTCATCTGCTGCCTTTGCCCACAAGCTGCCATATGAAGATCTGTCCTGCTGTCTCCCACTGTGGCTCCACGGGAACATGATGCAGTGGGTCAGAAATGGACTCTGCCTGCCCTCCCTCGTGCCCTTTTACCCCTTCCCCAGAAATTTCTGTAGGGAAGCTGTTAAATCAGGCTTCACACTGGCTGCTGCCCTCTGCACCATCACAAATAGTTTTATTGTGAGGGTCAAGTACCAGAGAAGACAGAGTCGAAACAACCTCCAAGTAGCTCTGCCTGTTGCTGGAGGTATTAACAGAGCTACAGACCCCAGCTCTGGGTATTTGATAGCATCACCCCTCCCTTCTGTGTATGAGATATTCACTTTGGCTTTGAATGGGCTTAATGACACAATAAGCTGATCTGCAAAATATGTGTATAATCCTGGACAGTTTTCTTCCAGCTGACTTTTAATGAGATGTGGTCTCCTTCCCTGCCAAGTTCCCCTTTAGGTTAACTTTGTTCTCTGCTTGACAAATTGAATCCCTTCACAAAATCCGTCTCAGAAGCTGCTGCTTTGTAGCAGCGAAGGAAAGGCATCCTAGAAAAACACACTTTCCCCTCCACATCCATAGCAGCTGCACAGAGAGCATCACCACAGCAGAGAAAGCCATCCTCATGTGGCAGGGAGAAAGCTGAATCCTTCACTGTAGGACCAGCTGGGTGTCTGATTGCAAGCAGATGCTGATTTATCCCACGTGCACACAAGTGCAGCCCCAGTACAGCCCCTGCTTTGATGCACCCGCCCATGGAAGAGGAGCAGATGTGCCCTGCACGTTCTGCAATCAGTATCAGGAAGTTATCAACACCATGAGGCCCGCAGGCAGGGAAGCAAGTTTCCTTTGGCTGGAGATGAAGGCACCTTTTTGCTTTGGACAATGACAGCTGAATCCAGCTCACACCCTCTGTAACTGCCTTGGGTCTCTCCTCTCCAGACAACAGCAGAGTCTGACCTCTATTTCAGCAGCAGCAGCTGTTCCTCTTCCCCAGTCACAGGAAGGAGACTCCCATATTGACTCCCCAGTGGTCAGGGATATAAATCTGAGTTTCAGGGACAGTGACTCCATACACAGCTGCACTCCCAACTCTTCAGTCCTTTCTCTGAAAGATCTTCATTGACTCACAAGCCTGATACAGCTGCCTATATTACCTACAGGCAGCAGAATGCCCATTTTGACCATGGACAAAGTCACAAGGGCTCTTCCCCATCAAGTGTTGGAGGGGAGAGATCTATAGTAAGCCTTGAGGAAGGAATATTCCCCTCCCCCCCCCCCCCCCCCCCATTATTAATACTGCATTTCAGTATCAGGGGGAGAAGAGAACAAAAATCAACAAAAAGGTTTTCCCAAACTTTCTTTTGCTCAAAAAAGCATTTTCTGCCAGAAGGAGCTTCAGTTTACTTTACCACAAGGCCTCAAGTGCACACAATTTCCCTGCTAATATTAACCCTGCTGGAGGGTAGGGCCATGGGGATGCTCAGAGGGCTGGAACACCTCCCCTACAAGGACAGGTTGAGAGAATTGGACTTGTTCAACCCAGGCAATAAAAATCTCCAGGGAAACCTTACTGCAGCCTTTCGGTACTTAAAAGAGAGCCTGCAGCAAAGATGGGCAAGGACTCTTTACCATGAAGTGTAACAATAGGACAAAGGGTAATGGCTTTAGATTGAGAGAGAGTAGGTTTAGAATGGATATTAGGGAAAAAGTCTTTATGGTGAAGGCAGTGGGCACTGAAACAGGTTGCCCAGAGAAATTGTGGATGACCCCTCCCTGGAAGTGTTTGTGGCCAGGTTGAGTGGTGCTCTGAGCAACTTGCTCTTGTGGAAGGTGACCCTGCCCATGGCAGGAGTTTAGAAAATGATGATGTCTAAGGCCTCTTCCAACCCAAACTGTTCTATGATTCTGTGATTCATATGCACAAGACTGTAGACATGGACAAACAAAAGTGGACAGACTCAGCAGCAGGTGCATAATAATAAGAAAAAGGCCTCACAAAGAGCTGTGAGTTCCTTTTAACCACCTTGTGACTCGAGTCTAGCTTCTTCCCCATCCTTGCTACCCAGCTCATCATGAGAAACTGATGTCTGGGTGTGCTAGTTTGGAGCAAGCTGGGAATGTTTTGGTAAAAGAACTAGATAACAGGCAGTGAAATGAAAACAATTGATGTCAACTTCTCTCACAGTCTCGCTGAGAGCTCTGGGAAGAAGAAAGACTTTTTCTCCATTTTGTTACTCACTCTTGCTTTTGCCTTAGACCTGGTCACATCTCGTTAACCCTGCTCCTACTAACCCTGCTCCCTAACCTCTTGGCTGCACCTCTCTTCTTCCTGAGAACTGGGGTAAGGTTGAGAGGGCCGGGGGGAGGTGTTGGGGTGGTTTGAGAGCCCCTCCTGGGGACTCAGGTTTCTGGGAGGGGAGTTGTGCTTTTGTATTGTTTATCCTTTGTATATTTCTGTATATAATTGTATATAACTGTATATATTGTAAATAGCTGCTTGTAAATTCTGCTAGCTGTAAATAAATTGCTTCATCTGTATTCCCAGGGTCCGTCTGAGTTAGCTGGGGCAAATTAAAAAAAAAGTGTGGGGGGGTGGGGTAACCCCCAAACCATCACACTGGGAAACTGATTCAAGAGATGCAAGAGTATTTCTGAGAAGTGACCTAACTTGGATTCTCCATCACTAGGTTGTAGTCCACTCTCCTACTGTAATAGTTCAAGACAGCATACCTGAGAACTCCAGCAGCAGATACAGTTGTAGAACCCTTCAGCAAGGTCATCCTGACCTCAGCACACAGATGTGTACTGCATGAACTGCAGTAGTCCTCCTTACCTGCTGGCCTCGCAGAGCTCTGTCGTTAAAGTAGAAGAGCAGAACTACTCACAGCACCCATCAGAGGCAAGCAGAGGGGCAAAAGTGGTGAGTTTTCATAGCTCAGGCACCAGAGCAACTGCGAGCTCAAGACCCAGAGACCATCTGTTCATATCTGCAGTGGATCTCTGGAGAGAAACACACACGTCTGTGCTTCAGCAAAGAAGCAGAGGCTCATCCTCTCTGTGCAGCCTGTCTGCAGACCATGAGGCACTGCATGTGCAGCTGTGGCTTTCTTTTCAACATCAGAAGAGGACAAAAGTGAAAGTGGTAGCAGGCCACATTGTTCTCTGCCTTTTGGCCCCACAATCGTGTACCAAGACCCAGCTAAACCTGAGATGCCCCTAAGTTCAACCCCATCCCTCCTCATCCCAAGGAAGCCCATGGACCTTCAGAAGTGCTTTGCTGAATCAATCAACACTTGCTTGCTGCTCCTGGGACAAACTACAAAGCCTTGCTGCCAACAAGGAGACCTGAAGGGTCCTGCCACGAGTCAGCAGGACTGCCACGATAAAAATAAACAGCAGCAGCAGATTTCCAAAGCCAATCCAAGTTAACTCATTCCTCTGCATCAGCTCCAGCACAACTGGGAAGAGGATGTGGGGCAGGTGGAAGCCTGCAATTCTCTTGCAGAACCGCAGTATGCACCATGCATTTGGTTTCCTCCAGAAAGTGAGGAAAGCCCTTCTCTGCCTTCAAGAGGACTGGGATCCTCCAAGCCGTGGTAGTTTGAGGCAGGGGGCAGGTTCCCTTAAGAAAACTACAAAGTCCCATGCCAGGGGGACAGACCAGGTTGTCTCAGGATATTATAACGCTGTTATTCTATTCCACTTTCCAATATCACAGCTTATAATGCAGTGCCTGGCTGGTACCTGGGCTCTTCTCCTTCCCTTCCCCTCCCCTCCCTGCCTTTCCTCTGGGGAGAGTGGTGTCCCTACTTGTCTCATGGTTTGTGGGGGGGAGATGGCTCCTAGCTGGCAGGGAATTTTGAGCTGTGGCATGCAGCCTGCAGAGGCCTTGTAGGTCCAAGATGGGGAGGGCAGTTTTGGACTAGTCTCAGGCCTGCTGAGGGTGGAAGTGGTGAAGGATTCTAGATGATTTTAGTCCAATAGACTCAGTTTAGCTTGTGGATTCTACCTGATTGCCATTTACATACATGCACCTGCAAATAGAATCACCTTTTAGACTTCCCATCAGTGTGCAGTATCTTCGTTCTCACTCTTCAAAAGGAGTAAGAGTCCAGTACTGGGCAGCTTGCAGCCTCAAACTGTGACACAAGCTCAAGATTGAAGGGTGAATGAGAATCAAGCGAAGGAGGCAGAAGTTCTGCATGGATGAGCAAGCAGTTCCTGGAAGAACTCAGTTACAGTAGGTGGAAAGGCCACTATATTGGAATACTGGGATGTGCCCAGGGTATGCAGCAATACAATAAGGAAAGCTAAAGTACTCTTGGAATTTTACCTGGCAGATGTAAAAGACATCAAGATGGGCATCTACAGGTATATTGGTAGGAAGATGAAGACCAGGACACTATTAATCCTATGGGAAGAGTATCATAGAATCAAACAGGTTGGAAGAGACCTCCAAGGTCATCCAGCCCAACCTAGCACCCAGCCCTAGCCAGTCAACTAGACTATGGCACTAAGTGCCTCATCCAGTCTTTTCTTCAACACCTCCAGGGACGGTGATTCCACCACCTCCCTGGGCAGCCCATTCCAATACCAATCACTCTCTCTGTGAAGAACTTCCTCCTAACATCCAGCTGGTACTTCCCCTGGCACAGCTTGAGACTATGTCCTCTTGTTCTGTTCCTGGTTGCCTGAGAGAAGAGACCAACTCCCACCTGGCTACAGCCTCCCTTCAGGTAGTTGTAGACAGCAATGAGGTCCCCCCTGAGCCTCCTCTTCTCCAGGCTAAACACCCCCAGCTCCCTCAGCCTCTCCTCATAGGGTTTGTGTTCCAGGCCTTTCACCAGCTTCATCTCCCTTCTCTGGACAGGCTCTCTGGAGTAGTTGCCTAACAACTCTGGGCATGAAGAGCTAGGAGGAAGGCAGACAAAAAATGGAGTTGCACGTGGCTAACTGCAGCCCAGCTCTGTGAAGCACAACCTTCATGCACAAGCGTGGCAGGCATCTCTGAAAGCATTATTCAACCTGGCTGTCACAAGAAACTTTAGTTACAGTGCGAGTTTCATAACAGTTTTCAGTGGAGTGGCCTAGGTAACCTCCAGAGTAATTACAATGTTCAGCTTAGCCATCTTGCTTTCTAAAGGCCAAGAAAATTGCTATGGACAATAAATAGAAAAGAGTGGCTCTGGCAGTCTGGGTCCTAGCACAAAGTCCATAATTTCAAACTGGCAAGGAGATGTGAACCTGCCTTTCTTTAACAGAAAAAACCCCATGGATACATTTGAAGTGGGTTTGCTTTAAAAGCCCACACCAAACAAAGACCACTCTTTTCTCCAAGTTGGGATTTTTTTGTGTTTGATCTGTCCCCAAGAAGCTGCCTCCAAGCTACTATTCTAGCCTATAAGGATAGCAGCTTGCTTGCCCTCAGGGAGAAGCAGCAGCTCTCCTGGGACCACCTAGGATGCATATCTACTTTAGCCATGCATGTGGAGGAGAATCCACACTACCTGCACCTGTGCCTGCCTTAGCACAAGAGAGCTGCACAGGAAGCCTTGTAGCTCCAGAGCCTAATTACCTAGCACCATTCCAAGATGATGCTAGGCACGTAACACCCATAATGTAGATCAATGCAGAAACAGCTCTCAGGGCATCCATATCAACAGAGGATGTAAAGGGCCAAGAGCTGCTTCTTAAGCCTGTCCAAACTCTTCCAGTTTCCAGCAGCACACTCTACTCATAACAGGAGACTAGTTCCTCAGGTTGAACTGGGAATATTCCTAGGAAGTTGGGATATCCCCAGCCAGCCACAAAGTGCTCTTTTTGCCCTCATATTGTGTCCCTGAGTTCACAAGCAGGAAGACATGGCAGCTGTGGAGCCCACACGTGGTATCCCAGAATGAATCTACATTTCAGGCAGTGCCCTCATGGTGAGCAAACCTGCAGCAGGCCAAAGAATCCTGCCACATCTCCAGGTAGCCCTTTCAGGTTCCAGTAATGCCCTCAGCATGCAAATACATCTTCTGCTTTTCTCAAGCAGGAGCCACATGTCTCCTCTTTACAGAGCAGCTTTCAAGTGCCAATGGGAAATGGCCTGGGACAATGTGCTTGGTGTTGGGAAAGAATTATACACCGTTGCTGGCAGTCTTCCATCCACCTGAAAGAAGCAGAACAGCTACACAATTACTGAGCAGACTGCACTGCATGGTACAGGAGACATAAAAGGGATTAATTAAGCCATTGGCAGCACAGAGAAAGCACTGACAGATGCCAAGTCAAAATACAGGACCACAGGGTTTTAACTTTCACTCTAAAGCACCCCTCACCTTCCACAGCAGGATGTCAGGGCTGCCTAAATGCTTTGTTACCTTTTAGCCTCTCCTGGCTGAAGATGTAGTGGCCACTAAGGCTGGCCAGAAAACTAATCTTCTTCAGGAATATGTGCTTTAACACTGTTAATGTTCCTCCACAACCACACTTTTACAAAGCACCTCTTTTGCATGGAAGCAGACCTGAAGGTTGCTCTTGATATCCCTAAGCCCTGCAGTGGTGCCATCACTCTGCTGCATGAGCTTTCTCCTCTTTCTAGAAGGGACCATTGGTATAAGATCAAAACCCACAATGAAAAGGCTTCAGCATACTCTGATACAGGCTGCTTTCAGATCTTTTGAAATCTAGTCCATGCAGAAAGATTGCCTATGGTAAAGCCTCCCAAACAGGCAGCCTGCATTGTATCTCTACCTGGGTTAAAAAAAAGCTCAGTGTAATTGGTGTTGAACCAGCTGAGAAGTCTTGTAAAAGTAAACATGTTTCAATGAAAAATGTGACCCTGTGAGTCTTGACCTGAGGCCTTCATTGTTTCATCATGCCTCAAGCGACTCAGAAGTCACAAAATGCCAGAACCAGCCCAGGTTTTGCTCCACCTTCCTTGAAACAATTTCCAGTGCTTGTGTAGGAGTTTGTTTACTGAGATGACTCTGTGAGACCAGGCTTGATTAGACCATGCATCATTCCAGTGAAGGACATAAGTCCCTCCAATCAGACCTTGTCATTAATTTTAAATAGCATCATGGATTTATAGCACAGAGGAAAAGACTCATCCCAGGAAGCGTGGTTCTGTCTCATTAGCAAGAGCCACATTTCAGCACAGTGGTGACACTGCTGTTAGCATTTATGGCTTGCAAGCACTGCCATGAAACCTTCCCTTCCCCTCAGCTGACTCCCCAGACCTGCAGGAGGGGAGGCCTCCTCTGGAGCCAAGCTGGCAAGATGCTCTCCAGCGCGTTAAGCATTTAACAGCCGCTGTTTATTTATTGCCGTTAAATGCAATCCGGGAGGGAGGACCCAGCCCATTTGCTCTTATTGTGCTTGCTCTTTGCTAGTCTCCCGACTGCAGCACAGGCAAAAACATGCCTTCATTAAAATTAAGACACGAGACACAAACACAAAGCTCTTTTTGTTTGAAGCTGCTGGAGCAGAAACGCAAGAGAGGTCCCTTGGTGTTCCATGCTGGGCAGCAATATTGGGGTAGGCAGCAGCAAGACCCTGCCAAAGTCCCTGCTGTTGATGGCTGCTTTCACAGCAGAGGTGAAGAAGGATTTACACTTGGCCAAAGGATACCCCAAGAGGTGGGGTCAGTCTGGTCCAGACTCACAGGAACTCAGCAGCAATGGATGAGCAAGGGGCAAAAGGAGGTGCTGTAAAGGATGGCAGCGGTATCTCAGAGACCTCAGCAGTGCACTGTCCTCTAGCTTTGAGTCTAGCAGACCCAAGGCTGGCACAAAGTGATACAGGGAGTTATAGTTGGAGCATGTGTAGAGAGTAATGCCTTTCACATCACCTGATGAAGCTAGGCTGTGTGATTAGGTAAGGTCCAGTACACAAGGCCACCCCTCTGCTTGCTAACAGCATGAGCTACTAGCGATGACTGCTTTTTTGGCTCCTATGAGGACAGATGTTCAATTAAGATGTGCATATCCTTCTCTACATTCAAATACTGTTTCAGAAAGTGCTGCTGAATGTGCACAGCCTGCCACGTCTCACGATAAAACACACAGTAAAACCCATCCAAGGAGAGGATCACTCTCTAGAATGGTACCTACATTAACGAGACTTGCAGGCATTCCACTCATTGAAGCTGTGCTCCTTCACTCCCCACTTGACTGAAATGGTTATCAAACACTGGAATTGGGTCCCCAGGGAGATAGTTGAATCCCCATCCCTAAAGGTGTTCAAAAGACACAGAGATGTGGTGCTGAAGGACATGGTTTAGCACCAGACTTGATAAAGCTAAGTAATGGTTGGACTCAACCTTAAAAGGCCTTTTCCATTTAAAATGAATCTGTGATTCCTTATGCACAAAAGGTAAGCAGAGAGGTGGAGGTGAGAGTGGTGAATCCCCCTGCAGCAAAGGGAAGGCAACACCAAAACATATCATTTTCTGTGGTGTGAGCACATGCAATGAAATGCAGCACCACAGCTCGAATGGTGCTTGAGAGGGTGATATGAGATTCCCTTTGCTACAGATGCATCAAGGTGAAAGAAGAGGCCTCTGAAGCCTTGGGCTGCAGAGCTTCGTATATTTGTCTGTAGACATCCCTACTGAGGGCAGCCTGTAAAGTCAGAAGGCTGTTGACACACAGCAGCACCTTTTGCCCACATAATGTCTGTCTGCCTTTTTGGAGAACACCACTGATGTTTTGAGAGGGTTCTGAGGCCAGAAGTCTTAAATATGGTCTCAAAACACTGCCTAAGTCCTAAAAAATACCAGGCCACACAAGATAGCCAAAGCATGTGGACACTGACCTTCCTCAGAAAAAGGGGACAAGGGAAGAACCAGCAAACTGACCATCCCAAGCCTCTCCTGACAGCCTAATATGCACACAACACACCAAAAACCTAGGTAGGAGATGCAGGCCCATCACTTCCTTGGCCAAGTGATGGTGGCAGTGAAGGATGCTGCTGTAGGTTCTCCCCAGGGTAGCAGATTTTGATCCCAGCTCTCCCTTCTACAAGCAGGGCGAGGAGCTGCACACACAAGTCACTTCCAAGTTTTCCTTGTGAGCTCTGCCACTTGCCTTCAGATACCTTTTAACTCAAGAAGAACCACCCAAAGATACTGCCTTGTTTTCAGGTGCAAGATTCAGATCTGTGTAAGTCCACTTGGCTCTACCACAACACTTTACCTGGTCCTTGATGAAATAGTAAAGCACATGAACGATCTCAGCCCTACAGTGGAGTTGCACAGACACCTACACTTACAGAAACGTAGCACAAACATCACCACTTGGAACACAATCCCAGAAGAACAAATGGGAGTTCTACAGCATCAAGTAGTGATAGTCTCATACTTCCCAACTAAACTTAGAGCAGGATGATTTTCTGGAAGAGCCAAATCTTTCCTGGATGAGAGCTTCCCTACATGGTAAACTGATTACCCCTAGGAAAAAATACCCACAACTTGAATACTTCCACTGTTAACAGACTGTTGATGTGGCAATATTAAATAGGACATCCTGACTCACTGCACCCTTTTGAAGGCAAGGATGTCAAATCATAGTTAATTCATTTCTGAAATGTTTCAGAGTGGTAGAGGTCTTACAGGAAAATGAGAGCAACTAAAATTCTTGTGTGCAAGTAGAGGAAGTAGTAGTTTTATCTCTGAAATACTGGATCATTGAAATCTGTATATATTTTTCTGTCCCCATGTATTCTGCTTCTACATTATTCAGGCTCACACCCACTTGTCTCCATAATTCCTCTTGACTTAACATTGAATTCAAACCTCTGATATCTGAAGGCTGACCTGTCTATAGTCAGAGTTCACATTTACTTTAGCTGGTTAGAAAAATGACAGCTTTTTCTCCACTGGATAAACAATTCAGCTGTCAGATGGTGGAGAGGCTGATCAAAGACCAAGTACTACATTTTTGCACACACAAGCTTCTAAAACTTGGCCTCCAGTTTAGGATCCCAAATTAGCCTTCACTCCAGTGATGACTGGGGAATTGCAAGCAGTTTGTGAACTCTGGTGAACTCATGCTGCACACTCCTTATTCATGCCTCTCTGCAGAGCACTGCCTGAAACCTCTGAACAAAGGTAAATCTAACTTACCAGAAACTCTAAACACTTGCAAAGAAACAGAAGTGGGGTAGATTTCAAGAGGCTGGGAAAACTTCTCAGGCTCTGTCTGTAGGATGCTGACTATAGTAGTCAAGTTGACAGACTGCTATCCAAACCTGGAGCTCAGGCAAGGACAGCATTGGAGAGATTCCAGAAGTTGTGGCTGTAGGCTCAACTTCCCATGAAGGGCAACAGCCAGGTTTTCTTTGGAAGAAAGCTGCTCCTCTGCTCTCCCAGAGCTGTGACTCTCTCCTTGGAGGGTGCATTGAGACCCAAGGACACGGAGGGATTTAGTTCAACCAAGGGTGCTGCTTCTTCTGTAAGAGACCATGCCAGTTTATGGGAAAATTGTCACTTTGAGAGCCTTTGTGTTGAAATAGGATCAATCCCTAAGGAAAACTACTGATCTGTATAATTAGAGGGAGCTGACACACGCACCCATGGCTGATGGCAAACTGAACACACAGGAATTCTCTCTCATTCCTGCAACAATTGCAGCACAGCTACCATGCTGGCACAGAATTTTAATACACAAAGGCAAGATCTTAATGCCAATTAAATTTTGGATTAGGGTTTTTTTTCATCTATTTTCCCTCTCTCTAGAATCTCTTGAGGCTTCAAAGGCACCTTTCACACCACACTGGGATGTTTGCTCATTACAGGGAGTAGGCTTTATCAAAGAAGTGCTTCTTAATTCCACACTTCAGCCCATAAGCAGTGACCCAGATTTCTGGTCTCTGTTAAGAGAACTTGGCTTGTGAGTGTATCAGCCTGGATAACAAGTGAGCAAGACATCCAGAACAAGAACACGGCACAGAGGCAGAAGCATAAGAATCAAAGGAGCCCAAGAGCCTGTCTTTCATGTTGGTCACAGTCAAGGCAGATGCAGATGGACTGATACGCTTAACTCCGAGCCCAAGGCAGGGATCCTCCATACAACACATCAGATGTTCCTTCCTCACAGGTTGCTGCAAGCTCAGACCTAGTTTATGAGGGCTGTAGTAAAAGTGTATGGTGACCAGCAGGCTGTTTGAAATGGGTTGGGAATAGCATCAATTGACTCTGGTTGGCTAAGTCCCCTTAGAGTCTAATTTCCAGGTTGAGAGGCTCAGCAGGAGAACATGGAGTGTGAAATAAAGCATTGAAAAGTTATGAAGAAACCCTAGGAGACAAGTAAGTACACAGACAGCCAAGCAGTGCAGTCGTGCTGGGCTGTGCAGGCTCCACTGTAAATCACAATTCATTTTCCAAATGTGCACTGCATGCTTGAGCCAGGATCCAAACACAGCCTTTCCTCTGTGCTGTGCCACATCAGCAAAGCCAGGCTATGAGCTGCCAAACTGTAACCAACATCTCCTGCTCCCAGAGGGGATTTGAGCTGCACAGATATTAAACCTGACATAATGGATGCTCCTATCTGTTGTCAGGAGGGTTCTGCAAGCTGGGTAAGTGAAGTGCACAGGGTGAAGGCATATTGACAGTGGCTGTAGAACATCTTAGCTTACCCTTCTGAAGGTCCTGATGGGCAAGTTACTGCTCCAGCACCTTCTATCTGCCAACAGGGGGTCGGTCTGTGGCAAAGTCACCTATTGCATCCCAGAGCCTGGAGTTTTCATTTACCTCCCATTCACCTGTGGGTTTCTTTCTGCTGATCTGCCTCATCTTCACTCTGCCTCCTGGGCAGTTTTGCTTTCATCATCTGCTGCAGAAAGCAATGTTTACAAGTGTCTGCTGCAACCAAGACACAGAAAAAGTTATTTATAGAATTTCCTCAGCCACTAAAGAATGTAAAACTGGGGACAGAAACAGCATATTCAGAGGCTTTGTGGGGGGAAGAACAGACCTTTCAGAGTTGGTACATCACAATCTTCATCTAACAGTGAGTGAAGTCTTATCACATCTCCAAGTAGCCCATCACAGTGAATATAGCCACAGTTAAATCTCCAGCTCACCCAGCTGCAGCGTGGCTCAGAGCAAACAGACACTATTTCTTTCACAGACACCTCGCCCCCATGGCATCAGTGTCCACGCAGTCACTTTCCACAACAGATTACCCTGCACCATGGGAGCATCTCTCTTACCCTAACAACCTGCTGTGATGCCACCACAACTGCACCATCTCGACCCTGCCATTCTCACCTGGCCACCAACCAGCTCTTACAACCAGCCTTCTGTTTTATTCCATGACCAGGACCCAACCTCTGTCAGGCTGAAAGTCAATGTGAAGTTTGGAGTCATATTTCTTCCACAAGTACCAGGCATGACTTATTTTTTTTAATCTGTGACCATGACAAACAACAGCTAGCACAGAAAGAATTTACATTGTTTCATAATAGACGTGATCCTCACCCCTCCATCCCCATTTGGTCCAGCATAGGGTCTTGGCAGGTCTAGTACCACCAACCTGGGCATACACACAGACATGTGTGTAAACATAATTGCTGCTCTCCATTTCGTAAGAGCAGAGAAATGTGGGAAGAGATTGCTTTATCATTGGTTATATCCAGAACTTGCAGAGACTGCATCTGATCATGCAAGGTGTCAGAGTGGGAGTCATTAGGCATGGTGACTGGAGGAGATAGTTCTGGTCCACTGCTAGAGGTAAGCCACAATAGAGTAACTGAAGTTTGTGCTGCATTTGTTCTCCATTCTTGCATGCAGCGTTGCTGAAAACAGCACTAGGCAGGGATTAGAGTGGTTTTTGGACTAGCAGCCCCTGGTGTCATCTGTGCTGCAGTTCTTCACAGAGTGCCAGACATTATGTTTTGGCAGACACAATTTCAGGTAAGCATAGATGTGTTGAAAAAGCCACCAACAGGTGGGTAACAGCAAAAGTTTGTCAGCATCCCAGGAGATGAGAGCAAAGGTGATTCCAAAATCACATAATCACAGAAACTTTCAAGTTGGAAAAGACTCCCAGGATCACCAAGTCCAACTGTTATCCCCCCTCTACAATGTTGTGATGGTTTGGGTGTTACCCACCCCACACACACTTAGGAAGATCATCCAGACTAGACTCAGTTGATCTGGAAATTGAAGAATGAAGCTTTATATTCACAGCTTAGCACAATATACAAGCAGCTATTTACAATATCTACAGCTATATACAGGAATATAGGAGCTAAAAGTAATACAGAAACACAACAGCCCTCCCAGAAACCAGAGTCCCCAGGAGGGGATCTCAACCACCCTTCCACCTTCTCCCCACCCCTCTACCTTACCCCAGACTTTGCCTTATGTTCAAGGTGAGCTTGAAGGGTCAGCCAGGGGGGTTGGGAAGCAGATGGATTAGTCATACAGATGGCAGGTTAGGTTAGAGAGAATTTCATGCAGCCCCAGAGACAGAGAGAGACTCTGTTAGCTATGTTTATGGTTTTGTTTTTATACATCTCATCAAGCCTATGAGTGAAGTAGACATCACCACTGTTTCCTTTTCACAACCTATAGTCTAATCCTTTTTACCACAATACCCCAGCTAGGCTCAAACTAGCACAAAAGTTCACCTTCAAATCATATCCTGAAGCACCACATCCAAATGACTCTTAAACACATCCAGGGTTGCTGACTCAACCAGCAACAGCTCATTGTTTTCTCTACCTGCTCCAGGACATGGCTATAAATTGGTGTTTCCACATGCAATGCAAGGGCCACAAGTTCTCATGGAACATGTCACTCCAGCATGCTAAAACATTACAGCAAGCACTCCATGGGCTCTCCCAGCACCTGGGGAAGAGCTACACAAACCATTCCATGTGTGAAAGCGCACCCACGAGACTCTCGTTGCCTTCCCTACTTTGATTCTGCTCCAGCCAGTAAAATAGAAGAATGTTTATACAAAGAAAAAAAAGCTATTGATCTGCCAGGCTTCTGTTTGTCACTCTGTTTTGGAGAGCTTATCCTTGCTTTTGAGCTGGCTTAAAAGTTTCTCATCAAAAGAATATAGCTTAAAGATCTGAAATAAAACTTCAGTGCCTGGAGCTCAGCTCCTGACTTGGCAACGCCTTTCAGTGGCTCAGACAAGACGGGTGACCAGGAGGTCATTTCATCCTCACTGTGTCACAGCCACAGAAAAAGGACTGTAAAGTTGGCTGGAGCAGACAGCATGGGGGAAGGGACTGGACAGTGTCCCTCTAGGCTCTCCTTTATTGCTCCTAACAGCAGGCAAGCTCTCTCTAAATACACTATACGCTGTGCCACCAACAGTCTGTATCACACAGTATCACAGTATCATTAGGGTTGGAAGAGACCTCACAGATCATTTCCAGCTCTTTGTGGACTGTTTTGGCAGAGATGGCACTGCTACTCTGTAACATGTGTTCGGTGCATCTCACACAGGATTCAAAGTAAGCTCACTTTGCCACACCAAACATGTACACAGAGAATAATTCATGCTAATACACAGCGTGCCGTGCTCCCAGCTCTGACCCTGGATCTGGAGAGCTGTGTCTGCCACCTGAGCCATCAGAGCAATGGGCAGGCATGGCTACCACTGCCCCAGCACACAAGCTGGAGGCATCACAGCAGCAGCAACCCTGACTAATAGATCATGTCAGCCCAGACAGGCCAAATACAGTCAAATTTGTCAGCACAGCTGGAGCCAGGATCTAAAAAAACTAAACCCTGAATGTCCACAGATGATCAGATCTGGGCCCTGCAGTGAAACAGAATTATGAAGCTTGCTGCAAGGACAGGCAAAGCACATCAAAGCTTAAAACAGTCAGCTGCACAATGCTACATGCATCTTCTTCAGGGCATGGAGAGTGAAATTCACCTTGCAAGAGCCAGCAGGCACGAGCTTGCTCAGCTCTTGCATCCCACAGCCTCACCACTCATCATACCCATACGCCCAATCAGGAGTCAGCATGCTGTTCTTTTCTAGGCTCAGGCCAAGATTTGGGGTGGGGGTGGGAAATCAGAGCATCATGTCTGCTCGTGCGAAATGCAGGGGTCTGTCCACATGGTTCCCAAAAGGTCTGTGATAGCTGGACATCAGCAGAGAGCACCTCACACCTAACAGCAGCTTACAAGCTCGCAGTAGTGCTTTCAGAGATACTAATGTTACTTGGCACTAGCCTCTAGGACTCCATTGCTTTGACCAGGCTGGATGTCCCCCCTGTTAGCTACAATTAGTAACCTGCAAGAGGGAAGCTATTCAGCAGCTCCAACTGCCTAGTTCTGTTTGGGTGCAAAGGCACCCAGATGCATTTGTACCAAAAAGTCTTGGAGACCTTCAAGGAGGGCCTCTGACATATCCCAGCCATTTCAAATTTCCAGAAAGGCACGAATACCAATTTCTGACACCTCACAGCTAACTTCATGGATGGATTTCCCCAGGGAGGGGAGCAGGGACCAACAGTTGAGGAACTGGTCTCTTTGTAACTATCTGAGCCCCAGAGCATTTCATGGGCTTCCCTAGTGGCTTGCCTACAATAATTTTTCCTTTGAAGATAGCTCACTGAAAGAAAATAGTTGCTTTAAAGCAGCTAGGGTATTAATTTGGAACACTCAAGTGCATAAACCCCCTTTGAAAGTCTGAAAATAAAACATCACCCCACTTGTGACTGGCTGGCAGAACATATCTAGAGTGCTGCAGCCCACTGGGAATCTTAGAGATGGCAGATATACATAAATCCCTTACCCTAAGGAAAACACAGAATATCTTCTCCAGGGAAAGGAACTTTCTGTTCTTGAGGACCTGGCTGTGGATCCATGCCTTGGTAGATGCAAGCCCCCTGCTCTTCTCCAGATTGCACAGACACCATCACATCTCCTCCTCTGTGCACAGCCATGCGTTCCTGAAAAGCCTTTGTTGCTGAGATTCCCACTTGTGCCTGGGCAAAATCAGTTTCCTTCTCCCTACTCTTAGTCCAAGATCAATGCCCAGCCTTCTTCTCTGAGGCCACCTGCACTCTTCTCAGCAATGTACTTAAAAAGAAGCAAAATGGGCATAACTTAAAACAGTCCATAAAAATGGAGGAGTTGCCCCAGTTCCCAGTGGTGTAAGACAAGTAGTCAGGTTTATGGAAGAATCAAAACTAGCCATGACAGACCTGTGTTAGGATTTGTCCTTCCAGCTTGCTTGATAAGAGACCCAGAGACCATGGGGAAAGGTTGGAAGAAGGAAGACATACCCTTGATGGAAAAAAGATCAGATGAAGGCATACTTAAGCAAATTAGACATACATTTGTCTACGGGCACACAAGTTCTGAGAGAGCTGACATATCGTGGCAAGGCCACTTGATAATTGTTGAGCAATCATAGTGACTGCAAGAAGTACCTAAGGACTGGAGAAAAGCAAGTGTCACTCCTATCTTCAAGGAGGGATGAGGACATAAGGAACTAGACCAGACAGCTTCACTCCAGCCATTGAAAAAGTCATGGAATGGCTAGTCCTGGAAGCCATTTCCAAGCACACAAGGGCAAGAAAATAACCAGGAATAGGCAGCAGTTTCACCAAAGGGATGCCATGCTTGACCAACATAATTAACTTCTATAGCAAGATGCCTGGTCAGGTAGACGAGGGAAAAGCAGTGGAAATTGCCTATCTGGACTTCAGTAAGACTTTTGACACCATCTCCTGTAAGACTTGGGGGCTGAGCATCCAGAATGCAGCTCTGCAGAAAGATTTGAGGGCCCTGATGGACACCAAGTTGAACATGAGCCAGCAATGTGCCTTTGTGTCAAAGGGCTGAATTAGACAATAGGACAATGGGCACAATCTGAGATACAGGAGGTTCCTTCTGAATACTGGGAAACACTTTTCTACTGTAACAGTGAGTGAACTCTGGAACAGATTTTCCAGGGAGATATTGGAGTCTCCCTCCTTGAAGATATTCAAAAACCAACTGAAGAAGCTCCTGGGCTATTCGTGACCTGATCTGATCAAGGAGTTGGACCAAATAAACCTCAGGAGGTCCCAGTCTCAGCTATTCTGTGAACACTGAATTCCCAGCAATGGTATGCAATTGAGAAGGGAAAAGCAGAGCCAGATCTGCTATATGTTGAATGGGGTTCTTCTTAAGAAGACCAAAAATAAAACCCCAAACTCAAAATAAACCCCAAAACACCTCCCAAAAAAACCCCACAAAACCAGAAAAAAACCACCCTCACCTACCTCTCCTCCCTTCAAACACTTGCACTAGCTTAATCTTCATGCATTAAACCTGCCAATCCACCAGCCACTGCAGTTATGTAATGCCACCAGTAGAACTAAAAACTGCACAAGTGACACTTCATGCCTTGAGATGAACTCAATCAGCCCAATTTTCTTCCATGTCTGATTTACCTTATTGTTAATGGGTGTGCTAAATCATTACTAGAAGTTAGTGCTGAATTCAACTACAGAGCGCCTGAGCTGAGTCACTTTGATTCTCCCACTTCAGTTTATCTTTGGAAATCAGCTTGAATTGAATGGCTCCCTTATTCTTCATCCAAAAATAGAACACATGCAGAGGCTCATTCTGGGACTTCACTGAGCAGGTGCTGGTTTGTGGAAACTTGTACGTTCAAGCTGATCTGATGCGTTCAGCCCTTTGCAGGCAAAACACTTTCCAAGGAGGAGGGAAGATTTCGTCTTGGAATTCACTTTAACCTCTGAAATTCACCTAGAGGTCCCATCTGCCCTCACCAGTACCAAAGAGAGAATAAAATCCCTCTCCAACGGGCTCCCAAAGGGAGAGTTCGTAGCCAATAAAGAGGGCTCTCTCTAAGGGCAAATCCACTCCAGACAGTGAACGAATTATGACATTCATAGAATCATTTTGGTTGAAAAAGACCTTCAACATCAGTGTGTCCAACCATTACCTAACTCCACAAAGTTTGCTGCCAAGTCTTGCCCCTCAGCGCCACATCTCTTTGTCTTTTAAACACCTCCAGGGTCTTTTAAACACCTCCCTTGGCTCCAGTGTTTGATAACCCTTTCAGTGAGAAGATTTTTTTCTAATATCCAACCTAAACCTCTCCTGGTGCAGCTTGAGGCCATTTTCTCTTATCCTATCACTTCTTCCTAGGGAGAAGAGATCCTGTAATGAAGGGAGAGGTAAGATGATCTAGAGAAATCAACCACAGAGAGGAAAAGACATACGAGCTGAGGCATTAGGCTGGCCCCACAAAGCCAGCTGTGAAATGCAGACACCAAAAGCCAGAAAATAGTACTGATATGGGAGAGCATGGTGTAATGTGAACTCCCTTTGCTGTGTGTAGTTAATGCAAATTGAGCAACTGTCCTGCAAAGGATTGATGTCATTTTAGCCTTTCAAAAAATGCTGATGCACAGGCACTGCCTCCACTCCATTTACTCATCTCCCCACAGAGCCAGAACTAACATCCCAAAAAGGGAGAATGACTGTAACTTTACAGTCCTTCCAAGGGTTGTGGACCACTTCAGAAACAGATGGAACTCATTTGTGCAGTTGGAAAAGCTGTTCTACCAAAGGAGGGGGAAGGCTGAAAAAATGGGGTGCCACACATCCCGAGGTAAACGTCACATTGCCCATCAGGGTAGGAGGAAAGCCTGGGAGTAAGCAAAGTTCTGCTCTACATACTTTGGTGATTTGGAGAGCTTGTTTGCAAGAAGCTGAGCATTTCAGACCAGTTTGGTAACTTTTCCTGGAACCTAGACAAACTAGAAATGTGTGACAGCAAGTCCAATCTGCAAACATGGCTTCACTGTAAAGTGACAAAGATGACACTGAACAGAAAAGCATCAACCCAGAAAAACATTCACCAATCTCAGCGAAGCAGCAGTGAAACCTGACATTGCCCAACAGACAGGTGATCAGATTGAAACAGAAGCCTTCTCCTCTGTACTCCAGCACAGCAGCAGGTCATACAGTGTGCTAGTTTGAAGCAGGCTAGGATGTTTTGGTGAAAGGAACCAGATTACAGGCTGTGAAAGGAAAACAATAGTGATGTCTACTTCACTCAGAAGCTTGCTGAGATGCATAAAAATAAAAGCAAAACATAGATAAGACACTCAGCACCACTCCCACTTGGGCTGCTGGCTGAGCTACATCTTACTCTGTAACCTCACCCTCCATTTTGGGCTAATCCACTTTGTTTCCTAACCCCCCTGGCCAAGCCTCCATTCTTCCCTGGGACTGGGGTAAGGGTGAGATGGGTAGGGGGAAGGTGAAGGGGCAGTTGAGAGCTCCTCCTGGGGACTGGTTTCTGGGAGGGGAGTTGTGTTTCTGTATTACCTTTTACCTTGTATATTTCTGTATATAACTGTATATACTGTAAATAGCTGCTTGTATATTGTGCTAGCTGTAAATATAAGCTTCATTCGTATTTCCAGAGCTGGTTGAGTCTAGTCTGGGTGATTTCTAAAGAGGCATGGGGGGTGGGGAACACCCAAACCATCACATACAGAAAGGCAGGCTTCCTGGTTATGCACTGCAGCTTGAATGTGGGAGAGCCAACAGCAGTTCACAGGCTCCAGGGACAGCAGATAATGGCTAGTATGGACCCATTCATTCAGACAAAAGTGGGCACCTTCTTCTGTCCAAGCTACTCAGAATAAGACCAAGCACAAATCCCTACTGCCCCTTTCCCACAGGAATAAACATGAACACGGATATGAAGAAGAAAGGCATGTCAGATCTGTCCCAGAAATGAATGTGGTTACATAGATCATCTTTCATCAGTATAATTTTGAAACTCTGCTAGGGAGCAGCTGGAACTGTTTGAGTTGTGTTCAGAGCACACTGCAGAGTAGCTCTGGTCAGTTACAAACTGCCAACCTTTACACGGCTCTGCTGAAATCTCGTTGCCATTGCGCCTTGGTTCAGCACCGGGCACCCCAGCCACCGATCACACTCTTCTCTGCTGAACGTCTGTGATGGGCAAAGAAACTTCTTTGAGGGGAAAAAAAAGTGCCTCAATATCCCCCCACAATCAAATCCAGAATAATATCTGCTGTGAAACCATTCCCTGCAGAGATGATATTCATAGAATCACAGAATCAACCAGGTTGGAAGAGACCTCCAAGGTCATCCAGTCCAACCTAGCACCCAGCCCTAACCAATCAACTAGACCATGGCACTAAGTGCCTCAGCCAGGCTTTTCTTGAAGACCCCCAGGGACGGTGCCTCCACCACCTCCCTGGGCAGCCCATTCCAATGGTAAATCACTCTCTCTGTCAAGACCTTCTTCCTAATATCCAGCCTATACCTACCCTGGCACAACTTGAGACTGTGTCCCCTTGTTCTATTGCTGGTTGCCTGGGAGAAGAGGCCGCCCCCCACCTGGCTACAATGCCCCTTCAGGTAGTTGTAGACAGTAATAAGATCACCCCTGAGCCTCCTCTTCTCCAGGCTAAATAGGCCCAGCTCCCTCAGCCTCTCCTCATAGGATTTGTGCTTCTCTGCTGAACGTCTGTGATGGGCAAAAAAAACTTCTTTGAGGGGAAAAAAAAGTGCCTCAATATCCCCCCACAATCAAATCCAGAATAATATCTGCTGTGAAACCATTCCCTGCAGAGATGATATTATGAAATATAGCCTAAGCCAAAAGTTACTGCACGGAAATTACGGATTGCACACACATCCTGACATTCTCAAGCAACGTATGTAACTGGGCTACCCTACACACCTCTCTGGAGGAAAAGCTCTGATGTTTCCATAGCTGTTTCGCTTCTCTGTTACAAGGTTCTGCCTTTTGTGCGACTGTCTGAGCAGAAGTCTGAAGCAGAACAAAGACAATGATCTGACTTCAAAGACTTGGAAGAACAGGAGACAGCCCAGCGCTGGAGCAGTCCTGCAAACTGCTCTGTTTGCAATGTCAGCCTGGCTCACACTTCTGTAGGCATGGCTTAGCTTTCACTTGTCAAAAACAACCACAGAAAAACACCTACCCAAAACAAAATAAACAAAACCAGACAAACAACACCCAAAACAAGTGAGCTTCGAGGGGTTTTCCCACCTGGCAAAAGTCCCTCGAAGTCAGGAGGAGTTGCCAGCAGCCAGGCGGCATAGTGCTTGTGGCTTTGCAAAAGAGCTCCTGCACCTGGGAGGATGTACAGAGGACCACCTTCCAAACAGACGGAGCACAACAACTATCCCACCATTTCGAGGCCAGCAAGGACAGATTTTAGCAATGGAGTCTGCTGCTCTCTGCACAGTCCCGTGGAAACACTCTTAGGAAAGAAAAGCTTCCCCTAAAAACGGACGCTGCTGGAGGGACAGGGCATGCAGGTTTTCTGCATCTTCACAACCTCCACATCCTATTTAGTTCATGTTCTTGAGCACCATCTGCTGGCATTTTCTCCATGAGGTAGCTTATTACAGACCTCAGGGGCTGTCTCCCAAGGCCAGCTGATCCGGGTTGAGGATAACTCACACCATAAGCAATACACCTGGAGCAGCACAACGTGAGCACAGCTCCAGCATTTCAAAGGCAAAGGAGGCTTAGAGGAGACGTTATTACTCCCTACAACTACCTGAGAGGAGATCAGTCTCTTCTCCCAAGTAGCAAGCGATAGGACAAAAGAAAGAGCCTCACGTTCTGCAAGGGGAGGTTTAGATTGGACATTAGGAAGACAATTCTCCACCCAAAAAGGTTGCCAGATACTGGAACAGACTACCCAGGGAAGTGCTGGAATCCCCATCCCTGGAGGAATTTAAAAGATGTGTAGCTATGGTGTTGAGGGACATGGTTCAGTGGTGGACTTGGCTGTGCTGGGTTAATAGTTGGACTTCATCTTGAAGGTCTTTTCCAATCTAAACTATTTTAGGATTTCTCTGAAAGACTAGCAGGATATAGATTGCTGCTATGGAAGGCAAGAGTCTGCTCGCTCCATCCTCCCTGGGGCCGCTCTCTAGGCTCCCTTAGAGGCCAGGCTTGTATTGAGCTTCTGCAAGGAAGCTCTGCTGCCTGCCTTGGCTGCTGTATAGTTGCAAGAGCAAAGGATATCCCTGTGAAGTAAAGGTCGTGTGCTCAGTCAGAAGCAGTCTGTCAGTGGAGCAGAATTATCACTGCTATGCTGTTCTGCACAACAGCTGGAGTTCGACCACAACCCAGGCACTTCCCTGCTAAAGCTCCTGCTGCTTCCCGGCAAATAGAGCTGCAGTTAGTTTTATTTTCTTTGAGAGTGACACTCAGAATTAAGTGCACAGTACAGACAGAGACTCCTCTGCACAATTACATATGGAGCCTCTGGACTAGACAGAACTGCTGTGGAACCTGTCCTCTGTAATGAGCCAGAACACCAAGATATAAGCATTTTCCCTTTGCGAACCAGAGTCTCCTGTTTCAGGAGCAGAACATCTTTGAAATTCCAGAATGTAGAAGGAAGTCAGATATGCTGAAGTAGGAAGGGGACACATGCTTCCTTCCTGGTTATCTTGAGTATTTTAATTGTGATCCTACTGAGATAACTCAGAACTCTTAGAGTATTCCAGGGCTGCAACTGGCACAACGGAATTTTGTTTCAAATAAAGTTCTGTGTACACCTGGTCGGTTGCTGCTCTTTGTGTTCAGCATTCCACACACCCACAACCATCCCCAACCTCTTCCTTTCATACACCTGTCTTTGTTCTAGTTTAAATTTCCCAGAGACTCAAATATAGTTAATAAAACCTATAACAATTTATAGAATGCCTTTCCTTCTTCCCCCTTCTTTCCCAAAGAAAAGGAATTAGAAGTAGAGAGGGGAAAGGTAAGCACACCCAAATAAATAATCTCACTTCGATTTGGAAGTTAAAAGAACAAAATGTTAACAATAAATAAAAGATATTTGAGATAAGGAAGTTACAAAAGTTATAGTGAAGGGAAAACAAGGTACAAAAAAATATACACACAACCAGATTTGATGGCAGTGGTTTTGTCCACCTCATGGGCTATGGCTGCGTGGTAAAACAAAGAGTACCAGGAAACAGGATAATGATGCTGGCAAGCAAGGAGGCAGGGAAAGAGAAACAGGCAGCTCCTCTGTTTTTATAGGGATTTAGACAAGAAGTGGGAGTGGGCTAACCACCCCACCTGGTAGTGTTTGGACCCACCCCAGGGAGGGGTCAGGAGAACCTGGGTCAGGGTCAAGACTACTCCCCCCGAAGGATTAACCCTTTACACACCCATGCAAGGCTGTTGTCAGAAGAGTAGCCAGACATACACCCTGCAAGATTATCACCTTGGGGAGCACTTGTGAACACTGCTGGCTTTCCAGGGGGCTGGTGAACCAGAAAGACTTCTGCTGCCATGGAAATCAATGAGGGCACAAAGACAGTATCAAAGTATCATCAGGGTTGGAAGAGACCTCACAGATCATCAAGTCCAACCCTTTACCACAGAGCTCAAGGCATATAAGAGAGCATTGATAACCACCTCCTGCCCATGTTAATCACCACCACAGCTGAAGTGAGAAGTATTGCTATTGGGACCCTGAAATTTGAAATGACTTTGCAGTGGCTGATTCCCTCACCTCCATCCTTCAGAAGACACAGAAGGCCTCCATCCTTCTCAAGTGTTTCTTTATAGACAAAAAGCAAAACCATCTGCTGGGGTCTGAAGCAGTGGCCACAGACTCAGGAATGCATAAAGCCCTGGCCCGAGATATGTTGTTCCAGCAGCCCTGTTGTAGGCTTTCTTGCTCCCACTGAGGTACTACTCTCCTGGATTTTTATAGAATCACAGAATCATTAAGGTTGGAAAAGACCTCCAAGATCAAGTCCAACCATCAACCCAAGACAACCATGCCCATGAAGCCATGTGCCATAGTACTGTGTCTACACATTTTTTGAACACCTCCAGTGGTGTTGACTCAAAAAACCATGTAGACATGATGCTTCAGGCTATTCTGACCCTGTTTCCTCTTCTGGATGGCATGAGGCCATGCAGGCTAGAGCTAAATTGCCTGTGCTACACCCACCTCAGCACATTTCCTTTTACATTTTTTGAGACACATGTCAACCTCGCCCAAGCAGTATGAAAAGTGGATTAGCAGGAAAACCACATCCTCCAGTCTTGCTCCAGGTAAGAGTGCAGACCAGCCAGTCAGTACCACATTTCTGCTGCCACCTCTCACTTCCTTTTCTCTCACCTCTACACCACCAGGGGATGATTTCCCTGGAAATGTCCAAGCACTGACTGACCTCAGTCATGATAAATCAGTCACAATCCTCTGTCTTGATCTTGTATCATGTGGATAAAGATGAAATTACAGGCAGACATATCAGGGGTTCAGGTCTCAGGAAGAACCACAACAATCACAGTCCCTATAGTTTTTCCTACAATTATTCTAACTCCCCAGACACTTACTGTACATCCATGGCCTGCAAGGTATTGTATTTCAGTACCTGTCATCTCATACTATCAGCCTGACACCTGCTCACAGGTGGATGTATGTAACCTGGATAGCTGTAAGTAGCTACTCTCCCTTGCAGTGATTTCCACAAGATACCTCCAAACTTCCATATAAAGTCTAGAGGAGTTTAAATTTACAGCCATGCAGATAGGACATACTGCTCAACCACTACTACATAACAAAAGGAAAGGTGGAAGAAGTGCAGCCTAGGAGCAGGAAAATCATGTGTTATCTGCTTTGAAAAAGCTCTGGAAAAAAAATACACCCCAACCTCTAGAAACACAGCACTGGAGACATAGAAGAATGAAAAAAAAATATTGTGGTCCAAATGATTACACCAGTCAAATCTGAGCCACATTTACTAGGTGTTTGTCCTCTGCTGATCTGAAGCCATGTGGGAAAATAATATTCATCTGTCAATGGTATGAAAAACCTGGGAAGAGACCCTGTGAAAAGTGCTCCACCTGCGCTCCCTGATTAAACAACGGCCCTGAGCAAACAGATCTGGCCCTGCTTGCTAAATGATACATCTTATTCACCAAATGGTGAGAGGACACAAGAGAAAACATTGCTTTGAGCTCATTATTTCCAGGCTGTTTCAGCTGTCAAAACACTGTACAATAGCCCTGCAACCTGGGAAAAGGGCTTGAGAGTTTAGATCCAAGGTCCTGGTTCCTTAATCACGCAGAGATGGAGCCCAAGACATCAGGGGTAACCCATCTCCTGTGCCTCCTTTGTTAGAAGGGGCTGCACACACTGAAGCACTAGACCTGAAAATGGCTGTGCAGTGGGGTCCCCAAACTCCTGCCCCTGAGGGTCACTGCTAGAACATCTCTGAAAGTCTCAGAAGGAAAAAAAAAAGATGCAAAAGATATTGAAGCAACCCAGGATTTTCTACAAATCCATCAAGTTATTTTTAGCCTCTGCTTTAGGATAATAGCACAACAGCCAGCTTCAGAGCCCCACTCTCCATCTGTCCTGGGAGCAGACTTGCAACAGGGCTAAGTTAAGGGCACGTAAAAGTTTTGTACATCAGGAGCTAGTGGAACTTGGGCTCTGATGGATGGTTTTTCACGGCTAATTACAGCTGACAGCTTCACGCAGATACGGGGGTCTGGTATCTGCATGGACTTGCAGGCATGGGGAGCAAGGGGGGTCGGTAGGAAGGGAAGGGTTTAGTCAAGTGTGGGGCCAAGGCAAGCAGCACATTTATACTGAAGCTTTCCAGATTTATCCGTGAAGTGCTCTGTGGATGGGACTGGTTTTCAGCTGCCAGACAGGCACACTCAGAAAGAGTTCCACAGTCTTTTCAGTCTTGCAGCCTGATTCTGTCCCTGGAGCAGCTCCCTGCCCTGGGTAAGAGTTCTACCACCCACCTCTACAGGTAAAGGACATGGGGTGATGGGTTTAAACTAAAAGAGGGGAGACCTAGGCTAGGTAGATGTAAGGGTTTTTTCACAACGAGGTGAAAGCACTGGCAAACGTTGCTCAGAGAGGTGGCAGGAGCCTCATGCTTGGAGGCATTCAAGATCAGGTTGGACAGGGCCCTGAGCAATATGCTCTACTTGAAGATGCCCCTGCTTACTGCAGGGATTTTGGACTAAATTACTTTTATAGATTCTTTTTAACACAACTGTTCTGCAATTCTAAACACCAAGGTGGCTGACAAACAAGGTGTGATGGTTTGGGTGTTACCCTCCCACCTCCACTCTTATGAAATCATCCAGACTAGACTCAGACAGCTGGAAATTAAGGAATGAAGCTTTATATTTACAGATTAGCACAATATACAAGCAGATAATTACAATATCTACAGCTATATACAGGAATACATAAGGTGAAGGTAATACAGAAACACAACAGCCCTCCCAGAAACCCAAGTCCCCATGAGGGGCTCCCAACCACACTTCCACCCTCTTTCTGTCCCTCTACCTTATCTCAGGCTTTGCCTTATGTTCAAGGTGAGCTTGGAGGATTGGCCAGGGGAGTTAGAAAGCAGAAGGATTAGTTACACAGAAAGCAAGTTAGGGAGAAAAGTACAGGCACCAGCTGTGACAGAGACCCACTGCTCTTATCTATGTGTATGTTCCTGTTTTCATACATCTCAGCAAGCCTATGAGTGAAGCAGACATCGCCATTGTTTCCTTTTCACAGCCTGGAATCTAATTCTTCTCACCACAATATTCTAGCTAGTCTCAAACTAGCACACAAGGTGATATTCAACAGCTACCTTGCTCCACACCAGGCCCAAAGGGCCTCTGTTTTTCCCTTTTCCTACACTGCTAAAACAAGGTGGATACCCAAATTGTCATCTCTGCTCTTCCCATACTGCATGACAAACCACACAGCCCCATCTGGGTGCATTCCTGTGTGACCTGGTATAGGTGATCCTGCTCTGGCAGGGGGGTGCTGGACTAGATGAGCTTTTGAGGTCCCTTCCAGCCCCTACATTCTGTGATTCTGTGAAATGCACGTGCAGAACAGAGCATGGGGCAAGCAAAGCAGCTACCTCAGACCTAAAACACAGCTCAGTAAATATTTGCCAGACTTGGGGAAAAAAAAATATGTTATTTTCTCCCAGCAGTGAGACAGAGAAGACACACTCTACTTTCCTTCATTAGGCTCCACAGGCTGATAACTCTTCCAGGACTTGTACACAAAGAGTAGTGGTCAATAGCTCGATGTCCAGATGGAGATGGGTGACAAGCAGTGTTCCCCAAGGCTCTCTACTGGGACCAGTGCTGTTCAATACCTACATCAATGATATAGGCAGTGAGACTGAGTGCACCCTCAGCAAATTTGCAGATGATACCAAGCTGAGTGGTGCAGCTGATAAGTCTGAAGGATGGGATGCCAGAGACGTCTTCAAAGGTTTTATCTCTTACTACATGTGACTACCCTGAAAGAAAGAAACAGAAGTGTGATCCCCCTGAGCAGACACCTGGACACAGAGCAGCAATTACAGACTCCTCCTGACTTCAAGTTCTTGGGAGGAACCAGAGCAGCCATGCCAGGGTTTTCTGTGGTGCAAAGAACAGTTCTCCCCACTGAAATGCAGGACTCAAATTAAAAATGGAAGACACAAATCATAGAATCACAAAATCAGCCAGGTTGGAAGAGACCTCCACGATTATCCAGCCCAACCTAGCACCCAGCCCTGTCCAATCAACTAGACCATGGCACTAAGTGCCTCATCCAGGCTTTTCTTGAACACCTCCAGGGATGGTGACTCCACCACCTCCCTGGGCAGCCCATTCCAATGGCAAATCACTGTCTCTGGGAAGAACTTCCTCCTAACATCCAGCCTATACTTCCCCTGGCACAACTTGAGACTGTGTCTCCTTGTTCTGTTGCTGGTTTGCCTGGCAGAAGAGACCAACCCCAACCTGGCTACAGCCTCCCTTCAGGTAGTTGTAGACAGCAATGAGGTCCCCCCTGAGCCTCCACTTCTCCAGGATAAACAACCCCAGCTCCCTCAACCTCTCCTCAGGGTTTGTGTTCCAAGCCCCTCACCAGCTTCATCTCCCTTCTCTGGACATGTTCCAGTGTCTCAACATCTCTCTTGAATTGAGGAGCCCAGAACTGGACACAGTACTCAAGGTGTGGCCTGACCAGTGCTGAGTATAGGGGAAGAATGAAGATCTTGCATTCAGAGGGAGCAAGAGGGATTTGTGAAGGGTTTTCAGTCCCTAGGACCTACATAACTATCTCCATGGCCCACCTCAGACAGTTTTCTACCAAAGATAATCAAACTTCATACATCTTCCAGTATAGGTGGATCTGGGCAATGTGGGCCCAGAGAGGAAAGTGGGCAGAAGAAAATGTCAGGTAGCAGCAAAAATGGTCCTTCCTGCCACAAGAGAAAGAGCAAAACCAAGCTGTCCCAGAAGAGCTCTTCTCTCTCTTCTGAAGGCTGTGGGCACAGGACCTCCTCATCTGTCAGTGTTTTTCTTTTCTTCCAGGCAATGTCCTAACAAACCCATCCACTAAAAGCAGCTATTTTGGGCTCTTTCACCTTGGATTCACTAATGCCTCCTTGACCATACTTCAGGATGTCATCCTGAAATGGAAACCAGCTGCAGGACCAAGCTATCTGCATTTTCCTGCTGGTCGCTGAACCAGACTCATGGTGGGCGCTGTGTGTGTGGTGTGCTGAAAATGTCCTTCAAGCATCAGTCAGCATATTACTTATCTCTGTTCTCAGACCTGCACAGCATTCAAAGCAAGGCAGCTTCCAAATGGTTTCTGGATTTACTGGCTGAAGTGAGAGCTTCTATTTCTTTGCTTGCCCTACTTTCTGGTCCTAATTCAATGGTGCATTAAGATGAAGGCTGCTCTGCCTACCTGCATGCATTTAGAGAGACAGAGGATTTTTCCAGAGGGTGCTTTTGAAAGCACTTGGGTCAGAAGCCAGCCCAGGTTTTAAAATATCTCCACAACTAAGTTCCAAACAGTAGAGGTTTGGTTTTTTTTAATGAAACAAAATTCTGACAAAGTTGTAAAGAGCAACAGAAAAACCTGATGGCCAAGTTGAAGATCTGTTCATTGCAGGACTGTTGGACTAGATGACTTTTTAAAAGGGCCTTTCCAACACAAGCCTTTCTAGGACAAGTGCACACCAAAATCTAGTTGGAATTCTCATCAAAGCAGCTTAAAATGCTGAAACCAGCATGGAGTATAACATCCCATATGACATTGTCCTGCAAAGTAATTCAGACAGGAGAAAACATGAGGAAGTTTCAGGCAAACTGCTGGTAAGTGCTCCTGTGCATGGTCAAGCAGGTGTGGGGCTGGGTTTGTGGGCTCCTCTAGGTGACTGTCAAGCTGCTTGAGAGAGGAAAAATTACTTGAAATAGTGAGAAGCAAGAAACAAAAGGAGAAAGTGGGGAGGGGGAAAAGTAAGAAACAAGAAGTTCATTTAGGCCAAAGAAACCAAGATGTCAAGAGCAACATTAAGCAAACCACCAAGGGATGAGACAAAATTCTCTAATTGTCTCTACACTGGTGAGAGAAGCCTGGTTAATAAACAAGAGAAATGGGAATTGCTCATTTACAGAGCATAAATTTGACCTAGTTGGTATCAATGAAACCTTTGGGGATGAATTAGCATGATTGGAGCATATGAAAGTCAGTACCCATAAACTGTTTGGGAAGAGGAGAGGCGATCTGTGATGACATTACCTGTACAAGCCATGGGGGGTTGAGGGGACTTTATCCACCAGCACACAGGGAAAGCATGGCCTGCTCATGGACTGTCATAGAATCAGTCAGGGTTGGAAGGGACCACAAGGATCATCTACTTCCAACCCCCCTGCCACGGGCAGGGACACCCTACCCTAGATAAGGCTGGCCAGAACCTCATCCAGCCTGGCCTTAAACACCTCCAGGGATGGGTCCTCAACCACCTCCCTGGGCAACCCATCCCAGGCTCTCACCACTCTCACAGTGAAGAACTTCCTCCTCACGTCCAGCCTGAACCTACCCATCTCCAGCTTTGCCCCTTTCCCCCTAGTCCTGTCACTCCCTGATATCCTGAAAAGTCCTTCCCCAGCTTTTTTGTAGGCCCCCTTCAGATACTGAAAGGTCACCATAAGGTCACCTTGGAGCCTCCTCCGGGGCAAGATCATTAAGCTCCTTCTCCACAAAAGGCAAAGTCAAGTCTTGGGAGGGGAGCAGCCCGAGTGATTCATCCTGACATTTCCCAAGCCTCCCCAGCACTGTAAGTCTTAGCTAAAAATTTCTCAGAATTTACTAAAAGTTCCTCTAAAGCTTCCCCCTCCCCCCCTGCAGAGCTGTGCTGACACACAGCTTTGTCTGAGCAGAGAAACGTGGGGAGACAGCTGAGCTGAAAGTCAGCCTTCACTTCAGCGCAAGCGGTCACACTAATCTCTTAATGCACAGACAAAGCAAATGCCAAACTAATGAAATTCCAGCTTAGGCGTTCAAAGGGGAAGTTTTCAGACCGAACATAAGCAACAGAAAAAGAAAATAATAAAAAAAAGGAGCTAACAAAAGTCTAAGTGAGGATATTTTTCCTCAAAAACAATTACAAATAAAAAGCCCAAGTGCCAGACAAGCACAACCAGCATGATCCAAAGCTGAGCGATGCTTTGCGAAGGCTGGGGATGAAGACGTGAGAAATGTGATCTTCGTGAAGGGAAGGGAAAGTAAGGAGGGATTTGATGCAAATCAGTTAGTTAATTCCTAGTTTATATTCATTGGGAAGGGAGGGCAACTCAGAGAATTCAATGTCCAGATGACTTCACGAGAGCTTAAGGAATCCTTGCAGTGATGATGCTATTCCTGGTATGCCAGAGATTAATTACTACTTCTGCCTTTAAGAGCAGATATTTAGAATAGAATCAACCAGGTTGGAAGAGACCTCCAAGATCATCCAGTCCAACCTAGCACCCAGCCCTAGCCAGTCATCTAGACCATGGCACTAAGTGCCTCATCCAGGCTTTTCTTCAACACCTTCAGGGACGGTGACTCCACCACCTCCCTGGGCAGCCCATTCCAATGGGAAATCACTCTCTCTGTCAAGAACTTCCTCCTAACATCCAGCCTGTACTTCCCCTGGCACAACTTGAGACTGTGTCCCCTTGTTCTATTGCTGGTTGTCTGGGAGAAGAAACCAACCCCCACCTGGCTAGAGCCTCCCTTCAGGTAGTTGTAGAGGTCACCCCTGAGCCTCCTCTTCTCCAGGCTAAACAACCCCAGCTCCCTCAGCCTCTCCTCATAGGGTTTGTGTTCCAGGCCTTTCACCAGCTTCATTGCCATTCTCTGGACACTTTCCAGTACCTCAACATCTCTCTTGAACTGAAGGGCCCAGAACTGGACACAGCACTCAAGCTGTGGCCTGACCAGTGCTGAGTACAGGGGAAGAGTAACCTCCCTTGTCCTGCTGGCCACACTGTTCCTGACGCAGGCCAGGATGCCATTGGCTCTCCTGGCCACCTGGGCACACTGCTGGCTTTTTTTCAGCCTACTATCTATCAGTACCCCCAGGTCCCTTTCCTCCTGGCTGCTCTCCAGCCACTCAGTCCCCAGCTTGTACTGCTGCTTTGGGTTGTTGTGGTCAAAGTGCAGAATCCTGCACTTGGCCTTGTTAAATCTCATCCCATTGGCCTCTGCCCACCTATCCAGCCTGTTCCTTGACATCTCCATCAGAAATTCCTACAGGTCACCAGCTCCCAGTTAAGAATCTCTGAATTTCTTTGGATTCTTTTCCCCTCAACCTGTTTCAACGATTGAAAAAACAGCTGGTAGATTCTCTCAACAACCATCTTAGTTTTCATTGCAGCTTAGCAATCAGCAAGACATCTTTTCTCCTCCACTGTCACAGAAAGGTCAACAAGCAAGTTGCTCCACCTCTACATTCTCCCCAAACTCTTGCAGCTCTTTAGTGGTCTCTTATCGGCTTATAGAAATCTCCCTCTGCTTCCTCCAAGGCTTACTAAAGAACTGCTAGTGACGGATCTCATTCCCATGGCTGAATTATCCAGAGATCTAAAGAAGGTCTGCCTAATATCTCTAGAGCTTGGAGCATACCCAAACTCTGTTACATTCAGTGTAGGAAGCATTCAAATAATGTTGAAAATGTTTCCATTCCAAGCAGTAACATTAAGTGGAAACTACCAATATCAGATAAGTTTAGAAGCTTTTCCAGTTCAAAGTTCAGAGGCTCTCAGTCCTTTTCAAAGGCTTTCAGAATCAGTCCTTGTGTAGGGTTAACACTCCAGGGGGAGTAGCCCTGAACTTGACCCTAGGGGTCTGGACCGCTCCCCAGGGGTGGGTCACACCACCAGGTGATGGTTAGCCCACTCCCCCTGCTTCTGTCTCTCCCTCCCCACACCTCACGCTGCACATCTCCCTGCATCAATCATACCACCATTACCAGCTGTTTTACCACATGGCAGACACGAGGCAGACAAAGCCACCATCACACAACTGAGGTCAGATTCATACATTTCATATTTTGCTATTTTTCCCTTCCCTATCCTTTGTAAACTTCCCTACCTCAGATACCTTTCTAAGTTATTGTTAAACTTTTCCTTTTAACTTCCAAATCGAGCGACATTGATTTATTTGGGTGTGCTTACCTCTCTCTCTCCCTAACCCTAATCCCTGACTTTGGGAAAAGGAGGAGGGGAGAAGGGAGGGCACTCTACAAATTGTTATTGGTTCTATCAAATTTATTAGAGTCTCTGAGAATTTGAATTAGAACCCTCAGACAGTCCTGGACACCCTGTGTTAGTCAGGATGAAATCAAATTAAGGAACATTTAAAGGCTGATATTTTTTTGAGATTACATAAATTTTATTAGAATAACAAGTTTTAATGATTTTTTTTGATTTATAAGTTTGGTTGAGAGCTCAAGTTGCACCACAGGCCTGGTAAGCACAACAGAGTCAGGTGTCACCAATTCAGTTACTATTAATGTTCCAATACTAACGCTAACACAAACCACAGAACAAACTTTAATTGCTTCAACTTTAATCGGTGAGACTTTAACAGGTCTCAAAGTTTAATCATCCATAGGGATCCAGCATTTGGAGGCTGGATGTTAGGAGGAAGTTCTTCACAGAGAGAGTGATTTGCCATTGGAATGGGCTGCCCAGGGAGGTGGTGGAGGCACCGTCCCTGGAGGTGTTCAAGAAAAGCCTGGATGAGGCACTTAGTGCCATGGTCTAGTTGACTGGATTGGGCTGGGTGCTAGGTTGGACTGGATGACCTTGGAGGTCTCTTCCAACCTGTTTGATTCTATGATATGTCCAGGGTATCTTGCAAGATTAACCTGGTGTATATTAACTAAAACTAACTTATGATTAAGTTTGCAGATAATGGAAAGCATTGGAGAATACTAAACAGCAGAAATAATTTCTAAGAGATCAGACTGCTAGACAGAGGTGTGTTCAAATAAAAGCATACCTAGGAACTAGGAAAGCAGAGGTATGTTCAAATAAAAGCATACCTGGGAACTAGGAAAGCAGAGGTATGTTCAAATAAAAGCATACCTAGGAACTAGGAAAGCAGATTGTGACAAAGTGAGACTGTGCCAGCCACCATAAGAAAAGCACAAGCAGGTATAATTGTCAGCCAAAAATCAAGTTCCCCAGCTAAAAAATGTTTTAAGTCATTTCCTTGCAATAACACCTAAGCCCAGCACAATGAGGAGACATAAGGCTGTCAAGGTTTGGTTAAGAACTCCAGGAATTATTGGGAGATCTGGAAAATGTGCTCTTGAGTATCAGTATAAAAGAGGGTTGCTGATCAGAGCACACACTGACAGGGAGACACAGGAACATTGTGCAGAGGGTTCTCTCAATACAAACCAACAAAAGCCATCAGCTGGAAGCCTGTTGGAGGAAAAGGCAAGTCTAGGAGGAATATGTATTGATTACATCTCAACAGAGATAAGAAAGCCCACACCACAGCAAGTCATCTCAAAGCTATGCTGTATTTTCCAGTGCTTGGCATCTACAGCATATTCTCAAGACTACAACATAACCTCAAGACACAAGTTTGACAACAGCCAGTTGGACCCAGCTGTCCAGGCTATGTAAAGGAGATGCCCGTGCTGGAAAATGGCAATTACAGATATTCCCAGAATACAGGATGTGAATCATAAAGAGAACTTGGAAATGAACCCTGAGCTGGGCTCTGTACCACAACAGCTGATTCCTCTGTGTGCAGTAAGCCTTCACTAGGCAGAAAATAATTTTACATTTCAGCCACCCTAATTTAAGAGGAGAAAAATAATACTGAAGGAAGGATTTGTACGTTCATCACAAACTGCCTAGAGTGTGTCTGGCTTAAAATGTGTCTATACAGGAGCAAGCTCTGCACAGTAAGGCATTTCCCACCAACCAAATTAAACTGCACAACTGCGAGGCACTTGCATTAGTGCTGCTGTCTCCTCCTCTGCTTTGCAGCCTTTCTTTAGAGACAAGGGAACAGATCACAGAGACCCATCTTGTTCATGGGACTTCAGCATATCATCACAGAATCATAGAATCAACCAGGTTGGAAGAGACCTCCAAGATCATCCAGCCCAACCTATCACCCAGTCCTGTCCAATCAACTAGACCATGGCACTAAGTGCCTCATCTAGGCTTTTTTTGAACACCTCAAGTGATGGTGACTCCACTTCAATGACAAATCACTCTCTCTGTGAAGAACTTCCTCCTACACAGGGAGGGTGCATATATAATACCATGAGCCATGCTATTCTTTAAGCTATCAAACCAATTTCATTGTGACTCCGGTTTGCTCCGGTTCAAGTCCAGTCTAAGAAAGATAACTCTCTGCTATAGTTAAACAATCCCATTGTGAGCAGAAACCCTTTGATGCTTATGTTCAGGTAGGACTATTTTTAGGAAAATGCTGGCTTTAGCTAAAACCCAGCCCATCCAATATACTATCAGTCACCTGATCAACAGATAACATCTTATCTCCCAGCAATGCTGATTCACAGAGAGACTGTACCTTCATAAAAACCTCTTTCCAGCCAATTTCAAGACACAGAAGTGAACATAAGCAGAACTAGCTGCAGGAATGAAAGATGAGGTGGTGGAGTCGTCGTCCCTGGGGCAGTTCAAGGCAAGATTGGACGTGGCACTTAGTGCCATGGTCTAGCCTTGAGCTCTGTGGTAAAGCACCAACATTTTAAGAAGAAAACAGAAGCCCAAGATGCTTGCTGTTTATGGCCTCAAGCTGCCACTGGGTAGGTTTAGACTAGACATTAAGAGAAATTTTTTCACAGCAAGAGCAGTCAGGCATTGGAACAGGCTGCCCAGAAAGGTGTTTGAGTCACAGACTCTGGGTGTGTTTAAAAGTCACTTGGATGGGGTGCTTATTGATATGGCTTAGGGCGAACCTTATAGAGTAGGGATATTGGTTGGAAAAGTCCCTCAGGATCACCAACTCCAATCAGAACATTGTTGTCATTCTGTGAAAAAATATTTTAAAGTGATCTGAGCCTCATAGTTGCACCAAGCTCATTCTTCAGCAGAGAAGCACGAGTTAAGGTTTTAGAGTGGTGTCTGAGTCTGGATGTCCCAGAAGGCACAGTCTCTGTATTGTGGATGGCTACAGGTTCCCAAGAGAATCAACTTTAAAAGAGCACCCCCATGAAAACTTAGCCCAGCTTCCCTCATTTGTAAAGGAATCATTGAAGACAGGCTCTGAAGAAGCACCAGGAATTACAAAAGGAAAACTTGAAAACTTATTCTGCCCCACATGCCAGAGACTTTGCACAACTGACATGAAGCATGCAACAGCTCAACTGCTAATCAGGATAACCTCCACATTAATACACATAATTTGGGTGTATCTGCCTTGTGTCTGGAAGACACTGGTTTCCAAAGCTTGCCCATGTTCTTGTGGACTGTGCAGCAGGTGCATGGAGAGTATATCTGAAACCTAGCTGCACTTTATGGATGCATTGACCTGCTCTACTCTTTTTTTTTAGCTTTGGGAAAGTACTGAAATTCTCCTGTCAAAGGCTTGTTGCCCCTGTACTTGGCATTAGTGAGGCCACACTTCAAATACCTTGTTCAGTTCTGGGCCACTCACTATAAGAAGGGCATTGAGCTATTGTAGTGCCTTCAGAGAAAGGCAACAAAGCTGAGGGGTCTAGAGAACAAGTCTTATGAGGAACAGCTAAGGAAATTGGGATTGCTTAGTCTGGAGAAGGAAAGCTGAGGGCAGACCTTATTACTTTCTACAACTTCCTGAAAGGAGGTTGTAGTAAGGTAGTGAGGTGTGGGTCGGTCTCTTCATTCTAGTATCAGGTGGTAGGATGAGAGGAAATGGCCTCAAATTGTGCCAGGAGAGGTTTAGATTTGATATCAGGAAAAATTCCTTTACAGAAAGAGTGGTCCAGTATTGGAATAGAATTCTCAGAGAGTTGGTGGAGTCACCATCCCTGGAGATGTGCGAGAAATGTGTGGACATGGCATTTTGAGATGTGCTTTAATGGTCACAGTTGTGTTAGGTTCATGGTTGGACTTGATCTTGAAGGTCTTTTCCAACCAAAACTATGATTCCCTATGAACTCACAGCCTTCTACATATCATAAAGTGTCATTAAGCCTTACTTGTCCTAAAATATCCTGTCTCATATTTAAGCACTTCCAACAGGCATGACCATATTGTCCACATCATCCTAGGACAGAGTTTGTCATGTCTTCCTAGAACAGCAGATGCTGAAGTCTACTTAAAATCACTCACAACATCTACACTCATGAGCATCCCTTACTGCAACTATGTCCTGTCTTGCTGCAAACATTACTCTGTACCTTCCATTAACCAATAGTCCAGATCTCCCTGGAAACCCCTCTGGACAAAGCCTTGAGGCTGTCACCAGCCAACAAAATATTATCACTCTCTTGCTCCCACCACCATTCTTGCCATAACCCAAACAAAGCAAGGAGGGCAAACAAGCAAAGCCAGAAGGAAAGAAAGGGAGTGGGGAAGAAGCAAAAAGAGAGCCAAGAACAAGCTGTTGTCCAGGGAATCAGACTAAATTTCTTACCATTCTTCTAAACTGCAGCTTGGACACACTCCTGACCTGAAAGTCTTCTCTGTAGAGTGAAGAAAAAGTCTGAAGAGCAAAGATGCTTCTTTTTACCTCAGTTCTCTCTCTTTATCCTGTCACTGCAGCTCCATGTTTGGTGCTTCACTGTTCATCTCCAGAAAGATTAGTTACTGTCACTCCACATCAAGACCCAGTGACACTAAGAAGGTCTATTACTTTAAAGACTTGGTGAAAACAAAGTTAATGCATAAAGTCTTACTACCCAACCAGTATTATGCAAGTTGTCTTCAGCTTGTGAATTTCTTTCATCTGTGTCTTAATCAGGTTCATTCATTCGAAGAAGAGAGAGGGTTGTGGTGAATCAAGGGTGTAGAAAATTAAATGTGTAATTATCATAGATTTGTTACATTGCAAAAGAAATGAGATTTACTCAAACACCTCAAATTGAACCATTTTCTTCACATGGAAGCGAGGATGGTCACACATCAGCCACTACGTGTCAGAGAAGAGAGATGACTTCTGGAATGGGCTGCCCAGGGAGGTGGTGGAGGCACCGTCCCTGGGGGTCTTCAAGAAAAGCCTGGCTGAGGCACTTAGTGCCATGGTCTAGTTGATTGGTTAGGGCTGGGTGCTAGGTTGGACTGGATGATGTTGGAGGTCTCTTCCAACCTGGTTGATTCTATGGATGAGTGCAGCAACTTCTTGCTTGGCGTCCCAAATCTTCCTTGCAATCACCTGCTGCTCTCAAAATCTGCACTCACATCCTTTGTGCTGCAAAAATATCTTTCCTTGCAGGTTGATTTTCTCCCAGATGTGAAAGGTCACATTACACTGAGGCCAGAGACCATGTTAGGCAAATTTAATAGCGGAGCCATGTGCTGTGCCTCCTTTCAGCAGAAGAGTACCACATCACCCCTAGGCAGGATGCTGCAGGACAGCAAGATGAGGGCACACTGTTTCAGGGGAAGCACACAGGCACTGGTAGCTGACTTGTGGCATGCAAATTCAAAAGCCCAAGGCAACTTACTCAGGCACACAATGCTGCAAGCACACAATAATTAAAGCTGTCAGCAATGCAACAATAAGGTCTGCGACAGAAGGACAGCCAGGAAACAAAGATTAATACATTCTTGACCTGATCTCCAACTCAGGATATCTGCTTACTAATAAAATGTACAAGCAGTTTAAAAAACAACAACCAACTACAATGAAAAGGAGCAGTAACAGGTGAGAGGGAAGAGGAAAACAGAAATACTCGAGAAACAGGCTGACTTCAGGTGGCAGACAGACAACCTTACTTGCATGCTGTTTGGCCAGACTGGCTATTAAGGAAGCTTTAAGAGCATCTTCTAATGCCAGTCTGCCAGACAAAGTGATGGATCTACATCCACTTCCAGTCTTCCCTGGAGAAAATGTCTACAGTGCTTTGCAAAAAGAAAGGTCAGGGGGAAAGCAAGCACCCCCAGCAGGAGGAACATGCACATGCTCACACAGAGTCAATTTTCCTTTACACACAAGTTCAGATGTGAAGAGTGACCAGAAAAGGGTTTTCTTTGAGCATCAGGCAGAGTAAGAAGCCTAATCTCATATCTAGAGGCAGGTTACAGGTGTCCTGAACCTGAGGAGCACATCTAATGTTACTAGGATGGAGCACCTGTCAGGAAGGATTCTGCTGATGAGTTTGAGGTGCATGCTCTAATTATCTCATCACAGTGACACTCACCATGCAATGCAATCAGCTTCCTGCTAATTGTAAAATATCCCCAATGAATTGAATAACAACACAGAAGCTGTGTCAGCCACAGCATTTTCATTAAAGCCCTCAGGCAGTACAAGTCCACCCATCTTTGAACAGCTGCTGGTGGTGAGACAGGTCCTCAAGGAAGAGGCCTTGGTTGGAAAGGTCCCCAGTGGGAAGGGCATAGCCTTGCCCAAGCCCCACAGGTGCTGCAGCACAGAGACAAGGACGCAAGAGGGAGGCTTCTCGGGAATACACACCTCAGCATTTTGTTGGGGAGCTGACAGGTTCCTCTCTCATTGCACTGACACTTAACACTTCCTGCTCACAGACATTGCTGGTGGGCATCCTTGGTGTTGGCATTTCCCCAGGACAAACAAGGGACAGCTGTTCAATGACAATAGCAGCTTTTTTTGGAGGTCTTACCAAAAAAGACAGAAAAGAGAGTGAAACCTCAATTATGGTCCCTGTTGCCCTGCTTGTCCTGGGAATACTTTATAGTCCTCACAGACAGATCCCTAAACCTTGCAGGTTGCCATGGGTGTCATAGCCCTTCAAATCCTGACAAGTAAATACAGTCACTCTTATGCCTTTTGCCAATAATGCAGAAAGGGCAGAAGGACAAGGTGATATTTTTATTACAATCTTTATAGAGTAAGTTAAATTTATCCATGCATCAGCAGCTGAAAAATCTGTGCTTTCCCCCTCCCAACATGTTTTTTGGCTGAATATTCATTTATCTGTTAAGGCATCTTAAAACCTCACTGTATCATTTTATATGTAATGCATGTTCAAGTTTTCCCCACTCTGAGTCACTTCTTTCCATCCCCACTGCTATGGTGTTTTATGGGGCAATTGCTTTGAGATACAGCAGTGTATGAGAAACAGAAGTTTAGCAAGCACAGCAAGACATGAAGATTTAGAAAGAATGAAAAAGACAAACCCTCTCAACAAGAAAGCCCCTTAGAGGAATGCAACTGATTTTCCAGTCCTTCTACAAGTCTTTCAGACCAAGCATTTGAATTAATATTTACCCTACCTACTTAAATGTAATAATCTGTGCAATGTTAAAATGCAGTGCTCAACAGTTGATGCTGTTAATTCTACCCAACACAGCACCTCCCTTACTGCAGATGCAAAGCAAAGCACACAGCAGAGAACAGATCTATTTTTGCAGCCTTTCACATGTGCTGAAAAAGCAGCAACAGCTGTAATGATGTGCTCAAGCAGATAAGCATTACAGGAAAGCTTCCCACGTACAACATTGCCTCTTTAAAGCATCAACTTTTTGTCTTCCCCTCGCTTGCAAGGAGTCTTTGCTGTCATCCCAACTCAACAATTATTTAAGTCAGTGCTTTGCAAAGCAAACAGCTAATAAGGCACTGAAAAGAACTCTGAAAACAAATCAGCTTGTGATGCTCCATAGCTGAACTGAAGCTGTATCATCCCTGGAAATAAAGAGCTGTCATGAACCCTCAAACCAGCTGTCCTCAGAGAACACTGTCAGCTCTCTGGCCACAGTGTGCTAACCACAAGACAGAAAAAGAAGTTATATTGCCACAGGAGTAGTTTCAGTGGAGAACCAGCTCATCTGTGAGTTGTTAAAAACCAGAAACATTGACCATGCTTTTACTGGCTCTGGCAGTGGGTCAAAAGTGGGGACAGAGGCAGCTTTCCACATAGACTGAGCAGAAGAGGCATGGGGGCAGAAGAGAATGAGGAGGTGCTATGCATCCAGGGAGATGAGGTCCTTCCAAGGTCCTGTAAATGCTAACAAGAGACATCAGAACAACCATTTGTAGTAACAATCCTTACCCTAGACAGTGGCAGCGAGAAAAAAAGTCAGCCTAGAGCACCAGGGGTCAATTGGGACTGCTCAGCCTAGAGAAGGATCTGAGGAGACATTATTGTGTACATAAAGGGGGACAAACTTCTTAGCAGGCCCTGCTGCGACATGACAAAGTGTAAGGGCTTTAACTACAGAAGGCAAGATTCACACTAGATAGATGGAAGAACTTTTTTGGTAATGAGGGTGGTACAATACTGGCATAGGTTGTCCAGAGAGCTGGTAGATGCCCCACCCCTGAAAATATTCAAGGTGAGATTGGACAGGACTTGGAGCAAATTGATCTAATTGCTAATGTCCCTGCTCACTGCAGGGAGGGCTGAACTAGATGACTTTCAAAGATCCCTTCCAACCCAAACCCTTCTATGATTGTGACAACCCTTCAATTTGACATGAAATGTGAACCAGCCAGAAGCAGTCCCTCAGCCACTCCTTTGAGCTTCCTGTGGCAGCAGGAGGGAAAGCACAAAAGAAAGAGCCCTTTAAAGCAGTATCCTGCAGAGCTGCAGGCTCCCAGGCACAGAACTGCTGCTCTGCTCCATGAGCTCCTACCTCCCTCATTATATACAGCAAGCTCCAAGGACAGCAGGCCACAGCTCTGTTCCTCCATAGCATTTCATACAACACTTGATTTTTATCTCAGCCAGATCAGGCAAACAGCTCTTGATACTGATGGCAAAGAACCATCTTCAGTTCTGTGAAGTGACGCAGCTTCTACCTGGCAAAGACCTGGGGAGGGAGAAGGGTTAAATTCCATTGCTGCCCAGCTTTCAGTGTCAGACCCTGCCTGGCTGAAATTCAGCTACCCTACACCAAGATTGGTCCTTGTCTGGGGTGAGAGGAAGGGAGTCAACCCCACAAACATTCTTTGAGTGTCAAACCTGAAATGAAACAAACCTTATATATATCTATGTATCGGGGGCTCTGTTAAGATTATTATTTGCTGTCAGAAGATCTTCAGGCAGTGTGCAGCCAGCTCTACATGTAGACCCATTTAAAGCTTTTCTACAAAAAGAAACAAAGGAGGGTAAAAAGAAACAAAACTTCAAGTAACTTAGAGTGAGGGATGGCATGAAGACAGAACATGTCACTGCTAGTGTGGCCCTACCAAAATGATTTTTAAAAGCAAACCTTTTCACCTGCACTCCTTGGGGAGAAGATTTTCAGTAGGGAGTGGCAAAGATGCTCAGAGGGCTGGAGCAGCTCTGCTACGAGGACAGGCTACAAGAGTTAAGGCTCTTCAACCTAGAGAAGAGAAGGCTTCAAGAAGACCCTATAGTACCCTTCCAGTGTCTGAAGGGAGCCTACAGCAAGGCTGGGAAAAGACTATTTACAAGGTCTTGTAATGACAGGACAAGAGGTAATGGGTTTAAACTGGAAGAGGGAAGATTCAAAGTAGGTGCTAGGAAAGGGTTCTTTACAGTGAGAGTGGTGAGACACTGGCACAGATTGCCCAGGATGATTGTGGCTGTTCCCTCCCTGAATGTGTTCAAGGCCAGGTTGGATGAGACCTTGAGCAACCTGTTCTAGTATGAGGTGCCCCTGCCTGTGGCAGGGGTGTGGAACTGGACGATCTTCAAGGTCTCTTCCAACCTAACCCATTCTATAATTCTATGATCTCCGAAGTTCTGCTGTCAAACACCATGAAGGACTGAAGTACCTGAATGGGACTTACAGGAAAGCTGGAGAGGGACTGTTTATAAGGGTGTGTGGTGTTAGGACAAGGGGCAATGCCCAGGGAGGTGGTGGAGTCACTGTCCCTGGAGGTGTTCAAGAAAAGACTAGATGAGGCACTTAGTGCCATGGCTAGGGCTGGGTGCTAGGTTGGACTGGCTGATCTTGGAGGTCTCTTCCAACCTGGTTGATTCTATTCTATCTAGTGGACAAGTGGTATAATTAACTACAAGAAGGTTCTCTCTACTCTGCCCTGGTGAGGCCACATTCAGAATATTGTGTCCAGTTCTGGACCCCTCAGCTCAAGAAAGGCAGGGAGCTGCTTGACATCCCAGTGCAGAGACAAAAATTATTAAGGAAATGGAACATCTTCCTTCTGAGGAGAGCTGGGGCTCTTTAGCTTGGAGAATAGGAGACTGAGGAGTGACCTCATTAATATTTATAAATAAAGGCTGGGACATTGGATGGTTCAGTTTGGAGGGGACCTCAAAGCTCATCCAGTTCCAACCCCATGCCATAGGCAGGGGCACCTCCCACTAGAACAGATCACTCAAGGCCTCATCCAACCTGGGCTTCCAGTTCAGCCAACCACTTCAACTCATCATAAGTGAGCAGAAAGCAGTAGGTAAACATAGAAGAGTAAGGAGACCCAGCCAGCACCCGTGGGGGATGTCAGAGCGATCATTGAGTCTCTAGCCTAGCTAACCGGGGGGCCACCAGGCCCCCCGGCCTTTAGATCACCTCCACCACTCACCCAGTGTGCACCATGGGCACTCACCAGTCATGATGGGAGGAAGATCCTCTGCCCAATTGGGCAAGCTTAGGGCTTCTGCCTTTCCTGAGGGGGATTATAAAGGTGAGTAGGCAGGGAGGACAAAGTGCTCACACCTGGGGTGGGAGGAGACTCCAACTGAAGCCAGGTGTTCTGGGTTTGGGGTAAACAGGGGAAAATTAGATGTAGGGTGGAGAAGGGGCAGGTGTGGTGGAAAAGGGGAAGCGGTGCTGGAACTCCTGCCTCATTAATTGCCCAACTAAATCAGGTGCCCAGGAGATGGTGGAGTTACCATCCCCGGAGGTGTTTGAGAAAAGACTGGATGAGGCACTTAGTGCCATGGTCTAATCAATTGGATAGGGTTGGACTGGGTGATCTTGGAGGTCTCTTCCAACCTGGTTGATTCTGTCAATTAGAGCAAGGTAGATTTAGATTGGACATTAGGAAGAAGTTCCTTACTATGAGACTGGTGAGACACTGGAATGGGTTGCCCAGAGAAATTGTGGACACATCATCTCTGGACTCATTTAAGACTAGAATAGATGAGACTTTGAGCAATCTGATCTAGAGGGACCTAAACCAGGACACACACCTCACCCCACCCCCACCTCCCATGAAGGGAATTGAGAATTAGATGATCTTTAAGGTCCCTTCCAACTCAAGCCATTCTATGATTCTGTGATTACTCTTCCCTGTTCTGGGAGATGCCTGTGAATTCTCTCCCTAGAAAGGATCCTGCCTTTATAAGCTGCTCTGCAGATAACCAGCACATGAGAGCTTGTGACTTACAGCATAACCAAAACGATTTGCCTGTCCTTCTGCACTCTCTACCAAGAACTCTGCACTACAGCAATTTCCAAGGGCTGGCTGCCTCTCTGTTGCAAATGAAGTTGTCAGGTGGACTGCCCCCCTTGCAAGCAGTTGTAGGGAAAGGAGAATAGAGTGCTGGCAGGCCACAAAAGTGATCAGAAGGCTGGAACATCTCTTTGATGAGGACAGGCTGAAAGAGAGTTGGAATTGTCCTGGTTTGAGCCAGAACAGGACAAATTCTATTTGGTACTTCTACTTTTCATCTCAGTCTCTTCTAAGTGATGGCACCTTCTGAAGTTGATGCCATATTTTTTCAGACAGCATCTGCTCTAGAAGTGCTTATATGAGGTCTACAGTTACTAACAAGGATTGGTGTGCAGAAAGACTCTTGCTTACACTTCCTCCTGTGCAGGCTGAAGTCACCGCTAAATCTTATGTGCCACTTTAAAGGGTGCAAAAAGTAAAATGTGGCACCTGCAGGGAGAAGGGGACAGGACAGGTGACCCTAACTGACCAAAGGAACATTACATACTATACACACACCAAAAAAGGTGATGGCATTGTCCTGGAGTACCCCAAATTCCTTTCTTCTCCTTCCCCTTCCGCAGGTTTGAATGGGAGAAATCAGCACAAAAACTGCTTCCCCTCCACCCCCACCCCCCCGCCCCCCCAGGCTTGATGGAGGAACAGCAGAAGGCATCTTTCTGCATGTGGGCTGACCCATGTGGAAGCCCACACTGTAGTCGGGCTGGTGGTTGGCTGGGTTTTCACACCCAGTATAAATGGTCAGTGGACACTGTTGTGGTGCAGTGGTAGAATTCTCGCCTGCCATGTGGGAGACCCAGGGAGACCCAGAGCCAGGCAAACAGACAAAACTCAGATGATTCAGTGAAAATCACCTCCCAGAGTAAGACAGAGTTTACCTTAGATAGGGTCCCCCTTGCCCCGGTTAAAACGAGGAGGAAAATGGCAGCTAGCCTTGGGGGTCGAGATAGCTCAGATGACAATGGGGATAAACCAGAGCAGGGTGAACAAAAGGAAGAGGATCCAGGAGAAGGTACATTGGCTGGTGTGAAGGCCAGTACCCTTGTGGGCACAAGGAGTGGAAAGGCTAAAGCAAAGGAAAAACATATTCAGGAGATGGATGGTAGTGACGATAGTGATGATGAGGAGGGAGCCCCGTTGCCAAGGAAGGAAGTCAGGCATATTAGGCAAGACTATGCCTGGAAAGAGCGAGAACTGCTGATGAGTTGGCTGAACAGATGCTGGCATGGAGGCATGGACACCATAAAAATAAACCCTCAGACAGTGAGGCAGTTGGGAGTTTTCTCAAGAGACAATGGCACTTAGGACATCTCGGTGGCAACTCTAACCTCTGGTCACGTGTATTGACAGCTGTGGTACTGCGGTACCCTAACAGGGATGATTTACTCTGGAGACCCTTACGCTGGAATACAATTGAACAGGGGGTTCAGTGCTTGTGAGAGATGGCCGTAAGAGAGCTAATCTATGGAGATTATACAACAGAGAACCCTGAGGAGATACCAATGAGCCACGGGTTGGGGGAGGGGCCAAGCAGCGGCGAAGCAGCAGAAGCAGCAGCAGCCAAAACAGCAGCCGGGGAAGATAGGCGAAGCTGCAGCAGCAGAAGCCAGCGGGAGAAGGGGGAGAACAAACTGTGCTTCTAGACATTAAGCTCTTGATGCTCCAATGAAATTATATTAATTTATCTATTGTTGCCATTTATGTGGCCTATCCCTGGAATGTTCATCTCTCCCCTATGTCTGAGCTAGAGGATCAGCTCAAACGGCCACAGACACTTTGTCTAGAAAAGGATAAATAGAGCAAGGGAGAATGGGAAAAGGTTCCCACCTTGAGAGTTCCCCATCTTTACAGAGTGCCCAACAGGACAGGCTCCTGCCGTGACTGGACCGCCCCTGCTTTTGGATGGCTTCTACCTTTGATACGGCTCTTGGTTTTACCCCATCCCTGCCTTTGGATGGTTCTCCCCAGTTTTGCACCCTTCTGTGCAAACTTGCAGGCTCGGCTACCCCTGAGGTCCTTTGAGGGAGCCACCAGCAACATCCAGACCAGCCCCTCTCAGACCGTATCAGCAGCCAACTCCCTGGCTGCCTCCTGGACTAGGAGACGCTAGCAGCTTTGGCTCTCCCCTGCCGCTGTGAAGGGAGCATCGTTCCATGATCACCCCATTCACTGAAGAAGTGCTTGAGACATTTCTGAGTTTGGTGGCTCTGCCACTCACCTTGGGCTTCTGCTGTGTGGACATACACTACTGGATATTGCCTGCAGCATCAGAAGGCTGCTTCCACAGAGGAATCCAGTAAGGGATCATTGCCGAATGCCTATCTCACCCCCATGAGTAATGCCTGCTGTTCCCTTAATCTTCTGCTCAGCCTGATTGATAGTGGGGTAAAGCTGTGTTTATAGCTTAGCCTTTTCCATTTTCTGACTTCCTAAATATCTATCTATAATATCCTTTTTTGAAAGAAATTCCTGATCAAATTGAATCTGTAAATAAACTAAACTAATTTTTGTCTATAGTTCAGGGGCAAATGATTCTATTTTTATAATTCCTGACTCAGCCACATTAATTGCCTGCCTCCATGACAGACACCCCTCTTCCCCAGTAACTGTTGTGTGATGGATCCCTGTTTTTTTTGCTGGAGATGGCTGAACACCTGCCTGGCAATGGGAAGTAGAGAGTAAATTCCTTGTTTTGCTCCACTTGTTTGTGTGGCTTTTGCTTTACCTATTAAACGGTCTTTATCTCAACCCACGAGTTCTCTCACTTCTACCCATATGATTCTTTCTTCATCCCACTTTAGAGGAGTGAGAAAGTGTCTGTGTGAGGCTTATTTTTCTGACTGGGGTCAAATCACAACAGTTGTTCAGCTTGGAGCAGAGAAGGCTCCAAGGAGACCTTATTGTGGCCTTCCAGTACTTAAAGGGTATGTGTAAGAAAGATGGGAACAGTCTTTCAGGCAGGGCCTGTTGTGATCAGACAGGGGGTGATGGCTTTAATGTAAAAATGGGGAGACTTAGACTAGATTGAAGGAAAATGTTGTTTACAAGAGTGATGAAACACTGGTACAAGTTGCCCAGAGAGACAGTAGAAGCCCCATCCCTGGAAAACTGAAGGTCAGGTTGGACAGGACTTTGAGCAGCTCACTGTAATTGAAGACATCCCTGCTTACTGAAGGGGGGATGGACTAGACGAGCTTTCTTCCAACTCAAAACATTCTGCAATTTACAGAAAGCCTCAGCCCCTGCTCTGAGCTAATGTGCTTTTAAGATGTGTTGTGTGGCTAAGGGCATTGCTGCACATACAGCAAATGTGCAGAAAGATTGCAGATGTGCAATGCAGAACAGCCCCTTCCATCCATGGCAAACACCTTTCTCTACTTGGGTAGCTGCAAGAGCCACAGGTTTGAGTTTCCAGAGTCATGCCCTTCTCTCTTGAGACAAAGTCAGCCTAGTCATCCAGCCTTAGAGCAGCAACATTCACCTGCTGGAAAGAATCAAGCCTTCTGTGACATGCTGATGTTGAAGGACAAGCATCACGTTTCAGACACAGAAGAGAAACTGCCCCATGGCTAACATGATGCAGACGCAGGGGTATCCTTGATTTCCTTGTGAACTGCAGAGCCCATCAGGCTGGAAGTGACTGTTCAGGGCGAGATCCAGCAGAGACTTAGCTGACACAGGGACACTGCCATCTGGACTTGAAGAAGCAGTCTGCACCACCTGCAGCCAGTCTGTCCCCACCATTCTCATTTGAAGAGGCTGGTAGGCTGGTGTCCATGGATGGAGAGTTCCCATCAGATTGCTCAAGCCTGGGTATAGGTGGCAATGCCCCTGATGTGAAGGCTTATATCCTTTTCAAAATTCCAGCTTACTTCAATATTTACTCTGGGGGATATTGTCATTTATGCATATAATCCTCTTGGGAATCCTTGAGCCCTGGCTTGCCAGAGATTCTTATAGCACTAAATCCCTGGAGCCAGTTATGAAATGCAGAAACACTTTTGATCATGGGGAAACGCCTGTATGCCATGGTGGTTTTGTCTCTCTTCTCCTGGCAGAAAGGAAGATAAATGCAGGATTCTCTTTCCTTCCTCTCTGCCATTGATGGTATTATACCCTTTTCCCCCTGCTTATTAAACTGAGGGCACAGAGGAGATGATGTCTCTTTGTTAGAGTACTGAGAACAACTCCTGCTCTCCCCAGTTTTGCTGCAGAGGAAGGTGTGATCTGCAGCATTTACCTCTTGCGCATCACAGAGGAGAGCAAGCCTGGAGGGCAGCTCTCTTTATTTACAGGGTATAATCTTGTCAAGGCAGCTACCCTGTTCACAGGCAAGTCCAAAGGCCATACAGGGAAGGGTTTGAACAGAGCCTGTGCCTTCCTTCCACAGATAGCATGGGGATGAAGATCCTTTTGAGACCAGCCACTTAGCTCTGTAAGCCAATTAAACTAATTCAAATAAAAAGCAACTCTGGTTCCAAAAGAGTGACTTTAATCATGTTTAGTTTCTCAAATTAATCCAGATCAATTTCCACTGTATACATAAGACAAAGTATTGTTGCATCAATATGTTGCCTCAGCTAGTAAAAAAATGTTTATTAACATGTTTGTAGTAAAGCTCTTTTTTCCCCCTTACATCCATATAACCATTTAACCCTTTCCTGGGTGCTGGGAACTTGCAGACAGGCTGTAAATAGACTCCTACTCCTTCCAAACTAAACATCCACTCAGCTCAGAGACATAAGGTCCATCCTCTTCATAACCTCTACCTGCTGTTTACTTTCAAATCATACAAAAGGACCTGGTGTCCCAGCAGCCACCTATGTCTTAATCAACAAACAAGGGGCTGTTTTACTTGCACTAACACACACAGAGACCAGATTGAGCAGGTTTGCTTGCCTTTAGGTGTGAAATTCACCTTCAACTCTACCCGGTGTAGAAATGCAAGAAAAACCTCTGTTTCACCCAGCATCAACCAGAAGCTTAGCAGCAGACCAAGCCCCCTCGCAGGCACCTATGAGGCTGGCTGCAGGACAGCATAGGCTTGCAGCAGGATTAGAAATGCAATTCTTCCAAGAGGGACAAACAATTCTAATTTGGAAGATGCTTTTTAGTGTAGTTTTCCTCCTCCTGATTCTTAGAAGTCTGTTTTGAGCCTTAATGAAAGCTTTGAAGCAGCACTGAATCATAATCAGCGTTGCACGTGCACAGGCAGCTGCTCATTGCCAGACTCTATCTCCTCTGGGGAGCTGCTCAGAAATCTGCATACAGCCTTTTCTGCAAATATAGTTTAAACAACCTTAAATGCCTTTTTTCATTACTTCAAAACAACTCCACCAGTCCACTCCAGCACTCCTTCCATTGCAATCAATCTCTCTAAAAGAGAACAAGCCCACTCAATCAAAAGTAAGGACAGGCACTAAACCAGCAGCAGAGACAAAAACAAAGTAACGCAAAGCTTCACCCCGTTCCTCGTCTCCAGGAGAGACTAACAAACTGGATATCAGACATGGAGAAATGTTATAGCCACGTGTGTTGTATCCAATCTCAGGAACTGTGTCTTCCCAGTGAGGCTCAGTGTCAAGTAAAGAAAATGCAGTTAGTGTAGACCCAGGTTTTGGTCTGCCAGCAGCATCAGAGGAGAGGTGGTGCAAAGCTCCCAGAACAGCAATCAAAGCTGCCTAGCACAGGATGAAACCCATTTCCTCTTTAATGAGCTGCTCTATTCCCAAGAGCTCTTACACTTTTTCCTGCACTAGCTGCACTACCTAAAAATCATCTTGAGAGGAAACCAAGATTTTTCCAGAACACAGGTGTGGCAGAGGAGTTTTGATAAGCCACCATATCTGCAACTGCACCCTCAAGGTTCATCTTACCTCAATCTCCATCTTGTGCATGCTCAGCCTTCTCACTCCTGGTTTCCTAGGACAACTGAGACTATTTGCGCCTTAGCAGTGATTTACAACACCATTGAGATGCTGAAAATTCAGGATCAAGAACCCATTGATTACCAAGGGCTTTGTCCAGCTCTGTAACTCACACAGGTGTCTGTACTTCCCACAGTATGCAACATGGCTGCAGAGGTGTGGGACAGGCCACTCAGGACACTGGTCATCTCACAGTAAGAACTTTGTGCTCCTGAGCTTTTGCCAGAGATGTTCTGGGATGCAAATGCAGAAAGTAGCCCTTGAGGAGGCTCCCAGCTCATGCCTTGCTTCCTGGCCTCATGCCTTGCTCCTAGCACTGAAGGAAAATGTCAAGGGTCAGCTCTGTGGAATTATATAAAGAAGACATAATGGGAGATATTTTTTCCTACTTTCTTACAGACTAAAAATAAAGCAGTGCTGTGTTAAAGACTTCCACAAATCTTTCTGGAAACTCAGTGGCAGAGAGACACTCTCAGAATCACAGAAATATTCAGGCTGGAAAAGACCCTCAGGACCACCAAGTCCAACTGATATCCCTACTCTACAAGGTTCACCCTAAACCATATCCCCAGACACCACATGTAAATGCATCCGGGGTTGGTGACTCAATCACGTCCTTGGGCAGCCCATTCCAATGCCTGACCATGCTTTCTGTGAAAAACAATGACTCCTAATGTCCAGTCTAAACCTGGCCAGTTGCAGCTTGAGGCAATTCTCTCTTGTTCTATCACTATTTACTGTGACAAGAGACCACCAGCAGCCTCTTCACAACATCCATCCAGGGAGCTGTAGACAATGATGAGGTCTTCTCTCAGCCTCCTCTTTTTCAAACTAAACAGCTCGAGTTCCTTCAGCTGCCCTTTGTAAGATTTATTCTCTGTGCCCTTTACCAGCTTTGTTGCCCTCCTCTGCACTCAATCCAGCACCTCCACATCTCTCTTGTATTGAGGTGCCCAAAGCACACCACTTCAGCTCTAGACTTCCTTTCATTCCATGGAAGCCACTCACCCTCGGATTGAAGTTTACAGCAGTGAAGGTTTTGCTTCTTTCAGGCCAAGCAGCCTGATTTTTTTGCTGACAGTTCATGGAGAGCAATATGTTGGTGCAGAGGCTGTGATGCCACATGTGCACTTCTGCATACCAGCCATTTAAGGATGCAGAAACCACTCCAGAGCTTCACAAGGGATGAAAGCACCGAGGCAGTGACCTCAAGCAACCCCAAGAAGTAGAAGACTTGTATCAATAGAGAGATTTATGACAGAGCAGGGACATTGGATGCTAATCTACACCTGTCAGAAGCCACAGCCTTATTCCACTTTTCAAAAGCAACAGAAACTTCAAAGTCAGACAAAGCTATTTGATTGCAAAGCAGATAGTAGCTGAACTGAAGGACCGAAGCCAAGCCAGGGCTCTGAGCCCAGGAAGCTTTGCTACAGTGGATTGCAAAGTGAAGAGAAGCTACTCTGACAGACAAACGAGGACAAAGAGGATTTCTCCTCACAGATGACAGCTATGAGAAAGTCTGGGCTGCAGTCCTCAGTTTTTCTGTCTCTGTTTGCTAAGCACACCCCACCACTCACCGAGCCAAAGCATTTCCAGTAACGCTCCGGAGAGTCAGCATTCCTGGTAACTAAGCATGTATCAACATGGCTCCATAGGTCTCCTGAAGGATCCTGACACACAGCTGTTCAAAGGATCTGCTGAGAAGCCTTTTTAAGTCCTAGTCCCCTGGAAGCAGCTGTCAAGAAGACAGACATCTAGGGAGCATTATTTACATTAGGTTGAGGTTAAGTGCTCATATAGGCAGAAGGGTGCTGCTGGCTCTGGAGCAAGGTGGTGGAGAAGGGAGAGAAGTCTGGCTGGAGACCTGGGCAGGACATGTGCCTCTATCTACACCTAATCCAAGATGAATCTAGTAGGGTTAAACTGATGAAAAAATATGACATTTTTGGTTTTGGTTCCTGACATCAAGGTTTAGAAGAGACCACATGATGCTACCCAGCATGTACGTGCCCCACATCAGGACGCCTTCCACTTCAAAGATTCCTGGTAAATGGTTCTCCTAAAGGTCCTTCCAAAGCCTTCCACTGCAGTATTGCCAAAAATTCTCAAGGAATTGTTCTAGTACCACACTCTCTGTACTGTTTTTCATCCTCCAGATTTTGAACTGTGTTTAGCAGCCTGATCTGTGTTGTTGAAGCTTCTGGATTCCCTTGCAGCCAAATCAAGCTGAACCAAAGGCACAGAAGGCTAGCCACAGATGCTACAGCGTGACTGCCATGACAGGATACCACCACCACGCTCATTCCACATGCAGGGACTCTCCACATCTACTCACAGATAGTTTTCCATTGTCCAGTCCCTGAAATATGGATGGTTATACATTAATGGCATCTGTCACAAAAACTTCAAAAATAACCAATCCACACCAACTTTTAAGATCCCCCAGAAACAACCAAATAGTGTAAGAAGTTCCTTTAGATCAAGTTCAACATGACTGACACTAGAGATCCACCATGAAAACTCCTACAACTGCAATCTCCATCTCCCACACCGAAGAACATATTCCCCAGCAGAGAGGTGCATTTGACTCCACTTCAATTAAAAATTATAAATCCTCTCTTGCACATCTCTGAACAGGCCCAATCCCAACCCATACACATGCCAAGCTTTCTAAGCAAAAGTAGATGGTCAAAGGAAGATTTTTCTCCCGAAGAACTAAGACATCACCATAACTTTGGAACAGGAGCAGACCTGAACAGAGCAGGTCTTGCTCATGAGCTGTTTGCAAACTGACATACTCAAGGCCACCATAAAAGTACCTATGATATACACTGACCAGCTCTCTTTCACTGGTGCAATCTTAGTTCAAGAAGTCTACAGAGAGAGCAGTATAAAGGGCATCTTGGTTTAAAGGAAAATCCTGAGGAATCAGTTAGGCACAGGGAAGAGTTCAGGCGAGCCAAGTCATTGTTAAGTATACTGTTCATTCTGAACACAAGTGTCAAAGGTTTGAGAAGCCAGTGGCAGCTCAAGTTCTAAGCCCCCTGCAAGTCATTTGTGACTTGCATGTAAATGACATTAAGCTGTGAGCCACATCACAGAGCTAGCACTGATGACATTCAATTCATCCTTAGAGTAAAAGGATCTAATACCACATTTTAACCCCCCCAAAACGAGATGACTGCATATTTTCTAACACTGGCACACATTAAAAATTGTGAAATGGATAACAAAACCATCCATCTTCATTTATAAGTCATGGCTTTTGCCTTTTGTTAAATTTAATTGCTTCCCCTGTGGCTTTAGACCAGGGGTAGATTCTATTAAAAGTAATTACTTTGCTGTGCAGCTGGCATAGCAAAGTTGCCTGATAAAGGTTAATCTACTAAGTGATGGCAGCTACTAAACGAGGATGATGATTTCCAATAATAACTTCACGGTAAGGATGATGCCAAAATTTACACATACACTGACATGATAGCCACAGCAACAGCTCCTGGGTGTCTTGTTAGCTCCTCTATCCCAAAGTCATTACCCTAGCTAACCAGAGTGTCAGGACATACAAGATGCTATTACCATGAGGTCTTGCTGCAGATCGCAAGGTATAGGCTGAGAAGTGCCTTGGACCAAGTACTGGCAGCTTGCTCATTGCCCATGAGGTTTCCAGGCACACTTAGTCCCAAGGGTGTGCAGATTGGTTTTAGTCTGCTAGGTTAAGGGATTAGTACCTTGCTGCTAGTCCTGTGTAGAAGCAGCATCCTTCACATGAGTGCATTGGGTTTGGGTTTATTTGGTTTGGGTTTGTTTGGTTTGGATTTTTTTTTTTGTTTGGTTTGTTTTTCCAAGTGTGGCAGCTGTGGTTGTCCTGGTAGGGCATAAATCCTGCTAGGCCAGTTTAACCCTTGCTCTCCTCCTTCTATTGGGGGGCACGGGGAGGTATGTGTAATCCCCAGGAAGTTGAGTTAGATGAGCAAAGCTTTGAGGGCTAGGGGGCTTAGCACCACATGTCAGGTGTTTTGTGCTGCCCTCAAAAAGCCTGTGTGGTCAAAGGAAGCATGAAGCTTTGAATTCGTTGGCCAGAACAACGGTGCTAGTGCCTATTGGCCAGTTTGAGATTCAAAATGAAGTATATAAAAGGGGATGATTTAGAAACAGTGCCTTTCTGCACCAGCTTTTCTACATCAGCCTTTGTTTGCATGGAGCCTTCCTGCCTCTCCTCGTTTGTGGCTCGTTAAAGGTGGCCACGTGTATGCATCTCACACTGGCCAGCTTAGCAGCATCTCTCCCCTCTACCTGAAATACTTTATATGCTACTCTGGGATCATCATCGTGAGTTTGGAAGTGTCTTTGATACAGGAGGCTCACTCAGGGACCAAAAGCATCATGAGTACATATGCTGGAGTGAATGGCAAGACTCCATAGGCATAGTTAGAATTCTTCCTGTGTCCTCATTCCTATTTTCCAAGTTCTGATTGTTTAAACTGGTTGATTCTGTGCAATTTGCTTCCTGTCGACCAAAAACCCAAAGAACCTCAGGGAATTTTCCTGATTTTTTAATATTAATAATAAAAATTAATATGAATGCAGAAATTAATAGTAATAATTCACAACAATTATTAATTTCTGATACAGCAGTGTTTTGTTTGTTTTCTTTTTGATTTGTTTTTTTTTCCACGTCAAGTTTCTGGTGAAAGTAAATCGGGGTCAGGAGGGTCCTAATAACAAAGAAATACAGTGGGGCAAAATGCATGAGGAAAAGGAGAGTTAAAGGTCTAAAAAAAAACCCAACCCAAACCCCATTTTTCTTTCTATTTTCCCTCCCATTTCATCTCTTCTCCCTGCAGAGCAGCAGCCCAGATACACAGCACATCCAAATGGTGTCACATGCTGAACAGAAGGCTATTTGTGTTGCTCAAATTAGGGGAGAAGGTCTAGAAAGAAAGAAAGAAAACTCAAAATCCTACCCACGTTATTTTTTTTTCTGATGCCAATCTTTTAGCAGTTTGGCAATCCACTGGGAGATTTTGCCAATTCTCCCACTTAAAACCGGTGTCCAGTTCTGCAGCAACAGCACTGCCCTTCACTCCTGGCTAACTCGGTGGTTTTAGGCACCAGTGTTCATCCCAGGGCATAGATGTCTCGTGTCCACCCCAACAGAGTAAGCCAAATCTTCTCATATTTCTAATGACCAGCTCCTGGGAACACTGAATGTGGTCTTAAAAGAAAGCCTCTGACATTTCATAGAAAGCTAGCTTAGCGCTGGTAACTGCAGAGAAATTTTACACTGTAAGTCACAAATTGCTCCGAAATCAGGAGGATGAGCACAAAGGTGAGAGTGAGAAGCTTAACACAGTAGCTATTTTTAATACAATGCTGAGAGTAACACTCTGCAAGTGACACGCACACATGTTCTATGAATAAAGTAGAAATGCAGTCTTCTGCATACGCCTGCCCCTCTGTGAAGGGAGCTGCCATCTGCACGTTGAAAGGATTATTTCCCACGTGGGAGGCCAGAGGGAAAAAAAATCCCAGAAGCCTGCTAGTAAATGTAGTCAAAAGGGTAGGCTGTCTCCTGTTTCAGCATGCAGAGGTGGTCCGTACAGAATGGCTCTTACCAAGGAGTCTGCCAGAGGGAATTGCTGACTTTCCAGCCTTATACCATTCACCATCCATTGCAAGGCAAGGAGCCAAATGGGAATAAAGCTTTCCCTCTCACCAACTCATGCAGTTGTCACCAGAATCTTGCCCCTTCACACACTCCAGTGACTTCTTGACAGCATCCTCATGAGTTGTGCAGTGCAGAAAGAGAGGGGGGGACGGTGCACACCCAGCTCCAGTTTAACCACACTCTAAGGTACATTTCCTGCTGTTGGCCAAGGACACACCAAACACCTGTGTGTCTGGTTTCACAGTGGCAAGGCAGAGAGGTTTGCTCCTACAGAGAACCACAAACTAAGGAAATCTTGATGGACACAAGGGCTTCATGAAGTCCAAGAGGTGAACGAGCGAGTTTGGAGTGATGTGTAGCAGGCAAGGATGCCCACAGCTGCTGCTCTGGTCAGACATCAGCATGTAGGAGATGCTGGGCCAGTCATAGAGGCCCTTGTGGTAGCCATGTATTAATGGAAGTAAAAAAAAGAGGTTGGACTTGCCATCTAGGAACTGATCTGAAAAACAATAAGTGCTACTAAATAGAATGCAGAACCTCTCAGTAGAAGCTGTGCTCTCCAACAGTCACTCCAAGGAACTTACAGACCTAGAAGTGCCCAAACTGGAAGCAGATACAGGCAGTGGCAGAGAGGCAAAAAGGGATAGCTTGCCTAGCATCTTCAAAGAGCAGAGAGTGTATATAAACCAGCAAACATTCAGCTGTTCTTTTCTTGAGACACTGTTTCAAGATTAAGTGCCCTAAATGCAAGGGTCAGGGATGCAGAGACCAAACATTCTGGCTGAAATCCCTTCATTCAACACAAAGGGACAACTGCTAGATCTCTCCATTGCTTCAGTATTTACTTTTTAACTCAAAACTATCTTCCTGTAAGCAAGAAACACCTTTCCATCTCTGTTTAAACCCAAATTGCATGTTTTTCACCCTGTTTACCACTGTTGCACAAAGCTTCAGCTACCACAGCCTGATTAAGTGCCTGTCACGGTTCCTAGATGGCAAGTCCAACCTCTTTTTTTACTTCCATTAATACATGGCTACCACAAGTGCCTCTATGACTGGCCCAGCATCTCCTACATGCTGACGTCTGACCAGAGCAGCAGCTGTGGGCATCCTTGCCTGCTATACATCACTCTGAGCTCCCTCGTTCACCTCTTGGACTTCATGAAGCCCTTGTGTCCATCAAGGTTTCCTTAGTTTGTGGTTTCTCTGTAGGAGCAAACCTCTCTGCCTTGCCATTGTGTCTAAAACCAGACACCAGCTATAACTTGTATTCTGAGGGTTGTAATTATCACTCCAAAGCAACAAACATCTCCTCTGGTCAGATGTGAACAACACATGACTACAACTATTTATAAATCAAATTCTAGTGAAAAGTCACGAGAGACTCAAATATTCCTGAGACTAGAAAGAGAAAGCAGTTATTTATTCCTCCAGTTACACCAAGTGAGAGCTGAAAAGGTGTTACATTGCTGCCAGCTTAGCTACACATTCAAAAATAAATCTGTTTTCCTAGTGGTGGTGAGAGAGCGCAAATCACCAGGGAAAGCAAAATCAGAATGGAAAGCTGGCAAGGAAGAGCTGCTTATTCAGGCTATGGCTGCCAGAAGGGTCTATTCTGATTAAAGGCTGCACTATTGCCCATTGGCCAGCTCAGAAACATGAGAGGCATTGTCTGCAGCTACCAGGGGCACTGGAAAAAGTGCAGAGGCTCCTCATCACTGGTCAAGTGAAGGAACTGTGCAGTGACAGCTCCCTTTTAGCATGTACAGGATACCCAGGCATAAATATCCACTTGTGCAATTCACAGTAGTAGTTGAGGGAAACGAGGTTGTTTAGCCTGGAGAAGGGAGGCTCAGATGAGACTTTAGGGCTTTCTACAAACTACCTCAAAGGAAGTTATAATAAGTGTTGGATCAATCTCTTCTCCCAAGTAGCAAGCAATATGAGAAGAGCAAATACTTCAAGTTCTGCCAGGGGAGGTTTAGACTGGACATTAGGGGAAAATTTCTTCACCAAAAAGGTTGTCAAGTACTGGAACAGGCTGTCCAAGGAGTGGTGGAATTACAATCTCCGGAGGGATCTAAAAGATGTGTAGACACGGTGCTGAGTGACATGGTGGTGTTGGGTCAATGACTGGATCTCAAAGGTCTTTTCCAATCTAAGTGATTTTATGGTTCTAAGGTAGAGCAGCACTTGCTAACAGCCTCTAAGGACAAGGCCTGTGTCTGAGCTCCCAATGAGCTGTTTGCTGTGTAATTACATGAGGGAACAAGCAGCAGTTTCACTGGAGTCCTCTCAAGTTTAATCGAGCCTTCAGTGGATAAATGAAGTGGTGGCAGCCATCCTGCCACACTCCTGCTGCTCTCACGTTGCTGCTCCAGGGGAAGTGATGCAGAGTAGACAGATAATCATACAGGGACTCTAGAATAGGATGTTCCTAGAGAGAAAGGATCAGGCTTCATTGCACTTGTAAGCAATTGAAGCAATTCCCAGCACAGTGATTAAGACAAAGTAGAACAGTCAGGATGAGAAGAGACATGTAAGCAGAGAAGAGACATTTTAAGTAGTGCTTTCTTGTGACCAGTTGTAAGGATAACATCAGATCATCAAGAGTCAGGATAACAGTGCCTCCCACTTCCCTGCCCAAGGTTTGGTTTCAGCTTGGGGTTGTTTGAGAGGGTGGTGTGGTGACTCGTTTAACCTTCTTTTTTTCCTAGCATTATTGCTAAAAAAATTAGAACCTGCACACATCAAACTGGGGAGAAAACCCTGAGCCATGAGAGAAGGGGGGAAAGCAGAAGCTTAATTGTTCCTGGCAAATGCAAAGAGCCAGAGCAAAGGCACAGATCAGTCTATACCATGCAGCACCATTCAAGAGGTGAGTATGTGACCAATGGAGCAGAAGTGCCTCTTTCTGCAAGGCAGTAGCAGCCCTAGAAAGGAAAAATCGATGGCATTTTCTCAAGCTTTGCTGCACATTTGAGTCAAAAGGCAAATCTCAGGACAAGAAGGGAGAAAGAGGAAAATGGTCAAGCTAGTGCTAGTAATTCTTGCAACATGGGCGAAAGCTTTCCAGAGGATGGTGGTTATGTTTCATTCTCCTCTTCAGCCCAGCTGGAAAGCAGGAGTTTGAAAAAATGCAGGTTGAGACCAGGCTGAAAGGAGCTGCAGAAGTAGGTGAAGTTGATCAGAACCAAGTAGCTCTTATGCATTACTCATGCAATCTGGAAGGGCTGGGGAAAGCAGATGCACATTCTGGGATGATGCCAGCTCAGCTGTGCATATTTGATAGGTATGTGGCACAAATTCTAGACTGGTTCTGCAAAAGAGCAGCCATAAACAAGTTTCAGCCTAGGACCGTGTGTCCTTCCACAATTTTGGGGTAGCAATATGCAAGCTGCATTGCAACTCACATTGATATAGTGATGCTCAAACCAAGAAACATCGTTTTTTTCTCTCACAGTAATGAATGTAATTGGTGTGTGCTGGATCTTATCCCAGCTACATGGGCCCAGGAGTTCACCTTCTCACCTTGGCACATTCTAGACATCATTTTCCCAAGAGAATGACTTAAAATATTCTAAACATACTTCTCCTCTACGGTTTTCTTTATGTGTGTCCTCTAGAGGTAGAAGATTTATGGGAACTATTCTTAGTGGCCCAAACCTGAAGAGATGTTACATTCCCAGATGTTAAGAACTTTAACATGAAAGGCAAAAAGAGGAGCTAAAATTGAATGCTTTGTTTCTTCTGTTTATGGCCATTTTATCTTTAAAGCTCTTTGAAGGGCTACAAATGCAGAGCAATTACCAGTATATGAGTGGAATGTGATTTCTCTGTATCATTTACCACATCCCACATAGTTCATCCCATTGTTGCCTAGTACAGACAGGCTTGGTGAATTGCTGTGCCTGCAGTATAGCTGGGGAAGGGAAGGCAAGGGCTACCACAAAAAATAAACAAAATGAAAACCTCCCTGCACTCTATTCCTAGTGAGGAGAAAATGATCTTGTTCCAGCCCTATGGAAGCATCTGCTTCTGCCCTCTGGCTTCACTGGAGATCATAGAATGGTTTTGGCTGGAAGAGATCTTTGAAGGTCAGCTTGTCCAACTGCCTTGCAGTGAGCAGGAACACCTTCAACTAAGTCAGTTTGTTCACAGCCTGATCCAAGATCGTGTAGGGACAGATTTTAGTGCAGGAGTAGACCCCAAAACAGGCAGTACCAGGCATCCGGTCTCCACATGAGTTTTGACACGCTTTCCTCATAGACATATGCTGTTAGATATAGTGTTAGAGACTTGCATTAACCTCTTTGTTTCTACAGTCACAAAATGTCACCATAAAAAGACAATGCATATTCTCAAAGGTGTCCTAGGCTAAGAGGGCCAGGCTAGAGACTTCTGCAGCTGCACACGGGCAGCCAGGGACTGCATCTCCAGCAAAGCCCCGGTGATGCACAAGCAGCAGATCCAAGGTCAAGCAGAAACATGTACACTGCAGCAATCGGTGCAGGTACAACTCTTTTTTCTCCACATGTCCACAGTCATCATGGACTGACAACCAACTGCAGACATCAGAAAGGGGAAAGAGGTTGAGGGGAGAAGCAAGTGCAAATACTTAAAACAAGCTACATTATTTCACACAAATAGATCCATTTGCTGACGCAGGAATCCAGTTAAAATAACCTCCCTGAAGAAAAATGTAAGACTAATTGCAGCCCGGTATTTCAGTCTGTTGAAAAGTGCCTAAAGGCTGGACCTCACCAAGGAAGCATCAGCAAAAGATGACACACCAACAGCATTTACATGCTGTTAAATACAATAGAGCAACCCCTCAGATCTTCAATTAAAACCACCGTCTCTCTTTAGTGTCTAAAAATCAACATGAGAAAGGATACCTCCAGCATCGTGGTAACCGGCAAAGTGAGATGCTCATGAACATGAAGGCAAAATTTAGAGCTAATGCAAAAGCAGAGCCTCTAATTCTTGGTAGTTTTAATTGGTTTCAGTCCCAAAAGAAATACTTCAGTAAGCGTGAACTGAACCTGGCAGCCACACAGGGATAGAAAAGAGGCACACAGCAGTTCTAGAGAGAGAGAGATCTTTAAACTGCAAGACTAAGCCCTGGACACTTGAATTAGTTTCTGTGGAAAAGTAATAATGAAATTTTATGGCTCCTTTACAGGCACAATGGTTGAATCTGAGCAACCTTCAGTGAAAAAAAAATACATAAAACAAACCCTTCTTTTGTCTCCTTTTTAAAGGAAAAAGCTTTCTACTTTAAAAATGAAGCAGGGAAGATAAAGAGAAACTGGGAAAAAAAAATCCAGCCTTCTCCTTACCCCCTCTTTTTTTTTAATCCTTGTAAATCACAGGGGGGTTTCTCCCTGGAGGCACCAGAAATTAGAGATAATCACCAAAAAAAAAATGAATGAAGCAAAAGTTTTGTGGAGGTACACATGTGGATTTGACCTAGATACAGTTAACTTTCCTGTGATTAATTTGTACATTTAATTTTATACTGGAGAACTCAGACTCTAGCTCCAAAACAAATCGAGCAGAGTGTCATATTACTCTCTCATGCCCCTTGATAGACCACTAAATATCTGTGTATTTTAATTATTAGAAACAGAGCACGATTCATTATTTTGCCTTTGAATCCTGCTATGCAGCTGGGGTTTCTTTCATGCCCTTCAAACTGCATTAGACTAGAAAGGGACTGGGATACCAAAGGAATATTAAACCCTTTGCCAGCATACAAAAATCTGTGGGAGGCACCAGGTGCTTAGTCCCACACTGCCTGCTCCATTCCACCTGAAAGATTGTTTAAAGCTCTTAAAACTGAAAAAGCAGGTGAATAAGGTTGGTTGGTTTTGGCTTTTGTTTTAAAAAGCAAGTGAATAGAGATGTTTCCTCGTACAAGCTTCAGGCCCATGGGTTTTGCTTGTACTAAACAAGATGCCAAAATGTTAAACAAAAAAACCAACCAACAAACAAACCACAACCAAAGAAACCAAACACAGTCTCAAGTTGTGCCGGGGAAAGTACAGGCTGGATGTTAGGAGGAAGTTCTTCACAGAGAGAGTGATTGGCATTGGAATGGGCTGCCCAGGGAGGTGGTGGAGTCACTGATCCTGGAGGTGTTCAAGAAAAGCCTGGATGAGGCACTTAGTGCCATGGTCTAGTTGACTGGCTAGGGCTGGGTGCTAGGTTGGACTGGATGATCTTGGAGGTCTCTTCCAACCTGGTTGTTTCTATGATTCTATGAAACCCAAACTTCTGAAAAGCTTGTCAAGACCCAAATCAGCATGATTCTTCCAGTTCTGCTCTCATCCAGAGCCGGGTTTCTTATCTTCAACTGGCAGCTTCTAATCCATCCCCACTTTCCTATTCCACGCCAAATGTCTCCAACTTATGAGAAGGCAGTCCCAAGCATGGTGGGGGAGTGTCTCTGTCCTGGCCTGACCCCACCACAGATCACTGGTAAAGGGAAGTCCACAGCATTAAGTGACCATGTATATATTCTTGACATAGGTTGGTATGTGTGCTCATGCAGGACATGGTCCAGCATCTGAATTTATTTGGCTCCTAATGCAGCTGCACAGAATTGCACAATCAGCTTCCCTCACCAACAATAGGTCAAAGATAAATGTTTGCAGTAGATACAGTGGAGAAGAACTAGTTTTTACTGGGGAAAAAAAATGACCCTCCTTAGACATACAGTAATTTCCTACAAGATCTGAAAGAAGAGAATACGCTCTGCCCTCCCCAGAAGGTTCCTGAGTGATACATCCTCCCCACACTCAAGACAACCACCTCACTCAATTAGATGAGAAATTATAAATTATAGCATCTTTGCCTTGGCAGAGCTAATCTGAAGGTTGGTTTGAAGATTACAACTTCTACTTTGACTTGACAGATTGCGAGCATCACACTGTGATTCTCAACCCTACTTAAGCTGGCTGCTTCCTTTTCCATCAATTTTACCAATTAAACTTTCTCTGCTCACATTTTCTCAGATTTGATTGTTACCTGAGCAGCCAGGGCTAATTTTTAGTATTCTGCAGGTTTCTGCAAAGCAATTAATCCACTGATGCTAGCCTGAAGAATCAAGAAAGCCAAAATCTTGACAGCCCTGTAAGAGACTTGGCCAGTAAATCACTGACTACTGCTCATCCTCCAAATGTACTCCCTCAGATCACTGAACCTGCCAGCAAAGAATTACCTTCTACCAAAGTGCTGTCTGTAAAGGGGTATCCCTCAAGAAATCAGTTCTTTGACAACCTTAAGTTTGATAAAGCCAAAGGTTGTCTTTGCTAGCCCAGCAACTTCAGTGAGCTGGAACACCTATATCAGTGCTAGTAGAAACAGGAAAAAAAAATAAACCAAACTCCCCACAACAGACTCTACACTCACAAGGATCTTTTTCTTCTTCCTCCAGTGTCTCAACACCCTTTTTGTGATTGCAGCCTCCCCTTCTTCCACTGGCCAGAATGGCACTACTTCCACACTGAGAAATGGAGTGGGAGACTGCCTCACAGGTACCTCTTGCCTAGCCAAAAAACAAGCAGTCATAGGTAGGGCTCATCTCAAGTCTTCAACTGGAAGACATTAGGGAGAAAAGTCCTTTAAAAATTAGTGTTAAATCACCTTTACAGCTTTGATTCAGTTACTATTAGTCTCATTCTCCCAGGTCTGCACAAATGATCCTGTCTACTCTGCCAAGACATGGTCAAAACCTTTCCTGTTGCATTTCAAAGCCCAGATAACATTTTCTTTGCTCTATGAAGTGTGAGCCAAACAAGAGAAATTGATACTTCCACGTGGTGAAGCAGTAAGAGCTCTCCATGCATCCACGAGCTTTGCACCAGTGTCTGAGTTTGCCTTTTGCAAGGTGCTGCATGGGGCTCTCAGAAAAGCACAGCACAAGGAGTTTAACCAAGTTTCTGACAAGTGTCTTCTAGCTTAGAGAGTGCTATTACAGGTCAAGCTGCCTGTAAAAAGGCTCAAACATGAGAGCATTTGCAGATCCATTTCAAACTTTTCTTTCCCAGCCCAGCAGTTTTCTTGTGCATATTTATGGGGACAAAATAAGGTTGCTATGGGGGTAAGGCAGCAACACAGAATCACAGCAATAGACAAGGTACACTACTAGCTTTACAAATACCTGTAATCTCCTAGGTGCTTTGCAGGACCAGACTGCTTAAAATCAACACCTTCAGCCGCTTCAGCTGTTGTCACTCTTGACAGGACTCATTGCTACCACTACCTGAAGCTTATCAAGTTTTCTGTATTATGGCTTTATTATCTGGTCAGTCTCAAACAAAATATATTCTTAAGCAAGAACTGCCAAGGAAACCCCACAGGCCAGAGAATATTTTGTCCTGCAGTTATCAGCTTCGATTACCAAGACACTCATTGCAAGACACAGCTAATGATGACTCCAACACAGAAAGTGGTATGTCCCCAGAGAAGCCACAACAAAAGCCTGTAGATATTTTCTCCAGGAGAGAAGAAAGCAATGGGAAGAAGACACCAATATCATAGAAGACAACCAGCTCACATTGGCATCTCCATCCATTTCATGCTTTAGGTATTCATGTGCTGTCTGTCGGGCAAGGAAAATGCATACCATTCCAGTGAGAGCAGAAAGTTTTCCTTCATAATACTTTGTGCTCAAAAAGCTAAAATCAGCCTGTCCCTGAAGGCAGTCTAGGTTGGGTGCTAAACAGCTGAAGTATGTATTTTTTCCTTAGGCTATATATGTCTAAATGACATTTGATTCTACTAATGGCAGACTCATTAATATTTAGAAAAGCAAGTGTGGAATGCGAGCTTATTTTGAACAGAATCAGCACTGTGGTAGCCAAAACTCATTAATTATTAATTTTATCAACTGTTTACTGAAATTTGTTCTGCTAGCACAGTGTAATTGCCTGCAAAAGCAATGCTTTTGAATGAAGAAATACCATGCCACAAAATAACCCACAGCCTTCCTTTTTCAGTAGATAGCCCATATATGTTCCACAATTACAACACTGAGAGAATCCTTGAGGTTCTTTAAGCATCTTATCAGAGTAATCACTGCAACAAGAAGCACTGAAGAGCATGATTTGGCAAAGCATGAATGTGGAGCACTGAAATGAGCTTTCCTGGTTGCACGGAAACTACTGTGCACAGATGTGCCACACTTGGATGCTGCAGAGAGCCAAGGTCCCAGCAGGCAGCTCAGTGTGGGAATGCAGTTTCACACAAACACAGCACTCCAGCAAGATTCTGGGCACTGAATTTTCCTAGATTTGAAGCAGGAGGGAGCTTTTCTGCTATTCTACCATGGCTCAATTATTATACAAGGACCTTAACCCTTCCCAGGCTTTGGGCAGTGTGCTAGCCATTGATCCAACATAACATTACACTCACTCACAAAACTCCTGCTAAAGTGTTGAACTAACGGAAAGCATCAGCCAACAACTCTGCAGAACACAGGTAGCATTTAATGTAAGAATTATTTATAGACACTGGCTCCAATCAGCTAGCAAACTCTCTGCTTGATTTGATTTTACATGCACACACAGAGGTGCATACACACACAGAGAGGCAGAGTTACCTTTACAAAAGGAGATCAGTATTTTGACAGTGATAAACAGGATCAACAGAACAGCATCTGGCAAATGTGGCAGCTCATGGCTTGGACAGATTCACTCTGATATGGGTCAAGAACAGGCTTGAGGGCGGGGCCCAGAGAGTGGTGGTGAATGGTGCCACATCCAGTTGGCAGCCAGGCACTAGTGGTGTGCCCCAAGGATCAGTGCTGGGCCCAGTCCTGTTCAACATCTTTATTGATGACCTGGACAAGGGGATTGAGTCCACCATCAGTACGTTTGCAGATGACACCAAGCTAGGAGCAGGTGTGGATCTGTTGGAAGGTAGGAGAGCCCTGCAGAGGGACCATGACAGGCTGGATGAGTGGGCAGAGATCAATGGGATAAGATTTAACAAGGCCAAGTGCAGGGTTCTGCACTTTGGCCACAACAACCCCAAGCAGCACTACAGGCTGGGGACAGAGTGGCTGAGAGCAGCCAGGCAGAGAGGGACCTGGGGGTGCTGGTAGAGAGGAGCTGAAGATGAGGAGCAGTGTGCCCAGGTGGTCAGGAGAGCCAATGGCAACCTGGCCTGTATCAGAAACAATGTGGCCAGTAGGACAAGGGAGGTTATTCTGCCTCTGTACTCAGCACTGGGCAGGCCACACCTTGAGTTCTGCCTCTGATTCTGGGCTCCTCAATTCAAGAGAGATGCTGAGATACTGGAACGTGTCCAGAGAAGGGAGATGAAGCTGGTAAAAGACCTGGAACACAAACCCTATGAGGAGAGGCTGAGGGAGATGAGGTTTAGCCTGGAGAAGAGGAGGCTCAGGGGTGACCTCATTGCTGTCTACAACTACCTGAAGGGGCATTGTAGCCAGGTGGGGGTTGGTCTCTTCTGTCAGGCAACCAGCAATAGAACAAGGGAACACAGTCTCAAGTTGTATCACGGGAGGTCTAGGCTGGATGTTAGGAGGAAGTTCTTCCCAGAAAGAGTGATTTGCCATTGGAATGGGCTGCCCAGGGAGGTGGTGGAGTTGCTGTCCCTGGAGGTGCTCAGGAAAAGCCTGGATGAGGCACTTAGTGCCATGGTCTAGTTGACTGGCTAGAGCTGGGTGCTAGGTTGGACTGGATGATCTTGGAGGTCTCTTCCAACATGGTCGATTCTATGATTCTATGATCTTTACATTAGACACTTCCACCTTGGTTGATTCTATGATTCTATGATCTTTAGACACTGTGAACACGCAAGTATAGAGCTGCAAACATACTCTCTCTTTGGGTAGCTTTGGTTGAACAAGTTACCAGCCAGTTTAATCAGCACCTAAAAATTCTGCACTAAAGCTCTGTCACTGATAGCTTGCCTCTTACACAGAGTCTGCCTAGTACCATCTTTCCAGGCAATTCACTTTTCACCTTTTCTCTCCACTACTACATGCCTTGTAGTCTGCTTGCCCTCCCTTAAATACCATTTTCCTAGGGGTACCCCATTTGTGGCTGGTGGGCTTAGGTCTGCCCTTCAGTGGGCTCACTGAAGACAGCTGGCACTTTCACAGAGGTCACCTCCTGGGGACCTGCACCCAGTACAATTCACTTGTCACAAACAGAACAAAAAAGATTCATCTGTATTCAAAGAGAAGCTGTTGGTGTAAACCAACTTCCACCTCAAATTAAAAAAGGATATTAAGTGATGTCCCAGCAGGTGCTAGTGATTTAAAACTAACTTGGGTACCAATGATATGAGAATTCTGAAGGAGATGACTGAAATCTTCATTGTCTGCTTAGTTTCAACACCAGAAAAGCTCTAAGTGGAAAAAAAAAGATGTTGTGATATCACCATTAAGATTAGGCAACTGAGAGAATGACCTTCACCAGCAGGGAGGTCATTCTGCCCCTGTACTCTGCACTGGTCAGACCACACCTCGAGTACTGCGTTCAGTTCTGGGCCCCCCAGTTTAGGAAGGACACTGAGATGCTTGAGCGTGTCCAGAGAAGGGCGACGAGGCTGGTGAGAGGCCTTGAGCACAAGCCCTACGAGGAGAGGCTTAGGGAGCTGGGGTTGTTTAGCCTGGAGAAGAGGAGGCTCAGGGGAGACCTTATTGCTGTCTACAACTACCTGAAGGGTGGTTGTGGCCAGGAGGAGGTTGCTCTCTTCTCTCAGGTGGCCAGCACCAGAACGAGAGGACACAGCCTCAGGCTGCGCCAGGGGAAATTTCGGCTCGAGGTGAGGAGAAAGTTCTTCACTGAGAGAGTCATTGGACACTGGAATGGGCTGCCTGGGGAGGTGGTGGAGTCGTCGTCCCTGGGGCACTTCAAGGCAAGGTTGTATGTGGCACTTGGTGCCATGGTCTAGCCTTGGGCACTGTGGTAAAGGGTTGGACTTGATGATCTGTGAGGTCTCTTCCAACCTTGGTGATACTGTGATACTGTGATACTGTGATACATTTCTATTAGGCAGAGATGCTGAAAATGTGCCCTGAGATTTGTCTTGCCTCCTTTATTACTCTAATAAAAGCATTAACACAGCTGATTACAGAGAGGCCCCAGGCAGGTATGTTAATGACTATGTAAAAGGTTTCAGTTAATCACTTGTCAATGAACAATGACATTTCTAGAATCATTTCCAGATGTAAAGCTGTTAAAGAGTATTTTCACCAGTGATCTACATTGCATTTCCTCCTAATCAAGTTCCCACTGATATTTTGATTGGGATGAAAGAGGATGCAGAAGTATTACTCCGAGCTGAAAGAGATGTGTTAAGCAAAGCACCTTCAAATAGAAGATATTTAAACGGCATGAGGTACCAGCCACAAGGATGGACATCCTGCTCTAACATGGGAGAGAAGTGCAGCAGAGAGTAAAATCTGAGCTGCCAGTTCAGTGTCACTGTAGAGAACTAAGACAGTCCTTGCCTAATGAGAGCATAAGACATAAAATGTGCTAAAATGAGATAGATTCACAAAATATCGTCAAGCTACAAATAATGGCAAGTTCACATTTGAAAGAAGAGCCTGCAGAATGGGCAACCATCTGTGCCTGGCTTCAAACACCCAGCCTGCCAAAGGCTGTGATTAACGCTGTGCGGACAGATCTTCTCTCCTGTCTGCTGTCAGCAGTGCTGTCTGTTCCAGAGCCTGCCCATGGCACTAACAACAGATGTCCCTAACAGTTCAAAAGCTTGCATAAGGCTCCAAGTTTGCATTTCAATGTCTACAGCATAAGCTGGATCACTGGAAGGTACAGGAAAAGTACACTACAGATAAATAAATAAATATATAAATAAGAAATCCTCTTCCTACTTCTTTAATAAAAACAAAACCAAAAGTGTCCATTTGGCAAACCTCTCTACACTGAAGGGAAGCTCAGCAGACTTGCCACCACGTAGGACACTGAAGAAAAAAGCAGGGAAAGGCAAGAACGGATAGAACTCAGCTGTCTGTCAGCTTGCAGCAAAGATCTGAATGGGTTGGATCCTCCCTCACAGACAGCTCTCGGCAATGCTCACTACTGCTATTTTGGTAAGTTTATAAAGGTTGTGCCTCTAATTTTCCATCTAGGATTCCTTGCAGCTATGCCTATAAGGTATCTTTGGCACTGCTGTTAAAATACACGAAAGATCCTGGAAAATCTCCTGGGATATACTTTTCTAATTGCAATGCTTTCAATTAGTGCTTTTTAATTTGTTGACACAGCACTGGATTTGTTGACACAGCCTCAAGCCCAGCCAGGTTGGATGACTTGTTCAAGCCCTTACATTAAGGCAATAATAGGCAGAATTAATATTCAGCTATACTCTCTACTAGCACTTTTCCAGTGGGAATTTCACACATACACATCACCACCAACCCCAAAGAAATAAAAAAGAGAATGAAGAAAAAAAATCCCCTCAAAACAGATAATTGAGTCAGAAGCCAATGGCCCAGAAGTACAGCAACAGCTTATGCATATTTGAAATGCCCAACAGCTACAGGGTCTAAGCTTTGTGAACAGGTCTGGGTAAGACCTTCAGGGAACATTCTCAGTTTGTTAGCTCAGAGGAGCAATCATCGAAGAAGCCTGACAATAAACATTCCCATGAAAAAACCTCTACAGAGCTTCTGATAGCTGTCAGGTTTGAAAGAAAGCAGCAGAAAAGCCAAGGGCAATCCAGAGTCGATGGAAAAGTTGAGAGTTGCTGGAAAGTATTTTGTTGTCAGGCAAAATGAATTTCTTAGAGTGCAACTGGTTATTGCCGTTCAATAATTAGTAGTGTACTTAATATAATGCTCTAATTTGAGTAGCTAGTCAGAGAATTAAATGATCATTTGGCAAGTGGGAAAGCATCTCTAGCTACATGCATTGACAGCGGGGTCATTCTCCAGATACACAAATTGGTAGTCAAGTTAGTCTCATTCATTCTAGATCCTCAGGAGACAATTTCAGTTCTGGTGTTAAATTAATTTGAAAGAGTGCCAGAGATGTGGAATTTTGCTCCTTCATTAGTCATGTGGTCAGAAACCTGCTGCAAACTATCAAAACCCTGGCTACCCTCTGCCAAAACACCCACAAGACACACAAAATATCTTCCCCACCAACTGCAAGATACCACACTAGAAGACAATTGGAGAAGGCAAAGGTCTCAGTATTGAGCAAAATGAAGGAAAGAACAAGGATGTCAAAAAATTCTTGATGAAAATTGTGAGAAAGACTGGAGTTAGGCTTGTCATCCAGAGCATTCTACTCAGAAAGTGTTTTTCCTAGACAGGAAAGGATTGTGGACCATTAGTTGACTTTGTTCAATGCTCTTTGGGGATCTGTAACTCCCACCAGCATTCATTACAGCCTAAGAGAGGTGATAGGAGCATAGAGCATCCTTCCTGCCTTCCCAGTTCCTTTTGGAAAACCTGCAGAGTTTACAACCTTTCATGTAAAAGGAGCCCTGGCATATCAGAGGTGGTTTCAAGACTATTTGCAGGCTGGTTGGCATTTGGATCCTGAAGAATCCAAGTTCCTACAATTATGGCTGCAAAGAAAGCTTTTGAAATCCCTAAGTGCATTTTATCACCTTGGCTGGAAAGTGACAAGCAGGAAAAGCTGTCCTGGTTTGAGTTAAAACAGGACAAATTGTGTTCAGTGACTTTACTTTTCAGCTCCATCTCTTCTAACTGCACTTTCTGAAGTTAACTACATATTTTCACAGTTTCTGCCTCTAGCTGTGACAACACTTGATGTTTATATCCAGTGCCAAGGATTGGTGTACAGAGCAAGGTCACTGCTAAATCTTGCGTGGTGCACTGGGGGTTTGGCATAAAAGGCTGCACCTACCGGGAGCAGTGGACAGGACAGGTGACCCTGAACTGAGAGGTATTCCAGTGCTGAGGGATCATAAGATCATAGAATCATTAAGGTTGGATCATCGAGTTCAATCATCAGCCCAACACCACCATGCCCACTAAACCATGTCCCAGAGTGTAGTCTCTACACATTTTTTGAGCACCTCAGGGTTGGAAGAGACTTCTGGAAATCATCCAGTCCAACTCACCTGCTAACAGAGGTATGCCTAGATCTGGTTGCATGGGACCACATCCAGGTCACAAGGATCAAGTCTCTTCTTCAACGACCAGCATCCAATGAAAACTCTGTTCATTCTGCCTTCTATCCCAATCCATGAGTTCCTTAATCCAGCTCCAGAAACCTGTTCCTGTCTACCCACAAGTACAGTTTGAGACTTTCCCAGTGCCTTGCCACAGCATCAGTGGTCATTGCAACATACTTGTCATCAGAGGGGCTGGATTCAAAGATGGTTTTGTAGACATTTGTATATATTTGATTCTATTGTTATTTTCATTAAAGTAGTTTTAGTTTTCTTTTTCAATTTATGAGTCTCCTTCCCTTATTCCCTTTCTCTTCCCTTTGGGAAGAGAGAGGGATTAATAGAGTGTTTACCACTCATTTAGTGGCCAGCCCAGCCCTAGCTCTTGACAAAAGCTGACTCTGCTTTGGAACTATTAGTAGAGTTTGAAGCATAAAACTTCAGGGAGTTTTCCCCCCCCCCATTTTCCTGTGGCTTACTGAAAAGCAGCATACAGGTCAGTGACCCAAAATAGAGAGTTTGCATGTGACACAAAGTGGTTTGCTTTCAGAAAGCTGAAGTGGAATTAGGACTGTATGTGTGATGGGGTATTTGACAGCAGCTCCTCACCACCACCATTTGCAGATAAGAGTAATGATAGGTTTTACAGCTTGTTCGAGCTTGGCTTGACTCATTCTTCACTGTCAGACATGAGCTGTAAGTGTCAGCACACAATGGTGTTTTGTTTCTCTGTGAGAATCAGCATCTTTATCACCCCAACAGCATCACCAACTTGCAATCAAATGTCCTCACATTTGTTTATATACAGGGAGATAAGTTTGGTTTGCAAGGGTAAATTTTAACTTGTACCTGACTGGGTAGTAAAAACACTGCTGGGAACCAAGGTAATTAAACAGTGAAACTGAAATTACCAGGAAATGATGTATGCAGGGTCACCCTCCATATGATCTTAACACTGCACAGAAAGACTCTTGCCAGGAGGACAGCAAGCCCTGGCTAAGGGTGGTTCCCTGAACTTGCCAGCATAACTGAAGTGTATAGAGGGAGTGGTAGATGCGAGTGGTGTTTCTCCCTATTCGGCAACCATTTGTATTGCTCTTACCAGAATACAGCTGAAGGCAAAGAGCTGTGCCTCAGATTTTGTGGCTTTGCTTGCTTTTCTAAGGACACAACTGTTTCATAGTACAAGATTCAAATTTATCTTGGTGAAGAAAAGTTCTGAAGATTGCTGAAAACAGACAAGCCTTATACTTGAAAGCTCTAGTGGCATTTCTTCATTGGGATCAACTCTGTCTCATCTGTTCACTATAGTCACACCACTTACAGCAGCCTCTATCTCCCACTCCCAAAAGTCTGAGGTATAACCACTAGTTAAATGGACTGTTAACATTATCACAGTATCACAGTATTATCAGGGTTGGAAGAGACCTCACAGATCATCAAGTCCAACCCTTTACCACAGACCTCAAGGCTACACCATGGCACCAAGTGCCACGTCCAATCTTGCCTTGAACAGCCCCAGGGACGGCGACTCCACCAGCCTCCCTAGGCAGCCCATTCCAGTGTCCAATGACTCTCTCAGTGAAGAACTTTCTCCTCACCTCCAGCCTAAATCTCCCCTGGCGCAGCCTGAGGCTGTGTCCTCTCATTCTGGTGCTGGCCACCCGAGAGAAGAGAGCAACCTCCCCCTGGCCACAACCACCCCTCAGGTGGTTCATTATGAAGAATTTGGAGAAAATTAACTACTGCAGGAAACTTTTGAGGACTGTACTAGGTCAGGCCTAAACCCATCCATTAGTGCACACATTTGATATGAAAAGACTAGAAACAAAAGAAGTTGTTACTGTGCAGTAGGAGGTGCTTACTGCCATCTGCCATTGAGTCTCACCAAGATGGCAAACAGCAGTTTTCCAAGCACAGGACTTCCACATCTCCAAAGACACATCCCACATCCATGTGCAACCAAGGTTGAATCTATCCTAATGAAGGATAGAGACACCTTATGCATAGCCCAGCTTCTCCTGCAAGCACAGCAAATCCTGTCTAAGGTCATAGCCTCAGATGTAACCTAAATAGGTAGCAATTAAATACTAGAGAAAGAGATTGCTATGCAGCAGTAGATGCCAGCTTTCACACTGTTAGAATTAGAATCTATCATTGACAGTTAAGGAAGGATAAAGTGAAGAGCCATCCTTTTTTCCTCCTTTTCTGATTCAAGCAATCAACAAAATTTCTGCTTTCATATAGAGAATGTTCAGCTTTCAAATTTGATAAAGGCAGAGCAAGTTAAAAATACACATTTAGGCTCATCTACTTCTCAAGTTTGTGAGCCATAGGTCACATTTTAGTATCTACTTTAGTCACTCTCAGGGTAATGAAGCAGGAGCCCTTTCTGGATGTGCAGGAATGGTAACACTGCAAAAGCAGTGGTTCCTTCTGTGGGAAAGGAACTGACTCCTCCAGGGGTGCAGCCTAGACGTTTCCATCCCACATCTTTGTATCAAGGTTAGAATCAAAGCCACTGAAAGGAGCCACCACGTCTCCACCATTCCTCTCTGTCTCCTTCCAAGCACAGGTTTCACTATTTCATTCAGCCTGATTCATTTAAAATTAGAGAACACAAACAGCAGCAAACATGCACTTACAAGATACAGACTTCAAGCCTCTCTAGCTCAGCAAAGGCTTTGCAAGCATGCTGAAAAGATATGGTGGGATCTGTCTCTGGAACTGTCACTTCGCTTCAACTTTCACCCACTTCCCATCGCTACTCAGTGAGCGGCTCTGGCTCGGCGCCATTCTTGCACGCTGCATTAATTTCAGCATCTCATTAGCTCATTTGTTTATGCTTTTTAGCTGGATGCCAATGATACAGAGTGTTCACATTTACACTTGGCATGGCCAAAGGCTGTTCTTCCTTTGTTTTAGTTCTCCACATTCCTCCAGCTGCTGGCTTCACCTTCTCTTGTCTAGCTCTGCCCTTGCTGTCTGAACTCCCGGAGCCTCCTGGGGCACTGCGAACTCACAGCAGCTGTTACCATCCTCCCAACACATTAGCAAGGGACCCTTTTCCTACAGAAATCCCAAGAAATCTCCTTCATCACAGCTGGTGCAAAGTGGAAGTGTCAGATTTCCACACAGCAAAAAACAGTAACACTCAAAGAGTGGAGAGTATTGAATCCGATACTGGTTCAGTCAGATATTTTGAGGTCAAGATTAAACTAAAGTGACTCCCAAAATAGCAAAACTGGTTTTAAAAGAGCTCTCTGAAAGATTTTTCAAAGGTGAGAAAATTGTCAGAAAACAAGATTGCAAATGGGCTCTATCAGCAGTGCTTTTCTGACTGGAAACCTGCTGTTTTCTACTCTAAGCCAGGAACTAGAAAAGCATAAGGAATCTGTCTTATAGTAAGACAAGTGCATGCACAGCCACACTCATAGACCAAATTAAAGTGTTTACTGTAGATTTCAGAACAATCTAGACACAGCTAGTACATCAATAGCAATAAGAGGTACCAAAGACAAGGGGAAACAGTGCTGTGTGTTTCTAAAGCTCACAGACAGGTAGGTCTGGGGAAGGAGTCCTTCTCCAGTGTTTAGAAACTGGCTTATGAAGGCGAGCTCAGGACAATCACAGAGAAGAAAATCTGCATAAACAAGAGTTCAATATCAATTCAATAATAAAGGTTCTTTTTCATCATCTTCTGGCATGTAGAAAGCATCTTGAGCCTGGTGGGACAGACCTGCATCATTGTTTGCAGTTCACCTTCTTTTGGAGTATAGCAATGGAAGTGCCTGGCTCAATTTCTGACCAGCATTGTCCAGGTACTTTGCTCCCCATTATTTCAGCAATGCTGACCACTCTATTGTCTCATCCAGACATCATCAGGAAGCAATTATAAGCCATTTTTTCCCCCTGCTAATATGCTTTTGAGACCTTTGTGCAGTATAAGATACTAGGAATGTGCATCTTGTATTGCATGCACCTGTTTTTTATTTTTGCTCTGCACATTTTCTGATTCTAAATTGTAATTAACATAAAATAGAATCATAGAATCAGTCAGGGTTGGAAGGGACTACAAGGATCATCTAGCTCCAATCCCCCTGCCATGGACAGGGACACCCTACCCTAGATCAGGCTGGCCAGAGCCTCATCCAGCATTACTCTAAGTTACTCTAAATGTTTACAGATCTTCTGGAAAAAGAACCTCAGCTTGTTCTAACTGGCATACCCAAAAATGTCCTTCAAAAAAGAAGCTGGGTTTATATCTGATGTACTGCAGACTTGCTCTTAAAACACATTTTCCTGAGAAGACGTGGATGATAGCTCACCAGAGAAAACAAGACCAAGAGAGGTAAGAAAGTTCTATACTCCAAATGCCCAGCTGAAGTACTGGTAAGTCTCCAGGGCTTGTAGATTTTAGTCAGTGAGCCATCTAGCTCAGCTCATGACATGGGGGCATTTAGCACAGATGATGAACAGAGTCCAAATTTTTCTCTTCTGGAACGAGATTTCAGCTGCCTGGGCTGAAGAAGCAGCTCATACAGCTAAGGCCCACAAGCAGCTGTTCCTGCTGCAGTAGCAGCCAGTAAAGAAGAGAAGTGGGAGGACTGCAGTCTCGAGTTTGCTTCAGAAATGCTAGCCCAGCTGAACTAGAAGCAGCCTATTTTTACCAGCATGGAGAACATTCCTGCCCACCTCACAAGGCAAATCAAGCCTTGCAATCTACCCCCAACGCTGCTTTCTGTCGCTAGGTGAGCCAAGAAGCTAGAACTTCTGTGGTGGCTTTGGGTTAAGTGCCTAAATTATGAATACTGTTATGCAAATGCTAAAATAAACTGGAAGCAACAAGCTGTTAAATTGTCTTTAGTTCCCAAGGTTGTAGAGCTTTTATTAGGCCAGAAGAAAGAGGGAAATAGGAATTTAAAATGATGGCAATCTCACTACGCCCTCAGTTAGAACAGTTATTAATTGAACCCCAGATATTTCACAAAAGGCCATCATTGTTTCCTGCATTGGACTTAGAAAGTAAAGCCCTAAGGATAAATTCATTTTCCTACAGTTACAGAATCCACATGTCTCAGACCATGTTCTCCAGTGCTGTAGCTGCTCTACTGCCTCTGCCCAGTACCATGGAGGTGCTGGATGCAAAGAGTGCACTTGTGAAAGTGCATTGCCTGGATCAACAAAGCAACAGGGGCTGAGAAGCTGCCACTGAGGCAGGTGCAGTGGGGAATATTGCTTTGAAGCAATGCATATTGAACCAGATAATCCTTGAGGTCGTTTCCAACTAGGTATTCTGTGATTCTATGGTTATTGCAGATATTTACTCAAGGAAATGGAGTCACCATCCCTGGAGATGTTTAAAAGACAGATGGATGATTTGATTAGGGACGTGTTCTAATGATTGTGTCCAGAGAGATGTTTGGATCTGATGATCTTAAGGTCTTCTCTAACCAGGCGATGCTATGATACATATTGGGTGTAAAGGCAAGGCACTTTACCCACCATGGGACACAGTGGAGCCCACTGGCAAAGCTGGTGGTGCCTCTAGGATAACACATTTAAGAACGGGCAAAAAAGATCAGAGGACAGTGAGGAGTGAGGAGAAAAAAGGTAGCTGAACACTGAGGCCAGAGAATAAGGAGCAGGCAGAGGTGCAGCCCATGGAGAGATTGAAGAGGAATATATATTTCTCTGCAGTCTATAGAAAGGACCACAGTGGAGATGTCCATACCCAGCCCATGAAGGGGCCCATGCCAGAGCAGCTGGATGTTTCCTGATGAACTGAAGCTAATGGAGAACTCACTCAGAGGCAAGTTCATCCTGAAGAACACTAGCCTATGGGAAGGATCAACACTGAAGCAAAAGAAAAGTGTGAGAAGGGAAGAGGTGTTAGGAGCCAAAAGGAACCATTTTCAGTCCTTCAGTGAACAAGGTAGGTAGAGGAGTCAGGAATGAAGGACAGAAGATGAGCTTGAGAAAATGTGGGTGGGGTGATAACATGGTGTTTTGAATTTTGCCTTTGTCACTGCCCAAGTCTATGGTGTGTTCCGAGGTAGACCTGCTTGAGGCTTGGAGTTCAGTTTTTGCCTGTCCTATATCCTCTTCCCACCCCCTACATATCACTTCACTAAGAAGAAGGCAATTACATCCAATTTGTCAGGTCTTGAGGTACTTTCACAACATTTGCACAATGGATTTTACCTGGGAGTTTGCAGGTAGCAGAACTGGCTTATTCACTGCCACTTTCAGGGAAGCAGTCATCACTTACACCAAGAGAAAGCAAGGTGCAGCATGCTGTAGTGAGGATACCTTTCACTCAGAAAATGTGTTGTGGGGTTTGTTTGGGGGGATAAAAAAGTATATGGTTATCGTGAGAGCAAGCAGCTGCTGAAACCACCCTGTCAATCTCTTTCAGCACACTGTTTTATTTTACTCTGCACCATTTTCTTCTTATATCCCATTTTAAAAAAATATTGCTTCCCACCTTCACTTTTCTCACTCCAAATTCAAATCACACATACAGCCTGGCTTATGAAACTGAATTTGGCACTGTCAGAGTCCCCAGTGCCCCGAGATGTACATTTCCAATCCAGCAGAATGCAAAAAAAAAAAGGACAGGGAGGGAGAAGTGAAGAGCAGATGAGAGTTGCCCAGAAAGACTGCAAGACATCCCCTTGCAGAAGCCAAGGAATGGTGGCAGAGGATTCAGAGAGAAAGACATGAGGCAGTGACATTTCTCCTAAGGCTTCTTGGCTCCCAAGACCTTACAAGAAAGCAGTCCTGTAGGAAACCAAGCAAAACAGCTTCCTGGTGTCACATAATCTCTAAAGAGATATCAGTATTCCTGCTTTCTCTGCTACACTTTTTTTCTCTTTCTCCTGAAGATGACATATCTTGAGACCTTTGGTTTCAATGGCTTTCCAAGCCTACTCAGCAGCAATCCAGATGACTGGCTCTGATGACATGACGCTTAGTATCTCTTAATGCTTCAGGTGAAGGCACTTACTTGGCTATTCCAGCAAGAGACCTTTGCAGCAAATGAAAGGCTGCAAGGTGTGGCTTTCCAGAGGACCCAAGAAATCCCCACAACTCCTCTACAGCCTCAAGCACAGCACAGATTATGCAGAGTAATCACACAGATATCTCATCTCTACATCTCCTTGTTTCAATCCCTCCATCTTAAAAGTATTTACATTGTGTACAGGGGAAAAAAAAAACAACCTTGACAATTGGACACATGCCTCTTGATGTGAAGCCAAAAAGAGGCATAGCCCCAGTGTCCCACCGACATTTAACAGAGCCAAGGTGCATGGCAGGAGTCACAGCAGCTTTCCTCAGAGGCAAACTATTATGGGTAATTGCTCACACAAGCACCATGAAGTTTTACAGTGGAGCCATGCAAATAGCCTTGCTGTCAGCAGAAGCAAGAGAAGGAAATGGTTCTTGTGTAACATCTCAATGGCTTCATAAGATGCCCTTATCTCCTGGTGTCAGTACCTTGCAGAGGGTCAGCCAAATTCATGACTCACAACTTGGTGTTCACTGGATTAACAAGTACCTAAAATCCACCTCAACATTTAAACAGTGATGTAACTCAGCCCAAGAATCCCATCCAAGCCCTTGAAAGAGGATGCACTTCCCCAGACAGTCAGAATCATAAAATAGTTTGGGTTGAAACATACCTTTACAGGTCACATAGTCCCTCAAGCAGTGAGCAGGGACTTCTACGAACCTTTGAGCAAAGCAAATTTCTCAGAGCCCCATCCAACCTGACCTGGAATGTTTCCAGAAATGACATCTCTCTGAGCAATCTGTGCCAGTATTTCACCACTCATACTATAGAAGTGTATTCCTTCTTCCTGGTTACTATTTCCCCCCACTTTTCCTTTAAAAACACTACCCTTTGAGTCCTGCTGTAACAGGCCCTGATAAAAAATTCTCCCCATCTGTCTTATAGCTCCTCTTTAAGTACTGGAAGGCCACAATAAGGTCTCTCCAGAGAATTTTATTCTGGAGGCTGAGAAAGTCCAACTCTATCAGCCTGTCCTCATGAGAGAGGTGCTTCAGGGAAGAATGAGCAAGTGACAGACACAAAGGAGAAGTTTTATTTTCCCTTAACCTTTCTCCAAGCCAGACCAGAGCTGACACCAACTCTAACTCATAACCAACACTACAAACTCTCCACCCACACAGCTGTGAATGACTGAGCACACCCCATTCCCACAGCATGGGCACCCAGAACTAAATTTGGGGCTGCTGGAAAATCCAACTTCTAGTCTTTTGGCAAGCCATTCATGTAGGTCTTTTGCCCTTGAGGAAATAATAAGCTGCACACAGAACTGTTTTCCCCTGTGCATCTCTTACAGTCAATACAGGGCTGCAAACCCAGCTACTTCTCTGTTTAGCAGCAAACCCAGGAATAGAGCCCAGGCTAGTGTTGCTCAGAATTCCGCCTCATCTACCAGGCCATGCTGAGCAAGTTGCTCACATCAGAAATGAAAAAGTGAAGAAATCTGGTATTTCCATACTGCACAGTTTCTATACAACACTGTCCTTCTAGTCAATAACAGCTGAAGAACTGCAGGGTGAAGCAGCAGAAGAAACTCTAGCAGATATTAAAGACAGCCATGTGCATCTATACGTATATATGTGCAGCTGTGGACATACACAAGCATATTTAGTCTCCAGCTATGCCAACCAGTCAGCATTAAATAACCAGAAGGTGCTGCAATTTCTGGGGAAAATGACATCTTCCTGGTGTGGCTTTTTCTATAAGATTCTACAGAAGGAGGCAGTCACTTGTTAGGATGTGCTAGCCATGGAAAGCCAACACATGTGTCTGTAGTTCTGGAAATAAGTCATCTGGTCATCCCACAGAGACCGGTTTCTCATGCTAACTCCTGCAGAACAAGGGTTTGATTAGCAGTATTTTTCACTGTAAACACTTGGACTTGAGCAAGTGATGTATTTGTGTTTTTAACTGGCAAAAGAAAATCCTTGAGGGCATACTTATGTCATCCCAAAGCCTGACTCTATTAATCTAATGGCAGATGCAACCAGTTCCCATAAGCCAGTCTCCACGTTCTGAAATCTTCCCTCTCCAAGAAATCGGTGGGGGGTGTAAACACAGATTGATCTCTTCTTTAGGCTACACTGACACAGCTATCAGCATGACAGATTAGCTGTTATTTTAACAACTCACATCAATATTCTGCCTTCCTGAAATAAATATCTGCCGGGAAGAAGCAGAACGAGATCTGAACCTACGAGGTTGCTACTCTCCCTATAGAGAAAGTCACTGAAAGTCCAGAAGACCAAATATTGCTGATAGACCAAAAAACCTGCTCTGCCTAGGTGTTGAGTGGATGGCAGTGAAGGTAGGAGCAAATACCAATGCCTAAAGTAAAATGCCTTCTTTTTGAGCTGCCAAAACAGAGAAAGGATGGCTGTGCAGATGGTAAATCCTGGTATCAAATGATGCATCAATCCCCTGAATGGGACAGCAATGAGGGGCATATTTTAGACCCTGCAGGGTGCAATAAAACCAATGTGAGGTTGGTGTGAGGGATCTGCTTGCCTTCTGGGAGATGCTGCTCTTGCAGCCTTTTCTTTACATCATTCACACCCACTTGGCTGCTCTCGGTTTCTGTCTTTGGGATCCAAACAGTAATGCAATCCCGTGATAGGCTAATCATGCCATTTCATTAATCATTTATTTCATCAATCATTTTGAGCTGTTTCCCTGGGGCCACCCAACCTTGCCTACAGCTGCCAAACTCCAGACTCGTTTCATCTATAACCTAGTTTCAGAGCTGCCTTGTCTCCCTGCCTTTCATGTTTTCAGATCACATTTTACTCACACATTCAAACTGGCTGTCCCTGATCAGTGACGAGCAGGATGAGGGGGGAGAAAAGAGGGGAGCCAGACTTTTATTATTGTTTTTACTAAACTCAGTGTCTTGGAACCAGATGGTGGCTGACTTGTTTAATTTTACTCTAGAAGTGGACTCAAAAGAGCAAGTAACTTCAAACTGGGCAGCACTCCATGCTAGCAAGTACCTACAAGTCCTTAACAACTGCAGAGCACTTGTTCATTGTATCTGCATGCAATGGCATGTCCTGTGGTTACGGTAATTGGGATTAGCGCAAGGGAAACTGGCTAAGAATATTGGGCTGTGCCAGACCCAGCCATTCAGAACATCATTTCCCAACCCCGTAATGAGCAGTTGCAATATTTTTTAACACATTAGGGACTGGGGAGGTATATTTTCAGGCCACCAGGAGTACAATAGTCACATCATACTCTGCGCTCACAGGGACAGCAGGCAAGAGGTAAGACATTTGGAGAAGGGTGTGAGAAGATGCTTACAAGACTTTCTGCTTAGACTTTACTGAACTCTGCCATATGTCATGGGCTGCTACAGAGTACATTTCTCACTTTTGGCAAGTTATGCATATGGGCAAAGAAAGTCTTCATATATCCCTTCGACTGGAAACTAAAAAGGAGCTCTTCCGTGTGATCACAGATCACATCCATCAACTTACGTCCAGAAAGAGATCCTGTGATCATGTTATCTCTTCTGTTTCTCCCTCTTTCTAGAAGGACAGAGGAGACAAAAGCAGGACAAATCTCCTCTTTTGCCAGATTGGTTCTGGTAGCCACTAGATGAAGCAAGCCCACTTCCTTTCAGCACTGCACATACTGGGACTGATCTGAGAGGCCTCAGGGCTGGAAGTAAAACTACTATCCCCAAATCCCACAGGTGCTTTATCCTTAAATTAATAGCTCTAGCATCAAGTACCCAAGTCAAAGAGTTTTAAAACCCAGACCTGAGGCCTTTCACTTTATCTGGAGGTACACATTGCAGAGATCACACTGCATTCTTAAAAAAACAGGTTCATTGGCACATTGGCCTTTCAAGACCCTACAAGGCCAAGCCTAGAGCCCTGCAGAGTTACCAAAGCATGGGTGCAAATACAAAACAGATGGAGCCTTCTGCATTACTGTTGCAGAGGGGAAATTAATTGATGCGAGATGATATTTTCCAAAGTTAATAATGTTCATTAATTTTGCTATTCAGAGCTCTCGCCACCCCTACCACTCATTTTAATAATATTTCGGTTCTTACACAGTCATGGCAATGTTCTATGGATAATATCTAGCTCTAGTAATAACCAGCAGAATATTGAAACATTAATTGAACTGGAAGAGAAGGTTCCGCAGCCAAATTCCGCTTACGGCCAGTAGATGCCCAGTAGATGGGCCCAAGCTCTTTCTGTTCTATGGCAGAAGGCAGTGGAGAATTACAAAGAGGCATTGAGCATTTACTCACAGATTATTACTATTATTATTACCCTCGTGGGACCTAGCCACAGTCCAGACGGTGCCCAAACGCTTTCAGGGGACTCTGTCTTGTTGGACATTGAGGCATGCATCTTCCTGGCTTCTGGGGAAAGGACACAGACAGTCTCTCACCTTGTTCTCCTGGCTTCTTCTGGATGATCTGTGTATACGTCCCGGGATTCTAAGCAGGACCTTCAGGTGCAGAGGCAGATGTGGTGCAGTCTCAGCACGATGTCACGCTGGCCACACAGACCAATCGCATGCAGGCCTCCAGGGTCTGCTCCTGGTAACTCGCAGCAGTGGAGTTTAGCAGGCAAGCAATAAGGCAGTGTGCAATAGCAGCACAGCTGGGCACAGCAGAGAGAGCAGGCAAAGAGCAGGGGAGCAAAGCATGCTGTGCACCTGTGTATCTCCTTTTATTACTGTGGGCCGAGATGAATTGCCCTTTGGACACAGAGTAGCCAATCAGGATGGCAGTTAGCTGTGGGAAGCTTTCTCCTGCAACGAGATATGGAATGTAAACACCAGACCCTGTGATGGAAAGTGTCCTTGGAGTCTTACAGATTCCCAGAGGCCTAGGCTGAGAACAGTGAGCAACCCACGCACAGCTGCCAGGAGGTGGAATCTGCCCACCCTTGAGGCAGGCAGATCTCCAGGGGGCTGACCCCTACCAGCCCCCTGGGTGGGAGCCACAGGTTGTTTACCACAGCTAACCTATCTCTGCCTTACACATAACTTGGGGCCAATCTGTACTGTCCACTTCTGCCAGCCCCAGGCTGGTTGTGCACACCCTCTCTGGGGGCTATATAAATCGCTATATTGCCTTAATAAAGCATACTGATGCACAGATGCCTAGAAGCTGCTGTCTCGAGTCGTCAGTGCCCCGATCTCGCCTCTCGCCAGCCTCCATACCCCAACAGTTAGCCAAACCTTACCATGTTAGGCAAAGCCACAGGCTCGCTTTTCCCTAGTTTGGGAAAAGCACAGGCCTTGCACTAGGCAGGCACAAGCTAAGTGTGTGCACCTTACATCACAAGACCCTGGGCAGGCCAGGCTCAGTGGCTCCAGGTTCTTTTGTGTCCATATCCCGCGCTTGCCTCTCTGGTGGAGCAGAAAAACATGCCTAGGCAAGGCAGGACATGGATAAGCCTATTTTGGGCCTATGAGGCCTACAAGGCCTACCACAACAATTACCAGCAACATTCACATTCACAGTATCACAGTATCATCAGGGGTGGAAAAGACCTCACAGATCATCAAGTCCAACCCTTTACCACAGAGCTCAAGGCTAGACCATGGCACCAAGTGCCACGTCCAATCCTGCCTTGAACAGCCCCAGGGACGGCGACTCCACCACCTCCCCGGGCAGCCCATTCCAGTGTCCAATGACTCTCTCAGTGAAGAACTTTCTCCTCACCTCCAGCCTAAATCTCCCCTGGCGCAGCCTGAGGCTGTGTCCTCTCGTTCTGGTGCTGGCCACCTGAGAGAAGAGAGCAACCTCCTCCTGGCCACAACCACCCCTCAGGTAGTTGTAGACAGCAATAAGGTCACCCCTGAGCCTCCTCTTCTCCAGGCTAAACAATCCCAGCTCCCTCAGCCTCTCCTCATAGGGCTGTGCTCAAGGCCTCTCACCAGCCTCGTCGCCCTTCTCTGGACACGCTCAAGCATCTCAATGTCCCTCCTAAACTGGGGGGCCCAGAACTGAACACAGTACTCAAGGTGTGGTCTAACCAGTGCAGAGTACAGGGGCAGAATGACCTCCCTGCTCCTGCTGACCACACCATTCCTGATGCAGGCCAGGATGCCACTGGCTCTCTTGGCCACCTGGGCACACTGCTGGCTCATGTTCAGGCGGGTATCAATCAGCACCCCCAGATCCCTCTCTGTCTGGCTGCTCTCCAGCCACTCCGACCCCAGCCTGTATCTCTGCATTCAAACCATGTCTGACTCTAGCCCACAAGTAAGTCCCTGTGGAACTCCAACCCTCTGCTCCAAGTTGCTCTTCTTCAGCAGCGCCAACACCACAAATGTCAATCGATGAGAGACATGAGCTCCATGCTAAGTATCTGCAGTTTTGTTCCCAGTGGGACCACGCAACATTTTCAATAAAGAGTGAGCTCTCCTAAAAATAGGATTTTTAGGGAAAATAGATTATTGGCAACTTTTTGCATAATTGTTTCATCCAGGGAAGGATGAGAAGTTCAGAAGCGCCAGAACACAGCTTATTGTGCAGATAGCAACAAAATAGTAATTTCCTTATGAAGTAGCCCTAATGAATAGCCATTTTAAAGAATATTCAGTCATGCAATTGAAGCAGAAAGCCAACATCTAATATTTCAGCTTCAGGCTTCTGTTCTATCCTCTGTCAGTGAGAGAACTAAATCTGGGACACTCTTTAAACTCTAGGCAAATGGCACCAGCACCCAGCCATTCACTGCTGGTCTTTCCCCACACACTCCCACTTCAGTAGGTGCATTTGCAGGCTTTGGCACATAAGCTTTCTGGACAAAAGGCTGTGTTCTGGTTCACTGAGTGCTTTGGGGATGCACAGATCCGCTGCTGTGGCACTTTGAAAGAGGCAGACTTCAAATGCCGCTCCTATTCTTCTGACATTCTTTCTCAATGCAATAACCTCATCTATATGGAACATTTTCTTTCTCCTAGGAAAGATGGTGTGGGGCATGGGCTATCTTTTGACACTGCCTGTTTCAGAAAATCCAGAAAAACAGGGCTTCTGAAACCTTTGAAAACCTGTAGGAGCTCAAGAAGATGAAAACAGTTCACAGATTGCATGAGGTTAGAAAAGGCCCTCAAAGGTTTTCTTGTCCAACCCGACTGTAGTGAACAGGGGCACCTCTGACTAGATTGGGCTGCCCAGTGCCACATCAAGTCTTGAATATCTCCAGGGACAGGGCCTCAACCACATCCCTGGGAAACCTGTTCCAGTATTTTACCACTCTCATTGTAAAGAACTTCCTCCTTATGTCCAATCTAAATGAATCCTGCTCCGGTTTTAAACCATCGCCCCTCATTCTATCATTACAGCCCTTATAAACAATCCTTCTTCAGCCTTACTATAGGTGCCCTTCAGTCATTGAAATGTAACCATAAGGTCTCCCCAAAGCTTTCTCTTTTCCAGGCTTAACATCCCAAATTCTTTCAGACCGTCTTCATAGGAGAGGTGCTCCAGCCCTCTGATCATCTTTGTGGCCCTCCTCTGGACTTGCTCCAGAAGGTCCATGTCTCCCTTGTGTTGGGGATCCCATAGTGTAGCTGGACACAGTGCTCCAGACGAGATCTTACCAGAGCGGAGTAGCAGAATCACCTCTCTTAACCTGCTGAACATGCTTCTTTTGATGCAGCCCAGGATGCAATTTGCCCTTTGGGCTCCAAGTGCACATTGCTGGCTCATGCCCAGCTTCTCATCCACCAGTATCCCCAAATCCTTTTCTGCAGAGCTGTTCTTGATTTCATCATCCCCTGGCTTCTATTGATATGGAGGCTGGACCCACCTTAGGTGCAGGTCCTTGCCCTTTGACTTATTGACCATCATGGACAAGTGATTATTTCAGTTTGTGCCAAGTTGATAAAAAGTTTCTAATTAACAAGCAGCTTGGAAACATAAACAAGTCAAAGCCTCTTACAATTATTTTTAGCATTTCCAATAGTCAGTGCTTCTTCCTCACAAAATACTCTGCAAATAGAATAACTAAACAGGAAAGATACAGAAGTATTCCTCAGTAGCCCCTGCATCAGAGACTGTCCCAGGATTTCTGTTGTGTTTGGGTTTTTTCCTCTCCACATCTTACAAAGCACCTGACCAACCTGCTTAATGGATATTTGTGGCTGTTGAACAACGCTGATTTTAGTATTCAAACATGAAAGAAAATTTAAGACCTTTAAAATGGACAGAGAAAAAACAGGTGGACTTCCATGGTGCCTGCACCCACAGGTGTCATGTAGCCCTTTAGAAGCATAATGCCTGCAAGGGCATCAACAAAACTGTCTGCAACAACCAGCTTTGCACCAGCTGCACTTGCCAAGTGCATCCACTCCCTCTGGAATTTTGTCCAGGCCAGTTTTTGAGCTGTGACACTTCTTCACCTTGTATCATGCCTATTTTACATCTGTAACGTTCTCTACAGGATGGCTTGTTGGAAGGCTTTTGGGAAGTCTAACTCAGACATCTGTTCTCCTGATCCACCCCAAAGACTATCAGGCTTTCCTCTGCACAACAGCCCTAGTAATATTTCCCTACATTGCTATACTGCAGGTATACTTTTAAGATCATTTCAATTTATGTGCTTGGGGTGGACACGAGGTTTACTGCTTTAATTTCCAGGTTTAAACGTTTCTGGCCCCTCAACTATTCTGTACAGTCCCTCTTTCTGATGAGATGATGGCCTTTTTTCTTTCATTTAAATGAACAGCTTTCAGTTGAGGAGGATGTTTGGTTTTTTTCTCTCCATTATTCTTTCCAGATCAGGAGGTTCAGCCAGAAGCAGCACCTCCCCACTGCTCAGAAAAGAAAGATTCAGTCTCCAAAAGCACATAAGATTCTTTTTAAGTTCTCATTAATCATGGCCTTAATCCCTGGGATCCTGCCAAGCTCTGCAGTCTTCCTGGTGGTCTCCTTCAACTCTTAAGATAACTAATGCCCTAAGCCAGTTTAGTCTCTGGGGACAAAAAAGAAATCTCAATTTCCTTCTTGGGCTCTGTTTCTTCCAGCTTAAGTTCCTCCCAACTTAATCTGCAGTGAACATCCCAGACAGCTTCTAGGAGCTTGACTTCCTTGAAAGAGTTAAGGCCTATATTTTAAGCCTCCTTTTCTAGCACTGGTCTAGCAGTGGCTTTCTATCACAGACTTTCTGCTTGTCACAAAGAGCAAGCAATGCCCACAGACATATCAGCACCAACTTTCCAGAAGCCTTCACCACGTGCAGGATTGCCAAGTGTGCTATCAGCCATCTGATGTCACCTGGACTGAAGCTGAGAGAGAAATCCACTGCTGGTCTTTTCAACAAGTGTCGTACATGTTAACAGTCAAGGCAGATATGCACAGATGGAGTTGGCTTTGGTATCAGTCTGAAATACAGAGAGTATTTGGAAGATGGGCAAGAGCACGTGTCTAGGTACTCCATGATCAATGAATCTGATAAGTCCTGAGGCATTTTAGTGCTTAAGGAATTACACAGGATTAGAGCAAGAAACTGAGAAAAAAAAGATCATAAGAGAATGAGGATAGAGGATTGACTGCTGCTTTGCTTCTTCTTCATGCTAGGAAAATTGTTTTGTTTGCCTGCTGCTGCTAAAGATTCAGACTCGCATCTTGGTTGGGAAATAGGAACAAAGTCAGGACTGTACTCTGAAATGCTGCAAGTTCACCAGTGTTTTCTTGTTTCATCGAGCAAGTGACACAGAGATAACATGAAGAAAACCCAAAGTAGGTGGGAAAGGGACACCACATTTTTGGAGAAGAAGAACCAGCTAAAGCCAGGGCAAGCGGATTCAACAAGTCACACAACATAGTGCTTCCATTCCGGAGAGGTGTTTTGAGTAACACTTGACTGAGACCACCAGACAGCAAGGCATCTGAGAACAATATAAAAGGGAAAGAGCTTCTCCCACCAGCACTGCAGGAAGGAAACTACAAGAACACATCACCTTGGCCAAGAACAGCTGTAAGACCTTCTAAGGACATGCTGTTGCAGCTCTACAGCTGAACCACCAAAGCCTGCCAGCAATAGGCACACACACTCATTCAAGAAAACTGGTCTGAGGTTCCAGTGATTTGCTGGTGCTCTACATCCTGCACCATGAGACTCAAGGAACAAATTGTCCTGGGAAAATGAGGGGAAAGCAGGATGTTAAAGACAGTAGAATGTCAGAAAGGAAGAAACATGGGGGAATCTGTGAAGTGTCAGCTGCAAATTTCCTGCTGGTTTTGCCAGCATTTATTAGCATGCCCAATCTTCAAAACCATTATGATGCTCTTGCTAACATTAACCAGCTGCAGTGAATGAGCTGGGATCTTGAATAAAAGGAGAGAGGGAGGTAGAAGCAGGGCTGAGTGGAACAGGTAGAAAACTTCAACTCTAAAAATAAAACTTCTCCACAGCCAGCATTTCTCTACCTTTCCTCTTAACAAAGGCCCCTTACAGCCTGCAGTCTGAGGCAAAGGATGTCATCAAGCAGACACCATATCAATAAGGACAGGTTTGTCATGCCAGAGAGGAAAAACTCCACTATCTCCAGGAGCAACAAGCAAAACCATCTTTGTGCCTGGAGCAGAATTTAAGCTCTGGGCTCTCACATGCAAAGCAAGCTCTCTAAACTCGCCAATATGTTTTGTCACAGTCACTTCTCTTCCTCATCCTCTGTTCTCTTTACCATTTAAACAAACAGATCCTTCTTCCCCAAAGGTCATTTTATTTCACTGCAAAACAGAAATCACCAGGGGGGGAATAAACAACAAAATCATAATTACTTGCAACCTAGGATCATGTCTGCCTCGCATTTATTCAATTCTGACACCTAGTGGGCATCACGACCAGTAGGAAGCAGGAGCAGAAGTGGCCAGCCCGGCTCAAAACCAGCCTTAGCAGTAGTGCCGATGCTCGGCATTAGCTCCATGAGGGATGTGCTCTATCCATAGCACAGCTGTGTCTCCTTAAACCCTCCCAAGCCTCTGTGTTGAACTTGTACTTGCAGATGTACTGACAATTGCACATTCTGCAGAAGAGTTAAGGTTGGAAAATGCTCAGGTCCTGATCCCAGCATCTCATTGCTCTGAATCGGGACACAGGATTGGCAATTAAGTCCTATCCTTCATTCCAGAGAGATCATCCAAAGGTCAGTCTGGTTTGTCAACCACCTGAGATTAGGTTGCTGACAGTAGACCACAGGCAAGGAAATCTCCACATTCCTTCAGGATGAGCAATAGCCTTCTTTCTAACATAGGCTAGGCTTCATCCAGCTTTCACTTGAGGTGATCTCTGCCTTTTAAGAAATTTCACAGGATCATGGAATAGTTTGGGTTGGAAGGGATTTTCAAAGGCCATATACTTCAACCACCCTATAGTAAGCAGAGACTTCTCCAATTTGATCAGGTTGCTCAGAGACCTGTCCAATCTGACCTGGAATATTTCCAAGGATGGGACATCTACTACCTCTCTGGGTAATCTCTGCCACTTTTTTACCACCTTCACTGTAAATACCTTTTTCCTTCTATCCAGTCAAAATCTTCCTTCTTGTAGTTTAAAATCACCACACCTTGTCCTGTCACAATAGGCCCTGCTAAACAGATTGTCCTCATCTTTCTTACATTAGTTTCACACAGCACTGAACCTCTCTTAGTTGCTGGCAACTCTGCCCATTCCCAAAAAGTCCAAAAGAGAGGGTCTGGGAAATAAAATGCCATAGCACCCTGGACCCCAAATGCTGCCATGTTTTCCCAAGTGTTGACTGAAGGGCAAGATGGAAACTGAGCCTGGTTTTTCAGCCACGCTACTATATAGTGTTGCCCTTAATCCATACCACACCATAGGAATTCCTACTCAAACACTGTCAGCAAAAAAAAAGCATTGGAGTGCACAGAAAAGAGAGAAAATGCTATAAAAGGATTGATTCTGCCATGAATGCAGGTTTTACTACCTTTTGACAGAGAATAAAAGCTCAGCAGTTTCCCTCTTCCACAGGAACAAACTGCAGCACTGGAGCTCTGCAGAGCACACACTTGCTGTGCACAAAGATGGATCCCCTGACACTGCCCCAGATGTAGAAGGTAGCTGCAGTTGCTCCTACTCGTTCCTGAAATTGTAGCAGGAGTCCAAATGAACGTAAGTCCTCCTCTCTCCTTGTCTTATAACTGCTGCAGGTGCTCTACATTCAGTGGAGCATTGAAAAATGTTCTGTGGGTTTACCTTCTGCTGAGGCAAAGCTCAGATGAACTGCCACAAAGCCCCCGTATGGAGCAAGCCCCAGAATAATACCCATGGTTTTGCTGTCTCCTTTCAGAAATCACTCCCTTTTTTGTTGTCTCAGTTTCTGAACCATCTCAAAGCTCACAAGACAGGAATTTCTACTCTGCATGTTCCTCTCTCTGCAAGCATTTCTTGAGGAGTGCAGGTAAAGCTCCCTCCTCTCTGTTCCTGCTGCTGCATGAATCTTTAGTCTCCAAGAAAAATCCAACAAGTCCAGTGGTCTGCTTACACAAAGTCTGTCTCCTTCACAGTGTACTTTGCATCTTGTATTTGCAGCATTCCTCCTTTCTATGATAAATGCAGAATGTCCATGTCACTTCTATGACCTAGAAGAAAGATAGAATCATAGAATCAACCAGGTTGGAAGAGACCTCCAAGATCATCCAGGCCAACCTAGCACCCAGCCCTAGCCAGTCAACTAGACCACGGCACTAAGTGCCTCATCCAGGCTTTTCTTGAAGACCCCCAGGGACAGTGCCTCCACCACCTCCTAATGCACCTTACCTAATGAACCCTTGGTCCTAACTTAGAAAAGCTGCTGTAATTAATAGCTTGGAGAGCATGGCCATGGAAATACTCCTTGACAGAGGAGTGCAAAAAGAGCTTGCTGATAAAGCTCTCCATTTGAGTCTGTCCCCTCAGAGACAGGTAGTTTTGAAGCCTCTCAGTGTACTTGGAGGCTGGAAGTGCCTCAGTGTGAGGACGTGGCTGACTATGAGCAAAACCAGAACCCCAGAAAGATTTCATGCTTCCATCACAGCAAGGAGAGATTTGCTCTTGGATGCAGTTGCGGTATTTCAGACCAAACTCTCAGACATGGGAGTTGGAAGGGAACATCCATAGAAACTATCACTGGTATGTTGGAGCAACAAGTGCTTGAGTCAGCGATTTGAGACTCTGAAAGACTTGAATAATGCAGACAAAGAAAATATTGCTCTCTAGTGCCAGATAAACATCTGCACAACAGATGCCACATCAGCTTCTAGGTGTGAAGGTATTTGCATACACACAGCAAAGAGCTTGAAGCACCTGTAATCCATTTTTCTGGAGGGGAAATTTGTTTAACTTATTAAGAGAAGTGCACATATGATTAGCATATAGGTGTTCTAGCTGTACTGGCCTTTCGTTAATCTGTCACAAAATATTTCAAGTCAGAAGGCCAGTCTGGTCCAAAACCCTTATAATAAGCAGAGACATATTCAACTAAATCAGGTTGCTCAGAGCCCCATCCAACTTGACCTGGAATGTTTCCAGAGATGCAGCTTCTACCACTCTCTACCACCCTCCTGGGCAATCTGTGACAGTTTCGCCACCCTCACAATAAAAAAATATCTTCCTTAGATCTAGCCTAAATCTCTCCTCTCTGAGTTTAAAGACCATCACCTTTTGTCCTGTCACAAGGCTCTGTGAGAAAGACTGTTCCTTCTTTCTTATAGGCCTCCTTTAAATACAGACAGACCACGACAGGGTCTCCCTAGAGCATTCTCTTCTCCAGGCTGAACAACCCCAACTCTCTCAGTCTTTCCTCATAGCAGAGGTGTGCCAACCCTCAGATCTTTTTTCGTGTGTGTGGCCTCTTCTAGACCCTATCCAGTGGGTCCATGTCTTTATTGTGATCAGATGTTACCAAAAGGAGATGTTATAGCCTATGTACGTGCTACAATGGTGCAGGCTCCCAAGGGACACAACTATAAAGTCCTGCCTTCTCAGAAGTTTCTGTTTGTGGAACACCTATATTAGCTATGCTAAGAGATCAGAAGATCTTTTCCTAGAATGGCCAGATCTGGAGGTCAGAGGCACCCCCAGTTTTCATTCTTGAGCAGTAGTAAGACTTTTTAGTTCAGACTGTAACTGTGAATGTATAATAATCTAAATACCCACACAGAATCAGTGGCAAAGTTCTGGCAGTTTATCCCACGAGTGATGGAAATCACTGCAGGGAGAGATCCCTGCCACTGAACTTCTGCCCACAGCGGGCAGAAAAGAGCAATCGATGATGCTGGAAGTAGCTTCCTGAAGAAAAGTAGTACTCCACTCTTGTTTTCTTACACAAGATTGCTTCCCCAAACATACTGCATCAAAAAGAGCAATGGACAGACTCTATTCATCACTCCTGCATCAGCTCAAGCACACTTATCTTTCTACTCCAGGTCTTGAAAGACTCACTGTCAAACTTCTCAGTCTCTTCTGTCTCTTTTCCCTGCCATACAGAACTACGTTACAAGGATTTGTAACAACCATGCTCTTTTCCTCTTCCATTGATGCAGAGGCTTGCCACTATTCTCAAACAGAAAAATTTAACTGCTTTTAGGCTGTGAAAAAATGTCAGTTTGAAACTGAGAAGAGTGAAATAAGGAAAAGTAGAAGTACAACACTTGGTGCCATGGTCTAGCCTTGAGCTCTGTGGTAAAGGGTTGGACTTGATGATCTGTGAGGTCTCTTCCAACCCTGATGATACTGTGATACTGTGATACAACTGAAGCTGGCTCATGTAAATCCACCTCATCCTTTCCAGGAGACAAAGTCAGGTGTTAGAGGAACAGTCCAGGAAGTTCTCTTGTTTGCCCATGCCTCTGCCTAGGATAGGAAGTCATACATGTCTACATGAGAAGACAAAGGTCACAACCACTTTAGATCAAGAGTTTCAGAAAGCAGATGAGATTTTAAAAAGAAGAGTCTTAGCTCTACCTAATATCAGCACAAAGGTGTGATGTCATCCCTATTAGAGAGAAGATGCAAAAATTACTCAGCTGCATCTGAGAAACAGATTATGCAAGAAAACTTGAGCTGTGCATTCACAACAAAGTAAGGGCTGATGTTCCCTGTCCTGTTGACACAGACAAAGCAAAACCACCATGAGAAAAGGAGATAGACCTACCTCTGCTGGATCTCCACTGTACATCTTATCAGCACATTTACCTTCCCCTTCTACCCCCTGCTGCTGCTAGAGGTAATCATCAAGGATTTCTCCAGCTACATGGCGTCATGTTTACGAGACAGAAATCCCTACGAACCAGATTGCCTGGCTGCATTAAGTAAGAACAATTACCCAAGAGTCAAACTGGATAGGAGAGTTACTTTAGAGAGAAAAATCAGTTGATTTTGAAAGATGAGACAGCATAATTGATAAGGAGCCAAGGATCAATTTCCAGCTCCCATGACTGCCACTTACCAAGAAAGACATCTGAGTACTAGGGAGTGCAGCAGCAAAACTGCAAACCAGGCCAGTGTTCTGTGTGCTGGGTGTGAACATGGATGCAAGTACATCTTAAAACCCAGCTTTGTTATGTCCAAATCTTTCAAAGATGTCTTTGGCACTAAATGGCACTGTTGTATTCCACAAGACATCCAACTACATGACTGTTCCTGTGTCAGGAAATTCACCTGCTATTCTGATCCAGTTTGGCATAAAGCCATCAAGAGCATGACATAAAAGACCTGTCTCAGCTTCCAGTACTCTGACAACAGTCATTTTCCCCAGAGGACTCTTCCTTCCCATACCAGAAAAATTGAGCTGGAAAAAGGGAAGGAAAGACATAGAGAAAGACACATCTGTGCCCAGAACTGCAGACTCCTCACACGGTTTCTTTCCATTGCAGCCAGAAGCAGAGGGAAAGCATGCTTCACAGAGTGCTTGGTAGGAGGAAAACTCTTCATTTGGGATCTCAGCATCTGGTAACATGAAGGAAATCAAATTGCCCAAGCAATTGTCAGCTGCAACAAGAGCCCTCTGGTGCACAGTTGAAAGCAAGGTCTGCTGCTCCATCAGGGTTGAGTCCCTGCTTCATGAGGGCTGCTCAGTCCTTATAACCTTGCTGATACAGACATCTGCATGACCAACCCAGCATATGAGAACCATTGCTGTTATCTCAACCACACCAAGAGCACCCCTTCAGTGCCTTCCCTAAGTACATGACAACTTCTGCAGGAACAGCTTCTGGTGCCTATTTACAGATGATTTGCCCATGTGGGATCATATCATCACTAGCTGATTTAGGTGTGCATAGCCCTAACAATAACCAAAGAGCAGAGTTGGTGGTTAAGCCAAACAAGAAGCATAAATAATCAGCTACAAGCATTACAGAAAATGACAAGAAACCACAGAGCAATGCAGAATAAACAGATGGAAGAACAATCCTTTAATAGCATCATTATGAGACAGCACAACACATACTAGATGCAGTTAATGCCAGGTGTCTGAGACAGTTCTCCCAGTGAGTTCCAAGACATTGGAAGGCAACTGTCAACTAACTGATGGAACACTGGAACAGGTTATCCAGGGTGGCAGTGGAGGCCCCATTGCTGGAGACATTTGAGGTCAGGCCTCTGAGCAATCTGATCTAGTTAAAGACGTCCCTGATTACTGCAAGGCATTGGACTAGATGACCTTTAAAGGTCACTTCCAACACAATGCATCCTATGATTTTGTGACAAGTGCACACAGTTACCATGAGCTTTCATGAGCTCACCCAATGGTCATTTGACACTGCAGTAGAAAGTGAGTTTAAGGAAAGACTTCGTTACAGAAGAGTTGTGCATGAAAAAGAAATGAGGATCTTGATCAGGAGCCTGACATCATGTTCTTTCTTCCCATGCTGAATTGTTGAGTCGTGATTCTTCTGATTCTCCAATCTACTTCACACACACAAAAAAAAAAGATAGAGAAGGAGAAATATCACAGCTCAAAATTTGTCTCATACTTCACAGAACTAACCAACAAATATCCATGGCCTAAGAAAAAACTGTATTATGCTTCACTGAGCTGCTTATTAATTTGTTTAGCATGAGAATCACACCACGAGGAATCTGCCAAAAGAAACCTGCACATGCAAAACACTTCACATTTGCACAAATGTCATGTCAATTGCTAATTAGTGTTAAAAAAAACCCCAACAAGCCAGACTGCAAGAAAAATTAACAACAGTGAAAGAAGTAACATGGGGCACAAATCAGCACATATTGTAAAGCCTCAAAAGCTGAGATTGTTGAGAGCATAAGCTGATGTATGGTGTTCTGAGAAATGTGTCTGAATTAAGAGCTACAGTATGCAAAAGAAATCTGAGAACTGTTTTTCTGAGGGACATGTGACTACTTCTACAGCAGTCTGTAGCCTGCAATGTGTCTTCAGTAAGTTTGTCACCATGGCAACTTGAAATTTTCCTGCAAGACAATTTTGTTAGTAAAATTTTAGGCATAGGTTTATGCCAGAAAGCTGTGACCACACGTGGTAATGACAGATATACCAAACCTCTGGGAGTAGCTTGCCCAGGAGTACCTGAGACTTGCACAGCTCCAGAGAGAGAGAGTGAAAGCTAAAGAACCTGGACTGGCTGCTACTCGGGATCAAGAGACAGGAAAAGAGATATGAACAAATGAAAACATAGGGAATTCTATCTCAGTTTAAGGAAAAATCATCCCCCAATAGTGCTCCAACACTGAACCTGGAGTTCAGAGAGGATGAAGTGTCTATATCCAAGGATATCCAGATCTCAACTACATAGCCTCATGAACCTGGTCATGTTTTGAGCCAGGGATGGGCTTTCAGAGATCCTTCCCTATCTCTGTGATCCTTTGGTAAACTCATTTGTAGAGCGTGAAACACAGAACATGGTGCATCATTCTGGAAAGCAGCTGAGAGCTCCTTCTTTTCTGTTCCTCCATCAAAGCTCTGGTTATTTTCTTCAGGAGTGAGATTAAGAAGCTTGCAATCAGGCCTTACAGACACAGTGAAGTCTGAGGAATCATCCAAGCTCTGTGCCCTCCAGAAGCAAGAACGAGACTGAGTCTAATCCTTCAAAACAGATCCAGAAGATGTCGACAAGGGGCAAGGTAAAATCACTGCCATTTAGAACTGCAACAAGAAATTGTCATGGCAATTCTCCTCTCTGCTGCAACACCTCTGCTTTATCCTTGCACCACGATCTCGCCTGAACCTTACCTGGGTCTGTTCCAATTTCTGTCCTTCACCTCTGGACAGATGAAGGCATGCTATCACTGATACTGCATGCTAGCACTGATACTACACAACACCAAGAACTTATCTATCACAGATAGGCTTCAAGGCAGGAGGAACACAACTGCAGCCTGCCATTTCCTCTGTGTTGCCTAAGCAATAAACGGCTCTAGCTCTCATTCTCAAAAGTGATCTGATATGGACCTCATGCACTATGCAGCAGATCCCATTCTGCAGGGATTTTCTTTCCCTCTGATGCTTCACATTTCCCCCCAGGAAGCAATAAGTTACTTTCTGAGAACTGTAGAAAGTGAGATGGGCAAAAGGATAGCAAAAAAAAACAAATGAATACATAAAGCTGTGAAAATACAAAACTGGGATTAAAATAAAGCAGCTCCTTAATGAGGGCACTGGGGATAAAAGCTCTTCATTCCATGCCTCAGGAGGGTTATGCACCCTGCTTCATTATTATTTTTAAAGACAGACAAACAAGCACCCATCTCACTCTGATGGCTTAGACCCTGGACTTCTTGGGTATTGCAAGAGGCTCAATGTTGCAAGTCATTCCTCCATTAAAAAAATCCTTACTATTCAAGGATGCCATTTTACTTACTTCTGCTTCTGCAAGGCTGCTAATCAGCTTGTAAGAACTGCCATCAACCATGTCCTTGCCAGCAGTGATCTGTGCCAGGTAAGAATTTAGCCAGAAAGTAATTTAAAGAAAAATGTGGATATCTCAGGGAGGAAATCACATCCCCTTGGCTTAATGCAGAAGGAATTTGATTATTTGTTTAAAAAAGCTTTCCTTGTGTGATTTATGACGGTAAAGAAAATCAGCATTCACAATCTACATGTGTATTGCAAGTAAAGGCAGGAGTTTTCTTAATTTTCCTGCCCAAGGAAATGAAGCATTGCTGGTGAGTCTCCAGATATAAGTCATATGTTGGACTCCACCCTGCACAAAAAAGAAAACCTGCCTCAGGCAATTGATTTTGGAAGAGCAGAGTGTGGGAGCCCATTGTTTGTGCTTTCTGAGGTTCAAGACATTAGGTGAGTTTGAGCCATTTTTTAGGCTCTTCTTTGCAGTTCAGAGACACAAACACCATTAAGCAGATTTCAGCCTAATGGAATTCATAGTTCCTTATACCTGTGCACACTCAATGAGCCTTTCATACTGTGTGTGTGCTAAACAGCATCCTTTCAGAGCAGGAGTCCCTCCTTCCCTAGAGGTACAATAGGGGATCAACTGCATTGCTACCATGGCCTTTGATGACACTTTGGCAACAGAAACAGCTCCAACAAGCTCTGCATGTACCTGGCAGGCCAAGCTAACTAATGCCCTTAATGCTTCTTCCAGGCTAAGGTTGTTAAGCAGTGATCAGCTGCTGTACAGCAGCTGACTCCCCTGCTGTCACTCACTCATGTGCCTGAGCTGTTTGTTGGAAAGCCTGGCACACCATGTGAGTTTTGCAATCTCCCCAGCTCTGGAGATGCACTAGGAAATAAATCCAGAAAATCTGATTAGGACATGTCACTGAAGTAAGCCCATTAATCATTGATGTGGTTCTTTCATATGCAGTTTGCCAACTCCTGCAGGCACCAGCAGACTGGTAGGTCTGAAGACTGCAGACTTGAAAAAGTTTTTTATGTAACAATTGCATTGGTATTTTTTCCTCTTGAATATTTAGCACATTCTGATAAATAAATAATAATAATAAAAAAAAGCTACAAAGCACCAGAGAGATAATTTAGCCTAGCTGCTTGCATAAAGTCAGGCATGGAATTCCCCTGAAATCATTTTTGTAGCCAAAAAGATAAGACGTTTCAGTTTAGAAAATGTAAACTCCAGCATGAAAAACCTTAGTGATTTTTGCAGCAGTTACCCACACTGTTGAGTAAAATAAAAAAGAACTACATTTCATTTCTTACCTGAACTTGTCTAGATTTGCCTGCCAACAACAAGTTGAGTAAGAGATGAAAGCCTTCTTTTATTAAGTAGCTGTTTCCCCAGCCTCCCCCAAAATATTCTCAACAAAGATAAGCTAGCTGAGGTACTTCCATCTCAAAGCCTGGCACATATTTCTCATGCCCCATCAAACACAGTCATTGCAGTACAGCTTGTAATAATGCCAGTCATCATCACACAGGTGCCAAAACACAGGGGGATAAAAAGCCATGAATTACTTTCCCTGGCCTCAAACACATGGAATAATTTGGAAACTTATGATGCCAAATTAGACCCACAGATGAAGCTCTGTGATTCCAAATGCAAGTTAAATTAAGAAGACTTCTCTCCAGACTTATAATAAGTCAAAACAATTAAACCAAGACAAATGAGGAGTTTGAAGCGGGGATGAAACTCTCCCTTAATCTCTTAATCTATTTGTGTCTGAGATGTTCAAAATCTAGGACACTGCTCTGAAACATGGGTCTGTAAATGATACTTGCAATCCATCTTTAACTGCAAGCAGGAAGTATGAAAACTCAAAATGCACAAGACTTCAGCAACTATAACTTCTCCCCATTTGTTTCATGTACATGTTCAAGAAGATTTTACAGCTTGCTTCTGGTTAGGCATTAGATACAAGAACACAAAACATTTGTGATGGCTGCTTAATAGGGGGTAGCTCCTCTTGAAAGCCAAAGAATTCATTTAAGATATCTGGCATTTTCCAACAAAAGTGATGTCTCCCCCTTTGAGCACAGAGATCTCCTTCCCCACAACTCTTCTGGAAAACTGTCTGAAGCTCAGTCTGAATTCATCCGAACAGAGTTCAGACAATTTGGTTCTCAAGACAGCACTGGTCAGGCATTTACAAAATTTGTCCATCTCTTCTCTGGAACAGAAATTCAACCTTATGCGACTCTCCAGTAAGCCTTGGTCTGTCCACCCCATTTCTTTGGATTAAAGGAACCCAGAGGGACACAGAGTGCACATCAGAAAGCCACTGCAATATGCTTAAGGAAGTTCAAAGACATTTAGAAAAGTCAGAGATTCCTGTAGGAGGAAAAGTAATGATTAAAACAGTCTATCACCTTTACTGGCTCATGGGTAAATTAAATAGCATATGGGTTTAATGAAATCATATTTAAAACAAAGACCTGACCTCACATGATGACTGGATTTTCCTTTCATATCTAGTTTCTAGGAGAGTGGGGAGTGTGTCTCCTGCAGCACATATAGGCTTACCATGGGTATGCTTATGAGAAACGTGTTAGTTTTTGGTGAGTCATCAGTGCTAAATTACATCTAAAATTGTCTCCTCTCCAATGCACACACATGGAGCATTCAGTTCTGGCACACTCTTCAGGGACAGGGAGCTGCTAATGAGATGTACCCCGAGCGAGTGTGCAAAACCTTTTTCATCACAAAGACATAGTGTTAAGTGATTTCCTCTGCCTTTCTCAACTTACTTAAAACTGTTTGGTGTGCCAAAGAATTCTCTTCACCCTGTGTTTCTAAACCTCTTTTAAAATCACTTCCCTTTGGATTAACTCCATAAGATGGTAAAATATCAGAGGCAATTAGAGTTGCTCCCACATTTCATTAATAGAGTTCCAAACATTTCCTTCACAGCTTTTCTGCAACAAGCTAGCCCAAGGTTAACTGCATCTTGGCTGTCCCAAGAACCATGTCCACTTTTTGTCTGCTGAGCTGTGCAGCCTCAAGGTCCTGTTGCATTAGATTTAGCATGGCCATTCCTTCAAGAATTTGCAGTATAGATAGACACAGGAAGCCACAGGTCAGAGGAGAGCACCCGTGCAGAGATGCTGGAAGGACTGGGGCACCCAACAGCTCATCTAGATCTTTGCCAATACACAACCAGGGAATGTTCTAGATCACACAGCCAAGTGACACAGCCATGCTGTGGGCAACCAGCTTGAATAAAGTCCAGACTATCAATGCCGTGTTAGACAGAAACATGTCTCTGCCAGGCAAGAGAGGTGGAGGCAAAAAGGCAGAACTGTAGCTCAAGGCTTGAGCCTTAGACTAAACTCAGGCCAGCAAACCAGCTTTCTTGCATGCCATTCACACTATCTGTACACCAGGGCTGTGTGAGTATTTGGGATGAACTACTCAAGAGAGAGCAAAAGCCACCAGAGATTGCTACTCGATCAACACTTCTCCGTGGTGCTAACAGTGCTGCTTCTGCCACTAAATTTTCTCATATACAGGTCCTACAAATGCCTAAAGTAAAAAGGCTGTTAACATGTTTGCAGGCAAGAACCACATTCCCAAAGAGGTTTTTCACCCTTAACAGTCCACCTTGCCATAAAATCTGCAGGTCGAAAACTACAATTTCAATTGTACTCACCCAAACCATATTACTCAACCTTGTCAGAGCTGAAATAACTGGGTTTATACCAATCCCCACGGCTGCTACCTCTTCTCCTTGAAGGGAAGGCTTCAGGAGTGAACATATCTTTAAAAAAAAAGAACATGGAGACATACATGAGTGTGGTATGCTTTCAAACATGTTCAGTCAACATTCTGCACAACATCAAGACAACCTCACCTGATCTAGGAATACCTGCATTAGCAGGGAGGTTGGACAAGATGACCTCAAGAGATCCCTTCCAACACTTACCAGTCTATGATTCTGTGCACACAAGTATGGGTTAGGAGAGCACCACTCTGGCAATCCAAAAAATGTGTATGCAGAGCATACAAACCTCAACCATGCCCTACTTTGCAACCTAATGGCCTCACTCTTTCTTCAATGGGATACTCCTCTGCAAAGGAAATAGTAGCTGTCCATGGCATGAGCAAACTGCTGGGCTTCCCCATTTTCCCTCAGAGAGATGGTTCAAAAGGTAGACAGGACAGCTGAGCACGGTCAGACATGGCTTACCTTCCAAGCGACTGCTCCCTCGCCTGCTGGGATTTATTACTGGCAGATGCATCATCTGTAAGTTAAAAATGTTTCTTGAAATAGCCCAGCTGTCAAGAAGTCCACTTCTCCTTCATTTCCTCAGGTACTGCAAGATCACTGAAATAATTCCAAACTACATTATCAATTTCTTTGAAAACAAGACTACTGCCAATGCTATTGCAAAGCCACTTGGCAGCCAGTCACATTCTTTCCTCTGGTTTCTTTATCAGTGATCTGGATGAGAGGATAGAAGGCATCCTCAGTAAGTTTGCAGGCAACACAAAATTTGGTGGGAGTCTCGATCTGTGTAAGGATGGAGAGGCTCTAGACAGGCTGGATGAATGGGCTAAGGCCAGTGGTATGAGGGTCAATAAGGCCAAGTGTCAGGTCTTGCACTTGTATCACAACTACTCCACACAATGCTACAGGCTTGGGGAAGAGTGCCTGAAATGCTGCCCAGCAGAAATGGACCTGGAAGCGTTGGTGAGCAGCCAGCTGAGCATGAGCCAGCAGTGTGCTCAGGTGCCCAGCAGGATCCTGGCTTGTATCAGAAGCAGTGTAGCCAACATGACTAGGGGAGGCATTGTCTCTCTGTACTCAGCACTGTTGAGGATGCACCTCCGATTCTGTGTTCAATTTTGGGGCCCACAGTGCAAGGACACCAGGGTGTTGGACCATGCTGAAAGTAGGGCAGCAAAGGTGGTGAAGGGTTGAGAGCACAAGTCTTTGGAAGAGCAGTTGAAAGAATCAGGGTTGTTTAGCCTGAAGAAAAGTGGGCTGAGGGGAGATTTTATCACTTTCTATGACTACTTGAAAGGAGATTGCAGTGAGGTGGAGGTCAATCTCTTCTCTCAATATCAAGTCATAGGACACATAGAATTTTGGCAGAGGCTGGGAAATAGCCTCAAGTCACACCAGGGGAGGTTTAAGCTGAATGTTAGGAAAAAAATCTTTGCTGAAAGGTTTGTCAAGCACTAGAAAAGGCTGTCCAGGGAAGTAGTGGAGTCACCATTCCTGGAGGTATTTAAAGGCATGTAGTTATGGTGCTGAGGGACATGGTATAATGATGACCTAGCAGTGCCAGGTTGATGGTTGGACTCAATGACCATGAAGGTTTTCCCAACCAGAACAATTCAGTGATTCTGTGATGTAGCTAAGGATGTCTGCAGTTGCAGGTAGCCCATCAAGTCAAAATCTTTCGTACTTCATACCCTACTTGACCTTCCTGTAGCGCAGATACAGCCAGGAGAGCAGTGTTAAGCCTGTTGCAGTCACAGAGGGCACCTCATTGACTCATTAATCCCAAATCACTTTTTAAAAAGTTCTCTACACTCTTCTTTTGTTGATCTCTATGCAAGTGATGTGATCCCTGCCTCAGCTAACCACAATTTGTTCTTCTGTCCAAATGCCACCAGCACTATGTGATCTACATCAACCACAGCATCTTAGCCAGGCTGAAATGCCCTGAATTGAGTTACAGCTCTAGAGCAAGAGCTATAGTGCACTTGCTGCAGCTCTCTGTGGAAAGAAATACTTCCCTTTTCATGTGCAATAATTCCCTGTGGCATTTACTCCTTATTAAGATTGCAGAAAATATATTCCCCAGCAGGAATATTGGCAGCAGTACTGAATTTTAACTGATGGTTAGAGAAGACTTGCAGGAGGAAGTCTGCTTGTAAAAGCAAGTGTTTATACTAAGTGTGCTGTTAAACAAAAGTTATGCTTAACCCTCAGAGGACAGACTGAACATCCAAGACAACATTATGAATCTGAGTACTTCACATGCGCTCTTTCTGCTCTGCAAATCAAGTCCTCCTGTGATGCAGTCAGTAGCTAGTTCCACATAGAGATTCTGAACCCCCAAAAAATGTTTGTTTTTTTTTTAACTAAAAATTACAAGATGTTTTGTCAATTCCAATCAAGAGAAAGTGACACAGAATTCTCTTTGCTTTAAGTTATTCCTTTAGTCACCTGCACTTTCCAAAAATAAAAGCTGTCCAAATCCTCTGGCACTTTGCTTATTCCCTGCATAAGATCCTCAAGCACAACACCCACTGCAGATCTGCCTTGTAAGTGCAGGCACCCAGGTTCTAGTGTCAGTTCACAGTAAAAGTAGACAATGGCATAATTTTAAAACAGCTAGCAGGTATTCATGGCCTGTGCTGGCATCGAGTCACACCATAAAAGATCAAACAAGAGCTTTGCTGGAACATGTCCAGAGAAGGGTGACAAAGCTGGTGAAAGGCCTGGAACACAAACCCTATGAGGAGAGGCTGAGGGAGCTGGGGGTGTTTAGCTTGGAGAAGAGGAGGCTCAGGGGTGATCTCATTGCTGTCTACAACTACCTGAAGGGACGTTGTAGCCAGGTGAGGTTGGCTTCTTCTCCGAGGCAACCAGCAGTAGAACAAGAGGACACAGTCTCAAGTTGTGCCGGGGGATTTATAGGCTGGATGTAGGAGGAAGTTCTTGCCAGAGAGAGTGATCTGCCATTGGAATGGGCTGCCCAGGGAGGTGGTGGAGTCACCATCCCTGGAGGTGTTCAAGAACAGACTGGATGAGGCACTTAGTGCCATGGTCTAGTTGACTGGCTAGGGCTGGGTGCTAGGTTGGACTGGCTGATCTTGGAGGTCTCTTCCAACCTGGTTGATTCTATGATTCTCAAAAAGGGAATACAAATCTCAGCAAGGCAAATGTTCTTCAGCTACACTGTGCTTACATGCTCAGCTGAGAGCCAGGTTTGGTAACAGAGCCAGGGTCTTTGGTATTTGTTTCTGCACAAGATTCACTAATCACTGTTCTGCAGACATGCACTCAATTCACCAACGAGGAAAGAGTTGGTGGACGTGCCAGACTGCCACAGAGATTCACACTTTCCCCAGGCATCCCTCATGAGAGGTCAAATTTCTCTGCTGATGGAAAGTGAAGCATTACAGGAGACAGCTGGGTTTCCAGACACATTGAGTTTTCTCATCAAAAACTCCAACTGCAACAGGAGTTGCAGCTCACACATACACACTTCTTAAAAGAAGGTGAGCAGAATATTTGTCCCCCTTGGCAGTGAAAATCAATTTTCGCCTTCCTTACCTCCTCGCTGCTCATGGATTCAGAACTGGATGTGCCACGATGGCACTGCACAGTAACATTCGAGATCAGCTCACCAGAGACTTCCACAACACTTCTGCAGAGAGCAGTTGGCTGTAACAGATCAAAACAGAGCAAATGTCACTGAGCCAGCTGCTGCGTAAACCCTCCCACGGCAGTTTCACTGAGAGAAGAGAATCTAAATGGGTGAGAATCTCCCTTCAGGGTGAAGGGAGAGTTGAAAATTTGAAAACTACTTCCAACCTCTCCTATGAGGACAGGCTGAGGGAATTGGGGTTGTTCAGCCGGGAGAGAAGGCAGCTCTAGGGAAACCTTACTGTGGTCTTTCTTTCAGTACTTAATCAGGCTTATGAGAAAGATGGGGACAGTCTTTTTAGCATGACCTGTTGCAACAGGACAGATGGTGATGGTATTAAACTTAGGGGAGATTTAGACTAGATAAAAAGAAGACATTTTTATCATGAAGGTGGTGAAACACTGTCACAGGTTGCCTAGAGAGGTGGTAGAAGCCCCATACTTGGAAACACTCCAGGTCAGGCTGGATGGTGCCCTGAGCAGCCTGATCTAATAGATGTCCCTGCTCACTGCTCACTACGTGGAGGTTGGACTAGACAACGTTTAAAAGGCTGTTCTAACCCAAACCATTTCTATGCTCAGCACTGTCAGCACAGAGGGAATCTGCACCACATAGGAAGTTTCATGTAAACATGAGGAGGAATTCTTTCACTGTGAGGGTGACAGAACACCGGAACAGGCTGCCCAGGAGGGTTGTGGAGTCTTCCTCTCTGGAGATATCCAAAACCCACCTGGACATGTTTGTGTGTGATCTGGTACAGGTGATCCTGCTTTGGCAGGGGAGTTGGACTCAATGATCTTTCAAGGTCCCTTCCAGCCCCAACATCCTGTGATTCTGTGATAAGCCTTAATACAGTTCCTAGATGCATGATAGACCAAAGCAGGTCAAACATCTATTTTTTTCTATTCTCTTGCCTTAGAAAGGCAACCATATCTTCCTTACAGGATTTTGTCCCAAAGCACACAGACACTTTCACTGCATAGAATCATAAAATCAACCAGGTTGGAAGAGACCTCCAACATCATCCAGTCCAACCTAGCACCCAGCCCTAGCCAGTCAACCAGACCATGGCACTAAGTGCCTCAGCCAGTCTTTTCTTGAAGACCCCCAGGGACGGTGCCTCCACCACCTCCCTGGGCAGCCCATTCCAATGGGAAATCACTCTCTCTGTGAAGAACTTCCTCCTAACATCCAGCCTATACCTACCCTGGCACAACTTGAGACTGTGTCCCCTTGTTCTATTGCTGGTTGCCTGAGAGAAGAGGCCACCCCCCACCTGGATACAATGTGCTTTCAGGTAGTGCTGCTCTAAGACGCACATCCTCTTTTCAGCTCACAGTAGTTCCTCACTGACCAGGCAGAAGTGTCTTCCAGCACTGATCCTTTCCACCTCACACTCACTCCAACCTGCAGGTTATACTTGTTTGGGTTTGGTTTTGTTTCCAGAACACCACTCATTCTACAGCTTCAGCAGTGCTTCAATATGTCCTGAGAACATCCTGCATGAGTCAGGAGATTCACATTCACAGCAGAGGCACTTACCACAAAAAGACCAATTTTGAAGTCACATGTGGATGGGTCTCTGCCTGAAGCTTTCGTGCACACAGTTTCACGAATGCTGAACTGCAGCTCTAGTCTATAGTCATCACTGTTCCATGTGTCAACCTGGTAAAAGGAAGGTCAACACAACATGTAATTAGTGTCTGTCAGGTTTCTATGCCCACTACAAGGCAGTCTTGCTTCTTTCTCAAAGCAGAAAAGAGACATAAGGGCAGTATGGGTCAGTGGCCAATTTAGAGCAGTTTATAGTGCATGAAAAGGCTATGTTATTGACCACAGGAGTTGCACTCTTAATCAGACTTGGTGACAGCAACACAGTACAGCTTTCTATGGGGATTTTACTTGAACCCCCACAGCCATTGTAGGACTTTTCTGCTCCACAGAGTCACCTGGAGGGTTTATAGCTGTCAAAGGTAGATAAGCATAGCATTACCCCTGCATGCTACTTCCTTTTCTGTGGGAACTAGGTGCTAACAGGTCTGTTTTGGATATCCAGACTGCTGGGAAGTCTGCTGCAAATACATGACTTGGAAAGTAAATCAACAACTGCAAGCAACTGAATTAATGTAGTTTTATAGACTTGCTTCTTGTCACTTCAAGTACTTTAATGGGCAGTGTGCACGCAACACTGCAAGCCTCAAAAAGTTTGGTTACTTTTGTTGACACATTAGGTCTTTCTTTCCTCCTTCTCACAGTCTAATCAGCATTTTAGCTCAAGATGCGAAGCTGAAAAAAGCCCCAACCAAAACCAACCCTCCCCCGGCCCCCAAAAAAAAACCAACACAAAACCACAACAAATTCCCACTGCTTTAAATTACTTTTGTCCCTCCAAACTAGATCAGTCGTCTTGTCATTTATTCTTGCAGAAGACTCAGTACATGCCATCTATAGAAACAGAATGGTTCTAAGGATGTTCAGGAACACAGACATGCTAACTTTAAATTAGGAAGCTTTAACTCCATAACTCTGGTTATAACTCCAACATCATTCTTAGCAACGCAGATTAAAACCGATGCAGGTTTCCTGCTTGCATTTAGACACCATCAGATTTAAACCAGAATCAGGGTGTAGAGACAGATGCCATCACTACAGAATGGAGAAAGAATCCTGAATGTCTTTGTGTTGCCATTTAATTAGCAATGAAGACATTCAGCTGAGAACTCACTGCAGAGGGTTTCTTATGCCCAAAGCAAAGCAGTTAGCTGGAGGGATTTAAAAATACCGGTTCCAAACAACACTTTACAAGACACACCTCAAAGTTTTCTATTCTAGGGGTGGAAAATCTGAACTAAAGTATTTTAAATTACAAAACAATACAGAGGAATATTTAGATTTGTAAGGCTATAACTGCAGCTAATCCCCAAAGCCACCCTGTTTCAAGCAGCATCAGAAAACTCTACCTAAATCTGTGTTTCTAGGATTGAGTGAAGATGAGCTTTTCATCACAGCAAAGCATATTTCAGGTATATGATCTCCATTGTTTGCTCACTTACTCTTGTGACGTGGCTTGTGACAACACCGTACAGGTTTGTGCCCCATGACTGAGAATTGATCCTTGCAATGGAAGCATTGAGAGCCTCTTCTATGACAGGGAGTTCATAGTCGTACACTGGAAAGCCTGAGGTGGAGGCATTTAGTTGCATTAGAAGTTCAGGGAGGTATTGTGCTTTTCCTCCCAAAACCACCGTAAGAAAAAGGACATTGTTCCATTCTAAGCAACTTACCTGAACATGAGAAAACACTCAATATGAGGAAGAAAATTAAGATGCTCATAGTGTGACTTTCAAACTCTTCTCGTCTTTTCCCGTTCCAAGCACGAGTTTCCAGCGCATGTTCCTCTGTCTTTATATAAACGCAGCCTTGATCCTACAGCTGACCTTCCTGTGCGCATGTTCTGCTACTAACATTGCACTTTAAACAGAATTGATCCCAGAGTAAATATTTGCTGTCAGCTTTTCTCCATCCAGCAGTAATTCCCAGACACAAGATGGGCCACTGTGTCTTTTTTGCAACACTGTGACTAACAAGAGAGCAATGAATTCTTGATAGCTCCATAGGCAAAGGCACCAGCTAACTCTTTTGCTCACTTTTAGCCATTAGTTGTCCCTTCAAAGCTGGTGAGTAAACTCTTCCCTTGGCACCAGACTCAGCACCACCGTGCCTCAGCAACAACTGGAAGCACTTAGAAGGTGGCATTCTCAGAGGAGGAGATGATTCCACACCATGGAATGGGAATCCACCCATGCAGATTTTCAAATACCACCACTCTGCAGGCCAAAGCATTCAACAGAAGCCTCTCAGACACACAGCAGACTCTTGGGACACCTCTGCTCTGGTTGCCATTCAAGCTCCTGGGACCTCGGTGATTCAGCACATGTCAGGAGAGTGCTCACATTGCTCTGACTCTTACCAAGCATGAGCTCACATAACCAAGAAAGTGAGGGGCAGTGGACATTTGATTTCCCGTCAGATGTCCCTGATGTTCAGGCTTCACTTTAAGTAGAGAAATTAACAGGCTTTTTGACCTAGGCCTGACTTCAGTACTGGAAACACCATAAGGAATGACAGCGATGAGTTGGACACGACACCTCAGCTCAGCTAAGCTGAAGCCACTTGCTAGTCTTGTTTTCCAGATAGAGGCAATGTATGTTATCACTCTAACACAGCCACTCCACAACAGAGCCACTGAAATACTTCCAGTAAGATTCAGAGATGCACTGGGCTTTTAAGTGCTTGTTGCTTTTCCAACAAGAGTTGGAAGGGCAACTGTTGCCTTCAAACAAGTTCACTCATTGCTGACCATTCACAAGGCACAGATGTGTCTAACCATGTTCATTTTGAGGATCTCCTCTGTGAATTCCTCCAATACTCTTCAAACCACAGTTTCACTTGAAGTAGGAAGGGTAGGTTTTAAGGACTTCCCAAACGACAAGCATGCAAAATAACAGGGTTCTTGTTTAATAAAGAAGAGGAAAAAGTTGCTTTCAATTGTTATGCTGTCCAATTGCACGATAGCAGGCTGCACACTAGGGCCATCTGACGACAGATGGAGCACCCCTCATGCTGCAAGCACTTTAAGGCAAAGACTCATAGAGGAAAAGTACTTCAAGACAAAAGAAACAACTGCCCAGGTGTGAGCCTTGATGGTCACTGGATTCATTCCCCATCATTGCTGCAAGATTCTAGAAAAGGAACCTGCTGAGCCATGGTACACCCCAGGAAAGAGTTTCTGAGCCAGCTGGTAGAGTTGTACAGGAGCACACGGTGCTAAGAACAAGCTGTGCCTGAAGGGGACAAGCAAACATGGTCCCAAACAGAAGCCTCACCAGGGCCACATTACTGGCTGGTGCCACACCACGTGTGTGCCATTCACACCCAATAACTGCTTTGAGAGTGGTGGATGTGGGTACCTATTCCAAAAAAGGGGTGGGAACTTTTTACCAGCCAATTTGGATTTCAGCATTGGGAACATGATCAAAAATGCTGATTGAAACTTTGCCCTGTCAAAAGCCAGAGTCTGTTCTGTGCCTCCATTCTCCCTGTTCGCTGCAGTTGAAGACACTCTCTCCTGGCTCTTGGATATGCTTCTATGTAGCAGGGTCTGCCCTTCCTGCTTCTCAGTTCTTCTTAAATGCCACTTGTGCCACTGGGAGGCCAATAATATACTTCTGCAGCTATGCCCATGCCAGAGCACCACAATGGGGAGGATTTAAAAGGAGCTGGTGATTCTCAAAATCTGTTGCACCATGCCCAAGTTTTCTGCCACCAGAGCCAAGATTACACTCTTTCAGATCAAGGAGAAAATCTTCTGAAATGCTGTTTGACCTGCACCTATGGTGGCTTCTCTGCAATCAATTGTGCTGCTGTTGCAGTAATGAAGCACAAGAAACAAGACCACTCAAACCACTTGAACTTGGCAGGTGAAACCCCAAGGTCCTTATCATTTCCCTTATTGCTTCAGCACCAGCTTGCTGCAGTAGTTTGGATAACATTTAGCTTCTGACTTCATCCCTAGAAAAGGAACCATCTGCTTCTTGTATGCCAGCACCAGTTAATGTTCCACCCAAACCTGAAACTGCTTCTTAAATGCCAAGGCACAGCATTGTAACCAGTCCAGTAGTGATTTTAACTATTGAACCAAACACTGTGTTTGAAAGTTTTCCTCTCAGCACAGCTACCAGGACATGCTGCCAGCAGGACTGTAGTAATGCTGAGTGGGGCTTGAAGATAAAATTATTTCATGAAATTAAGGTGCACTGCAGAGCCCTGGCTTCACTTTATGGCATCCAGACAACAGAGATGTTTGGTATTGCATCTATCTGATTCCTGGCTTGTTAAGTCTGTAACCAACTTGGTAAATATTTCTCCTATCTCTCCACAGATAAGTTATAGATTCCAGCAGATTCCTATTACAACAAAATTGGTTTCAGCCACCATCTATGTCAGGGACATATTTGGGTTGAGGGTCCTCAACCCAAACAGAGACAAGAGCCAGGAAGAGGTAGAAACTGGGAGTAGGCAGAATGGGGAATGGGAGAAGGGAGGATATGTTGAGAGATCAGTCTTTGCAGGAGGGAGGAAAGACAGCTGTGACCCTAGCAGAGTGTTCTTCCCACTCAAAGTGACTTGAATTCCTAATTTCTGAGGTTCTTTCCACATTCTCTTTTCACTGGAGACTGTAACTGAAGCATCAGGTTAAGAAACCTGAGGAGCAAATGGAATTCAACCTGAAATTCAACAGTTTGCAGAAGGCCTCCAAGGTCAAATTCATGAACCCAAGAGACTGTTCAGTTACTAGCATATTCAAAACAGAAAGTTGTTGTTTCAGCTGTGCTAAATAAACAACAGTCATGGTCACAGAGACAGAGGGAAACACGCTCTTGTGAGAGCAAAGCATCCTTCCCTTCCCATAGAGACCGTCTCCTGGCATTTGCCAATGAGCACCCTGACACAAATTACTATGTACTACTGTGCCAAGCAGTGGCATGGCACATGGAAGAGCGATGAAAAGGTGAAGCCTTCACTGCAGATCAAAACCAGGGCAGAACAAAATGGAGAAGGCACAAAAAAACCCCCAACAATAAGACTTTAAGGCACAGTTCCTGCTGCCCTACTGCTGCCACCTTTCTCATCCCTGATCTTCTTTCTCACCCCCTTCCTATTCCATGGGAAGACAACTCTTGTGCCACTTAGAACTGTGGAGAAGCTACAGATTTCATCTGCAGCTTTATGAAGGCTTCTGGGGGCAGCAGCAGAGCATTCCCCCCCTCCCAATTAACCAGACTGGAGAAGCTGGAGAAGACTTCTAGAGAGAGTTTGCAGAGCAAACAGAAAAAGCATATGGGCACATACCTCTATGTCTTTCTAGAAAGGACAAATGAATTGTGATGGTTTGAGAGTTACCCACCCCCCTAAGTCTTATGAAACCACCCAGACTAGACTCAGCTGGCTGGAAGTTAAGGAGCAATGCTTTATATTCACAGCTTAGCACAATGTACAAGCAGATATTTACAATACAATATAAATATCTACAGCTATATACAGAAATATACAAGTTAAAAGGTAATACAGAAACACAACAGTCCTCCCAGAAATCAGAGTCCCCAGGAGTGGCTCCCAATCACCCTTCCACCTTCTTTCCACCCCTTTACCTTATCCCAGAGTCTGCCTTACATGTAAAGTTGTGTTTGGAGTACTGGCAAGGGGAGGTTAGAAGGAGAATGATTAGTCAGGTTACACAGATCCAAGCAGAAGAGAAACACACGCTCTGACAGACAGAGACACTCTGTCTCATCTGTGTTTGTGTTTTTGATTTTTGCCTCAGTTCTAATTTAAATTTCCCAGAGACTCAAATATATTTGATAGAACCAATAACAATTTAATAAGATGCCTTTCCCTCTTCCCCCTTCTTTCCCAAAAGAAAAAAGGAATCAGTTGGAGAGAGAGGAGAGGTATGCAGACCCAAATAAATTATCTCACTGTGATTTGGAAGTTAAAAGAAGAAAAATTTAACAATAAAAGGTATATGAGGTAGGGAAGTTACAAAGATATAGGGAGGGGAAACAAGATACAACCAGATTTGATGGCAATGGGTTTGTCTCTGTGTGGGTGATGGCCACGTGGTAAGACAAAGAGCAACAGGAAACAGGAATGGTGATTTCTGGTGAGCAGGAAGGTAGGGGAGAGAGAGAGAGACAGATAGGAAGTCCCCCTGCTTTTATGGTTCTTAGACAAGAAGGGGGAGTGGGCTTACCATCACTTGATAGTGTTCAGACCCACTCCTGGGGAGGGGTCAAAACCACCTGGGGTCAGGTTCAAGGTAACTCCCCCCAGGAGGGTTAACCCTGTACACTTTTATACATCTCAGCAAGCCTATGAGTGAAGCAGACATCACCATTTTTTTCCTTTTTCACAGCCTATAATCTAATTTTTCTCATTAAAATATTCCAGTTAGCCTCAAACCAGCATATGAATGCAAAACCTCTTGAAACTTGAGAGAGGATGAGATGGAGAAAGACTCTTCATAACTTGGCTAGACTTCTACTCTACTATCAGCAAGTTCCCGATTCCAAGGACCAAGGAGCAGAGGGAGGGAGCTGTGTTCAAATTAATCTCTGCAGCAAACGGATCTGTGCTATTTAAGGGGAAATTAACAAGCTTCTGTTAGTTTACTATTTTGAGATCACTTTCACTCCCAGCAATCAAGTCAACTCTGTTCCCAGACAACTGGGAGAACAATAATTTCTCTTTTTGAGTGAAAGTTTGATAATTGCAAGATGAGTTTTCGCTGTAAATCCTCCAGCATCATTACACACTGAAAACAGTCTAAACAGCATCCCAGGCACAGAGAAGCTATTCCTGATCCCTTGTTTCCCAGACACTCAGAAAAGAGATGAAAATTAACAATGCCCTCACAGATAAAAGTAAACAAAATAAAATTCAACAGAGCATCATCTTCTTTTTTTCCCCTAGCTCTCACAGCATGACATTGGAAAACCAAAAGCCTCCCTAAAAGTTTGTCTCCGTGGGTAACTTCCTCATCAGAAGTGCAGACGACCTGAAACAGGTTGCCCAGAGAGGCATAGAAGCCACGTTCCTGGAAATACGAAAGGTTGGAAATGGCTCTTAGTAACCTGATCTAGATGAAGACCTCCCTGCTCATAGCAAGAGGTGTTGGACTAGATGATCTTTAAAAGTCTCTTCCAACTCAAAACATCCTGTGATTCTACGATTCTACGACTGGTATATTGGCATCAACTCACAAATACAAAGGCTTCTACATTTTGCTCAGTTAACAGAGGCTTTGAGACCTGATCCATAGTTCATAAAGACCAGCAAAGGCTCAGCTTTTATTTCCTTCAGATCTTGTCAGCAGGCCTGTTGAAAAACTAGTAGGCAATTGTGCAGCCAGTGCAGACATTGCCCATGGGCTGTTGAATGTTCTGGGATGGAGAATAAGTTTTTCCTCTTCCAGTTTCTCTAACTGCTGTCATGCTTGTGTAAGATCACAGAAACACACAATGGTAGGTAGGGATTGGAAGTGACCTCTAGAAATGGCCTAGTGCAATACTCCTACCAAAGCTGGTTTATCTGGAACAGCTTACACAGGAATATGTCCAGGTAGGTTTTGAGTATCTCCAGAGAAGTCTCTGCAAGCTCTCTGGGCAGCCTGTTCTAGTACTCTGTCACCCTCGAAGTAGTTTTTCCTTGTGTTCAGATGGAACCTCCTGTGTTCCTGTTTGTGCCTATTGCACCTTGTCCTGTTGCTGGGCACCACTCAAAGAAATCTGATCCCAACCTTTTGACACCCACCCTTGATATCTTGACAAGCATTAATAAGACCCACTGTCAGTCTTCTCCACACTAAACAGCCCTGGGTTTGTCAGCCTCTCCTCGTAAGAGAGAAGCTCCAGTCCCTTCACCGTCTTATTATCCCTACACTAGACTGTTTCCACCAGTTCACTGCCTCTCTTGAACTGGAGAGTCAAGAAGTGGGAACAATGCTCCAGATGTGACCTCACTAGGGCAGAGCAGAGGGGAAGCAGAACATCCACTGACTACTCAATGCACCCTGAAATACCTTTGGTCTTCCTGGCCATAAGGACACATTGCTAGTTCACGGATAACTTGTCCACCAGGACTCTCATGTCCTTCTCTGCACAACAGCTTTCCAGCAGGTCAGCCCCTAATTTGCACTGGTGCAGGGGGCCACACTTCCCTAGGTGCTGGACTCCACACTTGCCCTTGAATTTTATGAGCTTCCTCTCTGCTCAGCTTTCCAGCCTCTCTGAATTGCCATTCTGGGGTGTCAGCCACTCCTCTCTGGTTTGCATAATGAGCAAACTTGCTGAGGATACACTTTGTCCCTTCTTCCAGGTCACTGGAAATTGAACAAGACTATTCAACAAGATGGTAGCCATGACAGCTGCATTTCCCAACTCTGCATGGAACCTTCCACTGTAAAGCCCTTGAAGATTTGATAGTCAAAACCAGAGTAAAGTGAAACCAGCCAAATAGAGTGACACTTCAGCTTTCTACACGTGCAACACTAAGGATGAAACCAAGTGTGTTTCATAAGTCTAGAGTTCATACCATGGCAGTTTCCTACTCTACAGTCTCAGAAGTTCTTCTATGTCCATACTGAAAGCCATCAGAACTTAACAGTGGTTATACAAAGACTAAGGGAAACATTAGTAGGCACATAAAGGCAAATCCTAACCTCTCCTGCGGTGCACTTCCAAGGTGTACCATACATGGCAATCTAAACCTACACAGTTTCTACTGCCGTTGCTGGAGGTGAACTTTGAGAGTGAAGCAACAGAAAGCACACATTACAACAAACAAAGCCTCATAACATACACATTGAGTGACTGTTCTGAAACATCACAGGCTGCAGCACAGTCTCAGAGGTCTCCCTTCTTAACTTTCAGCCTTTGAAACTTTAAATATTTATATTTCCTATCCCTGCCAGGACAGCAGTAACAGCTCTTACAGGGCCATTGGCACAATTTTGTAGCTGATGCAAGGCAAACATCACCTCCAGACACAGTGATTGCTACCTGCAAAGCCTAAGAGCTATATTTCCTTTCACATTTTTAGGGTTTTATTATTATTATTATTATTATTATTATTATTATTATTATTGACAAGGATTTCTCTCTATCCCTAGGACACCTCAGTTCCGCTGTTGCATTTTTCGCACTCGTAACAAAGGTTGCTCGTAACCACCAGTCAAATCAAATCCTGATCAAATTTGAGATCCTAGTCAAAACCAAGCGAAACATTTACCTCCTGCTTCTGAAGCAATCAGCTGCTAAGTGCAGCCGCCAGTGTCACACCCTGCCGCTTGTAAGCCTTCCGCTGCCATCTATTGGAAGCATCTGGCGCTGCTGAAGGAGGCGCAGCCTTTCTGCCATTCAGTCCTGGTGCCAGCACTTGCTCTTAATGCTATTTCAAACTCAGCCCTCAGCACTGGTGTGATTCGATGCACAAAGGGCTGTATCTGGCTACAGGTCACGACAAGATGCACTTTCAGACCAATACAGGTCACGAGTTTTTAGCAGGAATTCATTTTTGAGAAACCTCTTTCCTCCAGTTACAATTTTTCTCTCCACAGAAAAACTGCAAATGTTTCTGTAATTTCCCAAAGGCATTGAGATCCATAACCAGAAAAATCAAAAGGCCAAGTCTGAAAGATTTATACATGCCAACCTTGTCATTTTAATCTTTAGTCCAGTTGATTGGATAGGGCTGGGTGCTAGGTTGGACTGGCTGATCACAGTATGACAGTATCACAGTATCACCAAGGTTGGAAGAGACCTCATAGATCATCAAGTCCAACCCTTTACCACAGAGCTCAAGGCTAGACCATGGCACCTGCCTTGAAAAGGAGGTCTCTTCCAACCTGGTTGATTCTGTGATTCTCTGGCTTTCAGAGTCTCTGAATAGTTACACAAGGCTTTAGACATGAGATAAAGAGTCACTGGCACGCTCAAGCTTTAAATCAGCACGTAACTCAGGTAACTGTTTTAGTCATGAGCAGCAAAAACAAGAATTAATCAAGCAGGCTACTCCAGGCATTGTTTTGACTTACATCCTGCATGGCGGCAGCAGCAAGAGATTCACAAGCCTCAAAAGGGTACACATGAAACCATAGTCTTTAAGGTTGAAAGGGACCAATCTGGCTCCTGAGACTAGGCTGTGCAGAGATGGGTTCCATACACTGAACCAAAAGAAAACTTAACTTTTCTTTTCTTAACTTTTCTTTTCTTTTCTTTTCTTTTCTTTTCTTTTCTTTTCTTTTCTTTTCTTTTCTTTTCTTTTCTTTTCTTTTCTTTTCTTTTCTTTTCTTTTCTTTTCTTTTCTTTTCTTTTCTTTTCTTTAACTTTTCACTTACTAAGTTCTTTATCTCAACCTGGAAGTTGGACGTTTTTCTTGCTTTTGCCCTTCTCATTCTCTTCCTCATCCCACTTGAGTAGGATGAGCAAGGGACTGGCTGGAAGCTTAGCTGCAGCTGCAGTCAGCCTATCACAGTCACACATTTATTGCAATCCATCACCAACTCTGTGACACTGCCTCTGTTCCCTGGGTGGCTCTATTAGCAGACAAACCTTTTAGCAATGGCTAGCTCCAAGGAAACACAACAATCACCACTGAGCACGTGAACAAATATCCTAAGGGCATTCACCCTAGCAGAATGCAATCACATGGTGCTGGCAGAAAGCGCAAAGATACACACATCAACCCCAATAGTGACACAGTAATGCTCCTGAAGCCTTTCCTGCAGTACTTCCCAATTCAACAGTCTCATAGCACAGGAGTTTCTCTGCCTCTTGAAGGTTCAGTGCCTAGGACAGCATCAAAGTCACCACCAGCACCAGCAATTCTTAGCATTCAAGTACTTGTGCATCAAACCTCAGAAAGCCAAAAGCTTGCAAAAATTGTTCTGAATGGATAATCTGTTGTCATCAGATTTGTGGGTTTTATAGCTCAAGCTTGTGTCTTGATGGCCATTTAAAAGGTTTGCAGCAAGTTTTTGATGGTTTTTTTATTGCTGTTAAGTGGAGTTTCCCAATCTGCAAGAGGCAAGGCCTTGAGTGAAATACACTGCTACAGATCTTAGGGCAAGAGTTATCCAAAGCAACTAATTCTATATAAGTACATCTCCAGCAAGGTAGGATCTCTTCCCTTGTTTAAGTTTCCCTGAGGAAGACATCTGTGGGAGTCAGCTATCAGGTGTTCCAAATCTAAGCCCATCAACAAGTGCTTGGCAGAGATTAAGCGACTACACTCCAGCACAAGCCTTAGGACCCCGTCAGCCCACATATACAAGCCAGGCACAAAACACAGCACAAGCGTCTTCTGTACCTCATGGCTCAAATTCTACACTGGCATCAGCCACTAAGCAAAAAGTATTTCTAATATTAAAAAAAATGCCAAAACCAACTCTTAGAAATAATGTCTACTTGCTCTCTGTGAGAAAGGAAGAAATGAAGCCCGTGAATCAATTATTCATTACAAATTAGCCTTTTCTTTTAGCAACTGGAGGTACCCCAACCGAAACAGGGCACGCTGTACAAACCAAGGAGTGCTCCACCTCTTGCAGTTCTGCTGCAGTCACTAGAACCACGGGGTTACAACCTCACTCTGCATTTTTTTTTGCCTCTGCTGAAACCATCCTGTATTTATGAATCCAAGGAAGCAAATTAATTTCAGCCCATGCTTAATTATGCCTGTGATTCATATCTAGATTACATCAATCCTTTACTTGCAATACCTGTGTACCAAACACCAGCCTAGGTGAGCAGAACACCTTCAACCTTCGCCTACTCATCTATCCTTGCTTCAGCCACTATTTTTAGCTGTGTATCATTTCAGTGTCTCCCTGACCAAGCCCACACTGCAGATAAAAGACAATGTTTTTCAGATACTTACCTTGAAGAGCAAATTTATATCTTTTAAGCAAATGCTTTAAAAAAACATTTTAAAAGCATTTTATACGACTTCATTAATATTCCTTTTCATGAGGAAGATTTCCTGATAGCTGAAAATTCAGCTCATAAATTAAGAGGGAGATTATTAGTTTTATATGTTTCTGAGATGACAGTTTTACAATGTTATTGGAAATACATTAACATCCTCCACACAAGAAAATAATAGGAATGGCATAAAGCAAGAATTACTACCCACTTACACTGAGGGTGCAGGGAAATAACTGGATGCAAAGTTGCCTTGAGACAGTATCATATCAATGTTTTAAATCAAATTAATAATGGAAAAGCAGGAAACAGCCAGGGGCAAAACCATGTAAGGCACCCCTCTCTGTGAGGAAATGCAGACTGGCTTATTTGCAGCACTCGGGCACGCTTCGTGCCAGGATTCCTAGGGTGGGCTCCAGCAGCGCAGGCGTTTCTCCTAACCCCTGGGAACTTCAAATACCAGCAGCGGGTCATGATGCAGCCTCCCATCTCTGCAGTTCTCTATCCTGTGTCAGATTCCCTACCCGTGCTTGCAGGACATTTCCGTAGGAAAGCAACTTGTGCCACAAAACATAGAAGGCATCCACCACGTTAGGGGAAACCTGGCTGGACAGGTATATTCTGAAGCAGGGGTCCTCAAATTACGGCCCACAGGCAGGTTACAGCCCCCCCCGGGTCCTCAATGTGGCCTGCTGGTGTTTACAGAACTCCCCCCGCACCCCCCTCCACCAGGGGTTGGGGGGAAACCAAGCAGCTGCCTCTGCTGCTGAATCCGCTCGCCACCCTCTGCAGCAACCAAACTATAGCACAGCCCCTGACACTACTGGGCTGGAACCAAACTATAGTCCAGCCCCTGACACTACTGAGCTGGAACCAAACTATAGTCCAGCCCCTGACACTACTGGGCTGGAACCAAACTATAGTCCGGCCCCTGACACTACTGGGCTGGAACCAAACTATAGTGCGGCCCCTGACACTACTGGGCTGGAACCAAACTATAGTCCAGCCCCAAACACTACTGGGCTGGAACCAAACTATAGTCCAGCCCCCGGCACTACTGGGCTGGAACCAAACTATAGTCCGGCCCCCGACACTACTGGGCTGGAACCAAACTAGAGTCCAGCCCCCGACACTACTGGGCTGGAACCAAATTATAGTCCAGCCCCTGACACTACTGGGCTGGAACCAAACTATAGTCCGGCCCCTGACACTACTGGGCTGGAACCAAACTATAGTGCGGCCCCTGACACTACTGGGCTGGAACCAAACTATAGTGCGGCCCCTGACACTACTGGGCTGGAACCAAACTAGAGTCCAGCCCCTGACACTACTGAGCTGGAACCAAACTATAGTGCGGCCCCTGACACTACTGGGCTGGAACCAAACTATAGTGCGGCCCCTGACACTACTGGGCTGGAACCAAACTAGAGTCCAGCCCCTGACACTACTGGGCTGGAACCAAACTATAGTCCAGCCCCTGACACTACTGGGCTGGAACCAAACTATAGTCCAGCCCCTGACACTGCTGGGCTCGAACCAAACTATAGTCCAGCCCCCGACACTACTGGGCTGGAACCAAACTATAGTCCAGCCCCTGACACTACTGGGCTGGAACCAAACTAGAGTCCAGTCCCTGACACTACTGGGCTGGAACCAAACTATAGTGTGGCCCCTGACACTACTGAGCTGGAACCAAACTATAGTGCGGCCCCTGACACTACTGGGCTGGAACCAAACTATAGTCCAGCCCCTGACACTACTGGGCTGGAACCAAACTATAGTGCGGCCCCTGACACTACTGGGCTGGAACCAAACTATAGCACAGCCCCTGACACTACTGAGCTGGAACCAAACTAGAGTCCAGCCCCTGACACTGCTGGGCTGGAACCAAACTATAGTCCAGCCCCTGACACTACTGGGCTGGAACCAAACTATAGTGCGGCCCCTGACACTACTGGGCTGGAACCAAACTAGAGTCCAGCCCCTGACACTACTGAGCTGGAACCAAACTATAGTCCAGCCCCTGACACTACTGGGCTGGAACCAAACTATAGTCCAGCCCCTGACACTACTGGGCTGGAACCAAACTATAGTGCGGCCCCTGACACTATTGGGCTGGAACCAAACTATAGTCCAGCCCCCGACACTACTGAGCTGGAACCAAACTATAGTCCAGCCCCTGACACTACTGGGCTGGAACCAAACTATAGTCCAGCCCCTGACACTACTGGGCTGGAACCAAACTATAGTGCGGCCCCGAAACTACTGGGCTGGAACCAAACTATAGTGCGGCCGCGACACTACTGGGCTGGAACCAAACTATAGTCCGGCCCCGACACTACTGGGCTGGAACCAAACTATAGTGCGGCCGCGACACTACTGGGCTGGAACCAAACTATGGTCCAGCCTCTGACACCACTGGGCTGGAACCAAACTATAGTCCAGCCTCTGACTGTTTCAAGAAAGAGGGACAGAAGAGAAATAGTTCAAGCTTTGCATGTACAGCCATTCATGTGCTGCTCACCACCACCAAAGGATGGCCACATCCTGCATTGGAAAATGTGTTTCTACCACCCAGTGGCCTCATACCTCTGGGAAACAGAACTGGGAAAGAGAAAGGAGACATAGAGGGGATTGAGGGGATGGTGAAATGGAGATGAAAATTAAAAATAATTACAAAATAATAGAAACTACACAAAGTTGGACTCAGCAAAGGCAGTAGTGACCAGCAGCACACTCCCAGCAGTGAATGCTGGATGTCAGGCACTGCAAGCACCACATCTCCAGCAAAACTGTCGCAGGCAACAAAACAGGAGTGGGCCTTGGGAGCAGAATGGCAGGGACGCTCCAGGGATGCCAGTCATCAGCAGAAGAGACTGTCCCCAGCAAAATTCCCTGGTTATGATGTGTGTGTGACATTTGTAGTACAGAATACTTCTGTTGGCCAGCTTGGGTCAGCTGCCCTGGCTTTTGCTTCTCTTGGCTTTAGCATCTGGCTGACTCGAAACTGCAAAGACTCACATACTATGGCTGGCCAGAAATGTCTTTTCAGCTTATGGAAGTGTCTTTCCAACTAGAAATCAGACCTTTTTTTTTCTTCTTTTTTTTGTTTTCTTTTCCATTCAATGCTTAGTTTCTGCATCTGCACACAGTGCACACAGCACCCTTAGAGAAGAGTTGAGGGAGGGAGATGGACAGGAGGGAGGGAGATGGACAGGAGGGAGGGAGACACCAGGAACCATTCAGCCTTCCCCCCAGGCTCAGAGGATCAACTCTGCAGAGGTCTCCAGCAGCATAGCCTCAGAGAAAAGGTAGCCTCCTCCATACAGCTGCAGCCCAAATCTGGAGGAATGATTTCTCTGCAGCTCTTAGCAGGGTTAAGGTTTCAGACATGTTTGAGGTGGAGAGGCTGAAGTCACTTGGCAAGCCTTGGAGGGCTGGAAATGACAGGAACAAACCCCCAGCCAGACACCGGCTCTGTGGAGACCTGTCCTCTTGCCAGGTTCACCCCCACCCCAGCCCTTCCCATGGCCAGAAGAGAACAGAGGCCAACAGGAATAGCTGGAAAGTGCTGGCCACAAACCCCCAGTGTGCCCCCGACATTTTCCTCTGCTCTGGCAGAACCCTCCCCAGCTGGCCTGGCCTTTCCTCTTCCTTGCCAGCCCCCGCTGACACCCACTGCTCTCACTTACCCTCATGGAAGCCCTGGAGCTTCTGCCGTGCTCTGCCAGCCGGACAGCCCCAGGCCCACAGCCCGGCACAAATCCCGCTGTCCCGGCAGCAAGGCTTCTCACACCAGTCCGGCTCCCTCCAGCCTTCCTCCCCTTGGCAGGGCTCAGCCAAGGCCGAGAGGTGGCAGAGGGCGAAAGGAGCCCCGCGGCTGGCCCAGCCAGCAGATGGTCAGGAGCTCCACAGCCACAGGGCAAATGCCCTGGCGTGCTGGGGCCGACCTGCAGGCAGGGAGGGAACCCCGGCGTTATGGCATACCAAGGAGCCCAAGGACTGCCTCATGGGTGGCCTTCTGTGGGCTCTGCAGGTCTGGCAGGAACTCCTGCAGGTGCTCATCTGCTCTGTTGCAGTGCTGTGCCAGCGAGAGAGGGCACAAGGGGATGGAAGGAAGGGTTGGTGCAGAGTCTCCTCTGCACCCAGAGCTGCCCTTCCCTGCCAGGACACCCAGGATGCTCAGGCAGCAGCCAAACAAAACTCGGTTTGGAGGGAGCAGAGGGCTGGGTGTTACCTGGGGAGTTACCTGGGGAGTTATGGTGCCAACCTGCTGCCAAAGCCCCATTGGGGCAGGACTCTGTTGGTACTCCTGGGCTCAAGGTAGGAGAGAAGCCTGGAGAAAGAGTCCACATGCCTGAGCGAAGGAAGCACATGTGGAGTGTGCACTGGCAGCAATGGGCTGCAGCAGTGTGCAGGGGCACACATTGGGGTTTTGAGTTTTCAGTACAGAGTTCAAAGCTGCATTCAACATTTTACAAGAGAACAGATCACTAGAGCTGCTGGCAAGTACACTGCAGGCTTTATATACGAAAGGAATGAACCAATAGCACAATTTTCACATTCAAGACATACAGGAGACATTAGATTTCTAGAAAGGAAACAGTCAATAATGTATGATGCAAGCTAACTGCCATAGAAGTCTATGAAAGCCCAAGTCCTTTATAAACTTTTTAACAGGATACACAAATATGTCCCCATGTAAACAAGCAATGCTTCCATTGGTAGTTCTGTATCCCCCAGGATCACGTAATGCATGGCATACAGCAAAGCTGGGTCATGTGAAGCAAGAAGGAATGAGACAACCATTCTGATTAGGCCTCATCACAGTTTTGGCTGTTCCGTTTTCAGCTATAAAGACACCAGAGCAGTGGTTTCAGCAAGTGAGATGTGCATGTGCTGGCCTCCTCAGTCAGCTGCATCCTAAAGTAGAAACAATTCTCCACGTGGAACAAGGCTTCATATGTCCCTGAACTGAAGCAAACACCAAAATACACAAAACGATCTTGTCTTGTCTTCACCAGCTGGGGCCAACCATCTTTTCACAGCAGGCATGGAGTGGAACATGCTCTTGTGCACAGGAGCAGGTAAAGTGTACAGACTATGGTAGCCATTGCCAAGGAAAAAGAAAATACTTGAACCTTCAAAATGAAGTATTTTGGGAGACGACTCCTCGACAGCAGGGATGAAGATGGATACAGTGCTTTGAAAGGTAAGTAAATGTCATTTGTAGTGGTAGCACACCCAGTTATACCACATAAGATGCCACAAAATTCAGCTGTTGTGTTAGACAGAAAGAGCAACCTCACCACAGCAAACATCACAATGCTTAAGGCTTGCCAATAATGCCTTTTCCATTTCAAAATGCAAACATCCACAAACAGATGTTTGAAAAAGTTGAATTAATTGCAATGCTCCCAGTATACAAATTGCAGTTAAAGAAACGAGCAAGGATTAGCACACAAAGCCTTTGGAAGCACTTTCTAAGTGAAGTAAGTTTCACCCACGTGGAGTTGTTAATAGCTGAGCTTCTGCATTGCTGCACAGTTCTAGGTAGCACAGAAGTAAGTCCACACTGGGTGCAGAATTAGATCAAAAGCAGGGAACGATGCTGAAATATACCAACCTCAGAAGGTCTGACAGACAGACAAGAAGCAAGCTAGATCTGGCTACTCTAACAAAGCAAAGGGAATAGAGATTGATTCATGAAGACAAGCAATTAGTGGCTAAAGGAAACTCATGAACAGGCTCCTTTGAGTGAAATTGAAAAGCAAAGGGATTTTGGCAGCAGCAGCAGAACTCTTGGAATTAGGAGTGCTTTTTAACAGCAGCTGACAAGAACTAATTGCTGCCATTGAACATCAGGGGAGACGAGTTAAAAGGAGCGCTTGGCTAACATGGGAGTCCTGCCAGGAGATAAACAGTCATCTTAATGTTTTACCATCATTGTGCATTGAGCAGAAAGGTCTATTTTATCCAAAAGCCAAAAAAGAAAAAGTCCTAGTGATTCCTGCTGAGACACTGGTAGATCAGTTACCAGTTGCTTGGTGGTTACTGCCAGCTCAGAGAATTTGTTCCGATGAATTGCTACCTGTGCGAGCAAAAGAAAAAGAATTATCAGAGTAGAGCTTCTAACTCTCCTCAGCCTTTTGCTTTTAACCTCATGCTATCAGCTTGGAAAAGTGAATGCCTTGCACAGCACTTGGGATCAAGGTTCTCTTTGCAGCACCCATCCAGGACAAAGTGTCTTATCAGAGCAGCAGAGAAACTAGCTGTCAGGAAGTGAATGCTGAAGAAACGTCTGCATGCAAAGCACCTGGAATGGCCAATGCAGCGCCTCGTATTGAAGGTGGTCAGTGCAGATACAAGTGGCCCCGTTCAGAGGGAACAACATAATGTACACATCTGCTTCCTGCGAGACACTAATCTCTCTGTTCACACCCTGACGTTAGCACTGCGGGTTGCCAAGGCTCAGTTTCAGATTCAGGACAGCTCACATGCAAACCTGTTTGATCACAACTGGGGTGTCATTTAGATAGCTTACTAGAAAGTGACTCTATCTCTTCAAGGCACTTATTGTTTATACAATGAGAGGTCATTTCCACCGACTCCATCATAAAAAGGCACTTTCTTTCCCAGGCTATCCAACTGAAATTCATTCATTGCTTTCAACAGATTGTGTTGTTAAGATTTCCAGTTCCTCTTGTCAGTGTTTTGAACACTCTTCAGCCACCCTATCCTCTTCCTTGAAGCTTAGTGCTAGCACTGGATGCTCTACCCAACAGAGGAATCACTGCACTATAAGCAGCAGGAGGAATAATTCATACATCTCACAGAAAGTGAAATACTCCATTTCAGACACTTTCCTGCAGAACTGTTGTCTTGTCAGATTTTCCCCCATTTTGTTCCTGTATAGCCAGTTCATAGAATCATAGAATCAAACAGGTTGGAAGAGACCTCAAAGATTATCCAGTCCAACTTATCCCCCAGCCCTAGCCAGTCATCTAGACCATGGCACTAAGTGCCTCATCCTGTCTGTTCTTCAACACCTCCAGGGACAGTGACTCCACCACCTCCCTGGGCAGCCCATTCCAATGCCAATCACTCTCTCTGTGAAGAACTTCCTCCTAACATCCAGCCTATACTTTCCCCAGCACAACTTGAGACTGTGTCCCCTTGTTCTATCGTTGGTTGCCTGGAAGAAGAGGCCAACCTCCACCTGGCTACAACGTCCCTTCAGGTAGTTGTACACAGCAATGAGGTCCCCCCTGAGCCTCCTCTTCTCCAGGTGAAAAACAGGCCCAGCTCCCTCAGCCTCTCCTCATAGGATTTGTGCTCCAGGCCTTTCATCAGCTTTGTTGCCCTTCTCTGGACATGTTCCAGCACCTCAATATCTCTCTTGAACTGAGGAGCCCAGAACTGGACACAGCACTCAAGGTGTGGCCTAACCTGTGCTGAGTACAGGGGCAGAATAACCTCCATTGTCCTACTGGCCACACTGTTCCTGATGCAGGCCAAGATGCCATTGGCTCTCTTGGCCACCTGGGCACACTGCTGCCTCATCTTCAGCCTACTATCTATCAGTACCCCCAGGTCCCTTTCCTCCTGGCTGCTATCCAGCCACTCTGTCCCCAGACTGTAGCACTGCTTGGGGTTGTTGTGGCCAAAGTGCAGAACCCTGCACTTGGCCTTGTTAAATCTCATCCCATTGGCCTCTGCACACCTATCCAGCCTGTCCAGGTCCCTCTGCAGGGCTCTCCTACTCTCCAACAGATCCACACCTGCTCCTATCTTGATGTCATCTGCAAACTTACTGATGCTGGACTCAGTTCCCTGGTCCAGATCATCAATAAAGATATTGAACAGGACTGGGCCCAGCACTGATCCCTGGGGAACACCACTGGTGACTGGCTGCCAACTGGATGTGGCACCATTCACCACCACTCTCTGAGCTCTGCAATCCAGCCAGTTCTTGATCCAGCGCAGAGTGAATCTGTCCAAACCATGAGCTGCCAGCTTGGCTAGGAGCTTCTTGTGGCAGACAGTGTCAAAGGCTTTGCTGAAGTCAAGGTAGACTACATCCACAGCCTTCCCCACAGAACCAACCAGTGCTGTTTGAAGCAAGGTTGAACTAGATGACCTCCAGAGTTTCGTAACTATACAGCGAATTCCATGGGTGACTTGGAGTTTACTGCACCTGAGATAAAGCCCAGTAACTGGCAATCCTTGTAAATGCTATTAGGTGGTTGCAAGTTGTTCATCACTAAACTGAACTTCAGGTCATGTGAATATGAAGTTATGCCTAGAAAATGGCAAGACAACTGATTCAGGAATGTTCAACACAGCTATAAGTTGTCTTGCAGGAAAAGACTCTATGGGATAGGGAGCCAGGCTCTAAATGTTGAGGCTGATCAAGTCATTCCAGATTATCCTTGTCAAGAGCCACATTTCTTAATTTGCTGTCTTTAAAGATAGCATTTTCTTCATCCTTCAATATTCTGTCTGCCTTTCACATCCTGCTGGAACCTGTAGCCCAGCCCAATTCTTCTGCAGAAGAATTTGTTTTCATGTTTTCCAGAGTTAAAATTAACTAACTGTAAAGGATCCAGCAGCAATTAACTTTCGAGGGAGCCTCCAGCACAAAGACAACTGAAATAACCTTGTGTTATTCACAGATTTTTCAAAAGGCAAGGGAGCAAAACAAGATATGTAAAAAACATGTAAAAAATTGTTAGCAACACCAGATGGAAAATTGTCTTCTTTCAGGAAAAAAAAGGAAAAAAACACACACAAAAAAAAACCCTACAACAACAAACAAAAAAAGAGAATTTAGGTCTTTTTTCTTCTCCAATATTAGACCATGTCAATGCAAGCATGAACAATTTAACATTTCTTCCAGAGATACACTCATTTAACATCACAAATGCTGATAACTTATACAAGTTAGAGAATGGATGAAAGATGGCTTACCCTGCTCAGGTAGCTGCTCTTGGATTTTGGCTGTTTTATTTGATTTTGCTGGAAATCTCTTTAAGGAGGCCTTTCAAATCAGAGAGCTGAGGAAGGGAGAGAAGGGGAGAGAAGGGGAGAGAAGGGAGAGAAGGGAGAGAAGGGAGAGAAGGGAGAGAAGGGAGAGAAGGGAGAGAAGGGAGAGAAGGGAGAGAAGGGAGAGAAGGGAGAGAAGGGAGAGAAGGGAGAGAAGGGAGAGAAGGGAGAGAAGGGAGAGAAGGGAGAGAAGGGAGAGAAGGGAGAGAAGGGAGAGAAGGGAGAGAAGGGAGAGAAGGGAGAGAAGGGAGAGAAGGGAGAGAAGGGAGAGAAGGGAGAGAAGGGAGAGAAGGGAGAGAAGGGAGAGAAGGGAGAGAAGGGAGAGAAGGGAGAGAAGGGAGAGAAGGGAGAGAAGGGAGAGAAGGGAGAGAAGGGGGGGAAAAAAGCAGCTTTGTTTTTAAAAAGTAAGTCTAATTCATTCCAACTGATGATTGCAGCCTAGGATGAAGGAAAAGGAACAAAACAAGCAGTAATAATTACCTTAAAACACCCCTGGAACGCACATCCCCTGGGAAATACCGTACAACATGAGCAACAACAGGCATAAGCCTCCCTGTCTGAGCTCCTGCCTCCCTGGCTACGCTGTGGACACCAGTCACTACTTCAAAAGCAATAACCAGCTGCTTTTGTATTCAGCAGTCGTATTGTGGTGGCAAACCAAGTAGTGTTAACAGTTACAGTGTAACAGTTCACAGGACAGAAATTGCTAGTAAGTAATGAGGAACATGTCATTGCCTCACGGAATATTATACCCCACACAACAGTGCTTCAAAGGATACTTTTCATCAATGCAATTAGTGCAGTGAGGACCAACGTATATGTATTTCACTTAGTTAATGGGTAGGCATCATGACAGCTACAAGCTGCAAACTAGACTCCATCTCCTTCTGCCCCTTCAGGGTGGAGACAGCAAACGAGTAGAGTTTTGTGGAGCAGTCATTCCAACACTTGGAGCTGCCCTCAAACCTTCCCCATGTCATAACTGATGTCTGTTATTCCTCTGCACATCTGTATCAAGCTTAGAGAAAAGTTTACCCCTTACCTGAGGTTCATGCCTAGGACTTAAGTTCTCAGGCATGTTTTTAAGACACCATCTCAAGTGAGAGCCAGCAAGATATCCCTGGACTGTTTTGCTCTCAAGGACGCTATTCCTAAGCAGTAGCCTCACTACATCTCTGTCACTAAAGCTGAAGTCATGAATAGACATAACAGTTTACCGTAAGGAAAATCCTCACAGAACACGAAGCACAACTTGAGTGTTACCTTTCAGTGGAGGATTAAGGTTATCTTATCTCCTTTCAGCTTCAGGAGAAGCATCACTAGACATGTATTTTGTCACTCACAATTTCCATTTCAGACATGAAAGCAGGCTATTATTTTGCAATCTAAACTATTTGACGGCAATCCAAAGTATTCTGAAGTGTATATGGACTTCTAAAAACTCTGTGCTTCACACCAAAGCAACTCCCCACTTCATAGGCAAAATACACAATCCAATCGGCCCCCAGGAAATACCCATTGTGAAGGTCTTGTCAGTATCACAGCCATACAAAGCATACTTGTTATTTCTGTGCTCTCTAGAAGATTGGTAGCTTTAGATAGCTTCAACACAGGATGCTTCTGTAAATCAGATGAGTGTTGGTCATTTTGACTGTAATCAAAGGTCTTTCCACCTTTCAGTATGTATGGAATGTGTTCCATGGGCCCACTACACAGCAGAATAATGCAGTTTTAACACACAAAAGTTATTTTCACTTCTATTCCATCCAACAAAGAATACCATGACACACGTCTTTCTGTTTTGTTGCCCTGCACAAAATGAAGCTACCTATGGAATCAAAGGAGCGAAGGAGCACATTGAAAAAGCCCAATTAAAATGAGGTCCTGGTGACAACAGGAAAACCTGTACGTGACTCTCAGTGGTGTTCATTTTCCTTGTGGTGCAATAACTGCTATACCAGCCAGAAGTACTTTACCCAGAGCAGTGTGAAACATGCATACCTTTGCATCCAGTTGTCTAAATCGATGCAGTATCCTGAAAATGGAAATATGATAGAGAAGAAAAGGATGAGTCCAGGTGTTATACAAGCTTCGGCTAACCACATCCTGTTTGCAAACCTATCCTAGCATAAGTCTGTCTTGTCCTTACCTTTGGCCAAAGTGTGGGCCTAAGGCAACTGGAATCTGAAGCTGTCTGTGGTGGAAGGGCTGAAGCCTCAAAACCGAGGCTTCCCTATGCCTCTACATGCCTGGACATGTTTTTTCTGCCAGGACCCATGGCAGTAAACAGGTTGTGTAACACACACACACCCAGCCTGTGTACCTCTGGGGTCCGCCCAGGTGATCCCCATGTTTGGGAGGGTCCAGGCAAACAGCTCCTGTCTATTAAGGTAAGGTTTGGCTTACTGCCAGCCTGATTGGTCACTTTAGATGGCCAAAAGAGGCACGAATCTCGGCTCAGAGTCTATAAAGAGGCGTGCAAAGGAGCACCACGTGTTCAGAGGTTCAGACTTAGCTGTTCAAGCTCAGCTCTCTGATCCATATAGCAGCCCTGACCTGCTTGCAAGGCCTAGACAAAGGATCAGGCCCTCACTTGCATACTCACTGAGGCTCAGACCTCTTGCATTGATCTCAAGGCGCAGTTAAGCTGTCTGCGTACCCTTTGAGAAGCAGATCACATTCACGCCTGCATTTCATACATATATGGGGAGCCGAGAGCCCCCTTAAGCCTAGAGCAGCTGTACATACTGGCTTGCTATCTTGCATTTATCTATGGAGCTCAAGTCTCCCTGCAGCCTGACACACCCTGCGTGCCCACTGCTATAGCATAGACTGAAGAATCAGGACCGCAGACCTTCCAGATTGTCTGCAAACCCACGAACACAGCCTGCTAGCTGTGAGAAGACTGTGCCAGAAGCTGCACGGACAAATCCTTCTCCTGCACCTGGAAATCCTACCAGCTGACCATCCCTGGACACACAGCATCCAGAAGACCAGCAGCATCGAGGCAGAGACCACTTCACGCCAGGAGAGAAGGTTAGAGAAATCCTGTTTACCCCAGTGACTTGGGAACGCTTATCATTCTCTGCAAGCTGGGAAGATTCCAGCTTCACAAAGACCCAGACACTCTGGGCATGCTGTGACACAATCCCGGGAGGGTGATTAATGATTAATACTTGAGGGCAACACATTTAAGCAAGCTTTAAGTCCTTTGTAAAATAAGTTACCTCTGTCTTAGGGCACAGACAACTTTCAGCCCCTGCTGGGCAAACAGCATAGCTCCTAAGCAGGCATTAAGCCTAAGGGAATCTTTCTCTCTGTCTATAGTTGTTGATAATTTGATATTTCAATTTAATAATCAAATCCCTGTACATAAATATATCATATCCTAACTGTTTTCATAACCATGCAATAGAACTTAATTACATAGTGGTTGGGGGTGGTACAAATTTGTCATTATTAATTTTAATAAATAATTTTATAAAAAATTAATACCGCCTCAAATTAATTTCTCACCTTCCCCTAATAAGGAAGGAATAGAAATCCCCCATCCCAACACTGTCAGAGAACTGCTCTCTTTCCATGTAGTCAGAGGTCAGATACAAATCAGATCCTCTGCAGCTGCCCCATGCTTGGGGGCACCAGTGTTTCGTCCTCCCCAGATGGCAGGGCTGTAGGTGGTTTGGCACAGCTTTTATTACAGGTATATTAACATATGGATTAGGGATAGTGCTGTGCTAATTCATTTTTCTTGTCAAGACACTTCTGCTTCTAGCAAAAAACTCTGCTCATTTGGCTTCTTTTCCAATGCTGAGTTGAGTGCCTCTGGGTAGCCTTAACATAAACACTTGTGGACAGCACTGTCCATAGCACAGACAAAGGGGCATGGAAAAGTTTAGTCTTTCATTCCCATTTTTACCAGCTTTCTCCTTACATTTGATTAAGGAAAGTGCTCAAGTTGCTGAAGCTAGCTATAAAATTATGCTATTAAAAGCAGTAGGTTACTATTCTGGTTTCTAGCTTTCTTCCTACCCTATTACTCTGCAAACACTTAGATCTCCAAGTGTCCTGACTTAGCAGTGAAAGAGTAGTTCCAGTCACCAGACTTCAAATATCATCATTCCAAATAGCATCTTCCCCTCCTCAGAGGCTTTACTACTCATGCTTTTAAGTTCAGGCCTCCATACAGATTGATGCTGTTAGAATGCTTGATATTCCAGGTCTAACAGTAAATCTTCTGTTAACTGCATAGTCATAGAATAATACAATTGTTTAGGTTGGAAAACACCTTTAAAATCATTGAGTCCAATTGTTAACCCAGCACTGCTGAGTCCACCACTAAGACACATCCCTAAGCACAACATGTACACATCTTTTAAATCCCTTCAGGGATGGTGACTCCACCACTTCCCTGGGCAGCCTGTTCCATTGCTTGACAACCCTTTTGGTGAAAATGTTTTCCCTAATGCCTGGTCTAAAGCTCTACTGTCACAAAACCAGTCAGCTACAGCACAGCTTTCTATGATGTAAATCTCAAAACACTATAGGAAGACGTTTTCTCATCTGATGGTAAAATAGAAAGACTCAAGTAGAGGAAGGTGAAGTCTTTTTTGGAACAAGTGTGCTTAATATGTCTACCCAGCTACTGCCATTAGCATTTACCCAGCCCAAAACAACTATTTCTGAAGAGGCTGTGGCAGCTGACAAAGAAGCCATCATTTTACTTAAAACGAACAGGCACATTTAGGCTGGGTTTATTTATCTGCTCCTTAGTTTGTAAACAATTGGAGCTGCTGAAAACTTGTCTCCACCAAAAATATTCAATAGCAAGTCTAAGAGAGTGAAGACAAAGAATGGCAGACTTACTCTTCTGATGAATCATTTGCTTTGGTATTGATTTTGACAAGGTAGTTCTCCTTCATGACAGCTTCCCACGCCAGAATTTCATTGTCCTCATTTTTTGAGCCTGAGAAATACATGGGAAGAAAAAACGACGTCACTAAATTCAGTGAATTTCACTTAATTTGTCTTTCTAATGCTAAGATGCAAAAAAAAGCTGGGTTAGTGCTTGCAACCAGAGACTAATGACTCCCTTTTCTGTGTCCAGAGCATTTGCAGCCCCACTTCCCACCTGTGACAGAGCTTTGACATTAATGCATTTTACTCTACACTTCTAACAACCAGAGTTGGCTAAAAAAGAAAATATGAACAAAAACCCCTACCAAGCTCCAAAAGTCTTTCTAGCACAAGTGCTTTGTCAAACAGTGGCTGCCTCAACAAGCACAGGGCATTCCAGGCAGTTCCTGTCTAGGTCTGAACTTTCCATTTGTTTCTGCATTATGTCATATTGGATCATTAAGAGTAATATGTGTTGTTAAGAACAATGCTGCATAAAAAAAAATAAAAGAAAAAGGTTTGCTGAGACAAAAGAAGCCTACAATTGGCAAACGATTGAAGTCCCATTTCCTCCATTCATTGCTCCTCTAACTTCACACAGCCAAATGTGTGCTTACACACCCAAAAGCATTTAAAGCACCCAAAACCCAGATGTATCCATAAAAGCTAAGTGGGGAATCCAGGGTTTTGCAACGTTCAATGCCTTAGCATGCCTTCTCCATGCAGTTCTCAGTTCCTGTCACCAGTTCAATCACAATAATGTTATGGCTCTAATTAATTCTTCTCTGCTTTCAGAAATGCAGCATCAGCTGTGCATCACATGGGCAAGAATATCTGCCTTTAAACAACCTCCCCAGCAAGAAAACAAAGCCGTGATTTGGACAGCCAAAACAATTCAGTTAGTGTTAAGGAATGTTATACCCCACCGCAGGCATCCTCCTTCTAAACGGGTAACAAAGCTAGGCTGTGCTGCAGGGCAACAGTCAGGTTGTTGATGGATGGGAGTAAGTCTGTCAATTAACTCAACTTATCCTCTCTTGTCTGCTTCTGAATGGCACTTTAAAAGAAAAAGCACTCCATTTGTTCAGGGGAAAAGCTTGTTAAAACAATTCATATCTGTGCCCTCTGACAGAGTAAATAAGAGGGAAATAGCTAGAAGCCTGACTCAACCACTCCTGCATTTTTGAAGGGGTTTGCCCATTTGGCCATGCTCAGAGGGCCAAGAGCCTCTCTATCCTCTTTCAGTCACTCACTAGCAGGAAGAAGAGCTTCTGAATTTGACTGATCTGCTAGGCTGCCCTAACGGCTACTAGCTGTATTAGCTGGAAGATTGGAAAGGAAGGACAAAAATAAATGCAGCTTCAGAGGGTAGAGTGACAAGCAGAGGCTGAGTTCACCTCTTATACTAGTTACCTAAACACTCAAAACATAGATCAGGGATCTCCGCCCTGGGGTAGAAGTGTAGGAGGGATGCACTGCCAGCTATTAACAATAAATTGGATGGTTTATATCTTCCATGCAGACCACAAAGATGATTTTAAGTTGCATTAATTTAGTCAGTGCTCTAATAAAAGAAAAATAAAATGAAACAGAAAAATGGAGGGCGGGGGGGGGGGGGGGGGGGGGGGGGGGGGGGGGGGGGGAGGGGAGAGACACACCAAACCGCCACCTTTCAAATCTAGGAAGCAGCACAGGCAGATATAAACTGATTGACTTAATTTGAAGACTTAAGTGTTCTGCATACATGAGGTAATTCTGCCTTGAAATAGCTTGGACAAGAAAGTGCTGGACAGTTCTGTAGGACTCATGGTAGAATGTAAAAGCTTTTTAATCAGATCAAACCCAAAGTTATTGGGAGGCAAGGATCCCAACAGTACTCAGCTGGAGTTTTAGCGTAAGGAGTTAGGAGTACAATTCCCCACATGCCAAAGAGTACCCTGAGTACCAAAGGAAGGTTGCAGTTCAGAAGCAAGCAGCCAGAGGCTTTGATTTGAATGTTACTGAAGAGTAATGTTACTGGAGAGTTGCATTTGAGAGAGAACATGAATAAGCTGCTCTTCATTTCCAATATGACTGCATCTTCTAAAGTCTGCATTGCTCTTGAAAACTTCCCACTGCAACACTAACTGCCCACCTGAAGCACGCCATGGAAGAGTTGCAATGCACCTGCCAAAGAGCTGACTTGTATGGAGTTAACAAATGTCCAACTCACAACAAATAGATGGTTCTTTACTTTCATTCCTACAGCAGCATTTGAAACATTTCCTCATCACCATGTATATGTAGGCAAAGATAACAAAAGGGAAGGGAATAGTCAAGCGACTGCAATACTCTTGGACCAAGAAGTAACGCTGGAACTTCCACACCTGGTCGTTGTTCTCTTGTACTGATCCAACAGTGTAACTATCAGGCAAAGAGAAAGAAAATACATACAGCATTAGGTATTCATCAAAGAACTCCATCTCAGAGCCAAATAATGCAGCATTTCTCTATATTATACCAGTGCATGTTTTGTAAAGTCATCCCAGAGCTGTTAATTTTTACTGAGGTTAGTGAATTTGCCTTCCTTTTTAGAGACAAACTTGAAAATGGCAAGATCAAAGACAGTGGGGAAAAAACAACAAGTAAAAAACCCTAATGTTACAAACAAACTGGGAAAGTTAGGAACAGGGAGCTAATATTCCGAATACCTTCACTATCTTAGCTCTAGGCAAATGTCATTCAGCCCAGACACATGAGAACAGGATGCTTCTTCACAAGATGCTCTGTCTCATTGCTTCACCAGCTAACATTTTTCTATGCAGCACCTCTCACCCCTCAAAAATGGAACATTTACCAGAAAAAAATAAAAGCTCCTGAGATTTTAGGTGGAGGCAGTAAGAATGCTCCAGGCATGGAAGGAGTCTACTATACTAAGCACTGTATGAACCCAGCAAAATAAAAGAACTCACAAGAGCAAACAGCTCACAGACTGCCTGACCTTTCATTGACAACATTAAATGGCAGGTGCTTGCACAATATCTGTGTTGAGACCCTAATGGACCACTACATGGGAAGCTAGAACTTTCATCTGGTGGAAATTAGTTTAGAAGGCAAACACAGTCCTGCATTTCAGAAGGGTCCAATATGTATTATTCACCCTTTCCAGCTAATGCTTACCAGATGCCCAGAGAAAAGTTGGATGGCCTGTTAAAATTTATATATCATTGTAATTACAACATAGAGAGAGACTTGTGGGACCAGTGTCAGACATCAGCACTATTAAAGATTGACAAACACTGTGCACACACTGGTCCTAAGGGGAACATCACAGATGTCACACATTTCTAACTGCATCAAGGAAAAGCCCTCTGAGATTGCTGTTTGCTCACTGGGCTTCCTGACTTCAGTTCAATCCAGTGCTCCTGCTGTTCAGTTCATTGTTAAAATGAACGATGCACAGCTCAGTGTCATTACAGAATTCATGCTGGGTCCTTCCACAAAATAAGTCGAAATGGCAAAATCTAGGTTTTTACTTTATAAACCAGAAGTGCTGCTGAAACAAACTTTCTAACAAGGATCAAAGGCTTCTGTCTTTCACTCTTTCTTGTGTATATAAGTCTTGTCTCCTGTCCTCAGGTCGTGGGCTGGTTGGAAAGTCATAGGTACAATAAATAGGGATGCTACACCAGGCCTAGTTGTCTTGCCAAAACCCACATTTCTAACTGTCTTTGGAGTCTAAATCAGCATGGGAAAAAAAGATTCGGAGCTGAAGAGAGAGGAGAAGCCAAAGGTGAGGCATTCTCAACTCATCACAGTAATATGTCTCGTATGAGGCCAGTAAAATTTGGCACTGACATTCAGAAGGGTGATCCTCTTGAGGCAAACCAGGAGTCCTTAGCAGTTCCTGTAAATGCTCTTCTTGCCAAAGCAAATTCCTGTCAAGTCTCACTGCAAAGTGCCATCAACACAACCAAACACAGAAGACCTCAAGAAGGATGCTTCGGGGCTGCAAGTAGGTGTAAAGCAGAAAAGCAGGAATAGGAAGGAGAGCAGAGCCACAGCACCAATCTAACTGTATTCACAAGCCAGAAGTGAGATGGGAGGGCAACACACTCCAGAAGTCTGATATGAGGGACTTTCAATTATTAACTAAACTCGACATCAAAACTCGCAGTGTAAACAACAGATTTCTGGAAGAAGCTGAGGAAACCTTTCCCTGAGGATCAGTTAGAGTTTGCTCTTGCAGGTCCCAATGCAGTCAGTGAACACAACAGCAATCATTTTTATTTGGCAAATCAGTGCCGGCTATGTGGCACTGACAGCAGTTACTGATCCATCTGCATAGACTAACACCTAATGAGATGCCAGAACAGGACTGGAAGAACTACAGACAATTTACTATCTAAAAGCAGAGGTGATGGCATTTTTCAAGATAAAGTCCTTTGCTATGTGCCAAGGAGATACAGCTCATTGCCTGTGCTGGAAGTCAGAACAATAAAGAGCAGGTAAACCAGAGCAGTAACACACTCATCACCAGGCAGTAGTTCTGGTTAATAAAACCAAATTGTCATGAAAAGACTGTGATGATAACTCATTTATTCAATCTGGGAAGGTCAGTTGTGCAGTGACTCACACCTGGTGAAGCGATGACCCGTCCATCACTCCCGTATGAGCCACAGGCATTAGTACTAAGCTCACCATGCAAAGGATGTCTTGAGAAGCAGAAAAAGGCAACAACCCATTACCAGGACATTGCATCAGTTTTGATTACACTGCCATGAGAAAAGCTGAATAACCTCTGGTTCACCTTCCCACATCACCTGTCACTTCAGAGGTCTGTTTCAAGCCAGGAACCCTGCCCAGACTACTCTGCAAAAAAGACAGGCTGTGTCCCAGTGCAGAATAAATGCCATTTTCCAGGACTTCGTTCACCTCCTTGGAAGGATACTGATACAGAAGTCAGAAGCAAACGATTGCCTCTTTGGTACATACCCAAACATGGCCACAAGCAGGTTCACAAGCAGGATGTTAGTTGAGAGCATGTAAATACAAACAAGGGGAATGGTAATCCACTCTGGGAAGCGAGGTTGGTTGTTGGCATCCAGCTCCACGCACAAGGGCTTGGACTCATTCCCAGAAAAGGTGCAGCGATCAAAGTTGTAGGTGGTACCTCAGAGGGTGAGAGAGGAAAGCAAACAATGAGCCCTACCCCACACTTCCTGTGGAGTGCAGTTCCAGATACTACCACTGACCACAGTATATGTGGTGTCCTTCCCTGCCTGCCCATCAGACCTAAATGCTTGCTTTGTTACTGTTCGGAGAAAAGGGGACAGCATAGGATTGGACAACCACTGAAAGGACAGGGTCTTACACCCACCCAGCAAAGCTTCCTACAAGAAATAGGTACCATCAACATCATCAGGGTATTGGCCAAACATAGCCAGATATGGCTCATAGATGACAGATCGAAATATCCACTCCCAGCGGTGCTCATTCTTCCTCAAGATGCCTTGCCTGGCCACACCAAAGGCCACCATCCACACAGCAAAGAGGAAGAGGAAGAAAAATACATCTATCATCTGAAAAAGGACAACAAGCAAACGAGTCAGTGCACCACTACATGACTGGTTACAAGTCCCATATGCCTTTTTTACTCCCTGATTTGATATCAGGGTGGAGAACAAGTATTAGAAAAGCCTACACAAGTTAGCACCATTGTAACACAGGTTTTGAGATCAGCACTCTGTGAGTTTACAGGTGCTGACATACACACACAAAAATAATTGACCATTGCCATTCAGGACACTTCAAAAATGATTATGCAACCATAAAACCAAGGCACCTTTCGGAATACAGGTTATCCCCCTGGCAGCACACAAAGTCTGCCTAGAAAATCAGGTCCACATACAAAGGCTACACAACAAAGGCAGCTGCAGATCTTGCAGACGAGGTAAAAGCAGCCACCACTTCTGAAAATGCCACCCTGGATGGTTTCAATCCAGCATTTACAGTTCAGACACTCTGGATAATGTTTTTCATGGATTTCTAGCTCTTAATATACAGATAGCTGAAGACTGGCAATATCCCAGTTGAGCTTCCCTATCTCTTGTAGATCCACTTCCACCAAGATCTGCCTTTTCACTAGCTCCAAGCACCTTTATTTTTAGACTTACTCAAAAACTTATCACTTTTGAAGGCCAAACAAGAAAAAGATGTACAGCAAACAACCCTGTGTGGTTACTTCCATATCATAATGCTCTCTAGGACCTGGTAATCTCTAGACTTTGGCTCTGCACCAGTGGTACAAGGCAAAATAAAGACTTTCTGGGTAACCTGCAGACCATATTGTTACTCCTATAGTCACCACATAGATGGATTTCAAATTACTTATCAGTCCTTTGCTATGGCACAGGACAGTCCAAATACTGCAGAAATAGGGGAGGAAATTTCTCCTCAGAATATCTAGCAATGGCAAGTGGAGTGCCATTCCCCAAATGCTCCATGAGTTGAGTTCACATTGAATTTCTGTTCTTTAGAGTATATCTGCATGTGTGCAGAGATATCACTGGAAGGAAGATTCAAGAAGACATGGTCCAGCTCTCAAATGCTCCTTATCCCATATTTTCAGCAAGCCATATCTGTATTATATGGAACCCTACTCTCTTCCTACTACCTTTGCCAGTCTGCTAGCAAATATCTCTTCCAGCTACATGGAACAGAATTGGCCAAGCCACTCAGCATCCACTTCTCCAGTTAGCTGTGTGATGGATGCAGTAGAAGACAAAAATCCTCCTTCTATACCATTTATCATCATTGTCTTGTTTGGGGAATGCTCATGGGAGCAAGAAGATTGATAGAATACACCACTGAAACATTCAAGACATGGAAAACAAAAGCTACCAGGAAAAGAGCTTCCTCTTCTGCCCTTTATCCTGATCTTTATTCTCTCCCTGTGCAGAGGGAGAGAAAGAGGCCTTGCTCTTATAATTAGGTGCTATTTAAAGCTCAATTAACCCTGTTTAGCAGATTTAAGAGGAGAGAACATGCTGCCATCATCAGAATGGTGGTGATTTCACTTGAAAAACAAGACATCACATCATTTATATGTATCTCTTGAGTAGCTGCCAGAATCTTACCATCCTCTGCAGCATAATAATTTTGGGTCCTAAATTCCTGCTAACTGTGAAAATATGGATCAGCCTCAGAGTAAAAACTATGTAGTCCAAACAGAAAATGACTCTCCCAGAATACCAAGAGCTTTCATCAGATGAGTGAAGCCTGATGGAGACAGTAAAAGAAAATGAAGAAAAGTGTTGGGTAAAGCAGAAACCAGGTACAAATACAGTGAAAGACTGAAATGAAGAGGGGAAAGCAGAATAGAGCTATCCAGGACTCCATGCCTTCTCCCACCCATTCCCACTGGGTGATAGGTGGCAGAACTACTTAATACACACTTTCTTTACACCCTTCCTGTTTTAGCTACATCACAGCTGTGTCTCCTCTTCCCCTCCTAAACTATTTGCAGCAGAGAAATCTGCTGTTCCCGCAGCCCTCCAAAAACATCAGTGCCATGACTGCACTGCTGCACTGAGGCAACAAACACTAAGCTACAGCCGGGCGAACAATTACACTGCAAAATGTGTTCCCATCATTTCATTGTCACGGTTATTACCTCACTCATTCATGTGAAATAGCTCATGTGAGCCAACGACATTCTATTTAGACTACTGTATTCTCTTAAACACGAGACACTACAGCTCAGGGTCCAAGTTACCACATGAAATAATTAATAATATGAGCCAGGGAAAATCCCAAGGAACTTCTATCTCCGAGATATTAATCACTTCACCCTGCAGCTTTGTCTGATGTGGTCTCTAAGGCCAGTCTTGAAAGCATAGTCATGAAACCTAAGCCTGTTTCAATCATCACCTTCTCTACCTGCCCATCCAAAGCTCTAAGAAGGGCTGCCCTGCTGGCCCAGGAAGATCTGAGTTTGGGGAAGCCACCTTTGACTCCAAGGATAGACTCAACATCCATGAAACAAAAAAGAGAAACTATTGCATGCAGATGATCCCATGTCACTCCATTTCTTTATTTGCTTCAGAACTATTTGCAAAATAAAGTCTTGACAGTCTCCTCAGAAGACAGTGAGTTTCATGGACAAATCATTTCCCAACATTTTGTAGTCAGAACCCAGAAAGGAAGAAGAGCCATTACATGGCCACAAGAAAAGACACTACTCACCTGAACACAATCCCAGCTATGAAGTAGAAGATTGCTAGTGTATCCATAACATTCCATAGATCTGAGAAATACTTACTGCCATTCATGTACCACTGGGAAGGAAGAAGAGGAGAAAGTAACTTTCACACAGCACTGGCTAGTGACCTGGGGAGCTCATTCACCTTCCCCTCATCTCCCCCCATTGGATGTCCTCATGGGTAAATATTTCACCCACTAAGATAGTAAGGATTGTTTCCCTGCCCAGTTTGGAGTTTTTTTTCCCACACAAATAGACACACAAAAATTCAGACTGCTTTTAATTGTCCCAAAAAAGAGGGCTCTTCATATGTCCAACAATGTCAGACGTCACTGGCTGCCTGTTTTTATCAGTAACTTCTAATAGGACTATGGGTCAAGAGTTTCTATGTCTACAGCTCCATAAAGACATTTTCTCCTGTCACCCAGATGGTCTTTATGATAATGCTCTTCACTAGAACCAGTTAAGCAGATTGGCCCATTGGTTACAGTGCTCAAAGGAGTTAACTCCACCATGTGTCCTTGTGCATGGAGAGAGGAAAGAACCATTATGGCAAGAGCCAAGATCAATATACTTAGTGCTCCTATGCTGCCAGGGGACCTCAGGGTAGCTCTGCTGGAGCATGCAGTGGTCTGCTGCCCAACAGGTTAAAGGAGTATGGGGGAAACTAACAGCAGATGAAACACTGTGGGGAGGCACTGTTTTGGGGCAGTTGAACTCTTCTGTCTTCCTTTTCTTCCTAGAGCTTATTCAGTAATCTCTCCTTGGCTATACACATGTGCATCTTTCATCAAAAGATGCAGATAGGATTTGGTATTTTAAGTACCTGTCTCTTCCTTTCTGAATTTCAAGTCTAGTGAGAATATCTGCCTGTTCCCAGACTGACTGGTACTGTACTGGCCTGTGCTAGATCCTATTCAGAGGTGACTCATTAGGACACATAGTTTGACCAGAAGAAACCTTCACCAGGTCTGACAAAAATAGCTTAAGTCTTTGATTAAAATTATTTTTAATTTTCATTGAAGTTAGCAGCTTAGTGTAGATCAGTGAATCTCTCTATAACTGGCACATCCAAGATAGGTAGTTCTGCTCTCAGTGCTTTTAAGGGAAGCAGAGAGTCAGGGGACATTTCTTCTAAATGCAGAAGAAGCTGTAAGTAGAAAGCCTCACTTTGCTATTTCAGATGCACAGTTGTATTTTTTCACATGGTGGGATGCATTGCTAAAGATGGACAGTTGTTGCAGTTACCAGGGTGGCAGGCTCAAGATATTACCAGACACTATTTCAGTCTCTGGGAACACACATACACCTTTTCTTATGACTTAGGTATCAAGCATTGAGGACCAAATGGGGGACAACATATCTGACACCCTGTTCCTCTCTAGCAACTCCCCAGATCAAACATAAATTGTCTTGCTATATGTGAGAGTGAAGGAGTGTTTCATGTGAACAGCTGGACACACATGGGCCAAAAGTCTTTCCCAAAGCAAGAAACATGTCACAGCACTGCAGCTGTACTAAATGCAGCAGGTTTAAGCCTGATGCCTCTTCCATTAAGGGCACAACTGTGGATGGAGGAAAGAAAACAGATTTTGGTCCACAGCAGAAGCAGAGATACAACAGAGGCAGATGATTATAACAAGTGAGAACAATCAAGACTTCAGGGCAGCTCAGTCCTTCAAAGATCAAGTGGCTTTCAGTACTATGAGTCAATGTTCAGAGGTTCTCTCTAGACTCCTCCATTTGAGAAAACGGGATCTCTGGTACATCCCATAAGTCTACTCACTCACCTGACTGAAGGCTACATCCATGTGGCTAAGAAGATAACAGGAAAAAGGCATCTCCAATTTCACTACTGCCATGACAGATCTAAACAGGATGTAAGAAAGTAGGTCCTGGTAGTTAAAAACCTCTAAGACCATCAGAAGTGAAACAGTCTTTTATGGTCCAGAGACAGTAACTGTTCAGCTCTGAACAGTGAAACAATCTGTTTTAAGTTTGGAGCAATTTGGAGTAGCTGTCACTTCCACAGACACACCACTCCTCAATTAGAGAGACCACTCCTCATAACTAGTTACCTGACTACAGTGGGACCTCAGGCAACAGTACTTCTACTTCTCCTTTGATGCAAAAACAAAGCATCCTCTTTTTTACACAGGTATTAAGGACACAGATACTACTATTTTGACTGCAGATTTGCACCAGTGCACACAAAAATCTATCTTGGATGAAGATGGAGAGAAACTTGCTGAGAAGCTCAGAGGAGTGGGACACTGCCCTGTATTCTGCTTCTTAGCAAAATGGGTTTGAAGCCAGGACACTGACTTAAGAGAATTTTAAATCTTCAATAATAGCTCTTTTTTAGCTGCCTCCACTCCCACAATCAAACTGGCACAGTCTGGCCTCCAGCTATTAAGGGGATTACTGGGATCCAAAAGCTGCTCTGCCTGCTCAAGTTGGTTAGAAATAGTGAGATTGGGGGTGGGGGTAAGGTTAAAAGGTTCTCTCCCTAACATTTTCCCCAGGACTTTTGCTGGGTACGCACGGGAAGTGCAAGGACAGGTCCAGAGACACGAGAACCTAAATCAGCAGAAACAAACACTCCATTAGTGTTTTCATTGAAACAAAGTCTTTTACTTTTCCCTCATTTTCCTTAGCAAATAAAGTTGCCTAAAACAGGGTACCACCTTGACTATCAAAAAGGAGAAAGATCACACAGCAAGTTAAGCACAGTAACAACATTTGGCAATGTAATTTGAGCTCATGCAAGAAAAGTTATTGCAGGGTGGGCTGGTCCAGCAGATCACCCACAAACACTCATGAGGACTCTAATGCCATACAGGACAATCAGAAAGCAGCACTGCATTGAAACCACACACTCATTTCTCTTCTGACCTCGCCATCATCCTCCCACTGTTTTGAAGGCTGGTTGGTAGAGACCAGCTTGCCTGAAAACCAACATATTTCAAATGTCTCCTTAGATATGAAGTGAGAAGAATATCAACTACATGGATGGCTAAAAAAAAACAGCCCCACATGCTGTTCCCACACCACACCAGCATAAAGAATGCAAGCAGTCCAAATCCAGTCCTTAGGACTACATGAAAATAGCAAGAATTCTATTCATGACTGAAAGATAAATAGAAGCACGTCATAATACAGTGCTTATTGGTTAAAAAAAATGGGGGTAGTGTGTGGAAAAGAGGCAGGAATAATTTAATCTAGAAGTATGCACCTAGAGAAATGTGTTGTGTCTAAGTTCCTTGTGTCTAACTTCCTGTTTGAAACTGTTTTGGCAATCCAAGCCGAATAGTCCTGAGAAATGCCACTACTGACATCAGCGTATCTGCACAGCCTCAAAGTCACTACACATTCCTCTTGGTGCATAGGCATTGCAGTTACTGGGATGTAAGCAGAAATTAAACATTGTAGGATGGGAGAAATAAAATTTATTGTGCCTTGAGTTGCCTGAATATATCTCCCAAAAAGTGGTTCCCTTGTAATTTAGAAGCAGCCTGCACTGACTTATGCTACTGCAAGGGGAAAACCCCCAAGGCTTTTAACCTAGCACTAAGCGGTTTTGGTTTGCAAGCGCTGCCTACTTGTCTCACTTCATCACAAAGCAGAATGAAGACCAGGACGTAAAGGATGATCTCCAGGGCAGTAGGTTCCTTCTGGAAATCCATAAGCAACACGTAGGCAAAGAGCAACAGGAAAGCGATGTAGAAGATGACATTCCAGGAGAAGACCACAAAGGGAGAGGTGAAGAAAGACACATAATACAGGAAGAGCTTCTTACTCTTCTCCACAGGCTTTTTCCTGAGGAATTAAAAGAGAGATAATGTCTCAAAGCATAGATTTTATACCTGGAAAGATTTGTGCTCTTCAAAATGAAAATGAGAAAGGGGCAAAGTTTAGCAAGGAGACATTAAAGGGTCCTACATCTACTGAATTCAGGCACATGAATTGGCACAGCTCCAGAACACGCTGAGGACAGGATCGCTCAAAAACTTGTTCAGTCATTAAATAGATTTATCTGAGAGTCGAGAACACTCAAACAGGTTCCTCAGAGTAGGTGTGAGTCTCCATCCTTGGAGAGACTCAAACTCTACACAGATGCAGCCCTGAGCAACCTACTGTAGCTGACCCTGCTTTGAGCAGAAGGTTGGATTGAGCAATCCAGATGAGAGGTTGACTGAGAGGTAATCATAGAATCAACCAGGTTGGAAGAGATCTCCAAGATTATCCAGTCCAACCTATCACACAGCCCTAGCCAGTCAACTAGACCAAGGCACTAAGTGCCTCATCCAGTCTTCTCCTGAGCACCTCCAGACACAGCAACTCCACCACCTCCCTGGGCAGCCCATTCCAATGCCAGTCACTCTCTCTGGGAAGAACTTCCTCCTAACATCCAGCCTATACCTCCCCCAGTACAACTTAAGACTGTGTCCCCTTGTTCTGTTGCTGGTTGCCTGGCAGAAGAGACCAACCCCCACCTGGCTACAGCCTCCCTTCAGGTAGTTGTAGACAGCAATGAGGTCACCCCTGAGCCTCCTCTTCTCCAGGCCAAACATCCCCAGCTCCCTCAGCCTCTCCTCACAGGGTTTATGTTCCAGACCCCTCACCAGCTTCATCTCCCTTCTCTGGACACATTCCAGCACCTCAGCATCTCTCTTGAATTGAGGAGCCCAGAACTGGACACAGCACTCAAGGTGTGGCCTGACCAGTGCTGAGTACAGGGGAAGAATAACCTCCACTGTCCTACTGGCCACACTGTTCCTGATGCAGGCCAGGATGCCATTGGCTCTCTTGACCACCTGGGCACACTGCTGCCTCATCTTCAACTACTATCTATCAGTACCCCCAGGTCCCTTTCCTCCTGGCTGCTCTCAGCCACTCTGTCCCCAGCCTGTAGTGCTGCTTGGGGTTGTTGCGGCCAAAATGCAGAACCCTGCACTTGGCCTTGTTAAATCTCATCCCATTGGCCTCTGCCCACCCATCCAGCCTGTCAGGGTCCCTCTGCAGGACTCTCCTACCCTCCAACAGATCCACACCTGCTCCTAGCTTGGTGTCATCTGCAAACTTACTGATGCTGGACTCAATTCCCTGGTCCAGATGATCAGTAAAGATATTGAACAGGACTGGACCCAGCACTGATCCCTGGGGCACACCACTAGTGACTGGCTGCCAACTGGATGTGGCACCATTCACCACCACTCTCTAGGCCCACCCCTCAAACCTGTTCTTGACCCATATCAGAGTGAATCTGTCCAAGCCATGAGCTGCCAGCTTTGCCAGGAGCTTGTTGTGGCAGACAGTGTCAAAAGCTTTGCTGAAGTCCAAGTAGACTACATCCACAGCCTTCCCCACATTCACCAGGCAGGTGACCTGATCATAAAAGGAGATCAGGTTGGTCAGGCAGGACCTGCCCTTCCTAAACCCATGCTGGCTGGGCCTGATCCCTTGGCCATTCTGTAGGTGCTTTGTGATGGCACTCAAGATGACCTGTTCCATCACCTTGCCTGGCACTGAGGTCAGGCTGACAGGTCTGGAATTTCCTAGTTCTTCCCTTCTGGCCCTTCTTGTGCATGGGCATCACATTGGCAGCTTCCATTCTTCAGGGACCTCTCCAGTGAACCAGGACTGCTGACAAAAGATGGAGAGTGGCTTGGCCAGCTCAGCTGCCAGCTCTGTCAGCACCCTAGGATGGCTCCCATTTGGTTCCATGGACTTGTGAGGATCCAAGTGGCTCTGCATGTCCCTTACTTCTTCCTTGTGGATTACAGGAAGGTTATACTGGTCCTTGACTCCATCTGCTAGCTGAGGAGGCAAGTTGTCCTGCAGACAACCTGTCCTAGTATTGAAGATCAAGGCAAAGATCAGCATTTTCCTCATCTTTTGTTACAATAATCCCCTCTTCATCCTCGTTTATGTTTATAAATATGTAAAGAGTGAGTTCCAGGAGGATGGAAGCCAGGCTCTATTTGGTGATGCCCGAGGACAGGATAAGGGGCAATGAGTGGAAGTTGAGGCATAGGAAGTTTCATGTAAACATGAGGAGAATTTTTTTCACTCTGAGAGTGACAGAACACTGGAACAGGCTGCCATGGGGTGTTGTGGAGTCTTCTTTTCTGGGGATACTCAAAACCCCCCTGGACATGTTCCTGTGTGATCTCATATAGGTGATCCTACTCTGCAGGGGGTTTGGACTGATGATCTTTCAAGGTCCCTTCCAGTCCCTGACATTCTCTGATTCTGTGAATCTCCAGTAGTCCCTCCCAACCTGATCCTATGATTAACTTATTTGCTTCTGCTAATGAGGTGCCAGTTGATTACCTGAATGAGATGAAACCACAGCCTAATAAAGGGAAAAAGAACAGACATAGTATAATCTTCCAGTTCTTAGTATCTCTTGAAATCTCTCCATACCACTGCTTGGAAAGAAAATTCTGCAGGGAAGAAGAAAACATCCTCATTTGTTCTAACAGCAATACAATAACCTAGGAATGCTATTAAATGACACTTAATGTAGTTAAAAAAACAACACCCTAAAATTAGATTTCAAATGAGATTCCATTTCAACAATACAAAAGGCTTTCTGCACCAGTCTGCAGGTTCCTTGGTCCAGCCATCCTACAGTCCACATGATGAGGAGCTCAGTGTGAGGCTGAGCAGGACTTGACCTGGTTTAGGAGGCAGTTTACATTACACCAGGCACTACATTCACACTGTGCCTACATGGGAGCTATGTCAACTTCTGGCAGTCTTTATCACCAGGCTCGTTACGATTTACAGCTCTAAATCAAGTCTTCCCCTTGTGACTTAGCATTTGTGGACAGATCAGCCGCTGCTTATTTTGAGAAAGAAGAGCTGCACAGCCTGTTCCCAGCACCAGCTCTTTGAGATGCATGTCACAGCACTGCAGACTCTAGTTTTGCAGGACACAGCCATGCTGATGCCACGCAAAGCTCAATGTTCACGGGGCTGGGAAACCTCACCTGGGGGCTCTCATTTCCATGAAGACAGTGTTTGAGCATCAACCTTTCCTAGGCTGTTCGTGTGGATGTAGTATTTTCACAGCAAGAATATTCACTTCTATTTAAGTGACTCCAATTACAGTAGTTACAGTAATCTGTGCACTTTATTTTCACTGACCTTACCTGCACCCCTGGCTGTGCAATGAACTGCTGGTCTTTAGCTTCCACTGCAAGTTCCAGACAATTGCATCCTCCCCAGGCTTCACAGGAATAAGTTAGCAGCTGCTCAGCCAGATCTTCGTCGTTGCTGTAGCACTCTGTGAACAGCTCTGGAGGAGAGAGGCAGCCTGACACTGAGCTCCAGCTTCTAACTCCATTTCCCACCAACTTGAGTGCAGTTGTCTTCAATGACTTCCAAAGTATAACATTTGTGATTGCAAAACATGCACACACAAGAACTCTTTCCTCATTTTCAGCATAGTAAAACAATATGTGTGTTGCTTCACAACCTCACTTGCATGTATTAAGCTTTCCTGCCGAATTCATGCCTGGATAGGAATCTGTAAGAGCAAACCAGCTCACAGAGAGGTAGCATTAAGATAAGTTCTGCACTAAAAAGACATCAGGGCAAATATTAACTTCTCCCAATCACATGACTCAATATATCATCTTATTTATTTAGCACCAATCTGATGACTTATAAATCAGTCTCAGTAGTCCCATATCAACAGTAGAGCTGAGTAACAAGGGCAGAACCTGATGCTTTTCACTAGGAAATGTGTTGCAAGCAGAGTTGTTTTAGAAGATTCTCAAGCGTCTTATTCTGCCCAAAGATTTTTCACACTCTGGAAGCTTCCCACTCAAAGGCCATTCTGTTGGTGTATCTGTGACAGAGAACAACTGCCCTGGTGAGCAAGTCAGCCTCTTCTAAATCCCACCAGGCTTCACTAGAATCTCTTCTGTCCAGCAGGTCCCTCCCCAGGCGTTTCACTAGCAGCTGTGTTACGGTAACAGGAGGATGAGCACATACAGCAATACCTTTGGCTGCTCTTATACACAGACTACAATTTCCAGGTAGATCTTGATAGATTTCAATGGGACCTATTCATTTCTCAGTGTCTTGCTGTATAGTCAGGCCTGAGGGATGTGAATACCTCTAAGAAACTCTATTAAGCATTTTTCACTTTGTAAAATAGGAGACACTGTCAGGTAACAGAGAAGATATTTTCACAACGTGGCTTTGTTCCACTCCTTAGTAGGCAGTGAAATACCTTTGCTGATAGATACACAAACAAAAATAAGGCTCAGGTTCAAGAGGCCATTCTAGCCTCCATGAGCACCAGAAAAGGGACAAACATGGCCTGCTCTTAGGGGCACCAAAACAATAGCCATCTGAGGAGATTTTCAAGATTTGGCTAAACAAAGCCATGACTGAACTGATTTACTCCTGGTGGTAACCTCACTTCAATGGCAAGACTGGACTAGAGACTTACAGAAGCCCTTTCCTGCAACATTTCTGTGGGCTCCTATTCAACCTAAGGGCTACTGAACTTTACCTGTCACTGACTAGATTTATGTTGGTGACAGCAGATTTCTGTGCAGCAGTGCAGTTACAAACTCACAGTTCTCTGCATCAAGCAAGACAAGAAGCCCCAGAAATAACACCATGTTATATTTCCCTCCAACTTAAGGAGCCAAAGCCCTGCACGACAGATAAGCTTGACTTTCTAAGCTGTGGGTGCCACCAATTGACTTCTGCTTTATTACTGCCAGCTGTGCTGGGTTTCTTTTACATGCTTCTCTGAATAAATGGCAGGATAACTAGTCACTGAGACATGTTAGCATCATCACTCAGGAAATGAAGTCCTAAAAAATCAGAACATGCCTCTACTCTTCCCATCAGCCATTATCCTCATTAAATATGAAACCACTGGTCACTGCAGGACTCAGTTCTGTGTTGCTGACAGTCCTTGCAATAGGAGAAACTGAAAGCCATACAAAGCAAGAAAAATAACTGAGCTAGATCTAAAACTCCTAATGAGCAACTGCATGCTCGTTGTCAAAGAATAAGGATTTTGCAGTCAGAATTTAGTAATTCAATCTGTTTTTTACCTGCAATTTATTCTCATGCCCCAAAAGTACGCCTGTAAACTTAAAGGGTGGCCTTTCTCAACCTGATTACTACCAGCACTCATGCAGAAAACTTCCCTTACCCTGTATTGCCCTTGCTGTTTCTGGGCTCCTTTTTCATTCAGTCCTGTCATTAGAGCTAAGTAGCTTTTTTTCCCAAGGAATGGAATTTTCTACCCCCATAAAAGAACCCCACAACATCCACCTCTGGAGGCAACCTGTTCAGACAAGACATACAGTTCCTACAGGGAGCAGATGGTGTAGCAGAAATTTCCAAGCAGTAAAAAACACATTTTGACACTAAGAGGAAGCATTTAATGTGGAGTATCTAGTTTTATAAATAAGGCTTGCTTTCCACTTCTGTTTGAGATGTCATTTCTCTTCTTTAAAATTCAAGCTGGATGTCTGGGCAGCATTTCAGGCAAACTGATTGAGTTACTTTGCCTTGCCTTTTGCCGAACAAAACCAGAAGGGTTATCAGTTCGGCTTCACACAAAATAAAAACATCACTGTGCAATCACTGATACACCCCAGCCTTGGAGATCACTGAAACATGTAATGTTCCAGGAAAGGAAACTAATTCCTGGTCTCCAACCCATCCTATTAAATTTCTAAAGGACTTCAAGAAGACACTTACCTACTGCTCTTGTCTCGTACTCATTAGCGAGTTCCTCAGACTCACCAGCAGCATTTATATCATTCTTTACCTTCGCCATGCTCTTCAGAAGCTTGCTGGCTCCGAGGGCTGCCAATGTACAACCTCTGGTCTGTGGAGAGAGAGTTAAGTCATGGAAAGCTACCTGGAAAAGGAATGTGATCTTTTCTTTAAAAATCATGTCCCTTTTTGCAACAGCTACTCAATTCTCAGTCATGACTGGTAAATGAAGACCCACTTCCACAAAATAAATGGTAGCCATCAATGTACTGGTTTGATAATAACATTATGAGCAGTTTGAAAAGCTCTGATATTTAATAGTTACATATGTGGCATATAGAGAGGGCATTGTCTCTCAGGCTGAAGATTCACAAAAGAGAGCCTGTGGTGTCGTGAGCTACACTACCAGTTTCACTGTCCATCAGTCTAAACCAGCTGAGTGTACCCAGAACTTCCCAGGCTATGTTGGTGCATTCCTTTCAAAAAAGCTACATGTGCAGGGAAGAAGCATTCTGTTTCAGGCACAAAGATCAATAGGAATCCAGGCATCCATTAGATGTGCTTGCATTAGCCTCACATTAGCCTGCAAATTATGTGTTTGGTGATTGCACCAAAAGTTAGAAACAGATTTCTGTCAAATATGTGGGATCAGAACATATCCATAGTGTGCAATGGATGGGAACTCAGCATCCAGTCTTGAACACAGAGGAGAACATACAACTAAAGCTAAAAGCTAGCTTGGACTGCAGACTCTCACATGACGTTAGAAACAAAAGTATGAAATCCACACCCAAAACCAAAATGGGTGACATTAAACCTCCTTCAGAGTCATATAGCAATTATCTCTTGTGGGTTTGTGTATAAAGATAGACCCAATGCCTTCAAAGGCCTGCAAGTCACAGACAAGAAACATTGTGCTGTTTGCAAGAAGATACAAAGGAGAATTCAACTTACTTGCTCCCAAATTACTTTAGACAACTCTTTCTTGTTCTGAAGAACTGACCAAATGAACAGAGCTTGTAATGGGTGTCTTGTGATAGGACACTCATCCTGAAATATAGAGCAACAACTCTTCAGGCCCAGGGTCAATAAACTGTTTTCAACTGCAACAAATCCTAGCCTGCCAAGCTCCTGTTTTCATGTTTTCTTCCTTTTACAACCAGCCCACTAATCATCTCTCAGCTGTCTGGTATTTGGCACACACTAATATAAGTTAGGCCTTACATTATCCTATGTGGTGTGGAGGAAGCAGTCTCCCTTTTTCTCCTGGAGTCAGCATTGAAAGTCGTTTGGGTCAAAGTTGACAAAGACTTGACACTTTAGGTTTAGTGAACACAGATGAAGTTCTTCTGAAGAGAATATTGGCTTTATACCAACATGGCTTTAAGGAAGACCCTGAGCTTCACAAGAACTTAAACAAAGAATTTCTATAGCACTGCCTTTTTTTGCATTAGACCTATTCACACCTACCCATGGCGAAGCCATCGCAAAATGACTCCTGAGCAATGCACCTTCAGGGAGTAACAAACTTTGCTGAAAACTCACAGCAAATCAGCATTTTCAAGCCAAGCTTCCCCTAAGTGCCATGTTTTGCATCTCTGAAGTCAACAATTGATTTAAAAAGCTTCCCATCTGAAGCCCATGTTTCAGGTTTGAAACTCACTTTGGATCTGATGTTCTGCCCTGCTAAGCTCTTATAGTCAGGTTTTACCTGCAATTAAAGTCCAGGAAGTGCTCGGCATCCTTGCAGCAAGCAAGGGTTAATATACAAGAGTCTGTACCAAAATATAAGAGTCCAAATGCTTTATGCACCTCTGTACTGGACTCTGAACTTCACAAGCACACTCCAAGCATAATTAGGGTATTTATTGCTCTAATAGGAAAATTTTCAACTCAACACCCAAATAAACTCCCATATTTTTTGTGTAGTGAAATGGCCCTCACATGCATTTGTAAAATGGGGCAGTATGTGAAATGTAAGACAAGGTGGAGGATGTTAAAGCAAGTTCTGCTATGCCAGAAACCAAACATGATGGTTATCTTTTTTCTTTCAGAGGACACATAGTGCAATCGAACTGCTCGTCGCTTACTGGAAGATGTATTTTCGTCTCATCCTTGCTGTTTTTGTCATCTCTTTTGAGACCTCTTCGGAAGTCTTCGACCATCTTCCACACAAAAGTGAGAAGTGCATCGTTATAGGAGTTCTTTGCAATCTGCAGGTTTTTGAACACCAGGCTGCTGAAGTTGTTTGTGTACAGCTCTCTAAGGACCTCTGTGGTAAGGAACTTCCTCAGATTCAAGCCATTTTCCAGGAAGAGACGGACGAATTTAGGCCTGTCTTTCACTAGGGCTGTGAACATGACGTCCTGTAGGTCAGCAGACTAGGAAGAAATGGAAAAGTGAATATTAGGGCACAGGAAACAAGTAAAGCTTACCTAAGGCCTTGACATATGTGTGTAACTGCCACATGTTCCTTCATGCTGCCACATTCGCACCAGAATCAGGTGTATGCAATTGCCCTTATTGGTTAGCTTAGAGTACTTCTGGAATGGGCAGATAACCTTTACAATCACTGATGTCAGTACAAGGAAGAGTAGGCACTCCTGCATATCATCAGAGAGGTTGGGGTGCTAAGAGAGTGGCTGTTCTTACAATGTCTCTCTTTCCACTGCTCCCCTGTCCCATATTGCTGTGCCCAGAAGTGGTCTGTACCTCCCAGTTGCGGTCATTGGTGAAGATCTCATCGTTGGCCAGGTCTAACTGGTTCCACTCCAGCAGCAGCTTCAGCTGCCCATTCCAGTTGTCTCTCTCATGTTCATTGGTGCTGAAAGCTGCAGAGAAGGAACAATCCTCTAGGTAAAAGACCAGAGAGAGAAGAGCTTCTTGGCATATTTATTCATCTCTGCTTTTTGCACTCTACTTGACAAGACCCCTCTCAAGTGTCTTTCCCCAGGCTCATGTACATCTTCCTGACTGGATTTTAGAGGATGATGGAGGCTCAGACACATATTTATGGTTCAGCATAGGTCATAAACAAGCTACCAGGAGCACCTCATCAAGCAAAATAAACACAACATTTTCTTCAGGCTCCTCAGTGTCCTGCATTGTCTACACAAAATAAATTCTACAGGATTCTCAATGGAGCCCTACACAAAAAGTGTCATAAGCAGCTGTAACATGTGTAGGCTTTCTCCAAGTACAAACAGTAAAATGAGGTCAAGACAGCAACCTTTACTGAGTACCAGTACTACTGCTCTGGCGGAGTAGTAGAGTCCATGTCTGAATTACTCATAGTAACAAGTCACTGGGATTTGAATGAGTTAAGAGTTAGGAGCAGCCCTGCATACTGAAAGTTAATTAGCTGGATATTTCTCTCCCTGCTGAATGTCAGTCAGTCTTCTTCAATAATCCAGATATACACCAAAATATATTTGATTTTACATTGCAGTAACCCGCAGTAAAGATCCTTTGCTTGGTTTCCTGGCTCCTGGTTGCACTGCATACTTGTAGCTCTCAGAGATGCTATCCCACCATCCCCAAAGTTCTGCTAAATGCCTTTGATCTCACTCGCACTTACAGCTCCCAAAACATTGCTGTAGCCTGTTTGCATCACTTGAGGTGAAGACAAGATTCCATTGTGACAGAGGCTTAACTCTAGTGAGATGGCACTGCTCTAAGGCAGCCTGTTCAAGATCAGCATCTTTTCCCATTAAAAATAAACCAAAACCCCAGAAGAAACAATCACTTGCCTTTGTACAGAGCAAAGGAAATGGCATTGCTCACAATTTCATCTCCAGCCTCTTCTATTTTGATAACTGTCAGTAAATGAGGGCTCTCAAGGACTTCTTTGATCTACAAAAATGAAAAGTTCAATTTCAAAGCCATCTTAGGCTGTTTAGTAGCTGATTTCCTAGAGCATCTTTCAAAGAAATTTCCCATCATATCATAGCAAAGCTGCTTATCATCAGTCTCCTTTCTACATGCAGTTGAAATTTCATCAAGTCTAGATAGAAGTAATGAGTTTTATTTTAAAGTCACCAAAGCACAGGATTAATTATCCTATGAACATACAGCAAATAACTGATTCCCCTGTGCAGAACATTATAACAAAAAATGTAATCTCAATAATTAGAAATAATTCAAAGTAAAAACAGATTCTGACAGCACAAGTTCCAAAAACTGCCTGGCAGTTCACTGGAGACCAGTTTCTACCTCCTTGTGCTTTATCAAAATTGGAGATTATTTCTCACACAGCCAAGATTTGTGCATTTCCTTTAATTCAGGAGCACAGAAGACAAATAATCTTTGCTATTCTTGACTGCAGCAGGTGATACACTCCAAAGCCACTCAGCAGAAGCTGTGAGGAGTGACCACACAGGTAAAATTGCCTTCAGCAGCAACATGCTCCCCAGTGCAGAGCTCCTTCTGGAAACCAGAGGCTTGTGGTCTGCTTGTGGATGTGACAGGCTCGATGCTCAAAGTGCAAGCTCCCTCATGACTTCTGCAGGACTGTCTCTGCTAAAGGCAAGGTCCTATTGCTGTCCCTTTTCCTGTAACCTTCTTATTACAGAAGCAGATAATCACTGAGATTGAAATGTAGCTCTAGAGATCTAGTCCAAGCCCACTCTTCAAAATAGGGTCAAGCAGAGAAGGTTGCCCAGGGGAACTTGCAGATTGACCTACGGACTTGCTTTGCCAAGCTCTGAGACCAAGAGATTTAACTCAGGCCTTGCCAGAAACGACAGCTGCTTAAACTTTAATACCAGAAGCTTTACTTGGTTTATATTAAAGAAAATATATACAAAAGTTTGAGAGCTTTCTCTGGGACCTGCAAACAACTTGCAACAGTTATTAATTTTTTTTGGGTACTTTGGAAGTCAGGGGCAAGGTGCAGAAGGCTGAGAAAAATGGCTTTATGTGTAGAAGAAACCATATAACATTTTCCATCCTTTATTATGGATTTGAACTGAGTCTTGAACTTGTAATCACTGCCTACTATGAGCACAGGTAAGAGTTAATTTACCAAGAGCAGATAACAAAATCACATCCTAGGATAAAACATTGGGCAGTTAACTGAGAAAGTGAATTAGCTCAAGTTGATGAATTGTTCACTGGACTGAAGTGTTCTTGCAACTAAGGCTTATGAAAAATCACAGAACACTAAGACTGGAGCTGTTTTTTTTTTTCTGTGCACACAGAGATGTTATGTAATGGTTGGACTTGATGATCTTATGGTCTTTTCCAAGCAGGTGATTCTATTTAGAAGAGCAGAATCATAGAATCAACCAGGTTGGAAGAAACCTCCAAGATCATCCAGGCCAACCTAGCACCCAGCCCTAGCCAGTCAACTAGACCATGGCACTAAGTGCCTCATCCAGGTTTTTCTTCAACACCTCCAGGGACAGCAACTCCACCACCTCCCTGGGCAGCCCATTCCAATGGCAAATCTCTCTCTCTGGGAAGAACTTCCTCCTAACATCCAGCCTAGAGCTACCCTGGCACAACTCGAGACTATGTCCCCTTGCTCTATTGCTGGTTGCCTGGGAGAAGAGACTGACCTCCACCTGGCTACAGCTTCCCTTCAGGTAGTTGTAGACAGCAATGAGGTCACCCCTGAGCCTCCTCTTCTCCAGGCTAAACAACCCCAGCTCCCTCAGCCTCTCCTCACAGGGCTGTGTTCCAGGCCTCTCACCAGCTTCGTTACCCCTCTCTGGACATGTTCCAGTATCTCAATATCTCTCTTGAATTGAGGAGCCCAGAACTGGACACAGTACTCAAGGTATATCTAAAACCAGGTCCAGCTGAAGGCCAGGTAACCAGAAAGTTACAACCATTTTCCAAGACTGACCCAAGCAACCCAAGATATCAGATGCTCTCCTCACTTCTTCAGTTGACCCAGTTTCCAGAGAGCACTCTTCTAACAAGTGGTTACCTATGGCATCACAACAGTGACTACATTCTGAAGGCTCTATGCCTGGTCTAAGAGGCAAAAAAGAACACAATCAGAATTTGCTGGTGTAGACACAGTGTTGTACCTTCAACTGTATCCCATGTACACAGGATTAGTAATTCAAGCCACAGAATCTCAGTGGAGACTGCAGGCTGCTGTTGAGAAACACCAACCGAGCCTCTAGTCCTAAACTTCCTACATCTACTCAGAGGGAAATAATTTAAGGGGTGAAGGAAGACAGACAAGAACTTTTGGAATGAATGGGGGAATCCTGAAGTCAAATCACTACAACCTAAAAGTTCTTGGGGTAGCAGCAATAACACTTTGTCTCTAAGCAGTTCAGCAGGATTTAGCACTGTAAGTGCAAATCTCCAATTTCCGCAATTTCACAAAGCATGCAAAGGAATTGCAACATCAACACCAGCACATCATCCAAGAGACACAGCCAGCAGCCAGAGGAGCTGCAAGCATACAGGAAGCACACCATACATCTGGTCTTGGCTTTGCTGTGTCTAGACATGTGCTACCTTTCTAAGGGACTGTCATTGCCCACTCCCTTTGTTCCAGTCCATATAAGTCAAAAAAGTCTGGGATTTTTCTTTTTAAATCCTGATGCACATATATGAAGTCCAGGAGCACTGCACATCCTATATGCACCACCTAACAGCAACATCCATAATTTGGAAGGCACTATCTGCTTCTCATCTCCAATTTCCTCCACCCTTCTCCCCCTCCCAGCCCTGCTAGTTCCCTATGGTAGCACACACTTACCCACTTGATCCAGCTTTCAGTCTCCTCTTCTGAGAGCCTTGAAATAGTACGAGGCAGATACCTGAGCAAGCTCTCCTTGACGCATGAAGAAGCAAGAGTGCCTTCTGCCTCCACCAAGCTAGCAATAACATCAGCAATTCGGCCAGAGCCTTCCACCACAACACAGGGAATCTTACTCTTGATGGCCACATTGATAGACTAAGGAGTCAGAGAGGAAGAGGTGATCACTTGAAGCCTGACTGTGTTACTCAGTATGTAAGTCTAGAGACTGAAGGTTTGATTAGGTGAGAAAAACAGAAGCTCACAGTCCAGAGCAATATTTTTATTGCTACCCACTGACACCTTACTAATGATGACACTTTAAAACAGCATTCATCTAATGACAGGAGGCTGCAAAGGGCCTCACAGAAACTGAGGGACAGAAATCACCACCCATCAAATTTTAGAGCTGATTAGCAGATCAGGAAAATTGCCAAGAGGAAATGGCATTCAGGACACATTCCAGCACTACCTAGCCTCAGCCATCTCTGGTTTGTGGTGCAGCATTGCTCAAGTAACAGCACAGCTGAGAACAAGGACTCCAGCTTTACTTGCTGGACACACAAGCAGCAGCCTTTTATATAGGGATGAGTTCTGTGGTATCAGGAGAGCATCAAACTCCAACATTACTGAACATCCAAGTAGATGCTCATGTAATTTCTCACACAACAATGCTATACATAGCTTATTAGTAAGGAAACTAAACAAAAACCAACAACAATAAAAGGTATTGAAATAATGATGGAAAAATGATCATTAGTCCTCTTGTAGCAAAGACCACAACAGGCAACCTTCATTTCATTTGCTTCATGACCATTGACAAAAGAGTCATCAGAATATAAACCATCTGCTAACAAATTGTACAGAAGGAGTCAATGCAAGTTACCCTCTAGCACTGGAAAGACAGAACATCTATTTGCTCTCTGAAGTTTTGCAACAGCAGCAGCAGCAACAAAACTGCAACTTGAACCATCAAACCCACAAACACATTTTATTGCTGTCAATTGGATAGTGGGTACACGACAAAAAGAAGATGTTTTTTCCTACCAGCTAGATCAAAGTGGTTTTCTTAAGAGGGGTCCAAGTAAAGGGCATGTTTTACATCACAGGGGGTTTAAAGCAGAAGCTCAAAAACATTTTAACTTCTCCTGTACTAAAACTGAATTCTGTCATCATGCATCAGTCAGAGAAGCTGAGAAAGAGAAAGTCTTCTCTGACCAACACTGTTAAGGTCAAGGCATGGTAAGGACAGATGCTCACAGCATGGAACCTGCTGTGTCACTCTGGGCTGATCAGTGACTCAATTTATTCTTCAGAAAATGGCTTCACCTATAATTAAGCAGGAAGGTAGACAAGAACATCTCCATGTACTACTAAGACCAATAAATAACCAAGAGACCCTTAACTCAACTGTCATCCAGTTACTTTTCAGAGAAACCTCTTGCTAGGAGTTATGCATTAGATTTAACAAGGTTTTTCTTCATTCTGATGAGATAGCTACTAAGTCTGTTTGATTCACCTCACTATTAACAGCACTGTTTTGGTCAGGTAGCACCAAGATTACCTCTTCAAAAGAAATCATGTGATGGTTTGGGTTGGATGGAACCTTTAAAGCAGGGACATCTTAAAACAGATTAGGTTGCTCTGAGCCCCATCCTACCTAACCATGAACGTTTTCAAGGATGAGGCTTCTAGAACCTCTTTAGGCAACCTGTGCCAGTGTTTCACCATCCTTCTTCCTGCTTCAATTTTACTGATGCAAACACTGACATAATCACTTCATCACACATGAATCTCTCGCAAAATCCAGCCCCTTTTTCTCAAGGTCCTTCAGCCCAGACTACATCAGCTCTTCTGGCTGTTCAAGTCACTCTTTTCTCACTGTTCCTATTCCACACAGCCTGATTGCACGTCCCACTCACTTTAAATTCTCTGGTGCCAGGTCCCTTTGCTTCTTTAGTCATGCTCTCCTCACTCAGGCCACTCATCTTCACTCTTGCAAGATGGGCAGGGAAGTAACAATCCTGGGGTTTAACACTGAGGCACATCCAGAAGACCCTCCCTAAGCATCACTTAAACATCTTGTTTCAAGCAACTTCTTTCTGCATTCTCTAGTCTATACATCCTCTTCCCATTTCTTTCTGCACTCTCCAGTCTATACATCCTCTTCCCATTTGTCATTTATTTGAAGATGATGCCTGCTCCCTCACCTTCAAGGCTTTGAAGGAGCAGAATCAGCAGAGCCCTCCTGCCTTGCTCAGCTGCCTAGATTTAAACAAGTTGAAGGCCACAGTTCTCAGGAGAAGCAATCACAAGTCAGTTCAAGCAAGCTCTGAGCAAAAGCATCTCCAGTACAGCTGATCATCCCTCTGTGTTACAAGAAAGCACTAATCCTCACTGAGCAGAGGCAAGACAAGTTTTCCCAAACCACAGTTTAGGCATATTCGTATAAGAAGGAACAAGAACTGCATGACTGGCAAAGACTTAAGAGTCTTAAGAGAACCAAACATTTTTGTGCTGGATTTGTTATAGAAGAACTGGAATAACAGAGCTGCTACAGCCAACAGTTTCTCAGGATGTCAGTCAGAGGTAGAATCTTTGCATGGAAAACATTAACCAAAACAAAACTTATATGCTTCAATGCAATTGCAAGCAAGGTCTCTACATAGCAAGTGCTAGGCAAGCTGTAGTAAATAATAGGACTGCAGGTCTGGCTACTTTTGTCAAGTTGCTCGTGGAGTAGTCTGTTTTAAATATGACAAACGTCCCTAGTGTTGCTCCTGGAAATAGGTAAAAGAAACAAACTTACTTTCAAAGTCTCTTTTCCTCCACCTTGGGCAAAACAGACAATTGGAATCTTCCCACCGTAATTAGATTCTGTGAAACATGCCAAAAGGTTTAATAAAAATAAAAGAGGAAAAAATAAAAAGGGGGGGAAAAAAGAAGAAAAATATTCAACTGATTAGAGCAGTTTGAACAACTACTTTTTCCTGGGTCCAATGAAAGAATTTCCACACAGCTCATCCAAACTTTCTGACTCTAGTTCATTGTTGATTTTTTTTTTAATCTATTACCAGCTCTTCCTGGTTTTAGTGGAAAATCAGCTTTCATGAAAACATTCTGCACAGTTGGCTTCAGGCAACTTTCTCTAACAGATGCTTTTTTCCCCTCACAGCAATCAGAATTTTTACTAGTGCCCAAGTTCCCAAATGCAATTTTTCTGTATTCCCCTGACCTCTGACTCCAGGTGCAAGGCTCTTAGCACAAGTTGAAGATTCAGAGCTCTGACTTAAAAATCCCATAACCCCTAGAGCTAGTGTTTGAGAGATATATCAAGCTCCGTAATGATTCTGGGTTCTCCATCATGACTAACAGCAAGTATGTTTCATCTTAAGTAACCAGTAAAAAAAACAGAAAGAAACAAAGAAAAAAACCAAATGGATAAAATAACCCAAAATCCCACAGTAGCCCCCTTCCCCCCCAAAAAAAATCCTCTTTAACTAAGACTTTTCTGTCAAGGCTTTTATTTTTTTTCCCTTTTGACAAAGAAGGGGCTTGAAAGAGAAATTGTTTTGGATCAGGCTGCAGATGGATTGATTAGCCTCAGAAATCCTTATTTTGGTGAAAGCCTGTGTAGCTGTGCTTCAGCTATGTGGACTTCAGTGCCAGGAGGGAAGTATGTAGAAGAGTTAGTTTCCAACAGATAGCCCAGCAGGAAGGGAGGGAAGGGCTGTGAGGAATGGCTGAAACCTGATCATTTGCTGTGTTTGACAAAGGATTGCTGTCATATAAAGAAAAGAAGGAGAAGGGAGTGGTATTGCTCTAAAGAGGGCTGATTGCTCCTGAAAGTTCTCAAGATGCAGCTTAGTTAACACTTCCTCTCCAGTTCAGTATCCAGGGGATGCTACCACTACACTTTTGTTCACTGTACATAAGCCCCAAAACATGTAAGGACTAAGGGAAAAGCAGTGTGCCACCTGATGCCCACACCTACCTGGGATAACTCGCTCTGAAATGTACTTTTCTAACTGAGTACGGACTTTTGCCTCTATTGTTGGGTGCCCATGGGTGCCATTATCAACCAGCAAGAGATGGGTGTGGTTATTATCCAGACAATAGAGAGGGTCTCTCTTGAGATCATCCATTATGTAGTGGGCCAAGTAATACCCCTAGAAACACAAGCACAGTGTTTAACAGAGGTCCAAGGACAGAGCATGCACAAGCCTTGAAGGACAAGCCAATGACATCTGCCACCAGCTGCTCCTTGTTACTCAGGAGTCATTCTTAGTTCCAACAGCAGCAGAACACAGCAAGAGAAATCCTGTACACAGCATAATTATTTGCAGAGAAAATGTTTCTTTCCAGCTTTAAGGCCCTCAGCACAAGAAGAACAGAGACCTGCTGAAGCAGGTCCATAGGAAGGCCACAAAAATGATCAGAGAGCTGAAGTACATCTCTTGCAAAGACAGGCTGAGAGAGTTGGGGTTGTTCAGCCTGGAGAAGAGAGGGCTCTGGGAAGACATTAGCACAGCCTTCCATTACCTGCAGGGGGCTTATGAGAAAGGTGGGGAGGGACTGTTTACAAGGGGCAATGGCTTTAAACTAGGGCAGGGTAGGCTTAGATTGGATGTTAGGCAGAAGTTCTTTACTGTGAGGGCACTGAAGCAGGATGCTGGAGGCCTCATCCCTGGAGACATTCACAGTCAATCTTGATGGGGCTCTGAGCAACCCAATCTAGTTAAAGGCGTCCCTGCTTACTGCAGCAGGGTTGGAGTAGATGACCTTTAAAGGTCTCTTCTAACTGAATGCATTCTAAAAGTGGCCTCATTTACAACGATCCTCCCTTAACTTCACTGCAGTCAGTGGAACAGTGGAAGTTATTTGCAACAGTTTAGTCCTTCCAGAAATCCTGTTAACTGGTGCATGCTTCCTTCAGCCACACGAAATCTGTAGCAAGCTTAATTTCAAGTCTTCACAGAATTGTTTAGGTTGGAAGGAACCTCCTGAAGTCATCTAGTTCCACCTTCAAACCTCTTTAGTCCTCAGAAAACTGCTTTTATTTATCTAGCAGGATGGCTTTCAGACATGTTACATAGTATGTAGTGGAAAAGAGAGATGAGGAGCTATGCCAGTGTATCTGACACATGGGACAACGATATCAATGAGCAGGATCCATAACAGCACCAGCAGGTTTGACATGTCTTAACTCACAGGAATCCTCACTATGGACAAGCATGTAGGGATTTCACAGCAGCTGGAGTAATCGTGGAAGAAGTTACTCCTTAATGGTCTGCCAGGTATGAAATTGGAGCAGCTGAACTTCCACATAGTCATGCTAGCCCCACAAGCAAAATTTTCCCCAACAGGCCTGATGTGTAAGAATATCTTGAACACCAGAGCAGCCTCCTCCTGTTCTGGGGAAGAGCATCTGGTGGTTTGTTTCAGTGCTATGTAAGGTGGAGAAAAGCTGCCGTCAGGCTTAGCAGATAGATTTACTTCTATGCAAGTATTTCATTGGAAAGCATTTTCATAGAATTGTCAGGGCTGGAAGGGACCTCAAGGATCATCTAGTTCCAAGCCCCCTGCCATGGGCAAATACACCTCACACTAGATCAGGTTCCTCAGAGCCCCATCCAGCCTGGCCCTAAAGACTTCCAGAAGTCAGGCTTCCACCACCTCCTTGGGCAACCTTTTCCAGTGTCTCACCACCCTTGTGGTAAAGAACTTCTTCATAACATCCAATCTGAATCTACCCACTTCTAGTATTGCTCCAAAGTTTTTGCTGAGGTCTGCTTTGCCTGGCATACAAGCAGAGCTTGGCTGACCACTCAGTCATCATATGGCTGACAGCATCAGCGTAGCACAGCAGCAGCCAGTCATGGGCATAACCTGTACAACTGACAGCCAAGCCTCCTCTGTTCTTCCCCAGAAACCCATGCATATTTCTTACATCATTATCTCCACTGCGAATCAGACTTTCTCGGTTGGAAACCATGCCCCAGGCTGCTATGCCAATAGCCACCACATTCTCCTCTGAGCTCCGACTGATGGTGTTGTCTCTGACCACTTCCCCGATGTACTTCATCAGCCCGTAATGTGTGCCTCCTGTGAAAATCCAGGCCCCTGGGGACAACATCCAATAAACTGAGGGGAATGCCATGGAACATCCATCCTCCTAATGCATTCCTGTTAAGACAAAACAGCAAAATCCCCTCCCAAGACCTCACATCAGAAGAAACACATGTCCTTCAGCTATGCACAAAAGATGCTACACAGCTTATCTTGCTTTACCACTGGCATCTGATGGCTGTCTCTCAGACCTGTTAGGTCACACTTGCCTCAAGTGCACCAGCCAGAATCACAGAATATCAGAGGTTGGAAGAGATCTCCAGAGATCAACGAGCTCCTGCCAAAGCAGGACCCCCTAGAGTAGTTTGCACAGGAATGCATCCAGGCAGGTTTTGAAAGTCTCCAGAGAAGGAGACGACTCCAGAAGCAGAAACAACCCAAATCATCTGCTTCCCTGCCAGCCCTTTGAGCTGCTACCACTCCCATAGCGTTCTGAGCAGTACAGACACGTGTGCAGGCCTTTACCTTTGGACTGGGCAATGTAGATGAGCCTGCTGAATATCTTGCGCATGCGGGGCTTGAGCGCAAAGTTCTTTGCGCCCCCGGTGACGGAGATGACAAGGTTAGGGGTTTTCAGGTGCCAGTGCTGGGTCATCAGGTCGTAGAGGGTTTCGGAGTCTGTGTCGCACGACAAACGGATGTACTTGGGCGAGAGAAAACGAGAGAACAAGCGCAGCAAGAGATAAATAGCAGTTCAGGTCTGCTCTCAGCCAGCTCATCTTTTTTGCTAAGGTACGCTCAGTCCTATCCCAACAGCCAGCAGACAAAAGGTCATAGAATCATAGAATCAACCAGGTTGGAAGAGACCTCCAAGATCATCCAGTCCAACCTAGCACCCAGCCCTAGCCAGTCAAATAGACCATGGCACTAAGTGCCTCATCCAGTCTTCTCTTGAAGACCCCCAGGGACAGTGCCTCCACCACCTCCCTGGGCAGCCCATTCCAATGCCAATCACTCTCTCTGGGAAGAACTTCCTCCTAACATCCAGCCTATACCTACCCTGTCACAACTTGAGACTGTGTCCCCTTGTTCTATTGCTGGTTACCTGGGAGAAGAGGCCACCCCCCACCTGGCTACAATGCCCCTTCAGGTAGTTGTAGACAGTAATAAGATCACCCCTGAGCCTCCTCTTCTCCAGGCTAAACAGGCCCAGCTCCCTCAACCTCTCCTCATAGGATTTGTGCTCCAGGCCCCTCACCAGCTTTGTTGCCCTTCTCTGGACATGTTCCAGCACCTCAACATCTTTCGTGAATTGAGGGGCCCAGAACTGGACACAGCACTCAAGATGTGGCCTGACCAGTGTTGAGTACAGGGGCAGAATAACCTCCCTTGTCCTACTGGCCACACTTTTCCTGATGCAGGCCAGGATGCCATTGGCTCTCTTGGCCACCTGGGCACACTGCTGGCTCATCTTCAGCTTACTATCTATCAGTACCCCCAGGTCCCTTTCCTCCTGACTGCTCTCCAGCCACTCAGTCCCCAGCCTGTAGCGCTGCTTGGGGTTGTTGTGGCCAAAGTGCAGAACCCTGCACTTGGCCTTGTTAAGATGAAGTGATGAAGTCTTCCTCCCTCTGAAGCACCTTTATTCTCCCCCTACAACAAGGCACCCAACTCCCCTTCCACTGGAGGAAAACAAGAGCACTAACCTTGGTTTTCAGAGGACCATTGAAAGGATGAACACACCACCAAAGAAGTTTCTGGTAACAATGTTATTTATAGCTTAGATCGTGGATCAGTGATAGCACTGTTGTATGGAAACTCATAATAACAAGTACAGTTGTATTTTGATAAGGCTGCTACAGCCTTGATGAACTAGAAAGTCTAGGCTTTGTGGGCATGGTGTCCCTATCATAAGACACAGCCATAAAAGCATCTTAAACATAACATATAATCTTATTAAACATGTAGTAAAGCTTGAATGTTGTATGAGTATGTCAAAAAAACACCTTAGATGGATAATGTGACCTCAGGTGGAACCAGTAGGTCTCCATTCTGCTAAAAGGCTCTCTGGGTTTTTCTTGCTGTGCTACTCAATAGTCTTTTTGCATTGCTGTGAGTAGTTTAGTCTAACAGACTTTTTGGAAGACGGTCATGGCTGTACAACCCATACCAGGGATAGAAAGGAGTAGCTTGGACCTGAATCATAGGTGACTTTGTGTAGATTGCCCAGTATTTCAGAAGGGCAAACCCAAGTCTAATGAGCTCAAACCACTACGCAGGAGGGCTAAGGATCTCCCACAGCTTCTGCTCCAAAGCATCAGCCGCATGAGTGAAGACCTGGGTGGTTTTCTGAGTGGGTTCTGCATAGAAGAGGGGGAGTCTGCCAGCAAAATTAACTGTTCCACAGCAAATCTTGTTAGTTCTGCAGTTAGAAGGCATTTCTCCTAAACCCCTAAACTCCTAAAATCCCTCATTTTCCCTAAACACTGAGTACCTTGTACCTGAATGACAACCCTTGTTCCATCAAGGTTTCTACTTGGATGACTTGCTTTCATCTACACAAGTTGGTTTTGCCTGTGTAAAGCAAGTACCGCACAAAAGATGCTGAAGCACCCACACAGCACATTTTGTGCTCATGCATCCTTGCCGTGCAGAACTCCAAACACTTAGGTTTCAAGCCGCGAAAACGAGTGGCAATTGCCACCTCGAGTCGTTGGCAAAGCTCTACCCAAGCGGGTGGAAGCCCCAGCTCAGCCTTTTCTCGTCTGCGAGGTACAACGGCGCCATCTCCTGGTACAGCCCAGCAGTGCACCACAGCCGCGACCCATACAACTGCCACGCAGGCGACTGCGCCAAGGCGTTCCAGCAGCTGAACTCAGAGAGGTATTCAGAGAAGCGTTTTTCATGCGGATGGCTACCAGAACATAAAATAAAGCAACTGCAGTGTTCTTGGATGTTACAAGATCTGAGCAACACTGCAGGAAAAAAATAGAATAAGCAAGCAGGACGTAGGAAGCGTAGAGATTTTATTGGTCTGTTCACATCTAATATTTCTTCACCAAACCTTTTAGGACTCATCTGTTCTTAGAAGAACGACACAGGATATAAAACTTCCCATCTCTCACTGGTAAGAGCCAGCAATTCTTAGGTTACCTTGGGCTTGAAGTCTTCCTCGTTGTGCATGATATCAAGAGGAAATATTTTGCTGTATTTAGGATCAGCCAGTGCCTTGTGGTATAGGAAATAAGAAGGCACAATGGAGATGCAACTCCAGCTAGTGTGCTGATGGGATGAATTAGGAGACTTATAAGCAGTATGCTGAAACCACATAGTGGCCTTGAAAGTCCTCAAAAAACAACTACGAGCACAAAAACTGACTTCCGAGATGGGAAGTGGGGCACAGGCTAAGGAAAGAACATTTAAGCTTTTAGAACTCAGCTATGTTCCAACACAGTGAACTATTTCTTCTTTCAGTAAAGGTGTGCAAGAGCTTACAGCAAAGTAGTACGAAGCTTCAAGAAATAGATGGAGTACTTGGATCTATTTAAACACTACTCAAAACCTTCAGTCTTTTTTCCTACCCAAGTGCCTTGTTTCTGCTACTTGGCATAAAGCCAGATTAATTTATACAGCATGCTCTGGTTTTCCTTATTTGTTTTGATGGTCTCAAGGAAGCTGCTCTGGTGGTAAATGTCAGTCATTCAGAAGAGGCAGATAATCTCTGCCACATCTGACTCCTCACATAGTGTCAGTGTAAATCATCAGAAACAGCAACACTAACTATTTGCTTATTTCCACTCCTCCACTGTCCCCACACCAAGGGAAAACACAGGAAAGCAGAAAACATACAAAATAATCCCTATGAAGTTCTAGCCTCAGTGAATTTACTATCACTGTAGGATTTCCTCCTTGGGAAATAATATTCAATTAGTTATGGGCCTGAACAAGCTGAGCTCTGTGGATGTGCTTTGAGGAAGGGTTTTGGCTAGAAAACTCTGGAGAGCTCTTCCAAACAACATTATTCTTTGAGAGTGTAGGCCACAAAAGCTTCATTCCCACATGCCACAACATCCTCAGCCTAAAGCCTGAGATAAAACTGGATGTGAAGGAGAGTGTGTATCCACAAACTGCAACGGTCTGCAAACAGAGCAGCTAGTGAGGAAGGCAGAGTAGGTCAGCAAGCTTTGTAGGCAGATACTGGATGACATGTTAAAGACATTACAAAGCACAAGTGATGATTTTATGGAATTGTGATAAGGAATGTGCAGCTTCTGCACTGAAGAAAGGCCTTTCATCCCAAAAGATATGAAATCCCTACAGTTATGATGTCATAGATCCTGCTGCACCTTCAAAGGCAAAGCCCCTACAGTTATGACGTCGTAGATCCTGCTGCACCTTCAAAGATAAAGCAGGGAACACATGCTCCTGTCTCAAAAGTTGCACTGGACCTCATCCTCACGTCATTTTCTTTCCAAAGCAGAAGTTAGTCCACACTGAAAAGATGCAATGTTCCAAAAGCAGCCTTGCCTTGTCATTAAAATCAGAAACAAGGAATCTCTACCAAGATCTTGTTTATTCAGGCACTGAAGCTTACCAGGTTGAGCTCACCATTAAAGATGGATGAAAGGGTACTAAGCTGCTCCTCAGCACCATAACATTTCTATATAAACAGGGAACTCAAAATGGCCACTAACTGCACTCTGACACAGTGAGGGCACAGAGTCCCCATGAGACATCATGCACCTCTTTTAAAATGATTTCTTCCTTGCACAAGGTTTCAGAATTGTGTTACAGGCTTGTTATAATGGAACAAGAAAAACTATAATTGAGCATCACCCTCATTCACCCATTCTTCTGCCGTGCTTGGAAACAGACAACATCTTTTCATTCCCACCATCAGCCTATGAAACAAATAACACAGCAGAAATTATTTTTTATTACCTATTTTCAGAGCTTGAGAAACGAGTTTGTCTCCTTTTTAGGCTAAGAACTTCCATTGTCATCAGAATAAAATCAACTTCAGTTTCACCTTGCCTGCTTTTCATGGGCTTCCATGGGCACTGAGTTCAGTACTCTGAATACAGTGCACCCAACAGGAACCTGAGGTATACCTTTCACACAGTCACTTACCTTTCCTCTTTTCCCCAGATTTTCAAACTGAATGTCCCCAAAGGCATCAGTGGGAAGTTCCTTGGTGTGCTTCTTGTAGTTCCATTTCTCATTGGTATTAATCTGAGTGCCCTCTATGTGTTGATTTTCAGGGTATCCACATTTGCATAAGTTACCCCTGAAAGAAGAATGAATAGATATGAAACCACTCAGTTATCATCCCAAGGACAGCAAACTCTGATACATTTATCAACAACAAAAAGAAACTTTTCAGTGCTGATGTCACTGCTCAATAACTTCTGCTCAATAAGGACATTTCCAAGAAGTGTTATTCTGCAGCAAGCTTGGAGCTTGTAGAACACCTGGTGTCTACAGCAGCAGTCACAGCAAGTGCAAAGTCTTGAAGCAGGTTTGTACCAACACAACAAGCCAAGCAGCAGACAGAGCTATGGAACAGATGGACAAGGCTACACTTGCATTTACTGCAGGACAAATGAGCCAACTCTCAGCTGTGACCAGCACCTCCTCATGTTAAAATGGGTCCAGAGGAGGGCTATGAAGATGATCAGGGGACTATAACACCTCTACAGTCTGAGAATTGTGGCTGCTCAGCCTATAGGAAAGAAGGCTCTGGAAGAATTTATTGTAGCACTTTAATTGTTAAAGGCGCTGATAAGATAGCTGGGGACAGTGTTTTTAAGCAAAACCTGCTGTGACAAGACAAGTGGTGATGGTTTTAAACTAAAAGAGGGAAGATTTAGACTGGATGGAAGGAAGACATTTTTTATCAGGCATGTGGTCAAACACTGGCACAGGTTGACGAGAGAGGTGGTAGATGCCTCATCCCTGGAAACATTCCAGGTCAGATTGGACTGGGCTCTGAGAAAGCTGAAGATGTCCCTGCTTACTGTATGGGAGGTTGCACTAGATGACCTTTAAAGGTCCCTTCCAATCAAAACAATTCTTTGATTCTATGCCTCCTGATGGCATACATCTCAGGATCCAGGCTGTGCTGAGAGAGGAGCTGACACTGCTGGAATGGACCTTATCTGTGTAATGTATTTCATTATCACAAATCAAGTTAGATCACCAGCAGCTGAAGCTGAAACCCTACAACTATGCACAGAAATGACGAATATTAACCAGAATGTGGCATCAGATGCTACCAGATGTGACCTTATCTACTGTTAACTTGATGCATGCAAGTGGTTTCTTGGCCTTTTTGTGCTCTTTACCAGATGTGAAGAGATCACTAAGATGATTGCCAAGCGTAATCACTTTCCATTCCAAACCCAGGGCCTGACTGGTGCCTAATTGCACCCAAGACATTCACTTGAAAAGAGAATGGATCTGACTAAACTCAGGAGACAGTCTATGAACCCATGAATCTCTGGGATTTTGCAGGCAGTTGGCTATGTCCCTAGCACATTTTCACCACCACCACCACACATGGGCATGGTGTGCAGTCACTAATAGTGCACTCCTCACCAACAGTGCCACAGCATGAAGAGAAGAAAGAATCTGTGCTTTGGTTATCTAGGGCTAGTTAGGGAAGCCAGGAAAACTCTTTTCCCAGGACAAGCTGCAGCACAATCCACAGAATTTTCTGCATAGCCTATATTCCTGCTTCTTCAAATGGCATGGAGAAGGGGCCAAAATTCATGAACGGGAGGACTGACTGACGACTGCAGTCAGCCAAGTGCAGTAAGCAATGTCAACAGCAATAAGCTGGAGCAAATGCGGCCCCTACACTCTTAAGTTAACAAGCAACAGCAGGTAAACAGTTGCCCAGTACTCATTTTGATAGCAGCACAATAAAAGTAGGTGGGGAGACAAAATAAGAGGAACAATGCTATTGCTTAATGTGCAGGGTAACAACATAGGGAGAGGAGAGATAGAGAGATAGAAATAATAAATGCATTGACCAAAAGGATTAAGATGAGAGCATTAATTTGTGTGCTTACAGTAACCTTTACAGTCAGTCTGCAGACTGCAAACATGAGATTGAGTAATGCCCTCCTGTAAAGATTATTTTAAAGGTAAGTCAAAGCTTGCCTCTCAGAAGGAGAGAAAATGTACATGGTTTCTTCTACTCCACTGTAACTTTGAATTAAACCTATCTTAAAAACAGGCACACAAAAAAAACCCCAGCGAGTATTGAGTATGACTTGCAAACCTTTCCCAATGGGCTTGCAGGAAGAAAGCTGATAAGAACCAGCTCTCCCATTCTTTGCTGGCCCTTTGCCAGACATCCCATTTTAGATGGCAGAAGAGGACCCTAAGTAAGACTTTCTGAAATTAGACTAATTTCCCTCCCTCCCTGCCTCCTCTCTCCAAAGTATTTTTCCTCTTAGCTTCAGAGGAGAATGGGGTTACTGAGAGCTTTACATTACAACTTCTGCAGCTGCATTAGTTTGATCACTTTTCTCTGGAGATTATAGAAAAGAAAACGAGAGCAATGTTATGGTCCTCAAGCTTGCATTGCACAGGTACTTGTGCCTGAAAATGAAGCAAGCATATCTTAAAGAGACCATCAGTGTGAGCACAACCTCCCGACTGCCTGTCTCTGCTTCAAAGTCTTATGCATGGAATTTGTAATGTGGGTTTAGAAGGAAAATTTCAAGTGTGCAACTCTCTGATACATATATTTTTACACACCAATAACAGTGCAGGTTCTGCATCCCTAAAAGCACCTATGTAGTGTCACAATTCTACATCCCTAAAAGCACCTGTGTAGTGCCACAATTATGTTTCAAATAGGGAATTTGTTACTGAAGATTTAACAGAGCTGCTGGGAGCATGCTGACAGAGTTAGCATGAGGGTCAGGCCCCCAGTTTTGCATCACGTTACGTGTAGGATACCTCAGAAGTGCTACATTTCCAGTTTTAACCTGAATTCCAGACAGTATAAAGCAGTAGTTTCAAAAGTGGGGCATATTTTTTTAATTTAAAATATTAGAAGTTGTGTTTATTTCCTTTTTTTGGTCTCATCTTTGTGTAGTTGCTTTTTTTGTGTACACTTTGTAATGTATAAATTATTAACAGTAGTAGATGCATATAGATTAAAACATAAATATAGATTAAGGGGTAGGCTCAAAAAAATTTTATTGATGGAGCATGCAATCAAAATAGTTTGGAGTGCACTAGCTTAGAGCTGGGAGATCATAGGATCATAGGATGTTAGGGGTTGGAAGGGACACAGAGAGATCATCGAGTCCAACACCCCCTGCCAGAGCAGGACAATACTATCTGACACAGATCACAGAGGAACACATCCAGACAGGCCTTAAAAGTCTCCAGAGAAGGAGACTCCACAACCTCCCTGGGGAGCCTGTTCCAGTGCTCTGTGACCCTTACAGTAAAGAAGTTCCCCCTTGTCTTGAGGTGGAACCTCTTGTGCTGCAACTTACAGCTGTTGCTCCTTGTCCTATCCCAGGGAGCAAGTGAGCAGAGCCTGTTCCCCCGCTCATGGCTCCTGGCCAGCTTCAGATACTTATAAGCATTTATCAAATCCCCTCTCAGTCTTCTTTTCTCCAGTCTAAAAAGCCCCAGGTCCTTCAGCCTCTCTTCATAAGCCATGCCCTCCTGTCCCCTAATCATCCTTGTAGCCTTCTGCTGGACCCTCTCCAGCAGATCCCTGTCCCTCATCAACTGGAGAGCCCAAAACTGATCAGAGTATTCAAGATGAGGTCTCACCAGGGCACAGTAGAGGGGGAGGAGAACCTCCCTTGATCTGCTGGACACACTCCTAGTACACCCCAGGATCCCATTGGCCTTCTTGGCCACAAGGGCACATTGCTGTGCCATGGTTAACTTGTTATCCACCAGGACTCCAAAGATGCAGTCTGGGTGCCTGTCAGACCATAACACTTCCATCTTATTTGGCCACAAGTGCAGAAAACCCCAGGCACGTGTGAACGATTAGCAGTCACTGATTATCAGTTGTACAAGACAGACTGAGGTGAGGTCGCACTGCAAAGTTCAGACTCTTAGCAAACAAACAAACAAAAACCAAGCAGGCAAAACAAAAGTGCAAAGTTTGTTCCCCACCCAATCCCAGCCACATGGCTCAGCTGACAGAAATACCTTCAGCTACCAGCCTCCCACACCTGTAAAACAAGAGAAAAATGTCTGCTTACATTGACTTGGTGTCTTTTGTAAAAAAAACACATTCTCTCTTCTTAAAGTTTTCTTGGATGAAGCTGACCAAGTCCTTGAAAATAAATTTAAAACAAGTTTACTTTTGGAAACTCATTAACCAGAAGAAACAGCAACAGCATAGTCAGTTTATAAGTGAAAAGAAACCTAGTGCAAATTCCTAAGTCTCCTTTCTCAAAGCAAATGATGGGAGGCAGCTAGGAAGCACTGATGGGCATTGACAGGACAGAAAAGACTACTTAAAATCACAAATAGGTATCCATATACCTCTATTTTTATATATACTAAAGAGATGAAAGGTATGGATTCCCTCTCAGGAAAAAAGTATATCTTGAATGTCAAAATAGATTGGATACCCCAAGAGTTTGCCATTGGAATGGGCTGCTCAGGGAGGTGGTGGAGGCACCGTCCCTGGAGGTGTTCAAGAAAAGCCTGGATGAGGCACTTAGTGCCATGGTCTAGTTGACTGGATAGGGCTGGGGGATAGGTTGGACTGGATGATCTTGGAAGTCTTTTCCAACCTGGTTGATTCTATGATGGACATAAACAGCTAGTGAGATTATGAAAGTTGCTGGAGAGTATTTTTATGGCAGTTTTTAATCAGAAAGACTCGCATAGAAAACACCTTACTTGAATTCAGTGGCACAACACAGGTAGAGGTGTAGACTACAAAGTGTTCCCAGATTTCCAATAATTTACAGCTTTCACAATAGGTGAAGGCATAAAAGACTAGGGCAAATTAATGTTTCTTCCCAAGGGAAAAAAAACCATAGAAATAGAACCAAAAACTCCTCTGACAGAGACTACTTTAATTTAACATAAAAAAGACCCCAGCAAGAGACCTAAACAACTTAAAGTCATGCTTCGTGTGAGCTCAGTGCAATGCAAAATCTCCCCAGCTTGTTTAATCATTGACTTTTGTATTAACCCTGAAACTCCACAAGCAGGGGAAGCTTTCAAACTTGGGGAATGCAGATTAATTCCTAATCTGCCTCAGTAGGTAAGGCAAACAATGAAAAAAATGCCTCACTTGCTGGTAAAAGTTTTGAGGGCTTGGGGGGTTTGTTCGGTTTTAAGCACAGCTTGTATTTGCAATCCAAGATTTAGCTTGAGATGAAAAGGGAAGATACACAGCTATAGTTTAGCATTTTGACAGGACACTTGTAGTTAAACAGCACTTAGAGGAAGCTATTCCAATTAGAAAAACATTTTAAAGTGTAATGTCCAAAAGAAAGTGGAAGAGGATTTAATTAACCAGTAAAAGCCACAGTGATGAAAGACAAAAAAGTAATAACGGGAGGGAACCACTTGCTAAAGACCCAAGAGCTAATTTTTAGGCCTGTTGAAGCCCATCAGAAGCAAGAAATCTGCCAGACAACTCTTGTGATCAACAGATCTTTTAAAGGGAAGTTTGCCATAATTACATGGTGTCTACCTTTGCCATCAAGCTCCCTGTAGAGGTTGAGACTTAAAAATATATAAAGTCAGGAGTGACTAAGGATAGACAATAACAACTTACAGAGATCAAAAGGAATGAAACACATCTTTACACTTCCACCATGCCAACAAAACACCACTACCCCTTCAAGGATCACTGGCTAGGAAAGCTTCTCCATAAAGGGAAAACTGACAAATAAATCATCCTGCTCCTGACATGACTCAATATATAACCACTGTAGCCCACTCCCAAGACAAGACCCGAGCTGACCAAGGATGTACCAGATACTCACAGCATCACTGCAGGACACATCGATGCTTCGAGACATGCTAGAATAGAGGAGTCTGGAACTCTCAAAATTGCCATTTCTTCGGTGTCTCATAGTGCCCATGGGAACCTGAAAGAGCATGGCAGAGGAGGAGATGGAGGAGAGAAGCAATGGTCATTTTCTTCACTAGATAAAGAACAGTGAGATGACTTAGTGCCATGGAAAGGCAACAGAGAGACATTCAAATCCAGCTCAAATAATTAGGAAGTGGATTTATTCCTGAGATGTGAAGATAACTTTCAAAGAAAATATTTTCTCTTATTTCATACCACAGAGACTTTCCTCTTTCTTTCCCCACTCCAAAAAGAACTCCATGTCAACATGTTTTGAGAAAGGAGCACAGCTTATGAGTCATCCCATTCAATTCACTGTCGTATCTTAGCTCTCTTTCCCTTCCCATCTGACAGGCATGCTTAGGACTTGTACTGTTTAGCTTTTATATGTAATAAGAAATTCCTAATCCAGTATTAATAAATTTAAAGGGATATTAAGAAGAGACATTTCAATCACAGGGAAAACAAAATGCAGCATAAAAAGCAATTGGTCTGTCAACACATCAGTAGCTTACTGTAGGTGCAACACCTGAACACTGATCCCTCAGGTCTCTGTCCACTCCTATAACAAGGATAATCCATGTGTGAGATCTGAGGAGGAAGCACATTTAAATTCTATTGGATCCAAAAAGCTAGCAAGTCACTCTCGTAACCAAACACACTTCAGGCTTCCTCTGTATTGACCTCACTGTCTCTGAAGGAGCATCATTTCTTTTGCACCAAAGAATAGAAGATCATTTTCCTTATGTAGCAGCACTACTTCAATTCTCTTTATGTTACTTTTCCAAACCTCACTGGAAAAGGCCTTTCCCTGAAAGGAAGGTTGGGAGTTAGCTAATCAGGTGAGCTCAAATTCTACTTCTCTTCCCAATGACATTTTCTCACAAATTCACAGATTGTATAGGGTTGGAAGAGACCCTCAACGGTCATCTTGTCCAACCCCACTACAGTGAACAAGGATACCCCCCACTAGATGAGGCTGCTCAGGGCCATATCTTGAATGTTTCCAGAAATGGGGCCATCTCTAGCCAGCTTGTTCCAGTATTTTACCATTCTCATTGTAAAGATCTTCCTCTTTATGTCCAACTTAAACATACCCTGCTCAGGTTTAAAGCCCTCCTGCTCCAAGAGTTCCACGTCTCTCTTGTATTGCAGGTCCCAGAGCTGATCACAGAACTCCAGGTGCAGTCTCCCCAGAGCAGAGTGGCAGAATCACCACTCTCAATTTGCTGTCCACACTTCTTTTGATTCAGCCCAAGATGCAATTTGTCTTCTGGGCTGCGAGTACACATTGTTCACTCATGTCCAGCTTCTCATCCACTGGCAGCCCCAGCCCCTTTTCTGCAAGGCTGCTCTCAATTTTGTCATCCCCCACTCTGTATTGACATCAAGGATTGTCCCAAGAGAGGTGCAGGATCTTTCACTTCAGCTTGGTGAAGCTGAATGAACCTTGTTGAACCTGTCCTGCTTTTTCATTCTGATGCATGCACTGGGCTTGCCTCTCAGGTGACACCACCACTGCATGGCAAAAAAGCATCCTTCCCAGTCACAGCAACACTCATGCTCCAGCTCTGATGCAGAATGCTGGTGTAAATATATAATTTAGAAGGTAAAAAAACTAGCAAGTATAAAGTAATTTACCTGAGGCATTCAAAGTGAGGATGGCACAGGCAGTGGGAATTGTACACAAATGACAGAGCATGATGCAAGCAACCCCCAAAGAGGGAAGGAAAAGGCACTTTTCCCCAAAAAATCCATGGATATTTATACTTCACAGCCATTTCAAAAATACTTTGAAACACATCTCATGTTGAGGGTGAGCAAGGTTGATTCAGTGTTGTTTATTGTGTGTAGCAGAAGTCCACAGCTATTTCCCCTAAATTCCTCATCATCCCTGAGATCTCTAGCATTGTATTTATCACTGTTAGATGATGGAAGAGCAAGGAAAAGTCCTTTTCACACTTTCCATTTTCTGCTGAAAAAAAGAATGACTTAAACCCAAGAAAATGAGAAAGTTCATTTGTGCTCGTTTGAAGCTAGCTAGAATGTTTTGGTGAGAAGAAACAGATTACAGGCTGTGAAAGAGAAACAATAGTGATGTCTACGTCACTCATAGGCTTGCTGAGATGTATAAGAACAAGAGTATAGAGGAGTTGCTCTCTGTCCAGGCTGCGGGCTGCCTTTTCCTCTCTAACCTAACCTGATTAATCCATCTGCTTCCTAACCCCCCTGGCTGACCCTCCATTCTTCCTTGGGCACAAGGCAACATCTGGGGTAAGGTAGAGAGGAGTGGGAGAAGGTGGAAAGGCAGTTGAGAGCCCCTCCTGGGAACTCATGTTTCTGGGAGGGCTGCTGTGTCTCTCTATTACCTTATACCTTGTATATTTCTGTATATAATTGTATATACTGTAAATATCTGCTTGTATCTTGTGCTAAGATGTAAATACAAGCTTCATTCAATTTCCAGAGCTGGCTGAGCCTAGTCTGAGTGATTTCCAAAGCGTACGGGGGGCAGGTAACACCCAAACCATCACAGCATTCATCGTGGCTGTATGGTCAGGGCCAAAGAGTGCTGGAGACCAGTTACGAGTGAGGTCCCCAGGGCTCAGTGCTGAGCCCTGTTCTGTTCAGCATCTTTATCAATAGTCTGCAGCAGGAGATCAAGGGCACCCTCAGTTAGTTTGCAGATAACACTAGGTTAGGCAGGTATGTTGATCTGCTTGAGGGTGGGGAGGCTCTACAGGAGGATCTGGACAGGCTGGATCGATGGGCCAAGGCCAGCGGTATGAGGTCAACAAAATCAAGTGCTGGGTCCAGCACTTGAATTGCAACAGTCCCATACAAGCTTGGTGAAGAGCAGCTGAAAAGTTGCCCATTAAAAAGGGACCTGGAGATGTTGACTGACAGCTGACTGAACATGAACTAGCAGGGTGCTCAGATAGCCACAAAGGCCAGTAGCATCCTCACCTGTATCAGGAATAGTGTGGGCAGCAGGTGTAGGGAAGCAATTGTCCTGTACTCGGCACTGATGAGGCCTCACCTTGAACATTGGGTCCAGTTTTGGACCCCTCACTATAAGAAGACTTGGAGATACTGAAGCACATCCGAAGAATAACAAAGGCAGTGATAGGTCTGGAGCAGAAGTCTGAGGAGCAGATGGTGGAACTACAGGTGGGGACAAGTCACTGCTTTAGCGTTGTATGAAAGCAGGCACCTGCACTCAAGGCAGGCACAGGTCTTACTTCCACCACCTAGAAGCAGCACCCATGGAAAGCCAGTGTTCATCAGTGTTCATCTCTGATGCTTTGAAGAGCATGTGGGTGCAATAAGGAAACAGCAATGCTCTCTCTCAAAGCTAGCCAAGTGCTCAGCATATCAAAGACAGGTGGCATCATTGTTCACAGAGAAAAAAAGTCTATTCCAAAGGCATGGCTCCCTGCAGATAAAGAAGAACAGTAGGCTACGCAGCCTCTACAAAACATAAACCAGTGCAAATAGATAAAACCTCGTCTCAGGCCTCCCGAGACCCCACTGAGTGCATTCACATGCCATCTGAGAATCAGGTAACACTGCAACTCAGCACAAACCTGAAAACCTGGCACACAGTCTGGCTATTTGGTTACACTTCATGGCTACTCCACAGGCATCTGAGCACTTCGTCACTTTTCTCAGACCCCCACCTCAGGTATTTGGGATTCTCAGCCCAGAGAAATAACAACAAAACTCCGCTCTCCTTTGAAACCAAACGGGTGTATCAACTCTTCGTGCCTCATCTACTGTCACAATCACTCTCTCAAATTCTGATCCAAAACTGACTACTCAAAATGTGTGCCTTTAAGAGCTACAGTTGTGCTTGTCTAAGCCTTCATCACAGGAATTATTTCCAGCTGCAGATAAAGGTCAGACTGTATATACTTGCTCAAGGTTTCAGACAGTAGATCTACCTCAGAGCAATTTATTTCCTCTTTCAGCATTGCAGAAAGGTGCTATGCTGTTTCTCAAAAGAAGCAGCAGAAGAAAAGAGAGTATACTCCTGCTTTGATATTCATAACCTCCTTTGTGTTAAACTTAGCTCTTGCCATCTTCAGAGCAAGGATAGAAGCCTGGCAAGCTTTGGTCCAGATTTAGGAAAAGACTTTGTGGCAAACTCATTAATATAGTTTATGACAACAAAACTCCAGAACTGTAACTGACATCCAAAGAGGCCATTGGTCTGGTCATGCTCTTCTTCAGATCTCCAGAAATGTGTCTTTATTTATACAGAAACTGCGAGGGTGTGTGGAAGGAGAGAGCACCTACTCCTTCAAGGGTATCTGCTTAAGGGCCCTTTCAATGCAAAGAGGACTAAGAAAAAGAGAAAGTCATAAGGAAAGAGCATGCAGAGAGAAAAACCTGGCCGAAAGACAATGAGGGAGGGATGAAACCCAAATCTGGGCAAACACACTAATTGGTAAGGGTATGTGGGGTGGGCTTCTCAGATGGGATACTAAGGAAAAGAAGGAAGCCGTGCACAAAATATACAGAAGCTCAAATGTGGCAATCAAGCATCATGGAGACAAGGACAAGAGAAAAAAACTTAGTCAGTCATAGACATTGATGGATTAGCAAAAGGCTTCATGCAAAGAAGGGGAGGCAGTGGAACTTTGCTAGCTGAGGAGGGGAAGACAGGCAGAGAGCAACGAATGAGGGATAGGCAGAAAGGGGTATGAAAGGGGCTATGAGCATGTCTGTCCAAACCCTGCCCCGGATCCCTGCAGTCTCCTACCTTAAATTATCTTTTAACTTTCCAGACAGGGTTGCTGGGAAAACAGAGAATCATAGAATCGACCAGGTTGGAAGAGACCTCCAAGATCATCCACTCCAACCTATCACCCAGTCCTATCCAATCAACCATGACCATGGCACTAAGTGCCTCATCCAGTCTTTTCTTGAACAAAAGCCAAATAAAAAGAAGCCACACTGATGCTCGAGGGATCTTTGAATATGTGTGTGCTACTGAACCCTCAAAGTGTATGGTGTGTGTGCTTGCAATAGTAACCTCCTGTCACAGCTGGCCCAATGGGAAGGGCTCCACTAAAGGAATATGAAGCACTAGCAGCTTGTCAAGAGCAGCCAAACTACTGTTTCTTTTCGTTACATTCCTGAGACTATTTCAGAGCCAGTGGAGCCTCATGCTGGGCACCCATGAAGTGAGGACTAAGGAAGCACCTGTGAATCATTTAGAGAGTTAGCTGGAATTACTGGTATCACTGGCAGGTGCAAGACCAAGAACAGTGATTCTGGCTATATAGTCTGGTTATGCAGTCTGGTCAAATGCAGCCTGGCTTTACCTTACAAATGGTATGTGATCATTTGTTGTCTGTCTCTGGGTCTCCCTGGCTTTTTACAAACCCTCCAAACAAGTTCAGAGTCCTGGAAGTAACAGCTGCCTCCCCTGTGTGACCCTCACTTCAGAGCAGAGCAGGGAAATCCTGGTAAATAAAAGAGTAGTTGCTCTTGCACCGCATTTCCAAAGAAGCAAGCAAGCTACAAGACAATTCATGTCCCTAAGGAAGACATGAGCTTTGCACATTTTGCTTAGTGCAAGAATGGTTTCCAGGCATGAGATACAAGCAGAAAAGCAATTATCAAAACTCCAGCAGCAACTCTTCTGCAAAAACATGATGCCAGAGGAATTTAGATGGCTACGTCCTCAAAGCAGTCATCCTGCTACTGTGAATTGCCAGTTCTGGTACCAACCAAGAACCTTTAAATTTTAGTTCTGAAGAAGTGCATTGACAACACAGTGTTTAGCTGATATTTGTGAGCAAAGCTCATCAACTCCATGGGTGTTAGAAAAAACAGAGCCATTTCACATGCTTTAAAAGATGTGACACAGCTGCAGTCTACATAACAGGCAAACGCAGTTCATTTTCTATCACATTTCCAGCCCATTAAATGCATAGGAAAACATTTTAAAAGCACAGATTAGTACATTAAGGCTGTCTTAAACTAACATATTTTGAGAGTAATAACCATTAGATAAACACCAGGTTAATCCTCTGAAGTATAAGACTAATACTGTGACTTCCAGGGCACTTGAAAGATCATATTCCAAGGAAATCTTCAAGCAAAGAAGTCACTACAAAAAAAAGGAGCGACCAAAAAATAACTAGTTCTAAAGAGATTTTGATACATAGGCCTTTAAAAATCTTCCCTGCAACTGAAAAAGCAAGACCAGCTTCCATTTTCAGAAAGCTTTCAGATAAATCCAACCACTATTTGTATTAAGATAATTGTAGCAGCTGGCTGTATATGAAACTGCACAGCTCCCTCAATTTCAGCATGTTAAAATAAGTACAGAAAAATCAACTCCGAATCATGTACCACTGTGGTGGACTTACCAAAGTCTCCAGAATATGCTCCAGCAATCTTAATGAAATCATTACTCAAAGAAGAAGGTTTTGATATACTTCAGCTTGCAAAGCCCCACCTTTTTTATCTGTGTCATACTTTCCTTTTAAGGGAGGGCACAGAGGAAAAGCTGATACACAGCAGCAAGAAAAGGCAGGATTACTCACCAATTAATCATGAAGACAGGCATAATTATAGGAAGGTGCAGGAAACAATAGTTGCAAGTTATTTGTAAGAGAACAGCAATGCTTCTGTCCCACCTGCTGCCAATGTGCTGCAGAAACTGATACCAATGCTGCAGCTAATTTGTGCAATCAACAGCACTATTAAAAAGCCAGGAGTATAAGGAAATGCTTGTGGGAATAAATAATAAGGTTTTAATGAATCAGATAATAATGAAACAGTTCTAAAATAACACCTATTAATCTAATTCAGTAGAAAGTTGTTGAAGCACTGGCAAATACAAGGAGGATTTTACTACTGCTACTCCGATCCAATCAGACAATCTTACTCCTAAATCTGACACTCACCAGTATAAGGTAATCTAGTTTTATTCTGCCTTTAACTTACTCACATTGGAAAGAGTAATTTCTATTACTGTGATATTCACAGTGACTCCTGGGAGATCCCAGTTTGCTCTCCTTGCAAAAAACAGATATCCTGTGTGCTGCTGGACAACCTTCTACAATCTTTTACTCACCCACTCTAGGCATATTTGGCCATCCCACTAATTCAAGCACTCTCCCACCATTCTGTTTTAATTGGCACCACAGTAGATGAGCATGCAAGGAAAAAGTACATCCAGCTCTGGAGGGCAGAAGTGTCTAATCCAAACACAGACTTCGAGCAACAGAGGAAAATCACAAAGCCTCTGGTCTTCAAAAGCCCAAGACAAAACAGGTAGATACTGTAACTAAAGGTCTGCTGCTGAAAACACAACCATTAAAACAAGCTGAGATGTTTTGAACTTCTCTTGATGGTCAAAAGCTCACAGTGCTATCACCTGGTAATCAGGGGTGTCTCTAAACTATTTCAGTGCACTCTGAAGCATAATCTCAGAGCTAAAGAACCTGGTGCCGTGGACTGGGCTCCCTCTGCTCACCCAGCTCCAGTCTTTTCTCAACCAAGAAATTAAATGGGGGGAATAATGCACATAGGATACTGTTCCAAGCATGCAGTCAGTGAGTTAAGATATTTAGGTGGACAAGCACTAACGAAGCTCAGCAAAAGTATTCTGTAGCTTTTGCATGAGCAGGAGAAAGAAGTCTCTGATGCACTTTGCTCTCTAGTCACACCAGGGCAGACTGCTACACCCCAAGGATCAGCAGCAGGAAGAGGCTGAACGACTCTGAAAAGCTGTTCTCCCAACAGGCATTGGCAGAAGAGGGAACAGAGGTGGATTTTTCCAGCCTGCAGCTGGCCTCAGAGCAAACTTTCCTTCTGTGGTAGTTTTATTTACCTGAAACCTCACTTTGCATTGCCATACACACATCTCCATTGGCATAAGTTTTCACTTAGAGGCTTAAGTTCACACTGCAGCATTTAGCAGCTGTTACTGGCTTGTAAACATGCAGCTGCCATGCACTTATTGCTCCATTTTTCTTCCTTCTTGGTTATCCAATTGGTTCAACTAAGAAACAAACAGTAAATGGACTGAAGAATCTTAGACAAACAATATTACTAGGATCACAAAATGATAACCCCATGAATTAAGTACTGACTGAAGTCTGTAGCTTCACACACACCTCTCCACTTCCCCTACCATATCAGAGCTACAAAGCCTACTTTCAGCTGATGGCAAAAAATTGCCAAGAGTTTGAAACATTGGAGGCTGTTACAGTTTGCACTTTATTTGCTGTCTGCTGCCAAACTGCCACAAACATTTTCAGTTCCTCACTCAACCCAGGGTCAACAATGTAGGATGCAGGTTCACCACCCATGAGAGAAGCTTCTCCTAGAACAGCATAGGCCAGGGACCAGCATCCTACCTGCCTCTACCATGTGTATTAAGCACAAAGAATTCACCCAAGTGATTCACTACTCCTAAGAAGCATACAGAAACATATAAAAGACTTGCAGCTAATCATTTGAGGGAGCTAAATCACTTCTGTACATCTGTCATCACACAAACAGTTTTCAGGGGCAGACAGCAGCAATATGGTCATACACCAACATTACTGAAGATAAATCTTGATTGTGGTTTATAGCTGCACAAGTCTCTGTAAAATTAGCCTGACTACTCTCAAGAAGAGAAACTAATGAGTATGTAAACACAGAGCTCAATCATCCCTTTAAATAAAGTTGTTGCAGAGCTGGGGAACAACCCCCTTTGCCAGCTCTTATTATCCATAGCAAACCTGGCCAGCAGACAGATTTTTGGGCCACTTTATGGTTCTGAAGTGCAGCAAAGCCCCCTCCCCCCCCCACCCCCAATAGCTCCAGGGGAAAATCTGGCACATCAGACGTAAACCAGAGATGCTCTATGAATGTGTCAGAAAATTTTTAGAGTACTTGGGCAAATATGATCAATATTTTGCAAAGACAAGAGCCCCTCACTGGCAGTAATTCACACATCTCAGCCAGTCTGCATTCTTGGTCTGATGATACATATGCAAGTATTCCAAACCTGCAGTAATTTCACCAAGTGACAGCAAAGCCACTAATATTTATTGCATTCCATCTGAACCAGGGCTGCCTCCACTGGAGAGATTGCAGTGAGAATCTGACAACCTGCATAGAATTTGCTATCTTTCCTAATTCACATCAAGTATATAACTCCTGTTTTGGAACAAAGAGAGGTGAATATCTGAGAGCAATAGAAAAGACAAATAGATCTATGAAGCCTGGCCAAAGAGCTATGCTTCCATAACCAATGAAGGGCCCTCATCTTCAAGACCACCATCTTCATTATTTTTTCAGGAATCAAAATGCAGCAAAATAAATTAAACCAAACTAAGATAATACAAATGTATTGCTAAGAAATGGGAATGCATGTAACTATGAAAACATTTTCCATTGTACTGAGAGCAGAAACCAGAAGAAGGAAAATACTTCTGCAGAGGAGTAAAGCTTTCAACCATTTTCAAAAGTATAAAGAAAAAAAATCATATTCCAGGTAAAAGGTCCTGGAGGAATTACAGGAATTTCTGAACCCTACAACGTTCAGTATGCAGAAAGCTAGCTACTATGGGAGTCATCTCAGTGGTTGTAGTAAATTACTTTCTGTCTCAGGAGCTGTGAGAGCTCAAAGGACCTTTTCTTGGTGAAGGCTGCATTGACAGTGCACCTGTGAAATTAAATAAAACAACATATTAATTACTTTGTAAATCTTGTTTTGTGGGGGTTTTAACTGTTACCTTCTCTTCATTGAACCAAGCAAAATTGTTGATGTTATGCAGACTGTCATGGGCTCACAGCATTAAAATCACCACTCCTGGCCATGGAATCCTTTTTAGGAGCAAAGTTGTTTTGGCTAAGTTTTGGCCAAGACTATCATGAGCTCACAGCATTAAAATCACCACTCCTGGCCGTGAAATCCTTTTTAGGAGCAAAGTTGTATTGGCTAAGACTATCATGGGCTCACAGCATTAAAATCACCACTCCTGGCCATGAAATCCTTTTTAGGAGCAAAGTTGTTTTGGCTAAGTTTTAAGTCATACATTATTAGCACACTGTTTAAAGACAATGTCTTACTGGAAGTTTGTGTATGGGGGTTCACAACTTAGCAAACTCAGAATTCAGTGCCTGAAAGCATTCTTGGGTCATTCATTCTGAACTGAAACACAGAACAGGGCCTGAGTGAAAGTACAGATGAATTTTGCAGCACTGTCAAGGGAGGATGGATCAAACTGGCAAAAAGTGAAATGCTACTTCTGCTGAGTTGCTGACCACTGTCCTTCCCTCATCTAAACTCTCCCCATGGAGGACTAGAGAGAACAAAATGCCAAACAGTGTCACAGAACAGCGAGGGTACTTACTAATTACTGAAGCTGAAACGAAGTGTTACGCAGTGATTCACAAAGAACATTTCTACAGTGGAAATCCCTATGGATTTATTTCTCTCTGCTTACAAGCTGTTAACATCGTTCCTGTTCCTCAGCACGAAACAGACACTGAAGGAGTTGCACATGAAGTTCACTTACTGTGCATGTTCTGCCTTCTCTATCTCATTATTGCTTGCTACAAAAGACCTACTTTCCCCCTTTTTATTCAAACTGCAAAAATTCACCTTGGTCAGAGGTTACTCTTTCTGTGTTGTCATTCTCAATTCATAACCACTGGGGAGAAAAAACTTTTGCATCATGTTTTTCAGCTTGTTGCATTTCTCAAGTGTTAGGAGGGGCAGAAAGCAGCCAAAGTTATTAAAGTGTGAACTATGGGATAACACTTCAGCACTTCTCATCCTCAAAAGCAACTTGAATATAATTAGCATGAGCACCACAAACCTGGGGAGAAATAAAGATACTTATCTGTCATTTCAACTCCAAGCCCTCTTTCTCTCTACCTCAGCTGCCTTCCTAAAGTTGCCCTCAGCAAAGGTGAGAAGTTCCCTGTTTGTGTCTTTTACCATTTCCTAGCTCTGGTTAGGTAGCTGCTACACGTACGGCAGCTCAACATTTTAGCAGTTCCACAAAAGCATTGAGATAAAGCACAGGAATCTCTTCAACTCAAGAAAAAGGACAAGGATAGATATACACAGCACTTTTTTTTTAGCAAAGAGAACTTTTTTTCTCTGTGTGTGGACCACTGGAACGCACTTACTACAGTAGGTCTCTTTTGGATTGGAATGGGCTGCCCAGGGAGGTAGTGGAGTCACCATCCCTGGAGGTGTTGAAGAACAGACTGGATGAGGCACTTAGTGCCATGGTCTAGTTGATTGGATGGGGCTAGGTGATGGGTTGGACTAGACGAGCTTGGAGGTCTCTTCCAACCTGATTGATTCTATGATTCTCTATTAGAGAATTTGTTGGCTTAAATTCTGGGTTATATTAAAGCTCAATATATTCTTCACTGCGAGATAGGTCAACAAAACTATTCAAAGCATACCAGAGCCTGACCTCAAGCATAGGTGTGATAAACCTCATTACAGTACATCTCTGGCAACAAAAGCATGCAACAACCAAGTTTCTTTGGAATTTGAATCTTTAAGAAACACAGAAAACCCTAAAGAGCATATATTTGTGGAGACAACTGCCCAAGAGCCAGTTGCTCTGCAAACAGGCAACACTTTGTAGCTCCTCCTTTATTCTTGTACTCAGGAAGGCAGGTGCAGTGCTGGAGATAAACGAAGCTTTGTAAAAGATACCCAGCTCCAGTGATTCTTGCCCATTTTGAATCTAAAACCTTGCAGAATAGCACATTTCTGGCTGGATGCTCAAGTCACAAGGATTTGATATTCATTACTGTAAACAGTTTTGTTATTTTTAGGCATATGCCTCTCCAAGGTATGTAACAGAATATTCTGTCCAGTCTACAATGCCATGCTAAATGGCACAATAAAGAGAACATAACCTAGTGCAAAATGACAATATTTTGGCACTGGCAGATACTTTTACTATTGAAAAAGGGATTACTGACAGAGTCCAAATCTATTAGAAGTATCTCTTTCTACTCCAGCTGGTCTCACTTAAAGAGAGCAACATCCTAGACAATTATGTGACCTTGCAAACACACAGAGACCAGCCTTGAAATCTGGGTTATAACAGAGCAGAAAGCTGAGGTCCTAACCCTCTCTTATTATCTATCGTGCTGTTTCCCAAGCATTTAAAATCCTTTTGAACAACTTGGAATCCTAAATGCAGACACTTGTACTGAAGTGTGAGAGTGCAGTGCATTTGGAGAACAATGGGTGAAATCATTCTGATACGCATATTAGCCCAGAAAGCTTTAGAAGTGCATTTTGGTGTGAAATATTAATAGGTATGAACAGAACACTGTCAGATTCTTTTTGTAAAAGCCTTAAAAATAAAAGAAATCCACCAAAACTAATTATGTAATTTTCAGCTTATGAATGTTCAGAGTAACTAGCAACTGTGCACCTCAGGCTTTTATGCACTTAATGTGATGGAAATGTTCTGAGAAAGTGTTCATCAAACTTAAAAAAAAAAAAAGAGGATAGAGAAGAGAGGACAGAGAAGAGCAAAGGACAGAGTGGAGGAGATGGAAAGCTTAGAACACTTCAGCTAAAAAAAAAGAAGTGTTTTTTTTTTTATTGAAAACCCAGAAAAGTCCCCAGGCAAGCCCAGCACCTCAGACACATCAAGCAGCTGAGGACTCGCTCCCTGCAGTTTCAATGCAGTCAGCTCACAAGCTTAGCTTTGCTGCAGTTGCATGGATTTTGTTGAGTTTAACTAGGAGCAAGATCAAAATTAACCCTGTGATCACAGAATCACAGACTATTAGAGGTTAGGAGGGTCTTCCACAGATCATCAAGTCCAACCCCCCTACCAAAGCAGGATCACCTAGGGTAATCCCCACAGGAATGCATCCAGCTGGCTTTTGCATGTCTCCAGAGGAGACTCCCCTGAGCAGCCTGCTCCAATGCTCCATCACCCTCCCTGTAAAGAAGATGACTATCACAGGGAAGTCCAGTGCATTTACCAAAGCAGGATCACCTAGAGTAGTCCCCACAGGAATGCATCCAGTTGGCTTTTGCACTGTCTCCAGAGGAGACTCCCCTGAGCAGCCTGCTCCAGTGCTTCGTCAAAGAGTGCTGCCTGTTCCAGTGCTCCCTCTAAAGAAGATGACTATCACAAGGAAGTTCAGTGCATTTACAGGGCAGTTCTTTAAGATGTGGATTCAGCAGTGAAATCTTTCCAAACTAGAAAGAAAAAAAAACCAAAACAACAAAACAAACAAAAAAAAAAAAAAACCCAGCAATAAATTCTCCTCAGATTTGCAACAAAACTAAGCCTAACCAAAATCACCTTCTTTAAAAGGAAGCACATCACATACTTCAGTAATAAATTACATTTGAATATACTCAGAATGTTTAGGGAAAATATCAAGTCCACTCATATTTTTTTAAGGCTTATTGTATTATCATTGAAAGATTCAGAAAATTATCCTTAGTAACCACTGGTACCACTCACCATTGTAAAGTTCATAACTGAGACATACTAAACAATATAGTTTTATATTTTGAGGGCGTTTAATGCATAATATGAACCATCCCTGGAAGTGTTTAATGCCAGGTTGGATGGGGCTTTGAGTGTGTTGGTCTAATGGAAGATGTCCCTACCCATGGCAGGGGTGTTGGAACTAGAGGACCTCTAAAGTCCCTTCCAAGGCAAACTATTCTGTGATTCTGTGCCTGTTTTGCATGTGCTGAGATCGTATGCATAAAAATCAAAGCTATATGGCACAAAGACAAGTGGTAACACTGGAGAAAAAGCTTCCACAAACTTTAATGAAGTCAAAAGAAACTGCTCCAGTGAAGTACATCTGTTTTCACAGAGGCATACTACTAGAATATGCTCTCAAAGTCATCTAATCATATTCAGTCAAAATGAGCATATACTTAGGATTATTTCAGGCTCCATTCTCTGGAAACTAGCTGGAACATGCAAATCTTGTACCTCTGTTCAGATTTCACACCACAACGTGGATAATGATTTTCTGCCAGCAGTAGGGATTCAATTATCCCACCCTATAAAGGTATATTTAATCAATTATCCAAATACAATAGCTTAGGTAGAATGCCTTTAATCCATGGAAATTATAGAATCAGAGTCATGCAAGTAGGAAGGTACCTCTAGAAATTCAGGTAAATCACTTGGCTGGAGTTGCTGGCCATACTCTTGCCAATACAGCCCAGGGTGTCACTGGGCTCCCTTGCTGCCAGGGAACACTGCTGATTCTTACTCAATCTTTTGGCTCACAGATTCTTTCTCCCCACCCCAAGTAAGGTAGGGGTCATGATATTTTCATTAAGCTAGGATAAAATTTACTAGGGAGAGGACTTGTACAAAGCTGTACAAGCTTGGCAGCTTTTAGGAGCACGCTGCCTATTATCAGTCCCTGGTCAGATCGATCAGACAGAACTAACTTGTCCAAGCCCTGTGCTTTTTGGTTTCCTACTGCCACAAAATAAAAAGGGACAACAACCATCGTCCCCATCAGGGTAACATGGAAAGAATGTCAGGAGAACTGGTTATCTGGAAAGTGTGGTCAGAATGATAAATCTAGGGTGACCCAACTTTGTGAAACTGCTCTTTGGGCAGCAGATACAGTATCATCATCAGGGTTGGAAGAGACCTCACAGATCATCAAGTCCAACCCTTTACAATACTGGACTATTGCTCTAACAGTGTAGATGTGGGCACAGGCTACAATCACTTAGCAGTCTGCTGTGTCTTTTGGAACCAGTGCAAGTGCAAATGCAGATGTTGTAAAAGAATGGGACTGACAAAAACATACTTCTTGCTCATTTTTCCTTAGTTCAGCCACTGACTGGAGGAGGACTAATTTGCATCCTTCTCAAGCCCTTCATGTACTTTCCATGGTACATGCTGTAGGCACCTGTGTCCTGCCTCAATATGCTCTACGATTCAAATAATCAGAGGGACATCATTAGCAAGAAGATAGGTTAACAGTTAACCTGAGGCTGTCATGCAGAGGATGGAGAATATTAAATGCTCTGAGGCAGAGAATCCAACTTCTGTGATGCTGGTGGACTGTTAAGGCTGTTCACAGACAGTAGCCACCTCTTCACTGCAACAGCCCAGCCACAGGATCGCACACGCTGCCTGCCCACCTTCCTTTTAGACTCCCCATGATGCTTCCCAGGCTGCAGTCCAAGCACACACAGCAAACACACATCTTCTAAGGTATTCTGCATCGACAAGAATGAATTGCATATTGACACCTCACTTGTCAGTGGGACAGCAATGTGCCCTTGTGGCCAAAGAAGGCCAAAGTTATCCTGGGGTACATATGTGTGTCCAGCGGGTCTATAGATAAAGTTGTCTTCCTTGCCCCTACTCTGCCTCGATGAGTCCACACCTGGAATACTGTAACCAGTTTTGGGCACCCCAATCCAAGAAAGACAGGGCTCTGCTGGAGACAGGCCAAAGAGCTATGAGAACAATTAAGGGACTCGAACATCTCTCCTATGAAGAAAGATTGGAGAGAACTGGCTCTGTTTAGTCTGGAAAAGAGAAGGTTGAGTGGGGATCTTATTAATGTCTACAAATATCTGAGGGGTGAGTGTCAAGGGGAAGGGGACAGACTCTTTCCAGTGGCATGCAGTGACATGCCAAGGAATAACAGATATAAGCTAGAACACAGGATGTTCCACCTCAACATGAGGAGAAACTTCTTTACTCTGAGTGTGACAGCACTGGAACTGGCTGCCCAGAGAGGTTGTGGAGTGTCCTTCTCTGGAGACTTTCAAAACCAACCTGGACATGATCCTGTGTGGGTCAGATGCTTGGACCTGATGATCTCAAGAGATCCCTCCCAACCCCTAACAATCTGTGGTTCTGTGTAATTTACAATGTGGTGACTCCTCAGCAGGTCTGATGAATGAAAAATAAAACTAAAACAAAAAATCAAATGAACTTTCTGGTCTTCATCCTGCACTTTGCACAAGCAAAACCAGGACAGAGGCAAGTTGAGAAACCACCCTTCACATCTGTTCTGTGTGGGTGAGCTTGTGCTTTAGCCAGCACCATACTTTGTGTCTACAGTAGCTTTTTGTTTAAAGAATTGTGCTTCAGAGCTATAAGCATCTCAAACCTGCTCTATCATTCACCCCAGATCACTTTGAACAACTTCTTTTCTAAACATAAGGTAGTGATGGGCTGCCCAGCAAGGTGATGGGGTTGCCATCCCTGGAGGTGTTCAAAAATAGACTGAATGAGGCACTTGGTGCCATGGTCTAGTTGACTGGATAGGGTTGGGTGCTAGGTTGGGCTGGATGATCTTGGAGGTCTCTTCCAAGCTGCTTGATTCTATGATTCAAGGCAGAAGACACCTTTACCTTTTGCAATGGAAAGGCTGAATAGAATTCAATGTGCCAAAAGAGGAAATGTAGGTAGCAGAGAAGACAAACAGAATACAAGAACTCTTTCCAAGTCCACGGAAAAATGCAACTGCCACACTGCATGCTTGATGTGGAAAAATCTGACCGAATTATGCAGTTTGAGTGGTCTTCACACAGGAGACCAGACTCTTAGAGACCTCTGAAATGTTTTGCATCACTTAGTATTTCTTTCTCAGCTCACCTCATGCTAGAAAGTCAGTTTGAGAAAAGTAGGAGGATGGGAGGAAACTGCTTCCAAGAAATTTATCTCAGGTCAAAGACAGCAAGAACTGCCCACCAAGACGGGAATATTCAAAAAGTTCTGAGCTAGAACCAGTCTTAAATTAAGAAGCACTAAAGGCAACATTAATAGACAGAGTTAGCAGCCCTGACAAGAATTTCAGCACACAGGGAGAGGCGAGGAGGAAGAGATACAGTCAATGGAAAAAAAAATCCTCTGGAGGCTGAGGTCAGACTGATTAAGAGGCTGTTTCAGCCAATATCCACTGAAAAATGTGGTTGAAAGCAAACAAACACTAAATATACTTCTTGAGTCTTACAGGGAAAAGACACATGGAAAATGTATGAAGAAGCTTCCAAGTAATTACGGGCTAGAAAAGGTGTATTTCTTTCATTGACCAGTACTTCAATTATTAATCTGCTGTCAAGCCTCTGTGCTTTAAAACACTAAGCAGTCTGTTCCTTATAGGGATTGTTTCTATTTTGGATTTTCTGTTCATCACACAGCGTTATAATGAAAGATAAGCAGTTTAGAATAAACCATGGGCCTGATCCACTCACTTCATTGTTTCTCCAAGACCATAAGGAGTCTGGTGGCTTTGACAGATTTGAAGGGGAAGAACACCATAATCCTAAAACCAGGCACAAAGGTGAAGTGCATGACTTGTCTGTAGTTACCCTTCTGGAGAGATGCTTCTGCAGATACTGCTGCTTGTGAGATGCTCCCTAGATTTCAAACGCCAGACTGGAGAACAATATAAAGCATCACTTGCACCAAACCCGGAGGTTCTAGCTGCAATCACAACCAGCAGCAAAAAGAGGAGCAGAAGCACCCCTTCTAACCCAAACCATTCTATGATCTGGGCCACCTGACTGATTACAAAGCTGTGGGAATAAGTCACAGGCATGGGGACCCAGGTGGCATTCTCAGTTCTGCTGGTGAGAAAGGCATGAGAAAGGAGGCACTGATATACAGGTCAACTGATTGCAGAGACACTGTGGGGAGCATTCACTTCTCTTTTTTTTGCAGATCAGCTTCTCTGTGGGAGAGAAGAGATCCACCACTAGTTTTGATAATGGCATTTTTACCAGTAGGTAGAACAACTGGTAAAGAGAGCTGAGCTTTAAACTAGGAATGACCAGGAACTGCCTGGCCAGTCACAACAGTTGTTGAGAGCACGAGAGGGAGCAGAAGTTTTACTCTATCAAGGTTATCTGCCAGCTGGGAAACCAAGGGAAAACCTGAAATAAACCACTGTGGAGTCAATGACAAGAAACAAACCTCAGCAGCCCCACTAATTGATGGGCTGGCCAGAAACCACAAGCACCACCTGCCAGCAAGGTCAGCATGAGCAGGAATGATGTGTGTCCTGAAAAACAGCTACTGGGGAAGGGACCAGTTTGAATGAGGAGAATTAGAAAACTGGTGGAGAGGAGCAAACTACAAATAAAAACAAAACATGAGGGAAAGAAGGTTGCTGGGATTAACCTCTCTACTTGCAATACCAAGCATTAAGACCTGTAGGTTTCTCTTGGCTCTGCCTGAGGGTGACCTTGGCCTGTAGGTAAATAAACCATCTAATGTCGTCCCTGCGGGCCATAAAACTCAATGGTAAACCTGTAAACTAAAGAATAACTGAAGTGCAGATAGGATAAGGCTGAAGTTCTCTGAGCTCTTTAAGCCAGATAAATGCTTTACATAGGTGTTTAACAAATTCTACTAGGATTGCTGTGCTTCCTAATGCATGACAAATATCAAGAACTGTGTGATTAAACTATGTCATGTTAGACAGCTAGTTCCGAGTAAGAGTGAAGGTGTTAAAATGCACCCTTTTTATGATTGCAGATCTTCCAGAGATTGACAGATTTTCTAAGGCCAAATGGATTCACAGAATCATAGAATGACTTGAGCTGTAAGGGACTTTAAAGATCACCTAATTCTAATCCCATTGCCATGGCCGGGAATGCCTCCTTCTAGATAGGTTGCTCAAAGCCTCATCCAGCCTGGTCTTAAAAAACCCTCCAGGGATGGGGCATCCACAACTTCTCTGGACAACCCATTCCAGTGATTCCTGCCATTACATCCAGATGTCTCACACTCTCATTGTTCTCTGGCTGTTTCCCTGCAGTTACCAGCAAACACCCTAGCTTTGTGGTTGTCATTGCCGGCACCCAAAGTTTGAACAACCAAACCAGGTCTACATTTGAACAACCAGTTTTACATTAAAGTCTGAAGAATTCAAAATGGTTGTGGAGTGTTGGGAAAAGTCTAGATGAGGTAGTTATTCCACACAGATCCTATGGCCATTGGAGCTTTAGAGCAACCTTCCACAAACCATTGAATTTACAACAAAACAACCTGCTTTGTTGCATTAAAATAACCTCAGCACATAAACCAGCATGATAGCTCAATTTATTTACTTCACCTTGGTGAAAGCCCACCTGAAGTACTGTGTCCAGCTCTAAATTTCTCAGCACAGGAAAGAAATGGACCTGATGGAGCAGATCCAGAAGAAGCCACGAAGATGATTGGAGGGCTGGAACACCTCTGCTGTGATGAAAGGCTGAGAAACCTGTGGTTGTTCAGCCTAGAAAAGAGAAAGCTCCAGGAAGACTTGATAGCAGCATTCCAGTTTTTAAAGAGGGGCTGTAAGGGAAGTGGGAACAGTCTTTTTAGCAGAGCTTGCTGCAACAGGACTGTGAGTGATAGCTCACTGGGGAGGGAGATTTATACTAGATATAAGGAAGAAATTATGTCAATCAGAATGGTGACACAGTGCTCCAAGTTGCCTAGAGACTTGGTACAAGCACCATCCCTAGAAACATCCCAGATCAGGTCAGACAGGGCTTTGAGGAACCTGATCTGGTTGAAGATGTCCCTGCTCACTTCAGTGGGGTGGACTAACCTTCAAATGCCCCTTCAAAAACAGATGATTCTGTAATTCTGTGATACTTCAAAAGTAACTAACGGAGTATCACAAAATCTGCTAGCTGTATTGAAGTGCAGCAACCATCTACTCTTTCACTGGATCATCCTGACTCACCAAGGTACTAGCAAGCCTCACAGTCCCCAGGGAAGCTTTCTGACACCTGTTATGGAACAAAGGGCATCATAAACAAGAAAATCTTTTCATTTTGTCTCAGAATCGAGAATTTCCAAGGGAGTAAAGAATCACCAACTGCAGTACTGAATCTCCATCATCTTTTCTTTCTTCCCTCTGTTTATCTACTTGCTTGCCACTGATGCTGTGGGCTTTGAGAGTAAGGGAGTAAATGTGCTAAGTTTAATGTTCCTCACTGTTTGCCAAGTGGAAACTGCAGCAGATGTCAGGTTAGGCATAACCCTGAAACAAATTCTTGTATTTCTCTAAGCAGTGCTAAGCATTGGAGTGAGAACTGATGCAGTATTTTTTTCAGACTTAGAAGTCTTCAAGCTATTGCAACTGGCAACATATTTTGTTTTGGTCTTAGATTCTCAGCAGAGCATGCACACCTCAGAGACTTGGCCTTGTATTTGATGAATGAATGCAATTATTGGTAATTAATAGAAAATAAAGGTTGTGAGTACACTGGCAGACAGGTAACATTGAGACAGTCCACACAGAGCAGTGGAAGGATATAAGAAGGGTAAGAAATATTGTTAGAACATAAGATCTTAAAGATGACTTCATGATAATTGCCTATACCACCTGCCAGCAATTTTTTGCATCTCAAAAAGAGTCTCAGTCAAGCCAGCATCATTCATTTTTTCACACTGCAGTTGGCACTATCAGTGATTCCTTCTAAATTTCCACATCAACTCTCCAGCTTCTTCAGCCTAAGAGATGGCTGAAACCACAAAAAGAAAGCATGTGTTTGGAGCTGCCACTCCCTAATTTGTGAGAGAACACATTCTTGATCAATTGAAAGACTAATGAAAACATTTATGATTTCCAGCTTCTTTGAAACTGCAGAGAAAGGTTTTTCACTCTAACAACTTGTATTAGCTAGCCTTGAAGCTGCAACCAGCAACATTTAAAAAGTAATTTGAAGCTGAAATCAGAGTACTTTTGGGCAAAGTGTCTCAAGTGTCAGACAGATCTATTAAAACAGCTCTTGACAGACTAATCTATAAGCCCTTCTTTTTTAGTGTAATATTTGTATTGATTTTTAAAATGGCAATCCCATTACTACACATTAACAGCATGGATAAGCAGCTCTTGGAGAGTATTTAGTGTTACGACAGGACAAAGAGAGAACACAAGGGCAGTAATTTTCCATCACACAGAAGGTGAGGTTAAATGGTGATAGGGCCAGCTTAACACTTAGTAGTTGAAAATCAAGACCACTTCTACAGCAAGATTTCCTGTGTTCAGTTCTGGGCCCCCCAGTTTAGGAGGGACATTGAGATGCTTGAGCGTGTCCAGAGAAGGACAACAAGGCTGGTGAGAGGCCTTGAGCACAGCCCTACGAGGAGAGGCTGAGGGAGCTGGGATTGTTTAGCCTGGAGAAGAGGAGGCTCAGGGGTGACCTCATTGCTGTCTACAACTACCTGAGGGGTGGTTGTGGCCAGGAGGAGGTTGCTCTCTTCTCTCAGGTGGCCAGCGCCAGAACAAGAGGACACAGCCTCAGGCTGTGCCAGGGGAAATTTAGGCTGGAGGTGAGGAGAAAGTTCTTCCCTGAGAGAGTCATTGGACACTGGAATGGGCTGCCCGGGGAGGTGGTGGAGTCGCCATCCCTGGAGCTGTTCAAGGCAAGATTGGACGTGGCACTTGGTGCCATGGTCTAGCCTTGAGCTCTGTGGTAAAGGGTTGGACTTGATGATCTGTGAGGTCTCTTCCAACCTTGGTGATACTGTGATACTGTGATGTCATCACAGTAGCAGTTCTGCTGACCTTGTTTTGTTACCCAAACATACCCCATACATGCTACTTTGCTCCCTTCCCAGCAGCCAGCTCCAATGTCCCTCTTGGTTGCTGTACTGGCTCTCTTGCTGTCAGTCACAGAAATTACCTAAGGCATCCAATTATTACCATTTTAAGGGCAATGGAGGAAAACCAGGAGCAAATATACATACATATAGGGTTGAGTCAGCATAAATGCAGGAAAAGGGTCATCCTGGCAGCTGACAAATGGAGCAAGCAGGAATTTCTCTTCATAATAGTTTAGATTTCCTGAGTCAAAATGACCAATTCCTCCTCTCAGAGCCCATAAGCTGCTCTAAAGACTTAGAATCATAGAATCACTTAGGCTGGAGAAGATCTTAAAGATCAAGTCCAAGCACTAACTTCTAGGTCCACCACTAAACTATGTTCCTAAACACCACACCTTTAAGGCTTTTAAACACCTCCAGGGGTGATGACTCCAACACTTCTCTGAGAAGCCCACTCCAGTGCCTCACAACCCTCTCAGTGAAGAAATTTGTCCTAATATCCAATTTAAACCTCTGGTGCATCTTTTCTCCTGTCCTGTTGCTTGTTACCTGGGAGAAGAGACCAACCCCCACCTGGCTACAACCTCCTTTCAGGTAGTTGTAGGGAGCAATAAAGTCTCCCCTGTGTCTTCTGTTATCCAGGCTAAATGACTCAGTTCCCTCAGCCAGTCCTCATAAGACTAGTTCTCTAGACCCTCTGCCAGCTTCATTGTCCTTCTCTTGATGTTTTCAGGACCTCCACGTCCTCCTTTCAGTAGAGAATCAGAAGAATTATGTCAGTAGGAAAGACATCTTGGCTCCACTTTCACGTGGCAAATCTGAATTCAAGTCCAGATGTCCTGGCATGGTACAGTAAAGGTTTAGAATACCACACAGAACTCCCAGCTCCATGAATTCCCCAGCATCACCTATAGGACCTGATACCATGAGGGAATAACAGCAGTTAATTTGTAGTACACCACACAGCCATGCAGTCTAGGGCAGGCAAATTCACCAGCCAGGTATGGAACAGAATAGCTGTGCTGCAGCACAAGGTCCAGGCCATCCAGACACAACATGATACACACATTCCTTCCCACACCAGCAATTACCCTACCTGTAAGCCAGCATTTTACCACCAGGGTGATAAAAACTGCCATTCTCTATGTACTTTCTTCCCAGCTGACCACAGACCACCAAACTGTGCAAGTACCAGAAAGACACCTAAGGAAAAATACTGTCCACCTGACCTCAGTCTCTTCTGTGCCTACAAGCCTGCTGTCTTCCTTCCTACAGGCAGTTCAATCATAGAATCAGCCAGGTTGGAAGACACCTCCAAGATCATTCAGTCCAACCTAGCACCCAGTCCTAGCCAGTCAGCTAGATCATGGCACTAAGTGCCTCATCCAGGTTTTTATTCAGAACCTCGAGGGACAGGGACTCCCCCACCTCCCTGGGAAGCCCATTCCAATGGCAAATCACTCTCTCTGAGAAGAACTTCCTCCTAACATCCAGCCTATACCTCCCCCGGCACAACTTGAGACTGTGTCCCCTTGTTTTCTTGCTGGTTGCCTGGGAGAAGAGACCAACCCCCACCTGGCTACAGCCTTCCTTCAAGTAGTTGTAGACAGCAATGAGGTCACCCCTGAGCCTCCTCTTCTCCAGGCTAAACAACCCCAGCTCCCTCAGGCTTTCCTCATAGGGTTTATGTTCCAGGCCTTTCACCAGCTTTGTCACCCTTCTCTGACATGTTCCAGTATCTCAATATCTCTCTTGAATTGAGGAGCCCAGAACTGGACATATTACTCAAGGTGTGGCCTGACCAGTTCCTTCCCTTTCCCCACAGACAACTCTGCTCATGTACTGCAATTGCGTTTTTTAACACAGAACTGGAAAAGTGTAATGAGAAGAGGACTAACTGTTGCTCCAGCTTCTCTTGGGTGGCAAATACTCTTGAATATCAACCTGGAGACAGACAGCTTCACACACAGGCATCCTGCCTTGCATGGTTTCAGCACCTCCCATCTTGTTCAGTTTAGCAGCTCTTCTGAACGCAGCTGTAGAGGCTGAATCACCTCAGAGCCTGCACTGACTCCAGCTGGGGAGAAGTTAATGTTTTTCATAGGAAGCTTTATGCTGCTGTCCTTTGAATTTTAACTATAACAGTGCTGACAACACACCAGTGTTCTGAGCATTTCCAAGCAGTGCTTGAACAGCATGAAAGCTTTCTCTTTTCCCAGCTCTGATTCCCCCAATGAATAGGTGGGAAAGGCACAAGAAATTGCAAGGAGACACAAACAGTACAACTGACCTGAATCATAGAATTGTTTAGGTAAGAAAAGACCTTTAAGATTAAGCCCAGCTGTTAAAACTGAACACAGCATTTGAGAGGTGCCTGACCAGTGCCAAGTACAGGGGGAACAATCACTGCCTTAGTCCTGCTGGCCACACTATTTCTGATGCAAGGCAGGGCACAGGATTTCTTGTTCAACTGGGCACACTGCTGGCTCACATTCAACTGGCTATTGACCAACAGTCCAGGTCCTTTTCCGCCAGACAGCTTTTGGTTTTCTTGTTTTGCTCCCCATTCTGCTGGGAGGAAGAGGGAGGGAGTGAGTGTGCAACTCTGAGATGCTTAGATGCCTACTGGAATGAAGCCACAAGTGAGCCTCATTGGTCTCCCAGATCTTCCATCCTCTCTAAAGATGCTACCTGACATCTAAGAGCATATCAGCCCACATTCAGTGGTGCTACATAGCATGTGCTGGTTGCAAGGGGGAGTCAGGACTTTCTTCAGAATTTGAAGTGCAGAGATCTACTTACAGAGCTCAGAAACACCCTGAGATTTTTCAGCTATTCTTTCCATTAGGGCCCTGTAACATAAACCCCAAAAACTTAGTGTCAGAGAACATTAATTTGCTTTCTAAATGGATTCTTCTGCCTTAAGGCTACAGAGCATAAGGGGGGGGGGGGGGGGGGAGGGAGGCAAAAAAACTACAAGAAACCTCACTCAAACAGGTCATGTACTAGAAAGGTGATAAAATCCACATCAATAAAGCAGAGATTTAAAGGCATTTGCATTAATCTACAGATCTGAATCCCCTATGAAGTATTTGAGGCAGATGCAGAAGTTCAAGCTAGCCCTTCCAACTCCATCAAAGATGATGATTTGCATGGGCTTTGCCCAGAAATACTATTTTTTAAAGAACAAAAATAAAGAAAAGGAAGAACATTCCACTGCTCCATATTTTAGACTTATAGAGCCACAAGAAAAAATGTGGAATAGTTGCACAATGTCAGTGTAATGGTTTGGGTGTTACCTGCACCCAACTCCCCCCCATACACACACACTTTGGAAAATCACCCAGACTAAACTCAGCAGCTCTGGAAATTGAATGAAGCTTTATATTTACAGCTTAGCACAATATACAAGCAGATATTTACAATATACACAGAAATATACAAGATAAAAGGTAATACAGAAACACAACAGCCCTCCCAGAAACCTGAGTCCCCAGGAGGGGCTCCCAACCACCCTTCCACCTTCCTCCCACCCCTCCACCTTACCCCAGACTTTGCCTTATGCTCAAGGTAGCTTAGAGAGTCAGCCAGTGGGGTTAGGAAGCAGATAGATTAGTCACAGAGACAGCAGGTTAGGTTAGAGAAAGAAGTTCAGCCCAAAGCCCAGAGAGAGAATCTCTTATTTATGTTTGTGTTCTTGTTCTTATACAACTCAGCAAACCTACGAGTGAAGTAAACATCACCACTCTTTCCTTTTCACAGCCTATAATCTAATTCTTCTCACCAAAAGATTCTAGCTAGGCTCAAACTAGCACAGCCAGGAGACTTCTTCTTGTGCAAGATCACTGCCATACAGAATACAAGGCTGCTGTCTTTTAGAACATAACTTTTGTATCCATTAAGTGGAGTGCACGACACCTCTTTAGGCCTTGGGAAAGAAAGCTTTGCCATCCTATGTCAGACTCGTATAAAGCCCAAGCCTCTTTCTGCAGAATATTTCCAGCAGAGACTCTCCAGCAACACATTGAATATCCTGCTGGTTTACAATACTTGTGAACAAAAGAGCTTTTGATAGAATCACAAGATGTCTTGGGTTGGAAGGGACTTTAAAAGGTCATCTAGTCCACTCCCCCTGCAGTACACAGAGACATCTTCAACTAGATTGAATTAGTCAGAGCCTTATCCAACCTGACCTTAAATATTTCCAGGGATGGAGATTCTACCACCTTTCTGGGCAACCTGTGCCAGCATTCCATGACACTCACATTTTTGTAAACGTATTCTTCCTTATCTGAATATCCTCTCTTAGTTTAAAGCCATCATCCCTTGTCCTGCCACAACTCCTGCTAAAGGAACTGTCCCCATCTTTCTTATAGTCCCCCTTTAAGAACTGAGAGGTGACAATGAGGTCACCCTGGAGCCCTCTGTTGTCCAGGCTGAACCACTCCAACTCTTTCAAACCCTCTAATGTTTTTTTACCCTAATACAGCAAGTGGATCAAACAACTGTCACCTTAGTCATACTGTCCATATATATAGCAGTCATGCTTGCAAGGATGAAAACCACTCAACCTCTGCTTGCAGTTTTCCTCCACCGTTCACACGTAGGTTTTGTCAGATGTCATCTCCAAGGCCTCCCCATATCACATAAACACAGAGTGGCAAAGGTTAGAATGAACCTCTGGAGATCATACTGTTCGACCTCTCTGCTAGAGCAGCATCACTTGGAGAAGACTGTATATCACTCAGGCTGGCTTGGACAGATTTACTTTGCTATGGGTCAAGACCTGGCTGGAGGGCTGGGCCCAGAGAGTGGTGGTGAATGGTGCCACATCCAGTTGGCAGCCAGTCACTAGTGGTGTTCCCTAAGGATCAGTGCTGGGCCCAGCCCCGTTCAACATCTATATTGATGATCTGGATGAGGGGATTGAGTCCAGCATCAGCAAGTTTGCAGATGACACCAAGCTAGGAGCAGGTGTGGATCTGTTGGAGGGTAGGAGAGCCCTGTAGGGAAACTCCACAAAAGCTCTGTGCAGTGCTCTATCCCTCTCAGTGGGGAAAAAAAATCCCTTATATTCAGATAGAACCTTCCATGTTCCAGTTTCTGCTCCTTCTCCCTTATCCTGTTACTAGGCACAACCGAAGAGAATCTTGTCCCATTCTCTTGACACCTGCCCTTTAGATATTGATAAGCATTGATATTGATAAGCACTGATTCCCTCTCAGCCTTCTCTTCCCCAGGCTAAAGGGTCTAAGGTCTCTCAGTCCTCGCTCATAAAAGAAATGCTCCAATTCCCTCATCATCTCCATAGCCCTTTTCCTGGTCCCTGCTTCACTGATCACCTGCTTTCCCACAGTGCTTCTAGCCATGCTGGAGCCTGCTCCAACTGCTGGAGAACCTCTCATTTACTCTGAGAATTTTATGGCCAACAGCAGTATATACTGGAGAGAAAAACACTACCAATGTCAAAACAAAGGGTATAAACAGCAGGAGCAGCTGGGTGTCACAGCTGAGACAGAGTTAAGATGAAGCAAAGGGCAAACTTATTCAGGTAAAACTGTTTCAACAAATCTTGAAGCTATTCCTCAATAATGCAGCAGTAAGAAAAGCAAGTTGCAGTTTGCCCGTCCTGCCTCCCCACAGCCTGCTTTCGTGACCAAGAACCAAAACTGTTTTCAAGTACGAGCACTTAAAACCCTTACAATGCTTTCAAGCTTATAAACCATCGCACAGACAAGTTTCAGTGCCCTTTTTTAAGTAGGAATCACTAAACATCATTTCGACTTCCAGGATTCAGTCTGCTTTCTGCCACTAGATGTCGACAAGTAAGAGGAGAAGCCAGATGGGGAGTGCAGTGTGCGGATGCTCAACCACCTACAGGAGTAAAAGCCATGCAGGAAACATGCTGCTGTGTTTACATTACTTAACTAATTAGTGGCTCAGGCACTGTAGTAACAGTACAGCTACAGAATACATGCTGTGAAACACTTGCTGGGGAAATCCTCACAAACATGCTGCTAGAGATCATCAAACGTTGCAGGCTTTGTGTGGTTGCTGGGTTTGGGGTACTTTGTGTGTTTTGGTTTGATTTGGGTTATGGGGGGCGTTGTTTGCAGTCTTGTTTTGTTTTTTCTAAAGCTGAGTCACAGAATGATAAGCATTGGAAGGGACCTACAGAGATCTAGTCCAACCTCCCTGTCAAAGTGGGATCACCAAGGCCAGGCCACACATCCAGGCGGGTTTTGAAAGTCTCCAGTGAAGGAGACTCCACAACCATTCTGAGCAGCCTGTTTCAGGGCTCTGTCACCCTCAACATGAAGAAGTTCCTCCTGATGTCTACAACTACCTGAGGAGTGGTTGTGGCCAGGAGGAGGTTGCTCTCTTCTCTCAGGTGGCCAGCACCAGGACAAGAGGACACAGCCTCAAGCTGCGCCAGGGGAAATTTAGGCTGGAGGTGAGGAGAAAGTTCTTCACTGAGAGAGTCATTGGACACTGGAATGGGCTGCCCGGGGAGGTGGTGGAGTCACCGTCCCTGGCACTGTTCAAGGCAGGATTGGACGTGGCACTTGGTGCCATGGTCTGGCCTTGAGCTCTGTGGTAAAGGGTTGGACTTGATGATCTATGAGGTCTCTTCCAACCTTGGTGATACTGTGATACTGTGATGTTGAGGTGGAACTTCCTGTGTTCCAGCTTATACCTGCTGCTCCCTGACCTGTTGCTGAATATAGTCTACTTATGCATTTAAGAAACTACTGTACAGGAATATCAGAATGGAGAGCAGAGAACTAATTATAAGTTGGATTCTTGGTCAGGCACTACAGCAAACTTAAATTAAAAATAAAACAACAAAAGTTATGGAGGAATGAGGACAGTTTCTGGCAGAGATGCTTACAGGTACCCTTTGCACAGCTGAGATCTGGGCCCAGACCGAGCTCCGGGGATAAAGGACAATGTTGTCCAGGCCTAGCACTGCAGGCTGGGCTGTCCTAGTGGGGCAAGCTTGTGATTTCTGGTGAGAGTCACCCACTTGACCTGCAGTAGTACAGGAGGTTCAGTGTCCTGAATGGTAATAAGGATCAGCAAGATTATCTCTCCTCTGCTGCAGGGGAGCTGCTGATCTGCGCTAGTGGCAAGAAAAGGCTTCTCTGCTGGTAGCTTTATCCCATCCCATTGCCAGGGCTATTGGAGGTGGCTTAGTAAGGCAAACACCCTTGACCTTCTCTAAAGACAAGTTAAGACTTGGAGATCCACACAGTCCTTCACATTAATTTCATAACCCCACAGAGTCCCTGCTGTACCCATCTGCCTTAGCTACAGTGACTGGTTCCTTTCTCAAGTTCTCTAAGTCCCACTGCAGCAAACCTTTTGTCACTGGGCTCCCTCAGCTCCTCTCCAGTTTCAGTGTAAAGCACAGAGTTTTGGGGTTGCTCTAAGGGCTTTGCAGTCACAGGTAGGAGAGGGAACCATTTTTCTGTCCTGTCTGAGCTGTCTCTGTCACTTTCAGGCTGGCACCACCTGCAGCTTCTAACATCAGCACCACTCTCTCATGGGTCAAGGGCAGCTCATGGCATTTGCTCTGCATCCAGCCCTCTCATCTGCAAGCCTCTGAGGTCTTCCATCCTGCTGTGCATGGCTTTGGCCCTGCTAGCTGGGGTCAGGCACAGGTCATAGTAAGATCAGGAGCAGCCAGACAGATCTTCTAAAGGTCCTTCACTGCTTTTTTGCAAGGGCACATTGCTAGCTCCTGGTCAGCTTGCTGTCCAGCAAGACCACCAGGTCCTTTTCTGCAAAGCTGCTCCTCACCCAGTCAGCCCCTAGCGAGCACTGCTGCATAGTGCATTTCTCCCCAGGGGCAAGACTTCATATTTCCCTTTGTTAAACTTCCACGATCCCTCCTCTGCTATTCTCTGGCTTGTCACCCTCCCTCTGAGCGGCAGTAAATTCGTCTCAGTGTAAGAGCCATTGCTCCCAGGTTTGTGGCCTGTGAAGGTGAAGAAGAGTGTGTCCTTTCACCTAGGTATTTAATGACTAGTGTGCTACTCCCCCCAATCATTTTCTCATCCCTCATCATGTACCTGGAAATGGTTTCCAAAATTAGCTCCACCATATTCCTGAGGATTGAGGTGGAAAAAAAAAATTGTAGTTACAATCACAGAATCAAGCAGGTTGGAAGAGACCTCCAAGATCATCCAGCCCAACCTAGCACCCAGCTCTATCCAATCAACCAGACCATGGCACAAAGTGCCTCATCCAGGCTTTTCTTGAACACCTCCAGGGAAGGTGACTCCACCACCTTCCTGGGCAGCCCATTCCAATGGCAGATCATTCTCTCTGGGAAGAACTTCCTCCTAACAACTCCTTTCTTGAAGACAGCAGCAATCATGAATCTGTCCCAGGCCTCAGGAACCTCTCTCAGTCACCTCTGCAGTCACTGTGACCTTCCAAAGGCAAAGAAATGTGACCTTGCAAAGACATCAGATAGCTCCTTCAGCACTTGTAGGTGCATCCCATCAAGTCACATGGGTTTGTTTATGTCCTCTTTAAGTCTTCACTATTCCATTTCTCCTCCATCAATAGTGTTTTCTTTGCTAGGGAAGGGCAGTGCCCCTGTCAAGGCACTAAGTTTCTTGTCTCTGCCTGACTAGCACCCCAAAGTCTTCTATGTGTCTTTCAGTGGATCCCAGAGGCCACATGCAAGAGAAAGGACAGAAAAGAGCCCAAGTAACAACAGAAGGCTCAACCCTGACTCAATCCACAAAAGACTAGAAACCACCAAAGCTTGTCCTGGACTGGTGAGCCTGTCATAAGGCAACAGTATCACATTCCACTGCTTGCACAGCCTTGCATGTGACAGATATTTTCTGCTACAAGTAGTGCATCATTTCAGTCCAGTATGGACACCAAACATTTGACAGCTGGAGAAATAAAACCTGATTTCATTTCACAGAACAGTCTCCCGGTGTTGCCTCTGTCACCACTCACATCTCAGCACACAAAATGCATGAATAACACCAGGAAGGAAATATTTTATTCATGAGCACAAAGCCCAGCTGAGTTTCGAAAAAGCTTATGTTGCTTAAGGTGTCTCATCTCAAGGCATTGAGCTGTGCACTACTTCCCATGGAAAGAGTCAGAAGCCCCCAGTATAATAAACTTGGAAGAAGCTGTGTCCATTTCTGGGCTCCTCAATTCAAGAGAGATGTTGAGGTGCTGGAACATGTCCAGAGAAGGGCAATGAAGCTGGTGAAGGGCCTCGAACACAAACTCTATGAGGAGAGGCTGAGGGAGCTGGGGTTGTTTAGCCTGGAGAAGAGGAGGCTCAGGGGGACCTCATTATTGTCTACAACTACTTGAAGGAAGGCTGTAGCCAGGTGGGGGTTGGTCTCTTCTCCCAGGCAACCAGCAACAGAACAAGGGGACACAGCCTCAAGTTGTGCTGGGGAAGGTCTAGGCTGGATGTTAGGAGGAAGTTCTTGACAGAGAGAGTGATTGGCATTGGAATGGGCTGCCCAGGGAGGTGGTGGAGGCACCATCCCTGAAGGTTTTGAAGAAAAGCCTGGATGAGGCACTTAGTGCCATGGTCTAGTTGACTGGCTAGGGCTGGGTGCTAGGTTGGACTGGATGATCTTGGAGGTCTCTTCCAACCTGCTTGGTTCTGTGATTCTATACAGCCGACCACCAGTGTTTAAGAGGCGTCTGTGATCTACTGTCAGGCTGGAATTTTGTCTCAGCTCTATTTTGTGTACTCTAGCACTCTGATCCAATTATAAAGAGATGACCAACTAAGGATTAGATGAGAAGGTAGCCAAAGAAGTGAGCTTTGAGCCACAACTCAGCTAGCAAATGCTAAATGACATAGTGCAGTTCACGTGGTAAGCCTAGATTTCTTCAGCAATTATGTTCAGCTGAATGTCCTACCCACAGTAGATAAACAACTGAAACACATCATCAGCTAAGGAGCTTTGCCCTCAAAAAGCTATCTACTGTTACAGCTAAGCTCAGCGAAACCTCAGACTTCATTAAACAGAGGTGTTGACCTGTGTGAGCAACAGAAAAGGCTGCCTGTTAGATTTTGTCCTTGCTTTTCCGACTTCTCTGAGAACGCTGATTGAATACATAGAGTCAGAAACCAGGACTTCATTGCCTAACTGTCCAGGGTTAGGGCTGGACCTGTCACTAAATGAGTGACAGATGCTCTCAACCCTTCCCTAAGGGAAAAAGAATGGACTAAGGGAGGGAGACTTAAGGATTGGAAAAGAAAACTAAAACTAATTAAAATAATGAAATTAAATATATACACGTATGTGAAAATAAACAAAAACCCCCAAAATCAAACCAAACCTCTGTGATGGCAATTAGTCCTCATCATCACTGATGCTATGGCATAAGTCCTGAACTGGATTCAGATGGAAAACAGATTCAGGAGCTGGATTATGGAATTCAAGAACACAGGGACTGAAGGCAGAGAGGATGGAGTGCTCCATAGACACTGGCCACTGAAGAAAAAGTAAACTCCCACGGAACAAGCACAACCCACAGAAGAAAGGCACAGGGAAGGTCACTTTGAATTTGCTGGAGCATCTCTGAGGAGGAAAGTCTGAGAGACCTGAGGCTCTTTAGCTTGAAGAAATGGACACAGAGGGCATGTATTTCATGCTTACAAATATCTGAAGTGTGGGGATCAAGAGGATGGATCTGGACTTTTCAACAACAGAACAAGGGAAAACAGGCACAGACCTGAACACAAAGTTCCAGCTGAACACGATGGAAATCTTTACTTACTTAGCGTGACAGAGCACTAGAACAAGCCTCCCAGAGAGGTTGTGGAGTCTACTTATCTGGAGATTTTCAAGACCCACCTGGATACAATCCTGTGCAACCTGCTCTAGGTGAAAGTGCTTCAACAGACGTGCTGGCCTAGAAGATCTTCAGAGTTCTCTTCCCATACCATTCTGTAATTAGAAAGCAAATTCCTTTGTGGCAGCACAACACAAATCCTGACCCCCAGCAGGCTGTTGATCTATATATGCCTCTCATGCTCACATAAGAGCAAGTAACAAGGGACTGACTAACAGCTGGAGCTCTGATGCCATGCTGCAGCAAGTTCTCTGTTTGCTATATGAACACTGGCTGCCTTTGTTTGCACTGCACATAGCAGCATATGTAAATACTAGATTAATGCTTTACCAACAGAATAAAACTACTGTGCTTGTAATAAGAGGAGACTGAATGCATCTTTCAGTCTCCTGCCTAGATATATGCCACCTCTACAAGCAGAATGGAAAAGCAGGCAATGAATATTTTGCTAAATACAAGGTTGCACCAACACAATGTAATGGAACACAATGAAGTAGGAAAATTACACACTTTGCCTTCCTGCTTCCCTATGAGTTAGTACAATGAAAGGACCACAGATTTGCTGGTTGAACTCTTTTGAATAGCATTAAACTAAGTGTTTGAGTTGCAAAATCTTGGCAGTTATACATACATTTAGCTCTCCTCCCACATGCATACAGTTTGCATTTTAACAACTAGTTTCTTCAATGGCTTCTTCTCCTTTCAAAGGCAGCACCGTGCCAGAGAAGGTTTAGCAGACCTTACACTCAATTCGGTGTAACCCACCCACCCCAAACCTTATTTTTCTGACTTGCTCACCGTGTGATTTGTCTGAAGGTGGAGCTATCTGGGTGCATGTGCTAACTCACCAGTGCAGCAGATGGCATTTTTCCTTCCCCAGCGGACACAAAGAGCATTCCTCCTCCCAGAACAGTAAACACAAATTCTCTCACGCTGCCACCCTCTGGCAAAAGAGGCATTTGCAATATTAATGATAGTTATTCTTGTCCTGTGGCACATTCGGTCCTAGAATCTCAGTATCTTCCTAATTATGGAAAATATTTTCTAAAAGGAAAGAGGAAAAAAAAAAGTGCTGGAAGCTAACGAAACAATGCAGTAAGTTTAATCAAAATAGAAAGAGGAGCATTCCCTCTCGTCCAAGATGTATGTCTCTCATATCACTTTTATAAAGATCAACATACAATTATCTACACAGAAGTAGCACATTTTGAACAGGGTATCTAAGGCTATCAGCATGTGTGTTTTGCAAGCTCAGAAGTTATAGAAGAAAATGGTCAAAGTAAGGAATTGTATGACCAGAGCCAGATACAGCATGTATGTGACTGATCTATCCAGGATTGTCTACCCTACACAAAAGTGAGAATCAGCTCATTTGGGACCTACATGAATTTGCTCTGAAGTGTGGCTCTTGCATGATTCCCCATACTAACTAGACTTAAACAAGATCCTGTGGCTAGGTGGCATTGCTGGCTGCAGTTACAGCTTTAATCCAGGTTGCCAGCAGAAATGCTTCCAGCTCTCAACTGTGGTAAACAAGGAAATCACTTCCTCAACCACAGACGACCAAGCAATAGGGTTTTCTGTAAAGCCACCTGCAGCAAATATACATTGAGCAACACTACACCAGCCTTAAATGCTTTTAAGAAGCTGAAATATGAGTTTAAATATATGAAGCACCAGCAGACCTAACAGCTGACAAGCACGATGCTGCATAGACATTATGTCAGCAGGAACGCAGTCCTTTCCCTCCAGATGAAGAGCCACTGGGGGAAAATAGGAGCTTTGTATGAAACCAATTACAGTGAGCCCCTCTAGCTGAGAGCTTCTATGTGCTGTCTCAGGTAACCACTGGTCCTACCATGCTACGTCATGTCTAGAACAGGGGCATTCCATATTTCAGGGCCCTATGCTCAGCTGCCCCACCTGGAAGCTCTGAGAAGGAAACAAGCTAAATGCAGAGCAATTTGTTTGCACTAAAATGAGGAAATCCACAGCATTGCCAAAGTAGCCTCACATAAACAGCAGGGGACATCGTTTCAGAAAGCTCCAGTTTCTAACTTGCCATTACATATTTTGTGAGGTGAGATAATGCACTGAATCCCCCTCAGCAGCCACAAAAACCTTATAGCCACTTCAGCCCCCTCTCAAACCTGCTGTCCAATGAGGAAAACATGAAGCTTACAGCAACTGCTGCAAGTCCACCCCTTTCAACTCAGAGCCTATTTCAGGAAGCCTGCCCAGTGAGTCAGGTAAGGAAAGTAGTTCAGTTTCACAACTTGCTTCATCTCCTAGATATTGGCAGTTCACACACTTACAGGGATAGAAGAGATCTGTATTTCCCAACACCATGTGGTCTTCCTAAAGAGTTGCATAAAGCCCTTCACATTGAACTAGGACCAGCAGTGACATTGTTCAGGAGCCCCAGGCAGCTGAGTTAATAACTAACATGCAAGACTAAAGCTAGCAACAAGTTTCACCTCAATTATATGAAGCTACACACAGGTTCTCTGACAGTTGCCCAAGACAAACATGCAAACAACTCCTGGAATTAAAAGGACAAGAGAGGCAGTAAAATTAGCTGTTGTTGCTAGCCCATTGTATTGCATTCTTTCCAGAGCTTTGCTCTTTTTTCCCATAGATGACCCAGAAATGCAGGCCTCTATATTCTGACATAAACACAAACAGGCTATGTCTGCTTTTTCTCTTGTGTTCAGGACAAATCTCATTTTTTGGCATTTGAACTGCTGCCTCATACCATCTGCCACTTACCTAGACTAGAACCACTGCTTCCAAAACCCACAGGAGTCTCCAATGATGCATGTGCCCTGGTACCTGCAGTCTGGACGTTCAGTATTATCAGAATTAATGCCTTCAAACCAGAACAAGTTTCTTCATGTTTTGCCATCCAAAAAGCCTCATGACAGCTATACTCAACTGAGGTGCAGATGTCTGTAGCGTGCAGCTCTGACATGTTTTCCCACTAGTTTGCCATGAGAACTTTTAGCAGTTAAAACCTTATTTCATTCATACATACAGACATTCATTGCAAATATATAATGCAGAGAGTGCATTCCACTCAAGCCTTCATTCAAAGTGCCTATCAGGCACTATCTGCAATGAAAATAAATTTACTTCAGGAGTGTGTCCAGGTAGTACTCTCTGCTATGGATGTCAGCTGCAGAATTAAAATGGAGCCTCATCCAAAAATTAGAAAGTTGGCAAGTGCCATGTGACTACAGTTAGAATTGTGGAACTGGCTACTTTAGTACCACAACTCAAATAATCCTCAACAGAAAATAGGATGGACACACTGAGACCTCATTCTAGAGCTAAGAGCTCCAACATCCACTAGGCTTTAAGTAACACGTAGTAATTAGTAATTCAAGTGTAACAGGATGAACAAACATACACAAATCAGAAATTATGTGGTCCAAATGGCTTAGAGAAAGGTATTGAGTAGTGATGCTTTCTTGTTAAGTCTTGAGTCTCACACTGCCAAAATTCAGGAGTAGTCTGTTGGCATGCCTGTCCTGAACATTGATAAGTTACATGAAGAAGGTGACAGAGAGCAAATCCAGAAGCCTGGACTAATTTAAAGCCACAAGATGTATAATTTTCAAGGCCAGGGTCACGCTGCAACAGCAACATGTGCATCCACTTCTGTGCAGGTCTGGTGCAGCAGAAGCAAATGGGTGAGAATAGAAATCCAGAAGTGTGTGTGATGGTTTGAGTGTTCTCCACCCCCTACACCTTGGAAATCACCCAGATTAGACTCAACCAGCTCTGGAAATTGAATGAAGCTTATTATTTACATCTTAGCTCATGGCTTGGACAGATTCACTCTGATATGGGTCAAGAACTGGCTGGATGGCAGAGCCCAGAGAGTGGTGGTGAATGGTGCCACATCCAGTTGGCAGACAGGCACTAGTGGTGTTCCCCAGGGATCAGTGCTGGGCCCGGTCCCGTTCAATATCTTTACTGATGATCTGGACCAGGGGATTGAGTCCAACATCAGTAAGTTTGCAGATGACACCAAGCTAAGAGCAAGTGTGGATCTGTTGGAGGGTAGGAGAGCTCTGCAGAGGAACTTCAACAGGCTGCATGGGTGGGCAGAGGCCAATGGGATGAGATTTAATATGGCTAAGTGCAGGGTTCTGCACTTTGGCCACAACAATCCCAAGCAGCACTACAGGCTGGGAACAGAGTGGCTGGAGAGCAGCCAGGCAGAAAGGGACCTCGGAGTACTGGTAGATAGTAGCTGAAGATGAGCCAGCAGTGTGCTCAGGTAGCCAAGACAGCCAATGGCATCCTGGCCTGTACCAGGAACAGTGTGGCCAGTAGGATGAGGGAGGTTATTCTTCCCCTGTACTCAGCACTGGTCAGGCCACACCTTGGGTACTGTGTCCAGTTCTGGGCCCCTCAATTTAAGAGAGATGTTGAGGTGCTGGAACATGTCCAGAGAAGGGCAATGAAGCTGGTGAGGGGCCTGGAACACAAATCCTGAGAGAAGAGGCTGAAGGAGCTGAGGTTGTTTAGCCTGGAGAAGAGGAGGCTCAGGGGTGACCTCATTATTGTCTACAACTACCTGAAGGGAGGCTGTAGTCAGGTGGAGGTCAGTCTCTTCTCCCAACAGAACAAGGGGACACAATCTCAAGTTGTGCCAGGGGGAAGTATAGGCTGGATGGTAGGAGGAAGTTCTTCCCAGAGAGAGTGATTTCCCATTGGAATGGGCTGCCCAGGGAGGTGGTGGAGGCACTGATCCTGGAGGTGTTGAAGACAAGCCTGGATGAGGCACTTAGTGCCATGGTCTAGTTGACTGGATAGGGCTGGGTGCTAGGTTGGCCTGGATGATCTTGGAGGTCTCTTCCAACCTGGTTGATTCTATGATTCTCAACCTCAATATGAAGTCTAATTACTCCTCCAGCTTCTAGTTCATGTATGAACTCACTTGTTAATATACTTTCCACGCAGTAAAGCCAGACAACTATTCAGGGAAGCATGAATCCCCATGCTTGCAGTATACACTATCATCTTGCAAATTTAGTTACATTCAAGAGCTGAGACCTTAATTTGGCATTTAAGTCTGCTGCATTTGCTTTGGTAGTTTTCCTATTACTGTTGTGAATAGTGTCTGTGCTCCTACATAATTAAGAGCAGCATAATGCCTTCTGAGTGTTTCTAATTTGCTAGGCTGCTTTTCCATGCAAGTGAAAAAATGTAACCAGACATTATCAAGCAAGAGGGAGAACACCACACAGGCTGCTGGTGCTAGCAATCTTCAGCATCTGCTTTGATCAAAGACCTGGAATGATTAGCAAACCGCTTCACTTTTCAGCTGTGAAGTACGTTCAGTAGCCTCAACTCAGATTACACTTTGTGCCTTACCCATTTCTAGTGCAATATCAAGACCAACTAGCTGGTAAAACCTATAAAGTTCTAACAACACCTCTCCACCTTCTTCCCCTCCAAAATGGTCTATGGAGTAAGAACCAACTGGTACCAAGCCTGGAAAAACATGGACATGAAAGTATATATATTTATCCATTGTATTTTTGATGAAGATGGCTTATATCAGGGGATTTCTCTGGAGTGGAAGATAAATCCATCCTCCTATTATAATAAATCATGAGTGTCATCTAGCCTTTAGTGAGACACAGAGGTAACATTAATAAGAAAGTGAACTAGTGAACTACAAACAAACATCCCACAGATGGCAGATTCACAGATTGAATTGGGTTGGAATGAACTCTTAAAGGGTCAGGCTGCATAGGGCTACATCATGTCTGATCTTGAATGTCTCCATGAATGGGCCCTCAAACACATGCCTCAGCAACTTGTTCCGTTACTTTACCACTCTCATTGTAAACAGCTTCCTCCTTATGGCCAACCTAAGCCGACTCTGCTCCAGTTTAAAGCCATTGCTCCCTGTCCCATTGCTACAAGCCCTTCTGAACAATCCTTCCCCAGCCTTCCTGTAGGTCCCTTTCAGATACTAAAATGTAGCTATAAGGTCTCTCTGAAGCTGTCTCTCTTCTCCAGGCTGAACAGCCTCAATTCTTTCAGCCTGTCTTCATAGGAAAGGTGCCCTGTGGGCTTCCTCTTGACCTGCACACATGTCTCTCTTGTGTTGGGGGCCTCAGAGCTGTACTCCAGATACAGGCTCACCAGAACAGAGCAGCAGAATCACCTCTCTCAGCCTGCTGTAGATGTCTCCTTGACACAGTCCAGTGTCTAATGCTGGTCCAGCCACTAACAATTCCTGCTTCCCCAATGTGGTGGAGGGCCACATAGGCCCAAATAGGCTAATCACAGGCCTGTGCTTGCCTGGACATGTTTCCTGCCAAAACATGTTTTTCTGTCTAACCCAGGGGAAAACACATTAAGCAGACCAAGGAGCACAATAAGCCTGGTGGCTTAGAGTCTGGCCTGCCCTGGTTATATAAGGTTGGTGTAAACAGGTTGCATAAGCCCACGTGCTTAGCGTGTGGCCCACCTGTGCCCTTCCCATATTTGAGGGTACCAGGCCTATGGACTCTACCTTATTTGGCATGTTTTGGCCTGCTGCCAGATGCTTATTGGACAGTACTGTGGCCAAAGGCCCATCAATCTCGGCCCACATCTTATAAATAGGGCAATTCAGTGCTCCTGCCACCACCCCCCTCCACCCACCTCTCCTAGCCTCATGGTCGCCTGGGGCCACTGCCGCTGTGTATGACTCTGTCCCACAGCACTGCGCACCAATCCAGTGGGCGATTGACCAAGGCACTCCAGGCCGGCCGCAGCTCCCAGCCTGCTGCCGCTCCCAGCTCGCTGCTCCCAGCCCGATCCTGCCCGTGGAGTCTTCTCAGCCAGTGTGCCCCAATATCCGAACTGAATTACTTAGATCCACGAAGATCCACAGCGTGGCTTTCGCTACACGTATTTGGGACCACAGAGACTGCGACTCCAATTGGTGAGTAACTGTGCTAGTTTGAAGCAAGCTGGAATGTTTTGGTAAAAGAACTAGATAACAGGCAGTGGAATGAAAAACACTTGTGTCTCCTTCTCTCACAGTCACGCTGAGAGCTCTGGGAAGAAGACAGACTTTTTCTCCATTTTGTCTCTTCTTCTGCCTTTGCCTTCAGACCTGGTCACATCTCATTAACCTTGCTCCCACTAACCTTGCTCCCTAACCTCTTGGCCGCACCTCTCTTCTTCCTGAGAACTGGGGTAAGGTTGAGAGGGCCAGGGGAGGTGTTGGGGTGGTTTGAGAGCCCCTCCTGGGGACTCAGGTTTCTGGGAGGGGAGTTGTGCTTTTGTATTGTTTATCCTTTGTATATTTCTGTATATAATTGTATATAACTGTATATATTGTAAATAGCTGCTTGTAAATTCTGCTAGCTGTAAATAAATTGCTTCATCTATATTCCCAGGGTCCGTCTGAGTTAGCTGGGGCAAATTCAAAGTGTGGGGGGGCGGGTAAGAGCCCAAACCATCACAGTAACTGGACAATCTCGATTTGAGCAGCTAAGAAATTTCAGTGACTTTACCAGTGGCACTTTATGCCACAAGACTCTCTATCCAGAACCTTTCCAAACCTCTACCAAATTCCTTAATCCTGCTGTAAATAGACATTCTGTAAGAAAAGCCTGGATGAGGCACTTGGTGCCATGGTCTAGTTGACTGGCTAGGGCTGGGTGCTAGGTTGGACTGGATGATCTTGGAGGTGTCTTCCAACCTGCTTGATTCTATGATTCTATGAAAATAATTTCACTGACCACATACAAAGAATTTGTGTGGGTTAACTGTATATAAGTTTGAGGGAAATTCTCTTTGTATATATTATTAAATTATTTAAAACCTTTCAAAAATTCGGCCTCATATCTTACCCTAAACTCAGACAGTATCACAGTATCACAGTATCATCAGGGTTGGAAGAGACCTCACAGATCATCAAGTCCAACCCTTTACCACAGAGCTCAAGGCTAGACCATGGCACCAAGTGCCATGTCCAACCTTGCCTTGAACAGCTCCAGGGACGGCGACTCCACCACCTCCCCGGGCAGCCCATTCCAGTGTCCAATGACTCTCTCAGTGAAGAACTTTCTCCTCACCTCCAGCCTAAATCTCCCCTGGCGCAGCCTGAGGCTGTGTCCTCTCATTCTGGTGCTGGCCACCTGAGAGAAGAGAGCAACCTCCTCCTGGCCACAACCACCCCTCAGGTAGTTGTAGACAGCAATAAGGTCAGACAAACCCCCTTCACAACACCCAAATAAAACAAAAAGTGATCGGACCCAATCTCCTAGTGCTGGAGGTACTCTTTGCTCTCAGGTCACTATGCTAGTCTTCTCCCTCAAGTGCTCAGCTTCTCGTATAAATTCTCCCATGAAGAATTCTTTTCTTCATGCTCTCCTTCCTTCTTGAATCTCTTTAATGAGCCATTCCCTCTTAAAAGAATCCTGTCTTTTTCTTCACATTTTTCTTTTGTTCACCTCTGTCTCCATTCCTGCCTTTTTTTTCCTGTTATGAAAAACATTTTCACCTGGAGTCCTTAGGGCTCCACTAGTGCAGCTGCACTGGCTGCAGATTTTGAATTCTGCAGGATGCTCCAGGTTGCTGTGGACAGCATACCAAACCAAGCTTTTTAAAATGCTGGAAGCATCATGCTGGCAGTCCTATAAATTCAGAACCACACACACAGACTCTACACTCCCTTGAATAATCCACATGTACTAGCTAACATATCTGATGTTTGATGCAGCAGAGAGATTCTCTTAGTCAAGGAATGGAAAGCAGCTCCTGCTGTGCATTTATCTTTTGGCAAATGTTCATTCCCTTCTGTACCAAGCATGCCTCTTTTTAACTTCCCTGATAAAAAGTACATTGTTTACAGCCAACATTTGCACAGAAGAATTTAGCTTGCATCCAAGGTCAGACTCTGGTAGATGTTTATTAGCATAACTAAGAACAGCTGAAGGGATGTTCAGCAGGTAGTGCTGCCTTTCTCTTTCTCTCCTACGAATCGAGCAATACAGAACTACAAAGATTCTCAGATGCAAGGTTCCACATTGATACCATGAAAGTGAGGTTTATCTCTAAAAATTGCACAAAGCAACTGCTCATATGCTTCCAGCTTCATTTCTTTTACCAAGGAAATAGATCTTCCAAGAAGCAAAAGAAACCTGGCACCAGTTGTCTCATTAGCACAGCTGCCTTGGAAAAGCTGAGCTCTTGTGGCCTTGAATGGCAGCCTGACAAGCAGCTCCTGTCCTGAAAAGGAAATGCAGAGTTCACTACAGAGGAAGCCCAGGTGGACTGGATAAGATGACCTCAGGAGGTCCCTTCCTACTTCAACTACTCTGTGACAACTTGTGGATGGGGATACAGACACCTCAACAGGTGGAGTATAGAATCATAGAATCAACCAGGTTGGAAGAGACCTCCAAGATCATCTGTCAGTGGAGCGCTATGGGTAAATGACTCTTGGTTCACCAATATGGTTAGATGGCCAAATCCACTTTATTTCCGTGATACAGTGACTTATATGCATTCTAGCAAGAGGCGTGCTCCACCAAGATTGGTTACAATCAGAGGGTACAGGGTTACTTGTAAGGCATAGATAAGTCAGCATACCATGACAATCTAAGGGTCAGCCCTCCAGACCCCTTGGCTATCTAACTCTGCCCACTGCAGCTGTGTGTGGGGTGCTCACTTGTTTACAGTTTGATTTCCTGGGCTAGCAGTGTCCCAAGGCCATTTCCCAGCACAGTTGCTCATGTTTGTCATTTCTGTGTCCTCTGCTAACAAGAATTCTCCAACAATCATCCAGTCCAACCTAGCACCCAGCCCTAGTCAGTCAACTAGACCATGGCACTAAGTGCCTCATCCAGGCTTTTCTTCAACACCTCCAGGGATGGTGACTCCACCACCTCCCTGGGCAGCCCATTCCAATGCCAATCACTCTCTCTGGGAACAACTTCCTCCTAAAATCCAGCCTATACTTCCTCCGGCACAACTTGAGACTGTGTCCCCTTGTTCTGCTGCTGGTTGTCTGGGAGAAGAGACCAACCCCCACCTGGCTAGTGCTGGAACGTGTCCAGAGAAGGGCGACAAAGCTGGTGAGGGGCCTGGAACACAAACCCTATGAGGAGAGGCTGAGGGAGCTGGAGGTGTTTGGCCTGAAGAAGAGAAGGCTCGGGGGTGACCTCACTGCTGTCTACAATTACCTGAAGGGAGTAAACACCATATGCTCAAGGAAAGCAACACCAGGAATTTATTCACTATTCCCTGTCAACAGGCAAATGTTTAGCCTCTTCCTGGGAAGCAAGGCCTCACCACATGTAATTTGCTTAATAAGGCAAAACATTTCTCTCTCCTTCCTCCCACTTTGATTTAGCTTTTATTTCTGACGACATCATACAACATGGAATATATCCCTTTGGTTCAGGTCAGATGTCCTGTCTGTGTCCCCTCCCACTCACCCCCAGTCTAGTCGCTGGCAGGTTCAGGGCAAGAAAAAGAAATCTTCAACATTGTGCAAGCAGGGGTCAGCAACAGCCAAAACACTGCTGCCTTATCAATGCTGCATTAGTCACAAATGCAAAACACGGCCCCATACAGGCTGCTGTGAAGAAAATTAACTCCATCCCACCCAGACCCAGGGCATCAGGACAGGTATAATTACCTTCCTTTTGTACACTTCCAAATAATACTAACAAAGACAGGCTAGTCTTGCCTCTGCTTTTACATTTAATCCCTGATCTTTCAAAATTAATATTGGTACCTCAGACCCTGAAAAAACTGCAGGCCAGAAGGGGAAAGAAAGCATACATACAAACAAACAAGAAAATCCCCACCCTTAGATATTTTTAGTACTGATTTTTCAAGATCACTGCAGTTGCAGTAAGGATTTGCCTGCACTTCAGTGGTGTTATACAGCAACTTGCGAAATTGGTCTGCTCTTAAAGAAATAACTAAGCAGTAAGTACCAGCAACAGCCATCTTCCTCTCTTGGTAGAGGTCTATTAAACCTCAAAAGAATGATTATTTACTTCAGTATCAGTTCTTGTTTGCTCTGAACTGCCCCACTTGGAACCTACATTCACAGCCCAGGATCTCCTCTCAGATCAGGGCACATAGTAGTGGTCTGAGTTATAGCAAAGTACTTGTCTCCAACATATCACCTGAATGAGCCTCTTGGATCTGCATTGTCTGTCTCCAGTCTGGTCTCTGATCCCATTTTCTACTGCTCAGAGCGTGACCTATTTCACCTCTTTACCTTGCCTAAGGCTGCCAATGTTTTAGGTAGTACTCTGCCATATTCAGAGGCTGCAGGACCACCCACCTCTCCCTACAAGAGTAACAGAGGTGCTGGTGCATGTCCAGAGAAAAGCAATGAAGCTGGCAAGGACATAAATCTTATGAGAAGCAGCTGAAGAAACTAGGGTTGTTTAAAGGAGATTGTTAAAAGGAGGCTCAGGGGAGACCTTATTGCTCTTTACAGCTACCTCAAAGAAGGTTGTAGGGAGATGGGAGATCAGCCTCTTCTCTCAAGTAACAAGCAACAGAATAAGAGAAAATGGCAAGTTGTGCCAGAGACGACTTAGGGAAAAGTTCTTCATTGAAAGGGTTGTCAAGCTTTGGCACAGACTGCCCAGGGAGGAGCAATCACCATCCCTGGGACTGTTTAGAAGTGTAGATGCGCTTAAGGACGTGGTTTAGTGGTGACTTCAGTGCTGGGTTAATAGTTGTTCTCAAAGACCTTAAAGGTCTTTTCTAACTGAATTGATTCTGTGACTGCAGCTCAGAGTAAGGGCGCTGCCTCCCTGGGGTCCCCCTTGCCTCCTGACTCCTACCTTGCTCTCACTGCTCTGCCAAGTTTTTCAATCTCACCATGCTTCAGTTAGTTTCTTTAAGCTGCAGTTTAGTATAGAGGAATTGCCTCAGACCATTCCTGAGCTGAGCCCTTCTGTTTGCCAAATGCAGTCAGGCTAAAGCACCATTTCCATCTCAGAAACACTGGTTCCTGCTGCAATCAGCTCTGCACATATCATTCATAGGCTGACGGGGCCAAAAGCTCAGGCCTGCTTCTTAAGAAGCTTCTGAGGAAGTGCTTTAGCTCTCAAAAAGAGCAGAGTGAGACTGCATTAGCACAGCTTCCTGGGATGATCTTTCAGGATGAACTGCCGAACTCTAGCTCACAGTGATCGATGTCACTTAACAGTCACTCTGGTACAACAAGTCAATTAAATCCCCAAGGCAGTGCTCCTGGCTAGGGTCAGCTGTCCGGCAACCTGCCAGTCTAGCAGAGATTTGCCTTAATGTCTTCCCATCTCTCCAGCCTAATGGTTGTGAAGCAAGAGGGGATGTGCCAGGGATGGCTTCAGCAGATTCAGTGCAAAGATTATCAAAGTATGTCTGACAGCAGGCAACAAAAGAAGGCCACCTGAGTGATATAGAGCCTGCTACAATGTGATTTCTTTATCAGCTCCAAGATATTATTATAGTTCCTTAATTATAAGCCCAACTCTACAGCCCTCCTTTCTCAATAGGCTGAGTTCTTCTCTGTACCACAGACCAAACACAAGCAAAATTCTATTCCAAGTAGCCACAAAACTATCCTCCCTCCAGCAAACAGCATTGCCATTCAATATTTTCACTGCAGGTCTGAGAGCAGCCTTGTCTATGGAGGAGCACTCACTCCTGTCAGCTGCCTGACATCCAAAGGCATGCACTTGTGAAACAAGGCCAAGGCACAGCACGCACCCCTGGGAGCAGGATGAAAGAGCAAGCGGCGCATGACGGATGTTACTCACGTCACCCAACGCGCTGCTGCGATGGCGCTGGGACACTGCCGCAGCAAGCGCAGCCCAGGAATGTGTGAAGCAGGCACTTTTGCTAGTCTGCTTCTCATTTCCTTCCCACGCTGCAGAAAAGACATCAGGATCTCCAAGACATGGACACCTCCCTGCAGCAAAATGTGACAAGATCAGGTACGTTACTGGCCAAGCAATTGCAATGGTTGCCCACAGTGAAATTATATCTTTATCTACTGCATTCAGTCACTCAGCATGCATGACACCAAATGTTCAGCTAAGTAATTAGGAAATCATAGGGAAAACAATTCTCCTCCCCTGTCAAGCTAACAAGCTTCTTCAGCCAAGCATGCCTGAACTCATAATTATGGCTTCAAAGAGCTAAGGGCACAGGTTTAGCTACCCTTCTTCAAGCTGTGAAGTGCTGACATACCTTTTTTCACCGTTAAGTGTCTACATTTACAAACAAATCCAGCTCGGAGCTGTGAAGCCTTCTGTTTCAAGCCTTCCCTCTGGTTAAACAGATGAATCCAAGAGTATTAGCACCTTGGTTTAACAAGGCTGGACTACAAACCAGATGACAATGCTGTTGCCAGCAGACTCATCATACTTAAGAGTGGAAGAAGCAAGCCTACTTTCATAGAACACAGCAACACACTACAGACAGGCTTGAGTGAGAACTTCCTGTGATGCTCTACTAATAAATAAATACATACATACACAAATAACACAACACAGCTCCATCTCAAGAACGTTATTATCTTGTGTCTCATTTGAAAATGCCAAGAGTTGAGACCTCTGGTTTTAGCACAACCAAAGAAATAAATGCAGCTTGCAAAAGTGATGCTTTAAACCCCAGATTTGGCAATGGCTGTGTATGTGTAAAACTGGGAGTTTTAAATAACTAGCATCCTTCCAGACAGGTTCCTCCACAGCTCAAGACACAGCACACCCTAGTCCAGGCCTGTTCAGGTGCATCAGAACCTGCTTTAGCAAGAAATTTGGCTCAGGTGACCAGAAGAAGTCACTTCCAAGTCATAGAATCATAGAATCAACCAGGTTGGAAGAGACCTCCAAGATCATCCAGGCCAACCTAGCACCCAGCCCTAGCCAGTCAACCAGACCATGGCACTAAGTGCCTCATCCAGACTTTTCTTGAACACCTCCAGGGACAGTGACTCCACCACCTCCCTGGGCAGACAATTCCAATGGCAAATTGCTCTCTCTGTGAAGAACTTCCTCCTAACATCCAGCCTATACTTCCCCCTGGCACAACTTGAGACTGTGTCCCCTTGTTCCATTGCTGGTTGCCTGGGAGAAGCGACCAACTCTGTGTGACTGTGTAATCCACTCGCTGATTTCTATCCCCATTGTGGGGGATATCCCTCACCCCATGGCTGGACACAGAACTTCAGGTGAGTCTCATGAGAGCCGAATCACCTCTCTCTATCTGCTGGACATGCTTCTTTTGTCCATTAGTCTCTACTTTCTCTTTTAATGGGTACTAAGAGGAACATAGATCCCTCAAGCCCCGATACCTGTAAAGCTCACCGATTTCTATCCCCAGTTCACTATCTTGCAACACTCCTCTTAACATGCTCCATAGCTTAGATTCAACCTAGAAAAGCATTTTCACTTTCCTATGATCATGAAGCTTCCTACAATATTTACCCCACAGAAGTTAAAAGGCAGAGAACATTCCCAGCAGAAGATTGTTTTTCAGTCTAAAATGAAAGGATTTTAAGCGTAGAGCTATTAAACATTGCCATCTCTGTCAGCAGGTCACATCATCAGAGCCTTTCTCTCAGCTCTGAGGCAGTAACAGAGCCTGGACAGCTGTTTGCTCACATACCATCACACCCAAGTGGCAAGCAGCCACCAAGGCAGCCCAGATTCTTCAAGAGGATCAGTTTGTGCTTGTTCTTACCTTGTTTGCTTCACACAATTGCCACAATCTTTGTTTTTCTTCACCGAGTCCCAGCTATTTCAGCTAGTCTTTTCAGTGCTTTCAGTAAACTCTGTCTCATGTCTGCCTTGGACAGGAACGAGTCATCATCACCTATACCTACTATTTGAGTTAAGAACCTGCCAATAAAGCACTGCCAGAAGCCTCCTCAGGAAGATCTTGTGCTTTCTTCTCCACTCAGATCAGTCTAAGTGTTCCAGGCCCAAAACAATAATGCTCACACAGAAAGATCCCAAATTCTGAGTGTCAAGGCTATTTAGTCCTGAAGCAGAATTAACCCTTGTTTCATCACCTGGACTGCCTCCAGTATGCCCTTGAAATATAACACTAGAGCAGATCCTTCCAGATAGGCTTCCTTTTCTTCCTGTCTGCTTGGTCTTCCTTGGAAATCCAACTACATTTTTCTTTGTAAATCCCATGAGCCCCTAATGAAAGTCACAACACACCTGTATGAGAATTCACTTTGATCTCTTTGTAATTCTTAGCCTTTTGGAGGACACATTCAGTAGACTGGCAGTTATTTCACCAAATGCATACCACTCTGGTCAAACAGCTCAGCTTATCTAGTTGGTGGTGAAGTCTCCCTTTACACAGCTCCCCAAGGCTGAAATAGCCATTCTTTACTGCATGAGTTCCAGCTGCTTAGGATACATGCTCCAAGGTACTCAGCGAGCACCGGTGGACAGGAGTTCCCTTATAAACAGTCCAGAGTTCTTCAGATAGTGTACAATAAATCACAGCTCAAGTGATGCACATTACTAGATGCTGGTCATGAAATCACAGAATGTGGTGGAGGAGGATGGTGTTTCAAAGGGATCTTTGGAGATCATCTAGTGTGTGCCAAAGCAGACTACAAAGTTTGGTAGAGTTGTCATATCCATGTGCTCTGGCTGAAGGGAGCAGTTAAACTCAGTCTCTTCTCCTACACAGACCTTCATGTCGACACTTCATTCACATTTACACTAAAAAAAATCCACCTTAAATCCTGGGAACTGACTTCACTGACAGAGGCTACGGTGCATCCAGCTAAGTACTGCCTGCCCTTTGGGTACGATCAGTGCTAAGCACAGGGTGGCTGGGCACTGCTGAATGGAGCTTTTTCTTTTGTTATTTGTTTTCTTTTTTTTTCTTCTACAGCAACATATTAGAGTCAACTGACTACTCCCTCCCTTCAGGCTGGAGGATTGTGTCCAACTTGAACCAGCAAAAGAAAGTATGCAGCTGTGGTGTCAGGTTTTGATTTTGATTGTTTGGGTTTGGATTTTTTTTCAGCTGTGTCCTGAAACTGTAAGAACCAAACTAGTATCTGTGTTTCTTGTCTCAAAACAAATTAAAAGTATCTTCTTCCCTCTATCTTGGATGTAGCACTACTCCTAGCTCACTTCCCTCACCTCCTTTATTAACCACTAGTGCATGTAAAAGAAAAAAAAGTCAGCTTGGTTACCACTATTTATAACAATTCAGGCCCATAAAAAGATAAAGAAGAGGATTTATGCTTGCCTAGGGACAGAGGTTAAGTGATGTAGCGCTGAGCCCTACTCAGAACACATTTGACATGGAGCCTAAAATATTTTTTAGTACTGAACTCTAAATCTGAGCTGTGCCAGCCTTGTCAAAATCCTCCTATGCTCTTAGTAGACTCAGTCTCTAAGTTTAGCACAGGGACAAAATTTGACAGTAAGGAATCTCAGATACACAAGGCCTTGGAGGTACCTTTGTCTAACTTGTCCCAGACATCATTGAAACAGGATCTGATCAAGTATCAGATGCATATTTGAATTCTCAATCACCACTGTCCATGCTGCAAGCTGAGAACTAGACAGAGCTGGGCTGTGAGCTTCCCTGCCCACTTCCCTTGCTTGACAATAAGCATTCTCACTACCTGAAGGGATATTGTAGCCAGGTGGGGGGTAGCCTCTTCTCCCAGGCAACCAGCAATAGAACAAGGGGACACAGCCTCAAGTTGTGCCGGGGGGAAGTATAGGCTGGATGTTAGGAGGAAGTTCTTCCCAGAGAGAGTGATTGGCATTGGAATGGGCTGCCCAGGGAGGTGGTGGAGTCACTGTCCCTGGAGGTGTTGAAGAAAAGCCTGGATGAGGCACTTAATGCCATGGTCTAGTTGACTGGCTAGGGCTGGGTGCTAGGTTGGACTGGATGATCTTGGAGGTTTCTTCCAACATGGTTGATTCTATGATTCTATGATTCTCACCTCAAGCTCAATGTATCTGCTGTGGGATAAGAATATCCAGACCTGAGTCCAACTGGCCTCCTCCTTCAAGACACAGCACTTCTGCAACAGTTTATTCCAGGTGTTCACTAAGTTAGGTTTGCTGTTACAAGAAAACGTAAGCAAAATCCCCAAAGGCCATGTCCTCACAAGAGGTCACAAACTTGTGACCACAAGGTTAAGTGAACCACATATATAGGCTTAAAAGAGGGGAAAAAAAGCCCAACGTAGTAAAATATTTACATCCCAGCAAGGAAGCTGATATAGTTTAACACTGTTTATGTTGTTGAGCAATGAAAGCCTCAGCCCTTCCTGTTGATTTAATGATCCTGATTTAAAACCCATTTAAAATTAATAGAATTCTAATGGCCTGCTCAGCAGAATGCAAGAGGTTTGGTCAATATTTGCAACTGGTGTTTAAATAAAATGCCCATATCCAGTTACACAAAGAGCTTGTTTGAGACAGTTCATTGATATGGCTGTCAGCTAAGCTCTGTTGGTATTTAAAAGTAACATTAAAATCTAGTAGTTAACAGTCATGTGAGGTGTAGTGCGAGGGAGCATCTCCTCTTGTTGGGTTTGTATTGCTCATATGGCCCTATACCACTTATGGCTTACAGGCTTTTTCAGAGCCTGCTGAGCCCATACCTAATCCTGCTTCTGAAGGTCTTGCTTCAAACCTCTGATCCAACTCAGAAGTATCATAGCAGCATACAGTGTAAGTGTGATGGTTTGGCTGTTACCTGCCCCCCCCACCCCCACCCCCCCACCTCCTTTTGGAAATCACCCAGACTAGACTCAGCTGGCTCTGGAAATATGAATGAAGCTTATTATTTACAGCCAGCACAATATACAAGCAGATATTTACAGTATATACAGTTATGTACAGAAATATGCAAGGTAAAAGTAATACAGAAACACAACAGCCCTCCCAGAAACCTGAGTCCCCAGGAGGGGCTCCCAACCACCCCTGCACCTTCCCCCTACCCCTCTCAACCTTACCCCAGTCCCAAGGAAGAATAGAGATTTGGCCAGGGGGGTTAGGAAGCAAAGTGGATTAGTCCAAAATGGAGGGTGAGGTTAGAGAGTAAGATGCAGCTCAGCCAGCAGCCCAAGCAAGAGTGGTTATCTATGTTTTTATTTCTTGCTCCCATACATCTCAGCAAGCCTATGAGGGAAGTAGATGTCACCATTGTTTTCCTCTTGCAGCCTGAAATCTAGTTCTTCTCACCAAAATATTCTAGCCTGCTTCAAACTAGCACAGAAAGGCAATTACAAAATCACAAAATTTCTTAGATTGGAAAAGACCTTCAAGATCATCAAGTCCAATCATTACTTTCACACTGACAAGTCACTGACAGAACCAAATCCCTCAGCATAACATCTAATCACTTTAAATTGCTATGGTTGGAAAGGACCACCAGGATTATCCAGTCCAACCTTCATCCCAGCATCCTTAATCACTAGACCATAGCCTCAAGCACCACATCCACTCTTTTTTTAAACAAAATTAAAGTCACTTGTGCTGACAAATCCTCTATGTCAGCTCATCAATTCTGAATGGATTGTGGTGTGGTGATGTTATGAATCTCTTCACTAGATTTGTAGCTTAAAGATTTTTTTTCCATTAAAATATGTATTTTGAGCTCATCTTACTCATTCTAGGGAAAATAACAACAGTATTTCAAAAGAAACTGAGATGCCTTGACTTTGCATTTTGAATTGCTTCAGACTACTTTTTTTCCATGGGTACATCATCAATGAGTTAAAGATTTAGACACCGCAATATAAGAGAGATGTGGAGGTGCTGGAGTGGGTCCAGAGGAGGCAACAAAGCTGGTGAAGGGCCTGGAGAATAAATCTTGTGAGGAGCAACTGAGGGAGCTGGGGATGATTAGTTCAAAAAAGAGGAGGCTGAGGGAAGACCTCGTCACCATCTACAGAGACCTGAAAGGATGCTGTGGAGAGGCTGCTTCTGGTCTCTTATCACAGGTAACTGGAGGCAGAACAAGGGGGAATGGCTTCAAGCTGAGACTAGGTAGGTTTAGACTGGACAGGTTTAGACTGGACATTAGGACAGAGTTTTTAACTGAGTGCTCAGGCATTGGATGAGCTGGCCAGGGAGGTGCTTGAGTTACCAACCCTGGATGCATTTAAGGGTCGTTTGGATGTGGTGATTAGGTATGTGGTTTAAGGTCAGTCTTAGTTTTAGGTTGGATGTGGTAGTTAGGGATATGGTATAAGGTCAGTCTTGGTTCTAGGTTGGATGTAGTGGTTAGGGATATGGTTTAAGATCAGTCTTGGTTCTAGGTTGGATGTGGTGGTTAGGGATATGGCATAAGGTCAGTCTTGGTTCTAGGTTGGACTTGGCAATCCTGAGGGTCTTTTCCAACCTGGGTGTTTCTTTGATTCTATGATTCTGTTTTCTGGCAGCCTGAAAAGAAGCCCTACTCAGTTAAACTAGATTCTTAGTGCTTCCCAAGAAGGTTTACACTCATTGTTTTTTAAGTCAGAGGGAATCATACAACAAAAGTGCAATATTTTAGTGTCAAACCCACATGTATCCTGCTTCAAAACCAACTCACCTCCAGGGAGCAAATCCCTGTGAATGTCACAAGACCCACTTTTCAAATGCACTCAATCAGCAGCTTCTGTTCTGAGCTCATGAACACAAATGGTTTGGGGGCAAAATAGATACTCAAGCTCTCCTTTAGTATTTCTGAATAACACTTGCTGACTCATCAGCTGGGCACCATACAAATTGCAAATGACTGGAGGAGCCAGGGGGAGCAACAGGAAGCCTACCTAACTATTTCAAAGGTGTACAGCTTCAATCCACATTGAAGGCCTGTAAAAACTGTTTGATCCAGTTGCATATAGCCTATTTGGCATAGTTAATATTAATGTTTGGGACCAGAAAGGAGATGAGATCACAGCCAATAGAGACACCTTTATCTCAAATATGAAGGGAACTCTTCAGAGTCTCAAGCCAACATTTATTCTCTGCATTTTATACCAAAGGAAGCAACAATTACAGTAGAAGCAAGGGCAAACTGATCTCCTTAGCTGAATCTCCCACGGGATGAGTTGATGCAAAAATATTTCTGACACAGGAGGTCTGGGCCAAATCAATCCTCTCTGCACTTCCTGGGAAAATGACTATGCAGTGAAGAATTTCATAGCACAAAGTACCATGAAAGTTAGGCTTTGAAGCACAGGCTCCTTGCTGCACAGATGCATCTAGACAAAAGCCACTGTGAGCGCACACCAGGAAATAAAAAGACCCTCAGAGAGACAGAGATCTGATTCTGAAATGTGTTCCTTATTCTGCAGGTAGATTGTGTGCAAACATGGTAAAGGAGGAGTTATCACAGCAGAACAACTGTGGGGGCAATGAGGGAGGACTTGTAGAAGCATCATCTCTGGTGCAAATACAGCAAATAAGGACAGGTCTAGGTCATCCATAAGAGTCAAGCTGTCTAGTTCCTCTCCCTGCTGATAAATGTTCACTGTGAAGCAATTACACAGTTTCCAATGGTGAATTTAAGGTATAGACCACCATCTTCACAAAAGGATACTGAAGGAACTTTTAGACACTAAGAAAACCATCAGGCCAGACAGGCAACCTTGGAACTGCTCACTTACCACATGGAAGACTTCTGAAAATCCTCTCACCAGATAATCACAGTATCACACAGTATCATCAAGGTTGGAAGAGACCTCACAGATCATCAAGTCCAACCCTTTACCACAGAGCTCAAGGCTAGACCATGGCACCAAGTGCCATGTCCAATCTTGCCTTCAACAGCCCCAGGGACGGCGACTCCACCACCTCCCCGGGCAGCCCATTCCAGTGCCCAATGACTCTCTCAGTGAAGAACTTTCTCCTCACCTCCAGCCTAAATTTCCCCTGGTGCAGCCTGAGGCTGTGTCCTCTTGTTCTGGCGCTGGCCACCTGAGAGAAGAGAGCAACCTCCTCCTGGCCACAACCACCCCTCAGGTAGTTGTAGACAGCAATAAGGTCACCCCTGAGCCTCCTCTTCTCCAGGCTAAACAATCCCAGCTCCCTCAGCCTCTCCTCATAGGGCTTGTGCTCAAGGCCTCTCACCAGCCTCGTCGCTCTTCTCTGGACATGCTCAAGCATCTCAATGTCCTTCCTAAACTGGGGGACCCAGAACTGAACACAGTACTCAAGGTGTGGTCTAACCAGTGCAGAGTACAGGGGCAGAATGACCTCCCTGCTCCTGCTGACCACACCATTCCTGATGCAGGCCAGGATGCCACTGGCTCTCTTGGCCACCTGGGCACACTGCTGGCTCATGTTCAGGCGGGTATCAATCCTACATCTGTGTACTAGCACACCAGCAGAAACTGCAAGAAACAAACTGCAACATGCAACTCAAAGAATTACAGGTTAAAAAAACGAATCAGCTTAGTAGGTTCACTCCAACAGTAACAAATGCCTGCAAGCGATGTATGGAAATAACCTGTGTAAGTGAATTGAGAAAGTTTGGCACTTGCATTGCAGGAAGAGAGTCGAGTCATGATGAACACAGGGATGCAAGGATCATAATGAACCAACATTAGCCTCTTTCTTGCTCTTCCCATCTTCTAATTCCATGACAGAAGATTGAGATCATGCTAAAAAAAAGTTTTTCACAGAGAGAGTGATTTCCCATTGGAATGGGCTGCCCAGGGAGGTGGTGGAGTCAACGTCCCTGCAGGTGTTCAAGAAAAGCCTGGATGAGGCACTTAGTGCCATGGTCTAGTTGGCTGGATAGGGCTGGGTGCTAGGTTGGACTGGATGATCTTGGAGGTCTCTTCCAACCTGCTTGATTCTATGATTCAATAAAGAGTAAGACTGCTTGCAAGGAGTGCCACAAGTTGGAGTTTTGTTTTAGGACAGCTGACCAGAGCAATCAAGCCCCTACAATTACACTCATCTGGGAAGGCATTACTTCTTACAGCTGAGTATTTACTGCAACAAATATGTTGTGAGAGGGAGTCTTCAGTTTCTGAAGGAAACAGACAAATGACAGATGAAAAATGCTATCTACTCCCTCTTCCCACCAGTTTCATCTTTGTGTGAAAACCTTCTTTTTCATCAACTTGAGCCCACCAATAGGACTTCTTGAGGCTGTAGCTGAATGGATTGCCTCATGTTAAATAGCTGCTAGTTTCTGCCACTCCTACACAAACCTACGTTAACTGCAGCACAAAAAGAAGTCGTCAGAGAATCCACAACTCTCCTACCACTGGCAGAACATCCAGTCCACAAAGATACAAGGTAACTGTAGAAAAGACAATAATTTTTCAGATAAGAACTAGAGGTGGAAGGCGTTTGTGCAAGCTCTTCACCTTAAAGGTGTTTTAAAGTCACTTATGGTAAACAGATGTAATTAAATGTGGCCAGTATATACAGTGGTGAGCATAAATGAGCCTTCTTAGCAGTGTTTTTCACTCTTCATACCATTGGCTTAGCATCAGTAGTATAAGAGTAAAAAAATATTGGATGTGGAGATTAGTGGTTTACTGAAGTCTTAGGGGAGACCTTCATGTTTTCTGACTGCCAGCAAGGGGGGAAATGCTAACACACACACACACAAAAAAGGGGGGGGAGGAACTGTTTCTCCATAGCTTCTGAAGGGGAACATGGTTTCTTACTGTGCTATTCTTTCTAATTAGCAGTAGATTAATGTTCCCCAAGTCTGTTTTGTCCATGACTAATTGGTGAGTGATCTCCCTATCCTTATCTAGGCCCATGAGATCCTTCATTTTATTTTCTTCCCTGTCCTGCTGAGGAGGGACAGTGAAAACACAACTTAGTGGGTACCTGGTGGCCAGCACAAGGTTAATCCACTATTATATTCTAGCCAGAAACAGAGAAAGTAAATGTTTTGCTTGATGAATAGCTCAGAGGAAAGCTGTTCTCCCCAGGGAAGAAGGCTTCTTAAAGGACTTAAAGAGTAAGATGTGCAAGAAGCTACTGCCAGGCTGGGGTTATTTCTGAACTCTGCCTAAGAAAGGATACAAAACTAAGCACAAAAGGTAGCTGATACATCAGTTTATCAGTGACGGGGGCATCGCTCCTACATCTGTAAGGGATTACCTGCTCCTGTCCTCAAAGGGAAGCGGGTTGCATGAGGAAACAGTTTGGCTGAACATAAAAAAGCAGCAACTTCCCCCAGTCTTGGGGAAGCACTTGGCTATGTTGGCAGCTTAGCATCCTACAAAGCTTGGTTCACCTCTTCTGCAAAACTTGTACAAGAGATGCTGGCTTAGCAAAGTGCAGAAGCTGCTCTGTGCCAAGGGCAACAAACTGTCCGTGCGTATCCTGGGGCAGAATCCCAGAGACCAGGAAACACAAGTCTCAAGAAAAAAAAAAACCAACAAAAAACCAACAAAACCAAATACCTACAAACAAACAAACAACAACCAAAAAAACCCACCACCACCAATGATTAAAAAGAAAATGTATAGTTACTGATTACAGCAGACAGCATCTGGGTACAGGGAAAATGAAAAACACTGAGTAGGTGGCCTGCCAAGGGTGAGAGGCAGGAAAATCGTGACCATATTGGCAAGGATCCCTTGCTGCACTCTATCCTACTTCAAACAGCTGTGTGCAGCCACAAGGACAACGGGCATGGGACTTGCATGTCATTAGCTGGTTGGTGCCCCAACTGTGAATACAGAAAACTACTAATAAAGTGGTACGACTACATGAAGTCTTATAATGAATTATAGGAGTTGCATGTTTGCAGAAAAGCAAGTGATGCAGCTGCCTGGCCACGTTTCAGCAAAGCCACTGCCCTCCCTGTGCAGCTTGTCAAAGCAATTGCCTGTGTTTGTGATGAGCTCTTTGTCCTCTTCACAGCCAGTTTCACTCTTTGTGTATAGTGGTGAACCGAAGCCCACATACAAATTTAATTCAGGATAAAAATGTGTTTGCCTGCATGGTTTAGTCATACTTAATTTTATCATGTTTGGTTCCACTGAAAACAGATGGAGTTGAGTTTTGTCCAATAACTTCAGTTTTACTAAATTTGGGAATATATGGCAAGAGTAATATTTATGCCTTAGCACAAGCACAAAATTAGAGGTTTTTTTTTTTTTTTTTCCTGGTGCAACTTTCATTTGCACAAAATGTGTCCTAGATAGCCAGGATGAAAATTATTCCAGGTACTAAGATACTCAGAAAGCCTTTCCCAGACAACTTACAATCAGCCTTCATACAGTACTTGCTGCAAAAGGTTTTGCAAAGTGGGTGTCTTTCCTCTTTGCAACTTATTTCATCAGCCATGGATCTCTTTGGGAATGTAATTTCCTTTCCTTTGCAATCACCAGGGCAGCAAGGGCAAGCACTGCTCTTTCAGCAGCTAGCAGTTAGACACAAACTACATTTTTTGGTTGTCACCACAATACTAACACTTGTAAAAACAGCTTAAAAAGAAAGGCAAATACCACATTGAACTAGAGGTCCTTTTTTCCCTGTTTTTTTGTTTTGTTTTTGTTTTGTAATAGCTTTCCTTTTACTTTCCACTGACTAGAACTGCCTGATACCCAGTCCTCTGGAGAACCTTGCTGGTCCTATTGCCACAGATGGATTGCTCATGTTTTCTTCCCCCAGGTACAGGGACACACACACAAAACTGCTACACGGGACCATGTTAAACAGATCAGTAAAAAGCAGATGACCATATATAACTGCAGAAGCTGAAGTAAGGGTGACATCTGTTTCCACAGTTGCACTAAGTTGCATCCTACACAAAAAAGAGATGCTGAAAAATATATACAGGAAAACAAGTGACCTGTCACCAGAAACACACTAAAACAGGGCAGATGCACAAAACGTGTTCACAGCAGGGGGATTCACAAAGCAAGTTATGAGTAAATTTCCTGGAGATAGAAAATCCTACCACAAACACCACCTTTAAATCTTGAACCAATGTTAGTCTTAAGAATGCACAATTCATGCTTCCAAATTTCCATCTGCAAGCAACTGGATGCTAGACTGCCCAGCACATTCACCCATCACTAGCTTTTAATCACATCATCTCTGTACCTAAGTTTCCAGTGCTACAAATCCATGTGTGGCTTTTACAGTAAAAGATTGAAGACCTTTTCTCTTGTCCCTCTGGGGTCACAACCTATTTATGAAAGTAATTCATACAAAGTTAATCTCCAGATGTACTTTGTCCTTTTAGGGTAAATTTAATTGTCAGAAGTGCCCTGGCAAAGCTAATGTGTAAGCAGACAGAAGGAAAGGATTACACAGTCACTACTTGTGCATGCATAGATGAGGCACTAACTCTTAATTGAATCCATTTCATTTCAGCAATGAGATTACTGACCAGTCCTTTCCTTAACCAACAGACAGTAAAAGCACCTCAAATCACACAATACCAAAATACACTGACTTGCATATCTGCTTATTAGTAAGCCTGGTTTCTGCACTGGCAGACTTTGTGTTTTGCAAGCATGAGGATCATTAGATGCCTCACCGCAACCAGCCAGTGTAATTTCCAGAATATTGACTGGATGATGAAGTAGCATTATTACAGGAGACCTTAAATGCAGGAAAATTAAACACTGAATAGCTGTGAAAGACCTCTGTCATTAAAGGGATTAGAAATCCTGTGTGAAGAACATCTGTAACACTCAAAATACGCTTACATTCCATAAATCACTGCACTACAAGAATACATGCACATTGTATCCCTAACAGTGTGATTACATGGTAATTACCATACAACAGTAATTAAGGGGAAACTGAGTGTGCCATCCAACACAGCATCTCTGAAATGGACTAAGTATACGTGGAAAATATAATGAAGCAACAGAAGGTGAGTTGTTTCCTGAAGATAATTACATTACTGGCTCTACTTTCAAGTAGGTCACTGCTAAAACATCAGAGAAATGCTGGGGAAGCTGAACTCATTCAGGATTTTCATGTATGTCCATGTGAATTCTACTGCACAGTGTTTGTAGCAGTGGGACCCAGGTGGTCTTGGGTTTACCTACCAATCTCATTTGTTAAAAGCTTTAATGGCAAGCAGTAGGTTTTGCCTCTTGGCAGACTTTTGGGCAGCTGCCTAATTTCCATAATAGACTAACAGAGACATCAGCCAGAAGTAGAACTCATTCTACATCTCTGAAGAAAGCATTCCACTCGGTAGATCCAAGCAGCAAATGCAATTTTTTTTACTGAAGCAAAAGCTTGCCAAGGTGAGCTGCAGCTAGGTACATTTCTATACATCTTCATAGAGTTCTGCCAAAGCAAATGGCCTGAAAAATAACCCACAGACAAGGTAAGCAGCTACCAGTAACATAGCCAGCCCACCAGCAGTTAAGGGAGAGGGGAAAGTATAGGAAAGTGTGGGCAATGCTCACTGCAACTCAGAACTCTTGGAACCAAAGAGAGCATTTACATGCACACAGCTCAAACTTAGAGGATCTCTGAGCTGGAGATGCAAATCCAGCCTGGAAACTGCACCTGAGCTCTTTCATTTTAACAAAGGCACTGAAGGATTTAAAAACTCCAATTTGGACTACTCATTTAGATGCCTCAAACTCCAAACTCCAGAGGTGAGAGAATACAGTAATGAACCCAATTTCTCAGGTCACTTCAGTCACAGAAGCATTTTAACCTCTTGGAGAAGCTGCAGCAGCTGGTAAACTTCAAAGCTGAGCTTACAGTTATATGTTGTTAAGGCTAGAAACAGCTGGCTATTTTTATGTGTTCCTGGAAAAAGGCATACATTCACAAAGAAGTTCAGCCAGAGGAATCTTTGGATACAACCCCCAGAATCGTCCCTAAAAAGCTACAGTAATACACAGATGTGAAGACCTGGAATTACCTGTCCGCATGCTGTGGCAATAAGCCATCAAATGCTAGTTTCTCTCATCAGTATTATCACCTAACAGGTCACAGACAGCACAAAACATTATTGTTTCCTAAATTTTGTGCCCATTCACACACATCACTGATTTTCATTAAAAGATAATCTCAACAGCTGGAAAACCCTGTCTCTCTCAGTAGCACCTTTTGTATCTTCTCACCATCTGCCTTTCGAGACCTTCTGGGCAAGTAAACGCAAGTCCCTGACTCAGCTGCAGCTTACTGGGTTGCATAAGATATACCAGAAAACTTACCTCCTTGCTGCTGATACCTCCAGAATAGGCAGTACTTCACTCTGTCCTAGTCAACATTATCAGGACCACCACAAACATGGGTTTGGATGTCTATAGCCTTGGCCTTGATCCACCTACCAAAAAGTCTCATCTTAGAATCATAGAAGCAACCAGATTGGAAGAGACTTCCAAGATCATCCACTCCAACCCAGAACCCAGCCTTATCCAATCAACTAGACCATGGCACTAAGTGCCTCATCCAGTCTTTTCTTCAACACCTTCAGGGATGGTGCCTCCAATGGCAAATCACTCTCTCTGGGAAGAACTTCCTTCCAGACCCAGCCTAAACCTCCTCTGGCATAACCTGAGACTGTGTCCCCTTGTTCTATTGCTGGTTGCCTGGGAGAAGCAACCCTCACCTGGCTACAGCCTCCCTTCAGGTAGTTGTAGACAGTAATAAGATCACCCCTGAGCCTCCTCTTCTCCAGGCTAAACACCCCCAGCTCCCTCAGCCTCATCTCATAGGGTTTGTGTTCCAGGCCTTTCACCAGCTTTGTCACCCTTCTCTGGACATGTTCCAGCATCTCAACATCTCTCTTGAATTGAGAAACCCAGAACTGGACACAGTACTCAAGGTGTGGCCTGACCAGTGTTGAGTACAGGGGCAGAATAACCTACCTCCTCCTACTGGCCACACTTTTCCTGATACAGGCCAGGATGCCATTGTCTCTCATGGCCACCTGGGTACACTGCTGGCTCATCTTCCCCTATCTATCACAACCACCTTGTTTTTAAAATCAGCCAGGATTCTTAATGTCCATTATCGCCTCCATGCTCCACCCAGACTACTCTTGTTCACTTTTTATGGCATCATAGAAACACAGAGCCACAAGAGGTTCATTTGACTACTGACTCCTGAAAGTTCACCAGGCAAGCTGATTATGCCCCATTATTCACTTGGTACCTCTTTGCTAGCAAGGATGCACCATTGCCTTAAAAATTGAGTAGCGTTATCTATTTCAGGCCTTTGCAACTCAACAAATCACTTTGAATTCTCAACCAGCCTCCAAAAGTTTCAGTAATGCCAGTTAGGCCAGAGGCATTTGTTGCATGCTAAGTAAGCTGAAAAAGGAGTGAAAGAGGTCACAGTCCAGATTTTAACACAGAACATGTCATACACAGCCTTTTCTGTACAAAAAGCCCAGATAAAACCAAAAATCTGATTATGCAGATTATTCTCTCACGTCACACTTTGATACTCTTATGCATTTTAAGGCTTCTAATGTGCCTTTCAGAGAGCAGGGCTTTCATGAGTCCCTCAAGAGAGAGCTAGGAAGTAAAAAAGTGGATTTATTCTATCATTCAGAAAGCCACTGCAACCACAGCAGGAAGCTGGGGGAGCCTGGCATTCTGCCAGAAGACAAAGCAGAAAGAAAGCTGCTCTGCTTTTGAGCCAGCCACATTGAAATTAAGCCTGCAATTTCAGTATGTTCAAAGCTGCTCTTATAGCCGAGTCGTTATGCTCTTAGAGACCTACTACACAGGCTCCAAGAGGCAAGGAGAGAGTAGTATGTGTGGGCTCACTGTGTCTGCCACCCGCCCAGGCAGAAATCATCATAAACAGCAAGTTTTTCTGAGAACAGAGATGATCATCAAAAGAGGGAAACATACAAAGCTGCAACTAGACCAAGGAGTAACGTAGTCTCGTTTTGATTATGCAAAGCCCTGTATACACATTCCTTACTCTTTTTCAGCTAGCAGCCTTCATACGGCTGGAGTCAAGCTCCCTGGACCTGCTCTTGTACCCTTTTCAGCTGGTCACTAGCAGACTAGGGGACAGTTGAAAAACCAGGGCAACCTTTCTTCCAAAACAGGACACTCAACAGGTTCACAAACATGGCACAGTACCTTCTGACTTCAAAATACCAGCCTGTCTTTTTTCCAGTCCTCAGTAAAAATGAGCAAAACAGGACAGACACTGAGGTTTAGCCCTTTCCTATTAGTGCCTGACTGGCAAAACAGAATAATTCAGAAGCACACTAAATTCTCAAAATCCTTAGGAGAAAGTTTTATGGGGTTTTTGTTTTGTTTTGTTTTTGGTTTTTTTTCTGGTGACTCACTGGTCTGTCACCATTGCCAAAGGAAAGAGAGGGCAAGCAAAGTGTTGTGGTTACCTGGGAATACCAAAACAGTTATGGGTTTGGTAACCATGGGTAGATGTGGCTAGACTGGAGGGGCTGCACTCACAGCTGCTTTGCAGCACAGCAAGAAAATGCCCCTGTCCCGCTGACCACCCTCTTGGAACAACCTGTCAGCCCCAATCTTATCATGAATCTCAAATAAAAGCCATGCCTTTGTGGGAAGATGCTGGCTGGGGCATAGGACCCCACATCAAGAAAGTACTTCAGGCACTGTGGAAAAGCTGACCAAGCTGCTTTAGCGCTCCACCTTCTTCTAGTTCAAAGGTGGGGAATACTCCCTTACTGAAAGGTAGCAACTGCAGGGAACTGACTGATTGCATTTCTAGAAGCAGCACTTCTGACAAAAATGGGACTGCTGACTAGCTGTTCCCTAGAAGGTATAAACAAGGCTTCCCCCTGATTTTGTTTACTTTTGTAGATACTTTCAACCCTCTCCAAGCCTTCAAAGCTGCAGTCAAGTCACTTGCAGCAGATCAAAGTGACCTTCTGAGACTGAGCATTTCTACTCAGTGCCTTTAAGGTTTTGATTTATTTACCTCAAGCTGCCTAAAATATGTGGAGTTCAACTTGAATGTGTTAGACTTGGCTAAAAGCCACACTGTTCTCTATTGGAGCCAGGAATGCTACAGAAAGTAAATGTCATCCTATTGTCTCCGGGTTTCTTCTAATCTCCTTCAACAAAAAAAACACCCCAAAACACTAAACCAAAACACCACCAAAAAAACCCACACCCCTGCCAAAACCAAACCCGACAAAAACACCCAAAAAAAACGCCCTAACCAATCCCAAACAAACCAAACACACCCCCAAAATGAACAAACCCAAAGAAAATAAATTGCATTTGCCAATTACTTTTGCACTCTAAAATGCTGCACCAAGGCTTAAAACAAATATTGCCAGTGACAGCTTAGAGCACGGTTGCACAACAACAATAAGAATACAGCAAAATAGGAACATCATGCCTATAATATTCTCATATGTCTGCTTATTTTTCTTTGCTTCTAGTATTATACCAAAAAACATTTCAGGATGTCTTCCCATTTCACGGTCCCTTGTTGGTTAAAGGCTCCTATTTTAAGTGGAATTCGACACAGATTTCACTCGCTTCCTCCTTGTCCCCCTTACCTTTTTCTTTTGATTGTTATTCCAGAAAGAAAAAGGAGTGTAATCCCTGCCTTTTCACTGAGTGTGTTCATTCTTTAAACTCCTTGGTCCTCCCCTCTATTCAGACCTTGCTCCGAAGAGCTCACCCACACAGAGATTCAAGCATCATTCTCTTTGCTTCTCCTTTCTCATCTTCCCACACTGCGGGCTGCTATTGCATTTAGTCGGCTAACTCCACCTCTCCTCTTCTCACTCTCTTTCCTCTTTAGATTAACTTCAAGGCCAACTTCGCTTCCTTGCTGCTGGGCTGACACAGCTGGTAGTGTAGAAAAGCAGGGGGAGGGTAGCAGAGCAGGGAGCTTTTATTCAGCAATGCTTCCTTAACCAAGCAGCTGCTTTGAAGCCTCAAGGTCCAATTTCAACTGCTGAAGTTGTCAGTAATAAAAACCAGCTAAATATAACACTACTTTGAAACTGCAGTTTTGAGATAGGAGACTCTACCATTGAAGCTCTTCATCTGAAGCATGATCAGAATCTGTAAATACACAAACTGTGCCAGCATCCATGTAACAGCTAACAAGCACTTGCTAGGACGCATATTAGCAAGAGGAATTCAAAATGCAGTCCTCAGCCCAAAAGGTCTCACCCCACACTTCCCTATTGAACTCAAAGATGCTTCTGCTCAAACCTGCCACCCTTCACACAGCTCCTTGCTTGCAGATGATTGGTACACAGGTCTGCAGCAGGGAGAAAGGCAGGTCATACAGTGCTGACTGCTTGGCTCACAGCAGCCTGCTGAATGCTCTGCAGTGCACATACACCTTCACGAATACTATCACGGTGTGATTTCCACTCTAGCCCTCCAAGTGTGATTTACACTGCACTCATAGCAACTTCTATTGATATTATTGGATTTACAGTTCAAAATCTCAGCCTCTGGTAACAGAGGCAGCACTGCAGTCACATCATTCTCTGATATTCTTCCAGTAGCAGTGCAGATTATTTAATGTTTTAGCATGCTTTTCCTCTGTGTTTTCTTGCGCCATTTGGTAGCAACAAAGGAAAATAAAATAAACAAAAATTACTTGTCATTGTATGAAGGATTTCTTCAGAAGCCACTTATTTCACAGGGAAGTACAAAGCCCACCACTGGGCAGTAATATCCCAACATAGCAGTCAAGCAGAAATTAAGGCTTTGAGGAAGGTCAAATTACATCAATGCTCCAGAGACCACAGGTTAAATTGATGGGAAAAGGGAGCAGGAATGAAGAGCCTTGGCAAGCAAAGCTTCCATTCCATCCATTAAAAAATGCTGCTGAATATTCATTGATCTTGATTATTTGGATGTATAACACTTCCATATAGGAAAGCTGGAAAGGCACTTCTAAGAGAGCTGTTGAGAGTAAAAAGTGGGAGCAACACGAGCAGCAAAGCATGCCAATGCTGCTGTCATTGCAATGAGCAGACTTTACAGTTCACTGAAAGACACTACACTTACAAACAGAAACCTCAAAGCAACCTCAGCTGGCATAATTTTTGCACCCATAGCTTGGGGAGCATGAAGATTAAACATGGAAGGTTGCCTGTTTTGCAACACTGGGTACCAAGAAAGAGCATCAAAGGTCACTTGCTTGTCTTCACACATCACAAGCACTCTGTTCAGCAGCCACACATGAAACTGACTATTAGCAGCAAAGGAAGACAATTGCTGATCATCCTTGCTGCTATCATCTTTCCATCATACTGCCTAATTCACTGCTAAATGCATGTTTATTATGAGCAGGAGATGCTGGAATTTGGAAATTTTCAAGAGTGTAGCCTCCCAGTGTGCTAGTCTGAGCCTAGCTGGGATATTTTAGTGAGAAGAATTAGATTCTAAGCTGTGAAAAGGGAGCAGTGGTGATGTCTACTGCACTCATAGGCTTGCTGAGATGTATAAAACCAAGAACGTAAATATAGATAACACAGTTACTCTTGGGCTCTGGCTGCATGCACTTCTCTCCCTAACTTGCTGTCTGTGTGACTAATCCCTCTGCTTCCTAACTCCCCTGGACAATTCTCCAAACTCACCTTACACGTAAGGCAAAGTCTGGGATGAGGTAGAGGGGTGGAAAGGAGGTGGAAGAGTGAGTGAGAGCCCCTCCTGGGGACTCTGGTTTCTGGAAGGGCTGTTGTGTTTCTGTATTACTTTTAACTTATCTATTTCTGTATATAGCTGTAGATATTGTAAATATCTGCTTGTATGTTGTGCTAAGCTGTAAATAGAAAGCTTCATTCTTTAATTTCCAGCTGCTGTGTCTAGTCTGGATGATTTTCTTAAGTGTTGGGGGGCAGGTAACACCCAAACCATCACACCCAGGAACACAGGATTACCTGAAAGGTTGAGTTACAGTTGGCAAGAACAACCTCTACAGCAGCACAGTTTTGTGAATGCTATCACAGACACAGTTTTGATGTGTTAAAAAACAGAGGTACTCAGATTTGTTAAAACCTAGTGTGTTTTTCCCATGTTTGTGAGCTCTCAGGTGCTGTACAGTGAAGTCCCTTCCTTGAAGACCTGGCCAGTAGTCTCAAACTGCATATACCTGCACTGCAAAGGAAGGTTAACTATCAGGTCTTACACATCTACACTGACTCACAACTCCAAATCACTAATGAACCAACAAATAGAAATATCAAATCTAAAAAGTAGCCCTCCACAGTTTTGGACAAATAATATTTTTCACCTTTTTATTGAGCTGTAACAAGTTGTCACCCTTTCCAAAATCTGAACCTCAAATGCTTTGTGGCCATTTACTCATCCAGCATTTCCCTGCTTTTTAGACAACTGAGTTTTGGTGATTTTTGTTTTGCTGGATTTTGTTTGGTTTTGTTGAGGGGGATATTGTTGTGTCTGTTGGTTTTTAGTTTTTTTTTTTGTTGTTGTTGTTGTTGCTTTGTTCCCCCTCCCAATGTAACTATTGGGAAATCTTTAAACAGTTACTTCTCATAACTCACTATAGCTTTTTTTTTTCCAGTCTAACTCATTGCTTTGTTTTCTTCATCACATGTTTACAATTCTTTCAGCCATCAGGCTTTTCATGTAGTCTCAGACTCTGCTTTTAAACAATCTCTGCCTGTCCATCCATTGTGAAGACAGCTCAAGCAACGTCAAGCTTTTGCATCCCTTTAGCTTTATTAGATCCACCATCTGTCAAGTCAGGACGATGCACTTTCCATCTACTCAGCCCTGATGAGACCACGGAGTACTGTGTTGAGGTCTGGGCTCTCCTGTACAAGTAAAAGGATCTGCCTGAGCAAATCCAGCACAGGGTGATAAAGATGAATAAAGGACAGGAGTATGTTTGTTACAAAAGGCTGAGAGAACTGGGACTGCTCAGCCTAGAGAAGAAGAGGTTCAAGGATGATTGTATCAATGTGTCCAGGTTTCTCATAGGAGAGAATGAAGGAGAATACACTGATGGGACAAGAGACAATGGGCACAAAACAGAACATATGAAGCTCCGCCCAAACACAAGAGGATTCTTGACTGTGAGAGCAGCCCCATCTGTGGAGATATTGAAACCCCATCTGGATAGGTCTAGATAACCTGTTCTCCACCACCCTGCTTCAGCAGAAGGTTTGGTCTGGATAGCCCCTTTCCAACTAAACAAAACTATAATTCAGAGTGAGGATGTCTGTGACATTAGGCAAAAGTCATTAGTAATACAGCTCCGCCAGACAGCACAAAGACTCCAAGCCAGGACCAGGGCTGAATTCTCGTTCATGCAGGAAACACTTCTGCAGCCCACATCTCCTTCATTCATAGACCAGGGAACAGCTGGCAAATCTCAGCCAAATCCTGACCCAGTCCACTCTGTCTGGAAATGCTAGCAAGGCTGAGTTTATCTTCTCCTCCTCAGTGGACAGGAATATTGATTATCTGCAGGTTTTGATATGCGTTTCTCAATGCTCAAATAGATACCTCCCTGGAGAGCTGGAGGAAACAGATAAGTCAGCTTGCATTGAGCAGCATCTGGTTCAGCTTTGGACACTTGTGCAGGCAACAGCAGAAACGTTGCACACTGGCTCCACTTATAAAAAAACTCTGATGAAATGGGTGAGGTTCAGAAAAGATACTGGCTACTAAAATATCCTTGTTTGAGGAATGAAGAACTGATGTATCTGAAAGGCAGATCCTCTTTCACTATTTGCTTCCAAATGCTACTTGTGGCTGGTTCACAGTTCTTCAGTTAAGCAATAATGGATGTATGGCAGATGTCCCAGCAGGAAAGCTCACCATCTGACTTGATTGCATCTTCCTGAATCGCCTAATGCAGGCAACATCTTCTGATAGTTCCAGAGGTTTTGGGTTTATTTCATGAATATATGCTTGCAAGTCCTAACCAGTAACCTTCACTGTAGCCAGGCATTCTCACACAAGAGACTGCATATCCTGAGTCAGTAGAACTCACTAAGCTCCTTTTTAAAAGCTGAACAGAAACAGCACAACGAAAAAGTTCTTTCTGGGAGCTGAAATGAAAGGCATTCATCATGTAGTCTAAAAAACACAGTCCAATGACTGACAGTTTAACAGGAAGAAAAATGAAATCCAATTTAGGTTTAAACCACACTTCAAAGTTCCCTAGGAGAAGTTTAAGAACACACAATTGGACTAATATTACGTCAGAAACTCCCAAAATAAACAACAGCTTCATGATGAATAATATTATACAGAAAAGAAGTGATCTTGTTTCCTATTGCCAGATGTGTCCCCTCATAGTGTGTGACCAAGCCAAACATCTGACACCACCAACACAAATAATCAGAGATTATTCCTCTTCACAGCTTACACAAGCATCATAAATCCAATTTATTAATTGCAGCCAGAAAGTGACACTGTTGTTGTCAGGGCCAACAGGTGGAGCAGCAGAACAGAGGAACCTGTGGAGAAGCAGTCATGCAATTTCAAAAGCACAATGCATGTGAAAAGCAGTGTTTAAGTACCTGAAATTACTCCCTCCAAACTTAGATAGTCCCAGCACACTCCATCCCATTGCATTGACCACACCTGATCATATCTGGCTACAAACCTAGATACATGCTGAACTTTGCTGCCGCAGCCAAAACACAGCTCCTCCCTTGCTGAAGTGCTGCATGTGTCCGGGCTTCACGCTCCAGGACTCTTCCACAGCACTTTCCCAGGCTGCTCATACCAGTGCAAGCAGATATTTAGATTACAACTGCACAGACCCACGCATCCCTTCACAGCTGATGGCCTGGGAAACAATTTCGCAGCCCATGCAGACAGTCTTTAATGTCCCTTCCAACCTAAGCCATTCTATGATACTGGAATTCTATGATTCTTTCCTATTTGGGATAAATTCCCACCTGCTTTGAAGCAGCATTTTCTCCCAGAGGTGGTTTTGAAGCCAGGTCTCTTTCAGCTCTTCCTTCAGTCAAGGCAAGCCCTTTGACAGCATTGCTCGTACTTGGAACAGGGATTTACCTTTTCCTTTACACCTTTATGCACTGCACAAACATCTCCTTCCACTGTGCAACATCTAGATGAGAAAGCCATGCAAAAAGGGTGAAAGTTATCTGCCACAACCCCATTCACCTATCAAGAGATCACAGGCACAGATACCTCTGGGTCCAAAGCTCTTGAAGAGGTTATGGTACAAAAACACCTCCCTTTTCAGGCAAGTAGGTAATGAGTAGTCTGAGCAACACGACAAGGGACAACAGTCACAAACTGGAACATAAGAAGTTATGCCTGAACTTGAGGAAAAACTTCTTCACTTGGAGGGTGACAGCACTGTAACAAGCTATCCAGGAAGGCTGTGGAGCCTCCTTCTCTGGAAAGATTCAAAACTCATCTGGATCCTTTGCAACCTGCTCTGGATCAGTATGCTTTAGCAGGGAGGCTGCACTAGCTCTCCAGAAGTCACTTCCAATGCCTAACATTCTGTGTTTCTGTGAACACCAGCCAGAGGCATACCTTTGCATAAAGCTTCTGTAGGAAGCCCAGGCAAAAGGGAGATTAAGAGCAATTGTGTTACAGATAATGGGCTAGGCAAGGACATATATTACTCAACAAGGACCAGGTTAAATCTCTATACAGAGGATCCAACTCAAATTCATACCAGTTGAGCTCAAACGCTAGAGCTAGACCTATTCCTTTAGGGGCATAACAATGTTATTTTGCTGGGAAATGATAGAAAGACCACCTTTTCCTGTATTTCAAGCAGTAGCCTATCAGAAGGTCCTGATATGTTGCTGAGCCTGAAAATAAGACAGTCATCTTGCATTCTGGTCTGCCCTGCTTCTGCGTGGAGCTTGAAAGATTTACTCTATGCAATAATGAACACAACTACATTCCTTACTTCTTTTCTGGCAGCTTTATTATAACATTGCATTGCTTCATTAAAATGAGCTATTTCATTTCAAGATTCACACCAGCCCTAAAACAAGTCATTTTGCCATGTATGATATTTTTCTACTAAGCTTGGGGAAAGCATTCTCTAAGCTCTAAACAAACTGCAGCTAGGAGCTCATTGCTCATAGCCTCTGAAAAAAAACGAAGGCTTGGCACCCTTCAGATGGCTGTATTCAGGAGTTTGGAAAAACCATATCATAATAGAGTTATTTCTAATTTGGCAAATGGAAAGCCAAGTTCAGAAGCTGTCACTGCAAGTAAGACCTCTACTCATCCCTGCTCGTCTCTCCCACAGGCATTAGCAATAGCATAACACCACCTCAGCCTCTAAGACAGGCACACCACATGTCCCAGTGTCCAGTTTAGAGAAAATGGGCAACTGAAAAGCTCAGTGCCCTACCTTTCACATTGGCATTTGAAACCAGTTTCAGCATAGGAAGATACAAATTTACTGCCAGTTTTCCCATCATATGTGTTGCACCAGCTTCCTCTACATACCTAATCAATTCTTGTATTTCCCCTTGCTTCCTCTTACACAAAGCACACCATTTCATCTCTAATGCAGCCTTTGAACAGAAGATGCATTTCTCAGCTAGGTTTGTATGTAGTACTTCAATCTCATCCATAGATGACCTTTGGAGGTCCCTCTGGACCCAAACCATTCCATGATTCTATGATTCATTTACCAGAGAGATTATCCATTACCATCTGTACACATTCTTGCCTCCAAGATGCCCCTTCTTATTCAGAGCAGTTCAAGACCAAAAAAGGCACTGGCCTCAAGAAAATCCTGGAAGTCTTTGTTAGAGTAACTTAGACTTATTTCCTAAAGATAAAGAGGGGGGGAAAGGTTCCAATGGGATGCTCTAGGCACTCCAAAGCCAAGCATTGTGACCTGGCACTTTGCTCTTTGCATCAGAGAAAGAAGCTGATGGCCAACTGAAAGACAACAGACAACACATTACTAGAACCTGTTGGATTACTGCACTGTCAGTCCCTTGAGTTTCTACGTTTTACAAGCCAAAACATGCAGAAGTAGTAATGGACAGGCAGCAATAATCCCCAGTAAACAGGGGGACCTAGATCAGCAGAGGGAAGTGACTTATTTTCTTAAGCAGTTTTTAAAGGCATGTCTCTTGCAAATATCTTTCCTATCACTGTGCAAAAATGCCTGCAGTTCAGAAGCTGAGGTCACACTGACAGCTTTCACACACACCTCTGCTCATGACTTTTCATAACACTTCAAACAGGGCAAGACTGTACTCTGTCCATAAAACAAGAAAACAAAGCTTTCACATTAGAAATGAAAAATGCAGCTTCAGGACACACCTGAAATTTTATTATGCAAAGAAGCTTACAATAAGGAAAGCAATAAACACAAAAATCAGTCAGTGATTAACTTAGTCAAAAGACAAAGGAGCTTTGTTTGCCTGTGAAATATCTTCCAGAACAAGAAACAAACAATGGTCTGTCCTCATTGCAAAATGCCAGCAGAACCCACACAGGCAAGGCTAAAGCCCCTCTCACCATCATTTCCAAATTGCACATGCTGCAAATATATAAGCTCTGAGTAGCTATTCAACTTAGGCTCAGAGGTGAAAAGTCTACTATGACATCTTGCATCCAGCTTGATGCCTTTATACACTGATGCAATAGCTGAGCATTATTTGCAGCAGGTGTTTCATCATTTCAGTCTTACTCACAGTGCACAATCAGAGAGGTGGAAAAGCTGCAGAATCATAGCAGAAGGAAACTACAGTTATCACAGTATCATCAGGGTTGGAAGAGACCTCACAGATCATCAAGTCCAACCCTTTACCACAGAGCTCAAGGCTAGACCATGGCACTAAGTGCCACATCCAACCTTGCCTTGAACAGCTCCAGGGACGGCGACTCCACCACCTCCCCGGGCAGCCCATTCCAGTGTCCAATGACTCTCTCAGTGAAGAACTTTCTCCTCACCTCCAGCCTAAATCTCCCCTGGCGCAGCCTGAGGCTGTGTCCTCTCGTTCTGGTGCTGGCCACCTGAGAGAAGAGAGCAACCTCCCCCTGGCCACAACCTCCCCTCAGGTAGTTGCAGACAGCAATAAGGTCACTCCTGAGCCTCCTCTTCTCCAGGCTAAACAATCCCAGCTCCCTCAGCCTCTCCTCGTAGGGCTGTGCTCAAGGCCTCTCACCAGCCTCGTCGCCCTTCTCTGGACATGCTCAAGCATCTCAATGTCCCTCCTAAACTGGGGGGCCCAGAACTGAACACAGTACTCAAGGTGTGGTCTAACCAGTGCAGAGTACAGGGGCAGAATGACCTCCCTGCTCCTGCTGACCACACCATTCCTGATGCAGGCCAGGATGTCACTGGCTGTCTTGGCCACCTGGGCACACTAGGTAGTGTGACAAATTTCCTTAGGTCCAAACAGTGCAGGAGATGCAATGCCTCTCTCAGGAGTGCATTCTTGACCAAATCAGGCAAAAATAAACCACAGACTTCAATAAAACAGATAATTTTCCTGAAAGGCATTTTGTAAGCCTACAGTGGGATGGGTACCTGACTACCTGCCTTCACATTCAGGCATAAACCTAAAATATAAAAGCCTTTTCTAGCAGGGTCAGTGGTTTGTCACAAAACTCCAGAGCTCTTTAACTTTCCCAATAGCCCAGCAACTGGGCAGAAAAGCCCTCCAGTAGCATCCTAGAATTGAAAACACATTAAACCCACTCTCAGCCTCATGTTTAGCACAGAAATTAGACCAGGAAATGAACAAAAAAATAAAATAAACCCAACCCATGCCTAGGTTTCAGGATCAGCAATTCTCCTCTCCCTTCCTCCTACCCCTACTATAGCTGCATGGAGCATTTCAGCCTCATTTACAGTTTCTTGAGAATCATGACATAGCTGTGGCAAAGTCTGTCCTTACTGTTGTGTTGACTCAATCAGCTGCACCTGAAGGATCTTTCCATTGCACAAACAAGCCATCGTGGTCTTTATGACTCTGACAGGCAATACCAAGTAATGATAGGATCTTCATAAGCATAACACCCACCACAATTATTGCAGGGATACCTAGGGTAACCTTGGGGTGTTTTTTCCCCTTCGAGCCCTTAGTCTTCAGCTGTAATATAATCAAGTAACATTGATACATGAGTTTTGTGAGGACAAGACAGATCAATGTTTAGCACCTACATTCCATCATGAAAAAAGGGGGGGAGAAAGGAGAAAAATATGGCATAATTCCACCTTTCAGATCTAATCTGTTTTTAACACAACAACTTCCTAGCTTAATTTTTTGATAGCTTGGATTCTAAGAAGACTACCTTCACAGAGAGAGTGATTTCCCATTGGAATGGGCTGCCCAGGGAGGTGGTGGAGGCACCATCCCTGGGGGTCTTCAAGAAAAGACTGGATGAGGCACTTAGTGCCATGGTCTGGTTGATTGGATAGGGCAGGGTGATAGGTTGGACTGGATGATCTTGGAGGTCTCTTCCAACCTGGTTGATTCTATGATTCTATGAAAAGATAGCCTTGGGATTATACTGAGCTATGGTAGTAACTTTTATTTATTAAATTCCCCATGAGAAGCCCTACTGCAGGTTTCTTTTTATAGCTGTTCAAATTAAACATGTATGACCTGTCGCTTCTGTAGTCAGCATCAGTGTTATCTCTTTGCAGAGAAATACGACAGAGAACAACAACATTCTCTCTTCTGCAGCCAAATAATTTTTAATCACATTAGCCATAGGACCCCTATTGGTAATCTTTCCTCTGGGCCCTCCCAGTTCTTAAAGCAGAGTCTGATAGAGAATTCAATTAATGTGCCCCCTAAGGATAACACATTCAATCACAGTAAGTGAGGAAAAGCACGTTCAGAGGAAAATGAACTTGCAACCCCAAACTTCCAGTAGAAAGCCTTTGTCCTGGTAGGCTGAATACCATTATCCTCATGAAGTAAGGAAAGGCTCTAGGTCTTTGCCTTGTCAACAAAAAAAGCTGGTTTTGTAAGACTTTGTTCTGGCCACTTCAGATGACCAGCCGTCTTAATCCAGAGAAGCCCAAAGGAGTTCTCAGGGTCAAACCTTCAGAAGATCAGTGTTGGGCCTATTGCACTGATTTGGTTTTCACCATCTGTCCAACTAACAACTGAAGAACATGTAAATCCTGTATGTCACCACTTCTACTGCTCAGGCTGCCAGAGCCTAAAATATTATCCACTTATCACAAAACAAGCATGGATTAAATTTCACTCTTTTTTGAAGTGCACATAAATTTATCCTTAAAGAAAAACTGGATTCAGACTAAGACTTTCCCTAGTCAGAATTCTCTGGCGTTGTAAGACATTTTGCTCAACTTTCCCACATAATCTTCAAACAGAAAATTGTGTCCAAGTCATAAGCACTGTAAGAACTGGCATCTACCAAGAGCAGATGACAAGACCTACTCACATGGAACTTGAACAAAAACAACCATTAGCTCACTTATGCAGGGGAGAGCGCCCAACTGCAGGAGATGAGCATTCCTGGAGATGGATGAAGCCAGGGGCTATGTCCTATTCCAGACATGAGTAAGCTGTGCTCTCAGGTTGTGGTGGCCTCCTGAGCACCATCAGCAGTTTACCAACCCCATAATGACATGGCACATTTTGCAATGACTGCAGAAATATCATTTTTCAGAACTGACCTTTACCAAAGAATTTGCAACCTACTTTCATCTCTCACTCCCCACACATGTTCAAAACCAACACAAATGGAGAACAAATCTGCAGCTCCTAACAGATCTGTTCTTCATAGCCTTACCTCTTTTCTTCCATTAGAGCAGAAGGCATTCTGCCACCAAAAGAAGTAAGGCTTTAATAACACACACTTTAAATACATTTTTCACATATCCTGTCACATCAAGCTAAAATATACAGGATCTGAGTAGAAACACAGCTTCCCAAACTATCTTGCTGTCAGCAGCTTTGAATGCTGCATAAACATACCAAGGGACCACTGCTGAGTCACAGCAGCAGCATCTCCCAGCCACACAAGATAATCCAAGGTTTGAGAAATCTGGATTTCAGAGCAGAAACCACTGCCACTGCTGTCTGTTAGCAGCAAAACAAAACATAGCATTGAGGGGGGGGAAGAAAAAAGAAAACAGACTTAAACTGTTGGCTATGTTGGGTAACTTTTCTCATCTTCCCAGCTTGTGATAGTGGCAGATGGCCCAGTCTGTAAATTAGCAGCTACCAGATGGGCCCCTTAAGTAGCTTACTGTGGTAAATTGATTTGTTCGTGGGTTTGGTATTAAAATGTCCTTCACTGTCTGGGTACTGTTTGGCCACAAAGCTGCAAATTCCAGTTGACTGCAATGAAGGCCGAAACACCAAGCATTTGTATTGGGCAGCTAGTTCTGCAACATGTGCCTCTACAGATGCATGGCCCCATTTACCACTCAGGTAGGCTTTCAGTAGGTATTTGGCTCTTTCAGCAAGAGCCAACAATAGATAAGCAGGGATAACAGATGAGAAGGCTTAATTCTGGCCACAGATGACAAATACAGGAAACTTTTCAGCAAGTAACCAGGGATGGATATCTTGACCTGGTGTGATGGTTTGGGAGTTACCTGCCCCCCATCCCAAATTCACCAGACTAGAGTTAGTTGGCTGTGGAGAGATTTTTGCTAACAGGACATGAAATGATAAACATGAGCAACCCATACTGGGAAGTGTCCTTGAGTCCATCTTGGGACCTAAGATACCAGGCGGTGGGTAGAACCCCCAGCATGCAGCTGCAGGGGGTGGAGTGCCAGCTGCATGTGGGCAGAGTTAGCCAGCCCAAGGGGGCTGGGTTAGCCAGCCTAGGGGCTGACCCTCATAGAATGTTATTGTATATCACCCTATCCATGCCATGCTTGTAACCCTGGACCAACAGGAGCTATCTACATGTACCAATCCTAAACTAAGTTAGTTGTGCACACCTCTTGCAAGAAAGCATGTAACTCACTGCAACATGGAAATAAAGGCAGAGAATGACCATCTAACCACATTGGTGAACCAAAAGTCATTTTACCCAGGTGCTCCACTGGCAGCTGGCTGGAAGTGAAGGAAGCTAAGCACAGCTTAGCACAATTTACAAGCACATATATACACAATATACACAAATATTTGCAGTTATATACAAGTTAAAAGTAATACAGAAACACAAAATCACTCCCAAAACAGGCTGGAGGCTCACAACCTAAACTTCCTCCCCTCTTCCCCCTCTTTTCCTCCCCCCAGAAATAATAACCAGATCAATCCCCATATATCTCAGGTGATAAATCTGGAGAGATCTGAGGTCAAATGTCAAAAGGTTGGAGGAAAAAAAGGGTTGGGTCAGATTAGAGTTAAGGCAGATGCAACCACACAGACAACCAGAGAGAAGTAGCAGAACTGACAACTGAGAAGTGTGTGAGAAGTGAATGTCTTATCTATGTTTTGATTAATTGCATTTCTCAGCAGAAGAATGAGTGATATAGGGTACTGTTGGGTTCTTTGGTTGTTGTTGTTTTTCTCACAGCTAAGGATTTAATTTTGCTCAGTAAAATATTCCAATTAGCCTCAAACCAGCACACCTGGGAATCATCAACTAGGTTGCCACAGCTCTTTCAGAGGAAAGTACTCACCGTGTGGTTGCAAGTATCAATGGGGAAGAAGTTTGAATTATCTGATAGTTTGTCATCTCTCTGCCTCTCTTCTTTCCTCTACATGCTTCTACTCTCATCCCTCCCTCAATACCCTTCTCCTCTCCTCCAACATTTTTGGTGCCAGCTCTTCTGCTAAACTTGCTTATGAATTGCATTTGCAGTGTTATTGGCCTTTTCTGTATATTTTGCTGTTGACTTTCTGCTCAGTAAGCACCCTGTGGCAATACATGCCACCTTGTTATTCAGGGTGAACTTTGGCTTCTGAAAGGCTAAAGCACTTTTATTTTCTATTATCAACCACTCCTCTGTCAATATCTTGAAGGTGATGGAATTACTGGAAATACAAAAAAAAAAAACCCAAGATATTGTTTTCCTCCATTTCATGACAGAGGCTGATAGCCAGCATTTTCTATATTGGTTGTTATCCTTCCAGACTTCTGCTCCAGTAAAAGGAAATTGTCTCAGCAGTAGTAAGCCAGAAGCTAGAGACTGACATTTATTGAAATGAAATATTCCACATTCCTAACATTTCTTAATAAAACCACAAGCATTTCCATCTTCCTAGAGCTTCTTTGGCATGTCCTGGCATGATATCCTGAAAATCTCATACATTGTACTTTGTGTCAAAGACTGGCAAATCATGACTTAATCCTCCCAATGGCACTCTGCAATTGTGAAGGCTACAAAGTCACCAGAGAATACTGGTGAGCAAAAAAAAATTACTCAGATTTCTGTAGGAATACTGTCACATTGTGATTTATATTTCTAATATACAGACAGCTAGCAAAACAAACCAGGCAGCCTTCCTTCTAAAGCCTAGATAGTTATATCATTTGTTAGCCTTAAAGCTCAAATTCTCTCATGTTATATTGCTGACAACATCCAAATGGACAATGGAGGTTTGTTCCATCTCCCCTTCTTCTCCAGATAATCTTTTTGAACCAAAAAGTTTATGACCTACTAGGAAATAAAATGACCTTCACAAGTCAAAGCTAACTGCCAGAGCCTTTAACTCTTGACCAGCATTGGAAAAAGATAATTTCTCCTATTCTTTCAAAAGAACTGCAAATTAGATCTCCTATCAGAGGTCTGAACATGTATTATTATTCCTAATTACCATTACATTCATATCCCAGACTTAGTGTGATGGCTTGGGTGTTACCCACCCCACACACTTTAGAAATCACCCAGACTAGACTCAGCTGGCTCTGGAAATTGAATGAAGCTTATTACTTACAGCTTAGCAGAGTATACAAGCAGATATTTACAGTATATACAGATATATACAGAAATATACAAGGTAAAATGGTAATACAGAAATACAGCAGCCCTCCCAGAAACCTGAGTCCCCAGGAGGGGCTCCCAACCACCCCTTCACCTTCCCTCTACCCCACTCAACCTTACCCCAGTCCCAAGGAAGAATGGAGGTTAGGCCAGGGGGCTAGGAAGGAAAGTGGATTAGTCAAAGAGAGGGGGCGAGGTTAGAGGTGCAGCTCAGCCAGTTCCCCGGGAGAAGAAGTACTTTATGTTTTGATTCTTACTTTTATACATCTCAGCAAGCCTATGAGGGAAGTAGACATCACCATTGTTTTCCTTCCACAGCCTGTAATCTAGTCCTTCTCACCAAAACATTCTAGCTAGCTTCAAACTACCACACTTGGTCCTTAATCCAACACTCAGTGATCAAAACTTCATCCTCAAAACACATGGAAAGAGCCATTGCTGGCCATCGGTGTCTATGATAAGATAATTTTTCTCTTAGTACCTCTGAATACATTTAGTACTGTGCCAGGCAGCATCTGAAACCACTGTTGTGCTATAAACCATTACTGCTGAGTCTTGTATTTTTCTGCTGTGAGGCAACAAGGTCATTTCTGAAAAAGTTTTTATAAGGGGAATGTGTGGTTTAAAGGGCTGTGTGCTCCATTCACTTAGTTTTAACTATTATATGTAAGCTAACACATAAGTATCATTCTCAAAGCAAGCAGATGTTACACTAATACCCATCCAAGCAAACCACAGGCTGCAAGGCCTTCTACATCAAGAGATGAAGCAACTAAACCTTGGCCTCAGGGGAGTACTGCAAACTCTAGGCAGCTCACCCCCTCCTGTTCTTCAGTTTCATGCCTCCTCTAGCAGAGAATTCTCAGTGCATTTGTGAATAGTACCCAGCTGGTGTATGATTCACCTTTGCACGAAGCAGATCCTGATCTCTCCATCACCATCGTTTCCATTCAGTGGAGAAAACTGCAGAAACCGGACAGCAGTGAACAACACACACTGTCACCCAGCCAAGGCATCTGCAGAAGTGTTGGTGCAACAGGAACTGGGCTCAAGCCCCCGCTGGCTTCACGGGCACAGGACACTGCATATGTTTTTCTCAGATCTGTAGAAGTTATTTATGATTCTGTATCTTTAGTCCAAGAAATCTTTACATCTGACTTCAGCAGGAAGAGCACAGCACTTCACCCAGTGTCTGGACATCTGGCATGTCATATTTCCCCAGAGAACTAGTAGTTTCCTTTGCTATCCCACCAAATGGAGTTCTACCCTGAGAACCAAGAGAGATACTCCTGCTGGAATGAAAAACAATCTGGCTTTTTTCAGGAAGAAGTTTACTTTTGCAGTTTCATTTCCAATTGGTCATTCTTCCTACTCCAACTCCTCTCTGCTGAATCTCAATTTGTCTTCAGATTTTACCCATGACCTGGTATGACCTGCCTTCTAACCTCTGTCTCTCAAATTGCTTTACAGTCATATCCTCTTGCTCAAAAAATGCAGAACTCTTGGCAGTGAAGCACGCAGATTTGCATTTAACAAATTAAATATCAGGAACAGAAGCCCACATTACAGGAAATCTGTCTTTGCTGCTTGAGGCTCTGTCCCCCATCCTCATACAGATGAGTTTCCGCTTGTACTTCTCCTCCAGCTACACCTTGTCTTTCTGCTGCCTTCCATGCCATCAAAGTCTTTTCCACTGAAGCCTAAACTGATTTTTCTAGGTGCTTAGTGCCTTATTAGTGTGCTAATATCAACAAGCTCACCTGCTCAAGAGCCTTAAGGCAAGCAGTAGGGGAATGTGTTCCGGTACCTCCTCATTGAAACTGAATTCTGTTTTTTCAGCAAGTAACTGACATGTAGTACAAAGAGTCAACTCTTTGTCTTGGATTCAAATGCAGGTTCCCAGAGACTCTAATAAATTTAATAGACCCAATGACAATTTATAGAATTTATAGAGTGCCCTCCCCTCTTCCCCCTCCTTTTCCCAAAAGACAGGGAGAGAGAGAAAGGTAGGGACCAACCCAAATAAATCAATCTCACTCGATTTGGAAGTTAAAAAGGAAAAGTTTAACAATAACTTAGAAAAGGTATTGGAGGTAGGGAAGTTTACAAAGGATAAGGAAGGGAAAAACAGCAAAATACAAACAGGGATGGATACAACCCGAGTAGTGTGATGGTGTCTCTGCCTCGTGGCTGCCACGTGGTGTGCTGGTATGCAGTATGAGGGTGTGTGGTCAAGAGTGAGCGCAGGAAAAGAGGGTGAGACAGGAAACTCCTGTCTCTTTTATACCACAGGAAGTGGGGGGAGTGGGCTAACCATCACCTGGAGTGTGGCCCACCCCTGGGGAGGGGCCAAGACCCCCAAGGTCAGGTTCAGGGTCACTCCCCCAGGAGTGTTAACCCTATACACTCTTCAAAAATAAAAGTTTGCCCTTTAAACCTTACCAGCTCACTGTAATGCTAGTTATCCCACCTCACTACTGGCAGCTACCTATTATTTCCTTCTCCTTCCCAGACACACACACCACAGGATGCCCTTTCTAGCTGTTTTTGGCATCATTACTACTTTTTGATTAAGTTCCTCTTAAAGAAACACTCCATTTAATCTCACTTTGAGACCTACCCTCCATTTACCACCCATTCCACTTCTTTAGTGGGATGGTAGCTTCACTTTCACACCTCCCACTCCTAGTTCAAGTTTCAGACCCTGGCTAGGCTGTCTCAAGAACACCACTTTTATTCTTCTTTCTCTGTTTTGTTCTTAGCAAAAGCCTTCCTCTTTGCATACTGCACCATAAAGTACTGTGGGACTTCAGCACCTCAGCTGACTCAAAACATTTGCTTTAATGGTTCAAGTCCCCAAAAACATTTTCACTGGAAATCCACAAAGGCAATCCTTTATTCATGTTGCCAGGATGCACCAACTTGCATTGTACTGTTGTACTTCAACATTTCTTGCACTTTGAGGTGCTGAATTGTAAAAGTGCTAGACAGAAAAAGATCTCAGCTTACAGCCTGGCTAAGTCATTTGCTTCCAAGATGACCTTTACACTTGATTGCTGAAGGCTTTCACATTCTCCCAGCTGCAATACACACTGTTGGTCACATGTTTTAACTTTATGGAATCACAGAATCATAGAATCAACCAGGGTGGAAGAGACCTCCAAGATCATCCACTCCAACCTAGCACCCAGCCCTAGCCAGTCAACTAGATCATGGCACTAAGTGCCTCATCCAGGCTTTTCTTGAACACCTCCAGGGACAGTGCCTCCACCACCTCCCTGGGCAGCCCATTCCAATGCCAATCACTCTCTCTGTCAAGAACTTCCTCCTAACATCCAGCCTAGACCTTCCCCAGCACAACTTGAGGCTGTGTCCCCTTGTTCTGTTGCTGGTTGTCTGGGAGAAGAGACCAACCCCCACCTGGCTACAACCTCCCTTCAGGTAGTTGTAGACAGCAATGAGGTCCCTCCTGAGCCTCCTCTTCTCCAGGCTAAACACCCCCAGCTCCCTCAGCCTCTCCTCATAGGAACCCATGCAGCTTCACTATTCTTTTTAGAGGACAGTAGTGATCTAATATTCCTTCCCCTACCTGCTGTCACACTCCTCCTTCTCTTTCTTACATATTTCCCTTTTTAGAGGATGACAGACACATCAATTTGGAAAAGTCAGAGCCAGGGATATTGCAAGCAGATATTGCAAGCTAGGTGGTACCAAACAGTGTCTCTACTCTTAACACGTATGAAGAGAGCTTCCCAGCAAAGATTTCTGCCCTAGTGTAGCCATGAGGGGAGCAGTAGCAAGAGATTTTCAAATGGTACCATGAAGGTACACATGGAAGTGTTCTCTTCTTTATACTTCATCCTCCTGGGGCAGGTACTAAGTATTGGAAAGGAAGTTTCAGCTTTTACTTGCTTCTTGTATACATTCTGTGCCTGTGAGTAAAAACAACTTTTCTGCACCACGTACATAAGGGAATATTTACATAATGTTTTTTGAGATCACAGACACCAACTTCAAGCTACCAAGCTATCAACAGTTAGAATAAGACTAAGGGACTACTTAAGTATCTATATATATTCACCAATTTAACAAATATATGCAGTCAATCAGTTATTCAACCGACAGGCCATCAGTGCCTCCACCTGCCTCATCATCAGCCAGGTCAAATGCATGAACAGCTTCTGGACAGGATTTATGTCAGCCAGCACAGCCTGTACAGACTCACTCAGTTATTATACTTGACTGATAAACTGCATCACCAGAGCACACTGCACAAGCATATCTAGAAAGCCACATACTTTGCACAGACTGGTAATGAGGTAAAAATAGCCTGAACACTGAGACTATGAATTGTAGCACTAGGGTCACCTTAACCCGAATTTTTCATGGCTCGGCAGCTTCTCTGAACCCCACCCAGAGAGCCAGGGCTGTAACAAAGAGCCCTCTGTGACACAGCAGCAGGCAACAGCACTGTGAGCTCAGTGAGTGCCTTCCTGCAATGCAGATCCTGACAGTTCTAACTCGAACTCCCGTCAGTTTTTCTCAGTTCCCTTACATGATCTGAATTGACAACAGAAGGTTTTTCCTGCTTCCCAGGCCACAAACTGAAATTACTTCAAACTTGGGGCAAATATTTATTTGTTTAGACTTACTGTCACCCTTGGTGAAACCACTAATGCTTGTGAGACTGGCAGCTCACCAACTGCAGGCAGTCACAGAATCATAGAATCATCCAGGTTGGAAGAGACTTCCAAGATCATCCAGGCCAACCTAGCACCCAGCCCTGTCCAGTCAATCAGACCATGGCACCAAGTGCCTCATCCAGGTTTTTCTTGAGGACCTCCAGGGACGGTGCCTCCACCCCCTCCCTGGGCAGCCCATTCCAATGCCAATCACTCTCTCTGGGAACAACTTCCTCCTAACATCCAGCCTAGACCTCCCCCAGCACAACTTGAGACTGTGTCCCCTTGTTCTGTTGCTGGTTGCCTGGGAAAAGAAAGCAACCTCCACCTGGCCACAACCTCCCTTCCGGTAGTGGTAGACAGCAATGAGGTCACCCCTGAGCCTCCTCTTCTCCAGGCAAAACAACCCCAGCTCCCTCAGCCTCTCCTCATAGGATTTGTGCTCCAGGCCCCTCACCAGCTTTGTTGCCCTTCTCTGGACATGTTCCAGCACCTCAACATCTTTCTTGAATTCAGGAGCCCAGAACTGGACACAGCACTCAAGATGTGGCTTGACCAGTGCTGAGTACAGGGGCAGAATAACCTCCCTTGTCCTACTGGCCACACTGTTCCTGATGCAGGCCAGGATGCCATTGGCTCTCTTGGCCACCTGGGCACACTGCTGGCTCATCTTCAGCTACTATCTCCCAGTACCCCCAGGTCCCTTTCTGCCTGGCTGCTCTTCAGCCACTCTGTCCCCAGCCTGTAGTGCTGCTTGGGGTTGTTGTGGCCAAAGTGCAGAACCCTGCACTTGGCCTTGTTAAATCTCATCCCACTGACCTCTGCCCACCCATCCAGTCTGTCAAGGTCCCTCTGCAGGGCTCTTCTACCTTCCAACCTGCTCCTAGCTTGGTGTCATCTGCAAACTTACTGATGCTGGACTCAATCCCCTGGTCCAGATCATCAATAAAGTTGTTGAACAGGACTGGGTCCAGCACTGATCCTTGGGGAACACCACTAGTGCCTGGCTGCCAACTGGATGTGGCACCAACTTCTGGCACAGCTTTATCCTATGTGGTGTTCATGTCACCAATATGAATTTATGCAGAATTGATCATATTTACATATTAAAGTTTGCCAGCTCCCAGTATCTAGGAGCACTTTAGCTTTTAGAGTATTTGGAAATACTTATTCCATTCCTGCACAGCCTAAAAATTGCTTGTTTAAAGCTAAAAGGAAAAAAAACTGGAGAGAGAAAATATACATCACTATGCTTCCCTTCTGTGGATGGAAGGGACAAAACAGGAACTATGAAAGTTATTATGAAATCTGTGGTGCTCCATACTAAGCACTCCAGCTAAACAGTCAAACTGTTCACAGTTACACTTCAGCCCAGTTTCATGCACTTTTTTGTTCTTCTCTAAACAGTGAAGCAATCAGGACTTGAATAAGGCCTGGTCCCATGTTGAACTGATTCCCAGAGCAGAACTATTTAACTTCACTCTTTGATCAGGCATGAATTTGGCTCTGTTCTGTGATAGGGCACTTGGAGCTGTGACTCAGCCTCCAAGTGGAGATATTTAAACACTGTTTGCCAGTGGCATACACACTACAGAGTTAAAAGATGTCTTTGCAGGCAGGAGAAAAGGAAACTGCTGTGGAAGAATACTGGCAAGTACAAGCCTACACAGTGGCTTGTAGTGGTAAAGGATCATCATGTAAGCAGAATAGAGTATGGCTCTGTCTTGCTGTTGATAAACTTGGCTGTGAGAAAACTGATATGCTTAAGATAGCTCCATACATTTTCCCAGCTGCAGATCATTTTAAGGCCCTTGAATGTAAAAGCCTCAGACATTCAGCTTTGCAACCCAGAGATTGCTACTGATCACTAAGAAACACTTAAAACTTTTCTTCTATTCACAAAAGTGACACTTTCATGTCACCTTTCCCTTTTGGGAATGCAGTTGTCCATGATGGCCTTCTCTCAAATTACAAATCTGCAAGTTAAAGTCAAAAAATGGAGTTGAGATCCTTGGAGATAGTGGAGCAAGTACAAATTCTTAGGTGTGAACACAGGGGAAGTCCTGCTCAGAACAAGAAGCACCTCAACAAAGTGGTCTAGGGCTTGGTTCTCAGCTGATTCACAAGAAAGTGTCCTTTAAGTGAGGATCAGAGAGTGTCAGACAGGTGGTTAGGTCTTCAAAAAGTCAAGACACAGTCCTGTCAGTAAATCAATACTGCCAAATCTGCTGTACTGATAGTCACTTCTGCCAAGAAACAAATGTTAAACCTTGAGGAAATATACACACACCTCAGGTATGGTGAGACACTGGAACAAGTTTCCCAGGGAGCTTGTGGATGCCCTCTCCATGGCAGTGTTCAAGGCCAGGTTGGATAAGGCCTTGAACAGTCTGCTCTAACGGAATGTGTCCCTGGCCATGGCAGGAGGTTGGGACTGTGTGAGGTCTGATGTCACTTTCAACCCAAACCATTCTATGCGGCCAGTCACTAGTGGTGTCCCTCAGAGATCAGTGCTGGGCCCCATCCTCTTTAACATCTTCACAGATGATCTGGATGAGGGCATGGAGTCAGTCATCAGCAAGTTTGCAGATGACACTAAGCTGAGGGCAGATGTGGCTGGGTTGGAAGGCAGAAGGGCTCTGCAGCAGGACCTTGACTGCCTGGACAGATGGGTAGAGTCCAATGGGATGGGGTTCAATAGCTCCAAGTGCAGGGTGCTGCACTTTGGCCACAACAACCCCATGCAGAGATACAGGCTGGGGTCAGAGTGGCTGGAGAGCAGCCAGACAGAGAGGGATCTGGGGGTGCTGATTGATAGCCACCTGAACATGAGCCAGCAGTGTGCCCAGGTGGCCAAGAGGGCCAGTGGCAGCCTGGCCTGCATCAGGAATGGTGTGGCCAGCAGGAGCAGGGAGGTCATTCTGCCCCTGTACTCTGCACTGGTTAGACCACACCTTGAGTACTGTGTTCAGTTCTGGGCCCCCCAGTTTAGGAGGGACGTTGAGATGCTTGAGCATGTCCAGAGAAGGGCGACGAGGCTGGTGAGAGGCCTTGAGCACAGCCCTACGAGGAGAGGCTGAGGGAGCTGGGATTGGTTAGCCTGGAGAAGAGGATGCTCAGGGGTGACCTTATTGCTGTCTACAACTACCTGAGGGGAGGTTGTGGCCAGGAGGAGGTTGCTCTCTTCTCTCAGGTGGCCAGCACCAGAACGAGAGGACACAGCCTCAGGCTGCACCAGGGGAAATTTAGTCTCGAGGTGAGGAGAAAGTTCTTCACTGAGAGAGTCATTGGACACTGGAATGGGCTGCCCGGGGAGGTGGTGGAGTCACCGTCCCTGAGGCTGTTCAAGGCAAGATTGGACGTGGCACTTGGTGCCATGGTCTAGCCTTGAGCTCTGTGGTAAAGGGTTGGACTTGATGATCTGTGAGGTCTCTTCCAACCCTGATGATACTGTGATACTGTGATATTCAGTCACACATTTACATTTTTTTCAAGTAACCCCACGGGGTTAGCCATACAGGGCAAAGCCTTAGAGCCAGATTACAAAAAGGTACTAAAGATTTATGCTTCTAAATCCAAGTAGGATAAACTTAGTAAACCAGCTCATGTGTTCCAAGAAAAGTGCTGCTACCAGGGTAAAACACACACTAATTTCAGCTCATAACTTCTGTCACAGAGGGTCTTGACTGTGATGACTGACTGGAAGCAGCAAGTAGTCTTGCTTTACTGGCACCCACTAAACAATTTTTATTGGTATTATTTGCCCAACAACTTCTGTGCATGCTTAGACAAAAGCTCAGATTGAAACACCAACTCAGCCCTCTTCGAATACAAAATATTATTTCCATACTGTTTTCCTCCTGCATACAAATAGTTAAGATCCAATTTTATCACCTTGCCATTACCACCTGGAGTGCTACTTTGGCTTTTGGAGAGCTTAGTTCCATTGTCAGCTAAGCAAACAATTACCTGGCTTCCTTAAAATATTGAGGCAAGGTTTGGGCAGGGCTCTAGTCCAGTATACTCCATTTTTCCCATAGCATGTAAAAGCTGAACGACTTCTGCAGGAAAAAAAGGGGCACATCTCTGACTAGATTTCCAGTTCCAACCATTAAAAAAAGAAGAGAAAAGAGAGAGCAAAAATTGCACAGAAGAATATTTGTTCATTTGAATGCATCTGATAATATTTGGACAAGTAAAAGTTCAATATTGCTATCTGTTTCTGGAGGCATCAGATTGTCTGTTATATGAAGCAGTCAGCATCATAAAGCTAACAACTTACTGAAGCTCTCAGCCTTTTATAATTGGCTTTTTAATTCATACATGGTAACAGTCACAAAATATCAGCTGTTACCACAAGCCTGCACCTTCACATTGACTGATAACTGAGCAGTTGCCCTTTAGCCATACAGATATTCCTCTGTTGGTAAGTGACAGCATGCAAGACAGGAGCACTTGACATTTGTGCCCTAACTCCTCCTGCTTTGCACAAATCCTCCCGCTCTGCCCAAATGGCATTGCACAGCTTGTGCACTGCACAAATGAAATGGGCAGCAGCCTCTGGAAGCTTGACAGGACACACCTCAGAGCCTACTGTATAACTGCAAATCCAAAGAAGTACAATCAAACTGGTGAAGGGTCTAGAGGACATGTCTTAAGAGGTGCAGCTGAAGGAACTGTGGCTGTTTAGCCAAGAGAAAAGGAGGTTCAGAGAAAAGGAGGTTCAGGGAAGTCATTCTCACTTTCTACAAGTACCTGAAAGGAGGTTGTAGTGAGGTGGGAGCTGATCTCTTCTCCCAAGTAACAAGACAAGAGGAAAGCACCTCGAGTTACGTCAGATGAGGTTTAAACTTGACTTTAGGAAAGCTTTCTTCACCAAAAGGGTTGTCAATCACTGCAATAGGCTGCCCAGAGCCATGGTGGAATCTCTGTCTGGAAGAGTTTAGAGGATATGCTGAGGGACATGGCAGTGCTGGGTTAATGGTTGGACTCAATGATCTTGAAGGTCTTTTCCAACCTAAACAATTCTATGATTCTACAATCCAATTTCACTTAAAGCTTTAGCTTCTCTTGGAAAACAGAAGTATGAATTATCTGATGTTTCCTGCCCCAGGCTCCTACACACACATCTTAACTGTGATTCAGCAAGGGAACATTTCATAGCTTCCTCATCAGAGGAAATAAACACTGCTGCCATTCTTCTGCATCTTGCACAGTTCTGCTCTCTTTAGCTGAGGGTTAAAGAGGACAAATAATCGTAGCTATCTAGAGGTTACAATGATATGTGTTTCCTTTGCAGAAGACAGCTAAAGTTTGGATTTATATTTAGTGACATTCTGGTTTTCATTAAAAACCAAATGAGTCTTAGGGTTTTTATCTGTCAGATTGGGTAAGAAATACTCATTGCTTTTTACAGCCAAAGTAGTCATGCTGCCAGATTTAAGCTTTTCTTAATCTTCTCAGGGAATGAGTTATACTGAACTTATACTTGAACTCCTCTGAAACTACAATTTCCTTGAGTGGCAAGCAGCCCAATTTTATAAAAAGTATCATATAAAGACAAGAGTTCTTGATAAAGGCTCCTGCTGATACCAACACAAGACACCAGCAAGGCTGAGGGGTAAAAACCTGGATGCACAACTAGAAATAAAGCCAGATTCGTGTGGGTTGATTGCAAAAAACTATGAAACACTGCCAGCTCCTGAGTCCTGTTTGCATCATTACACTTTTCCATGTAAGGCACTAACATGATTCATTTCAAGGTGATTTACAGCAGCATTAAAAACTTGTCACTGTCTTGTTTTATTTGGAGCTGTTGCCTCTTTGCAGTCAGGGCTGACACAGCATGTTTTTTTGTGAATTGGCAGACTTGTCCCCACGTTTAAGATAAGGAGATGATGTTTGGGAACTCATTTTCCATGCTAATAAGTTTCTGCTGGTCTTGAAAAGAAAGAAGCATCATAAAGAGTAACACCAGGGAGATAAATGAAGGTTAGGAGTCTTATTTCTCAGGCTGACCATCAGAGCAATGTTTTAGCAGATCATGTTTTGTCTGGAGCCAAGCACCCATCAATGCAGGCATCACATAAGAGGTCTGCCTGTGACAAGGCTTATTAGTGGCACTCTGTGATTCCAGCTGACCTTTTAGCTGTAAAGACATCTGCACTTCCAGCTCTCCCTCTTGGTAAAATAAGACTGATTGCCCGTTCAGTTCTCATAAACATTTAAGGTAGCACACAGTCCTCAGTCTACATCACAACTGCAATAAATCTGCCAAACGCTGACACCGTACAGCCCAGCAATCTGGCAAGGGGGGTCGCAGGCTTGAGCAAGCATTTTGGTGAATCCCATTGCAAGTGGAGATGTCAGTACTGGAGAGACTCAGGTTCATGAGCCACATTTCAACAGATTCAATGGTATAAAACTCAGGCACTGCAAGGTTGTCTTTAACTGAGCTGCTGTGGTTTAGTGAATCACGGTGCTGCCTGACCAACCAAGAACTCAAGTCAACTTCAGCTTCCCAAAGGGTTGTCTGGAATGCCATTTAGCATACTTAATAAAAGAAAACACAGCCTTAGGGGTCCTGAGCAATAGTTAATAACATCCAGTGACAGTAAATGAGCGGCATTATAGCGTTTTTGGTAAAGGAGCCCAGCTAATGGCTTTAACCACAGAGTAGGCAGAGGCTGCTAGGAGCTGGATTTGTGGGGAACCTCATATTGCAGTCTTCACTGACTCTGCAATGGCTAAGGCAGCCTAAGCACAGAGTGATAAACTCTCTGAACTCAAACAGATGAGTCAGTGTTTGTAGCTCCCTGTATGACAGCACAGAATAAACTGTTCTTATTCTGACAATTCGGGAATGATACAGGCTGGAGGATGAAGAGCCCCGTGGAGAAGAACTTGGGGGTACTAATGGTGTAAAAGCTGCACATGAGCTGGCAACATGGTCTCACAGCCCAGAAACTCAACTGTATCCTGAGCTGTATCAAAAGCAGCTCAGGCAGAGGGTCGAGTGAGGTGATTTTAGTGCTCTACTGCCTCTGGTGAGACCCCCATCTGCAGTACTGTGTCCCCCTCTGGAGTCCTCAACAAAGGAAAGACACAGACCATTCAGAGCAGGGCCAGAGGAGGCCACAAAAACAAGAGGGCAGGAACACCTCTGCTATGAGAACTTGGTTTGTTCAGCCTGGAGAGACTGTATAGCAGCCTTTCAGTACTTAAAAAGGGCTCACAGAGCCCTTGGGGAGGGACCTTTTTACGAGGACATGTAGTGATGGAACAAGAGGTAATGGCTTTAAACTGGAAGAGGGAGATTTAGACTAGACAGAAGGAAGAAATTTTTTAGCATGAGTGTGGTGAAGCAATGGCACAAGTTGCTGGGCAACTTGCAAGGGGGTAGATGCCCCTGGAAATATTCAAGGTCAGGTTGAAAGGTGCCCTGAGTAATGTGACCTAGGTGAAGATGTCCCTGCTAACTGCTGTCAGGGTTGGACTAAATGACCTTTAAAGATCCCCTCCAAGCCAAAGCATTCTGTGACTCTCTGATTCAAAATAATCTTAAACCTTAACTGAAGGAATTCAAAGTGTTCTTGACTTAAGCTTCAGGTAGAATGGTTTCTGCTGATAATTTGCCAGTGTTCTGAAAGTACTGATGGGCCCTAACTGCTCTGTACAGGGGTGTCTATATGCTCTCCTGCTCATGGCTCAGAGGCTCCACTTCAGCTCATACTTGTGTGTCCAGTCCTGGCTTGAGCTATATGATGGCTGTACCTGACTTCCACAAGCAAGTAGATTTTCCCTAGCACTGTCTCTGGCCCCATCTACTCCTATACCCCTGTGTGGACTCCATCCCTGGTGATCAATTCACCTCATCTTGGTTTTTTTTGACAGGCCATGTTCCCAGTACTCAGTTCTGCTGCTATGTTTGGCACTGCACTTCGTGGGTTAAGAGCATTGCTTGTGTTGGAGTTCACCTGGGTTCTCAGCTTATCCTGGGAATAAAGCCCAGGGAATTTTTGGCAAGGAATTCTACACATTGTCACTGATGGCATGCTCACACACTGGCATCATTTGACCTCATGGCCACACTACACAAACGTGCACCAGCATTCTTCATAATGGCCTTCAACATATCAATTGCACTTGTGAGTGTTCTGCTATAATTAGTCAATAGCAATTGAAACCCTCTTGGACAAGACTGCCAGTGACTGAAGTCACAACTAGTCACTGTGCACCTTGTGAAAAGAAAAAGTAAGTTCTCTCATTCAGTAAGACAGCAAGGAATACTACTGGTGCTCAAAATAAAGCCTCACTTTTCTTCATATACTGCTACTGAAAGGTGCTCTAGAAGGGCATCAAGTCAGTGAGGCAATGCTTCATCTTAAGGCTTTCCTCTAATTCAAATCTCACTGAGGAATCTAAAAAAAAAGGAAAAAAGACTGCAGAAGGCACACACAAGCAGGATACTAAAAAAAGAATTAAGATGGAAGACTCAAGTTTTGCATGTTCACAAATTCTACCCAGGCTCAGCCCTTCAGTTTCCTTAATTCTCACTTTCTCTTTGAAGATCCCTGAAGGGCATTATCAGGCTACAAATAACTCTGAAGAGAACAAACTCTCATATCAACTGAGCTGCAGGTGCCACTTGCAGGCTAGCATGGGTGCATTCTAGTAGGAGCAATGTACCCAGATCTACTCCAAGAGCTCCAACCATGGGTAAGGGGTATGGCTTCTTCAGACACAACTTTCTGCAGAAAGAAGCCTACAAAACCAGATGAAAGATTCATGTCCCAAACGGGAAGGCTCTACATGGCCATAAACCAAATAAAATCCATCTGGGTGTGAGTTCATCTTTATTAACATATCCATATTTATTAGCATACCCAGCATTTTAATTCCCCAATGGCTAGCAGGCTGTTGCACCTCACCAATGCATGAGCAGGCTTTCTGCTGCTATTATAAAACAAATTACCTCATGCATGAATGGCCTTAATATCAGTTCACGCTCCAAGCTGTTCTACTGTGCTGACATATGTACACCCCTTTCACCCTGGACTGTAAAAGGCATATTTGCTTGAGAAACCACTGATCAGATAAAACAGTAAATAGATGGAAAAAAAATGTACAACATTAGCACTGATGCATTTCCTAGGGTTCGACTCCCTTTGCCATGGGAACCCCTGCTTTGCTGCTCAATATACACACAGGGTTACTGGGCAAGCAACAGGGCTTCAGCATCTCTCTCTCCTCTCCCACTCATACAGAGCATGTGTTCTTCAGCCTGTCATGGTTGTATAGCTCTTTCCTCATGGAGACAAGTATAACCAAAAGAATAAATGTTGAGGTGAGTGGTACTGGCACCTCAACTAGTAAACAATTGTGTCATAGAAGCTCTGGCTACTGAAATAAGAATAGAAATATTCCTTATAAGCAGCTTGTGACTAAGCTTGCTTTTGAGCTAATAACTTCCCATGGAGATGAACTCTGCAGGAAAGCTCACAGAGCTATAAATACTCAGAATTCATTAACAGATCTTTTTGCTGCAAAAAATTCTTTTCCGGCTGTGCATGATGACAGTGGTGCTCCCAACCCCTTCTCTCTTCAAATGCTGCAATTGTTTGATCTCTAGATCTGGCTGCTCTTAGAAATCCACAGGAAGAAAACACTGGGACAGTTCTGAGTATTGAGATTTCATTCTAGTGCCAAGGAAAAAAAAATACAGAGGGAGGGGGCAAAAAAAAGTACCATAAGAAACAAATACTATGTCATGAGCATGTCTGAAGTTTCATATTTTTGGTAAGATTTAACACTTTGTTAACTTACCACTGGTTTAAATATATGTGTATGTATATATATAAAGGACCTATGAATTTATTCTATGTACTGAGGTAATAAGAATTGAGGATTTCTACTCAATTGCTGTATCTACTGCTCTGCCTAGACCTGTCTCCTAGCATTGCTCTGCTGAAGTGTGTGAGCGCTGACCAATGGGGATCACTGGAGCAGCAGATCCTGATGCTGAGATACTTCTGCTTCTGTGTTGTTACCCAGCATCAGAGCTGTACATCAACATTTCCATTTCAAAAAGGCACTTGTGAATTGCAGCATTATTTGCATCAAAATAATCTCTCACTTGAAGGTGTTCTCTTGCATCCACACAGTGATATTCCCTTGAGCAAGAGTTTAGCTTATGCTAGGTCAGCTTAAATCCTATTAATTCTTTTATGTAAGCACAACCCTAAGATTTATTTTCTTCTGTTACAAGCCAAAAGCATAGCAGGCCACTGTCTTTTCACCCAGTTCTCTAACCACTGTCCAAAGTCACATCTCCTTCTAGAGAGCTATGTCTAGCAGTATTTTTTTCCTCATACTTACTGCTTTAATTCTCTTAGCTTATCGAAGGTTGGCACTGATACCTATCCCTGTTGATTCTGTTGCCATGTAGGTGTTAGGTGACAGCCTCCACACAGGGATTTTGGTATAACATTAACAAGCACTTTATCATTCAACTATAAAATCAGGAGCTCCATGTTTGTTTGCCAGCAGGGAAAATTCTGTTCTTGCTTCACCACTAAGAATAATGCTGGTAAAAGGGGAGGGCAAGAGCTGAACACAGAGTTCAGCTATGCAAGCCAAACTCCAAGTGAGTTACATGGCATCCTAATATTTGCCCTTTTGCTGCACAGCAAAATGTTTTCTACAGCTGTCTGCTCCAGACAAGACCAGCAGCTGTGGCTTGGCCATTTTCTCAGCTCATGGAAACAATCCTGACTCTCTCTTGTCCCAGACTCTGTTTCTAGCCAGTTGTGCTTTTTTTCCAGCCAGGTCCATTTGTGGCTTCAGAAATGCCAGTGCCACAGATCTTTAGTTTGATAATTTCAGTTTGATTAGGCAGCATTTTTAGTTCAGTCAGCTAGCACTTAAATATAAAGACAAACTTCCAGATATCAGGCTAATTTCAGGCACCTTCACTCTTTTAAAACAGAACACGTGCTGTAAGATGAGCTTTAAGGCCTGAAAAGTGTAAATGTATTAGCTAGTCTCAAGGCTGACAACCAGGAGCATGCTGAAGTGCTGCAGAAGAGTAAATCACAGCTAGGACAGTCAGCAGCACACCTTAAGCTACTGTTACGTTGAGCTATTACCCACTAAAGAAAGAGCATAATTATTCTTCTAGGCTTTCATGAAGTGAAGGCCAGACTCTTCAACCTTATCTAATGGCTCATGCCTGTCATGTAACACAGAGATTACCACATCTTTGCTCCCTGTAAGTCTTTCACCATTCATATATATAATGTATTTCAGGGTCATAGGTGTTGCGTACTGCCCATGTTTGCATAGCTTTGTGTATGTGAGCCCAACAGAGAGCTTGCAAGTAGCATTTACCCCATATTCTCACTTGGTTTTGCAGAGGACTGTCTCACTCTTATTTATTTTCAAAGTACCTTTTAGCTGTTGTCACAGTTTTTTCATTGTCCCCAGGGAGGTTGCACATGGCATGCTGCTCTGCTCCAGGAACTGTTACAGCCCCACAGCAAATTTGCTTTGTCTTCTGTATCCTGCCATGGTTTGTACTCTCCTACCATTGTCCAGGCTTGTAGCATTTGTGCACACAGCAGATACCTTGACAGCTACATGCCTGATATTGGCCACAGCTTGTCCAGCCTCTATCCTGCCCTGCCATCTTTGCATGCAACCAGCTTTTCCTCCTTCAAGAAAGAAAGACCTGTGCAAACAATCTGCTGTTGGAACAGCCAACTTTCAACACTATTTGCTACCATGGGTTTGGTTTAGAAAACGATCTTAGATTCAGGTGTCTCATCATGTCACCTAGAACTATAGAATCATTTAGGTTGGAAAAGACCTTTAAGATCACCAAGTCCAAACATATTTACTTACATTTGAATTCATTTGATAACCTCTCCTCATCAGCATCCAACTGGTAGTATAACACACGTGGTTACATCTTCTGGTGATTCTTTCAGCAAATGTATCTTAAGTAAATACTGCAAGTTTGGAGGTGCCATCATTAAATGTGGACTATACAATTACTCAGTACACAGAATACCATTTTGCTTGTATTATTCTACCTGCTCAGCACATAAAATGCAGTTTAAAGAACAGTGGGGGACAGCAGAGAGTCAATTCCCTCTAAAGACCTGGGCTTTCATAAAATCTGATTAAGCAGAGTTAGACTTGCAAGACCATCTGCAGCATCAGGTCGTTTTTACAATTGTGTCAAATGTTGTCCTGATGTTGAATTTGGGTAAAGCTTGTGGTTAAACTCCTACTCATTAGCTCAGTACTACAAGGGTGGTGAGTTAGCCCAGCTGAGTGGTGCTTACCTCACACGGTCACGCTTGGGCCCTTGGCTGAGGTTATAAAAGTGTCTTTATTTGAATATCGGTTTTACTAAAAATGACTACCACTTCCAATAGCTCTTCAGCTTAGAGACAGTGTCTGTCTCCAGCTATTGGCAAGCTTTCCATGTTAAATTCAATTTGCCTATGCCTTTCAGACATTGAAGGTTTCGCTTCTCAAATCATCCTTGGCTCCAAAGATAAGAGAACTTTACAGGCATTTCTCATCGAAGGTTTAAGTTCAACAAAAGCCTCAGTTGTATCCTTCTCTAATCAGGTTTTTGAAAACTATCTTTCAAGAGTTAGAAGCAGCAAATTGAATTATCTTTTTTACAGGATGAAGTTAATGAAAGTCCAAAATGTTCCCACTCATTTCATTCTAAGAGGCTTCATTTACATTCCATTTAGCTGAATCATAACTAAGCCTTACACCCACACTGGGCATGCAGCCTACACAATTTACATGTGTGTTGGTAGAAGGTGAAAAAAAACCAACTTTGCCAGACAACTTTCCTAATTCATTTCTCATTACATCTTCCCCAAGTGTCCATTTATTACTGTGGGATGCTATGGGTAAAGGCTGGTTTAGAATTGTATCTCACGAAGACTCAGGTTAATGATTCCAACCTGGATTTTAAATCTTGATGATGTTTTGTTGGGTTTTTTTCTTCTGGGAAAAAAAAAATCATCTTTACTCACTTGAGTTTTTCAGCCAAGTACGGAAACACTTTGCAAAAACAGTCATTTAACTCTGCATGCATTTATATGCTGAATACTCCTCCAGTGGCAATCATTCCTGTATGGCAATGATTACTCAGCTGCAGTTTTCCTACCCAGTTTGAATACCTGAAACAGTTAGCTGTGATTCACCACTCTGCACACAGTATCTCAGATTCAGTATTAAAGAGGCAGTTGTCATCTTCAAATTCTATGCAGCAAAAGGCCCTCCAACATCCTACAAAGACAGTTGCCTGATAGCACAAGTGCAAGCAATCTGCTTTAGTTATCAATTTCTGTCTTCTGCCTAAAATCCATCAGTGCCTAAGATGCCAGACCTGAGGTGAAGGCCTCAGTAAGATGCAAGAATGAATTTTATCTGCATTGTTTGCTGCACAAGTAACCAAACTTCCTGGCTTAAAATAATTGCTAGAAAACCAAGACAGGAATGAATTCATTGGGAAGTCTTGACCAATGTCCTCTAAGAATAACAAATAATGAATGGTGATCCCACCCAAGCAGACTCTGGGGTAAGTTACCTGCACTGCATTCACAGATACTGCTGGCTGAATTCCATCCACCTACTTCAGTAAGATAGTCTTCATCTCAAAGACTCTCCGTGGTATTTCCTCTACCTGCAGACTCCTCACAGCCTTGAAAATGTCTTTCTGTATGCCTTGAATAAATGCATGGACAGCAGCCAATTGGATTGTGAAATGAACAGATAGCAATTCAGATGAGCTAGTTTCAAGATGTACCAGTTCCAGCACAGTCTAAGAGAAACCGCTAAAGATATTTCTCCAGATTTTATTCTTGCTGTTGTATCATAGAAAGATTGCTTCCAACTTGGACAGCTTTGGCATCCCTTTGTGTAGCATGGAAAACAAGAGTTCTTGAATATAAGGATCAGGAAAGGATTCTAATCTTTGATTCATTTAGCTCATTCACACATATAAACAGAAATTTATTGGGAAAATAGGCTGGATTTCTAGGGACTCTCAGGGGTCTATTTATGGATCTGGATTAGAAACAAGTTCCTTGTCACACATCACACTTCACCCAATACTTACATCACAAGGGGTCAAATTTCTGTTTTGCCTCACAAATTTAGCAATGCCCCTAAGGAAAGAGAAGCATGACCTACACCAAGGACAGGATATCTCTCTGAGAGGATACCTCACATCAAATGAGAAAATGAAGCAACCTATGGTTTATGGCTCCTAAAGGTATCCTTTATCTTCTTAAATTAAGAACTGCTGTACCAAGTAGCTGCAAGGGTCAGATGTGCAACTGTGGTTTAAAACTGAGCAAGAACATTTTCTACTACAATGATTTTCACTCTTTACTATTCATTATCGGCTTTTGCCCTCCCACAGCAGCATTAGGTTTTCCAATAGCATCTTCAGCTCCCTCAGCTATGCAATGAGGCTTTCCGCACCCAGGTCTGGAAAGCTCTTCCAGTCAGGGTTTGCTCTCTGGACCACTTATTATTTACAAGCTGCTGATGCCCTGCTGAGAGGTTACTAAAGGCCATCTGCCTAAAGAATTCTTGTTTATGTTTCTCTTGCTTTATCCTTAGGAAAAACAGTTGCATAAAGGCAGAGGTATTTAAAGCTTGACCCATCCTCCCTTGTCCTGCTGGAAGCTATAATCTGTCTGTGCTATCTCAACTGATATTTGTGTAACTGATTATGCCGTCCAAACAAGGGATTATGACTCTGGTTTGGGGAGCAAGCAGCACAGAGGACGTCTGAAGGGACAAGCTTTTTTTTTGTTCCGAGTAAGATTCTTTGAACAAAAGCAAGAGAGAAGAAATGCATTTTGCATAAAGGGCAATTGTTTCCCAATGGAACATTTTCATATTTTTCCATTAAGCATGAATTGCTCTGGCAGTTATGGAATATTTTATTAACAGGTCTGTTAATGTGATGCCCAGCTCCAGCACTGTCTGCATGAGGAAAACAAAGCCAGCAGAAGCCACCCTTTTGTCTTCTGATTTTCTCCCTTCACCCAGAGGATGAATCAGAGATTTTTCTGATTTTCTGCCTTTAAACATGAGGTGAATCAGAAAACTATCTTTTCATTTTGAGAGATATTGGATGAATATTCCTGTGTCTCTTGCATAAAAGAAAATTACTCATATTAACTTCCTTTTTTTTTCCCCCTCATGCAAATACAGGGTGGGATGTGCCAGACTTGGCTTCCTGGGCATTGACCCAAGGAATACATTTTGGTCCATGACATAACCTTTGTCACACGACTTTGAAGTCTGTAGAAGACCAGACAGAATCGGGGAAACGATAGCACAATATGTCTCTCAGCGTAATTAAGATGCAAGATAAACAAGCTCTGGACATTTCACCTGAGGGTCTGGCCAGCTGAAAAGAGCTATCGTCATCCGTGGCATGTTTCAAACCATTCAGTGCAAGCAAGAACAAGCTGTGCAATTCAGATAGCAAAGAACATCAACTTACTTCTGGGCTGCGCAGCTCAAGCATGGAGCCTGCCTCTACGACTTATTTGCAGTGTGTCAGGCCTCTGAGAATAGCAAGTAGGGGCATATATCTCTGCTTGAGGACCAGTTTTCTCTTCCTGTAAAGTACAAAAGATAGGGAACAGGTCAATTGTCTATAAAATGACTAGTGACATTTATTGTACTTTGTACCACGAGAGGTGGAAAGCACCACAAGAAACAAGCAGCTGCAATGAAAACTGAAGGCAGCAACTAGCAGCATAGACAAGTTGTAAAATGCTGCTCAAAAATGTTGCTGGTATCACAGAATTCACAGAATTAACCAGGCTGGAAAATACCTCTAGGATCATCAAGTCCAACTTATCACCTAACCTTTCTAATGAACTAAATCGTGGCATGGTAGCAGAGCTTTATAGGTGTTCAAAAATAGACCACAGACAAATTCTCAGAGGAGAATTAAAACATGAAGGGGTACTAAATACAGACCCATATATCTGTGTCAGGAAGCCTCCACCTGCCACAGATAAGTAGAGGTACAGAATGTGATAATCATAGGTTAATTAGGGCAGAAGAGATCCACCAGGAGGAACATTTGGTTCAAGTACCTTCACTCCTTGCCCAAGAGCAGGCTAATTTCAAAATTAGATCAGATTACTCACAACTTTATCCATTTAAACTCTGAGTATCTTAGAATCATAGAATCATAGAATCTACCAGGTTGGAAGAGACCTCCAAGATCATCCAGTCCAACCTAGCACCCAGCCCTAGCCAGTGAACTAGACCATGGCACTAAGTGCCTCATCCAGTCTGTTCTTCAACACCTCCAGGGATGGTGACTTCACTACCTTCCTGGGCAGCCCATTCCAGTGTCTAATCACTCTCTCTGGCAAGAACTTCCTCCTAACATCCAGCCTATACCTTCCACAGCACAACTTGAGGCTGTGTCCCCTTGTTCTGTTGCTGGTTGCCTGGGAGAAGAGACCAACCCCCACCTGGCTACAGCCTCCCTTCAGGTAGTTGTAGACAGCAAAGAGGTCCCCCCTGAGCCTCCTCTTCTCCAGGCTAAACACCCCCAGCTCCCTCAGCCTCTCCTCTTAGGGTTTGTGTTCTTGGAGGATGGAAATTTCACAGCCACTCTCAGAAACATGTTTGAGGTTTTGATCATTATCTTGATTAAGAACTTACATATTTTAGCCAGCTCTCTTTGTCATCTCCAGCTGGCTAATGCCATACTGAGCTGCACAACTCTTGATTTAACCAGTGGGCCAACTCTGTGTTCCTAACTATGGCGGTTTCTAAGGTACTGCACCATTTTAGTGAGGCACCTCTGTTTCCTATCAGGAAGGAGAAAATATGAGCTGTAGTTAATTCAGGTTTACTGAAATAATAATGCCAGAAGATTTCATGCTGGAGTCTTTTAATGCCCTGTGTCTACTGACAAAGTATTCCAAATTACAGGATTCAGAGGAACATGACGTTTGACTCTAAATCTGTTCAGTAAGTTAGGTGATGCAAGTCAGCCTTTCAAGCTAAAGTGGAATTCTTAGTTATAGAATTATTTCTCTCAAGGTTCACATTACATGACGGCTGATAACATAAATATTAGAGAATAAAAGCTGTTTCATAAGTAATGATTTTTCGCCTTGAATATTAATTAGTCCTATTACAGACATTGTAGCTCCAAGCTAACAGCAGACTTTGTCTCAGCCAGAAATTCAGTGCAAACTCACAATTTCTCTCTAGAGCCAGCTGCTGGAACTGCTACCCCATTGCTTGGGGCATTATCACAACCTCCATAGTATCAGCTATGGCTACTAAACCTATTTCTCATAGCTTTTTAATCTACAACTCTAGGTCAGAGGAGAGAGAATAGCCAAGAGGGCAATTCTCAGCTCTGTAAATGGACTAACTTAGATCTATTTAAGGTCTCACTCTGATTCTAAGAGGAACCAAACCCATTTGGGGGTTAACCTTGCTAAATTATAATACTCAGTGCTGGATGGGCCACACCCTGGGTATGGTGTCCAGTTCTGGGCCCCTCAATTCAAGAGAGATGTTGAGATACTGGAATGTATCCAGAGAAGGCTGACAAAGCTGGTGAGGGGCCTGGAACACAAACCCTATGAGGAGAGGCTGAGAGAGCTGGGGGTGTTTAGCCTGGAGAAGAGGAGGCTCAGGGGGGACATCATTGCTGTCTACAACTACTTGAAGGGAGGCTGTAGCTATGTGGGGGTTGATCCCTTCTCCCAGGCAACCAGCAACAGAACAAGGGGACACAGCCTCAAATTGTGCCAGGGGAGATCTAGGCTGGATATTATGAGGAAGTCCTTCCCAGAGAGAGTGATTTGCCATTGGAATGGGCTGCCCAGGGAGGTGGTGAAGTTGCTGTCCCTGGAGGTGTTGAAGAGAAGACTGGATGAGGCACTTAGTGCCATAGAATCACACAGTCAAACAGGTTGGAAGAGACCTCCAAAATCATTCAGTCCAACCTAGCACCCAGCCGTACACAATTAACTAGACCATGGCACTAAGTGCCTCAACCAATCTTTTCTTGCCAGTGGTTGCCTGGGAGAAGAGACTAATCCTCACCTGGCTACAGCCTCCCTTCAGGTAGTTGTAGACAGCAATGAGGTCAACCCTGAGCCTCCTCTTCTTCAGGCTAAACAACCCCAGCTCCCTCAGCCTCTCCTTATAGGGCTGTGTTCCAGGCCCCTCACCAGCTTCATCTCCCTTCTCTGGACATGTTCCAGTATCTCAACATCTCTCTTGAATTGAGGGGCCCAGAACTGGACACAGTACTCAAGGTGTGGACTGACCAGCACTGAGTATAGAGGAAGAATAGCCTCCCTTCTCCTACTGGCCACACTGTTCCTGCAACAGGCCAGGATGCCATTGGCTCTTTTGGCCACCTGGGCACACTGCTGGCTCATCTTCAGCTACTATCTACCAGTATCTCCACATCCCTTTCTTTCTGGCTGCACTCCACTCACTCTTTCCCCAGCCTGTAGCTTGGGGTTGTTGTGGCCAAAGTGCAGAACTCATGGTCTAGTTGATTGGATAGGGATGGGTGATAGGTTGGACTGGATGATCTTGGAGGTCTCTTCTGACCTGGTCGATACTATGATTCTACTTTGGGTACACAATGTAGCTATTAAAAGGGATTATGCCTCATTTCTGCTGAGAACTCAGATTGGTGCATTATGTGTGACAGTGATTGTAACTGAGTCTGTCCCATGTGTGGATATGATGGGTTCACAGCATGGCACATTCTGCTGAACAGAAGTGCCCCACTCAGTTTACCCAGAGTGAGAGGGAAAGAAACTTTGCAATGTCTTCTATTTTAAAGCTTGAAAGAAGTATAATCACTGCCGAAAACTGATCAGACTGTCCTGTTGAAACAGATAATAATGAAAATTAACAATGCTGTCTGGTTAGATTTGAAGTTCCTTCTGAGCCCAAAATTACACAGCTGGAATGAAAGAAAATCATTTGAGATAAGTATTTTATCTCAGTTGTAGATGGCAACAGCATGCTGAGAGAGGTTGGATCCTTTACCATTTTTATCACATCAGTATCCTGCAATCTTTTGTTCAGGATGAAGGTGTTATTTAACGGGACTCTGCCTTGCTGCTCCTGTCAAGGACAAAAGCAAAATGCCAACAGGAAAATGCAAGACAAATGAGGCATTATTCCTGGAGTACATCTTTGTACCATCTGCAGATATTAAAGCATCTACTTTCCACCAAGGAATTATAAAGCTTTTCTTTTGCTGTACCTGGCTGCCAACAATTTCAGGCTCACCATAACAAGCTTGAATAATTAATTTCTTGTACGCGTTTCCAAGAGGATCTTGCTAGAGTCAGTTACACAGTGCACTACATTCCAGTTAGAAGGATGAGACATGAAAGTCATGGCAAGATAGTGCACAAAGCCATTGCATTAGTCACAACTGATACTTAAATTTCAGTGAAGTCAGGCTAATCACAGTGGCAAGAGTGGTTCTGTTGCTGTCAGATAGCCTCCTCTCGCTTGATCTGCTCTTAGAGTTTTGTCTGTTTTTTAACCAATCAGTAGCACACTGATCTCAAAGAAACTGCACCATATTTTGCTGCCTGCAACTAGGCACAGACTTCACAAGTTGTGTCACCTCAGAGCCGAGCTGACAGGTTGTCTGCTTCCAAGAAGCCACTCACAATATTGAGCTTCTTGTTTTAATTCAACAGCTCTAGAAAGAGCTGCTTCTTATCCACACAGTGCATGCAATGCCAAGCATGGGCCATAGACCATGATTCTTCTGCACGAGCAAGAATTTGGATTCCTTTTTCAGAGTGGCAAATAATTTGTCCACCAAAACACCTGTGGTAGTGTAATTAAAAGGACAAGGACAGTAGGTCCCCAAAACAAATTACTGGTATGGTTGAGCTGTACTTTTACAAAACTGAGCAAGCCATTTGCACTGGAGATTAAAAGCACTGCAGCTGTGGAGACAAGAATCTAAAAGTGCATATTTGCCTGGAGATTTGAGATTCTTCCTTGCACAGAGCACCAAGCATCAGCATAATCCACCTAAACACAGTTAAGTGATTGAGCTCTCCACTGGAAGTATAAACTCTCCACCACAAAGTATTATCTCAGCCTGAAAAGCTGATCAAATTACCACTCTACCACTGTGTATTTACTCTTTTGGGGACTTTCCTTTGCTCTTGATTTCATAGGATTTGTCTACTAAGCTTGTGTCATGCTTCAGCCTCCCAGAATTGCAACAGATCCAGCCTTCAAGATAAAGATGTTGTCAAGGAAAAACACAGGTTTCTTTAGCAAGGCTCAAATAAATTCTCCTAACTTTTTAACAGCCAATTAATTTTATTCTAGAACAAATGCTTTCTTCATCTTTGAGCTCAAGCAACCATATGGCAGTGAGGAAGCAGTGGAGCAGAAGCCAATGTTCCTAATTTGTGCAGATAATTTGGACACAACAGCTGGTAATATAGTGCAAAAATATAGTAATAGGTTGAACCAAGTGCAGCACAAGGAGTGAAATCCTGAGGCACCTTGACAGGCTGGAGATGTGGGTCTATTCCACCCTCATGAGGTTCAAGTGCAGGGTCCTGCATCTGGGTGGGGGCAATGCCAGGCACCAATATAGGCTGGACAGTGACTGGCCTGAGAGCAGCCCTGAAGAGAAGGACTTAGGGGTGATGTTAGATGAGAATCTAATTATGAGCCATCAGTGTACACTTGCAGCCCAGAGAGACAAGTGTATCCTGGGGTGCATCAAGAGAAGTCTGGCTAGCAGGTCAAGGGCTGTGGTTGTCCCTCTCTACACTACTCTCTTGAGATCCTATCTGGAGTATCGTGTCCAGTTCTGCAATCCCTATTACAGTAAAGATATGGACATGCTGGACTGTGTCCAGAGAAGGGCCACGAGGATTAGCAGAGGGCTGGAGCACTATGAGGCCAGGCTGAGAGTTAGGGTTATTCAGCAGGGAGAAGAAAAGGCTCGAGAAGACCTTATTGTGGCCTTCCAAAATCTGAAGGGGGCCTACGAGAAAGCTGGTGAGGGACTTTTTAGGGTATTGGGTGGTGATAGGAGTAGGGGAAATGGATCCAAGCTAGAGGAGGGTAGATTTAGATCAGACATTAGAAAGAATTTCTTCACCATAAGGGCAGTGAGACACTGGAACAGGTTGCCCAGGGAAGTGGTGGAAGCCACATCCCTGGATGTTTTTAAGGCCAGGCAGGTTGTGGCTCTGGGAAACCTGATCTAGTGGAAGGTATCCCTACCCTTGGCTGGGATGTTGGAACTAGATGATCCCTTCCAACCCTACCAACTCTGTGATTCTGGGTGAAAAAAAAAAAAAGACATCCATGCATTTCTAGTACACACATTACAGTGCCCACACATCTGCTGGACCATGACTTCCAAGCATTTTTGATAAAGACAGGTGTCTAGGGAAAGGCAATGTCCTCCCACTGTATCTAACAAGTTGGAAAAGATGCACTCAAAACTTCTGCCTGCCAAGGGGGAAGAGAAGACTGCAGGGAACACTGAAAGACAGATTGGCAAAGCACAAGGAGAAACTTGCTTGGCCTTGTGCTGTGCCATATGCTCAGTCTCCCAGAATAACAAAAAAATCAGCTGCTCCTTTTTAGTCAGTAGTGTTCCCTTAGGCCACATTTCAAATATCACCTTTTCTACAGGAAAAGAGAGAGTCTCATGTAATTGCAGATATCAAGTTTTGCAGAGCAGCCCAATATTATGCAGCTTTATTAGAACTCTCATAGGCTGGCTGCAATAAATCAAGCACATAAGTTACCACAAGATTCAATTTGGCAATTACACTAGATACTGAATAGATTTGAGCAGATATGAATGTGCTTTTCCATTCCAAATGTCACACTCAGTCAGGAATATAGAGGAAGTATTTAGTGAATGCTCAGGACTGAAAAAACATTAGTTCCGCTCCCAACGTAAACCTGCTCCAGCTCCATTGACCTGAAATTGTAATATGAGGTTCAAGTAAACAGTTTACCATGTTCCTTTTGGCTAGTAGTAGCACTTTAAATGCAGCAGGGAAAACTGGGGCCAAGACAGTAGATCTTCTTTGGAATAATTTCCTAGACAAACAATGACCACTAGATTGGAAGATATACAAAATGTTTTGTGTCATAGTAGAGCTGTTTGAAGCTGGATCCTGGGAAAGAGAGAACATGGTGCTCTTTATTTTGAAGTGGTTACAAGATAAGATAAAAATGTTTTATGCACAATTGCCATAGATGCATTGTTAATGATCCAGGTTTTAGCTGTATTTTACTGCAGATACACCTATAAGGGTAGTTACTCAATATTTTTGTGAACTGTCCAGTATTAGCAGAAGTACTACAACTGAAAGGGCAGTTACAACTTGCATCCAAAGAGTTTAACTGGTTGAAGAATTATTGATATGAACAATTCAAAGCATGAACATCTGAAACACTGCCTTTAATTCCATGTCTGGTGGACTGAGTCTTTCCTGCTGATATCTGATATTTATTCTAGACAAACATATTTCTATTCCAGAAATAGTCTCTCAGTGAAGACTATACTTCCAGAAGCAGAATCATCTCAAACAGCAGACGACTAGAAAATAAGTTGTTTATACTGACTTAGGACTTAGCAGAAATATAACAACAGATGTCATATAAAAATGAGCAATTTTACAGTCTTTTCAGCCACAGGAAGAATTTGCTGCTAAGCTAGCTTTGATCCTTGACTAATGCATATGTACCAGCTATATATTTAATAGTTACTATCGAAGAGATACAAAAAGCTATGGCTTTTCTGCAGTCAAGCAAAGGCTTTACTTGCTAAAGAAAAGCAACTCTCATACTGAAGCTAATCTGCAGATAACTTATCCTACAAGTACCTTTCAGTCAAATGTAAAAGTTAAAGCCTCAGGTTGTTGTTTTCCCCCATCTCAATTACATCCCACCTTTTAGCTTTTCAACTTATTTACCTTGGTGACTCTAAGGGACAAACAGGGTTCAGACTCCTGGAGTATATGAAAATAGTGGAGCAGACTCTTCAGATCAAAGAATGTCAGGGGCTGGAAGAGATCTTGAAAGATCATCTAGTCAACCCCCCCTGCCAGAGCAGGATCATCTATATCAGATATTGCCATATGTTTGCAGTCAGCACAATCACAGCAGGACCCTTAGAGAAGAAGAATCCTGCCAGTGTCACAGCCATGACTGAGACTCAGTGTGATGCCAGGTGAGTTCACTCACTGATACGTGACTGGTACATGGGTACTGTGTTTGCAGGAATAGTTCTGATCTAGCACATTGACATCTTAGGTTACATACTGTCTGCCTCACTTCTACAGTTTTCATGTGTTCTGCTCTGAATGCTTTACTCTACATTAAATCATATTTTCTCCCTCACCTACTTCTCTTGCTTTTTGCTCCTTATAGTTAACACACATAATTCTTGCACCTTTCAGACACACACATGGGCTATCTTTTAGTCCCAAGTTTTACTTTTCTTAAGAAGAATATGTGTTCAGGTAGTTTGTTGTGTCCTGACATCCCTTCAACACTCAGGTAGACCTGAGGATCAAGACAACAGTGGTGGCAAAGCTCACATCCTGCCTTCTAAAACATGCTTTGCAAATTCATCATTAGGTAAAAACTTCTTTGCTTCCAAGTGTCAGAACGCTGGACCAGGCTGCCCAGACAGACTGCTGAGTCGCCTTCTCTGGAGAGATTCAAAACCCACCTGGATGCAATCCTGTGCAACCTGCTGTAGTAGGGACATTGCACTAGAAGTCCTTTCAGACCTCTCCCATGATGTGATTCTGTGATCAGCATCTTCACCTTGGAGTGAAATTACTAGCTCAGCCACCATTCCATTATTTTGCTTGGAGCCATGACATGTGTGTGCATGATCGTATCACAGCAGTGGCATAAGGCAAGTTGGAAAACTCAGTGTTGTCATGAAAAGCTAACAGCAACATCCCACAAGCTCACAGGATCATGTCCCATCCAGAAGGCAACAGGAAGGAGGGGGCAGAGGAATTTCTTTGAGACAACAGATGAGACTGAACAACTTGTTCTCTGGAGGATGTTGCTTTTCTGAGTCTACAAACTGAGGCAGCACTTCCTGTAGCTTCTCAGGGCCATACAGCCTCTCATGACATGTGAGAGTGTAGCAGTATTTACAATAATGAGTCATACATAAAATTATGACACTTGGATAGATCTGCTTTTTAAGCACCTACAAGTAATCAGTAACATCAAAGCAAAAGCAGTGTTTCCATCTGAAAACAGACAGTATATTCTTTTTAATTAAGTCTCAGGAGAAAAGGTGGTAAGCAACTCTGAGCACAGCTGAAAAGCAGCACTGCTATTTCACTTATAAAAATCATCACCCAGCACACTGTTCCTCCATGTAAAAGCATTATGCTTAGCCACGTCTAAAGTCATCAAATCCTTATTGGAATCAGCACAAAATGCATTGAGCCTTTGGAATGAATTCCCTTTTCAAGTCTAATCTGTGTGGTTTGGTTATGCTTAGATTTAGTTTCAGTAACACATTTATATTATTTTGCCCTGTGTATTGGAACCTAAAATACTATGCCCAGAACTTTGTGAAGCTCATTAACTTTGAACAGTAAAGAAACCTTATTACACAGAGTCTAAATTAGAGTTGCTTTTCCCTAACCAATACTTGCTTTGTGGGGGACTAGCTGCTTGTAATAGCTCACTGCATTATTTACAGAGCTCAGAAACGACATCAATGGTACAACATGCCTGCCATGTTCTTAGAAACCTTCTGCTGCCACCACAGCTACCACTATGAAAATATTTCTTTCCTGTACATGCAGTGCTTAAAACTGACAGTTGTCTTAGCCTGACCTGAAAATCTGCATATGAGGCTGAATACTAAGGCAGTTGGCATGAAAGAGTAAAAGAAAACACGGGATGAGTTACAGAATTAACTGCTCTTTAGCACAATGGCATTTCCATTTCCCACATCAGCTGTAAATTCATCTGTCGGGATGGGATAGTGCAAATGTGGAAGAAAGGCTCTTTCAGTGTGAGGGTCACATCACAAACATGTGCCTGATGAGATAAAAATATTAAGTGACTTCTCTCTGCCTCAAACCTCTGATATGATGGCTAAAGCTTAGCTATTGCCATGCTGCTCAGAGCAGTGCTATGATACTGCCTTTCAAAAATGAGATGCGGCCACAAGAAAATGGACAGCAACAGATCCAGGGAACTGTGATGCATTTGATTTCCTACATTTGAACCATCAATTCCAAAGCTATGTGGTGATTTCCATAATTTATTGAAAACAAGAATCTTGCTGCTTTTACCAAAAGCTCATTTCAATTTTCTTCTGAAGCTCTTTTTTGTTTTAATTATTTTTTACATTACTTCCCTTAAGCTTTAACCTTTTAGTCATGCAATTTCTCAGAAAGCAGCAAGCATCTTTTCTGATGAAGTAACAAGCCTATAGTGGTTGCATTTACTGGGATAGTATATGGTAAGCTTCTCATCTGCCTGTGGAAATAGAAGCCCCACTGAGAGCAGAGGTTAAATCTCATGACAACCATATGGTTGTGGAAAATTACTTAGAAGTATTTGAAGAGCTGTGAAGAGATTTTGCAGGCAGGGTTGTCAGCTGTGACAGTCCCATTTAGAGAGAAGCCACTGATTCTGAAACAAAAAGACAATATTCAAGATTTCAGGGGAAAACAGCTGAATAAAACCCCAAAATTTTGTGCTCTGATTCTTAAGTCCATCAAACCTCAGTCCATTTCATTGAAAAAGCACCCTTTTTCTGCAACAAAAAATGTGTGATTGAAGCTGTGACTAAGTAACTGATTATCATGAATCACTGTTTTGGTGTGCATCTAGACTGAAGCTGGCATGCCCATTGCCAGTGAAGTTTGCTAGGAATGGGTAGTGCCAAAATCCAGAAGAAAAAGGCAGCGGCAGTTGGACAGACTAGCCCACCAATGTGGATAACAGATGTGCTCTTGAAACACAGTAATAACATAACACCCTTTGTAGTTCTACTTGCTAATCCATCTCAGAAAGAGAAGGAAACTAGTCATGTGGTTATGAGACAGGCCTGCCAGGCAGATTTAAACTGCGTTGACTACCACCACAGCATTCCCATATGGTACATTAGACTCCATGATCACATCTCTCAACTATCTTTAAGGAAGATAAAGCTGTTTCTTGACTCCTGAGAACACACATTACTTCATTTAATATGAGTAAATTCCTGGTTCTCATTGAAGCTAGGGCTTTCAGTTGGGATATTCTCTATTCATTGGTTATGTAGAAATTAATTCCTGGGTTCCCCTCAATCCCCACAATCAGTCTCTCCTGCTGAAAATTCACAGCAAGTCAGGTCTTCCAGCACACAGCTGTTATTAACAGTTCAGAGAACAGAAGAACAGTCAAAGATCAAGCTGAAATGTAAACTAGGCACCCTAAAGAGAAGGGGAGCAACCTGCAGGGTCAGAGGCCAAAAGAGTGTATGGCTGAACATAAAGTAATAGAGATGTGATCAGTCACTAGTAAACTGCTGGCACCTCAGATAAAAGATACTCAGTGTTGAGCTTATGTAAGGAAATGGGTAAAAAATGTAAATGGGAACACACAGACTAGAGTATGCTGGAGTGCTAATGAGTGTTGGCTGCAGAAAAGATTGCATGACAAGCCTCTTAGCTCACCACATCATTTCATTCACCTCACACCATTCTGTTGCTCTGCTTCTGCTGCACTATGCTAATAAATAAAGTCGTATTCAGGGTTTCTTTCTCTGTGCTGAAGTACTACTTTTCTTCTTGTGTAAGAATAGAAGAGTGTTTTTGCTTCAATGGAGCAAACAGATTTTGAGTATAGCATAGAAGCTGAGCAACTAATTATTTCCAGCACTCGGGATGCAGTTTAATCTTCAACAAGCTGTAACTGGTAACAAACCTGGTTGTTGTCATTATTTATGCTACTGAATGTGTAGAAGTTTGTGCTTTACTGCTTCCTTACATAGATGATCTACACAAGGGGGAAATCTGGTGCAAATCAAATCTCTAAACGTTTATGATATAATTATGCAGCACATCTAAGTTTTCCTCAAGAATTCCACAAAAGACACAGCCACAGAATACTCTGAGACCCGTGGGAGGATCTTTGCTGTCTGCAGCAAGCCATGATGCAGCTTCAGCTGGGCAAAGTTGGGCAACAAACCACTGACAGAGCACATTTAAATGTTGCTATGGACTCTGGGGGGGTAACAATCCTGGCTACATCAAAGGAATGTCACATCCAGGTTTCTATCTGCTACACTGCAGGTCATGACCCACATTAAGAATTACGATGTGGCTCCATTGTGATCTCTCAGTGTGGCAGATGGCTTCTTGCAAAGTGCTGGATGGCAAGTTCTCAGTAAGAGCTATCATTATGAACCATTAGAAGCTTTCCTTCCCTCTTTGTGAACAGCTTTTTAAGATTCTGCTCGATAACAAGTGTTAATCATACACTGTATGAATTTCCACAGGTCTGGATGGGAGCAGCTTCTCTGGGCCACAAGCTTGTTATCTATCATATGTCTGCAGTGTCACTGCCTCCTGCTCTATTATATTGTGCCAAATGCCATTGCTCAGTCCAAGCAAAACAAAAGTTGAACTGGGTTTTTTTCATCCTGGAAAGGTTTTCCCCAGCAGCCACCTTTTGAATTTCACATACTCCAGCTCCAGTCAGGGCTTGGCAGAAACTGAGACCTGAACAGCACTCCTGCCTTTGATAGCTGCAGCAGGGCATCAAAGCAACAGACACAAGGCACAGAGAAACATATTGGGGAAGTCTGGTGTTTGCTCTCACACCTAGAAAACACTTCTTCATGCACCAGATTGGGGAAGATTGACATCAACAGCAGAACAGGGAGGGAGAAGGGTGAGACAGTGAATTGCACAACTATGAGGAGTCTCCTACTCTGGAGATAGTTAAAACCTACCCATGCAATCTGCTTTAAGTGAGCCTGCCTTAGTAGAGAAATCTTTAGAGTTCCTTTCCAATCCAAGTCATTCTGTGATTCTGTGAGAACATGCCTATGTTTCTCTATACTCTCATTTCAAATGTAGCAAGTGTATACTTTAATCTCATGCATTACAGTTTTTCTTAACACTTATTTCTGTTTCATTTCTATGCTTTAAGTCCAAGAACACTTATGCTAGTACAAAGAGTATCTGGACTTGCAGCTGTGGCTCAGACTGATCTGGTCAAGGGTTTCATTGCTCTATTTTCTCAAGCTTATCCACCTTAAAAATATACCTAACTCACTCTAATCTTGGACAGGGATACTTTTTACTTTTTCAAGTGACATAACCTTGAAAAACTTTCATGCCTGTTGGATATAGGATCAGTAATGATCAGGCAATATGGGCAGATTGCACCCATGATGAAGTTGTAAAAACATCTTCCAGTCAGTGTCTTGAATAATTAACCTGGCATTTGTTGAGCTGTCTGGACAGCTGGGACAAAAAAAACAGAAGAAAAGGAAGAAGAAAAGGAAAGGAAGAAAAAGAAGAATGGCTAACCATTTGCATACAGTAATTCTGTCTCCTTTTTGCATTCAGCCTTCCTATGTGAGCTAATAATGGCCAAGGTGCTGGATACATTTTACTCTATTATTGCATTACTTTCTCACTTCAGGGGTTCAGCTTTCATAACCGTTAGCTTAATGAGGCCTCTGGCATCACTGTAGTACAGTTAAAGCTACTTAGATGGCGCACTAAAGGCTCAGTGGCTCAGTCAGATCTGCGTATCAGAGACAGTGGTGATGTGGACATGCAACTATATCAATTACTGATTGGGTTTCTGCTCACTTCACACCATGCTCATTCAGAAATCACTTAAACTTTCAGCTGGAGCATGGAGGACTTATCTTACAGGGTAAAGCTAACTTGATTAATTCCTGGCAAACTTCTGCTAACATTTTGCAGCATTCTTATGTTCCTGTCGATCTCTTGCAAGGCTGTGTTATTACATTATCACACTTCTTGTCAGAGCAATGGGTGGCTGATTGCATTTAAGAACATCACTTTATTGCATTAATTCACCCATCTCAGATAATTATTTAGTTGTCCCAGCCAAAAAGAATGAGATAATTAGGAACTAGAGGCCCAGTTCTTAAAGAGATTTCAGAAAAAGCAAGCATGTTTCTTGAAGGACACCATCTAATTAAACTCCTATAGAGATCTTCATGTGCAGCATACTGCTTCCTCAGGGACCTGTTTTTAGAAGCAGGTTATTAAACTGAGGCACACTCTTGGTGAGGCAGTAAGAGATGATTACTGTTTCTTTTCAGAGTTTGCTGTTACCTGAGTAGCACTAGATTTGTGCTGAGCCTACTCCCTTCTTCAATTCTGGTAGCAGGCAATCCCATTACATTACCTGCAGTGTTCGTTTAAGTACAGAAGCCACAGGCCACTTTCCAAGTTCAGGGCAATGCCACTTAGATAAGTTAGGGTACCTTCAAGCAGCAGCTCCATAATCTGGACAGTAGGATCCAGGCATGTGCACTCTGAAGCTGCAGTGGCCCACGGCACGTTAAGGAATGCAGTCAGCTCCTGGCCTTATGGTACAGGGGAATCCTTCCTCTTTAGAGCTAAACCGCAGTGATCTCTATTCAGAGAGCCATGTTGTGGTGTGGCAGCTTTTATGGAAACTGGGTACCAGTTTGGAAAGCTGTCTGTAGAGGGTTTGAGTACCAAGATGCATTACATCTCTGGAAGCATTCAAAAGAACATTTTTTTTTCTACAAATACCAGGCCATCCAGCAAATGGAAAGGATGAGTCATACTGACCTCCTACCCAGCATATTAAATATGTTCAGTCAGAGACTGAAGCTCATTTATTTCATCCGTGCACCCCTCCAGCTGACAAGGTCAGGCAAATGTCACTGTATGCTTAATCACATAGAATGAGTTTATCAGAGTGCTAGAAACTAAGTGTTTATTTTTTATATAGTGCATACTTTTCTCTTTGCATATGACCAGAGCTCTGTTTTCAGAAAATTCATACATCCTCCTGACTGGTGATGGCAAGCTGCATGTTGCCAAGTTTAAACAGGCATGGCTGTCTGTTCTCTTGACTAACCCAAATTACTCAGCATCCAACCTAATACTAAGACTGAGAAATAGTCATTGTCTCATAATCCCTTAGGAGTGCTCAGCAGTATTTCGCTGCAACATTAACCACCTTTCCAGATCATAGAATAGGTTAGTTCAGTCTAATGGCCTATTTCAGTATGGCCGAGAGAAGTTGCCTAGAGAAGAGCATAAAAATCATGTCTTTCCAAGCCACAACCATATTCAGCTCTGATGCAGTTTTCTGTATTTAGTAATGTGCCCAAGAAGTCTCAACTTGAAAAGGAACAAAAAAAAAGGTGGGGAGGAAGGCAGCAGATCTATAACTTCACTTACACTTCCTGCAATTAGATACCATATGCAGTATTCAAATGCACATGTACTATGGATTTATGCAAAGCAGCATAACGTTCTCTTCAATTCCCTTTTTGTGCTTGGTTGCCACAGAGCTGGTGTTTCCATAGAACAAACCAAAATCTCATTTCAGAATGCTAAATGGTCTGAAGAGAGCTTGTTACACATGAAGATTAAGAGCAGGTTAACACAGGAGGTGAACACACTGAATTGCTTCTGGTTGTTTTCCTGTCTAAGCAGCATGGCTGCAACCTTAGTGGATCATCTGTTCAGCAAAGATGTGATAAACTTCACTGATATCAGTAAGTTCTTTGTTGAAAACACTGAAAATTAACCATGCCAGCTTCTTGGTTTGCACATGCCATAAAGCTTTAGCAGGAAAGAGCATCAAGCCAGATAGGGAAAACAGAGTACTCCTTGCAATGTCTTGATGGTGCTGTCCTGCCAGGCCATTACCAGGGGCATCAACTAGTCCAAATGGCCAGATACATTTGTGGCAATGAGGCATGTCCAAGGTCAAGCTGAGAAGTCAAAGTCCAGATCAGGCTGGGCTCAATGAGAGTAACCAGGACCAGACACAGCCTAGTGAGCACTAGGCAGGTGTGCAGTGATAAGACAGGTCCAAGATCAGGCAAGAAAGCAAACAAATATGTTGGAGTCAGGATACCCAGGGCCTGTGGCCAGGCATGGGCCCTGGTATAGACATGGCTGAGCTGGAGATCAGCACCCTACCAATGGAGCTGAGGAAGTGAGTGGAGGCCCTCGACTGAACTTGAATGGACTCCTGGGTCCATAGCCATCAGTCTGGGGGAGAAGGCCCCAGGTGAGGCTGCTCAAAGCCATTGAGGACTGCTAGTACCCTCAGGGCCCTACTAGGTCACAGAATCGTAGAAACATCCAGCTTGGAAAAAACACTCAGGATCATCAAGTCCAACCTATAACTCTGCAAGATTTGCCTTAAACCATATCCCTAAGCACCACATCCAAATGACTCTTAAATACATCCAGGGTTGGTGACTCAACCACCTTTCTGGGCAGCTCATTCTAGTGTCTGACCACATTCTCCATGAAAAACATTTTCCTAATGTCCAATCTAAACCTACTCAGTCTCAGCTTGTGGCCATTTCCCCTTGTTCTGTCTCCAATTACCTGTCTACCAGGGGCATTACTAAAATGAAAAGGAGACAGACTGCTTGTGAGTAGTATAGGTTCCAATCAGACAAATGCTAAAGCGAGTGCCACTACCTGGACTCTTCAGAAGTCAGCCTACTGACAAGACAGCCCAGAGAAGCTTATACTGAGATTGATCTTATCAACTGGCTGTATGAACTCCAGTAGGTTAAAATGATGGAAAGAGACTGGCAAGACACAAAAGCTGCTTTTTAATCATGTGTATTATGCCAAATTATTACAATTTTTCAGATGATTAGTGAAGTCTGAAATCACAGGATCACAGGATATTAGGGGTTGGAAGGGACCCAAGGAGATCATTGAGTCCAACCTCCCTGCCAGAGCAGGACAATACTATCTAACACAGATCACACAGGAACACATCCAGACAGGCCTTGAAAGGCTCCAGAGAAGGAGACTCCACAACCTCTCTGGGGAGCCTGTGCCAGTGCTCTGTGACCCTTACAGTAAAGAAGTTCCCCCTTGTGTTGAGACGGAACCTCTTTTGCTGCAACTTACATCCATTGCTCCTTGTCCTATCCCAGGGAGCAAGTGAGCAGAGCCTGTCCCCCCCCCAACTCCTGGCCAGCCCTCAGATACTTATAAACATTTATCAAATCCCCTCTAAGTCTTCTTTTCTCAGACTAAAAAGCCCCAGGTCTCTCAGCCTCTCCTCATAAGCCATGCCCTCCAGTGCCCTAATCATCCTTATAGCCCTCTGCTGGACCCTCTCCAGCAGATCTCTGTCCCTCTTCAACTGGGGAGCCCAAAACTGAACACAGTATTCAAGATGAGGTCTCAGCAGGGCAGAGTAGAGGGGGAGGAGAATTTCCCGTGATCTGCTGGACACACTCCTCCTAATACACCCCAGGATCCCATTGGCCTTCTTGGCCACCAGGACACATTGCTGTGCCATGGGTAACTTGTTATCCACCAGGACCCCCAGGTCCCTCTCCACAGGGCTGCTTTCCAGCAGATCACCTCCCAGCCGGTACTGGTGGAGTTTCTTATTCCTCCCCAGATGCAGGACTCTGCACTCGTCCTCGTTGAACTTCATCTGGTTCCTCTGTGCCCAGCTCTCCAGTCTGTGCAGGTCTCTCTGGGTGGCTGCACAGCATTCAGCTGTATCAAGCCAAGCCTCCCAGCTTGGTGTCATTAGCAAACTTGCTGAGCAGACACTCTGTGCCCTCAGCAATGTCATTGATGAAGATCTTGAACAGGACTGGCCCCGGCACTGATCTCTGGGGGACACCACTAGTCACAGCTCTCCAGCTGGACCTGGCACCATTGATCATCACACTCTGAACTCTATCTTGCAACCAGTTCCTAACCCACCTCACTGTCTGCTCTTCCATCCCACACTTCCTCAGCTTGCTCACTAAAATGTCATGGGAGAAGGTGTCAAAGGCCTTGAAAAGGCTAAGATAGACTACATCCACTATGATAACATATGACAAATATGACAAATCTATGACAATCTCATAATTCTCTTGTGTCCCCAGCATAAAAGGGACATGAAACTGCTGGAGCAGGTCCAGGGGAAGGCCATGAAGATGATCAGAGGGCTGGAGCACCTCCCATGTGACAGGCTGCAAGAGTTGGGGCTGTTCAGGCAGCTCCAGAGAGACTTTATAGTGGCCTTCCAGTCCTTGAAAGGAGCCCACAAGAGAGCTGTGAAGGGACTTTTCCTGAGGGATTATAGTGATAAGATGAGAGAGAATGGATTGAAGCTCAAGGAGGGTAGAGTTAGACTGGATTGTAGGAAGAAATTCTTTATAGTGATGAGACACTGGAAGAGGTTACTCAGGGAGGTCATGGACTCTCCCTCCTTGGAGGTGTTCAATGCCAGGTTAGAGAAGGTCTTAAGCAACCTGGTCTAGAAGAAAGTGTCTCTGCCCATGGCTGGGACTTGGAACTAGATGATCTTGGATGTCCCTTCCATTCTACAAATCTATGAATCTTATTGCATCATGGATAAAAACAGGACTAAAATAATTACTATTACTTTAACACTAGCATTAACCACAAAACCCTTACAATATCTCTTAATCTCAGTAGCCAGATGACTCTCTCCTCTTGGAGAATCAACTTCTTTGGGGCCAAATAGTTCTGCTCAATCATTCATACATTGAATTATTGTTCCATTCCATGTGCAGCCCATATCTTTGTCACACATTTCAATATAGGTCAGATATGATTAATGCTATTTAACCAGACTACTCCTGCAACTTAAGCAGCTCAGCAAGACTTGCACTTCTCTCTGATAAATATCTTGCATTTGCCACTTGTTGTATTTTGAAACATTTTACAAAGGGTTTCAGTATTCCCTTCTTACACAGAAAAAAGCCTGCTGTAACCCAGGTATCACAGTATCACACTATCAATAAGGTTGGAAGAGACCTCATAGATCATCGAGTCCAACCCTTTACCACAGAGCTCAAGGCCAGACCATGGCACCAAGTGCCACGTCCAATCCTGCCTTGAACAGCTCCAGGGACGGCGACTCCACCACCTCCCCGGGCAGCCCATTCCAGTGTCCAATGACTCTCTCAGTGAAGAACTTTCTCCTCACCTCCAGCCTAAATCTCTCCTGGCACAGCTTGAGGCTGTGTCCTCTTGTTCTGGTGCTGGCTGCCTGAGAGAAGAGAGCAACCTCCTCCTGGCTACAACCTCTCCTCAGGTAGTTGTAAACAGCAATGAGGTCACCCCTGAGCCTCCTCTTCTCCAGGCTAAACAATCCCAGCTCCCTCAGCCTCTCCTCGTAGGGCTGTGCTCAAGGCCTCTCGCCAGCCTTGTTGCCCTTCTCTGGACATGCTCAAGCATCTCAACATCCCTCCTAAACTGGGGGCCCAGAACAGAACACAGTACTCAAGGTGTGGTCTAACCAGTGCAGAGTACAGGGGCAGAATACCTCCCTGCTCCTGCTGACCACACCATTCTGTGTCTAGCAAAAGAAGACAACTCAGCTTCCAAAGGCAAATGCTAGCCTAGTGCTCTGTGTCTGTGACTATAACAGGCCATATTCCTTTCCAGGTGCATTTGTATGCCATGTGATCTATCAGGTGTGTAATGCAGTTAGAGGTTCATAACTATTGGAATGCTGCAAGTTCATATGTGCTGTTTTGTCCTTACAGGCCCAGGACTGACCCATAATACTTAGCTTTCCTGTCTGTTTTGCTCAGAACATATCCCAGAAACATCTAACCATTCAACCAGAATTTTAGATCAAGCTTCCTAGGTCTCTCCAGAGCAGATACAGGGTCTCAACTAGAAGGAAGTCACACATAGCCCTCCAAGCAAGAAGACAGTGCTATTGCCTGCCTTTTGTTGGCCCTGTTACAAAGGCAGTCATTAGACAAATGTGATCAATTCTTGTATTTAACTGCCCTGTTTCCCACAAATCACACTTCCAAGTTGATTCTGATTTTGCTTCTGACATTGAAGGCGGTGGCAGTTTCCCCCACTGCTATGTAATAGAAAAGCCCTTTGAAAGGTTTCTATGCAGATGGTTTAGAGGAACCAACATGTCTGGTTTGGTTACTAGGCATGGGGAAGCTCCAAGTAATTTCTAAGACCTCTCCCTCTAGCCATAATAAATGAATTGAGTGTTACAGAGGGATTTTTTTCTGGGAGGTGACTGTTCTTTCCCCTATATTTCTTGACAATGTAGCATCATTGTTTTGCTTATGAAGTTGTTTAATTTCACTCTCTCCATCCTCGGTGTTTTCCAGTTTCACTTAGAGGCATATTTCTTCTTGGTATTGTTTTCAGAAGATTTAAGAAGTGGAGTAACTGCATCATGCTTTCTCCTTAAGAGTAAAAACCCAAGACAGAACAGGCTGTTACGAGTCCTGTAACATTCTCTGGATCCCAGCTATAACCTTAGAGAAAAGGTTAGGTCTTGACTGTACCCTCAAGGAGTTTGCTGGTGATACCAGACTGGGAGCAGTGTCTGACACACCCAAAGGCTGTGATACCATTCAGTGAGACCTGGATAGGCTGGAGAGCTGGGCAGAGAGGAATCTAACATAATCCAACAAGGCGACTGGAGGGTCCTGCCCCTAAGGAGGAATAACCTCCTGCACCAGTACAGGTTAGGGGTTGACCTGCAGGAAAGCACCTCTGTGGAGAAGGACCTGAGAATCCTGGTGGATCACAAGTTAACCATGAGCCAGCAATGTGCCCTTTTGGCCAATGAGACCAATGGCACCCTGTAGCTAGGAGGTCAAGGGAGGTTCTCTACTCTGCCCTAGTGGCATCACATCTGGAGTACTGTATCCAATTCTGAGCTCCCTAAGTCAAAAGGGACAAGGAACTACTGGAGAGAGACAAGCAGAGTGCTATGAAGATGCTGAGGGCACAGGAACATCTCTTCTGGGACTTTTTAACCTGGAGAAGTCTGAAAGAGGATCTTATCAATGCTGATTAATTCCTAAAGTGCTAGTGTCAAGAGGATAGGGTCAGACTCTTTTCAATGATGTTCAACAACAGGACATGGGACAATGGTCATGGATTAGAGCACAGAAAGTTCCATGTGAACGTAAGGAAAAACTTCTTTATTTTGAGGTTGATACCCACCCCCCCACACTTTGGAAATCACCCAGCCTAGACTCAGCTGGCTCTGGAAATTTGAATGAAGCTTATATTTACAGCTTAGCACAATATGCAAGCAGATATTTATAATATATACAGTTTCATACAGAAATATACAAGGTAAAAGGTAATAGAGAAACACAACAGCCCACCCCCAGAAACCTGAGTCCCTAGGAGGAGGCTCCCAACCACCCTTCCACCTTCTCCCACCCCTCTACCTTACCCCAGACATTGCCTTGTGCCCCAAGGAAGAATGGAGGGTTGGCCAGGGGGGTTAGGAAGCAGGTGGATTAATCAGAGAGATGGAAGGTGAGGTTAGAGAGAAAAATGCAGTCCATAGCCTGGACAAAGAGCGACTCCCTTATCTATGTTTATACTCCTGTTCTTATACATCTCAGCAAGCCTATGAGTGAAGTAGACATAACCATTGTTTCTCTTTCACAGCCTGTAATCTAGTTCTTCTCACCAAAACATTTCAGCTCGCTTCAAACTAGCACAATCAGGTTGCCCGGAGAAGTAGTGGAGTCTCCTTCTCCAGAGAGATTCAGAACCTGCCTGGATGCAATCCTGAGAAGAAAGGTTGGACTAGGTGATCTCCAGAGGCTCTTTCCAATCCCCACCATTCTGTGATTCTTTCACTCTGCTAGGAACAGTCAATTTACTCAAAGAATGCAGAACTAGTGTGCAATTGCAATCACTACTGAAGCTATATTCTTCACTTTTTTTTTTATATCCAGTTTTTTATATCCAGTAGCTGACCTCAGTGATACCTCACAATGATCCTTGGTGACTAACCTGGCTTTTAGAGCAGCAATCCAAAAACCAGCATGAGGATCTGCTAAACAGTGTGCCCCCTAAGCCTTACAATACAAGAGGTGGTTGATCCCTAACGTTCCACTAGCTAGAAATTTGACCCTCTATCCATGAAAGGTGGTGTCTCAGGTCAGGAAATCAATTGTTTCTATCTACATTAGGCTAAGCAGATTAGCATCAGACAATCAGATTTACAGGCAGGACTGGTAAATCCTTGGAGTACATTCCTAACTGAACTCGCAAGTGTTAGATGTGAGTGCCATGAAGCAAAGTTCTTGACATATGCAGTTTAGCTTGGCATTTATAACCATCATCCTGAAGCCCTTGTTTGAGATTTTACCTCTGTTAATTCCAACAGACCAAGAATTGTAGCTACAGGATTTACACTACTCCTAAAAAAAACAGCAATATTTTGGTCCTTTTGAGCATGGTATTTCCAACAAAATTATTAGCTTCCAATCAAGCCTATTTCCTTTAAAGGACAAAGCATAGGACCTGAACTTAGCTTTCAAAATTTCTGCACGGCAACAACAATTCCAGATCTATTTAGCATGAATAGCTCCAGCAGATGTGCATATGTGTTTGTCAGCAGTGAGAGAAGTGAGTTTTCTATCCCATTTTCAAGGCTATGAAACAGAACCACTCCTGCCGTATTTTATGTCAGCTTTGAGAGTGCCCTGTCCCAGGTTACACATAGCTTAACACCACAGGGCCCACCAAAATTGCTCAGGGAATATTTAAAGACCTACTATGCCTTTTTCAAATCAAGTAGTGAATAGATAAAACCACAAATCAGCATTTACAGTTCTCAACATACTATATCTGAAGTGCTGCTACTGGAAACCACAGTAGATTTTTTTTCTCTTGCTTTATTAAATTTTATGGTGGCCGATTTGACTTTAAACCTTTCTGATGTAACCAAGACTTTACAGCCTTGCCTGTGGACTGTAGTGGTAGCTTTAAACACCTCCCACACAGGTCATCAGAATTGAACTGAGGGTCCAAGGATAATGAGGCAGTTGTTCTTGTGACAGCCCAGATGATTGAAAAGCAGCAAATAAGAATCCATTACTTGCTTTCATCTTGCTTCATCCAGCCACTATTTGGAAAATTAGCATCAAAAATCCCCTGGTTTTTGACCCTTGAGATCTGGGTCAATAGCAGTCTGTTGCATTCTGTATTGAACTAAGGAAAAGGGCAAAGACATGCCTGCATCCCAGCCCCCTGTCTGCGAAATGCAGGTCCATCATGACTGTAATTTCCTCAAGTCAGTTGAGTTCAAGGGGACCCGAGTCTACATTTCATCTTGCATTTCAAAGTAGTGACACAAGTTGAAACTGTAGACAAAGAGGCAAAGCTTTGAGGTGTTTCAGCTTTGTATGCTTTGAAAGCAACTCATTCCACACTGCAGATACTTGGGAGTTTTGCTGCCCTAGCAACACTTTCAAGGACATGATAGTGCCACAGGAGCTGTCCTAAAAGTAACAACTTTGCTTTCTTTGAAGGGTGTCACAATGCAGGCTTTTAACTTTAAATGAAGTGTTGAGCTTAAAATACCCAAGAGCTCTTTTGAAAGCTACTGAACCACACTTGACCTCTCTTTGTCAGACACTGTCCACCTTCAGATGTTGGCCAAAGAGACCAGCCATTCCCTCTCCAGGTGTCAGGAAAGTGAAGACAAACTTTGCAAATAACTCAAGGGCAGCAGAAGGGATCTAAGCAGCCTCTACAAAGCAAAGGAAATGTTTTCCATCAGTCAAAATACATCTGAGCTCTGAGATCAGGCTTCAGCTGGCTACTGTGGAAGTTAAAGAGTGGCTATGAGCAATGTCCAGCTTTTACGCTCTTCCCTTTTCAGTGCAAAGCTGATGCAATATTTCACCAACAGCTCCTTGGGGCCACGATCCTACTTATTTTTCAAACTTGTCCTTTCTTCTTCCAGTGAGTTTCTGTTGCTTTAACACACACAATGTAACCCAAACACAATATATTATTTCCACTCCTAAGCACACTAGCAATATCATCCACATTATCTGCCTTCCTACTAGCAGACAGTAAGAGAAGCCCACTTTACACAGGGCTTTTCTTCTCAAGGATCCATTTCTGCTGCCTCTGAGCATTCTTCAGTGTAAAGCTGTGGAGCCAAGGCTCAGACCTTCTCAACAACAAAAGCTGTATCAGTCTTTGATAATATTAAGCTTTAAAGTCTCATCCTCTAGCTTGCTTCAATGGCTGCACCTGAGAGAATAAGCAACAAACAATACTGCTGCAAGGCTAGAGCTGTATATTAAAAAAAAAAATACAACTTCTCTTTTATGTTTTTTTTTTCAGAAATGGAATGTAAAGTACACAGAGGAGGGTACATTTTAACTTCTAAAATGGTGTCTTCCATCCTGATCACTTCTAATCATGGGAAGAAGCACTCCTTACATGGGATTCATGACCTTTGCTGGAAACTATTTCAATTAAGTTGGTCTTCAGTGATATCAGACATATGCCTCAGGTTGTTGTGCCTTGACTAGGATCAACCTACATTCCCCAAACTGTAATATTTCAGGATACCCTTTTGCACCAGGGTAGGTACCCAGTAGCTCCCAATTTGAACTCTGTTCCAGCTTGTGGCATTAGCTGCATGCATCTCAGTAAGCTGGAGGAAAGTGCAGCTTACACAGCTAGAGCACAGGAAATCCTAAAGGATCTGGGATGCCAGGAACTGCAATGTTATAAGGAGTTTCCTCTACAATTCACATAGCCAGTAGCTAATTGAAGCACCTGAATATTTGTTTCAGAGGAATCAAAAGCCTTGATTTTCATACAGCATTAGCATTAACAGATTTTACAGTACCCTCCTGCTTTGTCTGTTAAAGATGTGTGTGCTAAATGGCATATTGAGACAGTTCAATTGTCATGAGAGATCAGGGCAGCACTTTGAGATGCAGGTTGGATATTTTTAACTATGTACAACATGGAAATCTGCATTTTAAACTGTAAGAGCTAGGGAAACATGAAAAGTCTAGAGCATGAGTTGCCTTCTGTAGCTTTAAATGACCAATTAAATTTAGGGAAGGTGACCTCCAATTTGGACAAGTCCAAAGCATTTATGGATTAAGCTATAATGAAACAGGACATTTCCATACTATGTCCTTTACAGGATTTATATCTAAAGAGTGTGATGTAAGTGACCTTAGTTCAACCAAAATTTGACATTTTGCTAGACAGTGCTGTCAATTCTGCTCATCTGCAATAATTGTTGAGCACTCTCCAGAAGCCTTGCAGTATTCAAATTCTCAATGGGTATCAAGTTTCAACTCATTCTACTTGTTCACAAGTTCTTTTTTTGCAAATGATGGAAAGTTACACTAGACTGGAAAAATCACACCCAGCTTAGTGAAAACAATCCAAAGATTCATTTTATTCTGTGATAACAATTCTGTAATGAGTGCACAGGAAAGAGACTTTCCAGTTCAATATGTACTTAGCAGCAAACAACTGATGAGCAGGGTCCCATAGTGCTCTTGTGATATTGAATGTAAGTCTCACCACTATAAGAAGCTTGTTCATAGCTTAGGATCCTAGAAAACATGTTTTTTTATGTTAATGTTACGATGCATAGCTGGTGAAGGGCTTTTGAACTGCAATTAATTACTGCAGAGGGAGTAGCCTGGCTTTAGCAGCTGGGAACATTTCCAGGACTCCACCATTAAGCCGAGTTTATGAACAGAACTAGGTCAGACAAATGTGGTCAAACCATAAGCAAAATGCGATAGTGGAAGTCTGCCAGAAGCCCTTCCTTGTCTCTAGGAAAATAGCCCATGGGATTTTCTTGTGCCTTTATGAGGAAACTACAGCTACAGAAAGCGGGCATACAAGGAGATGTATACAAGCAGTGACTACCAGACCCTTTCCAGGGAATTCCTGCCAGGATCTTTCTACAGGCTATACTGCAGTGCAGGCCACAGGAGCCCTGTCTCTGCCATGTCACTCCTTGAGCTGCAAAAATGTGAGTTATTATCAGTGAGCTATTAAGCAGGTCAAAGAAAAAACACAGACAAATAGAAAATCCCAACAGATTCTGTGGTGACTGTCCTAAATGGCAGCCCTTTGGGGACCCATTTCTGATACAGTGTAGCATTCATGAATACTGTCCACTGGGGACAAAGGGTTGACTGTGTTGCTACAGGAAGCAAGTCATTCCATGGGAGTTTTTCCATATGGGGAAGCTGAGGGACTGGAGCTACTACATCAGCTAAATATCACTGATTTTGAGGGGCAGGTTCTAAAGAAAGGCAATTTCAAGTTACGCTGATGTCAAGCTCGCACATGAATAAACACCACCAGTAGAATGGCAGCCTTTGGTACATGGCCAGACCTGTTTGCAGCAAGCAGCAGGGCTGTACTCCAGATGTTGCTGCTGGGAGTCCTGAGCTATGCTGAAGGCACAAGCAAAAAGGTGAGCAATTCTACAGAGCTACCATGTCTTTACACAGAATTTAGTGTTGCCTGACAACACTGCTCTTCTTGGCCAGGTAGCCTATTGCACAGCTATGTTCAAGTGCCTGCTACTCTCTCCTTCAGCTACAGCCTACTGATGGCTGTTTTCCTGATGTTAGTGTTCAGAAGCAGCACCATGGCACACACAGATGTCAAGGGCAAAGTGAACAGGATTTCACAGCTGAAATGTAAGGAAGCTCTTTAGACTTTCAGTAGTCGTACAACATTGAGGGTTGGATGGGACCTCAGAAGATCAAACCCAGTCCACCTGCCAGAGCAAAATCACCTAGAGTAGGTCACACAGGAAGATACCTAGATGAGTTTCAAATCTCTCCAGAGAGGGAGACTCCACAACCCCCCGGGCAGCCTATTCCAGTGTTCTGTCACTCTGACAGTGAAAAAGTCTTTCCTTATGTTCACATTAAACCTCCTATATTCCAGCTTGCACCCCCTGTCCAATGACAGGACATCACAAAGCTTGGCTCTGTTCTCCTGACACTCACCCTTCACATATTTATAAACATCAAGGTCACCTCTGTCTCGTCTTCTTCAGGCTAAAGAGACTCAGCTCCTTCAGCCTTCCCTCATAAGGGAGATGTTCCACTCTCTTCAGCATCTTATAAACTCTGTGCTTGACTCATTCAAGCAGCTCCCTGTCCTTCTTGAACTAAGGGGTACAGAACTGAGCACAATATTCCACATGTGGCCTCAGTAGTGTAGAGGGGGAGGAAAACCTTTCTTGACCTACTGGCCACACCCCTCCTAATACAAATCACACTCCACGCTGGGGTGTATCTCAGCAACAGGTATGTCCTGGAGTCATGATCTTCCGAAATAGTTAACTAAGTTAACCTATAAGTCCTTGTAGCCTAGTGTCCAGCTCATATTTTAGACAGAACTAGTTGGTTTGACTTTACTGCATCAATTTCTTTTCCTGTTTCTTCATTCTGTATCATTGGATGCTGTGGTGTTACGCATAGAACATGTTATTAAAAACTGAGATAATTGTTCTAGAAGAGTCATTGGAAGCACTCTAGTGTGACATCTTTTGTGGATTTTTCTGCATTAAATCAATAGCATCTGTCTGAAAGTCCAAAGGTGACAGGTGACCTACAGTTTTCCATAATTTGTAAAGCCCTGTCAGCACACCACAGCTGAAAGGAGATCCAAGCTTAACATGGAATTATATGGTGAATCAAATATTGATTCTTTATCAAGAAAGTAACAGCAGCTTGGAGACACTTTCTGTTGTAATCACATTTAGCCATGATAAGAGCTCAATAAAATGCTGAGTATCCTGGAACTGATATATGAAGCTGTTGCTGGATTCATGCTGGTATAAAATTCAGAGGTTTTGTTGAGCCCTGACTCAGGGGTACTCACATCACATAACCTGCAGTTGAGCATTTATTTTTACTGCATATGATTCAAGCTTTTGCCAAAATGAAGTTGTCTAAGATTTGGATAGCATGGGTAGAACCTAGGACTTCAAACTGTCTGCCTTTCTTCTGAAGAAATAGCCATTATTTTCACTGCAAACATTTAAAGTCTCTCCTTAGAGCTTAAACAGACAAATACCACTCACCTCCCCAAGCAGGTCCTGCTCCCCTACCACCCTTTGCCTCCCCCAAGCAGCTCCTACTCCCCCCCCTACCACCCCTCATCTTCACAAAGCAGCCCCTTCTGCCCCCTCACTCTACCTAAACAGCTCCTGCTCCACCATTTTTGCACACATGCTAGAGCCCGGGGCAAGATCCTCAGCCAGCTAAAATACCATGCTCAGCCCCACTAAGGCAACCCAATCAGCAACCATGGATGATGTCCTCCTCTCCCCATTCAACGGGTATGCCACGTGAGGACACAACAGTGATGATAGAAGAAGAATCCTTCTACCCAGATGCACACATCTTGGAATTTCTGCCCTTCCTGGAGGGGATCAAAAAGGGGAGTGGGTAGGGAGTCAAAGTGGCCACACCTGGGGTGGGAGGAGACTCTAACAGAGCCCAGCCCAGGTGCTCTAGGATTTGAGGGGAAAAAGGAGCATGTGGATTGAAAACTGGTTAGATATGGTGTTCTAGTGTGGTCTGGTATAGGTGATCCTGCTCTGGTAGGGGGATTGGACTAGATGATCTTTCAAGGTCTCTTTCAGTCCCTAACACTCTCTGATTCTTTGATTATCAGCCTGAGCAAAGCTATAACACAACTTCAGATCTGAACGATGTCTGTGATTTAACAAATATACCAGTTCTGTAATTCTGCAAATACTGTAAATGTATTTTCTGTGAAACTTAGATTATCAAGGACTCAAAACATGAGCAGTTTAAGTGATGGTTCATTTTATCATTTCAGAAAATTTCAGGCTAGTGAAAATCCAGGTCCCTGGAGCTAATATTGAGGGGTGGCTCCAGGAAGCTTTTCCCTGTGGTGAATACATTTAGCTATTGCTAGTTCATTACTCTGCAGCAGAATGTTACTATGGAGTTCACTTCGAAGCAGAAGTCCCTTAAAGTAGGCTAATTTGTCCCTGTAAGATATTTGATCTGTTCTCCCACCTTCAGAAATGCAGGTTGCTTTTGCCACCCCACATTTTTTTTCCAAGCAGATTTGATACAGTGCAGCATTTTCCCAGTTATGACAGAAACGCTAAGGAATGAGCTACAGCTTCAACAATTGCTTGTTGTTGCTACTCCATAATTAGTATTGTTTGAACTAGTTGGCATTTCTCCTAGAACAGATTTCACACTCGCTGAATGAGGTTAATTCATTAGTTACATTTGTTTCAAAGCCTCTTGAGCAGTCTAATCACTCTGTAATAGTAACTGACTGACCCACATCTTTACCCAGCAAAATAACAGTTTCACCCCAGCTTGTTTTCAGAGGAAGCTTACCCTACTTAAGTTTTTATACTGACATTTCACTCCAGAGCATGAAAAAGATAATGTAGAAAAACTTGATGTTTCCATATCTGTTTTCCATATGGGTTTGATTTCAGCCTTTATGGCAATGTCAGTATTAGTAGGCACAAAGACACATCTCTAACACACTGTCTCCTGTGTTTTTCCAGACACAGCCTGCACCCTAAACAAAACAGTGCTCACACCAACTGTAATCACATGAACAGCCAAGGTTTAAGGTCATGAACAGGCACTGAAACAGCCCAAGTTAAGTGAAATGCTGTTTGCACCTATCAGGTAGAATTCTCTTGCAGCTTCTCTTGGATGGTCAAGGAATCACTACGTTCTCTGTTTTCTCAGCTAATCTCTTTCTCTGCCAGCTCTGGAAATAAGCCTTTGTGTCTAGTTCTCTGTGACTTTTGAGTGTATCTATATTAAATCCTGTCACAGATCAGGACAGGAAGCTTCAACTATTTTTTTTTTTCTCCCTAGTCAACATTTCAGCTACTACTTTAGTAACTAAAAGCTATTCCTGCTTAACTCACATTTCAGCAGTCAGAAAGGCACGCTCCACTGTGTTGTCACAAAGGATTACAGGGAGGTATCAGCAAATGTTTAAATGAAATCCATCAGAATTCAGAATTTCCGAGATGTGCATTTCCAAAAATCAGCTTAATGGACTGTGACTCCCTGCCTGCAACTTATCTGTGGAACTTCTCTACAATCCTGCTTTCATTAAGGTCAGACTCTGCCATTTGTTTTTACTAACACATTTGTATCAGTTCCAAACTAAAAAATTAATTGCCCATATGCCTTAAGTCCAAGTTCATCAACTGCATATCTTCAAAATTCTTTCCTACACTTCCTGTAGAATTAGGCCATGGTGGACAGACTGCGAATAGCATGAAATGGATAAGCACAGTCATCTGCTAGGAGCTGGAGCTGTCTGAAATGTTGATCCAATGCTGCTTTTCAGTCACTGAATACCTTCCAGGAATAAGTTACTGAAATCAGAATGAAAGTATCTGATTTAGCTTTCTGTAGGCACGGCAATGAGTGGATTTGCCAGATGGCAAGGAGGAGGAGGCCAGCACAGATGGAACTTTGTTACAGACCTAAGCACAGAACCAACTGTGTGGGAACATGGTGCAAGGGGAAACTTCACCCTTGGAAAGCTTTCACCTTCGGAAGGGAGAACAAGTGACAGAAGGCTAACCTAAGCTGGGGCAGGGAACACTCTGCATTGCTTCAGTTAAAGTCCATCAGCCCTTGTAGAAGTGGTCTGAATTTCATAAATTCCCCACATTCAGAGACAAGCAGCAGTTTCAGTGGTTATCTTAGCTTTGACAAAAGCGGACCCAAAAAAGCTGTCAAGTGCCCAAGTTAGAGGAGTATCAGCCCAAATAAAAACAAAACTTAATTCATAGTGCTCACAGCAGTAGCGCCAAAGTAATTCTCTTTGCCAATTCACACGAGAGGTTGATGGAGCACTTCACATGCCAGACTCTCTATAACAGAGTCTAATACGGAAGAGAGAGATCCAGCATCTCTCTGTGCATCACAAGCAGCATTTTGGGCTAATCTCAGCTGCAAGCACAGGAAAACACTATTGTTACTGCTGCCTTATATGCGAAATCTATGTAAGCTGCAACAGTAGCTTAGATTTTGCTTTAATTTCACAAATCTTACATAAAAGCTATTATGAGCAAAAACTCATGGTAGCAAAAGCTTCACAAAAGGACTAAGGATTAGAGTGTTACAAAAAAGGCTTTATATTAACACAGGGGCTTAATGCTCCTCTTATTTGTGCATAGCAGTTGCATTCATTTGCTGTTGAGACCATTCTGGCAGTTGCTTTCCACATCTTCACCTGCCATGAATTTTTGAGCTGAAAGAACACAAACTATGTGGCAGCAACAGAAAGAGCCCCACACAGGTGCTCATTTTGGCTTTTTTTTTTTTTTTTTTGAAAGGTAATTTATGTGAGATGCTGCTCCAGAGCAAGGAGAGGGATGAAAAGGGGGAACTACAACTTTCATTTATGAGCTTTCTACATGCCATTAGGTTATTCAAACAGTTTACAGTAAATGAAAGCAAAACTCCTCATTTCAGGAGTTTTTATTGTAATTACTATCCTGAGTGGCACTCAGTAGTGGAAGCAGAGATCTTATTTATCATTGGACTTGATAATTTTCAAGGTCCTTTCCAACCAAAACAATTCTATGGCTCTAGATTCCTCCTGCTTTGTCTTTTTGTTTATTTGTCATTTTTTGCTTTGTTCATCCAGGAGTTTCCTACTGGGATAAGAAAATAATAAGAAGAAATCTAATAAAAATTATACTAATTTCTGTTAAGAAGGAAGAGGGAAGAGAACATAGGTATCTACAACCAACTGTTCAAGTGAGCAGAACACAATTCTTGCAGTAGATAGCAACCAGTGCTGAGAAAACTTTAGTCCCTCAGCTTGAGTTCAGGATATCACTACCTGGTGACTGTAATGGGAAAATTAAATAATACACTCTCTTCAGTAACTGAAGCAATCATCTCACTTTCACTAGTTGCAGCCTCTCCCCTCTGCAGAAGGACAGAAGTCACTACTGAGACCACTCCACATTGCTGACACCCAGGGTATGTGGTGACAAGCAACCATGTCAAGTTCTCCATCTCTTCTACTGCGTTCCCACTTCGTGTTCCCATTGGGAACTAACAACTCCAAAGTATTTCTGGTGGAATTCTCAGGAACTGACCCAGCTTATCAACACCTAAAGAGCAGAGGTGAAGAGGGTGGGACCAGACTCTTTCTAGTGATTCCCAGCCACAGGGCAAGGGCCAATGGGCACAAACTGGAACACAGAAAAGTCCATCTGATGGGGAGGAAAACCTTTGCTTTGAGGGTGACAGCACAGTGGAAGAGGTTGCCCAGAGACATTATGGAGTCTGTCTCTGGAGAGATTCAAAATCTACCTGGACATCTCAATCCTGGGCAACCTGCTCTAGGCAACTTTGCTTTTGCAAGGAGGACTGGACTAGATGATCTCCAGAGATCCCTTCTAACCCCTATCATTCTGTGATTCCATGACAGTTGGAGTGTTTTTTTTTTTTTTGTTTGGTTTGTTTTTTTTTAGGGTGAGTGTGGGGTTTGTTTGTTTTTTTATGCCTCTTTTTTGTTTGTTTGGTGTTTCATTTGTTTGTATATTTTTTCTTTAACTTCAGCCATTACATCCAGAAGTTTAATGCACATGTGTTACTGAAACTATTAAATATCAGATACTAGTTACTGTGTGTATGGTATAAACAGGTAGCAACTGCTTACCGTAGCTATAGCTTATGTTTTATGGGGCAGAATTCACTTTGAGAAGACTGACAAAAGCACAACTCCCTCCATTAACTGAAGGATCTCCCAGTATCCTCCTCTCTTCTCTGTCGGGTCACCATGGGTTTAAAAGGAAGACTTGCACAGAGTGTTTAAAGATAATCCAGAGAACAAACGTCTAACACTAAGTGCTACTGCTCACAATACAATTTAGCAGTTTTTTAGGGTACTCTCATTCTTCCTCTTGCCACCAAGTTTAGGAAACTTCTTTCTCTTAAGCTGTTTGAGTTAAGAATTCAGTTACAGTAGCAGACCAGCTACTTCTACCTTAAGGATCAAACAATCCCCATCAGTTACAATCCCAGATCTTCCTAAATAGGAACGAAACAAAGCACATTGAATTTCTTGATACAGATCAATGAGTTTGATAAATGCATTAAGCTTTCACAAGCCTTTCTCTGTTTTGTCTTTAGGACCAACATTACCAAGCTCAAGACATTACCATACACTCAAGACAAAGATTACTCAAAAACCAAAATCAAAACCACGTCAAATAAATGTTGAAGAAACAAAAAAGGTAGTTGCAGGTAACAATGTGAACAACTGCATGCAGAAAGGAGCATAGCTGCCTCTCAGCCATGTTAGGTAAGAGCTGTGTATCTAAGTAATGACATTTAGTTTAATTTTGGTGGTTTTTTTTTAATTGATCTTTGTTTTTCAGTTGATGTTGTTCTACTCACTGCTATGGCACACGTCAGCAGAACAGGTGGATATCGTTTTCCTGAGGCTTACCAATGTGTCCTTATGCTGAACTGTTTCCTGTTTGCTCTGTGTTTTACAGCTTGGCAGCTTAACTCCATAAAATACTGACCCCAAAACTGGATTCGTTGAGGTGAATGCCTAACTGCGTGAAGCTCACTTACAAATGGCATTGTTAATAACGCTTGTTAATGATAGCAACACTTCATTACACGATGATGTGTCAGGAGTAAACAGATACTTCTGACTCTTCTGGCTGTTTGACTGATCATGCTGCCGTGCTCATCGCTGTCGTGCCTTTGGCTGGGGTCCTGACAAGGCTTGCTAGGCCTCACTCCAGTGAGGGGTGGCAGCTTGCAGCTGTAGGACCTGCACAGTGAGTGCCTCATTAGCCCCTCCACAGCCACAGCGACCGCTCGCCTTGTCACCAATTTCGATAGAACACTTGAAGCACAGGCTTCCTGATTTAAACGTTTTCAGGGCTCCGGCGGTCGTGTGGAGCTCGGTAACGGTGTGCGGATCCAGGGAGCTATGCCCAGGCTCGTGGTTAGTGGCCTACCCGCCGCCAGGCCCTGAAAGCTGCAGACGGCCCACGTCGCGGCCAGTCCCCCAACACGGAGGGGCTCCGCCACTTGCCCGTGGGGAGAAGCGGCTGCCAGAAGCACAAGACCACCCACTGGTCGCGCACTGCGCTCTGGATATCCCGCAGGGGCAGCTGAGTAGACGGTGACCTTGGGAACAGGCGACGGAGACAGCACACCGCAGGGCGGGAGCACAGTCCCTCAGACGTGCCGCCGGTCCCCGGGACTACATTTCCCAGCATGCCGAGCGGCAAGGGTGGGCGGGAGGAGCGTGGGGCGTGGCTAGCGACATGCGCGATGACGTCACGCGGGGCGGGGCCTGCGTGAGCGTGAAGCGGGCATCGGAGAAGGACGCGCGGGGGGGCACACGGGAGGAGGGGGCGGCGTTGGCGGCGTCCCGGTGGGAGCGGGGCCGCGTGCGCTGCCGCCGCCATTGAGCGGCAGAGCCAGGCTGGGCCGGGGGCGCGAGGCTGACGAGGGGCGGCCATTGGCTGCTGGCGCGCGCGCTCCCGCGGTGAGTGGCGGGACGGGACCGCGACCAGCTGCTGCCTTGGAGTTGCGGCGGCGGCGGGGTCCGGTCGGAAGCTCACCGGCTCAACCCTTCGCGGTGCCGCCCTCCATGGGGCCGGGGGCGGCCGGCTTGCTCTGCCCTGCCGCCGTGATGAAGTGACAGCGGACGAAGAGCGACGGCGGCGCCCCTTGCGGGCTACGAAGCGAAGGGCTGCTACCGACCCGGCCCGGAGCGGGCGGCGGGGGGGGGGTCCGGTGAGTGAGGCAGCGGCGGCCGGGGCTCGCACCCTGCGCGGCCCGCCTCCCCCCGCCGCCCGTCGGCCTGCGCGGGTGTCTCGGTGAGGGGAGAGCAGGGGAAAGGCGGCGGCACCGGGTCGGAGCGAGCGACGGCGGTGGCGGAGGGGAGCGGCCGCGCCATGAACTACCAACAGCAGCTGGCCAACTCGGCAGCCATCCGGGCCGAGATACAGCGCTTCGAATCGGTGCATCCCAACATCTACTCCATCTACGAGCTTCTGGAGCGGGTGGAGGAGCCGGTGCTGCAGAACCAAATCCGCGAACATGTCATCGCCATCGAAGGTGAGCCGGCCGCTCCGGCGCGGCGGGGAGAGGGACAGACGGTGGGGGGTTCGCTTCCCTTCTTCCCGCAAAGCCCGAGCCGTTCGTTGGACTCCTTGGGAGCAGGTGCCCGCACTCTCTAGACTGTCGTCCCCTCCTTCATCTCCCCCTGGCACAGGTTTTCGGAGCGGTGTGGGGGTGTCTCGGTCTGGTGCCCATCAGTTTCCCTGTGCTGGATGCCTGGGGTGGTCCCTCGGAGTGGGGATTTGTTTTGCAGCCAAACGGGAGCTGGGTTTCTCGGGAGCGCGGCTGGGAAGGGAAGTTGTTTTGCTACTTGGCGGCTGCTGTGCAGGCAGAGCAGCGTTGTCGTTAGGGCTAGCTTACGGTGGGGAGGATGATGCTCGTCTTGCCTGCAGAAGGGTTGGAGAAAATGAGATTTTCTTAAGTGCTCCGTGCAGTTTCTGACGGAGACGTCTGAAGTACGGGTTCTGGTTTAGCGGTGTTGAGTGGGTAAACAAGCTGCGCGGTTGGATCCCAGAGTGGTGGGCTGCCGGTACAGCGGTGTGGAGGCAGCTTTGAAGGCAAGATGGAGATGACAGTTTTCAAAGCTTAGGTTTATGTGCATCTGTCCCCGAAGGAGCGATACGGAGACTTCTGAACTGCTTAGGATGTGCAAAATCAGGGATAAAAACCCTCCTCCGTTGCTGTTGCAAAATCCGGAGGTATTTTTATTAACTGCCATTGGAGTTAAAAAGAGCACATAGTGTTTGCAGAGATTTTAGGAAAATTTTCAGTTATTTTGCATGAAAACTTAAAACTGTGCATTGTGTGCTTTTGCAATTGAAATCATCTGCCACCCTTTTGGAAGGGATTCAAGCCAGCGGAGGCTGATGGACAGCAGCTGAAATAGAGAGCTGCTTAAAACCACCTTGTGGTGTTGGCCTATCTTGTCCTTAAATTATATGCAATAAAAAAACTCCTGATGGAAAAGCTGCTGTTGAGATTGTCACTTGAAAGACTGCATTATCCGCCTGACTCTTAAACAGTGCAGCTTGAATAGACAGACATAACGTTTAATGCCATTAACATTTTGGGGGGAGGGTGCAAAACCTCTCTTTAGTGTCTCATACAGCCAGTCACCGAGACTGGCAGTGCCTGTCACTTATTAAAGTCTCCAGCTATGTCTCTGCATCTAAGTATGTGGTAGAGTTTTGTGATATTCTCTGTAGTATTAGTCACTTTATTGAAATGATTGTGTGTGGCAGTCAGCTTCTGGGAGTCCGAGTTGTCTCTTCGTCTTTGCCCGCCTCTTTTGCTGGAGAGATGGAAACTTACTAACATAAATGCAGAAAGGATGGGACACGGGCACCGTGGTTCATTTCTCAGCGAGGTGGGTATTTGGGCTTCTGCAGCATAAATGATGCCTTCAGCAGAACACATTTTTTCAGTGGCAATTAATGCATGTTTATGTGCAATTAATAAATGTTTATGTGGTACAGATACATTTCTTGGATAGGATGCTTGGAACGTGGTGATGCAGCCAAGTTTGTGTTGAAGTAGAGGAGGATGTGAAACTCTGCATGTAGTTCTCTTCACAGCACGGGACTTGTGTTAGTCTTTTCATGTATTAATGATTTGCGTTACCTAACTGTAGCTCAGTTCACTTGTCAATCACAAAGACGTTATAACCAAAATAGCAGCTTGCAAATCTGTGTTTCAAAAACAGAGCCGATGAGTAAAATTTTCTTAGAGAATTTGCTGTCAAATTGCATTGGACATTGAGTCATGAAACCAGTAGATCTGAATCAGGGGAAAGATTTCTCTAGAAAAATGTGTGGCTTAAGTCTTTTCCGAGGGCTTTTGAGCTAACTCTTTAATACTAAATTGGCATATATCAAAAACCCCTGTGCCCTTTAGGTTACAACTCCAGTGGGCTGATTTTTTTTGTAAACATCCTTTATGTGTTTCTCACTGATAACCACGTTTTGAACTTACAAAGTAAGGCCATGTTGCATGTAGGAAGAACATAGAAATGCTAATTTGTTTTGTGGCTGTTGCTTTGCAATTCTGCTGCGGAGTTGGTTGTGACAATGACACTCTCTAAATGACAAATGCTTCTGAGTTTCAGATACTTAGCTTTTTACTGACAGTGATAAATGGTCATGTGGCCAACATGAGAAAAATATTAAGTAACGTTTTGCTCAGTTTTCTCCAGTGGAAGGAGAACTGTACCCTTTTGAGAAAGGAATATAATCTCATTAGTTCAGGTTGCTTTAAACCATAACTCTAACATGTGCTCCTTCAACAACTCAAACAATAGGTACCTGCTCAAAAGAGGTTTGACAGGTCTGGAGGGGACTATTGTTAGAATCTAAAGCAATTTGAGACTTCAGTGGAGAGACCATTACTTATTCTCAGTTTTCAATACAGTGTGGCGCTGTCTTCTCAACACTTTAGATTTTATTTGCACTGTAAACCCTCCTTTTTATGTTTTAACTTCTGTATTAGGAGCAGCTGGGCATGCTGGACCAAAGACTGTAGAAATAATGTGAAATTAAAACTGCTTTCAGCAGTATCAGTTCTTTATGTTCAAATACACAAGTTGTATGTAATCTGGAGAGACTAACTCCTAAACATTCCTTACCCGAGTCCTAAATTGTGACTAAGATATTTTTTTGCAGAGCTTTCTTTTCTTCTGTTATTGTGAGTGAGATGTGATACTGGGTAAAACAATTCCACGTGATATGAGTTCATTAGTTTGTCCTCTGTGGATAAAACTGCTAAGAATCAATAGTTTAGAAGTGTGCACTTCCATGCTGTTCTCTTTGTATGAAATTCATTTTAAGTAGCCAGGGAATTTTACATGCTGTCATTTAGAGTATGGACTGCAATAAAAGTTATCTTCACATATTCTGTGGTTCAGAAGCTCACTTACAGCAGCAGATGCATTGGTACTTCTTCAGTATTAAACAGGTCTTAGATATGTTTGCTGAGGGATGGGGAAAAGAGAACATGAATGAACTTCAGCAGTCATTGCTGGAAACATCATGGGTTTTCAAGGTGCAATGGTCTCAAGATGTGTGAGTAGTTAGGTAGGGGTAGGTCATGGCTAAATATGTCAGCTCCAGTTTCTGTCATCTAGAATGAGAGCAGCTTTATATGGTAATAGAACTTTAAGATGCAAATCCAAGGGAAGATGGTGAAAATTTTAATTTCTAATCCTTCATGAAGGGATTTTTGAAACAATTTAAAATGTCAGTGTCATCTTGGCTAACAGTCTGTAAAACTACTTTTGCTAATGTTCTTATTACTAACAGATGCTAATGCAGCAAGTATTGAACATCTGAAATAGCTTACTGTCCTTTTGCCCAGTGGCAAGCCAGCCAGAACAGATTCTGCTTCACTGTGGGGTTGGAGCAGATTTTCTTCACTAGGATAGTGTCTCGAATTAGTAAAACAAAGCATAGTGATGAGGCTTAAGAAACCTGTTGCAGTATGTCTTGTGAGTAACATGAAGAAGTCCTTTGCAGTCTGTGCATTGCCTTTTCTTTAAATTCCCTTCCTCTAAAGGAATAGGAAAAACTGACTTTGATTGATTTGTCAATCTAAGGAAATGTCCTTGCTTTAGTTCTTATAGATGTCTGACTGGACATTATTCAGTTATGAACTACCATGTTCCAGAACATTTTCTGATTTCAAGTCTAACTTTTCTGATTTAAAAGAAAGTGTTTGAAAGTGTTTTGTGAATGCCAGTGTGACTTCTGAAATTATAGTTATTAAGGGCTTAAGTGTTGGGGACAATGTGAGATCTATAGATTGGAAATTACTTGTTAGGGCAGTGCAAAGATCCTGATGCACTGGGAGAGTGAGTGGGTGGGAGAAAATGATAGAAAGCATAACACTGCATTATACTTTTTTCCTCTTCAGTCACTTCTAAAAGTACTGTTTCTTGAAAATAGTGATCAAGAGTGCAACTAAACCTCTGAAAGTGCAAATGTGCTAGAGGCATCTGTCATGAACTGACAATCTGCATTGGTGTTATTACCTGTTGTGGCCATTCTATTCTTGGAGCCCTTTATCTTTGCTACCTGGCATTGTGTATGTTGAGGAGGCAATGCTATTGTAGGACTACATCTTACAGAACTTAACACTCGGTTTTGGAGTTGAGGTAATGATAGTATTTTAACACTTGTATTACTATCAAAGAGAGGAGTTGAAAAATTAATGTATTGTAAAAACATTGTTTGCTGCTGTGAGATGTAAGACTAGAGCATTTTTTCCTTCTTGATGTGCCTGCTCTCTTCTGTTGATATGAAAATGATGTGCCCTGACAGTGATCAAGCTTCCTTAACTCTCTGTGGGAAGAGCATCATTATTACCTGACTTTTCTTTAACTTGCTAGCTTTGTGGTAAGAGGGTGAATCACTGCTGTATACTAGCCTCCTCTTCAATGTGAACCTTCCTGCAGGTATACAAATAGCTCACAACATGGAGCAAAAGCTGATTGTAGTGCAAGACTTGGCACAGAGATACACCAAGTTGCAGCTTGGAAACAGTAATAATCACTCTGAAAGCTTAATAGCAGTCACTCATTTTTCTTAGTCTGTTGAAGCAGACTTAGGAGATCCAGCACTTGGGCACCTCTGTGCAATTCAGGCTCATGAGGATGGGAATTTGGGTATATGTTGCATTATTTCAGTACATCAATGTTAGTATAGTTCAGTGTAAGTGCATCTTGGATGAACTCTGTGCTTGCATATATGCACAAGAGGTATTGACTTGGGTAGCAGTCATTGCTTTTAAGAATGACTGCATTGTGTCTGGAACAAGTTTCTTACTGCCTTTCTCTGCTGGCTGTGCAGGTGCAACTTTGAGCCAAGCTGTGTGTCAGTCTAGCTAAAAGGTAGCATTTTTCTGCTGTGGTTCTGTCTTGCTGCCTGTAGACCCTCCGCACAGGCAAGGTGATGGAATGCAGGATGTTTTGGTGGGTAGTATCAAAAGGGAAAGATGTTTTTCCTTGGACTGTCATAGATTTCAGTATAGGAGTGACCAAGAAAATTCAAACACTGCTATACTTGTGTAGTGAAACAAGTTTGGCTTGATATTCATATCTTCAGTTACTTGAGTGTCTTATTTCAAGTTCAAGTGACTCTGCTTTCTAGCATTTAAGTTATATCCTACATTTCTATTTTTAGAAGAACTTACATGATTAAATACCAGATGTTTTTGAGTGAGAGCATGTAAGTTACACACCAAGAGGAAAGCCTTAAACCGTTAACTTCTAAGAATAACTCTTCTTCCTCTCTGAGGCAAAGGAGACATGCTGTGGATCAACCAGTGGTGCTGGAACAAATGTGTTGCAAGGCTTTAGGTTTTTCAGGGAGTGTGCCAGGCTTCTCCCACCATTTGCTTTGTGGGATTAGTTTAAAGCAGCATGCAGTAATGCTGGAATAAGAGTTAATGCTGTTGTGTACACAGATTGCTTGTTTTATTTCTATTTAAACTGGCAAAGGAGTTCTACCCCCCAAGAAGAAGGGGCAGTAAACAGTGCAGCAGCTTAGACATTTGATTTGCTTTGGCTGATGTTGGATACTTGGGAAAACAAAATACACCTCAGAGTCAGTTGTTGTGTTTATGTTATGCCCTGCACTTTGCTAAGGCTGCAGTGACAGTTGCAGTTTCCTAAAGGTGACATGTCTGCAAAAGACTGGTTTTTTTGATAGGGTATAGTATCTGACACTTGAGGGACACATAGTCTGTCTTAATTTTACCACCTGAAGAAAGTGATAGGATTCTTTGGTCTTGTGGAGAAAAATACATTGTAATTCATAAATTACAAACATACTATAATCTGAAAGTTAAGTGAAATTGTCTTCCCCCCAACACGTTTTTGAGAACAAGGGAGATAGGAATAGTGCCAGGCAAATGAAGGACTTCTCAGACTACTTTGTTCTTCACTGCATCACAACTGGAAATTGATTTTTGTCCTTATGAATAAGCAAGGTAAATGGCAGTGTTGATTTTTCTTTGGCAAATCTTTGGAGAAAAGGTGAGGTAAGCTCCAAAAATCTTAGCTGAAACAGAGAGCACAGTTGCATCTCAGCTGTGTGACCTTCTGCTGTGCATTGCAAACATGTTTCTATGATTTTCATCTGTTATGTTGAATTTGTGTTCTGACCTTCATACACATGGCTTAGCATCATTTGTGGAAAACATCTGAAGTGATTTGTAGGGGATAAAGTTTCCCTAGTCTAAGAGAGAAAGTATTGCATGAAATAGTTTTGATCATTCTAATGTTTGTGGGAATAAGAGATTTATCTCCTGTAATACTGTTGGATTTTTGTCCTTGACTACTTTTAAGCACTGCTTGTACTTCATGTCACTTACACAGGGAGTGTGACCAAACTTCTTTTATGTATACTCGCTTGTCCTCCTATGATGAACTGATTGAGCAGACAGTGACAGATGTGGACAAGTTGTTAAATGCTGCTAATTTCTGATTTAAAGACTTCTGGGAATTCTGTACCGTAAGAACTTAGAGATAACAGCCATAAAATTGTATTTATGTGGAGCCCCCTGGTAAGGTTGAGCAGGTGCCCCTCAAGGGCCAGTACCCAGGCATGAGCCAAAACAGAAGGGTAAGGGTAAAGATTCCAAATACTGTGGCACCAGCTGTGAGCAGCAGGAGGCTTACTCCAGTTTGGCTTGGGGACAATACTGGTAGACTTTCTGTCCAAGCCAAGAACATCAGTGTTGTGCGCTGTGTCAGCTCCTGTGCAGGAGAGCATTTTGCCCTGGTTACTGGGGTCCCGTTCCTCATGCCTGGCCATGGTGGGGTGTGCTTTTTGGTTTGATTTTGCTTGCTTGTTTTGCTTCAAAAATAGAAATTCCTGCTTTGGTGCTGCTGAGGCCACTTGGAGTACTCAGCTTCTGGGCTCCCAGGACAAGAGATGTGGGCATACAAGAGATGTGGGCATACAAGAGATGTGGGCATACAAGAGATGTGGGCATACAAGAGATGTGGGCATACAAGAGATGTGGGCATACAAGAGATGTGGGCATACTTAGAGAATCCAATATAAAGCGTTAAAATGAAAGAGCTAGAAAAAATGAAGATGACTACCTATTGTGCCAAGTTATTGGGCACTTAACATGTTTGTAATACTTATTGCTCTCCTGGGAACACTCATGTTTGTATGGTTTCGGGTTTTAAGCCATCTGTATCAAACCTTGTTGCTGTCCTAGAAAATTCAGTGTTTAAATGCAGTGAGAAGATACAGTTCCACTGAAATCAGACTTTCCAGTGTGTGGGTACAGGGCAATAAATAACTTTTGGGAGATGTTAAACTTTTGACGGGACTTCATAAAATCTGGAACACTAATTTCTGTGTATATGGAAAAAACTTCAACTACTTCTTAGTCCTCTTAACAGAGCTTTTGATGTGAAGCTGTTTGCAATTAATTTGTACTTCTGTTGTAATAAGGCTGTAAATGCTGCCTGTATCTTGTGACTCATGTTAGAAATGAGGTATCAGAGCCATTTCACTTAGACCTATTTGGGCTACCAGGGATCTGTGACTTCATAGAAAGTTTATTTCAGTTGGCTAATTCTGAAGTGGAAACTGAGGGGCTGTCAGGAGATTGTAGCCAGGTGGGGGTTGATCTTTTCTCCCAGGCAACCAGCAACAGAACAAGGGGACACGGTCTTAAGCTGGGCGGGGGAAAGTATAGGCTGGATGGTAGGAGGAAGTTCTTCCCAGAGGGAGTGATTTGCCATTGAAATGGGCTGCCCAGGGAGGTGGTGGAGTCACCATCCCTGGAGGTGCTCAGGAAAAGACTGGATGAGGCACTTAGTGCCATGGTCTAGTTGACTGGCTAGGGCTGGGTGCTAGGTTGGACTGGATGATCTTGGAGGTTTCTTCCAACCTGGTTGCTTCTATGATTGTATGATTCCCTTGTTGGTAGTGAGTCCATTGTGGGCAGCTGGCAAATCCAGAGCCCTCTGGAAGTATTTAATGTTGTCTTTTTTAAAAATATAAGTGGATGGAAGCAGATGTGTTATTGAATCAATATGTGCACTTTCAACCTCCTTAATGCCACTTCAGGATTCTGACTAAGACGATATTTGGAGCCTGGATAATGGTAGGAATGAAAGGGTGTTCAGATGGCAGTGCGTTTCTAATGCGCTGTGTGACTTGGGCTTCAGTTTTTCTTTTCTTGTTGCTTAACTAAGCTTCAGTTAACCATTTAAGGAAGCAAGTACCAAACCCACAGAGCTGATGTATGCGAAATGTGTAATTTCAGTGTCTTGTTTGGTAACGTTATTTGCTTACATAGTTGGCAAATGTATGTACACTTAATGATTAGACTGTTTTGGTAATTCCCCCTTCTGTATTACAGAGCAATACAGGCTAGTGAAATGATTAAGAGTACTAGAATTTCATCTATAGCTTCAGCTGTACTGCTTGTGCTTGTATTTATCTCTGAGAAGCTTTGGGTGCAAATTCTGAAGGGGTTGAAGGACTGTTTATAGTTTAGAGCAAATGAATACGAGACAGTTGTCCCCAGTTAAAAGTCACAAGCGACCCGGAACTGGAAGACAGAAACGACTCTTACCCCTTTCCAAGACAGACAATAGTTTAACTTGAACCTGTAGGAAAATCCTTGGTTCTGCTTACATTTTCTATTGAACTAAAACAGCAATTGAAGCTCTTTCTCTTAGTAAACCCTTTCCTTACTTGTACCACCGTATCTGTATTTTTCAGTTACACAATCAGAAGGAGGACTCAGCAAGGTTTTGTAACATCCTGTACCTTACTTTCACTACTTTATCAAACAGATAAGAGTAATGCACAAATGTGTTGAGTTCCATTACCTTGCTGCTTAAACTTTCCATGCTCAGGAGAGCCTCCAAACAGCCTTGTCTTTTGGATGTCAGCAGCAACTTTATTCTCTAAAGGAAGTATGATAGAAGCATGGTAGCCTGGGTACCCAGACAGCAGTCATGTAAATGTATACCACTTAGCTTTGTAAATGCTCTGTTATCTGGGTTAACTAGCTGTAAACCACAAGCAAAGGCCATTTATGTTGCTTGGTCAATAATTCAAGACAAATATCTCAGGACCTGAAATAAGGAGGCTGCTGACACAAATCTGTACAAAGATGGGAAGTGAATGCAGCAGAAAGATATGTTAGATATTAGGCTTTAGTTGAATGCACTTGTTTTGCATTTTTTAATAGAACATGTTGTTTTTGAAAGCCAACTTTTTGTGCAGAATAGTACTTCTTAGTGTAACTGCAGTATGATACTGGACAGCAGATGTAATTTCCTACTAATGACACATGACAGCATTTGCATTTGAGAGTAGGGTCACTTTTGTCCTCATTGATGTGTGATAAGAACGAACCCACCAGTCTTAAGAGTCTGTTAGGGCTGTTGAATGCAGGAATGAAATCATCAATATGCTTCTTTATTCTGTGCTGTTTGAGCCTGTTTTTCTCCATGGAGTGAGTTGGTGTTCGGTGCAGTGCAAGCCTGAAGGCCTGGTATCCTTAGCAGGCATTTCCAATTGAAACTTCATTGCTGGGATAATAGAAGTCATGAACTGAAGATACACAACTGAAACCTTCATAGTATACTTGAATAATAGAGAGAAGATGGTCAATGCATGGACAGATGAGGAATTTTTGTGCTTGTATAAAACAGTCTGGTTTTGGTTGTGAAAGTTTCAGTGGACATGTTGAAGGAGTGCTATTTATCTTCTTTTTCTCTCTTTTTTTAGTCTTTAAGATGTGTGGAATTCTTCATTATAGCTTCTCTCAGAAGGTTGGTCTTGTGGTAAATGATCAGACACTGTTTTAGTAGATGGTGTTTTTCATCAAGCAGTGATTTTCCTTAAAGATACCAGCCAAACTGAGCCTCAGTGGAAAGGGAGATTGAGATGTCCAAGGCTGTACAAGGATAGATAAAGCAGGAAGTTGAAATGTCTCCAGGTGGGGCTTTCAGGCTCAGGAAATAATCTTAATTATACTTACCCAGTGCAAATCTGTGGTTTTGAACTAGGTTAGCAGGTGCAAGTGACTGAAATGGTCCCTCCCCCCGCCTTCTACAGTTTTACAGCCAGAATTAGTCATTCAGTGAAATTGCTTGGAGTGGCTTGAAGCTTTATAATAATTTTCATGTCACAAAGCCAAAAATCCAGTCATCGGCCTTCCTGTGGCAGCTGTTCCAACACACTAATGCAGTGAAGAGACAGGGAAAGCCAATGACAGCAGTAGGAAGCTACAGTGCTTCTTGTTATTAGCTTGGCCTACTAAATTACCTGTGATGCTTTCTGAATGTTGAATTGACTGCAGGATGCAAAAGATCTCTTGGAAACCAAGTGTTTAGTAACGTTGAAATAGTGCAAGTAATTGAGCTGCCATTGGTTTCTTAGATGTGAACGTTGACATATTTTGTAGACCTAATGTCATGGTATGAGTTAGGCTTTAGTGACTGCTATGATGTGGAAAGATTAAATAAAAACTGACACATCTGTCATGGGGAACTGTTATTGTTGCATAGCTCTTCACCATCTGCAGACTGGATAGGCATTTAATTTCAGGCAAAGGTGGCATGCTCCTGGAAGAAGTTGACAAGTTAAGCCCAATAAGGAATAAATAAAAATTAGAGAGGAACTGTAATGCTTCATACCTGCCATTCCAGGTATTGTTGGAGGCATATTATGAAACACGGCAGAGGCCAATGGGATGAGATTTAACAAGGCCAAGTGCATGGTTCTGCACTTTGGCTACAACAACCCCAAGCAGCGCTACAGGCTGGGGACAGAGTGGCTGGAGAGCAGCCAGGAAGAAAGGTACCTGGGGGTACTGGTAGATAGTAGGCTGAAGATGAGCCAGCAGTGTGCCCAGGTGGCCAAAAGAGCCAATGGCATCCTGGCCTGTATCAGGAACAGTGTGGCCAGTAGGACAAGGGAGGTTATTCTTCCCCTGTACTTGAGTCCTGTGTCCAGTTCTGGGCTCCTCAATTCAAGAGAGATGTTGAGGTGCTGGAATGTGTCCAGAGAAGGACGACAAAGCTGGTGAGGGGCCTGGAACACAAACCCTATGAGGAGAGGCTGAGGAAGCTGGGGGTTGTTTAGCCTGGAGAAGAGGAGGCTCAGGGGTGACCTCATTGCTGTTTACAACTACGTGAAGGGAGGCTGTAGCCAGGTGGGGGTTGGTCTCTTCTCCCAGGCAACCAGCAACACAACAAGGGGACACAATCTCAAGTTGTGCTGTGGGAGGTCTAGGCTGGATATTAGGAGGAAGTTCTTGCCAGAGAGAGTGATTGGCATTGGAATGGGCTGCCCAGGGAGGTGGTGGAGTCACCGTCCCTGAAGGTATTGAAGAAAAGCCTGGATGAGGCACTTAGTGCCTTGGTCTAGTTGACTGGCTAGGGCTGGGTGCTAGGTTGGACTGGATGATGTTGGAGGTCTCTTCCAACCTGGCTGATTCTATGATTCTTGGGAGAAAGATGGGCCGTATATCTTCTCTTTGGGTAATTTAATTCTTTAGCGCTGAAATTAGAATGATAGCTTGGAAAAATCTTCATAAATGTGGGCATCTGATAGTAAGGATTCTGATGAAGCAGTTAATTTTGCTAAAGGCTCCATCTGCTTCTGGTTAGAAGGTGTTATTGGTTGTATTGCCAAGGGTACAAATGTCAGCTATCAAAACCAGTAGATGATGACAGTGAAGGAAAATGATATTCCTTTGCTTTCATGAACATAAAATCAATAATGTAGTAGAGTTGTAAAATGCTTTTATAGTAAAGCCTTGTTGGTATTCTCAATACATGTGAAAGCCTTAACAGGCTTATTTTCTTTTCTGTTACTGTGAAGCCAATAGCTTTCCTTCAAAATACATTGCTCCTAGTAGAATTGTTTTGGATTGCTGTTTGAATTTGGAAGTATTTCTGTGGGTCTTTGAGCAGGCTTCTAACCCCTCTGCAGAGGATGGTGACAGTGTTGCATACCACCTTTGCATTGTAGGAAACTGTACAAACTAACAGAGCTGCTGGTATGCTCAGAGTATGAAACAATATCTGTAGCTGTAGCCTTAGTGCATGTGGGACTTTCCCACAGTCATTTATCACTTCTCTGGCAATCCTGTTACTTGAATATGAATCTGTATTACCCATGGATTTGAGTAAATTAAAGCAGGAAGGAAGAGTAGAAACAAGCTGTAGAAAACTCTTTCTTGTACCCTGTGGCAACTCATCTATTTAGTCTCGTTTCATTACTTCTCTCATGCAAAATAAGATTCTAATTTTAAATTGCATTAACCAAGCTTCAAAAATACTTCATTGCTATGAGATTGTGGCATTTAATCTAGATGTATAACAGTGCATTAGCTCATGGATGAAAGGAACTTGCTATTGACTTATCTTGAAGTAATAAATTTGGGTAGGGTGGAGCTGAGCAAAAGGGCACAACTTGCTCGAGGCCAAAGATGCACTGAATAGGTGGATGCATAACCTCTGAGAGTGAAGTTACTCATCTGGCTAACATCATCAGCCAGGTTATCTGCACAAATATTTACAGTGGGCATCTGCCTTGATAGCTGCTTAATGCATTTGAGAGCTGGTATTTCAGCTGAAGTCAGGGGAGCTACAAAAAGACATTTGTTCTCCGGGAATATTTTGCTTACTGGAACATCTTGCTTCCTGCATAATAGAGTGAATTCAGTTGCTATTTTGATTTATGATGCTAATTGATGTGGTAGCTGATGTGAACTGCATGTACTAATTGCTGGGTTGCTAATCCTTTCCAAATTATCTGACAAAAACCCTTTTAAAATAGAGCATTATGTGTTTTTTAAATGTGTTCTTCGTGCAAACATAAACAATTGGGGGCCCCTTTTGTGCTTCTAAGTGCCTATTCTAAGCACTGGTCTGTTTGAGTCACTGTAAGGTTGCTGGGAAACTTCAGTGGCTTTAATGTGGTCTTACTGCTCTTTTTTCATGGTGCTCTTAACCTCTAGGAAAAAAATGTCCAACATGCTTACCCCAACCCTGCCTTTTTCAGCAGAGACAGTACCATTACTTACATGGTAGAGGTAGAACATGTGTGATGCTTGGCTCTGCATTTTTAGGTAAGGAAGCATCTTACCGGCTGTTTAAATTGATATTCATGCCCATGTGCTGGTCTCTGCAGCAGAAACTGTAGTGGGTATAACATAAGGATAAAATTGAGAGTAATTCATGGAATAGTGTTAAGGTACATTGGCTGTTTCTGATTCTGGTAAGGGAAACGTATATTAGTCATTTTATTTACTCAGCAGATCCATCAACACTAATGTGAACTGGAAAGCTTTTGTGTTTCTGGGCTGGTGTGGAGGGGAATCAATGTTAGATTATGGAATGCAGGAGTCTGAAGAGCTTGTTATCTTCACTTAGAGACCTGTTCAAGAGGGGGCCGGATAACAGGTGATTCTTCACTTCGGAGAGTCGTAGAGGCTGCTGTGTCATTGGGATAGCTGGGCAGAATCTCTTGTGTAACTGTGGCTCTGTCACTGTGTGTTAAAGCGAAATCAAAGTACCTTCACATGTTAGACTAAAGTTCCTGACAGATTGTTGCTTGACAAAATCTATGTTAATCTACCTTAAACTTAATATTGCAAGATATTTTAGACATTTCTAATGAATATCAAGTTTTCTAATTTGAGATGTCCTGTAGGAGCAAGGAAGTTCACAGTATCACAGTATCACCAAGGTTGGAAGAGACCTCACAGATCATCAAGTCCAACCCTTTACCACAGAGCTCAAGGCTAGACCACGGCACCAAGTGCCACGTCCAACCCTGCCTTGAACTGCCTCAGGGACGGCGACTCCACTACCTCCCCGGGCAGCCCATTCCAGCGTCCAATGACTCTCTCAGTGAAGAACTTTCTCCTCACCTCGAGCCTAAATCTCCCCTGTTACAGCCTGAGGCTGTGTCCTCTTGTTCTGGTGCTGGCCACCTGAGAGAAGAGAGCAACCTCCCCCTGGCCACAACCACCCTTCAGGTAGTTATAGACAGCAATAAGGTCACCCCTGAGCCTCCTCTTCTCCAGGCTAAACAATCCCAGCTCCCTCAGCCTCTCCTCATAGGGCTGTGCTCAAGGCCTCTCACCAGCCTCGTCGCCCTTCTCTGGACACGCTCAAGCATCTCAGTGTCCTTCCTAAACTGGGGGGCCCAGAACTGAACACAGTACTCAAGGTGTGGTCTAACCAGTGCAGAGTACAGGGGCAGAATGACCTCCCTGCTCCTGCTGGCCACACCATTCCTGATGCAGGCCAGGATGCCACTGGCTCTCTTGACCACCTAGGCACACTGCTGGCTCATGTTCAGGCGGGCATCAATCAGTTCTGAGAGTAGACAGCTGAAAGATATTAGTCTGGAGGAGAGAGGTGGGGAAAAAAGGCATTTAGATACCAATCTTTGTAATTTGAATGTGGCTGTCAACAGCAAGAGACAAAATACCTCTGTTACCTAAAAAGTACAGATATGCCCCTTTAGGAATTACTCAATCTTAGGTAATGACATACTATTAAAATTAAAGCTCAAACATATATTTCTTGATTTACTAACTTGGCTGCTCCATGGCTTTTAAAATGAGATCTAGTAGATAAATGGGGAAAAGACGTTTTGCCAGGATTTGTAAAGAGCAAGGTACCTTACTGGCATTGTTTCAGATTTGTTTCTGTAAATTAGTATGTAAATATGATGGGTTACTGAGAACGAGCCACATGCTTCATAGAAACTTGTATATGAAAATCATCATCTTGAAAGTGATACTGAAGTGAAGCATTTTAGAAGTTGCTAGGCAGTCCTTGATTTCAGTGAAAGGTGCTATCAGAGGAACCTCAGCTACTGTCTAGTGTTGATATATTTCTCATGAATTATCTGGCACTCTGCAGCTGGTTTTGTCTAGCTTTGATGCTCAATCTCTACTCAGCAAATGGGAATATTGCTTACTAGGTGAATGGTAATATTTGATAAAAGCTCTTCAGTGGTGACACATTAGGTAAATCAAATGCTGATAAGGAGATGCAATTACAGATGGGATTAGATCTTTTTAAAACAAGACCAGCAAAGCTGTGGTATTAACCATTCTATAATCAGATACTAAACCAGCTGTATAAATGGTTTTGAATGTGACTGTGTGTGAATATTGGAGCTGGCGCAGAACTGTTCAGCTTGGATGCAGGTGTTAATGCTAATGCAGAGGCTGCAGTCCACATTGTGGGACTTGCAAAGGGTCTGTGTATAGCATGGTTGGTCTTTCCTGATATTGCATGCTGTTGTAGCTAACATCTATGTTCAATAGACTGAAACTGTCTTGAATATGTAGAAAAGGTACTGTAATTTAAATGTGGTGAATTTGGACATGCATTTTCCTGGAAGAGTTTTGCTTTGAAAAACAAGAATGTGAACAGTCTATTCCCTCACTATTAATTTCTTGCTTGCCTCTTGTGGAAATTACACCCAAAACAAAATCACCAGACTAGCTCAGAAGGTTTGGAAGCAAAATGAAGCTATTACTTAGAAGCAATTTAAAATCTGAAAGTATGAAATAGAATTTACATGTACAAAATAGTTTTACATATATTTACAATTCAGAACCTTCTGAGCTAGTCTGGTGATTTTTGTTTTTGGGGTAATTTCAACCCACCACACCTTGCTAATCAAGCCAATGGCAAGGCTGTTCACAGCTAAGTATGTCAGCAGCATACTCCACCACCTCCCCGGGCAGCCCCTTCCAGTCCCAGGAGAATGCATTCCCTAGACAGTGATCAGGATACAGGTTTTGCTGAGGATAGTGCGCGGAGGACACTACAGGATGCCATAAAACCCCTCTACTCCCTCATGACTGTCTCATTGAGTTGATTTGTACTAGCCACACTTGTGCTCCTAGGGTGTCTGGTGGGTGTTATGTGAGGATCACATCTAGATTGAGAAGAGCTGTTACCTGTGTGCATAACAGCCATTTGTTGAAATAATGAAGTATAAAATGCTGAACCCAAGAATGGGTACAGTGGACTTAAACTGGAAGATACTTGATTTAACTTTCTTTTGAGGTTCTGAAAAAGCAGCAGGGGTGGCAGCTTAACACTGATTATGAATTGTTGTTCAGATTTTGTATTGCCAAATTATTGAAGTAGTGCCATCCTGCATACATTCAAGTGAAAAACAGTGATAACGAGAGGACACAGCCTCAGGCTGTGCCAGGGGAGATTTAGGCTCGAGGTGAGGAGAAAGTTCTTCACTGAGAGAGTCATTGGACACTGGAATGGGCTGCCCGGGGAGGTGGTGGAGTTGCCATCCCTGGAGCTGTTCAAGGCAAGGTTGGACGTGGCACTTGGTGCCATGGTCTAGGCTTGAGCTCTGTGGTAAAGGGTTGGACTTGATGATCTGTGAGGTCTCTTTCAACCCTGATGATACTGTGATGCTGTGATTTTGTTGAATTGTACTTTGACAAGATCTATAATCCATCAGATCAGTGTCAGTAAGCATCTTAAAAATGTTTGCTCTGTAATGGTTGAATTTGTTGTGATCTAAAGTGAGTCCTGTCTGTTGGATACTGTGACCAAGCTGTTGTATGAATACTTTGTGTTGCACGTTCTGTGGGTGTTGGTGGTCGTGGAGCTAGAATAGGTTCCAGACAAAAGTGGTTACCTTAAGCATTGAAAGAAAAAGCAAGGGGAAAAATGTAGAACTGGAATATATGGGAGAATTTTTTCCCCTGCCACAGTGAGCTAATAGAAACTTTGATGCTGGTGAAAGATCAGATGCAAAATGATCACTTGGGGAGAGTGTGGGATCTATTTTTTTAATCATTGCAGCCTGAAAGTAAGTAATTTCTGTATAGCTATAAAAATTGATTTTAATGGGTGAAAGATAGCTATGTACTCTTGAGGTATGGGATAGTTAGTGCTTTCCTAACTTGAAAGAGTGTGGTTTGTTGTTTTTTTCTTAGTGTTTGCCTCCAAGCAGGAGGAACAGGCCATTGAAATGTAGGTGGTGGATTGAATATAGAGTCTTCAGTGTACACTGGTTTTACTCCAGCAAATGTTTGGCATGGTTGCAGGCTTTTGGTCTTTGGAAACAAGAAGCTAAATTCTCATAGTACTCACCAGCTGCAGTTCCTGGGAAACTGAGGTATAAACTAAAATGACAGAATCTGAGAGAATTCCAAAGTCTCCTGGCTTACCACCTAGATCTCTTTGGATGTTGTGAAGGAATTTGCTAGATGTAGTTCTGTTTCTGGTCCCTATGACTGCTGACTTCAAGATGAACTTCTATTTACACATTTAAATGAGGTGTTCTTTATAATGCAGTATAAACCAAGAGATTTTTAATTACAACTTGTTTAATTTGTGTCTTCAATCTACCTGTCAGGAAATGTATGAATTTGAGCTTCTTTTTAATTGTTTAAAAAGGTAGTGCATTAATTTCCTGAAAAGATCAGTAACAGTAAATCAAGTTGCTTTTATTTGTGTTGCATTCCAGTGACAGGGGAGTCTTTGTAATGAGAGATATGTACTTTGCTAAGGACATATTGTGATACAAGATTGAAATACTTGAGATTCAAAATCAAATCCACTTTTAATCCTATTTAGTGGCGCAAATTGGATGGTTTTATCAGGAGTCAAGTAGTAACTTCACGTATTTTGTTGAATGGCAGAACTGAAGACTTGTGTTTTCCTGTGGTTCTCTCATCTTCCTAGAGAACGTCACTGATTTTCATCATCTTTCTTGTGTGCTTCCTTCTGTAAGCCAAACCAGTAGCAGAACAAGAGGCAGCACATGGTGTAGCTGCATCCAAGCTACCTGTGTGTCAGCAAGAACACATGTGCTGATGTGACTGAGTGTGTGGAGAGTGATGAGTGTCAGGCTGAGGGGAATTGGGCACATGGGAAATCTTTGAGCTTGAAGACTGCTTGAAGCATTCTTCAGTGTACTCTTCTAAGCATTTTGCTCTCTAGCTTTTTCCTGCTGTCAAATCAAGCTGAAACTGTCTGAAGACCTGAAAATGTCAAAGAGAAGGGGAGGATTTTTCAAGTTTACACATGAGGTTTACTGCAACATGATGTTTTTCATCCAGTGGCCAAAGTGACTAGCATAAGAAGAAACAAACCATTCTAACTTGTGCTCAGTGTTTATTCTTTAGGGGTTGAAAACGTTATGGTGAAACAGATACAGTATTTGCTGCCGTGTTGGAACATGTAGCTGATTGGCAGTCTTATGGAAATGATGTATTGAACAGATGAGACCTGATTAATAATGAATAAAGTTGCTGCAGTACTATGGGAGGTTGTCTGTGTCTTTTAAAATTTAACTCTATTTTTAAATAAATGAAGAAATTAAGCTTAAAAAAAAAATATCTTATGAACTTCCACAGGGTAAAGCTTCTTTACCTTAGTCAAGCAATCAAAGTTTATGTGAGGGTTATATTTCTGTGGTCCTTCTTGCTGTGGGATTGCTGCAACTTCCATTGAAGTTGAATGCAAAATTAGATTATGTGCTTCTTGATTGCCAGTTCAGACTTTAGCTGAAAATAACCACGTGAAGGGCTCATGGTAAAGCAGAGCAATAAAATATTAACTTGCTGACCCCAGATGTAGGTATTTACTGTTTGCTAAGACTGTTGTTGAGAAGTGGGTGAACCTGTAATGATTGTTTTTTTTGTTGCTGTAGGAGGAGGATTCTTCCACTCTACCAGCTCCCTTTCAGAGGTTCTTGCCCTTAAGCATAAAACTAAGTATCTGTCTTAGTAAGATAGGTCCACTGAAGACTCAGTTGAGCTTTGGAGCTGTTAGAGAAATGGGTGTGGGATTGCACTGCAATGTCTAGGACAGGTTTTTAGGGTGTCAGAGGTCTGCTGGCTCTGCTCAGTGGGTTGCTGGCCCTGCATCTAAACCTTATTTTGCCTTAAGCAAGAGGGACAGAGCAGCAGAGTGCTGGGTAGAAACTATTCCAACTGGAATGCACAACAGGCTGCAAAATAACTTCCAGTCTCTAATGAACTTGAACCTGTTTCTCTGGGAGCTATATGCATTCTCCCTTTATCTGCAACTGATTGTAAACATGTTGAACCTGTCGTGTAATCACCAGCTTAAGGTTTTAATTAATCTTGCCAGAAGGCTTCCACGCATGGTCCTTATGACTGTTTTTCATTTGCTGTGTGCAAATTAAAGCACCGTTAGAGTTGTACTGCATGCAAGTCATGCAGCTAAACACAACTTTAGTTTCAGCAAGAAGAAATTTATCTTACAAATAAGTGCTGAAAGGTGACACAGCAGAGTCTCCTTGTGCTGGCTAGATGTTTAGCATTTTGAGCTGAACACCTTGCACAGCTGCAGTTGCTGCTAACCTACTGATGTTATTCTGTGGCGTTCATAGCTGTCTATGTCTGCAGATACTAAGGAAAGGAAATCTTCAGTACTTCTAGGCCATAAACACTCTAATCTTTTGATGGACTGACTATCCACTGCTGGATTTTTTTTTTTTTGGTGTGCATCATGTCATTTGTTAGGAACTTCTGAGGTTATGTGAACAGGCATCTTGAAAAGGAGGGGCAGTTGTTAGCATATTTGATACTCACTGTAGTTGAGAATGAGGCACTCATAAAATTTGACAAATGGATCCTGTGTCTTAGGATGGAGTGAAATAAGAAGCACATTCCTGAAGTCAAATTGTTGTCTTGCACTAATGCTACTTGGTGTTGACCACTTTTAAGCATACAATGCAAGCAACCTTTAATGGGTGTCTGTGGTACTTTCTTATTGTGGAGATAATTGCAGCACTTAGACGAACAAACAACCATTGGCCAAAATGTTAGGTTTAGTTTTGCTTTGGACAATTGGCAAAGTCTGTGAGTGCCTGAATGCCATGTGTTTGCCTGGGTCTCCTTGTACTCAGCCCCTCATCTACGAAGTCAGATTGCTCTAACTGCTGTCTTGTGTCAGTCAGTGGGACAGACCATGCAGTGCTGTAGAGATGAGAATTCTGCCAACGTACGCTTTCCCTGGAAACATTTGTGAGGAAATTTCGTAGTGAAGAAGAAAAATGCTAGCAGGTTAGTGTAGGTCAACCTTATGTTATCATGAGACTTCCTTTTTCCTAGCTGTCCTTAGTGTTTTGGTAGTCTGCTTATTGATGACTGCAGATATAGTCTAGTTCGAGTGATAAGCCTGATAGAAACAGATCTAAAGCTTTTGAGGGCTGTGATCTTGTTTTTCAGTGGATTTATGTTTTCAGGCATACTAGAAAAGTTAAATTTGTAAATGTTACTGAGCTTTAGTGAAAGATTCTCAACACTGCTGAACAATCGCCCATATATTTTTACCTTTATTTTAAAGGCAGTAAGAACCTCTGTTTTATTAGCAATCAAGCTGTGTGCCTTGAGTTTGTTGCAAATATAAACTCCTGAAAGAATGGCAAATACATGGGAGGATGTTGCTCGGGAAATAAACATCTGGTTTTCAAAGCAGTGACACTGCAGGGGATGGCTAAATCATGCTATGTACTTCGAAGAGTGTTGGAGAGAAACAATTCTGGTTAGTGTGGGTTTTCTGGAGTGACTCTCAGTAAAAAAGTACATATCACTTGAGGGTAACTATAGCTTCAGACAGTTAGTAAAAGATAATAATGAAAACATGGAATTGGCTTGTTTTGTGCTGACTTCTGACAAATGCAGGGCTCAGCAGCTTGAAATGTTGAGAGCTTATGAGCAGAATGCACGTTCAATAGCATAGTAGGCATAGATAAGTGAGTTTTCTCTGATGTTGTACTTGCAATAAAGCTGGGAATGCCTGGAAGTTTTATTTACCTTGTGTTCCAAGCATTCAAGGTTCATACTGAGGTTCTTTTATATCCCCTGAACACTTTTACAATAGGCATTAGAAATAATACAGCTAACTGTGATATGTCTGCTACAAAGGCTCTATTCTTGTGCTGTGTTTCTAGGAAGTCTTTTCCCAGCTAGTTTAATTTGGTTGTGGCCTCCTTAAAACTTATTGATTTTTTTTTTTTTTTGTAACTCTAAAAAGTAATCATAGCACAGAAATGTTGTGTTAATGGAAGAGGTGTAAATTTAGAACAAAGTTATCTGTAATGTCACATAGGAGATGATCTGATTTCTAACTAGTGGGTTATTGCTGGATATTCAGAGTACACAAACAGGAGGTAGCTTTCTCTTACAGAGAATTTGTGTCATTTGGCATGTGATGGACATCCGAGGCAAATCAGTTTACATGATATTATTGACTTTTTTCCCCCCCAGGATGCTATTAGTTAGGCTGTATCATTAGTGTTTTGATTTTTGTATTCTTCCCCCACCCAATAATCATTGTGGGGGTACTGGTTTTAAAACCAGATTTGGACACGGGCTCAGGAATTCCAGGCATTATTAATGTAGATTTTCTAGTTCTTAATGACACTTTTAGTATCTTCTGGAAACTCAAAAATAGCATCAAGTTATGATCAGAACAGCAAGCCTGATGCTTTGACAAATGCTATTACAGAGGTCTCAATGAAGAAATAATTTCTTCTGATTTTGTGCATTTTTGCTGAATAAAATGTTAGAGAACAGTGTCACCCCTGAGCAGCTGAGTAAAGAGTGCTCCTCTCCAGTAAATTAAAGCGTCCTCCAGATGAGTTGAATCTCCAGTTCTGGGGGAGGTTTACTTGAAAACACATTTGCCTTATTGCAAGAGAGTGTTGGCCCTTTTTTAAATGCATGGTATTAACTGCTGCTGCAAATTTTAGAACATATATTTTTGAAATGCTAGTAGTAGCTACATAGTTACTAAAATAGAAAATAAAAGGACTTTTTATTCCCTCCAAGATGTGTTAAAAATACTGTATTATGCAGAAGTTCTATGTTTAATTCAGTCTAGGTTGAAGCTCAGGAATTTTTGACTGACTTGCACTCAGGTTTCTGTTCAGTTTCAAGTAACTGCATTGGCTGAGAATACTTCACACAATGTAGCTATGCCTGAATGTATGCTAAATGCAAGTACTAATCCTGTGGGACAAAGCTTCAGTATGTCAAAAGTGGACTCTTGGGTTGGCATTCAGATGGAAATGGAGTAGGAATTAGTACAAGTACCTATGTCTTGGAAGCTGAACTGCCTTACAGGAACCTTATTTTAGTTCACAATAACTTGCTCTATTTTCCCCAAAGAATTTAGACTTGAACTGGTCATGAACAAGAGGGAAGAATTGTGATGGCAGGTTACTTCTGGCTTCTTGGAAAATGATTTTGAATGATTCTTGCTTCAGTTATAGCACACTTAGAACGTTATTAACCTGGCTAGAACAACTGTTAACCTGTATTGCTAAACTTCACAGCATTGCAAGTGAGTTGTTTAACTTTCTTGATACTAGTCCAGATTTTGTGACATTTAGAGCACAACTTTCCTTTTTCCATTTTTCAATGGAGTTTTGTTTCATACTGAGAGTGGGAAAGGAGTAATGTCAAGAACAGTGCCACTGATAGAGCTGCACGATTTGAAAGGGTGAGAAGATGATGAGTGGGTTTGACCATGTTTGGGTTGCTCTTGGTTCTGTTACATCTGCCAGTTGGGGATGTCACTGGAAGGAACTCACACTGCTCCCTCACAGCTGTGTAGCCAAGGTTTGATCTTGCTGTCAGAGGTCAAGAACAGCTCAGTGATAAGAAACCACCTTTGGGGGGTGTGTGTGTGTGTGTTGCTGGTAGGAGGAGTGCTCTGGATTAGACACAAAAAATGGTCACCCATATGTGCTCATCTTGTCCAAAGCCTTTGCTTAAACTGGTTTGATGATTCAGGTGTCTGATCACCAGAAATACCACAGTTAGTTTCTTATATGGGATGATTGATATTGATATTTAAAGCAATCAAGATTCTGTCATCACTACTATGTGGTGAGTGGCATCTGAGGTTTAATCATCCTGATAACTGTGCAGTTTTGTTCACCACAACCTTGACCAGTCTTCCTGTGCTGTGCTTTGTTACTCTACTGCTATGTAGAGTAACAGAGTAATCCTCACCTCTATCTGTAGACTAATAAACGTGTTTGAAGCATTGTTAAACAAATTTCAAAACCCCAAATAAACCAAACTCTCCAAAACCACCACCACCATAAAAAAAACTCAACAACAAAACCCCACAAACCCTAAAGGTTTTCCTTAAGATGAAAATTGTGCTCATTTTTCTACTTCATGTGATGGGAAAAGTACCTGTTTGCAAGAGAAGACTCACTGTCTGTGGAGACTAGAAATGTTGAGAAGGTAGTTGAGCTACCTTCAGAAAACCTCAGAAATCAGCTAATTTTCCTAATGGCATGAGCTGAAGTGTAAATGCTTCTCTGGCTTTAACTGTGACATGATGTGCTAGTTTGAAGCAGGCTGGAATGTTTTGGTGAGAAGAACTAGATTACAGGCTGCAAAAGGAAAGCTATGGTGAGGGCTGCTTTGCTCACAGGCTTGCTGAGATGTATAGGAACAAGAAATAAAACCATTAGACAACCACTCTCACTTGGGCTGCTGGCTGAGCTGCATCTTTCTAACCTCACTCTCTGTTTTGGACTAATCCACTTCCTAACCCCCTGGCAGAACCTCTATTCTTCCTTGGGACTGGGTTAAGATTGAGAAGGATAGGAGAAAGGTGAAGGGGTGGTTGAGAGCCCCTCCTGGGGACTGAGGTTTCTGGGAGGGCTGTTGTGTTTCTGTATAACCTTTTGCCTTGTATATTTCTGTATATACTGTAAATAGCTGCTTGTATATTGTGCTAGCTGTAAATATAAGCTTCATTCATATTTCCAGAGCTGGCTGAGTCTAGTCTGGTTGATTTCTAAAGTGTGGGGGGCAGGGAACACCCAAACCATCACACATGAGTAGCAGCCAAAGCAGTGTGAGGAGAGGGTAGGAATGGCAGGGTGCTGCTCCTCTGAGCCAGCTCTGCAGCCATGGGTGACTGCCTGTGATAGTCCTCGTTACTTGCCAGTTTTAAAGTAACCTTTTTCTCAAGTTACCTAGAGAGAAATACTGGCTGTTCAGAATCTTTTATTCCCTTCTCTCTAGGAGATTACAACTGGATGTTGGTAAACAGACAGTGAGTACTACATGCTTAAGTCTGATCAAATGCTTGATCCTGTAATCACTTGTAATTGTCTTCACAGACAAATCTCCAAAATGTTACACAATTTTCTGTATGTAACAAGCCAGAAGTTCTGATGCTTGTTTGCCATCAGTAGTGTTTACTGGTAGAAGCATTTCATTCCAAATTTGAACTCTGGCTTGAGTAGGTTTGTTTGTGGGCTTAGCCAAGTGGGTTGGATGCAGTCCTGAACAGTAAGAGGTGTTTCTTTATTGGCTGAACTACAACACTACACAGGTTCACCAAGCTTTATCAGTCAAAGCCATAACTAGGTTGGACACCTTCAGAACCTTGTTTAGCAAACAGTTGACTGTGAACTGTGATATGTATGCAGATCAGAGGTAGGTAGTGACCAATCTTTCTTTACTGCTGGCTGCTACTTGGAGCTAATTATTTCATCAGGTTTTGTGGCTCTGTAGAATTCCCTCACTGTTGAGTCATGCCTGAGATCAATTGCCTGAGCAAGTTGGGGAAGGTTTTAAGTGAAGCAATGATACTTTTTAGGACTTTGCTGACTTGGCTGTAGCTGTTGCGAGATAGTAACTGCAATAAGTCTTTCAAAGAAACTGATGTTTGCAATCAGAGCAGCCATGAGAATTATTTAATTGGATTTCTGGGACAGGGATGAAGAACAAGCTGCTGTGGGTAACCACAAAGGAAAGCATTTTGACTTTGGCCTTGTAAATGCAGTGGAAAACATTTATACAGAGCTTGAGCAACCTGAGTGAGATAGAAAACATGAAGAAGCCAAGAGAGCCCTATGCTTCTCTAATTAGGATTTGAATGGTGTACTGGGTTTATTTTTGAGCATTGACAGAGCCAGGCTAATAACCATTAAACTTTTGTCTAGGAGCAGTAAGAATGACAACAAAAGAATCAGATGCTTGTTGTTAAACACTAGTAAACACAGTCTAAGAGAACAGCTAATAGGCTGATACTAAATTTTGAGTTGATATTTACAGTGTATGCTCAGTATGAAGGGGGGTACACTAGCAGGTGAAAAACTTGGCAGTAAGCATTTGATGTCGTTTAGGACTTAGCTGTAAGAGCTTGTTAGGTTTTGCCTTATTACGAATGTTACATTGATTGCTTGAAAGTGAGTTTGCTTATTTGTGTACATCATCTGTGTCTGCTTTTTATCTGACACTCAGGCAATGGCCTGAATTTAAAAATGTGAAGAGGCTTGCTCTCCATGCGATTGCACTCTTCCTTTCTTGCCTGTGATTATCCTTACTGGAAATATTGAGGCAGCTGATTGCCCCTAGCTTTCCTTCTTAAAAAATCTTATAATGAGTTGCCTTCTAACATGGTTCCTCTATACTAATAGGTAGTAGTGGAAATGGACAGAGGTTCTCAAAGATCTTTCAGGATGTTTCAGGCTTTCATTACTGTTTATATTTGCATGGAAGGGCAAATGATGAGCAGAAAACGGAAATGGGAGGTGGGTGGACATCCAAGCTAATGCGTTCAGCAAAGTGTTTTGGTTTTGTGTGGAAGGAGAAAAGTGAGATGTGTTTGCAGCCACCTTTGTCAGCTCAAGATTTTAGTGTGAGGTATTAATTATTGAAGAGAGTTCTTAAAAGTACATTCTCTATGCTCGTGGAAAAGATGATTAGCACAAGTTGGTTGATGGGTAGGGAGGAAACAAATTCAGGAAACATCTTAAATTACTAGAAATTGTTGTTAAGAGTAGACTCCAGTGAAAGGAGAGTTCAGTTCAATAACTCAACTTGCCTTAAATTCAGCCACCCAGTTAAATGCAGTCTTTGCTTATTTTATGTCTTTGGTTTGTTTTGCTTTTATTGGTGAACTTCTTGTTCCAAACTGGAGACACCAGGAAATTACTCCAGTATCTTTGCTGTAAGCGACCTCTGTTACAGGGGAATTCCCTGTGTTACAATGGAGTAAGCATTTAGAGGCAGGGGTTGCGGGAGCTGTGGTTGACTGTGCTAAGTGTAATATGGACCAATGTATTGGGTAATTTTGAAACCCTTGCTCTGGCAAATTCCTACACTTTTAATTCAGTGGGCTTTGGAAACAGTAGTATATATTATAGTTTGTAACAGTCTAGACCTGTCTCCCTGGGCTTGTTCTCATGTTTAAATGACATCAACTACTTCTGCAGTGTCTTTGTTCTTTATTGTTGGGGGTGAATTTCTTTGACAGACTCCTTTGAGTGATGCATGCTCTGTCAGGCTGCTTTAAAAACAGCTCTATGCTAACACCTAGGTTTTAGCATAACAATTGCTGATAGATGAAAACTGTCTCGAATGAATTGGCTTGAAGCATAAGCCAGGATGGTGAGGAAAAGGTCTGTATAAAAAGCTGATTTGTAACTGCCACAGACAGGTCACCTGAATTCTGTACTGACTGTGTGCAAGATTGTTTGCAAGCATTGATGTGGTTACTAACATTGGAAGCTGACCCTGGATCAGTGACAGTGCTTATGTTTTGAAAAAGATGTAAAGCAAAATCATAAATTTTGGGATAAAATACAAGGAGATATCTGCGTTCTAGTCCTGTTAAGTATAAAAAGCATTTAAAAGGTTGGGTTGCAGCTTTAATAGTTAAAACATAAATATCCAAGGGAGCATTGGACTTGCTGTTTGCCTAAGACTCAATACTGATAGAGGGTGGTGGTTCTGAAGCTTGCTCTGTTTTGTCACTGTAGGCAATTGAGGTCACTCTTAGAACCTGCAGTGTTATGAAGATCAGCTGCTTGGTTCATGGTTGTGTGCATTTTGTGGTTTACCTCATATTCAGGGCATCTATGGGAAGTGAGGATTGGAGGTAGTGGCTGCTTGCCAAGTAAGTCTGCAAACAAGCCCATGGTTTAATTCAGACTTTAGGGCTTCAAACAGTGAAGTTGGCTTAAATTATTTGAGTAGCAGGAACATAGTTGATGAGTAGAAGCGAGATCATTTAAGACTTAAAATAGTTGATCCAAAACTGTTTGTCTTATCTCGTGTATGAAAAACCAAAAAGAGACCTTTGCTGCAAGGATAGAGAGTATATAGAACTGAAGCTGTTGCTAAAGGATCAGCTCTCCAGAGTTCTTCCTGTAGCTTAAACCAACCCCCTGCTGTAAGAAAAGCTAGCAAATAACCAAAGGAGTTAAATGCAGTTGAGCTATTACTCAGCATTGCATTCTATCAGATTATAATAATGGAAAAGCTTTTTAAGCAATGGTGAAGACTTAATTCCATTGAGTTGGCTAATAATGTAATGTTCTAGCAATCAGCTATAAAGTGATTCCAACAAGCAGGAATTAACTTCCTTAGCTGATAACTATTGCTAAGAAATCACAGAACGTTAGGGGTTGAAAGGGCACACTGGAGATCACCTAGTCCAGCTAGGTATGCCTAGATCAGGTTGCACAGGAATGTATCCAAGCAGGTTATGAAAGTCTCCAGAGAAGGAGATTCCACAACCTCTCTGGGCAGCCTGTTCCAATGTGCTGTCACCTTCAGAGTAGTTGTTTTTCTTTAAGTTCAAGTGAAACCTCCTGTATACTAGTTTGTGCCCATCACCTCTCGTTCTATGAACATTCTCCATGAAGATGTCTAGCCACATCCTCATGTTCTCCACCTTTTAGATACTTATGTATTGGTAAGGCCTCCCCTGTATCTTCCAGTCTAAAGAGCCCCAAGTTTATCAGCCTCATCTCATAAAAGAGATGCTTCAGAAAACATGAATGCAAAAGACTGAATGTTTCTGGTAAACACTTAAGTAGTTGTCAGCTCTTTACCTGGTGAGACCAACCTAGTGCAGGTCAGAAGGGAAAAAAAACAAATACAGAAACCTTCCCAACATTTAAAGCCCTGTTCATGGCAGTTCTACCCCTTCCACACCCCTGCTCTTCCTGCAGTGGCAGAAGCCATGATGTGAGGCACTGCTGATGCTGAATTTACTACTTCTGATAACAACTTAAGAATCTTTAGTACTCTGTATTGGCATGAACTTCTTAAAGAACTGACACGCTGACATTCCCCAGTGGTAAAATCCTTTTTACAACATAGCAAACATTTCCTTTCTCTCATATTTTAGGGAGGATAGTGAAGGTAATATGTATTTCTTTCTACTGTTTCTATTACAACAGTATGATTATTGGCTAGGGCTGGCTGATTGGTTGGACTGGATGATCTTGGAGGGCTCTTACAACCTGATTGATTCCATGATTACTCTCAGAAAGGCAAGTGTGGTTTACCTGGGCAACATGTATAAATGGGAGGGGGAAAAAAACAACATATAGAAGATGTAGACTTTGGTAGACCTAGACTTTAGATAATTATGAAACTGAAAGAAATCTTTAGGTGGTTGATCGTGACTGCTTAAAATAAACTAAGCAATGCACTCATTACATAGTACTTGCTTAAGGGTTGAAAATTAACTGCATGGTTATGGTTCCAGAGTGAACTGAAAATCCTAGAATGGGTGAAAACACAACACTTAAGACATACTTTCCACTGAAAATAAATAGTTGCTCTGAGTCAATAAATCCCCTGGTGTGCCCTCAAATGCCAGACTTGAACTCTTAACACCTGGACAAGTAGAAACCAAATGAGAGGAAAAGACTGAAGGCTTGTGTTGAGTTCATGTTCTTGTACAAATTGACTTATTCTGTTTAACTTGTCCAATGTAAAGCTATTATAGGTGTTTCACACTTAAAAGTTCAGAAATTGATGCAAAGCAATGAGTGTATTTCTTACTTAATTTATCTTTAAAAAATACTCTAAATGGAATCATAGAATCAACCAAGTTGGAAGAGACCTCCAAGATCGTCCAGTCCAACCTAGCACCCAGCCCTATCCAGTCAACTAGACCATGGCACTAAGTGCCACATCCAGTCTTTTCTTGAACACCTCCAGGGACAGTGACTCCACCACCTCCCTGGGCAGCCCATTCCAATGGGAAATCACTCTCACTGGGAAGAACTTGCTGTTCAGTAGTGCTGATTTGTGTTGGGAAAGAATCCATAGGGTATTTGTAATCCCAGGGAGTGGGATTCTGTGGGATCTCTGTAGTAACTTTTCTGACTTAAAAAAGTAGATCACTTCTTATTTTAAATAGCATGTAAACTATAATTGAAGTAAAATCTTACTTTCTTGGCATGTTCTGAAGTGCAGTGCACACACTTGTTACATTAAGCTGAAATTTGCACGAGGCTCAGCTGAGAATTATAGAGGGAAACTTACAAAAGAATGAACCTGTATGAGGACTTCTTTCTAAGAAAGAATCCAAACGTGGCTTCTGCTTTGTTATATGGTGCCTCTCTAACACCTGTACTCTATTTCTGATCCTCTCTTTTCTACTTAAAATCATCTGAGCCCTGTGTATGAGTCAGGATTAAAAGTAGAAAGATGGAAGTAGTGATGAGCTGCTCTCCATCTAGGAAAGGCAATGTACAGATGGTAGAAGTGGATGAGACTAGCAAATTATAAAGTGGTTTAGCTTGACCTGGGTTTTGCAGCTGAACCAATTAGTGGTGGATGTTAATGTAACATCCCTATTACTGTTAGTATAGGCTGGCTAATCCAGAGGTGATGCTGACTTTATGTACTTGCTTAAATCTACTGTTCATAACATTGGCAGTACCAGAATAGGCTTGTCTGTTGGGGCTCCAGAAATTTGAGACTTTGCAAATAGCAGTAGTTGTTCCACTGAGAAAGAGGCTGTAGTTACTTAAGTGAAACTTGACCAACGTATGAACAAAAAGTACCTGTTGAGGGCTTATTGCCAAGTGTGGATTTGTACTTAAGCAGATATAATTACGTGGACTTTGTACTGGATTGATCAACAGATGAAATTTCTGCGATGGTGCAAGATAGCAGTAGGTCACAGTCCAAAAGTAAGGTTCCTTAAGGATATATATTCACAGCTACAGTAATAATCTGATAAATTGAAAACCTTTTCAGTGATGACTCTCTATGAAGTCTGTGTGAGGGCTGTGCATTCGTAACGGTCTATTGCTGTAGTGGTGGTAAAGTTTGAGTGGAGTGTGCTCTTGGCTGCTGCTTGAAGCCTGAAACAGTCCCCTTGCTTCCAAAGCCTGATGTAGTGACAGCTGACATAAAATGATACACCAGAAAACAACCCCTTTTTTTAATCTTCTTTTTGTGTTTTCTTAGTGGTGTCTTGTGTGGGTTTTTTTCTTACCTAATTCTGGTTGTCAGGCTAAGAACTAAATCGATACTGGGCAGCCTTTCACCAGCAGATATCAAGTGCAGTGTAAATCTGTCTGGCTGTTGCATTAAGTAAATAGGATGTCTTATATGTGGGACTTGCTCAGTGTTGCTGGCTATTGAGCACTGTATACTGAATGCATGGAGTCCAATAGCAGCTGCTGTTCTATTTTTGGAAGCCTCTCAGGAGCCCTGATCTGAAAGTGTTGATCTGCTAGCCTCTTAGGTCAGCCTGGAGAAGAGTCGAGCATGGGCACACAGCAAGGCTGCAGGGCAGTAGCAGGCTGTTCCTTCCTGGTCGAGACTGTGGGTGGAAACAGAGTTAACTGGGAGTTCTTCCTCTTATGCAAGAGGGAAAAAAATATTGCATCATCAAAGGAGCTGCCTATCTTTGGATGGCTGTGAGTTGCAACCTGTGCTTCTCTGATAATTTCTTCTGAAGTCCAGAGGATGCCTTTGAACCAATGCCTGCTCACATAGGTAGAACACAAGCTGAATTCTGCTCCTTGCTTGTCTTGAAAGGATGATATTCATCACAAAGGAACTGGAAGAAGACGGCTTGTCAAGTATAGGTATGATGGCTTCTAGCTTTCAGTACAGTTTCCATCCTGAAAATGTCTTCAAACATGTTTCCTATTTACTAACGGGTATCTTATGACTGATTTTCAAGTCAGACACTAATGAGGGATTACTTGGAACACCTGTAAGCTTTTCAGCATTACTCAAATGGACACCCTGCAGCTGTATCTGGAAAAAATGTCAATCCTTTCTACTGGTGTTCAGCTGGTGCCATTGTGAACTGGAAGTGTATTTGCCAGACAGATTTAATAGACCTCATGGAGTGTCTTATGGGGAGATGTAGTAATTCAGTAAGTTAGTGATTCATATTCATGACTGATAAAATTACATGTATGAAGAGTGTTTTAACTATGTTTGTTTTGAAGCTTTTGCTTGTGGAAGTGATAACCTAATGATATAACTCATGTGCAGTCCAGACTTGGAAAGGCATTCAGAAAGGCTTCAGTGGGACCTATTTTTTCAGGTTTCTGCAGAAAGCAATTCTGTGAAGCCTTCAGAAAGTCTGGGTAATCAAGCAGTCTTCACAGTTATAAAGGATCTCTGGACTGAAAACCCTGCAGGAGCAGGTTCATTTTCAGTTAAAAACATCTGAAAGGTAACTGTTTGTAGAAGTGGAATGTTTGGAAACAATTTAATTAATTCACATGTCCTCTTTGCTTGTCTGAAAAAAGCTTTTAGAAAGGACTGCAGACATCTGCAGTGCTTCTTAATATTTGATGTGCTCGTACAGTTCTCCTTACAGAAAATTCATGGCCTGCTCTATGTCTGTGAGTCTGATTTCGAGAGAGCGTGAGTAAAAGAGATTAGATGGATTCCTTAACTTCCTGTTACAATATAGCTATTGAGAGACTAAATAATCTGTTAGAGATTTACTCGGTGTTTTCTTCCTTGTGTCTGCTAGCTGAATTTAACCTCTTGTAATTACCAGATCTCTGTATCAATTGCTAATTTTTAGGGACCTGAAACTGAATCGTGTCTTCTGTAGATGCTTGTTTTGCTTATGTTTGGAACGAATGCATTGATAAAGTAGAAAGTCACTGCCTGATTCTCTTCAGATTCTAATTGCCAAAGTGGTTTTTAAAGCTTTAGCAAAAATCTCCCAAGTATCACCTCAGCATCACTTGTACCTACAAAAGGAATTTTGATGAAAGTGGATGCAAGCAAAATTCAGTAACAAGCTTCCAAACATGATGTGTTCAGTTTGAGAAAATCATGAAAGCATGAGTTTGCTTTCCAGCAAAGGGGAGTTTATGGACAGTTGTTTTCTACTCCTTGCATTGAGTGAACTACTTGGAAAGCAGCCAGACTTATATGACACTAAAAAGCCGTAGATGTCTACTGATGACAATTCCTGATGAAGTTTGGTAAGAGGAGAAAAATACACAATCTGCTGAGGTGTTTCAAAAGAGCCATTTGTAGAATTTTTTTTTTTAGAGCAAGTGAGGAGAATACTGCTTCACACAGTAAAGTTCCCACTTATCAAAGCTGTTTTACTCTCTTTTTTTCTGTTTTGGTACCTTGTTTAGGGGTGTCCTGTGTATACCATAGCCACAATATGAAATCGTGTTGTAGGGGAGTATGATTGTCTTGGCACTTCAGGTGACTGATATATATTAGCTGAGTATATGGCACTGTATCTCCCAAATTTCAACTACCTGATGTCTTGTTAGTTTTATTTCTGACGATGTCAGTTCTCCATATCTGATAACAAGTTGTCCACAGTCAGTTATGGGGAGTGATTAAAATGGATTGCTTCTTGTGATGGTTTGGGTGTACCCCACCCCCCATGCTTTAGAAGGTACCCAGACAAGACTCAGCCGGCTCTGGGAATATAAATGAAGCTATTTATTTATAGCTAGCACAATGTACAAGCAGTTATTTACAGTATATACAGTTATAGACAGAAATATACAAGGTAAAAGTAATACAGAAGCACAACTCCCCTCCCAGAAACCTGAGTCCCCAGGAGGGGCTCTCAACCACCCCTGCACCTTCCCCCTGCCCCTCCCAACCATACCCCAGTCCTAAGGAAGAAAAGAGCTTCAGCCAAGAGGTTAAGAAGCAAAGGTGAGTGGCAGGTGAGGTTAGGGAGATGCAGCTCAGTCAAAGCCCAGCCAGAGAGTGAAGGCAAAATGGCCAGAGTGTTATCTAATGTTTTGCTTTCTTGTTCCCATACATCTCAGCGAGACTGTGAGGGGAGTAGACATCACCATTGTTTTCCTTTCACAACCTATGATCTAGTTCTTCTCACCAAAACATTCTACCCTGCTTCAAACTAGCACACTTTTAATCAGGCTGCTCTTAGAAAATGTCAGCTGAGCATAGAGTGGTTCAGGTATTCTCTAAGTTACTCTTGTAAATTAAGTGTACTGAATCGTGGCACAGCTGTAATGGTAGCTGCTTTTTCCTCTGGCAGAGCTAAACTCAACCCATACTGTTTATTAGAACCTGTTAAAGATCCTTTTTGTATGTGATGGTTTGGTTTCATGTGCTTGGTGTGGGTTTTTTTTTTTTCCTCGATTGTCAGTACTTGACAGAAGTTGTTGAAATGGTAAATGATTGCTTTCCAAGGAAGAGACCTGTCAAACTGTGATCTGTCTTAATTGTAGAACAAAATAAACATCTTTCTTGCAGCTAGTCTAAATCTGCCCTCCTTAGTTTAAGATTATCACCCCTTGTCCTGTTGAAACAGACTGCTAAAACGCCTGTCCCCATGTTTACTGTAGACCTCCTTTAAGTACTGGAAGGCTGCAATAAAGTCTCCTCAGATCCTTCTCTTCTGCAGGTTTAACAGACAGCTTTCTCAGCATACACTCGTAGGAGATTCGTTCCAGCTCCGATCATTTTTGTGGCCTACTTGGACTTGCTGTAGCAGGTTACTGTCCCCGTGCTGAGGGCTTCAGAGCTGGATGCAATATTCCAAGTGAAAGTCCTGTCTGAGTGGGATAGAGAGGGAGAACTACCTCCCTTGACCCACTGGCAACTCTGCTTGTGATGCAGCTTAGGATATGGTTTGCATTCTGGGTTGTTATTGCACATAGATACATAGATAGCTCATGTCCAGCTTTTCATCCACCAGTGCCCCAGGGCTACTGTCAATTGCATCATCCCCTAGCCTGTATTGATACTAAGGATTGTCCCAACCCAGATGTGGGCCTTTCATTTGGCCTTGTTGAACCTCATGAGGACCCCCTGCATGAGATCTCATCCTTTTGGCTTGTCAGCTGCACCCCTCAGCTTGGTGGCATCTGTAGACTTGCTGAGAGTTGACTTGGTTCCACTGTCTGTGTGATAATTGAAAGTGCAACTCAGTGCTTGTCCCAGTACAAACCTCTGAGGGATGCTGCTTGTCATCAATTTCCATTTGGACATTTGAGTTGTTGACCATTTCCTTCTGGATGTGGCTACCCAACCAATTCACTATCCACCGAACGATCCATTCATCCAATCCCTGTATCTCTAATTTAGAGACTAGGGGAATGTGTGAAAGACTGGACAGAATTCTAGATATGCAAACATCCATAGCCACTGATGTCATCACTCCATCCTACTTGTATCTTCACAGGAGTTACAAGCTTCAAATGTATTGTTGTTATCCCAGCAGCAACTGGTGGAACTAAATCTTAGGGCAGGGATCATGAGCATATCTTAACTGTCTGCTGAGAGATCTGATAATACATGAAATATGCTTTTGCTTCAGGTTGTCTTTTCATGAAGCAAAAAAAGACAGAAGTACATTTAAGTATAGCAGCAATAAGAACAACAACCACTCCCCTAAACAAATCCAAAACCCAAACTGCTACATTTTTCTACTTTGGTAGTATGCAGCAATGTTAACAATATTAACTCAATTGTGCCTGGTACCAATCCAAAACAAGTTAGTAGTTGCTTATGCTTAGTAACACATGCAAAAAGGTAAAACTCAACAAACCTATTGACACTCTGATGTTGGTAGAAGTTCTTTGCTGTGCTCTTGGTAAATGATAGGACTGACTGTATTTGGCTGTGCAATAGAGAATGTGATCCAATATGGAACTCCTTAGGATATGGGGCTGTGAGGTTTTCTTAATGTTCATCAGCCTCTTGTCGACAAAATTCCTGGCTTTGTTGGTGCCTTCTTGTATCCTGCAGCCTAAACATCTTGATGGTGACTGTATCAAGTGGGGAACACTGGAACAAGTTGCCCAGAGAATTTGTGGAGACATCATTCCTGGAAGTTTTAAGACCAGCCTGGCTGAGGTTTTGTGTGATCTGGTCTAGTGGGAGGTGTCAATGTTTGATGGCAGGGCTGTTGGAACTAGATGATCTTTAAGTGCCTTCCAACTCAAGACATAGTATTATATGATTCCATGAATAAGTTCAACATCACAGTTGGGGAGATGGGAAACAACTTTTAAGGAATTGTTAAACTTTCAGAAGTTGAGATGCTAGGAACTGAAATACCAGTTTATGGAGTGAATCACACAATCCTTATTCATTTTTTCTCTTACAGAGGTGTTGGATGCTTGCTAGACAAGCATTTAACAGAGGCAACCCTAACATGTCTTAAATGCTAGTAGAGTTACAAATGAACTGAGATTCTTATGAATTCTTCCATATCAAACTAATATTGTCAAGCTGCAAAAAAAGTCCTGGCTCTGGAACTAGAAAAGAGACATTTTGATAAGTTTCTGAGTACTCTGCTATACAATAGCACTTAAGATTACCCTGAGAATTTTTTAGTAGTGACGTTAGGATTTAGTCAGAACCTTAAAGCAGTAGTGCTTGATGAGGCTGTTTATGTTCATCTTTGTAATCCCTGGTCTGTGTGTTTGACCTAGATGGGAGCATACAGAACCAATACTGTGACAGCTGACCTAACCTGGAGGTGCTGGGGTTTGTGACACACTAATTTGTATTTTTATGGTGAACTTCACCAGGGAAATTAATTTTCTTAGTAGTTGATTTCTACCTTGTAGTGATGATCACAGTTGCTAACTGCTAGCAGACTTTCCTTTCATTTAATTACAACTGCCTTGTCAAAAGCACTGGAAGATGATGCAATTTCAATACTTGAGTTTAACAAAGGAAGAATGACACATAGTCCCAGGAGAGGAGAATGCAAAAAGATTTTTTTTGTATCAGTAAAAGCCTGTATTTATCAAGATTGATTTCTGACCCAGTATTTCTAAAACTTCCTGTTGGATTATTGAAGGAGTGGTGGCTGCAGGAGAAGCCCAAAGAGGTTGTAAGGGTTATGTGTTCTGTTTTCATTCATGTGTTGGGAAATGAGGCATCTTGGTAATGGTCTGTGGCAGTGTTTGAAGTGAGGCAGATACTCCTTTTACTGATATCTGAGATACTACTTATGCTAAAGATAAATAGGTATAGTTCAACAGTCAATTAACATCTGATTATAGAAATAATCATAAGATCATAAAATGTCAGGGGCTGGAAGGGATCTCAAAAGATCATCTGGTCCACCCCCCCTGCTGGGTGATCACCTAGAGCAGATCACACTGGAACACATCCAGACGGTTCTTGAATTCATCTCCAGAGACAGAGACTCCACAACCTCCCTGGGCAGCCTGTTCCAGTGCTCTGTCACTATATTTACTTTTGAAGAATAACATAAACTGAGACTGTTTTTATTAATAATCACTCCTTCTGCCTTCTGAAGTTGAAATCTGTGTGAATGTTTTGCTCAAAACATCATTTATGCACAGGAAGTACATTTCTGGCAAAACATCTGAGGAGGATCATACAAATACAAAACTGAGTTGTTTGATCTTGGTTCATGATCCTTTTGGTTCATGATCTTTCATTCTCTAAATGAGCTGCCTAATTGGCCTGGAGGGGCAGCTTATTCAGACACACTGCAGAAGATGTGAAGCTTCATGTCCTCAACTCTTGGTATTAGGAAGTTGGCATCATGTCAACAGTTGTGTTCAACTTTCTACTAAATTAGTGGGAATAAATGAGATTGAGATGAAGCATCTAAACTGGTATTAGGAAATCAGTGTGACCTCCTCACTTTCAGCTTCTGTGACTTCATGAAAGATGTTGAGGTGCTTCAACATGTCCAGAGAAGGGCAACAAAGCTGGTGAGGGGCCTGGAGCACAAATCCTATGAGGAGAGGTTGAGGGAGCTGGGGTTGTTTAGCCTGGAGAAGAGGAGGCTCAGGGGTGATCTTATTACTGTCTACAACTACCTGAAGGGGCATTGTAGCCAGGTGGGGGGTGGCCTCTTCTCCCAGGCAACCAGCAATAGAACAAGGGGACACAGTCTCAAGTTGTGCCAGGGTAGGTATAGGCTGGATATTAGGAAGAAGTTCTTCACAGAGAGAGTGATTTCCCATTGGAATGGGCTGCCCAGGGAGGTGGTGGAGGCACCATCCTTGGGGGTCTTCAAGAAAAGCCTGGATGAGGCACTTAGTGCCATGGTCTAGTTGATTGGTTAGGGCTGGGTGCTAGGTTGGCCTGGATGATCTTGGAGGTCTCTTCCAACCTGGTTGATTCTATGATTCTATGTGATGGTTTGGATGTTCCCTGCCCCCCCCCCCCCCCCCCACTTTGGAAATCACCCAGACTCAGCTGGCTCTGGAAATTGAATGAAGTTTATTATTTACAGCTTAGCACAATATACAAGCAGATAGTTACAGTATATACAATTATATACAGAAATATACAAGGTAAAAGGTAATACAGAAACACAATAACAGTCCTCACAGAAACCTGAGTCCCCAGGAGGGGCTCCCAACCACCCCTGCACCTTTTCCCTACCCCTCTCAACCTTACCTCAGTCCCACGGAAGAATGGAGGTTAGGCCAGGGGTGAGGAAGCAAAGTGGATTAGTCAAAGAGGCTAGGGAGAGATGCAGCTCAGCCAGTTCCTCAGCAAAAGTGCTGACTCCCTTATCTATGTTTTTATTTCTTATTCTTACACATCTCAGCAAGCCAGTGAGGGAAGTAGACAACACCATTGTTTTTCCTTCCACAGCCTATAATCTAGTTATTCTCACCAAACATTCTAGCTAGGCTCAAACTAGCACACTGAATCCTTGACTCCTCCTTTTCCCTGCCTCCTGCTTTTCAATTATGAAATTATGACTTTTTTTTCTTTGTCTGGCTGAATCTCCACAGTGATGAAGTGAAGTGGTTCTTGTTTTGTTTATGGCATAGCTTAAATATTTTCTCAGGTGTTAAAATTTTAAAGCTGCAGAGGATTTAAAGTAGTCTGGTTTATGCAGCAGTGATTATTTAGTTCTCGTGGAAACTGGGCTGAAAAGATGTCAGAATGCCAAGCATCATGTCCTTGCATCCTCAGAGCCAGATCAAACCAAGCTCAGAAATCTTTGTTGTGCAATTCTCGGGCAAGCCTGAATCACACTGAATGCCTTGAGACACTTGGTTAGAAAGGATGCCAGTCCCAGATGATGGAACATTGTCTCTCGGCCTGCAGCTTTCCCATGAGCCTTGAACAATGCGAATTTTGTTTCTCTCTGTGTGCTTTGTCAGAGCTAGGAACAGCAGCAGAGCTGTGCAGGCATGTCCCCTTGAAACCTGAAGCTGGATTTTTATTTTAGTTTTTAATAAGTCAAAGTCAGAGCTGATTGGATCAGGCATAGCACCATGTGAACAAGCTCAGAGGCACAAGTTCCTTCTCAGGGGTAAGCAATGAGGAGCAGCTGAACGTAACTATCAGACAACAGTTTTTTCCTCCCAATGTGTCCATATCAAGCTCACTGTTATAATTTATTGTAAGGGGTTTTTTAACAGTAAGCATTCAGTGAGTGTATCCAACTGATACATTTAAAGGCAAAAACTTGCAGAGTGGGCTGATATGTTTATTTTTTAAATGAAAGTAACACAGCTTGTTAGAATCCATGTTAGGAAAAATAAACTTCTGGAGTGAATGGCAGGTGAATATTTTTTTAATCTCAGTTTTGTGTAGCTTTTGAAACTTTTGTTGTTGTTTTTGTATCGTGGTAACATTTCTCCCCTGATCTCCAAATTGAAAGAGTAAAAGCCAGAGGCTCTTACTGCTGTTGTTCTCACCATGGTCTTTTTGCACAGTGTTCAGCCTTAAGGAGGCATCACCATAGCAGCAGTATCTTAGAGAATTGTGTATACCAGTGAATAGTACTGCCTTGAAATGGATGGGTCAGAGCATATTCTGATTGCTGAATATCAAAGAACAGCTAATTTCTCTTGTTTCGGGTGGATTGGTATTTTGACCTTACTGTGAAAGTTCATGTGGCATGAAAAAGTGATCTCATTCTGGGGCAACCCTGCTAACTGAGTTATTTAGAAACTCAGTATGGTAAACACACAATCTGAAGTACTGTGAAGAAGGCCTTGGTTTTGAACTTCAGTGCATGAAAAAACAAATGCAGTCAATTCCTTCAAGGTAACAGTAATGCTTCTACAGAGCAGCGGCTGCTCTTTGAAGCATCGTAGCAGAGCACTGCAGTGCTGCTGGTAAAATAATGTTTACAAGTAGTTTTCTGATTAGATAACTCAGGGAAATTTTAGAGTCTGTAAGAGGGCAAAGAAAACAGATTTCCTCCCCCCCCCCCCCCTTGTTTTCTGGCAAGTGAGGAGCTCAGAAACAACACAGGGAATTTTACTTGAGAAGAATAAATGTGTCAAATAGTTTGACAATTGATAAAATCGGTCTTGGTTTTACATGCTATTTAAAATGTTGCCCCCTTCTGGTTACTGACTGCTATGAGAGTTGATTACAGGGAGGAACAGAGTAAGTTACACAGAAGTATCTGGAAAGAGTGAAAGCATTGTGTATTTTTGCCTTTCAACAAGTAATTTTGATGTTTTGAAACTAATACCTGAAAAAGAACAGCTGAACAAGGACAGTTTCTAGGCATGCCTGAAGATCACTTAGAATTAACATAGAGGAAGTAAGATTTCAGAGACTACCAATCTCATTTAATACTTTTTATGGGACTGAACTGTAGTGGGCTAGTGACTTGTTAACTTATTTTAACACCTAAAGAAGCAGTTTGCAGAAGTGTGGCCAAATACCCTCTAGCTGGGTGGAGGAATAGAGCTTGCATGGTAAAGTGCTGCTGTAATGTGTGCTGGGCTGTCCTGTGTGCTTGTGCTAGTCCATACAAAGATGCTAGGAATGTCTTTCAAATAGAAGTTACTGTTGCTTCTTAGGGATGATGCTTAATAGTAGACATATTCATAACCAGTGCTACTCATTAATGAAGATAAAAAGCTTTGCTTAGCTCTCTGTGGTAACGTACATGAAATAATGGAAGCATTCCGTGTAGTTAGGAAGGCATTCAAAGTAAGCTTGTTACATCCTAACCTGGTATTTAAGTTAAGTAGAACAAGAATAAGAAATATGATGGTACTTCCTTGCCCATTTCTTAGCTTTTTATTTAAGTAAAGCCATGGATTATTTTTATGTCATGCTTGTAATACTGTCTGTTGCTTTAGTGCCCAGTAACAGGTCTGACTAATGTAGTTAGCAATGCTGATGAGTAGCTTGTATGGAGTACTTATTTCTGGTATGCTACCACTGAGGTGCTATCAGGTTAGTGTGCTTTGTTTCATTTGAGGTGTGTTGTGTTTATTAGTTCAGGAAACATAGCATCTGGAATGAAAAGAATTAATTTCTGAGTCACTTCAGCAACATAAACTATCTGTGGATCACCATGGAAAACAAGTTTTAATAACTTAGATGCTCTTGTGTGTTAAGAAGAACTAAGATACAGGTGATACCATATGGAGAGAAATGTGTCTGACTGTTACTAATAAAGGCTGTGAAGCTTTAATACTAGTTGACAGTTCAGCTTATATATCTAGGCAGATTCCTCCTGTTAAGTTGAAGTCCAAAGGTAGATTGCATATACTGGTAAGAGTGAATAAATTGTGAACATCAGAAAATGGTGTGAGGTGTATCATCTAATCTGTACCTTCAGGATTTTTCATGGTATTGTTTGTATTCTACCTTCAGATTATCAATATTTCTGAAATTTAATTAGAAAGAAGTAATGGTGAAGTGTGTGAGATAGAGGAGGTCGTTAATCTCTTTAAAAAACAAGCAGCAACTCTTACCAGTAGATGGAGGTAATGAGATACGTAAGGCAAAACTGGATTCTCTGGTCCTTGAAGATGGAAGGAAAGCTAAGTGGTATGTAATAGAAATAACTGGTAGTTTATTTTTGCAGTTCATGAGACTTGCAGAAGAAAGTAAGAAAGTCTCTTTTTTAATAGAAATGAAACTCAAAACTCTGCTGCCTAAATATACCTCCATTGTGTGGGTTTTCCCAGATTTTCTCAATTTCCCTTGTGGTTTAAGCAAGTAATTAGTATTCTGTAAGGGTGTTTTGGGGCTCTCCTAATGCTGTGAGTCGTGATGAGAATTGATTGTCTTGTAGCAGTTTTCTGGTTTGTCTCCTGGTTTCTAACGCTTCATCCTGGTTTGGTAAAATCTGATAAAGGAAGGAAACTGGTGTAGCTGAATCTGTGCTCTGAGACAGCATGTGTGAGGGTTGTGAAGGTCAGTCTCAAGGAACAAGACTTCAAAACTTGTTTGTCACATAAAATTCTCTTGTTAACTTCAGAACTTGCCAGTTGTAACCCTCTTTCTTTGATAGCTAGACATTATTAATCCAACAGATGATAGCAATTGGCACATTGTGCTGCCATAATGTCCTAAAGAGCATTAAGATAGTCTTTGAAAATCAGTTTTGAGGATGACCTTGTAAATTAAGTTTGTGTATTGCAGGTTCTGTAGCTGCTTTAATTTTAAGAAACACTTGTGATCATTTCTGTAGCAGAACAATTTTAAGTGGAGTATTTCTGTGAAGGCTTTTGAAGGGCTTCGAGACAGCTGCACTGATGGCTTTTAATTTGGAACCTTAAGATTATTCTACATTCACCTTATATTGTAGGATGAGGCTTGAGCCTCTGAATCTTTCAGCCACTCATTTTAATGAGGAAATTACCAGGAGGTATCAGAAGTCATGGTGTAGGTATTTGTTGCAGGACTGCAGCCTCATGCTTAGTTAATGCTTGGAAGAGAGAACTCAGATTTGCATTCACCAACTTTTGAAACTGTTTTCATGAGAAGAGTTAGGGAATGTATAAATGGCACTCACAGGTCAAGGTCAATAAAATAAAAAGTAATGAAGACACCACTGCCACCCCCAAAAAAAAACCCACAAAAAAACCCCAACAGCCAAAACAAACAAACAAACAAATAAAAAACCTAAATCCACCAAGCAAACAAAAAACCCAACAGGCAACACTACCAACAAAACCACTCAAATCCAAGCCCCAGACTGTTGAGATTCTAGATAGCCAGAGAACAATCTATTTGAACATTCCCAGGCTGTTTTTACTTGGTAAGCTAGGTACAAGCATAAGTTCAGAGAAGGAAAGAGTACATGTCTAAGAAAATGTAATTTCCCTAGAACTGCCATAAATTTTGGAGTAGGAAGAACTAGAGCCTGCCATAAACTAGTAGGAAGAGCTAGAGCTTGCCATAAACTGTCATAAGGCCTTGTGGAAAGCTACTGCTGAAGATGGACTGGTTTATGGCAATTATGGGCTGTGGAATAAATGAGCTAAATGAAAGCAGTTTATGCCTAGGGAAAACATATACTTCTGCTATCTTCCTGTTTCACAGCTGGGAAAATAATTGCAGGCTTCATAGAAGCTTGTTTGTGCAAGACCATATGGATAACAGTGCCCTGAAAAGTGGTGCTTGATGATTTGGAAATTGCATCTGGAGTCACTGGTTTGTGCAAGTGACTTTCACCCAGCAGGAAAAAAAAAGGTGTTCTGGCATAAGGATTCTTCTTTCAGCATGCTTCTGGGCATGCCACGGTGGTGGTGGTGTTAATGCTTGTGTTTGGTGGGTGCCTCAGGTTGCTGTACCAAGACTAGAATCATAGAATTGTTAGGGCCTGAAGAGACCTCAATGATCATCTAGCTCCAACCCCCCTGCCATGGGCAAGGACACCTCACACTAGATCAGGTTGCTCACAGTCACACCCAGCCTGGCTTAAAAAAACTTCCAGGGATAAGGAAACATATTGGTAGTGGAAGATGTCTTCTGTGGCTGGGTGAATAGTGATAGTAATATCAAAATGTCCAAGATTCACACCTAGTGATAGCAGAGGGAGAACTTTTGAAGGAATTGAGGATTCAGTATGTGGAAGTTACATAAATCTTAAATGTCTGAAGAAACTCCTCAAGCTTAAAGGTTTTGCAAGTTGGCACTGAGGAGGCTAAATAAACCAAGCCAAACTGGCAGGAATAAAAGAATGCTGTTGCCATTCAAAACTTAACACTTTTTCAAGTCTTCCATGCCAGCTCCCTCTTGTAGTGTTGTATCAGCTTGTGCATGCAGTAACAGAGCTTAATCCATGGCAGTTCCCCAGATCACGTAACTCAGACTAGAAGTGCTAGTATGTACAGCATGGTATAGATTGTATTTGCAAACTGACAGTGGTTTATTTCATTAGGTTAGCTGCTTCTGTGTGTTATCAGTTCAAGTCTTAGGTTTAGCATAGGTAGGTTTAATGCTTCTAGGACAAAAGTAGTCCTTGATTGTGTTGAAGGGTGACCTTGAATTTGATGTAGTTCTGGGCTGATACTGCTGTAAGTGACATCTTGATGCATGCTTGGTGTCTTACACCTGTTTCTGAGCTATATGGAGGCCCTGTGTCCAACTCATCTCAGTTTAAATGTATTTTGGCTCTGTATCTGCTTGATACTGTCAAAACTACACCAGTTTCTGTCTCGTGTGTTGAAGCATTTCAAATATTCTGTGAACATCAGTTTTATCTATAAGAATTCTGTTTCTGTAATATTTCTAAAAATGTGTTTGTAAATCTGTAGCAATAAATAGAAATGCAAGGTGTGTTGGCAATTAATATGGAGCTGACTAATCTTGATAACAAGTTGTATTTCTCACTGCTGCCAAATAATGGTGAGAAGCTCATTGAAATGATCACTCTAATTTTAAAGCCATACCCTTTACAGTTAACAGCCTTCAAACAAGGCTGTTCGTTAACTGTGAAGATGCAGCCATGGGCAGATGCAAGAGATGAGCTCAATAGTTCCCTTCTCTTGCCTGCGTAACTGGGAGAGCCACAGGCAGTACATTACAGGAGAACAATTGTGGCAATGTACCTTCCAAATCTACAGTTTTTTTAAACCTTGTGTATGCAAGGATTGTTAGCTGAATGTGTGGGGCCCTTTCTCCTTTCTTTTGGGGGAGAGAGCTTGTAGGAGACAACTGGTGAATGTTACAGGAGAGGATGGAATAGGAAAAGGAATTGCAGCGTGTTAGGGATTGGAAGGAACCTTGAAAGATAATCTAATACAACTGCCCTGACCTAGAGTAGATCACACAGGAATGCACCAAGGCTGGTCTCAAATATTTCCAGAGTGGGAGACTTGACAACCCCCCTGTGCAGCTTGTTCCAGTGTTCTGTAAGTCTCACAGTGGGGGAAAAAAATCCTCCTCATGTTTCCGTGCAACTTCCTATGCCTCAGCTTCCACCCATTGCCCTTTGTCCTGTCAATGGGCTTCACCGAGCACAACCTGACTCCCTCCTCTTGGCACTCACCCTTTACATAGTTATAAACATGAATGAGGTCACCTCTCACTCTCCTCTTCTCCAAGCTCAAGAACCCCAGTTCTCTCAGTCTCTCCTTGTAAGAAAGATGTTCCACTCTCTTAATCATTTTTGTGGCTCTATGCTGGAGTCTTTTAAGCAGGAAGGGTCTTTAGCTTGGTGCTTTTAGAGGCAAGCTGGTGTTTTGAGGAGGCTATGTAAGTATATAAATAGTGGGTATGAAAGTATTTGGAAGACAACAGAATTCAGGGAAGGCAAAAACAGGGAATAGCTGAATCACTAGCACTTTTCTCAAGTGCTCTACTGATTATAGATGGTTTTGACAGCAAAACAGGGATCTAGATGTATCTTGTGTTTGCACCAACAGTTCCAAGCATTGTTTTGCTTGTGTTTGCAAATTTATGTTCTTCATTTCTATTAAACATATGAATGTAGTTTTGTGTAATTAAAGGGGAAAATAAATCCTAACACCATAGAGCTATGAAGTGAGATAGAGGTCAGTGCTTGGTTTGTTCTCAGGTGCTAAATCTGTTCTCCTGTGTTTACAGCATACAGGAGGTAACCTGAGGTGTTACTCTCTGGGTATATCCTATTTCTCTTTGGCTGATATTTTCAGCCTGTGGGTAGGTTTTCAGAAAGGCTTGTGGACATAAAATCCTTCTGTTTTTAAAAGATCCCTTGTGAGATGTCTAGTTTGGTGGTTAAAATTAACAGTTGTAGGATGCTTACAGGTCCCTGGGGAACATGTTTGTATTCCTTGTTGGCTTGATAATGACTCCATGCTGTGTTATGGTTGTAAATGATGAAGAGTTCTGAAGAGGTACTGTAACAGATGTTTCTCCTGGTTCAACTGTGTGTTAGTTTGAAGCAAGCTAGAATGTTTTGGTGAGAAGAACTAGATTACAGGCTGTGGAAAGAAAACAATGGTGAGGTCTACTTCTCTATCAGGCTTGCTGAGATGTATAGGAACAAGAAATAAAAACATTAGATAACCACTCTCCCTTGGGCTGCTGGCTGAGCTGCATCTCTCTCTAACCTCACCCTTCATTTTGGAATAATCCACTTTGCTTCCTAACCCCCCCTGGCCGAACCTCTATTCTTCCTTGGGACTGGGGTGAGGTTGAGAGGGCTAGGGGGAAGGTGAGGGGTGGTTGGGAGCCCCTCCTGGGGACTCAGGTTTCTGGGAGGGGAGTTGTGTTTCTGTATTACCATTTTATCTTGTATATTTCTGTATATAACTGTATATACTGTAAATATCTGCTTGTTTAATGTGCTAGCTGTAAATATAAGCTTCATTCATATTTCCAGAGCTGGCTGAGTCTGGTCTGGGTGATTTCTCAAGAGTGTGCAGGGATGGGGAACACCCAAACCATCACAAACTGCAGCAAGATCAACTCATGCTTCCCTTTCCTTGCCCCTCCCTGTGACCCCTCAAAAAAAAAGCTTCTTTGCTGTAAAGAACAAAGGGAACAAATTTAACTGTACACATTAAGTGCATCTGAAGTCCTTGTGGTGTGGAATTATGCTTCAAAGTAGGAACTGCTTTTTATATACACATAACTTCTGCCTTCAGGTCAGGGCATTGCTTACTGAATAAAGGAATTGGAACTTGAAGTACAATGATATTCTCTGTATAGGAGCACAAGTTCTGAGTTCTAGGTATGAAAACCTTTGGAGAAAAACATAGTAACCAGGTTGAAAACTGTCCAAAAGAATATTTACCTCCAAGTCCAAAGTTGTGATGCAGGAAATGCCATCCTCTGTCTAGGGACTGATTCTCATTTCTTTTACTTGTTGCCGTAACTTATATTTTCTTCAGTCAAGACAGATGTGTGAAACTAACTTGGGGTATCTTAAATCAGCCTAAAACAGGTGGGAATATGCACCTGATGTTGTATGGTAATCCTTGTCCATTTTCTAGTCAATGGTGACTGTTGTATTCATACACACTTCAATATTTGTAACTCTTGTCTGAAAACAGTTCCAAACCCTGATACATGGAATTAATGTTTCTACATAAACTTAAGACTGAAATTAATACTAAAATGAAAGGTAGCACATTTCTGTTTGGCAGTTGCCTTGATGGCTGTCATAATCATGAAGATGCTGTACAAAGACATCTGTTGACTTTGGTACTTAGTGAAGATGAAGTAGTGAACCTCAGTGTGTGGTTCCATATGAGGCAAGTGATTTTTCATTCTGTTTGAATGAAATCGTGGTTAGGTAAAGCTCATGGCTGCTTTTTGATGGGAAGAAAAGAGATAGGGGGAATCCTACTGTGAGAGTTTTAATATTGCAGTCCATAACCTGTCACAGTGTCTTGGGCGGGTCATAATTTTCTTCAGAGATTACACTGCAGAAGATAGAAGCAGACCTAAAACAGATAAGCATAACAGGGATTGAGTGTATTTTGATGTCTCTGTGTATCCCTGTGTACTGTCACCCAGATAAATGAAATAGATTACCTTCTGCTTTGGGTACATGTGATTAAGCCCAAGATTTTTTTTTTCTGTCAGTTTGTCAAAAGGAAAGGAAGAAAAATGTGGGTATTCTCCAGCCCATTATCATTTCCCTTCAGGTTGTACTGGAAACATCTGTCTACTATCACATGGCATAGTTAAACTTCAGCTTATTGGCCAGGAGCAGCATCTTGTTTTGTGGAATTGATGTTATTTTGTCTGATTTTTTGGCTTTATTTCTACATGGTTGTTTTAAAACTGGGGCACAGATGCACCTTCAGCATATAATGCGTGTGCATAATCAAAAGCACTGGTTTGCAGTAAATAATTCATGTCAGCTGGGGCACTTGGTTCTGATAATGAGATCTCAGGGGCTTGGCTCTTTCCAGATGATGTATGAAATATTCTTTGCTGTTAGTCATTCACACTGACAGGTACTTAGTTAGCAGCTAATAGGATTTGTGTGTTGAGAGGAAGGAAATTCCTTAAGTTTTCTAGTTGTTTCTATACTTCTTTTGACATCTTTTTTCCCCTGTCTGCCTCAGCTTCGAGCAGCTCTGACTTGTAAGACTTGGATGTACAAATGACTACCACCCTGGGTTAAAATCTCTAGAAACTGACATAGGCAGGGATATAAATCCAAATTATGCTTCTATTGACAAACTTGTTCCTTACAAAATCTATAAGGAAATTCTCTCTGAGGAGGAGGAAGTTTGATAGATATGAGAAGAGATGTTAGTCTTTTTGTGCTTTCAGAGGGTGGTAAAAATGTTGCTGGAGAAAGCTTGCTTCTACTTGCATACCCATTAAACCTTTCTGGAATATGGTAATTTGGTTAGCTTTGGTCCTTCCTTTAGTCAGACTTAAGAACTGTATCATTTATCCTAATGCTCTGCACCTGATGAGATGTTGAGGTAAGAAATAGTGAAGTTAGGTTTTCTTTCCATCTGCTGGCATTTCTTACCAACTTGGCCAGCAAGAGAAGTGAACAGTAACAACGTTTGCTCAGTCTGTTGGACTGCTGACTTGAAAGCTAGAGTATCAAGACTTTCATAAAGGAAGCTCATACAAAGAAGAATTATTTGAGAGCAAGCCTATGGGTGAATATTCTACCCTGAACCAGTAAGGACTGGGTTTAGCAGTTGTGCTGATGCCTTAAATGTCTGTCTCCAGTTCTGACTGTCAGATTCTGTGTGTGTAACAGCAAATGAAATTGCTGTAAGTTCCTTATAGAGCCTCATTCTCTAGACACTTTAAAGACCTGTCTATATGTGTTTCTGTGTGACCTACCCTAGGTGATACTGCTTTGGCAGGGTGGTTGGACTTGGTCTCCAGAGGTCCCTTTTTTTGGTCACTAAAATTTTTGCATTTCTGTCAAAAACTGTTACTAGTTAAAAAAAAAATCCTTAGTGGTTGTTTTTAAGTGGCTGCTTTCCTTAGTACATGGTACTGCAGTAGTCCTGACAGCTTCTGTAATTAATAGCAAATTAGCATATGACTGTGGTTTCTGCTAAACCTTATCCCATCTGCTGCTCATGATGCTTGGCTTGTTAGTCCCATGTGCACGATCTGTTGAGGGTGTTAACAGTGAGTTCCATGGCTTCCCTTCAGAATGTCTGAAATGTGAACCATGTAAGTGGGCAAGAATGAGTTTCTTTTGAACTTTTGTTAGATAATTGTGACCTACTTTGTGTACTTGGGCGTGCTTCCTCCATAACAGAAAGGTCAAAAGTGATCTGCTAGGATCTCTTGTGATTTTGTGCTTCTCTGCCCTTAGTCGTGTTCATATCTGTCATCTTTTTGTTTCATGTTGTGGTATCTGATGGCAACAGTAGCTTGAGTTTACAGTAGGGCTCTATTAACAGGTTGGTACAAAGTTTAGAGTGATGGTTTCAGTTGCTTTTTTTGTCTTCTGCCCTTTCCCTTGCTTTAGCCTCTCCTTGCCAAGTCTACTTTACGGCAGTGTGCTTTCAAGACAATGGTGTTTGTAAATACCTGATGTACAATATATGTAAAGATACATGGAAGAGAAGGTGTACCTAGGGAGGATGGGTTGGGCCATCACTTTAGATCAAAATGTAGAGGCTTTGTTCAAATGTCTGTAGCTACTGAGGCTTTAAGTCAACTGAGGTCTGTATGGGGAAACCAGCTTTGGTTTCTGACCTTGGAAGTAATCGTAAGGCTCTTAAATTTGAGATGAAGAGAAGAATGGACTTGTTACAAATGCAGGGTGTTTGAGAGGATTCTTCTCAGAATCTGCATCTTGAAAGAGGAAAAAAATGTATATGCATGGAATGTCAGATTCACCTGTGCTATAAAGATCATCGTTTTCTTGAATGTAGAAATACCCTATGAGCTAATTTGCTGCTTGTGTATGCAGATAGCTTCTTGAGTTTGCTATTGTAATAGGAAAAAATGTGCTTGGGGATGGGGTGCTTTAAGAATACAGATAAAGCTGGATGTGAAGGGGTAACTCAATATATGTAAATAACTTGCCTTGATTCTGGTAATTCTGTTATCCTGATGAGCTTCCATAATCTCAGAAGCATTTATCAGTATTCCATATGTATGCTGATGATTATTCACCGTAAGTGTTGCTTTTGCAGCAGAGTAACCCTGGTGGGAGTGATACTGCTGTTAACAGTAAGAATTTTATGTATGGTTCTTGCTTGAAAAGGATTTGTGATTTTATTGTTTGGGTGCTTGTTGTCACAAAATAATTATTTTTTAAAATACATAATTTCTTACTTGGGATTACTTTTTGTAAGCCTGTATGGCAAGCAAAGAGAATTAAAAATCCCTTAGGTTCAGCTGCTTTCTGCAGAGAATGAATTAACTGAACAGGAATGCTCTATGTTTTCATGTGAGCTTAACATAGAGTGGTCATATGGGTTTCTGCAGAAGTGGGTCAAAGCTATTTTTCCTCTTAGCCTCCAGCTATGAAGGGAATAAATGGACACCTGGCTTTCTAATGTGCCAGGCTTTTTATGTTTATTTTAACATGCCTTCGCCACAGACAAAACCAAACCAACCCCCAACCAAATTGAAGCAAAAAACCACCGAAGCAAAAAACCTAAGCAAACAAGAAAGATGATCAAACATTCCCCTCCCCAAGCAAACAAAAAACCCAAATCACAACAAATGGACAAGCCCAAGCAACAAATTAAAGCCCAAGCAACCAGTTCAGCTCCTATTCTCCCTTTTAGAAGAACTATAAACTGAAAAAAAATGGACACCTTTCAAGAAAATGGTTTCTGGTTCAGTTAATGTTGAAAATAAAACTTATTCCTCAGAGCTAAGTGATAATTCAATAAATCAGTATTTTAGCTAAGGAAGGCTGCAAAAAACATTCTAGGGACTTGAAGTGGTCTTGAAATTGAATGTACAGCTGTGCCTATAGAGCAGGAGTCCTGTGGAATATACACATGGCCTTGGAGCAGAGCTAGGAGAAGCTGAGAAAAGTTATGTGAAAACTCAGAGAAGCTGGCTTGATTTTTTCATGAAATAACTTAATATATAGCACAAGGGACTTGACTAGTGGCTGTCCAATTGATTGAAACCGAAGTTGCTACCAATGTGGTCTGCTCTTATTTGGAAATGGGATGAGAGATAACAATGCTTCAGAAGGGAGTTCAAAATAAGATGCCAAGCAATGTATGATGAGTCACTTAGGAATGTCTACCAGATTCTTGTTTTCTTCTGTTTCCCTCTGCTCTTGGAATGATCTCAAACCTTTAGATGGTTACATAGTTCATGTAATACGGTGAGTTGAGGGTGAAATAGCACTTTTAAGATGTTGCTTTGGAGTGAATAGTTTCACTGCTGACCCATGGTTTAGTAGTGTTTTTTTTCAATAAAGCAAAGCATTTGGCTGAGCTTTGAAACCATTTTTAGTATTAGCTTGAGTGCCCCGGGCTCCTTTTACTCTTCTTCCTCTGCTTCCTTGTCCCTTGCCTCAGACAATTAGTACTGCATGAGTGTGAGAGCCTTGTGGTGTTAACAGAGCAGAAGAGTTCATTTTATTTTTGAAGCCATGCATCATGAAGAAGTAGGACCTATTATTTTCCTGGAGGAAACAGTAATAATTGCCTTTAGAGGTAGATTTTATTAGAAAGCAACTAGTCATTAATCGTTTGGGTAATTCAAGCCTGTTGGGTGAAATGACATAATTGCTGTTGTATGATTCTTGCTTTGTAATTTCTTGAGCCTTTCCTATTATCTAGAAGCTTCCACCAGTACTTGACACATTGGCTTATTTGAAGTGTAACATTCTCCCCCTGGGTGCTATCATTACAGCTCTCTGGGGCAAGAGAATCAAAGAGCCTCTGTGGTTACCACCCAATTGCTGTTGTGGACAGAGCAGAAGAGACATGAATCAAGAATCAGAGTGGTTTTTGTGTCTTGTCTGTGTTGATATACAGAAGTGCCTTAAATTTGTTGCTTCCCTAGCCAGAGCAAGGTGGTCTAGTGAAAGTGTTCCTGTCCATGGCAGTGGGATTTGAACTAGACGATCTTTTGGGTCCCTTTCAACCCAAATCATTCTACAAACTCTGGCATGGATTTCCTCTTCCCATAGCACTTGGGGCCAAGCTGCCAGGTTTAAGAGTAGTGAAATATGTTGAAGATACAGTGTCTAAGTATGTTCTTTTCCAGTGTTCTGGGTTGTTTCAATTCTGTTCTCAGGAAATACATAAATACATGGAGAGTGAAAGTGATGTCAGAAGCATAAACAGAACTGATGTATTATTAACTTGGGAAATTAGTGAGGAATACCTGTAAGTCTCAGAAATTTTGTACTAGTTTTGTGTTGAAAGAAACATTAGGATGTAATTGAGATAAGAGCTGTTCTGTTTTCAAAAGCTGTCTGCTTCAGAAAACTGCTGATGTAAGAAACCTAACACCTGTTGGATTTATGTAGCAATGGCCATTTTGGGGGGGGAACCTTGGATTAACTGGTGAAGAGATTAGTTACTTTGAGCTAGAAGATCTATTTACAGAACTTCCTTTGATCATCTCTAGCATTATAAGACAGCCACCGCCTTAACCATCTCCTCATCTCTAAACTTAGGAGAAGTCAGACTCCACTGGGTATTCAGAAATGCCACCTTAGCTCCATGATCAGCCTCTAAGACCAGTATGTCCTCTTTAACATGTTCCTGAGCACCTGGTGGAGTTGGATTTCTAAGCTTAAAATGATGAGGAAATAGTTAAGGCAGTGGTTAATGTGATAAGAAGCTGATCCAGTTTTTGCATTATCTACTGGTACAACTGGCTTGAAGGCATCATTGTCTTTTTCCTAGCCTGCCTCTTCAGGGCTCATTTAGGAGATGTACATTATTCTATTGTGACTTCATGCTGGGTGGATGTTGGTCCTTTCTGATAAATGGATCCTGTCAGTGAATCTTCTACTCAATCTCTGTAGTAAAAGGGCCTGGATATTCCACATCTGGTGTTTTAGTTTATCTCCCATGAAAATGTGTTACACACTGCTACTTGCTGGTAATTGCAAAAGAAAACAAAACCTGTGGAGATTCAAGTCTCGTTTTATGTCTGAGGTAGCTGTATGTAGCTTGCTGACCTTGCAAACAACCAGGTAGCTTCTAATTTCTGTTCCACGGTGAGTACTAAGAGCTGGAGCCAATGAATTTGAATGTTTTGGCACTGAGGATAAGCTTTTGACCTTTGCAAGTTCGTGGTGATTTTTATTCAACTGAACAGATAGGACTGGAATTTTGTAGGCACCCTGGGGTCTCGCTATTTTGCAGTTGATTGTGGCCAACTACTTGAACCAAGCCAGGTTCAGGAACATACTGATTATTCAAATGCTTTGGCATGCCTGCAAGAAATTGTCTGAGCAGAATGAGAAACGTGTTGCTGCTACCCATGCAGTTTTGACTCGCCATTTAATGTCAGCTTGAAATAGTGAGGGGTCTTGGTTTGGACTGTGTGTTTGACTGGCTCTGTCATATGTTGTTTTCTGCTTGACCTTAAGGATTTTTAGATTTAAAATCATTTCAGGAAGGAATTGGTCTGAACCACATTTCCTTTGTTCTGTAGTAGGTACTAATTCAGCCATTATACTACAGCGGGAAATGCTTAAGTAGTATTAGGATGAGGAGAATGTTGTATTTAAATCCCATCTGGTGGCTAGCTGAGTGTGCTAAGAAAGGTCATTCTAGGTAAAGCAACACACACACACATCCTACTTAGGATAAATGATATGGGTGACATGTTTTTTCCTCTTTGATGGTACAGTATCCTGGAAAGATCCTAGTTTTCAGCTGGGAAGTGAAAGCATGTGTAGGACTGAAGTCCAAAGGTTAGGACAGCTGCAGAAGCAATTCAGTTTGCCAGCTGAGTGAAATATGAAGAAGTCATGTGTCTTTTGTGAGTTGACCTCCATTTATGACTTCAGAGAGTGTGTCTGCTCAAAGTGTGCTCTGATGTGAAGACTGGGTAGGGAGAGGTTGGACTCCAAGAAAAACTGAATGTTGTGCTACAGGTGATTTTTCAAGTAGAGTAGCCTAAACATAATGTTTGTAAAGTACTGACTTTCTAACTTGGATGATTTTAATTTCCTTCTAGTTCCTCAGTATATGATGATTGTCTGTTAACAGTGATTTGCTGCAGTAGTGTGGAGAAAATGCTGTAGGTTGAGGGAGTGATTCTTTCCCTCTGCACTGGTGAGACTCCCACCTGCAGTGCTGTGTTGCAGCTCTGAAGTCCTCAGCACAGGAAAGATGTGAACTTGTTGGAGTGCATCCAGAGGAGGCCTCAAAAATGATCAGAAGTCTGAGACACATCTGATATGAGGACAGGCTGAGGGAGTTGGAGTTGTTCAGCCTGGAGAAGGTTCAGGGAAGACCTAAGTGCAGCCTTTCTATACTTCGAAGAAAGATGAGGGCAGGCTTGTAACAATAGGATAAAGGGTGGTGGTTTTAAATTAAAAGAGGGGAGATTTAGACTAGATGCAAGTAAGACTTTTTTGTCGTGCTGAGGTTGGTGAAACACTGGCATCAGCTTGGTGGCAGAAGCCTCCATCCATGGAAACATTTAAGGTCAGATTGCATGGGTTATGAGCAACCTGATCTAGTGGAAGATGTCCTTGCTCACTGCAGTGTGGTTGGACTAGATGACCCTTAAAGGCTCCTTCCAGTCCAAAACATTCTATGATTCTGTGAAAATTGAGCCATGTGTTGTGTTGAAGGCTGAGTCTTTCACATGCTGTGATTGATGGCCCACAAGAGCTAGCACAGGTCAGGTGAAACTAATGGGGAGCTGGCAAAATGTCTGGGTTACTGCACATCAGAAGTTTGCAAGTAGTGTTTTTTTTCTTGCTTAGGAAACAGTGAGCAGTAGTGAAATAAAACCTTTTCATGAAAACAGGTGTTCACTTCCCAAAGCAGAGGTTGGAATTGTCATGGAACACACCTAGATATTTTGTGTAACCCTTCTGACAGTTAACAGCTCTTCTAAGCAGCATTTTGCCTAGATGGAGCATTGACACTCTTCTATTAGTGCAGTGTGCTTTTAAGAAAGGTGAGTGACTGAGATCAGTATATATTATATCAGAGTGACTGCTGAAATGCAACCTTTCTGTTCCCTATCTTTAAGTGGAAGTGCTTGGCTTGACCGTAATGCCTAGGACATTAATGCTAGCTGTGTTTACAACATGCTGTTTGGGGATTGTAAATAATTTTGAAGCAGCAGGAGTGACCTACTTCTTAGAAGCATTTGCCTTCTGGCTGTTCTGTGTGGGTTTTGTGGGTTCCTAGATCCCTTACATGTAGAGGCAATCTTCTTTCAGTTTCAGTGTTATATAAAAGAAAGAAGTGTAATTTAAAGTATTACACAACTAAAATGCTGCTCGTTGTTCAGTCATTACTGTATTTCCTAAAATGGATTTGCTACAGACACAAGTGTGGCAGGAATAGTGATGGTGTAAACCCTGTGAATTACTTGGGTACAGGAAGTAATTATGAGCAAAATCTTTGTCTAGTAATGTTTTTACTCCTGTTTTAAGTCATCAGCACTTCTTTGTAAGAATAAGGAGTTTATATTTCTTTCCTATTTGATGATAACTTGGCCATTATTGGATTTCATGACACAGGCTTCTATGACTTACCTAGTCTGGTATACTGTAAAATACAGGATCTTGGCTAGGGGTGACATGATATGCCCAGTTCTGCTCCAGCTTTGCTCCTCTCACCTCATTAACTCTCCCTTGCTATTTGGCACTTCTTTCTGAGTTTTTGCCATCATTTTTCTATTTGAAATATTTCATATTTCAATTCGAGTTTTAAGTGCATTCTTCCTAGTGGATTTAAGGACTTAATGAGTTCCTGTGGGAGCTACCTTTCTGTTATGCAACTTTGTCTGACACTGTGGATATTTGTTTGAGAAGCTTGTATCTTAAGTCAGGACAACATTTTTCTTTTTGCAAAGAATGTGATCTACCAAGTTAAACTAGTTTGAGGCATGGCATGAAGACAGAATTAAGTGTATTGTCTAGCATGAAACAATGGAGATAAGGTAAAAAAAGTGATGGCATGTTACAAATCTGATAGTATAGTGAGAAAATGGAAAATGTTCAGGACACCTTGGATTACTGAGTTGCTTGTCTGGAGCTGTAAAGTTACATTAAACAGGTCTCAAAGAGATAGCTTTTACTTAAAGATTGCTGAAAAACATCTAACTAATCCACAAACAATAAACTTAAAGCAGAAGATAAGGTCAAGAGGACTGGCTTTGTTATCAAAACTGCTAAATTGGGAACAAGTGTGTTGACTTGCTTCCAGCTACAGTGATTTTTCTAAACTTTTGGGCATTAGAAAACATCAAAAAGGTCATGGAACTTGATTCCTGTGTTACCATCTCTGAGCAGAGCTGCTGAGGTGTTTAGGAAAGTGATGACATTTGTTTTGGTGCAACCATTGCCATCTATTTGGCTTTCTGGGACCATTGCTATTTTGCACAGACCTGTAATCACAGCAATCTGCATGCTGGTGAGAGGGGTAGATTCTATTCCAGTCTTCTTAGGGAAGCAGTAGCATCTCTCCTCATAGAAGAGTCATATAGGTGGTCCAGAAGGATTAAATCATTCAAGACAGGGAAGCTCACTGGGTTATGATGCTGCTTTTGATTTCAAAGTGACATATTCCTATACTTTGCACTACCTTAACTGGTTTTCAGATGATGAATTGGGTCTATTTACTGCTCTCTTGGGTTGCCTCTGAAAGATGAATCTTAATTGTACTTTGTCACATGGCCAATGAAGTCTCAGAAGGCACCTTCAGTCTTAGCAGTAGGTAGAGGAATAAGGACATGAATTTACATTGCTTCCAGAAGCAGAGTTTAAGGACATTTCTATGCTGAACTGTGGTGCTTGCTCACATGGAGCATAGATGTTCAGGATTGCTTTTAAAGATGTTCTTTAAAAGCTGGAGTTGCTTCAGATTCTTGGGTACAGGAATTCAATCTTATCAGTGGCCTGTTCTGCTTCCTTCCCTTCTTGGCCCTCTCCCACCCAGCCTCCCCTCCAGTGCAGGCTGACCTGAGGTCTCCCAACAGGCAGGTCTCTTCCTTGTTTTTCCAGACAGGTTCTTTTGTAATCAGTGTTTGAAGCAGAACTGTATGTTGCCCTGCAATTGCTTCAGATACCTTCCTCTTGCTCTTCATTGGAGTGCTACTTTACTACAGTAAACAAAAAGCATTTATGGTTTAGCATTTCTGGCTGTCATTTTGGCTAAAATAACTGTGCTTAGAATTCATTGGGCATTTCTTCTGTGACTTAAATTGAACATGTAAATGTCCCTTTCTAAGCAGAGCATCTCAAATCCTGATATTTAACTTGTACTTAAAAAATTTCTCTCTCAAATACATCTAGGAGTATCTGGGGCTCTCATCCATTGTTCAGCACCTGATCTTGGCAGCTGTGTGTGTCTGTGGGCACACGTTCATATTTATTTTGGCCGACAGATCCTCCCATTTGCCTTCCAGCAATTGCATGGCTTTCTGCAAGCTTTTTATTCCTATTCAGTGTTTATCAACAGACATCAAATTCAGTTGTCTTTCCTGCAGACAATGGAAGAATGTCACTTTTGTCCCCTGTGCCCAGCAAAAAGAGCCTTTGTTTGTGGTCCTGGAGTGTGTTTTAAAAGAACAATTTTTTTTGTTGCCTTTTGTACCTCAGCATTTTGAAGATTTTACATCTTGAAAAAAAGAATGATGGAAAATGAGACTTTTTGCAGAGGAAATAAATAAACTGCAGGAATACTTTGGAAAGCTTGGTACAGTGCATTTGTCATGGAAACAACTCTCATGTTGGATGACCATTTCTCGTCTCTCTGGTTATTATGAGCAGAATGGGAAGCTATTCCATTAAGCTTTACTGAGAGAATTAAAATACTTCATTTATAGGAGCCTAAAATATTCCCTGTGGAAGAACATGCTTTGGAAGGGGCAGGCAGGAAAGATGGAAGAAAATTAGTTCAGCTGAAAATGGTTAAGATACCAGAAAATTAAATGGGTGCTCCTGGACTTCAGTGTGGATAAGCAAGTGTAGAACTGAATTGAATCAAGAGTAGTTTGAATGATGGACAAGGAACTGAGAAGGTAATTGTAGACAGTTGATATATTAATCTGAACTCGGTAGCTGTGGATACTCAGATGTGGAATACTGTTACAGAACACGCATACGAAATGTCATTAGATGGGAAGGTCACACTGCTCTTTCATATTCTAGCAAGCACATCCGTGGTTCTTTCCTGTCCCTTGTGCTCATTGTAGCAATGTTTGAACTGAAGGAGAATCTCAATTACCTACAGTATTGCAAAAACCTGCCTTGAAGGACTAATCATTCAAAATGAAATACAAATAGCTTTTCCTGCCTTGGATGAAAAAAAATCATGTTAAGACTGGAAATAGTCCATTGTAGATGTGACTCATCTGCTTTTAAAAGAAGTCCCTGGGATGGTAGGTAAATCCATGTAATACTGGAAAAGAAATGGAGTTTGGATGATAGCACATGGCTGTGACCAACTTAGGAGGGATGGCTTAATGGGTGCTGCCATGATGAACGCAGGAACATGTGTCTGTGGGTATTGCCATGATGAAGTAGCTCAAGTCTATTGGGAAATAGACTTTTACAGCTTTAACTAAATGCTCATATCTGTCTTACATTTTGGCTGGGAAAGCACACAAGCCATTATTGTATCAGTGATGTCAACTGCTATCAATGCTGTTATGATTTATGACATATAAATGAGGATTTTTGCCTTGGCAGGGGTACTACCAATTTGAAGAGAATGGACACTTTGCTCAAAGCAGCTACTTGCTTAAGAGGTTTTCCTGTGTGTCAAGTATTGGAAGCCTATTTCATGTGAAGAATTAGGTGCTAGATGAGCATAGTTTGATGTCACTGTGGTTGCTTCTTTACAGCTTCTTTGGGAGAGACCAGATTGAAAATACCCGTAATGTTTGTAGGCCTGCAAGTATCTTCTTGTGTAAAGCTCTGAAAGGAGGCTGAATTATTAAATTACATATTTCTCAAGAGATATGTGAAGTGTGTTCTTGTGCTTTTCCAATCTATATATTGATGTGATGGTTTGGGAATTATCTGCCCCCTCCCACTGTGAAATCACTCAGACTAGACAAAGCTGGCTGGAAGTTAAGGAGTGAAACTATATTTACAGCTTAGCACAATTTACAAGCATATATATATATACAGTATTTATAATTGTATACAAATTAAAAGTAATACAGAAAAACATTATCCCTCCCAGAAATGAGATTGCCCAGGAGGCTCCCCCCACCTCCCAGACCACCCCCCAGCTCTTTCCTTCTTTCTCTCCCTTCAAAAATAACCAGATCAATCCCTGTATATCTCACATGATAAATCTGGAGAGATCTGAGGTGAGATGTCAAAAAGATGACAAGGAGATTAGAGGGAAAAGGGTTAGGTTGGATTAAAGAGTTAAGGCTGAGGCAATCTCTCATACCACCGGAGAGAGAAGGAACAAAACTGAGAGCTACCTGAGAAGAGTGTGAGAAGTGAGTGTCTTATTTATATTTGGACTAGTTGTGTTTCTCAGCAGAGGAATGAGTAATATAGGGTACTGTTGTGATTCTCACAGCTAAGGATTTAATTTTTCTCAGTAAAGTATTCCAAATAGCTTCAAACCAGCACAGTTAGTCAGATTTTTTTAACTATGATTGGAGCATTTCAGAAGGGTTAAAACACAAGATTACCATGCCAAATTGTAGCTCAATATATTTTGCTGTCTTAATCATTTTATTGTCAATGATATTAAGGTCCTCACTAAGCTGCTGAAATGTTCTTCTCTTCCAAATGAGCAAGGTGATCTTTCCCTAGTGTAATCATGCAGCTTCCCTATGTCATTTTGATGAGGTGTTTCTCTAAAGGTCTGAGACAAGTCTTGTCCTGCCATTAATGAAACTGCCATTCTTTGAAAACAGTCTAGCAAAAGTAAAATGCATCTTAAGCTATCAGGTAGACTTTTCATGACAACAGTGATGCTGTTTGCACCATATCTCCAAAGCTGTATCAGGCTGGTGGTACTTTTCTCCAGAATGCCATACATAAGACTGGATGAGGCACTTAGTGCTATGGTCTAGTTGATTGGTTAGGGCTGGGTGCTAGGTTGGACTGGATGATCTTGGAGGTCTCTTCCAACCTGGTTGATTCTATGATTCTATAAGCAGAAAAGTCTGTCCAGAAGCTGTCCCGTGCAACAGGCTTCCCCTTTCCCCTAAAAACCCGTGGAGTGACAAGTATGTGATTGCCTCTCAATAGTAAATAAGATAGAAGTGGTTTGTTTCTGTGATGTCTTTACCTCAACACTTTGGTTGCTCCTCCTTTAATAATGTTACTTCTACTGGGAAGGTCAATACCACTTTGCTGCTCAGACTGGGAAACAGGTGTTTGTGGTGTTTTGGTTATTAGTTGGTTGGATTTTTTCCTGTCAATCGCTGACTCAGAACATATGTGATAGAGAACAACCATTTGGTTTTGGGACAAACAAAATCCATTAACAGATTGGAACAAAAGGAAAATCTGACAGACTAAAACTCCAACATGAATAGCATGGGACTCAAAATTGTTTCTTTTAGCCAATAAAATTATACTTGTTGGGAGTTGTTGACTTTTTATATTGTTTTTACCTATTTGCTGTGCTCAGTACTGTGAATTCTTGAATATCCAGTGTCAGAACCTTTTAAACAAATAGCACAGTTGTGTGGTGGATGTTATTTATAATGCCTTATCTTCTTTTACTGGGTCTAAAGAATGTCAAACCTAAGTGCTCAGGTTTTTTTCCATTTCGATTTTCTTTAACAGGATATGATGATCTGTTCATACCACTGAAGAGCAGGTCTTTTAATAGCTTTTGCTAGTTAGAGCTTCAGCTTCAGAAACATGAGCATGATGGCTTGATGTGCAAATACTGATAGACTGGCCATTGTAATCTCTGGGTGGTGTTTGTTAATATCACATCAGCCCCAAATCACTCACGTTTTCTGTAATCCATTGTATAAGCCAAACGTTGCTGCACTAAGAGAGCATGACAAGCTCCTCTTTCTATTGAGATTTACTTACTTTGCCCTTGCCACTACCTCCAGTGTATATACCTGAATACTATAGCCTTGTTTTTTATGTTATTTTTTAAATTTATTGTTTTTCATAGGCTATTTTAAAGTTTTCTGTACATTATTAAATTGAATACAGAGAACATTAAAACTTATTCCATTTTCAAATTGCTTTGCAAATACTTCAGCTTGTTAAGAAACTTTGTGCAATTCAATACCAACTAGCTGAAGGTCAGGAGCTGAGTACCAATTGTGTAATTAGCCACAAAGTTTGTCCTGCTTGAGTTTTGCTCTCTGCAGAATCATAGAATCAACCACTTTGGAAGAGACCTCCAAGATCATCCAGTCCAACATATCCCCAGCCCTATCCAGTCAATTAGACCATGGCACTAAGTGCCTCATCCAGTCTTGTCTTCAACACCTCCAGGGATGGTGTGGTGGTGTGGGTGTACCCCGCCCCCGCACACTTTAGAAGTCATCCAGACTAGTCTCAGCCAGCTCTGGGAATATAAATGAAGCTATTTATTTACAGCTAGCACAATATTCAAGCAGATATTTACAGTATATACAGTTATAGACAGAAATATACAAGGTAAAAGTAAATACAGAAGCACAACTCCTCTCCCAGAAACCTGAGTCCCCAGGAGGGGCTCCCAACTACCCCTGCACCTTCCCCCTGCCCCTCTCAACCTTACCCCAGTCCTAAGGAAGAAAAGAGCTTCAGCCAAGAGGTTAAGAAGCAAAGGTGAGTGGCAGGTGAGGTTAGGGAGATGCAGCTCAGTCAGCAGCCAGAGCGAGAGTGCCGCAAAACGGTGAGAGTGTTATCTAATATTTACTTTCTTCTTGTTCAGCAAGACTCTGAGGGAAGCAGACATCACCATTGTTTCCTTTCACAGCCTATAATCTACTTTTTCTCACCAAAACATTCTACCCTGCTTCAAACTAGCACAGACGGTGACTCCACCACCTCCCCGGACAGCCCATTCCAATGCCAATCACTCTCCCTGTGAAGAACTTCCTCCTAACATCCAGCCTATACTTCCCCTGGCGCAGCTTGAGACTGTGTCCCCTTGTTCTCTTGCTGATTGTCTGGGAGAAGAGACCAACCCCCACCTGGCTATAGCCTCCCTTCAGGTAGTTGTAGATAGCAATGAGGTCCCCCCTGAGCCTCCTCTTCTCCAGGCTAAACAACCCCAGCTCCCTCAGCCTCTCCTCACAGGGTTTGTGTTCCAGGCCCCTCACCAGCTTTGTTGCCCTTCTCTGGACATGTTCCAGTACCTCAACACCAGGTCTTCTTTTTTACACATACTGACTTGGTAAAAACTCTTCTGTTTTGCTGGGTTGCAGAATCTTAGAGATCTCTTGAAGATAGGACATGTTAGAGCCTCAAAGGCATTTAGAATTATTTTAGAGGATGTTGCATGGTTTTGCTCTAATATGAGAAACTCTAAATGAATATGTAATCTTTTTTGTCTTAGCCGCTTTTTGAAGCACAGCCTTCCACTGTCATCAGTAACTGAAACAGCTATTTGCAACTGCAGGTGGCTGCTTGCAAACATGATATAGTGATAGATACTTCACACACAGTATCACCAAGCTTGGAAGAGACCTCATAGATCATCAAGTCCAACCCTTTACCACAGAGCTCAAGGCTAGACCATGGCACCAAGTGCCACGTCCAGTCCTGCCTTGAACAGCTCTAGGGACAGTGACTCCACCACCTCCCCGGGCAGCCCATTCCAGTGTCCAATGACTCTCTCAGTGAAGAACTTTCTCCTCACCTCCAGCCTAAATTTCCCCTGATGTAGCTTGAGGCTGTGTCCTCTTGTTCTGGTGCTGGCCACCTGAGAGAAGAGAGCAACCTCGTCCTGGCTACAACCTCCCCTCAGGTAGTTGTAGACAGCAATAAGGTCACCCCTGAGCCTTCTCTTCTCCAGGCTAACCAATCCCAGCTCCCTCAGCCTCTCCTCGTAGGGCTGTGCTCAAGGCCTCTCACCAGCCTCGTTCCTCTTCTCCTTCATTTAGGCAGTTGGAGAGCACTGAAATTGAGTCAGAGCTAACTTCACAGTGTTTGTGAGCTAACAATGCCTGTTGTATTATTGTGGCTTACCTGAGTGTTTGGGGTGTGGGGTGTGCTTAGTGGTTTTTTTATTTCTCATGCTACATGAAACATCTTCTGGTAATTACAAGAGCTTAAATTCACCATTAACAAAAAAAGTTCTCCTAGAGGTGTGGTAGACCATGGTAGGAGATGTTTACTGATGATACATGGCAATGTAGCCTCAGTCTTATTTATTTCTAATGACTGGCATCGGAAGAAGTGAAAACCAGAATTTCCTTTCTTTTCTGGCTGATTTTGTTTATTCAGATATTCTATCTTAGCTGTAAATGTGCAACTAGCTCAGAAGAAAACTACAACTCCTTTTTGTGAAGGTCTTTTTTTCTTGCTTAGCAGGCTCGTGCAGTGGTGTTTAATGTACCTGTGAAATGCTACTCTGTTTAGAACCCAGAGTGAGTGCTCTGTTTATCATTTAAGCTTAAACAACTCCATGACTTAGTCTAATAGAATCATAGAATCAACCAGTTTGGAAGAGACCCCCAGGATCATCCAGTCCAACCTAGCACCCAGCCCTATCCAGTCAACTAGACCATGGCACTAAGTGCCTCATCCAGGCTTTTCTTGAACATCTCCAGGGATGGTGACTCCACCACCTCCCTGGGCAGCCCATTCCAATGCCAATCACTCTCTCTGGGAAGAACTTCCTCCTAACATCCAGCCTACACCTACCCCGGCACAACTTGAGACTGTGTCCCCTTGTTCTGTTGCTGGTTGCCTGGGAGAAGAGACCAACCCCCACCTGGCTACAACCTCCCTTCAGGTAGTTGTAGACAGCAATGGAGTCCCCCCTGAGCCTCCTCTTCTCCAGGCTAAACACCCCCAGCTCCCTCAGCCTCTCTTCATAGGGTTTGTGTTCGAGGCCCTTCACCAGCTTTGTTGCCCTTCTCTGGACATGCTCCAGCACTTCAACATCTCTCTTGAATTGAGGGGCCCAGAACTGGACACAGGACTCAAGGTGTGAAGCTTGTGGAAGAATTATGTTGTTAATAGCAAGTGTGCATGCCTAGTATGATTCTCATGTAAGTGCTTTAAAATGTTATGAATGCTTTATAATGCTTTAAGCACTTCATAATTCTACATGCTGAAGTCCTCTGAGTTGGTATTTCTGCTGTGTACACAGCTAAATTGAAGGCGGATTCATAATTTTTCCCAATTGGATAAGTGTGGTGGGAAACTCTGTGGGCTGGAGCAGATTGGAAAGACAAACTTCCTGGGTATCTCCTCTTGAGAAAAATTTTCTTGTGACTGAACATCTGTTTCCCTCTCTCCAGATTAACCTTTAGCATTATATTTGCTGAACAGTTAAACGACGAATACATGTGAAACTGCTAGAGCTTTTTTGTCTTCATATTTGTGCATATAACTATATAAAGCAACAGATGAAGAGGATTGTAATTTGCTAAATCTAGGAACTTGAGGAATTTCAGTAATTTTTTTAAGCTAGGACTATATGAATTGGAAAAGACAGGAGTTCTTGAAATGAGCACTGAACGTTTTATTGTGTCTTCTAATCACCCCTGTAAACCCTTCATGAGTTAAGGGTTTCATATGCTGAAAACTCACATTCATATATATGAGAAGGATGGATGTGAGCATTAACTTGTACTCATAGTGGGTCACCCTGAGGCCTGTGTGAAGAGCAAGCTCTGTGTGTGTTAAGTGGCTGAAAGAATGTAAATGTTTAGATCATTCTTATTTTGCCTGTAGTTCTGTGTGTAGTTGCAATGGGGTCAGAGCTGTTTCTGTTTCTGAAATTCTTGTACCAAAATCAGGAACGCTGGGAAGTAGCACAATTGAATTCAATATGATTTAAGAATGTGCTCTACCAGCCTGCATCTGAAAAAAAGAGTCATGAAGTCATAAGATAGTAGACTTGTTTAGGTTAGAAAAGACCGTTAAGATCATCAAGTCTAACTTAAGCTAGGGCTGCCAAGGTCAGCACTAAACCATGTCCCTCAGCACCACATCTCTTAAATACCTCCAAAAATAGTGAATCCACCACTTTGTGGAGCAGCCTGTGACAGTGCTTAACCCTTTGGGTCAAGAAATTTTCCCTAATGTCCAATCTAAACCTGCCTTGGCACAAGATGAGGCCATTTTCTCTTGTCCTATTTCTTGTTACTTGGTAGAAGGGATCAATGCCCATCTCATTAAGACCACTGTTCATGTAGTTGTAGAGAGCAATAAGGTCTTCCCTGAGCTGGTTGGATTCTGCCAGGTGTCTTCAGTAGCTAGCTATCATGACTTAATGCTTTAGTTAATGCTCGACTTCAAGGGTGATCTAAGGGCTGGAGCATCTCTGCTATGAGGACAAACTGTAGCACCTGGGGTTGCTCAGCCTGGAGAAGGCTGGGAAGACCTTATAGCTGTCTTCCAATATCTGAAGTGAGCTTATAGGAAAACTGGAGAGGGACTTCTCATAAGGGCATCTGGCAATGGGACTAGGAGAAATGCTTTTAAACTGAGAGAGAGTAGGTTTAGACTAGATATTAGGAAGAAGCTCTTTGGTATGAAGGTGGTGAGACTCTGGAACAGCTTGCCTAGAAAGTGGTTGTGGATGACTCCTTCCTGGAGGTGTTTAAGCCCAGGCTGGATAAGGCCTTGGGCAGCTGAGTCCATGGCAGGACAGTTAAGAGTAGGCTCTCTGAGGTCCCTCCCAGTCTAAGCCATCCTTTGGCCTTGTCTTCAACATTAATAGAGGAAATACCTTGTACAGACCAGAAACCAACCAAGAAATCCAGATTTATTTCTTCCTTTAGAGTGCTTAATCAGTATCAGCCTGTTTGCAGGAGTCAGGTTGCATGTTGAACGTTCAACGTCCATGCAACAGAGAAGTAGCATTGGCTGTTGTGTTATCTGACTACTGATAGCCAGTGTTGGTTGGTGGCATGATTCACAGGAGTGAAAATTTCTAGCATGACTTTGAGACTTTGGATATTGTGGTAGTTTGGGTGTTACCTGCCCCCCTCCCCCCCCCCACACTTTGGAAATCACCCAGAGTAGACTCAATTAGCTCTGGATATTGAATGAAGCTTATTACTTGCAGTTTAGCACAATATACAAGCAGATATTGACAATATACACAGTTACATACAGAAATATACGAGGTAAAAGGTAATACAGAAACACAGCACCCCTCCCAGAAACCTGAGTCCCCAGGAGGGACTCTCAACAGCCCTTCCCTCTTCTCCCACCCCCTCTCAATCTTACCCCAGACATTGCCTTGATGCCCAAGGAAGAATGGAAGGTTGGCCAGGGGGATTAGGAAGCAGGTGGATTAATCAGAGAGACATAAGGCTAAGGTTAGAGAAATGCAGCTCAAAGCCCAGGCAGTGCCTGAATGTCTTGTCTATATTTACATTCTTGTTCTTATACCTCTCAGCAAGCCTATGAGTGAAGCAGACACTTGTTTCTCTTTCTCAGCCTGTAATCTAATTCTTCCCACCAAAACACTCTAGCTTCAAACTAGCACAATCCACCCTGTCTGTTTCACTTAGAGTATTGCTGAGAATTATCTGATCTAATCTAAAACAATATTTACACTAATGAATATCACAAGTTCAGTTCACACTTCATTCCGGCTATCTCAGAGATAGGTGATTCAAAAGCTCAGAAAAGAGCAAACAGTTTGTCTCCTCACAGATGAGATGAGAACAGGGACTCCCAGGTGACATTGGGTTCATGCTCATGTACTGTAGATTGTCTCGTAGATTGTGTCATGTTGGACTCCAATAGTACCTAAAACAGAAAACTCCTAACAGCTTGTATTATACACTCTGAATTTAAACTCTCTCAGCTAAGGTTAAATTTCTCTGTGGAATACACTGGATTTCACCATTCTCCTGCATTACCCAGTAGGTGTGACCACGACCTTCAGCAGAAACCACCCCTGGGACAGGTTTCCCTTCGCCCAAAGGAGAAAATACCCAAACAGTTTTCCCTAACAGATTCTTTTCACGTACAACAGGAACTTTATCACTGTCTACTGTTTGGACCAAATCTGATTGTGCAGGTCCTGCTCTGTTTACTGAACCTCTACTATTTACCAACCAGGTAGCTTGTGCTAAATGTTTGTCCCAGTTTTTTAGAGTTCCACCCCCCATGGCTTTTAGGGTGGTTTTCAGCAAACCGTTGTAGCGCTCAATCTTCCCTGAAGCTGGTGCATAGTAGGATATGTGATAGATCCACTCAATACCATGCTCTTTGGCCCAGTTTTTCACAAGATTGTTCTTGAAATGAGTGCCATTGTCTGACTCGATTCTCTCTGGAGTTCCATGTCTCCACATGATTTGTCTCTCCAAGCCAAGAATGGTGTTACGTGCAGTAGCATGTGGAACTGGATAGATTTCCAACCATCCAGTGCTGGCTTCTACCATCGTCAGCACATACTGCTTGCCAGAACGAGATCGAGGTAAAGTGATGTAGTCAATCTGCCAGGCTTCACCTTACTTATACTTTGACCATCTCTCACCATACCGTAAGGGCTTGATTCGCTTAGCCTGCTTAATAGCAGCACAAATGTCACAGTCATAGATGACTTGGGTGATAGCGTCCATGGACAAGTCAATTGACCTATCACGAGCCCATCGGTATGTTCCATCTCTGCCTTGATGTCCAGACAAGTCATGGGCCCAATGAGCTAGAAACAGTTCACCTCAGTGTTTCCAATCAAAGTCGAAATCAGAGCTTGTATCATCTTGAGCAATCTTAGCAGCTTGGTCTGCCTACTGGTTGTGGTGATGTTCCTCAGTAGCTCTGCTCTTAGGCATGTGTGTGTCTACCTGCTGCACCTTCACTGGAGTTCTCTCCAGCCGTGCATCAATGTCCTGCTGTAGATCAGCACACCAAATAGGCTTTCCTTTCCTCTGCCAACCATTCTTCTTCCAGTCCTTCAGCCAACCCCATAGAGCATTGGCTACCATCCATGAGTCGGTGTAGAGGTAAAGGATAGGCCAATTCTCACGTTCAGCCACATCAAGAGCAAGTTGAACAGCTTTTACCTCAGCGAACTGACTGGATTCTCCTTCACCATCTCTCGCTTCAGTAACTCTCCTGGTAGGACTCCAGACCGCTGACTTCCATATTCGCTTGTTCCCAACAAGACGACAGGAACCATCTGTGAACAAAGCATAGTTCTTTTCCTGATCAGAGAGATCACCATAGGGAGGAGCTTCCTCAGCACGAGTTATTTTGTCCTCTGGAGGTTTGGTGCAGTCTGTGCCTTCCGGCCAGTTTGTGATCACCTCCACCAGAAGTAATTGTTAACTTGAAGAAAAAAGAAGTTCTGAATCTGCCTGTCTTACATATCTATATTGGGTATTTTAAGTGTCCATTATTGCTCCACAGCAATTAGCTTTCACGTGATGAGGTGCCTGAACCTTCCTTCCCACCCCAAATAATACAGGAATATATACAAATCTTTAATTGCAATTGAGAAGCTGAACTTGTGCTGCCATTTTTTACTCTATTTGTGAGTGATAGGATTTTGGTGGTAATACTCGATCACAGTGTCACAGTATCAACAAGGTTGGAAGAGACCTCATAGATCATCAAGTCCAACCCTTTACCACAGAGCTCAAGGCTAGACCATGGCACCAAGTGCCACGTCCAATCCTGCCTTGAACAGCCCCAGGGACGGCGACTCCACCACCTCCCCGGGCAGCCCATTCCAGTGTTCAATGACTCTCTCAGTGAAGAACTTTCTCCTCACCTCGAGCCTAAATTTCCCCTGGTGCAGCCTGAGGCTGTGTCCTCTTGTTCTGGTGCTGGCCACCTGAGAGAAGAGAGCAACCTTGTCCTGGCTACAACCTCCCCTCAGGTAGTTGTAGACAGCAATAAGATCACCCCTGAGCCTCCTCTTCTCCAGGCTAAACAATCCCAGCTCCCTCAGCCTCTCCTCGTAGGGCTTGTGCTCAAAGCCTCTCACCAGCCTCGTTGTCCTTCTCTGGACATGCTCAAGATCAAGGGGCTTTGGTCCAATTAGTTCAAGTTGTAGGAAGAACTGTGTGAGGTTTTTTTTCTGAAGTTGCCTTTGGGTGTTGTGATTTGCAAGGTTTGATGTTAGCGCATCATAACATCGCACTCATTCGTGATTTGGTTTGGAAAAGCCTTAGGCATTCTCACAAATTTATGCTGTATTGAGGGAATGACTTGCAAGTGCTAGTAACTGTATGGAGATGTTTTTTGTTGTGTGACTGTGGTTGAACCTGGTAGAGGAGAGTGATGTCTCACATGAGTTTATTTCATATAGAGTTCCAAAGATGATGATGTTCTGTATTCAGAGCTGCTGCTGTTCAGTTCAAAAAAAGGGGGTGAGGGGTGGGGATGGAATTAAAAGCAGTGCTGCTGATTCACAATTTGTGTTCTGCTTGACAAACTAGTTAAGGAAAGCTTATATTTAACATGTTGCAGAGATAAAAACAGGCTTCACAGTCCCTAAAGCAGGAGTATTGGTGATCAACGGATTAGGCTTACTAATTTTCTTCAGTGGAAGGTAGTGTTATGCCTTGCAGTTGCATCTTGTGTGGTGCAATTTAAACTGCTTTTTATGGTACAATTAATTTTTTATGTAGTTCTGTTAGCTTAGTGAGTAAACAAGCTAATATATCACATGGGAGTGCCAACATTTTTTCAGCAACAGAACTAGATTTCTTTTCAAAAATTGGTGTAGCTAAATAATTAGGATTTTTTTATAGGCAACTAATGTCTGTACTAAATAAGGTACATTGCTTGTGAGCAAAAAAGTAACATCAGGGATCCATGTTAAAAGATGCTCTGATGTCCCTGCTTTCAAGCTGCTGGTTTAACACTGTTAATTTCAAAATAAAATAGAGAGAGATGAGGCTTGGATGGGGAAAGGGAGGAGCAGTAAGAAGAAAGAAATGCTTCTATACAAACTGGGAAGGTTTTGAGGTAAAATGTTACCTGCAGGTAAGCACTCAGTCATGCTTTCTAAAAGGTAAGGGTAGGCAAGTTCTTCCTTTCTCAGCACTTTTCTCACTGGGAGGTAATGGGAATTCAACCTAGTAGCCTTTCACATGGTGACCATATGATGGAATGATCTCTAATTCCACACAGCAATATCTAGTGTTTGATGTAAAGCCTCTTTAGTTCTGGTACTGAGCGATTGTTTGTTTTTGCTTCCAAAATATTTAAGGAAGACGGTTCAGTGTCTTCTATTAAGAATGTTTTTCTGGTCATGGTTCTTCTCTTTAGATTATATTCTGAAATAAAATACATTTTTTAGGCTTATTCATGTTTGATTACTTGCATCAGGAGGTGCCGTTGCAATGTCACCATGGCTTTAAAGAGGCTTTTTCCCCTGTGTAGCATATTAATATGTTACCAACAGTTGTTCTTTGTTTTCTTAAGCCTGAACCTTAATCACATCTGTGTGCTTGTTAGAAGAGGTGGAAATGTCTCTTGAATTGTTTTGTTCTCTAGGATTTGATCATCTGGTGTAATTGTTAAGATGGCAGTTGAGGTTTTTTTTTTGTTGTTGTTACTGGGTTTTTAACATTTATTGCTAAGAAGCTATCACGTTCAGATGTAAGGGAACTGGATTTAGCTTTTGTGATTCAGTAACAGATTATCTGTTGCACTTCTGGTGGCATTTATTTCTGTTAATACTTTGCAAGCACAAGGATCATAACAAGAAAGTTGGTTGAGAAGATATTTCGTAGTGCAGCAGTCTTTTTGCCTTAAGAGGCAATGAACTGAAGTTGACTATACTGGAATGTAACATGATGATCCAGGAACAAGGGAGAAAACATTTTTTAGTAGCTTATGTCTAGGAATCTTTCATTGCAGATCAGCTAGTGGGAAAAGCATGAGATGCAGTTTGCCTTCTAACATGATGGGGAATGAATTTAGGTAGTATGATAATCAGTTACTGCTGCTTCTACATAACACTGAATAATCAGGTACTCCATTTGCCAGGATAAACAACATAAGCAAATGTATACAGGCAGTATGGTCTGTGAGTTTTGTGAGGTGATCCTTTTTTGGTTTGGATATACTTGAAGAGCATTTGCTGAGTGGCTGACTTATTTTCTTCCAGTGGATCATCACACTATTTGTTGTACTGTGCTGAATGTAAAGAAGGGAGCAGATGGAGGTGTTCTTGTATTATATAAAACCCTCACAGCTTTTGAGAGGTTTTGATTTTGTATGTAACTTACAATAGCAAAACTGTATGTGACCCTTTTTCAGACTTTTGTCTGTACCTCACAGCATCATAGGAAAAGTCAGTTTAGAAGATACCTCTGGAGGTCATCTAGTTTAGCCTCTTGCACAAAGCCAGATTGAACCAAGTGTTCTAAGACTTGCATAAAACATACTTTGCTTGTAACCTGCAACTAGGAAAAAACATTACTTGTGGCTGACATAACTTTCTGGAAGTATTTCCCATTCTCTAGTGCTCTTACTCTTTCACTTAGTGCTACGGTTTAGTTAATTAGAAGGTATGAAGTGATAGGTTGGACTTGATAATCTTGAAGGTGTTTTCCAACCCGGTTTATTCTGTGATTCCTCTCACTCCCTGATGTTTTGCAAATACACAGAGCAGAAAGCTTCAGGTAAGTTTTCTGACCTGTTGATCTACCTCTCATGCATAAATGAAAATACACATGAAAAACACAACTGGAAGAGGAGTGAAAACCTCACTGGGTCCAGCTGGCCCAGGTAAGCAGTCAGTAATGCTTTTGCATTAATTAGTGGGGACTGGGTCTGAGCTGGGGGGCTTTGACAATAAAGCATTGCTAAGGTAGCTGTCTCTCTCTATTTTCCTGACTTCTCTGAAGGTGATCTTAATCTCCTGTGAGAGTAGCTGGAGGCAAGGGAAGAAAGATTGCCTGGTGATTGCACAGACTTTCCTGCTACAGCAGTCAGGTGTTTTCTCCCCAGTTGCTCCAGGAAAAGCTGTGACAGTCAACTGAGTGTAAAAGATGACAGGTACATAGTGAAAATACAGTCTTACTGCTCTGTATGTGACTATAGACACACACATCTGTTTTGGTTGTTTGCAACAGAGACCTTCCAAATTACTAAAACACTTTGCAGAAGCTGTAGCCTGTTTTCCTGATATTTCCTACCACTAGTTGGCTAGTCACTATGGCTGGAAGCCCACTGATTTATTACTGTATTCATTTCTGAGGCCCATCAGGTGTACTGGCCTCTACTGCATAGGTTAGTCTCTGTGCCTATTGCTGAAGGGAATATCTGTCTTGCAGCACAGTTGTTGTGATTGTGGTGATGTGCAAATGAAGTAGCTGGCTGGCCCTCATCGTTCTAGACCCTACCCTGAACATCCTTACCTCCTCACCTATTGCAGGTAATCAGCTACCCTCAATGGCATTTCCACCCTCTATTTGCAATCCTGTTTGTGTTAGGATGTCAGATACATTGTGTGTTTTGGGTAACCTCACCAGTAACTCTTGGAGTTCTGATGAATTAGTTCTGGATTTTGTGTCCTTTAGAAAGTTCAGCTGCAGTCACCAACCCAGGAGCAAAATCCAAATGGAGTAAATACATTTTACAGTGAAGCACTTACTAGAAAAGTGGAGTTGGTAGCCATTTGTATTCTTACTGAGTCTCTTTTGGCAGAATGACTTAATTCAGTCTTCTTACTACTATGTTGCTGAAGATGAATGCATGAACCCAGATTACTGTAAAGATGGTAGATGACTAAAAATTCCTGAAAGCAGTTAGAACTCTTGCACTGACAACTTTCTCCTGGATGTGCTGGTTTCATGGGACAGTAATGGCAGTAGTTCTCTAAATTCCTCATGCTATTGTTAGCTTAGGAGTTTCAGAGATCACTGAAAAGCTACAGGTTTGTCAAGATAGGATCATGTCAGGGTTTTTTTGCTATTGGGTAGCTTTCAATTAATGTTTCTTTTCTACTTATGTCATCCCAAAACCACAAATAACAATCCCCTCTAAAAGCAAAACACACACACAAAACCCCCAAAAGGGAAAAACACTCAGATGAAAAAAACCACACACCCCAAAAACCTCACCAAAAGTCTCGTATGGTCAGTTGCAAGGTGAGCTATGTTTGTTTCCATAGGGCCACACAGACCAGACTAGAGGTCTAGGATCACTGATTTGCAGTGAATATTCCAGATGTTTAATGTATTGCTTTGTATTGCCTAGAAAGAAATGCGCAAGTAAGGCTGTAATCACCTTTGCGTATAGCTTTCTCTAACAAGATCTCTAAGTCTTCCTTCTCCATCTTTCAACTTTAAAGTGCATGGATTTTAGACAAAAAGCCACCATCAACTGGATGATGCTTTATGAGGGAACTAGGGGATAAAATGGACTAAGCTCACTTTACTTGATTTTTGATGTTACTGCTGCGCTTTGGCTGATGTGAAATTGCTTGCATGGAGAGTGGCTGATGAGGGGTGACCAGATTTGTGAGGGTTGCTTTCATTTTTGTACTGGTGAGATGAAAATCAGATACACTAATTGTTCAGCAAACCACATGTGTTCTGGCAGTCAATATTTCTTCAGCATATTTGTGTCTTCTACTTCTTCATTGATTAATTCCCCCAAGTGACTGAATTTCAGTTTGAATAACATTTGTCATCAATAAAATGTGGTTTTCGATGTATCTTTACTTGTTAACCTTTGCTATAGCATTTGGATCTTAATTAAAGATTATTCAAGGGTGTTCTGGTTATGCAATTCGTAATTTCTCAAGTTAATTGAAACAGCAGATATCTTTTAAGTGCCTAAATAGAAGAAACTGACAAATCTTCAAACGAGCTTACTAGATTCAGCTGGTTTTCAATGAATTACTTAACAGTCATTCTAATATTTGTTATTTGAAAATTAGAAATACTTTGCTTGAAGACTTTTTTGGTGGCAAAAGCCTAGGGAAATGGGGAGGTTTTGTCAGTACTTGCCTATTCTGTCTGTGCATACAATCAAAATCTTTGTCTGAATATTTTGTCTAATTCTCTTACAACTCTCTGACAATATGATCAAAAAGTAATGAATGAGGATTCAAAGAACTTACTGAATGCAACCTGGCTACATTAAATGACTGAACCTTGGCATGCACTTGGTCTGCTCCAGTGCAAGGCAGTACCAGTTAGCTTTATTCACCTCCTTTGCTTGTTTATTTGATTCTGTCTTGATTCAAGTGTGTTAAGAAGTTCACAGGCAGACTTGGCTGAATTTTATCATGGGTTATTGTAACAGAACTAAAACACATTTTAGAGTGTTAAAATTGCTTTATACAATAATTATATGAACAGAACAGCAGAACCTGTTAAATACTCAAGGAGATAGAATCACAGAATAGATGGGCTGGGCATTTTGAGGTCACTGTGTGTGTAAGAGTAGCATATTGCATACTTGATTCAGAGGTAGATAACAAGTGTTTACCAGGACTGTGTCATGTGGCCTTCCCTGGTGAAATAACATTTAATGTGTATCTGCTAAACTTCTGATTTTGTACTTATTGTGAGGTTTAACTCTGGAACTTGTTTGTGACAACTGTCTTGCTTCTAATTTAAATTCCTAGAGACTCAAATGTATTTGATAGAACCAGTAACAATTTATAGAGTGCCATTCCCTCTAACTTTTTCTTGCCCAAAAGAAAGGAACTAGATGTAGAGAGAGAAAAGGTAAAGCGTGCCCAAATAATCTCACTCCAATTTGGAAGTTAAAAGAAGAAAAGTTTAACAATAAATTAAAAAGGTATCTGAGGTAGGGAAGTTACAGAGGTATAGGGAAGGGGAAACAAGGTACAAAATGTGTAAATACAACCAGATTTTTTTGATGGTAATGGGTTTGTGTCTGCCTCGTGGGTGATGGCCAAGTGGTAAAACAAAGAGAACCAGGAACAGGTTGGTGGTGCTGGTAAATAGGGAGGCAGGGAGCACAGAGAGAGAGAGAATAGAAAGTCCCTCCTGCTTTTATGGATCTTTAGACAGGAAGGGGGAGTGGGCTAACCATCACCTGGTAGTGTTCAGACCCACCCCTGGGGAGGGGTCAAGACCACCTAGGGTCAGGTTCAAGGTCACTCCCCCTGGAGGGTTAGCCCTGTACAACAACAAATGTAAATCATTGTGAAAGCAAAAGTGTATAGGTTACCATTTATACAAAGCTGTCATTAGAACCAAGCAAGTTGAAATCATTCACTTCAGAATTTCCTCACAGTGGTTAGCTCCTGGCATTTGATGTCACAAATGCTGACAGCAAGCCATTTAGCTTGGACATGAAAACCATAGTAAAAGCTGAAGGAGCATAGTTGAAAATCCTTTCCTTATAGGAAGGGAAGGGAAAACACAATCATTCATTGCTTTGCAAGGTGGATAAGACCTGAACTTTTGAACAATTTTTTTATATATCACATTCTCTCTTCTCAGGAAGGCAAATGCATTACCTTTTGAGCTTCCATCTGTTGTGACTAATCTCAGTTTAAAATCAGCCTTTTAATCTTCAGCCACAAAACCTGTGTTCATTTTGCTTGTGCTCCTCAGGATCTTCAGAACTTTGGTTCACAAAGCTTGTTCCATGCCAAGCTTAAGTCAAAAGTTAATTTCTAAGTAATCAGGACCATCAGCAAATGCTGTGACTTCAAGTTAAAAGAATAGTTCAAAATAGGAACATCAGAGTGCTTAAGTTTTCCAGACTTCTTTGGTTTTAGAGGAAATTTACTTAAACTCCTCCTCTCTGAGGTATAAATGCAAGGTAAGTAGAAGGATGCACAGGTAACAGCATCCTCATGCAACAATTTGTATGACCTAGTCTTGTAATACAGACTGGGGGCAGTTTTGGGAGGGTCTAATGAATGTTGACTAAATGGCTAGCCTTTTACTAGAGGTTGGAATGCTGACTAACATCACCCATATGAAGCTCATACCTTTTGGATCTGGAAAAAAACACACAAAGATTCTCATCCCTCTGTTGCTGAAGTTAGTTATGGCATTTGCTAACACCAGGAATATCTTGACTTCCAAGTGGCTAAAACCCAATACAAAAGAGAGCATGGAAGTCTGGCCAGTGTGTATGCAGTAAGTTTCTTTTAATGCTAGTGATAACTGAAGGGTTCTCCTTGGACTGTCTGTCCAGTGCTGAACTCTGGTTCTTGATGTAGTTCTATATTTTATCTACACATGGACCTTACATTAAGAAGTCCTGCTTTTGAATCCTGGCATCTCTTTCCAGTTGATTAAACTGTCTGTAAGAGCTCAGAATACAAGGTATTGAGATGTACCCTTGCTAGATGCTGTAGTACATAGGGTGGCCTCTGTTTGCTTGCTGCACTATGTTGTACAGCTGATGTGAAAGTTCTGAATGTTCTCAGATGACTTATGAGGATCACTAATACTGTCCTGGCCTGAAAGAGCACCAAGACTGAATTAACATTGTTTCCATCTTCAGGATATGGTAAATATGTTACACTTATACTCACTGTAGGAAGACAGTGTAGATAGCTGCTCTGTGTACTTCTCATAACAAATTATTGTAGAGCAGAATATAGCAAAAATATAGAGTCATAGAATCAACCAGGTTGGAAGAGACCTCCAAGATCATCCAGTCCAACCTATCACCCAGCTTTAACAATAATAAATCATAGAATCATCCAGGTTGGAAGAGACCTCCAAGATCGTTCAGTCCAACCCAACACAGCCCTATCCAGTCAACTGGACCATGGCACTAAGTGCCTCATCCAGGCTTCTCTTGAACATCTCCAGGGACGGTGACTCCATCACCTCCCTGGGCAGCCCATTCCAATGGCAATCACTCTCTCTGTGAGGAACTTCCTCCTAACCTCTAGCCTATACCTCCTCCAGCACAACTTGAGACTGTGTCCCCTTGTTCTATTGCTGGTTGCCTGGGAGAAGAGACCAACCCTCACCTGGCTACAACCTCCTTTCAAGTAGTTGTAGACAGCAGTGAGGTCACCCCTGAGCCTCCTCTTCTCCAGGCTAAACACCCCCAGCTCTCTCAGCCTCTCCTCATAGGGTTTGTGTTCCAGGCCTCTCTCCAGCTTTGTTGCCCTTCTCTGGAGCTTGAGCTGTCCTCAATGTAGTCAGGTGTATTACCCAAATTATTTGGGACAAACTCCCCTGAGATCTGTTGGCTTAAGTAAAAATCTGAAAACACATAGTTGGTGAAGTTTGTGCTGAAGTATCCAAGGGCCTGTGCATCTGTTAAGCTCTCTTTGTGGTACCACTGATAAAAATAAGTGTTTGTGGGTGAAAGCAAAGATATTCTGCAGTGTTAAACACAATCTCTCTGCTAGAGTGAAATCATAGAGGAGAATTTCTCTGAACAGTGCTTCTTTGTTACTCATCTTTAGGAAATAACTTCTGAGTTGTGATAACCTAGGCATTTGTTATCCCTTATTGGCAGGTGTGCTTGTCAGTCCAAGGTGGCTTTCTGACATGACAGCAAATCATTATGTAAGATTGTCTGTGGATTAATATGTGTGTGTTTGATGGTGTTTCAGTAGTGTTTATCTCATTACTGTAGTGTTCTGGATCTCCCTTGAAATTAGCATTTCACTCCTAAACACCAATGCACTAATAATAGCAGAAAAAGTGTTTTCTCAGCATCTCAAGTTGCAGAATAATGAAGCCCTACCTGTGTTCATAGGATTATTTGACTCTCTTTATCCAGATCTGTGAGAGACCCTGCATATTGTGAGGCTTTTCAATAGTCCATGTAGTGACTTGGCACTTACTGTATTTTAAGGGGTTCAAATATATTAGAATATGTATAGAAATCATCCTTTTATAAGCTGTTCTTAAAGTACACCTCCTGTGCATAGAAAAGATGTATGTGCTTTTAAATACTTGTTCTGCAGAAAGAAAAAAGCCTGTCAGCTGCTAATTTGCCTGTATCTGTGAATTCTAGGATAGTTTAACATTTCCTGAGCAACTGAAGGAAACATGCGTGTCTAGTGCAGTTTAAAGGCTTTCTATGCCTATGTTGGTGTGAGGTTAGTGTTATAACTTGTAAAAAACTCTGTAAGCAACATATTTTGGGCATCCATGGAGGAGTAGAGGGCAGAAAAGGCTTTGGTATTCTTTTATTACCATAAACAATTTTCTGTCTTCTCATTTCTGGGGTGAGAAGAGAAGAGAGGGAAAAAAAGTGAAGTGCTTGAGGGTGCTTTTCTCTACCCTGTGGGTCAGTGGTTCATTTTTCATAAGCAATAGATTTTCTTTTTGTCTTGTGGAAGTCCAGAGTTTTGAAAGAGGTGGCACCTTTCCTGGGAACAGTTGTTACTACCTGCACACAAATCAGATGCCAAGCAAATGTAAAGCTTCACTTCCTGTCAAATGAAATACCATCTCATGGAACTTAGTTCTAGGATACCGTGGTAAAGTCGACGTAGTTGGGAAAGAAATAGAAAAGCCTAACAATTTTGTTTCAGCTTAGTAATGGAGGAACATGTAATTTGCAACAGCTTCTGTTTCATAGTACCCTCCTTTGTGTTGGAAGATCTGAACTGTATGATTTTGAATGCCACTAAAAGGCTCTTTTGGGGAAGTCAGTAAGAATCCCAATGATTTGCTTCAATAAAAGAGCTGAATAGGCAATTGCATTCCATCTGCTCATGCAAGGAGGGAACAGACTTGCTAGAGATGTTTACCACCTCAGAGTGGCACAGCATTACAAAAATCACAAGCAAAAACATAAGCAGGCCAATATGTTATACAGGGACATGTGAAACCTAGTATTTCAGTCACAGAATGGGAGCTGTTGAAAGGGACCTCTGGAGTTCCTAAGTCTAGCTAGACCCTATGAAAAACAGAGCCACCTTGGAACATGGAGGCTTCACAACTTCTCAATACTCTGTTCTGATCTACAGCTGCTGTGATCAAGTGTGCTGTTTGATGTGGCTTTTTTTCTTGGTGTGTTGTTTTTTGGGTTTGAGTGGTTTTGGTAGTGTGTGTGTTTTTTTTTTTTTCTTTCAATATCTAGCTGATTTTTTTTTTCCTTGATGCTTTTTGTGCTTTGTGAACCTCCAAGAGAAATCCTGTTCTGCTTCCTTGCTTGCTGTCAGCTGTAGATGTAGTATCCACTACCCCTTAATGGTCTCTTCTTAAGACTGATGAAAGTATTTGTATTGAATTGCAAAATTTACAGGTGTTTGGGGAAATTTCTTCATCATAGCTGTAGTGAAGAGCCTTTAGCAGCTGTAGGAACTTTGGCATCATAGAATTGTTCATCACTGTCAGCTGAGTAAGAGAAACCCCCATAGTATTGAAATATTTATAAGCAAGTAGGCTGAAGTTGCCCTTTAAAATAGTTAATGCCTTTTGTGTGTTGTCAACAAATGTGTCAGTTGAAAAAATCTGAGATGAGACTAGTCACAAGATGTGTAGGCTTTGCTGTTTGAAAGGAGGCAATTTTTGCCAATGATTTTTTTCTCCATTTAGTCTGGGGTGAGTGCAACACCTAGAAAACAGTAGTGTTGTGTCAGGTGTTAGTAATGGAGAGTAGCACTTGGCTTCCTTCTCCAATTGCATTTGTGGGATTATTACTATTTTTTTTCCTAAATAATTTTGATCATCTGCCTGAATATTTTTTTTTTTGGAAGATGAAGTTGTTAAAGATGGCTGAGAAGTATTTCATAAGAGCCATTTGTTTGCTGGCCTGTTTGCAGCATGTGAAATTTTTGACAGAAACCTCGATTGATTCTTCCATGTTCAATAATGTGTTCATTACAATGGTATTTCCTGAGCAGCTGGGCTTGCTTAACTTTGGAAATAAAACAGCAAAAGCAAGGAAGTGAATTTTCCAGCTCCCCTCTTCCCCCCTCCACCCCCTTTTTTGGGGGGTGTGTGTTAGAAAATGATGGGAGTTTCTTATCACGTTAATGAAATAGCATGGAACCACTTGGATGTGGTGCTTAGGGATATGGTTTAAGGTCAGTCTTACAGAGTAGGGTTATAGGTTGGACATAGTGATCCTGAGGGTCTTTTCCAACCTGGATGTTTCTGTGATTCTGTGATGAATGGGGGAGGACAAAAGCAGAAGTGGAGGACAGGAAGGAAATGGCATGGTTAATCTTTTGTATGGTGAAAGGGCTGGCTTCACGAATTGGCTTTTCCTTTCAGAACTGGTCTAATCAAAATAGACAGAGCTGTGTTTGCTGATGGTCTCTGAGTTAACAAGTGCTTCTGTTTCAGGCACATCTTTAGTGGTAAAAGATGAGTCTTCTACATTAAAAACTGTTTGGTAGGTCTTCAGATAATAGCCAAATTGTTTGTTGTATGTTTCTTACCAGCAATGTGTGCAATGGTGTATCTGAAAGGGAGATAGTAATAGAGATATCTCCTACTGCATTGAGACAAGTGGATTTTAAATATTACTCTAAGATACATCTTTCATGAATAGAAAATACTGTTCTTTAGGTTTCAGTCTCATGTTTGAGTAATGCCTGTGTCTGTTACTTAAATACAGGTAGAACATACAAAGCCAGTAAAATACTGGAGTGCCAGTATTCAATAACACTTTCCAGGTGACAGAAACTGGTGTTGCAGGTCTCTGCCTCCTGCCACCCATCACTACTGCAGTCCTGAAAATCTAGAAGAGAACAGCCAAGCCCCTTCAGTTTCTTTGACTCTCTAGCCTTATTGTGCTTTCAATGTAACTGGTGTGAAAATATCCCACCCTGTGATGTTTAAATGGTTAAAAAGGTGTGCAGAATCCATCCCTCTGAAGAGTTGGGGTAAAAATCTATCTCAGTGATCTGTTGTGTCTTAGGAGATTATTACACCACATGCAGATGCTTGTAACATGATTTGTTTCTCACCTATAACCTTGCTGCACTGTTGAGAAGACTGATAGAGGAGAGCAGTGGACTGTGTGTTCCTGTACCTGGTGCTCACCCGAGTGCTGCATATGCTGAGGTAGTGGTAAAAGGCTCACTGCTGGTGACTGCAGCCATTGATGCAGTGCTAAGCATTGTCAGCTCCCAGTCTGGCAGCAGCTTCTTGGTAGAGTGGGGTCAGGAAGAGCATGGATGTGATGTTCCTGTACTGGTGGATGTCCCTGTACCAGACAAAGTTAGCCAGAGCTTTAGTGTGAGGATTTGCCTTCTTTTTTTTTTTGCCTCGTCTTTAAACTTCCTGTGTCTTGCCTTTTTTTCCTCCCCCCCGTGACTTAACCAGTGTGTACATAGAAGCAACTATTATTTGTCATTGGATAGATTTCTTAAGAATAATTTTCTAGTCTAGTTCTGGCCTTCTCGTCTCTTCTTCCTCCCTTTCATTCTTTGGTTGGCTGTGCATGGAACACACTGCAGACTGAAATGTAAGTTACCCTGTACTTGACACAAATATTCATACTAATGTTGTGTAACATGATGAAGACAAAGGAAAAGGACTGTGATGGACAAGAGAAAAGCATGTTCATTGTAGTTTATAAAGGCAGAACCAGGCTAGGGCTGTAAAAGTGACATAGCTGTACAGCTAAAGGTAGGAGTGCAGATGTAGCTGCTGGGCAAATAAAGACCTCTGCAAGCTGTGTAGGAATTGAACCTGCTTAGGTTTTCTGATTTGCATAGTTCCTTTTGTCCTCCCCCCCCCCCTCCCAATCTTATGTATTTTAGTGCTCCTTGGATTCTGTGTACTTATTCAGACAAGTACTTGCCCCAAACCAGGGTCTTTGTATTTGCTAAACCATTTTTGCTTCTTAGCTCCAGGATGGCTGAAAAGCACTGCTACTGCAGTTGATTTCACACTACATTAGCTTTATTACTGTGCTACATGTTTGAAAACATAAGTTTTAAAAAGTTCTAGCAAAGTTTTTGCAGATGTTGTTTGTTTAGTTACAGAATGGCATTAAGCAGACTTTTAGTGCAAGTCTTCTGTGATATATAGAAGGCTTATTGAAGACAGTAGCTGGAGGTTTGGAGCTGTGAGCACTTCTGAAGTTGAAAAGGAAATGAGGTTGGTGCTGTACCATAAGCCTCTCTTCTCACTTCTCCTAAGTAGCAAGTGAGAGGACTAGAGTAAACAGCCTCAGGTTGTGTCGGAGGATTTATGTTGGATGTTAGGAAAAGCTTTTTCACCAAAAGGGTTGTCATGCTCTGGAACAGACTGCTCAAGGAAGTGTTGGAGTCATCATCCATGGACGTATCTAAAAGATGTGTGGATGTGGTGCTTAGAGACATAGTTTAGCAGCAGACTTGATAGTTAGTGGTTGGACTTGATGATCTTAAAGACCTTTTCCAGCCTAAACTATTCTGTATATTCAATTTGGGAGTATGGAATAGCTGTATCCATAATAATACCTGCAGTATAAACCCCTTAGTTGAGACTTTGTTACCTGCTTATAGATGAGACCAGACTATACTCCCTATTTTATTTCTGTCATTTTCCTTGGTTTGCTTGTCTACAGTTTAAAAAATTTGAACTCAAGTGTATGCTACATGTTCTAACCCTTAATTTTGTGGAGAAATGTTGCATATCTGATAAAAACGTTAACATTTTTGTCACCAGTCAAAAGAGCAGCCTTTAGCTCTCAGGCTGCTCAGTTAATAGATGGTTGTGTCAATAACAGATGCCACAGCCTATCCCTCTTCCTTACAGTTTAAAGTTCATGCTTCTAGAGTAGTATATCTTCATAAAACTGTAAGCCTTTGGGTTCATGGCACTTAAGATGCCTGTCTGGGCTTCATGCAGATAGTAATGTGACTTCAGGTACTCAACTAGATTGTCATTAATGAGAAAATCGTGTGCTCCCAACATTTGTGATATGAAACTTCAGTCAAAGTGGTTTCTTAAGTTCTGCTATTTTTTTTTTCTTCACAGCATTGCAATCTCTTCAAGTGTGAGGTAAAAAGCAGCCTGCCTTAAAAATGAGTAACACTGTATAGTTAGCAGGCATCTGGAAGTCTTCTTGTTTTGACATACTGAAACACCATACAGAATAAGCTAAATTTGTAATCCCAAGTTTGAGGGACTGGAATGGCATATTGATGCTGCCTGTCAGAATGTTATGCACAAGAAGAGGGTTAAAGGAAATGTATGCTAGTTAAAAAGCACTTACCTTTTAGCAGAAAGAGTAGTATCCAGAATAGTGCAAGCTTCAGTAAATCCTTGCCTTATTTCTTAGAGACAAACATGGTTTTTATTCTTATTAGCTGTGCATTGAAAATGAGTTTCTGAAGTAACACTTCAGTATACAAACTTGGATTGTTTTTAACAGGCCATTAAGGGAATGCAGAATGTATAGGAAGGTGAGTTATCTTCTAGTTTATTCTTGGAAGCTTTGTCAGTAGTTGAAAGGGCAGCCAAGTGATAGGAACAGTCCTTTCAGGGTGTACCCACCAGTCCTTTCCTGAACATCTGCCTGGGGTGCTTTGCTGCCCTTTTTCAGTGTCTGAGATGTTCAGTCTTAGAAGGTGAAGAGAATAGCAAGCAGGTGTCATATAGGTTATGTTGGCAGCCTACTTGGAAGCAAATGAAATTTGCAGAAGTCATATTTATCAAGTTATCCTGATGGATGCACGATGTATGTTGGCAGCTTGGATCAAAGCAGAAGCCGAGTTTCAGGATCGTCTTGCAAGTTGATTGCAGGACCCTAGAGAGTGATAACTTGTTCCTTCCTCGGAAGAGCAGGTGGAACTGCCGATAACTCCTTGATAACACTGAGACCTTCTAGCAGCAATGATGGGCTATAGCATTAATGCCTCAGTTTTAACCTCAAATATTTGCATATGAAATACTGTAGTGATTGAGTTTGTTTGCATGCAGTAGCCTGGTTCAAATACAGCCTTTTACTGGGGCCTACTGACAAGTCTATGCGAGCTTTTACTATCCACTCACCAAAATGCTGTGACAAAGTGGGGACAGTTTTAATATTGGCCATTTCTTACCAAAGGCTTTGTGGCAATGACAGAACTATAAACAAAGTTAATTGTGCCACATTCACTGAGCAGCTACATCACTCTGAAGATTCATCATGTAGCTATCAGGAGGGGCACTACATGCTTCAGCATCTTAAAGTATTAATGATGCAAAAATGAAAGTTTCTGTAGTTTTATTTTTCCCTGCTCTGCTGCTTCAGTTAAGTTCTATAGCAGTAGAAGGTTGCAACTGTCAGATGATGTGATCTGAAAAAACCTTGATTTTAAAACAAGAAGATCAGTCTTGCAGACCTCTATGCACCTGTTTAGTGAGAAGGCAACATAAGACACCCCTGGTTTGTGCCATAGAAATCCAGTTGCAGTCAGGTGTCATGTTTTTAAGTTGCAGAGAAGCAGATGGATAGGCAAAATATATTCATTGTATTTTACTAATGGCTTCAGCAGCTTGAGGGAAGAAATCAAAAGAATAATCTTAGTCTTACAGAAAGCTGAAGACTTTTTATGCTTTGTCCTTTAAAAAAGAGTTTTGTTCTATTAAGTAAATTTCAATGATTAAGTCTGCCACGCTTGAGAATGAGAAATTCTGTGCAATTTGTAATTTGCTTGGAACTGTCCAATAAGGGAATTTCTTCTGAACAGTATCTTCAGTATGTCTCATGGTAAAAAAAAAACCTAATTGATTTAACTCTTCACTTTTCCCTTCCCCTTTACTCATCTTTAATAAATGGGTATGAGTAAAAGGTATTTCATTATTGTATTTATAATATATAATAATATAGTCTTATGAGGCATGGGCCATGTAAGGTATGAAGTACAGAATAGGTGTGGCCTATGTGAAAGGAAGTACTGAAAGTTGCACTTAGGAATTAAGAGGGAAAGTATTAAAAACTTCTTGTCCCATATGGCAAAAATATTATCCCCCTGGCAGTAAGAGACATCACCTTCCTGCAGCAGCAATACAAGCCTTTTGAGGTTTTCTGAGGAGTCAGTGTTGCAGGTGGTAGGGTTTCTGTCCACATGCTAAGACCTTTGCCTAAGGACATCTGTAGCTTTTCAGTGCACTTTCGTATGTGTATCTAAGAGCTTCTTGAGCGCTCAGTGTTCATTCTGTATGGGCTTCTCTCAAAGTTGTTAGGCAGGTGAAGCTGGTGCCTGGTATCCTGTAACCACCCCCTCAAGATCTCTGCATGGGATAGGAGGCATGTTTAAGTGTTAGAGGTGTGCTGCAACTTTTGTTTTCCCTTACAGAGGTGCAAATATTTTGTTTTCTTCCTGGCGAGGGAAAGGCAAATGACTGAGTTGCATTTTACTCCATATTCTCTTACTCCCTTTCCTGCTCAGCATCCAGTGTTTTTAGGACAGGAATGTGATTTCATTGTGCTTGACAGTAGGATCATTATTGATAGCTGACTTCTCAGCAGTAGCTCCTATACTGTGTATTGTTGAGATGTCTCTATTCTTCATCTTGGTGAAGAATTGCCTACAGTGAATTCAGGCCTGTTTTAATGGACAAGTGCATCATGACAGAAGAACACAGATCAGTGGCTTAATGCAAACCCTGTGGCTTGAGAGAGACCTTGAATTTGGGCTCTGAATTGCTGGTACCCTCCAGCACAATGTTGTTCTCGTCCAGATGCCTTGTCTTGTTTCCTGGTTGAACACTGATCTGTAATGACAAACAGCTGATGGAGCACAGTATCTCTAGCAAAGAAAAGTGAAATCATGTCTAAATAACTGTAAGAATTGTTCAGATGACCTAATTTTTGTCTTCAATATTCAGTTTGTCGAAGGAACAACTATTTAGAATGATAGATACTGTGTGTCTAGTACTTAGCCTGCAGTATGCAAAAATGTAAATTTTTTTGTCTGCTTTTCCTAAAATAAAGTTACAATGAAAGCAGTAAAGACTTGGTTAACTAAAAGTTGTACAATAAAAAAGCAAAAAGGTAGATATATAAACACTGTAAGAATTGCACACCTCTAAAGTCTCGAACCGAAGAGGCTAACCTGACCAGGCTGGTTTAAGATGGAAATTGTAATGCTCAGATGCTCATGTGTGTGAGGGGTATGTTTTTCCTTGTCTGTACTTCTCCATTTAAGTGGTGATTGTGTTGAATCTATTGGCAGTATATGAAACTTAGGTAAGGCACTGAGTAATAATTTGGATTAAGAATAAGAAATTATTTGGGAGTCTTTTTGCAAAGAGTTGTCAGTGCAAAGAGAAAATGCAAAGCCTCTTTTACATCACTTCTTAATGATACAAGAATTCTTAGCTTTATAAAGTCAATGCCAATAGCATTAGTTGCTTACAGTAGCTTTACAGTTGTGGGAGAGTAATAATGCTTCTCCTCCCAGCATGGTTTGTCTCTGCAGTTGTTCAGATTCAGCAGTTAGTGCTGCGTGCTGGTGGCCCAGTCAGCAATGGTGTGGAACTCAACTTGAGAACAGGGAAGAAATGAATGCTGTGTTCATGGGGCTCCCTCTGCTCTTTCTGATCATCTTAGGTTTTAATCTGAAGTATTTTAATTTGTGGCTTCTTTTAAGCAGTGTCTCAGTGCAGATGCAGTGGTGACTGCAGCACTGTGGTTTTATAGTAAAGCAGGCTGTGCAAGGCAGAATTCCCCTTGAATATTGCTTGCAGCATTTTAAAGATGTGTTTTAGACATTCCCGTTTCACTGTGTTGATTAAAGGAAATAGTTGTGTTTTGTCACCGCAGTTTATCACTGAATTTGGAGTGCTTCTCTTGAGTGAGACATGTTTGTGCATTTTAAGTCACTAGGCTGAGTTTTGCTGTTTGCTGACAGCATTGAGATGAGCCAATGTCTTGTGTAAAAAAACAAAGTATTCCACGTTCAAAACTTTGTTACCTCTGAACATGCACTAGGTTTGGCTTTGTTGTTGATAAAGGCCTTCAAAGTAGTGTAGATAAGCTTAACCTCAGGAACAGGATGAGAAGTAGCAAATAGGACCTTTTAGTAGCTACACTATATGGAGGGTTTACGTTGTCCTGGTTTTCAGTGCAAATATCTTGGGGGGACAGCAGGACTTCGTCAACCACAATACTTCAGGGGTATTTCATGTATTTGGCATAAAATAATACAGCAACTTGCATGCTTTGAGTTAGGTGGGATTATAATGAGTTAGGGGAATATATTTCTGCATCACCAGATCCCATGGATGAACCTTTCAGAAGCCTCATCTTTATCGTCTATCTGCAGTGTGCTCTGTGCTTCCAGCTGCCTGCAGAAGAAAAGGTAACTGGGAGCTGCTGCCGAGGGCCCTTCAGGACACACGGTGTAGGCTTTGAGCCAAATGACTTGTTTGGGTTGGCTGCCGTGGCTTCTGGCTGCTCTTGTCCTAGGGCCCGAGGGACTTCTGTCCTGGGACCGGATCTGTGCTAATTGCACGCCGGGAGTGGTTGTTGGGCAGGAGGGAATGAGATGCTGCTCAGGCTGCCTGGATCTTAGCCCGACCGAGTTGGGCGCTGTGAAGTGATGCTTCGCGTGGGCTGCAGGCAGAACCCCTTGGGGCAGAGGCCTCCATGGTGATTTTGAAGCTCTTACGCAACATTCAGCATGAAATCCCTTAATCTGTGAACTACCTCTCTGCTCAGAGCTAACCCCATATTGTGTGGACAACACCAGTTACATTTCTTAAAGCCGGTGTAGCCTGGTGGTGAGGAGAGATGACAGAACCTGCAGGTGACGGTGGGCTGCATTACAAGAAGTCTTACAAAGAGTTGCAGGGAGGTAACAGATGATCAGTCAGCTTGAACCACCTCCGAATATGACTTACTACTTGTAGAAGAGCTGTTTCAGCATCTTGAACCGATGAGCGGTGCAATACTTCCCCACCTGGCATGTTTGGAGCACGGAGATGAGAGCACGGGCTCCCAGGGCCGGCCCGGGCGTGGGTGAGCTCCCAGGGAAGCTTCCCAGGGATGAGGGGAGGGGATACTCTGGAGAGGGGTAAAGGAATGTGCCGGCTATTTGTCTGCGCTTAAAAGTGGTGGTTCTGAAGGGGTCTGTCATCCCGGGAGGATGAAAAATGGTTGATTCCACTCTGGGTAAGGAGGCTGCTTTCCCGGAGGCGTGCTGCAAAATGCGGCCCGGATTTGGCTGGGGGATCTGATCAGCAAGTGTCAGTGCACTACACTGTTGCCGTGAGTTCAAGCATTTGGCATTTAGTGAAGCGTGTATTTCTTATTTAAACCGTTCCTCTATATTTCTCATTTAGACTTTTACCCCCCTCTCCCTCCCCTCTTCCTTGTTAGAAATATATACTGGAATTGGTATTTTGGATGTCAGAAAAATGCAAAAAAAGTAATCTTCTGTCTGTCACAAACAAGCACTTTGGAGCAACTGAAAACTGTTTTCAGGTTACTGCAGTGTCAGCCCATGTTGGGCTATTCCTAAGACTTGGTCTCTAGGGCTGGTCTTGATCCAGGTACCTGTTGAAGATACGTGTACAAATCTGTTTTGTGGTGAACAGAGCAAAGACGAGTAATGATTGTTAATTATTCAGTGTTAAAGACAACAGCATCTGACATATCTGCAGAAGAGAGTTCACCTTGTTCCAACTGGGAATTGATCTGCAGCATGTGTTGCAGGATCCTGGTGTCATCAATAAATTAATGTGTAAAGTACCTGGAACCTAAAGCATGCTTTATTCTTGGGAATACCTGGTGTGAAACATGACCTCCCACTTGGAAATGCTCCTGAGGGTATGTCCTGTCTTACACCATATGTCTCCTGATCTGGTACTTGTCTGAGGGGCACCCAAGTAGAAGCTTTTGTCTTTGTTCTCTTCTGTCCAATTTTTGAAGCCTTTCTGGGAGTGAATTGCCTTGACAGCTTTGTGATATTCTTTTGTCTGTTTTGTCTGTTATATTTTCACTCTTCTTCGTTTTTACATGTTTTCAGGTTTTGAACTCCACTGGCATTGGTAAAAGATGTTTGACTATAAACTTGGAAGGAGTATACAAGACAGCTGATACTTGAGTTTTGAGTTGAATTTTTTTAAGACTTGTTTAAAGCCATGGGATCAACAGCACCTAGAAACCCTTTTCCCAGTATTGCTTACTCTCTGGTGTCGCTCATTGTGATGTACTAATGACTTTTCAAATGCATTCATCTATTAGTTGTTAATTTCTTCAGTATCTCTGATCTGGACTGCTAGAGCTGGGTGTGTAAGGTGTGCATATCCCGTTGTGTGGAAGGAGTGCGCAATAAAACTGTCTTCCATCTCTGTAGAAGAGACAGGTTCTACTAAAAACAGCAGTTGTGAAGTATATGGTAGCTCAGGTTTATTTTGTATTCCTAACCATACAGTAATAGGGCTTTTTAATTAGGCAAAGTGCCATGGTTAACATGTGTTTATTGAAGACAATCACAGTTGTCTGGCAGCAGGAAAAAAAAATTAGATAGGGGTAATTTTATGTAAAATCACAGAATCAACTCTTAACCCAGTGCTGCCACGTCCAGCCTTGTCCTTCACCGTCACACCTCCATGTTTATGAAATCCCTCTGGGTATGGTGAGTCCACCACTTCCCTGGGCAGCCTGTTCCAGTCCTAATGTCCCCTCGTGCAGCTTGAGGCTATTTCCTCTTATCCTATCACGTTTCAGAACCCTACTACACTTTCCTTTCAGGTAATCGTAGAGTGAGGTCTTCTCACAGCCTCCTTTTCAGTTTAAACAAATGCAGTTCACTCAGATAATCCTTACCAGACTTACACTCCAGACCCTTCACCAGCTTCGTTTCCCTTCTCTGGACACGCTGCAGTGCCTCAGTGTCCTCCTTGTAATGAGGGGCCCAGACCCAGTATTTGAAATATGTCCTCACCATTTCTGAGGACAGGGCTACTGTGTGGCTGAGAAATTGGTGTTGTCCTAGACTTTCCCCATCTCCTGAATGCCAGAGGATGCAGACGGAGCTTAGTCTCAGTCTTGTTCTGAGTTCAGTGGGAGCACAGGCCATGCCAGAGTCTGGGTTTGGCTTCATCTTGGGACTGTTGGCTGGGACGGGTGAAGGGCATCTGCCCCTCCCTTTCAGAGAGTAGACAGGAGGATTGGTACGGGAAGGTGTGCTCTTCCTTCCAGGTGTGTCCGGTGCAGCCCACCGCCTCTCCTCAGCTGCGCATCCTGCCTCGCCGCTCTCCTCCCGCTCCTGGGCGGGCGTGACTCCATCCCGGCGTTTGGGAGAGCCCCGGCTGCAGCGGCCCAGCGCTGCCTGCCCGCCCGCCCTCTCCAGCGCTGCGCCGCGCTGCCCGCCCAGGGCCGGGCGCTACTGCTCCCGCCGCTGGGCTGGGGAACCGTGGCCGTTTCCCTCCCGAACGGGCTCTTTCTAGCGCGGTCGGGCGTCCAAGCTGCCGCCGCCCGCCTCTCCTCTGCCCTGAGGACGGACATTAAGCGGATTTACCCGGCGGAGGAGTGGGGGGGGGGGGGGGTGTGTGGAGAAAAAGGACGCGAGATCCGCAAACGTGCAGCTTCGCTGTAAACAATGAAATTGAGGGTTACTGCTGCTGCTCTAATCCCCTGAATGCCGGACCGGGCTGCTCCCCAGCAATGCATTTCGGGATCCGCAGGAGGATGCAGGCGGTTGCTGCAGGGCTTTAACTCGCACCTCTGTGTCTCTTCGGAAGGGGCTGGCGGGGCTGGATGGTGCTTACATGGACGCCGTGCGCCGGCAGGGAGCGGAGCTGCCGCCGCTGAAGCGGGGTCGTAACTCCCGGAGCGGGGTGTGACACGGGAGGATTTTTTAAAAAGGAAAAAAGCACATTAAATTTCGGTTGCAGTAGCTTCTGGTTTGGCATTTCGATTCGGTGTTCCAGCAAAACAGGTCTCTTCACCACCTCCATCTCCTGCAGCGGGCACGCTGCGATGCCCGGGCTGGATGCTGCCGCCTGAGGGGAGGAGAGCAGCGGGAACAGACATGTATCTTCTGGACAGCAGCGACCCGCCGGCTGCCGCCGCCGCCTCCTCTCCGGAGAAGATGCAGCGAGGCACCCCCCAGAGAAAAACCGTCTACCGCATCTCCGTGACCATGGTGAAGAAGGAGCTGCTGGGACCAGAGAGCGGCCATCCCGGACCGGAGCTGCCCCGTCGCGGGCGCCGTGGAGGGAGCCGGGCGCCGGGCTCTTCCAGTCTCACCAGAGCTGGGCTGCTACTGGTGGAGGAGGAGGAGGGTGAGGAGGAAGGCGAGGAGCGGGACAGAGTTCCTCCCAGCCCCTGCGGATTTCGCAACTTCAGGACCCTCAGCACCGGGCAGCTGGAACTGGGCCGCCTCAAGGTGCCGCGGAGAGCCGGGCATCCGTTCGCTGCTGAGCTCACCCTCGGGAGATTGCGGGACAGCCCGGACCCGGACGGCAGCGGCGGGGAGCCGGCGGCCACCTGCGGCCGGACTGAAGTCGCAACCTCCCCCGAGGAGGAGGATGGGGATCTGGGGGCCCACGACCAGTCGGCAGGCCGCTCGGGCGAGGCCCCGCAGGCGGAGGAGCTGGGGCATAGTCCCCGGCGGCAGCCGGGCCTGCTGCGGCGGAGCTTCAGCTTCAGGCACTGGAGCGGCGGCAGCGGCAGCGGGGAGGTGTTGCGGGTGCGGGCGCTGAGCCGGGTACGGAGGCACAGCAGCTCCGGCTGTCTCCCCGGGCCGCCGTCGGGCCAGGGTGCCAGGGCGCAAGGCTCGCCACTGGCCACCGTCCCCAGTGTCCCCCCCGAGAAGCGCAACACGCTGGACGTGGGCGAGGTGCTGAGCCAGGCGGACCCGCTCTCCCGGCTAGAGCGCTGGGAACGGAGCAAGAGCAAGAACCGAACTCTGGATAACAGCGACCTGCAGCGGCTTTCCGAGCGGCTGGGGAGGGAGGGCCCTGCCGCCGCCGTAGCCCACGAGCACCGACTGCTGCGCTTCTTCAGCGGCATCTTCGCCCGTAAGGACGGCACCACCGCCCTCTTTGGCAGCCCCCACGGGCGATCCCCACGCAGCAGCTTCGCCAGGTCAAGGGCATACTTTAGCAGCCTCAGGAGAGCCACCGTGGACATGCAGTCTAGCTCCGAGAGCATCAACGGGTCCCCCCACAAAGGTGCCCTTCCTTGTTCCGTCTCGGGGGGGTGGTGTATTTGCTGCAAAGCTCTGTGTCGGTGGCGAGGGATAGCGGGATCAAATAATATTTGTGAGGAGAAGGGAGATGCTGCACTGGGATACGTGAGGGTTGCCTGCAGTAGTAGGTATGGCGTGGTTTTAAGCATGTGATGGTGTTTTCTTCTCAGGTGCATCACCTGGCAGCTCTGATGAGAGCAGGCCAGGCTGAGTAGCTCCTGAGCCAAGAGACACTCTGGATTGATTGTGCATTCTAGGACAGCTGAGTGAGGCAAGTGTAATTTGCCTCACATTTAATTATGGAGTGGGAGCTGAACTCCAGTGCTGCTGTATGTAGGTCACTGGGTGGCCCAGTGCTGCACAGCACTGGGAGTTTCTCCTTTAAAAAAAGCCTTCTGTAATCCATTAACACAGTGGTCAGAAAGATGCCTGCTTGCTTTGGAGGAATGAGTGAGTGAATGAATATTACAGATCCTAAATCTCTTCTGTCAAAACTTAAACTGAGTTAGATATTTTCTGAAAATACAAAAGATGTGCTCTTTGAATTGTTCTGTATAGCCAAAATGTTGCTAATGCTAGTTGGAAACCAGACTGGTAATTCTGGGGTTCATGAATCTATAGGATACAAGAAAAACTTGAAAATTCTCCATACTGTGGGATGGAAGTCAAGGACTGACTAACTGCTTTCTCTAAGGATCTGGAAGGATGTCTGGGACATGTTAAACCAGTAATGCTGGTTGTGGAACTTCATTGTAAGATGGGGTGCTTTCTTCCTAGCTGTGCTGTTCAAATCTTTAATAGTTATGTAATGAAATATTCAACTTGTAATTACAGCAATCTTTGAGCACTAAGTGCTTATCAAAGTGGCAAATGATCTTTAAGTTGGTGTTTTTGTAAAAGTACAATTCTTGGTTACAAAGATTAAGGTCTGTATAGGGCACAGGTGCATCAGAGGATGTTGTGGATTTGGGCCTGGATGGTTTATTTGAGGAAGCAATGAGAGGAGATGCTTCATGGTGCTACCAGCCTGTTATAGATCCAGAAGTCCTGCTGTGAGTGGAGTATGCCCAGAGTTTGAGGCACAAGGAGCAAAGCCAAATATTTAGACCTAGTAACTGGGGATTGTAGTATTTTACTGATGTAGAAGCATTCATGTGGGCTTACAGTAATCTTGACGGAAATTGTGGTCTGACCTTGGTTAAAGTTTAAGGTAACCACAACAGAGAGTTACTTCGTGCAACTATTTATGCCTGTCCTGTGCCAATATGCTTAAACTATTACTCTCTTTCAACAGCATACAGTCATATACTTGTAACACAGTTCTTTTCAGCCCTGGATAAGATGAAGATTTCAGTTAATCAGTAACTGTTGATACACAGCATTAAGTCGTTCTGTAGTGTTTTTTCCTGCGTCTTTTAGCACCGAATTTATCTGGTGAAAGCAAGCTTCAAGTCTTGTTTTCCAGGAAAAAAATGCATTCTAGCACTAGGAATGCAGCTACAGGTTGGTAGTGGTGTCGCAAGCTTGTGCAACGGGTTAAGAGGCCTGGTGTGCTCCTACTGGTTTCTCTTTCTCTCCTGAGAAGTGCAGTGAAGGCCTTTGCTATCAGAAAAAAGTCTGTGCGCAGTTTCAGCTGTTGCTTAGCGGTGACTGTCCAGAACGCTGAGCTTAAACAAAGTTCTGTTTATTTTCACACCATTTCTTAGGAAGAAAGCTTTAACGAGATATTGTTAGCATGATATGTGTATTCAGTATTTTAAGATTAGAATAAGGTGCTCTTCAGACAAGTCTTGTTTTTTGCCAGGTATGCTCTTGACAGTCTTATGCCTAGGTTTTGGAGTAATCATGGAGACACAGGTGGAATCTTGATTTTTGATATTAGCTTTATTCCCCTGTGTAACTGGTTGGAAAAAGTTTTATTGCTTGAAACTTGTTTTCCTTGTGCCATAGGTGTTTTGTGTGTTTGGTGATATGCATGAGTTGTTTGACTTTGGACTTTCTATGGAAGACCTGCCAAAGGGCTACAGAGAAAGCAGACTTTTTCAACAGAGTACCTGGTTGGCATTTTCAACTTGAAATAATCATCCAGAAAGTGCAACGTTTGCTTGTGTGATATTTTCTTAAAACTCTGTTCCTAATTGCTTTAGTCAAGTAAATAGACTTTTGAACAAGCTGAAGGGGGAATTACACTTCATAGTGTCAGTAAGTCACCACTAGCATTTGCCTTTCCTACCCTGTTTCCTGAGGTACTGTTGGTGTCAAGGCCCGTGCAAGCAACAGTTCTCCACGTTGGCAGTGAGGAGGCAGAGGTTACAAATGCCATCTTCCCAACTAAGGTGAACTTAAGTTCCAGATCATGTAAATGTTGATCAAATTGCTTTCCCACAAGCTATTTTTTTTAAAGAGCCGAAGGTACAAGTGAAGAAGATGAGGTGACTTATCTGCCCACCCAGCTGGTACCTCTTTTGAATATTGTCCATGGTCTGCTTCTGCAAGGATTGCAACATGCTCATGTAATACCTTGTAGAACATGGAGATGATGTTAATAAGTATTTTTTTTTCAGGGCTAGCTTTGTGTTAAAAACATGTAAGTGAAGTAATTGTTCTGAAATAGAATAATTCTGCTGTTCTGCAGTTCTGCTATATTGGAGAGTTTTTTTCCAATCTATGTATCAAGCACCTAGGTTTGAAGTTTACTTGCCTTGGATTTGAGTAGACCTGTCAAGGTATCCAACCTGTTCATTCATTTATTTGGAGTAAGAAAAGTACTTTAAATATCCACCACCCCCACAAAAAAGAAGAGACTTGTGTAAACTTCAAGTCAGAGAAGCAACAGAAACAATGTTTAAAATTACTTAGAAGAACTTTTCAAGGGAGATGTTGTTTCTCATCTACATTTTTTGTGTGTTTTTTCCCCTTGAAATCTCCATGATTCTTTCATAATGAGAGGAACTCCTGCTGCTGTGGAGGAGGAAGATGATGGGTCTTTAAAATAGCAGTTTCTGTTTCAGTGACTCTGCTTGTCCTTGTTTTGGGAGAAGTCTGATTTGAGCAACATCTCTTTAGGATATATTAAACAGATTTGTGAAAGCAAAATTGTAGATTATCAGAAGGACTAACATTACAGTACGATAAACTGCTCCATTGAGGTTCTTTTTCCCCAGAGGTTTGAGAGGAGTTAGTTTTAACCTTTATCTCAAATTCTCTACAGTGTATAGCCATTGGAGGTGGAGGGTAGTTGGTGAATGACCTTTGTTGGAGTCCTCCAGCATTTTCTTGCAAAGCTTTGCTTGATGCAATTCTTGCTAGTTCCAATCCATCTCTTGCTTGGTACCCTCACTACTCTTTTATGCTGCTGGCATTTTCAGCAGCATCCTAATGAATTTTCTCTGCACTCAAGAGTGAGCAGACGAAGTTTTGGAGCACATGAAATTTGGACAGTATCATGTAAATGTATTGAAATATGTCTAATGTCATTCCTCATTGTGTAGCTGCAGGTTCTTTTTGGGATGTGCTGGTATGAGCATATTCTTTTCCAGCACTGGAGAGTCCCCTTCTTTAATGAACTAAAAGTCTTCTAGGAGTCTTCTGGCTGACTTGGTTATTGTGAGTGATTCTTCCTTAGATGTTGTTCTGACCAAAAAATCTAGCAGATAAATAGATTGGAGTTGGATAGGTCTTCTGTCAAGCAAAATGAATGCCAGCTGCAGTGGGACAGCCGGATGATTAAGAACTGAACTGGTATTAAGGTCACTGAATGAATTAGAGAATGAGATGGATTAATGTTTGCACAGTATTGAAGAGTATGCCAGATGCTAGCAGTGGGGTCTTTGTTTTTCTGTTAAAATGGAGAAGAAATGTAGAATTTTCATGTTGCTCTCTATTGACAGTTTAATACTTAGTAGCAGAAATGGATAACTTTCTTCAAATAGATCACCAAATACTTCTACAAAAGCATTGCGCAGGCATCTATCTCCGTTTCCTCACAAAGCAAACTCTCTAAATTAGCAAACTTCTTGTTTTGCTAGAGATCTGCCTGTTGTTTGGTTTACCACTATAGGCAACAGTGTTGTGGTGATCTAATGAATTTTGTGTAGATGGCCAAAAAGTAGTTTGCACAATGAAAATAAACATATAAACCATGGTATTCTTGTTCCTTTCCTCTTAATTATTTAGCTTGAATTTGAGGGTGCTTAATATGACAAGAAAGATAAGGTTACTCTAGAACTGTTTCCTAATCCTAGGAGTTTAGAGTTAATGAGAGAGCATTTGAGTTTTCAGTAGTGGAGTCTACATGGGGTGGCATGTGAGCTCATCTTTGAGGCCAGAGGGAGGATTTGAGTTGCTCATAGCTGCTGCCTGTAGAGGAGAACTTCAGACTTGGCATCTTCAGCCGTTAGGAGTTGTTTACTGGATATAACGATCTGGTCACTTCGCCCTGGAAAATGGAATCACTTGTGCCAGATGTGGAACTCTGGTGGTGAAGCAGTCAGAACTTCGAATTGCTCCATTTGACAAAATGTAATTTCAAAGCTCTGTGTTGTGTGTTACGCAGCAGAAGCTCATTAAGTAGCACTGCATTTGGATCTTGGATTGTTAGATCACCACTGAAGAATCACTTGGGTGTATTTGAATGAGCAGTTTGGCTCTTCTCTGAGTTAGTTTTGATACTACTGTGCTGATGACTACTGGCAGTTTAACACTGATTGCTGCAGTACAGCTATCCAGTTACTGAGTGATTTGTGTAAGGTGATAGCTGAAATAGCTTCTAACTGTGGTTTTCTTTGCCATGGCTATAACCATAGATATTTGAAAGAGTGAGTGGAAATGTCTTTCAAATGTCTGCACATTCATTTTCACTTTGACCTGCATAGGGTTAAAAAAAACATTAATACAGACTATTAATGTAATAATGTTGCTTTTGATAATTGGTGTTAGGATTTCCCCTAGGCAACTGCAGTAAACGCACAGTGGAAGGCAGCTTCTGCCAAAAAATACAGAATGGGCTTTTTCATGTGTGAGGAAAAAGAAATGTCAGTATATTGAACTTGAGAGAATCTATCATCTGGTTTGTTCATGAAAAGCGTCCAACATAAAGCTATTATCTCAATGAAAGTTTAAAATAGAGTGTTTGATGGTTTTGATGTTTCAGACGGGTATAAAATGATAGTGTTCGACAAATACTTCTGCTTTATTGGCAAAACAGTACCAAATGTTTTCTTACAACAAAACAGGCGACAAATACCATCAAGATAAAAAGCACACAGTGCAGTATAGCTTCCTCCACTTTTTTGCTAATCACAGAATACATTAATAACACTTACATGGTGGCTTTTGTTATTTATTGGAGTTTTCTTTGGGGATAAGAAGGCAAACAAGGCGGAGAGAGCTGGCTTGCCGTGCTGCAGCTGTTGGTCTGCAGTAACAGCTGTAATCAGTTTGGAACGTGTAGGGACTCAGGACAGCATGTTTGTCGTGAAGGTTAGTTTCTGCACTGGTTAATTATCTTGATCAGTCAAATTTGAAGGAGTATTTCTGGGGTGAGTTCACTTAATATTCAACTTTATAGGTAGTACTTGTTTTCACCTGCTTTGGGTTTTTTACTTTGTGGTTACACAGCCGGAGATGTAAAGGTCACTTGTCTGAACTTATAACCCAGAGTAAACCTCTAAGTGTATTAAGACATTACAGAAAGGTCTTCGAGGAACCCCCCCGCCAGGATCTGGCCATAAATCATGGTTACTGCATATGACATAATGAGGGAGGCACGTCTGTATTTCCTGGTTGTAAATATTCCACTTGGGTGGCTCACAAAGTTGCATCTAATTGATTTGGGAGACTTTATTTGTAAATGACCTGAGACTGATATTTCTAATTTTATTTTCACTAGCTTATAGATAGAGCTATGGAAATACAAAATATCTAGCAGTGTCAGTTCTAATTTCATCACACCACTTTTTATATTTAGGTGTATTGATGAAGCTTCAACTTCTGAGGTTTGTGAATGTCAGCCTTGGAGGTACTTATGAAGAAAGTATGGGAGTATTTTGGTAAGATCCTAATGTTAGCAAAGGGTTCTTGTTCTTCGCTGAGCCCCAAATACAGTGCGGTTTGAATACGTCTGAGCTCTGCTTCCATTTTATGAATGAAGCCCCATGGCAAATCTTTCCTTCTTGGAAGCATTAGATGCAGGCATTTAGCAACTCAGTTATGAAGGGGAGCTCAAATACTGTGCTGAGTGCTGCCAGCTCCTGGCACTTCTAAGTTATTTATACCACCTCTGCTTTTTTTGCATGTATTTGGCAGTCAGCTTGTCTGGCTGGTTTGGTAGAGAATCTGGATTCCTAAAAATATTGCTTTCCTTGCATTGGCCTTAATGTGTGTATACATACATGTGTGGTTTGTGAGAGGAGGATTCTGCAACAGTGGTGCTGTGTTCTTCATCTTACTCGTGTGCAAACTGTCCCTTTGTGGCAGTGCTCATGTATTAAATCTAAGAGTGCTGAACCACCTAGTACAGTTGTATTTGCAAGGCCACAGAATACATCTATCCCCACATTCCTTAGTTTCTCTGCTGCCTTCCCTCTGTGTGTGTGTGTTATTTGGGTCTTAAATGGTTCTTTTAAGGTTATTTGCTTGGAGATAATAAAAAGGCAAATAATTATTACTAAACCTCCTTAATGTGGCAGTTGAAGAGCCTTAAAACTTAACTGCATCTTAACATATTACATTTTATATATATATATATATATATATATATATATATATATATATATATATATATAAAATGATGTTAGGGTAGGAAAACGTGGTCTGACAGTCATAAATTGCCAGCATGCTGCAAAAGAATGGGAGCACCATTTATCTGGCCCTGCATCAAATCATGATACTCCATCTTTTTGTCCTTAATCCTTAAAAGCATGATGGTTCTTATCTGTCTTGCTGTGAAATTAATGAGTTAACTGCTTACTCTCACTTTTAAGTGGTCTTTTATTTTTAATTGAGCCCTGAAAACCAATGATCATAGGCATCACTCGTGTTGCTATTATGGAGCATTCTTGCAGAGATTAGGGTCTCTCCATAGCTTCTGAAAACCAAAGCCTTCTTTGGGATGAATAGCAGCATAACTACCACCTGAAACATCTGCTCTTCTGAGTTTGTGTCAGGCTAGATTCCCAGGGAAACTGAAGTGTTGACCAAACTTACGTTCTTTATGCGAAGTCCTAATTCAGAAGCTCTTCAGCAATAACAGAAATATTTATGTTGGCAAGGCAACAGCTTTTCTGTCCTGATCTGTGCCCTGCAGGGAAAAACCTTATTTCTTTGTATGGTGAATACAAAGTTTAACTTTTCTCTAGTTTTAATAATTAAAGATGTTAGAATTAGATGTGTGTTGCTCTTCACAACTTTCAGGGGATTATTCTCAGGACCTGGAGACACATTTTATTTTTTCTAATCTATGAGTAGAAAATTGCCCCATTTGCCACATCTTTGGCTGCTGATTGTTGGGTGCCTTGCTCAGGCTGCTTTTCGCAGTTTGGTAAGACAGATACTGCCACTGGTGTCCTTTTCATTGTGTATATTCCCTTGTCTGTAGCTATCCTGTATCTCCTTTAAAGTACTTAATTATAATTCCTGTCTTAAACGTTTATTTTCTTAGTTTACCTCTAACTCCATTTTTAGTCCTTAAGAGAGAATCATGTTGTCTAATGGCAGAAAATAAACACAGAAGTAACGTTTTCCAACCAAACCATGATTCTAGGCAGTGATGCCTATCTTCATTATTTGAAGGTGAAGTTGTTGTGTTTTTCAAAATGGATCAAGGAGGAATAGTCTCCCACTTGAGCACTGTCACTGAACAAGAAGTCGAATCTGTGTCTGTCTTAAATTTTCCTAAGAAGGGACAGCAGGTTATTCTGCCTGTATCTGGAGTTGGCTTCAGCCTTTTGTGACTCCAGATGCTGGACAAGGAAAATCTCAGCATGAAGCCTTTTGCTATTGAAAAAGTTACTTTAGCCTTTGCATAAGAGTGAGTTTGAAGTTAATCTAAGCAACCATATTTCAAGCAGGTATGGTTTTGTGTACTGCCAGAGAAGCCATTGAGTGTGTGTGACATAGTTCATAACACATGGCAAGCAGGTGCCAGTGGTGATATGAGCAGAAGTATGAATAGTTCCATATGGCTTTGCTAGTCCTTAATCTTTTTGTGTTCCATCTTTAAAATGTCACACAGATGAACTGTCAGCTTTGTAACCACAAGTGATTAGTGAGAAGCTGCTACTTTGTAAACGGGGACTTGCTGGAGAAAGTTTTTGCTGAAGACAAAGGCAAGCCTCATTTCATATAGGAGGAGTTCAGGAGCTGTTTGAAATACTGGGTCGAAAGGACTTGAAAACTTCTGTCTGCCCGCTTTTGATTTCCAAGGTACAGTGTAGCTAGAAATATGTTAGGTTGTCCAGCCCCTCTGCAGTTGTTTGGAGATAGGCAACTACTTTGCAGCTCTTGTGTTTTTTTTTCTTCCCCCACCCATGATAGCTAGCCAGAATGATACTTCTGCTCTCTGAAGGTAGCTTTATGCTGCAGTCAGGCAAACTGATGATTCCATCTAACTTCCTCAAGTGCCTTATGTTATGGTATTACATACTCACACCAGTGCCTGAAACTGTTTGTTTCATGGTTTGACACCGAGTCCTCCATCTCAGTCCTCAGCTGAGATAACTCAATCAAGTGTGTTTTCAAGTGAAACCTTTTTAAGCTACTGCTTCATCTGGTGGCTTGACAGAAATGATGGCCATAATTTTTTGGTAATTTTTATAAGGAGTGCTTGATTCAGTGTCCTTCTTCACCTTACCTTTCATGTCAACTGCCAGATTCCTTGTACAAAAAATATCCTTGCTTGTTTAAATTTATCAATTAAAAAGTTTGTTTCACTAAGAGAAGGCTAATTTCTGTCCTCAAGAGAATGTGTACTTATTTTATTCCATTGGTGATGAAGTTCCTTGGACTTACAACAGTGTATTGGACAGGCTTGTGATAATCAAGAATTGATGCAAGTGGCTGGAGAAGTTTTTATTTCCATGTAGAGTTGTGCATGGCAGGATTGTTTCCCAAGTGTGTAAGTAAGAATACAACACTGAAGAACTTTATCTGAAAAAGGTGCTTTGAGAGCAGTGATTAAAACTGCATGGAAGTCAAAAGACTTACATTTACAGTGGTGCTGAGAGAGTGCTGGCTCTGTCCAGGTGTAACTGTGCCAGGCAGCTGTCAGAGGTGCCAGGGCTATTCACGTGCACAAACCAGAAACCAAATCAGTAGTGTATCTCATAATTTTGGGTACTGGTGAGAAAAAAGAAGCTTGGGCACATGAGAAGTTCTTAGTTTTCAGTGGTGCTCATGTGGTCTGTATTGTTGTACAAAACCCATGCAATGTGGGAACTGGCTTTCAATAAGGATAGTGCTGGCAGACATGATTCTGGGTGCTGTAGCTCTCAAGGCACAGTTGCTAAATGCAACTGAATTTGAATGGTTTCACATAAAATTATGTTTTTAAAGAGATTTGAAATTAACCCAAGAATAAAGGTTATGTCTAAGAGATTCTTAGCTATTTTAAAGTCAGCTGAATAGTCTGCCTTCTGCAGATTATGGTATTTGAGATCATAGTGTTGCTGGGAATAGTGAAGGTAATAGAGATGAACTTCAGGTGTTGGCTTAAGTGGGGATGGGGTCCTGGGGGAGAGGACATGAAGTTCTCTGAAGAATTTCTTGGTTTTCAGTTGAGATACCTGCGAAGTTTCCTGGGTGACTCAAGGTGATATTGTTACGGAGTTGTTTGAGAATGATAGGCCACGGAAAGAGTAGGTTGAGATCAGATAAGCAAGATCTGTGTTTGGTGCCTTGACTCTGTAGGTGGTTTGTAAGCAGGCTTGATTATTGCTGTATGTGTGTACTGTAGGCATGGAAATGCTGTGAATATGTTTAGCTGCGTTGACGATTTGGTTGTGGGAATCCTTCCCTTTCCTTGCCCCTTCTTATCTCTGGTCTTGTGAACACAATGGGTGGGGAGCAAAAAGCAAAATCACGTAGTTGGTTTACTTTAGGTTCAGACTTAAGTGTTCCTGATACTATTACTAGCTTTTAATGTTGCCCTCTACTTTGTCTCTCCAGTCAGGCACCCTGGGTTTGTGGAAGCTGTGCAGCAGCAGGGGCTTGTGTGTGCCTTCTGATTTCTGTGAGTGAATTACCTGCTAATACAGTTAACCTCCGGCCCTTTGAACTGACTATTTTTAACCTGAAGCAGAGGAGACTTAACAATAAGTAGAGGCTGATCACAGGACACTGCAGTCATCTTAACACTTGTTGCTACTCTAAATGCCATCTTCCTCCAGTGAACAGAATTGATAAAATGGGAGAACTTTTTTCTGAAAAGCATTTTGAGAGATTCACAGATTAAAAATAAATACTGTTGTGAAATGTACATGTTTCTCAGTTAAGTCATGCCTGTAAGATAAGAGCACAGTGCTTTTGCATTTTACAATGGTGCTAAAAAAACGTGTAGCTTGTAGTTTGACAAGTGTTGTTGTTCAGTTTAACTGTAGCTTAGATACCAGAGGTCCTGGACAGACATGCTGTCTTCTGTCATCAGGTGGTTGTCTTTGTCCTTAGTTGTATTTATTTCTACTGTGACTGCAAAACTACACTTCAGTGGTTGAGCTAAAATAACAATGAGACTTTTTTCTTTTTTATTAGTTCTCTTGGTATATGTAAGAACAATTCACAAGCCAAAATGTCTTGCCTAATCTTGCAGCTTTCTCAGAGAGAAATCATCTTACCTTCAAGGATAGCAAGGACTAAAGTACAAGTCTGGTTGTCTTACCTGTAGGTGCATACTTAAGAAGGGATCATCTTTCAAATAAATGCTTCTTGATGTGCATAGATGCTTCAGTAGATGCTTCTTGTGCTTGAAGCATTCCCAGTCCAGGTCCTCCTGGGAAGATGATCAGGATGCCAGATTTTCCAGAATCTTCCACCTAAGTCTCATCCAGAGTAGCACCAATAGTTTTATTATGTGTGGTAGATGCTTTAAGGAAGATAAACTTTCTGTTGAATAGGTTTTACCAGAGCTGACTGTGGGCAGCTTTTGTCTACTGGATTTGAAACTCATCCTGATTTGGGTGCAGTTAAATAACAGTGCTTTGGGTGGGGGCTGGTAGAGGGGATAACCCTTCTGAATCAAGTCTGAATGTCTGCAAGGAATGAGAAACTGTTGATGTTTATCAGGAGACTGGAAAGCCTGTTAGTTCTGTTCATTAGACCTTTTCTTTTGCTTACATGCTGCATAAATCAATTCTTAGCCTAGTTTTTTTTAGCTTGGCTTTTCAGCTGTGTCAGTGGCAGGAAGATGATAGTGTTGATGAGCCAGGTGCAATTTTCTGTCTTCCAGCATCTCTCTCTGCTTCAAACCACCACTGGGGCATCTGCATGTGGTACTTAACGGAACATTTGTGAAGTAGGACTTCTCTGGATTTAGTTTGGGAGGGGAAATGGAAACCTCTCCCTAAAATAAGGACTGCCAGAATGAAGTGGGATTTAGTTGCTGTGTTAATTACAGTTTTGCTCTAGGTACCTGTTTTGTGATACTATGTTAACTCCCACCTATGACTCTATACTTTTTTCCATTAAAATAGAGGTTTCATTATGCTTGTGGATCCTGGACTTGCAGCTATAATAGTATTTAATGTAAGCACTCTGTATCATTCAAACTTAACTGTAAGCCCTGAAGGTCCCTAATGTGCATGTGGGCATATTGTGGGCTTTGCCTTAGAAGTCCTTTCCTTCAGATGACTTGGAAAAGAAATAACTATGCTGAAGGGAATTGTTCTTAGAGTCACTCCTGGAAGTTATTTTGGCAGAAATGTAGACAATGTGCATCCAGGTTTTCTGCAATAACCTCCTACCCCTTCTTGCCTTTGAGAAGAGGTGTTGGGACAAAGCTTTGCTTTATACTTGCAGAGTGTGTTCCTGCCACAGCTTGCCTTAACCTCTATCCTTGCGAAGTATGTAAGGAATTAAGAGATAGCAAATCCCTTTCTATCCCCAAATAAAGAAGAAATTGAGTATGATATGAGTGTGTGCTAGTTTATATTTTTAGAGCCCTCAGTTTGAGACATCAGCTGTAGTTATCATCGTGTCCATATATAGCACAGACAGAGCAATAAAGAGACATGATACCTGCTTTGGTGTGAAAGCACAGCTGATGGGAAGTGCTAGATGTTGGGAATGGGGGGGGAGTTGACAGTGTTTTTAGTGTGTGATGGAGCTGGCTCACAAAAATGTTTGTGGTCCTGTTTCCAAGAGTAGAAGATTCTAATGCAATTTCCTCTTAGTTTCAGCTTTCTTCAGAGTCAATATCCTGTCCCAAAACACTCTGCTGCTTGTGTGGTTGTGCCACAAGTGTGTAGCTTGTGGCTTCTGAAGCCTGTGTGTGTAGGACTGTCTCTGACTCTGTATGGGCTTTTCCAGCCCTATCTGCTCTCATATTTGTGTGCCATCTCCTTTGCCAGCCCACTCACACAGCTACCAGTGATGCATTGGGTTAAAAAAGAGGAATTTAACCATTCTTTAACTCAGTCTGCAGAAGACCCAGCTGTGTTACCCAGGGGAACTTGAGTGGGGTGTGCAAAATCATTCCCTGTGTAAAATCTCAGTGCTCATGTTGTGACGTGATGTGGACACTTCTTTAGGGCAGAGTTCTGCAGTTCAGACCCCAGGGGAAGAGTTCATCTCTTTTGTGGACCTGATTCTTGCAGAATCCTAGGAATGTGTCACTGCCATCATCACAAACACTCCTGGTCTGTTCAGTTCACATGTGGCTGTCCCTTGTCTCCCAGGGTTGTACCAGTGTGACAGGCAGCTCATGCAGAGCCAGCAGTGCTCGGAGCAGAACGCTGGAAACATCCGTTGTCAAACGGCGCAGTGAAAAGTGATCAGAAATCACATTACAGCAAGCCTATACCATTCTTTATTTTCATCTTAAGGCTAATAGCAATGGAATTCTGTATTTTCTGTCAGTCACTCTCAGGACTACTTGACTAATAAGCCATGAATGTTGGATGAGTGTTCAAGGAGATACATATAACCTCTACAAAGGGCTTCCCAGGTATACCATGGCTACCTTTGTGCTCAGACCTGCAGAATTCAGTTTATCTGTCAGCTCTTATGTGCTGTTCTGCCAGTCCCAAAAGAAAAGTGTTGGGTGGTGGTTGTTGCTGTTGTTTTTTTTTAAAGTCTGTTTTTCCTTAGCTTAGCACTGCTTTTTGGGGGTAAGTTGCTATTTATAGCTTACATATAGTATATTTTATATACTATGTTTGATATATAAATATGTATCTTAAAAATACAAAAAGTCTGGTTGCAGCATCTTAGTCTCAGCCACATTCTCGTGCACATTTGATAATCTGATGGTTGAGTCTAGGCTAGTGAAGTCTGTGACAGAATTTTGGAGTCAGTGCTTTCTGTTTCTCTCTGGTCCTGTGCGCTTTCATTCTGGATTTGGGAAGCAGCAGAGATTTGAGTTACGAAAGCACTTCTTTTTAATGCCAAATCATGAAATCACTTCAAGTCCATTTAACTAACTTCATTTCTTCTTCAGGTTTGTGTAGTAGAATATGTAACCAAGAGGCCAAACGTAGGAAAATAGGATCACATATCCAGTAAAAGTAGCTGCAGATTCACCCCTGTTGAAGTAACCAGGGTTTTAAGGTTTATTTTGCTGCTTTTATCAGAGATGTTGGCAATGCTCTTGAGGAGTGTCTATGGGACACTAATACCTGGAGAGAAGACAATTCATGTAGATGCAACTTGAATTTCAACATAGCCTTTAAAGTCTTTTAAGTTCTCGTTGCCTGAATCTTGGGATTTTCTGTGCTACAAACTAAAACTGTTTAATTTTGTCACACGTGAGAGATGATTTAAGTATAGGATGTGCTCTGAGAATTGCAGCAGTTGCATTATGCTGTTCTGTGGTTTCTGAACCTACAAGAAGTTGGTAGCCCAGCTGAGAGGTTCTTGATGACATTTTGGTCATCTGACTGGAGTTGTACAGGTATGTTCAGCATGTTCTAGTCCAGCCTACATGAAAAATGAAGCACAAAGTTCAGGCTTTCAGCAGGTTATTTTGTTCATAGCTTTTGTCCCTGGGCATGTTGTAAATCACTTCTGGAAAAAAAATTGAAAATTACTGAAAAGAACTTCAGCAGCCTTCAAATTGCTGTAAGGAGAAAACATCACGTGGCTGAAGGAGCCTTGAAAGAGTAGCATCGTATTTCTCCTTTATTCTTTTTATGTTTAGGAGGAGGTAATAGGAAGTTTCATGGTTTGGAGTAGCTGAGCTCAGGTTTAGGTATTGCTCTTTTGATAAAGAGCCTCCTTTAACATAGCTTGAGGGGCTCAGTCTCACTGTGATTTTTGGCATAGGTAGTCAGAGTTTTCACTGCAGTGTCGTGGCATGTTTAATGTGAATGTTTGTCTGTAATGCTAGTAGGTGTTTTGCTCGTATTTTGGAAGTATCACTGACTTTCTGAGCATCTGGTTGTTAAATTCTTTCATGGTAACTTCAAAATATTTACTGTATGTTTGTATTGTGTAGTAGACTAAGATGCTGGCTTTCAAATGCAATTTCTGCATCGTGTCATTGGAAACATATCACTTATTCTTTTAGTTAAGCAGAAAGTCTTGTAATTCCCGATGTGATTAATCTTTGACATTTTATTCCCTCCATTTGAATTGAGTAATGTCAACTTTCCTTTTTAAAAATGTGGTTTGTAACAATTTCTCTTGAGAGTTCAGCACCTGGTGTTGTGGTGGTGTTGTTAAGTGGTCAAGGATTGTAGTCACTTTTCTGTTTGATGTGAAAAATAAAGTGTATGAATGCAGATGGACTGCTTAGCTGTCTGAATCCACCATAAGGCTTGCTGTTTCTCCAGATGAAAATGCTCCCTCCTTTTGTTGTATTAACTGCTCTTGGGCTGTAGGTGTCCAGATTCTCTGTCATTCTGGAGGTAACTTTTTCTTGTTGCATCCTTTGGGATGCATGGGAAGGTAACTGGCTGGATAAGCAACATAACTGCTTGTTCATATTTTGTTGGTTGTGTTTTTCTTGCTGTATATTATGATAGCTTTCCCTCATATTTCTTCGTTTTGTGAGTGGAGGTATTTCTGCAGTGTTTTAGACTTTGAAGAGGCAGATAAATGCGTTTTGAAAATGGTGTCTGTTCAATGTGACAAGTGCAGGAGTCACGGTGGGGCTTTTCCTTTTGCCTTTGACAACCGCTTTTACACCAGCTGCAAGCTGGTGAGTGGATGCCTTTAACAAGATTTAAAAAATCAGAACTTCAGCTCCCTGTCCTCAGTGCAGTAGGTTTTGGGCTAAGGCAGTAGATGATGAAATGTGAAAGATAACAGAGCAGCTTTGTATTTACAAGTTTATCAACTACTGCCGTGCTCTGATAAGCCTTCTAGTAAACTGTTGCAGGAAAGCAACCTTTGTTGCTGGTGGGAATTAGCACAGCAGATGATGAGAACTTGGGCAGGATGGAGCGACAGGCTGTGTGAAACAGGTTATCTACATAGGTGGTGATGCTCGGGAGTTACTTGAATTGGTAGGTCAGAACTTTACAAAGAGGCAAGTAGTAGATATTTTAATGTGCAATTCCGTTCTTGAGGTGTTAGGCACAATCTTGAGTGGATGTTTAATTCAGAAGCACAGTTGTCAGCCTAAAATCCCTAGTGGATTGTGTATTCATTGCAACTATCTCAGAGCTTTCTTTCGTAGAGACTTGTCTAGACAAAGACTTCTTCATTCAGGTTTTCTCTGAGACTCCTCTGACTGCCTGCTCTTTTTTTTGAAACAGAGAAAAGCTGAAACTGTTGGAACTATTTAGAAGTAGATTGAGTCAATCAGTTCAGTAGTCACAGGTGCTACTGGCTGGCATGAATATGTGTATGTAGAGGTGAGTTGTGAGACACCCCTGCCATGACATGTTCCCATTTATCAGCTGGACAGGTTTGGATTTGGTTTAATTTGGGGATGTTCATGCATTGCCTGCACAAAGAACTCTCATGTGAGAGGAAATCTCTGTGCTGAGTGTTTTTTTCCAGTAATACTGATTTCTACTGTACTGCTGGCTGTGCTTTGTTATTTACCTCTTTGCTACATACTACACAATAAGAAAGAAGTAAATTACCATGTGGAAAGCCAAACGCAGCCCAAAGCCAGGTAATCAAGTGATTTTTTTTTGTTCCCTCCCCTGGAATATTCTTGGCATAGTTTCCAGTGGTCAAAATCACTGTTTTAGATGAAAAAACATGTCTGATTGCTTAGCTATTTCGAAACTGGGAGGTAAACAATAACTGCTAAGTACTCATTGTGTATGGGATAGAATAGGGCATGTCGAACGCACATGTCAGCTGTAGTGATGAACAGAGCTAATTAAAATTATCTTAGGAGAAGCATCTGGCCAACATGGAGGCAGCTTTTGTGGGGCCTGGAGGCATTCACTGCAGGCTGTCTTTGAGGCAGTCTTGATGGAGGAGGGCAGTGTGACCCAAGCAGAAGGTAAGGTTTCAAGCTGGCAAATGTCTATTGGCCAGTTATTTTATATAAAGTGTTTGGCATTTGATTTTACAATGCAGCCTAGCAAGGTGATCTGGCATAAAACAGTGACACATCTTTTCTCCTTTTTCTTAGCATTATATAGATTCTACAGCTTCTACTCAGAGGAAAGGGCATCGTGATTTGATACTTGTGTTCCATTAGGTTTCATGATAACCTGCAGCCTCAGTGAGCTGACCAATCCCAAGTTATAGGTAAATATTATGCACTGGCACTGGAGGCTGGCACTAAGGCAGATAAAGCGAGCAAATTGTTCTGAGATACTTATGGTCTGAGTAAGAGGAATGTGAAATGGACAATATGGATTATCTGAAAGCCACATGCTTTTGCTGATTTTATACTGTGCCTTCTACTAACTCTGTTTTAAGGTAAATAAGTACAGGCTCCTAGAACTGTTCATGCTGTTCTTATAGTGGATATTCTGTTATATACCCAGATATATCTTGTCAAATCCTGGATGCTAGCTGTGCTCTCCTTTTCTCTATGAGTTGGCAGTTATTTGCATAACATGGTGGAACCACCATGTTTTGAAGGTTGATGAGTATTTCTGTGAGTCAGCAGAGGCATGAGTAATGGGTGGTTCTCAGCCCATAAGGAAATACTTTTACAAGTGATAAAGGTGAAGTGTTAATTGGAGCCAGCTGACATATACTGCATTACTTCTGCCTTGTATTAAATGATCTGGAAACTTGTCTTTCAGATGTTGTGAATCACCCAAAACACCTACTACAAAATAAGCTGTGTTTTCTTGGGTGGCTCTTATTGGTTTTTTAGGATATAAATTTTTTATCTATAAACATGGAAGAGCATTACAGATACATGGAATGGAGAGATTTCACTACTGGGAATATCTCAGAGTTATAAATGGAGACAAAGATCCGCCTCTTTTCTCCTGCATGTATGGATTATAAGCACATCTGTTTAATTTGAAGACTTGTGTATCAACCTAGTTTTGGATTTCCTAAAGAAAATATACCAGGCAGGGGGCACATTGCTCTGCCAGCTGTGTTCTTTGAGGTACAACTTGATGTTGTTTTAGTAATCTTGGACTTAGGTGACTTGATCTCTTGAGAAGAAAGGAGTGTAGAATGTGGTTGAAGCAACCTTGTAAGCATCATTTAGGGCTGAGTTTCAAGTGTCAACTTTTTTGCTTTCCTGGGGGAGCTATTTCTAAGATTGCAGTGGCAGCACATGGCACTGCTGCTTTGGTGCGCTGGGCAGAGCAATCATTGGTCTCACCCTCAGGAGTAGTTTTTGCACAAGACATGAAATTTGATTGTTTGTATTTCCTCCACTTAATTACTGAAATATTGGAGGCTTTAAAAACACAAGTATATTTCCCTAGGCTGCATTCAGTGTATTGCAGATTAGGTCAGAGTTGTGCATTAATCTGATGGCAGAAAAGTGCATTATGAAGCAGCTTGGCCTGGCTTCCTTGCAGTACAATAACTTGTTGGTTGCAGTACCATCAAGTCTTCTGTAGTGTATTGAGTTGCAGACAATACTGGGTCAGTTTGCTCTTTCTAAGAAGATGAAATTTTCCCATACCCTTGGGAACAGAATTTCCTAGAGGAAAGTGAAGACTTGCAAATACTTAGTTTGCCTTTGGTTTTCAAATCCTTTCCTTCTCCCCATTCATTCCACAGTCAAGTTCAAGCTTTTATTATCCTCTGTCTTTTGCCAAGAGAGATTGAACCAAAAGATCCTTCACTTCCCTTCCACTCTGGTTGTCTATAATCCTGTGATAAATAGTAGTATTTCACAATGTAACCTCTAGGATAGCAAAAAGACCTCCTCTTTTCTATGAATTATGTGGAAAGGTCAGCAATGGCAATTAAAAATGTGTGGTTTTAATACTATGCCATATTTCTTAAAAATAAGCCCTGAGTTGCATTCTGCTGGAATGTTTCAGGTATGAATGTAGGAGAAGCTATTGCTCTTCCACTATGCTGTTCTAAGTGGTATGTTCTGCACAGATTCTAGTGGGAGAGAGCTGGAGTTTGTGTAACCTGTATTTCAAGTGGCAGACACTGCAGAACTTGCTCCTTGTCAGAGCTCTAAACCTCCAGTTAAAAAATCATTAGGCAGAAAACTGGTTTAGATTATCAGTAACAAGCAGTTGCACTTGTCAAGTTTCTTGTCCCAGAGGATGTCTGTGCCTGACCCAGCATGGCAAGGAAGTGCAAACAACTTAATGGCTGTTGTAGAGGGAGTGGAAACCTTGATGCTAGAGGAGGAAATCCTGAATTGTTGAGATGCAGTTCATGCAAATGCTCTGTGGCATTTCAAATGAAGTTGTGTGGAGAACCCACTTCCTAGATAGAGCTTTTGATGGTGCTGCATGGGTATCTGGGCTCTGACTTGCTCACGCAGCCTCAGTAGAAATGTTGGAAGGACAAAGTGCTAAAATTATCCTTAACCCCACAGCAGAGGTTTGTGTCTGCCTTCCTGAAGGAATGAATCCCTTTAATTAGTAAGGCAGGGAAGTTTATTTTGGGGATTGCTTTGTTTTCAATTTGGGATGTGAACTCTTATGCACCATAGCTTAAAAAAAAACTGAAATACTGTAGCCATGGAAGGAGCATGCTCCAGCTGTTGACAAGCTTGTCCTGGTGCCTGCCTTTGCCTGGGAAAAAAGAAAATCCGTTTAAATGGGGAGGCAGAGCCAAAAATTGTGTTGATCCGCACCAGTAGCTGGCTTGATGTGCTAACCACATGTTGGCTCCATATATGCGATCCTAAAGACAGCTCTAGTTCTTCTTGAGTCATAGAAGTGCAGCTTCTGGTAGCACCATAGTAGGTTGAACAGAAATTGTCAAAACTTGTTTTAACTCAAAAAAAAATCAGTACACATCAGTCAGGTACACATGCCAAAACCAGGCTCATCACTGCTGGCCCTAACACCAGGATCGCCAAAATATGTAACATCTGGCTGGCTGCTGTGTTGTCCTTTGGTTTGCCCTTTTCTGGTACCACGCTGCAGTCTTAACAGAGGCTGATGTGGAGAGGCCAGAGGATTTTCACAGCACATTGTGTTTTGTGGGATCAAAAAGGAAGTTCTCAAATGGGGGGTTGGGGCAGAAAGGTGAAAGTGCCACTTTTGCACCCTTGCACTGTGTCTGGTTGGCGTGGCAGCACTGCAGCCATCACCAGGCTCCAGCAGAACAGCTTTACACAGAGGGTAGAGCTGGTCCCTCTGATTTCCAATACACTGGAAGGTTGTAGCATGTTCTGCTACTGCTTTTTGGGTGGTTTTGTTTGGAGATATGTAGACTGTAGCTGTTTACTTTTTGACTTTCCATTGTACTGCTTCCAAATGGCTGCATTTTATTATGGGTTTAAGGCTGCACTTGGTTATGTTAATTTTTTTAAGAGCATGTGCTAATGTTGTTGCTAGAGTAGAGGCTGACATCCTTCTTGTTAGCTTTGAAGTACATTTTAGGTCTTAGTGTTTTAAGTGTTCAGATTTTCTTCTAAACATGAAAAAGAAAAACCCTCATAATGAGTTTCAGTCGCTAATGTAGTTGAGTTTACCTTAGGAAGTGGTAGAAAGGTGAGAAAGAATAAAAGCTATGATGGGATAAATGGCCTCCAGCTTTCTTTTCTCAGCTAATGAAAAAGCAATGGGAGGTTATAGCACTAATAGGGAACAGAATATGAACAGAGAGTAACTTCTTAAGTGTTTGGATGCAAGGGCTTAGCAAGGAGTCAGTTTACAACGCAGCTTGCTAGAGTATGTCATAGGTCAAGCCAGAACAGCATGAAGTTGCAACAAGAGGCCTTTTGCAAAAATGGGTCATTTTGCCAAATTCTCCTCTTAGTATGGCTCATTCACGTGTTGTCAAATAGTGTGTGTGGAAAACATTGGAGTGGATTTGTAAGGAAGGAGGTGCAGATCCTTAGGTGTAGCTAAAAGGTTTTTGGTATCTGAACTCTGAACAGACTTCTTTAAGTACCATTTCTAGTGCAGTCATTTGAGTTTAAAGTATGTGCCTGAGGTGATGGGAAACTGGTGAAGCTCTCTGTAAACATATTTGAGTTTCGTGGCTTCACCCAGGAAACACAGATGAGGATGCAGCCAGAGGGCAAGATCAAGACCAGTTTTATTTCTGGTGAATGTTTTTAAACAACTATAATATTACCATTTTTTAGCAAAGCTAAACATTCACCTTTATAAACATCAAGTGAATAAATATTAGTAAAATTATATTTGTGTGTAGCGTGGATTCTTTGTTTCCAATATAAGGTTGTGGTAACCTGATGCATATATGGTTCTGCCTTGATTTAGGTCTTGATAATTGGAGGTATTACACTAATTCTTCAGGTGCTGTGGGGAGTAGGGTAGTGAGCATGATTTGTGTAATGGTGGTGATCAAGGTAGTAATGATTAGAGTCATTCTTACCCTCTCCCTTCTTGATGTGACGCATCAAACCTTTCTAAGTTTGCATGAACTGTTAATGTGTGGACAAGGTGGAATTTAAGGTGAGCTCTCATGTGGCTTGCAGCATACTTTTTGCTCAGCTGTCTTGCTCCTGCTCCAGAGTGCTGAGCAAGTCAAGGATGAGGTGGGAAGAGAAGGTGAAGGAGTGGTAGAGTGCTGACTTGGGATCTTGGGATCATGGTGATTGATTTGCTTGCCTCTAGTTTGCTACAAACTTGCAGTTTGATCTGTGAGTGAAAGTCGAAAGACACTCTGTGTTATAGTTAGTCACTGAGTCTAAAGTTCATCTGCCAAATGTTTTGAGTTTCCAAAATAAATAATTCCCAGTTGTGTAGGTCTGCTGTTTTCTGAAGTGCTTTGTAATAGCAGGTGCTTTTTAAATAGGAAGCTGGGAAAGGAAGCTGTTTTCCTAATGGAACATTTAGTCACAAATTAGCTTTTTAAATTGTTAATTGTAAGCAGTTTTAATGCAAAAGATAATGTCTGAGTCCTTCCTTTCTTGCTTTCTCACTGCTTCAAGGTCTTGCCTCCTGTTCTGCTTTGCTGTTAAGACAAGGGGGTTTGGTGATACTTTGATAGTTCTTTGATAGTTCAGTGTTTTGGTGATTTAAGTCTCAGGCAAAATGCTCATTAGCATTATGCTTATGATGGGAAAATGAAAACTAACTGGACTTATGAAGGAGCACCTGAGGTGAGTATCTCAATGCTAATGTGCACAGCTGAAACTGAGTCTGGGTGTTCCCATGCAGTCACAGGGGAAGAAGACAGAGAGGACAGAAGAGCATATGGGGCAAATGCCTGTCCCTGGGCTGTCTTCAGAGATGCCTTTTTTCCTCGGGAGATTGGGGAGCTTGACACAAACCAGGTGTTTCCAATACCCATCCCCACCCCAGTTTCCAGTGCTGGGCTCTCCATCTTGTGTAGTAGGAAATCTTTCTATCTCAGAGGATTTATTTGCGAATGAAGTAAAAAGGGGCCCCTTTACACTGTTTCCTTGTTGCTGTAACTAAGGCTCTCGTGTTGGTTCCAGCTCAGCATTAATTCCCTTTGAGAGCATGCCTTGGATTGCATTAACATTTTTCTTGATGTTTGACAAAAGCCTTGTTTAAACAAGTTAGATGTGCATCGGGCTAACAAATATAAAAACCATCAGATGATTCCTGCTGGGCTGTTCTCTGGAGAACAGTCTCTCATTTGTGTATTTTCCACTAATCGTCTCCAAATCTCGTATGGGTGATATCAAGTTAGGAAAAGTGGACTTCATATTACATATGGTATAGTCAGGGAAAAAAGTCTCTGTTTTGACAACCAGCATAGCAATCTGGGAGACATGACTCGAGTTCTAAAAAATGTTTTCAGAAATGTGTTGCATAAACAAGTCATAATTTCCCTTGTGGAGAGGGGAAATGTTTTTCTAGATGTACTTCTGTACAAACACACTAGACCCATTCTTTGTAGCCACAATTTAAAGAGCTGAAAAAGTAAATCTGAATGATTGTGTGATGCCAGAGCACAGATTTTGGTTGTCAGGCAAGGAAGTTGGACCACGAGTCAATTTAAAAGTGACTGAACTTTGATACTGCATATTTCTGCATCTGAGCGCTGTGGCTGCAGCAGATGGTAGTGGGCAGCAGAAAAATAAAGCATCCTCAATTGCACCATTGCTCATTCTCTAGCACTGCCTGCCACTGGGTTACTTGAGAGGGAAGAGTGTTTAGGCATGTAAGAGTGTTGGTTTGAGAGCTGAGTTACTGGATCACACCCACTTAACCATGCTGACTTCATCGTGGCTGCATGGGTGTGATGAGGGGTAGAGCTTGTCTCTGTCTACGTTAATCACATTTACAGCATGCAACCACCAAGCTGAGAAACTGAGAATAAACCCTGTAGGTGGATGAGTAAATGATGTATTGGGGAAGGGCAGACTTGTTTTTTACGGGGGAAATCATGCCTTGCATGTTCCAGACTTCTTTAGGGGAGGACAAGGGAAATGTATTTCTTTTGATTAAAAGAACTGCTCTCACTAGAGACTTGAGCTGAACTGCCATCAGTTAAGAGAGAGTCGTCCTGTATATGTGACTTCTTGAAAGTAGAAAGTCATGTAAAGGATAGATAGTTGACTTCTGCCTTTGAAAAACCCAACAGCAAACCTTGGAGGAGTCAGTGCTGCAGTCTTCTCACTTAAAATACCAATAAATACCATGGGAAAGGGGATGGAAGAGGATGGCAATCTGTGGTGTGTTTGGGGGAGTAGAAGACAGGAGCTGGTTGTGCAGAACTACAGGAAAACCTTGCCATGATTCGTGATGGACATCCTACCAGATTAAACTTAATGTGCAAGTGAAAATAATTGCATGGGGAGAGGGCAGCCCTAACTCGTGTATCACAGCTCTGAATGGGCTGTAGGTCGTGATGAAGATCTTGACAATCTGTAAGAGCTTTGTAGAAATTGCCAGTGAAGTACTCTACAAGGCTCAAAGCAAAGAGTGTTAGGGATAGAAAACAGCAAGTTGTCATGCCTCCATTAAAAGGGCGTAGTGTACCGATCTTGTGAGGCTTTGTGGGAGTGGTTGTGGCCTGTGCATCTGGGAGTAAGTACAGGAGAACAAAAAGGTGTGTTAGCAACAGCAAGTTTGGTCCAGGCAACAGCCAACCCAGCTAAACAGAGCAGTGCAGCCTGGGAGGAGTAAGGCAAGAAGGATCATTGTGGGAGAGGAGGGACAGTGAAGGTGGAATTGCTCTTGATTGTCCCATCTTGCATAAGAATTAAGAAGCATCGTGTGAAACTAGCAGGAGACAGATTAAGAACCAACCCAATAAATTCTTCTTTTGTCATAATCCAGAGGATTACTGGGTGGTGAATCCATGTAGGATCTTGGGAGCGCCAGTCCTCAGCTCAGAGGTGAGACACATGGAGTGCTGTGTTTGTATGAACAGACTACTTCTGTCTGAGCTGCATGTGAAGCTAAGTTGGAGGCAAGGTGTGTGATGCCACTGTGTTGAATCTCATGTGGTTAGCACCTGTGCCAGAGTAGGAAGATAGATGAATTATTAGTCCAGGTTTTGGTATTTGCCACTTCTAAGAGTTTGTGCTTTTAACACTGATTAATAGTGTTGGTATATAGTGATAGTCCCTTCATCTCCTTCCTATGCTTCTTCCCCCTATCCTGAGTCCCTGTCGGTTTGTGATTTTCTACTTCTTACTTTGCATTCTGCTGCTTAGGTTGTGATGATGCACGAATGTTGTCCCACTGTAACCTCTTCTATGGAATCCTAGTGGTGGAAATCCTTTGTCTAGTCTGACTTTTGACTGTGTGCTTGGCTTTCATTGAGCATTGTTGCTGTTTCACCTTGAAAATAACCGCTTCCTACTCTACCAAGTACTCGCGAAATCTCTCCTGTTTATTTTTTGGTGTTGTTACAACCATCCCTAGCTGAAAAGGTGAAAGGATTTTCAGTTTGCCAAGCAGTGCCTCTCAATTTTTTTTTTTTTGCATCTCTATTATGACTTTCTTCTTTCTGTCTTGCCAAATAAATTCTTCTTTACAACGTTATTCTCATTTCCCCCACTTAATAATTTTTAATTTATACTTTTACACTGATTCATCTTTTGCCAACTGTATTAGCAGTCCCTCTTCTTTGATGCACTGTCTGAAGTTTTCTCCTTAATATTCTGATCTGAATAAGAAAGGCTAATTTCTTGTTTGTGCACGTAGTCAGGGAAGGCAACACCTGCTATGATTTTTGAGTTTCGGGTACTTTGGACATTATTTTAGCCTTGTGTTTTCACCACTGGTATTTAGCAGTTTGTAGGAAGCACAACACTGTCTTGATATCTTTAGTGTGGCTCAAAATCTTATCACCAGTTTTTCACTTCAATTTGAGGTAATCTTTCCTGTGCTGGTACTACCCTTCCCGTGAGACAGGAGATGGTATAAAACAGACCTCACCTTCGGCACTGACCTGTTTTCTAATGAAACTCAACAAAACATTTACCAAACATTCCATCTCCAGTGGCTTCTTTATTCGTGGAGTCCAGTACTTAATAGCTGTGTTCTCAGAGGCTTTGGTGCTTAGAGAAATGCTGTGTGTCTGCCTGAATCTGCTGTTATTTCATTGTCGGGGCAGATGTAGCCCGAGGCTTCAGAAGAGCCCGGAATCTCAGTAGATGAACAGTGCTACTTGCAAATGCTTCCCCTGTTGCAAGAATGTGAAGCAATACAATATTTGGGTTTGCTCTAGCTGACATAGCTGTAGAATCTGTTTAAGCCAAGGATGTGTTTTATTTCCTTTCTCTACTCAGTGTGAGAGCAGTGATATCTCTGGATTTGCCCAGTGCATGTGTTTGGGAAAAGAAGAGATTGTCTTCAGTGTGGGTAGGAGAGGTGGAAAGAATGGGGTGGCACAAAGTGTGTGCGGGCACAGATGAAATGACCTAAGGAGAGGGGAGAAGTAGATAGAGTGGTACAGGGTAGGGGTGTGGAGGTGATGGCACACCCAGCTTGGTAGAGGTTGGCTGGTTTGTATGGATTCACTTTGGCAAGGATGGTTTGTCATTTAAAAAATAGTTATAATAATTGAAAAGGACTAGTGAGGCCTTAAAAGTTATTAAATATGATTAGTTTCTAAACAGTTGTTTGCTTCCCCAGTTTTACTGGGACAGGGAAGAGCTTTACTAGTCATGCTTTCATTTTCCCTTTGTCTGCTTTTTATATTCCTTTCAACTTGTTGTTATGGTCATCATCATCACCCTTCTATAAAAGAAATCAGCCAGGACCAGTGTTATTCAGTGAAGCATTTCTCCAAGGGATGCTACAGAGTATTAAGGAATGACCATTTAATTGAAATTCAGCTGCAATTCTGATCATTGTCACTCAGAAGGTGGCTCTCTGAAGTGTGCTGTGCTTCTCTGATGGCATAGCTGTGTACAGAGAAAACAGTGGTTTTATCTGTGGAACCTTAACTAATCCACTGTGAAAATACAGGAAATGTGAAGTTTTTTCTTGTTAATTAAGTAATTTATTTTTCTTTTTAAGCAGCTAACAGCCAAACTATCATAGAATGGTTTAGGTTGGAAAGGACTTCATAGATCATCTAGATCCAACCTCCTGCCATAGGCAGGGACAACCTCCCACTAGAACAGGTCACTCAAGGCCTCATTCAAGCTAGGCTTGAACATTCCAGGGAGGGAGCATCCACAGCCTCCTGGGCAACCTGTTCCAGTGTTTCACTACCTTCACATTAAAGAACTTCTTCCTAACATCTAGTTTGAATCTCCCCTCTTCCAGTTTAAACACATTACTCCTGATCCTGTCACTAAAAGAACTTGTAAATAGTCCCTTCCCAGCCTTCCTGTAGGTTCCCTTCAGATTCTGCAAGGCTACTACAAGGTCTCCTCAAAGCCTTCTCTTCTCCAGGCTCTGATCATCTTTGTGGCCCTCCTCTGGACTTGCTCCAACACTTCGATGTCCATCTTGTTTTGGGGGCTCCAGAACTGTATGCAGTACTCCAGGTGGGGTCTCATAAGAGCAGAGTAAAGGGAGAGAATCACCTTCCTGGCCCTGCTATCTTGTATTTGGTTTTGGGATTTCAGTTTTGGTGTTTTCTTTTCTTTTTGGTGTGTGGGTTAATATTACTTTGCTTAGTAGAAGCTAAGTGTTATTTGAGAGCAGAACACATATTTTGGTGGTGTTAGATGTGAAACAAGCATGAAGCTGGTTTTGGGAATATTCTTGGAAACATTTTTCATCATTCAGTGCATGGGATGACTTTCAGTTGTGAAAACTAAAGAGAGAATGTGTATTCAACAAGGTTAAGTATAGCTGTAGATGTAAGGTAGATGAGGGGTTGAGTGGGGATATTTGCAGCAATGAAGTACTCCACAATTTCATTGATTTAGAAATTCAAAACAAAGCTGAAGTGCTGTGGTGATGGAGAAGTGCTCTTAAATTCCAAGCCCAAAAGTATGTTTTAAGAAAGGCAGCTTTGTTGACTGTTGAAGTTGCATAGCTCTCTCCATCACCGGTCCTCCTTTTGCTTCCATGGCAGTGTAAAGGATAATGCTGTCATAGGTGCTGGTTGCTACTGGAAGATAGACTTTGAGTTTGACCTAAAGAAGTATTTAATATATTTCTTGGTTACAGGGCATGGTTTATCAGATGTCAAATATATGTGGGACTCTAATGAGTTTTGGCTAGGGTATCTGATGCCTTAAAGAAGCTGAAATTAGAGTAGTTTGTCATCTTAAAAGTAGCACATAGAATTGCCAGCAAATAAATCTGGCCAGTATCAAACATTTATATTAGAGCTGCAAGAGCACTTGCAGCTACCTGCAGCCTGAAACAGAAGGTTTTGTCAATGTTGTGTGAGCCTCTGAGGTTTCTGATTCTTCCTAGGCTTCACAGGGTGCTGGGGAAAGGAGGCAGATGATCTCTGATCTTATCTTGGCTCGTCTGGATGATCTGTGTATCTCCAGGACTTTCCATCTTGGCAGGAGACTTTCAGGTGTAGGCAGGATGTCTTGCAATGTGCAGTCTCAGCACACTGGCTACACAGACCTATTGTGTGGGGGTGTTTAAATCCTGGTTTTGGTAAACTCAAAGCAGGTAGTTTCTAGGCAGTTCAGCAGACCTAGCTTATAGCTTAGCATAATGCTGCAGAGGGCAATGGCAGAATCACTGCCAGAGAGCAATGACAGCAGCAGGCACGAATACAACGGCAGAGCAGATTGTGTTACCTGCTCATCTCTATCAGTACAGCCTGAGACTGATGGGCCTTTGGACACAGTAGCCCATCAGATTGGCAGTTAGCCAAGCTTGACCATACTAAGTGAAACCATAGGCTTGCTTTACCCAAATTTGGGAAAAACATAGGCCTTGCAGGAGGCAGGCACAAGCCAAGTGTATGTACCCTGCTCGCTACAGGATGTAAACAGGAGCAAAACAAGGCTGGGCAAGCCAGAGTCCTTAGACTCAGTGGCTCCAGGTTCTTTGTCCTCTTTCCCGTGGTTGCATCTCTCCACAGCACAATGAGAGAGAGCAGAAAAACACGTCTGGGCAAGCCAGGACATGTGTAAGCCTATTTAGGCCTACCACAACACCCAGATGTAGGACCTTGCATTCATCCCTGATAACCTTAAGCCCACTGCTCAAGCTTGTCCCAGTTGAGTAGGGAGGATGTAACTTTTCCTGATACTGATACAAATGGTTGTCTAAAAAATCCATTATTGCTTTGCAGCTATTGTTTATAATTAAGTGCAGAACAGAATGTATAAGCTGACAGGATCCACATAAAAAACTGTTTTCTGAGAACAGATATAAGTGAGAAAACTAAAGCACAAAGAAGACCTTTGGGAATATGACAGGCTCTTCCAAATAATAATGCAAAGCTTAAAAAGAAGTATGTCAGAATATTTTTCTGTTATGATGTGTTGGAACTGAGTTTGTGCTTTGGTTTGAAACGCTGGGGGCTGAGTTGTAGAGGATGTACGCAGAGAGATTGCCCCTTCTCAGAGGAAAAAAAAAGCATATTAGTATCACAAGTTCCAACCCCAAAGTTGCATGTTTTGTTCTTTGCTGAGAAAATTAGCACACAAGCCTTGGAAAGTACATTCTGAAAGTGCTCCTTTGATAGGGCTCCAAAGGAGAGATGTGTGGCTTTATCTGCATCTCTGTGGGCAAGTGGGAACTTGCAGGAATATTTTCTGTACCAGTTCACTTTCAGATTTTTATTTCAAAGTAAGAAGTAACTCTAAATATTGCTTGTAATGCAGAAATTATTGAAGGGGGTCAATTTGTGATGCAGTTGGTACTTTATTCGCTTTCTGAGGGCCTCTCTTCTTCTCAAAAAGAAAAGAATCTTTTGCTCCCAATTTTCAGAGAAATCCCTTAGCTGCTGCTGTTATTTAAAAATATGTTTTCCTCCTTTAAAAGTACAGTGAGGAGACTTTGGGGTAGCCTGAGGGAAGCTCTTCGTAAGAAGCTTTCCAAGAATAATGGAAGATTTAAGTCTTTTCATGTCATACTGTAGAGACATCTGCCTGCTCTTTGCTCATACCTTCCTTTTGGGCAGGTTTGCCATTAGGTTTTCATCTGAGTCAGACAAAAAGGAATCTGTCAGCTCCTCATGCTTTGGATTGGATAGCCAGTCAAGAGCAAGCTGTTTTAGTGACAAAAATGGACAAAACAAGGTTAGTGGAGCCAGGACCAGTGGTGTACAAGGGATGAAGAGTGCTCTCACTACTGATGGTGGGGGGCTCTGGACTGATGTTATGAGTGCCTTCGATTCTCCCAAAGTTTTCATCAGCAGACAAACTTCATTGGTTTGTGAAGCTATTTTTAAGTAGGAGGAGCCCAGAGGATGGCTTGAGTGGTGTAAATCTAATCAGCTCTAGTTTAAAGTGTTTACTCTATGGTAAGATTAGCTGCCTTGCTGCTGTTGTGCTGGTGGTGAATGGAATTAATTTAGGTTAGCAGAGGGCCTCCAGCATTAAAAGTGAAGTCTGGGGTGAAGGAGGCTGCTGAACCCTTTAGACAGGCTTTTCCTGTGGTTATTTCTATAATTGCTGTGAAACTTTGCTGGTTTTTATAGGTGACACTTCCTCTCTCCTCTGAATTGTGGACAGTTGAGTTAACCTGAATCCTGTGGTCTCTTACCTGTTTTGCTAACTATTTGGTTTCTAGTGATTGCTTCTGGACTTGGCAAGGATTTGAAAAGTTGTCTTAAGCAGGGTGTCCATACACTGCATGTTGAACAGTCATACCTTGTTAGAAGTCTGCCACTGTGCTATGCCATGGAGTACATAGGTCTTGCCAAGAATGGCCATAAAATCCCAAGATTTCACCGCAGTGTTGTGCTTATGGGGAACCAAGTTAGCATGACGCCCGATTCTGAATATTTGAACTAACAGAGAAGGTTCCTCTGGCTGGAGTTTAGCTGCAGTGCTAAGATTTTTAAGTTACTCAGAATCTTCTTGTAGTTCATGCTTTGGTGTAGTAGTGTGTAAGTAAGAATGACAGACTCTAAATGTAGTGATAGAAATATTGGAGTGGGGGGATGGGGGGAGGGAGAAGACTGAGAAAAGTGAAGGCTCTGTCGAGAGTTAAATCTGTCAAGGAAAATGCAACTTCAGCTATCATTTTGTTGCACGTTTATAAAAATAAATGATTGACACAATGCATATTTGAAGCTTTTGATCAGTGATGCAGAAGTTAAATGAACAGGACATACAACTGTGATTAATTAATGACAAAAGTGGCTCCTTTCATATGTGTAGTCTGTAGTTAGATGTGAAGGTTGAGTTCAGTTGAATTCCAAAGTCAGAAAGTAATGCGAACAAGACTCTAGTTGATCAACTTCATACATGTGGTTCTATTTAGTATGCAGATCTCTTCCAATATGTTTAAATCAACATGTGGTAGTGAGGTTTTGGTTTCTTAAGCAGCAAAGTATGCTTGTGCAGTACCTAATTTGTGCATTGCGTGCTAGAGTTTCATGCATCCAGTGTTTCATGCTGTAGCTGTAAGTTAGTTCTCTTCAATTAAAAACAACCAGCAAAACCCAACCAAATCCTCAAGTTTGTTTTTCATGTTATATCTGCAAGTATTTGACCTTTTCACCTTGGGGTCTTGGAACTAACTCAGAATACATCACTCCTTTCTGGGGCATTTGTACTAGAACTGAATTGGTTAGCTGGATACTTGAATGTCCATACAAATATTGGTATGTGAACTTTGTTTTGCTAAAGAGACCAGATGCTATTTCATGACATGTTTCTGGTTTTAGCTGTCATTATTCCTTGTAAACATGCCAGTGTAAATTATGCTGGGGAGGGAAGATGACCTCATAGATCTTCTAATAATAAAAGCTTGTTGGTTTGTTTTTGAAAAGGGCAGCAGAAGACCTTCTGTAATGTAACAGCAAATCGAAGATAATAGTATTGTGAAATTTTAGTCCAAATTAGATGAGTTCAGGTCAAGCTGTTTTTTTTTAGCAGGCATATTTTTGCAATAAAGTGTTTTTGTTTTTTTCAAGTATTCTCAAGTGGTTTGGATGCTCAAAACCTGTTTATGTAGCAATAACTACGTAGTTAATAAAAAGGAAAAGGTAGCTTGTCAAGAAGTCCAGCACTGGCAAGTTTGTTTTATGGTGTTTCTTTTACTCTATAGATGGTCAGAATTAAAATCCATGTATTTCTCTTACTGAAGGTTCTTGATGTCTGAGGCAGTTTATTTTGAAAGATCTTTGTGTGAGTTCTTGGTGCGTTTTTGTGAAGGAAGGATGAAGCAGGATGAATAAATCCATGCCTTGAGGCTGGATCCTTCTACCTCTTTCCAACTAACACCTGTCTGGTTTGTCTTTTGGCTTCTTGGAAATTTGCCTTTCATTGCCTCTCATACATCATTTATACTTTTGGAATCTACAGATCTTACAAAATAGTATTTAAACTTCTTTTCTAAAAACTCCCAAACCAGAAAGTGACAGAGCTGCTGATGTTCCCTTGCTACCTTTGTGAGTTTACCCCTTAGCTTTATTGGTAGACTTCTATTTTTTTGCTGTTCTCCACACCAGAAGCAGTGATCTACTCACTCATCGTCTTTTAATCTTCTGTAGAGATAAAATCCAGTGCTTCTTTTTTATTGAAGCTTGTTGACACTAATGGAGAGTTCTCACATTTTATTTCATACACATGCCGTTCTGCCAGTCGGGCATAATACCTGCTTGAGACCAATGGTTTTCCTTGACCCCTGGGAATCTGGAGATCAGCTGAAACCTCCTTCTGTTGCCTTTCAGGGGAAGTCCAGTTTTTATCCATTTATCTGTCTGTTGCAAACAGTAATGAAGAAATAAGTAGTGCAAGCAGGGGTATGGGGAAAGGAAAAGCAGGCATGTTCAAATAATACTATATAGTCACATTCTTAAACTGTGTGAATGTGTATTTCTGGAGTTTACTTTATTCCAGTCTCCTGACACAACTATGGAATAGAAGTGTTCTTGGGGTTATGGAAAGGAATGCAGGGAAACTTAGATCTCTCATGCAGTTACATGTAGCTAATACTTAGACAAAACTTTCACGTAATTAGGCTTTACTGGAGTAGTCTTTCATGCAAGTTTTTTTGCATGGTAAGAAGTAGATTTTACTTGGCAGCTAGGCTGTAATGTTGCTGTGGTATGGAGGCTACTGGTGTAATTATAGGCTGACTAATGAGTTCTGTTTAAAGGGGGATATGAGGGGGTGTGAAGTGGCAATCCAAAGAATCAGATGTGTAAGTGCAAATGAGTTGATGCCTTTCCTGAAGAGAGAATAGTGGTTAAGCGTACTGTCACATAATTTAAATCAGCATTTGAAATAACTGTGAAGCCATATTACTGTTCCACAAGGGATGACTAAAATAATAAGTATGGAAAGTTACAGAAGCATCACCTGGGAAATCTGTATTTTGTAACCCCTGAAGTAGATTTGTGTGGAAAAGAACTGATGAGTTTGGTGGCTACTTGTTTTGATCAGTTCTTTCATATCATGGTTGAGCTGGATAACAATTTCTTTTCCACCTACTTCCCAAGTCAGCACTAGTTCAAAGCAAGCCCATGAAAATTGTCAGCTTACTGTTAGGGAAGGATTCTCCTCCTGTAAAAGGCTGTGGCAGATTTCTGGAGGTGATATTTTGATTCCTATTTTCCTAGCGCTCTGCAGACTTGCCAAGGAGCCTGGAATGAGGCTGTCATAAGGAGATTCATCTCTACAGCAGGAATGGAGCCCAAAGCTAAGACACTGCTTGTTAGCTCTGTTTGGACACACATCCATGCTGTTGTGACCCAATGACCCTTGCTTACTGTCAAGGAAAACGTTACCTTCCCACAGGAGGATAGGATGGAAAACATCTAGACCATGTAATTGTCTTTCTCAGTGTCTTGATCATAAGGCTTCTGGAGCAGGTCTGTTGTGCTATGTTTTTGATTGAGATGTTGCTGTTGGTTTGTCTGCATCTCTTAAGCTTATTTTTGGCTTGGCATGCCACAGAAGATTGTTTCTGACACGGCCAGTTTGAGACTCGATCATGTTTTCACATATTTCAGTTTTCCAGACTCTTTTCTGGTTGGATGCAAGAAATCAGGGCAATGGCTGCTCAGGTCAGATACCCTGCCTAGCTTGGATGAATCCTATGTCCCTGCCTGTTTAAATAGAGGGACAGCTTTGACTCTTACAATCTCTAAGCTAAATTACTATTGGTCTGCAAGAAAAATATTTTCTTCTGCAAGGGTCTCTTATTCTTTGCTGAGTGTCATCTGCTGGACCTTGTACTGTAGTACAAGGTTACTGCCGTAGATGAATATTTGGGCTGACCTGCTGCAGGCTTTTTATATACAGAAGTGGTAGTTTCTAAGCAGTGCAATAAATAACATGCATTCCAGCTGCTCTGAATTACTTTAAAAGGAGGAATGTTTTTTGGAGAAAATTACTGTGAAGGCTCTTGAGACAATGCATTTTTTTCCCTCTCCACCCCTGCTTTCAAAGTACAGTTCATCCTTTGCCATCCTCTGTCCTCATCTTTCCCTTTCTTGGCTTGGAGCCTTTGTTTGGTCTGAGATGGTGATGATGTTTGACAAATGCTTTTCTGCTACCTTAACATGAACAGCTCTTTCTGAGCTCAGGAGTGCTAAGTAGAAGGTGCTGTTCATTTTCACATTTTTATACTGCTTCCAGACTTCATTTTTTGTTAATTGAAGCTGTAATACTTACCTCTAAAACACTTAGCTTAATTATCCCAAGCATATTTAGCAATTCTTGGATCCTTGGTTTTCCTTTTATGGTAAGAAATGCTGATATGATTGTGGAGTGAAAAAAAAAAAATAGAATGCTTGCAAGCAGTATTTTCTTTTTTTAAACCTTTATTAGGTAAACCAGAATTGACAGGCTGTGGGTTGCCAGGAACATGATCAGCGTGCTGCTTGCCTATTCAAACCACACTAACGCAAGACACTTGTTTTATGTGGTGTACAGCATCATGCAGTATAGATACAAACCTGAGTCTTCAGGTTTTGATCATCTCAGATGACTTCAAATCATGCAACAGAAGCCTGGTGATTGTATAACCAAAAGGTTATTTGAGTCTTCAGAACTTCTTAAGCTGAGCCTTTGGTTTTTCTTCTCCTTCCAGTGAGTGAGTGGGAGGCAACTCAAGGTTGTAATTTCCCAAAATACTTACTTTTTCAAAAGTGTTTTGTGTAAATACGCATCCTATTAGTACACACAACCTTCTGTTTGTAGAGATGTGATAAAGCTTCCAAATTTATGGCCAATATTTCTTTGTAATTTTGGGCACAGCTAAGGTATTTACAGGGTTACAATGCAAAATGCAAGTTTGCTTTGAGATTGATTGTAGTTAAGCAGTGGGAAAGTTTGCTTACAGGTGACAATTTGAGTTACTTAGGATACCATCTGGGGTTGCTTCCAACTTTTACTCTTTGAATTAGAATGTATAACAAAGTAGTCTTCTGGTTGGTGTTTTGGAATAGAAGTAGTGGCTTGCAAAACCTTTGCTTATAGACAATGCACAGTCTGGCCAGGTGTAACTTTTCATATGTCATTTCCTCTGACACTGGAAGTTGACTCAGTAACGCTAGGACTATTTCAGGGCTGTTTGTTTATTGTGGAGCTGAATCTGATCTGCTCAGCGGGAGCATTCTGTGCTTGAGACATTCAACCTTTCATCTGGTTTGCCTGCTTTTGGAGAGGACTAGATCAGGATTTGGGGTAACTCTGCCTGGGTTTGTAACAGAAGTGCTGTTACCTGTTTCCGTTAAGCTGACCAGACCTTTACAGAAGGAGCAAAATAAGAGTTTCAGAGACAGAGAATGGAGCCTTATTTCTTTTTTGTTTTTGTTTCCTTTTTCCTTTCTTCTCTATGTGGAGTTATCAGTAAGATTGGAGCCAGGTGGAGCCCTAAGGAGCTCTCTGTTGGAAGCAATGATGAAGTTGACTTGCTGGTTTTGCAGAAAGCAACTGCTTCTCCCCCCACCATAGTTTTTATTCAGTTTTATACCAATGCTGGTAGTTGCAGTGTTGACATGAAGTATGATGTGCGGCAAACAGGCTCACTTACCTGGCTGGAGAAATCTCTGCTGATGGTGGCTCCCACAGTTCACACAATATCAGCAAGGTTGGAAGAGACCTCATAGATCATCACGTCCAACCCTTTACCACAGAGCTCAAGGCTAGACCATGGCACCAAGTGCCACGTCCAATCTTGCCTTCAACAGCCCCAGGGACGGCGACTCCACCACCTCCCCGGGCAGCCCATTCCAGCATCCAATGACTCTCTCAGTGAAGAACTTTCTCCTCACCTCCAGCCTAAATCTCCCCTGGCGCAGCCTAAGGCTGTGTCCTCTCGTTCTGGTGCTGGCCACCTGAGAGAAGTGAGCAACCTCCTCCTGGCTACAACCTCCCCTCAGGTAGTTGTAGACAGCAATAAGGTCACCCCTGAGCCTCCTCTTCTCCAGGCTAACCAATCCCAGCTCCCTCAGCCTCTCCTCGTAGGGCTGTGCTCGAGGCCTCTCACCAGCCTCATCGCCCCTTTTCTGGACACGCTCAAGCATCTCAATGTCCCTCCTGAACTGGGGGGCCCAGAACTGAACACAGTTGCTGGCATTTGGGCTGAGGAGCAGTGCAAAGCTTTTCTTATAGAGAAAGAATGTTGTGGTGGATGGAAAGTTGTTTGACCAGGTACAGAGCAGAAGAATCCTTTCACAAGCCTGAAAGACTCAGACTTTGAGCTTGCGAATGCCAGTGGAGGTGACAGAAACCCCATCTGTTCTGTGGAATGTTGTTCTGGTATTCTTGATACTATATTTTGTGTGTGTGGTGTTGATCCAAACCCCTGGTGTTTTTCATGTAGGACTGCTGGTATTGTAAGATGGAGCATGACTTTTGGTCTTGCATACCAGAAACCACAGCAAGAAATTCTGTCTGGAAAAGCGTTAAATGTCATTATTGTACTGATTTTGTGCATGTTGTCCACTTTTACAGATGCCTTTGTAAATAGCCAGGAATGGACACTAAGCCGATCTGTACCAGAGCTGAAAGTGGTGAGTTTGTTTTAATTCCATCTCTGAAAACCATTACTGCTGTTTTGACTTGTTTGGCTATGTGAACCGGCTTCCTAGGGTCTTCTCAGTAGGGAAGTCTTATATTTCTTAAAGAGGGGGAAGTGGAAGTTGTCAGGCAACATGTTTTATGTTTTATCTCACTGCAGTAATATATCTCAATTTCTTCAAGAGCTAAATGTCTTCTCTCCCTCTCTTAGAAGAATTTAACTGAATGTATACTGACTAAAAATGTATTATAGGGTATGTTTTGTTCATCAAAACCTACATTTTGCAATAAGCAAGTTTAATAGCTTCTTTTTCCTTTGAGCCACTTTCCATATGAATGGAAGAAAAGGCAAAAATAACTCAGACAGTTTGGGTTTATCCCAGGTTTATCCTCTTAAATGTTGTGAGTGTGGAGGCTGGAGATGAGAGCTGAAACGTCCTTGTAGTGAACACCAAATAGACAGCTTAAGCCAGCTACACAGAGTTGTTGAGGCCAGATTGCTGTGAACTTGACCATGTGGAAGTTCAGATTTCATTAAACACAAATAATTTCTCAAACCCTACAAATGACTGTGGTACACAAGATACCTTTGGTATGTGTCTATGATCAGCTCCTTCTGTCCATCTGTAACTAGATCACAGAATCAAAGCATGACATCTCATTCCGACACCCCTAGCATGGGCAGGGACATCTCTCGCTGGACCGGGTTGCTCAAAGTCTCATCCAGCCTGGTCTTAAACACATCCACGAATGACGTGTTCACAACTTCTCTGGGCAACCTATTCCACTCTCATAGTAAAGAACTTCTTCCTAATGCCTCATATAAGTTTACCCTGATCTAGTTTGATACCTTTGCCCCTTGTCCTATCACCATATGCCTCTCCAGCCTACTAATTTACAACACCCACCAATAAATCTGGGGCTTATAGGTGAGACCGAAGCTACACTTGTCATGTGTTGTTGTACAGGACACAAACAATTTCCACCTATTAAGTGGTGGTCTCAGGGTACAGTTGTTCCTTTTGATACCACAGCTGTGTTACGTGAATACTTGTCAGGATTATCTTGCCCCTGTATTCTGTCAACCAATGGTAGGAAAATAAACAGCCTCTGCGTGGGTACTGTAGAAAATTGATTTGAAGAGGTCAGCAGGCGTGAGCCATCCAAAGCTTCACTTCATATATTCTTGGATAAAAGCAGAACTCTTACCATTACAAAAATCATAATTTGATTATGCCACTGCAAATTACTGGAGCAGCAGCACCAGCTGTGGCTATGAACTTGTGCTCCAGCAGGAAGGGCAAATTAGGAGCTCCATCCGAAATCTGCTCTGCCTTTCCTATACGTCTACCCTTTGGAAAACGTTCATGCAGAGACTCCTCCCTGTGTCTGTCCCTGCCTTCCAGCTTCACCATCAGTGCTCATTTTTGGCTGAGGAGGGAAAGGATCACATTAAAAGTGATACCTCTTCTGCCACAATGCTACCATTATGTTCACCACTAAGAATAACTGTGGGTGAGTTACTTCAGCTTGTGACTGTGCTGGGGAATGCTGGAAGCGTGAGAAATGTTTGTTTCCATCACTACCAGTGCAGATGGGGAGATAAAACTTAATGTTGCAAGGCTGTGAAGTATCCTTGGCTTCAGGTGCGTGAGCTGGCTGTACATGCAGGAGAAGATGCTTAGTAGCTCACTAAGAGAGAGCTTGGTTTCCAGGCTGGGAAGTCCTTAAATTCTGGTTGGTGTTTGATTTTCATAGCCTCTGTTGTTATACCCTTAGGCTCTACAGGAGTTTCAGTAGAACAGAAACAGCCTCTGGGAGAGCAGAAGGAGCACACAGTCTTGCAATAAAGAAAAGCCAGTGGATGCATTTTTTCAATATACTTTTGAGGACAGAGTACCAGGATTTACCTCCTCTTTTAGCAGTACATGTTGGGCTTGATTTCATTGGTTTTCAGAAGCGCATTTGTTTCTACTGATCAAATCACCACGGAGTTTTATTTTTCGGGATGTTGATGCTTCTATTATGGGCAGGAGCATGTTAGGTCAGCTAGGTGAGATCAGTATCTTCCCTGAGCAATGGTGATATTCCTGGGTCCTGTTTACCCAGATGGAAAATAAAGACATGTCAGGCAGAATAAACAGAGAACTTTTTTGACAAAGTGGTTTTTTGAAACAAATTAAATTATGCAAAGTGCAGTCAGGCTGCTGTGCTTGAACGGCTTTAAAATGCCAAAAGCCATCAATACATTAGCACATTTCTACAAACAGGCTTTAGTAGGATGTGGACATGATGATTTTGGTTTATTTTACAGCATATCTGGCATGTGTAAATAAATGAGTGTTGCACAAGTCATAACTAACACAGCTTTTGTTTTACACCCTTGCTAGCTGAATTTATCTCTTTTCTAATCTGGGTTACAGTAATGGTTTTGTTCCATAATATAACTTGGTCATAGCTTTATGCATTTCATACTTGTCATTAAATAAGCATAAATTACTTGGATTGTTTGTATATAAAGCCTGGGAAACAGGAATAGCACTGTTCTGAAAACATGCTAGCATATTTGTCATACTTGAGGAGGAATCATCCTTAAAACAAGAGTTAATCCTGATTGAGAGAAACTGCATTCAGTCAGATTCATCTGCTGTAAAGTTTGTTGCTTGGAATTTCAGTGGTTAATTATTAGGCAGAGACCTGGATCAGTAGTGCCAGGTGCTGCACTGAACAGCAGAAGGCCTCATCTTCTGGATTTCAATTTTGTGTACTGGTTTCTAACCTGGCAGAAAAGGTATGCCTGCATTGTCTCTTCAGATGCAGGCACTGAGGTGAGATCTGAAGGAATCTTCTTTAGAAGAGTAGGGAGAGGTAGCTTCATCCTGTATGCTTTCTGAAGTGGCGGTCTGAGAGGAAAGAAAAAAGTGCTGCAACATGAAGATTTTCATAGTCAGGTTTGTGGAAACATACTTTGGGTTTGTGTGATTTCTGAGAATCATAGAATCAACCAGGTTGGAAGAGACCTCCAAGATCATCCAGTCCAACCTAGCACCAAGCCCTATCCAGTCAACTAGACCATGGCACTAAGTGCCTCATCCAGGCTTTTCTTGAGGACCTCCAGGGATGGTGACTCCACCACCTCCCTGGGCAGCCCATTCCAATGGCAAATCACTCTCTCTGGCAAGAACTTCCTCCTAACATCCAGCCTAGACCTCCCCCAGCACAACTTGAGACTGTGTCCCCTTGTTCTATTGCTGGTTAACATAGCTTTAGGTAGGAGTATTAATGCTGTTTTTCCACGTTAACTTTTTTCACTATTTAAGCCACTTAAAGAAGTTTGGTCAGTTTTGTGGGTGGTTCTAAACTGATTTGAAATCTAGATCTAGGCAGTGCTTTATTAAGAAACAGTTAAATACTCTGAACAAGAAAATAAATCCTGCATTATTTCCAAAGCACCAAACTTTCAGCTCTCAATCTTGAGACAATGTAGGGAAATGAATAAGAAGAGAAAGAGAGTGGAAGTACACTGCCTTTCCTTAAGGACTGTGCGTGGGTTTTAATACTATGTCTTAAAGGAAGAAGGCTTTAGTTTTACTATAGTAGTTACTGAAGTGGTTTCTTAATTGAAATACACTTTCTGCATCTGTTTGTGGCATTGTTGTGGAGGCAGGGAATTAATGTGGCTGAGTCAGGAATTATAAAAATAGAATTATTTTATTTTCCTGAAATTCTGCCTCCAAACTGTAGACAAAAATTAATTTAGTTTACAGACTGGGAATTTCTTCCAAAAAAGGATATTATAGCTAAACTTAGATATTTAGGAAGTCAGAAAATGGAAAAGGCTAAGCTATAAACACAGCTTTACCCCACTATCAATCAGGCTGAGCAGAAGATTAAGGGAACAGCAGGCATTACTCATGGAGGTGAGATAGGCATTTAGCAATGATCCCTTATTGAATTCTTCCGTGGGAGGAGCCTTCTGATGCTGCAGGCAATATCCAGTAGTGTATGTCCATACAGTAGAATCCCAAGGTGAGTGGCAGAGCCACCAAACTCAGGAATGTCTTGAGCACTTCCTCCACGAGTGAGATGATCGTGGAACAATGCTGCCTTCACAGCGGCAGGGGGAGAGCTAAAGCTGCTCATGTCCCCTGGTCTGGGAGGCAGCCAGGAAGTTGGCTGCTGATATGGTCTGAGAGGGGCTGGTTTGGGTGTTGCCAGTGGCTTGCCAAGCTGTCAAGTTTGCACAGAAGGGTGCAACAGTGGGGAGAACCATCCAAAGGCAGGGACACGGTAAAACCAAGAGCCAAACGAAAAGGTAGGAGCCATCGAAAAGCAGGGGCAATCCAGTCACAGCAAGAACCTCTCCTGTTGGGCACTCTGTGAAGATGTGGAACTCTCAAGGTGGGAGCTTTTTCGCCTTCTCCCCTGCTCTGTTTATCTTTTTCTAGACAAAGTGTCCATTTACCATTTTATACTGGGCACAAAAACCCAGCCTGACTCCAGCGTGGGCTTCCACATGGGTCAGCCCACATGTGAAAAGGCACCTTCTGCTGTTCCCCCTTCGTGCCTGCAGGGTGGGGGGAAAGCAGTTTTTGTGCCACCTTCTCCCACTCAAATATGCAAAGGGGAAGGGAGGAGGAAGGAATCTAGGGTACCCCAAGCTAGGCATCAGGTGTTGCTCTTCTGCCAGGCACTTGTGTCTTTCTGGGTCCCCATAGAGAGGAAGTTCCCGGAGAAACTGAAAATTCTGTATGCTGATATGAATTTGGGATATTTGAAGGAAAAAATAAATTTAAAATTGTATTCCTAAGTCAGTGTTTGAGTTGTATGACTAAATACAGTAGCACCTCCCAGCCATGGGCAAAGGATGTAGCTTGATCGCTGTTGCGGGAGCCCAAGCTGATACTTCTCTCTTCCTGGCAGTTTTGCCCTCTGACAGGTTATGCTTTTGGCACTGGTATAATATGAAATAGCATCAGTCTGCAGGGGTAGAGTGATGGTGTTGTACCACTACAGAATTTGGGACTTACCCCCCAAAGAGTAAATTAGCATGCTACATAGAATTTGGAAGTAAAATTATTACTTACAAAAGTAGGCTAAATATAAAAGATAATGAACATATTCAGAAACATACACACATATACAACTAGACAATACCCCAACTACCCCTTGGAAGAAGCCCAGGATACTCCCCTGGACATGGCAGCCTGCAAGCCACATTGCCTTACCTCCTACTGCAATATAATCCAAACACTGCTCAGCACAGAGAGGAAGCAAGGCCAGAGGGAGAGACAAGGGGAAAAAGACAAGAGAAAGAACACTCTGAACTCTAAACTATATAGATTTTTTTTTTTTTAATCAATGGGATAAACATATCTTGTATCTTTTGTTCGCCCCTTTGAGAGTAGAGTCCATCCTCCTGGACTCTGAGTTCTCTAGAAAACTTTATTTACAATTAGGACCTTAGTCATAGAGTTATAGAATCATAGAATCAACCAGGTTGGAAGTGACCTCCAAGATAATCCAGACCACCCTAGCACCCAGCCCTGTACAATCAACTAGACCATTGCACTAAGTGCCTCATCCAGTCTTTTCTTGAACATCTCCCTGGGCAGCCCATTCCAATGGCAAATCACTCTGTTCCCTGAAGAACTTCCTCCTAACATCCATCCTATACCTCCTCCAGCACAACTTCAGATTGTGTCCCCTTGTTCTGTTGCTGGTTGCCTGGGAGAAGAGACCAACTCTAACAACTAGACTGTTTTCAGTGGAGGTTTCAATATCTACTCTGAATGTGTTTGCCTGGCTGATTGTATCTCCTGGCTAATGGAGGGTTTTGGTGGATGTGTTGGTGCTATACTAGTTTGCTACAAGGTAGGTCAGAGCAGCTGTGGTGTGTGGTGTCTGGAGTTGTTACTCTTAAGCATAAATACAAACCACTCTGTATTTTCCTGGCACACCCATGGGAAGCTTACTTGGTTTCAAAATTTTCAGAAATTGTGGAGATCAGAAGGGGCCTGAGCCTGACTCTTTAGGGGGACATCTAAGCTACTGATTTACAGCTGGGATTTTTGATTTACTTGCCGGTTTTGGCCCAGTCTATCATGATACAAAGTTGCTGGGAAAAGAGGAGCTGGGGTGGAGGGATGCTTGCTGGAAGGAGGTGGTGGTCAGTTTGTGCTCCAGGGTGAAGCTGCTCCAGTAGTGAATGCATCTTAGTGCTGAGCTGTATGCTGAAGAAAGGACAATTAGCAAGCAGTGCAAGTCCTCTTTTTTTTCTTTTTCTTTCTTTTTTTTTTTTAAGAATTAGCTAAAATCTGGGAAGCTGTTTTGGCTGCTTCAATTTAATTTTTTTTTTGAGAAAAAAAGTTAGTATTTGTGGAGTTGTGAATCCTGACCAGTAAGAAATGTGTTGTTCTATGCAAAAGGAAAAATGTGGGAAGTAATTTCTCTCTGGGAGACTTTGTAGGGAAAGGGGAAGAGTACTGGTTTTGTGATGAGAAGAGGAGGGCCTGCAACAACTAAGCTGATATTTACAGGATTTCCACAGGCATCTTTTTTTTTTCTAGTCAGAGAAATATTGAGAGTTATTTGCATATTTTGCATATTTAAGGAAGTGTATGAGTAGAGAAGCTTTGGCCACAACAACCCCAAGCAGCGCTATAGGCTGGGGACTGAGTGGCTGGAGAGCAGCCAGACAGAAAGGGACTTTGGGGTACTGGCAGATAGTAGCTGAAGATGAGCCAGCAGTGTGCTCAGGTGGCTAAGAGAGCCAATGGCATCCTGGCCTGCATCAGGAACAGTGTGGCCAGTAGGACAAGGGAGGTTATTCTGCCCCTGTACTCAGCACTGGTCAGGCCACACCTTGAGTACTGTGTCCAGTTCTGGGCCCCTCAATTCAAGAAGGATGTTGAGGTGCTGGAACGTGTCCAGAGAGGGGCAACAAAGCTGGTGAGGGGCCTGGAACACAAACCCTGTGAGGAGAGGCTGAGGGAGCTGGGGTTGTTTAGCCTGGAGAAGAGGAGGCTCAGGGGTGACCTCATTGCTGTCTTACAATTGTTTGAAGGGACATTGTAGCCAGGTGGGGGGTGGCCTCTTCTCCCAGACAACCAGCAATAGAACAAGGGGACACAGTCTCAAGTTGTGCTGGGGGAGGTCTAGGCTGGATGTTAGGAGGAAATTCTTCACAGAGAGAGTGATTCCCCATTGGAATGGGCTGCCCAGGGAGGTGGTGGAGGCACTGTCCCTTGAGGTCTTCAAGAGAAGACTCAATGAGACACTTGGTGCCATGGTCTAGTTGACTGGCTAGGGCTGGGTGCTAGGTTGGAGTGGATGATCTTGGAGGTCTCTTCCAACCTGGTTGATTCTATGATTCTTACTGTAATTTACGGGCATATAGTGGAGGTAGTAGAGGTTACTTGATATTTTGAGTTCCAAGGACATTTGTCAGAGATGTTAATTTCTTCCTCTCCCTGAAATACCTGAAATGAAGTTGTGGTGAAGCCATGAGAATGGAGATACAGGATTTGGATGTCTATGCAATATTGTTTAGGTTTTTGTTTGGAAGTCCCATGTTGGTTTCCCCTCCTTCAAGTTAGCTTTTCCTTGTGTTGAATGGGAGAATTAGGGATAAATGTTAACAACGGTAATTTTTACAAATTAGCTGATCAATATTGTGTATTTCCTTGTGTATACAATCTTAAGTGTTTATTTACTGTCTGCTATTCATATTCTCTTTCGAAGGCAGCAACTCATTTCAATAGTACTTTTTCTTGAGGTCTTGTCACTTAATTTTCAATAACACAGTGTACATACCCAGCGCGTCTGTGAGAGAAAAGAAGTAGTTTGTAGTGTGGTTGCTATGAATAGAATTATTTCATTTTGCCTAGTAGCTTGTGCCCAGGGTGAAAGATGTTGAACCAGAATGTGCAGTAGTCTAAACCAAGTGCAGTTCCACTACATATGTGCCCACATAACACATTCGTAGCTGTTGTCTCTCATGTTGGCAAAATGGGGGAGTCATAGTGAGTAATTGTAGTTCTTCCTGAGCAAATAGTCCTTCTCTCCTTTTCCCACCTGCCACTGAGTTGAAGGTGGCACCACTGTGTGGGTTTAAGCAGTTTTTGGTAAGGATAGTTTCTTAGCAGTTAGGGTGAAGAACATGGAGTAGAGAATGAGTGCTAGTGCGTAACTTCTTCCTGCTGCCTCTCTTTGGCAAACCATCAGATCAGCAGAGTTCATCCTGTCTCCAGGGATCTTATGTTCTGAACTTTTTTTGGTTAAGGTCGAGAAAAACAGTAACAACAGAGCAAACTTAGGTTTGTTTAAAAGATGAAATAAGTTTCCATGTCCTCCCCCAAAAAATGACTAAGTTATAGTGTCTTCAGAGATGACAACTAAGCAAGAAATGAAGACATTTGTTTGAAACACAGGGAAGAGATGTTCTCCAAAACCTCCTGTCCCCTGGACTGTACAGAGCAGGGCAGGCAGCCAGACTTGGACCTTGCTTGTTGCATCTGTCAGTCTGCTTCTGGGTCATGGTCAGGCCTGGGGACAAGCCACTGGTACTTGCATTGCCAGCAATGCAAGGCTGTGACCTGAAAGAGATGGCTTGTTTGGGAGTAGTGAAGACAGGCTTCTGAACTTCCTCATAGCCATTTCAGACCAACAGGTAAGTAAAAGTGTTTGAGCACCTCTGGAAAGAAAACTTTTTTGGCATTGGGTTGTGCTCTGCTCCTTCTGTCTGGGTTTTGAGAGACAAATGCTGACAAATCAGCTAAACAGATAAATCACAGTTGCATTAAAAATGGTACTTCTCTTGAGTGAGTACACTTAATGTCATGGCCACAAAAATGCTCTGAGGACTAGAACACCTCTGCTGTGAGGACAGGCTGAGAAAATTGAAGTAACTAATTCTGAAAAAGAAAAGGCTCCAGGGAGATCTTTTTATCATGGCATACTAGTACTTAAAGGGAGTCTGTAAGAAATATGTCTTTTTAGCAGGGCCATTTGCAGCAGGACAAGGGCTGATGGCTTTAAACTACAAGAGGGTAGGGTTTAAGCTAGGTGGAAGGAATTTGTTACTATGAAGGTGATGAAATGCTGGCCTTGGTTACCCAGGGTGGTGATCAGACCCATCAAGTTGAATGTTTTTGTGGTCAAATGTCAAGGATGGGGATCTGGACAACCTCATCTAGTTAAAGGTTGATCTAGTCACTGGAGGGGGGGGGTGGACTAAATGACCTTTAAAGGTCCCTTCCAACCCGAAACCATTCTGTGATCTTACGACTATTTTATTGTCAGATGTTCTCAATGCTGCATGTGTTTGGGCATGGGCATTTTGAACTGTGAACTTGTCAGTTAAGTAGGTGGCTTCAACAAATCACAGTGAACATGCCAAGGTCTGTCTGTAGCTGTATGTATCATGTGAGTCAGTGTGAGGCACATGGTGGGTAGCCTACAAACACATTTTCCAGTAGGAGAATTTAGTGATGTGTTTATATGGTAAAGTGATGTGTATATATAGTAAAGAGGTGACAAGCTTGCCCCGAGCTTCAGGTGTTTCCTCTGAAGTCTGTACGTTAACCTTATGTTCACAATTCACATCAGTGGTCAGCAGAAAGTTCCACTTCAACATGAGAAGCAACTTCATTACTGTGAGGGTGATGAAGCACTGGAACATGCTGTGGAGAGAGATTGTGGGGGGTCTTGTTTTCTGGAGACTCTCAAAACCCGCCTGGATGCGTTCCTCTGTGTTCTGCCCTAAGTGGTCCTGCCCTGAGGAGGGGGTTGGACTGGATGATCTCCAGAGATCCCTTTCAACCCCTAATATTCTATGATTCTATGCTGCTACAAGCAGCTAGATTTGGTTTGTACACTTTGTCAGGTATGTACTCCACTAAAGCCTTTCCTTTTTGGCAGCTGCTTCATCTGTGGGCGTATTTTGGAGTGTTTGTATTGTGTGGGCTTTCTCCTCAAGTGCAGAGCAGTTATTTCTGCTTCAAGGTTTTGCTTGAGTACCGTGGGTTTGTTATGGGAATTGGATGCAGTTGAGCTTTTCCTTTATTTTTCAGGGGATTGTGGGTAACCTAGCCAGTGGGAAGTCTGCCCTTGTACACCGGTACCTGACTGGCACATATGTCCAGGAGGAGTCACCTGAAGGTATGTGGATATGCATACGTATTTCACTTCTTTCCTTTTTTTAATCACAAACAACATCTTTATTCATATTTATGCATGCAGAAATGAATCAGTAAACAATCTGATTTGCTATTTCCATGTCCATGGAGATTTTTCCTTTAACGTTCTCCAGACTGATGTAAGTGTATATGAAGAGCAGAACTGTGGCTTTTACATAACAACTTAGCATCCTTAAATTCTTCGGCATCCAGTATTTGCCCATATGGGAAGCTTCAGTCCTTTGTTTAGAAGAGTTGCCTGCTCTCACTAGTGCTGCTGCTTTCAATTTGGCTGTCGAAAGCCACAATTACTCCATTTAGTACTAGATTTCTGCAGATTTGGGACCTTTGGTTTGTGATATTGAGATTGAAAAAGAACTTTACAATCCAAAGTTGAAGATGTAACTTGTTCCTTGTTTAGTATATCAAGTCTTTCACCTTGAAGTTCTGATTGGGGTGGATTGGGTGGGGTTTTTTTGCTGTTGTTGGGGTATTTCTGTGTGCCTGTGGTTTTTCTGGGGATGGTTTTGTTGGGTGGTTTCTGTTTTTGTGGTTGTTTTTTTTTTAAGTTCTCATGCCATAGAAAATTAATTTGTGGAAACTTTTTAGTGCTTAACATTAACCAAGTTTATATCTTGAAATAAAAAAAGCTCTTACTACCTTATAGAAGTGTGTCTTACACTAAATATTTTATTTATTTACCTTTTTTTTTTTTTTATCTTTTATCTGTTCTCCTTATGAACTCTTAAATCCATCTCTGAGACACTGAATTTCTGGTTCCTTCTTTTCCTTACTGGCTGTTCCATTCTTTGCAGATATGGATGCAGGTAACTATACATTGTCTTCATGGCGGCTCTTGTTTTGAAGAGACAGAAGGCAGTTTCTGTACTGTAGTTTTCCCCTTGTTTTGTCTATCATTTTAATTTGTTTCCTTTTGATTTCAAGTCTTTAGTACATCTCACTGTTTTTTTGTCTCTTGCTGTAGTTGTCTTCTCAGCAGTAGTGTGTAGCTTCATGCATCTATGATAACATTTGTTTCAAATTAACTCTTGCCAGAGGAAGCTATTAAGCATAGTATGTGACATTTTAACAGTCGTGAATTGTAGTTAAGATGGGAGGAGAGGGAAAGGGAGGGATGCACAGGGTTTTTTTCTTGTGTAATTGCAGTAACAGTCAGGCCTTATAAGCTTGCCTTTTGTATGTTTTTGCTGCTTTGTAAGTAGGGCTGGTGGAGTGATCATTGAGCCCTGCAACAGAACTCTGTGTAGTTCCATGTTCGTGCCTCCTGCTTCCAGATGCTGATGTCAGTGGATGGTTACATAGTACCTATATCACTGAATACCACAAGGCTTCTGCAAAAAAACCCCAGTGTCTCTGCAAATCTTTACTCATTTCATGAACAGACTATTTAATTGAAGGATTCAAGTATATTGGTTGTTCACAGGGTTAACAGTCCTCTCCTCCTAAACTGTGAATATTTTAGACAGTGTTCCTTGAGAGTGTTGCCATCTGTTCTCTTTGTCTTCAAGGATTTTTTTTATTTACAGTGCTTGAGTGACGTTCAGACTGTTTTTCCTAAAGGATTAGATTACAAAAGCAGTGTCAAATCATTTCTTTGCCCATAAGTGTAGCTGACAAGCCTCACTAATGACACCATCCCATTTCATTACCAGTAGAAAAAATAGAATAATTAAGAGCTCTAATTCACCTTGTAAGGGATAGGGTCAAGATTTTTAATCAAGTTAGTGTTAAGGTAAATTACATCCATATAAACTATCTCTGTAGTAATGGTTTGTTGGTGTTTTATTTCTTTCTCAGCCAAGTGTAAGTCCACACACTGCTCTTTGGTAGGAAATAGAAGAGTGGTGCAGTTGGATCTGTTGCGCTGCAGGACTTTCATCACTGTCACGTTCTGCACGGGAAGCATTTTTTTAATGCCTTTCTTTTTCATAAATTGAGGCTAGGTGTAAGTCAAAAAGGTCTTTTAAATGTACTGCATTGTTAAATCAAATGAAGGATAGTACATGCATCAGGCACTGAGGTGTCAGCTGCTTGACTAGGGGGAAATAAATGCAACTGATTTCAAATGGCTTACTAACAGCAAAATTTTATCAAGCATCCTGTAATTAGTGTCTAATTGGTAAAATGATGGATGCATATTTCACGTGAAAATGGTGATTATAGGCAGGACTGCTGTTTGCCCTGCTCTGAATGAGGCAAGTGTCAGAGCTCCTGTCGGCCTTTAAAGTAGCTTCATCACTCCACTAAATGAATCTTAAGTACATAAGGATGGTTTCATGTTTCCTTCAGCTCTTTTCTTTAAGCCAAGGCATTTGTCTTCCTGCTTGACACCACCTCCCCCTACAAGAACAGGACTAATACGACTTTAAAGTGTAAAGCAGTTTCCTCTCATTGTCTGGCCCAAGTTTTATTTCTGTTCAAAATTAGCTTTAGTCTCATGTGTACTTCTAAAATGAAAACCTTTGGTTTCTCTAAAGTCTTACTTGGAGAGAGAAGAGGCTTTTGGGCTCTTCCTTTGTGTATTTGGCACACATATAGCTGTATTCCTAGGTGAAACAATTTTAAAGCAGATACATTTTGGTGTAAGACAGAGAATGATTCACAGATTGCATTGGGTTGGGAAGGGACTCTGGAAGGTCATCTTGTCCATCTTGAATGATGTGTTGCTCTGTAACAAGTGGGAATTTCAGTAGCCTGGGACTTGCAATTTTTTTCCTGTAATGATATAAGGAAATTATGGGGATTTTAATGGTTTGTGGTCTTGTAAGAATCTTCCTAGTGATGGGAAGAAAAGCTACTGCTAAGCAGCACGCTGAGAGTTTTGCATTGCTAAAATAACAAGAAAGATGCATGTGATATGATACTGTTGTTTCCAAAATTTAATTCTGCCTTTAGGAACAAAATGAGATGTGGTGTGCATGGAATTTGAGACCAAGGGCTTTTCAGTCCAAGGTGAACTGAAGTTTACAGGAATAGTGAGTGTCAGGAGTATTCTGTTACTGTTTGGGGTTTTGTTTCCATAAAGCCACAAAGGTGTGAGACATGATTTACAGGCTTTTGCACATTTCTGGTATGTCTCTGAGAACCCTAATTCATATCATGATTATTTCAGTTGTATTTTTTCCCATGAAGGGGGGAAAAAAAAGGGGAGGGGGGAGACAAAAAGCCCCAACCAAACAAAAAAATCCTCCCAACTTGTGGTCCACGGTGTTTGATCTGGGATGAGGAAAAAGAAGGCTTTGTTTTCTTCTCGCAGCCCACTTCCACAGTAAAGTGAGATGGTAGAAAAGACAGCTGATACAAACACAAAGTGCTAAATCTGCCCAGTTTGTCGTCTTTATAAGGGAAACAAGAAGGGTACCTGAGGTCATGTTAACCTAATCCCCTTAAATTTGAGATACACAATAGTTGAAGTGACAGTGAAGAAGAAAGGAGGTTCCCTGCTGAGGAAACTGAATTCAGGTAGAGGCACCTGTGGGTGTACAGTACAACTGAAGGTAGAAGGCCACTTCAAGAGGGGTAGCAACTGGTTTGGCTGTTTCCTTGGCAACTCTGAAAAAAATTTCAGGACACAGGTCTCTAGTGTAATGTGTGCTTAGATTGGCTTCCAAGTAACTTAAAGTGTAACTTCTTCCCTGGAATTGGTAATTACCTCCCTTGGTAATTTTTTTTTGAGAATTGATGATTATGTAGTGGCAATTTGCTCTACTCGAGTATTCAAATGAAGGACAGATGTTTTAAGTAGGTTAATAACTAGATGCTGGATATATTTAAGGTGATTTTTTTTTTCTTGCCTTTTTTTTTTCTTCCCCTAGGTGGAATAAAATATTTTCCTTTGCTCTCAAAAGCAGAGACAATCTGGTACACTAGCATAGGGGAGTAAATAGCTGTTGTAATCACGTAACTTTGTGGAACATCTTCTGAATAGAATATAAATGAAATGTAGAATGTGAGTCTTTGCAATACTGTCTGCTTCCCACCTTCTAGGCTTGATAATCCTTAAGCTTCTCTTGGAATACGCAGTACAAAAGAGAGATTTTTGGAAGCTCTTTACAGAGAGATGTTTTAGCCACTAATGGGTACCTTTTTTTACCAGTCTGTTTTTTCCTTATCTGTGGATTGATTTTTTTTTTTTTTAATTCCATATGTGATAGAAGCTTCTTCAATTGCCTTTGATTTCTTCTTTCCCATTTCCTTTTTGTAACTGTAGCCTGTTTTAATTATTTTTCTCATTGGTAGAATGAGTTGAAAGCTCTTGCCCAGGGTGTTTTACACCAGCTGGCGTTTACTGTCACCATGCCGTAGTGCTGGTGAGGTGCAGTGGTTTGTCCAGCATTACACTTCTGCAGGGCCACTTCCCAGGTGGGCTGCTAACCCATCCACGTACAACCAGATGAGGACCTTTTGTCTGTTCCCGAAGGAGAAGATGCATTAAATTTCAAATTTCACTTAGTTTCAGTTAGAAGTCTCTTCTGTATTAAAGGCTACAATCACAGTGTTTCCTATAAGCACTATGGACTAAAAGGCCTTAATGTGCTTTCCAGAAATCTATGATCATTTGTTTTCTTTCCAAGATTGGCCTAAAAATAATTTTATACTTTAGCAGCCTCCACTGGTGAACTTTTTTAGTGCCCACAGTAAATGGTAGATCACTTCAGTAGCAAGCATGATCTAAAACTTAATGGTTGCTAGTATTAAGTGTGTCACCTTCACCCTTTCCTTTGAAGGGATGCAGTGTGATGGCTATGAACCTCAGTTGCTAGCCTGTTACCAAAGCACATAGAAATTTCATCTGGAGGGTTGCATGTCACTATTTCCCTGTTTCTATCCAGTAATTATTTCCATATCATGCTACTTCAGCAGATGGTAATTATGCAAGGAGGACTGAGAAGGACTAAAACTTCAGCAGCTTTTATTCAGCATCCCCTTATGAGATTTTTATCTGACCATATTCTCTCAGAAAATGTGTATTAAAAAAGACTGAGCATAATCTATTAGCATAGATAACTTGCCATTTGACTTCATTCTTGGAGAAGGCTCCAGATCCTGATCTCTGTGATGAAACCAAGAATGGGTCTTGTTCTCCTGGGCTGAGAGGAAGAGAAATATGATTGTTCTTTCCTTGTCTTACACTAAATAAAGCATGAAGGAAAGAAATTCCACATTTCGACTTTATTCCTGGATGTAATCATGAGATAGGGATCACAGTTTGATTCTTTCACAGTTTGGTGCTTTTACAGCAAGTTGACTGCAACATGGTAGCTGCAGAATTGGACAACCTTTTCTTATATATAATAGTGATTCTTGTCCCCTTCTTGCCTCGACTCATGTGTAGGCTGAAAATTTAATTCTTCCTTCTGTGAGTAGTTAGGTTCCTGAGATTGCAAATGATGGAACCATAGCATGTTTTGAGTTGGAAAGGACCTTTAAGGGCCATTTAATCCAACCCCCCTGCAGTGAGCAGGTGTACCGGAAATTAATCATCTGCTATTAAATATGAATATTGATTTCTGTATGAATGCTAATTTTATTATTAATATTCAAAACCCAGGGACATTCCCTGAGATTCTTTGGTTTTTCAGTTGAGAGGAAGTAATTACACAGAATTAAACAGTTGAAACAGTCAGAACTTGGAAAAAGGAACGCAAGAACAGGAAGAATTGTAACTGCTCATGGAGTCTCAGCATTGACTTTAGCATTTGGTCCCTGAGTAAATCTCCTGTATCAAAGATGCTTTCAAACTCGTGATAATGATCCTGGGGCAAAATGCAAAATATTCCAGGCAGAGGGAAGGAGAGCTGAGTTGCTGGTGTGAGCTGCATACTCGTGGCCACCTTTATTCCTGGTTAACGAGCCAGGAATGGCAGAGAGGTTCAATGCAGAAAGGCAGGATGCAGAAAGACATGGTTTCTAAATCACCCCCCTTTAAATACTGCAGTTGGAAAATCAAGCTGGCCAGTAGGCACTAGCAGCATTGCTCTGGCCAATGAATTCAAAGCTTCCTACCTCCTTTGACCACGCAGGCACATTGAGGGCAGCACAAGACACCCGACACGTGGTGATAAGCCCCCTAGCCCTCAAGGCTTTGCTGGGGCCAAACCCTTATTGCTTGCTCATCTGACTCCTCTCCCAGACCCACAATAGGAGGAGGAGAGTAAGGATTAAAATGGCCTGGCAGAGACATCTAGATTTGGTTGCTCAGAGCCATCTCCAACCTGACTTGGAATGTTTCCAGGGACAAGGCTTCTGCCACCTCTGGGTAACCTGTGGCAGTGTTTTTCCAGCCTCATTTAAAAATATTTCTTTCTTCTATGTAGTCTAAATCACCCCCTCTGTAGTTTAAAACCGTTAGCCTTTGTCCTGCCACTAGCTACTTTTACCTCAGATTGTTTCTTGGATTTGTTGTTTTTTTTGTCATTGTTGTGTGTGTGTTTGGGTTTTTTTTTGTTTTATTTTACTTTGTTTTATTTTGGGTTTGTTCAGATATGTAGCAATTTGGAGTCCATATTTGCTAACAAACCAAATCTGTGTTTTGATGAGTGAAGAGAGAGGCTCTGTCCCAGACTGATGTGGGTGTTTTGTTCTTGGTGAGCAAGCCAGCTGAAATGTAAATGAATAACAAAGAAATTTGTCCTCTGAATAGGCACTTATATGCTTTACTGTAAAGACAGATTTCCACACTGTTTCACTTGTCCTTTCCTGAAATTCCATAAAATTCTCATTGTGCACTTAAAAATCTACACCTCGCTTACATGGGGGGATTCTAGAACAATACTGAGTACATATTAATTTGAAAAAGCAACATAAATCCACTACAGCACTCAGGTGACAAAACACAGGAAAGCAGAAACTTTCCAAGTCAAATTCAAGCCTCAGTGCAGTGGTTCACAAGCTTTGCACAGCACTCTGTGGGGCAGCAGAAGCTCTCAGAGTGCTTTTCTGTTTGTCTGTAAGAAAGCAGACAAACTCTGTGGTGTGTGCAGCAGACAATGATGACTACAGACATGTGTTCCAAAATTATCTCCTTTCAGTTCTTTGTCTTCTGTTTTGTTATAATACTATCAGCTGATTATTTTTCTTTGGCATTTCATTCTGACATTAGATATAAGACAAGACTTGGCTTTTTTGATCATTTTAAAGTGCTGCTGCCATTGGCTCTCTTGGGCTTTTGGAGCCTTTCAGGCTTAGCATAAAAGCGTGTGTTTATGTATTCTACAATCTCCCCTCACCAGCTCTTCCCTCTCCTTGTCCCCCTGAGATTGCCTGTGTGGGTTAGCAGATTCTTTGAAAACCTCTCTGTTCTAGCTGTCAAGTTGGCTACTGTTGAAAGTGTTGCATAAATAAGGAACTATGTTAATTAAAGGAGGAAGTTAAGTATTTGTTTTTATCCTGGGGAGCAGGTGCTGAAGAAGCAGTTTCCTAGAAGGGGTTTCCCTTTTTGGTTGTGTGCCTTGAGGGTCCACTGATCTTTGAGACGTCTTTAATGTGTTACACTTTGAATACTCAAAGGTTTTGGTGACTAATGTCTGAAGAATTTATATCCTCCTCGTAACAAGCTCCTCTGAAGGTTGTGTCCCAGGTAAGAACTAATCTGGATTTATAGCGGCTATTACAGCTGTAGATTCTTAATAGTAATAAAGGTGACTCTTAGGTCTCCATTGCTCTTTGCTTTTTTCTGTTATTGAGTCAGAAGCCAGTTTGAAACTCCAAGAAGGTCCTACCTTCCACTTCCTTTTCCAGATATTGCGTCTGGTTGTGCTTCTAAGTCCTAGACCAATGTTTAGCTCTCAGTCTTAAAGCAGAATTTAAACCTGTTCTTTAAATATGTTCCTTTTCCAGCTTGAATTTGATTGTATTGGTGGATTTTTTTCCCTTCCATTTAATCTTGCATTGTTTTGGAGGGTTGTGTGAGGAAGTAGGGCATAGTAGTTTTATTCACAATATGTTTAATTGCTAGCAGATGTTTTTTAGTTTGACAGTATAGCAGGCTCTCACTAGGTTTTCTGCATGGTTTAGGAATGTCAAGGGCCTTCCACCTTGCACCATGGTAAGATCAGATCTTGCCTAAGTGATGTTGTTCTTTTTTCTCCCTCCCCTTCCTCCTTGAATGTGAATGAGAAGCGTTCTGTGAAATACAGGGTAGATAGAGAAAATAAATAAAAGAAGTATATAGCATAGTAACCCTTCTGTTCTCGTGTTTGAATTGGAATATTTTAGGAGATGGTTGAAAAAGAAAGAAAAAATATTAGTATAGCTGCTTTGTCTGGGTTTTCTTACCTGTTAAATGTTCAGACAGATATAACAGCCAGCTACCTCCAGTTTTAAGTTTAGGGTTACTGTTTGTAATGTAATATTGTAATGAAGCTATTAAAGAAGATGGCTATAAACTAAGTATAAAAACAAAGACCACTTTAAAAAAAAGGAAGGAAAGAAAAGTTGAAATATATGTTCCTGTGTTTGTAGGATTTAAGATTTTTTGCTTATCTTGGTTATGCAGTTTAGAGTTTGTTAGCAGGTACGTGAGGATCTTTAAGTTATGTTGGAAGCTTTTGAGGTAGAATTTATATACAGAACTTTTGAGCAGGTGTTGACAGGAGATGATTCATATGTTAGATTGAAAGGTAGAATGGGTTAACGACTGCAAGATGGAATGTCTGATAAGCCAGGTTTTAAGGAACTGCAGTAAAAAAGAGCAATGGTATTTTAAGTCGTGAGGCTAACTTTATAAAGAGCTTTGTTTGTGAAGTGGTGTTTTGTGAACTTTTACACTTGAAAAGGCTGGTGATGGAAACAGGTAGGAGTGTGCTAAAGTAGTATCACATCCTGCCCAAAGAAGTGGACTGCTGCTGTTTGAGTTTTGCTGCCAGCTGGCTTGACAAAAATAAGCTTTTAAAATTAGACTTAGAGTGTATATATAATTAATGGGTGTGACATGTAAGCAACTGTCTGCACCTGCTGTTCATAAAAGAAAGTAGTAAAAAGCAAATTAAAAAAAGGCTGTCAGGTGTGGCTGATTTTGTAGCTTATTAGTAGAAATAGAACCATTAATTCAACTGTAGGTCCTTGTCACCCCACACTACAGGGTCAGATAGGTTGCTTTAGAGGTCCTTGGCAGGCTGATAACAGCACTACATGGTGCTGTTATGCTGGCCCCAGGGGTCAGGAGCAGGGGTTAGTGGTCACACCCCTCTGAATGTACAAATACTTGTTTGGTTTTGTTTTGGTTTGTTTTTTCCCCCTGCCATCTGAATGCTTAATAAGGTATAGCTTTAGAAGTACTTGAGCATGTTCATCTGAAGAGTTTTACTGTCTGATTAAGCTTGAACACCTGACCGATCGTTGTACTCTGATAAGTTTTAAATACAGTTGTACTAAGTGATGAGATTACAGTGCAGGTGAGAATGCTAAATACAAAGGACAAAAGCAGTGGTGCATGAATCTTGAAATTATTTTAAACTTGGCTAAATTGTAATTGCAGGATTCAATGCACAGAGCGAGTCCTGGAGGTAATGCAGTGTGTAGCTGCAAGGGGGTCCTGGCATTTGGGACACTGGGGTGAACTTGAGGTCTGAGTGACTGAAGGAGAAGGGTCAATGCAGGGTCCTATTGAGTATTTTCCTCCCCTTTAAAATGTCAGAAAAACTTTTTCACATAAATGAATTATGAAAAAGGACATGATCACAGTGCATAATGCCCTTCCAGAGAAGAGCAGCAGGAATCATAGAATCAACCAGGTTGGAAGAGACCTCCAAGATCATCCAGTCCAACCCATCCCCCAGTCCTATCCAGTCAACTAGACCATGGCACTAAGTGCCTCATTGGGTCTTCTCTTGAAGACCTCCAGCGACAGTGCCTCCACGATCTCGCTGGGCAGCCCATTCCAATGGCAAATCACTTTCTCTGGGAAGAACTTCCTCCTAACATCCAGCTTATACTTTCCCCGGCACAACTTGAGACTATGTCCTCTTGTTCTATTGCTGGTTGCCTGAGAGAAGAGGCCACCCCCCACCTGGCTGCAATGTCCCTTCAGGTAGTTGTAGACAAGCTCTGTGTCTGGAGCACAAGCCAGGTGAGGAGCAGCTGAAGGAGCTGAGGTTATTTAGCCTGGAGAAGAGGAGGTTCAGGGACACCTTAGCACGTTCTACAGCTACTTGAAAGGAGGTTGTGTTCAGGTGGGAGTTGGTCTCTTCTCTCAGGCAATCAGTGACAGAATGAAGGGATGCAGTCTCAAACTGTGCTAGGAGAGGTTTAGGCTGGCTGTTAGAAAGAACTTCTTTGCAGAAAGAGTGATTGTCATTGGAGTGGGTTGCCTGGGGAGGTGGTGAAGTCTCCATCCCTTGGAGTGCTTAAAAAAAGATTGAATGTGGCACTTAATGCCATCATTTATTTGATTAGGTAATGTTGGGTGATAGGTTGGACTTGATGATCTTGAAGGTCTTTTCCAATCTGATGGATTCTGTGATTCTGTATTCAGTGCTTATTTGCCCTGTGTCAAAATTGCTACCTCATTGTGTTAAATTGATGGGTGTCTAATATTTTTTTTTAATGGAATAATTTTGGTGAGCACATACGTACAGGGCACAGATGCTTTGTCATGGTGCAGCAAATGTTTTGGGGTTTTCAGACTCATACTCGAACCTTGAACAGTGTTAAAATAGTAAACCTATTTATCGTATTTAAGAACTAGATATAAATTGGTGTGGTGTCTTAGAGGGAAAGACAGCTATAGATTCTTTACATGCAGGTGTGAAGTGACAGATGTAATTCTGGTGTTTGCGCTAAAAATCAGCGTGCTGCTTTCAGTATGAATATTTCTGTCTCTAACACTGTGTCAATGTCTGTGTGATTCTCTGATACTATTTCTATATTGTTGTATACTTCAATGTTAACTACATTTTTTTAAGTCGTTTTGGTGAGAGAGTTGTTACCTGTATGGTTACTCCTGAAAAAGGACATCAAGTACTAGTCCCTGAACCAGAGTGGATTATCTAGTTTGTCAGCTAATCATAGAATCATAGAATCAATCAGGTTGGAAGAGACCTCCAAGATCATCCAGTCCAACCTATCACCCAGCCCTAGCCAGTCAACTAGACCATGGCACTGAGTGCCTCATCCAGTCTTTTCTTGAAGACCCCCAGGGACGGTGCCTCCACCACCTCCCTGGGCAGCCCATTCCAATGGGAAATCACTGATTATGTGATAAACTGGGTAGCCTGGGGTGCTGGGATGCTCCCAGCAGACTATTTCGAAATGCACATTGGCAGTGTGCTTGCCAGAATTCCACTTTGCTTATCGCCTTTCTTACTGACCTTCCTACTTCCACTGGATACTTTTGCCTGTTTACCTGGGATCATAATGAAGTAGGATCTGAAAGAATGGTCAAGGTTTTTTTTCCTTGCTCTAAAATTAGATCCACAGATTATTTTTTTAACAAGAAGTCTCATCTTGCATCTCTTCCTCACTTGTTAAATAACCGCAATCTGTATGCTTACTTTTCTTACTGTGTGTTTCCTAGGCAGTGTTTAAAAAATACATTTTATTTTTCATGTGCTTATGATTTCTTTTAATTCAGTCCTTGTCTTCCATGCAATGCACTGCCCAGAGTGATACAGGGAGTTCTGGCTGAGGCCTTGTGAGCTGTTGGTGATGGCGACGGGAGGGCTGGAGTGAGCTATCTGCTTGCCTGCACCCCACAGGAATTCACAGCTGTCGTTTGCAGTACCAGTGGTTCGCCATCCCATTCCATCTTCTTTCTGCATCTGGTTGGTCCTGCTTAGCCTGAGGACTTTTTCATTTGTCCCTGTGCTGCTGCTTTTGTTTTTTTCCCACTCTGTTTTTCTAACTTGTTATGGTCATGCTGAAGTAGAATCCTATTTTTGTATATAATTGCAATCCCTTCTGCTTCATTACCTAGAAATTAAGTAGCATGTTTATTCCATCTCCTGGGTTATTAATAAAGTGCTTGCATGAGACTTGAAACTCCTGCAGAAACTTGCACTGGAATTGTACTCTTTTTAAGATGAGTTATTTGATGAGTACCAAGTGTGACTTACCTCTACTTTTGCACTCATATTATAGCAGTTTTAGAAATACAGAGCTTCTCTAATTGGCTTAGAAGCAGTATGACAGTGACTGTCAGATGCTTTATAGTGAAAATAAAATGTGCTCCCAACTCCTGTCTCCATGTATTGAAGGAAAATTAATTGTCCAGAGGCTGTCACTTCTAAAACTTTTTATCTTGGTGATTAATCCATTGGGTTTTGTGTCTGAAAATACACCATTGCATGGCCATCACAGCTCCTTTACCGTACTTCTACCTTCTCCTTCTCCTTTCACCAAGTTCTTCTAACAGAGAATCTGCTGTGAAATTATTCCCTATACCAAAATTTCTAATAACTCTGTGTCTGTAGCAATGTGTGATTGGCTCAAATAAATGCCATTTTTGGATTAGTCTCTGCAGAATCACAGATTATTTTTTTTTTTGTTGGTGCTGTTTTCTTTAGACACAGTTGACTGCTTAACACTAATGGAAGCAACTGTTGGGTGTTTCATTCTAGTTGGCTGATGTTGAGCCACGAATTGGTTGCAGCAGTTTGTCATCCTGTTCTTATCTGCTTCATTTGCATTCTCAGTTGGGCAGTTCAGGACTGCATTACTAGATCTGTTTAAAGAAAGGAAAAACTCTGCCACTTCAAGAAGCTCCATAGCCTCTTTTCCACGATATCATTCACTGTAATAACTGCCTCTTCATCCTCAAGATGAAGCCCAAACCTCTTCAATTTCTATCTAACCATATTTAATTATGGTATCTGATTCTAAGCAACTTGAGTAGGTAGTGCTTCTTTCTTGCAGTGTAAGCTCTAGCTCCATGAATACTTGAAATGTTTAAATTTGTTTGACCTCTGTTCCAGTCACCACTGGGTTTTGTAGAGTCTTCAGATCTGGCTTTCTGTAGAAGCACTGTGGATATGTTGATGAATGTATCTCAAAATGAAGTGTTTAAATGTCATTGTGTCTGCTGCTGAGATTCCAGCAGAAGAGATTGCTAAACCTTATTTTTGTGAAATGACAAGATGATGAGAGTGCTACTTTGGCAATTTTTTGTGTAATGGTATGGTTATCTATACATAATGTGTGATGTAATATTATTACATCGTGCCTGTTTTGTGCCTGTGTGTATACCTTGTTTCAAGTATATTCAAGTATGTCAGGGAGAACTCTAATAGTGTAGTCATAGAATCATGGAATCACTTAGCTTGAAAAAGACCTTTATGATCCAACCATTAACCCAGCACTGCCAAGTCTGCAACTAAATCATGTGCCTGAGCTCCACATCTCCACATCTTTTAAAGGTCCTCTAGAGGTGGTGTTCCCAGCACTTGCCTGGGCAGCCTGTTCCAGTCTTAACAATGCTTTCTGGGTAGATTTTTTTTTTCTCCCCTAATTTCCAATCTAAATCTGCCCTGGTGTAACTTGAGGCCATGGTTACCTAAGGAGTTCTGTCCATGATTTCCTAAAATATATCATAAACCTACTTGTTGAGAGATGCAGATGGTAGGTTTTGAAAGGCTCAGCTCAAGGGTGTGTTGTTGAGTTTTGTGTTTGTTTGGGGATTTCTTTGACTGAGGTGTGTTGTTGAGATAGTGGCACAGTTACCTGCTTGTGGCTACAGTCTCCTGTGAGAGCTTCCCAATCTTTGCACTTCTGTGGCTATGTGCTCAACCCACATGTACTTGTCCACATTTGGATGCTGAAGTGCTGTCTAGCACAATATTTGCATTAAGGAAATACCCAAAAGCTAACTTTACATATGACTGAGTGACAGTTTGGGATGGCTTCTCTGCTACTAGTATTGATATGAGCTGACATCAAGCACTAGGCACAACCTGATGTGGTGAAAATTGAACTTGGTTGTGTGATAATGTGCTTTGGTGGGAAGCACTGAGAAAACACATTTTGAGGCATAGTTTATTTAAATAGAAATTTTGAATATTGTGCTGCAACACAGTTTACTGGGCTATTGCACCTATTCTTTGACTCTTCTGCTCAGCTGAAAAAGGTCTTGTGAGCAATTCTCTTTCTTTTCATTTTTTTCATCCTATCCTAAGATTATTTTTGTGTGTTCGGTCCTGGAATGATGCGTGTATAAACAGAGGGAATAAATTACTTCCGAACTTGTTTCCCTGAAGACTTGGCATGGTCTTTCCTATCTTCAGGGAAAAAAAAAAAAAGAGAATCTGTGTTCATGAGACAACTGACCACGGTTGTCAAAATACACGTCACAGGGAATATAAAATACAGGCTTTTATGCCTGCTTCGCTCTTATCTTCTGTCTCTGCTGCCCACTCTTGCTTGCCCTGCCCCCATACTTATAGTAGACATTCAGCTGCTGCATGGGCTTGTCATGTGGCCAGCCCCCTGAATTTATCTTTCTCATATGGCCAAATAACTTCATCCCCGTGGCAATTTGCTTGAATAAAGAGCCTGGCGAGTGCAGCCCAGCCCGGGGATACAGTATGAAAATCAGCGGTTGCTTGGGTGAGCAATTACGCAGTGAAACAGCTATCAGGCAGAAGAAGCAGCAGCCAGGCTTTCAGAGCTGGATGAAAAGCTTCATCCCTGGAATTCCCTGTCTAATATAAAGCTTTTGCAGTATAGCCCACCTTTGATGACAAATATGTGCAGTGTTCAAAATGTGTATCAGTTTTTACTGAAGGGCAGCTTCTTACTCCTGCTGATTAAAAGCACTAACCTTTGTGGAATGGCGTGCATAGAAATGAGATTAGGAAGCTTTTGTTGATTCCCTCAGCCCCTGTTTCTGCCTTGTGCTGGGTCTGTAGTCATGGCTGTAAATCGCTGATGCACAGAATTGATTTGACTTTATATTTGATCAAAGCTGTATTTTTTTTATCTGCAGCATTTTATAGTAGCGATCTGGTCCAATGCACATAAGAAACCAGGTGGTTTTATGGGTTGCATCAGAAGCAGTGTTTGGTATCTTCTGGTGGGTGTTGTGCGTGGCTCATACACAGGAGTAGTGCTTGCTGCCTTATCTGAAATTCTGAAAATAAGTATGTGTGAACTGATAATGACCTTGTCCTGCAAAGCTGGGAATATTGCAGGGATTTACAGAGTTTTAGCAAAATTAAATAAGCCACATAGTGAAACCCTCCCAAATTGAAGTTCCTATGCAGTTTTGGTGACTTTTTATCAAATTGGCAGTGACATTTCCTGAGAAGTTTCCAGCTCTGTCTGTCTGTAGAGAGTTACTTAGGTATTCACTGGCATGCCTTTTATATAGTTTTAGAGATAGGATTTGGTCTGCAAAGAAACGTAGTTCAGCTGCTGATTGCATGCCTTGCACTTGAACATCTTCGTGCTTGGATGTGCCTCTCTTAGGATGTAGCAGAAGCAGTCCCTCCCCCTCCTTTAGAGCTGCGGTGCAGACTGCCAGTCTTTCTCTTTCAGTGACCTCCTGTGGCAGGTACATAGGGGAATTGAGAAATTCCCTCATTAAAAAGCTACATGTGTGATAACACTGATGGGAGTGAAACAAAGCTAGTTACCTCCTTTGGGACTGCTGCTGTGGGTTTTGAACCCTTTTTTAAATTAAAAAGGTCATTTCTTTGTTTTCACTGTCATCAGCTTACTTGATCTCTTGCAGTTCCATCATCTATACAGATACCTAGGAAAACACATTGGTACTTTGTAGTGATGGGAGGCTTATTGACTTCTTTGACAGGTTGTGGTAGTTTAATATTCAAACTGGCTGGTCTCTCTAATCATTCTTCCCTATTGGCTTTGTGTTTACAAACTCTAAAGATGCATTAAAAAACAACCAAACAAAAAAACAAAAAAACACAAAAGCAAAAATGACCCTGCAGAACCCTAGTGCTGTCCAAGCCAAACCATCTCAAAATTACTTTCTTAGCACTGCTCTTACTTGCATGAGCTGGGGATGGATTGTGTTTGGGCTCATCAAGTCAAAGGCAGAATCAGTCTGTTGGTTGCCTTGATCTTATAACCACAGGTATCTGCAGGACAACCACATAGCTTTGGCTTCATAAACTGGAAGAAGCATTTATATTCTTCAATGTTTACACTCTTGTTTCTGTGAATTCTTGATACTGAGATAGGTACTACACAGGACAGAGACTGAGAAAACCTAAATGAATGATTCAATCATGGTAAGGACCCTTTAATGGTGTAGAAACATAAGTTAATTGTAATGCATCCTGCTTTGATCTCAGATTTACATAAAATAATTCTTGCTTTGAGGATGACTGCTGTTATATTTCTGGATCTTCAGATTTGATTTGAAAGGCTTAGTGCAGATTGGACATGCAGGGCATTCTTTTCAGGGGGTTGTAAGATTCAAACTATTTATCATAAAAGTACCTGAACCCAAGGAGCAATAAATGAATGCATGAGGATGTGCCAGGAGCCGTTGCATATTCTAGATAATAAGCAAGCTCTGCTTTTAAGGACGAAGCCACTTGAATAGATTTGAATCGACTGTATGCTGGTTGACTGCAGCACAGCTCTTCCAGGGTGACAGACCGTGCTGAAGCTGTGCAGCATGTCAGCATTTGAATTGAATACTGGAGATAAAAATCCACAGTAGTTGTTCTGAGCTCCACATGCAGTGTTTTGGGGGAAGGTAAGAAGCAGATATACAAGCTGGTCACTTAGTGTAGGTTCCTACAGGAAGAGAGCTGTTGAGCAGTTTTATAGTTATTTGTTAACTATGGTTCCAATCTCAAAGCTGCTCCCATAATGATGTCATTTGTGACTGTGAAGAGGCTCTTACTGATCACATTTGTCATCTGTGTATATGTTAATTTTAATACTACACTCGTGTGTTTATTTTCCTTCTCTCAATTTTCTACTGAAGCTTTTTCACCTTGCCTGTACCTTCTTTATGCTACTGAAGATACAGTGTGACTTGAAAGGCGTCCTCCTGGCAAGAGGGAATAATGAGATGGCTCTTAAATGTGCTCTGTTCATGGTATTTTATAATTAGCTGTGTGAACTTTCAATGTTTAAGAAATAGGAAATGGCAATTATACAGAACTTTGGCTCTTCGATCACGTCTGCGCTGCGTTTCCATTGTTACTTACAGCTTTGAAGAGCCCCTCTGGAGGGCTGCGTGTTAAGTGATTCATCTTATTTAACAGTTGGTTGTGAGGCATATAGAATTAATAGACAATGTATAGAAATAATGATCTAGGTAATAGAAATTTAACTCCTGAGAGCTGAGACTAGTTTCCTTGAATAGTTTAATGGTTGGTTTTGATTATTCTTTTCAGGTTCACTAATGACATGTATTTATCTGCCACTTGAGCTTCTAAGGAAAAAAATTGAAATCTAATTTGTGAGCCAGATAATGCAAAATCTGTACATAACTTTTTTACTCCTGTGCAGTTAAACAACTAGAAATGTGACAGCTTTAATTATCACCTATTTGGTACTGCTGAACCCTTCATAGTAGGCTAGGTTAATAAAAAAAGCAAAAAGGCAAAACAAAGAAACAAACCCCAAACAACAGGAAAAAGCAACACAAACTCAACGACAACAAAACCACCAACACAAACCTGGATTTATGCATTTATTAAACATGAAATATGTTTCAACATGCTTAAATAGTGTACATAGCTGAAGTGTTGAATGATCTTGATTTGAAAGCTTCTCTAATGGTTGGGCTCAGGGAATGGTGGGTCTAAGCCAGTTCCTTGTTTCCCTAAGGCTAACAATTTTTGTGCAGTTGTGTTGAGGATCAGTTTTAGCCTGTATGTACTGACTTACTTGCATGGAGAGCTCATTTGAAGGAAGTCAGAATGGTTCACTCGCCTATTACATGTTTTAAACGCATTGGTTTTGATAGTATGACAAGTTTTGAAGTAAGTGTAGTTTGGAAATGGGTTTCAAATTGGAGATCATTCCAGTTAAAAAATAGGAGCGAAGAAATTTAGGGTGTGCTAATAGATAAATGTTTTTATCTTTGTCTGGTAAGCTCAGACGTGAAACAGTTGGGTGATGGTAAGCATAGAAACCTTGGAGCCTTTGTGGCTTTGGTGACAAGATAAAGACTGGGTTTGCTTCCAGAAGAGGAGCCTAAATGCTACCCAGCTACTTAGGCAGGCCAAGTTTGCTAATCCTGGCTTAGACTCTGTCACACCAGAAGCGCTAAATGTGATTTGTCATTATCTGAAGTCCCTGGTGAGAAACAGCAAGATGGCCCAAATATGCATAACCCCAAAGGAAAAGAATCCCAATTCTGCCCTTGGGTCATAGTTGAAGTCCTATCAGGCAAATGGAGAGGGAAGGTACTGAGGCAGATGCATGCCCTGGTTTGTTTTTTTGGGTTTAGTGTCAGCTCTTTGGTCTTCACAAGCACTCAATATTTCACATCTTGCTGAAATAATAGGATCAGGGGTAGAATTTGGCTGGAGGCTGTGACTCCACCTTTTTAATCTAGATCTCTAAAATAGGTCTTTAATTCATCCTGCTAGCAAGTGACACAACATTCTGTGTTAGTTTAGAACATCTGTTCGGAAGTACCACCATTGTAGTTTTTTTGTCTAACATGTGTCTAGTATTTTTCCCTAACTGTGGTTTGTGGATATAGAAATACCATTTTCATAACATTACATGTGTGCTGTAAGATCTGGGCTTCTCTTGAGGAAATGCTAATTCACACAACAAATTTACTCTAGTTCTGTTATGTGATATGCAACCATCCCCTGTTTGCTTTTCATAGAGATACATTTCTCACCCTTGTATAAAACAAAGACAACTGTCTTTCAATTGTGTGTATCACAACCAAGTACACCTGATGTGGGAGGTAATGTTTGTAATGCAATTGTTGGCTTTCTTTCCCCACATGGAAGTGTCTGATTTAAAGTTTTCTCAATGCCTATACATATGAATTTAAGTTACATTCATAGTAGTTCACTAATTCGATGCAGATCTTAAGGACACCTTTTTTCCACAAGCGAAGCCTCTTTCTAGTTTGTGTTTTTCGCTTTTTCTGTGCTGTAATGAATTACTTTGTGTGACAGGTGGGAGATTCAAGAAAGAGATAGTAGTTGATGGACAAAGCTATCTGCTGCTGATTAGAGATGAAGGGGGCCCTCCAGAGGCACAGGTGAGCATTGCATATATAGAGCTGTACCTGACTAATGCCACTGTTTCCTTTCTTTTAGAAAAGCCTTCCTTTAAGAGAAATGTCTTTGTTCTGTTCTTTTCCTGGGTGCTGTTTGCCTTTCTACTGGGAAAAAGTAAATGTCACCCTTGTGTGGAAAATACTGCGTTGAGGAATTATTTAGGATTGCATTGGAGGGGACATGTAAATCTAGTCCAGTCGACTGCAATGAACAGGGACATCTTCAACTACATGCAGTTGCTCAGAGCCCTGCCCAACCTGATCTTTAATTTTTGCAGGGATTAAGCCTCTACCACTTCCCTGGGCAGCCTCTGCCAGTGTTTCACCACCCTTATCACTAAAAGAACCCCACCTTCTTTAGATCTAGTTGAAATATCCCCCCTCTCAGTTTAAAACCATCACCCTTGTCCTGTTACAACAGGCCCTGCGAAGAAGATTGTCCCTACCTTTTTGAAAGACCTCATATTAAATGCCTAATTGGTATGCTTCCAGTACCTACAAAATTCCATATTATTAAGAATTATTCTGTTAGACTGTTTAAATTGTTAAAATATGAAGTGGATGTGTGCAGTGACACAAATACGTGTGTTCAAATCTTTGCATTCCCTGTTGCTTCCATGTTTTGCTCCCTGTACTGTTTAAGGCTCAACTTTGTGAGTTCTAGTTCAGCACCATCAAGTTCTCGGCTCTCTGACTTGGTGTCTGTATATTATGTGTTACCTCCCTGTCTCACAGAAGATCTGCCTTTGAGAAGACACTTAACGGTTTTGTGGCTTTGGTGACTCTGTTTTGAGTGATGTGAGGTGAAGCGTTTACTCCAGCGATGCTTCAGTAACCTCAGACTGACAGCCCAGCTTCAGGAAGCATCCTTTTATTCAGGCACCCTTCTCACTTCCTCTCTACCTCTTCTTACCTGGGCACTAGTGGGGTTCTTTAAACGTGTTGGCTGGTGGTGGTCTTGCTTTGCTTAGCTGTTAAGTGGTGTATCAGCTTCCAAAAAACAACAACAAAAAAAATCTGGGAAGGACCAAGGAATGGTTCTAGCAGGAACCATTCTGTCGCCAAACAGCTGAACAGGAGCAGTGCCAGCAGCAGCAGCTTGGCTTTCAATGCTCCACTATTGCTCATGAGCTGCAGGAGGAGTAGAGAGTGGGGGAAGGTGCCTGGACAAAGGAGAAGAGAAAGGAGGTGGAGGAAATGGAGACCAAAAGAGACATCCTGGAAGGAAGTTAAAAGAAGAATTAAAAATGAGTGTCACTGACACATCTGCAGCCATGTGAAGCAGGAGCCTAAAAGAAGTGCTCTGTGTGAGGCTGTGAATGATTTGGCTGCAGTACATAACGGTTTCTAGGCCCTGATGCTTAAAGAACATTCATGCATACAAAAACATAAAAAGCCACACACAGCAATCTAAATGTTTTTCTACCTGAAGAATTGGCTTTGCAGAGTTCACTTGACCTAACTAATGAACAGACACAGTGTTTTCATTTTGATCTATGCTAGCTGTGTTTGGATTATTAATTACTGTTGTGGCTGAGAGTTGTTCTTCAGCAGATCACAAGGATGGAAAGATTTAAGATGTTAGTGTTTGTTGACCTTTCAGGAGACTTTTCACATGTAAATTCTCTTTGGATTTTTGGGGTATGATTTCAAGTCACATGCCTCTTAAAGATCTCTAATCTGCTTATTAATTCTGGAATAAAAAGTTCATGAGTATAACTCTGTAGTGAATATGGAATGCTGTTGGAAAAAAAATAGTTGCTTTCTATTATTTGCTTTTAGTATAGAAAGACTTGGTTATTTTAGTCTTAGGGTTCTGCTTTTTGCAGTAGTCCAGTACATTTTTGTGGATAATTAGGATGGAATTATGACCTGGATAAGTAATGAGCTACACTGTGGTCTTCATGGCACTTAGTGGCACTGGGTCAGGGAGGGTGCAGTGCAAAGGCTGCAGCTCAGGTCTCAGTTCACTGAGAAGGGAGGAAGAATGAACTCATTTGACTTTCTCGATCTATGATCCACCCCTTCTTGTCTAACATAAGATTGCTTGAAGATGCAAGTAACAGATAAGAAAAGGGGAAAACCCAAAAAGGCTCATTTCATTGAAGTGAAGTGCACTACCTGATGCTCCTTCAGTTTATAAACGTTGACCCTTTTTTTTTTCTGCTCTACAGGTTTGATTTTACTCTTGCTGTGATTTGTCACAAATGTAGTGCCTTCCTGTTGTAAAACCTGACGTAACAACTGAGCTTTATTAAGCAGCCATGCTATTAGTCTTTAATTTAGAACTATTTTTATAAGTTGGGTTTGTGTGGGCTTTTCTGAAACTAATAGATCTGCTCAGTCACAGTTTGGAGATGGATTTGTATCTCAGCAGTCAATCTTTCCTTCATATTTCAAGCCATTCCCCACACAGTGGTGTAAATAATACATCCTAAGTTTCCAGACCTTGCATGTGTTTTGAATAGCACAGAACTGATACTCACAAAGCTTAAATTTACTTAAATATGAAAAGCTAATAAGAAATTGCTGGAAATATTTTGTGTCTGGAGGAGCTGCATTTAGTAACCACCCTCTGGATTTTTAAAATAATCTTCATTAGAAGGCTGCTTCTACACACTGAGGAAATACTAAGAAAATTTAGAGAGACTGTTAGCTTCCAAGCTGATGTTTTTAGGACATTGTAGCTGTAGGAGAAGTCCTTATCACACTGCTGCTGCTGCAACCATTTCATAATAGGACCCCGAACTGAGTCCACAGTAATGCTGCTGTCTCGGGTTCCTTCAGTTAGAGCTTCTGGTTTAAATAGTTCACATATAATATCATGGTAGTTGCCCTTATTGTAGCAGTAACTATGCTGTTATCTAGGAGATTGTCTTTCTGATTGTCTTGAAAACCTTGAAACATCTTCAGCTATTTTTACACCATAACTGTAAGAGATGGGGTAGTGTTCAGTTTCAAGTACAATGCAGCCATGAATATGCACATCAAGTTTAATTACCAGCTGATTTCCTGTATAAAAAGTAGGCAAGAAGTACTGCTAGCTCCTGATTCTAAAAAGGAAAATTCAATGAGCCTAGCAATTTGAGTATGTAAAGAGCTTTCCAGATTGATACTGTGGGCTCTTTTCTCCTTAGCTTTGCATATGCCAGCTTGGGATGCCTTACTCTAAAAGCTGACATCTCCAAACTAGTGAATGAAGCAGTTGAAATACTACAAGAGCAGAAACAAAACAGCAAGAGCTGGTAGCAGTAAAGTGCTTACAAAGCTAGGCTGGTCTTGTAAAACTCAGCAGAATGCTTCCCAAAGGAGCCTCCTCACAGCTCTCTCTGGTGTGTCCCCAGTATACCTGGCATATTGTAGTAGTCAGATAATGAAGAGCATAAATACTGATGACTGAAACTTGTTTCCATGATCTAAATTTGGTTAGGAATGGAGTCACTTAGGGAAAAATAAAGGTGGTGAGGTAAGCTTAATTTCAGTCTTTTTTTGATGTCCTGTGTACGTTGGCTGTTGTGCTAAATGTATGTAAACAATTGTATTTCACTCACGAGCTGAAACTTCTTCACTTGCATGGTCACTTCAGCAGCACCAAGGCTATATGCATGTCTTTTAGAAGATAACTGATACCAAGAGAGAACAGTTTGATTTCACATGGAAAGCTGAATAAAGCACTTGGTACTGTTTCCTCAATCAGGAATGTCTGTGCAGCACAAAGAATTTGGAATCTGAAATTAACTTATTTGGATGCTGATCAAGATGTGAGAACTACTAGCAGCACTTGTAAAGCCACAACCACAATATTTGTCCTGGCATTAACTAATATCAGCATGCATGCGTGCATGTGAAGCACAGAGTGGAGAAGTAACACACAAAGTAGGGCACTCAAGTGTCTAGTGATAAGTGTTCTTCATTTATAATTCACAAATGCAGAAACGTGAGGCTGCTATGTTTTGTTCTTCTGTGACTCAAACCCAGTGTGCACTGATAGTAACTGGGCTTGTAATGTCATGTACCAGTGAAGAAGAGACACAGTTGTGAGCGTGGGGAAAAACCTTTGTATATTCCAGATTCCCATCACTTGCAGAGTGGTGAGATTCATGATTTTTAGAACTATGTGCCACTTTCAAGGCCTTGGTTACTATCACTAACTAACTTTCTCTGATGTGTATTTCCCTCCAAGAAAGGTAAATATGTTTTTTCTTTTTTTTTTTTCCTTGTTTTCCCCTCCATTTCTTATCTTACAGTATGCCTTTTCCATTTTTATTCTACAGTTTGCCATGTGGGTGGATGCTGTTATATTTGTCTTCAGCCTGGAAGATGAAATTAGCTTCCAGACTGTTTACCACTACTACAGCCGTATGGCTAACTATCGGAACACGAGTGAAATACCAATGGTACTAGTGGGAACCCAGGGTAAGTGCAGTCTTGATTTACATGACCATATAGACTTCTCCAGGGTGGCAAAGCCACATCCTGTGCTGACCCACTCTCTCATCAGCACTGCCACTCATCTGATGCAACTGCTGGTTAACTGTTTGGACTTGCTCATCTGGCTTGCCAGAGCGCAATGGCATTGTGAGCACTCGGTTGAGATGGGGGACAAATGCCCTTGTAGCTCTCCTGGTAAAGTTGAGTGTAGGCTTCAGTGATGATGACTTACAAGAATACTTAGAAAAATATTTTCAGTGCTTGCAAGTCACGGTGGTTTTCTTGATCAGCAGGAAGATGCTAACATTGAATTTGGGCAGGTGAGCCAGTTGTGTAACGAAGTTCTGAGCTCAAACTGGTTTCCATTAGCTTAGCAGTTTAAAGAGGTAGATGGATCAGAGACCAAAAATGTCCACATGGTTAAGAAGCAGAATTTGGCTGTATTCCTGTGCAGTGTCACAGGGAAACCATTCTTTAAGTCATCTGGCTATGCCTGTTTCTACTCCCTGAAGCATTACACCACTGGCTTTGGTGGTGTTGATGCTTTTCACTGCTTTCTCAAAATACTTTTTTGATAATGTGGTTAGGGAGCAGTTTGTTTTCCCTCTCTCCCTGCCTGCCTACAGAGCTGTGCCACCAATGCTGCCTTGTGAAGGCAGGGGAAGTAGGGCGAGCATGGACGGAGGAATTGCAGTCAGACTATGGGGTGGAAACAGATGACAACAAATGAAAAGAGAAGTAGGTACACAGAAAGTCCTAGCATAGCAAAAACTACAACCAGAAAGCAGAAATGAACTTTTACGAAGGGCTACGCTGTCAGCTTAAAAGTGGAGTTGAAAAAGGGAGAGGGGGAAGTGTTGTCCTGAGGTATTTTTCTTTCTGCACTTCTAGCACATTGAAGTATTGTTTTTCATCTCATTCCCATTATTGCCAAGAGAGAATTAGATTATTGTTTTTGATGTTCAATGTCTGTTGCAGCACTGATGCAAAGGGGACTTTTAAAATTGTGTGTGAAGATGAAAGTGCTACAAATTCTACGACATCTGGGACAGCATAAGAGAAAAAAACCAGGAGAAAGCTTTTTTAACTATCAACTGAAATTAAATAAATGAAATATATAAATATATCTGTTTAAAAATATATTTGACATCCAGGTTGTTGGTTTTGACTGGTAGTTTAGAAATGATCCCTCCCAGGGTGTTAGCACTTGCATGATACTTCCAGGTGCCTTCCTCTGCCTCGTTGCACAGGTTAGGCTGTGGCAGTGAATTTGCTTTAGGTGTCCAAACTTTTCAAAGCTTCGGGGTTCTTAGCAGTTCTTTTCCTGTTGAACGTTGCCAGCGCCCTCTGCTGATGTAAAAAAAATAACCTCTGCCTTTGGCTTTCTAACTAACAGCTCTGGTTTTATTTATTACCTCTCAGGAGAAGATACTAATATCATCAGCTGAGATGTTCTCACTATCAAATAACTCAAATGTATTTGAGATGCCTCAGGTGCAATATTGCAGGAGTCACTGTCTTCACACACACATTGAAGTGATGCTTTTCCCCCTAAGAACAAAGATAGCTTTGCCACCACAGAAAACAGCAGATTTTTAGGAAAGCTTTCTGAAATTGATGTTTTTCTGAGATGAGAGGTTTGTAGGATAGGTTGTACTGCTGTGTCTCCATGTTGTTTTCACCACGGATAATCAACTGCCACGATACACCTGGGGTGGGGGAAAGTTGCTTTCTTAAAGAGATGTTCATAGTATATCACATAAATTTTGTTTGGGTTCTGTCCTACAAGAGCAGCGATGAAGAAACTGCTTTGTTGGTTAGGAGGCTTTATTTATGTATGTATGTACTTATTTATTTGTTTCCCTCCTGCTGTGAAGTGTTTTTCAACTCCTGTGGATAAGCTCTAGAAATTGCAGTTAAAGCACACACAGAATCATAGAATCAAGCAGGTTGGAAGAGACCTCCAAGATCATCCAGTCCAACCTAGCACCCAGCCCTAGCCAGTCAACTAGACCATGGCACTAAGTGCTTCATCCAGTCTTTTCTTGAACACCTCCAGGGGATGGTGACTCCACCACCTCCCTGGGCAGCCCATTCCAATGGCAGATCACTCTCTCTGTGAAGAACTTCCTCCTGACATCCACATGTAGAGTAGGTTTTGAAGAAAGAGACAAAGCAGTGTTGTTTGCTTAAACTTATTTTTATTGACCCTGTAGTATGTTCATTCGACATCAAATGCATGCACACCATCAAGGTTTGGGACTCAGTCATTTGCAACGAGTGTCCAGGGTCCAGGCTTGGCTGTGACTCAGAAGTCAACCTGTACATATATCAAATCTGTAAATATATAAAAAATCTCCACATTCAACTGGTGAGTGTCTGCCTGGACTGAAGCATCATGTGTGCCATGGGTTCAGGGTTGGGGTTTAGCAGAGTGCTTGGCTTCCGGCCCAGCTTGGCTCTCTGTGCCTGAGCAAAACACAGAGAACTAGCCTGGAAAAACCCACACATGAGGAACTGAGGGAAGACCTGGACTCGAGGTTTTTAGAGAAATGAAAACTGTAGTCCTGCATAGCTTTGTTATTATCTGCCATTGTGATTATTCCTTCCTCTAGCTAAGTGCTGGCTAGCTTGGTTTTTTATTTTTAAGAGAAGTATCTCTTTTGTGCAAATCTGACAAGTTCTCTGCATGCTGCAGCAATACCTGGTAACCATTCTACTCCCATCCTGTTATTTCTCTGTCAAAAATGTTCTTGGCCATTCAGCTGTGTCATACTGTGTTTCTCACTCTCCAGGTGAAGGTTACTTGTAAGCCAGTGGTGGTGTTCTGAAAATCATTTTACTTGTTTATAGTATCACAGTTACCACAGTATCATCAGGGTTGGAAGAGACTTCACAGATCATCAAGTCCAACCCTTTACCACAGAGCTCAAGGCTAGACCATGGCACCAAGTGCCACGTCCAATCCTGCCTTGAACTGCCTCAGGGACGGTGACTCCACCACCTCCCCAGGCAGCCCATTCCAGTGTCCAATGACTCTCTCAGTGAAGAACTTTCTCCTCACCTCAAGCCTAAATTTACCCTGGCGCAGCCTGAGGCTGTGTCCTCTCGTTCTGGTGCTGGCCACCTGAGAGATGAGGGCAACCTCCTCCTGGCCACAACCACCCCTCAGGTAGTTGTAGACAGCAATAAGGTCACCCCTGAGCCTCCTCTTCTCCAGGCTAAACAATCCCAGCTCCCTCAGCCTCTCCTCGTAGGGCTGTGCTCAAGGCCTCTCACCAGCCTCGTTGCCCTTCTCTGGACACGCTCAAGCATCTCAATGTCCCTCCTAAACTGGGGGGCCCAGAACTGAACACAGCCATTTGTTGATCTCAGTATCTTTTGCATCAAGGCTCATGTTCTTTTATGTAGTTGTGTTGATTTTTCAGTCAGTGATCTAAATATATTCTTAAGGTATGCAAAAAGCATTTTAGGTTTTTTTTAGAATCAGTCAGCATGCTGCTGATTTTAGCAACAAAGTGTAAAACTGGAGTGATGTCCACTCCTATTTGTGCCTCAAGATTTGTGCTTATGTTCTCTGCTTGGCTACTGTTGATTGTGTTTGATGTTTGTTTTCCCTGCTGTTGATACAGATGCTATAAGTTCCAGTAACCCACGTGTCATAGATGATGCCAGAGCAAGGAAGCTGTCGAATGATCTCAAGAGATGCACTTACTACGAGACCTGCGCTACTTACGGACTCAACGTAGAGAGAGTCTTCCAAGATGGTAAAGAGTAATTTTTTTTCATCCAGCATATCACATAATACTGTCACTGGGTTATATACATAACAACCAATGTCTGATAGCTTAAGTGCTTGTCTGGTTTGCAAGTATTCATTAATGCTTAGCTAAAATGCTCATTTTTAAGGATTTGTTTTGTTACATCATCTTCAGCAAAGCAAAGGTCTCTTGCACTGACCACAGCACGTGTACATTTGTGTTCCCAAACCTTTAGCCTTAAAAAGTCTTAAGCTGTTTCATATAGCCTTCATTGATCTTTTAGTTTCCTTTGGTGCTTGATTTATTTTTTGTAAAGTTTTCTTTGTTTTGTTTTATTGCTTGTGGAAATGCTGAGGGAATATTTGCTCAAAGTAGTATCAAATTGTCTTGCACATCTGAGAAAGTGAGAATAAATTGAGAAAAATTATAGGAGCAGGGTAATCATGAGAAGTAACTCTGCATTCATGGAGTGTTAGAAATTGACAGTCTTGTGTAGGAGTTTAGAAGAGAAGTTGGCTGCTTAAGGATGCTTTAAAACATCCTCAGCAATGTTCTGGCTTGTAGAGGTATTTGGGTTCATCGTGTGCCGTCTTAAAAAAAGCATTTTCTGACCATCTTTAACTATTTTGGAATAGTCACCGCCTGGAGGAATTTGCATGGCTGGAGAAATGATGCTGAACTTGGGTCTGTGCTGTATGAGATGGACTTTGTGCGCCCTCTAGTGGAAATTCAGCCCGGTGTCTTGGGGCTTGTCTTCTAACCATGGCTGTTAGTGGCTGGACCTGCCAGCTTTTCATCGCAGCACTTCTTTGTCTAAAAACCTTAATTATGTTAAAATGCTTCTCAGGGCTTCTTAGTTCTCAGGGTTGGGGGGGAAAGGTGCTGCCAGTGTTCATCACAAAGATGTGTGGTTGAGACAGTGTCACACTAGTATTGATCAGATGAAATTAAACTATGAAAGCAAAGCATTATGGTTTTTAAAGGGGAAAATCCCCTACAAAAACATTCACATTTTTCCATACTGGGGAAAAAACAAACAACCCCAAAGCACACACTAAAAATACTGATGTGCACTGCACTAGATCTAACTCCAAATAAGGATCCCTCCTGTTAGGATTTGAGAGGAAAGCATTTGAAGCTGTGCTTTCTTCAACTAGCTCAAATGAATACAGTGAGCAAAGTACTGTTTTCACTGCCTGAATTTTCTGTCGTGTACAGATGACTTTCAAAGAACATTTAGAGTTGTTTACTTTTTTGCTTGTTGTAAGTGTATTTATTTCTGAGTGCTAACTAAAGTTAGATTTCAGTTACATATTCCATGTCATGATGTTTGTGGATTTTTGTACAGCACACTGTCTTTTTTTTCCTTTCTCTTTTTCCTTAGGGACTTTTTGAGAGAGAACTTTCTTGGCACAAAGTTAATGTGATAAACTTGTAAGCTTCCAGGAAGCTTATTTGTTTCTCTGCCTAATTTCAGTAGTAAGTAGACATAATTGACAAAGGTCATGTGTTTAAGAAATATGAAGGTTTTATTTTACCTACGTGGCAGTCAACCAACTACTTAATATTTGCCAACAAATAGGCTTAGGAATGATGCTTCTGTAGAAATGTATTACAGTTGCCAGACGTGCCTGGGACCAAATCCAATTCCTGACAACTTCAGCTGTTCATTTCAGCAGAAAACAAAGCAAGTTCTTAACCCATTAAAAAAGGAGGTGTGAGTGAGGAGTGCAAGTTGCTAATAGGGAGCACTGGATTAAATGATGCTTAGTTTGTTCAACTCTAGGATGTTCAGGTTCATTGTAGGTTTAATGATGTTTCCTAAGTGGCTTCTTCAGAGGGCTCATAGAATCTGTATGCAAACCTTTGGAAAGCATTAGGTCAAAGTGCAGAAATTGGAAGAAAACTTCTGTTTCTAACCTTTCAGGAAGTTGTAGAGAGTGGTGAGTGTCAGTCTCTTCTCCCTATTGACAAGTGTTAGAACAAGAGGAAACAGCCCCAGGTTGTACCAGGGAGGTTTAGATTGGACATTAGGAAAAATGTCTTCACCAAAAGTGTTGTCAAGCAAGCTGCCCAGGGAAGTGGTGATCACCATCCCTGGAGAGATTTAAAAGCTGTGCAGATGTTGTGCTGAGGGACACGGCTTAGTGGTGAACTTTGCAGTGCCAGGTTAAAGGTTGGATTTGATGATGTTAAAGGTCTTTTCCAATCAAAATGATCCCGTGATTCCACCATGAGAAGGAAACTTCAGAAAAGAGATGTGATGTGTCATTGGATAGGGGGCTGACTTGCTGGGAGATGGGTGACATGTTGGGGAGGGCTGTCACTTGGCGTCAGCCAGCGCTGTAGGTGCTGGCTGTGTCACCATCGCCTTAATGGCCACTAATGCTGTGAAAGTCTTTGACTAAAGAGAATAACTTTGGTTTGAATTTGTTTTTTTACTTTTCCAGCAAATGAACAGATTGCTTCTTCTGTGAACTTGTATTCAATAGAACATAAAAGCTAATATGATGAAATATACACTGATTTTATACATGCACTCCAATTCTGTTTCAACTTCTTTGTCTGTTGATAGGCATGAAATATCAAATGTATAGAATCATAGGATCATTTCAGTTGGAAAAGATCTTTAAGATTGAGTCCAACCATTAACTAACTCTACCAAGGATGGTGCTAAGCCATGTCCCTTAGCACCATGGTGTAACCACACCTGACATAGTTTAATGAAATTGCCCAGAATGACTTGTGACCTGGCATTGCAGGCACATGAACTTCAAGATGGTTTTGGTGCTTTGTGAGCCTCCAGGCAGCCAGTCTGTTACCTCGCTAGCTTCTGCTTGGTAATGTATCTTATCTGAAGTTGCTGTTAAACTGGAGTGATTCTTCCTCACCTTGTATTAATATGACTTGAGCCCCCTCTTCAACAGGGGAGCCAAAGTTCTGCTTGGTTGCATGACTTGGACTTCATACCCATAATTTAGATTTATATATGTGTTTTGTTTTTAAATACAAGTGGATCCTGAGATAAAACCTTTTGAGGGGCTACTGCTTTTAGCCCACTCAGAGTCTACAAAAATGCTGGGGAAGGACTTTTCAGGATATCAGGGAGTGACAGGATTAGGGGGAATGGAACAAAGCTGGAGATGGGTAGGTTCAGGCTGGACATGAGGAGGAAGTTCTTCACTGTGAGAGTGGTGAGAGCCTGGGATGGGTTGCCCAGGGAGGTGGTTGAGGCCCTGTCCCTAGAGGTGTTTAAGGCCAGGCTGGATGAGGCTCTGGCCAGCCTGCTCTAGGGTAGGGTGTCCCTGCCCATGGCCAGGGGGTTGGAACTAGATAGTCCTTGTTGTCCCTTCCAACCCTGACTGATTGTATGGGTCTTTTTAAGTCTTATTTGCTCCAACACAAGCAGCACACAATGCCAGTTAATAATTTCTCTTCATGTTCAGATGAATAAATGGAGTTGGTCGACTGACATTAGTTACCCTGACTTAACAAAAACATTTCTTGATGCAAATATCATTGAATCAAGAAAACAAGGGAGGAGGGACAGGCTAAATGGAGGTCTTGGCTTGCTATGTTCTTAAGCATTTCTTGCTGTTTTGAGCAGACTGAGCCAGTGCCAGTAGCCTTCTTCAATTAGCCACGTTTTTCATCAAACTTAAAAGTGCCACAGAGCAATTACTGCATTTTGTTAATAGATGAATGGATGAGACAGGGTTTTTATGGGTTTTGTTGTGTAGCAGAGTATATGATTTATATACTATGCTTACTATACTTTCAATAGTCCCATTCTTGGGACGTAGATACAGGATTTAGTCACTATTATATTCCAGGATAGGTAATGCTGGGTATTTAGATGCTCTAAGCCTTTGCTTTTGTAGATCTGTGGAGTTATTTCAATATATTGATCATGATCCCACAGCTTTTGCTGGCTTGTCAGTTTGATGGACACTTGACTTACATTTTTAGAGTAAGTTGATTATTGTGGGCAGGGTGGGTTGGTTTTTTGTTTGTTTGGGGGTTTATGTTTGCTTGTTTATTTGTTTTGTTTTAAAAAATCTGGATGCTGCAGTGGATGCAATAGATGAGACTCTGTTTGGTCTAATCATGTTAGCTTTAGTGCTCTTACTTGGCATGCAGCAACTTCTGTTTTAATCAGGCCGAAGACTGCTCACTGCATCAGCTGGCATTTACTTCCACAACTTCTGGCCCAAATTCACTCTGCTCTTCCTCTGTTCTGTGTTTTTCAAGAACTTTCAATTGCCAGTGCATTGGTAAATCTGAATCTGTCTGTAAACTTGTATTGTCCAAACCCCTTTTACCAGTCCAAATCACAGCAGACTTTTTAACTTCCCAATTATTGAGTTTTGTAACAAGAGCTGCTGTTCCACAAGCTTTTCCTGGCATTTAGTTTCTTGTTTCTGTTTGTTGCCTTGCTGTGACGTTGGCCAGCCTTTCAGAGGAAGAAACTGGAAAGGGCATTGAGGAGTCTTTTACTCCTTCACATACATTAGAAATTAAATTTCTGTTGGTTTTTTTTTCCCTGTGAGCATCTACTGAACTCTGTTAGTGGTCATCTGTTGTGACTTCTGTCTGTTAAAACTCATTTCTTGTTTTCACTGCAGTTCAGTGGTAGAATAATGTAACTTCAGTGACTGCTATTATGGAAAGGATACTTTAGTTAAACTCAAATGCATGGTTTACAATGCTTCATTACATTGGTAAGCTCACTGCTAATTGTGTAAGAGGAGGTCAATACTTGTGTAATACACACTCTGTTTTACAGGAGGATTTCAATTCCAGCTGCAGAAACATTTATGAATGATGATGCATGTTTAATGTTATCCAAAAATACCTACATGTACTCTTCTGGAATGATTTAAGAAATTGAAAACTAAGATTTGTGAACAGCAGTTGTCAGGATGGGGGTTCTTAGTCTTTTGAAATGTCTGTATGAAGTGTTGCTCTTTTTTCTGTACCCTAGTAATAATTTATAAATTAAGCTGTTCTGATACCATTCTAAACCTTGTGATTCCCTAAGTGCAGTAAGTATTCAGGCACCCTGTGATGTGACAATCACCTGATTCATGTACAGATTTGTACTTCTACGTAAAGCAGAGTTTTGAACATTTTGGAGGGCTGCTTTTTACGTTCAGCACTGTACCACTTGGGTATGATCTTCGATGCTGCTTGAAGTCTAAGCTGCACAAGCAGGCCCTGAGTTTTGGTCTGGAATAAGAAAATAAAATCCCAAATTCCAGGACTGAGTAATGTGCTGAACAATGAAGGATAGTAAATTATTTTTAGCCTTTGGCCTTTGTAGTTGGGAGATTGCTGGACAGGGGAATTGTGTTTTCAAAATAAGATCAAATGCTAATGAGATTCATTTTACCTTGGATTTCCCAATCAAGAATTAGGAGTGGGTTTTTTTTCCCCCTGCTTATCAGAATGGATTTTGTCAATGACATTGGAAATGATTATTTTAATATTTCTTGTCAGCACAGTATTGTAATGACTGTGTACTGCCCCGGGATGCCTTTTTAATGACTTTAGCCTTCTTGAATTAGCTTGATGTACCATTAATGCATGAGAATTGCTTTTATTTTTGTTCATGATGTATTCATAATTGGACATCTTTCCCTTCTTTATGTTCAGATTTCCTTTGACCCATTTAACTGTGGGCTGTGCCATTCTCTGATGTCACAGAGGAGCAGCAAATTTTCAAATATTTATAGGATAAAATTTTATCTTCAATGCAGCCTGCATCACTGGATGTGAAACAAAAGGTTTTGAATCTGATTTCGATCAAAGCTATCTGCTGCTGTAGGTTGGCAAGTTCACTTCGCTTGGTAATGGTCTAAGTAGAAGATATTTACATCCTCCAGCATGAACTTGCAGTTTGGAGATCCTTTATATTGCTGTAACTTCCCACTGTATCTGTATGTCTAAGTGCCAAAAACATGCTGGTCAGTCATTAGTATTTTACCTTAAAAATTCCTTCATATTGGGTCAGATAAAGCCACTCTGCAGTCTGGCCCACTTGTGTAATTGGAATGCACAAAGGTGTATTTCTTTTGTGTGTATGTATACACACACATGTGTTTGTCTCTGTTCTTTTGTGTGTATGTATGCACACACATGTATTTGTCTATGTTCTTTTGTGTGTATGTATACACACACATGTATTTGTCTATGTTCTTTTGTGTATATGCATACACACACATGTATTTGTCTATGTGTGTTTATCTGTTACTGATGAACCTTGTTGGGAAGGGATCTCTGGAGTGTCAAGGTTTAGATTCTCCCTGTTAAGATGCTGTTGGATGTGTCACACACTGTGAAGATGCACATGGTGGAAGATTTTTGACACAGCTAGCTTGTGTCTGGTGGCATGGATAGTACATCTGCTTGCTGTGTCCATCTTAGGAAAAATGCGTTGCTTAGGCTGGGCTTTACTTAGAGTTGAGGTTTGAGGCTTAGTACTTCAGTGTTCTCAGTTTGGAGAAATAAAACTCTGGGGGAACCTTATAATTGCCTTCCAATACCTGAAGAGACTCTACAGAAAATCTAGAGTGGGACTTTTAAAGGTGTCTAGAGACAGGACAAGGAGGAATGGGTTTAAGCTGAGGGAGAGTAGGTTTAGGCTGGATCTTGGGAAGAAATTGTTTAGTGCCAGGGTGGTGACGCACTGGAATAGGTTGCTCTGAATGATTGTGGATGTGTCTTCCCTGGGGATGTTTAACACCAGATTGGATGAGGCTTTGGGCAACCAAGTCTAGAAGTGTTTCTCCTTGTTGCAAAGGTTGAAGTAGATGTTTTCTTTCAACCTAAGCCATACTGTGAAGCAAGGGAGAAGGTGAAAACTCCAGTACCCCGTTCTGTTTTGCATGTGATAGGATATATGTACCTGCTGCATGAGTTGGGAGATTTTACCTTGTATGGATGGCTGCAATGCTCATAGTTTGGAAGAACAGTGCTCCAAACAGCACTTCAAACCCTTGAACGTTGAGGCAGAAGTTCCAGGTATATAACTGCAGATGTCATTGCTACCATCACAGTTTGGACCTTTACTTCTGATGCTGTGCTGTGGTTGTTTGTGAATGTGTTATTTGCAAATGTATCTTTTATTATTGATTGTGTAAACATTAGCCAGAAATACTTTATTTCTAAATCTAAATAACATTTCTATTGTTGTTTTAAGCAACTCTTAAAGGGGTGCCCTGAAGTACAGGTTCTCCATTGTGGGAGAGAAGATGACAAATTAATCCTTGTACAGCTGGATTGCAGGGAAAGGCTGTCACTTGCTATCAATATTATCAAGTCAGCTTTTTATAGATGTGTTTTCATTAGGATATGTTAATCAGTCTAATGGGAAGTAAATAAAGTCTCTAGTCCCACTCTACTGACAGCTGTTTTAGGAACAGGCAATTTGAACTAGATATGGCCTGAAGGCTGCTTCATTTTGGGAGAGCTGGGGGCTAGTAGGGACCCAAGTGCATTGCCAAGCTGGAGAGCAGGTCGTCTGGCTCCTAGGGTTCCTTTGGTGGTCCTTTTGACCTTTCAGAGAGTGCCTATGACTGTGACATGGCATCTGAAGTGATGTGTGGCCCTGATAGTTTGCTAGGCTTATCAAAGGTGGACTGGATTGGGCCAGTAAAACCTTGACGTGCTTCTCTGTGCTGCATCATTAGTGGGTGAAAAAATCTTTCAGTTGTTGGGTCCAGATACTTGTTAATATACTTCTCAAGAAGAAATTAAAGGGATGAAATATTTGTCCTTGGTGCCATGGCCTAGCCTGAAACAATAACACTCAAATCATAGAATCAACCAGGTTGGAAGAGACCTCCAAGACCATCCAGATCACGTTTGTTTAAAGAAATGACGGAATTAGGAACTGTTTTCCATTAGCACCAAAACCTGAAGCAAAAACACTTTGAAAGAGGGAGAAAGCTTGAGAACTTCTTATTTTTTTTGGGGAGGTTTGGGTGTGCTCTGCTTAATCTGCTTATGAATAAAATGTGATTTTTGTTATTTTCCTATCATGGTCATTTGTTCTCCATCAAGTACTAAAAATCACTATTCAACATAGATGTTTCAGTAGTGTATATATTGCACCCTGAGATTAAAGTCTAGTTCTGTGTGCTGGTGTGGACTCAGAGGTGGAGATTGTGCTCAGTTTTGTAAGGATACCTGAAAAAATGACAGTATCTGTTCTTTTTTTATTTCATTTTGGTGTTGTTAATCACAGAGTATAATTTCTAACAGTCAACTACTGCTTTGTTTTCAAATGCAGGGTGTTGTAGCTCTAAGCCTCTTTGAGGAGATTACTTTTTTTTAATAGCATGTGGAAATGTGTTTTCAATTTCTTGTGCTTGGATTTTAATTCCTAATCTGTTCCTGCTTTGTCATTTTACAGTCTGCATTATGTGTTTGTGTTGCTGTTGTGTTTAGTGCTTTGAGAAAATACCACTGCTGCTGAATTGTCATGCATTTTACAGAGTCTTATTCTCAATGGAGGAAAAAGGAAAACCAAATAGAATTAAGTCAAGTGTCCTATCAGCTTGGCAGAAATTGAATTGTGGAGAGACTTCTCTGTGCTAAATTTTGTTGTGTTGCAGTTCCTGGTGGAGCTGGTGAGAAGCTGAAAAGAGCAATGACAATTATTGTGAGTCTTTTCAAGCCAAGTGACCTTAACAGCAAGCTGATTGCACAGAAAGTAACACAGGAACAGCAGGCCTGCCAACAGGGCTTAGCTGTGGGGGATGTATCCAAATCTGGGGATTAAAAAAACCCAAACCCACCAAAAAAAAACAAAAACACCTCAAACCCCAAAACCTGCTTGGTAAGTAATCTCATTGCAGGATGATTCTGTATCCCTGCTTTTGCAGTTGCTACTGATGCTGTAGTGTGGGGTGCTAGAAGTGGCTGCAAGGTTAAATAAGGGCCAAGAAGGGCTTCAGCAGAGCATCAGCTCCTTAAAATACCAGTTTACATTTTCTTATTAGATTGACAACCTTCTTCCTACTCACATCTGTTACATTTGTAAGAGGCATATATAAACTGTGGCTCAGTTGTGGTGTTTCAGGAGGCAATCTGCCTTCCTAGCCAGTCTTTGTTGCTACTGTGGAGCTCTTTATGTTCTGATCACTTGACCTGATGGTTTTTCTTATATTTTTATCTTAAAATGTATTTACACCGTATCCCTTGCCTTGAGCATGTGTTCTGTACAGCTTGCTCAGCAGGTTCTCCAATACAGAGGGCAATGTGAAATGTCTAAAGCTTCATTTCTTTACTCTCAATATGTTGTCCCTTGGACATTAGTTTTAACTGTCCTTTGTGGAATTAGTTTTAAATATATTATCACATTATTACTGAATGAAAGGGTAGGTCCTGGAAAAGAAATCTTACGAAGAGCAATTGAAGGAGCTGGGGCTGCTTAGTTTGAAGAGGAGGAGGCTGAGGGGAGGCCTCATTGCTGTCTACAGATACCCAAAAGGAAAGGCTGCTGGTCTCTTCTCAGAGGTAATTAGTGATAGAATAAGAGGGAATGGACTCAAGCTGTGACTGGCTAGGTTTAGACTGGACATGAGGAAACATTTTTTCACAGCGAGAGTGGACAGGCATTGGAATGGGCTGCCCAGGGAGCTGGTTGAGTCAGCAACCTTGGAGGTGTTCAGAAGTCGTTTGGATGTAGTGCTTGAGGATATGGTTTAAGGGTGAGCTTTTTAGAGTAAGGTAACAGTTGGACTTGGTGATCCTGAGAGTCTTTTCCAACAGGAAGGTTTCTGTGATTCTCTAATAGGATCTAACATGGAAGGTGCCTGGTCTCAAAGCAGATCTAAGGGAAAACATCCTTTACTATAAAATTGACTGTGAGAACACCCCCACTGTGCTCAGAGCTTCACCAGAGTGTTTCAAAACACCTGGAAACCAAACCTGTGCTACAGCACAAAAGCCAGATGCAATACCAAGCCTGAGGAGTCTTCTGGTAAAGTTTGACTTCACCTTGAGAAGCAGCCACGGCATGCACTGTTCCATGGTACATCATGCCATGGTCTTTCTAGCCATCCCATGAGGTTCCAGAGAGTAACTGTTACTCTTGTATATTTGCTCTGTCTGGCATCTAGCAGACCAAGCTCTTTCATCCGAGTTGTCGAACAAAAAACTCATGTCCAAGTGGTGGTATTACATTTATATTGCTTAGTTTCTGCGATTTGTCTGTTCCTGGATGTGTTCACAGTGTGTTTACCATTTATTAAGAAAGAACAGCTCTCTTTTTTTCTTCTTCTAATGAAGAGATGCTGTTGTCTGAGCTATCAAACATTTTAAACGGGTGTAATAAACATAATCCTTTTGTAATGTACCCTGTTGTGGCAGAAACACATTTTAAACATCAAAGTTCATTATTAGCATAGATTGCTCTTCAAAAGCCTTTCTGAAATGCATTGCAAATTGTTCCTTTTCAACTAATCGTATGCATATGCAAATCCCATTGAAACTGTTTCCTTCTCTGGGATTAACACTTGTTTATTCAGAGTTTAAAAGCCTGCATGAATGTGTGTGTGGGGGTGGTGTTCATAATAGTAAGATACTGTAAGCGTTGGCATTATCCTTCTGAATTCCTATGCCAGAAAGCATCCAGCACTGCTACCAAGTTGAAAATACATGGGTGTGCTGATTTGAGGTTAATTGGAATATTTTGATGAGAGAAATGAGGTCACTGGTTGTAAAAAGAGAATAATGAAGTCTGTATCATTCATCGCTTTGCTGAAAGGAATAAAAAGCCAAAATGTAAATTTGTTCTACTCTGTTCTGGGTTGCAGCTTCCTTTTGCTTCTCCTTCGTTCTGCTCTAATATCTCTGCACTAACAAATAACAATGTAAGCTTTGCTGGTTGTTTTTATTTGTCTGTCCAGGAAAGGAGAGGGTAAAGAGGGTAGCTTTGAGCCCCTTCTGGGCAGTTCTTTTTTGTCTGGGAGGGAATCTGGATTTCTGCATTATTTCTAATTCATATATAATTGTAAATACTTGTAAAATACATTGTGTATATATGCTTGTAAATTTTGCTGGGCTGTAAATATAGCTTCATCTTACTTCCAAGCCATCTGAGCTAGTCTGATAAATTTCAGTGGAGGGGGAAGTTCCTAACCCACCACAATGAGTTTTTATTTCCTCATTTTCTATGAAGTAGAGAATCCTTAAATGAATAGCATGGAATCTTTCTTGGAAAAGGAAGTTTGATATGATGAGTGTGCTTGCAGTGGTAAATCCCAGACGCTGCAGAAGGAAGCTTGTGACCATTAAAGATGGAATTTTTGCCTCTCTCTACTTACAAGTTTGATGCAAATGCATTTTTTAATGTGATTTTTTTTTTCTCCACGCTAAATACACAGTGAGTTTTATCTGTAAGCTATTAGTTTTAGTTTGGTTCTCAGAGCTGGAATTGGCCTGTATTTTGACCAGTCTTAAGAGCATTGCTTAACAGGTAGCCTTTGCTACACTGTTTTTGACATCTAGTGGATCGTGAGGCCCACCATGGTGGGGGAGATGTTCAGATGCATGTTCAAGGATATAAACCTTAGCTGGATGTAGTATTGGACTCAGATAGCTGCTGGCACCTGGGCATCCTAAATCCTTTGCTAAGGATAAAAGTACCCTTTGAAGGAACAAGAGACTGTTGTCCTGTTTGTATGGTTACTTTAACAATGCCTGGATTCTTGAAGTAGTGCAGTCTTAGATGTGTATTCTGTAAATCAGTCCTCACTTAGATTAAGCTGCTTGTTTCTTCTCCTTATTTGAGCTCTGTGTGTGTGCATGTTCAAAGGATCTTGGACAGAGTCTCTCTGTTGTATCAACTAATTAGTATTTTGAGGGAAAGGGAAAATACAGTGCCATTTTCTGTTGTACAACTCAGATGTAGCTCTGTAGAATGTAGAACTACTTTTTGAATAGCTCTTCTTTACATATTGTACTGTTTCACTGATTTTTGTCTTTCCAGGGGGAACAATCTTCCCAAGATGTTATGGAAATGATCCTGACTGTTAAGTGTGACTGTTGGGCTCAGAGGCTCAACTAACTTCAGTAATTGAGGACTCTGGCAAACTTGTTTGGCATCTGAGATTTGCGAGGGAGGTGACTACCTTGGCAATCAGTACATTGGACTCCCCTGCGTTATCTGCTGGTAGTTGGCAGCTAGTTGATAGCTAGTTGAGCTAGCCAAGCCCTGTGCTTGAACTCTGTTTGCTCTTGTTTGGTTTTGTTTGACTCTTTTTTTTCCTTTTGGCTACCGATCTGTAGCCCTTGAATGAAAACTTCCTGTAACTTTCAAAACTTTGAATGAGCTTTTTAAGAAATCTTACCCAAACAGAAACCCAAGGCAGGTGTTTGAGTGCCTTTCAGTCATCCAGGCCAAGTGTTGCATACACTCAGGAACTTGAGCAGAGAAATGGGAAACCTTTACCAGCCTCTCAGCACCAGTGCTAGTAATTGTGTGCTTTGCAGTTACTGCTCAGCTGCTGTCACTGCCTAACCAAAAGTCTTTGTATTTTCCAAATTATTTATGGTCTTTACTGAGATTCATTTCTTTTGTGTCTTACATATATAAACATGATTGAAGCCTTAATATCCAGTGAAGCTTCTTCCAAAAGAGACAGTCATCTTTGTCGTTAGGATGTTGGGGTGAGATCTGGCAATGCCTGAGGGGTAGGTGTCACTCTGGCCTTGGGCACAGGATGGAGCTGGCAGCACCTGCTGCCATGGTGCTCCTATGTAGGCAGGAGTTGTCCTGCCTTCTGAGGAAGCCCTTTGCAAAGCAATTAAAATCAACAATTAATGTAACTGGGCACAGGGCAGATGTGGTAGAAAAATGGCAAATGTGTTTTTGGCTGCTGGTGTGACACTTGATATTAATTTGTAGTTTGTTTCTGCTTGGTTTGTGGAATGCATGGTGTCGTATCTTGGATGTTTAAAGTAGTATCCACAATTGACTGTCAGTCAAAGAATCTTCTACTTTCTGTGACACAAAGCAAAGCAGTGCACTGTAGTCATCCTGGCTTTGTGGGGTCGATGCCAACTGTAGATAGAGCAATGCTTTGCTTGGGGCATGAGTTGTGGTTAAACACCTGGGGGAGTTTTAATTCCCAATAAGAATAATTATAAATGTGGTATAAAGATTAAAAAGGTAATTGTTTTGTTAATGAATGTGTGAATACTTGTTCTGGTTTCACTCCAGCAAATACCAGCATTTGTAAGCACACAAGATGCTGTTGTTAGGTACTTTCTGAAATGTCTCACCACTTGCATTCTTTTTAAAAAGTCTGAGAATGGTTTTCAGATTCACAAAACCAATTTAAAACTTAGAGCTTGAAGAAAAACAAACCTTTGCTTGCCCGCACTTAACGACAGAGCATTATTGGCAGATGCTGAAGAAATATTTTTTCCATAGAAAATTGGATTTTGTGCATAAAACTTTTTAATAAGGACAGGTCATTACTGGTTCCAAGTCATATATGCAAACTCCCAGAGATGTAGTGTGCTAGTGGTGCTTCTGTTGGTGATGCTTTAGTAGAAAAAAGAAATGGTGAGGAATAAATAGGAATAAATCAGCTTTGGTTTAGCATATCTACAAGTGACTTGCTCTCATCATTTATGGCTCTTCTGATGGCTGATACAGTTGCTTGTGTCTTAGGCATCATAATTTACAGTCTTGCAGAAAGGTATGTTTAGATTTAAGCTGTGCAATAGTGTAACTAATGAGAAATATAGGAAATTTATAGCACTTGATGATTGATTGGATAAGTAACTAGACATTAATTGAAGTCTGAGGACTCCCAGCTGTCTTTCAGCTAAAAAAAATAAAATATCTTTTTGGACAAGCAAAACTACTGCTTTGTAGGATTTTGGAAGTGCTTTTCAGGTTTATGGAAAACATGGCTGGAAATGTGAAAGGCTGGTAGGTTTTAGGGTTCTTTGTTTGCCATCTATATCCCCTAATGGCCTGCAGGAACTGATTAATTTGTACTTACAGCAGTACCACTTGGCTCCTTATTGTGCAGTCTCGGTGCAGCTTCAGCTGTCCTCCCCTAGGAGGTACAGTTTGGTACAGAAACTTGGCTGTTGTCAGTGGTTTCTGCTTATCTTCCCTGTCCCTGTTTTTAGCAGAGAGGCACTGAGGCCTAACTGTTGTTTGACAAATTATCTGGATAAATACTTGACATTAATCTCCCTGTTAATAATGCCATCGAATGGGTCATCTCTAAAGAGATCATGCAGCTTTCTTCTGTGCTGTCACTCTCAGAATGTACCATTCTTGCTAGAGCTTAGTCTTGTGAAAATGTCTAAATTTTCCCATTAAGTGCTTAAAAAGTCATAAAACTAAAGTCATTAGCCTTCACTCGTTACATCTGTATCAAGAGAAATATTCTTCTGTGCAATAAATCTGATCAAGTGTTCGACATTTATATCATTTGAATTCATTCTCTGGAAATGGACCTTTGAAGGTAAATTGCGTTAAGTAGGGCAATTTAAATTTTTAATACAATCTTATTGTAACTGTTAGCAAATGATTAAAGTGCAAAGGGGGAGCTCACATATTTTGTGAGATTTATGTTAAATGCAATATGATGCTTCTAGTGGGTAACTCTTTTTATGACAGCTGAATGTGGATAAAACTTAGAAAAACAATTAAGAATTTAGGTCCTAGTGTTAAGAGCAGATGACTTTGTATCTGCTGTTGGATTCGTGGAGATAATGTTTTGGAATGGGGGTTTGTTTTACCTGGGAGTGAAGCAGCAGTCTGGGTAACAATAAGCTTAACTGTTTCTCCACTGGGAGTTTGTGCCAGAGAGGTGGACTTAGATGACTTGGTGGATAATATGCTCCTCAGCTCAGCAACGCTATAGGCTGGGGACTGAGTGGCTGGAGAGCAGCCAGGAGGAAAGGGACCTGAGGGTACTGATAGATAGTAAGCTGAAGATGAGCCAGCAGTGTGCCCAGGTGGCCAAGAGAGCCAATGGCATCCTGGCCTGCATCAGGAACAGTGTGGCCAGTAGGACAAGGGAGGTTATTCTTCCCCTGTACTCAGCACTGGTCAGGCCACACCTTGAGTACTGTGTCCAGTTCTGGGCCCCTCAATTCAAGAAGGATGTTGAGGTGCTGGAACATGTCCAGAGAAGGGCAACAAAGCTGGTGAGGGGCCTGGAGCACAAATCCTATGAGGAGAGGTTGAGGGAGCTGGGCCTGTTTAGCCTGGAGAAGAGGAGGCTCAGGGGTGATCTTATTACTGTCTACAACTACCTGAAGGGACATTGTAGCCAGGTAGAGGGTGGCCTCTTCTCCCAGGCAACCAGCAATAGAACAAGGGGACACAGTCTCAAGTTGTGCCAGGGTAGGTATAGGCTGGATGTTAGGAAGAAGTTCTTCCCAGAGAGAGTGATTTCCCATTGGAATGGGCTGCCCAGGGAGGTGGTGGAGGCACTGTCCCTGGGGGTCTTCAAGAAAAGACTGGATGAGGCACTTAGTGCCATGGTCTGGTTGATTGGTTAGGGCTGGGTGCTAGGTTGGCCTGGATGATCTTGGAGGTCTCTTCCAACCTGGTTGATTCTATGATTCTATGATTTACTGTTATTTACATCCTCTGTGGTTTGTTTGAAAGAAGTTTTTTTTTTCCTTGAAGTACAACTTAGGCTTCAGAAGAAATGATGTAGTTGTGCCTTTTTAATTTTGCCATAGTATTACTCTTGGGTTTGCTTTGAGTAATGTCTCTGTTCTTGTTTCCTAACTCAGCTTTATACACGAGGTTGTTGAATTCAGGTGTGGCTTCATTCTCTGTTCTAACAGTGATGTTTGAGTGTCTTAAGTACCTGAAATTGGGTTAGTTTTTGAAAAAATCCCTTAGGGAGGGGTCCTACTTTTGTTGGTGTCTACCTAGTACTCAAGCCATCGAGTGATTCTGTCCACAGATGCAACACACCTTGAAGACAGACCTACTGATATTTGAAGCAGACAATCAGGAAGCTGTAAATACTTCATATGAGGCACAATACCTAATTTCTTTTTTTCTGAGGAGAATATTCCCATCTTGAGGAATAATGTCCATATTTATTGTGCGGGAAGTAATATTTACTTATATTATACAGTGAACATAATGGTTTTGATATATCACAGAAGTCAGGTTAAAATAAGCAAAGCTGTAATGAGTTTTGCTGGTCCTCCAGACCTCTGACGTGCCCAGATAGTTCTAGTCAAAGCATAGATGACTTCTTCACTTGTAAATCATCTGCTGTGTTCTATTTGGCCTGCCATACAACTGTGTCTACCAGATGTGCCAGGGGAGAAGGGAAACTCATAAACAGTTGACCATTAATTTTAGTCCATCACTACTGAACTAAAACGTGCCTGCAAGTACATGGTTTTGCCAATCAAACTGCAGTTTGAAGCAATATCATGCTTGGATCAAGCAGTGACAGGGAAAATGGAATGATTGGGAAACAGGATAAAAGTAAGTGCTGAGGAGACAAAATGCTTCATTCGATTCTCCATACATTTTACTTCTCTGCCTATGTAAAGTTTGGTTATTAGAAGCATTGAAACCAAAGAGAAACTGTCTTCTGAAAAGCAGAGCCACCTCTGTGGATGAATTCAAGTAGGTACTGGTTGGAAGGTAATTTTGAAGTGTTACAAAATTGCCACAGAATACCAGCGCAAAGTCTTGGGTATTCATTGCTTAAATAGTTAATACCTGGGTGTAAGGAACCATTAAGGCTGCATGTGTAAATGCTATTCAAAATTAGGTAGTCTTCCACAAGAACAATTACCTATTTGCCTCGATGATCTCCTTGGGTCCCTTCCAACCCCTAACATCCTGTGATCAGAACACTGGAAAGATAGCATGTGCAGCTTGTGCTTGGAGTGCCCTTAAACCACATTCTGGTTTTTATTCTGACTTCAGAGAGAAGCATCTGTCTGCCCTCTGCAAATTCAGGCTGCAGAAGGAGTTTAAGTCAAATATGGACCACTTTGTGGTGGAGCAGAACTGTAGATTGGGTCACCAATGCTTGCAGTGGTCACTGACTCTGCACCATGCTTTTCATGCTCCATGAAGGGAGTGCTAAACCCTGCCCTTACTGCGTGCAGACTTGTCTTGCTTGCAAACATTTCAGCATTTGAGGACAGGTGGTTTCTATGGACACCTATTTTTCACTCTGTTGCACTGGGCATGTGACCTTTGCTTTAGAGCCAGCTTGTTCGTGGTGTCTGTGCATGCAGTTCTGAGGTATAGACATGCAGTTGCACCTCTGGGTTCAGAGATGTTGGGTTATTAAGAAATAATGTTAGGTCATTTGGCAATTAAAAGGAATCAATGATTATGCTAATGAATGGCTTGGTTCTGGTAATGATGTAAATGTGTTCTTCATAGCTGCATTAATACATTTGTCTGAATGAGATGCAAGTTAAGTTGAATGTGATCTAGTAAACGTGGATACGGTTTTATTCCTTTCTCTAAGGGTGCATATATCTGAGTCACACCAATGTAACCAGAAGCTTTCTGTCATTTTGGTTCCTTGCCTGTTTTGTATTATTGAGCATATTGGATATGCCTAAATCTTTAGGAAAGAGAAATGTCACCTAAAAAAGCAATGGTTTGATATCATGGCATGCCTCACAAAGTAGGCTTTCCAGGAGTCTCTGACTCAAAATGTAAATGTGAATTTGCTTGCCAGGTGGTAAAATTCTTAAGTATAACGTTGGTGTCTGTTACTTAGTTCTGTGTTTTAACATGAATAATGAATAATTCTGTATTTTGCCAATTTTTAATTGGATGACATACCATAACACTATGCTTATTATTCTTAAATAATAGCTAAAGCCTCAGGTATTTATTAGCATTTAACAAAACACATTGATTTGACATTGTATTTGAACCTGCTGGCTTCCATTTGTTGGTTTATTTCTTTTCTTGTTTCAACATTTTTTAACCTTTGTAGTTCTTAGAATCAACCAGGTTGGAAGAGACCTCCAAGATCATCCAGTCCAACCTATCCCCCAGCCCTATCCAGTCAACTAGACCATGGCACTAAGTGCCTCATCCAGTCTTTTCTTGAACACCTCCAGGGACAGTGACTCCACCACCTCCCTTTGTGTGCGAAATAGGATACATGCCTTGATTCCGTTGTAATGGAAAGATCAGCACAGCTTTGGGATTTACTGTTTAGGTAAAAAGTGCAAAAATCATTACCTGTGTATTTGACACAGTGTTTGCTTTATAAATCCTCAAGCCATATGCTTCTCCTTGCAATGCAGTTTGAGCAGTGAAAAAAACACAGGTTTATTGCTTAAATTTCTTTAGACGCCAGATTGTCTTGTTGGATTTATTGGCATATTTGCTTCCTTAGTCTTGGGAGACAGTGATTTGCATCCAAGTTGGGAATAAGTGATGCACAGTGTTAGTCATTGTTACCTGTGGAGAAAAAAAAACCAAAACATATTTGCATTAATTAGGGATATTTAATACCACAACTCTTGTTATAAATGTGTTTTTGTACCTGGTCAAAGAAGAATGGTTATTATTTCTGAGCAACAGTATTTCAATGAAAGCATCATTAAAAACCAGTGGTACCAGTGAAGTGTGACTTAAGTTTATTTTAGGGAGAATTATATTAAAATCTTTTGGAACCATTAACACTGAACAAGCCTATTGTAGCCAAACTCAATTATTAGCTGTGGAGTTTGTGAACCTGTAATGATCAGTATAAAATTCAGGTGTTCATACATCCATTTCCTATTAATTTGTATTATGAAGTAGGCTAGTAGTTCTTGGAAAATATCTCTATCTCAGGAGTTATAAAATTGTTTTAGCAGGGTGAAAGAATTTTAGTAGTATGAAGCAACTTCAATCTCTTTTGAGTAGCCTGTGCCGTAATAAAGTAAAACTACCAACTTTTCTTCATGATGTTTTACTCAGTAAAACTCATGTTTGTTCTGTTAAGTAAATACAGCCAGTGTGAGTTCGAGCTTGTGTTGAAAAGCCTGTTCTGCCCATTATTCTGAGGAAAGTAGAAATGGGTATGTCAAACAACTGTGGATAGATTGAAGTTTTAACCACCCCTTGTTTGGGAAGATGAAGACTAACAGAGATTGCCCTGCTTTGTTCATGCTGTGAAGATGTATTTCTAGCTTCTTCTTTTAGGCTGTCCTGGCAATCTTATAGAATCAACCAGGTTGGAAGAGACCTCCAAGATCATCCACTCCAACCTAGCACCCAGCCATAGCCAGTCAACTAGACCATGGCACTAAGTGCCTCATTCAGTCTTTTCTTGAACACCTCCAGGGACAGTGACTCCACCACTTCCCTGGGCAGCCCATTCCAATGCCAATCACTCTCTCTGGCAAGAACTTCCTCCTAACATCCAGCCTGTACTTCCCCCGGCACAACTTGAGACTGTGTCCCCTTGTTCTGTTGCTGGTTGTCTGGGAGAAGAGACCAACCCCTATCTGGCTACAGCCTCCCTTCATGTAGTTGTAGACAGCAATGAGGTCACCCCTGAGCCTCCTCTTCTTCTTCATCCTGAAGGTAACTGTTTATTACAGTCAGCATTTAACTCCCTCAAATAATAGAAGCAATCACACAATAGCTTCGTTTCTAGCAAATTAACAGCCTTACATGGTAATGGAGACATAAATTAAGATGAATGTTTTTTAATATAATGAGATGAAGGGAATTCAGGTTAGAATTGGATCCTGTATTACAATTTATCTTCCTTTTTTGGAAGCAACTTTGAAGCTCTCACTGGATTAATCTTAAACAAGCTTTTGGCTATGTTACAGCTTAATATTAAAATAGATCCTGCAAGGAGGACCAGGTGTTAATTGGAGGAGGCAGTCTTCTCTCTCAGGGTATAGTATTCATTCACAGCCAATGAAAAGTTTTGCTTCTTGCTGGAAACTTAGACATATATCACTACTGAAAGATTAATTTATTTGTGTAATTGTACCTGTTTAGTGTAGGACTGATAGCTTCTCTTCAGCTTAGAAAACTGAGCAGATTTATTTAACAATACCATGCTCTCTAGCATTACCAGCTTTTAAAAGATTTTTGGAGAGCAGTGTGCAATGTTACTGTGCTTTCAGAAGTGATGCAGAAATTCAATACTTAACAATGAGAGAGGTGTGAGAAAGGAAGAGTACTAAGTCTCCAGAAATAAAGCCCTGGAAGGTCCAAAACCTTCATTTTATCTCATGTCCACAGAAGATAGGTGGAGGCTACAGGGAGAAATGCTGCTGTTGTTGGCAGCAGTACATGCTCGGGAAGGGAAGAAGGTATATTTGCTACTTGCCTTTCTGTGGTGCGATACTGTGCTGAGCATGTCTTTGTTCTTAGCCAACTATTTTAATAGCATGTTACCTTCCAGCTTGCTAGCTGAAATTGCTGCATTTCTTTTGGCATTGTTTAAGATCATGTCTTCTCTAGTCTGTTTTGATCAAAATCACTGCTTCAGTGGGTTTTTTCTCTTTTCAACCTGCAAAAGCAGGTGCTTTCACATAGCAGAAATGGAATAACAGTGCTTAAAATGTATACGTTGGTTTAAACACCTGCCTGGTTACTTTGAAATCCTCACTAAGGATAAGGCACATCTCATGTGAAATAGTCTGCTTCTTTAGTAACTAGAAGGCAAGTTTGAGATGCATTTCATTCCAGATTGTGCATAGGTGCTTGAGAAGCACAGGGGGAAAAACTTCTAGAAGGGAAAAAAAGCTCTCTGGATTATGTGACTGCCCAGTGCTTCGAAGTAACATGTCAAGTAGTAAAAATGTTGATATCACATATGTATAACATCAAATTGTTTTTAAGTAGTAAAGATTTGTTAACCAAACACTTTGCCCTCTAAAACTTAATAATGCTTTTGGTGTCTTGCACTATATATATTTTTGTTTTGCTTTGTTTTTTCAAGTTGATCAGAATCTCTTCTAGCTGTGCAGAGTCAGAGTTAAATACCTGCACACTTCATTTTCCTACCCCCAGTGGTCATGCTGTAACATGAAGTCAGTGTTATTCAGGCAAGGACCACCCTAGTAGCATTAAGTGGGTCAGCGTTCAGTGCAAAACAAATCATCTCTATGTGTTTGGATTTACAGCACAATGTTTCTGTAGAAAAAAAAGTAGCCTGAGAAATTTCTGGCTGTATGTTGTGCTTTTAGGTGTGCTCATACCAGCTGATTGTTGGACTGCAGCTTAAACTGAATCACTGAAAAGACTTGGGTCAAAAAGTTTTTAAGCTAATTTTCTTGCTGGAAATGGCATCTCTTGTAGCTGTGTAGTATGTTGTACAGTGATTTTGTGCACTTGCCTGCTGTGGCTTTGCATAAGAATATCATGTTAAATTGACTGCTAATAATGTTATGTGGACAGATTAATCATTGTTGAAAATAAACAGTGAAGAGTTCTGATAAGTTTCTTTTCTATATCCACATTAGAGGTGAGGTCTCTTTGCAGAGATGTCCCCCTCAGTGGGACAGGGAGGTTTGTGTTTGTTATGGTAACTGCAGTTGCACTCATTTGCTGTGTTTGGATATCTGTATCTTCTCTTGCCCTCAACAGGAAGTTGGCCAACAGTAAGTAGGCCTACAAATCCAGCAAATTAGCACATTTGTGATTTCTTTTAAAAGCTGTAGTGGTTGAAAACATAGAATTTTCATTGGCAACATATTTAGGACACATTCAAATACATACTGACTTTTTTCCTTCCCTGGAAGGCAGCTGAAGAAATTGCTGCATCCAAGCCCAAATACTTAGAGGAGTCCAGCACTTATTTCTGTTACAGCTGTTATGTGGTATGCCAAGCTCTCCTTTTTGAAAGCAGAAGTCTAAAAGTCATTAGGCCTGAAATATAGATTGAATTTAAAATAATAGGCACGATAGCCTTAATAGTGGATACTTACATTAATGTTTCCCATTCAAAAGCACTTGTGCTTAGTGCTTGCTCTTGCAGTTATAACTGCTTTGCCTGTATATGTAGTTGTGGAATAAATTTAGTTTTATTGAACCCTTACTGTAAACATGGAATATTAAGTTAAAATGCAGTTGCTGTAAAAATGTAAGCTGGTATGTATCTTAACTTCCCACAGTGTGTCTTCCCTAGGCAGAGCTTTTCACATGAAATGAGCAAACGGCCATCAGCAGGGCTTATGAGCTGCAGGAAGTTACTTTTGTTCATCTGATGAGCCACAGTTTTGCTGATATATCAGTTACACTTAGTTGTACTTCCAGTTTCATGCTCCCTGGTAGGTTCTGTTGAGTGTAGTGGCATTGTTTAGGAACTACGACTTAGGCAGGAGTTAGTTAAAATGTATCTAATGATACTTTGTGATGTTCATATCGTTGTCTGGAGATGCTGGCTGGGATACTTTCTGCTGGATTGGTTTCTCTGTGCTGTAAATTACAGCAATGAAGCATGTTAACTGCTACTGGTGCTGTTTTTAAAAGGAAGGATTAGTCCATGGATATGTTAGTTTACCAACAAGAATGAGGCAGGAACAAAAGAAGTTTGAAATGTCTAACATGTAAGACAGCATGTTCTCTTCTAAGCATTGCTCACACCCATTATTAGCTGCTGTGTGTGCAGACACACAGTGCTGGGAGGTGCATGAAGAACTGCAGCCTCAGGTGGTGCATCTTCTGACAAAGCCAGAGACACAGCTGAGTGATGAGGAGGTTGGCTCCAGAAGTGACACTGGCAATGCAGGATTAAGCTGAGTGATGGAGCTCCTGGTTGTCCTCACACATGGTGTCTGAAATGGGCGGTGACAAATTTTGTGATGTTTCTGAAGCTGTTTCCCTTCCTTGTGGTTTTGAGCACAAAGAAGTATTTGACCTTGTGCTTGTATACAACTTGCTTTTCACAATTGTTCTCATTTTAGGAGAGAACCAAATTTCTTCTATAAGCCTCATGATGAAACACCCACTCGCTTGTACTTAGAAATGTCACTATGCCCTTTGACTTTACAGTGGGAGTGTGCCCTTATCAAAGGTGCATTATAGTGCATATATTGCTTAACCTTCCCTATAAATCATCGTCTGGTCAAGAAGCTTGTTTAGCACCAGTTGCAGTAAGGTTAATATTCCATGCTTTCTGTAGGCAGAGATGTTTTGATGGCTTATAAAAGCACCAATTTAGTAACTGTCACAAATGTTACTCCAGCCCATGAGTTTGAATAAAGAGTTAATTTTTGTCATAGAATTTCAAGAGATTTGGGTCTTTGTGTTAGCAAGAGCGTTTGGGTTTGGTTACAGACTAATTGTTCATCTTTTTCAGTCTGCTAATGGGTGATATGAATCGAATGGAGACTTTCTGCAACGATGAAATATTGGTTTTGTCATTGGAAATGATCTGTGAGTTTGGAGGGAGTTGTTTTAAGACAAAAGGTAATTGTAAACTCACAGGTTTTTGGGGGTTTGTTGTTTGGGTTTTTTTCCCCTCAGCAGTTAAAGACTGTTTGTCCTTTCTGCTGTGTTTCAGCCGGCCATGAGCATTCCAACTTCAGCTGAAAGTTGTTTTTTATCTGTCAATAAGTAGAAGAGAGTTTACTGCGTAATTCTTGCGTTCCCATCTTTTGCACAAAGTGGCAGATTGTAACTAAACCCATTCTTTGTTCATACTGGGACACACAAAAGAGGTAAATGCCCTTATACATGTTTTTATGAGGCACCAATTTTGATTTAAATTAGTGGCAATTGAGGCAATTGTTTGCATCTCCTAAATAAGCAGTACTCTCTTCTCTTGTGCTAGAAGAGAAATATCACCTAGATATTACAGGTATATGCCTTGGATTATTTCAAGTGTTCCTTGGTAAAAAAACAGCTCAAGTGGCACAGGGGTAAGGCTGTTTGCTGCCTCTGGGGAAAGAAAGCAGCGATTGGATTGTTGATAGCCCTGGGTTTTTCCTGGGACTTGCCTTAAGCAGAGAGAGATCAGTTCTCAGGCCACATGAGGTTTACTTAAGCGCCTCTCTTGTGCTTGCAGAGGTACCCTTGTGCTTTCCGTTTTAGGAGGTGCGGAGCTAGATGAAGCAGCCTTACCTTGTGTCTTGAACTTCTTGTAAGGAGTATTTCCCCACCCCCACCCCACGTCCCTGCCTTTCTTGTCCTTATCCTTGAATGAAGCTGTGCTAATGAGATTTTGGAGACCCGGCTGCCCTTGCCAAAGCAGCCTCACACTGCACAAGAAGTTGACATGTGAGCAGCCCTTTGAACCAAGGCAAGACAACTCTGTCAGAGCAGTTACTCTGGCAACAGTGTTTCTAATGGTGATTAGCTCCCAAACGGAGCACAAAGAGGAGTGGGTTCATTATGGAGGCGCAGCTCTGGGTTTCGAGGAGAGGAGATGACCTGCTATTCCTCCTGTCAGCGAAGGTAGTCTTCCGATAGTCAGCCCTAAGCCATCCAGAGTAGAATTGGAGAGCTTTGTTTGGCAAAAAAATTAGTGCATGGGTAAGTTTTGTCTATGTGCAGATGGAAATGATGACGGCTTACAAGCAGCTCTGCTGAGCTGAGCGCAGGGAAGTGGCCTTGGGGCTCAGAGTGCTAGAGCACCGAGCTGTCTCCTGCCCAGGGATACAGTCCTTCCAATAAACAATCTGGGAACAGGGGCTGCTTACCAATGAGTGGGCTGCCGAACAAAAAGTAACACTGCAGATGAAAGTGGCAGGGGGTGGGGAGGTTAATTTTGTTCTGGTGAGCTAGGTCAGGCATGGAAAAAGAGGCATTCAAGTCAAGAGCTTTCTCTCCAAACTTGAACGTTTTATTCATCTTGCAGACCAGGAATTTCACATGCTTTTAATTAACAAGACCTTAAAGCAGAATATAGCTTCTAGTCATTCTGGGTTGTGAAATTAAGTTTAAATGTGTAAGAAGTAAGCATCAGTCTCCCCCAAAGAGCAAATATTTGCTAAGTATCAATCCTCCTGATTTATAATTCTAAACATCCTTGGCATATCCCTGTTTATTTGCAGAAGAGTTCTTGACTTGGCAAATAAATATTGTGTAGCTTTTCATACTACACATAGATGGCTTACAATAAAAACTGCCCTGAAATTGATAGCTTAATTGAGTATATAAAAGTAGAGAGAATGCCATTGATTTTGTTAATAGTTGAATACTTGTCAATATCTTGATTATTTTTTGTATTTGCCACCTAGGTTAAGTCAGCATTCATCTGTTTTAGAAACCTATCTTAGCAAGTATATTTACATTAAATCCAGAAGCACTGAATCATCTTTGGGATGAGGTGAAACCTGGAAGCTATGGGGAAAACATACTACTGCTTTCTTGCATTCTCCCTTCAGTTTAAAGAACACCATTTGTTTTGGTCATATAGCATTCTCAGGACTGACATTTCCATTACAGGCACTTCAGTATTAATCTGAAGATTTTGACTCTTAAATTGCTTTAAGTGTATTAGTTGGCTTTTAAGGGCAAGAAGATGTTTACATATGGCCATAACTTCCATCAGGCATTCCTATTTATTTCCATATGTTTTCCAGTAGAGATCCCACCTAGCCACCCAGCTGCATGAACTCTTGTGATGATGGTACCATCTCTTGAGGAGTGGTGGTGGTGGTGGGGAAGTCATACTTTTGGATACTTTTTATATGCTCTGACAAAGTTACTTGTAAATCGAGTGTGAACTTGAATATAGTTGTAGTGGAAACACAGTGTGTTAGATCAAGGATTTTTTTGTTGCCACCACAAATGTGTGATGGCTTTGAATCCTAACAAAGGGGTAACAACAGAATGAGTTTGGGGCTGAACAAGCAAGATAGAGTGGCTGTTCTCTGGATCTAATGTTAGTTCTTATCATTATAGTGTATTTCTTGCTTGCTACACAACCATTTAACTGGTCTTTTTCCTCCCTAACTACTGTGTCTGAAGATGTCAGCAGCAGGAGTTAGCAGATCTATAGGGGTTTTCAGTTCCAGGCATTTTAAGTTTTGTGTATTTCAGGGCTTTCTTCTCTGGAATAGAAGATGTGGAAAATGCGAATTTGCAGCAGCACTGCTGAGGAGATGTGTGCTTGAACCCCTTTTATTGACTTCTGATGGGCAAGATTTAGGTTTCATCTCCTCTCTCAAGGTTAGCTTTAGAAAGAGCACAGTAGGTCTTTTGACAGTCCGGCGATTGCCCCACAGATGATCAGTCACGTCTTTCATATGTCGCAAACTTTGAAGGGTCAGGGTACTCCTTTAGGTACTTCTGAAGCTCATATCACCATCATATCCAAGGGCAAGTAGCCCTGAGCACTTGAATATTGAATGCAATCTAATTATGGAGTGATGGTTACATGAGTGCAATGAAAGAAGCAAGAGCTGTTTGGTGTCTCAAAGGAGAGCAGGTTACCTAATGAAGGGAAGGGGGAGGTAGGAGGAATTGGGGCTCTGGCAGGGGCTATTAGACTTTTTGCTGAAATGGAGGGGGAATTGGGAAGGTTTGGCAGCTCAGAAGGGGATTTCCATTGGGAGGGGCACATCATTTTTCTAACGGAGGGAAGAGCTAAGAAATTTGAAGCTAAGAATTCTCAGTTCAGATTTTGTAGCTCAGTTTTAAGCCAGTAACTTTAGACCTACTGTGATTCTACCATTTCTACAGTGCACAAAATAAATTACCCTTTGTGCTGCTCTATGTAAAGTTTTGTTTCCATCTGATTTGTTGACTACTCTTCATATTTCCAGAATAACTTTATGCCTCTTTTTTTTTCCTTCTTCTTAAAACTTACTTATTTTTCAGTCTCTGCTTTTGTAGTGCTTAGCTAGTGTTTGGGTTATGTGTTGAAGTAGATGAGTTCAGGCTGTCTTGGATCTTTCCGTTGTGCCCTCCCAGACTGATAATTTGGCAAGACTTCATTATGTACATTAGTGTGATGCTACAGACACACCTATAGTCACACTGAGGGAAAGAGGTAAATATTTTTCTTGACTAATTGCCTCTCCCTCGTGAGAGTGGAAGGATTTGCTGAGAAAAGAGTTTTCATTCATGTGTGGTTTTAATTCAGTTTTGGTCTTAATTTAGGTATTTACCACATACGATGAAGACAAATCTATACGCATATGTTAAAGTCTGACCTTCACTTTGCTCTCTGCATTCACTAATGTGTTTTAAAATATTTTAATATATGGCTTTGCAGGCTCCAGATCAATAAACCAATGGCTCTGAAATGACAGAGTGCTGCGATATTCCTCTGTAATTTAAACATGATTAGCTGATGAAGGTTATGATCAATATGCCAGGCAAAGATAAATTAATTGATATCATCCTTTCAGGATGATAAGAGGCCTATTGGAGGTGGGATGTAACTAATGAAGCTGCTTCTTCATATATATGAGCCATTTTTTATACAATGTATTCTCACTAAATCATGGTTATGCCATCATTCATTTACGTGAAAAACATAAGCCACAGACCAGTTAGTTATTAAAATTGCATTTGAGAAGAAATTGTATGCTTGCACTGCCAAACAATGCCTCTGCCTGTCTTGCAATGTATTGAGGAAAAATAACCTTGGAATTTACATAAATATCTTTTTATACTTTCTGAACAAGACATAGTAAATGCTGTTAAAGTGCAAGTTTCTGCGTGACTTGTAAGTACATTCACAGAATTCACAGAATCGTTTCAGTTAGTAGGAACTCATGCATCTAGTTCCAGCCACCTTGCCATGAACAGGGAAGCCTCCCACTAGAGCAAATTGCTCCAAGCTTCATCTGTCCTGGTCTTAAACACTTCCAGGGATGGGGTGTCCACAGGTTCTCTGGGCAGCCTGTTATGGTGTCAATAATGGTTGCTATTCTACCTACTGATTGGTTTTGGTATGGAGACTGTAAGTGACTGTGGGCATCTTTACACAAGTTTTGTGAAGTGCTTCACTTCATGCAAGGAAACTAAATTTCATTAGTAATATTTTTGCTTAGCCACTACACTTGTGTCTCTTTCTGAAGACTGAAATAGGGATTATTATTTTTTGACCCAAAAGATCAACAGATTTTTGAGTGTTTATGACCAAAAAAAAGGCTCTTTCTGAAAATCTTAGCTGAACTGAAATTCTAGTGTATCACAAGAGTTTGCCTTATTTAAATGGAAAAACTATTGAAGTGTGGAGGTTGCTGCATTTCAGATTAGTGCTGTTTCTCTTTTGTATTAGTGCTGTTTCTCTTTTGTGAGTGTGCTAAACTGTATATAGAGGTGTTAATGACTCTGATCCTTGTATCCCTTTCTTAAATGCTACTTTGTTTTACATACCAAAGAAAATATCTTAATAAATTGCAAAACAAAACTGGCATTTTCCCAATTGTTCTAGTGCTGCTAAGTCATGAAAGTCAAAATAAAAAGTCATGATAATGTTTCTTTCCATAATGAATTTGAGACTACTAATCCAGGTCAGGAATCCTTTGCTGGTTTTATTATTCTGGTTATTGTTTGCTTCAAATGCTGCACATTTGTTTCCAAAACTAATCGTTCTGAATTGGAGGCTGCTAATTGAGAAAAGCCCACCTTATTTCTTGGCAGTAGAGAGGCCATGGTTGTAAACTAAGCCTGCTTGTCCTGGGAGTGATGGTTTTCCTAATGAGCTGTCATTCTGTGAGTAGGACGCCTTCCAAGATCATACCATAGAGATGCACTTGAACTTGACTGTTAGTCAAGTGTTGCTCATACATATCTTCTGTCTGCCAGGATGGCATCTCAACAGTGGAATCAGTGTCCTACCATGAGCTTTGTCAGTGTGGTGTTATAAGCTTGCAGTGGACACATTGCAGCGTTTTGTAACTCCTACACCTGCCATCCTTCTGTTAGATGTTGCTGGTCCTCTGCTGCTCAACCGGTGGACCGAGTGCTGGGGCAATTTCATCCCAGAGCTGGAGTCTCACATGGAGTATTTTGTGGAAAACCAGCATCTGTCATCTTAACTGAGTATATTGCATTTAGTTTTTGGACCAGGATTTGGCAACAGGAATTGGTTTGTGCATTCTGTGCATTTCTGATGCGCTGTGTTTTGTGGCATGTACTGTAGCTAACCTTTCTGGTTTTGTTTTTCTTTAGTTGCTCAGAAGATTGTTGCAACAAGGAAGAAACAACAGCTCTCAATTGGCCCCTGCAAATCTCTGCCAAACTCTCCAAGCCACTCATCTGTGTGTTCTGCCCAGGTTTCTGCCGTACATATCAGCCAGGTACAGACTCTAGTGAACGCTTGCTTGAAAAAGGAACTGATAGTTGCTTTTCATCTAGTATATTTTATGCCAGCGCTTCTTGCTGATTGGTAGGTAGTTGGCATTTTTTAAAGGTATTGGTGATCTGTAGTTTGAAGCATTCTGTTTGTTTTGTGGTTTTTTGGTTTTAATTTACTTGACTTTGTTTCAAGAAAACTGTTGCAGTGAAATAGTTTGGCTTTAAAGCCGTCTTTGAGCGTACTGATGTATGCCCAGCAGCCTGCTGCTCTGAATACACCAGCTGTTACCATAGCAGGATTTTCTGTACTGTGTTTTAAAATTGCCTCATTATGGTTTTGGTTATTTTTCTTGCTCAGTTTTGTGCTGAGCAGAAATAATTTGTGTATCTCATTGATTCAAGTGCTAGAGATCTGCATTGGTGAGTACTGTGTGCATTTATAATTTGCTGTCTCTGCTGCTGAGATTCCCCTTTAATGACATGCAGTGATACATGTTGATACTGACTGTGTAGAAACAAAACAAAATACTACCTTAATGCATGCCAGGAAAGTATGGTGGACTTGGTGGCATTCTTGGAAACAATATGCTTAATACCAGAGTTTTCTGACTTGCTCAGTTTTTAGTCACTCTCCTGTGACACTCTCCCTCATTGACTTTGTTTTCTAGTGCCAAGTGCCACCACACATTACAGTTAGGGTGTGTATAAGCTCTGTCCTTCAGATCCCAAGATGGTCAGTGCCAGGCAGATCATGTTTGCACTGTACTCTCTCACTCTTGGGAAATGGATGCATAGGGATGTCATTTTGACCCTTACAGTCTGTGACCAGACTTGTGGCCTGATTTCCACTATAGCAGACTGAAATGTCTGACTGATATTCAACCTAAACTCAGTAGTATACCAATAACATCTTCTAAGGTCATGTTACATTTTTAAGTCACCTATGTGAGGTTCTGGTATATCTATTGACCTTTCTTCTGTGTGCAAGTGTCTGCTTTTTTGGCAAAAAACACCAAAAAGAAAAACAGACCAACATAGTGAAGAAGGCTTCTCTCTTTGCAGGAGAGGTTTTGTTACCATTTTTGCCTTACTGTGTTTTGCAACCACTTGCTTTAGATGTACACCACAGGATGAAGGCTTTGGTGGTTCTGTGGTTGTAGTGACTGGTAGTCTTCTGTGCCCTAGTGAAAATTTCCACCATTGGGTTATCTCTGACAATACAGATGCCAGTTTGGTCTTAGAGTTCCTTACTATGAGATGTTATGCCTTGAGTTGAGTACAGATACCATCCTCAGACCACACCTCTTACTTCAGCCAATTATGCCAAAAGAAAATGCTGAAGTTAAGACTCCCTTTTCTAAATCAGATGTTAAGATGTATGACTCTTCTGAAGACCTCTGGCACCTTTTGGTTAAGTACAAGTTCCTTACATGGAACTTTCTTGTTGTATGTGCCATTGACCAAAATTTCCTCAGCCGGTTCACTGACACAAGCACTTGGAACTAACCTCCTGTGAAATGCTCTTTCTCCAAACAGTAACCTCCGGGCAGTTGTGTATGTTCATATTTTTAGAATCATTCTGCTTGTCAGGGCTGAGGCCTGCCCTGTTCAGTGGTGAAAGAGGAAACATGGTGTCACAGAACTGTGGGCAACAAATGGCAGCATTTCCAGTATTCACCTTACTCTTGGATCCAAGAATAAGCTAGTTTGGTCAGTCTGTTGATGCCTATATAGTTTTCCAAGACTTCATGAGGAGGATAGATAATGCTTTGTACAGACCAGTCCTAACCAGCTGCATCACAATGTTCTGCTTTGTCTCAAAGCAGTTGTGGTCACCTTTCTTGTTATATAAAGTACACGGAGTATCTGCTTTCTCTCCAGTTTCCTTCTCAAGTCTAGCTTGGAAGCAAACAACAAATACTAAATTCTAAACAAGCACTTCATCTATGTGGCAGACTTCTTGCCAGTGATAAGGACTGTTTGGGAAAATCAAGTCAGGGTGGCTCTGTGATAAAAATCCCTAGAATCTCTTTCAATAACAACGAAAGCATGTTTTTCACTGCCTTTACCAGCTGATATAATTATCCAAAGGGGCAATTGCAGCACCATCCAAAGATGTCTGTCTTGTGAGACTGATGTCATGGCTAAAAGTATAGGTCATAAATCTATTTCATGTCTTAGTGCCTTTGTGCTGTGCTTAAAGGCAGTAAAACCTTGTTTAAGGAAAGGAAGACGAATCCTTATCCTAGACTTAAAAGAATTTGCAACTGCAATTCCAAGTTTAAGATGATCTGGGGGAAGATTTGCTATCTCTGATCTTGGCTGGAAGACTGGCTGATGTCTTGCCCTTTAGAAGATTTCTTTTGACGTAACAATGTTTCACTGAAGATTTCCTCCATGAGTCAAAAAAAGTTATCATTACAGTGCCCTGCTACTTGCATTCTCTACAGGACTGAAGGCCTTCAGAAGCAGTGGTTACACAGATCGCTGCAGCTCAAGTGAAATATTGTTCCTTCTGTGGTTGGATCACTCTGGCGATCTGACTCTCACAAGCTCTCCAGATGACTCTGCAGTCAAGAGCTTGGACTTTAGAGAAAATAAAAGAAAACCAGGGAAAAAGTAGCATTGCCTTGCCCAGTCTAGTGCTTAGCATACCTTGGGGTAAAGTCTAAGCCTTAATACCAACAAGCTGTCCTCCAGCCTCCAGTTTCAGTTGTCAAATAGCAAAAGGCTTGTTTGTGTGTTCAGATGCATATCTATACTTCCATCCAGCAGTCCAAAGTGTTGACTGCCAAGGTAACATCCCCTTCCTGACAATGCTCTCAGATATGTCTACACTCCTGCACTTAGGTATTTCCTCTTCTGTATTTCTGGTGAGAGCTCCCTCACAGAATGAAATGCCTCCTAGTCCAGTAACATAATCTACTTGTGTTTGCAGCAGGTGCTGTTTCACTTCTCCTACTCTGACTTTTTGTTTCTAATGCATGTGCAAGTCAAAGCGAAGGTTTTATTGGGAAACCTTCCATAGTCAGATTCAGTAACCCTTGGTGGATCACATACATGGTTGGCTTTCAGGGCAGCACAGAATGCATGCAGAGTGTTCAATTCTCAATAAAATGGTCATGATTTGTGATGGACACATCTATTGTGACTCTGTCAGCAAGAAGGATGGTACAATATTGCTTATATTCTGCTAGGAAACAATCTGTCTGATGCATTGAGAAAGTGCCTCAGTCAGCAGCTCATCTTTGTTATTTCTGAACACTTCAAGAGGTAGGCTAAGTTCTTTTGAGAGGAAGAAGCAATAGTATATTGAAGGCATCTTAATGCCACAGGACATCTCAAGGTAGGTCGTTTTACTTTGGCCATCAATAGGACACGCACACCAGAAGTTTACAGATCAGTTACTTCTATATCTGGCCCCACAGAATCATTGAATTGGAAGGGACCTCCAAATGTCATCTAGTCCAACCCACTCTGCAGTAAGCAGTAGCATCCTCAACTAGATCAATTGCCTAGAGCTTGATAGGATCAAGACTATATTTATCCCAGCTTTCATTCTGCCCCCTCCCCAACCCCTTGTTAATCTTTCTAGGCTTGTAGACCATGCTGTATTTCATTTCCAAAGAGCACAAAATCCCCTTTTGTTACAAAACCACACAGACATTTCTTACCCCTAAACTCATCCCTGTACTGAAAAAGCTGCTTGTCCTTTACGCCTGATTGAAAGAAAGAATGCATTTTTAAGCCAGTAACTTACAAGTAGAGTGCCAATATCTAACAGTTTCAAAGAGTTCTTTTCCCTGCTCAGATCCTGGAAGTGGTGATTGTTTTGTTTCAAAACCCATGAGGCTCTTTGAGTGAGTGCTGCCATTGGTCTCCAGTGCATTCCACCCAATGCATCACAACTCTATGTGAAGTAGCCCCATATTAGATACACTTTAGAGATGAGTTGTGTTCTAAAAACACAAAATCCCATGACATGACACCTGTAGTTGCTGTTTGTGTGAAGGACTTTGGCCCCTCTTCAGACAAATGGATGATGTGGATATTCCAGCTAGGAGTCCCCAGCTGTATTAGCTTACTGGTGGGCTATGGTTTTGAAGGTAAAAATGAAAATACTATTTATCAGTGACTGTAATTCATTGAGGTCTGTAGTCTGCATATACTGTCCTACTTGCTGTTACTCCTGCAATTCAGCTGGTTATGTTCACCCATGAGAGAGGGTTGAAATGGCTCCATGTCTGCCTGTACAGCATGTATTCTGCAGTGACAGGAAGGGACCTTAGACATCACACCTTCCATGCTCTGGGTTTAAAGCTATTACCTGAGTGATGAGTGCTACTGTGTAATGTCACCTCCAAAATCCTTGTACATGTGGACTGCAGCACAAAGAAATGTGTTTGCTGGGCAGCACTGTCACTGTCCTGGGAGATTTGCATTCTACATGAGAAAAATATGAAGTCCAATGTACATTTTACTGAAGTGCAGCTCGGGTGTGGCTAGCACACAAGCTTGCTCCTTACTCCCTGCTGCAAATCTGTCAAGGTCTACTATTTATGCTTTCACTATGCTTCCATAAAGTTTTTACTACAACATGATTGTCTAAATATGTAAATTAAACTATTAAAAGCAAAGTGCAGTCAGCTTAATCAATGCATTATTTTACTGTATACGAGATCTGATTATGGAGAAGCACTAAATAGTAGGGAACAATTATTTATTGTGGGGGTCATTTGGCATGAAATATTCTGTTGTAATATTTTAGACACTTGACTATCAAGAGACTACATGGTTTAACTATCTTCTGTTTTTCATATAATTGCAAAGCTAGACAAGAAAACAGTATTTAAGTGAAAACAATATTCAACACCATTGCAACCTATTCAGTAATCCTTCTGCATTTACAAGCTTGTTTGTAGGTAATCTCTAGCATTTAAAACAAGTGTTTTATGTACATGCTGCCTGTTCTTGCTGTGTGCAGTTCCACACACAGTACACATGTCTGTGGAAGTGCATTCTCCAGAACTCAGGAGTTAGAACTCAGGAGTTAAAACTCAGTGCATGTGTTGGTGTACCTTTTCCTCCTCTCTATCTTCACAGGGCTGCAGTTACATTCCTGTGTTAGATTTTGTTATGCCCATAGCTACCTTTTCTAAGGTCTTCAGACTCAGACTTGATCTTGTCTTAGCTTTTCCAGTTCATAACGCAATTGCTGCCAGAGGGTTATTGAAGCTTATTGTTATATTTGGTAATTAAGTTTTATTAGTGATTTCATTGAGATGGCTTTTTTTTTAATGTACCAGCTAAGTTTGTCTTCAGAAGCTGTCTTCAGGTTCTCTTGATGCCCTTCAGTCTGTCTGATAGGACAGATCTACTCTTTCTTCTACCATGTGTTACAATGAGGAAGAGCAGAAGCTCCTGAGATGGACAGCTTCCAAACTGCTGAAAGGGTGAAAATCATTCATTTATTACAGGACAACCTGGTCTCAGTGTGGAAGGCTAGATTAAAATCTCCAGAGTCTTATTTGGACCTAGGTCTGAAATCTGCTGAAAAAATTGTATTCCACAGCAGCACTGGCTTTTGCTGAGTCGACAACTAAACAGTTTTCTTCTGCATCTGCTTTTGGATGTGTGGCTGGATATTGCCAAAATCCTTTTAGTAAACTGGACTTCATCTAGAGTGTTTTCAGATGAAAGATCAAGATAATGTGACTTTCATGAGAAAATTTTATAAAGGTGGGAAAGAAAACATGTCCCAACTAAAGGATTTTTGATGAGGCTTTTGTTTTTTCTGTAGAAATACCTTTTTCCCTTCCTCCCCCAAAACCAGAAGGTGCAGACACCAAATGTGTCTGTCATGAGGTGTGTAATCTGTGCTTTTTTTTTTATCAAGGCTTACTTTATTCTCACTGTTCCCAGGCTACCTGAAACTCTGGCAATCTCTCACCTGATTTAGAAGGGGGACCTGCAGCCTTCATTTTCTGCTCAAGCAGTAGTTAGAGGTGATTTTTCTGGAGGGCATCCTGTTATATACTTGTCTGTATTGAGTGAGTTGTAAAGAAGACAAAATTCTGTTTTTTTATTCTTATGCTCTCATGCAGTGCTTTGTCCTGGCATTTGCACTGTGTAAGCTTTCTGAATCATGTGGCAATGCCAGATAATTTGTCTATTTGCCACCGTGATGTCAGTGGCCAGTCAGGAGCATAAAAGAGCAATTGAGCATTTTCTTAGAGCTCAGCAATGACCTGCATTTTTGAGACCAGGTAAATAACTCACTGGTTTGTTTACTGAGGAAATCTGAAATATGTGAAAGCTTTTAAAGTGTAGGATTTGACTTGATTGAGTCCTGTTCTGCAGTGAGCTGTAGACATTGTATACAAAGGTTTGTTTCTGATGTGAAGTATGGGCAGGAATGTCATTACCAATTTTACCATTTTCACTGGCAATATCTGCCTTTGAGGTAACTGCATTCAATGGACCTGTTAGGTCAAGTTGTGCCAGGTTGATAGCTTCGTCTGAATTGTTCTTGTTTGGCAAAAGTATAATGATAATATCCTGCTAAATTGGTGGTTGCTACCATGATGTTGCGGGTTGTGGCCAAGAGAGCCAATGGCATCCTGGCCTGGATCAGGAACAGTGTGGCCAGTAGGATGAGGGAGGTTATTCTTCTCTTGTACTCAACACTGGTTAGGCCATACCTTGAGTACTGTGTCCAGTTCTGGGCCCCTCAATTCAAGAGAGATGTTGAGGTGCTGGAAGGTGTCCAGAGAAGGGCGACAAAGCTGGTGAGGGGCCTGGAACACAAACCCTATGAGGAGAGGCTGAGGGAGCTGAGGTTGTTTAGCCTGGAGAAGAGGAGGCTCAGGGGGGACCTCATTGCTGTCTACAATTGTTTGAAGGGAGGCTGTAGCCAGGTGGGGGTTGGTCTCTTCTCCCAGGCAACCAGCAACAGAACAAGGGGACACAGTCTCAAGTTGTGCCGGGGGAAGTATAGGCTGGATGTTAGGAGGAAGTTCTTCCCAAAGAGAGTGATTGCCATTGGAATGGGCTGCCCAGGGAGGTGGTGGAGTCTCCATCCCTGGAGGTGTTCAAGAGATGACTGGATGAGGCATTTAGTGCCATGGTCTAGATGACTGGCTAGGGCTGGGTGCTGGGTTGGACTGGGTGATCTTGGAGGTCTCTTCCAACCTGGTTGATTCTATGATTCTATGTGGTAACAAAGGTAGAAGCCTGTGTAGATACTAAAAATACACATTTGTGTAAATACTGAAGATACACTCACCCGAGGTGCATTCTAGAAAGAACATACCCCTGAAATAAAAGGCGTCCAGAATTATTTGGGTTTTTTTTGATGGCTTGACAAAGTTTGTTGGCCACCATCAGTTTGTGTATTTTGCTAGTAGGAAGGAAAGACAAGGTTATGCTGTGTATGTCCAGAAAGCAAGTGTGTTTAGGAATAGGCATGCTGCCTTAATGAGGATGGGAAGATCTGCCCCCTGAGAAAACCAAGCAGGTAAACCCTATGAGGAGAGGCTGAGGGAGTTGGGGTTGTTTAGCCTGGAGAAGAGGAGGCTCAGGGGTGACCTCATTGCTGTCTAAAACTACCTGAGGGGACATTGTAGCCAGGTGGGGGGTGGCCTCTTCTCCCAGGCAACTAGCAATAGAACAAGGGGACACAGTCTCAAGTTGTGCTGCCCAGGGAGGTGGTGGAGGCACCATCCCTGGAGGTGTTCAAGAGATGACTGGATGAGGCACTTAGTGCCATGGTCTAGTTGACTGGCTAGGGCTGGGTGCTAGGTTGGAGTGGATGATCTTGGAGGTCTCTTCCAACCTGGTTGATTCTATGATTCTACGAGGCAGAGTTTCCCTATCTAGAGTCATTTGATTGACCTCTGTCCCGTGACCAGTCAAGAGTAGTGACTGAGGATAGACCTTTATGCTGACATCTCAGGTATGCTCAAGTCTTGAGAGCTGCTTAGTAGAAAAACCTGATTAAAAAGGTTATGTTAAGCTGTGTAATGTCTCAGTGGGCATTAGAGTGCTTATTTGGTTGGTTTTGACTGCCACAATTCTGACCATTTCATCTACAGTTGGCAGGTTGATTTATATTGGATACATGTTGGGCCACGTGTGCCGAGCAGAAGATTGTTCTTCAGATTCACTGCCTCGGTTTTTATGGCTCAAGACTAATATCAGGTTCTGTGAATTACAGTTACTGCCACGTGTCCTAAATTCTCTACCTCACTCCAGTGAACTTGTTATTAAATGCTTGCCTTTTGATGGCTGCAAACTACTCCCTATGACCTTAGTATGGCAAAGTCTCTGCACCATTTGGTGCAAGCAAACAACCCAACAGAGACCAGTCCACCTTTTGTTTCCTTCAGCAGTATGTTAGGTTGAGATGTTACCACAAATATGGTTTCCAAATGCTTGTCTGGTTGCATTTGTCATCGCTCTCATGTCTATGCAGCCTATAACTTGGAGCTCACATCTGAAGTGTTGCAGAGCAGTCATATAGTTTTCTATGTGTGCTAATTATTAGCACCTTTAGCTAGAGTTGGAGATTGTTTGGTATTGGTGGCCATGATTTTATTCTGTGGAAGTCTTCAGGTTTTCCACTTGGAAGTCTTTTAAGTAGGTAATTAAAAAAAATGAATTCCTCCAACCATTGGATTTGGCATGGCTTATTTCAAACCACCTCCGAGTTTTATTTACCAAGTTTGAAACCCAATGGGGTTGGTATGTGTGAAAAGAAACATTGCCTGCAGGACTCTTTGTAGAAGCTAGAAGTAAAGGAATGCTTGTCTTTGGAGACTAGAATGCCCACCAAGTATGTGTTTTCCTTTAGGAGTTACTCCTGGAAAATAAATCGCTTAAAAATACACTAGACAATACTTCACTACAGAGAGGCTAAAATTAGGCTGTAAGATGATGAAAGATCAAAAATGTAACATTTTAGAGGCTCCTTTGCCTGCTCTGTCTGGGGAAATAGGCAATTAGGGTAGAAATCTGTTAATTTTATTTTAAAAAAAGGCATGGTTACCAAGTTGGTCACTGTTATGAAACAAAGCTTCACTGCTTACTTTCAACAGCTTGTGGTTCAAATCCTGTCACTGGTGTGCAATGTAATTTTCCTCTTGCCTTTTTCTGTAGAAGAAGCTTCAATCTGTTTTGAGGCATAAACCTGCCATGGTCTTTTTTTGTTTTCCTCTCCTCAGTTGAAGCTTACATCTGCCTACTTTTAAATGTGCACAGTGCCTTTTCCTATTAATGGTTTCTTCCTTAAGTTTTCTCCTCACTGATTTTCCATGCTTGGGTTCAGTCATGGCAGAGTGGACAGTAGGTCTTCACTGCTCCAGTCAGAAAGCCATGACAGCAGCATTTTTGGTCTCCTCCCTTAATGCTGTTTCTCACGTTTTGGGTTTCTACCTGTTCTCTTCCTATACCTTGTCAGCCGTGTTTCAAATCTTTCATAACACCCTCCTCGTTTTGGACACATCTACTGGTTTGAGTAGTCATTTTCAAAGTCTTTGGAGGATAGTTATCACCAAAACGTTTGCTGAAGTTCTGAGTGTTCTAGGTACATGTTTTTTCATGACTTGTTCATGCAAGAGTCTGTCCTGTGTTTCTTTGGAGATGTAAACTCTGACTTCCCCAAGCTCAGTGCATGTCCTTGCAGGCCTCTCACTCTCTTGTATGGCTTCTGTGCTACTTGGTGTCTCAGCAAAATTCTCTAGGGAAAGGGAAAGAAAATGCAGGGTAGACTAAGATCACTTCTTCTGAGGTTGTCCTGCTCATCTCTCCAGTGTTACCATCCTCTGTTAGAACACTAAAAATTATAATTTCACATCTTGTTCTTTCCTCTCCTTTGTTTCATACACTTGGGACCTCTACAAATCCTGCTTGCTAGTTCCCCTGGGCACTTGGAAATGCTGTAGAAAATCCTCCTCTGTTACTTTCAGTAGGCTTATCTTTGGCTTTCTGGGAGCCATGCTTTGCTGATTCGATCAGAATGAAGGGAAAATTGAATTTAATGCCATATACATATTTATTTAAAGAGGAGAACTTTCTTCATCAAAAAGCTCATTTGCTTTATTGCCAGGCCTATTTTGTCACACAAAAATGAGACAGGGGACATGGTATTTACAGAGAAACAGTGACTTGGTGTTCCTCCTTTTCTGTCTGCACTGATTGGCCCTTCAGCCCAAACATGAGCTGCTTGTCTCATGCCTCTTATTGTGGATGTTTTGCACATTTGGGAAAAAAAGCAAATCAAACAAACAAAAAAACAAAACCAAAGCAGCAACAACAACAGAAACCTTATTAAAAAAAAAAACAACCCAAATCAAAACACAATTCAGAAAAGCTGCAATAATCGAAAGAGGGCTTGAAATCATTAAAAGAAACTTCAGCTGGATGGTACAAAGTCTTGTCTTCTGCTTGCTTGTTCTTCAAAGGTTTTATCTTGACTTGCAACTTGAGAACTTGGTTCCATTTGATCTCCAAGGAGATGAATTCTTACCTACAGCAGTTAAGATGAGACCAAGTAGTGGGTTAAGTGTCATGGGAGAATCACTCTCTTCAGGAATCCTGGAAATATCATTTGACCATCTTTACTCACTGCTTTTAGGAACTTTAGCTGTTTTAATGATTTTTCCTTTTTCACCATTTTGTGTACATCCTAGACCTTTATTTCTCCCCTCATAATTCTGTGTGAGTTGTCTAGACCCTTCACCTACTGCTGGTCTCTGGTGAGCTTTTCATCAACAGTGTGCAGAACTTTCCCCCTTTGCCCTGCTCCAGCCTTTCATCAGTCTATACAGTATATCCCCAAGGTGTATACTTGATTCTGAGAGGAAAAATATCTGTCCTTGCATCTTTCCAGACTAATTCTATATCCTTTTTAATAATACTCTTAGTGCTTGTTTATATCATGTGTAATAATAAAAATTAAATTAAAAAAACCCCAACCAAACAAACCCAAAAAGAAAACCCCAAGACTTTGTTCTTAATCATGATTTTGGTCCTTTCTGTTCTGTCTGGTTTCCTCACTTTCCTGCTATTAGTAGCTTGTTGCTTTGATTTCTTGTTTTATGGGTTAACTAAGTGACTGCTTTATTTCTTTCAAGACTGTGATGTAGCTTTTACATGTTTGGCTATTTTGAATAAATTGGAATTTCTTCCGTTAGCATTTTGTATCTCTATCCCAATGGCTCCAGAACTGTCCAGCACTGTAGCAACCATTTTACAACATGGGATTATTTTACTTCTCTTGGTTAACTCTCAGTGAATGGACATCTCCAGCATTAGGTCTATATATGCAGTTCTGTGACACTAAATATTTTTTCTTAGATTTGAGGCAGAATTTGGTTTAGCAATTTCATAGTAATCCAAAATTTACAGGCTTTTCCTTGAAGTTTTTCTTACTCAGACGCTAGAGAAACAAATGAAACTGTGTCTTCTGCCAAGATTATGTTGGATAAAATGAAAATATGCCTATCACATCGACAGAACAACCTAAATATAAAAAAAAAATATAATGGCAGGGAGAATATTTAAGGACTTGGAGTAGAAATGTGTGGAGAAGTGGCAGTAGGGTAGTCCTGCTGTGCTCCTGAGCCTAGCCTGCTGTTCTTATGTGTCAGGACTGATTAAGATACAGCTGTGGATTGTAGCTTCCTGAAAGCAGTGTATCACTCTTTAAAACTAACTTTACTCCTTGCAGACCAGTAATGGAGGAGGGAGTTTAAGTGATTATTCCTCCTCTGTCCCATCAACTCCAAGCACCAGCCAGAAGGAGCTACGGATTGATGTTCCTCCCACTGCCAACACACCAACTCCTGTCCGTAAACAGTCCAAGCGCCGATCCAACCTCTTCACGGTGAGTGAGCCAAGGAAGAGACTATTGCTGTGTTTTACGTAGCACTCTGCGGTGATGGCCTGAACTTCAACCCTGTTGAGCTGAGCTAGTCTAATACAAGTGTTGTGAAGGATCTCTAGGCTCAAAACCACCTGGATTCTGTTTGATGACTTAAACAGTAACTGAATACAGTAAATTTATCGTGTTGTCAATTGCAGTGAAACAAGTGAATCAGCAGTTGAATTCTGATACCGTTGTCCAGCTTCAGTTCTTAGACTTGCCTCAATTCCCAGGTTTGACAGTAGTCAGAGGAACCTGGACCTCTATTCCCCAGTCCTGCCTTTATGCTGAGCAGTGATGCTGACTCAGTATACCTCTGAGGTCTCCTGTGTTTGTGGAGAGGTCTTGGGGTTTACCGTGGGAATACAGTTCAGTACGCAAAACTGACCCATGCTACTTTTGTTGCTAGACAGTCTCAACTTTTTTTTTCCCCCAGGGTTAAGAGAGGTGCTGGAGATGAAAATTACTTTTTTTCCTTCCCAAACCATCTGTTTCTTGCTTCATTGAGAGGCAAGAAAAAAATCTACTAAATACAAAGCTAGACTAGTCAAATATGATAGGTCTTTGTTATGCATGTGTAGTTTGGGAGATGATAATGAAGCCTTCAGTGATGATTTCCATAGTTTAGCAGTCTTGCTGAAAGCTCTGGGATTGTGTAGTGTGCATAATTGTGGATTTGTAAGCAGTTTTTTGGCACTTAATATGCTTTATAGCAAACACAGGATCCCTTTGGGCTCACATATAAGTCCTTCAGTAGCTACCCATGAATTGTGCTTTGAAAGCCACGACTTGCCTGTCACCATAAATAGTTCACTCTCTCTTTATTCAAAGGGTGATGTCATGTTCACTTCCCAAAAACAAGCTGACTCATTGGTTGTATCCATGGAACTGTTTTCAAAAAGGGTGGAACTATTTCCTTGTACTGTAAACAAACTCTGACCTCTCTGCCTTTAAGTAGTTAGAAAGTTTTGTAACCCAAGGATTGGATTTCATGTGTCCATCCCAAGTCATACTTTTGATTTTAAATTATTCAAACTCGTACAGAGAACAAATTTTTTTTTGCATTTTTGTCTATGTGCAAAACAATAAAAAAAACAATTGAAAAATATGCAAAAATGAGTGACATAAAAAAGAGTCCAAGTTTGAAGCTGGCATTTTGTAGCAACCTTGCAGATCTCCTTCTTTTAGTGGAAATACTGCCGCAGAAGTGTACTCCTTAGTTCCCAGCCCCACTAGGTGTCAGTGTCAGCCCAGGAACTGCTAGCAGAGAAACACTTCTGGAAACAGCTGGGACACCGCAGCATCCCTCAAAAGCATTTGCCAACCATTTCTGGTCTGAAGGATGTGTAAATGCTCTAAGGGCTCTATAGATGTTGTTGACATTTGGGAAACTGGGAGTGCTTTAAATCAGAGTAAATATAAATTTGAGAAAGTGAATGGAGAAAAATACACTCACAGTGCCAGAAAGAGTTTGAGAACATTAAGGCAACTGCATTTGCTATAAGCAAATACACTAAAGCTCTGGATTGTGATAGTTATAGGATAGTGAGAACCAAATGTAGTGATATGAGAGGCCATTGATAGTTGCCCTAACATCTCATAAAATTCTGGAGAAAGGCAAATCCTATGAAACACCCACCCAAACAAGTGAAATTTTCAGAATTAGTTCTGCCTTTTAAGATCTGGGCATGCTGAATGATGTATCTTGAGTGGCCCTGCAATCTCTCTCCTGAAGTAATTAACACTGGCCCTACTCTAACAGTTTTCATGCTGCATCAGCAGTTACAACCTGAAATTATTTAAACAGATGACCAGTATTCTCTGTCTAGGCAGGAACAGAGTGCCCAATCAAAATGTTTTACTGTTTATCTCTGAGTTTCTTCCTCTGCTTCTTTCCTAGTCCGTTACTTGCTTATGCTTTTGTCTCTCTCACAATCAGATCTATTTCTGTTTAAGAGAAAAATCACTTCCTGTTCTCTAGCATAGGTAATATATTTGGATTCCTACATGAAGATCTATTAGTGCAGGAAGAAAACACAGTTCAGTAGACAACAGATGTGCCTTTTCTTAAATTGATTACAGCTTTAGAGTTGGGAATTTTAAGCATGCTTACATTTAAGAGCGTTAAATGCAGCATCTGATCTATTTTACTTGGAGCATTAATTTTTGCTGCAGAACTATTGTTGCAATCACTGACTTTCTAGTTGGGTGAGAAACAGATCAAATATTAGCAGAAGGACGAACGTCTTTTCTTTTGTGCCATAGTACAGGTGGGGATTTAAGATGTACATGAGATCCACTTCAGCAAATAACTGATTATAACTACAAAGGTGAAAGAACTGATACAATAACAAGCATCTGCTGCCCCACAGTCAGGGTCACCTATCTTAAGTCTTTGCAGAACTGGAAGCAAGACTGTTATGAAAGTTGAAATGAGCTCTCTGTCTTTGCAACTGCTACTAGAGATCACTGCTTTTGCTTTTGGGGTGCTCTGCACTGCTGATACTGGACTCTGGGTGTGCCCAGACTCTGCTGCTGTATCCCTCTGGCACTAAATCTTATTTCATAGACCTAACTTGGGTAAGATTTTATATTGGTGTAAGTCTGTTTATGACTTCCAACGCAGAGGGGAAGTGACTCAGATGATGTTCATGCAGGTGTTCTAATTTTTGGGGGGACTTTTTCTAGTTCACTTGAATGAAGTTTAAAATAGAATGACTTAATGTGTAGATGTGACATCAGAAAAAGGCCTAGCAAATGTTGATCCGGTATGGTTTAGAATCTCTTTATTTTTCACACTGTAGGATATAAGATGCATTGTGTGTGTCATAGGTACAAAAGCATAAAAGATCAGAATATATCTGTTTCACTGCAGTTTGTCTTTATAAATAGAGGAGCCTGCTAAGATTCTCCTCTTGAAAATTGCGTGCATTCTGTTACAAGCAGCTAGAATAGAATTTCCCTAACAGAAATTTCTTTCTTTCTGCACTTTGGGCATTTGACAGTATTTTGCATACGGATATTTCCCTTCTGTGTGCAAGGTTTTATTTCCAGATATTTTACAGAACGGAAAACACAGTGATTTAAAAAACGAAAGCTAGTGAGTAGATACTTAGCTTGCTTTTCAGAGGCAGGATCCTTCCTTTTAAAAAGCCAAGTTAAAAAAAAAAGAAACATTCAAGTTGACAACTTCCCTCCCAAGGATTTGGCTACCTTCAGTGAGTTTCTTTAAAACGTCACTTACGGGCGCTTTGTGCCATTGAAGCATTGTTTTCCCTTGTATTATTGCAAAGTGGCACTTTCAGATTCAGAAATCTGTCTTGAAGGACGAGGAACAATAGTTATCCTGAACACTGGATTTCATCCCTCCCACTTGTTTTGCTTTCTTTCATTTAGTCTTTGTTTAATTCCCTGGCACGTCATTCCATTGCCCCGAACCATAGTAACTAGTGATAGGAGCCCGTTCCCGGCAGAGCAGGGAAAGCAGCACGGGGTCCCTGCTGGGTAAATATGGTTGCTTAGAATGGTGTTACTTGAAATCTTCCTCTGTGGGTTTTCTCCCTCCCCTTCCCCACTCTCAAGCCTGAGGGCAACTGCTTCAGGGATTTTTTTTTCTCTTCCTTCCACCCCTTCGTATAATATAGACAGTGGGTTTTAGCTATCCATGATCCTAATTGTTCTCCTAATTTCAGTGTCTTTCAAACATCTCTCTCTGCTGAAAATGAGAAGCAGGATCTTGTGTCACTCAGGTTTTCCTCCAGTGGTAGTGGACATCACAAATGTGTCTGTTTCATATATCATCCCTGATTTGAAAAGCACTTGAAAATGTTTTCCCATTTTCGATATTGTGTGAGTAATGTTCCTATTGAAAAGTAATGGAGTGAAGTTGTCACTTGTCAGTTCAGTTATTAAGGAGGATGACTCTCAGGTCTTTTTGGTGATAAAATAAATCTGTTGCAATCGTTATGCCCAGGTGTTCTTTCACAATGATGGACTGGAATCTGAATAACTTCTTAAAATTCCTATGTAACTTTATGAAGTTATGAAGTCAGCACTGTGAGCTTCCTCCGGGGCAGTTCTTCTCTAACAGAAAGCCAAGATCAGGCAATTCAGGCTTTAAACATGGGTTACATTTTCTTCACGCTGATTGTTCTTCATTGTGTTCAGATAGCAACTGATACTGAGAAAGAAGTTAACTTTTCTTGCAATTTCAACTTTCTAACAATCGAAAGGTAGGAAGAAAAAAAAAACCCAAAGTCGATGTGATCAAAACCAGTATCATAAAATCACATTTTGAAGTAGTTGATAACGTTTCTAAAACCCACACAGATGTAAGGTAAATGTATGCATGTATGGATCAGATTGGTTTTTAATGAGGAGCTGGAACCTTCGTTTCTCTTTGGAGCTACTATTGGAGTCTTCAGAAATATGTCCTCTGATGTGCTGGGTCTTCAGGCAGTGAAACTGTAACTCTTTCAACCCAAACACTGCTTCGAACAAGTGGATGGTTTGAAAATGAAAGGTGGTATTTTAGCATTCGCTTTTTGGGATGGCTGTGTACACTTGCAGGTTCTAACCTACACCTTTTCAGCCTATTTTTATGTGTCCAAATACTTCATTTTAATTGCTTACAAAAAAAAAAAAAAAAAAAAAAAGAGAGAGAGAGATTTAAACATTTTGAGAAGCATCCTCTGTGTGAACTGCTACATTTAATGGAGCACAAACTTTCTTTTTGCTCTGCAGTCTCGGAAGGGGAGTGACCCAGACAAAGAGAAGAAGGTCCTGGAGAGCAGAACAGATAGCATTGGAAGCGGTCGTGCAATCCCAATTAAACAGGTAATGGGTTTTTTTTTCTTTTTTTTTTTTTCTTTTCTTTTTTTTTAATTTAATTTTTTTTTTTTGGAGCTTTCCATAGTTGGAGACACACCTCGGGTCTTAAGCACTCTGATGGCGGCCCGTGCGCCAAGATGCGTTTGATGTGCTCTGGTGATGAATGTGGAAGTCACTCACTTGACATCAATTAGGAGAGGTTCCTATGTGTATTAAAATAGGATCATTAGAATAAGAAGAGGGAAAATGTGACAACAGGCCTAATGAAGTGCAGTCTGCCGGCCTGCATATGGAGCGGGTTTCTAGGCTGTGCTGGCTTCAAAGCTGCCTTTGTAGAGGGGGCTTTGATTGGGCCGTGTGCTGCCAGTCGGCAGGGTAAATCAGATCGCTCTACAAGAGCCCCTTGTGATCGCAGAAATAGCCTGATGTGGCCCTAATTTGCTACTGCAGACGGACATCTGAACACAGTTTCAGGCTGGTTCGTAACAACGAGGCAATTAGTTGTGATAATCATAGCCGGTGTGTCAGCTGTGCGCTCTTGTTTGTAATTTACTAATGAAGGAATTGTAACTTTGATTAGGTTCAGTTTCATTTAGACCTTATTATATAAGAGAACGTTTACAGCTGTAATGTGTGGCCTTAATTAAACTTCCTCATTACACAACAGGACTTGAATTCAAGGATTTGTTTTGGTCTGTTTTACTAGCCTAGATGCACTTTCATTAGCCCAGAAACTCAATTGTAGCTGAGAACACTCCTTTGAAAGGCAAAAACAGTGCCAGCAACTGATGCAGTGTGTTTGGGTGAATGAGATCATTTACTTCCTCAAAATGAATTGCACTGAATTCACACAGGTGATTAACACCACTTTTTGTGTTTCCAAGGGATGCTTTACACATAGTTTCAGTGGTTGTGGTTCTAAGTATTTACTTTTGTGAGTTACTTTGCTAGAGATAGCAAAAGTGCAGAGGGAAGGGTGCTTATTGTCTTCCTAAACAGTTGTTTCCAGTTTCTTCTGGTAGCTTTCCTACCCTCCAGAAGGTCACTTGCTTCTTTAAATCTTTCTTCAGTCCATGCTCCTCTTTGGGGCTGGGTTTATGTGCTTTGTGGGCTTCATGGGTTTCTTGGTTGTTGCAGTTTTTTGGGAGTTGCTTGGTTTTGGTTTTGGTTTTTTTTTAAGTAAGAGATGTGTTTGTCTTGTGGGTTTTTTTTTTCCTTTTGGGAAGTAAGAGGGTAATGAGTTTTGGACCCTTAACTATTTGCAGTGATTTTTCTTTCTCTAAAGACAGTCAGAAAGACCTTTTGGGACCATCAGGCAGCAAGTGTGCTGTCGTGTCTGTGAATCTGTAGTAGACACATTTTAATCAAACACATTGCAATTCAGAAGAGCAGTTTGAAACCAGATCAGCTCAGTGTTTGGCCCTGCGTTCAGGGGAGGAGATCCCAGGCATTTAAAACAAGCTACAATTTTCTTTTTTACAGCAGCTATTGCATGATACAAGGTGGATTAGACTGGCTGGAATTATTTTGGCTAATGCTAATTAAACAGAAGGGTCTGTGAATGTGACTGAGAATGAAAACAAAAAGAGGAATATACTTTTTCACTATTTATTCAAGGCATACATACTGTTCTTTTTTAAAATGCTCTTGTATGAAATTCATGTGATGCAAAATGCACTTGCAGGAAGAGTACTGTAAGGTGAGCACTGTAACTGTGCTTGCACTCTACTGCCTTGTAATGAAGTATCCCGCAGTCCCTTGAACATCTGTACTGAAAAATTGTCCCTGCAGCCTCTGTCTACTGAGTGTGACCAACCTGTGGTCAGGTTTTTGTTGTTAATGCCAGTTATGGTAATTCCATTTTGTCAACTACAAGTGATTATGAGCAAATATTTGAGCAAGTCTGTAGTCAGCAGATCCTATTCATTGAGGTTTTGGAAAGGAGGTTGTGTAGCGTGCAGTGCTGTAGGATGGCTGCTCTCAGGTATTTCATGTCCTATGTTAAGAGAATGGGTTGTGAAGTCTTCAGTAAAGTGTAGGAAACTGTCTCCACCTAACCATTAAAAAAATAACTGTGAAGTAGGAAAAAAACCCTTCTTAATTAAGAATTTATATACTATGTGTATTCACACTGACAATGTTTCATTGCTGTCAGATAGTTTGAAGTGTTCCTTGATTACAAACTGCACTATTTCAAGCAGAAGTGGCTCCTGAGGTTTGACCAGGAGATTAGCTTCTTGTCTGCCAGCTCCTTAGATGGAAAAGTGCTATCAGGAAAGGTGGCACAAGTTATTGCTGATATGACAGTGTTATTGATGAGCTCTACAGGTGGCACTTATTTGGATAGCTCTCTGAGACAGTACAAATCCCAGCTCAAAAAGATGGTGTCTCTTATTTTATGCATTAACTGTGAATAAGACAGAGGGATGTGAAAAGGAGATTCTTGACTTAAAAGTTTTAGTATGTTGTGCTACCATGCCCCTTAGAACGAGAAGCCTCTTTCATCACAATACATTTCCATGACAAATGGTCAGGCAGTAGAAAGAGAAATCTATTTCCAGGAAGGTGAATTTAAATTGTAGTATTCACAGTATTGCTGTAGGAGAAATATCTTCTGTCATTAAAAGTGTTCCTTTTAACCTCATAGTCACCACATTTCCAACATTTGCCCTCCTATTAGCCCAAAAGTCACTTCACTGCACTGCCCCATGCTTGTATCAGGAGTAACTCCCAGTTATGTTAAACCTCGTCTGACTTTTTGAAGCTGCTGTTGAGCAAGATGCCTTTGTCCCCTTCATACATATACTCTTCTGTTGCATCTTTGGGGCATCTTTGAAAGCGTGTAGTGACCAGGGCTTTTTGCTGTCTGTTGTCAGAGTTTTATTCTCTGTGGGTTCTTGCTCTGTGTGCATGCCATCAATACTTTCTAAGGGCTGGTGCAAAGCAGAGGTCTTTACTACTCAGATGTTGAAATCAATGGCTGTGTTTTGTGATATCTGTGGGTTGTTCTTATCTAGAGCCTCCTAAAAATCCTGGCTTTAAAAAAAAAAACCAAACCCAAACCAACCCAACAACAAACAAATAAACCCCCAAAAAAGTGGACAACAGCAAACTCCCCAGCAAGTAAACAAAAAGCCTTCAGCAAGCAATCTCCACAATCAACAACCAAAGGAACCCACCAAACAAAAAGAAAGCAAGTTAATCAGAGACTGGAGATGTCCTGGTTTTGACAAAACCTGAAATCTCTTCAAGCACTAGAGAGGATTTGAGAGGGAAGAGGAAGAGCTGATATTAGTCACATATGTTTATATGTGTTAGGGAGAGCACAGATTACATGTGTGGAAAAACTCACCTCTCTAGGGGTATAGAAATGTGATGAGTTTGTCATTCATCTCAACTACAAGATTTTTTTCATGGATCAGGTCTATACTTCAGCTGTCAAACCACCACAGCTGTGGCTGATGTTTGTCATCAGACTGATGCTTTTGTATATTTGGAGACTGTTAAAATTAGTAGAAGAGTGAGGTTTTTGTAGGGCAGTTCAGTTTCTCCTGTTTTCTTTCTAAGTATATATGGACGTCTTGTCGAAGTGAGCTATGTTACCATCAAGATTTGCTTTTAAGTTTGTATTACAGCCTTTCTGGGACCCAGATACCAGCCTTCATGGCCATTAGATGTTGGTGCTGAGTTTTGATCAAAAGAAGACAGAAGTTACAACCTGCTCCTAAATTCTTGTTCTTGGTCCTTGAATCAGTGAGGGTTTGGTGGACATGGTCAAAATTGTAGACGACCTATTTCCTTTCAAGGCAACACCGTGCTCCTTCACCTTTTTTCTTAAGATAAAGCCATCTGCTTGAAAGGACTTAATGCTCTTATTCTTTCTGTCCTTTCTGAATGTTAAAAATTACTTTTCACTGCAGTGATAAATACGGTTTTATTGGGCTAAGCCAAATAAAACTGTTCCAACAAACCTTCTTGCTCCCAGCACAAACCTAAAATGTAGGCAGTGAAAAGCAGGAACGTTGTTAAAGCTTGACTGCTACCTTCTGTCAAAGGTGAGTGAAAGTTTGAGAAGGCCAGTTTCCCAAGGAGAAGCAAACCATGCATAGTAATATCAGCATGCCTCCAAACAACGTGCTTTTGGCATCCTTTGAGAACTGCAGATTCTATCATTTTCAACAAAAAAAAGGGAGGGGGGAAGGAAAAATGTTTGGTGTGCTATTTAAATATCTTCTAACGATCAAATGGAGTTAGGAATTGTTTGGAACAGTATTAGCCCAGAGTTAAAATCCATAGAAAGTTCTCTACTTTTGAGAAAGAGGTGCTCCAACTGGAAATATTTAAGCTGTCTTTAGTAGCATACCTTTAAAACAGAGTGAATAGCTCACCCTGTTTGGAGTATCCTCAGTTCAAAACCATTTATTCGGAAAGTGAGACTTGTTCCTGGTAGCCTGAGTGAATATTTTGAAGCCTGTGTTAGGCTTTGCCATTTCGGGTGGCATGCTTTGCGAGGTGGGAGGATTTTGTAACGTTTTGGGAAGACTACTTTGTTTTATGCAGTCTTGCTAAATTTTTATCAGTAGGGTACACTCAAACAATAATAATAATAAAAGGCACAACAAGAAAAATAAAAGCGAGCAGCTCAGCTCAGCGGTGAGGGGGCTTGTCATGTATTAATTTTTCATTGCTGTGGAGAATTGTACATACATAATCACTTGATTGCAGTGGGAGTTAGTGAGCTCCTATGGTGTCATTTGCATAAATCTTGTTAAGTCAATGGCAGTTAATGAAGTACAAATGAGCCTGGAGAAGGTGACATGCAAATCGTGGGTGGCAGATGGGAGGTCTGTTTTTGGGATGGCAGCTGTGTGCTCTTTCTTTCTTTATTTTTATTTTTCTCTCCTGCCTCCCTCCCCCCCCCCGCATCAGTGTGTCAATAAATACGTAAGATCTGGCCTTGACTTTCTGCTTTCAGACCTTTTTCTGTTTACCATTTCAACTTAATCACAGCTGCTCTTATTTTTATATGGTCCAACTATATAACCTTGACTGCTCTTTTACCAAAACCTGACTGGTCAAAATAGATTTTGGCAAAATTACCTCAACCCTTTGCTTGCCCTAGGAGGTGCTGCATCTCTGATGTCCCTAAATTCCTGCATCATTTAGGAACAGCAAACTTGAAGGCTCAGTTGAAATTTCTTAGTGTTCTAATGGTTAATGGTAGGCTGATAACATAGTGAAAAATATGCCATCCATGACTTGCAAAGGTGAACTTCAGAATCCATTCCCTTCTCTCGGTTTGCAAATGGCTGTATTAATGGAGAAAGTCAAATATCTTATTCATGCTTTACTTTCGGGTGCTAATTCAAATGACCTTCTTTGCCTACCAGCTTGGTGAATTTAAGTGCATGAAATAATCTTGATTTGGGTTTTTTTTGATTGTTTGCTTTTATTACTCTGAATCAAAAATGGCAAGTGTTTTTTTAGGTCTCAGGGCTGAGATAGGGGCTTTGTTAGTAAGTGGGGGGTGACAGCACTGCTTTGCTTTCCGTGAAGAAGAGCTTGGTTTCTGAGTGCACAAGTGGCAGTTTTTTTTCCCTATGAAGGGTATAAACAAAACGGGAACTTGACAATGTACATCTGAATTGTATGAAAAACAGCATTAAACTTGACAAGGTAACTATTTGGAAATGCTTTCAACAAATGTCAAACTTTGCATGAAGAAAATGTCACCTTGGTTACGTAGCTTCTGAAATATTTGAAAAGCTGTGTTGCAACTTATCTCTTGTCTGCAGGGTTTTTTAAGGGACTTTTAAATCAAGTTGCTTGCAACTGAGAATTTATACTGTTAACTTTTTTAATTTCTTCCAAGCCTGACCATTGCACTGTCGGTTTTCAATCCTTTCCCAAGTGTGCCAGCCTTGGAAGAACGCAAATGAAGCAATTTGTCAAAAACTTACCTATTTATGAAAGCCAAAATACAGAAGTTTTATTTACTTAAGATTTTTTTTCGGTTGAACTCTTCATACATTGCTTGTGTGTTGTTCTGTGGAAAGAACCTCTGGAAAACTTGGAACTGCTTTATTTCTCAATGGTTTATTTTTCCCAGCCCAGTCTCACCTGGGCTGTCCTCACCTAGATTTCTAATAACTCACAGCAGCCCCTGGCCTCAGGAGTGTAGGCAGTGCCTTTCAAATTAAAGGAGAGAATTTCAATGTAGCATAGCTCAAACTTTGTTTTTTTATTAGACGTAGTTTTAGCATTCACTCTGGGTCTGTGGCTGGGGAGAAGCCTTGCTGGTAAACTCAGTGTGCCTCTTCCAGCCCAATTTGATGTGTTTGAGCAACCATCTGTGCTGTGGAGTGCAAGGAGGAGATCTGCAAGGGTGAGGCAGAAGCTTCTGGTTCCAGCTGTGTTCCCTCCTTCCTCCAGCATGGCCAAGCTTAGGTGGTCTATTTGCATTTCTTCCCTTATTTCTGAGCACTGTTTCTATAGTTGTCTCTTTCTGAGCTTTTAGCCCAAACAGGTGGCACTGTGACGCTTTTATTCTTTATGAGTCTGCATTGCTCAACTTCAAAAAAGAGGTTTTCAAAGCTTAATTTGGATTTTAATGGACTTTGCCCTATGTTATCTTTCTGACCTTCTGTCTGCCTATTGCTCTGTGCTGCTCAGCCTCTTCTTCAGTTCCCTACAGGAGCAGGTCAGTCCCCTTTATGCTTTTCCTTTCCCTAACCTCTTTTCCTTTTGTTCATTTTTAGCTCTAGCTGGGGCATTTATGCTCATGGTAACAGCTAAATGATTCTTGTGTGGAGTAACTCACAACACTGTGTTCTCTTGGTCTTTCCCACTGAATCAGAAAGAACTTTGTACCTCAAATCTGTTTTCCCTTAAAATACCCAGGGCTGTCTGTACAGCTGTTACAGCATTTCAGCAAGTATGGCAGTGTCTCTGAAATAGGTTTTGAAAAGAGATCGTCTGCCATGTCTCGTCAGTCAAACTGATGTCCTTAGTCGTCCTCACGAGCAGAAGAGTGCTGTAATGCTCCAGGCAAGTGTCAGATCCAAGACCCACCACCGTCATAAACAGCAAATGCTTTTTGCAGCAGGTTCCCTCGGTGTAAATGTTTACTTTGAGTCTACTAGAAGAGAGGACAAATAAGCAACCAACTTAGCATCTAGTCTTGCTTTATTCACATTCACTTGACAGGGTGAAAGAAAACGGTGTAGCACGAGCAGGATGGGTGCACAACGCTGCAGCTAGTGTGTTAGCAGGCCATGTCACCCACTGCTGAGTGCTAGGGCTCCTCTCTTCCATCTGCATTCAAAATCAGGTTACGTTTGGAAATAGAAATGGTTACTACATGTAACAGCCAAAAGCATTTCAAAAGAAGGATGGCAGCAAATATCTTATGAGAAGACTGAGAGGAGATGTTGTCTATGTGCACAAATATCTGAGGGGTGAGTGTTAAGTGGATGGGGCCAATCTCTTTTTGCTGGTCAGCAGCAACAAGACAAGGAGCAATGGCTACAAATGGGAATGTAGAAGGTTTCACCTCAATATGAGGGGAAACTTCTTTACAGTGAGGGTGGCAGAGCACTGGAACAGGCTGCCCAAGGAGGTTGTGGAGACTCTTTTTCTGGAGACTTTAAAAACTCACCTGGATATGTTCTGTGCAAACTAATCCAGGTAATCCTGTCTTGGCAGGGAGGTGCAACTCAATGATCTCTGGAGGTTCATTCCAACCTCTAAGGTTGTATGATTCTGTGAATGGCTGAGGGAATTGGAGCTATTTATCTTGGATAAAAAGGAGGCTGCGGGGAGACCTTCTTGATCTCTACAGCTCCCTGAAAGGAGGTTGTAGTGAGGTGGGGGTCTCTCCTCCAAACCAGCAGGACAGAAGGAAATAGCCTCGAGTTGCACCAGATAAGGTGAGGTTGGACATGACAAAAACATTTCTTCACCAAAAGGGTTGTCAAGCACTGGAATAGCCTGCCCAGTGAGGTGGTGGAGTCACCATCCCCAAAGTGATCTAAAAGATGTGTAGATATGGTGATGCTCAGGGACGTGGTTTAGTGGTGGATTTGATAAATCTGGATTAATAATTTGAGTCTATGATCTTAAAGGTCTTTTGCAACTTAAATGATTCTATGGCTCGATCTGGAATGTGCATGCGACTCTAGAATTTACTTGCCTTTATTGTATGTGTGTCTTACGTATCTAAAACCTTTCTATGGAGGTGCTGCCTGCAGAGCTTCTGCACCTAAAGCTTATGTTTCACTAACAGAGAGACTGAAACCACTGTGATGCTCCTTCTGCTCCATCTCCTGTGCCAAAACATTCACTAGAACTGCTACTACTTTGAGTTATTATTTATTTATGCTTTTGGATAGTTGTTTGCCAGGCAGCATTGGTGTCTCTGGAGAACAGCTTTCCAAAACTCAGAAACTGTGTGATTTACAAGGAACTGGCAGATGACATAGTTTTATTTATGTGTATCTTGCATAAGGTATAATTTTCTCTGTCACACTTCTGTCTAATCACAGTAATCAGTATCCAGATCTGCTTGTACAAACACGAGGGCATGGGTTTTAGCCAAATACTCTTAGTGCTGAAATCTTCTGTGTAATGCCTCCACAATTGTTTATAATCAGAACATACACATTTTGCTGTGTTTTTAATTAGCTGATTACTAGTTATAACATGTTTTGTACTCGCTGCGGTTCTGCAAATTGTTAACTGGTAGCTACCAGTATAATTAAATATTTCAGAGCACTTGGCTGTGGTTGCATTGAACTGTGAAGAAATAATGTTATATAGCCAATCAAAAAGAGATACTTGTAAACTCATTTAAAGCGTCAGAGTGTGTTAGGACTATCATGGTGATGCTTATTGCAGGAGAAATTAAAGATACAGTTTTGTGCTAAGAGGCAATACAGAAATTAGTTCCTGAATTAGTTGTTAATTGATTTGGTAATTCCCTCGGGTCTGCATGCTCTTTTTTCCTTTTTCGTTGTTGCATTCAGTTAACAGTGACTATTCCCAGTGCACTTGAAATATTTTTTCCAATTAGATCAAATGTGCCCTTACATCAAAGGAATGGCTACAGCTCTGTGTACCTGCCTGGAATAATGTTTCCTTTGACTGCAAAAAGCAATTTTTTTTTTTTTTTTTGCTGTGTGTTACTGTTGATTTTCAGATACTGTCCCAAGAACAGCAGAAGTTCTAAAGAAGTTCTAAGTATTTGCAATAAAATAACACTGAATGGTTCCTGGATTTAATGGACTCTTCTGCAGTTTCAGGAAGCTTGCTTTAATATATGCCTCTCTCATACCAAAACAGTGGCAGGAGATGAGGATGCTATGTGATTTGGCTCAGTGCACTGCTCTGCCAGGCAGCTGGCACAACCCCTCAAGCTCCAGGCATTAAATCTTTCCCTGCCTGAGGTGGAGGCTTCTACCTGCCTGTGCGAGAGAATGGCATCTCCTGGCCCATAGCCAATGCAGGCAGAAAACTGGGCAAGAATCTCATGACCTCTCAGATTAAGGCAATTCCTCTTTCTTCCATGCCTGTCTCACCAAGTCATCTGCTTCCTCCTGCTTTCTGGATTCTACTAGTTTGAGAGTTGAGAAAGTGTGATGGTTTGGGTGTTCCCCGCCCCCCACACTTTTAGAAATCACCCAGACTAGACTCAGCCAGCTCTGGGAATATGAATGAAGCTATTTATTTACAGCTAGCACAATATACAAGCAGCTGTTTACAATATATACAGTTATAGACAGAAATATACAAAGTAAAAGGTAATACAGGAGCACAACTCCCCTCCCAGAAACCTGAGTCCCCAGGAGGGGCTCTCATCCACCCCTGCACCTTCCCCCTGCCCCTCTCAACCTTACCCCAGTCCTAAGGAAGAATGGAGGTTCAGCCAAGAGGTTAAGAAGCAAAGGTTAGTCCAAATGGAAAGTGAGGTTAGGGAGTAAGATGTTGGTCAATCAGCAGCCCAAGGCAGAGTGTGTGAAAAAAAATGGTGAGAGTGTTTTCCTTTCTTCTTCAGCAAGACTATGAGGGGAGTAGACATCACCACTGTCTCCCTTTCACAGCCTATGATCTAGTTCTTCTCACCAAAACGTTCTACCATGCTTCAAACTAGCACAGAAAGCTGGATTTTGAGTCTTTGATTCATGAGGATTTTAATAAACCATGTTTCCTTTTATTGGCCTCCTAGTATTTGGGAACCTCTAAAATGAGTTTTCTGTCTTCCATTCCATAAATCTTATCTCTAAATACTTGCCAAAAATTGTGCAGTGATAGGCCCAAATCTTAGACCAAGGTGAGCAGTCCATAGCTGCTCCACAGGTGTATTTAAAGATCTGTAAATGAGATATTGTTAACAAACTTTTCAGAGAAAATAGCTTTCTGTGAGCTGTTTTTAATACCAGTGAGTGTGACCTGAAGCTTATGGTAGCCTCTGGCCCACGTAATGAGAAGAAACTGGTATTCTCTGAATTAATCAGTTTAATTTCAGGATGACTTCCTTCATAACTTTTCCCAGATCAAAAATAAGTCTTTTGCAACATGAGACGATAAACACCGTTTTCTATATTTTACTTTATTTTATTTCCTAAAGAAGTGTATTTAAATGTTTTTTTAGTCTCAAGTTTGGCATGGGACATGCAATTTCAAAAATAACATTCCATTCTAACATTCCCAAGTGAGCAAAAGGAGAATACTGTCTTTTAGGGCAACAGTAGAAGGTAATAGTGCAAAAAAAACACAAAAAAACTTCTATCATTTGGCTGTTTACATTGGTGCCATAAGAGCTCTTATATTGCTTATGATATGCCAGGAAGAGGGCTTCAGTCTTGTCTTCTTTCTAATCCTTTCCAAACAGAGTCCTCTTACTTGTTTCTTAAAAGAGATTACAAAAAAGCTTCTAGGTTTGAGTAGTAGCTAATTATTTTCTGTTAGGTCTGTTTATAGCTCTTTAACATTAGTGAGATTCAAAAGGGAGATTCCATCTTTTGTTTGGAATAAGATGTAGTTCAGGTTAAGCATACTTTGAGAGACTGTGAAATGAGAATGGAAACAGGGAGGAGGAGAGTGCCAGAGGAACTATCGGATTCTAAAGAAATAATAAGGCAGGAGCTTTCTCTTATATAAAAAGTTAGTTTAGAAAGAAAAAGGCAAAAAAAATCCACCTGTGTCTGTATGATAGGAGCAGATGCTGCTCTTTAGGATAAACCAGTCATGAGTCTGTTTTTCAGTGCTGTCTTCGTAAGAGGAGGGAAAGAATATTTCTTTTTTCTGAAGCTCTGCCATGGACACATCCTCATCTTCTGCTTGAAGCCAGCAGAGAATGGGTTTCTTCATCCTCCGTGCTTTTGGTCCCTGTGACAGTGCAGTGAGTAGGACTGGAACCTGCAGAAACCAAGTCAAGCAGTCTTTTCTGTGAAGGTTTGGAGAATTTAATACACTTGAGATGTTCTCACCCTCTTTCGTGTGCTGGTTTATTGCAAATCCTGGAGTGCGCATTGAAAGCAAGTACGGAGCATGGTGAAGAGATGTCAGAGTACTTCTGGGGAGAGGAGGAGGGAATGATCAAAAGCAATATAAGTATAAAAGAGAACATCAATAAAGAAAGCCATAATATGACTTTAAAAAATTTATTAGAATTTTCCAGTGCTGCAATGGTGTTAATATATCAAGGTGGCATCTCAATGTGACATGCAGAGATTGACAGCAGTGAGGTCACTAAGGTATCTTTGCTGGTGCCCTTAGGCTAAGAACTGGCCCCTGGCCAAAAGCCTTTGACTTAGGGTGCTTGTGTCTATATGCTGCTTTCTTAGTTCTATCTAGAAAGTGCTTACAAGCTGCACTCCTTGAGGCATCCACATCTACCCAGATAATAAAAAAAAACTTAGGGCATCACTCAGTGGCTTATTGAATTCATGACTGTATAAATGGAAAGCAGAAATTACTGGCCTTTAGTGATTTTTTAGTGCATGAGACCTGAGGATAACAGTGATCTTTCCTTGAGCAATAATGCTTGTGGAAGAAATGACTGCAAACTCTTCAGGACCAAGATGTGCTGGCAGAGCTGTGTGCACTGCACTGCTCCTTGGTTTTTCAGTTTGTGGAAGCTTGGTCAAGGTATTGGTACAAATTAAACATTCCTCTTGCAGAGATGTCTTTGTTTCGAGGGACTGCTGGGTATTGGAGGTGAGTCTGTGTGCATCTGGGCTAACTTTGGTGACTGGAGCTCTTCCTCTGAGGGCATGAGGAAATAGGGCATGAGAAGTGACATAACAAGATTAAGTAGAAAGCTTATGACAGTTAGCAAGTGAGACTGCCTGATAGACTTCAGTTGACACAATGATTATTAATATGTTGTAAAGATGTTTTGGGGATTCTACCATATTTGTATGGTTGCCAGCAAAATGCTGACAGTTGCATTGTGGTTAATAAATTCATTTAGATTTATAAGCATTGTTTACAGAACCTGTTCGCCTGCTGAAACTCTAACAGCATCTGTTCCTTCGTACTAATTAACTGCTAATTACGAATGAGCTTTGTGTTTTTGTCAGTATAACTGGCTCATGCATTTTGTAAGGAACATTAACAAATTGATTTACATAGTGGTAAAGCAATCAAAAGAGTAAACTGAACAGCAAGCATTTAAAGCCCTTTAGCCTAATTTTTTGAATGAGGGAAACTTTGGGCATTCAGCATATTTTCCTAATTCTTTCTCTACCTTTTAATTATGCATTAATTGCATGTGAATCTGAGTCAAGGGCACTGGTGCTGTATCCCTTGTTTCTTGTTTTATTTGGGGGTCTTTTAATTGCAAAACAAAACAAACAAAAAACCACAACAAAAACAACCCAGCTAACACTGGCACTGTTAATATTTGACACATTCATGCAGAGCATAGTTAGCAATGAGAAATTAAAAATGGTAAACAACGTGAAGAAGGAATTTTGCTTGGGGGAGAGTAGGAGGTCTTTAAACTGTAGGTACTCTGACTATAGCTGCTTCGCTGCTGGTCTTCAAAATACTCACTGTGGTAATCTTTGCACTTCTGCTTAAAATACTTATCCTACTCCTATTCATCATGGAGATATTCAGAACCTGCCTGGATGGGTTCCTGTGTGATCTGCTCTAGGCGATCCTGCTCTGGCAGGCTAATTGGACTAGGTGATCTTTTGAGGTCCCTGCCAGCCCCTAACATTCTGTGATTCCATGATGAACCTTCTGACTGTGATAATTATCAACAATTCTTTAGAGTGGTGGCAGCAGACAGGCCAGATGTTGACACTTAAATATTTTTAATTCAAAGGGAACGATTCAGTGATGTAACTCTGCAAATGTAACAAAATCTTCATTTGTTTTGCGTGAGTTTGAATAAGGAGAAAAACGATGGAACTGGACCTTGTGTGTGTTCTGAAGGCTCCTTCACATTACAATAAATTGGAAATGAGTTGTATGATTTGATGCCATGGATATATTTCATTTTCATTTGACTTAGAGTGTTAAGGAGGGGGTTGAATCTGGGTTAGATGTGAATTGTAATGAGGCTGATCTAAAAATTATCAAATAGTTTACTAAATATATAAAGAAAATTGCCCCAAATGTATTTGCAGTTAACACACAGAGATTCTGTTATGCAGGTGGTAAAACTGTTTTTGCAGAATTTATCTATACAGTCAGATTAAGTTATTTAGGAAAGGTTTTAGCAAATGGTTATGTGCTAATTTGAGCTAGCTAGAATGTTTTGTTGAGAACAACTAGATTACAGGCTGTGAAGGGGAAACAGGGTGATGTCTACTTCATTCATAGGCTTGCTGAGAGGTTTAAGAACAAGAATCCAAACATAGATAAGGCACTTCCACTCGGGGCATTGCCTGACCTGCACTTCTCTCTAGCCTCTCTGCAGTCTCTCTGATTAATCCATTTTGCTTCCTAACCCTCTGGCCAAACCTCCATTCTTCCTTGGGTCTGGGGTAAGGTTGAGAGGGGTGGGAGAAGGTGCAAGGGCAGTTGGGAGCCTCTCCTGGGGACTCAGGTTTCTGGGAGGACTGTTGTGTTTTCGTATTACCTTTTACCTTATATATTTCTGTCTATAACTGTATATACTGTAAATAGCTGCTTGTCTATTCTGCTAAGCTATAAATAATAAGCATTCAAATTTCCAGAGCCAACTGAGTTTAGTCTGGGTGATTTCCCAAGTGTGGGGGGGTCAGGGAACACCCAAACCATCACAGTTTATGACTGGAGAGTCTCGCAGCACGAACTGCCGCTTAAAGGTTAAACATAAACTTTTGCAAACCGCAGGAAGGAGAGTTAGTTTGCTCACTGGTTAGAGTCTCAATAGTTGTAATCCAAAAGTATATGTGGAAGCATAAATGAGAAAAACAGCATCCCAGCCATGTGGTGGCCTTCCACGTGGTAACGGTGTGGCAGAGCTTTGCTGCTTGCGTGGCTCAGGTTGAGCAGGTTGTCTGAGAACATCCACACACATGAGGCAACTCCTCCGTGCCTGTCAGGAGTCATCGGAGCGGTCAGCCACCCGAGTGAGGCAGCATCCAGGACTGCGGGCTGGAGCAGTTGGATCGGTTGCTGTGGATAGCTGAGGAGCCATCCCTTGGGCTGGAGCGGCAGGCCAGCAGGTCCCGGTGTCACAACTCCTTGCTAGGCGTTGCTGTGTCATTGCCTAGACTCAGCTGCAATCAAAGGGGCTCGGTTTGACTGAGCTCGAGTGAGCAGCTGTATCCCAGTGCGGGGCAAGCCGCTTCAGTCCCTGGGCTCAGTGCGGAAGGCAGGCAGAGTCAGGTCTGCCGTTCGTGGCGGAGGCAAGTCCCCAGCTACGCTAACGGGTAGCGGGCGAAGCAAACACGTTTGATCGGTTTGTAAGCGTTTTGGTGAGTGTCTTTGGCAATCGCAACAGATAAAAACACCCCTAGAACCGGTCCTAAGTTATTTCACCAAAAAAGGGAGATGCACATGCCTAGCATCTGTGACCTGTGTTTACCAAAGACAAAGCAGGCTGCAGAGCAAGGCCAAATATGGTGTCCGTGATGGACTGAGAGGTGCCAAGGCTTTTGTCTGCTTTCCTGTGCTTCTTCCACCTGGGAAGAAGGGGGGAGCAAGGTGGGTCTTCGAGTGGGCATTTAGGATAGGTCTTGGGTATGGATTCTAGGTGTTATTTGGACCTTCCACCACGTAGAGATGTAATGTTTGCAACGAGGCTGGTAACTAGTGTGATGGAGAAGACAGAAGTAATGCAAACACACAGCTGCAGGATTTAGTTTTCCTGAGTGGCTTAGTGTAGCCATGAGACATAGACAGAGTGGTTTATATAGTGACTGTGTTGGAAGTGCAAGCAGACACAGCAGTCACATTAGTCATTTCTAGGACAAAACTGGAACATCAGTAAAGGGGCACACTAGAAGGAGGACAAGGACTGGAGCTGGTTACTAAGTGAGAGAGATTTGGCTTGTAAGGGTTCAGGTCACTTAATAGGAGCCAAATCATCCTGGTCTATCATAACTGCTTGTAAGAACACTGAAGGTCTGGCATGTGCATGTTTGCTATTGATAGCAAATTCTTAGTACAGCACTGGGTGCTGGCTCTTGCCAATGCTACGTCTCTGCTTTGAAAACTCTCCTTTCTTCCTTGTTTAAAATAACCATGAAGACAAAGGCAATGTGGTAGAAGTCTCATCCCTGGAAACAGTTTAAGGTCAGGTTGGATGGGGCTCTGAGCAGTCTGATCTCGTTAAAAGATGTCCCTGCTCACTGCGGGGAATTTGGACTAGATGACCTTTAAATGTCCCTTTCAACCCAAACCGTTCTATGGATTCTGTGAATAAACCAGAGTGGGAGGTAAACTCAGGCTAACCTGAGAAAAAAGCCATCTGCCTAAACTTTTCCTGGTTTAACCCAAGTTTAGAAGTATTCTGCCTTTATATGCTGCAGTATCTCATGAGGACACTTCTCCAATGACCCTCAGCAGCAGGAAGCTGTGTATATGTTTGAAACAGGCACTTACTGCTGCAGCCGTGTGGGTGCTAGGCTGCTGCAAGGGGAAACTGAGCATCATTCCTTCTGGAACCTCTGTCTGATTCTGTCTTACACTCTTGCTGAGGTAGACCTGGAGGTGCCTGTAAGTTCAACTTGGCTTTCTGTTTGGGAAATGAATGCAAATGGTGGATATGCTTTGTGGATAAAAAGCGATTGCATCACGGTGTGAAGGAGCTCTCAAAGTGCTGGGAGTGACATGTGGGCCATTTGAGAGTCATAAGCTGCAAGATGCACATAAGCTCGTTAAAGACACACACTGATTAAGTGCAGAGTTTGGGTCAGTTCTGGGGAGAGAATCTCAGCTCTGTAACTGTAAAGCCAGATCAGTCTCTGGCGAAAGGTATTATCTGTTGACCATCATGGTAATCAGGGCACATTAACACTAGGGATGTGATTTCCCATACCTGATCGCTGCTTGTAAGATGAGAGGGCTAATTACAGGCAGTTTAGCTGTAATTAGTTATAATTATACATAGGAATCTGCGGTGTGTTTGCCAGGAAAAGAAATGTTGCTGCTATGCTCTTAGGCACATGTGCACAGGTATGGGGTGAAGAAGAGATGACAATTTCAGGCTTAATGCTAAGATAAAACTTCTGGGCTTTGGGGACCATCAGACTGTGCAATGTTCTCTATAAGGAAACAATATGAGTTTAGTGACTTGGATTTCCTTTTTTCAAAGGGTGGGACTTTCATTTAAAAAGAGAGGGAGGCTGTTACGACTGCAGGATTCCATAGGTCAGTCTGAGCACCAAGTACGTTTCTTTCCCCTGTATAACTAATGTGATTCTTTGTCACAGAAGAAAAATACCAAGACATACCATTTGCAAAAGGGTTTATAGTACAGTATATCACCCTATTATGAATGACAGTATTTAAATGGTTGGGTAGAGAACTGGAGAACTGCTACAAATCAAGCAGCTAGATTAACATCTAATGTTCCCTTCTCATGTGAATATTTCAGGGGGGAGAAATTAAGAAATCTTTCAGTGTGGGAGCTATGGGAAAGAAAAATCAATTAAAATAGCAAAGAAGGTGTTTGCATTGTTTAGAAATTGTACTGTCTGAAAGTGAGTAGCACAGAGTGATGGAGGAGAATAGGTGCTGTTTAAGAAGGCAGGTATCATCATGTCAGGAATCAAAATGATATGTTCTGTCTCATGGCCAAATGAAAACCGAAAATACTTCTTGGGGGGAGAGACATGACTCGAAAGCCTAAACCAAAACAGACATAGTGACCTGTGAGCAAACTGGGTGAACAAAAAGAAATTGTTGCAAACTAAGTAAGTGTAGAAATACGTATGGTTGATATGCTTCACATAAAAACAAATACTCCAGTCTGATTCTTCAAGTGTATACCTGTGTTTAGATCTGTTGTGTGAGCTAGGTTTCCTGAAGTACAGAGATTTTCAGATTTCCAGCCCCATATTTTGGTGGATGAGCTGCACAAACCCTTTCTGCTGCAGTTAGAGGACATGTGCATCCGTCCATCCATTGTTGAAGTGCACTCAACGTTTTGAAGACTGACTTGTCAGGTTTGCTTAAGATAATGGCCAGGCAAAGAACTTCCTCAGAGTGCTTTCTCAATTGGCCTTTTGTACAGCAAATGTTGCTGTCAGTCTGTAAGTTATGGCAATGCCATATTTGCAGGAGAAAAATACATGTGTGTGATCACTGTGCTTTAGTTTTGCAGCTTGGGGATGTCTTAGTAATTCCTAATACAGCTTAAGTTGCGCTTAATTCAAATTGAGTGACACTTCTCACTGTCAATGTGATGTAGTGAAGCAAGAGGGTTTCTGTATGTTTATGGAGCCTGTAGAGTGCAAAATCCCTGCTTCTGCACAAGGTGAGGAGGCAGACAAAAGCAAGGGACTTTAAGGTAAGAGAAGAGAGGATGGAATGCCAGTGCAATGAACAGAATTAGAGGGACAGAACTCCAATTGGAAATTATGCTGCTGTGGGAATCCAATGAGAACCAAGGAGAAGCAAAATCTGTATTAAACAGTTACGAGGTAGGAGGGCAAATACTGAGTAAAGGCTATGAAGGAGATGGCAACTGAGAATAATAACCAGATGATGTTTCCAATAGCATTAAAAGTCTGGACTGTCTTTCAGAGAGTGGCACACCAGTCCCTAGAGGCATCTGGTTCTTAAAGTGCTGATGTCTTTAAGCATGAAGCATGTTGATCAATCGCTGGCTTGAAGCAATGCATCGGTGCTTCTGGTGCTCTGCTGCTTCGGCATCTTGTCAATGCCTCTGTTGCCAATTGAACAGTCTTAAGAACTTTCAGTCTGTAGACGTCAGTAATAAATGCATTGTAACTGATGCATGCATGCTGTCAGGGCACTGATTTTTCCACTCTTAAAAACTGCAGGCAAGTTATCAATGTTAGTCCAGAGTAGCTCTGGTGGCAAGATAACTGCCTAAAGTATGTGATGGGAATTTGAGAGTAAACAGAGACTTCAGAGAATCAGCATCTCTTTGTCTAGAATGTAAGACTATTTGCATGGGCTTGAGCCTATTCTAATTCAGGGTCTGTAATTTCTAAACTCAGCCTTATTTTAAGTTTTCTTCTGTTGTAGGAAGTCTTATTTTGTATAGGCAATTTCTTCTCTGGGCTTTCTGAATGGGGCTGCTGTCCTGGTCCCAAGGAGCTCTTTCATGGCATTGGCAGTGTTAGCTCAGAAGTTCTACTCTTCTGTATCTCAGCAGTGCTTGAGTGCTGAGTTTTTCCTTGGCAGTTACTCTCACCCTCTCCCACTCCAACCCTGAGACATGCATTGGAATATTTTTTTAAAAAATCTGAAATCCTGAAGATTATCCAGGTAGTGGAAAATTCTTACTCCTGCAGAAGGTGTATTTATTCACTCATTTTAAAGGCAAATTTCAGTAAATGCTATGTGAAGTGCACTGTTCTCCTCAGCAAAGCTGCTTTGTAAGATAGAATCATAGAATCAACCAGGTTGGAAGAGACCTCCAAGAGCATCCAGTCCCACCTATCACCCAGCCCTATCCAGTCAACCAGACCCTGCAGCTCCTTTTATGTTTCTGAATATTTGGTGCCACAGGTGTTTGCATGCTTTCTTACAGAACAAGTAGCAGTGGGTGCATAATTTTATTGATAATAGGATCTATTTGATGTAGAAATTCTTGGGATTTCTGACAGTGGGCCATCAGCCAGTAGGTGTTCTATTAAAAGTAGTAGCCCAAACAAGTTGCTCCATGGACAGTGAAACCACGGAAGACAAGAATCTCTCTGGGAAGTTTCTCTCCAATGTGTTGATCTCAGCACTCAGCTCCCACAAATTCAACCTTTTGCACAGCATTTCCAGTCTTCCCACAAACAGTGTTCCCTAAACCCACTGTCAATGTGGTTTGAAATTCTTGGAAAGGGGAGGGGGGAAGATAAGAAAAGCACAGATTATATCAATAATTTTTTTTAGTTAGAGGGGTACAAAACAACCTGCTCTGTGGCTGGTACTAAGCTACCTGCAAGCTTGCAGTCAATCCTCGTAGCAAAACAGACCGAGTTCTGACTGTGGTCTTGTTTTCTGAATTGGGAACTTTGAGTCTTCTAGGCAAATAAGAATTTCACAGAACTTGTCAGAACGCCTCTGAGGCCCCTCCATCAAACGTGATGTCGAACTTAAAGGTACAAAGGACTGGAGTAGAGGCTTTGGGTGTTGCAGAAATGTGTTGAAAATGCAAGTTGAAACGCTGTTTTAAAGTGAGGGGGAGTTGTCTACGGCTGATAATGATGACAGCTTGCTTTCCAAAATGAGGAAGTAATCAACCTTTTTGGTTACCTGATTTTTTTTCTACCCCCAGAGTCTTTCCATGCTAATGCCACAGGTATTGCTGCTTCCCCTAAAGCTGAAGATGACCTCTAGGGATTGAGACTGTGATGGTGACCCGGGCTGTCCTGTATTCAGGCCAGTCTGCTTTCCAGCTAACACAGCCCTTCCCACTCTCATCACTTTGTGGTAGGAGTTAAAATAATCCTCGAGTTACAGAAAAGCAGGAGTGTTAATCTGAGGTGAAATGGGTATTTACGTTTCTGTATGGACAGCTGCATGATCTGCCTTGGTTTTATTGTTTGCTTTCAGCAGCATAGTCAGGTTTTTCTAAGAGTGAGTCTTTCTGTGATCCAGGCACAAAGGTACCCTTCTTAGCATGACTGATGGTAAGTACCTTGCTTATCAGCACAGGAAAGACTTGAACCTTTTGTAGCTGGGTCCAGAGGAGGCCACAAAAATGATGGGAGGGCTGGAGCAACTCTTCTCTGAGGGCAGGCTGAGAGAGTAAGGATTTTTCAGCCTAGTGAAGAGAAAGCTCCAGAGAGACCTTCTTGTGACCCTTCAGTACTTAAAGAAGGCTTGCAAGAAAGATTGGGACAGTCTTTTTAGCAGGGCCTGTTGCAAAACGACAAGGGGTAATGGTTTTAAGGTAAAAGTGGGGGGGTTTAGACTAACTAGAAGGAAGGTGTGAAGCACTGTCACAGGTTGCCCAGAGAGATAGTTGAAGCACCACTTCTGGAAACACTGCAGGTCAGGTTGGATGAGGTTCTGACCAATCTGATCTAGTTGAAGCTGTTTCTGTTCAGTGCAGGAGTGTTGGACTGGGTGACCTTTTAAAGGTCCCTTCCAACCCAAACCATTCTGTGATCCTATAATAAGATTTCCATTCAAGTGCATTGAAGGGATTTCTACTTTGAATAGATATAGTGAATAAAATGTAAATATATATATTTTTTGGTTTTTTTTTAAAGGAAGGAGGTGAGACACCAAGCCCACACAGAGCAGAGGTCTTGCCTTATTCCAATAAACCAGTGCATGTATACTGAGCAGCCCTACTCAGGCTTCAAGAGTCTGTTATGAAAAGTTCTGCCTTCAGAGCTTTGGGAAGCCCCCAGTCAGAGTTCAGAAGGGCATCCATCCTGCCCTCCTACCTGGGGTGCTGTTCAGAGAGAGGCACTCTGTTTTTAAGTGATGGGCATAGGAAATAGAACTTAGTTAGTTACCCTTGCTTTCCATTTTCTTTAATTATCTATTCATAGTGTAACTATCCCTCATTAACGGGGATTGTGTCTAGTACTGCCTGTGAAAAGCTGTCTCCATTTAACTCGTTGTAGTAGTAACAAATTAATGCATATCTGCCCTTTTTCTTGGGCTGTGTAAAGAATAATCCATTAGCACAAACTGGAGAAGCCACAGTTTAAATTATTTTAGTAATGTGATCTCTGCTACTAATCTGGATGGTTCCTAATAACTTCCTGGCAGGTTTGGCTTTCTAATGTTGCTGCACTTATGTGTGGCTTTTCCCTGGTTATTTAGTTTTGAGGCTCTTTGACTTGGTTCCTTTTCAGCCAAAAGGTATCTGTGGTGGTGCTGGTGGTGGCGTTCGCCAGAGCTCTAAGTAAAAATGACTTTGTTCTGTGCTATGTTAAATTGGCTGGTTAATTCTGGTGTTATTTACCCTGTAATTCATTAGTTTTACTCTACCATTGGCAGCTGACAGGCTGTAATTTCATGCCTTGCAATAAAAGATGTCTCATAATCTGCTTCATTTAGCAGCAAGAGAATTTAATGAAATTAACTGCAGTCCTAATTATGCCAGTGAATACTAAAGACTGCTATCAAGTTTCCTCAGAAAAGGACAAGGTCCACCTCATGAAGGATTTAGAATATAATTTCCTGGGAAAAGTTGCAAATGTCTCCTTCTATTGGCCAACAAGGGCCACTTAGAAGTGCTGATATGACTTTAATGAACTAGTTTGTTCTGAGTATCTCTCACAAGGAATAATAATTTTTTATTTTCCAGCAAGTTTTTAGAGGTTTCTCTCCTTGGAATAGCTGATCTGTAAGAATTTATTTTGCTTCCATTTCAAAGAATTTTACCTCCTCTTTTTGTGGCGCCTTCTATTTGAAAAATAACAACTGAGGAAGCAGCTCAGATGTTACTTGCTTCAGATACGGAATGAGGATTGTGGATTTTGGAAGTCTTCATCCCAGAGGACATTAGACAACTTGTTCTCATGTGCCAAAATTCATTGGAAGTTCATAGCTCAATCACACAGACACCACAATTGAAAAGAAATAAGAACATTCACAAAGAAGTGTAATAAAAGACTGCTAACAGTGAAGTGAAGGAGAATTGATACCGAGGAGCATTCCTAGGGCTGTGGAAACTCTTGAGTCTGTTGTCACAAATTTCTAAAGACTTTCTTCTGATGGGTGCCTTTTTTTTCCCTGTGCTTTCATGACTCTGTATTGAAAAGGTCTCTTTCTCCGTTTGCTGGCAGGGTTTGCTTGATTTCTGTTCCAAAGTATTGGTTGATGTATTTGCCAAATGGGCACTAACTGCTTTCTGAGCACCGCCACACTTAGACAACACGATGTGAAACCTAACCGCCATTTTACGGCTTAAATGATGTTAAATGTAGTTAATTGGAAAAACTTTTAACTGCAGAGAATTTCCCTATGAATGGCCTTCATAATAACCATCTCACTATAAAACGCAAAATGCTTTGCTCACAAGGACAACTGCACTATAAAGGTGAAGTGTATTGATCGAATTACCTGAGATAATAAACTGCGGATGAATAACTCCTCTATTGATGAATGGGAGAAGTCTTCCTTTCTTTGCCTGATACTGTTAGTGTGATGGGAAGGCAATTGAGAGAACAGCATACAGAGTGTGTGGCTGCTCCAAGCATAGTTTATATTTTTAAGTTAAATAGCTGTGGGAAATTGCTGATGGAAAATGGCATTGGATTTTTTTTTTTTTTTTTTTACTGTTTCTATTTCTCCTTTTTTATTTTTAAGCTGTAATTTGTTCCAAGTACCATTGTCTTCTTTGAGATAAAAAGTTATAGGACCATAGACTTAAAGTGAGTCGGTGTTTGCAATAACTTGCCAACATGAACAAACTTTTCCATACGTATAAGTTAAAAGTGAGGTCAGAAGACAACTCGATTTGGATACTAGAAATGCTCTTATAACAAGGAAGTGTTTAGGACCCCAGAAAGAGAGAAATGTGGTGGAAGGGAGGTTAGAAGCAAATGAGATATCCTATTTTTTTGTTGCTTAGCATGTGCTTGTTCCTTTGCTTTCTGCTGAGCGGGGATTTTATGAAGTTGTTAGTTACGCCGCTAATCTTCCTTTTCATTTCTGCGTCTGCCATCCAGAACAGCTTGAGTTTTGGGTTTGGCCAAAGCAACTTCAGATACGTAACTTCCAATAAGCCTAATGCAGATTTTTTTCCTTATCTTTCAGAATATAAACAGAAATCTCTGCATTTTTATTTAGTATATAGTAATCTCTTGTAGTTGCGTTTAAGGGTGAAGAACAAAGAGCTGAAGAGAATGAGACGACTTTAAATCTTTCATGGAATATTGTGGAATATCCTCAGAATTGTTGGTCAAAGTGGGTAGAGAAGGGCGATGAGGCTGGTGAGAGGCCTTGAGCACAAGCCCTACGAGGAGAGGCTGAGGGAGCTGGGATTGTTTAGCCTGGAGAAGAGGAGGCTCAGGGGTGACCTCATTGCTGTCTACAACTACCTGAGGGGTGGTTGTGGCCAGGAGGAGGTTGCTCTCTTCTCTCAGGTGGCCAGCACCAGAACCAGAGGACACAGCCTCAAGCTACACCAGGGGAAATTTAGGCTTGAGGTGAGGAGAAAATTCTTCACTGAGAGAGTCATTGGACACTGGAATGGGCTGCCTGGAGAGGTGGTGGAGTTGCCGTCCCTGGGGCTGCTCAAAGCAAGATTGGATGTAGCACTTGGTGCCATGGTCTAGCCTTGAGCTCTGTGGTGAAGGGTTGGACTTGATGATCTGTGAGGTCTCTTCCAATCCTAAATATACTGTGATACTGTGATAATAGAGAGTATTCAGGTGTGTGTCCTGAAATGTGCTATGAGCCATCAAGTTAAAAAGGTGGAAAGTTATGAAGAACCTCAAGGAGCCGATGAACTGTAGTATTTGTGTGACAAGCTTTAAGACTGTTAGCCAAAAAAACCACCAAATGACAACATCCAGGGAAAAGTACTCAACTGTAAAAACATGGCATAAGCTTTTCAGTTTAATGCAGAAGGGGAACAAGGAAGTAATATGGAATACTACAACAATAACTGGATTTGAGTTGTTTCTGTTGGGGGAAGTCATAGTAGAATAGAAGGTCAGGATGGAAAGAAGGTTGCATTATTGTTTGAGATTCCATCTAAAAGCTAGCCTGTGTCAACTTGGCAACTAAATGTGACTAAGGTGTTGAGAATTTTGAGTATGTAAAGGATCTGTCTAAACAGACAGCCTTTAGTTATAGTTGAATTTGTCCAGGTTATTATGTTTTTTAGATCATTAGAACCACCTTTTAAATGAATTTTTTTTTTTAATTATTGCATGAAAAAAATTACATACTTCAAGTTGTGTAACAATAGATTATATCTTTTTAGGAGAGTCTCTGAGGACTGAGCTGAGCAATCTGGTATATACTGAAGATCTCAGGAAGTAAGGAAGGGAAATCAGTTGCAGGAACAAGTTTCAGAAAAACATTGCAATGTATGAGTAGCATAAGAGTGAAATGAACAACAGGGTTACAGCTGCTACACCTCTGCTATGATGATAGGCTGAGGGAGATGGGGTTGTTCAACCTGGAGAAGATAAGTCTCTGGGGAGGACCTTATAGCTGCCCTCCAATACCCAAACGGATCCTATAGGAGAGCTAGAGAGGGACTTCTCATAAAGATGTCTGGCAATAGGACAAGAGGGAATGGTTTTAAGATTTTCTGTATGAGGGTGGTGCAATTCTGGAGTAGGCTGCCCAGGAAGGTTGTGGGTGCCTCCCTATTGGGGGTGTTGAAAGCCAGGATGGATGAGGCCTTAAGCTGCTGAGTCTAGTTGAGAGGTGTTGCTGCCTGTGGCAGGAAGGTTGGAGTAGATGATATGTAAGGTTCCTTCCAGCTTAAGCCATTCTGTGATCATTCAAGTCCAAAAAACCTAAGTATTAGTAAAACAAATAATTTTGAGTAATGTTATAACCAAGAGCAAAACATGAATTTAAGATACCATCATAGAATCATATTTTTGCAATGAAGAGCTTGTATGATGGGCATTGGCTGGCCCAGTTGTTTTCCTGTGATGTTCTTGTTTAATTTGGTGTATATGAAGTATGAAAAAATTGCCTGAAAGGCCATACATTTTGGATGAACAGAAATGTCATGTCATAACTATACTTGACAGTAATCTGAAATAGAACTTAGTGTAATAAAGGGACACAAAACTAAGTTTCCTTGTTCTGTATACTGGAAGAAATTATTCTTTGAAAAAGTTCTGGGATGATGTGAAGTACTGGAGAGTGATTACCTTGTGATTTTTCAGAGGTGCAGAGAGATACAGATACATATAAACACACACATATATATGTATGAAAACAAAAAAGTCAAGAGCAGTATGCTGTAAAATGGAAAAGCTAGAGCAGAGAGCAACCACAGTGAAGCAGGGATTTGAGGACATCCACATATTCAAAAGGTGAGAGCAAGACAGGTCTGGCAGACTTTGGAAAGAGATTAAGAGGAACTTTCTTTTAATGACCAGGATTGATTCCGTGAGGCTGTTAGAGTTCATGTCAGGCACGATGCAAGGGGGCAAGAACTTAAGCTGGAAGAGAGGCCAAGCACCACAGGAATGTGAGTGGAATCCGCGTAGTGATGAAACAGACATTTTGGTACATTACATGCGGAATTCAGTTTGAATTAGTAGCTTGGCTAAAGGTTTTTAGAGTTCATTCCTTAATGCAATTCATTTTTACTGGCTACCTTCAAACTTTGGGAGAATAATGTTTAGTTGATACCAGTGAGCTGTGCTACCAAACTTTTAGCACCCAAAATTAAAAGCCCAAAATGGGAACTAGATCAGAAGCCCATGGAGGCAGAAACTTGACTGTGAAAAGGAGCTTTGATGTCCATAATGTCTGTTGTTTAATGTCTGCTTTTTGCTTTTAAATGCCAATGCACAGCATGGAGGCCTGGCCCTCCCATTGTGCAACAGAGGGTGCTCTGGGTGGTAGGGAGAAGAAAAGGAGAACTCTTCCACCCTGCCAGCACAAAGTTGACAGGTAGGAAGGCTTTTGGAGATGATGTTTTTTAAGAACTTGTGTGCTAAAGTGTGCAAATCTGAAGTAAGCATGCTGTGCCTGCGTGTGTGCAAGGGAAAGTTAGCAGGCAGGCAGGTTTTATCTCTTAATGAATAGAGACTGCTGAAGTAAGGGTTAGGTAATTGAGTTTATAATTAATTAGCCATAACCCTCATCAGATAAAGCAGTTGTCGAGGTATTTTTTTTTTATCTCCTTTCTCTCCCTAGGGCCTGCCCTTCTTTGTCCTTGCACTGACAGCCAGCACTTATCTTAGACCTTCTCCAGGTCCGTGCCCATCAACCCCTCCTCCCTTGGGCTGATTTTTGGTGGTCAGCCGAGACCCTTATTGTCCTGTAAGGCTCACAATCAGCCTAGCTGTCGGGTGCCGGGATGATGAATTAGTGGTAGGAGTTAACGTGTAGGTGAACTCCAGATTGGACTCCCGATAGCTGGAGCAGCGGCTTCTGTGTGTTAGTCACTCTCCCCGACGCTGATACGCTGCTGACACTTTGCAACAAAGAGGTTAAAAAGGTAGATTTAGTAAAAGAAATGGTGCATTTCTCCAGAAAGTTAGAATGCTTACAAAGAACCCTTAATTTCTTCTGCCGTGCAATTCACCACAACAATGCTGAGGAAATAGATTAGATCTGAACACTGCTTCTTTTGGTGACCTTATCTCCCTTATATCGTGGGCTGAACTAGTTTGCTTGCAGTAGGGGTAGAAACTTTTGGACGCATGTATCTCAAAAGCATCAAGATTGTCAAAGGTGTCTAGTGTCTCTGCCTGTTGAGCTAGATTAAGAGAATCTCCAGACACTGAATTTATCCTCTGTCAAAGCGCCATCCTTTTACAGATGCATTGGAGAAAAGGAATTTTCTTGCTGTGTTTGCAGTAGACATGTGCCATTGAGCTGGAGGGTTTTTTAAGAGAGATTTACCTGCTGGAGGAGGAAAATACTCAGAAACAAGTCTGAGTTTTATCTGGTGTTTTTGAATTAGAGATGGAGTCTCTCATGCCTTACAATATTGACTTCAGGCTTTGGGTGAGCACAGTTTCTCCACAATCTGAGTGGCAGCCCTAGAAAATGTAACTAAGTCTCTTGATGCAAGACAGGTTGGATTCTTTTTGAAAATAGGTAAAGCGTTGTTCTTCTGTGGCCTCCTTAATTTCCAAGTAGACTGTTAAAGCTTTCCTCTTCCCTGGTCTTTTCAGCAGCAATATGTGGTTTTAGTTTGAATTCAATTATTTTTGGATGCACATATGCCTTTTTAGGATCTCACTGAAAGTTAGGTCAGTAATATATTAGCTGATCTCCATTTTAGCTGACAGTGTAAGTGATAAAAGGTATTACTGATGGCCGAACAAACCTGTTCCATTTTGGGATAATAGCTAAGCAATTGTCCTAGTGGGTCTCACAAGCCTGCAGCTGCTTTGCCATGGTGCTTGTGGTATGTGAAGCTCTTCAGTAGTGCAAGATGTATACTTCACCCAAGCAGTGGAAAACAAGTTTTTGTGTGCCTTACTGCTACCTGCTCTAATGGAGGCTGGTTGCCTGGAGAAGAGGAGGCTCAGGGGTGATCTTATTACTGTCTACAACTACCTGAAGGGGCATTGTAGCCAGGTGGGGGGTAGCCTCTTCTCCCAGGCAACCAGCAATAGAACAAGGGGACACAGTCTCAAGTTGTGCCAGGGTAGGTATAGGCTGGATATTAGGAAGAAGTTCTTCCCAGAGAGAGTGATTTCCCATTGGAATGGGCTGCCCAGGGAGGTGGTGGAGGCACCGTCCCTGGGGGTCTTCAAGAAAAGACTGGATGAGGCACTTAGTGCCATGGTCTAGTTGATTGGTTAGGGCTGGGTGCTAGGTTGGACTGGATGATCTTGGAGGTCTCTTCCAACCTGGCTGATTCTATGATTCTATGATTCTAAATGAAGCAGTTCTCTGACTGGTGGTTTGAGATGGGGAATTCCAGCTAGAGATGGGGAAACTTCCCCCCCACACACACCTAGAGGGACTTAAAGTATTGGAGCAGATATCTAAAGGGGCTGTGAAATACCACCATCCTTGGAGATGGCTCTAAGTGTGACTTGGAAAAGACTCCTTAAGAAGTCAACTGGGCAGAGTTCTAAACTTCATCCATGTTGGCCTGTCTCTGAGCAGAAGTCTGGACTGGATGACCTCCAGAGGTCTTTCTAACATATGTTGTTCTGGTTCTATTGAACTAGATGGTGTTCATCTAGTGAGTGAAGTCATGTTTTATATGTTGCTGACATTGATGTTTCTGGAGTGCTAGTGGGATACATGTTTATAGTTCAGTGAATTGAGCTTCTCTTAGGTCAGTAAAAATAGGGAAAAAATATTATTGGAGGATCACTTCTGAGAGGAGTGAAAAATCAATGGTGGCTTAGTACAAGATCCTCTATTCTCAGCAGCAGAGCTGCGCTGCATTGCAGGTTCTGCTTGTTTCTGATGAGCATCTCTGCTCAGTCACCTACTGCTGCCATTCTGAAGGGCTTCACGGAGGCATCCTGCTGGCACTTTTCATTAACGTACAGATGAGAGCAAAATACAAATGCCCATGGAAGCCTAAACGCAGAATAGTCTCTCTACATGAGTCTTAACATCCTATCAAGCCCCTCACCCCCAAATCTGTGTGTTCAGTTCTTACACTGTATGGAAGCAGAGTTGCCCGTGGGATACTGGAGGACCTTGAGCAGCCTTTCCAGCACTGTTTCACTAATTCTGTAATGAAAAAATGAGAAGCTTCCTGCTGGTGATCAACAGGCCTTCTACTCGCTTTTGACATGGCCAGGTGAGCCTCTCGTAGCAGGCATGGATTTTCCTACATGCAGCTTTCAAGTAGTGGGTCAGAATGACTGACTTTGATTCACTTACAAGTTGCAAGATGCAAAGGAAGCAAACAGCTTTCTCATCCCCAAAAGAGGCACTTACTGGTGTTTTATATGTAAGAGAGCCCAAGCATGAATACAGTGGAAGAAAAGAAGATAATGATTATCTCTGTAATGCCAGAACTGTGCCAGATTTTTTCCCCGATTGAGAATTTGTACTTAGCATAATGCAAGGTTGATACTCATTTTATCTCATGCAGAAGGATATCTAAGTGCACATTAGTTTTTGTTCTAGGAAGCAGTGGAGAGAAAAAGCTTGCACTTCAAATTTGAGCCTGAAATGTAAGATACTGAGAAACATTATCTCTGGGAAAAAAAAATAGCAAAACTGACTATCTTCTGGATAACAGGTGTGCTTTCATAGGCTGGATACAGTCTGAACTGAGATAATGTTTGTGTGGTTGGTTTTATGATAGGAAAATATTTTTCTTGATTAGTTTTCACTTTTTTTAAATCAACAATATATTGGAACAATATCAGGGTTACAGGGGACACAGTCTCAAGTTGTGCTGGGGAAGTATAGGCTGGATGTTAGGAGGAAGTTCTTCCCAGAGAGAGTGATTTGCCATTGGAATGGGCTGCCCAGGGAGGTGGTAGAGTCACCATCCCTGGAGGTGTTTAAGAAAAGCGTGAATGAGGCACTTAGTGCCGTGGTCTAGTTGACTGGCTAGGGCTGGGTGATAGGTTGGACTGGATGATCTTGGAGGTCTCTTCCAACCTGGTTGATTTTATGATTATATTCTATGATTTTCAAAAAATCACATGTAGAGCTAATCAGAAGCTACATGTGAATGTATTTAATGTACTTTGCTATTCTTTTGAAAAAGACATGTTTTCTTCTCTAATACCCATTTTGCTCTTGATACTAGAGAAAACTGTGTGTTGTAGAACAACTCAGTTTCAGGCTTTTTAGTTGCTGTTGATAAAGGAAAATGACAGGCTTTGCTTCTAAAGGAATATTTGAAGAGGGCTTTCAGGTGTTATCTTTAAATGCCCAGGTCTTCAGAAACAAATGGGGTGGATTATGGGACATGTCAAAAAATGTCTGTTTTAAACCAGTTATGGAATATACTGAGTGGAGAAATAGGGAGGAAAAACATAAATGAAATTTTTGTAGCCTTTCAAAACTTAGAAAGCAGTAACATCTACAAGAGTATATCACAGAGGGGGATGTTTGAAGCAGTGGACTACAGCTGAGAGGAACCTCAGCCACAGCTTTTGGTCAAACTGATAAAATTCTTGGTTCTATGGACAGCAGTATAATAACTTCATTATTTTGCTGGAGTCTTGGGCAATGCCAGTTAAGTTTTTCACAATACTTGTACTCCAACTTGTCTTGTCTTGATGCTCTGACACTTCTGTGTTGCAGCAAGTGCACTAGTGAACCTGCAGTTAGATGCAGTCTGGTCCTGTGTGCATCTGTAGTCCTGACATCTTCATGTGTTTCTCATGGAATCAACCAGATTGGAAGAGACCTCCAAGATCATCCAGTCCAACCTAGCACCCAGCCCTAGCCAGTCAACTAGACCATGGCCTCATCCAATCTTTTCTTGAACACTTCCAGGGACAGTGACTCCACCAACTCCCTGGGCAGCCCATTCCAATGCCAATCACTCTGGGAAGAACTTCCTCCTAACATCCAGCCTATACTTCCCCCAGCACAACTTGAGATTGTATCCCATGTGTATTGGGCTGATACACTTAAGTGAATCACAGGATGTTAGGGGTTGAAAGGGACCTCCATAGATTGAGTCCAAAATATTTTGGTGAGTCAGAAAAACTTCATTGACAACACAGAAAAAAAGGCCTAGAGAGGGATGGTGTAGCCTCATTTTCTTTGCTGTCTTCAAAACTGGGATTTTCCAGGACTGGTTTTGGTGTCTTGCTCTTTTTTTTTCACTAATTGCTGGTAACAGTGTCACCCTAAATGTCCCTTGGCTTGGAAGATAAGAGAAAGTTATTGAAAGATTGAGCAAAAGTGACAAATGCAGATAAAGATTACAAGGCAACACTTAAACCAGTAGCAGCTAATACCATGATGATATAGGCAGTTCATTGCTCTAGCAGGATATGATATATTGCCTGTAGCAGTCAGAATCCTGCTCTTCCAGGGTATTAATTGTTTGTTTTTTAATCTCTAGGGTACAGCACGAGGTACATACTGCTTTGTTTCACCTTTTAAACACTCTGTTTATGGCTCTGATTTACAGGGTGTTCTCTTGAAAGATGCTGTAAAGAGTGATGAAAGCCTTTTATTTTTAAATAGCAAACTTTATGGAGTAAGAGGTGAGCTGGAATGACCGGACTTAAGATTTGCCACTTCACAGTTACAATTTTAAGGCCTTTGAGGTTTCCAAACTTGCCGAAGAAATGGTTTAAAGGCAGTGATAAGACAGCAAAATCACTTTAGTTGGCGTGGAAAAAAAGAGATCATCTAAATCATGACATACTTATAGATCTCTTCTGTTTGTAGGAAGCAAAGAGTGTCGACTTCTTTTCCTGGAAGATGTCAGTGAGAGCACGAGCTGTGATTTCCTGGGTGATATCTGTGTGTTTTTTCCCTCCCCTGATGGTTTCAGAGCAGGGAATGATGTGCCTCTCTTCCTTAACGAGTTTCCTAAATTGATTTGATTGTTGCTTTTTGCCACTTTTGCAGAGCTAACTCAGAAATGACAAGTCCAACTGACACACCCGAGCACGGAGTATTGAAGTTGGTAGTACCAAGTACCATCATCAGCCATAATTGACAAATAATACCCCTCATAAATACTGCCAGTCTTTTCAATTAGTTTTCATCTGAAATTCGGGATGCAAAATGATGGCCTGTCAACTGACAATGGATGACAAAAATTAATAAATTGTCTTCTAAATAGTATGGACACTTAAGAAAAATTGGGCAGCCAATTTAGCACAGCATGAACCGGGGGGAACCTTTTGTACTGTTGCCGTGCCACTAATGTTGTCTGGGTCTTTATTAATGGTGCTTGGCTGCTGCTGACAGTTTTGTTGCTACTGGCAACTTTCTTCATTAAAATTAAAGCCAGCGTCAAATCCCATTAGCTGCACTCTGGGTACCTTGCATTTTTATTTTTATATATATATATTTATATTTTAATCTTTACAAACATGTTCTTTATCTAAAGAAACTTGAAAAAGGTGGTTAAAAAATAGTCTTTTGACTTGTCTGTGGCTGAGGACTTAAATATAATCCATTATTTAGTTTTTCGAGGGAGATTGTCTCCAACATGTTATAATGTGCCTGGTCTGCAACCATGTAACTGCACAGAGAAATCCATAAATGATGTTTACAAATAACCTTCTGCGAACCTACTGTTCTTCTGTGTTGCCTGCAAGCTAGCTACCTGGTTCTTAGATACCATCTCATAAGAGTAATAGCCTCTGGAGGAGAGCAGCTCACTTATAAGGTATTCTTCTCTTGCCTGTTCAACTAAAATATTAATAATGTTGCATGTAGGCTTAAAATGGAATGCTCAACATGTGTAGAAGACAGCTCTTGCAGGGAAGACATGATGTGTGTATCTTTACTGATTTAGGAGAAGCAAACATCTTTGTTTCTGGAAACATCTTAGGTTTTCTTTTCTAAGAAGTCCTGGGTTGTCTCCTTCAGATGTAAGTCTTCGTTCACAGAAATGTGTAGTACTGGGTACCTGCAGTCACTACAGAGTGTGCTTAAACGTTAAGATGCTGACTGATCAGTGCATTAAATTACCTGAAGAATGTCAGAGCAATCCATAATCTGTATTACAGATTGCACAGAAAACGTTGGCTCTACAGCTTCGTATGGAAAGATCTGATGCTACCAGAACTGCCTGAAAAGATGTGCTGACAGCAATGCCTAAAGTAGACTGTGGCCCAGCTGTGGGCTTTTACTAATGGAATCCTCATTCTGGAGCATCACACTTCCATTTTACATGCCAGCCATTGTTACAACATCTTGTGTTAATTATACTCCTGGGCTCGTGGGCCAGACCACCGTAGCGTTGCATAATTTGCCTTTTCTGATACCATTTGTGTGTGAGTCAAGTTATCCAAAAATGTATCATCTGCTTCCTGATTCTTAAGGCTTCTAATGGGTGCAAAATGTCATGTGAAACATCATGTGAAATCATAGAATGGTTTGGGTTGGTAGGGACCTTCAAAGGTCAGCTAGTCCAACCCCCTCTGCAGTAATCAGGGGCATCCTCAACTAGATTAGGTTGCCCAGAGCCTTGCCAAGCCTCACTTTGAATATTTCCAGGGGTGGGGCCTCAACTACCTCCCTGGGCAACCTGTTCTGGTGTTCCACTGCTCTCATGGTAAAGAATTTAGTTCCTAACACTTAATCTAAATCTATTCTTCCTTAGTGTGGAACCCTTGCTCCTCATCCTATCACTACTGGCCTTTATAAACAGTGTCTCTCCTTCCTTCAGGTACTGGAAGGTTGTTATCAGGTCTCCCCGCAGCCTTCTCTTTTCCAGGCTGAACAACCCCAGCTCCCTCAGCCTGTCTTCATAGCAGAGGTGTTCCAACCCCTTGATCATTTTTGTGGCCCTCCTCTAGACCCTGCAAAATACAACCAGGGTTTGCATCTGTGCAAGGAGTTAGGTTTGCATCCCAAGTGCACTGTAACATGCTTCTGAATGGGCAGAGAGGCAGGATGACATCTTCCATCAACACTTCATTTTTGCTGTTGTGGCAGTAAAAACATCCTTTGATTCAAAAAGTAGGAAGTAAGACAGTTCATCCTGTGTCCAGGTTTTGAAGCAGTGACACCATGAAACTGCAGGTAACCCCAGACTCAAGTGAAAGGGGAGCACTGGTGGCTTTGTTGCAGAAAACTACCAAATGGCTCCTCTTGCTTGTGTCTTCCAATGTACCATTTTCCTAGCAGTATGAACAGAGCGAGTGGTGGTGTACACTAAATGTCATTTAAATGTTCAGTTAAATGGTTATGTTTGGGAATGATCTTGTATGGTAAGTGAAAAACAATTAACAGTTTAAATGGTCTTTTAAACTGATGCACTTGCAGCAATTTTTTGGCTAAAATATGTGCTGCGTGGCTCAAATCTGAATTTCAATTCAGCTGAAATGCAGATTAAGTGACCCAATCATTCTCAAGAATGGATACTTTATGGAAAGAAAATAAACTGGTGACACTGAATTAACACCCATCTAATAAATCCAAGTTGTGCCTTAGCTCCTCTGCTGTATGTTCTTGGTTTAAAAAAAAATAAATAAAAGAAGGTGGCAGTAGTTAATTGTTGACTGAAGCTTAATATCTGTTGAAGCAAATGAGCCATGAAATATACTGCATAGGAAGTATTGTGTCTGGAGCGATTTTAACATTAAAACAATATTACAATTTTTAACTTGCTGACACAATATGCAGAATCCTTTATTTTGGAATTGCACTGATTAATGCTAAGCTTGGTAAGTGGGGGAGAAGAGGGGAGTATATGTTGTAGATAGGGCAAAACGGGCCCAGACAAAACTAGCCTTTTTCCTCAGAAGTGCTGGTTTGGGGCATATCAAATAAAATTTGGGTTATCTTGGGTTAGTACTTCAGAAATTGTAGTGATATCCATGTCAAAAGTAGCAATTTATTTCTCAGAAAAGTTTTTTTTTAAATAGCTGGCACTGACAATGTCTCTTCAATTTCTTTAACTGTAATTTCTATACCATCTATCACAGTAAAAATGTACTACTTCTGTTAACGACAGCAGTAGCTTTGCCTTTTGCAGTAACAATTTAAGAACACAGTGTAATAAACCTGTATTTGAAAGCGAGATTATCCCTTTAAATCCCTGGAAGTGGCCTTGAATAGGTTTTCATTGGAGTTCAGGGAGGTATTGTACACGTGGAGAGACTGATGCAGAAGAGTCTTGAAATATGAAGTATAGATTAAGTAAGCATAGAGGCCTCAGAAGCATTGGTTACAAGCTTGTGCTGTAGAGAAGTGCCTTTCTCCTCCACTAGCCTTGCTGGTGCTGTGGGTTGCTGCTGGCATTCTTGGAAACTGAGGAAGTTACTTCCTGCTCCAGTAGACACTGAAATGGTCTTTGACAGGCAAAACCCCACAGACCATTGTTTTCCCTCTTGTGATTAGGTGCAGAAGTGATCTGGGGGGGGGGGGGGGGGGGGTGGTGGTTTCCCAAGGGAAATTCTACACCCAATTAAAAAATAATTTCTTCTCCCAAAGTAGCGTGACTCAAGTCATGGTTCTTGACCTGTGCTGACCAGCCCTTGACCAGTTTTTGGGGGTGAATTAGATACTCATTTCCTGTATTTCAAGCTGAAGCCAGACTAATTTTGGTTTCAGGTTATGAAGTGCGGATTAACTCAGCAGCACAATCAGAAGTCATTTGTTTACAAGAAAGAGAAGACAATGGTGTATGCTCTGAAAAGGATTGTTTAAAAGGACACAGCCCTGCTGCTGCTAGTAGATAGATCATATTCTTCTAGAAATGGTTTGTTTAGCTCCAAGTCATCTCAGCTGTCCAGCAAATAGCAAAGGGATGTGGTCATAACTGTCTATACAGCTGCCTGTTTGTGTCTGGGCACGTGCTGCATTTATTGAAATGTTTTTCTCATGTTGAAGAGGAAACTGAGAGCAGAAGTGCTTCAATGCCTTCATCTGAAGGTAGGCTTGATTTGGCAGCTCATCGTGACCAGAGCAGGCTACGGTCATCAGAGTACGTATTACATCTCAAATGTCACAAGGTGGTGGCTTTGCTCTTCCATGTGTCCTCTGGGAACACCATGTGGTCTCCACGTAACCAGCTCTGATGCCAGCTTGGCATTGAGTAGGGTTGTGTCTCCCTTTTTGCCTGTTTTCACCAAAAAAAACCTTTACCAGAGAGTCTATTCTAAGGGAAACAAAGTGTATACTGATGTTACAACTGTATTAAACCAACCTTTTCAAAGTGGTCCTTGCTGTAATGATCAGGTAGTCCAAGAAATATGGTTATAGCTAAATGAGCTTTTTTTTCCTTTTCTGCAGCTCTTGTAAGAGCATGAAACGTGATTTTGTGATCTCTAACCCAGTTGCATCATGTTTGACTCAACCGTTTGAGTGGGTCATCCATTTTAGCCTGGTAATGTATCTGCTCAAGTGACTGCTCTTTCTTCTTCTGCTAACTTAGAAAACTGAAGGTCTGTGAATGCCTTAGGTGAGGTGTAGAGCATTTCTAAATTAATTTCTTGAAACAGCCCTGGTAATCTCTCTCCAAAGTAAGTATGATTGCTGCCTCTTGATTTTGGATCTTTTTGGCAGCTGGTATGCAGAGCCATTGAGACATCTTCCCTCGGAATCCATCTATACATGGCATTCCTTTCTAGGCCAGCAAGGGACGTGCCTGGTGTGGAGAGACATTTCACTCACTGAGTCTGAGAGGTATAGGTATGCTCAGTAACATTTCAATAACTCTGAAGCAGCAGTGTGTCTGGAAGATGCTAATTCCATGCATACCTTTAGCAGGTAAAATGAATAGGTTAAAGAGGGTGAAAAAATGTTGTCTCATTAGGTTTCTCCTGTACTGATGAGAAAGTAATAGCTGCCCAACATACATTGCACTGACTGCATCTCTGGAGAATCATCATCTTCATTACTGTACCTCTGTGAGAACTGGACACTTCAGGTGCCTGGGCAGTAGGACAGCTCAGAGCATGCAGTTGTTGCTTCTGTGTTTGTATAGAATTATTTTCTACTATTAAAAAATAATAGCCTTAGGAAAAATGTGAGAAATAAGAATGGGGTGGGTGGGAGGAAGAGTGGTGGAGCATCTTTGCTGAACAAATTCAGTGCATTCTAGCCTTCTGGGAGGCTGGTTACATAATGAGGTAGTTTGGGAAGTAGCAGGTATGTATGGTGTGGTCATTGATGCCAACAATTCTGTGACTAGAGGACAAGGTGTAAAAGTGAAAAAAAAAAACCAATTGAGGCAATCAGAAAATGCTATTAACCATAATAATGAACAAGGTACCTTTCCTAGTGTAGGAGAGGAAAAAAAAAAGGGGGGGAGGGAGATTTTTAACATCCCCCCCAACAACAGACTAAGGGCCAGAAGTATAACTGTACAGGGTTTTGGGTTGGTTTTTTTTTTTGTTCAGGACAGTCCTTTTGATTAAAAAATAATACAGAAAAAAAATCCTGAAAAGTCCCATTATAGTGCAGAGTTTGAGTGTTGTTCACGAAGACCTTTTTGGTCCCAAAATTTGACAACACGAAGTGTGAATCCTTTCTGCACAATAATATGTAACACAGCTCTCTCTCTCTCTCTATATATATATATATATAAAAAAAAGGCACACACTTTTTTTGCCCCCGCCAGCGTTCTTGGTTTCCTTGTTCAGTGGATGCTGTATTAAATTGGATTTTGTGTCCATCATTATTAAAATGTGAAGTGTGTTGGTCACAAAGCATACATTTCAGGGCAGTTAGCTGAATAATTCTTTTCTTTATTATCCCAAATTACTGCTGAGCTCTGGAGAGGTGAGCAGTTTAGCCAATTATTGCCATTTGAGCTGGATTTGTGGGTGATTAGCTCCTGGTCGAATTCAGTCCTGGCAAGGGCTTTGAAGCCTTCGCTTGTGTGATTTTCACAGCAGTGAGGTAGGAATAGACGCGGCTAATGACAGGAAGGTCGCCTGGGTTATGTGACCTGTGAGGGGGGGGCTCGGGTTTAGCAAATAGGGCATCCACAATAACAAGTGTGTCACTAACCCTGCCGTGCATAATCGGAGTTTTATAGGATTGTTGGAGATGCTGACAGCTCAATTAAAGTGTAACCCTTTGTACCATATACCCTGGCAGAATGACAGAAATATTACCAACAAAAAAGGGAGGGGGCCACAAGGGAACTGGTTAAAGATCCAGTATTCTTTTTCTTTCCCCCCCTTCATCGGAGCCTGCACAGAACAAGCTGCAAAAAGCATCCATTTGTGAAATAATAGGTTGTCCGGGGGAGGGGTATGGTGCCAAACATGGCTACAAAAAAAAAGCTGCTCTTAAGTGGTCTTCCTGATGTTTCTATGGAAACACTGTAGTGTCAGGATAGAGAGTTAAAATTGGGTTTTAAGCTTTTCATGGCTTTTCTCCCATGAACTGCCCCCTCCAAAATCCCTACTTTATATAAAATATGATAAAGAGAATTTCAGGGTTCAGGGAACAGAGCACTACTGTAACGAGAGCTGTATCATCTACCTGGAAGTAGTAACGTCTGCACGATGCAGCCTTTTCTATATCATCCCAGTAACACTCAGTTTGTTTCTTAAGGGGAGTGAATGTTGTGTTATTTCTTTTTCGTGCCTGACCGCTGCAGCTCTTTCTGCCACCTCAAATGTTTCTGCTCCTAGAGCCTCTTCCGAATTCAGTGTGCCACGCAGGCGTGTTTGCTCGCACCAGATCAGTTTCCTAACGTTGGTTTTTTTTCACTTAATTTTCATCTGAGTAGCAGCATTTTGCCAGGCTGGGTGGCATGGATGCTAACGTCATTTGTGGCCAGTGCGGTTGGAGCACAGTGCACTGTGCTGGAGCTGCAGCACCAGGTAAAAGTTCAAGTGGAGCCGATCACTGCCGGCTCCTCTGCTGCTGACTTAGACCCCTTGGCATCAGCCGTCTGCTTTCTCCAACACGATGATAATGATTTGCATTGCATTTCACATTAGCACTGACGATGGTGTCAGGGAAACCACAACTGCCAATGCCAAGGGGTTAATAAACCAACTACTTGAGATCATTAAGGGCTGTGATTTTTTCTCTCTCTCTTTTTTTTTTTTAACAGCCCAGGGTAAGTGGAACAAACCTCAGAAGGCAACAGAAGCAGAAACTACTGTAAGGCAGAAAAATATTGTGACTCGTGAGGTGCTGTGCCTTTTTCAGAATGGTAAACTGGATTTAGAGCAAGCAATGTGCCATTCCTTTACATATGTGACTGCATTTTGTAGTGCACTTGAATATTTAACTCTGCAGAAAGGACACACAGGTACCTGTGGAGTATGCAACGTGCTGTTGATTTTATAAAGTCTAATTTTAGAAATAATAGTAAATTAAGGCTAAAAAAAGAGTGCTGCTTTCACTAAGCTGTCAGTTGAAGGAGAACTCCAGAAGTGTCCTCTTTTGCTTATCCTGCCTATCATTCAGCTGAGTCTGCTGCACACACATCTTTTGGCATGCCTATTTGGAGGTCTGCAGCATTATCCTCCCTGTTTTTCAGATGGGTACAGCTTTGGACTTGGGTGCTCTACCAGAGCAATATGTTTATTGTTCCATCTGTATCAGGGATGGTTTTGGCTTTCCTTAGAGATTCTTCTTTGAGCGTTTTTGGTTAGTCATCTTTTTGCCTCTTAAAGTTGCTTGTTAGGTGGGTGAGTTTGATGTGCCAGATGACAGCTTCCTATTTTCTAGTCCCCAACCGGTGATGCACCTGTCTCTTCTCAACCACATCATGCTTGTGAGTAAGGTTTGTAAACTCCTATGCCGAGCAACGTCCTTGAGGAATCCTTGTCAGTGCCATGGTGGAAGCACATAGCTTAACTTAAACTGCATCTGCAAGCTGGGGAGTTGTGAAAAATTTTGTCTGCTGCATACTAGGGGAACATGTGCATTACCCATAGTTGTCAAGTAAACTCAAAATCCGGAGGCTGAATTGTTGGAACAGTCACTAAAAACACAGTAAATGGGCACTAAGTTTGTTCTTCCTATTGACCACGTTTTTAGTGCTGAGGTTCCTTGCAGGAATTCAGGGAGGTGAATTTGTTGGAGATGGCAATCTCGATTGCCAGTGCTACAGTGATCTGAAAGACTTGCTTCATCATCATTTGGATTTGTTAATTTTCTTTTTAGTAACTTTTTTTTGCTAGTAGTGTGTGTGGAGAGCTTGAAAAAGAATGGCTTGCAGGTTGACTGCCCTTCAAGTTTTAGCAAAGCTGCTACTTCTTGCTCCAAGTCAGGTCAGAGATACTCTCTTTGCTTTAGATGAAAGCAGTGGCTGCTCAGCCTCAGCATTAGGTAACCATTCATGCTATAACTACTCACTGCACTGAAATATTGCCTTGTGGTTGGGGAATGTTAGAAGAGAATTGGGTACTGTTGAGTTGGCCTCTCTTCTAGGCTGCATGGGAAAGGGAGAGACACCAGGTGTGCATACACCAGGCAATGTGATGCATAAAGGTCAATCCGTTTATTGAAGCTAAGCCTGATACCTATATAGTGGAGTGCAGTACAGGGGGGTGTGCTTTTGATAGGCTCACATAGGCAGAGATGGGCTGTCCACATGCACAGAGGCAGACCTGACCAACTACCCCCCTTAATCCCCCTTTGCAGCAGCTTAGCCACAACATTATCTCATTCCTAGGGCTGATCAGCCTGCCCTCCTCCCACAGCTCAACTACAGATAGCAGCTTCACTGCGAGCATCCCAAGGCCACCCCTTTGCAGCTGTGCCTCCTTATCAGTTCAGTTACTCAATCCTGCTTACTCTCCTTATTTTCTCAGACTATTCAGTTCTGCCCAACTCTGCTCAATCCTGTTCAAACCCTGGCAGGTACAATGGTCTGGCTTCATTTTCTCTTGAAGCTGGTGCATAACATAACTTAGTTTCTTCAATAGGGAAGCATCTTTGAATCTGTTTCAAAACTCTGCTACTGTTGTAGTGCGCATTTTTAAGGAAGATGTGGTTCTTTTCCTGTATGCATGGCTGCAGTAAGAATACATGAGGTCTTTTAGGTTTTGGTTTGGGTTTTTTTTAATATTACTGTTAGATACTGAAGTCTGAAAACATTCAAGGTCTCCTGTTTTCAGATTTCTTTAAAGCCACTCCACTTGCTTCTGGCCCTTGTTTTGTGGATCGTTTGGTCCCCAAATGTGCTCTGTCACTCTAAGAGATGTTTGCTACAGGGTTCTAACTAAAAACTTAACCACATTCAGAGCTGAATGACCAACTGACCAGGCAACACTCTCTTAAATTCCTGGGGAAAATTAGGAAATCAGATAAACAAAATACATTGGTGTGAGAGAATTCCAAATATGCTGGGCATCTTCAGTTTATTCCCCAGAGCATTAATTGCATACTCTAATATCTGCTCAAATTAACTGTTGAAGAGATGAGCAACTACTATAGATTTCCTGTAGTGTGCAAGTACTGCTTGTAAGTGAAGTAGTTTGAGCTGCTGTCTACCATATGCTGGAAAAAATGGACTTTATGACTAGAAAGCTATTACAGTTACACATACTAAAAGCAAAAGTTATCAATAGCTAATATCTTTGTTATTAGAATGAGCTGGACTAGTCACAGTGATGCTGTCAAAACTACTTAGAATTGGCTAGTAATGCAAACCTGGAGGACTTACCAGTATCTGTTTACCATGTTTAGAGGTTTATGTTTGGCATTAGGAAAAATTTCTTCATCAAAAGGATTGTCAAGCCCCAGTGAAGGCTGCCCAAGTAAATGATGGAGTCACCATCCGTGATTTAGAAGGGATTTAGAAGACATGTGGGTGAGGGGCTGAGGGATGTGGTTTAGTGGTGAAATGGGCAATGCTGGGTTAACAGCTGGAGTCTACCATCCTAGACATCCCTTCCCAGCAAAACGATTCTACAATTCTATATTAATAGATTAAAGGAAGCAGATGCTTTACTGACCAGAACTCCTGTGTAACAGTTTGTGATCCTGCCTATGAACAGTTGCCTTTGCAGTTGAGGAAGGATGTTTCTGACAAGCATGAGGTTTGGTCCTTTTGTGAAGCAGGATGCAAATGATAGAGCTACAGATAACTCATGGCACTGCTAGCTGCTAATCATAGTTAGGAGAACTAAAGACCTGAGTGGAAAATTAAAGATTTATGCTGTTAATGATTAAGTGCAAGATTACATATTTCATTCTGTCAAAACAACATCAGGGTAACAGTATGGGGTTGGCTGAAAATTAGGAAAGGGAAGAAAAAATTTTGCATGATGCCAGTATCTTATCCATGGCAATGGTGTAAGGTTCTAAAAGAAAATAGAAACCCAAGTATCATATTTCCTTTTCCAGAAGGTCCTGTCTTTACCCTACTGACTTTAAGGGCTCTACCATTTTTACTTGGCATGCCCAGAAGAGCCAAGTGTACTGGATCTACTCAAAACAAGCAACATCCCAAAAAAAAAAACAAAAAAAAAAAAAACCACAAAAAAAATCAAGTCAAGTGCTGTAGCAAATGTGGGAAAAAAATGCTGTCCTGTAAGCTGTGATCACAGGTATTATACATTTTGTGAAACCTTTAATATCTTTGTGGTCTCTGGACAATCTCAAGTACGTGGGGAAGTGGGAACATTTAAGTGGAGTGCAACAGGACATGGCAAGTGTGTTTCTTCGTGTACAGTGGTAATTCTACAGACCAGACACTAGCTGTAGACATGTCTTGATGATCAGTCTGTGCATTTTGATGGCATTTATTTTGCTATCATCTGTCCAGCTACTTGCCTACCAGCATCTTCAGTGTAATTTCAAGAGGCCACTTTTTAAAGTGCTTAGAATTTGCTACTTGAAACCTGAAGTATTTCTGTAAAACAAAGTAATAATTGTCTCACCATTTGTCTTCTATTTGGTGTTTAAGCCAGCCAGATTTGTAGCTCACAGGAAGGCATCTGGAGCAGCAAGATTTAGCCAATTACTGTGTATTCAGATGAACTGTGTATATTATATGGAGTGGTCTCTTGACCGGTGTTGGGTGGTTATTTTTTTTTCACCTTAAGTCAAATCAATCCTCCACTGGTGGCTTTTCATTAGCTGCTCCTGCTCTCGCAGTAATGATTGGGATGCAGAGCCTGATGGCAGTCTGTAACTTCTCCTGGTGCCCTGAAGCTCAACAGCGTAAGCCGATTGACTCAGTTAGAGCCCCAGTCTCTAACAGCAAATGCAATCAATAAATCTTTGTTGGTAAATAATTGCTATTGAACAGAGTTTTAATATAAATTTATGAGTGGTGTTTTATCACAGCTTGAGGCTACAGCAAGCCACTGAGTGATGGATTTCAGATAACACTTACATTCATTACATTAACTTTGTAAGTTATTTAAAGCTTGTACACTTAACATTGCTTTTGGCTTGCAATGACCTCCTGGGACTATAGACGTAGCATACACATTACTAATAAAGATCTGGCAGTACGTACAGACGGTTCCTCCGTTTGCTTTGTATGGCGACACAGCTCCTGGAGCAAAACCCTGGAAGTGAAGTTCGTGCACTCCAGCTGAAGTCTTTTTCCTGTGGATCGTTTAAAGTACAAACTAGCAGAGTCTGTTGGGGGAAGCATTCCTCTGTTAGATGCAGCATTGCAGTTTTGGAAGGAAGGTGGTAAAAAAATGAAATTTGAAGTGTGACATTCTTCTCGGTTCGTGAGGAAATTGGAGGTGTTAAATCCTTAGTGTTGAATCTGGAGGCTTTTGGGTCAGCTACACCAACGTACAGGGCTACAGTTGCAGATGGAAGGCTGGAACAGATGAGAGATTGCCTGCAGATTAGGAGAAATAATGTTATCCAATTAATAATGATTTGAGGCAAAGATTATTTTGACCAAACAGGGGAAAAAATCTGTTTTGAAATGGAAGCTGATCTGCTTAGAGCCTTGGGAGGTTAAATGAGATTTTCCCCATGTGCTGTGTGTGCGTGGGGCCCTGTTTGGCTGTGAGTGGAGACATGTCCAAGCTACTTCAAAATTGCCTCGAAGGTACCAAAGGTCAGTGGGAACCTGTGTATCTCGTTTCCCAGGCAGAGTGTCTGATGTGACTTAAATGTAGACATAATGTGACTGAAGTGAACATCTTTTTCTTTCTTTTAAAGTAACGTTTCTTGTCATATCTGGGCCATTTTTTTTTTTCTAAGTTTAGGTAATGTTAAAGTGCATTTATAACTGATCTAAACTCCAGTACTAAGAGCATTTCTCCAGACCATTCTATATAATTACCACAGATGAAGTGGTGGTCTCTAGCCCTGGGGGAAAAAAGTGTTGTTTGTTTGGTCTTCTCTGCTTTCGAACACTTCAGATTAGCTCCTTGTATTCAGAGCAGTGTCCTCTGCAGGTACTGGAAGAGAATTTTAATTCTGACATAATACAAAAAATCTGTTCTTTTTGCTGAGGTAGTGCCTAAAGAAAAGAGATTGGGAAGCCTGATTCGTTTGTTAGGCAGAAATAGGTATGTTGGCCATATTTAATACTGAGGTGTTGGGGTTTTTAAGCATGATAGCACAGAATTCCAGTTTAAAAGCAAAGTAGAATCATAGAATTCCTAAGAAGAAAAGCAAGGTAAAACCTCATTTTCATTCAAAATTAGAATGTCATCATTCCCACTTAGCAGCAGTACTTCTATATAGTAATAATCAGGGCCATGGTAGGATTTTATTAATCACTGTTTGAGTGGTGTGAATTCAAATTTTCCTATGTAGTAACACATTTTCTGTGTGGCAGAGGGACAGTTAAGAAAGTAAAGTGTATATATATTTCACTTTCTTCAAAACTTAAAGGAAAAAAAGGCAAGGGGGGGGCTGGGAGGGAGAGGAGGAAAAAAAATCACCATTGTGATCCCTTACAGCTTTTTCCCCATTAAAAGGTCTGAAGAACAAACCACTGCAAGGAAACAGTAATTTTTGATCCCCACAGCAATAAGTAGAATTGGGTCCCCCTAAATGCAAGCGAACGTGCTGCAGGTGAGGTATGAAAGATTGGAAAGGTGAAGTGATAGATCACCTACTATAGACAAACATACAAGTCAAAGGCAGAAATAAGCTTTCATTTTTTAATAGAAGAAAACAACGTCTCTAACCACTGGAAGACGGTAATTGGGATGTGCCACTCGCACTCACAGAAGCTTTTGTAAGAAAGCATTTCAGAAACCCCAATCTCTCTTATAAAAGTTGAGAGTTGTAGCAAGGAACGACACCAAAAAAAAGAGAAAAGGAATCTGACCCCCAGCCGGTCAGAAAGTTCGGGGTTTGCTGTGCCGTGTAATTTAGTCATCCAACACAAGCTCTTCTTTACAGTCCCATCCACGGAGCGCTTTGAATTGTGATGGGTTGTGCTCTGAAGTTTTATTCAAAGTGTGTGTCCAGGAGCAGGCAATTGTGAACTTGACTTTTCCGCTGGGATCATCTCTGTGGTTGCAGGAGAGTTGTTAGTTCATACAGATTGGAGCAAAGGACTTCAGCTGAACATTTTGACATCTGGAATTTGCCAAGCTCTGGGGGGATTTCTGCTTGCACAGAACTGCCCCTTGTCCCCTCATGGCTTTGGGGCTGGGTGTGCAGAGAGATCATTTTATAAAGCTGTGGGCTTAATGGGGAAACAGATAGCATAACTTGCTTTCGAGGTTTTAACCTGCTTCTGCAAAAAGAACTCCATGGGAGCTGGAAGGGCAATGTTTAATAGTACATGTTTCTGTGTTCTGTTTTCCCTCTTTTCTTTCTTTTTTCTAAGTTCCATGGAAAAGGAGACTGGAGATTAGAGAACTGAAGTTTGCATTGGTATGGTTTCCAGGTTATGATTTAATCAAATAAATCTGAATGTCCACTGTTATTAGAAGTTGATCTGTGGAACTACCCTGTGATAGGTCCATTGGGACATTTCAGTAAGGTTCTCAATAAGCAAAGTGCTGTATGACCTCACTAGGAACTGCCTTCTGAGTTGCTTTTGGAAATTAAAATTTCCTAAGGAAGCATGTTGCTGAAGCATGTCTTTACTTACCACCTCCAGTGTGCTACAGCATGTTACATTTCACTTTTCTAAGTGACTTTCTAATTTTAAGGTGAGGACAGGTTGCTCTGCAGTAGTATTGCTTGTGCATTTAGATGCGGTGATGGCTTTTTTTCAACTGGTAGATTGTTACCATTCACCACTGATGTTTCTGTGTTCAGTTCTGGGCCCCCCAGTTTAGGAGGGACATTGAGATGCTTGAGCATGTCCAGAGAAGGGCAATGAGGCTGGTGAGAGGCCTTGAGCACAGACCCTATGAGGAGAGGCTGAGGGAGCTGGGATTGTTTAGCCTGGAGAAGAGGAGGCTCAGGGGTGACCTTATTGCTGTCTACAACTACCTGAGGGGTGGTTGTGGCCAGGAGGAGGTTGCTCTCTTCTCTCAGGTGGCCAGCACCAGAACGAGAGGACACAGCCTCAAGCTACGTCAGGGGAAATTTAGGCTTGAGGTGAGGAGAAAATTCTTCACTGAGAGAGTCATTGGACACTGGAATGGGCTGCCCAGGGAGGTGGTGGAGTCACTGTCCCTGGGGCTGTTCAAGGCGAGATTGGACATGGCACTTGGTGCCATGGTCTAGCCTTGAGCTCTGTGGTAAAGGGTTGGACTTGATGATCTGTGAGGTCTCTTCCAACCCTGATAATACTGTGATACAGTTTGTGAAGAGGTGAGTCACCTTACCCACCTGTTCCTTCTGATCACACTACTTTCATTAAATTATACAGAATTCATTGGAAAAAAAGTTGTGTTTGTCTTATTTCTGTTTTGCTACTCTTGCCTGGAATTGGAGTCTCTATTGCTGGAATGAATAGCTGGGAGGATTTTCATTGTGATGTCACCTTACTGCACAGTGAATGAGAGCAAAATTGTTTGCTCTTCCCTGCTTGTCGGGGGGCTGAACCTGGACAACAAAGAGTCCCCAGGAACACGCTGAAGGGAGCACAAGCTACTCCATCTGAGGGTTGTTATTTATTTTAGAGAGCTAGGAAATGCACTGAGCAGAGTCTTTGTCAACTACGAGTGCATAAAGGTAACCATACTCCATGACACATGAAAATGTGCTTTCCTGAGCATGGAATTCAGTGCAAGAAGGTTTCCTTCACCTGTTGGACAAAGTCAGTCTTTTCTGTTTCTACGACTCGCTTCATAAAAGCTGCATAAAATTTCCTCCTAAATTGCAAACACTGAAGCTGCTGATGGGAGAAAGAATGCCTCATGGGAGAAACAGGGGAATACAAGTCACTTGCTTGGGAAAACATAGCTGAGAATCTTAGCAATGACATTAATCTCATTCTGCTTCTTAAATAGGTATGCATTGGCAAAAAAACATACCTTTTTCCTTTTTCCCTCTACAGGGTATGCTGCTAAAGCGAAGTGGCAAGTCATTGAATAAAGAGTGGAAGAAGAAGTATGTGACGTTGTGTGACAACGGTGTGCTGACCTACCATCCCAGTTTACATGTGAGTACACAGGTTTCTGAGAGGTTCAGCAGTGTCAGGCCCTGATAAAACAATGTTAGCAAGTTCATCCTGATGTGGCTGCTTTGACCTTTCTTTACTGGGGGAATGTCTTTCTCTCCATTCTCCTCCCTTTCAAAAAGGCTTAATCTGAAGTAAAACTACCTGGTGCAAGTCTGAGTACAGTCAAGATGACTTGAATCTCTTGGAACTGGGGTTCCTAAGAGGCAGCTGAAACAGTTTAAACCTTCATTTTTATGGAGTCATCAATCTCAGGATTGAAAAACAGAAGTATTTAATAATCAAGTGTGTCCTAGATGTAGTAGAGAGTGAGACAAGTCTCTGGTATTGGTTATGGTTTATTCAGAAGTAATTCTGAGCAGTCTCCTGAAAATGACATAGCCTTTAAAACTTGTGCTGTATAACTTTGCCATGTTGCAGTGACTGTTATTGTCTTGCCATCCCTCTCAAGGAGTGTAGCCCAGTCCCTGAGTATGGTCATCCAACTCAGAACCAGCCCACACCATCTCCTCCAGCCATGCCAGAAGGCAAAAAGGTGACGTTTGTCAGAACTTGTTCCATGCTACATTGGCTCTCTCAAAAGACAGAGCCAGTGTGGAGACTCCAGACCTTGGAAGCTCCCTGGGGATTCCCAGCTTCTGTACTTTCTTTCTACTACAGGCAACAGTAAAATACAAAAAATGTGGTACAGCCCCCACCAAGTTCTTAAGAATCACACTTGATCTGGTCTCTTATAATACTACATACAGAAAATAAGAAGGTGGCCAGTTACAATATTTTTGGGGCCTGCGCTTTCTAAACTTATTGGTGTCAGTTTGTGCTCTTGAAGGAGTGAAAATTAAAGTTTTGTTCAGAGGCCATTCTGTAGAGCACATGGAACTGACAGGAAATGTCTGCTTTATATGGTTGATATCTGAGGAGCATGGACACACTGATGCTGCACTTGCATGAACTTGCTGTTCCCTGCCTGAATATTAGCACTTTTCCTGGTGTTTTTCTGGTGTTATGCCCATACCTCTTAAAAATTGCTGCAAAAGTTAGCTGACAACTTGCTTCAAGGCTTGTCTTCTTTCCATCAAAAATTTTGTGCCTCAGCCCTTGTGCGTTGGAGCAAAGTTTTCAGTATTCCTTTTTGTGAAACTGTACAAGTCTGTCTGTCCTTTTTGGTGGCTTTCAGTAACTTTACACTTGGGGAACTCTACCGTAAAGTAGTTCCAAAATACCTGAATTGTATATTGGTGTTGCTGACAGAAGGGTAGCCCAGATACTGTGTGCCTTTGAGGCAGCCCCCGTGGAACTCCCCCCCGTGAGCGTCCCTTAGATTGTGTTGGCCAGCTCTGGGTCATCCAAGGAAGGAGACAGCAAGCTGCCATTGTCTGTACCCAAACCCCTTCCTGGCTTTGTGGAACTGTTCTATTGTTTCTGGCAGCTGCTGCACACGTGTCAGTTTTTCATTGCCTCTTGCAGACAATAGAGTACTTCTTCTCTGAAGGCTTCCCTGGAGCTGCTTGGTCTTCCCCAGAGTAAGAATCTGTTGAGATTAGAGGTAATTACTTTGAGATTAGAGGTAAATTCATTGGAGATTAGAGAGAATCCATTTAAAGAAGTAGTAATTACTAGCTTGTAATTGTTTCCCTCTATCCCCCACCGTGTCCCTCCACCATAAGAAAAAGGTGTGTGGCTCCAGATTTGTGTTTGCTCAGACCTCCTTGTTGAGATCAGATCAGTTTGTAGCATACTGCTTTTCCCCTGGCTGAATGTGGGTAGGTAGTGTGAGGGACCATTCTTGTAGCCCACAAGAAGGTTGTGGGGAAAACGTCCTTGTTCAGGGCCTTCTTGAGACACCTTTACTGAATCCACTCTCCAGGAGTGTCTGGGGTTGTGCTTATTTGTGTCAAAATCTCTCTAATGTGATCTGCATTAGAAATGTTGCTGATCTAGTGCTGTATTTCTGCTGTCTTTAGCCTTCAAAGAGGCACTACACCATGTTTCCATACTGTCAGTGGACTATTTAATGTCAGTTACCTGTTGTTGATAGACCCTATAGAGCATTCATCATCCATCAGGCAGTAGTGTGTGAGCAGCATCCTCTGTGCCCTGTCCAAACCATAAAGAGGATGAGCAGGGCCAGACACTTGAAGTCAATCGTAGTCCCAGCACAGTTTGCACAAAACTTTGTAGGCAAGAGAGGAAAGTCAGAATTTTATCTTGGGTGTTGCCAAGGAAGTGGCTTTCCCCCAAACAGGGCTCTGATAATGTGTTTCTGGTTTGATCTTGCTTGGTTTTGTGTGTCTTGTAAGTGCTTGCTTTTTTCAGAGCAAGCAAAAGGAATAAAAGGATGACTTTCTAATACTGTGCTTGCACTGCTGTTTGGGATAATCTTTTACATTGTTTTGAGAATTAAGGACCTTATTCCTACCAACCTTCCCTTTAAATAGCACTGAAGAACAGAACTTCTGATAAATACCTTGAAGTCAGTTTCCTAAACGTGTAAAAAAGGCCTGGCTGTAATCTGACTTTTTAGATTTGGCTTATCTCAGGTCTGCAGGTCATTTTGGTTATACAAAATCTTGTAGCTCTAGTTCTGTGAAGCAAAAGATGAGCTGGCCTCTAGTGGTGGCAGAAGAAGTAAATTTAGAAGTTAATTTGGTTATTTCCAGGCTGTCATTTGAGTCAGAACATAACACCTGCATTGGAAGAACCTCGTATAATACTTAATGGCTGGTAGTGAGCACTACATTAAGTATTGCTTAAGAATTGGCCAGAAATGGATCAGTTGTCTCTGTTAGGCGTGTTCAGTGGCAGCCCAGGCATAAAGGCAGTGGTTTTAATAGAGAAAGTGTGTTCCTGTTGCAGAAATCAGTACTGTCGTCATCCTCCTAGAAGGAATTCACTACAAAACGAAAGGTTTAGGGGAGTGAAAAATCAAATTAGTACAGTTTTTTTATGGAGAGAGTGCCCTGGAAGGGTCAGGCCTATTTGGCAGGACAGCATGTTGGAATGACTGCTATATTGTGCCAGCTAAATGAGTAACTACTAATGCCACCGGGTTGATGTTTGACACAATGGCTAAATTCTTATTTTTCTTTTCAAGAAAGTGGGGGGAGAGAAAAATGAGGAAAGAAAAATATATGTACATAAGCACCCTACTGTTTTCTGACTTGGTCATGTCAGGTTTTTTTCAAGAGCCTTAGACCTTCCTGTCCCTTGGGATGCTGCAGAGCTATGCCGATAGAAAATGGTGGGGATAATGAGAGAGAACTTTGACCTGCAGGCTTCAAAGTTCACCATAGCTACCTATTGATCTTGCGTTTCTGGAGTATAGCCGTTGAGTGGATGACTAAAATTCTGGCCGACAAATTCAGTGTCAGCCTCCCCAAAGGGCCTCCAGGGAATTTGTCTAGGCATCTCTTGGCTTTTAATGGCAGAATGCCATGTGCAAGGGCTCCCAAAGATGTATTCACCAGGATACCTGCTGGGCTGCATTGCATGCTGCTTCTTTATCTAAGCCTTATCCCAATGAATAGCTGAAGATATTTCACTGCTGTCTGCCTGCCGCTGGGTTATCATCATGCCACAGGTCAGCAGATGACAAAACTTGGGCTGGGGACGTCCATTTTCTGCTCTTGTATCATCATCGTCATCATCACTGCCCTTTACTTTTTGAAAGGAACAAAATAGCTGAAAACAGTCTTTTTGGGGAGAGAAGGGTACTTTTTTCCCCTTTAACACTGTTCTAGATTTGATTTGAAATAAAAGCACAGTGCTGTGGTGCCTTATGTTGGAGGAGCACATGAGGAAAAAGGTCTGATGCCCAGCAAACAGATGCTACTTAAATCCCGCATGCCTACGCAGCAAGGGTGATGTTTGCTTGCTGAGGTCTGTATTGCAGCGATGCTGCTCTTTAATCTTGCTCCAATTGTCACTGGTCTGATTTGATAACGTGTGTTGAGGTGTGCAGCATGTAGCAGTGAGTGGGGGTGGAAGCTGTCTTTACTTCCTTTGTGAAGTGCGTGGAGTCAGCTGTTCTGCACAGTAGCCACAGTTTGAAAACGCTTCCTTAAAAGTAATACTGTCTGGTTGAGTAGCCTTCATGAGGTAGCTCCAGGGAAGCGTTAGCAATGTTGTTCTGTCCTCAGATAAAGTCAATGGAGTTTTGTTTGGTTTTTTTTTAACCCAAAATATCAGCCTGGTGAGGAGTCCTGTCCAACACCAGGCTAAACTCTGTGCAAGAGCTTCAATAATATATTATACAGACACATCTTCTGGGAAGATGATACAAAGCAGACCCAATTCATGGTGCTGTAAAATTCTTTGAAACTTGGGATGGGGGGGGAGTGGGATTTCAGTTGGGATTTCTTTGCTTGGCTGTTTCCTCCAGGGAAAGCAATCTTGGTGAGTGTGGCCATTTGAGCTGATCCTCTAGCTCAGCTAGAGGAGACTTCTCTCCTTCTTAGGTGCATTGGCCAGGACTCGAACCTGTGCCACCAACACAGTGAGAAATATTGGAGATATTGGTGAGAATATTTGGATATTAGGAAAAAAATCTTCACAGAAAGGGCTGTCAAGCATTGGAACAGGCTGCCCTTGGAGTTGGATGGTGGAATTGCCATCCCTGGAGGTATTTAAAAGGTGTGTAGGTGTTGCTTAGGGACATGTTTTAGTGGTAGTGGCTTAGCAGTAGTGGTGAGCAGTTAGGCTTAATCTCAGAGGTCTCTTTCAACCTTAACAGTTCCGTGATTCTATGATACTAAATAGGAGGCAATTGAAAATGTCCAAATGTCCTCTATGGAAGTGTGGTAGATCCATGCACTCTTCTCAAGTCCCATAACACGCAGCATTCCTTTTAGAGCTGCAGTGAATACATTTGACCATTATCATTTCTTAGCATCTTCCTGTACAGTTTGAAGATGGAAAGCATCTGTCTCGTTTTTAAGAGCAAACTGTGCCGGCTGAGCTGCGTGGCATCTTTGTGCATGGGCTGTTAGCTGTGGGGCAGCCTGGCAGCGGGGCCGGGTGGTGGCTCTGGCCAAGGGAGCTGCGCTCGCCTTTGTTGTTACAAGTAACCACCTACAGATACCCTTTCAGTTCAGCCTTATTTTCAGGCTTGCATTACCTCAGGCTGTTTAATAGCACCTAAGTGTGTTGTTTGTGTTGCTTTAATAGATATTCATGCTCTTATATATTTCTAAAATACCATCGTGTATGCCTGGGTTTTTTTTCCCCCGTGTTTTTTCACATCAAAGGAATGTAAAGCTGAATATTGGCTGGCTCTGAAAGCCTTTCTAGCTGGCCTTTCCTGTGAACAGCTAATCCTGAAATCAGGCTTTGGTAATACCTATTTGAACTGACAAAGGGATATGCGTATGTTGTTTTTCACGTAAGATGTAGCTCTGTTTTGTGAAAGAGTAGTGATCAAAGCAAGTTCCCAAGAGCAAAAGTGAGGATATTGTTTGAGCAGTCATGAAGGTAACTGTCTGAAGCATTTTAGTGTTTATTATAGTTGTTACGTCCATTAATATGTCGAAAACATTGGTTAAGATAGGGAAAAAACCCAAATTACAGGAACAGTTGCACAGTGTGTGTATAGTAACTGTTTATTACAGCTGATGAGTTGGTGCTGCATTTTTGCCACTTACCTGGCACTCTTTTAGGAAGCCTTCCTATCAAAGCTGTGTTCAGAGCAGCATTCTCCTTTCTTACAGTATTGACTTAAATTTCCCAGAGCTTTCCTTTCTTAGTTCCAGCATGTTTCCCTGGGAATTTACATTGCTTCAAGTGATAACTGGAGGATAACCACCCTTTATGGACAAAATTAGGTCTTAATCACACTGCTTTAACTTTTTTTTTTTAAGTAAAGATATCAAACAAAATCTATGATGTTTTAAAAGAGAGAGAGACTTTTAAAGTAGTATAGCTGTACAGATCACTCATTCACTTTATAGCTTCACGGAAAGCTTCTTTATAATCTTAAAGATGTAACGGAGTGAAGATGGAGAAAAACTTAAAAACAGATGGAGAAGATGGAAGTTAAAATGTGTTTGCAGTCTTTAAATGAGACCTATCATTTGGGATATGTGTCAAGGCAAATTATTTTCTACCCTCCCTGGCTTTTTTGACTTGTTAAACCAGAAATCATCTTCCTTGAAAGAGCCATTGCACAAGCTCTGCTCAGTGAAAAATCAGATTGTAGTTACCCCTGGTCAGCACGTTACCCTGTGAAATACTCCAAATACATAGTCTCCATCAATAGGGAAGGGGAGGGAGATTGGTTATTCACAATAACCTCTTATAATCATTTCCATGACTTGTTACAGATGCTTACAGGTCACCAAATGTACAAACAGGGCAGACATGAAGCATTTTTTGTTTGGAGTCTGTTCATTTTGGAGGGCATGACAAGATTTATCACATCATTAGCGCAGGATATTGTAGCAAGCACAGAACTGCTGCTGCAGAGCTGTGCAAACTTGCAGCATGTAGTGAGGAGCAGACAATGTGCATTTCAGTGTCGTATCTACTGTCCAAAAATGCAGGGGAAGTTCTTTTGTATGGCAGTGGGTTGCAATTTAAATGGCAAAAGCCTAGGTAATCTCAGGGGTTTATGAAATGAGAGCTTCCTGTCCGGCAGAGCTAACTGCTGTGGAGGTAAATGCTTCATAAATTACTCAGTATGGTAAAACTCCGATTTGTCTTTTACAGCAGTTCTTCTTACCAAGTCTGAATGGGAAGGGACATGCAGGCAGAGGGATTTTCTTTAAAAGTTATGGAAATGAGTGATCCTTTAAAAAAAAAATAAATAAAGGGGGGGGAAGCCCCCAAAACCCAAACCCACAACATTTTGTGAAACTGCTTTTGGCTGAAAGGGTTGCCCTAACCTCCTCCCCTGCCCCTGCACCACTGATGGAACTGATTGGCATCATGGTATTGGTATTAGTCAATGCTTTTTATGACTGAAATTTAATATTATTGATGCCCAGTGTGAATGCAACAAATTCAAGATGACCTTCTTCTTGCCAGGACAGCATGCTTCAGGATGATGAGTGTTTTCCAGAAGGCATTTTCATTCCTGTGTTCACCTCAGAAAATAGCATTCCATTGCTTTTCTTAAGATTAACTGTGTATATATATATATATAATGAAGCCAAATTCTGGCGTATTTATACGCCAGAAGAAGGGAGGGTGGCTAATTTAACAGGAACATTGGATGAATATATTCCACTGTGGCTCATAACCTGATGGTAGGCTTGTTGCCTTGGTCCTTTTTGGAAAGGAAGGGAGAGGAGTTTGGGAGACTTTTGTTTTTTCTTAGGTGTGCCTGTGGCCCCAAATGGAAACCAATCAAGGAGCAATTTATGTTCATTAAGTGCTTGTCAAAACTGAAAAATTTTCTAATCAACAGCAATCTAGCTGAGGCCCCTCAATGGCTGGGAGTGTCGCCTCCGCAGTATCGGCTATTTGCCTGTTACAACTCTAGGCTAGAAATCCACTGATGATTACATTAGGCTAAGCTGCGAAGTAAATGAACCATGTCTTATTTAGGTGCAACTAGCTTCAGTGTAGTCCTGCCCCGCAGGGCACTTTATAGCGTTTTATGGCTTTAAAATTAGTGTAGCTTCCCATTTGCTCTAGGGTGCTGCATGTTATGCCTTTGAACTCAATAAGCAAAGGGAAGGGGCCCTTTTGTGCTTTTTTTTTTTTCCTCCCCCCCCACCTCCTTCCCTTTTCTTCTTTTTGCAGTTTAGCAATTTTGTTTTGCATCTTTTCCAGACGGCGTTTCGCAATAAAAACGTCTGACTGCCACGTAGAGGCACAAAAGTCAAGGCGCCATCCATTTACCCATCTACCCTGGCTTTGGGGCTTTGGCCTTCTTGGGGTTTTGTTTTTCAGAAGCAGTTGTGGTTGAGGGTGAACAATAGATTTTTGTGGGTCCAATAGGTCAGCTCACAAAATTGGGAATCATGTTTTAAAAAAATATGCCACCCACTGTCTTTAAAATGTCATCCAGAGGTGCAGCTATAAACTTTCTTATCCAGAATCATTAGATGAAGGAAATGCTGTCTTAACCTCAGTAAGATAGGCCTTAGGAGGGATTTGTCCAGTTGAAAGACGAGGGAAAATGGCCATCAAATAAAGATGTTTTTTTGCTCAGAAGCTCAGTGTAAACTGAGGGCAGACCTGGGAAGGATCCTGGGCCTGGCCCAGTTCCAAAGGTTAGGAAAAAAGGCTTCTTCTGAGAGGTTTTAATAGCTAAACCTGTGATATTCTTATGTGCACACCATTATAGCATGGGAAAGGCACTGCTCTTGGAGAGGCTCTTGTTTGATGTGTCGTGTATTGGGAAAAGGTGGCAGAAGGACAGGTGTGTGGTGGCAGAAGTATCTGGGGAGGCTCAAGGTGTTAGTGTTAAGACACATGACGACCCTGAGATGAGTGCTTTTGATGTGAGCTTTGAGTCCTATTCGCCCAGAGCCACGAGGTAAAAAATAAAACTCCAATTAAGAGACTCCTCTCTCTCCACAGTCCAACTGAGCCCAGCCACAGGACACCCTAATTGTTGTTTTCTCCAGCTTCATCTGCAGCTTCTTGGTGGTGGTTTCTTGGTGGGGAAGAATAGGTTCATAGGATCATAGATTTGTTTTGGTTGGAAAAGACCCCTAAGGTCATAGAGTCCAACCATCAACCTAACAGCACCGTGGCCATTAATGTTGCAGCATAGCCATTAAGGTTGCAGCATGAGCCATTTCACAGCAGTCCCAGGACGGAAGCACAATGCAAAACAAGTTCAATTAGAAAGAGTCTAACTGTCTTCTGTTGCTGCTGGAGCAGAACTGAACCTGCCTATGCAGGCAGGCTGCCAGAGTCTGCCCACTCAGGTGCTTGGTGAGGTAGAAACCTGGCTGTGTAAAATGTTTCAGCTCTCATTCTTCCTGGCCCTGTTTTGTTTTACTTTGAAAAATATTTTACAGTTATGCCAAACACCTGCCTTAAGGACAGGAGTATTCCAGCGTTGCCTTAAGGACAGGAGTATCCCAGCGTTACCTTAAGGACAGGGGTATTCCAGCATTGCCTTAAGGACAGAAGTATTCCAGCATTGCCTTAAGGACAGGAGTATCCCAGCATTGCCTTAAGGACAGGGGTATTCCAGCATTGCCTTAAGGACAGGAGTATTCCAGCGTTGCCTTAAGGACAGGAGTATTCCAGCGTTGCCTTAAGGACAGGAGTATCCCAGCGTTGCCTTAAGGACAGGAGTATCCCAGCGTTGCCTTAAGGACAGGAGTATCCCAGCGTTACCTTAAGGACAGGAGTATCCCAGCATTGCCTTAAGGACAGGGGTATTCCAGCATTGCCTTAAGGACAGGAGTATCCCAGCGTTGCCTTAAGGACAGGGGTATTCCAGCGTTGCCTTAAGGACAGGAGTATCCCAGCGTTGCCTTAAGGACAGGAGTATCCCAGCGTTGCCTTAAGGACAGGAGTATCCCAGCGTTGCCTTAAGGACAGGAGTATCCCAGCGTTGCCTTAAGGACAGGAGTATTCCAGCTTTGCCTTAAGGACAGGAGTATTCCAGCTTTGCCTTAAGGACAGGAGTATCCCAGCGTTGCCTTAAGGACAGGAGTATCCCAGCGTTGCCTTAAGGACAGGAGTATTCCAGCTTTGCCTTAAGGACAGGAGTATTCCAGCTTTGCCTTAAGGACAGGGGTATTCCAGCGTTGCCTTAAGGACAGGAGTATCCCAGCGTTGCCTTAAGGACAGGAGTATCCCAGCGTTGCCTTAAGGACAGGGGTATTCCAGCGTTGCCTTAAGGACAGGGGTATCCCAGCGTTGCCTTAAGGACAGGAGTATTCCAGCTTTGCCTTAAGGACAGGAGTATTCCAGCGTTACCTTAAGGACAGGAGTATTCCAGCGTTGCCTTAAGGACAGGAGTATCCCAGCGTTGCCTTAAGGACAGAAGTATCCCAGCGTTGCCTTAAGGACAGGAGTATCCCAGCGTTGCCTTAAGGACAGGAGTATCCCAGCGTTGCCTTAAGGACAGGAGTATCCCAGCTTTGCCTTAAGGACAGGAGTATCCCAGCGTTGCCTTAAGGACAGGAGTATCCCAGTGTTGCCTTAAGGACAGGAGTATTCCAGCTTTGCCTTAAGGACAGGAGTATTCCAGCTTTGCCTTAAGGACAGGGGTATTCCAGCGTTGCCTTAAGGACAGGAGTATCCCAGCGTTGCCTTAAGGACAGGAGTATCCCAGCGTTGCCTTAAGGACAGGAGTATCCCAGCGTTGCCTTAAGGACAGGGGTATCCCAGCGTTGCCTTAAGGACAGGGGTATCCCAGCGTTGCCTTAAGGACAGGAGTATTCCAGCATTACCTTAAGGACAGGAGTATTCCAGCGTTGCCTTAAGGACAGGAGTATCCCAGCGTTGCCTTAAGGACAGAAGTATCCCAGCGTTGCCTTAAGGACAGGAGTATCCCAGCGTTGCCTTAAGGACAGGAGTATTCCAGCGTTGCCTTAAGGACAGGAGTATCCCAGCATTGCCTTAAGGACAGGAGTATCCCAGCGTTGCCTTAAGGACAGGGGTATCCCAGCGTTGCCTTAAGGACAGGGGTATCCCAGCGTTGCCTTAAGGACAGGGGTATCCCAGCGTTGCCTTAAGGACAGGGGTATTCCAGCATTGCCTGCAGGCAGCTATGCAAAAGGGCACAGGATGGTTAGCTCTCAAGGTACTGGCTGGTAACTATTCTCTTGAGAAACTCTACATTCGACTGTATGAATGCAAATACACTGAAAAACGAAATTATTTGGTTTTGAAACACAACTTAGATAGCAGAGAGGCATTTTTGTGAGACAAGGCTGACCATCCTTTGTATTTAAGGCTTTGGGTGTCTGTGTCAGTCTGGTAGAGAGTAGGGAAGCTTCACAGTCAGATTTGGACAGGTAAGACCAATGGGCCAAGGCTCATTCTGAGATTCAACAAGGCCAAGTGCCAGGTCCAGCACTTTGGTCACAACAACCCCACAGTAGGCTACAGACTTGGGGATGTGTTGCAAAGCTGCAGGTTAGTGGGAGGGATCTGGAGGGATTGTTTGATAATTGACTGAATATTGGTCATCAGCGTGCTCAGGTGGCCGAGGAAGCCAATGGCATCCTGGCTTGTATTAGAAACACTGTGGCCAGCAGGAACAGGGAGGTGATCAGCCCCCTGTACTCAACACTAGTGAGGCCACTTCTTGGGTTGTGTTCAGTTCTGGGCCCCTCACTTACAGGAAGGACATTGAGGAGCAACGAGGCTCATGAAGGGCCTAGAGCACATGGCCTGCAAGGACTGTCTGAGGGAGCTGGGGTTGTTCAGTCTGGAAAAGAGGAGGCTGAGGGGAGACCTCAGTGCTCTCTACAACTACCTGAAGGGACATTGGAGTGAGCCTTTTCTCCTGGGTGACAAGCAACAGGACTAGGGGAAATGGTTTCAGGCTGCACCAGCATATGAAGAAATACTTCTTCACTGAAAGGAATGTCAGACATTGGATGCTCTGCCCAGAGCAGTGGTGAAGTCACCATCCCTGGAGCAGCAGTGGGCCAGGCACTTGGGGTCATGGTTTAGTGTTGACCCTTCAGTGCTGGGTTGAAGGTTAGTCAAGATGATCTGGGAGATCTCTTTCAACCAGGTATATTCTGTGATTCTGTGAAAGTCCTCAAAATCCTTAATGGTTTTGATAGCACAGTGTTACAGGCCTAACATGAGCCACGTCTTCAATTAAAGGGAGGAACTACACTGCCACATGCTAAGTGATCCTCTAGTGTAGTGGAGATAACTGTGGTAGACTTAGATGATGCAAGTCTGTGTCTCAGCTTCATGGAAGCAGCAGCCAGCACTTCCTCCTGCCTTTCCCTCACTTGGATCCGTGTGTCCTTCCTGCCCTGAAAAAGTGACCAGACAGCTGCAATGCAAAGCATAGCTGTGGAAGGAGAGGTGCCTGCTAGATGGCTTCACTCTTAATGGCTTGAAGCATCATGTTTCCTGGTTTCAGCGTGCAGCCCTTGATAGAGGGCTTTCAAGGCAGTCAGAAGCCATCGGGATGTATGGCAGCAGGTTTAACAGCTACTGGCATTTGGAAACAAAGGAGAGCCCTCCAAAAGAGCAGTGTTTCTTCTTGGTAGGTCTGTGTAGAAAACATCGTCCTACCCATTTGCTCAATTTGCATGTCTGAAAGGCTTCTGTTCAGTTAATTGGTGAAATTAATTTCTGCTTTTGTAAGTGGAGGGCCGTGTTAAGAAAAGAACTAAAGTGATTTTACTTTACATTACTCTGTGTCATGGCACATGGTTTTTTTCTTACTCGAGGCAATTCATTTTGTGGTGCTGTCAAATAATATTTTGTGTCCTCTTCAGTCAATGTAGCTTTTATGACTTCTCGCTGATATTTTACCAGTTTATTTAGTCCTCTAGATTATGGTCAATGGCCTTAAGTAGTCAAATGAACACCTGTATTTGAGCAAACCTCTAACAGTAACCTCAGGATGAAAAGCAATGAGAATCAATATAGTGAGTGTATTTTAAGGGATTATTGATTGATTGATGCATTCTGGCCTTAACTGGAAGAGACAGCATTGCCTCACAGCTGACTAAGATTAAGTTGCCAGTTACTGATAACTGCAGGCCATTACCTGCATAGTATTTCACAAACTCAGAGATGAGATGGAGACCTTTTACAGGCCTTAGCTGAAGAAACTGTGGTGTTGGCAGGGTCTGTAATGCCTGCGTGGCTGCAGGAAAATGCTCTGCTCTTCTCCGGCTCATGGCAGCCGTTGCTGTGAGAATTGGAGACGATGCTGATTTGATTCAGTGTTGCCCATTATTCCTGTAGGGATCTATTTGGGACAACTGAGGCACTAATGGCTTGTCTCCCCCGCTGCCTCCCAAGGCAGCTCCACAGAAGGTGGGAGCCATGTTAAGCTGTGCTGCTGTCAGCAAGCTGAGAGCTGTGGGTCTCCCCGCCACAACTCTCAATTGCTAGCAGGTTTCTCTCATTGCACCTCATTTGCATCTGGGACATCAATTAGCATGTTTGTTGAGGCTAATTGAATGAAACTCAATCATAGCTCTTAATTGCTTGACTATGTGAAAAGAAATCACATTAATGCAGCTAATTAAGTGTATGGCAATAGATGCAACATAATTAGGAGCGAAATGTGCAAAACAAGCGATGGCGTAGGTGCAAGCGCAGGGGTGCTGGGACTGGGGTGCTGGCTTCTCCTGTTATCCACAGGGCTGGGAGGGTTCCCTTCCCTTTGCTGCTTGCCTCCTCTTTTTTTTTTTTCCACTTCTGCATTTCTGAATGATGAACATGGACAAGTTGAGAAGAAAAATGCAAATGGAGTTGCAATTACTACTTTTTCAAGCTGTTGAGGGGCAGAAGATGGCACTTCTGGGGTGGCCCACTGTTGAGTGGGCTCTAGGGACTTGTTAAGTGCTGTTTAAAAGTACTTGGCTTTGAATTACCCTCATGCCTTGTTAAAGGGTTTTTTCCCCTTTTTTCTCGGATCAGCGTTTTCTACAACTAACATCTAGGGGAGTTATATCTGTAACATTTGCATATCAAAATCAGGCTTGCTGTCTTCTCTTTAACACAGCATATTCCAGATGACAGCGAGACCCTCATCTGTTCTAATCTGATCAAACCTTCCATTGCGCTTCTGAAGCTGCGACATTATTTTGTAGTTTTAACTTTTATTCCCCAAGTGCAGATCTGAAGGAGCATGCACAGGGGTGGATGCTCCACCGACTGGAAACTTGGTGCTTGCTTCTTCTCCTCGGGGATATGCAGAGATTATCACTATGCATCTTGCGCACAATGAAAGAGGCTTTATTGTTTACATTTGATATATCCCTATAAATATTTAAGCTGACATTAATACCTATGTGGCATCTGTTGTGTTTAGGTACTTTTGAATAATAACAGTATGGCTACAACACATTTATTTCCTACTTGCCAACATTCATTTACTCTTTCAAAGTGTTTATAGCTCACCTAAGCCTGTTTTACTCTCAATTAAAAGGGCTTTAATAATACCCTGTCACATCTTACGAGTTGGCAGGGTGGTAAGGAAATCATACATGCTATTCCTCTGAAGAATTAGGAATAAACACCACCTCCTCAAATTTAACTGGAGTACACTGGTGGTTGTACATTAAATAAAACATGTCTCTTAAAAAGGGTACATGCTGAGGTTTAGTCACTATCTGATTAAGCCTCGTTTCAGAGCCCAGAAGCAATAAATGCTCAATTATGTTCTGCTTATCGTATTTTAATTTGTGAAGAGCTGACACTGAACAAGAAAGTTACACCAACTTAATAATTTATGGATGAAACCATTTTGTTCATTTCTATCTAACACTAAGTGAATGAATTTTTATTAATGGATTGCCTTTGTTTCTTTTGGCAGCAGAGCTCTGTTATCTTCATCCCGTAAATTGTTCAGACCCCGCCTTTTTACTGTTAATTCTCAAACAGCTGAGGGTGGAAAAAAAGTCTGTTGTGGTGGCTTCGTTTTGGGTTTTTATCTCACATTAATGTGAGCTATGAAGAAATGACTCCTGGTCAAGGAGTAGATTTTCCCTGTGTATAGAGTGGAATATGTAATTTGCGTTTCACAAACTGTCAGAGGCAGAAGGATTTTAATGAAGGAGCTGAGCGCTCCCCTTATCGTGGCAAGCAGTGGTGTAGCCCTCAGGTATGCTTTTAGTGCATTTGGCTACATACTCTGGTGGTGTACATGTCTGTATGCTGCAGGTTTGCAACCAACCTAGTTAAATAGTGGTAGTCTTTCATGTAACACCATGGAGAAGAGGAGGCTCAGGGGTGATCTTATTACTGTCTACAACTACCTGAAGGGGCATTGTAGCCAGGTGGGGGGTGGCCTCTTCTCCCAGGCAACCAGCAATAGAACAAGGGGACACAGTCTCAAGTTGTGCCAGGGTAGGTATAGGCTGGATGTTAGGAGGAAGTGCTTCACAGAGAGAGTGATTTCCCATTGGAATGGGCTGCCCAGGGAGGTGGTGGAGGCACCGTCCCTGGGGGTCTTCAAGAAAAGCCTGGATGAGGCACTTAGTGCCGTGGTCTGGTTGATTGCTTAGGGCTGGGTGATGGGTTGGACTGGATGATCTTGGAGGTCTCTTCCAACCTGGTTGATTCTATGGTTCTATGTAATCTGGCCAGATCTTGTCCTGTACACTTGGACAACTGGGAGTGATGTCTTTGCTCGTGCAGTTGCCCACAGCATCACCCAGGCGTCTACACTGATCGAGCTCTATCTGAAAAGGAATTACACTTTTTGCTCCAGGTGCTCTGCATAGAAAATTGCCCTAGATCACTGTTCCCTTGGTTTCCAGACTAACTCAAGACCTTAAGACCAGATCTTTTCCCAATCTTTAGTTCAAGTTACTGTTTTCATTTTAGGGTACATGTACTCAAGCGTACAGTGCTCCTACCCCTCTTCACCCTTGATCTTCTTGTCCTCTGCTACGTGCCTTGCATATCATCTCATAAGCTACAGTCTCTCCTTTCTTGCCATGTACTCATGGTAGTTTCAACTCCATTTGTTTTTATTGGAATGCAAATAACAACAACCACGTGTACTGAGATGTGAAAACTTTGGTGCCTTGTATATTGGAAATACCTCTACCTTCTCTACTGGAAATACCTCTTCTGCTATCTTCTGAGATTGCAGCCTCAGCAGCTGTCTCACCTTAGCAAGCTGTTCTGCTCTCTGATAAAGGCACACTTGTCCATTTGCTGTTCTGTTTTCTCTCCTGAAGAAACCCACAGACAATCTAGGGAATGCCTTTGAAGCTGGAAAGCAGAATTTCAAGAGTTTGTTTTTCCAGAAGCTATTTACAATTCGAAGAGTTTTCTCATGGATTTCTCAGGAAGCAGTGGCTTGGCTGCAGTCTGTTGACCACTGTCTTTCCACAGCTAACTAGATTTTTCTGCCTTATTTTTTTTTCTTTATGGGCTTCCCAAACAAGAATTAAGAAAAGTGTTTTCCACTTGTGTTTTCCAGCTTTTAGTGTGTTTACTATAATCAGACACCATTTGCATATTTTTTCCCTTCTTTGATTTTTGTGTATGAAGGAGGAATCACATTCTAATTAAACAATACTGTATTTGCAGAAACCCTGCAAGTCAGTGCCTTTCCCTAATTTTTGTGCCCGTTTACCAATTCCAGCCAAATCCGAGCAAGAAAGAGATAAGTGTATAAAGCAATATAAAGCAGTGTTGGCAGAGAAGATGCAAGTTTGTGTGCTCATGAGGGGCAGTCAGCCTTGTCTTCTCCTTCTGTTTGGGACCTGCTGGCTTGTGAACTCCTACATGTGGCTCAGAACCAGCTGCATTATTAATTGCCTCTTATTCAACTGGTAGTTGGAGAAGACTTTGGGAAGAATTTGTAGTGAGAAGTGTGGAAAGGGTTATCAAGAAAATGGAAGGAAAGGGAAAAATCATATGGTGGCTGTTGGCAGATGATGTAGTGCAAAAGCCTTATGAAACCAGGTTTCATTATTTCTGTTACTTACAGAACTATCTGTTTGATGTTGGGTTTGTTTTGTTGTTTTTTCTTCCCTCTCTCTAACCAGGACTATATGCAGAACGTTCATGGGAAAGAAATCGACTTGCTGAGAACCACTGTGAAAGTCCCCGGGAAGAGGCCACCCCGAGCTACGTCAGCTTGCGCGCCCATTTCCAGTCCCAAAACCAACGGCCTCTCCAAGGACATGAGCAGTTTACACATCTCACCCAATTCAGGTAAGAGAGGACCACGCTGGGTTAAAAAGGGAAAAAACTGCTCTTCCAGTGTCTGTACTGTCGGGTGGGGATGACGTCTGTTGACAGTTTACAAGTCTAAATGACCACTGTTGTGTATTTCGTAAGATCTGACTGTCCTCCAGGAGACTTTCTAAGTAACTTTCATAGAGTCATAGAATGGTTTAGGTTGTTAGGGACCTCCAAAGGTCATCTAGTCCAACCTCACTGCATTCAGCAGGGACATAGTTCATTAGATCAGGTTGCCCAGAGCCCTGTTGAGGCTGACCTTGAATATTTCCAGGGATAGGTCCTCAGCTACCTCCCTGGGCAACCTGTTTCAGTGTTCCACTACCCACATGGTAAAGAACCTCCTCCTAATGTCCAGCCTATAACTACTCTTCTCTCATTTCAAACCATTGCCCTCATCCTATCACAACAGGCCTTTGTAAATAGTCCCTTTCCAGCCTTCAGGTACTGGAAGGTCTTCCTGGAGTCTTCGCTTCTCCAAGCTGAAAATTCCCTCAGCCCGTCTTTGTAGGAGAGGTGTTCCAGCCCCCTGACCATTTTCATGGCCCTTCTCTGGACCTGCTCCATCAGATCCATGTCCTTGTGTTGAGGGCACCAAAGCTGGATGCAGTAGTCCAGGTGAGGTCTTACAAGGGCAAAGAGGCAGTATTGCCTCTCTTGAGCTGCTGGCCACACTTCTTTTGAGGCAGCTCAGGATGCCATTGGCTTTTTGGGCTGCAAGCGCACACTGGTGGTTCATGCCCAGCTTCTCATCCACCAGGATTCCCAAGCCTTGTTACCTTACACTTGCCAAAACTCTGTGTAAAATCACAGCAATTAGCATATGTGAAGATTTAATACAGCTTTATGACTATTGGGCCAGGTGTCATATTTTAGAAAACCAGAAAATGTATCACTCAAAAGGGTTTTTTCAAGATTCCTGTTGGGATCCACAGTGCTGCTTTCCACCTTTAGAAGGATGCCTAATTTTGGGCTTTCCAACAGCAAGATTCTTCTCCAGAAAGCTATCTTAGTTTGCTTATGGAAGTAGTTTATCACTCCTTTTGAGCTCTAAACAAAAATGTTATTGTTTGCTGAAGTACTTGTCCACACAGCTAAGTGGATTTTAAAAATTGCATTAAGGAAAGACATTTAAGACAATTGATCTTGTAAAACACTCAGATTATACAGAGCTCACACTGGTATAGCATTTGGCTGGTAGTCTCGTCAGCATGTTTGGGATAGCCTCCGTAAAGTGCCTTTTACATTCGTGATTAACAGAGACACCTCCAGTGTGTGCCAGCAAAACTATCCAGACATGCTTCTGTCCCTGTGCAGTGCCCATTACTGGTGAGATAAGGAACCATGGAAAGGGACTGAATCCCCCTGCTACTGAAGAGTCTTCTCTTGCATCTTATGCTTCAGTGCAAAGTGTAATTCCTTGTGTTTTTTGCAATGCACCTTCCCCTATTTTAAAAGAAAAAGGGAGGAGAATAAACAAGGAAAGGGAAAAATCAGCTTGTGGCTTTGCCGTGGTGCCACTGAGCAGACATTCCTGGAGATCTTTTGTGGCATGTTGTATTCCTATGGCCCGGGACCTGAAATATCTGGAGCTGTGATTTCATCAGTCTTTCTCACGTTTTAGCCAAGCCCTCAAGAGGCACAGAGCTGGCATTGTCCCTGGAAGAGTTCATGGGACAAATATTACTCATAGTTGGTTCATTTTATCCATTTTGCTATTTAGTTTTGATGACTGGGTGCAAGGAATGTTTCTGGGTTTTGACCTATTCCTTAATTTAGGGAAGAAAAGTGCTGGACTGAGTCAACACACATGAGCGGGTAAGACATTTAAGTAAGAGATTTCTGCATTAAGGCATTTGTACACAGCCAAAAATTATTTGATTGCTGTAGGGAATTAAGTATGTTTCTCAAAGCATATTCAGAGGTACATACTGATACAAAGTTTATAGCATGGTATTTACATGTTTTGACATGATGCTTAGATTCCCAGGTCAGAGCTTGTACATGACTTAAAGCCATGTGTTGCATGTTTGATGTTGCTTCATAATTCTGCACTTGTAATGCTTTCTTTACATAAAACTGTACAGCAGGCAGCTCTTTGGCAGTGGTGGTAGCTGCTTTAGATAGCAGTTTTCAAACAGTGGGAGTAGTTGAAGCTTCCCTCCCTTCTGGCTTCTTTATTGCGTTGCTTACAAATACCAAAAGACTCTTGTTGATGTCTGGTGACTACAGCTCAAGAGATATACCATGGTTAAGTGTTTATTAAAGTTAATGCACTCCTTATCTGTGGAATAATTATATCCCAGTGAAGTTGAACCTGATTGCTCTATCATTACCTACTTGAATACCTTCATTTCGTTTCTTGATGCTAAACTGATCCTTCTTTAATTTTAAGCAAGTTATTGACCTGCTTTTTTGTCACATGGTTCTCTTCCCACAGATAAAAATCAGCGCTGATGTCTGTATTACCTCTAGAGTTGGCTGGAAGCATAACAGCTTTGCAGCACCTTTATGATTTACTGGGGGGAGCAGGGCAGGACAGGCTGGACTGAGTAGCTTTATGCTCTACGTGCCAGCCAGCCTGTTCATGTCTTACTACCTGTTGTCCCATGCCCACTTTGTGAGTCAGAGAATATAGAAAGGGAATGGCTAAGGTTTTGGATGAGAGGAGAATTAGTGAATGTGTAAACAGCTCTGAAAGATTGTGTTTCATTAGTTCATCTGCATATGCAGTGAGTTGTCTAAGACCCACTATGGTGTTTTTTCTTTCAGATGTTGTTTCTCAAATGATACATGCAGTGCTTTATCAGCCATGGTGTCTCTTCTTTGGAGTTTTTCTGTACAGAATTTGTTTCTTCTAAAGAGGCTGCCTTCATTGATTGTTTCTTATAGACCATGTTTGAGGTTTGTCTGGATATTGTATTAAGGGACAGAGTGACTTGCAGCAGCAAGAGCATTTTAGGAAAGCTGTGATCCAAGCATTGGTTATCAGGTTAAAAACAAGCAAGTGAACAAACAAAACAAAACAAAACCCTGCTAATCAGTGAAGTATTACATAGAGAAAGAAAGAAAAGTTAATTACAAAAAAAGAAATTGTACTTGGACAGACTGGAACTGGTAAATAACTGTCCATACCCACGCTGTGCCTCAATCTATATGTCACTCTGAATACTCTTGTCTTCAGGTAAGACTGAAGACCTGCACTGCAGGGAGTAATTATAAAATATTGGGGAAGTATTAGTATTGTAAAAAAGGCACTGTCACAATGTGTTCCTGGCTTGTTAGTCTGAACTTGCATGTGGTCAAGTATACTGACAGCTTCTATGGGGTGGGAAACCTGTAGGTACTAGTACTCAGCTTGTGAAGTGCTGGGAGGGCTTCTGGTATCTCTGCAGTTATCTGTCATGCAACTGAAACATTTGCAAATTATCCCTTGCAGCCTGCACTGCTGTCTCAGAGCTTATTCTCAGTTGTTAGTGCTGGCAAAATGTTGTCTTCATCTTGCATGATCCTTTAAAATTGATCCTAGGGCTGAAATTGTTGCTAGGTTTTCATTGGGAGATTTTTTGCACACAGATCTGCTGTACAAAGGAGGTTTGGACTTAAACACTGAAAGAATCAGCACATGCTTTTTTTACCATTTGGCTCACAAATCCATTACATCCTCAGTGATCCACATGTTAGCACTTCCCCAAAACAGTGATGTGTTCTGTGCTTCCAGTGCAAACTTGATATCTGAAGCAGAGTAACACTTGGCCGTGTATTTCATTTAACTGTTTGATGTGGTCAGGAACAGACTAACTTTCCTTCTGCTTTATGTAACAATGTACAGGCTGCTGAAAAAGCTAAGGTATGAAGAGAATACCACTGCTCAATTAAAATGTCACATTTCAGATTGCCCCTGGAAATAGAATTCATTGTCTTTGTTTATACCAGGTGATAGCCCAACTCCACTGAAACATTTCTAAGCTGAGATTACCTATTATCCCCTGCCTTGTGTTCCTAGAAATGTCAGCTTATTTTCATTCAAACATTAAACCCAAACCAGAAAATGTATTTTTAATGTTGAAATGGTCAAATAGAGTTTATCTTAAAACGATGTCTTCATTTGAAGGCATCAATCATGTGTTATTAGACACTATTGAGAAGCTACCCCTTAAATAAGGATTTCAGTGTTAACTGTGATGATAAATACATATGTTAGATATGTGCCCTGGATTGAATCAGAGCAGGACTACTTTTGTTCATTGATTTTAAGTTTCAGCTCAGTCTCTTCTCAGTGCCTGCACTTCCTGCAGTTAAGGGCATGTTTTCACAGGCAGTGGCTGCTTCTGGCTGTGGCAACACTCTATGATTATAGTTAGCACCAAGGACTGGTGTGCAGACCAAGGTCACTTGCAAATCCTGTCTACCATGTTGGGGGGTACAGAGTGAAAAATTGCACCTGTGGGGAGGAGCAGACAGGACAGGTGACCCTGAGCTGACCAAAAAGGTATCCTAGTCTATACACTTGGTATAAAGCTGAGGGATCACAAGGGGTAAGGTCTCTTCTTTAATAGTCAGTGTCTGAAGAGGGTTCTGTCCATTCTGCATTTGATCCTGATCCATGAATTCCTGAATCCAGTTCCCACTGGCTAGTGAATCCAGTTTGGGACTTCTCCAGTGCCTGTCCACAACATCAGTGGTGAAAGTGATGCAATTGCCACCAGAGAGGTTAAGTTCAAGATTGTTGTTGTATATATTTGTATATATTTCACTCTGTTGTCATTTTCATTAAAGCTGTTTTAGTTTTCTTTTTCAATCCATCAGTGTCTCTCTTATTCCTTTTACCTTCCCTTTGGGAAGGGAGAGGGGTTAATAGAGAGCATCTGTCACTCATTCAGTGGCTGGCCCAGCCCTAACCCTTGACAGTCAATTTGATTGCCTATAACTGACGTATTTTAAATTCATTCTTCCATGAGTGTCCAACAGATAGTTTTCTCTGTCTCTTGGTGGAATTTCTTGTCTTCTGGGTTAGATGCCAACGCATTGGCTGGTCTCATAAGGAGGCAAAGGCAAAATCTCATGCTGGATTATAAAATATGTGCTACAGGGAAGCTATTGCAGAGGTTGGTACACTTCAGCATAGGTGCCAAGCAGAGCATGTGGGCAGACTTGGCATAGCTTGAGTCAGGGAGTAGGAGCAGTCATCTCATAAGAGGCACTTTGGGGATAGCTTTTATTGCATTATTCCCACTTGATTTCTGTAGGGATGGTAACTTGTACCTTGTGTCCCTGCAAGGCAGTGCTTGCTGCTAGAAGACATAAACCTTGATCCATTGGAGAGCTCAAAACTTCATTCAGTTTCTCTTCTAATCCCAACCACAGTATGTGAGGCAATAAGGCAGCTTGAGCTCTTCCTTCTTTATGCTCTCTAAAGCCTTCCTAGACCTAAATGCTCATTTGCATCAAAATGTTTAGTCTGGTTTATAACTTGACTTTACCAAGCAAGTAAACCACACACAGAAGTGCAACAGCAGAAGCCAGTGATAAAATGACCCCACCCGCTAATCCCACGCCCAGCCCATCAGAAAAGACCAACACCCCAAAACCAGAAACTAGAAACAGCAACTGGAACAAGAGGCCTCTCATGTCATAATGTGCACTTCAATCCCCATGATACTTTACTCCAGCCAGCACTTTCATTTTAAAGCTGACATGGCGTTCAATAGCTCCAACTGCTGGGTGCTGCACTTTGGTCACAACAACCCCATGCAGAGATACAGGCTGGGGTCGGAGTGGCTGGAGAGCAGCCAGACAGAGAGGGATCTGGGGGTGCTGATTGATACCCGCCTGAACATGAGCCAGCAGTGTGCCCAGGTGGCCAAGAGAGCCAGTGGCATCCTGGCCTGCATCAGGAATGGTGTGGTCAGCAGGAGCAGGGAGGTCATTCTGCCCCTGTACTCTGCACTGCTTAGACCACAGCTTGAGTATTGTGTTCAGTTCTGGGCCCCCCAGTTTAGGAGGGACATTGAGATGCTTGAGCGTGTCCAGAGAAGGGCGATGAGGCTGGTGAGAGGCCTTGAGCACAGCCCTACGAGGAGAGGCTGAGGGAACTGGGATTGTTTAGCCTGGAGAAGAGGAGGCTCAGGGGTGACCTTATTGCTGTCTACAACTACCTGAGGGGTGGTTGTGGCCAGGAGGAGGTTGCTCTCTTCTCTCAGGTGGCCAGCGCCAGAAGGGGAGGACACAGCCTCAAGCTACGCCAGGGGAGATTTAGGCTGGAGGTGAGGAGAAAGTTCTTCACTGAGAGAGTCATTGGACACTGGAATGGGCTGCCCGGGGAGGTGGTGGAGTCGCCGTCCCTGGGGCTGTTCAAGGCAGGATTGGACGTGGCACTTGGTGCCATGGTCTAACCTTGAGCTCTGTGGTAAAGGGTTGGACTTGATGATTTGTGAGGTCTCTTCCAATGCTAATAATACTGTGATACTGTGATGATGCCAACATGGTGTCGAATACTCACCAGCAGATTCAATTGACTGAACCCATGATACTCCCACATGCGTAAGCGTGATGGAGATCTTTCCCAAAGTGCTTCCTGTGGCATTGCTGTGAGAAGAGTAGAAGGAATTAGGCTAACAATGGTGATGTGAATTCAAGAGGGGTATAGTCAGTTATTTGGTGATAAACAGCCAAGCACAAAGAGAAAGTTTTTTGTTAGATCCATTTGATGTAGATGTCGCATGTGGAAGGAAAAGTTTAAATGCCTGTCACTCCTAGCGTAACAAATGTAGCAGGGCTTTGTGGCACTTTTCTGAACTAAGATTGTTTTTCTGGTTTTAAAGACTGTTTGAAAAACAGATGTAAAATAACCATTCTCTTAGTGACAGCTATCTCAATCTGTAAATGTGTTTACATACCAAACATCTGGAAGAAAATAATCTCTAGGAAATAATCATTTTAACAAAAGAAGCCAACTTCCAGTCCTTGTGAGTTTGCATTCCACAGGTGCAGAGAATATTAAGATCCATATGAAAATTAAAAAAATATGAAATTACTGTTTCCACACTGACACATTTTCTTTCTTATGTAGAGTCATGGTAGGACAGCAACCAAATTGAAACAGGAGTGAGAAAAAGTAATATTTTCTGTACCCTGTTAGAAGACAGACAGATCAATAGAAGACAAGGCTGCTTCTGTTGTTGCAAAACCAAACACCATACCTGGAAAAAAGTTGACTTTTCTTTCCTAGAAGTTTTGCCATGACACCTTAAAAGTTGAAAACTGGTCTTTGGGCTTTGGAGGTGTGATTTTGGGGTCATCTTGTAAGCACTGGATGCTGTGTTAACCACCTCTCCCAGAAAATGCAGATATGTCAGATATTGTTTTAGTTGGTTTATATATAGGCTTTAAATAACAAAAGTTGTAACTATATGAGAGGTACTTGCACTTCTGTGCTAACATGGTAGGAATCTCTCAGTTGAGGAAGATGAAAGTTTGTTTGCTTTGAAGTTAGGATGCTTTTGTAGCATCTTATAGTTGAGTGCTTAAGTAGCTTAAATTAAATTAAATTTACATGGCAGTGAACATTATTCCATTGATGTGCCCCAGTTGGAGGTACTTAAGAAGGGGTAACTGGACTTGCTCAGTTCCAGCTTTACCTAACAGTAGGTAGCATATAGTGGCAATGTCCTAAAGGTCAGTTGCCCTGTAAATCAGCCACTGACCAAGGCTCTGTGTCTTTTCGAAGCTCTCTCAGTTCTTGATGACTTTGGAGCATGCGTGGTTGGGGGTTTTAATTACTCTCAAGTTGGACTGGATTTGAGCTGGTTGACCTTAAGGTGAACTTACTCCTGAAATCTCTCCTAGGAGCCATTTATTTCTTCTCCTCTACAAACAACCCAAAGCCTGAGCTGCAGCAAGAGCCACTGATGTAGAAAGTTCACGTTTAAAAATAGCTTATAGTGTAGAGAGATATTGTTTCCTGATTAACACTTTGTTTAAATAATTTGGGGCTATTAAATTTACTTACAATAGTGACTGTACAGTATGTGAAGTATCCTAAAATGTGTTAGCTCCATAGTCATCGTTAAGTGTGCTAAAGGTTGTTATCTGCTAACTGTATGTGACATTTCAGACGTGTTACAGGAACAGCATCCTCACAATTTTATACATGTGAGTTTTCTCTCTGTTATTAATTGTGATCATCTATCAAATTAACATAGTGGGCATTAAGTAATCTTACTTTACCCTGCAGTGCTTGGAATCAGGTTGAGTTGGAATAGACTTCCTTCTAGATTTTTCATTTAAAAAGGTGGAGAATGGGTGTTTCAGTTAGACCAGTGCTCCTTCGGATTGCTGACATGGTGGGTTTAGATTCTGATGCCTGTCTAATAATTCTGTTCTTTAACCACTGCCTTTTTGGTTAGTTAGTTGGTTTTTTTTTACATTTTAAACCTAACCTATATCTGCAACCTTACCTGTCACATGTTAACCTAAATTAATCGCTGCTGAGTTCAGTACTGAAAACCAGTACCCCATAGAGTGTGGCATGCCATACGCAGGAGAGGAAGCATGACGGAATACTGTGGGTGGGATCACTCATCTGTTGTGATACATTGTGAATTCAAGTCTCATTCTGAAGTATGCTGAACCTGGTGTTTTAGGCAGCATCAAAAGCAGCGTGGCCAGCAGGTCAACAGAGGACATTCTGCCCCTTTGCTCTCTTGAGACCTCACCTGTGGTGCTTTGCCCAGCACTGGAATAGTCAGCACATAAAAAGGCATGGACCTTTTGAGTGAGTCTAGAGAACACCTAACAGTGGTCAAGAGGCTAGGAAACTGCTCTTCTGTAGAAAGGCTGAAAGAGCTGGGGTTGTTCAGCCTGGGGAAGAGAAGGCTCTGGGGAGACCTTATTGTAGCCTTTGAGTACTTAAAAGGGGCGTGTAGGAAAGATGGGGACAAACTTTTTAAGCGAGGCTTATTATGACAGGACAAAGTTTTAAACCAAAGGAGTATCCATTTAGATTAGGTATTAGGAAGAAATTCTTCACTGTGAGGGTGGTGAGACACTGGAACACTGAGGCTGCCCAGGGAAGTTGGTTATGTCCTGTCCTCGGAAGTGTTCAAGGCCAAGTCAGATGGTGCTTTGAGTAACCTGGGCTAGTGGAAAGCATTCCTACCCAAGGCATTGAAGCTGGGCTACATGACCCTTAAAGGTCCCTTCTAACCCAAATGTTTCTATGATTTTTTACTTTTGGAGATTATGAAATAATATTTTTTTTAATTGGAATATACTGTGAGGATTCAGATGCTAGGATGTATCAAGCTTGCTAATGTAGGCAGTCACTCCAAGTCTATATAGATGGATCTTTGGTGCCTTTGCAAGTAAATGCAGAACTGAGTTCTAATTGCTTGAATCTGCTCTGAATTCCTTATTTAGAGGTGGCTGAGGTTGTTTGCTGAAACAGTGTGTGACTTGACAGTTCCAGATTTCACCTGGTGGAGTACTTATAAAGCCAGAGGTTGGTAGTTGGTAGTTATTTGCTACTAATTTTGCAGTCTGATGTGGTACATGAAATGACTTGATGTGAAACATTTTCTGCTCTTCAACTTGAGGTTTATGGTTTTGCCACAGATCACAAATGCAAGTTTGTGACTTACTTTGTCATTAATCATCCAAGTCAATTTTCCATTTGGTTGAGTTTGCTGTTAGTTCAGTGATATACAGCTGTAGCAAATGAAAGGAGAAATTGTCAATTTGCTCCTTTTGAAGGAAAGAAACCCCGCTTTTCAGTGCACCAGAGATTCTCCTTTCATCCCACTAGAGGGGGATCCCTCAAGTTCATCTTCTCCAGTTCTACTGGGCTAGGATTTGCTCTTCCCAGAACTAGAGGAAAAATATTTGTAACTGTTAGTACTCTCTGTAGTATTGGAGGGGGAAGGAAGCAGGGCAACTCTTGGTGTTGATGAAATAAATATTGGATTAAAACCACACATTTGTGAAATGTTGAAATAAGTGAGTTTGCTTAGATTTTTTTTCCTTAGGGAAAGAAGGAAACAATGAACTGTCTTATGACCCCTGAGGTGGGCAAATGGTGCCCATCTCCAATGACGATTAGACAGATAAAGGGTAGAAACATGTCATGAAGCTTCAGGCAGATGACTGTAGTTGCTGGACAAGAGGCAGTCGTCGCTGCTCAGCCTGTGCCTGTTTCACTCTGGTTGATTTTCATGCCTCCGTTGCGCCATATCCTGAATAAAACCACAGATCTGTCTTGTCCACCCGATGCAATCTCGCCGAGCCCGTGATGGTTACGCGTCCTAATACGGACTGGTTGGCTGTGAAGACCTTTGCAGAATTGCTCATTCTTTTTCCCCCAGTGATTTTAAAATATTAAAGCCATCAGGAGGGTCGAAGCTGATTTACCAAAAGGGAAAAAAAAATTCACAAATGTGTTTTGAGTACTGAACTGCCGTTGACATCTAAAGTCCCAACCATGCTGTTTTCCTCCACACTCCAGCAATCAGGACATCCAGCAAACCCATAAAAAACCAAACTAATAGCATGAATATTCAGTGACCTAGAATACTAATTATTGTCATGAATATTAATGTGATCGGACTTGCTTTTTCCTCTTCTCTTTCTCTCTGGCTTTTTTTTTTTTCCTTCTCCCCCCCCCCCCCTTTTTTTTTTCCACTCAGCCAGCTCTAAAGATGGACCATAATGAGAGCATTTAAGAGAGAGAGCTCTCTCCGCCGTGACAGGGACCGGGGTAATAAGGAGAGCTTGATTAACGTGGTGCACTTGGGGGAGAGATGAGAAGATTCACGTGGGCCTGTTGTGGGGGAGGCAATGAGGCACCGGCGGCTGTGTTGCTGCTCCCTCAGATTAATGAGGCCTAAGAGTGCATTAGGAACAGTGACAAAGGTTTGATCTAATGGGCTCAGTCATTTTTCCTTTGAGTGACAGACGCACAGAAGTAATTGGCTGTGCAGAATGGCAGCTCATTGGCAGTACTTAAGGATACATTATCCCCGTTGTGTGGCCCGCAGAGGCTGTTTATCAAAACTGCTCACACTGCAGACATGCATTCACTTAGCTGCTGTTACAGTAGCAATAGCTATTAAAAAAAAAAAGTCATCTTGCATTCATATCTATTGTTTCTTTTTTGAAAATAAAGTTTCTTTGTTCCCTTTTCCAAAGTCTGGAGGATATCTGAATACCGACAGTCGTCCCTCCCCGTTCTGGAGATGCTCTGGTTGCAGCCCTCAGCGTCTGAGGCGGTTTGTAGGCTTGTGGAGAGCTTCCAAAGTCAGTATTGAAAACCTACACTTGGCCTTCCTCATCCCAAAGATGCTCTGGTTGCAGCTCACAGGATCTGAAAGGGTTTGTAGGCTTGTGGAAAGCTCCCAAAGTTAGTTCAGGTAACCTCACCAGCTTTTGACATAGGTCCAGCCCACAAGTAAGACATACACATGCACATGCACCCCTGCCCCCTCTCCAGTTTCATTACTGACAGCTTCCACAGACAGTCAAAGGGATTAGGAAGCATTTGACATCTTTTGCCTCAGGCTTCTTCCCATGCTTCACTTTACACATGGAGCAGCGTAATAGCTCCAAAATATTTGATTTTGCACTGTTGTTTTTTGCAAAGTTAAATTCACAATTGCTAAGAGGATTTGCAACCAAATAATAGCAATGCAAAGAGCGTTTGTCAAAGATAAATGGGCACCTCTGGCTCTTAAAGGTGCAGTCCCTTAACAATCAGGTAATCTCAATGAGGACTTGCCCAGAAAGTGAAGCATACCTTATTTATTACTGTTATATACTGTTACTAAAGAAAACAATCAAACACACGGTGGAAAAGAAAACCACAGTTGGATCCCAGCAGAGTAAATAGTCTGGGATCTTGGGTGAAAGCTCTTGGTGAAGATTTTGGGTTTAACTTTCTTTTAGAAGAGATGTCTCTCTGCCTTAATTTTCCTACACACGTGCTGTGCTGGTTTGGCATGCTCTGAGAATAATAGCTTCTCTCGTTACACTCCCAGCGCCATGTCCTTCACTGCCAGGATATTTCTTGGCATTGCCTTGTTTGTTCATTAGTCTTGACCCTTCTCAGTTTGCCTACTACTAATCACACCCCCTTCACAGAGGCTGCCCTGCCAGGCTGTGAGATGGAAGGTCTTTCTCTATTAATAGCTGCTTATCAATTCAGTAAATTTATTCAGTAAATAAATTCTTCCGGAAAAAACACATCCTTAAGTGCAACCCACAAGCAAGTTGTCTGCTACAGTCTTGAAACTGATTGTCAGCATTACTGAAGGAGAATGTCAATACTAGAACCAGTATGTTTTGCAACTGTGCTGTTCTCGCACTGTTTCTCACTCTGTGTATGAATAACCTTATTTTAGGTCCCTGATAAGCCCAAAGCAGAAATGATGTGCTGCTTGCACACTGCCATTAAATCAAAATAGAATCCATAGCAATACTTTAGTAGATTTTCCCCAATTAATATCACTGCTCAAAAATCTGGTTATGGGACTGGAGCTCTCCAGCCCTGCTCCCACAGCTGATTATCTTGAGAATGGAGCCAGACAGTGCTCTGACATCTGAGCAGTACCTTTCTTTCCAAGGTGGACTTAGTCTACTCAGTCAGAAAGTCAAGGAGCTGTAACTAGCAGTTTTCCCAGGTTTCAGTGCAGGGCAAAATGTCCAGAGCTGGGAAGGGAAGATACACCTGAAAAAGGGCAAAATGTCCAGAGCTGGGAAGGGAAGATACACCTGTGAAAGGGCAAAATGTCCAGAGCTGGGAAGGGAAGATACAGCTGTAAAAGGGCAAAATGTCCAGAGCTGGGAAGGGAAGATACACCTGCGAAAGGGTAAAATGTCCAGAGCTGGGAAGGGAAGATACACCTGTAAAAGGGCAAAATGTCCAGAGCTGGGAAGGGAAGATACACCTGTGAAAGGGCAAAATGTCCAGAGCTGGGAAGGGAAGATACACCTGTGAAAGGGCAAAATGTCCAGAGCTGGGAAGGGAAGATACACCTGTGAAAGGGCAAAATGTCCAGAGCTGGGAAGGGAAGATACACCTGTGAAAGGGCAAAATGTCCAGAGCTGGGAAGGGAAGATACACCTGTGAAAGGGCAAAATGTCCAGAGCTGGGAAGGGAAGATACACCTGTGAAAGGGCAAAATGTCCAGAGCTGGGAAGGGAAGATACACCTGTGAAAGGGCAAAATGTCCAGAGCTGGGAAGGGAAGATACACCTGTGAAAGGGCAAAATGTCCAGAGCTGGGAAGGGAAGATACACCTGTAAAAGGGCAAAATGTCCAGAGCTGGGAAGGGAAGATACACCTGTGAAAGATTAATACTGGCATCTGAAGCAGCAAACTGTTGGAACCCACAAGAGCCATTTCCCAATGTTCTTCAGCTAAAGCAGGGATTGTCCCAATATTTGTAGGCAAAGAAGTCAGAAGCTGGCAGAGCCTGGGTGGTCAATCACTTCTTAGGAAAGACTTGTCCACCAGAAAGATATGTGTGCAACCCTGGGGAATCAGTCCCTTAACAGAATGCAGAACAGAGGAAAGGGAAGAGAATGCTGTGATCCTGTGAATATTATTCATCTTTTTGCAGCTAGCAAAGTGGCCTCTTTCACTTCCCTTCCTGAAGAAACTTCAGGGAGCAGTGTTGGGTCTGAGTTTTGAACAGGCGACCAAGAGCCAATCTAATCTACTTGACAGTGCCTTTTACTGAATTAGAGGGCATTTCAAGAATAGGCAGTATTGCTGCAACATAAATTGACCCAACATGATTTGAAACAATTAACCCTCTGATATCAAGAGTCAGGATTTCCTGACCCACAACTCTAATGTATTTTTCATTAGTTCTAACAGCTGGTGAGCACAGCCCTCTGGACTTAAGAGGTTTATTTCTTTTTTTGGAAGAGAAACTCATTGTGAATGTGAAGAGCGTAACACAAATAAAATATGGCCATGCTAGAAGTGTAGCAGTAGGCTGTAGTTCATCTGATTCAGCCTTTTGGTGCTTCTGGGCAGCTGCACTCTTTGAGTCTCATATGCATAGAAAAACACAGTTCTGCTTGCAGTGTCTGCTCATCTCCTAAATCCCAGACAATATTAGTTGCGCTCCTGCATGTAACTTCTTGTATCTAAGCGGTTTATTTGGGAGAGATGATGAATAAACGGAGACCACCTCCATGTACTTAAGTCATTTGTGTCTCAATTTGTAGGGTATGGTTGTGAGTTATGTTAATTCTACATTTGTAATTAGTAGGTGGCACCACTAGTCAAGGGTTAGTATAAAGTGATGTGTCTTTTATACTATCTGTGCTGCCCAGTAATGAATTACTATTCCATTTTTGTTCAGTTAAAATACATCAGAAGAGCAATGGCTGAAGTGCTGTCTACCAGGCTGTTCCATTACAAGAGAACAGGACAAAACCCCCAATTGGTTTCTTTTTTTTCCCTTGATCAGGTTACTGCTTATATGGTAGATCACATTTGTGTTACAGCTTATTGTGTATTTTGTTAACATCTGTATAGTACAGAGGCTTTATTTTGGAGGTTTTATGGACAAGATACACACTTAGCAGCTTCTGTGATCCTCTGCTTGTTTTCATAACGTTTCAAAGTATTGTTACATTTTGAGTCTGTTCTGTAAATGTGAAAACCTGTGTAGGAAGAGCCAGAGTTAAGTCTCTCTCTGCATAGGAAATTGAGGAAGTTCTGCCTCTGGAGTTACTGTTTCTGTCCACACACACACAGAGGCATGCCCTGCTCTCCTTAATTCCTCTTGCGCTCTTGGCTGTTGGCAGCTGTTTACACCAGATAGATGGATATATAAATTGAACTTTGTGGGAGTAAAGATCCTCTTCTGCTGAACAGTGGCCAAACCTGGAAATTACCTTGAATCTTAATTTGGATAGGTTTTGTCAAGCTTAATTGTTTGAAGGTTTTGTAAGTGTGATCGTAACGGGGTATTTTATAATATCAGAAAAGATAGTTATAATAAAGCTGTCTAGAGCTAAAAAGAGGAACTTGTCCTTTGATGCTCCTTTGGTAGATGAAAACATTTTTGTTCAATAGACCAGCATCTTTTTCTCGCTCATTTGAGACCAGTTCTGGCAACATACTGATATTCATTCAAATATAAATGCCATATTCCCTTTGAAATGCAAATTGTTTAAAGAAAAATAGCATATGGTAGAGGTAAGTACCTTTTCAAATCAGCTCCAACACTTTAGGGATGTAAGTATAGCTAAAATTATTCTTTGGAAAGAATCTGGAGCCTTTGACACATTGAAGCTTGAACTAATCAAGGCTTCCCAGTAAGCATATACACATATCCATATCAAGGAAACAGTGCTGAGAATACATGGATTAGCATAGTAATTTAACTGCCCCCTGCTAATCAACTTCAGCAACCAGCTGATGCATATATGATGTATTTGAGGAGGCACTTGCTCATCTCCAGAATGGGCCAGGTAGCTGACCATGGATATCATGTTAATGTTGAGATAGGTATCTGTCTGTTTCCTTATAGATAGATGTATCTATGTGTTGTGTGTGTGAGGGGAGACAACAGTTGCAGAAGGTGTCAAGGGACTGCTCAGAAGAGCCTGATGTAAACATTTCTTGTGCTTAACCCAGTGTACAGGGCTTACTTTTCCATGAGTATTGCTGACCTCCACTGTTTAACTGAGAGGATTTCTGCTGCTGAGGCTTTATCCTTGAGCAAAAATAAAGGACGGTTGCTTTGTGGAGGTCTGGATTGGGGTTTGCCTGGTAAAGATGGGAAAAACCATAGGACTGTTTAGTAGGAGTTTTGTGCAGCATACAAAGTGTGCAGGAACAGCAGTTGCCTTCCAGCAGTCCTTGTTTTGGTGTGACAGCATTAGTGCTTCCTGGAGCGATGTCCTGAGTGTGCTGCGATTAGACCGAGAAGTGGGAAAATTAGTAATGGGTTGGGAAATAATGATTTTTAAATAAGGTTGTAAAGAACAATTTTGTGCCAGAGCTGAGGACATTTAGGGAGAGGGAGAGGAAAGGGCACATTCTGTTTGCTGTATCCCAGCCCTTAGATACCCATGGATTCTGTCTGGCATGGTCTGTTTACTCGTGAAAGTGGAATTTACCCTTGAGTAAATGTTGTCGTGATGGTTGCAGGTAGCCAGGACTATGGCAGACTATGGCAGTGGAACAGATGGAGCTGAGTTAAGTTGCATCATTGATCAGTGAAGTATTACATGATGAGACTTAGCACCTATTTCTCAGTAGCAGCCCCTACCTTTCAGAAATATGAAGTGAAAGGAAAAAACGTCTTACTAGGTTTATAGAATGTCACTTCCACAACAGGTTGATGTCATAACTTGGGATGTAGAGTTTCATGAGATGGCTTTAAGGTGCTGACATGATATAGAAGTCTCAATATTATCTTTGTAAAGTTTTGCATTTGCATCAGGGTTAGAAAATGACTGGGACACTTTGTGCAGCAACTGTGAACTAGGCAGCATGTGTGAGCATACAACTATTGCTGCTCTCTGTAACTCAGCCACCCAGCAGAGAGGAATGGGCATGTGTCATCCAGGCAAAGATGTCTAGTAATTGTTTCCATTTTCCCATGGTACCCAGGAGATGCTTCATCTCGGCTTTCACACACCAGTTTTCTCCTTCGTGGTCTTTGCGCACGTAACTCTTGCAGCAATTCATCACGTGTAGCTTCCTATTTTGCTAGGCACGGTGTGAAAGATGGATACAGGCTAAAAGTGCACTTTTGTGGCACTGCTCTTGAGTCTGGCTGGGTGGAGGCTTGTGAAAAAATAAATTGTTTCCAAAGCCATTTACCAGTAATAACATAAAGGTGTCCCAAAAAGTGCTACAGCAGAAACAAACACCTCTGATTGTCTTGGCAGTCTTTGATGGTTCTTTTCTCATTTCCCAAAATCCTTTTGAAGTAGGGGTCCCAGAACTGAGTACAGCGTTCCAGATACCCATCACTGCATGCCCAGCTAGTGGTTTGTGTTGAGTACAGTGTTAGGACATTTTCTGGCATCTGTTGTTGAGTGGAGTGCTACTATTGAAGCAATTGGTCCCCAGCCTCTGCTGCTACACCACATTGCTCTGCTCTTGTTAAACCACATGGTGTTCACACTGGCCTAAATCTGAAGTTTCTGGAGTCCAAATGGTCTCAATCTCTGTCATTTGCGTCAGTTATACTTTACTCTGGTGCATCATCAGAATAATTTCTTAATGTTCCTAGTTTCTCTGAATTGTGAAAAAGAGAGAAAAAAGTGATTTTGAGCATCAGCAGCATCACAGGAGTTCATTTGGAGTGGGGTATTTCTTTTAGGAGACCTCAAAATATACTGTTATGTACATTCTATCAGATAGTGTTTCCATTTTCCATTGCAGCTATAAGATACTTTGGCATAATCTGGTCCTGTGGTTTGTAACTTAATTTCTGTGGGCCTGGTTTCTTTACTGAACATTTATTTGTAAGATGTCTTTAGAAGGTGCTAAATTACCACTGCTACCAAATTGTTCTTAGTTGATGGGGTCAAGCAAACAGTGTCCTGAAGAGGACCAGTTGTTGAAGGCGTAAATTTTTTCAACAGCTTAGCAGATGATGCTCTGATTATAGAATTCTTTTGGACAAAAGGGTTGCCCAGGGAAGGTGATTAGAGAGGAATTATGCACCAGTAGCAAAAGCACAGCCTTGGGAGGTCCCGACATGGTTCCAAGATCCACCTTGGACTTTGCATAATTGAGCAAATTCATTTTTCTGTATATATTTCATGTCTGCAAAGTAGAAATTGCCAAGCAGAAGTTTTTGAGACTGAGAAGGCACATTTGAGGCTCAGGTGGACAGATACTGTAGTGGTGGATCTGTGTTAAGGACTAAAGGTGAGATTTAGTCTTGGGAAAGGGGAGGAGAGAAAGGGACAATTATGCCAACTCTAATAAACACAAAGTAGTTCACTAAGCTCTGCTGTCTTCCCAAAGGCTGCTCTGGGAAAAGACATAATGATAGAACTGGGAGTCAGGAGATCTGGGTTTTATTTTCAAGTCTGCCACAATCTTCCTTCGTGGCCCTGGGTCATTTAACCTCTGAAAAATGGGGGAAATGATAGCAGATAATTAACAACCTCACAGGAGCATTGAAAATTAATTCATTAATTTTTCTGAACTCATCAGTAGAAGGTGCAATGGAAATGCAAAGTGTGAGGGTATTTTATGAAATTGTGTCTATTTCTTTCCCTTTACATGTATTTTTAAAGAGTATCCTTAAATTCATAGAAGACCTGTGGGATACCTTTTGAGAGCCTGCCACAAGGAGTGAAGCTAGCATTGTAAATCTTTGCATCTTTATAACATGCAAATATTGTGCTAGGAACGGAGTGAAAATGTTCACAGAAAGCCAAACTGCAGAGCAGACTTGGGCCTGTGTCAAGTTGTGAGTAAGACCATCAGAAACCTGAGTTTCTGGGAAGATTTGAATTGTTTTGACTCTAAAATTTATTCAACCAGATTGCACTTCTCATGTTTTATGGTGAGAAACCTGTGCCTGCTGCTCCCCTCGTGCAGATTTCTCTGCATTTTATTGTCCTAGGTCTCACTGATCATGAAAATACTAAAATTATGTCTAGTGTTTATTGGGTGAGGCTGTTTTTTGAATCTAACCTTTTGTGTAGTAGGCCTTCAGTTAGAGCTGTGATGGGTGTGTTGCTGCAGGATGAGACACAGGCAGCGGACGAAACTTCTATTGTGAGCTTTGTGTTGTGTTATTCAGATTTTCATCTTAAAACGGTAAGTTGATGTTGCTGGTATTGCAGTGCTAGCAAGTTATTTGCTCCCCATCTCTGTGGCTTTACTTGGGGGACATACTTAGGTGAAATATTACTTAGAGGTAGATTGTTTTAAACTCTTTGAGTAGTTATCTTGTTTCGGTTGTCTGAACAGTGGTGGTGGTGGAGGCACCGTCCCTTGAGGTCTTCAAGAAAAGACTGGATGAGGCACTTGGTGCCATGGTCTAGTTGACTGGATAGGGCTGGGTGCTAGGTTGGACTGGATGATCTTGGAGGTCTCTTCCAACCTGGTTGATTCTATGATTCAGGAATGAATTTTATTTTCTGTGTTCGTTCTGCCTCTCACAGTCCACCTGTAACAAGTGGACAAACTATAGAGACTAAGACCGGTAGCAGGGTTGTGGAAGATTGTGTTTTCCAGAAGATGAATTTAAAAAATGAGGTCAAATTTTGATAATTTAGTCTCGCTGGTCAGAAGTTCTTAGCTGGTTTTGTTCACATTTGTGGTGCCCCAAGCTGGTCACAGGAACGTTGTCTTCAGAGTTTCAGGGAGCATTGCGTTGGTTTTTGTGTTGGTTAAGTCATCTCTTTTTCTGTTCTGTTTGGGTGCACCCATCCACCTTCATGCAAACCAATTTTGCCTTCTCTATTGACACAATTTGTTTTCCATTTATGTCTAGGGAACGTGACTACTAGCACATCTGTGTCTCAGATGGCAAGTGGGATCAGTCTAGTCTCCTTCAACAGTCGTCCGGATGGTATGCATCAGCGCTCTTACTCAGTCTCCAGTGCAGATCAGTGGAGTGAGGCAACAGTCATTGCAAACTCTGGCATTAGCAGTGGTAAGAAACCTGGAGCTGGGGAGGGTTATCTGCTGTGGGGTGAAGGGGGAATTTGGTGGTTTGCTTTTTTTATGAAGAAGGGTAAAAAATGCAGTCTGATGGTATTCACGCTCTGTTGGAAGTCAAACTTCTAACACCTAAGAGGAAAAAACCAGAATTTAGATAAAAGAGAACAGACCAATACAATACTTTTTTCAGCAGGAAGAGCTAAAGTAGTTATTGTATTGATTAATTTTAATTCCAGCTACTCAATGTAGGTTGCTCACTCGATACTCTTATTTTCTTGCTCTGTGTGATAGATATTGGCAGTAAATTATCCTCCATGTCTTTTCATGGGCATGTCCTTGGCTGGTGTTTTTTTTGCTTTAATGTATACATACTGTTGGCATAGTTGTAGTCCTTTCTCTGTGGAGTGTTTGAGAGTATTAAAAGGAGCAGACGCTATTCCAGGTGGTGTTTTGCAAAGATTAGACTGTAAGAGTAGGACAGGGGTTACTGTTTTTAAAGGATATGCATAATATTGGTATCAAAATGATGCATCAGGCCTCACTGGAATGCTGAGGAAGGACAGGGATAAAATGCTGTTTACCTATAGCTGAAAATGAGACCATGCTTGGAGCAGCCATAGTGGGTGGGCTGGGACTCAAGTGTTGGTGTTGTGGTGTGGTGCAGAGATAGTTCGTACCAGTGAAGGACATGTGTCCAGGAGCATGGGGCTTAATAGGCAGTTAGAGAAACCATGGAAGGTTCTTAAAGCAGGATAAAAAAGAGATGACTCTGTGAGAGGAAAGAACTGAGAAATCTGGAGTATGGATAACAGGAGGGGAAAAATTATATACAGGGTGGGAGAAGGGAGAGAAAAGCCTGTTGCTGGTGGCTTCCCTAAAATTGAATGATAGGAGTATGAAAACTATCTGACATGGACACATATCCATATGAGACATATCTATGTAAGATTGGAATCTCGACTGTAGTCTTGGTAATGTTTCTGGCTGTTTTAAGCAGCTGTGGACAGCTTTTCAGTGCTACCCTATGAGAACAGAGGGTTTAAAATCTGTTCACCTTGGCTCTGAGTGGCATTGACTCTCAAGTTCATGGCTGCTGGAGAACATAAATTTCTAAAGCTCTAAACGCGCGGGGAACGTCTTCAGAGTTGTGGTGTTCACATCAAGACAGTACTGGTTTTGGCAAAAAAAATTCTCTATCAAGCACCCTTTATTTTGGCCTTGGTGACAGCTAAACCATGCTGCAAAATGCTTCAGTTCTGTCCTGTGTCCACTCAGCTCACCTGCTCCTGTGGGAAGTGATTGATCTTTCAGCACAATCAGCCTTACACCAATTCCTTTAGACTGAACCAGTTTCACTGTTAAGGCCATATAGCTCTTTCATTTTTCCTGAGCTGCTTTGTCACTTTAATCCACCCCAATTCTACATCCCTTTGAAAAGATTATACCAAAGTTTTGGCTGTTTGGTGCCTTTCTTTTACACTCCAGGTTTCCTATTTGTGCTAGGAGGAAGGCATGTGAAAGACAAGATGTAGTCTCCAGTCCAGATAGCTACAGACAGGAGACCAGATGCCATCCGCAGTGCCAGGTGTGACAGCTGAGGCTGCAATAGAGGAAAATCTTCAAAACGCAAAATTCAGTCAGTTCCTAAAAGTGGCATTTAGTTAATTAACATGTTGAGAAGTAGAAGCATTAGCTAAATTCCTACTTTTTCTCTTCCCTTTGACTTTGTGATGCTGTTTCTGGGTTTGAGATACTTGCTGGACTTGTTTTCTGCTCCCCGTACTGCTTGTTTTAAATTCCCGGTGAAGGGAATTGTACTCCAAAATATATGCAGTACAGTTTTCTGACTTGATGTTCATATGAGATTAGTTCTGGATCAAAAGAGACGACAGCTAAAATTATCTATGAAATATTTATTCAAAAAAGACAGCTGCCTGGTGGGTACTTGTGCATAAGCCTGGCTTGGATAATTTCTTGCAACGGTTCTAATTCAGAAGGAGGCAAAAAGTTGTGATTTTTATCGATGCATAAGGAAAAAATTGAACTAAAGGTGAGTTTTAGGCAACCAGGGTTCAAGAGAAACAGAAATGCTGTGCAGACACTGGTACAGAACCTCAGGAATAATTCACTGCTGTCAGTGTAACGTCTTTCGGTAAGCTCATAGATGTGTCCTTTATCTTGGCAAGTTGACGCATGAAAAACCCTTTTTAATTTCAGGGTTTTTTTCCTCCATTAAAAGATTTTTGAATTTTAGTCATAAAAAGATAATACTGTGAAAGCAGCAGGTATGGTGAGAAGCTAAGCATCTTTTGGAATTCAAATGCCAATGTACTGGAGAATATGCCTGCTTATTGTCACATGGTTTTATTGTAGACAAAATAACATATTGGGATTCAATTTTTCTCTGCGCCTTTTTTACCCACATTAAATTAATACTTTGTGTGGCTCCGAAGAACTTTTCAAAGTCTTCCAAACCAGACCTTTGGTTTCCTGGGGCTTCTGTCTTTCAAGCAGCTGTGAACATCTCCTAATTAGATAAATTACTTTGTAGTGGGCAGAGCCACAAAACAGGAGGTGCTGGTTAAATTAAAGGGGAAAAATAGAAAAATCCATTCTCTGAAATGGAATGCCCCACTGCTTTATGACTATTACTGTTGTAAGGTTTTACATTTAAGTACCTGAGGTTTAAAATTAAATGTCTAATATAATTTGGCACTGGTAACATGAAGCCTCTGACTGCCCTCAGAGAAAATCTAGACAGCATAGTGCAGTGTTTCAAATTGCTGTCCGCTGGATAGTGAGCGGATCGTGCGACGGGCTCACTACTTAGCTAAATACCTCCTGCTGTTCAGCATAATCTTAAATGCAGTAACATATTTGCCTTAAAAACTCAGAAATTTAAAAAGACTGCTCCAGCAGCACATGAAAAATTAATTCTTTTTACATTTTTTTTCTTACTCTTGTAAGTACTTGACAGAAGTAATTTTAGCAGCAAGAGAGAATAAAAACTGGGGGCAGTAAATCCCTGTCCAGGAACCTCTTGTGTAGTTTCTTTATGGACCCAGAATTGATCTACATGTCAGATCCTGATGTAGTTTAAACTGTTTATCACTCTAATGGCGATAGAGAGACCATGAACATCAACTTATAATCCTCCATGAAAGAAATTGGTGTTTGCAGTCAATGAAGGAGCAGCTTAGCTTTATTGATAGATTCAGAACAATTACTGCTGCTGCAGCTATTGGCTGAGAGGTTTTCCTGGATCACATTGGAAGCCTGCAATTTTTTTTCTTTGATAAATCGTTTCTGTGATGGATCTTTTTTTTTTTTCCACCCAGAATTATCTGTAGTTGCTCTCTGCTGGGGAATAAGAGGGTTGTCTGGACTCAGGGAAGCCATTCAGAACCTGTTCAAGTGTTGAGGTTTGGTTCGAGAATAGGCATCTGCATGGTTTCTCCTCTGATAATTTGACTCTTATTTCAGACATTCCTTTTCTTCTGCACATTTTCCTAGCTAGGAAAACCAGGACTGTTGTGATAAATCGAGAAAAAGCTGGCCAGGAGTACTGTTGTGAGCCTTTTCAAGCTTGAGTACAAATTGTAGTGTTTTTCTAATGGAAAACAGAGTAATATTCAGTGGTGATCTTGCTGCCACTAATAAAAGAGAGCGCAGCTTGTTCTACAGTCTTTACAATTTGTTGCATCTCGAAAGAACTTGAGAGACTGATCCTCACACTTAACCTCAGACCTTGCTTTTTTTGATGGAAGCAACCACAGCCAACTGTATTGCAAAAAAAAATAAGCTCATGAGACTTTATTCATCAAAGACCTGAGGATATCATTTCCTTCCTGGGGATCTTATTACTGTCTACAACTACCTGAAGGGGCATTGTAGCCAGGTGGGGGGTGGCCTCTTCTCCCAGGCAACCAGCAATAGAACAAGGGGACACAGTCTCAAGTTGTGCCAGGGTAGGTATAGGCTGGATATTAGGAAGAAGTTCTTCACAGAGAGAGTGATTTCCCATTGGAATGGGCTGCCCAGGGAGGTGGTGGAGGCACCGTCCCTGGGGGTCTTCAAGAAAAGACTGGATGAGGCACTTAGTGCCATGGTCTAGTTGATTGGTTAGGGCTGGGTGCTAGGTTGGACTGGATGATGTTGGAGGTCTCTTCCAACCTGGTTGATTCTGTGATTCTATGATGAAGTGAGTTGTTCATTGTCCATTTAAATGTCAGGTTTTATCGTTTGGCTTCTGTAACTGTACCCTGAGACTATCAGAGGGAAGAATTTCTTCCTTGAAGTTAAAATCAGAAGTTCTGAAATAGTGCTGCAAACAGCAGTTTGCATGGGACAGGGATTTCTTTCCTCTGGACTTGTAAATTGTCATTTGAATTCTAGCATGATATAAAATCCTGCAGTAAATCAGATATCTGTTTAAATATCATCCACTTAGGCTTTATCACTGTACAATTGCTTGTACGGGCCATTTGAGCTCAGCTGTAATTTATGTAAGTTGTAATACCTGGTGTCTTTGGAGTTTCTAACAGTTTGGTGTTAGGGTTTATTAATGTAAAATTGAGTTCTCACTCTGCCATGAGGTATGAGAGGTCATTGGAGTGCTTCTATTAATGCAGACCTTAAAACTTGCCTTACTTTCCTGACCGTAAACACTTGTGATGATTAAATGGAGTCATCTGCTCTATGTTGAAAAAGAAAATCATTCAACTTCTGATGGTCATAACACTTTTTCAAAAGTCAGCTGGAAAACATAATTTAATGTTGGAATTGAATAGGCAAGTTTTTGACTAGGATAAATGGTAGCATTTCAGAGAGAAGTACACAATTTCAAAGTTGTTTACGTGCATAGAGAAGGTTTCATTTGTAAGAGCTTTTTCCTTGTTTTTGAAAAGTAAATCATTACTGGAGAGCAAATGTATTTTCTTTTTCCTAGCTGCTTCAGAGCTACCATGGGGTTTCCTGCAATTCCTGATTTTTAGTGCTGTAAGATTTGGCATGTAGAAGACAGTTTATGTGTAAATATTTTAAGAGAGTCCAGTGCAGGGTCACAAAAAATATTAAGGAAGTTAAGTGTCTTCCTCATGAGGAGAGACTGAGGGAACTGGAGCTTTTAGCTTGCAGAGGAGATGACTGAGGGATGATCTCATTCATGTTTATAAATATGTGAGGTGTGAGAGCCAGGAGGATGGAGCCAGGCTCTGCTCGGTGATGCCCAGTGACAGGACAAGGGGCAATGGGTGACAGTTCAGGCACAGGAAGTTTCAAGTAAACACGAGGAGAAATTTTTTCACTGTGACGATGACAGGACACTGGAACAGGCTGCCATGGAGGGTTGTGGACTCTCCCTCTCTGGAGATATCAAAAACCTGCATGGATGCATTCCTGTGTGATCTGCTCTAGGTGATCCTGCTCTGGCAGGGGGGCTGGACCAGATGATCTTTGAGGTCCCTTCCAGCCCCTGATATTCTGTGATTCCTATTCTTAAAGTTGCCTTTAAGAATAGGAAGGGAAAGAGAGCATTCACCTACTTTTCATACCCTTTTGTGATCAGTGAACAAATTGCTTCTGCAAATACTTCCAGAGGGAAATTTTGTCAGTCCTGCCAGGTAGACTCTGATAAGAACAACTTATTATTGCCTTTGCTTTCTAAACAGCCTGACATACCTTAGGGAACCCTGGGTTACAGAGTACCACTTTATAGCAGTTTCTGGAAAATGACCCCTTTCAGCATGAGGATGCATAGTCAAAAACTTCCTGGTATTGATGCTGAGTTGACATCCTTGAAAAACTTTTACCTGTAGTAGCCTAATCAGACAGAAGTATTAAAAATTATTCTATGCAGTAGTGTCTGGACTCCCACCAGTGTGGTGTCTGTGTCTTTACTCAGTTAAGAAATGGAGCAGGAAACATATTTTCTCAGAATTTTTGGAGCTGCTTCTTTTTGACTAATAATAGATGGCAAGAACTATACTGCAGAGCTTCAGATTCTAGGTTGATTTGAATATATACAGGCAGAGGAGCAGTTTCAAAGCCTATGACTCCCCGAAATAATGCAAGGCCTGCAGGACAGTGACTGTTGGGGGGGGGGGGGGGGTGTGTGACAAATAAGGTCCATGTTGATCTTGAACCTCATTCTTGGTTTCAAACAAATTACAAGTTGCTGCTCCTATTTTTTTCCCAGACAAGATGCTGGGCCATCTTATCTAGATGATTGTCCTTGTCTGTGCTTTTCCCAAGAAACACTGGACCACATCATCCTTGAGGTCCCTTCCAGCCTGGTATTCTATGAATATCCCTTTTTTATTTTCACAATTAATGAAATATGCCAAATTGTCCCAGAAATCTGCCAGCACCAACTCATTTGGACTGTAAGTTTAGCAGTTTTCTCTTGTGCAAATTTCATTGTATCTGAGCATTTCATGTCTCCTCCTGCATTCTCACCATAATGTATATGAGGTAAAGCTCTTGGTGCCTTCATGGACACCAGACTCTTGCAGCTAGGTGTTCTGCTATGTTATTCTCATATTTGTGTCATTCTTTGGGGTTTTTTACAATGTGACAAAGAGGAGGGTAAGTTATCTGAGAAGGGTTTCACAGCCTTAAAGTAAATGATGCTTTCTGGCTCTGTGCTTTTTGAGGAATGTGTTAGCACCCAGAAACAGTAGAATCATAGAGCTGGAAAAGACTTTTCAGACCAAGTCCAACCATTAACCCAGCACTGTCAAGTCCACCACCAAGCTGTGTCCCTAAATGCCACATCTACACATCTTCTAAATCCCCCCAGAGATGGTGACTCCACTGCTTCCCTGGGCAGCCTGTTCCAGTGCTTGGCAATCCTTATAGTGTTTCTTAATGCCAAATCTAAACCTTCTCTGGCACCACTTGAGGCAATTTCCTCTTGCTAATATTTCAGTGGGACCCAATGCTTACCTAACATTCCGTGTTATAGATCAGAAGAATCTCAATTGAAGGAGAGACTTTAGGATTGCCTTTCAAGGGGAGATTACTCCCAGGTTCAAAATATACAGGCACATATCCTGTCTTCTCTAGGTACATGTATGTTGCCAGAATAATGGGGAAAACTTGTCCTGTCACACAGGTAAAGAGCACTGTGAGGTGTTCCTGAAATTCTGCCCAATGTGCCACATTGGAAAAGTAATCAAGGGATGGAACCTTTGCCATCTGCTACCTTTGTGCAATATGGTTCAAATGCCACTGGCTTGCTTACTCCTCTCAGTACGCCTTTTCTCCAGGTCATCCAAGCTATGAGTTGCAGCCCAGTCAGTGCCAAACTGCAGATGAGCCATTGCCACTTGGTCCCAGTGAGCTTTACATCCAGCAGAGAACACATTGCTTCATTGCAAGCTAAAAGATAGAGACATGAAAGCAGTTCTTCAGTTTGTGTCCAAGGTGAAGGGGGCAGATGGCACCAATATAAACCTCTGAGGCTTGAACTGAGCTGTTGTGGTGTTGGTTTAAGGAGGACTCTGGGCACCTGGGCATTTCTGCACAACTTTGATTTTCAACAAAGTCCTTCTATGCTTTACCTAGTGCTGCTGTTTAAATCCTGAGCTATATGATGTGGATTTTTGCAGTTCTATGGTTCTCCAGAAAGACATCTGCTTTTCTTGTTTAAGATCCTCCTCTTACTGCTCTCCCCCTCCCCCTGATTAAAATAAAGAGAATTATTGCATTCAGCAATTAAATCTTGCACTTGGTTCCAAAATGGCGAGGAATGTGAGTTTTCATCTTCTGATAATTTGACATTGGCAACCTCATGCTCATCTTAATCTTGTTCACAGCCTGTGGTGCCAAATGTCTGTCAGTAAATTGTTTATGTGACTAAATTAAGTTTTTGAGTGGAACTATAAAGCTTTGTTTTTCCAAGCATTTACTTATGGATGCTTTAGAGCATATTTTGCTTTTAGTTTCACCTAAAATTTAAATTGAAAGAGGAAAGCATGTAGCATGTTCCTTATAATAGGGAAAACCAAATTTTTATGCTAGCTGCTGATGTTGATTAATCTGACGTGATTGTCTCTCCATGTTCAATAGATCAGTGCTTTTTGTGCCTATAGCTCAGTTTGGTTGTTGCACCCTCCCCGTTTGTATCCACTCACAATAAAAGAGAAAAAAAACAAGCAACTCCAACCAAAGCACTTCATTATGGAGCGTAAACTTCAGCCTGACAGGGTAGTGGAAATAGTGACTCTTCCCTTTATTATGTCTTCAGTCTGGTGCCTGGGAGATGCTCTCTGTTCCCAACCTTTCAGGCACAGAGTTAGTATGTTGCAGAACACCGCTCCTGGTATTTAACTGCTGCTGAAAGTCAGGTACTTGTCAAGCAGAGAAAGTGGATACCTGGCACCGATATCACTAGCAACAGGGCACCTTTAACTTCAGGTTGTGTTTTAAAATATATATGTATCTATTTCCACAGTTGTCTGTCTCCTTGTCTAACTTCAGCTGCAAGCTGGTTCTCTTTATCTCAGATGTTTGACATTTGACAGATCCAGGGCTTAGAAGTCTGTAAAATATATTCTGTTCTCCGTTTCTGTGTTAGTATGTATCAAAATGGAAGGGTTAATACTGAAGGTGATTGTGGCACTGTTCAAAGTGGATTCTTCATCAGGGAGGCCATCCTGTAATCCCATTTGTATAAAAGCATAGTTTAATCTTTCAAATAATTACTTTTCCTGTATGTTTGTAGTTGAAGATTGCTTTAGTCTTAAATGTTTGTGGTTTGGAATGAATTTCGGTGTGATGCTTCTTGACAGGTCAGTCAGCAGATAGTTGGAGATAGAGAATCAGCTGTGATTGTTTTTCCCAGTAACTCAGAAATAAGTGTGACCTTATGGTCTTAAGACTGCTTGAATAGTAGCTGAGACAGGAGGACAGGGACTGCGTTCAGCAGCAGCAGAAAAATGAGTCTTCTGGCATTAGCTGTTAAAAGCTGAAGAGTTGTGTTTGCTGTGGAGTGTGCCTGCATTCAGGAGAGATGTATCTTGATAAATCCTAATTGCAAGGAAGTAAGTACACAGGCTGGATTCATACAATTTCCTACAGGAGTTTCTGAATTTTGAAAAATGCAGTCGTGCTTACAGAGAATAATGTAAATTTGGAGACACATTTCCAAGTAAAGGTAAAGTAAAGCCATATTACTGTAAGAGCCAAGTGTAATATTTTACAGTGAACTCTTCTGATTCAAATAATGTCTAAAAATTTCCTAAGCCAAATGTATTCCATACTTAAGGACCTTTTAAGTGAGACTTAAGGAAGAAAAATCAATTAACTTCCCAGATCACTAGAGTTTTCTTTTTCTTGGCCTTTTTTATCTGTGTTTTAGTAATCTTAAATTTATATAAGAATAATATACATTCTAAATTTAGGTATTTAATAATGTTTTAAACGCATTCAAAGTTCAGATATTTAGTAATGTTTTAAACACGCAGTTGAGATGGTCAAATGTGTATGTAGTCAACATTGGAGTAATCAATGATGTCAGAATTTCTTCTTTTTATACCCATACTTTGGAATTTCAAGTGGATGTTTCTGATAATTAGATTTCATGTCCAGAAGCATACTGCTTTGTTTTGTCAGGTTCTGGACAAAGTGAGTGCAAGAAACACAAACAAGGCTTTTGTTTCTTCTCCGGTTTAATGAAGTTTCTGTTTCAATTAACATGAGAGCAGTTGTCTCGTCAAGCATGTCTGTTTGCAGGCTCGGTTTCTTTCCAGCCCAGATCACAGAGCATGGGGTACAGGGATGTTGTGTATATGTTACCTATGGAATCTAACACTTCAAAGCTTCTTCACAGCGAATACACTTCAAGGAGTGAAAGAAGCCTCTGTTAAATTCGATACGCAACTCTTTCACAACCTGCTGATTGTTGGGGGACAGCTGAAGCACAGAGACCTGGCCTTCCTGCAGGTGGAAGAGCATCTCCTTTCAAGTCTCTGGGCTCTTCATTTGTTTCAGTTGATCTCATCCCTTAATTCAACAATGGTGTGTGCCACCCACAGTCCGGGTCGATGAGGAGTATCCAGATTACAGGTCTCTCTAGGCAAGTGGCTTTTCTGATTCATGGATTTTGTGAGAGCAAAAGAAGGGCCCTGACATGAGTCTGAGGGTGATCTAACCCTCAGAAGAACTGTTAAGAGCTAGAAAGAATGCTTGATTACATTTAAAATACAAAGCAAGTTTGTCAATGTCAGTTATATCATCTGACACCCGTAAAAGGCAAAGACATAGCTTTATGGTAAGAGCTTTACTTTTCAGCTCTAGGTTTCTGCAATAGAAAAATGTTTGGGTTTGCCTTTGATTAATAGTATCTTTACTGGTACTTCCATCATTTCTTTTGCTATCTGATGCTTGGTGCTCATGGCATGTGTTACCAGGAAGGTCTAAGCTTTTTCCTGGCTAGCATGATGCAATTAACTGCTTGTTTACAATACAGCAGCTACTCTGCTTTGATTGGAAAATGTAAATAATGAGATTATCTTGATTTATTGCTTTTTTCCAAAGCACTGATGCTAGGGCTTGTCACTGAAGTCCCATGGACTGACAGTGGAGACTTTCTTAACCTCATCTCAGTTACCAGCGAGTGGCTTTGATGCTTGAAGTTATCCGCAGGTTACGCAGAGTGAAGGTAAAAGTAAGTAAGAGACAAGAGGCATCTTTATGGCTCTGAACATTTCTTTGATGAGTCAGTTCCTCTTTTCCATCTTACTTTGCCTGTCTTGAAAGACAAGGTAAATATTTTAGTAGGAAATGGTTCAGTAAGGCATACATTCATTATTTTCCAAGTGCCTTGAGACCTCAAGACTTTATTTCAAAGCAAAACATTGCTAAATGACTTTTTTTTAATTAGAAGACAATGCTGATCATTATATCAGGGTGCAGCTCTGTCCCCCACCTTGTGTGATTGAGGTGAGTTTATTATGCACATCCTTTTGACCAAGGATGTAAAATATGTTTGTCAAACAATGTTCTGTCTGTCCTTGATGACTATGTAGCTTGTTCATCCAAAATTTTAATGGTACTCCAAGCATTTACGTTTTTGCAGATCACCATTACCTGGGATGTCTTGATGTGTTTAATGGGTCCAGCATGCTGCAGTTGGTAACTAGTCTTGAACTGTCTGATTATTTGTCTGGTTCCAAAAGTAGCAGACAAGCTAACCAATGCATGACCTGGAACTGAACCAGCAGGTACTGCCCTAAAACCATTTCATGGCCGTACAGTTTGTCTTTAAAAGAACCACCCATCTTCTTTCTCCTCATGGGGTGGCTAAGAACTGGTTACCTGAAATTAATCCTCATAACTAGCTGCCTTCTGTAATATTCCTCACCTCTTCATTTGGTATGAACTTGATGGCCAGGAGAAGCAATGCCCATAGCATTATACACCCAGTTTGTAGCAATTCAGGGTGACACCATGTAAGAATCACATCTTTTCAACAGATCTGATGCTGCCCAGTGAAAACATTATGCCAGAAGAATTAGAGGCATCCCTTATACATATAGACTGTAGCTCTGTACAGCAGGAGCCACAGAGTTAGTTTGCCTTGGGATGTGGTGGTATCCTACAACATGTGAGACTTGCATCTCGTTCTGGTTTGTTGTCCTTACGTATTCAAATAACTTGTCATGCTTGATCTTTCCACAGGGTATGTGGTACAAAGGAGACAAATCCAAAGATGCATCTGTCTAATGAAGCATAAGATAAATTAGCAAACTACCTTAACTCAGGGGAGGAGTTTATAATATCTCTGCCCCTGACCTAAATCTGCTTTAGGCAGAGGAGAGATTAGCATCTTGATCCTGGTTCATGTTCTGAGGCTTGCAGGTCCTCAGAAATGCAGTTAGTCTTTGCTTGTCACCATATTGGCAGCACAGGAGGGTCACTTAGAAATAGATTCTTTCCTCTCCTTGCGTCAGATGGCAAATTCCTTCCTTACTGCAAGGAGCTTACTTCATAGATAGCTTTGAAAGGGAGTTAACAGTACAAGGTTGACATCTTTTCTTGCTAGCAATATTTCAATATTTAGGGAGCAGGGTGGTGTTTTGCTATCACTGCAATATGATGCTCCTTGTGAGGGAAAACACAGTGAGCAATATGCTTCTGTGGGTTTTTTTAAACACTGTTTTTGCTTTCATGCTTCCTTTAAAATAGCCAGACACTGTGCAGTAGTAGGAAATGAGCTAGAGGTAACTGTCTTTCCTTTAGATAAGGGAGATTGTAACAAGGGTCTTGCTATCTCTGTGATTTTTGAAGCCAGTCCTTCCAATATCTGTGCCTTACTCTCATGAGGCTGAGTTTCTCTCACAAGTCTGTGGATGATGTCCCTCACTTGTCACAAAGTACCTTATTAGGCTGCTGAGTGGAAATGATCCTGTCATGCCAAACATGCCTTCACGTCTGCTTTGCTCGAGGCGTGCTAGCACGTATCAAAAGTCAGACCCTCCAAAACCAGGAAGATCCTTTTCTTTTTTTTTTTTGTCAAGAAGGAAGTTTTGTTTTTCTTATTTAATTGAAATTGCTATTAGAGGGAAAGAGGCAGTAACTGCAGCATTCAGTGGGGCTTTCTGTACATGACAGGATAGCTTTGTGATTTACAGGCTCTAGGCACAAGGCTGGAAAATGTAGACGCTGTGGAAAGAGAATACTCCTGAGGCTCTTTCATCTCCATCCCCCAGTTCTGCTCAGAGCTTCCTTTTAATTTCATTCAGTGCAGCAGGTTAATTTAAGCCCTGTATAGTTGAGTGTCCGAGCTGAATTTAGCTAAATGATGACCGGATGTGCCTAATTCCTGCCAAAGGTGTGAGCTTTGTGTACTTTAAAACCTTCTGACTTTGTCTGTAGGCTGTAATCTTGTGCCTCCCTTTCTCCCTCACTCGTGAGTGTTTATTATCATCTGCAGACTTCTGCCAAACTGCAGTTTTGACAGGATTTTAATGTCAGTCCCATACATCCATGCCTGACTCCAGCCTTCTGCAGTCATTGTGCAACTGCAGCATCCCTTTAACTTTGGTTTGAGGCAGAGGAGGAATATAAAGAACTTGATAGAACATTTATGGTAATAGCTGTAAAGGGAAGCTGTAGAGCATTGGATTTCACAGCCAGAAAAATCTCAGCTCGGGGAAATGGGTCTGAAATACAACTACAGATGGTTTTAGTCTATTGCTTCCCCTGTTTAAATAAAAGGATTGCTTTTTTCGCCTCTATTTAAAACACATGTGTAGAAGATGAAAGTGTCCAGCTATTTTTTTATTATTCAGTCCACCAGCTACCCACATCTTTGCCTTATTTCATTTCAACACTAATGGCACAGTAAAAGTTCTGAAACACCCTCTTTGGATTCAACCTTCCTTGGGTCGTGGCAAAGATTCCTGCTGCAGTCAGAGCTGTTGCTGTTGTTTTCGTCATCAGCGCTTTCTTTTTGCTCTTGAACCTGGTGCTACTAATTGTGTTGCTGCTTCTGCTCTTTAATTGATCCCATTCACCAGTCCCGCTTTTGTAACGTCTGAGTCCTTGTCACTTTGGCAAATCAAAAACCCAAATTAATCAATCTCCAGCCACTTGAGAATAAGGCTGCGTTGGGGAGCTGGGCTTGACAAAAAAGTCTAATTTCACTTTGAAAGCCTGTTGGAAAATTTTAACAAGAAGATGCAAGAAAAATGTAAACCAGATCAAGCCTGACTTTGGTCTGTGGAGAATAGTGTCACCTGTTGAGTTTGTTTCAAGTTTTTGTAAATAGGTGATTTGACAAAAATATGAAATAAATCAAAAGGCATGAAGATAGAAGAGGTCAGAATAGTCTTGTTCCACTGTGGATGGTTACACAGGAGAGGGGGTTGTGTGTGCATGAGAGAGAATAGGAGCCGTGGGCCAAAGATGAAGCTCCGCGCTCAGATTTTTGTATCTGAGCCTTTGTGCTGTGCTATTCCCATACCTTATATGTTGCCTCTTTTCCTCATGCTTTTTGCACCTCCAACTCCTTTATCCTGGCCTGGACCACTCATGTATTGTCCCTCATTTTCTTTATGTCCTTGATTCCTATGCTGCTGTGCGGGCACTGCAAGAGGTGAAGAACGGGCTGCAGTCCAAATCTCAGGCATGCTCTGAGCAGATGCTTGGGAGTACGGGATGCGAGTTGGTAGTTGTACTGTGCTAGGGGCACCGAGGCATCACAGGCTGGATTTAAACTGGACTTCTTACCCTTTTCAAATCCAGGAGCTACATCCTTGGAGGATGTAAATGGAGTTATCTTTGAGATCCATTTGTGGAGCATGTGTGGCTTACAAATAATAAAACTGTAAAGATAGAAGAAATGGGACCTGTGCAGGATGTTACCTTTTACAAACACAGTAAGAAGATATCAAATGTGTTTCAGATGGCAAATAGAGCACACTACAACAGCCCTTGAGACCCCTTTTAGAAGGATTGAGTGGTTTCTTCTTTCATTTGATGTTCCATCTCATAATTATGACTTGTCATTGCAGACAACAAACTTCTTCCTTTCTGCTTCTCATTTCTCCTACCAGAACTTGTAAATGTCTCAAGGGAAGAGACAGACATGAGACTTGCTTTCTGGAATTAAAACTGCATTGGCTTTTTTGGCTTGTAATTTCTAGCAAGTGATGCTTGGATTCAAAGTAGCAGAATCTTTCTCTTGTCCCATGTGTCACACACCTATGGAGAAAAATTACTGCACTGACAACAGAGTTGTTAAGTTTTTAATACCCCATCTCTTGATAACTTAAGGGGGTGGTTACCAAGTGTCACTTGTTGCTCCCAAGCATGGAATGAACTACTGCATAGTTTTAAATGGCCTTAAATAACTTGCACAAATCTAAACTTATCCTCAATATACTCTGAATCGACTGTTTTACTACTTCTTTTCTGGAATGAGCACCTGTACTTTGTCATACTGGCTTGTGTAGAAGCTCTCCTCTCCCTTGGTTTAAGCTTGGCATTATTTCATGGCCCTGCAAAGACAGAACCTCAGTTTTTGATGGGGAATGCATTTTCTTGTTGGTACTGAAAATCACTGAACACAGGTGAAATTGGAGCAGCCTCCTCATCACATTGTGAATGTGCTGAGGTAAACTGCAAGGGTGCGGCTTGTGTTAGCTCTGGCAGCAGAGAGGAGTTAATTGCACTGGGGAAAGCCAAGAGGAAGGAAGGCTGAGTGTTTGCTGGGGGAGGACATGGAGATCTAGCTCACTTCTGTACATTGCAGGGAGCAGTAGGTGTAGGCCAGAGCACAATGATGCTCCGTTTTGAAGGAGAAGACATTTTTCATCAGCATGTTGCTGTGCATCACTCAGAAACACGGCTTAGCAGTTAGAGAACCGAGGTTGTGCTGGTCAGGACAACCCCAGCTACGTGACAAGGGGAGAGTTTTGTCCTTAACGTTGTACAATATAGATATAGACCCTGCAAATGATGACCATCATCAAGGAAAGCTGTCCGTACAGTCCCATCAAAAACCGCAAAGCTAATGATGGGCTGGGCAGATAATCGTGGGAGAGTTAATTGTAAGGTTCGATATGGCATCTTGTCAGCAGAGATAAGTTGTCACGTTTTCCACTTGAGCTGAAACTAAATGATTGTAAAATAAGTTATGAGTGTCCTTGGGCCTGTCTGCCAGAATGATGGCTAAGAATACATTCCTGGCCCATCAGTCTCAAGCAGCCCGCTTGATATTTATGCGAACTGAATGTTATTTTATTCCCCCTCTAGTCATGCTTGTCAGCTTCCCGAGTGAAAAGTGAAACTGCTTCTTTGACTCATACTTCAAGTATTGAAGCTCGGAGAGGCTGCAGATTGTTATTATTATTACTAGTATTATATATTTTTTCGGGTGTGCGTTGAACATTGATGCCCGATTGGGAAGAACTAATGGCTGACATTGAGCGCGCGGGATGGCTGCAAAACAGCCCATCCCAAGCCACTGAAACGCATCTTATGAGTTCCAGTGCCTCTGTCAAAGCTGGTTTAGATGTGGAGTAATGAGGCGCTTGCTTTTTTAATTTGGCATGCCTTTTTCCTTGCCTTTTCCACCCCTGCCCACCCCCACACCCCCCTCCCTTTTTTTTTTTAATATATATTTAATAGTCCTGGCAGTGGTCGTCTGTTCTCAGGCGTAGTAATTGATACAAAATAAAATGCATTATTTGTATTCAGTCAGGAGTATGAAATTGCATTCAGCGGGCTGAAGCCTGAACTCATTTACAGTTTTCCGAAGCTGGGCTTTCAGGAGCCCTCTTTTCAATTTGAAGAATACCTTGTCAGGCAAGAGGAGTAGTGGGAAATGGGAAAGCACAGCGTGCAAGCCCAGCGCCTTTTGATTGCTCATATTTTAAACGGGACGAATGTTAAATAACTTCCATCTTCAAAGGGTGGTCTCCGAAACCAGGAATACAGGACATTAATACACCAACAATATCAGCTCAGCACCTGTTTATGAGCAGCTCGAGTTTCTTCTCTGGTTGAGGGGGAGGGAAAGCTTCAGGCTCTTCACTTGAGAGCCATTTGACCCAAGGACAGCAGGTGATTACCTGGAAAGGGCTGTGGATCGCGAGGATTACCATAGGAGGTTAATGCTTCAGCTCCCCAACACAAGCAGTTGGGCTGTACGTGTATAGGTGTCCTCGTTTTTCAGAGCTCACAAGCAGGTTTTGGTGGTGAAATTTATAGCTTGCAAATTAGACTAAGCTGCACTTAGTGGATCTACCTTAATATTTTTTAACCAGGATCCTGATGAAAAATATATTCAACTCTTTTGTGTCAGGATGTGATTTCTTCACCATTTTATGGGTTCGATGCTAGAGTCAGAGACCATGATGAACACAGCCTTTGTACAACCACCTCAGGGACCAAAGTACTTCGTGGCGTGTGTCACTGTCACAAATATGTGAAACAAGCTTTGTGAAAGGCATGGGAGTGAGTGGTAGAGCTGAGCTGTTTTGTCCTGGATTTTTTCTTTCTTTTTTTCTCCTCTGGAGTAAAATGGGATCATTCTTTTTAAAGTGAAAGCCGAGAAGGAGGCCTGTCTGGGTGCCACTTGCTTCATCTCTCCTAAGGGGAAAAAGTGAAGCCTTTTCGGAGTTTGTGTTAGATGTGAGACAGCCTTCTTGGCTGGTGCATTCTCTGGGATCTCTTCATGAGGCTTACACGTTTTTCTGGATATCACAAATGAAAGTAAGCAAGGCACAGTTTTGGTACCCTATGGCAGAATTTGTCACTACAGCCAGGCCACTTCTTGCAGTGCCTGGCTCTGTGGCTGGCCTGTCTCTCACCATAATTTTCATGTTATTGCTGCTAAGAAGGGGTTTTGTGGGTTTTCTTTTTCTTCTTTTTGAGTATCCCTGGTAGGAAACCCTAAATCTTGAGCTGGAGAGAAAAATCTCTAGCATAACCATCAGCAGCTTTGGCCATGCCTCACTACTGCTGGCATCTTCTTTAGCATCTTCTCTCCTTTCGGCAGCAAGGAGCCAAAGTTATCTGCATCCCCTTTGCCAAGAGCACACTGAGCACTGGCAAAGGATCCTCATCAGGATTTGCCTTCCTTTTCACCCAGAGAGGTGGCAGACCTTTGCAGGGTACCCTCTTCAAGCAGGTCTTGGTCAAACACTTAAAACCTCCTGTACAGATGTACATTAAATAAATTCACATGATGATTCCCTTTTGGGGTTAAATACTTAATGATAGGTTTCAAAATAGTGGACATAGGGGAAAGAGCAAACATCTTTCATAAAACCTATGTTTGATTTAGTCTCTATTGCCAGGCAATTAGCTACATAATTTATCCTCCATTAATAAGCTGCAGCACAACTGTGCTTAGTGGGTCATTAGTAAGTAAACTTCATTAGGGGAAAAAAAAAAGGAAGCTAACCCCAAAATTAGTGTTTCTTTGTCAAATGGGCAACTGTATGAGATTTTAACTGCTCTAAAAATCCAAAGTTGCTTTTTAAACAGTCTCTGACTGGATATTTTCCTGACTTTATCTTGCACGCTATCCTGGTACTGTGTTTATGTGCAATGTGATATCTAACCAAGATCTTGGGGGCAGCTTTGCTTAGCATGCTGGCAAGCACTCTATAAGGTATTAGGCTTTTTTTTTTTCTTTTAATATACACCCCAAAAAATAGTAGAAATGCATTTGGCACTAATTCTAACTAAAAGATTGGTTGCAGTTATACTAACATGGTAGTATCTATCTTGGAGGAGATATACTGGACTAAGGTTGCTTCAGTATTTGCTATGTGAAAGGACCCAGGTGGCGAGTGAAAGTTCAAGTGTGTCTTCCTACCCTGCTTCAAACTAGCACAGTAGTGTTAAATGTTGTGGTTACATGTTTCTTGACTGAAAAAGAGCAGAACTAGTCAAAGAGACGGTGTTTGTTATTACCAGCCATTACATGGACCTAAGGGAGGGACTGTTTGGTTTCTGATTATGAGGGACTGTTTGGTTTCTGATTATAAGAGGGAAAAATCATCAACCTTTAATTTTGAGTTGACTGAGCTAATTGGTGATGGAGTGGAGAAAAGGCCTCTGTCATTAGTCCTTAAAATTACTGTATGTGATGCTGCCATGGTTAATACAGTGGGAAACCAAACACACTGAACACAGGATTGTTTTGTCTTCCTTGAGAGCAGGTAGTAAGTGACCCTTTGTCAAACAATATTAATTGTACCAGGCATACATGAGTTACACACCTTGTTTTCCCACCTTTATTGCTGTTACCACCTTTTCTTTGTGTGCCATCTTTAATATTAATGAGAGCAGATAGCATTCAGAGGACCTTGAGATATCTCAGTTCTACTGTGTTTTTAAATGTCTTAGTGTTGCACAAGTTAATTTGAGGGTCAGTAAGATTTTTGAGAGAAAGAGCAATTGGAAATAGTAAAGTGATTTCCCATTGGTTTTTGTCAGTTCCAGCTGGCCTGATTCTAAAATTGATGCAGAGCCACAGGATCACAGGATGTTAGGGCTTGGAAGGGGCCTCCATGGATCATCAAATCATACAATCATAGAAGCAACCAGGTTGGAAGAGACCTCCAAGTTCATCCAGGCCTAAGTCCAACCCCCATGCCAAAGCAGGACCATAGAATCTAGTGTGGGTCACACAGGAACACATCCAGATGGGTATTGAAGGTCTCTGGAGAGGGAGACTCCACAACCTCTCTGGGCAGCCTGTTCCAGTGCTCCGTCACCCTCACAGTAAAGAAGTTCTTCATGTTGAGGTGGAACTTACTGTGCTGTTAGTTCATACCCATTACCCCTTGTCCTAGGGGAGTCCTCTTGGTATTGTGGCACTTCAATCAGAACTTCACCCAAGTTGCTTTTTGTGCATTTCTGGAAAAGTAATGGAGTTAAGCAGCTATTCTGTAGCCTTTGTATGTCAGTGAGCTCAAGAAGTTAACTGCTGATGGGCTAGCAAAAGATGATATCATGGACTCTGGCAGTCATTAATTTATACAGTCTTTTTATTTTTTCTTCCCTTTTCTTTTGTTTTTGTCTTCTCACCAAAATGCAGATACTGGGTTAGGAGATTCTGTGTGTTCAAGCCCAAGTATATCCAGTACGACGAGTCCCAAACTTGATCCACCTCCTTCACCTCATGCCAACAGAAAGAAACACCGCAGGAAGAAAAGCACAAGCAATTTCAAAGCAGATGGTATCTCAGGCACAGCTGAAGGTGAGTTTGCTCTGTGGTGGAAGTCTGAATTTTGGAAATATTGTTCCAAAAAAGGGTTGTCAAGTACAGCTCAACTACAGCATTGTCTTTGCCTACAGAAGGTAAAGAAAATTGTGCTTAAGCAGAGAAATTAAAGATTGGACTTTTGATGATGAAGCTGAGTAATCTGAAGCATCATGGTGGTGAATTCATCTGCTAAAAATATGTTTGGAGCTGATTTATTTTTTTAATAAGTAAAAATGCTTCCCCAAGTTAATAGAGAGCATCATTAGCTGTAAAGCTAAGGAACAGTCATACTTAGAATCATCATAGAATCAACCAGGTTGAGAGAGACCTCCAAGATCATCCAGTCCAACCTATCCCCCAGCCCTAGCCAGTCAACTAGACCATGGCACTAAGTGCCTCATCCAGGCTTTTCTTGAAGACCCCCAGGGACGGTGCCTCCACCACCTCCCTGGGAAGCCCATTCCAATGGCAAATCACTCTCTCTGGAAGAACTTCCTCCTAACATCCAGCCTATACTTTCCCCAGCACAACTTGAGACTGTGTCCCCTTGTTCTGTTGCTGTGAAGTCAAAAAGAAAGAATAAGTCAGGTTCACCTCATAGCTCATACATCATGTTAGAACTTGTGTGCTTTTTCAGAATTATTAAGTCTCATCACTTCTTAGACACATCTTGAGCTCTAGAATCACAAATGCTTCTGGTGCCTGTTACTGTTTGAATATTCAGCTGCTCATGGAAGGATTATGTTACTTGAGGATAAAAAAGAAAAGGGGAGAGTTTAAATGTTTGGGTTCTTTTTTAAGAACCAGAAAGGAAAGGCCAAAAAGAACTTATTTCTTCCTTTAGCTTACTGTTTCCAATGCGAACACTGCTGTACCTGTTCAATGCCCTTCTGAACGGGTAACAATGTGTACAGTAGCCAGATATGATATAAAACATGCTTGTATCTTTAGAAAAGAAGAAAAGAAACATGCTAGGATTCAACCAAAAGAGCTCCAGAAAAAAAGATGAACAAGGATAGTTGGAAAGCTCAGAAACTAGGGAGTCAACATACAAGGAGAGATGAAAAGCAGGGACAATGGAATAACATTGTTGGAAAAGGGGAGTGTTGAGTAAGAAAAAGATGCAATTGTAAGCATTGGAGAGTGAAAAAACAGCTACTTCAGTATCAAAGAGCATTGGGACAAGTTCTGAAAAAAAGGATGACAATTGCAGACAGCTGAGGAGGCATTAAAAATAGATGTAATAATAGTATACAACTGAGAAGGGGCATGTTAACTACTACTTAGTCATCCTTATTTTCCATGTATTTAATTTCTCAATTGCACTTCTATCACGTATGGAATTTATTTCCCAGCTATCTATACAAATCCTTTTTCAAAAGCCATCAGCTTTTTTTTTTTCATGATAGTTCCTGTTGCGTTCTCTTTCCAGTCATTTAACTGTCTTTACTGTTGGTTTCCCCCTAGTTTATGGTCTGAAGTCATGTTTTATTTTAACCTTTCATTTTTAATTTGTCTTTCTCTTTTTTTTTTGTGATAGTCTTTTTTACACCACTTATTTTCATTCCTCAATGGCAAGTTATAGAAGGGATTTTTTAGAGCGCTCAGCATTGATCCGAGACTATTTTGTCAAAGTCAATGTGAATCAAGAGCAGCTGGATATCAGGAGCCTTTGAAAATCTCCAAGTAGTTAATATGTGTATGTTTTCTTTCTCCTGGGGAGATTATTTCCACGAGTCGCTGGAGCCTGTGTCCTGGTCTGCAGGCACAGACTTCTGACCTGCAGCAAGCAATAGGAGATCTGCAGTTGTTTGGCATCTCAGCCCCAAAATCTCTGTTCTGGTTGGAGTGGGGAGTATGTCCTCCTTCATCCTTCTCTGTTTTCCCTTGCTCTTTTTGTCCTTCAGCACTGTAACACATTAACCTGGAAATCTTTTGCGATAACTCAACAAAATTGTCCCCTCTCTTATAAATGGAGTTAAATGCTTTCAGAAGAGCAAGAACTGGCTGACAAGCAGCAAGTAATACATAGGGAGCCTTAAAAGTAGTAGTGAGTTCCAACACTTGCTTCTACCACCTTTGTATCTCTCCAATAGCTCATCAGCTTTCTTTGACCTGCCTTTTCTTAGATGGGCACTCATTTCTGGCTTGGGGCTCACAGCTGTGTCTAGAACAGGCCACAGTGGCTCTTAAATTCTTTATAACATCTCTTGTAAAGTATAACTGAGTGAGAACCATCAACTGGCCACAAGAGCAAAATCACAACTTCCTAGTGTCCTTGCTACATGAGAGGAACTCCACACATCCTTCAGCAGTTAACTAATCTTACTGGCCCTTAAATCCTTAGCAAGATTAGAAGGGAGATTCCCAAGTTAGGACAGTCAGCTTCATCTCTCAGTGGTAACTGAAGGAGAAAGCTCAAAGCATGCTCAAGCTCCCTGTCCTTCTCAGAAGGACATCTAAGAAAAAATAATAACAGTTGTGTATTCCCATGATGTTCTTTCTACCAAGACCCTCGGGCATTGTTTTTCCCATATCCTGGAATGTGGGCACTTGCAACCTTTGTCTGTATCTTCTGATGCTTGTGCTAACATAAACCAGAAGTTATGTTCATTATGTCGAGCTTGGAGTGTTCATTTCTCTGAGCTTGTTGTGGTGCTGAATGTTAGGACTAACTTGGGTCTTGGGACGATATGTGTCACAAACCAGTCTGCTGCTAGTGGGGTGTGTCTGAGATGCCTTGGGCTGTTAAGGGCTTTTCTCCAAGCAGCCAAATGCAGCATTTTCATATCCATCATGCACTTCAGAGGAGTTTTCAGTTCAATAATTCAGCCTTTCCTCGTGAAAACGCTTTCCTTGTTCTCCAGCTCTTGGTCCAATGACCTGAAAGATTTATTTTTTTGGTTTTCTTTCCTCCACACTTGCCATAAGCAAGATTTAAACCCTCAGAAGATTACTGCAGTTTTGAAGACCACAAATCCAAATTAAACTGGATGAGGAAGGTGTTCAGAGAAATGCAAGCTTTGCCTTGGCAGCTTTGACCGAGTGTTTGAGATATGGCAGGTGACTGACTGAAAATGGGGTACAGAAGACTATGGTGATAATTGTGAGAGAACCATATTTTCCTTCCCCTGGAAGTTGTGAGCTCGTTGTGAAAAGGAGAAGGAGGATCCTCCCGCAGTAGCTATTCTCAGAGAGTTACAATGGATCAGAGTTAAATGATTCAGGTAATCGTGGATTTTATGTTTCTTCCTTTGGGTCTAGGCACGTTTCAAGTGTCTGGCTTTCAAACAGAAATTCTGGGTTCCTTCATTTTTGTCTGTAGCAAAGCTTAGGTGTTCAGCGAGGTTTAAATCTGGTCTTCAGCAAACTATAGCATTTTTACTGCACTTTGCAGTCTTTTTTTCTCCTTGAACGTGCCTGCTTTGATCATTGACCTCTGCCCAAGTATTCAGATATCACGATGATGGACACTAGTGAGCCCAGGGTGATTCACTAATTCCAAGGACTGATGCTCATCTCTTTTATGCCCTTCCATAAAGGTCATGCTGATTCTTCTTTCTCCACACTATCTGCACATGCACAGCCCTCTCTTTCTGGGATTGATTCTTTCATCTGACTTGGTTTATCTTTCTCTGGGTTTTCTGTGACAATGGCTTCAGCAACAAAAATACTAAAGCAAGTAAACTGCAGTTGGATGAAAATTAAAATTCAAGTCCTATTTTGGAAGACCTGCTTCTTGTGACATTTTTTCAGCGCAGTGAAACCCGGAGAGAAGTTTTTTAGTTCTCTGTAGAGAACTTGTCACTGAAAAAACTTCTCAGTGTTTTTGAGGGTAACAGCGGGAAGGCTTACATTAGGCAAGGTGCCAGCAACCAGCAGTGTTTTTCCCACCATGCTATCTAAACTTGCTCAGAGCAGGATTATACAGTGCTGTGTTTCAAAGAGAAATAGCTGCTCAGAGCCTGGTATGTTTTGGTACCCTTGTGCTGCTGCAGTTAGTGGAACAGCTAGGAATAGGAAGGCTTTTCAGCTTGAAAACAAGTAGGGAAATTGAAAAGCTTTCTTGGAAATACTCTTCACAGACCTTCCCCAGTATTTTTCTTGCTCTTGTTAGATAATTTTAAAACTTCATGGCTAAAGAAATTGAACCTGCCTGTCCTCAGTCTGTCTCTTGAGATTTTAGGAGCAATAGAAAGCCTGAGGTATGGCCATCTTTCAGCATCAAATCTGGATCATCAATGCTCTGCAGGTGTTTCATTGACTAAGAGCTCTGGCTAACAGTGTCTGAGTTGCTCTCTGCTGTGTGGCCAGTCTGGCTGTGTCCAGGTAGATGGGTGAATCTGCTCCTTTATTCAGGGAGATGTGAGGCAGCTCCAGGCAAGGCACTGCAAATTTGCCTTCTGTCTGGGCAGCACAGGCAAAACAAGCATAGCTCTGTGGTCTTGTTCATGCAGACGTAGCATGAGAATCAAGAGATAATGATAGGATAGTAAATGTGATGAGCAACTCAGCAGACTTTGCAAACTCTGTTTTCTCTGTAAACCCATGTCCCACATTCTTCTTCATTACTGGTTTCTAAAGAACTTTGAAGGACAAAGAAGGACCTTTTATGTTTCTTTTTAGAACTGTTCTCTTAACACAAAGATATTTGTTCTGTGTCCCTTGTAAAGTAATTGCTTTTCCCTGTACTTTTCTCATCTGTGCAGTCTAGCCCCCAGCTCTAGGTGTACATTTCCTGGCTTGTAGCTGAGGATGAACCCTGGTTTACTGACAAATGGTATTTTCTTTGTTTTTTTCTGCAGTGAACTGGTAAATATATTTCAAAAGCTTGTGTTCTTCAGGTGCATGTTTTATAACACTGGGCATGAGCTGTAGTTAAATGTGAAATTATAGAACGTTCATTTTCTGTGGATGGAAAAGCAGGATTGAGTCAGACTTCTCATTTTCACTTTTAGCAGTCAGCAAAAATTTCACTGTTTTCATCTTGTTTCTCAACTGCGTGGGGCTTCGAATCCAGGAGAGTGGGACAAGGTACAAAAAGTCAGGAGAGATGCCAATTTGTTCCCAGGACTTCTTGGCCCCTTTCATCCATCCTAAAACCAAAGTGTCAGTGAATTGAGGAAAAGCAGTTCTTAGCATTGGTCTCTGTAATCTGTCTAATACATGAAAATATGATGTTTTGTCTAAACTGGAAGTTGTACAGCTGGCTGTACAACTTATGATACATAAAAATAACCTGCGTGTATTTTACCTACTGCTTCTCACCCTAAGGTTTCTTCAGTCTAATCTCTCACATGTGCCCATGATTTACCTGCTAGCTTTATATGCTGAAATGATTTAAACATGCTTGCCTCTATATGTGGCTCTGTGTATAGTCTTCTCCAGACCATTTTAACAGAAATTTCCTTAAGCATGCACAGTGAACTGTGGCCAAACTGAACTGAAAAATTATATCATATATGTAAACAAACAGTCAGTTTAATTGGGATTTTGAAAGTGGAAGCACCTCAGAGGCCTGCTTAGTGAAATAGATGCAAACAACAATCTGTGTTTTTGTGACAAAGTCATTTCTTCATTTGGCAGATGAACTTAACATTGTTAATGCTAATACTTATTTATAAGACATAATGCTTATTTGTAAGACATGAAATTAAGCAGCATGAGGAAGGAATGTATTTTCACTTGCTGCTCTTTTTCTCTTTTTTTGCCCTTTTTTTTTTTGCTTTGGTGGGATTTTTTTTTTCCCTTTGTGGTCTGGAAGAAACCTTCTGACACTGTCAGAGGACAGCATGTTCAGAAACCTTTCTAGCACAAAAAGTCACAGCATCATCACTGCCTTTTCTCTGCAAGGAAGATGTGAAATCTAATATTTTGACCTGCAGCTGCACAAGGGCAAAACTAGCCACCTATTAAAGAGTTGGTAACCTTTGGATTCAAATCTATTAGATGTCAGGGTCCCTGTATGGATTGTGTGGCTTGAAGTAATGCACACAACTAAGCTGACATCAAAACTCCTCCTAGTAAAATCTCTTTCCAGTCTCTTATCAGATAATCGAGTATACTGGTGTGGTTGTACAGGCAAACAGACGTTGCCCATGTAGAACCTCCACAGAAGTTATTCCTGGTAATCTTGTCATGCTAGCTATTTTCATAGAATCAGAGAACTGTTTCAGTTGGAAGAGACACTTAAATGTCATCTAGTCCAACATCCCTGCAGTGAGCAGGGGCATCTGCTACTAGATCAAGTTGCTTAGAACCCTGTCCAGCCTAGCCTTGAATGTGCCCAGAGTTTCACCACATTTATGGTAAAAAAAAGTCTTTCTTTATTTAGCCTAAATCTCCTCTTGCAGTTTAAAGCCATCACTGCTTGTCCTGTCACCACATGCCCTTGTAAGAAGTCCCTCTCCATATTTCTCATCGTTCCACTTTAAGTACTTAAAGGCTGCAATAAGATCTCTTCACTAGACTTAACCACCTCAACTTCCTTAGCCTTTCTTTGTGAGAGGTATTCAGCCCTCTGATCATTTTAGTGGCCTCATCTAGACTCACTCCACCTCTGTGCTGAGGACGCAGAGCTGGACACAGTACTGCAGGACAGGTATCAAGTTTTACCTGGTCCCTACATAGTAGGAGTAGATGTGGAGACATTCTTGGGAAATTGGTTTTTTATTTCATTAAATCTTTTTTACTGTGAGATGAGTGAATGTGTGCAAATGAAAGGAAAAAAGCATTAGTACTGGCATTAGGGAAGAGTTTTCATCCTGTGGCTTTGGCTGTGTGTGGACATATCAGAGTATCTTAAGCTGGTCCCTCTAGCCCCGTGCTGGCTGCAAAGCCCAAACCAGCTTCCTACCTGTGGTCACAGCCTGTGCCAGGATGCTGTTGCATTGCATGTTGAGGCTAAATACACTAGAAGCAGTAACACAAAGTCTGAGGATAAATCAGTTCATTATAATTGGGGGAGGAAGCATAGAACTATTTTAGGAACAACTGATGCTCCTGATTTATCCCTAGACTTCACATTACAGCTTTATAACACGTGGGCAAGCCACTGACCCCAGCTAACATAGAATCATAGAATCATAGAATCAACCAGGTTGGAAGAGACCTCCAAGATCATCCAGTCCAACCTAGCACCCAGCCCTATCCAGTCAACTAGACCATGGCACTAAGTGCCTCATCCAGTCTTTTCTTGAAGACCCCCAGGGACGGTGCCGCCACTTGCCTTGTGGCAATAGCAGCATCCCAATGAAAAAAAGTTAGATGAAATGTCTTAATAAGCTTTTTTTCCCCTTTTTCCCCTCTAAAAATGTACATAAAATTTTTAAACTCAAATGCAGGCTAATGTCATGTAGGAAAGGAGTGTGTTTCCATCCTGTCATGCAGCATTTACATGCATCTTGTAATGGACAGTTTAGAGCAGATGTTGGTTTTGTTTCTGGTCTCAAGAGGGCCTGAAGTTTTGGAAAGTAAATGTTTCATACTTTCGAAAGGTATTCTGCAGTATTTAAAGCAAGATTGGTACAAAAGTGGCATTTTGACTGCAATGTTGAATGAAGAAAAGGAACATTTATTTGTAACTGGAAATGTTTGCAATATGAGTAGATAGCCAGAAAGTTTGGGGGGTCTTTTGTAGTTCATTTAGATTTACTGCTGAATTACCCTCACCTGCAGTTTTTCGATCACAGTATCATTTCTATAGCCCTCCTGTGCCTTCAGCCTTTCAGAAATTCAACCAAATTGCATTTTGCTGAGTTTCATACTGCACACAAAAAAACCCAAGTCCTGCTCTGCTGACTGTCGCTCTGTGATAGATTGAGCCTAGCTAGAATGTTTTGGTGAGAAGAATTAGATTACAGGCTGTGAAAGGAAAACAGTGGTGATGTCTACTTTGCTCATAGGCTTGCTGAGATGTATAAGAACAAGAAATAAAAACATAGATAACTGCTCCCACTTCTGCTGGGGAAATGGCTGAGCTGCTTCTCTAACCTCACCCTTTTCTGACATTTCTTTTCTAATCCACTTTCTAACCCCCCTGGCTGAACCTCCATTCTTCTTTGGGACTGGGGTAATGTTGAGATGGGTAGGGGGAAGCTGAAGGGGCGGTTGAGAGCCCCTTCTGGGGACTCAGGCTTCTGCCAGGGGAGTTGTGTTTCTGTATTATCTTTTACTTTGTATATTTCTGTATATAACTGTATATACTGTAAATATCTGCTTGTCTATTGTGCTAGCTGTAAATACAAGCTTCATTCAAATTTCCAGAGCTGGCTGAGTCTAGTCTGGGTGATTTCTAAAGTGTGGGGGGGCAGGTAACACCCAAACCATCACACACTCCATCTTGAGTTTAAGAAGCATGCTTTTTCTAATGTTGTAGAAGTGTAGTTTGATAAATGTATGCATTCTTTTCTGAACTCTCTTTGAAGTTGTGACTGTGCCTTATCCAGCTGTTCTCTGATTCTTTGCTCTAACTGCTTTGTAGGTTTAAAATTCTTCATTTTATTAAGCAAACAAAACAAACAAACCCACAACCCAACCCACTCTCTTCCACCCCTCCTTCCAAAAAAGTAAAACAGCCACCAACCAACAAAAAAAAACCCACCAAACCAAAAAGCTCAGGTCTTAATTGGCCTTATATTTTGTTCTATGAACTTAAAAAAACCCAACAGTATGTGACCATATTTGTTGTCTGTAATGCCAAATGCTTGTTTTGATATAAGCGTGCTGCAAATGTCTCAGGGGTTATCACCTATTCGGTGTCAAAACACTCTTTGGTTGTAATTCCACTGATCATCAGTAACTTCATTCTCTGCTTCGTAAGAGGTACAGCCCTGGCCAATTGCTGTACACCTGAGAAACAGGAGGGCAGAAATTAATAAAATCTAGACCGAATCTTCAGAGACTCACTTTCAACCCAGGCATAAAGGTCACTTGTTGGGAAACCTTCAGCCGCAGTCGTCACAGCCTGTCTGACATGAAAGGTTTGCTGCTGAAAGACATTTATGTTGATGCTGAGCAGTGAAAGACAAGGGAGGTGAAGCTCATCTATTGTTTTAACCTACTTCATTGCAGGCTAAACAAGTTGAAAGATTCCTTCTTCTTTTTAAAACCACTGTTAGCTCAGGGTCGGAAGAGCTGCAGGTTCCGCCTACCTGGTTGAAAGGAAAGGAAAAGTGTCGCAGTGGTGGTCAGCAGGAAAGGGGATTCTGGAAGGAATGAGTCCCAGGGTGAATTGCTGGTGGTTGCATGCACCAGCACATCCAGAGAGCTAGAGAAAGATAGGACTTTGTTTTTTTCCCCTACAATTCTCTGAAAATCAGCCTCACTTCTCAGTATATTAAGTGTTCTGCATTGTCACCGTAGAAGGGTACACTGTGTATCCTCAGGCCAAGTGCGGTGCTGTGAGTTGGCCTGGTTTGGTTTGTTGGATTCGGGTTTGTTTTTTTTTAAAGAAAGAAGATTCAAGTAGTTTTTATAATTGAATTTTTCATTCAAGTGACACCTTTATATTTTACTGGCTTCAGGTAATGCACAGAATCACAGAATATCAGGGGCTGGAAGGGACCTCAAAAGATCATCTGGTCCAGCCCCCCTGCCAGAGCAGGATCACCTAGAGCAGATCACACAGGAATGCATCCACGCAGGTTTTTGATATCTCCAGAGAGGGAGAGTCCACAACCCTCCATGGCAGCCTGTTCCAGTGTCCTGTCATCGTCACAGTGCAAAAATTTCTCTTCATGTTTACATGAAACTTCCTATGTCTCAGCTTCCACCCATTGCCCCTTGTCCTGTTCTCGGGCATCACCGAGCAGAGCCTGGCTCCATCCTCCTGGCACTCACCCTGCGCGTATTTATAAACATTGATGAGGTCACCTCTCAATCTTCTCTTCTCCAAACTGAAGAGCCCCAGCTCCCTCAGTCTCTCCTCATAAAAGAGGTGTTCCATTCCCATAATCATCTCTGTGGCTCTGCACTGGACACTTTCAAGCAGTTCTATGTCCCTCTTGAACTGACAGAAACGAGTAATAATTAGTGTCCTTTAAACTACACTGTCAGGCTGCAACAGAGACCATGATTATGAGAAGGTACCTGATGTCCACAAGGTGATATTTACAAGATAACAAGGAGTACTTGTAAAATTTTAATCCTGCTAAAGAACTTATTTCTGTTTTGTTACGTAAGAATGTCTACTTCCAAAATTCCTGACCAGCCTTTCCAGAGCATAAGATGTTTAATTTCATTATGAATCTATATATCTAAATTAAAACAGCTTTAAAATAAAATTAGATTATTATTTACTGTAAAGACACAGTCAGTGTAAAGGGGAAAAGATAAGGTCATTGTGTTAAGTATCACTTTGCTCTTCTGTTCACTACATGACTGAACTCTTGAGTCAAGGTGTCACAAGCCCTATGAGGAGAGGCTGAGGGAGCTGTGATTGTTTAGCCTGGTGAGGAGGAGGCTCAGGGGTGATCTTATTGCTGTCTACAACTACCTGAAGGGTGGTTGTGGCCAGGAGGAGGTTGCTCTCTTCTCTCAGGTGGCCAGCACCAGAACGAGAGGACACAGCCTCAGGCTGCACCAGGGGAAATTTAGGCTGGAGGTGAGGAGAAAGTTCTTCACTGAGAGAGTCATTGGACACTGGAATGGGCTGCCTGGGGAGGTGGTGGAGTCACCGTCCCTGGAGCTGTTCAAGGCAGGATTGGACGTGGCACTTGGTGCCATGGTCTAGCCTTGAGCTCTGTGGTAAAGGGTTGGACTTGATGATCTATGAGGTCTCTTCCAACCCTGATGATACTGTGATACTGTGATAATTTAAACAAGCATGCTAGTTTGATGTAGGAGGATGACTTAGCTTTCGAAGGGTGCCATGTCCTTAGCTTTCTATGTATTCATTAGCATATTGGAACTGAGCTACAAAGGTACATTGAGAGGAAGCTACATTTGAAAAAATGGAAATTCGAAGTAATTTCCTTCAGAAGACCTTAAAAAGTTAAAACAGAAGCACTGGATTAGACTGATGTGAAGAAACAAACTCCATTAAGGTCTCTTAAAGATTACAACCTTTCCCAGGGTGTTCTCTGATAATGGACTGCTCTGGAAAGCATAGCAGGGTACAGATTTCTTTGTCTGTTGCTCTTCTGCTTCTTGGGGGCATCTCCCAACAGTTGTTGATGAAGGCAGAGCAGGCTAGGTAGACTCCACGCCTCAACTATTGTGGCTGTTGGTATGCCCTGCTTCTTTGCATGCCTTGTGAAAGTGATGTTTGCCATAGAAGGCACATGGCAGCTTTGGGGAGAGGGTTGAGGGGGTGCCAGCTGATTTCAGGCATGCTGGGTTTTATTTGCAGTATGCAACCTGAGATTTAGGCCAATGGCTTGATTGTGGAGGTTTGCCATGTACAGTTCAAACATGGAATTCAAGGGGGATTGTGTCAATAGGTCTGATCTACACTAGGGGTATGAAACATGCTCTTGGCATTATGCTAAAAAGGACTCATCACGAGGTACACATAGAGTAGAATGGAGAAATAACAAGTTTGTTTGTTTGTTTAATTGTAGAATCAAACATTTTAGTCAATTATGGGTGAGCCTTGAAGAGTATTTGTCATTTTCAATATGTTCTTAGGGCTATGAACTCACCTAAACATAGCTTGAGAAAATACTCCACGTGTGATCAACCTCCTTGCTCCATGTCTGAATAACTTCAGTGAGCAAAGTACATCTGTCTTTAAATCCCAGTGATACAAAAGTTATGATCTTTCCCAAATACACAGCTTTGCCAGACATCTCCCCTTTGTGCTCCAAAAAAAATGTTGCAGGCATATAAACCAGAAAGAAGGCACATTTGATAAAGTTTGTGAATTCAGGTGTACCCAATGTCATCTACTTAGAGGAAGGCAGAGTTAAGATGACTTTTCCAGCTGACTCCAGTTCAAGAGTTTGCATACACAGGTTTTGCTCAGTGTTACGAATCTAACACTCACTTTTGTACCATGTGGACATTACAGGTCTGGGAAATTTGCTACTTCTACTGTACAGAAAAAGTCTCTCTGTTTTGCCAGTTGCATCCAAATGCTTCCTCTACTCGTTTTTAATGCTGGTGGAACATTTTTGCTGCTCTCTGGGAGTTTAGGATTTAACAGCCTGTGCATCAATAATTTTTTTTGTCTTATTTTTGTTCTTCATCAGAATGTTTGTGAGTCCTTTAAAGAGCAGATCCAAACCAAAACTGAGGAAGAATTTGACTAAATAAATTGTTAGATACCCACCTATTTTTCCAATGATTTTTTCTTCAAGAAAAGTGGGCAAAGTGGAAAAACTTGAGCAATGTAAAGTTGTTTCCCTTCAAGACAGGGATTATTCTTCCAATTTCCCTTTGTGCTTTGATTCTTCCAAGGTTGCCTATTAATTCTGAGACTGATATTTTCAAGCTTTTTTGCCCTTTTTGCTGTCCCACCACCCCCACTCCCCTTTTGTGGTAATCTTTCCATGGGATGATTTTCAAAGGGTAGTTTTGGGTGAGCTGAACATGATATTTCTCAGGTGGCCAGCACCAGAACGAGAGGACACAGCCTCAGGCTGCACCAGGGGAGATTTAGGCTGGAGGTGAGGAGAAAGTTCTTCACTGAGAGAGTCATTGGACACTGGAATGGGCTGCCCGGGGAGGTGGTGGAGTCGCCGTCCCTGGAGCTGTTCAAGGCAAGATTGGACGTGGCACTTGGTGCCATGGTCTAGCCTTGAGCTCTGTGGTAAAGGGTTGGACTTGATGATCTGTGAGGTCTCTTCCAATCCTAATAATACTGTGATACTGTGATACTGTGATATTTCAGCCTTTCTTGGACTATGGTTTGAAATGTCAACAACTTGTGCATTGGGAAGTTCTGTGCACCTCTGGTTCTTGTGCACAGTGGCAAAGCCCATGAGAGTCAGAGGTGTGGAGATGGACATTTTCATCTTGTCCTGAGGAGAAACCTCTGAAGAGAGGGTGTTTGAAAGAGTGACTAACAAATACGAGAGGTTTGGGGTTTTGATAGTGAAATGGCAGCCGAAGAGCACTGTGGTACAGGATTTATTATCCCATAGATGTTGGGCATCGTAGATCTTGGGTGGGCATTTTTAACTAGGCTGACATTTTCTTCTGCTTAAGCAGCAGTCTCTGGTCTGATCATAGCAGCCTTCTCCATTTGAAAAAATGCATCTCTGGAGTGCTTCCAGGTTTGGAGCTCTGTGGTCTTGATGTCAGGCATTCACAAGGCAACCCTGTAACAGTAACGTAGACCTCTTTTTATTTCCAACTCCCGAAGAGTCAGTCATTTCAAACCTCTGTTTTTTTTGTCAAGTTTTAACCAAATGATTGCTTTAAAGTAGCTGTCAAATTCAGAGTGAGCAGATACTTGGTATCTTTCCATCTGAAGTCTCTCCTGCAGATCCACACTCCTGTCTGTGGGATTTCACTGCTGAATTTGCTGCGTGTTTATTTTACACCCTGTGATTTAATCTCCTGTTTTCAATCCCTCCACCTTTCTCTTTAGGAATAGGTTGCTTATGATAGATGTTATGCATCATATGTAGTGTGCAACTCCAGTGAAAGCAGTAGGTAAAAAGAAAACTTAAGCAAGGCCTTATCACTGACATTTTCTACCACTTCACCCCCTAAAAAAATTGAAAAAAAAAAAAAAAAGGATTCTTTTGTGAGTGTGAGATGGAGAAAATTGGCCATTTGTCTGCCAGCTAATAGGCTTTGCTATAATATGAAAATCTATCAAATGATTAAATTCAATAACATTAAATCACAATTCATGAAAGGAGAATACTGCACAGTTTAATTCCATTTAATTTTTGAGAGAGGGGGAAAAAAAAAAAAAAGTAAGAGAAAGCCCAGGGAAAAAAAAAAATGTTTGAGTTTCTCTTAAGCTGATTTCTCTGTGCTCTTTCTTAAAAGTGCCTTTCTAGTTGCCACACAGTGATGTGATCATTATCTGTCACCTCATCGCCTTGCTGCCTCAACACGCAGTAAAATACAAAAAAAAAAAGAGAGAGGGAGAGGGGGAAAAAGAAAAAAAAAGAAAGACCAGAGGAGCTTGTGAAGTATGACTTCCTATCCCAAGACTCATTGCCTGCGATTCGTACCGCTTGACAGTAATGATCTTATTACAGTACTCTGGACCTTGAAGAGATTTCATGAGGAGAGCAAAAGGACGTGCCTCCATGTAATCAAGTGGCGCTGAATATTCCACGCGGTTTTGATCACACACTGATTGGGCACAGTTTTAGCCCATCTTCTAGTCAATTATGCATGGCCCCTCGTGCTCCTGTGATAGTCAGAAACATTGATAGCTGTTGTCTGGGGGGGCTGGCAGCCAGCCAGGGGTTTGAAGTGCAGTCATTCCGGGAGAAGTGCTTTTTAGTTGGAATTGATTACCTTTCTTTAGGTTTTTGCTTAATGGCAAAACTGTATTGGAGAGGGCTTCAGGTGAAAAATGGACGTATTAGCCATTTAGAGTAGCTGAACTCCTAGTCAATTTTTAGCTTTCCCCTGTTTCTGTCTAATTTGTATTTAATGATGTAACGTTTGATAATATTTAAGATATTTCATTTTCAGTTGCTGCTGAGCACACATGTTGAGCACGTGTTAAATTACAGCTTATCAATTTTCAGGTTTTCCAAATTAATCCAGTTTAACCTTCAGGCTTTTTTGGCAGCCCTTCCAGCGAGCGCTTGGCTTACCTGCAAGTGCTACGAAGATGACGTTGCCAAGCAGAGCGAAGGCTGTTTGCATCCCATAATGAGGATAAATCTGCATGCTTTAAAAGAAGCAAAGGGTCGGTAGCTGGGTCCTTAGTTTAGATTTTCTTGTCTCAGAGGTGGTTGATTTCTTGTCACATCTTTCTTAATTCAGATTCCTCCTAAAATGAGAAGAAAATAAAGGCATGCCAATAGGACTCCGAGTACCCTGTAAGAAAATATTTAATCATAAGCACTGCTGCTTGTTCCAGGGCCACCAATCTGGTGTCTCACATCTAAATATCCTACAGTATCTGATTTTTGGATGTGGGTATAATTTGAAGAGACGGGAGGAGGACTTTCAGGTTGAAGTACAACCCTTGTGCTGTGACTGGCAGTGGAAAGCTGCAGTCAAAATAGTCTGGTAGCATCCTGAATTTTGATTTCTGCTTGTCAGTATAATCCTGGTCTACCTGCCTGCTTATGGCTGAAATCATAAAGCAGTCCTGCAAAATGACATGGCAGGCTTTCAGCATTTTCTGAAGGCATTTCAGTCACTAAATTTCTCCCTCATGGGATTACTTCCTTTAGAGGGCTGCTTGAACAGGCAAAATCTGAAGTGAAGTTCAGTTGCTGCTTAAACTTGGAAGTGAAACATTCTATATGGACTTTGCCCTTCTTCTGCTGCTTCCTTTTTAATGAGATTGTGATTTTCTTTTTTTTTTTCCTAAAATTAATCCTATGCTGGCAAGTTCTACCCCTTAAAAATGAGCTTTGACATTTTTCTATATCTTTGATTCTTTAAGATCAGTTCTCACTTCCCAGATAGGGACCAGAATTAAGAGGAAAGGAAAAAAAAACCAATAAAAATAGGCAGTCTTCTTGGGGCTTTTTGCTCTTTGAAACAGAGCTGTTGGGATTTCTTCCAGTGATTCCAGGTTCAGCTATTGTCTGAAATTCCCTGTCTTCGTTTGAGAAGGATTCATGTGATTTATTTTGTAATAATGTTTTACTGCTTCTGTGCAGCCCACAAGAGCTATGTGAATCTTTTCTTTCTTTTCTTTTTTCCTTTTACCTTCTTCTTTGGAAGGCAGACTTCTCTAAATCTTGTGTATTTGTTGACTTGTGTGTGCCTGCTGCCTCTGCCATCAGCCAGGATTGCTCTGTGCTCTTCTGCCTTCTGCCACCAGGACAGAAAATGGTTTTGTCAGGCTGAGGGCCCCTTGGTACTTTTTACGTGGTGAGCTTTTGAACCAAGCCTTTAGTGTTCAGGTTGTAATAAACGAGAAGGACCATGGTCAGCTCATGGCTAGCCATATTTGTCTCCTTCGAGGAGGAAAAGGCCTTAAAAAGGTAAACTTTGAAAGGGGAGAAATTCTACCATCTTTGACATTGTTGACACTCTTGGAGTGGTGCACTCAAGTGTTTGAACCTGCTGTCAGCACTACCTTTGGAAGTGCATGCTTTCCCTGAAGGATTATTCATCTAGGGTCTGGGATGAAACAATGATAGAACAGATTTCTTAGTAGCAGAAGGTGTTCAAAAAAAGCCTGGATGAGGCACTTAGTGCCATGGTCTAGTTGATTGGGCAGGGCTGGGTGATAGGCTGGACTGGATGATCTTGGAGTTCTCTTCCAACCTGGCTGATTCTATGATTCTACCATGCAGGCACCTCTTAATGTATTTAGTAGTATGATGTATGCAGTGACATCACCTGGGGAGGCACAAATGTATCATGGCAAATTTCCCATTTAAATGGGGTGCTGAAATGTGGGAAATAGCTGTGTGGTTTGCAGTGAGAAAAAAAATTTGGCAGAAAATGAGTCTCACCTGATAGACTCCAGTTTCCAGTGCACATCTGAGAAGAGGTTGGTTGACACTTGTCAGCTTCACTGCCACACACACATCTTCACTGGGGTTTTCAAGTTGATATGGCATTGACTTGACTTTGACTTCCTTTGCTCCTCCTTCCCCAGTGCTTTGAATCTGTCTTTTTAATCTGGGGAAGAAGTGCTGCAGTTCGTGGTGATGGATTACAAAGCTAGGCTGGAGTATTTCTGACTGCTTCATTTGACAAGGAATTGGCAGCTCCCTCGAAGACTGTTTCAGATCCTTTTTATTTCTCCTTTCCCAAGTTCCTCCTTTTGGGACTTCAGTGGCTGTGTCCGTGGTGTGCAATTGTCATGCAGGCTAGTATTTCAGGGCTGGGGGGGGGGTGGGGGGGAGAGAACATTTTAGTTTTTAAATCATCATTTGAAAATAGTTCATGGTGGTGACTGGTTTGTGATTATCATAAATGCCAGTGCTTTTCAGCCAAAGTAGTACTTTGTGGTGGGAAACAAAACACCAAAGCAATTGAGCCCATTTCCAGACAACTTAAAGGCTTTAACCAACATATTTGTACATAAAAATACAGTTCATGATTTACTTAACCTTAAAATTGGAAGCAGTCCTATTACACAGGCCTTAATGCCATCACTGTCGCACACGTAATTACTTTTTGGTTGGGTGGTTGCCAGTCAGTGGGCTGTGAATGGTCAGTTAGGAATAACTCTATTTTTAAGAAAGCAATTCAGATTTTATGGTGAGACATGATGTTTATCACCTGAATGTCACAACAGTGAGAGCTTAGAAAGGTGGATAGAGTGGAGGAAATCATGCAATACTTACAAGGTGACTAAGCCACATCTTCCTACTCTTTACTATATATATTTTTTATTTAAAGTATTTCTGCAGTCTCTGGAGGTGTCTCACAGCCAGCAGTGTTATCTGAGTGATAGTTGGGTTTACCTTTTTTTTTCCCTCTTGGTACTCTTCATTGGGATCTTGGCTGGTTAAGGAATACACTGACTTTCAAGTTACTTTTTTTTTTTTAATCAAAGATATTTTCTGTTTCCAGTGACTCATTACTCTGGGCGCAGAGATGGACTGGCAAATTTTTCCCACTAATTCTCATACTCATACTTCAGCTGCAAGTTACTGCCTTCAGTATTGCAGGGGGAAGTATTCTGCATGTGGAGCTGGCATTTCAGCATGGTGTGTGATGTATTCAGCCACACAAGGGGCATGACCTATAGACTGTAAGTCAGGGTGCATTACCATCTGGCCATAGTGAAATGCCACCTTGACAGACCTCAGCTTTCTCCATGCAGTTATTAACTATGTTTATCAGTCCACCCTTAGTGCAGCCTGGATATACATCCACCACTTGAATCAGAACAGTGTCTGCAGAAGTTCTGTTGTTCTTATTTCCTTCATTTGTTATTCTTTTTCTTCTACATGAACAATATATGAAGGAGGGTTGTAAGAAAGAGAAAGACTTTTTACCAGACCCTGTAGTGACAGGACAAGGGACAATGATTTTAACCTGAAAGAGAGTAGGTTTAGATCCCATGCAAGGAGAAAATTTTTTACTGGGTGAGTGGTGAGGTGCTGGAACAGGTTGCCCAGAGAAGCTGTGGATGCCCCTCCCTGAAAGTGTTCAAAACAAGGTGAAATGGAGCTGTGAGCAACCTGGTCTAGTAAAAGGTGTTCTTGCCCATGGCAGGGGTTTAGAAACTAGATGATCTTTGAAGGTCCCATTCACACCAAACCATTCTGTGATGCTGAGTCTCAGTATACAGCAGGAATATTCATGGAACATTCATCAATGGTACATGGTCCACAATCAAGATCTTAAAAACATTACTAAGGATTCCTGAAGAATGGCTCTCAGAAAATCCCTACTTGCTAGGCAGCATAATGAAGTTCCATAGATATGAGGCCTCAGTGTTTAATTAAATTAGAACAAACCTAATAGTAATAAATCATAAATAAATATGCAGTTGGCTTACATTTTATGTTGTTATTAAATATATTAATAATAGCCAGATTACTTAAAGAATCTGGTGTGAGGATCCATAGTGACTGTAAGAAGAATGTGAAAATCAAATAATTTTTAGTGATTTGTCATCTATATTCTTTATAGAACAAGGGGACACAGTCTCAAGTTGTGCTGGGGGAGGTCTAGGCTGGATGTCAGGAGGCAGTTCTTCCCATAGAGAGTGATTGGCATTGGAATGGGCTGCCCGGGGGGGTGGTGGAGGCACCGCCCCTGGAGGTGTTCAAGAAAAGACTTGATGAGGCACTTAGTGCCATGGTCTAGTTGACTGGATAGGGCTGAGTGCTAGGTTGGACTGGATGATCTTGGAGGTCTCTTCCAACCTGGTTGATTCTATGATTCTATCTCTTAGGACCTCTGTGTACAGTTAAATGCCAGTTTGTCTGGGCAAAACTCATAGTAACAATTACCTCCCCGTTGCTTATAGATAACTTTTTGATCCCTGGTGAGAAGGAAAATTTAACAGGCTGTTGGTGTCCCAAGAAGGAATGGGATGCACTAGCATGATGGAGAGATGAAAGAGCCAATCTGGGCTTAGACTTAGGTTGTGATCTTAGACACAATTTTATTTTAACTGTGGTATAGCAGAGAAGCTGTTTTTACCCCTAATGGCAAAGGTGATGTTCACCTGTAAAGTTATCTTGTTTACCTGTAAAGTTGTCTAGTTTACCCAATCACTTACCATTAGAACTGTTATGGGAGATGGGGGTTTTACTGTGAAGGTGACTAAGGGTTAGGTAACAGTTACTTCATCATTACCATCATGCCTCCCACTGTTTTCTGGAGGCATGATTGGGAGCTATGGCTGAAGTTCTTGAAAGCAGGTCTACACTGGGATCTGCTTTGGCAAAATAACATATATCCAAGGTTTTAAGTGCCTGGCATATTACTAACTAAAGAGTACAAGTTATGTTTGGAGCTTTTAGGGTATGAAAAAAATTGCTGTGGAGGAGATTTGAAGTAGCATTTTGCTTTATTCTTAACCATATTGCTAACTATCTGCTGTCTTTGGTTCATTGGGTGTTTTATTTTATGAATGCTATTGAAAAGCTATTCCCAGATGAACAGCTGATGACAAGAAATACTTGTAAATGTATTAAAATGAACTCTTTAACAATAAATAAGCTATTAATAATGAACTCTACTGCTTCTCTGCTTACAAAATATCCCAGCAGTTTCTTCATCAGCTAGTTGCCATCACAGTCCTGATTTGCAGGGGATTTAGACTGAATGATCTCTGGAGGTCCCTTCCAACACCTAGTGTTCTGTGACTCAGCCAGTAAAAGCAGAAGCAGGTTGACTCAAGTTGTGCCAGGGTAGGTATAGGCTGGATATTGGGAAGAAGTTCTTCACAGAGAGAGTGATTTCCCATAGGAATGGGCTGCCCAGGGAGGTGGTGGAGGCACCGTCCCTGGGGGTCTTCAAGAAGACTGGATGAGGCACTTAGTGCCACGGTCTAGTTGATTGGTTAGGGCTGGGTGATAGGTTGGACTGGATGATCTTGGAGATCTCTTCCAACCTGGCTGATTCTATGATTCTATGATTCTATAACTCCAGTAGAAATGATTTCATGTGGATTATTTCTGTAATGAAGAATGGAGTGCAGAAAATACTACCCAACAGCTCCTTTGCTTCTTGAAAGGTGATTTGCAAAGGTTTTCATGTGTTGTCTATATAGTTACACAAGACAAAAGAGTTTATCTTTTACATGCTGTTTTAAATTAATACAGTCACCCTTACAAGGAAGCTCTGTTTAAGTGTTAAGGAGAAGTATTTCACCACCTGAAATTCCTTATGCTAATAAAGAGGTGAAAGTTTCTTCTTTCTTTTTATTTTTGCTAGGAGTATTTCTTTCAGGCTTTTTACTTCCTCCACAGCCTTTGACTGGAGATGTTCTTGTTACATATCATCAGGTCCCATAATTTGTCATAATGCTACTCAATGGCTCGTCTAAAAAATGTAAAGGGACACTGTCAAGGTTGTTAGGCCCAAAGTTTAACCTGCAGTACTTTGGAAAAAAAAGGAAGAAAAGATTGACATAAACTGTCCCCCAGAGCCCGAACTGAGCTGGAATAAAATCCAAAAATGATTTTCTGAGCAACTCAGGAGCCAGCATGTTGAGTCTCTTTGAGGCTGTGCTTGTGAAAATTGTTCTGTGCTTTGTTCCTGCTTGTAGGAGGATGTTGAATATACAAGAAACTTAACTCTGTAGTGGGTTAAGAGGAGAGGTTTCTTGTTCATTCCAGTTACCCTTCTGGAGCAAAGTAGGTCGCGGAGACCCTGTGAGGTACAGAGGGGTTTTGTCATTTCAGTGGCAATATGACATTCAGCATCTAGGAATTGTCACCCTCAGCTCTTAGTCCCTAGCAGGTACTCATTCTTCAGAGCGCTGTAGGTCTGTCCTGACACATCAGCTATCACAGTATGCAGAAGACTGAGATTTTGATTGACAAATCCAAAATGAATGTTTTTTTTTTTTAATATATCCCTTTCAAAAGCTTTGGGGAAAGAGGAGATGGAGATTTTCATCTGCAAGTAAAAGGTACTGCCAAATGCTATGCAGCCTCCAAAATGATAATAGAAGTTAGAAGTCCAAGTGCTCTTGAAAGGGTGGGAGGAATGGACTAAGTTGAAATAACAATTGTGGAAATCCTGGGAGAGACACTTCTGAACCTTTGCCTTTAATTCCCTGTTCATGTGTATCTAGGGACACATTTTATAGAATCAGAATCAACCAGGTTGGAAGAGACCTCCAAGATCATCCAGTCCAATCTGTCACCCAGCTCTATCCAACCAACTAGACCATGGCACTAAGTGTCTCATCCAGTCTTTTTCTTAAACACTTCCAGGGATGGTGACTCCACCACCTCCCTGGGCAGCCCATTCCAGTGGCAAATCACTCTCTCTGGGAAGAACTTCCTCCTAACATCCAGTCTATACTTCTCCCGGCACAACTTGAGACTGTGTCCCCTTGTTCTGTTGCTGGTTGCCTGGGAGAAGAGTCCAACACTCACCTGGCTACAGCCTCCCTTCAGGTAGTTGTAGATATCAATGAGGTCACCCCTGAGCCTCCTCTTCTTCTCCAGGCTGAACAACCCCAGCTCCCTCAGCCTCTCCTCACAGGGCTGTGTTCCAGGCCTCTCACCACCTTCATTGTCCTTCTCTGATCATGTTCCAGTATCTCAGCATCTCTCTTGAATTGAGGAGCCCAGAACTGGACACAGGACTCAAGATGTGTCCTGACCAGTTTGGAGTACAGGGGAAAAAAAACTACCCCTGTCCTACTGGGTTCCCTCCACATTTTTTGTGAAACTGCTTTCCAGACAGATCTACACTGGATCAATCAATAGGATGGGGTTCTCCTGTGTATCAGTTAAACTAACCTGAGATCTTAAATCTGTTCCTCTTGATTTTTCAGTATGTCTGGTGTTTTCCCATTTCAAGCAGCAGATGGTAACTGTGTTGGTTTCAACATTTGTAAGGATTTTGTGTCCCCTGGGAAAAGAGTGTTCATCACCCTGGAGTGAATCTAGCAGATAGTTTCTGGTTGATGGCTCTGATTTTTCCATCAGCAGGCTTTCTGCTACCTATGAAAGCACCTTGCTTTTGCTTGGGTTTTCATGCTTAGTTTCTTTACCAAACCCATTTCATCTTGCCCACCAAGAAAGCAGTTCTTAACGTGCACACATGCAGATATGCCCAATAAAAGGCAGAATCTGCTAACCCATCAACCTTTATTGTATTTGATTGTGCAGTGTTTTGACAGTAATCTTGTACTATTATGTGTCACAGGTTTTCTGTGCCATCAATTACTGCAACTACCTGCACATTAACTCCACGTGGAAGGGTGAGAGCCTCTGCTTTCTTTTAGAGAGCTGATTGATGGGTTAGAAGAATGCAGCTGGATCACGCTAATACTTTTACAATGCCTGGGAGTTGCAGAGTAAATAATTAAATGTCATTTGTCCCACTCCACGTGTGCAGTGGGTCATGTGCACCAAGTTGAGATTGTACAAGACAAGCCTAATTCCTCTGCCTTGAACAAACACAAGGTAGTTCATAAATACATATATATGTATATTTTTATGTATACAAACTCAAAGCTTTTAACAGGCTTATTTTCTATAACCATGCACAATGGTGAGACAGTTTGTGTGAGGGGAGAGGTTAAACATAATTATAGGAATAATCTGAAAGTGTTTAGGAAAGATTAAATGCAGAGGACCTACAGTTCTCCACTTAAAAGGATGCTTGTGTTTTTTAAAACCATTATGATTGAGAGTGGAAGTGGAGGAAACAAGAGAGTGTCAGTGGGAAGAACAGCAAAGACAATGGTGATAAATATGAATCAGTAGTCAGACAATGTAAATTGTTGCTGTAGGCAATTAAAGATGGTAGAATCGATGGTCTGTAAAATTGGCAAGTTGAGGAAAGAGGAACTTCCTAAATCCATCAGTAACAAATAAGATTTAGCCATAGTGATGACTGTAATGCTTGACAAAAGGCTATGATAGTGGATCATCATTTCTGAAAGGAAAAGCAAGACCCTTTCTGTCACTGAGGGAAAAAAAAGAATTCACCTTACTTGTTACTTCTAAACAGTAATGAAACAGCTCAGCATTATTTGTGGGGAGGAGATGTTGTTCATATGATCATCATCATCTGCACAACCAGATTAGCTGTGGTCATGAGTACTACAAAGCTGACTTAAGAGGTTTCTTATCAACTGCAGTATAATTTGGAAGGAATTTTGTAGCAGTAGGAAAGTTGATATTGCTCTAAAAAGATTGACAGTACACTTGTAGCTGAAAAGACAAAAGGGATTCTGAAGAATCTGTGTTTTGTTTAACCTGATCCTCTTGCTGTGCAAAATAATGGAAAGGCTGATGCGTGATATGGTCAGAAAATAATTGTTATTTACTTTGCCAGAGGAAGAGTTGGCTGAATCTCATACGGGGAATTGCTGAGTGATAAAAAGCTGAGCAATTTTTAGTGTGACATAGACAAAAATATCTTTCAAGAGCAACTCTATTGAGATTGCCCTGCCTCATAATGCAAACTTTAAAAAGTAAATAAAAGCTGTAGAAGCACTAGAAAAATAATCCCTGTAGTTTAAATTATCAGGTTCAAAGTGACTAACCAGTAGATTGCAGGAACCTGTTGTAAATGGGTATCCATCATCCAAACCCAAAGAGGAGCTGATTTGGGTTTTATTTTCAGCGACCTCCTGCTTGGTGTTACAGGTGATTTTTTTTATTGTTCCCTTGCTTCTCTTACTATTAATCATCTTCATATTCCATCCTCATTTCTGCTCTTAGTGGAAGCACAACCTTTAAGACTTTTATCTCTCCGTGGATCTTCCAGGCTTTCTGAAGAAAATTCTTCTTGCTACTTCTGCTTTGTCAGGTCCCATTCTCCTTTTCTCCTCTTCTCTAAACAATCTCGTCTGCACACAAGCAGAATGAGCTTCTCATGGCCAACTCAGAGATTAATCTTCATGGGACTTTCTGTTCTCTGTCCAAACTGCTGGGTGCATATCTCCTTGTGACGGTAGCCAACTACTGTAAACCTCTTATTGCTGTGTCATACCAGGTAATTCTGACCAAGAAAATTTCATGTTTAGCTCTTCAGGTGTCACCAAAGTACATCATCTGGGCTTCATGTTTTGATTTGCACCTATTTCACCATCTCATATCTCAATTGCTGCACCATCATTTTTCCTGGCCTTGATGAATGCAGTACCCATTCAGCTCCACCCAGCCGCTGCTATAATGATTACTTCCTTGGTCTGCCACTTTTCTAGTGTCACCCTTCACTTGGCATCCTTCCCAATGTCCTTCTCTGCTATATCACATCAAAGATGAGTTGCCACTGTACATTTTGAAGACCCATCACAGTATCTATTCTTTCTAATTCTCTTTCACTGTGCTGACATTTGCCTCTTGTGAACCTTGACATCTGTTTGGCAAAATTTTCTTCTTTCATGAATTGAGCACAGGTGATCAAAATTGTAGATTCATAGAATGGTTTGGGTTTGGAGGGACCTTTAAAGGTCGTCTAGTCTCATCCTGCCCTTGCAGTTAGCAGGACATCTGCAGCTAGATCAGATTGCTCAGAGTCTCATCCAACCTGAATGGAATGCTTCCAGAGATCAGGTATCCACCACCTCTCTGACCAACCTGTGCCAGTATCTCATCATCACACATTGCTTCCTTATATCTAGTCTAAATTCCCTTCCTTTTAGTTTCAACCATTACCCCTCATCCTATCACTGCATGCCCTTGTACAAAGTTCCTCTCTGGCTTTCTTTTAGTCCTCTTCTAAGTAGTGAAAGGCTGAAATAAGGTCCCCCCAGAGCCTTCTCTTCTCTAGGCTGAACAATCCCAATTCTCTTAGCCTTTATTCATAGCAAAGGTGTTCCAGCCCCTTGATCACTTTTTGTGGCTTCTTCTGGACCTGCTCCAATAAGTCCACATCTTTACTGTGCCAAGGTCTCCAGAGCTGGACACAGCACTGCAGGTAGGGTCTCAGCAGAGCGGAGAGGGGGAAAACATCTCTGTCAACCTGCTGAGCATGTTGCTTGCGATGCAGTCCAGGGTACAGTTGGTTTTTTTTGGGCTGCAAGTTCACACTGTAGGGTCATAGTTAGCTTAATACATTATGCATTATAAATAGAAAAGTTATTACCATTGGCCTTATACAGCCTAAAACCACTTGCAGCTTTGCAAAGGGCTGCATTACGCTAAGGCCTGTGTATGCAGATAGCAGAGAACCAAGGGGAAACTTCTCTGTGCGGGCTGTAATCTAAATGGGCACTTCAAATGCCGTATAACCTTTAAATGTGATGGGACTGCTCGACCCTTTGGCATTCATGTAAAAGCTGGGGTTTTGTTGTGGTTTAGTTGGATTGTAATGTGCTGTTTGTTTTTAAATTTCACTTTTGTAACAGCAAAATGGGACAAGGAAGTAAGTTACCTTACTGCCACTGCAGTACGTGAGCCTGCTCTCAAATCTAATAGGGTCCTGTTGGGGGTTTAGTTCGTCATTTGCAAAGTGTGAGCCATAGTGATGGATGTACTAGTCCGACTTGTGTCTGAAAATGTGTGGCCTGTCACTCTTTGTTCAACTGGCAAAATTAGAATGCTTGCATTCTCCTGCTGCGCAGCTTGGGTGGTTTTCTTTGGCCTGTTTTTCTTCATTAAATGGAAGTGAACATTATTAATATGAAAAATTGTAGTCTGTGGGTGCAAAATTGCAAGACGACACCAGAGAAGGCAAACTCCAAGAAGCTCAGCGCTGTGAGCTTCTGAAGGAGCAGCTTGATAAAATAGGTTTGACTTCTGCAGGAAGTAGGATGATACCGATTCAGCCAATGAGACAAAGCTGCTGTCGGCAGACTGCTTATGAATATAAAGCTTCATTCATATCTCAAGGAGGGGGAAGGGGGAATCCTGTCTCACACTGCCTCAAAAGCAGCCACATCCCTCTCCCATCTGAGGGGAAAATGGGATCTGCCATACACAGCAGACAATGTGATGGTATGCTACGACGTAACAGTCTTGACAGCTCTGTATGATGCTGCAGTTGAGATTTTGCCATCAAGAGAAATCTATAAACCATACTGAGCTTTCTGAAATCATTAATGCCTTAGTTGTATTGATGATTTCATTTCTGTGCTAGAGGAGCGTGGCAAATCTACCTAGCTGCAAGCTGCAGCTTCCCAGGTTTATGATACTCCTCCTCTTTCTTGCCATGCTTTTCCTTCCACCCTCCTCCACCTCCCCCATGGAGGGGAAAAAAAAAATCCATGGCGTAAATTGATTTGAGGATCAGCCTTGATAAAATACCAGCATTCAGCCCCTCGCAACAGCACGGCTGTATTGTTAGCGGTTCTTGATTATTTGGATGCTCCAGCAGAAGCTGCCACATCAGAGTTGGAGGTGTGCAGAGATTAACTGGTGTCTGTCCAACCATTTGTCATACAAATAACAGTGCCAGTAGAGTGAAATACTATAAATCATTTTTTTCCAGGATTGAAACCTTTTATCAGTTGTGGCACTTCCATTATTCAATAAGCGATTAGTAACAGCCATTGTCATTTAGCCATTTAATAGTTAACAGCTCAGAGCTTCGACTAGTAAGGAAGGAGGCTTTGACACTAGCACCTGATGTAAAAGCAAGATTTAATATTTATCTTTGCAGGCAAAATGCAATTGTTAGTGCTTTACTGAAAGATGAAAGGCAGCACAACTTAGACGTGAGTCTTAATTTGTTGAGCCTCCTGGTTTTGCTTTATCATGGAGCTGTGTGGTGTTTGTGTGCCCCCTGACAAAGCACACAGTGTTTAAAATATGCAGATGGAAAATTGCATTCTCCTTTTCCCAACTTCTTCATTCTAAAGCTTAACTGCAGCATCTCCCTGGAGATTTTCTGCAGCCACAGCTTTTGGAAAGGTTGAACTATAGGAATTGTAACCTTTGTGTAAGAGCAGCCACACAAGTTAACCCTGATCTTGTTGGATGTGTTCAGAACAGTATCCAGGCAGGTGTTGGGTTATAACACATCAAGAATGTCTTCAGCTTGTGACTTCTACATTTTACACTGGTTAGGTGAAAACGAACAACTTTCTGTAAATCTGAGGAGCCCCATCCAGTGCAACATAGGTCACAGGAGCTTCCTGCGTGCCCTTTGAAATCCAGATGAATCTGTGAAGAGGTAAAATGTTGAATCTGCCATTGGGAAGAAATGTTCTATTCCTGCCAGAAGTTTAAGATGGAAGAGTGTTAATAATTACTTGCCCAAAGAGATGGAGACCTTTAAGCTGTTATAGGTCACTGTGGTAACCATTGGTTGAGCAGTGAGTTTGAGAAGTTAGGTTGGCTATCTGTAAACTACTTGTGAAAGGTTTGTGTTTCTTTGGCCCTTTTGGGGCTAGCTCTTAATCATGTGAGCTTTGGGAAATCCTGAAACGCAACTGCTGGCACACCTAAGTGCAGATGTTGTGCATGTGCTACTTCTAATTCATAGCTCCAACAAACCCTCTGTGCTTCATATTGTCCTCTTCATAGTGTAGGACCCAACATCTGCCTGCTTTCTATTGAAGCCAAGGGAAGGAACTGAAAGTAGTCTTCTCTGTGAGCACAAACTGATGTAGAAGCTCAAGCAAAAAGGGAGATGGTGACCTTCCTGTTGTAGCATGAGCATTCAGGTTTATAGAGGAATACTCATTACTGATGGCTTAGTGGCGTGTAGGAAAAGGCCTTGACACAATAAATCTCTCCAACTGAATTCCTCCAGTGAGAAATCTCTGTATTAACATGGGAAATTGCACCACGAGCAGAGCAACATGCCAAACTAGCAGAGACCTAATACTTGCAGATTTGTTCCTGCTTATTTTTACAAGTGATGTAAATTAATGAAGAATTAATGTTCTGTATAGCCCCAGTGAAAAGTAGTGCAGTGCCTGCTCACATATGGATGTGATTCACCGCAAACAAACAAGACATTCATCCATGCACGCTCCTCAGACATGCCTGTCACCACCTACCATGCTGGAGGGCAAACTTCTGGATCACGGGTTGGGTTTTTGCAAAGGACAGAAATGCTTCACATGAGCCCATTTCAAAGGTGCTTTATGGATAGCCTGTTCTAAAATGGTGTAATGCAAGGTGGTGCTTTGCATGACTTGAATTGGCTTGCACTGTTGAGCAAGGTTTGGATTCTCTGGTGAAGTTACCTTGCTTGTGCTTTGGAGTTTAGTGATCTAGTGTTCCTTGGGAGCCGATACAAACAACAAGGGGTTTTTTCAGAGGGTGAAACTGCTAGAGAAATCTTAGGCAACTGTGTTTTTTATTCAAGTTTATACAGTCCAAGCTTACCTTTTTGTCTCAGTTCTAATTTAAATTTCCAGAGACTCAGATAAATTTGATAGAACCAATAACAATTTTATGAAGTGCCCTTCCCTCTTCCCCTTCTTTCCCAAAAGAAAGAGATTAGATGGAGAGAGAGAGAGCAGTAAGCACACCCAAATAAATGAAATCTCACTCGATTTGGAAGTTAAAAAGAAAAGTTTAACAATAACTTAAAAAAAAAAAAGATATCTGAGGTAGGGAAGCCACAAAAGGTTAGGGAAGGGAAAAATAGCAAATACAGAATGTATAAATACAACTCAGTTGTGATGGTGATGGCTTTGTCTGCCTTGTGGGTGATGGCCACATGGTGAAACAAATTGAAATCAGGAACAGGTGGTAATGCTGGTATGCAGGGAGCAGGGAGATGCAAAGAGCAAATGAAACAAGACATCCCCCTGCATTTATGGGACAGGAAGGGGGAGTGGGCTAACCATCACCTGGTGGTGTTCAGACCCACGCCTGGGGAGTGGTCAAGACCACCTAGGGTCAGGTTCAGGGTTACTCCCCCTGGAGGGTTAACCCTGTACACTTTTACACACCTATTTAGTGTGCCTGGTATGCATTGAGTACATGAGAAAAACAAGTGATGGTAGCAATGGGAAATTCTGATTTATATTTGATTTTATAATTGTTTGGAATTTCAAAAGAAGCAAAGGCTGGGATTAACAAAGCATCTCCAATCCCTAATCTAGCTCTATGCCATCTTAAAAGACTTCAAAATAAAACTTACATGCTTCCTTTGATTACAGTGAGGATACTGGAAGCCTCCTACAGGGGATATATTTATTAAATGCTGTACAGAATTAACCTAAAATAAGCAGCATACCCAGGTCTTTGGAACAATCTAACTTTTTGTCATCTAGATCTACAAAAAAATCTCAAGGAAATGAGAACTGTAAGAATTACGTAAATATTGGTGTTCCCTGCTGCTTATGTCGTAGTTTTGTCTCCTGTAATAATTGCTTGACAGAGCTACTGAGAAGCGCATTGGTCGTGGAGAAAACACCTTCCCATCCTACTTCATACATAAAGATTTTTTATCTTCAAAGAAGTTAGGTGTTGTCTACCATGAGAAAACAAACACAGCTTTTTTGCTTTAAATCAGCCCTATGGTACTATTTTACTGCAGCATATTTTGGTTTTAGTTTGCAGTATTTCCCTTCTGAACATCTCATATGCATTGGAAAAGAAATTTCATGAGAAAGGAATGGCCACATACTTGAGAGATTTCTAGATGCCTGCATTGAGTGTGCCTTTTAAAAGTGAGCAGTGAGAATACAACTCCTTTGAGCAGAAACACCTCTTTCTGTTGTTTTGTAACTGGCTTCTTGACAGCAATTGCTCACACTGTCAGCAAAATGTGGCTACTTTTCGTTCAGAGGGACAAAGGTGCAGAACAATGCATCTTTGGTTAATGGATTTAAATGCTCCTTGTTTATCAGTCTATAACAGGCAAGATTGTCATCTCCCTACACATAGATGAAACTGATGGTCCGAAACAAGAATAAATCCATCATGCCATAAAAGTAGTGGTACTCCATGGGCTTAAGCAAGAAGTGCTGCTGCTTTCCACTGCATCAGTACTGTGCCTAAACAGCAGACAGAAGGTAGGCAGGTGGTGAATACAACTTGTCCCACGTATGTCCCACCCTCACTCCTCTAATCTTCGTCTCCTTTCTGTCCCAGATACTTGCCCCCCAGTGCCTCATTTCCTCTTCAGCCATCCCATACAATGCTTTTCCTGCTCTCCTGTATTGAGTTGGTTTGTGTGATGGTGCATTTTACATTATGTAATGGTAACCTTGCCAATGAAGATCTCAAAAGCCAAATGGTTTTGATGTCATATCAAACAAGCTTTGTTGTCACAAACGTCATTCTGGCCAGCTGTGCTATGAACAAGTCTCAGTCAGTGTCCCCTTTTCATCCCAGAGTCATAGAATCAACTGCAAGGTGCAGTGTCAAGAAAGGTGGGTTCCTCACCATGGCTTGGAGAATGACATCCCAGGTGGTGGTGTCACTTGAGCTGTGATGATGCTAATTACAAGCATGAGACTGACAGTGGAATCAAGATGTTGACTAGATAATTGGATAGGAATTCAGATATCTCTGTAATTCCAGAGGGCTCGGTATCTTGTAGCAAATCTAATCATGGGGGGGGAGGAGGGAATCAAGTAACTGTAGTGCCACGAAAGAAATGTCATAGCAGTAGTGTAGCACTTGATGCTAAGGCATGACACAAGCAGATTTTATGCAAATACTTTGTTACTACTCCAAAAATAAGCCAACATGCACTGTGTGCTTGCTCAGCTTCTGGATGGCTCTGGTAATTAATACATGATGCTGCTGAGTTCTTTTTTCTCATATTTCCAGTTGTAAAAGAGATACAAACAATGGAACAGAGGCAGGAGGTCTGCTTATGTGCTGCTTCACCTGTCTGAAGTGTAGATTAATATGGGCAATAAATATTAAAATGTAATTAAGATAAAAATAAGATTTTCAGCGAGCACATTTTGGTTGGTTTTTACACCTGAATTATTAGAGTGGGATCAGCTAGGGTTTACAGAAGACTCTAATGTTACATTAGAAGTGGACAAAAATCAATGATGTTGACAATTTGTGATTTTCAGGGAATTATTTTGTTTTCCTTCTCAAGTTTGGGTGTTTTGGGGGTCTGTTGGTGTTGTTTTTTTTAATACAAACACGTACAAAGAACCACAGAGGCAGGGTGACAAACTGCTTCTCTAATTCCATAATAACTCAGCCAGCTTTGTGAAGTCACAACCCAATTGGAGAAACTAACCTTAGAAATTGGTCGATCAAATGCTACAAGCAAAGTACTTGTTTTCCAGTATTGAAGCTGGTGGTCTAGTGATCACAGCCAAGCAATTATGGCCCTGTTAGATAGCATGAGTAGTAGTCATTAAATAATTATACCTTTGATTAGCTGCCTTAACTGTTCGTTGCCTTTGAAATATGATAGTATAATTTAAGGCTTTTATTAAAAGACAATTTTTCTAGGTGGTTGAAAAGGATTTTGTGTGTGTGTGTGTGTAAAAGACCCATAATTTTCTGCTTTGGATAATGAAAAACTGAGAAAAATGTTTCCAATTAACATTTTACTTTTGTCAATTTGAATCTTGTATGTTTATAGTGTATTGGAAAGGCACTGAAGTACTTTAGCTGGCCCTTTACCTACTGCAGAAGTTTAAATGGAGAAATCTTACAGGGGTAAAAAAAAGGAAAGAAATGTTTAATCAAAGTAACTTTTTTTTTCCTCTGTCAGTAGTAGGAATATGAATGTGTTTTCATTTTATTATTTTTTCCTCCTTGATTTGAAATATTCAAAGCTGAATCAAAGCCAAACGTAATTAACTATTAATGGGATTTGAATTATTACTTTTAGAGCATTTTGTGGGTTTCAAATAGAGCACTGGAAAGGATTTCAGTTTCAGGGAGGAGTTTTTTCAGGCTTACAATTTTATTTGGGTTTGGGCTGAGCAGCTTTTGCACCTTATAACTTCTACTAATTTCCTTTGCTGCCTACCATCTACTTTTTAACCACCAGAATGCTGAGGAAAATGATGTAGAAAGGGTTATTGCTCTCAAATGTTTATGGAATAACTGGCAGCAGTTAAATCTGTTGTATTTCAGCTCCATTTTTGTGGTCTATTGGGATCTATGTCCTGCAGACACCAGTGACAGAAATGCTTAGAACGTGTCACATTCAAGTGTTTAAAGATGTTTTGCTTTGGCAATTTGGTTTAAGGAACCTGCTGTATGCATTTGTCAGGAATTACAGAAATGTAGTGTACTTATTTATGAGATCCTTGCACTTTGTTTTCAAATGTAGTGGTGGCCAGGTTTAGAAAGGCAATGTATCCAGAATATTTTCCTTTCTAAATATCATGTGTTAGATGTGTCTGCTCTTTTGGATTTTTTTTTTTAACTCTTTTTGAGGATTTTTTGCCAGTGCTGCTTCCACATAGGCTAAACCAGACAGTGTCAAGCCCCTTCACAGAAGCAGGTTTTTTTTTGGTGTAAGAATCTCCCAGGTTGTATCTTAACAAAACAATTCCAAGCCTCTTACGGAAGAGTATTTGTCCTGTTAAGCAAATCACTCTTCTGCTGACCAGCAAGGGAAAGAAGCCCAGTCTGCTGTTTTGCAGTCCCTAGTGAAACCACATGTGATGCTCAGAGAGTTGGAAAAGAACAAGAGAATGACTAAAGGGCAGAATCCTTTCCCCAGTAGCGTGGCAACAGGGTGGCCCTGAAGTTTATCCTTAAATACCCCTCTGATCGTGCCCAGGTTTGCCCCTCATTCAAATCCAACGTACCCCTGTTTTTCTCGATAGATGTTACACTGGTGTTACATGGAAAATGTTCCCCTGGCTTAAGCTATGGGAACTGATTTTTCCTCATGTATCTTCTCCGCCTTTAATTGTTGTACAATAAGAATAAATAAACAAACGTCCTCAGGTGAATGGACAATGTTATTTGTTTGGTGCAGATGATGATGAGATGTTCTGGTAAGCGAGTGGCACGCTGACTCCCATCCCCAACCCCCTTCCTCCAGTGTAGGTGAAAAGATCCTATTATTTCTGATAATTGATGCTGAGGGCTGTGGCGTGCCTCATTTAATCAGCACTGTTCAGCACACTCCAGGGATGTAATTCATGCACACTTTAACATCCAACATGGCTGACAAGGCTTGGACACACAACCTAACGGCTACATCATTTTTTAATCAGCTATCTGAGCACTATTTATCTAATCAACAAAGAACTCTGTCACATGGAGACCAGAGGTGACATTAACACGTCTGTAGTTTCTCAGTACAGCAGTGAAGGAAGATTTTTTTTTTAGGATGAAACTATAGATATTGAGATTCTCCCAAGGAAAAAAAAAAAAGCTCATTTCTGCTTTTCAAAGTACATAAAGACCTGAATTTGAGCAAGTTGGAAGGTGTTTAGTCTGACATTTTGTTGAGTATAGTATCTTAAGCATCCCTAGAGAACTTCAGAACAACTACTGCTTTTAGAAATATAGAGGCAGGAAACGTTTACTGCAAAACCCTGCTGAATCCAAACTAGACAGGAAAAGTAGATTCATTAACACAATATAAACAGCATCCTTATTACAGAAAACAAACACACAAATTCTGTCTGCAAGGGGTTGGTCACAGATGTAAAGTTATTGCCTGAACAGATACCATGATATGTGGTAATTAGGAGTGATTAAGTTTAATTGATTCCTAGTTACTCTATATCTTAACAAAAGGCTGTGCTGTAGCCTAGTTTTCATCTTTGTGTACCAGAACACCTGTTCTTGTTGTAAGTTGTGCACAATTAAAACAAATAAGCAAGCTAATTTTAATTAGCTGTAATAAAGCTTGTATGTTAAAGGACTATAGCTCAGCTCAAAAAGTGAAGTACTCAAAAACAGTTACAGCTGGATGTCCTCTCAGAGCTTCAGCTGAAACAGTGAGCTGTTACCCCTATTTTATTGAGACAAAAACCTAGCATGTAATCATCTCCCACTAGACTTAAGTATCTTCTTTTGGACTCAGTTTATAATGCACTCCTTCAGTAGTGTTTGGATGTTCAAAGACTTGTCCGGCCGTTAAATAACTTGTATAGCTTCCACTTCACAGTGTGTTCATTACAGTTCCTGCCTTCCAGCTGGAAAAAGTGCAGATAAGGACTTTGAAAACTGAAGCAATGGAATGGAGTTGCCTTCGTCAAGCACAGTAAGACCAGTCAATGCCTACAGAGTCATGGCAAGGACCTTCCTGACTCCCATGCTCTCTGTACGCTACAGCCAGAGATCTTTGTTCCGTTTGCTGTGGCCAGTATATGGCATTTCTTCACATCAAACCATAAGCATCCCAAGTTGTGCTTAGTTTAAGTTCTTCTTTATAGGAAAGGCACAATAGTAAACATTTCTGCCCCTTCCATATTGTAAATATAAACAAGCACTAAAAAAAGAGGTTTGGAATAAAAAAAAATTTGGGGGGATGGCAGCCTTTTTAAACTTAAGTCCAGAAGAGTTCAAAGGCTATTTTCTGGAAAGAGGAATATATTGACTCAAGATCAAACCAATCTCCACTCCTGGCACTGGGATGTGTCTGTCCTGGCCAGGGCTTCTGTAACCTCTTGAGGCAAAATGCAGGTCATGAACAACACCTGAGAAATCTTCAGTCTTGGGTTGTGGTTTGGAGTATTTTTGCTTACAAGTAGTTGTAGATGAGGGCTGAATTAACAGCAGCAAGTGTTTTGTCTTCTGCTTTTTGGCTAATGTGGACTTCTTTTTAATGGATAGACGGAGAGGTGGCAAGGTACTTTCTGAGCTTCCATATTTCAACTATCCCTGAGGCACAAGGATGGGATTAAAACTAAAGAAGTTGCAAGAGTGTCTTGGGTAAGAAAAGTAGGGGGGAGGAAGACAGAGGGCTTCTGGAGAGCCCATCTGTGGTATATGCTGACAATAATCCATTTAATGGAGAAGGATACAGGCTCATCCAGTCCTAGATATGGAAACTGCAGAGTTTTATCATGGCAAAAGTTTGGATTTACTCACATCGTTAATTTGCCATAAAAATTATGGTTAAATTTGAGATGGCATTAAAAAAAAAAAAAAGAGGCAGTTCAATTAGCCAAGCAAACAGCTGCTTGCTTGACAGGCACATGCAAGCCCAGGATTTGCTTGTTTACAAACACATAGCAGCAATTGTAAGACACTGCAGATGATGTTTTGGTGGAAGAAGGAAACAATTTTCCAATTTCTACATTACTGGAAGGGGAATATTCACTCCCCAGGTTGGTGTGTGACTTTGCAAGGCTGAGCTAGCAGGTCTGCCCAGAGAGCATGTGGTTATTCCACAGCATATGGAGGTGTCAGCTAGCTGCTAAGTATTTTTCCAGTAGGACTGAAGCATTGCCAGCCTCCCTCTTACCTGAGAAATAGCTCCTGCAAGGAAGCAATTAATATAAATATGGTCTATTGCAACGCATGACACAGATCTAAGGAAACCCATTATTCTTTCCTCATTAACAATCACTCTGAAGGATTCCAGGTCCTACAACATAGGAGGCAGAATACTAGTTGCTACTTCAGGCTAAATGAAGTACCTGGTGTCTTCTGGGCAATGGTTAACTTCAGTCTAGATATTTGGTGTTTGAGAGAGGTGTTTGTCCAACTGTTTCTGGTATCTCTAGAGACACTTCTTTGTGGCTTCTTTGAAGAAAACTGTCTTCCAGAGAATACTTGAAATCACTTTGCCTTAAAGATATTTCAAACTAGGGAGCTTTAGTTGTTGTTAAATGATGAAGTAAGTATTTCTTACAGCTTTTTATTGGAAACCAGTCAGGACTTACTTGTTTAAGTTACATATACTAAGTGTATGTTTATATATATATATACAGCTATATATATGTATCCAGAGTGGGCAACAAGTCCTTTTGTTGTATTAGCCTTTTGAACTGGCAAGTGAAGCCAGTCCAGCCAGAGTGAATACCCTGGGATATGAGTCAAAGACAAACCAGGCAAGTAATGACAAGGCCTTATCAGTAGGTAACGAAACTGTGTGGACAGTTTGTAATTCTGAAGGCAGGCAAGGTAGGATGGCTGAGCTGGGCCCTCATGCTTGCATGCACATCAATCACCCTGTGGAGGCTGTGCTTGGCAGGGTCCAAACCCTGCTGCTGATGGTACTCTTGAGTCCTCAAAGGCAGGAGAGCACCACAAGGAAGCAGGCTGGAAACCTAATCAATGCTAAAGGATGCACTGAGTTGTACCAGGACCCCAGCATCACTGCAAAAAAGTCTATTTGTTTAAAGAGAAGAAAAAGGCATGACACATAACACCTTAAAATGGATTATTTCATCAATAGGTTAATAGAAAACCAGGCTGCAAGTTCCCTTACTGCTCATACAGCCATACACTTAACGTGCCGTTACAGTGTGAAAAATGAAGAGGGACTGGGTAAGGGTCTTTGTGTACTGGAGACCATCTTCCCTTTCTGAGGGGTGCCAAACCTTGATTTTGCCTATTTATATGTAAATGTTTTTCAGGAAAAACAAGATTTCTGCTGGGAAATTGTGCCTCTCTAGGTGCTGAGACTTGTTAAACGGCTCTTAAAACTGAGGAGTTCTTTTTCACTGAAGGGTGCACCCAACAAAGATATTTTTAGATGTGATGAAGCTTAATTTTTAGGTAGATCTAATGTAGCCTTCTAGATAAAATTATCTGTTTTCATTTCACTGAGAGGCGCTCTAAAGGGTGTCACTCAGACGTCAAGTCTTCCTTTTGAGTATATAGCATTAAGGCATGCAGGTGGCTTTATTAAAACAGCATATAGCTTAAAAGTCTAGGATATTCAAGCATTTCTCTTCCAGCCTTATCTCTTTAGCTGATAATCCAGCTTTTTGTTCAAGACTGAAACAACTTCACATCACTGTCCCTTTGCTGTGCAAGCATCTGTTGTTTCATGAGGAATTAAAGTTTTCTCGTAAACATAAAAAGAAAGTAGTTTAAACTTGCTGTATCACTGTGCTCACTATGTTGTGCAATGTTCCCATCTTCCTAAAAGGTGAGGAGGAGAATCATCTTACTCCAGATTTGCTGTATTAGTTTCCTGATAACAGACCCTAAGATGACTGAGGGTGGAGGACTGCTCCAGTTTCAAATGCATCTTAGAAATTAATCATAATTAGTGCCACTGATGATGTCCTTTTTAGAGCTCTCACATCCAAACTCAAAGCTCTCCACCACCTGCAAGCAGGAGGGCTGGGTGACCAAATAAGGAAGGTAGATCAAGAGGAGATCTGGATGCTCTTCCACTTGTCACTGACTGCTGTGATCTCTCCCCCGATCCTACAAACCAGGTTTTAGAAAATGGTTGCATGCACACCAGTGCTGCATCATTATTTCTTGAGTAGCTAAGCTGATGTGGTTGGAATGCCTACAGAGATACCACTTTCAGCAGATGGATGCTTCTCCTCAGATGTGGGGATGTCCATGGGTGAGGAAAAGGGCACATCTATTACTTCAGTCTCTGTTAGGTGCCAGCAGTGTCTTGGTATACTGGGATGTTTCATACAGTTCCTGCCTGATGAAACTCAGGCTAAACATATTGTTGATTGAACATAGTTCTCATGCTGTGAATTCACTCTTGAGGCAAAAAGTGACAATTTTAAAGAACATGAAAATGAGTTTTGTCCTAATGAGCATAGGAATGGAGTGCTTTTGAGCAGTATTTTCTGCTAATTGTAAAATGGCAGCTGTGAATTCTGAGGATCTCAAAGTTTGGAGCATTAATAAAGCGAGGGTGTTGCTATGCAGAACACACTTCTTTGTTGTTGTTTTTCACTTTCCAAATAAACACTCTGATTTTGCAGTGATGTGCCCAGGGGAGGAAGGGAGGACAACAAACATCAATCGCATCCATGTCTACTTGATGTTTTTCAACATAATTAAGTAATGCCTCTAAGCTCATTGCTGCAGATAACAGACTTTTTGTTGTGGGGATTTAAGGCCATTACATCATCATCTCAACTTCTAAAGGTGATGATGTAAAAAGGAGGTTTTAAAGATAAAGTGCAGACACCAGGTGATCAATACGAGCCTTTAGAGGAAAAGCAACTCATGTCTGCCTGTGCTGTGTTATTAATTAAACCACATTTTACGGTAGCTGTTTTGTCTAGTTGCGTATCCTCTATGCAAATACTTCCTACGTTTTTCTACTTCTGCTGGTCTGGTTTTGTCCATTCTAATAGCAGATCCGTTTAATCTTGTCAAATTGTGTCATGTTGTACAGACTTAAGAAAATCATTCCCAGTCAGAGGCTTTCCGTATCGTCCGTGAATGGGAGAGGCTGTGTAGTCCTGTGTGCGTTTTCTGTGTGTAGCTCTTCACGTGTTAACAGGCTTGTGCTCGTATTTTACTTCACATGCTATTTTGATGTTTCTTTTCTCCCCTTTTTCATTTTTTTTTTTTCTTCCCTTCTTTATTTTTATTCTCTTTTTTTTTTTTTCTCTCCCCCTTCTGCTCTCTGGACGCAGCCAAACGCAAAGCTTGGAAACTAAACCGTGTTGGTAGCCTGCGAAATATATACAGCAGCAGCAGCACCAACACTGAAGGTAACAAACCCACCCGTTTTAGATGAACACCTCCTCTCTTACCCCTTTTTTAACCCTCTTTTCCAAAAATTGTCCTCTGTGAGTCTCTCCCTTACCCAAGTGCGGGCATGGAAATCAAATTTGCCCAAAGCATGCGTGCTTTATTTCGTGTTTGCAGAGTCATTCCAGTTGGTCTTTTCATCTTTTTGTTTGTGCGTTTTATTTTGCCATTCATGTTCCTTTCAGCTTACTTAAATTTTGACCTTTCCCTCTAGTCGTGGAGTGCTGATGTTTAAATTACTTCAGGAACCCATTTTCTCCTTTTATTTATTTATTTTATATATATATATATATATTTCTTTTTTTTTTTTCCCCTTTCTACATGTGGGCACTCAATGTAATATTTCCCAAGTTATTACAGTTTTTAAAAGTGTTAGTATCAGGTGTAATGATCTGTAGCCAAATACAATAGTGTGCCGTGACATTTAAGTAACAGTCTTAATTTGTTTTGTGCAAGCCTTCTCCATAATGCTCTTTGCAGGTCTAATCCAGAGGCGAGACAGTGCCGGGTCATTTGCATGCGCTACTCTTGCTTGTAAATTCTCTATATTGTTGTATTTCTAAAGGTCACCTGGTGCCAAAGTTCACAAATTGACTTACATCACTTGTTTTTTTTCCCCACTGAAGACAGCCGTCATGGCTTTGGTATAATAGCACATTGAATTTTATACTATTTTCCCCCCCTAGCTTTCCACCTTCATTTGAACAACACAAATTATAAACTTCCTCTGTGGGGTTTTTGGTTTTTTTTTTTTGAGGGGGTTTTGTTATTATAAATGTCAAAGGTCAGAATTACTTGGAAGCCAGACAAGGGGAGGGGGGGAGGAAACCACAAACAACAAACCCAAACCCTTTGCCACCATCTCCAACAGCATGTAAGAGGGATGTGTAAGAAATAGGGAATGCAAAATAGGTCACAACTCAGTAACCTCGATATAAGGGACTGGGATTTTTTTTTTTCCCCTTTTTCTTCACTTAAGTGCAAACCAAATGGGTCAAGTAATCGCAAGCACATGCCCTAACACTAATTGACTTATTTTGGAATGATTATAACTGTAATATTTTTCTTAATGTCACTGTTTTCTGGGCTGTTGATTTTAGTGATTGCCAAGCGGTGGCATTAAATCTCTTGTAAATTTTAAATTGCGTGCTATTTCTGTAAACAAGTCCCTCTGTTCACATCCTGATCATTAACCTTTTGTGATTTATATCACCATCCTTCCCCCCCTCCCCCCCCCCCTTTTTTTTTTTGCACAATTACAGCTGTATTGCTGTTGGATGCTCTGCTCTCCCTGCCAAAGTGTGCAGAGAACACAAAAGTCTCATTTTACTGCGGCTTGCTAAGGAATTTGTTTGGGTTTCTTTTTTAGTTCTAGTTTAGTTTTATTTCTCAGCATCCCTGTAAAATTATTACCTGTGAAAGGGAGCAACAGTTACAGAACTGTCTGTTTTGATCTTTTTAGTTGTCTGTTCAAGTGGGTAGCGTGACACATGAAATGAGAGGAAATGATTGCCAGATATTAATAAGTTTGGAGGGTTTTTTCCCACCTCATAGGAAATGAACTGGATAGTTTTTAATGATTTGTAGCTTTCCATGTATTTGCCAGATTTTTCTTCTAATCAGTGTGCAAGCATGTTTGTTGTTACAGGTTTACTGCTCGAGAACCTTGTGATTTTAAATCTACTTGTTATTAAACTGCAATGGGGCAACAAGTAGGAAGAATTCCCTTGTGTTTCACAGATAAAGATTTAAGTTTGTGGTTTTGGTTTGGGTTTTTTTTGTAGGCCCTGTCTAGTTTGAGGATTCTTTTTATCTTGCTGATCAAACTAAATATCAAAGGCACCTTAGATAAGCATGTTGGAACTTGTTCCTGTTGGCTGTAGTCCAAAGGATTTTGAGACATATCATCAAAACAAAATCCTGAAATTAGGCAAATGTCTCCTTTTTTTTGTTAGTTAAGCTATTATCCCCACTAAAAGCTGAGTGTTCTCTGTTCTCCATGGCTTTGTATCTTTGAGCTGATACCTTAAACCTTTGTGTGAAAGCTGGAATGGCAAGACATGCAAATGTCAAGTTAATGAGCATTGTAAGTATTAAAAGCCACATGTTTAGATAATTATGCCTTCAAAAAAGAGAATGATGATAGGAAATGACAGTCCAGAATAACAAATCTGCTTTGGTCTTTAGCACATGCTTGCTCAGTTCCACCTAAACCTTTTTAAAGACTAAAACCATTTCCACCATGTAGAGTCTCAGTTTTGAAAGCTTGCTGTAGAAAACAGCTTCTCCAGTAATTTTAAATACTGAGCCAATCATTTTTAGGCATTCTGTATGCTTCCAGGTAGCAATACCTCAGTTTAAGATGAAGAAATCTGCAGCTCAGGTGCTGCACCTGTTTTGTAGGTGCTTGGCTTGTATGGATGGTCCTCAGCATGGTGGATCTCTCCTGCTTTCATGGGATCACGTTTGCTGTACATGTGCAAAGCTGAGTGTGGCTCCTCTCTCCTGGTTATTTGATAGCCAGAGTACTGCGTTCCTGATGGCTCTGTCCTGATCAGAGGAGTAAGGGAAGGGAGGATTTTCACAGATGTGTAAAATCACAGCTGAAGGACTCTGACTTCTGAGGAGGGCAGGGAGAAGTGGGCCGTTGTACAGCTATGTCCTCTGCCATTCCTTTGTCAGTTTTGTGTGTTTCCAAGATATTTTACTTCTTTTAATTTTGAAGTTGGTCCTAAATCTCTCTTGTTTTCAGATTTTGGATTTTTTTTTTCCTCTGGGGAGCCACTGACAAATGAAAAAGTCCTACCTGTTCCTTATCACAGGTGGCCAGGCTTTAAGCAATCCTTTGATTCTCTAGGGTAAAAGTTTGAGGTATCAGTGTGTTATACTTAAAACAGACCCTGCTCTGATTTTGAGAGAGCTGGAGTCACATCTGCTAGCATAGCAGTATTACTAAAATACAGAATTATTTTGCCTACACCAAGAGACTTTGCAGCACAGGGGAAAGGAATATCTTTAAGAAACTAGATGGCTGTGCGTTGCATGTTGTGGTTTAACATGCCTAAAGATGTTAAATCCTCTTTTTTCCACTCTTGGTGGTTACATATATGGCACATTAAAAATGGTGCTGCATTGGAGTTGCCGCTTGCTCATTAACTCCCAGCCTGCCTTTTGTTTAAAAGTCAGAGGTGCTGTTGGTGTCATGGTGCTGTGCCTATGCAGAAGGTTCACTTTTGGAAACCACAGCAGGTGGAGGAGGCAGCACTTCAGAGCACCTGAGATAAGCTCTGCCCGATAGGCTGAGCTTCACAACACCTCTCAGTTAAGCAAGCTCTTCTGCTTTGAAACGCGTATCATTTAAGAAGTCAATCACAGGCTTGAGACACCAAATCTAAGTGCAGCTTCGTACCTTGTGAACTGAATTGAAAAACTACTTTGTGGATGTCTTCAAACTGCGTTGGCATGGCATCCAAATAAAACAACAAGTAAGTATGGTAGGGGGGGGTATTCCCTTGACCTGAAAACCAACCTTTCTTCACCACTTTGTCACTCACAGGTAGCGGTATAAAACAGCAGCACTGAAACATTCCTTCAGTGAAACACAACCTTTACCAAGAGCTGTGGGCAACCGGTAGCTGAGCTATATTGTCCTGATAGGGTTGATTTTCAAAACTAATTAGATTTAGACACTGGGTTTGGAAAGGGGAGAGAAGTATTAGCATAGTCATGCCCAGTGGGACATGGCACAAATATTTCCTTAATTGAGGCTGCTAATAAACATACTTATCTTCCAAGTTAGAGGGATAATTTGCACCAAGTGGCAAAAGAGAGCAATAGTTAACATTATATAGTACATAAATAAGACTTGCCTTTGTTGTAAACACATTGTTTATTGTAAACACCAAATGTGGATGGCTGGGGCACCTCGGCGGTTTTTCATTCTCATCCTTTTGATAAGATGAAAGGTTATTAAGAAGGAGTGCTTGAGCAGAAGTGTTTTTTGAGAGAGGGAGGAGGGTGTGATAAAGAGGGAGTTTAAATAGGTCTCCGTGTTACTTGAGGCAGGCTTGACTAGGTTTCAAGCTGTAACCTCAACTCTTGAAGAGGCTCTACTGGTGTTTGAAATATGCCATGGAGAATCTTTTGGTTCTGCACTTGACTTCTTGCTGCTGTAAAGTGTTTCCTGTGTGAGTAGCATCATCCACCAGACGTGCACAGTGAGTTACTCTTAATTAGCAGCAACACCAGGATCCTTCGACGATAACTACATTGGGCAAAGATGCAAATGTACAATCTGGCACCCAGTGAAGGAGGCTGGTTGCCTGGGAAGCCAGAAGACACAGTTTTATTTCAGATTCTGGCAAAATATTCTTGTATGCCTATAAAAACACCTTAAGCCTGAGAAGTCTTTGTTTTATACCTGTGGAAAAGTAGAAATATTTTTTTTCTGCTTACAAAAAGAAACATTTGGAATGGATGCAATTTGAGACTGCAGGGTGTCTGATGAAGAGGGGCCTTTCTCTTCTGTTGGCTTCAGACTGCTTGTGGTTATATACCACTGGTCTAAGGTGTCAGTGACCCTTTATCCAGCTCTTAATACTGAAAAATAAAAGATGTGGGAATTGTGACTAAACTAATACATGCACACCATTTAAAACCATGCTGACAGGATACCAAGAGGCATAACCACTTCTGGACATGTGCCTTCCCTACATTTTAATAGACTTAATTGACTTTTCTGGAACAAGTTACAGACTAATTGTATCCTGCAGTTATTTTCATGTAGTTTCCTAAATCAAATCTCTGTTTCACACAGTAAACGCAGACATTGGTACGAGAATGCAGCAAAACCATGTCCAAATGTTTGTTCTCTCATATACAATCCTTTGCTTCTTAGAAGTTGTGTATCTTGTTTTTCATAAGTGGGCTGGGTGGGCTTGCAGCAGTGTCTGTCTTTCAGCTGAGCAAAATAAATGTTAACACAGGTTAAATGCAGTAACTTTACTAGGAAAGGTACTGATGAATGAGTATATGCAGATTAACAGTGATGTTGTGTCACTTCTTGGAGCTGCTGTGGTGTGATCATGATGATGTGGTGATTTACCTAAGAGTCACTGGTTGCCTACATGCTTCTACTAATATAAACAAGAAGCCAAACCCCTTATGCTTTAGGTTCTGTATGATCATCATCATCTTACAGATGCAGCTCATTTCGTGTCCTATCCACCCTTTGCCACTTGAAAAAAATGTAAAAAGGCAAAGCAAACAACAACAAATTGTAGACATCTCCTGTTGATAATAACTTCTAAATGGAAATCAGTTGCAGCTGCTGTTCACACTTTAACCCTTTGTCTGCTGGCCTTCCAGGAAATAATTGATGACTGATTGGCCCATTAACCTTTTTTGGGAAAAGAAAGAAAGAAAGAAAGAAAAAAAGTTTGACAGCCTGGACTTATGTAATGAGGAGGGATTCCTCCTGAAATCAGGTTGATGGCTGAGTTGCTTGCCCCTGAGAATGCAAAATTAGCCCCACGGGACCTCGTCTGCATAGAAACTGGACACAATTAGTGCAATATCTGGTGTTATTAATGTGGTTGGAAGTAATTGGGCAGGTTGATTTCGACAGGTTGATGGTGCTAAAATACTATTATAGTGGACCTTCCTCTGAATAACTGTTAAACACAGAAAACTGTTTAATAAAATTTTGTGATTGGGCTCATAGGGATTTAAATAGCACAACCTATAATTTTGCTGAGGAGTAAAACTGAACAATTTCATTCTGCTGCCTGGATCTGCCTATTTGGTGCTTAAGGATGTGCACCACTCGTCTTTTGTAGGCATTGCCCCATGGGTGACATGGAGCAGACCATGCTGCTCTGTTTCACAACTGCCCTTACTGAAAGAATATTTGGTGTATGTAAGGTGGAAATGTATTACTGAACACACCCTCAGCTGACACTGGCTTTTCATCTGAGCTTTATAGAGAGTGAACCCAAAGCTTCAGTGTGTGAAAACTTAGTATTGTTTATGTACCATCAGCAGTGACCAAGTTTTCAACTAACTTACTGATGAACTCAAAATGTCCTTCTAACCCAGATGCAGAACATGCTGCAGGCATTGTAAGCCAAAGTGGGGCTGTACCAGGACAAACTCACCCACATGTTGTGTGGGCTTTGTGATCCCGAGCCACAAAGGCTGTGCAAGGCCTTTACAGCTTTTTTCATGGTGTCAGCTGATCACAGCAGAAAAGGTCAGGAGATGAAACACAGGAGCCTCTCCTTTGGGAAAAGGAGACTTGAGAGTACAAAAGAATGACCGCGGGAAATGTCTGGAGGTGTTTTCTGAATTGCACTCCACTCGCCTGAATAGCTGAGTTTGTGTCCTCTGCCACCAATGTCCCATGAGCAGGGCTATAACTTTGTGCAGTGTTTCTAGAAGCAAAGCTTGCAGAGGTACCGCTGCGAGGATAATGTTTCAGCCTCACTTTTAATCAGTACGCTGGCTGAATGGCAGAGGTTAGTTCTCATGAGCCCTTCTTGGGCAGACCAGCATCATGTATGTCATCAGGATTATTAGCTAATAGCAGATGGAGGATTAAACGATGCTACAGCTTGACATATATACTTCAAGGTCTGGAAATGTAATGCTGAAAAGGCACCTAATACTTAAATGCTGACATGAGCTGGGACAGGTCTCTTCTCCCAGGCAGCAAGTGGTAGAACAAGAGGCAATGGCCTCAAGTTGCTCCAGGGGACGTTTAGGTTGGATATTAGAAAAAAATTCTTTACAGTAAGAGTGGTAAAGCAGTGAAATGGGCTGCCAGGAAACTGGTGGAGTCACCATCCCTGGAAGTATTCTTAGAAGTGTAGATGTGATCCTGAGGGACATGGTTTAGTGGTGACCTGGCAGTACTGAGTTAACACTAGGAGTAGTGCTAAGAAACTCTCTAAAGATACAGAATATGTACTTGTGGAGTGTTAGTTATATACTACTGAGTTATAATGCTTTGAGAAGTCAACCCTGTCAGTCTACTGCAGAAGTCTCCTCTCTCATTGCCCTCTTCTGTCTTTATATTCCCTCAGGACCTCCTCTCTACTTCAAAATGAGATGTAGGGAATTTTTAACTTAGGGTAGCAAAATAACTCTTTTCTCAAGTAGGCAGGTCCTTCAGCTTGCACCAAACCTTTGGCTTACATATGAGTAGTATGGCTTATGGTCAGGGGAGACAGGGGCAAGGAAAATTGGATGCAACCTGGAGCAAAACTGCAAGTGAAGAAGGGCTGTGGGGGAAAGGCAAAAGGGAGTGAGACTGAAAAGGGCCTGTGTTAACAGACAGCAGCACTGCACTGCAGAGTCCCTGCTATAGCAATACACCTGGCTCAGTTTGTGTTTGGAAATCTCTTTAGCAAGACTTCATGAGTACAATATTTTATCATTTAAATGCTGTTTAAAGGTATCTGCTTCCTAAATGGGATTCTGCAGAGTCTGCTTCAGGTGGGATTCAGTTTTTCACATTCTATTCACTTAGCATCATTCCCTGTTGTCATGAACATATGCATAACATGGGTGTAACCTGGGTGCCTGCTGTCTGTTCACCATACCACTGCTGTGTAAGTAGAAGACCATAATTCATAAAATCAACCAGGTTGGAAGAGACCTCCAAGATCATCCAGTCCAACCTGTTCCCCAGCCCTAGCCAGTCAATTAGACCATGGCACTAAGTGCCTCATCCAGTCTTTTCTTGAACACCTCCAGGGATGGTGACTCCACCACCTCCCTGGGCAGCCCATTCCAATGCCAATCACTCTCTCTGGGAAGAACTTCCTCCTAACATCCAGCCTATACTTTCCCCAGCACAACTTGAGACTGTGTCCCCTTGTTCTCTTGCTGATTGCCTGGGAGAAGAAACCAACCCCCACCTGACTACAACCTCCCTTCAAGTAGTTGTCAGTTGTGTTGTCCTACAGGAGACAACACACAGAACTGAACATCATGGCCTTTGTTATTGAGTAGCATCTCTTACATCTTCCTCATGAATTCTCAGAAGCTCTGTTTGACAATGTGGCTCTTTCCATGATCTGTTTGTAGCATTTTGGATTATGTTTTCACCTGTTTTTAACACAGCGTTGCTAAAGTAAACAGTAGTTACAGCTGCATCATTTCTCTTATCTTTCTGTTCCCACTTACTCCTCATGCTGGTTTTGTTATTTTTTCGATGAAACTGCTGCTTCATGCAGTTCATGTGCCTGGAAATAATCTTCATTTCTATGTTTATTCTCACCTGAAGGTGCAAAGTAACCTGTTATTTTTTGAGGCATCATTAAAGCAGTGTGGGCACTAGCCTTCCTAGCACGGAGTTTATCAAAGGAAACCAGTTGACCCATAGGTTGAGAGAATGACTGCCAGTGAGCAGCACTACTGTCTTTAAAGCTAGTGCTAGATTTGTCACTTATCTTTGCCTGCTTATGGATGACAAGGTAATGCAGAAGTTTCATGGCTCTGAATGTATAATAAGTCGTTAGCAGACAACCGAATATAAATGTTCTTTCTAAAGCCCATTATGGCTGATGTTCACCAGAACTTTGTGCTCTCTTATTCTTTTCCTTTCATGCTTCATGCCTGCCCTTCCCAATTTCACTCGCTCTGTTTCAGCTTCCTTGATTTTTTTTAATTTGACTTTGGTGTCCCATGTGTAGTTAAATCCTGTGTCCATTTAGCTCAGTTCTGCTGGTGTTTTCATGTACTGCAGTCCTCTGGCCTGAATACTTGTCCTTAAAAACTCCAGCAGCCCTGAGGATATTTCATTGACCCTCTCTACTAGCTTCTCAGCTCATTTTCTCATCTCCTGTGTTGAACGTGAATGTTGAATAGGTTGAACTGATTTTAATCCTGTATTATAACCCAGTGCATTTATGCTGTAGACAAGAAAATATACTCATCCACTTTTAATATATCTCTGCATGTGAAAAACTACTTGGAGGAAGAGTGTAAATCATCCAATTTTCTGTATTGTCATCTCTTTGCAGTCCATTCATCTTTCAAGTTATTGTGTGACATTTTGATTTTTACATTATGTAGCTCTAGCACCTCAGGTTTAAGTCTAAATGATGCTTGTTAGCCACTTTGTGTTTGAGAGAGGTAGAGACTCCATACCAAACTCACAAATGCATGCAGGAGCTGGATACTTACCTGAAACAGCACTTTAACTGCCTGATGTTTGGAGAGAAGAGGCAGTGGATCCATGAGATGTTTCTTGCCACATGGTGCAACTGCAGCATAGTTGGATCTAACCAGCCCCAAAGCTCATATGTCTGTATCTGGGTTTGCTTGTTACCTTACAGAAATGCTTGTCAGCCAGGATTGTTTAGTCCTAGCTATTGATATCCTTAAACTTTACCTTTCCTTCCTGTTGTGCATTTTTTCCAGAACAAGAAGAAAACTTTGAGTTTATCATTGTCTCTCTCACTGGCCAGACTTGGCACTTTGAAGCTACCACATATGAAGAAAGAGATGCGTGGGTACAAGCCATAGAGAGTCAGATCTTGGCCAGCTTACAGTCATGTGAAAGCAGCAAGAACAAGGTAAGCAGCAAGAACAGATTGATACTGAAAGTAAGTGTTGGGTGGGCAATCATTAATATGAAAGCAAAATCAAGAACTCTGACTTGTCACCTGTACTCCTGGACACTTGCATGTATTACATATATGAGAGAGTAGCAGCAGAGCTGCAGACACACCTTGGGTATTTAAAGACAGCTGGTGCTGTTCTACAGTTTCCAGCAGGAGTTCCTGGATTATCTGTTTTGCCCTTGATAGTACTCTTAAAATTTTCAGTGAAACGTGGGGGTCAGCTATGGACTCTCCCTGCAGAGAAGTTTTATAGTGTAGTCACTGTTGCACATTCAGATTTGTTTCTGGTTAGAGCTCTGCAGAAGGCCCCTCAAGAAAAGCCAGTCCTGGAGAATAGTAGAGGCAGACCCTAAACCCAAGTCACTCACTAGTCAAATCTCTAGTTAAATCTATTGCTTAGCAAAACTGAGCTGAACATTCTGGTCAGCCTAACCAAAAATACACAATAACGTTTAGCCATAGCATTCTGCCATTGTGAAGTAACAGAAGTCACAAAAATCAAAGGGTATGTGCAGTCTTTCTTTAATTACACAGAATTGATTTTGTGTAGGTTTCTGCCTTAAATGCCATAACACAAAGCAAATCCTGAAACTGTTCATCAAAGCTTCCTAGGGGAAGAACACACCGTAGGAGGAAGAGGCCTTTTGCCTTGCAATGCTTTCATATGATGACAGAAGTAATTTGTTCTCCTTTCCCGTCAAAATAAATGTTTAAAAGCTGAGACTTCCTCAGCCATTGCTTATTTTTGGAAGGTCAGGAGAACTTTTGCTTCCCAGTGGGATCTTGGGGTGTATTAGGAGGAGTGTGTCCAGCAGACCAAGGGAGGTTCTCCTCCCCCTCTAACTCTGCCCTGGTGAGACCTCATCTTGAATACTGTGTTCAGTTTTGGGCTCACCAGTTGAAGAGGGACAGGGATCTGCTAGAGAGGGTCCAGTGGAAAGCTACAAGGATGATTAGGGGACAGGAGGGCATGGCTTATGAGGAGAGGCTGAGGGACCTGGGGCTTTTTAGTCTGGAGAAGAGAAGACTTAGAGGAGATTTGATAAATGTTTATAAGTATCTGAAGGCTGCCCAGGGGTGGGGGGACAGGCTCTGCTCACTTGCTCCCTGGGATAGGACAAGGAGCAATAGGTGTAAGTTGCAGCAAAAGAGGTTCCGCCTCAACACAAGGGGGAACTTCTTTACTGTAAGGGTCACAGAGCACTGGCACAGGCTGCCCAGAGAGGTTGTGGAGTCTCCTTCTCTGGAGACTTTCAAGGCCTGTCTGGATGTGTTCCTCTGTGATCTGTGTTAGATAGCATTGTCCTGCTCTGGCAGGGGGGCTGGACTCGATGATCTCTTTGGGTCACTTCCAACTCCTAACATCCTATGATCTGCAAACTCTTCACAACTAGAGATTGAGGTGTTGGGCAGTAGCCTTGGGGTCGAAATGGGCAATAATCGTTAACATTATCCACCAAGTGCTTGTCTTTAATGATTTTTTTTTGCAAGAAGACTCATAGTCTGAAGTGAATGCCTGCTTTCATTGCCATGATCTACCAGTAATTATCATCAACATAATAACTTCCTATTTTGTTTAAAGAAAATACTGTTTTCAGTATGTATTTCTGAGATCAAGAAAAATCACTGCTTACATGTTATCTTACCTTTTATGGATTTACACTTTCTAGTATCTATGTTAAGTGAGCACAAAAGAGGAAATTTGTGCCCTAAGACCTGTAAAAAAATACTAATATAAGAAAAGGATAAAGAGTGGCTGTGAAGAATACTTCTGTGAAGTATTACTGAGGTCTCAATGAATGTCAGAAACAGTAAGAGGGAAAGCAAAGAGCAGGTTAGGTGGACAGCTTTAGTACATGTGCCCCTAATAGATCAGGAGGACATATCTCCACGTGGCCATATCTCCATTAAGACCTGGTGCTCATCCTGCTTAAATCAATTCATTGCAAGGAGTCCACCACTTGGCTACAGCTAGCAGTTTTCTCCTCAGAGAGCCCACAACACAGTTTGGTTGGACAGAGCTGAACTAGTTGTAAATCATGACAGTCTCTCCAGATCTAAGTAGAGGTCATTGGCAGGTCATCATGGGGAGAATTTAAATGGGAGCTGTATGATTAAATCTGACCTTTTGATGATAAAAAGGTTTCAGCTGCTTTTGCAAACCATCCTTTAGTCTTCATTAGCAAAAGCATACACATCAATAAAAAGAATTGATTTTATAAAATAATATTCATATCTAATTTATCTGAAGCAAACCTACACTGTGACTGCTGTCCTTGTGAGTAGCAGGGTTCGCTTTCAGGCTGCGTTTTCCTCTGTGCGGACTCCCCACTTGTTAGAATCCAAACTGGAGACCTCAAAATGCTAGGAGGTCCTGCACAGAGTGGGGAGAGCCTTGGGAGAAATTCTGAGCCATCAAGAAACATATAAGCTATGGAAGTCTGTCTGTGAGCAAACTGGGAACTTGGCCGACAGTGTCCCTGCTTGGAAGGCATGGATGTGCATGCCTTGGAGATGTCCAAGGGTCACCATTTGTTGAAAGGCAAACCAAGGACTTGAGGTCCCTTGATTTTGTTCATTTGCTTTTTGTCAAAACTTTGTGTTTTGCCACTTGTTCAGCTGTGCCATGCAGCTTGGGGGGGGTTATTTGTTGCTAATGCATTTCTTTACATCTACACAGTCCCGCCTGACGAGTCAGAATGAGGCCATGGCACTTCAATCCATAAGGAACATCAGAGGCAATTCCCACTGTGTGGACTGTGAAGCACAGAGTAAGTACAGCCCCATGACTTCAGCAAATTGACCTCTTCTCCTTGGTCAAGATTTAAATGAATGCTCACCACAGACTTTGGTTTTTTGGGTGTTATATTTTGTATGTTGCTTGCACATTTCTTCTGGATTGTGGAGATTGCTTCATCAGGCTTTTTTTTTTCCCCCTTATTTCACTTCCCACTTGAAATATCAGCATTTCCTTCCTTCTCTGTGAAGAACTTTGCTGCTTGAGATCAGTTTCTTCGATTTTCCTCCCTTTTTCATATGGAGAGGACACATGTGCCATGGTAATACTTTCAAAGGTGTAGAGCTTGATTGGTGGTTTTTTGGCTTGGTGGTTGTTTGGGGTTTTTATATGGTTACTCGTCAGAAGAAAGCAGTCATTGCTCATTATATCTGGGTACTAGAAAACTGATCTGGGATTATTTTTTTACTCCCCTTTATGTCTCTTTACCTTTTTTGGGGTTTTTTTTTGTTTTTTTTAAACATATACTTAGTGTTCAGAAAAATGTTCTTGAGAACACTTTGAGCTGTGGTTCACCTCACTAACCCCAGCTGAGGTCATTGTTCTTGTGCTCTTTAGTTCCAGGGGTTTGCAACAAAGCCATAAAAAGGAAGTACTCTTGCTCTAAAGCAATTAGCTGCAGAAGCAGAAGGATGGAGAACTTGTGCATTTTTATTTCTTTGATATTCGAAAGTCAGAACTTTTGTGTGGTTTTAACATGTGCTTAAAATGGAAAAATAGTCATTTATTTTTATTTGAGCATCATCTTTTTTTTTAAGACTTGCTGTATTGAGTGTTGGTCCAAGCCATTCTAACATCTTAGTTAATTTTCAAGTGAGCATTCACACAGAAGTGCAAATGCTTTTGCACAACTGATTTGCTGTCTGTGTCAGTAGCAGTTTGGCTGATTGGGTCACCTAGCAAACAAAGCTGTTATCCCCTGCCTTAGAAGGCTTGAAGAGAAGGTGGTTAGCACATGGACAGCAGTTTTAAAATGTAAGAAAGAAAAAAGATTTTTCCATACCATCAAAATTTGCTTTACATACAGGCTAGTTTTAGTGCTGCTTTTGTACACTGTCAGATATTCATGTACTGTCCTTAGGAGGTAGATGAAGAACAAAGGCAGCTGTCCTGTCCGTGGTGGTTCAGCATAGAATCATAGAATCAACCAGGTTGGAAGAGACTTCCAAGATCATCCAGTCCAACCTAGCACCCAGCCCTATCCAGTCAACTAGACCATGGCACTAAGTGCCTCATCCAGTCTTTTCCTGAGCACCTCCAGGGGCAGCAACTCCACCTCCCTGGGCAGTCCATTCCAATTGCAATCACTCTCTCTGGGAAGAACTTCCTCCTAACATCCAGCCTATACTTTCCCCGGCACAACTTGAGACTGTGTCCCTTTGTTCTATTGCTGGTTGCCTGGGAGCGTGTAGGAGCATTGGCCCTGGCTGGAACAGGGTTTGAGCATCAGGACCAGGGTGCTGTCAGAAGAGCTTGTTGACATGCTGGAGGGAGATTCCAAAGAGAAATTTCATAGGGAGTTTTTGCAAACAGAGAGAAAGAATAGCAACAGTGATAAATCAGCATCTTTATGTTCCACTGTCTGATAATCCAGCACAAATAATCAAGGCAAGACGTTGTTTTGGCTGGTATTTAAACATATACAGCTCAAAACAACTCTTAGTTTTTGGTGTTCTTTCATATCGACCTGGTAGTTGTCCACATTTACACCAAAGTTTTGATACAGTTCAAGCAAAAGGCATATAAGATGCTATGTTGTATATGAGAAGAACAGGATCTTCAAGTGACCTAGATGTATATTTAGCTCATTTGAAGTACTCACTGCTGTCTGTGAGCAGATCACAATTAGAGTGTTAACTGATTTCTGCTCCAGTCTGTCTGTACAGCTGTGGGTGGCATTTACCTAGACCCTGCCAAGTGGTGACCCAGGCAGAGGAGGAACGTGTGATCCTTTCACTGCAGACAATTTCTCATGCCCACACATGTCCTTCAGGTGTATCCATGATTTGTTTCAGCTCTCCCCATAGTCCACACTCTATCCAAGGTGTGTGTTTCTCTTCCCAGCCATGCAAGTACTCCCAGTATTTTTTGTGTGTTTCTTTGGGTTTGGGGGGGAGTTGTTTGTTTAGTTTTCATTTATTTTGGTCAGATGAATTTTCATCCAAATTGCTTCATGAGTCGAACTGACCACCCATGCATGGTGCCAGCAGGAGGGATGTGGCAAGGACATGTTGCTGGGGTCGAGTGGGACTGCCCTTTTTTGGCCATGTTGTCTTGTTTTTGTGCAGGGGTGATTTTGGAATCTAAACTAAAACTTAATTGTTTGTTTTCTTGAAGAAATTTGTGCTTTCTTTAACTCTCCTTTGCCATGTGGCCTTCCTAATTTTAAGGCCATCATCATTCCTTCTGAAAAGGAATTTCCCAGCTGATGTATGTTAAAATTTAAACACACATTTGAGGTTAACCTCAGCCTTCTGTTTTTTCTGCCGGCTTTTGCTTTATTTCCTTCTTTCCCTTTCTGCCTTTCCTGAGCAAGTCCTTATCCCCTGAGCATTTAGCATTACAAACACCAGTGCTCTTGTGGAAAGCTTACATAGTTTGCATCTTCACAAAGACAGCTGTTTGGGAGCAAAGGAATATGAGATGTTGCTGTCCCTCAGCTCTATTCAAGAGCCATCAATCTTCCACTTCAGAAGTCTCATTCTTCCTCTTTCTAGAGCTCTTTGCCTTTTTAGCATTTCACCACAGCACTTTGTTTCACCAGGGAATATCTGCCTTGTTGTATGTTAATCAGCAGCAGTGGTACCAGCAGCATCTGTGTGCCAACAGCTTTCTGGCCCTTTGGCACTCTCAGGCTAAAGTTTTTCAGAGTCCTTTTTTTTAATGTTCTGATCTCAGAGCAATAGATGAGACAAAATGCTCTTTAGGTGCTGGAGTTTTGTTTCAGAAGGAAATTGATGTTGCCATTTTCCAGAGCATTGGAGTTCCAGTGCTGGCTTCTATCTGGAGAAGGCACTGAAGATGTTCAAACTGACTAGGCAAACCCAGTTAAATGTCTGCCCCTGATGAAGTTTAGCTCTTCCCGTCTTACTACTTGAAAAGCAGATGAGAGGATAAATATGAGTCACTTTTTAAAGATACCTGGAGGCCATGAAATACCAGGTGTTCCTGTTGCAGAAGAAAACAGGGAGGCCTTAAAGACAGAGAGTTTCACCATGAGTTTTCTCATCCAGAAGCCTAATAACTTACTGTGGTGTATTTTGTATTTGAAGTAATAATTTGGGTGTTCTTGGCAAGCTTATCTAGTCATCAATAGATTCATTTTCATATGCAATATTAAAAAAGCCCCAACTTTCAAAGAACAGTAAAAATGCAAGCCTTTCTCTTCTGCTGTGACTCTGCAAGATGATGATGCTTTTCATGGCTTTTCTCCTTCCTTTAGAGAGTCCCTCTGCTCAACCCAGAGCTATCCCACGCATGCTGGACTCAGGAGGTTTTCTCATGGCAAAACCTTTCAGGCACCTTAAGTCCAAAGGGATGAAGGAGACAGTGAGGAGGGTTTATTCTCCTGAAAACTGCTCTGTTCCAAGAGCTTTGGCCTTCAAATAGTTGGGCTGAGGTGCAAGTCAAAGTGGAAAGAAGTTCTCTAGAACTAAACACTTTAATAATACTGGCAACTGAAAGTCATGATCTAGGAGTATTGAGTTTCATAACATAACTCATATATTATTTGTTAAATTGCAAGTAAAACAAAGTAAGCTAGTTTTAGGGCACCTCCAGGTGCGTTGAATGGGCTTTTTCCTTCTTTTGCCGTCAAATTGGGGTGTACATGTACCAGAGAAAAGCCTGTCATATATATTCTGGGCATCCTCTTCACATCACCAGGAAAAGAAAGATGATCATAGAATCAACCAGGTTGGAAGAGACCTCCAAGATCATCCAGTCCAACCTAGCACCCATCCCTAGCCAGTCAACTAGACCATGGCACTAAGTGCCTCATCCAGTCTTCTTGAACACCTCCAGGGACAGTGACTCCACCACCTCCCTGAGCAGCCCCTTCCAATGGGAAATCACTCTCTGGGAGGAACTTCCTCCTGACATCCAGCCTATACCTCCCCCACCACAACTTGAGACTGTGTCCCCTTGTTCTATTGTTGGTTGCCTGGCAGAAGAGACCAACCCCCACCTGGCTACAGCCTCCCTTCAGGTAGTTGTAGACAGCAATGAGGTCCCCCCTGAACCTTCTCTTCTCCAGGCTAAACAACCCCAGCTCCCTCAGCCTCTCCTCACAGGGCTGTGTTCCAGGCCCCTCACCAGCTTTGTCACCCTTCTCTGGACATGTTCCAGCACCTCAACATCTCTCTTGAATTGAGGGGCCCAGAACTGGGTGAAGTACTCAAGGTGTGGTCTGACCAGTGCTGAGTACAGGGGAAGAGTAACCTCCCTTGTCCTACTGGCCACACTGTTCCTGATCCAGGCCAGGATGCCATTGGCTCTCTTGGCCACCTGGGCACACTGCTGGCTCATCTTCAGCTACTATCTGCCAGCGCCCCCAGGTCCCTTTCTGCCTGGCTGCTCTCCAGCCACTCTGTCCCCAGCCTGTAGCGCTGCTTGGGGTTGTTGTGGCCAAAGTGCAGAACCCTGCCCTTGGCCTTGTTAAATCTCATCCCATTGGTCTCTGCCCACCCATCCAGCCTGGCAAGGTCCCTCTTCAGGGCTTTCCTACCCTCCAACAGATCAACACCTGCTCCTAGCTTGGTGTCATCTGCAAACTTACTGATGCTGGACTCAATCCCCTTGTCCGGATCATCAGTAAAGATGTTGAACAGGACTGGGCCCAGCACTGATCCGAGGTGAGATAAAAAACAACAGTCAATGGCCAGATAGTTGTGGGTTTCTAAGCACATGTATTTCTTGTCAGCAGAGATTTGTGATAACAATTTTCAAGCATGAAATTTTAAAAGTACTTAACTACATGCAGCAAGAGGAAGATACAGATTGGAGCAGTGAATTGCAATTAGGGGCAACCCTGAACACACAGTTTACCATAATTTGCCTTGATTATTGGTGAGTAGTGACTTCTGTCATCTAGCATGCATGCTTTTGAGATCAATTTTTCATGCACACAGACTGAAAGAGGAGTTGTAAGTGACATCATGTCAGTTTCTTCCCAGAATCCATCCAACGCTGCTGCTTGTTCAAGCTCCTCATTAGAGACCTGTCTTGCACCAGTTGTAAGCAAAATCAGCAAGTCCATTTTTTCACTGAATAATGAGTTCCACACTTGCCTTTCCTAGCTTGCCACCTTCAAACTCAGCTGTGTGTTGTCAGAGTGTTGAAATTTAAAATACTGTCTTGACAAAATTTCGTGTGACTTGGTTATTGCTTTGGTGGACTCCTTCCACTCTGCCAGCACTGTCAGTTGGAAGCAGGAGGCTACTTTAAGAATTTATTCAGTAAAAGATATATTGGTTGTGCTTCAAATACATGGAGGTATCTGGGAGGTCTTTAACATCAGTTCTGTTGGAATAATTGGGAAAATATTAATCAGCATTTTTTCTCTTGCTTCACTCTGAGTTTGTGCTTCCTTGAGCTCATTGTGTGTTTGTTTTTTTGTGAAGATAGAATCGTAGAATGGTTTTGGTTGGAAGAGACCTCAAAGCTCATCCAGTTCCAACCCCCCACCATAGACAGGGACACCTCCCACTAGAACAGGTCACTCAAAGCCTCATCCAAGCTAACCTTGAACACCTCCAAGGAGGGAGCATCCACAACCTCCTGTGCAACCTGTTTCAGTGTTTTACCACCATCACTGTAAAGAACTTCTTCCTAACATCTAGTTTAAATCTCCCCTCTGCCAGTTTTAAACTCATTACTCCTCATCCTGTCATTGCAAGACCTTGTAAATAGTCCCTCCCCAGCTTTCTTGTAGGCCCCCTTCAGATATTGGAAAATAACCCTGACCTTTGCAGGTTAGCAGCAGAGATTTTATTCCAAGTTACAGTTTGCAAATTTTAAATGACTCTCTGCTCTGTTTAAGTTTTTTTTCGCAGCAAATCACTATCTTTCAATTTTTTTAAAGTCTATTTCAAATACACTACTGGTTTCCACACAGGCAAGACACCAAAACAGGTGGAGGTGGCCTAAAGAAATATGCAGAAAAGAGGTTTGTCATGGTTACAAAGGTTTGTCATGTCTTACCAAGCACTTAGAGGCATGGCAGGAGTTTTCTCTCACCTTATTTTTTGGAGGATCTGAAATGCTTTATATTCCTAGTAAGACTTGGTATGGACAGAGTGTTTTTAAACCTCAGTTGTGTTTTTCTGCTGCAGTGAGGTAAGATGAGGATTTTTCTTGTTGGGGATACTTTTAGATTTCTAAGGACAGACCGAAAAATGTCAGTCCATGTCTTAAATAAAATGCAGGAATTTGCCGCTAAAATTAACTGCTTTCCTTTTGTATTTATTACCCAAATGTGACATGGCAAAGAGGTAGGAAATGTTTTGGTCTCCGCATATTTTGGCTGCCCTAAGTAACTTTTTGATTTTTGGAGTCCATGAATGGAATCATAGAATCATAGAATCAACCAGGTTGGAAGAGACCTCCAACATCATCCAGTCCAACCTATCACCCAGCCCTGTCCAGTCATCTTGACCATGGCACTGAATGCCTCGTCCAGTCTTTTCTTGAACACTTCCACCCTGGGCAGCCCATTCCAATGCCAATCACTCTCTCTGGGAAGAACTTCCTCCTGACATCCAGGCTATACTTCCCTCAGCACAACTTGAGACTGTGTCCCCTTGTTCTCTTGCTGGTTGCCTGGGAGAAGAGACCAACCCCACCTGGCTACAACCTCTCTTCAAGTAGTTGTAGACAGCAATGAGGTCAGCCCTGAGCCTCCTGTTCTCCAGGCTAAACAACCCCAGCTCCCTCAGCCTCTCCTCATAGGATTCATGTTCCAGGCCCCTTGCCAGCTTTGTCACCCTTCTCTGGACATGTTCCAGCACCTCAACATCTCTCTTGAATTGAGGAGCCCAGAACAAGGAGACACACTGGAAATTCATTTTCTTTCAGTTCTACATTTAATTTAGATTTGAATAAAAATTACTTGCCCTTTTCCTAAGTAGGAAAATCACACATTTTCCTACTAAGCAGTCGTGATAGCCTACTAGTTCTTTGGGAGGCCTGAGGTAAGTCAAGAAGAAAAGATCTGACACCAGGAGGAAGAAAAAGAGACACTAAACATTCCTCCCTATTGTAAGTCTTTTGTTGCACTTGTTAAAATGAGTGTTTGTTGGAGAGAGCAAGTTTCATACAAATCTAGTTTTACATAACAGAGGAAATTGACCAAAAAATGAACCATCTTGGGAAATGACTTTGAATTTCCTGGCTTTTGTCAGGTTTGCCACAGCCTTATCGTTTGGGGGGTTATTTTTTGTGTGTGTGCATGTGTGCATCTGGCTCATACACTAGAAATGGTAATGTTCAAAGTATCACATTTTCATCTTAGCGCTTATCTCCCTGATCTTGGAGATGAAAACATACCCCATAGTGTGTTAGATGTAAAAGTAGGTGATGATATAGATGGTTATTAAGGGAGTTCATATAGTTATCAACAGAGACCTTGTACCTAGTCACTCCTTTTTTTTTTCCCCCTCTTTTTTCCCTTGTAATTGGCTACAAGTGGCTCTAGATTCCCAAGGTGGGACTTTCTCTACCACTTCATCATCAGCTGCCTGACACTGTGTTTATATTTTCTTTGTTTCTTTTTTTATTTCTAACTCATATTTTTTCTTTAGACTAGAGATGGAATGATGCATCCTTTGAGACCCACCTCCCCAGTTTTTTTCCTTACTCCTTGAGGGTTCCTCAGAAGGATTTTTCTTTAGACTAGAGATGGAATGATGCATCCTTTGAGTCCCACCTCCCCAATTTCTTTTCCTTACTCCTTGAGGGTTCCTAGAAGGATTTTTTCTTTAGACTAGAGATGGAATGATGCATCCTTTGAGTCCCACCTCCCCAGTTTCTTTTCCTTACTCTTTGAGGGTTCCTCAGAAGGATTAGTACTCCACAAGTCATATCTGACCCTTCTAGAAGATCTTCGAAGTCTGCTCCTTGGTTTTTTTTTCCCCTGGAACCAAAATCTGTGTCCACTACCATAAACTAGACAGTTTCATTGTGCTCATTGCTTATTCCCCTTTTCCCATAGACCCCGACTGGGCCAGCTTGAATCTGGGAGCCCTCATATGTATCGAATGCTCAGGTATACACCGAAACCTTGGCACGCACCTCTCCCGGGTCCGCTCCCTCGACCTGGACGACTGGCCTATAGAGCTCATCAAGGTGATGTCTTCTATCGGGAACGAGCTGGCAAACAGCGTCTGGGAGGAGAGCAGCCAGGGCCATATGAAACCTTCATCAGACTCCACAAGGTAGGCTTACTCCATCTCACCATGGCACACAGTGGGTGGGTAGTACGTGACGCTGCACGTGGCCAAAGCTGCAAGGTATGATCACATAAATCCTCCTTTAGGCTTTTCATTCAGAGGTGGTAGGGTGTTGCAGCTTTTTACAACATGGACTTTTCAAATTCTCCCTTGGAGTACCCTTTGTAAAAGTGGTTACATATATATATATATCTCTTGACTGCGTGCCCAGTGAGAACGTGTGTCAAAGGAGAGGGGTGTCGAAAGTTGAGTGACCCTGTTACTTTTTCACTCTTGTGAAGGCTTCCTCAACAGCTCTACATTTTTTTTCTTGTTCAGCTGACTGACTGACAGAACAGTGGGAGATTGAAACCTCCTGCCTGGGTTCTTCCTCAGTCTAAATTATACTGTAATGCATTTCTTTGTTTCGGTCAGCTGCAGAGTTTCTGGCTTTGGGATTGTAAGTTTGTGATTAAAGATCTGCCTTCGGTAGTTTAAGTTTCCCCAGGAATTGGTACGTGGCCATCAGGTCTTTGTCTTCTCATCACAGGCATTGAAGATGTTGCTAACTGTAGACTTGCTTACTTTTCTGTTAGATAAATGTGAAACCATAAGTTGAGGGTGCAGATATGCAATTCCTGTGAAGACAGTGTTTTACCTGCCTCTCATAACACAGTGAAAATCTTGTGCTATATGTTGCCCTACCAAAAGCTAAGAATTTTTTTTTCATACTTAGTTTATCTGATCAATGACAAAGAAAGCTGTTTTGGAAATACCTTCTTGATTCTAGATTTGAAGTGTGTAAGTGCTGCTAGCTTCAGCTAGGATATTGGTTTGAGGGAAGCCGAGTTGACTTCTGGCAGACGGCATTTCAGCAGGATGGTTCAGGCAGGAGGAGAACCTTCTGGGCTACCTTGTACAGCTGAGCCAGCTTTTGAAGTTGTCTTCAGAAGAGTGTTATAATTATCTTAGGGTGAGCTCCAGGAGGGCAGCCTGTATCCAAACACTGGTTGGTCCCCAGGAAGCAAACAGCTTGGTGGAGGTTAAGCTCTCAGTATTTGCCTTCTGCATAAGAGAGAAATCAGAGGGAATTGCGTTCTGATTTTGTTGATGTGTATCTCTGTATTCTGCCTTTTCCAGTACTGGATCAAATGAATTATAGCCTGGGAACATATACCTGGGCCACCTGCTATGGTGTAGGAGCAGTTTTGTACTGTTTGCCTGTAATAAAGTCAACTGTTTCTTATTGCATTATTTCGTTAGCACTGAAAAATGAATTTGTGGTGCCACCTTTGGTTCATCTTCGAGAATGAAGCCAGTACATTAATCAGGCTACTTAGATGAATGACTGTGCATATAAAAATGTTCAGAGAGACCTACACAGAGGTTTTGTTCATACATTAGCTCTATGCCTGTGTATACATGTATATTGTTAGATAATATATTTCATCAGGTAGATTGAAATTAATTTATTCCTACTTTTCAGTCACTGCTATTAATTTATTCTAGAGTTCTTACATTGTTGCACCTAACAAATATGTGTTGTTTCTGTTGTTGAGATGGTCTGGAGAGATGCCTTAATTCTAAATACTTTTAAAAGGAAAAAGCTTAAACTCAGTTGGATTTTTTTTAATAATAAAACAGCAGTATTCTTTTAGTATTCATATAATAAAGATGCTGTCATGAAAAATGTAACATACATGTGACCGTGATGAAAAGAGAGCCATCCATTTGAATTATTCAGGCTTTTAGGTTTGAAAGTAAGTTTTACATACTTAAAAAAACCAGCTTTGTTGCCTGAACATGAAATACAAGGAGCTTATTTTACTTGTTCTTTGTTTCTATACATCTTCGTGTTTATATTCAGTTGGTTATGTTTTCAGTACCATAGCTGCACTTTCTTTCCTGAACTGTAACATTTTTTGACAAAAAGATTAATTTTAGAAAGATGTATTTCCAGTTATGTGTCCAAGTGCACACTTAAATGATGGAAGAGCTGTGGGGAAAAAGTGGAATTGAGATTTTGTGCAAGTTTTCCCACAAAGTAATTGTAATCTTGCTTTGCTACTCCTATTTCTTCCACTGTTTGCACTGGGGGCTGAAGTGATACTTTTCACATTAAAATCTGAAAGGTCTGGGTTTCTCAGAGTGTGGGCCCTCTGCCCTTCACTTTGGTCTCCACTAGCATCATAATCCTTCTGTCCATGATGTGGCAAGGAAAGAACTTCTAGCTCTTCAGACAGAAGTGTGTGTTCCACTTTCTTGCTGCTGTTTGCAGCTTTGCATGAGGAATCCTATCAGAAGCATCTGCGCTGGACCTGAAGCGGACTTAAACAAAACACTGCTTTTTCTGTTGGTGGGACTGAAGAGGGAAGAGGCCAAAAAGTAAGCAAGTTAGAAATAAGTTGGAGAGCTGAGATTTGGAGTTCTGGTAGAGGAAGGATGGAAGGAATCCATGGGTATTTGGATATGGGGGAAGAGAGAAACATTCAGCGAAACTCTTTCTGAAGTGGCAGAGAGCTGAGACTCTGTGTTGGGAATCTGTTCCTGCCCATGCTGGTGGTCTGTGAGATCAGCCAGAGTCTGGGAGCTACTGTGTGAGGAAGTTCATATGCTCAACGTACTCCTGCTTTAAGGGTCTTGTCATCAGGTGGGGGAGGGAAGTACTCCCATGTTTTCTGTCAAATTTCTCCTGAACTTGATCACATCCTTGCTCCCTTCTGCAGCCCCGCTTTCTAGGTCTGTCCTGCATAGTGCTCCTGTTCTGAGTTCCACTGGAAATCCACCCTCCCTGGCTTTCCATGCATGATCAGACCTTCAGGCTGTGCCTGCAGGCAACATGTTGGAAACAACAACAGAAGATTTTGTAACCATCCTCTCAAATGATTCAAAAGCTTAGCACAAAGCATCAGTAAAAGACCTTTAATACAACGTTCTCACAGGTTTCCTTATGATAGGCATGTCTTCTGTCTCCACTGTGTTGTGCCTAAAGCAACAAAAGTTGTCAGCACAGTGATGGACTCTAAGTTAACAAACATTTGTAGAGGGAATCAGACATACATGACTTTCCCTGTTTCATGCTGTGTCTTTCCATTGGAGATGAAGCTATCAGTAGAAATCCAAGCTTTCTAGGGGCACAAAAAGGGTTATTGACAGCTCTACAGATACTGAATCTGTTTGGTTGGGAGACTCAAGGAGTGTTCACATGCTAGACTAAAAGGAACTTGAAAGTCCTGACATGGCTTCAGAAGAAATCCTTTCAGCTTGGGAGAAGTTGACATTGATGCTGAATCACTGTGTAGAATCAACCAGCTTGGAAATGTCCTCCAAGCTCATCCAGTCCAACCTATCAACCAGCCCTGTCCAGTCAACTAGACCATGGACATCCTACATGTTTCTGTTGAGTAAAGGGAACGGTGAAGAGATACAGGAAGACCAGTGTTTTGCAGGAGGTATTGCCAAAGGTCATGGAACCTATTGCTGTAGGTCATGGAACAATTAAAAAAGTTTTGCATAAGAAAATGTCACAAACATGTATAAAAATAGAGCTACGCTGGGCTTGAAGGGCAGCTTGCATTTTTAGTTTTGTACACACAAAAATAAGATAGAATCATAGAATCATAGAATCAACCAGGTTGGAGGAGACCTCCAAGATCATCCAGTCCAACCTATCACCCAGCCCTAACCAATCAACTAGACCATGGCACTGAGTGCCTCATCCAGTCTTTTCCTGAAGACCCCCAGGGATGGTGCCTCCACCACCTCCCTGGGCAGCCCATTCCAATGGGAAATCACTCTCTCTGTGAAGAACTTCTTCCTAATATCCAGCCTATACCTACCCTGGCACAACTTGAGACTGTGTCCCCTTGTTCTATTGCTGGTTACCTGGGAGAAGAGGCCACCCCCCACCTGGCTACAATGCCCCTTCAGGTAGTTGTAGACAGTAATAAGATCACCCCTGAGCCTCCTCTTCTCCAGGCTAAACAAGCCCAGCTCCCTCAACCTCTCCTCATAGGATCAACATTATCAGGCTTAAATCACATCAAATACGCCGTGCTACTGCCCCTTCCTAGTCCGCTCAGATTCACTTAAAACTCTTTCTCCAAGAAAGTCATGGGCAAAGAGAAAAATGGAAACCTATTTTGAAGGTCAGAAAGGCTCTCAGATTGGAGGGACTGGACTCCAGAATCTGAGAGTTTTGTGGCAAAAAGCATTACTTCTGTTGCTTTCATCAAGGATATATTACCCTGTCCCATCAAGTCGGAGAGGCAGCTTATAAAACAAGCAGATCTCCAGGTTATTCAGTGCCCCTGAATCAAAAAACAGCACCTTGGATGGCCTCTAGCATCAAAGTGGAAGGCAGCACAGGTTATAGGAGAGCAGGTGTGACAGGATCCCCGAGGAAGCAGCATAGAGTAAAGCAGTAGCATGAGGCAAAGTTCAGACCGAGGGTGTTGGTGTGATTACAGGCAGGAAAGATGACTAAACACAAGCTCTTGGCAGGCACAAAAAGTTGGCAAAGCAGAAGACCCAAGCACGGGCAAATACGTGAATGTGAAAGTGAAAGGGAACCAGCTGGCTTCTGAGCAGTGGTGTCTGTGGGTCCCTGATTAGGTCAGCTCTGGAAGGCTGGTAATTGGTTCCAGCAATTACTAGCAGCCCTGAGAACCGCCACTGAAACTTCGGGAGCCCTGTGACAAATTGAAGCTGACTGCTGGTGAAGGAGTATCGACTTCCCATTTCTAAACGGGGGGATCATTAGTCAAGAAAAGCATCTTTTAATTACTCACAGGAAGAAAAAAAAGATGGGGGGAAAAGGAAAAAGATCTTTCAGTATAGATCCTGCAACAACTGCCAGGTTTTTTCCAAGTGTATTCAATATTAAATTTATTGTCTTGGAGGGGAAGAGGGTGAGTGAGGAGAGTTTGCCTGTAGTCCCTCCTTCAGTAATGCGGATTTAATTTGGAGTGAGAAGTCAAATTAGAGTAAATCAATTTGGTGACAATTAACTGGGTCTGGGGGTGAGATCAGGATTTTCCCCTCTAATTGCTATTGATACTATTTGAGCATACTCTTAAAACATTGGTTTGGAATGGTGTAACAGAGTAGCCTGGTAGGGCAGGCCCAGGATTGCTCCATCAAGGAATGTTGGAGATGTGATGAAGCCAGCTTGGGGAGTCTGTGCAGTGTTTTGCCTGGGCCTTTTGCACTGTTAGTTAGATTTCCTACTAGATGTTTAGCTTTCTCCAAGGCGTGCCTCACATGCTTAGCTTTCTCCATGTGGTTTCTGGTTTGCAGACTTGCATGCCACCATCAGCTTGTATGCCACCATCAGCAACAAGATGTTGTTGGCCTTTTCCAAATCATCCATCTCTGCCTGCTCTGGAAGGTGATTATCAGCTCCCTGGCTCTTACCTCCTTTCTCTGAGTTCCCAAGGTGTCTGTCTCACAGGAAGTACTGGGATGTGCTAGTGACAAGGCCACCTTCACCAGCTGGAAGCTGTTGGCCGAGAGTAAAGAGAGCCACATGAGTATCTTGGCACCATCCCAGCCATACCTTTTATTCTCCTGCTTAAGTGATACTGAATATTTACATTAGCTATGTGCAAACCTTAAAGTTGAAGGGGTCCACCATTTTGGTATCTTTTGGGGAGTATTCCTGAATAGAAGGAACCTCCATCCCCATGAAAATGTGTTTTGAAAGTGAGAGATGAGCTTGGAGGGCAGGGCATTTGCTGCAGTTTTGCTCAGGTATCACAGTATCACAGTATTATCAGGGTTGGAAGAAACCTCACAGATCATCAAGTCCAACCCTTTACCACAGAGCTCAAGGCCAGACCATGGCACCAAGTGCCACGTCCAATCCTGCCTTGAACAGCCCCAGGGATGGCGACTCCACCACCTCCCCGGGCAGCCCATTCCAGTGTCTAATGACTCTCTCAGTGAAGAACTTTCTCCTCACCTCGAGCAGCCTGAGGCTGTGTCCTCTTGTTCTGGTGCTGGCCACCTGTGAGAAGAGAGCAACCTCCTCCTGGCCACAACCACCCCTCAGGTAGTTGTAGACAGCAATAAGATCACCCCTGAGCCTCTTCTTCTCCAGGCTAACCAATCCCAGCTCCCTCAGCCTCTCCTCATAGGGCTGTGCTCAAGGCCTCTCCCCAGCCTCGTCGCCCTTCTCTGGACACGCTCAAGCATTTCGATGTCCCTCCTAAACTGGGGGGCCCAGAACTGAACACAGGTAGTCTGGTGCATAGCTGTCACCCCATTTATTCTGGTTGCCAAAGGCTCGTAATGCTGTCTGAGAAGTCTGAAGTTGGGAGCTGGCAGTGCCAAGAGTTGACTTTCACCTTACAACGCGAGATTCAGTTTGATCCCTCGCTTACTAATGAACCGAATTTAATGGTGTCAGAAAAAACATTATGCAGCTCAACTATATTTAGCAGAACTTTACAGTCCTGAGCTGCAGCCTGGCTCGCTGTTCTGAGGCTGACGTCTGCTGTGCAGAACCTGCAGCAGTTTCTGGGGAATAACTGGGGAGCAAAGCAGCCTGTCTGCAAAATGCTAAGCCGTGCCTCCTGTGGAAGAATTAACCTGTGCCTCCTTTCGTCGTGAAAATAATTACTCCTTCCTTATAGACCGTACAGACAAAGGGCAAGCCCAGTAGAGGAGATGCCAGTATTGTATCCTGGATCTCGTAAAGACGCTGGTTCCCTATCTCTCTCTCTCTCGTTTCTTCTTCATTTTGGCCATTAGATTGCAGTTATAGTCCTGCTGGTCTCCGATTCCTGGCATAAGGCCGCAGCGTTACAAATGGGGCCTGGGGGAACATCAGTACCTCTCTATCGGCGATTGTCAGCTCTGGTTCCTTAGCGATTCTTGGCCTGATGAGGTCAGTGTTCTGTGCAGTTTGAGCGCTCCTCCACGCTTGACACCTTTGCCATGTCAGAGATGGGGGAGGGGTGGGTAATTTTTTTTTTTTTAATTTTTTTTTTTAATAAATAAAAAAATAAATAAAAAAATTTATTGTGAAGGGCTGACCAGAACCCATCTGCAGTTGGGTGGCATCTGCTCCCCACATGTCACTTCCCTCATTAACAAGCAATTGAATTAATTAAATGCTACTCAGAACACGCATAACAAGCTACCGGCAGTGTCCAAATTAGCACTGATAATCAAGGATGATTTCCTTTATTATCCTGCTAAGTGGTGTGCAGGCTCTGATCTCCCTGTCTGCCCTCATCTATTTACATACCCCCAGCTTCTGCCTTTAGAAGCTGAGGTTATCTTACCTAGTTAATTTGCCACGATCACCAAGCATGGCGGATTGATATTCCTGCCTCTGCTGAAGCAGACCCCCCCTTTTCTCCCCCTTTCCTTCCTCCCCAAGCCTGGTCCTTTGTATCTCAAGCTCACTGATAAATTAAAAGCCACCCCTGTGGTCTCTCAAGTGAGTAATAGAGGCAGAAATTTCATTTTGCAACTGGCTGATTTAATGATCCAAAGGGTAATTAATGGCCTGATTATCTTAATGTTAAATATGTCCGGCAGCAATTACTGTGACCTCCCGCTTGTCAAGGTCCAGGCTATGCTCTTCTTTCAATTAAGTTCTCTGGGGCTTAATGGTATGAATAAACTCCTCTGATTCTATCATTCCGGACTCTGAGATTTAAGCGAGCTAGGGGCTCGTTTGGAGTTTTAATCAGCCCGTCTTCTACTTGAGCGATCAGAGTTAACAATTATAACAAGGACAGTTTAACTTTCTTACTTCCCCCCCCACACCGCCACCCCCAGCCTCCCCCTCCCACTTTCTACTTCTCTCTCTCGCTATATATATGTGTTTTTTATTTTTTTCTCTTTAAGCGCTGGGAGGGAATTTTGCTGGCAGCGGCGGCGGCGGCAGCTTTGCTAGGCTAGTCTCTCCCTATATAAATTATCATGTGAATGCCGCTGTTTTTCCATTTGACAGGCTTAATTAATTGGCAGGAGCGCCCGAAAATGACAGTGCCGCTAATTGCAACTCCAAGTCCATTGCTGTGGTTGCGGCACGCCTGTCAGCGGGCATGCCCCGCTCCTCGCCGCGGCCGGACTTTGTTGACGTTTTCCATTTCGGTTTTCACATCTCGTCGGGGAATGTGATGGGATGTGATAGCCCAAGATGTGCCTTTGGGTTTTCCAGGCATGCAGTTCGTGTGCAAGAATGACATTTACTGCCAATAAAGTTTAGACAGCTGGGCTTCTGCCGACCCGACAGCTGCTAGGGGACTTAGGATTTAAACTTAAGATATTTCAGCAAGTCCTGCGAAGAGAGGAGACTTTGGGAAGGAATTAATAAAAACGAGGGAAAGAAAACCAATATGGCAATAAACCCTGAGAGCTGTAACTTACTCCTGGTCTTTCTGGTGGCTGAACTACACCGAACAGCACAGGGTTGGACTTGATGATCTGTGAGGTCTCTTCCAACCCTGATGATACTGTGATACTGTGATACTGTGATCTTCATTGAGCTGGAGTTGTATTAGCTCTGTTTTGGACAGCAGATATTTCACAAAGATAATGAGGGAAACGTATAAATTATCAGTTACACGAGTATTGCATCTTCAAACACAGGCATAAATAAAAAGACTGATTCACTGCTGCCAGTAAACTAAAACCTTTCCCCATATGGCTGTAGGAATGAACTGGTTCTGACATGCTGGATTGCATGCTTTCAGATTAGAGTAGTTGTAATTGTTTTAAAATTGAATTTAAAAAATAGAATAAAATTTGTCACTTGGCAGTAGCTTCCAGGAAATGCATCTAATAAGAATAACTAAGTGAGGCAAATGAAATGTCAGTTTGGGTGGTGGCTGGTCAGATTTCACCCTTTGGAGGCCTCAAGCTCAAATGCAGTGCTTCAAAGATGAAGGTTAGTAGTGGTATGGCCTATTTTATTGTCCTTGTAGCTGCTTGGCAGACCTTGGCATCCAGGAGCTGGTATGGTGGAACACAGGTGCCTGTATAGCAGCGTGGGAGATGCCTGGGTGATTAAAAATAAAAACATAACAACAAAACCTCAACCCCTCTTGTCCAAATTAATGAGTGCCTTAGAAAAAAATGCTCCCTGGTTCAATTGCATGTTTATTAGGTGCAAATCTGTCTTTGATAAAAACTCAAACACTTTGTAAACAGAAGCCTAGTTTGCAATTATTATTATTATTACAATCATTATTCTCCTCACTGCCTGTGAAAGAGAAACCTGCAAGGCAAATATTTCTGTCGCTTTCTGCAGTTTACCAGAGCATTTGTTAAAAAGCAGAGATGTAAAACTGACAATACTTTTATTTTTCTTAAATCTGAACAGCAGAAGTAACACTTTATTGGATTCTCTGAGTCTTTAGAATATATGTCTATGTGGACCTGGCTCGCTGCAATCTGCGTTCATGCCATTCCTGGAACATACATATGCATTGGGGGTGCTGAGATGTAGTATGTTCTGGACCCATGTGGCACCTGCTCTGCTGAGGTTTCCAGTTACACTTGGTTTATAGCACATCCCCTTCATCTCGGCTAGCCACTACCTTCTGGGGAGACTGCCCATATATTGTTGGTATTGGACAGAAGAGCCAAAGAAATCCTCATTGCTTTTGTCTTTTTGTCATTTTCCCTCACATCTCTCATATGTTAGATTATCCATGCCTTCGTTTGCTGTTCATCCTTTGAAAAATGTTGTTGAAGAGGACAAGGGAAAACAATGTGCTTTGGTGTTGGTTTGATATCTGCTAGCTAAAATACTTTCTAGATAAGACGCTAAGATTCTTCCTCAAACCCAGATTTTCTGGGTAAGGTGACAGGACAAAAATGAGTATCAGAGTAGTGGGCCAGAGGCAATAGTCAAGCTTAGAATACTGAACTGAAGATTGAAAGATGGGGGAAAAAAAAAGAAATTGATTGAAAATGAGTGGCCTCAAAGGGCCTTAAAAAAGAAGAGAAGTAGTTTTGCTTTCATACAGCAGAGGAAGAGGAAGGCAATAGTCCCTATTTCAGCAGCTTTTGACCATTTCCCCACAAGTCTTACAACATTTAGTGGGAGTTTTCCTGTAATGTGTCATCCCCAGGAACTGAGGAAAGCAATCACCTCTTGATTTCAAAGGTAGTTTTCAGTGTTGATTAAAAAAAATAGAAACCCACTCTGAATACACACAGATGGCTTGAAGAAAGGCATCCTTGAGTGTACTAAACTTAGAAATTGGAGCTCTTTCAGGATGTCTTGCCTCTTGAGCTTTCTGCAGTAGGATAGGTGATAGAGACTGAAATGGTTTACTTTGGAGGTACCATCAATCCAGACTACCTTTGTTCTGCTGAGATTCTTGGCAATCTTTGGTGCTTTTTGTGTGTGTTTGGCTGTCACGCTGAAAAACACTAAGTTAAGCTGAACTTCTTTTAAAAAAAGTTGATGAGCAGTTGCCCTTTGGGAAGTCTAGGATTCAAGTTTAGAACTCAAGCAAGAAGGATTTCTCTCTGTTGTATGAACAGTGATGAGTGAGGCAGTGGGGAGTTATATTAGGAAAGCAGTATTCATAAGTCAATAATTAGCTGACAGAAAAAGTGATTATTTTGTTTGCTAGAATAGGAGCCAGTCTGTTGGTTGAGTGCCTGATTTAAAGGTCTCAAAATGGTGTAGCATCTTTGCTTCAGACTTAATTTTTGGTTTAGTTATTGATTATTTTATGTTTTGTACAAGTTCTCTCACAAACACTTATCAGACCTAGAGAGCATCTTGGATTTGAAGTCCAAATTGACTTCACATCTTCTCGGCTGTAAACTACTTGAGAAGGTCAAGGCTGAATTTAGCAAGAGAAGTGACCATTGCTGTGTTTATTAGAAACTGCTGGGGACAGTGTTTGACTGTGGTATTACAACAGAGGAACATAGAGCTAATTAGAACCAAGATATTAACTTCAAATGAGAAAAAATAAATGGGTATTGTATTTAGAAATTGTGGGGAATTATGGCTCATGTCAGGCTGATGGCCAAAGGCTGGTGGCATGTAAAACTAGTCTGTCCCTAAGAACCTGCCTTGATACTTCTGTAAGCATTTAGAAAGAAAGTAGAAATGAGGCTAACTGTGCATGACATTCAGCTGCAAGAAATTCAGCTATAAGATGGCAATGGTACCTGTATGGCAGTGACATTTCCCGTATCTTGGTGAGTATAGCCTCCCATCCATCTAACTGCAGCCCAGAATCATTGTAGACTTCCATAAGCAAATGCTGTATTTTAATCCAGAAGCCAGACCAGGCTTCTTTGTACTCACTTGCAGAAGGGCAAAGAAAACCAATTTAGTTCAGTTTTCTCTAGGGTCTTGAAGACATCTGAAATGCTAAGAAAGAAGCATCAGACTTAGGTAGCCCTTCTGTGCTGAGGTCTCTCACTACTTAGGTGGTGTCTTTCCCTTCCACCTTGTGGCCTATGCAAGCCTTTTATCAATGTAAATCAAGCCATGAGAGTTCATGGCAAGGGGCAGGTGGAGGCAGGTGAGCCCTTCCAGCAGCTGCACACAGCTAGTGTGAAACAACACCCTGCTATTGCTCATGTGGATCAAAACCACGGGTTGGTGGTGAATTGTGGTGAAATAGGTAGCAGCTGGACTCTAGAGTACATTTGCTCACTGATATATTTTAAAATATAAGAATTGCTACCTCACCATGCTTGGAATTGGCTGCATGGAGATTGAAACCAAGCTAAGAGTGAGATCTTACATATAGTGCTTGTTTCAGGATGAAAATCCTAAGTTAGGAGCACAGTGTAGTGCAGCTTTGCTGTGTGAACTCTTACAATGGGGTAAGCATGGTATTGATGAATATTAAATAATAACAAATGAAGCAAAACACCACCACCAGAAACTTGGTTAAGTTCCATGTGCTTCATACTTTGAACACTTAGCATCTATAACATCAGGTGGGTATTTACTGAGAGGACACCAGATATTTCTTTGACTCCAAGAGCAACTCCTTGTTCAGAACCACAGAAATGATTGAACTTTGCAACAGAATATTTGCAGGGGAGCGTATTTACATTTGCTAGGCTTACTTGAAATCCTTTGTTATCATTTACACTGAAATGAAGTTCCTCAGTGCTCAATGTACATATACATGCATGTATCAGCTACTCCACAACACTTGAGGAGGAAGTGTGGAGAGTTTCATTTTAGATATAGCAAGTTAAAGCAACTGAAAAATGAAATGTACTGTATACAATATTAGGCAGCCTTACCAACAGGGTCTTTGCCTTCATTGTCTTAGATAGTAGCTGTTTTATTAGTTATTTCCAAAGGGAAAAGCATTTAACACTTCTGCTGCTGTTGAAATTCAAGTATTTGTGAGGCTGAAACTTGTAATACCAAAAAAAAAAAAAGCAGTTGAGGAAAAAAATGCCAAGCTTCAGCTATTATGAGGTCACCCAGGTCAGATCCAAAGGCTCATCCATGAGTTGCATTCAACTTCAGAAAGTACTGCAAGTTGAGTCCCTCCTGCTGCTGCTGCTGAGGAACTCAGCAGAGTTGCTCAGGTGGCAAAGGAAATAGTCAGTGTATTAAATGTATATAGTTAGAGATTTTGAGTAAAACACTCCCGTTTTATTTGAAGCTTTTCTGTGTACTTGTTGTTTAACCTCTTCATTTCTTCTGCCCTAAGGTCATGGCTGTGACCCTGTTTGTCAATTCTCACCAAACATGAAGCAGTTTAAGCCTACTTCAAACTGTTTGCTAAGTGTGACCTAAAAGCACTTGCTCTGAAGCCAGTTTATCTCTGGTTTGTGCTGCTGAAGCTTTCTTATATAAATTATCTTTAATATCAGTACACACATTGTCTGCCATCAAGGGGGATATAAAACCAGTGTGCTTAAATATTAGGACTGGCTAAGCTTTGAGAGTGGGAAGCTTTGAGGGTGATCCTCATGTTACCTTTTCCCTGGGCTTAGATGGGATGTTAGGAGGAGGTTGTGTCGCGTATGGTGGTGGTGGTCACTAGCGTGCCAGTAGTGACCACTAGTGATGGTGGTCGTTGTGTTCCTTCACCCTCCCACATTGTTTGTGACCACTGTGGCCTTTGGAGGCTGTTTGGCTGGCAGATGGCTTTGAGCTCAAGGTGCAGCAGAGAAGAGAGTGTGCCTAAACCCAGCAGTGCTGATGCTGAACAGTACTTTGAAAAAAAGGCAGTGCCTTGCCGTGCTACTGGTGGCTTTGCTGGCCGGTGACACTAGGCACAGAAGCAGCAGCATGCCTTTGCTTTGGTCGTGGCTACAGAACCTGCGGGGCTCCATAACAGTAACTGTGACCAACTTTCTCTCTTTTGTGATTTTTTCCCTTTTTTTTCCTTTGTTTAAGACTGAGCTTTGTTTCTGGCTCTGCAGGAAGCTGGTAGCCTATGGCAAGGGACTGGGGAGATAAGACTTCAGTAAGATAACTAAATGAAAAGGGCAGCAGTGAAAAGATGGTGCTGGCTTTTGACTGGACTGAAACTTGATATACACATCAACCCAAATGCAGTTTCCCCACGGCTCTGGACTATTACCCGCCTGTCAGAGGCAAGGCGCTTAGCGCTGGGCTGTCAGAGGTGCGGGTGCTAGCGCGGGAGCCAGCAGCAAAGCCCTGAAAGAGAAGAGTGACCGGAAGGAATAAGACCACCATCACTCCAGCTCTTAAAGTAATTAAATGGCAGGCTAAAACGCGTTGAGGTGAATACAGGTGACGAATCGCAGCCTTTAGAGGGTAGGAATTAGAGTGAGATGAAATACCTTACTGTGCCTATTAACTAGATTGTGCAGACGGTGCAGAGTCCTGTCGCCGGAGCATTTTTGCGTGTGTGAGTCTGCAGAGATGTATGGTAGTGAGAAGAAGCCATCTCTTAATAATTGGTAAGCCTCAAAAGGTACAGATGGGATAAGCTTCAAAACGTCTTCATGCTGAACAGATTATTATGTCATGGCCTAGAAATCTCTCAGCTAACTTTTCTTTTTCCCCAAAAGATTTAAATTTTCCTGGTTTCACCCAGGTCAGAATTTCTAAGCGATGTTTCTGTTGTAGTTTCGTTTCTCTGCAGCACCAGCCAGGCTGAGAAAACCAAGGTGCATGTACAATTAAATCACGACCTCAATCAGACAATCCTTTTGTTGTAGGATTGTGTCACTGTGTACTAAAACTGAACAATATGTGGAAGGGGTCCCTGCCCACGGCAGGAGGATTGAAGCTAGATGAACTTTTAAGATCCCTTCCATCGCAAACAATTCTGTGACATCTTCAGCCTCCAGCTTGACAGCAGTATCTAGAAAATGACTTTTTTTCCTTTCTCATCTCAAGAAGCAAACATTTGCAACTCTAATCCTTTGCTAATTACATGCATGCTCCTGTCTGAGCCTTTCCAGACCAAATCTGCTCTGGGCACTTGTGCAACTCCCACGGCTCAGACTAGTTATAAATAGATACCCAAGACTGCCTGAACTGGCCTGTTGCATTAAGGCAAAAAAGTGTTTGTGTGGTGGAGCTACAGAAATTAAAGTTACTTGTTGGGCCTTCTGTTAGAAAGAAGTCAAATTTTAGTGGATTTACAATATTATTGCTGTTGCAACCTGAAGTAGTCAAAACTCCAATTTTGGTTGGCATAGGTGGACCCAGCAGCGGTTTCAACTGGCCGCTGTGTCCAGTTCTGGGCTCCTCAATTCAAGAGAGATGTCGAGATACTGGAGTGTGTCCAGAGAAGGGTGACAAAGCTGGTGAGAGGTCTGGAGTACAGCCCTAGGAGGAGAGGCTGAGGGAGCTGGGGTTGTTTAGCCTGGAGAAAAGAAGGCTCAGGGGTGACCTCATTGCTGTCTACAACTACCTGAAGGGAAGCTGTAGCCAGGTGGGGGTTGGTCTCTTCTGCCAGGCAACCAGCAACAGAACAAGAGGACACAATTTCAAGTTGTGCTGGGGGAGGTCTAGGCTGGATGTTAGGAGGAAGTTGTTGCCAGAGAGAGTGATTAGCATTGGAATGGGCTGCCCAGGGAGGTGGTGGAGTCACCGTCACTGGAGGTGTTGAAGAAAACCCTGGATGAGGCACTTAGTGCCATGGTCTAGTAGATTGGCTAGGGCTGGGGGATAGGTTGGACTGGATGATCTTGGAGGTCGCTTCCAACCTGGTTGATTCTATGACACCACCATCAATGGGACTGTACTGGTGTACATCAGTGTTTGCCTTGTCAGGCATCCCTTGGAGGAAGACAAAGATTTACTGATGTGCTGCTGTAAATGATTTTCATGGATGTAGATAACCCAGGGTTTCATGGAAATGCCCAACCCTCTGCCTGTGACCAAGGTTTACTTCACACAGCCTTTCCTTGCTGTTTAAATGGTCAGGTATTTGAGAACACTCCTGCCTTCAGTACAGCTCTCTGCTGCAGTCTGCAAGAGAGGATAGATTTCCTGGCTGTGGAGAGATATAGACCATGATCTGCAATGTGCTAATGGGCTGTGGTGGTCAGAAGAGCTGCCCATGTTCCAGCTGAAGATTTGGCCTCGTCCAGACACACAGCAAAGTCATTCACCTTCTCAGGTCCCTTTTGAAGTTAGTGGCCGTGCCCTCCTATGGTGTAATGCAGCCTTACACCGGATTATGATTTGCTTGGATCTTTTCTTGTTCACTTTCTCATTTAAATCGAAATCCACTAGCTCTTACATTTTGCAGGCAGGGTGTTGGTTTTTATCCATGGAGCCAGGCTGTGTTTACATGTTAAAGAGCCATGGGTTGTTGTTTTTTGTTTTGTTTTGCCAGGGTTTTTTTAATAAACCAATTCCATAGCTTGAAATGTGAATGGAGTGGGACCTGTGCAGGGCCAACTTGCTTTATACTTTTAAGAGTGCACCAACCTCATTGCTTGGCTTATTGCTCTAGGGCAAGTTAATTAATGCCATCAGAGAATTTAAAATTGGGGAAGGGGAGCATTTCTTAATTATGTTGTGGAATTTCTCTCTAATTCATATCCTTTCAAAAGCCAGTCTTTGTGAAGCCCCTTGCTTGTTAACAGATCAGCTCCAGGACCCCTATGGCAGCATGTAGCTGCACACGGGTTTGCTTAGTGCCGCCACAAAACACATTGGGAGTAATAGATAAAGTCAGATGCCAAAGGTCCCTGTGCAGTGCAGAGTAGCTGTTTTGTAGGACTGGTGACAGTTCTGTTACAAATAAGCCATATTTTGAGGTTTTTTTTTAAGGACACAGTGTTATTTACAAGCGGTCCCAAGGTGCTTGACAGAGGGATGGAGAAGAAAATGAGGCTTAGGAAAACACAGAATGTACAACAAGAGTTCTTGAAACTAAGTAAGAAAAGAGAATGTCCAGAAAGTGGCTCTTCTGATAACATTTTGGGACTCATCGAATTAACATATGTTCAAATCTGATGTTTTAGCTGGCATTTTGTTGTCACGTTTGCATTTTTGCAGGGGCTTACAGCTTGTCGAATACCCATGTGAGCATTAGAATGTGGACTAAGAGAGAGAAGAGAGCATGAACTGTCACAGTGTGTATTTTGTTGTAAACTTTAGAAAGGATGTTTCAGCATTGTGAGGAAAATACCCTTCAAAATGACCAAGAGGCTACTTGATGAGAAAGCAACAGATGGGGTACAACTGACTCAGAGGGGGAGAAAGACCTTGGCACATGAGCTGGCTGGGCTTGTTGAAAGGGCTTTAAACAAAACTGGAAGGGGAAGGGGTTAAACAAGACAGTACTAGAGACAAACTGAAGGAGGCTGAGGGTGAAAGGCCAGAGAGAGGGGTAAAACCAGCAGCCCAGCTGAAGTGTATGTATGCTAATGCACACAGTATGGGTAACAAACAAGAGGAGCTGGAAGCCTTGGTACAAGAGGAAAACTACGATGCTGCTGCCACCGCAGAAACGTGGTGAGATGACTCGCACAATTGGAGTGCTGTAATCAGTGGCTACAGACTCTTCAGGAGAGACAGGCCAGGGAGAAGGGGTGGAGGAGAGGCTCTGTATATTGAGGATGCTCTGGATGTCATGGAGGTAGAGATTAAGGACGATCAAGTTGAGTCTCTATGGGTGAGAATTAAGGGGAAGGCCAAAGGGGCTGGCATCCTGGTTGGAGTCTGTTATAGATCACCCAACCAGGAAGAAGAGGTTGATTTATTACTCTTTAAGCAACTGGAGGCTGCCTCGAGATCACCTGCCCTTGTTTTTGTGGGTGACTTTAACCTGCCACACATCTGCTGGGACCTTAACACTGCAGAGATGAAGCAGTCTAGAAGGTTCCTAGAGTGTATGGAGGACAACTTCTTATTGCCGCTGTTACATGAGCCTACCAGGGGTGCAGCCCTGCTTGACCTGCAGCTCACAAATAGAGAAGGGCTGGTGGGAGATGTGGTGGTTGGAGGCTGCCTGGGGTCCAGTGACCATGAAATTATAGAGTTTTCAACAGATGGAGAAACCAGGAGGGGCATCAACAGAACCTCCACACTGGACTTCCAAAGGGCAGACTTTGGCCCATTTAAGGAACTAACTCAGAAAGTCCCTTGGGAAACAGCCCTTAAAAACAAAGGGGTCCAGGAAGGTTGGACCTACTTCAAGAGAGAACTGAAGGCGCAGGGGAGCAGCTGTGCCACTGTGCTGGCAGACGAGCCAGCGAGGGAGGCAGCCAGACTGGATGGGCAGGGAGCTGCTGAAGGAATTAAAGATAAAAAAGAGAGTGTATCACCTTTGGAAAAAGGGGAGGTATCCCAGGAAGAGTTCAAGGATGTTGCTAAGTCTTGTAGGAAAAAAATTAGGGAGGCAAAAGCCCATTTAGAACTTAGGCTGCCACTGCTGTTAAGGAGAATAAAAATGTTTCTGTAAATATACTAATGGCAAGAGAAGGGGCAAGGACAAGCTCCAGTCCTTATTAGATGCAGAGGGGAATATAGTGACAAAGGATGAGGGAAAGGCAGAGGTGCTAACACCTTCCTTGCCTCAATCTTCAACAGTAGGACAGGTTGTCTCCAGGACAACTGGCCTCCTGAAGTGGCAGATGGAGTAAGAGACCTGCTGAGCCACTTGGATCCTCACAAGTCCATGGAACCAAATAGGATGCATCCTAGGGTGCTGGGAGAGCTGGCAGATGAGCTGGCCAAGCCACTTTCCATCTTTTATCAGCAGTCCTGGCTCACTGGAGGGGTCCCCAAAGACTGGAAGCTGCCAATATGATACCCATCCACAAGAAGAGCCGGAAGGAGGAACCAGAAAACTGCAGACCTGTCAGCCTGACCTCAGTGCCAGGCAAGGTGATGGAACAGGTCATCTTGAGTGCCATCACAGAGCACCTACAGGATGGCCAAGGGATCAGGCCCAGCCAGCATGGGTTTAGGAAGGGCAGGTCCTGCCTGACCAACCTGATCTCCTTTTATGATCAGGTTACCTACCTGCTGAATATGGGGCAGGCTGTGGATGTAGTCTACCTGGACTTCAGCAAAGCCTTTGACACCGTCTGCCACAGCAAGCTCCTGGCAAAGCTGGCAGCTCATGGCTTGGACAGATTCACTCTGATATAGGTCAATAACTGGCTGGAGGGCTGGGCCCAGAGAGTGGTGGTGAATGGTGCCACATCCAGTTGGCAGCCAGGCCCTAGTGGTGTTCCCCAAGGATCAGTGCTGGGCCCAGTCCTGTTCCATATCTTTATTGATGATCTGTATGAGTCCATCATCAGTAAGTTTGCAGATGACACCAAGCTAGGGGCAGGTGTTGATCTGTTGGAGAGCAGGAGAGCCCTGCAGAGGGACCTAGACAGGCTGGATGGGTGAGAAGAGGCCAATGGGATGAGATTTAACAAGGCCAAGTGCAGGGTTCTGCACTTTGGCCACAACAACCCCAAGCAGCACTACAGGCTGGGGAAAAAGTGGCTGAAGAGCAGCCAGGCAGAAAGGGACCTGGGGGTACTGGTAGATAGTAGCTGAAGATGAGCCAGCAGTGTGCCCAGGTGGCCAAGAGAGCCAATGGCATCCTGGCCTGGATCAGGAACAGTGTGGCCAGTAGGACAAGGGAGGTTATTCTTCCCCTGTGCTCAGCACTGGTCAGGCCACACCTTGAGTGCTGTGTCCAGTTCTGGGCTCCTCAATTCAAGAGAGATGTTGAGGTGCTGGAATGTGTCCAGAGAAGGGTGACAAAGCTGGTGAAAGGCCTGGAACACAAACCCTATGAGGAGAGGCTGAGGGAGCTGGGCCTGTTTAGCCTGCAGAAGAGGAGGCTCAGGGGTGATCTTATTACTGTCTACAACTACCTGAAGGGACATTGTAGCCAGGTGGGGGTTGGCCTCTTCTCCCAGGTAACCAGCAATAGAACAAGGGGACACAGTCTCAAGTTGTGCTGGGGGAGGTATAGGCTGGATGTTAGGAGGAAGTTGTTGCCAGAGAGAGTGATTGGCATTGGAATGGGCTGCCCAGGGAGGTGGTGGAGTTGCTGTCCCTGGAGGTGCTCAGGAAAAGCCTGGATGAGGCACTTGGTGCCATGGTCTAGTTGACTGGATAGGGCTGGGTGCTAGGTTGGACTAGATGATCTTGGAGGTCTCTTCCAACCTGGTTGATTCTATGATTCTATGATTCTCATTGCTGTCTACAACTACCTGAAGGGAGGCTGTAGCCAGGTGGGGGTTGATCTCTTCTCCCAGGCAACCAGCAACAGAACAAGGGGACATAATCTCAAGTTGTGCTGGGGGAGGTCTAGGCTGGATGTTAGGAGGAAGTTGTTGCCAGAGAGAGTGATTGGCATTGGAATGGGCTGCCCAGGGAGGTGGTGGAGTTGCTGTGTCTGGAGGTGCTCAGGAAAAGCCTGGTTGAGGCACTTAGTGCCATGGTCTAGTTGGCTGGATAGGACTGGATGCTAGGTTGGACTGGATGATCTTGGAGGTCTCTTCCAACCTGGTTGATTGTATGATTCTAACTGCATGTGGCATCCTGGGGCAGAGAGGTTTGTCTTAACAGCAGAGGCTCCACCCCTGGAGATACTCAAGGCCAGGCTCACGAAGGCTCTGAGCAACCTGATCTGGTGGAAGATATTCCTTCTTACTGCAGGGGGTTTGGACTAGATGACCTTCAGTGGTCTCTTACAACCCAAACATTTCTATGAGTCTATGTGTTGAACCCTCCAGTGCCATAGGGGGACATACAGGGATCAACCCAGTCTACAGGGAAGGCATTTAGGGTAGAGTGAAAAATAATGTTGACAGAGAAAGAGTAATAAAGTAATTTGTTTGTTTTTTTTTTAAAGCTGATTTTATAATTCCTCAAATTAGAGACAAAAAAAAAGGGGCTACAGTTTCTTGTCTTACAGAACTACTGACCCTCTCCTCACTCCAGTCTCCTTTCAAGTAGTTCACAGTATCACAGTATCATCAGGGTTGGAAGAGACCTCACAGATCATCAAGTCCAACCCTTTACCACAGAGCTCAAGGCTAGACCATGGCACCAAGTGCCACGTCCAATCTTGCCTTGAACAGCCCCAGGGACGGCGACTCCACCACCTCCCCGGGCAGCCCATTCCAGTGTCCAATGACTCTCTCAGTGAAGAACTTTCTCCTCACCTCCAGCCTAAATCTCCCCTGGCGCAGCCTGAGGCTGTGTCCTCTCGGTCTGGCGCTGGCCACCTGAGAGAAGAGAGCAACCTCCTTCTGGCCACAACCACCCCTCAGGTAGTCATAGACAGCAATAAGGTCACCCCTGAGCCTCCTCTTCTCCAGGCTAAACAATCCCAGCTCCCTCAGCCTCTCCTCGTAGGGCTGTGCTCAAGGCCTCTCCCCAGCCTCGTCACCCTTCTCTGGACACGCTCAAGCATCTCAATGTCCCTCCTAAACTGGGGGGCCCAGAACTGAACACAGGACTCAAGGTGTGATCTAACCAGTGCAGAGTACAGGGGCAGAATGACCTCCCTGCTCCTGCTGACCACACCATTCCTGATGCAGGCCAGGATGCCACTGGCTCTCTTGGCCACCTGGGCACACTGCTGGCTCATGTTCAGGCGGGTATCAATCAGCACCCCCAGATCCCTCTCTGTTTGGCTGCTCTCCAGCCACTCTAACCTCAGCCTGTATCTCTGCATGGGGTTGTTGTGGCCAAAGTGCAGCACCCAGCACTTGGAGCTATTGAATGCCATCCCATTGGACTCTGCCCATCTGTCCAGGTGGTCAAGGTCCTGCTGCAGAGCCCTTCTGCCCTCCAACTCAAGTTCTTGAGAGCCTTCATAACTAAAAATGAAAAACAAAGAAACTACTCCAAAACAAACAACAGCAACAAAAACTCAAACAAAAAAACCCAAACCCCACCACAACGGTGCAGCAGGGCTGCAGCTTGCAGAGCAAGAACAGGACCATGTGTTTCTGGGGAGGTAAATGAGGTGCAGCGCCTGGCTCCTCTGCAGGGAAACCGGTTGAGTCTTCAGTTAATCACAAGAATAATTTGTCAAGCAGTGTTTAATGGACAGCTTGTGAGTGTGTATGTGAGCAGGATAGCTTGTAAATTTGAATGTGCCTATTTTCTTTGACAGCAATCAATAACTGTGCTGTCTATTAATATACTGTGAGAGATCTCAAACTTTTTATGATCAGTCTGGGCTCACAGAACAGTTGAAAAGAAGTGACAAAGCAGAGAAGGTCTTCTGTGGTTACAATCAATACTGTGCTTTTGTTTTCATGCTAATAGAGGAATTGTGATATACTTCTGTGTGGGCTTGTTTGTATCCCTGAGTGCGAGGCAGCAGCCTTAGTGAAGAGGATTGGATTGCAAAGTAGGTGCCAATATGTATGTGAGCATTTTGCGCTGCAGCAGAAGGCACTCCTTTGGTTCACAAGGATGGCCTTGATCCACGCAAAGTGGTAGGATTGCTTTCTACAAGTCCCTGAAAGAAGGTTGTAGTGAGATGGGGATTGCATTCTTCTCCCTAGTATCAGGTGAGAGAATGAGACTAAATGACATCAGAGTGCACTGGGGGAGGTTTAAATTGGATATTAGGAAAAAATCTTTACTGAAAGGGTGGTCAGGCATTGGAATAGATTGCTTGGGGAGGTGATAGAGTTATCATCATTGAGGTGTTCAAAAAACATGTAGACGAGGCACTTCAGGAAGTGGTTTAATGACCATGGTTGTGTTAGGTTGACAGTTGGACTCCATGATCTTAGAGGTCTTTTCCAATAGAAACAATTCTGTGATTCCCTTTGGAGAAACCCAGTTGGAAGCTCCACATGTATGCAGCGTGCTCTAGACTCTACTTTGAACATGAGAGGCCAACTTATGATGCTTTGAACCTCTTGTATAGCTGGGAATGTTTGATTCAAAGGATGAAGCTCAATCAGTTAAAGGTAGCACCCCTCAATTGTTAATATCTGATCCTTGGCACAAGCTGCTCCAACCTACACGTCCTCTGCTATTGCACCTATTTATCTGCAGGTATAGGCACAGCCTGAGTTTTCCACAGAAAGCAGCAGATGGAATTATGCTGCCTAGCCTAAGCCCAGGAATCAGCTGTCATTTTAAATGCTTGCATCCAGGTTTCCTCTGGGTTTGCAGTGTAATCTGAGGGTCTTCTGCTGATATCCAGTTCTTGCTGGCCTTAGAGTATTTGATTCTGGGTTTTTACTGGAATCTTGCTGAGTAGAATTTTATCAGAGGTGTGTGTATTTACCCACATTCATACTTGTCAAGCAGAGAAAAATAATACATAAAATACATTAACTATACAGTGTTGTTTATATATCTGTGTACTGCCCTTTAGCTTTTGGTTTGATATCCAGGGAGACTAATTTCACTGCTTCACACAAAAAATCTAATTCTGAAATATGCTGGTTTAATCCATTAATACATTGGATAGCACTTTGCAAAGCAAGAAAATAGAATTTGGCTCATTTAGGGGGATTGTACATCTCAGGCATCAGTTAAAGACCTAAGCTTCCTTTAAGCTAGAGATACACTAGCAGTGAAAGTGAGGTAAGACTCACTCAAATGCAATGTGGGGATCAAAGTGGGTGGATTTCAGGACCATGACTTGGCAAAGTAGAAAGAAACATTTGGAGAAGAGAGGGAAGATTTCAAGTCTTCAGGAGATGGTTTAGGTGGTCAGTGAAATTACAATCAGGGAAGTGGAGGGATTTACAGGCATTTGGAGGTGATATGGTCCTTGGGAAAAATGAAGGTTTATAGTTGAAGAAAGTGCTTCTGGAGTAGTGCTTTCACCTTCCAGGGAGAGCAGTGAATCCCACCTCTAGGAATTACATGGTGGGCAACAAGTCAAGGGATCGGATGGTCTAGGTGGTCTTTGCTTCCCAGAGTTCCTGAATCTCTGGTAAGGACCCAAAGCATTCAGCTGCTATAGCAGATGTTTAAAATATTTATTTCTGTTTCATGTTGTGCCCTCCACCACTCCAGAAGACTGCAGAAATCATCTGAAATCAAGATCTAATTCTTGTGCTCTTTCCTCCTATGTCCCCTGCTCCCCTCTCGCATCCGCTGGATGTCCATTTCTGTAAGTTTTCCCTTCAGAACAAACCTATCATTTTTCACCACAGGATATTTACAGCTTCAATCAGTGCCAAATTCAATTGGCTTCTGATCTCATCGCTGGAAGTTATAGATGCAGATATTATTTGCACTGCGGTTAATTATGGAGCAATCAAACTTTGGCTTTTCCACTGTAATTTCCTCTGCCAGCTAATTTAATTAATCACCCCCAGCTCAGCTCTTCCAGCTGCGACCGGCAGGGTCATTAATTAGACATGTGGTGGTAGCTCATAGACCAGTTCCTGTTAAGGGGCTGCTGCCCACTTGATCTCTAAGGGAGCAATAGCTTGTTTCAAAGCATCCAGGCAGGATTCGAGGTAGCTGCCAGGTTATTGTATTCCTCGGATGCGGAAGCAATTCCCAAACGATGAACTGCAGGCAAAGTGCAGGATTGCTGGGACTGCCAGCACTCAGATCACCATGCATGGTTCAGCGAGGCAGGGCTCAAATAGGTTTCTCACCAAGAGGCTATTTAGGCTGTGACCCAGCAGCCCTCAGTAGTCCATCCTTTCTGACCTGATCCAGGAGCTTAAAAAACGAAAAGCTCAGAAACTTGATAGACCTCCTGCTGACTGTTTGTGGGAGCTACCTGGCTTTTGTCAAGTGGAACATGAAAAATTTCCTAACACAGACAAGAAGTTAAAACATGCATCTTTATTGCCAGATCATGTCAATAACAGGAACCCTTTTTTTTTACCATAAAAGCTGTACAAAATAACCACCTACATATGCCAAATTGTTTGGATCTCGGAACAATCAATAATTGTTCTTCTACCCTAAAAAAAATCTTACAGTAAGCAAAATAGTTTGGCTACATCTCAAAAATCTCATTCTGAACATTTTTAGCAGAAGGCATGAGATTTGGGATATGTGGTAGCCCAATCTCAACAGCAGCACTGCTAAGTCCAAACATCACAGTATCACAGTATCACCAAGGTTGGAAGAGACCTCATAGATCATCAAGTCCAACCCTTTACCACAGAGCTCAAGGCCAGACCATGGCACCAAGTGCCACGTCAAATCCTGCCTTGAACAGCCCCAGGGACAGCGACTCCACCACCTCCCCGGGCAGCCCATTCCAGTGTCCAATGACTCTCTCAGTGAAGAACTTTCTCCTCACCTCGAGCCTAAATTTCCCCTGAATTAACATTTTTCAGGAAAGGTAACAGACCTTTGCTCTTGCATGATCTGTTTTGATAGTCATCAGTAACAGACCCTGCTGTTGCTTCTACTCTGCATCTGAAATACCAAAGCTTCCTCCAAAGCTGCCATGTTCTCAGCCTGCAAATACAGTTGAAAGCGTCATTCACTTTGTTGCCAGGCTCTTTGTCCTCCTTGGAGTGCCAGCAGAGCCTCTGGTGTTCCCATCACACCACATACTGGTTCTTGGATAGGTAGGCTAGAAAAGCTGAAAGTTGCCAGGGTGGTTGTAGCTCTTGGGCAGCTTTTTCAACACCATGGGACAGCTAGCTAGCTTTACCACACTTTGATTTCAAACCTGTTGCCAAGCTTGTCATTTCTAATCAGTGCATCTGTCTGCCAGAGATAGATTGCTGATGGATTAGTTGGAGTCTCCCCTACTTCTTTTCAGAATAGATAAATTCTGCTCAAGACAACTGTTTTAATCTTCTTGGGTCACAAAGCCTCCTTTCAGACTCTTGAGTCCAAAACATCCATCAACCCCTGAAAACAAAAACTCAGTTCTCTTCACTGCATAACTGTAACTGCCTTTTTTGGTAGCAAAACAGCACTGCAGCACTGTGGCCTCAGGTAGGCTTCTTTTCTGAAGGAGAAGGTGCTTCTGATGCAACCTTCCCTTGAAGTGCATCATACTCTTCACTGGTGGCTTTTCTTTCTTTCTTGTATGTCTCAGAAGATTCCTTTAGTCTGAACTGGTTTGGGAAGATACTTTCAATACAAAGTCCCTTCTTTGCTCACAGTCAAGGAGAGCTTTACAGATTTTCACGAAGTTTGGCAACGGTTTCAGAGTGGAGGGGTCACTTCTGCTTCTACCATCATAAGAAGACTGTTGACATGTTGCCATCAAAGCCCTTGATGAGAGGGATTTGTAATTGAAAAGAAAGCAGCCTGTCTCTTCAGACGAGTTCTACACCTTGCTTTGGATCAGAAGTTAGTACTTCTACAAGACAGCAGTGCGTGCAAACCTCTCCTTTTGTAAAACCTTTCTCAGCTTGAGATTTCATAGCTAGAAATGCAGCTGCTGGAAGGAGCAGGCCCCATGGGAATCCTACATCTTTTGCTTGAAAAGGCACTGCTAAATGACTTAGAGGCCAAAAGTAGAGAACAACTGCCGCCATTAACCAGAAGATAATCCACTGTCATAGAATCATAGAATTGTCAGGAGGGGACTTCAAGGACCACCTAGCTCCAACCCCCCTGCCATGGGCAGGGACACCTCACACCAGTTCAGGTTGCTCAGAGCCCCATCCAGCCTAGTCCTAAAAACTTCCAAAGATGAGGCTTTTACCACCTCTCTGGGCAACCTGTTCCAGTGTTTCACCATCCTCATGGCAGAGAACTTCTTCCTAACACCCAGTCTCAATCTACTCACTTTTAATTTTGCTCCATTCCCCCTATGAGGACCTCGATCTGAAATGATACTTTTTTCCTCATTGAAAAAAAAAAAGCAGCAGATGAAATTCCTAAAATAACCATCAGTGTTCTACAAACAAGCTGTAAAATTAGTTTGGTTTTGCTCTGCAAAAATTAGAATTGTGCTTGGTCTTGGATCAGCAGATTGCAATTACCCTGTGCCACTTTACTTGCTCGGTTTTGTTTTATTTGAGCAATATCTTAAATCTTCTCCGAGGTATTGCATGTCTTCTGTGGAGACTCATCATAGTCCTGCCAGGCATTCATCAAGGCTTCCAATGAACCACTGCATTAAGTGTTCCTCTGCTCCTTATCAATCAAAACAGTTTACTTAGGACTTTACTTTTTCCTCTTCAAGTAATCAAAATTTGGTATTCCACAGATTGTGGGAAATTGTCACTGCAGTTCTGTGCTAATCCATCACACAAAACAGGCATCAGAAGAGCATTAAATGTTTAAATAAACAAGAGACAGTCAATGAGAGAGTCCATTAATCGCTCCAGATGACAGGGCAGGAAAATGTTTAGATCCCAACAGGTACATTGGGCATCACAATGCAGACCTCGTAGAGCAATGGGGCATCTGTGTTCTGCAACAGGCACAAAGTTTTTTGAGTTCCTCATGATACTGCTCAAATATTGGAAAGAAATGCATAAGCCAGCAGAATGGTAGGAGTGGGTTTATCTGCAGTAAGGAGTTCATTCAGCTCTTTGTGGAAGAGAGTCCAGGAGAGAAAGACTTCATTGCTTCCTTGTAGCCTTGTTTTCTTCTGTGCAAACTACTGCTAGCTCTCAGAAGTGGCTTGTCTAATCAGTGGTGGGGTGTGGGGTGGGGGGAGGGAAGACTCTTTTTATCCTGTATCACAGTATCACCAAGATTGGAAGAGACCTCATAGATTATCAAGTCCAACCCTTTACCACAGAGCTCAAGGCTAGACCATGGCACCAAGTGCCACGTCCAATCTTGCCTTGAACAGCCTCAGGGACGGCGACTCCACCACCTCCCCGGGCAGCCCATTCCAGTGTCCAATGACTCTCTCAGTGAAGAACTTTCTCCTCACCTCCAGCCTAAATCTCCCCTGGCGCAGCCTGAGGCTGTGTCCTCTCGTTCTGGTGCTGGCCACCTGAGAGAAGAGAGCAACCTCCTCCTGGCCGCAACCACCCTTCAGGTAGTTGTAGACAGCAATAAGGTCTCCCCTGAGCCTCCTCTTCTCCAGGCTAAACAATCACAGCTCCCTCAGCCTCTCCTCGTAGGGCTGTGCTCAAGGCCTCTCACCAGCCTCGTCGCCCTTCTCTGGACACGCTCAAGCATCTCAGTGTCCCTCCTAAACTGGGGGGCCCAGAACTGAACACAGGACTCAAGGTGTGATCTAACCAGTGCAGAGTAAAGGGGCAGAATGACCTCCCTGCTCCTGCTGACCACACCATTCCTGATGCAGGCCAGGATGCCACTGGCTCTCTTGGCCACCTGGGCACACTGCTGGCTCATGTTCAGGCAGGTATCAAACAGCACCCCCAGATCCCTCTCTGTCTGGCTGCTCTCCAGCCACTCTGACCCCAGCCTGTATCTCTGCATGGGGTTGTTGTGGCCAAAGTAGATCGAGCGAAAACTCATTTGCCGTCTTCAGTTCTTGTAATAACTGCTCTGAGAGTAAATGCAATGTGCAGGGCTCATGTGATGAAACTGGCTGGTGTAGACATGTGTAAAGTGTTTCACTAGTTCTTGAGAAGTCCTGGGAAACTTGACTCCACCTTAAACTGTGAAAGATGACTTCTCAGCCTGAGGGTGGCTGCTGTGTCTCTCTATGAAATACCAGTTCCAGTGGTTCAGAAAATTCTCCATGGAGAGGCCTTAATTGTGGGATTTCTTGTGCCTTCATTCTACAGCAAATACAAAAGTCTCCTTGGTGAATGAACCATGGTTTTCTGTTGAGTATTATGATCCTCTTGTGATCTGACAGAGCATCAGCAAAGTAGAATCTGAGTCACACTGGATGAAGGTTATGATTTGTGTGTACACACAGCCTTCAGATATTCTGTCCTCTCCCATTTGAGTCAAGCTGGATTTTAGACTAATTTCCCCCTCTAGTAGTAATTAAGTGTACAACATTTCCCTTTGCTTGGCATTGTAAAGCAAGCTCTTTGTTTTCACGGGGAGTAAATAACTGCGTGCAACCAACGGAGCTTGGCAGTGCCAGGGTATTTTGCACCAATCCAGGGAAACATCATCTCTTCGAAATGGGGGGGAAAAAAGACCCATTGTAATTAGAGCGTAAGCCTCCTTTTAAAGGGGTGACTGGCAAGGGGAAATTATCAAGACTTAAGACAGTAATTATCAGCCACTGCAAACAGCAAATCAAGCTGTCCATACCAATATCCCAGAGGAAGGTGCCCCAGGAGAAGGGTTAGATGTGAGGTGCCCGGGCACGAGCCCTCTGAGCTGCGGAAGGTGTTGATTGTAGTTGTCAGGTTTCTGCTGTTAGAAGCTCTCATGCTCTAAACACAACCCAGCCACCCTCGCTCGAAAAGGATCTTTAAACCTTCCTTTTCTCCCCTTCCACTGCTTCAGAAACACAGCGGCTGACAGTCCAAATGTTTGAAATAATTGGATTCTGCATTCTAATTCATCTGTAAAGTATTCGCTGATTAAATTAGCCTAATAGATATTATTTCTTACATGACTGCATAATTTCACCCTGATTGGATCACTATGGCACTAACGAGTCCCCCCATTTACTATTGACTTGAGAATCACAGAAGGGTAGAGATAACTATCATCTTGTTTCCATTTTTTTTTTAAATTTCCCAGGCTAAAAGTTAAACTGATTTATACTCAAAGGGCATACAGCCAACGCTCAGGTACAGTTGGATTTTTAGTCTTCAAAACCAGTGATAGACTGAAAAAAATATCAGTTTATATAATCTTGAGCCATCTTTTATTTACTCAGTGGGTTGTTACGAAGCAGAAAGATTAACTGACCATTTAAATTCCTTGGGGGGAAAATGGAAACATTTTTAAGTAAAATACATTTTATTATCTCATCAAAACAGAGAGGCGCATTGCAAATGAACCTCATAAGGACTGAGCACATTCAGGGAAATGAAAATACTCCTTTAAAGATAATGTTTCAACCAAAGCGCTCGTAGCCTCTATTAGTGAGATTTTTCTTTGAGCTGCAATTTGAGTGTAACCAAGAGAAAGGAAGAGGAAGACAAAATTAGATTTAGTTTTCTCACTAAATGAGAGCAGATATTTCTTTCCTAAGTCAGAAGGAGCTACCTCAGAGTCCTACTCGTTCGCTGTAAGAATGACAGGCTCGCACCCCTCTAGTTCTCCATGTGCAAACAACCACCCAACTCAAACAGACCTCTTGCTGCAGAGGGCTTTGTTAGGAAGGGGTTAACAGTCTGATTGGCTTTTTCCCCTGCCCCAGTGGCTAGAAACAGCTGGTGGGTTTTGTATAGCGCCGGTCAACTGAGCAGTCCAAAGAAGTTTTTGGCAAACAGTCGGCCTGCCCAGGACAAGAAGAGGTGGGTCAACTCAGGAAACCGTTTTCATGAGCAAACAGGGTAAACAAAGCCCGCTCAGCAGGAACAGAAGGGAGACCCGCTCCCGCTGAATAGCTCCCCAAAAAAACCCAGCTCAAAAGGAAGAAGTTCCATTCGCTTCTGGGAATCTAATAAATTGTTTCAGGAAGTGAAAGTCTGTCCAGGCTAATGGAGCTGTGATTGACAGGTGGTTCTCATTACAGCGCCCATCAGGGGACAAAGTGAATTCCAATGTTATTTAGGAGGTTAAGTAGAAATAAGATGCAGGTGACAGCCCAAGGCTTGAGGCATCGCACTCTGAGCTTCCTAAGATGTTGGAGTTTGTCTCCACAAAATGTAAAATGAATAGAGGCAGGGGCAGTTTGGCAACTAAAATTCGGTCCTGCCGTGACCTTACCTGGCTGCTCAGGAGGGAGCAGGGAAATGAAGGTTGCATTGGTAATACTTATATTGGGCAGTTATTGCTCCTTATGTCCACATAACATGGATGTTACGTCTGTCTAAGAGGTGCAGCGAGTGAGCTTCCAGCACTCTCTACCATGTCTGGATGCTCTTGGGCATCCCAGTGGAGGAGAAGGACAAAGAACCATGAAAGGCTATAGCAGTCTGTTCTTGTCACAGACTTGGGAAATTCTGTGACTCTTTTCCTGAGTCCTCATAGGAACATCTCTTAGTGCTCAGAGCCACAATCAAATGCTGTTTTTCTGCTATTCCTTTTCATGCTGTGACAGCTGTTGGGAGTAAAACACTAAACTTCTAGGTCAGTCAGAACAAATCTGAAGTAATTTTGTATCATAGAATCAACCAGGTTGGAAGTGACCTCCAAGATCATCCAGTCCAACCTATCACCCAGCCCTATCCAATCAACTAGACCATGGCACTAAGTGCTTCATCCAGGCTTTTCTTGAACACCTCCAGGGACAGTGACTCCACCACCTCCCTGGGCAGCCCATTCCAATGCCAAATCACTTTCTCTGTGAAGAACTTCCTCCTAACATCCAGCCTATACCTCCCCCAGCACAACTTGAGATTGTGTCCCCTTGTTCTGTTGCTGGTTGCCTGGAAGAAGAGACCAACCCCCACCTGGCTACAGTAGGAGCCAAAATATGCAGAGGCCATCTCAGCTTGGATCATATTTCTGGGTGTGCTTCTCCAAGGTCTGAACCCAGTTTGAGAGGGAAAGGGAGAAAAAAATGCATTAGTCACGACTCAAGTTGACTTGTGCTCTTGAGCAGGAGGCATCCTTGCACTGTCATAGGTTACAAAGCTGAAACTGAAGTCTCTTTTGGCCATGTTCAATAAAAAATGAAGGCAAACTTGCTTTGCAAAGCATCCAAAACATGGTGTTGCCTGCATAGCCTATAAGCACCAAGATGTGGTTTAAGCTGCGACCAGAGATTTAAAGCAGATCCATACTATGCTGAAGATGCTAAATGATGCAAAGTGTACTTCTCTCTGCTTCTGTATTTTTCCTTTTAATGAATGTCCAAATGAGCAACATCAGGTGTCTTAGCACTTGTGAATGTCATGAGGTGGGAAGCTGAGGGATCTGCTCTGAGTGACGGTGCTGATAGAATCTTGCATGGTGCATGGTCAGACACAAGGCTGTAATTTAACCAAGAGATTCATGGCTGGCTCGTGAATGACGGTGAAACTTCCAGGTATGACGTGTGTAATAAATCTGGTTCCATGCAGAATTAATGTGGCATTCAGAATGATTATTTACCATTTGAAGCTCCGACGTGACTGTGCACGAGAAGTAAATAGCTGTGCACAAGGCCTTGGGGAGCAGCGCTAAGAGAGGGGAGAAGAAAAATACCCACTTGCCTTGTTCCACAAGTGCATTCCCAGGTAACACTAATGAGAACTGCACTTTAAATGCAGGAACTGATTTGTGATGAGATCGGCTCTAAAGAGTACGTTTGTGGAATGGTAACCTGATTGGTGGTGCTGCCTCTTGAAGGACTGAAGGGGTCTAATTGGCATATAACGCACTATCAATTTATTAGCAGCTTCTGCTTTCCCATTGGCAGAGCTTCTCCTGCTAACCACCAGGAAATTACCAATTTTCAGGAGTTAGTCACTCAAGTCGCACGACATCTGGGTTTCAAAAAGAAGCCTGCCTACATCACTGGTCTTTTAAATCCTTGCTTAAAGCTCGTACTGGAAATCAGTCACTTCTACAGTGGACAACTTGAGCATCAAATGTTCACTGTTCACCTTCTCTTTGGCTCATTCCTTTTCGCCTCCTTGCAGCAAACCCAAGTTGCACAAAGACCATTATGAGGTAACTAATCAGTTTGGCAGCCCTCAGACTGCAGCTGCCACCAAACAGAAATTACTGTTTTTTGGCAGTTTGCATTCAGGGCATTGATGTACTTATTGATACATTCAGCCCTGGGTCATATCTGGCAGCAGATGACATAACTATTATTGGGGTGTTTTATCAGGAGCACAATAGAAATATTCAGGAGCCAATGTAATTATTTCAGTGGCTTTGCTTTTAAGATTGAGTCACAAATTAGAAAATAATATTCACATGTTTCTGCTAATTGGTAACAGATTAGGGATATTTTATCTTTTTTTAATCATTTCCAAATGTGTCCTGGAGAGGAATTTTCAGGGAAGCAGCTGAAAGAGAGGAGGGTACTTATGGACTAAGAGCACTTGGGGGAAAGGCTTAAATTCTTTAATTCTGGGTTTAGTTCTGGCGTACGGCTATTAAAATCTCTGCACACCTCTCTCTGGAGGTGCTGTCAAAGTGGAACTTGCTGTCACTTTTGTCAGGTGTCTCCAGTGCGGATTTTCTTTGCTGTCAGGTTTTATGTGCATTTCCCAATGTTAAACACCAACAGTAGGGCTTGTAAATCATAAAAGCCTAAAGGTTCGCAAGTGATTAATAGGCAGAGGGGTGCAAATAGAAATGCCTCAGCAGCACTCGAGTCTTTTGAGTGTCTTTTGAAAGCTGAGTCCATTTCTAACCTCACATTTTGGGATACACTTGGGCAACTTCAGTGTTGTGTGTCCCATTGTTGAAACTATGCAAACAAAAAACTCGCCACTGGGGTTTCTTTCCTTAAGTACAGTGGAAACCTCATGGGTTGCTGTGAGTAGTAACTACTGAAGTTTTCTGAAGTCTTTCTTTTCTCTTTATCTCCTTTGCTTTTCCAGAAGTGTAAGCTAATCTGCTAATGACTTTTTTTTAATGAATTGTGGTTTGTGGTCTTAGAAAGACATCCAACACTTGCAGCTCACTGAAGTGGAGATAGAGGGAAGCCTCATCACTTGCTGAATGGAGAGAGTAACTTAGGAGGGAGATTTGACTTGCCAAGACAGGCATCATTTTTACTAAATAAAAGTCATTGTTGAAAATAGGAAACTAATGGAAAAGCTCAATGACATTAATGATTTCCGTAGTCCTTAGCAACGGTGAGGTGTTAAGAGATGGCCAAGCAGCTGAAGAAGTGACCATCAGAGATGGTGTGTTGAAACAGCCAAGTGTGTGTAGGAGGAGAGGAGATAATGTGTCAGAGAGGAAGAGGAAGATATGGGGTATATTGGAGTTGTTGATAAGGAGATGTTGGAAGGTGAATGAAGAGCTCCAAGTAACTAGGGAAGATTTAGCAGCAGAGAGATCCCTGTAGCCTCTGAAGAGCGTGGGTCATGGAAGTGCTGCCCACGGGGATGGTCCAGCTACTTCCCAGCCCTCTTCAGCTGCAAAGATGCCTGCCTTCTACTACTGACATGTATGAAGCAAGATTTTCCTTTTTATTTGCTTGCTGCTCCAAATGTGTTTTTCTTCACAGTTTGTGCTCAAATGCAATGTTTATTACTTGTACTTTTACTTTTATGTCTTACATAAATTCAGTGTAATGTTTGGGTTCTTTTTCTCCAAATACTCCAAAGAGTATCATCTTAGTGCTTCTGTTGGAATTAAGACAATAGTAAAGCCCCACGAAAGGGCTTTTGTTTGTTCCTTGTAAGACAAATTATAGGAGCCACTGGCAACAAAGAATCAAAACTATCAAGGATATTTTCAAAGGTCTTTGTGAAGCGTTGTAGTTGGACTGTCCTCCGTTCCTGATCCTTGGGTAAAAGTTGTGTTCCCATTCTGCAGCCCACAAGAGATTTTCTTCTTCCATTTTGAATCATTGAAGCCTCCTTTGAGTGCTAAGCAAGCTCTCATTTGAGGTGTCTTAATAAGCAAGCTGTCATTTGAGGTGCTTTTAATGTCCGCAGTGCAACTTTTTACCCTATCGAGTAAACCTTAGAGGTTTTCCTCCCAGCCCCTCATTATTTATGAGGCATTGGTGCACTCATAGTTATGCTGTTTCTCCACCTTACAGCATTACGAGCAGAGGAAAAGCTCCATTTCTCTTCTCTCATCTGTTTATGATGGGATACGTTCCAAAGCAGATCACATCAGCGACTGTTATGGTATCCTTAATGCACTGTGATAGTCGCATCACGAGAGGAGCCGCTGGAAAGCTCATCGCTGATGTACGTCCCTGTTACATGCCACATTACTCAGGGTCTGTGGGAACCTCACTTGGCTACCTCGCTCTGTCTCTCACCTGGCACAGATTATTGAGATTTATGCATTGAAATATTTATATGTCACTTCCTTCCTCTTTGAATGCTGCACAAGAGCTTCCTCTGATATGAATATGAAAGCAGAAGCCTGGTTTGGGGTGAAAACAGCTGGATTTGTGGACAAGAAGAACGAGGATAACAGACTGCCTTCATTTCCACAAAATAATTTCCTCCAGGTTCATTTGTAGTTCCATTTTCTGTTCAAAACTGCTGCTGTGTTTTGTGTGAAAATTGATTGCAAATAGAATTTTCATATTTTTCCTTTACATCCTTCCTCCCCCCCTCTTCTTAATGATTTCTTCAGCTATATTTAAAATACTATTGCATTAAGTGTAGCCTTCCTATAGGAGGAAGTCAGTGTTAGCAAATTGCAAATTAATGGAATCTTCTAACCTGAGTGACTGCATATCAAATTGTAAATTGAAATTTCCAGTCTGTGTTTAGGTACTGGCACAATGCAATTTGATTTATACACTTAAGACATCAGGTTAAGTATGGTTTCACATGAATAATGAAATGCATTAGATACATGTTTGCAATTAATATTCTCTGCATATATATATATATATATTTTACTGCAAACAAGCAAGAAGCAAATATAGTCCTTGGTTTTAGCATCTCCATGCTACTGTTGTACAGCAGCTTTTGGCTAGTTATAGGTCGTATTGGTAGTATGCCCAGTTGTTGAGATTGACCACTCAAGAAAAGGAAGCCATCTACATATTTGTCTAGAACCACACACTGATAATTCACTTATTGGCCTTTTTAATCTTTTGGTAGCCAGAACAGTGATACTTTTTGGTTTAAATTTCACAGAGACGTTTATGTGATTATACATCAGTAGGTAAAAGGAACTGGATTGTGACTTGTTGGTCAGCAAAGACTGGGTGGAAGGGAACAGTCATTCATGACTGTTATATTCCAGATTTTCATTAAGGTCTCTTTTTGTACATCATAGCAGAAATCCATCTTACTGTTCACAATGGTTTTTTTAATGTTTTCACCAATATAAAACATGTTGAGCCAGCAGTGTGCCCAGGTGGCCAAGAGAGCCCGTGGCATCCTGGCCTGCATCAAGAATGGTGTGGTCAGCAGGAGCAGGGAGGTCATTCTGCCCCTTTACTCTGCACTGGTTAGACCACACCTTGAGTACTGTGTTCAGTTCTGGGCCCCCCAGTTTAGGAGGGATGTTGAGATGCTTGAGTGTGTCCAGAGAAGGGCAATGAGGCTGGTGAGAGTCCTTGAGCACAGCCCTACGAGGAGAGGCTGAGGGAGCTGGGATTGTTTAGCCTGGAGAAGAGGAGGCTCAGGGGTGACCTCATTGCTGTCTACAACTACCTGAGGGGTGGCTGTGGCCAGGAGGAGGTTGCTCTCTTCTCTCAGGTGGCCAGCACCAGAACAAGAGGACACAGCCTCAGGCTGCACCAGGGGAGATTCAGGCTCGAGGTGAGGAGAAAGTTCTTCACTGAGAGAGTCATTGGACACTGGAATGGGCTGCCCGGGGAGGTGGTGGAGTCGCCGTCCCTGGAGCTGTTCAAGGCAGGATTGGACGTGGCACTTGGTGCCATGGTCTAGCCTTGAGCTCTGTGGTAAAGGGTTGGACTTGATAATCTATGAGGTCTCTTCCAACCTTGGTGATACTGTGGTAACTGTTTATAACTCTTAGATTTCACCAGTGCTGCCATTAATTCCTCCTAAATGTGACTGGCAATACTATTTTTGAATAAATCAGGGGCTCTGGGGGGTAGTGGAAAAGTCCAGTTTGTGGCATTCTTCAGGTTTTTTGTTAAATCCCTAGGGACTGTAGTTGCACAAAATGAAAAAAGCTTGGATTTGTGTTGTGAAAAGATTTAACCAGCTTGCAGGGCTTACACTTGTCACACTTACAGTCTTTATTCTCAGCTTAATAAGTTTTTTCATAGTACCTGCAGTATTCCCTGCCGTTGTAGGTCACATAGCTTTTGTTTAACTTCATATGGAGTACGCCTCAAGTGTGATGTGTTTTATCAAGTATACCTTTAAAATTATTAGGTTGAGTGTTGAGCAATGAAAACATGAGCTTGCTGCAATACTACATGATGTATCAGTGCCCACAACTGCAGGCTGTTTATCTAAACAGCCTGAAGTCAGTAAACTTCGGTGTCTTGGTCAGGCTGGTAATTAATGTTGTGCAGAAATAAATCCCACAGGTGTCTGAACACCTAAGGTAGTGCTCCTGGCTACTCCGTGGCCTTGCTGGAAGACCAACCTGGAAGTGTAGGAATAGCAGCTTTTCTGGACCCCTAGTAGGGGTGTGCTGTCAGAGGAGAGGACAAAGAAAGAAGGGAAGCTTAGTTGAATCCGAATTACAGTGATACCGGTAAGTGTCCTGTGAGACACTGTTAGTTTGGGAAGCACACTGAGCTCTGCACACAGGAGCGATCTCTGTCCACCATGCACAGTAGGGCTTTTTTTTTCCCCCTCTTGAAAACACAGCTCTGAAAGGGAAACTGGAAAATGTAGTAGTAGAGATAATGGTGGAGAAAATCCTGACCTGTGAGCTTCAGAAAACAGCTTCCTGGCAGTGAAGAGGGCTTTGGTCGTGTTTCTGATGGGATACCACCTCTACACGTGTGTTTTGGGGCTGGTGTTTTGGTTTGGTTGCTCAGTAGTAGGAGAGGTAAATTTGACCTATTTTTAGGGCACTGAGTTGCCTGTCTTTGACTCTCCTCACTGGTGGACAAAAATGTGCAGGAATAGCAGCAGATTGAAGACAGTCCTCAGCCAGATAACTTTCCTGGCTGAGACAGTGATTTTGCCATTTCCAAGCTGGGTTACTTTGCTGCTGATCTGGAGAGCCCTGGTCCAGAGTCCAAGACTAGACATGGGTTGGCTTATTTGTGGCTTTCCCATAGGGCTGGTCTTCATCCGTCAAGGATGTTTAACTTGCAAGAAGTAATAAGCTTAATAGGTTGACTTTATTTAATTATTAATGGTCCCTTTCTATCCTTACAGCTCATAAAACACCCTTTAGGTTGGCAAAACACTCATAATATTGATCAGGAGCCAGAGAGATATTTATTTCCTCTTTGCCCCAGTGCACATAAATCTTGGTCCTTTTCCCCAGCAGGCGGGATTTACAGTGGCCTGTTCCTTAAAAGCTTTTTGTAATTAAGGAATAAATACCTATCAGTCTTTGTTTGCTGTCTGGAGCCCTCTTGTTTGCCAGGGACCTATATATCCCCGGTAGGTTTGTGCGCCTTCCCCCTTAGCAACGCAGCCAGGGAGAGAAGGCATGCATGCTCAGAAGCAGTCAACTGCTAAGCACTTACTTTGCAATAGAGTGGGGTCTTCTCCTGCAGAGAGAGGAAGCCCCTGTGTTTTCTCAGCATATTGTTCCCAGCTCCTCTTCCATGCCTCTCCTCCCAGTTCCTGCTTTGCTTGGGGCAGGAAGACACTTTGGAAATTCCTTGCTGCTAGCCCTTTCTTCTTGCCTTCTCTTCATCTCCCCCCCTTTGCTAGTTGCAATTAAAAACATCACGAACCTTACCCAACATTTCAATCAATCCCATCTCACTCACGTCGATGTTTCTCTTTTACCCGTGCCAGCATTGCATTGCCAGCACAATCCAAAGTGATGCCATTTATCGCGTGCATGCGGGGCCATCGCGAAGGGCTTGTTTAAACGGCAAGCCCCAGCACAACTGCTTGCCCAGCACTGGTCATTAGGTGATGCATACTTCTTGCATGCTAGACCACGAAGCTAATGACATATTCTGGCACTCTCCAAGAGTTTGGGAGGTACAGAGCTTAGATTTACTTCACTTTCTTGGAAGAGACACATTAACCTTGTCAGCTGGCCAACAGGAGAGAAAATTTGGCAGTGCTCTTGCTGCGCTGGCCAGGTTACTCCTGTGTTAAACAGCAGTTGTACTTCAGTGAGCAACCAGAAATGGCAACACACAGGCATGGCACCTGCACAGCAATGCCAGAGAGACCATTTAGAGGCCACTTCAGTTACGGAATTATTTTCTTTAGCAAAGGAGAGGAAAAGACAAAGAATTTCAAGAGCTTTTTTAGTGTTGTCGGAGGGATGAAGGCTAAAACGTCACTTAAAAATGCCTGCAGCAATTCTGCTCGGTATTTCAGATGGTGGGAAATCCATGCTCTGATATGGTAAATACCTGCTGTCCATTATGTTTTTAGTGTAACGTTGCAAAATGTCATCAAACCTTTTAACAAGTGGTGACTGATTTAAATAATGAGCAAGCAACACAATATTTCTGTTATCTTTGTTATCCCTTTAGTAAAGATAAGGCTGCTCTTGCACTGGAGCTGTTGAATTTTCATGGCAAGTTCTCGGGCTCTCCATCCACATGCCTTTGTTTGCACAATCAGTTCTGAGTTGCTGTATGGACATAGGTTTCATTTCCACCCCAATATCCTTCCTGCGTTTTTCCTTTTATGCCTCTCTACCAAATATATGTGAGGGACAAAGGAAGTTGCAGGCAGAGGTGAACGGGAGTGAGGAGCAGAATGGACAGTGGCTACAAGTGATGCAGTGCTCCTGCTCATATTTGTTGGGTGTAAAACCGTACACATTTAACCAAGGTTGGTTAACCAGTCAGTGCACTCTGTGGGGCTGAGCTGTGTACAGTGTGGGCTCCTGAAAGAGCATCTCTGGTGCAAACACCCAAGTGGGGGATGCAGTGTAGCTCCTGAAGCAAAGCTGTGCTCTAACCAAATCTGCTTTTTATATTCTCTTGTGCTACCTAGTTAGTCCTCCCCCCTTACCAGTGCCCAGTATTTATGTTTCCAGATAATAATGATGTGATGTGGCTGGCAGAGTAATTTAAATAATTGGACATTATCTTGAGAAGCAAGCACCTAATTAGATCAAAATAAACTGAGAAGTGAAATTTTCTTCTGTTTCTAATAACCCTTTACCTATGCATCAGTATCGCTGCGGTGGCTAAGATTTCATTATTCACACCACTGGGTGTGCTCAGAGTTCACAGGTGATGGAGATTCCCGCAAGAGCAAAGAACTTGCTGGTATTTCTTGGCCAAAACTTAGTGGCCTATTCCTCTCCTGCTGCCATGGAGCATTTTGCAGCCTCGCTGTGTTGTATTTGGCCCCTGTGAGGCTTTAAGTTTTTATCAGTAGCCAGGGTTTACATGCATAACTTCAAAGATGGAAGGCTCAAAGAAAGTGTGATCCTTAGGGTTATTTAGGAGTTTATAATCTCTTAACTCCTTTGTGCATGGAAAAATAACAGCTAGGATGATCACTGAAGGAAAGTCACAGGAGTGCATTTGAGGAACAGGCAGCTCACACCTTTCCAGCATTCGATATCATCAGGACCATCTGAGCACACGACAATGTTGCTTTTCTAGCATACTGGTCTTAATCTGGTCCCCAGAAAAGGACTCCACTGGACTTTGGAAGTTCTGTAGAAGAATCCTCTTTTGACTTTGACCACTAGAGCTGAAAGTCTCTGTGGTTGAGGAGGTCATTTAGAGTGGAAGTTGCCAGGATTATGGCCGAGAGAAGAAAATTAGGAAAATATTTACTAGCTGATGTACTTTTCCCTTATTTTTAGGGATTGGTTCAGTGTCTTCATCCTGATTAGTTGCTCTTCCTCACATTTCCTCTTGCTCTTATTCAGCTGATTTATTTAAAGGTATGTCAGTGCTGGCTGAAATGAAACCCTGTGCCTCCTCTTCCTGCTTATTGCTGACCGCTCCAATAATTCATTTTTTAGCTCATTAGCTAACAGGGGATGTGAACAGTGGTTCTCCAGGGAACGGCAATGAGGTTAAGTGATCTACTGCTGACAACTCTGCTCTTGGACTGGCCTTCCTTGGGGGAAATGAAACCTCAACCAAGACAAGCTGTGGATCTCAGAAGTGAAATTTGGGCATCAGAGCAACAATTACAGTGTTTATGTCTTGTTGTTGAGATTTAGAAGACAAATGCAAGTGGCGGAGTTGAAGCTATCTTCCGGTGAAGTACTCAGGTCTTCCCATTCAGAATGAAATGATTTGTGCCAGAGGTGTAGAGAGGATGTCTGTGTACACTGGCTTTCTAGATGCTCCTTGAAAAACAGCCCTTCTGGATTTTGGCTGTCCATGAGGCATGGGCAAGCGTGCTTTTCCTCCTACCTCTGTCATAAAGTTTGTTTTCCTCTGGGAAATTCAAATGGCATATCTTTGTTGTGCCCAGTTTCTGCTGTTGAGCCAGACCTAGATCTCCTTCAGACAACAATGTCAATGACCTGCTGCCCTCAAATATCTGAGGCTTTTAAAACACCTATGTTTTTGTGTGTAAGTTTTGTTCTGTTCTCACTGTGACTCCAAAGGTAGAGTTGGTCACTTGTCCATGCTGCAGGAGGGTGCCTTAAGGAAGGACCATTTACATCCTGTCCATCACTAATGCTGGTGGCAGCATGTTTCCCATCCCTGTGAGATTTATTTCTAAAGAGGTTTTCTACTTTTTACCCAGCTTTTAAGGCTGCAGGATAAACCTGAGCAGGACTGGGCTTGTCTTGCTGTCTTGCATCCTCACTTGAACAGTAAGTTTGCCTTTGTGCTGCTACCATGCTGTGCAAGGTTTGTGCTGATGAATTTGTAAACCAGCAGCATAAAACTGACAAGTTCTGTTTTGGTGTAGCAATTATTGTCTCTATATCAGTATAGTGTCACTATGTTGTTTTAAGGTGAATTGTGATTAAAAGTGGGAGACCTGTGCAGAAACAGTTTGCTTTCTAAACAAAAAGGATCTTCAAGCCATGGTGCTCATGCTTTTAACAGGAGCCAAAAGTAACTATCACTCAAAAGATGGTGTGGAGGAGAAGGGGGAATTCAGTTGTGAACTCTTGATGAAGCTAAAAAAATCTTACTGCTTATGTGCCTGTGATATCTTTTGCACTTAGGATGTACGGGCATGTGAGAAATAATTCCTTAAACCCTGATGTCTACCATAGCAGAGGCTGGATCCCTTCATTTTTCAGTCTGGCACTTTTTAAACATACAGTGGATGTGTTGGTTGTTCTCAATATCTCTATACCAGTTTGAAAAACAGAGGAGATGCTTGCTGAAGATTCCTGAGGATACTCCTCTCGGTGGTTAGCAGCAGCAGAACTGTTGCAGTGTTGCAGGAATGTCCATTTTATTGTAAATAACTGTCTGTTACTTTATCCTCCTCCTCTGTTTCTGGTTTGTTGTTGTTTACATTTAAAAAAATACAAACACAAAAAACCTGAGTTAAGGATGCAGTAGTAACTGAAGTCCTTTTCTTCCTTCTCTCCATCTGGAATACCTGAAATGCTACTCCACTTATCAGATCCTGCCTTCAAAGGCTAATTTGCAGTTCCTCAAATGTTTGAGTTGTGAGGTTGATTTTTTTTTTTGTTTTGGTGTGTCATTCAAAGGTTTGATTTTTAAATGAAGCACTCTTGGGGTTGATTTTCTGTTTGCACTTTTGCTCTGGGGTAAAACAAAATAAAAAGCCCAACAAGAAGCCCTGGACCTGACTGCAGGTTAAATTGTGGTGGGGTAGAGAAGGGGATGCTTTGGGAAGCTGTGCCTGAAAGCATGCAGGGAGGTCAAAGCAAGGTCACTCCACATGTACCAGGAAATGATGCAAAACTAATCCAGATTTGCTGTTGGAAGAGTCTGTTTACATAAGTATTTAAAAACAGATTAGGGCTAACCTGACACTAGATTACTGGGAGTAGTGTAAACACTGCTGAAAGGCGTAAACAGAGCTTTGCCTTTTGTAGTCCGGAGGAGAAAATCTGTCACCAGTAACAAGTGGTCTGGCTTAGGTGATGTGTATGGCTTTCACAGGCTGAACAGATTACCTGAGGTAGCTCTAAATGGGACTTTGTCTAGGGCTGAGATCTCTTAGATCATATAATTGTATGGTAATTTTTTTAATGGACAGTTGAGGGACTTGTTTGTAGTCCTTGTTCTCCTGTAACCTAATAGCATCCAGAAAGCTTTTGATAGTTCTTTGACATATCAGGAGGAAATGGTGCTTCAAAGTATTGTTTTGGTTGTTTCCATTTTGGAAAAACAAACAAAGGAACCATCCATCCATCCATAAGCCTTTCACATTGGAAACCTTACTCAATTTGTAGAAGGAAAAAGCGCTCCCGGAAGCAAGACTGTCTTTCAGAGCTTGCTCTCCTGTCTGCAATACAAGTCCAGATGTTTGCTTGCTTCTGATTTTAGGTACAGAAATTAGGTACACCTTCTGTAATACATTTTGGAACAAAGGCTTCCTGGTTTGTCTTTGGTCTTCCTGAGGGTAAAGGCTCTTGCACTGACTTCGTGCCAGCCCTTAAGTCATCCCCCAGGTTTTTTAAGACCCGTTGTGATCTTAAAACCTCATATGCATGGCACCCACCAAGGGGGATCTTGGGCACTGCATTAATACTGCTCAGTAATGATGAGATAGGGGACACAACTATTACTGTAAAGGTAAGGCTTGGATGAACTGTTTCTGTGATTGCCAAAAATCTGAAGGGTCAATAATCTTCCTGTTGGTTAACTGCTGTTTGCTAGCATGCTGGTAGCCAAGCTGCCACCACTTGGAGGTAGCAAAGCCAGGTTAGAGTGACTTATCCCCTTTGGTTTCTCTAGGGAAGAAAAAGAGCGCTGGATACGAGCAAAATATGAGCAGAAGCTCTTCCTTGCCCCGCTGCAGTGCCTGGAGCTTTCTCTGGGCCAGCATCTCCTGAGGGCTACAGCCGAGGAGGACTTGCGGACAGTCATCCTGCTGCTTGCGCATGGGACCCGGGAAGAGGTGAACGAGACCTGCGGAGATGGTGATGGGCGCACTGCCCTCCACTTGGCATGCAGGAAAGGAAATGTGGTATTAGTGCAGCTCTTGATTTGGGTAAGTACTTGGTGTCCAGGGCAGTGGGAGGGTTGGGTTAGCCTTTACTTGGCTGTGTCCTTCAGTAGGACCTCCCAGACATGAGAATTTCCTGAAGAGCTTGCTGGCATCCTGAGTCTCTGTGTTCCTCACAGCCCACGGTCAAAAGACAACACTATGATTTAAAAGTGTGTTTCTGCCTCTCTGCTGCTTGATGGAAAGTAGAAGAGAGGATACAAAATGAGAGATTCTTTTAGCACCACTTTGAGACACCACTGAGGCAAATGTTGTTCCACACATGAGACTCTCTCCTTGTAGGAACTTTTACAATGCTGCTGCACTCACCGTGTCAGGCTGGTATCCTGCCCACTCCTTCTTCTCCCTCTCCTTTTCCCTCTCCTACCTAGGTAGTAGAAGTCCCACCCCTGGATCCATTCAAACTCAGGTTGGTTGGGGCTCTGAGCCCCCTGATCTAGTTGAAGATGTCCCTGCTCACTGCAGGGAGATTGGCCTAGGTGACCATTAAAAGTCCCTTCCAGCCCAAGCCTTTCTCTTGTGCTGTGATCCTCACTTAAATTCCAATCTATCTGTCCCAAATCCATCCCTTCTATGTTTTAACACCCTGTTGGCACCACAGCTTCCAACACCACCTCTCTTCTTTCTGCAGTATGGCGTTGATGTGATGGCACGTGATGCCCATGGAAACACGGCGTTGGCCTACGCCCGGCAGGCCTCCAGCCAGGAGTGCATTGATGTTCTCCTCCAGTACGGTTGCCCCGACGAGCGCTTTGTCCTCATGGCCACGCCAAACTTGTCCAGGAAGAACAACAACCGGAACAACAGCAGCGGAAGGATGCCCACCATCATCTGAGGAGCTCACTCGTGTATTCGCTGACCTGAATTACATCCGCAGCCTCATAGTCCTCCATCCTCATCACAGCTCTGCTCTGTGAGTCTGGTAACTCCCCTTTTCCCTTTTCTCTTCGGTACATCCCTGTCCCATCTGGAAACGGTGCGTCTGGAGAGTGCGAGGGGATGAGAAGGAGCGCAAGAGGCTGCAGAAAAAGCAGTTGTTTCAGTGTCAGCTCTCGAATGATGGAAGCGAGCAGGCGAGAGCGCGTGGGTTGAGCAGGACACGGCGCACGTGGCACCGGGACCATGGGACAGCGGTCATCCCCAGCGGGGGACGCAGGCTTACGGAGGGTGAAGGGAAGGGGCGGAGAGAGAGGCAAGCGAGAGGAGAAGGAAGGAGAGATGATGACTTTCCGTAACTGACAGTTAAGCACATCAGTACATTTCACCTCTACCAAATGCGACGCCTGGATTTCATTCTCTTCTCTGAAGAGCTTGACGGCATAAATCAGAAGCAAGCACAGAGTTTGTCAGGTTTGAAGCTCCTATGATGGTATATGTCAAATCAGTTGTAGCTAATCTGTCCGGGGAGAATACTGGCTTCATTACACTTGTATAGTTGAGTTCTTCCAGCATTACCGCTGTTTAATAGAACATGATTAGTCATCACGGAGAAAAAAGCATATTAGCTGAGGAGGTAGTTACATGGCACGCTTCGGTGATTGCTTGGATGTGATTGCAATATTCTTAGAAGCATCATATTATCTCAGACATGTTCTTTCAAGCCCTTGGAGCCCTCCTTTCTAAATTCACTGTCATAATTTAGTATCTGTTTAATTTTTCAGTCCAAAGAGAGGAAATGAGTTGCTGAGTGTTATTTGACTGCAGTCTCCTTGGTGTAAAAACAAAATGGAAAAAATAAATAAGAGTAACTATGAAACAGAAAAAGGAATAATGAATACCGCTAAGGCAAAAAAACCTTTCGAGTACCTATAGTGAAATTAATAAAAGCATTAAAAGGCTAATATTTTTTTTCAGCCAGCAGAGATAGGTTCTGTCATTTTGCCAAGGTAAATGTGTTGAGTTTTTGGTCACTCCTGTGATGCATTGCCTAACTTATACGGATTTATTTTGTATTGTGTCTCTAGATTATATGTATGTAAAATCTATTTGAATAATAAAAAAAAAAAAGGCATAAATATGCATTGATTTTTTTTTTTTTGCTTTGTTTTGTACAGAAAATGACATCTCTGTTAATTTATAAACTGTGATGGATGTGAATTAAATAATGTGCAACTAGTTAGGATCTGTGGGTTACAGATCATTGTACATCGAAAATATTCCCAGCAGTGAACTTCTTGTTTCCATTCCAAGGCTTCTGAGGAACATATCAGGAGGAGATCTTGGCACGTTTGGCATGAGAGGAAAAAAAGAGAAGTGTATGAAACGTTTTAGAAAGGAAGAAGAGGCTGTTTCTCAGCACTGTAAATATATTTTACTCCAGAAGTCACGAAGCTTTCACAAGCCAAGACAAAAAGCCCTAGCCTGGCTGTGGGAAGATCAGATTTGATTAAGTTCAGAATTGATAGCCTTCACCGCAGCGGGCAGGGCATGGCTGCGCTTGACTCCCAACTTGGCTGCTTTCTGGAAGAAAAATGGCTTGTGAAAGTAGCCTGGACAGTTCATTTGAATTCAAAGTTTTAATACTTGATTTGATTATTTTGGTATTATCAGGCAGATCACTGCTTCTGTTTTCAGTGAAGTAGGGTTCTGGCCCAGGGAGTCAGGCTGTACAGGTTTTGGCAGGCAGAAAAGTGGGGGGTTGTGATTTTTTTTTTATACATATATTTTTTTTTTTTAGGTGGCATATGGCAGTGTGAAGATGGGGGAAGGGTATATCACGGAGAAAGTTGAAAACTCAACTGAATTTGATGGCAAAGGAGCAATTATGTGAAAGCAGTGAGGTGCACACAGCATAGTAATTTGCAAATCTACCTGCTCGTATCTATTTCCCAAGCCTTCCGTGCTGTTCTTCCTTGGGGCTCTGGATTTCATTTGGCATACAAAGGGAGGAGCATAGCAATTGCTAAGTAAATTTATGTGGACAAAATGTGAGGGGAAAAAAAAAAGCATACTCTGATTATCTTAAGGAAAAAGAGAAACAGAAAATTATAAATTTGATGTAAAGTCATCAAACTGAGGGGAAAAATGAGCCTCAAGGTGGAAGCACAAGAATATTGATCAGCTTTTCCTTTTTGGTGGTGGTTTCCTTTTGTACTTTGTCTTTATATTGCCTTTCAATTATTTGGTGGGAGGGGGGAAATCTTTCTTCAGCCAGCCTAGGTTGGCTGCACCAGAGTAAGGCTATAGCTGATTCTATTCATCCTGGGATAGTTTTAATTTATTTGTTTTAATTGAGGAAGGTATCTGCTGCAATTACTATTTCTCCATCATTCCCATGCAGCTGCCTGATTCTTGGTACTATAGGTGGTCCACCAGTGATAGGGCAACCCACCTAATGTGCAGCTGAAGGGGATGCTGTGAAACCCTCTGTGTCTTGGTGCTCGTGAGCTTTACACCTCTATAGATGGATCTAGTGGGGATTCAGGAGTCGTGGCTCATGGTCCCAGAGGTGCTAGAGCTGCCTGCTGTTCCCCTGGGAGCACTGAGGGCATTTCTGTCTGAAAGCCGAGTCCAGTGTTTCAGATGCGTGGTATGCAGATTTATTGCTGTTAGATTCTCAATGCATTCTCCATTTCCAAACTGTTCTTTTCCCAATGCAGAATGTCTTCTGTGCATAATTTAATCCTGTCTTTGGACCACCTTCTTCTTCCTAAGCTGAGAGTGATGTCTGTGAAACAAGGGCAACAAGGCTGTCTTGCAGATTTCAGGCAGAATAATTATACGCTACCTTCATAAACATCTTCTGAAGGCCAACATCAAACAAAAACAAAGATGATTTCTAGGAAAGGAAATTCCACTGTGTTAAAGGAAATATTCTATATCCAGGCTAGCTAATTAATAACCTCACACTTTGATTAAGTAGTAGCACAGTTGCTTTTAACCTTTTTTTTTTTTCTCCTGTGAATGTATGAGCATTGGCAGTAATTTTGTTGAAGTGGTATAGACTATGCCATGACTTCCCCCAAAGATCTGGGGGTCTGCAGGGAGGATACCCAGATGTGCATGTAGTGGTAATCTCTTCAAGAAACAGGAGATTACTCCATGCTATCTCTCCAAGTCAAGAGAGACTTTGTCTGCTCACGATGCTCCAGCCATGGGAAAACAGACCTCGAGGGTCTGTGCTTCATGGAGTATTGGCTGCACCATCCTCTGTTCAGATAGGCTTGGTTGAATGGCTGTGAGAAGTTTTGTGGCACCTCCTGAGCTAGTAGGACAGGCCAGATGGCAAGTCAGACCAGCATAGGCTCCATTCTCTTCTTGCATGATGAAGAAGAGGCGGGGAAACCCCTTCCCACCCTGGCTGAGAAGGAGGAGGAAGGAAGTTCTCCATGACTGGAGCCTGACAGGGCTTGGCTTTGCGAGCCAAGGTCTCCAGTCTGTGTGCTTTTCACTGGGAGTGTTTGCACTTTGCAAAAGATGTTCTTGAAGCTGTCCAAGTGCGGGAGCAGGTAGTATGAACCAACACTTGGAGAACCTGCAGGAATCATTCCCCTTGCTTTCAAACCCTTTTAACCCATCTGTTGTCTGTTCTTCGTCTCGTGTTTAGCCCCTCTCCTTGCCTTTCTGGAACCCACTTGCCAAGCTGTTTATGCCCTTTGAGCATGTTATGAGCAAATTAAAAACAAATTGAGATCCAGTCAGTAAGAAATCCCAGCAGAAACATGTTAGCTAAAGCTGCTTTCTCCAAAAAGGGAGTCTGCAGCTGTGTTTTTTTGTTGCATCCCCCATTTAACCCTTTCCACTATCCCAGATACTTTTAAATCCCCCTTCCTCTGCACTTTATCCACAATGACTAAAACACTAGAAGCGAGTCAGCTGTTGCTGGTAACATCAGGACTTTCCTTCTATTTATTCTGAGCTAATTGCTGTTGGAATGGTGGAGATGAGTCAGATGTGTCGTATCTGGCATCTGAATCTTGATAGACATGGAGCTGAGGAGACTTTGCTTCTCTTTGCTATTTATATAGAAACAAGAGCTAACCATGGGAAAATTCAAAGTCCTGCCAGTGCACAGATTTAGCCAAGGGCTTCTGTTACCACATTGCTGATTTTATTGCTAAAAGAGGGCAGAAGAAAAGCTGCTTTTGGAGAACCATGGTGTAATCTGGGCTAGGAGTTTCTCAGAAAGCCAGGCGAGCTCCTGGGAGGCAGAGAGGATTTTTAAGCATTTGGGTGTAGCATGTGATAACTGTGTGAACATTAATATTGTTTTAATTTGCTGTCTTTTTCCCTGATTCCTTAAATTATGTGTGTTAGTGCAAAAAAAGGCTTTAGCTGCACTTGGAGGTTTCCCCTGGCCAGAGGAAGCTGAGTAATGTAGGCAGAGGATTAGAGGTGAGAATGCAGATACAGGCTTAGAAGTTGTCTCTGGCACTGTAATGTATTATAATTAGATTATATGGGGTTTGGATAGCTTCATCTTTTATATTTGTATGGAAAGAGGGGGGAAATGAAGTAATTTGTAGTTTCTAGTACAAAGTAGTAATAGTGGAGACAAGCACAGATTTCACAAGGGAGTCCCAAAGGGACCCTTTCCAAACATCTCGGGGAGCCACGTTTGCACCTTAACCAGGAACAAATGGTCATTGTGGCTGGAGGGACTCAAGGTGGAAGAGGACACTGTTGGGGACCAAACTTGGGGCAGCTTGGCTTGATAGGAGACAGCCAGCCCATCCTCATCTCATCATCAAGCATCTTTGTTTCCCCTCTGATGGCTGCTACAGCCATGTGTATATAGAATCTCTGGCTATGAGGCTTGGATGCTCAGTTCAACATCTCCTTCCATTCTTGGTGATTTGTGGGTCAAAAACTGGTGGCATAGAAAACCTGTTTTCAGATGTTTCTCTTTGCTGCATAGCAGATAAAAACAATGCTCCAGATTAAAAGTTCTTTTCAAAGTGGCAAAACACTAAATTTGGAGATTATGCAATGAATTTTCACTTCTTAAACTCCTAAGCTACAAAAAGAAAGTTAGTTTGTGTGGTTTTATTAGAAAATAATCTCCTGCTCAAAAAAAAATAGAGGTCAGAGAGCAAAATACCCAAAGGTGTAAGTAGGTAGATTCATTGTATTGCAACATTCTAGGTTTCCTTTTGTTGTTCAGCATGGGCCAGCTTTTAAAGTAAGTATTGGGTAATCTCATCTGGTTACAGTTTGCCTTGAGTTGACAAGATCTGTCTCACATTTTAAAGGGAGGTTTGAAGTGTTATGGCCGAGATATTCAGGAGCTGTGGGTAGGATGGTTCGTGTTTTGAGAGGAGGGATTGTGTGACTTCTGAAAAGAAAAGGTTGGTTTGGGGTTGGTTTTTGAGGCCACCTTAAATCCCCAATCACTAGGTATGCATCTGGTCACTGTGGCCCCTCTGTTTCATTTCAGGTGACAGCAATATGCGGCTGAGTCAACTCCCATCATTTAACTACCTTTTCCTGAATGTTCAAGGGGGGCTTGTGCTTGTGAGTGGATGAAATAAAAGTATCTTTGTGCATTTCGGCAGCTGTAGCCTCTTCATCTCTCTATGTCTGCCTGCCTATCAAATCCCTGTGGCATATTGAAGTGGTGGTGATCAGTTCTGTTGATGGGCAGAGTTTCAGCTTTCTCTTGGCCATGAACTTTCTGGATATGTGTTTAGCTTCTGGTACTAGGGATTGACTATTTCGCAGTGCTTCAGAACTAGTAATTTTTACCTGTGTGTTATGTGAAGGGGGGTGGGTGGGGATGCTTACAGAGGTCTAATGGCATGCGTTTGGAATGACCACGTTGCTTGCTGGCAGTGAATGCACCATCAGCTCTTTTGTGTATGCCCTGTTTTCCAGAACCAATGGGTGTTTTGGTTTTTTTCTTTTCCTTTCTGAGAACTAAAGTAGCTGAAAATACTCCCCTGGTCCACTAGAGTGACAAGGTAGAGGTAGAAAAACCACTCACAGCAGACAACTTGATAGGGTCTGATCCGTGCTGAAGGCAAACCCCAAGCTCACGCAGGACTGAGGAAGGGGTTTGGTGCTGAAGGTGGTTTGTTATTTGGTAACTACTTCCTATATCTGAGGATTGAGTTGAGTTGGATGAAGTGTGATTGAGGTGATGAGTCCTCAGATCCTGGTGGTTTGAGTCCTAAGGCCAAGGTGGTGTATCAGATGGAGGTCACTAAGTACACATGCTTTGCACTTGGTGTCTGTGTGCTTATATATGCTCTGCATACTGCTTCTAGCAGTCATGGAAATGCATGCACACTCATTTACACAGTAACCAAAATCTATGCCTGGAGCCAGATTTCAGTTAGATGTTTCTACATGGGCAAGTTTTCCAGTTTGACTAAGACTGTTTACAAGAGCGTGGGAAGCAGAGCAGGGTGGAGGACACCTGCTTGAGAGATGGACAAGTGCAGGAATATGAGGCGCAGGCTTCCTGTACCTCGAAAAAAAAGAGCTCCCACTCCTTCAGACCAACAACACTGAGCTTCAGAAGAACTTTAACTTGGTCACCAGGTCCAGAGCAGTCCCCCTTGCTTGAGAGAAGAAATCTCAGCTTGCCAACCCTGAGGGAAACACAGGGAAGGAGATTCCAGAAGTGGAAAGGGCAGAAGACTTGCTGCTCAGAGGCTCTTTTCCATATAGATTTTCTTGAAACTCACCTTACTGGCTGAATGTCAGTGTGGGATCAGCAGGCTGCCTGCCTGGAGCTGCTTCAGTGGTGTTTCAGCTCCTGCTGCTGTTTGTAGGGCTGTTGGAGTTGATTATGACCAGATGTGTCTGAAGAGGATTCTCCAGGTGGTTCTTCCCCAAGAGCAGCCCCTCATTCTTCCCACCATGTGTCCTTGACCATTAAGATCTGGCCCCCAAAATTTTGTTGTGAGTGAGACACAAATCTCAGCTAAAGTGTGCTGAGGCTTTGCATGTACCAAGTAGCTTGGGGAAGCTTGACCAAGTGTTGTGCACACCATTTCTACTCTTGCTTTCTGTTTATAGTCCTACCAGGATAAACCAGTAGGGAGAGGGCAATTCTGGCAGAACAAGAAGATATCTGCTGGAGCAAGGCAGTGTGTGGTGGGAATCATGGCTAGGTGCATGAAAATGATGGAGGCATCTTGTATTTCCTCTTCTTGTGCCCGTGACAAGAATGACTTCAAGATAGTTGAAAACCCCTCTGAACTTGTTTTCTGATGTGTCCATGGATTCAGATGGATTCTCACTTGAATTTGCTGAGGTCATTTGGCCAGCCCATGGGGAAAATAGGCTATAGCCATCTTCTGAAGCCCATTGCCCCGTGGGAATACCAAGTTTTCAAGGGACTGCATGCATTCAGTCCAGCTCTCTTTTACTATTTCAATGTCAAGGGCATCTCTCACTTGTAGGCAGCTAGCATAGGTGGGTGCACAAGAAAAAACAAAACACCAGGGCTTGTTTTATGTTACAATTCCCTTTGGAGTCTGGTTTAGAATTGCCAGGGGTCTGGTTTTGCAGCTCTTGCTCCCTTAAACCTCTTGACTGCCATGAGGTTTGAGCATGTCACAAATGCTTTACCCAAGCCCAAGAAAAAAGAGCTTCAAGGCAGCTGAGCTGGGCATGGATGGGCTGTATTCTGACCTCTCTGAAGTCAGAGTTCAGCCCCTGATTTCAGCAAAGTTGTGATTTGTAGTGCCCTCAGCACTACTTGGGAAGCAGATCCATAACCTGCTTCTTTCCTTTATTCCTTAATACCCTGTGGCTGCCTGCAAAGACTCAGTTTGACATCCAGCTGCGTTTGGCCCCCAGGTCTTTCTGGTTTTCTGCTTTGTGGTGTTTGTCTTTCTGGTTGTGATGGGGAGAAAGGGAGCCCAGGTGAGTAGGGACACCTGAGACCCTTGCTCTTGGGGAAGAGGCAGAAGTTACTTAGCACATGGCAGGCTTTAGAGCAAGTTTTGGGGTTTTCGGTTGGTGGGCTTTTTTTGTTGGGGTTTTTAATGTGTTTGTTTGTTCATTTTGTTTTGTTGCTGGGGTTCTTTGGGTTTGTTTTGCTTTGTTTTTTTTCTGTTTCTGTAAATAATAATGTATAAATGATGAACAGGACAGTGTGGAAATTCTTAAGGCAAAAGAAAAAAAAAAAACCAAACACAAAATACGTCTTTGGTTGTTGTTTTTATATTACCTCATTCAGCAAGTTTGTTTTACAATGACTCAATGATGCTTTATTTATATTGTTTGTACTGTAATTCAACTGATTGACAAACATTTCACTTTGCTTCTTGTTTCATATGATTTTGGTTGGGTTAAGTATGCCAGTTTGTAATATGTTTCCCTTTCCTCTCTCTCTCCGCATCGAGATTTTTGTGTCAGTTGTACAGTATTCTGAATAATTAAAACAGAAACAACAGGGAAAAAAAAAAAAGATGAAAAACAAGTTAAAAAGAAAACAAAAGTTGTAAAGTACTGCAGAGAGAGGCTGCTATATTGTATAGGTCTCTTTCTAATAAAGACAAGAAAACTTGTTCGTCACAGCTTGCTTCTTTGCTCGAGTCTTCATTGCCGCGTTACTGAGATACACCTGCCCTGGCCCCACTTTCTTCCCCTGTTAATGATGAGATCTTGTCACTCCTTGCCAGTAATAAAGATGAAGTATTACCCGAGACCTGGGATGTCAGAAGAGCCAGTAACAGTGCAAATTGATAAATTAAAAAGCAATAAGTCAGCCAGACCCTAATGGTGTATATCTAAGAGTTCTGCAAGTGCTTATGAGCTGAATGACAGATCTCCCAGCAAAAATATGCGAGCTTTCATTAAAAACAGTTATTCTCCCCGAGGAAGGGAGAGTAGTAAATGTTGCACCTAGGCTTTAAGAGTCTCTGGAGGAGATCCAAGGAATTAGGCCAGTAACGGTTACATCTGTATCTGCTGAATTGGTTGAAGTGATCATTTAAAATAAGAATAATAAAGCATCTTTAAGGTCATGCTATGGTATGGTCTAATCACTTCTTTGAAGGAAAATCATGGCTTCCTATTAGGCTTCTCTGAACAAGTTCTTTAAAGCCCCGAACAATGGCCAACTGATTGACATCTATTTGCATTTTTTAAGGTCTTGGCCTGAGTGTATCACAGGAAGAAATCAGGAATCTGAGCTGGTCCAAGGAGGAGACGGAATGTTGCCCTGATGCAGAAAAGTTGGGAGATGGGATGGAGAGGGAAGCAATGCAAAAGATTGGGAGATGGGATGGAGAGGGAAGCAATGCAAAAGGTTGGGAGATGGGATGGAGAGGGAAGCAATGCAAAAGGTTGGGAGATGGGATGGAGAGGGAAGCAATGCAAAAGGTTGGGAGATGGGATGGAGAGGGAAGCAATGCAAAAGGTTGGGAGATGGGATGGAGAGGGAAGCAATGCAAAAGGTTGGGAGATGGGATGGAGAGGGAAGCAAAAGATGATGGATTTTCACCTGAGCGGACTACTAACAAGCCACTTGCCAAAAGGATCCCTTCCAGGACCAGTGTGTCTCAAAAGGTTGGTGAGATGGTTGGTGGTGACAGTGGCTGTGGAAAACTACATTATGCCAAGACAGCTGTGTGGTATCAAGGTGGGTACATGGAGAATGGCAGATAAAATCTAATGAATGCACATTAATGGGGAAAAAGAGTAAGGTGACTTCAATAACATCTAGAATCATAGAATCACAGAATCAACCAGGTTGGAAGAGACCTCCAAGATCATCCAGGCCAACCTAGCACCCAGCCCTATCCAGTCAACTAGACCATGGCACTAAGTGCCCCATGTAGTCCTTTCTTGAACACCTCCAGGGACGGTGACTCCACCACCTCCCTGGGCAGCTCAGGGTGAAGAAAGAAAGGTAGGATCTTGAGACTTACAAGGACACCATGAAACAAGATGACCAATGCTATGGTTTGTCCACCTGTGCTTGTTTCACCTTATGAAAGACAGGGAGAAATAAGGGATGTCCAGAAATTAACAGAAGAGGTGGGAGAAGTAGGGAGTTTCCCTCAGAGAAATGGGGATGTGATACCCATAGATAAGCAGTGGAGAAGCAGCAGGTTGAAGATGTCTTTTTCTGGTCTTGCACCCAATGCAGTGCAGGGGCTTATACCAAATGGCAGCCTGGTCAAAACCAATGCCAAGACGAATGGGCTTTCCAGTATGTCACAGGACCTTACTGCAGCAAGATTTTGCTCCAGAGAAGACCTGGCCAAGACTGGAAAGGTGAGTTTGCATTTTCTAGGCTGAGCAGGACTGCCCACAGGATTTTTGGTTTTATCTTGTAGGTCTGCCTGGGCCTTGGCTTTAATTTATTTGTTCTTCAGGTTATTGCCCAACTCATCAGGAATCCCACCTGCAGGAAATTACCACTTCTGTCTTGTCTGATGGAGATTAGTTTGGGGAGTTTTTATGTTTCCTTTCTGTTCTTCAGTTCTCCAAGTGCTCCAGGGATCTTGTGGACAGTAAAAAGCTACAGAGCTGGGGATTTTTGTTGTTGTTCTTTGGTTGGGTTTTGTCTTTTGTGGGAGTGGGGCTGACTATATTGTCATGCAGCAGGGGTATGCCTTTGTTCTTGTAAGGTTTTCCCACCCTGTTTAACCCCATCACATGTCCAACCAGCACCAAAGCAGGAGGTGAGTGATTTCTGTTCTCACCTTCTGGATCTGAAACGTGAACTTCGAACATGGGTGAACTTGTTTTGGATTCCCCCGGGTGTAAAACTGTAGTAGTGCTTTTTTTAGGAATCATCTGTCCCTCCCCTCCTTTACCTTCCTAAAGGGGTGTGGGGTTTGATTTTGTGATGGGCATGGCTGGCTGTGCTCTTTCTAACAACCCTCCTAAGACCTGGCTTCTCCTGGCAGGTCCTGGTGCCTGGAATGGTGGAGCAGATTTAGGGATGTCTTTCATGCCCGCCTTTGTCACCTAGCCCAAGCCCACCCCTGTGTCACCCTGAAATACTCTCAGCTGGTGGCTCTCACAGATGCCTGGGAAGAAAAGAAAATGTTCTACTGCAGAGCAACAAGGGTCAGAAAAAGATTCTGAAGGAAAGCTATTGATTCTCATAACGAGAGGAGGGGAAAGACCTCCTTTTTTTCTTCCCTTTTTCTCTTTCTTTTTTCAGAAAAAGCAGTGACTGCAGAGCCTGGGCTGCTGCTCTGCCATAAGGCCTTGCTGTGCAGTTCCCCCCTTGCCTACAAAGGATTGTCTTTGGTGGATGCTGGGAGCACCAGCTCGAGAAATCTGCTCCAGAGCCTGGAAGATGCTTGCTCCGTAGGTACTGCATCAGTTTAGCCCTCAGTCAAAATTATTCCCTTGGCAGTCTTGCCAGTTTCTGATTTGTTCTTTACTGCAAATCCAAACTGGTGTGAAGAGAGTGATGGGATGAGGCAACTGAGGACATCCCACGCAGTGATCACATGCAATGCACTGGTAGGATGGGGCTGGCCCCCTGGTTACCAGCTTTGTTTTCCAGGAGAGAGCTAAGCTCACCCCAACTCAGCTGTTTTCACAGGAAAACAAAACACCTCGTGCTTCATGAATATCAGGTAAGAGTAGCCTTAAAGAGCCACATCGATGATCCACCCACAGCAACAATTTTTCTCCACCTGTGGCCAAAAGCCAGTGATGGAAGAGACTGTAAAAATCAGACTCAGTCAGGCTTTTGCTGGGTATTTCCCCAGCCTGCTTAAAATTCAGGGACTTCTGTGAGTTTAGTAATCCTCAGTGAGTGTCTCTGTGTCAGTCTGGCTGATCTTCTGACTCTATTGGAAGTTTAAAGCGCCCACAGCATCCCACATGAAGGAGTTCCTCAGTGGTGGTGAAGAACCACCACTCCTTCCCCATTCCTTCCTTCATTTACATTGTTCTGGGGAGGAAGGATGGTGGTGGGACTTGGCCCAATTTGCATCCACAACCTTCCTGGGTAACCTGTTCCAGGGTTTCAGCACCCTCACTGTAAAGAACTCCTTCCTAACATCTACTTTAAATCTCCCCTCTGCCAGTGTAAGCCCATTACCCCTTGTCCTGTCATTACAAGACCTTGTCAAAAGTCCCTCCCCAGCCTTCCCTTCAGATACTGGAAGGCTATTCCAAGGTCTCCTCAAAGCCTTCTCTTCTCCAGGCTGAAGAGTCCCAACTCTTGTAGCCTGTCCTCATGGAAATGCTGCTCCAGCTCTCTGATCATCTTTGTGGCCTCCTCTGGACTGGCTCCAACAGTTCCATGTCCTTCTTGTGCTGGGGGTTCCAGAACTGTACACAGTACTCCAGGTGGGGTCTGATAAGAGCAAAGGAGGAGAATCCCCTCCCTTGCCCTAGACCTGTTCTAGTGGGAGATGTCCCTGCCTACAGCGGGGAGTTGGAACTACATGATCTTTGAGGTCCTTTCCAACTAGACCATTCTATGCTTCTATTAATTTATCTCCCTGAGGATCCTTCCAAGGCGTAGCATGTCATTCATGTCCAAAGCTGCTCGGTGACTTGGTGGAAGGAGATGGAAGTGGTGTCCAGAGATGATGCTGCTCAGAAACTTGACACATCTCGACTGAAAAACCCAGCAGAAATCTGGGCCAGAGGACAGCAGGTCCCACACAAAGCTGAGTTCAGCATCACTTACCTTCAAGTTCATCCTTTTGCACATTTCTTCGTTTCCCTGATGGGTCTGAGAGAAGCAAGAATAGTATTTTTACCTTGGTGAATTATTCCTGTACCATTACAGTTCCCACACGGTCAATACCCAGAACATGTCTTCAGAGAATCACTTAGGATGGAAAAGATCTTTAAGATCATCAAATTCAACCATAAAGAGTAGGGAAATGTGGTTACTCCTAGTGAAACCACTAAATACGCAGCAAGGACCCCACAAATGGGCACCAGGACTGGGAATCCCACCAGGCAGTCATTTATCTCACCTAGCATCCAGTAAAGCCCTTAATTGGCCAATAAATGCGGCTGCAGTAACTGTGCTCGATGTGCAGTGCTACAGCCAGCAATTAGCACTCGTTTATTTCTATTCTGCCCCCACCAGTCTCCAGTCCCTGACTTCCAGATTGGTTTGGTTTCAAGCCAGGGAAACTCCTTGCATTTGCCAAAGAGAGGATGACAAGAGCTGCAGTGGCAGAAGAAGAAAGGCAATGTTGTGCCGTGGGGTAGGTGTGATGGAGGGATGTAGAGCTGCAAAACTACCAGTAGGGCTTCCCCTTTGCTCAGGGGATTAGTGCTGGGCTCTTGGGGAACATAACCTGCCTGGGGCTCGCTCAAGCCTTTGGGGAAACAGCTTGACATTGGTGCTGCCAACATGAAGGGCTGCTCGTTGCTCAGTTGAAGAGAACCTCCTGATCACCACTTGCAGTAGGAAATAATCATTTATGGTCCTTTTGGTGCAGGAGTAACAATTCACATAGTTTTGGAGAATTAGCAAAAATGAAAGGCTAGATATTTCCATTAATGAAGCAGGAGCTGGGATCCCAACCAGCCTCGAGCTGCCAGAGCTGGAGGGAGGATGAGGTAGAGAAAAAAACAAATGCCCAATGCCCATCAGCAGCTGCCAGGCTGTTGGAGCTGCAACTGTGGGAAGCAGGGAAACCCTGAATGCCAGAACAGCTTCTGCAATGCTGACATCAATGGCTCAGTATGTGTCTTGAAACCCTGCCTCTGCTTTGGGCCATACAGGAGATGTTGCATCTACTTTGCAGGCAAGAAGAAACCACTGAGAGACTTTGGGTTCTGTGCTAGGATGGAGATATTCAACAGTGTTTTGGTGTGGGACCCAAAAATGATGTCTTGGTGTTGAAGGGAAAAGCCAGAGTGATGTCAGAGCTGCATACTGCCATGAGAAAGTGGGGACACAGTCTGGCCTAGCCAAAAAGAACCCCCACCCTCCAGCCCTGTGTTTACCCTTCTCAATGGGCTGTCCTTGGAGGCGTTCTGCAGATCCTGGGAGTTTGTGGACCGGAAAGGGCTGCGCTGCCAAGCCGCTTGGCGACTGAAGCAGAATGGGGCACTCTTCCCCAAAAGCATCAGAGCAGGAAGCCCTGGGGGTGGGAGGGCACTGAAGGCTGCTGGGAGTCACCCCGGGTGGATGAGCATCTCCGATTGTTGCTGGTAAAAGTGGCTTTTGGAACCACATTCTTTCCCACCCTCTGCAGGCTCCCCTCCTCCTCCTCCTCCCCACCAGAGATGCAGCATCTACAGCTCTCGCTCTGCAGATCCAACTGGTAATGGCCGGGCTGATTGACTGCAGATTTCCCTGTAACTGAGCTTAATTAGCAAGCTAATCAGGTCTGGAGATGGTTCCAATTTATTTATTGGCTGATGACTGCCACTAATTGCCCTGGCCAGTTAATGCTGCAGCGCTGAGGTTTGTGCCAGGTGAACAAATAATGTCAGGATTTCACCCTTTTTAGCACTCAGAGCTGGCAAAATGTTCCCGGCCAGTGCCTGAGGTTCAGATGCGGGTAAGGTGGTGCCCGCAGCATCCCCTCGCTGAGGGGTGAGGGAGGGTCTGAGCACTGTGCCCAGGCCAGATCTGGCTCAAAGACAGGATGATGCTTGCAAGGTGAGGCTAGAAAAAGGGTGTGCTCTGCTCTTTGCCCACCAGCACTGTAACAGAGCTCGAACACCAAAAATAGTTCTTGTGGCAGGGACAAGGTGTCCAAAGGCAGTGTTGTCCATGGGTCACCTTCAGAAGAGATGACCCAGAGCAAGCCTCTCACAACTTGTGCTTCTTAATTCCCTCCAGCTGCTTGAAGGTTATACAAAAGAGATTTTTTTTTTTAATAAAAAAATCTAGGGGGATTTTTCTGGATTTTTGTTTTCTCCCCTGAATTTACTGAAGAAGCAGTGTTGATGTTCCCTGGGTTTGCTAGAGCATCTCTGGACTGGCACAGGATCTCTCTTGAGCAGAGGCAAGGAGAAAGGGGAGAGCTGGTGCTGTGGCAGAGCCTGCCTCTCTTCTAAAAGGTGAGGACTTGAAGAAGCAGGGCTTGCTAGTTAAAGCATGGTGAAAAACTCCCTCCCCTCAATTCCTTTCCCTCCACAAGCCCTGGCAGTTTCTGGATGTCGAGTGAGAACGTGAGTGTGGGATGACATCAGAGGAAGGAAACAGTCAAGGTCAGCTTGGCCAATGCTCTAAGCAAGCTGGTCTAGTCCGTGCTCACTGCAAGAGGGTCATACTAGACGACATCTAAAGTTCCTTCCAACCCAAACTCTTCTGTGATTCTAGGATAGCTAAACAGCTGGAGGAGGCACTTGCTCTTGCAAAAACCTGTACTCGACTGAAGCAACTCTTCCATGAAAGCATCTAGCCTCAAGCTGAAGAGACCCCCACACACACCTCATCTGGTTTGGATCTCTAGTTATCCTCTGGAAAGAAAGAGAAAGAAAGGAAAGAAAGGAAATGAAGGAAGGAAGGAAGCAAGCAAGCAAGATAGCTTTGATTCTAATTTGAGTCCACCTGGCTTGAGCTGCCAGTGCTGATTCTCAAGCTACCAGATTCCCTACCATTCAAGAGCCCTTTAGTGCCAGTATTTTCTTCCCATGAAGGCACTTATGGACAATAATTGAGTCATTTCTCAGTTTCCTATCTCTGATAAGACAGGAGGTTGGTGGACATCAGAGTATCAGACATTCTGAGGGGCTCGAGACCCTGTCTGAAGCCTGGCATCCTGGTGACAAGGGGTGACAATCCCAGTGTGGGACCTCCCTGGTGTTGACAACTAGCAAGGCCAAATGGAACATGGGAGACTGTCAGATGTCCCACTCTGGGCTTTTCAAGTGATGGAGCTGGTCCACTAGGCAAAGAGATGAGCTGGTGAGGGCAGAAAGCCCTGACACAGTCGATGCTCATGGCACTGGGGAAGCAGTGGCAGGCAAGTTACATGGCTGTGGCTCTGAAATCTCTTGCTGGAGAGGATTATTAGAGGGAGTAATTGGGATCACCTTACTTTACAAATGTTACTTTGCAGAACGAGGCAGGAAGACAGATCGATCTCAACTATTATTCATTAAGGAAAGTCCTTTATAAATCCCAAATTAACAATTTCTCATGGAGAGAGACTTCCTATTACCCTTCTTTTCATGGGAACTGATTGCTGGTTTGGAAATGGGGAAATATGAACATAATTGGGGAGGGGGAGAAATAGCAGTCATGGGCTTAGGATGCAAGCATCTGTTGGGGGAAAAAAAAAGAATACAGATGTATGCCTTAAAAATGACTATTACCCTAATTCAGAAAGGCAATGTTTTTGATGGATACGATTAGACCACGGTCATAACGACGTCCGTAAAAGCCCAAGTGGCTTCTTAGCAAGGAGCAGGCTATTTGTAAATGCTTGGTGCTGAATGGCTTATCTACAAGCAGCGACAGTTTCCAGGAGGTCTCTGCTGTCGTCTGTCCCCTCCATGCAAAGAGGTGAGTGTCAGTTTTGGCTGAGGAGGGGGTAGAAAGCTGCTGTTAGCAGTGCCACTTGAACTCTCTGCACTGGTCCTTGCTGTTTGGGCTGCACAGTGTTTTAATTATTTGGGGTCTGCTGCTTCATTCTAGGGGTGAGGAGTGTGTGTCTGTCTTGGTATTTGGTGGAGGAAAGAGAATGTCAGCTCAGATCTTGATCTTCTGGGTGAAAAACACAGAACAAATGCTTTGTGGGTTGTTGCTACTTGAAGACTCTTGGGTGCCTTCCAGATTCGGTGCAAGGCCTTGAAATTTGGCAGGAGGGTGTCTTGGTAATTGCAGTGTAGAGGCTTGGAGGAAGCTGTGTATTTCACAAGATGTGTTACTTCCAGCTGCCAAATTTGGGGTGGATGGGGCATGCCTTGAGGATGTGCAGGAAAGGGTTTGGGGTGAGAAGGTGTGGCCGTTCCCCAAAGAAGTCATCTGGTTCACTTTGAGTTGAGATGGCCAGCAAAAAATCCCAGCTATTCAGTTTGTATGACCATGCACATGGCTTCTTTGGTTGTTCTGGGAGCATCAGTAAAGGAAGCAAGTATCTCTCAAAGGGGTTTCTGGGGCCATACCCACATTTTCCTGCATCATTTCGGAGTTTAGATGTTGTTGCAGCCAGAAGAGACATCTTGAACAGGAACACAAATGACAGAAAACAGTAAAGATTTCTGCTGAGGCTTAGGCAGATGCAGTTTCTGTCACCCCAGAGAGTATCAGGATACATCAAGTTTTAAAATGAAGAATAACCACTGCTTGTGCCTCTTTCTGAGAGGCCAGTTTTACAGCATTGGTACCCTTTAGAGTAGCTTGAGGGGATGAAGTGGGAAGAGCTCCAGGCACTTGGCAACACATATTTGCCATGTGAGCTCCAGCTCCCCACTGTTGGTAACACGCTCCTAGAAAATTATAAATGGGAGTCCCGGGTTTGTCTTTTGCTCTGTTAATTAATAGCATTTGAGCATTAAAACTGCTCCCATGGAGTCAGCGATAGGCCCTTTGCCACTAATTCAGGCCCCTTGCCACTAATTCAGTCATCCTGGCAGGTCAGCGTAAACACCCCATATTTTACTACCGTTTTCAGATTATTCCCCTGCCTTGTAATTATTTTCCCGGGGGATGGCAGGGGATTAATTCCAGGCACCCGTTCCTCTGCAGATGGTGATGTGCCACAGCACCGAGGCAATGCAGAGCATCCCCTGCCAGCCGACCACGACGGCAGTTCCAGGTCCGTGTACCCGCTGACGAGGGAAATGTTGTTAAGCTGGGTCTGTGCTCCTTCTAATAAATAAAAAAGAGGAAGGACTTGCTGCCAGTCAGCCCTGCCTGCGCTGGTGATGTGGTCCTCTGGGTGCAGAGGGATATCGGGGGGATGTTCACATCAGGGGGGTCCCAGCCCTGGTAGGTTCCAGACGGGCTTGGGGATACCTTGAGCATGGGCAGCCCTTGTTCAGGCTTTGCTCCAGCATGTTCAACATCACAGCAAGGGGATGTTTACACCCTGGATTTTTTTCTCCACCTTGGGTTGGTTGTAGAAGGAGGACCAGGAGCCTCCATGCCACATAGCAGGCAGCTTCAGGGTGGCCCTTAGCAAAGGGAGGAAAAATCATTTCAACTTAGAGCTAAAATGTCCCTTTTGATGTGATTTATCTGTATGACTTAATCGCCCACCGGGGCTGGAAGTCACAACACCTGCGAGGACCAAGAGAAAGCTGTTTTTGCAGCTGAGATGCTGGGAGATAAAGCAGTTTAAAATCCACGGGCTCTGAGGGGAAAAGAATTAGCTTCCATCCGTCCTTCCTGCACCAGGCCTGCTCAGAAGCATGGCCTTTCGCATCTCCACTCAGGCTGAGCCCTAGGGAAAGTTGGGCCAGCGAGTTTGCCGAGCTGGAGGGAGGGCAGCACAGATCGATTGGCGAGTTTAATAGGATCAGGTCAGTGTAATCCTGTTTTAGCCATTGTAATTCAGGCAGCCAAGGAGACCTCAAACTATAGGGGAAGGGGCTTTTAAAACCTCAGCAGTACTGCCACAAAGCCAGAGGCTGGGGCCGGGACAAAAGCGGGAGAGAGGATGAAGTGGCTTGAAATAAATAGATTAAGGCTCTCTATGGGCCAGGCGTAGCGGGAGGGAGAAAAGAGCAAGCAAGGGGCGGGTGAGCATCCCGCAGCGGCGGGGAGGGGGACGGGAAGGGACCTCGCACCCACAAGGGATGCCGGGTGGCTGAGCAGAGCAATCGCCTCCTGCCATGGGGTAGCCAGTTCAGAGCACCGGGTAGGTTTCTTTCCCCCCTCCCGCGTTGTGTTTCTGAAGGGTCGGGATAGGCAATCAATTTTTATGACGCAATTTATAATTCATACAGGTTGTCTTCGTACATATGGTGTTGCTTTTGTGTGTCAGGGTGCCGGGTGCTTTATGACGGTGACAGCGGGAATTTGCATTGGCGGCCGCTTACCAGTCTCGTCGCTCTCCTCCTTCCTCGCCAATGAAGATTGATACGGCCCGTGGAAGTGCAGGCAGGAAGAGGGGCTCGATCCTGAAGGATAGTGAGCCCAGAGGGCTGGGTGTCTCTTGCAGGGAGTAACATGCACCCACCGGGGAATGAGGAAGCTGATCCATGCTGGGGTGGGGGTGTGGCTATTCCCAGCAGGGGTATGGATTCCTTGTCCATCTCTCCTGATATTGGGATGCACAGTGGGGAGGCCCTCGCTATCGCTGGGGATGACCCCCATGGAAAGGGGTCTGACACCTCCCGCCTTGGGCACAAAGGGTTCCTTGTCGGCAGCGCAGCCGCATCCTCCGGGCAGGTAAAAGGCACAAAGCCTAGCCTGGCCGGTCCCAGCTGAAATAATTAAACCAATTAAGTCAATACAAACAGAAACAAGGCAGAAAGCAAATCTGCCCCCACTGAGGAAGCGGGGGGCTGCAGCTGGAGTTGTGCGTCTCCTCAGCACCACCCCTGCCTGACCTGTCCTGGCATGCGCTGAGTTTGTCTGGTCTCTGTGGCAGCCCTGGCATAGGGTGAGTTTGCCGGGTCACTGCGGTGGTGGGGTGAGAAGTGTGTGTGTGTGGGGGGGATTACAAAGCTGTGATGTCTTATTTAAGAGCAAAGCAGCACGGTCCTCACCCCTGCGGAGAAGAGTTGGCTCCTCTGGCCACTGCAACTGAGTGCCACCAAGCAGCGGTGGCTTTAAAATATACATTTTTATATACGTTAAAAGAAGAAGGTTGCCTAAGGCAGGCTGGAGGTGAAATGAACGGTAGCAGGCAGCTTTCCTTTCCCTCCGACTTTGGGTCGCCGCGAATAGGGCCAGCATTTCTGCTACACTCCCCGAGCAGTGCAATTATTTGATCTGCAGATGTAAGAGGAATTTATTGTAACAACAAATATAGTGATGTCAAAACCCAACCTTGGATTAAAGCCGGCAGCCAAAGGGGAAGTGTATTAATTTCAAACAGCATCAGAGGCCAGTGCCTATTAGGACGAGCTATTCTTCAGACCCCCCCATCAGAATTAATCATTGGGAGTTAATTTGAAGCTCAGACAAGTTGCTGTTAATTTAGTGCAGGGAGGACGGGATAGAATAAAAAGCTGAGGTGCTGGCCGGGCCTCCTGGGTCTCATTAATCAGCGAGCTGAGACGGCCTGGCTTGATTACAATTTGCAAAAAAATTCATTAGAGCCTGGGCGATTGACAATTTTTCTCTCTGCCTGTGATCTGACTCATTAGGCAGCCAAATGAAAGCCATGATGATGGTGATGATGACAGCTATCAACCCCCTCGCTTGTTTATCTCCTTTTCCTCCGGCCCCTGGCCAGAGGCTCCCCCCTCCAGCCCCAAAGCTCCGCTCCTGGGGTGGGTGGGGAGGGGATAATGGGGGACTCCAGTCCACAGAGCAAATAACTTTCTTGTGCCTGGGGCAGATGCTGTCTTTGGGGGTGGGGGTGAGGGTATAGGGGTAAGGACCAGCTGCTCCTCCCTAAAATACAACCCACATCCCCCCCTCTATGAGGTGGGTATAGCCGGGCTGTGCGAGTCGGCTCGGAGTTCCAAACAGACTTCCCTTTGCACCAAAAACAAACCAAAATAAATTAATTTCTGGGGAATAAAAATAAATAGGAGTCCTTCTGGAAAGGCCGAGGTGGGCGGGAGAGAAGGACTGGGGAGGGGTGGGGGGTGTGAGGGCACTCCACGCGTGTCCCAACTCCCGCGCAGAAACCGAACGGAAAATCAATAATATTTTTTGTTTGTTTGTTTTTGTGGACGAGCCCAGGGGTCGGGCAGCCGTGGCGGCTGCCGAAAAGGATGGAATTACATGGGAGCCCTCGCGTGTCCGCGCTGCCTGTGAGGATGGCAGCGGCAAGAAGCGATGCTGCCCGGAGCCGTTCCGTCGCGGTGATGCGGCTGGTAAGAACGGGGAGTAGAGATATCCACCGCTTTCCTCCCCAGAGCCGCTGTAGCCCCCTCCGAAGCCGCCGTTACAAGATAATGATGATGATGATAATAATAATAATAAATAAATGATGAAGTGCAAGCGCTGTAAAAGACGTGACCACGTCAAAGCCTTAATTTACTCGCCAGTACCTCGGAAGAGAATCGCTCTCTTAAATGACCCCTAGTTTAATTTTAACAGACATTTCGCTCCCCAATCCCGTACCCTCTTTTTAATTTGCTCTTGAATTCTAAATAGCCGCAGCCGCCGCCGCCAACTACACGGCCGGGATGCGTAAAATGGGGGGAGGAGGGGGGAAAGGGACAGGAAGGATGCGGAGCAGAAGGGATGCGGGACACTCCAGTCCCCTTCCCCGAACCGGCCGCAGCGCCGCTGTCCCGGCTGTGTATGTCCCTGTCTCACCCTGAGCGACTGTACCCCACAAAACCCCGCCAGCTCCTGGCGGGGAAAGGATGTGGGGATGCTTTTATCCCATCCACCCACCCCCTCTCGCTCCGAGATCATTCACTATTAGTTGTACAAAAAGCCTTTTTCCAGCCTTCCCATCACTTCCGCTCCCAAAATAAAACGAACGTTCTTCTAAAAAAGGAAAACTTTTTGCCCATCTCTACCCTCCCCAACAATAAATGTGGCTCCAAGAGCATCATTGCTCCGTTTCGGCAGCGCAGGGGGGGAAAAGAAAATCAGCTCAACGCCAAATCCTGGACAGAACAGCCGGGGAGTGGAGGGCTTTTTTTTTTTCCTTGTCGGTTTTTATTCACAAGACTTAGTTTGCTTTTAAATTTCATAACTTATAAGGAAATAAGCTACATTGAAATAAATTAAACACAATAGAGAAAATCCTGCCTTTTTTTTTTCCGCCCCCCCCCTCCCCTCTCTCTTTAAACATGGCTTGGTAGAATAGGCAAACCAAATCAACAGAAAGCCAGGCAAAAATATATTTAAAAAAATCGTCCCCCAGTGCCTGCCGCTCAGCCATTGGAAATAAAACCAAACAATTAAAAAAAAAAGGCATGAAATGAAACTCTTAATTTTCTTTCGTTTTTGTTCTCTCGTCTTTTTTTTTTTTTTTTACCTTTTGCCCCTGCTAAGAAAACCCCAAAGGTGGCTAAAGGCGCGCTGTGGGTTTCATTCACTGAAGATGTCTCTGCGGCGACTGGGGTGGGGGGGGACAACGGGCAAATCGCTGCTGGATCCAGCGTCGACACCGTACCGCATCTGCGGTCCCCAGCGCAGTCGAGGCAGCACCAGTATGTACAAAGCAGGGCAGTGTAATAATAAATATCTGTGTGTCTCTTCCAGGGTTTGATACCCCTGCTCCAAACCAAAACAGTTTTCCAAGTCTCTTCCTTTCGCAGACTCTCGCTTGACTCGGTAAGTGGAAAGTTTCACTTTAAAGTTCACTCGTGGTGGGGATTTCTCTCGTGTGGAATTTCTTCTTGTTGGCTCTTACTTGGTCTGGGGGTATTCTGCTTCTGGATTTTTTTTCCCCCTTCCGTTGTTTATTTTTTCGGGTTGGTCGCTTTTAAACCCTGATTTGGAAACTTTTCCTTCAAACCATTGTGGTTCTGAGGATCGTGAGAGATCAGGGTCGAGCTTGCTCCAGCTGCTGATGCTGACTCCTGATAGCAAACCTGCTGACATGCACCGGGATGGGGACCACAATCTTAGGGTTTCGGGAGGGCTCCCCTGTCTTGGAATTGGCGTTGCCCGCCTTGACCCGTTTCCATTTAGCCCGTCTGTTCTGGAACCAGATTTTCACCTGCACCTCGCTGAGTTTGAGGGCGTGAGCGATCTGGGACCTTTCTGTCAGGGACAGGTACTTTTTGCAGTGAAACTCCTTTTCCAGCTCCAGCAGCTGCTCGCTGGTGAAGGCTGTTCGCCTCCGCCGGTTTTTGCCCGTGGATGTGGTGTTGGTGGAATTGGGAGGGTTTTGGGGATTTTCCTCCAGCACGTTGCCAGAGTCCTCTTCCTTGTGAGCTGCCTGGCCAGGGATGTTGTCGTCCGAGCTGTAGTCTAGATCGCTGTCCATGGAGAAACTTTCCTCTTTGCCTTTCACATCCTCTTCTGTTTTAGGGTCCTCCTTTCCCTGGCCTCGCAGAGCCCCGGCTGAAAGCCAAGCAGAGGCCTTTCATTAGCATTTGGTACTGTCCGTTTCGCGGCCACCGCACCACCCCCCACACCCAAGGGTCTGCCACCCGAAATTTATTGGGATTTTTTCTCTTGGATTTATTTTATTCCTATTTTTTCAAGCGGCGAGGGTTTGAAACCTCCCCGCTCCTCGGCCTTGCAGCCACCAGTCCCTCGGGGGCCAGCCTTGAGTCCTCCCTTGGGGTCTCCCGTCCCCCTCCCAGCCTACCCGCCGACACGGGCAGCGGGACTCCTCCCTACCCCCACGTTTGCCCGACGGCTGCGGCGCTCACTCACCGAGGGAGGCCTGGACGGCGTCGGCGGCAGGGAAGGGCAGGAGAGCTCCGTCCTTCCCCAGGAAGGCTTTGCCATCGTCCCCGCCGCCGTCTGAGGGTATCCCCTCGGCTTTCTCGAAGTTCCCCGGGGCTGCGAACTTCCTGGCGGCCTCTTGGTGCTGAGGGGAGGCGGGGAAGGTGCCAGGCAGCGTGGCCATGAGCGTGGAGGTGAGGGCCATGCCCTGAGCCAGACTGGAGCAGAAGCCTGTGGGCAAGCTGGGGAGCTGGTGATGGTGGGGATGCGCGGGAGGCAGAGCCGGTTGCAGGGCGGCCTGCGGGAGTGCCGGGGGCGGCGGGGGAGGCGGCGGAAGGACCACAGGCCGGTAGGGCATGAACATGGGGTAGCCAGTGTAGACGAAGTGGCCAGGAGCTGGCGGCGGGGGACTGCCGATGAGCGAATCGATGCTGAAGGCCGTGCTGCTTCCCAGCGGGCGCTGCATCATCATCAGCGAGGGCTGGAAAGCCGCGCTCATGCCGGAGCGGCGGCGGCAGCGACCACCTTCCTCCTCTCCTTCCTCCTCCTCAGAGCCGCGCAGCAGCCAGGCGCGGGGCAGAGCCGGGGCGGAGCGGGGCCGCGGCCCGCCGCCGCTGCCCGCACATCGGGGCTGGCCCCCCGCCCGCCGCCGCCGCCGCCGCCGTCCGCCCCCGCGGAGCCCGCCCGCTGCCGCCGCCGCCGCGCCGCTCTGCCCGCCCGCGCTCCCCCGCGCCCATTCACATTTTGCCCGGCTGGGAACCCGGCCCGCCCCACGTGGCTGCCGCCGCCGCTTCCCATTGGGCGGGGCGGGGCCGGGCGACGAGGCCGCGCCCACTTCCCCTCCAGTCCCCATTCACGCCACCGCCTCCCGACTGCCGGACGGGGCGGCCCCAGGCGGGAACATCCACGATGCCCCCCCCGGGTCCTGCGTGGGACCTCGCGCCTCGCGGAGCCGTCAGGGAGTTCCGTGGGGTCCCTAGCTGTCCCGGAGACAGCTGCATTCCCCATGAGACGCACCAATTTGATGCCTCTAAAGCACTGCACACACATGCACACCCTGGGTGTTTGGGTTTTTTTTAATTATTTAAAGGAACCCCTATTTTATTCACTCTTTTCTTTCCCCCCCACCCCGCCTTTTTTCTTTTTATTTCTTTTTTTGTTGTTGTTGTTGTTGTTGAAAAGCCCCCAAATAGGCTCCATGTGGTTCTGGGTAAAGTCAGCCCCTGGCCTGGCTTTGAAATTGCTTCTGCAATTATGTAAAAGAGCCATTCAGCAACACGGCGGAATTAAAAGCGATGGAGGGCTGCTCCCTTTTCTCTGGCGAGCCTCTCATGTTGGCCGGCTCAAAGCCTTTTCCAACACAACGTCTTTGGCGAGGACAAAAGCTGGAACAAAAAAAAAAGAAAAAAAAAAAGAAAAAAAAAAAGGGAAAAAGGAAAGAAAAAAAAAAAAAGTCCCCAAACTTGTAAATTGAACGTCAAGGGAACTTTACGCAATTTCAAAGGCCATAAATAATGATAAAGGGACCAGGCGAAGAGGCAAACCCAGGCAATTAATGGAGGTTCCCAAGCAAAGATCAAGTGGTTTGGAAAATAAAATTAAACGGGGAAAAGAAAAAAATAAGGAGGGAGAGGAAAGAAAGAAGGGAAAGAAAATAAAAAATCTGGGGATTGTCTGGGTGTGGGATCCTCCTGCAGTTGGGAAGTCTGAGTCTTTTCAGGACAATGGTCCTGACCATGCCTCTGGGCTTGGCTTTGGGGCCTTTTAGGCACAAATCTCAGCTAAAAGTGGCTTCTGGTTGGGGAGTTCTTCCCCAAAATCAAGGGTCAGCAGAAGATCCCACTCCTGCACGGAGTGCCAGAGTGGGAAGCTCTTCATGACTTGCAATTCATTTCTAGCTAATTGATGCTTGTGTTTTCCAGGGGACTATGGCAAATGTCAGGCCAGGGAGGATGAACACCCCAGGCAGACCCCCACAGCAGCTTGGATGGTAAGTGCCAGGAAAGGGGACAGACACACTGTTTCCTAAATCCTACCCTTCTTGGATGGCTACCCCAAAACTTGGAGGACACATTGGAGTGAGAGTGGTTCTTCCAACATCAGCACAGCTTCAAGTCCCAATAGCAAATCTCCTTTCAAAGCTGTAGGGACTTTTACTCACCCAACATGAGCTCACTGTGATTTCTTACTAGAGGGGGTTCACAACCTCCTTCTTGTCCCTCAGCAAGTCACATTTGCCTGTTTGCTACTAATTCCCACCACAGAAGCTCCCCCAAACAGGTGTATGTGGGGTGTACCTGCCCTGTGTCCAGGTATCTGGGTAGTTGTTTTCTCCACACATTTCCAGCCAACAGTTGAAACTGTTCTTTGCTTGTCAGAAACAAGTGAGTTTATTGCTTTTGGGGCTGAGGCAAGACTCTGCCACCCTGTCCTGCATCTGGGTCCCCATTTTGCCTCAACATTTGGGCTTCTAAGCCCCATTCGGTGCCTGGAGTGTGAGGTTTGGGATTCTCCTCTCTGTATTTCTGCAGGAGACACAATGTTACCCAGTGATGTGGCAAATGGGACAGGGCGGATGGCCAGCAAAGCAGCTGCTGTTGGGATGGAGCAGGGAGGGTATGTGTGTGCACACACACATTTTTTGGGCCCGTTTCTGACTTCAAGTGACTGGGAAAAGTTTACTTATACAGCTCATTTCCATATGTCCCATCTTGTGGAGGCCACCATATGTGTGGCAATGCAGTGCTCAGGATTTTTCCCAGCACAGCACCAGCAAGGTTTTGATCTCCCCATGGATGCTTCTTAGCTGCATGTGTGGTTGTTTTGCTCCAATTTATTTTTGCCTTTCTCTTTTTGCATCATTCAGCAGGCATTATATGACTGCAGACCCTCTCCTGCCTCCTCTTTCTTTGCACCGTGGCAAATGGAGCCAAGCGAAACCCTCCAGCTTTCCAAATCAGCATCATCCCCGTTCCTCCTAAACCCAAGCAAAGCAGGAGGGAAATTCTTGCGGAGAAGCAAAGCTTTCGTTTAAATAAAAAAGCGGGGAGGTGGGGGGTGGTTGGGGGTGGTGGGAAGAATCATCTCTTTTCAGGAAACCACGTTAGATTGCGGAAAGGGGAGATAATTAGGCATGGTAATCTGCCAGGGCATGGAAATGTGTATCAACACCCAGCTCCTGCAGCTGTTTTTATTGTCAGCCCTCTTCCAAATTTGCCCACAAACAAGTGCCTTTGCAAGACGGGAGTATTATTTCAGACGAGAATAGCCTTTTTGTTCAGCACATAATTAGCTGATTTTTCTCGCGGAGAAAAACGTCGGCGATCTCTGATTGTCGGAGAAGCAACCGGAGCGTGATTGTGCCTGGGAAGTGTAACAGGCGGGAGGGAGGCGAGGGGAGGGCAGAAGAGCCCATCCAGCTGCCCCCGTGCTTTACCGAGGGACCTCCACCACCCCGGGACATAGCAAGAGCCTTTTTCAGGTGGGCTAAACCGGAGTACATGGTAGAAACCGGTATTTTAGAGGGTCGTGCTTCGTTAGGGGGGAAAACCTTTTCTCCCTGGGCTATAGTATGGATGTAGACCCGGTCTTGTGTGGCCCCACTCAAAATATGGTACCAAGATGCGTGGGGAAGGTCTTGCATCAGCCGGAGCGGGGACTGCTGAAGAGTATTGTGTCTTCTGGCAGGTTTTGCCCCAGAAAACCGCTCCCAGGAAAGCAGCAGTAGATATATGGAGGCATCTTTGAACTGGACAAATTTTAGAGAGGTATCTATGACTCTGGTGACCTCTTGTCTGCTTGGAGAGAGTGTGTGTCTAAAGACACTCTGGGGTTTTCTCCCAAACCAGGGTAGGCAGGAGGCACAGGTTTTTTGAACAAAGAAGTTAATTGGGGGCTGTGGAGGAAGAGGAAAACCAGCAGATACTCGAACCCTTACAGGTGTGAGTCCATAGAGTGGCAGAGGTCAGAGCATCCCTGACTCAGGATGACAGTAAGACCTGCCATGAGCGCAGCAGCTGATGGCTCCTGCTGTCTTTTGGGCATTCTGTTGGGCACACAGACTCGTGTTCATCCTCCTGCTGGGCACAAGCGGGGCACATTATTTGGAGCAGGGTGCATGCTGCCGCTGGGCTACGGAACAGGCATGGGGTGGGGCACAGTTTTGTTTTGCAGCGATGATAAAACCAATGACTTTAAGAAAAGCAAAACTCTTATGGAGACCAACTGAGGTAATTTTTGCAGGACCCTCTGCCTTTGCTGGGAAAATTTTAACTGCATGGGAAATGCTACCAAAAATATCTCACCCTATGGTGCTTTTAAAGTGTTGTGATTGTTTGTTTTTCTTTTTGTTTTCATAGAGTGGGCAAAGGAGGACACCGTGAGCAAAATGTCTTCCTCAGAGTGAGTGTATACTCAGTGATGGAAGGATTAGATGTGAGCACTGCATCCCAGCACAAGGGATGCAGATGGGGCATTCCATCCTACACTCCAGCCATCCTTGCGCTGAAGGGCTTAGCCGGAGATGCACTTTCGTGTGTGACCGTGGATTTATTTCAGTGTATTTAGGATGCAGGAACTAGGAATAAGAAGGACGGGGACAGGATCTGGCCCTCGGAAGGGGCGTGCTTGCTGTGCGGGGAGTGCACAGGGTGCAACGCCTCAGGGTGAGACCCGCCGACCCACGCGTGTCTGTGGCTGCCCCGGGAACCTTTCCGCCCGCCTTCCTTCCCCTCCTGCTTTTTATAAGGGAAAAAAGCCGAAACAACCAAACCCCTTCACTCGCCGCTTAATCCCATTAACTCCTTCGCGTGTTGCCATTTGCACTCATTCCAGGCTGGGAACACGGCTCCGGCGGGGGAGGTTCCTCTTCCTACAACTTCCACCCCATACACGGGAGATGAGCTGCTAGTTTTGTTTGGTCTTCCCCCCCCTCACCCCCCCACCCCCCGTATTTTTCTTCCCGCTCCCCCCCCTTTATAAAAAAAACGCAACAACCAACAACAAAACCCTAAACCAACCCACCCCCACCTAAACCCTCGAGATTTTCGAGTTAAGAAAAGGAGGGTAAAAGGGGTAAAAATAACGCCGCGCGTTTGAAAAACAAACAAACACACAAACAAACTGGCTTCGGTAAAGAAAAAGAAAGAAAGAAAGAAAGAAAGAAAGAAAGAAAGAAAGAAAGAAAGAAAGAAAGAAAGAAAGAAAGAAAGAAAGAGAGAAAGAGAGAGGAAGGAAGGAAGGAAGGAAGGAAGGAAGGAAGGAAGGAAGGAAGGAAGGAAGGAAGGAAGGAAGGAAGGAAGGAAGGAAGGAAGGAGGGAAGGAAGGAAGGAAGGAAGGAAAGAGGAAAATATTTGCTTCGACAATACCGGTTCGTATCCCGAAATTCGTTCGGACGAGGGGAAAGAGTTTATTTTTATTTTTTTTTCTCTATTCAGTTGATATATATTTCAATAACCGCAGTGCAAATATTTTAAGAGCACTAAAGGAGACCTTGATAAAACGCATCGGTATGGAGAGATTATCCCCATCATTCCCACTCACGGCTTTTCGTGGAATATAGTTGAGAAATCCACCAGTTTAAAAAAATCCCGAATAAAAGTCTAAAATATTCCCAGGTCAGAGGGGCACCGTCTCATTAAAACCAGCACGGTCCTGAAACTGCACTGCAGACATTAAAGTGCAGTATTTTTCAATTAGAGCTGACGAATTCAATCAAAATTCCATAGATTAGGATGAAATGAGGCATGGGTCATTTACAGGGGAATTTAATTGCAGAGCCATTAGACAAATAGTATATTTGCCATTCTCACATTATCCATCATTTTAGACATCAATAGAAGGAACAGCATCTTTACTAATACAGCAGCACTTCCCAATCTCTGCCTGTAAACACTCCCTTTCCCCATAGCTCCTGATTATATCTGATTTCATTTAAAGCCATGGGGGATTATAAATGTTCCTGCAATCAGGTTCATTAGGACTTCAAAAATCTCATTTCTGATTTGTATTGCTTTGCGGAGCGCCTGCCTCAGCGCAGCCTGCGCGGTGCCTCTCTCTCTGCTTTGGAGGGGGAAAAAAAAATAATAAAATAAATCAAATGCTATTTCATTACCGGGGCTTGATTATCACCCTGATGAGCCCCTTCTCAGACACCGAGTAGGTTGTGGGGAGCAAGCCTGGCTTCCCACCGAGACCCTGCTCCGACCCCGAACATCCCCTCCCTGCCATTCCCGCAGCCGCCCCAGGGGGGCTCGATCCTGCCTGCGGCTCCGACTCCGCAGGGAACCCGGGCAGGGAAACATCCCATGGGGTGGTAAATATTTTTTTCCCTTTTTTTCCTCTTGTGGTGGGGTGCTCCTTAATTCCCGCCGGCTGTTTAACCAGAGGTGTGTGCCCCTCAGGGAAGGTAATTCCTATTATTTGGAAATTATTTTGCAGCCGCTGCCGGACAGGACCACGGATGGTTTATTGCTGCAGTCTGGAAAACCGGGACGGACCAGCCCCGACCACAAGAAAAAGGCAAGGAACGAAGGGCTACGGCATTTTTGTCTTTTTTTTTTTCCCCCTTAATATCAGCTTAATACCAACCGCCTCGCATAAACCGTGAACATCCAGATAGACTTAAAAAAAAAAACAAACCCCATAAACCAACAAAAAACACTCCCCCCAAAACCCCACCACAACAACCCAGAGCAGCCTTCATTTCACCCAAATGTATGGTGCGCATAGCGCTGTGTTAGCTGCCTCAGTAATTTAATTGGAATGAAACGTGAAAAATGTGTCTTTTTTTCCTTTTTTTTTTTTTTTTTTGGGGGGGGGGGGGTGGGGGGGAAGAATTTATGCATCGCTTCCTGGAAATCTCATTGTCTTAACTAGCAGCCCACTGTGCTCTCCTTAGCAGCCGTAATCGCCTTTTGATGTGTCTCCGTATTATAAGTTAATGTGACCTCCCGTCTTCAGCTGCTGGAGGAAGGAAGGGGAGGGAGGGGTATAAAAGAAAATAAAAATGATCCTTTTCCGTGATAGCTGCATCAAAACAAGGCGCTTGCAGGAAAATATAATAAAATGCAGATATGTATTTATAGATAGATATAGGCAAAAGCTTCTCAGCCCGCCCGCCAAACTTCTCTACCCCAGCAGGAGCATCATCCCGCCCCGAAACGCGCCCGCTGCGCTCCCATCGCCGCCGGCAGAATGCCTTAAACCCTCCCTCCCCCGACAACCCTAAAAGTAAAATATTTTTACGTTTCCCCCTTTTTTTTTCCCCTTTGTTTTTCGAGGTGTTGTCGCTGTCCCCCCTCCCCGCCTCGCCGAACCCCAGCGGGTACCGGCCGCGCTCCCCGCCACAGCGGTCGTGCTCACGGCGACCCCTGCCGGCCGCGGGCTGTCCCGCAGCCGGTCCCCACGCGTGTCCGCAGCCCGGTTCCCCCTTCATGCGGCCCCTCGCCCCATCCCTCTTGCCGCTCTCCTGCCCCTCCCGGGGCTGCTTCCCCGGCACTGACCTGCTTTTTTTTTTTTTCCGTTATCTTGTCTTTGATGTGCATCTTCTTGTCCCCCAGTGGGAGCTGCAGGTCACGGATTTGGGGGAGGATGCGGTCACCTGGTGGGACTCTATCACCATGCAAAGTTGCCCGATTCGGATGTAAAACGTGTCGTTCTTCCCACACAAAAGATCAAACACTCATTAGAGGCACCAATATTTTAGATCTGCCCGTTTCAAACGCATAGTGGATTCAGCCAGGATGTGTTTTCTCTAAATCTGCTTCAACTCCATCCGCGCTCTGACTACTGACACAAACCATGAAGCGAAACAGCCACTGAAGTCACCAAGTGGCAGGTCTCAGGGCGCTGCAGAGACTTGCCACAGGACATTCCCATATGGGACAGGGCTCAGGCCCCCAGTGGGGTCTTACATGTGCACAGTTGGAAGGGTGAGGTAAACAGCAGATGGAAGCTGGGAGGGAAGAATTTCCTTCTTTTGCCATTTCCACATGCCTCGCTCTACAGGCACTGGCTTTGGGAACCGTGGATGCTGCCTACACCCTGCACACATCAACTGTATAATGCACAATAGCGTTGGGTGCTGGTGCAAAGTCCAGTCAGACATGCAAAAAGGTTGATTTATTTATATGTATATTTTAAAATCATTAGTGTAATTAAGCAGCAGAACAATTTGGCGAGCACTGTGGCAGAGCTGCTAGCGCAGGGCCAGCTGTTCTGCTAAGGGGCACACGTGAGCGCTTGATTTGGATCAACAAAAATTAATTTGGGGAGCCTGAGGGTCTGGGAAAAACAATCCTCACTCCTCCTGGTACCTTTTGCCAAGTTGCTGTGTGAAATGAAAGCCCAAACTGCTCTGTTTTGAGTTTCTGTTGGCCTCTCCAGCACCTCTGTGTGCCAGCTTGGGAGCAGTGATGGGCGCAAGGTGCTGGTGCATCTCTTGGGCTGTGGGAAGCTGGGAGAAACAAGGACCTGTGTCACCCCAGAACTCTGCTTCTTTATGGAGTAACCACTTCTTCCATGGTGGCATTGACACTAAAACAAACAATCAAAAAAACCACATGTTTTTTGGTCTATTTTACAGACTGTGTCAATGCTACTGGTACTGCACCCTGCTAGTGACTTCCATGATGCACCTCTGATTCCAGTACTGCTTGTGCCACTCATGGGGGAGGTCTGTCTAAGGGGTTTTCATGCCCATGTGGGCTGGTTTTAGTCATCCTCCATGTGTAATTGTCTTTGCACACCCGAGGAGCCCCGCTGCTTTGCAGAGGTCCTTTATAATGAGTATTATTCATATCTGTGGCTTGCATCTGTAACAGCTACTAATCATTTTATTACTCTTTATAATCTATTTAAAGCACAATTAGAAAAAAAAATCTATACAAAGTTACAGCTGAAAGCACATTTTAGTTATGTTATAAATCCCTGAAAAACAACCATCTATCATGAAAACTGGTGCTCCTCGCCTTGGCTGACAGAAATGGATGCTGCCGCGTTGCGCTGAGGGATGAGGAAGGAAGGAAAAGGCTGAATGGTGGACCTTGGCTGGCTCCTCTTGGCCCCTCAAAGCATGACTCCTTCAGGTTCCAGCAGCAGGTAATCATGCAAAGTCTTGGGCACGGGCAGCAGGGGGATAAGGCAATGGCATTTGCTGCCAAACTTTTCCCGAATGGCAGAGCGGCATAAATGTTGCAGGCAGCGGACTGTGCCTGCCAGCCGGAAAAAGGACTCATAGAAGGGCTGGTGGTGCTGCAGAGACAGAGGGGAAGGGAAAAACACCAGCATCAGTTGGTTTTATTTTCATAGTGATTAAGCCAGAGACACTTCTCAGATGAAGATCTAAGCGGAGAAGGTAAAAAAACCCAACATTGGTGATGCTTGAGCATAGATTAGGGGTCTGCCTGTTGCTGTGGCTCCTGCAAGCAAAGGCTAGCTGAGGAATTCTACCGTGGAAGTACATGTGAAGAAGCCCAGTCCCACTGCAGACATGTAGGGGAGATGCTTTCACATCCACCAGCAGCAGCAACAGCAACTTTCCTGCTTTCACATCCACCACCAGCAGCAACATTCCTGCAGAAAGCCTTAGAGCTGACATAGAAGAGATCTGCTTGTTTCTAAGATGGAGAAACAAAGCAGGATGAATTTGGGCACCCTCAGCCTTTCCTTAACTGGAAATAAAAATAATTTCTCCCACCCCCCAGAATGTGCTGAAAGGTTTTTATTTGTATTTCACCATCTTGCCACCCTTGCAGCCAAGCTAGCCAGAGAACATCTGGGAGAAGGCAGCCATCTGAGATCATTCACATTGCACAGCTGAAGACAAGGTTTATAAATCTCAAATTAGTGGTGTGGCCTCCTGGTGGGTAATGGTCTGCCTCTAGGGCTGCTTCTAGAGGCTGGGACTGTATTTTTTTGTGAGCCAGGGGCAGGGACAGAGGTTTCAGTGTTGATGGAGCTAACGGCATGTAAAGCTGCTGAGATGAATTGGGTGTGTGGTGGTGCTCTGAGGACTATTCCCCCCCCGCCCTCAAGTGAAGCTTGACTGGGGAAAAACACCCTTGGTGAGCAAAAAATCCTTCAGTGGGGCTTCCTGACTCACCTGAAACACCTCCTCTGGTACAGCCTCAGCCCACTTCTCAGAGACAGGGATTTGAGTGTACGAATTGAAGAGGACTTCAATAATCTCTGGGATGGATGCACAGGAATTCAGCACCTAGATTTGGGCAATGGAAGGATTCAGACAGAGATACATGGCTTAGAGAGGCAGTGTCCATATGCTGCAGCCAGGGCTCATCCCACCCCACCTCAATTCAGACTGGGACAGTATGGTGTCAGTACAAGGCAGGCACAGGGTTTGTTCCAGCATTCTTTGGAGTTCCTCCTCCATGTGTGAGGCAGTGAGAAGACTTGCCTTGCTGTGGCATTCCTTCATCTGGATGTACCCTTCATTTTTTATTTACATCTTTGGCTTGTGTGTGATAAGCCAGGACAACACTTTCTTTATTGTTTGATGTAAAATGAGTGAAACATCAAGCCATAAGGTTAATGCACCGAGCCTGTCTCTGACATCCCCAGGCAGGTAAAAATTCTTGTTCCTGGTTTCCCACATCCATCTTGGCTCTATCCTGCCCTTCATTCTATCTGCTTTTGCCTGCTGTCACATCATGTGGGTGTTTTAATTCCCACCATTCTCATTAGCACTGCCAGCACTGCCAGCAGATACTTTTCTGACCTAATTGATAGGACAAGAAGAAATGGCCTTAAGTTGTGCTGAGGAGGTTTAGATTGGGCATTGGGGGAAAAAAATCTCTCCACTAAAAGCATTGTCAAGTGCTGAAACAGTCTGCCCAGGGAAATGGTGGAGTCACCATCCCCAGAGGGATTTGGAAGATGTGTAGATATGATGCTGAGACACATGGTTTAGTGGTGGACTTAGCAGTGATGGATTAATGGTTGGACTCAATGACCTTAAAAGTCTTTTCCAACCTAAATGGTTCCATGACTCTCTAACTGCAAGGTCCTAAGAGTGAGGGGACACACAGGTGTTATTTTGGAGCTGGTACCTTGGTGAAGGCAGGGGGCCATATCTTGCGGGAGCCATGGTTGAGCAGCAGCTGGACGGTGAGGTGGGGCTGCAGCTCCCTCTTGAAGGCGGCGCTCTGCAGCACGCAGCACAGTGGGGAGACACCGCCATAGTCAAGGGCATTGACGTCGGCCCCGTGCTGCAGGAGGAAGCGCACCAGCGTGGCATTGGCTGCCCCACACGCCTTGTGCAAGGGGCTCCTCTGTGTCTCATCCAGGGTATTGATACTAGCGCCGTGGGCAGCCAGCAGCTGACAAAGCTGCAGACAGCCCTCTCCAGTGCTTGGTGCCTGCCCACAAAGGACACCGAGGGCTGTCTCCTCCTGTGCGCTGTGTGCATCAATATGGGCTCCATGGTGCAGGTAGAGGCGGGCATGGTCACAAAGACAATGCCTGGCTGCCACATGCAGTGCTGTCTCTCCACTATCCTCTGTGGTCAAGTTGACAGTGGCTCCATGTCTCAGCAAGAGCTTGGCACATCTGCAAAGAGATGGAGATGCTGGACTGTGTGCTGCCTGGAAGTGTTCTGTGGGGCATGGTTTGGAATTGGAGCCATAGGAGATGGTGAGGTTTGAGGTGGTATAGGGTGAGGATGGAGGTCAGAATAGTGGTGGGCTCCAACAGGGGTTGTAGCAGTCAAGGCTTTTGGGATGGATCAGCATAGATTGGGTAGGGTGATTCTATGCCCTGGTACCCACTGTGGTGGTGGTGATGATACTTTGAGCAATATCTCTCTCTTGCCTTGACCATTATCATTTATTAATATCCCTCCTTGATCAACCTTGACTATTTTGGCCATCATCACTAATGAATGGTCTGCCTTGATCCTTGACCCAGCGGAGTCCCACCATCCTAGACTCAGTCAGCATTGGTAATCCTTATCCTGGCTGTGTCAGTGGTCAGGCAGTGCCAGCAGTGCCCAGTGTTAGCCATACCAGCAGGGTTTGTCCCAGATGGTGAGGGAATCATCTGTCCATGATGAGGAAACATTGATGGGCCTTTTCATGCCATCAATCCGTCAGCTGCAGTTTAATCTCCCAGTACGGGTGCAGCCCTGGGGTATTAAGGAAATGATCTATATAATCCCACCCCTTGGCTGACATCCACAGAGCTTCTCAGCTGAAACCATCCTAAACTGCTGCCTTCAGTTTTATCTGTGCTGGGACCAAGCTGACATGGAGGAAAAGCCTTGATAATACCTCTCTGCAGCAGAAGAGTTCAGTGTGGGTTTGCTTAGGTATAAAAATGGATTCTTCTTCTCCTGGCACCCATACACCTGTATTGGGCTCCAGAAGACTAAAGTATTGTGTTTTCTGCCTGTCCTGAAAAGAAACACCTTTGTAGATGGTTGAAGCCTGTGGAAACAAGTTTTGCTGGCTTATTTGACACCTGATGATGAAGTGGCAACACTTGCAGCACCCAGGAGGAACAAATCAAGGTAAGCAATCCTCTCCATCCACAGTTGCTGCTTCCACTTCTCCTTCCCTCCAATATCACTCTGTGTGGTTGCTGCAAAGCAGGAACACCGGTTTCCATCAGAGCTTTCTGCCTGCATCCTTCTGACAACAGAGGAGGGTTAAAGATGCCTGGTATGCCCCGGTAGGTTTTTGTTATTCTCCTTGGTGTTTGTGAGTAAATGGATGTGATCAGCCAGTCTAAGTGAATCAGAGTGACTGTGCCATCTCCCACCGGGGGCTGCCGGGGCCAGCACGGCTCAACGTCACTGTCCTGGTGGGGCTGGTGGCAGCCAGGTTAGTGCATGGGGCTGAGTTCACCACTGCAGCACGGAGCAGATATTTGTTTAGAGGGAGGGCCAGACTCACATGCCACCCAAGAGCTGACCACCTTGAAAACGTGGTCAGCTCTTGTCTGCCAAGAGATGCTGCTGGGGAGGAGGGAAGGACGGTCTTTCAGGAAGCCTCAGCAGTGGCTGGCTGGCTTCCAGGGTGGTATATTAACCATTAACACTACCCTGGCACACTCTGCCTGTTTTATTTTCCTCTAATATGCTTTTCATTTTAGCTCAGATGTTACCCACAGCCCTAAATGAGATTGTGGACTGAAACACAAGCAAAACGAGGGGGAGCTGTGGGGTAGTGGAGACTCAGCCTGCTCCCTTCAGCAGGAGGGATGGGGAAGAAGAGGTGGCCCAGGGAGGAAGGATGGTATCAAGGCACTGTTTATTTTTCCTGGCACAGATGAACAACAATATATGCAAGGAAAATACTACAAATAAAATATTAATGTTATTATTAATACTAACATTAATCTACTTGAATCTTTTTGCACCTGCAGCATCATCTCCCTCAAAATTTGACAGGAGCTGGTGAGAAATTCACTGTCTTTGGTGGTGCAGGATCTGCAGACTCCTCAGGTTGCTTTTCCAGTGCATATCAAGCCTGAGTTTGCTGGGATAAAATCCTACAGGATATGTAGGGACAGGCTGTTTCTGCAGCCTTTGTAGGTGTAATGCTCCCAGATGCTCTCAGCTTACACTGGACCCTACCGGAGGCACCTGCCAGGCACGGACTCTGCTAGGGGTGCAGTTGTGAGTGAACAGATTGAGTATGAGGTTGTGCCAGCCCCCAAATCCTTGGATCCTTACTTTACAATTCCTTTCTCACTCTAAAAGTTGTTGAATCCCTTTCAGAAGCAATGGTTTGTCTCACTGAGGTTTTTATGGCACTTGCTGTCTGCTGCTGGTCAGTAAAACTTTGTTTTACTGGGAGAGATCTCTTGATGGAGGAAATCACACCATGACTCAGTCATGTTTAGTGGTCTTGTCTGTCCTTGGCAGCAGGGAATTTGTGGCCCTGATTATGATGACTCTCTGTGAACCTCTCTGGGTTAGTTTAATCCTAATGCCATAGATAGCTCTGGTACCCTAAAATAGCATATTTGGGGGAAACCAAGGGATGGCTCTTCAGGGAAAAAACTGCATGTAAAACATGCAGTAGCCTAGTCCAAGAGAAAAATCCCCTTTTCTTCTTTATCTTCTGGATTTATTTTTTTAATAGATCATATTTGAAACACCTCTGCTCCTTCCCAGACAAGGAGACAGCTGTGCCTATACACCCTAGGCACAAGCACTGGGACAGTTTTCAGCAAGAGCTATTTATGGAGAGAGCCTGGGCTGAAGGTTTCCCTCTGCACAGGTGAGACAGAGGGAATATTTCCATGTCCATAATCTCTAGGTAAAGGGCGGTACATCGTGGGTTGCCTGGCAACAAGAGTCATGCCCAGCCCCTCCAGCCCAACACCTTTGCTCTGCCATGGGGTTTCCCCTCACTGAAAATGGAACAGGAATTCAATATAGGCAGTTCCATCCCACATGGCCTCCTGCTAGCCATCTCAGATACCAGAGAGAGGATTCCAGAGGGAAAATGCCATCCTTTCCAGATGCTATTTTCCTGATTGATTATTCCTATTTATTATCAAGTTCAATGGCTAAACTTGGAGGTGGTGGAGTCGCCGTCCCTGGGGCTGTTCAAGGCAAGGTTGGACGTGGCACTTGGTGCCATGGTCTAGCCTTGAGCTCCGTGGTAAAGGGTTGGACTTGATGATCTGTGAGGTCTCTTCCAACCCTGATGATACTGTGATACTGTGAAACCCAAGTCAGTTTATATTGAAACTTCCCCCATGATACTCCTCACTCAGCAAAGAGGGAATGTGAGTGAGGGGCTATAAATAAGAGGTGATCTCCTCCAGTTAATGGAATTGGTGGAGAGAATGTGCCTCCTGTTTGGATGTATGGGGCACCAGCAGGTGTTGGGTAGACGCCGTTCATGCTTGCTGGCTATGTGCTCCCGTTTTAGCCTCTAATCTCAGCCCATGAACTCATGCTGTGAAGCTTCACCAGCATTTCTAGCTTCTTAGTTTATTTTTAATGAACATCCTGTTGTTCACCATCCAGTTTGATTAAAATCCCACCAAATAAGCAATTTAAACTAAACAAGCAAATAAACTCAGCAATTGCTTAGTGCTTTTTGAGGACTCCTCTCCAGTTTTGGGGGAATATCGCAAGAAGCCATGGGTTTAGTTCAGCACAAATTCAGATGTAGGGTGGCAAATCAAACCAGGCTGTTTCCCATCCAGCTGGGTATCACTGTCCTGGATGAGCAACTCACTGATTGCAGCAATACCCTCACAGAGCCACTCTAACACCCAACTCTATCTAACTCTTACTGGTTTAAACTAATGTTGAAACCCTTTTTCACTCCTTTGTGGGCGATGGTTATCACACCCACATGTCTCCTCTTTTGGGCAAGCCATTCACTAGGTTAAAGGCACATGAATTTATGATAACTGGAGTTAATACACGATTTGGGGTTTATTTTCTTCCTTCATCGATAGAGTTGGGACAGTTGGGCACATCACCTTGCCCTTCTCTCTGCCAGGGTTGGCTCCCACCACCCTGGCAGAATGCTGCTCTGTTTTGGATCAAAAATGCCCAGGCTGGAAAAGCAGAATTTAGCTTGAGATGGGATGCGATGAATAACCAGCAGGAGGAGCAGGAGGCTGGGGCAGCCGAGGCAGCAGGAAAATTCCTGTCCCAAAGCTCAGGCTGTCAGTTTTCATAAGGAAAAATCTATTTGTTTTTTTTCCCCCACTCCCCAGCTCTGGAGCACGACTCTTCTATCCTTTGCATCGTTGTTTTTCATGGCATCCCAATGACCATCTCCCAGTGTCTCTTTGTGATTTATTGCAGAATTGACCCCTCTTGGAAAAGCAGCATTCCTCCAAACCTGGCTCTGAAAGCAAGTATTTTTCATATTAATCCTCTAAAAGAAGGAGAAGGGAAACCTGTTTTTCTTTACAAGATGAAAATCTTTGCAGATACTGCAAGCCCATGAGTGAACCATGGCAGTCATGTGGCAAAGAGTCCACTACTGCCATGGTGTGAACTCCTTCCCAGGAGCATTGCTCTCTGCATTGTCTCTTTGCTAAAGTCTCACAAGCTATATGAGCCCTCATTTTTTGTCAGACTGGCTTGGGGAGCAGCTTCTCCAAAGACTTCGGACAGGCCTAGGGCTGTGCTCTGGTTTTGTTCCTGGCCTCTTTATTTTCTGTGCATGACTGCTTCAGGAGCTGGTTTGCCCTGATGTGGGGATTAAGGCTGGCTGGAAGGCTGAGCCCAGAGAGTGGTGGTGAATGGTGCCACATCCAGTTGGCAGCCAGGCACTAGTGGAGTGCCCCAAGGATCAGTGCTGGGCCCAGTCCTATTCAACATCTTTATTGATGATCTGGACCAGGGGATTGAGTCCAGCATCAGTAAGTTTGCAGATGACACCAAGCTAGGAGCAGGTGTGGAGCTGTTGGAAGGTAGGAGAGCCCTGCAGAGGGACCTGGACAGGCTGGATGGGTGGGCAGAGGCCAATGGGATGAGATTTAACAAGGCCAAGTGCAGGGTTCTACACTTTGTCAACAACAATCCCAAACAGAACTACAGGCTGGGGACAGAGTGGCTGGAGAGCAGCCAGGAAGAAAGGGACCTGGGGGTACTGGTAGATAGTAGCTGAAGATGAGCCAGCAGTGTGCCCAGGTGGCCAAGAGAGCCAATGGCATCCTGGCGTGGATCAGGAACAGTGTGGCCAGTAGGACGAGGGAGGTTATTCTGCCCCTGTACTCAGCACTGGTCAGGCCACACCTTGAGTCCTGTGTCCAGTTCTGGGCTCCTCAATTCAAGAGAGATGTTGAGGTGCTGGAAGGTGTCCAGAGAAGGGCAACAAAGCTGGTGAGGGGCCTGGAACACAGCCCTACGAGGAGAGGCTGAGGGAGCTGGGCCTGTTTAGCCTGGAGAAGAGGAGGCTCAGGGGTGATCTTATTACTGTCTACAACTACCTGAAGGGAGGTTGTAGCCAGGTGGGGGTTGGTCTCTTCTGCCAGGCAACCAGCAACAGAACAAGGGGACACAGTCTCAAGTTGTGCCAGGGGAAGTATAGGCTGGATGTTAGGAGGAAGTTGTTGCCAGAGAGAGTGATTGGCATTGGAATGGGCTGCCCAGGGAGGTGGTGGAGTCACTGTCCCTGGAGGTGTTCAAGAAAAGCCTGGATGAGGCACTTGGTGCCATGGTCTAGTTCATTGGCTAGGGCTGGGTGCTAGGTTGTGTGTGGATGATCTTGGAGGCCTCTTCCAATGTGGTTGATTCTATGATTCTATGTTTAGTTTCAAAAACAATGGCTCCAAACACTCTGAGCTTTGCATTTTAGCAATGCTAAATGGATCAGAAGACAACTTTCAGCACTAGGTGATGCTAAATGCTGTCTTTTAAAATTTATGGGCTTAGAAAAAAATGGTAGTAATGCTTATTTCCCACAACAAAAAGCATCTTGACTGGTGCTGGAAGAGCTGGAGAGGGGACCAGAGGGCCAGTTGCACCAACAGCTTGTTAGTGCCCATGTCCCTGGTGTTTGGTAGCCTGGTTACCTTGATCATGTTCCTTTCTAGTTAGCTGCTTTCCTACTTGCCTCCTGTTTCCTGTTAATTACTCCCATGATGAGCTATTCTCACTTAACATCCCCTCAGTAAACGCCATCCTGTCTCCCTGAGCTGGCAGCTCTTCACTCCCTTACCACCTTGTATTTCATGTGGAGCCCCTTGGACTCTTGACTCACAGATTCACAGAATGATAGGGGTTGGAAGATCATCTAGAGATCTCTGGAGATCATCTAGTCCAACACCCCTGCTAAAGCAGTGTCACCCCTGCTAAAGCAGAGAGCAGGTTGCACAGGATTGTGCCCAGGTGGGTTTTGAATCTCTCCAGAGAAGGAGACTCCACAGGCTCTCTGGGCAGCCTGTTCCAGTACTTTGCTGAAGGAACTCTCCTCCTGCACTGACTCATCCCACCATTTGTCTCCTATCTCACAGAGTTGGAAGCTTGAAGTCAGAAAACAACCCTAGTTTCAGCTGGCAGGATGTAGAGAACGTTGAAGAAGTGAATACAAGGGTATCAGCCAGAAGCTCAAGTTGCATGGAGACAGGGGTGACATCTAGGTTATCCCCCCCTTGGCTTGACCAAGTCCTCTGCCCTGTGTGGAATGCTGGGGAGGGCAGGCCCTGGAAGGTTTCTCTCCAAGGTAGGCTCTCCCTGGTTGCATGGGGAATCTGGGATTTTCAAAGAGCTTTTTCCAACTGGCAGGTCTGGGGGAGGACTCCACAAAGGAGGTAGCATTTGCCATGCCTTCTGCTGCGGGTCCCATGATGGGAGGCGGGAGCTAGATCCTGCGTCCCTGCCATGTGCCTTCCCACTGCCCCATGCCCTCTCTTCCCCCTGGCACCGCCATGAGAGTTGAGGCTCTTCCTCTCCCCTTCAATTATTTTTATTTTATTTTATTTTGGGGGTGCCAATAAAGGCAGGCTCCTTTAATCATCCCAGCTTTAAGAGGGAAACGGGAGAGCACCAGGGAGAGAGTGCAGTGAATTTAGAGACTCATCTTACCCCACCATGTTAATTATCTCTGCTGTAAAAAAGAGGTCAAGGAGAGGAACTCTACTAAATAGGCCGACGTTGGCATGAACAGCTCCTAAAGTGAAGAAGGTAAGACTGAACTTTACTGGAACTTTTTTTTTCCCCATCTCTTCAAAAAGCTCCTAGATTAAAGCTCTGATATCCTTTTTGTTGAAATCTCATGGATTCTGAAGCTCAAATGGCTGGAAGGAAGCCCAGATAATTTTTTTTTATCCCAGTCACTGAGAGGCTCAAAGGTTTTAAGTCCTGCCCCCACGGTGAATTGCCGAGTATATGGGAATACAGAAGAACCTGGCACATAGGTGTTCTGGCCATTGTTATCGAGAGGGAGAAAAATAAAATAGCTCTCTATGTAGGTCAATGACCTGCTCTTTATTGTCAGTAAAAAATTAAGGATGACCTAAAATCTACTACTCAATAAAAAAAAAAAAAAAAAAGAAGAAGAAGAAGAAAAAAAAAAGAGGCAAGGTAAAGTAGTCTCCCCCTAATCAAAGAGGACATGTTTGTGTTACCTGAAGCTTGACCTCCTCAGTCTCTAACGTTAGCAAAGTCTTTGCGACTGAAAAGCAGTGGTCGAAACCTCAAAACCTGTCTGAAATGTCTATTAATTTTTGATCTTTCAAGGGAGTTGGCTTAGTTAGTGTAGAAGCCCCCGTAGAGCCGGGCAGCGTAGTTAAGGGGCTCGCAGCATTTCCATTGTAAAGCCCCAATATTCAGGGGCTTGGAACTCAGCTGTTTCCACGGTGTGCCTGTCTGATGCCTGCGTTGCAGTTTGCTGTCTCACCTGCCATCCCTCTACCGTCCTTCTGGGAGGAATAATGTGTAAATTGGTGACAATGGCTCATTTTTAATATGTATATATCTATATCTATATATATATATTTCTTTTTTTTTTCTCCAAGTTGGGAAGCACCTGGCTGAAACCAGGACCTAAGTGCCTGGACCTCTGTAGACCATAAAGTTTCTGTGCCCCGTTTCTGTAGGGCGAGAGCACATTGGTGAAGTCTAAGTAATCCCTGTAGGGGCCTTTAGGATGGCTTGGGGTTTTGAGACTGAAGACTTTAAGGTCAAAAGTGAGCTTGAGTGGGGGAATTAAAACCATCTCCTTATCAATTATGAGAGTTGCCTGTAGCATGCTCCCTTACCTATCCCACTCCCTCTAACCCTTACCACACCAAGGATGTGCTTGATTAGTTTCTATTTTTTTTTTGGCTGAAACAAGATTTGATTAATATCTGAGTTTAGGCCATCTTACAGGGACTCTTATTTATAAGCCAGGCTTGAGATATTCACATCTGCAAACCCTTTCCTTTCTGGCTGCTTTTCTTTTGTAGAGCTCTTTTCATGACACCTGGTTCTTGGAATCATAAAAAAATCGTAGAATCAGACAGAGTTGGAAGGGACCACAAGGATCATCTAGTTCCAACCCCCCTGCCATGGGCAGGGACACCCTACCCTAGAGCAGGCTGGCCAGAGCCTCGTCCAGCCTGGCCTTAAACACCTCCAGGGACAGGACCCCACCCACCTCCCTGGGCAACCCATTCCAGGCTCTCACCACTCTCATGCTGAGCAACTTCCTCCTCACATCCAGTCTGAACCTACCCATCTCCAGCTTTGCTCCATTCCCCCTACCTAATATCCTGAAAAGATCTTTTCCAGCTTTTTTGTAGGCCCCCTTCAGATACTGAAAGTCTACAAGAAGGTCACCTCAGAGCCTCCCCTTCTCCAGCCTGAACAGCTCCAACTCTTTCAGTCTGTCCTCATAGCAGAGCTGCTCCAGCCCTCTGATCATCCCAGTGACCCTTCTCTGGACACACTCCTGCATGTCCATGCCCTTCTTGTAATGGGGGCTCCAGAACTGGATGCAGTACTCCAGGTGAGGTCTCACCAGAGTGGAATAGTGGGGGAGAATCCCCTCCCCCGACCTGCTGGCCACACTTCTGATGCAGCCCAGGCTGTGGCTGGCCCTGCAGGCTGCAAGTGCACACTGCTGGCTCGTGTTGAGCTTCTCGCCCAGCAGCACCCCCAAGTTCCTCTCCTCAGGGCTGCTCTTCAGCCAGTCACTGCCCAGTCTGTATTTGTGCTTGGGATTGCCCTGATCCAGATGCAGGACTTTGCACTTGGTCTTGTTGAACCTCCTGAGGTTGGTTTGTACCCACCTCTCCAGCTTGTCCAGGTCCCTTTGGATGACATCCCGTCTCTCTGGATGACATCCCTTCCCTCCAACATGAAACCTTGCCTTCCTCACCCACTTCAGTTAAGCTTACTGCCAGCTTAAAGGGGAGAAGATTGAAGCCAAGGTAGATTTTCACTGAAGCTGACAGGCAATGAAATTCACCATAGCCTTAAGCAGTTTTGCCAGAATATCAAGAGGTGAGCTCTTCATGAAAAAAACAACCAACCAACTACAAAATGTTCTAAGTCTAATGACACAGGCACTTAAAGTCCTACTGAGACATCTGTGCACACATGGAAAGCATAATTTTTGAAACATAAGGTTTATGCTCATCTCTGTATGATACTGACATGGATCTGGGATGGGAGAGAAGCAGTGGCCAAGCCTGAGCCCTGACTATAAACTGTGCAGGGCCCACATATGGAATGTGCAAAACAAGAAGGTGAGAAGATTGCTCCCCTTCCTGTAGATTCCATCCCTTTGTTATGGCCCTGGGATTAGGATTTTACCAGGAGCAGGTGCCCCAGCTGGCATCAGACTCCTTCAAGGATGGAGTTGGCATGGGCTGGGGGGGCTGGTGTGACTTATGTGCCCTGTGATGGAAACCATTCCTAGCATTTCTTGGGGATGCAGGACATTGTGCTTTTCAGGATAAACCATCAGAAAAGAGGAGGCAGGAATAACATGTAGAGCTAGGCTGGAATGCTCCTGTCCGTGTGAAGGAGATCTGTGCCTGGCACCAGAACGTCCCTCTTCAGCTGTGCTACAATTTGCTGTAACCACCAACAAAGCTGGGAGCTGTGGGAGCATGTGGAACACCTTACTGCAGACCATGACATCTGCTTTTGCATCCCGCAGAGGCGAGAGGAAGGGGGTCTGCATGCAGGGGAGGCAAAGTGAGGTTGTCAGCAGAGGATGCTGATGGGGGAATCCTCTCCTTACCCCAGGGAGTCTTGGGTAGTGCAGAGGTGCAATGGGGCCAGGCCTTCATCGCTCCGCAGGTTGGGGTCAGCCTTGTGCTCCAGCAGCAGCACCACGCAGTCAGTGTGTGCCCCCAGACAGGCTTCGTGCAGGGGCCCACGCCCACCTGGCGCCAAGTTGGGGTCAGCCTGTTGGCGGAGGAGATGGCGCAGGCAGGCAGCGTGGCCGTGGCGGGCAGCGAGGCACAGCGAGGTGGTCAACTCCCGCTTGTACTCCAGTGACCACAGCCCTGTGGGGAGGAGGAAGTGAGGCTGACACTGCTGGGGACCCACAGGTTTTGCACCAGGGACAGGGCTCAGCAATGTTTTCATCCAGTGGCCCAGAGAGGTGGTAGATGTCCCATCCCTGGAAACATTTTGGGTCAGGTGGGACCAGACTCTGAGCAGCATGATCTAGGTGAAGATGTCCCTGCTCAATGCTGGGGTTCAGATTTAGATGGACTTTAAGGGGCCCTTCCAGAGCAAGCCACTCTAAAATCCTGTCCACAACCAGCTGCACAGGGCACCCTGTGTCCAGACCTTGCTGGATGGTGCTAAAAGGCAGCTCACAAACTCACCATCCACACCCAGGTGAGAAAAAAACTGTCCTTACTGGGACTGGGCTGGGCCTGAAGGCACCCAAAACAGATGGGAAGGGTGATACAGGACTGGACATGGGTTTGGGCTCGGATGGAGGACTGCATTGCTCTTTTTGGCAGCTCTGGGACCTCTGAGCCTATAAATAGATGCACAGTATGTAGTGAGCATCTGGGACCATAGGAAACATCTAGGGTCAGGAAGTGTGAGATACCATTACCTTTGGAGAATCTCCCTCCCAGACAGGATCAGGCTGACCCTGGGCAATCTGGGCTGTGAGCACTCTTGCAAGGATGTCCAAGCCACAGAGTGTCCTGTCCCAGCCTGAAAAATGTCATCTGGACACACACTTTTCAGGTTTCCCTGCCCCTCAGGGGGATTAGAAGATGAAAAGGTAATAAAAGAAATGCTGACTATCTCTGGGCAGGGAACATCCTGCTACCCAGAACCCAGCAGCCTTGGGAACAGCCTCTGTAGGAGCAGCGTTAAGCACTGAAATGCCCTGCACTGCTCCTGTTTAGGTTAGTAAATACCTATTTAAATGTTTGGGGGTTTATTGACTGGCCTTTAAAGGAAAAGTACCTGAGAGTCCATAAGATGCTTGGCTTTTCACCTGCCACTCCAGCTCGTTTTTACTGATCTCAAATACCAGGTTGACATCTTGATAGTATCTGTCAGTCAGGACCTGGAGGCTTCTTAGGTCTCCCATCACCAGAGCCATGTAGTACTTGGTGGCAGGAGCGTGAGGCGTTAGAGGATGCTCTGAATCCAGTTTGAGGGAAATCTGTATCTTTTCGGTCACAGGTCCTGGTAACTCACCCATTCCAGTGCTTCCTCTGTGTGTGTGTAGGTCCTCACTGTGAGGATAGCTGGGCTTTTATAGTTCATTGTTTCCATCCTCCTGGGCTCATTGTCTAATTATAATCCGGTTAAGTCTCTATTGTTGTCATATTTATAACTGCAGCAGGGTCAGATGATAACGGGCATGCGATACAATGAGGGTCAAACGGTCACTGGGTTGTCTTGTGGCAGCACCTCCTGCATTAAATTGGCCAGTTTAATTGCAGGCAGCAGTTTGGGATGTGTGTCTTCAGGCTGAGAGGAAAATGATGCCTAGCATTTAGAGAGGAAGAAAAATCAGATTTAGTCAGACCCTGGCTGCTCAGCTCTTGCTCTGAGAAAGTGTTTGGTTGTTTTTTTTACCTCTGCCTAACACTGTGTTTTAATTTTCTTCAAGCCACTCATACCAGCCTGGAAAAAATGCATTAGTGGCCAACACAACACAGGTTGGCTTGCTGGCACATCCCTGCAGGGATGCAAAGTACTTGGCAAAGGCCAAGGAGGTGCAAATCCTCCTGACACTTTGAGCTGTATTCTCCCTGCTGCTGCCTTGTATAGGAGAGAGAAAGTGCCCAGCTTCTCCTGCCATTTAAATACAGAGACAGATGCCAGCAGAGCTGCACTGAGGCTTATGGCTCTGTTCCTCAAGGTCACAGGAGAAGTCTGTGGAAGAGACAAGAATAGACCTCAGCATCTCGTGACTTGCAGGCTCTGGGTGACACAACCCTCTGCCAGCTGTCCTGTCACACCTCCTTGGAGAGTAAACGTGATCAAAATGCATCTCATAGAGTTGTTAAACCATATCAAAGCAACCAGACATGGAGGGCCTGTCAAAATGCTTCATGGGTGATTTCACGTGTAGTCATCCTGGGACTGGAATAGATGTTTATAACCTACTCCATAGCCTCCTGCATGTGGAGACCTTCCTGGGCCCCTGCAGGTGACCATGAGCATCCTTGTGGCAATCCTGGGCCAACACATCCCCTCTGCAGGAGTTTCTTTGTGAGTTTCCTTGGCATGGCTGTGGTGACATCCAGTTGCCTGTCCCCAGAGATTGTGGAAAGAGGACAAAGACACAAAAATACCACAGTACATCCATCCAGGGTGAGGTTGTGTTGAGCTGGGGGGTGACTAACTTGGGGTCCTTGTGTAAAGGACCTCCAGCGTATTGAGGACCTTTGTCCAACAGCATCCATGATGGAACCTAATTTGAGGTCAACCTATGTGTCTTCTCCCATATTCTTTCTCCCCCTGAACTCAAGGGTGGCCTGTTCACCTGCCCACAGCTGCTTGGTTGGTTTGAACCTCCAAATCACATTGTCTTTCTCTCTTCTTTTACCAATCGTTGCTATGCTGCTATTTCCTTGCTGTGCATCTTCACCCTTCTGGTGTCAGCTGAATCACCTCCCCAGCGTGTTGCTTCAGTGTGAAAACTAGCCTCAGTATTCCCTGCAGTCCCTGAGCTGGTGCAGGAGGAGGTCAGGAGACCCAGTCAGTGGCAGGTTTTCCACAGAGACTCATCCAGGATTGCGTTTGCACAGCCCTGGCTCTTTTCCCATCTCCACTCATTACTAGCCCTGTGATATTTTCACAGTGGCACAGAGCAAACCTCCCTTCATGTGCCAAGGGGATTGCCTTCCTGTGGCATGGAGTACCTCCTGCCCTGGCAGCTGGGTATATTTAGCAGGGAGTCTAGACCTTGCTGGTCAGACAGAGGCTAATTTTGCAAGGAGGGCATGTGTGTGGCATTACACTGCCACTGAGAGGGTATAGAAACACCCTGTGACCCCTTCTCGGCAGCCCTTTAATCAGCATGTATTTGCATATGACACCTAGTTCTTGGGTCAGAGAAATGACAGGATTAACAGCATCGCTGATGGAGTGGGTTAAAAATAGCCAGGGCCAGTAAGAGCAGAAGGGGCAAGTCCTCTTGTAGCTGAGTGGCACACATAAACGCATGAGCCTGAGCTCCTGCCAGCCAAGTCAAGTGCTTCTTCCAGTGGTGAGTGGAAAGTGATGTCAGGACGAAAGGATGTCTCTGATTTTAAGGGGAATGCTGGCCTGCAGACAGGAGTGATTTACTGCCGAGAGGAGCTGGCAGCCAGGACACCTGCAAAGCATCCTGGGGCTGGCTGAGAAAGGGGAAGTCCTCAGTTAGGTTTTCAAGGAACATAGAGCAGTTTAAACTGCTTGTCACATTTGGGCAGCAATTTTGAGTGCTGGGGAAGACTGGCACCCTGCAGCCTTCCTCTGCCACTGTCTGTTTCTGAGCATGTCACCTCTCCTCCCACCACCCTGGTCCTTACGCCTCAAGAGCCTGAGGCTCCAAGGACCCGATCCTGAAACCTGGGATCATCCTTATGTTTTCTTGGTTCATTAGAGATGTTCCTACCCAGAATTGGGCCCCAAACATCGGCAAGGGTGAGCCCTTCATTAGCAGTAGCCTCATACTCATTAATCTCTAACGCGGGGGTAGCATCTTAACCTTCTCCCTGCACACAACTGTTTGCAGAGTACAGCTCATTTAACAAAACATTAAGCATTTTACTTCCCCGGATCAAGTGTATCTATTAATAATGACTTAAATTGTCTGCACTGGCTTCACATTACAGGGAAAACTCATTCCTAGCATACAGAAGCAAAACGACTTCAGCACAAGCCTGTTCCCCACGTTAAGCTGCTGCATAACAGCCTACTCCTCACACCAGGGACATTCCAGCCCATAATAACCTGCCCTGCTGGTTCACAAAACCCACGAGGCTGCCTTGAAAAGCCCAGCAAGTCCAGATGTGCCCATGCTGAGAGCTCCTGGCATTGCCACCATGATTTACAGCTGCCCTCCAGCAGTGGAAAATGGCATTATTTATTTTTTTCCGGGGAATTTTCCAGTGCAGCAAAGGAGCCTGAGGGGCAGCAGCCCACGGCACTGCCTCCTCCAGCTGCTTTCAAGCGTGAGCTGCAATGCATGACTGATTTAAAGCTTACACTTCCTCTCACTCCCAAAATAATTAAAACGAGGTGGCTTGAGTGGTCAAGCTCCCTGTCACAGCCGTGTCCCGCTTGGCACTCTAGCCATGGGGAGGGGACGCTATGCCTACTACCAGGGAATCGTGAGGGGTCTGCAGACAGGATGGTGAGGCCATCATGCTGTGAGGTAAGCCATCAGGTGCCCAAGCCTACCTTGGAAGGATGGTGTTGTGAAGATGACTTTCCCCAGTAATGCTTGCTTGTCCTCCCGAGCACCGTTCCCAGCCAGGCAGTGTGGGGTGGGAGGCTGAACCTCCTCTCTTGCAGCCAGGTGCCACCTTGCAGTCAACCTGACCCTGAAACGTCCCCGTGTTTATATTCCCAGTGCTCCCCCTCCCGCTCCATGTGACAGTGCTGTCCAGTTATGTGGCTGATGGCTGTCTGAGGAGGTCAGACAGTGGGATTAATGCCCAGGGAAGCTGCATATCTCTGGGCTGGGTGGGGAGTCTCACATTTTGCACCCCACCAAAAAACTTTTGCAGATGGAATTGTGTGAGCAAAACCAGCCAAGCTGCTGCTGCTGGGCCAGCTCTCCCTCAAAAGCTGCTGCCTGGTGAAACATAAACCTGTCCCGAGGCTCTATTGATTTTGCCTGTTTCTTATTGGAAAATAGATAACATTTAAATGGTGCCAAAACTTTCCCCTGCAGCAGCTCTGTCCAGCATGGAAGGGTATGCTGGGCTGTCCTGGTTTATGGTGGCCCTTTTTTGAATGTAAATAATTCAACTCAGTGTAACCCCCAAACTTTTCCAGTCCTCCTATCTGCAGTGATTTCCTTTTGCCTCCCTTTTCCCATCAATTATAGGAATAACATAACTATAGGCCTTAGCTTACCTAAAAATAACAGGCTTCCCTTCTTACCCCCTCTCTGCTGAAGAATTGTGTCTGTGTTAATTATCCTCTGGGAATTCAATCACAGTGCATTTCTTCTTTTAAAGGTGAAAGGGAGCCCTACCAATTATTTAACCTCTCAATAATATGCTTGTGAAACATCACCCTGGGTGCCAGCCTGGAAAACCATCTCACACTGACTCTCCATTACATGGACTCCTTACAATACGAGGCTGGGTGATGGCATTTGCTAATCAGCAGCAAGAAGATCAGGTTATTTTTAGCAGTCATCCTTCAAGTTGCTGGTTTGTGGGCTGCAAAGGTTGTCTTCCTCTAACATAGCCGCCCCCTCCCTCCCCCCCCCCCCCCCCCCCCCCCCCCCCAGGTATTAAAGCCTCTTTGGCAAAGGGAGGCACTGGACTGTGGTGCCTCTGCTGACCTGGGTTGCAAAATGCTCTCTGTGAGTGGTACAAGTGGGCACAGGCACAGAGTTTTCAGCAATTTGGGGATGTGGGGATAACTTCCTCCTCACGTTTTCTCCTTCCCTTTCTGTTGTAATCTTGTGCCAAAGTGGCTTGTGAGGCAGCACAAGATGGCAATGGCACTGCACACTGCAATAATTGCTGCCAGATCATGCAGGCATTTTTGTGTTGAGCTGAGATAGGGAAAAGATTTGGCATCCTCACAATGCAGGCTTGCTCCCAGCTTAGCCAGTTGATGTACTATTATGGCTGTTGGGGCAAGGGGGGTGCAAGGTGGGTGACCTCCATGCTCTGTGGCCAGTGGGTCATACCATGGCATCCCTGGGATGTCGTGATCCTCAAGGAGAAGGAAAGACCATGGAATTTCAGAGAGGGAGGAGAAAAGCAGTGGGGAACAGAGGCTTCTTGTAGGGTGTGTAATGAAGAATCACAGCTGCCATGTGCCATATGTCAACACCACCACTCACAGACTACCCATCTGAAAAGGGACTTAAAAATGATTATAGATGAGGACCCAGTGCTAGGACTCTGGGGAATCAATCCCCAGTTCTTTCCCCCAAGCCCATACAAACTGAAACAAATTCACTCCACTGCCTAGACAGATTTACACTGGGAGCATCACTGCCGTCCAATAGGCTTTTCTTGACCAAAACTCTATGGGAGGTAGACAGTGGGCACCATCAGCTTCAACAAGCTCATTGCTTGGTTTTGTGCCATCCTGTGCTGTTTTGCTCCCAAGCAAAGTTAACTTTTGACTCTGAAAGTGTAATGTAGTGATGGAAGGAAGGTATTTATGGATCAGAATATGTGTTTCTCAGGTGCACTCTAACTAGAAAGTTACAGAGATAATTACTTGCCCTCTGGGTTGCAGAACAAACTCAACTGTTCCTTGTTGGCCATATCCATTCTGGGGGATTGATTTATTCCTTAGCAGTGGACACGTCTGAACTTCACTTGTCAGCCTTAATTAGCGGGGACTCAACCCAAATCATTATGGCTACAACCTCTCTTTGGTGCAGCTGTACTTCAACAAGAGAGCCATCTGGTTTGCCTGCTCGACTCTGCCTTCATTCCTACCCCCGCTTCCCATCACTTGAGAGGTACAGGCTGGAATCATCACCTCTGTAATTACAGGTTGTTGTTATGCTAGGATGAGGCAGCTGGTTCTGAGGGCATCTGGACTATCCATCACACCAGCAGCACCCAGCGGGGTAAGTTGTCAGTGCATCAACCCCTCTGCCACGTCCCCTGCTTTTCCTGAGCTGCCACACCAAGATGTTCCCCCACTGAGCATGGAGGGTGGCTTGAGTGGCCAACGTGGGGGGGCTGGATGCCCCTGACATTCCCCCCCACCCATGAGGGGCCTTCATTAGTGTTGTGGTTGGGGGTGTGGCGTGTCATCAGTGGGTCAGGGACTTCTAGAACTGGGAAATCATCTTGGTGATGGAGCAGGTGTGACTTCGTAAACCTAAACAAAATGCTGGCTCAGGACAGAACCCTGCCTGAGGGGCTCAGTGATGAAGGCATCTCCTTGGGTGGGCTGGAGAAGATGATGTAAGGATGGGGCAGGATTTTGGGCCATGAGCTGGCATCATACCTACACACATGGCCTCACCAACTCACCCCAGTAGAAGGGAAGGGGTTGCTCCCCACTGGGTGTTTTTAGGTTAACATGGTGTTTTCCACTTCCTGCCAAGAAAGAGGACTCCAATTGAGGACTCTAACGCTAAACCCCAACCAATGTTTCATTTGGTGCTTTTGCAAGAGGCAGAAGTAGACAAAATTGGGCTTCTCTGCAGAAGACACAGCCCATCTTCTGCAGTGTCCTCCCAGGGCTGCAGCCTTTCAGTGTGGAGCTCGGCAATTAGCCAGACCCGTGTAGGTACCTTGTGTCTTTGACTCTGCCATGGCAGTGGTTTAGCTTCAAACAAAGCTTCATCGGCTAGGAGCATCTCAGGGCAGCAAGCCAGGGGTCGAGCTGGAGAACCCCCCTCTCCTTTGAAAACAACAGCCCCATGGATGCCTTGCAAAGCTGAACAAGAGCCCTAAATGGTTTGGGGATTTTATGCAGCTTGTTATCTTGCCTGTTTTTTTTTTTAAACCCAGCAAGCAATAATCCTCTTTTTCTGGTTGGAATAGAAATGACTTGATGCTATGAGGCAGAAAAATAAAAGGAAACTCTACTTGGTGCTGTGATGATTTTGCAAGGCTGGTGAGAGACTCCATAAGGCGTTTTCAAATAGACTCCAATATTTTCAGTGCTTAAAGAGGGCCCAACTACGTGACACCTTTTTTGAAGCCCTGATTTACAATGGACCCAGGCTGAGTGCATTATAATTTTGCTGCTCGAAGTTCCAAAGTAGCAGTACTTTCAATAATGAGGAGAGAAACCCTAATATGATGAGGCTTTTTTTTTTTTCCTTGGTATTGTGTTTAATGAAAAGCTAAAAATGTGCTAATTTGTAAGTCCTATTGTGGTAGTGGCATCGGAGGCTTTTGAAATGCATTACTGACTTAGGAAGTATTAAGAAAAAGATGACATTTTGCTACTATCAGAAAAGTCAATTATAATGTTTCCACACTTTAGAAAATTGCTGATGCAGGATGGGAGTTAATAGAACAGTCAGCTTCACTTTGCCTTGCTGCATCTGGGGGGCTTCGCTGAGGAGCGTCGGGTCGGTTTTTAATTCCAATGGCAACTTAAACAATAAGCCATGACAGGTGTGGTGTGGTTGGGATTCATCTCGAGCTGGAAGGAGATGTATTCCCTTGTCTTTTTTTTCCGACCTGGATTTGTTGGAGCATTTGCCAGGCTGGTGTGATGCCCAGATCCAGAGTGAATTATCATACATAAAGATTTAGCAGCGTTTTGCAGCTGGGCTGATCTCTTCCTGATGGTGGAGGAGCACATGCCAAAGCACTGAGTCCAGTGCAATCTGCTCCCAGAGCTTTGCAAATGAGCCTGGTTAATTTATTAACATTTAAACCAAGACACTGGAGAAAAAATAGCTGTCCTTACCCACTGTGCTCTCGATGGAGTGGTTTTTCCATCTCCCAGAGAAGAAAAGAGCAGTAAACTTTTCCTAAGCTCTGGGGGAACAGAGTGATGTGAGATCAGGAGACTTGCTGTGGTTGCCAGAGAGCTTCAGTGCTGGTTGTCAAGATCCTGCTGCTGGGGAAGTCTGCTTGCAGGAAGGCAGGAGCAGCTCTCCCAAGAATCCCATCTTTAAAATCAGCACAGGCTAGCAAGGCAAAATAGTTTGTGTAAAACTGGCAGGGACCAGGGACAAGGTCAAAGCTGTTCAAAGCTGGCATAGCTTCATAGCTTTGAACAAAAATTGGCCACGGGGGCATAACCCAAGTGCTTGACATAAGCCAGGGACCTAATAATACCCAAGGCACAGTGTGAATGCGTGACGTCATGGTGGTGGCTGCTGCCTCTTAGCTAGTGGGGCTATTCTTCCCCCTTCCTCACTGCAAGGATGCTGCCCTCCTGCTTGGCTGCACAGGACCAAAACTACCTTTAGTTGGCTGCAGATTTTCTCCAGCATTCACCAGATTACCTCCTGTCAGTGAACTCTCTCACAGATGCAGCTGCTGTAAGAATGCCAACAGGGATGGCCCCTTGAGTCTGCAGAAAGAGACTGGGGAGTTCTTCCCGGGGTGGGTGGTGGGTGCTGTAGGACAGTGTGGGGGATGAGATCCAGTGACTTAAAGGCTGCATTTGGGTTCAGTTTCTTCTGTTCCAAGTGCTGTGGTAGAAATCTCATTTCTCTGAGACTTGCTGATAGGGCTTCAGTCAGTTGGCAGACATTTAATCTGAGGCAGGGTACCAACTGCACACTAGAAATCCTGATTGTGGCACTTAAAAAATATTTTAATCTTTTTTCTTGCCTTGTGGCAAACTGGCAGCTATTTATTTGTGGAGCACGTCTATCAGCTGCACCCTGAGTCTCTGCTCTGGATGGTTTGGATGATGCATAGCTGCTCAGACTTACAGGTCATAAGCTCTGGCTGGTCTGCCTGATGCCCAGTTGAAGGGACTTGGGGGCTATTGATATTTTGAGGAAATGAAAGTGACAATGGGAATTTGTACAAAAGGAAAATGGGCAAGAACGGATTGCAGATGCTTCCCTTTACCTTAGATGGAAGCTGTGTGCTGGGGCTGTGCTCCTTGCCCACCACCCAGGTGCCCTTCAAAGCTGGCAGTGAAACCTGGGCTCCTTCTCCAAGCATGACCTTGGGGGCTATATTTAAAGCACATTATACTCCATGGGGCAGGATTATGCTGAAACTTTATTGCCTCTGTGAGAGCAAAGTCACACTTTGCTCCCTCTTTCCTGGCTGTTCCCCAAAGGGAAGTTCCCCACTGGTGTGGTTAGAGTAGAAAGACTGGGGAATGAGCACGGACACTTAAAGTCATGTCGTATGTAGTTCTCCTGGGTTCAGAGGAAGCAATTAAGCCAATTAATTTATTGGTAAATTATCTTATGATGAAGTACAAAATAACTGCAATGAAATGCTGACATTCACATTAATACCAAATTAGTTACTGTATTATGACTGTTCTTACAATGAATGCCCAGTAATTTAATAGTAATGGGACAGTTAAATAATTTAGCTGATAATTCTCTAGATCACTTACATATATAAATGAGCATGACAGCTTCTTTTCTCAACTTTGCTGGGGCTGCTGGATTACCTCCCACCACCACACTGGGAGGCAAAGCAGCTTGGCACCTCTCCCTGTCATTCCCCCAAACTCACCTCTTGCTGGAAACAAAGGAGGACACAGGGCATAGCAAAGGGGATTTTCTTCCATCTTCAGATTTTGGGATTGCTATGGCTGGAACACAGAGAGCAATTGCCCTGCAGCTGGTCTTAGAAAAGCCACAAATCTCTTTATTTCTCCATGGTAAAATGATCTCTGGGTAGAGCTAATCTACCCAGGCCTGAAAGAGGCGTACCTCTAGCTGTCTTCCTTGTGAGAGCACTATTAGCCTCACAGCAAGATGGGCATTGGAGATCCAGACAGGGACTTAATTGAACAGTTCAGCCATTGACATCAACATTATTGTGTGTTTGCTCTGCTTGGTGCAACAGCTTCTTTGTCTCCATCTATACCCAGGAGCCCCACACCCCTGAGGCCGTGGAGGAAGACAAGATTAAGGAGGAGGCTTCCTTGGTTGATGGGGACTGGGTTTGTGAGGACTGGGTTAGGGACCAGTTAAGTAAACTGAACATCCATAAGTCCATGGGTCCTGATGGCATGCACCTGTGAGTGCCAAAGATGCTGGCAGAGGTCATTGCCAGACCACTCTCCATCATCTTTAGTAAGTCATAGTGGATGGGAGAGGTGCCTGGGGATTGGAGGAGAGCAAACATAACTTCTATCTTCAGAAAGCATAAGAAGGAGGACCCAGGTAACTATGGACTGGTCAGCCTCACCTCCATCCCTGGAAAAATAATGGAGCAGCTTATCCTCAGTGCTGTGCTTTGCCATATCAAGGACAAGAAGGTCACTGGGAGCAGTCAACATGGTTTTACAAAGGGGAAGTCACGTTTCATCAACCTGATAACCTTCTATGGGGATGTAACCAGGTGGAGAGAGGATGGAATAGCAGCAGATGTGCTTTACCTTGATTTCAATAAAGCATTTGACACCTTCTCTCACAGCATCCTCATAGCTAAACTGAGGAGGTGTGGCCTGGATGATCAAGTAACAAGGTGGATTGAGAAGTGGTTAAAGGAAGAAGTCAGAGAGTTGTGGTCAGTGGGACAGAGTCTAGCTGGAGGTCTGTAACTAGTGGAGTTCCTCAGGGGTCAGTACTGGGACCAGTATTATTCAATGTATTAATTAATGACCTGGATGAAGGCATGGAGTGCACTGTCAGCAAGTTTGCTGACAACACCAGGCTGGGTGGAGTGGCTGACACAACAGAGAGTTGTGCTGCCATTCAGAGAGACTTAGACAGGCTGGAGAGTTGGGCAGGGAGAAATTTAATGAAGTGCAAGAGGGGCAAGTGTAGAGTCACACACCTGGGAAAGAACAATCCCATGGATCTGTATAGGTTGGGGACTGACCTGCTGCAGAGCAGTGAAGAGGAGAAGGACTTAGGAGTCCTGGTGGATGGAAGGATAGTCATGAGCCAGCAGTGTGCTCTTCTGGCCAGGAAGGCCAATGCCATTCCGGTGTGTATTAGAAGGGTTGTGGTTAGTAGGTTGAGGCAGGTTCTCCTTCCTCTCTCTGCCCTGGTGAGACCTCATCTAAAGTTTTGTGTCCAGTTCTGGGCCCCCAGCTCAAGGACAGGGAACTGCTTTAGAGAGTCCAGTGCGGAGTCACAAAAATGATTAAGGAAGTTAAACATCTTCCTTTTGAGGAGAGACTGAGGGAGCTGAGGCTTTTTAGCTTGGAGAGGAGGAGACTGAGGAGTGACCTCATTAATGTTTATAAATATGTAAGGGGCGAGTGCCAGGAGGATGGAGCCAGGCTCGTCTCAGTGATGCCCAGTGACAGGACAAGGGGCAATGGGTGGAAGCTGAGGCACAGGAGGTTCCATGTGAACCTGAGGAGGAATTTTTCACTGTGAGGGTGACAGAGCACTGGAACCAGCTGCCCAGGGAGGTTGTGGAGTCTTCCTCTCTGGAAATATTCAAGAACTGTTGGGATGCATTCCAGTGTGATCTGCTCTAGGTGATTCTGTTCTGGCAGGGGGCCTGGACCAGATCTTTCGAGGTCCCTTCCAGCCCCTGACATTCTATGATTCTATGATTTTCAAGTAGCTGCACTTTCTGTAATAATAATTATAAACAGCATTAAAATTGCTCCTCATTCATCCCTCCCCATTGCCCCATCAGGACTCTGTAAAGGAGAATGAGGGCTTGGCAGACACACAGGGCAGAAACTGTCACTTTATGGTCTTTTTCAACCCCCTATGTACATGGAGCTTTTTGTAGATACATCATCTTTGGCTTCCAGATCATCATGGGTCACAGCACTGGAACAGGCTCCCCAGGGAGGTCATGGAGTCTCCTTCTCTGGAGACTTTCAAGGCCTGCCTGGATGTGTTCCTCTGTGATCCGTGTTAGATAGTATTGTCCTGCTCTGGGGGTTGGACTCAGTGATCTCTTTGGGTCCCTTCCAACCCCTAACATCCTATGATCCTATGATGGGGGAAAAAAATCCCAGAAAAAAAACCCACAACCAACCAACCAAACTAAACCAGATAACTGCACCAAAAAGACCAACCCAGAAATGCAATTTACACTGAAAGTAGCCATCATTGCAATCCTAGACCTAAAGCAAAAATTGCCCCAGTGCCTTTTCCCTATAAACTGGTGAATACTGGAGAAGGAAACCTGCCAGGCGCACCTGAGATGGTGAGAAGTTCCTTTACCCTTTCTGCATGGGGTCAGGGTCATGCTGCAGAGATGGATGTTGCCAGTCAGTGTGTTACTTTGCCATTGAGATTGTGTTGAACCTGCTGAAATATTAGTTAATGGCTTGCTTACGTCCAACCTAAATGTGATCTTTTCATCACATCACGTTCTGCTGTCAAACCTGCTGTGGAGAGGAGTATTCCACTGTCGGCAAGATTGAGGACAGGATTATCCAAATTAGTTTTCTTGCAGATGAGAGCAGAGATGAGGTTTTTAACAGAAAACCTGACACCTATTTGGAGACTCTGGCTCTCCTCTCTGAGGACAAAGTGGAGGAGTACCTTTCTTAATAGGCATGTGCTGCCAAATTTGTGAAGCCAGCAGCCTGCCACAATCAGGCATCTGCAAAGAAAGAGGAAAGGAAGTTTGTAGCTGCTCCGTTGCAGGAGATTAAATTCAGGGGCTGGATTTAGAGCAAACAAGATGGCATTTGACAGTTTCAGTTGATAGGCAGCCACAGGCTGCTGATTGGGGATTTGCTTTTCTGAGAAGGTTTAGTTCCTTGCGTTTGCTGTTTGTGATATTTGGAATTTGGGCTTAATGCATTCTGAGTAGGAGACACTGCATCACAGCAAAAGACCAGGAAAGCTCTGCCTCCAAGAGTTTTGGGTCCTACTGTGCAGAACACATTTCTGCCATGATGCTTCATGAATGCAGCCACTGTGATCCCACAGGCTACGTTGATACACAGGTTCTTCTGCAGAGGCTGAATGTGATGGGGCTCATTTTCACCAGTGGGTTAGTCAGAGCTTTCAGCATCAGATTTAGAAGAAGCTGAAGCAGCTCTAGGTGGATTGAGTTTAACATAGTGTGAAACAACTTTATAGACAGCTCAACAGACCTATTCCAGGTTGCCTTTTGAGCTGCTGTTGTGCCACATATGGTTGGGTTTTTCAGGCAACAGATCTATTTGTGCAAGCAAGGTAACAGGGCATCGTTTTTTAATCACCAAATAGATTCTCAAGGCATCCCCCAAAATGCACACCACCTGTCTCCTCTGCTTCTCTGAGCTTCAACAAGGCCAGGTGCTGGGTCCTGCACCTGGGCCACAACAACAGGCTGATTGATGGGAGGAGCAATATGAGGCAGCAGTGTGCCCGAGAGGGCCATTGGCATCCTGGTCTGTGTTAGAAACAGCGTGGCCGGCAGGAGCAGCAAAGTGATCGTCCCTCGGTACTTGTCGTTGGTGAGGCTGCACCTCGAGTGCCACCTTCAGCTTTGGGCACTGCAGTAAAGACGTCGGGGCACTGGAGTGGGTACAGAGAAGGGCTACGGAGCTGGTGAAGAGCCCAGAGAACAAGTCCTGTGAGCAGCAGCTGAGGAGACCTTATTGCTCTCTGCAACTACCTGACAGGATGCTGCAGACAGGTAGGCACTTGTCCCTTCTGAGTAACTGCTAAGTAAACTAACAAGTAACTAATGATAGAATGAGAGGGAATGGCCTCAAGCTGCACCAGAGGAGGTTAAACCTGGGCATTAGGGAAAAAAAAGTCACAGAAAGGGTCATCAGGCACTGGAATGGGCTTCCCAGGGAGGTGGCTGAGTCGCCAGCCCTAGGCATGTTTAAAATCCATCTAGATCTGGTCCTTGGGGACAGGGTGTAATGACAGACTTGGTGGAGTGGTAAAATGGCTGGACTTGAGGGACTTGGAGGTGATGATTCTGTGATTCTTACTAATGTTTTCTGCTAACATCCACATGTATGAATTTATCTATGGTAAGGCACTGAAAGGTGAGACAGTGCTGGTCCTTGTGCGGCTATGTAAATATTCAGCTTGTGGTAGATTGCATTAAGTGTCTTATAATCCATCCCAATTAAAAAGCAGTCTTTATAGCTGTAATAGTTTTATTGAGAACTGTAACACATTAGACCTACAGATATATAAAGTAGTTAGTTTTATAAAGCATATAGGATATTAAAGTAATGAAAGACATTAATGTGACATCAATTTTTAAGGAGAGTTACTTGCTGAAATAAATGAGTATAGCCTAAAAGTTGATGGCATGTTACAGTTCTGAGTAATGAACCCTTCTGCCCCCTAACATCTTTTAGAATAAATAATGCTCGAGCAAGTCAGTGGTCATTAACTCTTTATCCTCGGAGACTTACATGTCATCTCATTTCATTTTTGTTTTAAACTTAGCAAAATTAATTCAGAAAGGTATTGCAGGAAAGAGAATTCCTGTAAGTTGGGGTGTATTATTCTGGTATGTTTGGTTTCCTTCCTCTTCTCAGTGAAGTAGAGCTGGCTGGGTTTTCCAGGTGCAAAATCCTTGAGGAGTTTATTTTTTCCCTTTTCTGACACTTGCTTTTCCTTTTGCTGGTTTATTACTGTCTGCCAGTGCTCTGCGTCGTGCTTTACCCAGTGGTGTCTTGTCATACCAAGCCTGGAGAATCAAAAAGCACATCTAGGTTTTATTAAAACTTCACAGTATCACCAAGGTTGGAAGAGACCTCACAGATCATCAAGTCCAACCCTTTACCACAGAGCTCAAGGCTAGACCATGGCACCAAGTGCCACGTCCAATCCTGCCTTGAACAGCTCCAGGGACGGCGACTCCACCACCTCCCCGGGCAGCCCATTCCAGTGTCCAATGACTCTCTCAGTGAAGAACTTTCTCCTCACCTCAAGCCTAAATTTCCCCTGACGTAGCTTGAGGCTGTGTCCTCTCGTTCTGGCCACCTGAGAGAAGACAGCAACCTTCTCCTGGCTACAACCTCCCCTCAGGTAGTTGTAGACAGCAATAAGGTCACCCCTGAGCCTCCTTTTCTCCAGGCTAAACAATCCCAGCTCCCTTAGCCTCTCCCAGCCTCTTGTTTGCTTAGAGGGGGAAAAAAAAAAAAAAAAACCAAATAAAAAAGCCAGACCTCCATCCCCCTAAAAAACAAACCCAAAACCACACAAAAAACCAACCCTTAAACTTTTTTTACTAGTACAATGGAACATTCCTTGGAAAAAAAACAAACCAAAACAAAAAAACCCCAACAACCTGGCTGGCTTGCAGAGAAGCAGAAACGAAATCCTCAGATCTCCTGAGAACATTATTATCACAAGAAGTACAGCAATCGCTTGCTTGAATTGTGTCTCATTAACAGGAATGCTTAGTTGGGTCATTTGTGTTGCTATAGTTATGGAAATGTTAGAACTTGTATGACCAGCCCTGTTTCTGAGTTACATAGCTCTTGTCAAAACTCCCTCTGGTCTGAAACCTGGCAATAGACAAAGCATGTACTTCTCATGGCTCTGCAAATCAATCCAGACAGTTTTTATTTCAATGAGAGAGCTTAAGAAGCAAAACAAACCCCGCACATTAAAAACCTGTTTATAGCTTTCAGATGCCTGTTCACAGTCCTGTGACTTGTAAATGATTTTGGTATAGCTACTCTGCAGACTTGCCAAGCTCCTGGACTGTAATGTCAACAAGGCAGTTCTAGGCCATGTGAAAATAATGCAAAGTGAAGGAAAAGACAACGCTTGAAAGTTAGGAGTCTGTAGGAATTAGTCTTTCCCCATAAGAGCTTACAGGAACCTTTAGCAACAAAGTGCTGTCTACACCAGAGATTAAAATGCCACTAGGTGTTGATGTGATTGATAAAATGCCTTCCTTCTTGATCATATCCATCCATGAATTGCTCTGGGACTGAATGTCTTTCCTCTGACCACAAACCACTATTTAATGCCACAACTGTGTCCCCTCTGCCCTTCTCTTGGGCCCCTGTCACCTACCAATGTGGCATCCTATAAACCCTGACTTTTCCATATGATCCATCCAAAATGCTGCCTCCAGCTCAAGCTTGGTAAGACTACCCCTAGGAATTTGTCTTGTTCAGTTTCCCAGCATGTTAAAGACAGGCAGCAGCAAGGGTGGAAAAATGTATTCATGGAATGATGGAATGCTTTGGTTTGGAAGGGAACATTATAGGTCACCTAGTCCCCCCCATCCTGCGGTAAGCAGGGACATCAACTGGATCAAGTTGCTCACAGCCACATCCAACCTCATCTTGAATGTTTCCAGAGATGGGGCATCTAAAACCTTTGAGGGCAACCTCTGCCAGTGCTTCACCAACCTCAGTGTAAAGAATTTTTTCCTTGTCTAGTCTGAATCTCTCCTCTTGTCCCACCACAACAGATCCTGCTAAAAAAGAACATCCTCATCTCCTTCTTCAAGTACTGGAAGGCTATAATAAGGTCTCCCATAAGCCTTCTCCAAGCTGAACCTCATCTCTCTTAGCTTGTCCTCATAGCAGAAGTGTTGAGCCCTCTGACTTTTTTGTGGCCCACTCTGGACCTGTTCTAACAGTTCCATATCCTTTTTGAGCTGTATTGGAAGTGTATAGGGAAGAAAAGACTGTGATGTTCCTCTCCTGTTCTCTGATGGTCCTTGATGTTAAGCTTAAAGGTGCTCTCTGGGTCCCAAAAAGGGGCTGATGACAAGCACCCTATTTAGACCTCTTGTCTTGCAGATTAAATGCTGTCAGCAGGTAAGTGAAGTCTGATAGCTGTCAAGCGTCCAGCTGGCTACTGAGCAGCCCTAACGCTGATCTCTGCTCTAATTGCTTGGATTAGCTAAGCACTCCTCCTCCATGAACCCTCACTCCACTGATAAAAACATCATGCAGTCGGTCTTTCATGCATCCACATCTAGATGGTGTTTTGAGAGGTGTTTGGGAGGGATGCCTGGGCAATTGAATGTCACTGTCCTAGAGATAACCTTGGGTCAAGGTATTCCTGTGTCAGGGACAACAGACATTACCGTGACATGATGGGGCAGGGAGAAGTCTGCAGATGGCTGATTCTGTTCCTTCATGAGTGGGACAAGAAGGACAAGGTGGTGGTTGTGACGACTCAGGGAGCAAACAACTTCCACAGCAGTAACTAGCAACTAAGCAATGTCTCTGGCCTTCTGTATGTGGTAGACCATGAGGCTGTGGAAATGCTGTTTCCTCACTGGGTTTGTCCTGAGTGTTATGCTTTCCAGACCTTTAGTGGGAGATGGAAAGAATAATAAAACCCTGCCAACAGCTTGCCAGGAGCTTGGTAGGGTGTTGTTTGGTGGGTGCAGACTGGGGAGTTCATCTCACTGCCCACTTTTATCAACAAGGACACTGCTGCTTCTTGCAGCAGGAGCTGAGTGATTCTCGTTTTCACGTCTTTCAGTGAACAACATCAACCTGCTTGTTGGCATGCAATGACTGCCATGTTTGACTAACTAGCTGGTGAAACTCCTGCATGGGATTAATGAAGTCAGCTTCTTAGGTGTGGTTACCATAAAAGTAGATTTATCACTGATGCACCAGCATCTGGACAGTGGATGTAAGTGACAGATCAGAGTTATAATGCTTGCTTGTTGGAGGAATGATATCCACAGTCTTTGGTATGGATTTCCTGATGTAAGTGACAGATCAGAGATGTAATGTTTGCTTGTTGGAGGAATGATATCCACAGTCTTTGGTATGGGTTTCCTGATGTAAGTGGCAGATCAGAGTTGTAATGCTTGCTTGTTGGAGGAATGATATCCACAGTCTTTGGTATGGGTTTCCTGATGTAAGTGACAGATCAGAGTTGTAATGCTTGCTTGTTGGAGGAATGATATCCACAGTCTTTGGTATGGGTTTCCTGATGTAAGTGACAGATCAGAGTTACAATGCTTGCTTGTTGGAGGAATGATATCCACAGTCTTTGGTATGGGTTTCCTGATGTAAGTGACAGATCAGAGTTGTAATGCTTGCTTGTTGGAGGAATGATATCCACAGTCTTTGGTATGGGTTTCCTGATGTAAGTGACAGATCAGAGTTACAATGTTTGCTTGTTGGAGGAATGATATCCACAGTCTTTGGTATGGGTTTCCTGATGTAAGTGACAGATCAGAGTTGTAATGCTTGCTTGTTGGAGGAATGATATCCACAGTCTTTGGTATGGGTTTCCTGATGTAAGTGACAGATCAGAGTTGTAATGCTTGCTTGTTGGAGGAATGATATCCACAGTCTTTGGTATGGGTTTCCTGCTGTAAGCGTTTCGTACCAGTCGCTGCCAGGCAGCACTAGTGTGCTCACTGGACTGCCCCATGCTCCTCTAGGGCTACTGTTATTTCTGTGCAAGGATTTGTCTTGCACACTGGTGCAATAATTTATAATTTCCAAAGTGGGGCTGCATAATTGGGGCAGAAATTTGAGTAAATTGAACGAAGAAATCACATTATCACAAATTTTGCATTATTTATAATTCATTTTGGAACACTGGTGGAATATAAATGTCAAACAGGGAGATTCATGTTCCCAGTGAATAGAAATCAAAGATTCATCACAGCGTTAATCTTCACTTTGAACATTGCGTTTTAACCACCCCACTTCAAAAGGATGAAGCAAGAGAGAGGGTCCAGCGATGGCAACAATTAGAGGCTGGGGAAGAGGGACTTCCATGCAAGATGAGATGGAGATACTGGAGTTAATTAATGCATGAGGCCATTTAGACAATCCTCTTCCCCTGTGCCATATTACAGGTGCTGGGGCAAGGTTCCATGACATTTAAGGGAAACAAATTTAAAACAGATAAAAGGAAATACTTTCTTAAGGGCTATAATTAATGCAAGGAAATGATTGCCATGGGAAGATGAGGACGATATCATTCTGGCCGTGGTGAAAATTAAGTGCTGCCTGCATACCTTGTGCTGTACAAACCAGGTACATTTATAGGAAATGGAATAATATTTTCAAGTTTAACTCACACTAAATACTAGCTCTTACATTTCAGGGTACAAATGGATCGCTGCTTGGAGCTGGGGATGATCAGGGATTTTCTTTTGCTGCTATGCTGAACCATTAGCCTTTCTCTGAGGAAAGATACTGGTTTAGATAGGAAGCATGAGGGAAAAAGCAGTAATTTGCCAAATATCACAAATGCTGCCTATGCTGAGTGAGCCAAATGGCTCTAAATGGAAATTGGAAAGTATTCAGCAGGGGTGGGAGAAATATGCACTATCATTAGGTTAGCAGTGGAAGAAGACTTGGACAAAGTTGTTAGAAACTGCATTCTGTTTCTTGTGAGAGGCATGGTGGGGATTCAAAACCAGAGGGGATTCAAAGAGCAGAATGAAAAGGAAACCTCCCAGCCAGGAGAACTGGATGGTTTTTAAGTGGGTCTGGGTAAAACCTGGGGAAGTCATGAGACCAAGAAAGATCTTTTGGGGTCTCTTGGCTTCAGTACTGAAGTGCTATCCTACCCGAAGCCCCTGACCCTGCCTGTCATTTCTTGGTAAGCAGTACGGTTTTGCTGTTCAGTGGACAAGGCTTTTACTGATGTTTAGTAAGTCTGAAGTTCCTTGTTCAAGCATTGTGCCATCTTTCTGGAGCATCAGTGTTGCTAAACCGTAGTATTGCACTCAATTAGCTAGGTCAGGTCCAGTTCAGCTGTTGTCCCTAAACCATGCTGAAGTCACTACAATAAATACATTTATATCCGAACTTAAGCCTGATTAAACTGTTCCAAACAAGGAGAAAACCAAAAGCAACACAGTCAGAGCAGAGTTAACCACTACATAAAGCTAATCTTAGTTTACAGAAAGAAAGAATAATTGCTACTGAGCTGCATGTGGAAAAAAAGGTAGCTGTTGGCAGGCTGATCCATGGTTTTGCCTTCAGGATTTTATAGTCCTGGAGTTAGGGAGAAAGATGAAGTTTGAGGCAGAAGGTGATTTGATTATTTTTTTTAATCTCTGAAATGAAAATTGTTACCAAAATTCTTGTTTGAAATAATTGAAAATAAGGACTTAAGAACTGGGAGTCTGTGGAACACTCTGCAGGTCCACAGCTTTTGCCTGAAGATAATATAACTAAGCTTGCTGAATCCTTCAGCTCTGAAAGGAAAAGGACCAAGGCATTGTCCTACCAATGGTGCCTGTAGAACTTGCCCATGCATGAGAAGGCCTCTGTGTTCAGCATGAGCTGGGTGTGGGCAGTAGGTTCAGCAAAGCAGTATGCCAGGTGTGTTGCCCATACAGAGCAACTGTCTGTAGTAATGGCTGTGCCTGGCACATCCACCTGCCCAGCAGCCTGGGTTGCATCCCAAAATGCAGGAGATAGGTATTTGGTGGCACTGAGCCTTACATCATCATTCAGATAGTGATGTGCCACCACCCCACTGTGGTGGTAGGCCTGATGGAGCAAGCATGGGTTTATCCATGCCCAGACATGTTTGCCTGCCCTGCACTCCTTCTATGCTGGGGAAGCAACCTTGGGAGGGGAGGGCGACAGCCCTGGCTTTGCCCAATATGGTGAGGCCTGGCAAAGTGCCATTCTGGTTGGCTAATCGATGTCCAATGCCCCACTAGTTGCAGGCTGGATATTGATAAAGGTATGAGCAGGTAGCAGGAGGCTGCTGCTGCTTCATTTTGCATCCCAAATTTGCCTGGAGAGTTTACCAGGAACAGGCTCCAAATGCCTGCGTGCAGTAGCCTTGCATGGCCCCCAGAGTAACACTGTGCTAAGGCTGTGCACACCTCAAGACATCCTACCTGCCCCTGAAAGTCCTCCTGCTAGGACTACAAGTCCTGGAGACACACAGATCATCCAGAGGAGCCAGGGACAAGGCCAGAGACTGTCTGCCTCCTTTCAACAGAAGCCTGGGAGAATCAAGTCTCAGTGGCCAATCGGCCAGAGTGTTCCATTTGTTTTGGGTACTGTCTGATTTATAATTTTGTGAGTAAATACTTAAAAGCCTCTTCCAGTACAATATTTGCTTTTGCCACTTTAAGAAATAAGTGATCTAGTTTTGCCTGTGCCCTGCGTGTATAAATTTCCAACCTGTGCGTTTCCTGAACCAGTGAATAAGTTTCTGGTGAGTTTTAATGTTAATAAACAGTTTCCATAGTTACTAACAATCATCATCTGGATATCAAAATCAAGACACATCATTAATTTTGCATAATCATTCACAGCCACCAGAAGAATTATCAGGTCTCTAGAACAGATGTGCCTGGATAAGGACAGGGCAGAGAACAACAAAAGGCAGTCTCTCTGAACGTATCTCTTAGTCTCACCTTAAATGTTTCTTCCTCCTCTTTGTATACTGGGTCCTGTGTGGCCAGAGAAGTCACAAACTCCTCAGTCCTCAGCGGCTTCCTGGTCATCTGCAGCAGGCGTAGCTCACTCAGGACAGCTTGCACTGCCTGGACAATGTGTCCCTGGGTAAAACCATCAGACACTTTTGCTAGGCAGCTTATGTTGAGCAAGTCGGTGATTGTTCCGCCGTTCTGCAGGATGATGTGTTTCCATAACACTGTTCATCAGGACCAAAACCAAAAGAGTACACCAAAGACACGCGTTAAGGAAAGCAGGACTTTTGCATTTTGAAACTGAAACAGGAACATCAGGGAGATCAGGGAGTAAGCCAAGACTCAAATTTTTCTTGCTTGCTGTTTCTTTCGTCTACAGATTTGTAGCACAGAGGCCTTTAGGCACATCTATTCTTAAACCATTACGGATCATTTGTTGGCTACCACTTGGTACTTTGCACAAAGTCATTAAAGGCCCAGAACGTGAGGTGGATATGCATATAAAAATGAAGAGAACCACTTAAGTATGCCTGTGTGTAGAATCATAGAATCAACCAGGTTGGAAGAGACCTCCAAGATCATCCAGTCCAACCTAGCACCCAACCCTATCCAATCAACTAGACCATGGCACTAAGTGCCTCATCCAGGCTTTTCTTGAAGACCCCCAAGGACGGTGCCTCCACCACCTCCCTGGGCAGCCCATTCCAATGGGAAATCACTCTCTCTGGGAAGAACTTCTTCCTAACATCCAGCCTATACCTACCCTGGCACAACTTGAGACTGTGTCCCCTTGTTCTATTGCTGGTTGCCTGGGAGAAGAGGCCACCCCCCACCTGGCTACAATGTCCCTTCAGGTAGTTGTAGACAGTAATAAGATCACCCCTGAGCCTCCTCTTCTCCAGGCTAAACAGGCCCAGCTCCCTCAACCTCTTCTCATAGAATTTGTGCTCCAGGCCCCTCACCAGCTTTGTTGCCCTTCTCTGGACATGTTCCAGCACCTCAACATCTTTCTTGAATTGAGGGGGCCAGAACTGGACACAGTACTCAAGGTGTGGCCTGACCAGTGTTGAGTGCAGAGGCAAAATAACCTCCCTTGTCCTACTGGCCACACTGTTCCTGATGCAGGCCAGGATGCCATTGACTCTCTTGGCCACCTGGGCACACTGCTGGCTCATCTTCAGCTTACTATCTATCAGTACCCCCAGGTCTCTTTCCTCCTGGCTGCTCTCCAGCCTACAGATAGGCATAAAACCTGTCCAGAATATTCCCATTTGGGTGTGTAAAGTTAAGTACATATATTATCAGACTGTTTTTATTTCTGTGACCCTGATCACAAGTTACTCCTGCTGAACTGAGGGCTGCTGTGGGGAGTCAGTGTCTGGTTTGGAAACCAGATCCTTCCAGCTGTGCAGGCACATGCTGCAAAGGCCAGGTTTGCAGCACGAGATTTGCATTTTACGTGGTATTTAAATGGTGAACCGGTTTGTGTCTTTTAGCTGTGAAACTCTGTGCTGTGACTGTTTTCTTGATGTTTGAAGTGCCTGCTTCCAAAAAGTTAATTAGAGGAGCAATAGCCTATTTTGGTTTTACCCTGTGTGAAACGGTGGTTTGTCTCAGAGAGACTTGGTAACATTTTCATGCCACCTCATCATGTTTTTCTTTAAAGCCTTATGTGAAAATATGGTGGGGGGGGGGGGGGGGGGGGGGGGAATAGAGGTTTTTAAAAGGTTCTTTAATGAGACAGACACTTTGTGACCTGAGTATCATGTGTCTGAATGCTCATAGACGGTATGAAAACGTTGGGTGGAAAGTTAATGGCACTGGATGTCACAACAGTCGTGCAATGGAGGGAACCTGCCTTACTCTTCCTTCGATTGCGAGGTCGATTCTACTGCCTTGTGCCCACAACTGCTGACACCTCTGTACTACATTTTTCATTTGGGCAAATTGTGATCTTCCACTTGAACTGTATCTATGCTCAATAATTATTGGCTGAATCACTAATTTGTGAGAGGAATGGCTGCACACAACAGTGAGCACTACTTCTGCGCAGCCATATATTGTGTGCCGCAGCGTCTGCTGCAGGTGGGATCCTGTTTAATACCAGGTACTCACTTGCTGGGTGATAGATAGTGAGAAACCAGCACAGGGTCATGAATCTTCCAGCATAATGATTTCCATTCTGTTTGCTGTTTCCATTGTGCTTAGATTGGAACACTTGGGTTTGTAACAAAAGGAAGGGTTGTAGCTGAGGGTAGCTGTGTGCTGTGGCTATGATTATTTGTTGTGTTGTGGCTTCTGCCAAAACAAGCTGCTTTAGTTCTCAAATTGGGTGTTAAGTGCTAACAATTGTCAGGGCTGGTTGATGAGGGCTCTCTGTACCTTAAAAATCATATTTCCACTGAACTTCAGGGAAAGTTGAAGCTAAAGACCAGGTAAGGCACTGTCTTAAATTGGACAGTGTGAAAGAAGTAAAGCTGTAATTTTAATTTGCTTTAAAATGTCAAGAGTTACCTTTTTGGAGCACTCTTAAATTTGCAATTGAAATCCCTTTAACTGACCCTTTTTTTGGACTTCGAATCAGTGGTGAGAATCCCAGAATGTGACAATTCAATCCCCAGAAGTGAACACAGCTAAATTCAGCTGCTATCACCTCCTTTCACTCAGACTTATTCATGCCCCTTATCTGTTAGCAATTTATCAGAGCTGTAACATAACATGAAACACATGTTAGCTTGCTTCGAGACCATTTCCCATCCACACTAGGAAAATTATTGAACTTGGGAGAGATTTACAACGTGCTAGGCAGTCACAACCTGTCTTGAGCTTGCCCAAATGTGCATCATCTCGGTGCCTTGGCTGCCTCTGTGAAAGGCAGTACGAAACCGGACTTCAGAACACGGTTGCACGATGTTTGTAATAAGGTGACTAGGGGAAGCAATGCTGTAGTCAAGGCACAATTACATAGCAAGGGCCCTGAACTGAATGTGGTTTCCTTTACTGCTGAGTTCTTTTGGAACATGGCCTATCACAGACCATCAGCATGAAGAGAGGCTGTTTTCCTTGATGTGGTGATGAGCAGGGATATTCGTGCTAGGAGCTGCTGGTAGAAGTGCACCACTGGAGTCCTAACTCAAAGTGTTTGGTGCCATTCTGAATAATCCCAAATATTTTTTTCCCCTATTTAGACTGAACCTAAACAGCCCTTCGGGATGTGGTGACACATGAGCAGACTTCTTAGTACCTGGAAAAGCGTATTAAACCATATGGACTCTGGAACAAGAGGAAATAGCCTCAAGTTGCACCAGACAAGGTTTAGGTTGGATATTAGCAAAACTTTCTTCACTGAAAGGGTTGTAAAGCCATGAAACAGGCTGCCCAGAGCAGTGCTGGAGTCACCATCCCTGGAGGTACTTAAGAGATATGTAGATGTGGTGCTGAGGAACATGGGTTAATGGTGGGCTTGGTAGTGTGGAGCTAATGTCTGGACTTGACCTTAGAGATCTTTACTCTTCCAAACTTTTCTACAATTCTGTATTTGTGATTAAACCACAGGGAAATAAAATATTTTTGGGGAATAAAAGCCCTTTCACCATCCACTTGCAAAGAATGTGGACAAACTACCACTTGTAGTAACTGATTGATATTATTAAACTCAATTTAGAGCATTTCTGCCTAGTCAATGTTGAGCTGTTAGATACTTCAGGGCGATTCAAATCTTCTGGAAATGGAAGCTTGTTTTAAAGTATCTTTTTGTAGTCATGTAAATTGGTCTAACACAAGAAACTCTCTTCCTTACAGGCTCTGAGTCTCAGCATATGTGGTACTCAGAGAATTTGCCAGACTCTGGGAAGGGCCTGCCTCTCGCTGTAAACACTTGATAGGCTAGGCATGCAGAATCTTGGATGCCTCTACAATTTCTCTCATGATCTGTTAAGTCAAAAAAAGGTGGAGTTTTGTGGAAGCATTTTTTGCTGACAGAGGACACAGCTTGATAAAGACGAGCAACCTGTGCTGCAAAGAGTGCCCTTGAGCCCGTCCCAGAGGCAGGAGCTAAGGCAATGAAACAAACCCCCAAGTCTAGCTGCAGTGGGGCAGGATCTGCTGGCTGCAGGAGGCTGACCCATGAATGTTTTCGTTGAGCCTTACCCTATCTGTATCTCACACGCAGCCTTAGCCTATCTGTGCCTCATGTGTGTACCAATCCCAAAGTAAGTTAGCTGTGCACACCTCTTCTGAGTTAGCATATGAGTCACTGTACCACTGCAATAAACTGGAGCACAACTTTTAACCACATTGGTGTTCATAGCATGACTCTGGCCATGGTTTTCACCAGCAGAATTTATAGTGATAAATCTCAGGCAGGGCTCTGTCTATGGAGAGGCCCTGAAGTATATTGTTTAGAGTGCAGAAACTGGATAGGAATAACAGAATTTCAGAATCCTTGTGTAAAAAGGAAAAAGAAAAGAATTGAAATCGAAAACGTGCACTGAAATAGGATCTTATGCTTCATATAGGGGAAAAAACCAACAACTTGGGCTGAATTCAGCGCACGAAAAAAAGGTTAGTAACTGCTGAACAGTGCTTTAAACTCTTCTCCCAACTTTCACTTTTATTATGTGATCTTTGAGGTAGCCTGTAGCAGTAACACCTAAATTATCAGGAATTGAGATGTAGGTAAGGTGCAAATTGAGTTTAAAATCGGTTCTGAAGATAGCCAGACAAGAAGCAGGGGTTTTTAAACAGTAGCAGTTATCTGTATAAGCTGAAATACTTGCCAAATCTCGAGCTGTAGTCAGGCCTAGGAATCAGGATGATTTTCTTGTAAATGTCACAGAAAGGCTTAAGATTAGCATCAAAAGGTCGGTTGGTGGTTCCCACCAGCAGCACTCTGTCCTGTGCTTTCAGGACCTTCAGGAATTTGGGGAGGGCCTTTGCCAGCTGTCCTGGGTTCGCCTTCAGCGTGTAGATGTAAATACAAGGAGGAAAGTGGTGTTACCAGTGCTGGTACTTTAATGAGATGAAGCTGTAGACTTGCTAAGTACAACCACATTTTGTGCTTTTTCAGTAGTCAGGTTGCATTTACTATAAAGAAACTTAGACCATAGAATCATAGAATCAACCAGATTGGAAGAGACCTCTAAGATCATCCAGTCCAACCTAGCACCCAGCCCTAGCCAGTCAACTAGACCATGGCACTAAGTGCCTCATCCAGGCTTTTCTTGAACACCCCCAGGGACAGTGACTCCACCACCTCCCTGGGCAGCCCATTCCAATGCCAATCACTCTCTCTGGGAAGAACTTCCTCCTAACATCCAGCCTAGACCTCCCCCAGCACAACTTGAGACTGTGTCCCCTTGTTCTGTTGCTGGTTGTCTGGGAGAAGAGACCAACCCCCACCTGGCTACAACCTCCCTTCAGGTAGTTGTAGACAGCAATGAGGTCACCCCTGAGCCTCCTCTTCTCCAGGCTAAACAGCCTCCGCTCCCTCAGCCTCTCCTCATAGGGTTTGTGTTCCAGGCCTCTCAACAGCTTTGTTGCCCCTCTCTGGACATGTTCCAGCACCTCAACATCTTTCTTGAATTGAGGAGCCCAGAACTGGATGCAGTGCTCAAGGTGTGGCCTGACCAGTGCTGAGTCCAGGGGAAGAATAACCTCCCTTGTCCTACTGGCCACACTGTTCCTGATCCACGCCAGGATGCCATTGGCTCTCTTGGCCACCTGGGCACACTGCTGGCTCATCTTCAGCTACTATCTACCAGTACCCCCAGGTCCCTTTCTTCCTGGCTGCTCTCCAGCCACTCTGTCCCCAGCCTGTAGCTCTGCTTGGGGTTGTTGTGGTCAAAGTGTAGAACCCTGCATTTAGCTTGTTAAATCTCATCCCACTGGCCTCAGGTAGAAAATCTCTGTCTTGTGCAGGTCTTGATTTCTGCTTCTGTATTTTTGGGCTTGTGCTAGTGCCTTTCAGTATTTGATTTGGTCCTGGTATTGAAAAGCAGAAAGGAAGAAAATAATTTAAGGAAGGAAATCCTGATTTCCAGTTCAAGGAGAAACACTGACAGGACCTGTACACCTGACAAACTTTAACAGGTAGAAAAGCTTGCACTTACTTTGGAATCCTCCCAGCTCTTAGAGATTATGGCCTACCAACTCCTACTTATGTCTTAAATGTGAAAAATGTACTCCTTATTGTTTGCTGTCATTTCTAGCTTTCTCAGGCTCTAGCCTGAGAACACAATCTTTCCTGAACTCAAGATTCATTCAATATTTGCCTTTACAACAACAAATGTGTACTACTTACAATACAGATGAGCATTGACCAGAACCTGTTATTGGATAGTTACACTCGATGATGCTCAAGTGAATGTTGGTTGGAGAAGCTTAATCAAATTGCTGTGATGTCACTCAAATGTGAATAAAGCTAAAAGTGAAAACCTGGTTTAAGGTAGTGCACTAGAGAAGTCTAATGGCTCAGAAGCTTCTGCTCAGAAAGGACTGAGTTTTAACACTCAAGGCACAGAATCATAAACTGGTTTCATCTGGAAGGGACACTTAAAGCATGGATGTCCTCAACTAGAGTAGGTTGCTCAGAGACTTATCCAACCTGACCTTGAATGTTTCCAAAGATGAGGCATCTACTGCTTCTGTGGCCAACCTGTGACAGTGTTTCACCACTCTCAGCATAAAGTTTCTCCTTTATCTAATCTAAATCTCCCCTCTTTCACTTTAAATCCATTATCCCATGTCCTTGTCACAACAGGCTCTGATGAAAAGATTGTCCCCATCTTTCTTATAGGCCACCTTTTAATACTGGAATGCTACAGAGACAATTTTGAGCCTTTAACACTCCCTTGAAACTGTTACTCTCTAGATTCTAGATCACCTCACAAATTGTTATTTTTTTTTTCATCTTTTGCTATCTAGTAGGCAGCTCCCTGAGAAACCTGAGCTTCAATTTCAGATCACCTTGCCTTAATATCAGTAAGGAAGAAACTGCCTTTCAATCCTCAGCTGAAAGGCAATAATAAACCTCTGTGAAACTGTGATTCATGTACAAAATTGGTACATGAATCTGTTTTTCCTGTTGTTTGTAGCAGAGAGAAAAGACACAAGCCTCTGTTCTTTGAAGTGGTAACTATGGAGAAGGGGAAACTGGGAAAGCAATAAGGAATTCCAAAAGTCTTGGGGTAGAGTCACATAGTTATTTTCCACTTAAAATTTGTCTTAATTACAGTATGTCTATTTTCTCATTCTTTTTATTCCCATGATCATAGAACACATCTTAAGTTTGTCTGTTGTTTGCTTGTGATACCGAGCCATGTCTTAGCGTGGGGGCTTAGGTACCACTCTGGAGCACAGGCATGTCAGTCCTTGGAACAAAGCATCCAGCCCATGCTTTTGCTCTTGGATGAACTATGTCTGTGGCCATCATGCAGTCAGCTACCATTTTTAGATCTCCTTCTTGTGCCTATGCACCCAACAGTCCTAGGAGAGCAAGATACCTGCACTCACTCCCAAAACTGTGTTGTAAGCACAGTAGGTCAACTTGGGAGCAAAGGATTTGCATTTCTCTTGATCTGAAAGAAAGGATGTTGAGTGCCCATACCTAAACAGTGTTTGCTGTCTAAGGACATGACTTCAAATCACATGGTGCTATCCAAACTTTGTAATTCTCTTCTTGGGAAGCTTTTACTTTGTTCTCTGATGATTAAACAAGATGTTGTTACCAATCAGCCTTGGAAGTTTTGGCCACCTTTGCTCTGTTAAGGAGGTCTGGGCACAACAGTGACTGAAATGTGGATTTATTTTGTTTTTAACACATCTTATGCTAGCTAAATGACTATGATTTTTATGTTGCTATTCATAGGCTTTAAGATTTCTTTCCAGCACATATGAAGAAATGGAAGTACAAATGTACTCTAAGGTGTTTTGAGTTATCAATATTGCTAGAAAACTCAGACTTATCAAATTACATTTAGGTCTGGAGGTGGGGGTGTGGAGGAATCTCATCTCAGTTGAATGGCTAATAGAAGGTAATAGCTGCTTCAAGTGAGGCATGGTGTTTTCTGGGCTTTCAGTGTATCTTCTGCTGGAAAAAGTGACTCTACCAGGAAATGCTGAGAATTTTTAAAACAATCCTCTGGCTCCTCTTTCACCTATCACTCATGAAAATGAGTCCTAATGTATCCCACACTTCTAGAACATAATTTTTTAGGGAGTGACAGACGATACTCATGGATTCCCACTGGTCTAGAGTGGGTTGCAACAAGTGTTCATTGCTCAGCTTGTAGGAATCTTAACTTTAAAAGTGTTAAATGATTGAACCAGTCTCAGAGATGGAGCTAAACACTCATGTTGAGCCGACTAAGGCAGACTGGCACTTGTGTCAGCAGCTCTTGTTATGCTTGTGAAATCAATGTGTGTCTGTGGCACACACATTTCAGGGACATGTTTTGAAAGCTAAGACTATCTCTTCCACTTTGAAAGAAACGGGTCAGTGCCAAGAAGGGCTGTTGAAGAGGCAAGCTAAGATTCCAGACTCTGTGTGGACCTGGGCTGGAGAAAAGTGGGATGAATTGTGAAGCTAAGCCTATTTTTTTTTTTTTAACAGAGTGGCTGAACTGTTTGCCTATCATCCTGGGTAACAACTGGGTTGCCATAACGTATTTCATACTTTACTGCTTTGCATCCTCTAGGGAGGCTTAGAGAAAGACTGCTTTTCTAGTGGGTATTTGAGGAATTGAGAGCTTCCTTTTCCCAAGTTCTCAGTCATAGTGCCAGAAATGTCACACTGGGATGAGCAAAGTAGCTTCTGCTCTCTTTTGCTTCCTGAGAACTGGGCTTAGCTTATTTTCTCCAAAATTCTAGTGCTCTTAAGGAAGGCTCCCCAGACTGCCAGTTACCACTGCCTGTCCCTACTGTTTCATGCTTTCTGTCTTCAAAAATGAGTTAGACTGTGAATTATGTGGGACATGAGTTATTTCAAGCCTGGGACCATTCACTTGCACCAAGAACGTGAGACCTTTTCTTAAATACCTGCAGGTCTCAGGATCTGATAACAGGAGTAGAGGTGATATCCTGACTTGGAGGTGGGCAGAAGGATAACTTTATCCTTATTGGTGGACTATCAAACGACCTTAAATACTCCAAGCAATCGTTGTCCCCTAGTCTTATTTCTCATCCCGAGTTGCACTTGCTGTAAAGGTTTGAGCCCGAGAGGAAGGTTCCCTTTGGCGTGGGGACCACTAGAGGGCATCAAGCACCACAAGCCCATCAGCTCATGCAGCCCTCATAAAACTAACACCCTCATCCCAGGTGTTGCTTCATTGGTCTTCCAAAAGAGAGGCTTGTGTCCATCCCACGGCCAGAATGCATAGGACTCACCTTGAGAATACAGGCTTAATTTTTGCACGTTTTAATGGAGTTCTAAAGCAAAATCTTTCGCAAGCAGCATGAATCTAATCAGATTTTAGGGCAAATTGCTCTGTGCTATGGTAGTTGGGTTGCTGTGCCTGTTGGGTAGTGCTTTAATTTTCTTTCTAGTGGGGAAGCTGAACAAGTGAGGAAGGAAAGGAAGCAATGGCAATAGGACTCCTGGGAGCCTAAAGAAAATAATCTGTAAACATAACTATTTAATGTAGGTTCTTTGTTTTCACAGTGGAAATTTATCCTTGTTATGTTATTGTTCATTTTGGCTCCATCCAATTTCTCAAATTAATAGAGCTGAACAATTCAAGATCATCTTAACTTTTTTAGCTTCTTGCCTGGTATTTTGAAATCCTCCATTATTCTCTACTACTTTTCAGTGCACTGATGAGCAGTGACTGGACTATTTTTAAATAAAGCAAGTATAGGTGTGTAGGAAAGAAATGACCTCTTGGGGCCTCTTAAGAAGTCACAAGATGGTCTTAAAAGGAAAAAAAGCGATAGTGAGACAAGCTATTATCAAGCAAGCTTTGGCAGGTCTGGTCATAGTGGTATGTGCAAAGCTAAGACATACACTTACTCCTTTGTGCTGGCTGTAATGCAACAGGGGAAATTATCTACACAGAAATAAAAAGGAGCAACTCACCTCTCCTTCAGCCTTTTGAACTGCTTTAGAAAATATTCTTTCTGTGTCTCCAATCCATAAAACTGAAGGCTGCAATTGCCTAGCCACCTAAGGGAACCAGGGGAAGAAGGCAAGGAGTTGATTAAAATGGCTAGAATTTCGTACCTGAATGCATGCAACTATGCATTTGAACCCATATTTCAGCAGCTACAATTAGCCTTCCCCCTCTCCCACCCCCCCCAGAAATATTCAGCAGTCATGGATAGCCCTGGCTTTGCTCAGCAGCCTTGGCAAATCAACCCGTTTCCAGTTAGGAATCTAACCTTAAAAGCACAACCCAAATTGAGTAATTTTGACTGCTATGCTTATTTTTCAATTCTCAACCCAAATTTGACCATGGTTCTGCAAAAGGAAGCTTAGATTTGGAGTTCAATGGCAAGTAATAGACCACAAGCAGCTTTTGACTGGCTGCCCTTGCCCATGGAATCCCTCCCTGGTTTTGAGGACAATACACATGGGGCAACAGGCAAGACACGGCTATTGCATGAGAAATCAGGGCACTAATCTCTAAGCAAAATAGGCTGACATGCAATCTTCTGGCTTGCAAGAGAATGCTTAACTTGTAGTTTGCCCAAGAATTAAAATGGAACCTGTTCAATTTGCAAAAGGGGGTCTCTGTATAAATGGGCTTTCCATCTCCAAAGTCAGAAGCACTATACCTCTGGTTCACAGCAGGATGGCAGCAATGCTACAGGCTTTTTCACATCTTGCACTCTCCCTATTGCTATAGAAACGCCAGTGGTTTAGACATTCTGCTGCCAAATTTTAATCACTTTCCAGAGGCTCTCAGAGCCGTGCTAGTTTGCTCAGCAACAAAAGTGATGGCTTGAGGAGTCAATGGGTAATGAGAAAGACCATGTTCTTCTGCCCTGCTTTTTTTTACTTCCAGTTGAAATTGCTGCTTCCAGGAACGAAGCTTACAAAATTGATAGGTTGTATACATCATAGTCTGAGCGTCTGATTGACAGTCAGTGCAGAAAGAATTAAGCCATGAATATCTTTCCACAAAGCATCACATCTCATTTTGAGGGACACATTCCAAAGGTCCCAAGACTGTGTGTGTTTCTGCACAGTAAAAATGGATTGGAGAGAGGGGCAAGACAGGAGACGAGAGCTGTTAAACTTGTACGCTCTGCTGTGCTGCTGGGGTGAAGAGGAAACAATGCCATCTTCAGCATGTGACACTTTACTTGTCCTAGAGTGTGTCAAGTGCTACCTCCAAACTAGGAACAGCTTTGTGGAGGAAAACAGAGCTTTTTCCCTTTGTTGGAAGGCAGGAACTCAATGTTCATCATTAATAATGAGGATTAAAAAACCCCCACAAAACCCTGCTGCAGTATGAAAGACGTGAAAATCATGGAGAAACTAACGTGGTCCTAAGCAGTGATGTGTTCATCTGCATGTGGAACTTAAGGGGTAACATCTCGGTCTGGCAGTGTATCAAGTATACAAGCTGGAATGAGATGACAGAGTAAAACTGTAGACACTATTCTCTACCACATTAATGACAGGTGCTTCTTTTAATCCATCTCCTATTTATCTATCTGCAGAGGTATGTTTGATATATTCCTAAGCCTGCACACGCTCTGCAAGGTATGTTTGAGAGGGCAAGCTTGTGACTTTCATTGAATTGAGCAGTGCAGCAGCCTTAGGGACTTTTCTGCTGAATATCCTGCTAGTCAGGGGCTTGGACACCTGCAGAAAATGCAAGTCAGACCTTATGATTTGCACTTGCAGATGAATTCAGTTAGTTCCTGAGTGTCTGTAAATAGACTTGGACACCAAGGGTGAAAAAAGAGCAATGAGGTAGCATGGCAATATAGCAGAGATGGGAGAAGCAGCAGTCTTCATAAAATTAAGACTGAGAAAGAAAAATATAGGTACTGTTTAAAGAAACCCCAAGGTTCTTTTAGCAACCTAAAGAACTGAGGTTTTTTTTGTTCACCCATCATGAAATCTACTGTGGCATGAGGAAACTGACTTGGAGACCCCTACCCAGCTCTGCTAATGAAGGCATTATCAGTTGAGGCTTTTCTGATGGTGACTTTCACCTTCTGAAGCAACTGATATTTTTGCTCTTGCTCTGTGTGCCTGGAGCAGCTTTCAGGAGGGAGATAAGACAGTGGGAGACTGCCCTCCTTGAAGCCTGAATGAAGAGCAGGCTGGTGGCATGCACTCTACACCAGTTTTCAGACCGTGTGTATGCATTACCACCCTGATAGACTCTGTCACTGTGGGATCTGCTGTCGCTGTAGTGTTTTCTCCCCACTTCACTCATCTTTATGGCTAAAGAGATGCTGTGCATTTGGCTGAAGATGTGCAGTGCATCTGCTTCATAAGTAGAACATTTTTCTTCTGGTACTTTTGCTTTGTGAGGTGATGCAGATGTATGAAGTCTGGAGAGCTGTCTATCCATTCTGCAGTATATCCTCCATACCTGAGTTTGATGCTGCAGTGTGATGTGACAGGGGGGAGTGAGGGTGGGGAAGGTTACAGAGGCTATGAAAGCTGCTGGCAGTAGTTGAACTCTGCTTGTGAACTTCAAAGGGAACCATGTTGTCCTTTCAGTGAGGCCACCAGAGTCAGAGGTACAGATCTTCCCCATTTGGCTCACAGATGACTTCAGCACTTAGCAGCCCTCTAAAACAGAGCCCTAAGTTTTAAATCAGACTGCACTTTCTTTTTCACTCTTGAGGAAGAATGCTTACTGTCACACCTGCCACCTTTTTTTTGGTCCCCTTTATTTCCCCACTAAGTGAATAACCTCAATTCTGGCTCTTTCTTAAAGAGATAGCTTCCTCTGCTTTCTGGTTTTGAGGCAATGATTTATATTGATTAAGTGGCCTGTACCTATTTTTCTGGTGTTGTTACACATTACTAGGACCAAAATCTGTGTTTGGGCCTGGCTGTGTCTTTTTCTTTTTCAGAGACAGACCAGACACCCAGAATCCACTGGCATCTCATTTAAATGGTTGGCAGATACGTAGCAGACTGGATACCCCCCATGAAAGTGCTTCCTCTGAATTATCCATGGACAGTTTGAATCCATGGATAATTAAATGCACTGTACATAATTAATTTGTAATTGAAATTTTATTAGCTTTGCTGCATTCAACAATTTGTGGGAGCTGCCAGCAGATGGCTCCTTAACCCTTCTAATCCCGCACCCGACACCACCAACTGCTCTCGGGATGGTGGCGGAGGGTTGATTTGCTGCTCCTCCCGAGAAAATCGTGAGTGGGAAAAATCCTTCTCGTCATGCTGCCCGTCAATGTTTATCAGCATGTTTGAAAGCCTTGGGTTAAACGTTTCAAAGTTGAGAGCTGGAGTCTAACAGTTAGATTGCTACACTTGGAAATGAAGACGGATCTTGTAGGACACGCGGGAAATACATGTGTAGCACACCTGGGAATAAGGCTCCCAGGAACTTGAAGGCCATGAGGTCTCTTGGCTTTCCTGACCCTGCACGACTCAATATGAGCTAGCTTGCAAGGCAATCTGAGGTTTATTGAGAGCATCAGGCTTCAAGTCACAAAGCACAGACACTTCAGTTAGGGTGAGAAAGTGAGCGCACCCAGCATGCGACGCGGTACATCTAGAGATTGGAATTTGCAGCTTCCTCCTATTTCCCTCCTAATCTGGACACAGACCCACAGAAGCTGTTTATCAGAAGGCTCAAGGACAAGATCCTTTTCTTCTTCACATACACTGCTGTGGCTTAACTGTGTCTCAATACACTTAGACCTCACGTCAAGGGCCTGATTGTACAAGCTTCTAGGGGCTTGTGTCCCCTCTCCTTCAGCCAGTTCCCAACAATGATGGAATTGTTAGCTTTTTTAAAAGGACCAAGAGTAAGGTGTTCTGGAAGCTCCAGCAATTGCTGAAAACTGCTCAGAAGTCCTTCAAAGCAGTTAAAGCAGCAAGATGCTGAAACTTGTGATGAGACCTTCTCTGTGGGAGCCTCAGCAGGCAAACACTGCAGTGATACAGTGAAGGTGGCACTGCATTCTGCCTTGTTAGAAAAGAACTATAAATAGTTCTCCAACAGGATGCATTTAGAATAGAATAGAATAGACCAGGTTGGAAGAGACCTCCAAGATCATCCAGTCCAACCTAGCACCCAGCCCTAGCCAGTCAACTAGACCATGACACCAAGTGCCTCATCCAGGCTTTGCTTGAACACCTCCAGGGATGGTGACTCCACCACCTCCCTGGGCAGCCCATTCCAATGGCAAATCACTCTCTCTGGGAAAAACTTACTCCTAACATCCAGACTATACCTCTCCTGGCACAACTTGAGACTGTGTCCCCTTGTTCTATTGCTGGTTGCCTGGGAGATGAGACCAACCCCCATCTGGCTACAACCTCCCTTCAGGTAACTGTAGACAGCAATGAGGTCATTTAGATTTTTGATATTAGGGTGTAGTGGTTTGGTTGTTACCTGCCCCCCCATACTTTGGAAATCACCCAGACTAGACTCAGCCAGCTTGAATGAAGCTTATTATTTACAGCTTAGCACAATACACAAGCAGATATTTACAATATACACAGTTATGTACAGAAATATACAACATAAAAGGTAGTATAGAAACACAACAGCCCTCCCAGAAACCTGAGTCTCCAGGAGGGGCTCCCAACCACCCTTCCACCTTCTCTCACCCCTCAACCTTACCCCAGATGTTGCCTTGTGCCCCAAGGAAGAATGGAGGGTCAGCCAGGGGGGTTAGGAAGCAGGTGGATTAATCAGACCGAAGGTGAGGTTAGAGAGAAATGCATCTCAGAGTCCAGGCTGTGCACAAATGCCTTATCTATGTTTTTACTCTTGTTCTTATACATCTCAGCAAGCCTATGAGTGAAGTAGACATCACCACTATTTCTCTTTCACAGCCTGTAATCTAGTTTTTCTCACCAAAGCATTCTAGGTAGCTTCAAACTAGCACATAGGGTGACAGAACATAAAGCTGCACGGTCACAGAAATAACGCTATATATTTGAGCACTGGTGATAATTAACACTTCAAGGGGATAGGTTTCTAGCATGCTGAACTGCCTCAGGAGAAGATAATGGGATGCCCGTGGAGAAGGGTGACTGGACTGTTCCCAAATCTCAGCTGTAATGGAAGAGCCTTGTGTGGCATGGAAATGTGAAATACACAGAGACTTCAGCCAATGTACTTGGGCAAGCTGCACCTGGTTCTTCTGACTGCCAGGAAAATGACCTGCCCAAAGGGCCAACACAGCAGTGGCTAAGAATAAGCTAACTTGATTCAGTGGAAAAAAATCTAAAATGACAGACTTCAAGATGATGTTGCTTGTAAATGCTGGCATTACATCATTTATTCTTAAACTCCACTCTATTCCTTCTTGAGTGTCGCACTTCTATAGTCACCTCTGACTTGCTGAATAGCATAACCAAACAGCCTGATAAGAGTCCCCTAACAGCGATGGTGTTGAAATATTTCTGCAGCTTGCTGCTCTGTAAACCTCCTTGTTCAGTAGAGACGGCTGCACAGCGCACACTTGAGCTGTTGATATACATACACAATTTCTCTGCTGGTATTTCCTCCTGGCCACCTCTTTCCCAACCTTTTAGCCTGGTCAGTGTTGCACTAATAACGCTTCCCCATGTGTGGCTTTTTGTACAATGTGCTTTCTGTGTGCTGCTGTGGCCCTGGTAAAAGACCCGAGAGGAGCTGCCTCCCTCTGGTAGTGATTAACCTGATGGCTGCCTTATGGTGGCTAAGGGAAGGCCAGTGCTTGTCATTTTTATTGCTTTGGAGTGAAGCCTCATGAACTACCTGCGTTTTACACTTCTGTGTGGTGGAGCCATGCCTTTTCTCCTGGAACCTTTCTGGAGTTTTGTTTCTATGCATCCTTCGCTATCATTCTTTGTAGCTCTTACACAAGCTATTTTACTTCAGCAGTGTTTAGTGCCCTGAAAGGATCATGGGAGAGCCAAGCCTTCAGTTGGTACAGCTGGCAGAGGGCTCCACAAAGTTCAGAGTAATACATGGAAAATGTGGGTTCACTGAGATAGTCCAGCACGTTCTGGTTCAGGGTTGAAGGATAGGAACAGTGTGGCCAGTAGGACGAGGGAGGTTATTCTTCCCCTGGACTCAGCACTGGTAAGGCCACACCTTGAATCCTGTGTCCAGTTCTGGGCTCCTCAATTCGAGAGAGATGTTGAAGTGCTGGAAGGTGTCCAGAGAAAGGCAACAAGGCTGGTGAGGGGCCTGGAACACAAACCCTATGAGGAGAGGCTGAGGGAGCTGGGCTCGTTCAGCCTGGAGAAGAGGAGGCTCAGGGAGACCTCATTGCTGTCTACAACTACCTGAAGGGAGGCTGTAGCCAGGTGGAGGTTGGTCTCTTCTGCCAGGCAACCAGCAACAGAACAAGGAGACACAGTCTCAAGTTGTGCCGGGGGAGGTATAGGCTGGATGTTAGGAGGAAGTTCTTCAGAGAGAGTGATTGGCATTGGAATGGGCTGCCCAAGGAGGAGGGGGAGGCACCGTCCCTGGAGGTGTTCAAGAAAAGCCTGGATGAGGCACTTAGTGCCACGGTCTAGATGACTGGACAGGGCTGGGTGCTAGGTTGGACTGGATGATCTTGGAGGTCTCTTCCAACCTGGTTGATTTTATGATTCTAGGATAAGTTTTGCTCAGGGGACTGCTAGGAAGTGTTTCTATATTAGAGAGAGATCCTCCTTTTTGACTGTGAAGCAGAACCGACCTGGCAGGCTTTGCTGTGTCCTTTTAGAGAACACAATTGCTTGGGCTTAATGTTTGCAGCTTCTTGCAATTGTTTTTCCTATTTAATATTAATCTTCCCTACATATCCTTTGGATAGGCAGATAGAAATGGTGGTGCTTTCCTGTTCTGGTATGAGAAGTCATTTCCTCTGTGTGACATGTAAAATACCTGCTTTGAGTTAACACATAGCCTTCTCTTTTGATTCAGGGCTGGTATGTCTCTTGCAAGTCTCCTCCTGAAATAAGGAAAGGGGGTGGTGGTGATGGGGAATTTTGGCTCTTGCATCTGAAACAAATTAAAGTTTCTTGTATTTTTTTTTCTCCCCACTGCTATTCACTTGTTTAGGGTGTCTCCCACAAAACAGTTGCCAGCAGGCAGCACTCATTTATGGGCAGAGTTTCCTAATGGTCATTTCACATTTTCCAGAGTTTCCTTTCATTACAGAAGCTCAGTTGTTTGCAGATGTGACAGGTAATCGGAAGTGCAAGTTCACTTCACCTTTATCACAGAGCACCATTCATTCTCATTTACTTAATCTTGGTGTTTAGTGATGGTTACACAGCTCACAAGATAACAGGGAAAAAAAGTCACAATAGCTCCAAGTGCCGGGTGCTGCACTTTGGCCACAACAACCCCATACAGAGATACAAGCTGGGGTCGGAGTGGCTGGAGAGCAGCCAGACAGAGAGGGATCTGGGGGTACTGATTGATACCCACCTGAACATGAGCCAGCAGTGTGCCCAGGTGGCCAAGAGAGCCAGTGGCATCCTGGCCTGCATCAGCAATGGTGTGGCCAGCAGGAGCAGAGAGGTCATTCTGCCCCTGTACTTTGCTTTGGTTAGACCACACCTTGAGTCCTGTGTTCAGTTCTGGGCCCCCCAGTTTAGGAGGGACATTGAGATGCTTGAGCGTGTCCAGAGAAGGGCGACGAGGCTGGTGAGAGGCCTTGAGCACAGCCCTATGAGGAGAGGCTGAGAGAGCTGGGATTGTTTAGCCTGGAGAAGAGGAGGCTCAGGGGTGACCTTATTGCTGTCTACAACTACCTGAGGGGTGGTTGTGGCCAGGAGGAGGTTGCTCTCTTCTCTCAGGTGGCCAGCGCCAAAACGAGAGGACACAGCCTCAGGCTGCGCCAGGGGAGATTTAGGCTGGAGGTGAGGAGAAAGTTCTTCACTGAGAGAGTCATTGGGCACTGGAATGGGCTGCCCGGGGAGGTGGTGGAGTTGCCGTCCCTGGAGCTGTTCAAGGCAGGATTGGACGTGGCACTTGGTGCCATGGTCTGGCCTTGAGCTCTGTGGTAAAGGGTGGGACTTGATCTATGAGGTCTCTTCCAACCTTGGTGATACTGTGATATTTCTTGTTGTTCACTGGCAGCAGTGAGTGCAAGGTCTCTATTCTGTGTGCCTAGCTCTCCGTGAAGGCAGTTCTGGAAAGCTGATGTGCAAAGCTTGCTTGACGATTGTCAGTTGCTGCTTGTGAAAAACAGGACCAGAAGCATTTGATTATGGAGATGTGATGAATCTTTCAGTGATCACCTGCGTGCAAGGCACTTTAACAAGGTGTGCCATGGTGTGTCAGACTGAGAGCTGTGAATATTAAACACTAGGTGTCAGCTGCAAGATGCTATTTGCTTTCGTGGCTTGTCTGCTGTATGTCCCACTCTGTATTTCAGTCTTACCAAAAAATCCAAATATGTTTACAACAGACTTTTTTTACCATGGTAAATAAACCTCTTTGGGGGCCAATAGCAGTGTCCAGCTTCCCCTTAAGGTATTGGTTTTCAATGTGTGTGGCCCATGTTTGCTTCAGCTTGGGTAACAATAGATTCCTACAAATCAGGATACAAAGGATTCTGCATACTGCAATTCTTTGTGAAACGTTTTCCCTCATATAGAAAGAATTTCACTTGCTGCAACTTGTGTCCATTGCCTCTTGTCCTGTTGCTGAGCAGCTCTTGGAAAAGTCAGGCTCAGTTCTCAGTATTATTCTGTGAAGTCCCTGAAAAGACCAGATAGACTCCTTCTTGCTCCAGTCTTCTTTTAAGCTGAAATGAGTGCATTTGTTCTTCTTACCCTCATGCACTCCAGCCTCCTTATCTTCATGGCTCTTCACTAGAGCTGTTTGCTTGTCAATGTTTGTTTCTTAACAAGGTAGGTCAATACCAGACACAGTGTCCAACTGGGGTCTCATAAGTGCCAAATAATGGGGAATAATTAACTGCTTTAAGGGTATGGCTATACTGTTGCTGATATGGGCCAGTATTTTTGCAGCATGGACACACCTTGATCAGTGTTAAACTTGCTGTCCTTAAGAACTCCTGTTTCTTTCCTGCAAAGCAGCTATCTACCTGGTAGGCTACAGCCAGGACCCATTTGTGCTGTTGCATGGAGTTGTTCTATCCTAGGTGCAGGACAATCATACTGGACAGGAGCATTAGGTATGAAAAAATATCAACTGATGGCAGGAAGAATGCAGTGGATGGTTGCATCTGTCTTGAGAGTTCCCAGAGAGGGAAAATGAGACACATTTGTCATTGTCAGGACCAAAAAGAGAAGGGATTGTAAGTGCAGAGGCAAGAGCCTGTGTGGATGGAGAATTCCTTCCAGCCTGGCTCTGAGAACCTAGAGAATCCAGGTGAAAATCATCATCAGATTGAACAAATCGGTGACTCAGCAATGGGGACAGAAGGTGGCAGGGAAAGGTGAAACAACTTAAGGAGCTGGGAATGGAAATTGCCTATAGTTGATCTGAATGATGGCAACACAAGCTAGTGCCATATCTATGAGTCTGCAGAGAAAGGAAGAGGCAGATGATGTATCCTTTGGAGTGAGATTCTCTCTGCCATTTGTTCTGTTGTTCAAAGAATGGATTTTGAAGCAATACTGCTGTTGCAGCTGGAACATGTAATCTTTTGATAAGCAAGTGCCTGGACAGCCATTATTCCATGTGACTGACTGGGAGCAGCTTCCATTGTGGCAAACAGAGGTTCACCAAAGTGTCATTGCTGCTTTTGTAAGAGCTGCAGTAGAAATGTGAGCTCAGGCTGCTCCCCATGGGGAGTTACTGGATTATGTTTCCATTTGTTTCCTTACATTTTTCCACATACTGAAGTTTTTATACACCTATATCTATATTATACATAATCTAAGAATATGTTTGCATATCTGATGTGTGCATCTAGTGTGGGTTTGATCTCCAGAGGTCCCTTCCAACCTCTACCATTCTATGATTCTATAACTGTACACACGTGCATTATGTTCCAGTTATTTTATATATTATATGTGTGCATACAGAAAACCTTAGTATCTTCCACTGGAACCTTCCACAAGAGTGAAAAACTGCCCTCCTGAATCCTGTGTTTAAAGGCCTTTTGCTCTATCAGGGTCTAAATAACAGAAAGGATGGTGTGTGTGTGTGATGCCTGCAGACAGACGTGTGCTTTACCACTGATGGGGGCAGAGGAACTAAGTGGAGAAGGGTGAAATGTGCAGAGCAGAGGGAGAAGAGAGAGTATAATGGCCCTAGTTTGTATCAGGGAGTGCTAGACCCAGTGTTAGTGTGACAGCATCAAAGGTGCATGACCACAGTGCTGTCGTTTCTCCTTAAGCACAGCTCTGACCAGAAAGAAGTGGGGTCCTTAGGGGATTGTTTTGCCTTTAACTGCAAAACCTGTCTGTTCTGGGGATGGAAGCACCTGTCACAAGCTGCTGTAATACTGGGCTTAATAAAACACATCTGATGAATCCTAGGGAAAGCTAGCTTGAATTCAGTCCTTTAGTAGGCTTCTGGCATTGGAAAAATATTGCATTTGGCTTTTTCCTAGTCTATGTGCTGTATTTTTTTCTGGGAGTATTTTGTCTGGAAATGTTTAGCAGCTTCCTTCCTTAGGAGAAACACCAAGGACTTCAGAAATGGAAGAGATCCTGCCAGGATAGTGTCTTTTTATGGTGAAGAGGATTTGGAATATGTTCTCCACAGTTCACATGCCTTCATTCATTTCCAAACTTCTCATGTATTTCTGTTAATGTAATCCTAAACTAGGATTCTCTCTTTTGAAAAGCTTTTTGTGAAGTAAACAGAGTAGTATAGGGGAGAACTGTTCCACAGCAACAGTCCAAGAGGCACTTTTGACCACCCCCAGTCTAGCATTTGATTAAATGCTGCATGGCCAGCATTCCTGTCTGAGGTGCATATGAACAGAAGACAATTTTCTCTATGATGCTTTTTATATTTATGGTAACAGAAAGCTTGCACTAACGTTAATGTGAAAAATATGGATGCTATGTGTGGTTGTTCAAGGGGCTGTAAATCCTCTGTAGAGGTGCACACACTGCCTGTCAACAAGTGGTTTTGAAAACATAAAAGCAGAGAGGGTGTTTCAAACTGTGCTGGCAGGCCTCTGGACCTCAAGGAGCTTTGCCCTCATATGATTGGTGTGGATGTTCCTCGCCAAGAAGTCTGATTCAGTTCCACATTTGTTCCACAAAAAGATGCGATGAACTGAACAAGCTTTGTAGGGAAGTACACATAACACCATACCTTGAGAACCATGTGAAGCATCATTTGCAGGCCCATCTTGCCTGGATATTTCCCAGCAATGTTGGAAGCAGATAAGTTGAAGAGATTGGCTCCTGTTTCTGTGCAGATGGCATGGACCAACATTTTCTTTCCAACCCCAGCAGGTCCAGCTAGTAACAAGGCTTTTATCAAAGGAGCCTTCTCATGGACTATTTGGGAACCTGTAAAAAGTCACATGGCCCTATTATTGCTTTCATTTAAATCTGCAATAATGGTAATAGAATGGTTCTTCTTTTTTTCTTTACAGCAAATAATTTATAATGTGAGTTTCTTGTCTCCTTAACATGCCACAAGTGCTCTTGGGTTCAATTCTGTATAACTGGAGCTGTGACTGTAGCACATTTGAGTTAACATCCTTTCAACCACTCTTATGTGCACCTTCTGATGGGCAAACTTCAGCTCTAAATCTGTGAGCTAGAATTAATCAGTAAATTTTTGAGGGTGGACACGAGATAAGAGCACTGCAACAGAACTGCTGCTTGGTGGCGATGAGTACAGAGAAGCCTGATACTCTGCACAGGGACAACTGCTTTCAGTTGTCAGGCAGAGGCATAGTGAGAGGTGTACCTGTGGTTTAAGCTTTGCATTTGGTGTTGGAGCAGGTCCTTACTTTCTTTTGCAATTGCACAAGAGTATAGATTCATGTTGTGCATAGTTCTAGCAGAATTCCTTCCTCCCCTGCTGTCAGAAATGACACTTTCCAGCTTCCCTATCTTTAGAGAAAACAAACTAATGAGACTGTTGGAGCTGCATTTGTCAGTAATCTTGAAACCAGATGTTACCATGTGTTTTTGTCTCTAACTTTTGTGTGCACCTCCCTTTTTGTGGATGATTTTTCCTCTTAAATGTTACTGCTGTTCACTAAGCACTGGAGATTCTGACTGTCAGTCTAGGCTAGGTCTGCTCCAGAATCCTTCACTGCTGTTATCTCCTCTACACGTGCCTGTTGAGTGTGGTGTTAGCTTATCTGCAGAGGAGCTAATGCTATTCCTCAGCCTGGAACATGGCAGCTGTATAGAATCATATAATTGATTAGGTTGGAAGAGACTTTTCAGATTGCCAAGTTCAGCTGTTAACCCAGCACTGCCAAGTCCACCTCAAAACCATGTCCCTAAGAACTACATCTACTCATCTTCTAAATACCTCCAGGGATGGTGACTCCATGCTACACAATCCCAGTTCCCTCAGCTGCTCCCCGTGTGATTTGTGTTCTAGACCCTCCACCAGCTTCATTGCCCTTCTTTGGACATGCTTCAGAGCATGTGCAATATCTGCTAAGGGAAGGAGGATCCTTTTCTGTTCCCTTTGTTAGGCAGAGCAAATGGAAATGCCAGGGTGGCTGGCCATCTCTTGCTCTGCTCAGCATTTCTAAACCTGATTCAGTAGCTGCTCCAAGTAAATCCAGTCTGGGCTGTAAAAAATATGCTCCACCACCTGGGAAAGCCCAGAAGAAATGCCTGCTTCATGAAAAGGGAACCACAGAGGTTCAAGTGGTTGATGGTGATAGAACTTGTTTTCTGTGCAGCTTTGTCATTGTATGGATTAGGTACAGGTGAACCTTCACAGATGGAAGTAGCAGGAAATGTCAAATATTTTAACCATATCCACTGGTAGAGCAGTAACACCAATGTCTTGATGCTGAATTGCATCCTCTGTTGGGGATAGTTACAAAGATATGAAAGGTCTTTGAGACTGATGCCCATCAGACTATGGTGCTCGTGTGGGAAACTAGCCCAAAACATGATGGGCTGTGGGGAGAGCCTTTGGATTAGCCTGGAGAAGTTCTCTGGCTTAATGGAGGGACAGGTAGGTAAGAATGGCTTTTCAAAACAAATCCAGCCAGGCTGCCTGTCTGTATCCTAATGGTTTAATGTCCCAAGTACATGACAATGGACTGAGTGCTAAGATGAATGCCCATTATTCCAGCACTGTGTAGGATCTAGTGAAGTTGTCAGCCACCCAGGCTTTATTAATATTTGGTCATTCCGCACCAATCTATTACTATTACACATAGATTTATTATGAGAGGAGCAGCAGACTCCTCTGTGGTTAAAGGTGAAGTATATCTTTTACTATTATTTCTCCTTTCATCTGCTTATAATTTTCTCAATGCCATTTAAGATGGAGCTTTCCACACCACCAGGTGACTATTTTGAGACAACTTTCCCGTCTATATATACACTATTATATAATGATTAACTAGTTCTGAGTCCAATTAAGCAAAATGTCATACATAACTTATCATCCAAAAGGTGAAGCTATTCCTGTGGCTTTTTTTTGGCTCATGCAAGCTCTCTCTTTTTCTTTTAACCAAAGGCACTTTTCAAAGTGCTATTGCAAATGCGTTGTTTGTTTAACTAGCCCAGGGTCTCTTCTCCCTGGATTTTTAGCCAGGTGTATAAATGGTAGAAGATGTATGGGTTCTCTTTCATTTTCCCTTGGGGGGTGTCCTGGGGCTTGATTTCACTAGATTAGGTGGTGTTAAAACATAGTCTTAGAGGAGTTATCTGATATATGTATTACCACATTGCAGTCAGTGATAACAGCTGAACTCACTTGGCTGATTGCGGTCAAATTTGCAGCCGACCCCTGAGGGTTCACCCAAAACCACCTGAGAGTGTTTTGAGTGGAAAGAGTCTCATCTGTGTTGAAGGCAGAGGTGCTGCTAGTATCCTGTTTGTTAACCTGCCTCTTCAGACTGAGCTGTAGGATAACAGGAGCTGTTTTCTCTACCCCGAAGCCTGAGTGAGGCAGACTTGTTTGCTGTAATACTGAGCTCTCTACCGCACATGGAGCCTGCTTTGGGGCCAGAGCAAGCCAGGAAATGCCTGAGGAGAGCCACGGGCTAGGTATGTACCGACCAGTCTGAGCACTGCTCTTTCTGGAAGGAGTGTGAAGGGCAGGGAAAAGCAGAAGCTCTGTGTCAGCTTTGCTCCGTTTGCTAGAGTGGGAGGCAGGGAGATGTTGGCTGCTCTGCCCTGTAAAGGGGAGCAGCAGACAATGGCAAAGCCTGGGGGAAGACATGGCTAGCTAAAACATCCCTGAAATCCAATCAGGAATGGAAAAGGATGCAAGTGAAGTACAAGCAGAGGCCCTTGAGACAGGCATTTCTTGCAATCACTGGAGTTTGGCTTAATGCCATTCCCAAGTAAAATATGGGATAGATTTTGCATTAAAAAACAATAACTCCTGATAGATATTGGCTAAGTCTGGCATTAAAACTGCAAGGGCACTTGAAAGTGTTCTCTCTGATGTACAAAATGTATCCAGACTAATTCCTTAAATGATTGCATTGTTTAGTGCTGAGTAACATTAGCCAGCTTGTAAAAGGTAAATTGCAACCTTAGCCCTTCCCTTAACTTGATTAATTTTGATCACTGGAGCTTGTTTTAGCTATTATCTTTCCCAAGCGATTTCCTTTTATGTGCTGCCATTCACAAACTGTTAACATGCCAACAGAGCTGGGATGGAAACGCAATACCTGACAATAGCATGTGCAAGCTCCTTTATGCACTATTAAAATGATATGGTCTTCACTCAGAAGGCTTAATTGAAAAACAATTACACTGCAAAATGCTTTAGATTACGATTAATCAAGCCCTGTCAAAGCCAGTAAAGATGCATGTTACTGACAGGAAGCAAAGCCATTGCATTCTGCCCTCCAGCAATCTTTGCTGTGCTCTTACCTAATGGCAATATTCCATACAGCGCTATTAGCTGTCTGACATCTGCCAGAGAGGGCATTGGCTCTATATCTATCTGACGAAGTGTGCTCCCCAGATAGCTGTACTCGCCTGTAGGGAGGAAGCATGGGCTTAATAAATGTGACACTGCATTGTTATAAAATGCATAACTTAAGTAATGAAAAACTACCATAGAATACCAATATAATGTGTCCTCGGCAAACCCGGTGCTGTCAGGGGACAGGGACTCAAACAGGGCAATAGTGTTGTGGAATGCGGCCCCGAGAAACCTGAAAGGTGAACTGCGGTGGCAAACGAAGTTAAACACACTGTGGACTTTACCTTCCAGCCTCTGGAAGGCATTCAGCAGAGCAGCCGCTCCCAAGTAACCTTTTGCAGAAACTTTGTGGAGAAGAATCATTAGCAGCACCATAAATCAGGCTGCTGGCAAAGGGTTTCTAGATTTGGGATTGTGCAGGGCTGGAATCCCAGTGAACCACGCTCCATCAAAAGGATTTAAAACAGGGGGAAAAAGAGACTTTAACAAGCTTTTCCCCTGGCTCCATCACATCTCGGCTTCTCGCTATGCTAGACGTTTGAGTATGTCACCTAATTTGGCAGGGCTCTTTGCTTTGCAGCTCTCCTTTTATTTTTTTGTTGTTGTTAAAAAAGAAAACCCTCCACGAAACAACTTTAAGAAAACTCAGAATCCCTGACGTGAACTGAAACGATCTAATCTTGCCTCAGCTCCTGTTACAGAGCTGTAATCGCACTGCTTGCCCTGTCAAAGCCCATATACAAGACGTGGTAGAGAGCAAAGATCCAGAAGGATGGCCACAAGCTGGAAAACCAGTTCTGATGTAGTCGGTGATTTTAGGTTTGTTTTAGCATAAATTAGATGCCATTATGGTGAATATGATTGGGAAAAGTAATAGTATATTGTGTTTTATCAGAGACAAAAAGACAAGATGCTAGATCTCTCTGAGGCAGAGGTAAATTAGCAATAGTTGAAAGTGAAGTTGTAATTTGGGGGCAACCAGGCAGACAAGCACTGGCACAACTGCCCCCTCCCCTCTGAAGAAAATTCATTTCAGGTTTTATCTTTTATTTAAGGAGAAATCAAAAGAACTGGATAAGAATTAATCTTCACAGATTTAATTAGAAGGTATCAAAGGATTTAATTGCAACTGAACATAAATCACAGTGGATATCCTCTGACTAATTTAGATAAGGTCACCAAGCAAATTAGTTCAGTGATGTCGTTTTGTCATAGAGGGGGGATATTTCAGTGCCTTTACTCACTATATAGCACAGTTCCACTCTTTGTCCTTTTCCCAGGAACTGGGAGTCAGTGACCTTCCTTCAGCTTCAGCCCTGTAAGAGCTGAGCAGATGAGGACTTATTTTTTCCTGCAGGGTTTAACTGTGTCCTTGCACCCTTAAAGGGAGGGTTTTTTGCTTTTGTTTTTTAGGATAAAAAAATAAAGGCAGCTAGGTCTTGATCTCAGGTCAGCTTTAAATGCCTTCTGTATCTTGTTCTGGCAAGGGTGGGCTACCTGCCTGGTCTGCATGGGCCAGCATTTACACCAGGACATGTGGTGGACCTGGCACAGGTGCAGGAAGCCACATGAATATTACTTGGCCCCTGCATTTCTGTGCCCAGTATCCTCTGCTGCTGAGAACTTGGAGCAGCCCTTGTATTACAGAATCATAGAATCAACTAGGTTGGAAGAGACATGCAAGATCATCCAGTCCAACCTATCACCCAGCTCTACGCTGCAGAGAAGCCAAAGCTTCAAACCTCAGGGTTAAGAGAAAGATGGTCCAAAGCTATCTCAGCCTGCTTCCAAGTTTGGTGTTACCAGCTGTTAATTATTATCCACTGGCTAAGATGTTCTTTTAAAACATCTCTGGTATGGAATGTGTTAGACAAATTACTTTGATGGTACTGGCTGGGAGGATGAGGAACTTTTTTGTGATTTATAATGAGCAAAAATGGATGGAATACTTGTTAATATAGCCCTCACAGAGGGAGTAGACTCAGAAGGCAATAACTTTTGCTTCTAAGTTTATGTAGCATGGTGATGTATGAGAATCTAGTCTTTCTGGCTCTGATATACACTGTACCAACACCTAGTGGCAATGTGGCTTGTGGATATTTGCAAAGGCAAGCAATGTTGGCCTTTGGAAAAACTGAATCTTGGGGTTTTTTTTCCTGATTTTACTGTCTGTCTCCACATGTGTGCTTTTGGAGATGGTCAGGCCCCTGTGCTGCCTCAGGGTGATAAGTTATTTTGCTCTGTGTAGAGTGTAGTTTGCATGTCTGACTGCAGCTGCAGCTAAGGGAAACTGGTCAAAAGGACTATTTAATGTAGAACTAAGCAGAGAGAGGCCTTATTCAAAGGCCAGATATACCTCAAAACATTGCTCAAAGTTCATGAGCAGTCATGGAGGTAGAGCTAAGGGGGTGAGTCCCCTCTGATGAATGAACAAGTGCTGAAAGTATATGACTCTTGCTGTTCTGTGGGAAACACTCTGGACAGATTATGACCTCTAGACCGACAGACTTGCACTGTCTTGCCAATGCCTGGCCAGTGCTCCTTAAAGGATGGCTTGGTTCCACCTCAGAGTTGTTTGGCATTCAAAAACATTTGAGGCTTCAGGTGTTAGCGCTTGGAGCTAAGCACCAGCTTTACAAAAGGATCCTGGTTTCAGCAGCAGAAGTGAAAGGTGCTAAGCACCCTGCAGAAACAGACTTTATTTGCATACGTGGTTAGTTTGAATGCCCTGAAAGTGTAAGTACTCTTGGGGGTCAGTGAACATGAACGGCTGGAGGACTGGTTAGATTAAACACCATATTAGCTGTAAAATGTGTACTTTACCAATGTAATCGGAGAGATTCACAGTCTTGGCTTTTATTAGTAATCCTTTTTCCACGAGTTCCCTGTACAGAGAATCGATGGTCCTATGGATAAGAGACATTACTCAAATTCTAGAGCACTGTAAGGAAAAGCTCAGTCCTTCAATAGCTGAACTGGCTTGAGAGTTGTTTGTTCCCCCAGCTTCACGAATGTGTTTTGTAGCTCAGAGGTAAAAGTGATTAGTGTCATCAATATAAAATCAATAAGTACTATTTTCCATGTTATGGCAAGAAAAATCTCTTACTGCCTCACAGGCCACATGGCTCCCTCTTGTGCTGATTCCATTGCACGCTTCCAGGTGATGCAAGATCAGTTATGACTTGTGTAATAGACTCATTCATTAATATCAATTACTGGGAGATTATTTCTAAATTATACAATAATAGCAATCTTATCACTACTATACCTATTCACTTAGCTCTGCAATTAGGAGCAATTCATTAATTCTTGGGATTTATTCTGTTTGCAATAGACAGCCTCATATCATCTGGAGCACACTGGGAGTTATTTCATCAGCGCAACCAGCGGTCCATCTAGTGCAGTGTTAGGGTCATGCTGGGCAGAGGAGGTCTGGGGGTAAGAATTAAAGTGGAAATGGGTGCAACATCTCCTCTGGATTTTTTTTATCCCCTTGTCTCAATTTGTGGCTGAAATAGCTCCTAGTAATTGAGGATTTAATACACCAATTCTGATTAAGGGGAGGAGAGGCTGAGAGACCTGGGGCTTTTTAGTCTGGGAAGGACAAGACTGAGAGGGGATCTAATAAATGTCTATCAATATATGAGGGCTGGGTGTCAGGGAGGAAGGAACAGCCTCTGCTCACTTGTGCCCTGTGATAGGATAAGGAGAAATGGATATAAACTACAGGATAGGAAGTTCCACCTCAGCATGAGGAAGAATTGCATTATTGTAAGACTGATGGAGCACTGGAACAGGCTGCCCAGAGACATTGTGGAATCCTCTTCTCTGGAGACTCTCAAGACCTCTCTGGATATGTTTCTGTGATCTGCACTAGATTCTATGGCTCTGCTCTGCCACAGGGGTTGGACCTGAAGATCTCCAGAGGTCCCTTCCAACCCCTAACATCTGTGCTCCTGTAATTCTGTTGGTGTGGTTGCTCTCCACGCTCTCTCATTTTGAGTTCTAAGAGTTCCAGTGGCATTTTTTGGCACTGGGTTCTACAGATCGACACTGTTTCAGGGATTATGCTGGAAGTTCTTGTGATATTGTTAATATAAGCAATACTTGAACCTTTCTATCTTTCACATTGCACTATTGACATCCTCTTCAATATCTGAGTTGTTTATTCACTCTGTCACCTGTCTTAATTGGGATGCTTTGGTATGGCTATGATAAAAAAACACTTACTAGCACTTCTCAGCTGGCTAATAAAACTTGACGTGCAATTTGAGGTCTGCAGTCTTTTCCATTTCAGCTGGAAAGTTTTGTGTTTGTGCAGTGTTAGTGGGCACAATTAAGATACAAGTAATAATAAGCTAATAGAAAATGTAATGCAGCCTCAGCAATGTTGACTTAGCTACTCAGGCTCTTTCTTTCTCAATGATTTCTCTGTGTTGAGTATGAATCATAAAACAACTAGAAGGTAGACTGGGACTAACCTGAGAGTTCTATTGGGAGCATGACTTCTGCTTTTCCTGTCTTACTATTTTTACTGTGTAAGCTTAATGATGCATTGATGCATGCCCTGAGTCTCCTCCAAGCACATGTGATGTGATCAGTCTTTGGCTAAAGCCCCCTGTGCACTCTCCACAACGCTAAAACAGAGATGAATCTCAGACACTTTTGGTTATTTCTGAAATGCTCAGCAGGGAAGGATTAAGCATGGAGACCAATGCCACATGAAATCTGATTAAAAGCCAGCTACTACAAAGTTTATGTTCTTAAATGGCTCCGTGTTGCAGTAAGTTTCCATGTAAAGAAGCAGATAGGTAAAACAGCTGTTTTAAAAGCACAGAATATAAGCATATTTGTTAGGCTTTGGCACTGTTCTTGTGTGAGAGGTCACACTCTGCTATAATTCATGACACATTTATTTTAAATAGAGACAGGTAAAAAGACTGTTCACTGATTGTGTAGTGCTAGCACCTAAACAATCCAGACCTTGCTGTGCAAGTCTAGTGTAATGCTAGCACCTAAACAATCCAGATCTTGCTGTGCAAGTCTTGTACAAATGGATTTTTGGGGTGACTTTCATTTTTTCCCACCGAGGTGACTGTGTCTTCATGCTGTTCTCCACTTCTGCTCTCTTGAGAGCGGAGTCTCCCCCTGCCCTGCACTACTGCTGGGTCAGCAGATCCCAGCAGAGATATTTCTGCCTACATGTCTGTGTTATATGTACAGGTGAAAAATGGTCAGATTATCAGGGAATGCATCATGAGCTCACTGAAAACACAATGTCAAAAGGAGAAATCCTCTCAAATTTTCCAAATAAAATAAGGATGCTTAAAAGGGCAAAGGGTGCACATGAAATTGCCAGATTTGCCAGAACTCTTATTGATAAATAAGACTGATTAATGTACATTGTACTTCAGACATGAAAGGTGATTTATGGAGTGCAGGAGCCTGTCTGCAGCCTCCCTTATCAGGCTTCAGTTGGGGTGGAAAATCTGACAGCCAACAAAACTGCCAGGTGCTGCTTCTGCACCTGCAGAGAGATTGGGAAAGAGGCAAAAGAGGGGGTCAACATCCTGCCTAAATGTTACATGTGCCTTGCATGCTGGAATGAGTCTGATTGAAGTTACTGGAGACAAGCCTTGGTGGTGTGTGGCTGCAGAATGGGGATCTTCATTTGTATGCACAGTTGAAGATGTGGGAAAACAAGGTCTGTGCTGTGTAGTATTAAAGCAGTGGCTTGTGGGCCTGTTATTTGTGGAGCTGTAAAACCATCAGTCAAGGGAGGGGCAGTGGGAAGTTTGGAACGTTCACTGGGTATGCAAAAAATAGCTTTAGCTAAAGTGCATGTGCTACAAATGAGTAAAATACTACTTTTTTATCATCTAGGCTTTCAATAGCTATTTGTAGCTGATAGTAAAGATGTTTTGTATATTGTAGGGCTCCTGATGCTGCTAAGCATAGCAGTGCTGAGATGCAGCTTGTGCAATTAAAACCTAAAGGGCTTGACAGTCTATCTAATGGAAACAGGATGTAGTCTCACTGTCTGAAGCGCTGATAAACAAGTCCTCTCTTTACCTGTCAGGAGTTAGATCTTCCTCCATCTCGTTTATCTTTTTCTTCATGGTTGTCTTTTTTTCCTGAGGACCCCAAAAACAGGCAGAAGTCAGAAACCTTAGTACAGATATATATTTGAATGTACTGAAGCAAAATGAATACCAGAACAGAAAACGTTTCGGTGTTTGAATGTGGCTCTTGTTACTGAAAGAATGTAAAGGGGAAAAGAGTATCATAGACTGCCCTGAGGAAAAGGAAGATTTAGACTAGGTATAAAGAAGAAATTTCTTATAATGAGGGTAGTGAGACAGTGGCAGAATTTTTCCAGAGGGGTGGTCGATGCCCCATCCCTGGAAATGTTCAAGGTCAGATTAGATGGGGCTTTGGGCAGCCTGGTCTAGTGGAAGATGTCCCTGCTTGCTGCTGGGGGATTGGACTAGAGTACTTTTAAAGGTCTCTTGTCTGACCTAAAGGATTTTATGATTTATAGGTACTTTACCAAGGCATGGGGGAGAGGAAGCACCCCAGAGCTGATGAGTTTTGGTTAGTGCAGAAATCTCATGCGGATCTTGTGACAGGTGCTCTTGAACTAGACTCTACATGAAGTAACCTGGCAGCTGCTGCTTGATTCTAGATTACAGCTGCTCGGGGAGGCTGCATGCCTGACCTGCAACTGTCACCTCCCCAGTGACTGCCCAAGGGTACTTCAGGGTGATCAGTCCTGCTCCTTCCACTGGTTACTGCATACAAAAGAATCCTAGGGTCATTTGCTCTGAGAGAAAACTCTTCTCTCCTTCCTTTTGAAGCATGACTCTATGGCTGAGTAGGTATGGCTCTTACCCAAGAGGAAGCAGGAAAAGGGTGTGGGGTCCAAGCTGCTCCAGAGACTGTTAATGCTTTTTTTTTTTACACATTGAAGTAAAACATAAGCAGCTTCCCCTGAGGGTCATGGAGAGTGCTCACAAGCTGGACAAGGACCTGAAACTAACCCTTCCTGTGTCTCTGGTTAGCCTTCCAACTATTAGACAGCCTTTCTGCCTCAGGGAAGAAGCTTGAAGAGGTCAGAAAAACATGACCTGCTCTTCTTTTGGTATTTTCACCATACTTTCACTGGGAGAAACTAGTCACACACCTCACAAAATATTTACATGGAAAACACAAATAACAAAGGTGGGAATCAGTGGTGGCAAACCCTTCCAATTAATTACGGCTCACAAGCCATAACTACAGTTAGGGATAATTAGTAGTGCAAAAGGGCATTGTTAATCCATATTAACGCAGGTGTTGATCTGTTGGAAGGTAGGAGAGCCCTGCAGAGGGACCCAGGCAGGCTGCATGGGTGGGCAGAGGCCAATGGGATGAGATTTAACAAGGCCAAGTGCAGGGTTCTGGACTTTGTCCACAACAACCCCAAGCAGCGCTGCAAGCTGGGGACAGAGTGGTCAGGAAGAAAGGGACATGGGGGTGCTGGTGGATAGTAGCTGAAGATGAGCCATCAGGGCACCCAGGTGGCCAAGAGAGCCAATGGCATCTTGGCCTGTATCAGGAACAGTGTGGCCAGTAGGACAAGGGAGGTTATTCTTCCCCTGGACTCAGCACTGGTCAGGCCACACCTTGAGTCCTGTGTCCAGTTCTGGGCTCCTCAATTCAAGAGAGATGTTGAGGTGCTGGAACATGTCCAGAGAAGGGCAACAAAGCTGGTGAGGGGTCTGGAACACAAACCCTATGAGGAGAGGCTGAGGGAGCTGGGGGTGTTTAGCCTGGAGAAGAGGAGGCTCAGGGGGGACCTCATTGCTGTCTACAACTACCTGAAGGAAGGCTGTAGCCAGGTGGGGGTTGGTCTCTTCTGCCAGGCAACAAGTAAGAGAACAAGGGGACACAGTCTCAAGTTGTGCTGGTGGAGGTCTAGGCTGGATGTTAGGAGGAAGTTCTTCCCAGAGAGAGTGATTGGCATTGGAATAGGCTGCCTGGGGAGATGGTGGAGTCACTGTCCCTGGAGGTGTTCAAGACAAGACTGGATGAAGTACTTAGTGCCATGATCCAGTTGATTGGATAGGACTGGCTCATAGGTTGGACTGGATGATCTTGGAGGTCTCTTCAAACCTGGTTGACTTTATGGTTAGTGCCCACCACTGGTGTCCTTACTCAGGTTCTGCACAGCACTTTAAAATTACTTCAGTGGAGCTACTTACACAGCAACAACTGTGCACGGTGAGATTGCTTCAACAGCTGAAATGTAAGCATATTCTTAAATGCTGAGTTGTTCAAGGCAGCTCATTCTTTCCAAGGGTTTATGTTCCCTTTTCTGGGAATATTGATGTTTGCTGTGTTTCGTTAAAATAGTGAATAATTTTGCTGAGCTCTAGAGGCTATGTTGTTGAGTTAAAAAATAATCCTTCCAAACTATCTGAAAACGTTGCTTATTTTTTCCCCTTCTAGAATGGATTAGCAGTGTTCAGAACGTATCAATTTTATGATTTGGAGGGCAGCTGCAATGTAAATAACCCATGGCTCCATCACCTGTTACTGTTTACTATGCAACAAAGGTAATCTAGATGAAAATGTAAATGAAACCCAGAGCTGTATGGATAAGCTAACTGGAAAAAGGTGATGGGTTTAAAGTTTTGGACTAGAATAATGTAAACAACTCTGTAGTACTACACCTCAGGTTTCTCTACATAAATAAGCTTGGCAGCAAATACCTGCTAGAATGTGCCAGAGGGATTTTGTTTTAAAGAAAAGAAGGTGGGAGAACAAAGTGTATGCCATGCTGTTTTAACAACTGAGGAAAGACTGAGGCTGTCAGTGGTTTATTTCTGGTGTTCCTCCAGCTTTCCCTCTTTAACCTTTTATCCAACAAGCCTGAAATTACATATCACAGGGTCTGACCGGGAAGAAAAGCTCATTTCTGCCTACGTAAAGACACTAAGCATATGCTGAATTTATTGGCCAACTGGTATTGTCCTCAAGGCAGCTTCACCAATAAAGCAACTCAAGAGCAAGACAAAAATGAACTATGCAGGGGGAAAATGTGTTTTCCTAATTAACATCAGCATTTATGGGAGATTTGGCAAACACTGAGATGTGATAAGGGAAAATATGAATTGTAGACAGTGGCTTTCCTCCAAAATGTCTTATTGGGAACTGCTTGTATTTAGAAAATGATAATGTTTTGTGGATGTGAACATGCTCGTCATTTATATTGGAAATCTCCTTCTTTCTGTCTCTGAAATGTCAGGCGAGCTTCTGTGTAGCCATCCATTTACTTGGTTATTTTCTGCTTTGATAAGTCACATGTAGTGAGCTGCATTAGCTATTAGCTGGCAGATGACAGAAGACTGCCTTTCCTGCTCAGTGTGGTATCTTGTCTTACTGCGTGGTTTTGAGTAGTTGACAGGTTGCTACAAGCAAACACAGACCTGATTTAAGACCGGATTCCAGAGCAGAGTGTCTCTGGCACCAGAAGGGAGAGGGCAGCCAAAACAGCACATTGAGGGAACTGTTTCACATTGGAATTGCAAGATCTGTGTTACCCTTTGGCTGTGATCGTACAAGTCCTGGTGCCATCAGCTGTCCGTGGCTACAGCCACCAATTATGTGAAAAAGTAACAGGAGGAAAGTACTCCTGTGGTTTAAAGGAAATGACAGCATTTAAAGAGCCACCTATGAAGTGTCTGAGTGGACTCCTTGGGTCATGCATTGATGCTTGGATGGGAAGCTGAGCAAGTGCAGGTTTGACCTGCATGCATCTGCTCTGGGTTGAGAAGTCTTTTCTGGCAATGCCAAAATACAGAGAACAGATCTGACACTGGTACTGAAAAAGTCTTTAGACAAAGACTTTCTCACTGATTAGCAAGCTCTTGTGAAGTGGGGGGCTCTCATCTGTAATCCCTGTTGGATTTAGTTCCAACATCCAAAGAGCTTACAGCCTCCACAGCTGGCTGAGAGCTCTGGATGCTTATCTCCGTCAACTACAGACGATCTGACAGGGACAGTGAATCATAGTTCTCAGACTCAGCCTCTTCTCAGTTCTGACTCAGCCTGTCTTCTGGTTTAATTCACTATACCTTTATTCTTACCAAGTCTTTTGGCTGATGTCAATATTCTTGTCACAGCTATTGCTATAGGTTATTTTTTCATGGTTCTTTGCACCAAAAAAGGGTATCCAATTTTGTGTTTTGATGCTAGCAAGGCCTATTTTAAAAGCAACTTTTACATACTTAGGTTCCCATGTCCCCCGTTTCTGCTTTTTTCTCTGAATTCTGGCTATGCCTTTGTGTATGTGTGGGTGTGTTCACTTGCAATGAGTTGCTTTACCTACAGTTGGATAAGAAATGAATCCTTGAGGGAGCAGAGCAGGAAAAGCAGCACAATAGGTTGATATAAAGAACCGTGATAAGCAGTCAAATGTAATTTCCAGACCAGTAATTGCAGATAACTGAACTGTCAGCTCTTAAGTTGGGTGGAAAGCCAGCTTATAGAACTATGTCTCTGATGGTTTTTTGGCTGCAGATTCCCAAGAGAAACATCCTTAGTTACTAAGCCCTCTGGGTGCCATATTTGATACAAGCCATCTGTCTAGAAGAAATGCCTGTAAAGATGGTAGGTTGTGTTGAACCACTCAGATCTAAAGCTTGGGCTGTCAGCAGAAAGGGGTGAACTCAGGACAACATTTCACTCCAAAGTTTGTGCTAGCACAAGGATGCCACAACTAGTTTGGAAAATCCTAGCCTTCTTTCACTTTAGGTGCTTCCTAACAGGTTCCCTTAGACTCAGTGGGGACTTAGATCTTCCAACATCTCTTTGCCAGCCTTCCTAGGCAGCAGTACCGTATCCCTCACTAGAAGGCAATCTCCCTTCAAACCTTTCCTCAGCCTGTCTTTACACTGGTGCTTACACTCCCAGCTTGCTGATCCATGGCTGGACAGATGACAAGCTGCCACTGTGCACAGTGAAGAAAGATGCTACTGGCAGCAGAGCTGAACCACATTCCTCTGTTTCAGTGTGTCCTCATTCTCCTCTCCTGTGACAGTCACCAGATCAGGAGCAATCAGAATCCAGCATAGTGTCACTTAGTGAAGACACTTAGGCTCTATATCTTATAAATGCTGGATCATAAGGACAAGTAACAGTAGGACAGCCTGTGGGGTGGTAAGTTTCCACCATGGATAGAGGCGCAGAATGTGTGCCTCAAATGACAGCAGTATGGCTTGCTGCATGCTAGGAGCCATCTAATTAGTTTAGGTTTTCCCAACCCCATCTACTGTTCCAGAGACCCACTTGAGAATGAGAAAAGCAATCTGCCTTTTGCTCCAAGATGATTCTTCCCACAAATGTGTTTTCTTTTCTCTATAGTGTAATAAGAGCAATTCTTGGTAGGGTTAAGAACCAGCTTTTAGCATTGAGTAGTATTTGAAGATTTGGGAGTCAGTGATAAAGTTCAGCCTAGGAAGTACAGTGCATGGAAACAAAGGAATGGCCTACTGATATGTCTGGAGGTGTTAAATTTTATTTATCTAAGACCTGAGTAATCTGAGACACTGACTGGAAGGGAGCAATTATCTTCTTTCACGCTTTACCTTTAAAGTTCAGTTCCAAAATTTCCTCTGAATTCCTCACAAAAGGGATTTTCAAACAACATTTCAAACTTAGATTATTTCCCCTGTGTCAGGCAAAACCAAATTATATAAAAAAATAATATTGACAGAATTTTGTAGTTGTAAAGTGCATATGCTAAGATGCACTTGAAAAAGCAGAGGACATCTGCCCTTGGGCAGTGACTATTCCCTGTCGATTAAAAAAAATCCCTTAGTTCTATTGTGGTGTCTTCCTGCAAAGAAAGCAGAAGAAATCCTTCCTGACAAGAGAGGGAGTGGCCAAATGTGGCACTATGAATTTGGGGTAACTGCCTCTAGGCAGAACATTCTACTTGTAAGAGTTCACTTAAATTACTCGTGCTGCCTATTCCCCTCTGATGGGCTGCAGAAAAAGGTGTTAATTCTCTGAAGAATGCTAAATCCTTCTGAGAGTGCTCTTCTTTTGCAGAATGTCCTTCTCTTTGAGGGGTACACATGTTTTAACATTGTGCTCCAGACAAGTTCATGGCTGCAATGAGAATCCAAACCCACTGTTATTTCACACTGCAGAGTTGGAGACCTATGGAATCTAGGATGTGGTACCACATGCCTAGAGGATTTTTTTTTGCTGAGTAACAAATTAATACACTGCTTCCCAAACTGTCCAGCTCACTTTATTCTTGATATCTAGGCCAGAATTTCATATGCCAGATGTGAAGTCTCTACGCAGGGGTGCACGCACTGTGCTCATTTGTGGACTGAGATTTATGTACCTACTAATCAGAAAAAGCTTTTGCCAAGGCCCATTGGATATTTCAAATAATTTTGCACAGGGAAGACATATTTTGACTAAAACTGGATACCTCCTTCCATTCCCCACCCCTAAAGCAGAACTGGGTGTTTTGATTTGGCTGTTGGTTTTTGTTTTCTCGGATAAAATCTTTAGGGAATTTGTATCATTTAATTAGTACTTTCTCATCTTCCCCTCCTCATTCTCTCAGGCTAATGGTACAATTAGAGAAACAAAAGTTAAATAACATCCCCCCACCTACCCCAAAGCACTCTATTGCATAAAAATACCAACAAGCCAAACCCTGCCATAAAGCTTTATAATTCCAGGATGACACTTTGAAGCAGTTTTGACCAGCAGATCTTTGGGAAGAGTGTTGCAATATTTTGTCTGTATATCTTAAGCCCTGATATTTTTGAAACAGGTTTAGCAAACTAATTGGTATCAGTTGTCAGAGTTCCAGTCCTGCATTAGTAAATTGGCCCTGCACGTCTGCCAGGTGAAAGAGTGTTTTTAAAGCCAATTTGAGAAGAAGTACAGCAACGACAAGTATTTGCATGCTAAAAGGATTATAGATATTAAATACAACGTGAGATCAGGGTTGGCTATTTGCCCTGAGGATTTGTAAAGTGGCTTTGCTGATTGGATGGTAGGGTCTGTAAGCTTTGAGTTATTTTGCACTGACATGATCTATAGTTTAAATGCTTGGGTAAGGAATTCAGGGACCTATGAGCTGTGGAACTCCGCATATGGTAATGCTGTGAAAGTAGATGTGAACGTGACCTGTGCTGTGTTTCAGCGCATAACACACATTACAAAGAATGTGTATCTTCATCCTATTTCATGTGCTTAAATAAACTTGGCTTAAACTGCAAGTTCCCAAACCCTTCAATAGTGAGTAGTGCCATAATGAATGTGTACCTGTATGTGATCTGTGTTGTTACAGATAACTGAAAGGTTACACCGAAGCATTCAAAGGCAGTTTTTCCTGTGTACCATCTTGAGACACATCAACTAGCACTCATTTAGGAGGCAAACTGGCAGCAGCTGGAAAACTTACTGGCACCCAGATCCATGTCTTCTCTGGAAGACTGCATTAATCTGAACTTGTAACCTTTATAGAGAGGAATTGCTTGGTTTTTTCTGTTTGATGGCATCAGAGGATTTCAAGGGAGTGAGTAGCCCTCTTGAAAATCCGACCTGTTTTGGACTTTTTCAGCTTTTCCTAGCTAGTATTAAGGAATAATAACAGCTAAAGAAAAAGGCTCTGAAAAAAATAAGCCAGAGGTGAACAGATTTACTGACTCAAGCCAAGCATTTATGAATGTTTAGGGTGGACATTTTGATATCGGTATCTGTGAGACTAGAGTTTGCACTACGGCTGTATCTGGGCAGAGAACTGAGATTTAACCTGACTTCTCCCAAATTGCTGCTCTTACCTTTTCACTCTTCCTTCCTTTTTTCTGTTTGCCACTCTTCTCTCCATCCACAGCCCATTTGAGATTCTTCAGTTTCTGTTGCATCAATTCATCAACCTATCCAGATAAACACAGTTGAATCTTTCTAAGTCTTTTGTTCTGCCACCACACTTCAGACAGATGTTCAGCTAAACAAGTGTTAAAGCAAAGAACAGATACTAGGAACTCTCGAAGGAGGTAAGGTCTATGCCAAAGCCAGTTCTTACAGCTGTAGAGAAATATATACAGGCAATGCACATTATTAGTGTCCTCTTACTATTGTAAGCACACCTGCACTCTGATCTCTTCCTCCACTTCTTCCCGTTTCTCTTCTTTGATCAGCTCTGGGTCATGATCCTGGTGAAAATCCCATCCCTTGTCTCTATTCTGCCAAAAGACTGTTATCCAAAAGAAATAAGAAGGGGAGAAAAAAAAAGTTACAGAAGCCATTGCTTTCTCCAACTGCTTCTGGAGGCAAAAATATGTAGCTGTAGGCAGCTTTTATTAAATTATTGGCTGTATGAAAGTAGCTGGCTCTAGGGACCCTTACCAAGTTCAGAGCCCTGTTGCATTAGGGTCTGTAAATGTTGAGGTTAACTTTTTTCCTTGGGCTGTAAATTGGTATCAGATTTCAGGAGGATAATGGGATATGGAGGCTGTTATTTTCTGACTGTAAGGCTGAATGCCTGGGGTGCCGTCCATCTTCAGGAGCAGGTAGTACAGTGTTGGATGAACCCCATCACACCTGACTTTGGCATTCTTTTCTCTCTGTTTAATAGCACAGTGCTCAAATCTTTACCATGATGAAGTCACCAAGATGGCTTCTGTCCCAAGGAGTCTGCTCTCCATGCTTGTCTCTTGGCTAGCATAATGCAGATATGGGGACCAAAAGAAGGTATTTGAACAAGGAAGTTTCTTTTCTCTCCTGTTTGGTTATCTAGTGCTAAGTCAAAGCTCTGCAAAGTTAGCCTTTGCAGTCACAGAATCACTGAGCCTGGGAAAGACCTCTGAGATCATCACATCCAGCCTATAACCTAACACCACAACATCAGCTAAACTAAGGCACCAAGTGCCACATCCAGTCTTTTCTTGAAGACCTCTAGGGATGGTGAAAATTCACATGAGGCTTAAATATGGGCCAGGAACATTGGAACAGGCAGAAAAGCTTGCATGGAGCACGTGGAAATGGGAGTGTGAGGCAACAGTAAGTCTGACAGAGCAGTAGCCTGCATCCAACTTTCAAGTGACATATGGCCACCCAGAGTTTGAACTTTGTTTGGGGAGCTTTAAGCTTGACGTAGTAACTGAGAGGCAGTTGAAGTCTTTTCCAAAGGAGGCAAGGCTCACCTGATACAGCTTCTCTGTGGTTTAGTGTTGTGCAAAGGAGAAGTAATAAAGAGACCCTAACCTCAAGAACAAAGCAAGCTTGTGCAAACTAGTGATGAAACCAAAAATTCCCTGTTTATGATGAAGTAACTAATGATCCTGAGGTGCAGGTCTTTATTTTTGTTGAGGCAAACTGTAATTTGCTCCTGTAGAAAGAAAAATAAATGAAATCTAGCAAGCTTGGTGTGTATCCAAGTTCTCTGCTACTAGCAAAAGGTACTTAATTTAATGGAAACACCTCTCTCCTTTCTAAACTTTTCTTTTTTAGAGCTGATTTGAAGGAAGAGAGTTCATATCTTGCACTTCCTTGCATTTTAAGCCCTGATAGTATCTTTATAAATGGCAGCTAGTCTCCATCAGTATGTGTTAATTCAATTTCCAGATGACTTAAAATGACAGCTTTCAACCTCAAGACACAGGCTTCTTTATGAATCTGTTTCATATGAGTGCTCCTGTGCTGGCACTATGAATTGTGGAAGGTTTTCACAGTACCCACAGGAGATCATTCAAGTTTGAGTCCAGTTAATGTAATGCTGGCTGCTGTTTCCATCCCCTATGAATTTTTCAGAGTCCAATTACATGCAGAATATTTGTGGGTTTACATATAGGAAGTAGTTTTTGCAGATAAGTAGTCTTAATTTCATAATTGAAAATGGTAGAGCTGGAGAAGGACAGTGGATTTTTGGTAATATGAGGGGAAAAAATCAAAGGTATAGACACTAATGTCTTTAAATTACTTGTGGGTCATCAGATGGCATGACAGATGTCATGTAATATATCAAGAAGGAAAGCTGATTTGTCTTAGTTATAAAAGGTACCTCCTCCATGGTTACCAGCCTGGAATTTCAGCCTTGGGACAAGGGAATGTTATATAGGAGTTATGTGAATTTTTAAACTCTTTCCTGACTGGGTCAACAGGTTGCAAGTGCTATGTTTTCACAGGAGTACTAGATTTAGATATTTATTATTCATAGAAGGATTTTTTTTTTTTATCCTGTATTTTTCATAATTGTTTATTGTCATTTTGTAAACCGATTAGTGGTTAATATCCACCGCAGGCAACTCGGGGACGTTCCCCACAGACTGGGCAGCTGCCTCTGATATTACCTGGCAACGACCTTTCTTTTTGAGTGCTATGTTAGCCACTGGGTTTAGGGGGGGTCTTTCATTTTAGAACAGAGATCAATAACTCATAGGTGTTAGATGCTATGTTGTTCTTTTATAGATCAACAAAATGTTTCAACGTTATTTTTAAAGTAAGGTCAGGAGGCTAAGGATGTTATGTTTTCTCTGGCTGGTCAAAAGAGTCTGGTGTTTTGTTACAGACAGGGTCACCCAGCTACAGAGGCTATTTTTGTGCATGTGTGGACACAGGGCAGTTTTTAGCACCTCTTTTAGAATAGTGTGCCCTTATCTCTGTATTACTTTATATGCATACCTCAAAAGGCAGCCCAGTCCGCTAATATGACCGTTAACTTCGCCATCTCAGCAGCATTCATTCTCACTCTGCAGGCCAGTAGGCAACCAGCAATAGAACAAGGGGACACAGTCTCAAGTTGTGCCAGGGTAGGTATAGGCTGGATATTAGGAAGAAGTTCTTCACAGAGAGAGTGATTTCCCTTTGGAATGGGCTGCCCAGGGAGGTGGTGGAGGCACTGTCCCTGGGGGTCTTCAAGAAAAGCCTGGATGAGGCACTTAGTGCCATGGTCTAGTTGATTGGTTAGGGTTGGGTGATAGGTTGGACTGGATGATCTTGGACGTCTCTTCCAACCTGGTTGATTCTATGATTCTATGATTCTAACACCAACACCCTTCAATCCCAGAGAATAGTTTGTGACTAATAACTGTCATATATTCATCTAAAAACCATCAAGCTTTTCTTAAAATGACTACTTTCAACCTCCTGGCAAAAGAATTTGAATCTTTTGATGGCTATTCAAAATTTCATACTGCCATCACGCTTTAAAGTTTGGTTGGACTGGATGATCTTGGAGGTCTCTTCCAACCTGGTTGATTCTATGACTTAGTGTTGCAGAGGATATTTCTCAAGTGACCAGCTGTATAATGGGAGAAATAGCACTTTGCTGCCTCATGACATAGGGTACTGCAAATATAAACCCTGAGAAGACAGAGGTAATTATCCAGACTGCACAATTTGCTCTATGCAAACTCTTGCTGTTCCAGTGTCAAAGTAGACCCAGAAACTGGGTGCTTCAAACAGTGTTATGTAAAATAGGTGTTTGAGAGCTTAGGAAATGCAGTTTAAAAACTAGAAAAGCCTGCCAAACAGTCCTAGCACAATAAAGTCTTCATGAATTCTAATGAGGTTTAAGTAGCAGTCCTAGCTTGGCAGAAGAGGGGGAAAAAATAGAGTGGAAAAGTCCGTAAGTGAAATACTAATCTACCTCTTCTTAAATGTTTAAGTGACCTAAGTGCAGAGCAACCAGCTTCAGGAGATGGGAAGATTTAATTTTAAGTTTTGGGGCTGTCTGTGCATGCCCAAACTAAAATATTTGTTGTTTGATCAGCTATCAGCTGGGTAAACTTCAGACACACTCATAAGCATCTCTAAATGATTCCATTGTAGGCATCTGACAAAAATCTTTCTCAGCCAAGCTCCCTGACTTCAATTTTGTTTTCCAGACTGATTAACTTTTGTGGAAATTGTGAATAGCAACTGAGGCACTTCTAGGTAAGAAGAGGAAAAACTTACCAGTATAGAAAGGCCAAACTGAAACTCTTCCCCTTCCTCCCCTAGATGCTTCTACTGAAATGGAAGTAAGCTAAAATTAAAAATGCAAGAAACTACTTACACTGTTCTGCCCAGAAGCTGTTCTAGATTTGATTCTGGAGGTCTTGGAAAAAATCAATCTTCTCTATGGCCAGACTAAAATTATTCTGAACAGCCACCAGGTAGATTGTGATAAAGAGCATCCTAAAGTGAAAAACACTAGGTGCTTTTGAACAAGGCAGGGGGTTGAGCCGCGTGAAGAAGATAACAGCTATTTACTCAAAACTAATATGTTGTCAGACTTGGTTCACTAGGAGGGAAAAACCCTGCACCTCAAATTTTAACTGAACAACTATAGACTCTTTCACTCTGCCTAAAGCAGAACTGCATTTTTTCTTTGAAGCTGGCAAGAGAGGTCTTTTCACTCTGCGGATTTCTGGTTGTGCTCTGTGCAGAAAATGGTTCCTTCTTATGTACTTTCAGAGTTAAGGGAGTAGCTGGCAGCTCTGGCAGGATGGCCTGGAGATGAGCATCAGTGTATAACTCTGCTAGGTTGGAGTCTTTATCTACCACAAAAGAATGCTGCCTGTTCCTGACCTACCTGAGCATATTATTGCAGGGCACTTGCAAGTTCTGTAAGTACATAATGGGGAGATGGAGGTACTCACACTGACTGGCTTTAGGCACCCAATTCAGGTGCCTAAATAGGAGCATAAGCTCCAGAGACAGATAATAGACTGCTGAGTTACACCTAGGAGGTCTCGCAAGGTCTCCTCATACAAGAGTACAGCAGCCCCAACTCAGCACTCCTCTTCATGTAAAATGTTAGCATGAATAACCCCAAAATATTCTATACTTGGAGAACTCAAAATATTGTCTTGTTAGGAAAGGCAATACTGGTAATTAGACACAGTTGAGGTGATAAATGTGTCCCCCCATCCTGACTTGTTAGTATGTGAATGTGGAATTTGAGAGTCCTATGACATGAACTTACTGACCTCTGCAGTGTCTTTATCCCTAAGACTGGCATTCACTGCCAAATTGTGAGACACTGTTTCATGCCTCTGTCTGAGGTTACAGCCAAGCATGTGTCCTACAACCCGGAGGAGTTATTTGCACAAATACAAGGAGATGGTGAACTCACAGTTTGGTGTTGTATTGAAGACTGCTAGACTATAAGGCTTCAGCAGCACTGTGGGTGCACTGGAAAGCATGGCTACTGCACCATCTACTCCTTAGCAGAGTGCTGGATGAGCATATTGTCAAGCCTCCTGCCCTCTTGCTGGTGCTTCACAACAGGCATGGCCTCTACAATGCTCCTTTACTGCTCTTGGGGCTTGCTGGATGGCAAAGACTGGTCTCCAGTTGCAAGGTGCTATTTTGTCATGAAGATATAGGAAAGCACAACTAATGCTCTTAGCCACTTAATGAAAGCAGCACAGGTAAACCTGATTGTTACCTAAATGCCTGCAGACTTCAGAGGGTTCTGGTATAGCATTCAAGAGTAGAGTCTGGGATGAAGAGCTCCCCTTCAAGCATAAAACTACTTTATGATTTACAACATGTAAGAAAATCCTAATTTTTAGAAGTCAAAGGTCAAGTAAAACTGTATTGGTGACTATTTGGGAAATAAGGCATAAGCTCCTTTATATACAGCCAGCCCAAATCTGGTAGAAAACTTGATGCCCATAATTTGTCAGCAGGAGGGAATAATAGAAGCCTTTCACAGAAGTTGAAAACCATTTATTGAATGTGAAACCCCTTACTCCTGGGTACTTTATCAAAGTGAAACAATCAGTCTCCTAGCCATAAGCTTGAGTTCTGTTTAAGTTGCACATGCTTTGAATTAAACAAGTATGTTCACCGTTCAGCAGCACTTTTGTGCCTTTGCTTGATGACCCTCCTACTGAAACACCTAATCAACAATGTTAGCTGTAGCTGGTGTAGGTGAATGAATTCATAGACACTTTCATTGAATCAGGGGAACACAGAATAGAGTGTTACCACAGGAAGAAAATCATAGAATCATAGAATGACAGGGACTAGAGGTGACCTCAAAAGATCATCTGGTCCAGCCTCCCTGCAAGAGCAGGATCACCTAGAGTAGATCACATTGGAACACATCCAGATGGTTCTTGAATATCTCCAGAGAGGGAAACTCCACAACCTCCCTGGGCAGCTGTCACCCTCACAGTGAAGACATTCCTCCTTAGGCTCACATGGAACCTCCTGTGCCTCAACTTCTACCCACTGCCCCTTGTCCTGTCACTGGGCATCACTGAGATGAGCCTAGCTCCATCCTCCTGGCACTCACCCCTTACATATTTATAAACATTAATGAGGTCACTCCTCAGTCTCCTTCTCTCCAAGCTAAAAAGCCCCAGCTCCCTCAGTCTCTCCTCAAAAGGAAGATGTTCAACTTCCTTATTCATTTTTCTGGCTCTGTGCTGGACTCTCTAAAGCAGCTTCCTGTCCTTGAGCCTGGTGGGCCCAGAACTGGACACAATACTTTAGATGAGGCCTCACCAGGGCAGAGTAGAGGGGAAGGAAAACCTGCCTCAACCTACTAACCACAGCCCTTCTAATACACCCCAGAATTGCATTGGCCCTCCTGGCCACAACAGCACACTGCTGGTTCACGGCCATCCTTCTGTCCACTAGGACTCTCAAGCCCTTCTCCCCTTCACTGCTCCAGCCTATACTGATACATGGGATCATGACCCTACACTTGTCTCTGTTGAACTTCATTAAATTTCTCCCTGCCCAACTCTCCAGCCTAAGTGTCTCTGAATGGCAGCACAACTCTCTGCTGTGGCAGCCACTCCACCCAGCCTGGTGTCATCAGCAAACCTGCTGACAGTGCACTCCCATGGCAGCCTGGTTTGTATAGGGAACAGTGTGGCCAGTAGGACAAGGGAGGTTATTCTTCCCCTGTACTCAACACTGGTCAGGCCACACCTTGAGTGCTGTGTCCAGTTCTGCGCTCCTCAGTTCAAGAGAGATGCTGGAACATGTCCAGAGAAGGGTGACAAAGCTGGTGAGGGGCTTGGAACACAAACCCTATGAGGAGAGGCTGAGGGAGCTGGGGTTGTTTAGCCTGGAGGAGGCTCAGGGGGGACCTCATTGCTGTCTACAACTACCTGAAGGGAGGCTGTAGCCAGGTGGGGGTTGGTCTCTTCTCCCAGGCAACCAGCAATAGAACAAGGGGACACAGTCTCAAGTTGTGCTGGGGGAGGTATAGGCTGGATGTTAGGAGGAAGTTCTTGACAGAGAGAGTGATTGGCATTGGAATGGGCTGCCCAGGGAGGTGGTGGAGTCACCATCCCTGGAGGTGTTCCAAGCAAAGTCTGAATGAGGCATTTAGTGCCATGGTCTAGTTGACTGGACAGGGCTGGGTGCTAGTTTGGACTGGATGATCTTGGAGGTCTCTTCTGACATGGTTGATTCTATGATTCTATGCCCTGGTCCAGGTCATTAATGAATACACTGAATAATAGTGGTCCCAGTAGTGCCCCCTGAGGGACTCCACTAGTTACAGACCTCCGGTTAGACTCTGCCTCACTGACCACAAAATGTTTCAAAATGTTGTTGCTGAAGCCTGATCTACAGAATAGTGCTTCTGGACTATCTGCTGCTCAGCTGGATTTTCCAAGGGCAACAAAACTAACAGGAAAGCCTCTGCATAGAATTGTATCCTCCTGTATGATTGGCTTGATGGTTTTAAGAGACTCCCAAGAAGGCACAAGGTACTGAGAGACTCCCTTCCTAAGTACTTTTTATTTTTGTCTAATGTCCTCATTTCTATACTTTCACAGTTTGGGAAGCTGCTCTGTTTGACCTTATAGAAATGATGTTCAGATTAAGCTGAATTAGAAGAACATTCCAGCTGTAATTGTTATCTTTTTCTACTGACCTTTGTATTGACGGTTTCCTTCCTCCATTATCGAAAGGAAATTACTGGGAGCCATTTTCCAGCCTTCCTCCTCAACTGGAGGCTGGGGTGAAAAGAAAAACCAGAATATTAAGACATAGAAACTTTGCAAGTATGACAAAATGTCACAGTTTTAATTGAATTTTTAAAGATTTGTTTTCCTTTGAGGAATAAAAGAATTTTATCTCATTAAAAAGAAGGAAAAAAACTGTTCTTAGCACACTACAAGGCAATGTTAACCCACTGAGAGAAAAGAGAGAAGGTGTCTATTCATAGAATCATAGAATCAACCAGGTTGGAAGAGACCTCCAAGATCATCCAGTCCAACCTAGCACCCAGCCCTACCCAATGAACTAGACCATGGCACTAAGTGCCTCATCCAGTCTTTTCTTGAAGACCCCCAGGGACGGTGCCTCCACCACCTCCCTGGGCAGCCCATTCCAATGGGAAATCACTCTCTGTGAAGAACTTCCTCCTAATATCCAGCCTAGACCTACCCTGGCACAACTTGAGACTGTGTCCCCTTGTTCTATTGCTGGTTACCTGGGAGAAGAGGCCACCCCCCACCTGGCTACAGCATCCCTTCAGGTAGTTGTAGACAGTAATAAGATCACCCCTGAGCCTCCTCTTCTCCAGGCTAAACAGGCCCAGCTCCCTCAGCCTCTCCTCATAGGATTTGTGCTCCAGGCCCCTCACCAGCCTTGTTGCCCTTCTCTGGACATGAGTTGACCAACCGACCTCACAGGAATTAAACTTAGACTTGTTTGACCCTGTAATGTAGGTAGGAGACTTGCAACATATAAATGTTCTAGTTGAATTGGCTAGGTTGGGTGCTAGGTTGGACTGGATGATCTTGGAGGTCTCTTCCAATCTGGTTGGTTCTATGATTCTATGAAATTACTATGCTGGTTTTTTTTTTTTCAGTTTGTCTTATTGTAGGCTTTCTCCCTCCCCTCACCCCCAAAGAGGAATTCCCAACTTGTAAGTAACTCAAAACTGCTTTAATCTGTAATGGGGAAGCAAAATAGTGATCTAGGTGTGTCTTGTAAGACAAAATACCTTGTTTCAACTTTATCAAAACATTATGATGTTCTTCCTCTCCGAACTAAATGACATTGACATGCTCTTGGAATACTTTCATTTTACTGAACCAGTGTTTTTAAATGGAAAACCTTGTCAGAAAACTATGAAAGTTTCTCCGTGTTGTGTCAGGCAGAAGTCCTTGGAATGCTCTCAGCTAATAGCTGTCAGTGGGAAATAAGATCCTTGTTCAGGGAGGAGGTGGATATGGGTTTAAGTAAGGCAACAAAAGTTGCATCAGTCTTTGCTAACCAGTGTGTAGTCTGTAACCCACTGGTGATCAGTAAGCTATGAAGTGTAGGTCTTGGAACAAATGAAATGAAACCAAATCTCCTAAATATGCCTCTGTAATTAGGTGCCACTGCATACCTGCTATCAGCAGATGCAGTTGCAGCCAGGTCACGTGGATTATTAAATAGCTGGGCTTAATTAAATTGTTATTACAGTAATTAAAGTTTAGGTCCAGAAGGACATGCAAAACCTAAATACATTTATCACTTCTACCCTGTGCTCTGTAGATGTGTTTGCAAGAGATTCAGCAGTTTCATGGCTAAACTATTTGGGTAAAACAGAAGCAAGTGTTTGAGGGTTTGACACCCAGAGCTCAAATTCCAAATTATGCTAATGTAGTCTGAATTTTTACAGGGTGTGGCATGTTGAGATTCATTCTTGCATCTTTTGCATAAGGCAGAATTTATTCTTTTAGCATTTTTTTCCATGATATTTTATAGAAAATTATTAAAAGGAACTACTGACATTTGACAACTTAAAGCCCAAAATTCAACCAAACAAAACACCAAACCAAAAATTCACCCCTCTCAAAACAGCCTAAAAATGAGTTCTTCATTTTTAGCCTCTTAATAGCATAGGACACAGTAATATTTCTTTTATTGTTACAAACAAGCTAATAAATCATTTTAATTACCAGCTTCAATGATTTTGTACCCTGATGCAAACAATTTTCTTGTGTCAGTTTCATTGATTTTAATCAAAACCACTCTGTGGCTACAGGACAGTTTGAGAACATGTTGTATTTCTTCTTGCATCTACAGACAGGATAAGAGTCAATGTCATATGTAGAAATTCTTTCCCTTTGAAGTCAGCTGCTGTATTTTTCTGTGTTGGGCTGATTGATTCCACGCTCATTCCGTGTTAATTGTGCTAAGGCTCCTTGAACCAACAATCTACATTTGAATCTAAGCAGAAAGATGCAAATGAATGCACTTCTGAAGCTCTCCAAAGCCTGGTCCACATTAGGTGATTCTCACTCAAAGGCAGGGAGAATTCTGAATCGGCTCCATTGTGCCCTTCTGCTATGGAGATTTTGCTAATGAGTTTCACTAAGGACAAAATGTCAAACGCTTCTGGATGAAAGTTAGGGTTGCAACAGCCTTGCTCCTGTGCTGACAGGCTGCAGTGTGTTACCAGGCAAAGCAATCCAGACGGGTCTGACGTGTTCTGCTATTGAAAAGAAGGATCATACGGTGCTGAGGTTGGTGGTTTTGTTTGGTTTGGTTTTTTGGTCTGTGGTGTGGGTTTTTTTTTCTTAGGTGCCCAATGGGAAATCAAATCAGCACCTTACAGAGAAAAGAAAACGGAGTTCCTTTGATATCAAATATGTCTTTTAAAAGATTGTTATCAGGCTTTTCAGAAAAATTTAAATTTCCTTCTGGGATCAGGCTCTTATTTTCTTTAGGAACTGACGTTAGGAACACAGCGTTTTCTGCCTGGGTCGCTATGACTTATAGCCTACACTTATTTTAATAAGAGTTGTGCTCTTACAACTTTTCCAAATACTTCTCAACCAGTCTTAGATGCTATTTCCCCCCCCTGTTAGTATTACAACCTTGGAGAGAATGTTCCCTTTGTTCTTTCTCAATGAACCATAGAGAACCTGATATAATGGCTCAGAATTTTACTTGACAGGACTTGTGATGTCCGAAGAGACAAGAACAACATGAAGTTATAAAGCTTCAGAGCTCTATATTGTTATTTTACCCCGTTTCAAAACAACCTTGTGGAGGCTGTAACGGGGTCGACTTTTAGCGTTTGCTGTTTTTGATCTAGTGAAATGTGCAAAACCAACAAGGAATCGCATTTATCCTGCAAAACTCAGGTTTTGAAGCCAACGAGTTGCCATTCAGTTTCAGAAGCTGTCTGGGTTTGGCATTTTTAGTGCACCTGAATGTTAACATCTCACTTTGACTTAGACCGAAGCATTTGGAACAGACTTTTTCCTTGCTTGTGTGAGACCGGCAGGGCAGATCACAGGGCATTGTTCTGGGCCAGCTGAGTTGGGAAGGAGTAAGGACAAGGGCAAAGCCATTACAGGACAGCCTCGTGCATCCTCCCAAAAGGAACTGGGCTGTCTGAGATGCTGCAGGGTTCTATAACTGTGAATGAGAATGGTCTTTAAAGACTCTAAATTCAAAAGCTTTTTAAGCAATTGCTCTTGTCCGTGTACTTTTTATCTGATCTTTCCCACAGAGTTCTTCTGTCCATGTGCTGATTTAAGGGGTCACAGCATGAAGTGATCCCACAGAGCTGAACTCACCACTAATATAAGTCACCAGAAGTCTTACGGACAACAAACAACTTGGAATCAGTGTTATTTGGCTTAGGTCTGCAGGCATTACATTCCTCTTTCTCCTCTCCTCCCTCAGGCTGGGTCTGTTCTGCTACTAAGACACAATGAAGTGGTACCAGTAATCACCTCCACTGCCTTCAGTATGATGCTTTCACTAATGCTGTGATAACGTACTCTATGATAGTCTCACCCTGATGGCAAACAATTGTCTGTAAATGTGTGATCACAACTTAAAACTCCTCTTGCACAGGAGCAGGCACTACCCTTCTTAATTGGCAATGCAAGAATAGGCTGAAAGTGCTTGGAAAACACACTTCTGTCCACTGCTCCTACAACATGCTGTGCATCTTCACTTACAAAGGGGAAAAAAAACCCTCATCCTTGAAACCTTCGATGTTGTTTCACATGGCCCAAACAGTGTTTAACTAGCAGAAGATGCTATCCAAGTTAACACTTAAATATCTACCTCCCAATCAGATAGACTGCTGCTTTCTGAGTTGATGTAGTTTAGGTTCCTGGCTAGCTGATATGAGATTTTTTGTTCAGATGAATGGATGTTGTCCAAAATAAGCATCTCTTTTTGTTATATGGTTGTTCCAGGGTTAGGACTTGAAATTAAATTGTGTAAAACTTGCTGTGAAGAGTAAGCTTTGCCCCAGAAAACTCACCCTTCTCCTCCACATACTTGGTGAGAGATTAATGAACCTTATTAAAAAACAATATTGTTTCAACTCTGTTTATATGGTAAATTAGAAACAAAAGGTGCTGCTTCAGCAAAAGCTTACAGCTTTTTGTTGCATGCCCTTTGGTTTGTTTTGCAGGTGTTTTCCTCAGTGAAGCTGCTCCTGATGTAATTTGAAAGCATCCCTTCAGCAAGACTAGGAGTTAGCATATCGAGCATTTCAGGGAGCTTATCATGCAGTAAGTGGTGTCCACTGTGACTTGAAGTGAAAAAGAGTTCATAGCCAAAGAATGCAGACTGAAAAATGCATAACTGCTATTTACAGGCTTACAAGATATTGGCTTGCAGTGCAAAAGACACAAATGGCCAATACAAAGTTACACTTACAAACTGGAATCCACAGAAATTGAGGCAGTATCTGAGTGAGATTAAAACTCTTGTCCTAGTTCTTAGAATTGTAGAATCAACCAGGTTGGAAGAGACCTCCAAGATCATCCACTCCAACCTAGCACCCAGCCCTAGCCAGTCAACTAGACCATGGCACTAAGTGCCTCATCCAGGCTTTGCTTGGAACACCTCCAGGGATGGTGACTCCACCACCTCCCTGGGCAGCCCATTCCAATGCCAATCACTTTCTCTGTGAAGAACTTCCTCCTAACATCCAGCCTAGACCTCCGCCAGCACAACTTGAGACTGTGTCCCCTTGTTCTATTGCTGGTTGCCTGGGACAAGAGACCAACCCCCACCTGGCTACAGCCTCCCTTCAGGTAGTTGTAGACAGCAATGAGGTCACCCCTTCACCTTGTGTGAATGGGTAGCAGTAACTAACCTCTCTGTATGCCCCATGAAAAGTAGAAGTGCTTGGTTAGGTAGTTGGGCACCATTTTGCTATCTGCAGGAAAAATTAAGCAGCAGTGCTTTGGGAAGTGCATGCACACTGTCCTGGCAGCAAAGCCAAAGCCATACACTTCCATTTTATGTATTTTATCCCTCCTCTGTCTCTGGCAGTCTGCACCTACCTCAGCTCTTCTCACAGAGCTGACTCATGGCCACGCAAGTGGTTATTTATAAAATGAGAGGCAAACATTCAGTTCCCCAGAAACAGAAAGGTGGTTAAAAGGCTGAGAGGTACTGGCCTCAGACAGTTCCTGTGTCTTCTGAACCCAAGCCTTGGTGGGTGGTTTAGTGTAAACTAATAGCCTTTGCCCACACATGGCTGAACAAACTGGACTTTGGCTCTGTTTTGAGTAGCTGCTCAGTATTTTAGCTCCAGGAAACCTTACTTTATTTCCAGTTTTCTGTGAGGGTTTTTCTTTCATTTTTTCCTTTTTTTCTTCATTTTTCCCTTTTTTAGCCTTTTTCTCCAATTCCATCTTCTTTTTCTCAGCCAGTTCTGTAAGGACCTGAAAGAGATGGAAAGGAATGTGAAGACCTGCACAAATATTTTTCATGTGCAAGGTGTGTTGAGGAGATATGAACCAGTGTGTGTTTCTCCTCCTCCTCCTCCACTTTCAGCTTTCCAATACTGGGGAAACAGGATATCCAATACAATGCTTGGTAGCCCTCTATGAGAGGCTGATCATTAGACAGAAGTCCTTTTAATTTATGCTGAGGGCACCCTCATCTGCAAACTTAAGCATAGGTGCTGACTATCCCAATATATCACCTGAAAGGAGATGATTTCTGTCCCAAAACACGAGAGCTTTTATGGAGCAAGGCCAATTTCTGAAACCACACAGAAGCACAATATCCTAATGGCAGAGAACTTTAAGTTCCCTCTGGACTTGGGTTCAGATTATGAATTTGTCCTAGTGTTTCTAATGCAGATTGACTTTATAGAGATGGATTTTGAGAGATTGCCCTGAGGCGTGTCTAATTTCAATATGTGGCTAAAAACTGGAATTGTTCTAGTGGGTGAGAGAGATTCAATAGAGATATTGTGACAAACTCTGACAGATACATATGAATAACCCAGAGTCTTTATCCCTGCAAGCTGATAAGTGGCTACAGCTACATCAATTTCCATAACTTCAGTTCCTGGCCATTTATGCTTTATTATCTGAAAAAGGCAGAGGGTGAAATTTGCTTTTTTCTACCATTGTCTTTTCATTCTGTTCTCTTGTCCCTGGGAGGAATTCTAAGATCATTTAGTGATGAATGTAAATCAAGAAATCTGTGACCATTGAAGTTTATTAATGGACCATCTATATTGGCAGTACTATGCCAGTTGTAAGGCATGTTTCCTGTTAACAGTGAAACTATTTGCTTTCTAAAGAATGCCTTTAATGCACTGAAGGATTGGTCAGTGGAAGGAGACAATGACAAGAGCTATGCTTTGCAGCCAGTGAAATTTCATTAGTGGATTTCCCCAAGCATTTCAGTATCTCACATTTAATTAAATATGGTAATTTAAACCCCAAGCACCATTCAGTCATATCTGGAGGTGATAAGCAGCGAAGCATTTCATTCCTTGGGATAGATTAACAGATTGACTAGAGTTCAAAATAGGTTTTTAGTGTCCCAGCAGGCCTGTTGTATCCAAAACCAACAGAGCTACTCAAAGTAACCAACAGAGCTACTCAAAGTGTATCCTTTACTGTAGTGCTAGTACCCAGCCAGAAATCCAGCCTCATCACCTCTGCCTTCACCCTGTGCTGTGCCTGCCTGTCAAAGGGTAATCACAACCATTTCCAGCATCTCAGGATACCTGTGAACACACATGTGACAAACAGGCTTTAATTTAAAGTGGTGTTTTTGAGTTCTACTGGTGATACTTAAGTATATCCAGACTCTGATTGAAATTATTTACTTTCATGTTTTTATCTAGATGAAAGATACTGAAGGGGGTTATACAGAGTTTCTGTTCTCATGAACCCACTCTAATGGGACTGAATTGTTGAACTGTCCTTATCCTTCTGTCTTGCCTTCATCTCTGTTTTGTAAAGTAGCAAGAAAAAAAGTTCTACTGTTTACAGAACTGCAGTATAAGCTATGGTGCTAAACCTTGAACTATCCACTCATATGGGGAACGGAAAAGTGGTGCTTGCAGTCAGCATGGAGATGTACAGCAACATAAGAAGCCACGTCTAGAAATACGCACAGCGGCTGCAGGCAGTAATTGCGTGGATCCGAATAACACCTGGATGCTTTGGCAATGTTAATGCGGTCTGAGATGCCGAGTGGCTTTGGTGACATGCTCCAAAGCCATGTAACTGGCAGTACTGTGAGCATGTGGAGCTAGACTTTTCCGAAGTGACTCTCTGCTTCCCAAAAAAGAACGACAGGGCATATCTAATTTTTCATCCTCCACGTCAGCTACACCTTCTCCTCTCTATTATTTTGGTGCAAGCTTTTCAGCTCTGCTCTCACCTCTGCTCTACACAGCTCAGTTATTGCAGAGCACTGGGAGCTGGGGTGAGACTGGCTGTGTATCTAACCTTGAATAGCTTGTACTCTACAGAACAATTTCCCCTCCAGCTACTAGAAGATGCCTGAAGAATCTGATGAAAAAGGAGGAAAGAAAGGGAAGGGGCAGCAAAGGTTAGTTTGAGATACTAAGAAATTTACTCATATTATAATACAGGTTTGTTTTTACCCTTGAAGAATATCTCATAGTGGAAACAAAAGCAGATATCTTCCTAAATTACTTTAGACTTCCCTTTTCTTTGCTGAGTTGCCTTCTTTTGAAATAATTCTGAAAGCACTTGGAAAACACTTAATACTGAGGAAGAGAATGTGCTTTACTAAGAGTAATTTTAGATTCTTGGATTTTTCTAGCCTTGATGTAGGACTCCTATTGTGCTGGTGATGACTCTTCTCCAGTAACATTTTCCTTTTGAGGCCAAAAAGACACTTTCCTCTGAACTGATATCCCACAAAAGACAATTTGACTTCTCTAGTCATACACCAGTCCAAGTGTGTTTCCAAATTCTTGCAGTGTAAATCTCCCTTTTTTGGGAGGGGGAAAGAGGAGCTCTAAACCAGAAAGCAACTGATGAATGGAAGTACCTAATGTTGATTTATATGAGCCAAGCATGTGGAAAACCTCCAGCTACCAGCAGGACTTGCTTATGTTCTCATGTCTTCAGCCACAGAAAGTTTGGTGTCAGCTCACAGAGTTTGATACTTGATGTAAACGTTTTTACTCAAGAATAATCCCTTCGCTCATCTCTTAAAAGATGACCTCACTTGAACTTCTTGCTTTTCAGTGTGGAGAGTGTACATGAATAGCAGGAATATGTATCAGCAGGCCTGATGAATCCAAACCAAACACTGCTACTCCAAGTGCATCCTTTACTGCAGTGCTAGCACCTGGCCAGAATGAGCTTGGGAATTCTGGGTCTTCAGCTCTGGCAGGTAAGATCCAGCCCCAGAGCCTGGCTCAAACACTATTTTGGACAGAAACACTTCATATGCATGTAGCCTAGTATTCCTGGAGAGAAAAGTGTGCTCTCTTTGACTATTAACTCTACTGGAGAAGCTATTTTGAGATCTAAGACAACAAACAAATAAACAATCTAACTTCCAAAAAATAACAAACCTCCCCCACCCCCCAAAAAAACACAACAAACCCAAAAAGTTTCCTCAAGAAAGAAGGCTGTTTGAGATGAGAAGAGATGCCATTCCTATGTCCCTGAATAGCATGCCAAATGCTGGGCCATCCATTTGCATCACTTGCACATAACATGCTTGTGCTATAAATGTGCTTCCCCCCGTCCTGCAACTCTAGCCTGAGGATACTTAATTACAACTCTCTATATAAGCTGATTACTTCTGTGATGTGATATCATTTTGTCTGTTGGGAGAAATCTTTCAGCATGTTAGCACTGGGACTCTGTCCCATCTAGCTAGGTGAGGACTGGCATTTTGGATTTCTGCCAGGGAACCAGCAATAGAACAAGGGGACACAGTCTCAAGTTGTGCCAGGGGAGGTCTAGGCTGGGTGTTAGGAGAAAGTTCTTGCCAGAGAGAGTGATTTGGAATGGGCTGCCCAGGGAGGTGGTGGAGTCATCATCCCTGGAAGTGTTAAAAAAAAAGACTGGATGAGGCACTTAGTGCCATGGTCTACTTGATTGGACAGGGCTGGGCGACAGGTTGGACTGGATGATCTTGGAGATCTCTTCCAACCTGGCTGGTTCTATGATCTGTTCCCTCTTGCAGGCAAACTTGTTTATGTAGCTGTAATAATAGTGTTCTCCAGGTAAGGCATTTCTGAGAGTTGCTCACTTTGAGATGTGTATCTGCAAGCAAAGATTAAACTGTTAAAAACAAGCCTGGTGAGCTGCTTCTTGCAGGAATGAATTAAAAACGCTGGGTGGGATTTCATAGCTTTATGGGATCTGACAAAATCTTACAACCTGATTTAATAGTCATGTGTTTCAGTCTCTGATACATGCTCTAGTCTTTTGCCATCTGGCTGATGTTGCCCAAATGTAGTTTAACTCACCCATTGAATTCATGCACTCTTGTGTTCATTTTCTGGCAAATGCTTACAGTTAGTCTCCATTGAAAGTGGTTATGAAAAAATTTATTAGCTTTTTTTGCAGGTTTGGGTTTTTTGTTTGGTTTTCTTTTAGCTTTCATTCTATGTTATGGAAGGTGAGTGGTAGAGGAGAAAAGGAGGTTTTGGTGCTGTCTGGCTTTAACCATACAATCTAGCCTACTGCTTCAGTCAACAGAGATGATGTTCCTAGGCAGTGGATAGCTGCTGGACTTGGAGCCTGCCTACTGAATTGCTGTTTGGAGGTGAATACATCTGTCTGTTGCGTGGCTTAACAGAGTACCACTTGCATCCCCTGCAAGGTTAATGTCAAATAATCAATATATTTGAGGCTTTAAAGCACCAGCTTTGGCTGATGGCACAAATCCAGCCAGACAATTTTCAGAAGGAGCATCCAGAGTAGTGTAGAACAGAGGAAGTAACAGTGAGCATAACTGTAGGCACCTACTTCTGTTACCGACAATTATGCTTGGTATATTTGATCAGAGGGCTGGAGCAGTCTCCCATGAGGAGAGACTGAGGGAGTTGGGGCTGTTCAGTCTGGAGAGGAGAAGGCTGTGAGGTGATCTTATTGTGGCCTTTCAGTATCTTAAGGGGGCTAGAAGAAACCTGGGAAGGGACTTTCTAGGATGTCAGGTAGTGATACGACTAGGGGGAACGGAACAAAGCTAGAAATGGGTAGATTCAGACTGAACATTAGGAAGAAGTTTTTCACCATGAGAGTGGTGGGACCCTGGAGAGGGTTGCCCAGGGAGGTGGTCAAAGCCCCATCCTTGGAGGTGTTTAAGGCCAGGCTGGATGAGGCTCCAGACAGCCTGATCTAGTGTGAGGTGTCCCTGCCCTTAGCAGGGGGGTCAGAACTAGATGATCCTTGTCATTCCTTCCAACCCTGACTGATTCTATGATTCTATATTTGCTGTCAGGATAAAAATGTACTGCTAAAATAACGGATACCAAAGAAGTACAACTCCACAAGGCCTCTAGAGTCCTCCTCTGACATTTAAAGCTGCTTGTGATATACCCATTTGGTAAAAGTCAGATAGTGTATTTGAGAGTGTTTATGAATATTGCAGTACTTGATTGCATAATAGTATTTTTCTGTCCCTACCTGGGAAATAGGCAGGGATATTAATTAACTGCTAACTGTAACTACTGGGGATCTCTTGCACTGCCATTCACAATGAAACTGATTACTGGGATGCATGGGGTTCTTTAGCTGTTGGTAATAATGAATACTAATTAGCAGCATAGTACTGCACAGAATGCCAAGCGAGGCTCAGGAGCATATGTTTGCACAGCAGCTAACACATACTTTTTCTCACCCCTTTCCTAGCTGCTGCTGGATCAGACACTGCAATTACAGTAATGTGGAAATTACTTTCCTCTCCATGCAGCAAGTGAATGTGCAACTAAAACCTTGATAAGTAAGCAGCTTTTTTTTTCCTGCTAGGTTATTTAATATTGGAAATGAGGGGGAGTTGTGAGAGGGGAACTGTGCCTGCTAAATGGCAGCTCTCTTGGCTTGTTTTCACAGTGATGAGACTTAATGAACTACAGGAAGAGATCATAATTTTGTTGGCAGCAGTATAAGGGCAAAGCTAAAAATCATCACATCCAATGAATATCTTTGGAGCAAAACATAAAAACCCATTAGGGATAGACATCTGGAACAGATGCGGGGAGATTACGCTGATGCATCGGAATCCTAAACTCCTCTCCCAGGCGTGCAAAGAAGAGAAAAGCTTTGCTTTAGTCAAGAGCCAGTGCAAATCTTTCTGACTGAACTACCAAGTATTTTGCACCTGGATCTCTTTGGCAGGTCTTTCTGAAAGGTATTTGCAAAATGTCATGGAAGTAGTTTGCGCAGAAGGCCAGGTACATGACAAAGTCAAGTAAGGTCAGAGTTGTCAAAGGATAAAGAAATATAGATTGGATAATAATGCAGCAATGGTTCGTGAAGTGATTAATTTGTATTTTATTTTCCCCAAAGTGTCTTTACCTAAGTCTTATAAAATGCTCACTTTTTAAATACAGTTCAGCCTTGATTTTTCATGGAGTTTAACTTGGGAGTAACCAACCTATTCTCAGAAGCTAATATGTACAAGAGGTGAAATCTTGTCTCCCCTGAAGTCAAGGACAAAACTCCCATTAACTTCAATGAGGCCAGGATTTCATTTGCTATGTTGCCCAGTAGACCAGTGTGGAACAAAACCACTTGCCTTAGGGATTTTTAATATGCAGCTGACTCAGGTGAACAAAAAAAAAATGTTTTTCTTGTCTGACATTCAGGAAAAATCATGATAACACTGATCTTCTTCTGCCAACTACATTCTGTTAAGGTTAGGAGTTAAGGATCTTCTGTTCAGGGTATCCATTAAGGTTACGTGATGTACATTCTGCTCTTGTGCTGTCTAAAAAGAGAGGAAAAAAACATCCCTGGAAATCTTTGAAAATCAGAAAATTTATAGTGAAAATCAGTTGGGAAAAGAGAAGCAGGTTTGGGTTTTTTTTTTCCCCTTCCAAGTATCATTCTTTTATGCAGAGAAAAAGTTAAAACAATCTCTTCAGACTTCTGGCTTAACTTTTAAAATGCAGGCTGAAATCAGAGGACTGGAAAAGACAGCAAAACAGCTGAAGGTGGGAATTCAAAGCTGGGAATGGGACAGGAAGAATATATTTCTGCAGACTCTATTCAGTTTTGCTCAGTATCATTGCTTGTAACATTTTCTTTGAGCTGTATTTATCTTTGTTAGTAGTGGGTCTCATTAGCATCATGTTGCCTAAAACCTTCTCCAGCAACAAGCCACACTGGCTTGGGTGGCTTCCATGCTGCTTGGAGCAGCCAACAAAGCCTTCTTGACTCTGGCATGTGTTTCTACTTTAGAAGCTGAAAAACTTAACTGATGGGTTTCCTTCAGTCTGAAGGGACTAAACAACAGAGTGGTTTAGATACAGAGACCAATGGGGTTGACCTTAGCACAGTCTGAACTAAAACCAGGAGCATGCCCTGAGCTCACAGAGAGCTGTTTGTAGCAGTTTTACTGGAGTTCTTTGGAAGCAGAGTAACTAACGGTTAGACCACTGTGCTTTGTGCTGAGCTAGTCTGTATTTACAGCCTCTCAAACCACACAGAGGCTGTTAGTATGCCCCAGGCTTTTCCCTGTGACTCCAGGAAGGGCTGAATCTGAAATACTGGCTTACTATACCTGTGTTAAATCATCCAATGTGGGCAGCGGATGAATGGAACAGTCTGTCTCGACAAGAGAGGTCAGCTTTTGGCCATACAGCTCTCCTAGGCCACTAGTAGCCAAAATGCCTGGTTCACTCGGGGGCCAAATCCTGCTCCTGTGTGCAGAGCTTTCTGTTCACAATTCCCCTCCACAGACTCATCACCCTGCTAAGATCATTGTGGTGGGTTGAAATGGCTCTGAGTGGTGACCATTGCCTCCACTGTCTCGGTAACCTTTAATTGCTTGCTTTGTGCAACACCTGGATGATCAGAGAAACCGATTATCAGCTGCTTCTGTTAGACACAGAAGTCAGAGGAGGTATTTAACCGAGAAAAACAACTGATTCCGATACAAGAATACAGAAGGCAAACTAAAATGCTTCCTTTGCTTGAACGTTGAAGCTTGCTTGATGATTGCCTGTAGTAAACCAAGCCTTAGGTCTGCCTGCATAAGAAACTCTGTTTAAACCGCTGACTCCTAGACTGTGCTGATACTGAATGCGAGCACACGGGAACGGGTTTCATAGAATGGCAGAGCAGAATGCTTTGGGTTGCAAGGGATTTTAAACATGATCCAGTCCCAACCCTCTGCCATGGGCCGAGACATCTCCCACTAGAATGGGTTGCTTACAGCCCCATCCAACCTGACCATGAACACTTCCAGGGATGGGGCATCCACACCTTCTCTGGGCAGCTTTTTTCAATGTCTCACCACCTTCTCAGTGAAAATTTCATCTTATATCTAATCTGACCCTACTCACTTTCAGTCTCTGGGGTAGCTTTGGGAGCCTGTTTTACAACCCAAGACTCTTTATACTCTTTGGTATATATTCCTACTACTAGCTAGCACTGGTCTAACTACACAGATTCTACAACAGAGGAGCAACTCTTTTTAGCTGAGTCCTTTTCTTTTAGCTCCTTCAGACACATTATCTGTCAGTAAATTGCATGCCAGAGCACCATCTGCCAGGATTAGGTGGCTGCACATCTGAAAGGGGAACAAAGTTCATACTTGACTTTTGTGGTTTACCCTGGAAGAAAACAATCCATTCATCTGCAGCTAAAAGCTTGTTAACCATAAAATTCCTGAACTACTAGAGGCTCTTGTTTCCAAGAAATTGCTACCCAAATACAATCATAGAATGGTTTGGATGGGAAGGGAATTTAAAGATAATTTAGTTTCAACCTCTTGCCATAGGCAGGGACACCTTCTGCTGGCCCAGGCTGCTCAAGGCAACATCCAACCTGGCTTTGAACACTTCCAGGGCTGCAGCCTCCACAAGTTCTCTGAGCAACCTGTTCCAGTACTTCATCACCCCCATAGTGAAAATTTTCCTCCTAATGTGTAATCTAAGTCCAGCTTCTTTCAGCTTGAAGCAAATACTTCTCATCCTGTCACTACATGCCTTTGTAAAAAGTCCCTCTCCACCTATGCTGAAAACACATATTGTTGACTCATTTTGAACTGCTACTTCTCAACCAGCATCCCCCAGGTCCTTCTCCTCAGACTGTTCTCTATCCATTCTCCACCCAGTCCGTATTTGTGCTTGGGTTTGCCCTGACCCAGGTGCAGGACCTTGCACTTGGCTTTGCTGATCTTCATGAGGCTGGCACCAGTCCACCTCTAGAGCTTGTCCAGGTCTCTCTGGATGGCATCCTTTCACCTCCTATGTGTTGACCACATCAAGCAGCCTGGTGACACTGGTAAAGTTGCTAAGGCTGCACTTGATCCCACTGTCCTTGTCACCAACAAAGATGCTAATCAGCAGTGGTCCTGGTACCCACCCCTGAGGAACACCACTCATCACTTCTCTCTGCTTAGACACTGAATCATTGACCTTTACTCTTTGAGAGTGACCATCAAGCTAATTCCTTACTGACTGGCTGGTCCACCCATCAAATCCATGCCTTTGCAGTTTGGAGACCAGGATGTCACAGGGGACATTGTCAAATATTTTGTATGAGTCCAGGTAGAACACATCAGTTGCTCTCCTGTATTCATCAATGCTGTTGCTCCATCATAGAAGGCCACCAAATTTTTAAGGCAAGTTTTGCCTTCGGTGAAACCATGTTGAGTGCCACCAATCACCTCCGTGTTTTTCACATCCCCTAACAGAGTTTCTGGGAGGATCTGCTGCATTATCTTGCTGGGTACAGAGGTGAGATTGACTGGCCTGTATTTCCCTGGGTCTTCCTTCTTTCTCTTTCTGGAAAACAGGTTATGTCTCCCCTTTTCCAGTCAGAGGAAACTCCACTGGATTACCACAGTTTTTCAAATATGATGGAAGGTGGTTTGGCAATTTCATCCACTGCTTTCCTAAGGACCTGCAGATGGATCCTGTCAGGTCTCATGGATTTGTGCACTGTGTTTTGACATGCTAGACATGTTTGACATTTCAGATATGCTTTGTGGCAGTTCCTTCCCCAATCCCATTAGCCTTTTCACAAGAGGACTGACAGTACCTCCTCTGGAGTTTTTTCCGTAAGAAGAGCCTTTGAACCTCCTGCTTTTTCAGTAGGATAGTCTGGAAACCTTCCTAAGATATGCCTGTGTGAGAAACAAAAGCAGAAAAGGAATTAAAAGTCATCATTTGTCATCTGGCTGACAAAAAGATGTTAGGTATTGGAGAAGCATACCTTCCTTCAACTTCTGTTAAAGAGCAAGGAGCTGGACGTCTGTGGCTTTCTGTCTGGTAAATTCATTAAAACAGTTGCCAATCAGTGCCTCTTGTCCAATGGCCAATAAAGTACTAGAATGTGCTACTTTGAGCCTAGCTAGAATGTTTTGGTGAGAAGAACTAGATTACAGGCTGTGAAAGGAATGCAAGGCTGATGTCTACCTCACTCATAGGCTTGCTGAGATGTTTAAAAACAAAAATCAAAACATAGATAACTCACTTCTGCTGCTGGGGAGCTGGCTGAGCTGCACCTCTGACCTCACCCCTCTCTACTGTTTCTTTGACTAATCCACCTTGCTTCCTACCCCCTGGCTGAACCTCCATTCTTCCTTGGGACTGGGGTAAGGCTGAGAGGGGTAGGGGGAAGGTGAAGGGGTGGTTGGGAGCCCCTCCTGGGGACTCAGGTTTCTGGGAGGGCTGTTGTGTTTCTGTATTACTTCTTACCTTGTATATTTCTGTATATAACTGTATATACTGTAAATATCTGCTTATATGTTGTGCTAAGCTGTAAATATAAGCTTCATCCAATTTCCAGAGCTGTCTGAGTCTAGCCTGGGGGATTTCTAAAGTGTGTGTGTGGGAACACCCAAACCATCACACCTCTTATTTTGGCACCCAACGTGGGGCTGAAACCCATGACCCTGGGATTAAGAGTCCCATCCTCTACCAACTGAGTTAGGAAGCAAAGTGGATTAATTAAAGAAACAGAGGGTGAGGTTATAAAGATATGCAGCTTGGAGCTTCCCAGCAGAAGTGCCTTTATGTTTTGATGATTCTTCTTATACCTCTCAGCAAGCCTATGAGTGAAGCAGACATCACCATTGTTTTCCTTTCACAGCCTGTAATCTAGTTCTTCTCACCAAAACATTCTCATTAGCTTCAAACTAGTACAAGAAAGCTCTTAAGGAATTCCATAGGATTGTACATCACTTTGCTTAAAGTGCTAAGATTCGTAGCTCTGATCTGCACTTTCAGTGTCCAACTTTTTTTAAAAGTATTTAAATTAGGATTTGATTGACAAATTCCAGGTTTTATTTCCACAGGAGGATCTCCAGTGTCAAAATTCTCCAAGGCACTTGCACAATTAAGTGGTGATGGAAGCTGATGAGGGGGCAATAAATGATGTCGTGGTAAACTGGAAGCTGGCCAATGTGATGCCCATCCATGGGGACACAGTCTCTAGTTGTGCCAGGGGAGGTCTAGGCTGGACGTTAGGAGGAAGTTCTTGACAGAGAGAGTGACTGGCATTGGAATGGGCTGCCCAGGGAGATGGTGGAGTCACCGTCCCTGGAGGTGTTCAAGCAAAGACTGGATGAGGCACTTAGTGTCATGGTCTGGTTGATTGGACAGGACTGGGTAACAGGCTGGACTGGATGATCCTGACGGTCTCTTTCAATCTGGTTGACTCTATGAAATTTCCATGGATGACATGGGCAACAGAGGGTGCTTCTAGGCCCTTCAGAAAGAGATCAAGAGATATAAATAATAACTACAGGCCAGAGGCCACTTAAATTGATAAGACTCTTTAACTGTCCCCCACAGCAAACTGCTGGCTAAGCTGTCAGCCTGCGGCTTAGATGGCAACACTCTGTGCTGGGTTAGGAACTGGCTGGAGGGCAGGACCCAGAGAGTGGTGGTGAATGGTGCCACATCCAGCTGGCAGCTGTCACTAGTGGTGTCCCTCAGGGATCAGTGCTGGGCCCCATCCTCTTTAACATCTTCATCTGGATGAGGGCATCAAGTCAGTCATCAGCAAGTTTGCAGATGACTCCAAGCTGGGGGCAGATGTGGCTCGGTTGGAGGGCAGAAGGGCTCTGCAGCAGGACCTTGACTGCCTGGACAGATGGGCAGAGTCCAATGGGATGGCATTCAATAGCTCCAAGTGCAGGGTGCTGCACTTTGGCCACAACAACCCCATGCAGAGATACAGGCTGGGGTTGGAGTGGCTGGAGAGCAGCCAGACAGAGAGGGATCTGGGGGTGCTGATTGATACCCACCTGAACATGAGCCAGCAGTGTGCCCAGGTGGCCAAGAGAGCCAGTGGCATCCTGGCCTGCATCAGGAATAGTGTGGTCAGCAGAAGCAGGGAGGTCATTCTGCCCCTGTACTCTGCACTGCTTAGACCTCACCTTGAGTACTGTGTTCAGTTCTGGGCCCCCCAGTTTAGGAGGGACATTGAGATGCTTGAGCATGTCCAGAGAAGGGCGACGAGGCTGGGGAGAGGCCTTGAGCACAGCCCTATGAGGAGAGGCTGAGGGAGCTGGGATTGGTTAGCCTGGAGAAGAGGAGGCTCAGGGGTGACCTTATTGCTGTCTACAACTACCTGAGGGGTGGTTGTAGCCAGGAGGAGGTTGCTCTCTTCTCTCAGGTGGCCAGCACCAGAACGAGAGGACACAGCCTCAGGCTGCGCCAGGGGAAATTTAGGCTGGAGGTGAGGAGAAAGTTCTTCACTGAGAGAGTCATTGGGCACTGGAATGGGCTGCCCGGGGAGGTGGTGGAGTCGCCGTCCCTGGGGCTGTTCAAGGCAGGATTGGACGTGGCACTTGGTGCCATGGTCTAGCCTTGAGCTCTGTGGTGAAGGGTTGGACTTGGTGATCTGTGAGGTCTCTTCCAAGCTTGGTGATACTGTGATACTGTGTGATACTGTAACTTCTTTCACTTTTGTAGCATTTTGGAATATGTCAGCAAGATATTTTTGTTTTGGTTTGATGTGTGGTGTTTTTTTTTTTTTTTTTTTTTTTTTTTTTTTTTTTTTTTTTTTTTTTTTTTTGGTAATATCAGGAAAATGTTCAGTTCCAAAGACAATTCTGACACTTCAGAGAAATCCTTGTGATGCTTCCAAATAGAATGGTAATGTTTCCTCTGAATGAAATGAAATTTCCCTTGAGAAGAAAACAGCTCAGAAAGGTCAATGTGATTCATAAAAATGACTTTCATTTTGTCTAAAACAACTGGTACCTTCAGGGAATTTCCTAGTCTACTGTTAAGCAGTAGTCTCAGCTTTAACTGAGATCCTTGGAACAGAGCATCTGTTATGTTTCTATAGCACCACGTGTAGGGTTTGGATCCCTAGCTAGTATTAATGTAATACCAATTATGGAAGAATAAACAAACGCTCCTCTGTGATTGTAAGCTCTGATGTGCATGTTCAACAATTACACAAGCAGATGCAAAACTTTGGTCATTGCATTCCCAGAAACCAGTCTGTATGAACAAAGAGGTGTCATTGTTAGTAGGTGTTATTTGTCTATTCATTTCTTATTTTCAAATCTAATAAGAATGGGATTTTACCCTCAAAGGGCTGCATAATCTACTTCATTTCATGTTAGATCCCCTCTCTCTCCCCTCTCTCTCCCCTCTCTCTCCCCTCTCTCTCCCCTCTCTCTCCCCTCTCTCTCCCCTCTCTCTCCCCTCTCTCTCCCCTCTCTCTCCCCTCTCTCTCCCCTCTCTCTCCCCTCTCCCTCCCCTCTCTCTCCCCTCTCTCTCCCCTCTCTCTCCCCTCTCTCTCCCCTCTCTCTCCCCTCTCTCTCCCCTCTCTCTCCCCTCTCTCTCCCCTCTCTCTCCCCTCTCTCTCCCCTCTCTCTCCCCTCTCTCTCCCCTCTCTCTCCCCTCTCTCTCCCCTCTCTCTCCCCTCTCTCTCCCCTCTCTCTGCCCTCTCTCTGCCCTCTCTCTGCCCTCTCTCTGCCCTCTCTCTGCCCTCTCCCTGCCCCAGAAATTGCTCCATTTATACATTAAATGCAGTCTTGCTTTAAATGATGCTACAAGCCTAGCTTATGGTAACAAATCTCTCAAAATCTGATATTCAGGTTGTTGTTGCTTTACTTGTGTCAGCTGGGAGGAAGAAAAGGCAATAGGCATCCTGGGTGAAGGGTCAGTTGGGAGTGAACTGCCTGCTGAATCTGGTGTCACTGCCAGCTTTCAATATTTATTAATGCTATGTCTGCTATCTGTAGAGGGAAATATTTACCCTTTAGGTGTGTATACGAATGCTGTAAATATTCTATCAAATTCAGAAGTTTGAAGTTTGTTTATAACCTGTATTTTTTGTGTGATTATTTTGCTTGCAGCTGGTGCAGCTGTTTGGGATGCCATGGCTGATCTCAGCTTTTTGCAGCAGCTAAAGCAAGTGCACATGGTGACAAATAACTTGAGGTGAGAAGGCAATGCTAATCTTCTCACACAAGTGGAAGAAAAAGTGTCAGCCATTTACTAACCAACCAGCGGCCTGAGGACTGCACCTTTGGTTGAGGGCACTGCAGAATGTAAGTTCCCATGGTCATCAGTGACCCTGAGAGCAGACAGCTACCATATATTTCAGTTGTGCTAATTTTTCAGGGACATCTGTTTTTTTCTTTCTGGGCTTCATCCTTTCCTGTGTACTGTTACTTAGCATATCAATTGCTGACTAATGGTCAGAGAGCAGTATTCTTAAGTCTCATTTCCCTAACTGACCTCTTTCTCTTCTAGGTTTAAATAACTACAACTTCAATCTTGTAGTGCCTGGAAAGCATGCACATGCATGACCCTTATAGACAAATTCATCCCTTTGTGAAACCCTTTGAGTTCAGAGGTTAAATCAGGGATTTATTTGGCCTGTAAATCTGCACAGAAAAATGCTGTCATTGATCATCCTGGTCAAAAGTCCATTTTAAATGTAATGAATCTCAATTTTCCTTCTCCGTTCGCTTTTTTGGCAGTATTCTACCACAGCCATAACAATGGATTGCCTCATGCATTTCTCATAAGATGCTAATTTGGATTTAACTGAATCTAACCTATTTTGTAGAAGCTTGTTGTACAGTTGTTGATAGTGTGCTGAAACACGAGGAGAAAATGATCAGCTAGCATACATTCTATGATCAGCCAAGAATACTTATTAACTCTATCAGATAAGCTGTGGAGCATCTGTTTCTCAGGAGGGTCCCACCAGGCATGTCTCACACTGAACAGGGAATAACTCTTGAATTAGGAGAATCTCCTGCACACACAGAATGATTCTGAGCTTGCTTTATAGTAAGAATAGTTCAGATGATTTTAAACTGCTCTTGCCTTTTGGAACTTCCTAGAAACTATGAAGTATTCATTATTAGACCCAGTTCTAAGACAATAATACTGCAAGAAAATGAATCCAGATGATGTAATAACTTGCTTCAAATGTGAGTCTAACATGCAGGTTTGTTTTGCTGAAGGCATAGAAGAGAGTTTTACGGTGGCAATCTTTGGTTCCACCTAAAGATACAACCATGCTGTAAACCATGAATTACAGAAGGTGGAGCTGCAGAGGTTCCCATAGTCAGCAGCCAGCCTGAACACTGAAGTGAGGAGTAGGTAGATAACACCTGCCCCTGCGTTGTTCATTGACTTCAAAGGCTGAGTTGAGCTACAGTCCCTGTTACAGCTTTAACCCACTGGAGATCACTGACTGTGGATTTCAGACAGGTATTTATTTAGATTGCACCCATGGTTGAGTGAAAAAAGGAAACCACTTGGTCTGCATTTCCTCTAACCTGCCCAGTGTTTATTTTCAGTATTCATACTACTTTGACAATTTTTCTTTGCATGTTAGTTACTGTAGGTAGCTGACAAATTACCCCCACAATTCACACAGCCTGATGTTTCCTCTGCATGTCGCTGAGATGGGAGCACTATGTAAAAAGTAAACTGTTAGCTGGGAAAGTCTGAGAGTCTTGATGCATGTCGATGGGGAGAGGAGAATGTAAAAAGCTTAAGCTCTTGATAAGAAGCATGTTGGAGTGCATAATATGTTAGAGAGACATGGTACATGTCAGAAACACCTGGATCTGAGGCAAGTCAAAACTCAGTGAATCTGTTACTTATTATTGTCTCGATGATTGCAGAGGAAAAGGAACAGCCCAAACAGTTGTGCCTTTTTCCCGTATCTCATAAAGTGTGCAAACACCAGAACTAGAAGAAGCAACTCCTATTTTCAACACTATTGCTTCAGTGGGAGTGCTAATAACATGTTATGAACTACAAGCGAAAGCAGAAGCGAATTCCATCTGATTTCATATGGAGGATGCAGCTCTAGTAAAACTGCTTGCCCAAAAGAATAAATGGACTTTGTAAAAATATGACTGCTTCATAGAACTGCCCTTGGCAGCTGCACAGAAGCAAATAAGGTGAGATAGAGCAGTAGGTCCAGGAATAAATCTGCACCTTGTGAGGCAAGGTTCAACAGCAGCCTAGTGAAGCCCTTGCAGCTTAAGGACCCCAAAGCCTGCTGCTTCCTGCTCTGCAGGCAAGGAGTTGGGCATGGCTTTTGCGGGAGACCTGTTTCCTGTTGTGTATTCACAAGCCACCAAACAAAAACTTGTGTTTGGGAGCTTTGCTTGCACTGCTGCAAACCGATGTGTGCCAGAGTTCACAGCAGAGAAAATATCTTTCTTTGGGTCAGAGCCGCCACTTTAACAGAACTACTAAATGTTTCTGTGCTGCAGAGGACATTGCTGAAGAAGGGACCTTTAGAAACTGTGGGATGTGAGAAATCCATTACTTTTCTGGGAAGAAGTGCAATCCTGTCAAGGGGAGCATAGTAGGAGTTTGGTAAACAGCTTTACAGAAAAGCCATCGAACCGGAATGAATGAGAGTCCTAAATCTGAATCAGACCAGCTCAACCGGAAGGGTAAGGGGATGGACAAAGATGGAGGAGTGAAAAGAGATGATCTTCCCCTCCCAGTTCAGAAAGAAAAAGATCTGGTGAGATTTTTCAGCTGCTCTCAAGTAACTTTCTGCTCTTTGGTTCGCTGTTACTGTTCTCCTGATTTCCAGACCTACTCTTCTTACAATAACTTAGATCTGTCAATAGTAATGGAGAAACAATGATCTTTTATGGTCTGCATTGCAAGCCCTTTTGTTTCACATTGTGTAACATAAAGTTCTGACTTTCCTGGGCTCGATTTTTGTTTTAGTGCACAATCCACATCAATGTCCAAATTGTAACTAGGTAGGAATGGTTCTTTAATGCCTCCAAATCACCACCAGAGTTAGTATGAGTCAGTGTGATGGGCAGTCTGCTTAGCTCTGAGTGCTATGACACCTTAACTGCCATCACTATAATCTATTCCTCATCTGGGAGATAACACAAGCCCTGTGTAGGGTCATCTGCTGCTTCCTCTCTTCCTTGTTTCAGGAAGATCAGTGTTTTAAATTTCTTTTTAAAGTGTTTTCTCTCTATTCCATGTTTCTCTGGGATGGTTATAGTTAAGGCTAAATATGGCTGTTGATTTATGAGAGCACACCATTGATTTAAACATTTTTGCCAGTAATAGACTCAACAAGTTACTACCTACTCTGTTCTCTGGCATGATTTTACATGTGTTATTCTTCCTTCTTGGCCATAGCTTCTCTAGCTAATTGCATAAAAGGCCTTGTCAAGAAAAATAAAACATTGTTCTTTGGAGGAAAAAGCACATTTAACTCTTTTCAAGGTAAGAAAGGATGTGGGCTGTGTGCAGAAGAAAAAGCATGAATGCTGACTGTACAGTCTAGGCAGAGGGACAGCAGAGTGTTCTGTGCAGAAAAGGAACAGAACCAAAGGGCGAGGGGGACCCTCTAAAGAAATAAATGCCTCATTGTGTTGTAATTCTTTCTTACTTCTGTAATCTCACTTCAGGTTCTCTCAAACTACTTTAATAGCAGTGTTGGTTTATTTTAGGTGCCTTTGCTGCAGCATTTTCTTTCCTTTTCTGTGTGCTTTCACTAGCTCTTTGAAAATCGCTTCCAGAAAAAATAAGCCATGCAAATAGAGAATTACTTATTAAGCAAGATTAACTTCCACAGGCTTCTTATCTTTAATGGGTTTGGACACAGACATGTTACAACTTATGTTTTATCTCAGGTCCTGATCCTCCAAGTGTTTGCTTGTATGTGTGATTGTTATGCATGGAAGTAATTCAGAGGAGTGACTTGCAGGGAGCAGTGCTTGGAGGATTGGAAACTTTATTGTTCTGGATAAATATGGAGCTTTAAAAATCGAAGATCAAGTGTCCTGAGGCCAACATTGTGCAAGAAGAAACATTCCCATAGAGGAATGAGTGCAAAAGGTTTGTGGGGAAAGGTGATATCCTTTCTTGTAGTCCCTACCATAATTAGAAACAATAGATAGTCTTTTGGGTACTCAACGTCTGCCTTAGATCTGAAATGGTAGAAGCGAGCTTCAAAGCCAAATAATAGTTGGGAACAGTTGTTGGAGGGGACAGACCTGAATGTGGTAATTCTCTCTGAAAGCTTTTTTACATGTAATATTATTGGCCAGGAAAGGTAGAACTTTGGCTGACCCAGGGCAGTCATTCCTAAGCTTCTTGAGTTCTTGCAGAAAAATAAGTTTATCACAAAGCAGAACAGACTATTTTACCTTTTCACAGATCCTCCTGGCCTTTTAACAATAGAAGTAGGTAGTTAGTGTACTGGAAGAAAGGGAATCTCTGTTCCCCTTCAGACAGACTTGGGCATGGGCTTTCTCTGCCAGGACACCTGGTTATCTTGCCTCCCACTGTAAACCATAGAGGAAACAGAGGGAAAAGGATGTTTTGGCCTACTGTCATATCAAAATTCTGCCAAATTATTCCTCGTTTAAAGTGGCACCAGACTTTTCTCCTTGAAATGAATCGGGCAAACAGAAAGGTAGCACTGTACATTTCTGCTACGTTTTCTGCATGAAAATAGAAGGCAATATGGACACGAATAATGCAAAGGAGAAACAAAATGATTCATCTTACAGTTCCAATACTACCTTAATTCTCTCCCCCCCCCCCCCCACCCCACCCCCCCCCCCCCCCCCCCCAGTAATAGAAAGGAGAAATCAGAACAAAAAATTTGCAATGTCAACACTCGGAAGATGTTTTGGTGCTCTGACTTCCATGTTCCTCCCTACCCTAAAAAAATATTGCCAGAAATTTCTCAGAACTCAAACCTGAATTAACTTGGGATTGTGAGCAATTGCATCCTGACCTATGTAACTGAACTCCTTTGCAAGAGCTAATAACATCCAAGCCATACTGAAAGCTTAGACAAACCTTGAGAACAAAAGTGTTAAATTTACCCACTATGGCACAGAAATGGAACTGTGATTAATGTGACTGGAAAACAGATTCCAGTTTTCCATAACAAATATGGTTATTTAGGGTGCTTTTGCCTTGACTCCTGCAAAGCAGAACAGTCTTGGGCAGAGCTGCTGGTAAGCTTGGTGTGAGGCTCTCTGCTTTACAGAATCACAGAACTTTCAAGGTCGGAAGGAACCTCCAGAGATTGAGTCAACCTCCCTGCCAAGGCAGGATCACCCAGGGTAGTTTGCACAGGAGTGCATCCAGGTGGGTTTTGAAAGTCTCTAGAGAAGGAGACTCCACAACCTCACTGGGCAGCCTGTTCCAGGGCTCTGTCACCCTCACTGTAAGGAAGTTTCTCCTCATGTTGAGGTGAAACCTTCCATGTTCCAGTTGGCAGCCGTTGCTCCTTGTCTTATTGCTTCTGACTGCCAAAAAGAGATTGGCCTCATCCACTTGACATTCACTGCTCATATATTTGCACACATGGATAAGAACTCTTCTCAGTCTTCTCTTCTCCAGTCTAAACAGCCCCAGATTTCTCAGTCTCTTTGTTGGGAAGATGCCCAATTCCTCCAGTCATCCTTGTGTCTCTCTACTGGACTTTTTCCAGTGGGTCTGTTTCTCTTGAACCTGGGGAGCTCAAAACTGGACACAGTACTCCTGGTGTGGTCTCACCAGGGCAGAGTAGAGGGACAAAAGAACCTCCCTAGACCTGTTGGACAGACTTTTCCTGATGCATCCCAAGATGCCATTGGCTCTCTTGGTCACAAGAGCACATTGCTGTCCCGTGGATAACCTGTTGTCCACCAGGAGTCCAATGTCTTTTTCCACAGAACTGCTTTCCAGTGGGGCAGCCCCCAAACTGTAGTGGTGTCTGTTGTTATTCCTCCCCAGATGGAGTGAAAGCATGTCCTAGTTGGACTCAAAGGCACCTGGATGTCCCATCCCTGTCCTTGGAGGCCTGAGTGAACCAGTAATCCTGACTTTGAGCTTTTCTAAAAGCTACAGAACAGATGCTGATATCCAGCACCACTCCCACATTTTGTTTTCTAGGTCCACAATTCTTCTAATGCTAAGTCTTTTGGACTTGCTCATCATCCTATGATTACTGGAGCTGTGAAGCAGGCCATCTTCCTTGAGGGACTGTCTCAAAAGCTGAAGGGCTGCTCCCCCTTTTTCACAGTCAGACTGTCTGCAGGCTTATTTCCAGCATCAGCTTCCTGTTGACTGTCTACAGCCTTTCAAGGAATTCGATCCTGTCAACCCAGCTGTAAGGAGAATGGCTTGAGCCACTTCCTGCAGAGGAAGAACTCCTCAGAGGGCCCAACACTGAGGCTGGGGGACTTGGCTGGTGGAGTAATGAGTACTTTGGAGCGTGTAAGTCTTGTAAAACTCTCATCTGGTTAGATTTTCTTATCTTTCCATGCTCCTTAGAGCAAGGTCAAGAATACAGAAGCTGGCTCATAGAACTGCCAGGTCAAATTCCCCTTGAGTTTACTGAATTCTTTACCTTTGGTCAGCTTATCCTGCCTTCACAGAATGCCGAATTCTGACTCAAATTGGCAATAGTTCCTGTGCTTAGCATTCAGCTTAGGAGACTGAAACAATTATGGCCAGTTTTAAGCAAGATTACTTTAACTCAGACTAGAAGTTTTGCAAGAAAGAGCTTTCCTGCAGAGTCAGCCAGAGGGAATCAACAGTATTTTATTAACAGAATATGAATTCTGTAAAGAAGAAAATAAAGCATGTGATTTTTGTAGCAAGGCCAGCCAAGAGAAATAACTTGCCCTCCAACATCACAACTTTCCTTGGGATTTGGAATGAAATGACTATAGGGAGCATTTTGTCTTATAGAGTTTGTTTATGAGAAATTCGAGCAATCTCTTTTGCTTCTCAGAACTCAAGGTGTTAGTGAAGCAAAATGCATCTCTGTGGATGAGAAAGAAGGCTGTAAACCAGGCATGGCTGCTTCAAATTCTTTTGCCATGGGCTGTCACCTACACCTGAAGACAACACTTTGTGCAGAGTTGAGGAATGCTGCCCTGGACAGGTCACCCACCTGGAGAAGTGCCACTTGCACCCAAGATCTGCATCAGCTCTCTTAGGACTTTGCCCTCCTCCTTGTTCTGATACGGTTTCACATATGCTGTATTTCTTCTGCCACCACCTGACTGTGAAAGGTACTTGAAGTATTTCAAGGATATTACTGGTATTAGCTGATCAAAGACTCTCTGAAATGACTACGCTCTCCCTACACCTATTGCTCACGTGCTGGATGGATAGTTGTGTGCATGCATAATAAATTTAAGGCTCTTCAGGCACGTCAAATTCTCTGCGTGTGCTATGCAGAACATACATCCTTTGCATCTGTCTGGAAACTTGTGGGCTGCCAGTCTGAGAATGGACAGAAAAGCTGTGTCTTCTGATCTACCCTGATTTAAATACTGGAATTGATATAGCATGCAAGTGTAACACGAGGCTTTTTGTGTCAGTGGTTAAGACAACCTAGCCTATCTGATGCAAAGTAGGTAAAACAATGTGAAATTTATCTGTGCTGTAACTGTTTGCATCCCTTCACAGTGTGATGAAGATGGGTAAATCTGAGATATCATCAGAGGTGGTGGCATCAGAAAGGTTTCACTAACAAGATCTCTCAGCCTGCCTGATTTCTTACAGTATCAGTGCAAAAATACAGTCCAGTGTGGCGTGATTCTAACATCCCTGGATTAAAACGGATCTGCGTGTGCATGGTGTCATCTTCAGTCACTATATCATGGCTGTCGCGTTCATGGATCACTGTGCCTCTGACCTGCTGCCTGCCCATGATTTGACTTTAAACGTTTGTAAAGGACAATGTGTAATCAGCATCTGTCAGGCATCACATTACTGCCGGGGAGAGTGGCTTGCTACTTCATTTAAGATGGATACTACGGTGCTGCGTAAATGGCACTACTCCTAGCTAGGACTGTGGTTCCTTGAGAGGCATTTGTGATGCAGAAGAAAAAACTTTAGTGGGGACTAGGGAGCTGAAAATGGCACACAACACGTTCCTAGGTTTTAAAGGCAGCAACCAAATAGACTGCCTACTTTCACTGCTGCTAACATTCTTGCCCCTTTCAAGAGATCTGGTTCTCTATGGTTTGCATGAGTGTTTAAATGAACTATTTAGCGATGAATCTAAGGCAATTTCATGCATATAAAAGCAGTCACAGTGCTTGATTTTTCCAATGTTCATCCCAACTGGCTTGTGTAGCTTATTTGAATAAATCACAATCAGGTGTACAGAGTGTAAAACCAGGAAAAGACCTGAGACTGGTATTGAAGAATCTTGCAGAGACTCTGTATATAATGTTTACAGACTCCCGCTTAATGCTAATAACCAAATAGCTCAATAGGAAGAAAAATAATTTAGAATCTCTGGTTTGGCAACTTAAAGTGTTAGAAAAGACAAGGAGAAACATTCTGGATGAGCTAGTGGCAGTCTGGTATTAAGAGCATTCATTTATCAACTGTGTTAACTGAAAACCCAGTCATCTCTGCAATCCAAGAGACACACTGTGATGCCTTGAGATGTGACGTTTGTCAACCCTCTCCTTTTAGTTTCATGAAAGAAAATATGGAGTGCTGTATTCCCATACCTGTTAGGTGTATTTCTGGTGTATCATCTATAGTCTCCTTAAAGTGGGTCGAAATGTGGATGACCTTATCCGTTTTGTGAGACTCTGGTATTGCCTCTCTAAATCACAGAGTTTTTCTGCCTGTGCTACTCTCACAGTGGGGTGTTGTCACTTACAAGCAGAAATTGGAGGTTTTTAGAATTACTGTTCATTTACATGACGGTTTCATGTGCTTTTTAAACATCTCTTTGGTTCACAGAACCAGTGCTGCAGAGAGTTGCTGGCAATGTGGCAGAAGAGGCAGACACCTGGCCGGAGACTCAGGGACAGGCATGGAAATGTCCTCTGGGAGCTGGACCTGCAGCCCCTTCTTGTCAAAAACAAAGTGCTCAAGCACCACTTATTTCCTTTTGCCAAAGTGGCATAGCAAGTAAGGTGGTGTGGGAAGTGCCATTTGAGAGTTGAGACTTGTAGGGCAGGTTTACTCACTTACTAAATCTTAGGGCTCTTTTGTACTTTTTTGTGTATTGGAGACCTTAATGTATTGCTTCACAGGCCTACGCTGAGGATCAGTTATCTGGAATGGCCTTATTATAGGATAGCAGAGCTCCCCCGGGCAAAGAATGCAAAGATTAGGTTTGGACAGGAATGAAATACAGGCACATATGTGGGAGAGGCAACAATCAACTGCTCCCACCTTCGCTCCCACAGGTTCCCAGGCCTCCCACAATTGCAAACCTTGCAATAAATAAAGAATAAACCATGCATTATACATGATTTCCCAGAAGAGGATGAAGGTGAAATGATATTTTGGGCATAGCATTACCCCCTCTGCAGCAGCCAGGAGAGCTGAGCCAATGATGGGAAGCACATGTAAGCAATACGAACGATGGCAAAGCTCCGGTGCTGGAATTTACTCCCTTGGAGCAATTATATTTTGACTTGGAATACTTTGAGGACTCCTGCAGCTACACAAACTGCAGCCTTTAACTTATAGCCATGCATTAGCACAGTGTCTTCAAAATTGTTTGCTGGATTAGATGTTTTCCAGAAAAATCTGCAGGAAAGAGCCAGGCTCCCTATGTGATGTGGAATACAAAATGGGAGTAAACTTCCTTTCTAAGCTACCATGGGATTACTGAGTCAGTAAGATGCTGTAAGAGGGGAGTGTTTGAACAGCCTTTAGTTAAGGGTGATGGAGCTGCCTGGTATTACATCAGTATGGCGACGAGGCTGGTGAGAGGCCTCGAGCACAAGCCCTACGAGGAGAGGCTGAGGGAGCTGGGATTGTTTAGCCTGGAGAAGAGGAGGCTCAGGGGTGACCTTATTGCTGTCTACAACTACCTGAAGGGTGGTTGTGGCCAGGAGGAGGTTGCTCTCTTCTCTCAGGTGGCCAGCACCAGAACGAGAAGACACAGCCTCAGGCTGCGCAAGGGGAGATTTAGGCTTGAGGTGAGGAGAAAGTTCTTCACTGAGAGAGTCATTGGACACTGGAATGGGCTGCCCGGGGAGGTGGTGGAGTCGCCGTCCCTGGGGCTGTTCAAGGCAGGATTGGACATGGCACTTGGTGCCATGGTCTAGCCTTGAGCTCTGTGGTAAAGGGTTGGACTTGATGATCTGTGAGGTCTCTTCCAACCCTGATAATACTGTGATATCCTGGTAAATACTGATCCAATTCTATGCTATATAAAAAATACTATATTTGGTATGGTATATTACTGAATGGAACTGTGTTGGTAAAGTTATTTTGTACAAGCAGAGCTTCAGGGGAGCTAGCAACCCTCTTATGCACTGTTAAAATCTCTCATTCAGCCCACGATGGTAACTCCTAATACTGTTCTTGCATAAATCCTAAGGATGCTTGACAGCAGACAAAACATAACTAGTTTGTGATGCTAATAGTGGTGTGTGTTTAAAATAAATTTGTATAAATAATTAGATTTTGTTGTTGTTGTATCTGCAGAGGACTAAACTGCAGCATGACGTAAAAGCTCTGGATTTTGACCTGGATAATAAAACCAATCTGCTTGATGGAATCTGACTACCCTGTGCTGAAATCCTCGGTAAAATTGAAACACGTTGACTCTGGAAGGAATGGAGGATACTCAGGTTTCAGGCAAGTTCATGGTCTACCCACAGAAACAGCATTTTCAAACCTTTTCAGTGTCACTATACGCTCCACGTATAGGATTTGTGGACCTACTTTAACTTTGTGCTGGGAAGAGTTTGCCTAGGTGCTTACCAAACCAGGCAGCACGCTGTCCACCTAACAAAGGCATAGCCCAGTGCTCTCAAGAGAAGCAATCAGCTCAAAGGAAAAGAAATGCCTTGCTTTATGTGTCCTTCATATGCTTATCAACCCTGGCATTGCAGATTTAGAAGGTGATGGAATAATCTGCTTCCTTTGGCCTTCTTCCTTCTCAACTGCTCATCAATTCTGCTTACTGTAATTTAAGTTATTCCCCAAATTGAATTCTCCACAAATGTTCATTCTTAAATGCCTCTGGATTTTGTTTTAACCACCTAAGAACCTACTTTCACTGAAGATGTGCTCTCTGCCTTTGTGGGATCTTATGGCAGCTGAATTTGAGTCTATTTGTGTATTTGACATTCATCTCAAAAAGAGATGAGCTGTTTTGTCTAAGCTACAAGCAAGGGAGGGCAGGGAGGAATGAGACAGCAGGGGGGTAGATGTTCCACCAACTTCCAGTGTAAGCCTGGATTTTCTATGCTAGATGATGCAAGTCTTCTGGTTGTGGAATTCACTTGAAATTCAGCACTGAAGTAACTTGTCAACAGTCCATTACTTATTGATGTGTTGGCATACCGAATCCACAACGCCCTGCATCAACTTTATATCCCCTTCAGATACTCTGCTGCTATGACTCCCAGTATGTAAACTCTGAAAAACCCGATGCCAATGCAAATAATGGAAGGACTGTGTTTCACAGTTAAATATATCCCTCTTCTCTTGTGTGAAGCAAAGGCTGGATTCACAGCTGCACTCCTGGCCATAACTTGTGTGTCTTCTTCCATTCCATAGTTAGAGATGACTTCCTGGCAATCAGGTCTTTTTTTATATACCCACCTGAGCTTGCTTCCCAGTATATGCGTTTGAGGATTGCTTTTCTGTCTTTTTTGTCTTTGCCTAGGACAGTTAATATTTTCTATCAGCCTTTAGTTCTAAGTGTCCCTATTTTTCAAATTGGTAACTTAAAGAAGTGGGTTTTTTCCCCCCTTTTCCCAGATATGTGCCTCTTTCATCCCTCCTCTTCTGATTCTGCCTATCTGGCTCCTCATGACTGTTTCTGCTACCCCTTTACTCTGCTTTTGTCAGTCTGTGCCACATTTCTTTTTCCCCCTTGCCTCCTTTTTTCTTCTACGTAGCCAAGGCTGAAATTGTCTTTTCTATCACCTCTGCTTGCTGCTCCAAAGAGATTGTTCTGTGGAGCAAGGGCTGTAGCTTGGGAGCCACTGCTCTTAAGCTTCATGTTCATTTTTATTCTCCTCACTTCTAAGCTTTTCCTTAGTCGTTCTCTTCCCAGAATATCCCTCAAACACCTTTGCTCTTCCAGCCACTGGCTCTTCAGTGCCTCTCTGTCCTCCTACCAGGCACCAGTGGGACTCCTGATTCTTTTTTTCTCTGCTTGTTTCTTGTTCCTGTATCCCACCAGATCTTCATTCACTTTGCTAGAAAGGAGCAAGTGGGAAAATTGGTTCTTCTATCTGCTCTGTATTAACTTGCTGGAGAAGGTATCTCCCTATCAGAGTGCAGTGAAAAACCTAACTGGGCTGCCTCTCTTACTCTTCCCCTTGGGATTCATTCTGTTCTTCCTTTCTCATTGACTGGAGCTATGCTCTGCTGGTCAAATGAAGAACAGGTCAGATGGTAGAAAGCAGGTTCCTCTGTGCTGAGCATAATAGGTATCTAACTGGATTACTTCAAGAGAAACCAGGTCTGAGCTGAAAATCAGACCCCAATTATTAGTGTCAAACACCCTATTTACCTGTTGCTGCCTTCACAAATCCTGTCTGCTGTGTTAGGACTCTGCCTGGGGAAGGAATAAAGTGCAGCATAGGAGAACTGTAACCCAACATCAATCAAAGGGGGCATGCTGCTGCAGCATGTTCCAGTAAAAGCTCAATCCAATCTTAAAATATGTTGAGCTGTATTATAATAAGCTCTTTGCAAATGTGAGCCCTTGAATGTAGCTCATGTTTGTGTCTTTGGAAGTATCTATGACAACAAATAAATCTAGTATTTGGGAAATGTCCTTGAGAATATCAGTGGGAGGTTTGTTGCATTATGTTGGTAACTCCAAGCTTTTTCAGACTTGCAATTCCCAAGTATTATTATAGATGGACATGAGTGTTCTAGGAAATGAACCAATCAGTTACAACATTTATTTTCTTGCTTGCAAATGGGACCAACTTAGAGTAATGCTATTTACTTGAGCTGATTCCAGCCTTTTAGACCTATAAAGGAGTGGATATTTTTGGGAGCTTTAGTGCTAAGCAGGAGGCTTAGACTCAAGGTCAATGGACTGTGGGCTGTCTGTGGGTCACTTCCAGCCATTTGAAGAAGGTAGAAGAGAAACTTGTCCCTGTACTAATACTGTGGGTGTGGTTCTCTAATTCCTTCTTGCTGAGCAGCAACTGTACCACCAAATATGTATGCTGAGACTTATTGCTTTGACCTCACTTGTTGTATCCATTATTCCTATATATCTCATACTGTGCTCTTAGGAGTGAAAGAGCCAAAATGAAGAGGTGTCCTGCCTGTATGTGCAGAACTACTCCTATGTCTGTATCCATGCCACACTTGCTGGCACTGAGCCTTTTGTGGGGCACTTATGGATTCTTATATAAAGTCTGGAAAAGTTATGCACCAAACATGGGACTCAGAATGCTCATTCACTGGCAACATTCTGGGAGAAGCTTGCTTCCTCTCATCTATTGGTGCCTTATCTGAGGCTTCTTGTCTCTCTCAAGTATCTGATCTGATTTCTTGCATTCTAACTTCTATTGATTAAACTTATCTTGCTTCTCATCTTGTGTGAACAGCTGTGCACTCTGCAGTGCACTGGGCAGGAACCAAGAGCACCAAAACAGCTGTGCTACTTTTCCACTTCTCGTTTTAGCACTTTGCAATGTCACTGCCTGACACTATCCAGTACAAAGCTCTGTTTCTCCACTGAGCATAATTTGTGAAACCATTTGGACTATCGACCACTTGGATGAAAGCTTTAGATGCTGAGCATTCAATTTACAGTACACAGGTCTGAAAATACTGGCTCAAACAGTTCCAGTTTTCCCAAAGAAGTCTATTAAAAGATCTAATGCTGCTTATGCTAAATAAATGAAAATGTCTAATTGGACACATCCTTTTGCTTCCAAGATTTAAGAGTTTCACCAGGCCTTTTGGAACAGAAATATCTTTGCTGTCTCTCAAAATCCTACCTCCCCAAGCTGAAATTATAGGCTGTGCATAATTTAGCCTTTGGTTTACAGTCACCACAGTTTTTAAGAGCTTCACAATTGAAAACCGTGGAGACAGAAACTGGGACTGAAATGGAATGGGGGAAAGATTAAGTCTTTCTGGGAATGCAATTTAGGAGCAAGCAGTTTGAGGAGAAAAGTGGAGGAGGAGAGACTGGTCTGAAGAACCATGCTCATTATGGCTTTGCTAATGTGTGACTGCTTGGATCTGAACGAGCTTTTAATGTTGCTAATCCATAATTTATATGCAAGCATGGCAAGAGGTGTGCAATACAAACTAAGCCTGATGAAGAGATGACTATGTGCTTATAGATGCTTGAAGTTCTGAGCATTCCTGCAAGATGCTGAGGAAAAGCCCTATTCCAGGCAGAAAGCCTCTGCCTGAACTTTTCAGCAGAAAAAAAGAAAGTGCCAAAGCACTGAAATAGTTTTCCTTGACCTTGCACAGGTGGCAAACTGTTTGAGGAGCAAGAGCATATGCTTTCATATCTGTAACACCTTTGGAAAAGTCCTGATCTTGATAAACTTGCTCAGAAACAGCAGGGTCTTATTCTGTGAATCCCCCTGGGTGTTGATGGGAGTCTGCCTAGAACAAGAACTTTGCTCTGTTAAATACCATCAGGATTTGACCCTATTTTTAGTATTGAAGTCAGTAAGCAAACTGTCAGAGAAAAGAGAGATCACTCAGGGCTGACTGTTAATGACTTTGTGATTTAAGATAGCTGAATTACTGTCTGGAAGGGAATAGCAGTGTTTGGAAAGCTGGCAAAGATGTGCTTACAAGCAGCATTGGTGTACTCAACGATTAAATCAGGAGGTTCATGAAGATGAATTGTTATGTTGAAAACCCCTTGGGAAGCTTGATTTGCACCTGCAGCATTTTAAGAAACTTCTTTTTGTTCCTTAGTAATTTCAAACTTTTGGTAGTTCAGTGAGTGAAATGAGGGTCAGCAGCAGTGCATTTGTTTTTAATCACTGTATAGAGGTGGCAATCATAAATTGAAGTGTCAATTCAAGGAGCCTTACAGAACAGGGAAGGCAACACATCTCAGAGTTTTGTGGTGATTTAGAAAGCAGAACCAGTGATGTTATCAGTGCCTCTCTGGAGGCGTGACACCAGGGTTCAGCTGGTCTTACGGTTTCAGATTCCTGCCACAAGGATTTATCAGTGTTTCACCAAGTATGAGAAATATATGAATCCAGGGGCTTCTGGCTGATCCCCCCCAAAAGCCATCAAGCTGCCTCTATTAATGTCAGCACACTCATAAATTTTTGCGTGCACTGAAGTAGGCAACTTCTGCCACTGCACAGAAGCTTCCAGAGGTGTCCCCTGCCTCCTGTAAATCCAGGGACACCCAATAAAGTAGATTAACTGCAGGTGGACTTAATAACAGTTGTCCCTCCCTTGGAATTACAGGGGTTCACCTTTTTTAAGAGCGAACAGCATGGTGTTCCCATAAGTGAGAAAGAAGGACTGAGGGTTTGGTTGTTTGGATTTGGGTTTTTTTTGATTGTTTGGTTTGGGTTTTTTTAATGACTGTCAAAGCTAGAGAGTGGATTATGGGAAAACAGGTTGCAGAACTGTGGGCTACACTGTCTCCTGTCATACACAAACAATTCTCTTGTTTATGATAACTTATTTTCCCTCTGCTCAAAGAAACCCAGTGGGCTATTTGCTCTGGTACTCCTCCGGTAAGCCAGTGCTGCATTTGCATTCCATTCCCTTGCTCCCTCCAGCCCTAAAGATGTCTGCCAAAATTAGTCACTAGATAACTACTCAGTGGAAGCTTTAAGAATGTGTTAGGAAATGCTTGAACATTACCCATTAATGTTTACAGCTCCTAATTACGTTAATTAATCAGTCTTAGAGGTTGTCTCGCCCGGGAGCCCAAAGGCAGGATTTTAGTTCCCACAGACATACTTTAGCTCAGCAGCATGGCTGCTTGCAGCGAGGAGCTCAGCATGGTCTGGATGCCAGACTATTTATTCAGGATCCTGGACAGGTTTTGCTGCCAGAGCTATGTACTGTCACTGCTCTGCTCCAGTTGGACTTTGAAGCTAGCTTTGACTGTCTACATGAGGTACATCTGGGAGTAGGCTGAACCATGTTCAGGACGACTGACATTAAATGTAAGCTGCTCCTGTATTTTGGCATGGGAGAAAGGCATTTAGAGAGCACTTTGTACCAGCACTAATTGTTATGATACAGAGATTGCTGCCTGTGTATAATCTGAAGTTGTTAGCTCTGCCAGAAAACAGAAGTGAAATGATGGGTAGAGAAAATGGACATGGTCTCTTGTATTAATGTTTCTGTGGTTATGCAGGAAGGCAAAGGATTTGGGCAGTGGAGGGCACCCAAGCCTGTGTCACCTTCTTTCAGAGCTTCATTTTCACAATTCAGAGCTTGCCTTCAGTCTCCTGAGGAAAATAAGATGGTTCAGAGAGAAAACAAAACCCAGACTATCTGAAGAATGGTTCAGAAGGAGCTTCTCCTTGTTTTGTGCTATTCCCTAAGGAATTCTGTTTGTGTAGGCTTTCAGTGCTGAAAGTACAAGAGGGCAGGCAAAGATACATTCAGCTCCAATGAACAGCTAAGGACAGCAGAAAACAGTAATGCAGATAAAGACCTTTTTCTTGTTTAGTTCAGCTCATCCTCATCTAGTGGAACCATCAGACAACCACTTACTTGTCCTCATTTGCATGATATCCTGGTTTTAACACTGACCTCATAGCTGCTTCTGGCTGGTAATTTTTTCTCCCACAAGGAATATCACATACAAGTGGCTTGTGAGTGTGTGACAATCCTTTACTGATGACAGGGAGAACAAGTAACAATGATATGGGTTTAGGTGAAAGACAGTGACTCCTCACCCATCCATAAATGGCTCCTGTGACCAGCAATCCCCACTTCTGTTTGAATATAAAGTACCAGATGCCAGAATGGCATTTTTTTGTAGGTTCCTGAAGGAAAAATGCCCTTTCAGGGATGGCAGACAAGAAGAGAATGCATTTTCCAGAGTAACAGGGCACTGTAGCCTTGAGCTCTGTGGTAAAGGGTTGGACTTGATGATCTGTGAGGTCTCTTCCAACCTTGTTGACACTGTGATACTGTGATACTGTATGGAAAGAGGACTGATTCAGGGGCTGGTGATACCTGTCTTCCAAGGGTTTCTAGACTGGATCTTGGTCTATAAGAGAACTGTCTGTTGTAGTGGTTCACTGCTCTAAACCTGGCTATTAGGCAATTTTCCTATCAGCTGTTTTGTGAACTGTTGCCATATTGTGTAGAGACCACATTCCATGCTTCTTGGTTACTTGGAAATCGCTTCTGGCAGGCTGAGGGCATGTATGATGAGCCAGATGGGACTGAAATACAACGCAGGTCTGGATAGACTTAGAGCAACATTTCCTCTGAACAAGAGCTGAGGTGGAACAGGGAGGGGGTGCCACTGCTTGGCACTGATGAGGTGTCATCTGTCTCCATCCTGTTGGCAAGACTTCAGTTGCTGATGGATTGCCTGGCAGCTTTCATGCACGTTAACATCGAGTTCATAAAAAGCAGTGTGTACAGAGTGTGAAATGTGATATGAGCAGTGCCTGACACAAACGAATACTTCCCCTATTCTGCAGAGTTTCAATGCAAAACCTCTCTCTCTCCATTCATCTTCCTCCTGCCTTCTCCTTCCCCACCCCCTGCTACCTAGGGAGCCCTGTGAACAGGCACATTGGCAGTAAACTCAACTCAACAAAATAATCTTGTGAAAAAGGGAAATAAAACACAATAACTTCCCATTTCTTTCTCCTTTCCTCTGCATCAAAGCCTGGGCTGGCTGTCAGGAATGTTCCAAATGAATAAATAAAATGCAGGAACCTCCTGCTTCAGAAGGAGTCTCATTCTCTCACCATGAAGCTTGGCCAATTCTCTTTCTGACAGTACTCAAGACAGCAGGCAGAGCAAGAAGATCATTCAAAGCTAATCAGTAAAGTGTAAACCTATTATGAAAGCACATTTACCCCTTGCCTCCTCCTTTTGAGAAAACCAATCCCCAAATCTGTGGGAATAACACATAACGTACATAAAAGTTGCTATTACTTAGATCCCCTGTTATTAGGTCAGCAATGCCACTGATGAAATGCTCCCTAGAGTGCTGAGCAGCAGCATATAAATCCTCCAAGAAATCCACAGCATAATTTGTTACAGCTAGAGGGCATAAGACACATTACAGCAAAGCCTCTGTATTGGGCTCTCCCCTGTGATTCTTGAGGCTATCTCTTGTAATAAAACCCTCATCTTGATTTCTTATCCTTTGTATTGATTTCTGTCAGAGAAGGCTTTTCTTAGACAAAGATATTGCTATGGTTCTCTCTATAATGAGATCTTTCTCCCCTCTTCTCAACACATTTAAAAAAATAAGTATTTATTTTAAGGATGACTCAGGGAAGATTTGTAATTTGGGAACTGTTGCTATGTGCACCAGGTAAAAAGCAGAGATGATGATGATGGTGACGGGTTTTGCACATGCAGTGCAAAACCCTAAACGTGAAATTAGAGAGAAATGGTTTTGTTCTGGAATAGTACAGGAAATTGAAACTAAACCTCCAGCTATGCAATTGCTGTATCTTAATATGAAACTCTGTTATTAATGTAATGGATGGAATCTGTGGGAGTCAAGTGATTAAAATCCAGACTCAGATGTATATAATGGTAGCAGCTGTTAACTTTGGAACGTTTGTACTCCTGCCTTAAGAGTCGTATAACTGTCTCAAAAAAAGGGAGGCCTGCAGGTATACTCCATGATACTTTCATTAAAATAACACACCAAAAAGTTACCTTTATTTTCTAGTGTGACACATGGGGACAAGGCCAGACAGACATCCAGAAAGCTTTACATGAACGATTTGCAAGCCAAATAAGAACAACCTCATGGAAGCCAACAGAGATAAACAGAACAAGGGATGGTAAGGCAGTGAAATGCACAGTCTTATACCAAAAATATTTTGCCTTCTCTACAGTGGGTTTACAATAAGCAACTGGAACCTTTTCATTTAATCTATTCCTTTCAGTTTTGCTTTGTTTTGTTGTTTCAGAATCTATCTTCATGAGAAGATAGGTATCCAGGGAAAGGTGACAAAGCTGGTGAGGGTCCTGGAACACAAGTCCTGTGAGGAGAGGCTGAGGGAGTTGGGATTGTTTAGCCTGGAGAAGAGGAGGCTCAGGGGTGACCTCATTGCTGTCTACAGCTACCTGAAGGGAGGCTGTAGCCAGGTGGGGGTTGGCCTCATCTCCCAGGCAACCAGCAATAGAACAAGGGGACACAGTCTCAAGTTGTGCTGGGGGAAGTATAGGCTGGATGTTAGGAGGAAGTTTTTCCCAGAGAGAGTGATTTCCCATTGGAATGGGCTGCCCAGGGAGGTGGTGGAGTCACTGTCCCTGGAGGTGTTTAAGAAAAGCCTGGATGAGGCACTTAGAGCCATGGTCTAGTTGATTGTATAGGGCTGGGTGGTAGGTTTGACTGGATGATCGTGGAGGTCTCTTCCAACCTGGTTGATTCTATGATTCTAAGAAGCTGTCCTGGGTTTTGAATTGGCTGAAGCTATGTAAGTGCCCTTATGCAAAGTAAGTGGAAAATATTTATAGCAGTTCTTACAAGTGGAGAAATTTACTATGTACTCATTGCTTTTGTAATCTAATAGCAGCTCTGCTGAAGGACAATACCTGCTAATTGTATTTCCTATCACATCCTTTTGCAATTGAAGGATGAATATGAAAGTTTAGGTTTATTTTCTTTAGAACATGCAGCAAAAATTGTTCAAAAGAAGCTTTGTTCCCCTTTAGCTATCTGTTTATTTAACAGACTATGGAAAAGGGTAAACTCTGTCAAAAAGCCTAGTTTAAAGAATAATTTATAAGCTACATTTAGCTGTTGATCTTGTAGGCTGGCTTAGTGGAGAGCCAAAATATATCCTGGCAGGTAATAATTAATATAAACCCTGACACTTCAGATCTGGCCACTGTTCAGAAGGCCAGGCAGGAGCAAGACACAACTCCTACTAGTTCTGCAGTGTCTCGGGCATGCACCATATGGAAAGCTTGGCTCTTCCTGACACACATGCTTCCCATGTGTAGAAATCTGTAGCCTTGTTTTTTTCCAACCTGTTTTGGATGCAAGTGAAATATGTCTGTGTGGAAAATCATATTGGTCACTAATAGAGGCCTTCTGTGAAGAGCAGGATGGCAGGCAGCTCACTCCGACTCTTCTCGGTCCCATAAAATCAGTGCATCACTCAGCCAGATTAACATGAACTAAAATATTGGGTGATGTCCAACCTTTGCTGAAGCTGATGGCAGCTCTCCCACTGGTTTCACTGGGGGCAAAATTTTATCTACCACACCACTAAATCACCAGATTTTTTTTTGTAATCAATTAAATGTGCCTTATTGATTTTTAGAGATAATGATGGACAGTTAATTTAAAAGATGAGAGTAACAGGGAGTGTGATCTACCTGCACTAAGTCTGTAACTGCCCCTTTGCCATCAGATATGACCCTGCACTGTGCCACCCCTTGTAACTATGCATGTGATGAAGCTGGTGAGGGGCCTGGAACACAGCCCTATGAGAAGAAGCTGAGGGAGCTGGGATTGTTCAGCCTGGAGAAGAGGAGGCTCAGGGAGGATCTCACTGCTGTCTACAACTACCTGAAGGGAGGCTGTAGCCAGATGGGGGTTGGTCTCTTCTGCCAGGCAACCAGCAATAGAACAAGGAGACACAGTCTCAAGTTGTGCTGGGGGAAGTATAGGCTGGATTTTAGGAGTAAGTTTTTCCCAGACAGAGTGATTTGACATTGGAATGGGCTGCCCAGGGAGGTGGTGGAGTAACTGTCCCTGGAGGTGTTCAAACAAAGACTGGATGAAGCACTTAGTGGTCTAGTTGATTAGTCTAGTTGACTGGATAGGGCTGGGTGCTAGGTTGGAGTGGATGATCTTGGAAGTCTCTTCCAGCCTGGTTGATTCTATGATTCCATGATGCAGCATCACTTTTACTGTGCTCTATGAGAATGGTCTGATTTAGCTTACTTTTTGTGGCAATTTTTAGTATCAGATTGTTTCAGATAGGTGGGTTGAGAAGCAGCTCAGTCTGGTTATTCTACAAGATTAGAGGGAAGTCGTTTTCTCAGTCTGCCTCAGCTGCAGCAGAAGAACATGTCTGACTAAAAAAGTGTGTGTATAAGCACTGATTATCTCTGTGTGTGGGTATGTCTTGGTCCCATTTAACACAATCACTTGCTCAGGAAGAGCATACTTATAGAGCTACCCAAGATCAGTTAATGTGCTGCTTATATTCAAACATCTGCTTTAATCTTTGTTCATTTTCAAGTTAAGATGAGCTTCAAGACTACAGAACCTGACAAGGCCAGACGAGATAACTTAAAGGTTAGCTAAAGAACTCCCTACAACTTGCTTAATCACATATTTATATGCTGGGATACAGACTATGTCTGCCCACAGCCTTGAAGTCTTACCTAAAGTGGTGCCCCTGGGCACACTTGGGATACAAATGTATCAGTGAGGTCCCATTTCACTTATAAGGGCTGCTTGAATAAGAAAGCTCAGCATTTACACTCCACTTTACATCTTCAGAGTATTTCATACATACATGAGTCTGAGGTGGCTTATACATTAGGTAGCAAGGGCTGTGATGAACTGCTCGTTCAGCCATTCCTCTCCACCTGCCTTGACTGAGCGATGGCTTCGGCTTCCTCTAAATGATCCTTTGGATTGGTTAAACTCTTGCTTGGCTCTGCTGTTAAGGGTCTCCATGGAATGGATTTTACTTTTAATAATGTCTCATAACTGTCTTTAAAGAGGTTTATGGCTCAGCCTTATTCTCTGGGAGACTGACTGTTCTCTGCTAATCTCCTAGAGAAACATTGTTATTGGTTCATACAGTGTTTCAGTGAGTACTGCTCAAGCTGTAGAATCAAGTTAATTGGACACGATTGACCTATGTTAGAGAATTACTATTAGGTGAGTAATATTAAGCAAAGGAAATAAGATCTTTCTCTGCCTTAGAACGTACTGGGAGTTGTGGGGAGCAGCAGGAAATGGTAGCTCAAGAAGTGTGCAGACCAAGTCCTAGGAACAGAGTTGATTTAGGGGAAGGAGAAATGCTTTGTGAGGACTGAGATTTGTAAAACCAACAGGTCTTTGTAAAGGAGAGCTAAACGGGGTAAAAATATACTAGAGTATTGAGTGTCTCTAAGGCAAAAGTACCAGAAAAAGGAGAAACAGATTTTAGCAGACCTGTGACAGTGCTATTTCTGATTTCCTTTTGTTTTAAAACAAACACCACACTGTTATATAGGTACCAAAACCTTATTAAAGCAGTCAAGGACTAAATAGAGCAGGATTCCATCAGAACGCATTTGTGTTTCCAACTGGAAACTGCAAGCTGAAGGCAGGTCCAGTACACTGAAAAATGCTGAATGATTAATGGACATGACAATAGCTCACAAGACAAATATGATCCCTGTAACATCACCAAGCAGCTCAAGATGCAACAACCCTGGAAAGAAGCATTTCTGCAGAGCAGCTGAAACAGTGGTGCTAAATTCTGGAACTTCTGGGTGCTGCTTCCCAATTTACTACTAAGTAGTAATCCACTGGATGGAGTAAATCCTGGAAAACCACCTCTATTCCAAAAGCAGCCTACATTCCTTGGTACAAGGCTTTACCATATTGCCATACTAGAAACGCCAGTCTCCAAACTTCTTCAGCTAAAGTAAACTTCCTGAGAGAACTGTAGATGTCAGCACTCGGATCAAGAAAGTCTAAGTATGTGCTTAACTCTACTGAGACGTGAAGTTTCACTGAGATCAGCAGCACTACTTCAGTAAAGTTACGTTTGGAGGAGTGTCTTCAAGGCCTCAAGTGCAAAAGTACTGCAGAGTCATATTGGCTGCTGGACAAGACCTGTATCAGGCACCTGAATTGCAGTACTGGCAACGTGATGTGGGTTGCTATAGCCAATAATTATAGTTCTAGCTCATGGAAGACTGCGTTCTGTCTCCTAAACCTTATTTATTTGGACATGGAAAAAAGTCAGTGTTCCTAAACTTTCAGTATGCTTCTTATAATTAGAAAGCCAGAGCCCAAGCTAATGTGCAAACTGAATGTGTCCCCACTTTAATTCTTATGGGCCTAATTTTGCAGTTTGCCTTTCAAGGTGCCCCTCTGATCCCTATGGGGCTGTGCAAGTAATAATATGCTAATCTGGTTTCCCCAGTTCAGAGTCCTGCCACTCAGGAACTTAGCTTTGCAGATGATGCAAAACTAGTTCTGAAGCTGGAACTGGGATCATCACTGCAAGATGGATTTTGTGATTTGTCAGGACTGGGATCATCACTGCAAGATGGATTTTGTGATTTGTCAGGACTGGGATCACCACTGCAAGATGGATTTTGTGATTTGTCAGAACTGAAAAATCAGGCTCCCTGGGGCAAATGGACTTGTCAGAGGGCAAATGTTTCTCTCCTTACCGGCTCTCGAGGAAACACTGGCCAATCTGATCCTGGAGAGTTTCCTTGATGTGGACCCCTTCCATTTCTCTTAACTTGTCCTTGATGGGTACCTCCTCATGTCTTTCCTGGACCTTACTTTGCAGAGCATCTACTTTCCTGGCCTGCATCTGTGAATGACTTGCTGCCATTAAGTGAGGAGGCAGAATCTGAAAACGACAGGAGAAAACAAAAGGTATGAACTAAAAGAAGCTTAACATAAACTGGAATGCCAGGTTGACAGTGAATCTGAGCTTAAGCCTTAGTTTATTTGTGAGAAGCCAGGAAAAAAAACCTGTGCTCATAAAAAGTGCCTGGATGTACACAATGGCCTATTGTTAGTGTTTTGGCATTAATTAGCAGCATTGCAATGTACAAAAACAACCCTTCCAGCGTGGGATCCTGGGATCTCAATGAGACAGGTGAGAAAACCGCTGTTCTGCAAATGCCAACTTTATCCGTGTCAGAAGGGTGCCAGAGACTTTTTAATTGAATTTTCAAATGTTTGGACTTCCCATTGGTACTTTTTAATTAGCCAGTATTGTTTTTAATTTGTTCACTTAAATTTTTATATGCACTTCTTGGTCACTGGTTTCCTGGTATTTTGTTGCAGCTGCTCATAGTCCTTTAGGAAATCAACTTCCCTTGAGGAACAACAACAACAAAAGAATAAACACCCCCCCCCGCACCCCCCCCCAAATACTGTAATAAAAATCATAGCTCCCCAAGTTTCCCATGATTTGATAACCTTGGCAAGAAGGGATACTAGGGCAGTTTAAAGTCTCACAGTAATTTCTGCTTTGTGATTGATTTTACATGTGTGCTTTGAAAGGGAAAAATGAAAGTCTTTCTGGTATGCAAATACAGAAGCATGAAAAATACCATCTGTGTGGGTGGTCTGAAAGTTTGCATTTTTTTAGTTTGCAGTGTTTGATAAAGTTAAGATGCTCTTAGGGTTTTATGAGCTATTACTACCTTGTAAGGGTAGAGGCAAATATATAGTAAAAATTAAGCGGTAAACTAGCTTTGGAGCTCTTCTGAATGCTGGGAAAAAGGTATTTCCTACATACTTGGGAAGTACCAATCACATTGCCTGACAGAGTATGTCAAATGTAAGACTAGGAATGAGGAGAAAATGTGATAATCTGGTTTTGTGATACGATATGTTAAACTCTTCAGAGTTAGTGACTGTCTGGCATATAGATGGCAGCATATGTGAACAAAAGCCTAGGGCACTCAGTTTGCATGGGAAAAAAACAACAGCCATGCAATTCTGTCCTGAGCTTTTACCTTCAGAATGTGTAGAAATTCTCCTTAATCAGCACATCTCAGAATAATTTAGTAATGCATTCTCCCTGCTTATGTGATGTATTTTTTAGCGTGCTCCAAGTCCTCATTCCAGAGGACTCCCGCAAAGATAAAAACCTCTTCAATCAAAGGTTTGGCCAGCTTATATTTAAGATCTGTTGGTGTTTTTCCATGCTTCACCAGGTTCCAAAAATCACTAACAAGTGCCAAGCAAACTTGGTTTCAGAAAGTATACAGTGGGATTGCACAGTCTCCAAAGTAAGCGCAGAGGCCCTGTTCAGGAAAGCAATTTACTGCCTTCCCCGCATCTGTGATATGTGACTCGCACTGTGCAAGAGGAATTGGTCAAGGTCGCTGCTGAGAAAATATTCAGGAGGAAACAAGAAGAGCAGCATGTGCACATGCTGCTGCAAGGCAGCAGCATTACTTGCTGCCTGAACGTATGACCCAAAGTGTTGCCTTTCACCCTGAGATGTTACCTTCACTCAGTTCTCAGTTTCCATGGAGGTTAAACGTTTCTGATCTTGGCCTTCACCAGTGCCTATTTTAAGGTCTGGCAAAATTACCACCAAGGCTATTTGTTTTTATTTCACCTGGATTTCACTATTGTTTGCTTTACTAATGCTAAAGGAACCTCAAAATGGCCTGTGATGATGCCTTCTCATCACTCATTCAGAAACCACATAAGGACCCAGGAAACCTGCTTCCCAGACCATGGTTAGATTCACACTCAGCTTTTGCTTCACTACAGCAATGCTCAAGGGATTCCTCCTCTGAGAAGCTCTTCTCAGAGTACTGCTGCCTAGAGGTATTGGCAGTAGGGTTGCTATAAAGAGATGAGCCAGCTAGAGCCAACATGACTCTTTAATATCTTTTCAGACCTCGTATGGTGTGGACTGAACCGACACTGCATAATGTGCAGAGGACAGCCTACTAGACTTTTAAACCAGATGCTCACCAGGGGAAGCTGGGGAAGGACTGCTTCATTTAGACACAGGTTTTCTAGCTGAAGGTACATGAGAAGAAAAGAGATAAGGGGAAGAAATATGGGAACACACAAAGAGGAACTGAATGAGGGTTTCCATGAGCACAGTTACTTGTACTGAATGCTTATGCCTTGCTGAGTGGGTAGAAGGTCCTCTCACCCCTCTCAAGTCCTTTGGGAAGTGACAGAATCAATGCCCAGGCCTAGACAACTTCATGTCAGGGGCACAAGTATATTTCCAGCTTTAGTGGGGCTGATATGCAGCTGATGGAGAAGGACAAGCTCCTGTACAGTGCACAACTGGACATTTAAGAGTGAAATGTCATGAAACTCTCACCAGATATACATCTCACTTGTGCTGGGAAAGGGCTGGGTATGAGGTCCTTCTCTTCTGTACAGATCTGGGCACCCATCTGACCACTTCAGCTCTTTAAGAAGTGGAAAATAATTCCTTTTGTCTTTCCACTCCTAGCCTCCTCAGGCCTCTGTATAATGAGATGAATCCAAGCCAGCCAAGGAGGCAGTTGAGGACCAGAACCATAACAGGGGAAGAAGTTGGTGAGCATGAGGCCAGAACAAAGCAGAGAGCAGGATGGCCCCTGCTAGTATCATGGAAAGGAAGAGCTTTTCTGTCATCTCTGAACCTCCCTTCTGCTCAGCTGCTCCTGTGAACTGTTCTCCACTGGGTCTTGAAGGAGTCTGTGAATTTACTATCAGATATCTTTCATCAGTACCAAAGCTAAACAAGATTCAGTTTGAACTGGCAACAATGTGCCCACATGAGCAAGACCAGAAGCAGGAGATTCTTTAAGTGAATTAATATAGACCCTATCTACACTTGAGCCTTGGATCCAGTGTGTGGACACACTCCAGGTCGTTCTAAACCAGATGCTCAGATGCTGATACCAACAGGGCTACAGAACGTGATCTAGCCAAGTCCTGAGTAAATATTTGTGCAGCTACCTGTCTGAGCACCATACAGTTATCAGTATCTGCTGATACTAGCTTAGGAGTTGCCCTCAGCCTGGAGGCTGAGACATAACCTTGTACAACAGCTTATGAAAAGAAGCCCTGTTGTATCTGCCTTTCATATTTTGTTTTTGTTTAGTTTTCTTTTCCAGAGACTGTTTTATTACAAGAAAAAAACCCAACCAAACAAAACAGGAAGCACTTCTACCAACAGGAGTCCAACTACCCAGTGTAGATAATCCACTAAAGAAAAGAGAACAGGGAAAGTTGATAAGACTATACTCTCATCTGACCATTGTGGTGTGTGTGTCTTTTTGGGTTTTTTTCCTAATCCTGTTGCTTTCTTGCTATTAATATTTTCTAAATTAAAGTAGAAGGAAAAAAGGTTTAATTACATGGAGGAAAAGGCTGATGCTGATGTGAAATGTGCTGTTGCTTGATTGCTTCTAGTGCTGGGAAAGTGGAGTCAGCTCAGAACTAGACAACCCAGATAAGCTGGAGGGAAGGCCAGATGCTGGAGAGGAGCCAGAAAGATAGGATGACATGGCAGGTATGAAAAGACACTTGATCTGAGTGGGAGCCAGCACTGCCAGGCAAGCTGTTGTGATGAGTAACAGGAAGATATGTTAATGACAAATGACATCCTTTGAAGTTGGCCTAGTGTTGGACAGACAGCTGGCAAACCAGTAGTGTCTCCTCCTGTAGTGCAAAAGCTTTGGCAGTGACCTGCTCTAGCTCAGATGGGTGAGGGAGAGCATGAAATAAAGGGCAGAGCTGGCTGTGATAAATGAGTCCTGAAGGATCTGTGGCTGTCTAATGTGGAACATATGCAATGTACCCTGTTTATGAGTGAAGACCAGGAGTCCAACACATGTCAGGAACTGAAGGCTGGCTTCTCTTCTGGGGGAGAAGGACACAAATGATGAACATCAGCAAGAAAATCATGCCATGGTCATTTATTAAGTCCAACATTACAGGTGAACATATAACTGGCCTAACTTTCTCTTCTGTTACTAGCTGAGAGGCCTCCCTGCCCCTGGCAGGGAGGTTGGAGTAGCCAATCTCAAAGGTCCCTTCCAACCTAAGCCATTTTATGAAATCAGTGGGATTCTATCATAAAATAATTAATTTGACCTAAGGAAAATATGTGTGTGAGGGCTAACAAGTAAAATGGAGACTATCTTAAAAACTGCTTCCCCAGCCTACAAGAACGAGCCAAGAGTGCTTACGAGTGTGACTGATCAAAGAGGGGAATTGGCTGGTAAAGTATTTGTAGTGAATAAGGAGTTGAACTGAGCGTGGAAGTGAATTTAGCAACTCAACCTAAAAACAGACACTTCAGTGGCAAGAGCTGCTGAAGAGATGTAACAAAATGTCCAGCAGATGTAATTGTGCCATTGCTTTAGCTGTTGGTCCTCTACAATTTGTTGTTTGTTTGTGATGCACTTCCATAGAAAATGCTTTTCTTAAGCAGAAGCCAAACTGAGGAAAGAAAACCGAGTTCACAGGCAGATAATGGATGATACAAAGTGTTTTAGACTATTACGCCACCCGAAAGGCTATGAATAGCACATGTGATATGTGTTAGAGAGCATCACTTCCATCTTCTTTCTTTGTGATTGAAGAAAGCCACTATGACAACCTTTCCTTCCACGGTCCACAGTGTTCTTGTCCTAATTGTAGAAGGATGTGTCATCCTGAATCTCACCAGCTCCAGAATGCAACACATTCCTAACCTTGCCTCAGCAATGAGGACACAACTGCAAACCTGGGATCTTGTACTCATAGAATCATAGAATCAACCAGGTTGGAAGAGATCTCCAAGATCATCCAGTCCAACCTAGCACCCAGCCCTAACCAATCAACTAGATTATGGCACTAAGTGCCTCATCCAGGCTTTTCTTGAAGACCCCCAGGGACGGTGCCTCCACCACCTCCCTGGGCAGCCCATTCCAATGGGAAATCACTCTCTATGTGAAGAACTTCTTCCTAATATCCAGCCTATACCTACCCTGGCACAACTTGAGACTGTGTCCCCTTGTTCTGTTGCTGGTTGCCTGGGAAAAGAGGCCACCCCTCACCTGGCTACAATGCCCCTTCAGGTAGTTGTAGACAGTAATAAGATCACCCCTGAGCCTCCTCTTCTCCAGGCTAAACAGGCCCAGCTCCCTCAACCTCTCCTCATAGGATTTGTGCTCCAGGCCCCTCACCAGCTTTGTTGCCCTTCTCTGGACATGTTCCAGCACCTCAACATCTTCAAATACTCTTGGATCTTCACATGGAGACAGAGTCTACGTGACAGCCCTGACAGAGTTTCTGTGCTATTGTCAAAGAGGAGACTTCAGAAGGAAGCATGTCTGAAGAAGCTTTGGTCATCTGAGGATGCAAGAGAAAACAGGTTGTGAAATGGCAGGAGCACCAAGACCGATGGATGCTGTGAGAGTTAAGATTTCAAAGAGTTCCATCAGTAATGCGTCTTGGCCATTCTTTGACCTGTGCCTTCCGGTATCGTGAAGCAACTTTACACGTGTCCCCATGCTTGTTCTGAAGCTCTAAAGAGTTATGCTGAGACCATATGATGAGTGCTGCTTTTATAGCCCTCTATACTTAATGTGCACGTTAAGGAAGACAAAAGGCAATTTATTTCTAACATCACTTCTCTCAGCACTCCTAATGTTTTTGCTTCTGAATCAAAGGGAGGCATTCTACAGGAAGACACTAATAAATGGCATTTCCTTGGGGGAAGAAGCATTTTCCCATCTTTAAGAAATTTCTCTGGCCATGTGAAATTCAAATTTGTTAACTTGCCCTACAAACAGCAGCTCATTTAGAAACAAATTACAAATATTAGAGGGAGACAGTGAACTTGATAATGCAGTGCTGCCACATCAGTTGTAAAATAATGCATCTTAATGAAGGCTTCCCATGTGAATAAACCATTATATTTACAAGCTTTTCACAGTTAATGACCCAGAACTGGATAACGAAACTCACATTTTTAGTGTGGTCCTCTGTCAGCAAAAGTATACATATTAATAATTGATGTTGCTGTAAAAATAGGACATAATATGAAGATTCCCGAGTTTGTGGGGGAAATAGGACTACATGGTCCATTAACTTAAAATGCTTATCTAATGTTTGATGGGCTTTGTCTTTAAAATCCTTGTTTAAATTAATAAGGCAAAATAGACATTTGTCTAAAAGAGAATTTTATTCCAACTCATCAGTCACAAGTATGCTGATGAGAGCGCTGTTAGGTTCTTCTGTACTTCTCCTCCCTCTAGCCTTCAAGAAGGTAATTTAGGTGTTATGAAAGTGGAAGACCCACCAGCAGAAGCGAGCTGTTCCCTACGCCTCCCAGGTAAGCCAGTGTGATCAAAGTCTCTGTACATTTTCCCTTTTTGACTTAGAAACTCAATTGCATAGATGGCTCCTTCCTAGCTTGAAAAGCTGTCTTTCTGCTTAGTCAGCTCAACAGCTCTTTCCAACACAGCCTGCTTTATTGTTCATTATAAAACACTTAGAGGTGTGCAGGCTGGCTGAACATGCTTAAGGCTACAGCTCTACATATAGGAGGCCTCATGCTGTGGAACTAACTGCTCTTCAATTGTTCCATTATGACTACACTTAGAAGAGAAGACAGTCTTCATTTCAAAGACATAAATACATTTCATTTTACTTTATGTTTTAAGGCTAACATTCAGATTATGTCAGAAAGGTAGATTTACAGCAGCCTTTAGAATTGAGTACTTAATCTAGGACAGCTTCTTTTCTTAGACCTGAAACGCACACTGCATGGCTTTATGGGACTTGTTCAATAAATGTTCTGCTGCAGACAGTACTGCCTGTAATTGTAATCCTTTGAAAGATGTTCTAGTTGTATAGTATTTTGTTGTAGATGGCTTACTTTCAGTACTAACATAGTTTGCTCCTCTGGAGGGCTTCATTTCCTAAGGAAACTTAAATATTTTTAAACCAAGCAGAGTTTTAATGGTCACTTATTTTCACTAGTAGTGAAAGTGAGGCTTTACATTTAGACATGAGCAAGTAACCCCTCATTAGTAGACTCAAACAATTTACCACCTAAGCAACTGAGATTCTGTTCTTATAACTTATTCTATCCCAATGTGATCCAAATGATCTTTAAAAGTTTGACAGTGGACTTATGTTCTTGCCTTCTTTCTGTCCTCAATATAATTTGTTTGGCTGTGGGAAGAATGTGCTTTAAAGAGGTCTCCCATCTTAGAATCATAGAATCAACCAGGTTGGAAGAGACCTCCAAGATCATCCACTCCAACCTATCCCCCAGCCCTAGCCAGTCAACTAGACCATGGCACTAAGTGCCTCATCCATATAGGTTCCACAGTACACAAATGGTGATAGCCACATCAATTATATGGCTGAATTCCTAAATTAGGCAAAAAAAGGAACAACTAAGCAAAATATATTGCATTCATTAAAGCTTCCCTGCTATATGATTCACTTCAATGGCTTTGCCAATTAAAGTAATTGTCATATGCATTCAAAGCAAGCATTTGCAGTAAGAGGCCTTGTTAGGAAAATATTAAAAATGGCTGGTTTATAGATTTTTATTTTATATATATATATATTTATATATATAATATTGGCATGTAGCACTTTTTAATAAGACAAAAGAAAATCTGAGGTGGAGCAAACCTTTCTATTCATGACCATATAAGTTTATATAATTCTGGTTATGTTTATATCTGACATTGTACCTAGGCATGCTGTCAAAGTCCTGCTAAAAACAGCAAGTGTGTTTTGGATCCTGAAAGGCAGTGAGTTCATTGTTAGTGTGACTCCAGCCAATGAAAGCCAAATTATTTAGCGGGCTTCTTGCTTCCCAGAGTCCTTCTATTTCAAAAACAAGCAGGTTTAAAATTTCTATTGAAAACAGGACAGATTAGCTATCACTGCTTAGATGTGTATGTACGCCTGGTGAAATAACACATACCTCTGTGCTGACATCTGAACGTCATCTAGGTTGCAAGTAAAACAAAAGTCTTTTTAATCTTATTGTGCTAGTTTGAAGCTAACTAGAATGTTTTGGTGAGGAGGACTATATTACAGGCTGTGAAAGGAAAACAATGGTGATGTCTACTTCGCTCATAGGCTTGCTGAGATGCATAAGAATAAAAGCAAAACACAGATAAGGGAGTCTTCTCTTCTGCTGCTGGTGAGCTCCAAGATGGATCTCACTCACTAACCTTACTCTCCATTCTATTTTCTAATTCACTTTGCTTCCTAATCCCCCTGGCCAAACCTCCATTCTTCCTTGGGACTGGGGTAAGGGGAAGGTGAAGGGGTGGTTGAGAGCCCCTCCTGGGGACTCAGGTTTCTGGGAGCGCTGTTGTGTTTCTGTATTGCCTTTTACCTTGTATATTTCTGTCTATAACTATATATACTGTAAATATCTGCTTGTATATTGTGCTAGCTGTAAATATAAGCTTCATTCAATTTCCAGAGCTGGCTGAGTCTAGCCCGGGTGATTTCCAAAGTGAAGGGAGGGGGGGAACACCCAAACCATCACACTTATGCTTGACAAAACCAGGTCTGGTTCGTACCACTGCTGGAACTGCTCACTTTCAAGAGCTGAAGAAAACTTTCAGATTTCACTTACCCACAGAGTGTGCAGCTTGCTAAATCCCGTGTAATATTTATTTAGCCACAGCCTATAATGTTTACACAGCAGGCTATTCTGGGAAATGCTAATTCATTATTTTTTTTCTCTGACTGGATGAAACGAATTATATTTATCAGGAATTCACATAATAAGGAATGTTTGGCAGAATGTTTTCTCAGATATAAATAAATGCGTTATCCAACATAACATGCCTAAATTAGGCTATGCTTAAAAGAGGTAAGGAGGAGAGAACATTTTTTGAATTTAAGATCCCATTGGCCTTTTCATGTGAAAAGGACATCTAGAATGGTGGAAACAGCATGTGAGAAAGTCATGGGGCAGCACAAAATGTGCCACTAACTCTTTGGTAAGGGCTGAAAAGATGGAATAGAGCCGTGTGAGAGCTGTGTAACTGTAAATCAATAGATGTATCTGTGAGACCAGAAGATATTTACACATGTGCACATCCAATAAATTGTTTAAGCACTGGCTCCAATAAAATAGATTACTTGTCTTGAAGTGAAAACATGAGCGCGGGGATGTGTCCAGGCCTTCAGAGTACTGCCTCAAAGTGGCAATAGTAGGTTGAGTCCCTAAAATGGAACAGATTCTGTTTTGTCTTTTTGTATTCCTTGTTCTTAGGCTTTTCCTACCCTCCCATAAATCAGTTTGATTGCAAACTGTTGTAGTGGTTTGGGTGTTACTTGCCCCCCCACACTCTGGAAATCACCCAGACTAGACTCAGCTGGCTCTGGAAATTGAATGAAGCTTATTACTTACAGCTTAGCACAATATACAAGCAGATATTTACAGTATATACAGTTATATACAGAAATATACAAGGTAGAAGGCAATACAGAAACACAACAGCCCTCCCAGAAACCTGAGTCTCCAGGAGGGGCTCCCAACCACCCTTCCACCTTCTCCCACCCCTCTACCTTACCCCAGATGTTGCCTTGTGCCCCAAGGAAGAATGGAGGGCCAGCCAGGGGGGTTAGGAAGCAGGTGGATTAATCAGAGAGACGGAAGGTGAGGTTAGAGAGAAATGCAGCCCAGAGCCCAGGCAGTGCCCAAATACCTTATCTGTGTTTTCACTCTTGTTCTTGTACCTCTCAGCAAGCCTATGAGTGAAGTACACCTCACCATTGTTTCCCTTTCACAGCCTGTAATCTAGCTCTTCTCGCCTAAACATTCTAGCTAGCTTCAAACTAGCACAACTGTTTATCCTAACATTTTGTCTTAAAAGCAGCTTCTTCTCTTCCCAGTAGCCTGCATTCTGAGATTATCAGTTCCTGGAGAGTCTGTCAGGGTGAGCACTAGTGCAGATTCATTATTAGACCTGGGCTGTTTTGCACCACTTGAGGGAAAGCAGTTGCCAAAAACTAGCCCATACATCCAGTTACACTAGGCTGATAGCTAGTTTGTGCCTCAGCAAAATGAACAAATCACAGCAACTTGTAGCTGGGGTGTGTTTAATGAAAGGGAATTTATAAATGGTAGAAACAGACAAGTGGCAGCATGCATCAGTTTTAAAACTGGAAAAAGGGTACTTACAACTGGGCTGTGACAGTAAAGCAGAGCAAGGAAATGCAGGTTTGTTTGGACAGCACATGCATGTTTTCAAGACCATCTAATGTGTCTTCTTGCAAGATCAGCGTGTTGATGTGGCTTAAACACAGGTCTATGCTTGGAACATAGGTTATAGTGGTCATGCTGGAGCTGGTAGCAAAGAGCACTGTGGCAGGAATGTGAGGGAGATCAAGAAACAAGTCAGGATACAGTTATGAAGATGTATGTGCTCTTAGTGAGGTTTGCTTCTCTTTACAGATTAAACCAGTATTGCAAATGGTGATTTATCAGAGATTAGAAAACATGTACTAAGGGGATTGTGCTGTTTCTGCAATTAATCTTTGATAAATAATAATAATGAGGTTATATTTTTGACCCAAGAAAAATCTCTGGAACATAGGCCTCTACTCTGTCATCCAGCAAAAGATGAAATAGAATCGAATTCCAGAAAAGATATATAAATTTATCCGAAGCAAGAAGACAGTAAAGAAAATAATGCTGAATTAAGTAAAAGACTGAACAATTCTTGCTCTTTGCATGTATTTTCATGTAATTTTTTTTTTTAGGCAAACAAAATTGAATTTTTCCAGAAATCATTATTCAGAACTTCAAACGAACTCTCTTTTTTGCGAAGCAGTCTTTCTATGAAAGTAATACAGTTTTGAAACAGCCATTATAATAAGAGAAACTGTATTTATTGCAGTAAAAGTAAGGTCTCCTTTGGGAAGAACTTGGGAGTAATGGATGGCTAAGTCTTCTAATTTATCTAAGTCGTGCAGCATTAGAAAAGCAAATTCAACATATTTACACATGAAGATCTGTGGTCATTTTTTAGAGGGCTGACGTGATCATACATCAAAGGGACTTGACCTTTGGAGCTCACTGCCTATCTATCAGTGTGAACCAGCTTGCCACTCATTTCCTTTGGAGACCAGGGAAGGGAATGCAGCATGAAAAGTAAAAGGGAAACACAAATGGGGATTATGAAAACACTAGAAAGATGAACAGATTATTTAGAGGTATCAATTATTCCCCTACATCCTTTGATTATATACTTGATAAAGAGTAATGAGTCTGAGTGCAGAGTTGCAAGCATCAATTCTCTTGGTCCTCAATGGAGGTCAGGAAATGAATACACTATATATGTGTTTGGTTTCAATTCCCCTCATCCCTATGATCATATAGATTTCCTCCCTGTGAACCAGGTTATTTACATCCTAGTTGTCAGTTACTCCTACCATTGGCCACCATGAAGAGTGCTTGGCTGTGAACTTTCCAATAACTGATAACGGAATTAGAGATCCTTCCTAAGACTCTAGTTTAAGACTCAGCAAAACCAGTCCTGGGATATGGTAGAAAATGATCTTTTGTTTTGCAAAAGGTATAATTTCTAATTAATTTTCACTACATCTCAAATATTCACCAGTTTAGGTCTGTACTAATTAAAATCTTGTGATGTTTTTCTTTTGAGTTAAACAAAGGCAGAATTGGTACCTAAATCTCTCTTCAGCTACGTTGGCCACACTTACTGTTAATGACCACCAGACATTAAAAACAGTAATCCATAATGTGTTATCTGCATTTAACATGGCAAAACTTAGATGAATGAACATGTTGCTTTTTAAAGATAAAATGTTAAGGTCATTTAAAAAAAGTGATAAAATGTGTTGGCCAGATGTATGCTACAGGCACAAATAGCTTTCATAAACTCATAATGTAGGTAAGGGCAATTCCATTGTTGGGCAAACAAATCTAACAAATTCTCTGGAAGAAGCAGAAAGCATGTTTTCATTCAAAGTTAAATGGGTTTATAAATCAGTCTTTTAAGAACTATAAAGCACAGAGGTACAAATAAGCCTACCAAACACAGAGCAGTGATTGATGTTTATGTAAGGAGCGGCTTGACTAGAACTTGGTAACAGGGCTGTGCTACTGTAGCTGAAGTTTGAGGGGAGCTGTGAGGCTTTAAACCTATTAGTGGCCAAAGAAGGCACCTGAAGAATTAGTGGTGGTCAAGGAAAACGTACAGTTCAGTTTTTCCTTTTTCTCAGGTACTTGCTAGAAAGGAAGATACTGGTGGGAGGAGATGTACCTCCTCTAGTTGTGGGAGGAAAAGGTTCCTTCTGGAAAGGATACTTTCATATTATTGTCTCACTTCAGGGAGGCTGGACTAGATGACCTTTAAAGGTCTTTTCCAATCCAATGCATTCTATGATTCATGGGATCTAACTGATCATGGACAGCTGTTCACTTCCCTTAATTTTGCAATATGATGTGAGGAATGTTCTGGTTATTTTTATATGGACTTATGGAAATACTGACGTATTAACATAGCAGTTCTAATGTCCCTTTTGCTTACTCTTGATATACATATGCAGTGGTTTGCAAAAAGCTGGGAGAAGAAGCCTTTCTGCTTTTATTCTACCCTAGGAATAAGGCAGCTCAAGTGTCTTGGAATTATTAATTAAAATTTGATTAATAAAATTTCCATTCTCTGTCATGCCTGGGTCAGATTCCCTAGAAGCTGGGGTAAATCCTACAATGTCTGCTTTTACATCTGCCAGATATATTGGGCTGCGTGTACATAGCACAAAAGCATGCAGCATAAGACAAACGGTGCTACCTCTGTGCCATCTATCATCTCAGTTTAGTTCTGTACCCCTTAGAGACTCTTTTTAAAACAGGAAGAATTCTAGAAATTAATTTCTCATCTTCTGCTAAATTACAAAAGCCTGAAGAACAAGCAGACTGTGACATTTTATATTCTCTAGGCAGCACTACTTACCATCCCCAGAAATATCATTTCCTCTTCTCTCATTTTCTGTGTTTTCTTGCGCTGGTTATATCCACGCCAAACCTGAATTGTAAACAAGGCTCTAATGAGATAAATGGGTCTTGTTACAGCTTCCTTTACTGTGGCAGACACAGGAAAAAACAAATAGAGGAAGGAAAGGCACAATATACAATTGAAACTATTGCTCTTTAACAGGTTGCCATCTGCTATTAAAAAACCAAAGCCACCACAAATTCTGAGGTTTGCTGTCCTCTCATGTTGGCATATCTAGCTTGTAAACATTTTATCAGGGTTTCTAGAAGTCTTTAGACTTCAGAATTTAGACTGAGCTCCTGTTCTCATTAGGTTCAATTGTCAGATTTTTTTCATGCATAAGGACTTTCTGGTATTTAGCACTGATTTCCCTTTGTCATCTTTTCAACATATGGAATGAACTTTTTCCCTGGAGATCACAGGAAAAGGCATGAATTCTTTGAGACGCACTGGATTCCAAGGGGATGCCAGAAAGAGCAACTGAGGTCATAAAAATCAGAATGGAAAAACAACATGTAGGTTATAAAGTCATCCTGCATTGCCTGTGCAGGACTGTTTCCATTGATCTTACATCCAGGGTCCTGTCTCATTTTGTTAAGTAGTTTAAATGATGTAGTTCACCTTGCTAGACACCCTGCCAGCCATCATTTCAGAATGCTCCCCACGTGTTTCTGCCTACTGCAGTTCTTGTGAGCAACACATCTCTTGGTTCTGCCAGAACTGTGGTCAAGTCAGAGATCTCACCTTTTGAATGCAAGTAGCAGCAGCATCTGGACTTGGACCCACCTCCACCTGGGGTTCAGTTTGATTTTGTCTCTTGTCTTCAAGGTAAAGTTTCTTCATGTATGCTGCTCGACGACGGCCTTGTCGGGCTCGTTCTGCAACCTGGATCACTCTTGTGGCTTCTTCAGATGTCATGGTTTTGACAGGTTTCTTCAACAGCACAACAAAAAGGAATGGGCAAAGCCAAATACTAGAGTTACATGTTCTGTCGATTTCTTACCTCAGTTAAAAAAATCTGGAAGAAGTTTATTCATAGTTTCATTCTCTAAGACAAAAACTTCCCCATCACGAAGAGCAGAGACTCAGTCCTGTCTTGCAAAAAGTCTGATATTTTGAGTGATATTTTCCTGAGCACCTTTAAGATAAAGCAAATCTGATGTGTTTATGAGTGCTAAGGAAAGTCTAATGCTACAGTGAGAAGCAATGACTCTATATGGCTTATGAATACTTCAGAAATTTATCCATTTGAGGAAAAAAAACTCAACCAAACAAGCACATGAAGAACCACAGGGCTTTATCCACCTAAAATAAGAAATTCTTATACTATGTAATACCTTCCTTTTTCTTTCTGAAAGGGTGGTCTTCTGGTGGTGCTTCTTGGGTCCCAGCTCTCTTGCTGAATGTGGAAGGACAGGCTGTTCTGAGCCAGCCCAGCCCAAACAGAAGAACAGGTTTGGGGAAAAGAGAACACTGCAGCTGGAAAGAGATTCCCATTTTCACTCTTAAGAATTCTTGTTAACCCCTCATGCTCCCTATGGAAAATGTGAATTATTGTCCTTTCTTTACATTAATCTCCTAGTTGGAGACAGTTAATACTTCTATATTGTGTGGAGCTCACTACACTACACTATCAGCAGGACACTCTATAACAGAATTATATACAAGGACAAAAAATCTGCAGAGCAGGCTCCTCTGATAAACTTCACTGATTTTGATCTATGTTAAACTGCTTGTAACAGCACTGCCATGGACACTGAAGAATGCAGTGGTCTGCTACACAGCAGTTAGGATTTCCTGAGTGTACATGGCTTGTACAATGCATTTCGAAGTGCTGACAACCCTCTAGAAATCCCAGTGGTGATTGAACTGGAAGTGCAGTGCAAGGTGCTGGACTTGTACTGTGTGAAATTATTTGGTTCATGTTTATTGAATCCTGTGCCACTCTTGCAGCATCCTGGCAAGGGAGATTTGGACCCCGTTGAAGCCTGGTGCTCCTAGGTGAGTTGGCTGCACACCAGATTGATCTGTAACAGATGCCATGCTGAAAATGGGTGACAGCAGAGCAAAGGTTTAACATGCCAAAACAAAGGATTGCCGCAGACCACTATCAGACTGCTAGAAGAGCAGGGAATTTACCCAGAGATTTGCTGTGGAGGTCAAGAGGACCGTAGCTGCCCATTAAAGTAATCTAGCAGCAAGCCTGTGCTTTGTCTCTGCAGACTGCCTCTGAATGGTGCTGGTTCTTTTCTGGGCATCCTTCCCTCTATTGCTTTGTGGGATCAATATGCAGAGTTCCCCTACCAGTAAAATTACTGGTGAGAAATTCAACAACTGGGGCAGTGCAGCAGTTTGACAAAGTGGTCTGATCAGAATTGTCACTTATGGCTACAGCATCTATGAATCTAAGTTATCCAGACATGTAGGCACAGTTGTTTATTTCCAGGGGCTAGGAATGACTGCTTGTAGGCAATGCGCCATTTACAAAGGGTCAAAAGTATATCAGATCCAGAACAGTCTTTACTGCAGTGCTCACGGACTTCTCTGTAACAACTTTTGCTCTGCCAAAACTCAATTTTCTACCCCTCCCAGCAGCTGCAGCTCTATAGCTGTACCGAAGAGACTGTAGCCATTGTTCAGAGGTTATAAACAACTGAATGCTAGTGGTTGTGCTGACCTGAACTCTGAATTCTGTCTGTTCCAGTTAGGAATTCTGGTTCAGTAAATCTTAAGCCCAACTTGATTTCAGTAGAACTAATTATGTGATGAGAATTAGTTAGACAAATAAAGCACCTACTAAACTTGGCCAAAGTGCTGCCCTTTCTCTGACACTCATACATAAACAGAGTCAATTAATTTCAGTCTTAACCAGAGTCAAGATGTGACTGGATATTGTTGGACGGGAAGACTTAACGTTACTTTCCATTTGTGCCTTCTCTGTAAAGAGCCTTTAACTTCCTCACTGTAACAGAAGTACTTTTCACATCAGTGGCTCAGGTTCAGATGTGTGGCTGTAACCTAAATAAGTTAAGCGTGTTATTATGTAGGTATGTGGTACTCTTACCTGTGTTTGCAATCCAGCACTAAGTAAAATCTGATCAAGGATTTTCTCTCTCTGCTGCAGGACTTCCAGCCTTTCTTTAATGAAATACCTTGGGATAGGTACTTCTAAGACTTCCTAGAGGAAGAAATAGACATGAGATGCTTTTTAGAACTGTCTTAAAATCATATTATGTATCGAACACCTTTAGAAAGGAATTAAATTGGACTGAGCTTGTTGAATGTTTTGGAGTGTTGGAGAATTTGACCTCTGTAACAGCTGCTGAGCTGTTACTTCGCAATTACTTAAGGCCTAATTCAACAAAAACAAATAGAGCAACTCAGTTTCTGAACTGTGGCAGCTCAGAAATCTTTCTTTTTATAATGGCTCAATTATATTATCAAACTATTAAAATACTTGGCAGTGCTGCCAGAAATTCAAACATGATTTCCACCAAACTGGATACTTCTGGTTGGATGATCATCCCACTCCTCTTTCTTTTTTTCAAACCAACATGAAAAATAGATCTGTTTTCCTGCATGTGTTTAACCATTTATAGGACCAAAGCACAACTGTTTGTCTAACAGATATTTCTACCTGTAGAGAAACTGTTACTGTCTGTGACTGTGATATCTCTTCCTTCTAAAAATCAGCTATTACTCTAGGTGGATGTCTTTACACATTTCCATCATAAAAAAGGATATCAATTGATTACATTTCTACCAATTCTTCTCCTCTAGAATTTTATTCTTGTTGAGACATGAAAAAAGACACAGGCAGACAATAAAATCTTCCTGAACGATGCAGCAGAGTGACAACCTGTTGTTTGCATTGAAGAGCAAGATTCTTCAAGAATAATTGCTGGCAAGTACCCTTCTTTGGGGGAGAAATGCCGTCATAGGTGCAGCTCATAATGGTGCCATATTCCCTATATACTGTTTACAGGACCACTTAAAGGATAAGTAATCCTACCCAGAAGGACAGAAAGAGGGGTAGGTGAGATAGGCAGTAGTTACCATGCTGTGCTTCTCATGAGAAGTATATTCAATTACAGTACAGTCAATTACATCTGTCCCCAGGTGTATGCAGATATTACTTCTACCCAGGGAGCTTAAGACAGGCACAAGACTTGATGCTGCACTCTTGGTGATCCTTCCTCTATCTGCTGTGGAAACTGGTGGGTTTTCACCTGCTCACAGAGACCTCTGCCTTGAATCTTTTTAGTCTCAATGCTACCTCCATATCTGTCCTCAGGTGTGGGCAGATATGGAGGAGAAAAGTGCTGGCTGTAAAGAACAAGTACTATTCACAGGCACATGGTAAGTGTACTACTCGTGAGCTGTAAGGCCTTCCAATTTACAGAGCAAAAATTTGCAGGGAAGGTTGTGGCCAATGAAAACAATCCCTGTGAACTGCCAATTTCAAGATTTCATTACTTACTCCCTCAGCTGCACGCTGTGTAGACCAGGACACCCTGTTATGGCAACATAAGAAAGCTTCCAAGAGGGGCTGTGTTTATCCCTGTTGATATTATCAATGTAGAGGTCTGGTCTGCTATATTTCTAAATATTTGTCTTATTAACCTCTCTGTTTGCACCTTCCAACATCATTGCTTGTTGATGGAAATGATTACACGTTGTACTTTAAGAGTACAAATCACTCTGGGATGGATTACAAATCTATCTGTTCTTAGGTATCAGTAATCAAGTGGTTTGTTCTGGACACTCTTGGATAGGATGAAAGGGCTCTTATGCTGTCAGGTAGCAGTGTGAGTCAGTCAGTCTACTGGTGATGAGCATCTTTGTCTAACCTGGGACTGAATTACAAGTGATTCTGGATTGTTAACTTCTACTGACTGTAAAGATGAGATCAAAGCCATAACACTGAGGCTGAAAGGAGTGGGGAGTAGGGAGCCTGCTTCTCTTCATTACCTCTTTTTTGGGGCTCAGCATTGTAAAGTTAGGTAAGTGATGTTTACCCTCAAGTCAGAGGTGTATTTTTTTTTTAGCCACTCTGGGCTCCACATGGCACTGGTGTATCCAAATCCTTTTACAATTACCCCAGGAAATGGAGTGACCGAATGTTGCAAGGTAACTGTATTAAAAACATGAAGCACAGAACTAAAGGAAGATGAAGCTTGGCCTTACAGTGACACAGGCCAAACAACACTGATATTGCAAAGGATAAAAATGGGACGACTCTGTTGTGTTCTCTGCCTAAAACCATACTGGGTTTTAGCCCATGATAATACAGAGATAGGAAGGACTAGAGAGATGTGATTATGTTATTTTTAAAAAATCCCATGAATCTTTATTCCTATCTCTTTCTCTTTATCAACCAGGTTGGAGGAGACCTCCAAGATCATCCAGTCCAACCTAGCACCCAGCCCTAGCCAGTCAACTAGACCATGGCACTAAGTGCTTCATCCAGTCTTTTCTTGAACATCTCCAGGGATGGTGACTCCACCACCTCCCTGGGCAGCCCATTCCAATGCCAATCACTCTCTCTGGGAAGAACTTCCTCCTAACATCCAGCCTAGACCTTCCCTGGCACAGCTTGAGACTGTGTCCCCTTGTTCTATTGCTGGTTGCCTGGCAGAAGAGACCAACCCCCACCTGGCTACAGCCTCCCTTCAGGTAGTTGTAAACAGCAATGAGGTTCCCCCCCTGAGTCTCCTCTTCCCCAGGCTAAACAACCCCAGCTCCCTCAGCCTCTCCTCATAGGGTTTGTGTTCCAGGCCTTTCACCAGCCTTGTCACTCTTCTGGACACATTCCAGCACCTCCATCTGCTATTGAAAGTAATGTTCTCTTTGAAAAAAACCTGAAATCTCTTCAGTGATGTCTTTTTTAGGAGGTAGGTATGTCACACATTCTTAAAATTAAGGTGTGGTGCAGGAACTTGAATTGGTGCTTGTTTTTTTCATAGATGTCAAGCATAACTTTTCAGACTTGCCAACATTTTGCTGCAGGTGGATTTACTGCTAAGTCACGAGAACAGCAGTGCCTAATGACTTGAAAGTAAGATTTGAAGGATAAGTTTCCCTGGAGATGTGTTTATACTCTCCAGTCTCCCTTCTCATTGTTTTAAAATAATTCTCTGCTGTGATTAATGTAGAAGGTAAAGAGCTGGCGAAAATTCAGGGCAATTACTATCCTAAATTTGCAGAGTGAAATACTCGTGCAACTGCAAACAGGAACACGTTTTCAAACCTCAGAATGACGCTGTAAGGATAGAAGGCAATTTATCTCACGCCGTAACTGAGATCCTGGAAAAAATACTGCTCGTTTTAAGCGCAAACTTTTTTGTTCTTCTTTACAGAAGCTGCGGTACCCGAATTTGACAATAGGTGGAGCTCTCTGCGAGAGAAGTAACCGCATTTCTGCAGCTGATTCTTCACGCTGCTTTCAGAGGACAGCTTCAGGAATTTGCCTTGCTGTAATATTCATCTGATTTAGGGGGCAGTCTGGCAGGGGACTGCTTTTACAGCAGACATTCCTGAACTCTGAACGTTGAACACGCTCCTAACTCCTGTCTTCCTGACAAAAGGAGACTTGGCTCAGATTCTGCGTTTTAATACTTTGCTACACTGTGAAGCAGTAGATCAGGCTGTGCAAATATTCAGTGCTACCTGTAACCTCCAAAAGAGGCCTGAAGTCAGACTGATTTGCAGTGACACAAATGCCAACAGCATCCCAGCTTGTATCAGGGAAGTGATTGTGTCTCTGTACTCAGCACTGGTGGGGCTGCACCTCTAAAAAACTGCATTAAGTTTTGGGTCTCCCACTACAGGAAGGATGCTGAGGTGCTGGAGTGTGACCAAAGAAGCTGGTGAAAGGTCTGGAGCACAAGTTTTATGAGAAGCACCTGAGGTAACTGTGGCTGTTTAGCTTGCACAAAAGGAGGCTGAAGGGAGACTTTATTGTTCACTACAACTACCCAAAAGGTAATGAGTTGGGGGTTACTCTCTTCTACGTAACAAGCAACAGGACAAGGGGAAACGGCCTTATGTCAGGGAAGTTTAAACTGGACATTAGCAAAAAAATGTTCACCAAAAGGATTGCCAACCACTTAAAAAGGCTGCCCAGGGTAGTAGTGGAGTCAGCATTCATGAAGGCATTTAAAAGACATACAGGGGTGATGCTGAGGAACATGGTTTAGTGGTGACTTGGTAGTGCTGGGTTAAAGGCTGGACTTGATCTTAATGGTCTCTTCCAAGCAAAATGATTCCATGATTCTTAAGGGCAGACTGAAGCAGGCTCCTTCTTGCAGGCTGCATCACTTGCTTATCTTCTATCTAATCCCACATTAATATCAGGCAGAGTCAAGCTGCTGACTGTAACTGTAAAGCTGTCTATGCTAATACAGCTCCGTGTTAGGACACATGCAGCTGAAGAGAGTCATAGAGCCTGTGCCACTATAAAAAAGCAGAAGCACAGCATCTTGGTTAAGGAGGTAGGCTTTTAAAATCTTGTTCCAATAGCTAATGCTCACCATTAGATCAAATATACTCTCTTCTTAAAAACATGCTATAACTGCTGATCTCCCTGTACACTAGTAAATGTGCAAGAAGCTAAAACACTCAGGGGAACTTCACAGGCTGCAAGTAAATCTGACTGTCCTCCGAGTACAGGATAGGCAAAGTCTCCATGAATTTGCACACAATAGAGGTAGACCTACCGGGAGGAGCTCTAAGTCTACCAGGATATTGTCGATATAATGGAACTCTGAGTTCTCCATCTCCACCATCTCTTTTTTGATCTCCAGGATGCGGCCCATAACACCATCTAGCACTTGCTGAATCACTGCCCGTTTCTGCTGGTGCAGGAGTTGGTCATGAGCCACCTCCAAGTTACGGAAGATTTGCAGGTATTTGATGTAGGAAGTGGTTAACATCTTAAATGCTTTCTCGTGGTCCTTCTCTGGCTGGGAGAAATGTTCTCTTTCTTTCCGGAGCTGGATGTCGAGGTCTTTCTGGGCATCTGCCCACATCTTATTGTAAGTGCTAATTAAAAAGAAGAGACTGTGTTAACTTGACATGAAGGCAAGAGTTAGCACAAAATGAGGCTAGGACTCTCTATGTGTGGATTTCTCAAAAAACACAGCCTGGAAATGTGAGCCTCTTATTTATAAAGGCATTTTAACTACAAGGTATTAAATACACCAACACCCAACACATTAGATAAAATTCTTTTTCTTGGTTGCTTTAAAAATAGGAATCTTAAAGCTCTTTTATTAATGAAAACTTAGAAGTGAAACTTTTCAACTTCATCCTTAACATTTGCTTAAACTCTGGGTTGTGAGTTTCATTCAGTTAAGCTCAATGAGCTGATTTCTTAGAAAACGTGTCTCCCCACAATGCCCTTATGATGGGATGGAAGGTCTATTTTAGGTCTGTGTTTGGGATAAGGACTAGCTGACGTTTCAAAAGCATGTGTTGCTTTTCAGTGTTTCTGAAATGGTCACTTGGAGCTAATTCTAGAGTAAGTAAGGGTTGTATCAGTGCCCATATTAAAGCACAGCTGTGGGCACTATTTCAAGCATGAAGTGAGGAAAAGAGTTTAATTTATTTCTATGGTGGTAACCGTTGCACTCCAAGGGATTGCTGAACATAGAATCCATCAACCGGGAGATTATGTGACATGGGATATGTCACCTAAGGACAGCCTCATTTTCAGATGTGATAATGCTATTCATTTGGTATTTTTGGAAGGGATAGGTGGAGCTCTGATGGAAGTATGTAGTAGCTCTCACTGGCTTTTCATGGTAAAAGGAGATCAGTGGATAGTTATCAGGGGAAATCATCATAAAAATGGACTCTGGGCAATGAGGCTTTTATTCAGAGAAGGGCACACACAGCAGGTTTGTCACTGGAAGGTGGTAATATTTATGGTAATGAAAGACTCTTTTAGGGTCCTGTTCTACTTCATAGAAGTAGACTGGCAGAGATAAGAAATTTCTTCTGCACTGAGAATCACTTATGCTGAGAGAAAAACAGTTTATTCGTGTTGCCAGATTTGCAAGAGGAGGGGAGAACTGGTGTATGGTGACAGAGAAAGCTGACTTTTGCTTCTTAGACCTAGAAAGAAAAGCCATTTGCCTCAATGGTGCAGAGGACATTTGCCTCAATAGGCCCATCCATGTGCTGAACCAAGCTATTGCTTGCTTTTTCTAGAGCCTCTTGAAGAAGGATGAATACAATAAAAGGCACTGCCTCAATTAGATGAGCTTTGGACCAGCTCTTTCTAGGCTGAGAGACATTGAGGGAGTGCTTGTCTGTTGAGTCTGACAAGAAAGCTGGGCTAGTGGTAGTGCTTGATAATAAATGCCTAAGTTGGAGCTTTGTCAGTGGATTTCATCATTCCCAATCTCAGAGTACAGAATGACCCGAGGCTTGTGCTCAAAGAGGGACCAGCGGACAAACTCCAGCCCGCAAGCGTACGGAGCATAGGGTGTGTGCTGCATATCCAGGATGCTGACAGGGCTGCTGGGACTCCCTGGAGCAGTCAGCAAAACCACCAACAATCCGAACCCTCCTATTGAATTTGCACTTCTGAAAGTGCGTATTTTACTTTCCAGCTGACCTGGGTTTTTGCAGGATGCAGCTGGTCTTGCTTTTCCTATTGCCTCTGTAGCCCACCCAGGATTTTCTCCTTCCTTTATTCCTACTTCATTTACATCCCGCTGCACCACCCGAGTCTCTCAATTGCAGCAATTAACCCAGGTGCAGGAGATAAACAAAACCAAACCAAACCATCAGAGTGCAGAAGACTGGCAGAAGCAAGACCAGCCTTAGCTGTGACCTAACAGCTCTGTTTAACGGGAGTTTTCTATGCCTTCCCTGAAGTCGGATTGTGGAAGAACATATACTGGTATGAGGTTCACTGAGCTCTCCGGCACAGATGGAAACAAGGTGGTATTGTACTTACTTAGCCGTGCCTACTCAGAGCCCATTTGACAGTGGGGAGGTTATAAATCTCGGGGGAGGCTCTGTAGGCTGTCCCCACAACCGTGCTGCTGATTTATGACCAGCAGGTATCCTTGGGCCAGAGCGTTTCGAATGCAGGTTATTGCAGGGAGACAACAGATCATACCACAAGGGGAACTGACTCCATGACTGTCTACTCCAATTTGCAATAATCTCCCTTTCTGCCTCCTCCGACTGAGGAATGTCAAGTGGTTCCTCCTGCTGAGCCAGCTAATATCCATTCTTTTTGTATTTTGAATGACTTTTGAAGGGAGAGAGGGGGACAGTGTGCTCTAGCCTTTCGGAGGACGTTAACATAAGGCAATAGAGATGGAACATAATTGCTTCCATAAAGCATTAGTTTAGCAGATAAGGAGTAAGATGATTGCAAGCATGTTGCTGTGGGTCAGATGTCAAGACTGTGGATATTATGGTATGTTTGTAGGCTTTGCACAATGATGCTCTGTGTAAACGAGGGAAAAAGAAGGGATGGGCCCAGTAAAAAATTAAGTATTAAAGATTGAAGTGGAATGGCTGAATTTTCAGCTGTGATAAGCTTATAGCTCCTGTACATTTCCTCCCAGACAACCAGCAACACAGCAAGGGGACACAGTCTCAAGTTGTGCCGGGGGGAAGTATAGGCTGGATGTGAGGAGGAAGTTCTTCCCAGAGAGAGTGATTGGCATTGGAATGGGCTGCCCAGGGAGGTGGTGGAGTCACTGTCCCTGGAGGTGTTCAAGAAAAGACTGGATGAGGCACTTAGTGCCATGGTCTAGTTGACTGGCTAGGGCTGGGTGCTAGGTTGGACTGGATGATCTTGGAGGTCTCTTCCAACCTGGTTGATTCTATGATTCTATACATCTGTGGTTATCAGGGTGACTGACACCTTGGGAGGACTTAACCCTACAGCTGAAGTTTGTTAGGCACATGATGGGGAATAACAGGTATTTAACTGGGTGGTGCAAGCACAAATGTGATTTGGTTCACCCTGATTAAAAAATAGAGGACATATGTGCAGCTATTTGTTTCCCCTTCCCAAAACAGAATTAACATAATTATGTCAGGTTTTACTAGCCCTTCTGAACTAGTCTGAAAGATCAGATGTGCTTGGTGTTTATGGGCCTTTCTTGAGGAATTGGCAGAGCTGCTCTATTCCTGATGAGTTTTGGAGACAAACATGTTCAAACCTAGTCAGAAGGAGTAACATGCGCCTCCAAGGTTACATGCTAAAAGGAAAGGATAAGAATGACTCTCCTTGCTGTCCTTATTTGAAATTTTGCCTGTTTTCTCAGTCTCCTTTTGCAGTGAGTTGTCAACTCCCCCAAAATTGGTTCCACACGCTGAAGGGTGAGTACAGAACAGCCTTGAATGTGCTTTTTATTTACTGTTGCTAGTTCATTTGTAGGCTTGTTGCTGTTCTGTAATGGGTAGATTGTGAGCTGTATCCATGCCTGAGGATGATATTGCATCAGAATTAGATTGATTAGAGCATCTAACTAGCTTACTAGAGCAGCTAACCAGAAGCACTGAGCCTAATTTTCTTACTTGTGGCACAAGATTGTTAAATTCTGGACAAGAAAGAAATCTGTCTCTCAATCGCTGCATGTGTGCAGCAGTGTAACTAATGCTGCAAATTGTCATAGCAACTACAAAATAGCAGTGTTATGGGGAAAATAAGCAATGTTGTAATGAGATGAGGAAAAAGCACATGAAGTGACTTAACTCCAGAGCCCCCAGAGTGCTTTCTGGCAGCTTGGAGGGAAGGTCATGGCTTTGCCTCCTAACTGATGTCTCTTTTTTTATTCTTTCTCTTCATTCCCACAAAGTAGAAATGGAGGCTAGAACAAGGGCTTAAATTATTTTGCCATAGCATGACTTCTAGTTTGAATCTCACTATTGGTGCTTAAGTTGCCTCTGCTTATTTAGAGTGGATCTCAGAAATATTTTTTTTCTGCTCGAGTTATAAAGAGATGTTTAAAATCCTGCCAAATTATGCAGTGCCTTATTTTAATATTCCAGGCCCTCTAACTCTGCATGTTTGCTTGACCTATCTCTATTTACTCTAAGAAAAATGTGTTGGTTTTGAATACAGCTCACATACTTGTGCTTGAACTGGTTTTGAGACTTTTTCTGGAAGAAGTTCTTTGCTATGAGGGTGGTGAGAGCCTGGAATGGGTCGCCTAGAGAGGTTGTCGAAGCCCCATCCCTGGAGATGTTTAAGGCCAGGCTGGATGTGGCTCTAGACAGCCTGACCTAGTGTGAGGTGTCCCTGCCCATGTCAGGGGAGTTGGAAGTAGACGATGCTTTTGGTCCCTTCCAACCCTGAGTGATTCTGTGATTCTAAGATTTGGGCTGAGCATTCAAACTGTCCCTCAGATCACTGTTGAGGCAGTAGTAGAACCTGGTATCAGCAGGCTTACCGTTGTGTGTGTGTGGTTTCTCTTTTCCTCCTCTGCAGTGCCTTGGTGTTTTTACTTAGCTGTCAAAGGAGGCATTATTGCTGTTATTCCAGAACATGGCATGGTTTGCACTCCAAGCTGTTTCTGGCTATTATGTGCCTGTTTGTTCTAATCTCTAAGGACAGAAACACCTCATGCTTTCACATGCAGAGTGAAGTGTTGCATGGGACCTACTGTATTTTTCTGACGGATTGGCACAAGTAGACATGGAAGGGAAGCCATTTGACTCAGACTTGACTCTGCTCTCTTCACCTAAAATGGAAATTCCCATTTGACTGAATGAGCCCTAAATCCTGTGTGCTTAAAAACATTTCTGAAGCATCTGTGCTGCTGCTACACACTACCTACACTTCCCTCTTCCTCAGAAGATAAGATTGAGCTGTGCTGGGCCATGTAACAGGAATCATAGAATCATAGAATCAACCTGGTGGGAAGAGACCTCCAAGATCATCCAGTCAAACCTAGCACCCAGCCCTAGCCAGTCAACTAGACCATGGCACTAAGTGCCTCATCCAGACTTTTCTTGAACACCTCCAGGGACAGTGACTCCACCACCTCCCTGGGCAGCCCATTCCAATGCCAATCACTCTCTCTGCCAACAACTTCCTCCTAACATCCAGCCTAGACCTACCCTGGCACAACTTGAGACTGTGTCCCCTTCTTCTGTTGCTGGTTGCCTGGCAGAAGAGACCAACCCCCACCTGGCTACAACCTCCCTTCAGGTAGTTGTAGACAGCAATGAGGTCACCCCTGAGCCTCCTCTTCTCCAGGCTAAACAACCCCAGCTCCCTCAGCCTCTCCTCACAGGGTTTGTGTTCCAGGCCTCTCACCAGCTTTGTTGCCCTTCTCTGGACACTTCCAGCACCTCAACATCTCTCTTGAATTGAGGGGCCCAGAACTGGACACAGGACTCAAGGTGTGGCCTGACCAGTGCTGAGTCCAGGGGAAGAATAACCTCCCTTGTCCTGCTGGCCACACTGTTCCTGATCCAGGCCAGGATGCCATTGGCTCTCTTGGCCACCTGGGCACACTGCTGGCTCATCTTCAGCTACTATCTACCAGTACCCCCAGGTCCCTTTCTTCCTGGCTGCTCTCCAGCCACTCTGTCCCCAGCCTATAGTGCTGCTTGTGGTTGTTGTGGCCAAAGTGCATAACCCTGCACTTGGCCTTGTTAAATCTCATCCCATTGGCCTCTGCCCACCCATTCAGCCCGTCTAGGTCCCTCTGCAGGGCTCTCCTACCCTCCAGCAGATCAACACCTGCCCCTAGCTTGGAAATGGAGAAAGCACCAGCAGGGCTTCTGAGAGCAAGGACATGTGGAGCTGGGCTGTGGCAGGGATCTGTGTGCTGCAGCAGGGCTCCTGAGGGCCCAAGGAGCTCGGCACATATTCCCCACTGCGCACACCAAGGCAACAGTCGTGGAGCAGGCGAGAGGAGACTGAGACGTGGGTCTTGCAACAAGGAAGTGCATGCAGGGGCCAGTCCTTGGGGTCTCCTCTAGATACTCAGGGCTTGACAGGTCAGCCATTGTGCTAAGCCCTGGGCAAACACGGGGGAGGGAAACCCTGCCCTGCAGCCTCTGCAAAATAAAGAAACAAGAGACAAAGGTTGGGAGGGGAAAGTGAGGCCCCGAGAGGAAAAGGGGCTTGCACAAATGCTTTTCTTTTTTCTTCTTTTCTTTCTGAAAAATAGCAGACTTTAAAGGACTGCTGGTTTGTTCAGGTCAGCAGAGATACCTGTTCCCCCACGACAACCTGCTCAGGTAGTGCATGATGACTGCTGGGCTAAATATATAATAGAGAAGTAGCCCTCTCTTCTTTTTTTTTTCCTTTTGCCTTATTATAGATGAAACTGTCTTATGGGTGGAGAGATGCAACAGAAACGGAGATCAGAGTGGCCTTATGACACAACTAGATTGACTGAAAGGTTCTCTGAATCGAGTTCTGCTTTAAAAGCCTTTAGCCTGCAGTCTGGAGCAGTGCAGACTCATAGTTCTGAGCTCAGTCAGGCCCACCTTGCTCCTAAAATGAGATCAGGCTTGCAACCATGCCAAAGTTCTTCACCTGTGTGAAGAACTGCCAGATGACTGTTTAGCCATACTTGCTCTGGCCGTGATGTTTTACAGAGTTTGAAGCATTTGAGGAAAATAAAGGATGAATTTCAGTAAGCTTTGGTTGTGACAGGGCAAGAAAACACACAGCCTGCTGGCATTGTTAATGGGAACAGCTTTATGCTTCTGTCATCTCCAATTTCAGTCTTTGGTACTGTGATGTAAAGTGAATAGAGGATAAAAGATTGTTGTAGGATAAATGTAACAGAGAAACTGCAGGGAAGGCTTCACTCAGCAGCAGTGGCAACACTGCACCTCAGCTAGTCTCAAGCACCTGCTCTAGCCACACTCGCAATGCTAACTGGAAAAATGACCTTTTTTTCTTACAGGAAGATATAGCAAAGTGATTGGCCAGGCACTGGAACAGGTAGCCCTAGGAGGTGGTGGCGTCATCATCCCTAGAGGTGTTCAAAAAATGTGCAGATATGGCACATTGGAACTTGGGGTTTATTTGCCATGGTGGCGTTAGGTCGACAGTTGGACTAAATCTTAGAGGTCTTTTCCAACAGAAACAAATCTCTGATTCTATAACGAAGGTGGAGGAGACCTCATGTTAGCTGTGCTTTCCTGTAGCATGCTCTAGAGGCTATAGCTTCTGACAGACAGAGGCTGTCCCTCCCTTTGAGATAAACAGGAGAACAGCAGCCTCCCCTTATTTGCAAGCAGTATTCCTTCTGGCCACAGAAACAGGAAAGGATGGGCAAGGAGAGCTTTGGTAACTTATACCCAATTACTATGTAGTAATGTTGCATCAGATACTATAGTGAGCTCACTGTGCAGAGAGATGCATAGCCAGAAATAGACCAGGGCTGAAAAGATGCTATCTACTCATGCTCCAAGCAGTATTTGTCTATACCACATTTACTGGATGTGCTAATGAAGTTTATTTCAGCACTAACCACCTTATGTGCATCCTTTTTTTCTTCCCTTCCCTTAGAAAAGAAAGAGCAATTTCCCATCCAGTTGCCTATAGTTGCTTGCGTGAAGCACAAATGCAGTGTCTTAGATGCTGCTCTGCCTCTGCTAGGATCAGGAGGCCTTAAACTCAAAGATAACAATCAGTTTCTTGAAAACTGTAACCTTTTCTTTCACTGATTTTTAGCACAAGTGCTGCTGGGATATTTCCATTGACAATGGTTTTCCCCAAAGGATATAATGTACGAGTAATGCACAAGATCTTTCCCTACCTGCTCATTAAGGATGAAGGGAGGCACAGGAGGGAGTTGCAGCTTTGAGTCTTAGTTGTGATCATTTTGGTTCTGTGTCTGCTTTCCTGCTTTAACATAAGCAGAATGACACTGTAACGTTCACCAGAGGTGGAAAGAAGGGCAAAGATGAATCCATGAATGCCTGGGAGATGTATAAGAGAGAACATGCTAGGAATGCCCAGGAGGAAGCTAATAATTGTGGCGTTTGGATGGAATTTGAAGAATATGGCCTGGGGCCACATGCTGAATGAGGGGATAAAATGAAATATTCAGCAACAGCCCAATGCTGAATGAGGCTGGGGCCCCGTGGGAAGAAAATAGGATGTGATCACCACAGAAGAGACTGCATCATGATGCAGCCATGTGAAGTAAGGGGGAGAAAAGGGGATTAAAAGTTGCACTGACATTTTCTTACATTTTAGTTTCACAGCCTTAATCTTCTTTAATTGAGCTTTGGGGATGTAATATACAGAGCTCTCCTTTGCTTGCCTCTGTCAGAAGCAGAAGGGGAGATGCTAAAGATCTTGTCTTAAATCAAACATTTTACCACTGAATTACTTTAAGCTCTATTTGTGACATGAGATTAAATTTTAAAGCTTTTTGATTGTTTAAAGCTCCTTGGTGGCAGTGGCAGATGTCTTGTAGCTGACTGCAAGCAGGTACAAATGGTAGCAGTGCCAAGACTCAGCTTTGAACATGTCTGGACTCTAGGACTGTTAGGACAAGTTAAGAAATCACTGGTCAGGATCCTGCAGGTCAAGTAAATGGTTAACAAATTCATAAGAGAAGAGGAAAGGCAGAAGGAAAATATAAATGCAAAACATTTATGTTAATGTCTGGAACATAATGTACCTCTGCATGCAAACACTGAGGTTTGAGCACTCCTGAAGTGTGTTACATACAGCATTCCTTAATCAATCCTACAGCCGATGTAATGGGTATGCTCTGTTTGGAGCACCACAACTGTCCTTAGAAGATGTCGAGCATGCCTGGACATGCTGACTGTTCTTTTACCTGCCTGCTGGAGCTTACTGACCCTGACAGAATATAGCTCAGCACTTTCCGAGTGTTCCGTCTCTATCCTGAAACAAAGCTTACTAAGGCAGGGGAGTAACAGGCTTCCATTGGTTCAAGACTGCATTTTTGCTAAAACCACAGGGCCCTGAGGATGGTGAACACACCTCATAATCTGACTGGAAATAGTGAAATCCCAGCCATGTAAATTGTGCACAGTGTGACTCTGTGCTGCACAAGTTGCCTGACTACTCCGGCTTGCAGTGCGCATGAAACAACTGCCTTGTGCACACACTTAGTACATCCAGCACAACCAAATGGCTGCACGAGATCTATGTGATTCCTCCCTGTGTGGAGCAGCTGTTCTTCCAGATGTTTAAAAAGCAGATGTTTACCTCAAGTTCAGAAACAGCTATGTGCTCTGTAGCATACACTACACCGGATGTGACTGTAATACTGATTTTCTCAGTACCATATAGCCTTGGCTGTTACTTACTGATGTGCTTGCCTCCTTGTAGGATGGTATCTGTCTTCCAAGTGACATGGCAAGACAGGCAGCCAGCCCCATTCTTAGCCAAACAGTGTGGTGTCCCATAAAATCTTTTTGCCTAGAGTTGCAAAGTTCATCATCATAAATCCCATGTGTTATTATCTCATTGCTTCACTGCCTTCAATATGGAAGTGTGTTGTAAGACATTTGGGTCATGTGGCTTTTAAAATAGTTTTATTTTAGCATTATTGATGGTACACAGCCAGGACTACCTCACTAGTACAACCACGTAACAGTGACCTTGGTAACTTACTTGAAAACCAGCTCAGCTGTACCTTACAAAACACAATACCCTGGGACAAAACAAAAACCCACTTTGACTTCATAACTACTGGCATTGATTGCAGCTCAGTTCTGTGCCGGGGAGGAATGCAGAGGGATGCCAACAGTAAACACGAAGATCAAATTTGTATGGATTTGCCAGCACTGTCAGTCCCAACCACTGAAAAATCATGACATGAAACCTCTAAGGCCGAGTATATTTAGGTAAACCGTCAGTACTTTCTATTTCCCTGATGGTTTGGGAGCATTTTTAATTCACTTCTTCACTTTTTTTCCCCCTGGATTAAAAAATTGTTTATTTTTTAAAGGAATGCTGAGACTCTCAGATGACAACCTGAAACCAGTTCCTGGGGCAATAAAGAAAAGCACAAACTACCTGGAAAACCTAGTACACTGACTGAGGTATAGAGTACAGTAAACAAAACTATCCAGCCTATTGCTTAACGCAGTAGCTGATGAACTGATGTGTATATTCAGACTTGTGTTTGCAAAGAGCTGGATTAGCCAAGCTATAAATACCTAGCTGTGTACAGACATAGTATGATTACAGTTAAGTGAGCCAAGAAACATCAGTGTCAGACTAGAGTTCCTTCCCAGCACCACTACCTCGTCTGGAAACAAAACTGTGTAGATTTTTGTCATATGACAAAATCTGTATGAGATTTATATGGATTTGTTGGCAATGTGATAGGAAATGTTAGAGAGTCCTGTCTCTACTAAAATTAAACTGAGTTAAGACAAACAGTTGAAGCACAAATATTTGCCAACTATATTCAATTCTTTCAGTGTTACTCTAGCTTAAATAACAGCATTCAGACACTGTAGGTATTAGAGATTCTGAGATAACTATCTTGGGAAAGGTCAAGATACCTCAGTAGAGATGGCTGTTGTTGTTTTGGTTTGGGACTTCTTGATGTGGTTTGCTTTTGTCTGGGTGTTGGCTCCCCTGCCTCTTTATCTTTTTCCTTGGCAATTACTCATTACATTTTTGAACTTTAACTGAGTCACTATGCCAGTGTAAGGCATAGAATCACAGAATGCTTTAGGCTGGAAAGTCATCTAGTCCAACCTCCTTGCAGTAAGCAGGGATGTCTTCATCTAGATCAGGTTGCTCCAATCTGACCTTGGATGTTTACCATTTCTCGGTAATCTGTGCTACTGTTTCACCACCCTCATTGGAAAAAAAAGCCTTCCTGAGATCTAGTCTAAATCTTCCCCTCTTGTAGTTTAAAACCATCACTCCTTATCCTGTCACAAGAGGCTCTGCTGAAAACACTGTATCTTTCTTATAGGCCACTTTTAAGTACTGAAAGGCTGCAGCCTGTCCTAATAGCAGAGGTGTTCCAGTCCTCTGATTTTTCTGGTCCACTCTGGACTCACTCCATCAGATCCGTGTATTGTCCTACTACAAACCAAGTGGTCTCTGCACTGGATTGCCCAGGGGCCTAACCAAGCCTTCCTCAAATTTGGGGCTCTTGAAGGATATACTGTGTCTGTGTTCTTGACCTGAGTCCCCAGCCAGTCTCTGCTCTGCCTTTGGGGATGATTTTCTTTGTTCCTCAGCTCACTCTTCTGAGTCAAGAAGCAAAGAAAAGGAAGCTGCCTGGCTAGAAAGCTGTGAAGCTGGAGCTGGCATCTGGTTGGGACTGCAAATTACATAGAGGTAGAAGTAGACAAAACCCAATGCGTTGACAAGGAGCTGCTCTAGTTGTGAGTCTGGAAGGACATTTGAGAAGCTTACCTGGCAAAGAGCAGGAATTCAGAAAGATGACACAAAACAAAAGAATTAGGAGGCTTTTGAGGCCGATGTCACTGATGCCAGAGGAGAAGCCTGTGTGTAAGAAGCAGTGGTGGCTGTGTTCCCAGCCCACTGGGGTAGCAGTTTAAACACCATCAGGTTTGACAGGGTCAGAGCTTGAACGTGCAGGCGAAGAGCAGCAGCTGGCTGCAAATACTGCTTGAGGGCTTTCAGGTTTGGTTGGTTGGTTTGGAGTTGGTTGTTTCTTTTCTTTTCCCTAATGTGCTATTATTTATTGAATTTGATTATTTACTGAACTTGAACAAACCACATCTAGCTCAGAACTGGGCACAAGAGCCGCCCAAAAGTGGGCTGTGCCCCCAGCTTCCACAGTGCTGGACGTGGAGCAGTAAACAGCAGAACAGTGAGGGATAAAGTCAATAAGGATGTTCGGTTAGGTTCCCACCCTTGCAGTGCAGCAATAACAATGCTTGCTTAATACAGGGGCTTGGTGTCTTAGCAGTACTTCTGGAGAAATGAGTACAGCTCCTTGCAGGCCCTTTGATCCAATGCCAACGCCCCGTGTCTGGTTATTGCTAATAACCTTTTAAAGCTTTGTACTGGGTTTGACAGCAGGAGGAGTTCATTACAGAAAAATATACTATGTGCAAAAGAAAGTACTCTTTGCAAGCAGAAAATAGCCTAATGTCTGAGTAGGAATAATATTAACATTGGCCTAAACGCTGCTGAGCTGACTCGGGTACTCTGTGGGGCTGAAGCTCATCCTGCACCGATGCACCCCTCCGGCTGGCTGATTTTCGCCGGGGCCTAGCACCCGTTGTGCCGGCTCGTAGCGGCAGCCGTTCCCCTCTGTGGGAAGGGGCATGCGGCGGGGCCGCTGCGCTTTTTGCGCCCCTAAAGCGGGATTTCGCCCGGGCACCTGCGGCCGCTCTCCCGGGCACCTGCGGCCGCTCTCCCCGCCCCCCGCGCTACTCACGCCTGGGACATGCTGCTGCTCCGCGGGGCTGCTGCTCCTCAGCGGGGCTGCCCACCGGGCACGGAGGCCGCCGCCGCTCCCTGCGCCGCCGCGGAGCACCCCCGGCCCGGCCCTCCCTTGCCCCGGCTTGCGGCGGTTTGCCCGCGGCCCGGGCAAACGGCTGCCCTGCGTCGGCCCCGCCGTTACCGCGGAGACAGGCGGCAGCGAGGGGAGGCCGCGGGCGTGGGGCGATCGTGGCCTCTCCGCCCCGTGCAGCCTCCGGACCTGTCCTAGGAAGAGAGTGAGTTAATTTAATTTATTTGTCATCATTTCCTTTCTTTCTACTTCCCTTTCTTTCACTTTGCCTCCCAAGGCGTTCTCCCAGTTGCATTTGCTTTTCCCCTCTTCTTCTTCCCCCCTTTTCCCCCCGCCCCAAGTACAAATTGAAGCAAGTTTCTGGTGGTTTTCCATTCCCTTCACACCTGAAAATCAGTTTATTACTATTTTTCCCCTTGCAACATCTGGAAATCTGGCTTCTACATTGTATTTCTTCCATCAATTGCATCTGCAAACTGAGCACATGTCTAAGCTAAGAGCAACTGGGAAGCAGCCACCAAGCTGGGGATGTCTGTCTCCATGCCATCTAGTGGTGCTTCATCACTCCAAGCAGGATTGGCCGGTTTTGTTGTTGTTGTTTTGGTTTGTGGTGGTTTTCTTTTGAATTAGCAATAGGGAAGATGGGAGCACTGAATGAGAGAACTGTTTTGGTTGGAAATAACCTTTATGCTAGCTCTACCAAGTTCCTTAGCGCCACATCACAGTATCACAGTATCATCAGGGTTGGAAGAGACCTCACAGATCATCAAGTCCAACCCTTTACCACAGAGCTCAAGGCTAGACCATGGCACCAAGTGCCACGTCCAACCTTGCCTTGAAGTGCCCCAGGGACGGCCACATCCTTGTTTCTTTTTCATCCCTGATTCCACCATCTCCCTGGGAAGATTTGATCTGACAACCCTTTCAGCAAAACACTTCTTCTAATGTCCGACCTAAACTTGCAGGAGCAGGGAGGTCATTCTGCCCCTGTACTCTGCACTGCTTAGACCACACCTTGAGTACTGTGTTCAGTTCTGGGCCCCCCAGTTTAGGAGGGACATTGAGATGCTTGAGCGTGTCCAGAGAAGGGCGACAAGGCTGGTGAGAGGCCTTGAGCACAGCCCTACGAGGAGAGGCTGAGGGAGCTGGGATTGTTTAGCCTGGAGAAGAGGAGGCTCAGGGGTGACCTTATTGCTGTCTACAACTACCTGAGGGGTGGTTGTGGCCAGGGGGAGGTTGCTCTCTTCTCTCAGGTGGCCAGCATCAGAACGAGAGGACACAGCCTCAGGCTGCACCAGGGGAGGTTTAGGCTTGAGGTGAGGAGAAAGTTCTTCACTGAGAGAGTCATTGGACACTGGAATGGGCTGCCTGGGGAGGTGGTGGAGTCGCCGTCCCTGGGGCTGTTCAAGGCAAGATTGGACGTGGCACTTGGTGCCATGGTCTAGCCTTGAGCTCTGTGGTAAAGGGTTGGACTTGATGATCTGTGAGGTCTCTTCCAACCCTGATAATACTGTGATACTGTGTGATACTTCCACTGGTGCAGCTTGAGGCCATTTTTTCTTCTATCACTTGTTACTAGGAAGAAGAGACCAGCCCTTACTTCACTGCATCCTCCTTTCAAGTAGCTGTATAGAGTGAGAAGGTCTTCCCTCGTTTTAATCCAGAATGTCTATATGCAGCCTGTAAGTTCAGACCCTTGACTTCTGAGTAGGGTTCTGCTAGGAGCCTGGCTTTGAGGGTGGTACAGCTGGTTTGCTTTCATGTCAATGATGTCTAGCTGGTAGTCAAGCTGGAGTTCAAAAAAATAATTGTTTTAATTTATTGCCTATGTGCAAAGACAGAAGGATTCACTGCAGAACATTAAAAGATTCCTCCTTTATTCCCCCTCCCCCCCCATTTAAAGCTTGCAAGAAAGAATCGTTGCGCATTGTCTTTCTTTTAATTTTCTTTTCTTTTTCTTCCTGTTAATTTTTTTTGTTTGTTTGGTTTTGTTTAGCTTTCAGTTTGTGACAATGAGTATTTTGCCAGGGCTCATATTTTTTCCCCCATAAATCTGTGGGTGTTTGTGTTCTTTTGCTTTTTATTTTATTTTAACAAATTTATTTCCCCTCCCCCTTTAAAGCATCTCATTGTATAATTAGGTGAGACTCCTGGCTATCAGGTTTTCACAATAAAGTTTCTAGCCCCCATGGTTTTAGAGAAAAAGCTTGAAAACATGAACCTTGAAGGAACAAGACCATAATAAAATGCATCTAAGGCATATTATTTCTTGAGCCACATGATAGCTATGCCCATAACATTCTTTCTTTTGGTGTATTAAAGCAGGCTTTGAGCTATGTAAGTGAGCTTGAATTCCTGTTGCTTTTTGGGTGTGTCAGAAAATGATGTAAAATCAGCTTGAGTTAATTTAGTGAAGGTAATACTCTGTGCTGATGCAATTTTACATCAGAAATTTTTGTTTAGTATCTGATTGTCATTCATCTGCAGGTCAGGGGTTTCTGAAAAGCAGGAACTTGTCTTTCGTTCTTACAGGTACCTTAACTGAGTCTTTGCTGCTCAGATGGCAACCTTACATTCTTATTTTGGTTAATGCAGACATTTGTACGTCACTTTTTTTTTTGCCAAACTGTTATTTTTCAGTGCAGACTTTTACCTGCAGAGTCCCAGGAGTGCTATCTCCATCAGCGCATGTGGTTTTAAGGATCAGTTTGACCATAACCCTTAAGCAATACTGCCTTTTTCTGCACACCCCATGACACAGTTCCCGTATCTCCAAGAGAAAGGGAGTAATGCCTGCAATTCAATAAGCAAGTTCAGGAGCTGGAGTCACAATAGTTGAATAGTTTAAAATGACTGTAGTTCTTTTATTTTGCAATGTATTACTCAAAAGTAGCTTCTAGGTTTGATAACTAAGCAACCTATTTCATGTGTTTGAGACAGACGAACAGTAGGAAGTTTTCTGAAGAAACTGAAAGGAGAGCAGCAAGACTGCTTGATACAATGTGGATGTTAATTATTCATCTGGGTTTATTGCCCTCTTTTAGCACCTCTGTGTCACAGTGCAAAGGATGTTCTTCATTGTGCTCGAAACTGTATTAAAGATGAAGTAACGCCCATTGCTTGCATTCCCCCTTCCCTCCTCCCCACCCCCAAAAGCTGGAAGGAAGCAAACATCTTCATTTTAAAAATGAGAAATTAAGCCACAAAAAAGTGATATGTGTGAGAGTGTAAGCAGGGAGCCTGTGCAGGAGCTGAGGGGCTTTTTGTTTTCATCAGTTTGGAGGGAACTTGAAAAAAAAAAGAATCATGTTGCTGGGAAAAAGTCATGCAGTAAAATTAATTATGAAATAAGCAGAGTTGATGGGTTTTTTTCATGGGAAAGGAGCCTGCTTTTGTAGCTGAAATGGGAGTAGTGTATGACTGAGAACAAGTAATTGGTTTTATCCTAAGAAAATAGACATTTATAAACAGAAGGTGTAGAGTGTGAGATGTTCTGGTTTGCTGTAGTTTTCCAGTTGAATCCTTAAGCGTTCAAGTAGTTTAAAGCAAGAAAACACAGGTCCGCTTGCACTGTTTGGATAGTGCTGTCCTCAGATTGTCCTTTGGTGTGTGTTCAGCTGTAGCTGCTTCCAGGTTTGACACAGGTGCTCTCCATCCCTATCTCCAACTTTATTTGTCTCTCCTCTCCTCTCCTCTCTTCTCCTCTCCTCTCCCAGCCTGAATTGCAGCTGAGGTCCAGCAGAGACTGCTGATGGTGAGTCAACACCATGAAGTATCTCAGTCTTTCAAATCCAGGGTCATGCCTCTCTGATAATCCCTACAGGCACCAAACCATCTGAGGTCTTTAGGAACCACCAGAGATTAAAGGGATTTGTAGTTATTATTCCACACGTTGTATGTTTTTTTGTATAGTCCTGATAGCCACTTCCCCATCCAGATCACATTGCATTACAAAATAAAACTCTGTTATTTAATCTATCCAGCAGGAATAGGCAATAGGTTTTATACAGTGTGTTCCTTTTGGCATCCTTAATTCCTTAGGCTCTTGCAAACATGAGCTTAAAAGTTCTGCTGCCTTGGAAACTAGGTGCCATCATTTTTCAGAAAAGTCTTTTATTACAAGCTTAAGAGGCGACTAGTGAGCTTACAAGAGGATAATGTATAAAACTGAAGGACCTTGTGGCTCTAAACACAGGTCCCTGGCAAAGAGCTTAGTGCACCTGTCTCTTATTGAGTCAGGGCTTAAGTAAGGAAGGGAACATAATAGGAAAAATGTTCTGCCTTTGCAACTCATATTTCAAAGCATTTACAGAGGTCTGGATTGTCCCTCAAGGCACAGGATAGAAGGTGGAGTGTTTTTTTTGTGCGTGTATTGCTGGCCCAAAGAGCATGCAAATGGAGAGGCTGTGTCTCAAGGCTTTCCCTATCATGTGGGATGCATCATCTGAGGCACTGGGTCACCTCTCAGAAGTCAAGGATCCTGTTGCTTTTCTGTCCATGGTGATGGGTGTGAAATATCTGTGCAGCATCTCCCTTGTGTGTGCTACGTGGCATCTAGCTGATGTGAGTTGTTGTTGCAGAGGCCTGTTTCTATGCTGCTAGTGAGTTGGATGAAGCTGGGGTTGTGAAGAAGTGAAAGGAGGGTATGTTTTTCTGGACCTCTCACACTGAAGAATTGCCTTGCACCAGAACCCTACCCTCATCCTGGAAGATAAGGCACTTAATGCCATGGTCTGGTTGATTGGATAGGGCTGGGTGATAGGTTGGACTGGATGATCTTGGAGGTCTCTTCCAACCTAGTTGATTCTATGGTAAGGCACAGTGACTGTGATAGAACTTTTAGCAGGGCAGTTGTCCCCAATGGTGACCTGGTTGTAACTGGGTAGCACAGCAGACTTGTGAGTCAAGGAAAGTGAGAGGCAGGACTTCTGATAGGCAAACTTGGGGAGATGTTGCCCAGGGCTTCCTTGCAGATGGATATTGGATTTTTTTTCCGTTTTGGATTAAAGTGTATAAAGCAGCTCTGGGTGTCCTTTTGCTGCAAACTTGGAGACTCAGCCTTGTGGCTTCAGTGCTAGCTTCCAGCACATGCTGACACCCAGGAGGGATGGCTCTGGCAGCTGGGCTGTGCTGACCAGTTCATTTAGCTTTGTGATCAGTCGCTGAGCTATTTTGCCAGCTAATGTTAACTACTGGATCTACAGGAGGTTTGCTGCTTGCTTCAGGGCTAAGTGAAGGGGATTTGTTGGCAGTCAGGTCTATTAGGCTTTGATATAGCACCAGAGTGTTCATCAGGCCTGAGCATGGTACCTGGAGGAGGAGGATTGGAGCAGAATTAGAAGGTATAAAGTTCAAATCTAATTTGAGGAATTTTTCCTCTATCACTTAAATGTGGGAAATGTTCCTGTGGTTTCAGGTATAAAATGTCATACTTCATAAGGAGGGTATGTTTTAAATCTCAGCCAGATATTAAATGCCCTGCCACACTCCACTTCTCTCATTGTTAAAAAGTAAAGCCCCAAATCATCTCCTGAAATAATGTTGTTCCATCAAATTAAAGCTTTCAAAAAAAGCTGATTCAAATAGCATCAGCTCTGTCACTGGGAAACACCAAGGGGAGGCTATCGATTTTAATCCATATTGATGATGGTTTGTCAACATTCAACTATTTAATTATCTAGGATGCTGTTCTTAAAGGTGCCTACCAGCATAAATCCTGCTCTTACTACAGATTGACAATTAACATGCACCAGATGGGCTTTTGGTGAGAAAGAAATAGAAAAAGGGAAGGGACTCAGGCTTCTGGCAATTATCCAAGTAATTTGTTAGTAGAGGGGTTAGGAAACTGGTTGGCTTGAATATTTGGCTTCAGCTAGAAATTTTTTAATAAATTAACACAAACACTGTGTCAAGCCTTAGTCATTTAAGAGGGGAAAGGTCACTTCTATATTATTCTGCAAAGCAAATATTGGAAATAAGTAGCATTACTTTTTGGCTGTGTAACGTGAAGATGTATTCAGTATTGTGTGTGAAATGGCACTTCTGGACAGACCCATTGCAGCACTTCAAAAGTACACAGATCCTTTAACTGCTTACTCACTTGATAGGCTTACCAGTCAGCAATTAAAAATGTGTTATATGTTTATCTCTTATGATTTTGATGGAAAAAATGACAAAAATGTTCACTGTTAGTACTGGCCATGCACATCAATCACAGAAAACGTCAAAAATTCTTCTCTTTTTGAGTAAAGGAGTAGAAAACACTTCCCAACACACAAGCTCCTTTTGATTGCTGTAATGCATCAGCTGACCTGAACCCTTCTGTCTCCTTCCATGCAGGAAGTTTGGTAGGACCATCTTGTCATGGAGTCTTGGGTTGGTGAGAACTTTGAACAGTGAAGTGTTGCTTGCTTTCCATGGCCATGGCAGGAGAGTATGAAGATGCTGGTCTCTGATGGGGCCAGGTTATAGGTGCACTGTCTGGTAGCCTTACTGTGGAAAAAAAAGTAGCTGTGAGGTACTATCATGAATTTATGGGGCAGCAGTCTTGGCTTCAGTTGTCCTAGTCAATGCAAAAGACAGAGAGGCTTTTTGAAAGCCCTTTGATCTCCAGCTTGGGAGCTGGTGTTTCTGAGGATGCCTGGAGTAGAGAAGATTATGAACAAGGGACAGGGGAGGCAAGTCAACCCTTCATGGGTCAAGTCTGGATCAAGAAGATCCCTTCTCAGACACACTGACTCATTGAAGAGAAGCATTTATGCTCCAGGACTTGATGTCTTAAAAGCCAGCAACTGAGTGACCTGAGTCCAAAGGAGAGTGGGACGTTAGCCATCTGCTTTAGCAGTTTGTCCGTGAGCAGTGGGGGAATTCATCTGCTGCTTGTGCACGTAGGCTGTTGTTTCATTGTGTTTTGGCCTGTTTCCCCTCCCACTCTCTAGTAAAGCACCTGTTGACTTAATCCTCTTTGATTCAACTCCAAAACAAGGAAGTCAAACTCCTTGAGACACAAAGCAGCTCAATTCATATTTCTCCAGGATTCTGTGCACAGACTCTCTCTGGTGTGTTTCAAAGGCTTCCAGAAGCAAAATTATTAAGGCAGGGAAGGGATGATATTAGGGGAGGGAGTACTTAATTTTGCTAGATGTAAAGGTGACCTGAGTGGTGAAATGTTGGTCTGGAAGTCAGAGATACCTTCCAACTTTCCAAGTGTTTCTTGACGATGTTGAGAAATGTTCTAGAGGTTCCATTTTGGTGCATCTTCAGTGAAAACTGTTATGGTTTAAATATTTGTTTTTAAGAAGTTTCCTCACTAAACTGGATGCATCCCTACTTCATGCACTGAAAAGTAGCAAACATTGTCAGTAGAAAGTAACCCCAAAATACAGTGGGTTTGTGGGGAACCCCAGGCTGAGATTGGGTGGCAGCCTTTATTTCTGTAGATGTGCTCTATGCATTGTTTATTCATCTTTCTGACCCCGAAGGCTGGGCAGTCCATGCTGCCTAAAGAGGGAAAGGGGTTCCTCCAGAGAGGACCCTCTGTCTTTTCCAAGCTCTGGAAGAGCCTTTCTTGCTCTGCAGGCCGTCAGGATACAACCTTAAGTGCTTGTGACCAAGAGGGATGAGCAATTTCCACGATCCCTCCCCTATAGACTCATAGAATCAACCAGATTGGAAGAGACCTCCAAGATCATCCAGTCCAGCCTATCACCCAGCCCTATCCAATCAAGTAGACTATGGCACTAAGTGCCTTATCCAGTCTTTTCTTGAATACCTCCAGGGACAGCAACTACCTGCAGTCTCAAAGTTAAATTTCTGTGTTTTGAGAATTTGTGAATCCTGGTAAGAGTAATCTGTTAGTATTTTTCACGGTGTGAATAAGTCATTTTTGCCCTCTCCTTGCCTTCAGGCTCTAGGGACATTATATCCAGTAGATGGGGACTCAGTTTCCATCTGGAGCATCCCAGAATGAATTAAGCCAACCGATGTAGTTGCATGCGTGGAGCAAAACCGACAACTTATACCCAGTGAATTAATTAGTTACAGCAAGAACTCAAAGGTTAATAATATCCTATCTAGAGTTGAAGGAACAATACAAAGCCAGTGCCTGGCTGTCTGTCCCTGCCACGTTGCACGTGCGTCACTTCTGTATGGAAATGAGTGTGAAACTTCTTTATTCTGTTTTGTTTCTTTTTTTCCCCTCCAACTCTTGGTTCAACTTCTTGTGCTATAAATAAACAGCACAGTGTGAGAGAAAAATGAATAACAAGGCACTGTCGTTTTTTAGGTGCCTGTGGCAGGATGTTTTCCTGATTATCCTGTTTCTTGTAAACACCGCGATGGCTTTTGTAGCCCAGATGCAGAGGCAGCCTGAGTTCATTGTTCAAACACCTGCTGTCCTTTCAAATGGACCCAGTGCAGCCCATTGATAAAATTCAGACTCAGAAACCTGCATCACCAGGCTGAGCTCCTATAGACAGCTCAGAAAAAAAATAATCTTTGAGGATCTAACATCCGCCCTGTTATTTTTTTTTGTCTCTATTATATTTGATTGGGAGGGGAAGGGAAGATATTTTTTTCTCCCCTGCTCTTGTTCTCACAATAGCAATAAAAACAATGCTCCCTGCCTCAGAGGCAGTAAACTGTGAGAAATAACAACAATAGTTCACTGTGCAAGGATGCAGGCAAATTTGTGAATGAAACTGGTGGCTTCAGTTTAGTTTCCAGGCCTGTCTCTCTTTTTGGTATAGTGAAACCAAGTGAAAAGGCCAGAGAAAAAACAATTCAAGAGAGATGTTGAGGTGCTGGAACATGTCCAGAAAAGGGCGACCAAGCTGGTGGAAGGCCTGGAACACAAACCCTAGGAGGAGAGGCTGAGGGAGCTGGGGGTGTGCAGCCTGCAGAAGAGGAGGCTCAGGGGTGATCTTATTGCTGTCTACAACTACCTGAAGGGAGGTTGTAGCCAGGTGGGGGTTGGTCTCTTCTGCCAGGCAGCCAGCAACAGAACAAGAGGACACAGTCTCAAGTTGTGCCGGGGGAAGTATAGACTGGATGTTAGGAGGGAGTTCTTCCCAGAGAGAGTGATTGGCATTGGAATGGGCTGCCCAGGGAGGTGGTGGAGTCACTGTCCCTGGAGGTGTTCAAGAAAAGCCTGGCTGAGGCACTTAGTGCCATGGTCTAGTTGATTGGATAGGGCTGGGTGCTTGGTTGGACTGTATGATCTTGGAGGTCTCTTCCATCCTGGTTGATTCTATGATTCTATGATTCAGGTGGTAACTACAGCTGGGTTGTAGTTGTGAGCACAGGGGGAGATTTTATTGGAGTTGGAGAAGAGTAGCACATGGCTTTTCTGCTTCCTGCATCAAGATCAAAGCATGAAACAGGTACATTTGCTTGGTTAAACAGAGGGTTTGCAGCATTTTCTTAATATGACATTAGCATATAGTGGTGTAACACCTTTGATACTGCAGTTACAGCTCTTCCCAGGCTGGCCACATGGGGTAAATAAAGTCAGAGAGACAATCTCTGGGCCAGGGCTGCTTTACAAGCTGCACCATAAAACCACTAGCCCATGGAAGAAAGGGGTAAAAGTTAGAGCAAAGCATCAAGTACCCTTGTTTCTATACCTGCAGATCAGTTATGCACCTTCTATGCACCTGACTGTTTCTTTGATTGGAACTTGAGGGCAAAACCCTTCATTTTTGGGAGATATCCTTCAGGAGAGGAGACCCTGCCAAGCTTTGGAGTTTAGAGGTCAGAGAGCTGAAGTGGTTGGTCAGGGCAAGGTGTGGTTTAGCGGCCTCTTCGTAGGAGACTTGTTTTCCATGGTGGTGTTCAGAGCAGGAGATTTTTCTTTTGGTGATGTCTCTTTCATACTTCCCCGCTTCTCATACGTCTCCCACCTGTGCTTTTGGCTACCGAAGCAGAAGAGACGTACAGTGATTTATTTACTGCTGCTTTGAGCACAGGATTGGACCAGATGGCCTCCAAACGTCCCTTCCAACCTAAATCACTGTACATATGTCTTGCTGAGAGTCAGATGCCAACTCTGAGTCTTTTACAGAGGCACTTAATGCGTCAGACGTTCTCCACCCACCTCTGAAAGTGGGATCTGGGACTGTAAAGGAAGCTGTCCGGTCCCGAAATAATCATTTGTCTGAGGCAGGTGAAATCAAGTGGCCTGACCTGTGTGTGCTGTGGCTTCGTCCTCCTTGAATAGATGCCACCAGCCCCAGATGTTGAGCGAGGCCAAGGGCAGTGTCTGAAGGACTCCTTGCTTGGATCATCCCACATGTCCGCCTGCATTCCCTGGGCTGTTTGTGGCATCCTAAGAGAGAGGACACTGCTCTGTCTCCTACCTGTGAGAGAAGGCATGGAGAGACCCATAGATGCCAGGGAGGAGGTCCACCCTCCCGCTCTCACTCCCTGTCCCCCAGCCTGTAAGTGGGATCCCAGGAGTGGAAGCACTGAAGGATAAAATGTAATACAAAATGCCCATTTCATCTGCCTTTAATTAAGCCACATGCTAAAAAATGCAGAGGGCCGTGCTGGCTTGTTGACATCGGCATGCGAGAGGAGCAGATGCTGTCCCTGGACTGCGGAGCAAGCAGCACGTAGCATGCATGTCGTTACCCGCCTGTGGGAGGGTGCCACCCCACAGGCACCGTGAGCATGACCCAGCCTTTGCTGGAGCACAGAATGCATGGGGACCCTCCTGGGCCAGGGGTGGGACGTGATAACCTCTCAACAGCCAGCAGGCAGGAGGAATTTGGCTCGTAAATCCAATTATATTTGCAGGCTGAACTCCTCTGCGCTTGTTTCAGGATGTGGCTCTGCAATGTGGAGTCCTACATGTGCAGCCTTTCCTTTTTTACCCAGCGTTTTGGTTGAACTTTCTTTATAATGGTTGTGTTTAAGAGCAAGATAGCAAGGAGTTGAAACAGGCTCAACGTCCTCAGCTTTCTTATGCATGCACTTTCTCAGAAAAATGCCTGTTGGCTGATATCACCTGATATGGCATGATGGCAGACCTCTGCTGCAGTGACTAAAAGAGCTGCACTAACCACATGAAAGCTTACATAAAAGTTCTAGCTTGCATAGGGTGTCCTTGGTGACCTTTCACAGTAATTACAGCAGTTAGGAGATGTTTGCCCCAGGCAAACCTCTCCTCTAGGTCTTCAGTGTTGTGCACTGAGTTGTTTTGGATTTCCTCTGCCCTGTTACTGTGTAAAATAGCATTGTGGCTACTAACGTCTGTCTTTTCCCCTAAAATCTATCAGTTGCTGTTGGGAGGCAGTGAAAGCTGCTAGGTGTTTTCACAAACCAGCCAAACGCGGACTTATGGAAGCAGTTTGGATTTCCTATTCATGTTTTACTTTTAAACCCTGCTTTCCAGAAACACTGTTTTGCCTAAGAAAACAGAGACAATCAGTCTAGTGTTTCTTTTAAAACGGGTGAAAGATGAAGGATGAACATCCGTGAGTGGCAAGTTTCCTTTCAGGCGACTCCGAGCAAAACCAAAGCCTTTTTGAAGTGGTTTGCTGCAGCGGTAGTTTGCCTTGTTTCCTGCTCATGCTTTCTGCAGTTCATTTCTTGGGCACACCTCCCAGCGTGTTGTATGTGGTTACAGGCTGTGGGGGAGGTTGGAAGGCCAACAAAAGGCAAGGGGGCTTTAAAACCTTATTTGGTTCTTTTTCTATTTAGAAAGCTGCTAACAAGACATTTCTTTTTATTCCTTCTTACCATCAAGGTACAGTATCTCCCTCAGGATCAGCACTGATGGAGACTGGGAGGCATATGAAAGCAATAGGAATAGGATATTCCATGCTGGGATGAGTCTTCAGTTAAGGTCCAGACTCTGGACAGTGGCAAAAAAGCTTTATTTAGTCTGCAGCTGATAGCTGGTGGTTGCTTTTGGTATGAGCTCTGGGAAGCAGGATGTCCTGCTCCTCAAGGTAATATGATTCACAGCTTTGAGATATGGCTCTAGTGCGGGATACAGCTCTAGAGCAGCTACAGGACTGACAGCCAAAGCAGAGGGAAGTGTGTGCTGGAGACCTTGGTTCAGTGCCAGAGGGTGAGATGTGAGGGCACAGCTGCTTCTTCCTTGTGCAGATACTGGCAGGGACATTCTTCTTGATGGCTAAGTCCCTCCTGCCACCCTCTGTGACATCTGGACTGTTTGCTGCGCCATGGTTGTGCTGGCAGAGCTGTCTGTGGGGGCATGGGTATGCACCGGGTGAGGATGAAGAAAGATTAAGATGGCTTTAGAGCCACAGCCTGGGGCTCTGCCAGATGGCTGGGATGTAGCAGAGTGATGAAGGCTGAAGACATTGCTGCCCTGCCAGCTGTCTGGCTGTGTCTGCTACAGTGGGAAGCACCTATTGATCCCCTCCTGGCCTCATTTCTTTAGTAAATAAGGTGTATTCTCAGAGTGAGATGCCACCAGCTTATTGAAAGGCTGTGACTTGCAGCAGGGCTGCGGCTTTGTATCACTGTGGTCACTCCAGCTTCTCTGGCAGTGCAGACTAACTTATTGCCTTTGGTGCCTGCTGTACTCCATCAGTTTACACCAGCAAAGAAGTTAACACCTGAATATTGCTTGGCAGTGGTTTCAGAGCAAGATGCTGTTCTCTTTGCTTGATTGGCATGCACATTAATGTATCTGTTAATTATGTTAACGTGATCTGACACTGGGGTCTTGCAAAGATTTTCTCCTGCTGCTGAGGGTGATGCTGTATTGAAGGTGGAGTGAGTAATGAAGCACATGTTGGATTAGAAGGCGGGTGGGATCCAGGCACATCTGAGCCATGTGAAACACAATGGATGGTGAAGATCTGTCAGCGCTCTGATGTCCTCATGTGCACAGAGTGGTGATGGTGTCGTACTGTGGCCTCGCATTGCATTGTGTGGCTGCTGATGGAGAATATACCAAGGGTCATTGTCTAAATCTTCACCCTCCCCCAAGAATACTTTGGTCCTGGATATATGTAATGTGTGGACAGGGTGTGGACCATCTCATTCCTTCTCTGGTGGGGAGAAAGTCCCGTGGCAAAAGGAGAGGAGACTACTGGAAATGGCAAAAGCATCAGGTTTGTGTCATTAGCATGGATGTCATGCTGGCTGGAGATAGAGCTTGGCTAGATGTGGTTGCCTCAATCACCAGTCTTGTGAGCAACATCCTGGGTTTAATGAAAGCCTCAGAGTAGGTTTAGATCTCTTAAAATGCACTGATAAGAAGCAGCTCTGATGGTAGCTTTCCAACTGGCTTATGTTGTTCTACAGTACATGTACAACATGTACCTTCATGTTGGTGTGAGCTGCTCTCCTGTCCCGCCACAAAAGCACCACTCATGTCCTGAAGGGCCCACATATTATGCAGACAGGCTGTAGCTCTAAATCTGGAGGTTGGCAACGAGTGTGTGGTCCCTAGGAGCTGCAGCCTGTATTGCTAAAAATGCCTAGAAAACTAGAGATTAGCAGACTTTTTCACCAGCACCTGACCTGAGGAGGATCAGGCTTGAAGCACGTACTTACATTTCATCACGTGCTTAAGTGTTGTCCTGAATGGAGATTCTCTTGAGCTTTTGCTGAAGTGCTTTTCTGAACCTGGGCCAGCAGGCTGTGAAAGTTGTCTCTTGTTGTTTCTTCCTCACTGCGTCTATGCTCATTGAAGCTTGCTGGCTATTTACCACAAGGGGAAAAAAAACCACTTTAGTTGCAGCTAGCTAAGTAACTGAGAGAAGGCAGGTTAGGAGAGTCTCACATGGGCTGGGAGTGAGACATCTGACCTTGTCTCTGGTCTGTCTTGTTTCTACGACCCTGATTCTGCTCTAAATGAATTCTTTTGTTTAGCTGCTGGGTTTTGTGTTTTTCTCCCCTCCTTTTTGTTTTCGCATGAATGCTCGTCTCTATATTTAGGTCTGCCGGGGCGGGATGTTATGAATAATTGTTGATTGATATTATTAAACACTAACACGCTTGGCTGTGTTGCACTAATGATGGGGCTTTGGGGATATGCAAATCAATTAATTGCAGTAATTGCTGTAATAGCTGTTTTGGAGGATGCTATTGAAGAGCCCTTGAGAGGGTGGACAAAGCGGGAGACATTTGGAAGCGTGGAGGAGAAGGGGTGCTTGAGAAGTCACTGGAGATGGCTCATTCAAGCTGTTGATTTGTAAAGATGGGTTTGTTTTGATCTCCAAAACCCACTCAGACCAAATCCTTTCTTGGTCTACTTCAGAGTTACTTCAGTGTGGCTACTCTTGCATTTTTCCCAGAGCCCCTTCTGCTGAGATGTAGATGAAGAAGCTCACAGATGTGATGGAGACTCTCCCAGGTAATCTCTTGTCTTAGAAATATGAGAGACCTCCTTGGAAAAAAACACTTGAGGAAAAGAAATGTTTCTAATACTAGACCTCTGTGTCACCTTGCACTGAACAGTTTTGATTTGCCAGCTGATTCTCATTCATGTCAAAGCTTTTTTTCCCCCTTCTGTGGCAACATCATGGGGCCTCACAGTGAGCACAGAAGGGCTGTGAGATGCCTCAGGAACCATAGTGGAAGAAATGGGATTTGGGTATTGTGAATATGGGGAGGAAAACGTCTCTTAGGCTTCTTCCCTATCCCATATATGCTCTCCCTGCCTTTGTGTATTATTGCATATTCTTTTGTCTGGGTTTCTATATGCAATGTGCTTTAGTCTCTGTGCTCCAGGGTGAGTGTTCAATGTGGTGCACAGATGGTGCTCCCAGAAATCCCGTTATTTGCTAATGGGATTTTGTGCAAAGCGTTTCCACTGTTCTTTTCATCACTCTGCATGTTTGTGTAAATATGCCCAGACCTGCATCTTGCTGAGACACTCTGTCCTGTGCAGCTGAGAACATGGCTTTATTTTTCACCTATCTGGATTTTTTTTAATCCCTAAGAAGGATGTCAGACCAGCTTCTGTGGGAGGCAATGATTGCAGGATCTGGGCAGCACTGAGGTCTATATCTACATGTTGCATGATGAAGGAAGAATGGGCCCCACTGACTCTGCCTGATGCCACAACCCTGCCAGGTGTCCGGGACAGTTATGCTGGGACTCTCCACTCTCATGTCCATATGCTTTGCTGGTGGTCCCATCCTTAGGTTTTTCACTGATGTATGACTGAGATAGGCTTATCTATTCAGCAGCCTGCCCCTGGTCCTGCAACATTTCTGTAACATAATGTTCAGCTATTAGGCAGCTATTCCCCTCTGTGCCCTCCATTCTTCAAGCAGTGCTCAAAATCATGATATAAATAGCAAAAGCCTAGAATATGTTGCTTTTATCACTAAAGGCCTTTCAGAATAGGTTAGACATAAGACTGATGGAGATAATATAGTCCTGGCTTTTTTACAGGGCACAGAGCTGGACTAGGTGACCTCCCGAGGTCTTTTCCAACCCTTATTTTTCAGTCACTGCATGACATTCGCTGATAGTGTTGAAATGAGTAAGTGGAGCTGTGTTTTGCGTCACGCTCACTGGAGGGAGGTCAGGGCTTGGCAGCCGTGGTGACTAACAGACAGTTGCAGGGTGTGTGTCAGGAAGTTCCCTGTCCGTCTGTGTACTCGTATGCTCCTCATGCTGCAAAATGCTCTTCCTCTAAATGTTTCTCAGGCTCTTCTGCGATGGGAAGGTGAGTCATATGAGGGCAGAGGTTCTCCTTTAGCTGGCCAAAACCTCCAGGTGGTTCCTCTGGGGCTGACCTTAACCAGAAAAATGTCATTGCAATGACGGTTCAGAAGGCACAGGAACGCAAGGACTGTTCCTGCTAAGGTATGGTGCCATTGAGCTGGCTGGTTCAGGACCAGGGGCTGGCAGTGGCTATAAAGGAGAACCAGCTCTATGTGCAGATATAGGATTGATGCTTACAGTTCTACTCCGCTTCTCTGAACATTCAAGACTTTATTGCCCTCTGAAGTGGGGTTCCTGGCCTCAGAAAACCCTAATTTCCAGCTATGTGCCTATGCCAGGGTCCAGCTCTGGGCTGGGGAGGTATGTGAACAGAATAAAAGCTGCAGTCACATCCACAGAACCAGGATCTGTATCTGTGTTTTGTCTGGATGTATTAGGAAAAAAATTCTTTACTGAAAGACTGGTCAGGTATTGGAATGGATTGCCCAGAGAGGTGGTGGAGTCAGCATCCCTGTAGGTGTTCAAAAAATGTGTAGACATGGCACTTTGGGACATGGTTTAATAGCCCTGGTGGTGTTAGGTCGATGATTGAAGTTGATGATCTTAGAGGTCTTTTCCAACTGCAACAATTCTGTGATTTTATTATTTTGTGACTGGACCTATTACACATCTCATCAGTGTGGTGTCCATCCATCTGTAGTGGTTTTGTGACTGCTTTGCCCAAAACTGGATTCTGGAAGACAGCCCTCTGTCTCATACCCCTCTTCCAGTGACAGTTTGGGTAATAACGTTTTTTAGGTCTGCAAAAAGTGGCAGAAAACCTGCACAAACACTGATCTTCAGGAATGCCGCACTGCAGTTTTATGTCCTCTGTGAAGTAGGATCGTTACTGGGAAAACAGCTTTTCAGAGTGTTGGCTTTCTGTGCCCGTTGTGGATACCTCCCCAGCTTGTGTTTTTGTAGCCTCTCAATGTTGCTGATTTTATCACCCTTCTGATAAGGGTGATTAGATCCGATTTGTTTGAGTTACAGCTTGACAGCTTTCAGCTCTCACAGACACAGCACCATGCAACGCTGGGTTCACACTGCCTTGCACATGGAGGGAAGTGAGGAGGGGAGAGCTTTTCTCCTCCTCTGATAATAGCTAGCAGATATCATATCGTTACCAGGTCAAGGATCTGAAAGCGTCAAGCAGCAGGAAAAAAGCTGCGCTCGGATGGCACTTTAAAGCTGTAAAGGGGAGGATGTGGCAGAGGCAGAATCATCCCGTGCTCAGCAGCAGGTCTGAGCGCTGCTCTGCAAGGTTTCACAAGCTGTAGTATATTTTAGTAATCCTGGTTTGGCGGTTTGGCCCCAGGAACCATTTCTTTAGGTCTGTACTAAACCAATACCAATTTCTTCACAAAAATCAAGCTCTCTAAAGCTCCTTTATGTCTTGGGAGCTGTGTGCAGTCAGTTTGCTGGTGTCTTGTTTTTCTGAAGGTGGGATGCTCCATTTTTTTCTCCTTTTAGAGGCTTTTGGGCCACTAGAAAGACTTTCTCCTTCTACCCAGTTTTTATCTGAGATTGTGGCCTGCTGTGAGACAGACCAAGATGCACATAGTGTTAAAATGGTTTTTCTGTGTTGTTCAGAGGTTGAGGTTTTTTTGCAAAGCCTTTGCAGTAGCTTTTTGGCACAGTTAAAAAAAATCTGGGCCAGGTCAGACTGCAGCTTATTACTATGTCCTTGTGCTTTTGTCCTGTGATCTAGTGACTGAAAATCTGGAATAAGACATGATTCAGCTGTGGGTTTGGGGACATCTGCAGCTCTGGAAGGGAAGCCGAGTTCTGCCTCTAGGTGGATCTTTTCTTGGGTGGGGCTTGGTCAGATGCATCCTTGGGTCTTGCCTTCCTCATCTTCCAATCTTCATCACCTCTGATGGATGATTTAAAGTGTAAAGGTAGACCCTTGTAGGATTGCTATTTAGAAAACAAGCTCTAACTTTGGCTAGTGGTCTTAGTGAAAGCAATATGTTAAAAGCTATGTTGTAATTGTGGGGTCTGGACAGTCCAGGGGAAAAAGAAATTCCCAGGTTCTGATCAAGTGTGATCATCAAAGAGTAAGTGCCCACTCCTAGCATGAGGCTGGAGAACTCTGATAATTTTAAGGAGAAAACTGAATGTGCCTACAGCATGGCAATAAAGAACAAAATACCTGAACGTACAGGAAAAACTCTTGAGGAGCCGCTGTGGGTATGAGAGGACTTTGCCTTACTCAAAGGTGGGTGAGTTGCATATTTGAGGGCTTCCATGGGTTGAAGGTATGGGAATGGGCTGGGAAGGAAAATGTGGCAGTCGAGCAGTGTCAGCTCCGTCTTAATGTGGAGCTTTTTTTCCCCCACTGCTGCCCTTGACTTCAGCAAGGTATTCTCCAAGTTAACGTCAAGGTAAGAGAAGGGAAGTCCATGTGTTTCACTTAATGGGTGGTTTCAGTGCATGCTGTGTGAATGCAAAGTAGGGGCTGCAAATGCAGTCAAGAAAATACTGTGGGGACACAAGTGTGTGTGTGCGTCAGGGGATGGTGTAAATAGCACTTAGAAATACATTATATCACATTGTAGTTTGTTTTTCTCTTATGCTGATGGCACATTTTCTGGCAGCGTGGTTGGCAAGCCCTTCTATGTGGTATTTGGCAATGCTGAGAACACCTGGGAATGCTTATGCCACTGTTATTTGCCATCCAAGGGCCATGGGAAGAAAGCCGCAGTGATTCCAGTGCGCTTGCTCTCTCCCACCTCCCCCCTACATCTTCTTCCCCAGCTGATTTGACCAGGTCACTCCCTACCTTTGATTCTTTCCTCTTATTGAAAGACCTCCCGTGGCTGCATTGTCTGGAACAGCTCTGGTAAAGGCTTCAGAGCCGTACTTCCACCTAACTAGAGAACACGGTCTCATTAACAGCCCTCGAGGAGGGTGAATATCGCTGCTGCCTTCAAAGGACAGACGGAGGTGCAGAGCAAACTCCTGGCCCTCAGTCAGATGGAGCGCTGCTGAAGACATCAGCAAGATCAAAACATCAGCTGGTGAGAACAGAAGTGATGCAGGTATTCCTCTATGATGCAGGAGCTGTGGTGGCTTTGTGGTTCCTGGAGGCATGAGGTGAACTGGCTTTAACTAGCTTTGGTACCGATAAAAGTGCAGCAGCCACTTGGGCGAACGGCCCAACTACTTGCATAGCCTCTCGGGAGAGTTTCAGCAGACATGCAGAACTCTGCTGCCACTGTCAGAAGTGACTTCTAGTTAGCTTAGGACTGCCTGTGCCATCTGCAGCTGCACCATCTGCAGAGGACATATACCCTCAGTTGCTGTCAAGTGAAACTGTACTTCAGTGCTGGGCCCCATCCTCTTTAACATCTTCATTGATGATCTGGATGAGGGCATGGAGTCAATCATCAGCAAGTTTGCAGATGACACTAAGCTGGGGGCAGATGTGGCTGGGTTGGAGGGCAGAAGGGCTCTGCAGCAGGACCTTGACCGCCTGGACAGATGGGCAGAGTCCAATGGGATGGCATTCAATAGCTCCAAGTGCAGGGTGCTGCACTTTGGCCACAACAACCCCATGCAGAGACACAGGCTGGGGTCGGAGTGGCTGGAGAGCAGCCAAACAGAGAGGGATCTGGGAGTGCTGATTGATACCCGCCTGAACATGAGCCAGCAGTGTGCCCAGGTGGCCAAGACAGCCAGTGGCATCCTGGCCTGCATCAGGAATGGTGTGGTCAGCAGGAGCAGGGAGGTCATTCTGCCCCTGTACTCTGCACTGGTTAGACCACACCTTGAGTACTGTGTTCAGTTCTGGGCCCCCCAGTTTAGGAAGGACATTGAGATGCTTGAGCGTGTCCAGAGAAGGGCGACAAGGCTGGTGAGAGGCCTTGAGCACAGCCCTACGAGGAGAGGCTGAGGGAGCTGGGATTGTTTCGCCTGGAGAAGAGGAGGCTCAGGGGTGACCTTATTGCTGTCTACAACTACCTGAGGGGTGGTTGTGGCCAGGAGGAGGTTGCTCTCTTCTCTCAGGTGGCCAGCACCAGAACGAGTGGACACAGCCTCAGGCTGCGCCAGGGGAGATTTAGGCTGGAGGTGAGGAGAAAGTTCTTCACTGAGAGAGTCATTGGACACTGGAATGGGCTGCCCGGGGAGGTGGTGGAGTCGCCGTCCCTGGGGCTGTTCAAGGCAAGATTGGATATGGCACTTGGTGCCATGGTCTAGCCTTGAGCTCTGTGGTAAAGAGTTGGACTTGATGATCTGTGAGGTCTCTTCCAACCTTGTTGATACTGTGATACTGAAACTTGGGAGCCAAAGCCCTCTTCCCAGCTTATATCTGAGCACCTTTGCCAGGCACTGAGTCTCCTTCCTCAAAATTGCACCTCGATGGATGAGCTCCAGATGGTTGAATGGGAACCTTGCCAAGCATGGAGGGCTATCAGCAGTGTTATGGATAACTCTAGGCTTCCTGCTGGGAAGTACGTGAAGATCTGTTGGCTTCTTATTTTAGTCTCTGAAAAAAGTGCTTTCTTAACTACTTTTGGCTTTTCTTCTAGCATAATGAGTTCTCCCTTTTCCAGAAAGTCTGTAGCAAGTCAGTCCCAAACTACCCACAGCATCCATTTGTCTGATTTCTCCCATCTCTGGAAGCGTATCAGATGAGTGTGGTGGGGTGGAGGTAGGTTGGACTTCAGCCATTCCTTGGTTCCTGCCATGAGTGTGTAGACTTTTATCTTTTCAGTGTAACCATTAAGGATTAAAACAAAACAATGAGGGAAATTAAACCACAAACAACTGCATTAAAATAATAATCAAAGCCTCATGAAAGCACACAAAAACTTAGTAAACTCCCTGTTCTTTGAAACTTGAATCTTATCTCCCCCTGTCAAAGTTAATTGTTGCTGGGTTCAAACCATGGACAAGCTTTCATTAGAACTGGAGATCTGAGCCATGGCTGGACCAGGTTCATCTGCTGAGTGGTTTGTAGCAGGATTGAATTTGGTCCAGTCTGTCAAAGAGGGAGTTTCATCTGTAACTGTGTACTTCATTATATTTTCAGTCTTAAGTCTGAACTTTAAGGCTGCTTAAGTTGTCTTCTCCAAGGTTTATAATCTGTGGACCTGGTGTTTGTGTTAGAACTTGCAAGGGGTATAGCAAGATGGTTTTGGAAACAGATTGTTGGTTGTTTTTTTTGCCCAGGAATTCTCATGACTTTTATCAGAACTTCCCAATATTTTAAATACCAAACAAAAATCATTAATTACTATCTAAATTCCTTTCCCAGAACTGCATATTGGCTTTGTAGAGCATCTTGGAAAGTGCTCCTTTTACAGAGCTGAGCTGTTGGTGGTTTCTGTGTTCTGATGCAAAGCAGTGGAGCTGTGGAGCTACGAGATGAAGCGGCCAGTGCTTCAAAGGAGTCTGTGCCCAATACAAGAGCCCAAAGGGCCACAGGCCTCAGCATGCAGAACGCTTTCTGTGCTACAGAGGTGCTATTTTGACATGAGGAAGCCTCACAGATGGTTTTATTTTATGGGATGTGGTTGGCTGTTTCTTGACATGGTTGTTTAGCATTACATAGCCGTCTTTCTCCCAGCTCGCTTCTTTGCCTGTTTTCATTCCCTTGCTCATTCAAGCATGCCTAATGTTAGCACAAGGAATTTTTGTGTGGTGCACATAGGTCAGAGAGATCTGACTGAGATTGTATTTTACAGGTGACATTCATATATAAAGGTGGGGGAGTAGGACAACAGAAAGGTCATGGAGGTAGGACCTGTGAGAAGTGCCAGTGAGGAAGTCTGGGAAAGTGAAATACATTAGAATGACTTGCAGCAGTGCATGAAATGAGGTTTAAACTCTTGTGAGTGGCTACAGTCCATATTGCTTTCTGCTGTCAGAGAAATGTGAGCACCCTCTCCCTGTCTTTGGGCACCAACTTCTGGCACTATGCACTGTCACACGCTGTCCTTGGCCAGCACTGAGTGCTGGTGATAAGCAAGTGTCCCTTGCTGACACATTGAAAGAAGAGTCAGCTTGGTCTTGCAAATGCTTTCCCCAAAGACAGCTTCAGTTGTTGCACTGGTGAGGCTTAGCCCATTCACTCTTGCTGTGAGTTACGGAAACCAGACCTCTCATTTTCATACGGACTATATCCACTAGCAACCACCTCCTGCTAGTATTTCATATCAGCTTGAAACCAGGTCAGGAATCTCTGCTTTATTTTTTTGCTTTGATTTTTGTATTTTTTTAATTTTAGTTTTTAGATTTCTTCCACCTCCTTAGGCTTACTCTCCCCACCCTACTTGGTCTGTCGGGTTCATCCACTTATACACACCCCAGCAGTACACTGTGGGTAGATGAGAATTTGCTTGGCACAGGGACCTATGCAATGCCAAGCTATAGGAGCTTCCCTGGTGTGTCTCACTTTGGGCAGTCTCAACTCAGCATCATTTCTGTGAAGTTGGAGAATAAGGTCTCATAGCTCTGGAATAGTCATCTTCTGCAGTCTAATGCATTTCATGCTTGAAAACGGGTACAGTTTATTAAAAATGAAGCTTAGAGAGCTATGGGCTGTAGCTTTTAAATCTCAAGTGTTTATTTTTATGAAACAAAATCCCATGTTTCCTCCTTTAATGGATACTATTTACTTAATGTTTACCTTAGGTACAGCGGAAATCTGATGTTGAGCTTCAAATGAAGTAAATCTTCATTCACCAAAACCCTAAGTGCCTCTGTTTCCAGAGCTCTTCATGGTACATTTAGGCTCCGTATCCATGGTGGAGACTTAAAGCTTAGCAGCCTGAGCTTGCATCTAGAGGAAGAGTCTAACTTTTAGGCTGTATTAAAGGCTGGTGCCATAGAGAGGTGTGAAAAACCTTTCATATGGCCAGAGGAGGAATCTCTGGAGACAGCCAGAGACTGGCTGTGGTAGAGAAAAGTCTAGGAGCAAGGTGAAGATGTGAATCCAGTTAGAGGCACAATATTAGGTTTTATTTCTAGGTGTTGGTTTCTTTGCTCTAAAGCAAAACAAAACCTCAGTTTTGACTTTGCTTATTTAGCTTCTTTTTTTTTTTTTTTTTTTAATTATTATTATATTGCTTTAATAGTGCAGGAAGCCTCCAAAAACTTGGTTTGCAATAGGACACTCAAGCAATTTCTTCTCTTTTAAAACCCATTTCTATGTATATCCAGTCAGGTGAGGGCAGACCACTGACCCTTTCACAGATTTAACAATTGAAGTACGTAATGTCACCAATAGTACCATCCTGCAACATGTTTGTGCATGGTGGCTTCCACTTTACTCAATACCAGTGCTGTGAGAAGGCTCTTTCACTTGTTTGCTGTGTCAGAACCACAGTAATTGGCATTTTGCAGGGTGGGCCATGAGCATGCTGCTCCTGGTCTCCAGTTTATTAGCAGCCTCTGGGTAATGAAGTTTAAAAAAGAGGTGTAGCCTGTCTCCCACATCAGCACCATTGTGCTTTCTAGGCCTGGTAGCCAGTTCAGTGTGACATGTGCCTTGCAACGAGGATCATTAGCAGGTAATTGTGGCCTTCTGAAATCAGACTTGCCTCTGACTGGCCCAGTGTCAAATGAATAAGGCTCTCCCTCATGTCCACAGGTGGTTAGTCCCCAAGGATCTCAGGATGAGATAGATTAGTACCAACTGTGAAAATTTGTCCTTTTTTTTCTATTGTGACCTTAGCACTTGATGCTGTGTTGGGGTGAATGCAGCAGTTGTAGGAGAAAGAAGTGATTCTCTACTTGCAGGAGCAGATTCAGCTTGTGGGTATAAAAGGGTATGAAAGTATCCTTTTGCAGTATTGTAGTGCTGATACTATATTAACTAGAACTGAATCATAGAATCAACCAGATTGGAAGAGACCTCCAGGGTCATCCAGTCTAACCTATCACCCAGCCCTATCCAGTCAACTAGACCATGGCACTAAATGCCTCATACAGTCTTTTCTTGAACACCTTCAGGGATAGGGACTCCACCACCTCCTTGGGCAGCCCATTCCAATGGGAAATCACTCTCTCTGGGAACAACTTCCTCCTAACATCCAGCCTATAACTCCCCCACCATAACTTGAGACTGTCCCCCCTTCTTCTATTGTTGGTTGTCTGGCAGAAGAGACCAACCCCCATCTGGCTACAGCCTCCCTTGAGGTAGTTGTAGACAGCAATGAGGTCCCCCCTGAGCCTTCTCTTCTCCAGGCTAAACAACCCCAGCTCCCTCAGCCTCTCCTCACAGGGTTTGTGTTCCAGGCCCCTCACCAGCTTTGTCGCCCTTCTCTGGACATGTTCCAGCACCTCAACATCTCTCTTGAATTCAGGAGCCCAGAACTGGACACAGCACTCAAGGTGTGGTCTGACCAGTGTTGAGTGCAGGGGAAAATGATTTCCCTTGTCCTACTGGCCACACTGTTTCTGATCCAGGCCAGGATGCCATTGGCTCTCTTGGCCACCTGGGCACACTGCTGGCTCATCTTCAGCTACTATCTACCAGTACCCCCAGGTCCCTTTCTTCCTGGCTGCTCTCCAGCCACTCTGTCCCCAGCCTGTAGTGCTGCTTGTGGTTGTTGTGGCCAAAGTGTAGAACACTGCACTTGGCCTTGTTAAATCTCATCCCACTGGCCTCTGCCCACCAATGGGATAATATAGTAATAAAACCAAATAATCATTCAAAAATTAACCCAGCAAAACAGAATAAATGCAAAGCAACCACAAGATCCAGAAGGCACTGACACATCCCTACCTCTCCCAGTGTTCAAAATGTCAAAATCCTCAGTGTGCTGTGGGCTTTGGAAAAATACATTAGCAAATGAGTGCTGTGCAGAGACTTGCATCCAGATGCCATGGGTGACAGTTGTGAGGCTCTCTGCCCTTGGATCTCCTTTGTGGAAGCCTCCCTGCAGACCTCTTCCTATCCTGGAATAATCGGGCACATTCCCATGTAAATAAATTTCATTAAGCACCACAGCTTCTCCCCATCTTCTCTGCCAGGCAAAACGCACCCCAAAGTGAAAGATATTAACCATAAGCAAAGCTAATTCCCTAACTTATCTCCAGTGGATCCTATAATTGATTTAATCAAATAAAATTTCTCCAATAAAGCTCTGGAAGTTAAGGGAAAGCTACAACTTAATTGTAGTTCAGCCAAGAATCAATTTCTCATTTTCTTTCCTGTTTTTCTGACCATTTCTGTTTGTTGGTGAGAGGCAGAAAGGATGGAGATTTTACAAATGTTGATATCCTCTATATCACTGGCATTTCATATCCAAAAATGAATTTCCCAAATACTTTTTTGGATCAGTCACAGTAGGGAGACATCTGGAGAAAAAAATAGTCGTCCAAAAATGAAGAGCTTTACCCTGTCATTAAGCCAAAGTTTTGTTTCATTTCTTTCTGTAGTTTCCCCTGCACACGGACTTAGGGAAGAAATGGATTAAGACTACTAGCTTTTCTCACAATGTCTCCATTTCAGAGATGCAATAAAAATTTAAAGCACAATAAGAACCTTCTTTTGCTGAGTGAAAATGGATAGAAAATGTTTTGTGTAAAAGCTCTGCAGTGAAAGCCTGCAGTCATTTCAGTGGATAGATATTTAGCTTTACTTTGTTTTCTCTTCAGAATAAATGCCATAACCAGGACTGTGATGGTTTGGGTGTTACCTGCCCTCCCACACTTAAGAAGATCACCCAGACTAGACTTAGTGGATCTGGAAATTAAAGAATGAAGCTGTATTTACAGCTTAGCATAATATAGAAATAGGTATTTACAATATATGCAGAAATGTACAAGTTAAAAAGTAATACAGAAACACAGCATCTCTCCCAGAAACCTGAGTCCCCAGGAGGGGCTCCTAACCACCCTTCCACCTTCTTCCCACCCCTCTACCTTACCCCAGACTTTGCCTTATGCTCAAGGTAGTTTGGAGGGTCGGCCAGGGGGGTTAGGAAGCAGATGGATTAGTTGGGCAGCAAGTTAGAGAGAGAAGTACATGCAGTCAGAGCCAGAGAGAGCAACTCTGTTATCTTTGTTTGTGTTCTTGCTTTTATACATCTCAGCAAGCCTATGTGTGAAGTAGACATCACCACTGTTTCCTTTTTGCAGCCTATAATCTAATTCTTCTCACCAAAATATCCCAGCTAGGCTCAAACTAGCACAAGGAGGTAAAATGAAGAATTGGGAAACATTTTCTAGGATGTCTGGATATCTGGGAGAGCTATGGATGAACAGCTGTTGCATAGGTATAAATCATGTATGAAAATTAAATGATGGAGAAGCCCAGCCCATTGAAAGTGCAAAATGTAGTTGTGTTTTTTTTCTCTAGGTGGAACCTATGCCTTCCAGGTGCTGTTTTAGGGATGGCTTAGATCTATCCAGGGAATATGCCAACTGTAGCCTTTGAAAACTTTATGAGGCTAATTCCATTAGAGCTCCACTATACTCCATCTCTCCATTTGTTGCTGCTTTTCACAATGGGAGCAAATCCAAGACGTGTTGTGGTGATAGGCTTTTCAGACAAAGATTCTAAGAGGAGTGATTGAAGCAAGAAGTGGTGCCTGCTCTCCCTAGTCTTGTCAGCTTTAATATTCCAACAAGAGCTAAGGAGTGCCTGCTTAACTGGAAGTATGTCAATTCAGGTGGTACATCTTGCAGGGGCTAAGGGGTGCCTGCTTAACTGGCAGTATGTCAATTCAGGTGGTACATCTTGCAGGGGCTAAGGGGTGCCCGCTTAACTGGAAGTATGTCAATTCAGGTGGTACATCTTGCAGGGGCTAAGGGGTGCCTGCTTAACTGGCAGTATGTCAATTCAGGTGGTACATCTTGCAGGGGCTAAGGGGTGCCTGCTTAACTGGCAGTATGTCAATTCAGGTGGTACATCTTGCAGGGGCTAAGGGGTGCCTGCTTAACTGGCAGTATGTCAATTCGGGTGGTACATCTTGCAGGGGCTAAGGGGTGCCTGCTTAACTGGCAGTATGTCAATTCAGGTGGTACATCTTGCAGGGGCTAAGGGGTGCCTGCTTAACTGGCAGTATGTCAATTCAGGTGGTACATCTTGCTGGGGCAGTCTGGGGTCATATAGTCCAAGAACTGTTTAGGTTGGAAGAGACCTTTAAGATGGAGTCCAGCCATTAACCCCACACTGTCAGGTCTATCTCCAAACCATGTCTGTCAGCAACATATCAATGTGTCTTTTAAATACCTCTGGAGATGATGACTCCACCTCTTCCCTGGGCAGCCTGGTCCAGTATTTGACACTCTTCTGGTGAGGCAATTTTCCTGATGTCCAATCTAAACATCCCCTGGTGCAATGTGAGACTGTTTCCTCTTGTAACTTAGGAGAAGAGATTCTCTCCCACCTTGCTGCAACCTCTTTTCAGCGAGGAGTTGTAGAGGGAGGTAATGTCTCCCCTCAGCCTCCTTTTCTGCAGACTAAACCCCATTCCCCCAGCCAGTCTTCATAAGACTTACGCTCTAGACCAGGGGTCCTGAAACTTTTTAACCAGGGGGCTGGTTCACTGTGCCTCAGACACTGGCGGGGGTCAGACTATAGTTTGGTTCCAGCCCAGCAGTGTCGGGGGCCAGCCTATAGTTTGGTTCCAGTCCCAGCGGGTGCTTGTGGGCTGCAGAGGCAGGTGAGCAGATTAAGTGTCAGGAAGCGGCTGCTTGGTTTCCGCCCAGCCCCCGGTGGGTGGTGGGTGAGCTGCATTGAGGACCTTGGGGGGCCATATCTGGCCCATGGGCCATAGTTTGAGGACCCCTGCTCCTCGACCCTTCACCAGTTTCGCTGCCCTTCTTGGAACACACTGCAGACCTCAATGTCCTTATTGTAGTGTGAAGGTCCAAACTGAACTCAGTATTCGAGGTGTGGCCTCACCAGTGCTGAGTACAGAGGGACAGTTGCGAGTGGGGCTTCCTGCTGATACAAGCAAGTTCAGTAGGGTTTTTTAAAAAGCTGTCATAGAATCAACCAGGTTGGAAGAGACCTCCAAGATCATCCAGTCCAACCTAGCACCCAGCCCTATCCAATCTACTAGACCATGGTACTAAGTGCCTCATCCAGTCTTTTCTTGAACACCTCCAGGGATGTTGACTCCACCACCTCCCTGGGCAGCCCATTCCAATGCAAATCACTCTCTTTGGGAAGAACTTCCTCCTAACATCCAGCCTGTACTTCCCCCGGCACAACTTCACAGTATCATAGTATTATTAGGATTGGAAGAGACCTCACAGATCATCAAGTCCAACCCTTTACCACAGAGCTCAAGGCTAGACCATGGCACCAAGTGCCACGTCCAACCTTGCCTTGAACATCTCCAGGGACGGCGACTCCACCACCTCCCCAGGCAGCCCATTCCAGTGTCCAATGACTCTCTCAGTGAAGAACTTTCTCCTCACCTCCAGCCTAAATCTCCCCTGGCGCAGCCTGAGGCTGTGTCCTCTCGTTCTGGCGCTGGCCACCTGAGAGAAGAGACCGACCCCTACCTGGCTACAGCTTCCCTTCAGGTAGTTGTAGACAGCTGTCATATCATTACAAGCTTTTTATTTTGGGCGTGCCCCATGTCTGTTCTCAAACTGAGAGAACGCACAGATCAGGGAGGATCAGGAATAGGAAGTGTAGGAAAAATGAGTGCACTATCCATAGCCTTCAGTTTCCCTCATCCACCATCCACCTTGTTCTTGTGCTGACCTCCAGCATACATGCTGCAGAGCTGGGCTTCACCAGAGATACTTTTCCTCACTCGCTTTGCTTACACAGCTGGCTTTCAAGTGTGCTCTTGAAAAACATACATTCAGTACAAATGTTATTCCTATACATCCTCCCCCTGTTATTCCTTGTGTGCAGGATCAGCAGTTTGCAGCGCGCACCTCGAGTCCCATAAGATGCTAGAACTACCCTGAGAAATATTGCCTCAAAGAAAACCTTTACCAGGCCAGTTAAAGGAAAATGCAAACGATGTCTGAAAGGTACAGCATCCCTGGGATGAGCTGTGTTCAGCCAGGTTGTGAAAAGGTGGTGGATCTTGAGAGAGGTTTTGGTCTGCGGGGAGGACCAGCGAGATGTGAGCTGGCTGCCTCCGTGCAGCTCATTAGGCTCCCGTTGCTGATTTGGAAATGGAATCCTGTTGCTGAGAGAGCCCAGGTTTGCTTTTACTATAAACATGGGGGTGGGATTTTATTTTTCTTGTACCAAGGTATGTAACTTTAGATGACCATCTCTGTGCCTGGTCACCTCTGAAATTTTTTTCCACTGACGTTCACCTTGACAAGCTACAAAGAAGTAAAAAGCTACACTGGCTTGCTGCGCCTTGACTAGTGTCTTGCTTTGATATAAATCCTCAGGGTGGAAAAAAAAACACCACCACCTTGTGCAGCAAAAGCAAAGACTGAAGTGACTTTCATGAGGCAGGCTTAGTTTCCCTGCAGGACTGACATCCCTGGTTTTGAGGCCTAATTGCATCAAGTCTCCTGTGATAATTTCTTAGACAGCAACAAAAAGCAGCTGGAGCCAGTCTCCAGCATTGAGGGGTACAAGCCCAGTCAGGTCAGTGTAATGTCCTGACAGGGCAACAAAGAGATTCAAAGAGTTGGACAACAGTGATCCTGTCAGATGTGGTTAAAGCTTTTTTTCATCTGTTGCTAACACAGATTCCTTGAGTTGATCAGTATTAAAACAGTTGACTTAGATGTGCATTTCCTTTGCAACTTTTAATGCTATTCTCATGATAAAGGAATGCTTTTGTATTAAGTTACTCTGAGTGGAGGCAGAGCTTCTAAGAGTCATTGGTCTGACACCAGGCTGATGTTGTCAGCTTGGCCATGCAGTGCCATTCCAAACACCCATCAGCAGCATCTGCCTTTGAGCTAGCTTAGAGGGACTGCAGTCCAGGTGCCTTGATACTATCCAGCAGCAACCTGGAGATACTGTGTTAGGAGATCATAGAATGGTTTAGGTTGGAAGGGATCTCAAAAAATCATCCAGTTCCAATCCCCTGCCATAGGCAGGGACACCTCCCACTAGAACAGGTTGCTCAAGGCCTCATCCAGCCTGGCCTTGAACACCTCCAGCAGCCACAACCTCCCTGGTCAGCATGTTCCAGTGTCTCACCACCCTCACTGTAAAGAACCCTTTCCTAACATCTAGTTTGAATCTCCCCTCTTCCACTTTAAACTCATTACCCCTCATCCTGTCATTACAAGACCTTGTAAATAGTCCCTCCCCAGCCTTCCTGTAGACTCCCTTCAGACACTATAAGGCTACTATAAGGTCTTCTCAAAGTCTTCTCTTCTTCAGATTGAAGAGCCCCATCTCTTGTAGCCTGTCCTCACAGCAGAGCTGCTCCAGCCCTCTGAGCATCTTCGTGGCCCTCCTCTGGAGTCGCTCCAACAGTTCCATGTCCTTCTTGTGTCGGGGGCTCCAGAACTGCACACAGTACTCCAGGTGGGGTCTGACAAGAGCAGAGTAAAGGGGCAGAATCCCCTCTCTTACCCTGCTGGCCACACTTCTCTGGCTGCAGCCCAGGACACAGTTGCTGTCTGGGCTACATGTGCACACTGCCAGCTCATGTTGAGCTTTTCATCAACCCAGACTCCCAGGTCCTTTTCTTCAGGGCTGCTCTCCAGCCCTTCACTACTCAGCCTGTATCTGTGCTTGGGAGATCCCCTCCTTCACTCTAGGTTGCAGGATCAACCAATTCTATGCTTCCTACCTGAGCGTTACCTTGCACCAAGGGGGAACTGGCTGCACCTGGGGCTGCTGACATATCCCTTCGTTGTTCTTTACTTTGCTGGTGATGCAGTGTCACGACCTGCTGGATCAGCTTGTAGCAGTGTGTGGGGTATTGATTTCTGTTTCACAAAATGATAGCCTTCAAAGGATGGCTGGGCATAATGAGCTGGGCAGCTGCCAATAGCTCTGTGTCACCAAAAGCCTGTAACTCTCTATGTGTTAAAGCCTTCCTGCTCCTCAGTAGTTCAGATGGCTTTGTGTCTGTAAGAGCAGGCACAATTTCTCAGGTTCTTGGGGTGTGCCTACATCTTCTGAACCCTGTTTGAAGCTATTTTTGCATTTGACTTGACAGCCTAAAGCCCACAGAAGGGAAGAACATAGCTGGTTTGGATGTATGCAACCCCCACATTTAACTTGGACATGATAGCCTGCTCATAAAGTCTAAGTAAGTGCAGTTTTGAAAGCCCATTGCAGTATTGATTTATATTTTTCTGCAGCATCAGCATAATTTTCAAGGACGAGGGATTTTATAATGTAGTTGTAAATTATTCCTATAAGTATCTTAAGTGCCTCATGGGAGTGCATGATCGTTCAAGATGCTTCATAATTTATTTCTTCTCATGTTTTTCAGCTGTGCAATAAAACATTTGTAAATACCCAGGAATGATGGTCCTTACAGCTGGCACTGACATGCACCAGGCTCTCATGAAAACTTGTATCATCTGTGGGAAGGAGAAAAGGAAGACAGAAATTATAAGGCTACAATCTTCCTGAAATTGCACAGCAAGCATGTGCCACTAAAGCTCCTGAAAAGGTTCTAAAAGTGGTAATTTTGCTTCCTGGATGTTCTTTATAGGGTCCCCGCTGGAATTTCTCCTTGTTATCTTGTGGTTCATGTTCTGAAGTTAGCTGCTTTCCTGACCTAGTAAAGATCTGGGCAGGTGTGAGCCAACCTGCTAAGAACAATTACCATCATCAGGGCTTACATGCTCCAGTTCTTGCTAATATGTGCTCTGGTGATGATTTACAGGGGAAATATTTAATGGCTATGCTGCTCCTCTGAAAAGGAGAGGGTTTTGTGGAGAGGACTCTCTTTTCTGTGCCTCGTGGGGCTTTAGGACCTGGAAGCGAAGTGCAGCTCAGGTTTTACCTTGCAAGGCTTTGTCAGCAATTCCTTTTTTTTTCTCCAACTGTCGTTCCCTGTTGATGCCATCAGTTGTATTTTAAAATTACATAACCTTAGAGATGGTGATAAGAGTGTGCTTGTCCAAGTCTAACTTTGGATGGCTTGGGTAAACATGACTTGTATTATCCTCAGCAGAGCTGTGTTTTGACTCTCTGTGCTGTTGTTTTGCCCTCTTTCTGATTCAGCACTTGATAGGCTGTTTCATGTTGAGCTGGTGCCATCACATCCTAAGGGCTCACAGAATCACAGGAACATCTAGGTTGGAAAAGACCCTGAGGATCACCAAGTCCACCCTATAACCCTACTCTAAAAGATTCTCTCTACTTGCCCTCTGTCAAATCTACCCAGCTGTCTTCTGTATCAGGTAAAGGGACTGAAATTCCCATTGCTTTCCAGATTCTCTGTCACCTGGAGTCACTTGTGCAGGCTCTTTAAGGTTACTGGTTACTCTCTCTGCCAAGTGCAGCTCTCTGTAATATGAACTCAGAAGGCAAATCATATTAGGTGGTGGTTTTGTACTGAATCACTCCAATGCAACTCTCCTAGAGTGGGAAACTTCAAGTCTAACAAAAGAGCTCAATGACAAAAAGTATGCAAGAGATGAAAAGCCTTTTGTAGGTGAGGGCAGGCTTAAGTCATCCCTGATTTTTGGAAGTAAATAAATGTCTTTGGTTAACACTATTTGAGAGAAGCCTATTTGCTGGAAGAGTGCTCTGTGGACTTCTAAAATGACAGACATCTTAAAGAACCTTCCTGTGAAAGAGCCTTGAAATTCAGCAGCCCTGTGTAGCAGTCGAACATCTGAGACTTTTAACAGGAGCATCAGATGTGATGTTTTGTCTTCAGTCATTTCTCTAAACTACCACTTTGCTTTCCCTGTGCTCCTTATCTTCTGCATTATGTAGCTTTTAACCCTGATGACCTCAAACACTCATAGCCACTTAATCTGGCTGCGTTCCTCTGTGAAAGTTCTCTGTTAGTCTGCGTGGATTTGTTAGGGGGGTGCAAATGCTGGTTGAAGTCTTACAAGGACATGCATTTCTTCAGTGGGAAGGCCAAGAGATTACTGTTCCATAAGTAAACATAGAGAAGTAGTATATTTCTGGCTTGATGTTGGAACTTCTAGCTAATTGCTCCTCTGAGTGTGCTCACTGCATGCCAGTAAATTCCTGTAGGTGAGGCAGGACGTGGTGGTCCTTTGACAAAACAAATCGCAAGGGCTTGAGATATCATCAGCACCCTCTCTTCTGCTTATATTAGCTGATGCAGGACTGCAGCAGTTGCATTGCTTGCAGCATAAAGTAAAACCCGTTGGGGCAGAACATTGATTTCTGTAGCAAAGGAATTGTTCGTGGCATCTTGACCTGTCCTGAACTTCTAGGCAATCACAAAGCGTTGTTGATAGTAACAGTACAAACACAGTAAGCAGTACCTTTTGCTCTGTGCAAACATCCTGTGCACGCTTGTGAGACCAATTATGAGTCCTAGAGACTGCCCTAAATTAATTCTTGTTTTGCTTATGACCTCCCAGCATGTCTTCACTCACACAAAAAGTAGTTCCGACGCAAGTGGTCATGGGCTCCAGATGTTGGCCTCACTGTGACTGGCTGTCCCTGCTAACCAAACACGTGTCTATGCTAATAAATACTTCATGCCCAGATCTTAAAGAAAGAGTAAAACAAAATGCTAGCCTTGAAAAATCAGGAAAGCCCCAAAAGTATGTGTAACGTCTGTTTTGCAAGACCAATCATCCTTGATGTGTGGGCCTCTTGCCTTAAACAATTAGCTGCTTGTGAAGGATCTTGCAGACCTCTTGGAAGAGCCTTTTGACCTTGCTTTCATCCATTTGATCATTACTAGCTTATTTGGGGATCCAAAGGATTTGGACTGACCAGCAAACATTACAGCTGGTGTGATGGCAATCCTGCTGCTTGCAGCTCTGTCTCCTGGCATCATGTAATAATTAATCGATGACCCTCCCTTGCTTCTGGAGCCAGTTGAGGGTGTGTGCCTGTTACACTGCTGCAGTTGACATCAGCATCTTAACTCTCATCATTGCAGCCTGGCTTAAAAAACAAACATATCTTTTCTTCCTCACGTCAAGAGAATGATTAAGTCCTTCTGTTTCTGTGCAGGAAACATGATGGGCCTGTGCAAGAGAAAAGTCATCTGCCTGGAGCAGCTGCCTCCATTCTTTTCTGGCTGAACTGCGTTTCTCAAGATACAGGAGGGATGCCAGTGAAGCAATGTCTCTCCTGGGAGAGAGTTGGATGAATCATGTTAGCAGCGCTCCAGCAGAAGGCTTCACCCGCAAAGGGTGGGGAGTAGCAGTGATCTAGACCAAATGATGACTTAACCTTGCCTGAAAATTAAGACATCTTTCTTTCAGCTTTTATCCTTCTGGAAAATGTGAAATATTTCCATGAAACCAAACTTTTCCTGCAGAAAACTTCTGTCCAAAACTGCCTTTTGGAGAGCTCCCCACCATCTCTATTGGTGGGCCAGGGAATTTCCAGGACTACCCTGAAGTTTCCATAAGGCATTGTTGGGGTTTTGTTGTTTTTTCTGTTGTTTATTTGTTTGCTTTTCAAGAGAGCCAAGCAAAACAACTACTGGCAAGAACTTAGCACCTGGATCATCCTTATAAAACTCTCTGCAAAGTAAGGACACATTTTTAGAGCTATCTGCAACTTGCTTTGCAAACTGAATTTCCTCTAATACTACAAGCAGAAGTTAATAATTAGTGTAGGTGTTTGTTTCATTTTGAGTGCTTAATCAGTTCTCAATTTGTTTCAGATGAGGCGTGTTAAATGTATCCCATCGCCATGTAAATGCAATCTTCCCATCCCTTAATTAACCACCTTCTCCTTTCAAACAGTATTTTTTTTGCTCACCTTCTTAGTGTCCAGTTTTAAATAAATATTTTAAACTTGGAGGACAATGCTTCTCTGCCTTCTGCTCTCCTAGCTGCCTTTTGGGCAGCCAGGGCCTTACCAATTTATGTAAGCTTGAGATCAGCTCCAAGTTTCTTTGTGGCCCTTCATTTGAAAGTTACTCTGGTGGACCATAACTTTTTTGCTGTTTAGAGAGTGGAAAGGAGCCTCAGGGAATCTGCCTTTTCTCTTTGGCATACTTGGAAAATAGCTGTTTATCTTCTTCTTCTCTGCCTCTCAAACTGGAAATGGAAAGTCCTGCAGATGGAGGAGAAGATGGACCATCCTGCCTGCAAAAGTTGGAGTCAGGTGGCCACTTTGGCCCTCCAGTAAATCATATAGTAGTAGTAATAGTAAATCAATTAATAGTAGGCTGAGAGAACTGGGGCTATTTCGTCTGGAAAAGAGAAGACTGAGAGGGGATCTTATTAATGTTTATAAGTATCTGAAGGGTGGATGTCAAGAAGGGGCCAGTCTCTTTTTGGTGATGTCCTGTGATAGGACAAGGGGCAGCAGATACAAGCTGGATCACAAGAAGTTTGACCTCAACATGAGGAAAATGTGTTTCCTGTGAGGGTGACAGAGCACTGGAATAGTCTGCCCAGACAGGTTGTGGAATCTTCTTTTTTAGAGACTTCCAAGACCTGTCTGGATGTGCTCCTGTGTGGCTTGTCCTAAGTGATCCTGTTTGGCAGGGGGCTTGGACTTGATGTCCAGAGGTCACTTCCAACCCCTAACTTTCTATGATTCTGTGTGCAACAAGATCCACCAGATTCTGTGCATGGCTTCAGACTGGCTTGGCAATGGAACACTGACTGATGATGCTTCACTTGGATTTTTAGAGTTCTAGGCAGAGGTTTTGGTCCATGTGTTTGGTAACGTGTCAGTGTGTGCTGGGAAGGCTTGTAACTAACATGTTATGTCATTATGTGGGAACGCTTGGCCTTCACTGCTTCACTAGGGGTTTCTTTGTGTGCCTTGAAACATGACTATCTAAGGTGGTGCTGGAATTTTTTTTACCCCCTTCTCCTTAGTGACTTCCCTGCTTTGTGTTTCTTGTCTTGTGTCAGGCTAAATTACACTGATCAGGAGAAGTGGAGTTGAAGCCTGTTTGCTGCATTAGAAGAACTGCTTAACTCCCTTTCCATCAGACTTATGATATTATAATCAATAATTCTCCCCCTTTTCCAGTTAGTTTTGTTGGTGCTAGCTGCCACACTCTGCAGAAAGGATTCAAGTACTTGGACTGCAATATGCTTGATAACTGAGCAAAGGAGGAGGCGGTAATGAATAAAAGACTATGCAGATCTCCTCCTCACTGTGACACTGATGGGTGGAAAATCTCCAGGACTGGTTTTCCTTGTGTTTTTTTGTGTTCTAGGTGTAAATGAGTTCTAAAAAGGAGGATTAAATTGGTTGTGCAAATTTGTATCTCAGAGAAGACAGGGATTGAGAACCAAAACTACTGTGATAATGTGGTGTGGAGTGGGTTTTTTTGTGTATGTGAAGAAAAGATGTGTCTCTTAAAAAATATTTGCACTCCCATGTGTATAACCCCTAGAGCAATCCTCCACTGCACTGCAGGTTAGATGAGAAGTGTTTGTTCCAGAGCTCCCTGAGGTGACTAATGCGTAGGCATCTACCCATAGAGTCACTGTAGGGTGACTGATCTGTGCTGATCTGGGAGAGAGATAACGCTGGGAAGGTCTTTACTAGGAAGTTCCTACTAGATGGCATTGCTTGGCTATGAATATTCATGTGTGGCTTGTTTTTGGAGCAGAAGTGTGAGCAGGGTTGTGGTACTGCTAATTGCAGCTGAAAGTGTTAATTTTCACACAGAGTGAAAAACAAAAATCCCAATTTGCAAAGCTTTCACTTGAGTCAGGGCTGAAGTCCCTGACAGTTTTAAGAGTGCAGATGTGAAATGCTGAGTCTCTCTTAAAATACTTCATTTTATCTGAAAGATTCCCAGGCTCTCTCAGCATGTTACTTTGTCAAACCTACCTCTTTTTCCTCTGAAGAGGTTGGAGCCTTGACTTATTCAACTTTCTATTGCAGCTTTGTTTAGTGGAGTTTATACATTCTTAGATCAAACATTATACAATCTGACCAGGAATCGTGCAGTAACAGTGGGAGATGGGAAGAGGCACCATAATTTATTCTATAAACAAGAGCACAACTTGGTTCATAAAATGGAGCTTATTGAAATGAAAAAATAAATATGCAGCTTTCCCTGGGCTGTGTTTAGAAATAGTTGCACTCAGATGGGGAATGTGGCATTCATGTCTTACCACAGAGACTGCCTTCATCTCTTGAAAGCAGCTACTCTGCTCAGTCTTGTCTAGGTTGATGTGTCTTCAGCTGAAGCTCCTGCCTGGACTATGTTGCCAGGGCTCCTGGGCACAGCCCCTTTCATCTATTGTACTGCAGTGAGCTAAGCTGCTCTGGTTCTTCCTTGGCAAAGTGCAGAGGAGGTCTGTCCCTTTGCATGCTTGGGAGAAGGGGATGGAGGAAGGACTAGAGGGATTTGACCGAATCCTTGTTGCAGAATGGGGTGGATAATGAATACCAACAGAGAGACTAGACTACATTTAGTATTTATCCTGAGATGAACCAGCTGCTTTAGGGTGGAAACATATGCAAACTTCAGATGAGTATTGCTGTGAGGATAATTACCAGGCACATTAAAAGTTGATAATGTCCAGGGATCATTAGATCTTCTTGCTATCATAGAATCATAAAATTATTTGGGTTGGAAGGGACCTTTAAAAGCTATTTAGTTTAGCTTGCCTTTGCAGTAAGCAGGGACATCTTCAACTAAATGAGGCTGCCCAGAGCCCTGCCCAACCTGACCTTGAATGTTTCCACTGATGGGGCATCTATCACCTGTCTGGACAACCTGTGCCAGTGTTTCACCACCCTCATTGTAGCAAGTATCTTTTCTTAGATACAGTCTGAATCTCCTATTTTTTAAATTGAAAATAATTTCTCCTTATTCTGTTGCTTGTCTCCCTCTTTCTTATAGCACTTCCTCTAAGTACTGGAAGGCTGCACTAAGGTCTTCTCAGAACCTCCTATTCTCCAGGCTGAACAACTCCAAATATCTCAATTGTGCTTTGTAGCAGAGGTGTTCCATCCTTCTGATCATTTTTGTGACCTCCTCTGGGTCCATATCTACTCCAACAGGTCCCTGTCTTTCTTGTGATTAAAAAAGATGAAATTAAAAAGCCCAAACATCTCCACAACCTGTTCTGGGGGTTGCATGTGCTAGATGCTTGTAGGACAGCTTTGCACTCCTAAAGTTTTAACTGGTAAAATTACCAAAGTACTATGATTTAACTGCTGAGTGGACAGAGGATCCTCCTGAGCATCTTCTGGGTGACCAACAGTTCCAGTCACAGGAAAATGTATTGGGTGAAGTATAGGCTGGATGTTAGGAGGAAGTTCTTCCCAGAGAGCGTGATTTGCCATTGGAATGGGCTGCCCAGGGAGGTGGTGGAGTCACCATCCCTGGAGGTCAAGAAAAGACTGGATGAGGCACTTAGTGCCATGGTCTAGTTGATTGGCTAGGGCTGGGTGCTAGGTTGGACTGGATGATCTTGGAGATCTCTTCCAGCCTGCTTGGTTCTATGATTCTATGTGCTATGGATCTGGGCAAAGGGCTGATGTCTCAAACTGCTGCTTCTGGATGTCAGGTCTGGGAAAGAGGAGAGTTGGATGGAGGGTGATGTGTTCTCTTTTCCAGCATGAGTAGGGAGGTCTTTCAGGCTCCCTGCAGTAGAGACATGGGAAGTATCAGCTGGTTGAAAAATCACTTAACCCAACAAACATTGCAAAACAAAAGCTCCTGGAGGAAGTAGGAGACTAGCTTCAGTGAAGTTAATGCTACAACTGCCCTTAGCATGAGGGAGAAGAAGGATTTCATCTTGGAGCTGCTGTGAGTACAACCAGCATTCCTTCTGGGCTGGAAAATGAAAGTTGCTGAGCATTATTACACACGCATGCAACACAATAGCGCTCAGAGCCAGTCCACTGAGATCTTTCCTTGGGGATCCATATAAAGTACCTTTCACAAAAGCTGCCCTGTGTGTGAGCAGAGAAACTCCATCTAGTGACGTTAAAAAAGAGGGGGAAAATAGCCACAAACCCTTTTTCACACACATGTACAGTCACCTACCTCTTATCTTACTGCCAGTCTGTTGAAGATATCAGCAGAGCTAAACAGCATGCACTTACCATATGGGACACTAAAAATGCTGCCTGGAAAGTGCTTTCAGTCCCTGCTCTGAGTTCTGCCAAATCAAAAAATGTCCCCTTTGTCATGGTGGTGAATGAATTTTCTTGTTCCTCTTTCTCCTTGGATTTATGTTAGCCCTGGATTTCAGCCGAGTTTGATCTCCTCACTTTATTGTATTGCAAACAGTAGTCAATAGCTCTTCAGCTTGAGATTGCCTGGATTTATTTTCAGGTCAAGTCAACTCTTCTTGACCCAAGTCTGAACCAAAATTCATTCCCAGAAGATTCCCCCACAGGATATCAGATCCAAAGACAGAGTGACATTGTAATGAGTTCAAGGTTTCAGCTCAGTACAACAGAGTCCCTGTTGGTGTGAGGAAGGCAACTGAGCCATCCTTCTTATTTCAGAGCTTGGTCCTCTCCTGGAGCAGCTCACAGCAGATTTTGTCATCCACCAGTCACTTCTCTTCATCGAACAGTGACATCGATTGCATCCCTGGTGTTTGTGGTCTCGAGGGAAGCCAGTCCTAGCTTCTTAAGTATATGTTCATATGACTCTAACATGCATGTGTGGAATTTGGTGTGCATGCTTTAAGCAACTGATGAGATGATCTGCATGAATGCCTTTTTTTTTGTTTGGGTTGGTGGGGTTTTTCCCCCCCTTTTGAGAACTGCCTGGCACTGAGGCAGAACCAACTGATATTGCATCATGAAACAAAACTACTGCTTTGAAGACTTGGGACAGAAATGGAATGAACTCATGAATTTATCCTGGATGATAAATCTTCCTTCAAAAGAAGGCAGCCTTATGTTTAGTACAAAAGACTGTTTATTTCTTCTGTGGAAAAAAAAAATAGTGTAATCGGATAGGATTAACTTTCCAGGGGCCCTGGACAGAAGCTAAAGCACAGGCTACCTCCTTCTTGTGCTCACACTGGATAATTGGAGTAGTCCAAGACCTCTCTGGCTTCCTACAGCATTGGACTGTGGGCTGCTGCCAGTGTGCTTTGCCCCTAAACCCAATATCAAGGACCAGCACAGCAAGGGTTTCTACAGAAACTAAGGCTGGCCAAGTGTTTGGCTATTACAAACTGCTTGTCTGAACCAGGAGGCTGGCCCAGGTATGGAGAAAAAGCCAACCTTATTAGTGTTTTCCATCTTGAGCAGTTAGTTGAATATGCTGATGGCAAATACACAAATAATGTACAACTGGATTAATGATAGAATTGTTTCAGTTGGAAAAGCATCGAGTCATGCTGCATCAAGAGTCTTTGTGCTATGTGCCTGCTGACTTTGTTGTTTTGACTGCTAGCAGTGTATGTTTCATCACCTCTTTTTTATTTTATCTAGTTATTTAATTACCTAGGAGCAGTCCTATGTGCAGTTTTGTCCGTGGGAGCAATGATGCTTCAAATTTCACACCTCATTGGGGATGGGTGGGAAAGTTTTTATCTAGATAGCTGAGTTGGCAAAAGGAAAGAGAAAAGTGAGAAGTCCAGCAGAAGTTTGCGTTTATGTGCTCTCTTGTGCAGTGTCCCACACAATTCAGGTGATAAGAAAATCTCATCTTTTCTGATGGGCCAAGCTGACTTTATCTATGCCTAAGAGTGCAAGTCAAATTGACACAAAAGCTGGTCAGCAGTTACTGTTACCTCATGCAGTAAGCTTAAGCTGAAATTAGCTACTTTGGAGGGTGAGGAAGGATGTCATGAACGTTGCCATGCCACTACTGTGTGGTAATTTGTGTGTTTGTGGATGACAGACCATTCACAAAATGGTACGGGTTGGAAAAGGACCTCTGCAGATCATCTAGTCTAAGATTCACATAGAGCAGGCCGCACAGGATCACATCCAGATGGGCTTTGAATGTCATCAGTGAAGGAGCCTCCATGACCTTTCTGGGCAGCCTGTCCCATTGCTCTGTCACCCTCAAATTAAAGAAGTTTTTCCTTATGTTCAGATGGAACCTTTTGTATTCTGGTTTGTGCTTGGTGCCCCTTGTCCTGTCACTGGGCACCACTGAAAAGAGTCTGACCCCATCCTCTGGCCCCTCATCCTATAGATATTGATAAGCATTCATTATGTCCCCTCTCAGTCTTCCTTTCTCTGGGCTAAACAGCCCCAGGTCTCAGCCTTTTCTGATTGGACAGATATTCCAGCCCCCCCATCCTCCTTGCAGCCTCTCTTGAACTCTCTCTCTAGTAGTTTCTTGTTTCTCTTGAACTGGGGAGCCCAGAACTAGACCTAGCAGTCCAGGTGTGGCCTTACTATGGCAGAGCAGAAGCAGGAGGAAAATATCCTTTGCCCTGCTGGCCGCACTCTTCTTCATGCACCCCATGATAGCGTTGACCTTTTTGGTCACAAGGGCATATAGCTGGCTTATGATTAATTTGTCCTCCAGGGCTCCTATCCTGCACAAAGCTTCTTTCCAGTAGGTCAACCCCTAACCTGTATTATGAAAGTAGCCTTGTGGCAAAGCAACACTGCTTGAGTTGATTGGGTTTGTGCTTATGGTGCTGCGTGACACTGATCTGAGTTGAGGTCTGCATGTGTTTTTGTTAATTATCTACAGCCTTCTCAGGGAAGATATGCTTCAGGAGACAGTGGAGCTCCTCAGGGACTTGTGTGTGAGATCAATGTCTGGAAAACGTGTACAGTGGACAGGAGTCCTGTCCCAGTGCCATTGCATCATGAAGCCAAGCTGGAGGAAATGTGAACCTATGTCATCTGTGAAGTTGCTTTGACCACTATGCTAAAAGGTATGGATAGAGAAGTGGGGAGGGATGCTTCCATTTCAGAGGAATCCAAGATTTTTGGGTCAGGAGAGAAGTGGGGAGCCAAAGGTGGAGCTGTTAAAGGAGTGTCTTGAGACCAATCCAGCCCCATCATTGTGTGCAGACTTTCTGATGACCTCATCCATGTGTGATAGCTAGCTATGTGCAGGATGCTCCTCAGATGTCTGTCAGATACAGTTCCTTGGGAGAGGGACATGTTTATTGGCTTTGATCTAATTGTGATTTAGGCAGGAGATAGATGTTAGTCTACTGCAGACACTTCTGGACATGTGCCACAGTAGGAATAGAGGAGAACAGAGACCAGGCATGTAGAGAGTCTAGAGTGGACAGCAAGTGAAGGAGGACTTTGGTTAGCCCATGTTTTGCAGCTGGCTGTCTTGTTCTGCCCATATCCAGACCACGTGGACTTTGAGCCAGAACAGCTCATCAGTTTTCACTACTGTGGCAGAAGCAGTCCAGAAAGAGATGGCCTGGTAGTTCCAAACCAACAAATGTGAAACTAAATGCAGCTGTAACATTTTTGTCTCCTCATCTGCCGCTGGTGTTTGCTAGCCGTCAAACTTTGTCTGTTCACAACAGGCCCAGTGAAAAATTGCCCTTTGTGTTCATTTACTTAACATTTTCAAGGAGCTGCAGCTAAATGGAGGTGACCTTCATTCTCAGCTCCCATGCATGGGCTTAGGTCCAAGAGCTCCAGTCAAGCCACTCTGACTTTTGGCAGCTGGGACTTGGGCCCTGCTTTTAATGTCCCTTACTCAATGCTCATGCTGTCAGTTTTCCTTGCCAAGATTATATTTGCTTTCCTTCCTAAAGGAATGCTCTAAATATCATACTTTAAAACAATGTCTTTTTCCCCCACAGAGAACAATATGATATGCCACTGTTGAATTAATATGTCCATGAAAAGTGAATATAATCTCCCCAGCAGATCCCCTTTGTAAAAGATTTATGATTTCATGAGTTTTTTTATTTCTTACTGGCGTGTACTATTTGGTCCTTTTACACCTAGCAGGACTCTTTCCCATGGAAGCAAGTGAAAGTAGTGGTGGGGATCCCATCATCCTAATTCAAACTCCTTTATCCCTCCCTGTCCCTGGTGTGCCACTTGTAACTCTTGCTTTCTGTGGCATGGCTTCTGTCAAATCCTATCCCTGACACATTAATGTCACCTTGCTAATTTGAGAGAGCACTGTGTGGAGAGAAGTTTATGGATCATAGAATCAGCCAGGTTGGGGGAGACCTCCAAGATCATCCAGTCCAACTTATGAGCCAGCCCTATCCAATCAACTGGATCATGGCACTAAGTGCCTCATCCAGGCTTTTTTTGAACACCTCCCGGGACAGTGACTCCACCACCTCCCTGGGCAGCCCATTCCAATGCCAATCACTCTCTTTGGGAAGAACTTCCTCCTAACATCCAGCCTAGATGTACCCCAGCACAACTTGAGACTGTGTCCCCTTCTTCTGTTGCTGGTTGCCTGGGAGAAGAGACCAACCCCCACCTGGCTACAGCCTCCCTTCAGGTAGCTGTAGACAGCAATGAGGTCCCCCCAGACCATCCTCTTCCCCAGACTAAACAACCCCATCTCCCTCAGCCTCTCCTCACAGGGTTTGTGTTCCAGGCCTCTCACCAGCTTTGTCGTCCTTGTCTGGACACGTTCCAGAATCTCAACATCTCTCTTGAATTGAGGAGCCCAGAACTGGACACAGTACTCAAGGTGTGGCCTGACCAGTGCTGAGTACAGGGGCAGAATAACCTCCCTTGTCCTACTGGCCACACTGTTCCTGATGCAGGCCAGGATGCCATTGGCTCTCTTGGCCACCTGGGCACACTGTTGGTTCATCTTCAGCTACTATCTATCAGTACCCCCAGGTCCCTTTCCTCCTGGTTGCTCTCCAGCCACTCTGTCCCCAGCCTGTAGTGCTGCTTGTGGTTGTTGTGGCCAAAGTGCAGAACCCTGCACTTAGCCTTGTTAAATCTCATCCCATTGGCCTCTGCCCACCCATGCAGCCTGTCAAGGTCCCTCTGCAGGGCTCTCCTACCTTCCAACAGCTCCACACCTGCTCCTAGCTTGGTGTCATCTGCAAACTTACTGATGCTGGACTCAATCCCCTCGTCCAGATCATCAATAAAGATATTGAACAGGACTGGGCCCAGCACTGATCCTTGGGGCACACCACTGGTGCCTGGCTGCCAACTGGATGTGGCACCATTCACCACCACTCTCTGGGCCCAGCCCTCCAGCCAGTTCTTGACCCATATCAGAGTGAATCTGTCCAAGCCATGAGCTGCCAGCTTTGCCAGGAGCTTGTTGTGGCAGACAATGTCAAAGGCTTTGCTGAAGTCCAAGTAGACTACATAGACAGCCTGCCCCACGCTCACCAGGCAGGTAACCTGATCATAAAATGACATCAGTTTGGTGGGACAGGACCTGCCCTTCCTAAACCCATGCTGGCTGAGCCTGATCCCTTGGCCATCCTGTAGGTGCTTTGTGATGGCACTGAAGATGGCTTGTTCTGTGACCTTTCCTGGCACTGAGGTCAGGCTGACAGGTCTGGAATTTCCCAATTCCTCCTTCTGGCCTTTCTTGTGCGTGGGCATGACACTGGCAGCTTCCACACTCTGAGGACCTCTCCAGTGAGCCAGGACTGTTGGCAAATGATGGAGAATGGCTTGGCCAGCTCATCTGCCAGCTCTCTCAGCACCCTAGGATGGATCCCATCTGGTCCCACGGACTTGTGAGGATCCAAGTGGCTCAGCAGGTCCTTTACTTCTTCCTTCTGGATTACAGGGAGACTATACTGGTCCCTGACTCCATCTGCCAGCTAAGTGTTTATGTAAAAATCAGTGCCTCTGAAATACCTTCACTGCTGGCTGCTTAGCTGCTCGGGGTCCTATTCTATCTGCCTCATGGTCACACTCTAGTACACTTACAAATAAATGGCAATAATGCCTATGACAGTAGATTATGGACCTGAAAATAATATCCATAGGTAACACCTTTATTTAGTGGAAGAGTGAGATGGAAACGAACTGTGAAGGAGAAAGCCATCTTCAATAATTATTAGCTACATGGGTAATATTCCTAATTACACCACCAATTGATTTCTCCTAAAAGCTCTCATTGCCTTGGAAATGGTAAATTGATTGCTATGCCAGCCCTCGCCTCTGAAGATCCTGTGCATGGCTTTTGGGAAGCTCACTGGCAGTGATGTCTGCAGTTCCCACTGAGATTGTCCTGTGCAACCTCCTCTAGGTGAACCTATGCCGGCTGAGGGGTTGGACTAGATGATATCCAGAAGTCCCTTCCAACCCCTACCATTCTGTGATGGAAAGCTGCATCTTTGGGAGAAAAAGGCAAGGAATGGTTAAAATCCTGGGTGGCCCAGTTGATGGAGACCCACATGAAGTGCTGTGTGCTTTATGTTGTCTCTTGGAATCAGTGCTGTTCACTATCACTTGTCAAGAGCTGGATGCTGACGGCAGTGTCCTCAGACCGGACAGTGTGCCTGGAAAACACAGATCTCTACCAGCAGGTTTTCACAAGGCTTTTTTTGGCATGTGGTGCTTCAAACTACAGATGCTGGAGGCCTGTGACATCCCAGGGAGTTCAGCTTTTGTACTCTAAAGTCTTCCTCTTAAGTTCCTTATTGTGGTGGTGGAGTTGAAAGCGCAGCTTTGGAGTTGCAGCATAGGTGGAAACCACATGAGGGGCTTTCTGTGGAACAAAAAAGGAAAATATGATCTCATGAACCTTTAAAACTAATGGGTGGGTGGTATGAAGGAGGAAGAGAAGCCCTGCACTATGATTTCTTTTATTGCTTTGTTCAGTGGTTTAGGATAGGCCAGGGTAAGTGGGTACCTTGCCCTAGGATGGGCTGTGGTCACCCTGGCAGCCTCTGCGTGCACAGATCTTCCTCTGCTCTCCAGTTTTAAGAGGTCATTTTTTTTCTGCCACAGTTTCCCTAGCTGTAAAATACCATGTGGCATCATGTGTTTGCAAGTGTCAGCATGGCCTCCCGGAGCATGCTGAGCATTCCACCCAGGATCACTGCCATGCAGGTGCTTTTTTGCCCCCTCACTAGCTATGGCAGATCCTCCAGCTTGGGGCATCTCTGTTTTGCTCCGTTCTTCTACAGAGGACATGGTCTCTTTGGAGCTGCCTGTGATACAAGTGCATTTCCCATGCTGCCACAATCATGAGTAGTGTCTTTTTGCAGCACAGCAGTGGGGATGGTACTTCTCCCCTCTCTCTTCACTTTGGTTTCCTCATCTTGTGTCTCTTCCAAACTAGACAGGACGGAGGTGGACAGGAGACCAGCCCTGTGGCTTTTCTGAGGGCTGCCAGGGGTTGCTGACGCTGCTTTAGGCATGGTTTGGCATTAAATGACTTGATTGTTTTCTGTTGGTAAGGGAAGTGAAGCTGGGCAGTACTGCAGTCACTGACTGCTGGAAATTCGCCACTCGTTTCCTTTCTGCTTGTGATTTCAGAGGTGACTCTTGATGCAGTCATCTATTTATTCCTTTTGTTAGTCCGGTGGCTTGTTCCTCCATCCATCATCCAACCAATGCAGTGAGAAACATGACCAGGAGAGGACAGAGAACTAGCTGTCTTGGAAGAGGGAGGAAATGAGCCCTGCATTTTCATCCAGCAGCCCGCTGGCGTTGGCTCCCAGGACTGCAGGAAGCTCTTTTTTACCTTTGTACACTTCACGGATCACAGCCTGATTTCCTCCAGGGCTCTCCCTGGCTGTATCATCTCGATGTGGGTGTTTGCACTCCTGGCCAGCACGTTGTTCTCTGCCTGTGTGTAACGCTGCTGCCTTTGGACACCCTCTTGGAGACGCTGCTCCTGCCTGGCTCTTGCTGCATGCAGATCCTCTCTTGTGCAATCACAAAATGTTTCCTTTTGTCCCTTTTTGATATTTGCTGTGCTATTGAAATGCTGCTCCCCCACCCAACCCATATATATGCAATTTGCCTTACTGGCTTTCTCACTCTGAAAGATCACTTTAAACTGCCAACTTGCCTTCCCCCTCCTATTTCTGTATTGACTTGAATAGGCAGGTCTGGGTGTTAGCTTCCATCTGTCTCCTAGTTGGAAAGGGAAGCTTAAGGAGAAAATGAGGATGCATTCAGCACACATGCCTAAAGCAAGGAGAGGCTTGTGGGGACTTAGAAACTCCAGATTTTTCTTTCCCATCCACGTTAGTAAAAACTTGCACTTTAGAGGGGAAAAAACAATACTGTAGTTTGGGCAGTTAAAATATACATGCAAAACAATGGGACAAGCAGTTAAAACAACAATCTGCCTTTCAGTGCTGTGTGTTGCCCAGCCCTCCTGCTGTACCTATCTCCGTGGGTCAGAGCTTGCCCTTAGGTGTGTTTATCTGCAATGCTGAGCATGGTGGAGCCTTGACCTTGCACAGGGCCCCTCATGGTCTGGGGAAAGCAGAGGCTTATTGTGGAAGGACCCCAAGAAAAACTCAGCAAGGCAGATGTGATTAAGGTGACCAGTCCCTTTCTGGCACCGTGTCATGGACTCCTCTTTAGCGGAGTGAGCTGCTGTGATGGTTTGGGTGTTCCCTGCTCCCCCACGCTTTGGAAATCACCCAGACTACACTCAGCCAGCTCTGGAAATCGAATGAAGCTTATTATTTACAGCTTAGCACAATATACAAGCAGATATTTAGAGTATATACTTTTATATACAGAAATATACATAGTAAAAGGTAATACAGAAACACAACAGCCCTCCCAGAAGGCTGAGTCCCCAGGAGGCGCTCCCAACCATCCTTTCACCTTCCCCCTACCCCTCTCAACCTTACCCCAGTCCCAAGGAAGAATGGAGGTTTGGCCAGGGGGCTGGAAGCAAAGTGGATTAATCAGAAAAATAGAGGTGAGGTTAGAGAGAGAGATGCAGCTCCAAGCTCCCCAGCAGGAGAAGCTGAGTGCCTTATCTATGTTTTGATTCTTCTTGTACCTCTTAGTAAGCCTATGAATGAAGTAGACATCACCATTGTTTTCCTTTCACAGCCTGTAATCTAGTTCTTCTCACCAAAACATCCTCACTAGCTTCAAACTAGCACAGCTGCAGAGCTTTGATTTCCCCTTTTCCTGAATATCTGGAACCAACTTGTTTTCAATGAGCGATGGATCACCTTACCTGGATAGCTGCATCCACAAGGAGTTTGTGGTCATTGGACTGTCTGAGATCGTATTTCCTGGGGCACCTGCTTGGACTGGCAGCAGGTACCAACTAATCATGGCAAGCAGGTAGCATCTTGACCTTCTGCTGATCTTATCTGGGGTGCCCAGCTCCTCCCCAGCTCCGCTTGCTGTGTACTAGGGAGGTGGTTTCATATCATGTGGATATATATTTTTTTCAAGATCACATTGTTTTGCTTACAGCCCAAGTACTCCTTCCCTGAATGCTGAGCGAAATGTGGCTTTCATAACTGAAAGGGAATGTGCTCTGTGTCTTCTGCGTGAGGAACGTGCTCACTATAAAAAAAAGATAGCCGGGGGAGGAACCTGGAAGGAGCAGTGAGGGCTCTGCTCTCGGTGAATACAGGAGAGGAGAGGTTGTCTGTGACTCCTGGGCAGCCAGCAGCTTTGTGGTTGCAGATGCTGGCCAGTATTTTGGAGATTGTACTACTTGATGTTATTTTCTGGCACAGCAAGTAAGGAAAACCCACTCTACTTGCTTTTCTGGCTGAGTGACTCTGGAGTTCTACTACAGTGCCTCTATTTTTTAATTTTCCCTAGGATTTTCAGAGCCAAACTTAGCCAAGTGCTTCAGTCTATGATTTTTAAACCTGCTCCTGTCATTGTCTGAACTCATTGTACTTCAGTTCCACCAACAACCACGGACTTGGGCAAGCACTCAGAGTTAAAATGGATGTTGAAACACTTCACTCACTGACAGCAGTGAAGTTTAGAGGATCTCATCCGGGCAGAGTGAGAGTCAGGGAGAGAGAAAAGGTACCTTACCTCTTGCCCTTTCCATCTGTGGGATGGCAAGAGACTCATACTTCTCTTCTCCCTCCACGACACCTAAAGTTCCAGCAGTGTTGTAAGCATGGTGGTGGATCCAAGTGGCCTGCCTGGTGGCCTCTTACAATCTTGCTGCAAGGTGACACTTGGAGCTGATGACAGCCCAGATCTTGGTGGGAAGAGAAGCATCACCAAATGCCCAGTGGGTTGGACATTTCTCCAGCATGTTTATTTGCCATGTGCTCCCCAGTGTGGCATCGGCTTGAAGATACTGAAGGTCTCTGGAGATATGTAGGGCCAAGCTGGGAGGCAGCATGGGCTAAGTATCAGGCAAGATCTAGCACATGCGTGGAGCGGCAAGGAGGTATGGTTATCTACAGCTTAAGGGTCAGTGCTTGGAGCTGCAAAGAGGTATGGTATCTACAACTTAAGGGTCACAAAAATGATCAGGGCTCTGGAACACCTCTCCTGTGAAGAAATGCTGAGAGTTTTCCGCCTTGAAAAGAGAAGATGCTGGGGAGACCTCGTAGCAGCCTTTCAGTACTTAAAGCAGGCCTATAAGAAAGGTGGGGCAAATTGTTTTAGCATGGCCTGTTGTGACAGGGCAAGGGGTAATGTTTTTAAATTGAAAGAGGGGAGAATAAGACTAGGCATACAGAAAACAGCTTTTACCGTTCTGTGGTTCTGTGTTAGAGTCCCCCTCCCTAGAAGCGTTTGAAGTCAGGCTGGGCTGGGTTATGAGCAACCTGATCTAGTTCAAAGTGTCTCTGCTTATGGCAGGAGAGCTGGGCTTTTAAAGGTCCCTTCTCAACCCCAAATATTCTATGATTCTATAATCTTTACAGCCAGAAAAGCTGGAGCTAATTGTGTCTTTCCTTGCAGGAGTGTAGATTTGATGCATTTGACTCTGCTCCTTGATGAGCAACCTCTCTTTGTCAGAACTCAAACTGGTCTGATGGTGAATGGGATTCACTCTTTTCAGATGGGTCCAGTGTGCCACAGAATAAAACATCTCGTTTTGTCTCATCCCCGACTCGCATTAAACTGGAGAACTTGTGCTAGGCACATTCATGGCAAAACAGAGTTTGTTTCCAAGCAGGCGTTTGCCAGCAGGTTTTAACATGAGCTTTTAATTGCCTGTGGAAACAGGATTAAGTATCTTTGGGGAAACCAAATCCTTGCTTTATGGGGGTGTTGAAGCCTTTGGATTGTGAGTGCTAAAACTCCCCGTCTCTTCCAGAAAAGTGCTGTCTCGAATGCGTTAGTTAACCCATTTCTTGCTCGGATGGTTGGTGGCTCACTACCGATGTGGTGGCTTAGGAGCCATAGGTCTTGGTGTGTGCTCCAGCGGCAGGGTTTGGGCAGGGGGAGCAAAGGCCCCGCTGCAGGTTATCGGGTGTTTTTGGAGCAGCCCAGTCCATGTGTTTCACATCCCGTGGAGCTGCCTGTGCCGTTATCAGGCTTAGGCAAGTTGTGTCGTGTGGCGGTTGTGCTGGCAGGTAAATTGTCCTCTAATCCTCACAGCTTCCCGGGACAGACAGGCAGACAGGCTGACCTACTGGGGCTGAGTACAGACCTAACCTTGCCATCTCCACCGTGCCGAGGAGTGGCTTTCGGAGTTCCTGCCACTGTTCTTTGGTGTTAACTTTTCTTTCCTTGGATGAGGGAGTAGAGCCGAGACTTTTTTTCCTCCCCTTTCCTTGTCTTCTCAAGATTTTATCACAGTGGGGGAGAAAACAAAGCAAACCAGAAAACAGCTAGAAACTTGAGTTTCTTCTTATTTTTCTTCCTCTTGTTTGATGTTTTTCCACTTTTCCTCTCCCTTTGCCCTTTCCCCCCTTTTTTCCTGTGGTTTCTTTTCCCCCCTTTTCTTCTCTCTCTCTTCCCTTTCTTTTTTTTTAAACTTTCCTCAACTTATTTTCTTTTTCTCCTTTCCCTACTTTTTTTTCCTCTTCCCCCGTATTTCCTTTTAGTCCCACATTTTTCTCTTTTGGATTTTTTTTTTTCCTTCTAAAATATTTTTTCCCTATAATCTTCCTGCCTTTTGGGTTATTTTTCTTCCCCCCCTTTTATACATGTTCCCCTCTCTCTTCTACCTGTTTCCCCTGTTTTTTTCTTTCTTTTTAAAAATCTTTTTGCTCTCTGTTTTTCCTCTTCTCCTCCCACCCTGGTGTTAGTCTACCCCTCCCCTCAATCCGCTTTCCTGTTAATGTTCGCGGGGCCCCAGGAGGACCCACCAGGTTAACCCCTTTGCTCTCAGGGATGTAGCGAGGCGCGCCGTCTCCGCTGGCGGCCCCGGGCCCCCACCCCGAGGCCCTTGGCGAGGGCCGGGGCCGGGCCGGGCGGTGCCGCGCTGGGCCGGGCGGCGGGGCCGGGGCCGCCCCCGAGAGGCGGTTCCCAGCCGCGGATATAAGGGGCCGCGGCGGTGACGGGCCACGTTCAGTTGCTTCGTAGCAGTCTGCTCTCGGGCCGCTGAGGTAAGGGCGAGGGAAGCGGAGTCTCAGCCGGCCGCGGCTGGGGGGACTGCGGGGCGGGGGGTCCGCGGCGCGGGTCTCCCTGTGCCCCCGGCAGTGGGAGGCTGGGGCAGCGTGGCTGCCGCTGCCCAGCTCCTCATTGCCGCATCCCAACCGCTTTCGTGATCGCTTTGGGGTCGGGGAGAGTCTCCTCTTGTCACACCCCAGCCATGGGGGTTGGCATGGCTCGCTGTGGCGGGGGCTGGTGGCGTGCTGGGAGGGTCTGAGACTTTGAAACAGCTGAAGCATCCCAGCACCGAGCACTGTTTGCTGCTGGATGCTCCTTTTCCCTGGGTGTCTCCGTGTGATCCGGAGATGCATAGGACACTATTTCCCCAGTTATTAGTATTACTCCTTCGTCTGAGAATTGTAGAAGAGTTTGGATATGCTGGCTTAGTCTTGCAAAGCCCCATGAGGACATTGGTGCCCAAACAGCCTGGAAGGGGATGTGCTGCTTGCTTCCCCATGCTGGAGAAACAGACTGACCCTTTGATATGGAAAGGGTGAAGGTGTGTAGGTCACAATCAGCCTAACTTTTTTCCTGGCACAGTTTATTTCCTTCTGTGCTCAGGAAGGGCAAAGTCCAGTTTGCCCATGCCCCAGAGGTGCCTGGAGGCAGGTCTGAGTGCAGGCAGGACAGGGCTGCAGGATGCTCTAGGTAGAAGAAATACTAAAAAGTTCTCAGAAGTGTGCTTGAACATTGCTGTGCAGTGTTCAACTGCCCCCCTAGGCAGGGATGCTTCTGCTTGGTTACCCTTCCGCAGCCTGCAGCATGTCCTGGCTGTGGGAGGTGGGATGGGGAAGGTATACTAGTTCTGCAAGCTGCATCAGCTACAGGAGCATCTCTGGATGTCTAAAGCGGGAGGATGTCCCTGCTCACTGCAGGGGAGTTGGACTAGATGATCTTTGGAGGTTCCTTCCAACACAAACCGTTCTGTGATTCCATGATTCTGTTTTGGCTGCGTCTCCTTTCCTTCATGCCGTAACTCCTGTGAACTCTCAGAGCTGGCTGCAGCACACGTGCGTGCCGGGGAAAGAGCTGATGTCCTGCAAGAGCTTTGTGGTGCAGTGGAGGCAAGAAGCAGTTCCAGCCGCCTTCACAAGTTTCTAGGTTATTATGCTGTCTGCAGAGAGCGCTAAAGGTATTTTTTTAGGGGCCCAGAGTGGCTTTTCCGATTCTGTCTGGTGGGCTCCCTCACACCTCTCAGCTAATCTGGGTGGGAGTCGGAGCTCGGGTTACAGCAGGTAATCCCAGACTGTAATGAGCCCGGCCTTGTGAAGCTGTAATCTCTGCATCCAGTCACCCTGCGCAGCCGGGCTGTGAGCCTGGGAGGCCGCGCAGGTTTCGGGTTTTACTGCCGCGCTGGGGCCGCGAAAGCGCCGAGGCATGCGGGCGGCCCTGGACGGACGGACACACGTGCGTGCGGCAGAGGCAGGCTGGGACTGGGGCCGAGAACCGTTTGTGTACGAGAAGGTCCCTAGCGTGATTGTGAGGGAGCAGCTCGGATGGCGGTGCTCTGTCCTGGCTGGTGGCCTGGACTGGTGACCATTGGACCCCTAGCACTGGTGTGAGCTTCAGCTCCCGGGGTTTTCAGCTGTCCTGATGTTGCCTATCTGCTAGCCCTCCGGTGACATCGGCAGCCTGACACCTCAGCTGGGTCTGAGATCCTTCTCCATTAGAAGTTATGCTGAGGGCTTGGCAGTGGGCAGTCACAGCCCCTTCATGGATGCTTGCTTGAGTTGGGGCCTTAAAATGTGGAATAAGACTACTCCCCTTGTTGGACCGAGTGCCTTCACAGAGTATGTCCTCGATGCTTCTGTGGGGTGTTGTGCCAGGTAGCCTGGTGTGCCTTCTGCTCTACTTGCCTTGTGTTCCACAAGTACCAGCAGGAGACAGTGGCCCATGCCACAGAACAGGGAGTATTGCAGCTTGTAGGGAATTTGCTTGAGTTGCTGAGGGGTTTTTGAGATACAGGAACATAAGGACAATGCTGCTTCTCCCCAGCTTGAGAGGCCTTGAACAGTGCACTGAGGAAGACCCAGTGGTGTGGCAGTAATGGAACCCTGGACGAAATCACAGGAGCACAGGATGTTAAGGGTTGGAAGAGACTCAAGGAGATCATTGAATCCAACCCCCCTGCCAGAGCAGGACCATCCTTCTCTCCCATTTGCAGTCCTAGACTGAAGCTAATGTCCTGGGGAGCTGCACCCAGGTAGGGTACATCCCTGCTGCCTACACTAACCAGGTAGTGCAGGCTGAGAATGATCTGTGCCTCCAGGGGTGGCAAGATCAGCCCTTCTGCCCTGTGTGGACATGGGTTAAATCACCCTCTACTTTCCTCTACTAGAAGATCATCTATCCCAAAACAGAAAGCTGCCACTGTCATGGCTTCCTCTTAGCCCGTGGTTTAGCAAAGTCTCTGTGTAGTTTGATTTGAATCTCAACTCCATCTTTCATCAGACCAGCAGGATGAAAGCCTGGAAGATTGCATAGGTTTGAAGTGATAGGCTAGATCTCCTCACGGGGCCAATTTGGGTCCTGTTTGTGGAGAGATTTGATCTTCCCTGGATGCATGCATGCCCCCCCCCTCATTGTTAGTGCCTCTAGTTTCCCCTCCACTGGGACAATAGTGCCTTGAGTCCCCCTGGGTAATCTTCCCCCTTATCTCCCTTCTCTTCCGTAGACAATATCTCTGGCAGGCAAGGAGGGTGGGAGGCTTGGGAAGAGCCAATTATGCAGATGGAGGAGCAAGAGGTAATGTGTCAGCCAATATCCCTTTTTTAGGGAACAGAGGTGAGACGGGTATGCTCAGCACAGGAGCACATCCAAGCTCTTCCCTGCTCAATCCTCTCCTCTGAGCCCCACGAAGAGTTTGTATGGTTGTGTTGAGGATGTTGCTCTGTAGGAGGTGTTTTCCCCACTGTTGCTCTTTCTAGCTGTCTGCTTATGCTAGTGTTGACCCCAGGGATGGGGTGGAACTAGGGGGGCACCTCTCACAGCTGGGGGCATGGAGAAAAACAAGGTGACCAGCATTCAGAAGTGGCTGTGCTGGGATCTATGGATGGGCTGTCTGATTCAATGCTCTGGCTCAAGTAAAGTCATGGGGGAATGAGATGGGGTCCATTCCTTGGAAACCTTCCTCTCCATCCTTGTTTTGGCATGTCACAGCCCAGAGCCTGCAAACACCGGGCTCCAAAACTTGTTTGGCAGAAGTGTGGAGGTCGCAGTCCAGGGCAGCTGGTTGCTGCCGTGGGTGGTACTGTTGGCCCTGTGGGGTGGGAGAATCCCAGCAGGGAAGGCAGCATTTTTACACTGCCCCAAAAGCACAACGATAATTAGCAGCCCAGCTTCAGATTTTGTGCAAGCTGCATGGGTCTGCTGGGGCCCTTCCTTCTGCTGTCGAGGAAGTTAACAAGGAATCCCTTGCTTTGTCTGCTGCCTGCTGATGGAATAAGGAGCTGAAGAGGCAAGAAAAGTAGATGTAGAAAAGCAAAAGGGTGGGAGGAAGCAGTTGTTGTAGAGCCAGCTGTGATGGGGGCAGTGTTTTGTAAATCAAAGCACTCTCCTAAAAAAGAAAACTTAAGCCCAACAGATCTGCTCAGCAGTCAAGCTCCTACTCTTTTTTTCCCCCCTTTTTTTTCTTTTCTCAGAGCTATGTGATAATCGTTAAATGCAGGGGGACGCTTTGTAAAATAGATTTCCGGGGAAGGGAGAAGGACAGAGCAGGATTTAAATTTAAAATTGGACAAGGGTACAAAGCCTCTTAGTTCTCTATTTCTGCTAAATGCAGCTGGAGCTGGGCTTGACAAGATGCTGACCAGAGCTTGTGGTAAATGTTTTATGGTACCGTGTATCAGCCAGATCAATTCTACTACGCTTGAGGGAGTGCAGATAAAATGGCTTAAAGGTTCCCCAGCTGAAAGTGATAGTATCATCATTTATGCTGGAGAAGATGGATTCAGTTGCCTGACACTTATTTGGCCACGGGGGTGCTTTGTGGTTTTCACACCCTGGAACGATAGCCAATCTGATGATATCAAATGTGAGCTGCAAAGGGGAAAAAACAAACAAACAAAAACTCCAAACAAAACAAACAACAAACAAACATCAAAACCTCACAAAAAGCTGGTGCAGTTTGTCTCTTGTCGACCAGATGAATTTTGTTATGCATCTGTTCTGGTTATTTTATTCCATGGATCTCTTTAATGGAAAATGCCTTGCAAGAGTAGAACATTCCAACGTGTCCTGCATGTGCTTTGTGGTATGAAGACAGCAGCAGAAATATCTCTGTGAACTTAAGTAATTTCTTTTGGTCCTATTTTACCTGTAGGTCACTCGAACTCTGAACTGAGCGAACATGAGCGCACTTGATTTGACTTCCATCCTTGATTTTCTGGAGACAGCCAACTTGACAGAGATCAACTGGACATGCAACAACAGTGACTGCATCACTGTTGACGCAACAACATGCCCTGGCACGCTCAACAAAAGTGCCCTACTCTACACCCTCTCCTTCTTCTACATTTTCATCTTTGTCATAGGGCTGGTGGCCAACTCAGTTGTGGTATGGGTCAACCTCCAAGCCAAAATGACTGGCTATGAAACCCACCTCTACATCTTTAATTTGGCTATTGCTGATCTGTGCGTTGTCATCACCCTTCCAGTGTGGGTTGTCTCCCTCATCCAGCATAACCAGTGGTACATGGGAGAAATCACATGCAAGATAACTCACCTTATATTTTCCATCAACTTGTATGGCAGTATCTTCTTCCTGGCTTGCATGAGTGTGGACCGCTACCTCTCAGTTGCCTATTTCACCAACTCCAGCAATCGCAAGAAGAAGATAATCCGTCGCTGCATCTGCATCTTAGTGTGGCTTCTTGCCTTCTCTGCCTCTCTCCCAGACACATATTATCTCAAGACTGTCTCTTCTCACAACGAGACCTACTGCCGTCCCGTCTATCCGGAGGAGAGCTTCAAGGAGTGGTTGATTGGCATGGAGCTCATCTCCGTTGTGCTGGGCTTTCTTATCCCTTTTCCCATCATTGCAGTCTTTTATTTCCTCCTTGCAAAGACCATCTCCGCCTCCAGTGACCAAGAGAGGAAGAGCAACGGGAAGATTATTTTCTCCTATGTTGTTGTGTTTCTCGTCTGCTGGCTACCCTACCACATAGCTGTCCTGCTTGACATCTTCTATAGCCTTCATTTCATACCTTTCAGTTGTCAGATGGAGAACTTCTTATATGCCACTCTTCATATTACTCAGTGTTTCTCTCTAGTCCATTGCTGTGTCAACCCCATCCTCTACAGCTTCATTAACCGCAACTACAGATACGAGCTCATGAAAGCCTTTATTTTCAAGTACTCTGCCAAAACTGGTCTCACTAAACTTATTGATGCTTCCAGAGTCTCAGAAGCAGAATACTCTGCTCTGGAGCAAAATGCCAAATGACTGCAACCCTATAAAGAAATCTCCTTGTCTCACTGACCTTTGTTTTTTGTGTTGTGGGTTTTTTGTTCTGTTTTGTTTGGGTTTGTTTTTGTCGTTTTGGTTTGTCATTTGTTTTGGTTTTTTTTACCTCCCCTTTCCCTGTGCTTGTTATGAACGGGGCATGAATTCCAGCCTACAAAAGAGAAATAGCAAACTGTAAGTTAAAGGTAGAATCAGGTGCAAAAGGGAAGTGGTACCAAAATGTAAGCCCTTTGTTGATATGTTTTGTTTGATCTCCTCCTAGCCAGGTCTGGACTTCTCCACAACGCTATGCAAATGGAACTGACTTTGTAGCTGACAAAGTTGTTGTGTACCATAGATAACGTGCATTTCCAGGATAAGCTTTTCCTTCCATGTGTAGATTCCTTCTTGTCTCCTTGTATATGTTATATATACAGTGTGTTGTATTTAAAAGCTTGAGACTTTATTTTCTGGCTCGTGGTGTACCTTATACAATTGTATTTGAAAGTTAAATATATTTTTATCATGTATTTGAAGTATATTGCTGATGAGTGTATCTGGAGTGCTGTAGTCTGAGTGTTAGGCTGATATTTGCTTTCAGCTATTGTAGGTAAGAGGATGCCAATAAATAGCAGAACGGAAACGATCTCTTAGATGCATCCTCTCTGGTTGGCACATTTTATTGACCATACCTTTATGTGATGGTCACATCCACATGTCTAGAGCATGAAATGTATGTAGTGTAATATAGTTACCATCATGTTAAAATTAACAGTATTAAGAGTTGTTAACCCTACACTCATACTTCACAACGCTGTATCCTTATGCGCAGAGTGAATGATCTTACTTCTGAGAGTTGTCTCTATTTGTAAGTTATTTTTGTAAAATAAAGATCTGGAAAAAAACACAACAGCAACCTATGCCTAACAGTTTGTTGCCTTGCCATCCTCCTCCTCAGAACAACAACAAAAAAAACCCAAACAAGAGATCTGAAAGCCATTTTCTCTCATTTCCTTGGTGTGGGAGCAAACAGGTTGGTCTGTATTTTCCTGATGTTTGTTGATGGTGGGCAGAAACCAGTGAATGGAGGAATGTGAGATGGTGTGTGGTGAGAGGGGAAGGGTGGGAGGAGCAGGTCTGTGGAAGGCTGTGCTGCTTGGGAAGGCAGAGGTGATGGATTTATAAGGTGAAAGCTGCTGGGAGTGATGAAAGGCTGTGTTGGCAGCTTAGAAGTAAACATGTGGGGGGAAAAAAATGGGAGTACGCAGATGGAGAAGATATTTGGACTAATCCAGGTTCAGTCCTCTGCAGTTTTTGCTTGTGATGGGATTCAGGGGTTAGCATCCTGACAGCATTAAATCCCTTTTTATCTTCTTTTCTCTTTGTTGTGGTTTGCACTGAATTTGCAGTGCTGTATTGTTAAACTATGGGACAAAATTCAGCCACTGAGTGAAATAGATCTTTAAGCCCAGAGGTCACTTGAATTGTGATCATCGTCACGTCAAGACAAGGTAACGTGTTAAATTGATGTCTCACCACCGTTGCTGACTTGCTGTTGCTGGCTTGTGTATTTTGTGACTGGTGTAGTGCTAACGAAGGCTACACTTACATTCCTATGGAATCAAAGGGTCCTTCAAGATCCAACAGCCAAACAATTGTGCAATGAGTGTATTTTGTTCCTTCCTACATGTTATACTGCTGCCTCCTCGAAGGTGAGCCTATAAGGTGTTTGTCAGTGCTGCAAAGTCCACCATCCTCTCCTGCTTGGTGCTTCTAACAAATCCCCCAATGGAGGAGCTGTGTGCAGAGAAGAGCTGCCAGCACAGTTGTCACAACATCCTTATCCAAGTACAGCCTTTTGTGCTGATGCTTCTTAAACAATATGGGTAGTCTGAGCTTGTAGGTATAGGCTGGATGTTAGGAAGAAGTTCTTCACAGAGAGAGTGATTTCCCATTGGAATGGGCTCCCCAGGGAGGTGGTGGAGGCACCGTCCCTGGGGGTCTTCAAGAAAAGCCTGGATGAGGCACTTAGTGCCATGGTCTAGTTGATTGGTTAGGGCTGGGTGCTAGGTTGGACTGGATGATCTTGGAGGTCTCTTCCAACCTGGTTGATTCTATGATTCTATGATTCTTTCTTAGGTACTGCTGAACTGCAAGCAAAATGCTCCTTCATGCTGATAGGGGATAATGTTGTAAAATTACAACTAACATTCCTTATTTAGTTGGATGTTGCTTCTCATGCCCCAGTATCCATATGTAGAGCTGTGTCCTCACCAGAGGTGCTGGGTATGACTGGCATTCCGGTCCTGTGGGCCTGCAAAACTGTTTCAGTTCAGTTTTCACCTCGGGCAGTGTGCTGTGTTCATGTGATGCTGTAACTGATATGGAGGTTTGAGTTGGCAGAAGCTCACAGTTTGTTTTTTTACCTCTCTCTCTGCAGTTTAGTACTTGCAGAGTGGTGTCAGCCTTGGAGATAGCCCAGGTGGTGCTGAGTGTTGAGGAGGTCCTGCAGACCTGCCATGTAGATCAGACCAATGAAATATCCAGCCCTCTTCCTCGGGGAGGTGAATTCGTGGTAAGACTGAGAGTGCAGGTAAATGTCAGAACTGTGACACTCACTCTTAACTGTTGTAGCATCTCACACATAGGTCCTTACCAGCTTCTTGTCTGGGAAGACCTGGGGCTGAGCAGTCACCTTGCCTCCTTGGCCTTTGAAAGGACAGCTGCAGCCTGGAGGCAGCAGCCTGCTCTGCAGCAGCACTGGGGCTTGGGAAAAGTTCATGAGGTTGTCTCCAGGGATCAGCAGTACTTGTGTGGAGTTGGGTAGCCCCAAGGTGGTTGTGACTCTGAAAGAAGGATGGTAGTGATGAGGTTATGGGAAATGCTCAGAGATGGAAGGATGGAGTTAGCCTATCATCAGGGCTTGTTCTTGTGTAGAAAGTATTCAAAAATCAGGTATAATAATAATAACTAAAAAAAGGTGTATGTTCTAGGAGGATTTCTTTGTTGGCTGTGTGACACAGTACCCCAGCTGCTAGTTGTCCTGAGGCAAAAAAAGTGAGTTCAGACCCTTCAGAGGGAATTTATCAATAGACAACAGGTAAGTAAAAATCCATGTCCTCGGGTGCTTTCCACTGTGTTTTACAGTGATTGATGTGGTAGTTGCTGTCGTCTTGTTTGGCCAAATGTCCTGACCCTTGAGTCGGAGGTGTTAGGAAGAGTCTCTGCATCTTCCTACAGGAGGGCTGTGGCTTTGGGACAGAATTGATGGGCTGGCTGCCTGTGCCTGGAGATCTCCCTTGTTCCTCTGACAGCTACAGGTGTATGTGGGGGTTCAGGCCTCACTTTTGCAAGCAAGTCAAATTCACCATGGAAATATGAGTAAAAGTCAAACATAATCTGTGCTGGAGCAAGTCCTTCTGCTTAACCACTGGGCTTCTTGGCTGAAAGCATCCCAGCACTGTCAGATTCCACGTGCCTTGGAGGCAGGCACGGAGCGAATGAAAATACATCTGCTCTGCAAGAAAGGAATTTTCTTTAAATTCTTTTTATATAGATGAAAAAAAAAAAAGTGCAGTTCTGCTTTATAGTTTCTTAAACACAGATTTCCTTTTATGAGCCATAAAAGGAAATTCAGGTATAGCACAGTGACTTTAAATCAGCTCCTCTGGCAACCATCTAGATAATGTATTGCAAGGAACGCCTAACTGGCCTGTTTCTGCTTTGACTAATTCATCGTTTCAGTGCTGCTGACTTTAGATCCTAGCCTTTCCTGAGTTCACTAAGCATAAAAGCTGTTTAAAGTTCCTAAGAAGCAAGAAATAACTCGTCTGTGAGCAATATTTAAGCATGTGGTGGCAGCAGCACTGCCAAAACCAGCTCTTAATCTGTTTCAGAGAGCTGCTTGATGAGAAGAGTTGGGCTGGTACTTTGAGAAGTGATGGGGTGTTGGGCTGAGCAGGGCATGATGTAATGGGGGTGAGTTTTGAGAGCCTGAGGTTTGCTTTTAGTCTCCCTGCTCCATTACAGTGTGTGGCTGAAGAACATCTGAGCTAGAATCTGCTCTGACTTACACCCTGGATTTACAGTAGGATAATGCTGCTGATTTAAAGGGAGCTATCCAGGATTTATAGGGTTTTTATAAGTAGGATCACAAATTTCAGCCATAATTCTGTGCAAATGCATGGGTGTGAGTGCAGATGTGCGTGCCTGCATCACTAATGCAGTGTGATACCCATGTACAGTCATAATACAAAGATGTAATAATAGCAAGGCAACAGATAATAACAATGTGAGTTTGCTTTTTCAAAAGCACTTCATTGCAGGGTTATAACATGATTCAAACCAGGCTCACAGAGCTCCCATGGAAAGTAATCCAGCTGTAGCCCTAAAGCATATAGCTGACTCTTATAACACCTATTGTCACAAGAAAAAACTAGTCTCCTTCCATTTTGGTTGTTGCTGTTTGGAAACAGTTTCTTTTTTCATGTAAGTCTTGATCTGCTTAGTTTTCTGGGATTAAGTGAAGTATGTGCAAGGCCTTAGCTAAAGGTCTTTACCTTGGAAGTGTTACAAGAAGACTGGTCAATTCTAGAGCTAAAGTGTTGTGCTAGTTTGAAGCAGGATAGAATGTTTTGATGAGAAAAAAGTAGATCATAGGCTGTGAAAGGAAAACAATGGTGATGTCTACTCCCCTCAGAGTCTTGCTGAAGAAGAAACGAAAACATTAGATAACACTCTCACCATTTTGTCACTTTCTGGCTGGGCTTCTGACTGAGCTGCATCTCCCTAACCTCACCTTCCACTCACTTTTGCTTCTTAACCTCTTGGCTGAACCTCTATTCTTCCTTGGGACTGGGGTAAGGTTGAGAGGGGCAGGGGGAAGGTGCAGGGGTGGTTGAGAGCCCTTCCTGGGGACTCAGGTTTCTGGGAGGGGAGTTGTGTCTTCTGTATTACCTTTTACCTTGTATATTTCTGAGTATAACTGTATATACTGTAAATAGCTGCTTGTATATTGTGCTAGCTTTAAATAAATAGCTTCATTTATATTCCCAGAGCTGACTGAGACTAGTCTGGGTGATTTCTAAAGTGTGGGGGGGGCGGGTAACAGCCAAACCATCACAAGTGTTGAGCAGGATGCTCTTCAGCACTGAAGTGAGAACATCAGAATAAGGGTCAGAGTGGCTCGAGAGCAGCCAAACAGAGAGGGATCTGAGGGTGCTGATTGATACCCGCCTGAACATGAGCCAGCAGTGTGCCCAGGTGGCCAAGAGAGCCAATGGCATCCTGGCCTGCATCAGGAATGGCATGGTCAGCAGGAGCAGGGAGGTCATTCTGCCCCTGTACTCTGCACTGGTTAGACCACACCTTGAGTACTGTGTTCAGTTCTGGGCCCCCCAGTTTAGGAGGGACATTGAGATGCTTGAGCATGTCCAGAGAAGGGCAATGAGGCTGGTGAGAGGCCTTGAGCACAGCCCTACGAGGAGAGGCTGAGGGAGCTGGGATTGTTTAGCCTGGAGAAGAGGAGGCTCAGGGGTGACCTCATTGCTGTCTACAACTACCTGAAGGGTGGTTGTGGCCAGGAGGAGGTTGCTCTCTTCTCTCAGGTGGCCAGCGCCAGAACGAGAGGACACAGCCTCAGGCTGCGCCAGGGGAGGTTTAGGCTGGAGGTGAGGAGAAAGTTCTTCACTGAGAGAGTCATTGGACACTGGAATGGGCTGCCTGGGGAGGTGGTGGAGTTGCCATCCCTGGAGCTGTTCAAGGCAAGGTTGGACGTGGCACTTGGTGCCATGGTCTAGCCTTGAGCTCTGTGGTAAAGGGTTGGACTTGATGATCTGTGAGGTCTCTTCCAACCCTGATAATACTGTGATACTGTGACTTTCTGTTATTTGTTTTGTTGGGGTTTTTTTGTTGCTTGTTTTTTTTTTTTAGCTTACCAAGCAGGTATGTGTCTTTAGAAGAAAGTGCTGGGAGATCAGCTGGATCCTCTGCAGGTGCCAAGTGGCCTTAGTTCTGACATGCAGTACAAAATGAGTGCAATACAACAGAAAGCCTGGGCCCACTGTACATCATACGCTTCTTGACATCATCTGGTTTTAAGCCAGCTCTTGATGATGGATGTTTTTCCTCTTGCCTCTAGGTTAGGGGGGAAGAAACCCCAAACCCCTATCATGTTTGCTGTCTGTACAGTGCTATTTCCAGACTAAAGAAAAAGAGTTAAATTACATTTGAAGAGAACAATACTGACAACAGCAAAGGTCAGGAAACTTTTAAATAAGGTCAGCATATCGATTGCAACAGTGAAAGGATCGACATCAAATACTCTGCCATGAAAGGCTCAAAAGAAGTAAATTCAGCATGATGTATTGAAACCCAAGTCTCTTTCATAAGTTGCAGAGCCTCTGACATAGCAGGTTTACTGTTCAAGCTGAGATATGTTGCCTTGCCAACATATATTCTGAGTTACCCAAGCAGATTTAATGTTTTTTGCCCTGATGACTTTTCTCTTTTTTGGGGGGCCACTTTTTTCTTTTTTTTCTTTTCAAAAAATTGTTGCAGAAGATTTCAAACCTACCTAGGAAATGACCTTAATCAATTTAGTTCCACCAATGAGTATGAAAACTCGGATCTTTCTTTTTGCTTTCTCTAAACATTGGCTTGCTTGTATTGAGTAGGGTGACCGAGTCACAGCTTGATAGAAAAGTGCATTTTGTTTGTTGTTTTGTGGTGTGGGTTTGTGTTGCTTTTTTAATCCATCCAAGTGGCAGCTCTGTTTTGTCCGGAAGGATTGATGTGACTGACAAGCGTTTTGAATCTCTAAGCTCTGAGGTCTCAAAATCCTTGAAAAGCGAATGACACACACACAAAAATGTAAATCTTTGGAAAACAGGCACCAACGATGCACACACACAAAGATAACAATTCTGCAGAAGGGTGACAGATGCTTCATTCATTCTTTTTTTCCCCCCCTCTTTGGCAAGTCAGTGTTTCTGGGCCACCTACAGGCGCGTTTATTTCTTCTGCAGCAGGGAATCAGGATGCACAATAAGCCAAAGTCGTAGTCGTCCTATGTCAGGGTGGGTCTATCTGCGTCTCAGCGTTATGGCTCCCATCACCACCAGCTTGTCAGGAACTGTTCTCATCAGCTCCATGTCAGCTGAGGTGACTTCGTGTGTCTTAATCTGATGGGTACATGACACTTGAATACCCTCATTTTTTAGGGCCTGGGTTGCAGGAGTCCCAAGAGAGTGAAAGCACTGAGTCAGGCTGTGCAAATACAGCCAGAGACAATGCTGGATGCACAGAGCTCATGTGCTAACCCTGTTGAAAGTGCATAAAGTGGGCGTCATGATGGGGAGCTCTGCTGGTCCCAGCACTTGCCTGATGTGCACAGCTTGATACGGAGTCTCAGACTGGGACTAAGGTGTTCCCTGGGCTGTCCCAGAAGAGGCTCTGCAGCAGCTACTTTAGTTTAGCTCTGTGGGCCACTCTTTCCAGAGTCACAGGGAAAGGAAGCCAGTTTCCTGGTCTCCTGACCAGCAAGCTGGCACTTTTCTTCCAAGCACCTCACTGCAACTTTATCACTTGCTGTCCTGGGTGATGACTGCAGAAAAGTGTGTTTGCTCAGCTCAGGGATATTTATGACAACCATCTGAACCTCCTTGGGAGGGCATTTTAATCTTTTTTTTTTGGCCTCCTTTCATCAAGGACTTGTAAAATATCTGATACCATACCACCTGAATGCAGGATATGACTTCATGGAGCAGCCCATGAGCCCTCTGTAGCACAGCAATACTCCCTCCTGACTCCCTTTTTCCACATGGTCTCATCCAAAAGCAAGGCAGGATGAAAGTTACTGGCATCCTGCATGGTGTTCAGGATACTGAGCCCCTGAAGGCGTGATCCAGAGCTCTTGTCTCCAAGCCAGACAACTCTTTCCTATAGCTGGCTTGAATTTCAAGGTTGCCCTGCTTTGGTGGGAGGCAGAAGTGGCAGGTTTGTAAAGAAGAGTAATGATAGAAAGAAAGTTTTTCTTCTCATTTCCTATCCCATCTGGTCTGGTGAATGCGGCATTTTTGGTTGAGGGGTTCAAAGGATCGAGGGAGTCAGTCAGTTGGAAACACCAATTCTGCAAGCTCCTGAGAGACACTGGCCACTGCTTCCTCTTGGTTCAGCTCCACCGGTTCATCATGGGCCTGAGGTGGCTGCTTTAATGGGAAGTTGGCCCACAGAGGAGAATCTGTACCTTCCCTTTGCAGTGAATCAATAAAAAGCTGGAGCGTTTTGGATTCTTCCTTCCGGGAGAGAATAGCCCTCATTGTAAGTCTGTAGAATAAAATAGTAAAGGGCTGGGGAGGGGGAGGTGAGGGGCAAGGCTCTGTGCTGTGCATGCTCCAACTCTCTTGGCTGAGAGGCAGTTTTGCTCTGCAAGTCTCAGCCACGTTTGATTTTGGCATTACTTGAGGCTTTCTAAGCCTGGCCTGAAAATTGTATCTTTCTGTGGACAGCAGGCACTGCTGGTGCAATCTAATCATAGGCTGAGGGTGACAGAATCTAGGAGATGCCTGAGAAAGGATAAAAAGTGGATGTTTAGCAAGAAAAGCATTACCAGTACCAATGGTTTGCCATCACAAACTGTTCTCTGGGTACCATTTCCTCTCCACCTGTGATCCCATCACTCCTTTGTGCGTAATGATTTCTTGATCCCGATTCTGCCAAAGATTCTTTGGGATGAAGGCCTGCATTTCTAGTTGGAAACTCTCTGACAGGTGAACATCCTGAGCATCTGAAAAGGGTGACCATTTGGCTTAGCCCCTGAAAGTCTGAGTGCAAACATGAAGTATTTAAACCTTCTCCAGGGAGGGAGGTTTCACACTTGGAAAGCTTTGCAAGAATTCCAGCATTTGCTGCTTCCAGTCAGGCTGGAATCCAAAAGTGCAAAGACCCATGAAAATTGTTAATAAAGAACAAAAAACAGATGCAGAGACAGGTTCAGTTGCACAACTTCTCTGAAACTGTGGCTTGCAGAAGTCTCATGCTTTGCTCAGGCAGATTTGCTCTTGTAAAGCTGAAAACTCATTCCTCAACCTGGATTCAGTGCTGTGTGCTCTTGATGTAAGGGTTAGGATTGTCTCCAGATATAAATTACCAATGCCCATTGTGATCAGTGGGTTATTCTCCTTTATGCGCCTGGGAAGCCTGGTCTAGGTAGTTTGTGGAAGTGAATGGGATTTACTTGCATGGGTGGGTAAGTGCTGCTGTGCAAGTAGCCTCCCCACACTTTACCATTGTTCTTCAGGCAACCTCTTCTTTCTTGTTAGGTCAGTGAGAAAGCCTTAGGTGCCTCTTGGCCTGTACTTCTTTGTATGAGGTTTCTCAATTGCCCTCTGCTCTTCAAGATCAGCATCTTGTTGCCTGTGGTGTGTGATGAAGCTGGCAAGTGTTTAGGAGAAGGGAAGGCCATTTCCCTTTTGAGCTATCTATGTTGTGTGTATGGAAGGTCTGTGCAGGCAAAGACACCTTTGGAGACATAGAGTCCCAAAGATACATTGTGGTTATATAGAATATAAAAGGAAGAAAATGCTTGGGATCACAAGTCAAGTTTTGGTGAGGATTTAGTGTTGGCTGGAAAGCAGCCCTGGCTTGAAGGGACCTTCTCTTTGGCCATGCATTTTCTGATCTGCTTCCATGCATTGAGTGTTATTCCAAGGCAGAGATGGCTGCTGTGGGTAATGGGCTATCCTATATGTCAGTGGTCCTTTGTCTCCATCAAAGGATATCCACTTCTGAGTTACAGGTGGTACTCCTGGATGACATTAGGAACAAGAAATCTTGGTCTGTCTGAAGCCAATGGGACATCTTTGACAAAAGAAAGCTGGTTTCTGCTCAGCAAATCCTGACTTGTCAGATCAGACCCTGAGGCCTTCAGAGGGTTCCCTGTGACCTCTTGTAATCCTCAGCTGCTCAGAAGGTTGGAGCATCTGGAAAAAGTATGGCAAGCTCTCCTGAGGTTTGTTGTGTAGTCAGCATAACAAGGTCTCAGTATCATGCACCAGGGCAGTAGCAATTGTTAATAAGAACAAACGTAAGTTCATCAATAAAAGAGACTGCAAGCACCTACTGAAGTGGACTTCCTTAAGCAATTTGTAATGTACATATACAGATGCTATACTCTATACTAACACTGAGCTTGGTCCTAGTCCTGAGGTGGGGAGGACTTGTCATTAGCCAGGTTATTCACCTTCCCCCTTCCATTGACAGCTGAAGTTGATCATTAGAGGAAGACAGCAAAGGATGCAGCTTCAAAACAAGACTCTGATGGGCTTGTCATCCCATGCCTCATAGATAAAGAAGAGTGGAGGCAACTGATGAGGGAAGAGCAAATCCATTGTCTGTTTCCAAGACCTGTGGTTCACAGGTAAGGAGATTATTTTTTTTGCCCTTTACTGCTGTATGATAAGTTAAGTAGCCATCCTAACCAGAAACCTGTTCAGTTCTTAATTTGAGTCAGTTGACATGCTGTTCAAGCTCTTTTGGAGTGCATGGCCTCTGTTTGCCTGCTGGTGTTATTCATTTGCCAGGGATGAAGATGACAGCATGGGTCTGGGAGAGCCAAGGAGCCCATGCTGATGTGCCAGGGTTTTGCACTGTTTTTAGCAGCAGCCTTCTACTTAAGTACCAGCTCTGTATTTGTCAGGGTCAATGAAATTCATCCAAAGTGTTTTGCTGGACTGGCTTGACTGTACTCTTCCTCTGCCTCATGTGGCCATCACCACCTTCTACAAACCTGGGGCTGATGTGTGCCCTGTGTTTCCACTGGTCCCAGGGGCCTTATCTCTGCCTTGCAGCAAGGAGCAGGACTGTGTCCTATCTGTGGTGCTGCAGGCTCAGCTTTGCATGAGCCAGCACTCGAAATCCTAACAGCAAGGCTGGTAGCTAGCACCCAGTCCTCCACTCTTCTTTTTCTTTACACTTGCAGGTCCCTCCCTTTCAAAGGTCACTTTTCTGGACTCCTTTGTGAGCATACACCAGCAATGGTGCTTTGTAAAAGCTGTTCTGTAGCTGCACTGCCACAGGAACAAGAGCAATGTGTATTTCATACCAATTCCTGCCCTGATGCAGTGATGGTCTTGCTGCCTGAAGTGCTCTCACAGCCAAGATGAGCTTCATAGGAAGTAAGGTATCTTGTGACATTAGCTGATAGATTTGGGAAAAAACAGGCAAGTAATTTTTCAGGCTATAAGTATATCCAGTTTTCCCCAGTTGTATCAGCACTGGGGTTTCCAGTGGTACCTGTGCATTGCATATAGCCAGCTGATAAAAGGCATGCACTGTGCTCCCTGTGCTATCAAAACACTGAGAGATGTTGTAGGAGTTATATGCCTGTTATTGGCAGCAAGCTGTGATCTGCTAGAGTCCAATTCCTGCACACCTCTGCCTGGAAGCCCCCCTGGGAGATGACTCTTGCTTGCTGGTGAAAGGCCTGGAACACAAACCCTATGAGGAGAGGCTGAGGGAGCTGGGGTTGTTTAGCCTGGAGAAGAGGAGGCTCAGGGGAGACCTCACTGCTGTTTACAACTACCTGAAGGGAGGTTGTAGCCAGATGGGGGTTGGTCTCTTCTGCCAGGCAACCAGCAACAGAACAAGGGGACACAGTCTCAGGTTGTGCTGGGGGAAGTATAGGCTGGATGTTAGGGGGAAGTTTTTCCCAGAGAGAGTGATTGGCATTGGAATGGGCTGCCCAGGGAGGTGGTGGAGTCACCGTCCCTGGAGGTGTTCAAGAAAAGACTTGATGGGGCACTTAGTGCCATGGTTTAGTTGACTGGCTAGGGCTGGGTGCTAGGTTGGACTGTATGATCTTGGAGGTCTCTTCCAACCTGGTTGATTCTATGGTTCTGTGATTCTCTCAGTAGAAAGCATAGCTGGAAACACATTCCCCAGGTACTCTTGAGAGCCAGGGCTGCACCCTCCCAGTGCACATTTGACAGAGGGAATGGGCTTGTTATGAAAGTCCTCTGAGATAATACCAGAGGTATTTGAAGTCTCTTTTGTTTTATAGTGTAATACACTTACATTTCCCCCCTCTCTTGGCTGCAACAGCAACCAGTTGTTTCTGTGCAAGTCTAATGTAGGCTAGTAATAGATCATGGAGGAAAATTATGTGTTTTTCTCTAGTGCCAGACATTTGGGAGCATCTGGTTAGATAGTGAAGTACCCAGCGTGGATAAATCATGTTTTAAAAGCTTGTAATTTTTTGCAGAACAATTTTTTTTCTCTCTGTGTGTTGTGTGTATTCACCTCCTGGGGCATCTCCCCAGCTGTCTATGGAGGCAGGACTGTCAGTGAAAGCCCAGCCCAGCGGATGCTCTGCTAGAAAAACAAGAAAGTAGTGGAAGTGTTCTGAATTTGGTTTCATACATCATTTACTAGGGCTTGCCTTTAGAAGATGGTTCTTCAGCTAAAGTGGGTTTCCTTTTACTCTCTTGGCAGAGGAAACATTCTGCATAGGCTGCTTGTCAGAGCATCTGTTCCCTGCATGTGAAAACTGGCTTTTTAAGCTGTGATTTGTGAGTGTATGGGGTTGCAATGCTTACATGGTATCTCCATGCTCCTCTTTATGATAAGATACTCTTCTCAGTTGCACATAGCTTCGACCGTTGGCACTGGAGTTTTCCATTTGAGATGTCTTCTTTGATCTGAGCTCTTCTGGAGAAATACCAGCTCAAAGTGAAACACTCACTTCTGAGAATAAGACTGCAGAAAACCAAATAATTTGGTCTGTGTTGAAGCAGGGCTGTCCTGTGGAAAAGGCAAGGGGAACAGAAGGTATATTAAGGGTTTTCAGTTAATTCCCTGAATATGGAGCACATTTTGTTTTACTAGTGTCTTCTTCTGCACCCAGACATATGGGCTGAAAACTCCTTGTGTTTGTACCAGCCTGAGGGCCTTGGTCTGAAAGAAATGGATGGTCTACCAGTGAGGAAAAGTCAGTTTCCATTTGGTGGCTTCTTGTAGGATGACAAGAACTGTCTGGAAATGATCTGGATGAGCTAATTGCACTGGGGTGTTCCTGGGACAGTGTGATGTCCTAAAGTCACTAAGGATGCAAAGTTACTCACTAGAACAATTGAGATGGTTTTGTTCAGGTATTGGGACCTGCAGTGGTCCAGGAGTGTATTTCTTGCAAGGAGCAGCAGCAGTGAAGAACTGGTGTGGCTCTTGGGCAGTGTAGTTGATACTCTTGGCAGTGTGGTTGATAATAAGCAGCTTGGACTGCTGGGCCACTTTCAGCCTGGGACTAGCAGTTTGGGAATGAGAAGATAGTTCCTCTGTGCTGTCTTTGCTCATGGCTGCTGAGCCAGGCTGTCCACTGTTTGCAGATGGGAAGATCAGCTCTGGCAGCATCTGCTTTGGAAATTTGTTTTCCTTGATATTGTAGAGAGGGAATCAATCTATTGGCAATTGGAGACTCCACCCTAAACTGCAGTGATCTTTCAGTATGCCCCTATCTTTACATGCAAAATGAACGTGAATCAGTCAAATGCAAGGTCATAGATAGATGAATGAAGTGGGAGTCAGACTACATTTGCAGGTCTGCTGTATTTGGCCGTACCTGAGCCTAAATGTGAACTGCGATCCTGCCCAGCGGTAAGCTTGTCTCCAGATTGCAGGTGAAAAGTTAGGCAACACCCAGCTGTACTTCTCTCTATTCACATTTGGAGAAGATGCCAAAGGGGTAGTGGCATATGTCCCTCAAAGAGCCATGCCACCTTGCAGTTAGGTGCAGGCTGGAGTCACACAATGTGTTTCCCAGCCTGCTGTAGCAGCAAGGGAGGAACAAACAGCCTGGGGTGCAGTGAGCTGGCTGGCTGCTATCCTGAAAAGAAAGCCATGGTGAGCTTCCCTCTTAGGGTAGCCCTGCAAGTGAAGATGTTCAAAGCTAAACAAACAAAATAATGATGTTGATATGAGCCTTAGCCTGTTGTCTGACAGCTGACAAGCAATTAAACTCTCCCAACAGGTTGTCTGCTTGTACATGATAAGATAGGAGGGTGTGAGCGGGCTATTATTGGTAGTTTCTGGATTCATCATGTCCTGGGGATTTACACTGGAGAATGATGCAAGGGGATGTCTCCCCTGGAATGCTATTTATGTTCAATCCACAAATGGTTTGATTTGAACAAACAAAAATGTGTGCAATCTGCATAAAAAAAGCTTGTAGAGGGACAGAAGCTTGGCCGGGTTCAGCTGATATGATCTGATCCTACATGTGTGGGGGAGTAGCTGAGTGAGCTTGGACAGGCCTTCTTGGCCATAGCCTCAGTTTCCAGGCAAAGCTCAAGAGGCAGTTTACTCCCAGAGCAGGTTTGGCAGCTGAAGGGCTGAAAACTTGCTGGATTAGTGGATTGTGCAAGCCCAATTTATCAATACTTGTAAATCTTATCTTATCAGTGCTTATAAATATCTAAGGGACAGGTGTCAACAGGACAGGGCCAGACTCTTTTCACTGGTGCCCAGCAACAGAACAGTGGGCAACTTCTTTGTTGTGAGAGTGACAGAACACTGAACCAGACTGGCCAGAGAGGCATTGGAGTCTCTTTAGAGATACTAAAAACCTACCTGGAGACAATCCTGGGCAGTCTCATCAGCATAATTTGCAGAGGTCCTTTCCAACCTCCTGCCATTCTGTGATTCTATGACTTGCTAGACAAAATGTCTCTGAACTGATTTCTGCCAGGCTTGGCCTCTGTATATATATATCTTGAAACAAACAACAGCCAAAACCTGCAAAAGAGTTAGTTATCACTAATATACAAGGCAAAAATGATCTTCTGCCATGCTGCCATTCCTGGGACAAAGGCAGGAGCAGTGTTTTCATGTTACAGATAATACTGAGGCAAGGAGAAAATCCCTGAGGTTTGCAAGTGTATGTGAACAGGCAAAGCAAATACATAAAGTTTTAGAGAGGCTGTAGTGAGAGATGCTTTTTGAGCAGTAATGTTGTGCTCTCCATGTAGCATCTGAGCTGTGAGCTCAAACTGGGATGTGTGCATGCCCTCACCAGCCAGGAGGATGCTGCCACATCCTTTGTTGTGCACATGGCTTATGTGGGGTGAATTTGTGCTGAGCTCCCTGCAGTGCCTCGCAGGGTAGGGGAGACAGGTTTGGCCTTTTCTGCTGTAAGGATGGTGATGGAGGGGACCAGGCTGGGGAAGAGGATGAGAGTGGGTCAGAGGGCCTTGCAACCTCCGAGAGGAGAGATGGACAGAGGATGGGGGCTCTGGCAACTTTCGCCACCTTTTTTGCTGCACTATCCCTTTTCATCACAGAACCGACCAGGTGCTGATGCCAGCAGGAGAGATCAGTACCCCAGCTGTGGTTGCCTCTGGCAACCCATTGCCCTTGGCAACATCCTCTTCTGCCCTTATGCTCACGCCTTTCAAAGCTGAGTTTGGTGTTGTAGCAGAGTAAAAGGAAGGTGTTCTGCTGGAGTTTCTTTCTTATGTTTGTACTGACCTTTCCCAGTTCACTCATCTCTAAATTAATCCATCCCCTGGCAGTCTTTACATGCAAGGGCATCGCTCAGCATTTAGCCCCAGTACATTAAGGAAAGGCAGGAAGAGCTTCTGATTGTGCTGTATCTGTAGCGTAGGTGTTAAAGATGTATTTGTGAGCCAGTCAGAGAAGAATGCTGAGGAAATCCTGTTTGGGTTAATCTTGTTTAATTTTATAATAAAACCCAGATGGCTGGCCATCTGGTGCTTCTTGCAATCAAATATCTCACAATTAACAGTCATTTACTTGCCCTGAGACTTCCATGATCTTCGTGTGCGTTTTTTTCCCTTCAACCTGAGTATGTGTGGTCCCTTCCTAGAGCACTGATGAGTGTAAGCCTAGCCCTAGAGCTGGCTGTGGCAAACTTCTGGTGGAGGATGCTCTGGGGCTCCTGGGCTACATCTGTTTTCCTACTGGACCTTCCAGTTAACACCCTTAAAAAGAGTGGCAGACATCTGCTTTTCAGACCCTGGGGGAAATCACATTCAGAGTAAGCTGAGTAACTCTTGGTACATACCCATGAATGCATTGTTGCAAGAGACCTAAAACAACATTGAAGGGAAATATCCAAATTAGATCTACATTTTCCAGTAGACTAGGGGATTTATTGAGAGCTCAAAATGATTACAGCTAAAGTGGGTTTTGTCTGGCAGTCTAAGTTTCTGAATGTAATTAAACAAGATGCAGGCAGTCCTCTGTGCTAGGAAAGCTTTCTGGGAGAATAAGCAGAATGGGATGTGGAATAAAATCCACCAGGAAAATTCACTGCTCATCTGTGCAGTCTTTCCTTCAGGAGGTTTAGAAGACCCCTAGGATTTGTCCACATAAGCTGCTCAGTGGTAGTCCTAGGTATGATGAGCAATTACAGTCTCCAGAACCAAGCACCACAAAGTTAACTCATCTTGGCTGATCCCAAGGATGAATTTGGGCCTGTGTGACTGTCTCGGTTTTAGTTTAAATTTCCCAGACACTCAAATATAGTTAATAGAACCAATAACAATTTATAGGATGCCTTTCCCTCTTCCTCCTTTTTTCAAAGAAAAGGAATTAGATGTAGAGAGGAAAAGGTAAAACACACCCAAATAAATAGTCTCACTTTGATTTGGAAGTGAAAAGAGAAAACTTTAACAACAAATTAAAGGTATTTGAGATAGGGGAATTACAAAGAGGTATAAGGAAGGGAAAACAAGATACAAAATATATATAATAGAACCAAATTGATGGCAGTGAGTTTTGTCCACCTCGTGGATTGATGGCCACATGGTAAAACAAAGAGCAGCAGGAACAGGAGGGTGGTGCTGTCAGGCAGGGAGGCAGGGCAAGAGGGAACGAAACAGGAAGATTCCTCTGTTTTTAGAGGGCTAGACAGGAGGTGTGAGTGAGCTAAGCACAACACCTGGAGTAAGGTTTGGACCCACCATCAGAGAGGAGTCAGGAGGACCTGGGGTCAGGGTCAAGACCACTCCCCCAGGAGGGTTAACCCTTTACAGTGACTTGTGGTATAATAGAAGCGCTTGGTATTTCTGAGAGCAGTAATCAGTTTGCAGGCTGGAGGCAGAAGTATCCTGCCTTGCAGGCTGATGGGAGCCACAGCTGTTTGATAATTCTGAACTTTTAGGTGGTGCAGGTGCTGCTGAAGATGACATCTCTTCTTCTGAGATGCTAGCATACTACTCAGTTACTTTGTTTCTAAGGTGGCATGGCAATGGAGAGTGGCCTTTTCAATAACTTCAGGTCTCTTGGATATGTATTCCCCTAACCAACTCTGTAGTTTAAGTGCCTAAGTAGTTCACGTGAATAAATGCATTTCAGATGAGTGATCTGCATGCCAGTAGGTAAAATCTCTCCCAAGTGTTCTTATGTGATTGCTAATTCTTTGCTCTTCTAATTAAAGAAAAAAAATATATTTTTTTGCTAGCAGATAGATGGAGAAAAATAATGGAGCTTTTTCCCTCCTCCTCCAAAAAACCCACTGGATTTGTGTGCACTCAGAGTGCCGATGCTACCTCATCACAGAATCACATCGTGGAGCAAAAAGATGTATTCAGATATCAGGGTACATTAGACTGCTGCTATGCTCTATTCTCCAGGTTGTTTATTTAAATAGAGAGGAGCCTTCGGAAGGGCAAGAGCTGATTTGAACAGGGCTCCCCCCGTGAAGGGGACTTCAGGCCATGGGTGAGATCTGCAGAGCTGGCAGGTATAGGGTTTCACATTGCCCCAGCCGCCAAATGAGCAAATCTCGAAGGTGCAGCTCGGGAGTGGATCTGACATCCATCCAGGGCAGCTCACCACCCAGCCCCGATAAGGCAGTTAGACAAGCAAAGTGGGTAGTGGAGCAGCATGAGCACATGGGTCAATAAAATGGTTGTTATCGTTAGGGCAGTGGAAAAAGGTTATAAATGATGATCTGAGCCCTACATTTTGGGGCAAGTCTCAGCTCAGCAGAGGACACATTTTGGAACCTCTCCATCCTATTTCCCCCTTTTCTTTTTCCTCTTTCATGGTAACACGAGGGCAGACTCTTTGGTTCTTCTTATTTTTTCCACCTAGTGCAGGCTGTGTCTACAATGTCTTTTTTCCTAAGAAAGGTAAGAATGGGTGATTCAGTGATTAGGAACTGTGCCTGACAAGTCACCTCACAGAGGAGACTTCTTTTTAACTGGGATATATACCACTTTGGGATGTTTACATGCTTTGGTCTAAACTCCACTCCAATTCAAATTTGTCTGCCTTCCCCATTTATTTATATGGAGTAGGAGTCTTGGGCTCTCCATCTGGGATTGCTTCTGCTGAATGTCTTTGTCCCTGCCACTGGCATGGCACAAGCCTACACCATTGGTGGAGCTTGCCTCCATCTACTTGGTGTGTGTGCAGCCCAAGAAGTGTGCAGACCACGACATTCCTCAAGCCTGCTCTTCACCATACCCCTTAGAACCTTGGAGTCATTGACTGTGCATGGCTCATTGCTGCTGTTCACCGGGCTGGCAGAAAGCCTGAACACCCAACAGACCTCTGATGCTGCTTTGAAGGGTCTGTGCTATCCCTACCAGGCAAGGGAAAGTCAAGAGGCACTGGGGGCAAATAAAGGATAACGAATCAACCATGCCAGGAAGCAACCCTTGTTCTTTAGGAGAGCTGTTCTTGCCATCACAATAGCTAGGTTACAAAGCCATTTCCTCCAATTACCTTCTCTGTCAAATCTCTGTGTCGTCTGGCACTAGGAAAGCTTGGCTCCAAATTCATTGTGAACTGGGGCGACGACACAAGAGATTTACAAATTAATATCCTGCCAAGAGGAATTGAGCTTATTTTCCCCAATCATGTCAGTTCTGATTCCTTTGCTTGTCAGAAAAAAAATTTAGCTTGCCATCTGGTTTCAAGGGCATGGGTTAGGGAAATCACAGATTGCTCAGCTCAGCATGTTGAATTTGCTGCACGGTGGCTGCAGTGGGCTTTGTTTGGGGGGGGAGGGGAAAGGGCTTTGTGGGCTATTCTTGGCACCTGGCAAAGAGCAAAGGGGGAGACCACAGGCAGAGGGTGATGGTGATAACTACAGAGAGGATGCAATCTCCTTTAAACTGTGGGAATATGCACAGGTTGCATGCAGGGAAATCTTGAGTGTGATATCAGTCACAGCCTACACATTTACCTGAACTGAACTGGGGAGCATTAGGGATTGAATGGTGCAGCCAGCACCAAGTCTGTTCATTTGACCCCATTCCTTCTTCTGGATGAGAAATAGCAATGAATTAAAAAACATCCAAAGCTTGGAGGTGTCTCTGACCAGAAGCTAGGATCCTGCTCCAGCCTCCACCTTGGCTTTCTGCCTCTGCTCTCTTGGGTGGGAGCTCTGTGATGTTCTTCTCCATGAACAGCTTGGTGCTGAAAGGATGTCAGCAAGATGCTTGCAGTGACCTTCTTGCTGTAGAAAGGCAGTGGCATGTCTCTCCTTGGTAGTTGTTCACCAAAAGTGCCTTGGACCCCTCGTCTTTCTTCAGCTCTGAGAAATGAACACAGTGCTACTCTTAGGAGGCTTTTGGAAACCGGACGCAGAGTAGACTGGGATGCATTGCTGTCTGCTTTGAGTCTTCTCAGTGGAAAGTTATGAGCCGTGCTCATAACTGATCAGAGGTGGAGCACTCTCATATGAGGGCAGACTGAGAGAGTTGAGGTTGCTCAGCTTGGAGAACAGAAGGTTCTGGGGAGATGTTATTGCATCCTTCAAGTACATAAAGAAGGCCTATAAGAAAGATGGGCACAGGCTTTTTTAGCAGGGCCTGTTGTGACAGAACAAGAGATGATGGTTTTAAACTAAAAGAGGAGAGATTTAGACTAGGTATAAGGAAGAAAATTGTTTTGCAGTAAGTGTGGTGAAACCCTAGCCCAAGTTGCCCAGAGAGGTGGTAGATGCCTCATACATGGAAACACTCAGTGCCAGGCTGGATGGGGCTCTCAGCAACCTGGTCTAATTGCATGTGTTCCTGCTCTCTTGAGAGGAGTTGGACTAGATGACCTTTAAAGGTCACTTCCAACCCCAAACATTCTATGATTGTATTTCAGGTACATTTAGAGATCATGCTGTGCTTGCTCTATAGGCTACGTTGGGTGCATTTAACTGAATGTCAAAGGACTCTGCTGCATTGCAAAACTCACAGATCCTAACATTTCTAGGAAAGGAGCAGTATGTTCACCAGTTCTGATGCCATCTAACTGGGATCTAGTGTCTGTGTAGCCTGAAACTGTGTTTTCACAGACTGTGAAACAGTGGTCTCCAAAGCTGGTTATGGAATGCTCTAGATGCAGAAGTCAAGCTGCAGTGGGACTGGGTGAGAATTGAAAGGATCTGAATGTGCATGTTCCATTGCAGACAGACTAGGACAGCCTTCAGAAACTGGGGGTGCAAGTTGTAGGGGGAGGACCAGCAGTGGCAGGCCCAGGTCTTTGTGCATGACTGTTCTCTAGAACCAGATTTGGGGTGCTGGTGAGCCAACTGGCTCCATTGCCAGAGCACGCTAGGAAGATGTAGAGCTGGGCACGCCAAAACCTGGCTTGCATGCCAGCTCTGCTGCTGCAAAGGGGACTGATGTGTGCAGCTGATGGAGAAAATCCTGTAGGAGCTGCCTGCTTGAGCAAAGCTCGAAGGGCTTTTTAGGATGGTAAAGTTGATTATCATTATTCTGGGCTGTATTAAAAGAAGTATGACCAGCAGAGTGAGTGAGCTGATTTTCCCCTTCTACTCTGCTCTCGTGAGACTCCACCTGGAGTACTGCATCCAGTTCTGGGGACTCCAACACAGGAGGGGTATCAAACTGTTGGAGTGGGTGCAAAGGAAGACCACAATGATGGATCAGAGAGCTGGAGCACTTCCCCTATGGGAATAGGCTTTAAGAGTCGAAGCTGTTCAGCCTGGAGAAGAGAAGGCTCCAGAGAGACATTAGAGTGGCTCTGCATTATCGTGGCCTTCTAGTATGTGAAGGAGGTCTACAGGAATGCTGGAGAGGGACTCTTTGAGCTCTGTGGTAAAGGGTTGGACTTGATGATCTGTGAGGTCTCTTCCAACCCTGATGATACTGTGATACTGTGATACTGTGTGACTTGTAGTGGTAGGGCAGGGGGGAATGGCTTTAAGCTGAAAGAGGGTAGTTTTAGACTGTATATTAGGAATAAATTCTTCACAGAGAGCCTGGTGAGTCACTGGAACAGGTTGCCCAGGGAAGTTGTGGACACTCCCTCCCTGGAGGTGTTCAAGCCAGGCTGTACGGGCCCTTGAGCAACCTGGTCTAGCGGAAGGTGTGTCTGACAGTGTCAGTGGGTTGGAGCCAGGTGATCTTTAAGGTACCTTCCAACTCAAACCATTCTGTGATTCTATGTGAGTGATGGGTTATCTGCCTCCTGTTAGTGCTTCTTGGTGGGTGAAGGAGCCTCACAGGGTGTGCCAGAGCTGAGCTCTCTTGGCCAGTGCCACTGGGGATGCATGGCTTCTTTGTCAGGGCATCAGATGCTGGCAGCGGGCACCTAGCCAGTGGGTTGCATCTCTGCAAAGACATTGTCAGCCCTGGGTGCCAGTGTTCCTGCCCAGCACCTGCTTCCCCCAGGCATCCCTGCTGTCAGCTGCCACAGCCAGTCTGAGGCCTGTCCCTGCATCTGGGACCGTGTCTCTCCTTTCCCAGCCTTATCACAGCTGCAGGCAAAGAGTCTCCATGCATGCAGCATTTTGGGGCTAGTAGTGCTATTGGTGCCAACTGCCAGTCAGGCAGGAGGCTGCTGCTGCACCTGCAGGGAATTTGAAGAGGTTTCCAGACCCCGTGAGTCATTTACACAAAGCCATCTGCCTGCCCTAGGTACCAAACTGGGGTTCAGCATGGCTGTGACAGAGCTAGAAAGACGCAGCAATGAATGATATCCCACTTCTCTTAATATTAAACCCACGTCCTGCCTACGGCTGCCCTGCTCCTTATGAAAGGATGAAAGGAGGCAGCCTCCAGCTCTCTGGATGAGCCTGCAGCTGTGGAGGCGTTGGTGATCAGAGCTGGGAGCTGTGTGACCAGGCACCCCATTTATCACCTGCCTTGCACACGCAGCAGGCACAGCTTCTTATCTTTCTTCCCAGCAGTAGCATGGGCTGTGCCAAAAGCTGGAGCAGAAGAAATTGGTCTCTATGCCACCTCCTCAGCCAGCAGGTCTGTGGATCTTGCAGCACTCTGGGCTTGCTGGGTGCTAGTGCCCCCTCTGTGCTGTGCCTGGGTGCTGGCATCTTTTCAGCTGCTCTGCTGGGAAATGCTGCTCGCGGCTCCTTTGGTGAGGGGCTGCTGGGGGCTTTCTCAACCATGGCTTTATAAATTCAAACAGATGTGGTTTTCAAAACTTCAGCTCTGAAGCTTTTGTTTTAAATGGTTTTGGTGGAAATTTGCACTTCAGTGGATGTGTGGAAAAATGGTGTTTTCATAGTGAAAATGAAATGAAAACCAGCCCTCCCCCCTCCTTTTTCTCCCTCCCCCCCAGTGAAACGTTATTTGGAAAGTGGGGCCTCTGTTTTGAAATATCTGAAGCACAGACACATCCTTCTTTTTACTTCCTCTGCTTTGCCCTTCCTTTCTTTGCTTCTATTTCCCTTATTTTCTTTATGTCTCGAGCCCATTCCCAGCCAGCTCCCAGCTCCCCTCGTCACTCGCAGGGTGGGGAGTGTCACAAGAAGTGCATTAAGTCCCTATCTATTCCAGGACTTTTAGATAAAATGTGCTCAGAGCTGAAGGTCTTTATAGGAACTCTTTTCTAAAGCCTAATTTATGTAAAAGAAAATATGCTCCTTCCTTGGGGCATTGCCTGTGACCTGGCCACCTTGGATCCACATGGGAAGAAAAGCAGATGGCTTCTCAGGAGCTGCTGGTTTACCTGTGGCTGGAAGCCTGTTTGCACTGGCAACTTGCTAAAATCCTCACGTCCTGCTGCACATCCTTCTCCCTCTGAGATGATGCTGTGCTCTGCTGTCCTGTGGCCTTGAGGCAGATTTGATGCAGAAGGGCTGTGCTGCACAAGCTTGGAGGTGGCATCCTGAGCATCATGTCTGAGAAATCCTTCTTATTCAGGGGTGGTCCCCTCTGTTGGGGAAAGGCTGGGCAGGGATCTAGCAGATACTGATGCCTTGCTCTTCCAGCTCATTGTCTTGCTGTGCAAGAGGAACAGGAAGGATGATGATGATGATGATGATGATGATGATGATATTTAAACACTGGCACATGTTGCCCAGAGATGTGACAGATGCTCCATCCCTGGAAGCATTTGAGGTCAAGCTGGGGCTCTAACAAACCTGATCTAGATGAAGATCTCCCTGGCCCATGCAGGGCATTTGAACTAGGTGACATATAAAGGTCCCTTCCGACACAAGCCATTCTATGATCTTAAAAACCTACAAGGAGGGATGCAATGGGGTGTTGGAGGCTGAGGTGGATGATGCAATGTCGGTGCTTTCATTGCTGTCTAGACAGAGAGATGCAGAGGGCATGCCGGATGCTGGCTGGGTCTCACAGAGCTGGGCCGGTGGGGCTGAGATCAGCGGGATGCTGCCGGGTGCGGGGGAGGATGGACCCTGCGCCGCGGATCGGTGGCGATGAGATGCTGGCGTCTGTGCATTGTAGAAGGAGCTGCTCACGTGGCTTCAGTTGAGCCAAAATGTTCTTTCAGGAAGAGAACGGACCAGATGTCTTATTATTGCTGCTCACAATGCTGTCCTCCGAGTACAACGATCCATCAGGGGGCTCGGCACAGCCCTACAGAAAAGTCCCTGACACGTTTTTACAGCAGGGCCAGGTTCTCACCGCTTGTGTGCATTTGTACCCCTTGACAAATAGCTGTTTGACTTCAGTTTTGTTCAAAGTGGCGGTGGTGTCAAGCACAGGGCTCTTATTCAAGTGCCCACCAACGGTGGCCCACAACTCGCCATTTCCTCTTCTTTTCTTGCTTTGTTTCCCTGTGACAGTCGCTCAGGAACCTTTATTTTTTAATCTCATAGAGGTTTTGAAAGACAATTTTTAAAGGATTTAACTCCAGCCAAAAAAAAGTGCCCCTGAGGACTGTAAAAATGGCTTGGGAGTATATGGTGTGAGGAGTTCCCATTTGGGTCAATATGGTGCTGATGTGGCACTTAATTGCTTGCTTTTTTTTCCTGTAATTTTTCCAACAAGTTCGTTTACAGCACTGGCTGGTAAAGCTTTGCATACATTGAGAAATGCAGCTCTTTCTACAGTGATCACATTGCCCTTAGTGAATGGTTCCTCTTAAAGCTGAGAGATGTGATCCTAACTGCTCTGAGCCCCTTGGGTGCTGAGGAGAATTAATACCAGGTGGTGAACTGCAGTGTTTGTCCTGCTCTATAAACCTGTATAGGTAACACCTTGACTTTAAACTGCTTTCTAAGTTATGTGTGTGCCTGAAATTGCCCATAGACAATGGATCTTATCAGTGCTTATCAGTATATAAAAGGCAAGTGTCAAGGGGATAGAGACAGACTCTTTCCAGTGGTGCCCAGCAACAGGATAATGGACAGCAAGCACACACTGGAATGCATGGAGTTTCCATCTGAACACGAGGAAAAACTATCATGAAGGTGGCAGAGCACTGGATCAGGCTGCCCAGAGAGGTGGTGGAGTCTCCTTCTCTGGAGAGATTCAAACTCGTCCTGATGCAATGCTGTGTAACTGCTGTAGATGAACCTGCTTTAGCAGGGCTGTTGGACTTAGATGATCTGCAGAGGTTCCCCCCAACCCCTACCATTCTTTGATTCTGTGACCCACGGCAGTGGTCATATCCATGCAGGTTGGTCCAGGCAACCCTGGCTGCACAGTGCTAGTGTAGTATTTCTTTCTAGATCTCCTGATTATTACAAATTTGGGTGTGTACATGAAGAGTCCTTTGTATTGCTCAGACTGTGCCTTTCTGCTGTACTTCTCTAGCTGAGGTTCCCCTTTGACTTCAGCAATTATTCTGTGTGCTCAGAGAGCATTTTCCATCACTTGAGCCTGAAAAGGAGGTGGATTTATGGAATGGGGAGTGTGAGGCACTGACTCAGCAAATACCAGAACATGTATGTAAGTGTTTGCAGGTCGGAGATGTAAGTATGCAAGTGGTCTTGATCTTCTTAAACCACTCCATACTGCTGGGTCCAAAGGGTGAGCTGAGAACATGCAATGCAGTTTGCATGCTGCCCTTTTCAGATGTCTTGTCTAAGAAGAGCTTTTTCTCTACTGTGATCCTGCATCTTCTTCCAATCACTCTCAGCCTATTTAATAGACTTACAGCTACTCAGCACCCTCAGCAGATAATGATTGACATGTTGTCACTGCAGTAGATTCATTATCTTCTTATAGTCTTAACCTTGATTCCCTTAAATTTTGGCAAGCACATCATGACGTATCTGACCTGTTATTGTTTCTCACTCCTCATCTGCTGAAGTTACAGAAGGTAAAAGCAAGTTACAGAAAGCAAAGGCAAGAACTGGAAAAGTAAAAATTGCCCATTGTAATTGGAGTCAGATTTGAGACCAGATGAAAAATCTGAAGGTGCACAAGTCCATGGGACCTGATGGAATTCATCTGTGGGTCCTGAGGGTACTGGCAGATGAAGCTGCAAAGGGTAGAATGTGCCTGACAAATTTGATGGCCTTTGATGTTGGGGTAATAGTGTTAATGGACAGGGGAATAGCAACTGGTGTTGTCTACCTGAAGTACAGAACATTTAACAGTGTCCCACATGACATGCTGGTCTCCAAATTGGGAGGTCATAGATTTGATGGGTAGATCAGTTGGTGGGTAAGGAACTGGCTAGACAATTGCACTCAGAAAATGATGGTCAATGGCCCAGTGTCTAAGTGGAGACAAGTGACAAGTGATGCTCCTCAGTGGCTGATTCTGGGACCAGTGCTGTTTAGCATCTTTGTCAGTGACATGGATGTGGAAATGAGTAAATCCAGAGGGACCAGTATAGGCTGAAGAGGTGGGCCAATGCCAACCTTGTGAAGTTCAACAAAGCCAGGTTCACCTGTGTCCTGCACCTGGGTCAGGGCAATCCCAAGCATCAGAAGATCTACATGAGCTGGCAATATGTGCTTGCAGCTTAGAAAGCAAATCAAATACTGGGATGTATCAAAAATGTGGACAGCAGGTAAAGGGAGGTGATTCTCCTGCTCTATTCCACTCTCTTGAGATCTCACCTGGAGTACTGCACCCTGTCCTGGGGCTCCCAACACAGGGAGGACATAGAACTGCTAGAATGGGTCCAGAAAAAGGTTATGATGATGATGATGGGAGAGTTGGGTCTGTTCAGCCTGGAGAAGAGAAGGTTCCAGGGAGGATGTCCAGAGAAGTAGTGGAGGCCCCAACCTTAAAGACCAGGTTTGATGGTGCCTTGAGTAACCTGTAGGAGATGTTGTTGCCTATGGCAGAAGTTGGAACTAAATAATCTTTGCAGTCCTTTCCAACCCAAACTGTTCTATGTCCTGCAGCTATGGGTCATCATTATGGAGACCTTCAGTGACCCTTCCCAGTTCATACCACTAGCTTTCACTCCAGCCTTCAAAGTCATATCACAAGGCCTTGCAAGCTTCTTTCTAGCAGGTAAAGCTGTGGGAGAAGTCTTGTGACAGATAATATGAGCAGCTTGATTTGAAATTGTAAAGTCAGGACCTGTATTTTTTCTATAAAGCTTTCAAACGCAACATGAGCTTTTACTCATCAGTGGCCCAGGGAAGGGATGCTCCTGTCTAGACACAGAAGACAAAAATGGGACTTGGGGAAAGAGAATTGTCTTCTTTGTCTGTATGATAAATATTGGCCTTAAATAAAACAAGACTTTGGCTAAACCCAGTGTGGCTTTAACTCTCGGAAACATAGGCTTAAAAAGGATTGGAGAAAACAGCCTTGGGACAGGCACCAGAGACCCCATCCAGCAGATTCCTCTCATTCCAAGGCAAGCTCAGGGATACCTGTGTGATTCTTCATAAATGTTTGTTTAATGTGCTTCTGGGGCTGTTGAAATGTTCTCTGTTATTTTGCAAACATGAGGCTTGGGAGCACATACTATCTCTTGGGTTCTTGTGTTAACCCCTGTGAGCTGTGGCTTTGGGAAAAGGACCAAATATTGTGAAGCTGTTAACACTTCATTAATTGCATAAATTATTTTTTCATTTTTAATAGGAACTTGGAAGTGGTTTAAAAAAATCCTCCTGTGGAGAAGTTTGTCAGAGAATAGATTTTTTTCACAGATCTTCATGCGGAATTGATTACGCAGTCCTGTGTGCTGGAGCTCTCCTTGGAAGGAGAACTTGATGTACCTCCATCTGAATGTACAGGCAGTAAGACTTGTTCTGGCAGATTCAAAGGAAAGAGAAGAGTCCCCTAGAGATGAGAGCAATGGCTAACAAACACAGATAGTGTTTGAAAAAGCTTAGTAACATTAAAGATTCAAAATTTGGTGAGTTCTAGTAGATGGTAAGGAAACCTACCTGAGGACTAGGCAGCTTTACCAAAGAAGAAATGTGAATTAAAGAAAGGTCAGAGTAAGTCACTGAAGTGTTGGCTGAACCAGCTAAAAACCAAAACAATACTCAAAACCATTTCCAGTTGCCTCTGTTGAAGGTTTTTGAGGCACTGTTGGAATAAAAGGTAAAAATGCTTTTGACCCAGTATCTTTCACTTCCCTGAAGAACTATGTTTTTGAAGACTAAAATGGAGAGAAATCCAAACACAACAGGGTTGTTTTTTTATAGGTGGAAAGTGGTCCATGGCTTCATGTGGTGTGGCTCTAATCCATTGCTGAGCACAGCTAACAGCAGCTCACAGAATCGCTGTTGCTACAAGTGATGGCAAGCTGACTTTTCACCTTCTGATCTAGGCTGATGGCTACCATTTGAAGACCCTCATAGCAATTAAGAGACGTGCTGTGATTACATTTGCAAGCTTCCAACACTCACATATCCCACTGGAAAGCTAATGGGAGAGCGCTGTGTTGTAACACTGTGAACTGCTTTGGAGATGTTTACGTTAAGTGTTTTAAGACATGATTTATATTTGCCACTGAGCCTTGAAATCTCTTCCAGGAGATCCCAGCATGCTTGCCTGTCTTGGCTCTGCAGGTTACAGGGATGCTGAGAGATAGCTGAGCTATCGTGGGCAGTTCTGATTTGTGGTGTTCCTCAGTGTAGGCAGCTTCCCTGGTGGGCGTGATGTTTTGGGGTTTGGTTTGTTTCGCTCATTACACAATTCCTTGGCATGGCGCCTTTCACCTTGTCTCCAAATGAGTGTTTTTACCTCTGTGTCCCACTCGGTGACTCAGGTCAAAGGCATCTTATTCAGTTCAGTGTGCTTCCTGGTGTTTTTTTTTGCTTTTCCAGATGTGCCTGGGCTCTAGGATGAAAACAGGAATGGTAACAAGTGTTATGAGTGGCTTTGGTGCTCAGATCTAGGTCTTTCAGAAGGTGAAAAGGGATGAGGCTTTGATGTAGTACAGAGGACCCTCGCTTTTGCCCGTCACAATTACAGTTGATGGCTGTTCTCTGGAGCTGGACCAGGTGGCAGATGTTTTATTCTGTAGCAATGCCAGCAAGCATTTCAAATGAAACCACCACCAAAGTAGTGGCTTCAATGTACTCTTTGCAAGACACAGTGATTCATCACAGAACCTCTCTAGAGACAGCCTCACAAGGTGAGGGTCTGAAGTCCAAAACTGGAAACTGTCCCAGCCTCCTTAGCTCCCAGCTGATGCTGTGAGTACTTCTACTCAACGTGTCTGACCTTGAAGTCTTTAGAGTGGCTTAAGATTTTACCTCTGCATTGGTTTCAAAACTCTGGATTCTATCTACTGACTGAGGCTGACCAGGAAAAAGAAATCACAGAACAGTTGGGGTTGGAAAGGATCTGTGGAGCTCATTCAGTCCAACCCCGCTACTGAAGAAGGGTCACCTACAGCATGTTGTACAGGAACACATCAGGAGGGGTTTGAATCTCTCTAGAGAAGGAGACTCCACCATCTCTGATTCTATGATCTCTTTAGGCAGCCTGTTCCAGTGCTTTGTCACCTTCAAAGGACAGTTTTTCCATACATTGAGGTGGAACTTCCCATGTTCCAATTTGTGCCTGTTGACCCTTGTCTTCTTTCTGGACACTATTGAAAAGAGTCTAGTCTCATCCTATTGACCCTCCTTCCTGTAGATATGAGTAAGTATTGTGAAGATCCATCCTCAGTCTGCTGTTCTCCAGACTCAACAGCCCCAGGTATCAGCCTTTCTTCATGAGAGAGAGATACTCCAGTCCTCATCATCTTTGTAACCCTCCATGCAACTCTCTCCAGTAGTTCCTTGTCTCTCTAGGTACCTGCATGTCTCAGTCTGAAGACTCAGCTTCCCTGGTATAAGCCCAGGAGACCTCTTCTGGTCTCCATTGGCCACGGAGCTGCAAGAAATTATGTACCCTGACTCTCCCCCTGTAAGGATTTGTGTTGAAACACTTGCCCAAGGGAATGGGAACTCTAGGCTGCTTGCTTTTTTGTTCCCCAGCCTGAAAATTCCCAACTGCAACTCCTCTACTGAAAGGAGTTTTTTTACAGACTACTGTAAAAAAAAAAAAAAAAAAGATGGCCAAGGAAAGCAACCAGCACCACCTCCTTTCACCATCTAGAGCAGTGCCTCCCCCTGGACGGTACAAGGAGGCTGCCTGCTGGGTCAGGATTCCTCTTCGAAGAGTGCAGCACCATCCCTGTGTCACACTAAGGAGTGTCTGGGATCAAACAGCATGTATTTCCACCTTGGACTCTCCACAGCCAAAGCAAACCAAACTCTTCAATGCTTCTAAAGTCTTGAAAGACCCTCAGATGCTCTGATGGTGAGTCCAGAAATGCTTGGGTTATTAGCTCTAATAACCATGGAGGTATGCCAGTGCTGGGAACACCTCATCTTGTCATCACAACACAGGAAAAAAGGCTGACTGAACAGTCAAGCACCTTCATGTAGATGTTTCTGAAGAGCCTGAGCTGACGTGGCCAAAATTGGACATTTAGCTAGAGGGCTTTTATGTAGCTCCTATTAATTTCTGATCTGGCTTCTGAAATCCTGGCTCACAGGCAAGTCAAACTGGCTTTATTCAGTTTACTCTTTCCTATGCAGCAAGCAACACCTTAGTCTGAAGTGAGAAGCAATGTGCCTCTGGTATGCTGAGACTATAGATGTGTGATGCGTTCTTGTGAAAATGTTTTATGACTAAGGTTCTGGTCTCGTGCTTCCTGGGATAAGTGTTTCACTTTGCACTGTGAAAAATATGTGATGGCAGTTTGAAGAATTGTGCTTTTCACCCTGCTATCAAGCCAGATGCTTCTCCCCTAGGCAGATCTTTCTTCTTCTATTTTTCCCTCCCCAAGCTTGAATTTTTAACTGAATTCCTACTAGCAGAGTTTCCTCCCTTTTGTGTTGTGCAAGGACCTGGCAGCAAGGTCAGGACTTGTGGTCCACGGCTGTCTTGAGTACTCTGTCCAGTTCTGGGCCCCTCAATTCAAGAGAGATGTTGAGGTGCTGGAGCATGTCCAGAGAAGGGTGACAAAGCTGGTGAAAGGCCTGGAACACAAACCCTATGAGGAGAGGCTGAGGGAGCTGGGGGTGTGCAACCTGGAGAAGCAGAGGCTCAGGGGGTCATCATTGCTGTCTACAACTACCTGAAGGGGCATTGTAGCCAGGTGGGGGGTGGCCTCTTCTCCCAGGCAACCAGCAATAAAACAAGGGGACACAGTCTCAAGTTGTGCCGGGGGAAGTATAGGCTGGATGTTAGGAGGAAGTTCTTCACAGAGAGAGTGATTGGCATTGGAATGGGCTGCCCAGGGAGGTGGTGGAGTCACTGTCGCTGGAGGTGTTCAAGAAAAGCCTGGATGAGGCACTCGGTGCCATGGTCTAGTTGATTGGCTAGGGCTGGGGGATAGGTTGGACTGGATGATCTTGGAGGTCTCTTCCAACCTGGTTGATTCTATGGTTCTATGATCCAAAGGACCATGAGTTCTGTTGGAAATAGGCAGAGGCAATTCCTGAGTGTTTCAGAGGGAGCAGCATCTGACATGGAAGTACATCTGCTCTGGTCTAAACTGAAGTCCATGCAGCCAAACCTCTTCATATTGGAATTAAAAGTTAACGAGACCTGACCAGAAATTTACCAACATTAATACTCAGTGATTTTTTTGCAGGTTGAAATGCTCAGCTGAAAGTGCATCAAAAGATTGGCGAGGTTTACCCCAGGCATGTTTTTAAGAAGAGAAGCAAACCCAAACAGCAACAGATGGGCTCTCCAGTTTAGGAGGGACATTGAGATGCTTGAGCACGTCCAGAGAAGGCCAACGAGGCTGGTGAGAGGCCTTGAGCACAGCCCTACGAGGAGAGGCTGAGGGAGCTGGGATTGTTTAGCCTGGAGAAGAGGAGGCTCAGGGGTGACCTTATTGCTGTCTACAACTACCTGAAGGGTGGTTGTGGCCAGGAGGAGGTTGCTCTCTTCTCTCAGGTGGCCAGCGCCAGAACGAGAGGACACAGCCTCAGGCTGCTCGAAGTGAGGAGAAAGTTCTTCCCTGAGAGAGTCATTGGACACTGGAATGGGCTGCCCGGGGAGGTGGTGGAGTCGCTGTCCCTGGGGCTGTTCAAGGCAAGATTGGACGTGGCACTTGGTGCCATGGTCTAGCCTTGAGCTCTGTGGTAAAGGGTTGGACTTGATGATCTGTGAGGTCTCTTCCAACCCTGATAATACTGTGATACTGTGTGATACTGTGATACCCTCAGTCTCCTCTCAGTACACACCTAACCTGACTTTGCCATGTTCTTCCCGAAGCAACATGTCCGTGATCCCACAAGAAGTCCATGACAGAGCAAGGAGCAGGACTACTGCTTTTCTCTTCCTTGAATCCACATTTGGTGTTACAGGATTGCTTGTTCCAGCTGGGAGCAACCTCAGCCAGACTTTGGCTTCACTGTCTTTGCCATCAGTGGTTCCACCGGCAGAAATGGAGGAGGGGGAGAAAATGGAGCTGAGATCATGTAAAGTGATCATTACAGGAAAAAGCAACTGAAACCACATCCATTCCTGTCTCTTGTCTGTGACTTTTCAGCCGTCTGTGGGTAACTGGATGACTGCTGAGAATAGCAGGAACCAGACTGACATCTCTGCTGTTCACTGTCAAGATGAGGCAGCTCTGAAAGAAATTAGAGGTGTGTTTTTTTCATCTTGTTGCCATATGTGCCTTCTCTGTGCTCTGACTTTGGACTGCCAATGAGGTGGCAGCTCATCTGGTATTTTGTTATAGCACAGCTTTGCATAGCTAGGAAGAAGCGTTGGTGGGAAGTAGCCTCTGTAGGTGACATCTCCAGTAACCTTAAGAGAAACAAATCATTAAGGAGTCTGAAGGGCTTCCTAAAACCACTGGCTAAGTTTCTAGCTCATATTACCAAACACACTGTACCGTCTCAGGGACTGGAGCAAAGTCCCTGAGGCTCTTACAAAGACAGGCTGAGAGACCTGGGGCTGCTGAGCCTGGAGAAGAGCAGACTGAGGATGGATCTTTTCAGTTCTTATCAATATCTAAAGGATGGAAGGCTAGAGGATGTGGACAGACTCTTTTCAGTGGTGGCCAACAACAGGACAAGGGTCAATGGGCACAAACTGGAACACAAGAAGTTCCATCTGACTGTAAGGAAAAACTTTCATTTGAAGGTGGCAGAGCACTGGAACAGGCTGCCCAGAAGGATTGCAAAGTCTGCTTTTCAGGAAGTACTCAAAACCTGTGTCATGTGTTCCTGTGCAACATGCTGTAGGTGAGCCTGCTTTAGCAGGGATATTGGACTAGATGATCTCCGGAGATCCCTTCCAACCCTTACTATTCTGTGATCCTGTGATGTCCCTTCATCTGAGACTAGGGCTATGCAAGTGGCAAGGCTTTATTTGTGTGCTGTGACATGTCTGTAGCACCAGGCACTGATGTGTGCTAAGTTGGTGCTATAAGTTGTGTGTTACAACATTGCCATAATTCTTACTTGTTACTTAACCACAGAGAGAGCCTTAGAGATTGCCTGCACTTTGATTAGAACTGCTACTGATGCCTGTAACCTGTAACACTGACCTCTTTGCAACTCTTTGACCTTTAACACAGGAGTATCACAGTATCACAGTATTATCAGGATTGGAAGAGACCTCACAGATCATCAAGTCCAACCCTTTACCACAGAGCTCAAGGCTAGACCATGGCACCAAGTGCCACGTCCAATCCTGCCTTGAACAGCTCCAGGGATGGCGACTCCACCACCTCCCCGGGCAGCCCATTCCAGTGTCCAATGACTCTCTCAGGGAAGAACTTTCTCCTCACCTCCAGCCTAAATCTCCCCTGGCGCAGCCTGAGGCTGTGTCCTCTTGTTCTGGTGCTGGCCACCTGAGAGAAGAGAGCAACCTCCTCCTGGCCACAACCACTCCTCAGGTAGTTGTAGACAGCAATAAGGTCACCCCTGAGCCTCCTCTTCTCCAGGCTAAACAATCCCAGCTCCCTCAGCCTCTTCTCATAGGGCTTGTGCTCAAGGCCTCTCACCAGCCCTGTCGCCCTTCTCTGGACACGCTCAAGCATCTCAATGTCCCTCCTAAACTGGGGGGCCCAGAACTGAACACAGTACTCAAGGTGTGGTCTAACCAGTGCAGAGTACAGGGGCAGAATGACCTCCCTGCTCCTGCTGACCACACCATTCCTGATGCAGGCCAGGATGCCATTGGCTCTCTTGGCCACCTGGGCACACTGCTGGCTCATGTTCAGGCAGGTATCAGTCAGCACCCCCAGATCCCTCTCTGTCTGGCTGCTCTCCAGCCACTCCGACCCCAGCCTGTATCTCTGCATGGGGTTGTTGTGGCCAAAGTGCAGCACCCTGCACTTGGAGCTATTGAACCCCATCCCATTGGACTCTGCCCATCTGTCCAGGCAGTCAAGGTCCTGCTGCAGAGCCCTTCTGCCCTCCAACCCAGCCACATCTGCCCCCAGCTTAGTGTCATCTGCAAACTTGCTGATGACTGACTCCATGCCCTCATCCAGATCATCTATGAAGATGTTAAAGAGGATGGGGCCCAGCGCAGATCCCTGAGGGACACCACTAGTGACAGCCGCCAGCTGAATGTGGCACCATTCACCACCACTCTCTGGGTCCAGCCCTCCAGCCAGTTCCTAACCCAGCACAAGGTGTTGCCATCCAAGCCACAGTAAGTAGCAAGGCAACCTTGGCAGCACCATGCTTTTCTTAGCACTATGACTGTCATACAATGACAGAGCATCCCAGGCATCTCAAGAAAATGTGTTGCTTAATTTATTCCAGCCCCCAAAATATTCTTAGGCTGTTGCAGAATGGCTAAAGGAAAATGGACATGACTTAGAGGTGGGCAAGCAGGATGAGTATATGGAACTAAATTAAGGCTGTGCTAGGCCACACTGAAACAAAGGCCACATTGAAGAAACAAAGACATATTGAATAAACAAAGGCAGCATTTAATATAGCTAGCTAGGGAGGCGCTGTCCTTGATGAGTCGGCGGACAACTCAAGCAGAGCAGGATACAGCTAACTCTGAATAAGATAAGAAGTAGTTTGCTGCTTGCAGCTGCACGTAGCAAGTAGGTGCACCATGCAAATGGGGTATTTAGAGATTCAGCCATTTAGCTCTTTACATGTATGCATATATTATCTGTAACACATATAAGCGTGCGGCTACTAAATAAAGTTGTCACTCGCTTTTGATCCACATTGGATTGTGCGGTGTCCTTGCATATTTGAGATTAGCCCTTCTCCGCGAGATCTGCCTTACCGCAGATTGGTGCCCGGAACAGGGACCCCGATTTGGGGGGACCCTAGGAAACACGGAGGAGGACAGGCCGGCGGAGCGGGCCGTCGGAGGAGAGCGACGCCCGCTAGCAGGACAAAGCTAGGACGGGGTGGCGGACCAATTAGGTGGGCCTGAGGCTGACGACAAGAGAGCCAGCCTTCGTCGCTGCAAGGAGGGCAAGCGGGACGCCGCGGCATGGATAAAGAGGTAGCCCTTTCCTTGCTATCTTGCTTCTTAGAAAAGCGCAAAGTGAATTTTAATACCAAGTATTTGCCAGGACTTTGTGCATATGGCTATGCTAAGGGTTTTTTTAAAACCCCTGAGTCATACTTTGATGAAGCAGAATGGAGGACATTTGGCAATGACTCGGTTAAAGACTCCTCAGAACTGTGTGGGAGAGTTAAAGGAGGAGAGGCAGCTGTTTCCAGCCTTGGAGTCGGGAGCCCCTGCCATGGGGATCCCCATGCAAGTGGCAAGCTCGGCAGCAAAAGCTCAGATACAGGTGGAGGAGAGAAATATGAGGAGCCCGATGAGAGCCTGGAGTGTAGAAGCTGGAGTAAGACCACGCATGAAAAAGCAGCATTGTCTCACATGGAAGCAAGCACTCAGCCAGCAACAGCATCAAAGATTTCTCAGTTTAAAAAGTTTCTCAGCACTCCTGCAGCCGTGTGTACCAACTTTGCCTGGTGACCTGCCCACAGGACTCTGCTAAGCACCTGACAACGCAGACCCCCCCCCCCACCCCGTCTCTACCGACAGTAACACAGGAAAAAGAGAAAAAAAAAAACCCAGAGAGACAGAGGGACGATCAACAGAGAAGAAAAAGAAGCAGAAGCAACGGGGACAGTAAGGGATGGGGGCTGAGAGACCGGACGGCTCAGACGAGCGATACGAGCCTCTCCCCCCCCCACATCCCCCGGCGTTATCATCTTCCCCCACTTCCCTCCCTCTCTCCTGTGTTTTTCTTTCCCTTGCAGTTGCTGTGAACAAAACTATTTCATTTCTTAAAGAAACAGATTGAATTTGTGATAGCTATTTCGTGACTTGATAAGATGTTTATTTTAATAAGATAAGTTTTAGAATCATTTTAGAAGGGTAATTGTGATAAGACTTAAGCAATTAAAATAGAGTATGTTAAGTACTTGATAGCTGCACATGTTTAACAGTTAATATAATAGAATATTATAGTAAGAGTTGTTTGTAAGTGTGTAACTTCTGATCTAAGATTCTTTTCCTTTTCTGGTACCAGAGTATTTTCAAAGGAGCTCCATGAATGTAATATCTTCCTGATTTTCTTTGGTTTTTTCTCAGTACTGAGTTAATGGTTTCATTTCCTTTAGTTGATGTATGTTTTAAGTTGACAGATAATATAATTAAGGATAAGAGTTTGTAAATATAATTGTAGAATTTTAGGATATAAGGATATTGTAGAATATTTTAAAAGATTTTTCTGTATATTTAGATAGCACTGGGATTATGTATAACTCAAAAAAAAAAAAAAAAAAAAGAGGGGGGAGAATAGAGAATAGAGGAAGGAAGGAAAGGAAAGTAGGAGAAGGAAAAGAGAATGTTGAAATTTCTGTGGTTGTGTCATACAGACTAGGCCAGTGGATCTGTTAGCCTGGGCAATGAATATGTCTGCATTTGTTCTTGTATTTGCTTGTGTTTGATCACTTATCCTCACAGGCCTTAAGATGGAGACCAGCTTGAGTATGATTAGCCTGTTTTTTCCTAAAGTGAGCAGAAGTCTTGCTCAGATGGCAGAATTGTGGAAAGGACTTGAAAGGAGCACTGACATGATGATTGTGTGTGTATGGATCATAAGGTTTGGATCATGGTTAACGAATTTGGATATTTTCATGAGTTTTCAGTGATTGTGGTTTAATGGAATAGATTCAGTTTAGTTCCTTTTGTAAGGGCCAAAACCCACTTAATTGGCACAGATGGCAATGTGCTTGTCATATTTTTGCAAGGGCCCTGCAGAAGGATGACAAACACTGCCTTAAATTCTAAAAGCAGATGAAGAACTGTGGGAAAAAGGCCTAATAGAGTAGCCTGAAAGCAACATCTAGTGCATATCTTTGTATTGTATTTAGAAATTAGTAGTTTTTAAGCACAATAGACAGACGCAGCTCATAGCTTAGGAGTGTGATGAAAGCATCAAGGTTTCTGAGAACTACAGAGTGAATGTAGAACAATGGGAGTCTGAGGAAGAATATTGCACAGCAGATACATCTGCGACTCTACAACATCAATTGCCACACAGAACCAATGAAGACGTGGCACACCTGCACTTTCCTGTGACTGTGACATTGGTCTGGACTTTTGGTCTTTTGAACAAATGACTTACTGATTGCAGAAAAAGCTTTTGGGATTGTTAGCTAAGCTTGGGTTGTTAGCTTGCCAAACTAATGCTACTAGTAAAAGCTCTAACAGGTTTATTCTCTTTCTGATTTTAGCACTATGGTTGTAGCGATTTTGAGGGAATGTGTTGCTTTAACCTCTCGGACCATGGGGAGTCTATCCATAAACAGCTTGCTTGGCTGAAAAATCATACTAACCGCATTATTGTTAATGAAAATCCCTTTGACCAGTGGCTAAGATCAACCTTTGGAGGTTTGTCTCCCTGGATACTACAGCTTATCAAGGAGGGCCTCCGCCTGCTGGGAATAGTACTGCTTACGCTTATATTACTACGCATAGGGTATGGATGCATTCTGAGGGGTGTGGATCGAGTTACTGGGGGTACAGCCCTGCTTGCCCAAAAAGAGAAGAGGGGAATTGTTGCAGAATGGCTAAAGGAAAATGGACATGACTTAGAGGTGGGCAAGCAGGATGAGTATATGGAACTAAATTAAGGCTGTGCTAGGCCACACTGAAACAAAGGCCACATTGAAGAAACAAAGACATATTGAATAAACAAAGGCAGCATTTAATATAGCTAGCTAGGGAGGCGCTGTCCTTGATGAGTCGGCGGACAACTCAAGCAGAGCAGGATACAGCTAACTCTGAATAAGATAAGAAGTAGTTTGCTGCTTGCAGCTGCACGTAGCAAGTAGGTGCACCATGCAAATGGGGTATTTAGAGATTCAGCCATTTAGCTCTTTACATGTATGCATATATTATCTGTAACACATATAAGCGTGCGGCTACTAAATAAAGTTGTCACTCGCTTTTGATCCACATTGGATTGTGCGGTGTCCTTGCATATTTGAGATTAGCCCTTCTCCGCGAGATCTGCCTTACCGCATTAGGCTGTTTTGCTACTCAGCAAAGGACATGCATGCACCCTCTTCCCCTGCTGTCTCTAAACCTTGGCTTGCAGCATTCAGTTGGCCCGAGCCTGGAGCTGAATCAATGTTCCTTATCTTTCTGTGGGTGATGGTAATGACGTTGCAGACCATGTACTTCTAATGTTCCTCACATAGTAAGGGAAAAGAGTCAGTGAAGTTTGGAAAGAGGCTCTTTACTGTTTCTATCTATATTTTTAAATGAATATGTGCCTTACAGAGATCATCACCTCCTACTGCTTCTCCCTGAGCCAGCCTGAGTATTTCTTGACAGTCTTTGTCTTTCCTTCCACTTTCTAGAGCAGTTGTCATGCTGCCCTGAAGGTCCTTGGATCCTATGTTCTGCCCAGCACAGGTTCTCCTTGGAAAGTTGTTGTGCACTGCCGATAGTTTACTGCTGCTCAAAACACAACTCTCTTCCCCTGCTCCCCACCCCACGATCCCTGCTCCTTCCAAATACGAGATTTCTCACAGGAGTGAGTGCTATGGGTCACAGTGTGAAAAAACTGAAGCCAAACAGCTTTGTCCTGAAGACCTGCTCTTGACTAGTGGTGTGGTAGGCCTGATCGGCCCAAAGTAGGCTTAGATGTGTCCTGCCTTGCCCAGGCATGTTCTTCTGCTCTATGAGAGGACACAAAAGAACCTGTAGCCACTGAGTCTGGCCTGCCCAGGGTCCTGTGGTAAGGTGCACACACTTAGCTTGTGCCTGCCTAGTGCAAGGCCTGTGCTTTTCCCAAAGCTGGGTAAAAGTGAGCCTGTGGCTTTGCCTAATGTGGTAAGGTTTGGCTAACTGCCATCCTGACTGGCTATTCCATGTCCAAAGGGCAATTCATCTTGGCCCATATTGATAAAAGGAGACATGCAGGTAAACAACCTGCTTTGCTCCCCTGCTTTTCTGCTGTGCTCTGCCATTGCCTGCTGCAGTTGCCTACTGCCTTATTGCTTGCCTGGTAAACTCCATTGCCGCAAGCTTACCAGGAGCAGACCCTGGATGTCTGTGTGCCATCAGCCTGTGTGGTCAGCGTGACATCGTGCTGAGACTACGTTGCACGACATCTGCCTCTGCACCTGAAAGTCCTGCTTAGTAGAAGCCAGGAGACAAGGTCAGAGATTGTCTGCCTCTTTCCCCAGGAGCCAAGGAGAATTAAGTCTCAGTGTCTGACAAGACAGAGTCCTCTGAAAGCAACTGGACACTGCCAGGACTGTGCCTAAGCCCCACGAGTCAGGTAATAATAATTTGTGAGTAAATGCTTAAATGCCTCTTTGTAGTTCTTCATTGTCTTCTGCCATGAGCAGAAAGAGCTCCTTGAGCCCAGCTACTGGGCAAGCGGTGTTTGACCACAGGAACCTTCTCTTCCAGTTCAGTTACTGTTTGTGTGTTTTTCTGGTTATTCTAGACCTGAAGGGGCATTGTAGCCAGGTGGGGGGTGGCCTCTTCTCCCAGGTAACCAGCAATAGAACAAGGGGACACAGTCTCAAGTTGTGCCAGGGTAGGTATAGGCTGGATATTAGGAAGAAGTTCTTCACAGAGAGAGTGATTTGCCATTGGAATGGGCTGCCCAGGGAGGTGGTGGAGGCACCGTCCCTGGGGGTCTTCAAGAAAAGCCTGGATGAGGCACTTAGTGCCATGGTCTAGTTGATTGGATAGGGCTGGGGGATAGGTTGGCCTGGATGATCTTGGAGGTCTCTTCCAACCTGGTTGATTCTATGATTCTATGATTCTAGATATTATCCCTACAATGCTTCCATGACTGTGTAAGAACCGAAATATTATTAAAACTAGTGGTTGAGGGTGGTGAGAGTTCTGAATAGCAAAATTAATAAACAATACTAGTTTTGGAAAAATATCATCTTTCATTATTTAATTTTCCCCTCTGCCACAACTGGGAACCTGGCCAGAGATAAGCCAGCACACAGACTGCACCCTGCATTATAGCTTGGGACAGGAGCTTCAGTTCAAAGGAATTTAAACTTAAGCTCCTGTTCAGGTTGGAGGTGTTACTGTGTAGTGGTGAATGTGGGGAGTGAACAGCAGGATCATGACTGCTTCATACGCAACCTGTACATTTATCCTGGATAAAAGTAGTGCTTGAAATCATCTGATGTGGCTGTCAGGACAGGTCAAAATATGGAGGGCTTCTCTGTGGCAGAGCTGAGTGGGTACATTCCTCTCATTTCATGCAATTTCTCACTGGCATCTGAGTAACCCATACTGGCACAGATAGAAGCCTCTTGTCACCCTGCAGTGGGTGAACCTCTGAACATCTGAAGCTTAAGGGTAAACAAATCAGAACTGAAGCCTTGCAAACTGAGTTCATTCTCCTTAGATGCTTTTCCCTGCTGCCAGGAAATCTTTGGGACTCTCTGCTGCTTGATTGTATCCTAAATTCTTCTCAGTCTTCCCCTTGATGTGTGACCCTGACTGGTCACCAAACAAAGGGTGATTCAGACGTTTAAAAATCTCAGCCTACACACTTGAGGGCTTAAACAAAGTCTTTCAGACCAGGCCAAGGACAAAGATTTGAAGAAGGATTTTGCTGTGGCGGATCACACATTCGTTGCTATCTTGATTGAATTAAACCAAGCACTGGGCACGATGAACTCAGGTAAAACTGATACCTTCGACTTCCCTCGGTGCTTTATTAGATGTTTTAAATTGTTCTACATCTTTTTCTGCATGTCATCTTACATATACTTTACATCAGAGACTTTATCTTCTTTCATACCATAGTTGCTGATGGGTTTTGATTGGTGAGATCTTGGCACAAGTCTCCTTTGGGAAATACATCAGACCAGTTCCACAAATGGATCAGAAGAAGTTGATGATATTGCTTTGTGCAGAGGCTGCTGCAGTGGAAGAATTCTAGTCAAAAACTTCAACAGATAAGTCTGCAACAAAGCTGTTCTAAGAAGGCAGTGCCAACATATTACTAACTCCTGCAAAACCAGCCTAGCTAGGGGCAGGAATGAAAAAAAATTCAGAAGGCTCTAACGTGTTCACAGTATGGGAGAGACATCGAGGTGTTGGAGCAGGTCCAGAGAAGGGCAATGAAGCTGGTGAAGGGTCTTGAGAATATGTCTTATGAGGAGTAGCTGAGCGAGTTGGAAAAAAGCAGGGCAACAGAAGATCTTACCACTCTCCACAGCTACCTGAGAGGAGGTTGGTAAAGAGGTGGGTGTTGCTCTCTTGCCACTAGTCACAGCTGATAGGACAAGAGGAAATGTCATCAAGTTATGCTAGGCCAGGTTTAGATTAGACATTAGGAAAAACTTCTCTACTGGAAGGGTTATCCAAGACTGAAACAGGCTGCCCTGGGAAGTAGTTTAATTGCCTGGTTGTATTTTAAAGCTGTCTACATGGATATAGTGTAGTAGTGGCCCTGGTAGAATTAGATATAATGGTTGAACTTGATGATTTTAGAGGTGTTTTGCAACCATGGTGATTCTGTGATTCTGTAATCAGTTCTTCTTCTGGCCCATTAAGTGGTAGACAACCCATAAACTATGATTGCAGCATATAAGAAAGACTGTAAGGGCTAAACAGCTCTTTCTGTTTATTTTCAGTATTGTTTCAAGTGCAACCTTTGTCAAAATAGTGGTGATAGAGCAAATGTGCCTTTTCACATGAAATGTTACTCAATTTCCAGCTGCTTCCTACTCAGGGAAATATTGTTTGCAGATGGTGCAGTCAGACAGCAGTTGTATGCCACTCTGTTATTATGAGGATGGATTTATGACTGCAGAGACATCTTTCTGCTATCTTGTTTCCCTTCTTCCCTTTCTTGAGGTTCAGTCTCCTCACCAGCATGTGGAATGGTTCTGCTTAAATTCCATCCAGTGGCAAGACAAAAAGCCTGTTGCTGTGTTCTTTAAATCCTAGCCTAGGCTTGGCATGATGGGCAGAAACGCCTGACACATCTCCAGAAATGCCCAGAGGTTTTTATTCCATTTGGGGCCGGATATGGAAAGACTCCATCCCTTGCAGGAAAAGCAGTTGCCGTGGGAGATAGCAGCCTTGATGTGAGGAGTGTTGACCTCTGTCAAATCACACCTCTTGTAGGAGATGGAAGAGGAAAAATTCTCAGCATTCCAGAAGAAAGAGAGATTGCTTTAGTCCCTGCCTCTGACTTCTTTGCTCACCTGCTGTCATGAGTTGGTTCATGTGCTTGCCTAGACCTGCTGATAGAGATAATGGAGGAATTTTGAATAGATAATAGAGGGTATGAATCTAATGCCATGAGCAGACCAGAGGTGGCAAAAGCCAGGGAAATCCAAGGAAAGGGCCTTTCTATCTCGTAGCATGACCATGCCTGAATGGTGCCAGCATCTGGCTATGGCTTCCCTTGAGACCACCTATGAAGACACCTATTTTTAGGTTCTCATCAGCCTGTCTTGAAAGATAGGACAGATCCAAAAGTTCATTCTGCATTCAGGACGCCTGGGACATGTCTCACAGGTGAGATTAATTTTTTCATGGCTACTATAGAGGAGAAAAAATAAACTATCCTAGAGTGCCATGACTCTAAAAAAGCAGTTGTCTCCTTTTCTATCCAAAGCAGAGGTCAGGCAAACAGCAATTACACAGGTTTAGAGCTTCAGGCTGGGTCATCTATCTCCAGCAGGTTATTTCTGAGCCATGCAGGTCTCTGTGCCCTGGTTATGCTGTCTTGCATTTCCAAACCTTGGCTAGCAGCAGTCTTTTTTGTAGCAGCATCCGTTTAAGTGATGGTCTTGCTTCACTGCACAGGCTTGGATGATAGCTGGTTATGGCTGTATCTTTTCCGTAGCTCTTTAAATCGAGTAGCCTGCATTTAAGTATGTTTCATTTACTAAGATTAAGTGCAGCATAACTCTTTCCATAAATGGTCACTGTTTTCCTTAAGACCTGTTCAGTGATGTGTTTTTTTCCTTTAATTCAATATTTCAATTAACTCTTTCTTTAAAAAGCAATGTGTACTAGTTATTTATGTGCATGCAGACCATATTTGTGTGGGTTTGGTGCTGATGGGCTGCATGTGTGTTTACAATAGCCCTTGTGTTATCCCAGCCGGCAGCCTAAAAACACTTCCAAATTATTCCACATCAGAGGCAAAGAGGGTTTGGATAGACTCCTAGGGGAAAGTCTTGAAGTGATGCCCAAACCTCAGTCCCAGTGCTGTAAGTCAGGCACGTGGCTGATACTTTATCCACCCCAACTTGGACTTTCACAAGCTGTTTTGTTTGTGGAGGAAACAGGAACTTGGGAGCACTTTTAATCAGTGATTTCTTGGAGATGGGTTCCTCCTTTCCTTTGTCCTCTTTTCCTCTCTTGACACACGTGTGTTCACTTTGCCCATGTCTTCTAAGAACCGATGGAAAATATGCACACGTAAGCACAGTGACTAGGCTGTGGCTCAGACAAACCCCTCGGTGGATAGGGACTGATCTGGTTACAGTTTGTGCCTTTGGAACAACGCTGATTCTGTGCATAAAACACTTGAATGACTGTAGGTGGATGAGCTTGAGGGATTTCAAATGTCACTAAGATTTAGTCTTTGCTGCTAAACTCAAAGTGGGCTGAAGACCAGTTCCAACCAGCTGGTGCTGTTATAAAAAGTTGGAAATGCTCCAGTAAATGTTGCAGGCTTTGTCTTTACTAAGTGTCACGAAAGTAATGATCAAAAGCTTGTAGGCTGCAACTTCTGTGAAGGAGAAATAGGAGAACTGCTAGTCCTCAAGGTGCTTAGGCAGCTTTGCTGCATGGTTGCCCTGGGACCAAGCACTGATGGACTTTCCAGGTCTGAACTTCGCAGGCAATGCCCTGGTGTGTGATGCCCTGAGGCAGGTGTTTCCCAACCAAGCTCAGCTCTGCAGCTCGGAGAAACAGCTGTCATTTGGACCGCACAGCCTGCCCTAAAGAAGCCAAAGGCTGCAGGGTCATTCAGGAAAACATGAGTCATCAGTTTCATAGCTGTCTCTTGGTCTAGTTTAGATCAGCAGTGGCCACATATGTGAGAGAAAACAATCCAACATCATTTAGGAAAAAACCCAGCGGTGCTGTGTTGTTCCAGAACCAACGCCCTGCAGTGTGATTTTGGGACTGGAAATACCAGAGTTCTCTGCTGTTTAGATAGACTAAAGATCACAGTATCACACAGTATCACAGTATTATCAGGGTTGGAAGAGACCTCACAGATCATCAAGTCCAACCCTTTACCACAGAGCTCAAGGCTAGACCATGGCACCAAGTGCCACATCCAATCCTGCCTTGAACAGCCCCAGGGACGGTGACTCCACTACCTCCCCGGGCAGCCCATTCCAGTGTCCAATGACTCTCTCAGGGAAGAACTTTCTCCTAACATCCAGCCTATACTTCCCCCGGCACAACGTGAGGCTGTGTCCTCTCATTCTGGCGCTGGCCACCTGAGAGAAGAGAGCAACCTCCTCCTGGCCACAACCACCCTTCAGGTAGTTGTAGACAGCAATAAGGTCACCCCTGAGCCTCCTCTTCTCCAGGCTAAACAATCCCAGCTCCCTCAGCCTCTCCTCGTAGGGCTGTGCTCAAAGCCTCTCACCAGCCTCGTCGCCCTTCTCTGGACACGCTCAAGCATTTCGATGTCCCTCCTAAACTGGGGGGCCCAGAACTGAACACAGTATTCAAGATGACATTGTTTTCCAAAAATGTTGGCATTACTGTGGCTTGGAAACTCAATACCTGATCCGGCTCTCATCTTGGACCCTCAGTTCCTCAAATAAGCCCACTTTTACTATTGGATTAAAGATCACTTTTAAAAACGTAATTTAAAACCAGCACATGCATCCATTTAGGAATGTACAATGTTTTTGTTGCTAACTCATCTCAAACCCTTTCCCCTGACAGTCTGCAGTTCTGAATTGCAAAGTGTGTTACAGAAACGCTTCTGTCATAATCTATCATGTGAGATAAGACATGCTGTGGTTGTTGTTTGTCTCAAAATATTAAAACATTCCAGAGCAACACAAGAATAATATATACAAGATCAAAGCTAGAGTCAGGTGCCTCACTTTTTGATTATTCAAGTATTGCCTGAAGGGTTGGCAGCAGGATATGCTTTGGATGGGATGGACTAAGAGGTGTCTGTCCTGGGGAGATTGGGAATCAGCTGAACTGCCTTACGGAGGTCATGCTCTGAGGCTGAGAGGAAGACCTGAATGTTCTTAGGAGGTGCAGAAGTGCAGAGGAGTATGCAGGATGCATCTGGTCACTTGAGTCCAGGATCTGGACCTTCCAGGCTCTTGTCTTTTCCTCTGCAACTTTATAAGAGAATTCAAGGATCTGGGGAGGTGGAATGAGCCAGCAGTGTGCCCAGGTGTCCAAGAGAGCCAGTGGCATCCTGGCCTGCATCAGGAATGGTGTGGTCAGCAGGAGCAGGGAGGTCATTCTGCCCCTGTACTCTGCACTGGTTAGACCACACCTTGAGTACTGTGTTCAGTTCTGGGCCCCCCAGTTTAGGAGGGACATTGAGATGCTTGAGCGTGTCCAGAGAAGGGCGACGAGGCTGGTGAGAGGCTTTGAGCACAGCCCTACGAGGAGAGGCTGAGGGAGCTGGGATTGTTTAGCCTGGAGAAGAGGAGGCTCAGGGGTGACCTTATTGCTGTCTACAACTACCTGAGGGTGGTTGTGGCCAGGAGGAGGTTGCTCTCTTCTCTCAGGTGGCCAGCACCAGAACGAGAGGACACAGCCTCAGGCTGCACCAGGGGAAATTTAGGCTCGAGGTGAGGAGAAAGTTCTTCACTGAGAGAGTCATTGGACACTGGAATGGGCTGCCCGGGGAGGTGGTGGAGTCGCCGTCCCTGGAGCTGTTCAAGGCAAGGTTGGACGTGGCACTTGGTGCCATGGTCTAGCCTTGAGCTCTGTGGTAGAGGGTTGGACTTGATGATCTGTGAGGTCTCTTCCAATCCTAATAATACTGTGATACTGTGATACTGTGGATGACCTTACAGGGGAAAGCCATAATCACTCTGGAACTTGGGCCAGCCCTTTACCTCATTAGCGCAATGAAGCCTTTATCGCTCCTGCAATAATGCTGCGTTTTTAAGGCTTTTCACACCTACTTTAAATCTCAGCAACGACCGTGAAACTTCTTTGGTCGTGGCCACATGGTATCTATTGTTAAACAGACTGTTAAAAAGAATCAATCCAGATTAAGCAGCCAAAATTACCACTTGCTATCGCTGGCCTGAATCAGTTCCCTCAGAGACAGCCCTGTAAAGAGGCTGAAGGCTGATTAAACACTTCTCCACCAAGTAGAGTCCAAAAAATTCTGGCAAGAATTGCCTGTAGAAAGCACGGGGAAAAACCGTACACGGCGTAAAAGGCTCGATGTATCAGCCTGCCTGAATCCAGCCTTCCCCCAGCCCAAAGCCCTTCGTCAGTGAGCTTTCCATCTGCCCGGTGAGCGCTTCTGTATCCTGGCTCCGAGTTTCCTTGCGCTCTTCCCAGGGGTGTTATCTTGTGAGCTCGTTATTAGCGCTGGCTGTAATTCACTCTCCGGCACGCAGAGCTATTACCCAAAAAGATTAACACCCCCCCCACGTTAGTAAATGTGCTTGCTTTGACTCAGGCTGGAGGCTTAAATTTTTCCTTGGAGGTAACGAGCCAGGGCAGGGCTATCGGAAAGAAGCTTAGCCCATGCACCTTGAAATGCACTTGTTGGCAGTGGAGGGCAGGATGAGACCTTGTAGTGGTCTTCTGACATTTAGAGAGGGCTACAGGAAAATGGGGAGGTACTCTTTATCAGGGGGGCTAGTGATAGGATGAAGGGTAGTGGTTTCAAACTGAAAGAGGGTGGACAGATTTTAGGAAGAGGCTCTTTACTGTGAGGATGATGAAGCACTGGAACAGGTTGCTCGAAGCAGTTATGGATGTCCTCTCTTTGGAAGTATTCAATACCAGGTTAGATGGGGCTTTGAGCAACCTGGTCTAGTGGAAGATGTCCCTGTCCATGGCATGGGGGTTGAGACTTGTAGGTCCTTCACAATCCAAACTGTTCTATGATAAGGAGCAATTTGCACGTGACTTTTTCCGCTGGGCTACTTGAACAGAATCATCTGATCCACCTCTAAAATGTCTATTTGACCCCTGGGTAGCCTGGATCCTTGAATACAAGAGTGCTGCTTTGTGCTAGCTAAGTATCTGTCTCCACAGCCTCCAGATAGTGCTAGTGGCTTGCGGACAGCTGAATGGAAAGTAGCTGTCTTGCTTGATGGAGAACATGGCTTTGATTTTACGTTCTTTGATTTTACTGCTCTGATTGTTCTTGAACTAAGGTATATACTGAACTTGGACCATCTGCAATTCAGCTCCCAGAAGAAAACCAATACTTTGTTTAGATTTTCGTTTTCAGCCCCTTTCCTTCTCTCCTTCTCCCCTTTCCTCTCTCTCCTTCTCTGACAGCACGCACATCGGCGAGTCCTAAGGGAGCAATCACACTTGTTCACAATGAAGGAATTTAATCTCCTGGTAATTATAGATAGAAAATCACAACGTTGGGCGTGTTTTCACTTGAACAGAGGGGCATTCCTGCCAAGATCTGGATAGCTTTGGAAGAAGCAAAGTGCTGTGCAGATCATGGGATCCTGAGCCAGAAAATTTGAGGCCCACATCCTGGGGCTGAAGAAAGTGGGTGTAATGCCACTGACGTGAACACAGCTCTGATTTGTGCCAGGTGAGAATGTAGCCCCCAGAGAACCATGCTGAAATACTGAGAAATATTGCTTCACTTTCAAAACACAGCAGATGACATCCCAGCAATCCCTTTAGTCCCGTGCGTGGTTCCTTTCCTTCACCTCTGTGCAGTCTCGCTCTTCACTCCAGATGACATCTGGTGTTGGTAGCTGCTTTTGACTTTTTTGATGGTTGTTTGATGAAAGGCAAGGAACTTTAGTGTTGGACTTATGGAAGAGCCACCATCTCAGGTGATGGATGTCCTGTGCAGCCCAAAGCTGAAGAACCAGAGTGAAACACAGCAGTGATGATGCACTATAGAACAGCAGCTCTTAGAGTGCCTGTCAGCTTTCAGTAATTTTTAAAAAAAACTTTTGTAAGAAAAAAACCCAAACCCCAAAACTTTTTTCCCCAACAGAAACTTGTTGTGTAGGGTTAACAGTCCTGGGGGAGTGACCCTGAACCTGACCCTGGGGGTCTTGGCCCCTCCCCAGGGGTGGGCCACACTCCAGGTGATGGTTAGCCCACTCCCCCCACTTCCTGTGGTATAAAAGACAGAGCAGTTTCCTGTCTCATCCTCTTTTCCTGCGCTACCTCTTGACCACACACACTCATACTGCATACCAGCACACCACGTGGTAGCCACGAGGCAGAGACACCATCACACTACTCGGGTTGTATCCATCCCTTGTTGTATTTTGCTGTTTTTCTCTTCCTTATCCTTTGTAAACTTCCCTACCTCCAATACCTTTTCTAAGTTATTGTTAAACTTTTCCTTTTTTTTACTTCCAAATCGAGTGAGATTGATTTATTTGGGTGTCCCTACCTTTCTCTCTCTCCCTGTCTTTTGGGAAAAGGAGGGGGAAGAGGGGAGGGCACTCTATAAATTCTATAAATTGTCATTGGGTCTATTAAATTTATTAGAGTCTCTGGGAACCTGCATTTGAACCCAAGACACTTGTCCAGAATTTGGCATGAGGTGGATGTCAAACAATCTAGTGCCCTGCGCATCAGTCAGTGAGATCAACCCTTCCTTTTCATGGCTGAATAACATCCACCAGTTCTGCCCATCCACAGAACTCACAATGGTTTATCCAGCAGAAGGGATCTGAATGGACTTGATTCCAAAGTCTGGGATAATTCTTTAATTATGCTTGCACTGGAGTAATTTATTTTGGTAAGACATGGATTTAACTGAAAATATGCTGTACTGAATCAGGGGCTATATAAGTGGTTGTGTCCCTAGGGCTGCTGTAGCTGAAGATACACAAGTGGAAAGTTGTTGTGGTCAGGGTTGTGCTTCCCACGTCCCTCCCACCTTTAGCTCAGTCAGTGCAGTTTGTACTTGAATTGAGAATGTATCTGTTTGCTTGGGTTTGTATATCAGCTGTCTATCAGCTTCAGTAACCACAAGAAAGGCAAAATTGGATGAAGGGTATTGCAGATGTGCAGCAATCCTCTGGCTCTCAACTGAGCCAGCAATGCTTCGTCTCCATCCTTTGATTAGAACTCCCTAGCTTTGCAAATGAAGTTGGAAAATCAGTTTGAATGTCTTTTTGGGAACCATCCCAAATAAAATTTGGCTGACTTGGAGTGAAGGTGGGAGATGAGTTTCTCATGGGGCTTTGCCTCCTTTCCACCACTGGCATTCCTTTCAAGTAAAACTGCTGTGGTGCTGTGGGGAAAGCTTGAAAGAAGAGAGAAAGAGAGAGGAGAAAAAAGATGGGGATTGCTCTTCTCTAGTGTGTCACCTGATAGAGGAGGACTGAAAAGCTTTGCTCCCATCAGTCCTTATGGACCCTGGATAAATGGGATCACACATGGCTCAGGGTGACCATGGGATGGAGTAGGTGGTAGCAGGACATCTTTCTGAAGATAGGTGCTTCAAAGGCTTGAGAGGGTTTGAGGTAATTTTAATCGCTTTAAACAATTTGCCTCTCCTTTGCTGGCAACAAACAAGCTGGACTCGAGAGAAAAATGTCTCACTGTTTGGCAGATTCTCTGAGAGCCTGTCACAGCTTTTAGTCTAAGGACATCTAAAGGCTTGTGTCTTCCATGCCATTGTCTTTTGGCTGGAGAAAACAGTGATGGAGCCCTGGGTAGACAGCACATTAGCTCCATTGGTGAGGTCATCCAGCAGGTCTCTGCAGCTGGAAGCCAGGGCAATGCTTGGGTCTCTGCCTGCTTTGCATTAGCCTCCCTGAACCCAGGGCTCATTGTTGGCCACACCAGGGGGCTGAAGGGCTCCCACAGCGTGCATGCCAACCTAGAGAGCCTGGAGAGCGATTCCTGGCAGTCTCTAGGCTAAATTTGCATTTCTTTTGGTCCCACCAGGCCCACCTTAATGAACAGTTGTGCCTCGCCTTGAACTTTTTTCCAGGCTGCCACATTTTGGAGGTTGCAAAGAGGCATAAAATCTGCAAGCTTTACTAAAGAGGAAAACATTTAATGAAACCCTAAAGCAGTGTATTTTCTGTAGTGCTCTGGAAATGCCTCTGGCATGAACAAGCAAGGATGGGCTAGCAAACTCTGCAGCACCTGCCAGATACCATATTCTCTTCTAACTCCAGGTTTTACAAATATGACTTCACTCCAGGCTGAGTACCCCAGCAGAACCTTATCTAACAGAGAGATAATTCAGATGTTCCAGCTCTTTGCTGCTGAGCTTAGGGAATTATTCAGGATCTGGTTTGCATGGCAGTGACCGGTAATGAGGAAAAATGGAAGAATATTGCCATTGGGCAACCTTCCCCAAAAGAGAAAGAGGTAAACAGATCAGAACAGGTGCTTGGTAATGCATGCCCTCGATTTCCAGCTACATTTCTTTCTTTATTTCTGCCAAGCTCTTCCTCAATAGCTTATGTCCTTTGGAGCTCACTTTGCTGGTTGCCTGCAATTACATCTCTTTTATTACATTGGTTTTGCCTGTTAAAAATAGATTTTTAAAAGCAGATTCTTTTTCTTTTCCTTTGTCTGTGCTTTGCCTCTTAAAAGGCTCATTACCAAATGTATAAATCATAGAATCATAGAATCAACCAGGTTGGAAGAGACCTCCAAGATCATCCAGTCCAACCTATCACTCAGCCCTAGACAGTCAACTAGACCATGGCACTAAGTGCCTCATCCAGTCTTTTCTTGACCACCTCCAGGCACAGTGACTCCACCACCTCCCTGGGCAGCCCATTCCAATGCCAATCACTCTCTCTGTGAAGAACTTCCTCCTAACATCCAGCCTATACTTCCCCCGGCACAACTTGAGACTGTGTCCCCTTGTTCTATTGCTGGTTGCCTGGCAGAAGAGACCAACCCCCACCTGACTACAACCTCCCTTCAGGTAGTTGTAGACAGCAATGAGGTCACACTCTCAGCTCCCTCAGCCTCTTCTCATAGGGTTTGTGTTCCAGGCCTCTCACCAGCCTTGTTGCCCTTCTCTGGACAGGTTCCAGTATCTCAACATCTCTCTTGAATTGAGGAGCTCAGAACCGGACACAGGACTCAAGGTGTGGCCTGACCAGTGTTGAGTACAGTGGAAGAATAACCTCCCTCATCCTGCTGGCCACACTGTTCCTGATGCAGGCCAGGATGCCATTGGCTCTCTTGGCCACCTGAGCACACTGCTGGCTCATCTTCAGCTACTATCTACCAGTACCCACAGGTCCCTTTCTTCCTTCTGGCTCCTCTCCAGCCACTCTGTCCCCTGCCTGTAGCACTGCTTGGGGTTGTTATGGCCAAAGTGCAGAACGCTGCACTTGGCCTTGTGAAATCTCATCCCATTGGCCTCTGCCCACCCATCCAGCCTGTCAAGGTCCCTCTGCAGGGCTCTCCTGCCTTCCAACAGATCAACACCTGCTCCTAGCTTGGTGTCATCTGCAAACTTACTCAACAGTATATTCTCTATATCAAAAACAGAATAATATCAATTCAAATGCGACTTCAGAACTTGCAGGTTTGGGGATTTTCATTGCATTTGAAAAGGAGTGGAAGTGTTTCCTATGAGTACTTATGTCAAACTAATTTCTAACTGCATTTTTAACAGAAGGTTTAGATTATTAATAATGAAACTTTTGAACAGATTCGCTGGAAACTTTGGTACTTGAAAGATGTGTGAAATCTGGGAAACACTGTCAGCTTTTTCAGATACTTAGTTAAAATGGATAGTCTCGATTCTGGGAAGGTGCTTATTTACCCCTGTTTCACATCAGTTCTTTCCAGTAACACTGTGTTGCTGACAGTGGTGATGGAAACCCGCTCTAGGCTTTCCTCCTGGACTTTGCTCAGTATGGCACTTGCTTCTGGAAGTGCTGTCACAAGTAACCAAAGCTTGTGGCTCTAACAACTTACTTGGAGTAAGCCAGCCTTGCATTTTCCTCAGCAGGGTAATGCCACACTAATTTAAAAACTGTGATGCTGAATGGCAAACAAAGAGGATTAGACCAAAGTAGTTCCAGAGCACACATTGTACATACTAATGTCTTGTTGAAACAGGAGTAGGCTAAAAAAAAATACTGCTCATGCCTAAATGAGAACACAAGCCTGCTTTCTGAAACCCTGCCTCCTTTTGCCAATCAGATAGGGGGCATTCTGCATTGTGAAAGGAGCCAAGCTAATGAGATTATGGTTTATCACTTTGGAAAATAAAACTGTAAAGCTGGAAGGATACAGTTTAGCACAATTCCTAAATTGTGCTAAACTCTCAGTATGTCTGCTGGACTGTCCTCCTGAGGTTGTTCAGGGGAAGGCACCAAAGCCTTGCAAGTGTTTCCATGTGGATGACTCTGCATCTCTAAGCAAAAAAACCTCAAGTCACTTTATGTCCTGAGTTTTGTTTCAGCTAAGCAGTAGCCCAAGCAAAGTCAGGCTTGGTGAGAAACAAATTTAGGATCATAGAATAGTTTGGGTTGGAAATGACCTTCAAAGGTCATCTAGTCTAATCCTCCTACTCTAAACAGGGACATCTTCAGCTAGATCACATTGCCTCATTCAACCTGACCTGGAGTGTTTCCAGGGACAGGGCATCCACTACCTCTCTGGGCATCAGCCTGTGCCAGTGTTTCACCACCCTCTGTAACATAACTTTCTTAGATCTAGCCTTAATCTCCCCTCTTTTATTTTAAGGCTATCACCCCTTGCCTTGTTGCAACAGATCCTGCTAGAATTATTGTCCCCATATCTCTTATAAACCCCCTTTCAGTACTGAAAGGTCTCAATAATATCTTCCCAGAGGCTTGTCTTCTCCAGGCTAAATATGCTGTTTTAAATGCAGGGTTTAAAGTATGGAACATCTTCTTACATTGACCTGGCCACATAGGCTCTGCCTGCTGAATGACAGAAAATGTTTGTCCTTGGGATTTCCCCCCAAAAACTGCCACCTCATTACACCACTCTGTGTGGGGCAGCAGGAACAGATTGTAAGCAGAGAAGAAAAGAGTCTGCTGCAGTCATCTTTGAGAAGAATGATGTAGTGGTCATCTTTACTCATCTTATGCACATCTGTAAGAAGAGCTGTAGTGTCCACTTGTGTTTCTCCACCTCTACAGCTCTGGGGTCTCCCACTCTCTGGACAGTGACTGCCCTGCTGAGCGGCAGCAGCATCAGAACGCCAAAAAAGGCTATAAGGGATAGTTGGGGTTGTTCAGCCTGGAGAAGAGGCTGACAGGGCAGACATTATTGCTCTCTACAACTACCTGAAGGGAGGTTGTAGTCAGGTGGGAATTGGTCTCTTCTCCCAGGCAACCAGTGACAGAACAAGAGGACACAGTCAAGCTGCTCCAGGGCAGGTTTAGGCTGGAAGAAGTTCTGGAAAGAGTGACTGCCATTGGAATGAGCTACCTGGGGAGGTGGTGGAGTCACCATCCCTGGAGGTGTTTAAAAGGAGACTGGATGAGGCATTTAGTGCCATGGTTTAGTTAATTAGAAGGTATTAGGTGATAGGTTGGACCAAATGATCTCAAAGATCTTTTCCAACCTGGTTAGTTCTATGATTCTGTGAAATACTTTTCAGCTCTGTGTGGGTTTCTGGTGGGCTTGAAAAGTAGTTTTGCTGTTGTGTTTCTTTCTCTTTGTTCCTTACTAAAGCTCCTGCTATGCAGAGCAGACAGGGCTGATGGAGAGAAAGAGAGCTGTCTCTGGAAGAAAGAGAGTGTTCACCCACTGCAGTCGCTGCGAGGGAGTGGAAGGACTACTTCAGCAGCCCTTAAACAGCCAGCTCAGTAGCGGTTCAAGAGCAGGAAGTGCAATTTCCAGCATAAGGCACCTCTGTAGAGGGCCTGATGGGGGAGTTTTTAACCCCCCCTCGCCATGGTTTCCCTATTGATATGCTTGAGGTCTGGCTTCTAGGGTCAAGGGACAACGCAAACAAGCTGAACTTGGCCTTTAGCTCTTTTCATCCCTTTCCTCTCTTGATTTGCTTTTTGCCAGCAGGGAAATATTTGCAAACCAGGAAAAAGGTCACTCTGATGTGGACCATGTAAATAGCTCCTCGGACCACCAAAGTCAGCAGCATGAGTCCCACTCTCACTTAAGGCTTTGCTAGGCTTGCTCCTAGCTGGGTGTCTGAGAACACGTGGGCTGCATTTTCTGTGCTAGGAGTTCCTGACGCTTATGGACTTCTGACTAAGTTATTTTTGGAAGACATTAGCTATGGCTTGGCATCCTGCCTAATCACTCCTCCCAGAGTATTGGTAATTCACTCTGTTTTAGGGAGTTCAGAGGCTTCCCCCTCCTGTGTCCAATTTTTATTTGTAGAACTTCCTACAGTCTTAAGAGGTAAATGGTGGTGCCAGCTTTCCATTAGGGTAATCCTCCCTTCTTGCTTTATCCAAACAAACCTGGTGTGCCACATTCCTCCTGTCTGCTGGTACAGCGGAGAAGCAGTCCCAGGAAAGCCTAACTGTGATGTGAAAAGCAGCAAGATAGGAGAGAGGGGAAAAGTTAAGGGCCTTGTGCCTGGGGAAGAGCTGATGCTCTGCTGTAAAGAGCTGGTGATGTTGGTCATGCTGCTCCCTTGGGCAGTGATTTGTGTGCAAATGTTCTAGTGAAGCTCTTGGAAGCTCTCTTTGGGATTCATGGTTATTTCAAAGGAGTTTTTAGTTTGTCTGTGTGGGGTTTGGGTTTTTTTTTGGTTGGTTGGTTTTGGTGTGTGTATGTTTGGTTTTTAAACTTTCAGCGTGCTAAGGCCAGGCCCTGGGAGTCAGCTTCCCTTGAGAACACTTCTGGTCTCCCATCCGTAATTCAGGAGAAGTGCTTAAAATCCCAGAGTTGTAGACTTGAATATGTCTGGATTCTTCCTTTTCAGTTCACAGCTTTTAAGGAGGCAATTTAGAAAGATATTGGCTTTTGTACAGACAAAGTAGTGGTTCTCACTCACAAGTCAAGAACAGAAAGCTTTAAGATTTGGAGGGCAGAAGGGCTCTGCAGCAGGACCTTGACCACCTGGACAGATGGGCAGAGTCCAATGGGATGGGGTTCAATAGCTCCAAGTGCAGGGTGCTGCACTTTGGCCACAACAACCCCACGCAGAGATACAGGCTGGGGTCGGAGTGGCTGGAGAGCAGCCAAACAGAGAGGGATCTGGGGGTGCTGATTGATACCCGCCTGAACATGAGCCAGCAGTGTGCCCAGGTGGCCAAGAGAGCCAATGGCATCCTGGCCTGCATCAGGAATGGTGTGGTCAGCAGGAGCAGGGAGGTCATTCTGCCCCTGTACTCTGCACTGGTTAGACCACACCTTGAGTACTGTGTTCAGTTCTGGGCCCCCCAGTTTAGGAGGGACATTGAGATGCTTGAGCATGTCCAGAGAAGGGCGACAAGGCTGGTGAGAGGCCTTGAGCACAGCCCTACGAGGAGAGGCTGAGGGAGCTGGGATTGTTTAGCCTGGAGAAGAGGAGGCTCAGGGGAGACCTTATTGCTGTCTACAACTACCTGAGGGGTGGTTGTGGCCAGGAGGAGGTTGCTCTCTTCTCTCAGGTGGCCAGCACCAGAACGAGAGGACACAGCTTCAGGCTGTGCCAGGGGAGATTTAGGCTGGAGGTGAGGAGAAAGTTCTTCACTGAGAGAGTCATTGGACACTGGAATGGGCTGCCCGGGGAGGTGGTGGAGTCGCCGTCCCTGGGGCTGTTCAAGGCAGGATTGGACGTGGCACTTGGTGCCATGGTCTAGCCTTGAGCTCTGTGGTAAAGGGTTGGACTTGATGATCTGTGAGGTCTCTTCCAACCCTGATAATACTGTGATACTGTGAAGATATCAGAGTTTTGAATTAAAAGGCTCAGTGCTCTGTACACAGTATTTCTTCCCCTCTCCCCCATTCCCATGAGGTCTCAAACAAGGCACTTGTAATTCCTCATCATCTTCCAAAAGTCTGAGTCTCTCCATGGTTTTTCCTTGCCAATCTCACTACAAAGCACCACTGTCCTGCTTGAGCTGTGCTGGTGCATAAATCACTTGGATCTGTGAGATGGGAATGGGATTTGAGGGGATTACATGGTGGGTAGCTGTTAAACCCAATTCTCAGTCAGTGGGAAGCAGATAGGGCTGAAGCATCTTCTCCTTTGACCCGCAGGTGCCCTCATCAGTTGAACCTGCCATCCACACAGCCTCAGTCCTAAGGTTTGACATTTGCCTTGACATGAAGCCCTTCCATCTCCCTCCTAATGAATGGGAGGTTGCAGGGTGCCTGCCAGGGCAGGGTTTGCCCTTTAGTGTCAATAAGTTCTCTGACAGCCTATTTACGCTTTCATCTCCCTGCCCTTACTCCTAATTTGTGCAGTTTGTGATGCTGAGCAATGCAGCAGCCACAGAGAGGAGGAGATGAGAACCAGAAACCCTGCAGGTTTCCTAGAGCACATCTTCCCCAGTAATAAATCTGGGATGAAGGAAAGACTGTTCTGATCCTCTGTGCATGCCCTGGTGTGTTGAGAAAGGACCAAATACTCAGATGATGGTTTCTAAAAGGAGATGCTTCTTTGTTTCTTTCCTCAACTGCTTTTTGGGATGCAGGAGCCTTATGACTGCATTGTCCAAAAGATGCTATTGACTCAATGATATCCTAACACACTCATCTGTCAGCAGCTCTCACCAAACTTCATTCTCCCTCTGTCATGCTTCAACAATTGCGTATAGAGCTCCCCAGGCATGGATGGGAGCCTGTGGGGATTACAGAAGGAAAAGGGGTTACAAAGAAATGTGGGATCTGTCAGGATGGAGACCATGTGGCTCTGATCAGTGGTTAGAGCCACATGGTGTGAGGGGTCATACAAATTGGTACCAATGGAGATGTTGTTTGCCTTGCAGATCTCATGGTGCTTGGTTGTTAATCTCACTGTGGGGGCTCAGGATTGTTGAACGCAGATGTTTTTGGAATGATTTCTTGTGTTGTATGAGTGAGGATGAGGGAAGTGGTGGACAGGATGGTTACCTGAGGCCTGTGCCTAGTAAAGGTCTGCTGTTGTCATTTGATGTGCACCCCAAATGGATTGACAAGGTGGTGGGATGGATACACCTAGTTGCCTTCTCCTACAACAGGAAAGGTGAAGTGTCTCACCACGCAGGCCCTGTCAGCTCATCAATGCTCATTACGTAAATGAAACAGGACAGCAGTGATGCCTGCTCATTGTGATGGTTTGGGTGTTCCCTGCCCCCCCACACTTTGGAAATCACCCAGACTAGACTCAGCTGGCTCGGGAAATTGAATGAAGCTTATTATTTACAGCTTAGCACAATATACAAACAGATATTTACAGTATATACAGTTATATACAGAAATATACAAGGTAAAAGGTAATACAGAAACACAACAGCCCTCCCAGAAGGCTGAGTCCCCAGGAGGGGCTCCCAACCACCCCTTCACCTTACCCCTACCCCTCTTAACATTACCCCAGCCCCAGAGAAGAATGGAGATTTGGTCAGGGGATTAGGAAGCAAAGTGAATTAATTAAAGAAAATGGAGGGTGAGGTTAGAGAGAGAGATGCAGCTCAGCCAGTTCCCCAGCAGAAATACTTTATGTTTTGATTCTTATTTTTATACATCTCAGCAAGCCTATGAGTGAAGTAGATATCATTCTGTTTTCCTTTCCCAGCCTGTAGTCTAGTCCTCACCAAAACATTCTAGCTAGCTTCAAACTAGCACACTCACGGAGAAGCAGCGTGATAGAGCACAATGGAACTAATACCAAACAAATGAATTCATAGAATCATAGAATCAAACAGGTTGAAAGAGACCTCCAAGATCATCGAGTCCAACCTATCCCCAAGCTCTATCCAGTCAACTAGACCATGGCACTAAGTGCCTCATCCAGTCTCTTCTTGAACACCTCCAGGGATGGTGACTTCACCACCTCCCTGGGCAGCCCATTCCAATGCCAATCACTCTCTCTGTCAGGAACTTCCTCCTAACATCCAGCCTATACTTCCCCCCAGCACAACTTGAGACTGTGTCCCCTTGTTCTGTTGCTGGTTGCCTGGGAGAAGAGCCCAACCCCCACCTGGCTACAGTGTCCCTTCAGGTAGTTTTAGACAGCAATGGGGTCAGCCCTGTGACAATTCCCTTTCTCATTTTATCTGAGATATCTACCGAATGCTCACTAATTTTGCTTGCATGCTGAAATACCCAAGTAATGAACCCTTTTATGCAAGGAAATGTGTTGGGTTTTTTCCCCCTTTAAATTGGAAGGCAGTCTCCCATTTGTGGCTTTCCTATCAGATTGGCAGTTTGCTTTCCCAGGGGAATGACAAGCCATGTAGCAAAACCTCTGCCTAGGGCAGCAGATAAATGCAGGAAGTATGCAGGTTATTTCCATTTTTGATGGGGCATAATATACCATAACCTTAAAAAAAGAAATTATTTGCTTGGTTTTTTTACAAGCTCTGTACTGAGGGCACAGTTTGGTTTCTGGTTAATGTGAACAGGAAATCCTGCAGCTGGTAGCACACAGCCTGATGAAGACTTTGCTTGCTTTTCTTTCCAGTGGTGTAGGTCTTTTACTTCTCATGGTGAGAGGCTCATCTCCTCACCTTGTCTCTGGAACCTTCCTTGTGGCCTTCTTCAAGAGATGAGATTTTTCTCTGGGTGAAAAAGCAGTTCTGCTCAAATGCCTGGTGGATATTTCAAGCATAAGGTAAGGATTGTGGGGAAGATTTGTTCTTCTTTAACAAGGACTTGCAATGGCCTTGGCAGGGAAAGGTTTGGCTTCCTCTGAAACCACCATTGTGGGGTTATATAGGGCCCAAGACTGTCCTTGGCAGTTCTAATGAGGATCTTGTCTTGCATGGTGATCCCAGGTAGGCTAGGATAACACCTATGTCCTGGCCACAAACTTGCTGCCATGCAGCCTTAAAGTGAAAGGAGAAGGTACAGAGGGATAGCAGGAGTAACTCCTACCATATCTGACTCTGCAACATTTCTCCTTGGACTTGCTTTTCTCCTTGCTCCTCTTTACCTGGTTTGAATGGTTTGCTTTTGTTTGGACTTGGCAGTGCTGGGTTAACAGTTGGACTCGATGATCTTGACACAGATGATATGAAGCTAGGAGGAGGAGCGGATCTGCTGGAGGGTAGGAGAGCCCTGCAGAGGGACCTTGACAGGCTGGATGGGTGGGCAGAGGCCAATGGGATGAGATTTAACAAGGCCAAGTGCAGGGTTCTGCACTTTGGCCACAACAACCCCAAGCAGAGCTACAGGCTGGGGACAGAGTGGCTGGAGAGCAGCCAGGCAGAAAGGGACCTGTGGGTACTGGTAGATAGTAGCTGAAGATGAGCCAGCAGTGTGCTTAGTTGGCCAAGAGAGCCAATGGCATCCTGGCCTGTATCAGGAACAGTGTGGCCAGTAGGACAAGGGAAATCATTTTTCTCCTGTACTCAACACTGGTCAGGCCACACCTTGAGTACTGTGTCCAGTTCTGGGCCCCTCAATTCAAGAGAGATGTTGAGGTGCTGGAACATGTCCAGAGAAGGGTGACAAAGCTGGTGAGGGGCCTGGAGCACAAATCCTATGAGGAGAGGCTGAGGGAGCTGGGGTTGCTTAGCCTGGAGAAGAGGAGGCTCAGGGGTGATCTTATTGCTGTCTACAACTACCTGAAGGGAGGCTGTAGCTAGGTGGGGGTTGGCCTCTTCTCCCAGCAACAGAACAAGGGGACACAGTCTTGAATTGTGCTGGGGCAGGTATAGGCTGGATGTTAGGAGGAAGTTGTTCCCAGAGAGAGTGATTGGCATTGGAATGGGCTGCCCAGGGAGGTGGTGGAGTCGTCGTGCCTGGAGGTGTTCAAGAAAAGCCTGGATGAAGCATTTAGTGTCATGGTCTGGTTGACTGGATAGGGCTGGGTGCTAGGTTGGAGTGGATGATCTTGGAGGTCTCTTCCAACCTGGTTGATTCTATGATTCTGTGATCTTAAAGACCTTTTCCAACCTAAATAATTCTATGATTCTGTGATTCTATGAACCATGCAAGGCATCTGTATGTGTGTCTGTGTACAAGGTGGGGGGAGTCAGCAGGGTGACTCTTCCTGCTATCTGCTGAAAATCTGGGGACATTCATTGGGACTCAAACTTAACACCTGCCTCTTGCTCAAGGTTGCTCAACTCACAGGCTTTAGATGTGGTTGCTGTGGTCTCCTTGCAAGCCTTTCTTGTGCAGAAGATGCAGACCTCTATCAGAGCGAGTCTGAAGACTTTGAGAACACCCTGCAGAAGTGTAGGGTGTCCTTCAGGATAGAACACTTAATCTGTTTGGGTAAAGGAAGGAAAGTAAATCTCCTCATAGAAACTCATAGAATCAACCAGGTTGGAAGAGACCAACCTCCACCTGGCTACAACCTCCTGTCCTGAGTCCTGTGTAGGTGCTTTGGAGGTTTGTCAGCAGAATCACTGAATGAATTGGGTTGGAAGGGACCCTTGAAGGTCCAAACCCCCTGCTGTGAGCAGGGACATCTCTAACTCCAGCTCAGGTTGCTCAGTGAGCTAACAACGTGTTAAAGTATAAGCTGTGCTTTGCCTCAGAAAACAGCTGGCAAGGCTTCAGCGCATAAGCTGAAGTTCAGAGTGAAGCAAACAAGGAGTTAGTGCCCTGCTGATTTCTGGTTCCTGAATGCCTGTGGTCTATTAATTTCTGGGAAAAGAAGGAGAGGTGAATTGAAATGAAGAAAACTGGTGCAATCCTGCCTGAGCCCCATGCCTGGGGAGCCACGTCTCGTCTCTTCATGTGATGCCATGAGGCAGATACAGCTCATCCATCACTCTGAGGCATGTGTCCAAGCCTTCTAATTAATGAACATAACCGGAGGTTTGGAGCTTAAACTGGTTCTGACCTGTATTTTTTAATTAAGGCAGGGGGTTTTAATATAACCTCTGCTTCGGGTCATCTGATAATATTCATCTAGACATAATGCCTAACCTTCTTAACCCTAGATTGTTACTTCTGTGCTCTAATGCCAGTCTTAAAGAAACATGGGCTCGTAAATTAGGTGCCAGGTACTAAATGAGAACAGAACCAACTGAGAATTAAAATGCGCCTAAGGAATAACTTAGATGGTCCCTGAAGATTGGTTCCCTCTGGACATTCTTGCCCATGGGGTCAAAGGGAGTGTCCTGTCTTCCTGTTGCCAACCCCATGCCTGATAATGGCTCAGGACAAGCAGGCTACTATCTCCAGATACTCACTGGGATCATTGTTTTCAGCTGGCTGGTGGCCACCTATTCCACTGGTATCATGGAGAGCAGAGATTCTTGATAAGCACAAGAGCACTCTGGAGGAGACCCTTGTTGCTATCAGCAGGCGGAACAACTGGTGAAATCAAGAGGCTAACAAAAGCAAACCAAGTGGCATACAGTTTTATAAGAGCCTTTTTTATGGGTTCTTAGCCGTGTCCTGCATTGCTCTGCACGTAGCAATATCACGCTGAGAATCACAGGGAGAAATGTTTTTATATAGGGGAAACAGCATGCTAAGTGCATTCCTTAAGTCAGTCCAGAAACCACCTCCTGCAAAAAAAAATCATGAAAAGCACATGTAATGCCTTGGCAAGCTTACCTCTTTTATCTGGGATAGTTAAATAGTTTTGCTAGGGGAAGAAAGGTTGCTGGGTGGTTTATTTGTTTGCCTCTTTCTGGATAAAGATCTCCTGAAGGTGGGAAAACACCCATGGTCTTCCATCTGACAGGCAGAAAGGTGATGTTCAGTGCAGCCCTTGGGCATGGTTTGGGATGTGGTTTACTAAGGGAGTCATCCTGGAGCTAAGGACAAAATGTATATATATATAGACAGAGAGACACAAACCCTATGAGGAGAGGCTGAGGGAGCTGGGGTTGCTTAGCCTGGAGAAGAGGAGGCTCAGGGGGGACCTCATTGCTGTCTACAACTACCTGAAGGGAGGCTGTAGCCAGGTGGGGGTTGGTCTCTTCTGCCAGACAATCAGCAACAGAACAAGGGGACACAGTCTCAAGTTGTGCCAGGGGTGGTATAGGCTGAATGTTAGGAGGAAGTTCTTGCCAGAGAGAGTGATTGGCATTGGAATGGGCTGCCCAGGGAGGTGGTGGAGTCACCATCCCTGGAGGTGTTCAAGACAAGACTGGATGAGGCACTTAGTGCCATGGTCTGGTTGGCTGGCTAGGGCTGGGTGCTAGGTTGGACTGGATGATCTTGGAGATCTCTTCCAACCTGGTTGATTCTATGATTCTATGATTTTCTCCTCAGTTATGGTAACCCAGGCAGTCAGTGACAGAAGAAGAGGACACAGTCTCAAACTGTGCCAGGCCAGGTTTAGGCTGGACATTAGGAAGAACTTCACAGAAAGAGTGATTTGCCATTGGAATGGGCTGCCCGGGGAGGTGGTGGAGTCACCATCCCTGGAGATGTTTAAAAGGAGACTGGATGTGGAACTTAGTGCTATAGTTTGGTTAATCAGAAGGCATTGGATGATAGATTGGACTCGATGATCACAAAGGTCTTTTCTAACCTGGTTGATTCTGTGATTCAGTAAGTCTTTTTACCGGCAACCAGCATGGCATACCAGGAGAGTAAAGCAGAGAAAATAACTTCCTCATCATCTCAAACACAAAAGAATGTAAAAAAAAAAGAGAGAGAAATGGAAAGAACAGGCAATTTTACTGAAAGAGCCTCAAAATTCCAAACCATTTCCACCAGTGCTCCATAATCCAGTGTTTCAAACATTCATGGCTCAATTTACCACCTATTTGATGGGGGGAGTGTTTATGACACATTCCCTGCATTCCTTTACCAGAAGTGCTGTAAAATTGGACTTTTCCTCCTTGCATATGATGCAGAGAATGACTCACATCTGGGAAGTTTACCTCAGAATCCAGCAGAGCTCTTCTTACAGCAACTTACCTAAGGGGGAAAATCAAATGTAACTGTGTCCTGCAAACCTGGGTGTGTAAATGTACCTTTGTATACTTAGAGTTAGTTCAAGTCATGGAAAGAGCAGAACTGGAGGTATAATGGGCTTATGTGGAGGATCTATAGGCTCCAATGGGAGAAAACTGCTTAAATCAACATTAGGTCATGCCAAAGGGCACATTTCCCATGGTCATGGTTATCTGTACTCAGTGTGGCAAGAGCAGGAGAGAGAAGCTTCATGTTACAGTTGATTGGGGTATCCGGAGGCATGGAAAAGGATGGAAATGTAGTGATCAAACAAGGCAAAGACATCAAACACAAGATGTTTGTTACCTAGGCTCTAAGAGTGTGATGGTTTGGGCTCTTACCTGCCCCCCCACACTTTGTATTTGCCCCAGCTAACTCAGACGGACCCTGGGAATATAGATGAAGCAATTTATTTACAGCTAGCAGAATTTACAAGCAGCTATTTACAATATATACAGTTATATACAATTATATACAGAAATATACAAAGGATAAACAATACAAAAGCACAACTCCCCTCCCAGAAACCTGAGTCCCCAGGAGGGGCTCTCAAACCACCCCAACACCTCCCCTGGCCCTCTCAACCTTACCCCAGTTCTCAGGAAGAAGAGAGGTGCGGCCAAGAGGTTAGGGAGCAAGGTTAGTAGGAGCAAGGTTAATGAGATGTGACTAGGTCTGAAGACAAAGGCAAATGGAGAATGTTTACTTCTTCTTCCCAGAGCTCTCAGCGAGACTGTGAGAGAAGTTGACATCAATTGTTTTTCATTTCACTGCCCGTTATCTAGTTCTTTTACCAAAACATTCCAGCTTGCTTCTAACTAGCACAAAGAGCATCCAAAGAAAGACTGCAGAACAGTGTGGTTGGTGGCAGTCCTTGAACTACCACTTGGAGTGGAAAGATTTCAAAGGAGGTCATTGTAGGAGGGAATGATGCTACTTCTTCCCAGAGCACATGGAAAACATTGCTGACAGCCCCACACTCTCAACTCAGCAAATCTGCCACCTGGAGCAGCCACTTGCATGCCACTGAAACTTGGCTGTAGAGGTGTTCTCAACCAAGCAGGAGAATCATAGAATGGTTTGGGTTGGAAGGGACCTTTAGAGGTCACCCACTCTAATTCCTTTGCAGTAAGCAGAGATGGGGCATCTACCACCCTTCTGGGAAAATTTTGCCAGTGTTTTACCACCCTGATTGTAACAGATTTCTTACTTGTGTGTAGTCTAAATCTGCCCTCTTTTAGTTTAAAACCATCACCCCTTGACCTGTCACAATGGGTCCTGCTAAAAAGGTGTTGACTAGCCATGTACAGTGACTGCAAACTGAAGGCAGAAGCTGAGTATCAGGTTAAATGCTTTCTAAAGATGAAAGGGTTTTTAACCACGGGAGATGTCCAAAGGATCTTGTGCATTTTTTCTCAGCTTGGTCTCAGGCTTATATCGATCATGCAGTGGCAGATTCCTCCTTAGCTCTGGATTATTGGACTTGAATAAGGAATTTCTGGGTGACAAGCACAGCCCTCTCTAAGGCAGGAGGCCAGGCTGGGTGTTTCTAATGATTTCTTCCTCTCAGGCTTATATCGATCATGCAGTGGCAGATTCCTCCTTAGCTCTGGATTATTGGACTTGAATAAGGAATTTCTGGGTGACAAGCACAGCCCTCTCTAAGGCAGGAGGCCAGGCTGGGTGTTTCTAATGATTTCTTCCTGCTTTCAAAGCTTCTGATTAAATCTGTCTTTTCCCACCAGTCGGGAGTTGAGCCCAGAGGGTGAAATTCCATATGATTCACCGATTGATTCCACCTTCATTCCTGCAAGCTGCCTGATTGTGAGGTCTTAATTGGTGCAGAAAGCAGAATCTCTCAAATGCCCTCAAGACAGCTGCTCCAGTTTTGCATCAAACCTTCTCCTAAACCAGAACGGTGTTACAAATGCCCTTCCCAACTTGAGTGGAGTGGCTACCATCTCTCCTGATGAAATACAAGGGTGTCATGACTCGTTATGTCACGTCCAATGATGCAGTGGGATAATAAGAGCTGATGGGATGTGGCAGCAGTCATTTTGAAATGGAAGGAAAAGGTTCTTTGTGCACCAAAGAACACATCTGTTTTGTGGCATAATTCCAATTAACTTTGGGGATTTCACTACATCTCAGGTGTCTTCCATGGTGACATGCAGCATAGAAATGCAGTCTTGGAGAGCTTTTATGAAAGCTCAGCAGCTAGAGTGGGTTTAAGTTGCCTTTTTTTTTTAATTATATATAAAAAAATCTTGACAGCAATTTCCTACTCTTGACTGATTCTACCTAATTTATGCTTGCAATGATTGCATTTTTATAAACAGGAATTCCAGGGCCATGTATTTCTCCACCAAGTGGGGGACAAGAAGCTTTCTTGTTAAGCTTTTCACTTTTCTCCTAGATGAAATGTGAATTGCCTGTGTTAAACTTCGCTGCAGAGGGTGATGCTGGGAGGTCAGACTGCAGCTGTGCCTGCTGCTGCTCAGTTCTCACTTTGCAGGGACCCCCAGGAAAATCCCATCTACTAACTCCCTGTTCTCAACTCCACCCTGGAGATCTGGGAGTGATGTGTTCAAAGGGACCTCAGGATCCTCCAGAGTGGGTAGCAAGTGTGCTGTGGTGCAAACTGAAGCGTACCAACCAGAGCCAGGCAAGAGGTATCATCTCCCAGGGAATTAAACCTCTGTCTCTAAGGATATCTCCATCTCTAAGATCCTGAATCTCTAAGGATACAGCAGAGAGATCATTTCCAGGGTAAGGAGGCATGAGGTGGTTGCCATTTGGGCAGAAGTGACATCTTCAAGCCTCATCCAGATGATAGACCATGCTTGCAAAGCTCAGCATCTGCCTCTTAAAGATGGGTCCAGTGGGGGCTGTTTCACCTTCTGAAAATATGTCCTGGTGCTAGCTGAACACACAGTTCCCCAGCTGCCAGCAGGGACTTGCCTGGTGGGAGCAGGTGATACGTCCCCTGTGTCAAATGTTGATGAAGAACTCAAGTGCTTCTTTCTTTTCCTCCTAATCTTAACTGAAGTATCTCTCTTTTCCCTTAAGTCTGGAACAGAAGTTTTGAGCCTCTCTGAGCCTTTTAGAGATTGCAAAAGCTGAGCAATCCTCCCTCCCCCACCTCCCATCTGGCTAAGAGGAATCCTCAGTTTGATGTGAGGTAGTCTCCCTTGTGGGCTGTTCATTACAGGTAGCTGCAGGCAGTCACCTCATGTCTCAGACTGCACCATAACTCTGGGAAGAGACTTTCTCTGCCGAGGGCCAGCTGGATGTGCAGGAACAGTCACATCATCTTCCATGCCTCGGTTTCTCAGTTGCTGAAAGGGCAGTGATGGTATTCTTGCTTGCATGGCACTTCCAAGACTTCTGAGGAAAGGCTGGGAGTTAGTCATACTCTGCCTCTGAGCTTGCAATTTAATTAGGCTCTGAATCTTGCTAATGGCCTTACAAAATAGGTGACTTCTTGTTGCAATTAATCTCAAATTGCAGCATTACTCAGGAGACAGAGTGGCATTACTTACTGGAAACATACCCCAGTCTTAACCCAAAACACATGTGGCTGCTAGAGCTGCCCCAAGGCAAGAGACTTTGTCTGCACTTTTGCCTGGCCTCCACTCTAGCCTCATGGAGCAAGAAAGGTGAGCTGGAACAGTGCTGGAATGCTTACCATGAGGTTGCCCCCTTGAGAGCAGTGATGGGGCTGAGAAGGGTGGGACTTTGTCATAATGATGGAGCAGATCTGTCTCAGGAGAAGATAACAGGGAAGGAGCTAAGCCAGCAGCAATTCTGGGAATGAGGACAGCAGGTGAGGAGAAGGAGAATTATATAGCTGTTCACACTGATATGGAGCTATTGAGGACATCAGCTGAGTTTGCTTCTTGAAGCTCTTCCCATCACTGTCTGTGCTGCCTCAGCTAGGCTGCATCTTATTTTCTCCTGCTTAGGTTAGTAACGATAGAGTAGGGAAAGATAGCAGCAATCTTTATTAGAGAGGAAGCTACACTAATTAGCAATGGAAGGCAAAGGTCCACAGCTCAGGAAGCAGGCAGAACCCATGACACAGTGGGAGTCATCCAAGTTACTGCCCAGCCTGTAGTGTGTCTGCTCATGTGCACGTAGGAAGGCTTTATGTAGGTATGCAAGGTAAGTCTGAGCTGGGCATAGAGAGCAGTGATATTGTGGTGTTAGGAACCAGGGATCTCTTTGAAATGAGAGGAACTTGTACAGTCCTAAAACCCACAAGGAGGGGTGCCATTCTGGCTTGGGTCCTGGTGGTATCCAACATCTAGGTCAGGAGGTCTTGATCCAAGAAACACTCATAATAGCAAATGCAGTGGGGCCCAGGTGTTGGGAACAGTGCTTTAAGCCATTTAGATTTACAGAAGAGAGTGGTGAGAACCAATAAACAAAGCTTTGGTGCACCTGGATCTTGAGTATTCAGTGGTGCTTCTGCATCTGAGGAGGAACATGGTGGAGGTTGGTAGAGGTTATGGGGTGGAAGGCAGGCAGTTGCAGACTAAAATTTTCTCATGCTGGAGAAGACAATAGGAGGATAAATCTCAAAGTCATCAGAAAAGGCAGATACTGAGCCTGTCCTTCACCAGCCCCTGTGTGAGATAAGTGGGTGCACCTGGTGAAAGCAGAAGGGGCCAAGGAGGAGACACAACTTGCTCCATTTGTTCTGAGAATATTTTTCTTCTGCTTTTTCTACTTTATTTTGTAAGTTAGTTCACCATTTATTTTTTTCCTCTCCTTTCACTCACTCCAAGTGCCACAGAAAATGCTTTGAATACAACTTAGCAATTTTTGTTCATGGGAAGAAACACTACAAGAGACTGTCTTGCCTACCCCTACTTAGAAGGACTTATTTTATGCTTAAGGTGTCAAACCTGTGGTGCCAGAACCTGGAAGAGGAGCAGCTGTTGGATTCCACAATCCCTGCTTGGTCCAGGAGCCTATGCAAAACCACTACTATTACAGTCATCAGACATCAGCTCTGTAACATGTGAGTAGGTGCCTGGGGATGTTTCAAGGGGGGCGTTATAGGGTTTCCTATCTTCTGTTTCTGGAGGTCAAACTTCCATCTCTGTTTTTCTCTGGCTGCTTTCTTCCTCCCGCAGGCAGAGTTTTAAGCTGGAATTTGGGTCTTGAGGCCACATTAAATGGTTCCAGACAGCCTCCTTTTTCTGTGAATGCCTCTGCATGGGCTATCTCTTCTAGCTGTCTTTATCTAACTCTTAGGCTGTCCAGCTCAGAAGCTGATTCTTAGGCAGGTTGTATTTTACTCTCTTTGTTTTCCTTCTTAATCCTTGCATTTGCTGTCTGGTGGTTTGGTGGCAGCTGGCTGTTCCTTGCCACCCTGGCTCCCATGGTTTGGGTTTGGAAAGGCAGCTGGAGGCAATCTAACAATACAGTGGCTTCAAAAGTGGAGGTATCCCCTTTTTGTTATCTCCATTCTAATCCTGCACTCCCTCTGTTTGTCTAGCCCTGGGTTCAGCACTTGTTGGACCCTGAAATTAGCTCGGTCAGCTGGCAAAGTGGGATTCAACAAAACCACACTATTATTTTTCTTCTCTTTTAATTCTATGGGGTTTGTGAGCTAAAGCAGCTCTAAGTGTGTGGATGAGAAGCCCATCTCTGGAGCCTGCTGCTGTTTGTGTTGTTGACAAAAGTCCTGCTGCCTCCAAAAGGGAGTGGACCTAGTGCAGGACCTGCAATGTGTGTCCTTCTGCTGCCCTAAATTTACAGTGTGTGTCACTGAGCAAATGATGCTTAGGCTGCGTCCTACTCTGTGCTGTGCAAAAGCTTTGGTGGCCTGAATTCTGGTGGGTTTGTGGTCCTCTCCCTTGTTTTGTTCTCTGTCTTCCATGGTGCCTGCTCTTCTGTTTGTGATTTTTGGGAATTAGAGGAACAAGAGTCAGCCCCAGAGGCATTGGAATGTTGTTTGAGATGGTTAGCCTTGGGATGCTTGCAATGTGCAGGCAAGATCATGTCAACATCATCCTATGTCATGCTCAGTTTCATCCAAAAGCTGGCTTCCTCCTCCACATTCTCTGCTTTAACTGGGAAGGGACTATCTCCAGATCTGCCTTGAGATGATCTGGAAAGATATTTAATTAATTTACTTTGACTACCATGTATTTGGGCAGTGCTGTTTACTTCATCTCATGGAAAAATATCCCCAGATTTTGCATCCAGTTCTCAGAAATATGGGCACGTCTTCAGTGGCTGAGCATTGCAATGCTCTGCAGCTGCTGACACTCTCAAGGCCTCTTCTCAAGGACAGGGGAGCTAATTGCATCATCTGGGGTCTTTCCCCCTGTCCACTGTTGCTGCAGCGTAGTCAGAGGGTTTGCATAAGGAAACCTGTGCTAATTAAATGGGGGAATGTTGCCTTGCTGGGATTTTCATCTCCACTGTGTTACTGGACCCTGAGGAAGAGGATCTTTGCATGATATAGATCAGGCTGGATGGGTGCAGCTAATGTGTTGGCAGAAAAAGGATTTTATGGGTGGGTGTGTAAAGTAGTGGCAGGTGAAGCCAAGTGGAAAAACAACTGCTTCCCATGTGGAAGAAAGAGGAAAATCATCGAGAAACAAATAGGTTTTGTGTTCCTGAGGGCCTTTCCTGGATGGACTATTTCAGCTTCACCTTCCTCCTGATGGCTGTGGAAACTGAGTTCAACAGCCTCCCAGGGCTTAGCTGTTCAAGTTTTCCAACAGAAAAACTTTGCTTTTTCAGGACTGCTTTCCCTCTTAAACAAAAGGGATATTGTCCAGGGAAGAATTTGGACTTTATGCTTTTTAAGTCGGAAAAACTTCCCCTGCAGAAGCTTTCTAGCTGGCTTTCACAGCAAGTTTGCTCTCTGGGGGTGCTTTGCAGAGCCCCCAAGTGCAGCTCACAACAACGAGCTGCGCCTCAGATCCTTTGCACTGGGCTGGCCAGCTTATGAGAGCAAATTTACTGCAAATTAAACCTCAGACTTTAGCATCCTCCCTGTACAGGGTGCAGATATTTGATGCCAAGGACTCCTGGAAAATCCCAAAGTATTGTGGGATAATTCATCTGTCTTCTCTGAGCTTTTGTGAAGAGCTATCCAAGGACACTGGAGAACAATCATCTAAGACTGAACTGTGCTGACAGCAGCTACCATGTCTGCTCAGCTCGCCTTCTGGTCTGTACTCTTAACAGACCACCCCATTGAGATGATTCTTCTGGGCTAAAAGGAAGATGAGTCTTGGGCTAGGATCAAGAGCCAACCGCAAAGAAGGAGTATCATGATTAGATATAGTGGTTTGGGGTTTTTATCCCCACATTTTTGTCCTGTCATATGCCTCTAGACAGTTTGGAACAGAAAAGAGAAAGCTCAAAGTCCCCTCCAAGGAATAGCTGAAGGAAGGAGGAGGCCTTGTTTAATTTTATTCCTAGGAAAATGACACACAGTTCTCATTCTGCAGAAGCCCAGTGTAAGGTAAGCTGCCAGACATTTACGATAGGGATTGGCTAAGCGTGTATGATTCATGGTCAGGATTGCTGCTCAGCCCCAGGAGGGATTTCTGAGCAGCCACGCTGGAGGCTGTCCCACATAGCTTGACGTGAAGGAAGGATGTGCTTCCTTGTGGTTTGGCATCACCTTCCGAAAGGAATATCCCAGAGCAGGGGAAGATGTTTGATATCAATCTTTTCCTGCTGCCAGAAGGATTTAATCTCCCAAAGGAGTGGTTGGACTTTAAGTCAAGCTGCGATAGCTCTCCCCTTCACCAGCTCCAAGATGTACTCACCTTTGGTAATGTAATCTCTGCTTTTGCTGGTGGCCCTCTCCATCTGCCTGATGGTCATCCACTTCTGCTGTCATGAAGAACCAGGAGCTACCAGATGTTGATATATTCAGACTGTTGCTGCTCCTGCGTGGATCACCCATACCTATATGCACGTGTCTAGTGAGGGATGTGTTCATGGTACTGTTTTCAGGGGGAAAGCCTTAACTGGGGTTGGTTGAGCTACTGGCTACAACCACTCATGCCAAACTGCCTTAGACCTGCATCCACCAGCTCTGAGCAGTCAGTTCACAAGGGGCCACCTGAACTCTTCCAGCATTAAGCTCCTGCAAACATTGAAAAGCTCTGCCGGGTGCAGATGGGTGAGAAGCAATAACCCCCACATCAGCTGCTTGGTCACTGCTGAGCTTTCCTGCTTTTCAAATGCAGCCTTGCAAGCAGTGAATGAAAGGGCCAAGAGGTAACTGCTCCAGTGTGGCAGTTGGCTTCAAGGTTTCTTTGCACCTGAGCCAGTGCTTGAGGTGAATCCATGGGCAATGTCCTCCCTTTAAGAGCCCTTTCAGAGACCCGTTTGATTCAGTTCTACCATTAAAGCAATTGTTGGTTGTTTTTTTTTTCCTGTTTGCTCCTGGAGTGATGCTGCCCTGGCATACACTAACCTCTGGGAGCTGCACCACTGAGTCTCCTCCTGCTCCTGGCAATGTGTGTTCACACATGTCTTGTGCTAACAGAGCTCCTTCTGCTGTAATACAGCTTTTCCATCCTCCCCACTTCTGGGATTTTATTAGTGTCTATATAGTAGTAGTGTGTAAGTATAATTGTCTCCCTTTTTCTGCCCCCCTCTGCTTTTCTAAACACACAAGATTTATTAAGCTTGATGAACCCAGATTCCCTCTATAAGAGGATTTTTAAAATTGATTAAAGGAGTGAGGCATCTCTATCCATATTCAGATACAGCCATGGAATGGAGAGGCTGGAGGGAGAGAGATCCAGCACTGGTGGTTAAACTTTCCTTGGGACAGTTTTGACTGTCAGAGTTATCCCTGATTCTTTAAATCAACATGGCAGAGGAGCATCACTCTGCCAGACCTTTGCAGCCCCAGCAGGCAGAAACTATAGGGGATAAACACAGTGAGCACTCCTCATCCACCCAAAATCAAGTGTCACCTTGCTGTGTGGTGTCTGTTGAGCTCTTGGGACCCCTTTGGCTTGCCTGGAAGATGATAGTTGACAGATGTTAGAGATCTCATCTTGGAAAGGAGAAGCTGTACTCTAAACAAAATCCTCTCTCGTGTCCTGCAGTTCCCTAAAACCTCTCATTTGTGAGCTACAGATATTTATCTATCCCATCCTATATATGTGTGTGTGTATCTATAAATAGGAGTGTGTATAAACATCTGTATACACAGGGCTTGCTTTATTCCATTAGCAGTATGTTTATGTTATTTCACCAACAGCATTGCTATTGGGGCCAGAAAATGTGTCGTTATCAGAGCTCACAAGTATTACAAAGTCTTCTGCAACTTCTTGTGAGGACACTTCATTCTAGCCATCATTGTAACCTCACCCGTATGCATGCCAGCTATCAAGTGAACGTACTTTGATTTCACGCTTTGTAGCCCATGAGCAGAAACCACATGCTTGCTTCCACTGGAGTCACATGGGCCAGCAGCTGGGTGGGGAAAGATAGACCCAGCCCAGAAATCTGCCTTAAGACCAGCCTTCAGTCCTGTGGTGCAGCACATATGGGATGGAGGATCATAGAATCAACCAGGTTGGAAGAGACCTCCAAGATCATCCAGTCCAACCTAGCACCCAGCCCTAGCCAGTCAACTAGACCATGGCACTAAGTGCCTCATCCAGGCTTTTCTTCAACACGTCCAGGGACGGTGACTCCACCACGCCCCAGGCAGCCTACTCCAAAGGCAAATCACTCTCTCTGTGAAGAACTTCCTCCTAACATCCAGCCTATACTTCCCCCAGCACAACTTGAGACTGTGTCCCCTTGTTCTGTTGCTGGTTGCCTGGGAGAAGACACCAACCCCCACCTGGCTACAGCCTCCCTTCAGGTAGTTGTAGACAGCAATGAGGTCACCCCTGAGCCTCCTCTTCTCCAGGCTAAACACTCCCAGCTCCCTCAGCCTCTCCTCATAGGATTTGTGCTCCAGGCCTTTCACCAGCTTTGTTGCCCTTCTCTGGACATGTTCCAGCACCTCAACATCTCTCTTGAATTGAGGGGCCCAGAACTGGACACAGCACTCAAGGTGTGGCCTGACCAGTGCTGAGTACAGGGGAAGAATAACCTCCCTTGTCCTACTGGCCACACTGTTCCTGATCCAGGCCAGGATGCCATTGGCTTTCTTGGCCACCTGGGCACACTGCTGGCTCATCTTCAGCCTACTATCTATCAGTACCCCAGGTCCCTTTCCTCCTGGCTGCTCTCCAGCCACTCAGTCCCCAGCCTGTGGCACTGCTTGGGGTTGTTGTGGCCAAAGTGCAGAACCCTGCACTTGGTCTTGTTAAATCTCTTCCCAATAGCAAGATCAAGGAGCAAGGCAGCAGAAACTGGAAGGAAAGGGAGCTTGGAGCTACAGATAAGCATGAGAAAGCTGGTGAGAAGGCAGCAATACCTCTGTAGGTCTGTGGGCATACAACTCATGACACTGACCCTGCTCTTTTAGAAAAGATTTGGGGGGTGGTGTGATTGAGAGCAGCTCTGCAGGGGAGGACTTGAGGAAGGACTTGGTGGTACTGGCAGATGAAAAGCTGGACACGAAGTGGCATTTGCACTTGCAGGCCAGAAGGCCAAGCGTAGCCTGCACCGCATCAAAAACGGTGCCACCACTATGTCAAGGGAGGTGATTCTGACCCCCCCCCCCCCCCAACTCTGGCAAGACTCTACCTGCTGTGATGTGTCCAGCTCTGGAGTTGTCAGCACAGGAAAGACATAGACCTGTTGGAGCAGGTCCAGAAAAGGGTCACAGAAATGATCAGTGGGTTGGAACACCTCTCTATGAGGACAAGCTGAGAGAGTTGGAGTTGTTCAGCCAGAGGAAGACAGGGCTGTGGGGAGACCTCAATGCAGCCTTCTAATACTTAAAGGAGGCCTATAAGAAAAACAGGGCCAGACTTTTCAGCAAGGTCTGTTGTGACAGGACAACTGAAAGAGGGGAGATTGAGTGCATATGTGGAAGAAATTCATTACGTGGAGGGTGGTGAAACACTGGCCCAGGTTGCCCAGGGAGGTGGTAGAAGCCCTATCCCTGGAAAAAATCCAGGTCAGGTTGGATGTGGCCCTGATCATCCTGTTATAGTTGCAGATGTCCCTGCTGATTGCAGGAGGGTTGGACTAGATGACCTTCCAAGGTCCCTTCCAACCCAATCCATTCTGTGACTCTGCGATCTAAAGAAAATTTGAGGGCTGGCTTATAGATGTCAAAGCAGATGCCAAGCCAGGGTGTTGCCAAGGGCAGTTTTCATGTCTGAGCAGCTTCTCTTCCTGCTGGGGAGGATGAGGATGTTTTTCCCTGGCTTTCGTCAGAATCTGAGGTTTGCCTTTGTGGGTATTGTGGCAAGTTTGTTTACTGCAAGCAGTCTAAATATGGGTTGTATGTGTATTTGATTCTATATGCAAACCAGCAATTGCTAGCAATTCCTCCTGCAATTTGTTCACTCCAGTGTACATCAGGAATATGTTCTCCTGGGCTCATATAACCCCAGTAGGGGAAGAACTAGACTCTCTGTGTTTATAAACAGTGAGAGAAAATATATATCTCTGCACACAGAGTTTACATTCCACGTGGGCTCTCTTGCCAGGGTGTGTAATAAAAGAAAAGATGCATTTCTTTAGAAAAGGCACTGAGAACATCTGGCTGGGTGGCACCATCTCTGGATCTCATGCTTGGGATCCAAAGGAGGGCAGGCACGATACAGCAGCCCCATTAATTTGGGGTGCTTTCCAGGGACTAACAAGCTCTGTGGTTAAATAAAAATCAGCCAAAACCCATAAAATCTTGGCCCTGGGGCTCTAAGGAGAAGACTTATTAGGGGGGTGAACTTATTAATTAATTTGGAAGGTGTTTAGAGGCCTTGGAGGCCTTTTTTTGTCGTGGCTGTCTATACATCTATTCCATGTGATACTTACTTGGAAAAAAATGTTGTCAGATCCCTAGAAGTCTGATGTTCAGAGAAATCATTTTAATCATTAAATGTGTCCATTAAATATAAAGGGAAACAAAGCTGGTGAACTGTGGATCAGAGAGAAAGATATTCCCCAGAGGTGAAAGATAAGTACTGACACATACAGATAATATCTTTGCTAACTTTGAGGAGCTGGAAATCTGTTGAAAATTCTTCTTTTCCTCTGGTATCTCATAGTCAAAGACTGTTGAGTCCAGTCTGTTTGGAGAAGGTATTTGAAAGAGCCAGTTGTTCTGATGCTTCTAACCTTTATGATCCTGCTGGACAAAGGATTTGTAGAACAAGTCCTGTGAGGAGTGGCTCACACAACTGTGTCCTTCAGCCTGGAACAAAAGAGCAAATTCTCTACAACTACCTGAAAAGAGGTTGGAGCAAGGTGGGGGTTGGTCTGCTTTTCATAGAATCAACCAGGTTGGAAGAGACCTCCAAGATCAGCCAGTCCAACCTAGCACCCAGCCCTATCCAGTCAACTAGACCATGGCACCAAGTGCCTCATCCAGTCTTCTCTTGAACACCTTTTTTCAATTAGCAGGTGACAGGATGAAGGCAAATGGCCTTAAGCTGTGCCAAAGAGGTTTAGGTTGGACATCAGGAAAAGTTTCTTCACTGAGTAGGTTGTCACTCATTGGCACAGGCTTCCCAGGGAAGGGGTTGAATCATCATCTCTGGAGGGATTTATAAAACATGTAGATGTGGTGCAGTGGACTCATAGTGTTAGGTTGGACTCAGTGTCACAGAATCACAGAAACATCCAGGTAGGGAAAGACCCTCAGGATAACCAAGTCCAACCTATAAACCTATTCTACAAGATTCATCTTAAACCGTATCCCTAAGCACCAGATCCAAACAAATGTCCTTAAAGGTCTTTTTCATCCTGAATGATTCTATGGTTCTAACTGTATTATCTATGATCAACAGGAGTAGATCATGTATGTGTGTCAGCCTCTGCATCTTAGGTGAATGGTTTTGCTATGTCTTGGTGTGTTTCTGATCTGACAAGACATTATTTATGTAACATAAAGATGACCTCTGCACTGCACTGTAAAAGTACCCAATAACCTCTACTTGGATTTAAATGATGAAAAGCAGCCAAAGAAATCCATTGCAGTGCATAAAGTACAAAGTCCTCCTTGGTCCAATGTTGAAGTGCTCTTTCCAGCAAAAACAATTATAAAACCATGTAGCAGACTTTCCTGAACCATTTTGAGAGCCAGTGTTGGAAAGGGTTGGAGAATGGACATACCCTTTAAGAAGCCCCATAGGGAGTTTTTAACAGTTGAGAATTGGTTGTGTAGACAAGCTTCTCTGTAGCCAGTCCCAGTCCTTTGTCCAGCAGGATCATAAAGGTTAGAAGCATCAGAACAACTGGCTCTTTCAAATACCTTCTCCAAACAGACTGGACTCAACAGTCTTTGACTTTGAGATACCAGAGGAAAAGAAGCATTTTCAACAGATTTCCAGCTACTCAGAATTAGTAAAGATATTGTCTGTATGTGTCAGTATTTATCTTTTACCTCTGGGGAATATCTTTCTCTCTGGTCCATAGTCTGTCTCCTGACTTTTTGTGGCTTTTTGTTACACAATGCACTCTGGCACATTGGATTGGCTACCTATGGACCTGTTCTTGGAGGTACTCAGTGGAAATATGTTTGATAATTAAATAAGGTTGTGCTAGTTTGAGCCTATCTGAGATATTTTGGTGAGAGGAATTAGATTATAGGCTGTGAAAAGGAAACAATGGTGGTGTCTGCTTCACTCGTAGGCTTGCTGAGATGTATAACAACAAGAACACAAATATAGATAAGGGAGTCTGTCTCTTGGGGCTGCATGAACTTTTCTCTAACCTAACCTGCCATCTGTGCAACTAATCCTTCTGCTTCCTAACCCCCCTGGAGGAGCCTCCAAACTACCTTAAGCATCAGGCAAGGTCTGGGGTAAGGTAGAGGGGTGGGAGGAAGGTGGAAGGGTGCTTGAGAGCCCCTCCTGGGGACTCTGGTTTCTGGATGGGTTGTTGTGTTTCTGTATTACTTTTTACCCTGTCTATTTCTGTACATAACTGTATACACTGTAAATATCTGCTTGTATCTTGTGCTAAGCTGTAAATATAGCTTCATTCACTCATTTCTCAGTGGCTGAGTCTAGTCTGGGTGATTGTCCAAAGTGTGGGAGGGTAGGTAACACCCAAACCATCACAAAGGTGTTTCTTCCTAGTGCTGAAATATTGTCTATTTGGTTTGGTTTATTTGAAGCAACAACTGGACTGGAAAGAAAGATGAGGCTTCAGTTGTTTGAGCCTTCCAGTACCATCACCAGCACCCCCTATAAAATGTCTCTGATAAATAAACCTTGGTGTTAGTTGCCTGTGGACCTGCTGGGATCACTGAGCTGACCACACTCATAGGAATGAGGACAAAAGCAAGACTTAGGAGAAGCCACTAGGCTCATAATTCTTCCCACACTTTACCCATAGCTGTTAAATGTCTATGGGGCACGCTGTCGGTCATGAACTCTATGGGCTGGTCCTTGGCTGCAAAGCTCCCTAAAGGAGGAATTTTCCCACTGCTAATCTTTTTGGCAAGGAGTGTAGCCTCTCTCAATGCAATTGTTATTTTTATCCATCACTGAATGCTTTGCAGCTCAAGCTGGGTGGTCTTTAAGACATCGTGCACAATTAACGTGGGCTGAGTCAGAGAGCAGAGAGGTATTATCAGGGAGGAATGTGCAAGTGTGGAACCAGCTGAATTCCTCTAATGCTGCTGGGACAGTGGTGATGGCTGATGTTGAGCTGAAGCCACTTGCACGATTAAGTAGAGGTGAACTGGAAGGGGCTGTCCATATCTATCTGCTGACCATCTCTTTGAGGAAAAGCTACATGGAGCTGTTAGTACCAGCAGGATTGCATCAGGTCAGTAAATCATGTTGGACTGGTCTTGTCAGAAGGGATGACTGTCCTCAAAAAGCCAACCAAGGATTGCTGACTAAACTCATTTGTCATGAGCAGAGCTGGCCAGAGAGGAGTTCTGAACCTGTGACAAACCAATGGAAGGCTAAAGGGATTGACTTCAGAGCTTGGTCTTGCTGTAACCCATGATGCCTTGTGCTTCAGTGCTGGGCGAAGTCAGAGGGAGGTCTGCTGGCTTTCTGGTCCCTTAAAGGTGGCTCTTTTGTGTGAGGTAGGGTTGTGTGTAGCCAGAAGAAAAGTGACCCCGTGGTCTGGTGACCAGTGGGAAGAGACAGAAGCAAAGGCATAGTTGGAAGGAACTTATGAGCCTTCTGCCTGGAGACATCATCAGTGGGACACACTTTGAGGCCTTTCACTTCCCCAGGAACTTCTTTAAAAGAGAATTGAGGGGGAGATGAGATGGAAAATATCTCCAGCATGGGATTACTTTTTCTGTTTGTTTGGGTTTTTTTCCATCTCCAGTGTTTTCTCCATGCTAGTGAAAGCATTTTACCAACAACTGATGAAATTTTGTGCCATCTCATGGCAGCTGTAAATGGTAATAGATCATAGTTTTGTTTCCCTCTTCATTTCTTCAGTCTGGAAACCTCAGCTAGTCATTGACTAATCAGGAGGCAGAGGCAGTTAATGAAACATATAATTGAAAAAGAAGGGGGAAAAAATCTCTGGGTGCCTGAAAAGTTACAGTAATCCCCATGTGCTGAGGAAGAGATTGACAACAGGTTGGGAAAAAGTTCTGTGGTTGTTCAGCAGTGTCTCATGGATGATGCAGCAGCTGTAACCAACTTGGCCCAATAGACACAGGCAGCACTAGCCTGTCCACTGGTGATGTGATCTTGGGTATGTTGCTTTGTATGAGGTAGGACAGCCCAGCCTGCTGATGTGCTGGAGTTGGACTTGAGTTGGATATCCTATCTGGGGATGTAGGCCAATTGGATGTGACAACAGAATTTGACATGGGCTGATTAGATCTTGTCTGGCCTTGGACTTGATCCTTAATTTCTTTAGCATGGTCTTCTCTTGGGAAGCTCTGTTACCTTTTAAATGAAAACAGCAGTTTGTCAAGGGAGTGACTGGCACACATCCAGGGGACCATCTTCATGGCATTGTGGGCGACTGTGCACTTCCAAAACAGTTCTGGCTGCTCTGCCCTTCCCCAGGGATGCTGAGGGCTTGTGCGTGAGTCCTATCTCCGGGTGCTCTCCCTGTCCAGAAGACACAGCTGCTGTTTTCTTAGCACATTGTCTGCAGGTTGGATGGTTGCCCACCACTGGATAGAGACCACCAAATTATTAGCTCTGGAGCAGTGAGCTGCAAGAGGCTTACAGCCATCTGAGTTTCCACAGGGCAGCTTTTATCTTTGGAGAGATCCAATTCATGTTTTCTCCCCTTCCTCCATCCTCTGTCTTTTCAGTTTAAACCATCATAGTGCAGGAGAGCCCAAAGGCTGCAGAGTGAGCAGGTGTGGAAGTGTCTGGATCACTGCAGGGCAAGAGGCTTAGAGGAATGAGGTGACCCAGGAGAAGCCTGGCAGTTCAGCTCTTTTAGATTAAGTTGGGCCTTTTTTTTTTCAGTTTTTCATTTAGAAAAAAGTATTATTCTAAAGAAGCCTTTCCCCCCCCCTCATTTTCTTTCCACCTCCCATATAATTTTCCATCTCCCCACCAGAAAAGGGGGGAAGGGGATTGGTGAGAAAAGCAAAATAATTCTGGGTTTGGTTTTATTCTGTTCTTTTTTAAATGGTGTTTTTTCTTAGTGCACAGCCAGAGATATTTAGTGAAAAAGAAAATTGTCTTCTTCCTCAGCTATGGAGATGCTGCATGGCAAAACACTTTTTTTTCCACAGCAGCCTCTGGGGGCTGAAAGTTTGCCAAACTCAGCCTTTTTGTGAAGCTGAAGTTCTTGTGCATGGCTGTGTGCCAGGAGCTGCCAGGACCACATGGAGACTGCCAAGTGTATTGATGCTGTGTTGTCGACCTTCCAGAGGTGACATTTCAATTCCAGCTATAGGACTGCCAGGAGCACCATTAATGTCCTAAGGATACCCAAAATGGAAGACACTGGGATCTTTGATATCTATGGCAGAAGATGGTAATTTCCTGTAGTGGTTTGGGTGTTAGCCCTCCCACCCCCCCACTTTAGAAATCACCCAGACTAGACTCAGCCAGCTCTGGAAATTTGAATGAAGCTATTTATTTACAGCTAGCACAATATACAAGCAGGTATTTACAGTAGATACAGTTATACACAGAAATATGCAAGGTAAAAGGTAATAGAGAAACAAAGCAGCCCTCCCAGAAACCTGAGTCCCCAGGAGGGGCTCTCAACCACCCTTCCACATTCTCCCACCCCTCTCAACCTTACCCCAGTCCCAAGGAAGAATGGAGGTTTGGCCAGGGGGTTAGGAAGCAAAGTGGATTAATCAGAGAAATGGCAGAGAGGCTAGAGAGAAAAGCAGCTCAGCCAGTTCCCCAGCAGAAGTGCTCAATGTTTGGATTCTTGTTCTTATACCTCTCAGCAAGCCTATGAGTGAAGTAGACATCACTCTTGTTTGTCTTTCACAGCCTGTAATCTAGTTCTTCTCACCAAAACATTGTAGCTAGCTTCAAACTAGCACATTTCCCTATCATCTTTTAACTTTCAATCCCAGAATGACAATCCCAGAGGTGAGTTGAACTTCTTCATCTCTTCTTCCCATGGCAGAAATGTCCAATTTAACACTCTCCAAGTAGAAATCATAGAATCATTCAAGTTGGAAAAGATCTTTAAGACTATCAAGTCCAACTTTTAAGCCAGCACTGCCAAATCTATCATTAAACCACAACCCTCAGCACCACATCTACATGTTTTTTATGCTTTCCTGAAATAATTCCTAAGGCCAGGCCTGGCAATGTTTATGTCCAGTTCTGGGCTCCTCGATTCAAGAGAGATGTTGAGGTGCTGGAACGTGTCCAGAGAAGGGCAACAAGGCTGGTGAGGGGCCTGGAACACAGCCCTGTGAGGAGAGGCTGCGGGAGCTGGGAGTGTTTAGCCTGGGAAGAGGAGGCTCAGGAGTGACCTCATTGCTGTCTACAGCTACCTGAAGGGAGGTTGTAGCCAGGTGGGGGTTGGCCTCTTCTTCCAGACAACCAGCAACAGAAGAAGGGGACACAGTCTCAAGTTGTGCTGGGGGAGGTATAGGCTGGATGTTAGGAGGAAGTTCTTCCCAGAGAGAGTGATTGGCATTGGAATGGGCTGCCCAGGGAGGTGGTGGAGTCACCGTCCCTGGAGGTGTTCAGGAGAAGACAGGACAAGGCACTTAGTGCCATGGTCTAGTTGACTGGCTGGGGCTGGGTGCTAGGTTGGACTGGATGATCTTGGAGGTCTCTTCCAACCTGGTTGCTTCTATGATTCTAGATACTGCACTGTCTGGGAGTGGTGGTGCCTGGTTTCTGTTGCAGGAGGCATTTCATTGCTTTAAGAGTTGAAGGAAAATCCTGAGGCTATCTCAGTGGCATTCTACAGATTGACAGGAGTGCTGTCACCTTTGGGAGCTCTCCTATGCTGATGGAAATGTGACTGAAGTGGGGCCAGCAAAGGGACACAGAGACAGTGAGGAGCTTGGAAAGGCTTCCACAGGTGGAGAAGGAGGCCAAGAAGGTTAAAGAGATGAGGGCTGTTTAATTTAGTGAGGAGCAGGGTAAGAGGTGCTTTAGTAGGGTTTATGAAATAGTGAGTGGTGCAGAGAAGGTTAAGAAACCACTGCTGTCTACCAGATCAGTTGTTTTACAAGACACCTGATGATACTTGAAGGGAGTTAAAATTAAGAAAAAATTAAAATGTTTTGCAAGTATGTCTCAGAGCTCCAACTACTTTTGGCTGATGATGTTAGATTGGATAGTTCCCAGGCCCTGGTGGGAGCTCTTCTTTGTGGTCTTCAAGAGATTCCACAATAATCTTCTTCCTGCACAAGGCAAACAAAATAATTCCTGATGGATATAGAATCATAGAATGGCTTAGATTAGAAGGGACCTCAAAGATCATCCAGTTCCACTCCCCTGCCATAGGCAGGGACACCTCCTAGAAGAGGTCGCTCAAGGCTTAATCCAACCTGGCCTTGAACACATCCGCAACATCTCTGGGCAATCTGTTCCAGTGTCTCACCACCCTCACTGTAAAGAACCCTTTCTTGGATGAAAATTCAGCCCCTAGTTGGCAAGGTTTTTGGGGTTTCAGCTTGTGCTAAGGTTGAACTTTTAAAAGGTGGCTCAGTTGTTTTGCAAGCCAGCCTAGCAGTGTCAGGACATGCTGAATGACCCTTTGGAAGAAGAATTGGCTGGGCTTGGGAGCAAGCTTTAAGGGTGAGTGGACACTGAGAGGGCAGTCTCAGGGAGGGCTTGCCTCAGATGAGGGTTGCCTGGGAACCCTGTCAGATAAGCCATGGTAGCATATGACCCCTAGGTCAAAGGCAGCAGGATGCCCACTGCTGTAAAACTGTCGTCTCCTAGCCATCAAGAGCTGAAGCGGTGCTTTGCTCCCTAGGCTACATAGCATGATTTGCTGTGTGGTGCTAGTGTTTCAAAGAGAGAAATGAGGCTAGGACAAGCTGTGTCACCAGTTCAGAAGTGACTCTGTGCTTCCACTGACACTTGCAAGCTGCACTGATTTACTTGTGATGGTTTGGGTGTTGCCTGCCCCCCCCCCCCCACTTTGGAAAATCCCCGAGAGTAGACTCAGACAGCTCTGGAAATTGAATGAAGCTTTTGTCTTTACAGCTCAGCACAATATGCAAGCAGATATTTACAATATCTACAGCTATGTACAGGAATATACAAGTTTAAAAGTAATACAGAAACACAACAGCCCTCCCAGAAACCTGAGTCCCCAGGAGGGGCTCTCGAGCACCCTTCCACCTTCCTCCCACCCTTCTACCTTACCCAAGATCTTGCCTTATATTCAAGGTAAGTTTGGAGGGGGGCTAGGAAGCAGATGGATTAGTCACACAGACAGCAGGTTAGGTTAGAGAGAGGTGCAGCCCACAAAGCCCAGAGAGCAACTCTGTTATCTGTATTTATGTTCTTGTTATACAACTCAGCAAGCCTATAAGTGAAGTAGACATCATCATTGTTCCCTTTCCACAGCCTGTAATCTAGTTGTTCTCACTAAAACATTCTAGCTAGCTTCAAGCTAGCACATTTACCCCACTGAAGAGCTAACCAGAAATGTTTGCTGCATTGGGATGTTTAATGAAATTGGATTTGTGCCTGTTGAAGTGGTGTGGTGAGTGGCTCGCTGGTGTAGGGCTTGATGAGGGTCCTGGTGCTCTGGAATGGAACTGGGACCCCTGTGGGCTCCTCTATAGAGGGAGGGAGAGGGGCTTCTCAGGCTGAGTCACCCCACTTTGGATGCAGGAGTTGATGTGCTGTGCCTTGCTCTCCTAGTTGTGTTGCTTTGACCCCTTCCCATTTCCCTGCTGACTCTGGAGCCCCTCTGCCGTGCTCCTGGCTTTGTTTTGATCTTCAGTAATAACAAAAGAAAACAAAGCCATGCTTTGTGTTCACTCTGGTCTGAAGATGCTCTTAGGCTGGGGATGAGTCAGGGATTTTCTCCAACCTGTGTCAAATGCCCACGTGCCAAAGCTTACAAAGACTTTGCTGGGTGTTGCTCTAAGATTTGTATCTGAGGAGTGTTCCCCGGGGAGGGATATTTAAAACAAATAACCAGCAGCTTCTTGAAAGCGTTTGTTTGTGTGGTGGGTTGTAGTGGCTGGGCTAGCAGAGGTGGAAGAGGAGCCAGAGGGAGGAGGGATGGGAGAGAGGGGATGGGAACTGCTTGGGGAGGACGAACCACAGAGATGTGAGCAGAAACAGAGGAGCTGGGTGGAAACAGCACCTCAGCCGGGCAGCCGCATCCTCATTAACTGGGGACACACAGCAAGGCAGGAGCATGGCCTTCAACGTCCATCTGAGAGTGCTTCTTTTACAAGTAAACACTAAAGAAGCATTACCAAAGCCATAGTGACCTGGACGAGGGGATTGAGTCCAGCATCAGTAAGTTTGCAGATGACACCAAGCTCCTGCAGGTGTGGATCTGTTGGAAGGTAGGAGAGCCCTGCAGAGGGACCTGGACAGGGTGGATGGGTGGGCAGAGGCCAATGGGATGAGATTTAACAAGGCCAAGTGCAGGGTTCTACACTTTGGCCACAACAACCCCAAGCAGTGCTACAGGCTGGAGACTGAGTGGCTGGAGAGCAGCCAGGAGGAAAGGGACCTGGGGGTACTGATAGATAGTAAGCTGAAGATGAGCCAGCAGTGTGCCCAGGTGGCCAAGAGAGCCAATGGCATCCTGGCCTGCATCAGGAACAGTGTGGCCAGTAGGACAAGGGAGGTTATTCTGCCCCTGTACTCAGCACTGGTCAGGCCACACCTTGAGTGCTGTGTCCAGTTCTGGGCTCCTCAATTCAAGAGAGATGTTGAGGTGCTGGAACATGTCCAGAGAAGGGAGATGAAGCTGGTGAGGGGCCTGGAGCACAAATCCTATGAGGAGAGGCTGAGGGAGCTGGGGTTGTTTAGCCTGGAGAAGAGGAGGCTCAGGGGTGATCTTATTACTGTCTACAACTACCTGAAGGGAGGTTGTAGCCAGGTGGGGGGTGGTCTCTTCTCCCAGGCAACCAGCAATAGAACAAGGGGACACAGTCTCAAGTTGTGCCAGGGTAGGTATAGGCTGGATGTTAGGAGGAAGTTCTTCCCAGAGAGAGTGATTGGCATTGGAATGGGCTGCCCAGGGAGGTGGTGGAGGCACCGTCCCTGGAGGTCTTCAAGAAAAGCCTGGATGAGGCACTTGGTGCCATGGTCTAGTTGATTGGTTAGGGCTGGGTGCTAGGTTGGACTGGATGATCTTGGAGGTCTCTTCCAATCTGGTTGATTCTATGATTCTATGATTCTATGAATGGGATTGCCTGCGGGTTTTAGCTAAGCTGTGAGATGGGGCATCCCTCTTCCACAGGACTGCAGTGCTCAGACCACATTCTTCTCCTTAGAAGAGGCAAGGCAACATCAAAGGTTTTGGGTGTATATTTTTCAAGTGTGGGGCAGCTGCAAAAGCTTAAACTGGGACAGCTGATCAGAAAGTTGAGGAGTTGTGCTCTCTCTTGTTCTTCTGCCTAGCCAGGAGCTTGCTCTGCTTCCCCAGCAGCTGGCAATGAAAACAATACTTTGCTCTTAAAGGCAGTCATGGTTTGTGTCAGAGAAATTCATTGTCCTACTCTAGGAAAAGTAATGGTGTCATCAGAAATTTTGGATATGCTTTAAAGTCATTTTTTTACTGGTGTTGTGCCCAGCTTCCATAAGACAGGTTTCAGTTTTGTGGGGATGAAAGCATCCCCTTTGCCAGCTGCACATGAGGAATTAATTCCCATGCTGTGTCAGTGCATGTATTTAAGGCTGGTTATGAACAGGACTGTGATGTACAAATAGTTGCTGCCTGCAGGGTATGGTTTGAAGGCAAACACCATGCGTAGTCCCACCAAGGGACTAAACTGAGCTCTGATCCTCTGCTAAAATATGGTTGGGTCTTGTGTATGAGCCTCATGGTGTTTCCAGGCCCTGCTGCTCCTGGTTCTCCCGTTCTCAGCCAGCCTCACAAGTTCCTCCCTTGGCTTTGCATTGTCAGACAAGACTGATCTGATTATCTCTGTAAGGAAGATTTATGCCTTCACTCGCTCCATGCCGATGGCTTGCCTTCACTTTACTTTCTGCAAGGGGCTCATTCTGCCTCCCTGTAGATTCACCCCTGAAAACTGGGGCCAGTTGTGCCTGTGCCATAAGAATTTGGGTGACCAACTCTGAGCAGATTTTGCAAGTCTTTGGGGGCTGCAAATTCCTACATATGGTTGATGCAGAACTCAGAGAAGTGGCCTGTAGAAGCACACAACTGACCTGCTTTCTTGACAGGTTGGCACAACAGGGAAATTAAATGTGTTCATAAACTGCAAGGAATGGGTAGTGCTATGAGAGTGCAGGCTGAGTTAAACTGAGCGTGGCATAGGCTGTCACGTAGTATCTTCTTACAAAAGCCAAACATAAATCATTTTGATGAAAGTATTTTAACCACCTGGCCCTGTTGTTCCTGTAGTGCAGTTAATCTAATACTGGAAGTAAATAATTCAGCTGCCTTTTATCTCCATCTGTCAGAAAGCTTTGCGCTCTCCCTCTTCCCCACTGAGTTTAGTCAGGAGCAGAGGTAAAACAACAGGTTTGTCCATGCTGACTGATGACTGACTGATCACAGAATCAGAGGTTCTGTGTTTAGGCACAACGTGTTTCACATTTCACCCTACTTTATTACCTAGAAAAGCTTACCTTTGCTCAGAGGATGCTCATCTCACTTGTTTTCCAGGCCAGGAAAAACAAAGTTCACATGCTGCAGTGACAGATTTTCTTTAGGTCAGTTCTTCATCAAAAAGCACCAGGGATGAACTTCTGTCATGCAGAGCCAAGTTAGCCCTCTCAACAGTGCTCAAGTTCTTCTCCAGGTCATGGGGCAGACTGGACGAGGGGCTTGAGTCCTGCATTAGGAAGTTTGCAGATGACACCAGGATAGGAGCAGGTGTTGATCTGTTGGAAGGTAGGAGAGCCCTGCAGAGGGACCTGGACAGGCTGGATGGGTGGGCAGAGGCCAGTGGGATGAGATTTAACAAGGCCAAGCACAGGGTCCTACACTTTGGCCACAACAACCCCAAGCAGAGCTGCAGTCTGGGGACAGAGTGGCTGGAAAGCAGCCAGGCAGAAAGGGACCTGGAGGGTACTGGTGGATAGTAGCTGAAGATGAGCCAGCAGTGTGCCCAGGTGGCCAAGAGAGCCAATGGCATCCTGGCCTGCATCAGGAACAGTGTGGCCAGTAGGACAAGGGAGGTTATTCTTCCCCTGTACTCAGCACTGGTCAGGCCACACCTTGAGTGCTGTGTCCAGTTCTGGGCCCCTCAATTCAAGAGAGATGTAGGGGTGCTGGAACATGTCCAGAGAAGGGCAACAAAGCTGGTGAAAGGCCTGGAGCACAAATCCTATGAGGAGAGGCTGAGGAAGCTGAGGTTGTTCAGCCTGGAGAAGAGGAGGCTTAAGGGTGACCTCATTGCTGTCTACAACTACCTGAAGGGACATTGTAGCCAGGTGGGGGTTGGTCTCTTCTCCCAGGCAACCAGCAATAGAACAAGGGGACACAGTCTCAAGTTGTGCTGGGGGAAGTATAGGCTGGATGTTAGGAGGAAGTTCTTCACAGAGAGAGTGATTGGCATTGGAATGGGCTGCTCAGGGAGGTGGTGGAGTCACCATCCCTGGAGGTGTTCAAGACAAGATTGGATGAGGCACTTAGTGCCATGGTCTAGTTGACTGGCTAGGGCTGGGTGCTAGGTTGGACTGGATGATCTTGGAGGTCTCTTCCAACCTGGTTGATTCTATGGTTCTATGTTGTCATCATCAGTATCCATCCATCCACCTTCAATACGACCCTAGAGCTGGGAGCAAATGTATGCACGTTCTTACAGTGACCCATGCTATGTTTAAAAACAAGGAAGATGTGCAAAGTGATGTTTGTTAAGGTTAAAACTTCACCAAAGAAGAAGAGAAAAGAAATGTATCTGAGCCTTCAAAACCTCAAAAAAGTTGTGGGGTTGTTTTTGGCAGGAGATGGAAAAAAATCCTTTTCCTTGGTGTTCTTCTCTTCTTTTAGTATTTTTTTTGTTTTTATTTCAGTGTATTTGATTTTCCTGTAGACAGTGTAATTTCCTGACTATCTATGGTCTGAGCTGTGTAGTAATCAAAAGGAAGGGAAGACAAACTGGGATAGCTCCTTCCTGTAAGCAAATGATTTCCAATCTTTATTTGACTGTACTATAGCTTTGTGTGTCTTATCCTTTGGATACAGCTAGAAGTATTACTTGGCAAAGGTCCTTGTTGCAGAGAGAGGGGATGGGGGTTGGAGGAAAGAGATGTAATGGAGTTATGCACAGGCAGCCTTAAGGCTATGGAAGACCCAAAGCTGAAGAAAAGGCTCTGAAGTAAATTTCCCCCCTTTTTTCCCCTTTTTTTAATGGCACATTCACACAATCCAAATAGTGCCTCAGGTTTATTTTTGTTTGAGCTCATCCCCTGGCTTGTGTATTTGGGAGTGTGGTACCCAGAGCAATTGCTCTCATTATCTGATTAATACGGTTGGCTTTTCCCTTGCAGGCAAAATTATGGGAGTAATTAAAATTTGCTCAGTTTGCAACTGGGGAAATGTTTTGCTGCTTACAAAACTGACTGGAATATTAACAACAGTTACTAGAAGGAGAGCCAAGCAAGTGGATGATAAGCTTACCACCAAACCTATCTCTCCAAAATGATGTAAACCTCCGTGCCTGAGCTAACCTCCAAGAAAGCTATGGGAAGCTGCTGTGGTGCAGTTTGGTTGGAAACAGAACAAGGAGGAATGGCCTCAAGCTGTGACGGGTGGGTTTAGATAGGACATTAGGGAAAGGTTTTTCACAGAGAGAGAGGTCAGGCACTGGAATGAGCTGCCCAGGGAGGTGGTTGAGTCACCAGCCCATGATGCGTTTAAGGGTCGTTTGGATGTGGTGTTTAGGGATATGGTTTAAAGTCAGGCTTGTGGAGCAGGGTTACAGGTTGGACCTGGTGATCCTGAGGGTCTTTTCCAACCTGGATGCTTCTGTGAAATTAGGTTTGGGAGAATGGTCTTAGACTCAATGCTGACAGGTTTTGCTAGTGATACTCATGCTTCTTGGCTCAAAGAAGGACCTGCAGCCATTTTGCAAGCAGGCAAACATGGGAAGATCTGTAGCTTGTGTGAGTTTTTCAGCCCCATCTGAAACAGTATTCTGAAACTGATCTGCTTTGGGTTCCCACATCAAAAAGGGAGTCAATGGATTCCAGTTTTAGGGTGGCTCGTCTAAACTGTAGCTCGGTTTTGAAGAGGGTTGGAACTGCAGTTCTAGTTTCAATCTGCTTATAATGGGAAAATTGCTTTTATTTTGGATGATTCCCAGGAATTTCTCTATCTTGCAAACTGTCAATTTCCAGATTTGTGCCTAGTATAGAGCCCATCTTTTCATCTCCTATGTGCATTCTGCACAACCCACTTGCTTCTGCTTTTGGCCAAGCCAAATTTGCTGCCAGAGAAAAATGGAAAAAGTTGTGTGTGTCATTTGGAAATACAAAGGAATCTGCACATGAACAAAACCCATCTTTAACAAACTCCCCCCAGAAAAGCCCTCCACTCCCAAGCAGAGGGTGTGCATCTTCCATCCAAGGGTGCAAGGCTCATTTATTAAAACTCTGGTTCTCATTATCGTTTTTAGCCACAGAAAGTTCCCCCTGCTGCAAAAGTTATGGCCTGATCTAAAGAAAAGAAGATGCAATACTTAACTTCTTAAAGGCAGGGGTTTTTTTTCAGTCATTTACTTAGTGTTCTGTAGCATAAATAAGAGCAAGCACTTGGGAAATGTTTGCTTTAATGCCCTCGTGGAACCACAATCCCAGCCCTGGAAAAAGCCAGCAGCAATTAATACATCTCACTCACTTGTGAGTATGAGCAGGGTTATTGAAAGAGCATGTTCAATACTGCTAGGTGCTGCAGAAATATAGTATTTCAGTCTTGCCCTGTGTGAGGGAGGCAGTCTTTAAGGTCCCCTCGAACTCAAACCATTCTATTGATGGCTTGTAAAACTTCAAGAAAATATTGAAAGCCATTCTGGGGTCTGCTAGGGGGAAAATACAGGCTAGGAGCATGTATTGGGATTTGTTTTTTCTTTGTTTGTGCCACAAATGGCAGCTTCTAATGCAAATGTTAAAGTTCACTGCATTTATCGCTGCCTTATTTTCAAGTCCTTCAAAAAAGCAGGCAAAACCAGTTTCTGGTTTAAATGGGGGCCTCAGGGCAGCAGCTTCTCACAGGAAGATATGATGGTCTTTTTTTTCCTTTTTGGCAGAAAAAAGCAGATCAGTTTGATATGCCCTTTTGCTCCAGCGTCATGTGAAGAGGTACCATGAGCAGGGTCCTCCTGAAAAGGCAACTGATGGGTAAGTCTGCATCCCCACCTCAACTTCACTGCTTCAACAGAACAAGGGGCGATGGTTTTAAACAAAGGAGAGAGATTTAGACTAGACAGAAAGGAGAACTTTTTACAGTGAGGGTGGTGAAACACTGACACAGGTTTCCAGTCAGATGGTAGAACATTCCAGGTCAGGTTGGATGGGACTCTGGGTAGTCTGACCTAGTTGATGATGTCCCTGCTCACTGCAAGCCGGTTGGACTAGATGACCTTTTAAGGTCCACTCCAACACAAACCATTCTATGGTTCTATGAAATCTATGGTCTGGCCAGGGGAAAACAAGGCTTTAAGTATCCATTTCATGCCCCATTCACCTCAAGTGTATTTCAAACCTAGAAGCAATTCTCCACCGACAAGGCTTTAGTACTGGGGCCATCAGCCCTAATTCAGCAAAGCACCAGGTCATCAGCAGTGCTCACACATACATGGCTTGCTCCTTTCTTAACATCTTATTGAGGATGGGTTCCTTGGGAGCCGAGAGGGTGAGTTGGTTTTGTTCCTCTTTATTTTGTTTGCCTTCCAAATTAATGATATGTTAAAGATGTCCCGCTGATTAGCCATAACATCCCAGCAGTATTATTTCTTCTGTCACAGTTGAGATGGGGGTGCTGGAGGAAGAAAAGAGAGGAAGAGGATACCAACTCGGCCGTGGAGATGGGAAAAAGAGAGAATTTGGGTCTTAAGGAAAGGGGTATCGGTGTTAAAGTGGCCTTAGAAAACTGAACCCACAGCCGATGGTGTGAATTTGCCCATCTGATGAGAGCAAGATGACTTAAAAGCACATTCAGGGCAAATTATAAGTGAAGTCATGAGATAAAGAAGGAGGTGTATAAATGCTAATGCTGTTTTGAAATATATGTGGAAGCATCTCCAAGCATCCCCTTTCCACAGGAGCAGAGCATGACAGGCTGTGATGGCCAGAAAGCAGCACCAGCTCTGTCAGGACACAGGTTGGTGGATCTGGCAGAGTGGCAAAGTGTCTCATCCGTTGCCAGGCCCTGCAATCTGTGTGCAGTTTAGAAAGTTCACATAAACCTGTCTGAAACTTCACATCAGCCCTTCTGCTTTCTGTCTCAGGTCTTTCCCTGTCAACCTCAGGGGTATGCAGAGTTCCTCTTTGCTCCCTAGCCTCTCGCCATCTGGCAAGGTGCAAGGATGGAGCATCCTTGTTATGCAATAAAATAGTCCTGCCCAGTGGTCTGCTTCTGGCCAAGTGGGCTCTGCAAGCTTCAGAAGAGAAACAGTTGCCAGTTTTTCTTGCTCACTATCTGTCTGTCTGTGTATGTTCACCCATATCTATAAAATGGCTGTGCCTGTAAGCATGTACCAGAGCTATAAATGAAGCTTCTCTAGAACCACAGCATGAAACTCTTCTCCATCAGCAGACTTTCCACAAGGCTGGACTTAACACATGGGGACCAGATGTGGCCATCCAAAAAGGTCTGTTCGCTTCTATACCTTCTCTTCTTTCTTTCCCCCCCTGCCCCACTCTCCTACTGAAATGCAGCTTGAGACATGTGGGCCAACCATCCATCTGAGGCGAAGCGGAAACCAAGAGTGATTGCCTGCAGCGCCATAAAGAGCTAAAGAGCCATTTTCAACAGGGGTATGTGAGTTGAGAATGAACCCTCTGAGCAGTTTGTAGACATTCCAGTTTCTTGTTTTAATATCTTCATGTGGCTTTCCCCTCCCCCTCCCCCCCACTTCTTCACTTCTCTTGGTGGGAGGTGACACATATAACAATGCTTCCCATGAGTGAGAGGCCTGCTCTGGTTATCTAAAGCAGAAAGGGGAAAAAAAATTAATTAAAAAATAGGGTTAGGGCTCTTCAAAAGGAGCCTTGCAGAATTCTAGAGACTTCAGGCATCTTGGGAACCATATATTCAGTTCTTCGAGGGAGCCCTGAAAAATCCCATCCACATGATATTGGCAGCCGATGCAAGGATTTGGGGACATGTTGCCAGCTTTAGAGTCTTTGTATGAACTTTCAAAGCTTTCATGAGCTGTCTCAGCCAGCTACCCTTCATGACAGCAAAGAAAGCCATCCAAAAAGTCAAATTCCCATCACATGGAATGAAATATTCTGGTGTTTTTCTATTTTATTTCCAAATCAGGAAAAAAAGTTGAAGTAGTTTGGTTGGTTTTTGGTTTTTTTTTTTCCACAGAGATGAAGTTCTTGTGAAATGTAGAGCCAGAACCATGGAAGTGACTTTATTAAAGTGGACCATTTTGTTTCAGTCTATTGAGTAAAGAGCTATAAAACATGGACATCGGAGTGAAAGAAAAAGGTAAATTAAGCAACATGAAAAAGAAAAAAAATAAACTTTTTTGTTTCAAATTTAACTATTTCTGATGTTTTGCTGTCCAGTGCCTTAAAAATCAAAATTCTGCCACAACCCAAATGATCTTGGATGAATCAGAATGTCAAAACATTTCAGATGAATCAGATTTACTGCTAGGAAACTGCTCTGGGAATTGTGGTGGTTTGCCTCAAACAGAGGTTACCAGCACATCTGTGCTCTTCTTTATAGCAAAAGTTGATAACTACACACAAAACTTGGGTTCCAGCTTTGGAGCTGGCCATGCTTTGAAGAAGAGGTTGGACTAGAGACCTCCCAAGGTCCTTTCTGACTGTGGTGATGCCTACAGTCTTTCCTAGGTGAAATAGTAACTTTGCTAAAACAATAGTGGAGGAAGAAGGTAGGAAGCATAGCAAGAGGGGAGGAAAAAGGCAAGATAGCAGAACTAAAAGGCTCAGGGATGACCTTACTGCTGCCTACAACTACCTGAGGGGTGGTTGTGGCCAGGGGGAGGTTGCTCTCTTCTCTCAGGTGGCCAGCACCAGAACAAGAGGACACAGCCTCAAGCTGCGCCAGGGGAGATTTAGGCTGGAGGTGAGGAGAAAGTTCTTCACTGAGAGAGTCATTGGACACTGGAATGGGCTGCCCGGGGAGGTGGTGGAGTCGCTGTCCCTGGAGCTGTTCAAAGCAGGATTGGACGTGGCACTTGGTGCCATGGTCTAACCTTGAGCTCTGTGGTAACAGGTTGGACTTGATGATCTCTGAGGTCTCTTCCAACCTTGGTGATACTGTGATACTGTAAAACAGTGGTAAAGGAATACGCTTCTCAAAGCCATACCTAGAAGGCAAAAAGCAGGAAGAGTACTTGTACCTTTCCAGGCCTTGAGTTTAAAATTCCTTCATTTTCTTCCAAAACATCCCCAAAGTGTTTTCCTCCAGCCCCCTTACAGACCTGATCTCTCAGTTCAGTGATGGAGGAGAAATTTTCCCAGGTGCATGAAGCATCTCTGGGAAAGTGACACCTCCAACAGCAAGGAGCATCCAATAATGGGGAAGGCATAGGACAGCTGGATTGTTAAGCACTGGGCAGGTGTGTTTCATTTTACCCACTTTGCTTTACACAGAGAGGAGAAAATGGCAAGCAGAAGCACCAAATCATATGGCAGGAGCTGTTGCATGAAGCGAGAGGAAGGAGCAGTCCGAGTCACTGAGGCTCAGCACTCCACAGCAGAAGGAGCACTCAACAGATCAACAGGTTAAGGTAAGAAGGAGCATTTTGATTATCAAGTACTGACTTCCTTTGCAAATCTGGTTGCTGCATAGTCACTTGGTAGTTCTTGCTTGTGCTGGTAGCTGTGCTGGTTATTATTGAACTCTGTCTGCTGGGGAAATGAGAGCCAAGATCCATCCTTGGCTTGATGGGATGAGATTTAACAAGGCCAAGTGCAGGGTTCTACACTTTGGCCACAACAACCTCAAGCAGCACTACAGGCTGGGGACAGAGTGGCTGGAGAGCAGCCAGGAAGAGGTCTGGAGGCACTGGTAGATAGTAGCTGAACATGAGTCAGCAGTGTGCCCAGGTGGCCAAGAGAGCCAATGGCATCCTGGCCTGGATCAGGAACAGTGTGGCCAGTAGGACAAGGGAGGTTATTCTTCCCCTGTGCTCAACACTGGTCAGGCCACACCTTGAGTGCTGTGTCCAATTCTGGGCTCCTCAATTCAAGAGAGATGTTGAGGTGCTGGAATGTGTCCAGAGAAGGGCAACAAAGCTGGTGAGAGGCCTGGAACACAAATCCTATGAGGAGAGGCTGAGGGAGCTGGGGTTGTTTAGCCTGGAGAAGAGGAGGCTCAGGGGTGACCTCATTGCTGTCTACAGCTACCTGAAGGGAGGCTGTAGCCAGGTGGGGGTTGGTCTCTTCTGCCAGGCAACCAGCAACAGAACAAGGGGACACAGTCTCAAGTTGTGCCAGGGTAGGTATAGGCTGGATATTAGGAAGAAGTTCTTCACAGAGAGAGTGATTTGCCATTGGAATGGGCTGCCCAGGGAGGTGGTGGAGTCACCGTCCCTGGGGGTCTTCAAGAAAAGCCTGGATGAGGCACTTAGTGCCATGGTCTAGTTGACTGGACAGGGCTGGATACTAGGTTGGAGTGGATGATCTTGGAGGTGTCTTCCAGCCTGCTAGATGCTATGATTCTATGGATGGTGGCACAGGAGGGACAGCATGACTAGTTCTGCTCTAGCATGTGAGCCTCTGGTTCGTTTTGGCTAAGTCATTTTGGTAGTACCACCACGCATGGTCCATGGCGTGAGTCCCACTGCAGAGCGGCGTCTCCAAGCCTCGCAGCTTGCTCAATAAATAGGTTGGACGTTTGGTGTGGTAGTCCCAGCAGCGCTCGGGATTGGCTCAGCTCCGCTGTATTCAAAGCCAGCGGGAAGCGCTGACGGCGAGCCAGCACGGCTCTTACAATCCCTTTCTCTCGCTAATTACTTCTGGCTGCCGTGGAAGCCCCAAGGACTTCAAAGGGATGACACTGGATTTGCACGAGTCTGTCTCTCTGGATCTTCCCTCCCGGTTTCTCAGCCCATGGTGGTCCATAAGGCTTCAGAAGGGGACCCATTAAACAACTGCAGAAAACATTAAATTATCTTCTGTGTTCCCACAAATGCACATTCCCACACAGACAAAGGCAAGGGAAACGGGGAGGAATTAAAGAGCTAAAGGAACAATGGAAATGCAGCTTTTTATTCTCTTTCTGGCTGCAAGTGGAAAAGCCTGTGCACAAGATGGAGTTGGGTTCTCCAAAAAGTGAAAATCTTCTCAAGTAAATGTCTGTTCTGCCCCACATCGAGAGCATTATGGGATAGAATCATAGAATCAACCAGGTTGGAAGAGACCTCCAAGATCATCCAGTCCAACCTATCCCTCAAGGCCCCAGACATCATCCATCGTGGCAGTTCCAAGCTTGAGCCCTTCATGCCACTGACCTCTTGGTGCTTTTATCATTGTGTTGCTAACTGGCTGAACATCTTCCCTCAGACTAAATGCTGCATAGACCCTTCTGGCTGTGTCTTAGGACCACGTAGCTCTCCTGTCTGTCTGCTAATGCAAGATGAAAGATAGGCCACTCCAAGTGAATCTCTTTTGTTTCCTAAAATAAAGAAGTCTTCAAGGAGCTTCATACACCTCACATCTAAGCAATTGCATCCCCAGCACACTGCCACTCTACTCTTGTGGGACAAATTTCTGAAGCAAAATACTGATGCACTGACTTAGGAGTAATGGTTTTAGACTATAAGAGGGAAGATTTAGAGTAGGTAGAAGAAAGACATTTGTTACACCGAGGGTAGTGAAACAATGACAGAGGTTGCCCAGCGAGTTGATAGAAGTCCCATCCCTGGAAGTGTTCCAGGTCAGATTGGACAAGGCTCTGAGCAGCCTGATCTAGAGGAAGATGTCATGGCTCACTGCAGGAATTTTGGACTAAATTACCTTTAAAGGTCCCTTCCAACTCAAAACATTCTGTGATTCTATGACTTCCACAGCTTTCCTTTGGATGGAGATGTGGCCTGCTCTCTGTGAGGGAGTAAAGAAACCTTGAAGTGAAGCAATCTGTAACATCCACAACCGTGCCAGAATACCTACCAAATCAGTGTGCTCCTTCCCCCTCTCTCAGCAGTTGGGTCGAAGAGGAGAAAGTCTGATTCAGGCTGAGCAGAAAAAAACACTTTTTTGATCTTGGTGTAGGTTTGAAGGAGATCCCAGGGGCAGTGATACCAGCTTAGTGGGATGAGGGAGGGCAAGTTGGGAAGCAATGCTCTCCATGTCCTTTGGAGTGTTAGAAAAATGGAGCATTGAAACCTGAAACCACAGCAGCAAATGTGTTGGAGGCCTTTTTCCTTCTACAGAGCATTGCCTGCCTTCTTGGGCCCTTTTGGGTTGGGAAAGTGATGTAATTTCATTCTGTGATTCATAACCAGAGAGTTTTCTGTAACAAAGGCTGTTGGAGACATCTCCAGCATCACTTAATTTCCTAAAAGAAAAAGGAGGGATGGATTAATTTATTTCCCTAGAAGTAACCAACTCATGGCTCTTCTGAGCAGTTTCCTGCAGGGTGGGAACAAAGGAAATGGGGAGCTGTTTATCCCCAGAGCTTCTATTAACCCCTTTGCCACAGGGAGGTTCAGCCCTTGGGACACAGTGGTGGATCTTTCCACTCAGCAAGGGCCTCTGAACCCTGGAGGGTATTGCAGACATGATGCTTGAGAAACATGCCCTGGCTGGATGACTGCTGTCCAATGTGGAGAGGCTTTATAAGCACTTTTTATAACACGGGGAAGTTTTATAACCAATCAATGGGACAGCTTTGGACAAAGAAAACAAATGTAAGTGATTCTGGCCAGACTCCTCCTGGACAGAATCCCTCCTGGGTTGGCTTCATTTGCTCTTCTCCTGATTTTGACCCATTTCAATAGGAGGAGAAGCAGAAGTTTCCACCGAGTCATTAAGAAAGCGGTGATTTCCAAACAGCCAGAACAGACCTGACCATGCTCATTTGAACGGGCTTTTAGTAACCTTCAGAGACTGGCAATTGGGGTGGTAAACCCACTTTATGATCTGTTATTACCTGTGCTCTGCTCAGAGGCAGCAAAACTCATTACGGGCGTAAATGGCCAGAGCAGTCGTGCGTACCCGTGCAGGCAGCCTTTAATGCTCTCCCTCTTCCGGCTTCTCAGTGATAAAAACACATTATTGGTAAAAAACAAAAGCTGCAGAGTTAGCTGCTGGTTTGCCTACTGGTCAGCCTCCTGTGCTTGAGGTTTTATTTTGTTGCTGATGTCCTGTGGATGATGACTGTAGAAAGCAGGCTTAGTTTTTAAGAAGTCAGCCAGTATGGTGTGCTTTCTGGTTTCAATTTAACTGCACATTAAACGTTCCCCTTTGCCCCAAGTTTTATTAAGGAGAAATTAAAGAAAACCTTGTTAAGCTGGAAACACAGAAGGAAAACAGTCTGTCCTGCTGGGCCAAGGAAGCAGCCTTAGGATCAGCCCTACAGCATTAAGGCCAGTTCTCCCAATCTGATATAATAACAAGCATCACAGTTTGGAAAGGGCATGGGCAGTGCAGAAGTTCCTCTTTGAGAAAATCAGAGAGAAATGACAGCTGAGCTGAACCTTAAATTTTGTGACTACAGCTGGTGGATGTCAGTGCGAGCTGAACACGTTGATCCCTCGATGGCCCTGCGCCTCTCCCTGATTTTACAACTCAAATACAAAACTTTTCACCTTTCTAACAAGCAGAAATACCAAACCCTACCATAGTCCCAGCCAACTATCTTGGCCACAGTATATCAGTCCAGAAAAGCGCAAGAAGCTGGTCCTGGGGAGAACAACTTCAAGAAACAAACACTCTGGTGCATTCCAGTGGGCTTGTTGGTCCACTGGCGTGTGATACATTGTCCTCAGCATCAGGACACGTTCACACTCCCCACCAGCTTTGCTTCTCCCATCTTATCCAGTGTTTTTTGGCTTAATGCCATGGTACAGTAAGAGGGCCACAAGCTGCATTTGGGTTTAAAGGTGCATGCTAGCACCTGTAACCCACCATTGCCTTCAGATGCTTCAAAAGCATGTTTCTGGGTTTTATACCACATTAACCTTGCAATGAAGCCACGTTATTTGGCTGCTGCTCTAGGAAATCTCAGAAATCTGTTTCGTTGCTCTTGGTGCTGTTTCTCCACACCTCACCTGTGCTGGATTTTCTCACTGGAAGGAAAAGGCACAGATTAATTCGGTATTAACTAATACTGAGAGCACCATCTGGTGGGCTGCGGGACCAGATAATGCAGTCAGTCAGAGGCAGGAATGGGCTTGGGGCCTGAAAACAACCCAGAGGTGTATCTGCTTGGGGCTTTCAAGTGGAGATGGTCCACCTGGTCTGGTTTTCTACAGCCACTAGCTGGCAGCCTCAAGGTAAAAGGGGAAATAATCACCGTGGAAATGATTAACAAAGATTTCTTCCTGCTTTTGGATGGGCACAACTTGATGTGCTCCTTGAAGTGTGCCAAGCTGCTAAGACAAATACTCAGCCTTTCTTTGAACATGAATGAAGTCTTAAAATGGGTTGTATTGTGACTATGAGCTCCACAGCTCTGTGGTGTTTCCCATATATATACATGGGAGTATATTTATTTCTTTTTCATACGTATGTATATAAATGTACACCCATTTTCAGTTGGCTGGTATTCAGTGTTGCCATCTGCAGCCTGTTCCTGTGACTTAGCACAGCCCAAGTGATTTGGAACCAGCCACCTTATTGCTGGTCCTCATGGTTTCATCCAGAGCCCTGTGAAATCCTGTTAACCCTTACAAAGATTCTTCATTTACTGTGCTGAACAAAACCTAGAAAGGTGACCTTCAAGAAGCAGATGAACCCCATGCAAATCAAGTGCAAGGTTAAAAGCTCAATCTTTTCATTGACCTTTCTTTGTAACCCTGAAGCTTTGCATGCTTAAGGGTGGGAGATATCCTCCCAACACATTACATTGCTTTTGCCCAGCAGCTGGTGCTCCATTTCACCGTATCACAGTATTATCAGGGTTGGAAGAGACCTCACAGATCATCAAGTCCAACCCTTTACCACAGTGCCCAAGGCTAGACCATGGCACCAAGTGCCACGTCCAATCCTGCCTTGAACAGCTCCAGGGACGGCGACTCCACCACCTCCCCGGGCAGCCCATTCCAGTGTCCAATGACTCTCTCAGTGAAGAACTTTCTCCTCACCTCCAGCCTAAATTTCCCCTGGCGTAGCTTGAGGCTGTGTCCTCTCGTTCTGGTGCTGGCCACCTGAGAGAAGAGAGCAACCTCCTCCTGGCCACAACCACCCCTCAGGTAGTTGTAGACAGCAATAAGGTCACCCCTGAGCCTCCTCTTCTCCAGGCTAAACAATCCCAGCTCCCTTAGCCTCTCCTCGTAGGGCTGTGCTCAAGGCCTCTCACCAGCCTCGTCACCCTTCTCTGGACACGCTCAAGCATCTCAGTGTCCCTCCTAAACTGGGGGGCCCAGAACTGAACACAGTACTCAAGGTGTGGTCTAACCAGTGCAGAGTACAGGGGCAGAATGACCTCCCTGCTCCTGCTGACCACACCATTCCTGATGCAGGCCAGGATGCCATTGTATGAAAGTCTGTCAAAAGGGCTTCTTCACCTGTCTTGTTCACTGCTGGCTGACCAAGAGATTCCTTCTCTAATGTATCCAGTAAGATGAGAGATGAACTCTCCCAGGCATTTTTAAAATGCTATTATGATATACACTGATATCTATCAAAATGTTTCCCATATGCAAGCTGTTAGGGAATGTGCCTTTGTATGTGCCTGTGGAAATCGGGTGCCTCAGCTTGAGAGGGGCTCTTGAGCAGGGCTGCAGCATGAAGAGTGCAACAACAGCAAAGATTTTGTGAGGTTTCAAGCCCTCACCAGCCTCAGGGGGAGAAGCTTTTGCTTCTCTGAGCTGAACTCCTATCCTCAGACTCAGTCCATGTGATTTCCATTAAAATACCCTCTGAGCAAAGGTGGAAACAGTCAGAGTTACTAAGCAATTTTAGTCCAGCCTCAGCTTTCTGCTCCCCTTGTCCATGGGGTACTCTGTTGGTCTGGCAGTGATGGGAGGATGATGGCAGGCTTTTCTTTAGTAAATAAGCAAAGATGTTTGATACGGTTTGCTCTGCTCTTGTAAGAGGTGAAAGAGATGTTGGCAAAATATGACTTAAGACCTAAATGACTATAACCCACAGATGTCTTGTACCTTGATGAGATGGCATTGCTGAGTGTGTGCTGTGAGAGTCTCTGGGCCTTTGCAGAACAAGTCAGATGATGTTCTGTAACATGCTTACATTGAATTTGATTGTTATTATTTGTTCTGTTTCCACACAGCCACCAGATACTTCATAGAGCTATAATTCATGTGGTTTATTCATGAACAGGGGCAGCTTATGGTATTTGATCCTGAACATTGGTTGCTGGGGTGTTTTGTTGTTGTTGTTGCAAGGAGCTTAGGTCAAGCATAAAAAGACAAAACAGTACCAAGGGAGTTTGCTTCCATGCCTTTCTGGGATGTTTTTCTGTCAGTTCTATGTGCTGGTTGGTTCTCAGGGGTCAGTGTTCCATCTTCTGTGTCCTCCTCAGTGCTTACCCTCCACCGGCTCTTCTCTCAGCTGAGGCAGAGTGGAACCAGTTCTCACATGTCCTCAAAAGAGAAATCTCATAAGTAAACACATGAGATGTTTCTCATAGCTTTAATAGCATAGCAGGTGGAAACGTGCAAGCAGGGTGGAAAGAAAACCAGCTGGGTGGACCCAACTCTGTTGTCAAAGTGTCAAAAGCTAATTAATAGAAACTCCTACTGTTGCTCTTCTTGAGCAAACACTCCTAAGGGCTCTGCTGCCAATAGCAAACAAGTCACGCTTGAGAAACATGTTAGCAGGAGCCTCAGGCAGGTTTCCCAACCAGAAGGCAGAGATGGGCTTCCCCCTTCGGGTTGAGAGTGGTGAGAACTGCTGAAAGTGCCTTGTGGAGATTTGCAAGTATTTTCTCCTCTTGCACATGAGGACTTGGTGGAGTCCCAGCCCCTTGTGCAATCCACCTCTGGGTTTGCTTTTCCAAGCATGAGCAACGATGCAAGTATTTTCTTGGAGGTGTACCAATGTCCTCCTTAGGACAGGGGCAAGACTCTCCCTCTCCTCCTTTTCTCCAAACCCATGCCAGTGTGCTTGGGCTGCCATTGCTGTCATCACTGCTCTGCATGCAAAAGCTCCCTGGGCACAGTGCCACCACCATACTTTCCCAGCTTTAGGATCCTGTTAGGGTAAAGCAATGCTGTGCAGCCACACAGCTGCGAATGCTACTCACTGACATTGTGGTGAGCTTGCTGCAGCAGAGGGCTGAGTCCACTGTGTTTGGAAATGGGTGGAAGAAATCCAAGTTGTGCTCCAGTATCTCAGTTACAATCCCTTGTTCTTCCACGCGGACATCAGAGACTTGAAGTGGGAAAATCAATGCCTTGCTTAAAATTGCTGGTTAGATGTCAACCTCTTGCAGCTGAAGTAGTCTTTGACTTCCGATGGTCACAGGATCACAGGATGTCAGGGGTTGGGAGAGACCCAAAGAGATCATTGAGTCCAACCCCCCTGCCAGAGCAGGACCATACAATCTCACTCAGGTCACAGAGGAATGCACCCAGATGGGCCTTCAAAATCTCCAGAGAAGGAGACTCCACAACCTCTCTGGGCAGTCCATTCCAGTGCTCTGACCCTTAAAGAAGATCCCTCTTGTGCTGAGGTGGAACCTCCTGTGCTGCAGCTTACATCCGTTGTTCCTTGTCTTATCACAAGGAACAAGTGGAAAGAGCCTGTCCCCTCCCTCCTGACACTCAGCCCTCAGGTATTTATAAACATTTATTAAATCCTCTCTCAGTCTTCTCTTCAGACTCAAAAGCCCCAGGGCCCTCAGCCTCTGCTCATCAGGCAGTGCTCCAGCCTGATGAGGAGTACCCTAATCATCCTCGTACCACGCTGCTGGACTCTCTCCAGCAGATCCCTGTCCCTCTTATACTGGGGAGCTCAAAACTGAGCACAGAATTCAAGATTAGGTCTTACCAGGACAGAGGAGAGGGGGAGGAGAACCTGGACACACTCCTCCTAAAACACCCCAGGATCCCATTGGCCTTCTTGGCCACAAGGGCACATTGCTGTGCCATGGGTAACTTGTTATCCACCAGGACTCCCAGTCCCTCTCCACAGGGCTGCTCTCCAGCAGATCACCTCTCAGCCTGTACTGGTGCAATTTATTATTCCTCCCCTGGTGGGACAATGCTTTCCCAGCAGCTCCTTGCTGTTCTCACAGAGGAATCTAGGAGCGTGGACAGACCACCGCTGCACAGCAACTCAAAAAGCCAAAAGAGCAAAACTCCCTCATGCAGATGAGTTTTTGCCCCGGTGACGTTTCCCTCCCCCCATCTCCTGCTTTTTGCCGCAGGCTCTGAATCGCAGCACCTGCTTGTTTCAGCTGCTGTGATTAAAACTGGGAAAGAAAATGATCAGTGAGGCTTGCTTTCTTCTCTCCAAACAATACCCAAAATCTCCCCAAACTGCCATGCTCTGTACAAAACCCCTCCACATTAATAAGCACGCCTTTGGACCCTAAGAAATGTCTTTTGTGTGAGGTTCTCTCTGCATTTTAATAAGCCTGCCTTTCTACAAAGACACACAGACCCCCCCCAAAAAGAAAAAAAAGAAGAGGGAAACAGACACATGCACAAAGACAAATTTCATTAGGCTCTAATCTCCTTTCTGACCAATACACTCCTGCCGATCTCTAAGCCTTTTCAGCTCAGCAATGCTTCTTCTTCTTCTCCTTCTTTTTGAAATCTTGTTGTTGTTTTGTTCCCCACCAAAACAAACCTTGTCCCTGGTGCAAAACACCGGGTACTAGCATTAAGCACGGCAATGTTGAAATGGGTAGCACCACTTTTTTTTTCCCCCCCTCCTCCCCTTTCTTAAAGGTGTGAAGTTGTTAATGAGGTGTCCCACGCAGCAGAAACCCAGCAAATCCTTTGATTAAAATCAGTTCAAGTGGCAGAGGCTGAATTATTTGTACTTGGTCCCTTTGAGGGATGGTAGTGCCTGTGGTTGTGGGGAGAGGAGAAAAAGATGAGAAATAACATATGCTGGGCAACGAGTTTGCTTAATTTGGCAAGATAATGTCGAGAAAAGGGAGGGGGTTGTTAAATGGCATCAGCGCTTGATACCGTATAAACAGAGATGCTGGCAGGAGCATTTGCTTTGAAATGCAGCATTTTTTGGCTGGGAGAGACTCTAAATGGAAGATCTTAGGTCAGCAGTACAGCAGCAGGACAGAATTTCTGTTGGGAGGGAGGGAAATCAGGGTGCTTATCCCCACATCTGTACGTTGCCTTAAGTCTGTCATCTCTCTTGCTATGGAGTGAGACGTGCAGTGGTGGCCCCACGGCAGGCAGCACCATGATGGGACTGATCTGAATTCCTTTGAGGAAATTGCTCCCAATGGCACTCAGGGTCCCACCTATGAGCTCAGAGCTAAGGGTTCAGTTTTCTGTTATCATCTTCTATTTTAGATAGGTCCCCAAATCCCATGTTTTCCCAAACTTTGAAAACATTGGCTGTAAGGTCCTATAGCTATAGTCATGCTGAGGAGCAAAGGAGAGGCTGAGCTTTCTCTTGCTCGCTGCTTTGCATTTCCTCTCCTGCACAATGCAATCTCTTTAACTCTGTTGCATTCTCACTTTGATCACTGGAAATATGGGTCCTTCGTGTGCATATAGAAACTGCAGATAAAGGATCAGCATGCTTGAACTACTGAGCTGTAGAACTAGCATGAAAAGAGAGAAATCACAATGGAAGGAGCAAATCAACCCAATGCAAACTGCTTAGCACTGCGTTGCCAAAGGAGCTCATATTTTTGGCTGGCAGCCCACTGGAGCATTCCTGGCATAGCTGCACTGGCCCTGGGGTATTTAGTTGCTTTTGGGTCCAGGCATTTTGGCTGGCTGTGCAGGACTCCTCTGCTTACAGGGTTCAGGGTAGGGTTAGAAATCAGTTTGTGGGTGTCTGGGCACTTGTGCAGGAGGTGAGTTGCTGTGGCTTTGGGATCTTGAAAGTTGATGAAGAGTCAGTGCCCTGTCCTGAAGGAAATGTTACCTGGACATCCTGGACCAGGTGGGAGACCTGTGGATGAACAGTTGGACATGAGCCAGGAATGTCCACTTGCAGCCTAGAAGACCAGCGGTACCCTGGGCTGCATCCAGAGCAGCCTGGACAGCAGGTTGAGGGTAGGAGTCCTGCCACTCCAGTCTGCTTTGGTGAGACCCCACCTGCTGTAGTGTCTAGTTCTGGAGTCTTCAGCACTGGAAAGACATGGACTTGTTGGAGCAGGTCCAGAGGAAGAATACAAAAATGATCAGAGGGCTGGAACCCCTCTGCTGTGAGGACAGGCTGAGAAAGTTTGGGTTATTTACTCTAGAGATGGGGAGACTTTATTGCAGCCTTTCAGTACATAAAGGGGGCCAATAAGAAAGACGTGAACAGGACCTGTTGCAACAGGACAGAGGATGATGATTTTAAACTAAAAGAAGAGATTTGAAGAAGCACTGGAACAGACTCCCCAGAGGGGTTGTGGAGTCTCCTTCTCTGGAGACTTTCAAGGCCCATCTGGATGAGTTCCTCTATGACCTGAGCTAGATTATGGTCCTGCTTTGGCAGGGGGATTGGACTTGATGATCTCTTTAGGTTCCTTCCAACCCCTGGCATCCTGTGATCCTGTATGATTTAGACTGGATAGAAGGAAGAAATCTCTTACAATAATGGTGGTAAAACTGGCCCAGGTTGCCCAGAGAGGTAGAAGATGCTCCATCCCTGGAAACATTTCAGATCAGGTGGATGGGGCTCTGAGCAACCTGATCTAGTTGCATATGCTCCTGTTCACTGCAGGGAGGTTGGACTAGATGACCTTTAAACATCCCTTCCAAGCCAGAACATTCCATGATTCTATAATGTGGCAGCTGTCCATGGGGCTGGAGTCAGAGTTAGGAGCTAGCAACAACCAGCTGTCCAATGGAAGCCAGGAAAGAAAAACATCTTCCATTTTTCTCACCTTTGGCTGTCAAAGCTCAACCACACTTACCAAGCTTCCAAGTCTTATCAGAGCCAGGGTGTGTGCCAGCAACTGCCTGTGCTGGTGTCCTCACTTCCACTCCCTGCCATGCTCTTGCAGGGAGCAACGAAGGGCATGTGAACAGATGGCTGGCATACAGCAACCCATCCATCCACCCCATCCTTATCACACCTGCGAGCACTCAGGTTTAGCTCCAGGGTCTCCCAGATGGCTCAGCTCCATGTGGACAATGTAGCATGTAAAGGCTGTTACATCAGCCCTCTCTGCAGCCCAGCTACCAAGTAGAGCAGCCCCCCAGGAGGGGAGGACAGAAAATATCCTGGCTCTGGCTCTGGCCCTGGCCCTGTCAGGACTCTCATCTGTGTTCCCCAGGGTTTAATGGAAAATGGTTTTCATGCCCTGTAAAAAAATGCTGTAATTGCAGAAAGTCCATCCAGCCTGCAAGGAATCCTTGGTCTGAAAAATACCCCCCAAAAAAGACAATGATGTGTCAGGGATGTGTGGCATAGTCAACGAAGAGCCTGAGTGATGTCAGGGACAGTAAGCAGCTGCCTGGAAAGCTGAGCAGCAAACATGGCTGCAGAACAGGTGCTCAGTGGCTTCACCATGGAGGGTAAGGCACATCTGTAGCCTCATGAGGCCTGTAAATGGATCCAAGAGTTACATAGAGGCAGATGCTGGTCACTTCCCACTCTGGTGGTGGTATTCTCCTGATTAGAGAGCTGAGGGGGCATAAAAAACCCCAACCTTTTGCAATGTCTGGGAAAACAACTCCCATCAATCCATGTGCTTGAAAGAAACCCCTTATATGGAGGAGCAGGATCAGCAAGGTCCCACCTTGCCACTCGCCCTCCTCTGTTCTGCCATCTTCCCTCCAGTCCTGATGGGGAGGTGCAGCAAGGCTCTCTCTGCCCCCGAGTTATTTTTAGCATTGACTTATTCATGTTAATAAAATCCCCAAACACAGCTGGGACTGTGAGATTCTCCTTGTCCTTGGAGGACTGGTGTGGAGCATATATTTAGGGTCCTTCACCTCTTTCTGCCTCCTGATCTGTGTCCAGAGGATGCTCCTTGCTGTTCAGCTAGAGGGGAATGCAGCTGTGGCTCTGTGAGCTCTTCCCAGAGGAAACTTTCTGATTGCTCATATAGAGAAAAATTGGGAGAAAGTCTGATAATTTCAATTATTTTGGAGTGGGATTTTTTTTTATTAATAGTTTCACTGCTGCAGTAAATATTTGGTCACCTAAGACCTGCACTCCTGCACATCAATTGTCTTCTGATTGAACGCCCTGGCTCCCTTCTGTAGCAGTTAGTGCATGCAGCCATTGTTCCCTTTTGGGTCAAAAAGGAGTAAAACCAGCCATGTGCCTTAATATTTCTAGGCCAGCTCAGAGGCCTAGAACTGAAATAAATCAGGGGATGATGTGGTGAGGTCTTAAAAATTGCCACATGCAAAGACTCCTTCAAATGTAACAATCAACTGCTAGCAAAAGTCTTCTCTGAAATCACTTAACCACTGCAAACAGCATACAGCTTGAAGGGGGAAAAAATCCCCCAGCCCAATAATGCAGTGATCTTTGGGTGAACAGTCAGATCAAAGAATTGCAGAAGGACTTTTGCACTTGAAAGCTCATCTGGTTATAGTACCAGTGACATCATTTGGGCTAATGGAAGATGTGCCCCTCTCTGTAAATGCTCAGTGCTCCACTATTCAGGCTATAATAGCACCGTGTTTAAAAATGGAAGATAGCAAAGACTTCCAACAAGCTCATAGTGAATGCATTTGAAAAGTTGCCCATCACTTACAAAAACAAAACCTTCTCTTGAGCCATCTGTAAGAAGAGGAGGAGAGCTGGTAGATGCCTTCTTTACCTTCCTGCAAGCCAACTGTGTGCTCTCTTTGCTACACATGGCGATAGCAAATCTGTACAATGTGACTTAAACATCAGAGGTATTTTGGGAGACAAATCCCAGCACCAAACATCTGTTCCTGTGTTTCCCGTGACCAAAAGGGATAGGTCAGGCTTAACCAGCGTCAAAGTGCCTTTTACATCCTGTTCCTCCATGCAGCTCTGCACAAGCTCAGATTTGAGCAGGCAAATAGCTTGTGCTCCTCAAATTAAACACAGGCAGGATCTCTGCCAGGATCTGTGCACAGGGTTTTAAGCTAAAGCAAACTAAGGGTTCTGGACCAGAATTTGAAGAACTACTCATACGGCTTCAGGTCTCTTGGCTGTCTTTGCATTTAAGGTGAAGACAATGTGCAGAAAAGGCACATTACTGTGCCCAACTATTGCTAACAGGAAAAGGTAACTACCTGTCCTTACCCAGCCATCAGGCTTGGTTTTAATGGCGCCTCCAACGGGGAGGTCAAAGACTCCCTATCAGAGAGGTTGTTACGGAATAAATCAGAGCAGCTCCGAGTGAGCAGCTTTTTTCCATTAGCCAGGGCAGAGCAGAGAGATTGAGTATCTGCCCTGCCTTGATGGCCAGGGAGGGTGAAGGAAGAGCTCACCAAAACATGTGTCTGCTCTGGAAAACTGCAGCAGACGTGGAGTTTAGGGGTGGGGGTGGGGAAGGTGTTTCTCAGCTAGACTGAACGCAATGATTTACTGGAAAATGGGCAGTGGATGTAAACTTCTCTCCCATCTGCCCTGTCTATAGAGGCATCTTTGGGAAGGTTTTATGAGAATATGTTGCAGCCTAGGATTTGCTTGCAAGTCCTTCACTGCAGGGATACTCAGCACTTCTTCCTCCCAAGGAAATTCAGAGAGGGGAAGAGTAATAACAATTCCTCAGACCCTGGAGAAGCCAGAGTTGTGCTGCACCTTGGTCCCAGCCCTGAAGCACAGCAGGCATTGAGAGCTCCTTTTTGAAGGAAGCAAGGGCAGATTGAAGGATTCCAGACAAAGCATCATGCTCAGAATAGGTGTCTTTGTCCTGGGGTGCATTACTTACTTTAAGGGGTCTTTAGGGTTGTTATTCAGGAAAGAGTGATTTGCCTCATCTCTGCCTGGGTCTGCACTGGCAATAAACTTCAGCCATGAGGATGCACTTTGCTTTAGGGAGGACCAAAGTGGTCTGGCTGGAATGACAAAACTAGTCACTGCTGCTGAGAGGTGCTGCTTTCCCTGGGAAATCTGGGGTTATGCTGCAGTCCTCAGGAAATGCGACCTAAATTGGAAGAGGAATAAACTTGAAGAACAATAAAAGCAAGGGAATGGAGTGAAGGGTAAACAGAGCAAGAATCATGTGTAATGTGTGTCTGAAAGACATCTAAATATAACAAATATTGAAAACTTTAATCCCATCCAGTATAAACAACAACAAAGTTTGAGGTTGGGTTTTTTTTGTGATTTTTTTTCCCTCTGCCTGGCAGAGAAATAGGAAAAAATTCCTTTTGGATCCCACAGGCAAATTAAGGACAGGATGAAACCCTGCCCCACGTGGTGGCATGGCCTTTCTTAACCTTTCAGCATGTGCAGGATGGAAGCTGGATGCAGCCCTGTTGAGCCCAACTTCCCAGTTCACACTGGTTCGGCTAGGATGTGACTGGGAATATCTGAGTATGTGCAGAGCTCTCTTGCCATCAGGACCTCGAAGAAGCACAGCACCAAGCCCACCCTATATCTCTAGCAGAGTCTTCTACAACTGCAGCTCCAACCAGAGTTATCCTTTCACAGAAGAAGCACAGGGCCGAGGAAATTTGCAGCAATAACATCTGGCTGCTCTGACCAGCTGCGAGATTTTTAACTGCACGTGGTTGTCTATGAGAACTGGAAAGACTCTGCTCCTAACTGCGTTGTCCTGGGGTTATAATAAGGATTTTTTTTGTCCTTATCTTGAGGAAGGCAGAAGAGGTAGAGCAGGGACCAGGAAGGGCAGCCAAAACCACAGAGGGCAAAAAGCTTTTCCAGGAGGGACTGGAAATGTTAGGGCTGCTCAGGATGGAGGGGACAGTGGAGGTCTGCAAAATCATGACAATAACTGAAAGAGCAAACTGGGGAAAATTGCTACCTTGATGGGTGTAGGCAGGAGCTGGGACTGCTGGAGGCATCCAAGAGAGAAGTGGGGCTCATGTACTCCCCAAACAAGGATTGCCTGCTGCTGTGCGATACTAAGTCCTGGGCTAGGTGGGCCCTTGGTCTGACAGGGACCAACAGGATTCTTCCCGTGTTGTTAAGTCCTGAAGCCTGAGATGGGTCCTTTTGACTTCTGAAAGTTGGAGATCTTAGCAGTTATTTCCAAGATATTTGTTGTTTGTTGTGCTTCAGAAGCCTGCTGTGAAGCTCCACAAGGTATTTATACCAGCATGCAATGGCCAGTTCATGTCCCAGTATTGTGTATGTGGCCACAGAGGTAGAAACTTCCTCTGGCACTAATTTCCCTGAACAAAGTGTTTCTCTGCATATCCCTGCTGATCCAGCTCACAAATTTCAGTGGGTCATTGGCTGGTAAAATGCCCTCGAGTCTTCATCCTCTTCCTCACCATTCCACCCCTAGGGTATTGAGCTGTTTGGTCCCAAATTTCAGCTTTAGGGCTGAGCTCTGTCACCCCAGTCAATAACTGGGTGTAGGCCCTTCTCAAGTAATCAATGACTTTGGGCACCAATGTGGATTATGTTGCCCATCTGCAGAAGGTTCAGCTGGACAGATCCCCAGGACTATGGTGGAGGTCCCATTCCTCGAGACATTCAAGGTCAAACCTGATGGGGTCCTGAGAAATCTGATCTCGTTGGAGATGTCCCTGCTCACTGCAGGGGTGTTGGACAAGAGGACCTTCAAGGGTCCGTTCCAACCAGATGTGTTCTACTATTCTATGGTTCCATGACTGAAGATGTGGTAAATGCAGAGGAGGGGCTGATTGGCAGGAAGGAATTCAGCACACAGCTAACTCAGTGAAGGTTAAACTCCTCATGCTGTGTGGCTAGTAACAACTCTCTTGACAGAGGCAGTGCGTCAAAATGAGTCACGCTGGATTGCAAAGATGAAGAGCTGATGCAATATGGCAGAAATGTAGGGATGGAGAAGGAACCCCCAAGCTGGCAAAAATGGGGGTGGGTGGAATAGTGAGAGTTTACACCTGAAATACTTTTCTCCTCTGAGTTCCAAAGTTTTGACTTTTACAGTAGCTTTCCTTCTCTAAGGCCAAGGGTGTGTGAAAGAAAGAGTTGCCAGCAGAAGCCTGTGACCTGCTGTGAACTCAGCTGGGTAAAGAAATCCTTCAAACATGAATGCAGGAATTCAAGGGTCTTTTGTGTCATCTATTTCTGATGTTTCAGAGTTGATGGTGGGAACACTACCTTGATATTTGCAGCATATCTGGACTGGGGAGGAAACTGTATTTTACAGCTGTAAAATACAGAACATTGTGAATGAATCATGGTTGCAATAGTGCAGATGTTGGTGTGTTAGTGTTGGAACAGATTCCTAACGCATGTAAACTCAGTCCGGTAGGATGAACTCCGGCTTGGAATAAGCTACCAGGTAGAGGTAAAGAGCTGACAGCCAAATGTGTGCTGATCTCTGCTCTGTGGTGCAGTTAGGCTGCAGACTTGTCCTGCTGTGGGCTGTGTCTCAGCAGGTCAGTCACTTAAAACAGAACTGACTTCTTGGTGGAATCACAGAACTGTTGAGGTTGGAAGAAACCTTTGAGATTATTAAGTCCAACTGCTTGCAATTCCACCACCACTGCTAAGCAAGTAGGAAGATGGAGAGAAGATGGTAGAAGAGAGAAATTCCTTCTTGCAGGGAAAATCCTAGACATCAGGAAGAAACCTCTCTGGGAGACTGGAGTAACCCAGTTTGTACCCCAAAATTGTACACCTGGGTCTGAAGGATGGTTAGTGGCAAGGTGTTTCCAATGGTGTGATTTGGGGGGATAAAAAAGTGATAGATGAGTGACAAAGTGGGGGGTTTTCCATGGCTGTGGCCAAGACATTAGGGATAAACAGTGTTAACAAAGCAGTGAACAAAAGATGTCAATATGACCTGATTTGTATCAGCATTCATTGCCGAGTCAGTACCCTGGCATGGAACTTTGGCTTCCTGCTTATGCAGTCTTGCAGAAGAGAGAGTCACAACAAAACAGGTAGCAATTGGTGCCTGTAATTTACCTTATTTCTGGAGCTGAAACCAGCCCCCATTTCTTCAGACGTGATAGAGTGGTGGAGCTCTCACAGCCTGCTGTGATCAGGCATGGGTGATCAGGCATCAGTTCCAATTCCCAGGTCTTGTTATCTAGCCACATCTTGTTAGGATCTGAAATCACTTGGTTAGTCTAAACAAGGGAGAAAGTGTCATATGCGTGTAAGAAAAGAGACAAGAAATTAATTTGCTGTATTTTTTGTTGCTTCTTGTTTGACATTTGATGACAGGTATCTCTGGAGTCAATCTTAGGAACATATGTACAAAGCTGTTAAAGGGGAAATGCTGCCTTATCATCTGTAATAATTTATACTCCCAAGGCTGCTTATCTCACACTGACTGCCGGGACCCCTGTGCGCAAGCTGAGCTTCTGTAATTAACCCTCTTTGAGAAGATAGATACTTTGGGTACTTCCTTTGGTGTTCTTGATGGGAGAAACCTAGATCAATCAGTCATCACTCCCCTCTCTCGGCATGGCACGAGGGAATCTGCACAGGTCTTCAAATTTCCCTGCTGAAGGAAAGTGAAAACCTCACGTAGTTTTCACAGAAGAGACTTAAAAAGCAAGAAAGAAGAGAGTCCTTGTGGGATTATCATGATGCAAGGTCTCTCAGAAACACCTAGCCCCGGTCAAGGTTGGAAGGACTTGTGAGGATGACCTTGAAAAGATGGTGTTGCTTTATCCTACAAAAACAGCTGCTCTGGGCCTGGGAGTTGCTCACTATTTGCTGACCCTCAGTGGAGCCCTCATTGCATGAACCTGTCCAGACCTCACAGTGTGACCACCATGCATTGGAAGTGTTTAGTGCTGAGAGATGTAATGGAACATGAGGAGTTAGGTGCTCCCCAGACACTTCCCTGCTTTATGGCTTGTTTCTCTCCTCCATCTTCTTGTGAGCTGTTGTAGTTGCACCTTTCAGGGGCAGGAATTGCCAGGAGACCATTCTGAAGTTGTGGCTCCTCTTTTTGGCTTCCACTGTCTAGAAACTGAATGATCTAGGTGACAAACCCAAGATACTACAGAAAAAAAAGAGTGGTCACAAAAATTGCTTGCTTAAAAAATAAGAGAAGCTTTTCATAGGAGCTCCTTTCTTGAAAATGAGAATTGCCACAAAGTTTGGCAAAGCTTTCACTGGAGCAATGAAGGGCAGAGTAAGGAAAAATGAATCTATTTTGTTTAACAAAAAAATTCAAATCGTTTGGTGACATCTGCAGTAATTTCAGTTTTGGGTTTTTTTTGCCCACATAGTCCATGTTTTGTTTACTTTTGTGTCAATCTAGTGAGGATTTTTACTCTATTTCAGTGGCACATAAAAAAATTTCCCATTTGTTTCTATTTTAAGGAACTTGATGAGTATTTCCATATAAAGAAGACGATCTGAAAGAGAAGGTTTCTCTCAGGAAAGAGAATGGTTTCCATTTTCCAGGAAGCCCTGAGATGACACTGTGCACTCCACCACAGAGACACTGGCTTGTAGAAGCACTGGTGGACAGATATAGAGGCAGGCTGAGAGATGCTCTGTCTGATGAAGCATCCACACTGCTGTTGGTCTGAACACAAAATGTCAACTCTTATCCCTGCCAAACAACTTTAATATGGTGTCATCAGTCTATACTGTGAGCAATTAGCATTGTGGCATCACAAGCAGCAACTTTGACAGGGTCATTTGTGAAAGTCTAAATCCATGGAGAAGAAAGCAACAGAGCTGTCAAGCCACCTCACTTCCTTTTTCTTCCACAATAAGAACCAAGGTTATGCCTTGAACAATGGATTAACTAATGTGTTTCAGACACAGAAAGCCCTGGAAAAATGAGGGAGGAAGTTGTTTCCCTCCTACCTTAAGAACATCTGACATGGGGCTGCTAGGAGAGGCGAAAGATAGGCAGAAGTCACCTTCATTAAGGCAGACTTAAAAAAACTGAGGCGAGCTTGTAGGAAGGCTCAAGGAGAGAAAAGAAAAGCCAGAGAGATGTTGATCCTCAGCCTTGGCTGCTTTGGAAGTCACTGGTCCATGCAGTCAGTAGGTCAAACCAAGTTCAACAGCTGATGCCTGAACTCTCTCCAAAGAGACTCCTTGTTCTTGTGTAGGCATTAGCTTACAGTAATGGTCTCAGTTTGGTTTCATACAGAAGAATTTGCTCCACAAAAATATGCCTGAAACAACTACAGAAGTGCTGGCATGAAGGTGTTTCTGGAATGGGGGTTGCTGAATCATCTTGATAAGCCCTGAATCCCAGGAGAAGTGCTTAGTTTCTGAGGCTTGTTCTGCTCTTAGCCCTGGGTAAGGATAATGCTGAATCCATCCATGCTGTCGGCCTCGCAGCCAGCATCACCTCACTGAGACCAGATGCAATGATGGGGGCAAGTCTAAAAGCCAGAGTTAAGCTTGGGTTCAGCACCTCTGCAGCCCCAAGGCTGAAGTTCAAAGGTCTTTTTCTTTGTTTGGTGCATGCTGTGTTAATTTGTCAAGTTTTATCTGTTTCTGCTACCCCAGCAGCTGCAGTGTGTGTAAAATACTCCAGCTTTTGGCTGGAGAAGCAACAAAAGCAGAGACCCGCAGCCTTTTTCATGCAAATGATTGTGCAGGGCATAATTGTCTCGCAAACCCAACTGAAGGCACTTAAATTGGTTTAAAGGTTTGCAGTTACATGCCTTTGACAGCTCCTGCCATACCCAGCTTGTTCTGGCATTCGTGGGCTTGTCACATGGATTTTTGCTGGTGAATAGTGCTTTTTTATTTTATCACAACATCGGTTAATAGGCACTTAAAATGAAGTAATTTCCTTTTTATTTTCTTACTCGGTCTCTGTTGATCAGTGTGGGATGAGATCACCTGAATTTTATTTGGGGGGTCAAAGGGAAAATTGGCAACAGCTACCTAGAGGGTTTTTTTTTCCCCTTCCCCAGTGAACAGGGTGGGATTTCTGCAGAACAATTAACATTCATTTGCTAAGTGGTTTTGCAAGCAGTTTTGTGAGCAATGCAAATACCCTAGGACTCAAGTTGCACTAGGGCAGGTTTAGCTTGGACATCAGGAAAAATTTCTTCACCAAAAAGGTTGTCAAGCCTTGGAATAGACTGCCTGGGGAAGTGGTGGAGTCACCATCCCTGAAGGGATTTAAAAGACCTGTAGCTGTGCTGAGGGACACCATTTAGTGGTGGATTTGGCAGTGCTGTGTGAACAGTTGGACTCCATGATCTGAATGGTCTTTTCCAATCTAAATGATATTATCATTCTATGACTATGGTGTCTTTATTTTCTACCCTTAACTCTTCCCCCTGACCCCCCCTGCAGGTTTTATATACACGTTTATGACTCAGCTCATGCTATGGCAATTGAAAGATTGCATGCCTGAATCTAAATGTCTCTGCAAACCTCTCCAAGGTGAGGTGCTAAGATACAAGAGATCTTGAATGTTTTGAAAAGGCTGTTGTATCACAGCTTAAAAATAGAGGCTGCTTAGACATCTCAAGGTGTCATGCTAGAGAATTTCAGTTGGAGGTGAGGAGATTGAAAATGCCACTGATCCACTGGATAAAGTAGGTCTCTGATGTTAGCCTTCCACTAAGATAACCCAAGGAAGCTGACGCCTCCAGGACTGTATTGTTTCACATCCAACCGTCTGCTGGCAGAGGAAAGGCGATAGCAGGGGTGTTGATTTATGAAGTGATGGCTGAGTTCCCAACCAGAAGCAGCAGAGACATTTTGCACTTGAAGTATGACAGCTCAGAGGCCTGTGGGCTGCCTGGGTTTGGTACATATGTCAGGTTTCTCAAGTCTGGTGAAAGTTGCTTACTGATTCAGGGACATCAAATGGGTTTCTCTTGCCACTCCCCAGCTGGCTGGATCTGTGTAAGTTGTAGGGACAGAGTGGCCACAAAACTTCTTTCCTTCTACTGGATTTTACATGAGGTGAAAAGCCTCCCTGGAGGTGTTCAAGGCCAGGTTGGATGGGGCCTTCAGCAATCTGGTTTAGTGGAAGGTGCCCCTGTCCATGGCAGAGGGGTTGGAACTAGATCATCTTTAAGATCTCTTCCAACCAAAGCTTTCTATCAATCTATAACTTGGCCAATACATGTTATAATGATTAAAGGAGGACAGGCAAATGCATATATGCTTTACATAGAAAATGATGCTGAAATTGGAGTTACTCCTTTCAAACCAACTAATGAACTTCAAAGAACAAACCTAAATCATGGCTTGGTCTGTGGAAAAGATGGGCAAAATATGGTGAGAAGCAATAACTTTATCAGAATGGCACAAGCCAACCTGAAGACTCCCTCTCACATCACTAATATAGTCCCTTGGGGGTATTCACTGGGAAAATCTCTGATTAATTACAGCCTAATTGCTGCTCTGGGTGCAGTTCTCATGCCTGCTGAAGAGGTCTTGAGACTGGCCAGTGGAAAACTGCTCCAGTGAGAGACTGGCCAGTGGAAAACATGTTTTTTTTAAGATACTGGGCCAAGCCAAAGGAAATATGCCAAAGAATCATGGGTATGATTGGAGCTTATCAAGATGCAGGGATGAGGAAATACCTATATTGTTCCCTCAAGTAGCAAGAATTAACTGCATGTGAACATGGATACTGTGAGTCCTGGAAATAGTCATGGGGACAGAAGCAGCAAACAGATATAACTTAACCCTTCTCCTTTTATCCTTTGTCCTTCAGGGCAAAGGAACTTCTGATGCAAGGGTCAACAAGTCAGAGACATAATAGAGAGTGGTTTAGGAATGACCTTTCATAATTAAAAAAAATTAAATATTATGAGAATGTGATTAAAAAAAAAGGATTAAAAGGATTTAACACAGAGTTTTAAACTGATGGAAATGAAAAACTCCTCTAAGCTATCTGGAGAAAAAATGATACCTAATAAGGACTATGGTGGATAACTGCTTTAGTAAATCAGTGTGCTCAAGGGGAATGCAGAGGAGGTGTGTGAAAGGTTCTTCAGTCTGTCACTGACTATCTGCATGTGGAGAAAGATTCAGAGGGGAGAAGTGGACAGAGCTGCCCAGGGATTGAGACAAGAGGATCCCACCATGACTGCTCAAAGTACCATGCAGCATGTTAAGGATACCACAGCCACCACATGTAAGGCAGCAGTTTGAGCTCCAGGGTTGGTGCATTAATAAAATCACCCTTGTTCAAGGTTACAGTGTAAGTTGATTGCTTCTGATTAGGGATCTGTATTCAGTTGTGACATCCTGCAATTTTTATTACCTTTATGGTAATAATTGCAAATAATAAAATGACAAACTATTGTAATTAAACTTTAATTAATTACAGATCCATTACTTTTAAGTTTATTCATGGTAGGGACAATGATACTGAAAACAATTCATTAAAGCACTTGATATGTAAATTATGAAGTAAAGCATTAATATTAGGCAGCTCATGTATTCACTTTCTGCCTAGCAGTAGAAAATTCATTTAAGGGAAGGCAGCTCCCCCAGATGATTTTAACTGCTTACTTAGGGAGCAGAGAAATACTGGATACTGTAAAACTGAAATTATTCCCAAAGTCAGGTTCTGCATTCTCCAAAGCAGGACATTAAGCAAGCAAAAGGAAAAAAAATAGGGACCCCTGCCTGGTCTTGCTACTGTATTTGGCTAATCACTGTAATAGCCATGGGGAGATGTGGCAGTCCTGGGTAGAGGTGCAGTGGAGGGCAGTCCTCTTGTCCCAGTCTGTATGTTTTACTTCTGATGAGTGACCCTACGTATGTGGTGCTTAGGAAGAGGGTCAGCATTGCTCTTGCAACACCAGGCAAGCAATGCACCCTCTGCTTTGGTGATGAACACCTCCCTGCCTCCCCTGAAAACACTGACTTTCTATCCTAATGACCTGGTGCTTCTCCGGCAGGGCAGCAAACCTCTTATCCTGGCTCTCTAAAGTGAAATAATCTCATTTGTGATGGTCTATTTGTCTTCAGCTTTTGCTGATTTAATTCAACATAACGAGCAGAACTGGACTCTGCTTCCCCCAGATAACCTGGGCACAGATCGCTGCACATCACTGTGGTCAAAAATGGTCCATGTCAGGTACAGGATGGTAATCATGTACGTATATCATGCCATTCACACTCAGAAACCCTCATTCTTGGCCCTAGAGGAGCATCTTTTGCAGCAGAGGTGCCTGGTGAACCTCTCCATGGCAGCTCTTTATCCGCAGGCCCTGATGATGAGCTGTTGCTGCTGGTTCAGCCACGTGCTGCAGTCAAATGGCACATGGGTATTTGCTTTGCCTTCTCCGATCCGTGGGAATGGGCTGCAGTCTCAACACAAAAAAGCAGAAGAATTAGGAAGTGCACAGAGCAATATTGAGGGACAGTCAGCCCTGGGAGGCACATGCTGCACCATGCAAGGTGTGCTGAAACAGTGTGTCTCTGCTCAGAGCACCCTTCCCTGGCAAAGCTTGTTCTTCGCCATCCTTCACGATTAGCAGCTTTGACCACCTCCTTCCAACACCCTGGGCCACACTGGCCTGGTGAAGGTCAGCATGAAGCTTTTTCTTCCCCCCCCCCTTAATGCTATTTTCAAGTGGAGGTATCAGTGCCATGCTAGGAAGCATAAGATAATATTTGCCTTCTAAAGGGAGCTGGAATTTTAGCACAGCACCCTCCGGGCTCCCAGTTGTCTGCAGCCCATGTGTAATTCTATCTAACTTCTGTGAGCTAGTGAAAGAAGAAGCTTTTCTGACACGAGGGGAAGGCATGAATAAAGGGGGGACGTGATCAGACAGAAAGGCACCTCCAACTCGGACAAGGAGAGCCTAAAGCAGGGAGGCGCACCCAAGGTTAATAACATGTTGCTCCACCAGCTTCTCTCTAATCTTGGAAAACGTCCTCTGCTGCAAAGAAAAATGGGAAAGTGATTATGTGACTTGAAATAAGGTCTTGCACTACTGTCTAGACAGCTTTAAAAAACATCAAGCTAGGGTGTTCCTATTTATGAAAAATGCAGCTGTGCTTCTGCCTTCCTCAAGCAGGGGAAGAAAGCAGTGCACTTGAGGTCATTTGGCTGCAACGCGCTCACTGAGCCTGTCCATGGGAATTTATTCCTCTCCCTTTCTTTCTTTATTTGTTTGATTCCTCATGCTGCATGGCTTGTGCTTCCAACCTGCCCTTTCCATCCCTGTTGGCTGCTGAGTTCTGTACTTGGAGAGGCCAAAGAGAAGCTGGCTGTACTAGGACGGCCTGCTGAATGAGCATCCCTGCAAGGGTCCACAACCCAGAGCGGCTGCTGGGTGCTTACCTGGGCTTTTCTTGTTACCATAATGCTGCAGTAGGGATGACTGCCTGAAGCAAAACCACAAGCAGCCTCCAGGTCCTTAATAAAGTCTCTTATAGACTCTCTCTTAAATTGGAAGAATGTAATTTGCCCTAAATGCAACCTAAGCAATTCCTTCTCCTTTTTCTTTTTCTCTTCTCCATAGTGAGTTATGTGCATAGACTTTGACCTTTCTTTCCCACTCTCCCCCCACTTTTTTTTCTGTTCTGGTAGGATCGAGGCAGATGGAATGTGATGTTCAGATCAGCTGGGCAGGATTTTCTGCATTGCCCAGCACCAGCAGGAGCCCCACTGCTCAGCACCTTCTGCTAATGGGACTCAGCACTACCTCACTGCTAAAGTTCAACCTTGGTATGAAAAAAAAACTCCTATTGATCATGGGGTTGTGTCCTACAAAAGGGAGAAATGGGTCAGCAGATATGTTAATCCCAGCTTGATCTAAAGTCTTCGGGACAGGTGGCAACCTTCATTTAATGGAACAATGAGATCATTAGGAATTCGTAATGAACTGTATGGCAGCCATGAAAGTAGGTCACCCTTACCCCAGGAACACTGCAAAATGAGTCTGTCCCCATTCATGTGCAGCAGCAGCAGAGATGGCCGGGGGCAGAGTGACAGCTCTATCTTGGGATTTACTAACCAGACACTTTTAGGAACAGAAAGGGGCAAATGCTGTGGACATAAAATGAGTTGTATTATCCCAGGTAATAAGGTGACTTTAAAAATGGGCTGATTTGCTTTTAGGTGTTGAGTCTCACCGGCCACAGGTGGCAGCCTGGCTGCTGTGGATGAGTTAGGAAGGGTCATCATTTGGGGAAGAACCAGACTCCTAGGCCAAGGATGGTGACCAGCCAGGAGGAAAAGGTAAGAGATCCTTCCCTGGTCCTCCAATGGAAGCTTTGTTCACCTCTGGGAGACACACAGGTAACCCTAGTTCCACATCCTGAGAGCCTCCCAAAGGTCCCTCCTCACTGTGGTTCTCTCTAGCTGTACAGCAAAAGATGGAGCCTTCATCATTTAGCTCAAGCCTTTTGGATCTTTCTCCACTGCCTTCAGGGCTGAAGTTTGGGTGCTTCTGGGGTTGGTGTGGCTTTTCTCCTGGTTTAGAGCACTTGTGTAGCTGGCCCAGACCCGAGGTAAAAAAGACATCACCCCATGGCCCTTCTGTTATAGTGGCCAGACTGCTCCTAGCTGATAACTGGCAGAGTCAGAGAAAAGGGAAGTCTCCCAAGCCCAGGACATGCAGAGCAGCCCTTTAGTCCTGGCCAAGGTCCCAAGCCTTGCGAGTCAAACATAGAATCATAGAACCAGTCAGGGTTGGAAGGGGCCACAAGGATCATCTAGTTCCAACTCCCCTGCCATGGGCAGGGACACCCTACCCTAGATCAGAGCCTCATCCAGCCTGGCCTTAAACACCTCCAGGGATGGGGCCTCAACCACCTCCCTGGGCAACCCATTCCAGGCTCTCACCACTCTCGTGGTGAAGAACTTCCTCCTGACTACCACCCTGAACTTACCCACCTACAGCTTTGCTCCATTCCCCCTAGTCCTGTCACTCCCTGACAGCCTAAAAAGTCCTTCTGCAGCTTTTTTTGTAGGCCCCCTTCAGATACTGGAAGGCTGCAAGAAGGTCACCTCAGAGCCTCCTCTCCTCCAGACTGAACGGCCCCAACTCTTTCAGTCTGTCCTCATAGGAGAGGTGCTCCAGCCCTCTGATCATCCTCGTGGCCTTTCTCTGGACATGCTCCAGCATGTCCACATCCGTCTTGTAATAGGGGCTCCAAAACTGGATGCAGTACTCCAGGTAGGGTCTCACCAGAGCGAAGCAGAGGGAGAGAAACACCTCCCTCGACCTGTATGTCAGTAAACCATCGATGAACTTTTTCCTTCTCACACTGACCCTTGTGTATGAAAACCAAATGCTCACCACAGGACAACAGGTCTGAAGTTTCATTTCTTCCCTCTGCTTCCTTTTCCTCCCAGATCCTGACATTCCTACAGTTCTAAGCAACTTCATTAACCACCAAGCAAGATGTTTGCTGTCCTGCAGAACAGGCACGCTGAGCTATGGTTGGGGGGAGAGAGAGCTTTGCTCATCTAGCAAAAGCCCCAGGGCAGAAAATGAGGAAAGTTATGACAATATTTTGCTAACGATGCAATAAGGAGTAGTGAGGCTTAGAGTGTTATTTCACTTTATTATTTTTATTTTTAAAGGGGTATTTAAATCGAGTGTTTAATAAATGTTCATAGACACACACCACCACCACCAACCCCCTCCAAAAAAACCCCCAACCCCCCAAAAAACATAACAAAAAAACCCAACCCTATGCTAAAATAACATTTTGGGGCTGCTTTGAACTACTCCAGGAAATTGAGGTGGTGTATGGTCACCATGCAGACTTTGTAGGGAGCCTTATGTTGTATTGCATTTCCAGGAGCAGGCTTCAGCTGTTCTCCATATTAACTGCAGCTTTTGCCATTGTGTGATGCCAGGTGGTGGTGGTGGGTGCTTCAGTGACCATCCTTTCCCAGCCCTGCCCAACATTCCCTGGGCTACTTGCCCTCACCTGCCCAGCCCACTGGTGCTTCCCAGCATGGAGCTCTAGGCAAAGCTTTGTGCATCACAGAATCACAGACTTAACCAGGTTGGAAAAGACCTTTGAGATCATTGAGTGCAACCTGTCACTCAACACCTTCTAATTTACTAAAGCGTGGCACAAGCTGCCTCATCCAGTCTCCTTTTAAACACCTCTAGGGATGGTGACTCCAGCACCAATTTGGGCAGCCCATTCCAGTGCAAAACATTTTATCTGTGAAGAACTTCTTCCTAACCTCCAACCTAAACCTGGTGCAGCTTGAGGCTGTGTCCTCTTGTTCATGCTAGGTTGCCCTGAAAATGCACCAAAACTACCTATTTCCTGTGTGTGCCAGTCCCACTAGCTCACACCTAGTGCCAGAGCAGAGCAAGGGGAGGAGCTGGCAAGCATCTCTGTTAGTGAGTGTTTTCACAGGAGAGGGGAGCTAATGATCCTCACATTCCCCTCTATTAAGGAGGAACTATTGCCTCCTAATAGTTTTTTTCAGATTCACTGTTTCCACTCCAGATTGTCTGCACCTGAGATGTTAGTCCCCTAAATCTGGCAGAAGGCTCTGAAATCTTGACTCTCGGCTCCACAAGAGCCTGTTTAAAACCCAACCCATAGCACTGGAAATCTCCATGGGCATATCAGGGGACCAGGCATACCACAACTGGCCAGCAGGACAAAAGGGCATGGCTCCTTTTGTTCCACTTCACATGGAAATGCTCCACAGATCCTGCCCTCCCTCTACAGCAGGAGGTGGATGTCCATGTTCTGTTCTTCTGGCCCAGGTGTCTGTAGGCTTCACCAGTACAGAAAGGTTCAGCAGTTAGGAAGGGAGGGCTCCTTCCTCTCTGCTCTTATTTTTGCTGTTTTCATTTACATTTTCCATGTCTCTCTTCTTCCGTGCACTGCTCCAGGCCTTTTTTCCATATGTGCTCTGGCACTGTCTGAGTTCCTTTGTGAAGTATTCCTGCTTATGCCCTGCCAGACAAAGTCTGGAGATCATTTGCTTGGAAGAACAGGAAAGAAATTAAGAAACATTTCAAATCATCTCCTCTTCTGCCTCCTATCTGCAGAAAACAGCTTTGGAAAATGGTTTTGTGGAGGACCACAAAGACCTGTGATTGTTGTGGAGTTTGGTGAGGAGCATCTCTTGAAAAGGTAAGCAGAGAAGCTGAACCAGCCACAGCACACCCAGGCAGGGTCCCCCATCTCAAGCAATCTGGCTTTGAGGGAAACAGGGCTACTGGCTCTAGAAATGTTCAGGGTGGGGGGAACACATGGGGATGAAAATGAAAATGAGCTTTGGAACTGTTAGAATGAGAGGGCTGCAGTTTTCTTCAATAGAATGGCTAATTTAACTTGTATTACTCAGGAAGCAGAGGCCAAAATGGGTGCCCAGTCCAGCTATGGTTCTTGCGTGTCTGTTATTAGAATAAAAGCATTCTTTTGGGAAGGCTGGAGAAGCCCCTCTGTGTGTGTGTGTGTGTGTGTGAGTGTGTGTTCTTGGCCCTGACCAAAGCAGGAAGACGACCCTGTGATAATGCCAGTCTCTGGGCCCCAGTCCTTCCTGTCCCCTTTTGCCATGTCTAGGACTTAGATAAACTCCCTCTCTATCTTGCTACGTGATGCAAACATTGCAGCATGCCAGGCAGCCGATAAGAAATCATCTCTTGCTTCTAATGAGGAAACTTGACATAACCTTAAAGACTGTGCAGGAAAAAGGAAAACATTTCAAAGAGTGCCTGCAATGGAACGTTTCTGGTACTTGAAAGGGCACAAAGCTAGTGTGGTTCATGTCAGCAAACATTTTCAGCTTCCTTTTAGGGGAAAAAAAAACCCCAAACCAACCCAACTGTAGCAACTGTCAAAATTGAAGCAAAAGATAAAAACTGTCTGTAAATGTACAATGGCTCCAAGAGCAGTTTGGTCTTGAAAAAAAGTTTTTTTCATCCACTTTGCTACCAAAGCAAGAGTAAGATTTGGGGGAGGGGGGGGGGGGGGTCCCCTATGCTTTACATATCCTGAGTGATCAAAAGCAGTGAGCTTTCAATAGAGTTTCATGTGGTCCAAAGGGAGCTGGTGACATTGCAGTCCTTCATTGAGCTAGAAGTGCAGATCACGGAATGCAATAGATTGCAAGGGACCCTTGAAGGTCATCTTGTCCAATCCTCCTGCAGTGAGCAAGAGCATTTTTAACTAGACCAGGTTGCTCAGGACTCTGAGTTTGACCTTTACTGTCTCCAGGGATGGGGCCTCCTCTACCTCACAGGGCAACCTGTTTCAGTATTTCATACGATCATAGAATCATAGAATCAACCAGGTTGGAAGAGACCTCCAAGATCATCCAGTCCAACCTAGCACCCAGCCCTAGCCAGTCAACTAGACCATGGCACTAAGTGCCTCATCCAGGCTTTTCCTGAACACCTCCAGGGATGGTGACTCCACCACCTCCCTGGGCAGCCCATTCCAATGCAAATCACTCCCTCTGGGAAGAACTTCCTCCTAACATCAAGCCTGTGCTTCCCCCGGCACAACTTGAGACTGTGTCCCCTTGTTCTGTTGCTGGTTGCCTGGGAGAAGAGACCAACCCCCACCTGGCTACAACCTCCTTTCACTGCCCTCACTGTGAAAAACATCCCCATAATGTCCAACCTAAATCTACCCTGCTCTAATTTAAAACCACTGCCCCTCATGCTATCACTATATGCCCTCCTAAAGATCCTGATGTTTGATAGACTTCAGCTAGTCCACACTTTAAGTCAACCCTTGTGTTGTTGTATGGAATTCAGCTAGTCCACACCCTAAGTCAACCCTTGTATTGTTGTCTTGGATCCCTTGTATTGGATTCTTTCCCACTTCTCCTCCACAGTCTGTGCATCTGTTGGGACAACAGCATTGTTGGATTATTTACAGATCTTGTTTTGAAGTTCTGATAACTAAATGGAGATTTTTATTGGGTAGGTTTAGGATGGACATTAGGAAATAATTTTTTCATGGAAAGAACAGTCAGGCACTGGAATTAGCTGCCCAGGGAGGTGATTGAGTCACCAACCCTGGATGTGTTTAACAGTCATTTGGATGTGGTGCTTGGGGATATGGTTTAGGGTGAATCTTGTAGAGTAGGGATCTCAGTTAGACTTGGTGATCCTGGGGGGCTTTTTGAAGCAGAATGTTTCTGCCCTTACTGTGATAAAATGCCAGCTCTAGCACCAGAGCACCAGACCTTCATGGGAGCTCTCCAAGGTCTGCCTGGAGATACCAGATCTAACCTTTGACTACCTCTTAGAATCATAGAATGGTTTAGGTTGGAAGGGACATTGAAAGGTCATCTAGTCCAACAATGAGGTTGGATTTGATGTAAAGGCCTAAGATCCTCAGTGGTGCCTTTTAAACATGTGTTCAGATACTAGCAAAAAGCAGTTGAATGATGCCAGTGTGCCATTCTTAGCTTTAAAATTGTTGATTTAAAAAGAAAGGAAAACTGAGGGATACTGTTACAAACATGATAAATACTGAGAGTGATTCCTTTTGCCTTTCTGCTACAGCCTTCAAAAGTATCTGCTCCTTGTCCTATCCTGGAAACACATTCTCATAGGAATAAAATTTACAACTCCAGGGAGACAAACAGGCTCCAGTGGCCTTGTTGGTGGATCAGAAAGCCTTGATTCACACTGCACCCTGCTAGAAATCTCTTGTGTGGTCCCCAGGAGAAATCTCTTTCCTTCCTTTTGCTTTCTTTACCTGGACAGACAAATTATTATTGCTTCATTTTCAGTGAACGTTGATAAGACACACAGAGGAGACAATCTGCTGTTCCACAGCTTTGCTACTCGTGGTGGCTGGAGTGATGATTTAAAACCCCCTCCATACAAAGCTTGAGTAAGATGGGAAGAGTTTTATATGTGCAGTGCCAAAGCTACTTCCAAAACACACACAGAGGAGGGCAACTATGCTTATTTATCTCCTCTGAAATTGGCAGGTTCTTCATATTGTTGCTGAAGTAATATTCTTCTTTGCGTGCAGACAGAGACTTGGAGCGATGCTATCATACCTTCTGCATCCTGGCAGTCCTCCTGCTACCTCGGCCTCTTTGTAAAGATAAAAATTGGCTGTAGTCTCCAACAGCTAGCTTGCTGGTGTGGTAGGAGTGAGCCTTCAAGCCTGTATTTTTTTGTCTCTTTGGTTGCGTCAGACTTAGGCTAACCTCTTGCAACCTCTTGGACTCTTACTTGAGAGAGTTTGGGGGTTTGCCTGCTCCATGATCTAAGTGATTTCCCATTGGTCACCTCAGTCATTAATTGTAATGTGAATCATAGAATCAACCAGGTTGGAGGAGACCTCCAAGATCATCCAGTCCAACCTAACACCCAGCCCTATCCAGTCAACTAGACCATGGCACTAAGTGCCTCATCCAGACTTTTCTTCAACACCTCCAGGGACGGTGACTCCACCACCTCCCTGGGCAGCCCATTCCAATGCCAATCATTCTCTCTGGCAAGAACTTCCTCCTAACATCCAGCCTAGACCTCCCCCGGTACAACTTGAGACTGTGTCCCCTTGTTCTGTTGCAGAAGAGACCAACCCCCACCTGGCTACAGCCTCCCTTCAGGTAGCTGTAGACATCAATGAGGTCACCCCTGAGCCTCCTCTTCTCCAGGCTAAACACCCCCAGCTCCCTCAGCCTCTCTTCATAGGGTTCGTGTTCCAGGCCCTTCACCAGCCTCATTGCCCTTCTCTGGACATGTTCTAGCACCTCAACATCTCTCCTGAACTGAGGAGCCCAGAACTGGGCACAGTAACAACTTATAGAGGGGAAGAACTGTGGGAGATGCTTGCAGAGCTGGAATTACCATTCGGTGGAGAAGATAGATATAGTGAATCACCTGGGTCAAACTGTCAATTCCTTGGTTTCTTTGCAAGGAAAGGAACAAGACAGAAAGCTTTAAGTAGGTGAATAAAAACTTTCTGTGCAACCTAGATGTGCTAGTTTGAGCCTAGATAGGATATTTTGGTGAGAAGAATTACATTATAGGCTGTGAAAAGGAAACAATGGTGATGTCTACTTCACTCATTGGCTTGCTGGGATGTATAGGAACAAGAACACAAACATATATAACACAGTTGAGTCTCTGGCTTTTGGGCTGCACATTTTCTCTCTCTAACCTGCCATCTGTGCGACTAATCTTTCTGCTTCCTAACCCCCTGGCCGACCCTCCAAACTCACCTTGAACATAAGGCAAAGTCTGGGGTAAGGTAAAGGGGTGGGAAGAAGGTGGAAGTGTGGTTGAGAGCCCCTCCTGGGGACTGTGGTTTTTGGGAGGGCTGTTGTGTTTCTGTATTACCTTTTAACTTCTATATTTCTGTATATATTGTAAATATCTGCTTGTATATTGTGCTAAGCTGTAAATAGAATTATAGAATCAGTCAGGGTTGGAAGGGACCACAAGGATCATCTAGTTCCAACTCCCCTGCCATGGGCAGGGACACCCTACCCTAGATCAGGCTGGCCAGAGCCTCATCCAGCCTGGCCTTAAACACCACCAGGGACAGGGCCTCAACCACCTCCCTGGGCAACCCATTTTGGGCTCTCACCACTCTCATGGTGAAGAATTTCCTCCTCACGTCCACCATCTCCAGCTTCACTCCATTCCCCCTAGTCCTGTCACTCCCTGAGAGCCTGAAAAGCTTCATTCAGTTTCCAGTGGCTGAGTCTAGCCTGGGTGATTTTTCTTTAGTATGAACGGGTGGGTAACACCCAAACCGTCACACCAGAGTAAGCCATTTTCCTTTGATGTTAAGTTTAGGTAGTCCTTTTAAGTTTTATTTTAGTAGTATGTCAGTTTGGGAAGAAAAAAAGACTGCTAAAAAAGGAGGTGTTTGCACTGCCCCAAGAATCATCATAGAATCATCATAGAATCAACCAGGTTGGAAGAGACCTCCAAGATCATCCAGTCCAATCTATCACCCAGCCCTAGCCAGTCAACTAGACCATGGCACTAAGTGCCTCATCCAGTCTTCTCTTGAAGGCCTCCAGGGACGGTGACTCCACCACCTCCCTGGGCAGCCCATTCCAATGCCAATCACTCTCTCTGGGAAGAACTTCTTCCTAATATCCAGCCTAGACCTACCCCAGCACAACTTGAGACTGTGTCCCCTTGTTCTATTGCTGGTTGCCTGGGAGAAGAGGCCACCCCCCATCTGGCTACAGCCTTCCTTCAGGTAGTTGTAGACAGTAATAAGATCACTCCTGAGCCTCCTCTTCTCCAGGCTAAACAGGCCCAGCTCCCTCAACCTCTCCTCATAGGGTTTATGCTCCAGGCCCCTCACCAGCTTTGTCGCCCTTCTCTGGACACATTCCAGCACCTCAACATCTCTCTTGAATTGAGGGGCCAAGAGAGTGTTTTGCTTTACAACAAACCACCAGCTGACAATTTGATTTCCAATGCACAAATAGATTCCATCTCCAGAGCAGACTTTTCCAGCAAAGCTACCATTTCCTGAAAATAGCTTATGCCTTATGCCTTTTTTTTTACATCTGCTGTACAGTTCAGAAGCCAGCTTCCAATAGCCCCTAGATTTCATCAGATACTGAGCAGCTCACCCTACATGCTGGCAATAGAGCCTGGTTATAGTTCTGCACACACAGCAGTGAGATTTAATATAAACTCACAATTTATAGGACAGACAGGACAAATTTATTGTTCTGTTCAACACTTCTGATGTCAGTAGGAATTCCTCCTCCATGGGCATTCTGGATGAAAACCTTAAAAAAAAAAGGCATTTAAAACAAAATAAATATTTTTAAATGTTTACATCTGGGACATGCAGTCAAATCTAGCTTAGACGAGCATTTTATAAACCAGATGGTAACATCTTATTTACATTTCCTATATAAAACCATCTGTGCTTGAGCTGGGGAGATGCTGTCTTTTGCTACAGTTGGGAGTTTGGCTGCAGGGGGGATGTAAGTGTCACTTTTGCTAGGTTCCAGTTTTCCTCTCTCATTAGAGCTGAATATGAAATACTAGTTTTATTTAACCTTGATTTAATTAGAGGGTTACAAAACTGCAGATGGCTCTTTCTGCATCAGTTAGCTGGCACTCTGGATTTTGCTTCCTTTAAACCAACCTGAAATTTCTTGCCTTGTTTTCCCTTGATACTGAACCCGCAGCCTGTCTCCTCCATCTTTCTCTCATGGTTCCTGCATCTAGCCTTCTTCACCACTAAATCCCTCTTCCCCCTTAGTGTGAAATCCTGGCTCCACTGAAAGTTTTGACATCAGCTTCGACAAGGTCAGGATTTCTCCCTGGGTGTTTATTTTCATTAAGCATTCATAGCCTGTTCCTCTGTCCAACATTTCCTGGAGCCAAGTTCAACACCTCCATCTCCACCATGTCTGTTGCTCTTCTCCAGATGATAGTGTTAGGTGCCCAGAAAGGACTGTGCTATTTCAGGTGTTGTCTAACCAGCAAGCTCCTGGAAATAGTTCTCTCATTTTTGCTGTCAGCTTCACTAGTTTTTGGGTTTTGTTGTGTTTTTTTTTCCCTTTTGGAAATCTTTTCTTCCTTGTTTTGCTGGATATCGTGTTGCATTTTCATCTCATTAATAAAGACATAAAAAATATCAGACCTAACACTGACCTCCCAATGGAATCCACCAGCTCTGCCAACAGCATACTCTCTTGGTTGCCGTTTTGCCTTTTCTCCCATCTAGCTCTTAGCCTTCACAGACCGTTCCCATCCAAGCCAATTTGAATTAATCTTGCGTGATACGAAAGGACACCATAAGTGAAGGCTTCATCATGGTGAAAATCAGATACATGTGGGAAACAGATGTTGTCCTCTATGAAAATTTTCCTAATTTGAAAAGGAATTTGAAGGTAAATTTGTTTCCCTTCTGTATCAAAATGTGCTCTGAAATTTGGCCACAAAGCTGTGGGGTGTTTTTCCTCTAAGGAAACAACGATTTACTGGTAAAAAATGGTCTGAATTACTTTTTTTAATGTTAATTTGAATTATCTAGGCTTACACAAGACTTAAATGGAAAAAAAAAAAAAAGACAAAATACTTGGATAAAATTGAGCCTATAAACGCTGATCAAGACAAGCTGTACTGACCAAATGCTCTCAAAAAGGAAAGTAGCTCCACAGAACATCATTTCCCAGTAGAAAAACATCCTGGTGAGACTAGTATTGACTAGCATTGCTAACCTAGGATATGTAATTTCTTCCCCCAACCCAACAAGGAGCTCTTATTTCCTGAAAGAGACTCATAGAATCATAGGATGTTTTAGGCTGGAAGAGATCTCAAAGATCATCCCATTCCAACTCCCCCACCATAGGCAGGGACACCTCCCACTAGAACAGGTCGCTCAAGGTCTCATCCAACATGGCCTTGAACACCTCCAGGGAGGCAGCATCCATGACCTCCCTGGGCAACCTGTTCCAGTGTTTCTTCACCCTCTCTGTAAAGAACTTCTTCCTATCATCTAGTTTAAATCTTCCCCTCTTCCAGTTTAAACACATTGCTCCCCATCCTGTCGTTGCAGGACCTTGTAAATAGTTCCTCCCCAGCCTTCTTGTAGGCCCCCTTCAGATATTGGAAGACCACTACAAGGTCTCCTCAAAGCCTTCTCTTTTCCACATTTTCAGAGTTGTGTGGCTGTTCTCATCTTAAGCATTCTGCTCTTTTCAAATCTGCTGTAAAAATCATATTGAGTATCTTCAGAAAGGAGGTACAAACCATGCTACAACTGTCCAGTGTTTATTAGCATGGAACATGTTTTCTTGGGTATTTCCCATATCATGGACTTGATTTGTATTTTGGGATCATTCAAGATTCACTGTGGCTTGTTGGAAGAAGGTTGTGCTGGGAATCTCAGCTGGGGTCAAAGCAGCTGGTTTGCTTTGGCAAGCATGGCGTGAGCATACTTAGATGAGTGGCCAAGCACTGCCTTTGCTCTGCATATAGATAGTCCTGGTCATTTACTTTGGGTGGTGGCCAGCAGTTCCTCTTAAGCTTATATTACAGGGCCATGTTTTAACTCATCTCCATCATCCCAGACATCCAGATGTGTGACCAATGCACACATGCACCATGCTACAGATGCTGTACTTTGGCTACAGCTGAGATAAATATTATTTCTATATCATGATGAAGATGAAATAGTATCTCTGGAGGATATGGAAGAGAGATGGGGGAGACTTAGTTTGTCATTGTCTGCCCTTGGGCTCCTCTTCTCTCTTCTTTCCTGAACACAGGAGGACAAAACCTACCCTGCTGACAAAGCGGATTTCAACTCTCCCTTAGACCCTGGTGAGGAAAACAGACCACATTGTTTGTGATGGGAGTCTCCACCAAAATGGCTCAGGGGGCAGGTTAAAGCTAAAGAGGAAATTCAGCCTGTCCACAGATGAAAGGTCTGTATGTTTTCTTCCCTTTCCTCCAACAGTTCCCAAGCCTCACTCTGCCAATGAGAAGCTGCAGGGTGTGTCACCATCAGTGATTTAGTGCTAAGCTGTTTATTACTGATGACAAAATATCCTTTGCTGAACACGCAGGCTGGATGCATGTTTGAATGATTGCTCCCAAGGAGAGGTCCCAACATGGAGAGTGGCAAGAGTGAGTGAGATGCAAAAGAGCTGATTGTTGGTACCAGTGAACACAGGATTACTCTGAGGGGTTGTGATGGTTTGGGTGTTACCCACTCCCCCTACCCCCCACCCCCCACTTTGGAAATCACCCAGACTAGACTCAGCCAGCTCTGGAAATTTGAATTAAGCTTATTGTTTACAGCTTAGCTCAATATACAAGCAGCTATTTACAGTATATACAGTTATAGACAGAAATATACAAGCTAAAAGGTAATACAGAAACACAACTCCCCTCCCAGAAACCTGAGTCCCCAGGAGGGGCTCCCAACTCCCCTTACACCTTCTCCCACCCCTCTCAACCTTACTCCAGTCCCAAGGAAGAATGGAGGTTTGGCCAGGGGGTAAGGAAGCAAAGTGGATTAATCAGAGAGATGGCAGAGAGGCTAGAGAGAGAGAAAAAATGCAGCTCTGAGCTCCCCAGCAGAAGAAGCAGCACCTTATCTATGTTTGTGTTCTTGTTCTTATACATCTCAGCAAGCCTATGAGTGAAGTAGACATCACCAATGTTTCTCTTTCATAGCCTGTGATCTAATCCTTCTCACCAAAACATTCTAGCTAGCTTCAAACCAGCATAGAGGTAATTTCCTAGGCTGGGTGTCACACAGCAGATGGAAGGAGAATGAGGAGATACAGCAGTGGACCTCAAGAGAGCTGGGATCAGATCAGCATTGAAGCCCAGGCATCTTTGCAGACCTTGAGGCCATTCAATGTAGCAAAGTGATAGCAGCAGAGCCAAGATGCTATAACTCAGCCATCCAACTTTAGTGCTAAAAAATGTGTGATATATGCTATGCAAACTCTTTTTCTCTCAGCTAGCAAACAAAAACCAGGGCGAGCACACAACTGTGCTACAGTCGCTTTTGCTGGCCAAGTGGGTAGGTGCATCCCCTGTGACTCAGACCAACTCTACTGTGGTGGTCTCTAATCTGCTTAAGTTCTGATATTGAGGGAGGGGAAGCAGGCAGGGATGTTGCTTCTCAGCAGCCACCTTAAGACATACTCCCCTAGAACATGGTGTATAGCCCCATACCAGCTCAGGTCACTGCCCCAGTGTATCGTTACCCATTTCCCTACCCTACAGCCTTTGAAAGGCACCCCAGTATTGGCCTCTCAGGAGGACAAAAGACTTCAGGCACTCCAAGTGCTTACAGATACTTGCTGCAGGCAAGGCAAGTAGCTCTGAAGCTGTTCTGGAATCCTACCCAGCTGCTAATCCCCCCAGCTCCAAACTGGGATAACATTTCCTTTCTCGCACTCTTTACTTCCTTTGGCTGTCAGGATGGCTGCCTGCTCTCCTACTCTGAGTTTACAGCCACTCAGCTGCAGTTTACACAGAGCCTGACACCAGGGGTCCTGGAGGTAGAAAACAGGAAAACACAGACTAATTTAATTGGTAAAACCCCTTCCATAATTCGAGGTTCAGTCACTCAGTTCATGTTTTTAAGCTCTAAGTGCATCTGGTTTCTCTGCTAAAGACTCTTGCTCTAATAGAATCATAGAATCACCCAGGTTGGAAGAGACCTCCAAGATCATCCAGTCCAACCTAGCACCCAGCCCTGTCCAATCAACTAGACCATGGCACTAAGTGCCTCATCCAGGCTTTTCTTGGACACCTCCCGGGATGGTGACTCCACCACCTCCCTGGGCAGCCCATTCCAATGCCAATCACTCTCTTTCTGAAGAACTTTCTCTTAACATCCAGCCTATACCTCTCCCAGCACAACTTGAGACTGTGTCCCCTTTTCTCCCAGGCAACCAGCAACAGAAAGAGACCAACCCCCACCTGGCTACAGCCTCTCTTCAGGTAGATGTAGCAGTAGCAATGAGGTCCCCCCTGAGCCTCCTCTTCTCCAGGCTAAACACCCCCATCTCCCTCAGCCTCTCCTCACAGAGCTGTGTTCCAGGCCCCTCACCAGCTTCATCTCCCTTCTCTGGACACATTCCAGCACCTCAACATCTCTCTTGAATTCAGGAGCCCAGAACTGGACACAGCACTCAAGGTGTGGCCTGACCAGTGTTGAGTACAGGGGAAGAATAACCTCCCTTGTCCTACTGGCCACACTGTTCCTGATCCAGGCCAGGATGCCATTGGCTCTCTTGGCCACCTGGGCACACTGCTGGCTCATCTTCAGCTACTACCTATCAGTACCCCCAGGTCCCTTTCCTCCTGGCTGCTCTCCAGCCACTCTGTCCCCAGCCTGTAGCGAACTTGGCCTTGTTAAAACTCATCCCGTTGGCCTCTGCCCACCCATCCAGCCTGTCCAGGTCTCTCTGCAGGGCTCTCCTACCTTCCAACAGATCCACTCCTGCTCCTAGCTTGGTGTCATCTGCAAACTTACTGATGCTGGACTCAATCCCCTCATCCAGATCATCAATAAAGATGTTGAACAGGACTGGGCCCAGTACTGATCCTTGGGGCACACCACTAGTGACTGGCTGCCAACTGGATGTGGCATCATTCACCACCACTCTCTGGGCCTGGCCTTTCAGCCAGTTCTTGACCCAGTACAGAGTGAATCTGTCCCACCGATGAGCTGCCAGCTTTGCCAGGAGCTTGTTGCGGCAGACAGTGTCAAAGGCTTTGCTGAAGTCCAAGTAGACTCTATCCACAGCCTGCCCCACACTCATCAGGTAGGTAACCTGACCATAAAAGGAGATCAGGTTGGTCAGGCAGGACCTGCCCTTCCTAAACCCATGCTGGCTGGGCCTGATCCCTTGGCCATCCTGCAGGTGCTCTGTGATGGCACTCAAGATGACCTGTTCCATGACCTTGCCTGGCACTGAGGTCAGGCTGACAGCTCTGTGTTTTCCCAGTTCCTCCCTTTGGCCTTTTTTGTGGGTGGGATCAAATTGGCACCTTCCAGTCTTTAGGGACCTCTCCCGTGAGCCAGGACTGCTGATAAACGATGGAGAGTGGCTTGGCCAGCTCATCTGCCAGCTCTCAGCATCCTAGAATGGATCCCATCCAGTCCCACGGACTTGTGAGGATCCAAGTGGCTCAGCAGGTCCCTTACTTCTTCCTCCTGGATTACAGAGGGACTATACTAATCCCTGACTCCATCTGCCAGCTCAGGAGGCCAGTTGTCCTGGAGACAACCTGTCCCACTACTGAAGATTGAGGCAAAGAAGGTGTTAAGCACCTCTGCCTTTTACTCATCCTTTGTCACTATATTCCCCTCTGCATCTAATAAGGACTGGAGCTTGCCCTTGGCCCTTCTTTTGCCATTAGTATATTTATAGAAACATTTTTATTCTCCTTAACAGCAGTGGCAGCCTAAGTTCTAGAGAGGCTTTTGACTCTCCAATTTTTCCCCTACAAGACCTAGCAACATCCTTGAACTCTTCCTGGGATTCCTCCCCTTTTTTCCAAAGGTGATACACCCTCTTGTTTTCCCTTAATTCCTAAACTCTTTGCCCATCCAGCCTGGCTGCCTCCCTCACCAGCTCATCTTCCAGCACAATGGCACAGCTGCTCCTGTGCCTTCAGAAGTTCTTTCTTGAAGTAGGTCCAACCTTCCTGGACCCCTTTGTTTTTAAGGGCTGTTTCCCAAGGAACTTTCCAAGTTAGTTCCTGAAATAAGCCAAAGTCTGCCCTTTGGAAGTCCAGTGTGGAGGTTCTGTTGATGCCCCTCCTGGTTTCTCCATCTGTTGAACCCCAGGCAGCCTCCAACCACCACATCTCCCACCAGCCCTTCTCTATTTGTAGGCAGCAGGTCAAGCAGGGCTGCACCCCTGGTAGGCTCACGTAACAGCTGTGATAAGAAGTTGTCCTCCATATGCTCTGGGAACCTTCTAGACTGCCTCTTCTCTGTAGTGTTAAAGTCCCAGCAGATGTGTGGCATGTTGAAGTCACCCACAAGAACAAAGGCAAGAGATCTTGAAGCAGCCTCCAGCTGCATAAAGAGGAGTGAATCAACCTCTTCTTCCTGATTGGGGTAGTCTATAACAGACTCCAACCAGGACATCAGCCTTGTTGGCCATCCCCCTAATTCTTACTCACAGGGACTCAACCTGATCATCCTTAATCTCTACTTCACAGAATCATAGAATCAACCAGGCTGGAAGAGACCTCCAAGATCATCCAGTCCAACTTATCTCCCAGCCCTATCCAATTAACTATACCATGATATTAAGTGCCTCATCCAGTCCAGAGCATCCCTAATATATAGGACCACTCCTCCACCCATTCTGTCTCACCTGTCTCTCCTCAAGAGTCTGCAGCCATTGATTACAGCACACCAATTGTGTGAATCATCCCACCATGTTTCTGTGATGGTGACAGCATCATAGTTTTCCTCTTGTACCAAGGCTTCCAGCTCCTCATGCATTAGTGTAAATTAGTAGGAAAGATAAAGAGAATAATTAAAAATCCTATTCAATATGGGGAAAAAAAAGAGAACACTGTGGCTGAAGCATGAAGTGACTTTTGATCATATTCCTTGTCCCATGCTTGGCACTGTGTGATGTCAAACCATGTTGTGGGATGCCAACGCTGCTGGGCTCCCCGTTGCTGCTGCAGGATTGGCCACTGCCACACAGTCTTCACCTGCCCCCAGCTCTGCCCCATGCACAGCATGTGTCATCTGGAGTGTCCCAGATGTGTCACAGCATAGCTGTTGAGTGATCGATACCCACTGCAATGACAATGTGCTGGCAGCCTCCTTTTCACTGCCCTCCTTTCACATAAACATAGTAAATTATGTGTGACATCCCACACCAGGTCTGTAAATAGGGCTTGCTAAAAAAGAGAGGGAGATTTCCTGTGCAGGAAAGGCAGCCAGGGTGGAGGAGTGGGTGTTCTGTGGTTCCCCCAGCCAGATGTGCTCTTTTCCCCTTTCTAATGTGTCCTTTCCGTGTTAAGTCACCCAGGGTGAGTAATACTACTCCTAACCCACATCTTTAAAAATAAAAGGAGGGGGAGAGAGAGCTTCCTAGGCAGCTCCTAGACATACCTGGCCTTCAACTGAAGCAGAAGCGTGGCAAATAACTGGGTTTTGACTCTTTCCTCCTATTTACATCCACGCTACTGGAGCATGATACCTAGTGCCAAAAGCCTCTCCCAGTCTGGGAAGTAAAGTTTGCACACTCTCTCTCCTAAACCTCTAATGCACAGGGGTGGTTTTTCCCTACCATTTCCCAAGAGTGACAGCTCTGTGCTTTGGGGAGGAAGAATTTCTTTGGATACTTTTCCTTCCAGGGAGGTGATGGATCTGTTAGCAAATCTCAACGTACTGCAAACTTATGCAGGAGGGCAAGGGATGCTTGGTGAGACCCTCTCCCAGTCCTTCTGATCTAATGGTCTGATATAATTTATGAATGGAAAATATTCTGGGGTTCAATTTTTTTTTTCCAATTTATTTATTTATTTACTTTAACTTTGCACAGGTTTTGAAAGAGCTCAGCAACCAACTTCAAAACTGAACTGGTGTGCTAGTTTGAAGCTAGCTAGAATGTTTTGGTGAGAAGGATTACATCGCAGGCTGGGAAAGAGAAACAGTGGTGATGTCTACTTCACTCATAGGCTTCTTGAGGTGCATAAGAACAGGAGTATAAACATAGATAAGGCATTCAAGCATTTGAGCACTGCCTGGGCTTTGAGCTGCATTTCTCTCTAACTTCACCTTCCATCTCTCTCATTAATCCACTTGCATCCTACACCCCCTCCGACCCTCCATTCTTCCTTGGGGCACAAGGCAAAGTGTGGGGTAAGGTTGAGGGATGGGAGAAGGTGGAAGGGTGGTTGGGAGCCCCTCCTGGGGACTCAGGTTTCTGGGAGGGGAGTTGTGTTTCTGTATTACCTTTTAGCTTGTATATTTCTGTATGTAACTGTATATACTGTAAGTAGCTGCTTGTATATTGAGCTAAGCTGTAAACAATAAGCTTCATTCAAATTTCCAGAGCTGGCTGAGTCTAGTCTGGGTGATTTCCAAAGGTGGGGGGGGGGGGGGGGCAGGTAACATCCAAACCACCATAACTGGAAATGCCCTTTTTGGGCAGATCTGGCTCCTAGCCTGTTTACTACATTTAACAACCTGCTAGCCCTGATAATTTTAAAATCTCGGGTGATTTGAGATGCCATGGGTCAGTATGAGCCTGAACTGCAAGCAGAAGCAGCCAGGCATTTCACACCAAAATACTTGCTGTGCAAACAATCTCTCACTCTCCAGGTGAATACTTCAAAGGCTGAAAGCCCTTCCTTGAACCGTGAGGGCTTCCCATCTGGCTTGAGAATTGCTCACAGGCAAAGCAGTTTTCACCACACCCATTAGAAAATCAAATGAAGAATAGATGTCCCTAACGTTGCTTAGGAATAAGGCAGCAACTGGCAGAAAGCAGCTTCAGTAGGCAGGGTTCTAGGAGGCTGCAGTGACATCCCACCCCAGAGAAACCAGCAGAGCCACCCCTGTGAGGTCCCCTCCAGCTCTGAGATCATCTGTTTTGCTGGCTTCCAAAGCTGACTCAGTGCTAACACGTGCTGCTTCTTGGCCTTATTTATTAGTGCTGCTTGACATCCAAAATAAACAATGCCTGAGGTCCTTCTACCCCTTACCCAGCACAGTACTTCAAACGGGAGATGGGGGGACCTACACTGCCCAGGCTCCATAGAGGATGATAAATCACCTGGCATGAGCAATGTCTTTCAGCCAAGCCCTAACCTGTTTAGTCTAATTGGCAAAGTGATCTGGAACAAAACGCTGGTTGGCAGCCCTGGATTAAAACGCTGCGACCGAAGCATCCCCACGTCCTCCTCCACAAATAAATCACAGTTCAAAGGAGCTACAGTTGCAGCATCTGGGATATTCAGCCAGAATATGGCTTGTGTTTCTAATCCATCCCTTGCCCCCCTTAAAACACAGGAGTGGGGATGATATCAGAAGTGGGTCTTAGCCTTGGGAATGTGTGTAGGGCAGCAGTCAGATGGTGACTGTGGATGCAGGGGGATGGAGGAGAGGCAGGAAGAGGAAAAGGGACCATGACTTCAGTTTGCTGTTCTTTAGGTTGCAAATCTATCCCAAAGAGCAGCTTGATAGATTTCATTTATGGCTTTTCCTGCCCTATGTGATCTCTGAGAAGAGAAGTGCCACTTTCAGTTTGTATATCTTTCACTGACATGTGTATTTAGCACTCATTAACCACTTACCTTGGGCTAATAACTCAACTTTTGTTCCAAACTCAAAATTTCCTCATTTCCTTGAATTGTTGGAGCCTAAGAGACCACTTCTGACAGATTCATTTTGACTTTGTCTGAAGGTTTGCTACAGACTTTTAGTTTATTTGAACAACACTTTTTGTGGTCATGTTTAAAGCTTAGCCATAGTGAAGCATCTCATTGATTTAAAGCTATAAGAAATTCTTACCCATTGCAAGTAAAAGCAAATTCAGAACACTGGTTGCTTTTTGCAATGATAAAACCCCAAATTCCTGACATTTGTGTGCTTTAGCCAAGGTGACTGCAATTGACACTGCTGTTTCTGACCGAATTCCTTCCTGCTCTGATTTCTTTCATTGCTCTGTCCTCAATTCAATGGCTCTGTGGCACATGAACTCCCAGGAGTGACAGGACCTGGCATGCCTAGTCCTTGTATAATATCTTTTTCTTGTTCTCAGGTATGCTTAAGCACAGACTTAAACCTGACCATGATGCAACCTAAGTCTCTATTTCAAATAAATGCAGGCAGGATTAGAGTTGTTCCTTGGGGCTCAGTATGGGGATTGGTGCTATATAACATCACTGTCTGGAACATGGACATTAGGATTGAGTGAACCCTCAGCAAGTTTGATGGTGACACCAAGCTGTGTGGTGTGGTTGAGATACTTAAGGGACAGGATGCTGCACAGAGGGACTTGGACAAACTTGTCAGGTGGGCCTCTGTGGATTGCATGATCAAGTTACCTGCCTGGTGAAGGTGGGGCAGGCTGTGGGTGTAGTCTACCTGGACTTCAGCAAAGTCTTTGACACTGTCTGCCACAAGAAGCTCCTGGCAAAGCTGGCAGCTCATGGCTGGGACAGATTCACTCTGTACTGGGTCAAGAACTGGCTGGATGGCAGGGCCCAGAGAGTGGTGGTGAATGGTGCCACATCCAGTTGGCAGCCAGGCACTAGTGGTGTTCCCCAAGGATCAGTGCTGGGCCCAGTCCTGTTCAATATCTTTATTGATGATCTGGGCGAGGGGATTGAGTCCAGCATCAGTAAGTTTGCAGATGACACCGAGCTGGGAGCAGGTGTGGAGCTGTTGGAGAGTAGGAGAGCCATGCAGAGGGACCTTGACAGGCTGGATGGGTGGGCAGAGGCCAGTAGGATGAGATTTAACAAGGCCAAGCACAGGGTCCTACACTTTGGCCACAACTTTGGGGTACAGGTAGATAGTAGCTGAACATGAGCCAGCAGTGTGCCCACAGGGCCAGGAGACCCCATGGCAGTGTGGCCAGTAGGACAAGGGAGGTTATTCTTCCCCTGAACTCAGCACTGGTCAGGCCACACCTTGAGTCCTGTGTCCAGTTCTGGGCTCCTCAATTCAAGAGAGATGTTGAGGTGCTGGAACGTGTCCAGAGAAGTGTGGCGAAGCTGGTGAGAGGCCTGGAACACAAACCCTATGAGGAGAGGCTGAGGGAGCTGGGGTTGTTTAGCCTGGAGAAGAGGAGGCTCAGGGAGGACCTCATTGCTGTCTACAACTACCAGAAGGGACATTGTAGCCAGGTGGGGGTTGGTCTCTTCTCCCAGGCATCCAGCAACAGAACAAGGGGATACAGTCTCAAGTTGTGCTGGGGGAAGTATAGGCTGGATGTTAGGAGGAATTCTTCAGAGAGAGAGTGATTGGCATTGGAATGGGCTGCCCAGAGAGGTGGTGGAGTCACCGTCCCTGGAGATGCTCAAGAAAAGCCTGGCTGAGGCACTTAGTGCCATGGTCTAGTTGATTGGTTAGGGCTGGGTGCTAGGTTGGACTGGATGATCTTGGAGGTCTCTTCCAATCTGGTTGATTCTATGGTTCTATGACATCCCCTTCCTGTCTGCTGGGCAGGTGCCACCAGGCTATTTGGGTAGGAACCTGCCCAAAGTTTCATCATCCCAACTTAGCAGAATGTTCTGATTTCAGCAGATCAGCAAAAGTTTTAAGAAGAGCTTCACTGTTGAGTTAAATGTTTGGGAGGGGTTTTTATTATTTCCACTACTCAGATGTAGAGTGAGGGATGTTGCACATGAATGAGAAATCCTCCATAGACCACAGGAAAACAATAAGCAGCCCAGACTGAATTGGAAACCCAACCCAGAAAAATAAGAAGTGAAGCATTCATCCTTGGCTTGACTTTGTGCCAGCTAATGTTGCTAGCTGGGCTGTCACCACTTGCAGTAGGCTTAGGCCAGGTCTGGGAGATTCTGAGAAACTCAGTCATAGAGCAATGCAGGGCTTCTTCAACCCTGTTTTTCCTCCACTCCTATTTATTTCTCCTTAAACCTCACATTTTCTATCCATATGCCACACATAATTCCCATTTTAAATACCTGTGCCAGTGTCTTCAACCAAGGACTTCCCATGCAGCCCAGAGGTTTCATCTTCCTTTCCTAGGAGCTCAGTGGCAAGGCAAGAACATCCCATGGCCACGGGATGAAAAGATTTTCAAAGTCCTTAGATGCCATAAAAATAACAAAAGTATTGTTTCACTTTTTTGACTTGTCTATACAGCAGTGGAGCAAAATGCAGTGCCAGAGCATGCCAACAAACTGAGAGGATATTTCTCTCTCTGGTTTAGGTTTCTACCCTGGGCAGAGCTGTCACAAGGGAGGAGAAAAGCTGGAAGGAGAACTGCTGGATCTCTGGGACTGGAGATGCTCAAAATCTGGGCTGCTCTGCTCCAGCTTCTGCTGTACAAACGACCCCTGGGCTGCACAAATGTGGATACCACCAGGGTCCCATCTGTGGAGCATGTTTGCTGGTTTTGTCATGCTAATTTGTGGCTTTTCAGGAGGAACTGTTGGAAAAGAGAGTAGCAGTGTGAATCCAAGCCAAACTTGCTAATTTGAGCTGGTGTTTCTTATTCTGGATTCTGATTGCTGTTATATTTTTGGTGGTTTCACTTAAAAGCACAGAAACACAGGAATAAGGAGAAATGAATTAGATTGTGAAGATTTCCATTCACTGCTAGGACTGACTGTAACTGAGTATTGCAGAGCTCTGCAAGGACAGGATATTCCTCTCCTCGTCCTTTTCTTTTTTTTCCCAGAATCACAGAAGTTGGAGAAGACCATTGAGATCTTCAAGTCCAACCTATTACCCAACACCATCTAATCAACTAAACCATGGCACCAAGCACCACACCCAGTCTTTTTTAAAACACTTTCCAAGGACCACTCCACCACCTCCCTGGGCAGCCCATTCCAATGCCAATCACTCTTCTGTGAAGAACTTCTTCCTAACACTCAGCCTAAACCTCCCCTGGTGCAGCTTGAGACTGTGTCCTCTTGTTCTGTCACTAGTTGCCTGGGAGAAGAGACTGACCCTCATCTGGCTACAGCCTCGTTTCAGGTAGCTGTAGAAAGCAATAAGGTTTTCTCACTGATTGGTGATATAAAGGCCTAGAATCATAGCATCATAGAGTGTTAGAGGGTGGAAGGGACGTCCAGAGATCATTGAGTCCAATGTCCCCCTGTCAAAAGCAGGATCACCCAGGCTAGTTTGCACAGGAATGCATCCAGGTGGATTTTGAATGTCTCCAGAGAAGGAGACTGCAAAACCTTTCTGGGCAGCCTGTTTCAGTGCTGTCACTCTCGCTGCAAAGAAGCTTCTCCTTGTGTTAAGGTAAAACCTTCTATGTTCAAGTTTGTATCGATTGTTCCTTGGCTTATTGCCATGCACCACTGAAAAGAGATTGGCCCCATCCACTTGAAACCCACCCCTCAGGTATTTCACAGAATCACAGAAGCATCCAGGTTGGAAAAGACCCTCAGGATTGCCAAGTCTGACCTATAACCCTACTCAATGAGATTCGCCTTAAACCATATCCCTAAGCACTACATCCAAACAACCCTTAAACACATCCAGGGTCAGTAACTCCACCAGCTCCCTGGACAGCTCATTCCAGTGCCTGGAATTTCAATTTATAGAAATTGATTGCATCCCCTCTCAGCCTTCTCTTCTCCAGTCTAAACAACCCCAGGTCTCTCAGCATCTCTTCATAGAGAAGACGTTCAAGACCCTTAATCATCCTTGTGGGCCTCCATTGGACTCTCTCCATCAAGTCCCTGTCTCTCTCGAGATGGGGAGCCCAAAACTGGACATAATATTGCAGGTATGGTCCCAGCAGGGCAGAGTAGGGACGGTGAAGAACCTCCCTGGACCTGCTGGACACACTTTTCTTGATAGACCCCAGGATGCCATTGGCCCGCTTCACCACAAGAGCACATTGCTGTCCCACAGAGAAGTTGCTGAAAGACCTCACACTTTGTATATATATATTTATCATTTCTATTTTTTTCTCTTTCATTTCTACTCCTTAGTTTTCCTCTTTATTTCCTCGTTTTTTCCCTCTCAGACAGGTGTGACTTGCTTTTCTTCAGCCAACATAGTGAGCTGGTAAAGATGTCTGGTTACCACTCCAAGCAGAAATGACAAAGGGTTGGTCATGAAAAGGGTGGTTTTAATGCAAACACTACAATCCAGTGTTCATTTTTATTATTTCATTTCCCTTCTCCCCCATTTCCCTCCTTTCCTCTCCATCTCCTATTTCCCTCCATCTTCCTCCTTTCCTCTTTATCTCCTTCCTTTTCCCCATCTTCCTCTTTTCATTTCCATCCTTTTTGTCTCCATCTCCCTTCTTTCAGCACCATATCTGCCCCTTTCCCACTCCACACTGCATTTCCCCTTTTATTCCCCCAAACTCAGAGCACCTGGGTCCTGTTGGACACTCCAGGTGTGACCACTTTGCCCTCCCTGCCCACTCCCCTTTTAAAGCCACCCAGTAAAGGCAAAAGCTCTAAACTTGCCCAACTGGGCAGAGGGATTCTCTTCCTGTCATCACTGGTGAGTCCTTGTGGTGCACACTGGGTGAAGGGGATCAAAGGCTGGGGGGCCTGGTGGCCCCCCAGTTAAGTAGGAAAAGAGGTGATGATTACTCTTACATCACTCATGGGTGTTGGCTGGGCCTTCTTACTTAGGCTGAGCTTCCCTTATGTTTAGCTGCTTCTTTCTGCTCATCACACAATCTTAGAGGTTGGAAGAGACCCCCAGAGATCATCCAGTCCAAGCCTCCTGCCAAGGCAGGATCACCCAAGGTAGTTAGCACAGGAATGCATCCAGGTATGTTTTGAAAGCCTTCAGAGGAGGAGACTCCACAACCTCTCTGGGCAGCCTGTTTCAGTGATCTGTCTCCCTTGCTGTAAAGAAGTTTCTCCTCTCATTGAGGTGAGCTCTTCTGTTTTCTCATTTGTTTCATAGTGGTGCTGGGTTGAAGAGTAAAAACCAAACCTGAGCATGAGGTACTTCAGATCTTGAGTTCAGTCAAACTAAGATTAGTTTCTCATTTTGCACATTCTGAAGCAACCACTACCTGATGTCAGCTGCCTCCTCAGCATTTTTAAACCTCCTTTTCATTTACACAGGGCAGGAAAAAGACATATATATTTTTTGTGCTGATACAGCTTTTATTAAATGTAATAATGGAAAACCTTCTGTGCTTTCAGGTGTTTATGAGAACTTAGGCTCTACCCATCTTTTTCTTGGATATAAATTATCAGTTTTGGTGCAGACTTAAATGCTCAACTGGAGCATGGACTGCTGGGTGGAGGTCCCAAGTGGGGGACACCTTGAATAAGCTGCAGTGGGTAGACTTCCATGGTGTGGTACCAAGCAGCACAGGTATTAAGGTACAAGCTCTGCTGCAACACACAGCAGCTGAGTGTTGGTGTTCATTGAGGCTGCATCTGCTTATTGAAAACAGATCTAAGGAGCAGATGAAGGATGCAGCGAGATGGCAGGAATAGCAAATCTGTTTGCTCAGGGAAGGGTCATTTTCCACAACACCTGCTTGTTATTGTCTTCTGCTCAGTGTGGAGTCCTTTTACAACCTTGTGTTCAGGGGGCTTGGCTGGGCTGCCAAAAAAAACAGAGACTCAGTCTTTATGAGCCATCCCTTCCTCCCTTTTATGTTGTTAGGAATTTCCCCGTGTGTCTCCCTTTCACAAATTCTTTTAATTATGTTGCATCCAAGCGAAAGTAATCCATCCCAGTTTGGCTTCTCCAGTGCTAGCAAATGAAGCTCGTGGCTTTCTCTTCTCTCTTGTCTGTTTTTTAGGGTTTCCAATACATCAGCCCAATGGCCTGCAGAGGAAAAATGATCTCAGGCAAGAACCAATTATCACAGCTGCCTGTGCTGGCTGGGAGGAAATGTTTACCTTGAATTCTACTTAGTCGTGGGGTTTCAATTAGGAAGCAGCAGCACATCTGCTGAACACACACACATGGCAACATGGGTGAGGTGTGATTGCACCCAGCCTAGGTTAAAGGGTTTCTCTGTGACTAGAGCAGCAACGACACAGATCTATGGGTGAAAGAAGGATTCAACACAGCAGTGACTCGAAAGTGTAATCCTGGTACCTCAGCACTGTGCTGCTGCATCTGAGATTGCAGTAAGCACAGAGCTGAGGAAAAGGAGAAATGGTTGAATTATTTCTTTTTTTTTTTTTTTCCTCCTCTGGTAGACTCCCCTTTTGTCAAAATGAAAACTTTCTAGGAGAAAAATCAGCTTACAAAGAACTCAGATTGAGTCCTTCATTTGTTTCCAAATGTCTGTTTAATGAAATCATAGAGCCGTATCAGAATTTGTAAAAGTCAGAATGAAAACAAGATGTAGCCATTTCACCATTAAAAGCAGAGCTGGAAAACAACATTCAACAGCCTGTTCCCCTGTCCCTAAGTGGGATTGAGGATTTTCAGGATACAGATAAAATGCCAAGAAATGTTGGTGTTTCCTTTGTTATGCTTTTGTGGTCTTCCCTGCAATCTCTCTCTTCATATCTCTTTGCTACTGCATGTTATGTGACCTCTGCTCCCTCTGGGGTTTAGCTGATTAGCACAATTAGAAATCTGTATTGGAATATCCCATCCTGGACCCGAGCCCCTTGCAATGAGATACCACCCAGTGGTGTTCTTCTGGTCCTTTCCCAGGCTCCTACCCTTCTCTGGTCCTAATACCACCCAAGATCCTGACACAATCTTTCCATGGCATCTCTGTCACCTCCTTTCTAACCAGGATTTTAACAGTTGACTGAGGATGCATCTTATAGCTGTGCTGGAGAAACTCCTCTATACCTATTAGATGTTCAGACTAAACCCACACCACTGCTGCTATTGTATTTGGCCAAAAATGGCAATTTAATGAAAGCCAAACACTTTGGGGGAATGTATCAATTTCACTATAGTTTCAACAGGCAATTACGGAAACTTTTCCATCCTACATAGTCAAAAACTTTCCTTTTGACCACTGCAGTGGTTGGGTTTTCTACTATGGCTACAACATGCAGATCAGTTGATGTTCAGATTTCTATCTGATGTTTTATAGTGTAAAAGTCAAACCAAACATTTCAGCTTCATTAGTAATTTGCTTTCATTTGTATTTGGAAAGAAGAAAGTCACATATTCATACACTTGCTTCCCTCAAGAGAAATGCTTTGGAGAGCAGTTTTCCCTAATTTCAATGCTCAAAAGTGTCAAGGAAATCTGAGTGCCTTGCTTGCTTTGAACTATAAAGAATAAATGGACTTCTCCACCCCTTGGGCTGTTTCAGAATCTCAGCCAGAGGCCTCTATTAATAACCCAGTGAGATCTTGTATGACACTTTCTTATCCTCATCTCGCAGATGGGAACGCAGCATGGCAGTGATTCACCAAGGTCACCCAACAGCAGAGCTACAGTCAGAGTCCAGTCCTTCTCCTGCCTGCCCACTGACTCTCCTGAACTGGATAATATGCATCATCCTCTTACACAACAGCTTTTCCATTAGTGCATACCAGAAAACTAGGGATTTTCTCATGGAAATTTCCACAGGGAAGGCTCACTTTCCTGGTCACAAATATCTCTCTTGAGAAATGCTGCTTTGTCTATAAGGAAGTTTGAAACTGCAGGGAAGTGGAGGTTACCTTCCAGTTCTCCTTCTTCTCCCCCACGTTTCCCAGTTGGAGAGGCAATCTGCACAAGCAGAGCTAACCATGCAGCTGCAGAGATTTGGTAATAGACTATTTCTGCTAGCATATGAGCCAAGACTACAAGACATACATACACACTGGCAGCACTTACTACTGCTAGCTGTGCCAAGGGAGTGCTAGTAAAATCTTCAGGCTACATCCAGTTATCTTGTGTTGTTGCAAGTGCCATAGCATGTCCTGTAAAGCTGCATGGTTTGAGAATTAAAGAAAGCCCAGTGAAGTCATCCTTTCAAACTCCCTTGCCTGAGAAGTCTGGTGCATTAAGCTTCTCAGACCAAATCCCCAGAATCTCAGAGGAATAATAAAGATGATGTTATCACCATCAGGTCTGAGAAACTGTTCCAAGCTACTTTCTGATCTGTCACCTTCAGGAATTTCAGGTCTAATTTCCCTCTGCCAACTGCTGGAAATTGCTGGTGGTGAGTGTCACTTGTCTCATACAGGAGATGTGAGGGAGATGACTTCAGAGAATTCCTGTTAATTTTTGAGCAATTGCTTGGGGTGTGCTCTGTTGGAATAAGCAGCTGGGGTGGCAGCAAATAGGACCAGACTGTTGCTCATCAAGTTTCATTGTGGCTATATGCTTGATCACACTAACCCAAAACAAGGCTAGTACCAGCTCACAGCCTCTCTGCAGAACTGAGTGTGGCCAACATAAAGACCACAGATCAAGAGAGCTGTATGCGAGGGCAGGCAACGAGGCAAAAGGTGGAAGGGGTAGTCCAGCTTTTCAGTGTGTCAGGGCAGCCTCATGGCTGTTGAATTATTATTTAAGGAAGAAATAATCATTCTTCCAATGTCTGTATTCTGCAGTGACAGTAGATGCAACCAATCCAGTGGATCAGTGACACTGATGTGACAGTAGCTATCAACATCATGGGACCCCATAATGGGGACAACCTTGCTCCCTCTCTTCTGGAACAGGCTGCTGGATTCACCAATCCTGGAGGTACTTAGAAGAGATGTAGATAGGGTGCTTAGGAACATGGTGAGTGGTGGACTTGGCAGTGCTAGATTAACAGTTGATCTTAAGGCCTTTTCCAACCTGTATGATTTGGTGACTTTGTTTCATGGAGCAGAATGGAGGGGCAAAAGCACTGTTAAGACAGTTGTGAATGTGATTGGACAGAAGACTGCCAAATGAGCCCCTGGGAGACCCTAAAGACTGTGTCCTGTAGAAACTCTGACATGAGTAGGGCTCTTAAGTGCCTGTTTGACTCAGCATATTATGCATCATGGGAAGAGGTGGCTACACTTCACATGGGTACTCTTTGTGAAGGCAGGGCTGGGCAAAGCCAATTAGGCAGCAGCAGCTGCCCATGAATGCTTGGCTGAGCTACCTGGTTGGCTGAAGAAGCAAGCAAGGATGGGTGGATAAAGACAGACAAATGTACACATGTAGGTGAATAGAGTGACCTCAGAGCAGTCATTTCCTACTGAATTTCTCCCATTTTCTTTATGAAAATGGTTAATTGGGATGCTGGTCTGAGATGGAGCTTGACCAGATGAGGGTACTTTTCCACTAGGAGAGCTTTTAAGGGCCTAACAACACAAATGCCTAGGGTTGTGGGGCTCTTAGAGGTGGCTGGAGGGTGTTCAATGCATAGATTGTTTACTGCTAGTTAGCACTGAGCAGGCAGCTTGTGCTGCAGCTAGTATTAGGTGAGGTTTCTTCTAGCACGTATGGGAAAAGCTGCTCTTGACACAAACTGCTCTCTGATCACTTCTTCAGCAAATGCTGTTAATGAATTTGTCTTCTCCAGAGAGCATGCAGGATATCTGTCTCTCACATTAAAGGTGTGAATTAGAAGGGAAACAGTTTTCCTGTGTTCTTAAAGAGTTGAATCTGAGTGACTGATAGGTTGGGTGCTGACCAGAGCTTGGTTTTGGAGAGGTTTGACAGGGACACAAGTAACAACTAGAACAGACATTTTACTTTATATCAGCGTTGGACCCTCATGGATGCTCCCTGGGCTATGAACCAACATAGCACATTTTCATCACCAAAAGTAAAAGCTCTCTTCACTGTTATGCTGGTGGCTAACCCAGTCTGCCCATGTGAGGGGAATCTCACAAGGGAATACTTATTTAAGGATAGGAATAGACATCTATTTTAAACTCCCCCAAAGTGAGATCATCTGCATGAAAATAGGTATGTGTATGCCAGGATAAAAGTGTCCATGTGGGAAGCTACACCAGTACATGCAGATGTCCAAGAAATCATGCCCTAGGTCCATTTAGCTAATCCATCCAGACAAGTACACAGAGATGACAACCAGTGCACGTTGTTGTGCATCGAATGAAGCTACCCACGTTTGAAACAGTCCCTCATGGCTCCTCTTCTTGTTGCTGCTTGCTTATATCTTTGTACATAATAGCAATTTTCTACTTGGCAGCCTGTGGCTCTGTTGGACCAGTGTATGACTCCTGCAGGGTTGCCATCAACTGATCTAGTTTTCTGTGTGTCTGCTTAAACGCAATTAAGTGGTCACTGTTCCAGCACTCTCATGGCTTGCAGCTCTGTGTATTGTATCTTGACACTCTGTAGCATTTAGCATTTAGGAAGTTGAGAACCTCAGGTTTAAGGGGCTCCTAGGCTGTAGCAAGGAAGGGCTTGCAAACCTAACTAAATATCCCCTGTACCTCAGATTCTTGGGATATGCTATGATTGTGCTAACTCATAGGCACCCCAGCTAAACAGTGCAATGGAAATTACCATGGAAAATGAACCCAGCTCAGGAGTGGCATCACAGCAATATTTTTTTCAGGTTCTGTTTACTGTTACATGAATGAAATTTAGCACCATAGCTTAATTTCACAAACCAGGGGACTTTTATTCCAAGGAAACTGAAGTGAAATTAAATATTTCTCGACTTGTGGGAGGTTTTTTTTTGTTGGTTGCTCCAAAGGGGAAATGGATTCTCCAGAATGGTTTCCCACAGAAAACTCTAAGTTTGCAGGAATTGCATTTGCCTGCCCAAAAGAGCTATTTCAGTGGAAAACTCCCAGCCAGCTCTGAAGCTCAGTTATTTAGGGGTGAGCCAATGTAGAGATGTCAGTGATGCAGACAGCTATTGGCTAAGTTAGCTGCAGAATTTGATTTCTTGCATATTCTGTCCTTAACAGAAACAGAACCATTGACAGACTTGGTGGTTATTTATGTTTTGGGAAAACACTCTTAGTTTGGGGAAAGACTTTGTCAGTCCCTTATGCCCAAGGAAAGATTTCATGAATGCAGTAGTTTCTCCACCTGATAACTGCCCCAAAACAATATGTTGAGGTGACAGAGGCTCCATCTCTGTCTTGTAAGCCTTCTCCTAGCTGTGCTGTGGGACATGGCCCTATGTCATAGTTGTTTGGGCACAGCATGAGGCAGCATGTGGGCATCTACCCACCCATGGAGTCCAGGCTGCTCTCTAGCCCCCACACCACCTCTTCTTGAACTCTCTGATGAGGACCTTACTGCAGCTATTTCAATGGCTGTAAATGACCTTACTCGCATGAGGTGATGCTGTTAATTGTGTCACACAAAGACAAATCTACAACGTGGAGCAACAGTACAAAATATTCCTACTTGACATAACGTGACATCTCCACTCAGCAGGCTGCCTGTAAAGCACTGCCAGCTCCATGCCCCAGGCAGATGGGCTCTTCCCATCTACCAGCAAAGGTTGTGGTTATCTGTACTGACGAGCTGAAAGAAGTGAGTGCTCACTGCCTGCGAGCCAGAGCCTCAAAACTAACCTACATCACTCCAAGTGGATGGAAAAATTGTCTGTAGATGCCCAAGTGTTGAGAGACCTGGTTTTCTGTGTTGGTGGCAATACAGTTTCTAGTGGGAAAAAAAATCTTCTACTAGCACCTGAAAACATTACTTATCCAGGAGGGAATTTGCCCAAGATGTATTGGCTGAAGATGGAGCAATGACTTAGGTGCATGGTGGCCTCCAGCTAATCGTCTTTGTCGCTCTGCTGCTCCTGGTTTTCATCAGCTTTTAGTCATCCCTCATCTGGAGAGGATCAAGACAAGTGACGGTGCTGTGGCTCAGACACTTGAGGGTCAATCTGTAGCCTGGAGACAGCCCTCACCTTTTGTATGTGACCTGGAAAGCTTGAAGGGGAAATGGGAGACAGATAGTTACAGTGGCATTTGCTTAATGGAGCGAGCAGGTATGACCAGACCTGTAATTTCCCAAAGGTCAAAGGCACAGCTGAAAGCAGCTCTTTAGCACTGAGCCAGATCATTTCAGCATGCATTTCCCACACCATTTCTTTCCAAAGAAAAGCCAAACTGACCTGACATCTCCTAGGGCATCATCAGAGCTGGGCTGGATTATCACTCTACCAAACTTATGGTTTTCCCTTCCCTGTTCCTGCCACTTGTTGAACTTCAAAGTTCAGTTGGAAGAAAAGCCTAAACAGAGTTTCCAGCTGAGGAGATGTCAGCCAGATGTAGGGACATTCTGATGGGGAATGCCTAATAGTTTGGCTGTCCTTACCCCAAGAAAGGAAGTCCAAATTCAGCTGTCCAGGAGCTTCTTGGGTCTAAGAGGCACTCCTACACTGAAATTTCAGCAGAAGGTGTTTCGGGACAGCTTCAGCCCCTTCTGTAAAACTCTTTTGCAATCAATGCTTTCAGGAAAAAGTGAGTCTAAGTTGGGTGCCAGTGAAGTACTGCTAAAACAAAACCAAGTTCATGAATGATTAGTTTAAACAACAAGTAAGTGAAATGCCCACCTTGGCATATAAGTGCTTTTCCATTTCATGGCTTTCCAGTCATTTCCAAGGCTGTTGCTGTGTAAATCCCCTGAGCAAACATCTCACAGTACTGTCCCCTTGCTCACCACATGGCGTCCAAGAGTCTATACATCCAGCCATCTCTGTCTCCCTTTCAGGTTCAGCTCTTCTGGCTAGCCACCTCCAACAAGGATACTTTCCAACATTTATAGCAGTTAATCTCTTGGCTGTGTTCAGTATAGTCCTGTAGTTTTCGTCAGAACAGGAAAGAACATCCGTGACATCCACAGGCAGCACGTTGGTAGGCAAAAGGTGTGCCAGAAAGGGCTAATCCTTTTTCTCTCCTCCTCCATCTTGCTGAGCAGTGCTTAGTGATGTGGGCCACTGTGGAAGGACTTCTTGCTAACAGGACATGAACTGATAAGAATGAGCAAACCCATGCTGCTGAGTATCCTTGAATCCATCTCGGAGGCAGGAAACCATGTGGTGGGTGGCACCCCCTACATGCAGCTGCAGGAGGCAGAGCCAGCCAGCCTCAGGGGGCTGACCCTACAGGTTGTTATTGTAAAGTTAGCCTATCTGTACCACACACATAACCTTGAGCCAATCTGTACTCTCCACATGTACCAATCTTGAGCTAAGTAAGCGGTGCACGCCTCTTCCAAGCAAGCATAGAAGTCAGTGTAACACAGAAATAAACTGGAGAACGATTATCTAACCATATTGGTGGCCCAAAAGTCATTCATTCCAGGGTGCAACGCTGGCAGGCCACACTCTTGCTTCAACTATGTTTCTAGCTGTCTTTGTAGACATTCAGCACATGACTTTCATTGTGTTGGGGTTTTCTTTTGCTAGTGGTAAAAAAAAAAAAGCCAGGTCTGCTTCATTGATGCTGTCCATGCTAATGCACAGTGCTGTGCACTCTTTTGGGGAAGTGCTGTCAACGGCAGGTTTCAGGGCCATGAGGTGGCAACAGGTGGGAGGCTGCCCAGGGAGGTGGTGGAAGCACTGTCCCTGGAGGTCTTCAAGACAAGACTGGATGAGGCACTTGGTGCTATGGTCTAGTTGACTGGCTAGGGCTAGGGGATAGGTTGGAATGGATGATCTTGGAGGTCTCTTGCAATCTAGTTGATTCTATGATTCTACCACTTCCAGGTCAGAGAAAACCAAAGGATTTGCATGGATCGAGCAGTTGCTCCTAGTGCTAGTTTGTAGGTGGAAACCTTTGGTTTTGAAGGGTTCCCATGGCTTCTCCAAAGCAGGGCAAGTTCAGAGAGTGGTCAAAGCCCTTGCCACAAGGATAAAACTTGCCTTGACAGATCCAAGGCAGAAAAATGCCTGCAGGCATGCTTGTTGCTTTTCACAGTAGCTCTTGAATATTCAGAGTCCAAAAGCTTCTGGGTACCCAGGGCACCCTTTCTTTGCTGTGGATGCATGTGATACCCCTAAGTGTGGTCCAACAAGTGGTGGGAGGAGCTGGCACATCCTGAGTCCCCATGGACACCTCATTTTAGTGATTTGTCAGGGTGTGGCATCCCTGAAACTGGAGCTGCTTGGCATCAGCTTGGCTGTGGCGGGCTTGTGTGATCGTCTTCCTTCTCATGCTCCTTCACATGGCCAAAGAGCTGGCCCTGGTTAAAATTACCCTGGTATAATGCCTTGGGGCTTTTATTTTTTGCCGCTGCCTATGGAAGGCAGCTGTCAATTAGCAGCTGAAAAAATAGCCTGCAGTGCTAATGAGAGCAAATCTAATAGAGACCTCTTCCAAATTGTTTCCATCCATTTTTCAGGGCTTTTAATTGCTGTCATATTAGAAGGATGCCAGAAGGAAAAACATAGCGGGGAAGCTCCATTTGGAGGTAGATTCCTCTCTGCCACGATTAACTTAGACACCACCCTCCCTCCTGAATTTCATTTACAAGAGTTTCTCGGGTTGTTTCCAAAGTTACACTTGGAGCTGGGCCCTGGCCAGCTCCTGCAATCCCTATTCCCCTGGATGAGACCAGGATGTTATACCAACCACCACAACTGGAGTGAAGGCTGGGGACAGATTCTGTCTCCCACCCACCTGCAGTGCTTGAGTTTTATTTCTTAATTTATTATTTTTTTAAAGGAATGCAGTGGAAAAGGGAATATTATGTACTGAAGCAGCAATGCTAAAATACTTACTATTTCTGAATCCTTACCAAGGAAAAGGATTCCTAATTATCATGTGATAGAACCCCACTGCATTAGGCTCTGCAGCAGGCAGACAGTGAGAGGAAAACAAGGCAGAGAGTGGAAGATGGAGAGGACAGCAAGAACAAGAAAACAAAATGATTTATGAAACTCTTCTCTATAGACAGAGAGGCTTACCTCTAATCCCAGCATGTATTTGCACATATCCAGCTATCCATCTCTGGCAGTGGATGTATTTACCTGAGGGGCTTTTCTTAGGCTCGCTGTTTGAAATGAGGGGTGAATGGCTGCTGTCTGATGGTTACAGTTGTGTTTGATGGTTACAGCTGTGTTTTTTTGTGTGGAAGGATTAGTGCTTCTTGCATGATGCAGGCAGCCTATGATGTATTATATCTCCCAGCATTCATTTTCTTCCTCTCAAAAGCTTGTGGTTCCGTAAACATTATTGTCTATGTAGGCTTGTCTGCCTACATCACCATCCTGGTTCAAAGGTATCCATCATCTGAGGCCCTGCTCCTGCAGTGTCTGGCCTTGTATGGTTATTTGCTTCTGGATCCAAGCCATGGTGTTTTAAACCTGTGTAGATGTGCTTTGTCCAACCCTTAGCTAATACAAACGCTACAGGACTGTGGTGGGCAAGAGAACACATACACTTGAAGACACTTGAGAAATAAAGATTAAAAGCATGTGCTATATGGAGATAAGGGTGCTTGTGCTTGGTGTTACCCTGGGGTACGCTAGAGTTGATGCTTAACTTGGTGAATAGGCTGATTGAACCACAAATAATACAGGAGTTATCAGAGAAGGCATCTGGCTAGGCTTTGGGGCTGATATATGCTCTTTAGTAACCCATTTCACAGTTAATAAGGTACCCAAGAGTTTGCACAAGCATATTAGTGCCGCAGAAGTGCTCAGACTGGAACACCTCTGCTATGAGGACAGGCTGAGAGAGTTGGGGTTGTTTGCTCTGAAGAAGAGAAGGCTTTGGGGAGACCTTGTTGCAGCCTTTCAATGCTTAAAAAGGCCTATAAGAAAGATGGAGACAGGCTTTTTAATGGGGTCCATTGTGACAGGACAACAGGTGATGGTTTTAAACTAAAAGAGAATAAATAAAGGCTAGATACAAGGCAGAAATTCATTACAATGAGAGTAGTGAAAAACTGGCCCAGGGAAGTGGTAGAAGTGTCATCCCTGGAAGCACTCCAGGTCAGATTGGATAGGGGCTCTTAACAACCTGATCTAGCTGAAGATGTTCCTGCTTACTGCAGGGGGCTTGGACTGGATGACCTTTAAAGGTCCCTTCCAACCAGAACCATTCTATGATTCTTTATTGCAGGAGAGAACTAAGGGTTCCTCTGCATAAAGGTAGCATCAGCACAGAGTTTATAAATATAGACCACTAATCAAGTCTTGGATCAAGAAGGCAGATTTTGCAAAAGGTTGGGTTGAGGGCAAGTCAGTCCAGCATGTCCTAACACAGCCATTACAAGTACTTTAGAAGTGACCTAGTGGGTTTGTGACAGCAACCACAAGAACCATTGTAGTGGCCCTGGCACTGGGATGGGATCTTCCTGCTGCCGGTGGCAGATAAGGAAGCCCAAAGCAAACAAATTCATCTCCATGCTGCTGCCACAAGTTCAATGCCTCTGCAAGATCTCAGCCACTCCCAGGGTCAGCTACAAGCCTCAAGGGATGCTGCAACCCATAAAAAAGTTCCCTGGGTGGAGTGCATTTTGCTTGGACCCACTGTAAATCACTTGGTGGGAAGGGAGGGGATGTGGTTTCCTGATGTGGTGGAGCCTTCTGGGATTGAGTTACATTAATTAAAGTCTGATTCATTATTTCTGTCTGTAGGGTAGTGCATGCTGGTGCCAGGGGCTGAAATCCCACCTGGGGAGGCTGCTGCCATGAATTTTCCAGTGGAGGGCTGCCCCTTCCTGGGGACATGGGGCCAGGTCATCCATGCAGTGGGGCACAACCTCTGTTGTCTGCTGCTCAGGGTGTCAGGATCAATGCTGGTGGAAAGGATATAGGTATTGGGTGTAAGAGGCTGCAGGACAAAGGGGCAGCACATCTTTTTTGGGCTCAATTAAAAGAGAAAGCATTTCCTCGTGTCTTTGCCATGACATTTGGCCCATCCTGCATTTCCACAGCGTGGCTTAAAGAGGGGCAAATGCATCAAGTGCATCAACCTTGGGACAGTAGCAGCTTAGCAAAACAAACTTTCTCCAGCTGCACTGGCCTGGAAACAAGTTGGCTCAGCTGCTTCCTGAGCTGGCCTGTCTCTCTAGACCTGCCCCACAAATCTGGGCCAGATTGGAACAAACCAGGGATGATCCTGACCAAGAGAACATGCTGTTCAAGGAGCCCTGCCTACCAGGGCCTAGGAGAAGCACATGGAGTGTTTTTGTCTTAGCGAGCTGTCCTGTATACCCCTAAATTCCTCTCCCTCTGTGGTTTGAATGGGAGAGGAAAGGCACAAAAAGACCTGTTTCCAACCCCCCCCCCACCCTGCAGGTGTGAAGGGGTGAGCAAGGGGTCCTGCAGGCACGAGGGGTGCCCATGCAGTGCCCGCGCTGGAATCGGGCTGGGATTGGCTGTGGTCTGTGCGCCTAAGGCAGTGGTAACTCTGCTCTTTGTCTAGGGAGGGTATAAATATTGGGGGACTTCCTGCCTTGGGGTTCCCACCCTAGAGTTTGCCCCTGCCTGGGAGTTCTCCCCCCTCACCCCGAAGAGATCCTGCAGCAGGAGCCCCTGGCGCTCTGCTCCGAAGGATGGCTTCCACCTTAAGCACCCTTTATGCAGGCTCAATAGGCCTTTACAACCTTCTTTCAGCCAGCCTGGCTCACCTGTGAGTAACTCTGCCTCAGCTTTATTATTAAGTGGAAAAGCTATAATTTAATAGCTAAAGCCTTTCCCAACTTCTGACTTCCAAGACAGTCAAATTACCTCTGGTATCCTTGTAGATCTTCTCAATCGAAACTGAACCTGCTAATTAAAACTAAGTTAATTTCTGTATACAGTTTGGGGGTGGATTTTGGGAAAATAAAATAACTCTACTTTTCTATAAATTCCTGACTTGGCCACGTTAATTCCCTGCCTTTACAACACAAGCCTCCTCTGGAGCCAGTGTGGACTGCTACTCAGCACAACCAGGTTGGGAAGTCCTGTAGATCTGACCTGAAGACCTGGCTGTAGTTGGACAAGCTTGCAATGGGAGAATAAGCTCAACAGCAAAGGGAGAATGGAGGAGAAAACCAGAGGAGGACCTCATCCATGACCCTGACGCTCTACAGGACCACTTTAAGTACCTTCACCCCCTCTTCCTGTCCTCTCTGGAGACTCTTCCAGTGTTTGGGCACTGATGACTTTCGTTGCAGGTGTGAAACACCCCAGCTGAAACTTTTGCCTCCCCATGAAATAAATCTGCATTGTGGTGGCTGGTTACTTCACCTGTAAGTTGCCCTCAGAAAATGAAGCCCTTTCTTAACCTCCAGACCGATGGACTACCAAATGCTTGGCAAGGCAGAGAGGACCTGGGCCATTTATTTCATCCATCTCTCCTGCTTCCCCAAACCTTGTTTACTCAGACCATCTGTGAGGTCATGAACCCCCAGCATTGCTGCAAGCCCATGTGCAGAGGGAAGATGACAGGGACAGAGTGGTCCGAGCACCAAGCCAGCCATCTGTTTCACTGAATGCCACGTGTGCTCTCTATTTTTAAAGGCAACAAGACAAAACAACCCCTTGTGAGGTAACAACTCGCAAAGTCCTACAGAGTCAGCTCCTCCACTGCAGTGTGTCTGATGGTCAGGGTTCAAAATCAGAGCTGCACAGCCCAGGAGAGCCAGGCACACGCACACAAATAAAAGAGTTGTGTTTGCCTTACAAGTGCAGGTATGGCCCTGGATAAGAAGGGAAATGTCAGGAGAGGGTTCCAGGCTTTATATATGTTCAACAAGCAAAAGCAGGGAATAGAAACCCATGGGGTCAGAGAAGCCCCAGGAGGCAGCTCAGAGCGGAGAAAGGTTTCAGGTATATGCTGATGTTTTGGTTAGCATATGGTTGTGGAGGCTCTTTTGCAACTCTATTTCCAGTTTTCTGCTCAAACATCTGCTGTGTAAAGTTTCATACCTGTGTCTAGTCAGTGTTTAGTGTGGACTCAGGTGTTACCAGTGAGCTAGAGGAGGGCAAACTTTGTTCCTTGGTGTCAGTAAGCAGAAAAGGTCTTGGAGCAGCAGGATTGCTCCCTGGTGCAAAAAGGGGACATCCAGGAAAATGCATCCCAAACAAACTTGAATACTATGCAGGTACACCCAGAGGTGCTGTATTTGTACCAAGAACAGCAGGAGGATGCACAGCAGGTGATTAGGGTCCACCCACCCCCAAAAAAGCTCTCGTGTCAGACTTGTTAAGGACTCACCATGGGACTGCATTTTCTCCCTCTCCCTTGATGAAAAAGGTGCTGGACTTAGGTGTGAGGTGAGGGCTCTTCACTCCTATTTAACAGACTAAATCTAAGTTTTTTCAAGCTGAGATGAAGCAAACATTTTATTCAGCCAAGCTGCTGGCAATCTTCCTGGGGGCAGCTGGACAGAGGCACTGGTGTCAGTCCTTGCAGTCCTCCTTTGCATACAGTCCCCTTGCCTGCAGAGCTGGAAAACAAGTCAGTTATATCCTTCATTTGGCCACCCCACCTTTGACTGGCAGGGTGCAAGCAAGCTCAGTGACCCAGCTGTGCTCTGTCTTTACGCTAGGGACTGATATCAGCATCAAAACATCTCCTGGTTGGTGCAAGAAGAAGCATTCCTGCAATGCCTGGGGCCTGATGCAGTCTGGAGGAGATCAACACTCACAGCCTTGGAGAGAGGCAGCATTGAGGACACTTCTTCATTGGCAAGTAAACACAAACTCGTTTTCTTGCCTGCCTTTCTGGGGATTTCTGTCAAAATCAGCCACAGGCTTGGACTAAGCCTAACCCAGCACTTCTCTGCAAGCTGACAGGTGTAATATGGGACTTGATGATCTCCTATTGTCTAAGATATCTTTTCCTGTCTTCTAAGATTATTCTCTAAAGAGGAGTGCTCACTGTCAGCCTCAGGTAGTTTCAGGTGTCCTGGAGAAGGTTGTTAAAAGACTTGCTGGTGGCTTAAACCTGTGGTGAAAATTACGATGTGTCAAAGAGGTGCCTGCACGAGGAGGGGGACTTGTTGGGAGATGGCTGTGCCATGATCTCAGACACACTCCATCCTCCCCTCCACCTGGGAATGGCACAAGGCGCTCATCTCTCCAGGCTGAAGCCTCTGCAGGTGTTAAAGAAATCAACTGAACAGCCTCCTGTTAGTGTTTTTCCATCTGCCTGTGCTCAACAGCTCATACTTTTCAAGCTGTGAGATAGGCGTGAAGACTAAGAGGGCATTGCCAGGGCACCCAGAAACCTGAATAACCCACAGGTGGGATTGAGTTGGGTCTGGGACTGCACACTGCTGGAATCTTCCAAGGCATGGACTTGGAAGTGACAACTCCAATGAAGTTCAGCGAGAGGAAAAAATGCAGCAAGCCTCCAGGCTTATGTCAGTGGAGCAGCAGGAGAAAAAGTGATTTCTTCCAAGAAACCTCACTTAAACCTCCCGTCCAAATTACTTTCTGTGCCTTTGCTCATCTGCTGTTGAGCAAGAATCTCCAGGAGGAATGGTTTTCTTCTCAAGAAATGCAGTGGTTTCACAGGGAAGGGAAAGATGTGGGCAACAGCCAGGTTTGGGGGTCATTTGCTAAGAAGTGGAGCTTTCTATCTCAGCCTGAAATCTAGAAATCTTTTTACCTCTTCCCACATAAAAAAAGCCTCCCACTGTTTATCCCAGGTGCCCTCAAGCTTGCCAGGACCTTGATGAAAATTACATCAGGGAGAAGACAGTTCCTTGCACCATCTCCAGGCTCCTGAGAACCCTCACGTCAATCCTATCCATGCACAAGTGCCTTTACATCTCTTCTGAGCCTGGATTGAGGCTCCCATAGGTGCACCTGTATTCAGGTCTAAATCCCTTGTCTTTCATTAAGGGTTAAGCAGGTACTTAAAGACAGGTGATGCTGGATGTTTTCCACCTCCTGACATGCCCTTTCCCTGCAGGAGGAGGCTTCTTGCATCAATAAGTCCTTCTGGAAATGTGTTGGGGTTATGTCATCTCCCTCACCTGACAATCCCACTCACTTCAAGGGAGCACTTGGCTCTGGATCCACTTCTATAATCAGCTCTATAAATGAAAGAAGAGGGAAAATGATAAATGACACCCAGAGTTATCCAGCCAGCCAGGGTAGATTACTCACAGGCACTCTGCATAAGTGACCTTGAAAATAAATTCCAGCTAAATTCTTTAGAAAACTTTAGGGGGGGTGGTGATGAAGAGGTGGAATAAATGGAGCTTAAAATTCATTCTCCCAGACTTTTTAACTCCCATCCAGCAGAAAAAGGAGAGGTCAGTCCCATGTGTCCCCTGGAAAGGGCAGAATGTGATGTCAATAATAAGCATCTATCACCTGTGAGGATTTCCAAAAGCAATCAGGGCTCACCAGCCCTCCAAGAGTGTTTTGCAACCACTTGGAGGGAAACTGGAGCAGATACAAGGGCTTTGAAAATTCATCTCTAGAAATGTGCTTCATCAGGACAAAACAGAACTTAATTAGGGCCGGCTGGAAGGTTTTTGGGGTTTCTTTCCTTTGCAAAGCTCCTCTCGTGCAAAAGAGATCTTTGGTCAGAATGGGAAGGGGATTAGGGATTTTAGAAACAAGGCAGATGCTGTCATCTAAAATGTGTTCTTCAAGGAAAAAAGGCTCCTTTGGGAACTTTGAGGTGATTTAGTTATTTATTAATTTGACTGCCAATGAAACATTTTTTTTTTACACAAAACTGCTCTGGAAATGGAGCCTTTCCAGGCGTGGTGAGGTGATGGATGGATGGATATTTTGTATGGAAATCAGTTAAAAACTCTCAGCCTCTCATTCAAGCGGGAAACTTCAATTGCTGGGCACAGCAGTTGATCAGTTCACCCTCGTGCTTTACACGGAACAACCACCTCCAGTAACCTAATAAAGATAAGTTTTTAATGTATATTACTGGTTATATGTCATTTAACAAATACATTCCTCCTGCTCCTTTGCCTTGCCTTCCGCAGAAGATATTTTAGCAGCTTGAGTGATGTCGTGTTTATGGTGCGCAAGTTGCTTTACTAAACAGCATGAGGAAAGGATGTTCAGGCAGGAACATAATTTAACTTCAGGGTCCTTGTTGCACTTGGGCTTGGCATGAAGGAATAATGGGCTCCAGGGCCTGAGAGTTCCATTATATCCCATTCAGTTTATTTAAAAATCGCTGGGTAGATTACACCAACATAAGCTGCTCGAGGATGAGCAAACTGTTGTTTCTTGTTATTTATTGCTGTGCCCAAAGCTTTGGGGTTTCAGGGTTCCCTAAGAGCACTTTGGGGTGCCTCAGAGGGAAATGCATTCTGTGAAACAATTCCTGCATCCTACTATTCTCCTCATAAAGCAAAATCATAGAATCAGAGAATCAGCCAGGTTGGAAGAGACCTCCAAGATCATCCAGTCCAACCTAGCACCCAGCCCTAGCCAGTCAACTAGACCATGGCACTAAGTGCCTCATCCAGTCTTGTCTTGAACACCTCCAGGGATGGTGACTCCACCACCTCTCTGGGCAGCCCATTCCAATGCCAATCACTCTCTCTGACAACAACTTCCTCCTAACATCCAGCCTATACCTCCCCCAGCACAACCTGAGACTGTGTCCCCTTCTTCTGTTGCTGGTTGCCTGGGAGAAGAGACCAACCCCCACCTGGCTACAGCCTCCCTTCAGGTCGTTGTAGACAGCAATGAGGTCTGCCCTGAGCCTCCTCTTCTCCAGGCTAAACAACCCCAGCTCCCTCAGCCTCTCCTTTCAGAATGTGTGTTCCAGGCCCCTCACCAGCTTTGTTGCCCTTCTCTGGACATGTTCCAGCACCTCAACATCTCTCTTGAATTGAGGGGCCCAGAACTGGACACAGCACTCAAGGTGTGGCCTGACCAATGCTGAGTACAGGGCAAGAATAACCTCCCTTGTCCTACTGGCCACACTGTTCCTGATGCAGGCCAGGATGCCATTGGATCTCTTGGCCACCTGGGCACACTGCTGGCTCATCTTCAGCTACTATCTGCCAGTACCCCCAGGTCCCTTTCTTCCTGGATGCTCTCCAGCCACTCTGTCCCCAGCCTGTAGTGCTGCTTGGGGTTGTTGTGGCCAAAGTGTAGAACCCTGCACTTGGCCTTGTTAAATCTCATCCTGTTGGCCTCTGCCCACCCATCCAGCCTGTCCAGGTCCCTCTGTAGGGCTCTCCTACCTTCCAACAGCTCCACACCTGCTCCTAGCTTGGTATCATTTGCAAACTTACTGATGCTGGACTCAATGCCCTTGTCCAGATCATCAATAAAGATGTTGAACAGGACTGGGTATTTGTGAAAGATATCTTCCAGCACCTGAAGGGGGCCTACAGGAAAGCTGGAGAGGGGCTGTTTATAAGGGCATGTGGTGACAAGACAATGGGAAATGTTTTTAAACTAGGGCAGGGGAGATTGAGATTGGACATTAGGAAGAAGTTCTTTACTATGAGAATGGTGAGACACTCTAATGGGTTGCCCAGAGAAGATGCAGGTGCTTCACTCCTGTAAGTAATTAAGACCAGGCTAGATGAGGCTTTGAGCAACCTGGTCTAGTGAGAGGTGTCTGCTCCTATGGCAAGAGGTTTGGAACTTTTCCTTAAGGTTTCTTCTGACTCAAGTCCTTTTAAGTTTCTGTCAGAACTGATGGTGCTGCTGAGCATTTTGTGAGCATTTGCACCATGTCTTTTTGTCTGTGGGGCTCTGTGCAAAGCAGAACCTTCCTGTTACACAGAGGGGGAAACTGAGGCATGGCAAGGAACATGGGGTAAATCTGAACACAGGATTAACCCTTCTTTTCCACCCCCAAAACAATGTTTTCTATGTGTCTATCACCAGATCCTTCCTGAAGAACGTTCATCCCTGAGATGTACCTGTATCTCTTCACCCCCAGCCTTGCATACTGATGGGAACCAAGTGGTGTGGAGTCATCAGCTTTATGCCTCCCAGCCAGCTCCCACTCGTGAGACATGTATTTAAAGAATCCTCACCTAAACCAGCTTTTCTCCCAGAGCACATCTGACTGGGACATCCAGAGTACATCTGTCTGGGTCATCCAGAGCACACATTTGTAAGGGAAGGATGCATGGGCCCTTATAACGTCCACACTGTCAGAGCCCTCAGGCTGGCTCTGCTCCACTTGCCAGCCTTTTTTTGGAGCCTTGCCCCGTGGTTAGTGTAAATCAGACAAGGCTCCAAAATAAATAGGCTCCTCCTCTGCTCACCATCAGGTCATGCATGTGGGGAATGCCACATGCTGTAAGTAAAAGGCTAATAAAAGCTTAGTGTTCCTGCAGAGTAAATAGCTCCAGGGCTTAAATTAAATGGTTAAGTGAAATGTAGAGGTGCTTGGTGCATCCCAAGATATTCCTCCTGAGAATAGCTCCTGGGTGGTTCCATCCACAACCAGCAAGGGGACACAGTCTCAATTTGTGCCAGGGGAGATCTAGGCTGGATGTTAGGAGGAAGTTCTTCCTAGAGAGAGTGATTTGCCATTGGAATGGGCTTCCCAGGGAGGTGGTGGAGTCACCTGGAGGTGCTGAAGAAAAGACTGGACGAGGCACTTAGTGCCATGGTCTAGTTGACTGGCTAGGGCTGGGGGATAGGTTGGAGTGGATGATCTTGGAGGTCTCTTCCAATATGGTTGATTCTATGATTCTATCCTGAGCAGTGGTGGAGCTGGTCCTCCCCACTGTGTCTCCTCCTCCAGACCTCTGGAAAGGATGAATGTGCTTGCAGGGTGGTTTCAGTTTAGTTTGGGACACTCTTTTGATAAGAGAAATTCCCCATTCAGGGCATTTAAGTCCTAGTGTCTGTGAAGGGAAGGATGTGAAGAGGGAGGAGAGCAGAGTGGGAAGCGTGGAAAGCAGTCCCCATCAGAGAAACACATCTTTAATGGTGGTGGCTTCATTGCCAAATAAGCATCATCAGAATTAAAGTGCAATGGGTATGACATCAGCGTGGCAAAACACAGATTAATAGAAGGAGAGCCTTTCCCAGCAGCAGTGGCATTCAAAGAAGCTGTGGGGTGTGGAAATTTAAGAATAATTTGCTAAGATTATGCACAGAGTCATAGAATTGTTTCAGTTGGGAAAGACCTCAATGACCGTTGACCTTACACCACTATGCCAGGTCTATGTGTGTTGTGAACACCTCCAGGGACAGTGACTCCACCACCTCAATACAAAGAAGGGGAAAAAGAATAACTTTCTGTTTCGTTTTGAGTGGCTTTTTTTTTCCACTGGCATTGCTCTCTGGATGCTCTTACAAACCAGAAACAAACAAACAAACAGTCAAAACCTCAAAAAACCCAAACCAAAGCATCAGTGGAAATGCTGGCATCAAAAGGCAATTCTGCTTGCAATGTTTAACAGGTAAAGAAAGGATTGAACTTCTCAGCTGTCCTGCTTATGACTGGGAGGCATCTTGTGTGGCAAAGCAGAGACTCAAATGGACTTAGCTGTTTTTTCTGAGGGCAGACAGACTTTTGCATTCAGTTTTTGCAGAAGATAGACCCTTCTGCAGGGCTTGTGCCATGCTATGTGCCAGTTAAGGGGCAGAACTGAAAGATGAATTTAGGAATCTTGTTTATTGGTCTCTCACTTCAGCCATTGATCTAGAAACCTTTGGGGGAAAATCTATCCCAAAAATACTTGCTTGATGCTTATTGTCATGCACTTTTTCAGTTCTCATCTATCACAGGATTGCCATGGTTGGGAAAGACGTTCAGGATCAAGTCCAACCATTACCTAACCCTATCATAGAATCATAGAATCAACCAGGTTGGAAGAGACCTCTAAGATCATCCAGTCCAACCTAGCACCCAGCCCTATCCAATCAACTAGACCATGGCACTAAGTGCCTCATCCAGTCTTTTCTTGAAGACCCCCAGGGACAGTGCCTCCACCACCACTACTACACCATATCCTTGAGCACCCTATATATAGACAGCTTTTAAATATATCCAGGCATGGCAATTCAACCACTTCCCTGGGCAACCTGTTCCACTTTTTCATAACTCTTATGGTTTTTCATTTAGAAAATGATTTTAATGCTGACTGATGTTGCTTCAGTCTTGCAAACAATCAGGTTTCCTCTACTGATATTTATAGTCCTTTTAAGCTTAATGGCCCAGCCTGTGCTACAAGCCCATCTCCCTGTGCTAGTATAAAAGGAGTTGCTTCCAGCAAGAATGAGAGAGCAAGAGCAGGATTGATATCCCCCACATCCCATACATGTATCCTCCCATCAGGCTAATTAGGAAATTATCAAGAAAAGCCAAGTCCCAAGTTCAGACTAAGCTGAGCCAGTAGCCGTGCCTCAGTTTCCCTTACTTCAAAGGGCAGTGATGGCAGCAGTCTGTGTCTCCCAGAGGCAGGGCCATGCATGCAGAGTGGGCTGTATCAGTGTGGGTGATGTGTATGAGTGGTGCTAATTGCCTGGCCAGCTTTTACTCAGCACTCCAGGGAGTTTTTTTCCAGCTGGCTATGTCGAGCCTTATCCTTTCCGACAAGGAGGCAAACTTCCAAGGGGGATTACACTGGCAGCAGCTCACTACTTCCCTTGCCAGCTCTTTGCAAACAGCTCCTGCGGGGTGTCCCGTGGCAGTAGAGAGCTCATGTCTGGCTAGTGATGGGAAACCCACTCTTAAAGACCTAAACCTAATCTCCTTTTTAGTCCTTTTTGCTTCTCATCTGCATGTAACAATGCTTAGTTCATTGATGCATCCAGTCCAGACTTATTCTGGCTGAGTCCCCTCTTTAAGGCTCGGGTTTTAGGCTCCTCAAATGATGTATTTCAGAGATGGGTTTTGCCTGCTTTGGAGCCCTGTGTCACAACAGCAGGAGATGAAGAGCAGCCACAGCAAGTGGTAGCAGTTGCCCTCCCCCCCCCCCCACCACATGCTGCCATCATGATTTTTTTTTTCCCAGCATTTTCATCATTTTGTTGAGGTGAAAAAGTTATTTGGAGAAAGAGTGATTGGCCATTGGAATGGGATGCTCAGAGAGGTGGTGGAGTCGCCATCCCTGCAGGTGTTTAAAAGAAGATTGGATGAGGCACTTAGTGCCATGGTTTGGTTAATTAGACGGGTGATAGTTTGGACTCAATGATCTCAAAGGGTCTCCTCCAACCTGGTTATTTCTGTGATAATCCTGTGTCCCCCATACACATCCTCCCCACATGCCACCACACATCCTCCCCACATGCCACCACACCTGGGCTGGATTCTCTGCACTGACTACCAGACAGTAGTCTTGGACATGGGTGATTTGCTCAGAAAGCAGTACTCACTGGCATAGCGGTGCAGAACAGGTGGTGAGCTCTGGAGATACCTGGCATGGTCCAGGTTCCACTGATATTATTTGGCCAAAGAAGTGCAACAAAGCTAATGAAGGATGTAGAGTACAAGTCCTGTGAGGAGTGCCTAAGGGAACTGAGGTTGTTCAGTCTGGAGAAAAGGAGGCTCGGGAGAGACCTCCTTTTTACAACTATCTGAAAGGAGGTTGTAGCAAGTTGGAGGTCAATATCTTCTCCCAAGTAAAAAGTGATAGGACAAGAGGAAATGGCCTCAAGTTGTGCCAGAGGAGGTTTAAGTTTGACATTAGGAAAAATTTCTTCACTGAAAGGGCTGTCAAGTGCTGGAACAGGCTGTCCAAGGCAGTGATGGAGTCACCATCCCTGGAGGTGTTTAAAGACATGTAGTACTGAGTGACTTAGCAGTGCTGATTAGGTTGTCAGATGGATCTTAAAGGTCTCTTCCAACCAAAACAATTCTAAGAGTCTATTTATAATTTTTTCCCCCTCTATGCATCCAATGCCATATCCTGCAAAGCCCTAAAATCCCATGATAACATCTAAATCCATGTGAGAGGGTGGTGGGTAACAGACCCATACGACTTAGGAAATGGAATAAGACCCTTCTCAGCCTGGCACGAGTGGTGGGGAATAGAAGGAAGTCTTCTCACTGTGCATATCTAGGCTCACAGCAAAGATTCTGCAAAATTTGAGGTGTGTGGGCTCTTCATTATCTCATTGTTGCTGTGTGCAAGGACATGTCCTGTGCATGACAGGAGGGGAGTGCTAGGGACATTCTCTCCTCCCAACACAGGAAGCCACTAAGTGATAGGAAGTGACCTCTCCACCACAGAGGCTTGGACTGAAAGCCTGGGGCACGCCTGCCTGCACCATGAAATAATTAATCTGTGTGGTATGCTTGAGTTCTTTTCCAAGTTTCTTTTCTTCCTCTCTTGTTTTATATTCCTCCCTCTTCCTTTTCAGACCCGCCTCATTCCAGTATTTATGGAAAATAACATGACAGAACAACAGAAAGGGTTTCCCTCCCCCACCCCATCCTTCTTTTAAACGGTACTTCCCCTTGCTGGCCTGCAGATAAAGACTACTGGAAATCAGGGATGGAAAAGACTTGCAAGGTTGGGTCTTGTGCTCCTGCCAAGGTGAGACTTTTCGCAGCGATGCAATCCCCAGTGCATTGGTTACTTAAGGTATAACTGACCCAGGTATATTGCTGCTGCAGGGACAAAAGCTCAGGCATTCCAGGACAGGTACATGGACAGACATGCATGTCTTCTCCTAAAGAAAGCCTGGTGGCCTGGACTTGGCTTTGGACTGCCATTCCCTGGCTCCTCAGGGACTATAGTGGCCACCAAAAGGGTTGGCTCAGGCGTAAAGCCACCACAGGAAGCCACAGCCTTCTCCCAAACCTAAGTTCTGCTTTGCTGATGCTAGTGGAAAGCCAGGAAAAGTCTCTTTGGATGAAAAATCAAACCTTGTCAAGCCATGCCCTTCTCCAGTTCTTATTAGCAGAACAGAAGCTGGACAACCAGTGCACATGGCTCTGTTTCTAAATGTGCTAAATATGACTTTAGTTTCTGCTTTGCTTTCTCACTGCAGGCTTTGAAAGAGCAGCTGCTCAGGACAGCACATCCTTGAATGTGGAGATGCTACAGTTAATAGGGGAATATGAAGTCTTTAATTTGATGTTCCCATGGTGGCCCAGATGCAAGGTAGGGTCTGTCTCAGGTGACAGCGTGAGGTGTTTGGAAGGGCACTAAGAACCCAGGGAGGCTGTGATGTAACCATGTAACCTTGAAAGGTCTTAGAGGGAAAAGATAACATTGAAAATGGACAATAAATTGCTGGGTGCAGCAAGGTGTCAGCATCTCACTCTTCCTTCTTCCATATTCAGAGCTGCTCAGAGTTTGAGCAGTGATAGAACAATAGGAAATGGCCTGAAATTGTGCCAGAGGAGGTTTAGACTGGATGTTAGGAAATATTTATTTACTGAAAGAATGGTCAAGCATTGGAATAGATTGCTCATGGAGGTGGTGGAGTCAGCATCCAGAGTCACCATCCCAGGAGGTGTTCAAGAAACATGTGGCCATAGTACTCTGGGACATGGTTTAATGGCTATGGTTGTGTTAGGCTGATGGTTGCACTCAATGATCTTAGAGGCCTTTTCTAACCAAAACAACTGGAGAGCAGCCAGACAGAGAGAGATCTGGGGGTGCTGATTGATACCCGCCTGAACATGAGCCAGCAGTGTGCCCAGGTGGCCAAGAGAGCCAGTGGCATCCTGGCCTGCATCAGGAATGGTGTGGCCAGCAGGAGCAGGGAGGTCATTCTGCCCCTGTACTCTGCACTGGTTAGACCTCACCTTGAGTACTGTGTTCAGTTCTGGGCCCCCCAGTTTAGGAGGGACATTGAGATGCTTGAGCGTGTCCAGAGAAGGGCGACGAGGCTGGGAAGAGGCCTTGAGCACAGCCCTACGAGGAGAGGCTGAGGGAGCTGGGGTTGTTTAGCCTGGAGAAGAGGAGGCTCAGGGGAGACCTTATTGCTGTCTACAACTACCTGAGGGGTGGTTGTGGCCAGGAGGAGGTTGCTCTCTTCTCTCAGGTGGCCAGCGCCAGAACGAGAGGACACAGCCTCAGGCTGCGCCAGGGGAGATTTAGGCTGGAGGTGAGGAGAAAGTTCTTCACTGAGAGAGTCATTGGACACTGGAATGGGCTGCCCGGGGAGGTGGTGGAGTCACCGTCCCTGGGGCTGTTCAAGGCAGGATTGGACGTGGCACTTGGTGCCATGGTCTAGCCTTGAGCTCTGTGGTAAAGGGTTGGACTTGATGATCTGTGAGGTCTCTTCCAATCCTGATGATACTGTGATACTGTGATACTGTAACTCTACAATTCAATGATTCTATGACTTCTGTGGCCCCTGGAAGCCATGGTACCATTTCCTGGCTTTTTGGTCTTGCTCATAGGATGCAGATTTGCACTAAGCACTGGAAATCAATGGATGAACAAGCCACATATTTCCTCTGCCAGTCTCCCAAAAGCGTATCACCAGAAGCAGCTTTAATCCCCCATCTCCTCCAGGCCAGCCCTTTAGCTGACAGCATGCTTATATAGGATGCAGATCGAGGTAGAGGAGAGGCTCTTCTCTTCGTGCAGAATGGGAAGCATCCCTCCCTCAGGGTCCCTAGAGAGGCACACAGAAGGTCCTGTGCAGTGACCCGCATCCTGACTACCTCGTTGCTCCCTCGCCTGCATCCCGGCACAGCTGGATGAAGAAGCCAGCTGTTGGCAGGCAAGGCTGCAGGAACAAAGGGGCCATTGCAGCCTGGACTTTGAGTAATCGAGAGCAAAGCCCAGCAGCTCTCAGCAAGCGTCGGGGCCGTGAAATCCGATTCGCGCCTCTCCACTGGCAGCGACGGAGAAGGGAGCCTGAAGGCAGCACGCTAGGGTGGCAGGGAGGGACAGGTGGCCGCAGGCTGGGAAGAAGGACCATAACAAGGCATCGTGGACACAAGATCTTCTTTGTTAGGATGTTACCGAAGTAGAAGTGTGACAGTGGGAGAGGTTTTGGCACAGCTGCCTGAACTCCTTACCTCCCCGAGATCAAAGCCTGCCTTTCTAATTGCAGCTTTTATTACACTCACCCAAACACTCTCCCGGTACCCGGCGGCTTTGCGGGGGCAACAGGTGTCTCTGAATGCGCCTGCCACTACAGGAGGTTAACAGATTTAACAGCATCACCCAAGGGACACGGCAATGTATCATGCTCCTGTTAAGATGGGGGACACTGAGCCAAGAAGGGAAGGTTTCTGCAGCACCATCTTCCTCCCCAGCATGGGAAGCTCATCCCACTTTGCAGGTGGCCAATGCCACGGGACAGCTTGGGGCACAGATGTACCTCCAGCCAGTCTCACACAAGATGAGAGGCCAAAAGAGGCCACAGGGCGTGGAGGCACTCCTGGTGTGAGAGTGTGGGCAGCATCCCTGGGATGCCTTCTGCATCCCATCCTGCTGCTAAAGGCAACAGATGGAGAGGGACTGCAGCCTGCTGAAGGGCTCCTCCAAAGGGATGCTCCACCCTCAAAATGGTCCAGGCAGGAGCAAGGAACCTTTCCTCCAGTTCCCAAATTCATACTTCCCAAAAAATCATGTCAGACAAGAGAAACCCCTGCTCCATTAACCAAATGGCCCATGATGAACAAGGATCCTCCATTTCATCCTACCACCTGGGATCTTCCATTCCACATCCTGTACTTGGTGATTGAACCCTATCCTGGACCAGGGATCCCATACTTTATCCTGCCAAATTTAGGGGATTCCAATAATTTCCAAGTACAGGAGCAGCATGATGGAAGATGCAGTGAGGAGACAAGCTGTTACATTGCTCAAAGATACCAAAGGTCTTTGCCATAGAGGATTAAAATATGCAGAGAACAAGAAGCATTGGCCCAGGAGCCAGGGAGTGGCCAGAAACTTGGCTGAGGATCTTGCAGAACAAAGCAAAAACAGGAAAATGCACAGACATGCCTAGAAAGTAATAAAAACAAAGTTTAGGTTAAATACACACAGAGTCTATTTTCCCCTTGATAGGTTCAGAAAGTGCAATCTTTGCTTCTAGAGCTGCTGGCAGAAGTCATCACTCTTGTTTAGTGGCAGGGAAAACAAGAGGAAGTAGATGGTAGTGTTTGGACAGAAAGGAGCTCAGTTGACCCTTAAATCTCAGCTCATGAAGCAGATTTGCTCCAGAGTGGCAGTAGGACACATAGCCTGACAGGCAAGGACAGGTGGGTGGACAACCCTCCATACCTTATACCACACCAGTCACTTCGCTACGGCTGCTGTGCTCTACAAATCCTCCAAGCTCCCCAGATTTCCTTTAATTATACCACCACGCTGCAGTAAAAACCTCTGTAACTGAGTCCTCAGGTTGGAATTGCTAAAATAAGGAAAAGGACAGGAGGGGGGAAGAAAAAAAAAAAGGAAGTCATATCCCAGAGAGCTTCTTGTTTATTGGAGTTGGAAGCAACACACCCATCAAAATGAAATGATGTTAGAAACGATAGTTTGGGGAGAAGCACCGAGAATTTCCCATCCGCCACTTGCTGTTTCCTTTCTGCTGGGCACAGCTCCTGAAAAGAAGGCATCTGTCCCCTTTGATGGCTGGTGTAAAACAAGCTTTGATGTCATGGAAGGAAGTAATGTCTTCAGATATAACCTTTGCTCAGAGCAGGCAGAGCTAATATAAATCAGGGTACTGAGGGGATCAGGAAGGGTGTGGAGAGGTTCAGCTTGACCCTTTACCACCGTTCTCTTTAACTTTCACATTAAATTAACATTCCTATTGTTCCATATCTCCATGTTACATCTTACTCTACCCATCATGATTCTTTTGTTCCACTGCAAAGCTTTTGAAGCAGACGAGAAAGGGAAACCTCTTGCAATCATCTTTCCAAAGAGTACCCACAAGCAGCGCATGGAAAATAGAGCCTTGTCACGACACCTCTGCTAATCTTCCTTGGAAATGCCTTGGCATTACTTTGGAAGCAACCAACAGCTCATTTGGACTGTCCAGGATGGCAGAACTGGAATCCATTTCCATCATCAATTTAAAACGTATGCAACATGCAAAGGAGTTTACGAGGAGAGGCTGAGGGAGCTGGGATTGTTTAGTCTGGAGAAGAGGAGGCTCAGGGGTGACCTTATTGCTGTCTACAACTACCTGAGGGGTGGTTGTAGCCAGGAGGAAGTTGCTCTCTTCTCTCAGGTGGCCAGCACCAGAACGAGAGGACACAGCCTCAGGCTGCGCCAGGGGAGATTTAGGCTGGAGGTGAGGAGAAAGTTCTTCACTGAGAGAGTCATTGGACACTGGAATGGGCTGCCCGGGGAGGTGGTGGAGTCGCCGTCCCTGGGGCTGTTCAAGGCAAGATTGGACATGGCACTTGGTGCCATGGTCTAGCCTTGAGCTCTGTGGTAAAGGGTTGGACTTGATGATCTGTGAGGTCTCTTCCAACCCTGATGATACTGTGATACTGTGATACTGTGAGTTGCTGAGGTTTTTGTGCCATCACCACCAGGAACTGAATCTTATTAAATTTACTTTGCACTTCCTGCAACACCTGGCAGCTGCATCTTAAAAGTACTTTTCTAGCCCATGGGTCAAAGAAAAATCAGAATCTTCTCAACTGAAGGAGTTTTCCCATTAATGCAACCTGGATGGCTTTGCCAGCAGGACAGATTTTCCAACATGCTCAGCTGTTTTCTGAGCCTGGCCTCTTCTTTGGATTCCTGAATTGAAGGGAAGCTCCTGAAAAAAATGAATGACCCCATGATTTCTCAGAATGCCAGCTCAGCAGGTCTTGGTCACTGGAGGTGCTGGATGATGCCACTGTACAGGAGCCAAGCTCATCCTGTGCCAGCTCTGCACAGTGTCCAGGAACAATGTCCAAACCTCCTAGATTTATAATAATCCTGGAAATGTGACAGACCTGTTGTGTTTTATTTTGGTGATGCAAAAAGTCTAAAAGATTAAAAGAAACAAACCAAAACACATTCCCTGAACAGCTTTGGAAAAGGAAAAAGGGAAGCCTATCTCTGTGAGAGGTACCCAAAGAGTTTCCCTTTTTTGCAAAGGGCTGCTTTAGTTGCAAATTGATTCTTTTCTCTTTTAATTTGTCAGAGTTAAAGTATACTCAGATTTCTTGGCCCACGACCACAACACAAGGGGAAATTTGTCTTAATGAAATTAGCTCTTAACACTGAAACCAAGCTGCTGGTGACATCTCTCCAGACATGGTCGTGACACCTTGCTTTGTACTGGCTGAGAATTCAGGCCATGCTCCTTTATCAATCACCCCTGGCCTCTCCTGAAACAAATATTTGGTCTCTTTGGGCATTCCCAGCAGATAGCATCACCTGGCCTGAGATATTAGATGAAGACCTCTGAAACCAGCCTCTGCCTCAGGGCTGAGGAAAACTGTGCTGGTGCTGGTGTGGAAATTGCTCATGTTCAAGACAGGTAGGTAAAAGAGGCTTTAAGACCTCTCACTTGAAGGGATGAACTCCCAGCCATGATAATAAGGTTTCATTTTGCTTATGGGGCAAGGAAGAGATCCGAAGACCCTGGTGAGCTGATCTGGCAGCATCCCCAGCTCTTGCAGCCATAGAGTTTGCATCTCATGCATGTGGAGGAAACAAAATACCATGGTAAGCCAAAGCAAAGCACTGAAATTGGTGGCTCAGAGCAAGCTCCCTCAGAGCAGAGGGATTTTTCAGCTTGATAGGTGACCTCATGGGGAAGCACATCCCCCTCAGCAGCTGAAACATGCATTGCAGCTTGGTGCAGCAGGAATACAGTCAGCACAGCACCCCGGGGGTCCCCATGGGTGCTATAGAAAGGTGAGTGGTGAGGGATGGAGAGAAGGAAAAAAAGAAAACCACAAAAACAAAAGGGGGGTGGGGAAGAGAGAGAGAGAGAGAGAGAGAGAGAGAGAGAGAGAGGAAACAGCTTTTCCTGCTCCCCCCACACCAAGGCATTGCTTTCAGAGAGGTCCTAGTAGCTTTGGGAGGCTCATCTAACCAAACTGGAAAGCAATGCTTCCTTTGTTGTCCCCAAAGCCTAATGAAATCCTGCAAAATGAAATATGGAAAGAACCCCAAACAAACAAACCCCTAACTGCCCCCAAATGGAAAGTTTCTTGCGTGGAAGGGACAGTGGGATGATGTTTGAAGGCAGTCACAGCCCAAACTCCCATTTCTGTCGTAGTACTTTGTTGGCTGGCTGTTTTGTTTTTGGGGGGTTTTGGGGTTGGTTTTGGTTTTGTTTTGAGGTTGTTTGTTTGGGTTTTTTTGGGGGTTTTTTTGGGTTTTGTTTTTTTTTTTTACACTAGTGCCCTCTTGTGAAATCCTCCCATCTGCTCGACCTTTAGGGTTTTTTTTTCCCAAAAAATGAAATGATTGCCCTGCAGAAACAAGCAAGCACAGGGGTGCAGTTCTGCCCAAGCCCAGCACGGCCAGAGGCCAGTTTGCACCTTCCCATCCAGCACCAGGAAGGATGACTGCATTGGCGTGAAGGATTGCAACCCCAGGACATCCCTCCGCAAGAGGAAGCCTTCCCAAACCAACCTGCTCCACGGTGCCAATCCAGGATGCTCTGACCCTAACTCTGTGTACTGGTCAGACCACACCTTGAGTACTGTGTCCAGTTCTGGGCCACTCAATTCAAGAAGGATGTTGAGGTGCTGGAACATGTCCAGAGAAGGGCAACAAAGCTGGTGAGGGGCCTGGAGCACAAATCTTATGAGGAGAGGTTGAGGGAGCTGGGCCTGTTTAGCCTGGAGAAGAGTAGGCTCAGGGGTGATCTTATTACTGTCTACAACTACCTGAAGGGGCATTGTAGCCAGGTGGGGGGTGGCCTCTTCTCCCAGGTAACCAGCAATAGAACAAGGGGACACAGTCTCAAGTTGTGCCAGGGTATGTATAGGCTGGATGTTAGGAAGAAGTTCTTCACAGAGAGAGTGATTTGCCATTGGAATGGGCTGCCCAGGGAGGTGGTGGAGGCACTGTCCCTGGGGGTCTTCAAGAAAAGCCTGGATGAGGCACTTAGTGCCATGGTCTAGTTGATTGGATAGGGCTGGGTGCTAGGTTGGCCTGGATGATCTTGGAGGTCTCTTCCAACCTGGTTGATTCTATGGTTCTATGATTCTATGATTCTCTGCCAGCACTAAGGGAAAGTCTCCTGCCAGCACCAACACAAGCTGCTGCCTGCCTTGCTCTCTGCCTCACCTCCCAAAAAGTGCAAGACAATTGGGAACGGGAGCAAAAGCTGTGGACGACATTCCTCTCAGGTGCCTGAACGTCAAAGTGATGCGAGCATGGAGTGGGGGCAACAAAGAGCAATCAGGATCAATGAAGCTGGTGAGGATGGAAGCAAAATGTGAGGTTGGTCGCTGCGAGCAGCAATGCCTGAGCTGGCAGAGCAGCAGTGCCATCGTCTGGAGCCTTCCTCCGGATGCTCTCCTCCAGGCAAATCCCACAGCAAACACAAACACATTTTTATCAAGATCTCTCCTGGAGCACGGAGGTTCCCTGGAAAAGTGGTCAAGCTTTCTGCCAGCCTTCCTTTCTCCTGAAGCATGGAGAGGCTGAGCTTCCCTACTATTTCCCTTTTTTCACCCTAAGGCGTGAGGAACACCTCTGGGGCTCCCAGCCACATCTGGGTCAGGTTTGCACAGGGCATGCTAACTTTGCATTGGGGTGGTGTGGCTCTTGAGCACAGCTGGGGAAAACTCTCTGGTAAAGGACTGGAGGGGTCCCTGGCCAGATGTGAAGAATGAATGGTCTAGGAGATACAAGGTGAGAAGGAATGCTGAGGTCAGGCTTTGTTCAAGAGATAGAGGGCTGCAGATGATAGTGAAAAGCAAATTCATGTTATTAGAAAGCAAGAGCTTTATGAAAACAAGTCCCTTGCATTAATTTTATCCTAAAAAAAAGTATTTCCATCTGTGGCCCTGGTAGTTGCAAAGATCTGGTGAATATCCTGCCATTTTCCACTGATTCATGTGCCTCATACCAGGGCTGCTGCAAATATGTTCAAACCCCACCCTTCAGGCAAAAATAAGTAAAAACACCTGTGAAATCATAAATACAGTTCCTGAGCCCAATTCTGAGGAAAGGCAGGCAGGTCGGGGATGTCTCAGCAGATGGGGCCTCACTGAGGACAGGAACCAGGGCCATGGGAATAGGTGGTCCTGCTTATAAAAGAGCATATATGCTGTTAGGTGCCAGTTTAGCATTTTATATGCTTTCTTTGGCATAGGTGCTATTTTATAGGAGTTCTGTGTATACATATAGAGACTATCGTATATCACAGAATGGTAGGGCTTGGAAGATCACTTAGTCCAAACGCCCCTGCTAAAGCAGGCTCTGCAATACAGAGAAGGTTGCCCAGGCAGGTTTTCAATCTCTTCAGAGAAGGCCTCTTTGGGCAGCCTATTCCAGTGCTCTGTCACCCTCACAGGAAAGAAGTGTTCCAGTTCATGCCCACTGCCACTTGTCTTGTCACTGAGCACCACTAAAAAGAGTCTAGCCTCACTGTCTTGACACCCACCTTTAGATATTGATAGCATTGACAAGATACCCTCTCAGTCTTCTCCAGACTAAACACTGGGTGATAGGTTGGACTGGATGATCTTGGAGGTCTCTTCCATCCTGGGTGATTCTACACTTCTATGAAACAGTCCCACATTCTTCCCCTGTACTCAGCACTGGTCAGGCCACACCTTGAGTACTGTGTCCAGTTCTGGGCTCCTCAATTCAAGAAAGATGTTGAGGTGCTGGAACATGTCCAGAGAAGGGCAACGAAGCTGGTGAGGGGCCTGGAGCATAAACCCTATGAGGAGAGGCTGAGGGAGCTGGGGTTGTTTAGCCTGGAGAAGAGTAGGCTCAGGGGTGATCTTATTACTGTCTACAACTACCTGAAGGGACATTGTAGCCAGGTGGGGGTGGCCTCTTCTCCCAGGTAACCAGCAATAGAACAAGGGGACACAGTCTCAAGTTGTGCCAGGGTAGATATAGGCTGGATATTAGGAAGAAGTTCTCCCAGAGAGAGTGATTTGCCATTGGAATGGGCTGCCCAGGGAGGTGGTGGAGGCACCATCCCTGGGGGTCTTCAAGAAAAGCCTGGATGAGGCACTTAGTGCCATGGTCTAGTTGATTGGATAGGGCTGGGTGCTAGGTTGGACTGGATGATCTTGGAGGTCTCTTCCAAGCTGGTTGATTCTATGATTCTATGATTCACATGTCTCAGCCTTTTCTTATACAAGAGATGTTTCAGTCTCTTCATCTTTGCAGCCCTCCACTGGTCTCCCTGTAGTAGTTCCTTGTCTCTTTTGAACTGGGGACCCCAGAGCTGGACACAGTACTCCAGATGTGATCTTGCTGGGACAGAGCAGAGTGGGAGCAGAGCATCATTTGATCCACTCTCACACTCTTCTAAATGCAGCCCAGACCGTTTTCCTCCTCGGACACACTGCTGGCTCACTGGTGAGCCTGTCCACCAGGACTCCGAGGTCCTTCTTTGCAGACCTGCTTTCCAGCAGGTCAATCCCTAAATACTGGTACAGGCGCTTATTCCTCGCCAGGTGCAATGCCCTGCCTATGCCCTCGTTGAACTTCATGAGGTTTCACTCTGCCAAACTCTCCAGCCTGTCCAGCTCTCGCTAAACGGTAGCACAGACTTCTGCTGTGTCGGTGTGCCAGCTAGACCTCCCGGCTTGGTATCATCGGCAAGCTGGCTGATTAGTAAAGTGTAGTAAAGGATGCCGGCTGTACACCTTTTGCATCCCATAATATGCAGTACACACAAATGAAAAATTCAACATAAATCTGCTCACTGTACACACACACACAGAGATAGCAGAAGGTAGGAGGGGGGAAAGGTGCAAGGCGCCTGCCCGCCGGCCGCTGCGTCCCTAACCCACATGCGCCGCAAACCCGCAGCTCCGCGGCGCTGCTCGCCCCGCCCCTCTCCCCTTGGCCACGCCCCCGGATGGGCGGGCCGCCCTGCGTCCCCGCCTCGCAGTCCTCCAGAGCATAAAGGCGAAGAGCTAGAGGGACCGGCGGCCGTTAGGCGGCGGGTGGAAGTGTGTGTTGTTCGCGACGGAAGTGAGGTCAAAGCGCGGCCGCCTCCGGGTAGGAGGTGGTTCTAGCTGGCAGCGGCGGCGCCGTGAGGGGAAGATGCCCGTGGCGGTGATGGCAGAGAACTCCTTCAGCTTCAAGAAGCTCCTGGAGCAGTGCGAGACCCAGGAGCTGGAGGTACTGCGGGACTGGGGGCAGCGCTGCGGGATGGGTTCGGAGGTGCCGAGGGCCTGGCTGAGGCCCCGGCAAGTCTTCGGGGCTCGATGCCGCCCCGCAGGGGTGGTGTTGGGGCGCACGAAGGTTTCTGGCAGTGAAGGTTAGAGGTAACGGTAACACTGGTCTCGGTAAGCACAGGCTTTAGCCTGAAAATGCTGTTTTGAGCGTGACCTGACCCTGCGAGGAAGTGGCTTTTTGCTTCTGTGTGTGTTGGTGAGTTTGGTGAGCGTTCAGTGTTGGAACTTGCCACTTGTGGAAAAGTCTGCCAAAAAGCAGTAGGGAAACTCGCCAGCCGTAGGCAGATGAGTACGTTTTGGTGTAATTATTATACTTTTTGGAGGGGGTGTGTGCGAGAGAGAGGTTGATATGTTCCTGTGTTTCACTTGGTTGAGGAAGATGTTGAAAAAGGGGAGTGGAGCTGAAAAGAGGGTTGGAGAACTATTCCTAGTTCTATGGTGCATGTGTCTAAGAAATTAACTCTGAAAGCGTCCTCTGAGCTGTTTTCAGTCCTTGGTGAATTTTCAAGTCTTGACTGTGTGCATTGTTAGTGCATCAAACAGTGATAAATCTGCATAGCACCATATTAATGCTGAAACTCTTCCAGGGTGGCATCCATAGCCTCTATCATTGTGCAGAATTTCCAGTGCTTTTTCAGATGTGAAGTTCAAGCATCCCACTGTATCAGTTGAAAAGGGAAAAGTTCAAATCTTCTGCACTTGTTAGTGGTTATAATTTTTAGCTCTTGCTATCTTAGGAATTGAAGGGAGAGTGCTGATCTCTTGTGTGATCATTTGCCACAGCAGAAATTTAGTACTGACAAACTATACAGCTTTGCAGTGCAAAACATAATCCTTAAATGTAAGGGATCCCTGCACATGGATGTGCATCATCAAGCTTCAGCTGCTGTTTCTAAGCACCATTCCTATGGTGAACTCATTTGCCTCTTTTGTGCTCAGCAGGGTGCTGCAACCTTTTGATATGCCCTGAGTTCTGTAGAATTATTGTATGATTTAGGTTGAAAGGGATCTTTAAGGACCATCTTGTTCAGCTGCCCTGTGGTGAGCAGGGACATCTTCAGATAGATCAGGTTGCTCAGAGCCCTGTCCAGCCTCATCTCAGATGTTTCCAAGGATGAAGTTTCTACCTCTTCACTGGGCAACCTGTGGATATGTTTCACAACCCTCCTTGTAACAAATGTCTTCCCTCTGTCTTGTCTGAATCTCTCCTCTTAGTTTTAAAACCATCATCCCTTGTCCTGTCACAACAGGTCCTACTAAAAATCCTGTCTCTGTCTTTCTTATAGACCCTCTTTAAGTACTGATAGGCCATGGTAAGGTGTTCAAAGAATCTTCTTTTCTCCAGGCTGAACAAATCCCAGTAGTCTCAGCCTTTCTTTACAGGGGAAGAGTTCCAGACCTCTGATCGTTTCTGTGACCTCCTCTGGACCTGTTCCAATAAGTCCTTGTCTGTCTTGCACTGGGGACTCCAGATATGGACACAGTACTGCAGATGGAATGTTATGGAGCTGGAGGGAGATTGTTTTTTCTGAAAATGAGCTGACTGCTGCCTCAAGCAGTGGACAGTTGACCAGAGGGAAGCAGAAGAGTGTCCTTGGACCATGTGGGGTAGTCGAGTGTGGCTACTCCTTCATGCTGGCCAGACTGAACCTGATTTGTGATGGCTTTGCTGCCTTTTTAGACTCTGTGGAGTGGCCCGAGGACTGTGTCAGACTGAGTGTCAGAGATGGAGCCTGGGAGGCTTTGGGTGTTGCTTCTGCAGCCATCAAAGGAAATTTAATGTGGCTTTCTCACTTCCTTGCTGCATAGCGTGTGGTGTTGGACCTTGACAGGTACCTGGGAATTGTTACAGAGGATTTTCACTTAGTCTGTGCTCTGTCATCATAGACTTCTGGAGTAAATAGCAGCAGATGCAGTTCTGACAAGCTGTTCTCAAAGGCAAATAGGTTATTTGCTATGTGTGACTGCATCCTTGTGAAGATTCTTGTGGGCACTCCATGTCTGTTGACAGCCTTTGTGTCAGATCAGAGTTGATATGTTAAGCTGGTTTTCTTGCAGGAAAGATGCAGCTACATAACTTTCTCCAGTAAGGCTGTAGGTTTTAAATCTGGTTGTTTTGGTGGCAGCTGGTTTCCATTTTTGTGAATTTTCTTTTTGGTATGGAGACTCACCACAGGTGAATTTAGAGTTTGGGCAGGTGATATGAATTGACTTGGCTTTGTTTTGCTGTGTGAAACCCAAGAAACAGTTGCATAAACTATTGTATTTTTTATGTGGATAAGCCCTGGAAACAGGATGAGCACAGCTGAGGACAGTATCTGCTCCGTGGCACAGTTAATTGCCTGCTTTTGACTTAGCTAAGCCTGTAAATCACATGTGTAATTAAATCATTTTGCTGCATAATTGGCTTTCTGCGAGTTCTTGCTGCACTATCCTCTGATAAATTGCTAAGACCTTACTAGAAATCTTTTCAGCTTTTAAAAGATGGCAGGCTGTCAAAATTTTATTTTTAATTTTATGTTAACATTATTTTAATGCTCTTTTTTCTGCTCGTGTGATTTGTGAAGCCTGCTGAAGTGTGGCAAGTGTCAAAGGTTAGATTGGATTTTTAAGAAGGGCAGTTCAAGTGAGCAAAGCAGCTTTGCTCTAGTGGAGTGCCCCAAATTGAACTGAAGGTCAGCTCAAGATAAATTGTGTGCTGAATCTCTTTGTGAGGAACTGAATCAAAGTGGCTGCTACTTTCATGATGATAGTCTGGAACATTAGAGTAGCAGAAGATGTAACTGTATTTTAGCCAGGCAGCAAAAGAAAGTTTTCTAAGTGAAACTTCTGGCATGTGAAAATTAGTGTTTCATTGATACAAATGCATTACAACTCTATAGCAACTCTGACAATTTGTGGTGTAGGAAAAAAATAATTAGCTGTCCTGATGTATATGGTTTGCATTAAAATTGGCTTCCTGCTGTATTCTGTAAGAAATTACTCCTAAAATATGTAACCAAATTATTTGTACCTTTTTTTAAGGCCCCTGGAGGAGTTGCAACACCCCTTGTTTATGGCCAGCTTCTAGCTTTATATCTGTTACATAATGACATGTAAGTAGCTTGTCTTAATCTTTAACTTCAGGTGCTGACTTTGTCACTGTTAGCTCGAACTCCGGTTGCTAGAATATTAGTAACTTGTGGTGTGGCTAATAAAATCCATGTAGGCAGTGCTGTGGTTAAAAAAAAAAATGGAATGAAGTCTTTCATCACTTGCTGTCAGGAAAATTTTCTCCATTGTTTGCTTTTGCCCACGCTTTTGAACTGTAGGGAAGCAGTCTGGGCTTAGGAAGAAAGTTCCTTAAATAGTGAACTTGGCTCCTTTGGAAATTGTTGTATGCTTTGATGTTTTGGTTTGTAGCTTCTAAAGGCTGCATTTGTTTTGAGTGAGATTGCACACTACTCCTTGTGTTTAAATTACAGCAGGATAACTCTAAACCATCCACATTAAAAAGGGGGAATGCTGCTGGCTTGAATGAGCTAAAGCTGCATAAAGCTGTAATCCTTTGAATTCAGTCTGGCAGATTATTGCCACATCCCTCTGTGAACTTGATTCACTGTGTTTGGGTTTTATTGCTGATTATAGCTCAGGCAAAACAAATAACACTGCCATGCTTGATTATCAAGCCAAAGTAAGCATTGGGGTGGGGGAGTTGAAGATTTGAACGTACTCTAGCATTGTAAGTGCATGTTCTTTCAGGGCAAATTCCCTGGATGCTGCTACTGCTAGGTTAAATGAGGGTAACCTTGGTTCAAATAAATTTGAAGATTTAGAATTGCAATTTAATGAAAAACATTTGAGGCTCTTTTTCTATTTTGTTTGAAGTCTTTCTGGGAAGTTGTAACTGTTTCAGAAGTCAGACTTCAGTGCTCTAAAGATCAATGACTAAATGTTTCAATACATTCAAATCTCCAGAATGTGTGTGGCAAAGCTGGGCTGGGAAGAGCAGTCTAAATCTTTGGTATGCCAAGTGAGTTGTGGGCACATGAAGAAAGGAGTTTTGTATTACTAATAACTCAAATTAAATAAACACCATTTAAAGATATTTTTATCCTTTTAAAGTCAATGTCCTATGTGCATTATAGAGCATGTAAATGTAGTCATACATGTATATAATGTATAAATATGCATAGATCAAGGGTTCACACTCAAATGCCTTTTTGCTAGAAGTATATAATTGATGTTCAGAGACCACTAATCTAAATAACTACTGACACTATGAAAAGGTACAGTCTATATGTGTGTTCATCAAAGATGCAGTTATGCTAAAACAAAACCAGCACAACTAACATCTGTGAGTTGCTGCCTGGGGTAAATAAAAGAAAACCTGCTTCTGAACTGGTGTTAAATGAGGCAGTTAATGAACCATTTGTTGTATTGTGGCAGTTGTGTTGTCTACTTCAGAGCAATATTTTCTACTTCAGTAGACATAGAAGAAATCATAGAATCATTTCAGTTGGAAAAGACCTCTGTGATTGAGTCCAACCATTGACCTTACACCACCATGGCCATTAAACCATGTCCCAAAGTGCCATGTACACACATTTCTTGAACACCTCCAGGGATGGTGACTCTACCTGCCTATTCCAGGGCTGGACCACCTTTTCCACTAAGAAGTTTTGCCTGATGTCCAATCTAAAGCACTGAGACTGTTAATTATAGCATCAAAACAAACCTTTTGGGATCTCCTTGTGGCAGATACTTGGTTACTGAGAAGTATTTTAATTTTTTAGGAATAATGCAAGATATCTTTGGAAGAGAATCCCTCCTGCTATCAAATCTGTAAGTACTAAAGAAAACACTGCTTGATACTAAACCAATTCCATATAAGCTTGCAAATGATTTTTCCCTCCAATGATTCTGCGTGAGTAGCTTTGGGTTGAATTCTGTGCTGCAAACTGCTTGCCCAGCAGATGGCATATTGGGCTTTTAAGAGCTCTACTTGCTCATCTGTTACCTCTTTTCATTCACAAATAATCTGGTGCAGTAGAGTTCAGTTAATCTGCAGACTTGAAAGCTTCGATGAAGTGTAGTTAGCTGTAGGAAAACAGTGTGTCTGACTCTGGAAAGGGGCTGCATTCCACATGAGGGTACATGATACCTTCTGCATTGGACAGTGACCAGATAAATTGAAAATGCATCTTGATTAGCTGTCTGAATGTGCTTGTCCTGCACAGCATTTGAATCAAAATTTGTATTTTGAGGATTAGTCTAAATATAATACCAGTAATGCTTCAGGACTTAAGCTTTTCAATTAAGATCATACATTTTACAAGGAAACAAATGTTCTGGAGTCTTTATGTTAAGAATCCTCATGGTCAAGATGAGACTTAGCTGATGGTGCTGAAGTAATTTTTTTTCTCTTTCAAGTAAAAAGTAACTATCAGTTAAGTTAATAGCTATCTGGACCAAATTTTGCTTGTTCTTTCTCCAAAACCTGCTGTGTTTGTTGCACAGTGTTATTCTATGAATAATCTGAGTTTTGGTGTAACATGCATTTCACATGAAGCATCGTTCTGGAGGCAAGAAACTCGTTGCATGGTTTATGAATACCCAAAGCATCATGTGTAAGTGATGAATCTTCTGGTAATTGAACCAAGTAATAAATTAATCTTAATTTCAGAAACAAATCTGTTTTTATTACAATTGAAAATATTACTCTCTGACCCAGTTTTGTGTTTGGTTGCTGTTCTTGCTGGGTGTTTTGGAGTCTAGTTTACCAAATGATAGTATGTAACACAACATGTTTAAGTAGCCCTTGAAATCAATATTAGGAGAGCATTTTTGAGTACGACACTGTTAAGTATGTGACCTGTTGTTAGGGTTGCAAGGCTTTAAAGTTGAAAATTGCCTTCAATGTGCAAACAACCTCTGTATTTATAAAGGCTCTGCTGAAGAGGCAGATATCACAAGGAGGAGAAAATGTGCCTGTGTTTAGCAACTGCAGTCAGTAGCCTGACTGTAGATCACATTCCACCGTTGTTTTATCTGATATGTTAGTGTGGATTGATATAACTCACCTGTGAGCAGACTTTGATGCGAGTGGTAAAGTTTTGGCAGTGGATGGATTAGGGAGATTGTGGCAGTGACAGCTGCTAAAAGATTTCCCAATGGTTTTCTGTGCATTTTTACAGGTACTGGAATGTGTTCTTGTAATAGCAAAGGGAGGGAAGTGGAAATGAGTTTGGTCACTCTAGAGAATAAACCAATCTGAATTAACTGAAGTTGTTGGGTTTTGTTTTGTTGGTTTTTTTTGTTACATCAGGCAAATGCTGAACTTGGTGCAGTTTGGTCAGTAGGACAAAGAATTTGGCAGAGAGACTTTCCAGGAATCTATACAACAATCAGCGCACATCAGTGGTCTGAAACTATTCAACCAATCATGGAAGCACTTAGAGGTACAAATTTGGATTCTGTAGGTAGTTACATGTTGTGTGAAAAGATTTTTTTTGTGCTCAAACACAGATAGGCATACAGGCAGATGACCACTCACAAAAAATCAGAAGTGCTTAGGGATATTATTGCTAGTTTTTTGTAGGTTTTACTTAATGGACTTTAGGTATCAGATGTAAGAAAAAAGCTCATTGCAAAAGCTTTTAGAAACAAGTTGTGTGTTAGGATTGTGTATGCAATTGTGTATTCTTTCATACTGGAATTTCATATGCCATGTCTTGCTCTGTAATAGCAAAATAGGCTACGAGTTACCAAGTCTTACCAGACTTTTAACCAGTAATCTAGAGAAATTGGCCTGGCTTTTCAAAGCCTTGTGACGATTAAGAAAAGGTGATTTCTTTAAATACGGCTTTTTAAAGACTGTAACAGTAACATGCAAAGCCTTGCTACTAGAGGGCAGTGCAGACTGCTGAAAAGCTTTCCAAGGTATTTCACAATAGCAGATTCTGTATGGCTTTAAAAACAACTGATGTTTAGATGCCTCGCTGTCAAAACAGATGTGGTGAAAACTGTGAGTAGTTTAATTGGGTTTTTATGTTGATTTTTTTTCTGAATTGGAACTATATGACACACAAACTTAGTGCAAGTAGAAAACACCACTGGAAGCTGTATTCCCTAAACTGTTTCACGTACTGATGGTAGTACCCAAGATTCTGCAAACGGCATTTGGAGGTTAAATGTGACCTGTTGGGAGTTTCAACTTGGGATAGAGCGAGACATTGTGTCTGGATTCTGACTGTGGCTCTTGCAGGAAGGGATGGTCTAAAGTGCTAGCTTTAAGAGTGGTAGTGATTTTTCTGAATGGCAGGATTGCACAAATGTTCTCAGCTTTTCTACCATCTGCTTACAGTGTTTGTATCTTCTTAGATGCAACTAGGAGACGAGCCTTTGGATTGGTTTCTCAGGCGTATACCTCAATAGTTGCAGATGATTTTGCAGCCTTTGTTGGGCTTCCTGTAGAAGAAGCTGTGAAAGGTACTTTGCATTTGACTGAAAAGCTTTTCTATGTGATTTGGATCAGAAAGCTGGAAGTGATAGCAAATAAAAACGTGTATACAAAATCTGAGACTTAAAGAGAAGTGATGAGGCAGTGAATAGAGAAAAATGTCTTGGCTGTGCAGAACCTTTTTTATTTTGCCACTAGTTACCATTGGTTATTCTCCTCTTCTATGTGTGGAAATGTTAAAGCCTTTCAACAGTGAGGGATGAGCAAAAATAGTGGATTAAGCTAGTTCCATGTACTATTACTTTTATCTTACTTCTTGTACTACACATCTAAAGAGTTTGTTTAGAAGGGAGATGTCCTGGAGTGACAGCTTACAGTCAGTAAACTGAGTACTTTTCTACTGATCTTAATGTGCATCTTCATTCTGCATTTCTAGCAATCTGTTCTTACAACTGTAAAATTACCTTTTCAGGTGTATTAGACCAGGGCTGGCAAGCAGACTTTTCAACTCGTATGGTAATGCCTAAAAAGCCAGGTAGGTGGAGCTGTTACTTCACTAGACATCGAGTTTAGCCTTTTCTGGTAATAAGGTGCTTGTGATTAAAATTTTGCTCAGTATTCTTGAAATATTTTTATATGGAGGCTTATGCTGCTTAGAAACATGGAATGTTTATAAAGTGTAGGAGGCACAAAGTAGTGGATTTGGTTTGAGGGTTGCAAGTAGTTTGGATTAAACTGCATCCTCAAATTAACTTTTTAAACAAAAGCAGACAGGATATGCAGTGGTTTCTCCTGCTCCTCCTCTGTTGGCTTTGATTCAGTGGAACATAAGTTGGATGACCTCGAATGACATGTCTTTAATCTAATAAAGATGAGTAAAAGTTACACTATTTTGAACCTGAGAATGTTTTCAAGAGTAGAGTTTTTTGGGCAGGGTTCTAGTGGATCTTTATGTTCTGAGGAGGTCCAGGGATTGGCATAATTTCGTTTGTCTGTTTAATTTATTCTACTGGATCTTTTCTTTGCTATCACAGCATTGGAAACATGAATATCTGTTCCTGCAAAACTCAACCTGCAGAAATACTTGGTGGTTTATATCTCTGACTGTCTGAGTCAAAACTTCATGTCAAACTGTGAAGGCAGGACTGTTCTTAAACTGTGAGGTGCAGTTCTGGAATAAAGAGCCAAATTATAGCATTCTGAAAGAGCAGCATCCATCAGGCTAAGAAAATATGATGTTTATGTGAGCAGAATTTTGAGATGCTTGGAGCCCAGAGCAGTATCATAAATGTTTCAGGAAAGGTGTTGAAATGTATCTCTTGAGCCACATGACCCAGCAGAGCACTGAGCTTTTGTATGTGATCAGGTTTGTTTATGAACTAGTTGCAAAACATGCAGTGCTTACAAGTTCTGGGAACCAGGTATGTGTGGTTCTTTTCCAAAAGGTAGTGTAAGAACTACTATTGAAGCAAAGCAAAAAGGCAAGAGGTTGTAATGTATTTTAAAGCTGCATGTCTAAACAGCTTTGGGTATTCTGCCTTTTAGCTATGAATTAAAACATTGAGGAAAAGAGTAGGCTTAACTTTAGGTAATAATCTTTTAATCTAGTTTTGACTTGGTGTATAGAATGGCTTAAAAGCGGCTGACTTGGCTAACTGTACTTTTCTGTGTGTTTCTCTTCAGGCGTGCTGGAAGCTTCCTTTAACAGATGTATTCCTTCTTCAGGTATTTGCTGTTTATATGTAATCTACTTCCATATAGATAAGCAGGTGTGATTTAATATTAACACAATATCACCAGCACCACAAAATGAGAGTTGGGTCCAAGACAAATGAATGTTGTTGTTTCCCTCTCAAAAACTCAGGTGCTGTGTGAACATCCTCTGTTGTCTTTCCCTTACATTTTAAGAGGTGCCTGGGATTCCCACTTCCATAGCTGAAGTAGGGAGCAGATTCCAGAGCAGGAGTAGACTGGTCTTGAACAATTTTGACTAAACCTTCTGACTCAGAGGCAATTCGCAAGGCAACTGAGTGGGTTCACTGCTTCTGTGTGATGTGGGACTTGTGAAGTCTTCTGTGTAGCAGAAAGCAATATTCCAAGTTTTCAACAGAGCTCAACAGCAGGTTGATGTATAATATATTGTCCTGCTGATTCTCAAAACACTGTTATCTGTATTTGTCACAGGCTAGTGATAGCAGATCTGAATTGGTGCCTGCTTGTGTCTAACAGTCCCAAAGTAGCATAATTCTAAGTAAAATTCAAGACTTGGAGTCTTGTTTTTTGAAAAGGTTTATTTTGTTGTCAGCCTTCTCTATTGCATACTTGCAGCCCTAAGCAGTATTAGTACTTCAGCTATAACCTGAATGCAAGTCTGTTAACTCTTCTGGAAGAGTAAATGCACATTTTCCTGATATTTTTACTTTTAAAATTCCTGATTTATCTTCCTGCCTTTAGTCACTCATCTTCCAACCTATTAAACTGTAATTTCAAGTTAACTGTTATTTGTACAAGGATCTGCATGTACACTGCATTCTTCTATAACCTGTGCAGTACTTGACTGAATTATTTGACTAACAAAACAAAGTAGGATGATTCGATACCTTTAGTATGGCAGCTTGTAAGGAGAGGATCAACTGAGGAACTCCTGGAACTTTTTGGTCAAGTGGAAATATTGTCAGTCTTTGCTACTTGTATCCAGTGTGTGGAGAGAAACCCTGGAGGCTGCTGACAACTGGAAGTTGTTACATCTCTGTATTATTAACTCTTGGATACCTAATGTTGCAGATAAGAGAGAAGTAATGTGAGCTGAAACTGCATAGATAGGAGATACAGCTAAGATATGCCTCATAAGACAGTTTAACAGCCTGATGCATTAATTTTTTTTCTTTGCTGTTGTGTTGGATGGTACTAGGGATGGATTTGTGTTGTTAACTTCATTAATGATGCATTTGCTTTATCTTTGTAGAACCTGCTCCAGTTCCACCAATTCCAAATGAACAGCAGTTAGCCAGATTGACTGACTATGTGGCTTTCCTTGAAAATTGATTACCCTGCTCTTGTCTTCAGAACAACTTGGGAATCCTGTGTACTGACAATTTTAGAAATCTTAGAGTTATTTTATTTTGTATCTATTGAAAATTGCCCTACTCAAAATGTGTGAAGTGTAAAGTGTATGTTAGCCCAATTCATGTTTTGCCAAAGCCAAGCTTGCAACTGAAACAGTCTTTTAAACCCCTGTAATATTTATTCAGTAGGTACACAGCAGTATTACATGGTAAGGGTTTTTTCATTGACTTTTAGCAGGGAAAGGCAGAACTTTTCAAGTATGTTAGAGATGGAGAAGAAAAATGAGTACCAAAGCAGGTTAACTGTGAGGAATTTACATTAGTAAGTGATGTGCTCTGCTGGTGAGGGCTGCAGTGCGTATCATGGATCAACTGCATGTAGAATGAAAGTATTAAGAGTGCTCTACTTGTATCTGCAAGGGAAATATTTTGGTGAAACAGTAACTTCAGACAATTTACAGTAACTCCTGCAAGTATATTTCTAGCATACTTGTTCTTTGGGGTGTTTTGTGTTGTGTTTTTATTTGGTCTTTCAGGATAGTTAATTCTTGTTCACATTGAGCCTGTTTTTTACAGCAGAATAATTAGAAACATGTAAGAGACGTTAATCTTCAAGGAAGAACTTGTAGTTTTGGAAGGGTTTATAAGTTTTGTGGTACACCAGGTACTTCACTGACTAACCATGCATCTTCTTGAGGTTTGTTATATCTTGGTTTGTTTGGTTGGTTGTTTTTTTTTTTCTCCAATATACCTGGCCGAGGTCTACAAGAAACAAAAAAACTCCTACCTGTCTTTAAGCTTTCTGGATTATCTATTTAAAAATTAGTTATCCCTGGGTGTAGAGACCAACTGGGAGGGGGATACCATACTGCAATGTCAGTTTGAGGAATACTTTTTTTATATCAGAGCACTGCTGTGTTAATCTTTTTTTGAGTTGAGAGTGAATTTTAGAAGCAGAAAAATAACTTGTATTCCTAGGCTTCTTATTTGTATTGTGCTGGTAAAAGGGCTGTGGAAAAATAGTGGTGCTTTAAAGGGCAGTGCATGTCTCCCCCCTTTTCAACATCACATTCAGTGGTTTCATTGTGTGCCGTATGTTATGATTGTTTTTTTTCCAGTGTGCACTACCTACTGTACATTCTCTTGTTGGGATGTGTTAGCAGGGAGGAATTACAAACTGTACACTGCTGCTTCGAGAGCTCCCTTTGTATGTAAACACTTAAATCAAAATGATTATTTATTTGAAACCCACCTAAGACTTGGATTTCTAAATTTATCTTCAGTGATATTAAAGAACCTGTTTACACTGACCTTGTGTCTTTGATTTTCTTTCCTTTTTTATTGGAATCTAGTTTTTCTGCTCTGGCTTTTTTAGTGTATTCTTACTGCTCTAGCTTGGATAGAAGTGGTTAAAGATCAGTGCAGTATGTTGTGTCTAAATGGGTATTTTGCACTGCTTTGAGTGCAGCAATTGTACAGTTTTGCACTAAACCTCACTGGTACCCTTCAGATGTCTTTTAAAACAGTCAAAGGTGTAAAGCACTTCACAGAATTTCTTAGATTGGAAAAGACCTTCAAGATTATTGAGTCCAAGAAGAGCTTAGTGAAAATGTCTCTTTCTTTTTATGTATTGCGCAACTCTGAGGTTGTCTGTAGCGCACACAAGAGCAACTGTGCCTTCAGCAGTGAAAATTAGGAATGATTGAAAGATCACTAACCACTTGCACTTCATAGGAGAGGAGCAGTGTGGACAGTGGTGTTCTCAGTTTGTCTCAAACTGTATCAGTTCTGTGTGACACATAGCAAGTTTAACTCTATCTGGTTCTAACAAACTCAGAATTTTGACTTTGTGAATAATTTCATGATCTTGGCTTTGTTGCCTTGCTTGCCTAAAAAGCTTATCAGTGTTGAATATAACAGATATTTCAGTAATTTATGGTAGCCTCTTCCACTGAAAACTGACTACCTGCTACTTACTGGTCTCCTTTAGTTTGGAAAAAGCCATTGTGCATGCATTTATTCCACAGTAGTTGAGTCTTTGTAGAAAAAGTTAGTAGATTTGAAGCTGCCTAAATCGCACTTAACCACCACCTCAAATACTCCTATTTTTAGTATTTATCTTTTACAAACACTGCTCAATTCCCTTGTCTCAGCTTGGTGTTTTTAAGTTTTAAATGGGCAGGTGAGGAGCAGTTTGGATTTAAGACTAGGTAGAGGTATTAAATGTTGGAGAATTATGCAACTAGATGATCTTTAAGGTTCCTTCCAACCTAAACCATTCTATGAACTGGGAGTACTGCAGCCAAATGGAATTCTGTGCTTTGTCTGGGAAAGGCAAATAGAATTTTCTGCAGTGTTGATTTGAAGTAGCACTGAAATAGTTCTTAATCTACTTTGAGACACATTGTTAGCTGTCCAGAGAAGGGCGACGAGGCTGATGAGAGGCCTTGAGCACAGCCCTACAAGGAGAGGCTGAGGGAGCTGGGATTGTTTAGCCTGGAGAAGAGGAGGCTCAGAGGTGACCTTATTGTTGTCTACAACTACCTGAGAGGTAGTTGTGGCCAGGGGGAGGTTGCTCTCTTCTCTCAGGTGGCCAGCACCAGAATGAGAGGACACAGCTTCAAGCTACGTCAGAGGAAATTTAGGCTGGAGGTGAGGAGAAAGTTCTTCACTGAGAGAGTCATTGGACACTGGAATGGGCTGCCCGGGGAGGTGGTGGAGTCGCCGTCCCTGGGGCAGTTCATGGCAGGATTGGACATGGCACTTGGTGCCATGGTCTAGGCTTGAGCTCTGTGGTAAAGGGTTGGACTTGATGATCTGTGAGGTCTCTTCCAACCTTGATGATACTGTGATACCTTTAACAAGACCATGAGACATGGATTTGTTTGGCATGTGTTGAACCAGTAACATGATTTTTTTACTTCTAGGTGTTCTTAAAATCATTGAATTGATGGATTATTTTTTTTTTGCTTCCTATACTGCATAGTGCTGCGATTGTCAAAATGGGAATGAAGGCTGTCTCAAAGTACTATGAAATTATTATGCTTCCATTTAAAAATATTGACTCAAAGTTTGGAGTTGCAATGGGTCATTAATGAAATTTCCCGTTGGGTTTAATAGCTACGGACAAATGCAGCTTTTCCATAGCATCAGGAGCTTGCTAGCTAGAAAGGCAGATGTTATTGTGTAGCTTACCTTGTGTAGATGAAGGTGTAACTAGTGTCTGAAATGCAGAGAAATCTCTCCATAGAGCTGTGCTTAATCTTAGCAAGCAAAGATGTAAGATGAGCTTGATGGGAAAGGTAGAGTTCTCTTGAAGGCAGTAAGCAGTCTCAGTACAGTAGCTGGTTTCCAGGCATGCTCTAATTTACATTATAGTCTTCAGTTGAGTGTGGTTTGATAATGTGGAAAAGGTTAAGCAGCTTTGTGATTCATGACATTAGAAAAGCCAAAGTCAGACAGAATTGTAGAAAAGTAGTAGAATTGGTTGGAAAAGACCTTTGAGATGATCAAATCTAACCATTAGCCTTGGCCATTTAACCACATCCCAAAGTGCTTTCTCCTTTGGCTCGGTCCTATCTTATTCTACAGGATTGCAGCCTGAACAGGGTCAATAAAATTAATTTGAGTGGAAATGTTACTACATTTGTTATATTTGATCTGTGTGAAGGATTTCAGTTTACACTTGCAGTGCTCTGGCAAGCCTACCACAGCTTTGTGCTTCTCTGTCCAGACCTTTCTCTTGTAAACAGATAGTGTAAATTATTTCCTAAAGTAATCTTTCAGCATTTGACTACTTACCTGGACTGCTTTAACCTTCTGCTTTCACCTCAACAAAGAGGAAATATTCTTGTGGTTGTGTTTGCTGTATAATTGAAGCAACTGGTGTGGGTTTTGGGGTCCTTCCAAGTGCTTTTCCGTTCACAGTGCTGGAGTGGGAGGACCTTTGGGTTAAGAAACCATTAAGAATTCAGTTGGGAGCAGAGCTTTGTGAAGGATTTGAGAAAAGAAATTCCATTTCAATTTAGTGTTTTCCATTTTCATCTGCATCCCACATGTAATTGGACACTTTCTTTGCATTTTAGTAGCCTCTCCTGTGTAGGTTAGTGATGTTCTTTTATGTGCAGTTTCAGTCTCTGTAGGAAAAAAGCTGTTTCAGCTCAAAGGTGGTTAGAATAAAGAAAAAAAGGAAAAAATGGGCATGTAGGCAGAAGAGTCTCCTCATTAAATAATTTAATAAGTAAACCTAGCAGAATTCCAGAATGTGATCAGAGCTCTGAGGAAAGCACAGGCAGAATGCACATGTAGAAGAATCTCACTGGACATTACAGGAAGTTACTGATACTGCTGTAATGCATTTTGATCAGCCTTGCTGCAGATACCATGTTTGGATGATATTCTCCCTTGGTTTGGTAATCTGGGTCATTTAGAAATCCAATGGAGGCTTTTCTGCACTGCTGATCTAAAAAGTGTGTGCAGAAACTGGACAGTCCAATTTCTAAGCATTTGAAAAACTCTTCAGGGTTGTAAAGGTCATCAGCTCAGCCTAGTGCTAATCACTTCTCTGGTGGCCTGTGTTTATGATGGTGACTGGCTACAGCAGGAGCAGGCATAAGAGGTATCACTGAGCTTTGTACATCTCATTAGCTGCTTTTCTCTCACTGTAAAAGCTTGCAGGGCTTCCAAAACTGAATGTGCAGTTTGGTTGTGTAAGTTAGTCCTGAGAGTTCTGTCGAGGAAAGGAGAGACCTGATAGTATTGTCATTAGGTTTCTGTTGCAGCAGCCTGGTGCTTGTGGGATAAAAAAACTTTCTAAGGCACAGGAAATCTGGAAAAATATCTTGGTTGAGTAGTTTGTTCTGCTGGTGTCCTACCCTGCTGGAATTTTCTGGGCCATTGTCCAGACAGAACGTTGGTATTTCCTTACATCTAGGAAAGACTATGTGGGCTGGCTGCTTGGCTCTTCCAGAGCCACAAGCAATTCAAGGCCATCTGCTGCCCACAGCCTGCCTTCCTGCATTGAGAAAAGCAGCCACAAGGCCTTTGTAAGGTGTCTGAAACTAATAGGTGTTTACATTGTGTCCAAAAATTACTGCAATGAGGGTTAAAAAGTGTGCTGAGTAGGCTAAATGTTGTGAAGATTAGGGCTTGAAAGATGTGCAGGTCCACAGTGAAGCTTTCTTCATCAGGTTCCAGTTGATGTCAGAAATCTCTTCCCATTTGCTTTCTTAAGTACTTCTGATCTGTAATCTCTTGAAATTTTTCTGTAACATAGTAAATGATTGACAAGCTACCTGCAGACTACTTAGGGAAAGTTAAAATCAAAGCCTAGGTTTATTTATTGCCATTTGCTATATACAGTGGGAACAGTAAATGGTTCTTCTTGCAAGATGCCACCAACTACCTAAATATTTGTGCTAGTTTGAAGCTAGTGGAGAATGTTTTGGTGAGAAGAACTAGAATACAGACTGTGGAAGGAAAACAGTGGTGATGTCTACTTCACTCATAGGCTTACTGAGAGATAAAAGAAGAAGAATCAAAATATAGATAAAAGCACTTCTCCTGCTGGCGAGCTCCGAGCTGCATCTATCTCTCCTAACCGCACCCTCTGTTTCTTTGACTAATCCACTTTGCTTCCTAACCCCCTGGCCAAACCTCCATTCTTCCTTGGGACTGGGGTAAGGTTAAGAGGGGTAGGGGGAAGGTGAAGGGGCAGTTGGGAGCCCCTCCTGGGGACTCAGGTTTCTGGGAGGGGAGTTGTGTTTCTGTATTACCTTTTACCTTGTATATTTCTGTATATAACTGTATATACTATAAATATCTGCATGTATATTGTGCTAAGCTGTAAATACTAAGCTTCATTTAATTTCCAGAGCTAGCTGAGTCTAGTCTGGGTGATTTCTGAAGTGGAGGGGGGGGTGGGTAACACCCAAACCATCACAATATTGAAGAGTCTACTTTGAGGAATACTGATGGTGGGTCTTGTAGTTCTACTTCTTGGAGCTGGTGCACTGATGTGTGTTACTAGCCACCTTTTGGCAATTCAAGTTCACCTGGCTAAAGGTGGATGTTTAAAACAAAACCAGCAAGCAACAGAACAACCAATCAAAAAGAAAAACTTAATAAATAAACCCAAAACAAACTACAAATCCTGAAAACCAACCAAACCCAACAAAACTTTGGCCTCTGCTGTCAGACAAAACACCATCTTGCAATTGGCTTGCAAGGGACTGTGATAAGTGAAAGGCAAATGAGTTGCTGGTTTGTAATGGAAAGCAAACTTACATATTCTACATTGTCAGATCATACCAATGAATTTGATGTTTGTAGCTTTTTTAACTACCTATGTTGAGCAATGGGGAGTAATGTGAATTCCTGGTTTCAGGGTTGCCTGTTAGATGCTGGATTCTTCTGTGCTGTCACAGGAAAGAGCTTCAGGTGAATTGCTAGGGCTGTGTGGTACAACTTTATGCCTAATGTGTTCTCTGACTTTACTATGTTGTGATCAGGATGCTTACAAGGAGTTTGGAAGCACTGCAGTGAATGTCAGTGCCCATCTCTTGAACACATTCTTAGGTGGTAAAAATAAGAGACTGAGGAAATGTAGAGGCTTTCAGAAGTAGGAACCCAGTTTATTTCTTCTGTATGAGCCTTTTGTTTTGCTAGAGTAAGAGATAGAACAGCCTGTGCTGAATCATGACTCTCATCTTATGTTGAGTGCTATAACAGCCTAAGTGATGTAGAAGTGCTTGATGAGAATCCTTCTGAAGTGACAGGACTTGACCTCTGATTCACAAGGTAGGGCAGACTCTTGTAGGTGCCTAAAATCTGACATGTTTAAAGTATGAAACCTGTTTTATTTCTTTGGTCTTCAGCCTTTCCTCACATAGCTTTCTGGTCCATGGAACATCTTTATGGCCATTCTCTTGACCCTCTCCAGACTGTCCATATGAAAAACAAAATGAACAAACAAAACACAACAACAACCCAAAAAAAAAGCAAACAACAACAAAAAAAACCACCTGTCAAAACCTCCAAGAAGCAGTCTAAAAGTAGACTATATGGAAGCTGGTGCCTTACACATGCTTTTTTAGAAGCCCAGGTGAAACACAGAATCATAGAATCAACCAGATTGGAAGAGACCTCCAAGATCATCCAGTCCAACCTATCACCCAGCCCTGTCGAGTCAAGTAGACCATGGTGCTAAGTGCTTCATCCAATCTTTTCTTGAACACCTCCAGGGATGGTGACACCACCACCTCCCTGGGCAGCCCATTCCAATGGCAATCACTCCAAAGAACTTCTTCCTAACATCCAGCCTATAGCTCCCTGAGCACAACTTGAGACTGTGTCCCCTTGTTCTATTGCTGGTTGCCTGGGAGAAGAGACCAACCCCCACCTGGCTACAATGTCCCTTCAGGTAGTTGTAGACATCAATGAGGTCACCTCTGAGCCTCCTCCAGGCTAAACAACCTCAGCTCCTTCAGCCTCTCCTCACAGGATTTGTGTTCCAGGCATCTCACCAGCTTTGTCACCCTTCTCTAGACGCAGCATCTGATCATCTCTCTCAAATTGAGGAGCCCAGAACTGGACATAGGACTCAAGGTATGGCCTGACCAGTGCTGAGTACCAACCAAGATTTTCTTAGTGTGTTTTCAGGCATGTGAATAAAGGGGATCTAGTGAGTTTGATGTCCCATACTAAACACTGAGAAAATGGTATTGCTGCAGAATCACAGGAAAGCTGTAAGGCCTGAAAGCTGATTAAAAGGTAGAACAACAGGTAAGGCTTACTGGCTACTCTTGCAGTAAAGATGAGTTGGTTTTGAGACCCAAGCAGTAAGTGCTGGGACCAATTAGTTGACTATTTTTATCAATGTCCCAGAGGAAAACATATTCAACAATCCAGTCTGGGGTGATGGTAGGAAGTTCTTTCATGTAGTTATTACAGCACTGATGGCAAGAAAAACAGCAAATCTCTCCAAACTACCTGGCTGGACAAAAAAGTAGCAGGTGAGTTCAGGTAAGGATAGGAAAGGTTATCTAGGGAAAAAATAATCTACAGGTATGTTTATGTGATGCTGAACTTGAGACTGGCATTTACAGCTGTGGAAGGGTTGGAGAGTTTTAGCAGCTGTCCTGAATCATCAATATGTGAGAGTGACAAAAGCCAGCAGGAAAGGTTATCTAGGGAAAAAATGATCTGCAGGTATGTTTATGTGATGCTGAGCTTGAGACTGGCATTTACAGCTGTGGAAGGGTTGGAGAGTTTTAGCAGCTGTCCAGAATCATCTATATGTGAGAGTGACAAAAGCCAACAGTGCTAAGCATCAAGGAGGGTACTGAGAAAAGACAGAGAAATTTTCTTGTGACATAAGACTTGGTGCACTTGCACAAAAATTCACTTGAATATTGTAGTTCTGGTGTCCACCTCTTGAGAATGCAGTGAGAGGAGATGAAGAAATGTATGTATAAGATCACAAAATGGACAGAGCAGATAAATTCTGGGTAGAGTGAAAGTGTAACCATCCAGCATTAGAGAGAGTGCACAGGAAGGGGATGTTTGAGAATTATGAAATCATGGAGGTGATGGACAAGCTGAATGTGAAGCTTATTTGGCAAATGCCACAATTCTAGAGGTAAGACACACTTAGACATGGTTTAAAGCAGATGAGGGAGCATAGCTCTGTGTGGCATGTGAGCTTCTGGGACTTGTTACTGCAGAAGGAGGTAGAGGCAGAGCATAGCTGTGTGCTCTCAAAGGGATAACAAATTCACAGCCAACTGCTCTGTAAATAGATAAAAAAGAAGAGGCAGAGGTGTGTCTTGTTCTAGTAGCTGCTGGAAGAATCTTGAGGAATGAAAGGATTATTGAGAAGAGCCAGGCCTAAAGAGCATCTCCACTTGCCACCATGCCAGGCAGGCTGTTGGGCTACATTGCCTTTGTTCTGAACCAGTGTAGCACTGAAAATGCTCCCAACTTTTAAGTTCCCCTCTCATAGGCACTATGTTTGTTTTCTCATCTTTTACTGTCCCCCAAGAATTGTTTGACCCTTTTTTGAGATGACAAGAGGAAGGGTCTCTAAATTTCCCAGTGTAGTTATAGAACAACTGATACTGAAACAGGAGTCGTGAATTTCTAATGTTCTTAGGGGAGTTGTGTATGATGAAGCGTTCATTTGTTTTCTGTCACATCTGAGGACCTCCTTTTTCTAAGCAGAATGGGGATTGCTTTTTTTAATTTTAGGCAAAGAGCAGCATCTTGCTGTATGTATGTCAAAGTGGTCAGTGGATGAAAAGCTTAGTTCAGAACTTTCAGACCCAAAGGACCCCAATGCTCCCCAATTTGCATGGCATGTCTTAGTGCAGCATTTTGTTTGCCTCCCACAGTCCTCACATGGCCCTTAAACATCTGGTGAATAAAACTAAGGATTAGTAAATGCTCCCATGAGGTTGTGAAGAGCAAATTCTGCTTTCATGTTAAAATGCTAGCTGATTTGATTACAAGAACAATGTCTAGTTATCAGGGAGTGTCCTACTTCTGCTAACAGTTTGGATCCTTGCTGAAGGTCTCGTCTTGGTCTAAATTTCCAGCTCAGTCTCATTACCACAGGATATTTTGTGTAACTTCAAGTACAGTGAGTGTGAGAAGCTTTTGTATGCTCCTCTGGATAGCTGGAGAGGAAATGTTAGGTCAAAGGGAACTGCTCGGACACCATCCAAAAGCTTGGAGTGTCTCTGTTAAATCCTAGCAGTGGGGGGAAAGTGCAATCACAGGAAATTATTTAACCTTTCAATGCAAGTTTTTGAGCTGTGTGCCAGGGCATGCCATTTACTCCTTCCTCTCCTTTTCCCTTGCTCCTCTTTTCATACCACATGTTCTGGGGATGAGCCATCTTGTGTGCATAGTATCTAGTGTAACGTAGCTGAGGGCTGCTTAGGTTCCAGTTCACATCTTACAGAAAGTGAGGGAGCATGAGGGAATGGAATTGGGAGTGGGAAGAATGGTCTGATATGCCAAGCCCCTCGTCTGATTTCCAGCCCCCCTCGCTGCTTGATGACTCATCCAAATCATGTGTTGCACGTCCAGTTGTTACTTGATTTTGCAATAGCTGATTTCCATGGGACAGCCTTCTTAAATTATAATCTTCTGGGGGAAGGTTATCTGCTCCTTCTTTCATGCTTTTTTGGCTGCCTGTCCGAGTGTCAGCTGGTTTAAGGACTTAACAGAGCACAGCTGAGCTGTTAGTTGATTGTGATGGGATTTCTTTGGATGCTGAAGCTGAGCACACCTCTGAGAACAGAGAAGAGTTTTGCTCTTTTTAGTGTACAAAGCCTGGCTTGGAGATTGCAGTAGGAGTGGCCTGAGTGCTGTAAACTGTCAATTAGTTGACAGTCTGAGGTTGCCTGGAGTGGGATGAAGTGGGGGAGGCATTTTTGTGCTCTTTGAGGGGAAACTTTTTTTCTCATTCAACGAGAATGGAATTTGTCTTAGTGCCTTTAGTTAAATGCCAGGGAAGCTATGAAGAGTTCATAAAGCATCACCTGATAGTGTTTCTACTGGACTTAGTGGACTCAGTAGATATGTCATAGCAAGATATTCTGCACTGTTGGATTGTGTACTTAAATGCTTTTGTCATATGTCTCTGATGTTCTGTGATTCTATAGAAGAGCAGATTTAGATTGGATGTTAGGAGCAAGTTCTTTACTATGAGGGTGGTGGAACACTGGAACAGGTTGCCCAGGGGCCCAATCCCTGGAGATACTCAAGGTGAGGCTTGACAGGGCTCTAGGCAGCCCAATCTAGTTGAGGATGCCCCTGCTTGCTAAAGAGAAGGTTGGTTCAGTTTTCTCCAGTTTAGTCACAGTGATGTCTGTCTACTTGCAGGCTTATGTATCCTCATGGTAGCAACTCCTAACCAGCGCTAACTTGGAGTCTAAAAGACACTGAAATCAGCCAATCAGCAGGGAAGAGGAGGGTGACATCAAAGGTAGCTTCTTGTTATGAGCACTTGAGCAGGTCATAGAAAGTCTGACCTGGGGAAGGAGATGTGCTTTACTGATCTCTGGCAGGTGAGAAGCCTAAGCTGAAATTTCACACAGTGGAAGGCAGCATCTGTGGGTTTGCTAGGTTTGGTTATGGAGTGCTAAAATGATAGTGATGATTCTTGTGTTAGTAGTATCAATTCTTTGCCAGGAAAGAGGTGGGCAGAGCTGGACTTCCTTGGCCAGTTCAGTACCTTTGTACAAGAGGGATGGTGAATTGCAGAATCACAGAACTTTAGAGGTTGGAACGGACCTCCAGAGATCATAGAGTCCAACCTCCCTGCCAAGGCAGGATCACCCAGCACCCAGGGTAGTTTGCACAGGAATGCATCCAGGCAGGTTTTGAAAGTCTCCAGAGCAGGAGACTCCACAACCTCTCTGGGCAGCCTGTTCCAGCACTCCATCACCCTCACCATAAAGAAGTTTCTCCTCATGTTGAGATGAAACCTTCTGTGTTCTAATTTGTAGCTGTTGCTCCTTGTCTTATTGCTGCTGACCATCGAAAAGTGATTGGCCTCATCCACTTGACCCTGAAGGGACATTGTGGAGAAGCTGCTGCTGGTCTCTTCTCACAGGTAATTGGAGACAGAACAAGGGCAAATGGCCTCAAGCTGAGGCTAGGTAGGTTTAGATTGGACGTTAGGAAAAAGCTTTTCATGGAGAGAGTGGTCAGGCACTGAAATGAGCTGCCTAGGGGGGTGGTGGAGTCACCGACCCTACATGTGTTCAAGGGTCATTTGGATGTGGTGCTTTGGGATACGGTTTAAAGTGAATCTTGTAGAGTAGGATTATAAATTGGACTCAGTGATCCTGCAGGTCTCTTCCAACCTGGATGTTTCTTTGATTCTGTGACACCCACCCCTGAGATATTTGTACACATGGATAAGATCTCCTCTCAGTCTTCCCCAGACTAACAAGTCACAGGTTTCTCGGTCTCAGCATATGTATATGCTTTTGCAAGATACATAGTTCAGTTTGGGGTGCTTTTGTAACACAAACTGAACTTTCATCCCTTGATAGAATTTGTGATTGAAAGCATTTTGCAAACCAAACATTGCCGAGTTTTTCCTGCTTTGGAGTTCAAAAGAACTGTGAAACAGGTAGCTTTTTCTGTCACCATGCACCCTAATTTGGCTGAGGCTTTCAAAACTCAGCAAGCTTCAGTCAGAATTTGCAGACCTTAAGGATGCATGGTCGTCAGCACTTGTTGTAAAACACTGTGATGGTTTGGGTGTTACCTGCCCCCTCACACTTTGGAAAATCACCCAGACTAGACTCAGCAGCTCTGGAAATTGAATGAAGCTTTATATTTACAGCTTAGCACCATATACAAGCAGATATTTACAGGATATGCAGTAATATACAAGTTAATACAGAAACACAACAGCCCTTCCAGAAACCTGAGTCCCCAGGAGGGCTCTCAACCACCTTTCTCCCACCCCTCTCCCTTACCCCAGATCTTGCCTTATGCCCATGGAAGATTGGAGGGTCAGCCAGGGGGGTTAGGAAGCAGGTGGATTTAGTCACAGAGACAGCAGGTTAGGTTAGAGAGAGAAATGCAGCCTGCAAAGCCCAGAAAGCGTCTGTGTTATCTGTGTTTGGATTCTTGTTCTTATACATCTCAGCAAGCCTATGAGTGAAGTAGACATCACCATTGTTTTCTTCTTACAGCCTGTAATCTAGTTCTTCTCACCAAAACATTATAGCTAGCTTCAAACTAGCAGATGCACCAAAAAAGCTCAAGTTCTTGACTGACAAGGAAACCAGGTTCAGTTGTACTAAAGGGTATCATTTCAACTTGCCCTGTTGAAGGATCAGTCTCTATGGCAGCAAAGTCTGGGAAAAGGGAAAAATTAGTGCTCTTCTTTTAGCTTGTGAGTCTGTATCATCTGCAAATAAATCCACAGGCCCCAGAGAAGTGATAGGTGATGACACCAACAGCTTTAACGGGAAACCTCTTGAGGCTTCCACCCTTTGCCCATATTTTTGGAACATGCTATTTCCTCCTCGCACAAGGACTAACTGTAGAGTGGTTAACCACCTGCCTTGATGGATCACTCCCAGATGGGCCTTGCAGGAAAGGAAGGGACATTGAGTTATATGCCTTAACTGCTGTCCTTAGCCTGTCTTTCTGTGTAGCATGTTAACCCTTGCTCAGAGGGTTTCCCCTTGCTTGATTTGTGGGAGGTTACAGGCGTGTGCTAGCTGAGTGCTGTAAACAATGTCAGGTGGTCTGCTGCTCTTTCAAAGGAACTTCAGACTTTCTCTTGAATCAGCATCACCTTTAAGCAGCTTTTCCTTGCATTTGCAGACATCTCAGAGTGGGGGTGGGTTATTTTAAGCTGTGATGAGACAAGGCATGTACATCGTGGTGTAGCTGAGTGAGGCAAACCATGACTTGCAAAGTTTATTTAATACCACCCACTTCTCTTTCAAAGGAGAAAGAGCTGAAGGGTGGGGTAGAAAGTGGAATAAGTTTAGGTTCTCTGTAGCTGATGAATTGCAGACACTCATGATGGTACAGAAAGTCTTGCCCCACTGAGTGTTACAGGGATGCTGTTGTGTGTTCTTCCTGGAAGGCAACAGAATAAAGAGGAACTGGGGCAGCAGCACTGTTTCTGTTGGAGGGCATCTGGTAACCTGAAGATGTGAGATCTGCAGCCTCACTGAGTTTGGTGTAGTTAGTTGATTAATGAAGAAGTTGACTTTTAAAATAAAAACCAAAACTGGGTTCTGAGTATTTACCTGATGGTGAGCTGAGTGAATGTTTGCCTGGCTAAGTGTAATAGCCAAGGAACAACCAGCTCTGGTCACTGAAAGCAAGCTCAAACATGGTTTATGGGGCTGCTTCTCCTTGGGCAGTGAAGCCTGCTGAGAACTTGCTTTAGTGGCAGAGCTGTAACTTCTTGTCATTCTGTGGATGTGCTGAACCTGGAGTAGAAAATGATTCATGCCAGAAGAGGTAAACTCTTGGCTGAGAGATTTTGTTTATTTATTATACTTGGATCTCAGTTTAGACCTCCTCAGGATACAGCATAATTCTTTTCTTACCTTTGAGATCTGAGTGAGTGTATGTGCATGCATGATCAGGAACCACAGACAGCAAGCATCACCTCTGTGAGTGAGTATTGCTCCAACATCAGGAAGAGTATTGTGACAATGTGATCACACCACTGTATCACTAAAACTATTGTTCAGAAGGTCTTTTGGAGATTCCAGAAGAGGACCACAAAGATAATCAGAAGGCTAGAGCACCTCTTCTAAGAAGACAAGCTGAAAGGGATGGGATTATTCAGCCTGGAGAAGAGAAGGCTTCAAGAAGACCTTAAAGCAGTTGTACAGTGCTTGAAACTGACCTACAAAAAGATGAGGTGAGACCTGAGAGTGTACTGATAGGACATGAAAGGTAATGATTTTAGACTGAAAGAGAGTAGATTTAGATTAGGTATTAGGAAAAAAATCATCACTGTGAGGGTGCTGAAGTACTTGAACAGGTTGTCTAGGGAAGGTGTGGATGCCTCCTCCCTGGAAGTGTTCAAGGCCAGGTTGGGTGAGGCTTTGAACAACCTGCTCTAGTGAAGTGTGTCCCTGCCCATGGCAGAGTGGTTGGAACGAGACAATCTAAGATCCCTTCCAACCTAAAACATTCTATAAGGTCATGCTCTAAATTTGGTTCCATAAGCACTATCCTACACTGGATGTTTCTGGGTGTAGCCTTAGCAGATGATCTATGTGCTCATTTTTGCCCCCTGTGGTAATGATCAGAGTAGGGTTTTTTGATTGATGTGGCAGTAGTTTTACAGTTAAGGCTCTTTGTCTTCCCCCTGAACATAGGAGAAAGTTCTGTAGTGGCACTATCACACAGGCAATGACTTTTGTGTGGACTAAGAGGATTGCTGTCAGCAGCCAGGATCTCTCTTGCTAAACACCTGTGAAGACAAGCTGTCTGGGAATATTGTTCTCTCTTTTTGAATGAACTCTCCTGAGGGAACATGCTGGGTGTACCTAGCAAGAATATAAGCACAACAACAGACCCTTTTCTAGTCTTATTAGTTTCTGAATGTGCAGACATGGGTGGAAAAAATGTGCAAAAAAGGTATGAGTGAAAGTTGCAAGCTGACAAGTCTGTTTTCTGGGGTATCTGCAATGTAAAAGAGCCAAAACAGCAAGATTAGAATCAGCAGAAGAAACTTCATGGTGGTAGAGAATGAATTGTTTCCATCTGACTTCTGCTGAATGAAAAAAAGTCATGGTACAGCTGGTGAACCTGGAAGGGAAAAACATGGCAAGAGAGTTTGTATATTCATGGACAGAGAGACAAAGGATATAAAGGTTTTGTTCAAAATTCTGTTTCCTCAAGTAGCTTTTTTAGGAGTTCAGCTCAGTGGAGAGAACCAAGTACCCACATATTTGTCTAGTCATAGAATCATAGAATCAACCAGGTTGGAAGAGACCTCCAAGATCATCCAGTCCAACCTATCACCCAGCCCTATCCAGTCAACTAGACCATGGCACTAAGTGCCTCATCCAGTCTTTTCTTGAAGACCCCCAGGGACGGTGCCTCCACCACCTCCCTTGGCCGCCCATTCCAATGGGAAATCACTCTCTCTGTGAAGAACTTCTTCCTAATATCCAGCCTATACCTACCCTGGCACAACTTGAGACTGTGTCCCCTTGTTCAAGAAGTCAGTTCTGAAACCTGAGTTGGATGATGGAGCATCTCCCTGCAAGGACTTGACTTACTCATCCTTGTGAGAAATCTTCGAGTCCTCTGGCCTGCAGCTTGTGCATTCACACTGCAGGAAGAGATGATGATGTCAAAGAAAACTTGAGATCTGCCCTCAAATGAGAAGTGTAAACTTGTTGAGTAGAAAAAGACTGAACAGCAAAGCAGTGGATTATAGTGTGGTTCTGGGAATGCAGCTTATTTGTGGAAACAAGACCTAGCCTGGCTATGCTCAGAGCAACCAGAGTCTGTGTAGAGGTTTTTCTCCTCTGTGTTAGCAGAGGGAAATGTCATTTGCTCAGCTTCTCCCTATTCCTGTGCAGATAGGATGGCAGGGTCCTGTGAGAATTTATTGCACACACAGTGAGATTCAGATCATGCACAGTCTTTTTGGGCCTCTGGAGAGCAGCTTCATATGCTTGCTTTGCTCAGTGTTAGCATGTGGAGCACTTTTCTTGAGAAATGGGAAAGAATTGTGTTCTCACAACTGCACACTCACACGGCTTTTACTTCCATTTTCGTTTTACATCCATCCTTTGATGTTTGCTTGGAGATGTTGTCACAGAGTGTTGGTGGAAAGACTTCATTTCTTTTGGTACTCATAAGATCTTTCCATTTTTCGGAAGCACAGGCAGTTCCCCACAGTAATGCACGTGCAGAGAAGATGTTTTGAGAGATTTGAAAGCTCTTCTTGGGAGTAGCTGATTCACATAAAACATGAGGGATTTCACTGCCAGCCACGCTACAAAAGACACGTTCTCATTCCCCTGTATGGTTAGCTGAAGCTGGAAATACTGCAGTGATAGCAAAAAATCAGTAGGGTATTTCAACTGAGCTAATGCCTGGGGGAGGAATGGAAGTCTTTTCCTTTGCTGTCTTAGATCCATGCTTGTGTTAAATCTTTTGGCCTCAGCAAAAGGCTGGAAAGGAATAATGTGTTTCTGTAGTTTCCTAGGACTGTCCCTCCTCAGGGGCAAGAGGTCTCCCTTTAGAAACCATTTCCCATTCAGTTTATCTCTTCAGGGTTTCATCCATTTCCCACTGTGGTTGGTCACAAGTCTTCTGACTTGCATGCAAGTTGATTGGGATCAAGATATGAAATTTAATCTATGTGAAGGAGCTTAGAAGAAGTAACTGATTAACACTTGGAAACAAGGGCCACATGAGCTCTGCTGTGGCACGTCAAAGGGGTTTATTTTTCTCTTTCATTTGCTGCCAGCGTGAGCAGCAATACTGACCCAGAAACTTTAAGTTTCCCTCTTGGCATTTTCACACCATCAGAACTGACAGATTCTCAGCTCTTTGTTTAGTCCACTGGGAAATTAATCATTTCCCTTTTTATTTCCATCAAAAGGTGTCAATTGCTACCACAGTGCTTTCCTTTTTAATAGACAAAGTCACTGCTTTGCTTTAGGAAAAGAAAAATACCAAACCACCACAACACATTTTAGGATGGGTTGAATGGTCCCACTATGAGAGTCAGACAAGCTAGAAATGATGTGGGACTCTGCTCAAGCTGAGAGATTTATTGCTTTTTCCTCTGTAGAAAATTTTTAGTGTAACTTGCACTTGTTCCATTTCCAGATCTTTCTTTGTATGTGAAGAGCTTATAAGGAAGCCACGACTGATTCTCTGCTAGAACAAAACTCTTTGTAGCATCTGTAAAAGTCTTCTTACAGTCTCAGAAAGCAGCTCATTAGAAGGACTTTTCAGTTTTAAATTTATCCATGTTCCACAGTCAGTACTTGGAATACCTGCCTGAAGGAAAGTCACTGCAGTAGCTGATCTATATGAAGGAGGTGGGAAAGCATTGGGAAGTGTTGTGAGGTTAATTTCCTTCAGGGAATTTCTTTGTTTCCCTGTTAGCAGCATCCCCAGAGAATGTGTCTAAGACCAGCTGATGTACATATCTGAATCTGCTTTGCTGTATCCCTGAGCACTGAAAAATGTCCTTTCTCACTTCCAGCATTCACCTGTATACCACTAAGTGGTAAGGAATGCAAAGTTGGCAGGCACTTGTATTGTGTCGTGGCTGTGGTTTTGCTGGGGGAATGTAGGTCTTCAGCCAGCGTGCTCCGGGTAGATGCTTCCTGTGTCTGGCTCCCATGTCCTGCTCTTGAGCTACTCCACAGGTTTGTAGTCCCTCCACCTTAGTGTCAAAAGAATGCAGTTAGAGTGTGAGTGTACTGCATCTACTAAGGCATTGTGTTTGAAAGAATTCAAAGAGGTAGGTCTGCTTGTAAACTGTGAGCCCAGGCATGCCCTAGGGCCTTTCCTGGAAGGCACTGAGGGACCATGGTTGCAATGCCTGTACCAGATGGATGCGCAATCCCACCTCCTTAAGTGACCCAAACCACCTCAGTAAAGGAAAGGAATGACAGTGGCGAGAGTTCTAGCACTGCCACCTGTCTGTAGGCAGAAGTACACTTAACGTGTGTGCTGAGATGTTCAGAAAGTGAGGCACAGCAGATGGGAAGCTACTAAAGGAGGGGGGTGAATTAGACTAAAGTGATTAGTCTGTTGCACAGTTTCTTCCACCGTCTTTGCAAATATCAACAATGAGTCATTCCAGAGCCTTGTCATTTTTCATGTGGTTAAGAGTTCCCAGACTTTTGTCAGATGTGTCCTGTTAGAAGCATGGATCTTCTTCAGACTCTCTTACAGTGTTTTAGGCTGCTATAAACAAGAGTCTAGAAACAGACTAAGTGTAAGAGACAGTGTCCTGATTTATGCATGGAGATAAACTAAATCCTACTCTTCCTAGGCAGGAATTAAGGAATATACATGTAGCTATTTGGATATCCCATATCACCGCTTCAGAAACAATAATCCACTGTTTACTTACAGTAAAATGTTTGTAATAGATGTGCTTTATTGTGCCTCTCTTTTCAGGGAGAGAATAGGATTTGGGAGTTCCCAATTGTGGGAACAGTTGTGGTGGGCACAAGCAAGCCTCACGAGGTTCAACAAGACCAAGTGCAATGTCCTGCAACTGGATCAGGGCAATTCCAAGCACAAATACAGGCTGGGCAGTGGCTGGCTGGAGAGCAGCCCTGAGGAGAGGAACTTGAGGGTGCTGGTGGATGAGAAGCTCAACATGAGCCAGCAGTGTGCACTTGCAGCCTGGAGGTTCAACCAGATCCTGAGCTGCATCAGGAGAAGTGTGGCCAGCAGGGTGAGGGAGGTGATTCTGCCCCCTCTATTCCACTCTGGTGAGACCTCACCTGGAGTACTGCATCCAGTTCTGGAGCCCCATTACAAGAAGGGCATGGACGTGCAGGAGTGTGTCCAGAGAAGGGTCACTGGGATGATCAGAGGGCAAGAGCACCTCTGCTGTGAGGACAGACAGAAAGAGTTGGAGCTGTTCAGTCTGGAGAAGAGGAGGATCCCAGGTGACCTTATTGTAGCCTTCCAGAATCTGAAGGGGGCCTACAAATGAGCTGGGGAGGGACTTTTTAGGCTACCAGGGAGTGACAGGACTAGGGGGAATGGAGCAAAGCTGGAGGTGGGTAGGTTCAGGCTGGAGGTGAGGAAGAAGTTGTTCAGCTTGAGAGTGGTGAGAGGCTGGAATGGGTTGCCCAGGGAGATGGTTGAGGCCCCATCCCTGGAGGTGTTTAAGGCCAGGCTGGATGAGGCTCTGGCCACCCTGATTTAGGGTAGGGTGTCCTTGCCCATGGCAGGGGAGTTGGGGATCCTTGTGGTCCCTTCCAACCCTGACTGATTCTATGATTTTCATAGGAGTTGGCTTTGTCGTTTACATTTTGAGATCCAACCAAATAATAGGAGTACTACATCTACCACAGCATGTCATGCAAAAGATGGGGTCCTGTTCTCACTGAACCCATGGGAGGTCTCCCACTGACTTCACAGGGGACAAGTATATCACCTCAAGTCTAGCTCAACCTTTAGAGAGAACATTTAGATGGCAAGAGGAGAGCTGTGGTTAAGAACTTTGCAGGCTCTGATTACTTGGAAGCCGCTCAGAGAATGGCTGCTTAAAACATAGAAGGCAGCAGAGAGAAAAGGGGAAGGAAAAATGGAGAAACACAGGCATGTTTACCCTTTGAGTCAAGTTTATTTCTCTATTTTTCAGTATTATGCATATGAAGGAGAAAATGTTGCTGCTTTCTCTTTGTCTCTAAATTCTATGCTGTCTTTAGGCACCCTGTACACAACTTTTCTACTAAATGACTGTATTTCCCAGGTGTAGACACCAAAGCCGTTAACTGGGCAAGGCTAAACTCCAGAAATATTGGCATATCCAGGGTCTAGCAAGTTTAACAGCACACCACAAGACCACTTTCTTTCCAGTGAAGTGAAATGATATTTTCTCCCAGTTATAGCTTTCATAGGCAGCAGTTATGCAGTGGGAGGGTGGCTTTAAAAAAAAAACCAAACTTTTGACTGCAAGAGAAATGTTCTTATTCAGAGTTATTGGAGGACTCTCCTTGTATATCACAGAGTTGACAACAACTCTTAGCTTCTTGCCCCTGTGGCATTTGTAATAGAATTTGACACAATGCATGTTTGACACCTAGTGGGGTTTTAACTGTTTGTATTCTGCGTTGTTGAGGGAGCTGATATCAGACCTTATCACTGCAGTGTTTTTGTTCTTGTGTGTGGCGTGGTCAGTGGAATCAGTCAGTAGGAGGAATAACTGGGGAAATGAGTCCTTATCACATTATAGATTTGGGATCTTGTCCTGAAAAATCATTTACCTAGATAGCCACAATTAATTAAGATTCACTAAAAGCAGTAAGTGCAGGCAAAGCAAAGAGAGTGGGGCTCTGATGATCATAGAATGGCTTGAGTTGGAAGGGACATTAAAGGTCGTCTCATTCCAATGCCCCTAACATGTTCAGGTGTTGTGGAAGGACAAAATAGGCCTAAACATGTCCTGGCTTGCCCAGACATGTTTCTCTGTTCCCACTCACTCCTGCTGTTGGGGAAAAGGCACAGGTGGGAAAGGAAAACAAGGGCTCAAATGCCTTTGATTCTCCCCCATGTCTCCTAACTTATAAACAGAGTTCCTTCATGTGTTCTGCCCTAAAAGGTGATAGTAAGCCTTGACTTTACCTAATATGGTTAAGTTTGGCAAACTGCCATTCTGATTGGCTAATCTGTGGCCAATGACCCATTAGTCTTGGGCTATGTTGATAAAGATGAGCAGGTGAACACAGTGTGCTCTGCCTTAATGTGCTTATGCCATTGCATCTGTCTCATTGCTCTCTGCTATTGCATCCTGCCATACTCTGCATGCTATGTAATAACAAGCCCTGATGCTTTGGGTTTCTGTACCTGGAAACTGCCAGGTGCAAAAGTGGGGAGCACCATCCAAAAGCAGGGATGGGATAAAACCAAGAGCTGCACAAAAGGTAGGAGCCTTCCAAAAGTGGGGATGGTCCAGTCATGGCAGGAACCTGTCCTGCTGGGCACTCTGTTAAGACAGAAGCTCTTTCAAGATGGAAACCCTCAAGGAGGGAAGCCTTGCTCTATTTATCCCTTTTCTAGACAAAGTGTCCATTTACCATTTATACTGGGCATGAAAACCCAACCACCAGCCCGATTCCAGCGTGGGCTTCCACATGTGGGTCAACCCTCATGTAGTAAGGCATCCTTTTGCTGCCCACCTTCAAGCCTGCAGGGCAAGGGGGTAAGCAAGTTTTTGCACCTTTCTTCTCCCATTCAAGCCCATGGAGTGAGAAGGAGAAGAGAGGAATTTGGGGTATCCCTGGACAACCAGGGTATTCAAAGCCTTGTCCAACCTGGTCTTATGATGAGGATGAGCTATGACAATTAGTATTATATTGACAACATAGGTATGTGACCAGGGGAAAGAAGAGACAGAAGGAGATGTTGAGAAATCCAGTATTTTAGAGGACTTCCCCTATATTCCCCACTTCCTGCTTTTTCTGAAGTAGTATCACAAATTTTGTGTACCTCATTGCTCTGAACCCTGTGGAAGTGTGCACCTGAGGTGGTAAGTGAGCTATTTAGCTAAAAGGTGTTGAGAAAGGAGTTTAGAATTTGAAAGAATGTAAGGCAGTATGGACCCACAGACCTCTTGATAATGTTATTAACTCAGCAAAGACTTGCCTTAGGGTTTGGGATTTGGGTTAGAGGTAGTTCCTTTGATTTATGTTATTTATTTGTTTATGATTAAGTCATATTGATCTTTATGTGTTTGCAATCCTCACATGTCCACATTGTGGACCAGATAGAAGCCCTTGCAGTTTAGCAATCCAGGGACATTTTGCCACCGTTGCAACACAGAAATAAAGATGGAAAGTAGCAATCTGTTCAAAAGTTGTACATGTGTGCAAGCAGAGAGAAGCATGTGTGCAAGAGAGAAGCCTGCTATGGCCCGTGGGCTGAGTCCATTTCATTACCTACAGCATCCTTGTGCCTGTGTAGTCCAGTAGCACGTTAAGGAATGAATCAGTGGGGGAAAAGCGCTGTAGTAGGTTGTGGTGGAACATTTTTACCCAGTGCAAAACTGAATAGCTTCTGAGAATAGCTTTCTGAGAGCTGTGCTGACTCACGCCAGGAGGAGACTTCTCTCTCTGGTTTCCACTGACTGCTTCTTGGACTCATTTGTTTTCCTTTCAGTGGTATGGTCCATGCTGCATGGACTGCAAGTAAAGAGCAGTTTTCCTCTGACACATCCTTGCCTTGCACCCATCCTGCTCCTGGAGACTGCCACTGACACAAACCTCTCCTTGAAGAGGTTAATAAAATGCCTGTAATGGGTACACTGCGGGATGGAGCCGGTAGGAAATTGAGTGGTGAGCAGTGCCAAACCCATGATGTGTGTGCTCTTTCCATTGGGAGCACTGAGTCATAAAACAAAATACAAACCTCTTACATTTCTGCACGATGAAAAAAAGGGGGCCCAGTCTGGCCTCTCCTCTGCACTCACACATTCCCTCTCACAGCGAGCACTTTCCCTGTCGCAGGTTATGAAATGCGTCTCCCCTCGCTAGAAATTCAGCTTATTTCAGCCGCAAAGAATGGGGCGGCACCTTGGATGGGCCTCCTCCCTCACCTCCACTCAGGGCCAAGCACGAGTCTTGTGACTTTCTGAATGCTTCCAGCAAATAAGTATTTGCTGTTATTTTAATTCAGCTGAGAAGAGCTTGGCAGTGACTGCATTTGGTTGTGCTCTCAGCTGGTTACATTGCTGATCAGTTGTCTGAGGTATGCTTGCTTGAAACTAGGGAAGGAAATGCTTCTAGCAGCCCTGGTTCTCACTTCCAAATCCTGTATCAAGTAGAGAGTAAGAATGTTAAGCTATCAACAGAAGTATCACAGTATCACCAAGGCTGGAAGAGACCTCATAGATCATCAAGTCCAACCCTTTACCACAGAGCTCAAGGCTAGACCATGGCACCAAGTGCCACGTCCAATCCTGCCTTGAACAGCTCCAGGGACGGTGACTCCACCACCTCCCCGGGCAGCCCATTCCAGTGTCCAATGACTCTCTCAGTGAAGAACTTTCTCCTCACCTCAAGCCTAAATTTCCCCTGGCACAGCTTGAGGCTGTGTCCTCTCGTTCTGGTGCTGGCCACCTGAGAGAAGAGAGCAACCTCCTCCTGGCCACAACCACCCCTCAGGTAGTTGTAGATCAGATAATTAGAGCCAAGGAATCTTAGGAGAGGATGTGAGCATTTTCACTATGTCTCATATAAGGACCAACAGTAATGTACCAGATTTTATTACATGGTCAGTTACAAAGTGATTGTGAAGTGGTCTTAGACTCTGCAGTTTTCTTCATTAGTAGGTAAAGCTTAAGCAAAAATATCACATTCTAAATATTACTGTTATCAACTGACATAAACAGTTAAGTTACAGTTTATGCTGCTGTGACCATGGTTGAACTACCTGAGATTTCTGCAAATGCCTGCAGAAACTGCCTGCAATGTGAACAAACCCAGTATGGTTCAAATAGCGTGACCAAGAGCTCAAACTGCCTTTGGAAGGAGCAGTGTAGTATGAATAAAAGGTAAACAGAGTCTGACAGGAACAAATAAGGAGGATTTAGCTTTATTCAGGGCTCAGACAGCTACAAAACTGCTGCTGCTTGTGCACACTGTAACAGCTGCTAATAGTATGAGTTGTCCTGTGTTACCTGTGTTTCATGCAGTCTGGACATGGATGCTCAGCTGCTGTGGTTTTGCAGGGAGGGGTAAACGGTTGAGACAATGTAACTTGGTTGTTTGGCCCTGAATGGTCTATGTGATGCCATTTTGATGAGGCAGAAGCATGAGCTAGTTATACAGTAACTAACCAGCTAGAATACTGGAAGTCCTGCTACTGTCTGTCAGAAGTTTTCATGTCAGGAGTAACTGTATGGATGCAGGCTTGCAAAGAGGGCTTTCACAATTCAAAGATGCTGGTTTTGCTTAGACCAATACTGATGAAGCTTATGGATGAGCACGAGTTCCCACTTCAGACCCCTATCTCCTTGGCCCATGCAGAAAATCAAAAGAGTGCCCAGCTGCATAGCTAAGAAGATAATCTGGGAAGCCTGGGTGGTAGTGCTGTACTCTGGCCACTGGCTGATAGTCATTGTCCTTGTGTGCTTGCACTCTGTATTAGTTAGATGATGTGGATGTGAGGCGTGGCAAAACCTTCCTTACATGAATCCGAAGTATTGGTGGCAATCGGGTGCTTGCTTCATTTTGTGCTGCTGTTTCTTGTCACCAGGAACAGCTGAGTGGGTGAGGTTTGGACATATTGTGAGCTAGTGGGGGTAGAATATGAGTGATGTGATGATGGCAACGCTACTGATTAGCAGGTTCGATTCTTCCAATCAATGTCTCCTATGATGTGTGCACCTAGTGGGGGCTCTGCTGTTCTGTCCTTCAGTGGGTTCACAGAATGTCAGGGGCTGGAGGTGAGCTTGAAAGTTCATCCAGTTTAACCACCCTGCAGAGCAGGATCACCTATACCAGATCACACAGGAACGCATCCAGGCAGGTTTTGAATATCTCCAGAGAGGGAGATTCCACAACCCTCTGGGCATCCTCTTCCAGTGTTCTGTCACCCTCTCAGTGGAAAAAAGTCCTCCTCATGTTTACTTGAAACTTCCTATGCCTCAAAGCAACATACTTGGTGACAGTAAGATTTCTCTCCACTGTCCTGCTTGGGCCACTAAATCTACTTCTAGATAGGTGAACTTATGCTAGTGAAAGAATTCAGGTTGCTTTGATTGAACCTGACTCACTCTGAGGAGTGTATTTTTAATGTGCTCTGGAAATGCATTCTTGCTCTCTCCACTTCAGCATTCTGGATAGAGCACTGAAATGATCAGTGCGTGCGAATTTCTGGAGGCAGAGTGATTTCCTGTTTGTGATGGGAACAGAGTTAAGAGCCAGCAACTCTGTTTAAATCCCTTTGTTATTAGCAGAGTCTACTGTGGCCTTTGACATTCCCCAATTCTGCTTCTCTGCCTGCAAACTGAAGGTAATTATGATAGCTACCACTGGCAGGAGCATGGAAGATCACTTCAGATGTGTACAGACTCTTTCAGAATGCAAAGTGATGCATCTGTTGAGTATTAAGAGTTTGTTAGATTTATTGAGCGCTTTGGGACTGTCGAACGAAAAACCTTACATAAATGGCACTGAATTACTGTTGTTACTAGAGAAGGGCTAGCACAAAAGCAGCAGTTATCTGGGAACTCATGAAACAAGGGTCTGGAGCATGCTGCCAACATCTGCTACCGTTTAAAACTTCGACCCACTTACACCATGAAGCTCGCCAAGCTTGGAGACATGCACGGAGGAGTAGTTCTGCGATCGCTTAGTTGTGGCAATCCTTCTGTCTTGCTGCTCAGATGCTGAATGTACTCTCTGCACCTCAGCCATGGGAAGTACTCTGCCCTGGTACAATTGTAAGAGGGATTGTGTGACACTCTGTTGCGGAGGGCAGGAATTAATTCGTGGCCGAGTTGGGAATTTATCAAAAATAGTTATTTTTTATTTTCCCAAAAAACCCGCCCCCACAACTATATATACAAAGATTAATGTAGTTTGATAAGCAGATTCAGTTGCATGAGAATTAATCTACCAGGATACCATCAATAATCTGACTATATTGGAAGTCAGAGGTTGGAAAAGGCGTTGGCTATTAATTAATAGCGGTTTCTTACTAAATTAAGCTAAGCCAAATAACTCACTCAGGCTGGCTCCTGCGGTCTGTCTTCCTCTTCCTTTCCAGCGGCTGCAGGAGTCGTTAAGGGTCGTTAGGCACACAAAGGTGTCGACAGGAAAGCGAATTCCTGAAGGTCTCTGCAGTCCAGCCCAGGGGAGTGTGTGAGCTCAGGCAGACACATACGTCCAGGCACGGGCAAACTCCAAAGCAGGAACCCCAAAGGCGGGAAGACCCCCAATAGTTATAACCTTGGCTAGACAAAGGGCAGAGTTACCACACCTTAGGCGCGAAAGCGCACGGCCAATCCCAGCCTGGCTCCAGCGTGGGAACTCATGGGGCAGTCACCCCCCCCTTCACGGGGCAGTCCTCCCCCCCTTCACAGCTGCAGGGCAGGCGAGGGGGGGGGAAACCAGGCGGCTTTTCCCCTTTCCCCCCGAAGTCCGGGCAGGAGAGGAATTTAGGGGTACAGGACTCCAGGACGCACTCTTGCCACATGGCTGCTTTAAACGTTCCTGTTTCCTTCCTTACAGACTTGAAAAGAGATACACACTGATGCTTATCACTCAAGACCTCAAGTGGCCTCCCAAACATAGGTGGGACTCCGCTGTACAGCACAGAGCAGTTTTTCAAGGCAGGTAATGAAGCATTCTACTTCTAGGAGCCCTCACAGCTCCTTCATGAGCCAGCAGTGTGCCCAGGTGGCCAAGAAGGCTAATGGCATCCTGGCCTGTATTAGGAATAGTCTGGCCAACAGGACCAGGGAGGTCATTCTGCCCCTGTACTCAGCACGGGTTAGGCCACACCTTGAGTACTGTGTCCAGTTCTGAGCCTCTCAATTTAAGAAAGATGTGGCTGTGCTTGAATGTGTCCAAAGAAAGGCACCGAGGCTGGTGAGGGGGTGTTGTGGTAGGCCTGATTGGCCCAAAATAGGCTGATACATGTCCTGCCTTGCCTAGGCATGTTTTTCTGCTCCACCAGAGCGGCAAGCGTGGGAAAAGGGCACAAAAGAACATGTAGCCGCTGAGCCTGGCCTGCCCAGGGTCCTGTAGCAAACAAGGTACACACACTTGGCTTGTGCAGGGCCTGTGCTTTTCAAGAATTGGGTAAAAGCAAGCCCATGATTTGTCTAGTGTGGTAAGGTTTGGCTAACTGCCATTCTGCTTGGCCATGCTGTGTCCAGAGGGCAATTAATCTGGGCCCACACTGATGAAAGGAGATGCGCAGGTGAGCAGCGTGCTCCCCCGTGCTCAGCTCTCTGCCCTTACTGCTGTGCTCAGCCGTGCTCTGCCACTGCCTGCTGCAGTTGCCTACTGCCTTATTGTTTGCTGGTAAGCTCCACTGTCGTGAGCTTGCCAGGAGCAGACCCTAGATGCCTGCACATGATCAGGCTGTGTGGTCAGCATGCTATCGTGCACATCTGTGATGGTTTGGGTGTTACCCACCCTCCCCACGCACTTTAAAAATCACCCAGACTAGACTCATTCAGCTCTGGAAATCGAATGAAGTTTTAATCTTTACAGTTTAGCACAATATACAAGCAGATATTTACAGTATATACAGTTATATACAGAAATATACAAGGTAGAAGGCAATACAGAAACACAACAGCCCTCCCAGAAACCTGAGTCCCCAGGAGGGGCTCTCAACCACCCTTCCACCTTCTCCCACCCCTCTACCTTACCCCACATGTTGCCTTGTGCCCAAGGAAGAATGGAGGGTCAGCCAGGGGTGTTTGGAAACAGGTGGATTAATCAGGTTAGGTTAGAGAGAAAAATGCAGCCCAGAGCCCAGACAGATAGCAACTCCCTTATCTATGTTTGGATTCTTGCTCTTACATATCTCAGCAAGCCTATGAGTGAAGTAGACATCACCATTGTTTCTCTTTCACAGCCTGTAATCTAGTTGTTATCACAAAAACATTCTAGCTAGCTTCAAACTAGCACAACATCACATGACAACCTGCCTCTACACCTGAAAGTCCTACTTAGAAGAGCCAGAACAAGGTCAGAGATTGTCTGCCTCTTTCCCCAGAAGCCAGGAGGAATTAAGTCTCAACATGCAAGACAAGAGTCCCCTGAGAGCATTTGGGCGCTCTCTGGAACGTGGCAAGGCCCTGCAGGTAATAATAATAATTTGTGAGTAATGCTTAAATGCCTCTCTGTAGTTCTCCATTGCCTTCTGCCATGAGCAGAAAGAGCTCCTTGAGCCCAGCTGCTGGGCAAGCAGCATATTGACCGCAAGCGATGTTTGACCACAGGAACCTTCTCTTCCAGCTCAATTACTGTTTGTGTGTTTTGCTGCTTATTACTAGACCTAGATATTATCCATAGAATGTTTCCATGACTGTGTAAGAACTGAAATATTATTAAGATTAGTGTTTGGGGGTGGTAAGAGTTCTGAATAGCAAAATTAATAAGCAATATTGATTTTGGAAAAAGTACCTCCCATTAATTAATTTCCCATTCTCAACAGGGGGCTGGAGCACGAGCCCTATGAGGTGCAGCTGAAGGAGCTGGGGTTGCTCAGCCTGGACAAGAGGAGGTTCAGGGCAGACCTTATTGCTCTCTACAACTACCTGAAAGGAGGTTGTAGCCAGGTAGGGGTTGGTCTTTTCTGCCAGGTACCCAGGGACAAAATAAGAGGACACAGCCTTAAGCTGTGCCAGGGAAGGTTTAGGCTGGATTTTAGGAAGAAGTTCTTCATAGAAAGAGTGATCACCCATTGGAATGGGTTGCCTAGGGAGGTGGTGGAGTCGTCATCCCTGGAGGTGTTTAAAAGGAGACTGGATGAGGCACTTAGTGCCTTGGTTTAGTTAATTAGAAGGGCTAGGTGATAGGTTGGATTTGATGATCCTAGAGGTCTTTTCCAACGTGGTTGATTCTGTGATTCAAACTCTTGGGCTTCAGTGCGTGGAAATATCCATCAGTGTGTGGTGTCTGGCTTTGGGTGCACAATCTGCTCTGCTTCTGAACAGTGGGAAGCTCTACTCAGTTAAAGATAGCCTTGCAACACCAGTCTACTGGGAGGCATCTGCCCATGGCTTCAGGGGAGAAGGGTTGAAACCTCCTACCCATGATGGCTGTGGCTGTCTTACTTGGCTCATTTCATATAAATGTCACTGATTGATTTCACTAACACTATAATTAATTCACCAACAAGTTTACTTTCTTCACCTGGCTTGTAGTTGTGAGTAAAGCTGTTGGTCATGAGAAGCAGGTAGTGTAAATGACTGTTAGAGAAATTTTGTGTAGTGACTGAACCAAATTATTCCCCTGACAGCCAAAACAAGTCACTTAGCCACTTTCAGAGTATGTTCAGCTAAAAAAACCCAAACAAACACAAAACAAAGAAAGAAGGTGCACTGCTCTTTTTAATGCTCTAGTTAAATATAATCCAAGGGTATGGAAGCTTCCAAATCTTGTTCTGATAGCTATTTATGAGGGGGTTGTGTGAGCAGGAGCAGGGAGGTCATTCTGTCCCTGTACTCTGCACTGGTTAGACCACACCTTGAGTACTGTGTTCAGTTCTGGGCCCCCCAGTTTAAAAGGGACGTTGAGATGCTTGAGTGTGTCCAGAGAAGGGCGACGAGGCTGGTGAGAGGCCTTGAGAACAGCCCTACGAGGAGAGGCTGAGGGAGCTGGGATTGTTTAGCCTGGAGAAGAGGAGGCTCAGGGGTGACCTTATTGCTGTCTACAACTACCTGAAGGGTGGTTGTGGCCAGGAGGAGGTTGCTCTCTTCTCTCAGGTGGCCAGCACCAGAACGAGAGGACACAGCCTCAGGCTGCGCCAGGGGAAATTTAGGCTGGAGGTGAGGAGAAAGTTCTTCACTGAGAGAGTCATTGGACACTGGAATGGGCTGCCTGGGGAGGTGGTGGAGTCGCCGTCCCTGGAGCTGTTCAAGGCAGGATTGGACGTGGCACTTGGTGCCATGGTCTAGCCTTGAGCTCTGTGGTAAAGGGTTGGACTTGATGATCTGTGAGGTCTCTTCCAACCCTGATGATACTGTGTGATACTGTGATACTGTATATGACCAGGAGCTGTAGAACAGGCCAAGGCCAGAATATCAGATGTGTGAGGAGCCTTTCTAGGACACAAAAGAGTTAACTTTAAGATTAGCTTTTTATCAGGCTGAGGAGTTTACATCTTTGAGATCTTCCATGTTGCATGTACTTCCTAATCAAAGGAGGGAAGAGAAGGGCTCCACATCCATCACCTCTCTGTTCTCTCAATCAGCCTCAGATTCCCTAGGATGTGTCACTTAGATCCTCCTGCTCTGTTTTTTCCAACAATGTTTATAATGGCATTTTAACTCTACTTTACATGTAAAAAACTGTGTTTTATACATAAATACTAGATTGCTCAGCAAAACCTTTTGCTAGTGGCTGGGAAGAGAGAGAAGAACAAGTGCTAAAATCCATGGGTTCTTTTTGCTGTGAGACCTTTCTGGCTTTAGCAGCTCAACTACAAATGGAAGGAAAACATAGAAGCAATGAATAATCTGAGTACTTTCACTCATATTTGATCTTTCCTGCTCTCAAGACATTTTTGTTGGTCTTTCCACCCTGCATAGATGTAGATGAGTGTATCCTCTAGCATTTGCCCACCCATGAATCAACAGCAGCGAGAGCTTGTGGCTGCTCTGCATGCTTCTGTTAGTAATATTTTGGCTAAGAGTAGTGCCAGTCACAGGAGTGCCCTGTGCTCGGGACACATCTGTGATTCTTCTTAGACTTGTTTTGCCAGAACGCTAGGAAGGAAGATCACCTCAATAGTTTGTAGCTTCATGGCTCAGAAGAGAGAGCAGCAGGTTCTGCTCCCTTCTCTTAGACCTGTCTTTCTTGCAGCCCCACCTTCCTATGTGCAGCAGAGAGTCTTACAGGAATAAAGTATGCCAAGGATTAATTGGTTCCCAGATAATTTCATGGTGATGGGAACTGTAATTTCCACACATAAATCTGTGGGTTCTGGTTTGGACCATGTTTTTATGGCTTTTCTGCTTGTGTGCTGGACTGTAAGAGTGCACAGCAAGGGAAATGTTAATCTGGGTGTGGAAGGTTAGTCCTTTTGCCTGTGGCTCAGGAGAGTGGAACTTTGTGCATCTATGTGGACTCTTCTTGCAAAAACATTGTTTATTTATGGAGTAGTGGGCACATATTTCCTCCCAAAGGCAAGCACGACAATGTTACACTTATCACTTGTCTGTGTTTGACTAGACTTTGAGAACTGACTACATTTCAGAGTGTGCTAAGTGGTGCACATCACACACCATCCCCATTTCAAACTGCTTGGCTTCACTGCTTCATGATCTGCTCTACAGTTACTGATCTTTAATAGGATAATTGCTCCCAGTCAGTAAGGAACTATTTTTTTTCTTTCTAGTCTTGGAGTTTCCTCTTGGGGACAATTAAAACTGACTCCTAATACTTTCTTTGGCATTGTCTCTGATACTTCTCTAATCAGATAAGGTCTTAAGTAAGTATTGTGGGTCTCTAGTGGATTAAAAATCATGATTCAGAATAAAAAATGAAACTTTAGAGCAGAATTCTTTTTTCTATGTCTTCTAGATCTGTTCCTAGATCTTTTAGTGTTGATTAGCTCCCATTCTTAAGGCCTTCCTCAGAGCTGTAACTGCTAAAGTTTGGGGGGTTTCTCCCAAAGTAAGATGACCACCAGAGAGGCATAGGCTTAAGCACAGAATCATAAAATACATTGGGTTGGAAGGGAGCCCTGAAGGTCATCTTGTCCAGCTCCCCTGCAGTGAGCAAGGACATCTTTAACTAGATCAGCTTGCATCTTGAACAAAATACCAGGGATTGCAGAAGTTGACAATGCTGTTTGAATTGTTGGTTTATTGTTCTCTGTACCAATTCTAACCATGCAGTGATGCTGACTATTGCTCAGAGTCTGATTAAAATGTTGGTGTGTTCATCCTCAAGCTATCTACTCAAAAGGAGAGTGCCTGGGCTGATGTTCAGGCAGATGGGATAGCCCTGCTATGAGCTTTCCAGTGTTTAAAACCCAGGCTTTACGTGGAGCACATCGAGCATCTCCTTTGCATATGTATTCCCCAGCAGGGCATCCAAGTGAGGACAAGCACCAGCATGCTTGAGAAAGATCATTTCTAATCTTATGCTGAGGGCATGTAGAGCTCACGGTAGCCACTGGAGAGAAATCAATCCTGTGCTGCTGCAGCTCTGCTTGCACTCTAGTTTTCTAATCGCTGTGATTTCTCAGCCCCAGCTACTGCAGAATTTGCTCCTCATGGCCATTCAGCATATCTATATTGAGGGTTTTATTTGGAACTGGAGAGAAAGGATGAACCTTCTGCATTTTGTACCCTCTTGGACCAAGGGCTGGATGAATTTTCTCTCCTCCTTTGCAGTAGTTTCAGGAAATGTTTTGTTCCTGGTGATGCTTCATCAGAGTTGCTCTGAGGAGACGCTCTGGCTGACATGCAGCCGAAGCCTGGCTCTTGTTCCAGAAGTGCTACTGCCAAATGCCTCACCACTGAGTTGCTCCTCAGTGCCAACTCTTGGCTTTTTATGAGGTGGAGAACTGCTGGGGAAGGGAAGCATTTGATGAATCACAACTCCCACGCCTTTGCATGCCCACTGATTCCCAGACAAAATATTTTCACCCTTACTCACACCAGATACCACCTTTACTCCAGAATCTTTTCCATCCATCTTGTAGGCTGTCAGGCATAAAGAAGATGAGAGGCTCTGGGTCTTCTCTGAAGAAAAATTGCTGATCTGTATGCCTGCATCAGAGATTTGAGTTACCTTAGTGGCTCCTGTTCTATTGCTTCTGTCAGGTATCACCACCAACACAGAGGTGACAGCAAAAAGAGGACTGAGATACTCACAGAGGTATCTCACTTGATGAGAAGCACTATCAGTCTTTTAAGTGAGTGTACTGAGAAGCTTTTGCATCTGTTCTGCTTTTCAATGGGACTGTGCTAATCCCTCATCAGTTGTGTATTTGATAGTAAACCAGAAAGGATATTTCCTCTGGGTCTTTAGCTGTGTAGTGACAGGGGTTTATTGCCATTTGGCCTATTTAAGCTCTTTGAAGCATATGCTGACTGTCATAAGACACTCTAAAATGGCTTGATTTTAAGATTCACATGCATTGATTTCAGACATGACCTGTTCAATCATTTCTCTGAGCTCTTAGACACTAGGAAATGTAAACTTGGTGAAATAGACTGTGTGGTGTTTATGCTTCTGATGTCAGTGGTCAGAATCTGGGTTTCTTGAACATAGGACAGGTCTGAGAGGAAAGTGCTTCCTGGGTCTGCACAGAGCTGACTATCGAAGTGAAACTGTGTAGTGTGCAGTAAGCAAGTCAGATCATTCCTTCTGTGGCCCCTTTGGCAGTGAAGGGAGTGAGGTGGTGCTGTTTGCACCACTGAGTTTTGAGGCAGCACTACAAGATCTAGGATGGAAGAAACACTTGTGAAGACCCACAGTCTGCAGCCACCAAACATGCAGCTGCAAAACTGGATCTGACCCTCTCTGATGGTCTGGATGTGGAACATCTTCTAGCATAGGCTCAATGTCAGAACATGGTACCAGTCTGAATCTGTGGTATTTCATGGGGTGGAAGCTCAGCCTCAGAAAATAGGGAGCATCTGGTCAGATGTTCTCTTCATAAGTATTTGAGACCACTGTGTAGATAAAACATAGGTAATGGTGACATTGCTGACCCCCAGAGCATTTGAAGGACCTGGGTGTGGGTGTCAGCTCTTGTGATCTTATGGCATTAGTAGAGGCTGGAAAGGAAAAGATTGAGGGGGTTTTGCTGGTGTGAAGTGGAGAAAAACCCTATTGTTTCAAAATCAACCATGGAGTTGTAGGTCTTGACAGCCCTTGCTGTTGCACATTGATGTGGAAAGAGTGGTGTTCTTGCTAGTCATTTTCTCCTTTCTGTCCCCATATCTGTGGGATGAGGCTGGTCCACTTACTTGTTAATCTTCATAGATGTGATAGAAAAATATTTGTCCTGTACTTTGAGTCAGCATTTGGATACTCACTGAAATGGATGGGGATTAACTGGCTAAATCCCACTGGCCATATATTGTCCTCAGTGAGGTCTGAATCTGCTAACTAAAGTAAGTATTGCCCAAATATGAATAGAGCCACTTCAGTTGGGCTGATGATGTTGAAGGGTGGTAGAAGTGACTTCAGCTGGCTCATGCTTGGAGGAGGCAATGCCAGGCAGGAGTTTGTCACTGAAGTGACTGGTACTATTCCCTCCACCCTGCTCCTCTCCCTCAACCTAAGGCTTTCCATGGAAATTGTAGCTGCATAAGCTCTGTTTGAGACTTCAAGGTTAGAAACATCCTTGCATTTCTGCTCTCCTTTAGGTCTTTAGGTCAGAGGTGAGCACTGTGAGTTTGCTGGTTAGAGTGGCCTCTCAGTGATACATGGATAAAAAGTCGGTCCTGTCCCTCAAGATGGGAGTTGTTATTTTCTCTATGGTCATGCCTAATAATCTCCAGGGTATTCAGATTACAGAAAGGGGGTGACTCAGCTATACCAGCCTCTGAGCTGCCTTAGGATGTTCTCTGTCTCTTCATTAACCGTGCAAAGAGCTTGAGCACACTAGAAGTGGAGTTCAATGCCTGCAAGGTGGGAGAATCGTAGCTGAGTGAGGGGCAGCTGCTTCTCCCTAATTCAATGCTAAGCCATTGACTAGCTGGCACTAAGGATTAGCAAAAGTGGCATTACAAAACAGAGTAAGTCAAGATGCTTATTCTGCTCAGGACTGAGATACAGAGAAGTTCAGGAAGTGGTTCTGACGTTTTCTCAGCCAGGGAGCAACGTTCTACTTCACTCCACAGCTTTATTTCATGAGCTACCCAGGCTTTAAACAGTTAGTTCAGCCAGAGTCAGGTCTTCAAAGATGTGCAGAAGTTCACACTGTGAATGTGTGGCAGAACTAGAGATAAAACACATGTCTCTAGGCAGTTGATTGTCATCACTGTAAGGCCAGATCTTGAGGTGCCTTGTTTTGCTTGTGTTATGTAAAAAGAAGGCTAGGGTGTCTGTCTTGACAGAAGTTTTCTTTCTGCAAAGCATGAGGGGATGGATATTCACTTCTCCCAGTGGCAAGGAAAATTGCCTCAGTAGTAAGGTCCATGCACTGCAAGAGATTAAGCTGAACATTATGTACAAATTAGAAATATAACTTTGTCCAAGAACCAAAGGTGCATGAAAAACAGATTTGTGGCCTTTGGCAGCAGGCTGGAACATACAGCAAGTACTTCTGTTGGGTGTGGGGTGGGATGTAATGCCATTAGCTACTACTGTTGCAGTACAGGCTTTGAGTCTGTCTTGTAATAATTGCTGGAGGCTTCCTGGAAGCAGAGGATTCCACATGGTCGTGGTGGAATACTGCAGGACTTCTCCAAGCTAACCACTCGATAGCTTTTACCTTAAATCTCTGAGTCTGCTCTGCTCCCCAGGCTGCACACACACCACTGCTCCAAGTAAATTACAGAATGGCTTGAGTTGGAAGGGACTTTCAGAATCATCTAGTTCCAACCACCCCTGCCATAGTGTGATGGTTTGGGTGTACCCTGCCTCCCCACACTTTAGAAGTTACCCAGACTAGTCTCAGCCAGCTCTGGGAATATAAATGAAGCTATTTATTTACAGCTAGCACAATATACAAGCAGATATTTACAGTATATACAGTTATGTACAGAAATATACAAGGTAAAAGGTAATACAGAAACACAACTCCCCTGCCAGAAACCTGAGTCCCCAGGAGGGGCTCTCAACCACCCCATCCCTTCCCCCTGCCCCTCTCAATCTCACCCCAGTCCTAAGGAAGAATGGAGGTTCAGCCAAGAGATTAAGAGGCAAAGGTGAGTGGAAGGTGAGGTTAGGGAGATGCAGCTCAGTCAGAAGCCCAAAGCAGAGTGCAGCAAAATGGTGAGAGTGTTATCTAATGTTTTCCTTTCTTCTTCAGCAAGACTCTGAGGGGAGTAGACATCACCATTGTTTTCCTTTCACAGCCTATGATCTAGTTCTTCTCACCAAAACATTCTAGCCTGCTTCAAACTAGCACACATGGGCAGGGACACCTCACACTAGACCAAGCTGCTCAAAGCCTCATCCAACCTGGTCTTGAATCATGCAGTTTAGGTAGTCAAATTAGAAAGCAGAAGATGCACTGTTTTCCAGCTGGGAGACAGAGCTATGCATGCACCTAGTACAAACTGTGGTGTTGGGGTTTCTTTCTCTTCGCTATGTCTGGGCTGGGGAGAGGTTTTTTAATAGGAATGAGAAAAGAGAAGCTGTAATTCTTTTTCCACTTGGAATCCAAGGGGGTAGAAATCACACCTCTAATAAAAGCAGAGAAAAATATGTTATTGGACCCACTGAGGGACATGAATAGTTTCTGACATTTCAGTTCAGATTCAAGAGCTGAGCTTGGGGGAAGGAAAAAAAAAAAAACCTGTGAAAGAAAGGAACATTGTTTTAAATGAAGCCACTTAAGGCTCTAAATTTGGAACTTTTCCCTTGAAAAACTGTACAGCGAAACATCTTGAGAAATTTGAAACTTGAGACTCATCTGGAATAACTCTTTCCTATGAATATTTTCATTTTTAATGAGGTCTGTATTCTCTCCAATGTTTTAGTGAAATATTCTTAAATAACTCTTATGCTCATGAAAAAAAAATCTGTCTCTTCTCTCCACTTAAACAACGATTACTCAGGTTTTTTTTAGACAAGGGGAGATACAACTACCTGAAGGGAGGCTGTAGCCAGGTGGGGGTTGGTCTCTTCTCCCAGGCAACCAGCAACAGAACAAGGGGACAGGGTCTCAAGTTGTGCCTGAGGAGATGTAGGCTGGATGTTAGGAGGAAGTTCTTCACAGAGAGAGTGATTGGCATTGGAATGGGCTGCCTAGGGAGGTGGTGGAGTCACCGTCCCTGGAGGTGTTCAAGAAATGACTGGATGAAGCTCTTAGTGCCATGGTCTAGTTGATTGGATAGGGCTGGGTGCTAGGTTGGACTGGATGATCTTGGAGGTCTCTTCCAACCTGGCTGATCCTGTGATTCTGTGGTATGTCAAGGTAGGTTTGCATTAGAAAGCACTTACAGTTCAAAACCTGCTCAGTCACCCTCAGCTGGGTGATACTATGCTGGAGAATGCAGAGACCAGCATACTGAAGGCTCAGTGCTTTGTGTGTTGCCTTCTGTTTATCTGCATCTGGAGTCCCCATTACAAGAAGGGCATGGACATGCTGGAGTGTGTCCAGAGAAGGGCCACTGGGATGATCAGAGAGCTGGAGCAGCTCTGCTATGAGGACAGACTGAAAGAGTTGGGGCTGTTCAGTCTGGAGAAGAGGAGACTCCCAGGTCACCTTCTTGTGGCCTTCCAGTATCTGAAGGGGGCCTACAGAAAAGCTGGAGAAGGACTTTTCAGGATATCAGGGAGTGACAGGACTAGGGGGAATGGAGCAAAGCTGGAGATGGGTAGGTTCAGGCTGGATGTGAGGAAGAAGTTGTTCAGCATGAGAGTGGTGAGAGCCTGGAATGGGTTGCCCAGGGAGGTGGTTGAGGCCCCTTGCCTGGGGGTGTTTAAGGCCAGGCTGGATGAGGTTCTGGTCAGCCTGATCTAGAGTAGGGTGTTCCTGCCCATGGCAGGGGATTTGAACTAGAGGCTCCTTGTGGTCCTTTCCAGCCCTGACTGATTCTATGATTCTAATTTCTGGCTATAAACATCACTGAAATTGCTGCCATGCTTGGAACACTTGTGGATGTCAGAACTTGATCAACCTTTCCCATCACTCATCTTCAGGTACCCAAAGCACTTCAGGCCAGTGTAGCTGGACAATCTGGAGCACCTAAACTAGTTTCTGCTGTGCCTTGTCCTCTGGAGTAGCCTCTTTCTCTAAGTGACTGGAGAGATTCTAGTCCCCAGGCAAATGTGATGTAATAATCTCCCTGTGAAAGCCTGGCTTGAAGAAGTGATGCAAGTGCCATTGTTGATATCCATGCACTCAAGGTTTCACCTGCAGGGACTGAGTGTGACATTTTCATTCCATAAGTTCTCTGGGGGGCTCTGTTTGTAAAAACATAGCCACAAGGAAGATGTCTGGCACCATGCCTCCTGGGCGACATCATGGACTGCGATTCTTGAAAGGCTGCTACGTGCATGGGAAGGATTTGATCCTGTAGAAACAGGACAGCCTCATGCAGTTATGTCAAGTTCTGTGTTCTGCTTCCCAGTGAACATACATGGCTCAGCTGAGATGCATCCCTCTCGCTTTCACTTGCCAGCACTTTTCAGCTGACGATTTTCATCACAGTTGCACGAAAGCAGCACCAAGCAAAAACTGTATTAACCACTTCGGGTTTTGTCCCTCTGATCTTCCAAATTTATCCACTTCTCTTCATCTGTGTCTACTGTTCCTTATAAAACACTTTGAGTAGAAGCACCCTGTGGGTTTGTTTTCAAAAGAAAGTGCAAGACTGTAAGCATGCATGTAGGGACTCAAAAGCAGCGCTGAGGATGGTGGGGCTGTGTTTCTTAAGGATTTTAGACCAACCAGGCTGCCACCATCTGCCTAGCTTTATCACAGACTGCCACTGGGCATGAGGTAGAACCCTGTGTAAGTGATATGCTACTAGACCAACCTGGCCACACAGTTAAAGAAATAAGTGCAGAATGGTAGGGGTTGGAAAGGACTCTGGAAATGTAGTCCAATCTCCTTGCTAAAGCAGGTTGATCTACAGCAGGTGATGAATTCCCTAATGAATTGAATCTATAATTGCAGAAGTGTCTGTCCATGATCCAGCTGTCAGAGGGAGCAGTGCTTCACTGCTTCCAGAGAAGGGCAACAGTGCTGGTGAGTGGGCTGCAGTGCAACCCTATGAGGGGTGGCTGAGGGAGCTGAAGTTATTTAACTTGGAGAAGAGGAGGCTCAGGGCAGACCTTACTGCTCTCTGCAGCTACCTGAAAGGAGGTCGTAGCCAGGCAGGGGTTGGTCTCTTTTGCCAGGCACTCAGTGACAGAACAAGAAGACACAGCCTCAAACTGTGCCAGGGCAGGTTTAGGCTGGAGGTTAGGAACAAGTTCTTCATGGAAAGAGTGACTGGCATTGGAATGGGCTGCCTGGGGAGGTGGTGGAGTCACCATCCCTGCAGGTGTTTAAAAGGAGGCTGGATGAGGCACTTAGCGCCATGGTTTAGTTAATTAGAAGGGTTAGGTGGTAGGTCGGAGTCGATCTCAAAGGTCTTTACCAACCTGGTTAATTCTGTGGTTCACACAACCAGGGATGCATCATGGTAGGCTGGTAATATGCTCTTACTAGGGTACCAGTGGCAGGATATCAATGGAAGCTCTGCAGATCATCGTTTGGGGTGAGGCTAAAGACTGTGAATTTTATTAGTCAGACCCAAAAATGTGAAGCAAAATTAATTTGAAAGGATGCTGTGGAGAGGCTGCTGCTGGTCTCTTCTCACAGTTAAATATCAACAGAACAAAAGGGAATGGCCTCAGGCTGCAACTGGGTAGGTTCAGGCTAGGTATGAGGAAAGAGGGTCAGGCATTGGAACAGGCTGCCCAGGGAGGTGGTGGAGTCACCATCCCTGGAGGTGTTCAAGAAAAGCCTGGATGAGGCACTTAGTGCCATGGTCTAGTTGACTGGCTAGGGCTGGGTGCTAGGTTGGAGTGGATGATCTTGGAGGTCTCTTCCAACCAGGTTGATTCTATGGTGTTCCTAAGGGTCATTTCCAATCAGAATGTTTCTGTGATTCTGTGAATTAATAGCAGAAGAAAGCAGAAACTTGTTAACATCTAAGAGCATAAGAAGGGCTCTGCTGAGTCAGATCATAGGTCTGCCTGGCTTGGTGTCTTGCTCCTAGCATGGTCTGGAGAAAGCGCCATAATAAAACAGGTATGAAGCAATAATTCCTCCAGGTACTTTGGGCACTTAGTGCCATGGTCTAGTTGATTGGGTAGGGCTGGGTGATAGGTTGGAATGGATGATCTTGGAGGTCTCTTCCAACCTGGTTGATTCTATGTTTCTTTCCAAATCTCCAGGCATTGTGACTCATGGAAAGGCCTCATGAGTTAAATATTGTTTCTTTGTGGTTTTTGATTTGTTTTTGTTTTAATGCTACCTTCCTTCAGCACAGGGAATTCCAGAGGGAATTCTAAGGTGTGGAAGCAGCAGAGTTACTTGTCTGTGTGAAGGCAGCATGACTTCCTGGGCAGAACTGCTAAGCAGCCATTCTGCACAGAGGTCTGCTTGGTCCAGCTGCTGTTCTTCCCTGCCAGGCTGGTGTTTGCCTGGCAGCCTAACTGTGAGAACAGCTTGTGACTACTGTGTACAGGAGGTGTCAGGCTACCTGCAGTGCCTGCCTGTGGTGCCAGTGAAGGTCTGAAGGGTCAGGAAGGTGGCTGGAGAGGAGCCCTGCTCAGAAATATCAGGCAGGGAGAGGACAGCTCTCTAACCTGTTACACTGGTGAGGAAACCCATGCTGTGGTACATGCACCACTGCAATTGAAAAGGCTGCTCTCTTCAGAGGCTGAATATCCAGTGCCACAAACAGACACGTATGAGCTGTGTCTTCATGAAGTTACCTTGGATGACCTGGCTTTCTGCATCCATAAGATGGAACATAACTAGGCTTTGGCTTTCACCAGGATGACAACATGCCCAGCACTTTTACAGGCACTTTACAGTTCACAACAAGCCTACTTTGCATTAGGCATTGCATGTTGAAGCCAAGCACATGGAAGGATAATGCCAAGCAGTAACCCTTGCCATATCCCTGGGCAGTGCTAGGAGTCTCGTTCTATTATGAGGCTGTTCCAGTAACTAACTGCCAGTTAGGAAAGCAATATGACACCATTAAGGATGCCACTAAGGCTAGCCCATTTTGGCTACTAATGGAGGCACTCCTTGTCTGGCTTCCTTGTGACATACAGTGAGAGCAAAAACTTAACTTGCCAGGCCTCCTACTCAATTTCTTCCTGAGAATATTAATCTAGGCTCCTGACACTGTTCTCCAGAAGCCTTCTAGGTAGCCAGGCCAAGAGAACAGGAGGTACTTCAGGAGCTGATCCAAAGCCCTACAACTTCTAACTTTGTTTGCACCATGAAGTTTTCACTTTGGCTTTGCCAGAGCAGAGGAGTCCAAACACCACACTGACTAATGTATGAAATGCAGTTCCCTAGTTACAGTGCACCACACTGAGGTCAGCAGGATCCAGGTAGGGAGATACACTTTTCCTCTCTGTCCAAATTGTGATATGGTGCAAAGAGATTCAGGTTTGATCTTCAAAGGTCTGCTGCTGTCTTCTACTTTCCCCCCCCAGTGTAATCACTATGTAATCACTTGTTTATTGCTCCTTTATCAGCCTCTAAAAGAGGTACTGTGATAGTTACTTCCCAGTATGAACATGCAATACTAATATTGCTGGAGAATGGTGAACAGAGATGCAGATATGAATGGATAGAAAGGTCAGAGTTTGAATCTAGTGCTTGAGCAGGAAACATACATTTTCCAGGATGGTTCCAGGAAGATTAGAGTAAGTACTTTGAAAAATGGGTGCCTTAATCTTTTGGGATTTTCCTGTGTCCTAGGGAACCACTGTGCTAAGAGGGAAGCTGTTACTTTAAAGATTGATTTCCATTTTTGAGCACTGAACTAGAGCCTCAACCGCAAGCCTTGCTTTGATTAGGTCTGCCCCAAGCAGCAGACATGCACACATGCTAAGAAGAGTTATAGGCTGTTGCTGCCAAGGATGCCATTGAATGACTGAGTGAAAGGGAACATTTACAAACAAAACCTGTTATTAAGGAGATTATTAATGAAAGGCCTTCGAACAAAATAACCCCCTCCTTCTCAGTATGTTTATTTTTTTGTAAGCTTCTCTTTTTCATCTTGTTAGGAAACTTCATGGGAAGATGAATACCATGCAGTTCCTCCAAAAGAAGTGACTGATGAAGCAGTCAGCATCTTATGGGTCGGTTCTTTGAAACCTGGAAATTTCGCAACAGCTCTTGTCTTGTGTCTGTCCACCCCTGCCGTTTTGCACAGATGTAGTGAACTTCACAGTCTGCTCTAATTAGCACCAGGCCTGATGAGGAGCTGTGGACTGGGAATTTAGGAGCAGGGGAATGGAGAAAAAGAATTCATACTGTTATTATTTGGTTTTGGTTAGCTAAGGAAACTGTTTGCAGGGTTGGAAAATACGACTTGGCATTTAAAGTTTCATTTAGTAAATGGGAGAGAAGAGCTGGGAGGCAAGGAAGCTGACCTTTTTTTCCTGGGTTTTGGATTGTGTAGGCAAGAGGTTGCCTGTTAAGTTTTTTTTTCTTGCCTTGCTAGATAGGGCTTAGTGTACTGGACAAGGTGAGAACAGTGATTGTTCACTTTGTTTTCTTGTGGGGAGGTCACTGCTTCTTGGCAGAGCAGCTACGGTGTGTGCCCTTTCACAGCATCTCTAGCTTCTTATCCAAAGCAGTTGGCACTGTTTCCTAGTGAATGTAACTTCAGTTGGTTGGCCACATCTGGTTTGTATGCTGGGCTGGACATATCAGTGCCCGAGGAGCAGATGTTCTCTCTTTTGAGCCATCTTTGCTATGGAAAGAACTGGGAGGACAGATCTCTTAAATCTCTGAAGACCTTCCTTCCTGTGGGAACCAAGTCCTGGCTTGAAAATGCCAGTAAAAGAGAGAAGGAAAGAGAAACCCTGAAAAAGAATCTGATTTATCTGTAAATCCTTTCAACAGAGAAGTGGCAATGCAGAAAAGAGAGACTTGAGTGTTCTACTCTACCTATCTTCCCCTCTCCTGAGAATCTATCTACCTTTACGTTTGCCCAGCCTGAGTTACAAGGTGACTCTGCATCCCTTGTCCCTGTTGCAGTTCTCCATTCCTAGTGTGCATCATCTGTTTGGAAACTAAACAGGGCTTGTGGAACAAGTTCAAAGACCCTTTGGCCTGTGGTAGCACCCAGTTTACCAGTTGCTGAGGAAAAGGTCTTGCTGTGCAATTCTGACTGCCCAAGGGTGAGGTGATGCTCCTTCACGCTGGTGTGCTGGGTGAGGGAAGCATATATCTGAGTTAGAGACTGACCTGGCCTTTCAGGGAAGCCATGGCTTTGCTGGGAAACAGTTTGGTAGATGCTTGGAGACTGGAAAAGGTAACACAAAGAGAAAGGCTGGTGTTGGTCAGTGAGAAGAAGAGGGAGGGCAAAGCCAAAGTGTGTGAGATGGAGGAGGCAGCCTGTAAGCCATCAAGGGACCTAGGCTGCCTTTGCAGCAAAGAGAGTCAGAGTCTTGCAGCTCTCCACTATTGCTGCTGGTCTGACTCTGGTCATGAGCTCAAACAGCTGGTAGAAGATGGATGAGGCAGAAGAAGCCTCTTTTGGAGTTGGAATCAATAAAAGACTTGGCTTCTACCACAATAACTGTTTCCGGGAATCAGGATGGAAAAAAATTCAAGTGGATTAGGAGTGTGCAGCTGGGAGCAGGGACCCTGCCAGTTCCTTGCTCCTTGCTGTGACTGCAAAGGGAAGCAAGGGAATGTGTTTAAAGGGATTTCACATGATGCAATTGCATCATGTAAGATCTGGGAAACAGAGGCCTTGCTGCTGTCTGTCTTGCTTGCACCCAATGCAGATTACCCCAGGGAGCAGCATGCTGCTTGCCCTCTGCCTATGCAACCCAGCTGCAGTTTGCTCTGGATGAAAACCTCTGGTCTAGAGAAACCAAGGAGCTGAGCTGCCACTTTCATGAATGAAGCATCTTGTGTGGCATTGGACAGCTTAGTGGGAACCTGTGAAAGGAAATAAACGGGACTTGCTCTTTATAAGTGCTCAGAGCTCTCTTCCTGCCATCTCCATAGCAAAGCAGAGCTCCCCCATGAGGTCTAATTCAATGCATAGTCCTCTCAGCATTTCTGAGCACCAATGTCCTGTGTCACCTAAGCTGTATAGCCCTTACAGACACCTGGAAATCCCACCTCCTAAGTGTGGCTGAGCTGGCACTCATAGGAGCACTGTGCTCACCAACAAGCAGCTTGCAATATTTACACCACAGTCCTTGATGACTGAATACAAAACTGAGATCCCCATCAAGTCCCCATGTTCAGGAGCTGCCTCCTGCCAGACACATGGGCTTTTCATGTTGTACCATGGTAACTCCTGCATCTGGTGAGGCATGTGCTCAACACAGCTGCTGCTAGGTAAGGAGGCCAGTGCTTCAGGATTTGGATGCTGTGGCAGAAGAGGTCACAAACCTCCACAACCTGTCTGCTTCTCTCACCAGACCAAATAAGACAACCCCAGAGCACAGGATTTGCCTTATGCCTGAGATCCCACATCAAATCCTCCCAACATTAGAACAGAACAGAATAGAATCATAGAATGGTCTAGGTTGGAAGGGACTTCAAGGATCATCCATCTCCAACCTCCCACCATAGGCATGGACATCCTCCACTAGAGCAGGTTGCTCAAAGCCTCATCCAACCTGGCCTTGGTTAGCTTATTCACAAGTGAAGACAGGCTTTTTGCCTCCCTTTCTGGGAGGGTGCTCAGACAAACTGCAGAGCAGCTCTAGCTCTTCTAGCCCGATACTTAATCTGTGCAAGAGGCAGACAGAGCTCAGACCTACACTTTTGAACACCTGCCGAGTCTCAAAGGAGGGCTCAGTCCCACCTTCTGCTCTAGCAAAGGGGCTTCAAGTCCATACATCCAAATGAGAAACACCAAGAGCAGCCTACCTGCCCTCTTCATGGCCTGTTGCCTGGCACTCACTGTGTGCTCCTACCATGTGTGTTTAAACACCCCTCCAGGGAAGCAGACAATCTCAAGACAGATGTCAGGGCACACAGTATGTAAGCATCTTCACCTGGTAGGGTTGGTGTCTCAGGGGTATGGCACACTGGAAGGTGTAGATACAGAGATCTATGAATAGCTAACTTGTTTTAAGTGGTTGCCTGGTTGCTTGCCTCCGTTGGCTTAACAAGAGAGATCACTGTCTTCTGTGCTGGGCAGGGTGGGAGAATCATCAGCGCAGCTTGAATCTTCCAAGTGACAAGAGGGAGCAATGCTTCAGCAGATGCATTCCTCTTTTCTCTTAATAGCCTAAGATGACCAGGGCAGCCATGCTTTATAGCTTCTGGTCTGAACCCATCCCACTTTTTTTGGGAAAGCTTTCCTGTGTTGAATGCTTGTGGTCCCACCTGTAACACTGTGCTTCCTGAGATCCCTGCTTGTAATAGTCCCTGCACGTTCTTTGCTTAGTGGTTGATGCTCTCTAGTTTTGCTTCTAGGTTTGCTTTTACTCTCTCCCTCTGCTTTCTGCACACTCTCATTGATTGCCTTATGCTTGCTTGAACCTCTCCCAGCTGTTACTATGACTGATGTCTGAGCAGCACGTAGCTTCACATGTGACTGGCAGGCAGTCAGCTGAGGAACATATGCTTGCAGCACTGTGGAATTGATGCTTCTTGTAAATCCATTACTCTGTACCCTGTAGCAGACTGGAAGAGAGCAAGCCTTAATGTAGCTGAAGAGAAAACAGTCATAGAATGATTTGGGTTGGAAGGGACGTTTAAAGGTAGGGGTGCCTTTAAAGAAGGGGCCTTTAAATCTACCCAAATGGGTAGACTCAGGAAGATCAGTAGATGTAGTCTACCTTGACCTTAGCAAGGCTTTTGACACTGTCTCACATGACATCCTAATGAGCAAGCTCAGAAAGTGTGAGATGGAAGAGCAGACAATGAGGTGGATTAGGAGCCATTTACAAGATGAGTTCAAAGAGTGGTGATCAATGATGCCAGGTCCAGATGGAGAGCTGTAACTGGTGGAGTCCCCCAGGGATCAGTGCTGGGTCCAGCACTGTTCAACATCTTCATTCAGTGACACTGATGAGGAGACAGATATACAGACAGTGTCTGCTCAGCAAGTTTGATGATGATACCAAGCTGGGAGGCTTGGCTGATACAGCTGAAGGCTGTGTGGCCATCCAGCAAGACCCAGACAGACTGGAGAGCTGGGCACAGAGGAACCAGATGAAGTTCAACAAGGACAAGTGCAGAGTCCTGCACTGGGAGAGCAATAATAAACTTCACCGGTACAGGCAGGGAGATGATCTGCTGGAGAGCAGCCCTGTGGAGAGGGACCTGGGAGTCCTGGTGGGTAACAAGTTACCCATGGCACAGCAATGTGCCCTTGTGGCCAAGAAGGCCAATGGGATCCTGGGGTGTATTGAGAAGAGTGTGTTCAGCAGATTGAGGAAGGTTCTCCTCTGCCTCTACGCTGCCTGGTGAGTCCTCATCTTAATACTGTGTTCAATTTTGTGCTCCCCAGTTTAAAAGGGACAGAGATCTGCTGGAGAGGGTCCAGTGGAGGGCCACAAGGATTAGGGGACTGGAGCACTGCCTGATGAGGAGATGCTGATGGACCTGGGGCTTTTTAGTCTGGAGAAGAGAAGACTTAGAGGGGATTTGATAACTATTTATAAGTATCTGAGGGCTGGCCGGGGGGGGGGGGGGACGGGACACACAGGCTCTGCTCACTTGCTCCCTGTGATAGGACAAGGAGCAATGGATGTAAGTTGCAGCAAAAGAGGTTCTGCCTCAACACAAGAGGGAACTTCTTAACTGTAAGGGTCACAGAGCACTGGCACAGGCTCCCCAGGGAGGTTGTGGAGTCTCCTTCTCTGCAGACTTTCAAGGCCCTTCTGGAAGTGTTCCTCTGTGACCTGAGCTAGATTATGGTCCTGCTCTGGTAGGGGAGTTGGGCTTGATGATCCCTTTAGGTCTCTTCCAACCCCTAACATCCTGTGATCCTGTGAAAGGTCACCTAGTACAACAGTGAGCAGGAACACCTGTAACTAGATCAGACTGCTCAGAGCTCTGGCCAACCTGATCTGGAATACTACCTCTCTGCGCCACCTCTGCCAATGTTTTACCACCCTCAGCGTAAACTCTTCCTTTAATCTACACTTCCCCCTTTTTAGTTTAAAATCATCACTCCTTGTCCTGTCACAACAGGTCCTGCTAAGAAGATTGCCTTCACCTTTCTTATAGGTCCCCTTTAAGTACTGAAAGGCTTTTTGCCCATCAGTAGCTCAAATCCATTTCAGCACTGTGTCTTGCAATCTGCACACGAAGAATCATAGAATCAACCAGGTTGGAAGAGACCTCAAAGATCATCCACTCCAACCTAGCACCCAGCCCTAGCAGTCAACTAGACCATGGCACTAAGTGCCTCATCCAGGCTTTTCTTCAACACCTCCAGGGATGGTGACTACACCACCTCCCTGGGCAGCCCATTCCAATGCCAATCACTCTCTCTGGGAAGAACTTCCTCCTAACATCCAGCCTATACTTCCCCTGGCACAGATTGAGGCTGTGTCCCCTTGTTCTATTGCTGGTTGCCTGGAAGAAGAGACCAACCCCCACCTGGCTACAGCCTTCCTTCAGGTAGTTGTAGACAGCAATGAGGTCGCCCCTGAGCCTCCTCTTCTCCAGGTTAAACAACCCCAGCTCCCTCAGCCTCTCCTCATAGGGTCTGTGTTCCAGGCCCCTCATGTCAGCACATGCATAGAGTGACTCTCTCAAGCACATTTAAATTAGTACACAGGAGGTCCATGGGTTCCCTTAGATCTCTAACTGCCACCTCAGATGACACCACAGAGGCTGCACAGCTAAGCAAGATGCATGGACTGAGCTCTCTGCAAGTAATAAATGGCAGAAGAATGGAGGCATAGCAGGCAGTAATGTGCCAATGAAGGTTGAAAGACAGAAATACATAAAAATACACAGTTTTGTATTGTAGTCAGATCTGAGGAGGGAGAAGTCCTGGTGGAGAATGTAGACTTTGGGTAAGTTTTTCCCCTAGATATGGTTTCTTAACTATTATGTAAAAAACCTTTTAGATTTAACAAATCAAATGGACTAAGGAAAAAAAAAAGAACTTAAAAAAGGTGTTGTTGGTTTGGGTTTTGTTTTTCTTTAATTGCATCAAGTTGATACTCTGGGTGCTTTGGAGAAAGATAACTTTAACATGAAAATATGTCTGTTGGTCAGAATAAACACATTTTCCACTGAAGTAAAGACAGACAGAATATTCTGAGCCATTTCTTGCAGCAATGTCTCACTCCTGACTTTTTGCAGTCAGTTTGGAAGACTAAGCTTATTTAATGGTTCAGACTATTAAAACCATCTGCTTTCCCATGTATCCTGAAACACTTCAATACTTGAAAATGGAGAACATGTATCATGCTTGTTCTAGCCACCATAAAACTTCGGCTCCACAGTTTAAAATGTGGGATTTTAATTATAGTGTGGATATATTATTCAGTCCTATGCAATGCACTTCTGGTTATGGTGCTGTGATCTCTTTTCCTTGGTTGGAACAGGGCCAGCTGACCATATTTGCAGTGTGTGGCCAAACATCAAATGGATCTGAATAAGCAAAGTAATCACTTCCAGACTAAACACATTTCAAATTGGTTTAAAACACTGAACAAGCTTCACCACCTGGAGCTATGTCTTCCGTGACATCAAGCTACATTGATGTGTCACTGCTGATGGCCATTTCTTTCTCTTGTGTTTGGGCCTAAGAGCACCAAATCTCTGACCTCCATTGAAATCTTCCTTTGACTGTGGTAGGAAATGCTGTGAATTCACTCAGCTCTTGGCCAAGGACCAATGTCTGTCTCTCTTACGTCTGAGCTACGTCATTAGTGGCCCCTGTGGAGCAAGAAGCTGTAACAGTTATCCACCTTGTTCAGATGGGAAAACTGGATTGTGAACAGGCAATAATCTGTTTGCCTCGAAAAGTCTTAGAGGAAGCTGGCAACAGCACCAGAGGAAAGCAGAGGTTTGGAATTAGCTGAACTGCTGCAAGATCCTTTTTTGTTTTAGCAAACCCGTTTGATAGTGATCAGGGAGAAAGAGAAGGCAAAGATGCTTCAGATCTCAGATCTCAGATCTGGAAAAGCAAATAGAAACCCATGTAGCTGTGCAACTTTTATCCTTTCCTACTTTTTCATGATTATGGGATTTTTTCTGTGTGTGTTCATTTTGTTGGTTCGTTTGTGTCGTGGTTTGGGTATTCCCCACCCCCCCCACACTTTGGAAATCACCCAGACTAGACTCAGGCAGCTCTGGAAATTGAATGAAGCTTATTATTTGCAGCTTAGCACAATATACAAGCAGATATTCACAGTATATACATTTACATACAGAAATATTCAAGGTAAAAGGTAAACCAGAAACACAACAGCCCTCCCAGAAACCTGAGTCACCAGGAGGGGCTCCCAACTGCCCTTCCACCTTCTCCCACCCCTCAACCTTACCCCAGATGTTGCCTTGTGCCCCAAGGAAGAATGGAGGGTCAGCTAGGGGGGTTAGGAAGCAGATGGATTAATCAGAGAAACAGAAGGTGAAGTTAGAGAGAAATGCATCTCAAAGCCCAGGCAGTGCCCGAATGCCTTATCTATGTTTATACTCTTGTTCTTACACATCTCAGCAAGCCTATGAGTGAAGTAGACATCACCATTGTTTCCCTTTCCCAGCCTGTAATCTAATTCTTCTCACCAAAACATTCCAGCTAGCTTCAAACTAGCACAGTTTGGTTTGGGTTTTTTTTGATGCTTAGTCTTGGGTTATCCTGATGCTCTTCACATGCTCTTGTTTTATTTGACTTTTTATTTAACTCTTCAGAGCACTGAGGTAGGAGTTTCTACATTTATGCTGTGCTTTGAAGACAGAGCAGAGAGCACCAAGAACTTCAGCTGAGTGGCACATATTCTACATCCATTCAGATGCTGATCTGGTTGTGTTTCATACAGGTATGCTTGGCACCAAAGGTGCTGAGGTTGCCCAGTGCTTGCATTGTCTTTTATAAGTGGTCAGTGTCCTGAAGTCCTGTGTACCCCTAAATTCCTCTCCCTCTGTGGTTTGAATGGGAGAGGAAAAGGTGTGAAAAGACCTGTTCCCCCCCTGCCCTGTAGGCATGAAGGGGGTGAGCAAGGGGCGCTGCCGGCACGAGGGGTGCCCATGCAGTGCCCGCACTGGAATTGGGCTGGGATTGGCTGTGGTCTTTGCGCCTAGGCAGTGGTAACTCTGCTCTTTGTCTAGGGAGGGTATAAACATTGGGGGACTTCCCGCCTTGGGGTTCCTGCCTTAGAGTTCACCCCTGCCTGAGAGTTCTCCCCCTGGCCTGGATAGATCCTGCAGAAGGAGCCCCTGGCGCTCTGCTCCGAAGGGCTTCCCACCATTAGCACCCTTTATGCAGGCTCAGTAGACCTTAACGACCCTCGGAATGCCTCTGAAAGAGAGCCCTAGAGGACAAGCATCTGGACCGCCCTTCTTTCAGCCAGCCTGGCTCACCTGTGAGTAACTCTGGCTCAGCTTTATTATTAAGTGGGGAATGCTATCATTCGATAGCTCAAGCCTTTTCCAACTTCTGACTTCCAAAATAGTCAAATTACCTATGGGTTCCTTGTAGATCTTCTCAATCAAACTAAACCTGCTAAATAAAACTGAATTAATTTCTGTATATAGTTTGGGGGCAGGTTTTGGGGGAAATAAAATAACTCTATTTTTGTATAAAATTCCTGACTCGGCCACATTAATTCCCTGCCTCCACAACAGTCAGTCATATTATAAAGTAGCTTGAGTTGGAAGGGACCTTAAAGATCATCTGGTTCCAACCTCTCTGCCATAGGCAGGGACACCTCCCACTAAACAGGTTGCTCAAAGCCTCGTCTAGCCTGGTCTTGCACACTTAGACCACACCTTGAGTATTGTGTTCAGTTCTGGGCCCCCCAGTTTAAAAGGGACGTTGAGATGCTTGAGCGTGTTCAGAGAAGGGCGACGAGGCTGGTGAGAGGCCTTGAGCACAGCCCTACGAGGAGAGGCTGAGGGAGCTGGGATTGGTTAGCCTGGAGAAGAGGAGGCTCAGGGGTGGTTGTGGCCAGGAGGAGGTTGCTCTCTTCTCTCAGGTGGCCAGCACCAGAACGAGAGGACACAGCCTCAGGCTGCGCCAGGGGAGATTTAGGCTGGAGGTGAGGAGAAAGTTCTTCACTGAGAGAGTCATTGGACACTGGAATGGGCTGCCCGGGGAGGTGGTGGAGTCGCCGTCCCTGGGGCACTTCAAGGCAAGGTTGGACGTGGCACTTGGTGCCATGGTCTAGCCTTGAGCTCTGTGGTAAAGGGTTGGACTTGATGATCTGTGAGGTCTCTTCCAACCCTGATGATACTGTGATATGTGATACTGTGATACTGTGTGTGATACTTCTAGGGATGAGGCTTCCACTACTCTGAGCAACTCATTCCAGTGTCTTACCATCCTTGTTGTAAAGAACTTCTTCCTAATGTCTAATCTAAATCTACCCTGTGCTAGTTTAAAAACATTGCCTCTTGTCCTGTCACCACAGATCCTTATAAAATATCCTTCTCCAGCTTTGCTGTGGGCCCCCTTCAGGTATTAGAAGGCAGCTATAAGGTCTCTCTAGAACCTTGTCTTCTCCAGGTTGAAGAGACCTGGCTCCCTCAGCCTGTCCTTGTAGGAGAGGTGCTCCTACAGTGAGACATAGCAGTGCCACTGCAGACGCTGGCTGGGAGATGCAGTGCTTGGCTAAATCTCTGCACACATTACAGATGGGTACAAGAGTGCAGTCCTCCCGCCTACATCTATGCTTTTTTTGTTTGTAATTTGGCTGTCTTCTTGCTGGCTACATTCCTCACTTGTGGAAAGAGCCTATAATGCATCTGTGGTCCTTAAAAATTCTCTCTTTCCCTCTTTCTCTGGAGTGAGGGGGGTTATTAAACATAGCCTCCCACCGAATTCCAGTGACTAATCACACACAGACTGTAATCCCAAACCAGCCATGACTCAGACACGAAGGAACCCCTGTGCTTAACACTGCGGGAAGAGATAACATGCTTCTTCCCTGGCCTTGCACAGCAATGGGAATGCTGAATAAGAGCAGACCAAATTACAGGGCTACTTCCTGATCCACAAAGCAGGGCACTTGCACTCGCCAGGTATTGCCCAATGATAATGCTGAACTTTCACATGGCCACAATTAAAGAGCTGAACACAGATGCTCTAAATGTCTGGGGTGGAGCCAGCTGAGTGATAGAAGTCTACAGCATGAAGCCTTCTTTGTGTTTAATGAGACATTTAAGCAAGGAGGAAGTCTGGTGCTCAGAGATACTGTCTGTGTTTAGGAGTAAGTCTGAGCATCCTACTGGAGTAATGGTCTGGATGGGCCCAGTCCTGCTCAACATCTTTATTGATGATCTGGACCAGGAGATTGAGTCCAGCATCAGTAAATTTGCAGATGACACCAAGCCAGGAGCAGGTGTTGATCTGTTGGAGGGTAGGAGAGCCCTGCAGAGGGACCTTGACAGTCTGGATGGGTGGGCAGAGGCCAATGGGATGAGATTTAATGAGGCCTAGTGCAGGGTTCTACACTTTGGCCACAACAACTCCAAGCAGCACTACAGGCTGGGGACTGAGTGGCTGAGAGCAGCCAGGCAGAAAGGGACCTGGGGGTGCAGATAGATAGTAGTTGAACATGAGCCAGCAGTGTGCCCAGGTGGCCAAGAGAGCCAATGGCATCCTGGGCTGTATCAGGAACAGTGTGGCCAGTAGGACAAGGGAGGTTATTCTGCCCCTGTGCTCAGCACTGGTCAGGCCACACCTTGAGTACTGCATCCAGTTCTGGGCCCCTCAATTCAAGAGAGATGTTGAGGTGCTGGAATGTGTCCAGAGAAGGGCAACAAACCTGGCGAGAGGCCTGGAACACAAACCCTATAAGGAGAAGCTGAGGAAGCTGGGATTGTTTAGCCTGGAGAAGAGGAGGCTCAGAGGGGACCTCATTGCTGTCTACAACTACCTGAAGGGAGGCTGTAGCCAGGTGGGGGTTGGCCTCTTCTCCCAGGCAACCAGCAACAGAACAAGGGGACACAGTCTCAAGTTGTGCCGGAGGAGGTATAGGCTGGATGTTAGGAGGAAGTTCCTCACAAAGAGAGTGATTGGCATTGGAATGGGCTGCCCAGGGAGGTGGTGTAGTCACTGTCCCTGGAGGTGTTCAAGAAAAGCCTGGATGAGGCACTTAGTGCCATGGTCTAGTTGACTGGCTAGGGCTGGGTGCTAGGTTGGACTGGATGATCTTGGAGGTCTCTTCCAACCTGCTTGATTTTATGGAAATTAAAGAATGAGTTTCTGACTGAGCCCTTTCCCTCTCAAAAATAATAGTTTTCATCTTAGACTTCTGAAGTTGTTTCCAACTGAACTCTGTGTTCCCCTTTAAAAATAAATTCTCTTGAATACTAATGTAGGCAGGTGAAAATGACTGCTCACCTAGTGCTTGTGCTTGCTGCAGTTGCTCTTATACACTTAAGTGTCCTTCTTCTCCTTCTAATTGTACCTAATAGTAACAGAAACACTGATGTGGGTGGCACATGATTTGCTTTCAATAACATCTGAATACAAGAATGAAGATGGAAGGGTTTGTGGCAGGCTGCTGTGCTAATGAACAAATGAGCTCAAAGGAATTAGCTTCCAAAAACAACTGCAACCATGAAAGTTCTTCTAAATGCTCCTGGCTTTTCTGGATGCATTCTTATCAGTATGTTTGGTTCCAAATACACTTCTCTATCTGCTGAGAAATGTCTATTCTGGGTTTTTTTTTTCAGACACTGAAATTTTGCAACTGAAAACCAGAGACAGCCTTATTTATATTCTGAGAGCAATCAAAATTTTCTTGAGGTAGAAGCTTTACTCATCTTTTAAAGATTATAATTTAGCTAAGAACAGGGCACTGAAAGCTGAGGGGTGAATACAAGATTGTGTCATGTTTATGAAGTCATGAAAGCATCTGCACACAGCATGGCAACCCCCGACCCCCAACTATATGAAGTCTTCTTTTAATATAATCATCTGAGCTTAGTCCACCAAACCATGGGCTTTTTGGATTTGAATGGAAGATGAAGTAAGAACAAACTGATATTGGTGAATTTAAGTGTGGTGTTAAGACCACATTGCTTTAGGGCTATTAACTGGTGACTATTACACACTTTTCCATACCTAATTGAGGCCATTGCTTCGTGTTCTATCATCTGCTACCTGTGGGAAGAGACCACCAGCCTCTCCACAGTGTCCATTCAGGTAGCTGTAGACAGCCATGGGGTCTCCCCTCAGCCTCCTCTTCTTCAAATTAAGCAACCTCATCTCACTCAGTCACTCTTCATAAGAATTATTCTCCAGGCCCTTCCCCAACGTTGTTGCCCTCCTCTGCACTGGCTTCAGCACCTCCACATCCTTCTTGTAATGAGGTGTCCAAAACTGAACACAATACTTGAAGGGTGGCCTCACCAAAGCTGAGTACAAGGGGACAGTCACCTCCCTACTCCTTCTGGACACAGCATTGCTAATACAAGCCAGGATGCCATTGGCTTTCTTTGCTACCTGGGCACACTGCTTGCTCATATTGAGTTGTTTGTCTCTACTACAACCCCCAGAATCATAGAATCATAGAATCAAGCAGGTTGGAAGAGACCTCCAAGATCATCCAGTCCAACCTAGCACCCAGCCCTATCCAATCAACTAGACCATGGCACTAAGTGCCTCATCCAGGCTTTTCTTGAACACCTCCAGGGATGGTGACTCCACCACCTCCCTGGGCAGCCCATTCCAATGCCAATCACTCTCTCTGGGAAGAACTTCTTCCTAACATCCAGCCTATACCTCCCCTGGCACAACTTGAGACTGTGTCCCCTTGTTCTATTGCTGGTTGCCTGGGAGAAGAGGCCACCCCCCACCTGGCTACAATGCCCCTTCAGGTAGTTGTAGACAACAATGAGGTCCCCCCTGAGCCTCCTCTTCTCCAGGCTAAACAGGCCCAGCTCCCTCAACCTCTCCTCATAGGGTTTGTGTTCCAGGCCCCTCACCAGCTTTGTTGCCCTTCTCTGGACACATTCCAGCACCTCAACATCTCTCTTGAATTGAGGGGCCCAGAACTGGACACAGTACTCAAGGTGTGGCCTGACCAGTGCTGAGTACAGGGGCAGAATAACCTCCCTTGTCCTACTGGCCACACTGTTCCTGATCCAGGCCAGGATGCCATTGGCTCTCTTGGCCACCTGGGCACACTGCTGGCTCATCTTCAGATACTATCTATCTGCACCCCCAAAGTCCCTTTCCTCCTGGCTGCTCTCCAGCCACTCAGTCCCCAGCCTATACAGCCACACTGCCTCAAGTGCTTCTACATTTGCTGCTTCTACAATTGATGCATAACCATCAATGCCTATCAAAACAACTAGAGAGCAATGCCTGTTCAATATGCATTTAAAGCAATGCTGTGGCATGCCCTTTTCCTTTCTTAAGCATCAGGGAGCAAAGGAATAGAGCAAATAGAGCGTGTGGCCCTGAGTTAGCAGCACGTCATTCATGCTTGACTTCGTTGGCAACAGTTCATTAATTACCAAGTGAAAACACATTTATAAAATGAAAGATAAAGGGTTTTTTGTTTATTGATTAATTTTTCTTTTCAGAAACTCTAAGAGCTTTTCTCATACTCTCAAATAGCTTAATCTTTTAAACTCTCTTTTGTCTTATTATAGTCTTCAGCTTTGAAAAGAAGTATGGCTTTTGGAGAGTCAAAGATAAACTCCCTGTGCTAGTTTGAAGCAGGCTAGAATGTTTTGGTGAGAAGAACTAGATTACAGGCTGTGGAAAGAAAACAGTGGTGATGTCTACTCTGCTCACAGTCTTGCTGAGATGTGTGGGAACAAGAAATAAAAACATTAGATAATCACTCGGCACTGCTCTCACTGGGCTGCTGGCTGAGCTGCATCTCTCTAACCTCACTCTCCATTTTGGACTAACTCACTTTGCTTCCTACCCCCCTGGCCGAACCTCTTTTCTTCCTTGGGACTGGGGTAAGGTTGAGAGGGGCAGGGGGAAGGTGAAGGGGTGGTTGAGAGTCCCTCCTGGGGACTCAGGTTTCTGGGAGGGGAGTTGTGCTTCTGTATTACCTTTTACCTTGTATATTTCTGTATATAACTGTGTATTCTGTAAATACCTGCTTGTCTATTGTGCTAGCTGTAAATATAAGCTTCATTCATATTTCCAGAGCTGAATGAGTCTAGTCTGGGTGATTTTTAAAGTGTGTGGGGAGGGTGGGTAACACCCAAACCATCACACTCCCCCTCTGCTTTCACAGACACCAGAATCTTCAGAAAGACCCTAGTCACACATCCACACAGGTATGACTGCTTGATCTGTCACTAACTTTGCAGCATTCTAAATCACTTCTAAATAACAAAAAAGAAAGTAAAATAATAGTAATAAAACCTGGGGCAGCATTTAGTGTGCATTGTCTCAGGATAAAGAGCTTCACCCTGGCTCTCTTGCTGTGTGTCTCTCTTGCTGCCAAACACCAGTGCATGGAATTATTCAACACGTGATACACCACTGACCCATCATTATTTGTTATAACTTACCTGTTCCCTGCCTCTGTCACCTATAAAATTATTGATAGTGCTTTTAACTGTTCTTGAAGTCTGTTATGTTATAATGCTGTTACTGGCAGATGTGACGATGCCCACTCTGGTAAGAATAACTGTGTTAGGTAGAGTCAAGGGACCACTGCTGGCATTATGTTTACAGCTGTGGCCTTGAGTGGATGCTTGGGAAAGATTCAAGGTCAGTATATGTGATATTTCCCCCTTATACTTTCCTGCCCTTCCACAGTTTTCAATCCATGAACACCTGAGTCTATTTCTCCTCAGGTTAGAGAGTCACAGAATGGTGGTGTTGGAAGAGACTTATGGACATCATCAAGTCCAACCCCCCTGCCAAAGCAGGATCACCCAGGGCAGGTCACAACACATCCAAATGGGTCTGGAAAGTCTCTAGAAAAGGAGACTCCACAACCTTTCTGGCAGCCTGCTCCTGGGCTCCAGCAATCTCACACCAAAGGAGGTTCTCCTAATGAGCTTTATTTTTCTTTTTTCCAAAGGAAAGTTAAATGTTCTCAACTTCTTGAAGCCTTCCCCAGAAGCTTTAGGAGTTGTAATGTCCACCTGAGCAGCATCTCTGCCTGCAGGACCTGCACACCCGCACAGCTCAAGGGTGTGGGGTTTGTTTGCATTTCTGCCCCTTAATAAAAAGGTTTCATTACAGACCTGGGCTGGCTGTGGCAGGAGGGAGAACCTAAGGCTGTGGTTTGCCAGAGGATGCCCCAGCAGCACGTCCCAGTGTTAAGCTGCTCAGCTAGGCTCTTGAGCTCATCAGCCTACCACTCTTGTTCCTGATGCTGATCCACAGCAGTCCCAGCATGGTGGGGCTGGAAGGGACCTCTACAGATCACCCAGTCCAACCCCCTGCCAAAGCAGGGTCACTCAGGGCAGGCCACACAGCTTCTTACATGCTTTTTATGTATGTATGGCTGCCTTAACATTTTTTAGCTATCATAGGTAGACCTAGGTGAGTGTGTATTTCTAGGATGAGCAACTCAATTACACTTCTTGTTAGTTTGGCTTTTGTTCCCTTTTCTGCATAGCAGCTTAGTCTATTATGGGAATTACACCTTTGTAAATGTTTCCAAAGAAGCCCTTGAAGTAATCTACTTGAAATGATGCAACAGAAAAAGAATGTGATAGCTACATAGTTTGTTCCTGTTTGCAAGGCCAAAAGAAGCTGAAAGAGAAAGGAGGAATGCAAGCAGAAATATACAGGATTATGACCATTGTTGGTAGTAACTTTGTCCTCCATTCTGGGAAGTTTTTTGTGGTCAGCCCACTTCAGGAGAGCTGGTGACACCTCCTGCTCCCTGCATACTCAAGCCCTTCACTGGATCCAACAGAATGAATGAGGCCTTTCAAATAATCAGTTAAGAAAGACCGGTAGCCATGAAATGGTGCCAGTTTATATCAACTTATCTTAGGTTCTAGAGTTGGGCTCTGCTGTTCACAGGATCACATAGATCCATAGATCATCGAGTCCAACCCCCCTGCCAGAGCAGTACCATAGAATCTAGCTCAGGTCACACAGGAATACATCCAGACAAGTATTGAAAGTCTCCAGAGGAGACTCCACAACCTCTCTGTGGAGCCTGTTCCAGTGTTCCATGACCCATACAGTAAAGAAGTTCTTCCTCATGTTGAGTTTGACTTTACGGTGCTGTAGTTTATACCCATTACCCCTTGTTCTATTCCAGAACACAACTGAGAAGAGTTTGTCCCCTCCCTCTTGACACCCAGCCCTCAGATATTTATAAACTTTGATTAGATCCTCTCTAAGTCTTCTCTTCACCAGACCAAAAAGCCCCAGATCCCTCAGCCTCTCCTCATGGGGCAGTGCTCCAGCCCCTCAATCATTTTGTAGCCCCTATGTTGGTCTCTTTCAAGTAGATCCCTGTCCCTCTTGAACTGGGGAGCCCAAAACTGAGTGCAATACTCCAGGTGAGGTCTCACCAGGGCAGAGTGGGAGGAGAACCTTTCTTGATCTGCTGGCCACTCCTCTTGATGCACCCCAAGATCCTTTTGAGCCAGTGCTGAAGTTGCCAATCAATGAAGGAGCCTATTTGTAGGACAAAACACTTTGATGGGGCAATTATTTCCTCACTTTCCAACACTGTGATGTTTTCTGTACCTTATGTAAGTAATACAGAGGTTGGAAGTGTTTTGGTTTTCTTGCAGTGCAGATATACAGTAGTCTAACTATTCTTCATTTGTGCTCTGTAGGGAAGAGAGATGGCCAAAGAGTAGGATTGCATTCCTCACTACAAGATGGGAAGTAACCTGAGATATTTGCCAGCTGCCCATGCCTGAAACTGAAGCTAGCCCATGACTGGAGGAGTGTTCTCAGACTCTTAAAGTCCTGCATCTTTATCTAGGCTTGAAGACATTACTGGACTGTAACAGGTAAGAGAGATCAGGCCACAGGTACTCACTACCTGCAAAGATACTCTGGGAGACTGTACCTGAGAAGAGAACAGGTGAGGAACTGGCTTATCAGTGCCTGGCTGCAGCCATGCAGTTGGGCTGAAAGAAGCAGCTGAAAGCAAACAAATGCTGTTTCCAAGAACTGGCTAGGTCACATCCTTATCTGTGATTTACATTTCTTGTGAATAGGCTGCTCAACTGTCTGGCTGAGACGTTTCACCACCTTGGAATTAGAGCTGGGAAATGCTTTTGGAAAAAGAGAAGATGTGCTGGATGAGAACAGTGCTGTCTTTCTGGCCTGGCAGGTTCATACAGAGGGGTTTTTTCCCTTAAGAGGAGAAATTGATTATTTGGAGAGAGAGATTCCTTGGAAAAAACCATGATTTACTTACATGCTATGTACATGATGTCCTGTTGCTACGATCTCAAAAACAAACAGTTTCCTTGTCAGAAATCTCAAGCTCTGTTTAGTAGGCTTTGAGCCCCAAAAGCTCTGCCTGTTTTCTTCCCCTTACACTTCTTCCTTTAGGCTTTCTCCTTTGCTTAGGCACTTGAAAGACATATTGTCTTGCCTTTATTTAGGTCTGTGATTGTCTGTGGACCTTGGAGCTAGTCGTTACCAGCTTCCAAAATAATTGTGCCTTTATAATATTCTGGAAGGATGCAGATGTAGCTCTGGAGTAAAACAAGAAGACATTGCTACTGACTTTTCTATGCTTTCGTCTCTTTGGCCCATGTGGACTTCAGAATAAGATGGAAAGGTAGGCAGGGTGAAGGATAATTGGACTAAAACCAGGACAAGAGGCAGCAGATACAAACTGGAACACAGGAAATTCCACCTCAGCACGAGGAAAAGCTTCTGTACTGTGTGGGTGACAGAGCACTGGAACAGCCTGCCCAGGGATGTTGTGGATTTCTCTAGGGGCTTTAAAGACACATCTGGACTCATTTCTCTGTGACCTGCCCAAGGTGATCCTGCTTTGACAGAGGGCTTAGTCTAGATGATCTCTGTGGATGCCTTTTGATCCCCACCATTCTCTGATCTTAAGGCTGATGACAGAATTTTTGTGCCAGCCACTCCTCCCTGGAGATTTCTTGGCTGTTTGTATAATCTTTTATGTGCTGGATCAGCTCCAGCAATGTGGGGCTTCTCCTTCCTAGGGCAGCTGCTGTTTGCTCTGGGATTTCCCAGCATATTTGGTCACTTTTGAGACTACTTCATGTGTGAAAGGCTCAGCTCTACTGAACTCTACTGATTGTGAGCCATATGCACAGCTGTTTGAGAGATGAATTTCCCTGAGCTGCTGTTCACTATTGTGCAGGTCTCTCAGGTACTTGCTGAAATCTTTGACCGATGAAGAAAGTCTTAAATGTCTTTTGGGCTCAGTCTGTGGGCAGGAAAAAAAACTCACAAGTGTAAATATATATGGCCATAGCTGGTGGCCTGTAAAGTGAGTGACCGATTAATACTCTGTGGTGGAACCTAGCCCTGCCTGAGCTGTGATAGAAGGAAGCTTGGCTTGCAGTCACAGAGTTGAGAGGAGAGGGAATTCAGTCACCCAACTTAGACTCCCAGCTGAGTTTGTCACCTTGCCCCAGTACATAAAGTGTTTGACACAAAGACTGATTTCTGCTGGCTCACTTCATGGGAGTTTTTTTGTTGCATGTTGCAAAATCATATCCTGTTACTGCCTTGACAGTTTCTGTTCTCTGCTGTGCACTGTGGTGTGAGCTGAACCTTCATTATTCTCATGCATGATGAGGAACAGGTAGTTTCCAGCCTAATTGTGTGTTCTCAGTCTCCTACTTATCATCATTCACAGGTTCTGTTTTTCCAAACTTCTCATCTCTAACCTATGTGCTGCAACAAGGGACAAGGTTTTGGTAAACCCTTAGCAGCTTTGTGATGCAAGATGGGATTTTTCCAAGGCACTTACCCTGTGAACTCCACTTCCCTTGAAATAAGTGGTGAATGATCTTGATTTCCATGGATCAGGGTTAGAGCAACAGTGGGAGTTTCATAAAATCCTACAGATTGAGCCAAGGTTTCAGCATTCACCATCCTGACTTCTCTTTAAAGACAAGAAAGAAAATCCCAACAGGAGATCCTACACAAACATAAAATTTTCCCATTCCTTTCAGCACACAACATGTGAATGGAGAGTTCTTGTGAGCTTTCCTGAATGTTTGTGCCTATAAAACACATATGAAAGAAAGAACATCATCAGAAGATGATGGAATCTTCAGATATGTGAAAGTGTGGTTCTGAGTTAAATGAAACTTAGCCTTAAAGTATCAGGACTTCTTGTGAACAGCCTCTGCTCAAAAGTAGAGATAGTGACACTAGTCATAGAGGAAATTAGTTTCTGCTAAACTTTTCACCAGTAGCAGCCCTGACTCTCAAACCTCTGCCATTAAGCTGTGGACTTTGATACAGAATTTGGGTCACTAGTGAGTGTAGCATTTAGTGGTTATGGCTTAGACTCTCACCACAATTCACCCCAGACTCACTCAATTTGAGCAAGCAGTGTGCCCAGGTAGAATCATAGAATCAACCAGGTTGGAAGAGACCTCCAAGATCATCCACTCCAACCTAGCACCCAGCCCTAGCCAGTCAACTAGACCATGGCACTAAGAACCTCGTCCAGTCTTTTCTTGAACACCTCCAGGATCAGTGCCTCCACCACCTCCCTGGGCAGCCCATTCCAATGACAAATCACTCTCTCTGGGAAGAACTTCCTCCTAACATCCAGCCTATGCCTCCCCCAGCACAACTTGAGACTGTGTCCCCTTATTCTGTTGCTAATTGAAGAGACCAACTCCCATCTGGCTACCCTTCAGGTAGTTGTAGACAGCAGTGAGGTCACCCCTGAGCCTTCTCTTCTCCAGGCTAAACAACCCCAGCTCCCTCAGCCTCTCCTCACAGGGCTGTGTTCCAGGCTTCTCGCCAGCTTCGTTGCCCTTCTTTGAAAGCCAGTGGCATCCTGGCTGGTATTAGAAAGGCTGTGTCCAGCAGGGATAGGGAGGTGATTATCCCCTTATTCTCGGCTCTGGTGAGGCTACACCTCAAGTATTGTGTTCAGTTTTGGGCACCTCATTACAAGAAGGATGTGGAGGTGCTGGAGTGAGTGCAGAGTTGGGCAGTGAAACTGCTGAAGGACCTGGGGAATAAATCTTATGAACAGTGACTGAGGGAGCTGGGGCTGGTTAGTCTGAAGAAGAAGAGGCTGAGGGGAGACCTCATGGCTGTCTACAGCTACCTGAAAGGACATTGTGGAGACGCTGCTGCTGGTCTCTTCTTACAGTGATAGAATAAGAGGGAATAGCCTCAGCGGCAACTGTGTGGGCTTAGACTGGATATTAGGAAACATTTTTTCACAGCAAGAGTAGTCAGGCACTGGGATGGGTTCCCTAGGGAGGTGGTTGAGTCACCAACCCTGGGTGCATTTAGAAATTGTTTGGATGTAGTACTTGGGGATATGGTTTAAGGGTGAACTTTGTAGAGTAGGGATAACAGTGGCACTTGGTGATCTTTGGAGTCTTTTCCAACTGGAATGTTTCTGTCATTCTGTGTATTTCCAATGGTTATCTTCTCCACTGGCTTGAGGAATGCCAACCAGCATGGTATGATGCTAGAGCTAGCACAGAAGGCCATTAGTCATGTTTGACTGGACCCAGTTCTTGGAAAAAGACTGTACTTCAATTTCACGGATCCTGGGGCTTATTACTTGAAGATGTTGTGTCCCTCAAAAAGAAGCAATGCTGCTTTTCCCTGTAACTTATTACAGTAATTTGGTATCCCAAATATCACCTGGCTTGGCAAAACACTGAAGTTTGAGTGAAAACTCTATTAAAGCCAACTTTTGTGGAAGTTCCCCATGTCCCAGATGTACCACTGTAAAGGCTCCAGCTGTCTAAGCAGGCAGAAGAGAGCTGCCTCTCCCCGTCTGTGTGCAATGTGTGTTCCTGGCTCTGCATGTTCATGTGGTAAAAATAGCCCTATTTTAAATTTATTGGAAATATTAAAGGCTTAATTATCATCTGCTTTGGAGCTTTTTTGCAGCTGAGACTGAAGAGATATGAAGAATCTGGCTGCTGTTCTCTGCTCCTACACCACCCAGCCATAGCGAGAGCTAAAACAGCTCAGTGACTACTGTATTTTTTAGTGGCCCCTTTGGCAGTAAAGAGATTAAAGGGAATGCAGCTACTCCAATACCCCCTTGTTCCAGGCATCTGCCTGTCTGTCCCCAGCAGACCCTCTTGGCTGTGTTTGGCTGTTGTAGGAGCTAGTTTAATACGAAAGAGGGAAAGTGAAATCTATTTATAGGCAGCCTGAGCGGCACAATATTCCAGGCTAGGTTGTTGACTCATGCCCATCTGATATCATTTAAAGGGTTAGATTTTGCCAATGAGCAAAAATAAGTGTGTTAGTCCTTTCTAGTCAATAGAATTAACTGTTCTTAAGCTGACTATTTGCTTTTATGGCAGAAGCAGCATTGGGTCTCAAGGGTCCTATTGTAAGTGTATACATTGCTGAGATGTGCTAATCTGGATTTCCTTGGGATTATGGTGATGGAAACAGAAATATGAGGGCAGCAAAAGTGGCAGAGAGCCTTCAGTCCTGTTGCCTGTCACTTATGTTCATCTCTATTAAAAGGACTTGCAGAAATCAAGGGGGAAGGAGACAAAAGGCAGTTCTGTTAACACCAAGGGTTCTTACTTTTCCACAATAGATTCATCAAAAGGCCTTCCCTCCTCCTCCTCCTCCTCCTCCTCATCCCATCCTGTCTCAGGAGTGTTCTCTTTGTTAAATAGAAACAGTTGTGTTTCCTGTCTGCCTTGGCGTCAGTGTTCAAGGCTTGAATCACTCTCTGGGGATGTGTGCTGGGAAGCTGATGGGAACTGACTGGCTATCAGCAGCTGAGATGCAATTCTTGGCCTTGCTCTTCTTGGGAACCACAGTGTGCAGACCTGCACAGCATCATGCGCATAGCGTAAGAGACCAAGCGCCTCTCGTGGGCTGACTGCATGAAATCCTGAGACATAGCAAGCTTCAGGGCACAAGGGAGGTGGGAGGGGAAAATGTCTATTCATAATGGTTTGCTGCCTGGGCCAGGAGGAGGGAAAATGAATGAATGTAGTTCGTTTTCTTTTTAAGGTCACAGCTGGAATTAGCCATGAGAGATTTAATACTGAAGTAGAGGAGAAATCTGAATATCTAGGAGAGCAACTGCTTTGCAACTGGGGAGCCAAATACCTCGTTCCAAAAAGAAGATGCTTGGTGTAAGGTCACACTTATCAACAAGATCATCATCATTCCTTCCCATGGCTGGGGTAAAGAAACTGAGTCCAAGGCTCCAGGCATCCTGCTAGAAATGTAACATAAAGGGGGAGATGCAACAGGCTGTGAAACAAGCCTCCCATGTGTACTTTACACCATGGCTACTCTGGAAACCAGAGCAGCAGCCATACGTGAGAGAGTGAGAAGACAGAGATAACTCATCCTCACAGCCGCTTTAATTCCCTTTGCTGCTCAAGTCCAAGTCCTGGCTTTAAGTGGTGGCAATGGTACCTTGATTACATTGTTATAATCAAGGCTAATCAATATTCCTGAGAAGGGTTCCCCCCCCCCCCATGTGAGGCTGGGGGCAGAGAGAATGGCACTCATAAGAGTCAATGGGATCTGGAAAGTCTTCTTTGAAGTGCTGCTCTCTGTCTCATCAGATGCATTAACTAAGGTTTAGTCTGGTGCTCCTCAGGTTAGCATTGTGGATACTGAGCTGTACTCTTTCTATTTAAATAGGAAATTTATCTTGGACCAGAAAAAGCCCTTCCCTGATATAGATTCCTTCCTAAGAAAAATGCATTTTCTCATTATGACAAACCAAGATTTTTCACAAGGTAGGTGGTAGAAAAGAACACTGAAGAAGAAAGCATATTGCAAGAATGCAGGCGAGGTAATCATCAACTATTTGAGTTGTCTCTTGGAGAGGGGCCTGAAATATCAAGAAAGCTGCTGTATTTGTGTTGTGTTGATTAATGATGTGCTAATAACTGAGATGTCTGTGATATATTTGTATTTAAAAATAAACAGAGCCAGGATCTCCTTGGAGCCAAAAGGGTACTTAGAGTTTGCCAGCAAGCCAGGCAGTAGGATTGTACCCAGCACACTTGGGAAATGGCATCCATGGCTCAGCAAAGCCCAGAAAGCACATGGCCTAACCCTACCCTTCCTCCAAAATGACTTGTGGCATATATAGAGAAGACAGAGCAAAAGAAATGTTGCTGCCATTGAAGAAAGGGGGAAAGATTAACTGAAGTGGCCAAGTCAGGCAGGAGGCCTATGTCAGAGCCAGAAGCTGAAATCACCTCTCCTGAGGACAGTCTTTAATGTCATTGCCAAAGGCAGGCTTCCCTCTAATCAGGAACTGACTTCTCTGCAGCTCCTTCTGTGAGATGCCCCTGCTCCACAGGACCTGTCACTTGAATCCAGCTTCTTACTTCTGTCTGCTTTTGCTTGTCTGCCCTCAGTCTGCTCTTAGAGTAGACCATGCTAGAACAAGCCTCACCAGAGAAAGGCTGTGAGTAGGCTTTTCCTCTTGGAAAAAGTAACCCCATAAAAAAACCCCAAAAGTTCCCTGATTTATTTTTCTTTAACCCAGATACCCAGAAAAGTTTAGTGAGAGGACTATGATGTGCAGTGTGGTCCAAAAGGTGGGAAATAGAGGGAGAACAGGCATTAACCCTGTGGCACACAGTGAATGGACAGCCTAGCACAGGGCAGGCACTTCCAGGATCTGCTGTGAAAAACCTGGGGGATGCAGATGAAAGCTCAACCTTGCTTGCAGGCAGAAGGGATGGAGTTAACTGAAAACCAGATTTCACTTCTTTGCTCTTCTGCTCCTCCCTTTTAGGAAATGCTCAGAGAAAGGAGCTAATTTTGCAGGCACAGGTGATCCTCCAGTGAGTCTGAGCGGCTGCTGGGGCAGGTTGAGCCAACACTGCTGGTTTTGGTGGTAGTGAGGAGCGCACCAGTGGCAGATGGGGTGGACATGCCTGAATAAACTCCCCTCCTGCCAGCTCAACTGTGTTCAGTAAGAGGGAAGGGCTCAGGCCTCTGGCAGTGAAATGGATGCAGGTCTGCACTCTGTACTAACAAGCAGGTTTGGATATGTTGGTAACAGACTTCATACACAAACTGACTGGCAAGAGCAAGACACAGAAGGAGCAGCATGAGAGGAACTAATTGCAAAGGGAACATTTCTAGAGGAGCTAGTCCAGTCCAGCATGCCCCAAGATCCTCACCTTGCAGGCAGATGCCTGGTTGCATCTGCCCAACCCCTGACCTTTTGGTCAGTGGGAAGAGTCCCAGACAGTCAGCAGACTTGGGAAAATAGCCTCAGATGGCAGAGAAAGTTACACTTTGAGATCTTTGAACTGCTATTGCTGCTTGACTCATGGCTCTGGGTATTTTCCTCTCTGTGCAGCTGTTGGGAGAACTGGGGGTGGCTACTGGGAAATAATTGAATACATGTGACATCCCTGAGGTGAAAGAGCTCTGTGGTGAGGCCTTGAAATGTTATGGCAAACCTAACAACCAGTAACTCTGATAATCACTGCTGTCTTGCAGGACTGTATCTAGGGAAGCAGACATTGGCTCTGTTGTGAAATTCCATGAGTTATTTGCACAGTGATAGCATCTACTGCACCCAGTGCTATGTGAATGAAATTCAAAGAGATGGTGAGTTGCCCCCCAAAATTTACTGCTTACAAAAGAAATGAAAAATAGAAATAAAGGGACCCTCACAAGCTTGAAATCCTAAAAGTAACAAGAGGATTGGTCAAACATGAGTGCTGAAGACCAAGCTCTTCTAGATGCTTTTAGGTTATCAAAGAAGGGGTTTAATGAGGCGAGAAGGAGCTCATCTGCTCCAGAAGTTAGGAGCAGTGAGCGAGGATCCTCCTTGGCCAGGTCCTCTATCTGTTGCAGAGAGAGAGAGAGGCCCTCAAGCCTCTGAAGGCTGCAGCTAAGGAAATTGCATGGCCATGCTACTCACAGCTGCTGGCTCCTCACTCTTCCCAACTCTGCATCTAAGAGGGGTCAGAGTCAGGCCAGTGGTCAAAGTGCCAGAGAATGTTTTCAGTGATGATAACTGTAGTTTCTTCTCCATCTGCAAAGCTGGAAATGGAAAGAGACCAAAAAAAAGTCTGAAACCCCACAATGATAATAATAATCCCAAATTCCCTCATAGTCAGTCCCATCTCACCCCACCCTGTATTTTCTTATCCAGCAGGAAAATGTTTCCCCAGCATTACTGGCACCCTTAGCAGGACAGAGCCGGTGTGGGAGTTGTGCTGGGGGTCAGGCAGAGATAGCATGAAGAGCTAGGATGGGACACTTAGCTTCTCTCAGGACTGTGAGTGCAGATTATTGCTCTGCCAGAGGTTTTTCCATGTGATCTTAAGCCTTTTAAACCTCTCTGTGCCTCAATTCTCCAGCAATTAAATGAGTTAGTACTCTTCTCTTTAGCTGTCTGGATTGTGCAAGCTCTTTAAAGCAGAGGCTGTACCTTCTTATGCTTGTCTAGGTCTCCTACCATGACCGGTCCTGGCTGTAGCTAGTCCTGTGATGCTTATTTTAACGAGAGCACATGTTCTTCTCTCACTGCTCAGGAGCAGCCAGTTCCTCCCCTGTTACAGCCCTTACTCCAGGGGCAAGAAAACAGGATTTGGCTCTAAATTGCTTAAGTGTGAAAGCACAGCATGTGTTGTACCTGTCCAAGTGTGGAGCAACTTCACACAGATCTGTTACCTGAATTATGTTCTGTGATTTTACTTTTCAGCTCAGTTGCTTCTGAGTAACTGCACTTCCTAAAGTTGACTGCAGTGTCTGCTTCTAGTAGAATCATAGAATCATAGAATCAACCAGGTTGGAAGAGACCTCCAAGATCATCCAGTCCAACCTATCACCCTGCCCTATCCAATCAACTAGACCATGGCACTAAGTGCCTCATCCAGTCTGATGTAGTGCTGATTATTGATAGATTCTGTGAAGGATCAGTGTGCAGAAAGTCTTTTGTTTATATTTGCTCCTATGAAGACCTTGGTGACTGCTAAATCTTACATATTGTGTTGGCAGTGCAGTAGTAACAGGTCACACCTGTGGGGAAGAGTGGACAGGACAGGTGGCATCAAGGTGACCATCAAGGTACTCCATTTCATGTACATCTTCTTCAATGTGAAGCTGAGGGATCACAAGGTGCAAGATCTTCTGCAGTGATCAGAATCCAGGTAGGACTCTGTCTGTTCTACCTGTGATCCCCATTTGTGTGTTTCTGAATACAGTTCATGAATCCAGTTCCCATCTACCACTGACTCCAGTCTGGGACTTCCCCCAGTGTCTTTCCACAGCATCAGTGGTCATGGTGACATAACCTCCATCAGAGCAAGTGGGTTCAATATTGGTTTTGCCCATACTTGAATATATATATATATATATATATATATATATATATATATAATGTTATTGTTATTATTTTCATTAAAGCTGTATAGGTTTTTCTTTTCCGCCCTGTAAGTCTCTCTTACTGTCTTTTTTTCCCCTCTGGGGAAGAAAAAGGGGTTAACAGAGAGTATCTATCATAGAATCATAGAATCAACCAGGTTGGAAGGGACCTCCAAGATCATGCACTCCAACCTAGCACCCAGCCCTAGCCAGTCAACTAGACCATGGCACTAAGTGCCTCATACAGTCTTCTCTTGAACACCTCCAGGGACAGTGACTCCACCACCTCCCTGGGCAGCCCATTCCAATGGCAATCACTCTCTCTGGCAACAACTTCCTCCTAACATCCAGCCTATACTTTCCCCAGCACAACTTGAGACTGTGTCCCCTTGTTCTGTTGCTGGTTGCCTGAGAGAGGAGACCAACCCCCACCTGGCTACAACCTCCCTTCAGGTAGTTGTAGACAGCAATGAGGTCACCCCTGAGCCTCCTCTTCTCCAGGCTAAACAACCTCAGCTACCTTAGCCTCTCCTCATATCATGGTCTAGTGGCTGACCCAGCCCTAACCCTTGACAGATTTATTTGCACCCAACATGAAGCTCAAACCCATGAGTCTGGGATTAACAGCAACAGTAGTTGCACCAGTGTCAAGGCAGCAGGATTTGACTCTAGATTGTCCCAGTGGGAAAGCACAGCATGCATTGTACCAGTCAAAGTGTGAAGCAACAGTGAACTTCAGGCCAGCCCATTGCCTGAGCTGGAAAAGGAGCACAGCAACTTCTCCAATATACAGTGTTTCTCCAACATATGTCTAAATAGTGTTGCCATAGCATAACTTGGCCAAGTGCATTTGCAAATCACAATGAGGCAGACTCTGCTCAGAGAGGGAAGTTCCCCCAAGGTTATGTCTTTGCTCGCCACATGCCTTGGGACAGGCTGTGTGTGTGCTCTGGGTCCCTCTGGACCCCTGGGCTCTCACTAGCAGAGCTGGCCATAGGGCTTTGAACAGGTGTTGCACATTTTGTTCCCCTTTGATTCTTTTACAAGTAGGGCAAGACCATCTGTTGTGCTCTGAGATCATTAATGATTTCCAGGATTGCCAGGAAATAGAAGATACTTTTGCAGCATACAGTGTGTAGGGCAAACAAAACAATATCCATACATATGCAAGGGAACAGAGCGGGCTGCAGTAGTAGTTGATGAAATATGACAGTGGAGAGGCTTCCAAGCACTTTTGCCTTAGGAAGCTGCACAGCTGTTGCAAGCTGTTGAGCACTTGGGGAGATGATCTGTGTTTGCATGACAAAGGCAAAAACAACATAGTTGTCTGTATTACCTATTTCTTGGTGCGTCACGCAGGGGTGCCTTCCAGCTGCTTGCTCAGGCAGGGGATAAGACTGCCTCTGCAGATATCCAAGGATCTCTGAGGCCTTGCCTTGTCACTCAACCCACCTTTCTTCTGGAGAACTTGGTGTGTGGGACTGTGGCCCAGAAAGTCAAATGGAAGCATGCCAAAGCCAGCGGGAAACCTTCCAGGAAATGCTCAAGGGTTAGCCTTGGATTTCATTTGATTTCTCTAAGCCTGACCAAAAGCCAGTGGAATGACTTTGTTTTGGGATATAAAGCTGTCCCTTTGAGGATGGTTTCAGAAGTTAGGAAGACTTTGCCTCCAGATGGGAGGCAAATCTCTTACAGGCCATGGGGTCCCAGGGACCTAATGACCTGTGAAGTCTTTGTGAAGCAGTCATACAGAGCAAAACTACTTAGCACTGCCATCAGGTGCTCACATACAAAGCGTGCTCTGATATGTTCTGTTCACCCAGTTTTGCAATGTGCCATCAACATCTGTCTCAAGGAAGCAGTTGACTTCTCTGGTACAGGCAGGATGTGGCCAAACTCCTAAAAGCAGTTATAAGAAGGTGGCAAAAATGCTTGTGAAAAGATGTCTGGATGTTTCATCTGCAGCCAAGAAATGGAGCTTAGTTTTCCTAGGCTGGTGTAGGTTTTCTATCCTTTACCAGTACAGTTTTTATTTTGAAATTATCCAAACACTTAATTTGTGTGAGCTGCTTTGCCTTTCTGACGGCAGAATACTAGAATCATATTCTTTTATCACAGAATGATTTTAGTTGGAAGAGACCTTTAAGACCATCAAGTCCAATCATTAACCCAGCACTGCCAAGTCCACCACTAAACCATGTCCCTCAACAACATGTCTCTTAATTATCTGTGAGGATGGTGACTCCACCACTTCCCTGGGCAGCTTGTGTCAAGGCTTGAGAACCCTTTTGGTGAAGAATATTTTTATATCCAAACTAAACCTCCCCTGGTTCAACTTGAGGCTGTTTTCTCTTGTCTTACCACTTGTTACATGGGAGAAGAAACCAAGCCCTGCTCTGCTACAACCTCCTTTCAGGTAGTTGTAGAAAGTGACAGTCTCCCCTGAATCTCCTTTTCTCCAGGCTAGGTAACCCCAGCTCCCTCAGCTTCCCCCCAACATGATTTGCTCTTGAGACTTCTTGCCAGCTTTGTTGCTTTTCTTTGGGGTTGCTCCATCACCTCAACATCCTTTTTGTAGCAAGGGGCCATTTCCTGAAGGTTATCCCAAGAGTGATGATTAATACCTACATCTTTTTGTATTTGCTTATACTTAGTGGCTTAAAAGCCAAACTTGTGAGTAATAATGCACTTAGATTATTAGGATTTGATGACCTTAGGTAGGTAAGTGCATCTTCACACCGTATGTGTGGCCTCTACTCCAGTTCACCCAAAGGATAGCTTGATTTCACTGCCAGCAAACTTTTTTCACTCCATTGGGTGTAACTGAACGAAACAGCGAGGCCTGGGCAGTCAAGTTGCTGCACAAGGGTAGGGGTTGCAATATTTGTGGTATGCTGGCATAGAAATCTAATGCAGTGGAGTCTGCCTTGGAACAGAGACTGCAACTCCTGCCCGCTCTGGAGACATGCCCACAGTCGCATGTAAGGAATGAGAGGAGCTGTTGCTCAGTAGAGGCACAACACTACTGGTGCTTCAGGACAGATTTACACATAGGGTGAGAGGAGACAGACTGCCCTGCAGCGTGGTTTGTTTGGGCTTCCAGGTTTCAAAGCATTCTAATCACCTTTTATACAGCTATTCCTTTATTCAAGGAAACCTACCTCAGGCTTTCCCAGTTGAAATTCCAGATCCCCTTGGAAATCTCAGAGTCTGGTGACATTTCAGACTGTCATCTGTGCTTTGTGATGTTTCTTGCTTTGCTCAGAAGCATTAGATGTTACGAGCAAAGCAAATGCTAAAGATCTTAGGAAAGGGTTTGCCTTTAATTTTGTTTACAAGATGAGAAAACATAGTCCAGCCTCCAGGCCTTCGTCATGTTGCAGTTACCCAGGCTTAGAATAAACAGTCTGTTAACATAGCTGATAGTGTGTAGGTTGCCAGGGCATGCAGCTTGCTTCATTCAAGTCTCACCTACCAAATCCTAGGGCCAGGTCAGCTCCAGCCTTTATGTATTTTTTCTATTTTTTTAGCATTTTAGGAGCTTTCTAGGAAACAAAAAGTTTCCTGTTATGAGGTCCTGCAACTAAATATAGTTGCAACTCCTACACCAACAACGCTTTTGATGTGCGGTTCAAAGCAAATCCGTCGCGAAGCAGGATAATGTTAATAAAACTCAGGAGAAACTGGAGGTCAAATGACATGAGTAAACAGAACTTCCAGTCTCTTTGCAGCTCCTACTGAAAGCCAAGAGGAATTTGTTCTGACAAAGACACCAGTTTTAACTTTGGAGATTGCTCTTTGAACCGGAAAGAACTACTTCATGCTAGTGGATTGCGTGAAGGCTCTTATCCACATCTTTCCAGGGCTCCCATATGTATCCAGAAGCAACTCCTATTTTATTTAGATCCATTTTTCTTCATGGGTGTCTCAGTTCCAATTTAAATTCCCAGAGACTAATATATATTTGATAGAATCAATAACAATTTATAGAATGCCCTTCCCTTTTCCCTCCTTCTTTCCCAAATGAAGAGGAATTAGATGGAGAGAGAGAAAAGGTATGCAGACCCAAATCAATAATCTCACTGTGATTTGGAAGTTAAAAGAAGAAAAGTTTAACAATAAATAAAAGGTATATGAGGTAGGGAAGTTACAAAGGTGTAGGGAAGGGAAAACAAGGTACAAAACATGCAAATATACAACCAGATTTGATGGCAATGTGTTTTGTCTGCCTCATGATGAGGATGGCCACATAGTAAGACAAAAGAGCAGCAGGAAACAGGAATGGTGATGCTAGCAGGCAGGGAGGGAGGGCAGAGAGAGAGAAACTGGATGTCTCCCTGCTTTTATGGATTTTTAGACAGGAAGGGGGAGTGGGCTAACCATGAATCACCTGGTGGTGTTCAGACCCACCTCTAGGGAGGCGTTAAAACCACCTGGAGTCAGGTTCAAGATCACTCCCCCAGAAAGGTTAACTGTACAATCAGAAAAGAGAAACCCTACTCCAGTATCTTTAAACCTGTGGTGTTCTCTAGACTTTTGATGGCATTTTAGCACCTCAGCAGCAGAATTACTTGTTGCATGAGATGAATTGTCATAGTTTGTCATAGAATCACAGAATCAACCAGATTGGAAGAGACCTCCAAGATCATCCAGGCCAACCTAGCACCCAGCCCTAGCCAGTCAACTAGACCATGGCACTAAGAGCCTCATCCAGGCTTTTCTTCAACACCTCCAGGGACAGTGACTCCACCACCTCCCTGGGCAGCCCATTCCAATGCCAATCACTCTCTCTGTGAAGAACTTCCTCCTAACATCCAGCCTATACTTCCCCTGACACAACTTGAGACCTCCACTGGAGAGTTCTTGTGGTAATTCAGGCAGTAGGAAAAGTCAGTGAGTTAAAAAGAACCTTAGCTGGTAAAAATTGATTCTTCCTGTAATCCATCCAATTTCACTTGCCAGCCTTTTGAAAGAACACATAAATTATTAGTTATTAGACAGTTGTGGCTTCATGCTTCATGCACAGGGTAGTGCCAATCAGAAGTCCTAGACCTCTTTTATGGTGTCTTAGGTTCATACTTCACTTCTGACTGAAGTCTGATGTATTTAATCTGAGGAAGAGGTGACATGCAAGGTTTTACACTGGGTGGCATCTGGCCAGGGGTATCTACACCTAAGGAACTTCTATTTTTAAAATCAGGGTGGGGTTGTTTCTTTCTTCTTCCCCAGAGAGAATGCCATGACCTTGCTCTCTTTTCCACTTGGCTTAGTGCTTTCAGCTGCCTTCCCACTTTACCCTTCACATAAATGAGATAATGCCAGCATGCAAAATGCCACATCTTGCAGAAAACCTATGCCCTGCACATTCCATACAGGAGTCACACATGTGGGGTTCTTATCTGTAGGAGCTGCTGCCTGCCTTTGGGATTCCTGCCTTGTATATTTGGTAGTGGGCAGGACTTGACCCACTGGATTGTCTTCCCCTCATCCACAAAGTTGTCACCAGCTATTATCTCTGTCAGTTTCAGATCAGCTGTATGAAGATGCACATCATGAGGGGAGCTGCACACAAGGGAGCCTGTCTGTACCGAACAGTAGTGTCCTGTCCCACTCCCTCCTAAAGCAACCCATCATGGGAAGACATTTACTGATGCTGTGACACCCTTGTTTTCACCAGGATGGGAAAACAGAGGTAAGGATCATGGCTGAAAATTTCATTTCACATGACCCTCCCAGCCCTGTGGTTTGTCTCTCCACCTCTTGTCATTCAGTGGCCTTGAGCTACATGTTGATGTGGAGACTGCCAGTGGTGATGGAGAGACGTAGTCATCCCTTGGCAACGGTGGTTTTTGTAGCCACCAACCCAAAGCGTTCCAGTAATTCTTGCCACTCCTTGCCACTTCCTGCCTTCTCCCACTCTCCAGAGGTGACCTTGCAGAGGCCACTTGCAAATGTTTCAGGCTTCCAGCAAGGTTATCCAGACATGGGAGAACTTCAGTTAAAAAAAAGCACACCTCAACTAATTTGCCTTTCCCTCAAAGTCTTGCATCTAATTGGCACACCGTGGTATGGGCACTGTGTCAACCATGTGGGCTGGCAAAATACTTGTTGTGTGCAAGCTTCCTCATGCCCTCAAACCTCAGTCCCACTATTTCCATGTAACCTGAACTTATAATTTTTACCAAGGGAGTCCAAATTAAAAGAAGCCTGTGGTATTCTTCTGGGATGAAAAGGAACATATTGGAAAACCTGAGCTGGCCTCAGCCTTTTGAGTGTCCAATGAATACTTGCTAATGGGGAGATAGTATGTGGAATATACCCTATGGGGATTCTCTTCCTTCTTTCCACTCTTTTGGTTCTGTGCCTTTTCCTAGCAGTTTCCACAGCTGTCATCCTAGTGACATTCTTGTCAAATTCCTCCCTTCCATAATGGACCTGGTCATCAGGTTTGCTGAGCAAAAAGTTTGCCCTAGTTTGTCTCAAGACCTAGCTGGTCACCATTCCCAGCCCTCCCCCAGCTCCTGTATGGATTTCTGTGCCCACATATGCATACAGTATTTTCAGATTTCTGAGCAGCTCTGTCAACTGGTTATGTCTCCAGATCCAAGTGACTTCTTTTTTCCTCCTCATGACTCATGGCATACATGGATAAAGGCTTTTTCTTCCAGAAGGCTTCCAAAGACATTGGATATGTTGTTAAAAAAAGGAGCAGAAGTCATTTGGAAATGACTGTATTTGTGAGATAAAGTGTGAAACATTCCAAAGTGGAGTTTGCCTTCCCAAGGGAATGGCAGGCTAGCTCAAATGTACATTGACACTGTCTGCCACAACAAGCTCCTGGCAGCCCAAGGCTTGGACAGATTCACTCTGATATGGGTTAAGAACTGGCTGGAGGGCTGGGCCCAGAGAGTGGTGGTGAATGGTGCCACATCCAGTTGGCAGCCAGGCACTAGTGGTGTGCCCCAAGGATCAGTGCTGGGCCCAGTCCTGTTCAATATCTTTATTGATGATCTGGACCAGGGGATTGAGTCCAGCATCAGTAAGTTTGCAGATGACACCAAGCTAGGAGCAGGTGTGGATCTGTTGGAGGGTAGGAGAGCCCTGGAGAGAGACCCTGACAGGCTGGATGGGTGGGCAGAGGCCAACGGGATGAGATTTAACAAGGCCAAGTGCAGGGTTCTGCACTTTGGCCACAACAACCCCAAGCAGCACTACAGGCTGGGGACAGAGTGGCTGGAGAGCAGCCAGAGAGGGACCTGGGGGTACTGGTAGATAGTAGCTGAAGATGAGCCAGCAGTGTGTCCAGGTGGCCAAGAGAGCCAATGTCATCCTGGCCTGGATCAGGAACAGTATGGCCAGTAGGACAAGGGAGGTTATTCTGCCTCTGTACTCAACACAGATCAGGCCACACCTTGAGTGCTGTGTCCAGTTCTGGGCTCCTCAATTCAAGAGAGATGTTGTGATATTGGAATGTGTCCAGAGAAGGCAGATGAAGCTGGTGAGGGGCCTGGAACACAAACCCTATGAGGGGAGGCTGAGGGAGCTGGGGTTGTTTAGCCTGGAGAAGAGGAGGCTCAGGGGTGACCTCATTGCTGTCTACAACTACCTGAAGGGAGGTTGTAGCCAGGTGGGGGTTGGTCTCTTCTGCCAGGCAACCAGCAACAGAACAAGGGGACACAGTCTCAAGTTGTGCTGGGGGAGGTATAGGCTGGATGTTAGGAGGAAGTTCTTCCCAGAGAGAGTGATTGGCTTTGAAATGGGCTGCCCAAGGAGGTGATGGAGTCACTGTCCCTGGAGGTGTTCAAGAAAAGCCTGGATGAGGCACTTAGTGCCATGGTCTAGTTGACTGGATAGGGCTGGGTGCTAGGTTGGAGTGGATGATCCTGGAGGTCTCTTCCAACCTGGGTGATTCTATGACTCTATGATACATCCCTACCATTGGACAGATCGACTCACCCTGTATGGCTTTGTTTTTCTCTTTGCTGTAACTACAGAGTCTTGTACTCCTAGCTTAGGTGGGTGTTTTACTTCCAGAATCTCTGCAAGGTGGCATGTTGTCTTCATTTCTCTTTTCAAAGGAGTTTGGTGCACTGTCTTAGCAAGTCACAAGATATTTTGTCAAAAGAATTTTCAGAAATGCTGAAAATTCTGTGCACTGTGCCCAGTCTAATGCAGTGCATGGAGTAGTAAGAGCATCAGGAGCTTCTCTGGGCCTTTTTTAAACTCCTGATATCAGTGGGCGAGGATAGAAAGGAAACAACTAGTGTTGCAGTAGGTGGACAGAAAAGGAGATCCAGGGACACTGGGCATGCATAGTCACAGTCTGGTGGAAAATCATAGGTGGAGACTCCCTTGGTCTGTGAAACTTCAGATGTTTAAATCTTCCATTACACTGCAAAAACTCTTCTTTCTATCTGTGAGAAGTCCCAGAAGTGCAAATACATTCACCTCTTATGACTTTCTTCTCTGCTGAGGCTGTTGCATGCATCCAGAGACAAGAGTTTGGATTCAAAGATCAGGTCTCTGTGAGGCTTAAGGAGGGGACATTAATTTTATCAGAGATACTTTTCCCATAGCTTTTCCTATTTCTGTGCCTGCACATCCTTATTTAATTAGAGCACAGCCCTCACCACAGCTATTGCATCAGGAACTTAGTATCTCTCCCTGGGAAAAGAAACACTTTTTAGGAAAAATAAAAAGAAAAGGGAGGAAAGAAAAAGGAGGAAGTGTTCAAAGAAGTTCAGAAAGCCTCAGATTCCTCTAGGGTTCCCAGCTGTGCTGTATGTTGTCCCAGCTGAACGCCAGAGATTTCCGCTCTGCACATTAATGCATTCAAGGAGAAATCAAAGCAACTGTCTTGAGCATGCTTTGGGCCAAGTGTGCATGTCCTGTGTCAATACAGCCCTGATCTTTAAGGTTACAGCCCTTTATTCTTCCCTTCTTATAGGCTTGGGGATGAATACAAGCTCTCTGGAGCTCACGATGGCTACCTGCCAGAGACAGACAGATCATCAGATGGTTCATGGTCCCAGTGGTCTTGAAGCCACATCCTCTGCTGGGCTACTTCTGGTGATCATAGAATCATTTTGGTTGGAAAAGACCTTTAAGGTCATAAAGTCCAGCTACTAACCCAGCACTACCAAGTCCACCACTGAACCATGTCCCTCAGTGCCACATCTACATGTCCACTGCTCTGGGGGCAGCGACTCTATTACTGCCCCGGGCAGTCTTTTCTGGTGTTTGGCAACCCTTTTTGTAAAGAAATTTATCTTAATGTCCAATCTAAACATCCTCTGCCTTAACTTGAGGCCATTTCCTCTTGTTACTTGGAAGAAGAGACCAGCCCCCACCCTGCCACTACCACTTTTCATGTAGAGAATGACAAGGTCTCCCTCCAGCCTTTTTTCCTCCAGACTCAACTCCAGTTCCCTCAGCCATGCCTTATAAGATCTGTGTTCTAGAGCCTTCCCTAGCTTTGTTGCTTTTCTTTAGTCATGCTGCATCCCCTCAACATCTTTCTTGTAGTGAGGAGCTCAAAACTGAATACATTATCTGAGATGGAGCCTCACCAGCACTGAGTACAGAAGAACAGTCCTTGCTTTAGTCCTGCTGGCCATGCTATTTCTGATACAGGACAGGATAGTGCTGTTGGCTGCCTTGGCCACCTAGGTACACTGCTGGCTCACAATCAGGCATCTGCTGACCAACACCCCCAGGTCTTTTTCTGCCAGCTGGCCTCCAGGCATTCTTTGTCAGCCTGTTGTATTGCATGGCATTGTGACCAAAGTTCAGGACCCACACTGCAACAAATTTTCTTTCCCTGTTGAAGGGAAGAGGAGAAATACTTCTCTGAGAGTTTCATTGCATCAGGTGTTCTGTTGCTACCACTCTTCACAGAGGTGCCTCCTTGGGTGGTCAGACCAGTTGTGTTGGGGCAGCCCTGGGTGGCAATTAACTCAGCATAATAGGATGGATCTGCTTGATACTTTGCCCCATGGGCTTGGTTTATTGGTCTGATGTCAACTGGGCTCAGCTGACAGCCCAAAGCCAGATTTTGGTGAGTCATGTCTGCAAGCAGAAACCCTTGTCATAGTCCTGCTTTCCTCACGCCTGTGATGAAACTCTGTGCAGGGTTGTGACCATGCAGTGGAACAGGGCAGGGTTGTGTGCCACTGCACCCTGAGTTGGGAAAGCTGGCTAGGGGCTCTGTGATGTGGCAGACTCTTTCCAGCCCCATCACTGCAGAGGCATCACAAAGCAGAACTGCAAAAATTATCTGGTTGCCTCCTTGGTGAAATGAAGATGTAAGAGGCTAGGTTGACCTGGACTAGTCATGCACATGGTTTACCTGTTTTGAGTACCAGTTTGGAGCTGCTGCAGCTATAATACCCCTGCCATTGTGCTATTTACTGTCCCTCAGCCTTCAGTTGTATGGGTGGGTTTTGTGTTCTTGTTGAGGACCCATTTCTCTGTACGCTGTGTCTTGGGCTTGCTTGCTTAGATGATATATTGTGCAGCTCAGATCAAAGCCCTGTCACTTAACAGCTGGTAGACAGTTCAAATAAGTGTTTCTCATCTTCACAATAGTTGTTCTCTCTTAACTGTGAAGAGGATTGTTCCAAAATCAGTCTCTTAATTTACCTTTCTGTTTGTGGCCAGCCATCACTGAGTGCAAAGAAGATGGATAGATCTGCTGAAAATTGAAAGTGCTGTAGACAGTAGAGTGTGCTGTGCAAGGGCTGGGTCCCTCACCAGCATCAAATTGCATAAATCAGTGCTGGCCAGAAGAAGTGAAATAACAGCTCACTTCCTAAAATGGAAATATCCCCATATGTTGTTCCTGGCTGAGGACTGCTCTCAGGGGCATAAGTGGATGGTAGTGATTGCAGCATGCACCTCACTGCTGCAGCCTCTGTGCTGCTCCAGGGAAGGAGAACAGCACTATCTGCCATAGATCTGACAAGTAGGGAGAGACTCTGCACCCTGTGAAGTCCCTCTAATTTAACTGTAACTGCCAGTAAATCATCTTTACCCTAAATAACTTGGGGATTTTTTTTTGTTTGTTTTTTGTCTTTTTTTTTTTTTCTTGAAATGAAGCTACTGTTCTTTGGTATCCAACCTCTGCTGGTTAGACTGTTACTGCTCCTGTCATTGTGGTATTCCCTCGGGCTTAAATGTTTTGGGCACGTTGTTAGAACAACAAATTAAAATGGGAACCTGGAAAATTCTATGCTGGGAGTTCATTTGCACAGTTTAGCAGCAAAAGTCTGTTCTTCAGTGTCAGAAAGCAGTGAAGGGTCTGCCTGTATAATGTGGAGAAAATGACCATTTGGTGTCAGTGGAGGAAAAAAATATACTGTGAGACTCCTCACCCTGGGAATGATGCATCAAGGCCAGAGAAGCAGCTAGCCTTTCTCTCTTCTTGGCTTCCCAAAATTGCAGGCCTTTCTTGATTTCAGTTTTAACTACTCTCACCATTTTTAGCCCTGCCCCATGACTCTGGGCAAACTGACCTGCTCAAAGTCTGAGGTGCCCATCATGTTCTGCTATTAGCTTTTGCCTCTTGTTTTTCCCTTAGGTAGCTGCAGCAGGATTGTATAATAAAGATATTAACAGATCAGATATTTAGGCAGATAACTTATTTGCTTAGCAGTAGCTCCAGACACTAGTTCCTTCCAGATGTCCTTGAAGCTGGCAAAGTGTCTCGCCCATAGCTATCCATCAACTGTACAGTCTCTGCCTTGCCAGAGCTTGTGGACAGCATTTGTCCTGATGTTGCTTCCAAAGTATCTGAGCATTCTTATCCATTTAAGGACTAGGAGCTTGAATTGCTTGTCTTTCCATATGAAATTCCCTGTAATTTAGCCATCAGACCAACAGGAGCTCTTATTTTGTAGTTATTTTCTCTCCACATTCATTTTCCCCATGATGACTTTGTCCAGGCCTCCATCTCTCCAGAATTTTCTTTCTCTCCTAGCAGACCTGTTGTCCTGGCTTTCTGGAGCTCTTTGGCAGAACTCCTCTCTTTTGTGCTGCATGCTGGTGCAGATTCACTGGTTACCGCTGGTGCAGATTCACTGGTAACCGATGCAGTCTAGCTCATTTGGCACTTCACATGTGTTTGTCATCCCAGCTCTCAGCTCTGTCCTGCTTGTATTACTCACCTCTTACGTGTCCTGGAGTCTGACTCTCCACATGGCTCAGTGGGGATCTTCAAGGCCTTCAAAGAAGGTCTGTCAAAACCAGTTTGTCTGCAGAACCGATGAAAATTGCATTCAGACTACAGTCTCAAATCTGGCACCAGCTCAGCCAAAGCTGCACTTCACATTTCCATGCAGCTGGTTCCACTGGGCTGTCAGGCATGGCTGTGCAACTAAACCAGAGCCAGTTAGCAAGCCGCTAAGCATCATTGCTCTCTTGCACCACGTAAAGTCCTTATTTACCTCTGCCCTGAATGTGTGGAACAAAATACACAAAACAAAATCAGAAGAGACACCATCCAGCTTGGGCTGCTGCCAGCAGGATGCAGGCAAGTAGCCACAGAAGTGGCCAGTGGGGAACAAATGGCTACTTACAGATAATTGTTCCATTGATTTTAAGATCAGGGATCAGGAGCAAGAGTTGTTATTCCAGAAAATAATCAGTGGAGTCATTAATGTACATCCAACCTTGCTCACTGTGCTTACCCTCTAGATGAACAGCAGGTTCTGTGTCTCTAGGTGTAGACATGTGCACACACATTATATAAAATCAGCATGGTTCTTCAGCAGAAAAAAGGAGTCAATTCTTGCCTCAATTGAAGCAATGAATATTTGCAGTTTTCTCTTTCAGCAGGATCTGGCCAAGCTGAGCACGGAGTCAGAGGGTGGAAGAGTGAGGTTTAGTGTTTGGAGGCCTGAATTTTGGCTGCCCTTGCTCCGTGCAGACTTCACCACTCTCTGAGCACTAACTGCAGCAGGGTCTGGTTCAGATGGTGTCAGCAGTCAAACTAGGAATTTCTGCTTTAAAAAGAAGAATTCAGTGGGGTTTTCTTTAGCTTTGTTATTTCCTTCCAGCGGTCAGTGCTGGGCCCAGTCCTGTTCAATATCTTTATTGATGATCTGGATGAGGGCATTGAGTCCAGCATCAGTAAGTTTGCAGATGACACCAAGCTAGGAGCAGGTGTTGATCTGTTGGAGGGTAGGAGAGCCCTGCAGAGGGACCTAGACCGGCTGGATGGGTGGGCAGAGGCCAATGGGATGAGATTTAACAAGACCAAGTGCAGGATTCTGCATTTTGGCCACAACAACCCCAAGCAGCACTACAGGCTGGGAACAGAGTGGCTGGAGAGCAGCCAGGAAGAAAGGGACTTTGGGGTACTGGCAGATAGTAGCTGAAGATGAGCCAGCAGTGTGCCCAGGTGGCCAAGAGAGCCAATGGCATCCTGGCCTGTATCAGGAACAGTGTGGCCAGTAGGACAAGGGAGGTTATTCTGCCCCTGTACTCAGCACTGGTCAGGCCACACCTTGAGTGCTGTGTCCAGTTCTGGGCCCCTCAATTCAAGAGAGATGTTGAGGTGCTGGAACGTGTCCAGAGAAAGGCAACGAACCTGGCGAGAGGCCTGGAACACAAACCCTATGAGGAGAGGTTGAGGGAGCTGGGATTGTTTAGCCTGGAGAAGAGGAGGCTCAGGGGTGACCTCATTGCTGTCTACAACTATTTGAAGGGACATTGTAGCCAGGTGGGGGTTGGTCTCTTCTTCCAGGCAACCAGCAACAGAACAAGGGGACACAGTCTGAAGTTGTGCTGGGAGAGGCATAGGCTGGATGTTAGGAGGAAGTTCTTCCCAGAGAGAGTGATTGGCATTGGAATGGGCTGCCCAGGGAGGTGGTGGAGTCACCGTCCCTGGAGGTGTTCAAAAGAAGACTGGATGAGGCACTTAGTGCCATGGTCTAGTTGATTGGATAGGGCTGGGTGCTAGTTTGGACTGGATGATCTTGGAGGTCTCTTCCAACCTGGGTGATTCTATGATTCTAGGAACAGCAAAAATCAGAGTGAAAGCTGCAGTGGTCAGTAGGGTTGTGGAGCTGCCCAGTTTTAGTACACAACTCACAGCTCTGGGATTTGCCCTGAGAGCCTGCAGTTCTCCCAGGGATGGAATCACAGGTAAGTTTCTGTATGAACCCCCTAAAAACTGCAGGAGTAAGTGAAACAAAGATGACACTATTTTTTTCTTTTTAAACTCTGACTTTTCTGGTAATATCAAGATTTTCCTGTGGTTTGACAGGAAATTGATTGCCAGAGACTGTAGCACAGCTCCCCAGGGGGTGTTAGCAAGGCTGGGATGCCATAGCAAGAGGAAGATGGTGGCTCCAGCATCAGCTGCTTCAGGAAGAGACAGCCATTCCTATTTCCTTGAGGCAGAGCTCAGCTCTTTTGTGCTTGAGAAATGGTAATACAAATTTCATTTCAAAGTCCTCATCTCATGGGTTTTGCCTATTAGCACCCTGGCCTGAAAGCATTTATTGGAATCGAAGGTGGCCATGTGGCCAACACTCTCTCGACTAGGGCGAATTCCTTGGGTTCACTCAGTCTCTGGCCCATTAACTCTATAGGCTGGGATTCAGTCCATCAGCTGGCTTTGTATGTGGTTGTTTTCATTTTTGTCCCCCTTGTCAGCAGAGGGAGGAAGGCCATGACTAAGTTTTTCTGACTTCAGTGCCAGAGTAATCGTGTGAGAGGTTCAGGGGCTGAAGAAAATGCTGAAGAACTACATTAGAAATAGGAGAGCTTTTTTGCACGTAAGGCTATAGATGAAAATGAGCAACCTTGGGCAAAAGTCAGGCAAAAGCTGTTTCTCTTCAGCAGGCCAAAAAGCATCCAACACTTTCCAGAAGTAGCAACAAGAGCAAAGGGCAAACGTGAAGAGGATTTGCAGCATTTCTCCTGGGCTGGCTCAGAAACCTCTTCCCTGATCCTCCAGCCCTGGTGAGCCCACTGCTGAGGGGGGAGTTCTGAGAAGTATAGATGGGCAGTTGCTTAAGGACTGGAACAGCAAGACCCTGGGCTCAGGGAAATATCCATTATTCTTAAGCTGCCCAGATCAAGGAGCAGTGCATGTAAGCTACAGCACAGAAGGTTCCACCTCAACACAAGGGGATACTTCTTTGCTGTAAGGGTCACAGAGCATGGAACAGGCTCCCCGGGGAGTTGTGGAGTCTCCTTCTTTGGAGACTTCCAAGGCCTGTCTGGATGTGTTCCTCTGTGACCTGAGCTAGATTGTATGGTCCTGCTCTGGAAGGGGGGTTTGACTTGATCTCCAACCCCTGACATCCTGTGATCCTGTCCCTGGAGGTGTTCAAGAGAAGCCTGGATGAGGCACTTAGTGCCATGGTCTAGTTGACTGGCTAGGGCTGGGTGCTAGGTTGGAGTGGATGATCTTGGAGGTCTCTTCCAACCTGGTTGATTCTATGATTCTATGATCTCAGGTGTTATCTCAGAGTCACTTGATCTACAACCTCTGCAAGTCAGGTCCAACAGGAGCTGCTAGTCCAGGAACTCCCTGCAGGTGTCTAGCACAGTGCAGGCTTAGGAGACTTCAGCAGCAACCTGAAAATTAAAAAAAAAGGTTGATACTGATAGTGAAATATTGGAGATAATAAAGTAGATAAGTCACTTCTGCATTACTTTGTGATTTTAGAGATAGCTGAGAAAGACATTATATTTTTTATACATTCTTTTTTAAACACAGCACTTATACTATTCAGAACTGTGATGCCTTCTAGAGGGGCACTACAGTAGCCACTCTCCCTTACAGCTATTCACAGAATCACAGAATGCCAGGGGCTGGAAAGGACCTCAAAAGATCACCTAGTCCAATGCATTTCTTCAATCATAGAATCACAGAATCAACCAGGTTGGAAGAGACCTCCAAGATCATCCACTCCAACCTAGCACCCAGCCCTAGCCAGTCAACTAGACCATGGCACTAAGTGCCTCATCCAGGCTTTTCTTGAACACCTCCAGGGACAGTGACTCCACCACCTCCCTGGGCAGCCCATTCCAATGCCAATCACTCTCTCTGGGAAGAACTTCCTCCTAACATCCAGCCTAGACCTCCCCCAGCACAAACTGAGATTGTGTCCCCTTGTTCTGTTGCTGGTTGCCTGGGAGAAGAGATCAACCCCCACCTGGCTACAGCCTCCCTTCAGGTAGTTGTAGACAGCAATGAGGTCCCCCCTGAGCCTGTTCTGTGAAGGAAGAGGCTGGCAATTACAAAGCAATCACAGGCATGTCTCAAAGCTGTCACTGAAGCTGGTGTCTTCTTTGTGCTTCTGCTAATGAGGCTGGTTTTGGCCTTGGGTGTAATTTCACTTGCTGTGTGTGGTTTCCTCTTCTGTCACACGAGAGAAATGGGGAGTTGCTGGTCAATGGGCAGTACTGGAGCACTCCAAAGCCAGTGGAGAAACCTACCTGTAGAATACAGAGACAGTCCTGGGGTGGAGAGAGGTTTGAATATCAAAATTAATAAACAATATTAATTTTGAAATTATAATCTCACAATTAATTAATTACTCCTTCATTACACAAGCTCCAGAGAAGTGGTTGGATCTGATGATCTCAGTGGTCTTTGCCAGCCTCAATAGTTCTATGGTTCTTCTTGGTGATGCACACATGCAGGTTAGATTATCTGAAGCAAAGCAGAGGTGTTGTCCTTTCTGTGCTCTGAGAGGGATGCTGGGGAATGCCAAGGCATTAAGACAAACATGTTTTTGCATCCACCCAGCACCCCAGATTCTGAAGACTGATTTGTCCTGAGCTCATCCAGACCTTTTGGAGATGGCTGGTAAAATGTGTAGTGAATGCTAGCAGCCCTTGGAACCAGCCCAGGGCCAGCTGTCATTACTTTCTGCCCTTTATTCATGTTGTATCACCAACCAGTGGAAGGCTTGTAAAAACACTGCCTCAGGACTTTCATGTTAAACCAGGTCACACACACCTTTGCTTCTTCCAGTGGCTTGGCTCCAGCTGAGCTCAGCATAGGCTGCAGCAAATTTTGCAGAAAGCTCCCTGACTTTGCTGAAAGAAAAGGCAAAATAGGCCAGCAAGGGACCAAGCATTGCCTCTTCACATCTTAGTGCAACAAGCTAGTCCTGAGCCGGGACCCAGAAAACCTGTATCACCCTGTCCCTAGTTCATGCCCTGCCTCACTGGACAGGTGACTTTCTACTATCACTCTTAGACTGTGGAGGCTGAAGTGGGTGAAGGGTTTTCTGTCTTGATTAGCTGGTCACTACACAAGCAGCAGCACTATGCTCTGGATACAGGCAAATTGTCCCTCTCACCTTCTACTTCCTATACTTTGGTATCTACCTGGCTGTCATTTGTTTGAAGGAGTTATGTAGTAAAGAGACAAGGGGTGATGGTTCTAAACTGAAAAAAAATGGAGATTTAGACTAGGTATAAGAAAGAAATGCATTACAACGAGTGTGGTGAAACAATTTAACTGGTTCCATAGACAGATGGCGGAGTCCCCATTCCTGCAAACACTCAAAGCCAGGATGAACAGGGCTCTGAGCAACCTGACCTAGCTGAAGATGTTTCTGCTCACTGTAGGGGCATTGGACTTGATGGCTTTTAAGTGTCCCTTCCAAACCAAACCATTCTTTGGTTCTGTAATTGTCTGGTATTGCCTTGTCCTCACCATGAGCTGTCTCCTTTTCCACCTTGTTGATAGAGGACAGGATCTGTGTTGATCATCTGGCCTTGCCAGCCACCAGGCAAGACATCTCTGTGTGCTCTCAGGGCTGCATGAAGCCATTAACAGAAGAGTTCCCACCCAAATTGTCTGGAAATGTGATTTTTGGAAGACTGGAACTATCTAGGTAAACAGTGGAGATATAAATGGAAGAATAATTTTTCATTGTGAGTTTTTTTTTGGTGAATATTTTGCAGCAGGTGATTAAAACACTTAATAAAATAACTAAAGAAGAAGTGGGGGAAAAAAGCAATTGACCTACAAGGTGCTGTAAAAGCAGTTAGTACATAATGTACCTGTGCTTTAACAAAGGGCTTGGCATTGCTGCACTGCACTGGTGTGGTGGAGGCTGACAAAGCACAAGGCAGGGATTTTTACACCCCTCCAAAACCCTTGTGGCAGATGAGGGGCGAAAAGCATCTTCTTCTGCTGGAAGGCCACCTGTGTGGGTCTAAGTGGAGGTACAGAGCCATGTGGAGAAAACACCAAGTGCTTAGATCAGTCTGGACTTAGAAATCTTACTTTGTGCTCTTTTCCTTTTATTTTTGCCTCCTCTCTGAGATTGATCTTCCACCAGCAGCACAAGCAAAAGCTGTGGCATTTGGTGCCAATAGGAAAGCAAAAAGAATCACAACCCCCCCGGTAACAACTGTAAGCACTATCATTCTCCACTTGGTGAATCTTCATTTGGTGACTCTAAGTCTCAGTGAAGACAAGGTCTTCATTTGGTGAGACGTTGTCAAAAGCCTTAAATGAAAGGCATCTTTAGGGAGAGGCTTTCAGCCAGCATGTGAATCGAAAAGTTCACCTTTGTTTCCCTCCTGTTTGTGCCAGAGTTTTAATTCTGTTTGATTTGGCAGTCCATGTCCATTTTCAGAACACTGAATGAAATAATTGAACCTTTTGCTTGGCAAATGCTGTTCCCTGGCTCATTGCCAGGTTTGTACTGGAATGGGGACCTGCTACTTCTGTCAGCAACACAAACACACAGCAAACACCTGGATTCTTGATCTGCCTGGCCTGCCAGCAAGCATTTCCTTGTTGTTTATGAGCCTGAGGGGAATGTACCCCAGATTTGGGAGTCCTGTATCCCAGCCAAGGCATATGGACCATTGAGCAAGCTCCAGCATCACCAGGCAGGTGTGTGGGCTGGGTGTAGGGTGTGAAGTCTCCAAAGCATCTAGGAAGCTGGCATTTACATAGTTTGTTTTTAATATACACTTACTCCCTGTAGTATTTCCAGCCCATAACAAAGTTGCTCCTGAGGAATCTTTGGTGGGCAGGTGCTCCATGGCACATTGCTGTACCCTCTGGTGATGTGAGGAGCCCCAGCATTGCATCCATGTCCTCATCCTGCTCTGGCAGCACACATCTGATACAGCTGACCTCTCTGGCAAGCATCATCACCTCTCTGAGGTCTTTGCTTTTTATCCTAGTAATTTCCCCATGCCAAAATACCATCAGGGTCTTGTTCATGGAAATAAATTTCTTGTTGTTGTCACCTCTGTTTGATGGTACTGTAAGTGAATATGAAGGGGCAGAGCTCTCTATTTCCCAACTGCATTCATATTATTTCCTTTTGCCTAATTTACACCTCTCTGTTTTTTTTCTCCCTCCTTTGGAGATTCCAGAACCAGGCTGCTGTTGAGTTTTCGTGTTGCAAGGATGAATAAGCCTACCCTTGCAAAAAGACTCTCAGAGGGGTAGTTGGTTTCATTCACAACCCCCATCAAGGGGGTGAATTCTACAAAAGAGGTGGTTTTGTTCAAACCTGAGCTTCTTTAGAAATCAAGAAAGCAAGCAGGAGTATCTTTAACTCCTTCACTCATCAGTCTGGCCTTTGTAATATGTTTCTGCATACTGGGTGCTGGGGTTTACCTGCTTCTTGTCTCAATCAGAAGCGTGGATAAGGTGCTTAGGGATACAACCTAACAGCTATGTACAGGGAAATGTTAGGTTATGGTTGGACTTTGGCCACAACAGGGTGCTGCACTTTGGCCACAACAACCCCATGCAGAGATACAGGCTGGGGTCGGAGTGGCTGGAGAGCAGCCAGACAGAGAGGGATCTGGGGGTGCTGATTGATACCCACCTGAACATGAGCCAGCAGTGTGCCCAGGTGACCAAGAGAGCCAGTGGCATCCTGGCCTGCATCAGGAATGGTGTGGTCAGCAGGAGCAGGGAGATCATTCTGCCCCTGTACTCTGCACTGGTTAGACCTCACCTTGAGTACTGTGTTCAGTTCTGGGCCCCCCAGTTTAGGAGGGACATTGAGATGCTTGAGTGTGTCCAGAGAAGGGCGACGAGGCTGGTGAGAGGCCTTGAGCACAGCCCTACGAGGAGAGGCTGAGGGAGCTGGGATTGGTTAGCCTGGAGAAGAGGAGGCTCAGGGGAGACCTTATTGCTGTCTACAACTACCTGAGGGGTGGTTGTGGCCAGGAGGAGGTTGCTCTCTTCTCTCAGGTGGCCAGCACCAGAACGAGAGGACACAGCCTCAGGCTGTGCCAGGGGAGATTTAGGCTGGAGGTGAGGAGAAAGTTCTTCACTGAGAGAGTCATTGGACACTGGAATGGGCTGCCCGGGGAGGTGGTGGAGTCGCCGTCCCTGGAGCTGTTCAAGGCAGGATTGGACGTGGCACTTGGTGCCATGGTCTAGCCTTGAGCTCTGTGGTAAAGGGTTGGACTTGATGATCTGTGAGGTCTCTTCCAACCCTGATGATACTGTGTGATACTGTGTGTGACTTGATCTTAAGGTCTATGATCTGTGGTAAAGAAGGAGCTCAGAAGCCTTGCTGCCAGCTTTTTGGGGAGTGGACTTTTTCCTGCTTCTGTGAGTGTTCAGGCTTTCACAGAAAAAAAATGTTTTCTCCTGTCAAGAGGATTAAGGGAGGGATGATTAAAATTTTCAGCTTTGGATCAGTTCAGAAGTGGGACAGAGAGATTTTTCCCATTGCAGCCCAGGAGTTATATGCCAGCTTCATGCCCTGGAGGCTGCCAAGAAAGTTAAGCTCTCACACCTGGCTTTTATTTGCTGTACAGTATTGACTGGATGTTTCTGCTGAAAAATGTCAGAGACAACAGTCAGGTAACAAGGCTTTTGGGGACATTTTTTCAGCCCAATTGTCAACCTCATACTGCTGGAAAATGGAGGAGGAATTCTGGATAATGTAAGGACTCTGTGACACTGTGATACTGTGACTCCACTTCTGTCTTTTCATACAGCAAAGGCCTCCAGAAGTCAGAGGGGGCAAAGTTAAAGTAACACTCAAGGTTTTTTCCCAGATTGAGGTATTGCTAGATTTTAATATTGCCAGAAAGTGCTGGATTTCTTTAAGCCTCATTTCTTTAAGCTACTGTCATCTCATAAGACCCCACCTGAAGTACTGTGTACAGTTCTGGAGTCCCCAACACAAGAGGGACATGAACTGTTGGAGCCACAAAGATGCTCAGAGTGCTGGAGCAGCTCTGCTATGTGGACAGGCTACAAGAGTTGAGGCTCTTCAGCCTGGAGAAGAGAAGGATTCAAGGAGACCTTATAGTGGCCTTCCAGTATCTGAAGGGGGTCTACAGGAAGGCTGGCGAGGGACTATTGACAAGGTCTTGTAATGACAGGATGAGGGGTAATGGGTTTAAACTGGCAGAGGGGAGATTTAGAGTAGATGTTGGGAGGAAGTTCTTTACAGTGAGGGTGGTGAGACACTGGAATGGGTTGCCCAGGGAGGTTGTGGTTCTCCCTCCCTGGAGGTGTTCAAGGCCAGGTTGGAGGAGGCCTTGAGTGATCTGTTCTAGTGGGATGTGTCCCTGCCTGTGACAAGGGAATGGAACTGGATGAGCTTTGAGGTCCCTTCCAACCTAAACCATTCTATGACTGGGCAGTCAGTTGCTGTTACAAGGAGGTTTGGCTGATCCCATAAAACAAGAGAAACCACACAGTGTGATATAGCTTTCTGCAGAAAGTTGTGTAAATGAAGTAAAGGAAAAAGATACTAACTGGGGGAATTTGCTAGAAATTTTGCCTTGGATCAGCCAGTAGCAACCCCTGAGTTTCTGGAAAATGGCACAACCAAGGCTTCAGAGTGCTGGATGGGTTACTGGCTTGTTGTTGCTATTTCCCAAAGATTAGCCACTTTGGTAGGACCCCAGTGGGCATCTAGTGTGGGATTGTCTCAAGGACCAGACCATGATTGGGGTCAATAGAGGCTGGGCTTTTGCTGCTGCCCTTTCCTTGTGAAAAGTCAATCTGTAAAATCTGTGAGGATGCAACAAGTGTTTGTATAGTGAGAGTCCAACAGGACTTGGCCTTCTAAGAAAGAGTCATATTTTTTTCTACAGCTTAAACAGAGATTTTCCCCTTCTGTTTCCACTCAATCAAAGCTTTGCTATCCCTGCTCTCTGGGGAGATGCTGATAGGGTTTCAGTGCTGCCTTGTGAGCCTTAGAGCTTCTCTATATAGACCTTGTGGTGGCCTTCCAGTACTTAAAAGGAGCCTATAAGAGAGATAGGGGTGAACTCTTTACAAGAGAATGTAGTTTTATAATGAAAGCCAATGGTCTCAAAGCAAAAATAGAGTAGATTTAGGTCAGAGAATCCTCACTGTGAGGGTAACCACTGCCATTTTACATCTCTTCCTCCCCTTGCCTTGCAGGCAGGTCCAAAATCAGAGCACCCAGTGTTGTCCTTGTCTGCCAGGAAGGTGAAGATCACCATAAGTTCTTCACTGAGAGAGTCATTGGACACTGGAATGGGCTGCCCGGGGAGGTGGTGGAGTCGCCGTCCCTGGAGCTGTTCAAGGCAAGATTGGACATGGCACTTGGTGCCATGGTCTAGCCTTGAGCTCTGTGGTAAAGGGTTGGACTTGATGATCTGTGAGGTCTCTTCCAACCTTGGTGATACTGTGATAACCAGCCCTGTTTCCCTTGGCCAGGTGCTGGCTGGACACAATGGATGGCTCTTCTTTTGAGAAAGGTAAGGTGACCTCAACACAGAGTTGGCAGGTGGCACTCCTACTACTTGCTCACTGGACATGCATGTCTCCATGGGAGATGAAACCTGCAGAATTTCTGGCCCTAGTACAAGGCAGGTGTCTGGCACAGGAATATCTTGGTCTTTGAAGCTCCTGCACTCACTGTAACATGAACTGTTAAACTGTTTCTGCCTTCTGGTTCCTAGCAAAGTAGTTAAAATCAGACAAAAAATAATATGATTTACCCTGGGTCTAGGATAGTGTCAGTAAGAGTTGGGTAAGTTTTGTTCTCCAAATTTTCAACATAGATTTATAATCTTAAGCAAATAAACCCATTATTTTTCAAAGATATCCCAACCCCAGGACATCTGAGCACAAAATAAACTGGCAGCAGAGAGCAGCTGTGAAAAGGCAACCAAACCCATCAGCAATACAGCACAGCTGGACTGGTGACTTGCAGTGCAGACGTCCTGCCACTGGCCTGCAGCCTGCTGGCAAAGATTCATTGCATTGCTCTGTGGCTGGTTCATAATGGAAAGGGCTCCTCACCAAAAAAAAAAGAGATACCCTGTCTGATGCAGCCTTGTGGCCTGTACAAGAGGCTACTCTTCTCCCACTGCTCAATGTCATATAGAGAAACAAATTGTTTCAAGCTTGCAAGCTGAAGTTTGATGCATAAAAATAGAGCTGACTCACACTCCCTTCATTGTAGCTGGAGCCTGAGGGATGTGCCTGCCGTCAGACTTCACTGTGGGCTATGAAAGCTTTAGGAGAGATTAGTGAAGCCCTTGACATCTCCCCAGCATGTGCTTTGGCTGCCTCCTTATTTCCAGCAAGATAGTGAAAGGCCCAGTTCTGGCCTATAAACATGGCTCAGCAGACAGACAAGGACCTAGGTTTTTCTTACACATCTGTACGTGCTATGTGTGGTCCCAGAGATGGAAACATCACATTCATGGAGCTGGATGGTGTAATGTGGAGTCACCATCCCTGGAGGTGTTCAAGACTGGATGAGGCACTTAGTGCCATGGTCTGGTTGACTGGATAGGGCTGGGGGATAGGTTGGAGTGGATGATCTTGGAGGTCTCTTCCAACCTGGTTGATTCTATGATTCTATGTACTGCCCCTGCCTCTGCTCAGTCTAATCTTTGCTCTTATGCAGGGAATAATTTACTAGTTTTACATACAGACTGGGAATACACAGGAGGAAAGATGTCAGAGTTTGTCCTTGGTTTTGAGGCAGAAGAAGTAATTTTTAAAAGCATGGGGTAAATGCAGAAGTGAACATGCCACCTCTCTGGGTTGGGGTACCTGGTGCTCATTGTTAGGAGGGTTATGTTCACATTTTTCATAGGACATGTGTGCTAGCACCATAAAACCTTAAGATCATTGCAGCTCATTCCATGTCAGCACTTGGTGCCGTGGTCTAGCCTTGAGCTCTGTGGTAAAGGGTTGGACTTGACGATCTGTGAGGTCTCTTCCAACCCTGATGATACTGTGATACTGTGATACTGTGATGAATTTCCCTGCAGCCCTTTGCAAGCAGATTTCCAACTCATTGTGCATGTCTCCAGTTGCTGGGGTGCCACCACCTCTGGGCTGATTGCAAACAGGTTGATTTACTTGGTCATGCATCTCCCTTCCTTGGTAGCTGGCTGATGTTCTCACACCAGGCTTCTCATTCCCCCTTTTTGCGGTTCCAAAAGGTCTTTGCTTCACTCTCTTCCCTGCATCTCCACTTTCATCTCTTCTCATGGGTGTTCTGCCCTGACTCTTTTCCACACACAGGGTCTGGCTCTTCCCAGCTCTGGTGCTGGCACATCAGAGGGGCTTCAGGTAGTGATGGCAAGCTGCTGTAAATCCCATTTTTCACCTCTCCCCCAGGTGACAAACTGTGAGTTTGGGGTGTCCCTGACAAACCCCTATGTGTGGAAAGAAAGCTGCAATGAGAAGGGTTGTTACTGCATGTACCAGTCACCCCATTTTAGGGTAGGATAGCATCCCTGTGGCTGATGCAGAGAAGCAACCTCCCTGCTCCACCCCAAGCTCCCTGCTGTGTGCTTCCCACACTAATGAAAACCAGCTTAAAACACACTTGAACCTTGATCACTTTTCACACATTTTCAAGAGATTATCAGGGCTGGGATGGCCTGCAGGAGGAAAGAATCCTTATCCACCTTGCCTCCCTAATGAATCCACTTCCAGCAAACTGCAGTGCAGGTGGCACAGCTGTACCTATGCAAGGGATGGAGTTTTCCCAGCATCCCCCCTCTAGCATCAGCGATTCTGTTTGTGTGGTTTGCTGGATCTGTATACAGAACCTGGCTCCAATGACCATGCCCAGCCTGGTGCTGAGGACAATACAGACCATGGGTGTCATCCAAGCTGGCTCCCCCAGAGACATTACAAACAGGATCTTGTCTTGTAGATGCTTTTATGATTCCCAGAGGATGGTTAAGAGGCTTTATTAGTGCTTTATTACAAGCAGACGTGAGGAGTACCGGAGTACCCACGGTGATGTACCAAAATAAGTTACTCTTCTTTCGCTGTCATAGCTGACATGGGCATGGATCAGCTGAGTAACGTCCAGAGGAGGCCCACAAAGATGATCAAAGGGTTGGAGCATGTCTCTTATGAGGACAGGCTGAAAGAATTGGGTCTGCTCAGTATGGAGAAAAGGCAGCTCTGGTAAGATCTTATAGTGGCATTCCAGTACCTGAAGGAGGCCTACAAGAAAGCTGGAGAAGGACTGTAAGGGCATGTGGTGACAGGACAAGGGGCAATGGTTTTAAACTAGAGCAGGATAAAATTCTTTACAACAAGGGTGGTAAGATACTGGAACAGGTTAACCAGAGAAGCTGTGGATACCTCATCCCTGAAGGTGTTAAAGACTAGACTGGATGAGGCTCTGAGCAACCTGGTTTAGTGGGAGGTATCCCTGCCCGTAGCAAGGCATTTGGAACTGGATGATCTTTAAGGTCACTTGCAACTCAAGCCATTCTATGATTCTGTGACCTGGGGAAGCAAGTGGTAGAAGTCATAGAAGAACAGCAGCATAATACATGGCCATCATGCAAGACAATTAAAGAAATAGCTGTTGTGCACAAATAGAACAACGAGGGGTGCATGAGGTCTTGTTAATGGAGTTCAGCTGTGGCTGCAGAACATTTCTGCAGAATTTGTGCTTTTTTCTGGGCAGACCTGGTTTTATTGAATGGATGTGTCCAGAGAAGGGCAACAAGGCTGATAAGGGGGCTGGAGCACAGCCATACGAGGAGAGGCTGAGGGAGCTGGGGTTGTTTAACCTGCAGAAGAGGAGGCTCAGGGGAGACCTTACGGCTCTCTACAACTACCTGAAAGGAAGTTGTAACCAGGTGGGGGTTGGTCTCTTCTCCCAGGCAATCAGGGACAGAACAAGAGGACACAGCCTCAAGCTGCACTAGGGGAGGTTTAGGATGGAGGTTAGGAAGTTCTTCACGGAAAGAGTGATTGGCATTGGAATGAGCTGCCCCAGGGAGGTGGTGCAGTCATCATCCCTGGAGGTGTTTAAAAGCAGACTGGATGAGGCACCTGGTGCATTGGTTTAGTTAATTAGAAGGTCTTTTCCAAACTGGTTAGTTCTGTGATTCTGTGACTGGCTGTGATATGGAGAGGTGCAGGGCAAGCCACTCTGCAGGCTCTTTCGTGTGACTCTGCCTCTGTAATGGGGTCCCTGTTGTGCAGGAGCCAGAGAAGGTCATGACCATCACACAAGTGTTAAAGTTGTTGGAGCTGTTGACAAAATCCACTTTTTTTTCCCCCCCATCAGTCTGGCCCTTAAAGCAAGAGACAGTAGCTACAACATCATCAAGGGACCTCTTACAAACCTCACATGGGGATTCATGGCCACAAATCATACTCCTGTCTTAACCAGCTCAAAGAAGAGACCAACCAAGGAGGGTATTTTAAAAACACTTGTCCAAACAGCAGGTTATTTACTTGCATCCCTTATTGTCTGAGTCTGTGATGCTGTTGTTCACCAACACGAGCCTCACAGTTCGCAAACAGGTCTTTGACATCCCAACGATGACTGCCAGCAGCTTTGCCCCTCTCTTCTGAGCAGAGAGAGAGTTACCAGCTCATACATGCATTAAATACAGACAGTGCTCAAAGCCCTTCATATGAGCTGGGAAGGCACTCAAGTTATTACAATCTTCCCCTAAATTTCTGGGTTGCTAGGTAGACTTTTCAGCAGAGAAGAGGCTACTTCAGCTCAGTGGCTTGCCCTGGTTTCCAGCCCACTCCTTGTCCCTTCAGTGAGTTGCTGCAGACTTATGTGGACAAAGCCTTAAGGAATTTGAAATGTTTTCATTTTCTTTTCTATTTTCTCTTAGTTTCTCTTTTTCTGTTTATTTGTTTCTGTGACCACATATTATCTCCTTTTTATCTCTTCTCTTTTCTCATTCCCCCTCTCTTCTCTCTTCATCTCTTTCCTTTTTTTTTTTTTTTTTTTTTTTTGGTGTGTGTGTGTGCAGCCTTTTCCCTCTTTCCTTGGCCAGACTGGCAGCACCCCAGCGATGAGCTAATGAGGCTCTCTGCTGGGTCCCGGATCTGCGTGGGAGGCAAGCAGACGGTGTTCAGCCGTGGCTCAGCTCAGCGCCGGCCGCAGTCAGGGTCCAGAGCGTGGGGCTGCTGGCAAGGGCCAGATCCACACAGCTCAGCACTCGTTTTGCTGGTGGGCTTGGGAAGTGTAAAGGGTTAACCCCTCCTGAGGGTGGTCTGAACCTGACCCCAGGTGCAATGGTGAGCCCACTCCCCCTTCCCACCCCCTATGAAAAGAGAGGAACTGCTTATTTCTCTCTCTCTGCCCTGCCTGCCTGCCTGCCAGCAGCACCCTGGGTCCTGCTGCTCCTGCTTTGCTGCATGGCTGCCCCATCACGTGGTGGGACAACCACCTCCTGAATCTACCTCCATCTATTGCCATCAATCTGGTTTTATATAGAACCATAGAACCAGTCAGGGTTGGAAGGCACCACAAGGATCATCCAGTTCCAACCCCCTGCCATGGGCAGGGACACCCTACCCTAGAGCAGGCTGCCCACAGCCTCATCCAGCCTGGCCTTAAACACCTCCAGGGATGGGGCCTCAATCACCTCCCTGGGCAACCCATTCCAGGCTCTCACCGCTCTCATGCTGAACAACTTCCTCCTCACCTCCAGCCTGAATCTCCCCACCTCCAGCTTTGCTCCATTCCCCCTGGTCCTGTCACTCCCTGGTATCCTGAAAAGTCCTTCCTCAGCTTTTTTGTAGGCCTCCTTCAGATACTGAAAGGCCACAAGAAGGTCACCTCAGAGCCTCCTCTTCTCCAGACTGACCAGCCCCAACTCTTTCAGTCTGTCCTCATAGCAGAGCTGCTCCTGCCCTCTGATCATCCCAGTGACCCTTCTCCAGACACACTCCAGCACATCCACATCCCTCTTGTAATGGGGCTCCAGAACTGGATGCAGTACTCCAGGTGAGGTCTCACCAGAGTGGAATAGAGGGGGCAGAATCACCTCCCTCACCCTGCTGGCCACACTTCTCCTGATGCAGCCCAGGATCTGGTTGACCCTCCGGGCTGCAAGTGCACACTGCTGGCTCATGTTGAGCTTCTTATCCACCAGCACCCCCAAGTCCCTCTCCTCAGGGCTGCTCTCCAGCCACTCACTGGCCAGCCTGTATTTGTGCTTGGGATTGCCCCGACCCAGATGCAGGACCTTGCACTTGGTCTTGTTGAACCTCATGAGGTTGGCTTGTGCCCACCTCTCCAGCCTGTTGAGGTCCCTCTGGATGGCATCCCTTCCCTCCAGTGTGTCTGCTGCACCACACAGCTTGGTGTCATCAACAAACCTGCTGAGGGTGCACTCAAATGTGTATATATATATATATATATATATAATCTTGTTTCCCTTCCCTATACTTTTTTGTAACTCCCCTTACCGTAAATACCTTTTATTTATTGGTAAAGTTTTTGTTTTAACTTCCAAATGTAAGCAAGACTTACATTTTTGGGTGTTTTACCCCTTTTTACTCACTATGCCTAATTCTTCCCAATGTGGGGGGCGGCATCCTATTTATGTTATTGTTCTGTTAGGCTTTGAGTCTCTGAGAAGCTTAAATCAGACCAACACAGGAAGGGATTGCAAAAGCCAGATGTAGCCTGAGGTTGAGCTCTGTCCTGGCTGCTGGACAGAAGGCAAAAGCATTGCTGCACCCACAGAGGGGCGCAGGGCTTGAGGCCAGAGTGATGGGTCCTGGGGTCTGGCTCAAACCCAGCCCATTACTAGTTGTTAAAGCCTGTTGAGTGAGATGTGACCCTCTTCAGTTCCTGCTAGGATGACACAGCAGAATGCCAGCATGGGGAAGTGATGGTGGACTGCTGAGAGGGTGAGCAGGAGGGACCCTGAAGAAGCAAACAGCTCCAGTGCGCCAGGGCTGCCCTGGCTGCTTTGCAGAAGCACTCGCTCCTCTGTAAGCTGCCTTCTAACTTCACAAACAAGTGGCCCTTTGCAAAGACCACAAATTAAAAAACAAACAATCAAACAATCAAACCAGGGAGAAGTTGGACAGCTTCTCACCAAGGTCTCAGGTAACCAAGCTGCCATGACTTCCAAGGATAACATCAAGCAATGAGAGATCCCAACTGTTTGTAGGAGATGCAAAGCATCTCACAGGAGCAGGAGATCAGGCAGCAAGGTAATGGCTTGCAGAGGGATATGATGTGCACCATAAAAGCTGGATGTCCTTTGGTGTCTAGGTTTACTGCTTTCTTGGCTGATTGTGCTCTCCTCCATTTCCATCCTACTGTTCATGTCCATATCCATCATCCCACAGCTGCTCAGCAGTCTGGAAAATCCTCCTTTGTATATTTTAGTGTTTGATTTATTTTTTTCCTGTTAGCAGCCCCCAGAATAAGGGAAATTGGGTGTTACTGCTGGAACATGCTACTAGTGACAAATTTGAGACTGTGTCATCGACCCCTTTGCAAGTGGCTTTCCAACATGTCCATAAACTTTTGGAGTAAGTGCACACTCATTTCTAGAAATGCAAATATTTGTTTTCTTATACCAGCCTTACTCACGGCCTGGAATCAGATGTCCAGAGGCTGACAGTAGTACCTCACAGCAAAAACTGCTGCTTAGGCTCTCTGCTGAGGCCTAAGGCAGGGGAACCTGTGATGCAAGGTACCATGCAGTGTGTGACTGGACTGGTGGCAGTCATCAGATTTCCCTGACAAGGTCTCTTCTTGCAACTTTTATCCCCATTGCACTCCTTTGAGGAAGAGAGTGCAGATGTAATGATCCACAGAACTGTGCACATTAAAAAGGCAAAGACCTCCTCATCCCCCTTTCCACATGACCATCTCTCTCCTACATCTCTTGTTCCTGTGATGGTTTGGGTGTTCCCCACCCCCTCTCCCCTTTAGAAATCACCCAGACTAGACTCAGACAGCTCTGGAAATATGAATGAAGCTTATATTTACAGCTAGCACAATATACAAGCAGATATTTGCAGTATATACAGTTATAGACAGAAATATACAAGGTAAAAGGTAATACAGAAACACAACTGCCCTTCCAGAAATCTGTGTCCCCAGGAGGGGCTCTCAACCACCCCTGCACCTTACCCCTGCCCCTCTCGACCTCACCCCAGTCCCAAGGAAGAATGGAGGTTCAGCCAGGGGGTTAGGAAGCAAAGTGGATTAGTCAAAAAAATGGAGGGTGAGGTTAGAGAGTAAGATGCAGCTCAGAGGCCGCCAGCAGCAGAAGTGAGAGTGATTATCTATGTTTTTACTTCATTTCTTGTTCTTCTACATCTCAGCAAGCCTATGAGGGAAGTAGACACCACCATTGTTTTCCTTCCACAGCCTGTAATCCAGTTCTTCTCACCAAAACATTCTAGCCTGCTTCAAACTAGCACAGTTCCACATCTGCATGACCTGCCTGCTGCCTTCATCTCTGTGCAATATAAACCTGCTCTGGTTGTATTTCAAAACACTCTAAGAAATGTAATTCCCTGGTGTCTCAAGTGTTGGGAGCTCTTTGAAGTAAAAGAATGTTCAGAAGAAGGCCTGGAAGATGCCCTCTCCTTCTGTCTCTGACCTTGTGCATGTGCAGCTTTCAGGTGTTGGACCTTCAGAACAATTTAATGACTGATGGAGAGTTATTTGTGTTTCATGCCCTCCAAAATTGTGCTGCCAGGGTCCTGTGATGGTGTTCAGTGGTAAGTTTGCTCCAAGATACTCCTTGGGTACTGTGGCATTGTCTTTTCAGTTTTCTGAGGTCCACCATGGGCTGTTAACAACATTCCTAAACCTCTGCAGCTGGGAAATATTAGTGACCTCCAGAGAGAGCCCGATGTCACAAGATTTTTCAGCTTGATTTCCAGAGCAGTGGTCTGGATGTACTTCAAATTTTTGACTGCTTTTTCCAAGCAGTCTTTTTTCTTTTTCTGTACTCTCCCTTCCCCACCACTCAGACCATCTTGTGCAATTGGTGTCCCTTCACAGACACATCTGTGGAAAATGCAGAGATTTCCTGAGAGCAGTGCAATGGAAATTCCTGAGATTTCTGGTGCAGGCAGACCCTTACAGAGCTGGATCTGGGCAGGAGGAGGCAGCAGTTTAGGAGATGGCTTTTCTGCAGATGCAAATCATTTCTACTCATCCTCTCTCATCTCATCTGGACCTGCAAAAGGTTTATGCAGGCCACAGTAACCTGTGGTAGACTCAGCCTTTTGCCAGTGTGCTGTTTTCATAGCTATGTGTGGCTGAAAAATGCCAAGGGAGCAAAGGTGTGATGGAAGCTCATTGAGATGTAGTGGATTTTGACAGTGCTATCCCCAGTCCTTGTGTCAGCTTCTAATGTGCTGCTGCTGAGGCTGGGAAACTCAGCACATGCACCCTCTAATATGTCTGGAGGAACTTGGTGTTATGTACAGCACCCCAGGGTGGTAAGGGAAGCTTTGGTGAGTCAAGATGAGGCTCTGATTGAGTAGCTTAGAATCATAGAATCAACCAGGTTGGAAGAGACCTCCAAGATCATCCAGTCCAACCTATCCCCCAGCCCTAGCCAGTCAACTGGACCATGGCACTGAGTGCCTCATCCAGCTTCTGCTGAATAAGGAAACTCATCTGGTTAAAAATGGTTTAGCCCACATCTAGAAGGAGGAGGGGAGCTGAGGGCATGGCACAGCACTTGTTCCGTAAATCCTTGGGCCCTCGTGGAAGAAAGTTGAGTTTACTACTCACAGGTTGTCAAAGAAAACTTGCAAGATGGGATGTTTTCCTCCACATCTTTACGTGAGCCCCAGAGTTAGATGGCCCTGCAATGGAACACAGCTGTAGGAAAGATGCAGAGTGCTGACCAGAGTACAGCCTGCTCTTTTGCAATGAGCTTGGCTCCAGAATATAAGCAAAAATTACTTCTCTCTTCCAAAAAAGAAAAGTAAAAAAAAAAAAAAGAAAAAGAAAAAGAAAAAGGAGGCAGTGCTCCAGCAGCTGCCTGATGCAGCAGCAGGAAAAGAGTGAAAACAAGGTGCCATGCTTAGTGCACTGCTTCCTAATCGAGTGGTGCTCAAATGCATGCAACAAGGTCTCAAACTGGAGGCTTTGGATGGTGCCGGTCAAATCAGCCAGAGACATCTCAGAGGCATTAAAGAAACTATCAAGTGGCACTTAACTTGCTGGAGTGTTAAGAGCAGATGTGAATGTGTTAGTTGATAGTTTCAAAAGCTGTGGGGTGATCCAAGCCCAAAATGGGAAGGGTGATCATCCGTTTCCCTATGCTTATACCCCTTCCCAAGGCAGATGAGGCTTGCCTGTTTTGGAGGCAGATACATCTTAGGTCAGACTGGGGGAGAAGAACTGAAAATGGGAGGTAACTTTCAAGTTGGGCTCTTTAATCTGGGGTTAACCCCAGCCCTGAAGTCATGCATTCATGAGATCTGGCTTCCTGACTCACCTCTTGCTTCCAGGATTAAACCAGCTATAATACCAAGCAGTTCAGAGCACATTAAGCTCTTTCAAACAGCAGATATTTTTTCTAGCACTAACAAGAATTTTGGACTCAGCTGCTAAACTTGGCTAATCCACCTGATACTAGTAGGAAATGGTTGGAGAGGTTCTCTGGGCTGCATTGTGAGGATGCTCTGACTTGGCCTATTTGAAGGAACAGCCTGGAGAGAGAACTGCAATGCTCCTTGCTAGGAGAATGAGCAGGTTTCCTAAGATTATCACCTAATGCAGCTACCATGAGCTCTGAGGTGCCCAAGCTGTGCCTTGCCCATGCTACACTGCTGTGCAATGAGCAGTTGCAGTTCTCAGAACCCGTGTGGGCTTGTCCACTGAAGTTTCATTTAGATTAAATCGACTATTTAGAATTAATATTAAGAATCAAAGACTGGTTTAAGTTGGAAGAGACTTTAAAGGTCACCTAGGCCAAACCCCATACAGTAAGGAGGGACATCTGCAACTGGGTCAAATCCCTAAGAGCCACATCCAACCTGATCTTGGATGTTTCCAGGGATGAGGCATCTGCCACCTCTCTCAGCAACCCGTGCCAGTGTTTCACCACCCTCACAATGAAAATAGATTTATTATATCTAGTCTAAACCTTCCCTCTTTCACCTTAAAACCATCACCCCTTGTCCTGTCACCACTTTGGTAACATATTTGCAGCCTCAGGTTCCCTGAAGGACAGCTTGCTGTCCCAGGTTGGCACCTAAAACCTGTTCTGCATTGGCAGGGTTTTAGGTGTGAAGGAATGCAGCTTTCAGGCTGCTCTGGAGGTGCACATCTGCCTTTTTTCCATGACTCCTTCCATCATAGGGGAGAAGTAGCATTAAATAAAACAGCTGAGCTCAATAAGTATCCAGCCTGGGACCAGCCAGCACCCAGCACAAGAAGGACATAGATCTATTGGAAAGAAATCAAAGAAGGGCCACAAAGATGATCAGAGAGCTGGAGCACCTCTTCTGTGAGGACAGGTTGAGAGCATTTGGGTCTGTTCAGCCTGGAGAAGAGAAGGTTTCTGGGAGACTTCATAGCAGCCTTCTAGTACCTGAAGGGGGCCTACAGGAAAGCTGGAGGCAGACATTTTGTAAGGACATGTGGTGACAGGACAAGGGGCAATGGTTTCAAACTAGAGCTGGGTAGATTTAGATCATAGAATCATAGCATCAACCAGGTTGGAAGAGACCTCCAAGGTCATCCAGTCCAACCTAGCACCCAGCCCTGTCCAATCAGCTAGACCATGGCACTAAGTGCCTCATCCAGTCTTTTCTTGAACACCTCAAGACAGTGACTCCACCACCTCCCTGGGCAGCCCATTCCAATGCCAATCACTCTCTCTAGGAAGAACTTCCTCCTAACATCCAGCCTATACCTCCCCCACCACAACTTGAGACTGTGTCCCTTTGTTCTGTTGCTGGTTTCCTGGGAGAAGAGACCAACCCCCACCTGGCTACAACCTCCCTTCAGGTAGATTAGATATTAAGAAGAATTTCTTTACTATGAAGATGGTGAGACACTGAAACAGGTTGCCCAGAAAAGTTGTGGCGAGCTCATTCCTGGAAGTGTTTAAGACCAGGCTGGATGAGGCTTTGAAGAAACCTGGTCTTGAAGCAGGGACCCATGATGTGGGGTTTGGAACTAGATGATCTTTTAAGTTCCTTTCAAATCAAGACATTTTATGATTCTAGGACTGTATGATTCAGTGATTGCTGCAGTGGCACTGAGGCAACAAAGGGCTTTTGCCCAAGACTGTATCCCAAGGAAGAGGGATGGGGGACACAGAGCAAAAACGCACAGAAAAAACAAAGGAGTCTTAGAACACTGCCAGGGTTGGTGGTGATTTTGAGTAATTATTTTGGAAACAGCTTCAAGACCTGGCAGCTTTTTGCTGTGTGTCAAACTGTCAACTGCTCTGTCCAAAATCCACCCCTGCGTAACTCCAAGTGCTGCTACATGATTCACCCCGATAGCCCTGTGAGGAGCCCAGTACCCAGAGCAGGACCAAGGGGTCAAGCTTGCTGGCTTTTCCAAAGTAATTTCTTGCTTCTAGCAGCCTTAAAAAATAAACTGAGGCAAAATGTATTGGTTGTGAGAAGAGCAGGGCTGTGGGTTAATGGGAAATGTCAGGCTCACTGTATGTAATCCTGCTGCTGCAGAACGCCTCTTTTAAATCATTGATTGTCTTTTACTTAGGGAACTCTTCCTGCCACAAAAGTTGCCAGATTTCTGGGGAAAGAAATGTGAATGGTGAGCGAGTGTATTCAACTTCCCTTTCCAAATGGCACTTGCTTAAGCTGATCTGCTAGACAGTAACTGGTAATGCTGTCAGCTGAAATTTACATGAGCTGCTGTTAAACCATCAGTAAATGTGAGGATGCTCTAAGGGCTGGAGTATGGAAGCAGGAGCGAGCCAGGCAGAAGAGCCTGGAACACGTACACTGCAGGAGAGTAGCCACAGTGCTCTGGCTGTTTCCAGAGCAGGCTGCGTCATGCCCTCTGCAGTATTCCAGTCAATCCAGTGCAATGCCCATTTATTTTCATTAATCTTCAACACAACCTCCCCATCTGCAGAATTAATCACTGCTGGAAAGCTAGGCGAGTATTTCAGAAGTTACAAACTGCTGCTTTCATCCTTAGCAACTTTTCTCCAGGCCTTTCGGTGCCATTTCGGTTCACTGACCACACTTAGGATATTGCAGATCTCGTTTATAAACTCTATAGATTAATTGCACACAGGCTTAAATAGTTTCTACCTATTTTTGAGCAACAGCTTATCTGGTCTTTTCTAGCTAGGGTGTTCTAAAGCTAAGACACTCACCTCTCAGATGAAATTCACAGCAGCACACTGGAAGTGCTGGGCCCCATCCTCTTTAACATCTTCATAGATGATCTGGATGAGGGCATGGAGTCAGTCATCAGCAAGTTTGCAGATGACACTAAGCTAGGGGCAGATGTGGCTGGGTTGGAGAGCAGAAGGGCTCTGCAGCAGGACCTTGACCGCCTGGACAGATGGGCAGAGTCCAATGGGATGGGGTTCAATAGCTCCAAGTGCAGGGTGCTGCACTTTGGCTACAACAACCCCATGGAGAGACACAGGCTGGGGTCAGAGTGGCTGGAGAGCAGCCAGACAGAGAGGGATCTGGGGGTGCTGATTGATACCCACCTGAACATGAGCCAGCAGTGTGCCCAGGTGGCCAAGAGAGCCAGTGGCATCCTGGCCTGCAGCAGAAATGGTGTGGTCAGCAGGAGCAGGGAGGTCATTCTGCCCCTGTACTCTGCACTGGTTAGACCTCACCTTGAGTCCTGTGTTCAGTTCTGGGCCCCCCAGTTTAGGAGGGACATTGAGATGCTTGAGCGTGTCCAGAGAAGGGCGACGAGGCTGGTGAGAGGCCTTGAGCACAGCCCTACGAGGAGAGGCTGAGGGAGCTGGGATTGTTTAGCCTGGAGAAGAGGAGGCTCAGGGGTGACCTTATTGCTGTCTACAACTACCTGAAGGGTGGTTGTGGCCAGGAGGAGGTTGCTCTCTTCTCTCAGGTGGCCAGCTCCAGAACAAGAGGACACAGCCTCAGGCTGCGCCAGAGGAGATTTAGGCTGGAGGTGAGGAGAAAGTTCTTCACTGAGAGAGTCATTGGACACTGGAATGGGCTGCCTGGGGAGGTGGTGGAGTCGCTGTCCCTGGGGCTGTTCAAGGCAAGGTTGGACGTGGCACTTGGTGCCATGGTCTAGCCTTGAGCTCTGTGGTAAAGGGTTGGACTTGATGATCTGTGAGGTCTCTTCCAACCCTGATGATACTGTGATACTGTGATACTGCAGGTTTGGAGGCTGGTGTTGATGGTGTTCAAGACCTGGACATGACTCCCTGGGTATTTCCCTGCCTGTCTAGGCACTGAGCTAGGAGGTTCTCAGTTTTTAAGTTTCCATTACTTGCACCAGCCTGTGAAACCACACAGTGTGGTTCACCCTTGGCACAACCTTCCTAAAAGCTTTTCATCACCCATGGTCAGGCTCGCCCTTTCTCTGGGAACACAATCTACCACACATTTCTCTTACAAAGATTGATAGAATGGTTTGGTTTGGAAGGGATTATCTAGGCATCATCTAGTTCCAACCCCCCTGTGTCATGGAAGGTAGCAGAACCCTTTTGCAAATAAGTTTGGGGAAGGGGATTTCTAGTGTTTTAGTAATAAATCATTTAAAATTTCATAAAAATCATCCTCGCACTTTATTCCCCAAAACTCCCCAAAACTCCTTTCCACAACACCCTGCCAGAGCTGGGGACACCCACTAGACCAGATTGCTCAAGGTCTCATGCAACCTGGCTTTGAACACCTCCAGGGAAGTGGCATCCACGACCAACCTGGGCAACACATCCCAGTGTCTCATCACCCTTACTGTAAAGAACTTCTCCCTAAATCTCTATCCCATGTCTCACTTGCTCTCTGCATAAGAAAAGCCCCAAAAGATGGGTACCTGATAACACTGCTTTCATTCCCCTGTGCTAACCTTTCCCCAGCCGCACTTTCCTAGAGACCACAGCCATGCCTAAGTGCAGCTCTTGAATCACCTGCCTGGATTATGTCTTTATAGTATCATATTTTAACAGGATAATGCAGTGAGGTCATCGCAGCCGCCTGTGCCTTTATTTCAGCGTGGTCGCCATAGCAGCTAAATCAAAACAAAACATATAGTTCACCAAAGCGAAGTTTCCTGGCTGATGGTCATCGTTTTTCTTTATGAGCTGACTTTGGAAGACAGCAGAGTGGCAGCTAATGGAAACTCAAATATCTTTCTCTCTCCTCTGTCTGCTTCTTCATCTCCGCAGCAATCGAGATAAAGGTTAGACATCTGGTTTGGATCTGCTCTGCTTAACCGAAGAAAAGACCCGCTCCTGCTGGCTTATAAATCATCCCGCAGCTGGAGTGCAGTCCCAGCTATTTGCTGGGGCTGTTTACCCCTCCACATCCAGTTGAATCATAGGTTTTGCTTTTGGAAGGTCCGTGTGTCCAGCGAGCTGCCTGCTGCCATTTTGTGAGCGACCCTTGGCTACAGGCTGAAGCTCTGAGTGGGTGGCAAGGGATGAAAAATCGTCTTGGCTGTAAGATTACCTCAGACTCGGTGAGGCATACCAGCAACTAAGTGATTAGTTCAGCTCACAGGAATGGTGCTTGCTTCTGGTGCACTCCCTGTTAGGTACTGTACCCTGCCAGCAACCACACTGCCTCAAAGAGCCTATGGACATGCAGGTGCTATAACATATAGGCAGAAAACAAGTTATTGCTCACAAAATCTAGCATCTTCCAAATCCCCTATCTCAGCTTGCAATCTCCTTGCTACTCAGAGCTTTCATGATTTTAGATTTAGGAGATACACTACTTCCATCCATTTATCCTTTAGAGAGAATAAAGGGTAGTGTCCCAGGTTGAGGCTATAGGGTTAAAATTTTTTCTGGGGACTAGAAGATTGTTATTCAATCCCATAATTCTGCTACCTCTTTATAGACTCACAACAAGGTCAGTTTGTTCTTTCCTCCTCCTGCCCTGTGTGTGGCAGGAGCCACTTTATCAGGAACATGTAAGCAGTAGGCTGGGGCATTGGTTGGGTGGGGAGAGGACTGGAGCACTGGGGGATGTAGATCTAGGGGTTTTTTTGGGATGGGGAAAACTTCAAGGGGGTTTTCCATGGTAAATTCTTTGTAATGTCTATCTCTGTATTTCTCTCTAACTATAATTCTGTATTTTCTCTCCAACTTGATTCAGGAGTTTAATTTCTGTCGTCTCTCTTTGAAAAACCCATGACAGGTAGGACGATGGCCACACAGAAAACTCACGGCTGAAGAAATGCCCATACCCAAGTCATAATGGTGTGGTCAGCAGGAGCAGGGAGGTCATTCTGCCCCTGTACTCTGCACTGGTTAGACCACACCTTGAGTACTGTGTTCAGTTCTGGGCCCCCCAGTTTAGAAGGGACGTTGAGATGCTTGAGCGTGTCCAGAGAAGGGCGACGAGGCTGGTGAGAGGCCTTGAGCACAGCCCTACGAGGAGAGGCTGAGGGAGCTGGGATTGTTTAGCCTGGAGAAGAGGAGGCTCAGGGGTGACCTTATTGCTGTCTACAACTACCTGAAGGGTGGTTGTGGCCAGGAGGAGGTTGCTCTCTTCTCTCAGGTGGCCAGCACCAGAACGAGAGGACACAGCCTCAGGCTGCGCCAGGGGAGATTTAGGCTGGATGTTAGGAGAAAGTTCTTCACTGAGAGAGTCATTGGACACTGGAATGGGCTGCCCGGGGAGGTGGTGGAGTCGCCGTCCCTGGGGCAGTTCAAGGCAAGGTTGGATGTGGCACTTGGTGCCATGGTCTAGCCTTGAGCTCTGTGGTAAAGGGTTGGACTTGATCTGTGAGGTCTCTTCCAACCCTGATGATACCGTGATACTGTGATAATTATCTGAAGATCCTTTCCTCTGGGTTCAGCTGCTTCAAGTTTATCTGCTGAAGTGTTTGGATAGAGTCTTAGTGTTTGGATAGAGTCTTAATTCCTAGGACCACTCACCATGGAAGTCATCCTTTTCTTTAAACTGTTGGCTTTGCAATGTCAACACTGGTAGTATAGGGCATTGCTGTGGTGTGGTGTTTCTGGAAAAGCCATTTTAACTGAAAGGAGCTGGGCAGGTACATGTGTACATGCATCTGTGGACTTTTAGACTGCCTTCTTTTATTGGTGTAATAAATTTCATACTGGCTAATAAAATGTGTCAGAGCCACTTTGCCTCGCATTATTTTAAAGGCTTCCCGAGAGGGTGTGATTAAATGCAAAGCTACAGCGTTTAAGAGAGCCTAACCAGGCATTAAATGCTGGTGCTATCCTAAGATTAAGGGTCTGGCTGCAATGCTTAACTCTGCTAGATGTCCTGCACTTGTTTTTTATGACACTGTAGGTATCATGAAAGGTTAAGTCTCTGCTCTGGTGTTGAACCTTGTGGTTTTCACCAGTGGAGTCACAGCTCACTTGCATCCACAGACAGCACGTTCACCCAAAAACTTTCTGGGCTCTAATTGGAGCAAATGAGATCTGGAAATTGCTACTGCAAAAGCCAGGTAATAATTTGTCCCAGAAACTGTCTGCTGACACCTTTTAGAGCAATTGTAGAATTGCCTCTGGAGTCTTCTGGAAGCAGATTGGACAAATCTTTGCGGAGCTCTCATAAGTCGAGTTGGTTTTGACTGGAGAGCTGTATAAAATCCAAGAGAGGCCTGGATTTCATACTTTGTCTTCCAGTCTGTCCCAGTTAGCAGAGCCACCAACCCTTCTTTCGCCAGTAACTCTCCTCATGGAGTACTTTACAGTAACGTTGCCCCGTGCAAGTGGCAATGTTGTACCTCCCCACTAGTATTTGCACCTCTCTTTATGAGTGGGTCCTGGTTGCACAGTCACACCTATTGCCACACCTCCCTGGATGCCCAGTGGCGGTTGGCAATATCTGCACGGGGACTAGGGGGCAGGGTTGCGTCTGTGTGCCAGTTGGATCTGCAGCATGAGGAAGGTAAGAAAGGACGGTGGGAGATGGCAAAGGCCACCCGGAGCAGCGGGGCGTGGACACCAGGGTGACCATCAGCAGCCGGGAGCCGGGAGCAGAGCGCTTTGCTCGGGGTTGCGCTGGGCTGAGCTATTTTTACGCCGGGTCTGGTCCCGCAGCCACGCTGGCAGATGTGCTCCCAGCTGCAGATGACTTCCATGTGTAACCCTGCGTGGCCGCTGGCCGGGGGCCCAGGGCGTAACGTGCTTCCTTAAAAGGCTCCAGAGAGGCAACTGCAACACCCGCAGCCCCAGGGATGGGAGGGGATGGGGGCCCCTTCCCAAGCTGCCTGTTCCCCCATCACACTGTGAAAGCCCAGCTGTGCCTTTGCATCCCAGAACGCTGCAGGGGCCATTGCAAGCAGCTTTCCTGGGGAACGGAGGCAGAACTCGCACTGGGAAAACCTCTCCCATGTATCAGAGAAGTGGGAGGCCTGAGGGAAGGCTGATTTGTGGGTCACTTTAACCTAGCTGCAACTTTTATACCCTGTGAGAGCTAAGAAGAGGGTCTTGGGCATGTGTCCATGAATGGCGAAATGTAGGGCAGGCAGCTCTGTCCTCCTGAGTGGCTGCAGTTGGATGCAGCCGTTCCAGGAGACAATTACAGTAATGAATTAGAAGAAGTTACCCCTTCCCCTCTCGTTTAATGAAGCCCTTGTGATGTGCTTGCAGAAGGGGCCAAAGAAACAGCACAGCTTCCTGACCACAGCTGCCAGGGGCTCCGCTTATCCCTAGTTGAGCAGAATCTCTGTTGTCTCCAAGCACTGTGGAAATGGTTTGGTAGTGACAGGAAGTTTTGGGAGCTGGGCTGCTCTGTGCATCAGCAATGGCATATAAGCTGGGATACCTACAAATGTAAATAGCTGCAGGGACAAAGGCCAGAGCAGGTGCACACCCCTTTGCCATGACAGATCTGCAGCCCCTCTCACCCAGACAAGTCAAGGTGGACACCTCTGGGTCACGCGCGGTGATGGGCAGGGAACCTGAGGCGAATCATCAGCTTTATTTATTCTTGTAAATGGTGTTTTGGAAGTCAGTGCCTCCTGATGGGAAGGCTGCTTTCAGAGGCATCAGGTACAACATGTGGAGTGCCTCATTTTGTTGGAAACCCACCTTCAGAAAGTGGCACTCCAAAGCGTAGGGCAGGTGAACACCCGGTCCCACCCCAACCCATGCAGAAAGCCCTAAATAGCAAGCTTGAGCTCCTTTCCAAGATGGGTTTAACCAATGCAAACTTGTTCTCCAGAAGCAAGTAAATGTCCTTTCCACTGTCGACCTGCTCTGGTTTTGGCATTCAGTTGCCCTTTCCATGGCATATGCCTGGAAGGCTCCTGTCTTCCTTCTCAGCACCCTGACATGCCATGGGAGATGTTATCAACCCCCACTGCCCTGTGCTCTGGGGTGGAGATCACAAGATTGCACTTTTAGGAGGGATTTTTGGAGGTGGAGGGAAACATACACTGTTACTGTGAATTTTACATTCCTTGAGTGAGCTCAGATAAGGACAGGAATACTCTGGGGTAAAAATTATCATGGCTATGGGGAGTAAAGAAGACACCTGACAATGCCCATGGGCTCACTGAGTCATACAGGTTGTAAGAGACCTCCAGATGCCTCTAGTCCAGGATCCTGCTCAAAGTAGGGCCAGATAAGGCCAAGCTGCTCAAAACTGTGTCCACCTGAGTTTAAATACCTCCAAGATGGAGATGTCATAACTGAGACATCTCAGGTTTTCATCTTTTTCCAAGCTGGAAAATTCCAAGTTACCAGAAGCACTTGAGTGATGTTCCCCCCATTCCATCTTACCATTAAGGATCACTGGGCTTTCCCTCCAAAGAAATGCATTCCAGACCCTGGAAAAATGACTCCACTGATGCTCACCTTGGCTTTTACAAAGGCAAACCCAAGATTTTCTCAAAATCTCCATTAGACTTTATTTAAAAGTTCTTTTGTATAGACTTCCTGACACAGAATCCACAATAAAAATATAATCCCCTCTTCCACCCACCCCCACCCCTTCCCCAAATTGATTTGCTTTGTATTTTATAAAACAGACAACATCAGAAGAATGCCAGAGGCATCCTACACCACGATTTAAAATTTTGTTAACTGAGGCCTTGGTCCCAGCAGTGCATTTGCATTTGGAAACCTTGCTTCCTTTTCCTTACTACTTCAATTGGCCACATATGTTACAAATGCATTGGAGAGGTCTAGTCTGAAACCTAATCCAGCAAAAAGGAGGAAAAAAAATCAAAATTAAAGCAAAAAAAAATAGGAAGAATGAAAGAAGCTGAACCTCTTGTTCATTAGAATTAGCTACTCTCTTAAATGAAGGCTGCCCTTGTAAAGTTATGCTCAGTTGCAGGAAGGACAAAAGCAAGCATCTAACAGTTGCAGTGGAATTATGGCTGGGTTGTTGGGGTTTGGGTTTTTTTTTGATGTCTCATTTTTATGGTGCCTTTGATAGGCAGACTGCCAGAATCCAAAAGGAAGGGGAATTTAGAGATGTGTTGAGAGCCAACAATCTGCACATGGGTAAATATTTGGTAATGTTGAAGCCATACAATATAACCTGGACACATGTAGCACTCAGTCCACAAACAGTTTAGCACCATATTGATAGGTCATGCAGCAAAACACTTTCTTCAAGGTTTGCTTGGGAGTTAAAAGCATGAAATAGAACAGTGCAAGGTAGTCTATACCCTTAGCTTCTATAGGGGTAAGGTGGCAATGGCTGATGCTCCTGGCTGTCTGAGAGGTATGTGTTGACAGGTCGCTGGCTCTATGTTCCTATTGTTGCCACCATGCCAGGGGTGATGTTACCTAAAAACATTTGACAGAGAAAGAGAAAATTAAATGAGGTTGTTTTCATCCATGGATATTGAAAGAGAGGTAGCTGCTCTCTACAGCTACCTGAAAGGAGGTGGGGGTCAGGCTCTTCTCCCTAGTATCAAGTGATAGAATGAGAGAAAATGGCCTCAAATTGTGCCAGGGGAGGTGTAGATTGGATTTTAGGGAAATTTTCTTTACTGAAAGAGTAGTTACATGCTGGAATAGGTTGCCCAGGGATATGGTGGAGTCACTCTCCCCGGAGGCGTTAAAGAAGCTTTGGGACATGGTTTGGTGGTTAGGTGTTAGGTAAATGATTGAACTCAAAGATCAAAGAGGTCTTTTCCAATCAAAACAATTCTATGATCCTATGAAATCGACTTCATTGCCAGGACTGGCTATGGAGGTCAGAGCACTGCAACCAAGCTCACTAGAGCTATGCATCAGACTAGAACTGGCAGGGACCTGTCTGGTCCCAGTGCCAGTCAGACATATGCTGCTTACCAGAGACGCAAACTTTTTCACATTCTTTCTGCGTGTCAAATCTGTTCTCGTTGCCTCCACAGCCACCATACCAGAACCGGGCACAGCTCTTGGTCTTGGGGTCATAGTACCACTTGAGCACAAAGCCCCTGCAGGTCCCCTCATCTTTTTGCAACTGGCAGATGTCTGTGACTGCAGGTAAAAACAGAGACAAGAAGAGTCAGCAATATCGTGCCTAGGTGAAATAGCATCTCTGGACATATTTGCATGGCAGAGAACCATCTGCAAGCAAAGATGGCATGCAAGCTCAGAAAGGGCAACCACAGCAGAGACTTTGCATATCTCCTGTGACTAAATCCCATCTCTTACATTGTAAAGAAAAGGTCTTTCTGTGGAAGTTACTAGCCCTGATCCACAAGCCCTGTCATGCATCCAGGGAGTGATGCTGAGAAGAAGGAGTAGTGCAGCATGGCAGTGGTTATCTGCAAATCCTCTGGATTTGCAGGAAATTGAGTTGGCAGGTCTCAGACTGGGAGAAGAACAGCTGGACTGCAAGGGAAAAGGTACTGGCACCATCATTTTCCTAATAAAAATACTGGCTTCCCTCAGAAGGACATCCTCTGTGTGAAAATGCTCTTGCACCTACCACACAGTCCCCTGGGGCATTTTGCACCCTTTGCTGGGTGAGCAAGGTACAAAATAACAAAGTAGTTGGATGTGCTAAAATGAAATTGCCAAATGCGTTACAAAACAAAAGCAAAAACTATCTGATGTGAGCCATCAAGTCACACACCAGGTGTCCCTTGCACACAGGGATGCAGAATCAGCTTATGCCTCTCCTGCTCAGCACAGCATAACCATCAGCCATCACAGTTTGTCCTGGAAAAGCTTTTTACCATAGCCCTGAGACAGGCAGATCCCCAAGATTTCTGGTATCATGCTCATAGCTGCCATTTGTCAGTGCTACAGCTTCAAGATGCTGGTGGCCAGCCTTGGGCAGGAGTGAAAATCATCAGTCAAACAAGTAAACCAGTAAAAAGGCCAGCACTGAAAAATGAATGAGGGTGAGGAAGAGTCAGATAGGCAAGGTGTGAGTTTCCTCTTATTGGAGGGCCATTTGCAATATGTATTTATTTTAGATATTTATATATTTACTATTTGTTATTTTTAATTAAGGAGGGGAAAGTATTATGTTGGATTTTTTCCAAATGCAAAGAAAAATTAATATATAGAGAGCATAACAGCAATAACAGCTGGGGAAATTCAGGTCTGGAGGTTATCCTCTCAAAGGATAACCTGGAACACAAGTAACATGAGGCCTGGAACAAAAACCCTATGAGGAGAGGCTGAGGGAGCTGGGGTTGTTTAGCCTGGAGAAGAAGAGGCTCAGGGGGGATCTCATTGCTGTCTACAACTACCTGAAGGGAGGCTGTAGCCAGGTGGGGGTTGGCCTCTTCTCCCAGGCAACCAGCAACAGAACAAGGGGACACAGTCTCAAGTTGTGCTGGGGGAGGTCTAGGCTGGATGTTAGGAGGAAGTTCTTCCCAGAGAGAGTGATTGGCATTGGAATGGGCTGCCCAGGGAGGTGGTGGAGTCACTGTGCCTGGAGGTGTTCAAGAAAAGCCTGGATGAGGCATTTAGTGTCATGGTCTAGATGACTGGATAGGGCTGGGTGCTAGTTTGGACTGGATGATCTTGGAGGTCTCTTCCAACCTGGTTGATTCTATGAAAATCTTGTCTTCAGATCATGCCTTTTGTAAACTAGGTGCCAAAAATAAAGCTGCATAAAGGATTTGCTTGAAATGGTGGTTAGCAGCCTCAAGCCTTCTGCAGTCCTCTTATAGTCACACAGGGCTAACAGTGAAAATTCCTGTACTCACTCTGATCCTTAGACCACTCAAGTGAAGGATTTTGTGAGATTGAGAGCTCAGTATTATTATAAAATAGTTTTGCTTTAATTCTGCCTGTTCCAAGCAGGAAAAAAAAGAGCAATCAGCCACCAGTTGGAGGGGGCTGAGAGATCTTAACCTGTCCTCTGAGAAAGAGAGCCCAAACATACTCATGAATGAATATAGGAAAGATTATGTAGGCATAGGGTGAGTAAACAAAAAGGTGCATTTGCCAGTAATGTTCTTTTGGGCCTGATGAAAGCAAATGCATGCTAAACACGTCTGAAGTTTTTTGTGGGAGAAAGAGCACAGAAGAATATCCTTGAAATCCTGGCCAGAAAGTAAGTCTGGCAACAGACTCTAGGCAATAAGAAAGCCTCAGCAAAGGGTTTACTGTAAAGGAAATTGCAGCTGATGCTGACGCCTGCCCAGAGCCCAGGAATGCTGCAGCAAGGCTGGAATACGTGGAAATGACATGGAAATGCCCATCCTGGTATCACAGACATGGGTATGTTTCTGGGTAGACACTCCTAAACAACTAGACCCTCTCTGCCCCCTCATTTTAACTGTGTTTTCCCCCTTCTTCTGTGCACAGGAGTCCCTCTGTGACATAAGTGACTGAGTAGACTGATGCCAGATCACACTGTAGTCAGATGTCAGGCTCAAGTGGTCTGTGCTGCAGTTGTGCTGGAGGTTGGGTGGGTTGTTTGAGCAGTGGCTTTACTGTTTAGGTAGGAGAAGCTGGGAACGTGTCCTTTCTTAAGCCTGGCCATTGTCATGTCACGCAGGATTTCTTTTTAATCTCCAGTTGTCCTTGGAAGTTGAAATCAGTATCAATCTTCCAAATAAGTTTTGGGTTTGTACTCATATGACCAGAAACTTCCTCATGCCATTGGCAGGCTTTTTGCCTTCAGTTTCAGAGCACCACCATCTAGCAACTCTTCTGGCTGATGGCACTTTAACCAAGCCTCTTCTCCTAGCAATAAACCCAAGCCCAAAGCACAATAAATGAAAGAAAACCCCATCCAGAAATTTCAAAGAATTGATGGAGAGCAAGAGCTAAAATGTGTTTTAATTGGGGATTGGCTCTAGCAGGTTCAAAAGATGAGGAAGGCCCCGGGTGTGCAGCAGAAAATGTGCCTCAAATGTGCCTCATCTCCTCAGCTGCACTTAAGAGTGAATGGTGAAAAAAAAAAACTAGAATTAAAAATATATTAAAAAATCAGTAATTAAAATTTATCACAGTATTTTAAAGGGTCCAACTGGGAGGTGGGTCTGGTGCAGGTTTCTGCACTCAAAAAGCCCTAAAGTTTGGGAGATCAACTGATTTCTCAGGGTTGCACCTGGCTCCACTACCTGGCTTGAGCTGAATTTGAAAGTCCATTCCAGTGCCCAGCAGTTTAAAAGCTGAGCTGCACATGAACTCTTGTGTCTCTTTTTCCATGGTGGATACAAGCTCTGGTTTTGCAGAAGAGCATCAAGTGGTGAAAAGAGAGAGGAGGGCAGAGACATAAGCATCCCTCCAGGGCCTCTTGCTTGCTTTTTTTTGACTGTCTGCCCAGGGCAGAATAGTGCCAAGTTCATGAAATATCATTTTAGCCTGAGCAACAGTTGCTGGAAACATCATCAAGGCATGTGACAATGACCAGAAGGGGCTGGGCTTTGAGATAGGTCTAGCAGAAACTTGTGCCCCAAATCAGAGAGATTTCCCTGCTCTGTGAGGATGAAGTCCTTCTCTGTGAGCATTAAATTCTGCTCTAGAATGAAGCTACAAGCTCCTGCACAAGCTATATTCTGCTTCCTTTGTCTGAAAAGTCCTCAAATGGTGACCAGTGGATCTTTGTGCATGATGCTCCTTTGCAGCTCAGAAGCACCTTTCAGTATCCTTTCATGAGCAGCTACTACCTCAGGTATCTCCTGATGGTAGCCTCCTCCTCACTTGTTTGCATGTTTCTGCAGGGACACTCAGAACTGGAATCAATCTGCATTGCTGCCAGCAATAGTCTGATTTAAGGAGCATAAAACACATCTAAGAGAATCAAATGAGTGGGAGGAGTCCTTAACTGGATTCCTTAATTTGCCCTTTCAAACGCTGTCACACCTCTGCAAGAATTTGGTACCAGAGCTTGCTGTACTCCTCTGTTTCCATCTCATATCTGCAAAGGGCTCTGAAACACCACTGGAAGGAGGAGCAAAGCTTCACTGGGGTAGGTTCTCATCCTAACCCCTTGCTGAACAAACACAGGTCTCTACTTTCTTCCTAGGTTTTGAAGAGGTTTGCAAACACAACCCTTTCATCTCAGAAACTCCTTGAGGAGAAGAGGTCACTGCCATTTTCTCATGGGCTCCTCCCTCAATTTTGATTTTTATCTTTTGGTACAAAAGGAACACATTTGCAAGCAAGACCCAAGCCTTGTGGAGTAATTTTCCATCAAGCACAGGCTGCAAATGTTTGCAACTCTTTGAATCATAGCAAAGCCACACTTCTAAGTGGTGGCTATGCAGCAGTAGCATGAATTTCTTTGAGGCCATGCCCAGCTGTGGTTCAGGGACCAAAAGCTTCTCACGACTTTGCCATATAGCTGTGGCTTGCACTCAAGCCCTGCAAACACATGTCCACTCAAGCCCTGCAAACACATGTCCCAGTGTGACATGCATGGTGACTTGCTCACACAAAGCATGGTCATGTCGAGGAGCAAACGAAAACCAAGTCTATGCTGCTGGTGATCTTGCATTGAACAAGCTTCAACACATGCTATGAAATGGTCAAGGTGAAATAATGGATTTGCTTTGGTTGGTGATTTTTTTGGGTGTTACCTGAGGATAACCTTTTCTCAAGGGGAGGCTGCTGCATGGCTTTCTCAGCTGCTGCTGGAGGAAAAAAAGGGCATGAGTCTGGGTTTTAAAGACTGTTTTCTCTCTGATACAAACACTATTTGACAATATGATAGAATACAAAAGGATCAATCCCCAGGTGGTACTTACATGGTTTTAAGCATTTGCTAATGCACTCAGCTTCGGCCTCAAATCTATTGGCATTACCACCACAGCCACCATACCAACCCTGGCTGCAGATCTTGTTTTTGTAGTCAAAGAACCACACAATCTGATACTCCTTGCACTGCATGCCCATGTCAAAGTCCAGCAAGCAAGGGTCTGGCCAATCTGCATGTCAAAAGGTGCAAAGGTTAAGTGACTCTGAAAGGGTCAAAAGCCAAAAAAGCAGAGATTGAAAAGAAAAAAAAAAGCCAGGTACAAGACTGGTGGCATTTCCTTGTCAACTCATTTCTCTTGATGAATGCAAACCTTCCCCAGCCTCCAGCTTGCCTCTCCTCACTCCTGATTTTGTCACAAAGCCCCGAATCCCTGGACCAAAGTGCGCACTTCTGTACCTTTCTGCCCACTGCTGCATGCAGACCTGGGCCTCACACAACTCCCCCCATCTATTTTCAAAGCTATTGGTCTTGGCAGTGACTTTTAATCCTTAAGTGTGTTTATTTAAGCTGCACCTGGTAGACTGTAAGGCTTATGAAAATTTAAACATATGTTCCTTTCCTGCCCAGAAATGATAACCTAAGTCCAAATCTCAGAGGTATTATTTAGCAAAGATGGGCCATCTGTGATAGCAGCTGCCTTGCCTCTATAAGGAGCGCAGAATTTGGGGCTTCCCCTGAAATCCATCAGAAGACTTAGGCAAAGATCTCTCCCATCACACAAAAGCTAGAGAAAACTCAGCTATACAACCCCTCCCAGATCCCCTGCCCTGTTAAAGGTCTTTAGCCTGTTGAAAAACTCCTGATTGTCATCCTTGGGGGATGTTTCCCCACTTTGTTGGCTGCTGTAAATCCCTGGCAGAGATGTTTGCCACAAGTGAGTCAAGAAGAGGAGCTGAGATTGAGAGGTCCACGTTGCAGAGTGAGCACGTTGCATATCCTTTTAATGATTTTTTCAGGTGGACCTTCCACAGGGCTGGCACACAAGGGGTTAAATAAAGCCGTGGGGGTTCGCATCATGCAGCGCTGACGAGCTCGGTGAGGGCTTCAGAGGAGATGTCAGTGCCAGGGAGAGGGATGAAATGAAAGAGAACACATGGGAAGGGTGGGATGGTGGGACATGCAGCAATGAAAAGGAGATGGTCCCTGCCCAGCACAAGCCCTCGGCCCTTCTGGTGCAGCAAGCCCTGGTGGTACCACCAGCCAGGCGTGAGTTCCATGCACATTCCTTTCAATGCCAGCAGCCAGACCCCAGCAGCAGCTTTACAACTCTTGTTTGCTAAACGCCCTGAGCAGCAGCATCTCTCCATGCTCTCAAATCACCCCAGGAAGGAAATGATCCACAGTGCAAGCAAAATACTTAAAGAAATGTATGAAAGTGGTGATGTAGCAGTGAAGTTCGGATGCCAGGTCCACAGGTGATGCCTGTGACAGGACTATGCCACCTTATGAAGGTTGAGAGTCCTTCCAGAGCCTTGAATGGAGGGTTGAAACATTGCATTTATGATACAACTGAGTGTAATAGCACTGATATAATGAGGTTGATGTCAACAAAAGCAATGAGATGACATATTAACAGCTACAATGACTACAGGTTATTATTCACAGAGGTTAACGGATTAACAACAGAGCAGGAGCTGACAGCTTGCTCCTTTAGTGGTTTACTACATACCCCACTGGTGGCAGAGAAACAGGGGATGGGCAGATGGGTGAAACATTACCCAAATTTATGTAAATATTTGACACTGCCTTCTTGCAATCCCTGGCTGCTGGTCAAGTCTCTGTTGACAGCTGTATGTTAAACCAAGGAGTTAAGGCCTATTCTTTGCCACAAATGGAGAGAGAATGAGTGTGCAAGCATCAGGTGATGTTCTATGTCCATATCTGCCAGAGAGGCCACAGGTTGCAAGCTCTTGGACTCTGGCTCATCTCTCATTCTTGTAATGGAAATAGGACCCAGCTTGAGTCTTCTGTGAAGACCACAACCTCAGAGGTCTCTGTATCCCGCATAGGGCAGACATCTCAATACAGGGCTCAAATTTGCATGCCCAAGGATGTCATCTAAATCATGATCTGTTGGCTCTGCAAAGCAAAGGACTCTCAGATCCTTCAGTCCTAGAAAGGTTCTGAGAAAGAATTGGTTTAAGAGTGGGCAATGGATAAGCCAGTGCGAATCACCAGGCTCTTGGTGGGTGTCCTGGCAAAGGACCACAGCCCAGCACTCCCATCATAACCCATACTCACCACTCTCAGGCCCTTCCAGTGGCTCAGCATTGAGCATCATGTTGGCCAAGGACACTTTGGGCTGTGGTGGGATCTCTGGGGAGAAAGAAGAAATGGTCAGCCAAAGGGAAGGGATTTGCAACAGTGGCCTTGGCGTGGTCATAAACAACCTCACTGGCTCCCAGCTCCAGTGCAGGGGATGTGCACAGGTCACAGGAGTCTGTTCTGGCCTGGTATAGCACATACATTTCAGAAGTGTTTGCTGGAGTCAGCTGACAGGGTGAGCAATCCACAACCACACAGTTGCACCAGTATGGATTGGCCTTGCTCTCCCCAGCTGGGAGCTTTGCTACACAGTTGGGCTCATGCTCAGGGGTGACTGCAAAGGAGCATCCTCAGGACCCTACACAACAGCTTTGGATGGACCCAGCACATCCACAGCACATGACTGAGCAAGGGATCTGAAGGAGCTGGACATGGTCTCTCTGTAGCCAGTTTAGTTGATCTCCTCTGGACTTAGATATGGCAAATAAACCAATGGCATCCTCCAAGGAGCAAATAGTCCATCACAAATCATAGAATCACAGAATACCAGGTTGGAAGGAGGACCTCAAGGATCACCTTGTCCAACCTTTCTTAGGAAAAGCACAGTCTGAACACAATTGCCTAGTCCATGGATGCCAGCCATGTCTCACATGTCCCTGGCAAAGCCAGACATGCTTGCTTCAAATAAAAGGCATTAGGGATGTCTGTGGCCAGGTGAATCTGAAAAGTGTCCATGGTTGGAGACTCCTTTCCTAAGGAGAGGTTGATTCTTCTCACTGTGAAAAACCATCTTTTTCGTGTCTAGTTAGAACCTCCCCAGGGCTAACTTCTACTTATTACCCTTTGTCTTTTCTGTGTGATGGAACTCCTTTTGTTCCCCTACAGGCCTGAAGGACTGACCATGCACCACATGCCTATCCTTGACCACATTCCTTCTACTGTCACCTCAGTCTCTCTAGGAACTATGCTGTTGAGGATTGTCACTCCTCAACAGGGAGAAGAAATCTCTTGTGGTGGGAAGCAGAATGTGGTTCATACTGCATCATGCTCTGCACAATTGCAGCATCGTGCCCCATCCCAGGGCAACCCACGGACCATTTTCCATGATGTTGGAGGGCAGGAGGAAGCTACCCTCTGCAGCCACTGGAAGGGTTGTATTTGCTTTTCTCTAGTGGAGAATATGGGTGTGGGTAAGGGAGAGTCCTACCCAGTGTGCAGATCACAGTTTGTGGGTGTAGATGACATCACTTCTAAACAGTTTGTTCCCATTTGTGATTTACTGTATGGGAAATGCAGCTTCCCTGATCTTCAAGACCTCCAACCCCATCCATGCAAATGTTACTTCTACATGTTAATGTCTTTCCTCAACATTTTTGTGGGCAAATTTTATTGCCCACAGAGGTAAGAGACTTTGGATCTGATCCGAACCCACTGAAGCTCTCCGTGGGCACTGAAGTTTGCTCTGAAGTGCCAGAAGAAGCCAGGCAGGACCAGTGCAAACTTCTCCACACCACCAAGCCAAGTGTCTTCTAAGCCAAAGTGGTTTTGTTGGTTTTTTAATTGTCTATGTCTTAAACAGCAACTTTTGGCTATGCCAAAGGTTTTGCTGAGGTTTTTGTGTACATGGAGCTTGGATGTCCAGAGAAGCTAACCCCCTGTTCAATCTCTTCTTTCTGAGCTTGGGTTTGTTTTTTCTTTGGAAGCAGATAGGTGACTATGGAAATGGAGATGGGAGAAAAAGCCTCTCTTGCTTATTTTAACATCAGGCTGGACTAAATTCATTCTGTCTCAGCCCAGTTTAACTAACTTCTATTATTAATTACAGCAACGCCAGCTGGCTTCCACCAAGCCCTGTTGTGCAAAGCCTCCTGCACACACAGCAAGACAAACCCCACTCTGGGACTGCCTTTAATTCTCCCATAGTCTGTGTGCATTTAACACCAGCAAAGTGTCAGCTTGTATTTGCCAAAGGAACACTTTTGCAGCATTTCTCCCAGGCAACCAGCAATAGAATAAGGGGACACAGCCTCAAGTTGTGCCAGGGGAAGTATAGGCTGGATATTAGGAGGAAGTTCTTCCCAGAAAGAGTGATTGGCATTGGAATGGGCTGCCCAGGGAGGTGGTGGAGGCACCATCCCAGAAGGTGCTCAAGAAAAGACTGGATGAGGCACTTAGTGCCATGGTCTAGTTGACTGGATAGGGCTGTGTGCTAGGTTGGACTGGATGATCTTGGAGGTCTCTTCCAACCTGGTTGATTCTATGATTCATAACCAGGTCCTGCTGCTGGTCTGGATGATGCTACCCACACAGCCGCACAAACGAGCATTGCCAGGGCTGGGATCATTGCTACCAACTGATGCCTTATCCCTCCCATACATTTTTTCCCCTAATTTTGTGGTGTCCACTTTGTGAAAAAGCGAGTGGGTTTGTGTTCTCCTCCAGAAATACTTACTCGTGCTGAATGTCCCTGTGTAGGTGACTTTGGGTTGGGATTTCTGGTAGCCAGTAATGACCACGAGGTATTTCTGCCCACTTCTGAGTCCTTGGATGACGTGCTCAGTGCCAGTCAGGTTTTGCTTCTGCACAAGAGAGTGGTCGTGCGCTAAGGTGACGGTGATGTCAAAAGCATAGGCGCTCTGTGCCTCAGGGCTGGCCCAGCGCAGCCGGGCACTGTTCTCGGTGACGTCTGTGATCTGGATCTCATGGGCCTTTGCTGCAATGCAGAATCAGAAGAAACACTAAGCAAACATTGGAAAAGGAAAATCTCCCAAGGGAAAATTGTGTCATAGAATCATAGAACCAACCAGGTTGGAAGAGACCTCCAAGATCAGCCAGTCCAACCTAGCACCCAGCCCTAGCCAGTCAACTAGACCATGGCACTAAGTGCCTCATCCAGGCTTGAACACCTCCAGGGACGGTGACTCCACCACCTCCCTGAGCAGCCCATTCCAATGGCAAATCACTCTCAGGATCCCCTTCCCAGTCCACCACAAATAAATCTGTCTGCAGCCAGCTGTGGCATGTGCAAACCAGGTTGTGGCTTTGCTACCTCAGACGTCCAACCCAGCACACTGCAGGGAGGCCTTTTTTCTTTTCATAGCCTAGAAGATTTACCAAGTGGTTTATTTACTGTTTAAATCATCTGCAGCAACATAACAAATCAAAATAATTGTTTTATGAGATTTACACCACCTGAAATGTGATTCCCAGCACAACTTTAAATGTGTCCAATCAGGATCACAGGATGTTAAGGGTTGGAAGGGAGCCAAGGAGATCATCGAGTCCAACCACCCTACTGGAGCAGGACAATACTATCTACAGATCACACAGAGGAACACATCCAGACAGGCCTTGACGGTCTACAGAGAAGGAGACCCCACAACTTCTCTGGGAAGCCTATTCCAGTGCTCTGTGACCCTTACAGTAAAGCTCCCCCTTGTGTTGAGGCAGAACCTCTTTTGCTGCAATTTACACCCATTGCTCCTTGTCCTATCCCAGGGAGTAAGTGAGCAGAGCCTGTCCCCCCACTCCTGGCCAGCTCTCAGATACTTATAAACATTTATCAAATCCCCTCTAAGTCTTCTCTTCTCCAGACTAAAAGGCCCCAGATCCCTCAGCCTCTCCTCATAAGCCATGCCCTCCTGTCCCCTAATTATTCTTGTAGCCCTCTGCTGGACCCTCTCCAGCAGATCCCTGTCCCTCTTAAACTGGGGTGCCCAAAACTGAACACACTATTCAAGAAGAGGTCTCAGCAGGGCACAGTAGAGGGGGGAGGAGAACCTCCATTGATGTGCTGGACACACTCTTCCTAATACACTCCAGAATCCCACTGGCATTATTGGCCACAAGGGCACATTGCCCTTGTCAGGTCCTTCTCTAGGGTGCAATGGACTCATTGAACCTGAGGGGTCTTGAGTATAAATCCTATCAGGAATGGCTGAGGAAGCTGTGGTTGTTCAGCCTGAAGAGGAGGCTGACCTCATTGCTCTCTACAAGTACCTGAAAGGAGCTTGGAGCAAGGTAGAGGTCAGACTTTTCTCCCAGGTAAGAAGAGACAGCAGAAGAGGAAATGGATTGAAGTTGCACCAAGGGAGGTTTAGACTGCATATTAGGAAACATGTCTTCACTGAAAGGGTTGTTGGGCACTGGAAGAAGCTGCCCAGGGATGAGCCACCATCCCTGAAGGTATTTTAAAAATGTTTGGAAGAGATGCTTAATGACTCAGCCTGGCTGTTGTATTCTGGAAGATGTTAGGTTATGTTTGGACTCAATGACCTTAAAGTGTTTTCCAACTAGGCAATTCTATGATTCTATGAACTGCTGAAGATCTTCAAGCAAAACCTGCTTAAGATCAAACATTACCTTAGAAAAAGGTCAAAGAAGCTGTTAGGGAAAGGATTTCCTGCTATGGCAAAGTACTGGATGAGACCTTTATAAATGCTTCTTGGAAGCAACAGTGGAGCAAGAAACACTCAGAAATGTTTATCTCCTGCAAGGTGATGAAAACATTAACCTTGCAAAAGCTGACTGCTTTTATTTCTAACTCAGATTGCCTGGTTAGGTGTGCCTGTGCTTGACACAGGTCCTTTGTTACCCATTCAGCTAGTGCAGAGCTGCCTGCATCTCCTTGTAAAAACTCATGGGGAAATTTTACATGAACTGTCCTCACGTGAAAGATCTTCAACATTCCCAAATAGATCTCTACACTGATAGAGTGATGAGCTAACTGAGGCAGCTATTTACATTAGCTGATGGCAAATTTAAACAATGCCATTGTGTGACTCATGAGGAATAGCAAAAACTTAGCCAAGTGCTAATGCCACAAGGAAAATGTAGAAAGCAAATGGGCCACACTAGAAAGATATGGGCCCTGTTACTACACTACTGAGCCAGGCAAAAGATGATGGATTGTCCCAAGCTTAGATGTCCTGCTTGTCTTTTGCCTAGAGGCAGCCTGCCCCCCACCTGGTTTTGCACAAAATTCTCAACACAAAGTCACCAAGTCTTAAACCCCTACTGCAGATTTCCAGTTTTGCACTGAATTTGGCCTCTTATTGACATTTCCCATAGGAGTAACCCTCTCAGAGAGGAAGAAAAGCCATAGCACACTGTGGTACAGACAAATGAGAGGCATTGCATGCAATGGGAGACCCTTTCACGTACCGCCTTGTCTTCTCCTGCTGCCTGCTGCGGTGCTGTGGCTGGTAGCTTTGGTGTGGGCACCAGTACTTGCTGCACTCTGTACAGTGGAATCTTTGGCATGGGCACCAGTACTTGCTGCACTCTGTGCGGTGGAATCTTTGGCATGGGCACCAGTACTTGCTGCACTCTGTGCAGTGGCAGCTTTGGCATGGGCACCAGTAGTTGCTGCACTCTGTACAGTGGAATCTTTGGCATGGGCACCAGTACTTGCTGCACTCTGTGCGGTGGAATCTTTGGCGTGGGCACCAGTAGTTGCTGCACTCTGTGCGGTGGCAGCTTTGGCATGGGCACCAGTACTTGCTGCACTCTGTGTGGTGGAATCTTTGGTGTGGGCACCAGTAGTTGCTGCACTCTGTGCGGTGGCAGCTTTGGCGTGGGCACCAGTACTTGCTGCACTCTGTGTGGTGGAATCTTTGGTGTGGGCACCAGTAGTTGCTGCACTCTGTGCGGTGGCAGCTTTGGCGTGGGCACCAGTACTTGCTGCACTCTGTGCGGTGGCAGCTTTGGCGTGGGCACCAGTACTTGCTGCACTCTGTGCGGTGGCAGCTTTGGCGTGGGCACCAGTACTTGCTGCACTCTGTGCGGTGGCAGCTTTGGCGTGGGCACCAGTACTTGCTGCACTCTGTGCGGTGGCAGCTTTGGCGTGGGCACCAGTAGTTGCTGCACTCTGTGCAGTGGCAGCTTTGGCGTGGGCACCAGTACTTGCTGCACTCTGTGCGGTGGCGTTCACCTGGATCGTGGTGCTGGCTGTGGTCTGGTCGGTGGCTCTTGTCTGAGCTGTGGTACTGGCGGTGGTGGTTCTGACATGAGTGCTGGTACTTGCAACAGTCTTGGCGCTGGCAGTGGTGGTTTGGGCCCGTGTGTTGGTGCTTACAACAGGCTTGATGCTTTCACTGATCGTTGTACTGGCACTGAGGGTGTGGCTTATTGTTGCATTGGGTGCCACGTACCTGTCAAAGCAAAAGCAGCTGACATGGATTTTTTCCTCCCCCTTATATAAGCAGAATTCTGACAAAGGAGAGGAGTTAGTACGGAAGCCATTGGCAAGAACCCTCCCCGCTGAGGTCAACAGCCTTCTGTCAGCTTTAGATATGCCCATATCCAAGCAGTGAAAGGTTCTGCAGAGCACCACCTATCTCCTGGGGCTTCAGTCTGCCTACAGACCAGCTTTACAGAGAGAACAGTGAATTCACTGGACAGACATGCAGCGTGCCTGATTTCAAGAGGCTTGACCTGTTAACACCAGGAGAGCTCTATGTCAGAGATGAGTGAGGCTTGGTGACATAAGCCATCTATGATGGATCCTGAACATCAGAGAGTGCTGGGCAGCTCAGCCTCTGAGAACAGTTTGCTGAGTGGAAAATCCCAGATTAATAGTACTTTCTGGAACTCCTGACTTGCATGACAACAGTAGTATGCACATCCTTTGTAGCCTTTAGACATATGTGCATACAAAATTTAACTCAAAAAGTTGTATGTGTACTTGCCTACCCTCCTCTGGTAGGCTCTTTGGACACACCACTAAAGGAACTAGTGAAATGCTGTTAATCCTGCTTGTTAGCATTAAAGTTGCTTTTTCATTCCTATTCCAAACAGCAACTAGGAAGCAAAAGCTGCTGCCCTAGGCAGGGTGTTATCTAAGCTCATTCTCTCACACACTGTGATGGTTTGGGTGTTATCTGCCCCCACACAGTTTGGAAAACCCCCTAGACTAGACTCAGCAGCTCTGGAAATTGAATGGAGCTTTATATTCATACCTTAGCACAATATACAAGCAGATATTTACAATATAGATACAGTTATATTCAGAAGTATACAAGTTAAAAAGTAATACAGAAACACAACAGCCCTCCCAGAAACCTGAGTTCCCAGGAGGGGCTCTCAACCACTCTTCCATCTTCTCCCATCCCTCTCTACCTTGCCCTAGATGTTGCCTTGTGTCCAAGGTAAAATGGAACGTTGGCCAGGGGGGATAGGAAGCAGATAGATTAGTTACACAGATGGCAAGTTAGGTTAGAGAGAGAAGTTCAGCCCCAGAGAGACAGAGAGCGACTCTGTTGTTTACGTTTGTGTTCTTGTTCTTATACATCTCAGCAAGCCTATGAGTGAAGTAGACATCACCATTGTTTCCTTTTCACAGGAATCTAATTCTTCTCACTAAAACATTCTATCTAAGCTCAAACTAGCACACAGGCAAACCATTACTTACACTGCTTTGTGCCCAGTGTACCTGGGGCTCTGGCTCTTTGCTTGCTGATCACTCTGGAACCACTCACATTGCTTCTTTACCTCCGGAGAGAGGTGAAAAGCAAATTTGCCTAGGAACAGAAAGAAGCTGGCATTAAACTTGGCATTAGGATGAGAGGAAATGCCCTCAGGTCTCACCAGGGCAGGTTTAAGCTGGATATTAGAAGAAAGTTCCTCACTGAAAGGGTTCTCAGGCACGGACAGGCTCCCCAGGGATGCGAGCGAGTCACGGTCCCTGGAGGTGACTAAAAGACACAGAGATGTGGTGCTGAGGGACATGGTTGAAGCACCAGACTTGGTAGAGTTAGAGAATGGCTGGACTTGATAATCTTAAAGGCTGTTTCCAACCAAAATGATTCTGTGCTTATGTGATTAAACACTAGTGTTGAGGGTGGTGGTCACCTCCTGACAACACATTACATACCTTTCTTCTTGATTTCAAAAAAGCCTCTTTTCTCTCTGGTTAAAAGCCAAACCAACCAAACAAACAAATTAAAAAAACAGCCTCTTTTCTTCTTGATTGCTCTTACAAAACTCATGGAGTATCTTTGGTGTTCATTGTGCAGCATTCTGGGCTGAGAGATTTATTAATGCCATTTATAAAGATGAAAGAAGAAACTACAAGATACCAGGGGGATGTCTGTCCCATGTAAGTAGCCTACTTATACTAAGGCACTTAAAACCACACAGTTAATACTTTTTTTCAAGAGTTAGAAGCTTTCAGGAATCCTGTAAGTGATGAATGGAAAAAGCAATCTGAGAAAACCCAAACATTTACTTCCAGGGACAGATGTGCTCATGTTTGTGCCCTATTTAGTGCCAGACATTCCTGCATCAGTGGTTTATTAGCCCAGTAGACTGACATTGAAGATTTTTTTGGATCAAACTGTCTCTCCTAGAAAGGGTCCATTTCTTGTGCTTTCTGGTCTGGTCTGGCTATGATGTCTGTCAGCTGACTCTAGCTGGAGATCCGGATGGAGTGCTCTGGCTAAGCTGGGAGGCAAATTTTCATGTCACAATGTGTACATCCCAAACACAGCTGCATTATTAGTAGTGCTTGAGAAAAGAGTCCTGTCCATCATCCTTAAATCTGTATACAGTAACTCCAGGTCTCAGTGAGAGTTATCCAAATGCCTGCTAGATGTAATGTTTATGCTGAGGCCGGGAAGAAAGATTTGCTGGGTGTTCAGGAACCTCAGGGAGTGCTAGCAGACTGATGGGCTGCAAAGGGCCAAGAGCCCCAGCAGGACCAGATCCTATTGAATATGTTGCAGATGTGACCAACAGGCAGAGTAAGACTAGTCTAGATAGAAGTAAAACAATCTTTACAATGTGGGTGATGAGACACTGACAAAGCTTGCCCAGAGAGGTGGTACCAGTCCCACTTCTGGAAACATATGAGGATAGGGCTCTGAGCAACCTGATCTAGTTGAAGATGCCCCTGCTCACTGCAGAGGAATTGGATTAGACAGCCTCTAGAGGTCCCTTCCAATCCATTCTATGATTAGGTCAGATCCCACTGATGAACCCATGGAGAACAAGTCAAATCAGACAGAAGTGCAAACTCTACTTGGCATACCAACAAACTCCATGGGTTGGGCTGGAAAGGCCAAAGTGAACAAAATTCAGACATATTCAACTAGGTAGACCTATGAGCAAACAGAGCAAGCAGGATAGAATATATAAAAGCAGACTAACTGCAGTGGGCCACACCACCCAAAGAAGTGGTCAGGCCAATAGGCAGGTAGACAAAAGCTGTCTGATGAACTCATAGAATCATAGAATCAACCAGGTTGGAAGAGACCTCCAAGACCATCCACTCCAACCTAGCACCCAGCCCTAGCCAGTCAACTAGACCATGGCACTAAGTGCCTCATTCAGGCTTTTCTTCAACACCTCCAGATACAGTGCCTCCACCACCTCCCTGGGCAGCCCATTCCAATGGCAAATCACTCCCTCTGGGAAGAACTTCCTCCTAACACCCAGCCTATACTTCTCATGGCACAACTTGAGACTGTGTCCCCTTGTTCTGTTGCTGGTTGCCTGGCAGAAGAGACCAACCCCCACCTGGCTACAGCCTCCCTTCAGGTAGTTGTAAACAGCAATGAGGTCCCCCCTGAGCCTCCTCTTCTCCAGGCTAAACAACCCCAGCTCCCTCAGCCTCTCCTCATAGGGTTTGTGTTCCAGGCCCCTCACGTGCTGCCCTTTCCATATGACTGTGGCTGCAGGGTGATCTACTTACTTCTGATAAAAGACGGCAGCAGTCTCCCAAAGCGCAGTAAGGGCTCTTCATGAAGTTCTTCTGGTTTAGAGATCAGTTTGAAGAAGACATCATTTGGCTCACTAGCTAGGCTGTAGATATTCTTAACATTCACCTTCCTGCCAATGCTCAAGATAACAAAGAAGTACCCTTTGCATTTTGCCTCAATAACAACCTTCTGTAGGTGCTCAAGTTCTTGTTCATTCACTTCTCCAGTCACCATCAGAACTATGACTTTTAGATCCCGAGGATTTGGTGTGCTTTCAAAAATATGAGCCATTGTGTGTTCAATTGCACTTCCTATGGCCCTCGTGCCATGGAGCTGGGACATTTGGTTATGAAGGTAGTTACTGATCTTCTCTTTGGATCCATAATCAGTTAGCGACAACTCAATTTTCACTGGTGGGAAGCTTGAGTTGGTTTTGTATTCATAAGGAGCTTGTTGAAGAACTGCCACTCTTGCATGGTGCTGAGATACTTTTGGATCAGAGCTGATTTCCAGGTTACTTACAAGGTGGGAAATGTACTTTTTCATCTCATTGAACTGCAGAGGGGTGGTGGATTCTGAGCTATCCATGATAAAGGCTATGTCAGTGTCTACATCGGTTGGAGCTGCTCTTCTGTCTCTGAATACAGGTCTTTGACTACCAAAACCACAGATGGGATCAGGGTCACACACATCTAGAGAAGAAACACAACAGGTTTCACACTGAGGAACTGAAGATGACTCTCCCTTGTCACTGTAAAAATCTCATGTATGGTACAAAGTGCTATCAAGCTATGGACATTCACTGGTGCATTATATGAAACCACAGTAATTGCATTCCAGAAAACATTTAGTTATGCATTTAGTATTTCTACATGCTCCTTTGTCCAAAGGGATCCCTGAAGTGGTCTGTCATATATGGCAGAAGGCCACATTTTAGAGCATTTAGCTCTTGGTATTTGGGCTGTAAAAAGTGGAAAAGAGCCCAAAAAGGAGCTTTTCTTCACAAAGTGGAGAATGCCCAGCTGAGCCTCATTTACAGGGCCAGTGCTTTCTACACAGCCTAAGAATATGAATCCCTTGTCTTCAGCACCAAAAGGGCTGACTCCCAACTGGGCTTCCCTTCTGCACCACTGACTGCTGCATGATCAGAAGGATTTGGCACTGTCCAGAGGAGAAATTGGATGCTTTACCCAGACAAACGTGACAAGTCAAGAGCCTCTGGATAGTATCATTGAGCTGACTGCTGCTGGCTGGAAGAAGAAATGCATGTCCAACGGCCGTGTTGTTGATCTGGTTAGATGCAAACAGAAAAACATGGTGTTAGAAATCCTGCCTTTTGTTATTTCCAACTCAAAGCAGGCAAGAGCAATCCACAACTCTAAGAGATTCTCTACTCAGCACACTGCTTTAGGTGGACCCCATCTGAAGGAGCTGAATGCCCCCGATGCCAGTTACTGTGGCTACTTTAGAGGCATCAACTCCAAGAAAAAGGTGCAGCACCTGAAGCAGTGCCTACCTGAGGCTGTTCTGTTTCGTTAAATCTCTGCACAGTGCCCATCTGAGGCTGTTCTGTTTCGTTAAATCTCTGCACAGTGCCCATCTGAGGCTGTTCTGTTTCGTTAAATCTCTGCACAGTGCCCATCTGAGGCTGTTCTGTTTCGTTAAATCTCTGCACAGTGCCCATCTGAGGCTGTTCTGTTTCGTTAAATCTCTGCACAGTGCCCATCTGAGGCTGTTCTGTTTCGTTAAATCTCTGCACAGTGCCCATCTGAGGCTGTTCTGTTTCGTTAAATCTCTGTACATTCACTCTTCCTCTGCCAACAAAGTTAACAGGCTTCCCCATGCCCACCCTTTGCCTTTCTGTCAGACCTTTCCTGCTATGGGGACTGCCTTTTCTTCTGTTTCACACACACTTGGTGCCCTGCAGCCATGGTCTGGGAAACAAATGACTCATCGCAACCTCCCTAGTGTTTCCCAACGTGCACCCTGATCTGGACATCTCTCCTAACAGACATGCTGGATGAGTTTGGCCAGCAGTGCCTGAAAGGCCTGTGGAAACCAACCACTGCCTGTAGAAACAAATGCCATTAATCTTCCCAGCAATCTAGACCGAAGTCATGAACAGAAAATGAAAGAAAGGGTGAACAACCCCAACCTCCAGAGCTCTGCTGAGAACTGGGTCCTGCCTGCTGGTGAGGAACACGGGCATGACTCCTGCATCATAAAGTTTCAGCACAGCATCGTTGAGCTGCTGGGAGGCTCTGGTTTCCCCGTTGCTGAAAAAGACAGCCACCTTCCTCAGAAGGAAGCCACTGCGGGCACGCTTGAATGTATTTCTGGCCACGAAGGACATGGCAGTCTCCAGGCTGCGTGGCTTTGTTGTCAGGGTCGCCTGGAAGTTTTGGATTTGCTGGAGGAGGCTTGATTTCTTCCTGGAGTCAGAAAAGCGGATCTCTGTGGTGACTTCATTGTTGTACGTGACCAGAGCCACCCGGGCACCCCGAGGACAGTTGCTTTCAGCTATGGTTAAGTTGTTGACCACCCTGAGCACAGTTTGCTTCATCCTGTTGAAAACCTCCCTCACGACGCCTGAGGAGGTGTCAATAGCAAAGGCCAGCTCGGTTGGGAAGACAGGGCACTCCTTGGGACCTGCCAGAAATATGCACAGGGAACAAACAGTGCTCCACATAGTTGTCAGGGGGCAAGGACCATGTCCTCAGCAGGGGTAAACCATTCACATCACTTATGTGGGGAAAGCAAGAGTTCTGACAGAGTCACAATGGGGTGTAAAGGACTGAAAGTGACTTACCATAGCAGCAGGCTGTGGAAAAGATGGAGGGAAAAAAAACCCCAGTTGGTCAGTGTCATTCATGTAACATGATAGGCATATAAGGGTAGAGACAGGGAATTAGCAAAGCACTCATGTACTCACGGCATTTGTCTTTGATGTTCCGCACAAGAGCACATTGCTTCAGCAAATAAAACAAATTAGAGGGAGAAAGGGAAAAAGGTTAGCAACACAGGCAACAAAAGGGTATTTCAAAACCAAAGAGAAAAATTATGCCACACTTACATCTCTGGATTCTCCTTTATCGCCTTTAAGGCCCTGTTTAAACAATAAACAACAAGTGAGCACAGTGTGTGTTCTCAGGATGCCCCAGGAACCCCACTGGAGTAAGTGCCTAACCATGGGTCATGCAGAAACTAAGGGAAAAGGCATCTGTGTGTTCTCAGGATGCCCCAGGAACCCCACTGGAGTAAGTGCCTAACCATGGGTCATGCAGAAGCTAAGGGAAAAGGCATCTGTGTGTTCTCAGGATGCCCCAGGAACCCCACTGGAGTAAGTGCCTAACCATGGGTCATGCAGAAGCTAAGGGAAAAGGCATCTGTGTGTTCTCAGGATGCCCCAGGAACCCCACTGGAGTAAGTGCCTAACCATGGGTCATGCAGAAGCTAAGGGAAAAGGCATCTGTGTGTTCTCAGGATGCCCCAGGAACCCCACTGGAGTAAGTGCCTAACCATGGGTCATGCAGAAGCTAAGGGAAAAGGCATCTGTGTGTTCTCAGGATGCCCCAGGAACCCCACTGGAGTAAGTGCCTAACCATGGGTCATGCAGAAGCTAAGGGAAAATGCATCTGTTTTCAGTTATGTTTCCAGTAACAGGGGAAAATGTTTTCCCATGTGAGAAGTAAGCACAGCTGAGGCCAAACCCAAAAGAGATATTTATGATGCTCTAGGTTCATGTGCAAAGGGAGCCAAGTCACCTTTGCCTCTCTACAGTGCTCTGTGACAGTCACCTTTGGTCATGGACCATATCCTGTGTAGGGTGACAAATAATAAAGAGCTGAGAACTTCCTAGAAGGAGCTTTATATGACCTATTGCCATGGGAAAATCCTAGTGCCTGTCTCCTGACTGTTTCCTTCTGCTCTGCGTTGCAGTCTGAGGGTGGGTGAATGTTCATCAAGGATAAACAGCTAGTTAGGAATTTATAGAGACACATCCAAGGCAAATAAAGAAAAAAACTCAGCTTGAAATCAGCAGAAGGTAGTGATGGGTATTATTTTTCAACCCCAGGCATCAATAAGGACCACCATGTTTCTCAGAGAAGCAACCAGCGATCTGTCTGGGGTGGGGGGACCCAGAGGCTCCATCAGCAATGCAGTGAATACTTACAGGTGGTCCAGGGTATCCAACCTCTCCTTTCTGACCACGTATCCCAGGTTCTCCTGCATTTCCCTAGAGAGAGAGCAAAGAAGTCCTCTCTGTGAGCATTGTGCTAGTTTGAAGCTAGCTAGAGTGTTTTGGTGAGAAGAACTAGATTACAGGCTGAAAGAGAAACAAGGGTGATGTCTACTTCACTCATAGGCTTGCTGAGATGTATAAGAACAAGAGTATAAACATAGATAAGGGAGTCACTCTCTGTCCGGGCTCTGGGCTGCATCTCTCTAACCTCACCTTCCATCTCTCTGATTAATCCACCTGCTCCCTACCCACCCTGGCTGACCCTTCATTCTTCTTTGGGCACAAGGCAACATCTAGGGTAAGGTAGAGAGGAGTGGGAGAAGGTGGAAGGGTGGTCGGGAGCCCCTCCTGGGGACTCAGGTTTCTGGGAGGGCTGTTGTGTTTCTGTATTAGCTTTTACCTTGTACATTTCCATATATAGCTGTGTATACTGTAAATATCTGCTTGTGCATGGTGCTAAGCTGTAAAGATAAAAGCTTCCTTCAATTTTCAGAGCCAGCTGAGTCTAGTCTGGGTGATTTGTAAAGTGGGGGGCAACACCCAAACCATCACAAGCAACACCCAAACCATCACAAGCATCTACAGACGTATGGGTCAATAGGAAACGATGTTTGCATCTTTCAAACCATCAGAAAAATTGTGTCATGATCTAACTTACTCTGCGGCCTCTGTTTCCTTTAGGGCCAGGGCCTCCAGCACCACCACGGTCACCAGGTCCACCCTGGTTGAGGGAAACCACAAAGGGAGACGTTAAATCTGCACGGGAGCAGAGGTAGCAGCTACATTGCTTGGGAAATGAGCGCACAGCTCATGGCCTCACCGTACCTTGGGTCCCGGGTAGCCTAAGAAGCCACGTTCTCCCTGAAACAACACAAAGGGTTAAGGGGGTTTTAGGAAATTAACCTGATTCTGCAGGCAGATTTTTAACAGCTGAAGGAACTAAACGATGCAAAGAAAAGAGAAAGGAAAACTGCAAATGTTTGGAATCATAGAATCATTTAGATTGGGAAAGACCTTCAAGACCACTGAGTCCAACCATTAATCCTACTCTATGGAGCCCAACACTAAGCCATATCCCCAGGCACCACATCTACATGGCTTTCAAGCACAGCAATGGATGGCAATTCGGTCACTTCTCTGGGCAGTCTGTTCCACTGCCTGACTGTCCTTTCAGTGATTTCCCCCTACCAATATCCAGCCTAAACATCCCCTGGTGCAGCTTAAGGCCATTCCCTCCTGCCTTGTCACTAGTTACCTGTGAGAAGACACCAATAACCACCTCATGATGATGTCCTTTCAGCTAGTTGTAAGAAAGCAATGAGGTCTCCCCTCAGCCTCCTCTTCTTTAGACTAAACACCTTCAGTTCTGTCAGCAGCTCCTTGTTCTCCAGGCCTTTCACCAGCTTGGTTATTCTTCTCTGGACCTCCTCCAGCACCTTCTGTTGCAATTTTGTTCCTCATATGATTAATTGAAAGCAAATAGCCACTCTTTCTGAGGTCTGATTGCTCTTCTAAGGCTAATTTTGACTGCAGAGCAGCCGTTAGAGATGCCGGCACATTATTTCCAAAGTCCCAAAGGCATTCATGGGACTCTAGCTAAAAGGTACAAAACCATCATGTTTCATCCTTGGACAAGCTGATTTACACAGGCAAACCCAAGCCAAAGCAGAGGGAAAGTTCTAAAGACTCTTGCCTGGTGTTCTCAGGCAGGGTTGATTTTTGTCCCTGTACCCATCTGACTTGACCTATGCTCTACACTAGGTTGTCTATCTGCACTGGAGGTTTGGCTACTCTCTTGTCCTTGGTAACTCATGTTGGTAGATGGATGTGCTGGCCATTCACCTACCTTTCTGCCCTTAGGACCCGGTCCACCAATTCCATCTCGTCCATCATCACCCTAAAATTGCAAAGGCAAAGGTATTAATACACAGTCATATGTGAATAGCTTCAACCACACAGAAATAAAAGCAACCCACTGATGCACAGGCCTTTGAGGGCTCATTCCAGAGATTAAACCAGTGCAAGGGAAAAAATTCACAGAAAGGTGGTGCCAGAACTACATGTGTGATTTAAAGCCTGCCCAGTAGACACACAGGTTGTGTAAAACCCAAGTGGAAGTCAGCAATGGGAGCATGTTAGGAGGTCAGTCAATGCTAGAGGTGTACTTACAATTTTGTTTGACCCAAGCTTATCCTCTCTTGCTTTGCACAAACTGATTTTTTGCCTCAGTTGTCTCCTCATTATACAAAGAAATGAGAACCTGACATCATGAAAGCACTTTTAGTCCCTACATCCTTTCTATAGACACAAAGCTGATTTGCCTCTCTTATTGTTCATGCAAGATGTCCAGAGGAGAGCTAAACCCTCTGCTATGAAGGGCAGTGGCCCTTTCTCTGCAGAAGAATGTTCAGCCCAACATTCTTAATGGTCTGAGGGCATGGCCACACTTACCAATTCTCCTCGTGGGCCCTGCTGTCCATCTGGCCCTTTGGGTCCAGGGTTTCCAGGCTCACCCTGAAAACAGGAGCATCTGTTAAAGTATGTGCTGAAACTCCAGGCAAGTCTAAGTCTTTCCTATCATCACTGGCTTTTCTACATAGACCAGTCTGCAGTGGTCCTTGCAGCAGAAAGTCATGGCTGAACCTACACAGCCAGCAATGTTACTGCATTTGGGCCACAACAACCCCAAGCAATGCTACAGGCTCAGGGAAGTGTGGCTGGAAAGCTGCTTAGCAGAAAGGGACCTAAGGATTGTAATCAGTGAGCAACTCAATAAGCAAGCAGTGCATCCAGGTGGCAAAGAAAGCCAGTGGCATCCTGGCTTGTATTAGAAAGGCTGTGTCCAGCAGGGATAGGGAGGTGATTATCCCCTTATTCTCGGCTCTGGTGAGGCTACACCTCAAGTATTGTGTTCAGTTTTGGGCACCTCATTACAAGAAGGACGTGGAGGTGCTGGAGTGAGTGCAGAGGAGGGCAATGAAGCTGCTGAAGGACCTGGATAATTAGTCTTATGAAGAGCAAATGAGGGAGCTGGGGCTGGTTAGTTTGAACAAGAGGAGGCTGAGGAGAGACCTCACTGCTGTCTACAGCTACCTGAAAGGACATTGTGGAAAGGCTGCAGCTGGTCTATTCTCACAGGTAATTAGTGATAGAACAAGAGGGAATGGTCTCAGGCTGTGACTGGGTGGGTTTACACTGGACATCAGGAAATATTTTTTCACAGCAAGAGTGGTCAGGCATTAAAATGGACTGTCCAGGGAGGGGTTGAGTCACCAACCCTGAATGTGTTTAGAAGTCACTTGGATGTGGTGCTTGAAGATATGGTTTAAGGGTGAACTCTCTAGGGTAGGGATAACAGTGGCACCTGGTGATCCTGAGGGTCTTTTTGAATCTGAATGTTTCTGTGATTCTGTGAAGTTCTTGCTCTGTAGTGGGACCATAAGTGCTTTCAGGAAAGCTGAGCAATGGGAAATAGGAGACCACCCACCTCCCACCACAGGCTGGTGTTTGCTTTTTATAGGCACTGCAAAAACATTAACTTCCAAGCTCTGGAGATTTTGACAGTGCAAGTGGGCAGTGGAGCAGCCACAGAATCTAGCGAGAGACAATCCTATGATGAGTCTGGAGAGATCCAGCACAACCACCTTCCCAAGAGGATATCAGCTAAGAATCAGCCCTGGAAAATTAGTTGGGATTCTCAATATACTGCTTTTGAGTCTCTGTTCAGTGAAAGTGGAGTGTAATGGAACATTCAGAGCACAGATGTTGCTCTACTCTACACTGTGCCAGCCCGAGAAAATGAGATTCTTTCACTCCATAAGGTTCGTCTCAAGTCTGTTAAGCTCACTCTTATCCAGAAGCTTTTCATTGCTGCTGTAGTTGCTGATGCCCAATGCCTGTGAAGACATACCTTCCGTCCCAGGGGACCAATCCTGCCCCTCTCCCCTGGAGCTCCTGGTAGTCCAGCACCAGCCTGGAACAGAAACAGTCAGAGACATGTTGACAATGTGTAGAGAAAAGTGGAAGCCAGAAGCTAGGAGATTGAGTGAACATATAAACCAAAGCACCTTAGGAAATTCAGAATGTTAATTCACTGACAGGAAGAGCTGAAGGACCAGCTCAATTCAATGCAAATGTCAGTAGTAACTTACATTTTAACTCTGGGAAAGGTGTAAGCAGGACAGGGTGCTCAGGGTGGGGAACTGCAAGATGCCTCTGCATTTATGGCTGTAAGTCTTGCTGGGGTATGCAGCAGAAGGGAGAAATAAATGCAGGGAGGAGGCCCAGCAAGCATGTGAGATGGTTATGCTCTGGCTTCATTCATCATAGTGAATGTCCTGATGGTCACTAAGGGATGTTCTTTAATTAAAATCACAAACTATAGTGAGCCAAACACTGAAGTCCTGAGCCCTTTGTGATTGGTTTTAACTCCTCTTCTGTAACGTTTGATCACAAACTCTTTAGCATAAGTTGAGAGGAGAATCATACTGGAAGAGAGTTTTATGAAAGAGTGAAATGGGAGGAATGAAAAGATGCGTCAGCTACATCTTATTAGCTCAGCAAGATGTTCTTGTTGACCATCATTGCAGCATCTGCAGCTGAGGAGCAGCAGGAGGGTTTACCCTTGGTCCAGGAATGCCCTGCTCTCCTCTTATGCCTGGTGTGCCAAGCTGGCCAGGTGGACCCTGTGTGGGGAGAAAAGAGAGACTTGTCAACACACATGGGCACAAACACCCCAGTGCTACACCAGACTGCAAGGGAAAGCAAATGCTACAGTGCCCGAGAGAAGATTTTCAAACACACCACATCTTGAGTGCTGTGAATGCAATGGCAGACTTGATGTCCCAGGGCACAACAGCCAAGAATACCCTAATCCCAATAGTACTCACTGCTGGGACTCTTTAAGCAAGTGTTTGTAGTGAAATAACACAGTAACATCACGGCATAATGTGTCTTCTACTTTGCTGTAAGCTCACTGACCTGTTGCCCTCTCATGCCTTGTTCTCCAGCTGGCCCTGGTTGACCAGGAGCGCCCTTGGTACCCTTGAAGTGCAAAACAGGACAATGCAAGTTAGCATGTGGGGACACGTTCAACACCATGGAGAAGGAAAGGGGATCTCAGGGTATTTTCAGCTGCATAAAGAGCAGGGAAGAAGAGTTGTCTGGGGCTTTATATGTGCAATATGATGATAGCAGAGAAAGAGCACTGGGAGAATTTGTCTCCTGCAATCTACAGATGTCCATCTCCTTTATGCTTTAGCTCTATTAAGCTGTTCCAGCAGCATGTGGAGGTGAAATATCTGACATGGGAGTGTTGCAAAGGATAGGTAGCCCCAGGCATGTGGACAGCTGATTTTGTACTAGGTCCAGGAAGAAGCATACAGAAAGATGAGCCTGAGGAGAAGAGAAATTTGGAGGACAGAGAAGGCAGAAAGGAAGAAGTAAAGCCTGCATGTCTATTCTCTTGGCACATCCCTCTAGGTGCTGTGGCTGCCTGAGCAGTGGGGTGGCAGGACCCCTGGGTGTTGTCCCCATTACCACTTACCTTGACTCCAATTGGTCCCCTTCGTCCTGTCATACCCTGCAAATGAAGAAACAATGCGTTACACAAGTATCTTTCTTTTAGGCTGATATAAGTATCTAAAGGATCTAAGGATTGCTTTGTTTTCTCTTTATCTCTCTTGCTTTTAGATCCATATATCACAGCTTCTTTTAGTCCAAAATTACACTTGAAGGCTTTAAAGTAGTGGGGAGAGAGGGAGAAAAAAATCTACACTGCCAGCACTCCTAAATCAAACTTTGGCATGTTTTCTTCTTCCTTTCATTCCCCAACCTTCCACCACATATGTGAGTTGCTCCCTCACACTTGCAGAAGAATGCCACATGCCCAGGGCCATGTGACTTCAGAGACTGGTGTCAGTAGATTGGCAAGGATCATATCCCCATTCATCCCAGGTACATCATCTCCAGCTTGGGTTTTGCCTTTTAGAAACCAGCAGCCAGATCTACATGCATGTCACAGAATCACAGAATGGTAGGAGTTAGGAGGGACATCAGGAGATATCTAGTTTAACCTCCCTGCTAAAGCAAGGTCACCCAGAGCAGTTTGCACAGGGCTGCAACCTCCAGGCAGGTTTGGAATCTCTCCCAAGAAAGAGATTTCACAGCTCTGGGCAGCCTGTTCCAGTGGTCTGTCACCCTCAAAGTCTTTCCTCATGTTGAGGTAGAATTACCTCTGTTCCATCTTGTACCTGTTGCCCCTTGTCCTGTTGCTGAGCACCACTGAAAAGAGTCTAGTCCCATCCTCTTGAAAACTGCCCTTTAGGTAATAACAAACATTCCTAAGATTCCCTCTCAGTCCTCTCCAGGCAGAAGAGCCTCAGGTCTCTCAACCTTTCTTCATAAGAGAGATGCTTCAGTCCTCTCACCATCTTTGCAGCTCTCCAAGGGACTCTTCCCAGTAGTCCCCTTTCTCTCTTGAACTGGAGAGCCCAGAACCAGATACTATACTCCAGATGTGGCCTCACTGGAGCAGTGTGGAAGGGGAGGAGAACCTACCTCAACCCACTGGCCACACTCCACGCACCCCAGGATACCACCAGTCACAAGGGCACATTATTAGCTAATGCCAGAGTAAATTAGGTGTAGCTCCACTGGGTTACTTGCATGGGAATAAATTCAGGATTAGCTTTTGAAAGTCTGTACAACAAGCTAGCAAAGTACCAGGCATTTTCCTTACGAATATTGTTGTTTCTTGAGTTTTTTGGTTTTAAGCTGAACTCCCAACACTTGTGAAACAAAATACATAGAGGTGCAGGAAGGGAAAAAAGTTATTGTCAATCTAAGTTTTGACCCTGCTGACTGCAGGCCTGGCAGCTCACCTTCCTCCCAACTTCACCATCTTGGCCTTGCAGCCCCACTGGTCCAGCCTCTCCCTAAGGTAAAAGCAAAATGGAAGTGAGAGCCCAGAGATGAGCAGGCTCTGGGAAAATAGGTTCAATTCTCAAAACATGTGTCCTTTTGCACTCTCACACAAGTTACTCAATATCCCTGCATGGGTGGATATCCTTCTAGCAACTCATGGAGTCTTTCAATCAAATTCCTGAGCTACCACTAGCTGACATTCCCTTTCTTTGGGAAATGGCTTCTGATATTCTAAAGCATTGACTCGATGTAAGAACAAATAGGGTTTGAATTTTTCCAAGGAGCACATAGGTGTTTTCTTCCCACAGGCTTCAGGTGAATCAGGATGCTCAGATTCAGTATCATCCTCTGCTTTTGGATACGACCCACAAGAACATATGAAGTTGATTTGAAAGCAGAGTTGTTTTCAGTGGCAATATCCCAAGAGACATTGTAAATAATAATAATAATAATAATAATAATAATAATAATAATAATAATAATAATAATAATCTCTTTATGCACAAAACATCTTCCAAACTGACATCTTCCCAGAGAAAGATTTGGTTCCCATCCAACAACATTTTATACTGAAAAAAGTCTAACAAGGCACAATGAGCTTAGGAAACTTGCATCATTTTTTTCCCCCTTACTTTCTCTGTCCCATCTTACTGTAAAAACAAACCAAAGAAATCCAAACCAATAAAAGGCAATAGAGAAACCTTACCATGGGTCCAATTTCACCCTTTTGGCCTCTGGATCCCCGCTGAGTATTATCAACTCCTGAATCTCCCTGAAAGCAATAGAGCAACGAGAAACATCTGTGTCTGTGGGACATGGAAGTCTGACATCATAAGCTGTTCCACTGTAGCTCAGAACCAATATTTCTTTTCATCTTTTCTTTTTTTGACTGAATGGGATGAAGTATTGTTGGCGTTTTCAGACAGATGCAGCTTTTCAACTGAGAAATAATAATAATGAGGAGGAGGAAGGGGAATTTTAATGCGATTAAACAGTGATCGGCAGGTTGGTGTCATGATGTACATTACCCACGTGTTATCTCTGAGACTTTGCACTGTTGCTGGTCTGCTCCTGTCAAGTGACACTTAATAATAATTTTATAAGCCTGAGTGTGTTCTTGCTGATGACCTCCAGATCAGTGAAAAGTGGGTGGAAAAGCAAGAAAATGCCTTAGCAATATTTACCGGATCTCCACGGAGCCCACGGTCACCTCTTTCTCCTCGTTCACCTTTAGCTCCTTTATCCCCCTGTGGAATGAAGCAGAAAGTTAGGGAGAGGAGCCCTTACCTGACAAAAGCATCTCTGTTATGTCACATTGTCACCCGGGCCCTTAGCTCCTAGAGGAGCACAGGGTTTTTCCACCCTCCCTTGACTGAAATTCACCTTTTCACCACCGCTCAGCCCCATTTTAAACGTGACAATAGCCTACCCTCCTGCCAGCATATCCCTTCTCTCCAGAGGAGCCAGGCAAGCCTTTGTCTCCCTAAAAAAGAAAAATATTTGAGGATATTTGCCACTTTCAAGGCACTTCTTAGATGCCTGACTGAAGTGGCTTGTTATAAAAAGAAAGCAATTAAAATGACTGACCTCTTCTCCATCAATGCCATCCAGACCCATTTCTCCCAGTTCACCCTGCAGAAGAGAGGCAAGGAGCAGATGCTCACCAAGGGAAAGGGGAATGGGGAGGGGGATACTGATGAGTTTGTATGCTCAAGCTCACTGCCGTGGTTTGAGTAAATGGCTCCATACCTTCTCTCCTGGGAATCCCCGAGAACCCTAAAGAGATCAGGAGAAGGATTTTACTCCACCTTTGCCCAGTTCATTGCTGTGGAAAGCAGCGGGGAAGGGGAGTTGTGATTGGTGGCAAACCCAGAGCCAGGACCAGAGTGTTGCAGCCAGGGCTTGCTGCACTAGGTTTCAGCTGTCTGTTATCTCACTTATGCCAATCTTCTTCCGCTGCACTTTTGCTCTTCATAGCAATGTTAAAGCCATGATGCCTGCTGAAAGCTTTGGTGCTTAGCCAAGAGGACACTATCACTTAAGTGGACTTGGCGACTGTAGCATGAAATCCTAAAGCAGCAGGACTTGCCCTTGGTGAACTTCCACAAGCTGAACTCTGGGTCTGCTCCATGCAGGCTCCTTCTGTGCTTACCTTGGTTCCTCTGTGCCCAGGGCACCCCTGAAAACCCTGTGTCCCGTTCACACCCGGTGGTCCACGTTCACCCTGTTGCATGGAGGGGAAAATGCAATAGTCAAAGGTTGCTCTGTGTGATTCTTCAGCTGTGTGCATCGGCAAGCACAGGAAATGGTTTGGAAGCACAGAATCAAGCAGAGCACTGAGCTTTAAAAGATCAGTACTCAGCCACCCCACCATCTCCTGCCCAAAGTCTTTGTCACGTAAAGACCAGCTGCAAATATTCATCACTGAGAAAGAAACATCCTTCTCAAACACTTATCTATGAAAGACCTTTGTAAAACTTCTTCAGAAACAGAATAACAAGACAAAACTCTCAGAGCTCTTCACAAATGTCTGATCCCAACCTGACCTTATAGCCTCTGGAAAACACTGCATTGCATGCAGTATCTGACAGCAGTATTTGGCCCCTGCCTGCACTATTGGAAAAGCTAGGAAAAGTGATGAGCACCACCATCCCCTTGACCTCAACTTCACCTCCTGGGTATGAATGATGCATGGGGAGTTGTTTATTCCAGGGATGATGTGGGATTCATTAAGTAAGATTCTGGATGAAACAGTGCTAGTGAGAAATCATGCGACTCACGTTGCCTGCCACTGTGATGGATAAAAACACCCCTTCTGGATCCCATTCTTGGACTAGCTCTTTCAGCTGCAATTGGTATGGATAACTTGTAATGAAGTTGGGGATTTCATTGTGGTCATAGTCGCCCTGTCCAGCTCACAGGTGTTTGGGACCAGCTGCAAACATTCCCACTTCCCTTGAAGGAATAGCCCAGAGCTGGGTCACTTCAAATAATGGGAGTTATTCTCCCTGTCGTGCCTTTTCCAACTTTCAAGTAGCTCCTTACTGACCTTCTCCCAGGAGCAACTATGACTAGCAACTCAGACCATCAAGTAGGATAAACAAAAAAGTTCTGCTTGCCTCTCAGTTAATCCACACTCAACAGAAAATATTATAGTGGTAAAGCCTCCTAACACTTCATTATGGTGAGGTCCCTTATTTGAGCAGCACCATGTGGAGCAGGAGAAATCACTCACCGGTCCTCCTTCATCACCAGGATAGCCTCCATAGCCAAGATCGCCTGTGGCACCCTAGGAGACAATGGAGAAGATTCTGTACTTGTTTCACAGGTCTGTGATCTCTCTCTAAACTGATATTCAAGACTTCCCTAGATTTGCACAAAGCAGCTGTGTGGTCACCTGTGTGAACAATTAGTGAAAGAAACCACCTCCTTTTGATATCCCTAAACTGTTTCACAAGACACTTCATTAGCTCACTCCAACTCATCTCTGCCCTCTTGGTTGTTTTACAACACAGGTTAGAAATAGAAGAGCAGCTCTTACCCACTATGCATGGCCCAGGGCCAGTTTTAATGACCTCCCTGTTAGTAGAACCTATTACGACCTGCACATCACCCACCCATCACCGCTGTGGTGGACACTGACCTTGCACAAGGACCCTTCATCCCTCAGTGAAGTGACCTACCTTTGGTCCTATGGGGCCTGGCACACCTCTGTCCCCTCTCTGCCCCGAGCACTTGCATGGGACTTTGCAGCATGTCCTCTCTGCGATGCTGTCCTGCAGCAAAACACACACAACACAATGCAGAGGCATTAGAAACCTGGGAGAATCCCAGTGCAAGCCCTTAAGTCTGTGCAATTGCTCCTGTGCCAAGCATGACAATGGTCTGGCAGCATTTTGGGGTCTCTCTGCCTTGAAACACCCACAACAGCAGGAAAAGGAGTTCTGTTGGCAGACTGGTTAGGCTGCACGGTTAGGAAGCAGCCATCAACTTTATATTTTGGGCATCAGAGGCAAGTGTTTAAATAGAAATTATGTGTGGCAGAATTCAGAGCACCTTTAGTGGGACAATAGTCCCCAGAACAGTTGTCACTGAAGAGAGCAGCCTCATCTCCAAAGAAACAAATCCAGGCTGTGGAACAGGCCATGAGAAAGACCTGGAAGCAAGCAGCTTACCAGCAACTCACAGGCTGAGAATAATTCATACACACACAGAGCAAAAGAGGAAAAAGGGTAGGGGAAAAAAGACAAAGAAATAAATATATGTACTCAGAGAAATCACAACTTGATTTTGCAACATCCAGTAGAAAGAAAAGAAAAAACAAATCACTTTCCTTGCCAAGTACATTGCTAGCTGCAAATATTTCCTGCCAGCTTTGCACATTTACACTTTGAAAGGATTTTCCTAGGCAACAGGAAATGGGGATGGGTGGAAGACTAGCTTTTATCCCAAAACTTAAGGTTCACTCCTACTTTGATTTGTGGAAGAGAGCCCAGCAAGGCTACCACAGGGATCAGTGGTTAAGCCCAACGTTATTAAATTTACTGGAAAAGAGCTTAATGATGCTGGTAGCAGATTCAAAGTTGGGAGGAACTTGAGAAAGACGAGGTTGGTAGTAAATTAACTCAATAAACTCAGGAGAGACTAGATACAAGAGAGAGAAGTAAATTTCAGAAGGAGAATGGGTAATTCCTTCATCTGTTAAAACCATGTCTAAAACACAGGCAGTGTATCCACTCAGGGAAAGAAACCTAGAAAGCAGTGCTTCTGACAAGGCCTGACAGTGCACTGCCTGTACGGTTAAACAAACCCAAGAGTAGAGCACAAACATAGGTGGAAGGCAGGCTTTTGGGCACGGCAGTTTTTGACAACATCTTATCCCATCCCATTCAATTTGATGCTACGTGCTGTAGCCTCAGCTGGAGTAGGGCTTCTCCAAGAGTGGCCCAAGACCAGGCAGTGCCATGATCCACTCTGAACTTTACTTACTTTGACAGCTGTAAAAAGAGCTGATGTGAGGTAGGGAGGGGAGAGGACCAGAGCCAAGAGGGCGTAATTCAGCTGTGGTTCAGCCCCACAGGAGATCCAGCCATCGGCTTTCCTCCAGCATTACAAAGCAGCATTGCCTGTGCCAAGTTACTTACGAGCTGCTCTGCCAGCTCAAAATCCAAGTCCAGCAGATTAACTCTGAGTGGCCTATTGTAGGTGAACCCACGACCGAACTCCAGCTGCATCACTCTGTCAAAATTGCTCACTCGATCCAGTCCAACAAAGATGAGAGCGTTGACACCTGAGAGAAGCAGATGCAGAAGGAGATACATGATGGGGTGAAGTGCTCTGAAGAACCTGCACACCCTCCCCTGTAAGACCAGGTCATTATCCACCTCTTTAACTGCAAAAAACAGCTTGTTCAACTGAGGGCAAACATTTTCAAGCACATTCAGTGCAAGTTATCTGCAAGCTTAGGTGCCAGTAGGCAGCTAAATGCCACTCTGTGCAAGGTTAACCCTCCAAGGGGAGTAACCTTGAAGCAGACCCTAGGTGGTCTTGATTCCTCCCCAGGGGTGGGTCTGAATACCACCAGGTGATGGTTAGCCCACTCCCCCTTCCTGTCTAAAAGTCCATAAAAGCAGGGGGACTTTCTGTTTCTCTCTCTCTGCGCTCCCTGCCTCCATGCTTAACCACCATCACCGTCCTGTTCCTGCTAATCTTTGTTTTACCACGTGGCCATCACCCGTGAGGCAGACAAAGCCATCACCATCACAGTCAGGTTGTATTTATACCTTTTGTATTTGCTTTCCCTGCCCCATACCTTTTTAAGTTATTGTTAAACTTTTCTTTTTAACTTCCAAATCGAGTGAGATTCATTTATTTGGGTGTGCTTAATTTTCTCTCTCTCCAGCTAATCCCTTTCTTTTGGGAAAGAAGGGGGAAGAGGGAAGGGCACTCTATAAAAAATTGTTACTGATTCTATCAAATTTATTTGAGTCTCTGGAAAGTAAAACTAGAACTGAGACACACTGGAAGGCACTGAAGAACAGCAAGTGCATGTAGAAATCATGAAGTCCATATTGGCTGCTACCAAAAGCTGGTGGAAAACAGTGGTAATGAGTGATGATGAGAAACAGTGGTAAAATAGCCTGCAGGTGAATGTAGGTGGTAACCACTGCCTTTACGAGTAAAAGAAGTTACCTTCTGCATGCAAAGTAGACGAAGCAGCCTCCAGTTCATCTATTGACTCATCTGCACCATCAGTAAAATGGATAATGACCTAAGAGAGAAACACACTTATGTCAGGGTTCAGAATATGGTCTCTTCCAACCTGGTTGATTCTGTGATTCTATTTCAGGTAGGAAACACAATCAATGTGCAACCTGAAGGGCTTTCTTCCAAAGGATGCTTTGTCTGAAAGGAGACAGGGGTACCTGCATCACCAGTGGGGTTGGACTAGGTGACCTCCAGAGGTCCATCCCTTCCAAACTCTACCATTCTGATTCTTGGAATTGCTACCCCATTTTCCAGTCCACAAAGCTTTGCAGATCTGTGCTACGTTTCTGTGCATCACATAGAATCATAGAAACTTCCAACCTGGTTGATTCTATGAATCTATGTAGGTGCTTGTGGCTGAAGCATGACGAGGGAAAGCAAGAGTCTGTAGCTAAGCAGTGCTCACAGCTATTGGCTGCAGCAACACTCTGCAATTGTCAGGACAGGACCTTGACAATGCAGGGAAAGTGAAACAATGAAGTAGACCTTAAATGACCAAACTTATTATGAATAGAGGTATTTAATTAATAATTTCTTTTTAATTCTATTGTGAATTTACAGTTGATTTACCAAGTAAAATGCATCAGAAAGTGTGCTACTTTGAAGCTAGCTAGAATGTTTTGGTGAGAAGAAGTAGATTATAGGCTGTGAAAGGAAAACAATGGTAATGTCTACTTCCCTCAGAAGTCTTGTTGAGGAGTCTTGCTGAACAAGAAATGAAAACATTAGATAACACTCTTGACTTTTTTTTCTCTCACTCTCACATGGGCTGCTGGCTGAGCAACATCTTGCTCCCTAACCTCACCATCCATTTGGCCTAACTCACTTTGCTTCTTAACCTTTTCACCGAACCTCTATTCTTCTTTAGGACTGGGGTAAGGTTGAGAGGGGCAGGGGGAAAGTGAAGGGCCAGTTGAGAGCCCCTCCTGGGGACTCAGGTTTCTGGGAGGGGAGCTGTGTTTCTGTATTACCTTTTACCTTGTATATTTCTGTCTATAACTGTATATACTGTAAATAGCTGCTTGTATAGTGTGCCAGCTGTAAATAAATAGCTTCATTTATATTCCCAGAGCCGGTTGAGTCTAGTCTGGGTATTTCTAAAGTGGGGGGGGGTGGGGAACACCCAAACCATCACAGAAAGTCAGTTTTCCTCACCAACACCACCACAATGGCCTTGAGTTTGACTTACCTTGGTGCTGTCAGAGGGCGAGGATCTGAATTTGTTCAGGTAGAGCCTCAGCGTATCTGCTGTGAGGAAAAAGGGCCCACGGGTGCGCATGCCCTGAAACCTCTCAAAGACCTCAGGCTGGTACTCAGAGAAGTCCAAACCATCCACAGCTCCCCCCTGAGCCTGGGCCATGATGGCTACCCTGACGCTGGGCGCCTGGTTGCCGGTGCAGCTGATCTTCTGCATCTGCGTGATTCTATTCAGCACAGACTCAACCCTGGACTCCAGACCTCTCTGGGAACTGAATATATTTTGGCCAGGCCCTACATCACTGACATCAAAGCCAATTATCACATCTAAGTTGCAATCTGAAAGGGAAACACAAAAAGAGAGGAGAATGTCACCATTGGGGAATACAATGAATGATTCTCAACCAATGACTTGTGTAATGGTTCTGATAGTTGTTAGAGAAGATACCCTCTGCATCAAGGACTGCCACCATTTGATACACAAGGGCTTTCTACTTCCTTTCTTCATAGCAATGGTAATCTGGGGAAATTTGCATTTTACCATTGCTAATTATTTTTCCTCTGTAATTGTTGCTTAGCATCAGGAGGAGCTGACTAAACCAAGTCCAAAGGAATTGGCATTTTCCTTAGGCAGCCAAAACTGCTGCTTCTTCTCCACTGTGCAAAACCTCATTGGTACTCATACTATTGTCCATGCATCTTCTGCCCATGCTTGAAGAAAGCATACTCCAGTCACAGAGATATAAAGGGAAATGTCAGCCAGGCAACTATCTCGAGTTTCTGGAAAGATGTAGCTAGGATTTTTTTTTTGGGTAGGCAGGAATTAAGGCAGAAAGAGACATAGATGTTACACATCCTGAGCTACCAAGACAATGCACAGATTGTCTTTCTGCTGGAATATTTAGCGTGGGCTTGGAGCCATCCCACAGCCATGGAACTGCCTGCTGGTCTGGAGTACAGGGAAATAAGGCTGCTGGGTGTCTTTTTTTTTCTAGATTTAATGTTTTCCCACACCTAGGTACATTTTCAAACAGGTAGTGCTGCACTCAAGAAGCACTTATGGTTACCACCAACAGTGGTTTGCTTTACCCTGCACTCAGTATTTCATCTCAGCTGGAGCTGCTGCTCATCTCAGGGCTCCTGTAGCTCTCCTTCAGCTTCTCCAAAAGAGTGGGAGATGCTTCTGCTCAAAAGCTTGATATCTGATCCATGGTCACTTGTGCTGGCAGTAGGACTTGCCATACTGTCCTAAGTTAAACCAGATGCTGGGAATCTGGTCCAACAGCAATACCAGCTCACTGACTCACCTCAATTCCCCTCACTTGGCTTCCAAAGTTGCCAAATCATGGGATTCCTTCTTAAGGCAATTTTACCTTAAAACACAATCACTTTTGTCCCAGCTTTTTCTTATATACCAGTCAGGAGATAAAACGGGCATCCTGGATGATCTGGCTAGAGAAGTTCTTGACTGACTGGCCTAGAAGTCCAACTGGTTTGTTCCAAACAGTAAGCAAAACAAGAACCATTGCTTTTCCTTTTGGCACTAATCACATTGGTCTACCATGACACTGGCATCACATCCCTATACATCTAGGTGGTACTGAGATATATACAGCCCAAAGACAGCCAAATAAGGGAGCCCCTCCAATGCAGTGGTAGGAGGCCAGTGATGTAGTGCCTGACTGTTACATCTGACTTTTTCCCAATGGCACCTCTGGTGATGGTACAACCAGTTGTTCAAATGCTGAAGCACGTGAATGGCCAGCTCTTATTCCGAAGGTTTGCAGCTTACCACCACATTTACATGTCTGACCCTATAGAAAGTACAAGACCAAGCTGCACAAGTCCATCAAAACACCCTGGATGTTAAAATCCACCCTTGGGAATGACCTGAGCCCATTATGAAAGGATCATGCTTACCTCTTGTGATGTCCGTTGTTGTTAGGCACAATTTCTCCTCCATAGCAGCTTCCAGTGTAACCAGAACCTGCTCATTCAGCTCAGACAACTCCTGGGCAGTGGAGACTCTAAAACTTGTGGCGCTTTCACTGGCCAACCTGCTGATTTCCTTCAGATCGATGTTTCTCACACCAACAGCGAACACCTTGACACCCTTCTGTGCAATTTCCAAGGAGGCACTTGGCCCATCATCTGAGGACTTCCCACCTGTGACGATGAAGGCAATCTGGGGCACTCTCTGGTCGATTCGGCTGCCAGCCTCCTTCACAAAGTGTTTTGCCTGGATATGCTTGATGGCTGCTCCAGTATTTGCCACCAGTCCACCTTTGTAGATGACCTTGCTGATGGCATCTAAAATCTGAGATTTGGTGGAGTAGTCCTTAAGGAAAAACTCATCAGTGACATCTGAGTTGTACTGGGCCAGTCCCACCTGGATAGAGTCACCATCTCTATAAATGGCATCAACCACAGAGTAGACAAACTGGAGAACTTCTTGGAAGTTCTCTCTCCCCAGATTGATGGAACCATCCAGCAAAAACACAATGTCAGCCTGCTTTTTACCTCCTGAAAAGGTTACAAAGAAAACACAATTCAGTAATAATTCTTTGCACCATCTATAGTATTTCACATGCTTAGAGCTTTGTGAAGTAGTGCTTTGTTTTTCTCTTCTTTCTATCTTTATTTACGTTTCATTGACCTTTGGTGTGATTTTACAGACCAGCTGAAACCAGAACACATCCATACAAGAAGAAAGGTTTCACAAAACACTTATTACACTTCATACAACACATTAAGTGTTTCTGCAATGGACACTTTTCATCTCATTGCAAACTTAATTCCACTCTTTCCTATGCTCAACAAAATCTTCTTAACTGAATGCTTTACATTAGTGTGACTAAAGGGTTGGGAATCAAAAGGCATAGGGGAAAGGCTCAAGGTGAGGAGAAAGTTCTTCACTGAGAGAGTCATTGGACACTGGAATGGGCTGCCCGGGGAGGTGGTGGAGTCGCCGTCCCTGGGGCTGTTCAAGGCAAGGTTGGACGTGGCACTTGGTGCCATGGTCTATCCTTGAGCATTGTGGTAAAGGGTTGGACTTGATGATCTGTGAGGTCTCTTCCAACCCTGATGATACTGTGATACTGTGATACATTCTGTCTATGCTCTGTCCAGACAAGTCTATGGGCTGAACAGGGCAACAAAGCTGGTGAAGAGTCTAAAGAAAAAGTCTGAGGGAGGGGGGGTAGTTCAGTTTGGAGAAAAGGAGGCTCAGGAGAGACCTTCTCACTTTCTACAACTGTTTGAAAGGAAGTGGGGGTTGGTCTGTTCAACCAAGTAACAAGTAATAGGATGAGAGGAAATGGCCTCAAGTTGTGCCAAGGGAAGATTAGGTTGGATATTAGGAAGAATTTCTTTACTGAAAGGGTTATTAGGCATTGGAATGGCTTGCCCAGGGAGGTGGTGGATTCCCCATCCCTGGAGATATTTAAGAGTAGTGTAGATGTAGTGATCTGGGATATAGTTTAGTTAAGGACTTATCAGTGTGAGGGCAGTAATTGGACTCAACAATCTTCTCCACTCTAGGCAATTCTGTGATTCTGTGAGTAGCAGCCTTACCAGGTCCTAGAATTCCAGGGCTTTCTGTCGTGAGTATCACAGTTTCTTCAAGAATACTCTGCACCTTATTTTCTAAAGTTGGGAGTCCTGTGAAGTCCTGCACCACAAGCACACGTCCAGGATCGTTGGTAATGATCTGCAGCTGGTCTCTGTCCACATTCCTGGCTCCAATACCCAGAGGTTTAATGCTCGTTGAGGTGATCATTGTAGCAGGCCTGTTCACATCATCCCGGGACTGGTCTCCGAGGATGACGACTAGGTGCTGGGGCACGTCATCTTCTATCCTGCTCCCCGCAGACTTGATGAAGTGGTTCTTCACCACATAGTCTAGGGCTTTGCCAGCATTCACAGGGGACCCACCTCTAAACCTCAAGCGGCGGATAGCTTGCAGGACAGCATTTTTGGACTTGTGGGTCTTCAGAAAGAACTCGGGGAAGACATTATTGCTGAACTGCACCACGCCAATTCGCACTTTGTTTGGTCCAACTTCCAGCTGCTGAACAATTCTGATGATGAAATCTCGGATGTGAGCAAGCCCATCAGGCCTAACGCTGTCAGAGCTGTCAATGAGGAAGACTATGTCCTTTTGGTCACCAGAAACATCTGCAAGGAAGCAAGAAGAGAAGAAATTATTTGTGTGCCAAGTCTTTTATGCTTAAGGTTTGCTGGAGGATTACTTTGCTATGCTCTAGTGCAACGTTAAAACTATGCAGTGTGTTTTGCCCAATGTCACTCATGGTGCTTTGGGAAGCGTCACAGTTTGAGGGGTTTCAGATTATTCCAGAGTCTCTAAGAAAACTACAGAGACCTCTCTAAAAATGCTTGTGTGCAAGCATGAAGCCATAGTCTGACAAATGTTTGAAGCATGCATTACCCAGAGCCTTATCTGTTTCGTTCATTAACATTCTTTTCCGGTTTTATCAATGTTTCCAGCTTCATTCTGCCCCATAGAGCTGCTAAGTGGGAACAGGCAACTGTACAGATTGTGTTGTTTGACTTGAAAATCAAAACATATTTCAGAATGTGACATGAAAACTGAATTACAATGTATTTAGAAGCTTGGGTAGAATCTCTGGAAGTTTCCTTCTAAAACTGTACGTGTGCTACACCTTTGCTTTGAACTAAGGAAACCTTGGTTGTTAGAGAAGGGATGAAAAGTGAATTACACATTTGGGCAACATTTGTATGAATAGCAACCCAGAGGCAGTTGGTGTTGACAAAGCCTTACCTACAGGGGGTTGCACATCTCCCAGCAGCCGTCTGATTTGGTCCCCAGTTAGCGTTTCAATAGGAGTCAGCAGCTTCTGCTCAAGGCTGGGCAGTTCCTGGAAGCTGGAAACTTGGAATACATAATCAGGACTAAGGGAAATCTGTATCATCTCCTCAGGATCCACATTCTTTGCTACCACCATAGGTGCCACACCAACTTGTTTGACTTGGAGAGATGGGTACTCTAAGTCATCATCAGACTTGCGGGAGGAGAGGATGATCAAAAACTGAGGGACGCCCTCCTCTACGCGGCTTCCAGAGGGACGTGTGAAGATAGTCTTTGCCACAAACTCAAGGGCCTCCCCCACGTTCACCTGCTGGCCACCATGTGGCCTCAGCCGTCTCACAGCACTCTGCACCTCATCTTTCGTGGAGTGGGCATTAAGCAGGAACTCCACACGGGGATGCTCACTGAACTGGACCACAGAAATCCTGGTGGTGTCAAAGCCCACGTCCAGATTGTTCACTATTCTCTCGATGAGGTCACGGATGAGGTAGAACTCCTGGGCAGCATAGCGGGAGCCATCAACCATGAACACGACATCCCTCTTGACACCCGCTGCAGGAAAAAAGGCAGCAGTCAGAAGATACATCAAGCATTGCCTATGGAGGGAAGAAAAGCTCATCATCTACCTCACTGGCCCATGTATTTGGCTCTGTTGCCTGTGATATCTTCTGGGAGCCCCGGCAGGATCTCTGGGTTCAACCCAGAGACAGGACCAGTCTGCTAGGCACATTCCCAGGCAATGAAAGAACAGCAACTTTCAGAGTAAATGAACAAAGAGAGAGCAGTGGGAACCTGCAGCAACAATTTCTGGTGGGTCCTCCACCCAAGGAAACATAGTCTGGCAATACTCCTTACTCAAGGAAGGTTACCAGGCAGCCTGGGGTTGCTTTACACTCAGTACCACTCCTCTTTCTCTGGCTTTGTCCTCTAGGAATGTTTCTATCCTACTATTCTTTCAATGTCTGCCTTTCCAGGATGACTTTTTGCTTGCTAATAAAATGTTTTCTGTAATGGTAATCCTGGTCAGGGCCTGAATTCTTGCTGAATATCACACTGATAAATGGGGATTAAGGAGAGCAGTCTTGCTCTGAAGGGACGGAACAGGCCAAGTAGGACGGTGGACTTCAAAGGGACTGTTCTGGGGTGGGTACCCCTCATTCCAGGCATATGTTGGCTGGATTTCATTCCAAGTGGGACCAGAACAGAAGGTCTGATCATTTTCCTGATGCTCACTTCCAGTTTCCCTTCTTGCAGTGAATGAACACAGCGAATGTATGACACATCAGCCAGTGTAATAGTCAGCATAATACTGACCTTGATTTATAGAGTTGTGAAGGTGTCCCTAAAAGCCATCAATTTAAAATAAGATTGAGGTCATAGCATTCATTTTGTGGGTCTTCCATGTGGATACAACATGGACCATCTTGAGGGACAGGGCTTAAAGTTGGTTCAGCTTAATTACACAGGTCCTACCAACACTAAGTGCATCAACAACAAGACTTATCCATGACCATCTTTGTTTTTCTCTGTTTGTGTTGCAACCATGATGTTACTAAACATCATATTCTGCCGACGTTTCTCGGTGCAGACACAAACATCTTCTCACCTGGGCTGGGTGATGTGAAAACCAGATCGGGGGCAAGTGACTCTATCTCTTTCTTGGTCAGTCGGATGACTCTGTTTGAAACGACCTGCTGCACTGTATCCAGCTGGCTGAAGTCAGGCACAGAGATAGCAAAATCTGGGAGGAAGGAAATCGTCTGCAGCTCTGTGAGATCGGCATTTCCAATCCCAATGCCGAAGGGCACTGTGCCACTTGTCTTCAGGACCACTGAGGGCCTCCTCACATCATCCTGGGACCGGTCAGCAGTCAATAGAATCAGGAACTGTGGGACACCCTCTGCTATCCTGCTGCCACTTGACACCGTGAACACGTTCTTGATAAGATAGTCAAGAGCTGCTCCAGTGTTCAGAGGAGATCCTCCCATAACCTTCAGCTCCTGGATGGCATTGATGAGATCTGCTTTGTCTTCATGGGTGTCGAGTAAGAACTCAGGTTGTATGACATTGCTGTACTGTGCAACAGCGACACGGACCTTGTCGCGACCAATATCCAGGCTTTCAACAACTCTTTGGACAAAGGTCTTCAGCAGAGGGAAACCTCTTCTGACACCATCCGAGCCATCAATTAGAAACACCACATCCTTCTTCTCACCTCTCTCACCTACTGTTTGAGACAAGCAAGGGAATGGGGGAATAAGTGAGATTTTCTTTTGCAGTGATTCTTATTCTCCACACATTGAACTGAAGTAAAAGAGCAGTCCAGAGAGGGGAAAGCGAGGTGTCAGAATGAGTGGGTTGGTTCCTTTGCCAATGGGTGACTTTGCTGATGAAGAGGCAGATGGGTGGAAGTTGGTGGAAACAGCAGTGCAACGCATGCTGTGCCTTACCCACCTAGCCATAGAATCATAGACCCACAAGAAATAGGGTGCAGAGGTACTCAGGGTGCCATCTCCTACCTGAGGCCAGGAGAAGCCATCTACTAACAAGAGGGCTTGAAAGCTTTGCAATATGCAGCAGGAGTCTGGAGCATCAAGAGTCTTCAGAGAAAACTAAACAAAATGGCATATTGCAGACAGGGTGATCATTTGGAGCCAATGAAAAGAAGAAGAGAAAAAAAATTCTGAGGCATCACTGATCTTAGAAATAAATAGTCCTGCACATGCTCAGACAAACTAAAAATTTGGTAAAAAGGTCATCCAACTGAAAATGCTGAAATGCTTTTCTAAAATGTTAAATGCTGATTTTTATCTTTTTTACTCTCATCAAGCACAGAAAATTGCTAATTGTGCCCAAACTTCTGTGTCTTTTTTCTATGACTATGAAATGTTCAAGAATACGAAATGTTGAGGACCAGAGAACTGTTGACACATTCTCCTATTGACTAACAGAACTGCAGAACTTTACCTCAACTGAGACTACGAAATGTTGGGGACCAGAGAACTGTTGACACATTCTCCTATTGACTAACAGAACTGCAGAACTTTACCTCAACTGAGCAGAAAACGTCACTGATTCTCAAACACAGCAACTGATGGATGGCATCACCAAAAGTGCCATTGGCTTGTTTATAGCAGGTCCAGGTAGGAACATGACCTGCCCCTCTAAAGAAAATCTTCACTATGAATGCCAGATATATGAAGAATTAACAAGGGCAGATGAAGTCTTAATGCAAATTTCAGATCATGTTTATTATTTAAGAGGGATGTTGGAAACTTGGTAAGTTAATGCATGGGACTGGAATATTAATACAGCTTGCACTGAGCAATAGGAGTGGGACATTGGCTGGTGCATCACACACACATTGGAAGTTTCACACACTTCCTCTAAAGCTCAGGAGCAGGGAAAGACAGTTCCATCCAAAGTATTTGCATAGCAGGCAATGAAGAAAAAAGTAAGGATATTCTTATGAGGTGGCTCTCTGTTAGCCAAGAGCATTAGGAAATGTAGGGGGATGTGGCTATTTGTGAGCAATTAGCACAATTATTCACAGCACTTGGTGTTCAAAGGCATTCAAACTTATCTTGACACGGCAGATTTGAAAAGGGAGGATGCAATTCAAGTGCAGTAGCTGCAGTAGCCCACCTTAAGGCAGAAACTGCACAAATATGGGAAGGACAACAACTTTACACAAAACAAGTGGGGTAAGAGATGCCCAGGGAACACCACTGTTAGGCTCTGGTCATTTGGAGCAGGCTGACACTGGAGACATAAGGGTGAGATGGTAGAAAACCTACAAGATCTATAAGGAAAGATAGAATTAGCTGAGTACGCAGCCAGCGACAAAAGGACCAAGACAAGATGTACATGGCAAGTTTGAAGTAAATGAAAGGCTGTCACATAAAATGCAGAGATGAGTTGACATCTATATCCTTCTTGACTCAAAGGCTTAAACTATGACTGGTGAGGCAGAGGTTTGCCACTAACAAAAATATCTACTGATCTAGATAAAATCAAGAGAGAAGAGACAGAAGAGATTGATTATGGAGGCTGCGAAATGTCCTCCACTGGAGGATTTTCAGAACAGATTAGACCAATGTCAGTTGGTTCTGGACAAGAAGATCCTGTTATGGACAAAGGTATGTAGCAGATGGCACCCTGAGATCCCTTCCAGCTCTATTTCCTCTTAATGATTCTATGATTTGAAGTCCACCTGCACAGGACTTTTAGAGTTATCACACTTCTCCTTGGCCCCACATGCTGTTGGGAGGCAGGATAGGTCTCAAAGTAGGGCTGCCTCAGGAAATCACACAGCTGGATACGCACAATTTCCAGTGCCACACAGTCTGTGTGATTCTTCTGACCTTTTTATTTCATTATTCAATTAATCCATACTCATTCACTGAGGTTGTAAGGGTAACTCAGTCAAGAGCATCTAATTTATTGGTGAGTAAGTATAAAATGTAGAAACTGCCATCACATCTCCTAAGAAATAACAGAGGAAGAGTGAATCTTGCATACTGCAGTGCTCCTTACTCCCTATCACTCCTCCAGAAAAAGAATCATGGAAAGAAAATTTGAGATAAGCCTTTACTGGCTGCCTCTAACCCTTGCCCAGCACTACACATCAATTTATGCAAGATCTCTGAGGCAACAACTCTGTTATTTCAGGTTTGTACATGTTTTACACATGGGTAACAGCTCCTAGTCCAGCTTTTGCAACTGAACAAAAAAGCTTTTGCTTACTCATTTTCACAAATCTATTTGGACTTCAGTGCTTTGCTGGAGCAAGGTCTGACCAGGGGAAAAGTCAAGCAACAGCAGTTCCTAATCATTTTAAACATCACCAGACCAAACCTCCCTAGTTACCAGACTGAGGCAGGCATGTAAGGGGTGTCTTTCGGCCCCTTGGAAATCCTGGGAGTCCCTGTACCTGTTGGCTGATGTTGAATAGTTTTCAACAGGTTGACTATGTTCGGCTGAAGCTCTGAAATCCGAGGGAGGGAGTCAACATTCAGAATGAATTGTGGGGCATAAACGATCTTTTCCAACTCTGCAGGGTCAGCATTTTTGGCTCTGATAGCAAAGGTCACAACTCCAGCTTGCTTCAGAGCATCTGATGGCTGTTCCACATCATCAGTTGATCTCCCAGCAGCAAGGAGGATCAAAAACTGAGGAACCCCTTCTTCAATCCTGCTTCCAGCTTCCTTCACAAACAGCCTCCTTATAGCTTCATCCAGAGCAGCTCCAATATTAAATTGTTTCCCGGTTTTTATCTTCATCCTTTTCACTTTGAGAAGCATGTCTTGCTTAGAGGGCAGTTCAGCAAAGTCAAACTCAACTTGGATTGTGTCACTGAACTGAGCCACAGCTACTCGTGTGGCATCGGGACCCACGTTCAGGTCAGAAATGACTTTGTGTACAAAGTCCCGGACGGCAGGAAAGGTACCCAAGAGGTTGGCTGAGCCATCAATCAGGAATAAAATATCTTTCTTGCTTTCTAGAATAAATTCACAAATGAAAAAAGGAGGGAAAAAAAGATATGAAAGCATTTTTCTTCTGAAACGTCATCCCAGAAACTTCTCAGTGACTTAGCTGGGTTTCAATACCCAAATCAGGTTATTTTCATTTACCAGAGTATTGAAGGGCTACATGACTAAATCATACCTTGGATTTTTTTTTTTAATCTAAGGGAGAAGGGGAAACAAGGACACTTCTGTCCTAAGACTCAATAAATTCATGCACCAGACAGTCATGTCATATATTGTATCACATCATATCCACCACATCATAAATTGGCTGATTCAGACTAGGCCATTGGTGTTTATAGTCTAGCAATATGCCAATAACACAGTCATGAAGTACAACAGCAGTGGGGTGGTGGGGTCTCTTTCTGTTAAATGCTCAGTAGATAACAAATAGACATAAGTTCATGCATATATACACACACATTTAGCTTTTTCTGTATTCTTTGTAAGTATTTCTCCCAGCTGCATCACAAGGAGCATCTAAATCCATAGGCAAGTTATGAATCACAGACTCATAACTCCGGGAGGAGAAAAAGCCTTTAACCTGTTTCCATTTTATGTCCTTTCAGTCTCATGTCCTATCTGTGAGTTTTAATATCTTTCATATTAATTTTAATGATCTCCTTTCCATACTAAACCAACCATCCTGGTTTTCCTTGTGTCTTCATTTACACATATCCACAATGAGGGAATTGGTGGGAAAACACCTGTTTAAAAAGGGCTAAATGTGCCAGCAGCTTTTGGGTTTAATGCTGAAAGATAACTTTGAATATTTGGAGTCAAATTCAGCCCCTGTGATGGCCTGCTAACAGCACTTTGCCAAAATGCCTCTGAGGAAGTATTTGTCCACCTGTACTAGGCTAGATTTCTGCTCCTCTGTGCTCTTTGGCATAGCTTTATCCTTTCCACATCACTCCTTTTGGCCAAAAGAACATGGACCCATTGCCTGAGCTAGTGTAGGCAATGCATTTATAGGTTGTGATAATATTATGGATCAGAAAGGGAACACTTGAGTAAGTGACTTGTGGGTATGGACTTGCCTGGATCCTCCTTCAGTCAGGACCTGACAAAAGAACTAAAATTGTGCTGTCTTTAAACTGTGCCAGCAATAACTTGAGCAAAATTAAGAGCTGCCAGTGTCAAGCCATGTGTTGACAGCCCTAACTGCTTTGGTGGCTCAAGATGCCTTGAACAGATGTGAAGCTGGACACTAGGAGCAAGCAATCAAGAGAAATAAGATTAACTTAGTTCATTCAACATGAAGGAACGTAGGTATTACCTGTTGGGGCGAGTGGAACCTCTTCCACACCTCCACTAACATAGGTTGTTATAGGCTTATTTAGCTCCTGGGGTAAAGCTGCCAGACCACTGAAATCATCCATAAAGTACACCATTCTTGGATTAAAGGCAATCTGTTCAAGTTCTGCCTTATCTGCACTCCTAACTCCAACAGCAAAGGTCAGTACTCCAGCCCGAGCTAATTCATTGGAAACTTGCAAGAAGGGGTCGGCAGACCTCCCTGCCATCACCAGCACTAGGACCTGCGGCACTTGGTCATTTATTCTGCTCCCTCCAGCTTCCGTGAAGTGATTTGAAAGCACAAAGTTCAGAGCAGAGCCAGTGTTCAGCACTGACCCCCCCTGGGGCCTCAGTTGCCCCAGACGTTGAATTATGTCTGGTTTGGTTTGGTACGAGTATAGAGAGAACTCAGTTTTAGGAGTGTCGCTAAATTGCACTAAGCCAACTCGGATTTTGTCACTGCCGACATCAAGGTAGTTAACCAGGGTGGCAACAAAGTCACGCACAAAGGGGAAGTTGGCATTTCCGACGTTGAGTGATCCATCCAAAAGAAAGATGATATCCCTTTTGGTTACTTGAACTGCAGTAGAGCACAGAAAATAACATCAGACATCACAGAAAACAAACAGGAATTTCCTTTCATGCGTGCATCCAGCATATGCTGTACACGCATGGGCACCTGGTTAGGAGGAAGAGGGGAGAGAAAGACAAGAGTGTGATCAGCACAGAAGTGACAAGGACATTGCTGGAAATGACTTAATTGGGCAGGGAAGGTTTCTGACTCATATTGAACAGTCTTTTAAATGGCAGGTCTATCAACAGGGCTCAGCTTCTGTCATGGCAGATGTTTTCGGTGGCTTCTAGTGCCAGGGCTGCACGCTCTGGGCCAGGTCATCAGCTTGCAAAAGGCAGCTTCATTGATTTTGGTGGAGCAGCAGCACTACATTATGGCTACAGACATGCTGCTTATCTGCAAATCACCACACGTTTACATGGGGCTTGCCAACAAATCTTTAGGGAACTATAGTGCTCTCTGGCACTTAGCCCGTGCTTTTATGCCCAGCACTATCACTCCCCTATTAGGCAATCTCCTGTCCCACAGGGGTGCTCCCATACATTCCTAGATGTACAGAAGCATGTCCTGCCCTGCAATGATTTTCAGTCACGCTGTGCAGTGTCTGGCCTGTGGCACAGAGTTAGGCTCCACTTGCATGGGAAAAAAAACTTCTGCCAAGGAACCAATTTGGTTGGTATTTTGAGAGGGCATTACAAATAGCTGTAACTAATAGGTTTAGAAAGGCTGGTCCAGACAAGGCTGCAACTGCTGCCAGAGACGCCTTTTGACGTCTGCATTTGATGTCTGCAGTTACAGACACCCACTTTATGGGATGTTGAATGGGGAGAAATTTCCCAGTCTTGGCAGTAATCAGCCAGTGCTTGACTCCTTTTTTAAGGTTAAAACCTTCCTAGGTTGTCTCCCATCAGCTGAGCCCCACGACACAGACCTGCAATATCCTTTCAAAGACATCATAGATTTATCCTCTTGAGCTTATTGCTCTAAGCATGTTAGGCCCAGATGACAGAGTAAAATGCTGAAACTTTAAATAAGATCTCAGAGAACTGATGGGTGAGCCCATCCAATGCTTCTGCTCCAGATGTCTTCCTCCAAGGAAGGTATTTGAGAACATATTTATGACCATTTCTAATTCTGTTTATTATCTTTGAATTTAAAGCATTTAGCTATGGGTATGTGGCTATATTCACCCATCTCTCTAGCTTTCCTTACCCTGTAAACCTGCTGTCTTATATATAAACCATAAAAATACTAAGATAATTAAAACCAAAAGTGAGGAAGAGGCTCTCTGGAATAGAGGCATTGCTCTCAGACTTTACAGATTGTCTTGGTTGTCTGTATGTTTTAACTTCTGTCAGAAAACTTCCATTCAAAGCCCAGGGTGAGAAAACATCAGTTGAAATATAACAGATTGCCCAACACCAAAATCAGTTGTTACTAATAATAGTCATTTTATGGAGTAGGATACGGTTACTTGCTTGTTGTGTATGTGAACAGCTGTGAGTACAGTAGAGCAAAAGGACTGGGGACAAAAGAAAAGCTGCACAAATGAGCTTTAAAGAACATGAACATTTAGGAACATTTTTAATTTACAGTGAACAATAAAAATGTCAGGTTTGGTGTGTAGCCATGCAAAACTGTATTAGCAGGAAACACGTTCTAGACACAAAGCTCATTAAATGCTAAATATTGTGATATTCATCTTAATTAAGGACAAGTGTATTGGCAAATTGATTTTGAAATGTCTGTTCTGCATGTAGATCATAGATTTTAATTTGTTAAGGACCCTTTCCTTCCAAAAACTGATTTGCTTTTGCACTGTGGTTCATAAATTACAGGGAGAAATTGGGAAAATATGGAAATGGTCCAACACCCTCTTAAGCCAGTGGTAACCTTACTATTGACCTTACTGGGAGCTGGAAGAAGTCCTGTTTATCTAAAGTTTACATGTCATGAGACAGAAATGCAAGGCTCAAATAAGATCTAGCGCAACATTAATTCAACTTTAATCATCTCTATTGGGAAGAAATCCTGATAACTCTGGTTAAAAACCTCTGCACAGCAAGAAATGCTCCTGAAATGCAGGGGAAACAGCCTCCAAAGACATGACTCTAACACCTGGATTGCTTCCAAAGTCTACTGATGTCCGTGGCAAGACCAAGCAAAAGGAATCTACTGGCTTCGTGGGGCTTTGGATTATCTTCCAAATAGACTAAATTAAAGTCAACATGACAATAGTATTGTACACCTCCTAGGACCTGAACTGAGCACATGACAACAAAACTAAATATGTTCTTAAAGGAGTTTCAGTCCAGCAGTGTCAGGCCACCTTTCTCTGCACATCACCCTGAACAAACTTGCTTATTTTCTTTACACTAAGAAGGAACTTTTAAGCTGTATTGAGCAAATATCCACTACGGATGATTTTCAACCTGAGGAAGAGATTCTAATATTCAGAGTCATAGAATCATAGAATCAACCAGGTTGGAAGAGACCTCCAAGATCATCCACTCCAACCTAGCACCCAGCCCTATCCAGTCAACTAGACCATGGCACTAAGTGCCTCATCCAGGCTTTTCTTGAAGACCCCCAGGGACGGTGCCTCCACCACCTCCCTGGGCAGCCCATTCCAATGGGAAATCACTCTCTCTGTGAAGAACTTCTTCCTAATATCCAGCCTATACCTACCCTGGCACAACTTGAGACTGTGTCCCCTTGTTCTATTGCTGGTTGCCTGGGAGAAGAGGCCACCCCCCACCTGGCTACAATGCCCCTTCAGGCAGTTGTAGACAGTAATAAGATCACCCCTGAGCCTCCTCTTCTGCAGGCTAAACAGGCCCAGCTCCCTCAGCCTCTCCAGGCCCCTCACCAGCTTTGTTGCCCTGTTCCTAGGTTACATGAACCCTAAGTGAGAGAAAAACTCTCCACTGAATGAGTCTAGTACATAACCAGTAAAGCACATCTTCCCCATCCAGAACTTTGCACGCTGCTGACAAATGTGGAATGAGATTAAAATCTTCAGGAAGGCTGACACAGCTGTAGCAACAACCACACTACCAAATTCACTGATCTGCTCATGTACATTTGGCAAATCAAAGAGACAATATTTAGCAGTGCTGAAGCACGGACTTGATGTTTGTTGCCCCCTTAGCTCTGTATGTCACAGAATAGGAGTTGAAAAATGTATAAGCAATATCTCCTTAATTAGAAAAAGAGAATTGATTACCTGATGGTGGTTCTTGGATAATTACTCCTCCAGAGAGCGTCCGGATAGGTGACAGCACCTCAGGAAGAATGGCTTGCATGAACTGAAGGCGGAAGTCATTTGGGTTGAACACAAAATCTCTCTCATGGGCAATTTCTTGAAGTTCTGCCAGGTCAGCATTTTTCGACCCAATAGCAAGGATCACAATCCTATTGCTTTTCATCTCTGCTGCAGCTTGGTCAACAGCATCCCTGGACTTACCACCAGTGATGAGCACCAGCATGGGGAGCACCCCTTCCTCCATCCTGCACCCAGCAGCACTGGTAAAAAAGTTTTGCCTCACAAAGTCCAGTGCCGAGCCAGTGTTGAGTGCTGTACCACCCATGAGCTTCATTCTCTTCACATTAGCCATCACATCCTTTCTGCTCTGGTGAGTGTTAAAATAAAACTCTGGCTTCACAGTGTCTGCGTACTGTGCCACCGCGACTTGGATCAGGTCGGGTCCAACCTCCAGCCTTTGGACAATTTTGGCAACAAAATCACGAACTGAGTTAAAGGAGGCAGTCCCCAGAGCAGTGGAGCCATCTATCAGGAAGACTATATCCTTCTTGTTCACTTCAATAACTGCAAGTAACACATGAACATCATGTTAGCAGAAGTCTTCACCGCACGCAGTGCACGAATTCTACATCAACAGTTCAGCAGCATTTAGGACTTCTTGTGTGCTTGAAATACTGTTACTGTCAACACCTTTAAAACAGCCTTGCTTTCAAAACATAATCATCTAAGTTCTATCAGAGGGATATTAAGAAATCTGTTTGGATGTTTCCCCTTTATAAAGCAGCAAAACTGAAGAGTTGCAAGAATTGTATGGTTTATGTAAGTTAACGTTAAAAAGCATATACATGTCAGAACAAGAAAGAAACGAAGGCAAACAGTTGAAACCTTGGCATTCAGCTGGCACATGAGATAAAATAAGCAGCCAACGCTCCCTTTGTTTGCAGTGGAGCCACCTGAATCATACCAGAGTGTAGTTTGGTCTCAGAAAGATTAGGTTTCCACAAGTAATGACACAAGTAAAGAACAGTCTCCACTTAACATACCTGGACTTTGGGTCTTCATGTCCTACATCTTATTCCTTATCTAACAAAACCAAGTTACGTTTTTTCTTGGTACAACCAGCCCAATCATGGAAGAGCTGAATTATATTCTGGTTGTCATGTCTTTAACACAACAGGTCACCTATGCTGTAATCTCAGAAACTTTACTATTGACAGTGGCATGGGACACAGAAAGAGCACAGTCAGCTTTACAGTTCTCTAGTTAAGTTTGAAGGAAGAGAGTTAGGGAGGAAAAAATACCTGTTGTGCAGCATTGGAACTGTAGCACTGCTGTATTTAGTGCATCAAATGCACACCAAATCCCAGCAAATATTAACAAGGACAATACCCTTGTGCTAAAAGCATTATATATGAGCATTATGGAGCGTAGTGCTATCTCTAGAAAGGTCCACTCACATTTTCAGCTCCCTGATTTCATGCCCTTGAAGTGAAAAGGGAAATCTTATGTTGCTTGCAAGTTATGCTGGAGCATCATGAATCGTGGTGTTACACTGGGGTGTCTTCAAATCACCTACCCACCTGAGAGCTCCTGAGACGGAGCCAATACTGAGAGTGGTGTGTCCATAATCTCCTTAGCTCACTGCTATGGTCACTGCACAGACTTGGGGGGAAGAGGGGATCCAGTTTTGTGAGGATCTCACACTCCTCAGAACAAGTGGTAGCAAACGCTCTTGTCCTGCCTGGATGGAAAAGGGTAGCCCCTCAGCCCATTGGAGCTTCTCTGCATGGAGGCTATTTACTTTGGATTTGAACAAAGAACAAAGCTTTGGCTGCAGCACTCCCTGGCCAGACACCAGCTGTCTATGAAAAGCAGTGATTTCAAAGGCCTGTCTCTGTCAGGTGTCTCATCATGGGTGAATGCCATGAGAACAGGCTACTCCAAAGAGTGATTTAGAGCTGGAGATTACATCTGTAACTCGGTGGCCCTCTCACAGATCTGACCCCTGAGAGACCAGCAAGTGTGAGCCTGTGCAAAAGCTTCTTGCAGTCTTGCTAGAAATTGATTAGTCAAAATTGAAGTTTAAAGCAACCTGCTGTGGTGCTATAAGACACAAAATGATGAGAACCTGTACAAAGAAAACGTAGTAGTACTCTCCCTGAACCACAGCCTCACATGAGCTACCCATGGTTTGCATTTGACTGTTCAGGCTGTGAAAAGAGAACTACTTCTCTGAGTGATCCCTTTTCCTGAGCCATGATTTCCAGCATGTATCTCCCTAGCCAGGTTTGTTTCCTTGTCATTTACTCCAAGGAGGAGAGGGATGAAAACAGGAAACTTTCCAAATGGATAACAAGAGCTGAAATCTCTGTTTTATATCACCCAGGAAGGGTGTCCAAAGCACTTGCTTGGCTTGTCAGCAGCTAGATACCCAAAAATGGAGACCCTGGAAACTTTTAACTTTATATAGAAGTTTGTGGGAAGCATCAAAGGGGCTTTGCAAAGATGAGGGAGGCTGGTAAGGAATAGCTCCGTCTGCTACTCATTCCTCTTGCAGCTCTCAAATCATGCAGTATGTTTCCTTAGAGGAGTGTGAGAACTGAAACTGAAACCCACAGCGGGAAGTACCCCACAGTGCTCATTTCAGTGAGCACAATTGAAACAAAAGCATTCAAGCAAGGCTGTACACATCTCACAGGATCTCATCGTAGAATCATAGGAAGCTTTTCATTGTCAGAGATCTTTAAATGTCTTCCAGTCCAACCCTCCTGCAGTGATCAGGACCATCTTTGACTATAGAATCATAGAATCAACCAGGTTGGAAGAGACCTCCAAGATCATCCAGTCCAACCCAGCACCCAGCCCTATCCAATCAACTAGACCATGGCACCGAGTGCCTCTTTTCTTGAAGACCTCCAGGGACAGTGACTCCACCACCTCCCTGGGCAGCCCATTCCAATGGCAAATCACTCTCTCTGGCAAGAACTTCCTCCTAACACCCAGCCTACACCTACCCTGGCACAACTTGAGACTGTGTCCCCTTGTTCTATTGCTGGTTGCTTGGGAGAAGAGGCCAACCCCCACCTGGCTGTTGCTCAGAGTTTCATCCAACGTGACATGGGATGTTTCCAGGGACAGGGCATCTACCACATCTCTGGGAAACCTATGCCGGTGTTTTATCACCATCCTGGTAAAAGAAAATTCTTCCTCGGGTCTAGTCTGAATCTCCCATCTTGTAGTTTAAAATCATTACCCTTTGTCCTGTGACAACAAGCCCTTCTAAAAGACTGTCTCCATCTTGCTTATAGACTCATTTTTTTTTAAGTACTGAAAGGCTGCTATAAAGTCTCTTCAGAGTCTTCTCCTTTCCAGGTTGGAAAACCAAGACTCTCTCAGATTGTCCTCACAGGGGATGAGATGTGTTCCAGCCCTTTAATCATTTTGGTGGCCTCCTCTGGACCCACTCTAACAGGTCCATATATTTCTTGTGCTGAGGACTCCAGACATAGTACTGCAGGTGGAGTCTCACCAGACCCCAGTAAATCTGAAAGTCTCCCTGGAATTTAAAAATACTTGAGATCAAAGCATTAGATCTTTGACTCTAAAACTTGGGAATGTTGGAAAGTATCAGTGCTGAACCTAGCCTTGCATAGCTCCCTCCTCATTGGCATCTCAGCTACCTTTGGTGAATTACCTCGTCTAAGTTAATCTACAGTAGCTAGAAGGAGAGGGAAAAAAAGGTACTTTGAGACACCCTTTCATCACAGGAGTACTGGTATATCGCCACAGAGCTAGTAAGGTGACTTCAGAATTTCACAGGAACACTTAGCACCTCATGGGGTTGGGCATTCCTTTTGGACAGTGATGTGTCTCCCAAATCTGTGTTTTAGACTGTAAACCTCTAAGGCACTGATGTGAATCAAGCACACCAATCAGAATTGATTTCCATGGATGCTAAGGAAAGGAAACTCCCTACAGATCCTTAGAAAATACCCACTTCTCCACTTGGTACATGCATCTCTAGGTAATTGCACAGGCTGATGCTACTACAAGGAGTGGCTGAAGGACCTGGAGTTGTTCATCCTGGAAAAGAGGAGGCTCAGGGGAGACCTTGTTGCTCTCTACAACTACTTGAAAGGAGGCTGTAGCCAAGTGGGGGTTGTTCTTTCCTCCCAGGCACCCAGTGACAGAACAAGAGGACACAGTCTCAAACTGCACCAGGGCAGGTTTAGGCTGGGGTTTAGGAATAAGTTCTTCACAGAAAGAGTCACTGACCATTGTAATAGGCTTCCCAGGGAGGTGGGCGAGTCACTGTCCCTGGAGGTGTTTAAAAGGAAGCTGGATAAGGCACTAAATGTGGTGGTCTAGTTAATTAGAAGGTGTTGGGTGATAGGTTGGACTCAATGATCTCAAAGGTCTTTTCCACCTGGTTTATTCTGTGATCCTGTGATACTGTAGTACCTTCTACAAACAAGCTGGCATTTTAAGTGAAAAGTAGGCAAGTGTAGATGAAACCAAATATACCAACATTTTAAATACTTCCATTCAAACTGCTGACATTCAGAGGGGTAGAAAGAGAGGTTTTCCCTCGAGTTACGTTAGTCCTGGCATGCAGATTTTAGCTGGACATGCACACTTCAGTCTATTTATCTAAATACAGTTCTTGTGCTACAAGCAAAAGTTCATGTTCTTTTCTGGCATAATCAAAGCAAGGTAATAAAATGATCTTTTAAGCAAGTACTTCCATGTGAGCCACTGTAGAGCTACCATGTTTAGACATAAATTGGTGAAGACATCTGGAATGTAGCTTTATGTGTCAACATACATCATGAGTTGAACAGTATGTACAGAGCTCCACACTGGCACTTGGATCCCAAAAGTGTTGGCTGTGTTAAGCACCCTGGTAATTAAGTGGAGCAGGTCCAGCCTGGTCCTTTTCAGGGGACCCTGAAATACAGCATATTGTGTCTCTCAAAAAGCCTCTCTATCAGTAAATTGTAGTCATAAAACTATAGAGTAAGAAACTGTAAGTACCTAGCCATTCCTTAGATCCAGATAACTATGGTTCTACTGCACTCGAGCTAACGGTAGTTGAGAAGCTACATCCATGAGGAATTAGGAGCAACAAAGTGACCCTGGTGGAACATCGACTCCTACATTTCCCGTTGTCTCTTGGAAAGCTGTACATTTTCTCAGCTTATAGATTCAAGGGAACTACATGTTATCAAGGCAGGGATTACACTTCAGAAGAAGTTAAGGTTGGTTTACTTTTCATCTCAACGTCAGAGGAATTTCGCCCATTACCTCCAGAACAGAGCACAGCTGCAGTGAAGTGTGGAACTGTGCTGTTTTAGCAAGCTGGTATTTTCAACCCTGTGAAGCAGGGATCCATTTATCATTCCTGTTAGCTTCCTCAGTCAAATTTCATTCTCATGACACTTTCATCTGACAAACAGTATAAGCTCCTGCAACAAATGCTTCTATAACTGAGAATGCTGTAGTGTTTACCCCTAGGGAGCTTAGGTACCTCAATAAGGGGTCACTATGTGAGCTTTTTTTACACTCTGCTGGAGTCCTTTACAAACCCCTGCCACACCTGTTACTGACACAAAACAACTCAGGGTTTGCAAAAGATAATCCACTGGGCAAACGAGTCTCTGTGCATTAACCACGGGACTCATGTCTTTCCCACTGTTTCTTCACAAGCAGACCAGAGAAATGCATTGCATAGCTAAAAATAATGTTAATACTGAAACAAATATGTTTGTAAAGCGTGCAAAAGCTCGTTTATCCATCCAGTCATCAAAATGCAACAGAAAGGCATACATACCTTCAGTCACAATGGTTGGGGCCTCTAATAATACGAGCCTTTGGGCCACTGCAACAATGTTGGGCAGTATTAAGTCTTGAAGAGCATCAAGGTTATGGATATCCAGAGCAGTAAATACGAAGCTTCCACCAGTAGCAATCTGCTCCAGCTCTGCACTGTCAGCATTCAGGACCCCAATGCCATATGAAAATATACTAGCTTGCTTCACCGCTAACACGCCCTCTCGGATATCGTCACTAGATTCTCCACCACTTATTAGCACTAAAATCTGCGGCACCGCTTCCTCTATCCTGCTGCCTCCTGCCTGGGTGAAGAGGTTCTGCACCACAAACTCCAGTGCCTCACCAGTGTTCGTTTCCTCACCACCGCGGAAATGGAGTGCCTTCACGGCATCCAGAACATCCGCTTTTGTGGAGTAGCTGTTCAAAGCAAACTCAGTTCTGGGTCGCTCGCTATACTGCACCACCCCAATTTGTGTTTGCTGAGCTCCAACTCTGAGGCTTTCAATCAAATTTACAAGGAAACCACGTATGGCTTGAAAATTGACACTTCCGATGTTGTCTGATCCGTCAATAACGAAAATAATGTCAGCAGACTCTTCAGCTTTAAAAAAAAGAAATGCAAAAGGTGAAAGCATTAAAATGAGTGATTACATGCAGTCGTACAGTGTTCTGACATGTTTCTTGGAAAACCAGTGAGAAACACGAACAATGAGAAAACAAAACATGTGTTCATTGAGGAGGTGATGTTTGCCTCTTAGTTCTGCATTCTGATTGAATACAACCTCTCAGACCTATCCCAGTAGCATCCATCACGCATCAAGAGATGGCCTGAGCGGATGCCACCTGAGCTGGTGGCTGCAGTTGAATGGGGCTCAGTGTTGTGGCCATGTGAGGAGAAACCTTGGCAAATACAGCTGTGGAAATCTCCGTCCATCCCATCAGCAGCCAGTCTATTTAAACGGAGTCAAAAGAAGAAGGTGGATTTTGGTGGTCATTCAGCCTGAAGATGGCTGATGAGGATGGTAACATTCACAGGCAGTTTTCCTCATTGCAACCTCTTTTGGGTTTGTTTGGTTTTTGTTGGGTTTTTTTGGGAGTGAGGGGGGAGAAAAAGGCCACTGTTTTGGGGATGTGGAAAGTTTCAGCCTCTCTGTTGCAATTCTGCACCTTAGGTGGTTAAAAATAGAGACTGGATATATTGGCTTCTCCCACCAGGAGGGATTATTATTTGAAACTCATTTGTTAGAAACAATTGAAAGAGCTTGGGTTATTATTCTGGCACTGTAACTCTTTCACCAGCTGCTAGCATACACCTGATGGCATTTGTCCAGCAAGCTGACCCACAGAGTTGTCAACTCGTGCCACACAAACACGGTTTTGCTGTTATAATTTGGCACAAAGATGCATTGATTATGGATAGAGGGGTCTGGTCTGGATTTTTCAAATGGAGTCTGGCTATTCAATCAAGGAATGCAGAATCAGGTTAAAACAGGGTGATGAAATCAGTCATGACACAATTATCCAACTCTATAGGTTGTGACCATACTTAGGTGATTGCAAGCATCTGCTGAGAATATACACATCCCAAACAAAACTCTTCTATGGCATGAACATGGTTGTTGAGGACAAAACTTTTTTGCTCTGAAGCTTACCAAAGCAGACCCAAAATGCCCTGGTGTCTGCTGTTAATCCTTTTGCTCAGCTAACTTTACCACCACATCACCAAGAGCTGTATGCATGCCAAAAGGGAAGGGAGATGACCCCAAAGCTTGCTCAGGTGTTTCCATGACATTATTACACAATTAAATTTCAGAGTGTTTGTAAATGAATGGCAAGCAGCCTTTGGAAATCCCACCCAGCTCTCAACTTTTGAAAGTTGAAGGTGAAATCAGTAGCAAAACTGGCTTGTCATTTTACAAGGCCAAACATAAGCTGCAGGCTTGGCTATTAACCAGCAGTGTCTATAATACTCTTGGTGTTTTTTTTTTTTCCTGTTTAGTTGTTTTTCTAGTAAATGTTTTTATACATCACAATGCCACCAAGAGATTCAAATAACACCACAATTTGAGTGACAAAGGAGAGTATCTCCAGGGCATCATGGCTTACCTTGGCCACCTTAACTGCCAGTGATGGCTTGGAGAACATGGACATAGTTCAGAAATTGCAAAGGGGCTCCAGGATTTATATTCCCATTGAGTCCAAATTTAGGGGTGTTTAGGGCTGTCTTTACTGTGCCTTTTTCAACTGTCTTTAATCATTCTACTTCATCACATAAATGAAAAGAAAATCTCGCAGTGGTTGTACCCAGTGCTGCTTTTGGTACCTTGGACATCTTTTTGAGCAACAAGACTGCAGACACGAGCGAGTGTCATCACAGCAGCATGGGTCACTGCCACAAAGGGACAAGACAGATATAAAGCAGATGCGTTGGATAATTTGTCATCACTGTATAAAAACCTTGTACTTCAGTGCACATTTATGGAACAAGCTGGTGCTGGAGAACAAATAAAAGCATGCTTGTTACACAACTAAGCGAGCAGGGTCAGGTGAGACAGACAGCTAGGATTTAATGAACACATCAGGGCAAACTCGGGGCTGACCTTCATACTTACACTAGTCAGCTCGGGGGACTGCCACAGACCAACAACTTTGGTACTCTACACTGGGAGTACTGTGGAACTGGGTTTGGTTTTTTTAATGTTTCCCATTCACATGAAGGCTCATTTCTAGCATAATATCTGTACATTTTAGGGCTATATGGAGTTATCAACTGAACAGATGACTTCTTAAACTCTTAGAAGTTATTTGCACCATGCTTTGCACACTCTTGTCATCCCAAGTTTAGGATCTGTCATATCTTTGCCCATGTTCAATGGCACTCTGTAGATCATCCATTCAAGTCACATAGAGGCAAAATTACAATAGTAGCATTAAAACAAATTTGTGTTATAGAGGAAGGAAGATGTTTTCCAAAACTGTCTTTGAGTAGAAATGAACTTGAAAATGCATGGCATGCATGAAGCAGAAATTCACCCTTAAAGCTTTTAAAGAAATGTCTGTGACTCCAAATGTTCATATACTACAGGGTTCAAATGTTTATATACTATAGGGTTGCCCACTGGCATGCCCCAGAGGAGGACAGACAGCCACCAAAGACCAGTTCCCCTAATGACTTCAAGAGGGAAGCACTGGTGAAGGTGCTGAATAGCCACAGCAGTTCTGCAGTAGGTTTGGTACAACATGTATTTTCCATGTACATTGACATGATTTTCATCTCATCTCATCTGGGGCAGCTGCTTTTCTTCCCTGTGGCTTTCACATGATCTGGGTATTTGCCCTGTGAAGCACTTTACACAACAAAAACACATGTGAGCACAGTCTTTTTGTGTTGCTTGGTGTCATGCAGTGATGGAGAGCACCCAGTGGGGCTGGCGTGAGGGTTAAGCAGGCAAGACAACACAGGGGGATTAATGTTACACTGCCTCATTACACTGCCGTTTGCCTTACATCACCCCACAAGCTGTTGACCTTCAGATGGAATCTCAGGAATAAAAAGAAAGGTTTGATCTCTGGGACTTCTGTTTTGAAACACAACAAAGCTGCTCAGAAGGCCCTTTCCAGGCTGAAATTTCATAAACAGAGAAGGGATGGAGGAAGTGTCTTTTTTTTTTTTCCAGGCAAGTGGGGCCCTCAGTTTGCAGTCAGTGCAGATCTGTTGAAGCCAATGTGGTTTGCAGAGAGGTTTCAGCTACAGGAAAGGTCCAGCACTCCAGTAAGTGGAAGCCATCAGCTTGTAGAAGTGGTATTTTGGTGGCATCACAAAAGGGACTCTCCAACCACAGGCTTTCTCCAAGTGGATGAGGAGAGCGGCTAAGGGCCAGCTCAGGGATTGGGTTTCAGTGGAGAAGTTCTCCATTGAACTGTTTTTTCTGTCTTCAAACAGGAGTGTGACTCTCTGGAGTAGCACATTACCTATCTCCCCAACTAGCTGCAAAGGTCCACCCCACATGGCATCCTTGCAGCCAGCAGTGACCTTCTTGGTCTCCAGAGGGTTAACAGTCAGGACCTCAACGAGTCACTACCACAGCTGGTGTGTTTGTCTCCTATGTCTCTGCCTTGCAAGTGGGTAAGAAGGGGCAATTTAATAACTGCAGAGTTCCCTACTTCTGCAATTCCATGTTGTGGTCACGGAAGCATGGCCAGCATGGGCTGCTGCTCATCCAAGGGCTCCTGTACTACCTCCTGGCAGCTCTGGCAAGGACGCCAGCTCAGTCTGCAAACACTGGGACGCTTGGTAGCAACAAACACAGGGCTACACACTTCAAACCTTTGTTTTTAAACCTCTGAAGGTCAATCTCAGTCTTGCCCTTACAAAGGCTTCAAACAGCGCAGCGCCAGCAGACACCATGCTGATGGGAGCCATCAGCAGTCGGCCATTACCTGTGATGTCTTTAACCAGTCCTTTGGCCCCAGTCTTTTCTGGAGTCATGGATGAATGGACACTCGCCACTAAATCTCCAACTATGCCGTGGAGAGCAGTAAAATTCTCTAGGTTGAAAAGGTGCGTACCGAAGGGTTCGCTCGCTATTTCCTTTAACTCCCCTTCCACTGCATCCTGCACGCCGACCGCAAACATGTTTACATGGGCTGATTTAAGGACAGATGATGGCAGAGAGACATCATCCTGGGATTGTCCGTCCGTTAATACTATAATAACCTGGGGGACGCCTTCAGCGGCTCTGCTTCCAGCAGCTTTAGTGAGGTGGTTCTCGATTAGGTACTCTAATCCTTTTCCAGTCTTGGTGTCTCCCCCCATGTACGGCATGTTGGCAATATGGGACAGGACGTCTTGGGTAGAGGGGTAGGTATTTAACTGGAACTCTGTGTGGGGGTTTCCGCTGAACTGGACCAGGGCAAAGCGAAAATCATTGCCTCCCACATCTAAAGCTTTTACAACATCATACAGAAACTCTCGAACGAGTTGGAAATGTTCCTTCCCAATGCTCCAAGAGGAATCCACTAGAAATATTATATCAGCCACGGCAATGGTTTTGACAGCTTTAAAAAAACAGATGGAGGTTTAGGGTTTTCTATCGGTCAGAGTAAGCATGCCTTCTCCTCCTCACCCAAACGACCAATGGCCCCTTTGCATGGTGAAAATGAAGCCTAGCTTCTCCTTATTGCCCAAAGCAAAATGAGCAGTGCTGAGCAAAACCCAGGCAGCCAACAGCATCCCATCACCATTACCACAGGCACTTGGGGACAAGAGGGAAGAGCAGAGAACTGCCCTTCTCATAGAGGGAGAGACCAGGTGCTTATCTCCTTCCAGACACTCAGCACATGGGTTTGGATGCCAGCCCTGAGCCAGACAAAGATACCTGCAGCTTCGCATGTGAATTTGGGCACGCTCAGCTTCAAATCACCCACAGTCTCCTATGCTTCTTTTTGCTGGCTCAGGGCTTTGGTGGCCCTGTGGCAGTGCTGAAGGAAGAAAGAGCTGTCCAGTTTAAGCAGCCTAGGTGCTGGCATGAGTTTTCTTCCTGCTACTCACACCCCCCACACCACTAGCAACAATCTCAAAGACACCCTTATTAAAACCCAAGCAGCCTTTCTGCAGGTCAGTGGCAGTGTTCATCTTGCTGCAAAGTGCCCTCCTACACATGCAAGGAGGGCAAAATAGCTATGCCCAGGGCAACACCATCTCTGAGTCATCCTGGGTGCATGTTCCACACCTCTGTCCTCCACAGAACATCCTCAAAGGCACACCACCAGCCAGCAACATGCTCAGGAAAGGCACCACACGCATTGGCCAAAGTCTGGGTCCAAAAGGACTCTCAGCCAAGTGGGAGCTGAGGAGCAGAAGGTAAATCACAACCTACCGTCAACATGCAAGCCAAAAACCAAACGGTGCGGATGCATCAGTGCAAACTAGTGGCTTGTTTGCATAGGGGCCAAGTCAAGTAAAGCAGCCTGGTCTTACCTGCTTGCTGCTGGGCACTGACCAAGCGAAAGCCTGAGATAAGGAGGCAAAGCATTGCCACAAGGGGCAAATGTCGATGTTTCCTCATTTTGGTCTTTTATTTGAGTTCTCCTTTTATTCTCTTCGTTTCGAAGCACCCAATGTGAGACCTAAGGGAGAAAAACAGGGAGAGTGAGAAACAGCAGAAGTGGTGGCCAGGCATAGCTGAAGCACAAGATAGAAAGGCCAGACCATGTGGTTTTGTAGTGCTTGGTGACATTCTAGCAGGAAGAAAAGCATTTTAGTGCTGGACAAAATCAACTTCATAGCAAGTATTCCTTGGAAGAGGAATCATTACTTACAGAATTGGTTTTTAATCACTCCTGTGGATTTAGGTGGCTTTCATCTTGTCTCTGCTGTCCCATGTTAATATCTAATGTACAGAGAAATTGTCAACTTAGACTTCTGCCATCAACCCTCAAAACATATCTGGCCTCTTGCTCACAGAGGACAAGCTGAAACATCTTGGCCGAAGTGCTCCCTCTTTCATCCTTTCTTATTTTATATTTCACAAAGACCATAATCATAATTTCCCTGAACATCTCTCTCTGCCTCAGCTCACCTTTTCAGCTGTCCCAAGCATACAAATGGAAACTTAATTACTCCAGACCTGAGCAAGCCACACAATCTGGCTGCACAGCAAAAAGCCCTTGGACTCCCCTAAGCTCACAGCCCTGGTGATAGCCTGCAGCAGCTGATCACATTTTGGAAAGGCACCAAGAATAATATTTCACGTGTTTGAGCCAAAATTGTTATTTATGTAAGTTTCTTATCTGTGATCCACCTGGCAAACCTTCTGAAACAATGTCTCCTTCAGGAAAGCTGTTGTCATAGAGATGGCCAAATTATTATTTAATCTTCATTTCTAAGCCTACAGAGCAGCAACAGAGAGGCTTGCTTAACTGAGAAAATATTCTCCCAAAAGGGAATGCAGTTATTTAATGCTTTTCACTCCCCAAAAGGAGTTCAATTACTCAGAGTAGGCAAAAGTGATTCAAATGCATCAAGGTATTAACAGGGTCATTATTAACAACAAAAAAACCAAACTAACAAACCCTTCTTATTACCATCCTAGCCAAATTCATCAGTTCAGTGATTGATTGCCAACACAAGAGTTGAGAGGGCTGGGGGGCAAAGACTAAGCCCCTCTTGAAGGCAAGCCCTAGCGGTTACATAAGGGCTGTCCTTCACACAGCTGGAAACAAAGCTAAGTGCCAGGAATTAGGGAAAATTCAGAAATCAACATACTAAACAGCTGGTTCCTCTTCCACTAAAGAGATGCTCTTCAGGGCTATCAGAGTGTGGGGTGGAGAGGTCAGTGTAGGGTGGGGAATAACCTTCACCTTGTTTCCACAAACCTGATAATATTGACATTTTTGCTGGCTCCCTGCATGGCGAAGGTGGGTTGAGGTCTGGTTCTTTGGTTTAGTCAAGGATTTGTCAGTGTGAAACTAATGATTGGACTTGATGATCTTGAAAGTCTTTTCCAATCTAAGAAATTCTGGGATTCTTCTGGGGAGAAGGGGTTTGCAGCATTCACTCTTCCATATGCTCCAGCTGGCATTTCTGAATGCCATATAGCATGAGTTAGGTGGAAGCTATTCTCTACCCCTGGATTTGTTTATTATAACATTAACAAAGCCCGATGGAGGGACACTGAATAGGTGCCCAGAGCCGGAAGCTAGCACGTAGTGTTGATTAAGGCATGGCAAGTCTTCCCTGTTACTGTCAGCTCCTCAATGTATAGAGGCTGCTGCAGCCCAGAGGTATCACTACCATTCATAAAAAGACTGAGAAAATCACTCTTGCTAGCTGGCACCCATCCATCCCCCTGACTGTTTCAGTCCAAGCCAAATCTCTCAGTGCCTCCAATGGGAGTGAACCTGCTCTGTTGGGCTGTATCACTAATTTCCATCTTGCTCCCAAAGGCTACATGTGAAGGGGAAAGCTGAGCTCTGCTTCCCCAAGGGAGCAGGACTAACCAGGAGCACTGCTGCAGGATTCTTCCTCCGAGCACTCAAACACAGAAAACTCTTTAGGTTCCAGAGATTAGGTATGCAAAAAGCACCAAGCTTCTGACAACCACCCATCCAACCCCACCAGAACATGTCTGCTCTGAGCAGAAGAGGCTTATGGAGAAGCTGTAAAAGTGCTTCTCCAAAATGCAGGAAGTTAGGTTATCATCCTGTTTATCAGCTGCTGGCATCCTATCCCTCCACAGTTACAACAGCTGGGGATGAAAAGAGCATCAAGATAAAAGAGTGAAAATTAATGTCTCACCAGCTAATAAACGACAGAAGCAAAGCAAACATTTGACTTTGTTAGGTTTAAACACTGAGCAGCTGCAGAGACCCTTATGGGACTGTTTACAACCATGAAATGCAGCAGAAGGGAAAATCAAAATCTCTCTGGTGCTGGGAAATTGCCCTGCTTGCAGCACCCCTCATGATTCTCCTGCAGTGGTGGGCAACTGAGCTTTGTAGCAAACAAGGTTTCCAAACATCCACATTTTTAGGGCTGCTGTGGCTGGAAACATCTTGAATAACTGCTTTGCCCATGGTGAGGAACCAGGGCTGAGCCCATCTCTTTTAGGTCCCTTTAGGTCACATTTTAGCCCTGGAGACTTGTAGTAGAGAAACCACCAGCTGTATTTTATGTACCTCCATCCTGGCAAACCCAAACAGCTGAAAGTGGAGTCAGCCCGTGGGATACACCTGGATATTAAACAAATGAGAAATGTTTTATTTGCCTTGTCCAGCTGGGAAATACACTGCCTTTTGCAAGCAATAATAAGTTGGCTATTGTTTTTGGTCACCTTCTTTTCCATTTTAGCCTTTAAGAGACCTCCAGATCTACTTCCAGCTTTCTCTGTGACCTCCATCATGCCATTTGCAGTCACACAAAAGCAAAGAGACTTGTTCATCAACAAGAGGTGAGTTTTAGCCCCATGCTAAAATCACAGGAGATAAGAAGCACAGAAGGGGCAAAGCCTTGCAGGAAGAGATTGTAAATGTCTTCTAGAGGCTGACTGGCATTTAAACAGCAGTGTTGCTGAGCATGGCTTTCCCTTACATTCCCACACATACCCCAGCACCCTTGCCAGTGAAGGAAAAGGAGATGGGTGTTAGCAGGGAGGAGAGGAGATGACCTTCCTGTAGCAGATAGCCCTGGAGTCAAAGCAAGGACAGCAGTTTCTTCACAGAGGTAATGTGCCTTTTTTGGGATGGCTTTGCACAGTTTGAACAGAGGCTCTGGTTTGATTGAGTGAACAGCAAGCCTCTGTCTTGGTGGGAGGAGTTGGTTTAAAACAGTAAATGAGGAAATTTTTATTATTAGTTGCTTTGGAGCCAGGTGGTACATGGCTTGGCTTGACACGGTGAGGCACAGCAAGTAAACTGCTTTGTTCAACATGGTCTTGCTTTGTGTCCCAAACTACTACTCATCACAGAAGCCACAGATAGAACCAGGAAGCAGGAGGTAGGGGATAAAAACAGGAATGTGAGCTTATGCTAATACATTTTAGTTTTTGGTCAGGACAGATTTCTGTTGCACAAATTTATTCTCCTGGATTATTGCTACTTGCAATAAGGGATTTTATCCCTAGATTTGGTTATCCAGTTGGTTGGTTGGTTGGTTTTTAAGGAAACTTCCTTCTACTCATTGGGGGCTGAATGCTTTGGTGAAACTTTTGATACAATCACTGCAGGGTTGGGAAGCTTAGCAAAAGTGCTGAGGAGCTTTTGTGTGAATGCCTTTAGAAAAGCCAAATGTTTTCCAGAATTAGCACCCAAGCCTGGGCAGCCAATCTCTTAATTCATGTCCTAAAAGATTAACACATGTGGTCTTCAACAATCTTGGTCAGTGACGTGGACAGAGGCACTGAGTGCACCCTCAGCAGGTTTGCTGACAACACCAAGCTGTATGGTGCAGCAGACATGCTGGAGGGAAGGGATCCATCCAGAGAGACCTGGACAGGCTGAGAGGTGGGCACAAGCCAACCTCATGAGGTTCAACAAGACCCAAGTGCAGGGTCCTGCATCTGGTCGGGGCAATCCCAAGCACAAATCCAGGCTGGGCAGTGACTGGCTGGAGAGCAGCCCTGAGGAGAGGGGCTTGGGGGTGCTGGTGGATGAGAAGCTCAACATGAGCCAGCAGTGTGCACTTGCAGCCCAGAAAGCCAACCAGATCCTGGGCTGCATCAGGAGAAGTGTGGCCAGCTTGGCGAGGGAGGTGATTCTGCCCCCTCTACTCTGCTCTGGTAAGACCCCACCTGGAGCACAGTTCTGGAGCCCCCATTAAAAGAAGGATGTGGATGTGCTGGAGTGTGCCCAGAGAAGGGTCACTGGGATGATCAGAGGGCTGGAGCAGCTCTGCTATCAGGACAGACTGAAAGAGTTGGGGCTGTTCAGTCTGGAGAAGGGGAGGCTCCGAGGTGACCTTATTGTAGCCTTCCAGTATCTGAAAGGGGGCCTACAGAAAAAACTGGGGAGGGACTTTTCAGGATATCAGGGAGTGACAGGACCAGGGGGAATGAAGCAAAGCTGGAGGTGGGGAGATTCAGACTGGATGTGAGGAGGAAATTGTTCAGCATGAGAGTGGTGAGAGCCTGGAATGGGTTGCTCAGGGAGGTGGCTGAGGTCCTGTCCCTGGAGGTGTTTAAGGCCAGGCTGGCTGAGGCTGTGGGCAGCCTGATCTAGGGTAGGGTGTCCCTGCCCACAGCAGGGGGGTCGGAACTAGGCGATCCTTGTGGTCCCTTCCAAATCTGACTGATTCTATGATTCTATGATCTGATTTCTTTATGTCTGCTTAAATTTTACATAGTGTGGTGATTTACTATCATACAATGGCCTCCATTTCATCAGAATATATACATCTGTTACTCATAATGCTTTCAAAAGACAATCATCTCTACCCCTAACACAATGAAGTCATTTCCTTAACTATTTTCCCCAGCAGCTATTTTTTGCCTGTTGCATACTTCTCTGTGCATAGAGTTTGACATTTTACAGGCTTCTTTTTCTCTTTTTTTTTTTTTTATTTGAATAGATGTTTCAAGATCTCTTCCTAAGCCATCACTTGTTAGTGTGTGGTTTTTTTCACTAGAGTGTAGTTAAAATACAATCTGCATAAGTGTAAAGCAGATTGGGCATAAAATAATATGGGCATAAAAATGATGCAAAACATAAAAGGCCAGGGAAGAAAAATTATCTACCACTTTAATTCATCATATATGCCTCTCAGTAGGGCTGGCTGGCCTTGACATGGAGGGAAAGTACCCAGGACTTTGGTATAAAGAGAGGTGTGTGCTTTGCTTAGATATGGATGGGGGCAACAGCAGGTAAAGGCAGTATTAATGTTGTTGCTAAATCTGAACTCCTAGCTGAGCAGTGCTTCAGGAACTGATGCTATTTGTCACACTGGACTGTAAAAGAAAACAGTCAGCACAACTTGAGCTGTTGGAGGGGTTTTGTGAACTAGGGTTTTAATGTTGGTTGATACTTTTCTTCAGGGCTGAAGGACTGAGCTGGGCAAAACTGACTCCTAGAGTGTAATAACTAGGCAATCCAAAATTAGTGATTTACTGGTGAAATCTCCTCCTGTCAGCTCTGCTTTCCCATGACACTCTGCTGTGGCAAGGAGGTAAGCAACCTCTGGGAAAGGGCAGAGGACTCTTACGTTTGGTAGGCAGAGCCCTGACTTATGTGTTCTCTTGGGGACAAATGGCATGAGTTTGGGGTTGGGTTTGGGCAGTATGTGAAGCTATGCTAGCTGGCACCACCAGGGACCTTCAGGATGCCTCACTGCCCTAGAAGACAGTGCATGTGGTCCAATTTTTCTGCCCATACCTATAGAATCATAGAATCAACCAGGTTGGAAAAGACCTCCAAGATCAATCCAGTCCAACCTAGCTCCCAGCACTATCCAATCAACCAGACCATGGCACTAAATGCCTCATCCAGGCTTTTCTTGAACACCTCCAGGGACAGTGACTCCACCACCTCCCTGGGCAGCCCATTCCAATGCCAATCACTCTCTCTGGGAAGAACTTCCTCCTAACATCCAGCCTATACCTCCCCTGGCACTACTTGAGGCTGTGTCCCCTTGTTCTGTTGCTGGTTGCCTGGGAGAAGAGACCAACCCCCACCTGGCTACAACCTCCTTTCAGGTAGTTGTAGACAGCAATGAGGTTAGCCCTGAGCCTCCTCTTCTCCAGGCTAAAAAACCACAGCTCCCTCAGCCTCTCCTCATAGGCATTCCCAAAAAGTGCCTGGAATAAAAACCTGAGGAAGCAATTGCAGCCTGTAGATTCCCTTGTGTATGTGTAGTGGATCCTAATGAACTAGAAGAAAGAAGTGGATAAGCACCTGGGTTCCAATAGCTTTTCTGCAAGGGGAGGGAAAAGTGTCATGCCACAGGCTGGGCAGAAGACAAGATGCTGTAAGCATCTTCCAGACCCCTCCAGACCCCTCAAATTCTTCCTCATAGTGATGTCTGCGTCAAAACCAAGGGGTCACTACCATCATCTCCACTGGCTTTGGGGGGAATCTCCCTATAGCTCATCATCACCCTGTTTCCTAAACAAAGTACTCAGCATGAAATCACCTTGACTTTACTGTTCCCTGCTATATGCACATCCCTGGGAGACAGCAACAAAGCTATGAGGCTGCAGTTAGCCTTGCCAGCAGTTTGAAAATTGGCACCAGCCACCGAGAACAACTATATGCAGCCCCAGCAGTGGGATATGCATTCAGTCATGGCTGTGAAGCAAGCAGGGAGGAGAAAAATCCCCTGAAATCCTGGAGTCATGGTGGTATGGATTGCCCTCTGGAGGTAATGCATGCTCCTCTCTCAGATGGATGAACACCCTCCTTAAATTTCTCTGTACTGTCAAGAATTCTGAACTGGGGAAAAGTGTTAGCCAGAAGCCAATCTCAGCAGCGATTCAGGCACATAGGAGGCTAAATACTGTGATCTTTCCATGCAAAATGGCCCTGTCACCTTTGAAAAGGGATATAACTGTCTCAAGCCTTGAACCTGGCTGCCTTTTCATCACTTGAACACTAAATTTCCCCTGGCCCCACAGTCTCCAGAAGAAGCAAGGTTATTTCTCACTATGAAGATGGTGAGACACTGGAGCAGCTTCCTCAACGAGGTTCTTAATGCCCTTTCTTTGGAAGCATTCAAAGCCAGGTTGGATGGGACTTTGAGCAACCTGGTCTAGTGCCTGCCTACAGCACAGTGTTGGTGGGAACTAGGTGAGCTTTAAGGTCCCTTCCAACCCAAACCATTCTGTGATTCTATGATTTCTGAAGACTCAGAGCGAGCTGTCTAGGACAGACCCTTAATTTATTCATGGCCTGAATGATGGAGCCATTCCAAATTGCACCAGATATTCTGAAGGGTTTCCCTTGCTGCCATTCTTGATGACACTGAGACAAAGAAGGCTGTTGGGACACTAAGGAGATGAAGGACGTTGGGCTGAGGACTGCTTCTGAAACATTTCTTCCTACAAAAGTAGACCTGAACATTAAGAGCAAACAAGCCTAGAAGGGTGGGAAATCTTCCAGCTTTTGCAAACCACTTGAGCTCTGATTTTTGACAAAGAGCATTCAGCAAAGTGACAGAGTTACACTACCCAAGCTGGTTCCCTGGGTGCTAGCCTTTATTATGAATCACATATTTATTTCTGCTCTTATAAGCATGACACTGGCTTCATCTGGTTGTTTTCTTCATCTGAAGACTAAGGCTAAAATAGAGTAGTTAATAAGAGGAAAGGGAGTATTTGCTAAAAAAAGAGGAAACTCCCTCAAGGATCAATGACTCTTTATGTATAGTAACCCAAGCCTCCCAGAGCCTCTCCACCCAAACAAACTGGCTTCTTAATGTGGAACACAGAGCACTTAAAAAGGTGGAAAAAGTGATGGGCAGAAGCGGAGTAAGGCTGGCTGTGATTCACAGTGGAGAGCAGGCTTGCAATGCCACCAGCAGCCAGCCCTGCCGCCGTGCACGCCCAGCATGGGGGCACGTTCATCCCTTTGCTGCGTATCGACTGCATCCAGGCTGGGAGAATACAGTCCAAGGCTGGCAAGGCTGTGCAGTTACCCAAGTTTGCACTGATGGAAAGAATAAGATGTTCCTTTCCACCCTGTTCCCAGACAGGCACGTAGCAAAAGTTAGAGGAGGAACAGCTTTTTCTTTCTTTTTTTTTTTTTTTCCCTTTTCTTCTTTTTTTTTTTAAACTCCTAGACATGTGGGGAAAGGGCAAGAGCTGGTTTACCTCACCCTGACATTGGGGAAAGTTAATACATGTAAATGGAAAATTGCAAAGATGTTTGAAAAACCATAGAGGAAACCAGAGAGACTGCTGAAAAATGAAAAGGGAATGAATGAATGAGGAGGGGTGGCAGCATCAACTGTGCGACTCAGTGCTTCTGACCTAGAAATGCCATCACACCCCTGGTTATGGCCATTTTGCACAGGCAAAGACCAGAGTGGCACAAGGTAATAAGGCTGGGGACAGAAAGATTGACCTTCCTGAATTCTGTGAGCTTTCAGTACCCCATTTCTGCAAAGCCAAGGGATAGCACCATAGCATAATTGTCCACTCTGCAAGCACATTCCTACGTGACCTTGGAGAAATCTCCCAGCTCCTTGCAGCAGCCTCATCAGAGACATCTCTCTGGCTTCCACAATACTCCTCAACTGGATGATCATGCCCCAGAAACAAGCACAGTCATTATCCAACCATAAAAATAATCCAACCATAAGCACTGATTTTTTTTTAAGTCAGTAAGCAATGGGTTAAAGCCAGAAGTTTGAAAAATGCAGTATTCCTCCCATGAGAGCATACATGAGTCATCACACCAACTAAGTTGGTTGAGCTAACTTTCTCACTGCACCCGTTGGAACCAGAGTGGTTTGGCCACCTCTGCTCCAGCCAGTTTTGGCCCTGTGCCTAGTCAGGAAACCAATTTAGCTGCAACCCTTGCTCACCCTGGGCTCCATTTGGGAAGGGAGGGGTTTTCCTGAGCCAAGAGGTGGTGGGATGTCTCCACAATTAGTCATAGCCACCCCCTCAGCAAGAGCACTGTTGTGTGCAAAGCCCTGGGCAGATGAGGACAACTGGGACTATGAAGGAGGAAAGTCTAGTGTTAGCAGCTAGGCAGGAGGAAATAGGGATGATGGCTGTAGAGAGGGGATGTGGCTCCATGCAAGGCTGGAGAGCCCATAGGGGAAGATATCTGACGTCCGGTCTATTTCCCTCTCCACAGACGATCATAAGAGGATGACCATGAGTGCATCGTCCCTCGAGTAGCAGGGATATTCCTGGTAATGGGACTTGCTTGGAGTGGACAGTCTGACAAGCATCTCTGGTCAGTTCATCCTACCTTGACTTGAGGCAGAATAAGTGGAGGTTCCACTCAAACAATCCCCACTGCTGGGGGCACGCCTCAGGAGTATGAAAGGGGTACTGAGACGTTTGCTTAGCTGGATTCGTTTCAGAGTCCCATTCATGCATCCACCTGCTTGTGCACAAGGAGCTCCTCAAACTACTACACATCCTCCCCGCCAGGCATCCACCCAACTGCTTCCCAAGCATCCCACTCCCATCCTACCAAGCTGCTGCTGCTGCTGGGGCGATTTCAAGGCATCAAACACCGTCCTTCAGCAGCAGGGGGAATTCTTTGCTTTTGAATGAATTTAATTGCTCTGCAGTGGTGGGGCCAGGAGTGCCACCGTGCACCTGTGGTGCATAGGCTCACGGAGGAGACTCCTGGTGTCAGTGAGTGACATTGCTCTGCTTCTCTGAGTGCAATGCAAGCCTACGGGCAGCTTTCCTCTGCAGGCACCACTCCACGCAGAGGATGGGTTTTGCCCAAAACACCTTGAAAAGCACGCAAAGACTTAGATTGTGCTGAGGAGGAGAAACGCAGCCCAGCAGCTGCCAAGCCTGGGCTAAAGGCTTCCGCACGAAACGCAGCACTTACCCCTGACGGAGCTGCCCAGAAAGTTGCTTATTCCAGGATTTCCCACTCTGAAGCGGCTTTCACCCTTGCTTCATGGTGTGCCGGTGCTGCTCAGCCTTCCCAGCCCCTGCTTGCCTTGCTCGGCAGGGAGTGAGCACCAGCGCGGCGAGGGACGTGGGGGTGCGCTGGTCCCCAGGAGGCAGCTGCTGTGGATCTGAGCGAGGCCGGAGCAGGCAGCTGGCGAGGAGTGAGTGCTGGGGGGCCGGGCGAGCCGACGCCGCAAATGGGATCCAGATGCTGGCGTTCCTGGGGCTGAGGCCAGAGCTGCTCATCACACGAGGTCCCCCCCTCCTCCTTCGGGACGCCTCGGTACTGTGTGGCTTCCCCTTCCCACCCCCTCACCCCCGCCTTTTTAATGCTTCTCTTTCTTATCAGAGAGAAAAATAAATAAATACAGATTTTAAAATGAACGTTTAAAAAAAATAATAATAAAAGGAAAAGTTCTGCAGAGTCATAGAAGCTGATTTAATTATGTCTTCTGGTCGGGAAGGGCTGGACTTGGATATTTGCAGGAGCCAGAACATGCCAAAGCCCATGGCAAACTCTGCAGAACTCCAACGAGGCATCGTTTGGAGGTGCAGAAGGCTGCGGAAAGCTCTCCCCCTGGACAGCTACGAGCGGCAGCAGTAGACACAGTCTCCTCTTGCAGCTTCCTGCTTGCATGTAACAGTGGGGGGCTCTACCTGCCCAGATGGGGATAAAGACGTGGAGGGATTATATTATAGCATCATTCATAAAGACAATTTAACTTCTTAGCATAAACATTTTAAACCACTCGGTAGGTTATATGCATTTTAAAGTCTGGAAGGCAACAAATCAAGTCAGCAGGTTCCCAAGCAGTGATATTTTTGGTTTTTAGTTTATTTTTCTGTTTATGTGTTGTGAAAAAAAATACCATTAACCTTCCATTAGGCAGAACCTATCCATGCAGGTCTGGGGACTAATTTCAGCCCTCTGCCAGTATGTCACTGGTTGATGCTGAACATTTCAGTCTGAACTGGGTTCTGTTTTGTAAGAAATGATCTTCTGGAAATATTAATTCTTATCTCTTGCTCTTTTTTTTTGGTTCCATATAAGGCTGGAACTGAGATGGTGTCCCTGGAATCAAACAGTAAAATTCTCTTCACTTCAAATGGGGATTTATAATGTTTGCTCTAGGTTTTGTGTTGTTTGAAAGACTAGCCACATAAAGAAATAGCTGGAATACTTCAGGAAAGTGCTGAACCCTCTAACTGATGCAATAATTCCTTTTAGAAATGGTGTTTGGCTTGGTGCTTGCAGGAACCAAGTGCCTGCCTTGCAGAGGGATCCAGCCTAAGTGTCCCTGGCCTCACGTCTGAAAGCAAGCAGGGTGTCGCGTCTGCTCCAAATCTGCCCAGCTGGAGCTCACAGGCAGAGGGTTCCCAAATAATAAATGTGCCTAGCAAAAGGGAGCTGCAGCTCCTCAATAGGCATCTGATTAGGGGATGGAGGAAAGAGAATCTGTTGGCAAGTAGTGACAAACTCCTAACAGTGGCCAAGATCAGTGAGGATGCTAAGGACAAAGTACATATAATGGAAGTGTGTTCCACTGTCAGCAGCACCCAAATCAAAGTGTTTTCCTTCTGAATTTATTTGTCATGGGGGGAGCCCAACTGAGATCACAGTATCACAGTATCACCAAGGTTGGAAGAGACCTCATAGATCATCAAGTCCAACCCTTTACCACAGAGCTCAAGGCTAGACCATGGCACCAAGTGCCACGTCCAATTCTGCCTTGAACTGCCCCAGGGACGGCGACTCTACCACCTCCCCGGGCAGCCCATTCCAGTGTCCAATGACTCTCTCAGTGAAGAACTTTCTCCTCACCTCCAGCCTAAATCTCTCCTGGCACAGCCTGAGGCTGTGTCCTCTCGTTCTGGAGCTGGCCACCTGAGAGAAGAGAGCAACCTCCTCCTGGCCACAACCACCCCTCAGGTAGTTGTAGACAGCAATAAGGTCACCCCTGAGCCTCCTCTTCTCCAGGCTAACCAATCCCAGCTCCCTCAGCCTCTCCTCGTAGGGCTGTGCTCAAGGCCTCTCACCAGCCTCGTCGCCCTTCTCTGGACACGCTCAAGCATCTCAGTGTCCCTCCTAAACTGGGGGCCCAGAACTGAACACAGTACTCAAGGTGTGGTCTAACCAGTGCAGAGTACAGGGGCAGAATGACCTCCCTGCTCCTGCTGGCCACACCATTCCTGATGCAGGCCAGGATGCCACTGGCTCACTTGGCCACCTGGGCACACTGCTGGCTCATGTTCAGGCGGGTATCAATCAGCACCCCCAGATCCCTCTCTGTCTGGCTGCTTTCCAGCCACTCCGACCCCAGCCTGTATCTCTGCATGGGGTTGTTGTAGCCAAAGTGCAGCACCCTGCACTTGGAGCTATTGAACCCCATCCCATTGGACTCTGCCCATCTGTGCAGGTGGTCAAGGTCCTGATGCAGAGCCCTTCTGCCCTCCAACCCAGCCACATCTGCCCCCAGCTGCAGAGATGCTGCAGTGGCACCAGTATTGCAGGAATGCAGCAGCTTGTGGCTGTGGGTGCTCTTGCTCTATTACCAGCCTCTTACTGAATGGACAGATGATGCACTGCCCTGCATCTCCTCCTGAATTTGGGCTTTCAGGCTACTGCCTCTCCTTCACATCTCCCCCTCACCATTAACTACACAAGGCATCCAGCAATGATATTATCTCCTGGCTAGTGCCCAGCAGTTCCAGTTTGCCACCACCACCAGTAGAAACCAGTATGGTTAAGTCACATGACCTCAATAGTGACTGAAATCAGTATTGCCATTCGTTCAGACGACCTTCAACCAACAGAGTCTTCTGCATGGCAATGAAAGAACACAGACAAATAATTTTAAGTGACTGGCAAAATGAAGAAACATGGGAGAGCTCCATCCACACCAGAAGAGTGATGAAAAAGCCAAGACAGAGATGACTAATGTAACAATATGGCCAAAACATGTATGACCTGCTTTCTATGCTATTGCAGCTCAATTGAGAACACATTTAACTTGGAAGTAAGTACTTTATTCTTTTCACGATGAAGCATTTGTCTTAATATGGTTTTAATATTGAAGTGGCTTTTACCAAGTGCTCCAATAATTAAATGGGACTACATCAGGTCTTAAATTCCCATTGGATTGTCTTTATGACTCTAAAAACAACGCTGAAAGGTTTCCCTTTCCAAAAAGGGGGTTTGTAGCTGGCGCACAGTGGGAGAAGAGCCAGATAGGATGCTGAGGGCATTTTGGAGTGGGATTATTTCTCTTTCCCCTCCTAGTCACAGTCTTTCCCAATCCTCCTCTTAGCCATTCCCTCTGTTTGGACTGGTAAACCCCATGCACTGCAGTAGTAACAAGGAACCCACTGCAGCTGCTGTGATCTCCCAGGGGATAGCAAAAACGCTGGGGAAGGGGTGACATCTGCAAGGAAAAGCTTCTTTCTATTCTCAGATACCAAGCAAACCCTCTCTGGTAATTAGTGACAGCTTGAATGACATTGCATGGGTAATTTCTAGAGGCAGCTGGAACTAAGTTTAGTAAGATTTCCTCCCTGGTGTATTAATAACTAGACGTGATTAATGCTATGAGTCAGAACGAAGGTTTTGAGGAATTCTCTTTCCACCCACAATAAAACAAGCTCTGTGTGCTCCTTCCTTGCCCAGATGTAAAACGGACCTTCATGTCCTCCCACCCCTAGAGCAAGGGTCTCAGCTTGGGACCCTTAAAAATTGAGTGAAACAGGCAGATAGTGGAGAAATTACACTGCTCTTTTCTGCAGGCAGATGTGCTTCAGCTGGGCCATTTCTACCTCAGGTTCAAGAAACGCTGTGGGTTTCCTTGTGATTCATATAAGCACAGAGCAGCCACCTCCAGGTCACGTATACATGGGGATACTCGGGAGCATCCTGCCTTGGCTCCTCCATCCTTGAGCACCATCTGCTGGCTTTTCTTCCAGGGACTCTTCTGGGCATTGCCCAAACCTATGGTCACCTACGTTCCCTGGAGTAAAACCTGCACTTGCAATGTGGGGCTGCTGCTTACTGTGATATTATTGGGTACCACAAAAACCAATGCTTGCTCCATTATTTTTCCATCAGTCTAAGCATCTGCACAGTGAGCTGTGCAGGGTTTGGCTGTGACACTCACACCCCAGTTTCAAAGAACAAGCTTTTTTGCAGAATCATGGAATTGTTTAGGTAGGGAAAGACTTCCAATATTATTGAGTCCAACCATTAACCCAAGTCCACCACTCCACCATGTCTCTCAGCACCACATCTACATGTGCTTTAAATACTTCCAGGGGTGATGATCCACCACTTCCCTGGGCAGCCTGCTCCAGGGCTCAACAGCCCATTTCACAAATAAATTTTCCCTAATGTCCAATCTAAACCTCCTCTGATATGATTTGTGGCTGTTTCTTCTTGTCCTGTAACTTTTATTTGAGAGGAGAGATCAACCCCCACTTCGATACAACCACCTTTCAGCTAATTATAGAAGTAAGGTCTCCTCTCAGCTTCTTTTCCTCCAGGCTAAACAACCCCAGTTCCCTCAGCCACTCCTGGTATGGCTTCTTCTCTAAACCCTTCACTGGCTTTGTTGCCCTTCTCTGGATACCCTTCAGCACCTCAATGTCCCTCTTGTAGTGAAGAGCCCAAAATGAACATGGCATTTGAAGTATGGCCTCACCAATGCCTAGTACAGGAGGATAATCCCTTTCCTACTCCTGCTGACCACTCTATTTCTGACATGAGCCAAAAGCACAGCAGAGCTTCTCTGCTAGAACTGCAGAGCTGCAGGATGGCTTTTAATTTTGCTCAGTGGCTCTCATAACTTCCAAAGGGCTTGCTGTTGCTTTTGCCCAAATACTTTCCCTACCAACAGCACTCTGGTTAGGATGTAGTTCATGAAATATTTTTGGAAGCTTTTCGTGATTCTGCTTTTCTCCTCTCTTCTGGTTGTCTGCCTGCCTCTGTACAAATAGGCCTGAATGGTAGGGATTGGAACCTCTACAGATCAATAGTCCAACTTCCCTGGCAAAGAAGGTTCACCTAGAACAGCTTTCCCAGGACTGCATCTAGGCAGGTTTTGAGTATCTCCAGAGGAGACTCCACAACCTCTCTGGGCAGCCTGTTCCAGTGCTCTGTCATCCATTATGCTCTGTCCTATCACAGGGCACCAGTGGAAAGACACTGGCCCCATCTTCTTGGCATGCACCCACAAAGTATTTACAAACATTTATGAGATCACCTCTCAACCTCCTCTTCCAGAGCTAAACAACTCCAAGTTTCTCAGCCTTTCCTCATAAGAGAGATGTTCTATTCCATTAACCATTGCCCTGCATTGAACTCTCTCTAGTATATTCCTGTCCCTCTTGAACCAGGAAGCCCAGAAGTGGGCACAATACTCTAGATGTGGCCTCACTAGGGCAGAGTCGAGGAGGAGGAGAACCTCTCTTGTCCTGCTGGACACACTTTTCTCAAGGCACTCCAGGATACCATTGACCTTCTTGGCCACAAGGGCACATTGCTCTCTCATGGGTAGCTTACTGTCCACCAGGACTCCCAAGGTCCCTCTCTACAGAGCTACTTTGCAGCAAGCCAGCCCCTAGCCTGTACTGGTGCATGTGGTTATTCTTGCCCAGGTGCAGAATTCTATGCTTGTCCTTGTTGGATTTCATTAGGTTCCTCTCCATCCAATTCTCCAGCCTATCCAGGTCTCACTGAATGGCAGCACAACCTTTCTGGTGTGTCAGCCACTCCTCCCAGCTGGGTATCATCAGCAAACTTGCTGAGGGTACACTCTGTCCCCTCATCCAGATCACTAATGATGTTGAGCAAGACTGGATCAAGTACTGAACCCTGGGAACAACACTAGCTACAGTCAATACCACCCTCAACTTTGAACAGGCAGGGCAAAAGGCAGGAGCATCACTAGAGCACACAGAGAGGGTGGGAAGAAAGTGAGCTGGGCAGGTCAGGGTGGGAATTAAGGACACCTGGCCCTTCTCATCCCACACTCCTTGTTGAAAAGAGTTAATTAAAACACCACTGCAGAACCTACATCCCATCCTCAAGGATGAAGTTGTGATGGTGAGTTCAAGGCAGCCTGCATTAGGAGGAGGCTTGGGAAAGCATCAGGGATGCTATGAGCACCCCAGCAACCTGGGTGCAATCTAGGCTTAATTGCAATCAAGAGGACTTCTCCTAATTGGCACCGGAGAGTGGGGGGGTGGGGTGTTATATCTCAGCACAGGCTGGTTGGGTTAATATTAGCATGTTGCCAGGGTTCCTTGGGATCTCTTGAGAACTGGCTGGATGGTTACAGGTAATTTATCTGTTTGGTCTCACCTTCTTATCTGTAAAACTGTGGGGTTTGCCTCCCTAGCTTATGTGAAGGACAAGAAATAGGGATCAGTGCAACTGCTGTCTTGTAGAGCTGAGCACAGGTTGAAGTATTTTGATCTTGATTTCTACAATTTATAATTCTGTCCTCTCCCCTCTCTCCCCAAATCAAAGCTCCTAAGAATCTCTGTATATGATAGAAGACATTTTGTTTGTGATAAATCAGTTATTTCTTAAAAGGGCTCCTGTCCTGTTTCATTGGAACATTTCTGAGGTTAATACTGCTAATAAATCACAGGAACAGGCTAAATCCAGAAACAGTGATAAAAGCAAGCACACACACAGGCTGCATGTGTTATCTAAGTTCATGTGTGCTCCTTAATCCATGGTCTGTAGAAGACATGGTAATTCCAAAGAGGCAGCTTGGAGGCCTGACCATCAACATCCTGCAGAAAGCACTTCTGCTGGAAGGGGCTTTTCAGCTTCTGTGATGATGAGAAACAAACTACTCTCAAATATGTCAGTAATGTGCTTGCTCTACTCTCTACCACAGCATGCAGCTTGTAGGTCAGTAAACTTTAATGTGAACTGTAATGCTCATCTCCTAAGAAAGATGCTAGCTGAGCTTTCTCAGAATAAAAGATCATAGAATCAACCAGGTTGGAAGAGACCTCCAAGATCATCCAGTCCAACCTAGCACCCAGCCCTAGCCAGTCAACTAGACCATGGCACTAAGTGCCTCATCCAGGCACCTGAACACCTCCAGGGATGGTGCCTCCACCACCTCCCTGGGCAGCCCATTCCAATGCCAATCACTCTCTCTGGCAACAACTTCCTCCTAACATCCAGCCTATACCTCCCCTGGCACAACTTGAGACTGTGTCCCCTTGTTCTGTTGCTGGTTGCCTGGCAGAAGAGACCACCCCCCACCTGGCTACAGCCTCCCTTCAGGTAGTTGTAGAGAGCAATGAGGTCCACCCTGAGCCTCCTCTTCTCCAGGCTAAACAACCCCAGCTCCCTCAGTCTCTCCTCATAGGGTTTATGTTCCAGGCCTCTCACCAGCTTTGTTGCCCTTCTCTGGACATGTTCCAGCACCTCAACATCTCTCTTGAATTGAGGAGCCCAGAACTGGACACAGTACTCAAGGTGTGGTCTGACCAGTGCTGAGTACAGGGGCAGAATAACCTCCCTTGTCCTACTGGCCACTCTGTTCCTGATGCAGGCCAGGATGCCATTGGCTCTCTTGGCCACCTGGGCACACTGCTGGCTCATCTTCAGCTACTATCTACCAGTACCCCCAGGCCCCTTTCCTCTTGGCTGCTTTCCAGCCACTCAGTCCCCAGCCTGTAGCATTGCTTGGGGCTGTTGTGGCCAAACTTGGGGAGTGTGTGTGACATGCATTTTGGACACCATAGACCATGCCAGCTATTGTTTTGGGTTGCTCCTGTTTTCTTGCATTAGATACTTCCAGGTGATGCCTTGCACAAGGGCATCAAAATAATCTTTACTCTTGGTCACCACGTCCTGTGGCAACCTGAAGGATCTGTGCTGTATAAGGAGCCATTTGAAATGGAATGTTTCAATGAAAGTTTCCACTGTGTGATGGAAATGACTGTTACTGGGGAGTGAAGTGAGGTGGCTTGAAATAGGTGAAGCTGTGGAGATGCCAGAAATACTCACTGCCCACATGGATGGGATGATGTAACAGTAGACAAGCCAAAGAGGAACTGTAAGGAATTATTCAGACCCATGAGTGAGAGTCATCTTTGTTGGGAAGATATGGGAGGGTAGAGAACTGAGAGTTTGCTGCAGCCAATTCACTGGAAAGCTGTGGTCACTGTGCACCAGTGGTAAAGTGAAAGAATTGCGTGTTACGGGAAGAGGGAGAGGAAAGGGCAGGACTGGAAATGTAAAGCTCTGTACTGAGGTACCAGTCCCCAGGGGGTATGTTTTTGCTAGGGGTCCCTACTAAAGGTATAAGAATAGCTATTTTCATCTTGCCCATGTGGGGTTTTCTATGAAAAATGGAGTTTTCCATGAGCAGCTTTTGCTTGTGGGTAGGGTGAGAACACAACAATGCTAGAATCTGAAACGCCCCATAGGGATCACAGCCCACACTCCAAACTTGGCAGGGCTGCTCCTTCTCACCTGGGGCACCCAAGGTCCCAAATCAGCCCTCACCATGCTTTCCTGACAGATGATCTGCCCAAAACGCTGCTTCTTTTTCATCTTTGGAGCTAGTGCTAAGTTGCCAAGGCTTCATTCAGCTGTGAAAATTGGACTGCACCCCTGAGTTCTGCAAAGAGCTGTGAATTAAGGGGGAAGAAGGCATTTTGCTCAAGGTGATCACATGGATTTGAGCAGCATTGAATCCCTACTCCCCTCTCCATCTCTCAAATCAGGCAGCTGCTTGGTCCAGTGCCCCCCACCCCCCCTCACCCCCGACTTAGTTCCTTCAGCTTTATTCCACAACTGATAGTCACAGAATCACAGAATGTCAGGGGCTGGAAGGGACCTCAAAAGATCATCTGGTCCAACTCCCCTGCCAGAGCAGGATCACCTATACCAGATCACAGTGTCGCTCTCTGGTCTGCAATATAGGACATGTATTTTCTTTCCCAAAGGTGTGACTGTCACTTAATCTCCTAGTGATAATAAAATGTAGTCTTAGTCACTGAGCATCCTTGCATTGCATCCCAGCATTGCTATTGCTAAAGGTACCCCAGGGTGGAATGCTCTGGCTTCTTCCCTTCTTCTCCCTGGGAGGATCCTTGCTATGCCAACCCAACCAGGTGTCACAGTGCTCCTCATGCTAGGGAGTCCCAGTGGATAGGCACTGGGGCCCAGGCTACATAATATTGCCCTCTTTGTTATAAACATCCCACTGCTTGATGGGGAGCTGATGTAAACAGCCTCTCCTCATCATAGCTGTTTTGTTTGGGGTTAGCATTAAAAAACAAAACAAAACATCACAGGAAATAGCATATATGTGGTCAGCACATATTTACCCCTCAGGGACTTGGCTGTGATATGCACAGAGCATATGGAATAACTTGTGCTGGAGATGTTCGTGTCTGAGGCATCTGGAGATGCTGCGTTTCTAGTACAGAGGTAAAACTGTGCTCTTTCTACTGTGCTGTTCATTGCTTCAGGTGGAGCTGACACAGCATCATTTGGGAGACATTGAATTTGCCTCTGTAAGTGGCTGAAGCTCCTCTGGAAGAAAAAAGGCTAAGATTTTTGCCCAAAGCCATCAAGAAACTCACCTGAAGCACAGGTGCCTTTCTGGATGCTCAGGGCAATTTTCAGAGTGATGTATTTTTCTGTATGAGCCACGTCTGAAATGCAGATACTTTAGTCAGGTAGGTTTTCCCTTTAAGCAAATTCCAGTCCCTCAGCACTGCCAGGATATTCATACACAATCAGATGCAAACCAGTAAGTAGGTGGAATGAACTTCAATACTTAAGGTCCAACAGGGGTGGAAAAACAAAACCAACTAAATTAAGCCACTAAAGCTGCATTAAATGACCAAATATGAACTCTCATGTAAAATCTGGGTATGATGGCTAAAAAAAGCTTTAACAAATTACCTGCCTGAGGAAAATAGTGCAGTTTTGCTGAAGTTTGTAAGTTTGGCAAGCAGGTTTGTTGGTTGGGTTTTGGGTTTGCTTTTTTTTTCTGAGGAAGCCTGGCTGGTTTTACAGAGCCAAAGGAGAAGTTGAGTGTTTTCATCCTGTAGCTCAGTTCTGAGGAATGAACATTGGCTGCAGAGACTCGGGAGCTTACAGAAACCTCTCATTATTGCTGGGCAAGCTCTGAGCTTTCTCCTCTGTAAATTTAGGCATCCCTTTGGGCACCTGCAGCTCTTGAGGTGCTGGAGCTGTTCTGCAGCCTGGGAACTGGGGTTGTCCCTGGATGTGAAAGATCAACCTGTCCTTGGGCAGGAAGAGGTGGGGATGGCTTTGCTTGGTTACTGTTGCTGTTTATCACCCTTTCCAACCGATGATGGCAGAAATGAGTGGAAAAAAAGCCTTCACTGCTCCTTTATAAAACCCAGAGCCAGCAGGCTTGCCAGCCTTCCAAATGTGTCCTCTGTCAAACGGCTCATTCATTCATCCTGCAGCAGGGACACGTGAAAATCACATCATTTTCCAAAGGCAGAACAGCAGCACACTTGTCCTGAGAAAATCCCAGCCCTACCTAGCAGCAAGCCACCTGTCACCAGCGAGCAAGCTGTAATGGGACCGACAAGCTACACGAAGGCCAATGGTACCCTGCAGTGCATTAAAAAGACTGTGTCCAGCAGGTCACGGGAGGTTCTCCCTGCCCCTCCAGTCTGCCCTAGTGAAACAACATCCGGAGTACTGTGTCCAGTTCTGAGCTTCTCAGTTTGAAAGGGACAGGGATATACTAGAGAGAGTCCAATGGAGGGCTATAAGGATGATTAAGGGACTGGAACATCTGTCTTGCAGGAAAGGCTGAGAGACCTTAGGCTGTTTAGGATGGAAAAGAGAAGAGTGAGAGAGGATCTTATTCGTGTCTACAAACAGCTTTAGGGTGAGCGTCAAGAAGGGATGCCCTGTGATAGGACCAGGGGCAACAGACACAAACATAGGAAGTTCCACCTCAACATCAGGAAAATCTTCTTTACTGTGAGGGTGATGGAGCACTGGAACAGGCTGCCCAGAGAGGTTGTGGAATATCCTTCTCTGGAGACTTTCAAGACCCATCTGGACATGTTTCTGTATGAGCTGTCCTAGGTGATTCTGCTTGTCCGGGGGGTTGAACTAAATGACCTACAGAGCTCCCCTCCACCCCTACCATTCTATGATTCTAAAAGGAGCAAGCCTGTGTGCCAGCAAAACCTGATGGAGTTGCTCTGCATCTACTGTGGTCCAAAAATAATGCAGCCAGGCATGCTGTCCCCTTCTCTCTGAGATGGCACATCACCACTCCTAAGAACAGGCAGGTGGAGAGGGCAAGTCCATGGCAGGTGATGCTCTGTCCTAATTTCGTGCTCCCAAACCAATTGCAAACAGGCATTCTGTGCCATCACCCGAAGGATTTGCCTGTGAAGGTGAGCATTCTCCTGGTGATGGCAGAGTCAAACCTGATCCTTTCATCTGAACCTGCTCTCCAAAACTCAGGCACTGGAGCTTTCAAGCATATCAGACTTCCCCAGTTTTCACAGGGGATCTTTTAACCTCTTACAAGTAGTCTAAGTCAGTCTTCCCAAACACATGAAACTTCCATTACACTGTGCCAGTCTCAAGCTATCTGCAGGCTGGGATGGATTTAGTGTGAATTTTCTAAGCAGGGATGATTTGGAGCTGCACTGGAGGTGAATATGGTGTGGGTTGCCTGCCTTACACCAAGCAATGAGTTGTTTCAGTAAAAAGATGGAGCAGTCAAAACTCTGCTTTTCCAATCTGACAAATGAGGTGGGCTAGCAAATGTTCTCTGCTTAAATACCTGTGTTACATCAAAGCTTCTGGTAAATGTTGTGTCAGCAGAGGCTTCCTGGGTACAAAAAAAAAGCTGCTATTGCAGACCATTTCTGCACTTTGTAAAGACACAAAAATACTGCAGGGCAGCAGCTTTGACAGGCCATGTGCTGGGACTAGGTCTTGCATCTGAGAGAACTGACACTTCAGCTCAAAACCCAGCTTTAACTCCACGGCTTGCACCAATGTGCATCAGGTCTTGGGAGACTGAAGGATGCATCCCAGTGAGCTACTCTTCCTCTCTGAGGGTGTGTTTCAATACTCAGATCTTCCTGACTTACTCTCAGTGTATTTTTTCCTGCTTTATGTGACGCCAGAGGTCTCTGTTCTTCCAAATAGAAAGGAGACAAATGCCAAGTGGCCAGCAAGCGCTATCCACAAACACCAGCATTTATTTGCTTTTCTATCCCAAACCACCACTAATCTGTGTTAGGCTTCTTCTCTGTCTTTGGACCAATCTGAGTTTGTTTGGGGTTTTCTGTATTGTTTTGTTTGGGTTTTGGGGTGGTTTTGTTTGAGGGTTTTGGGGTGTTTTTGTTGTTTTGGGGGGCTTTAGGGTGGGTTTGTTTCTTTGCTTTGGGATTTTTGGGAGGAGGAGGGTGGGAGGGGTTTGCTTTTGGGTTTTTTCAATTTTGCCCTCTGGTAACTTTAACTCCTCAATCCGTTGAACTAATTGTTCTTGAATGAGAGACTCATTTACAGCCTGTCTGCCATTGACATGTGGGTTTGCTCTGTGAGGTCTTGTGCCATCGGCATCTCACACAGAGGGCAAGTTTTCTCTTGCTGCCTTCTGTCAGCACAGAAGCAGTTTTGCAGGGAGGTGGTGGCAGGCACCAGAGGGAGATGGACCTCCCCAGCTTTTGCTTCATTTGCAAGGGAAAGGTAGAAGTAGAGGTGTTGAGTTGTTGTTTTGATTAGTTCTCCCAGGAAAGTGAAATGGCAGCTGCACCAATGAGTCATATATGAACATAAAAGCTAAATAAGTCCATTGCCTTCAGATTCAAGGCTCCAGAGATGCATTATCCCACCCAGGATGGAAACCTAGAAATTCAAGAGGAATCTGCCTCTTACAGCAGCACATACTTGCCACTAGCTCCAAGAAGCACTGCCTGCCATTTGCTCAGCTGAAACCCACCAACACACATAGGGAATCACTGGCTGTGACCTGGTCCTCTGGGTAACCTCATCCCAGCTTCTCCCCCTAGAAATGGCTGTGGAGAGGAGCAGAGTTTCTCATTATGCCCAGGTCTGAGGAAGCCTCATGACAAGGCCACCATTATTATTCACTCAAAGTGCTTCTTTTGGGTGCTCATCTCAAAACTTTCTTCTTGTGTTGATTCAAGATGAAGCTATCACCAGCCAGAAAATAATTGTGGTATATGGTTCTACATGTTGCATGATTGTGGTCCTGTTTTGCCTCTAAGGGATGCCTTGTCCTCTGTGAACAAAATGCTGTTGGCAGGCTGGGCTTAAACCTTAATGGAGGGCACTTTCTAACCCAAAGTCATATCGAGTACAAGCATGGGGAAGATAAAAGCAACTTCCAGCTCTCTCTGGAAGGAGGTGAGACAAACACCCTGCTGACAGGCTGTCAAGGCAGGGGGTTAAACTGTCTCATACTCTCTATCTGCCCCAGCTCCTCATGCTTTTCTTAGCACAACATGCACGAGGCTGTCTCTAAACTTCTGCCTCAGTGAGGGCACTTTCTCTGGTTTCAACAGCATTTTGTATGCCAACGGTGTAAGGATTCACCTGGTGCCGCCTGGCCACACCAGTACCCTCCCAGGGCTGGTCTGTCTATTAGACAGCTCAGAAACCTGTTTCCAGCAGGAGACCTCCCCAGTGGGTCACAGATGTGCCACACCTTGATGGTTCGAGTGTCATACCCTGCAAAGTCACAGCCCAGGATCTGAGGCAGTGAAGTGCTGTTTCCTCTGCAGCTAGAGTGCACATGCCAGAAAGTAGCTCTGGCAGAGCACTTAGGGGATGCCCGTGCCAGGAAGCGCACCCTGCTGCATGGCACCGCAAGATCCAACCTGTGGGCCGTGATGAATCCGGGTACCACAACAGCCTCATAGAGCATCCCACTTCCTCTTCATCTCCCAAGTCTGGCACCTAATGGGCATAAAAATACCAGCTGGTGCCCCTCATTCCAGGGAAAGTTCTGGGGCAGAGAGCAACCCACTGCAGAGCTAACACCAAATGAGTTTTGTGGATCTAGAGCACCGTTTCAGTAATTTGACCTCCTCCTCTGCTCTGCAGCAGGGAGGCTTTGGTGGGGCAGGAACATGCAATGATGTACAGAGTACAGCATGTACATGGCTCGTGCTGACAGCAGCACGTCCTCACTAACTCCTCCCTTGATCTATATACTCGAGCAAGGCTGCCCCTGAGATCCTTCTCCCTGTGCCACAGAGGAACGCAAGCCTCCTCAGAAAACATCTGGTCATCTAGTTTCGCCAGCTTTCTGCTTTGTAAGTTCCTGGATCAGATTAGACACTCGTGGGCTGAATGAAAAGCCATTGTACGTGAACTAATCCCCCGCTGAGACTGGAGCAGCAGGGATGTCTGCAGGACGCTGACGTTTTGTTTCCCTGCAAGAGCTGATCCGGCTGACGGCTTAACAGTGGGAGGACCGTTTGGGGCAAGATGATGCAGTAACTGGAATCCTGCCAGGGGATGCTCTACCTACACTCATGGAATCATTCTGGTAATTGGACAAATCCCTCAGGAGAAAGAACAAGCTCTGAGAGTGTCTAGGGACCGCCTCTGTGTCCAGCACCTCCCAGCGGTAGCTGACGCTTAGGGGCTTGAGGTGCTTTATGTGGCGTTAAGCTGACATATATGGCATAGACATATGAGGTCCTGTATTGAGGAATACCTTGGAGGCAGCTTCCTCCAGCTGTACTCCGGTGAACCTTGAGAGCGTTGTTTTGTGTAAAGGCTCTGCAAGGTGCTGTTCAAAGGTGGGGAATTACCTTGGTACTGAGGAGTCCTGGTCCAAAGGACAAGGCCAGAGAGGTTAATGGCATAAAGAGAAGGGGGAAACACTCCTTTTCCCCTCAGAGTACTTCTATATGCCCTATGAGGAGCAGCTGAAGGAGCTGGGGTTGTTTAGCCTGGGAAAGAGGAGGCTCGGGGGGGGGGGGGGGGGGGGGGGGGGGGGAGGGGGCTTATTGCTATCTACAACTACCTGAAGGAGGTTGTGGTCAGGTAGGAGTTGGTCCCTTTTCTCAGGCAACCTGTGACAGAATAAAGGGACAGAGTCTCAAGCTGCATCAGGGGAGCTTTAGGCTGGAGGTTAGGAAGAAGTTCTTCTCAGAAAGAGTGATTGTCATTGGAATGGGCTGCCCAGGGAGGTGGTGGAGTCACCATCCCTAGGAGTGTTTAATAAAAGGCTGGATGTGGCACTTGGTGCCATGGTTTAGTTGATTAGATGGTGTTGGGTGATAGGTTGGACTCAATGATCTCGGTGGTCTTTTCCAGCCTGATTAATTCTGTGATTCTGTGCTTCTGTGTCACAAACCGGTGGCCAACAGACATCACAGCAAGGCCAGCCCCATGTTTTTAGCTGGAGTGGGCTATGGGGTATTTAAAGGAGGATGCTGCAGGAAGGTCTAGATCACAGTATCACAGTATTATCAGGGTTGGAAGAGACCTCACAGATCATCAAGTCCTACCCTTTACCACAGAGCTCAAGGCTAGACCATGGCACCAAGTGCCACGTCCAATCCTGCCTTGAACAGCCCCAGGGACGGCGACTCCACCACCTCCCCGGGCAGCCCATTCCAGTGTCCAATGACTCTCTCAGTGAAGAACTTTCTCCTCACCTCAAGCCTAAATCTCCCCTGGCACAGCCTGAGGCTGTGTCCTCTCGTTCTGGTGCTGGCCACCTGAGAGAAGAGAGCAACCTCCTCCTGGCCACAACCACCCCTCAGGTAGTTGCAGACAGCAATAAGGTCTCCCCTGAGCCTCCTCTTCTCCAGGCTAAACAATCCCAGCTCCCTCAGACTCTCCTCGTAGGGCTGTGCTCAAGGCCTCTCACCAGCCTCGTCGCCCTTCTCTGGACACGCTCAAGCATCTCAATGTCCCTCCTAAACCGGGGGGGGGCCCAGAACTGAACACAGTACTCAAGGTGAGGTCTAACCAGTGCAGAGTACAGGGGCAGAATGACCTCCCTGCTCCTGCTGACCACACCATTCCTGATGCAGGCCAGGATGCCATTGGCTCTCTTGGCCACCTGGGCACGCTGCTGGCTCATGTTCAGGTGGGTATCAATCAGCACCCCCAGATCCCTCTCTGTCTGGCTGCTCTCCAGCCACTCCGACCGCAGCCTGTATCTCTGCATGGGGTTGTTGTGGCCAAAGTGCAGCACCCTGCACTTGGAGCTATTGAACCCCATCCCATTGGACTCTGCCCATCTGTCCAGGCAGTCAAGGTCCTGCTGCAGAGCCCTTCTGCCCTCCAACTCAATCACATCTGCCCCTAGCTTGGTGTCATCTGCAAACTTGCTGATGACTGACTCCATGCCCTCATCCAGATCATCTGTGAAGATGTTAAAGAGGATGGGGCCCAGCACAGATCCCTGAGGGACACCACTAGTGACAGCCGCCAGCTGGATGTGGCTCCATTCACCACCACTCTCTGGGTCCGGCCCTCCAGCCAGTTCCTAACCCAGCACAGAGTGTTGCCATCCAAGCCGTGGGCTGACAGCTTAGCCAGTTTGCTGTGGGGGACAGTGTCAAAGGCCTTGCTGAAGTCCAGATAGACCACATCCACAGGCCTCCCCACATGTACAATAGGAAAGAGCAGGATCTCCTTTGGTATTTAACAGCAAGAATGATTTTTACACAAATGACCTGAAGCTCCTCACAGAAATGCCAATTTGGTCTGTGTTACACTAGGATGAGGAGTACCAGAGAAAGAGGAAGAGGTTTGTTTTTTTTTCCCCTGTAAGGGGCCAACCCTGGCTGGACTTCACCAGTCATGGGATAGCAGTTGGGATTTTCCTTCCTACCAAGAGAAGGAACAGAGAGGAGAAAAAGGCAATTGTAAGCCCTCCTCAGAGGCTGGGAGAGCTTTCCAAAGGTAAAAAATAAAGACTCTTAGAGGGTGTTTGTTTCTCTTCTGTGGTTTAAGCTTTTGGGAGGGTGTGGAGGATACCTCTCCCTTCACAGCACATGGCAAGAGAGCTGTGAAAAACTTGTTTGTGAAAGATAAATATGTAGTGTCTCCAGTTATAGACAAAAATCCTAGTGTTTTGTCTCTGGTGGGGCAGTGGAGCACACAGATTGTGCCTGAGCTCAGGAGACGGGGCGGAGCTGCTCCTGGGCATCATATCACTGGAGATCAGTGCTCCCTGAGGCTGCAAAGGAGGCTTTCTAGTGAGGTCCTCTAGAAAGGAGGTCCTTGGCCACCTTGATAGGGAGAAGGTGGGCTGAGCTGCTTAGTGGTATTGGATTCGAGGCATGAACACTGTGCTCCTGGCCCAGAGCTTGTCTGAGTGGTGCTTTGGATGCTTCCACCTTTGGGTCGTGGTCCAGACTTGCTTTCTCTGAACAGAGTAAGGGGGGTGGCTTCAGCACCCAGAGCTAAGACAAATATCTCCAGCCTTGGGGTATCATTTGAGGTGACTGGGTGCGGGGGGGGTTGAGGTACTCAGCAGATAGTTACTCTTGCTGCTGGGCTGGCAACCAGGAGGGAGTGAATAGGAAGGTATCAAAATGCACACTGGGAATGGAGGTTTCTCTCCGAATTGGTGTACAGATCATAAATCGGAGCAATCATCTTGAGAGCAGCAAGAAAAGAGCTACTTTTGTGAAGCAACAACCCTTTTTTAATAAGGAAAGTCCCTTTCCACGGGCTGGCTTCCCACGCTGGCTGCTGCCTGTACTGTTCGCAGGACTCCACAGGATGGCAGCAGGAAACTGCTCGCTCTCTCTAGAGCAGCAATCCCAGACCGCTCAGCATCCCCGAGCTGCACCTCTCGGCGCTGGGGCTGCGCTAACAACCACTTAGGAGGCTTCGCTTCTGGCCTCCAGCTGAACTGGAAAAATCCCACACCAGGATTATTCCTTCTTAGCTCAAAGCAGGTTTTGCAGAAGAGATATGCTGAGCAGGATGATGTGCAGTGCAAAGGTTTTGTTGCTGGGAACTTGCCAAAAAGGCAAAGACAGGGAGCTGGTTGCATTTGGTCTGCTGCATCCCTGTGGGCATAGCTCCCCTGCCCCAGAGCTGGTCCGAGGGACCATTCTGACATCTGTTATCTGTGATGCCGCCAGCCCTGAGTGCACCCCGGGGTGAGATCTGAGTTGCACTGGTAACATCTACAAGAAAGCAAGTCTGGCATTGCCTAGAGCTTTGTTAGAAATGCCAGCAAAGGAGGAAACCACAGCTAGAGACACAGGGCAGGTTGGATTTCTTTCATGAATTGGAACATGGACAAAGTTTCCCTTTTCCTATCAACTCAAGGACCCAGGCAGGACAGCTCTGCCTCTGCTCCTGATCACTGCCTTGGTGCTTTTAGTCATGTCTGGAGTCACACATGCCAAGTCCCTCGTGTTCCTCAGACCATCCTTTACCCCTCCAGACAGAGTATTTCTCCACTCTCTGGACTGCTTCAAGCTGCTAGAAGTTTGACACTTTGAAACAAAAACCCAGGCTGCCATTTTGAACCATGTCACAGATCATAGAATGGTTTGGGTTGGAAAGGACTTTAAAGATCATCTAGTTCCAGCCCCTCTGCCATGGTCAGGGATACCTTTCACTAGACCAGGTTACTCAAGGCCCCATCCACCCTCCCCTCAAACGCTTCCAGGGAGGGGGAATCCACAATTTCCCTTGGCAACCTGTTTCAGAGTCTCACCTCCCGCAGTGTAAAGAATTTCTTTGCAATATCTGGGCTCCTCAATTCAAGAGAGATGTTGAGGTGCTGGAACGTGTCCAGAGAAGGGCAACAAAGCTGGTGAGGGGCCTGGAACACAAACCCTATGAGGAGAGGCTGAGGGAGCTGGGGTTGTTTAGCCTGCAGAAGAGGAGGCTCAGTGGGGACCTCATTGCTGTCTACAACTACCTGAAGGGAGGCTGTAGCCAGGTGGGGGTTGGTCTCTTCTGCCAGGCAACCAGCAACAGAACAAGGGGACACAGTCTCAAGTTGTGCCAGGGGAGGTATAGGCTGGATGTTAGCAGGAAGTTCTTCACAGAGAGAGTGATTGGCATTGGAATGGGCTGCCCAGGGAGGTGGTGGAGTCACCGTCCCTGGAAGTGTTCAGGTGCCTGGACGAGGCACTTAGTGCCATGGTCTGGTTGACTGGCTAGGGCTGGGTGCTAGGTTGGACTGGATGATCTTGGAGGTCTCTTCCAACCTGGTTGATTCTATGATCTAGTTGAAATCTACCCTCTTCCAGCTTAAAGCCATTTCCCCTCATCCTATCATTACAAGCCCTTGCAAAAAGCTCCTCTCCAGCTTTCTTGTAGGTCTCCTTCAGGGATAAAGTATAAGCTGCTATAAAATCTCCTTGCAGCCTTCTCTTCTCCAGGCTGAATAGTCCCAAGACTTCCATCTTGTCCCCATAGAAGACATGCTGCAGCCCTCTGGTCGTTCTTGGCCCTCATCTGGACTCACTCAAACCAGTTTAATGTCCTTCTTGTGTTGGGGGCCTTTCCTGAGCCAGCCCACTCTCATCTTTGCTGTAATTCCCAGGGCAAAGCGAGCTTGGCAGCTCAGATCAGGGTGGACAGGACTCATATGACTCATTCAAAACCACACAAACACTGCCAACCTTCTGATTTCCCCTCCAGCTTTGTTGCTCGGCTTGCCTCAGTGGCTGGAGGAAAAGAAAAGCAACTGATGTTCATCTCTTAGTGGCTGTAACAAGAGGGTGTTGATAAGCAGATGACTTATCTCCAGCAGCCAAGTGAGATGAGCTGTATCACGTAAAGCCAGCATGTCGTGGGTAGTCTGAGTGGTTTCAAGAGCTTTTCTGGGAGGGTGTTTCGTGCCAGCTCACTTCCATTGCCTGCTCAGTGATGTCCAAGTCACCAGGTCCATGTTTACCTCTACACCAGCGCAGGCCTGGTGTTGCTGGGGGCTTTTTAGGTACAAGGAGGTGAGAAGGCTTGGAGAGGTTTTGAAGAGGTGGCCAGCATGCCACAGACTAGGAGGAATCTAAAATCTGGCAAAGACAGGTATGGCTGGGATGGCACAGGTGCTACAGAGGACACAGGCCAGGACATGAGCTGGGGAGCACTGGTGCAAAGCTACTGCTGGTGTGTTAGCTGGCAGCTTCATGAGCTCAGGTGAAGGACCTAATACCTCAAACACTTCCACCACCAAGCCTGTGCTGCAGCAGGTTGGTGACCTCCAGTGCAAGCTCACAGAAAGAGGAGGGGCACACAGAGCCCAGCTATGCTACACAGCACCTCCAGCAACCCCTCTGTGTCCCAGCCAGGTCAGCTCCAGCACAGGTATCCCTGCCTGATATGGAAACTGCTGCCCCACAGCAGAAAGCCTCAGGTCCAGGTAAGCCTCCAAGAATGCCAGGTCACACTGCCACTGCATTATATGTACAAAATGCATACATTTGAGGGCTGGGACACCTCTCCTCTCTCATGAAGAAAGGTTGAGAGAGATAGGGTTGTTTATCCTAGAGAAGGTTCCAGGGGCACCTTATTGCAAAGTATAGGCTGGATGTTAGGAGGAAGTTCTTCACAGAGAGAGTGATTTCCCATTGGAATGGGCTGCCCAGGGAGGTGGTGGAGTCACTGTCCCTGGAGGTGTTCAAGAAAAGACTGGATGAGGCACTTAGTGCCATGGTCTAGTGGACTGGCTAGGGCTGGGGGATAGGTTGGACTGGATGATCTTGGAGGTCTCTTCCAACCTGGTTGATTCTGTGATTTATGATAGATGGGAACAGTCTTTTTAGCAGGCCCTGTTGTGATAGGACAAGAAGTAATGATTTTAAACAGAAAGAAGAGAGATTTAGACTGGATGGATGGAAGAAATTGTTTACAATGAGGGTGGTGAAGGACTGTAACAAGCTGCCGAGAGAGGTGACAGATGTCACACCCCTGGAAACATTCAGGGTCAGGCTGGATGGGGCTCTGAACAACCTGGTCTAGTTGAAAATGTTCCGTCTCACAGCTGGGGGTTTGGACTAGATGACTTCTAAAGGTCCCTTCCAACCCAAACCAGTCTATGATTCCACAAAATATATATATATAACAGTATATAATGTGCACATCCTGCAGCAATGTGAGTGGCTCCATCTCCATGCAGCTGAGGAGCATCCCAGCATGGTCACCCGCAGAGGTTGGCTGTGACTAGTGGAAAAAGGACAGATGCCTGGAGTGGCAAACTAGCAGGACCAGTGACAAGAAGCACAGGAGCCAGATCCTGGCTTGAACTTGCTCATCAGACACTTGTTAGATCAGCAAGAGGGAGCCCTGTAGGCTGTCGCATCCCCAGGGATGACGGATGCCTGAGCTCTGGGATGTGCCCTGCCTTTCTTGCATCGCCCCAGGGAGAGCTGCCAAGTCAAAGTAATGTGAGGAACCTTCCAGATTCTTTCCTCACCCTTCCACTCTTCCCCCTTTGCAGCCTCTTTGTATTTGGAAGAACTCTGTCTTCCCCCCTCTGGCTTGCTCCAAGCCCTGGCTAGTAGCCAGTTCATCCCAGCAAGGTAATGGGAGCCATCAACATGTTCAAAAGAGGGCAGGGATAATGGTGCTCACTGGCAGTACGGGGCAGAGACGGACACATGGAAACTCATTAGAGAGAGGATCGACCAGTGAAGCTCTCCTTAGACGACCTTGCTGGGAGCACTTGCACAGCACGGAGGCTGCCAGCTGCCTCCCACCAGTCCTTCCCATCCCTCCAGGGCCACGTCTGGCAAGAAGAAAAGCATCACACATTCTATTCCAGTTGGAAGGCATCTCATGTCTTGAACAAGGAGGACAATGAAGCACTGGGACAGCTTCAGGAGACATCAAGGAGACTCCTCGAAGCTAGAGCTTCAAAACAGAGCCTAGGGCTGGTCATCAGGCTGAAAACAAGCTGCATTTCAGAACAAATCCAGTGGCTGATACCCAAGCCACCCAGCTTGATATCAAAGGAGGATGCTGCCGAACAGCAGAGGAAGAGCAGTGTGGGGATGGCTGCCAAGCTAGGCATGGCCAGGAGGTGCACAGTGCTGGGTGGGAAAAATGAAGTAGGTCTCCTTTGAGGGCAAACCATCTCAGGGAATTTATTCAGACTGTCTGCTGGCCAGTTCAAACCCAAACCACAGCAGGTAGCGTGGACAGTGGTAAAAAAAGTCACATGGTTACGGAAGGGATGGGCTCCAGATGGACATCCACAGAGCTGCAGGCCACAGGGCTGAGCCAAAAACATTGCCCATCCACTTATCCCTAGCCTCAGGGCCCTTCTCCTATGTTCTGCACCTTCATTTCCATGCTCACATCTGCCCCATCATGCACCTGCCCAAACTTTCTCTAGCCAAGATGTGCCTTCCTGTTTCACACCCTTGCTTGGAGCAAAGGCAGAGACATCTCTAAGCAGGATGCACCTGGGCAGGTTTGGGAGTGCCTCGCATCACAGTGGGAGGTAACAGAAAAAAAGATAATTATTTGTTTCAACATCTATTGAAGATAAATAGAGCAGTAGTCTAAAAACATCCCACAGCGTGGGCACACACCCACAGCCAGTGACTTAGAATGATGAGCCCATGCAGACCTAACAAATTAGCTCAGAACAATTTTCAGCCTCTACAAAGGGGAAAAATAGATAAGGCTGGCAGACAGGATGAGGAAAGGAGAGTTTTACTATTATGGCATCTTGGTGAGGTCAGCAGAAGTGTGTCAAGCTTCACTTCAGCAGCAGTGACTGGCCTCAATGCTTGCCCAGTGCTTTCTTGGTGTGGTCATAGGTAGCCAAGCTCTGGCCTCATTCTCCAGCACTGGCTCTAGGGGACAAGGACACTTATTTTCTGCCTAATAGCTCAGAAACTCATGTCTTCCTCCCAGCCAGGTGATAAACAGCCTTTATTTACCCCTCCACCACATGACATGATGCTCCTCAGATGGATGAGAAACGTGCCATGTGCAAGGTCTTTGGTTAAAAGCTATTTAGGTTTTAGAATTGTCATGTTAGCCCTCTGTGAACTCACAACCACTTGGTTGCTGTTTCTAGTGTTTAAGTATTGAAGACAAAAGGAGGTTGATTTTGTTTGCAACCTGGTGCCCAGTAGCAACCTCTGGGAAACAGAACCCAAGCCAGCTCCAGTCCGGGTTCTGTGCACCCTAAATCCCCAATTTGGTCACATAAGTGCTCTTAGGGTACACAGAAACCATCCTGCACTGGAGAATCTCCTGCTTGGCCTTGGAGAAGGTTTAGGTTTTGGGGTCTGCATTAGGATCCTCTGCTTTTCCAGAGCCTTGGGGCATTCGTAGTGGAAGACGTTGAGCTCCTTCCTGATCTTTTGTACTGATTGCCATTTTGGTTGAGTTAAAAAGCAAAATCCAGCTGTGACTGTTTGTTGTGGGCAGTCAACAAGACCACCAGGAAGGTTTCTGGTTTGAAGTTTCCCTCTGGTAGAGAAGCTATGAAGCCTTTTCCAAGCTGTCTCTAGGCTTGATTTTCTCTTTTTTTTTGTCTCTTTTTGACACCTGTGGATCTCCACTGATCTCCAGGAGCTTGCCTCTGGTGTCCTTTAGACAAGATGAGTCCTTCATTATCATCTGTTTCATGCTGTCTCCCTAACATTATCTCGTAGCAGTAGCAAAGAACAGATCTTTGCAGTGATATCAGCCTCTTATCATGGCAGAGACATCCTGGGCTTTAGCAAAGCAGGACTGAAAGGGATGACAGCCTGTGCCTTCCAATGGCCTGGAGACATGGACAAGCTGCTTCATTTCTCAGGCAGATATGTCTCTAAAACTGTGCCTATTTCACTTTCTGACCAGCTAGTTGTCTGAGCAGGACCCTCTAGTTAGTAGCCTTACCCAGTAACTCTGATCTTCATGTCTTCACAGGTCCTCAGGCTGTTTTCAGTGTAACTGGTGAAGTCTCCAGCCCCTGTGAGTGTTTCTTTCCATATGGATAGCATCAATTCAAGTCCTCACTGCAGGCTGAGGTCCCAGGCACAGCACAATTCCACTAAAATGTAAAAGGTGGTGGAAAAAAACCCACAATTGTCAGGATGACTGTCCTGGGCATTGGCTGGGATCACTTGAGTATAGGGCCTGCAGCAAGACTTACACCTCTTCATTGTCAAACTGGTGTGAAAAGCTCTAGGTTTTACTGCAAACTACATGAGACTGCCCTAGAATAGAGCAGTTGGCCCATCCCCAGTCTTTAATCAAGAACAACTATGGTCTGTGTTGTGTTTAAGCTGTTTGCAAAGAACAGTGATGACTGAGGAGTCCTCAAGCTATTCTAGGCTGTTGTAATGGAGGGTGTTTATGTAATGGAGGGTGTTTATGTAATGGAGGGGATTAAAGCTCAGCCCTCTGAGATAGGTTACTCCATAGTCCCCAAAGGGAAGGGGTAGAAACCTGACTGTCATAATCTGGTTTAAAACTAGGGGAGATTTAGACTAGACAGAAGGAAGACACTGTTTACAACAGGGGTGGTGAAGCACTTGCACAGGATGCCCAGAAAGGTGGTAGATGCTCCATCCCTGGAAATATTCAAGATGAGGTTTGACAGCTCTCTGAACAACTTAAGTCTATTTGAACATGTCCCTACTCACTGCAGAGAAGTTGGGCCAGATAACTTTCAAAAGTCCCTTCCAATCCAAACCATTCTACAGCCCAATCTCCTTGTGGGTATTGAGAAGGATAGAAGAATGAGAATGGAATGACCTGTCTAACAAGCAGTCTCTTGCATCTTAGGTCTTGTGATCTGTGAAGTATCAAAGTACTCTTAGCCCAATCCATCAGCATTTTGCATTTGAGACATACTGAATCACTGATCTCTGCTGTAACTCCTACACCTGTGTTAAAGTCAGTGATGAGCTTTAGGACTCAAATGCTGACCTTGAAGGTGTTTCTCAAATTGCATCTCCTGGGTCTCCACGCAGCCAAAACCAGTCTTTGTTTTCAGATGTTGCTGCTGGTTTGCAATAAGACATCATCTATTAAGATACCTGTTTTTGGAAGTAACCTTGAATTCATGTTGATTGTGTAAGGAATTGCAGCTACTCTTTAGCCTGGGGATTCCCACAAGCTGTAGAGCATGATAGCCTTTGCCAAGAAGTTTACCACCTGCCAAAAGGCAAATGCTTGTATTATATTTTTGAGTGCTGAGAATACTATTTTCCCACAGGACTAAGCTCACCTAGCTTGCTAGGGAAAAAAAATGTGCCTGTGAAAAACCTTAGTTTGTGATGGGAACTCCCCCAGCTACTTTTTGGCCTGAGTTTTTCTTTGTATTAAGGCACTGATTGGTGAATGGAGGTTGTGACATTTGCCTCTTTCCTGAGGCAAGTTGGAAACAGGAAGAGGATGGTTGTGTGGTGAGAAAAGCAGAAATAATTCCTTATATATGAGAATATAGGGCTGTAAGTGGTATGAGGAGAGTATGGTGAACTTGTATCAGGACTTGGTGCACAGTCCTTCTGCAAATACTGCAAAGATGTGGCATTTCTCATCTCACACTGACAGCAGGCTCCTGGCACAATCCACCAAAAACAGGCCAGGCAAGGTCATGGAACAGGTCATCTTGAGTGCCATCACAAAACACCTACAGGATGGCCAAGGGATCAGGCCCAGCCAGCAGGGGTTTAGGAAGGGCAGGTCCTGTCTCACCAACCTGATCTCCTTTTATGGTCAGGTTACCTGCCTGGTGAGTGTGGGGCAGGCTTTGGATGTAGTCTACCTGGACTTCAGCAAAGCCTTTGACACCGTCTGCCACAAGAAGCTCCTGGCAAAGCTGGCAGCTCATGGCTTGGACAGATTCACTCTGATATGGGTCCAGAACTGGCTGGAGGGCTGGGCCCAGAGAGTGGTGGTGAATGGTGCCACATCCAGTTGGCAGCCAGGCACTAGTGGTGTGCCTCAAGGATCAGTGCTGGGCCCAGTCCTGTTCAATATCTTTGTTGATGATCTGGACCAGAGGATTGAGTCCAGCAACAGTAAGTTTGCAGATGACACCAAGCTAGGAGCAGGTGTGGATCTGTTGGAAGGTAGGAGAGCCCTGCAGAGGGACCTTGCCAGGCTGGCTGGGTGGGCAGAGGCCAATGGGATGAGATTTAACAAGGCCAAGTGCAGGGTTCTGCACTTTGGCCACAACAACCCCAAGGAGCACTACAGGCTGGGGACAGAGTGGCTGAGAGCAGCCAGGAAGAAAGGGACCTGGGGGTACTGGTGGATAGTAGCTGAAGATGAGCCAGCAGTGTGCCCAGGTGGCCACGAGAGCCAATGGCATCCTGGCCTGTATCAGGAACAGTGTGGCCAGTAGGACAAGGGAGGTTATTCTTCCCCTGTACTCAGCACTGGTCAGGCCACACCTTGAGTCCTGTGTCCAGTTCTGGGCTCCTCAATTCAAGAGAGATGTTGAGGTGCTGGAATGTGTCCAGAGAAGGGCAACAAAGCTGGTGAGGGGCCTGGAGCACAAACCCTATGAGGAGAGGCTGAGGGAACTGGGGGTGTTTAGCCTGGAGAAGAGGAGGCTCAGAGGTGACCTCATTGCTGTCTACAACTACCTGAAGGGAGGCTGTAGCCAGGTGGGGGTTGGTCTCTTCTCCCAGGCAACCAGCAACAGAACAAGGGGACACAGTCTCAAGTTGTGCTGGGGGAAGTACAGGCTGGATGTTAGGAGGAAGTTCTTCACAGAGAGAGTGATTGGCATTGGAATGGGCTGCCCAAGGAGGTGGTGGAGTCACCATCCCTGGAGGTGTTCAAGAAAAGCCTGGATGAGGCACTTAGTGCCATGGTCTAGTTGACTGGCTAGGGCTGGGTGCTAGGTTGGAGTGGATGATCTTTGAGGTCTCTTCCAACCTGGTTGATTCTATGATTCCATGACTCTATTAGATCCATATCAGAGAAACTGGGGTAGATAAGAACAGGGAATGCGGTCACCATGATTGGGGGTATTCAACAGATGCATGGATATGGTGCCCAGGGACATGGTTTAGTGGCAGCTGTTTAGCAGTAGTGATGAATTTGAGAGCTCTAGGCAAGCAGTTGGACATGCTGATGTCAAAGGTCTCTTCTCTAACCTCAACAGTTCTATGATTCTCCGTATCCTGCCACTCCATCAGCCAGACTAAAGGTCCATACAGTTTGCATGGTTTGGAAAAATGTCCTTGCCACTTCCAAACTATAAATGATACTCCACAAATTTTGTTTTCAATTCTTCTGTGATGGTACTTTTCTAATTACAACAGATACCAAGGCATCATTGTCCATGATAATTAGTGTGGAATGGACATTTTCGTCAAGCAAGGCTGTTGGGGTCAGTCCGAATGAGATGTGGTCACACCATAGCGTAATTAATACAGTCCTATTAATAGATAAAACATGTAACAATCCCTTGCAGGCCGTGTACAGAAATAGCAACAGCAGCAGACACCCCTTCCCTGTCCTGCTGCTTCTGCACCAGCATGATAGGGATGAAAAGAGGTCTCTGTAAAACTCCCCCGAAGCTGAAGGGAGAAGGAATGCCATCCCAGCACTAAGAGATCTTATGACTTGGGGATGATTGCAGGGGCATGGTGGGAGAGGCAGAGGCACCCATGAAATTGAATTCTGTCAGCAGCACTATATTTACTGCTGCCTTGTTGATTTGAGCTCCTGCCCTCCTGTGAATAAAGACCTTGTGTCTATTCTGCCAGTGGCTTGGAGATGGACTGGAGCTACTGGTGGACACTCCTGGGCTAACTCCACTTGGCTTCTCTAGCTTGGCCAGGTTCTTGGGGTGACCCTACCCTGACAGAACAAAAACATTTATCAGTCATCCACGGAGAGAGAAGCAAAGCTAGAGTTAGCACTACTGTAATTCACCCACTTCCCAAACATCATTTCATCAGCTTATTCCAATCATCCTGCTGGGGTTTTGCCTGCTAGGTGGTGTTTTTTCACCTCTGATGCTGTGGGTGCACTGTGCTGGTCTCCAGTCACCCTGGCATGGCAATCCACTGCAAAGCACTGATTGTGTGAGGTGGAAGCAGCATAGTGTGTCCTTCTCCTGCATCCCCAAGTGCAATTTGACCATCTGTTTCATTTGCAGCTGCCTATGTGCACCAGCACTGGTTTTATGTGCAGGGAGGTGAGAACCTTCTGTAGGCACATCTTCCTTCTGTGACACTAAGGGCAGCTGTTTGGGAAGTCAGGTATCATTGTACAGAGAAAACCTGGGGGAGTGCCCCCTTTGGTTTGGCCAGGCAGGGCCCTCTGCACTTGTGTCAGGCTGAAAGAGAGGATGATGAGAGGAGTGAAAATGCTGACTGGCTTCACTGGGGTGGTATTTGCTATCTTCAGAAGTGACTGAATAGAATCATAGAATCATAGAATCAACCAGGTTGGAAGAGACCTCCAAGATCATCCAGTCCAACCTAGCACCCAGCCCTAGCCAGTCGACTAGACCATGGCACTAAGTGCCTCATCCAGGCTTTTCTTGAAGACCCCCAGGGACGGTGCCTCCACCACCTCCCTGGGCAGCCCATTCCAATAGGAAATCACTCTCTCTGTGAAGAACTTCTTCCTACTATCCAGCCTATACCTACCCTGGCACAACTTGAGACTGTGTCCCCTTGTTCTATTGCTGGTTGCCTGGGAGAAGAGGCCACCCCCCACCTGGCTACAATGCCCCTTCAGGTAGTTGTAGACAGCAATGAGGTCACCTCTGAGCCTCCTCTTCTCCAGGCTAAACAGGCCTATCTCCATTCATCAGTTTTGTTGAACTCTGCTTAGGGATTTACTTCCAGTTATCAGAAAACAAAACAAAACCAAAACACAACAACAACAAAACACTGGGAAATGGATAGGTGGAGAAAGTCCAGGCCACTTATCCTATGTATCAGATCACAGTTCTCTTTACAAAAGATTACCAAGAACTACAAAGATAACAGCTCATGTGAATATCATTTTTAAAAGAGCAGCCCTGCATCTAGAAGGGTGTTATCTTAAAGCTTAGAAATCTTATTCTTTTATGAAAGTTTGAATACTGACAATCAGAAATCATGCCTGAGCTCCATCCATGCCTGGTTTCCCAGGAGAAGCTTATCTTGCCACATCTCTCTCCCATTTTGCCACTCAGATGCCTGGGCTCCTAGCTCGATTGAACTTGAAGCTGAGCCTCCAGCTAGTAGGGGAAATACATAACTCACCTTGTCCTTTGCATCCCTGTTCTAAGCTTCTACCCCCCCACACAGGTGTTCACCGCAGGCACTGGTGAGCTTCATCTAGCATCAGCTGGCCATATGCTATGTGATAGCGACTGTGCAAGCAGCTCTGAGTTTCTGTTGCTTTTTTTTCTTCTTTTGCAAATAACATTTTCTTCTTTTTTTTTTTTTTTTTTTTTTTTTTTTTTTTTTTTTTGTACGATTGGGAACCTTTATTCAGGATTGCATGATTGGAGGAAGAGCTGTGGGCAATCAAGGTTAATTGTCCTTCTCAGCGCAGAGGGTTGCTGGAAGCTGGTAGTTGCTGGGGCTGAATTCAACTAACTGCTTCGACAGAAGGAAAAGCCTTTCTTTGCTGGTGAGCTGAGGGAGTAGAGTTTCCCCAGAGAGACACCGTTCCCAGGCCAACAGAATGCTTGAAATTCATTTTGTGGACCTGCACCTGGGGCATTTCTCAGGCGGTGGTTTTCTGGCTAAAGCAGCCCTTTGGGGAGGTTTTGGCACCGCTGAACGCTTGCTTTTTTCACATTTTCGTTGCATAGCAGGCGATATCTTTCAGCCTTTATGCAACCTCTTTATCCTTTCAGAGAAGAAAGCGTTTGGATCTGGGCAGCACAAACCTCAGCTTTCAAGCTCCGGGCAAGATTGTCCAGACAGGCCCTGAAACAGAGGATCGTTGTGATGTTAATTAGTATCTATTGACCCACTCCTCGGTTTAGACACAGTGGGGCGCACACAGGCTCTCAAATACTCTTATGTAAGTTGCAGCCCAGCTGATGGCTGGCTCCTGCCAAAAGACTAATTGCTTTTGCTGGGACCACATCACTGCTGGAAGAGGAGCTAGAAATCAATTTCTGGCTTCCAGCGAAGATCACGCATTCCTGATATCCAAGCTCAACATTGGATCTGTAATCATCACCCTTTCTGCACAAAATGCATCCAAGTTTGGATTCGAAATCCTTTTCGGGCTCTGACTTTCATCTTTGTTAGAAGTCAGTTAGCAGGGTGGGTAATTCCCTGCACTCACGGGCAAGAGCAGTCGGTGTCTGAGCCACAGGAAGGTTGGTCCCACCAGGCAGAACGGTTTTCCTCCTCAGTTTTGTCATCTTGCTCTCTGTTAAGATACCTGTTGAGCTTGAAAAGTGTTGTGGCTATTGATATTTACTCTGATAAAATGAGAAATGTATTTCTTTATATAATGTCCAAGGCCTTGGGAATGCCTGCTTACAGAAACTGTGTTTTACTGAGCAGGAGACCAGTTTTAGTTGGATTAGTGTAATATATATAAAACCCTTTGGGTGTGTGACATGTTTTTCTTAAAATCCTGTCACATCTTTTCTTACTAACTGTAAAAGAGGGGAGTACTGCGTCCTAATTAAGCTCCAAGCAAAGCTCGGTTTCCTTAGTTGCTCTAAGAGTGGTTAGCAAATATGGGAAGCCAGTCTCTGCTTCGCCTCTACTGGTGGGAAGCCAGAGAGATGCTCTTGATTTCTCCTTCCACAGCTATTGGTGGGGAAGTTGGTTTAACGGTATCACACAGAAGGAAGAGACGAGGAGAGAGCAGCAGAGGGCTGTGGCGGGGCAGGACCCGCACGATGGAGCTGGTCACTCTGGGTGTGCAGGCGCAGCTCCTCCTGGGCATGCTCAGCACCCTCCCAAACCCCGTGGCCTGCCTGCCCCGGGCAAGCGTTTGAAGGTTTGGTTTGATTCCTGCACCCTGCATAAATCAGGCAGCTAATCTGAGAGCAAACATCTCCTTTAAGCCCAGCCAGGCGGACAAGGTCTGGAGCTGCCTGCAGCTCTGGGCAGGACCCCGGGGAAAGGCAGGGCGGCTCGTCCGGGTGACGAGGAGTCCCCGCAGTCGATAGGCACTGTGCCAGTGCCGCTCACCACCCGGCTTTGCAGGCAGGCTGGCCCGGCAGACCGGCTGCGGTGCTGGCAGGAGCCGGCTGGCCTGCCCACAGCTCTGTCTCTGCCCCATTTGTGTAGGCAACCACGGAGGTGGAGCTGAGCTCTTCCCTCTCCCTCAGCATTCCAGGGCAGGGGACAGCAAACACTCGGGATCGCTGGTAACGGGACCAGAAGCAACCCCCGCTGGGGCAAGATGGGGAGGAAGCTGGACCTCTCCAAGCTAACCGATGAAGAGGCCAAGCATGTTTGGGAAGTTGTTCAACGAGACTTTGATCTGCGGAAGAAAGAGGAGGAACGACTGGAGTGAGTAGCGGCTCGGTGGTCCGCTCGGTTGGGTCTGCTGTAGCCACAGGTGTCTGTACATCCTCCTGCATATTGGGTGTAGGAATAAAGCAGTGCGTTGAGACTGTGGGCAGGGAGGAACAGCCAGGGCCTGACTGTTAAAATTAAACCCGGTAGTTAATGGATTACATTATCGGTGGCAAGGTGACGCATCGGGGTGTAGAAGTGCAGTCTGGCACCGTGCCATCAGCAGTGATGCAAATCAGTGTCACTGCAGTGGTTGACAAGGACAAATAGAGAATCGTAGAATACTTTGTGTTGGAAGAGACCTTTAAAGGTCTGGCCCTGCACTCGGGAAATGCCTTTGTGGGACTTAGCACTCTCACAGGGAGGTGTGACTCTCGCAAAGAGACCTTACCTTGGAGCGAAGGATGGATTTGGTCTCCCTTTCACGTGATGGTTGTGAACTGGGGACACGAGGAGTATTCTGTGGGTGTTGTGAGTCCACTGACTCCTGAAGAATCTTTGGAAAGTAACTGAGAGAAATAGCAAATTCAGTACATTAGCCTTTAATATGTGCTCTACAGGGGTCTGTGCCACCTTGGGAAAGTTTTAGGGGGGACACAGATTGGGAAAAGCTTGCAGATCACTCAGGCAGCAAATGAATGTATCTTCCAGGTTCTTATAAACAGTGCATTTAACAGAATTGCTGCTTGAGAAATGTTCAGTCAGATTAGATTAACTCTTGAGCAGGAGCAATTGTGTGGGATTTTACGCCGTGCTCATTAACGATGCCAGGCACTGAACTTAGAATTTCTTAACCTTTATTTTAAGAAGCTGTAACATTCCTGTGCAGGGGTTGGCCAAGTTCTCATTAAGCTCGCAGACTGGGTCTGGGTAGTGCTGCACTCCTGCTGAGTCCTCCTACCTTCCTAGCTCTGAATTTTGTGAGCCAGGGCTTGCGCAAATGGCACAGCAACGCCTGGAGACCAAGAGCATATTGGTTCCCCTGTCAAATGCAAAGGGAAACGTGAGAATCTCAGTAAGAATCATCCTTCTTAATTTGGAACACCTGTGTCTGAGCAGCCCCCCCCTCATGGATTTCCACACAAGGCTGTGTAGCACTCTTCCATTTACACCATTAGCCTCAAGAAGCTCTCATACATTTTTGAACCTCCTGGTTGTTTTTTTGCCTAAGAAAACCCAGCCAGTGAAGGAGACAGAGATAATTCAATATCATCATCTGCTGCCTTCCTCTGCTGGTAGCTCTGCAGTGCAGGACAGAGATCAAACAAGAGTGTTTAAAAAAATTATCCCCCTGGAAAGGGTGAATGTCTCCCTTGTGAGGGATCTGAGCTCTGCCTGGAAGAAAGAGGTGGAGACCAACATTGCTGTGCCCTGCAGCAGAGAAGTGGGTGAGGTAAATTCTTTACCTCCTTGACCTTGGCGCCAGACTGGTTCATCTGGGGATGCCCATGAGGCTCCTAAATTGAGTGTCATGGTATGGGAGATGTAAGACAGGGGGAAGATCTCAGGGTACTTCTACCAAGCTGATACCTCTTCTCCAAAAGGAGCTCTGTCTCAGCAGTCATAGCTTGGTTGGATTTTTTTGGGGTGGTTGGTTTTTTTTTTGTTGGTATTTTTTGTTGTTAGTTTGGCTTGGGGTTTGGATTTTTTTATTGTTGTTTGGGGGGTTTTCCAGTTGTTTATTTGTTTATGTATTGCTTAATCCTGCCTTTCAGAGGACTTGTATTAACCCAACAGTGCCTGGCACTGCTCAAGGCTCCAAGATAGAGCATTTTACCCAATCCAACGGTTGATTGCCTCTCTCCTGTCTCAGCTAAGACCATACATTAGATATTTCTGTGATACCTGGCACAGACCAGGCCACCAGTCTGGGAAAGTCTGCTACACTCCTGTTTGCTGGATACAGAGCTGCATGAGCATTTTCTGCCTGTTGCAAGCTGGAGCACAGTGTTGATTGTGGCAGACTCTGCAGCCATTCGCCTTGCTCCCTGTTCTTTGACCACCCCCATTTGCTTTTCTATTCATTTTCTTTCCTATTCACCTCAAGGCTTGTCTCAACCTGAAAGCACTGAAGAAATGTTCCTCTCCCAGCTTGGTCTTTTTCTTCCCTTTCTGCTATTTCTCTGCATTTTCTTTTCAGCAGAAGCTATTCACCAACAACTGACAAAGGCTTCATCTAGCCAGAAACTGCACAACCATGCGAGGGTAATGCTTTGCCCAAGAAATCAAATAATGGCCACTTTGTGGGGACTGTCCTTGCTTTCTTCCATAAAAATCCCTGCCAGCAGCCCTATTTTTGGGGAACAGCATGACTGACCCCACTGCAGTTTGGCATTCCACTGCCACTGAATAAATATTCTGCTATAAGCAGAGAAGGGGAAGAGCTGGCTTGTACTCCTGCCAGCAAGAGGAGACAGGAGGCATGTGGTTCCTGCAGGTTTTAAACTGGTTTGGCTGAGGCTTGTCTTTCCTTCGGCAGGTCTTGCAGGCAAGGGAGGGGAGCTGAAGTGATCCAACCAGAAAAAGCAGACCAGTGAAAGATCTGGGAACCAGAAAAAGCAGACCAGTGAAAGATCGAATCCTACTGGAAGCAACCTTAGTGCAAGAGTGAAAAAGGATCACTGAGCCCCACCCAAGGGATTTGTTTGGGGGGGTTGTTTTCAGTGGCTACATATCAATTTCCTACTAAATAGTTAGAATCATAGGATTGCCTGTTTGGAAAAGACCAAAAAATCACCAAGTCCAACCATGACCTAGCATCTAGCTCTTTCAGAATGCCAGCAGGGCAGTGAGTAGCTGAATATGGAAGCTAGGTGCCCAGTCCAGTCTTTATACTGATTTTCGTGTCTCACATTCCCAATTAACGCAGGCTGGCATCACTCCCTGTAACAGCAAACATAGCTTGGTGTGAGGGCAGTGAGATGATGAGAAAAGTCTCTTCTGGAAAAAAAACCCCAAGAGCCGATCCCTAATGTGCAAACTGATTTGGTTAAACAGAGATTAATTTGATTGACATTCATGTGGATGTCCCAGCATTGTGGTGCCAAGCCATCAAGGCTCCTGCTGTGGTCAGTCTAGCATTAGGCCACCTCCCCAGCAGCTGATGGGCACTAGAAGTATCACCAGAAGCTCTGTGGTCCTGACTGTGTTTTTTAAAGCAGGCTCCCGATTTGATTCCTGGAGGTTTTTTTGTCCCAGGCTTACTTCAGCTCTGCAAAATGCAGCTTCCTAACCCTGCCTAGACAGAAAACAACCTTCTAGACCTTCCCTACAAGTCAAACATTGCATCTCAACCGTAGCCCTAAAGGCAAACACACTTGAGGCATGGGGAACAAACAGAAGGTCTTTGAGTAGCACCTTGGGCCCCCACCAACTCCACAGGCGTTTCAGCTGGCCCTGGCTGCCGTTGGGAGTGCAGCCTCACATCGGCATCTACATGGGGACCTCTGGCAGCTGGGTCTGGATAGCAAAGGAAGCTCACAGCGATAGGCTGCCAGGAGAAGGTGCTCCTGGAGAGCACTTGTGCTAGCTAGGCTTTCACACACAGGACTGTGGTGATAATCTCCTGCTGCTGTCCTCTGAGCAGACAGGACCTCCTCGTACATCACTTCAGCCCTTAATAAAAGTGTCTGCTGAATTTAGCACTGAAGGACTAGGTCACAAAACCCTTTTTAATCTCAGATTGCCTTCAGTTTTTAAACTGAGAATTTCAGAAAGCTTCAAGTCCCAGGTGAAATTGAAGCTCAAACACGCAGTCGAGTTGAAAGGTAGCTGAGTTGAAAGGCAGCCAGAGACTTTGAGAAGAACCACTCTCCTGAGATCCCTGGGGCTTATGATCAATGCCCTGCGAAGCAAATGGGATGAGATTTGGCCCAACCAAGTCTTAAATTTAACAGTGTCAGATCCTAATGTAGAATAACCTACCCTGAATCTGGAGCCCACTTCTTTGTTCAGCGTATTTACCTCATGATGTGTTATTTATTAGATTTGCCCTACAGCTGTTTCCACGAGCTGCAGGACTCAGGATGTTCCTTGGAAAATCGTTCCTGAAATGACTGAGGCATGACAGCATTTGCCATGTGAGAGTCCACAGTGAAATGCTAACACAAACAACTTTCTGTGGGTTTGGCTGTTTTCTGCAGGGAGCTGAAATGCAAGATCGGCCAGGAGAGCAGCAAGAGAGAGTTCCTGACGAACCAGTCCCACCTCAATGAAACCCATTGTGTCCACTGCCTCCAGCCCTTCAAATTCCTGCTGAACAGCAAGCGGCAGTGCCTGGACTGCCACTTCTACACCTGCAAGAACTGCAGCCGCTACAACAAGAAGGAGCAAGGCTGGGTCTGTGATCCCTGCCGCCTCTCCAGGTACCGCTCCTACGAGGGAGGGAGACAGCCTAGGTGAGCCTCAGGGCTGAGGCTCAAGAATAGTCACCCAATTGCTGCATCTGTTTTTGCTGGCTAGAAACCAATTACGCTGTGTTTTTGTTTAGAGATGGTTTCTAGGTGTGGGTCTGGTCACCATGAGCATGGCTGGGTGGCCAGGCTCGAGAGTGGAGGTGAATGGAATTAAATCCAGTCGGTGGCCAGCCACAAGTAGTGTTCCCCCAGGGCTCAGTTTTCCCCCAGTTGTCTCTCATACCTTTATCAAATATCTGAACAAGGGCATAGAATCATAGAATCATAGAATCAACCAGGTTGGAAGAGACCTCCAAGATCATCCAGTCCAACCTATCACCCAGCCCTATCCAATCAACTAGACCATGGCACTAAGTGCCTCAGCCAGGCTTTTCTTGAAGACCCCCAGGGACGGTGCCTCTACCACCTCCCTGGGCAGCCCATTCCAATGGGGAATCACTCTCTCTGTGAAGAACTTCTTCCTAATATCCAGCCTATACCTACCCTGGCACAACTTGAGACTGTGTACTCTCAGTAAGTTTGCAGGCAGCACCAATGGTATGAGGTTCAACAAGGCCAAGTGCCTGGTCCTGCACTTGGGTCACCACAACTCCATGCAATAAAACAAGCTTGGGAAAGAGTGGCTGGAGTGCTCTTGGGGGTGTTGGTCATCAGCCAACTGAACATGAGCAAGTAATATGCCCAGATGGCCAAGAAGGCCAACAGTATCCAGGCTTGTATCAGAAATAATGTGGCCAGCAGAAGTAGGGAAACAAATGGGCCCCTGCACTTGGCACTGGTGAGACTGCACCTCAGAAACTGTGTTCAGTTTTGGCCTACTCTCTACAAGATTACATTAAGATGCTGGAGGTCGTTCAAAAAAGGGCAACAAAGCTAGTGAAAGGTCTAGAGCACAAGTCTTGTGAGAAATGCCTGAGGGTACTGGGGTTGTTTAGCCTGGAGAAAAGAAGGATGTAAGGAGGCTACCTGAAAAGAGGTAAAAGTAAGGTGGAGATTGGTCTATTCCCACAATTAACAAGCAATAGGACAAGAGCAAATGACCTCAAGTTGCAGTAAGGGATATTTAGCATGGACATTAGGAAAAAGTTCTTCACCAAAAGAATTGTTAAGCCCTGGAACAGGTGGTGGAGTCACCATCCCTGGAGGTATATAAAGTGTGTTGATGTGGTGCTGAGGGATATGGTTTGGTGTATGACTTGGCATTGCTGGGTCGATGCTTGGACTCTTTGATCTTAAAGGTCACTTCCAACCTAAATCATTGTATGAGAACAGACTGAAAGAGTTGGGGCTGTTCAGTTTGGAGAAGGGGAGGCTCTGAGGTGACCTTACTGTGACCTTCCAGTATCTGAAGGGGGCCTACAAAAATGCTGGGGAGGGACTTTTCAGAGTATCAGGGAGTGACAGGACCAGGGGGAATGGAGCAAAGCTGGAGGTGGGGAGATTCAGACTGGACGTGAGGAGAAAGTTCTTCACCATGAGAGTGGTGAGAGCCTGGCTGAGGTTGAGGCCCCATCCCTGGAGGTGTTTAAGGCCAGGCTGGATGAGGCTCTGGCCAGCCTGATCTAGGGTAGGGTGTCCCTGCCCACGGCATGGGGGTTGGAACTAGATGATCCTTGTGGTCCCTTCCAACCCTGACTGATTCTGTGATTCTATATAAGACCAGATCGATGGCAATAGATGGAGGGAGATTCAGGAGGTGGCTGTCTCACCACGTGGCAAAGCAGGAGCAGCAGGAGCCAGGGTGTTGCTGGCAGGCAGGCAGGGCCTATGATTTGTGTATGATTGTGTGGCTGGACTGGCTCACCTGCATGGGCATCCTCTCTTTGGGTAGGATTGTGAAGATCGGCTCCCTGGAGTGGTACCATGAACACATGCGATCCCGCTTCAAGAGGTTTGGAAGCGCCAAAGTGCTGCAGTCCCTCTGTGGCAGGCTGCAGCCAGGGCATGGGCTGAACTCTGCATTTCTAGGTGAGGAGGGGCACTGGAGTTTCTCCTGCTGTGCTGTGCATGAGGCCTCTTTGCAACACTGGAGGAGAAACATCAGCACTGATGATGCTCTGAATGTTGTACTGTTTTGAGACTGTTCAAAACATCCTGGGGAGGTTGCAGAGGTTCAGAGCTGTGCCTTCATGTTCAGAGCAGCAGAGCAGATGTTCTTGGTGGATTATTTTTTATCTTCATTAAGGTTAAAGATTTTACTACAGAGTTGAGAATGCCTCATGCTCATTTTTGGAAGTCTCATGTCCTGCATTCTGATATTGCCCCAACAGTGCATAAACTCATGCCAAAAGCTACACTTTATACAGTATTATTTACTGGATAGCTGCTGACTGCCATTCTTAACAGCTGCTGCACTGCTCTGCCCTTTGCCTCTGCAAACCAGAGTGGATTGTATTCCCATCTTGAGGAATGTGCTAGTTTGAAGCTAGCTAGAGTGTTTTGGTGAGGAAGATTAGATCACAGGCTGTGAAAGAGAAACAGGGTGATGTCTATTTCACTCATAGGCTTGCTGAGATGTATAAGAACAAGAATTCAAACATAGATAAGGGAGTTTGAGCACTGCCTGAGCTCTAAGCTGCATTTCTCTCTAACCTCACTTTCATCTCTCTGATTAGTCCACCTGCTTCCTAACGCCCCTGGCTGACCCTCCATTCTTCCTTGGGGCACAAGGCAATGTCTGGGGTAAGGTAGAGGGGTGGGAGAAGGTGGAAGTGTGGTTGGGAGCCTCTCCTGGGGACTCAAGTTTCTGGGAGGGCTGTTGTGTTTCTGTATTACCTTTTACCTTGTGTATTTCTGTATATAACTGTATATATATTGTAAATATCTGCTAAGCTGTAAATACAAGCTTCATTCAAATTTCCAGAGCCAAGTTTTGTTCTCACCAAAACATTCTAGCTAGCTTCAAACTGGCACAAGGAGCCACAGGAAAGTTTGCACAAATACCATGGGCATAGGATGATTCCTTTGGTTCAATCACTCTTTTATCCAGGACATTTGTGGCAGAAATAGCAGAAAGAGCATTGATAGTAGTGGCATTGAATATAAAATCAGTGAGCTGAGAGACAATTTATGCAGCATCCAGTCTGAAAGTGCATTAAACCACACAGAAAGGACAATGCAGAAGAAATTCAAAGCAAGCACAAGGTTAACAGTGCTTTAGCTGTCTTTAAATTTGGATTCTGGTCTATTTTTCAAAACCAAATGGTTTTGTTATTATGAATTCATTAACACCAGTGGATTGGCTTGACCCTTGAGCGAGCAAGAATCTCTTCTTGGAACATGCCTCTGGCTGTGGGTGGTACAGCAGAGTGACATGAGACCTCTGCGTTTTGCATGGCCATCTGCTGGTGGCTGCAGCTTCCCCTGCTGCTGTGTGCTCCCAGGCACGTTGCCTCCAGACTGTGGAAGTGATGGCAGTGAATTCTCTGACTTTTGAAAGTTAAGTCCTGTCTCCAAATGCCTGTTTTCTTCTCTCTAAAGAACCTTTTTGATGCTTGTGCATTGTGATGACTAGAGAATGAGATCTCCAGTGAAGCATAGCTCTGAGGCTTGTTCTCTATGAGGTACCTGGAGAAAATGTGCTTATTTATTTTTTCCCACCATTTTTCTTTTCATTTAGGTCTCCATGACAGAGTTTACAGCCTGCCAGACATCAACAGTAAGTAAAAATGGATTACAGCTCATAGCTTGCAGTTCAAGGGCGGTTTACAATGTCTTTTTCTCTTCATGCTCTCTGGCTGTGGGCACTCCAGCAGGGTTTGATGTGGCTGGACCAGGAAGATCATCTCCTCACTGCACTGGAGGTGGACTGTAATGCTCATCTCTTGCACAGCAATGCACCTGGGTTCTCAGAGGGTAGACTTGGATACAACAGGGCTTTTAGTTTCATGCTGAACCTCAGGCTTGCAAGTATTCATCATCTGAATGCACCACTTAAAGCTGCCCAAATTCTTAAGGGCCCACTGAAGTGGTGGAGTTGCCATCCCTAGAGGTATCTAAGAGACACATAGGTGGGGTGCTGAGGGACATGCTTTGGTAATGTTGCATTAGGGCTAGGCTAATGATTGGACTTGAGGATCTCAAAGGTCTCTTCCAGTCAAAATGATTTTATGAATTTGGGACTTCAGGGTGTGCCCCTTAGAAGCCCTTGCAGGAAAAATTTGCTGCACCTTACCATTTGATATAAGAAAGAGTGTTTTGTCTACCTTGGCTTTGGACTTTGTTCAGTGCTTGTGTTGTTTCAAATGTACTGCTGAGCTTGGCAGTGATCTGGGTACACGGATGGGGGCACAGAAAGGAATGGAACACTGATAAATAGTGGAGCTGGCTAATGGGAACCAGGACTAGCAAAAGCACAGCAGTGTTGGTAGGACTTGTAGTGCCTTCAAACATGAGTCACCTGAGTGGGCCTTGGGCTGCTCTCTGTGATACAGATGCCCTTCAGCTTCTTGTAGTGTGAGTATCTGTGATGGTGCACAGCTGGAAGGAGAAGTAGTGAGAAGCCAGTCAAGCCTTGGCAAGATCAGGTGCTAAGGATAGGTATCTGCAGTACTGCCTGGGAACTGTTCCAAAGAGAAGTTTCTGCCCTACAGACTATGGACACTGCATGCCACCTACAGCACTGGGACTACATTAAGGTGTTCCTGTCCCATTCCCACCCTTTGTTCCTTTCTTTTTGCTGGTGCACTCTACTGGTTGTGGTATAGTATGCAAAAAAAAAAAATCAAAGATAAGTAGAAGTTGGGGAAGTACTTCCAATCTGGACCTTTTCACATCATATAAGAAGTACAGCCTTACCTGCAGGTGCGCTAGTGTGACCACTATGGTGAGCCAGCAGTGTGCCCAGGTGGCCAAGAGAGCCAGTGGCATCCTGGCCTGCATCAGGAATAGTGTGGTCAGCAGGAGCAGGGAGGTCATTCTGCCCCTGTACTCACACACAGTATCACACAGTATCACACAGTATCACCAAGGTTGGAAGAGACCTCACAGATCATCAAGTCCAACCCTTTACCACAGTGCCCAAGGCTAGACCATGGCACCAAGTGCCACATCCAACCTTGCCTTGAACTGCCCCAGGGACGACGACTCCACCACCTCCCCAGGCAGCCCATTCCAGTGTCCAATGACTCTCTCAGTGAAGAACTTTCTCCTCACCTCGAGCCTAAATCTCCCCTGGCGCAGCCTGAGGCTGTGTCCTCTTGTTCTGGAGCTGGCCACCTGAGAGAAGAGAGCAACCTCCTCCTGGCCACAACCACCCTTCAGGTAGTTGTAGACAGCAATAAGGTCACCCCTGAGCCTCCTCTTCTCCAGGCTAAACAACCCCAGCTCCCTAAGCCTCTCCTCGTAGGGCTTGTGCTCGAGGCCTCTCACCAGCCTCGTCGCCCTTCTCTGGACACGCTCAAGCATCTCAGTGTCCCTCCTAAACTGGGGGGCCCAGAACTGAACACAGTACTCGAGGTGTGGTCTGACCAGTGCAGAGTACAGGGGCAGAATGACCTCCCTGCTCCTGCTGACCACACCACTCCTGATGCAGGCCAGGATGCCACTGGCTCTCTTGGCCACCTGGGCACACTGCTGGCTCAAACTCTGCACTGGTTAGACCACACCTTGAGTACTGTGTTCAGTTCTGGGCCCCCCAGTTTAGGAGGGACATTGAGATGCTTGAGCATGTCCAGAGAAGGGCGACGAGGCTGGTGAGAGGCCTTGAGCACAGCCCTACGAGGAGAGGCTGAGGGAGCTGGGATTGTTTAGCCTGGAGAAGAGGAGGCTCAGGGGTGACCTTATTGCTGTCTACAACTACCTGAGGGGTGGTTGTGGCCAGGAGGAGGTTGCTCTCTTCTCTCAGGTGGCCAGCACCAGAACGAGAGGACACAGCCTCAGGCTGCGCCAGGGGAGATTTAGGCTGGAGGTGAGGAGAAAGTTCTTCACTGAGAGAGTCATTGGACACTGGAATGGGCTGCCCGGGGAGGTGGTGGAGTCGCCGTCCCTGGAGCTGTTCAAGGCAAGATTGGACGTGGCACTTGGTGCCATGGTCTAGCCTTGAGCTCTGTGGTAAAGGGTTGGACTTGATGATCTGTGAGGTCTCTTCCAACCTTGGTGATACTGTGATACTGTGACTTACCCTCCCTTGGAATGGGGTCCAGGAGCTGCCCATACACAGCATGCTGTGGTCTCCCTTCCAGGTGAATGCCAGCTCCTCACCAGCGGTGACGTTGGGGATGACAGCGATGATGAAGACAGTGTACTTCGTGGAGCTGAAGCAGAGTGCTACAGTAGAGTAAGTGTCCTGTTCTGGCCCCCTTCCGCCTCACTCTGTCCTCAACTGCTGCTGGCCTGGCTTAGGTGGTGGTGGCAGTGGTGATGGTGGTGGTTTCCTATGCCACATTCAAAACTGGGCCTTTCTCTGTTTCTTCTCTTAGATAAGTTCCCCTCTCAGTTTGTGTAGATACGACTGAGTCACTGAAATCACAAATAGGTGTCCTTTGAAGAAAAGACCCACTGCTGACACTAAGGATGCCTCCAGTTGATAGAAAAGTTGCAGCTCCTACTCATATAGTGAGAACTCACCTGTTTTCATGCTGGAAGAGATACCAGATAGAGTATCAAACACAGCTGGGTTCATGAGTATGTTGAGTTACCTCCTGGGATTTTGCAGAGACTATGTGCACACAGATTAAGAAGCCTGATGAGAAGTGTGTTTGTCCCTGCAGTGTGTGTGAAACCTTCTGGTTGTGTTTGAAATGCCGGTGAGGTTCCATACACACTGTTACTTACAGACCATCTTGGCCCGCAGCTACGGGTATGTGCTGCATTTCACACACTTCACACTTCATTTTGATCTGTTTGGGAAGTCCTAGAGGCTCATCAAAGCTGCCTCTGCCTCAGAGCAGCTGATGGCCTTCCAAATATTCAGGAAGATCTGCCCATAGCACTTTTTCTCTGAGTTTGAGGGGGAGCCTCATGACTCAAAAGCTTCTTCTGGATCTCTCTCTGAGCTGTAACCTGGCTCAGCTTTCCCATAGAGCCTTTCCAATTCGGGAGAGAGCTTCTCAGTCTCTTCTCCTGAGCTGGAGAATGTGGAAATCATAGAATGTCAGGGGCTGGAAGGGACCTCAAAGATCATCTGGTCCAGCGCCCCTGCCAGAGCAGGATCACCCAGAGCAGATCACACTGGAATGCATGCAGACAGTTCTTGAATATCTCCAGAGAGGGACACTCCACAACCTCCTGGGCAGCTGGTTCCAGGTACCCACTTTTACTTGGCTCCAGCATTAGCACATATTGCTCCATATACCTGGCTCCCTGCAAGCAGGACATCAGACCAAATTACCAAATTTTCTCTGCCAAAATTAGGAGCCTTGTTTTGGGCTGTCCAAACTCAAGGCAAACCCGGGAGACAAGGGCCCTCCCTCCCCCTTTCCTCAAGATTAGTAGTGGTTTATGCTGAATGTTCCTTTCTTGCACTTCCTACACTAAGATGCGCAAGACAAAGCGCCTGCTGTCTGTCCACCCCTTTGATTTTGAACTGGACTCAGAGTACTCTGCTCAGTCTCGTCGCCAGTCTGTGCAGCTCTCTCCAGCAGCCAGCAGTCCGGATGCTTTCCAGGTACTGGGAAAGTGCTGTGGGGGTTCCTTTCTTCTGCCTTCTCCTTGTCATCTGTTACCTCCCCCTTCAGCTGTCAAAATCTGCTTCAGGTGATGTTGAGAGGCAGTGGTGCCAATCCTTGCTCCCCATAGCCCCGCTTGCTAAATTCATCCGTGTGAAGTGCTTTGCCTCGGGCTGAGTCAGGAGTAGGACATCTGACTGAAGCATGGATGAATGGTAAAATGGGACAGCAAGAGGTTTTCTGGCCTTCACCCTCATGATTCCTCTGGTTTCTGCTGAGAAAGGTTTTCCTGTGTTGCCTGAAGGCTATGGGATGCTTTAGCTTCCAGAAAATTTTGGAGGTTCAATACTCAAGGGACGAGATGAAACCAGACCCTTCTCCATCATTTCATGCAGTGCAGGCTGGTTTTGTCATATGGCAGCACTGGGGATGTAGCTGGGCAGCAGTTTCATGAGGCACGCAGCCTTCATGAGTTTGAGAAGTTGAATCCCACAGGGCCAATGGGATTGTGGTGATGGCACTTGTCGTGTGGAGGCACCCATCAGTTAGAGGGGAGGGCGTGGGGAGAACAAAGCCTGCATGAACGCTGGTAACTTCTGTATAAGATGCTATATGTGTCTGTGTCTGGAGCTCCTGGCCAGCAGGAGGACCCACAGACAGCTCCAGCATAAGCAACTGTGATGGTTTGGGTGTTACCCGCCCCCCCACCCCCCACTTTAGAAGTTACCCAAACTGGTCTCAGCCGGCTCTGGGAATATAAATGAAGCTATTTATTTACAGCTAGCACAATGTACAAGCAGATATTTACAGTATATACAGTTGTAGACAGAAATATACAATAATAATACAGAAACACAACTCCCCTGCCAGAAACCTGAGTCCCCAGGAGGGGCTCCCAACCACCCCTGCACCTTCTCCCTGCCCCTCTCAACCTTACCCCAGTCCTAAAGAAGAATGGAGGTTCAGCCAAGAGGTTAAGAAGCAAAGGTGAGTGGAAGGTGAGGTTAGGGAGATGCAGCTCAGTCAGAAGCCCGAGGCAGAGTGAGTGAAAAATGTCAAGAGTGTTATCTAATGTTTTTGTTTCTTCTTCAGCAAGACTCTGAGGGGAGTAGACATCACCACTGTTTTCCTTTCACAGCCTATGGTCTAGTTCTTCTCACCAAAACATTCTAGCCTGCTTCAAACTAGCACAGCAACTGCAGTGAGCTGCATCCCGTGATCCCACCAAGGGCTGGGGGGTGGGGGTGTGTGTCAGCCATCCCCACCTTCAATCTCGGGAGAGCAACACAGACAGGGCTGCCCTGGATGCGGTAGAAGGACTTTCAACCTTGGATGCTTCAGGTCAAGCTTTTGGGGCTGCTTCTGCTTGCATTTCTTGATGAATTTTCAGTTTTAAAACATTAAACAACCGTTTCTTCCATCTCATGATACTGTGACACTTCAGACTCTACCCCAGGGTAGAAGTAGGCTGTGCTGAGATGTGTAGCAAGGGCTTAAAAAAACCCAAACAGTCCACACAATTCCACGTACACTGATCAGAGTTTGGGGCAAACAGATTAATTCTTTCTTTGCCTAAGCTCATCTTTATGCAGCAGAATTCAAAGTGAGTCTAAGGAAGGCTGGTTTCTGTCGAGGTCGACTGGATCAGATTATGGGATGTAGATTGTTTGCGTGGCAGAAGGTGGCTAATGTTTGAAAAAATGAACGGGCACTTGGTTTTAGGATAGGAGAGCGTTCTGCAGCCTTGCCGATGGGAGCTCTGTGCCTTGTTCTTGTGAAAACTAACAGTGCCCCCTGGTAGTGATGAGAAGTACTGCTCAAGGCTCATCAGCAAAGGAAAGACTTCAGAGCTATTAGGAAATGGCATCAATAAAGCATAATCTTGTATGTGTTGGAAGATAAAGCTAGGAGGTATTGCCAAAGGTTAGGAGAGGCATGGAATCTTAGCTGGCAGCTGCTCAGCAGCAACCCTCATCTCTCAGTCCTTCACAGATTTTCCCAACTCAGCTGAAGATGCCTCGCAGGATTCCAGGATCACGGACACAGATCTGGTCTTCCACCACGTCTTGCAGGAGCAGGGACCAGGCATGAGCCCTCCGGAGCAGCACTTCAGCACGGAGGTTCGACTCACTGTCAATTCACGGAGAAGAAGCCTGGAAAGAAATGCAAAACTTGGTAGGTGTCTTTGGCCAGGCTCTTCTTGTATCCTTTGGAGGAAAACTGTCTGCTAGAGCTGGATCAAAAGGAAAATGTATCTGAATTTTTTAAACAACTTCAGGGCCACTAAAAGGCTTAGGGGTCAAGATGAAATATCCATCTGCAAAGCTGTTGTTTCTCATGAAAGAATCATCTGAAGTTATTCAGTTGTAATGGGCTGGGCTTGTTCCAAATCAACTAATTTCTCAAAGCCAGAGAGTTTGTTCTTAAGGTGTCCATCCTTTTCATACCTACCAGTCTTGACCAGGGTGAAAACTAGACACAATCGAATGGACAGTACTATAAACAGCAGGATGTGTTTCCTCCTGCAGTCGGCAGTAGTAGGCAAGTTCAGCTCCTTGCCAAAGGGTGCTGTGGATGTAGAAAATACTGTTTTGTTTTTTTTGTATGGGGCCTGGAGTAGGTCTGGACAAGAACTGGAGGCAAGCACTGGGAACTGCTAAAAAGGATCCTTGTAGCTGGGCAGGGTGCACTGCTAGGCTGCAGAATTTGTGGTTTCAAGAGTCTATAAATACTCTAGAAAATGATGCAGAACTTCATAGAATCCCAGGCTGGAAGAGACCTCAAGAATCATCTGGTCCAGTTTTTCTTGGGAAAAGCCTGGTCTAGACATGGCATTTTTCCAGCTGTGACAGCAGAGACATTGGATATTGGCTTGTGCACATACAGCTGTAGAATATATCCTTCTGGGACTCCAAGCACTTAGTTGTGTTTTCAGGGCCCTAGGAAATTACTGTGAGTTATTTAAACTCCTACTCTTGAGTGTGGCTGGAGTGGCACATCAGCAGGGTTCTCTGCCTTGTTGATTCTACTTCCTCTTATTGCTTTTATCTCATTTGACATTGTCCTCTAAAAATGAGATCTTCCACTCTTTTAAATGGTCCTTCTTAGACTGGTACCTCCATAACCTGAGCTAAACATCTTTCAGTACCTGGACAGTGCATGAAGGGCAGCATCCAAACCTGAGCTCCCATGAAACTGGGAAGGCAATAGCAGTTTTTGGTGAGGAGTGGCTGTTTGGGACATGAGAGAGTAAGGGTGATGCTCCTTGTGCCCATTGCTATCTCAGCAGCACTGTGTGTGACCGTAGTGCAATAGATGCTGTGTGGCCACAGTGGATGGAGCTGAAGCCTGCAGCAGCGTAGGTATCCTTAACCTTGGTCCCTTGCAGAAGCATCTCCTGCAAAGTGTGATCTGGCATATGCTCTACTTTGGGTAACATTCCGTCTGGTAGGGCCTGGAAGAAACCAGCAACCTTTCACAAGCTTTCAGAAATTAATTAGCTGAAGTCCTTCTGGCTGCCAGACCCCTACTCTGTGATCAGAAAGAGCTGATCTCCAGAAATAACAAACGTCACAGCCACGGTATTGACCAGGCTGTTCATGGAGGTGGTGCAGTCACCATCCCTGGAGCTGTTTAAAAGGAGACTGGATGAGGCACTTAGTGCTTTAATTAATTAGAAGGTGTTAGGTGATAGGTTGGACTCGATGTTCTCAAAGGTCTTTTCCAACCTGGTTAATTCTGTGAGCAGGGCCTCATTGCTTGTCTTAAGAATGGGGCTGATATTCAGAAAGGAGCCTAAGGGCATGAATCTCTTGTACCTTCATGCTGAAGCCTTTTCTCTCCAAAGGCAGCTCCTGGAATGAGCAGCCCCGGTCCCGGTACTCTGCAGATGTGAACACCTCTGATGAAGACATGAAGGCAGCCCACTTTCCTGCCTACCCACCCCTTCACATGAAACGCCGGAGCAGAGCTTCCTCCCAGGAGAATGTCAGCTACTCTGGGAATCAGGTACCAAACAGCTCTAGAACCCCTGGTGAGACCAAGTCTGCGGGCAAGCCTCTCTTGCCACAGATGGTGCTTGTTATCTGCGAGGTGCAGGATGGTTCACAAGAGAAGCACTGATGGCAAGCTTGGGTGCAACCACAGTAGTCTCCCAGCCAAGACAGATGTGGAGTGTAAGCAGAAAAGATGATGTGCCACACAACCACTGCCCCTTCTGCACTGGGGTAGTTCAGTACCCATGTTTCCATGTGAAGTTCCAAGAGGAAGCAGAGTGTCCCAGATCTCTGTAGACTCTTTTTCAGCTCAGAACCAAAGAAGCTGAGGGTGTAGTCACTTTGCATTGCTACAACAATACAGGCCTGTGGGATGACCTAGAAGCTGGCTCATCTGGCTGTCGTATCACAATTGCATGGCAGCAGTGAAATGAATGTCTAGGCCATGTCCTGCCTTCTGTGTTGTGGGGGACATGACAAGGTGGTTGTGAAATGAGAGCAGGACTGAGACCTTGGAAGGTGCACTTAAGGCTCCCTTATTCCTTAGGATGGGGGAGAATAGACTTTTCTCTGCCCTTTTAGAATGGCACAGAAATAAGATGAAGTTCCTTGTTTCCTCTCCCAGGTCCTCCTTCCAGCCCTTCCACTTCTGCAGTCATGGCAGTGGTTGATGCTTCACTCTGCCCATGCTGCTGTCACGGTATCAGACTTCCCTTACAGTATCAGACCTTCCTTTGTTGCTGTTAATTTTCCAGCTTGTCCTTATTAATCTGCAGTCACCTAGAGTTTTTCATGTCCCCAGAAAGGTTTTCTTCAATTGAATGTGCCAGTGCTTTATGATCAGACAGAGGTTTGGAGAGGGATGTTTAATAAGCATCAAGATCCTTTTCTTTCTTTGCAGAGTGTAGTGTTCCTGCCTTGGTAGGACTAGGTCAGGACAACCTGTCATGTATCTCTCCCAAATGATGGTAGTAAGAGGGAGCAGTCTAGAGAAGGATGTCAAAAAGGCTGCAAGTTTGTGTCTTAATTGTCAAACAAGGACCTGTAGTTCCCAATGTCACCTTGGCAAGTGGTGAGTGGTGAAAACGGTAAAGCATCCCTCAGACCTCTCGAGTTAAAAAAATGCAGGGTGATATTTGGCTACAGATAGATGGGGAGAGCCAGCTGCCTGTCTCTGCTCACAGCTTTGCACATCCTGGACCCCTCTTTAGGAGGTTCTGTAACTACAACTGTCCCTCAGCAGTGCACTTCATGGCTCTGTGCAGGGATACCTTTCCCTTTCCTTTTACTTTTGCCAGCACACATTGTAATTAGTAAATGCCATTCCTTTTTAAGTCAGCAGTAAATGGCAAAACCCTGGACTGGGTGTCCTTAATGAGGCCATGGTACGTTAGGCATGAAATGTGCACCAAGCTTTGCAGAGGGGAAATGGGGCCAAATTTCTACCAACGCTTCAGATGACTTTCCTCCATCATCTGGACAAGCTCTCACTTCAGAGTGGTCCAGTGTGCTATCAGTTTCCTCCAACACACTACTAAGAAGGCTGCTGTGGAGCCTTGTCACTCTTGTGGTTATAAGACATCTTCTCGCTCCCAATTTAACCCATTTGTTCTTACGCCAATGTTGTTCATTAGCTTAAATAGCTTTTCATCCTTCCTGCTCTTTATGCTGCTGATGTTTTTACAGCTAGCAACCATTCTCTTCACCCAGCAGGAACAGACCCTGCTCTGTGCTGGACCATTAACTTCAGAATGTCACACATATGCATCGCTGTCACTGCTGGCCAAGGAGAGGCCAAGTGCGAGTTTAAAGAAGAGAGAAGGCAAGAGCATCCATGTTTCAATGCTAGCTAGCTCTCTTGTATTGCTAGAGCTGGGAGAGATTCAGCAGGTACTGATCCTAAGACTGGAGGATATGGAAGGTCTGAGGCTGTCAAGAGGGCAAAGACAAGCCAGGAAGAGTCTGGGCAAGTGAGCAGTAGACTGCATTCTCCTGAGCAGCAAAGCAGTAGCTCTTAAGCTGTTTACAGGCACTTCCAGGGAATATAACTAATTATAACTTCCAGGCTATATAACTGTAGCCATCATCAGTGTTTCTGGGGTGTCTGAGCCCCTGAGGGGACATCGCAAGGGGCAGTGAGGATGGCTGACTGTGACTGGGCACCTTGGCACTGCACTTCTTAGAGGCTGTGCTTTTTGGCAATTCCTGTGGGCTGCAGGGCCCAGAAGTCTGTTTTTTGACCCTTGTTAACCCTGCATTGAATCCCACAGCCTGGTTTCAAAAGCAATGTTTTTGTGAAGATTTCAAGAGGTGAAGAGCTTAGCTCTTTGCCCTGCATCACTTTTTCCACATGGATGAGCTATCTTTCCTAAAGCTAAAGCTGCCTTAGCTGACAGTTTGTCAGAATACACTTGATCTGAAAATCTCTTTTTGCTTTACTTCTGGAGAGGATACACCATTCAGTCGCAAACACAAGAAACTGAACTCTTCCAGGGACAACAGCAGAGGCTGATCCCGAGCCCTGTGACTCCAGGAGCTTAAGATGCTAAAACAACATTTAAAAAACCATCCAAAGCACTGTTTAAAAAAGCTCTTAGACCTGATAGGACATGAAAATAAGCCCTGAACTGGTGACCATGCAGGTCTTTGCCTTTAGGTCTTTAGAAGCCAAGTAAGAACAGGATAAGGTTACAAGGAATAGTGCAGATTTACCAGGTTTCTCCCCAGAAACCATTCTGCTGTAACTCAAGTGGTTCTGGGTTCACAGAGCTTTGATGTGGTCTGGCTCCTCTTCTTTACATAAAGCTTCTGTTAGAGGTCTTGAGTATTTGAGAGGCTGGAGGCACCAGCTCTGCTGAGTAACGCATCTTGCCAGCAGGAGGTGATCCGTTGCCCTAAGTGATGAGTTCTGGGCCATCCTTAGGGGTTGTGGTTTAAGTTTCTTTACTTTGAATGTTTTAATGCACAGCACTCTTTGCCAGCCTTTGTCACACAGAGAGTGACACAGGGCAGTCCAGTCTCTGAGAGGCATGCACCCTAATGGGGTGAACACTGTGCACTAAAACCAGCCTTGCTTGGGAAGGAGAACGAAAGCAAGCTCTTCAGCTCCTGTCGTTCTAGCCCATCAACGGCAGACTCTGCATTATGCTCTGACCTCTCCCAACCTCTGCATTATGGAGACGGGTAGTGACGGTGCTCATTTCGTCACCATCTCTTCCTCTGAAGCTGATGGCCCATCACAGACATTGTCACCTGGAGCGCTGCAAGAGTCAGGCGTTAAACAGTACTGAGAAAGCACTTAGAGACGGATTGGATTGCTTCCTGCCTGTGGGTTTAATGCTGCTGAAAGATGCATTCAGTTGGGGATGGTAATTACAGCACTCTGCTCTCCAGTGTCAGGGGTTTATATTCATCTTCCCTTAAGCAAAGGCAATCACTCCAAGCTGTTTGTGAGGATCTAATTAATCGAACACTAGCATGCATGGATGTTCTATAAAAACAAAGCCAAGCCCTTACATCTCTTTGTTACTGCGTTTGCTGCTCGTTCCCCTTTGAATGGGAGGCAGCCACTCAGGACAGCAGTAATGTGGGAGGTGGTGGTATAAAACAGGCAGTATTTCTCATAATTTCTATTTTATTTGTTTGGATCAAAGAAATAAGTTTTTGAAAGACAGCAAAACTTCCTTTTCTAAATCAGGAAGGGGGAAAGGCTTCCTTTAATGTTTTCTGTGATTTGACCACAGAAGTTTGTCTTGGCTCTTGAACATAGAAAGTAACTTCTCTTGGATCTTCAGGATTTTGTCTTTTTCTTCTCTGCTCTTCTCCCTGTGCCCCTTTTTTACTTGGAAGAGTAAGGGAGAAAAGGAGGGGCAAGCATCTTGGGACATTAATACATGAAGAAGTCAGAACATTTTTGAAGTGTATTAAGGAAGGTATTCAGGTTTAGTTTTTCTATCAGTAATTTTTCATGGGAAATTCTTAGAATCATAGAATGATTTGGGTTGGAAGGGACCTTTAAAGGTCATCTAATCCAAGCCCTCTGCACTGAGCAGGGACATCTTCAGATCCCATCCGACTTGACCTGGATTTTTTCCAGGAATGAGGATTCTGCCAGCTCCCTGTCCAGCCTGTTAAAGTGCTTCACCACCCTCACTGTAAACAATTTCTTCCTCCTGTCTTGTCTAAATGGGCCTCTTACCAACTTCCCTTTTCCTTTCCAGCACTGTGTTGACTAGTGGTAGGGGGCTGATGGAGTAGTAGCTGCTTTAAAACCATGTTAGTAGGAAGTGAAAACTGTTGTTGACTTTGATTTGGGACAGCACATGACTCATGGCAAGAGAGATGGCTTTGATATAGGCCAGTGCTTTGGTCTGGACAAGGGACACAGCAAGGCCAGCGATGTGGGTTTATGCTCGCTGCATCAAAACTACTGATGCTTTGTTGGGAACTATGATGTGCTGAGCAGTCAACATCACTTTTGAGTTTCCCAGATTGCCAGAGAAGCTGTGCACCTCCTGGAGGTTGTTGATGTATGCAGAGTGAATTTTTAAAGACGTTACTTTTAAATGTCTTTTAACTCAGCCCGTGGTGGTGATGCCTTGCTGGTTGGTTCCTTCTGCCTGAACGCACTGTTTTCTCACTGTCCTGGCAGTGGTGGCTGGTCTGTTCTCTACTCCTTCTCTCTCTCCCCCTCTCTTTCTCTCTCCCTCTCTCTCAATTCCTCTAGATTCATGAGCTGAACAAACGCATGTCTGCAATTGAACGCGTGCTGAATCGCTTGGAGGAAAAAATCCTGGTGCGCTCTGACGAGGTAACTGGGCAAAGCTGGGGCACTCTCTGCAGGGAGAGAGCATGGGCCATGCTGGTCCTTCTCTTTGTTGTTGGAGGGGGTTCTCTGAAGCAGCCATCCTTGCAGGGAGGAAAATGGATAGACAAAACAATCACAGAATCATTGAGGCTGGAAAAGATCTCTTAAGATCATTAAGTCCAGAAATTACCTGGGTTTTTTTGTTTGTTTTTAACTGTGTTTTGGACTTATAGGCTCTTCTCTAGTTCCAGGTGATGGAGTGCCTTAGAAAACATTGCTTGGCAGGATGGAAGCAGAAGTGAATTTAACCTCTGGTATTTAGGCCCCTGTGCAAGGTGGTGCCTTCTTTGCCCCTTCTGCAGAAGGAAGACTGGGTTTCCAGCTGATAATCTATAAAATGCTACTTTTAGCAGTACCAGTAAGAGGGTGTTGGTACATCTGCTGAGCTGTGATGGCTCACTTGAAATCATGGGAGACTCAATTAGTACATATGAGGAGGCCACCTGCTTAGGGAGAATGTGAGAACTGAGTCAAGGAGGATTTTTGTATCACTTCTCGGTTGCCCTTGTCTTACCATGCCATCAAGCTTGGAAGAAAACAGCTAAATTAAGTTAAAGTTAGGCAGTGATGTAGAATCTGTGAATACTTAGGTCACTTAGCATTGATTTTGGGTTTCTAAGTTTAGACCATGTGCGCTTCTCCTCCTTTGTGTGAACCCATCACTATGAGCCTCTCTGGTGCTGATGGCTCAGTAGAATGGACAGTGATAATGAGAGAAGCCCTGCAGCCATAGATGAAAATGCAATTCCTTGGTCTTTCTGAAATTCATAATGGGGCTGGATGTGTTTGTAATCGTTCAGTGGTTTCATCAGTATATCTGACAAAGGAAGGAGGAGATCTGCACATTTGCAGATCCCATGTTTTATTCCCATGTCTAGGGCAGATGTGGGTCTAAACTGCTGTGGAACAGATTGAGGTCAACTGTTAAGTGAATCTTTCTAGCAGAAGGGAGGACAGCTTCAGAACATGTTGCCTAGGAGGAAAATTGCCTCCTATGGATGCCATTGATCAAGGTCATTAGAAACAGCTTAGGCAAAAACCCACCAGGTGTGACAGGGATAATTGTATTCCCATCTTAACACAAGGGGCAGTGAGTTCAGTAACTTCTGGAGATCCAATTCAGAGCCTGAGAGTTTAATAGGACTCTTCTCTAGGTAGCATGAATTGCTCCTAATAACAGAGCTGGGTGGAAATATGCCATCTATCCTACAGGAAAATTTGCTGCATGTTTTCTCATCACAAATAAGACTACCTAGATACTCTGACAGCAGCCTCAGGGACTGCTAGTTCATGTGGCTGCCTCCCTTAGCCTGGTGGACCGTGGGTTTGGGTCACTGTAATCTGTCATTGCGATTAGCCACATTGTGGTTCTTAATGAAAAATGTGGTGATTTGGGGTCTCAAATCCTCCATGCATACATTTCTAAGGTGGGGGAAAAGACAGTTTTTCACATGGAAACACAAGCAAGCTCAGGAGGTGGGCAAGGATGGAAACAGAGGTTCTTCAGATCAAGAGTTTGTATTCCTCAGTGTGGAGCTGAAGCACAGCTCACTGGGTTCTGCTGGTCCTCTGGGCAGTCTCACTGCCCCTTGTGAAAATGGATGCAGAGAGGAGGCTCCAAGTCCCCTTTGCAAATTCCACCTGTGGTTGCACTCCTTGAGCTCCTCTGCTGGTCAGTCTTGGTGAGTGTATCTGGACCTGGACATGTCCCATTGTCCACCACAGCAGACTCTTAAATAGCTCCTTTCTGCTGCTTCAGTCTCCAGCTGCAGAGTCCCAACTTGATCCTGATGCTGAGGAGGAAGAGTTGAAGAGGAAGCTGGAGGAGTTAGCCAGCAACATCAGTGACAAAGAAATCTCTTCTGAAGAAGAGGAGAATGAAGAAAATAAGAGAGGAAAGAAACCAGAGATCAGTTCCTCCAGTGATGACATGGCCAGAGATGTTCAAAAGGTAATCTGTGTCTTCCCACCTGTACTGTTCTATGTTCCATTTGCAGTTCCTTCTGTGATATGTCATGATATTTCAACTCTTCTGTCCTGTCTCCACCTTGATGCTTCCAAGGCTGTCATGTGTCTGACTTAGCTGTCTGCTTTAAGAGTGTTAAGGGACAGAGAAGTCCCAGGGTGTTGGATCTGAACCTTCGTCCTTGTAGGATTCCCCAGTTTCATCCAGGAGTCAAAGTTTCTTAGAGAACTTGCATGTTTTGGCCTGTCATGGAAAGGTACACAACCTCTACATCTGTTTGGAAAAGTTGTCTCAGGATCTGGATGTCCTTATGGGCACGAGAGTCCTGGGGTCAGAGAAAACCTCAGTGATGATTTAGTACTGGCAGCCTTTGTCACATACCTGCTGCAATCTGAAATCCTGCTACAGCTCTTCCAGACCTGTCAGTGCTCGTCAGTCCTAAAGTCCCTGGTCCTGCTTTCAGTGCTGGGTGATGTGTGAGGACATGGGTCAGGAAGAGGAGGAGGGATCAGATCACTGCATCTATGCAGCTCCATTCCCACCACCGCAGAGGTTCCACCCTCATGCCCCAACACTGGCTTATAACTCTGCCTGCTGGGTACATTTCAGAGATCTCCTTTTCCTCCTTGTATCCTCATGGCAGGGCTGGAGAGACTTTCTTTTGTATGCAGCCTTGCAGGGGAGAACTACTTCCCTGTTGGGAGAGCGAGAGCAGATGGAGGTGCTAGACCACATCACAGAATCACAGAATTGTGAAATGGTTTGGGTTGGAAGGGACCCTTAAATGTCATCTAGTCCAACCCCCCTGAACTGAGCAGGGACATCTTCAGCTAGGTCAGGTTGCTCAGAGCCCCCCCAACCTGATCTGGTCCAGTGTTGGGACATCTGCCACCTCTCTCAGCCTTCCTCTCACCTTGGTTGGCAGATGTCAGGGCTGGGGACAAGCAACTGATGACAGCCCAGGTGACTCATAAAGGGAAGTCCTGTATGCCTCCAGTTGTGCAGTCTTCCAAGCTGGTCCATTAGCTCAAAATAGAGAGGTCAGCATTCCTTGTTTGGTCTCTAATGGCTTATTTGTTCACTCCTTTCCTTCTGCCTTGGCAATGGATGGAGTATGTGTGCGTTTGCTCTGACACATCCATCGCTGGGAAGCACAGCAAAGGAGGCAAGCAGGGGACCCACTGCCCCTCATCTCCTTCAACGCTCCTTTCATCTGACAATGTGGAGACTTTCATGATGTCATGAGACCTCTCCTTAGTGTACTTTTGTTCCCCAGTCTCACAAGGCTAGCTTGGCTTCTGCTGGGCTTGGAGAGTGTGGCTACTTGTATACATGGTGCATTTACTGAGTCTGTCTTGGATATCTCTGAACAGCTCTACATAAAATCTTGGGATTAGAGTAAACAACTACTCCCAGAGTGGCTTCCTTCATGGCTCTGGGTACCATTTGCTGTCCTCTTACCAACACTGTATCAGTGGTGCACTGCATCCTTACTGTGTCTCTTTTACAACCCCTTTTTTCCTAAAAGCTGCTTTTAGATACTTGCTGCAGCTAGACTTCAGTCCCACTCATCAGCTGAGTGATATGCATCTTCTTGTGAATCATTCCAGTTAACTGTAGCAGAGGGGATAAGTGGTAACTCACCAAGCCAAGGAAACTGCACTCCTGTGTGAGCTGCTGATCCATGCTCAGGAATAAGGGGGTATTAACAGGATATCAATGCAAGGCTCTTCAGTCTTGTAAAATGAAGCCCAGATTCTCTACCGTTGCTGCTTTCTTTGACCAAAACCCAGTTAGGAAGCAGAGAGGATGCAGTCACAGTTTCTGTCTCTCAGTGGGGTGGTGCAGGCAGGTAATATAGAAGCTTGGCTCGTAAGCCAAGAGAGACACAGCTGGGTTGCAACAACTCAAACAGATCCAAATCCAAGAATGAAAAATAACTCAGCTTTTTTGCTTCATGCTACCACTCAAATGCCTTTGTTGAGTATTGGTTTAGAAATGCCTGCAGTGACATGGATGGACCAGCCTTGGTTGAAGGCTAAACCAGTGTCAACTTTTTAACATCAGGACTCCTTATACTTGTATTAGACCCAGGGTTGGATTTTCACAGTATCACAGTATCAACAAGGTTGGAAGAGACCTCACAGATCATCAAGTCCAACCCTTTACCACAGAGCTCAAGGCTAGACCATGGCACCAAGTGCCACGTCCAATCCTGCCTTGAACAGCCCCAGGGACAGCGACTCCACCACATCCCCGGGCAGCCCATTCCAGTGTCCAATGACTCTCAGTGAAGAACTTTCTCCTCGCCTCGAGCCTAAATCTCCCCTGGCGCAGCTTGAGGCTGTGATTTTGCCTGATTCTGGGTTTGTTTTCGTGCAAACAGTCAAGAGGAGGCCTTCTAACCGGGGAACACTGCAACGAAAGCAGAAACTCCTAATGGAAAATATGAAAAAGCTGCTATTGTCTGAAGGCACCATAAAATGATAAAAACATTGGCTGGACTGAGTTAGTTGGTTCTCTGCAGGATGGAAATATTTGCAGCTGTAAACACAACTGTTTGTCACCAGTCCACCTATCATCCCCATCTCCTTGGTTTCTAGGGAATTATCAGTTAAGAGAGAGATTATGAGTTTCTTCAGTCTGTTTTCACATGTGCTTAGTACCTCATCAAGCAAAAGGCAGCATTTACGAGTGGTATTGCCATCAGTGTTTCTTGGGGTGGCCAGAGAGCACATTAGACCCAAGTTCTGGCAGTGTGGCAATACAATAATTTTATGGATTTGTTGGTTTTTTTTCTTTTGCCACCAACTTAAGGACTTGTTTGCATCCACGCTCAGGCCTGTTGAAGTGTAAAGCAATATGCTGCAATTAGATCTTAACTGCTGAGTAACTGAGTGGCCTTCAGGTGGCCAGGTGTTGCTGCTATCAGACAACGCCAGTGACACTGCTTCCAGTGAACAACACATCCCTTGATAACCTCTTTTACAAGCCTCTTGAGATGACTTCTTTAGTCACAGCCACCCTCCATAAAGCATGGGCTGAGATCAAAGCTCTGCTTTAGCCATGTAGCCGTCTCCAGGGAAGAGCTCTTCAGGAGAAGTGTAAGCCCTTTAATTATTGCTTCTCCATCTTTTCCCATCTCCTGAAGGTCTGATGCCCCCTTTCACCCCCAACTTGTGCTGTTTTGTACACCACATTAAAAATAACGTCCTTATTTTTTCCCCTCTTCCACCCTCCACTTTGGCTGTGCTGGGCATTTGCAGCGGTCGTCAGCTCAGGCTTTGAGTGAAATCACAGCCAAAGTCCTGAGAGCCATAAACGCCACGGAGAGAGCGGTGTGTGAGTCGTTGCATGGAGAGAGCCAGGGCAACGGTGGCTGTGGCCTCCCTGCAGGCCAGCTTCCCCGCCTGGGAGATGGGAAAGAGGTGGCCGAAGTGTACCGTGAGCTTGAAGAAAACGTAAGGTTCATGAGAGCTTTCTGCAAGCAGAGAGGGCATCGGGGATGGGAGTACAGAGGAATGCTGCCCCCCTCCCCCCCCACCATTTCCCCCCCTGAAGTTCTCCTTAGCAGGCAGGTCAGTCTTAGAAGGATGCACACCACAGAGGGATTAAACAGTGCAGTCCTGTCTGATGATGGCTAGGGGTGTCATGTCTCATAAAGAAGGTGGCACAACTACAGCTGCAAGTGAAGAAGCTCTCGTCTTGTGGCTTCTCTTGCCTCGATTCCTGGTTTCTCCTGGGTGAGTGCCAAGTAGAGAGGATAAGCCTGGTCCCCTGCTTGCAGTAGCATGGTTTTGCCCGGACTTCAGCAGTCCTGTGCGCCAGCTGCAGCAGCAGCTTTTGTCCTGTTTCACCTTGGTTCCTCCCCAGCACTGTTTCATCACGATTGCTACGAACACGGATAGCATGACCCAGCTGTTCACTAAGGTTGGCTTGTGCCTGAGGCTGATGGGCTCCTGCAAGCAATAAGTCTACATCTAGAGCATAATTCCCTGCTAGGTTGGTGTGACACTGTCAAGCACCAACAGGGTTTTTTTTAGCTACTCTAAACCTGTATGAATCGATCCCCCATGGGAAATGGATGGCATCCACAGTGCCATTTACCAAGCTCCAAGGTAACAGTTCAGAGATGGGGCAAGGGGTCACAGCTTCATCTAGGTGGTCAGGTTTCATTGTCAGAAACATCCTGTGATGGAGAGCAGAGTCTTGTAACACAGTCCATGGTTTGTCTCTCCTCAGGGAAAGCTTCCATCTAAAAGCAAGGACCTGCTGGGAGCAAAGTATACACAGAAACTGCACCACTTGGCTGGTTTCTGGCCAAATGCAATATCCCAGGGCAAGAAGGGTGGCTGCATGAAGGTTTTGAGGTTTTCCCTTTCCCAAGAGTGGGGAAAAGGATGTGAAAGATGTGAACTTTGGGCTTAGTGTTGCTGTCCTTGGCAGTGTCAGCAGCGAAGCAAGGGTGAAGTGGTGGGCAAATGATGGCCCCAGGAGCTGTGTGCTCACCCTGCTGTTCCGTCAGGACCCTGTCTGAGTCATGGCTGATTCTGCTCTCCACGACATGCCACCCATCTTGGAGGATGCTGAGAAAGTTTGATGTCCCAACAACAAATTGTGTTCCTGTGACTCACAGAATGAGTGGCCTTATGGAGAGTGCCTGCAAATACTGGCAATTGGTTATGATCTCAGGGTTTGCACTGGGATAGATGGGACCTACAGGACATGTTGCTGACATTTGGATGGATGCTTCACACTTCAGTGTGTGCAGTGGGCTCATGCCAGACAGTTTTGTCTAGTACTCAGCCCAGGAAAAGAAAAGAGGGAATTGCATTAGCAGTACCAGGATTTTGGGGTCAGTCAGCAAAATAGTGGCCACAACCCACTTGTCTTCTGTGAGTTTATATCAACATATTTCAGTTGGACTCAATGACCCTAAAGGTCTATTCTGACCTAAACAATTCTATAATTCAATATTTTGTGATTAATGTTTTCTCAATTTGCTTGCTTAGATTTGCATCCTTGTGGTAGCCCAGGAGGAGGCAAGAGACAGTAAAACCAGTGGGTTTATTGTGATAGGTCCTTTTACCTTTCTTATCCATGCAGCAAAGGTAGAACACTGCTTCCCATAGCCACCACACATTCTCAGTCAGCACTCCTGTGTTCATCTGCTGCACTGGGCTCTGCTCACACATGTTAGCCAGGGCTAACCTGTATGCCCAGAGCAGTTCTTGGACAAAGCTGCCTTTCACAGAGGTTGGGCTGTTTAACCACCCAGAGCCAAACTTCTAAATCCTGACTCTACTCAGAGGCAACCCAGCAGCACAGAGACCCTCAAAAAAAGATTGATTTGGAAAGTCATTCTGCCTTCTTCCCAGCTTGCTGCCACGATGGGACATGGCAGCCTACACATATTTGCAGGTCCCTGCCTTCCCTGTGAACACATGGTGTAAAGATGCTGATGTTTCTAGAGTAGGACACTGAATTTTAGTCCTTCCTGTGTTTCTGTTGAGCCTTTGACCACTTAAGCCTCTTAGTAATTGCTCTTAAAAAGCCTGGTGAAGGGGAGGAAACGAGATGAAAAGCCCTGCTAGAACTGCCTGGTAGTGTATGTGTTGCAAGGCAAGAAGGCAGTCATAAAATAGTGACAGGAGCTGTTGCACCTGGGGCTGTGGTGGTGCTAGGAGAGCAGGACTCCAGGGAGGTTACTTCTGCAGTGTGTGGGGTTGGACTCAATGGCCTTGAAGGTCTTTTCTAGGCTAAATGAATCTTTGGGATTTTTTTTTATTTTTTTTTTTTTATTTCAGGTGTACTTGACAGCTGGAAAGACTTACCAGCTTGAGAAGACCCTGAAGGAGCTTGAGGAAGGGACTCAGCACAGTGGCACTACCGACTCAGAGCTGTCAGAGCTGGAGGACAAAGTGGCCTCAGCAGCCACTCAGGTGCAGCAGGCAGAAAGTGAGGTGAGGGCTGGGATCTGGGACCTGCTTTTGCCAGCCAGTGGCAGCAAACAAAGCTGGTGATTGATCCTCCAGCCACCATCCATATGGCTCTTTCCTCTCTCTAAAGGTATCAGACATCGAATCTCGAATTGCAGCTCTGTCTGCTGCAGGGCTGACAGTGAAGTCGGTGGAAAAGGCGAGGAAGAAGTCAAGCGGGCAGGTGAGCTTGGAGGTGAGTATGAGGGGTCCCTGCCTTGAGATGCATGTGCTCCCCACTCAGTTTATTTCTGCTGTCTCTGGGTGCTGTGAAAGGCTGCGGGAGGACTGTGAATCCACTATTCCCAGGGCTGTGGGGAAGGTGCATGGGGTTGACTCCTGCATTTCCATACTGATTTTTATAATCAAGATCCATCACCTAGATGGATTTTCTCACCTTATGATCATAGAACCACCTTGTGTCAGAAGGCACCTTGAAGATCATCCTGCATCAGGAATGGTGTGGTCAGCAGGAGCAGGGAGGTCATTCTGCCCCTGTACTCTGCACTGGTTAGACCACACCTTGAGTACTGTGTTCAGTTCTGGGCCCTCCAGTTTAGGAGGGACAATGAGATGCTTGAGCGTGTCCAGAGAAGGGCGACGAGGCCGGCGAGAGGCCTTGAGCACAGCCCTACGAGGAGAGGCTGAGGGAGCTGGGGTTGTTTAGCCTGGAGAAGAGGAGGCTCAGGGGTGACCTTATTGCTGTCTACAACTACCTGAAGGGTGGTTGTGGCCAGGAGGAGGTTGCTCTCTTCTCTCAGGTGGCCAGCGCCAGAACGAGAGGACACAGCCTCAGGCTGCGCCAGGGGAGATTTAGGCTGGAGGTGAGGAGAAAGTTCTTCACTGAGAGAGTCATTGGGCACTGGAATGGGCTGCCCGGGGAGGTGGTGGAGTCGCCGTGCCTGGGGCTGTTCAAGGCAAGATTGGACGTGGCACTTGGTGCCATGGTCTAGCCTTGAGCTCTGTGGTAAAGAGTTGGACTTGATGATCTGTGAGGTCTCTTCCAACCCTGATGATACTGTGTGATACTGTGATAGTTCCAGACCACTTGCCGTGGACAGGGGCACCTGCCACTAGACCTTCTGGAAATGAGGCATCCACTTCTCTGGGCAACCCATTTCAGTGTCTCATCACCCCAGTAGTAAAGAACTTCTTACTAATGTCTAATCTAAATCTACTATGCTCTAGTTTTAAACCATTGCCCCTGGTCCTGTCACTACAAACTCTTATAAATAGGCCTTCTCCAATGGGGTTATTGATCCAATGGATCACAGAATCATAGATCAGCCCAGTGATCCATTTTCACCAAAGGTGAAAATGCAAAGAAAAGCTGACCAAGTTGTCTGCCTCCTCTGCACCCTCAGAGAAACCTTTGCCTTTCCTCTGCCCACAGGCTGCCTACCTCCACTCTCCCGGTCCTGCCAGCAGCAGTGCAGGAGAGTCTTCAGATGATGTTAAAGTAAGTATGTGTTGAATCTGCACCAGCTAGTACATGTGGCATGGCATTAATCCTTGGACAACCAGAGCTTCTGAGAGCTGCTTTCAAAGCGATGGTCTCAGAGAGAATCTCTGTCCTCCCATCCCTTTCTCTTGCAGGCGATGCCTGGGCTGCAGGGATTCAGGAGGAAGTTCAATAGTCCACTCCAAATCACCAGTAAGGATCATGCCTCTGCCCATGGGACATGTGGACCCGGGTGTGGATGGGCTGGGTTTTGGGGACACTCGGTTCTCTCGCTCTGCATTCAGTTGCATGTCTGTATTGGGAGTCCTCTTCCCTGTGCTCATAGTCTCCTGTTAGGACAGCCACACAGCACATTTGTGGTAGATGACTTAAAGGAGGAGGTAACTGGCAGGACTGGGGACAATGATGGGACAGTGGAATTCAGGCTGAGTTTGCACAGTGCTCCAAGAACCTGGGCTTTCTCTGCAGCCTGGCCTTCTACCACCCTAGAGTCCAGGAAGACATCCATGTTACTTTATTTGTGGCATCCCATTGGCTGTAAGACATCAAAGCTTCACCTAAGACCATCTTTTCTTTCTCACTTAGCCTTCACTTAGGTATTCCTGATCCTGTTGTCCACCTGCCTCAGCTGATGGTCTCTGGTGCAGAGGCCCTCTACAGCTCAGATATGGCAAACGGCAGCTTGAAAATGCTTCAAAGTAGATTATGACCTCAAACTTGGCACAGCAGTTTGTGTGGTAGGGGCCAGTCACTGGAAATGTTTCATCTTGACCCATTAGGAAATCACTTTTCTATTTCTCTCTTATCTCACCTCATGAGCCTAAAGGCAGAAAGGATGGCTCTTCTTCCAGATAACGGAAAATGAAAGGAGGGATGAGGAGAAGGTCATTTAATGCAGGAAAGGAATCCCATTTCCCTTGGCAATGCAGACAATTAGCAGTGCCATTTCTTATGATGAGGTTGGTAGGTGGAAAGGTCCCTTCTCCTCCTGCCAAGGAGTCATCATCTGCTCTGCTTCCTGCAAAAGTCAAGCAGATAAAGGCAGCCCAGGGGACACGTCAGCCTTGCAAGGAGATAGAGGCATGTGCAATCAGAAAGGACATCACCAGGCAAGCTTAATCCCCTCTGCCTGGGCTAGGTATGGGCCGGCACCTGACCGTCCTCCCTGAAGGTCAGTGACTTGCAAAGTTGGGCCTGCAAAGGTGCAGCTGCTGGAAGCTGGTAGCAGAGAAGAGGAGAAGACTTAGTAGGTCAAGAGAATGTAGTAGTCTTGGGAAGTGAGAAATCATCACAAGCTGGGCTTTTGCCACACCACAGAGGTTTGCAGAGCAAAGGTCTTGGCAGTTGACCAGTGGCAGACAGATCCATTTTGCACAGCACTCTGTAAACCTAAGCAGCAGCAGCAGCTTTTGCTTCCTTGTTGTCAAGGAGCTTCCTACCATCCTCCTGGAGAGGGAAATGCAGTGATGCATCCAAAACCACAGCCAGTGGGGTACAGTAAGACCCGAGTTTGCTTGGTGGGTAAGTGATATCTCCAGTAAGGTGGATGAGGATCTGCTGTCCAAGTCTCTTCTTTCGCTCTAGGTTTTGATGACTCCTTTGACCGCAACTCTATCTACCGTGGCTCCCTGACACAGAGGAACCCCAATGGGAAGAACAGGAGAGTGGAGAGGCTCTTTGCGGTATGAAGACAGCCTCCAAGTAGGGTTGCTGGCCTGGGGTCCACATGGGACCTGCTTGCACAGAGGGATCTATCCCTCCCCATATTCTCTGTGAGCTGGTGGAGCACCCATCCCTGGGCATTGGTGGGCAGGCACACCTGGGCATCACCCCCTAAGGTGCAGGATGGCATAAGTCCTAGGGCAAGGGGGAAAAACAAGATGTACATCTTTGCATTCCCATTGCCTGTGTGACCTGTAGGATGGGGTGTTAGCTGGAGGGGATAAGGAATGCACTGGCCCCATCATCTAATGGGGCTCATGGTGGCTTTGGCATGGTGATGAGAAGAGATTTCTCTCTCTGGTGTCTTGCAGAAGCCTGTGATGACCCACCTGTCCTGAGGAGAGTGGCATCCTCCTGCCACTGCATTTCACTCATCATACAAGACCTCAACGCAAGCCTCACCTCTTTCTTCCCAATGCTTTCTCTTCCTTCTCATATGCCCATCTCTCCCTGAAACCCCAGACAGGAGGGAAGCTTGAGGCCATGGCCAGGAGGTCTTGCTGTGAGCTGCCAGGGAGAGGAACGAGGCACTGGGGTGCAGACACATGGCCAGAAGCTCTCATGGGCAGATGCAGGCATGAGACCTTGTCTTTGGACAGCTCTTTGGTACCAGGTCAACAAAAGGGACCAGATACATGCAGAGGAGGAGTGACCTTCTTGTAGAGAGATGGTTTCTGATATGGGGACTAGGAGCAGTGACAAGGCCTTCACTTGGCAAAAGCTATCAGTGCCTGTCCCTTTTCTCTCCCAGGTTGTAGGTGAGCTGGACAAGAGCTGGCAGCAATTATGACATGCCCTTGGGGCACCCTAGGTAGATCAGTGATCCCTGCACTGGTCCTGACTCCATGGCCCTTTGGAGCATCACTTCTCTTCCCTGAGCAGCAAAATAGGGTGAGAGCAGTGCTGGTTTGCTCACAGCAAGCATTTAGCTAGCAGATCTTTGCACAAAGCCTTGCAAACACCCACCGAGGCTTCTCAGCACCGTGCCTGAAGCAGCTGTGGCCATCTGGGGAAGTGAGTGAGGCAAGGCTCTGGAATGTGGTGCCAGGAAAGGCTGGAGGGCTTGCTGGGTGTCAGTTTGTTTTTCCAGGTTCCACGTGAGGCTGTATCAGCATGTTTAGAAGGATTCCAGCAAGTATAGTGTAGGTACTTCTCTGGAGGCTTTCCCTACTCTGCTGGCACTTTGTGGATAAGCACTTTTCCTGTCCCTGATGATGAGACTGGAGAATCTGGTAGCATCACCCAATCCTTTGAAGGGACTGTGATGGCCTCTGGGGGCTGCAGCAGCCCTGTGCTCCTGCCAAGTGACAGCAGCATTGGTAACTCCCTCTTCTTCACCCCAAATTGGTTGTTTTCCTCCAACACTTAATTCTTCATGTTCACTAACCCTAGTGGATGACCACTAGTGGCAGTTTCCCATTAATGGCCACTCAGACTGGGCTGTTGTAGACCATCCCTGTGCATCTGACCTAGAACTACTTTCATTATGAGCAGTTAGTGTGAATTTTCATGCAAGTAATACACACATTTGGTTTTGGTAGTAGTAGGGACTGCAGACTCCCTAGAAATTGGTTCTGCAGTCATCCCAGAGTGGTTTGTAAGTCCATAGTCTGGGCTTTCCCGTTGGAAACAAACCAGTTTCTCATTTTAAAATGAAAACCCTCTGGCCTGAGGTTGGAAATGGTAAGTGCAAACCACTGCAGTTGCAGAAACTCTCTCAGACACTGCAGCATTGCTGCTCAGCTGGCTAAGATGAAAGGACAGCAGCTCCTTGGCTGGCAGAAGGAAGTTCCACCAAGATCTGGACAATGCACTTGTCCTGGTGTCAGGGCTCAGCCTTCACCCCAGCTGCTGTATCTGGTTTCTGCCATAACTCAAGTCCTTCTATGGAACCACTGGGACACTTGACCCTGCAAAAAAGTCCTTGCTGTGAGCCTCAGCAGTGCAAACTAAGCTGTCATCCAGGCCCAAATCACCCACAGTGCTGTTTGCTGGATTCCTGCCTCATCCACCTGTGTAGAGATTATATATATGTACACTAAATCATGCAATAAAGCCAATTTTGTGTCCATAACCCATTTTGCAGTGTCTGTTTTTCCAGCTCATTCAAATAAAGGCTCCTTTCTTTTCTGTCTTAAGTTTAGCCTGTGTCTGGGGCTACACTATTGCAGTTGCTCTGTCACCTGAGGACCCCTCTCCAGCAAAGAAAGGGCATCAGGAAAAGAAAAGCCACAGACTGAAGTGAAAATTGATTTAATGAATTAGCAAACAGATACCAATGTCAATGCAAAGTATACAAAGTTAATGCTCAGACCAGCAAAACTGCAGCAGTCACACCAAATGGGAAGGCAGCCCTCAAGGACAGGAGTAAGAAGTCAGGAGGAACCCAAGCAGGAGACTCCTGTTTCCACAGCAGACTTCCCCCCTTATACTGAGTGTGATGCCCATAGTCTGGGACACATCCGTAGTGAGCACCAGTCAGCTGTCCTGGCTGACTCCAAACTGCTGATGGCCTGCAACACATGGCTGGTCTGGGATACTGTCCCAGCAAAACCAGGACCTCTTCCCATCCTCTCCTTTTTTCTGCTTGTGCATCCTTTGCTTTAAAACTGGGCAGGTGAAGGCAAACAGGAGCTGAACCAGCAGCACTGAAGCAGAAAAGGAGTAGATGGTAGTGACCAGGATGGTAATACAGCCACAGATGTGATGAGTGTGGGTCAGTGGTACCCAGTGATGAGGTCATAGGGGCAAAGGGGTTGCATGGTGTGGGAATAAGGAGGAGCTGACCCTGAAACAAGCTGCTCCTACTTGCTTGGAAACCCAGGAGCCAAACTGTTAGTGGAAGCCACCCAAAACACCAGCCCACAACATTGAAAAGTTGCCTTAAATCTGTATTAAATGACAGCAACAACCCTGGTGAAGAGAGCCCCACTGAGCCCAGGGTCTGGGTTGCCCTGGCTGGTGGAGTTTTTTTTCCTTACTTCATCCCTTTCCCTTCCTTTGATGCCCCTCTGCAGAACTTGCCCCACGTCCTGTGTTGCTCCCATGACCATCCCCCAGCACTGGCCATGGCATGATATGGAGGTCTGTCCCAGGGCAATGCCAGCCCTAGCTGGGGATGGCAGAGAGAGAATTTACCTCTCCCTGTACTCCCACCAGTGACAGTGTCTTCAGCATCTTACCAGTTCAGGGATGTCTCTATTTCAGAATACCTCTAGACCCAGTAATTCCCATTTTGCCTGGGAGTGGACCTGTGTTTGGACACTGACCAGCACTACAAACTGAGGACCAGAGCTGGCTCCTTCAGCAGAATAAACATCATTCTATCTTTACCTGGAGATAGTTTAACCCATTTTAAATGGGAGAATTGAAGCCCTCATGATGCAAGTAAAAGTCGTCTCTGTCAGCCCTCATGTCCCAGCAAGTCACCTTCCCCTCTTCTCTGTATTTAATTTTCTGATTTGCTTAAAGGCAGTGTATTTGGGGAGGGGGGGAGAGGAGGGAAGTGGAAGGAGGATGAATGTCACCCAGTGTAACTCCTGCAGTGGAGAGAGTGATAGCAGGAACCTGGCTTTCAAGGCAGCATCACCTGCCAACCCCCCGCAGTGTGCACTGGGTGAGGTGATCCCCATGGGTGGGATGATGGAAGGGAAAACTTCCCCTTGTCCAAAGTAACAGTGGGGCGAGGAAAGGGATTAACATCTTCCCAAAGTACCTGTCTCGGCCAGCGGGAGGTAAAACGCTGGTCCCTCCTGAGCCATGAAAATCCCGGTGCTGATCTGATGGGGGGGGGGAGGCGGGGAGGGGAGATGCCCCGGCTCGATCCCAGCTCCGTCTCTGACATCAGCACTAAACTGTCCATAAAAGCCGCGGCCGGAGGGGACTCCTGCTCAGACGACGTCTGCTCGGCTCAGCGGGACGCAGCCGGGCATCTCGCCTCGCCGCGCCGCGCCACGGTAAGTGCCGCCCCGGCCAAGGGCAGCCGCGCTTTTCTCTCGCTCTCATCATGCTTCTCTTGCGGGATGGTTTCCCAAGCGCTGCTTTGCCTCTCTCTGTGTGTCCCTGGAGTTTTCAAAAGAGGGTTGCGAAAAGTCGGACTCCGCAGCAAACCTGAGCTCTCAGCTGCCTCCTGTCCCCCGCCCTGCAAACTCCTCCTTTGCAAAAGTCCTTGGAAATAAAGCTTCTGCTGCGTCCCTGCCGTGTCCTGCTTAACCCAGCTTTTCCTCCTCTGCCCCTTGCCCTGCTCCCTCATTGCAGGTTGCTGCAGCGCTCAGCCTGCCCTGCATGCTCTCGTTCATCATCTCGGCGTCGTAGAGCATGTAATAGGGTGCTTCTGGGTTATCATTTCGGCAGCCAGGGCCAGGAGTGGGTGCCAAAGGCACAGATGTGGATGCAGTCCATCTCCCACCCTGCAGCAAAACCCATTTGTGCCTCCACAGCCTTTACTTGGTGCTGCCAGACCTGCACTTTGGTAGTGGCCCCTCTACCCAGCTCCTGGGCTGTGGGGTTCAACAGGCACAGCAGGGAAAAAAAGAGTGCTTCCAGGCCTGGCCTAAGACACTAGGCTAGAACAGAAACCATTTCAGCAAAAATGAGTTTCAGTTCATGTTTGCAGGGAATATTTTCTCCAGATGTATCGGCCCCAGCAACCCCCCCCCAAGTTTTGAACAAGCTGCTCTGAGCTCTTTGTATCACAGCTGGTGCAAGGATGAAGAACAGCAGCCCCATGGCACCAGCAGTACAGTTGCCTCATCCCCTCTGTTGCAGCCCTCCCCTCCGGACGGGGGGCTCACCCTACAAGTGTGCAGCCCAAGCAGTATGTCTCTGTGGCAGCCAGCCCCCCTTGTTCCCACAGCAGTGTCGGAGGCCATCGCCTTTGTGGCACCAGCAGGAAGTGTCGGAGGAGAGGTTTCAGGTACAAGCTACTGTGGCCAGAGAGCACCGGGGATGAAGCTGGGGGCCGCCTGCCTCTTGTGCCTGATGCTCGCCTGCCTGACCCTGCCCTTCACCCACTGCCGCATCCGCCAGCGCTCCATGGAAATCAGGAGTAAGGATAGCAGGAGTAAGGGACTTACCCCACCCCCACCCCTGCCAGCCCCCTGCCTCCAGCCCCCTTTACATCCCCAGATTCAGCTGTATTTGTGGGCCAAGGGTGGGGGAAAATCACTATTCAGAAGTTTGCTTTGAGACAGCCTTTGCAACAGCTTTTATTCCCCTCGACTCCCTTTTCTGCTCCCCCAGCATTTATGAGAGTCAGCTCACCCATGGGCCCAATGTCCCGTCCCTTCTCCATGCCCCCCCTCCCCATCGCCCCTTGACAGTTCCTTGTCCTTTGCCTTGCAGATCCTGACATTGACCCTTCCTGGTACACAGGGCGTGGGATTAGGCCCGTGGGGCGGTTTGGGCGGAGGCAAGCCCTGGGTGAGGGCCCCCATCTTGGGGGGACTGGCTGGCAGCAAGCCTGTGCTCCCCACCATCCACGCCCCCAGCCCCCTTGGGAGCAGCGGAGCCCATGAGCAGAAGCCAATAATAAAAGATCTTCTCTCCTCTCATCCTGGTGTCCAGCCTCTGTGCTTCAAAACACAATGTGAGGGGGTGGGGGGTAGCACCCTGAAAATTGCTAATCTTCCCATGGTTTTGTCATAGGATTGGTTTAATTGAGAAAGGCCTCTAAGATCATTGAGTCTGACCATCAACCACCCAGCAGCACCATGGCCACTAAACCATGTCCCAAACTGCCATGTCCACACATTCCTTGAACAGTCCTGGCTCACTGGGAGAGGTACCCAGACACTGGAAGCTGCCAATCTGATGCTCATCCACAGGAAGGGCCAAAGGGAGGAACTGGGAAATCACAGACCTGTGAGCCTGACCTCAGTGCCAAGTGAGGTTGTGGAACAGGTCATCTTGAGTGCCATCACAGAGAACCTACAGGATGGCCAAGGGATCAGGCCCAGCCAGCAGGGGTTTAGGAAGGGCAGGTCCTGTCTCACCAACCTGATCTCCTTTTATGATCAGGTTACCTGCCTGGTGAGTGTGGGGCAGGCTGTGGATGTAGTCTACCTGGACTTCAGCAAAGCCTTTGACACTGCCTGCCACAAGAAGCTCCTGGCCAAGCTGGCAGCTCATGGCTTGGACAGATTCACTCTGATATGGGCCAAGAACTGGCTGGAAGGCTGAGCCCAGAGAGTGGCAGTGAATGGTGCCACATCCAGTTGGCAGCCAGGCACTAGTGGTGTGCCTCAAGGATCAGTGCTGGGCCCAGTCCTGTTCAATATCTTTGTTGATGATCTGGACCAGGGGATTGAGTCCAGCATCAGTAAGTTTGCAGATGACACCAAGCTAGGAGCAGGTGTTGATCTGTTGGAAGGTAGGTAGGAGAGCCCTGCAGAGGGACCTGGACAGGCTGGATGGGTGGGCAGAGGCCAATGGGATGAGATTGAACAAGGCCAAGTGCAGGGTTCTGCACTTTGGCCACAACAACCCCAAGCAGCACTACAGGCTGGGGACAGAGTGGCTGGAGAGCAGCCAGGCACAAAGGGACCTGGGGGTACTGGTAGATAGTAGCTGAAGATGAGCCAGCAGTGTGCCCAGGTGGCCAAGAGAGCCAATGGCATCCTGGGCTGTATCAGGAACAGTGTGGCCAGTAGGACAAGGGAGGTTATTCTTCCCCTGTACTCAACGCTGGGCAGGTCACACCTTGAGTACTGTGTCCAGTTCTGGGCTCCTCAATTCAAGAGAGATGTTGAGGTGCTGGAACGTGTCCAAAGAAGAGTGAGGAAGCTGGTGAGGGTCCTGGAACACAAACCCTATGAGGAGAGGCTGAGGGAGCTGGGGTTGTTTAGCCTGGAGAAGAGGAGGCTCAAGGGTGACCTCACTGCTGTCTACAACTACCTGAAGGTAAGCAACCAGCAATAGAACAAGGGGACACAGTCTCAAGTTGTGCCAGGGAAGATCTAGGCTGGATGTTAGGAGGAAGTTCTTCATACAGTGATTTGCCATTGGATTGGGCTGCCCAGGAGGGTGGTGGAGTCGCCGTCCCTCGAGGTGTTCAAGGGAAGACACTTAGTGCCATGGTCTAGTTGATTGGACAGGGCTGGGTGCTAGGTTGGACTGGATGATCTTGGAGGTCTCTTCCAGCCTGGTTGATTCTATGATTCTACCTCCAGGAGCAGTGACTTCACCACCTCCCTGGGCAGCCTGTTCCAATGCCTGCTCTGTACACGTGTGCAGTGCAAAACATAGCATGTTTATCCTACACACCTCTCAAACAGCACCCTAAGAATAAATCCCAGAGAGTGCTCTTTCCCAGGGGCATCCACTGGACATTCCACTGTATGCCTGCACCCATGATTGCTCCTGGCACTTTTATTTCCACAGTGTCAGAACAGCCATGGTGGTCAGAAGCAGCAATCCCACTTCCACGGCCTGGCTCAGAAACACTCAAGGAGTATGTGGGACCCTGTCCATCATGCTGTACATCACTAAATGTCCCCTCATGAGCTGTTCTCGAAAGTCAGATCATTTTACCATTGCTCTGGCTTGGGGGTAAAAGGAGACCACAGAGAAATCTGACCCTCAGCATCCTTGTCTGCAGCTTCTGGCCCAGCACTGAGAAGGAAGGGTTAATCTTGAGAAGGGCGGGAGGGGCGGGGGGGGGTGTGGTGTGTGTGTGTGTGTCAGGTGGGAGGATAAGTGGCAGTTAGCACCCATGTCTCACTACTTCACTGACAGGGGATTTAGGCAAGAGGAAGCAGTGAGTCTGCTTTCTTGCTGAGAAGGACTCCCCACCCATTTGGCTCCAGGAGGGCTCAACCCTGGGGAAGCATCACAGGTGCGTGTTGCCAGCTGGTGTGGGGTGCTGGGGGTTCCCGGGAGGAAGATGACCCGGCAGACACGGTTAAAAGGTGCTGTGCTTCCCTTCCCTCCGTGGGGAACATCTTCAAAAGTCTGCTGCCTTGTGGCCAAGCTCAGCCTGGCCAAGCCTTAATGCACAAACTGGCATCACCACTGGGGCGTGCCCCAAAAGCTCAGCACTTCTGTGGTCCTGTGGACAGGTGAGGAATGCTGCTCTTTGCCTGTAGCTATGCCAGTACTGCCAGCTCCTCCAGAAAGGGCAATGTATTCCCTGAGCCTGCCAGCCTGTGGATTTGATGAGCACCAGAGTGCTTTTGGAGAGAGCCCAGGTGCTTCATTTTTTTGCTCCTCTTCCAGCCAAAGCATGTTCCTACAGCATAACTCACGATGGGAGGACCTGCAAGGCCTGGGCTACTGCAGTGTTCAGCATTTACTTTGTCCCTCCTCTGCCCCTAAACCTAGCTGTTGTTTCAGCAAGAAGTCAGTGATTTCCCCTGAGGATGATCATGACCCTTGTAATGGGTTGGGTGGGGGCCAGTGGGGTTGGGCAAGAACCAGCTCTGGCCTTTGCTACCTCCAAGCTTCCTGTGGTCTTCATCTGCTGACTGATATCCAGGTCAGGGGAAAAAAAAAACCAACCATCACCTTTAGGACAGTGTTTTATTTGCACCCTGGGCATAAAGACACTAGGATGCATCTGCTTCATTCCAGAAAGATAAACCCTCTCTTTTCAGATGGAGAAGGACACAGAGGAGGTGACATGTAGCTGGGACAGGGGGCTGTTATCAGTCAGAGCTGGTGGCAGTGGTGCTGGCTGGTCCTGGTCATGCTCCTTTCTGGAAGTGGAAAGCTGGTGGAAGAAACTCCCATGCTTTACCTCTTGGACAAAGCCAGTTCTGGAGGGTTCATGAGGCCCTGTGTCCCCAGAACAAGCTCTGACCTTGCTCTGTTGGGGAGAGTGGTCAGGCTGAGCTGCCTCTGTGCTTCTGTGTCCCCCCTGTTTTGTAATTACTCCTCTTGGAGACCTCATTCAACCACTGCTGAGGTCCAGAGCTGCCCATCCTCAAAGTTGGCAGCATCGTGTCCTTGTCCCACTTTCCCCCAGATCCACTGTTGACCTCCTGGATAGGGTGGATGCCTTCTCCTGTTCCCGTTTCAGGAGCTCTAGGGCTAGGAAGAAACACAAGGTGAGGAATGCCTCATTTCTCCTGCTATTGGGGTGGCACATTTTGGCTGTCCCACTCCACCCATTGATGGCCACTGGTACTGTTCTGCAGTGGCCATGTTAGTAATCTACTGAGCATCTATGCTGGAGACACCATTAAACCTAGACCAGATACTAAAGCAAATGAAATTTGTGGCACTGGGAGAAGGCTTGAAATTAATTTCTGATTCTGGAGCATTCTGGAATGGATTTGTCTATCCTTCTGCCCCAAGAGATGTGTCATGTTTCACAGAAACCATACACTGCTGTGTCTCTGATCTTTGCAGCTGCCAAGAGTGATGCAGGCTGGACCAACTGGGAAGATCTTAGTGGCAAGCATGAGCAAAGAAAGTCAGCTCAGCAGAGAAGGCAGCACTCACAGCCTCGATGCAGCTTTGGGGCCTGTGGTTCACCTACTGCTCTTTCACCTAGAGCTATCACACAACTCACCTACAGCCATGAAGATCTCATTTACTTGGTGGTTGGATTTTGCAGATGTCTCCACGAACAACAGGCCTTTGGTCCTTGCAAACTCTTCCCCCTCCTAGGTGAAGACAAACAGAATTATTCGTCCAACCTCTTCTGGGGCTGCCTGTTTAGTTACAATGGCATTTCATGGCAGGTCAATAACGATGTCTGGAAACCTTTTAAATGCCTGGCTTCACAGTGAACCACTCAGCAATTGCTGCTGAGAGAGTGATGAGGGAGCCTGGGAGCTCACCACAGGCACTCACCTCTGTGGTGACTTCTCGCTCAGCACCAAGGTCCACCTTGTTGCCCACCAAAGCAATGACTATTTCATCAGGAAGGAACTCCTTCTCCAGCTCCCTCAGCCAAAGCTTTGCTCTGTTGAGTGTTTCCTGAAGAGATGGAGACAAAACCACCCGGTAGTCCATTTGGTATTTAATCCCTTTGTCTCAGGCATAGCAAAGCTGGACAGGTGACACCAAACCAAAGGTCGTGGAAAAGATGTGGTGGTGAGGCTTTGGTTGCCCTCCCAGAGGAACAAGTCACTGATCCTCAAACACTTTTAGGGATAAATCAGCCTTAGAAGGGATGCACCCTTTCTGCATGTCAGCAGAAATTGCCCCTGCATGGGAAAGGACAACCCCTGGCACATCCTAGGTAGTGCTCACGTATTGCTTTCAGCTCTACCAAGGACAAGAAGCATCATCTGGACACCTCTGCCCAGCTGCTGCATCATGGTACAAATGCACAGATGGGATCAGCATCCCCAGCTTTACCTTGTTAGCAATGTCATAGATGAGGAGAGCAGCATGGGCACCCCTGTAGTAGAGGTGGCAGACACTCTGGTACTTCTCCTGGCCTGCTGTGTCCCAGATCTCAAAATTGACAGTGGCTGCCTCCAGGTCAAGCTTCTGTGTGAAGAAGGAGCCTGCAAGCAAGATGCAGGTGGCACATTTTCTTTCAGCAAAAGCAGAGAGCACAGACCATGAGGTCTAACCCACTTTGAGGGCTGTTAGCAATGCTCTAATGCACAGAACTGGGATAGGATTCTTTTAGATAAGCACTGGTATCATTGATGGGATGGCATGCAGCAAGGCAGGGCAGCCTGTGGCAGGTTTGGAGCACTTTCTAGCAACATATTTGGACAGATGCACACCACTTTTGATGTCAGATAGCACTCAGCTTTGCAGAATACCCCCTATATAGAGAGCCACCTCTGCTTTACTGGTGGGTCAGACCTGAGAGAGCTAAGAATAGGAATATCCCCTGAAAAGGACTTCTACCAGAGACAAGCCACCATCCCTGCTCCCAGAGAGCAGATGGCTCCCTGTCAACCAGCCAGAACCAAGGCAGAAGGACAAGGGGACCATCTCCACAGCATCTCATTCTCTTCTACAAGCTATCTTTTCAGGCTGCAGGTGGGAACATAACCTTTGTGCCTGCCATGCCTTCTTAGGACAACCCCCAAACTCCAGATACATCATGTAAAATGAACATCTATGACATCTAGGAGCTGTAGAAAACTGTGATGATGCAAACATAGGGGAGGCAGCTTGGTCCCAGTGGGCATGTTGGCCCAAGGAAGGTTATAGTGTGAGTAAGGCTCACAGCTGTCCAGGTGGCTTTCATCAAAGCATGAACATGCACGTGAAGTGCCTTCAGACATGGGTTATTCAGCATAGCTTGTCAGAACAGGACGTGCAGGGCCCTTGGAGCAGAGGACTGTGTTTGCAGCATGGCCAGGATGTGGGAAGGTGCTCTTGTCTCTACAGGCAAGCTGGAGGAATGAGGTACTGCTGTACATTGATCATCAGGCAGTGCTGAGGGTGAGTGATGCTATTGTAGCTGGCCATCATCTCCTGGGCTATCCTGCCCACCTGCACCCCAGCCAGAACCTCCTGGTTCCTGTGGGACATTGAGACCTGGGCAGCATGTGTACAGGGCAGTCTCCTAGAGCATCTGAACAGCTGTAAAGGCTGCACAGAACCAAGCATGCATAGAGCAGGTGGGACCACACAGTTTGGATCCCAGATTTCACTCATTTTACTGCTCATCTGCCTCCAAAAATCAGAGCAAAGCCAAGCAGCAACGGAACAAGTCTAGAACGTGTTTTAAAGTTGGGCCTATGCTACTGCAGGATATACCAACCTGTTCTCATGCATCCCACCCCACTGCAAGGCAGGGCATCAAGTCTAGTCTCTTGTCCAGAGCCATCAAGCTATTGAAGCCTTTCACTTACATCCCACAGTTGGCAGTGACTCCCGGAAGTCATTCTTCACATATCGATAGGCCAGGCTTGACTTTCCCACTGATGTGCTCCCCAGCAGAACCACCTTGTAGACATAGGTGGGATGAATCTCCTTTGGGGAGATGCTTGGCATTGCCTTCTGTGCCACGTCCTGCAAAGAAGCAACTCTCTTAAAAACATGTCTGCAGTGACCCCAGCTCCATCAGCTGGGCCTCCTGCTTCAGCTCCTGAGCAGTGGCAGAGGGGCAGGTGGGGTTTAACCTCAAAATAGGCTAGAACAAGACCATTAATATCCTGAAACAAATTTAATACATCAAACCATCTGCTGCTGTCAGTTACGACCGAGGGTGGAGATCTTTAAGAAGAAACTGGATGCAAAAGGCCATTTTGGATGTAGACAGAGAGATAGGATTGGGTGCATCTCATCTAAAGAGTGGACATACTGTAAAAAGTCAATGACAGAGAATATCAGTTATGGATGTGCCTTGCTCTTGAGCATGCCTCCCTTCCCAAAGTCCTGGTGAAAAGCTTAGGCTGGTGTTCTATGTTTATTGTGGGTCTTGGTTAGAAGTTGTACCTGCTGAGCTTAACTAAGGCTGCAGGTGAAGTCAGGCATGAATGTGATGCTGCTACTAATTTGCTAAAGACAATGCCCAGGTGATGGCTGAGCACCGCAAAAGCTGATGGGTTTTGTGGCAGCAACACACCTAGACAACATGTTTCTTGCCAGGGTGAAAAAGCAGGAGTGAGTGGACCTGACTCAAGCACCCTTGAGGACAGCAGGACATAAAGCAGACAGCACATGCTCCACCACTGTGGATTAGGAAACCACGGGCAGACCAAATCCATGAACTCTCACATCCTCATGACCATTGCACCACAGAGCATGATTCTGCATCACTCAGGGTGGAGCTCTGCCTCGTGGTGACTTGGGACTGTGGAAGAGCATGATCCAAAACAACAGTAATCACCTCACACCTGACTCAAAGAGAGCCACTGCAGAGCATTGGCCATACCCTAGGAAGGGAATGGTTGGTGTGAGCCTTCCTGAATGGCATATTTGTTCTTCTCCAGGCCTTGAACTCAAGGAAGTGATAGTGCTTTGCTGCCAGCAGGAGCTGTCAGCAAAGGAAGGTGAATACTAGTGCCATGCAGCTACCTAAAACTTTGTCCTGGCTCCTCCTTTCAGAGCTCCTCATCTAGTATTTCTCAGTCATATGGAGAGCTATGCAGGAGAGAGGGAGGTTCATGAAAAGCCTGAAGATGAAGTGCAGTAGGATGTTGAATTGAGCAGAAAGGTATGAGATGATCTTGCATGCAGAAGCAAAGGGGAAATATGCCAGAATCACTGCTGTGTGCAGTGATGGAATGTGCCTTTATATATAGATCTAATCTTCTAACACCCAAAGGCAAGCAGATGAGCCTTCTGAAATGTCTGTGTCCTGCTGATGGTCCCTGCTTGTGTGTCCTGACTTTTGCCGCTATTGTTTGTCAGATGAAGAGCCTCCCATGCTAGGGTGAAAAATGCTGATGTGGGGTACTTTTGAAGACAGCACAGGGACCTGCAAGGCTTATAATGAAAATGTGATGCAATTACTCCAATTTCTACCTGGAGCTTGCAGGAGTTTACAAGTGAGCAACATGAAACATATTTACAAAGACGTCAATGTGACTCCCAGCCCAGGAAGCTGCAGCTCCTTCATCTAACAAAAGCCTTTTGTTTCTGCTTATCCCACATCTCCCCTGTCTTCTCCCTGCAATCTGGCAGGCTCCGAAGCTTTAATTCTTCTCTCTTCCCTGAGCTTGTTATCAAAATAGTTTTCCATTAAGTGATCCTTGTTGCTGGCTGAACCTGGGTCTGTATCTATGTTTTTTCTGTTCCCTGAGATGGGCTTTCATGCCCTTGAAACATAGGGGTAAAATCTTCTCCACCAGCTCACACAGCATAGAGATGAAAAGCAGGATCACAGTTTGTGCAGAGCACCTAGTCAGGGATGGGTTATGCTATCTTTTAAGCAGGAAAAAAAAAGATAAACAATTCAACATAAGGCTGTGCTGCACCTGGTATTGTTTATATACATTTGCCTCTTTGTGGACCTAGAAATAATATTACTATCTTTTCTGGGCAGATAAGTTAGCTACCATAGGTGATAAGACATAAAACTCTTTAGAGAAGCAAGAAGCTGCATGAAAAAAAAAAACCCACCAGATTGTCTCTCCTAAACTCAGCTTCCTATTACATCACTCTGCTGCTCACTGTTTAACCCTAAAAAGTACTAGCAACCCTGAAACAAAGCTCACCTGAGAACTACTGTAATGACAGATATTTCCTTGCAAACTTCTCATGCTGGCAAGCACCTCTTAGAGACAGGGAGTTTAGCCACAGCTCATTTAAAACTTTATTTTCCCTGTTAAAAAGGCAGAAGGTGAGTCTTTCTTCTGATCTGAGGAGAGCAACATGGAAGCTAAAGCTGCCCTTATTCCCATTCAATGGAAAACAGGATTTAGGAGAAACTGTTTTCCTTCTCCCTTTTTCTTGCTGAAAAAGAAATGTACAGAGTAAAACCCTGTGTTCAGTGGCTAGGGGGCCATGCAAAAATTCCTCCAGACATCTCACATGTCTGACAGTCACTTTTCCGTGGTTGCCTCCGGCCCTGTGGAAGAGCCTTTCAGTGGTGAGACTCAGCTTAGGGTTGCAGTCACTTCCACAAATCCAGAATGCTGCTCTGGCTCCGGGTGTGGATAATGGTGCTGCTGCCTCACAGCAAGCAGCATCCCTGTTCTTTCAGCCTGGGCTGCCAATGAAGCATAAACTCATTTTTCATCTGGAAACCTCCCTGAGCTGACTGAGTATATCCAGGAGAAACATTTAAAGCAGCCTCCCTGCTGGTTTCTGTGAGTTAAGCCCCAGCAGAGTGCACCTGCATGCCAGAAACCTTTTGTCGGCATAACTGGAATAAGTTTTGATTTATCTCACTGCAAACTCGAAACTCTAAAGAAGTCACTGGTGCTTCTGTGCAAAATGGCTTTAGCAGATTTTCCCCTGCAGGCTTTCAAAGGCTGAGATGTAACCCAAACTGGGACTGCCTACATGTTGGATTTCAGACCTGGTAAAGAATAATTCAACAACTCAGGGAGCCGCCTGGGGAATATGTGAGGCGTTATAACTCCTGTCCTTGTACCCAGAGGCCACACCGAGGGGTAAGGAAGGCTGAATGCATTCAGATTCAATATAAAGAGATGGAGGTTAATACAGACAAGCATTTATCTTTAATCAAATGTAAAAATCCTGATGGTGGACTTAGTCTCCATATACAGCTTAATATTTTATCATAGCTGTGTCTAGCAGCAGATATTTGGGGTTTGCCTGATCTTACACTTACCTAGAAGGTGAGTACAGAAATGTTCACAACGCAGATCATTTCTCACTTCCTAACGGAGGATTAAGCATTGCTGCATCCAGGAAATACTGTTCTCAGCCAGACACCCTCATCTCCATGTGTCCTCTCTCCTTCCCACGGGTAATGGTTGGGTATGCAGATGCAGTTCCAGTCAGCATTAACCAGCTTCCCCTACAGACCCCACTGGTTTAATGTAAATCAACTTAAAGGTGATCTGTTTGCCGAGTATGGCAGCAGCTTCACAGAAGTAATGTTGCGCTTGAACTGCCTGCCCTCATTGTTTCCAAGAAGGCACCTGACAAATCTGTTTCTGAGGGTGACTCAGTTGTTTAGAATTAGCCTGAAAGTGGACTTTATCTAAGGAGCATCCTTTCAAACTGGTTTTTTATGGGCATAAACCCTAGTAATAAAAAGCAGAAATATGAGGTGGTGGATTAGATAGTTGGGCTGGACTGCAGTATCAAGAGCTTGACTTTCACCATTTAGTAAATCAGTATCTCTGCAGTATTTTTAACCTGGAGAGGAAGTATCTTGGTATATTTATTGCAAAGGGATAAGACTTTTATTTCCAAATGGAAACATTGAAAAAATAAAAGAAATGCATACCTGTGGATATGGAGCTACTGAGATGTGTTCTCTAAGACGCTATTTAACTTGTTGGGAAATTAACAATGTTTAGGTCTAATAATGTCTAACTGATGTCTAAGCTCTTCTAAATCACAGATTCTCAGAAGATCCTAAAACGATCCATTTGCTGAGTTTGTGCAGGGGTGCAGCAATGAACAAGAACCACAGTCCATCAGCTCCACGTTAAAAAATCAGGACTCTGATGCTACCCATGTAAGTCTGCAGAACTTAGGGCTGCAATACCGGGACACGATGTTTTTTAGGGTGGTCACGCCTCTCCAGTTAATCATCTACTTCCCCTATTAACTTCTGGTATTCATCTCAAAGCACTCTTCAACTTTTAGGTGCCTCCTCCTAGCTGCTAAAGCTGTCACAGCGCTGGTGTAGGAGCAGAGCTGTTTGGAAAGTTCGCGTAAGCCAAAGCTACCAGGGGATACGAAAATCCTAACTGAAAAACTTCCTGCATACGCAGCATTAGTTTTATATAGTGCTGATTTCTCAAGGCAGTCAGCCCTCCTCTAAGCTAAGGGGAACAGAATAGGGGTCATTAACTGTGCAGCCAGTCTGGGTTGAGGAAATAAGGCAGCCATAAATGGAGACTTCCCTGGGCTGTAGGTAAGACCGAGCGCTCTGCAGGTGAGCCCAAGCTCCCTATGGGTGAGCCCTTCAGAGCAGCACTTTAGCTGTTTGAGAGGGTGAGGGTGGGGCAGAGGGCTACCTAAGTCTTCCTAAAGTGTCTTCCCTAGGACAGAGAGCCACTGGAGATGATGCGTCCCTCCCTGGTGGATGCCCCTGTGTGGCTGTGATGCTGGGCTGCTTCCCGGTGGGAGATAGAGTGCCGGAGAGCTTGTCTGGGAAAGACACCTTGGAGATAGTGAGTGCGGGCTGGGGTCTGCCCTGCGGGAAGTCCCCCCAGCAGATGATGTCTTTACCTTCCTGAAGCCTTGCTCTCCTCCAGGTGCTTCGGCTTGTGTTGTCAGGTCGACAGCCCCGTTCAGTTGACTGAGCCTCTCTGTGCAAGGGGCAGATGAAAGTGAAACCACCCAGCAGCTCCCAGAGAGTAGTGTCGAAGGTGAGAGGCAATCAGAGATCAGTGAACCTTAGACTTGCCAGCAAGCCAGGCAAGGCGGAAACGCTGGGCTGCTGTCATGGTAAGCAGGGCTGATGTCTGTGCCTCCCACCCCCCATCTGATAATCCATCCATCTCTCCTTCCCCACTTTCCATCCTGGGATTTGGCAGTAGGTGAGTGGACAGATGAATGAATGTATGAGTGGGTGAGTTTTTCTCCATGCCTTGGGGTCCCAGGGACACGAGAAGCAAAAGCAGCCTGCGCATTACTGCAGGAGTTTGAGGACAGGAAGGAGCTGGGTATCGGGCCAGCGTGAGCCACAAGGTGCCAAGAATCTGGCCTTCTCTGGGTTTTTAGGATATGGCAATTTTTGCTGACGCACATTAGACCTGGCCTTGGTCTTGTGCCAGGGTACAGGCTCAGATAACTTAGGCTGAAGTGATTTGTTTTCAGGAGGCGAGGCTGATTTACCAGCTGACAGCAGACGACACACCTGCTTCTTTTACAGAGCACTTCAGCAGACAGCTGGGAAGGTGCGTAGACAGCAAAAACTAAGCACTCAGGCTTTTACTACCTCTTAACTGAAGTAATAGCAGGCTACCATAGGCAGCTGGGGCTTGATGTTTTGGTGAAGGCTGCTCTTGACAAAACTCTACTAAAAACTCTACTATCTTGAGAGAGAAATCACAGCACGTTAATGCATTGGGATAACAGGTATGGAGGTGAAAAGAGGAAGATCTGATAATTACAAAAAGAATCTTCATTTAGACTTTTATTTCTGTCACTCATCTTGTCATAGTCAGCATCTTTCCTTCAAAAAGAGCAGCTCCTAAAGTTTTCTGGAAGCAAAACAAGCTTCACAAAATCTAGTCCTAATAGCTATAGGGAACACGATGAAAAGCAGGAGTCCTACAAGCAATCTCGAGAAATGTCACCCCGGGTTTGTAACTTCTGTCATGTAACTTCTAGGGCCTGTCTGCTGCAGCTCCATTAGTTCCCATTTCTAAGATGAGATGTCACAGACACTCAAGAGAAGCATAGATGTCATACTGGAGCAGTGTCCCCACCATGTGGAATCCCTGTGAGAGGCTTTGGTCTGCAAGCCAAATAAGTGATTCCTTTTGTCTGGGAGTGTGTTCATGCACAGATTTGCACCATTGCAGCAACACTGTCTGGAGCACACCCACGTACATTTCCAGCCCGAGAGCAGATCTTATCTTCCTTGAAGGTTTTGGGTTGTTTATTTGGCTTGGTTCAATTTGTTAGTTTGTTTTCTCCAGAAGAAAATAAAATGTTACTTTCACAGGTGCCTTCACAACAGTTCTGCAGAAGCTAGAACAGGATGTGGGGAACTCTTGAACACAATTCCTAGCGACCCTATAAAATCCCAAATTGTCTGAGACTGGTATGATTTTTTCAGCATAGAAGCAGTTTAGATGCTTCTATCCCTCTCTCATAATTCATCTCACAAGGCTGTGCTGTGAAATGAGGTGACTTAAAGCCTTGTCTTTTTTCAGGGTTTTGGCTAGATCAGCTCTTCAGTAGGAGTCTCAGTGCGACTCTGTGAACAGTTGCACTGGCACAGCAGAAGGGTAAAGAGGTGTTTCAGGGTTTAGAAAGGGCTAAGGACATGGATACCTTATGCTGGGATTGGTGCAGCAAGGATTCTTGCCAACAGCAATGAGGAATGCTGAAAGGCACTCTGCTGGTTTGGACCTACAAGTTATGGTAATATCATGCACCTAAATTAAGCATCTAATTAGATGCTTAGTAGAAAACAAAGCTCTCAGTCTTGGCTGGAAGTCTTTGAAGCCTTATGAAAGGATTGCTTTGTAGCTGCTAAAGCAAACTTCATTTCCAACTTGCGCCGCTGCAATAAGCACTGTCTCCTGCTCTGTTATTTTCATACCAGTCTCATATGCCTCAGCAGATGCTACATCTCAGATGTTTTTATCAAAGGAGATGGTGTAAATGAGATACCCCCACAAAGCATTGTGGCCTGGTTGGTGTAAATGCCCCCTAGTTCTCTGGAACCCAGGAAAGTCTGTACTTTGCATGGGCTGGGGCATCTGCCTCCTAGACAGGGCTTTCTTCACTCCTGCTGAGCCAGACCCCACTAGAGGGCACAGCTCATCTACAATTTAAAACAACAGCGATGTCTGCTCCCGAGTCTCATTTCTGAACTGGACAACCAAATCAATGCCAGTCAGTCAGAGTGACGAGATGTCCTGCCACAGTAGGTCAAAATAAAACCCTCAGAGCAAACATGCAAGAACAATTCCAATAATCTCATGTTTTTGGCTTTGCCTGCTATGTAACTTTGGACAGATTGATCCTCCTCCCTTCTCTAAGTAAAAGCAGGCACAAGGACATCGATCATCTGGAGCAGCCTGGGAGCCCCTAGAGGGCTATTTTTCAGTGGTGGTGTAGTACTTGTTTCCTCCTGACTGACTGCTGTGAGGAGTGAGCACAGTAAACCATCCCTTGCAGATAGGTGGAAAAGGCAGCAGGGTGCAGTAATATGAGCACTACCCTGAGCTGAAAACAACGACTAAAATTTCAGCTTTGACGCTTGCCTATATTCTTCCTGTGGGAAAAAAATATTTGGTCTCCCCTGACTTGTTTCTCCTGCTTACCATGACTTGTCCCCTTAGCTTATGTGTGTTCTCCGGTGTGCTCTGTGCAGGCAGCAGGAGGTCTGATCTGCATCAAGGCTCCTACACTGCTGAACCAGCTCTAAGACAGCAAAACTGCTTAGATTCACCTGTAGCATTTTTGGACCTCTGAGATTCCCAAATACCATTGTAAGTTGTTCCTGATGGGAATGTTCCTATTTCATTTGTTTAGTGAGTTTCAAGAGTACAGTTGTGATCTCAGCAGCCTTGCTCAGCTGCGCACTGTTTGTACCACTTGCTTGGGCACCTCCAGTTTCTTTTTTTCTGTTCATGTTGCAGTACTGCAGCACAATTTTACGTGGGGACAAGTTGCTGTGACCTCCCTCTTGAATTTGGCTGGCCCGAAAGGGAACACCCAGAGATACCCAAGTGTATTTTAGCTGCTTGGATTATACCATGAACACTGATGTCCACCTTGCATTTTGGTTCTTGACAAAAATATCTGGAAGCAGAAGTGGCTTTTTGGTTTGGTTTCATTTTGTTGTTTGTTTGTAGGGTTTTTTTTCCTCCTGCTGCTGAGGGCTGTGGAGTAGCAGAGAAAATCTGTTATTTACACTGTAAGGGCTTGTGAAACTTTTCTGGGATTTGCTAGAGCTGCTTTACAGTTAACACCTGTACAGGTTAAAGCAACGGGGGTAGAGCAGTATGAGCTTACCTAGATATGGTGGCCCAGAAATCCTTGGTTGCTTTTTTGGAGAGCTGTGTATCTCTAGTACATGTACATACCTACAGATGCATCTGGAAAGCACGGGGTGTGCATTTGATGGCTTCTGAATCCTGATACTATCTTGTCTTGTGGTCTGGTGGCTGTGGACTCCTTTGAAAGTCCACAGTGGCCACAAGCCACTGCTGAACTACTGTAAACTGCTCTATATATAGGCTCTGGTGGGCTGCCTCTGTATTGCTAGGCTTTCTAAGACCATCACCCATCATCATGAGGTTGATGCAAAGCCAGCACTGCATCTATTGTGAGCTATGGCTAGCTAGAAAGGAACAAGGTTAGACAGCAACATTTAGACAGCTGGTGATGGGCGTCCAGAGTGGACATGTGGCTTTCATTATGACATTGCCCAAGTGATTTTGGCTCCTGGACTAGCTGTAGGACAGACAACTTGTCTCTCTGTGCTGCCAGCTTCATAGAAACCAGTCACTTGTTTGCAAGTATATATAGCATGCCTTGCTTGGTTTAGCTGGTATTGCTATAAATGAGCTTACTCAGCAGAGGTCCACCTGTGGTTCTGATCTTGCTCCTCCAGAGCAATTCTCCTCACCTTGCACCTTTGAGCAGGGCTCCAAAACACTGAGAGTTGGTCTGGGGATCTCCCAGATCCATTTGAGAGAGGGGAGCAAGCTGTCTCCTGCTGAGCAAGCCAGCAGGTACAACGCCTCAGAAATAGACTGGGGGTATTCTATTTTACAAAGACTACTTGTTTCAAGAAGAAACATTTGAAACCATGGCAAGCAAAATGAATTAAAAACAATTGATCCATCCAGAAATCATAACAAGTCATGTTCTCAAAACTGTTCACCATACCTGTCCTGTTAAGTGTGTAATCCCTTGTTTGCATTATGGTTCTCACAGTATTATTATCAGGATTGGAAGAGGGCTCACAGATCATCAAGTCCAACCCTTTACCACAGAGCTCAAGGCTAGACCATGGCACCAAGTGCCACGTCCAATCCTGCCTTGAACAGCTCCAGGGACGGCGACTCCACCACCTCCCCGGGCAGCCCATTCCAGTGTCCAATGACTCTCTCAGTGAAGAACTTTCTCCTCACCTCCAGCCTAAATTTCCCCTGGCGCAGCCTGAGGCTGTGTCCTCTCGTTCTGGTGCTGGCCACCTGAGAGAAGAGGGCAACCTCCCCCTGGCCACAACCACCCTTCAGGTAGTTGTAGACAGCAATAAGGTCACCCCTGAGCCTCCTCTTCTCCAGGCTAAACAATCCCAGCTCCCTCAGCCTCTCCTCGTAGGGCTTGTGCTCAAGGCCTCTCACCAGCCTCGTTGCCCTTCTCTGGACATGCTCAAGCATCTCAATGTCCCTCCTAAACTGGGGGGCCCAGAACTGAACACAGTACTCAAGGTGTGGTCTAACCAGTGCAGAGTACAGGGGCAGAATGACCTCCCTGCTCCTGCTGACCACACCATTCCTGATGCAGGCCAGGATGCCACTGGCTCTCTTGGCCACCTGGGCACACTGCTGGCTCATGTTCAGGTGGGTATCAATCAGTACCCCCAGATCCCTCTCTGTCTGGCTGCTCTCCAGCCACTCCGACCCCAGCCTGTATCTCTGCATGGGGTTGTTGTGGCCAAAGTGCAGCACCCTGCACTTGGAGCTATTGAACCCCATCCCACTGGACTCTGCCCATCTGTCCAGGCGGTCAAGGTCCCGCTGCAGAGCCCTTCTGCCCTCCAACCCAGTCACATCTGCCCCCAGCTTAGTGTCATCTGCAAACTTGCTGATGACTGACTCCATGCCCTCATCCAGATCATCTATGAAGATGTTAAAGAGGATGGGGCCCAGCACAGATCCCTGAGGGACACCACTAGTGACAGCCGCCAGCTGGATGTGGCACCATTCACCACCACTCTTTGGGTCTGGCCCTCCAGCCAGTTCCTAACCCAGCACAGAGTGTTGCCATCCAAGCCATGGGCTGACAGCTTAGCCAGCAGTTTGCTGTGGGGGACAGTGTCAAAGGCCTTGCTGAAGTCCAGATAGACCACATCCACAGGCCTCCCCACATCCACCAAGCAGGTCACCTGATCATAGAAGGAGATCAGGTTGGAGAGGCAGGATCTGCCCTTCCTAAACCCATGCTGGCTGGACCTGAGCCCTTTGCCATCCCTCGGGTGCGCTCTTATCACCCCCAAGATAACCTGCTCCATCAGTTTCCCTGGCACTGAGGTCAGGCTGACAGGTCTGTAGTTCCCAGGTTCCTCCATCCGACCCTTCTCGTGGCCATGTTCATATAGAACATGGCTAAGATGTTAGTCACAGTGGCCTAGCTTGGAATAGAAATGTGTTTTTCAACCATCCTGGTCTTTGCTCTTTCTCCTTTTCTGTACCTATGGTAATGTCAGGAACTAATAGAATAAGATGACTTAAAGTTCATCTCCTACAGACCAAAGACTGATAGTAACCTGAAAAGCCAGGGTAATCCACTAGTTACCACACTGGAAAAGTTTGTCAGTGCTACAATGGAGCATTAAAAGATCATTTAGTCAGGTTCAAGAAAAGGAAGGGATGTATCTTTGTTAATGAAAAAGGGCTGGAGTACCCACCCTTGCTTGGGTACACAGTTAAGAAAGACTTTGCAGATTGATGGAGCTGTAATGATGAACAGACCAGCAACAGTGAAGCTTGAACCTGAGACTGCTGTGAACTGCTTCAGGCTTTTAAAGTGTTAGTCTTACTGTATTAATTATTAATGTCACTAAAACATTCCAGAGATTGCATTGAAAACATTAAACAAGCTTAATATTAATGGTTCCCAGATGATAAGTGATGGTGAACATCGGCATGTGCTAAAGACCAAGGGAAAATAACTAGTGACTACAATAAACATGTTAAGTATGCTGGGATTAAATTACACAAAGAATAAAAGTGTGAACCACAAGAAAGGCTTCCCTATGGCACTGCCTGATGCTCATTTGAAGAGACAATTAACGTTGTTTACACCTTTGAAATTACACTTGACTGGTCACAATAAAGAGCCTTGAAGCACAGAGATGTTCTGAGGTGGGAAATGCCTGCCACACACCTTCTTACTCTTGAGAAGAGCCATGTTCCAGCTGGAAATTTTTGCAGGCAGCTGCCTGCCCACACTGGTTACCTGCTAGGCACAAACCCTTGCAATTTATAGGGAATATCTTAAACCCTGTTGCCATGAACAGCCCCTGCTGAGGGTGCTGGAGGTGGAGTGGACAGAGATAAGAAGAGTAGTCAGTGTTACAAACCAGTGTATGAAGTGGTTCTTGCCATACGTTATTAAACTAAATGACGTTCAATAGCTCCAAGTGCCGGAGCTTTGGCCACAACAACCCCATGCAGAGATACAGGCTGGGGTCAGAGTGGCTGGAGAGCAGCCAAACAGAGAGGGATCTGAGGGTGCTGATTGATACCCGCCTGAACATGAGCCAACAGAGTGCCCAGGTGGCCAAGAGAGCCAGTGGCATCCTGGCCTGCATCAGGAATGGTGTGGTCAGCAGGAGCAGGGAGGTCATTCTGCCCCTGTACTCTGCACTGGTGAGACCACACCTTGAGTACTGTGTTCAGTTCTGGGCCCCCCAGTTTAGGAGGGACATTGAGATGCTTGAGCGTGTCCAGAGAAGGGTGACGAGGCTGGTGAGAGGCCTTGAGCACAGCCCTACGAGGAGAGGCTGAGGGAGCTGGGATTGGTTAGCCTGGAGAAGAGGAGGCTCAGGGGTGACCTTATTGCTGTCTACAACTACCTGAGGGGTGGTTGTGGCCAGGGGGAGGTTGCTCTCTTCTCTCAGGTGGCCAGCACCAGAACGAGAGGACACAGCCTCAGGCTGCGCCAGGGGAGATTTAGGCTGGAGGTGAGGAGAAAGTTCTTCACTGAGAGAGTCATTGGACACTGGAATGGGCTGCCTGGGGAGGTGGTGGAGTCGTTGTCCCTGGAGCTGTTCAAGGCAGGATTGGATGTGGCACTTGGTGCCATGGTCTAGCCTTGAGCTCTGTGGTAAAGGGTTGGACTTGATGATCTGTGAGGTCTCTTCCAACCTTGGTGATACTGTGATGCTGTGATACTGTAAAGTAAATTGCAGTTTTTCTGAAACATGGATGTGGCTTTCTCTAGCAAAAAAATTACATGCATTGAACATTTTGCTTATCCCAAACTGCACATTCTCTCTCACGCAGCAGACCTTGGCCCCACCTCTGCAAATTCAGCCCACCTTGCCAAGAGAGCTGCAATGCAGAGACCTTCAGCTCTAGCTCAGCTACCTGGTTCAGAGGGAGAGCTGGCTCCTGAAGGGTGTGTAAACAAAGGAAACAGTTCTGTGAAATAAGAGACGCTCTTATCTAGCAAGGTGCAGGTTTTGCAGCACTTTAGATGATTAAAGCACTTTAGCACCCTCTTCCACATGCATGGGCTAGTGCCGACCATGAGATCCACCTGCTGACTTTCTACCAGTGGGGATATCATGTTTGGGATGAACCTTGACCTCTCTGATAAACTTGGTGGCAAGTGCCCAGCTGGCTGAAGCCATTAGTCTGGGACAGGCACATGCTTACAGAGTGATCACACATGTTCCTTTAGGAAACTAAGCTAAAAACAGCTGTAGGCAGTACCTTTCTGTGTGAAATGCTATGGAGGAGCTCACTGGCAGCCAAAAGTTGTTCCCAGCTCAGTAATCTTCTCCAGAAGCGTTTCATCTGTCTGTGTTTGTGAGACAGTTGCAGTGAAAGCAACTGAAAATGGTTTGCTAGTGCTTGGAAAAAGAAATATTTAACTAATGCTGTCTATCACAGGGTTGGAAAAGCTCATGTGGGTGTGAATATAAGGTGTTTTTTTACCCCTGGAATCCCCCACCCAGATTTTGTATGTATAGTACAGAGGTTTTCATAGGACATTTTGTGATGGGGTCTGCTTTTTCATGCTTTGTAGCGGACCACTGGCCACATTGTAGTCTTGCTTTTTCAGGACACAGCTTTCAGCTGGTTTTCAGGCTCATGGACTGGGTGTTACAGGCACAAGAATAGAAATCATTTAATCTGTGTGAGCCTGAGCAACCTTGTTTAACATCAACCACCACTAGAAGAGTAGAAAAGGAGTTGTTCTGCTATGCAGACGTGAAATGCTCATCTGTTCTAAATAGACTAGGAAGGAGCAAAGATGTGTCACAGGAGAGCCATTACCTACTGCTACCTGGAAGAACTCCTTTTATAATTGAAAAATGTATTAAAATTATTTTGGGGATTTCTAATTAGTTGAGTCATTAATACCCTCAGGATGTTTCAGAAACTTAAACTAATAACTGCCCCAAAAGAGGCCATCACTAAGAAGTGTTTTCCCTGCCTTTCCCCTCTGCCACCACAGTTACAAGGTCAGGGAGGATGAAAATTTCTGTAGAAATTGAGGTTGGGCAGCAAAGGCAGTGCCTGTCAATCCCTGGGGAGATGACTCTTTCTAACAATGGCCAGCCCTACTTGATAGCTTAAGGCTGGGAACTCTCCAATAAGTAGCTATATATTGAGTAGCCACCCTTAGAGAAATTCTTTACAATGAGGTTGGTGAGATACTGGAACAGGTTGCCTAGGGAGGTCGAGGATTCTTCCCTACCTGAAGCCCAGGTTGGATGAAGCCTTGAGCAACCTGGTCTAGTGGGAGGTGTCCACACCCATGGCCAGGGGGATGGAACTAGATGATCTTTGAGGTCCCTTCCAACCCAAACTGTTCAATGAATCTATGAAATGCATAACTACGACAGGCAGAAAGCAAAAGGATGGAGAAGCTGTGATCAATGCCATATATTCCTGCCGCTGACATCTGTTTCCATCCTGGTCCTTGGCAAGCTACTCAGCTGGCTATAGAAACTGGTGGTTTCTAGATGCAAGAATACATTTTGGTTTCTGTCCAGTTTGGGGTATTCAATTCTATTCACATCTGAAACAAAAGGGTTCTGTGGCAATTCATTGTGGTGGGGAGGGGGAACTTATTTCAAATGTTTCTACAATCAGAGGGAAAACTAAATGCCTGAGAAACTGACAACGCTGCCTTGACTGTTTTGGCTCTTTGCTGATGGAGAAGAGAAGAGCTAATTCCTTCACATTCCTGCAGGGAAGGATCAGAAGGGTTTAGTGCTGTAGCAATAACTGCTGTGGAAAAGCCTACAGGACAGTTGCAGACCATGGAAACTGGTGGAAGGCTGGGCTGGGGTGCATTTACCATCGGGTGAATTGGCTTGGAGGCACAGGGCGAGGCAGAGGGCAGGGAAAGCATGCTGGGCAGATGAGTCAGTCCCACATGCCATTCATCAGTCAGTCACTGTGCATGGAAAAATAGGAGTGCTTAGGAATGCCAGAAAAATGTGTTATGGCTTAGTCAGATGCACCAACTTTAACATACTGTAACATCTGAAGTGTTTTGTCTCCGCTTCCTTTGATGTTTTGTTACCACTATCTTATTCACTTCCCAGTTTAGGCAAACTTGTTTATTTCAGGAAGCTATAATGACCTGTGTTCCTGCCCTCTAGTGATTATCACAGCTGGGATCGGAAATCTTTTAGCACCAACACGGCTTATTTTAGGTAAGCCAGGAATTATTAGCTGACACTGCTGGCTTGCTGCTGTTCTGTGTAGGGAGGTGACAGAAGTGACAGGAGATGGGGCAGTGATGCACAGCTTCAGTTCAAAGTGAAGAACCAGATAATAGACACAGGTGCTCTTCTAACACAATGTTAAGTTCCCTGAGCAAAGACAAGGCAATTTTTCATTTTGCAATAAAAGAAGTGAAAGAAAAATACCTCTTCCCTGACAAGTGTGAAAGATGGTTAGAAGTAGAGCATGGTTACATTCTGCCACCCTTGAGAAAAGGGATGTTTTGCCTCTGATTTGTGCTTTGGAGGAATCTAGATGGATTTCCACAGGGACAACAAACAGCATCTCCCTCCCTCTCTTCCACTCCATCTGAGGGAGTCAAGCTGTGATGTGGTTTGACATAAGCTTTGCCAAAATGATGTTCATATGCCATTTTACAGAACAGCTTGACTAATTCTTGCAAGCGTTTGATCTGCTACAAACAATTGGTTGTTTTTAGACCATGTGTTTGGGCTATCTTTTACTGTGGTCCAAAACAACTGGAGTTTGAGAAAACCTGGAAGGCCTGATTGGAAAAAGCAGCTCAGCTTAGGCCTGCAACATTTGGGATGGGACTGGATAAGGCCACACAGCATGAAGAAGAAAAACCACACCAAAAATACTAAACTAAGCAGACAGCACTGAGTCCTTGTGGAGAGGCCATGTGATTCCTCACTCTCGTGTCTACACGCTGCCAGTGGGATGAGGACACTGGCACGATGGCAAGAGGACTACTTTGATATATTACTCCCAAAGCAATGCACAGCCAGCTCCTCAGCTGCTTCAGATGATGTAATGCATTGTTTTCATTGAAGCCATCCTCATTTTGTCTGGCTGAAGAACTATCTCAGGCTATATTTTAGACAGATGCAGAGCCTGTATTCCCAGATTAAATATGTATATCAATCTTTTGCCTGCCTTCCCAAGAGAGCTGTGGTTGTTCAGCTTGGAGAAGAGAATGCTCCAGGGAGATCCTAGTGAAGTCTGTCAGCATTTAAAGGGGCCTGTAAGAAATATGGAGACAGTTTTTTTTTTTAGCAGAGCCTGTTGGAACATGACAAAGGGTGATGGTTTTATACTAAGAGAGGAGAGGTTCAGACTAGGTAGAAGGAAGAAATTTGTTATGCTGAAGGTGGTGAGACACTGGCCCAGATTGCCCAGACAGGTGGTAGAAGCCCTGTACCTAGAAACTCTGAAGTTCAGACTGCACAAGTGTCTGAGCAACCTTCTCTAGTTGAAGACATCCCTCCTCACTGCAGGGTTTCGGACTAGATGACCTTCCAATCCTAACCATTCTTTGATTCCACCTAAGCTCTGAAAAAAAAAAGGCAGAGAGTATGCAGGTCTAGTTACGGTTAACATGCATGCATCCCGGAGGCTGGAACAAGCTGTATCTCCACATCAGTTGAGGTAGGAAAGAAGGAGCGGTTTTAGGCTAGTGGAAGAGATGCATGGTATATTTTCTTCTGCAAATAGCATAGGGCTCTCTTAAAACTGAGATTTTTTTCACACAGCAAGAAGGGAAGCCAAAGGAGGAGAAACAGCCAGATTTTGCAGCTCACATGGCAGGCAGGGAATAGCAGATAAGAGAGTAGATAGCAAATGGCAGGCCATAACAGGCTGTCTTTGTGAGCCAGGCACAGCAATCAGTTACTCTTCAGCAGCCTAGGATAAGTTTGGCACACTGCAACTACAGCTGCTGTGGAGCTGGCTTCACTTCGGTCTGCACTGAATTACTCTGAGCCATGCCATGTCTGCTGCTAATTAGATTAGGTCCACAGAGACTGCATTAAGCAAGGTCCTGTTTTCAGTCTGAGGTGGGCAGTTTTCAGTGAGCTCAGTGACAGTGTGAAAAATGCAGGTAAGTTGCCTGCCTGGTATTGTGATGGAGATCTTCCACATGCTGTTCTGGATTGCATCCTCAAAACAGGATCATCCGGAGGACAACGTTGGTGGGGCAGTTGCAGTGTCAGCTGCGATGGATATTCATGTCCCAAATGTAGTGTTTAGGCTAGGGCTCGTTTAAGGCAGACAAACGTTCAACACAAAACTTAGCACAGATTTAACATACTTCACCTCAGTTAACCAAAAACTGCTTTTTGGATACACATCCAGAACCTTGTCAAGAAAGCTCTGATTTCCAGACTACAATTATATATATGTCTGGTTAGCTGTATGTTTTTGTGCTAACTTTGCTCTAAGCTTTACATAGAATCATCCCCACCCCTTTTCTCCAAAGCAGTTTATAGAACAGAGATGCCTTCGTCTAGACAAGCCAACCCCTTCTCACCTCAGAAAACATCCCACTGCAGCTTATCCTAGGAGCTTTTCTCTCTGCAGCTATGCAAGTCTGACTTCTTAATAAGGAAAAGCAGACCTGCAGGCACTGTTTTAGATAAGGTATTGTGAATGGTTGTGCAACGGTATGCATATTTGCATCAGTAGAGCCTTACCCTGTTCTAACATTGAATATAACTCTTCTATGGCTTTTTTGTGATGGTGGTGCACAACCAATCTATGATCACTTTATGAACTTCAGTTATGAACAGCAGATGAGATCATTAATTTAGTCCTTGACATGACATTTGCTTGGTTTCATTTGACTTGATTCTCAGGTCCTTGATCTCTTCCCATTCTTGTATGACTTTGTCCTCCTTCACTGGTGATGCTTCATAACACATTGTCATTGGCTTATTTCATTAGGACTGTCCTACTTGTATCAGAGTGATAATGAAAATATGAAATTAAATCAACCCCAAGGTTAAACTTTGAAAAAACTCCCTGCAAAAGAAGGTTGTTTTTTTTTCCTTGACCTTGAAAGGGATTCAACTCTTCATCACATCTTCCGTGACCTGTGAATAATTTACAGATAAAAAACTGTCTTTCCTGATAAGCCAAGTTGACTAGCAGGAGGCTAATAAGCCACTGTGGGATTCTGATGAGATGAAGGCAACAAAGCAGCCTTCTTCAGACAAAAACACATCTTTGGTATAGCAATCAAGTTACACTTGGTAAAAAGGGAAGCTTGGAAGTCCACCACTTTATGGATGGTATTGTCCTTGGCCAGCCCAAGCTCGTAGATCTCTTTTCTGGACCACATAGGAAGGCACCTCTCAGGCTTTGCTGTGATGAGTCCTCTATGCAATTACAAGCCCCAGGCTAGACACTCTATGAAGGTAAGCAAGGTTCCCAGTTTGCTAGGGCTTTGCTGATGCAAATAGCAATTCGGATGACTTGAAGAGATGAAGCAACAGTAATGAATCTCATCTGCATGAAGTTTGCATGGAAACTACCAGTCCTCTGAACCCTGTCTTGATACTGCTCAAATGTGGTGACAGCATCTGAAAACATTTCCCAGGAGGTTTGATTTGCTGAAGAGGATTATCTTGGTCTCCTTAGGGAGTCTTATAAAGTGCAAGCCCTTTAGTTGCACCAGTGCTTTTTTCTGCATATTTCAGTGCCAGAACATACTTGTCTGTGATGTAATTTTTTTCCCAGTAATAAATCCACAGACCCTGCTGGATACCACTGCTGTTACGTTTACAAAATGTTACAGTGCTAATGGAGCTCTGCTCATTTCACCTATCTTGACAATATGAAATACTGGGCTCCTAAGTGTAGACTTTCCAGGGTGTTTATGTGTTCCACCCTCCTCCAACTAAAGGAAGCTGTCAGGGTTCATTTCCATTTTGGCAGATGTTGTGATCTTACAGAGGGAGCTCCTGTGCTTTCTTTTAATACTGTCATGTGGCCACTGAACTCCTCTATCCCAGGGTTTGCCGTTAAAAGAGATGTAATCACATTCTGCTGTATGGAATATAAAAACATCCACTTTATTATATGGAAGTGGTCTGTTGAGTATACCAGCAGCAGCAATTTCAACAGCTTGTTCTGATCCTCAAGAGAGAGATTTTACAAGATGGCCTGCTTTAGGAGCAGCACAGAGGGAAAACTGTATCTTTGGTGCATGCTCCATATCAAACAGCCTCCTTGTATATAGGATATTGGAGAATGAGGTACGTATCATGCACTTAAACAGAGCCCTCTGAAACTGGCACGGGATACTCAGTCTTGTCAAAGTATCATTAATCACAGTTACGACTCTCAGACAAAAAAGTCTTGACTTTGTGTTGCTTGTTAAAATAAGAAATGCACAATATAGTGTTTCATTCTCAGCTGCACTCACTGCACTTCACTGTGCAGCCAAAACTAAAGTGTTTGAATTATTTTTTCACATTTATTCGGATGAATTGTGTATGTATAGTACTTTTATAACAAGATGGCTTGTTTTGACTACCTTTAAAAATTACTATGCATGTCTGGAATGCAAAAAAAAAAAAAAAAGGAGAATAATTTCTTATATTGCAATGCACATTCAGTGTGTGATTTGAAATCTGAATGCAGTCACCAAAGAGCTTCTTCTCTTCCATTTCTCTGTTTTACTTTTTACATTTTCTTTTTCCTTCTTTCCTCTTCCCTCTCTCCTCTCCTTATCCTTTCCTCCCTTTTTCAGACACAAACCTGTCTAGCACAAGCCTCATTTTGGCTATAAGGCCAAGTTTTTGTAAGCCAATGAGGCAAACAGCACTGATGCAGATCTTTCTGCATTGGAAATTCCTTGCATGGATACTGTGATGCAGCTGCACAGGTGGCTGGATTCCCTGGGTAACACAGACCTAAAAATAAGGCACTGCCCCGCCCCTTTAGCCAGAATTCCTCAAAGGGCAAGGATAAAGCTTCAGGGAGCAAATCAGGCAGAGCCCGAAAGGATGATAGTGCTGAGCCAGGTGTTGGAGAAGTGAGGCTGGAGCTGAGGTGACTGAGCCTGTGGGACAGCTAGGAAAACGAAGCTGGGTACGGCTGTGCCTTCATATCAGGGGCACAGCTGAACAGGTGGGTTTTTTTCCCACTTGTGTGGGGTCAGAGTAATCCGGATGCCAAATCACAGGATATGACATGCTTGTTTTTAATACCTAACTAAGGTGAGGAACTAATCTATCTGCTTCTGCTGACAAAACACTATTTTCCTTCGTGTGAAGACAAACCAGCCCAGGCATACGAAGTATCCCTGCATTACTACCACATAGTCATCCGAAGGGATGTTGCTCCTAAAACAACTGCAGTGTGAGTGGCATGCATAGCCTAAATGCTGTCTGATTAAACAAAAAGAAACAAATGATAGCATTTGGCTGCTCTAAGAAGGTCATAAATACCGAACAAGAGTGGGTAGGGTGGAGGAGAGGGTGGGCATTGATTTCTCTCTTGAAAGTGATGCTGCACAGGACAAAAATTGAGAGAGTCCTGTTTAGGCTGCAGATTCTAGAGCTGAGCGGAGGCGACTTTCCTGGTGGAGTGGCTGATCAGGAGGACTTCTTTAGGAGCTTTCAATTACTCACCTAATCCAAAGAAAACGGCTGCACCTCAAAGGTCTGTGCAATCTCTTGCCAAGTTCAGAGCACAGCGTTTCCACCTGTGGTGCTGGATGATGGCAAGCACCACAGTGCAGAAGACTGGAGGACAATCACACAGACACAATCACTTCAGCACAGCCACCAGCTATAAATAGGCATCTTGATGTCATTTGTATAAAAAGCATCAAGTGAGAATCAAATAGTTTCTGAAGAACAAGTACCAGCCTTGGACTGATGGTGGGTATTTATCTCCTCTTGGGGAAAAGGATTCTGGTAAAAGTAGTGTTTTGGGTTTCTTTCCTCTTCCTAATACAGCCACCAGTTGCTTTGTGGTTCTGATACATGCGCTCATGGGAACTGATATATTAAACTGCTTGAGACAGTTCTGGATCTGAGTCTGACCCAAATCTTAATGGTTGTATACGAAAACCACCATATAAATATTGGACTGAGTGGTGCAGGCAAAGGTTGCCTTATCACAGTATCACCAAGGTTGGAAGAGGGCTCACAGATCATCAAGTCCAACCCTTTACCACAGAGCTCAAGGCTACACCATGGCACCAAGTGCCACGTCCAACCTTGCCTTGAACAGCCCCAGGGACGGCGACTCCACCACCTCCCCGGGCAGCCCATTCCAGTGTCCAATGACTCTCTCAGGGAAGAACTTTCTCCTCACCTCCAGCCTAAATCTCCCCTGGCGCAGCCTGAGGCTGTGTCCTCTCGTTCTGGTGCTGGCCACCTGAGAGAAGAGAGCAACCTCCTCCTGGCTACAACCACCCCTCAGGTAGTTGTAGACAGCAGGATGCCTCGATGAAGTTTTAATTGGCAGTAAAATGAAGTTGTAAAGATGAAATGCATTTTGCTGGCCTCTCGTCAGTAAGAACGTGAGTGGGTTTCACAGCCCTTTTTGTTGTCACATCTCTGAAACACGTTTGGTGTCCTGAGTTTGAGGGACTTGGAACTCGTATTTGTGGAATTGCTATGAAAAAACGAGGTAGAAGGGCTGTGACAGGAATCCCAGAGAACACATGCTTCTTGCCAATGTGAATTAATTAAGCACTGGTGTGTTTGACACTGGAGTTAATCACATCCACCTAATAGGAAAACTCATGGTTGAAGGCATCCCACGGGGTTACAAGACTGAGTGAGGGTTCATGACACGAGGTGACAGCTTTCTGGCCTACTCCCCCCATGTATGCGTCAGAGAAGCCCCTCGGGTTTACAGCCGGGGACGTTTTAACGCCCGTTTCCCCGAGGAAGTTTTCCTCAGCTTCGCAGACAAGAGGCCGCTCAAGACGGCAGGTCACCGGCTGGGCAGCTGCGCAGGCTGGGGCTCTGCCCGGCCAGAGATGCCTCCGGCGGGGCTGCCCACGGCTACGGGAGCCGCGGAGGAGCAAGGGGTGTGAAACCGCCGCGCAAAGCAACTCGGCCGGCGAGGGGCATGAGGCGCTGCCCGTCTCGTCCCATCCCCTCGGGGCGGGGGGCGGCGGCGCATGCGCACGGTGGGGGGCGGTGACGGCCGCGCTCTTCACGCCGGCGCCGGCGAGCGGCTGAAGCGGGAGGGTCGGGAGCGGTAAGGAGCTGTGGAGGAGTGAGCGGGTCCGCCATGGGGACGCAGGGCACCGGGCGAAAGCGGCTGCCGAACCGGGAGCGGCTGACGGCGGAAGACGATGCGCTCAATCAGATCGCCCGTGAGGTGAGAGGCGACCCCCTTCTCCCTCTTTCTCCCCCTTCCCATATGCGCCCCGGGCTCCCCAGCGGCCGCGCAGGCGCCCCCGGGCAGCGGGCACGGAGGCGGCTCAAGGGCAGGTTGATGAAACAGGGAATAAAATTCGCCTTTATCTCGAGGGTGTCGGCCTGTTTGGTCATCCTAGGGCAGCGCTGAAGTGTGAAGCATACAAAGTGCTAGGCTGTGAGGGAAACGGCGTTACACAGCCAGCCCGGGCAGAGACCCCTCCCCTCCCTGCTGCAGCCCCTCGGCGAGAGGGCATTAATTGTCTGCTGAGGCTGGGGTTAATGACTGCGAACCAGAAAATAGGCCACTCGGGGGGTTTATGGATATGTATAAGTGACAAAATGTGAACCATCAGACTGCAAGGTGATGCTAGATGTAGGCATAAGTGACCCCTAACTTGGAAACTGGCTTTTATTTGTGATCAATGAGTTAAGCTCCCTAAACGATGCATTGTGCTCGATTTGACTTTAACCAGTTAAACCAGCTGATGTCTGCTCTTTTTCTTACCTGCATTGTTTCTGTGCACACTCGCATTGGTTCAGTGGCAAACACTAGGGCATGAATTTGGTTTTTGTGTTTACTCAACCTGACACAGGTTGTTCTGCATCCTTTCTCCTGCAGTCTTCTGATGGTGGAAATGGGCAGCTCGAACCTGACATTGGGATAAGCAGCTGTGGGGTTGTTCTCCGCCATACCTAAGCTTCTGGCTGGATGTTAGGAGGAAGTTCTTGCCAGAGAGAGTGATTTGCCATTGGAATGGGCTGCCCAGGGAGGTGGTGGAATCACCATCCCTGGGGGTGTTGAAGAAAAGACTGGACGAGGCACTTAATGCCATGGTCTGGTTGACTGGATAGGGCTGGGGGATAGGTTGGACTGGCTGATCTTGGAGGTGTCTTCCAACCTGGTTGATTCTATGATTCTCTGGTGCTGGCTGCTGCTGGCTGACATCTGTTTTCTTTAGCATGGGTTATCTGTCTCCTTCCCCCTCATGTTGGTCTCACCTCCGGATGGTTACAAGGTAACTCCCTCTTCTAAAGACATTTAAGTCTCTCTTGATTTCCTTTCTCGAATCACAGGTGCAGCAGGATAAGGGAAGGCTAACGTGTGGCATAATTGTGGTGTCACCTGGATGTTAGACTGAGATAGCTGTAAGATTGTACACCTTGAATGTTACCACTAATGGCAGCCCTGACCCAAGAAGCCTTTACTGTACTTGTATACCATCTTGAAGTGGTTTGTAGCATCTTTGGAATACAGGTGGTAGGCTAATTTCTGTGTGAGGGGTTCAGATGACATGTTTCCAGAAGTCAGGTTTTTGTGGCAGTGTGATGAGAGAGTTCTTAGGGATGGAGTTTGAGGCAGGAGGACAAGAATGTATTATACCTTGGGTATAAAATAGCAAGTAGGAGAGACTGTGCTCTCTATTAGAGCTTGAGTCATGGTCACATCCAAGGAATTGCTTCAGGATAAAGATTTAAGTTCCACAACTGTGTTCTGGATGTGCTGTCGTTTTATCAAGGAAAACATCAATCTGTAATAGGAGGCTTAGGGTGCCTGTATTTGTTCAGGTTTCTCTCCTGCTTTCACATTTCTGTATCTTTTGTACTTTTCACTGTATTGTGCAGTGGTTGGATGCCTCAAATACTGTGTCATTTTTGTTTTGTTTTTCTTCTGGGGATTGTTTAAAGGACAACTCCATTTGGTCAAAAAGCCCAATGCAAGCATGTCTTTTATCTTTTCCCTTGAGTGCTAAAACTGTGAACTGCCAAGTTCAAGGTTCAGCATTTTCCCATATTACTTTAACTCTCTGAGTTACTCTCTCCTGGATTTTATGCAGTTATAATAGTTCAGTTGTTTTAACTGCCTTCACATGAGATCTCAGGTGAATTCTTCCATATGATCTTAAGAACTTTTGAAAACATAAAGTAAGCCTTTTGTCTCCTTCTGATAAAGATGCAAGGATTCTTTGTTAAGAAAGGTACAGTACTTGCTGACATTTTGGCTCTTTCAGCCTTTGTTGCAGGTGCTTAACCAAAGCTGAGGCAAACACATGTTTCCATACATTTCTCCATATGTTTTTCACTCTTGTCTTTCCTTTGGTCTTCCTTTGTAGTCCAGAAGCCATAGGTACCTTCACATTATCAGATTTTAGAGTCTCATTTTGTCATGTTCAGGTGACAGCCTAAAAGAGCATACAAACTCATTCTCTTTGTAAAGGAACTTTCATCTTGGGATTGGGAGTTTAGGGCTCCCCGGTTTAAAAGGGACAGGGATCTGCTGGAGAAGGAATGATTAGGGGACTGGAGCACTGCCTTATGAGGAGAAGCTGACTGACCTGGGGCTTTTCAGTCTGGAAAAGGGAAGACTGAGAGGGGATTTAATAAATGCTTCTATGAGGGCTGGGTGTCAGGAGGGGGGACACAGGCTCTTCTCAGTTGCTCCCTGTGATAGGCCAGGGAGCAATAGATGTAAGCTGCAGCACAGGAGGTTTCACCTCAACACAAGGGGGAACTCCTTTACTGTAAGTGTCAGAGAGCACTGGAACAGGCTCCCCAGGGAGATTGTGGAGTCTCCTTCTCTGGAGACATTCAAGGCCCATCTGGATGTGTTCCTGTGTGACCTGAGCTAGATTACGGCTCTGCTCTGGCAGGAGGGTTGGATTGGATGATCTCTTTGGGTCCCTTCCAACCTCTGACATCCTGTGATCTCTGGGAGCAAGTTGACATGTGTGCATCTTATAACCTTTGGATTTGCCTCCAAAAGGATTGTGCTGCTCTGGCACTTTCCAGCTTTATTTTGTAACTGTCAGAGTATCTTGAGAAGTCGACAGTTCTTGCTATACTAGATGCTTCTATAAGGATACTTTAAGACTTGTCAAAACTATTCATCAACTCCTGCCAATCAAAGCATACTTTTAAACAATTATTTTGCAACCAGGATGTCTTGCTGTGTATGTGCAGTCTTGCATAGACCAAGAGAGCTGTGTGCAGTGAAGAAGGCAGTCCTCACTCCTCTGGGATGTGAGAATGGGCTTCAGAGGAAGTAACTCAGTATCTAAGCAAGCGGAAGGAAATTGTAAAAGTGAAGCTTATTGTAGTGACAGGGGTTTAGTAGCGGTATTAGTCATAGTAAGCAATGGTAGTAAGCCTTAATGTTTGAAGCAGTTTCTGAACTGGATCAGCTGATAGTAGTCGATCTCCTTGTCCAGACCTGTTTAGAGGCGAGGCAGAAGGTACAGTTACTGTAAATCGCCTTGCCTGTCGGCAAAGATTAGTGCCGCACCGCTAAAGCTGGCTGTTGAGTTTCTGACTTAGATGGCAATTAGATGAATGGCAAATGTGTAAATATAGGTAACGTAAGAACGTGGTGTTCTGAGTTTCTAATGGACGCAGATGACTGCTGCTCAGGGTCTCCTGTATGCACACCTAGCCTATGTTGCCGAGGTTATCTTTCTCTGGGTGTCAGCTCTTGCAGGTTAAGTGAAGCTGATCAATGATGGAGACTTCTCTGCTTCCAGACTCGCGTTGACGCCAGTAGATTATTTTGTGTTTAGGTCAATGGAAACTTTTGGGCTATTTTCTTCCTCCCTGTGAATACATGCCAGCAGTGTTTGCAAAATCCAGCAGTTTGATACTCCTGGAAGTCTGTGCCAGCACAGCTAGCAGTAATTGCGTACTGTGCAGTCATCTGTCTGTTCTCTTGGGCTGGAGTACACATGGTTCAGGAAGGCAGAGTTCTGGACTGCTGAACCGTACAGGAATAGGCTTCCTGCTTTTTTCCTGCTTGTGTTAGGTGGGTTTGATGTGGTGACTCAAGACATTGTTCCTAGGGGGATATTTTTTTTTCCACTATGCTCTTTGCTGGTTACAGTAATAGTTCAGTGCTCATGCATAGAAAGATTTTGTTTTTTTTGATCCAATGAGAGACTACCACCTGTGTAAATGAGAGTTTTCTTATAGGCCAATAATGTTAGTTACTGATTGTTATTTTCTTGAACGAGGAAGAACAAGGTCAAGGTAAATTTCTTGCCGTCATTAGAAATTTATACCTTGTTTTTCAAACAAAAGATGCGTGTTACACTGTTCAGAAAAACAGTTCTGCCTTGTGTCATCAGTGCTAGACATGCTTTTCACCCAGACATTTACAAAGTAGAACTCTTCAGCTAGGAATTAATTTGTAGGAATTCAACCAGCTTATTGTTACTAATGAAGAAATCTCATGACAGTTGCTACTTCCCTCTTTGTACCTTCAGAGTTCCAAAAACTGTCACCTACATACTTATAAATACACTTTATAACGCAAATTAACTGGCAGAGTCAGCTGATGGACCATAAATGTGATTGCTTTGCTTAAGTTTTTAGCTTGAGCATTGACTTGCTTTCTTAGAGGTTCAGAACTAGGGCTGTTGCACTTCTATGAAGGAGCAGAAAGTATAGCTGAACAGAAACAGCTCAAAATACAGGTGAAACCAACTAGTCTGCTTTGCTGGTTATGATAAGGAGGCACTAAGTAACTTCAAAAATCTAAATTGACATTTCAGGGCTAGGGAAGAGATGCTATGATCATTGTGTGTGGGATTTAAAGGCCTGGGTTTTGAATTGAGGATATAATTTGGAAAGAATTCTATTGGTTTGCATAACAATCTGGGGAGCTTGCTTAAATAGGGATGGAAACAATTTGGTAAACGTCAAAGCTACAACAAACAGAATGGAGATTTCTGTTTGAGAACGTGAACAACACACATTTTATTGAACTATCATGCAAGCCAGAGCATTTACAGCAGGTAGATAATGCCCATGACAGACTTGTGTGCCTTGCTGGTATAGCAGTGGATCTTTTCTAAACAGCATTTGACATCAGAGGTGCATGAAGATTTATGTAAGCCAGGTAAATACTCTAAGGGAAGCCCTTAGGAACAGTCTGGTTTGTCTAGCAACAGTTGCTTGTACCTGACCTATTTCATTACTTTCAGCCTTTATGAGTATTAATTTATCATCCCAAGAGAACAAGTGATCTGCAAAAACATGCTTGTCTATAGGTCTCTCTTCTAGAATAGAAAGTTATGAAAGAATGGGATGCTCATGGAGGGCTTGACTGAACCCAGACGGCCTAAATATAGGAAGGAAGAAAGGCTTTGTAGGCAATGCTTGCGAGTAGGGAATGAAGAACTGTTCCAAAACTGAGATGATTTAATGTAGCAATTATCTTCTTACTCACTGAACGCTCTTGTTGGATATAAAGACTTTAAAAAAAAAAAAAAAGAAATTGGCATCATTTATAATCTTTCTCAAAGCAAATGTGTGAAGCAGCAACTTTGGATGAGTTAGGAATTGAGATAAAAATCTCAAGACCCATCTCCTTATAGTTAAATGGATTATTGTAGACTTCCTCCTAATGCACAATCTGCCTCGCAATATGCTGTTTGCAACTTGAAATAATTAGTTGTCTGGTTTTGTGTCCATGCCTGGCCTGAGTCCTTTTCAGCTGTTCTCTTGCTGTCCAAGGAAACAGCTGTTTAGGAACTGTGACTCCTATTTCAGTCAGGCAAGAGACTACTGTTAGGATTACCAACATGGGAAGCCCAGCCTTTTTCTTCCAAGCCCAGATGCTGATCTTGTCTGCAGGATGTAATACTTATCATTACCTCATCTAGAAGGATGTTTTTCCAGGCCTGCTGCTGAATAAAGTTGGAGCCCAAGTGTATTTGAAAGGCTTTTGGTGTTGATCGAGGGTTTTTTTCATCCTTTGCTAGAAAGGAGCGTGTGCATATAGTGTTCGGGGCTTGTGAAACAAGGTGTTTGTCCCTCCTGTCAAATCAGCAGGTTGCCAGGAGCAATGAATTTGCCTGGCCAGACATAAGCACTCATAGACAAACCTTAAAACAGCAGCTCTGAAATATCAGCTGTTGTCTCACTTGTATTGAGATAGTTTTTTTGGGGGGGACAAGTTGCCGATCAGAATAGAGGAGGGGAGGAGGGAAGAGCAGCAAGCCAATTTTTCCTTCAGATAGTTGATCTGCAGAGCAGATCACAGCAATTCATTCTGTCTTGTCTCGATCCAGCCTAGCATCTTTGACTGCAATTTTGGTTTAAATTTTTAAAAGATGCTATAAGGTAAATTGCTGCTGGTGAAGACCTGTTGTATGCTTCTTCATCCTCTGCCCTGTGAGTAGCGTAACCTTTTACAGGAGAAGGAGATGGTATTCTCATTGTGGCTGTTTGAGATGATTTTTCTAGCTCAGACATAGGAGAGAGGGGAACGTTCCAGGGATAGGCCATATAATGGCAACAATAGATAAGTTAATATCATTTCATTAGAGCATCAAGACCTTGTCTAGAAGCACAGTTCAAATCAAGTGGTCTATGTGCTGGAGCTAATTTGCAGGTCCTTTGTAGATACTTTGAGGATGTAGAACCACTGGTGTTGCTGAAGAAAGCAAGAAATGTAAGGCAACTCTCCAAGGTCTAGTTGTAGAAGCTTTAACTGTTGAAATTAAAGCTTAGTGTGGCATAAGAAATACTAAATGAGACAATACTTCATTGCTAGGAATTCAAAGGTTTTAATTACCTAGGAGCTGATCTTATTGCCTTGCAGTGTGTAGATGACTTCAGGCAGATGAATGACCATGTGACATAAATTCTGATACGAAAATGTGGAAGTTCTGATTTTTTTTTGAGGGTACAGAGGTCATGTATTCAGTGGGTGGGAAAAAGCATGGAAATAGTAACTTTCATGTTGGCAGGAATGTGCTGTAACTCTTTGCTGTACTAGTTCACCAGCTGTCCTTACCTAGAGTACTTTCTGGTTAAACCTCAGTGCCGAAGACATTTCCTATGTGTATTTGGTTAAGTTCTAATTCTGTCTTTAAACAAACTCAACAAAGTAGCATGAAGTGTGAAGGACAAGGCTTGGAAAGTATTTCCTGGTGAGCAGAGCTAGGACTGGTGCTGTGGTGTAACCAGCTGTGAGTCTGGGGCAAAGGGAGGAGAAGGTACAAGCTAACTCTGACTAATGCTGTTTCCAGACCTGAGAGTTTCTTGTTTTAGGTTGTGGATGTATGCTAACTCAAGAATTGGGCAGAAAGGAGTGTGTATCCCTGGTTGAATGAAGCAGTGTTTCTCCAAGACAGATCTGACTTGGACTTCAGCATCTAGCCTACAGTCTTGTTCTCTGTTCCTTCATCCTGTCAGTGTGTCATGTTTTCCTACAAGGGCATTTCTGATTGTAGTGGGTCCTGTTTTAGGATGTGGAATTCTGAAAGGAGGGAGGCCATCTTCAAACTCTTGGAAAAATGTTTGGCATTATTATCAGACATAAAAATTTGGAAGTTTTAACAAAAAAAAAAACCCAGCTGTTTCTAGGGCAAGTAAGGAAAGATGGATGTTTGGGGTATTGACTGCCTGTAGATTGGGTAAATTGACTGCATATTACTCTTGCATGTAAAGAGCACAACTCTGGTCTCAAACTCTGAGTGACTACTTCTGACTTGGAACTTCTGCTAAATGGATTGCAAGATTTTTTTTGTTAATTAAGGAATTTAAAATCCTGTATGCTCAATGTCAACAAAAATGAGTGTCTGAACTAGTGGCTCATTTCAAATGTTTGCCTTAGACATGCAAAGTTGGTCACTTCATGGTGTGCTGTCAGCAAAATATCCTGGGTGTGAGCTAAGAGAGGTGGATTTGTTCAGCTGCATCTGCTTTGCCCTGAGTGCTTGCAGCCTGTAAGCCAGCAGCTTGGCATGGGCTGTGGTTTTATCCACCTAAGCACTACCGTAGTATTTAAGAGCTGAGCTGGAGACAGCGAACAGGGAAAGTGATCCGACAGTGCCAAATCCAAGCTGTATTCCAGTCTCGGATGTAGTGACAAAACCTGTTCACTTCCTGTTGCTTCCAGCTCCTTGCCTCTTCATCACCACTCGTTTTCACAGATTTTTTCTATTTCCTGCATGCTGCTTTTATGTGCAAGAGGAGATTTTTCTTTTGTAATTCAGCTTAATCCCATGTCCTGGACACTACACTTGCAAAAACACTGGATACCTTCTAGTTCTTGGATATTTTGTGAGCTCCTGTGCTCTTTGAGGAAAATATTTAGACTTTCTTTTTCTAAGACATGTTGCTGTACAAGAAATTGGAGACTTTGGTAAACCAAAATTGCCAGGTGCATCACCACTGCTGTGCTCCTATTTTTAATACCTGGTGATTACACAGGGCAGTGCTTGTTATCATTGGCACTTGAAGAAATGCAAAAACAATAGTTCAGTTTCAGAGCAACAATTTTCCTTTCCTCTCAGCTGTCAGAAGCTTTATGTGAATGAGAGTGGATTCTTCAATTTGTGTTCCATCAAAGGAATAAGCAAGATGTTATCTTCAACAGCTGCTGGCTTCCTCAAAAATAGAGTCTTGGAGTTGGGGTTTTCCCTACTGTAGCGTTATTATTTGCAATTTTTAGGTGTAATTAGTGTCAGAATGATTAATATTTCCCAGAATGGAAATGCTTACTGGAAGCAAGTTCTACAGAAGCAGTTTGTTTGCATGTTGACTGGTTTAACTGGCTGGTCAGTAACTTATTTGTAATGAAGCAATGAGCAGTCCCACTGGTGACTCTTTGCAAACCTTACAGATGACCTAAATGCAGAGCTGTGTGCAGAGTATAAAAGAATAATGCTTCTTCCCTCTTGGTCTCTGTTCTTGTGTGTCTTGTGACCTTCCCCTTTTGCCACTATATGATTTAGACTCAATATTATTTTAATTTTCTTTGCCTTCCTCTTTTATTGTATTTCCTATGTCCCAAAATATCCTTTCTCTAATCCTACATTTGAATACCAAATTTAGTTGAGTCTGTCTCTCCTGTCTGCTTTTGCCAGCCTCTTCCAGTAGACAGAAACAGAATACAGGAGGAGTATTTGGCACGCTAAAAGCTGGGTCAGGCTTTAAACTTGTTACCTCAGGTCAGATGGATTTCAGGCATCCCCACTTGGGTCTTCTAATTCTGGAGTGTTTATCAGCTAACATACTAAGATGACAAGAGAGCAAGGAAAGTGCTTCACATGCAGAAAATCCCTGGGCTCCAGTATCCTGTCAGACTCTTGTAGCTTCACATTTGTTTTCCCCTTTAAACACATATTGCTTTAGATTCAGATGTTTCTGAGATGGCTGTGTATACTGGTGCCAGTGTACTACCATCTTCACAAGGAAACATGAAATTGTATTTGCTTTTGCTGACTGTGAACAGGAGAAGATAGCAGCCCACTGGTGTGTGTGTGTTGTTTTTTTTTTCCATCTGTGTAATTACTTTTTGCTTCTCTCTGATTGCAGACTTGAAGTTCTTTGAACTGAGTTGCTAGGAAAGTATTAGATACAACTTCATGTGGTTTTAGGAAGTCAGTTTAAATTTTAATGGTCTGCAGCCCTGTTGCTTTGCTGTGCAACTGTGCATTCCCCATAAGCTATTTTCTTTGAAATGTCTCTCTTCCCAAATGAAGTGTATGTGTGCTGGTCCTGATTTTCTTCCTTTGCTGCTTGTGTCTCTGAGCTCTAAGAGGATTTACATTGACAAATATGTTGAATCAACATCTGTTGAAAACTGAAGTGGACTTTTGGGACATTTTCTTGTGATACCCAAAGGTCAGGCTATTCCAATGTCTATTAAACATGGATTTTAAATCTGCCCTGATGTGAAATGAGTACATTGAAACAATGATGTGACCTAACCTTTGCATGAACTGTGGAGGAATCTAGGAGCTCTGGGAAATAGCATGCTTGTGTGTGGGTACAAGGAATAATGTCAGTGTTTTATTTATAGAGGTTTACACAATGCTTTTAGTAATATATGTACATTCTTTTCTAATTATCTGGGGGGGGGGAAATCATTATTTGGTGAACAATAGCAAGTGAAGAAAGGCTCTCTGTATGTGCTGGTGAACTGCTTTTCTATCACTGATGAAATAAATATAGACTGTCAAAGGCTAGCAGAAAGGTATGTGCTTACCCAAAACCTGCTGTCTCACCCAGTTATCTACAAATTTAGCTTTAGAAAAAGTAAAGGTCAATGGGTTTGTAGTCAGCTGTGCTCTTACAGAAGTCTGTCCTACATTTTTTTTTCCCTCTTTCTTTGGTGGGCTCAACCTGTTAATACACTAGGAAGATTCTTCCTGTTGAAGGAGGTTCATCCAGAGCAGGCAGCACAGGATGACATCCAAGCAGGTTTAGAATCTCTCCAGAGGAGACTCCGCAGCCTCTCTGGTCAGCCTGTTCCAGTGCTCTGTCACTCTCACAGTAAAGTTTTATCTCATGTTCAGAGGAAACATCCTGTATTCCTGTTTGTGCCTGTTGCCTTGTTGTCCTTCCACACTGAAAAGAGTCTGGTCCCATTTTCTTGACACTTGCCCCATAGGTATTCATAAGCATTGATGAGATCCCTTCTCAGTCTTCTCCAAGATAAACAGTCTTTCAGTCTTTCCTAGTAGGAGAGATGCTTCTGCAGTTCAGCTGGTTCTCAGTCTTCCCTTCTCTGTTCTTTCAGTCTTCCCACTATAAAATCAGCAGAATTGAACCTCATTCCTATGAGGACAGACTGAGAACTGGGGCTGTTTGGTCTTGAGAGGAAAAGGCTGAGGGAGGACCTTATTAACATCTATAAATGTCTCAGGAATTGGTGTCAAGGTGAAGGTGACAGTCTTTTTTCTGGTGGTGCCCAGTGATAGAACAAGGAAGATTGGGTACAAGCTAGAACACAGGAGGTTCCACCGTATAGTGAGAAGAAACCTCTTTATGGTGAGGATAGTGGGGCACTGGATCAGGCTGCCCAGAGAGATTGTGGAGTATGCTTCTTTGGAAACTTTCAAAACCCCTCTGGATGCATTCCTGTGCAACACACCCTAGGTGATCCTGCTTTGGCAGGGCAATTGGATTAGATGATCTCTAGAAGTTCCTTCCAATCCCTAAAACTTTATGATTCTGAATGTGTAAAAAAAACAAACCCACCTACAACCCCTCCTCCAGTAGTATCTGAGTGATAAGCACTGTGAATATGGCAATCAGGTATAAAAACCTGATGTACAGCACTGCTAAGATTGCTTGGTGCATCTCAGGAGCTGGAATTGGATTTTCCTTGTAATTTCCTCTAATAGAATGAAATTCTCAAAGGGATGACCTTTTCCTGCTAGTTGATCCTGTTCTCTTACCACTTGTTACTTGCCATTTTTTGAACACAGCTATTCCTGACATAAAAGTCATTGATTGACACAGTTTGAGTGTTAAACAGACTGTGAGACCGAGGATAAAATGTTATAATGGTATCTGCTGGGTGATAATCACAGTTACAGGAAAAAAGGAGCAAACAACGGACAGACCTGACCAGGAAAGAGCTACAACTGTGTCTTATGCTGCCCAGCAGCATTCCTTCATTTCAGGAACTCCAATAAAGAGCCGTGAAGGTCATTTCACAGAATCATCGAACGTTAGGGATTCAAAGGGATCTCTGAAGATCATCTAGTCCAACTGAACAAGGTGTTTGTAGCCTGACAGTGTACTTCCAACTCAGCTTGTTTCTTGGTAAGGGTTAGGAAGCAGATTCTCCAGGTAATCCATTACAGCTCAGACCCAGTTTGGATACAGTAATCCTATCCCACCCCCACACAAGAGCTGTCCAATCGTGTCTTAAACAGTGCTGGGGTTTTAGCTTTAATCTGAGGTGATGGGTTGTTTGGCACCATCAAATTCTGGGCAGGTTGTCTTGATATGCCTTGACTCTCTCTGAGAAGTCCTCTTCCCGTGATAGAATGGATTGTGGAGCAATAGCAAGCATGAGAGGGTAACCCCTGTCCTCTGGCTGGGTAAGAGTATCCTGTAGGTAGAAATTTTTGGATGGATTGTAATGGTGAGATACAGAAGGTAGTCTAATTTTTATTTACTTACTGACAGTTCTCCTGAGAAGTGTGGATTTTCAAAACATTTTCTCTGTGAAATTTCCTCTGTGTGCTTTTTTTCTGCGAACTGCATGTAAAACTTGGCTCCTCTCCTGAAGAGCTGTGGTTAGAGTGCTGCTACTAAGTGTTTGAAGTTTGATATTTGTGCATAAAGTACAGAAAATCTGGTAAAGCATGATGCAGTAGAAGCTGTTATCCATACTCTGCAGTACCCAGCTGTACTAACAAGAAAAGGCAATTTCACTGGGCTTTTTTTAAGGTGGTTTCTTGTCCTTAAACCAGATTTGCTGAAGCAGATTTTGGTATTTCTGTGGAAGTTAAAAACTGAGAATTTCATCCTGTATTTGAAGTGTCTTGACTTCCATCAGAACATAGGCAGCCTGGGGTTGAGCTGCAGGTTGGTTGTTACAGCAGAATGTCTTAAGTTAATGAGAAGCACAGTCCTTCTCCAGGAAAGTGGTACAAATTCAAGAGTTGAATGCAACTATTTCCCACCCACCTCTTCCCAAACAGTAGTGGTCCAATGCTTAGCAGAAAGCATAAAGTATTGTGGGGGCATGAAAACAAAGTTAACAATATTTCTCTTGTCCACGGTAAATGTATGTGCATGTTTTTATATAGGAAATAAAATCTGTCTCCTCTGGTGGTGTCTTTTGATAGGGTCCTTCATGTAATTTATATACTGGAGTTCTGATTTTCTCTAATACTTACACTGACTCTAGGTCCTCCTTTGAAATTTCTTACAAAGTCAGCATAGCTGAAGAGGTAATGGAAACCAGTGCCCTGCAACTGCTATGCTGGAGTGCAAAATGTCATGTTGTAAACACCATAAAATGCTCCATTACCAGATTAGACTGATTAGAGCTAATAAAGCAAAGAGCTAAATGTAATTAAATCTGCTTCTAGTTGAGAATCTTCTACTCATGGAAGAGTGCACTAAAGGTCGTCTCCAGTTTTGAATCTTAATGGTGTGTGTGAAAACCTGTTTTATCTTTCAGGTAGGAATACAGCTGTAAGAATTTTGTTGTTGTTGTTATTCTTACTACTGCTTGAAAAAGTCTCATCTCCCAGAATTTTTGTGACAAAGTAGTGTGCCTCTAAGATGTGAGGAAATAATTTTTATGCATTAAATGTATATGTATGTAGTCTTATTTCTTACTATTTTCAGGTACAGAGTTGGAAAGAAAGATTGTTACTGAGTGCACAGGAAAAGTTTTTACACTACTAAGAAGTTGTCTTGGATGTATTTTTTGGAAGGATGCTAAAACAATATCGAGTGTCCACATTTTTGAGTGGCATTTCTCCTCTCTTGTTTTAACAGATGTTTGTGTTATGTTTTGGCAGTGGGCTCTGCACATCTATCTTAGCATGAGAGCTTGTATTATTTTTTCCTCCTGCTGTCAATGAGCTGTAGGACTTAGACTAAAAGTTGTTGTCATGAGTGCTAAGCATAGATAATACAATAATTATTTTGAGTCCCTAGCACAGAAATAGTACTGATATTGGCTGTTAGTGTAGTGTCTGTGTAACTGAGGTCTGGTCTTGCAATCTGATAAAGTAAGGCTAACATGAAACATGCCTAGTGTTTTCTTCAGGACAAGCTCTGTAGTGCCCAAGAGGAGTAACACAGCTCTGTCAGTGCTACCTAATGCTGGAGAGACACTCCCTAAAGCAGAGAACAAGGATTCTGCAAACTAAACGTGTTTAAAAATCCTTCCTGTAGCATTTGTCAACAGTCACTGTGAAAATTCCTGTCACTCGAGTTTCTTAAACTCGGCTTCAGGAAGTTCCAAAAACATAGAGCATGGCCGTGGCAAGAAATCCTGCCTAGCAGCCTTGCAAATCCAAGTGCTGTCTTGGAAAAGCCTGCAGGCTTTTGTAAACTATGTCACTGGTAACTAACTGTGTGCCTAGGTGCTGGGTGGGAGCTTTAGGTGTATTTATTTCTATGCATGATAAGCTCCATCCTTGCCTTCTAGTAAATGCACAAAGGTTTCTTGGGTGTATTTTCAATATGTGTTTTTTTTTTTGTTTAAAAAAGATCAAACCCAACAAGCTATGGGAAGGTGTAAGGCAAGAAAGGAATGAGGCACTTAGTGCCATGGTCTAGTTGATTGGATAGGGCTGGGTGCTAGGTTGGACTGGATGATCTTGGAGGTCTCTTCCAACCTGGTTGATTCTATGAAAGCAAAGGCCAGGCGAGGGAAAGGTCTGACGATAGTGTGGAGCAAAGCAGCAGCTGGCAAACTGTGATGCTGCAGCTTAAGATAATAGGCAGGTAGCCCTCTCCGTTGTGTAATTCTTGAAGTGTATTGTCTACTGCTGTGCTCACATCTTTATTTCTGCTGCTTTGAATGACATACTTTATGAAGGGCTTTTACAAACCTAAAATATTAAATAATTGAGTATGTGTGGTAGGTGTGGCAAGTCTTAGCAAAGACTGTGTAACACTTTTATTTCTGCTTTATATGTGCTCTTGTTCCTTGAGAACATTATGGGGTGCTTTGGTTGTTTGAAAGTAGCTCCAAAGTGAGGCTTCTTTGTTCCTCACTTGGGAGAGCTTTCATAGAGTATCGGGCAAGCCATATTATTCAGACATACTGTACACCAGATAGCAGTTTATATATAGAACAACACACTTCCAGCACTCTTTAACATGCTAAGCTTGACAGGATTCCATCTGAGAAAGTGGTTACTCTGTCTGGATTTGATAGTCGATGACTATTTGGGGAAAAGAGGAGAAAGTATGGTATGGCAAATGGGAGCAATCTGGATATTTAATATCATATGTTGAATAATTTCCTTCAAAATACTATACTTGCTTTAGAAAGGGCTAATACAGTAGTTACATGATCTATTTGTTTATTGTCAGACTACCTTCAGCTTGCTTTTGCTTCAGGAATATTGGCAGGTTGGGTGCAGTGAGATGTGATATTCACTCTAATGCTGCCAAACCAGGATAATTGTATAAATGGATTTAATATCTTGTCCTGTAGCACTACAGTGACTTCTTCCTGAAGTGTGACCTGACTGTACAGGGAACACCTTGGGAAGTACAAAAGTGAGATTTGGGTTTATACAAGATATATGTGTCTCCTTGTCAGTCTTCTGTTATTCCAAAATTAAATAAAACAACTTTTCTTGCACAGTACTTTTTAAAACCAGGCCTATTTTTTATAATGCATGAAAATACTTTGGCTGTGTGGGAGTCTGCAATAAATATTTTCATTCTCTAAAGCTATGGGTCTTGGCAAACTTCTGCACTCTTACTCATCAGCTGCCAGTCTTAATTCTGCTGAATTCAAACTTTTTTTTATCTCTGAAGAGCAGGAATAATTACTTATGCATCATTCTTACTCCTGAGTATTGTTTCAGTAATGAAATGCTAGGATTCCTTAGTTCTTGAAGGCAGTTCATTCAGGAGCATGGCTCTGCCACTGCTGTGTTTGACACTGTGCAAATCAATCAATACAAATATTAACTTCAGAGCATCCTTGCTGCTTTCTCAAGTTTTACTAGAGACAGAGACCCTTGAAAGGTTTTATGAGTGATAATGCTCAGTGCAGCACTTTTTTTTCCAGTTAAAATAATTAGACCTTTATGATGAAAGTTTGATTTATCTTATATACAGGATCCTTTAGTGACAGTCTTGAGTACAGCAATGAAGTTGCACTCTGGTTTATCTCCTCGTCCTGTTTGGCTGCTTATGCTGTGAGATTATGCTACATAAAAATGAAGCCCCAAAACAAAGAAAACATCTTACAGCTTCCTAGAAGCCTTTTTAGTTTGTGGAGCAGTGCTTATTTTAGAAATGAGCTAGTTCATGGACATAAGGGACAATCATGGTAATACCATCAAATGCCTCAGCAGTCAGATATCAAAGCACATGGCATTTGTTTTGTTCTAACACTTTTTAATGTTACTGCTTTGAGAAGATGATCAATGTTCTGTGCAACTGCTTTCTCATTTTCTTGCATTTCATGCTCACATCAGCTGTCATCATCATGGAATATTCTAAGCTCATCACATGAAAAAAAAGACTTTTTTGGTTACACTTAAGTAAAGTGCAGAAGACTACAATATTCTATTGTCTGGTGGATTTTTCTGCCACAGAACTGTTGGAAATTCTAGGGGAAAGGGTTACAGCTGGAATGGAAATGGAGAGTGAGCTTTTCTCACTTGGACATTGACTCAGACCATGAACAAAATGATTCTGGCAGAGTACCATGGGGGAAAAAAATCATTGCTTCTGAGGCAGTCAAATGCTGTGCTTTACAACTGCAACACTTAGTCAGAAAGGGAAAACAAAAAGTAAGGTGATCATGCAAAAAGTAGAGGAGAAAAAGAAGGCAGTTGTCTTATGCCTTAAAGTACCTTTGAAAGGAAAGTGCTGCTGTTTTCAACAGTGACTTGGAAGTTGTGTCATCATTAAGGGAGAAGTTATAATACTCTAGGCCCATTCAGTGCACCAGTAAAGCAGTTGCACCTCTGTAAGGAGATGTGATGTAAACCAATACTTAAGTCTTGCCTGACTAGTGTAGACATGAGAGCTGAACCCAGTTATGGCACATCTTTGATTCCTAACTCTGCCTCCCTCACCTTTCTGTTTCCCATTGTCTGGGAGGAGAAGCAGTGCTGGCTCTGGCAGGGCTTTCAGCTGTGCCTGGGGCAGGCGATGCCTGTGGTTTAGCTGAGCAGGGTGTCATAGGAATGAGCTTCCTGCCCTAACCGTTCCTTTTTCCCCTCCCTAGCACTGACTCATGCTTTCAGTCAAATGACAAAGTTAACCCCTTGAAGAGGGGAAAAAAAGGCCAAAATTTTCTGTGAGTGCAGGAAAACTGGCTTTTATTTTTGTTCCTTGGAGTCTGTATTTTGCCTGAGTACTGGAAATGTACTGACCAGTTATTCAGGATGAAGTTGGTCAAACTGTGAAAAGGTTCAGTCTCTCCAGTTTAGGTGGCACAGGCAAGTGGCAGGGGTTTTACATGTGGATGTTGCTGGCTAATTTGCAGTTCCATTCTGAAACAGATTAGTGATCTGTGGCAGCCTTTTTGGATTCGGCATCTTGGACATTAGTGAAAAGTGTTACGAGAAAGGCCTTTTTCTCTGTAGAAGTCCTGTCAATTCCTGCCTGGATTTGGGAAGACAGGAAGCCAAAACTAAAGGTTTATTATGAATTGAGTGGAAGTTAACCTTGATGCAGCCAGTCCTTCACCTACCTCCTTGTCAGGATGATTTTAGTCTAGTGTTTGTCTCTAGCATCCGAGTGATTACATTATATGGAGCTGTACTTTATAAACCACAGCCTGAGTTCAGCACCAGTTTTGCACTAGACTTATTTATTGTGAGTGTAAGTTAACTCTGAAGGATGCTGTATTCTGATACTTCTGAAAGATGGGGATCTATTTAGAGCAATATGATATTTTAAATAAAACCTAGAGAAATTGAGATCTTTTGCTTGGCAGTTTTTCTCCTGCTCTAATATAGCTCTTTTCTAGTACACAAGTGAGTGTATATGTACCAGAGTTTGGCAAATTCAAACTATGGAACTTTAAATATTTGTCTCAGAGGAAAGGATCAGTAGGGCTTACAAGTTAATGAATGAGGTAAAAGAGTAGACAGGACAAGCCAAGACACTCTTGATAGTTCTGACTGCTTTTGCATGTACACACCTTGTATCGCTGCATTTGGACCAGAGTCATTTCCTCACGTCCAAGATTTTTGGCATCAGGCTCTTCTCTTAATCTAGTTGTAGAGGCTGTAGACCATGACTGTTTAGCAGTAGTCTCAGAGAGCTAGGAAAGCTGGTGAAGTGCAGAAGAATGATTAGTTTCATCTGTTCCTTCTAACTTTGTTGCTCTAAGAGCAGATATGGAAAGAGTGGGCAAGCATAGCTCAGTTGCTGTCTGTAAGTTTGTGTACATCTCCTTCTGGTAAAAAGACTGACTAACAATGGAAAAACTAGATTAGAACTTTGCATTGGAATTGCAGTTGGGCCTTTTCTCCCTAAAATGGAGGCTGAAGGCTGAAACCTTCAGCAAATTTCTTTTACAGGATGATGTGGCAGTCACTTCCCATGTGAAGCTAAAGCTTAGACAAAAATAAAGATGTTGAAAATGACAGCTGAGAGCTGAAAAACATCACAGCTAAAAGAGGAGGAACCGACCAGACTCATCACGTGTGTTGCTGTTTGGATCTTTATAAGGGCTCATGCAGGATTCTCTGAAGACACTTCCACACTTTATAGATGCAGCAGTAACCTTATCATATGCTGAAAGCAGGTAGTAGTTTTGCATGTGTGGTCAAAGGTGAAGTCTGCATGACAGTAAATCTGCACAGCAATTACAACTGAATCAGCCATGGCGCTACTGCTTTAGAATCTCCTCTGACCTTCCTCCTCTGCAGCTCCATGTCCCCTATTGCTCCTCATTTTCAAAGGTGGCAGCACCTCCTTTTCTCATTATGGTAGTCCCTTTGTACACCCCTGGTGCTTGTAGTCATTCAGATATCATTTGAGGTTATCTCCTTAGCTTAAAAGTTAAATTTCCTAATTGCTGCAAAGTATCAGCTGAGGTCCAAATGCATGTGTGAGATGATTGATATAAAAGCTAAGAGGAGTAGCATCAGTTCTGACACTTGGGAAAGTGTCATATCTCCAAGTGAATGTGGAGATTTGTTGGAATAGGAGAGGAAGTGAAGATTTGTGTATTATTGCTAAACCTTGCCTATAGAGGTGTTGGCGTTTGCTTGTCTGAGCTGCTCATTGCATTGACTGAAGTAGCTCAGTTGTGCTGAACAGTTCCGTGTGATAGATTATCAAATGGAATCTGTGAAAAAAATAACTTAGAAGTTTGCTTTGGACTGGTAATTACTCCTGAAGACCTCTCTGACTCTTATCATTAATGCTAATAGCCTTATAAATATTCTCCAAATCTAATTATAGGAAATTACATGTTCGAGAAGTCAAGATTAAGTTGCTATATTGGTGAGGACTAACAGGCCCTAGCAGAACTGTGACTTAAAACAAGACCTTGCAGAGAAAGTGACAGCTTTCTGGCAAAGATTTTATTTAGATTTCCAGTTTGAGGAAGTAATATTGTTTACAGGCCTTGTGCACCAAAATTAATCACTGCATGAAATAACTTCTCAATAGCAAATGTGGCAGGTGGAGGTACTCATGTAAATGAACGCTGAATTTCTGGGATAAACTGAAACTTTGCAAAACTATATTTCACACTAGTGTTCTAGTGTGTCCAGGTCCTTTAAAGCTGCTTTTGGTGATGCTCTCTGACTTCATAACACTGAGCTTTTAATGGCATAGAGTTGAAAGTGGCTTTACCTTTCCACGAAAATGAAGACTTTCTGTGCTTGACAAAAGGAAAGGGCTTTATGATCCCACGTCTTTGGCAAGGCTTCTTGTGATTCATGGGGTGGGGAGTGGAAGTCAGTTGCTAAAATTAGCCCAAACTTTCACATAACCTTTTTCCACTCTTTCTCCCAGTGTGAATGTGTTGCATGGTCTTATATAGATACAGACAAGCACAGAGCCCCCCATTAAAGAATTTTCATACTGGCATGGGTTAATGCTAGCATCTCTCATCTCTGCTTGGATTTCTGAAGTCTTGGAAGGATAACTTACTTATGTCATCTTGAACCCAATCTACTCTCTTTATCCTTTCCCGTGTTGGATGGGAAGGGTGAGAGTGTTTCCTGCAGTCATTTCCTCGCAGGGAGGCAAACAAGTAAGGAAGGGTTGTATTACATGCTGGAGTTATGGGAGTTATTTGGAGATGGCTGGGTTGGTCAGCAGCTGCAGCTCTCTGCTATCGTGTGAATGGTTTGCTCTTTGCCACACTGCTTATATTAATGAGCTCCATCTGTACATGCTGTAGTTCATAATAGAAAGCAGATTTGCTGGGCTGATGGTGTCTACAGTGCAGTATAGATGCTATGAATTGCCCAGTCTACCGGGTTTCAGATTAAGATGATGCAAATGAGGTGGATACCTTCTTGTTTAGTGCAGAAGCATTTTCCAGAATGTTGAAATTTTGCCTGGAAAAACTGTAGGCTGGGGGAGGAGAGGGAGGCAACTCTTGCATACAAAGGAGCTGACATTTTTCTGAAAGAGGCAGTTAAGTCCCTGGGGTGTGGTGGTGTGGATTGTTTTCCCTCCTATCCAAAAGTCATGATGGTAGTGGTTTACCATCTGGGATTTCCCTGTTATTGAAAGTGATTTTCTTTTTGGATTCTCCTGGTTTTATTCAGATAGTACATTGGTGCAGGAGCTCCATGTCCTGTGCTTTAGGCTTTTGCTAAAACAAATGTGACAAAGGAGACAGAATAGGTTCATTCTGAGGTAAATTCCAACCAAAGTCAAAGCACTTTTCTTAAACCAGAAACAGCCCTCCCCCACCAACTTTGAATAACATTTAAACAATGCTATTGTTTAGCTGCAGCTTATTCAGGTGAAGCTGCTTCTGCCTAAGTATGACATCCAAAGCCATAGCTGGCTTACTGGGAATGTATGGTGTAGCATATTTTCCTCTGCTGTAGGTTGAATACAAATTCTCAAATGGCTTACCTTACCAAAAATAAGGCTGTATAAATATCTGAGCACATGGAAAAATAACTCTCCTATTACTGCCACAGTTGAAATTAAAAGAATTATTCAATTTTAGGTGCTCAGTTGGGGATCTCTTAAATTAGTAACAATTCTGTGAACCCAAACATCCATATTTTAGGCAGATTTCTGGAAATGAGCAAGGCAGTGCTGGCACATGCACAGAGATGACCGTTACTAAGTAGTGTTTTAGAGGAACTGCGTGTGTCTGACAACTTGTACTTCCAACAGCTGACATTTTTCAACCAAAAGTGTATGCCAAATTAGGGAACTTTTTATGCTGCTTTTTTGCTCTTTTGCTGCCTCTCCTTGAGAGTGTGGCATTTACAGAGAGGATGCTTAACTTAATCTGCAACTGTCTGAATGCATAAATTAGTCACCTGAGCACTTGTAATAAAATTAAAATGATACTGCAGAAGGGAATTAATGCCTTGGACAGTCCTTAGTGGGTCCTGTAAGCTCTGACTGCCTGGTCTGCATTGATGCTAAGGAAGATGCTGTTGTAGTTAAGATGGAAGAGATGCAGAAGAGAAATTCAACTGTTCATTTTGGGGTAGTTCACTGATGGAGATTTCTTGGTGAGATTGACCTGTTGGAGAGCAGTGTAAGGGAAAGGGACCCCAGGGGTCCTGGTGGACACTGTGCCCTTGTGGCTGAGAAGGCCAATGGAATCCTGGGGTGTATTAGAAGTGGTGTTTTTAGTAGGTCAAGAGAGGTTCTCTTTCCCCTCTACTCTGCCCTGGTGAGGCTGTATCTGGAATACTGTGTCCAGTTTTGGGCTCCTCAGTTCAAGAAGAACATAGAACTGCTTGAGAGAGTCCAGTGCAGATCCACAAGGATAATTAAGGAAGTCCTCATAAGGGATCTCCCTTATGAGGAAAGGCTGAGAGAGTTGGGGCTCTTTAGCTTGCAGAAGAGGAGATTGAGAGGTAACCTCATTCATATTTATAAATATGTGAAGGGCAGTGTCAGGAGGATGGAACCAGGCTCTTCCAATGACAGGACAAGAGGCAGCAGGTGAAAGCTGGAGCATAGGAGGTTCCACTTGAACATGAGAAAAAATCTTTTCACTGTGAAAGTGATGGAGCACTGGAATAGGCTGCCCAGAGAGGTTGGTTGTGGAGTCTCCTTCTGTGGAGATATTCAAAACCCATCTGGATGTGTTCCTGTGTGACCTACTCTTGTTGGTCCTGCTCTGGCAAGAGGTTGGACTAGATGGTCTTTCATGATCCTTTCTAATTCCCTAACATTCTATGATTCTATGATCTTAAAATGTCTCTCCTTGCATTGTGTATAAGGACTTCAGGATTCTGGCCTGTTGCAGTACTGTTGCTTACATTAGTCTCAGTCTGGCAGGCATATTTGTGAGTAGGCTGTTTGCTAGTGCTTTTCCTGTTAATTACAAGTTAATCACCACCTCCTCTCTACAAAGCCTGTGAAAGGAAGGGAGAGTATTTTACCACATCTCCTGATTGACATAATTAAAGTGCTAAAATTCTAGATGGTAAAGCTGTCTTGATCCTGTCCCTTAGATATATCTTCAGTTTAGTTAAAGGTTAAACATGAGTTTAATGTCTTATTTGTCAAAATACAAGATATTAATCCCTAGATTTTAACCACACACACACAAAAATCTGTGGTTGATGTGTTAGGCTAAGTTTGTCTGCACTAAGGAAATGCTGAAGTGTCATAGCTCCAAAGGTCCCTTTGCTTGTGTTTCTATCGTGGTTGCATGAGGGACTAGGAAGCAGTTGGTCATTCAGTTTTGGGGTTTTTTTTGACTGCTTCAAGTGCTTTCACAATCCCTTTTGTCATCAGTCATACTGTAGCTTCAACTTTTTCCTTTACACTTTTGATATATTAATATTGGTAACTCTAGGGTTTCTGCATCATTTGCAAAGTTAATAAGGTAAACTGCTGTCTTAGTCCTGAGCTTCCATTCCACCTCTCCCTGGGACTGTGGTGCAGTCATCTCCAAAAAGGTGCATAGATTTCGTGTGGTATCAAAGGGGGAAGGGCTTGGGCTAATGGCTGGTTAATTCTTGGAGCTGACTGAATCTTCTTGTGGGTCTGCACAAGTCCTGAATCTATTCCCACTGAAGCTGCTGGGAATTATGCAGAATATGGTAAGGCCTGTGGTGCTGGCAAGCTTATAACACATCTGCAGAAGGGATCAGAGACACCAGTGGAAAAATACATTCAGACCCTTGTGTTCAGTTAAACTGTTTGTGCTTAGCATGACTGAATTTATTTCTGGTCGAGGGAAATGAAGTCTAGGCAGATGCTGTTGGTATTATTCTTCAAGAATATATTGTGGTGTCTCTGGGAAGCCTGGTCTACCATACATGCTTTCATTCCTGGGATCAACTGTTCCTGAAGAATTTAGCCTGTATGGATTTTACTTTGTAGGACTAAACATCTTCCACTGCTCTCAGATCCACAGATCTTATAGCACCACCTGAATGAGAGATTGACTTTAGCATGTTAGAGTATCACAGTATCATCAAGGTTGGAAGAGACCAACCCTTTACCACAGAGCTCAAGGCTAGACCATGGCACCAAGTGCCACGTCCAATCCTGCCTTGAACAGCTCCAGGGACGGCGACTCCACCACCTCCCCGGGCAGCCCATTCCAGTGTCCAATGACTCTCTCAGGGAAGAACTTTCTCCTCACCTCCAGCCTAAATCTCCCCTGGCGCAGCCTGAGGCTGTGTCCTCTCGTTCTGGTGCTGGCCACCTGAGAGAAGAGAGCAACCTCCTCCTGGCCACAACCACCCCTCAGGTAGTTGTAGACAGCAATAAGGTCACCCCTGAGCCTCCTCTTCTCCAGGCTAACCAATCCCAGCTCCCTCAGCCTCTCCTCGTAGGGCTGTGCTCAAGGCCTCTCACCAGCCTCGTCGCCCTTCTCTGGACATGCTCAAGCTCAGTGTTTATAATAAACAAGTACTTCACTCAGGTATGTGAATGAGCATATAGTGCCAGTTGACAAATATCTAATGCTAAACACGGGATGAGAATAAAAGGATTATGTGTGGATTAACCAGGATTTTGAGGAGAACTGGATTAGAAATTCACCATATCATTTGCCAAAATTCCTGTCTTGTTGAATTTGCTATAGTGGTCCATTTTATAAGTTGTTGCAAAATGATGACATGATTGGACTCTGCTTTACTAGTGATGAGTACTGCATCTTTTTAATATAAGTTGATGTTGGTTTAAGTGTAGATTTGGAATAATCAATGCACTGCCCACTTATAAATTATTCTGTAAATACATCTGCATTAATATAGCTTAGTAACTTTTTGCTTCCTCTGTGTTTATAATGTCTTCATAGAGCAGCATGAACACTTTAAAGCCTACCAACTACCAATGAATTGGAAAACCAAATCTTAAGGCTCAGATTCAAGAAAATATTTTTTTGACTATCTAGGAATCAGTGACTTCAAAACATTGTCATACATGCCCCCAGCTGTGTGTTGTCTGCATTTATTATGTTGTGTGTGTTTGTTTTTTTCCCCTCATGGTTTTGCAGTTAAGGCTCAGCTTGGAGACCTTTGAGCAGGGTGTATAGGCTGATTGCCTCTCTCCAGTAGAGCTTCATTGTATTGGGGCTTGTCTGAGCTCTTTAGCCTGACACACTTTTCCTATCCTTAAACTTTTGGTTTCTGAAAGGAAGAAGTATTGCACAGATCCTGATCTTCTGTTTTCTGTCCAGTATCTTCCAGGTTGCTGTCCATGAGACTGAAAACCCATTTAAAAGTGTCTAACTCCAAGGAAGAGGTTCATATTTAAAAGGTTGATTCTCATTGCTTCCAGTCAGACCAGTGGTTGGTGTCAGTGGTGAAAAAAAGTTTGTCAGTGCTTATAATTTAAAATAGCAAAACCAAAAACTTCTTAATTTAGTATTTTGTGTGTGCAGCTACTTCAAGTTCTCTTTGAAACAGGTCCTAGAAGGTCTGGTAATATGCAGATGAAGCATTGGCCAGGGGAGCTGGTATTGAGGATGCTGGGGAGCAGCAATGTGTGAATCTAATGGCATGATATTTGAGTGTTCTAGTGAACACATTTGAAGACTAAAAAGCACAAGAACTGTGCTGAATTCAGGATGAAACACCCCTGTGGCATAAAAGGTTTATATGTCTCATTGAAGAATGATGTGCTGATTTAAGGAAAATCATAGATTCATAGAATCATAGACTGGTCTAAATTGGAAATGACCTCCAAGATCGTCTAGTTCCAAACCCCCACCATAAGCAGGGACACTTCCCACTAGAACAGGTTGCTCAAGGCCTCATCCAACCTAGCCTTGAACACCTCCAATGAGGGAGCATCCACAACCTCTCTGGGCAACCTGTTCCAGTGTCTTACCACCCTTATTGTAAAGACCTTCCTAACATCTAGTTTAAATCTCCCCTCTTCTACTTGAAACCTCTTGCTCCTCATCCTGTCATTGCAAAACCTTGTAAAAGGGACCTTCAGAGACCATAGAGTTCAAGCCCCCTGCCAAAAGCAGTATCCCCTAGGGCAGTCCAAACAGGAATGCCTCCAGGTGAGTTTTGAAAGTCTCTAGAGAAGGAGACTCCACAACCCCTCTGTGCAGCCTGTTCCAGTGCTTCCTCACTGGAAAAGATTCTTTATATACGGAAAAAAATACAGTTGTGTGGTGTCAATTCTGATACTGCTGTAAGGTCAGGAATGCAATATTCTATTTACTTTTAGCAGAGCTCTTGCCTCTGCATGGACACTTTGTATTCAGGACAGTGCTGGTGCTTCCTGTGAGGGAAGGGACTACAAAGTCTGATTTGGATGCTAGGATAGAAGAGACCACAAAAATCCCTGGTTACATTGATCTAGAGCATTGTTACCTACTAGGCATGAAGAAATCTAGTTTTGGACGGTGACGTATGCTGCGAGGAACACGCAGCTTTCTAGAGCCATCAGAATGGCACATGCATTTAACAAAACTAATTTTAGAACTATAGGTCAGCACTTAAATTTGTTTTCTCCCTGTTAGTCTCGCAACTAGATCAGGTTTTATAATTAACAGGACTTCAAAGTCTCACTTCTTCCCTCTCTGCCAGATACTGTCATGCAAGGGAGAGAACATGATCATTACTGGCTGTACACTTTGAAAGCCAGAGTCCATTTTTTTTAACACTTGACTCATATTTCCAACACTAGGGATTTTTTTTTCCCTGCCTTTCTCAATTTTCCTTTTGTCCCTAATCTTTTGTTAGGAGCAAAAATTCTGTTGCGCAAATCAGCTGTGTTGTCACGGGGAAACTTCACAGCATGAAAGTGATGAAAAATGGTCAGTTTAATTGTTGGGTTGGCTGGTTTTGGTTGTTTGGGGTTGTTGTTTGTGGTGGGATGTTGTTTTTTTTTTTTTCCTTACTGACATTCTACAGAGGATTGAGCAGAGAAATCATTTCCTTACCAAGCTATAGGGCCGCCTGTGGATGGACAATGAGTGATGGACAGTCTTGGTTCAGCTGTGCCACTGCTACTGAATTTGAAATCTGAGCAAAGAAGGGAACTGTAATCTGTTGTCAGAGAGAAGTATCCCTTGGCATCCATCAGCAGCCCAAGTCAGGTTTTTTTTTATAGTGCAACAAATCTGTGCAGCACTGTACCTTGCATGGAAGGGAGCACATGGCGAGTACGCTCTTGCCATCTGTCCCTTGTCGCTCGTATCCGTCTAGTTAAGCTGCAGAGGACAGAGCGGGCCGGGTGGCAGCTGCTGTGCTAGCAGTGCCCATTAATGCCCTAAAGGGATCGGATCAAGCAGCGCCTGCCCGGGAGCTGCAGAAGGGGTGTAGTGCAGAGGGAGTCAGCACGGGAGAGATGCGTGAACTCCTGGTGTAAATGCCAAAGCTTTCACCACGTGAATATTCAGGTTCTGCAGCTGCCTCTGTGGGCTGGCTCCTGTGTACCTCACTGGTCCTCCAGAAAGGGTTTTTTATGGAATGGATGAACATTGGCTTATTTAGAATTATTTCTGCTGCAGTGAAACTGACCTACGAATATGGCAGAAGCTTTAATCCTATACCTCTTTAAGGGTAAAGGAACACTTCACCTGGCTTGGTGGTGGTGAGGGATGGCTGTTATTTCAACTGATGCAATACCACAGGAAAATTTGAAAGGTCAGATAGATACAGTTTCTAATACAGAGTAAATGATCAATACTCTCCACAGTACACTTGTGTAGTTTTTTAGTCCTGTAAGTTTTACCTAAGGAGGGAAATCTGATAGTTTGTATAAGCTTCAACGTCTTCAGAGGAGATGGCTAGATTGAAAGCTCTGCACTTGTAAGAAGGTGGGAGTATTACAACTTGACAGTGACTCTGGCAGAAGACTTTTTCAAGAGTATTTGACCCACATGAGTCTGCAGGAAAGTGAGGAATGGATTCCAGTAGTGCTGTGCTAATGCAGTCACCTACTTTACACGACATTTGGAGAACAAAACCTAAACAGCATGAACCATCTAATATAGAGCAAAGGTCATTCTTAATCCTTATCAGCTAAGTCGTTTGTTGTGATGTGGATGATGGTATCAGCCAGATCACTTAGATACTATTGACCCAGTAATGGTGTTGATGTTGTACTTAGTCTGCATTGTCCATCACAACTATAGCACCTTATGTAGTGTAAATATTTAGGTCAGTTGTGATCTCACTTGGTTCCTGGACGCCACCAAAACACAAACAGTTTAAAGGACACTTTATAAATAAGGGAGCAGGAATACTTATTTGTAAAGAGTACTTATTACAACAGAGCTGTCATGATATTCCACCATGCTTAATCTGGATGCTTTATCTCCAGAGGTGTTAAATCGGAACCTGGTAAACAAACTAAGGGCAATTTTGTTTCAATGTTTTAGAAGCAGTCAGTCTGCTTGTTTTTTGTAGGGGGGAAAACAAGGAAAGACTTCTTTACCGTAAGGGTGATGAAGCGCTAGAAGTGGCTGCTCAGAGAGGTTGTGGAGTCTCCTCTGGAGACTTTCAGGACCCATCTGGATGTGTTCCTGTGTGAACTGCTCTAGGTGATCCTGCTTTGGCAATGGGGTTGGATTCAATTTCTGGAGATCCCTTCCAACCACTACCATTCTGTAATTCTATTAAATTTTTCTGTTAGAGGAGGTCAGATCATTAGAAACAATTTCTGGTTCAGAAGTGGCCCTCGAAGACACAAGTTTGTGAACATCAGTGGTATGCTTGTAGCGAATACATCCTTTGCAGTGAGCATCTGGGTTGTTGAGCTTTTGTCCTAAATACCATTTAAAAGTGGCACCTCTCACATCAAGCTTGGACACGGTTCTTCAAAGCATGTGTTTGTTTTGTGGCCTGTGATAAGATCAGTAGTGTCCCATGTCTGATGTGGTAAGTAAAATGCCATCAGTGCGCATGGGGAGACACAGGGCTTGTTGGATTCGGTGCTTGTGTCCAAGGGTACTCCCTGCCTGGTACTCTGTGTGTGGCTCCAGCTTCAGGCTCTGCAGGGAAGTGGGACAGTGGCTGATTGCTGCTGGGCTGGCTGCCAGGGGCCTCGGAGAGAAGCTGCATGTCCTCAACGGGAAGTCGTGCAGCCCCAGGGCACTTCTTAAAGATCCGAGTTTTGCGGAATTTCCCCACTGGAACCACCGCGCATGCCTGCTACTGCTTGGAAACGCTGGGGAACAGAGCAGAGCTTCCCTTCCCTCCCCCAGAGCAGCATCTGAGGCGGTGCAGCCTGACTCCTAGGCTAGAGGAGAATTAGCCAGTGAGGAATAGAGGCTGGGAGGGGACCTCTGGCCTCTGCCTCTCCCAGATGTCGCTTACCCATTGCTCAGTGTCAGTGCTCAGCATCTAGCCTGCTGTAATGCGAATTGTGATGTGTGTGTGGTATTAAATGACCTGTTACTCCTTCTAAATTACTTCAGAACATTGCCTGAATTCTTAAAACAGGCCATCAACTGTTTCCTGCATAGCTAAAGAGCTACTTCCATGGCCAGTTCTTCGCAGAGTTTCCTTAGGATGTTACTGCGCACCTACTTGTCTCTTAAATAAGCCATGGATGGATTTTTCTCCTGCTGTTCAGATACTAAAAACATACTTAGAAATGCTGTCTGATACACTAATTTCCTACCTACTCAGTGTGCCTTTCATACTGATTGCTGTGATCTGCTCTTGTGTGTTATGTTTGCTTGTGTCTAGGTAGTTGCCAGGGTATTAGCTGCAGTGGCTCTGCAGGTGGAGTGTGTTGCGTTAAGGTGATCCGATAGGTAGTCTTGCAGCATGTCTGCATCTCCAAGCAGTCTGTTGCAGCAGAACGATTCTAATGGCATTTCTGTCAAAACCCGGGCTGTTTATCATGCTTTTTCCTAGTATGCAGCTAGATCTATGGCAGAGTTTCTACAATTTGAAGAGATTCAGCTGTGCTTTTCCCGGACTTGTTGTGGATGCTATACTGGATTTTGAGTCCTATACTCCAGTGATTTTTCCTGAACTCTGTGCTACAGGCTTTCAGTGAAGTGGACTTTGCTGATTGTGCCTCTTGTCAAGCCATTAACATAACTAGAGAGCGTCTTCTGAACGTGCAGGCTTGCTTCCAGATAACCTTGACATTGCCAGAATTTCAAATTCCCTGTCAGGTTGTTAATGATAGAATTTTACAGCCTTTATTCCCCCTGTTTGAATGGAGCAGTAATGTGATTTTTGTGATACTGCTCCTCACTGTTAAGTGACTGTTCCATTAAGTGTGTAATGGTGTAAAATCCTGCAGCTCCGTGTGTTTTATTTAGAGGAAACCTTGAACCTGCTGGTAACCAATGCATAGTATGCTAAGTGGAATGCATTCCTATGCTGGCCAAACAGTCAGCACTTCTAGCTTCTGTCTTTGCTTATTTAAATGTGTTTTTAAGAAACAGTTCGTTGCTTCACTCTTTTACTTCATTCTGCTTGTTTTCTGCTAGCAACTCTATGAAAAAGTGGCTGTGTAGCAGGAACAAACTGCATCTCCTAGATAGATTGAGTCTTGATGACCTCAAGGGTTATTTTTTTTTAAACCTTTTTTGGCACCTTTATCTCTGCGTATAAATAGCTTACAAGTCTGTTCTTCAGCATTGGCTAGACCTAACATAGTGTTAAATGCTTTTGCGAGGTGAAAGTAGGCTTTCTAACTTTACTTGTAGATGGAGCATATCCAAGCTGTATGCTATATTTATATGCATTCATTCCCTAACAATTTTTACTCCATTAAATGCATCCAAGATCTGCAGACTCGGTACAGTGTATTTAAAATGCAATCCTAACACAGATTTGTGCAGGACTTAAAGACAGAGAAGTCTTGCCATAATTCAGTTTGTATTTAGGTACTGTCAGCAGTTCTATCTTAAATTTATTTGTACTTTGTTAAGGTGGTGATTTTGATCAGCAGCAATTCTTAGATCTTTTGAAGATCATTTAAAATGGTCAGGCAGTGCTGTTTGCTTCATTGGTGTCTGCTGTGAGCAGCTGAATAAATTTGCCATTCATGCCCTCAGCAGATTAACTTTTTGGAATTAGCTTGGCCATTGTGTACACTTCTATCAGCAAGCTGCTTGTTGTGCACAAGACAGAAGTGCTTCACAACTGTATGAAGTACCCTGGCACAATGTCCTCATGGAATAGCTAGGGAAGAGTGGGTGAGGATTTCACAGTATCACAGTATCATCAGGGTTGGAAGAGACCTCACAGATCATCAAGTCCAATCCTTTACCACAGAGCTCAAGGCTAGACCATGGCACCAAGTGCCACGTCCAACCTTGCCTTGAACAGCTCCAGGGACTGCGACTCCACCACCTCCCCGGGCAGCCCATTCCAGTGTCCAATGACTCTCTCAGTGAAGAACTTTCTCCTCACCTCGAGCCTAAATTTCTCCTGGCGCAGCCTGAGGCTGTGTCCTCTCGTTCTGGCGCTGGCCACCTGAGAGAAGAGAGCAACCTCCTCCTGGCCACAACCACCCCTCAGGTAGTTGTAGATAGCAATAAGATCACCCTTGAGCCACCTTCTCTCCAGGCTAAACAATCCCAGCTCCCTCAGCCTCTCCTCATAGGGTCTGTGCTCAAGGCCTCTCACCAGCCTCATCGCCCTTCTGTGGACACGCTCAAGCATCTCAATGTCTCTCCTAAACTGGGGGGCCCAGAACTGAACACGGTACTCAAGGTGAGGTCTAACCAGTGCAGAGTACAGGGGCAGAATGACCTCCCTGCTCCTGCTGACCACACCATTCCTGATGCAGGCCAGGATGCCACTGAATATCCTAGCACAATTATCTGTATTTGGAAAAGTTTGCCAGGAATTCTTGGTGACCGCAAGGAGATGTTTTTTCCTTTCAGGTAACACCTTAGGTTTCGAGGAGCTCTGTTACTTCTCTGGTTAATTGGTGCTGTTGAGCCATGGAGATCTGCTACCTATTAAAGAATCATTGCTTCTGGTGACATGAGAAATCTTCTCTCCCAACTGAAGTTGACTTAAGTTCCTGTAGTATTGATTGTGCAAGGAGAAATGCCTCTAACACCATTAAAGCTTTGAGGAAGTTGCTGTGAGTCTTTTCTGAAATGTTACTCTCCATAAAATAGTTGTCAGAGCTAAGAAAAAAAAAAGGAAGTCATTCTACCTTATGTACTTTTTTTCCCCTTCATATAACCTAGAAGTAGTAAACTACTTTTTGATTATTAATAATGTTTGACAAGAACATTCCTGAATGCTTACCAGTAAACTTTGTTATTCTCTGGCAGACATGCTTCTAAAACCAGTTATGTCTTGTATGCATCCATAATAGATGGTTTTAAACACTCAGGAAAGCATGGGAGGGGCTGTCAGAACTTTTATTCAAGTCTGTGTAGAAGCAACTGAAGTGTGCAAGGCTTCCTCACCACTGTATTGGATGTTACAGCCGAATACAAAATTCTCATTTTTTCTGTTCCAGGGCACAGTTTCAGTTACATTCAGATTCTTCCTTCCCCTCACCTTTTTTCAAGTTAAGTAATGTGTATATAATTAAATATCTGTTGAGGTTGCCATGGATAATCCCAGAGGGAGAAACCTGGGAGAACAATAGTGAAAACTACAAGGTGGGTATGAGAGGAAGTCCAAACACAGCTTTCAGGAGCTGCTAGAACTAACAGTGGAACTTACTGCATGGGGCTGGCCAGACACCACACTGGCAGGCACAAAGCCCAGAGGAGCCATTCCCAGAGCAGAGGCTATATGGGTCTGGCTCCCGGGCATGGTGTGGTTTGTAGCTGGCTGATGGAAGGACTCTTGCATCAGTGACCTGCTCTGCTGTACTTCATTGACCCTCCTGGGACCACCTTGAAGCATAAAGAGAAGAAAGGCTGTCTCAAAGTATGCTTCTGTCAAACATTTTCCATCGGTCTTTCTCTTGCAAATTTATAGTTGAATGTGCTCTCTTTAGATCTCCTGCTCTTAACTAAGAAAAGGCATTAAATTATTAATAGGCCATGAAATAGTGGACTGTGAGGTAGTAGACAGTAAGGTGGGAGTTTATGCCTCTAAATAAGCATTTAGTTCAGTCTTCAACTTCTGCTTTGAGCTCTGAGGTGCTCCTACTTAAACCATCTAACTGTCATCAAAGTGCAAGAGTGTCTTACAACATCCTTAAGTGAAAGAACAGAAACCACTATGTTTGAGGAAGCCTAGAAGAAACAATGTTGTGAACCCTTTCAGACATCTTAGTATGTAGTGCTTTTTTGGTTTGGTTGTCTTGGTTTGTGTTTTTTTTTTCTGCTGTCTTGAAGTGATGCTGAATACAGAAGCTGTTATCTTTTGAAAGGCTGCTAGTTAAAGAAACAAACTTGAGTTTCACTGGAGTTCTTCAAAAGCATTGATGAAGTGGGGGTACAAAATGTGAATCACTGGCAAAATCAAGTTAGGCAGGATTTGTGGAGTTTGGGGTGGGGAGGTCTAGGGGATCTGGAAATTTAAGAGTCCAAATATCCCTTTGGCAAGGGTAATTAATTTAAGGCTGAATTACCTCAGTAGGAATGCAGAGGAGTATGCCCTCTACTGTTCTTTCTTACTCTCTTTTGTTATCCTAAGGTCAGATTAAAAAGTGATGATAATTTTCATCCATATCTTCAGTGACTGATAATTAACACAGTCAGGTAATTAAACACACTGAAAATTCAGAGAGCCCAGCTTTGTGTGCTGAAAGTAGTATCTCTTTAGATACATGGAAGTAATGTTTACTTTGCTTGACTGCTGCTCCCTCTTGTGGGTTCAGGCCAGTTTAAGCAAGCTTGAAGTTCACCTTAGAGTCTTTAGGTAGAATAAATTATCAGCAGTGCTCCTCTGATACACTGGATAAGATGCTGATCTTAGGACTCGATTCACACCTCTACAAATTAGAACATTATTTTGTAAGGAGAGGACAAACTCTGTCAAAGCATTTAATTCACACTTTACATGGAATTTGCATTCCCCCCCCCAAGAGGTTACACTGCTGTGCTATTAGTATTTAGTATGATTTACTTTTTGTAAAAGCAAAGAGAAGCCAGTATCATTACTGTACCAGACTTGGCAAGTGCCTGCTATACTGACAGTATTGAGATCTCTCTTGCATCTTCTCTCCTGTAGTTAGCACTTTTGAGTTGCACTTCACAGGCTACTGCTGTTGTCTTTAGAGAGCTGCTATGTTATCCAAGTTGCTCCTGAAAATGAAATAAATAATAATAAAGAGCTTTGTTCACTCCCTGTGTGCTCTCCTGTATACCAAATAACTTATAAATGCTGTAGCTGTGGGAAACATTTTCCCCCCTTGTTTCTCAATCACTCTGCTGGCTTAAAATCTCTGATGTGTAATGTGTTGCCTGAAGATTTCAAAATACTACTTGTATTTGTTGTCCTCCAGAGGGACATATAATTTCAGTTCTCTGGACAAGAAACTGAAGCACACTAAAATTCTGAATTGCTCCTGACTGATGGCAAAGACCTGTGCAGCTTCGCTGCCTAGTTCTTGGCGTGCAGCTCTTCAAAAACTTCCCACTGAAACTCAGAAGAGACAAATTGTTCTGCAAGTGGGAAAGGTCTCACATTAGCATGACACTGAAATAACAGCAGTTCACATGATCTGTTCCAGTCTTACACTATTTCACAATAATGATTCACAATAATGAATAATCATTTTGCAATTTGAGCATTGGAAGCTCTTCCATTCAGCCACTTAACTGATGTTGAACTGTTTGTGGACAGGAGCTGGCATATGGCTATTAAATCTTGGGTCCCCTAAGCTTCAGTGCATCTCTCATATGCTTCTACCAGGAATTTTTATCTTTTTTTCTCCTTGATTTTTAATTTGGTATCTTCTTTCCCTCCCCTTCTGTGTTTCCTAGCTCTAAACTCATCATCTGTTTACTTGATGTAATGTTTTTTTTGCATATCCCACTGTGTGTTTTGTTTGGGCTGCAGTACTTTCAGCACCTTTTCCCTTTATCTCTTTTCTTTACTTCACACTACCTGTCATCACAATTTCTCAGTAGCATGTAACTTGCATGGCCAACAACTGGATGTTTCATTAGTGTCTGCCCAATCAGCTCCAGCTGCTGGGTATTTGAAATCTATTACTGCCTCTGTACCTCTTCAAAAGTGTCTAGTATAAGGCGAGTATTTAGTGGATTACCTGAAACTTATGATCTTCATTTTACTTAGCCTTAAAGAAAACCCAAACAGTCTGAAACTTGTCTGGATGCAAAGGCTGTGCTTGTATGGAGACCCAGCAGTGCCGGTGAACATAAGCTTCCTCATAAGTGTATTTGTTCTTACTGTGATACAAGCGAAAGCAGGCTTTTGGTTGGGTGACTCCAGAAAGCAGATGTTCTTAATTTGAGAAACAAAACAGAACTTAATCTTACATTCGTGTCCCTTCTTAAAGCTTTCTGTCACTTCTGTTGGAAGGTAGGAGAGCCCTGCAGAGGGACCTGGACAGGCTGGCTGGGTGGGCAGAGGCCAATGGGATGAGATTGAACAAGGCCAAGTGCAGGGTTCTGCACTTTGGCCACAACAACGCCAAGCAGCGCTATAGGCTGGGGACAGAGTGGCTGGAGAGCAGCCAGGAGGAAAGGGACCTGGGGGTACTGATAGATAGTAAGCTGAAGATGAGCCAGCAGTGTGCCCAGGTGGCCAGGAGAGCCAATGGCATCCTGGCCTGCATCAGGAACAGTGTGGCCAGTAGGACAAGGGAGGTTATTCTTCCCCTGTACTCAGCACTGGTAAGGCCACACCTTGAGTACTGTGTCCAGTTCTGGGCCACTCAATTCAAGAAAGATGTTGAGGTGCTGGAACGTGTCCAGAGAAGGGCAACAAAGCTGGTGAGGGGCCTGGAGCACAAATCCTATGAGGAGAGGTTGAGGGAGCTGGGCCTGTTTAGCCTGGCAAAGAGGAGGCTCAGGGGGGACCTCATTGCTGTCTACAACTACCTGAAGGGGCATTGTAGCCAGGTGGGGGGTGGCCTCTTCTCCCAGGCAACCAGCAATAGAACAAGGGGACACAGTCTCAAGTTGTGCCAGCGTAGGTATAGGCTGGATGTTAGGAAGAAATTCTTTGCAGGGAGAGTGATTTGCCATTGGAATGGGCTGCCCAGGGAGGTGGTGGAGGCACCGTCCCTGGGGGTGTTCAAGAAAAGACTGGATGAGGCACTTAGTGCCGTGGTCTAGTTGACTGGTTAGGGCTGGGTGCTATGTTGGACTGGATGATCTTGGAGGTCTCTTCCAACCTGGTTGATTCTATGATTCTTATCACAGACAGGGATGTAAATATCACCTAATCAGCAACCTTTGCTTCAGAATTTCTTTTCTCTCAGCTGGTACTTTGAGCGTTGTTCTAAGCAGTTGCTGAGGTTATCTCCATTTTAATGTGCTTTAAGTGCAGAGCTATGTTGAAGATCTTGTCTGCTTTTATTCAGACAAAATTTGCAGTTCAATGGAGACCAGAATACAGTCTTCATACATTGCGCTGCTTGTAGTAGCCCATGAACTTTAGTTCTTATTTATACTTCAGATATTTTTACCAGTGAAGAACAAAACCTCTGTTTATGACCATGCTTAAAAAGACGTTGGCATTTGCTCCACCTCAGAGCTCTCCCCAAGCTGTGTTTAAGCTGTAAATAAGTCAGATGATATATTGCTGTTTACTTCAAGCTCCAAATTTGGTTATTGTGCTTACTTTTCTCCATGAGCATGACCAGGACAAATATGTTTTGCTTTTCAGTAATATGTAGCAATGCCTGAATTAATTTTGCATGCATACTTCCTTATTGAGAACTCTTCTGCTGACCTCTCCCCGAGTGCTGGATGTCTGTGGACTAGTCCTGGTGGGAAACACTGGTTGTAGCTTTGCTCCCTTGTTGAAATGACAGGCAAGCACCAAGAGTATGATATATGATACAACTTATTTATTTGTGGTATCACACACAGTTATCAAACTAGCAAGAGTGCAGGGTCATTAAGGGGTGAATTACCTTTCATCTTGCTGAGTTCTGTGTGTTAGTGATTTGCAGTACTTGGATGATACCTCTCGTGCCTAAGCATGCTGTGGGTGGTGGTTGTTGTCTTTTTAACACCAAAGAAAAAGGAACTCAGAATGCCAAACACATGCATTTTGTAATAAAGGTAAATTTAAAGCTGAGAGAACTGGGGCTGTTTAGTCTGAAGGAACCTGATTGGACCACCTTACTACTCTCAATCACCTGAAGGGAGGTTGTTGTGAAGTGTGTGTTGGTCTCTTCTCTCAAGTAACTAGTGATAGAACAAGAGGGAATGGCCTTAGGCCACACCAGGGGAGGTTTAGGATGGACATTAGGAAAAAGGTTTTAACCTAAGGGATATCAGGCATTGGAACAGGCTGCCCAGGAAGGTAGTTGAGTCCCCATCCCTGGATGTGTATAAAAGTCATGTAGGTGTGTTGCTTGGGGATATGGCTGGGTGATAGGTTGGACTGGATGATCTTGGAGATCTCTTCCAACCTGGTTGATTCTATGGCTTGGTGGGCTTGGTAGATTAGTGTTAGTGTCTAGACTTCATCATTTAGGTTGGAAAAGACTTTTGAGGTTCTATGAAAGCCTTCAGAGATGTGCATACTACAGACTTTCTTTGGGACAGGTTTTACAAGCTCTTACTTCCCTTAGGTAGCCCTTGTTCACCCTTTTTCAGCCATATTGCTTTGAGCCTTCTGAAGTCCATTCTCTGTGACTTTAATAGCAAAGGCTGTTCTACAGTCAGGCAGAAAAATACAGTATTGATTAAATACTCTAGAATACAACCATTCCTCTTGTGTATTTTGAGTTTTATCTTAATTTTAAATGAGATTAGTTGCTGCAAAACACTGATGGTCTAATAGAGAGCTGAAAGACTTGGTGTGGTCTCTTCTTTGCTTGGGTAAGCAAGAGGAAGAAACCACTGTATGTGACTTCATGCAAAATAAGTATTTCAGGAGGCAACAGTGGGAAGCTTTGTATGCTTCTCTCATGAAATTCTAGCTCCTTTGCTAATACTGTCAGCATGTTTTGTTTCATCGTTTTCCTTTTAGATATCATTGTAGCCGTAACAATTCTGATTCATTTACTTGAATGAGTGATCCAGCTGTTCCCGAGGTCAGTGTGGACTCCCTCAGAACAATTCTACATGAGTAATAGTCTTCACCTAAAGAACACAAGTGCAGTGTTAATGTAGGGTGTATGAAGTTTGTGGATTTGGTCTTTGAGGTAGCAGCTGTAGTGTGGTATCCAAATTCTTCTCTGCTGGAAGCAACCACTTACTGACTGGGAGCTATTTTGAGAGAAAAGGCCAGTTGAAGATGTGACGTCAATGCGGTTAGTTGATACCATGTTGGCCCTCTGCTGAACGCACTACCTATAGAAAATTGGTTGAGGTTTAAAGCTGTAACATGCTTCTGCAGAGCTGCCAGCCAGTGTCCTGTACTGGGGTTGTTCTTTCATCCTTGTTTTGCTTTCTTTGGAGTATGAAAACAGGACAAGGTATTTATTGCTAAACAGCAGTGAGAACGGTATGTGGTATGTATGCACTGATCTTCCTGTTCTCAAGTCTCTGGAACTGCAGTGCTTATGAAAATCTCTGCATTTACAGGATTCTACAGAACTGATGTTTTTTAGAATTCTGTAATTTTCTGCTGAATCTTGCCTCTGAAACCTCTTTGAACTTTCTAATGTGTTTTTCACAGATGTGTGTTCTACTTTAGAACTTCCTGGAGACCCAGAGCCCAACAGAACAAAACTAAATATAGGATGCCTCCCCCTCTCCCCTCTTTGAAAAGAGAAGAATTGGGTAGAAAGAGTGGAAAGGGGTAAAACACCCACAGAAACAGTCTAGTATGGATTCTGGAAGTTAAAAATAACAATAAATAAAGCTTATTTAAGGTAAGGCAGTTCACAGAAGTATAAGGGAAGGGAAGCAGGTACAAAAAATATATACAAGACTAGATGGATGATAATGGATGGAGGTAGATTCAGGAGGCAGCTGGTCCACCACGTGTTTGGCTTGCCATGTGGCAGAGCTGAAGCAGCAAGGGTGTCAGTCTGCAGGTGAGGCAAGCAGAGAGAGAAATAGGAAGTTCATCTGCTTTTATAGTGGTGCAGCCAGGAAGTGGGAGTGGGCTAACCTTTTGCACGTGGGGAGGCTCAGGTTTCAGACCATGCCTACTAGGAGGGGTCGGGGGGACCTGGGGTCAGGTTCCAGACCACCTCCCAGTCCCCTAGAGGCTCAACCTATAACAACAGGGTTTGTCTGAATTGATGGTTGTGCTTTCCTCCTTCCACAATTCTAGTGCATCTTAGAAGTAGAATCTACAAGTAGAATTTGCACCTAAACCCATCTACAGCCAAGTCAGTGGCTTAGTATGCAAGGGGAGCCCAGTGCTGTCACAGAGTCCACAACAGGCATAAATCACTGACAAACTTGGTGGTGGCCTCTTTATTCCTATCCCATGTCAGAGGGAAAGAGACTGTGACACCTTCCTAACTAGCAAATTTTACAATAATACCAATTTTAAGCCAGGAAGGGGGGGAAAGCCAAGCAAACTTAAAAAAAAAAGAAAACCACACACGCACACAAATCAACCAACAAAAAAACCCAAACCCAACACCACCTACACCAACAAACCACCAAAAAGCCCCAAACAAAACCTTTAATGAGGCAATGACCACCTATACAAATGGGATCTTTGGAAATGATGACATCATCTACCTCACTTTTAACAGGTGGTTTTGGTTACTTTGGTGATCCATGCAAGCTTCCTTAAGGAGTTCAGTTACAGTTTAGACTGGTTTTAGGAACAACCCTGCCTGACTGCATGGCAATATAACTGACAAAGTAGGATGCAACTCCCTAACTGTCTCGTACATTGTAGAGCTGTACACTCTGTTCACTGCAGTGTTCTACAGAATAAACATTCTCCTTCTTTGTGGAGGGGAGAAGGGGAAAGTTCTGTGTCAACAAGACTTTCCAACCTCTGGTCACATGCTTAAATTATATCTCCAAGATGGGTTTCCTGGCAAACACATAAGCAAATGTTTCTCTGAAGTGGACAATGTTCATTTGCAAATTCCTCATTAGTTTGTGGGCCTCTTCCTTTCCTCCTCCTCCTTGTCTTTGGCTCAGAATGTTAAGCAAGAAGACCAAGAATGCTGACCCCTTAAACAGAGATAACTAGTCACAGCACCATCAACACGTCAGAAAGGAGCCTGTTTGTGCTCCATATTCCTAGCACTTGGGAGTTATTAAAAGGGGAAAACCAAAGCATTTGCATTCTGAGAAAACTTTGTGTTAAAGTAAGAAATTAGTCTTGGAAAGCCCTGGCAAGAAAAGCTTTCCATGAAAAGAATTGCCACTTAATTTCCCCTGAGACTTTGATCTTGTAGGACTGTATGGTGTGAGTGAATCCACTTCAGGAAAACCAGGTTTATGTTGCAGTTGATGTTGTTATGGGCAAGACTGTAACAGTCCTTTTGGTCAATTAGCTTCTATGGTTGTCCTTATTGTATACCCTTTATATGGGAAAACTGGACACATCTCAAAGTGAACTGTCAATTTTTGGCTAAGATGTTTGATAATGAGATTCTTGAGTGTTTGCAAAGGATCTCAAGTTAAAGATGTGATCTTTGTGCAGTTAAGATGCCATTCTAGTCTATACTCAATTATGGTTCCAACCAAAATATCTATTCATTACAGTTTAGCTGTAAAGTCTGATTTTTTTATTTTTTATTTTTTTTTACTTTCACAATGATTAGGATGTTGGTTGCCTTTTTGCATGTTGAGTAGGAGAGCTTTGAAGTAATCATGGCACTTCCAGCATTTTCAGTTGCTACTTCTGTTCCCCCCCCCCCCCTTGAAATGTTCTTATTTCAGGCTGGGACTGAAGTGTACAACCTCTGCCCTTTTGCATGGTACTCTTTGAAACTTGTTGGTTTTCCAATTTATAAAATCTACAGTCATGGTGGAAATGGTTAATGCACTTTCAGCTCCTTAAAACTGGTTAGGTATGAGGTAGAGTCTAGGAGATGGCAAAGCTGAATGTGGATACATCAGCAGAGAAACACTTTTCTAGAAGTCTCTTACTGGGTTAATTTGTGCATATTTTGGGATGGTTTAGTTTGTTGTGGTTGGGTGTGGGTTTTTTTGGTTTTGTTTGTGACAGAGATGCCTGTATACTCAAGGTCTCTGAGATGCTTCTAACAGAAACTATTTTTTGTTCTGATATTGTAAAACTCTGTCAGGCCATACCTTGAGTACTATGTACAGGTTTGGTCCTGCTATATGAGAAGCGGCTGGAAAAGGTCCAGAGAAGGACCACAAGAATGATCAGAGGCCTGGAAGACCTGCCATGTGAGGGAAGGCTAAGAGGATTGGGTTTGTTCAGCCTTGAGAAGAGAAGGCTTAGGAGAGACCTCATAACCATGTACGAGTACATAGAGGGCAGCCATTATGAGGAGGGAGACTCCCTTTTTACAAAGAATGCCATGGTAGTGGGGCCGAGTTGCTATGGGGGAGATTCAGACTGGATGCTAGACATTTTTTTTTTCACTGTTTGAACTATTAGATATTGGCATAAACTCACAAAGGAGGTGGCAGATTCCCCTACATTAGACAGTTTCAAGGCCCAGCTTGACAAGGTGCTGAGCCATCTCATTTAAACTATGTTCTTCCCCTGATAGTTTGGACTAAAGAATCTTTGAGGTCCTTTCCAAACTGCTATTCTATGGATTATTTTTATTTTTTTCATTATGAAGTAGAAGAGAAGTTTCAGGCTGTGTTAGGAATTTATTGAATATGGGAACTATTCTTAGATCCATTCCTTCTAAAACAAGGAAATCGCATAATGTTTCTTACATCCATATTTCACACTTCTGAAGCCTTCTGATAGTAGCAAGGCATGAATAGATTTGATACTCAAAAGTTTATGACAGCATTGCTTTTGAGTTTTGAAGCTGAAGGGATTCCCTGAGCTGAATGATAAATATGCCACGTACAGGCTAACCAAGAGACTTCCAGCTTCCCCACCAGCTTGGTTCAGTTTGTCTGACTTCAGTGCAGCAAGAGTCACTTGCAACTGGTTCAGCAGTTTCCTTCCTCCTTGTCGTGTCGCATTCTGGCCTGCATAGAGAAAGCTCTGTTGATACTGGCAGGACATTTTGGTGATGAAAACTGGACATTGTTTTCCTAAGAAGCACTTAGTTGTGTATACTTCAGCTCATTGCCTTGGTTACAGTTTACAAGGAGGTGTTGTTAACTTTGCCAGCTGAATTGCAAGGGTGCCAGGATGCCCACAGCAGACAGGGATGATGAAGTGAGATGCATACGTAGTTTTTTTTTCCTTTGTGACTTCAGATGGGTGTAACTCCGTAGACTTTTTTAATAGACTTCCCTGAGCATTAGAAGAACAGCCAGTGGCAAATGTGATGTGGAGGGACACTACTGAAATTCTAAGACTCACAGAATCATTTCAGCTGGAAAAGACCTTTAAGATTCCGTCCAGCCATTAACATGATGCTGCCAAGTCTACCCAAGAGATACTCTTTGAAGAGACTAAAGGAAATGGGCAATAAAAGTTTTGGGGTGTTTTTTTAATATATATACGTATAAATGAAATGAGCTGAGTTACATATGTAGGTGATGGATAGTGGCTGCTGGTATTGCTTACAACGGGGTGGGCCAGGCTGGAGCCAGCAACCTCTCCGCATTCAGTGTTTAGAATTGCCTGTAAGGGTTTGGACTGCTTTATTCCTAGTCGAGTCCCAGCTTCCATGCCTCTTAAACTACGTCTGGCAGAACACGCCCTGAAGACAAAAAATAATCAATTAGGTGTGACCTTTGTTGGAGGCCAGGCTTGCTTGGAATTTGTTTGCATTATCAGTGGTTGTAACATACCTCAGAGATGACTATAGGATCTCTTCCTCTTTCTTTTGACTCAGCTTCTTGGTAGTTATGGGTAAAGGACTGCAGTTTTGTGAGGTGGGTTTTTGGGATTAGGGTTGTATTTGTTGAGGAGTTCTGTGTGTTGTGCACAAACTTGTGTTTTTTGTCTGCAGGCTTGCAAAGGTGAGACATGTTCCCCATGGAGAGATAAGGAATCTGTCATTGGAAACAGCTGTACTTCTAAGCACCATAACTTCTTTCTGCTTCAAGTACCTAAGATGAACTTCCAGCTAACCCACTTTTTTTTTTCTTTTCCCCCTACCCTTTTCAAATCTTTTTTGTTACCTGTTTTTTCTCATGCTCAGTTTAACGTTGTATTACATGTAATGCACTTTTCTGTCATGAACGTTCTTCCTGTCTGGATGTCTCCCTGAATTCATACCACTCTTGCAATGTCCTATTTCAAATGAGAAATGCACAGACATAAGAATCGTGTGCTGAATGAATGATATTTAGCAGAGCTTCAGATCCTTTGGCTACCTTTCTGAGAGAGAAAGGAGAAGAGGAGGCTCAGGGGAGACCTTATTGCTGTCTACAACTACCTGAGGGGTGGTTGTAGCCAGGAGGAGGTTGCTCTCTTCTCTCAGGCGGCCAGCGCCAGAACAAGAGGACACAGCCTCAAGCTACGCCAGGGGAGATTTAGGCTTGAGGTGAGGAGAAAGTTCTTCACTGAGAGAGTCATTGGACACTGGAATGGGCTGCCCGGGGAGGTGGTGGAGTCGCCGTCCCTGGAGCTGTTCAAGGCAGGATTGGACGTGGCACTTGGTGTCATGGTCTAGCCTTGAGCTCTGTGGTAGAGAGTTGGACTTGATAATCTATGAGGTCTCTTCCAACTTTGGTGATACTGTGATACTGTGAGTGAGGTATGAGTAGACTGACCCTGCATTTTTTAGGGGGTAAAAAAAGAAACGGTGGACTAATGCCTGCTTTCACACAGTGTTCCCTAGGTGTTTTGAGTACGCCCTAATACCCCAAGTGACATAGCAGTTCAGAAGGCAAGGACTCAGAGATAACTGCTATCAGCTTACTGATGCTAAAAAGCTCTGGCAAGCAATCAAGTCAAATGCATCACTGGCTTCCTAGACTGTGGCTCCTTTAGTTACAGAAATCTATGCACTTGCTCTTTATTTAGTGGTGTCTGAAGAGTCTAGTGAAGTGTCTAGCACCAGGAGGGATGAGGAAGAGTGTGTATATGTAAGTGTACAGAGGGTTCCTGCTAGGGCCTGATTGGAAGTCCAAGCATTATGTGCTGTGCTTCATATAAAATCAATTTGGACATGTTGAAATGTGTTTTGAATGCTGTCAGCTCTGTATCACTGAAAAAAAATAAGGGCTCTAATACTGAAAAGACATCCTGATCCTTCAGTTCCTGCCCAGAAGGTCCACAGCACAGATGTACCAAGCTATGTATGAAGTGGTTCCTTTAAGGAAACCAAGTAAAACCCTGGCTTCTTCATTGACTGAAAAAGTAATTAGCAAAAAGTGGTGGGGGGTGTGGCTTGCGTGATAGGGTCCCCAGGAATTTATACCTTGTATAAAAGTAGTACTCACATCTCTGGTGTATCTTTCAAGTGACACACAGTACATGAACTGTACATTTTTTCCAGTAAGTATAAGGGGAGATAAATTCTCATTACCAGGAAAACCAGAACAAATTGTCTATTTTAAGCTAAGATGAAAATATGCTTACTTCTTCATGCTGAGTTTGTGATGCTTCAGATTTACATGGTTAACATTTCTCCTTTCTTTCCCTTCTCTGTTAAAACATTTTACGTACAAGGTAAGACTTATTTTTCCTGAAGAATTTACTTCAGCTGCTGGCCCCTGGCTACCTTGGGGTTAGCTGCCATAGGCCAAAAGTGTTGCCTTCATAGCTGGTTATGATTTTTGAATCTCTGTGATGCTTGATACTGTTTACCAATATTAAATGCTAAGCAGTCCCTGGGAATTAGGGCATAACTTCTCTTGGACTCTGTGCCATTCACCAAAGACAGACTCACTCAGCACTGCAGGAAGAGAGGAGAGGTTGCCAGCCTGTAGGCTTAAGGTGTGTGTCCAAGCAAGGCAGACAGTTGACACAGAACACACCACAGCAGAGCATGCCAGAGTGCTCCCTCAGTTACTGTAGATTCCTGTTGTTCTTTGTGCTTGCTTATGGAGGCAAGGGAAATGTAGCAGACTATCAACTCGGTCAGCCTTAAATAACAGGCTTAGGGCTGTGTGTTATACACCTGAATAGGAAAGTGTTTCCTGATCATGTTTCATTGGCCTCGTTCCTGGTTTCAGAATAAGCCATACCAGGGAATGAAATGGATGTCTGTTAAACATAGATTTAAATTACAGATCTTCTTTCTGTACTGAATGTTGACAACTGCTGAAATTGCTGAGCAAGTTATGTTGACTGGCTTCCCATTCCCATTTCATGTCAAGTATTTTGCTGTGCAGATGCACCTGCCACGTTCTCCACCTTACAGGTTTGTGAAGAAGAATTTGAACACAAGACTGTAGCATGTAGTTGAATTTCCAGTTACCAGCTTTAAGAGTAGCTTAAGCCTGATTATTGTTTTTTGGTTTTTTTCTACTTAAAAAGCCAGTTCCTTTGAGATGTGTGATTATGTTCCTGCTTCACAGGAATCTGTTTATTTTCATGCACACATTGAAGTGGATTTAAGGCAGTTGAGATTGTTTTAAAGCAAAGTTGAGTCCTTTATAATTAAGGAAAAAAGCCCAAACTTGTATAGTCACTAGGTGGTTTTGGAGTTTAATGGAGGTCTCCAAAGTTATCATCTTTATCTCAACCTTCACTGAAAGGGAACTTGGAGTGGTAGGACAAGGGGTTTTAACTAAGAGAGGGGAAGATTAAGATAAGCTATAATGAAGGGATTGGACAGGGCTTGGCGCAACCTAGTCTAGTGGCTGCCGTTCCTGCCCATGGAAGGGGGGGTTGGACTAGATGATCTCTAAGATCCTTTCCAACCCAAACCATTCTGTGATTCTCTAACTCATGTAAACCCACAGTCTGTTTTACAAATGCAGAGCTTCCCCGCACTTAAGCAGAATTCCTTCCAGGGCCAGGATGCAAGTTAGACAATCCCAATGCCTTTTGTTTAAAGGAAGTGTGTCTGTCCTGTCCAGGGACTGTCAGTGACTCCAGCTGAAGTGCTAGTGCTTCCAAATTATCTGAAATATTGTTAGCAGCGTGGCAGTGTGCGCTCTGCTAGTGTGAAAAAAAACCAACAATTTCTCCATTTTGGGCTTGGCAGTGCATGGAAAAACTGAGCTCAGTTGGGTGGAGGCTTCCCGGGGCTCCTCAACCTGTGCCTGCTGACCAGGAAGGAGCACAGGGTTTAGTTGCTAAGAAGCAACCTGTTTTGCTTGTCTCGGCAATTGGAGAAAATCCAGTGCCAGGAAGAAATGACTCTTCCCTGTGTTCCATTGTTGCTGCTGCAAAATTTGCAGTGGACGAAATATGCTGCTCAAGCTTTGTGAATTCTCCCTGTCCTGGTGTGTTCCCTGCTCTCTCATCTCTGCGAGGGGGTAGGTGTGAGCCCTTCAGGTGAAATCAAAGGAAGCCAGTAGATGGTTTGGATGAAATCAGGGAAACAAGTGATGACATTAATTTCCTTGGAGCCAGCATTTCTGCTCTGACTGTCCCTCGACTTGCTCTTGGTGTGTTGTCCAATTTAGAGCCATTTAAAAACATTTGTGTCCTCTAATCCTTCTGATTTTTCTCTAGGCGTGTTAGGCTCATCCAGCTCATCACAAGAGACTGAAACAGAATGCCCTTTTCTTGTCCAGCCACTGTTCCAAATCGCTCTTTTACAGTACTCTCAAACCTCAATCAGATGCTCCCTCTTGCCTCCCAGCCTTTTCTCTTGCTCCAGCTTTTTTTCTTGCTTAAGATATAGTGCTATTTCTTAAAGAATAAAACCAACACCAGCACACCCAGTCTTGATCACCTATTTTACGCTTAGCTCTATACAATATAGCCCACTGCACTGATATAATTGCAGTAAATTAACAGCAGTTAGGTGGTTTATTTCTGCAATGCAAATGGTGGTTGATGTGAATATATATATATATATATTTATAAGCATCTGTTCCCAGGGCTTCTGAATGTTCTATTTCAGTATGCTGGGAGAAGCATCTCAGATGTGCAGCCTCCCAGAGGGAAAGCAGGTATATGCTGAGCAGGATCTTCCTTGGATTCCCTTCCTCGGTCTTTCTCAAGCACAAAAGTTTATAAGCTTTGAGAAGGCTTAGGGGAGGCCTTCTCCTCACATTGCAGTGTTTAAAGGGTGGCTGCAAAGATGAAGACTTCCTTTTTACAAGGAGCCACATGGAAAAGATGAGGAGGGGCAGTGGGGACAAGTGGCTACTGGGGAGACTGAGTAAACACAAGAGGAAAGTTTTACACAACAATCAGGCACTGGAATAATGTCAGCAAGGATGGGGTGGAGTCCTCATGATTGGACACATTTTAAGAGTCAGGTGGAATCATTTGTGTCTTGGTCCTGGAAGCTAAAGTTAGACATTTCTAATGCTTTTTATTTAAAGGAAGGGTGTCTGGACTTTCCAGGGACACTGGGACATAACTGGGGCCCAGGGGCTAGGCCATATCTAGACCATGCTTTTCCTAAGAAAAGTTGGACCAGATGATTACAGAATGGTAGGAGTTGGAAGGGACCTCTGCAGATCATCTAGTCCAAGCCCCCTGCTGGAGCAGGGTCACCAGGAGGAAATCGCACATGAACACGTCCCAGTGGATGTTTTAAATGCCTCTGAAGACTCCCCAGCCTCTCTGGGAAGCCCCAGTCAGTGCTCTGCCACCCTCGAAGTGAGGGAGTTTTTCCTTATGTTTACGTGGAACCTTCTGTGTTCCAGTCTGGGTCCCCTGCCCTTTGTCCTGTCACAGGACACCGAGAAGAGTCTGGCTCCATCCTCCTGACACTTGCCCTTTAGATACTGATCTGCATTACTAACATCCCCACCCCCCCAGTATGCTCCAGGCTAAACAGCTCCGGGTCTCTCAGCCCGGCCCCCTAAGGTAGATGCTGCAGTGGCCATGATCCTTGAGGTCCCTTCCAGCCCGTAGTTCTGGGAACCTCCGTCTCCGATACGGGCAGCTGAAGGTAAGCGCGCCGCACGGGCCCTGGGCGTTCCAACGCCGCACGGCGGGCGCAGCCTGCCGCTAACGGAAGCGGAGCGCCGTGCGAACCACCCCGAGGCCGGGCCCAGCCCGTCGGTGGAGGGAGCCACGGGCCGCCCCGGGCTGGCCCCGCCCCGGAGCCGCGGCGGGCCCGGCGGCTGCCTGCAGCGCGGGCAGACAACCGGCGGCGGGAAGGAGGGCCGGCAGTCATGGAGGAGGCGGCGGTCGGCGATTGCCTTAGCCCGGCCGCCCAGCAGCAGGTAAGGCAGTGGAACCGCCCCAGTCACCTCGAGGGGTGCCGGGGCAATGGCAGCGTAGCTCTCGGCCCGGCTCTCTGTGCGTGCCCTTGCAGGGCTGTCAAACCGCCGCGCTCGGCCATGTGTCCGCTCTGCTCTGCTCCTCACAGGTTCTCCTCGGCATGTGCCCGCGCTGCCCATGCTGGAACTTAGTGATCCAGGAACTCTGAGGGTGTGCAGGGTCTGTGGGTTTTGGCAGGGCTTGGAACAGTCTCCTGCCGGGCACTCGCAGCAGCTGTGCGGAGGTGAGTGCTAGCGAGGTAATAGCTGACAGCAGCCTCAGGTAGCCAGAGTACACGGAATTCTCTGAGATTTTCGTTTAAAAACCAGAGACTAACCTCTACGCCACCTACAGCTGACTTCGGTACTGAAGCAGGTGTGCCAACTGAACCTGCTGAAAAATGTTTTCTAAATAAAGTTCCGAAACAGCCCCCCCTTTCCACTGTCACCATAAAACGTTCATGGGTGGATTAGTCATCTGCCTGTCAGTTCACTGCTGTCACCCTATGAACGGGAGAGGAGCTGTTAGACAAGCCCAGATGGGCCTTTCTGTCCAACCAGTGGCGCTGGTTGGACGTGGGGATTAGAAGGGAATCCTCATGTTTGTGTGTAGGCTGAGGTTCATGGGCATGCCACCTTTCAACGCTAATTTGCGTTTAAGGAGAAAGGTGAGCAGTTAGGCAGGATGTGGACTGACCGAGCCCTGCATGATTCATAGTCTCACATGAGTAAGTGGTACAAAGTGTGTTTATAATTCGGATGCAAAAAATGCCAGGTAAATGGACTGGTTTGACCTCTAAAGTCATTTATAGAGGCTCTTGTTTCAGTGCTAAGGAGCATGTGATAACGCTTGGTGAGCTCCTGGAACTCCCTCATTTAGGTCACTTGTTAATCGAGTGGAGATGGGGAAAAATGCTTCTGTGGATTAGCGTTAGTTTTACCTGATAACTGTACTGGTCAGCAAATACTCCAGAAATATTGCCAATCAGGTGCTGCTTGTCTAAATAGACTTCAAATTCTTTGTAAGTACCACAAACCTTATGAGACAGGTTTCTTTATAGTCTGATGAAGCATATGGCTTTCATAAAAATTGAGTGAACAGTTGTGTAACACTTGAGGGAAAGCTTTTTACATACAGAGTATTGGAATGGGGCAGCATCAGTCATGAAAAGTTGTGCTTGCCCTAGAGGTGACTTGCTGGCTGTGTCTTAGATGGTGTGGCAAGAAGTTTAAATCAGGCTGAGAATAGTTCTTTCAGGCATGGATAATAGTAGCTGCATGCAGCAAGCAGGTGTAATTTAGGCAGGCAAGCTTGTGTTTTAAAGTTTCTCTGACAGTGGGATCAGAGAGCTTCAGACTATAGTTTGGTGCTGGCAATGTAACACTTCAGTCCTCCACAAAAAACATGGTACTAACTTTTTTGATTACTAGTCTTAGAAACAGATAATTTTGAGTATGTCAGAATTAAGGGGTGCTTTGTGTAGGTTGAAAGCTCTTACGTTTGTAGCTATGTGGCAAGTCAACACAGTCATTTTTCACTGCTCAGAAAAGCAGCATAATTTCCTGTCTTTGTTGGCTGTTTCTTGGGGTTTCCAGTGGAACAATGAACTCTTGGACATTTCATAAAGGAAAAGCCCAGAGAATGCTCACCTTCAGGATGTGTGTCACCAACCTCTACCTAACCAAGTCACCTAAGTAATTCTCTCATCAAAATGGTAAAGAACATGCAGCTTCCCCAGTGCTGCGCTCCAGGCGTGGAAGTCACTGCTTCCGTAACCACTGTGCATTGCATGGTGGCCATGGGTGCAGCCAGACTTTGCCTCAGCCTACCAAGTGGTATTTAAAAAGGGGATGTGTGTGTGGGTAACTCCTCAGCTATTGCAGATCTTGTACCCCTACTTTTTCCTACCCCATCTCATGCTGCAGACAGCAGAAGATGCTTCTCAGCTGCTATCAAATACAGGGTTTGGCTTTGTGCCTGAGGCAGTTGTACTTCAATACTGAACCAGGTTAGAACCTGCTTAGTTTTAACCTGCTCAGAGTGGAACATACTGAACTCAGAGTAAAGATCCTGTTGTATAGGACTGGCTTTTTATTTTAAAACCCAAGTGGCCCTTAAGCAGGTGTGTCGAGTGCTGAGCAAATGGACCAACAAAAGCAACAAGCGTTTTGCACTGCTGCAGGATATTTGTGTTGATGCTGTGTGGCTTATAAGTCATTCTGGACAAACTCAAAAAAGACAAAAATGCAGGATGTATAGATGTAGTATTTCAGTGAGTTAGTTAAGGTGATAATTTTTCAACTGGTGTGCATTTCTGTGTTCATTGCAGTATAGTGGTTGCCATCTTTATGGTTTTGTCTGCTGGGCTTCACAGAAGCCCCTTGGGAGATTGTTTGGTTTTTTTTGGGGGGGTATGACATGCACAGTATGGCTGAAACTGACAGTTTTCCTTGTCAGATGAGAAATACTTTATAAAAGGGAAGTTACAAAAGCTTTGTAACGAGTGCAATTAGGCTTCATATTTTTATTCTTCTGTTTTAGTGAGTGATGTGTCACTTTTGATTGAGCACTGTATGGTTCACCGAGTCACTAGAGAATTTTAGATGCTTTTAAAATGAATTTCTTCAATCTTAGTGGTGGTTTTTTTTAATTTATATACTGAATCTCTTGAATAGTTACTTTTGCTGGCAACCTTCAGACCCTTTGTTTTAGCTTTTGTAATCTGAATTTCAGAAACATGTATGAATTTCTTGGTTTCATGATACTCAGCAGTGATTCTTGCAGGCTGTGGTGTGTGTCTGCTCCTGCCCTTAAGGATGACTTGGGTCTGGGTACTGTAAAGTGCTTTTGCTGGATGAAGGCCAAAGTCATCCAGGCAAAACCCTGTTTGATTTAGTCAGCACAGAGAGAGAAAGTTGAAGTTAGAGTTGCTGTTTGCAGGGTGTGCAAGAAATCAAGGTATTAATAGCACAAAACTATTAATGTGAAGACAGAGTCCAAGACTTCTGAAGATGTGGTCTGAGAAACTCAAAAGTATTTAATCACACTCCTAGTTTTGAGGAAGAGGTCTGTAAAAATCTGACACTCTGATGTATCAGTCTAAAAGTCTATAGGTGACAGAGGAGGTTTTGTTATGAACGTTTGTGCTGTGTGGCTTCCTGTTGGGGTATCTGCGCCTGTCAGTAGCTGAGCTATGCTTCTGCACAGGAAAATCTGTATGTAATAGTTCCTGTTTGTCTCCCATACTCTATGCAGAATTTATTGGATGTTAAGGTTGCTACCAGACTTTCAGTCATGCACAGTAAATGTTAGATGTGGACTCGTCTCTGTCCTGATTGATTGATTTACTTCCTCTGAGCTAGCATGCAATGCTTTTTTTTTCCCCCATCAATACCACCTGCAGAATATCAAAAATGTTCATTTGGTCTAAGTAACTATCAATTAAAGTATGGTAGAAATAATGCTATGGAGGACACAAGCTGAACGTTTAATGTTTACAGAGTAATACAATGTTGGCATATTTGAGAACACCCTCCAAAGGCTGAGTCTTCTCAGAGGAGCAGGGTCAGGAAACACTGAGATGGCATATTTGACTTGTGCAGCTGCTGGATTTGCTTTGTCAAATGAGGGCTTTCCTGAACACTTGTGAGTATTTCACAGAATCATAGAATGGTCCAGGCAGGAAGGGACCTCCAAAGGTCATCTAGGCCAACCCTCACTGCAGTCAGCAGGTACATGCTCAACTAGATCAGGTTGCCTGGAGCCCTGGGAGCTCCGACTTACCCTCCCATGGGTTCTAGTGGTCCTAGTTTATTAAAGTGCCAAAGCACTTCGAGTAACAACATGTTAAATCTTTCTTAACCAACTACAGTCAAGGAGGTGAAGTAACACTTTACATGACAGGAAGATTTGGTTCATGCTTAATCATTATCTCAGTGCTATTTATGTCACTGATACTATCAGAAACCATTGCTTATTGTACTGATCAGATCACTGCACCGAGGATTTTTTCCCCTGTGTGTTTCTTGTCACCTGTAGTCTTCTTTTGCTGTTGGTTCAAAAACCCTTTAGGGAAGCATGACTTGTTCTTACAAACTGCCTTTGCCCAGTACAAAGGAACTTTGTTGGGAACCATGATGGAAGTAATTGTGTAATCATCTAAATAGTACCCAGACACCACTGAGAAGGTATTTAAAAACGTAACAGCCGGCTTACTTACATTATTTGATGCAGAATACAGACCTTAAGGTAGGAACTAAGAGCAGCACTCTGATACACAAGCTGAGGTTACTAAGACACAAAGAACCAAATGGGTGGTGGGAGGATGAGACAGTTTCAAATTGAAAGAGAGCAGGTTTTGATACGATGCAGGAAGGGTGGGTTAAAACTAGCTGTGCAGAAGGTCAGGCATTGAAGCAGGAGCTCCAGAAGGCTGTGGAGTCATCAGCCTTGGATGTTCTCAATGGCCAGTTTGACAGTGCCATGAGCAGCGTGGTCTAAATTTGATGCTGACTTTGCTTTGAGCAGGAGGGTGGACTGGAGACCTCCTGAAGTCTCTTCCAGCCCAAGTAATTCTGTAATTCTTCCTTTCGATGAGGTGAAAAATGAGTTGCTTAAAAAATACTGGTGTAACAGGTAGAAAAACAGGTTTTTTACTTCTTACAAAAGTACCATCATGTGCTAATGGCAGTTTTTTAACTTAAAAATGGTAAAAAGCTATTCAAAAGGATCTGGAATATATTGTTTCTCTTGTTTGTACTGAAAGATACTTAATGCTCAAGAGCTGTGTGGCCACGGAAAGAAAAAGTTCATAAATAAAAAAATATGTACCAGGATGTAAGCCATCGTTAGGTCAAGATACTAAGGGAAAATGTATTTTTTGCTCTTGTGCTTCTTAAATATTTGCAGATTGGCTTTGCATGAGCAAAGGTAAAATGGAATAAATTAGAAGTGGCCCATGGATTGGCACCTAAAATTGAAATGCATCTTAATAAATATTATATACAATGTTGCACAAAGTACAGTTAATTTAACTTGCTGCAGTTGGTATTGGTTCTGGGGAGCTGACCAGCCTTTTTCTCAGGAAGATCTGGGAATAACTTGATAAGCTTTTATTTTTCCCCCTTTTTTTTAAAGTTTAATTTTCCAAGAAGGTATATTGTGCTCAGTTACAGAGAATAGAGAGTTCTGCAGCATAGCTAGAAAAGATGTAAATCTCATGACCCTTATTATGCAAGGAAAACAGAACACAAAATATATATGATGTACAACATCTGAATTCTGTATATATGTGTCTAGTTTTTCTAATATGAAATCTCATCTGATTGTTGAAATTCATAAGGATGACATCTACAGCAATGTTAACATCAAAGTAATCTTGTTGCCGTCTTTGCTCTGGCAGGTGGGAAGTATAGATGCACAGTTCTGTACTGTTTGGTGTCTACTTACAGAGATTATCATGCCCTTTGTTTTCCACAAAGGAAAAAAATGTAGCTAATGGTTATGCTGTTCTTCACCCAGGTCAGGTGTAATTTGCAAACATGCTTACAGAGTTAAGTTTCTTTACTTTGATTTTTGTGCTGTTTTTTACAGTTGCTTACAATTTACAAATCTCAGGATAAGAGAATATCTCTATAAACTGTAAAGAGTGAAAGGTGTACCCCCTGTTCTCTGTCTCCTCTTAATGAGATGGAATCCTTCAGGCAAAGTTCCTCTTCTTTGGGGTACTGTGCTAGTTTGAAGCAAGCTGGAATGTTTTGGTAAAAGAACTTGATAACAGGCAGTGAAATGAAAACAATTGATGTCAACTTCTCTCACAGTCTTGCTGAGAGCTCTGGGAAGAAGAAGTAAATTTTCTCCATTTTTGTTTTCTCACTCTTGCTTTTGCCTTAGACCGAGACACATCTCATTAACCCTGCTCCTACTAACCTTGCTCCCTAACCTCTTGGCTGCACCTCTTTTCTTCCTGAGAACTGGGGTAAGGTTGAGAGGGCTGGGGGAGGTGTTGGGGTGGTTTAAAAGCCCCTCCTGGGGACCTTGGTTTCTGGGAGGGGAGTTGTGTTTTTGTATTGTTTATCCTTTGTATATTTCTGTATATAATTGTATATATTGTAAATAGCTGCTTGTAAATTCTGCTAGCTGTAAATAAATTGCTTCATCTATATTCCCAGGGTCCGTCTGAGTTAGCTGGGGCAAATACAAAGTGTGGGGGGGCGGGGTAACCCCCAAACCATCACAGGTACACACATGTTGCATGTGAAGAGCTCCTTGCAGAAGGTGGTGGCTGTTACCCAGTATCATACGCATCACCTAGTATCCTCTTGTGATGAACAGCCTGGAGCAGTTCTTGCCCTGTCACTGTCCTGTATTTACAATGGTCCTGACTATGGGACAGGCTTACCATAGTGCTTCCTGAGGTACTGGAATTTATTTTCAGATAACCAGAAATGGATCACGTCAAGTTGATATCACACTTACGGAAGAACTGTGATTTCTTAACCCGTAGCATAAATCTTAGCGCATGTTTGTGTAATGGGTGTCATAAACAATTTCCAACGCTGCAGGTAAATCCTAACACTGCCTAGCAGGTATTCCACATGGTATTTGCCCAGCTGCAGGCTGTGGAGTATTTTGGGAGGCAAACTGCTTCAGGTTGGTAAGTGCTCTTGAAGATACAGTCTCTTGAAAATGGTCTTGGTAAAATGTGCTTACACCCTGGAGCCTGCTGTCCCTTGCCTCTGTATGTAACGGCACCCTAAGATGATGAGAGGGGACACAGTTCCAGCCTCGAACTCTGCTCCGAGACTGTGTGTTTTGCAGTTTCCATCCATGGCAGATCCAGTTAGCTTGAAATTCAAGCAATGAACTGAAAAGAGAGCAGCACTCTTTGCAAAATCAACCCTTTGCTCTTTCTGCCATGGGCATTTTTACCTTGTGAGATGTTTTTTTCCGTTGTTACAAGTAATTTTTCAAGCAGAAGTTGTCTGTATTGCAAGAACTAAAAACTTGGTTTAAAAAGATGGTAATAGCACAACAGGGTACTATAATATTTGTCAAAAGAAATCTGCCTATCTACTAGCTCAAACTAGGGGCTAAGCAGTAAAATGTGGGGATTTGGGCTGTTTGTGATGGGCTTTTGTTGAAGGTGGGTGATGTGAACTTAAATTTGGCCTAGTGACTTTGTATTTTGAATTTTGTTATCATTACTGAGGATTTAAGATCAACAGCACTACAGTGCTCTTTGGTCCTCACATACACCTGCTTGTGTTTGGCTTTCATTAGTCTTTTTCTGTTAGCTCAAAGTTTCAGCCAACCTCCTTTCGGGTTTTTTTTTGTTTGGTTGGGTTTTTTGTTTGTTTTTTTTGCTGTGGTTTGTTTTGTGTTCTTGAAGATTGCATCCCTTTTCCACAGGTTTGAGTGGCAAATATACTTGCAGACAGGAAAAGAAATTGCAGCTTTCTTTTTTTCTGTTTTTCTTTGTGTTTAGAAGTTCCAGTGAAAGCACTGGTGTTTTGATTTTCTGTGTGCTTGACTTTGCCATTATTGTAGGTTTTCCCATTAAATTGGATGATGTCTTTAGAGTTTCAGAAGCAGAGGAGTTGGGTGTAACTCTAGGATGACCAGCAGAGCGATGTTTTGTGCTCCCTGATGAGCTCTTCTGAATTATGCTGGGCAAACTACTCATAGTCGTGCTGTACCAAGCCTGAGTTAATTTTCCATTTCTTTCTATAAGACTAAAGGGCTTTGCCTAAGATTAAAAGCAGGCTGTTAAAAATGTTACCGTATAGCATGTTCCAGCACCTCCAACTGGGCTGAAATGAGGAAGCACTGTAGATCTCCTGAGACGCCTGTTCTTGGCAGACTTCCACTCCAGAGAGGTTTGGACTTGACTACAGATGCCTGGAGTGCATTTTCTCAGGTTCCCTACTCCCTCACCTCCATCATTCCAGCCTTAGCTGTGCATAGGCATGCTGAATAGCAGCAGTTACCTAACTGCTGTGCCGGTGTGTGTGTGTGTGTGCAATGTCAGTGGTTGGGAACAATACCATATAATGTGCCTGCTGTTGGTCAAATTAATTCATCAATAGAAAATTATCTGCACTGCAGAGGGAAGGAAAAAAAACCCAAACCTCCCTTTCTTAAATAGATTCTGTTGTTTGCTCTCTATCCACACAAATAGTAATTAAAGAAGGAAACACAAAGCACTTGTAAACACAACTGCTAACCAAGGGTAGTGCCTACACGAGGGTGTATTACCTGCCTGTGAAGCATAACAAGTTATGGGAGGCAGGGCCATTACTTGCAATAGAGAATTAACTCCTACAGATGTGTTTACAGTCTTGCCGAGTCAAGTCTCCCTCTTTCATGCCCTCCTTAACAAGTGCGCTTCGTGCTGAACTGTCCCAGCTTTATTTCACTGCTCTGTTCCTGTTTGCAGGCTGAAGCAAGACTTGCGGCAAAGCGAGCGGCACGGGCAGAGGCACGGGAGATACGAATGAAGGAACTGGAAAGGCAGCAGAAGGAGGTAAGGTTAAGGCTTTGGGGGGCTGTTTGGATCACCTTCATTTCTGGATCCTGGAACAAAGAGTTAATCTATGTTGTGTTAAAACATTAATAGTCTGCGTGGAGCTAATGTCAATTGTAGAATTGTGAATAAAGTGGCCTGAAGAAAATACAGATTGTGGCAAGAATTTTATCTTGGTCAATCCAGTGTAATTATTCACAGAAAATACTGGTGGTTGGTTAGTAATCACTGTTTAATATTAAACTTTGAACTACACAGCTTGTTTGTATGTGCATTGGGGTTGTGGATTGTTATCACTTGGTTAGAAGTCTAATGAATATGAAGGTCTTTTGGCCCTTGTATAACTCTACTTGTAAGTTTCTTTGCTTTGTTGCTGTGAAGCTGGCATGGTAGTCTCCCATGTTTTGTAAAAATGATGGTCTGCTGTTGGCAGTAGTAGTGATAGAGACTGAACTTGGTGAAACATCACCTTCTCCAGAGTGTTTGGATGAGGTGCTTGGTGTAGTTTCTCTAACATTCGGGAAAAATTAGTTGTTTTATGACATCAGCAAAGTTACTGTGCCTCTGCACCTCCCTGACTGTGGGAGATCATGGGCTTCCAGTGTAGGAATGATCTTGAGGACTAAAAAGTCTTGTTCTGCTCCTGATGTGTAGAAGCTGTACTAAATGTTACTCCAGTCTTGGAGACTCTCAGCAGCATTTGTTCTTAAGCTCTAGAAGCTAAAGAAGTGCTATTAGAATGAGGCCACAAGCATGGGCTGGCACAGGTGTACTAAAGCAGGGCTTAAAGCCTGTTTTGTTGATGTGTGTTTAATGAAACAGCAGAATAGACCAACAGTAATTATAATTTAATTTTTTTCAAATAGATTTTGAAGGAAAGGGAGGAAGGAAGGAGTTTGGGGCAGGATGTGGGAATATTTAGTAAGAAGAAATGTACACCTGTACTTCAGGGTTCAAGAGAGTGGTTCGGTTTAGCTTTTGGACAGTGAATTGGAATGTGCTAGCAGACTACAGTGTTGGTGCAGGCTGCAGTAATCAACCTGCAAAAGATGCACTTGGGCAGTTTGCCCAGCCTCAGCTTTGTGCTGGAGCATCTCCTCTAGTTGAGGCATGTCTGGATATGTATTAGCAGCCTGTAGCCGTAGTAGGGTTAGATGTACCTGCAGACGCACCAGGAGTAAGAGCTGTGGGAGAACGTTGCCTGTAGAAGAGAGAAGCCTTTTTCTGCTACAGTTGCTGCGTTTGGAAGGATGATTCTTGCAAACTGGGCCACAATCAGAAGGCCTGAACTGCAGATGAGTGGTGGTGCTGTCCAGTTGCCTGCTGTGCCTTCAGCCTGAGTGATGGGACTTGCCAAGCAGCCTTTGAAAGATCCATGGTAAACAGCTACTAGATGTTTTGTTTGGGTGGCAAAGTAAATATGGGTGTCAGGGCACTTGACATTGGTGTTACCATCTAATTTGCAGATAGCTTTCATGGAGGTGATGACCCCTTTGAAGGTTAATAGCTGGTGCCGCAAAGGGTGTCCTAGTAAATTAAAATTTAGGTATGTGAGCTAAGGCTTGTGTGCATACTCCTGCAGTTAACTAAAGAGCTAGTGATCTGAAAATCTGTGAAAATGTCTGTGTATAGATAGAAATAGAGTAGTACAGGATGTTGCTCTGAAATATCACATCCAGTGAAAGCTAAGCCACATGTCCACCACAAGCTGTTTTGTAATTCACTGGCATAAAGGACGTAGTGCAACTGCACATTGTTTTAATGTTTTGCAAGCTTGAATATTCCATAGCTTTTTTTTGATAGCTTAATCTCAGCCCTCATGTGCAAGGAAGAGCTAATAAGGATGGCTGTGGGAAGTTTTCTTTGCCATAGATATCTTGCAGATATAAGGAAATAAAAGATACATTTAGAAAATCTCAATCTACACCAGGCTTGGCACCTACCCCTTTCTTGGAGGGGAATGTACTGTGGGACTGGTATCTGTACAGCTTCTTGTCTGTCACCCTCATTTCCTTTGAAAACTTTTCAGAGGAGCAGATAGTACATTCCCACTACTGCCATGATGAATAACCAGAGTTTAAAATTAGGATTTGCTTTACTACTTCAGAAGGGGTTTTGGAGCCAGTTAAAAGAGGTAAAAAGCAATAAGTAAATTTATTCCATGTGTGTGTACTTGTACATGCCCTGACAGGCTTCTTATGGAGCATGGATTACTTGAGAATATAATCATGTTGTTAATATGGGTTAAAGGTTTCCAGATGCTAGTATTAGAAGCTATACGCATGGCAGCATAGCACTTGCTAGCAGTGCTGTAGAGTGTTTTAACAATTTATACTGGAAATTGGCTCCTCTCCTGCCCACCATCTAGTATTAATGACAGTCTTAAAGTCTTGGACTTCATTTACTTCATTTAAAAATAATTGGGTGATTTTTGTATTGCAAATCTACATAAGTGATTTAGCTCATGTTCCACTTGCCATTACAAAAGAAGTAATCCATGCAAAAGCACCAGATACAAGAGGTTTTTTGTTCTCTTGTGAATGCTTCCATAGTTAGAATGAGCAGCAACTTCATTAGACAGCTATTAAAATGCCTTGTGCTGATTCTGTTGGCTAGAAGAGTGCACTAGAGGTTGGTCACAACTGCATAGTAAAGCTCACAGGAGAATAGCAAGGACTACACAACTTCATACCAAGCTCTTCTTTTGACAGAAATTGTTTGAAAGACACAGGTGATGGCGGAAACTGCTGCATAGTCTGTTCTTCTGGGAGTTTGAAATTGCCTTCATTGCCAGCCACACTACTGCTGAGGTCTTTGCTTTTTCCAAGGAGCATATGATGAGAGGCTCATGGCAAACAGTTTGGCTTTAGATGATAGTGAGCACACTTGTGTGGGCTCAGCCCTTGCTCAGGCTGCCATGGTCTCTGCTGTTTGTCTCATGTGCTCAGAAGCTTGACATATAAGGTGACTCTAAGAACTCTTCTGGAAATTATTTAAGGTGAAATTTTACTGCTGTGGAAGAACAGCAGTTGGAGAAATTGTACAGCAGAAATAGCTGGGCTTTGAGGAGAAAGCTCTCTGAATTGCAGACTGAGATATGAGAAAGTTACTCTGGAAGACTGTGCTGTTTGCTGTGGTGGGGCAGGACTACAGGTGTGTTCCAGAGGTGGTATCATCTCATCACTTGGCTCCACCTCATGCCAGGCAGCAGAAGGAGGATAAACTGTGCCAGTGTTTTGAGGCTGGGTTTTCTTTGGTTGGTTTGTATTCTTAATTCCTAGGGAGAAGAAGGTAAGGAGGAGATCATTGAGTACAAGCTTAATAGGAAAGTATAAACCAGGTAAATGAAAGGTGTTTTCTGAAGCTGAAGAAATTATATTAGCACAGGAATCAGGATGTGATGTATTGAATGTAAGGGTAGCAGTCACTCTTGAATCACTTATGTGTATATGTATTTATATGTTTAGTAGAGAATGGGTTCCTAGTCATGAGGCTTTAAGAAAAGTGCAAGTCTAATTAACATAACTGCTTGAACGTTTCTGAGATGTTAGTCTCTGCTGCTTTGTTGTTGCTACCCACCAATGATTAGTCTGGAGGTCACAGCAGGTTTTCTGGTACAGGAGAGCTGTTCTGTGAGGCTGTGCTAATGCATTTTCTAAGCTGAAAGGACAATTGTAATAGATGGTACTCACACCCTTGCCTGTTCCCATACCACTGGTACCCACCTAGCTGGTGGGAGACAGAGCAGTGGTGGAGTCTTGTGTGTTTGACCATACCATGATTCCATGGTCTTGTAAACATTTGGTTTACAATTGCAGATTCTAAGGACAGTCCATTTGGTTCATACTGTAGAGTTGTGTTTGGTACTGAGACAAGTCCTTCTGTGCATTCAGAGATTTATTTGTAATTCATAGAAGAGCCAAGTCAAGAGTTGTTGGCTTAGTTTTTTCTGAGTAAAAAATGTTTAATTCTCATTAATTCCTGGCCTGTATCAAGAACAGTATGGCCAGTAGGACAAGGGAGGTTATTCTTCCCCTGTACTCAACACTGGGCAGGCCACACCTTGAGTACTGTGTCCAGTTCTGGGCTTCTCAGTTCGAGAGATGTTGAGGTGCTGGAACGTGTCCAGAGAAGGGCGACGAAGCTGGTGAGAGGCCTGGAACCCAGACCCTCTGAGGAGAGGCTGAGGGAGCTGGGGTTGTTTAGCCTGGAGAAGAGGAGGCTCAGGGGTGACCTCATTGCTCTCTATAACTACCTGAAGGGAGGCTGTAGCCAGGTGGGGGTTGGTCTCCCAGGCAAGCAGCAACAGAACAAGGGGACACAGTCTCAAGTTGTGCCAGGGAAAGTATAGACTGGATGGTAGGAGGAAGTTCTTTGCAGGGAGAGTGATTTGCCATTGGAATGGGCTGCCCAGGGAGGTGGTGGAGTCACTGTCCCTGGAGGTGTTCAAGAAAAGCCTGGATGAGGCACTTAGTGCCATGGTCTAGTTGATTGGACAGGGCTGGGTGCTAGGTTGGACTGGATGATCTTGCAGGTCTCTTCCAACCTGGTTGATTCTATGATTCATGGGGCTACAGGTAAAATGGAGAGAATATTTTTTTCCTGTGCCTTTTTAAAAATTATTTTTACCTTAGAAGTATGGCATAAGATATGTTAGAGCCTTTTTTTCCAACAAATATTTAACAGTAATGTTTCAAGACATGTAAAAGCTGCAGCACTAGGGCTAATTGTGGAGAGTGTTTTATGTAGGAGTACCTTCTGTGTGTTCTCCTGGCAAGACTTTAAATGTCTCTTCAAGGACTGACACTTGGGAGACCACAATTTAAGCTGATACTAGTGCCTGAAGTGAAAAGAGAATGATCTCCTCCCACTCCTTAATCTGTAGGATAAGATTCTTCCTTGCCAATTCACACAGCAGATGAGCCTGTACTTCTAGTTCATGGCAAGTGCACGTTGCTTGTCTCCTAGCTTCATTTTCAGCTCTCACTTTAGGAGTACAGCACAGCGCAACACTTGTCTTTGCTATTTTGTAAATTCATTCTTTACCAGCATAGTCATTGGCATGCAGTTTTTCTGTTTTGAATGTATAGCTCTTTGGAATAAAATGTTACCAGAACTTTCCCTAGTGGGTTTCAGAGTTAAAGTGAGCAAAAGGCTTGTAAATGCTTTTAATCTTCTTGCCCATCCTACTGACCATGCCTTGGACCCCTTCTTCCCTTGCTAGGATTTGGGGCCTGCAAGTCTGATATGAGTCTGCAGATCCCATGGCAGAGCTGGCATTTGGGATTATCTGATGCCATTTAGAATGCCAAGCAGTGCAGGAAGAGATAGAGAAAAGCAAAATTCTCATAGCTTCAGTAGGAGAGGAGTGACTGATTGTGAATGTTGGTTGCTTCTGTGTTCAGAGAGAAAATTAAGGAAGCTTGTGCTGGATAATCTGTATCTTTCTAAGCAACAAGTGTGAAGATGCATAGGAAAATTTGGAGATGTTGAAGGTGTTTTTAATAGACCCTGGATTTCTGCCTTCTGTTGCCATCCAGCCACGCTTCACTGGCTTGTTCTGTCCTGATTTAAGAAGTATTTCTGTGTTAAAACAAGTTTTGTGGCAACACTCATGTGATGAGGAAACCAGGAAAGCAGTCTGCCACTAATACTGTGGACAAAACACTTCTCTTTTTTTTTTATCATACCAAAAGTGTTGTCTTAAGACATTTGACTGCTTAGATGTCTGTTGACTCTAAGGTCTTTGAAGGTGTGGCATACCTGCAATAGAGCTTATTGTTTAAAAGTGATTGTGCTCTCTTGTAACACGCCATCTAAGGAGGACAGTGCACTGATGGGACTTTGGAGCAGAGCTGTTCTAATGCATGTTAGCTAACAGATGACTGGAAGTTCCAGAGTTTATAAAACGTTGGAACAGTTATGATGACGCACTTGGCTTTGTCCCTGTGTCCTCTCTCCACTGCCCTTCATTATGTCTGGCCCTGAACAAGGACCTCATTATTATCTTGTCCATTGTCAATCTGGGTCCTGGACACAAGACCTCTTGTGTGTCTTGCTTTGTGCTCAACAGGATTACCTGCTGTGCCAAGCCTGAAGCATTGAGGTTTGGAAAATAAGACTTCCATGGTGTTGCCTCGAAGCGTGGGTGAAACAGCGGCATGGGAAAGTTAAAGCTTAAAGGTTAAACAGCTCCATGGTAATTGTCACATCTAAACCAGTGGTGTTTGGCTTCTGTGTGTGGATGAAAGGCACTCTGCGTGTGCAACAGGGAAGGCCAAGGATCGGCATCAGTGTGCAGTCTTGGGAACTGTGGGAGGTTTAGTTAATTTTCCTCTTCAGGGTTGTCTTAGTAAAAGGTAAGCACAGTGATTAGTCCTGTGGTAATGCTGGTTTTAAGTGTGGGTCCTAATTATCCCTCCTGTACTTGTAGGAATAGGAATTAATGCTTCCCAGGTATTAAGCTGGGTCTTTCAGTTGTCCGTCATGATGGCGAAGGGCAATCTGATAAGGAGGGCAGAGGATTGAAAGAAGTATGCTCTGCTTCCCAGCATTGGGATCTGGGTTCACCTGAGGGTGCCCAGGAGAGCAATGAATGGCAGGGTTCCACTGAATATTCCAAAATATGGGAGGTTGACTACTCTGCTGTCTCTTTACCAGCCAAAGTCAGAGGTTTACAGTTCTCCCTGGGTCTTAGTTTAGGAGCAGAGGGCCAGTGCTGGTCTTTTTCATTCAGCATCAGTGCTTATCTAGGGAGATAAGCAGTAAGACAGCTGAGGACTGCAGACTAGGGCTATGATCTCTTTCCTACAGACAAAAACCTGGGTGTTCAGCAGAGAACTGGGGAGAAGGAAGCTGCATTTCGCTTCTGGATTTCTGCGGCCAGCTACGTATTTTTGAACAAGAACGGTTTCTGGCTCTAGACATGCTGGGAAAGATGCAAGAAAAAATGCTTCTTGTTTTCACATAGATTTGCAAAGCTGATCAGCCAAGGGAAAATCTCTACCTCAGGGAAAAAAATCATCTGTATTAAGATAGCTGTAGTGCTTTTGGGTATTACTAAATTGGTTCAAAAGTACGGAACAACTTTGTAGAGTCAGCAGTGCATTTATTGTGGCCTGCAAATGGTGTGAGGCTCCATAGAAACATTAAAAATTGAAAAAGCAACCTGGAAAGATCATCCAATATGTAAATTTTCAGCGAGCTTTAACAAGCTGACACTGTGCTGTACACAGGTAAAAGATCTATAGCTTTTGATGCTTTTGTAACTGTGTTTCATCACTGAAGGACAAAACTTATCCTTGAAGAAGAACAGATTTTCTGTATGTAGTTAATGTTGTTTACTTCTATTGTGATGGTAGATGTACAACTGTCACCCCTGGTGAATATTTGGGCTTCCATTACTTGGAAGGAGGGAGGTTGGAAAAGGTTGGAGAGGTCCTGACTCATAGCTGGGTTCGACTCTGGTCCAGTGCAAAGTCTGTGGAGCAAATGTTGCGTGTGCATCCAAGAGCCTGGTGGGTATGACCCCAGGAATGCTGTGTTCCAGCTGTTCATGTGGAGGAGGCCTAGAATGTACATGCTGCTTTCATTTTGCTTGACTCTACAGGGCTTCAATGTGTGCTGCTCTGTATTTGTGTTTTGTTGTGTGTTCTGTATAAATGATGACTTTTTTTTCCCCTTTAAAACGAGCTATGGAACATTGCATTGCTGTTTGTTCATTCATGCTACTTTTTTGTTTCTTTGTTTCTTTCCTTTCCCTTTTTCCTTAGATCTATCAAGTTCAGAAGGTAGGGCTCGCTCGCTTTCATTCTTGTTTGCATGCACTTCCACTTTATGAGTCTTGCCAGCATTTCAGAGAAACATCTAAAGAATGGAAGATGCACAGCAGGCTTTGTATTTCCACATAATCCCCCCCTTCCCTCCCACAGTCTTGAGTGGTGGGGGTGGAGGAAGATGACCCATGTAAAATGTGTCTGGTGAGGCACTTGATATAATTCTTTTCTACAGCCTGTTTGCTAAAGAACAAGCAACAAGCAGAAGAATAATTTGGGTTTGGTGGCTCCATGGGTCACCAAGAACTGCACAGACATTTGTTTGTTGAAAGCCAAAAGTATTGATGAAAATATTTAGGGCCAGGAAGTATTTAACAGGTGTGGACAGAAAGAATGACTTTCAGATGACTTTGTTTGCAGAAAGTCACTGAAGTAAATCAATGATTCTGTGTTTGAGTTTATAATCTTTTGGTAAATACACTGTATGGCCTTTCTTGTGATATGACCAAAGCGTTATAAATGCTTTTAGTTTAATCCTCACCTCGGTTTAAAGTCAAATATTTTATCCCCTCCTCTCAGTTTTCTTTTCATAATTCCAAACAATGGCAAAGATGATGATGATAGCTCTAGCTGAGGTTGCTTCCTATGTAACAGAAGAGTTTTACAGTTCTTGTTGTGGTGTTTGGCTTGTCTATACTTCCAACATATGTACCTAGAAAGAGAAATAGCTCCAAAGAGCTTTCACAGGGAGGGGAAAAGCATCTGTTTCTTCAGTCTTGCCATTTTTTACCTTACTGAACATTTTCCTTCCTCCCCCCGAGATGTTTTTGTCGCATGCTGAATGATAAATGTCTCCTAAAACCACAGCTTGTTTGTTTTTTTTTTCTGGCACTCCAGCTGCCTTAACTGCATGTTCCACTCGCTTGACCTAGCAGTGTGTGTGCTTCTTGGAAATGCTGTTCTCCTTCTTAAGTGTGCATGTATATGAAGACAGCTACTCAAATCATGAGCTCTGGTATTTAATGCTGACCCCATCAATTTGGTGGCAAATATGTCTTACTCCTGTTTTTATTTGTAGAGTTGAGTTCATACTGAGTGACTCAAATTAACATCTGCCTGTGAATCAACAGGCTTGTTATCAATCTCCTTCATAGGAACCAATTTAATCTGGTAAAAATGCAGCCCCATGGGAGACAAGGAGGTTGTTTACTGTTGGTGTCCTGACATGGATGAGAAGATAAGTGGGTTAAGCCGCATGACATCCTGTAGTGAGGCTGCAAGTCTAGCAGTTTCACTGTAGTTTTAGTGAGCAAATCTGATCTGAAATTCTCTCTCAATGGTATTAATGTCATTAATTACTCAATGTAATATCGCTTTTCAGGACAGAAGGGAACTTGAGTCTGGCAAAGGCCTCTAACTAGAACCCAAGTGAATGAATAAGCATGATTCATTCCTTTAACTCATTCAAACTAGGCCCTTTAGGGTACAATGGAAGAGTCCATGTAGAGAAAGGAGAATCCCTTAGACTTCAGATGTTGACAGTTCAGTCCACTGTGAAATGTGCCATTTAAAATATTATAACTTAAAAGTAGTCCTGATAGTCCCAATCATGTTCATTAACAGTGTTCTTTGGGGACTATAAAGCATATAGCTACGTAATTTGAACTGCTGAAGGCAAAGACTAAGTGGAATGTAACTTGTGACATAACAAGTCTTTCAAGGGGTATCGTATCTCCCTCTTGCAAAACTGAACTCAGAAGCCTATGCTAAAGTAAGGAGACCAGTAGGAAAAGGAAACAGAAGACCTTATGAAAATTATTAGCATTTTTGGATCCTTCCTGAGAGTAAGAAAGGATTCTTCATTTTCTTTCTGGCTTTAAAAACTATTTCCAGTGTCAGAAAGTGTTATGCATCTCTTGAGGGGGGAGGGGGAAGAGCCTCTAATAAGGCTTTACCCGACCTGATTTGCTACAGAGCATATAATCGGTAGGATCTGATCATGTATGCACTTCTGACCAGCTGGGGTCAGTATAATTGTCAGTGGTGATTTTCAGGGTGTGATGTACACGAAACTGAATTTTGCAGCAGGCTGGTGTATATGTTATGCTTCTACCTGGAAGTAAATAGTCTGAGCACTTCAGAGGAAGTGGTATAACAAAATGTTTCATGTCACACACTCTAATTTCATGTAATTTAAGGGAGAAATTTTTCTTCTGTGTGATTTGGCCAGGCATTGTATTAGAGATAAGAGGTGTATTTGAGCACACTCTGAGATATTTTGCAGGGAAAGCAGAGGGGAATGCTTCCCTACCCTCATAGGGATGTGGTTAAAGAGCTTTCTAACCACTGTCTCTCTTGCTTGTTCTAGAGAGCTGTTTGCATACTATTTAGATCTAGAATACTGGGAATGAATTTTCTGTTTTCCGATTACTGGCCTAGGAACTTGTTAGGAAAAAATAGGTTTTGTGAGTTCCTGTCTCTTCCTCAAACTGAGAGCATTGAAAAGTCCTTGTGCAGTTTGGGGTATCCAGGATGTATAATTGAGCACCCAACTGCCTGTTCTACTTCATAGCAGACTTTCTTCTCTCCAGACCTGTTATGATGAAAATGACCTCTATATTGTTTAAAGAGGAAGAACTGTGGGAATTAGCCGATATGGTATTAAAGGATGTGCAGGTTTGTGTTCTAGCTTATTAATGAATAGCAAATGAGGTTTTAAAGGGCAAAAGTGAAATTCCATTAATACCATTAAGCAAGTGCTAAATGTAGAGTATAGTACAGAACAGACTTCTGAGGTTTTTTTGATCATTACCTAAGGTTGATACTCCTGCCTTCTTTAGCCTCGAGGAAAGCTGGCAATTACAAGCTTGTGTTTGTCCATAAATACATAAACCTCAAAGTAAATAATCTACATTTTTCTAAAATACATATTATGCTTCATTAAGCAGGATTTGATTTGCTGTTTACCATGCTTTCTTGGTGGTGATTTTTCGTCACACAGGAATATTATGGTCACCATTATAAATGCAGACTTCCTGAGACTAGAGCTGAAGTGTGTGACTGGTGAGGAAGAAAAGTCTTGCCAGATCATAGAATGGTTTAGTTTGGAAGGGACCTCAAAGGTCTTCTAGTTCCAACGCCCTGCCATAGGCAGAGGCGCCTCCTACTAGAACAGGTTGCTCAAGGCCTCATCCACCCTAACTTTGAACACCTCCAGAGAGGGAGCATCCCCAACCTCCCTAGGCAACCTGTGCCAGTGTTTCACCACCCTCACTGTAAGGAACATCTTCGTAAGATCTGGTTTAAGTCTCTCCTCTGCCAGTTTAAACCCATTACCCTTTGTCCTGTCATAACAAGACCTTGTAAATAGTCCCTCCCCAGCCCTCCTGTAGGCCCCCTTCAAATACTGGAAGACCACTACAAGGTCGTCTCATCGTGGCCCTCCTCTGGACTCACTCCAGCAGTTCCATACCCTTTATGTGCTGAGGGCTCCAGATCCATGGGTCTTTAAACAATTTACTGTCTGATGGTGATGCAGGTTTATTGGGAAATTCCCAATCTGAGAAATGATTCAGAAGAGCCAATCTACTAAGCAAAGACATGGCATTTGCTGCTGAAATGAAGAGAGCTTCCCCGTTCTGCCTGTGCCTGGAGAAGCATGCCCTCTTCTCTCCTTGTTGGTGATACCATCGTCACCACTGTCAGAGTGGTTGGAGTGTCGGCAGAAAGCCTTGTGCTGTGGAAAGGAGCTCTAGGGAGTTCTGAACACAGCAAATCAGAATGCACGAGGATTAGTTGTATTATATTCAACTTGTCTTCCCGGATTGACAAATCTATACAGTAAACATGATTTGACAGCATTTTTCATCCTAAAAGTGTTCCATGTTCGGATCCCTTGTAATGAATCTTGACTTAAATGGGTCAGGAATTCAAGACTCATTACACTCCTTGCTCTTGTCCCCACAGCACTGATTTTTCTTTCTTTCTTTTTTTTTTTTTTTTTTGTAGTTGTTTGGGTTGTTGGCTTTTTTTTTTCTTTGTTGCTGAGAAATAAGCTGTTGAGTCACCTGGCTGTACACCAAATACCCCTTTTCCCTTAGCAGGCAGCTTTTCCTGGACAAGGTGCTGTGGTGGCACCTGGCATGGCATGTTTGTATGTGTGGAGCTGTGTGGCTTGGCTAAAACCTGGCAATGCATGCCTAAATGTTCTGTGTTTTGCCTTTCTCATCTAAATTGTGTTTTTTTCCCTTTTCTGTCTGTAGAAATATTATGGTCTGGATACTAAATGGGGAGACATCGAGCAATGGATGGTAGGCCTTGATCAACATAGCTCAACAACTTTTATGTGTTGAAGTTTTGTATAGTTCATAGATTTTCAAAGTCACACAGAGCAGGTATTTTCCCATGTTCGGAAAGTGAATTCCACTCTTACCACAAGCATTCTTGCATTCAGTACCTAACAATACCTGAAACCTGGCTTTTCATTAACTTCAAACTGGCAAGTGTTTGATTAGAGCAATCCCTTTTTATAGGTATTAGAGTCACCACTCTCATCACTTGCAGGTTAGATCAGCATATGGACCTGATAAAGCCAGTTCAGATACAAGGAATATGTATATACTCATTTTACTTCTTATGGATTTTGATACAATTTGAGTCTTCTCAGATCTACCTTCAGATAAATTTTAGGCAAGTTTTATCCATGCTTCTTGAGCTACCTTTGTGCTGTCTGGTCTGCGGGTACTCTTCAGATGCTACTGTGGCAAAGCCTGCTTTTTCCAATACTGCAATGTCCTGAATTTTACTGTTTAAGCCAGTGAACCTGATGCAAGATGTGGACGTGGCCATTGGTGACAAATAAGATGAAGAAGTTGCTAAAGGGCTGGAAGACCTTGGCTTCAAATGTCTTTCAGGCATGAGTTTATGAAATAGCTAATGGTGCTGGGTGAAAACTTGTTCATGGCCTTGCCGTACAAACTGACTTCTGATTCCAGGGTAGAGGATGACTTCTCAAGCTCCTTGACCCTTGATAACTGGCATAAATGCTGGTTTGCTCTATGCCTTCTTGAAAGCTTGCTGCCATATGGACCAACTGTCTGCCCAATGGATAAGTCATTAAGACTTTTCAAATCCTTGCTTGGTGAGAGCTTAGCTCTGCATTACTAGCAGTTCCTTTGCTTAGGAATCAGTTCACCTGTCAGAACCATTGATTACAGTGTCATTTTTTTTTTCCTTCCCATTTTCTGTCATTTCTGAATTCACTGTAAAATTGGTTAGTTACAATCAGTTCAAACACACCCTGCAGCATTTCCAGCATTAACACCACAGCCTTTGGCCCACAAAAGTCAGCGGTGCTATGTGTCACAGAGGCTTTAAGCTGAGCACGGATGCTTTGGGTCTGGAAGAAGAGGCCAGGCTGCACCCCCTCTGGGATACCCACTAAAGGGAGGCCATTTCCCTGTCACATTATTTCAAATAGAAGATTTTTGAGATTTATTTTGAAAGACTCCAGACTGGAAAGGTTAACTACAGAAGCACTGTAAGTATACTGATTCCCAGATGCAGAGAGGTGCATTTGAAACATTATTATTAGAGGCATCACTGTATAAAGGTTTCTGCAGAACTAACAGAAGAGGAAAGAAATTAGGGTCACATATAAGGGAAACAAAGTTTTTTTCTGAATGACAAGGTGTTGCCTTCTGTTACTTGGTTTAATATTCCTGACTCACTGTGTCTCTGAAAGCACTCTGTTGGAATTTCTGTCCTTTCAAAACTTCACTCTTTTTTCTTTTCTTCTGCTACCTTGGTAGGAAGACAGTGAGCGTTATTCCCGTAGAGCCCGAAGAAATGCCTCGGTTAGTATCTTACTTTTGCTGTTTCATTTTAGCTAGCCATTGTGAATTAAGAAAACACAACATGTGTAAGGCAGTTCCTTCTGAAGAGAAAACAAAACAAACCACCAAAAAACAAACAAGCTCCCCTCACCTCTAGCAAATGGAAACCTCAAAGCCACTTCATGACTTCTCTGCTCTCTTCCCAGTCATTCCGGGGAGGTTTTCCAAATGTGCTACAGTATAGGGGGTGTGCTAGTTTGAGGCTATCTGGAATATTTTAGGGGGAAGAACTAGGTTATAGGCTGTGAAAAGGAATCAGTGGTGATGTCTACTTCACTCACAGGCTTGCTGAGATGTGTAAAAACAAGAACACAAAATATAGATAAGAGAGTGTGGATGGGTCTCTGTTGGATGGAGCCTGGGCTTTCTCCCTGGGCTGCTTTCTGTGTAACTAATCTTTCTGCTTTCTGATACCCCTTGCCAACCATCCAAGCTCACCTTGCACATAAGGCAAAGTCTGGGATAAGATGGAGAGGCAGAAAGATGGTGGAAGGGTGGCTGGAAGCCCCTGATTTCTGGGAGGGCTGTTGTGTTTCTGTATAACTTTTGACTTGTATATTTCTGTATATAACTGTATATATTGTAAATATCTGCTTGTATATTGTGCTAAGCCGTAAATATAAAGCTTCCAGCTTAGCTGAGTCTATTTCATAAGAGTGGGGGAGGAGGTAACACCCAAACTGTCAAGAGGGGGCAGAGCATGGAAGGCAGGGAAACAACCTGCTCAGAGTGGTTAATTTCCATTTATTTAGACTGGGGCAGGAGCATAGAGTGGGCAACACACATACAAGTTCATCATTCATCCTCTAGTAAATTGCTTGGCTAGGCTATAATTTCATTTACTTTTTGCTTATTTTAATTAGATTATTTTTTAAAACCACTTATGTCTCTTTTCTTTGCTTCTGTTCCATCCAAGCCATTAGCATTGACTTCACTGCCTGTTAGTTGTGTTCTTTTCATTGTTTTCTTGTCTTTTATACTTTCTTTTGATAGGCTTCGGATGAAGATGAGCGCATGTCAGTGGGTAGCCGTGGAAGCCTGAGGGTTGGTAAACTGAGTAATTTCAGTGTGCATGTGTGTGAAAACCAATGTTGGTGTCTCCCTGTACAGCCAGACTGGTTATAGTACTCTGATGATATCATCCTTCCAAGGTCATAACATATTCCATGTTCAAGGCATATGTTTGAGTGGTTGGTTTTATGTTTTTGTTTTCCAAGCAGCTCCCTGTCCTTCTTGAGCTGGGAGACCTAGAACTGGACACAGTACTGCAGATGAGGCCTCACCAGGGCAGAGTAGAGGGGAAGTCCTAGCTTACCTCATGATTAAGGTTTATTAGCTCAGGAAACCAAAAGCAAATATCAATGGAAGTAGGTCTTAAACACTTTGGAACTGTAGGTGAACTGCTTTAGAGATACTTGATATTCATCTGCAGATTTGAGTTTTGTGGAGGGAGGGATTAATAGAGCGCAGAGTGCTGTATGCATCAGTACTTATCTGTATTTTTGCAGATAGTGCATGTGTAGAAATCTGAACTCTGTTCTAGCATAGGCATAACATGCTCTGGTAACTGTGGAGACAGTTGAAGCAATTTGGTAGTTGTGTATGGCTAACACTATTGTCTCAGCATGTTTTGGTGCTCCTCGGAAGCCAGTCAGAGCTTACTGCTTCTCAGACCTACGGAGATGCTTTCAGCTCACCACAGAACTGACATAACCCATAACATCACTACAGAGGAAGCTCTTGGCAGTCCTGAACAGTGAATCAGCTGTGACTACTTTTTGTTATGGAATCACTGTGTCTGCATCCATTGTTCAAGAATAACTTGGGTTTATACTGATGTTCCTAATTTCTTAGTAGCAATAGTTAACGTAGTGGATGATCACTTCTGCTTTTACAGAGTGAGCAAGACCTGTGTGATTCATCATGAGACCTTTATTTATTACTGTGGTTTCTGGCTTCTATGATTTCTGACTAAGTATCCTGAAAAGAGGATTGAAAAACTCATTAATTAGATTATTTTTAAGGAGTGGAACACCTCATATTCCTGAAAATATGGAAGATTAAAAGAAAGAAAAAACAAACAAACAAAACCAACAACAACAAAAAACAGCCAAAACCAAACCAAAACAAACAAAACCCCCACAAAAAAATTCTACCCAAACCAAATCAACCAAAAAAACAAAACCAAACAGATGTTGCAGAGCCTGCTCAGTGGTCCTAACAGTGTTCACTCTAAGACAACAGAAGATGTACTAAAAAAATTTTAAGTATCACCTTGTAAGCTTTTTCACAGAATTAGTGAGGCTGGAATTTTTTTGTGGAATCCTTATTGGTAATTGTTCAATACTGTTAAAATCTCTATTCTTTAAAGTTGCAAACTTCTATTTGAGTGCTTTTCAGGGCTAGAAGATGCCCGAGAGCTCCAAAGATTTGCTGAAGAAAAGCTTATCTCCACAGCTGAATGTGAAACTCTTTGTTTATATTACTCAGAGTTAAATTTATACATGTTTATGACAATATTTTTTGAACAGAAGAGATCTTTATATTGGTTGAAGTTTCAATCCCTTCTCTTCAGAAGGTGATTATGATGGAAACGGATTGTTTAACTGTGGCTATAATTGTGTGTCCCTTTAATGTGGCAAGATGAGAGCACTCAGCATCTCTGCTCATCCCCAAATGCCTTTTTTCATGGAAATTCACTACTGATTCCCTTTGACCTGTTTTTATAATTGGATCCTGCAGCTTGTTGCTAGATATTTAAACATCAGAAGCCTTGCAGTCTATTTCCTCACTGTCCTCTGAGAAAGAGCATTCCTGGCCTTTCTTCCTGGAGCAGCCAGTCTCTAGGTTGTGATAACCACTGCTGATCTGGTGAACCACATTCTCCAGCTGCTTCATGGGGGTGGCCCATAAATACCTAATACTTCTGCAAAGAATGTCCTTTTCTAACAGAAGATGTGGTTGGAACTTATCACCCTGGTATTTCTAGTGATGTTGCACAGACTCCCTCCTGTCCTCTTAAAGTAGCATTTGGTGAATATTCTTACACTAGCTGACACTTGGGCATGCACAGGAAAGGAGTTTTGCCAGAGCTGCTGTCCTTGCTCCAGCTGTTACTGGGATTGCAGAAGAAAGTAAATGCTTGCTAATTTGAACTGAAACTTACCCTTTACACACCTTTTGGTTGGTTTATTCACAGTGAATTGACAGATCATACACCAATCATCTTCCTAGTGAGAGTTTGTAATAGGTGCTTTAAAAAGTTTGACCACGTCTCTCTCTGGCTATTTGTGAAGGTTTGGCTCTTTCTGTGTCTCTCTTCAAAAACAACAAAGTAAGAAAAAAACAAACAAAACCAAAAGCCAAACTTCAAACAAAGAAAGTACCCCCAAAACCACACACACACACAAAACTGAAAAAACAAAGCAAAACCCACATCCAATCTGCAAAAAAACATCTCTGAAGACCAGAGCTCAGTTTCTGGAGAGCTGTTTTAACATGAACAAAGCACCAATTACTAGTGCCTTGTGTCCACAAAGGTTTGTAGCTCCATTTTCTGAGATTTGATCTGGCACCTTTGGCACTCAGGCTCTTTGTACTGTGAGGGGATGATGGTGTGAGGCTTGCTTTTTGAAGCTGTGCTGCTTTTCTGTACAGAAGTTTTCAATGAAACAAGCCACTGTCAGAAATGTATCTCACCCTGAAACTTTGCCACCCTGCTAATCTCTGTGGGTTTTAGTGTGGATTTTCTCCTGGAATATTTTCTGGGTGGATATCTGGACTGCAAGTATCAGAGATCTGCTGAGATAGCTTGTGAGAAGCTGGCCTGGGGGCTTCTGCCAGAGCAACCATCAGTGTTGACTACAAAACTACCTGAGATGTCGGCTACACAAGGCTAGCAAATGGGTTTGAGCTCCATAGCTATGGCTACACTGTAAACAGTGACCTAGTGTGTTGATAACATGCTAGCTTGAATATATCTCAACTTCCCATCAGCTGATCTTCAGCTTCCACGATGGAGTATCTTTAATAACTGTACTGTGGCTTATGCCACCCATCAAGTGCCCTGCCTAATTTCAGAAGTTCTGCAAGCTCAGTTTTGTTACTTGTTTTTTTCTGATGGAAGATTTATAACATCATCCTGCATTTGTTCAGGCACTCAAGCCCTTCTTCAGTTTCTTTTCAGCTGCAAGTGACCTTGTCCTCTCACTTCTGAACTAGCTGTCTCTAATCTGAGACCATCCAGCGTGAAATACGGTTATTAGTCACTCATGATGGAATTTGTGCACTTCCCTTGTTCTGTTTGCTCCAAAGTTCCTGACTTCTGGCTTTATGCGAGAAGTCCTGCATTACCAAATTTCTTTAGTTGAGATTTGCATCTCTGTGCCTGGTCTCTTGTGGGGTGGGATTTTTTTGTGTGTTTTGTCAGTGGGCATTCTTTTGAATGGCAATAACTTGCTTCCGTGTTTTCCTTTTTGTATTCTGATTTTTCTTTCCCCTCATGCCTTGACAGTCTCATTTGGAATATGCCGGCACCTACCCAGCAGTGAGAATAGTCTGCAAGTTGCAGTGTGTGTTTGAAACCTAACCATGAATAAGAAACTAACATCAATTGTGACAGCTAATCTCCCATAAAAAATGATCTAGAATGATCCTGAGGCAGTTTGTGGTCTGTGACATGATGAAGCTACTTCATTCACTTACTGCTCTGATGCAGTTCAGATGAAAAGTGCTGGATGGTAGATTTGGTCCAGTTCAGTAGTTACCACAGGCTAGAACTTAACAGCTTTCCCATAACAGTCTTTGTTGGAGTCAGTCCCTTATTTGACCACATATGTCTGATTTTTCTTCATCATAAATCTGGAAAGGACTAAAATTGTCACAAACTTGTTCTGAATCATCAGATGTAGAAAGGGGACTGGACAAACACTGCCTACCAAAGCTGCAGCTTGAGTGCTGAGCTATTGCCTTTGCTCTGGAGGGTAAAAATCAAACTCTGTAGGTAATACTAAGACAAGAGCAAGTATTTGCATTGAACACAACAAGATAACTCTGACTCTTGAAAGAGCAGAAAGGGCATGGAAGGGAGTATGAGGATTGGGACTTCGAGTTGTTTAAAAAAACCACCTCATACTGGTGTTGCTGTCCTGAGGCAGTCCTGTGTTGAAACAGAGATGTCTCCATTTCTACAGAGGGTAGTTTTACAGACTCTAGCTTTTTCACTCTCCTTCCATCCCTGCACTATTTCAGTGCAATGTATCTGTTTGTGAGCGACCTACATACAGAAACAGTTCAATCACATTTTGAGTTTTCATGGAGATATTGATGTAGTAAGTATAGACAGCTGGTAGCTCTTTTAATTGACTTAACCCAGTGAGCGTGAATGATTTTAACTGTCACCACTAAATTTAACAGTACTATCATCACTTTTAACAATATCCTTTAATAACTGGTTATCTGACTTTTGAGGTTTGGTTTTCTTTTTTTTTTTTCTTCATGTGTGCCTACTGAGCTGTGGTGTTTAGAGCTGGAAGATTATTGGACTGATGTTTTTGCATGTTGATATGCATGCCTGGCTGCAGATGGATGAGCATAAACTCATTGATGTTTTCATCCTGCATTCTTAATCTCACTGCAGGCTGGATTAGAGAATGAGAGGACCAAAAAGAAGAACTACTCCAAAGCAGTATGTACCTTGACTAACTGTCTCAGAGAGGTTTTTACATACAAAACCACTGTGATAGGGCAAAGACTATGTGCAAGTATGTTGGCTGTAATTGCTCACCAGCCTAATGTCAAAGATACAGTGTTACTGTCAGGACTTGTTGGGTTTTCCATAATAGTGAGCATCATTTCAACCTGGTACAATCCAAACACATCTGTGTTGTACATGTAGAGCATCTTGAAAAGCTCAGAATGGAACTTAAGCTTTAACATTACACAAAAGAAGGTAATACTGATAGAATAGGCATGTGATGAGGGCTGCATCTTTCATGAAATTAACTCTGTGTAGTATCAATTACTTCCTAGCACCTGTACAAACAGGACATGACTTTGAGCACTGCAGAGCCCGGCCTGGGTGGGAAGTAAAGGATAATGTGCTTTCAAACAGTCAGGATTTTTAGGGCAACCTCATAGGGAGCAATTCCACAGAGGGAAGGAGTACATGTGAGAGGACAAAGTGGTGTAGTGAGACTGCGGGGGGAAGGCTTCTCATCAAACACAGAAGTTGCCAGGCTGGGTTGGTTGAAAATCAGCAGAGAATTTTCTGAGAAGGTGCAACTGGATGTGGTATTGAGAAAGCCTGAAGGAGCAACATTAGCCACAGTCTAAGGTAAAAACATATTACAAGTACAAATGGATATAAAGGCAATGAGAGAGTTTTCTGCATCTGTTAAAAACAAGAGGAAAAGAGAGAAGGATGTGGAGATGTGGTGCTGAGGGATGTGGTGACCTGGCAGTGCTGGGTTTAACGGTGGCACTTCACGACCTTAAAAGACTTCCAACCAAAACCGTTCTGTGTGATTCTGGAAAAGAATGGGGCCAATTGCATATGAAGGAAGAACAAGTAAAATCTGAATATTTTAGCCTTCCCAGTATGCCAAGTAATTTGTTCTAGTTTTCATGAAGGTTACAATCAGACAGCTAGCCTATTAATGTAGCAGAAAAGTCAGAGAGATCTGATAGAATTGACCCTGCTCTTCAACAGATGTTTGGAGAATTTGCCTTCAAAAATATGTGCTGCAGAAGTCTCTGGAGAGATTGGGTTGCAGTGACAAAGGAAATGACCTGAGCTGTGAGGCTTCAGTTTGAAATCTGTCCGAATACAATAGATACAGGGCAAACAAATATGTTTAGAAAACCCTGGAATATAAAGTGATGAACTGTTAACCTGAATTTGTGGAAAACTAATGATGTCAGTTCAGCTTCAAACAGGGTAATTAAGGGCATAAGGGAAAAGCATTCGATGTAAATGTAACTTGACTATAAAGCTCTTGGCGTGTCTCTACATGACATTGAGTGAAACCTTGGGCAAGATCTAGTTCCTGTAAAAGAAATGCACAGTTAGATGAAAAATGATTCTGTTAGAAAACAAGACAGCTGGGAAGGATCTCATCTGCTCTGTTCCCATCTAAGACAGCATCATCTGTCTTTAAAGGGGAAAGCAGTTCTACAGGAGTTTGTATAGCCAGGCTGTCTGAGGACAGAGAAAGAAGGCAAATAAGAGAAAATTTGTCAAAACTGAATAATAGTAAAAATAAGGAGTGCCACATTTAGGAAAAATGAAAGACACAGTTAAAGAAAGGAATTCTGCACAAGACTGGTTCAGGTAATGACCTGAGGTCACATTTAGTCAATATTAGATTGCTGGGGAAAAGAAAAAGCAAACTCAGTTCCTCTGTGTAGTAACCCGAGGGGCAGTGAGTCTGCACACTGCTGCTGGAGCGCTGGCTTCAGTTGCTGACCATTCATTTTAATCATTCTTTAGGAAGGGACTGAAGAAATTCAAGGAGCCTGAAGGGGGGAAAAAAAAAAAAAGAAAGAAACTGGAAAGAGTCCAAGCCACAAGAGAAGGCTTACAGCAGTATTTCAGATCTTGAAAAAAGAAACTGGATGCTGGCCCTCTGTTTGTAGTGATAATATTGCATTTCAGGAGAGAATCTAAACTTTTCCCAGAAGCTGCTTTACCATCCTGAGTCTCATCTGGCTTCTATGTTAATTTGTTTAATTCTCCACGGAAGCTACTATATAGAAAATTTGAATCAATTAGCAAGCAAAATATTTATGGTTTGGTTTGCTGGATTTTCATTATGGTAATGCATTAAAACTTGGACTTCAAAACTTAATTTTGAAGTTTTCCCTCCTTGCTTTCCCCTGCCTTTCCCAGCCCATGGAGTGCTTCCTGTTTTCAGTGTTAAACCAGAATAGTGAATTGCATGAGAAAGCTGAGCTTTTAATGGTATTGACTGAGGAGACTTTGGGATCTGTCCTCTTTTTCTCAAACTTCATGTTTCCAGACTAAAAACTGCAGCATACTGAGCGTATAATTTTATTTCCAACCCTGCTGCCTTAGGCACTTGAAGCATCTCACCCTCCTTGTGAAACACTGGTTGAGAGCCTGTTTGTTTGCTCTCCTTTGAGAGAACACATCTTAATGAGAAGGCAGGCTCTGATGGTGGACAGCTGAACCAGCTGAAATCTCCTATTAGTCTCTGGGCGGCCACACAGAATAGTGAGATGTAGCAGATGGTCACTGGCTGAGTTTAATTTTGATGTAATTGGGGAAAGAGGAAAAACATAACAGCATTGCAGGTTTAACAAACTGAACTTTGCAAATATAAAAGCATTGAATCAATTATTTTGCTACCATTTGCTAAGCTTTATTAATCACTTAAATGCCAAAGGCATAAGTAAGTGCAGTGATACATTTCAGTTATTGTAGTCTCCTGTCTCTTGTGTCCCTTTTTTGTTCTCTGTTCCCTTCTTGGAGCATTTGAAGAGGAAGGAGCTGTAGCACAGTAATAATAGGGCTAACAAAAGTGTTTCTTAACTGCAAGAAAATGAGGTCAAAAAAGGCAAGCAAGAGTATCCTTGACATTATTGGCTGGTATGCAGGTGCTGACAGGCACACAGGAGTCTGCGTCCTCATGTTTGAAATCATGACCTGCTCCTTTACTTCTCCTGTTCCTGCTGTATCTTTTGAAAAGTTCTGTCTCTGCCTTTGCTTTTTGTAACTGGTGACTTGTGCTAAAACATTCCCTTTTCAGTCTGTGCCATTTTTTTTTCTCTACTTGCTTCTTGTTTTCTTTTTCCTTTCCTTCCATAACAGACCAATGGTTATGAGGAAGACATGTATGGATCATCCCAGAGTAGAAAATCTAGCAGGGTTAGTAGATAATTTATATTGCTATAAAATTTATTGTTCTGTTTAATGGGATTAAAGCTAATTAGCAAATTCATTTCTGTGGTAAAGCAAGTTTTTCCTGCCTTGCATGTTGTGGGTTTCACAGCTTGTCAGACATGGAGGTGCAGCAAAAAAATTAAATTAGGCCTCGAGTTGGAAGGGGAAGTCTCTGAAATTGGTAAAGATAGAACTTGGAAGCCACAAATGCTTAACTTTTTTAAACAGAACTAGATAAAAAGTTAAATTGTGACAAGAAATACTTCGGTGGCACCTGGCATGGATGATTTCCATGTGTTGGACACCAACAATAGTTTTTCAGCCTGTGCAATGTGTTTTGTATCGTGCTGTTGTAACAGTGGAAATCCCAAGCTTCACCTAGACATTAGTCTATGTCTTGAGATTCACATAAGTAAAAACTTTGGAATTTGAATCTTTCTCTAGTGTGTATTGTTTATTTGAAGTGTGCTTCACTAAATGCTTTTTTCTTTCTTTATAAACTGTATCCTAGGCTTTCTGGAAACTGCCCCAGAGGTGAACAGCCAGTGCAAGTGTTATTACTTGGCTATTTCTAGAAATATTCCTGTCAAAAAAAGAAGAGCTTAATTATTAATCTCATTGTGTGTATGTGGGTCACAGTGTTCCCTTCTGTTCCAGGACAAGTGTTTTGTCTCAATTATAGGAGTCCCCTGTCCTGCTTTTCGGGGGTTTTGCAAATTATTTGAAGGTATTATCTCAAGCAGAGGCTTTTGGGGGGCAAGGAGGGGAATTATTCATGAGGTTTTTTCCTTTCCTTGATTTTAACAAAAACACAACCTCTGAGCCTGTTGATCTCCATGCTATCAAGACTCGTAAAGAAGTGTAGTGGTATGCAGCCTAAAGCTCTATGTTTAGAAGAAAAATAAACTACTTTTTAGACTTGATTTAGCTAAGTATTTGAGCTGTACATGCTAAACATCAGAGGGGCTTCAGTGAGCTCCTTTTGTAAGCAGGCACAAGAAGTTAAGCAGGCGCTAATGTAAATAACAAAATGGAACTTTACATTTTATGTCCATTTTAAATTGTTGCTTCCATATGGCTTTATGCATTTAACCTGTATATGTGGATAAGAGAAAATGAAACACTGTTGCTTAAACTGTTGAGAAAACAGTATGTCCTTCTGTTGGCACTCTTGCTGAACTGTTTGACAAGTTCAAGGAGCTGTATTATGTAGTGCTTCTGACAAAGGATGTTCTTATTTTTTAATAAGATGCTCCAGAGCTCCAAGTACTGCAGGGAGGGCGGCACAATATCTGTAAGAATCATCCAGGGGAATGTTTGGTTTCCATTTAAATAATTTAAAATCATCTTGGTATTAGGCTTTGCAGCATGGAGGCTTAGTGTCTATAGAGTATAGCTACAGTCAGATCATTAATTCTTTGTGGCTTTCATTACTATATGTAATTCAGATTAATCATTATTTAGAAGGAGGCTGAGAGTTTTGGGATGACTTGGAATAGCTGAAACTCAAAAACCAGTTGAGGCCAATCTGACTGGCATTCATCTTAAGGAATATTCTGCAAAAACTGCAGACCTAACTGTAAAGATTGCCTCAGAGACATTAAGAAACAAAGGAAAGTTCTTCAAGTCAGGAAGGAAGTGATGAGTCTAGTGATAAAATCGCTGTTTCCAAAATAAGCATCCAGTTGTAAGTCATAAACCAGTGATGTCTACATGCAGATCAGCTTTGTAGACACTGGATTTGCAGTATCACAGGTTGATTCTTTACAAATCAGTAATGCCATGTGCTGGGTAGTGAACATGTGGATTACAAACTGCCCATGTGGGAGTGAAAATAATTTCTCTAAACTCAATCCAGGTTATTTAGGTGTCTTACCCACAGATCTATTTACCTGCACTGACACTAGTCCAGTGTCAAGAACAAACATGTTTCTTTAATTTGCCACAGATCTCATTTGTAAAAGGAGTCAACACCTACATAGTTCATAGAGATCATGCAAGGTTTAGTTAGAGCTTATAAGAAAGCTGAGTAATTGCTGACTACTAAAAGCAGAATATCTTAGTAGTGTAGACCACCCTAAGAAATGACTGGAGAGGTGTGATGTTACAAAATGCTTGTAAAATGAGAGCTCTGGACCATGGAAAAGAAGGTAGAGGTGTGGAGCTCTTGCAGCTCATTCCCACCAGTATGCATCATGGGAAAATGAAGAACCTAAACAGTGCTTGGGAGGCTCTGAAAATAGCTTTGCAACTCGTGTATTATGTCAGGGCTAGTTACAGGAGACTGGGTGAGCACAGGAGTCATTCTGTGAGGATGAGGATACAGGGAGGTGGCGTTTCCTCCCTCGCTTTGCACACTGGCACAGCAGCCTGTGCTCCCTCCTCAGCAAGCCTTGCTGGTGGAGCTTATACCCTTGGCCCAGCACTGCATCTGTCCCTGGTGCAGAAGACTGACTACTTTGGTCATCAGGCTGATGTTTTTCTGAGAATGAGGAAGATGATGAAGCCTTCCTAGCATGCCTGTGTTTTTCCCAACTCCTGTGTCTCTGCGAGACACATGATGTCTTATTTATATGGATTTCCAATCTGCATTGAAAACAGACCTTGGTTTTGCAAATTTTCTCACGCTAGATAAATAATGTATTTTGGAGGGAAAGGGTGACTCTTAAATCCACTGGAGTTGTCAATCAGACACCTTTGGTGCTTGTCTCTTTCAACCTGGTTAATTCTGGGATTCTGTGGTATTTACTTTGGAGTTTAATTAAGATCTCCCCGTTCTAGGGGAGACTAAATAACCATTCAGTATGAGGGTGGTAGAGCTCTGGAATAGGCTGCCCAGGAAGGTTGTGGGTGCCTGCTCACTGGGAGTGTTTAAAGCCAGGCTGCATAAGGTCTTGAGCAGCGAAGTCTAGTTGAGAGGCATCTCTGCCTGTGGCAGGGAGGTTGGAGCAGATTATGTCTAAGGTCCCTTCCAATCTAAGCCATTCTATGAAATAGGTAGACCAAAAGTGCAAGATTGGCCAGATGCTAGATAGGCAACTGCATCAAAGAGAGTCTCACTTCATACCAAAAAAAGGTTCTTTGCCTTCAGCCTTGCTATATCTGGCTTACTTTTCCTGATGGGAACACTCAACAGTTTTGATCCCTGGCTTTGCTCTCTGTCTCCCATCAGAGTTGTTGTGACACCTTCTCTTTCATTTATTTGAGGTTTAGAAGGAAGCTGACAAACTCTGACCAGTACATTTCTCCAGTGCATGATAGACAGTAGCAGCTCGGTCTGTCTGCAGTGGTGGGACTGCACATGCAAAGAAATAAATCCTTAAGGGCCAGAGCCTGAGTTTTCAGATGTGAAGTTGTGATGCAGCCATTTCTTCTGGGTTTGAGCCCGAAAGGTAGCATTTCCAACATCTTGTAAAACAGATGTTGTCTTTTCTGTTTTGCAGAAGCTGGAAGTATGTTGATAAATACAGCTTCACTTAACTGGAGCTAGGATGAAATTTAGACATAGAAACTGCATATATGCTTCTGAAAGAGGGGTTAAAGTCTATTCAGTAGAATGTTAGCTTAATGAGTATTTTGTGCATAAGACACTCTAGGGATAGAGGAAAGGTCTTTGGTTTATTAAAGAATAATAATAAAAAAAACAACCCAAAACCCTCTACCTTACAAATGGAGATCACACAACATTTTTGCACATCCTCATGTCTTTAATGCAGTTCATCTCCTCTTTTTGCATCTCTGACCACTTAGATGCTTGCAGATTGCAAGGAGTCAAACTTAAGTTTTGTTTCCTGTTTAGAAGAATTTTGAAAGTCCTTCATGTTACCAAGCAGAGTTCTCAAGGGTTTTGTTTTGTTTTGTTTTCTGTGTTACTAATGCAGGCTTTGTATTACTCTGATCTGGATCTTCACAAGAGTGGCTATGCTTCCACCTCTCAAGCTTCTTCCCAAAATGGAAATTGGGTTGGTTGCCCCCTGGCATTACCTGGCCTGGACTTGATGGTCTGATTTCATTTGGATAAAACAGCCTCTTGTACTTAGGAATGAATTTGGATCAATTGTCAGGGGTCTCTGGCCTTTATTAAAACTTAAGCCAAAAATAAACCAGACCTTTTAAGATTGGAGTGAGTAATGGAAAGCTGTTTTTAAATGAGCACAATTAATTTTCCTTTGCTGCTCCTCCCTTTCCTACAGTTATTTTGTTTGCTTTTGGCCTCAATTAGTCTGGAAAAGTAAAGGAAATCATAACTAGCTGAAGTTCTCTGTCCTGTTTGAGGCAACTTCTCTGCTTACTGTGTGAGTCTAGCAAGCTTGAGGCAATGTAGTTTGCATAAAGTGAAATTAAAAGCAATTCACAGACTGCAAGGAGAAAACCACTGAAGCGTCAAATTCACTCAAGAGGTTGGATTGTCCAGATGCAGAGGACGGAACTCAGCCAGTCCAGCACTAGCAATGCAGTGCTTGAGCAGTGGCCCACAGCCTGGCCTGTCTGATGGGCAGTAGCAGCACAAAGGCTTTGCCTTGTGTCTTGTGCTATCCAGTGATGGGGTTACTGCAGGTGAGGGGGGAGAGTTGCAGCAGGACATTGCCTGCAAGCTGTGGGTTGGGGGCCACTGCTGGAGTATCTCTTGCACCTAATTATGCCAGATACAGTGTGCACTCTCTGAGCTTAATTGCTGCATCTTGTGAGTGATGGTTACTAACAGTGAAGACATTAGTTTTATGGTGCTATGACCTAAGTACTCACAGTTTTGTCCTGAATTATTTAGGTTTTTCTCTGCATTTTCAATAAAATATACAAGATACGATCTTACAGCTGCTTGAAACACTTAATGTGTGTCTTAAAACACTTCTGTCTTTGTACGTAGCTCTTTTTTCTGGCTTTGGTTGAAGTAAGGAGAAACTCCCTTTCTGGCTGCTATATACAAATGCGTGTGAGATAATAACAACTTAACCACCTAAAATTAAATTTACAATGTTTTGCTTTTGCATAGTGTTGTGTCCTCCCTTCCTGTAGGAAATGCACGTGTCTGCTTGGTATTCTTAGTCTGTGGGAGTTCAGATCTAATGCTTTTATGGGCCAGATGACTAATATTCTCTATACTGAGTTTCCCTCTGTTACAGTTTAACAGTCCTGATCTCTTAGCAAGACAGTTAATTCTGCTGTAGGTGTCCTTTTGATCAATTTCATTTTCTATGTAAAGAAGTGTTGTGCTTGTCTTCCTCAGCCCTCCTTGCTGTACAGCGATGCCCTGCCAGCCAGAAGTTACAGGGTTTGTTGTACTAATGCTCTAAACACAAATACCAAAGCCACTCACCTTCAGCCATGCATATGTTGTCTCTTACCTCTGTAGTTCCTGTTTCACACTCTGGTGTCTGATCCATCCGAATGCATGTGTGCAATGCTGTTTGTACAGGCATGGATTTGCTGATCTTTCCTTTTATTCCCATTGGAACTATGCAACCACTGTTCATGGGGTTGTGGTTCTCTCTGGAATGGAGATGGTTGTATTCCTTTCAGTGTGTTAGCTACAATATGCAGGACCAGGCCTGAGAGAGGCAACATCAATTCTTTCTGGTTGAGTAATAGCTAACAAAAATCTATTGGAGTGGTGGGTTTTTTGTTTGTTTCTTTTTTTAAGCCAGGTTCCACAGTTCTTGTTTATACTTTCCTTTTTTTTTTTTTCTCTCAAAGCTTAGTCTCCTACTCCCCCTGCGTTTCCTGAGCCATAGATTTGTATGCTAAACTGTAAGCAACATTAAAACATACATCTTCCTCCTCTTTTATTAGTTTAGCAAACTGGCTAGTAAATGATGCCCATCAGCTGTGAGTTTTCCCCCATATTGCCAGCACCAGAAATGAAGGTTAAACAGATTTGAACAACTGAAGAATTGATGTAGCTGTTCTGTTGGTAGGCAACGTAAATGTTGAACTTGTGGCTGGGAGGATGGCTGGAAATGCATGACTGTGTGGTGGACTTAAGGGAGCGTGTGTCACACTCTGCACATACCTTATGGCATTGCCCAGCTCACTGATGTCAGGCTGTGTAAGATCTTCAATTGCATGTTGCTCGTGGTTGCATACAGGAGATGGCCCTGTCCTTGCACATACTGCTCATTCCCCTCTGACCTTCACACTGCACCTTGTGAATCTCTAATGCTCCAAATTGAAACCAGAAACTAGGTCTGCCGCTCCTGTTCTGACTCTGTCTTTTAATTGTAGGCGTCTGTGTATGACGAGAGCATTTACAGTGGGAGTCGTCGGTATAGTGCCTCTAGTTCTCGTGCTGTAAGATGTTTTCTGTATTTCCCTGTTGTCTTGTCTCTGTCCTCCAATAACCTGTGTGTACCAGAACACAGCCTTTTCTGGGCTGAGGAACATTTAAAATGTGTGAGGTTCGTAGCCTTCTGCTGGAGGCAAAATTATGCGCATTGTTTCTGTGAGGTTCCATGACATAGTAAGTGGTGATTTATCTGCTCTTGTAACGACTGGCCTTGCTCAGACTGGCTCTGGCTAGCAGTGACACAGCCTATTGCTAGCTCCTTGCTTCCCCTGCAGTGAGGGGGATTCAGCTCTGCCTTGCACTTGGAAAGACGGTAGATGGTACATAAAGTCCCTTCCCTCACTGAGAAGTCTTCTTTTGAAAGCTGTGAACAATATAGTTAAAAAACCCAGCAATCCAAACATGCACCAACAAAGCACAACATCAGATGCTTTCCCAGTGTTAATTCACTGGCACTCACCTGCTAGCATGGAGTAAAGGATTTTTGTGAATGCATGGCGTGCTTGGCTTTGTTTCTTGGATTTATATCCATAGAGGTGTCTTGGGCAACTTGTGACATGGTTTTCAAAATACATGCTCCTGTGGAGGGGTGGCCTCTGTCATTTATGAGGAGACACAATATGAGGAATGGTAACAAATTATTTCCCTTTGGAAGAGGCTGCAGGACTTGGTTTATAGATTGTAAGACAGAAAATGCCTTCACTCTTCTCAGATTGGGCCTCTGCTGCTCTTGTATCTGCTTAGGGGGAGAGGGAGAAAGACCAGTCTCTTTTCTTTTAACTCTGCTCTGTGGACCCACTGCTTATTCTCTCACCACACTCCTTCACTGATTACCAAAAAATGCCCCCACAAATGAATAAAAACAAAGCCAAAACCGGCACCTAACATTGTAACACATACGAGCTTCAAGACAAAGCATCGATGTTAGTTTAACCTTAAAAGTTATAACTGCTTAGAGAAGAAAACCCTTCAAGGATGTTTACTATGCAACTGCTGATTTTTAATGGCCTATTCCATCCCCTTTTACTCACTCTGATTCACTAGTCAGGCTGTATATCCAGCTGCTATTGATGTTAAGCTGCTAATTGCTTTTTGTCTCACAATTGTGCCTTGTTTCCATTTGGCTGCTCTGGGAAATTCATCAATATTTATCTATTTGTACTTTTGTGGCAGCAGTTTAGCGAATTTGCCACTGAGGCTTCAGTGGGCTGGTTGTATGGGCTGACAGCCCTTTGTACAACATACCTTCTTTTGTTTGAGCTAAGTCTCTCAGAGGTCCACATGATAAACTTCAGCTCTTGGGAGAAATCATTTACAGTGGGCTCTGAGCCCAAAGGATGTGTACACGTCTTTGAGCCACTATTACTAGCTTGAGCAGGGACCACTGAATAAATGGCCAGTGATTGTTGCCCTTCCTCCATCCTCATGCTACCCTGTGCCACAGGTATTTGGAAGTCTGTGTATAACCCAGCCTTTGCAGTTGCTGTTGCACAGTTGCCTGTATTAATGAGGGTTGATGTATGAGGTTTCTGCCTTCGAGGTAGAATGGCTTTGTCACAATTGCAGGGTTAGCTGTGGTTTTCTTAAGGTCTCCAAACCCTGTAGCACTTTTAACATGTAAAGGGTATGCCATTTGGGCAGATGTTTCCAAAGAGTGTTTTTTGGATGAGGAGATGACAGGGGGAAAGCAGGGGGTGAGGCTGGAACTGGCCTTGCTTGATCTTAGCCAACTAAATGAGTGGCACTTGCTTCTGTGTTTTGCTCCACAGAATAAATAGGTACAATTGATATGGGACCCCTCAGTAACTTATACTTTTTCCTCATCATGTGTTTTGGGTTTATTTTACATCCTTGTTATCTCAGACATAAAGAACCAGTGATGACACAAGGCTTCTGTTTTAGAACTAAATAATAAGAAAACAAAATCTAAATGTTCAGTGCTTTCTTTTCCTTTTTAAATCTAGGAATTGAAGGGGCTGTGCTTGAAAATAATTCTAGACTGTGTGCAGCACAGTTCTGTGTTTTGTATATTCTTATCTCTGAAATGACATGCAGTAGTTCAGGCGTATGAAGCCAGTGTCAGTTCATATAAGACATCTGAGGACATGGCTTGGTCACGTTCTGCCCTGCTTCTGGGGCTTGCTGGGGGCTGTGTGCCTTAGAAGGTAATACTTTGTGGTTAGTAATTAAGCTTATGTACTGTAGCTGGGGTTGTTTCCAGCTTTATCTTCTTAGCATTTATTAGTATTATAAGCTTAATTTTTATTTAATACTGTGTCACTTGGTTAGCATGACTAAAAATGCCAAAATAGTCCTCCAGTCGCTTGGTGAAGGCTAGGCTGTCTGTGTAGCTGAGGAGTCCAGGGCATTCCTCCAGTGGCCAGGTAACTTAACAGAAGAAATCTTAGAAAATGACAGAGCACAGCTATCTCAAAAGCAGGATAATTCTTTAGTGGGTTTTTTATCTAAGAAAGAGTCTTCAGTGCCTATAAAATAAACTTGCAAAGGTCATTGGCAGCGTTGTCTGAGCTGCTGAGAAGAGCAGTTCCTCATGCTCGTTCCTGTCCCTCAGCTGCCTTTGGCCTTGTATCAGTACAAACTATTGCACATGAAAGTTGACAGACTTGAACCCCCTTTTACAGAGGCCATGTTTGCAATTGTCTCAAGATAGTAGCAATAGGAAAAATACCATATCCAGTAAACCTCAAGCCTCTTTAATTCTTCTCTGTTCTCAATGTATCAAAACTCCCTCATATATATATATATGCGCACACACACACACTTAATGTATCTTTCTATCAAATACATCTAAATATAAGGTTCCACACTGAAATCTGTGAAAATAGAGAGAATAAGTCTAAATTGCATTTCTAGCATAAGTTCTAGTTCTGTTTCCTCAACACTTTAAACTTTCATTTCCCTTCTCTACTTTCACAGCGTTATAACCTCTGGATATATAACAGCATAATCATGTTCTTTGTCCTCTTCAGCAACAAGTCAGCCCTGTTGTTCTGCGTCACTGCTTATAAGGACAAAAGTACTGTCTTTGGCAGGAGGTGAGAACTTCAGGTGCTGGAAAAGCAGGAGAGATCTTAGTCCCTGATATAGTCTCAGTTTTTACTTTAATCACAACAAAAATGGATGCTTCTTGCTCTGGCCAGTGGAACACAGATTCATTTTATGTGCACACAATATTTGAAGCACGGGAAGAAGGCTCACCTCAGAGCTTTTGAGAAGTAGTAGGATCGAGCCTTTTGTATTAGAGATGAGAGTTGCTTACTTGTGGCTGGTATCTTGAGAAGTATAAAGAAATCATTAGCACCCTGTGATTCCAAGAATTGAATCAAAACTGGAATTACTGCTTGCCTTAATTTTTACAGTACCAGTTGAGATGTCTGTTCTCTGACTTTCACTGCTGTTCTTTGTCCAGCTGCATGCCATCATTTTTGTAACTAACTGCCAGTGTAATGCTCTGAAACCTCTCTCTCGCTTCCCTTCCCAATTCTAATGCATTTCTCTTTTCTTTGCTTGCTATTCTTGGTTTTCCTGTGGCAGCCTTCTGAGTACAGCTGTTACCTTGGTTCGGGATCTCGAGCATCCTCAAGAGCCAGCTCTGCTCGGGCCAGTCCAGTGGTGAGCTCCTCTATTTTTCTTTCTCCTTAATCTGTTTAATTCCTCTGTTCTTCAGGGTATTTTTTCATACAAAGAGGTCACTGTCCCTCATGAGACTGTTTCTTGTGCTGTTAATGGGACCTTCTATACACCACTTAAGAGAAAGAACAGGTGAATCAGATGAGAAATTACAGAACTGAATTAATTTCTATGCAGATGTGCATGTGTTTACAATACAAAGTACACTTCAGACTTGCATAACAGTGCTAATTCTTTTCAGAGTTGGGCATGGAGCACGTTGGCAAGGGCACTGTGAAGAAGGCCAGGGTGTTGATGCTAGTGCCGCATCTCCTTTGATTATTAAAGGCAGGAAACTCTAAATCTCACTGCAGCGTTCAAGTAGTTTAGTTTCACTGCATTGAGCAGTATGTAGGTGGTGTGTTACTGCAAAGCTGCAGGGCTATCCAGAGGCTGGATCTGAGCATACCTGTGTGGGACTGTCAGTGACTGGTCACTGCAGAATCTTTAGCATGAGGTGAGGTGCTGGAGCACTATGTATATACTCAGCATGTCTAGTATCATGAACTCCCCAAGTAGTCACAGGCTGAACAGATTAAATGCTAAAGACTTTTCCAACTGTTGTTGACCAATGCAAGACCACTGCTTTTTACACATATAAAGTAATTGTCTTCTTTTTCTTTTTTTCAATGACACATTGCTGCTTTCTCTTTGTGATTATTCTGTTTAGGTATTTATAACTCTGACTTTCTCTCCTGGTTAATTTTAGAGCAAGTAGCATGGTGAGACTATCAGAGAGCAGTGGTATGTCTCTTAGAGGAAATATGTAGCTTACATTAAAATAGCGTGTAGCAAAATTAATCTTCCACAGAGAGTGAATTCTGAAGTCTTGTATGGACTTTCAGTAAGCTAACTTTCCTTCACGGAAGCGTTTCTCCTAGGGGGGTTTTTATGTGCTCGTTCTCCTGAGACCTGTCATGTATCACCTACCACATCCTCAAGACAGTAAGAGATGAGAAGGGTGATACTGTAAGTTACCACACATAATGTGCTTCTTTAGTTGTAACACCTTATTGGCTTTTTTGTTTGCAGAGGCCTGAAACTTAACTGCTGTAAATGTTGTCTTCAGGACTAATTTAAAAAGGGTAGCCAAAGAAGCTACCACAGCATGCACCATGATAAATGATGACATGAATGTTTGGAGTGTTCCTTTTCTGTAAGCACCCAGAGTCTGCAGTAAGGAATTGCTTTGTGTCAGATAGTCCCCATTGTGCTGGTTCCCCCTTCAAAGGTAGCCTGTCCGGTAAAAGTCTGTGCACCAGGGTTTTTTTCCCTGCAGTTTGAGCTGTTCAGTACATCTGAATTCCAGCAGGGAAAGGTACCTCAACTGTCCATGCAAGTTATTGTAATCAGGCAGGGAACAGGCAGGTCTTTTGACCATCAGGTGAGCTCTCTCCTTTAGAGTGAGAAAGAGATGAATAAACTGGCTGGAGCAAAAGAAAACAGAACAGACAGAAGAGATCTATGTGGTCAGAAGTGTTGGTGTTTCCTAAAGACTAGCCAACATCCACTTTCTGCAACTTGTTTTTGTTGTTGTTGTTAAAAGGATTTTTATCAGATAACATATGTCAGCAGGGAGTTATAAAAGAAGTCAGTATTTTGATCATCTGTCATAGAATCATAGGATGCTTTAGGTTGGAAGGCACCTCAAGGATCATCCAGTTCCAACCCTTGCACTAGAACAGGTTGCTCAAGGCCTCATCCAACCTGGCCTTGAACACCTCCAGGGAGGGAGCATCCACAACCTCCCTGGGCAATCTATGCCAGTGTTTCACCACCCTCACTGTAAGGAACCCTTTCCTAACATCTAGTTTAAATCTCTTCAAGTTCAGACTCCTTACCCCTTGTCCTGTCCTCCAAGACCTTGTCAATAGTCCCTCCCCAGCCTTCCTGTAGATCCTCTTCAGATATTGGAAGGCCACTATAAGGTCTCCTTGAAGCCTTCTCTTCTGCAGGCTGAAGAGCCCCAACTCTCACAGCCTGTCGTCGTAGCAGAGATGATCCAGCCCTCTGATCATCTTTGTGACTCGCTCTAACAGTTTGATGTCCTTCTTGTATTGGGGGTCAGGGGCTCCAGAACTGCACACAGTACTGCAGGTGGGGTCTGATGAGAGCAAAAGGGGACAACGAAACCCCTTGCCCTGCTGTCCACGCTTCTCTTGATGCAGCCCAGGACATGGTTGGCTGGCTGAGCTGCACATGCACACTACTGGCTCATGCTGAGCTTTTCATCAACCCATAGATCATTAGACCATGGAATCATTAGGGTTGGAAAAGACCTCTAAGGTCATTAAGTCGAAATGTCAACCCAACACTGCCATGACCACTAAACCGTGTCCCTAAGTGTCAAGGCTACATGGTGCTTGAACATCTCCTGAGATAGTGATTCTGCTGCATCCTTGGGCAGCCTATTCCTTGAATTAGTCCTTGAATCTGAATGCCTGAGCTCTATGAGTTCTTGCAGTATGTGTCTTACATTAGTAGTATTTCTTAAATGGCTTTGCAAACTGAATTTTAATTATCCCCAAGGCAAAAAAGAAAAAAAAAAAACAAACCTCAGGATTCCACTATGAAGTTCTTATAGTGTTAAGGGTTGCTATACATTCATCTGTTTCCTTTATGTCTTTCTTGTATGCAGTCTGAGTCATTTGTGCAAGTATTTCACAGCAGTCACAGAGTGCAGCTTGCCCCTCCTGAGAGCTACAGGGGATTTTTTTTCTCTTCCTTCTTTGCTGACACTTGGGACTGTTTGTGTGCAAGTGGCTGGGGATGGTTAGCTGTGTCAGCACTGACATGGAGAGGTGCCAAGCTGAATCTGCCCTGCAAGGAGATAATGGGCACATTTCAATTTCTTTTCTTTTTAATTAGTGGTTTATTGCAGGGTGTGAAGAGCTTCCGTTATGTTCATGGCCTTGAAGAGCTGGGAGTTATTGCAGTAGGTCTGAAAGGGACCACTGCAGGGGCTTTGCTTTTCCTATTGCAAGGTAGCTCAAGCCTTGTTAATGGGGTGACTTTGCTCTTAAAGTCCCAGTTACTACACAGGGTCAGTGTTCAGCACCTTGGGAGTTTTATATTTATTTTTTTAAATTTTCTTTCCCCTCTTCACCCCACCTCCACTTTTTCTTTTTCTGAATTAAGCAGACAATCCTTTTTCCTTCAAATCACAACAAGGAGTCACTGGCCTTACCTTTTACTAGCAGGGGTTTTAAGGCATTTCGATAACATTTCCAGCTGCATACTTGATCCTGGCAGTAAAGATGCTGAAATAAAACCCTATCTTCTCAACAGGCTTAGCAGTGTATTGCTTCATCTTGTACAGTCCTGAAATGTCATCTGCTTGGACTGCCTAAAGGAAGAATAAAGATCTCCATGGATGATGGGGATAACTCGGGAGAGGAAAAAAAGTGGTTATTTTTCTCTGTATGGGTAGTCTCAATTAGAACTTTTTTTATACTGCTACCCCCCAAAATGGAATTGTTCCCTGCCAAGTCATATGCTTTCTTGATTTATTTTGTATATTTTCTGGCATTTACACACATAAACATCTGATTGCAAGCTTATTTTTCAGTTGGCTGGTGGAGGAGGAAGGAAAGGGGAATATCTGTGGGTTGAAAAGCTGAGTTTCCAGCATGCTTATTTCACTCAAGAGCGTGATAGTTTATAAAATCTATGAACTGTACTCTTGAGTGCTTAACAGTGAGGTTAAACATGATTTTTCTTAAGATTATGGCCTTTATTAGGCAGAAAACCAAAACTCAACTGTTCCCAAGCCTCACTGTCAGGAGAAGTTAGATATTGTATCGAGAATGGAGAATGATTTAATTTAACTTTCAAAATTAAAGCATCCAGTATCTTATGATATCATGTCAGCCCTTAAATTTGTTTCTCAGAACTTTGTTTCCCTCTTCTGTTGCTTTTCATTAAACAGTGATCAAAAAGCAACAGTAGTTTTCCTGCTGCACGTGGCTTTGCCAGCTTATGTTCTTGTTTGCGTCGTCATGTTTGTAATGCAATAAAAGTCAGGAGCATTCTTGAACACAACATGAATGTTTATTTGTCTTTGTATTTATTTTTAAGAATTCACTGTATCTGCATGAAGTTTGCTGTTTTGATGATTATTTTTTTTAATATGCCTTCCACTGGTAATTAATGCAGGTGCCATGTAGCAAGTGTGCAATACATTAATGCACAGTTGTGAATACCTTCTTTTCATTTGAAGAAGCTTATCATATCCTCACCAGGAATAATAAATTAAGGAAGTTGGTCTTAATTTTCATGGAAGCAGTTATCAGTGTGCTCAAGCTTTGCCTTCTTTTCTCTACACTTGAGGATTCAGCGTAGGCTTGTCTTCTAACCCAGGCACTGACAGTATGGGTGTGCTTTCAGCCCCTCTGGAGTGAGGATTTGCTGCAGTGCTAACTTGCATTTCAGAGGCTGATAAGTTTGTTTAAGCAGTGACGTCTGGCATAACACTCATTCCTGAGTGAGGATACTTCTGACAAATCCACTTTAGACGTGACAAAGTTCAGCAGTGTTTTTTTCTGCTGACTCTCAAAGACTTATTCCTAATTGCTAGCGTTAAGGTGGCTCTCATTGGAAAGCCACAAGGGAGCTCTGTATGCTGCAGCCAACCCAAGCCCAGCCGACCAGACTGGTAAGATGGGGTTTGCAGGAGGGGTTATGATGACTTCACTACTTTGGGGTTTTAACTCCAGTTGTTGTAGATACTATCCTGTGTTCAACTGTCTTTTTCCTGGTGTGGGCCATATTTCCATTTCAAACTGTGCTGTACTACTTTAAGAGCAGGAAATTATCTTAATTTGATTTGTTCCAAAGAAGGAAAAAAAAAAAGGAAGAAAAAAAATCCCCAAAGTTTGAGGAAACTGATCTAAGTGCAAGATCTTAGATGAAGCTGAGCCAATGACAGCCACATACTGAACAGGCTTAAATGTTTCTCATACCTAAGCGTGGTCTGCAACAGTACCCAACAGCAAACATTTCAGATTTCCCTTCTTTGCAACACTTGGTTAGGAAGCTGGAAATTTTGTCTCAGTCCTGTTACTTCCATTGATTTAAATTCTCTTTACTTGTAGCTGGTGGATAATGCTTTTCCTGTCCTATGGGCTCTGGTCTTTTCAGTAGTGTTGGAAAGTCATCTTAGATGCACAGTGATGATGCTACAGGGGCTCTCATTTTGGCCTGGGCACTAGGTTCTGATAAAGAGCTTCAAGGGTTAACCTGCTAGCTGAGAAGTACTTTTCCAAACATTTTTGTATAACTTTTTTTTGTTGATGAAAAATAGGCAATATATCCATATACAGACTTGTGGAATGATTTGGCTCTTGTTAAGTTTCCAGCTGCAGTAGGCCTCTGATACTGCTGACATTTTGGGAACATGGACCTGGATTTATTCTGAAATCTGTCAGAAGAGGCTGAACTCTGATCTCACTGTACTTCTTGTGCAGGGAGCAACCTATTCCCTTTGCCAAAACAAAGATGTGTGTGCTGGAGCTCCTCTGAAAACGACTTCCTTTTCCTGCTTTTTTATGCACTGAAGTACAAATTACCCAAACTGGTGGTGGAGAGGAAGGTAATTCCTGGTTAGAGACAGGCCTGCTCCATTGGAGACATGAAAAATGGTGCAGTGTTCTAGAAATTAAAGATTGGCATCATGAGGTGAATCCCTCCTTAGATCTCTTTTTCTAACAAGTGTTCTGTTAATCCTTTCTACTTGTACACAGAAAAGCCCCAAAGCCACTATATTTGTATGAAATGCAAGGCTGAGTGCAGTAGTGGGAAGGTGGAGAGGCTTTTCATTCTGTTTCATCATTACAGTATTCTTTACTGAATGACAGTATGGAAGGTAACTATTTGGGGCAAGAATTTTTGTGCAGTTTCTAATGAAAATAAACATTTTGTCTTGAACATTCTCTTGTTTGGTTTCTTACTGGATCTAATGCCAAGAGGCTTGCTAGATCGGGTGAAGGCTGAAAACAACCTGGAGTTCCCTCTGGTGGCTGACTGCTGTTGGAAGGCAAGATTTAGCTTCATGAGGGAGTGATACTGTGAAAACATTTGTCTAGAGATGAGCAGAATGAAAAACCATATAAAATATTCATCTGAAATAGACTTCTGCCTTTTTACAAGGAGATCTTCACAGCTTTGGATGTATCACAGACACATACCCATGAAATGAGACGCTGCTTGTTTCAGACTGATTTTAACTTAGCAGAGTGTTGTGTAGCAGGAGGCATCTTTGCAGTGAACAGAGACTGTGTGAAGAGTGAGAAAGTGGCTTCTCTCAAAGCATTACATTTCTAAATGGTAATATTTCAATTAAATTGGCAGTGCTAATGACTGATTCTGAGGATAAAATGCTCTGAGTATTCTATCCATGGCACCAGATAGATATGGATGAGTATCACTAGGGAAAATGAAATCACCTGTTGTGTTTTTTTTTTTAAACCACCTCAATTTTAGAAGTTACTTAATAGCTTTAATTATTAAAGATGATGCCACCCTAGAGAATTGTTAAAGATTGTTTTGCAATAAGTGTGTAGCAAGCTTCACAGGTGTGGTTATGAGTACTCTCATTAGAAATGTACACCACATGCACATCTCTCACCACATTGTCTTCAATATTTTCCCCTTTGTAAATGGAAGCCTTTGACTCATGTGACACATCATGGAAACAGTATTAATATTTGCTCCATTCTTTATCTTATTAAAAACTAAGATTGCACAGGGTTTTTTTAAAAAATGAAGAACTTTCTGAAGATGGCTTAAAGAAAACAGTACTTTGAGCTGTGCTCTGAGCCCAGAAGGTAGACTTCATAAAAAGAATGTACCTAAATTTCTGTGTGCACACTATATTTTGGTTAAGTGCCAAAATTTACACTGCCACAGTTGTTTTGATCAACAACAAAGTAGTGTTCGGCCCAACTAGAAGGCTGCCAAATCCACCTCTTGGAGCTGTCTGGAATGAAAATACTTGGTATCTTGCTTTTTGGAATGTGAGAGGATGCACTGGCAGGCTTCAGAAGCCTGGAGAAGAGTTAAGGTCCATAATGAAAGTGTAATGTCACGAATTTATTTTGGTCTGGAATTCTATTGATCTTTCCATTAAAAAAGCTAACCTCTCTACTTAAATTGCTAATTGGGGTCCATTTGAGGCATATTTGTAACTTTTTCTAAAGTAAATAGGAGCAGCTGCATAGGTACACAGCTGTTGTGCTGACAACTATTTCTACATCCAGGGGCTTGAAGTTCATGGCCATGTAGGTCTTTGTATTCTTCCATTGTTAACTCTAGACAGAGTGCTGTCTTCATGTCTGAAACACTGTGATGCAGAGTATTTGGAGGATAAAAGCATTTCTGTGTCCTATTTAATGGTCTAAATAGTGTTCTTTTGATTTTGGTTTTTTTTTTATTAGTAAGTGTATTGAAAAATTGGAAGTGAATTGTCCAGCCATGTGCCCTGAGCTGCCAGCCAGGGTGCTGCTGTTCTGAGTGAGCTGGCTGCTTTTTCAGTGGATAGAAATAGCTAATGGAGTCTTTTACAATAATTCTCTTTCTGATCTCCTACTGCCCTCACTTGCCCTTTATTATATAACAATTCCATCCAAATCTTTTGTTTTACAGATTGAAGAAAGGCCTGAAAAAGACTTTGAGAAGGTAAGAAGGAGCTTCTGAATTACTCTGCCAATAGCACTTTTTCCATGTTCTTTTTGGTAGGTAGAACTCACTGAGAGTGCACAGGAGCCTTCAACAAAATCCACTGTGGGGCAAAACTTTGAATTACTCAAGCCCTCTACTACTACATTTTTTTAAAGACAAACTTTTAAACTACTATGATTATTCAAAGGTTAAGTAGTTGACCTTCAATAACAGCTTGCTGAAAATGGTTTAGGTTAAATCACGTGAACACAGGCTTTGTTTATAAGATTTTAATTATAGTATTACATAAAAATAAATTAAGAGAGGTACATACCACAGTAGTGAGAAATCAGCTTAATGCAGAGCCCTTACTCCAGTAAAAGTTAATGCAGCTACTGCTGCAGAACAGAAAAACATCCATGAAAGGAGAGGAACTTGAAAGGGTAGTCAGAAGCATTCACAATATGTGTTACTACGAGTAATCAGGCTTTGTCTGATTTAGAATTACAGTTAGAGTCTAAGTCATGCAAACTCCAGTTTCAGTGGAGTTTCAATACCTCCACTCAGCTTTTTCTCATTATTTTTCTTGGTTAAATCTTGGGGGTTTTTTGATTTTTTTTTTCTTCTTAGAAAGATATGCTTTATCTGAATTTGCATCATTTAGAAGTGTAACAGTTGTTATAAAGCATAGATTCAAAAAAAGAAAAGAAGAACAAAACCAAAGAAACCAAGAAACATGTCCTTCAAAAACCAAACTGCAACCCCCCAGCGTACCTAGAAGAAAGTTTATAACCGTTTTTAACTGCCATGTCGTTGTAGGGAGCACGCACGGTCTCCAGTTTGTCAGCAGCTACCTTAGCTTCTCTGGGTGGGACTTCTTCACGAAGAGGCAGTGGGGATACCTCCATCTCAGCTGATACAGAGGCATCTATTAGAGAAATTAAGGTAAGAAATTCTTAAAACTAGCATAAATTGTTAGAAATCTGTTTCTTAACTGTGCCTCTTTAGATCACAGTATTTTTATACATGATATTTGACACATTCATAACCAGTAAGATTACTTGAAAGTGGTGATGATATTTCTGTTCAAGACTAGAGGGTCATTAAGGTTAAAAAAGACCTCCAAGATCATCAAGTCCAACAGTTAATCTAACACTGACATGTCTACTACAAAACCATGCCCCTAAGTGCACTGCCACGTCTGCTACTAAACCATGCCCCTAAGTGCCACATATTCAAGTTTTTTGAACACTTCAGGGATGATGATTCCACCACTTCCCTGGGTAGCCTGTTCCAGTGTTTAGGCACTCTTTCAATGATTTTTTTTTTCCTAGTACCCAGCATAACTTGAGACTGTTTCTTCTCATCCTATTGCTTGTTACCTGGGAGGAGATGCCACCTTCTCCCATATAGAAGTTGACATTAAGAACTGTCTGGAACTTACAGATTAATACTGACTAGGAATGCCCTTCACGTTGTTTTTGAATAGATTCATAATATCCAAAGGATATTATTAAATGTTTTAGACTTCTTTCCAAAAATTAAACTATCCTGTCTCCCCCTTTTGGAAGTTCTGCTACAATGAATTGTGTGCTGCAAATGAAAAGTGAGGAGGGTAGATTTACACTAGATACTAGGAAGAAATTCTTTACAATAAGGGTGGTGAGACAGTAAAACAGGTTGTCCAGGGAAGTTGTGGATGCCCTCTCCCTGAGGTGTTCAAGGACAGGTTGGACAAGGCCTTGAACAATTCAGTCGAGGGTTTCCCTGACAGTGCCAGGGAGAATTTGAACTGGATGATCTGCAAGGTCCCTTCCAAACCATTCTATTAATTTATTGGAGAGATGCTGCTGGGGAGCTAGTGTCTATTGCAGGAATATTTGTGTAAAGTACTATCAGACTGATCATAGCAGAGACACATCTCATCCTAACCCGATGAAGTAGAAATGGTCTCAGTATAGCACAGTGGTGGGGTTTGCCAGATGCACATTTGAGGAGGAGGCTGTATTTTGTAATCCATGATTACAAATCACATGAAGTTAGACACGTTTGACTAGCGAATAGCTCTGCAATTCAGTGCTCCTATCACTGCATACTAAATATCACCATGCCCACTATACTGTGTCCCTGCTTTCTGAACACCTCCAAGGGTGAAGGTGATTCCACCACTTCCCTGGATAGCTTACTTCAACACCTGACCACTCTTTCAGTAACAATTTTTTTCCTAATACCCAATCTAAACCTCCCTTGCCACAGTTTGAGGCCATTTCATTTTGGCCTATCACTACTTACTTGGAAGAAGAGACCAGCCCCCGTCTCACTACAACCTCCAATAAGTCAGGGAAAGAAGCAGATAAGGGCTACATGGCTAGGGTATAAAATAGAGGCTTTATTGCTGGCTCTGCATCTTCTCCCTACCGTTCAAGATACCCTTTTTGTCAGTTAAGGAGAGCAGAATTAGTATAAATGTCTAGATGTTGTATATGTTGTTATCTAGTAAGATTTCAGGTTAGGATCAGACCTGTGTGGTAGTAATCCTTAAATAAGAAATTTAAGTACTTGTTTTTCCCTATCAGCTATGCATCTGTGAGTTAAGTTTCAGTGGCATCATTCACCTTTCTCACCATTTCCTTCAGGACATCTATGAGTTAAAGGACCAGATTCAGGATGTAGAAGGCAGATACATGCAGGGACTGAAAGAAATGAAGGTACTGGTTTACTGCAGACCAGGAGTGTGGTTATTAACACCAGCTGAACATTCAGAGAGTCAGTGTGAGACCTAGAACTGACCTTGCATGCTTCTCTTCTGGGAGTGATTGTAAACAGTGTGCAAAGCATTTCATTAACTGTTCTGACCTCCATTGATTGTGGTGAGGAATGTTTCCAAATGGTAACTGAAAGGATGCCGATGACTGTTGCATGTTGCCTTTGTTGTTTTGAGATGGTAATCATTTGCCTAGCAAATAAAAATTATTAGGGTTTTTGGTAGTTTTCTTATCCTCCCAATACTAGAAGATGAATTAGTGCTCATTACCTACAGTGCTATGAAAAATCAGAGTTAAAAGCTTGTGTGTTTTTTGTTTTGATGAAGCCCAGCATGCCTTGGGAAAGCTGTGCCTGTGAGGTGGTGACTGTCATTTTGTTTTCATATTTAGAGGACAGAAAACGCTCTTAAACAGTACTTGTAACAAAACTCCATGTAACAAAGCTTGTTATGTGAAGTATGAGTGCTCACACGGTTGGCACTAAAGAAGCACTTACGACTTCCATGAAGCCATAAACTGATTTTGGCACAACAGCTGACTTGTGTGTCTGCACAGCACCACCTCATAAGTGAGCAGCAACACCAGCAGCATTTTTTTGTAAAGGCAGTCTTGTAAATATGTATGTACACACCTAGGCATATAATACAAGATTAATCAGCACTGCTGAGTGTGTCATCAGCTCAGAGCTGTGACAGGTGAAGATGATGCCATCTTAGATTGCCAGTGGAGAAACTTCTGTAAAATCTGGGGTTTTTTTGTTTTTTTTTCCCTGATGACTGTGAGCAAGATAATCACACTATATAAAAAATACAGGTAATTTTTCAGTTTGTGTCCCTGAGATTGCCTTTTGTGGTGATTTGTACCAAGCTGCACTGCTTGATGCTAAGAAAACAAAAGACAGTGTGCTGAAAGAGTGGCACAGCACCTACTTTATCATCTTACTGCATATCTTTCCTTTCAAGTCAATTTCTGAGGTTTGATCCTGCTACTGTTTCCAAAGCTTGGTGATGTTCCTGTGCTTGGTATTTCTTGTCCTTGAGCTGGAAAGCGCACCAAAACACAACTTGTGTTTGAAATGTAGAAATTCATGTCCATAAAGACAAATTATCTTAATTGTTTATGGAAACTAAGTGGATTCAAAGTTAATTTGTCATCTTCTCACTGCTGCTATCCCCACTTCCTTTGACTGGATGAAAATGGAAGTATGTGAAGCTCAGCCATGCTTTAGTTGGAATTATTAGAATTATTTAAGTTCTGAGAGAAATTGCTTGGTCTGTACACTAAAATATTGGCATGGATGTCCTTGTTTATATTTGCACTGTTGTGTTTATGTGAGTCTTTCCTCTATCAAAATCAAATACTGCTAAGTTTGCATAACATGGAGAAAATGACCCTGATCTTTATCTTGCCATCATCTGTTGTTATAAATACCTCAGTATCATGTGTTCAGGTCAAGCTGATAAGAGGAGTTTCTGAAACCCTGGGAATTGTATCTTACAGAATAATTTTGTAAAGAAGGGGAGGTGATAGAGGAAACCTAATGAAAAATGATACGACAGGCCATAAAGGCTGCATTTTTTTTCATGGCAAATTGTAATTCCTGAGTCAGTGTATTTAGTGGTTCCCACACTGCGAGGATCCCTGTAGTCTCTGTGAAGTGGCTGTCAGACTGCCTTAATGTAAGGCACAAGCTCATCAAGGCTAGTTTACCTTTAAAAAAAAAAAATTCCAACTTGTCATCTTCAGCAGCTGCTTTGAGCTGCCAGTGTACAGGGACAGGGGGAGGAGGGAGAAGGAAGAAAACTCTGAAGAGGCAGAAGCTGAAACGGCAGAGAAGAGGAAACATTTTATCCAACCTGAGGTAAGGTTCCTTGCTTGTAAACAGATGTCTGGTGGGAACGTCAGGGACGTTATCATCACCTTAGGACACCGTGAGTAGTTCTGGTTTCCACAGGAGTACTCGGCATGCTTGTGGTTTAGTGCTTAATTTTCTTGTTGAAGGGCTTGGTTGGCAAAGTGTCTTTTATAACTAGCTCTGACTGTGGCTACTTAATTCTTCGCAGGATTCTCTAGCTGAAGTCGAGGAGAAATATAAGAAGGCTATGGTGTCAAATGCTCAACTAGACAATGAAAAAACAAACTTCATGTACCAAGTAGATACCCTGAAGGATGCACTCTTAGAGTTAGAAGAGCAGCTGGCAGAAACCAGGCGGCAATATGAAGAAAAAAGTAAAGTAAGTATATAGCTACGGTGTGTTATTTAAGAGGGAAAGCCTGGAGGGGGGCAGAGACCTTTCAGAGGAGGCAACCAAATTACTGATCAAGATTTTAGATAAGTTATTGGTTTAGTTACTGTTAAAGCAAGTTGAATAGCAGCATATATGTACTTATGATCATACACATGGGAATCTTCCTGACATTTCTGTTTTATAAAGCAGTTTCTGAACAAGTGAAGAAATCTTTTTTTTATGATAAGGCTATACTGATACTACCCTATGTCCTTTTGTGTTCCATCTTTAAGTAAATTCATAGTGTTTATAGTAACTTCTGGAGCATTTTTGTAGGCAAAGATCTCTCCAGAAGGCCCTTGGGAGCATTGTGTAGTTTACATAGTTAAGGCAGCTACTTGGTTGAGAGCTGATTTAGGTTTTAACATGAATTCAGCATCTGACAACTAGGGAGTTGGTGTTAGATAATAAAGCTGCGTCTAGCGTTTGCTTTTCAGAACTGGCTTTTAAGCCTGGGGCTTTTGACTACAGTGCACTTCAAAATACATAGTTCCTGGAATATGTGGTGTGTTGTGGGCATTTTTAAGTCTGCAATGTCTTGTGAACATTTTGCACATAGCTATGGAAAAATGGGTTAAATTCCCATCCATTTGCCTGTGAAGTCTGTAGGACATGAGTGTAATAGCTATTCATTGCTGCTTAACTTAGGACACTGTTTAAATGATGACTGTCACTTGTATATTTGACAGAATAATAGTTTCTTGGAAGGACAAATAAGATAAAAATTACACTCTTGTGGGATTGTGATTAGAGGAATATTCATTAATTGCATTGCAGTCAGCATTTTCTTTGGGCTTATTTTGTCTCTGTTTTTTTTTAATGGGATGTTATTTTTGATCAATAAAAATCTCATGAGTATTTCATTATTCATAGGAATTTGAGAGGGAGAAGCATGCTCACAGCATATTGAAGTTCCAGTTTATGGAAATCAAAGAGACTTTGAAGCAGAGAGATGAAATGCTTGCAGTAAGTAACTTTTTATTTTTAATGGTTTCTTTGGTATGTTCCCAGTTAGTAGTAGCGTAGAAGGTTAAGCATGGAAAATTCTGTTCCCTACTCAAGTTTCTCACCTGAAGACATACTAGTGTTTCAGGCCAAGCAGGTTCAGAGATGACTAACAGAAGTAGTAGTTTTGTAAATATTACCTGATATTGGACTTCCTTTTTGCCTTCTCTATAGTATGAAGTAAGCTGTGATTCAGACAGCAATTTGTGGAGATACAGAGGAAACTAATGGGACTGTCTTAACTTGTTCTAAGCCATTTTGTGGATAGTAAGATGGTCTTCAGGAGCATAGGTTTAGCTGAGATGTCAGAAATGTGAAACTGAGCATATGGATACTCTTTTACTTTAGCACCTGACTTTTTTCTTTCTTTGGCATCACTGCAATCTTGACCTTCTTTGTTAACTGTTACCTGCTTTCTGTCTTCTTGTTTTGCTCCTGTCTCTCAGGAAATCCAACAGCTGCAACAGAAACAGCAGAGCTATGTCAGGGAAATTTCTGATCTTCAGGAGACAATAGAGTGGAAAGACAAAAAAATAGGGGTAGGACTGTCAACTCCTGAAATGTGTTCAGAGTGGCACTGTCATTCTCCAGCTGATCCTGCTTTTGCAAAACGTCTGAATAAAATCCTCCTTAGTGAATTTGCTTTTTGTGGCTGTCTTACTATGTTACCAGTGAACTTGTAAATAGTAGATTCTGTCTTCAGCCAGTATCTTAAAATCCAAGAAAAACTTGGCAGCTGGTCTGGTTTCAAAACCTAGGATAATTTATTTGCTGTGATGCACCATCTGTATTTGCCATATTGCAAAGGAAGTGCTATTTATAATGCAGTTCCATCAGCACTGAATTTTTGCTTATTCAGATTTAATCTGCAGACTGAGCAGAAACTGGAGTGTGATACAGCAGCAGTGGAGCTATTTATGGGCTGTTGAGACGAGTGTCTTTAACTCTCCCTTCCTTCTCACCCTTTCCTACTGTGCTTTATCGAAGTCAAATGGAAACCCACTCTTGAATAAAAGCATGGGTTTCTTTTTAATGATGACCATGGAATACCTTCATTATATAGGAGAAAGAAGTCTGGCTACTTGCCCTTACTTGTTATGTCCAATCACTTGTAGCAATTTGAAACTCAAAACTTTCTGATTTTTGTTGCTGTTCTATTTGTGTATTTATGTAGAAATAGTGTGGGGGATAAAGAGCGAGTAGCAAAATATGCATTTGCACTTGGTACATCCCAGTCTAAAGATGACCTATTGGCATCTTTGAAATTAATTGAAATCTGTGATGGTAACCCATGGAATATTAAAACCTGCTGGGCCTGGTTTTGTGCCCTTCTGTTAACATAAAGGAGTGGCACTACATCTTTAATGTGCGTGTTGGAGAAATACGGATATGAATTAATCTGTCTAGCAGACAACAATGAAAAGTGAGCCCTTGTTTGTAAGATCTTTAATAAAGGATTGGGCTCTGAATGTCTTTACTAGGAATTCCTGGTTATTGAATAAGCTGTGTGTTTCTTGGATTTGAAGTTTATCTCCCTGCACGTAAATGTGGTCCTTTAAGCTGTAAACTTCATCTTCTTCATATGTGCTACTTTCATGCATCTCTGAATATCTGAAATCTGCTTGTTCTTGTTTATACTTGCTTTTTCTGGTCTTCACTTGTTTCCTTTCTTCACATCTCCTCGCCCTCTGTCTGTCTTGGGAACTCAGGCATTAGAGAGGCAGAAAGATTTCTTTGATTCCATAAGGAGTGAGCGGGATGACCTTAGAGATGAAGTGATTGTGCTGAAGGAGCAACTGAAGGTACGCAAGAGGAATAAAAGAAACTTATATTCTGACCTTTTCCTCCTGTACATTTGTGCAGAAAATGTTAATCTGTTAAACTCTTATTTCATGTTGCCTGTAAGTTGCCATTTCAGGAAATTTTCTCTATAAAGCCCTTCCCCCTAATACTGGCTGTGAGCTCTAAGGATGAACTGTAGTATGAAGTAGCTGCTTTGTAGGAGGTGCTTCTCTGAGGAATATTTTATGCAGCAGATTTACATTTTACTAAAATACTTGTTAGAAAAAGCTGAGATCATGTGCTTCCAATGGCTGAATTGAGAGCTGCAATATTCTGTGCTCTCTTCTGACTTCACCCATGTTTAGTGGAACAATTGAAGCTTTTGTTTATTCAGAATATCAAGATAAGAACACCTGAACATTCCTACCCTTTCTCAGCAGCAGGCTGTAAAACATTGCTTTTGTTCCTCCACAGAAACATGGACTCATCCCAGACTCTGACATAGCCACTAATGGGGAGACATCAGACATTCTTGATCATGAAGGACACTTGGATTCTTCCAAAGCTGTTCCAGGCACAACTCAAGCATTAAAAGCAGGAGGGGATGGGATGCTAGGTAAGTGCTGTACATCCTCTCATAACTTTCTGTCTATCTGTCCATTCATTCATCTTTGCTTGGAGTCTGGGCATTTGTAGGTGGGACAATTAACACATCACGCAGCATGCTACTTGTCAAATCACCTCCTATGCATTTTTATGCTTAATATTTATTATCACTCCAAGTATGTTGTGCAGCTCTTTGCAAAGGCAGACTTCATTTCCTATTCAAGGTAACAAAGGATGAGAATACAATATACTGTTATAGATAAGTAGCCCTTGTTCAGATTATTGCTTAAAGCCTGAATGTAAAAACTATCCCAGAATAATCCTATTCAGTATTTTTCAGCACATATCTTAAATAATCAGGAAACAAAAAAAGCATTTTAGTTTCCTATAAAGAACTGGTAGGTTGTCTGCTGAAAAACAGTGTTGGGTGCTGTTAAAACACAGTAATATATGGATTTGTTGTTCTTGGTATGTAGTACTACTGAGTAGTTGATGTTAACATTTCAACATTTTTGCTTTTTATAACAGGATTAACACTGTTAAATTCAAAGACTTGATTCTGATATGGATAGTATTAGGAATGAGAAATCTGTTTGGCAAAAACATTCTTCTTACACAGTTGTTATGAATGGCCACTCAGAGTTTTTATACTAGTGGAAGGAAAGAAAGGAATAGATCTTTTTTCTTTTCCATCTATTTTTGTTCTAAATGAACATACTACTAAATAGCAGCAAGCAGACAGCTGTTGCAACTTATCTTGCTTTTCGCTGCTGGCTGCTTTTTCCTCACTGAGTTTTTGTGTGGAAACAATCTGGAACACCAAAACTAAGGTAAGGGTGCATTTTTAAATGGAATGTTTTCTGTCTGTCCTTACTCTGTTTGGGTTTTTTGGAATTAGGTACAATATAGACCCAAAAGCTAACTGCTGAAGCCACAGAACCTGTTGTTCTAATACCTGTTGCTTCTCAATATAAGTTGAAGACAAACTGCTACAGAAGAAAAACAAGAAAAGGCATAAAAAGCCACAGAAGTGCCCATCCCTTTGTGTGGAGGAAGTGGCTATAGAAGACACTAAGTATCTGAGCTTTGATCTGTATTGTTAATGTTAAACAGCTCAACTATTTGCTTGCCAATCAGATTTTATATTCAGTGTTTGTAACATACACTGATGATGCCCATTTACTTAGGAGTAAAATACTACTGTATAATCTTTGTTTACTTCATTATATTGGCATCAGACACACACTCCTGCATGCATAGAGTGGTGTTAGGGTTAAACTTGTGGAGAGAGTTGCTGAGTTAAAAAAAAATCTTTGCTGTTAGTGTTACATCTGCAAGTACTACAGTTAAGTGCACTGCTTGAAACAGTTGTTCTCATCTACAGAATCTGTAATTCATGCAGCCAAGAGCATAAACTGTTTACTTGACAAAAACACAAGTCAGCACCAGAGACTTCTTGCTTGGAGAGGGTGGTAGTGAATTTCACCAATCAAAACCCCCAAACCCTTACTAATTCAATCGCTGCTTTGCCTCACGTAATTGGCAAAAGATGATCTTCTATTAACCTTTCTCTGATTCATTCTCTTTTGGGTTTTAAGTGGGGAAGTAAGTGCTGTGGTGTGCTCCCTTCAACTTTCTCAATGGTCTTTTAGGAAAAACCAATGAAGTGGACATGAAAAATGAGATTTTGGAGGATTTGGGGAAAAAAGAAATCTTGCAGAATACTGAGCATGAGGAACACAAAGAGGAGTCTGAGGAGCAGGAAGTACAGACATTGCGTGCTGATGAAAATGTAAAGGCAGAAAAATGGGCTGAAGAACATGATGCTCTGTCAACAGTGATGTTATCAGATAGTAGGTTTACAGAACAAATTCAAAGCATTACAGAACATGTCTCAGGAAATGCTTCTTCAAATGATGACAGTGACATGGATGACTTGAGAAAGGAGACTGAGTCTGCAGGCACTGTTAGTATGGAGGCTGAACACCATGGGGTAAATGCAAGGACAAACCAGACCTTGGAGGTAGGCTTTCTACAAGGTCATCAGGCTGTTGAGATTTCTCTCGAAGTGCCTAGTAACTTAGGTACAGAGCATGAACTGGGAAAAGCTGCACCTGAACAGAAAGAACAAGAGGATTTTAAAACTAGCCATGCCCTGAGTGATAATGAAATGGATCAGGAAGCTAACATTACAAGTGAGAGCTGTGAGTTGGTTTCCAATCAGGCAGAGCTACTAGAGGTTAGATTTGAGGGCTTGCTTAGTGAAGAGGTAAACGCAAAGACTCATACTGAGGGACTCTGTCACTCAGAAGAAAATGCTGAAAACAAGGTTACAAATGACTCTGAGAAAAATCTTGTTGAAAGCAATGACTGTGCTGATGGAAGAACTGATAAAATGGGAGATAATAGAACAGAAGAAGCAAATGAGGTTGTGAACACAGCTGAGGGTCAGCTGAGTGAAATAGAGTCTGTGGATTTGGAGGGGACAAAGTCATATGAAAGTGATGTCTCGGCAAATACAAGTGAGAAAGAAGGCAGAGGAGATCAGGCACATGTCCAACCAGTTTCTGCAGAGGACAGTGCTTCAGCATCATCAGAGGAACAAAATAAGCAAGATAAAACTGAACTTGAAAATGGTATAGCTGAGAAGGATGGACAGAAGGAAGTGTTAATAGGTGAGTTGGAGATGTGTTCAGATTCTGCAGAAACAAGCAAGCGAGATAAGGCCGATGTTGAGGCTGCAGGCTGTGTTACTGAGGAAAAAGAAAGCATGCTGCAGCAGGCAGAGCAAGACACAGATGTCGTGAAAGAGGTGATGACTCAAGAAACTAGTTTAGAACCAAGTCTCTTAGATGACAAAATTAAGGAGTTAAAATTGGAAACAGGGGATGAATCTGAGAAAGGACAGGAAAGTAGGACAGAACAGGCAGAAAAAGTAAAGCTAGAGGTAGAAGTTCAAACAGTTCAGTGTAGTGAAGAAACAACAGGTGATACAGTGGAAGAGAAAAATTATCCATTAGAAAGTGAAGTACAGAATATAGCTAGACAGGAGGAGGGTGGATATAAAGAGGAGTTGGTTGTAGATTTTTGTGTAACTACAGAAAGCAAGATTGATAAAGAAATACTGAAAGAAAATGATCAAGAGTTAGAGCTTGAAGACCATCATGATGGTAGACTTGCTTCTGAGGAAGGTGCAAATAACTGCCTGGTGAAGAAAGCTGAGCAGGGTGAAAACGATAGTGAAGAAGTTAATTTGGAGGGCCAAGCAGAGGAAAGACTGGAAGATGATGGTGATGCGTTTGATTTCGATGAAGAGGCAAAACAAATACTAGAAAAAGATGAAAAATGTGATGGAGAGAAAACTGAAATGGAGAAAGGAGAGGGTGATGGAGCAAATGGTGCTGTTGAGAAGACTGCTCAAACAGATGAAGATGGAGAAGGAACAAACAAAATAGAAACCAAAGGTGCCTTGACTGAAGATGACAGCTTGCAGCAGAAAAAAGATGAGCCTGAAGAAACGGTGTGCTTGCAAGGGAAAATATCAGGGAAGACTGATGAGAAGACTGATGTAATGGAAGATGAAATCAGTGCATCAGTTTCTAATAAAGTGGAAAACATATCAGATGAATGTGTTTTGGAACAGGATTTGGAAAGTGCTGGCAATACCAGGGATGAAAGCAAGGAGGATTTTCAGGGTGGTAGAAGGGGTAAGGGTAGATCCAGAGATGACTGTACAGTATCATAACTTCACAATCTGAATGCTATGTGAGTTGCATGCTGTTGGATCAGTCCCAGTAAAGAAGCTTGCACTTTACACAATATATCAGGCCTTAGGAATACTCTTAAAGTTTTTTCTTTATAGGTAACTCTTGTCATAATACAACATTATGTATGTGGTAATGATGCAAGTATTAAGTTATTCACTGACATACCTAGCCACAAGAAATTGTGCCTGGGTTTGCTTTTGCTGTGTCTCAGGTTTAAAATTTATCACCAAAAGAGCAAGCTTCACAAATCAACTATTCAGACTATCTTGCAATTAAAGTATTTTAGTGTGAATAACTGCTACTGAGGAACACTTACAGGAAAGTCTTTTTTTCCCCCTAGCCTATATGATGGATGTCTTGAATGTGCTTATGTGCAGTGAGTGTATGTGAACTTTTGTGTACTTCTGCACATGAGCACATTAATACTTCATGAAGGATCTCAGTAGATCAGCAACACCAACCTGATGTTGAAAACATGTTTCTTGGTGATTAAAGCCTAGGAACCTTTGGGTTAGTTTGTTTTTTTCCTTAACATGGAAAAAAATATATATACACACTCTCATTCCACTTTGTATTTCTAATATGGTAACATTCCAAGGTATAGTTAGATCACTGTGAATCTCCTTAGCCTGAGCACTTTTGAAAGAACTATATCCAACTTGGCAGAAGTGCAGCACACACAGGTCTTAGTTTACTGAAATGAATAAATGTATCCTTGTTTACTTCATTAAGGCACTTTGCACGACAGTAGGCCTTTTACACCATGTCTCACATGGGGGTTTTATTTTTTCCAAAGTGACAATACACACTGTAATGTGTGCTTTAGGTTTCCTGTCCAGTACTGTCTAGTTCTGAATGTAGAAAGTATCTATTTTTCCATGAAGATTTTTTTTTTGTTTAAATTTAATTTCCTTATTGCTGCTGCCTTTTTTTTTTTTCCCATCAAACGATGAATCTGAAAGAATGTTTTTAAGTCTGAAAAAAATTCTTACCTATTTCCTTCTGGAAAGAAGATAACTTTAGAACTCTACATGTCTTTATTCTTGTTGGATATCAGACCAAAGATGATTGTTGTTATGCATAAAAGCTCCTTGTGCCTTTTAGAAAAGCTGGGTTGCTTTGAATTCCTGGCATAAGTTAGACTCTTTTACTCCTTTGGTATATTTCTTGTATCTTTGCTATAGCTTGGGAGGAAGAGCATGTTTTGCATACTTTAAATTAATTTTTAAGTTGTTTTAAGCAATGAACATCCCAAGGGAATGCAGACTGCAGTGTTGGGATTGGGAGGCTATGGAAGGCTGTTATTTGTGTCGTTACAAAGCTGATGGAGTACAGACTGCAAAAGTTGAAGATGTGTATCAAAATGTATTGAGCTGTATATAATTGAAATAAACATATTTTATACTTTAAATTGCTTGTCCAGAGCACTGCTTTTTTATACCCCTGTAAATATTCCATTTAAATCTACAGAATTAAACAAAACCTTTCTTCAGCTTTGTTAAATTTGTAGTGTTGTGCTACGTAATTAGAAGATCTTCCTAAGAGGAATGGGCAGCCTTGGTGTTTGAGGCACCCTTAAGTGTAAACCTGTTACAGGACTGCAAACCTGTAACTCCTTTATGATGGCTTCTCTCTGACTTACAACAGTTCCAGTATGGTTTCTTTATTAGCAGTTGTTCTTCTCAAGGGTTTATACTAAATGCTGATCTAAACCCCCCAAATTTAGAAAGCATCTCATTAACTTATAGCAGTGTTTGTTTAAAGATTTTTCTCTGCCCTATGTACAAGTGTAATACAGTGTTTAACCTTGTAAGTATGCTTACTTAAATATGGTTAAGTATATAATTAAATGTGCATGGTGGGCTTCATCTGTACTCATGGATGGTGCCTATAAGCAACTGTGAGTTACATTAGGCACAAATGTATCTTTCATAGAAGTTTTACTGGAATTAATGGTGAGCTCATTTTTTAACTCATTTATCCACTTCAGAAAAACAAGCTTCTGTAAGACCTCCTTTTATAAAGCCAAATCACAGAAGGAGAAACAACTCTACTCTTGACTGTCCCTATACCAGCTTTTATCTGACAGTAACCAGCCAGCAAGTACCTTGGAGGAGGTGGTCGTGGTATTCGTTGGCTCTTTGGTTTTTGCTTGAGTATATGCACATCAAGGGAGAGATCTCCCAGATAAATCAACTTGAAGGTAAAGGGAACTGCTAGATCTTGTATTCAAAATGTAATGACTTCAATTTTATATGCCAACTAGCACTGAGTGGAATGTGTTCCATTAGAAAGGGAGAGGAGATGATGTCTTTGGAGGAACTACCTAGAAAATGAATCTTTTGTAAAGTTACATAATTTGAAACAGGTTTTGGCATTTTCCCTTCAATATCAGAAATGTACAGGAAGATCTAGCTTGTCCCTTTCTTGCTTCCAAACAGTAAATTATCAACAAGAAATCATCAGATGAACTAAAATCAAGATTCACACTTGCTGCTCTTACATTGCCCCTTTTGTTTTGAGCAGGGACAATCTGCTGATGTGTGCTGCAAGGAACACCACTCTTGGTGTAAAAGGCCTTTGTCTTTCAGAATGGCTCCATCCTTCCAAATGGTCCTTGGGTTTTGTGTTTCATACATAAGAGTACCTGTAGCTCAGGTTTGTGCATCACTGTGAATCTAGAGCTAGCCTGAAATGTTTTCAAAAGCAGTAGCTTACTTCTTATTCAGCAAGTAATAGTGAAATACCTTGCTCAATATTTCCTTTACTAGGGAAAAGAACAGTCCTTCTGTCACCTTCAAAATCAGTATTATGAACTGGTGTCTTCAAAATCTTGTGCTCATTCACTGTCCCTACAGCCTGCCTCAACAGAATCCCTCTTCTAAGAAAAAGCAGAAGGCATTTCTCAATATTTGCTGTTGTTTTCTCATGATCCAAAACTTGACAGATCTGGAGGAGCATTGCTATTAATCTGACCACTGATTCTTGCAGGATGTTCTGAATAGCTGCTTGAAGCTGCTGATGGGATTACATGGGATGTCCTCCTACCTGCCAAATACAGTTTACCCCTTTCATTCGTACCAGGGTTAATTGCTTGCTGGCCCACACATCATGCATCTCATTGGAGTTAAAACCACTGGCTTCCCAGCCCATGCTCCCTGCCAGTGAGAAAGAGACAAGGATCTGTGACTGGTTAGGGGAATGTTAGGTCAACTGCAGCACTGAAGCAGCACCCTAGTTAGCAATACCTTGAGTCAACTGCAATACCAAGGTAGGGAGAATGGTCACCTGCAAACAGGCCTGTACAATAGTAGAAGACACTGGTAACTGCCACCTCATTTGTGTGTCCTGCTCTCTCCCAGGTTTTCCCAGGGCTCAGCTTCTCACATCAGCCCTCTGCTAAGTTCATCTGTGTATAACAGCCATGAATTAGTGCACTGGGTAGCCTGAGAATAGTTAAATCGAGATGAATTGTCACTAATTATTCATTGTAGTATCTTTGTATATGAAGTAAGGATAACAACTGTTACAGAGGAGAATTTTAATTAGCTGCTTCATGTCCTTATTTGGTAGATTGCTGTCTTCTCTTCTTAAGATCCTCAGATCCTTGATTTGTTGGAAAAATGTCTCCCATATGCAAAAATAAGGTGATTTTGCAGAGATACCTATTAAAGCTAAAGTAAGTTTTCTGTGTTAGTGTGTGGATTTAAGAGTTCATTTCTCTGTCTTGAAACCCAAGAGACCTTCTTCTGTGCCATTCATGTGGAGAAGTGTTCTGTGTGTAATTTTAACAGAAAGCTTCTCTACATGAATGGTCATGTAAATCCTAGAGCTAGTGTCATCTGTCCCAGTGGGATGCAAAGATGTCCATGATAAGGGGAGAGAGAATTGATGGGGAGATGAGATTTGAAGGTTCATCCTAAGATGCTAACATTTATTTTGCAGGGAAAGATATTGAGGGAAGATGATGTGCTTCCTTACTGGAAGCTAGAGGAGCTGTCCCTTCTTCAGACGGGCATATTTCACCCCACAGCAGTGGCTGTGCTAAGAAACATTACTTAGTTTTGTGCATGGCTTGAGTTATCTTCAGAATCAAGGTGGATTATTTGGCCCCTGTTGGAGTCAGTAGGTTTGGGCTAATTTTGTAGTGGCCTGCAGATTGTCCTTCTGCATCAGTCCTTATTCTGTATCCAGTCCTTAGAACTTCATTCACTGATCTCTGCCAACCTGTGAGTCCCAACCCTATCTCCAATTCTGGATATTCTTTTACCCTTTGCTATCACTGTCATCTTGATCAACCTCTGTTTTTCTTCTCTATCTTACATCTTTTACAGAATTTCTGTCTTAAGCTTCCTTCTCACATTAATACATGAAATTGCTTTATTATTTTGAAGGGGCTTATACTTGAAGATTTTTGTTACTCTTGGCAGTTTACAAAAATGTGATTGTTTGGGTTTGTTTATTGTGTATTTCCCGTATCAGTGCTCAGGTGTAACAATGTTGGATGTGTTACAAATGGCTTAAAAGGGATAGGACTGGGGAGATTCAACATTAATTTATAGAGCTGCTAAACTGGAATATCACTTTAAGATGCAGTTTTGAGTAATGCATCAGAAGCCAAGGTAAAGGGTTTTTTTCTGTGCTCTAGAATGACTGCTTGTGTGTGGCAACTTGTACAGCCTGAAGAAGTGTCACATTATTGCTAGCTAGTAGACTGGATATGTCTGCCATATAGAGAGACTTTCTTTTGAAAACTTTCTGGTTTTCTCCATGATTTGATTCCATACAGACTCTTCATTCCCTTGATTCCATCTGGTAACAAGAGAAAAAAGGGAATCAGAAGACTTTTTGGCCTGTTCAAGATTTAACAACAAATGGGGATGGGTATTTTTTAAAAAGTGCCTTTTTCTTGAGTGACTTTTGGATTTTAATCATTTAGTTAACAGGCCAGACCTCAGCTGTGGAGTTGAACTCTCAACACCCAGGGTTCTGCACAGGTGACAGCTTGCTGGCAAGGGAAGCAACCTAAACAAACGTGCAGTAAACATAGACATTGAAAATGTGGAGTAAGACCAGTCTGAGGTCAATATATCCTCTTGTAATAAGTATATTTAAATGCTGTGTTCCAGTGTGTTTCTGTTGAGGTGTACCTGAACCAAGTAAGGTTGTTAAATAAGGTAAAGTAGTTTTAAGGATAAGAAAATTTGTGAGTACTTGCTAAAATGCTTTCACACTTTGGACTACTTAATAGGAAAGAAAAAGACCCCAGCCAAACACATGATTTGGTTACTCTTCTAGTGGTTTTTTTTCCAGTTGTCTCATGCTGTAGTGTGTATTTTATTAGTGAATGTCACATTTAGCCATGTAATGATCTGTAGCACAACAACTGGTCCAACTTGCCCATCACCTGCTTGCTTTTATACCAGGAGAACTGATTATGAAGGAGTAACAAGAAAATGTTTTACAGACCGCTATGTTTGAAACAAAAAGTTTCAATGGGCAAATGTTTTTCTGCTCATAGTACTGGGGATAACACAAAATGTCATTGCTGTGCTGTTTCAAAGTGAAGACTTGAAGTGCTGAGAATGTGCTTAGCTGTGATTCTAGGTGCTTGCAGTATTTTCATTATGTTAAACTGTAAAGATTTGTGAGATTTTGTGTTGCAGTTGTGTTTGACCCTAGAGTTCTTGCATGCTAACCTAACGTAGAAGATTAGCCTCTTTGCATGCAGCTGGGTGCTGCTACTGCCGTGACAAGCATGTTCTGTGAGAATGACATAACCTCCCCTGGCTGCAGCCCCTTCCCAGCCCTGTCTGTGGCCTCATTACTTGTGGTACGTGCATAACTACCCTCATCATTAGTTTCACTAACCTTGATGGTTCGCTCATATATCAGATGTGCTCCGAAAGGCACTGAATTTCCCTTTTTCTCTTTCAGACAGGCTGAAAAGACTCCTAGATGAACGAGAGTCCTTACTAGACCAGGTAATCACAGAAAACCTGAAATGATGTGAGTTTATCAGATCTATGGTTAAGAACAGCATGATTATAAAAATCAGAATATCCCTAACCTAAGGTAAAGTACAGCAGTGCCATTGCCTTTCAGAAGGCAGCGTGCACACTGCACAGTTGGCTTTTGCTGAGCACTTGCTGTGTTGCTTGCCTCTTTTTTTCTTCCTCTGAAATGTTGCTCCTGCGTGTTAATTCAGGATGTTAGGAAAGAAAAGTCTGTCTGCTCTGCAGAAGCACAGAATTGTTCAGGTTGGAAAATACTTTTAAGATCAAGTCCAACTGTTAACCCAGCACTGCCAAGTACACTGTTAAACGACGTGCCTGAGCACCATGCCTACACATCTTTTAAATACCTTCAGGGATGGTTACTCAACCATGTTGCTAATCAGTCACATTTGGTGTCCTTGCTCACCTAAAAGTCGCTCCTTCCCAGGACCCTTTCTGAAAATAATGCTCCCGAATGGCAAAGACCAAAGGAAAAAAATGTAGAAGCAAATTTTATCTCCATGAATAAGCCTTGCTGATTGCTTGCTCTGTGGATAATGAGCCATTTAGAAAGAGACACTGGAGGAATGACAGTAGATGGATAAATAATAAAGGCACTATTGCTGGTACAGTGATTCTATAAAGAGAATACAAAGCATATTCTAGAAACTTGCTGATCTGTTTTCTCTGTAGGATGCTCTGTGCTTTCATTTATTAACCGTATCTTTGGCCTTGAGATTTAAGACAGAATCAAACAGTTTGGGCTTCTAAAGGATGTTTCATGGGTTTTCTAATAGAACAGTCTTTCTACAGTTATTATGCTTGGTCTTAAATTTATGGATAAGTACTGATACTTGAAATATTCTATAAGTACTTTGCCAAAAGAATTTCTAGCAAATGAATTGGTAACAGCAAAATTATTATTCATTCTAGTGTGAGCTTTAAAAAATATATTTGAGTGAGTTTGAGTACTGAGCCACCACTTCTCTTACTGATTTTAGTAACTTATCATTTTGTGTCCTTCAGATTAAAAAATTAAAGGGACAACTGGAAGAAAAGCAAAAGAATGGCAAGATGGAAAATACCCAGTCAGAAGATGAAGTTCTGGAAAATGGGACAGATATGCACATGATTGACCTCCAAAGTGAGCTGCATTTTGATTTTTAAGAGAACTTGTGTCCTGCATATGAGTGAGAAAATATATTTGTACAATAGCCACATGGGTCCAAGTCAAAGTAAACCTTCAGTTCTAAGGGAGCTTCAAACTGGGAGTCAGACACACACCTCTAATAGAGGTGGGGGAATCATTCTCCTTTGAGCAAGATTGCAATTGGAAATCTCCCTTCTGTTCCTCAGGAGAGCTGGAGGGAGTTCTTAGTTAATTCTGCTTTTCCAGTGGTCAGAAGGGAATTGGGCAGAACTGAGAACAGCACTTATCTTCTGGCAATTTGTGGGTAGAGAGCATTTGCTACAGTACCACTGCCCCAAGTAGATTCCAGTAGCATGAAAATGTTACAACAGACATGTTAAGACACTATTAATAAACATTTATTCTGACGTCTTTGTTAAACTCTTCAATTGTTTCAGGAGATGCCAACAGACAGATCAGTGATCTCAAATTCAAACTAGCAAAATCTGAGCAAGAGATAACAGCATTGGAGCAAAATGTAAGTTTCTGGCTTGTTCTGTTTTGTTTAGGAGTGGTGAGAATGCAAAGTGTATTTTATTATACAGTTTTAAAAATTTTGACTATTGTAATTTTCTCCTTAAAATAAGAAACAGGAGTGGGACATCATCACTTAAGTCATAAACTGCTGAATATATTATTCCTTTTTACCAAAGGAAGAACATTCAAAGACAAAGGTATATGGAGAGCACTTTCAGACATCTTCAGAGTATTTTCCTATGCCCAGCTATCACTTGTAAATGGATCTTGGACATACATAGATTTTTACACAAGACTGTTCAGTTTTGACTGTGTGCTCTTGTGTAGTCTATGTCAGCAATTCCCTTGCTAACGTCAATTTAGTCAATGGAGTATATATTTTATTGCTGGAAGCACATTAAATATTGATATGCATAAAAGGTCTGCAGTAAGTTTCATGGCCAGGCTTCCTTGATGTGTGTGCATATATATATATATCTTTTCTTCTTTTTAACCTCAAAATATACCTTTATTAAAGCAAAGTAAGCATCTCTCTGGTTATTGCTTAACTGCTAGTGGAAGAATAAAGCCTCAGAGTAACTTCTTGGCACAGCTTTTAACTAGAAAAATATTGCCTTCACCTTAGGTAATACGACTGGAAGGTCAAGTAGCCCGATACAAAACTGCTGCTGAAAATGCTGAAAGAGTAGAAGATGAACTGAAAGCAGAGAAACGCAAACTACAGAGAGAGGTAACTCCAACTGCAAACTGTCATAGGCAGGCAGTCAGCCTGTGCCATGGTTGGGGGGGACTTACCTGTCCAGTGTATTTTAGAGGAGGAGCTGCCTGGCAGAACAAAGAATAAATATTGACTGTTTTAACTGCTTTCATTATTCATTCTACATGTGTAACCAAACTTTCAGCACTCAAACTGAAGTAACAGTCACAACTGTGAGCTCTCACTGCTGTTTCATCATTCCTTCCTAAGTTGTCTTGCAGTGACTTGCTTTGTAGCAAAGTTGGTCCTCTTGAGCAAACTCAGGTTTTATGCTTGTATAACTTGAATCTAGAAGCATCCTTCAAATGTTCAGGTTTGCATGTTTCAAATGTTCAGATTTACATGCTTCAAATGTTCAGGTTTATGTGCTTCTTTGCAGCTGGGAGTGCTTCCATGCTTTGACATTTGTCAAGCTGAAGAACTCTGGCTTTGATGCTCTTGTCCTCCTTCATTGTACCAGGCTCATTACTTTGGGTGTTGCAAAATCTGGGTTTGTAAATACAAATCTCTGGGTATTTTTAAGAACATGTGATTCAGAAATGACAGAGTGGACATCTGGAAACTCTGCTGTAAAGTTAACTTGGTGCTTCAGCATTTGAGCACAGTGCCACACCTTACCAGGACTGACAGTCTACACTTCTAAGCTTTAAAGTCTAAACCTGATTGCTAAGTGGATGTGAGTTGTTCTTATTGAGCCCGTTTTTCTTGCTCTGTCAACCTGTTCATGCCTGTTTGCTGTCGTGTGTCTTTCCACAGACTCTATCCATGTTTCTTTCTTAAAACATTGCAACTATAAGCACTTCAGCCTTTCTTGTACCAAACCTCATGTTCTGTCCAAGTAGCAGCTACAAACATCTTAAATATATTTGTCAGTATTCTGTCTCCTGAGGTGTTTTGGAAGTTTGAGGCTTTTTCAGTGTAGCTCTTTGCCTTTTGTCTAAATACTCCTGCTTTGCAGCCTACAAATACTGCCCTGTGCAGTCTACCTCTCTCTACCTGCCCCTATATCCCATGGTGGGGTTTATAGAAAACTGAGGCACCAAAGTCATGCCTGTGGCTGTAGTTCTGAGAACCAGGAACATAAAAACCAGGCAGCAAGACAGGCGTATGTCACCCAGAGATAGCTCTGAGCATCTGTGCCTCCGAAGTTGAGGCAAACTCTGAGCCATTTGTTCAACATTCTGGAAATAGCTTGGATTCTTGGCACCATGCTTAGAAATATCTCTGTGGCCTTCAAAGCAGTTGCCCAACATATACTTTTAACTCTGCTAATAGGCATTTTTAAGTGCCTTATCTTGTAAGGAAATTCCAGCAATACAGTGAGTCCGTGCTGGTAACTAGAAACCTTGCTTTATCTTTGGAAATGGAAAACACTGGTACGGGGTTGTTGTTGATTTGTCTTACTTTTCTGCTTGCTTCCTTCAGCTTCGTTCAGCATTGGATAAAACTGAAGAGCTTGAAGTCAGCAATGGTCATCTAGTGAAACGCCTGGAGAAGATGAAAGCCAACCGGAGTGCTTTACTGTCTCAGCAATAACCACCACCTTTCGCTGGAAACTACTGCAAGTACTCGACAGAATCAGAACAACATCGCAGATGCTTCTGTCTCATGCTGTCCGGGATGCTTTGTGTCATGCCTTCTGAGAACAGACAACCCCAACGTTTGCTGCGTGCCACCTAGCTGTGGTTTTCTAAGCAGATTCAAACCTCCTGCACTATATACATAGGAGCAGCTGATCCAAAAGGCTGTGCCTGCCTACCTGCCTGCGGGAGCCCTTCTATACCATTGTCTGGGTACATCTGAAGTACAATATTTGCCTACCATGTAAGAAAGCACATCGGGCGTCGCATTAAGCTCTCCATCTAGAAGGCACAGCAGCCATTTATTGCCATTTAAAATGGCATTCAAAGAAAACACTTTAACTGGACTGGAATTTTGTGTCTTGCTGAAAATTTTAAAAAAACACTGTAAGTTTTGGACTTTCTCATGAGAGTATCTGTAATTCAGTGACTACGGTAGAGTTATTCATAGTAGGTTTTTCATTTACAAATCACTGTGGAACCACAAGCCATTACAGAGCAAAACTCCTTCAGTGGAAACCATGGAAGAAGATGGTCTTGGAAGCAAAAGTGACCTTAAATGACTTTGCCAATAAATCAAAGGTGTTTGGAGAGATTTTTGCACCAATGGAATCATAAGACTCTTTTATTTCAGGGTAAATAGGCAATAGCTTCATTGAATTTTCAACTTTTATTTGTATTATTTAATCCTTGCTCTTGGAGCTGAAGTAAACTACTTTTAAAGGATGTAAAGTTGCATTAATAAACCAGCATAAGGCCATGTTTTAAGGAATGGTGGGTTTTGCACTTAAATCTCTCACTTTGGTGCATTTGTCAAAGCAAGTGTCATTTGCTTAAACAAAATGGGTTTTTTACATCAGAAACTATCTACTGGTCCACGAACTGCTAGAAAACTGTGCCACTACAAAATACAAGTCTAATTTTAAAGTAACTGATATGTAAAGAAGCACTTTAGAAAATATTACTGCCTATGTTTTTTCTACAAATACAAATTTCCTTCTAAGGTCATTCTAAAGGTTTTCCACTTTTCATGAAAAATAAATAATTAAGATGTTGCAGGCAATTTATTATACACACCTAGCACTACAGCTCTGGTTTGTTGGAGATTACTCTGAATGTACTACTCAAAAGGAAAACATCAATTACCTGAAGGATAAAGCTGTCCTTCCTCCTTCAGCCCTAACAGAAAAGCTTGCGAGTAAGGCAGGTGACCAGTCCCATAGGAACCTGACCGTGCTGCACAGCAGCATCTCCTGTTCAACAGGAGCAACCCTCTGCCATTGCTGACTGCCTCAATAAATACAGTTCTATCAAGCCAAATCCAGACCTGGGAGACCATTTCTTCTTACCATGGTCTCCAGACTCTCTGGTCCAGCTCTTTCCCTAGCGTCTTCCTCACAAACTGGAGGTTAGAGTATAAAACTGCTGCTATTTTCAACATAAGAGGATCACTGGTATCTTCTTAGAGCACCTTCACAAGTTAAATAAACCAAAAAACAGTGTCTGAATGTGTTTCTCTGGTGGTTTGGATAGAACATAACAGCTTTCTTTTCATCTGAGTGCACCTGGAAATTTGGGAATTAAGTACTGAAGTTAATATTCCCAGGAAAAGGATGAAAAAAAAGCTGCTTTTTTTTTTAGTGTGTATGTCCCTTGAGAAACAAGTTGGTGATCAGATGTGGTGGAACATGGGTATGAAAGGAACCTTTTAAATGAAATTTCCACTCCAGCTAGGGCTTTGGGTTCATTTTCTGTTTTTAGTTTTTGAGAGGAACATTCAGGTGCAGAGCCAGGTTTCTTGTGGAATACCTCAAAATCGCTGTGGATACCAATTTGCAATTTTCTGTGGCTGACTTGTGTAATTTCTGGTGTACAAAGCCTCTGGGGCCTGAAAAATGGGCTTTTCAGAATGCAAACAAACATGCTAAACACAGCATGTTACTAACTAAGGTGTGTGATTGCCACCAGTCATCTTTTTATTTGTGGTAGTGCTGAAAATTGTCTCTCCTGGCAAGATTCAGGAGAAACAGCCTAGCAACTGTATTGGTCCAAAAAGGCTAAAAGTTATATTTTGATCATTAAGAAGTGATGTGTTTATCATTTCAAAGTAGGTTGCATCTCACACCTCATAAGCATTAACCTCATGACAGAAGTCAGATGTGTATTTCGACCTGGGTATGCTCTTAGTAGAAATCTTTGTGTGATGAAGTAGTTGAATGTTGAAGCCACTTTCTTTTCCCTCCCTCCCTTCCTTCCTCCCTCTCCCGCCCCCCCCCCCCCCCCCCAAAAAAAAAACTTTCAGTATGACTTAGCTGTAGAATAAGAGAAGAAAAAGTACTGGTTGGTTTACTGAAAAAGGTTTTCTGTTTTCCTGTGAAGAATGTACAACAACAGGGCTTTGAATGGTAATAGTAGCACATGCCCCAGTCCTTTTAATTGAGCTCCAAACAAGAGAGCTTCGGTACGCAGCCCGCTCTGACTTGGAGCGGAGCCGAGGTTGGTGGCAGCCTGGCGAGGAACAGCTCCTGGGAGAACCAGGATGGGTTTTCCTACAACTTGTATTTAAAACTGTTATCCTTTGGTTTATTTTAAAATGTTCAATGATTTTATCGTTTGCAAATGGAATGTTACCCAAAATAGTGTTTTTTTTTTTTTTTTTGGTTTGTTTATTTTTTTTTGTTTGGGTTCTGTTGTTTGTTGTTGTGTTTTTTTTTACTCAAACTGTTAGAAGATACAAGCGTGGAAAAGGAAATTCATTAGCAGAACTCGCCAATAAAAATGTCACTTGTTTGGGTAGTTTTTGTGGAGTGGTCTGTCGTGATGTTAGTGCTAAATGTTCTCTTGGAAAAATACAGACTGTTTTTGGGGGATGACTGCTGTTAACGGCTTGCTTTTTAAGATATTGCTGCAACTATGCAAACATGAGCAACATTATATAATATACAGAGGCAGGGGCTTGTGTGAATTAGGGGTGTGAGGCATACCTCCAGTTATTAACATTTTTAATAGCAGGATGCACTTGGAGGGGAGTGAAACAGCAAGTCCTCCCTTCAGGAGAAACTTGAAGGGTATTGCTGATCAGATATATACTCTTTAAGTGGAGAGAATCAATGCTGAAAGCGTAGCAGCTCTTGTAGTAACCATCCCTGGAAAAATCCTTCACAACAGGATGCGACTTGGTTCGTGAAAACCCTGGCAGCGTTAGCGTTCATCTTGCACTGATCTGGGTATTGCCCGTGAAATGTGCTGAGGTTTGTGCTTATCTCTACTTCAGACGCTCCAGGAATTTGATTGTATGGGTTTAGGGGTTTATTTTATGCAGCTAAGGGATGGGTTTCGCTCTCTATTAAGAAACTTCACCTGTGTGTGTTCAAAGGAAGGCGCAGGAAGGAGAGCCCCGGCTGAGCCGAGCCGCTGAAAGCGCTAACAGCCATTCCGGCCGCGACGAGCGGGGCGGGGCCGCGCAAGCCAATCCCATGGCAGAGCACTTCCTGTAGCAGCCAATGGGCTGCCAGTGTGGGCAGGGAGGGCTCTGGGCGGCCGTTGGGCGCGCACCGCGCGGCGCTGGCGCCGGCTGAGGCGCGGGGGCCGTTAACGGCCGGGGGCTGCTACGGGAGGGAGGCAGGCGACGAGTTGCTTCGTTTGGGCGGCGGGAGGGCTGCTCAGGGGTCCCCGGGCTGGGATGAGCGCTGAGAGCCGCGTTTCTCTCCTGTGGATTCCCCTGGGATTAGTGAGAGCGTAAGAGCAAGTTAAAATCCAAGAAAGCTAAGGGCTTCCCCCCCGCGCCTCGTACTGCTTCAGGCCTCAGCGGTGGCTCTGGCGAAGCAGCAGCGACAAGGTTATTGCTGTTTAGGACGTTGGTAGAGCTATTTTGATTTTTAAGTTGCTCTTGAGGTGGAGGGCAGAAGGGCTCTGCAGCGGTACCCTGACCACCTGGACAGATGGGCAGAGTCCAATGGGATGGGGTTCAATAGCTCCAAGTGCAGGGTGCTGCACTTTGGCCACAACAACCCCATGCAGAGATACAGGCTGGGGTCGGAGTGGCTGGAGAGCAGCCAGACAGAGAGGGATCTGGGGGTGCTGACTGATACCCACCTGAACATGAGCCAGCAGTGTGCCCAGGTGGCCAAGAGAGCCAGTGGCATCCTGGCCTGCATCAGGAATGGTGTGGTCAGCAGGAGCAGGGAGGTCATTCTGCCCCTGTACTCTGCACTGGTTAGACCACACCTTGAGTATTGTGTTCAGTTCTGGGCCCCCCAGTTTAGGAGGGACATTGAGATGCTTGAGCGTGTCCAGAGAAGGGCGACGAGGCTGGTGAGAGGCCTTGAGCACAGCCCTAAGAGGAGAGGCTGAGGGAGCTGGGGTTGTTTAGCCTGGAGAAGAGGAGGCTCAGGGGTGACCTTATTGCTGTCTACAACTACCTGAGGGGTGGTTGTGGCTAGGAGGAGGTTGCTCTCTTCTCTCAGGTGGCCAGCACCAGAACGAGAGGACACAGCCTCAGGCTGTGCCAGGAGAAATTTAGGCTGGAGGTGAGGAGAAAGTTCTTCACTGAGAGAGTCATTGGACACTGGAATGGGCTGCCCGGGGAGGTGGTGGAGTCGCCGTCCCTGGGGCTGTTCAAGGCAGGATTGGACGTGGCACTTGGTGCCATGGTCTAGCCTTGAGCTCTGTGGTAAAGGGTTGGACCTGATGATCTGTGAGGTCTGTTCCAACCCTGATAATACTGTGATACTGTGATAAAAGGGAAGGCACTTATCTATATTACATTGTAATTCATGCATAGGCATCCGAGATCTGCTGTGGTGTAGCATTAGGGCAAGGGTTCTAATTTCACAGGGACAGTTCCTCGAAACTTGAGTTAGGAGGTAAAGCTGAAGTGAATGTCATAAGAACTCTGACATTTTTGGAACAAACAACTCAAGAATCACAGTAAGGGTGGTTCGTTTTTTTTTCCTGGAGGATGACCGACTTGATTGCTTCTCTTAAATAATGTGGATTGTTTCTGTTAAGTTTTAAATGGTGTCTTTTTAATGATGATCCTTAGAAGAAGAGAGTTGGTGCATATTTGAGACAATCCGTGCTTGCCTATGAGGAAGGGTTGTCATCAAGTTGTATTTTGCAAGCCTTCCCATGCAGATACAAGGCCTGGGTCATACTTTCATTCCAGAGTGCACAGAGCCTGCATGACTCACATGGTAATCACAAGGCAGTGTCCAAGAAGCAGGCCTGAGCTTCCACAGAATCAACCAGGTTGGAAGATACCTCTCAGATCATCTAGTCCAACCTAGCACCCAGCCCTAGCCAGTCAACTAGACCATGGCACTAAGTGCCTCATTCAGGCTTTTCTTGAATGCCTCCAGGAACGGTGACTCCACCACCTCCCTGGGCAGCCCATTCCAATGCCAATCACTCTCTCTGGGAAGAACTTCCTCCTAACATCCAGCCTATACTTCCCCCAGCACAACTTGAGACTGTGTCCCCTGTTCTATTGGTGGTTGCCTGGGAGAAGAGACTGATGCCCACCTGGCCACAGCCTCCCTTCAGATAGTTGTAGAGAGCAATGAGGTCCCCCCTGAGCCTCCTCCAGGCTAAACAACCCCAGCTCCCTCAGTCTCTTCTCACAGGGCTATGTTCCAGGCCTCTCACCAGCTTTGTCACCTGTCTCTGGACATGTTCCAGTATCTTAACATTGATGAGGAGCCCAGAACTGGATATGGGACTCATGGTGTGGCCTGACCAGTGCTGAGTACAGGGGAAGAATAACCTCCCTTGTCTTACTGGCCACACTGTTCCTGATGCAGGCCAGGATGCCATTGGCTCTCGTGGCCACCTGGGCACACTGCTGGCTCATCTTCAGCTACTATCTACCAGTATCCCCAGGTCCCTTTCTGCCTGCCTTCTCTCCAGCCACTCTATCCCCAGCCTGTAGCACTGCTTGGGGTTGTTGTGGCCAAAGTGTAGGACCCTGCACTTGGCCTTGTTAAATCTCATCCCATTGGCCTCTGCCCACCCATCCAGCCTGTCAAGGTCCCTCTGCAGGGCTCTCCTACCCTCCAACAGATCAACACGTGCTCCCAGCTCGGTGTCATCTGCAAACTTACTGTTGCTGGACTCAATCCCCTGGTCCAGATCATCAGTAAAGATATTGAACAGGACTGGGCCCAGCACTGATCCTTGGGGCACACCACTAGTGCCTGGCTGCCAATTGGATTGTGGCACCATTCACCACCACTATCTGGGACCGGCCCTCCAGCCAATTCTTGACCCATATCAGAGTGAATCTGTCCAAGCCACGAGCTGCCAGCTTTGCCAGGGGCTTGTTGTGGCAGACAGTGTCAAAGGCTTTGCTGAAGTCCAGATAGATACTCCATTAGCAGCCTGTATTCTATTCGTTGTTCCTGATAGGCTTCTTTCACCATGCTGGAAACCTCTGGCAGGTGATGAAGCAGTGACTTGTGTCTTCAGAAGCATGTGGAAGCCAGCTTATGGGCCACTAGGTTGGTTTATGTGCTGTTGCAGGGGGAAGAGTTACAGGACTGTGATTTGCTGTGCCAGATATAAAATACTCATTTGGCTAGCAGCTTGTGACCATAACAGAAAAATGTTGCATTTCAGTAGTTTAGAAGGCATAGCTAACTATGAAATAGTGTTTGTGTGGATCCCTCTCTTCATTACAATCTTCTGGGGGAAGGCAGAGAACAATTGACAACTGTTTATAAGAAGCAAGCCTCCCAATGAGTGTCTTCCAAACCTACGTGCTTTTTCTTTGCTTCTCGTTCAAGTTTGCTATGAAACTGAATTTGTTTCAAGTCCAGAGCAAGTACACTGATTTGGTTTGCTGTACTGTCCAGCCTCTGTTGCTGAAAGAAATGCTCTGATCCAAGAATCCATCATTTTCTTTTCCTTTATGACTTGTGCTTCCTGGTTGTAAAGGCTCTGAGGTTTTCATATGGTGCTGTGTTTGATAACCTTTTCTTCTTGTCTCCCCAGAATTAAAAGGATTGTGTTTCCTTTTCCCCCTTGTACAGCACCTGAAGGGTTTTTAGTTCTCAGGAGAAAAAGAGCTCTAAGTTCAGCTCTTCACTCATTGAAGTAGTTATTAAAATTTTATAGCTCCTAGATTGAAGGGTGTTCCCTACAGTAAATAACTGGTCTTGGGTTAAGAAGCACTAAGCTTTCTGTGTCAGAAGGTGCTTACAGGCCAGTATACAATTAGAAATGGTGTGAGGTCACTCTGTGGTCACTGAATCCATGCTCATCAACACCCTGACTTTCAGAGTCAGTATGTGCATCTGAACACCTTGTGTGCTGACGTGAAGCTAACCTGCCATGCAAATAGATTGCTGTATATCAAAGGGAATTTTGCTGATTCAGTCATGAAATGCTTCAATGGTAAGAGAGTGGCAACTTTGCCCAGGAGCATAGGGAAATACAACTAACTGATCTCTGAGGATGCTTTTACCCAATTGAAATCACACCAGCAAGAATGGAAAATTCTTTTAACAGCCTTCCATGAACATGTCTACAACTACCTGAAGGGACATTGTAGCCAGGTGGGGGGTGGCCTCTTCTCCCAGGCAACCACCAATAGAACAAGGGGACACAGTCTCAAGTTGTGCTGGGGAAAGTATAGGCTGGTTGTTAGGAGGAAGTTCCTCCCAGTGAGAGTGATTTGCCATTGGAATGGGCTGTCCAGGGAGGTGGTGGAGTCACTGTCCCTGGAGGTGTTCAAGAGAAGACTGTCTGAGGCACTTAGTGCCGTGGTCTAGTTGACTGGATCGGGCTAAGGGATAGGTTGGACTGGGTGATCTTGGAGGTCTCTTCCAACCTCGTTGATTCTATGAACATATAATTTCAGTTTCTATAGTAGTATGCAGTGGGTGAAAATAATATGGTTGATTTATCAGACTTTTTTAAACAGTAATGTTCTCTTCTATGCCATCAGGTATCTCAGACTTCTCTTAATTTTTTATTCAAGTGAGAAACTGACAGGAAGAGACAAGGAGGTGACTGAGAGCTTGCAGTAGAAGTGAGTTGTCTGGATTACTTCTGGGGAGGAAGTCTTAAGTGCATGTACCATGAAGTTAGAAAAGAACAGTGATGTTGAAAGCAAAACAAGATGCTCCAACCAGACCTCCCAGCTGTTTTCTGAGGAAGCTGAGTGCGCTCTTGACAGAGGTATTTCAGGAGAAGCTAAGCACTCTGTCTTTGATCAGGCATGTTCTGCCAATGTTTCAGAATTAAGGTTGTCAGAAGAAAACCTACCTTATTTAAGTTCATCATTAGATGCAGATATTGAAATGTATAATAAAAAGAGAATGAGGATTTGCTGTGCACAGGAAGATGAAAGCAAAGAAGCTGATATATTGGGAAGGAAATGTGACAATATGCACTGTGATTGTGGAGTGTGTGACAGTTGCAGGCAGAGCTGTTCAAGTGAAGATTCACAGCTGGAGTATCACAGTGCCCACGAGCAAGATTTTGATTATAAGAATTGCTCAAGTGAGTTTTCTGAGCAAAGGGAAATTATAGAAGCAGAAACTTTAAAGCTGATAGATCCAGTTCATGAAGTTCTAGAGGGTGGAGTCACACAGGAACACGGTCTCACTGGAGCGTCACAAGATCGTTCTGCTTCTGAATATGGTGCAGGTGACCAGACCCACCCTAAAGCAGCAATGCCTGAGCTTGCTGACCAGCTTCAGGACTCTCTGTCTCTGCCAGATTCCAATGACATGACTTGCAATCATCAGGAAGAGCAAACAGAGTATCATAGTGTTGTTTGTGAAAGTCTGCTGGGAAGTCATTTTTGCAGGAGAAAAGAAAGAGGCTGTCTAGGTCTGCACGTATGTGACAGTGTAAAAAATGCAGAATTCAAAGACATCCCACCGAGTGGTGAAAAGAAAGATGGACACATTTGTAGCATCTCAGTGAAGCAAGGTGGTCCTTTACTGTCACCAAGGGAGAGGACCCCTGCAGTAGCCATGCAGTTGTACAAATGTGCAGGTCACCCTGATACCTGCAGTTGTGAAGAACTGGGGGTGTGTGTGCAGGGTGACAGCTGTGTTGACTGCATTGCAAAGGGTGTTGAAACCCAGTTTCCAATTTCTGAAATTCTCACTAGTGAGAACTCCTTTTTGGGGGTGGAAGTTGTGGATAAATCCCTTCATGGATATACCAGCTGTCTGAGCTCAGAGTTGGAGTGTGGTGAAACCTTGAAGCACGTTTATAGGGACTTTGCAGTTAGCCAGGCTGTCGATGTAAGCTCGGATTTTAGAGCTTGCTTTACAACAAGCAGAAGTACCAGTGCTCAGGTTTGTCTCTTATCCAGAGCTGTTAATACAGAGATAACAATGATGAGCAAATCTCGAACCGTGGATTGTCACCATGAAGTCCATACGGACATTGCTTGCAATACAGAGTGGTCATGTGGAGCCAGTGGTACAGAGAAAATTTGGTCACAGCTTACTGAGGTGCTGGAAGAACACTCAGATGGCAATGCTGCAACAGCTGAAAGAAAGTCACAGACTCAGGTAATTAAAAACAAACAAACCAACAACCCACAAGCAAACAATTTTGATATGTAGAACTTTTAAAATATGAAGTTGCTCAGAACTTGTTTTTCTAGTGTTTAATCTGTAACTTTTTAAACTGTTTTTTGTTTGTTTGTCTGCTTAGGAAGAGAAGGCATCACAAAATGAGTTTTGTAACTGCAGGTTAAAGAGAAATACTGACAGGTGGGTCATGAGTTGTTCTTTGAAATTCAAGATGCCACACAATGTGTTTTTCTGTGATTGAAAGGCTGTCCCTCACTTAGCAAAACTGATGGTATTAAAAGATTGCTGAACAGCAGTTCCTACACTGGAGGGTAGGAAGTGACCTGGACAAGTGAGAGAAACGAGCTGAAGATTTCCGAAGTTAAACAAAGGCCAAAGTAGCCTTGGTCTGCAGTTGCAGCCTGGCCTTGAGCAAGAGTGTAAATCAGCAGTGCTCCCATATGGCAAAGATGGGAAACCACATCCTGGGGCTGCGGTAACAAGAGTGCGGGCAGTAGATGGTGGGAAGCGTTGGCTTTTCTCGGTTTGATGCTGGTGCAGTCACATCTGAAAAGGTATCTCCAGCCGCCTGTAGCACGGGATGGGCAGACTGCGGCAAGCACGCCAAAGGGCTGCAGAGACGGTGACGGGAGCTGCAGGAGCACCTGATCTGTGGGGAATGCCAAAGGAACTAGGTTTGGTAGCCCAGAGGAAGGAAAGCTGAGGAGATGGGGCCTCTCCCTGCAGTTCTTGGCAGACTGGTGTTGGTTTGCCAAGAAGATTGAGTCAGATTTTTAGCAGAAGTGCATTTTGGAAGGGCAAGAGCTAGTAGTTAGAGTGGGGAGAATTGTAAGTGGGTGTAAGAAAATGTTTCTGAGAGTGGCATCAGTACTGTCTCCTTTCTTTGAGATTTAAAGCACTCAAACAAACTCTAAACCCAGCATCAAAGCTGGGCAGGCTAAGTCCTCAGCCTTATAATTAGCCCTGCTTTGAAGAGAGGTTTGCAACCTCCAGAGATTCTTTTCAACATAAATTATTCTGTGGTTGTGGACCCTGAATAAGTGCCTCTTAGCAGAGTTGATAAGTTTCTTCTTGTTCAGATGACCATGGGTTTTGGATAGAAATTGTTGTGGTGCGTGTGCAGTTCCCACCTCTTGGTTAAGGCTGATAATATGAAAACTCTGTGGGATGTCATTTTTTTCGTGTAGTAAGTAGGAGGAACTGATGTAATTTTTCTTTTATTCCTAAAATTGTATCAGAACCAGCTTCTGGAAAGCTACTTGTTTGAAAGTGAAACATGACATAAAATATTGATTTAAAGACTTAGAGATTTTGTTTATTATTCGTATTTTAAAGGCTGATAGACCTTGACAGGCAAGCTGTGAAGAATTCTGTATCAAGCCTATGTCAGAAGTTGCTACAGAGAGCAACTGAAGCAGAATTGCAGATTCTAAAGACCCATTATTACATGTGCTATCAGCACTGCTTGAAAATTTACAAACTGGCTTTGGAGGAAAACATCTGTTTTGGCAGGTATGTGCTTTAATGTCCTTTTAAAGGAAACGGATGACCTGGTTAAAAGGCATTAAATGTGGCTGATGCATTCAATCCATAGCTGGTAATAGTGTTACATTTATTGTCTAAAAGAGTTTACATTCTCCTGACTGCCAGGTTTTCAGCCTAAAACTTTCTGTACCATTTGCAGAGCCAGCATAACAGAGTTTATTTCTAGGAGTGTCTTTCTATGCAGGAAGAAAAGTACAGAAGGAATAGTGCAGAGTAGACAAGATGCATAGAGGGAGTTAGCTATAAAATCTTGTTCCCTTGGTATCCTGTAGCTTAGGAGAGAGTTCAAGAGAGCAGGTTGCAGTGCTGTCAAACAGGATGTGGCTTCAGAGGGCTACTTTGGAGGTGAGCATTAAGCTCCCTTTCTTGTGCCATGTGGAGGAAGCTTTAAATGCTATACAACATATGGGCAATAAATTAAATGTCTGTTGATCTTATTTTGCTACATGTGTTTTAACAGATGTATCCAAAATACTGAATTACTTTCATCTGTCAAATTGGTTTTGGAAGAACTCAAGAAGAAATACAACAGTATGAGAATGCATATAAGCAAAGGTGTACCATTAAATGCTCTTCCACCTCTATCAGTTGAGATTAAGTTACTCCAAATCTCTTCTTCTTTTGTCCCCTCCGAGGTAATTTCTTAATTGCTTTTTGTTTTTAATATCATTTGTTTTCTTCAGAAAATTTAAGACCATTTTTAAATTCTTTTTTTGGCAGTTGTTCAGACAGAATCTTTGCTATGAGTAAGTAGCCCTCATCTGTGGTATTTATTGAAGTACAGATTTCATTTAAAATCCAATCATAACTTAGATACGAGTTTAAAAGCTGTTCAGTTTAAAATTTCTGTATCTCAGGATGCATCTTGTTGTTTCAAACTGTTTACTTGAAAGACTACCGTAGAAATATGAGTACAGTGATTTGGTTTTAAAGTAATTCTTACACTGTATTTTTCTAATAGGCAAACTATGGAGTTTTTCATTTATAGGCATTTTTTCTTGTTCCCTCCTTTCACTACTAAAATATTTGTCTCTAATCTTAATACTGCATGTCTTTTTAAAAAGCCACAAAACTCCACCAAACCAAAAATACTGCTGCCATCAAAAATAATACAAGTATACAAGCAGCTGTTCTGCTGTGGTGATTGTTTAGTTATGATGAATGATAATAAAAATAGCTTCATATTTTTCAGGCAAACATATGCTACTGCATGCTCAAGAACAATGTACAGTTACTTTATGTAACTGAAGATTAAAATACATTTGGTAAAAACACATTTGGTAATAAGTTTTTACTGCATTGGGGGTAGTATCTTAGAGATCTTTTTTCACATTTCTCTAAATATTTGTAAAACTAATCAAATATCCTACAGGGATTTCAGATCTTAAGGCCATAGGTTGAAGTGTCACCAGAAGGCCATCTAGGTATAAAGGAAGAGCAGCTTGAGCACAGCTTTCTGTTTTAGGTTGCATCCAATGTTTTAGTTCTCATTTTAAGCAAAGATGTATTAAACATATTGTATTATACCATGAGCTTTTGGAATTACTTTAGTATTTCAGAGTACTTGGTACCATTGTAGGATTTTTAATTGCTGTGTGGTATTTTGTGTGAAACACTTGGATCTGTTTTAGTTTTCTTTGGGGCATAAAAGAAGTTGACTTGAAGGCATCAAAACCGCAAGAAAGAAATATTACTGTCAACAAGGTAGGGATGTCTTCCTTTCTGAGTTTTCTAGACATTGTGTTGTGAAGCACAGGCAGCAAGCACACAGTCTTCAGGGCTCAAACTGGGACTCTCTGCCAGTAATGGTGAATGCAGTTGATGTGACTGAAATTTTGCTTGCGGGGTCCTTGATTGTGATCAGTAGGTTAACTTCCTTCAATTTACATCTTTAATCATTTAGTATTCTGAGGCTCAGAATAATAAATGTATGATCAGGTGCAAGTGCTGTGTCATAACGGAAGTACGTTTGTAGGACAGTTCACAGACTGTGTGTTTCTCTGATGGCCGTCATCCACATGACTCTACTTCCTCTAAGACATTTGAAGAACAACACAAGGATCTGAATGTGGAATGCAGTAAGTGATCTGACTCTAGTACACATATTACATTGTTAATTAAGTTGCTGGAAAACAATCAAACCTTGTGCAAAACATATATATAGATACTGAACCCTCCTTCCTGTGGTGGAATGATTAATGTTATATCAGCTCCATAGTACACTTGGCATCTTAGGAAAAAAATTTATTGCCTAAGTCAGAGGTGAAAGCTAGCACGTGTCACTAGTTCAGTAATGTAGTGCCAAGTCATGCAGGTAGCTGGAATCCTGTTAAGCACAGAACTCTGGTGTTTATTCTTTCATATGAGATAGCTCAGTCTGACTTCTAACACACTGAAATTTATTTCAATTGTCAAGGCACTGAAAAGGATGATTATTGGTTTGATGCTAAGGAGGATTTGACAGCAGCAGATAGTTCAGTAATATCTGAAAAAACAAAAAAGCAACAAGAAAACCAAGACACAGCTGATTTAAGAGGTGAGGTTGTGTGTTGTGGTACCTAATAATTATATTTGTTTATTATTTGAGTATTCTGTTCCTTCTACAAGCATAGGAAACTTTGAAAAAAAGCCATCTGGATTCTCAGACATTTTTTCAGTGACTTAACAGTGAATCGTTACAGATATATAGAGAATCATTGTAGAGATATTCAGCTCTTTTCATGTTTTCCCCTGAAAACAATATCTACAGTGGTTAAATTCAATATAGTAAATGTCCAGACAATCATGTATCTGGAAATAATATTTTCTGTTTTTTTCTCTTCTTCATCCTTCTGCTTCCTTCCCCATATTGGCTTCTTAAGAGTTATCTGGAATGGCAGACTGAAGGCAGAGTTTGTGTGCTCCATGGCGGGGACACTCACCCTGCTGGAACTTGTAGCTTTGAACCAGTGTTCTCTCTGGTTGTACCTCTCTGCCTCTACAGATCTCAGGAAATACTCATTAAAAAGATATTTCACAAATTGAACTGTTCTGCTTCTCAGGACCCTGACTGTATCTTAGAAGATACTCTTCATTGTATTGGATTTTTCAAAGGTTTTCTGTCTACACTTTCTGAAATCTAAAGAGAAGATGTTAACCTGAACTGAAACAAGAAGAGTTAGTAATACTTAGCTTTCTCATTTATTATTAGATATGAAGATAATGGAGAGTAGAAATGAGGACTTTATTCCTGTTAGTGGTCCAAGTTTCTTAGTGTCGGAGGTATGCCTGTTCTTATTTATAAAGCAGTAGTAACCTCTTTCTGAGTCTTTTCATACACATTTGCAACCAAATATGCTTCTGTTTTGTAGGGTGACTTAAATTCAAATTTCCAGAAGTATCAGATTTCAGACACCCTTTCCTCTGTGGCTTCTATTAACTCCAGGTACATTAATACAAGCTGTAATTGTTTGAGATTTTTTTTCTATCAGAGTAAGCAAATAATGGGAGAGAGGAAGGAGTTGTTTATTGATTTTTTGAAATAATTAGTGTAGATGCAGATAGACTGATTAAAAATGTATAATTCCAGACAGCTTCTTATCTAGTGAAAAGTTAAGCAGTTCTGAAATTTTTAGTTGGGTTTAATACTAGTTAATATTCCAAAGATGAGAACCACCATCTGTTCTTACTGACAGTAATTTAATGTATATTACCTAGTTTCCAGGGTTCTTGGTAATTTCATACCTTAGATATGTAGTTCTTTCTTGTAAGGACACTAATAAAGCAAAGTTAGCTGTAGAGGAAATGAATTAGAAAACAATAAAAGGAACATGAATAAGTGTGGAACTTTTAAACATTAGAGAATAAATACTTGCTTTCTCAAGTACCTACAAATAAGCTTCTGCATGAAATCCCACATGTTCATAACAGCCAAAGAAATGGGCGAGGTAAACCACTCACTTCACCCTCCAGTTCTGCAAAAACACCTAATGCCATCTCTGCTTCTGAGAAAATGCATCTGCTTCCCATAACAACTTCAGACACTTCTTGCTCTGCACAAGTGCCTTTGGAAACAAAGCACCCTGGTCTGAAGTCATCTGCTGACGAATTGGTACATAATTTGCTTGGAGATAATCAAAAGGTAAATAATTATTACTGAACCTCCTTAATATGGCAGATGAAGAGCCTTCAAACGTAACTGTTTCTTAACATATTACATTACTCCATCTTTTTGTTCTTAATCCTAACTGTTTGGGAAACTAACCATTTACACTATATTTCTTAACTTGCTTTTCTCCTCTTTTGAATTTCCGCTTGTAGCACTTCTTTTCCACAAATTTCATACATAGAATCAACCAGGTTGGAAGAGACCTCCAAGATCAGCCAGTCCAACCTATCCCCCAGCCCTAGCCAGTCAACTAGACCATGACACCAAGTACCTCATCCAGTGTTTTCTTGAAGACCTCCAGGGATGGTGCCTCCACCACCTCCCTGGGCAGCCCATTCCAATGGCAAATCACTCTCTCTGGGAAGAACTTCCTCCTAACATCCAGCCTAGACCTACCCCGGCACAACTTGAGACTGTGTCCCCTTGTTCTATTGGTGGTTGCCTGGAAGAAGAGGCCACCCCCACCTGGCTACAATGTCCCTTCAAGTAGTTGTAGATAGCAATGAAGCAATGAGGTCACCCCTGAGCCTCCTCCAGGCTAAACAAGCCCAGCTTCCTCAGCCTCTCCTCATAGCGTTTGTGTTCCAGGCCCTTCACAAGCTTTGTTGCCCTTCTCTGGACACATTCCAGCACCTCAACATCTCTCTTGAATTGAGGGGCAGGAAGGGTTTGGCATACTGTAGGGAAAACTCTTGCGTTTTTATTATGAGTCTTAAGAAACATCTCTGTGTAAATGTATAGTAGTTTGTATTTATCCAGGCCAGTCCTTGAAGGATAAGGCAAACTTTGTAATTGCTGATGTTGCTCTCAGAAACTAGACAGGTATGTTCCCTCTTGGGATTTAACTTCACACATGCTAGCCTTCTGGGTAAAGAAAACCAAGGATATCTTTAAAGTAGCAGGAATGTCAGTTACACATAAATGTATGTAGCAGTTTTATTTCTTACTACATATCGGATAATATGATTGGTTGTCTTAGAATAAATTATTGAACTGAACCTGAATCTGTAGTTTATTTTATTTCTCCGTGGCAGGAATATTTATTAGTAGTAAAGATACCTTCTATTAACTGTATGGTACTTACTCACTTTTTTTGCATGTTTTGATGTAATTCTAGGATACTGGAGAAAACTTCCTACAGAATACATTTGCTCCTTTCTCCTCTAATTCACATGATGCCTTTGCTTCACTCAGTACACTGAACTTGAGCAGCTTTTCCAAATTACTGAAGAAACTTAAAGAATTACATCCAGAGGCTAGCAGGTGAGGATATTTGGATTTCCTTTCAGTCCTGATGTGTAGTGAATCCAATATCCATGGTAACTGAGCACTAAATGCATTGCACAAAATGCCACGTAAATGTTATTTCTTCTATAGAGACAAAATTGTGGATGCTCTGCTAGAGGTGAAGAAAAACAACAAGGGTATCCTGAGTGGCTTGTCCATCAGTTCTATTGTGGAAAGGACCTCTGTAATTCTGAGGAAATCAACCCCCAGTTGTGGGTGATAAAAGCAACATAAAGGAGTGAGTATTCTAGCCTACAAAATACAGTGAAATAAACCCACTTGAATTTGTGTAGCCCGACTAGATTAGTAATTTAGCTCAGTTCAAAGCTCTGCAAGATGTACCTGCATGAGTCTACTGAAACAATGGCTTCTAAGGATTGTTGAGTGTCCACAGAATATTTATAAAACAGAATAATTCACTGGCTATATGCACTCTCTAAAACTTGCTGTACAGGGGGTTTTGTTAAGCAAACTGTTTTATAGAGTAACTCAGTGAGGAACGTTGCCATACATATTGTGGATAAAGGTGACACCTAGTGACTAATCCATGTGTAGCATTTCCTAGAGAAATCCCAGAATAGGCTCGACTTTGATTTAAAAATCGATAATTTCTGTCTGATATGTGCGATGCAGTTCTGAACTAGAAATCTCACAGACTAAGATTTTATGTCTGCTAGTGTCTTCACGTTGACGGACATTTTGCATGATGACACAGCACTGGACACTGCAGGAAGCTGCAGAAAGCTGAATGTGCTAAAAGCACAGCCCAGAATTCCATGGATAAGTATATATGCTTTTTGCTGTAGAAGACATCCTTGACTTGGCACTTTTTTCAGCACTGTTTCATGTGTTCTTGTCGATGCTCTAGCTTTGCTTTTGCCAACAAACACAATCTCTAAGATACTTCTTTTCATGTAGTGTTTCTTCCTGAAGCTGCACCAGATTTTTAATGCTCTGAGCTTGCTCTGCAGGCTCCTGTTTCATGGATGTCAAGGAGTCAGTTTGATTTTGATACCACCTTTTCCAAGATGAGTTGTATTTATGCTGATAGTTTAAGTATCTTTCCCACCCATTGAATGCTGCTTATCAGACTACCTTCTGCTGATCAGATGCTACTATAGTGCAGGAGTAAAGCATAACACAGCCATAACTTCAATGGAACATTGTTCTGGGAAGTATTATCAATGACCAGAAAATATCTCCAGAGAGTCTGACTGTAGGTCATGTTATATAGACAGAGCCAAAGGATAAGATTTTGCATTCAGCATGAGATTATACCTCCCATAGTGATGAAGAGCATGAAAGGATCTCAACCAATACACTTATTTGACAGAGTTCCTTTTGGAAAGATCGATGTGACACATTTGTTAGTTTGGCATTTGCCCTGTGAGCTTTTACAGATGCTTCCGTGAATCCAAATAGAACCAAGCAAAGAAAACTCTTTATATTAATCTGCTGACTTACTTCCATAGGACTGCAGCTATGGAGATAACAAAAAACCCCCACAAATCCAAAACATCTTGCACTTGAAAATAAGTTAGTATGATTTTAGCAGCCACAAATTTGTTCTGTTTCCCTTGTTGAGTAATTATTGGGTTTTTTTTAAATGGTGTGTTGGCTTTAAAGTTATAACTGTTCTTATTAGAGTATTTTTTTTTCTGTTGCTTTGCTAAAGAGATGATGACCTTTAACAATTTTTACTTTCATTGTGAGGTATCTGTGAAATAGCCAAGTCATTAGTAAGTAATGAGAAAAAATAATGCTCATCTTTCCCTAGTAAACAAGAAGTATGTTAAATGTTTAAGGAAAGATGACTCTGCTCAAAGCTTATTGCACTATTTCTGGTATGTGTATAGCTTCTTCAGGCTTTCCTGAAGGGTGAAGTGTCCACTAAGAAATACCACCTCAGAGCCCTAACATTCTTGAAAGCTGATGAAATGTCAGGCAACCAGTAACAGAAGAAGGGGACACAGTCTCAAGTTGTGCTGGGGGAGGTATAGGCTGGATGTTAGGAGGAAGTTCTTCACAGAGAGAGTGATTGCTATTGGAATGGGCTGCCCAGGGAGGTGGTGGAGTCACCATCCCTGGAGGTGTTGAAGAAAAGGCTGGATGGGGCATTTAGTGCCATGGTGTAGTTGACTGGTTAGGGCTGGGTGCTAGGTTGGAATGGATGATCTTGGAGGTGTCTTCCAACCTGGTTGATTCTGTAATTCTGTGTGAGTTGCTCAGATAATACTTTTATGTCAAACTGGATTATATAGTATTTAATGTGTAAGAATTTAAATTCAGCTTTGAAGTATAAACCATATAATCTTGCTTTTGTCTTTGTTGTAGCCCAGAGTCGGACATCTGAATGTTTGTAGATCTTGTGTATTTGTTAATTTTGAAGGACTAACTACATTAGAAATGGGAAGTTAGATTTTTTTTTGACTGAGAAGGCCTTTTATTCTCATTAGTGAGTGACAAGCTTATTTATCTGAACAGCATGCATAAACTTTCTGTTTTCTAAACCTAACTGTAAGCAGCAGTTAGCAGGAACTGTGATACTATGCAAGTTACTCAATGCAGCATTAGCAGTGGCTGTGTCTTTAAATTTTAGCAGTACCAAGTGTCCCTTGGAAGCTCTCTGTGAAATCAGTGGTCTGCATAGTAAAAGTTTAAAAACAGCCCAGTGAAGATGGCACTTATCAAAGCATAACTATGATAGGACTTTGAGAAATGTAAAAGATTTGCATCGTGTCTGCGTACTCCTAAATGTTGATTTGGTAACTTAATTTTGAATTATTTATTTTTAAAGTGTCCACCAGATATCAATTATTGCACAAAGGTTATCTATTTTATTGTAGTTATTTCTTTCATGTAGTACATAGCAAAATTAATATCGATACTAGTGGTTTTCTGGGGTATTAAAATCACTGATGTTGCTTTTATTTCAGTTTGAGACTGTACATCCAAAATTTACCTGCACTTTTTTTCTTCTGCTTTGTTTTTAAGTAGATGGCTTTCTGATTGTGAAGACTCTGGTCATCGCCCTTGGGAAGATTTTTGCAAATTCATTACTGCAACTTGTTCTGGGATCATATTGTACTTATTGTTTTACTTATTTCAGCAGATCTTAATGAAACATTGTAGCATCACTATGGTATGCAGTCTTATCCAGGAGAATATAACTTGAAGATCAGTTTGAGGTGCTTTTCTGTTTATCCAAATGTTAAATGATTCTTCTCAGTTTTGTTGTTCCCCATAGCTGTTTCAAGTGTTCAAGCAGGTTTCTCTAAGGCAGGAAGATCATGGTTCAGTGAGCAAGACTTCTCTGCTGCCGTCAGGGCATTTCTAGGCTGAAGTACACAACCCTCACTTCTTGCGTGCCACTTTATTTTAGGCAGGATGGTAGCTGCTAAGATGTTAATAAATAGCCAACACGCTTTTGCTTTCCAGATAATCTGATTCTGAATAGTCTGTAGAAATTCCATGTATCTTCTGAATACCAGGGAGGCACGGGGGAGGGTTTCGTTATAGAAAACCAGGCTTCAGAGCTGGCAGTGCTGGTGGACACAGTTACATAATCCCAAGCTGCAGCAGAGTCATCTCGTGTCCATTTTGACTCAGAAGCGTGTTGCAGACTGCAGGGTTCTGATGCAGGCAAATGTCTCCTTCAGGATGAAGCCTAGATTTTAAATTGTTTTCTTTATTTATGGCATTTTGTTGTTTCATATTACAGTTCCGTTACTGCAAGCAACACTTGGTTTCCAGATCCATTTTCCTGTGTCCCCTGGCCTCTAACAGTAGGAAGCACACAGTCCCTGAGACTTTTGCTTTGGGTTGATACAGGGGAAGGAAAAAAGCTGGGGAGTATACAGTCTTTTCTGTTCATGTTGTTACTGTGAAGAAGAGCTCCGTGTTTTAAATACTCTTCTGGTTAATGAAGGAAAGGCAGCTTAGGTGTACATGTCTGGTCAGGGGGTGAGAAGGTTATCCTTGATTGACAAGGACAGGCTCACACTGCGATACTGCACAACAAGACAGTACATTGCTGTTGTCCATCTCTGCTGAACTTTGTTGTCTATCTCGTCTGCTTTTGCCACCAAAAATAGCAGCCTTACTTACCTGTGAATAAAGTTAGTTTCTTCTTCAGAAAGTTGTGTGGGTGTTTTGCTGGTTTTAGGTCTCATCCATTCCCTCCCTCCTTAGCTCAACTTCTGCTGTCAGAGCCTCAGCCTTATCTTTGAAAGCCAGGACTGTAAACATGGCCTGAAGCTACAGGTGAGGTCTCCGTTTTGTTTTTTGACCTTGTTCGTATCAAGGTGTAAGCAGCTGTAGGCTTTGCTCTACCACATTTTTAATAGCAAAAGCTGTCCTTTGTGTTCTCCAGATCTGATTCTGTAATTAGGCATTGTTAATAGTCCAGAACTGTCTTCCTGGTATGCAAGTTTTTTTGGTTGGGAAAGCGGAAATGGATATGATATGAAACAAAACTAAAGTTAGGCACATTGAGCTGTTCATTGGCTTTTTCTTTTTTTCTTCTCCCTTTTAAAGGGAAAGCTTACTTAAAATGTGAGAGAACCGATTTGTGAGGCAGTGACCTCCTTGCAGCTGGAGCCCTCACCCAGTAGGATGATAATGGCATTCCATAATCCTGAATGCGCTCCTGAAGGACCCATGTGCAGGCAAGGGAAAAATGCAGCTCTCAGCTGTAGGTGGAGCTCTACTAGCTCAGTAAGGATTTTCCGCTCGGTAAAACCACACAAAACATTTATTTTCCTCCGAAGATTGCATTACATCCTCTATGTTGATATCCTTACGTCCTGGGGAGCAGAACAGAGCAGCGACGGGCTTGGGGGAGGATCCCACCCCACAGGCGGGCTGGCTGCAAGGCAGTGGAGATGGCGCTGCTCCCGCGGCGATTCCTCTGCTTCGTGCTGGGTAAGTCTGCGGACCCTTCGGGAGCAAACTTCCAATGTCCTGCCTGGCACCGGCACTCACCGTCTGCAGCAGCAACAGCCTCCGGCTGAGTGGCGGTGCTGGTCGGGACGTGGGAAGTACACTGGTATCCGTAATGAACGAGTGGAGACTTGTGCGGTGTTTGTAACCTGGATATCTGCAGCAAAAGGCTCTGATGGGTCATGTATTGGTCCTCTCTACAAGGAGTGCCTTTGTTTAAGGTTACTGGAAAGGGAAGCTGCGTACCCTTGTCCTGCTGCTGATCTTCCATGTGTGTTCTTTGAGGATGCATGAATTTCTCTTGCCTCCCCTTCGTTCTCTTGCCGGTTTCCTCCTCTAAACCCTAGTGAATAATGCATTGAGCTGTGCTGCATGTAATGTCCTTAGTGATACCACGTAATTAACTATTTACTTCTCTCTGCTGATATCTGTTTGCAAGGAGTAAAAAGCGGTGGCGTAGACAAACTAAATTCTCTGGGCTTGGTTATGTGAAAAGGCTCTGGGTCCCTGGCTGAGGAGAAGGTAGTCCCGTGCAGAAACCTGTGACTGATTATGCTCTCAGTGAGCACTAATTCCTTCTTAGCTAGGATTTTTCTCTGCTCTGTTTCCTCACTACTTCCCCCCCTCCCCTTTTCCTATCCCTTCCTTCTCTTGCTTTGGGCACTATAACTTTTGGAAGCAGAGTGGGAGCTGGTGGTACTCCAGCCTGCCCTTTTCAATATCTCATAAGCTTTGTCGCAGCAGGATGCCTGCCTTTGTGCAAGCCACTTAACTGCTGATAGCTAATCATGGTATTGAGTAGTGTATGCAGTTGTCTTTTGCTGCATCCTCCTGAGATTGTAGGATTTGGAGCATGTTCTGTACTGTTTTAGAAAAGCAGAATGTCTTGTGTCTTTCTGCTTTCTGGCCCTGTACACAGACAGGGCTGTTCTGAAATTGCACTGACAGCTGAGAAAGCCCCGAAGTCATGGTGGAGTCATAAATGTTGAGGTTGCTGATGTTTTTGAGGAAGCAGGTGTTTTAAAATTAAAATAAGTTGGGTTTTATGAGTTTTTTTAAAGGGAACTATTAAAGGAGGGAGGGAAAGCTCTTCTAATAGGTGTGCCAGGACCTTGCATTGAGGTGGCAAACAAACATGGAGTGCCTCTGCTCAGCACCAGGTCTTAATACTCGTGTGAGGAGCATCAGCTTTGTTCCAGTAACTGGTGTCACACACCCACCACTGCAGTCTCCTTGGACAGGCAGCAGGCAGAGAGGATGAGTTCTACATCAGTGTTGGCATTTTTAGCTGACACCAGTGTTTCACAACGAGACATGCTCTTGGAGAGCTGCTTTTGTCATTAAAGCTCCTTCCTTTGCAAACTGTTGAGAGCTTTATAAACATTGAGTTGTTGAGTGGTGGCTTCTCTCCTTATCTGTATTTCTGGAGATGTCTGGCCTTATGCCACTTACCCTGAACTCAGAGCCCTTTGCTGAGCATAGTTGTATCCCTTGCTGCATTCAGTCGTGGTTTGCCAGGATGCAAAAGTGGTGTGACGAGGCCATCTTTCCATTTCAGAAGAAACAGATACTGTTTGAGATGCTCAGATGGCATCCAAAGTAACACAGAGGGAGCAAAGTTAAGGCTGGTAGTGTCTTCTTGTGCCTTCAATGAGTTGGTCGTTTCTGCTTCAAATGAGAGTACAGCAGCATCTGCCGCCAGCTGGGAGCATCCTTCTGCCTTGTGGCCATAGCTTCTGCAGGACTTACTGGTGGTGGGTAATTGAACTCCTGGCTTAAAGCTGTGAGAGCTGGCCTGCCTGAAGCCTTTTTCAGGGTAGTTGAAAATTGTTGACTTCCCAAATTTACACATGAGAATGACAGACTTTTTCTTGCCACCATAAACCGCAAGCTGTATGAAGGGGTTCAGGTCCTTACAAGATTAATGGAGCTTTCCTCCTGTGCAAGAAATGCCTTTCTCTTAGAGCTCGAGCTTTAGCTGTGCCACTGGCTGCAGAGTCCTTGAAAAGCAGTGATGATTGGGGTATCAACTGCCTCAGAATAACCCCGGGTTCATTCAGCAGGCCTAAGATGCAGCTGTATCCCAAGGTCGTTAATTCCATCAGGGGTAAAAATAGGCTTTTTCTCGGTTTTGGCTGCAGTTGCCTGTAGAGGCTGCTCAGAGAGGAGGAAATGAACCATGCTCTCACTCATTTTTAACTGGAGCAGCGATGATTAGCACCACACTCTGCAGCCTGATTTCAGTGTTTACGGGGTTACCTGAGGGCTGGATCTCACAAGGAGACTTGTTATTGCTGTTGATGATAGATAAAGCAAGATTGTGACTTGGGAGCTAGGCTAAGGTTGCATAGCTGAGAGTTTACAGGGAACCCATTATTTCTGCTGCTAAACCCCATGCAGGCTTGCTGAGACGCAAATCAACACCACTGGCACTTTCACATGCTGGAGCATGATGCAGGGATATGCAGGAAGCCCCCAAGTGAGCCTGGGATTGCTGGCTGGTGTGAGAAGGGCCAGGTGATGCCTCTCACAAACATGGTAGTGGGTGGCTGGAGAACCTATGAAGATGGATATTCCCTACACAAGCGTTTGCTGTCACTTGCTATACTGTTACTGGTTGCACACAGTGCTGTGCTGCTTTGATTTCTTTTGGGTATAGATAGCTGTGCTATTGAAAGAGATAAGAGGGAATTGCAAATAAGACCAGTAAAGCATTAGTAGCATATTTAATTCCCTGAATCTTCTGTCTGTGCTGTCCAGCACCATGTTTGCACGTTTTACAGGAAATCAAGCTTTTTTAAAACCAAAAGCAGTTATTGACACTATTTATGACTTCCCCTGGAAAATAGGAAATTACAAGTGCTGCTGTGTCTTCTGTTCAGCTGCTGGCACCCCTGGAGTTGGGAGGAAAGGTGGCAACTTAAACCTTTGAGGTTCTTCAGAGTGGTTTAAGTTGTCTTAACTTCACATATAAACATCATGACTGTGATTCCTGGACACTGGACCAAGCTGCTATCTGGAAGTGATAGGAGGTGCTGTGGGTTTTCTGTATGTGTTTGCATGCCTGCGTATTCTCTTTGCCTTGTAGGCATCTTTAAACCGTTGTACCTTACATCTCAACACCACCAGTCAGGGCTTTGCAAGCTATAGTCAGATCATCACTTGAATTTCCTGAGATCAAAAATAATAGTAATAAGAAAAGATCAACGCTAAAAGTAAGCAAAAAGGGAAACTTCTGCCTATGAGAAGGAGCAGCTTTGTGGCTGTTTTACCACTACCACAAAATTTGTAGCACTTTCGGGTTGTTTCCGTCTTCCTTCAGCCCAAAACACACTCAGTAACGCCCGGGTGTGGTTTGAGCTCAAGTACCTCTTTCACAAAAACGCCAGGTCTTTCTTTAGAGACTAATCGAAGACTACCACATCTGTGGGTAAATCCTCTGAAGTATTTAGCATGTGTCATGTTATAGATCCCTGAGAGTGAAGTAAAGCATTCCTCCTCCCTTTCAGAGCATCTCTGAGATGGAGAGCACCCAAGGCTTCTGAAGTGTTAGAAGAAAAGCGTGTGAATAATGAAAAATAATTTCACATTCTGCTCCCATACGTGTCAGCACTATTCCTACAGAAACTGGTGGCATGTGGGTTTGGTTGGCTGGCTGCAGCCTTTGTTATCTGGTCAGGAAGCCACTTGGCTCTGAGAAATTGCATTGCATTTATTATCTCTGAAACGCTATTGAATTAAACAGCCGTTAAGCACCAACACTGTAATTTCATATTTGTAATGACCCTGGAGGTTGTGGGTAATGAAAATATAAATGCCATGACCTAGAATGAAATTAGAGCCCTCATAATCACTGAAAATGGGGTTGGTGTCCTTCATGGTTTCAAAGGGACAGAAATCAATGTTGGGTAGTTACGGAGTTGAGTGAAGTCTTGGAAACCTGCGTGTGGAAATACAGAGTTACTGCTCTGCTCTAGCTAGGTTCCTTCTGCCTCCCCAACAGGCTAGTATGTCTGGCTCTGTTGGTAATAGCAGCCAGGTTTGGAGGAGGTTCTAGCCCCACAGTGACGGTTGTAGTCACAGCCCTTGTGAACACAAACCCCACACTGAGCAAGGACTGAAAGCATGGGGCAGCACTGGGTTTGAGGGAGAGAAGCATTAAAAACTGCTTACAGGGGATATGCAGCATGTTTTGACTTGGTCAAATAGCTAAATACCTTTTCTCTTCTGAAAGATAATTATGGCTGGGATTTGTTCAGCAAATTCCCTCTGTGGATAGGTAGGAACCAGGGAATCTGGGAATCCCGAGCCTGGGGTGCCATTGCTCTGCCCTTGTGCTGCTGCATACTCTCCTATGAACTCTCTGCTTTTAATCATCAAATCCAGTAATGAAGCTGCTTAATGGTTTCCATCCTTCGCCTCTGCACTTCTACAGTGTGAGCTTTTGAGGATTTAAACCCACAGGCTGACGCCTCAGGAAGGCATTCCAGCAGGGCACTGTGTTGGGAAACAGGCAGCAGCTGGGGTGAAAACCTCTGGCGGCGCTGGGTTTCAGCCAAAGGCAGGATGCAATCTGCCTGGGCTTCCCCGTATCCTTTGGGCAATCTCAGCACTCCGTGTGGGTGAGTTGCAGAGCAGTGCCATCTCTGTGTGTTCTCAGCTGGAAGGAAAGAAAACTGCATTGAGTATCCTCTGCTAAAAAGGAAAAGAAATTATTCCTGGGCTGATCATGTGGCCCAGCAGCAGATTTCAGTCTGGAAGCTGTATATTGAAAGTTACTCAAGCTGCTGTCCTTCACAGCCTGAGATGTATGCACCAATAGAATAGTGCATCTATTTATTTTGGTATTCTGCCTAATGTTCTTTTGCATTTATTTATTGTGTGCCTTTTATAGGCAATCTGTTTGAGTGAATAACATTTGCCTGGAACCAACTTTTTTATCACGAAGGCATTTCAGTAAAATGGTTCATAGTCCCTCGTACCAGAATAGGCTCTGTTTAACCCACACAAAGCTGTTGAAATCTGAGCCAAGGATTGAAGCATGTCATCTCTAAAACCGATGCCAGGCACTTTTAACCTTGGTGTTAGTTTCCCTGTGCTTATTATAGCCTCCATCAACTGAAATAGTTGAAGGGAAAAATAGTCTGGGGGCAAGGGGAGAAGAGCACATTTGCTTTGAGCACGTTCTTGAGATCTTGAGTGTGGTGGCCACTTGTTTCTTTCTGGTTTTCTTCAACAAGGCCACTACAGCTTTGAGACTGAGCCAACATCTGGACTTTTTTGACATCCCATGATTTGTTGCTGTTCTAAAAATAATTCTCAAGCATAGGTCTAATGCCAGGTTAAGGTGTAGGGTTGACCGTGCTGGAAAACTCTGTCCTTCTCTGGTAAGCAAGAGAGATGCAGTTGGTTCCTGGGGCTGGCATCCCTTCAGTCTCTGGCAGCTGCTGCTGACCCCACAGGCTGTTTGAAATTGTGCAGAATTAAGTGGAGATCTCTGGTTTGGCTCATCTGGGTCAGCGAGTGGGTGGTTGGCGGTGCTAGCGGTCAGGCCCAGTTTGAACTGGGAGTCAGTGTAGTCAGAGCTGTACTATCCCAGTTCTCCAGTGCATGTCTAAAACCTGTGGTTTTCCTCCATTAATTTAATCAAGACAGGTTATTTTTAAAAAGACCCTGTTATTCATTAAAGGTATAATTATAACTAACTGCTCGTGGCAGAATTTTCCTTCTCATGATTTGCAGTCAGCCGGCAGTTGGTTTTCACCATGCCTGGGTTTTTATTCCCTTTCTCCTTTGCCCCTTCTCAGCTGGTTTTGATTTTACTTTACCTGCTAAATGATTATTTCTTTTAGTGGAATAAAAGGTATTTGTCATTCTGCCTATGTCAGGAACATGCGAGGTTCAGTCCCATTCCTGGAAATGTGCTTGTCAGCCACTGATAGCTACCAAGAACACACCATAACTTGTGCTGCTGCTGCTGGAAACTGAGGCAGGGAGAGGAACTGTCCGAGGGTCCTGGCTCTTTGAACAGCCTGTTTCAATGTATTTAGCAGTTCATATTATTTATCAGCAATACTAGATGGCAAAAACCACACCCCAGCTAACCACTGACTGTCCTGCACTGGGCCTTGTGTTGCATTTGGTTTGAATTTTAATTTTAGTCATATGTTCTGCATTTTACAGGAGCCCTTATGAAGAAACATGTATCCAAATGACAGTAAACCTGTATCAGAATGACTTTAAACTGCTCCTTGTTTGGGGAAGGCATGGCTGTTACATGTTAGGTGCAGGAAAGCTGTTTTTCACCTGGAGAAGAGGAGGCTCAGTGGGGACCTCATTGCTGTCTACAACTACCTGAAGGGAGGCTGTAGCCAGATGGGGGTTGATCTCTTCTCTCAGGGAACCAGCAATAAAACAAGAGGACACAGTCTCAAGTTGTGCCTGGGGAAGTATAGACTGGATGTTAGGAGGAAGTTCTTCCCAGAGAGAGTGATTGGCATTGGAATGGGCTGCCCAGGGAGGTGGTGGAGGCACCGTCCCTGGAGGTGTTAAAGAAAAGAGTGGATGAGGCACTTGGTGCCGTGGTCTAGTTGACTGGATAGGGCTGAGTGATAGGTTGGACTGGATGATCTTGGAGGTCTCTTCCAACCTGGTTGATTCTGTAATTCTGTGTTCCATACAATATTGAACTCTGAAGATGAGTTATGTAGGGCAGCAGTATCTGTGCTACAAAAACCATCTCCTGAATATGGAAGGGATCCAGCTGAGGAGGCTGGAGAAACTCTTTTCTGAGGGTTTGTGGTGACAATCACTTGATACTTTTGTGAGTCACTGCATCTTGAGATAGGTTAGCACTTCGGAAGCCTTGCACCATCCCAAAGAACTTCCATGTTCCTTACATCCCTCAGATCCTCAAAAAACTAATCACTTTTGTATTTAGAACTGGAGTCATCCTTTCCACAAAGAACCTAAATGCCTTAAATCTGATTTATTAACTCAGGGAAGAAAAGGCAGGCTTCATCCAGTGGGACCCTGCTCCTGGAATGATTATTCCCCTTCATTTCATTACACAAAGCATAATAAATGGACAGCTTTTCTTCCCCACCATCACTGATGAGATGGATACTTTGCATACAGCTGAACATAATAATGAACCTCCAAAGGATATGTGAGGTTTTAATTTTGGCATCCTGTTGTGTCCATGAAGAAACTTAAGAGGTTTATCCATCCAGCTGATGTGCTGCTGATTTACACTGGAATGGGGGCGTTTGAGTTTTTGCTATCATTTTATAGTCATCCCAAGCATTGCAAGAGGGCACAAAATAAACTGCCTGAAAATAACTGCCAGTGAATGATTATTTGTTGAAGTGGAGACAGGAGCCAACTGCCTGTCTGGGGACTTTTGTTTCTTCTTTTTAATTTAAGTGCCTAATCAAGCTGATAAGGTAGGACGCATCCAGCCAGTGGATTTGGTGATAATTAATCGGTGGTTGGAGTTCCCACTCAGGCCAAGTTGTGAGTTGGCGGGAGCAGAGTGGCACTGGTCACCCTCAGGGTAGGGAGGGTGGCAAGGCAGGAGCTCTGCCAAGCAGAAGGTGGGCACTGTTATTGGCAGAGGTGAGCAGGTGAAATCACAAAATTGTAGAACGGATTGGAAGGGGCCTTTTAAAGGTTGTCTAGTTCAAGTCTCCTGCAGTCAGTGGGAACATCTTAACTGGATCAGGTTGCTCAAGGCCTTTTGCAATCTGACCTTGAATGTTTCCAGGGATGGGACTTCTATCAGCTCTTGAGCAACCTGGGACAGTGTTTCACTGTGTCAAATTTTGGGCTCCCCATTTCAGGAGAGGCAAGGACCTGCTGGAAAGAATCCAGTGGAGAGCCATGAGGATGACAGGGGGTCTTGAGCATCTCCCCTATGGAGAGAGACTGAGAGACATGGGGCTTTATAATCCAGAGAAGTCTGAGAGGAGATCTGATCTTTGACACTGTCCCCCACAGCAAACTGGCTAAGCTGTCAGCCCACGGCTTGGATGGCAACACTCTGTGCTGGGTTAGGAACTGGCTGGAGGGCCGGACCCAGAGAGTGATGGTGAATGGTTCCACATCAAGCTGGCGGCCAGTCACTAGTGGTGTCCCTCAGGGATCAGTGCTGGGCCCCATCCTCTTTAACATCTTCATAGATGATCTGGATGAGGGCATGGAGTCAGTCATCAGCAAGTTTGCAGATGACACCAAGCTGGGGGCAGATGTGGCTGGGTTGGAGAACAGAAGGGCTCTGCAGCGGGACCTTGACTGCCTGGACAGATGGGCAGAGTCCAATGGGATGGGGTTCAATAGCTCCAAGTGCAGGGTGCTGCACTTTGGCCACAACAACCCCATGGAGAGATACAGGCTGGGGTCGGAGTGGCTGGAGAGCAGCCAGACAGAGAGGGATCTGGGGGTGCTGATTGATACCCACCTGAACATGAGCCAGCAGTGAGCCCAGGTGGCCAAGAGAGCCAATGGCATCCTGGCGTGCATCAAGAATGGTGTGGTCAGCAGGAGCAGGGAGGTCATTCTGCCCCTGTACTCTGCACTGGTTAGACCACACCTTGAGTACTGTGTTCAGTTCTGGGCCCCCCAGTTTAGGAGGGACATTGAGATGCTTGAGCGTGTCCAGAGAAGGGCGACGAGGCTGGTGAGAGGCCTTGAGCACAGCCCTACGAGGAGAGGCTGAGGGAGCTGGGATTGTTTAGCCTGGAGAAGAGGAGGCTCAGGGGTGACCTTATTGCTGTCTACAACTACCTGAAGGGTGGTTGTGGCCAGGAGGAGGTTGCTCTCTTCTCTCAAGTGGCCAGCACCAGAACGAGAGGACACAGCCTCAGGCTACACCAGGGGAAATTTAGGCTGGAGGTGAGGAGAAAGTTCTTCACTGAGAGAGTCATTGGACACTGGAATGGGCTGCCCGGGGAGGTGGTGGAGTCGCCGTCCCTGGGGCTGTTCAAGGCAGGATTGGACGTGGCACTTGGTGCCATGGTCTAGCCTTGAGCTCTGTGGTAAAGGGTTGGACTTGATGATCTGTGAGGTCTCTTCAAACCTTGGTGATACTGTGATCAATGTGTACAAATACCTGAGGCATGGGTGTCAAAGTGGATGGGGCCAATCTCTTTTCGGTGGTCAGCAGTAATAAGACAGGGAGCATTGGCTACAAACTGGAACATAGAAGGTTTCACCTCACCATGAGGGGAAACTTCTTTACAGGTGACAGAGCCCTGGAACAGGCTGCCCAGAGAGGTTGTGGAGTCTCCTTCTCTGAAGACTTTCAAATCCCATCTAGATGTGTTCCTGTGCAAACTACCCTGGGTGACCCTGCCTTGGTAGGGAGGTTTGAATCAATCTCTGGAGGTCCCAACCTCTAAGGTTCTGTGATTCACCACCCTCACTGTAAAAAAAAAAAAAATCATAGACTAGAATATGTAATAAACTAAATATATATATATATGGTCCAAATTTCTTCTCTTTTAGTTTAAAACTGTCACAAGAGGCCCTGCTAAAACATCTGTCTCAGTCTTTCTTGTAGGTTCCTTTAAAGACCAATATAAGATCTCCCCAGAGGCCTCTCTTCTCTGGGCTGAACAGCTCCAACCCTCTCAGCCTGTCCTCACAGCAGAGGGGCTCCAGCCCTCTCATCATTTTTGTGGCCTCCTCTAGACCTACTCCAGCAGCTTCTCCCGTGCTGAGGACTCCAGGGGTGGACACAGCACTGCAGGTGGGATCTCACCAGAGCAGAGTAGAGCAGCTGATTTTGGTGCAGCCTGGGCTACAGCTGGCTTCTGGCCCTGTGAGCACGCATTGCCAGCTCAAGTCCAGCTTTTCACCCACTGGTGTGTCTGAAGTCCTTCTCCACTGCTCTGCTCTCAATCCCTTCATCCCACGACCTGTATCGGTACTGGGGATTGCCACAGACACTGGGCTGGTGTTTGTGCTTAGAGCTGTGTCCTGGTGCCAGTGTGCAGCTGAGCTGGAGCCGATGCTTATTCCTGATCTGCTTGTTTCCGTTTGACCTTCTCCTGTTACTGTCTTTTACTGTAAATATGTCTTCATGCCTGGTGATGTTTATCCCCAGGAAGTGTTTCTGGAGCATCACTGTGTTACCTCCAGCCTGGCACAGCTCTTGTGCTGGCTCTGCTTCTGGGAGACTCCTGGGGACACTCCTCTGACAGCAGCGGTGGATGGTACTGGCAGGACCACAGTTGCCCTTTCAGACCCATCACTGCTCCTGAAAGTGTGAAAGCCTTTGGCCTCTTTAAAGGGCATCTGCCACCTGAGCTTTCCACATGGCCATGTTCCTAACAGGGGGCTGTCCCCAGCCTGGCCAAGCAGTTCTTTCTCCACCAGTTCTTCATTCAGGTACCTTCAGTCTTCCAAGCCATCCAAGTTTTATTGCCTCTCTCCCCTGCTCATGCCCCTGGCATGGCATGTAGCCATGGCACCTGCTGCTGCACTGCTTATTTGGCACAGTGGTCTCATTTTACTGGGACTTAATGGAACTGGATAGCAAGAATTTATCTGGGGTCAAGGGAGGCTGTTCTGTGAGCAAACCAGGGTGAAAGAAGATGCAGTGCACAGACCTGAGGACCTGTGGCAATGCTCTGCCTTGGAACTGCAGCTCCTGCAGGTTGCTCCCTGGAGCTACATGAGCAAAGCCGCAACCATATGGCTGTTTTTCAGAGGAATATCTGATTCCCTAAACCTGAGCTTTCCTGGCATTGTCTCATTTCATTTAACATTTGTTTTCCCAGCCTGAGTGACTTCTCTCCCTTTGAAATTTCCTGAGTCTTTGGGTCCTTTGGAAGCTTTACCTGTCAAGTAAAGTATGGGCTAAGCCCTCCATTTGAAGACCTGGCTGGCGAGCTCCAGACGTTCTTCATTGCCACGTCCATGCCATGCGTACAGATGGCTCCAAGTAGGAGCTGGATAGTTTTCTTCTGCTCCATCTGTAGCCCCCCAGGGCAGAGGGCAGGTAGGGAGGGGACTGTTCCCTTTGTTCTCCAAAGCAAGTGGTGGCAGCATGTCCAAAACATCTTGGGATCAACCCTCTCAGGTGCTGGGAGACAGGCAGATGTTCCCCTCACCTCCCAGCATCTGCTCTGTTTCTGAAATCCTCCCTGCCCCCAGTGACTCAACAGTACGTTGAAAAGTCCCTGCTCTCTTTCACGATATGAACAGCCCTGAATTCCAGGAACTCCCTCTTAGGTTACATCCTGAGTGGTTACCTGGGGAAGGAAAAGTCTGCAGGTTAAGGAACAGTGTCACAACATGCCAAGTGAAGAAGCGTGCAGCAGACAGGAGGCTGCCTGGTATGGGGACCCAGTGTCACAATATGCCAAGGCAAGAATCATACAGCAGACAGGAGGTCTGAGGGCCTGAGGATCCTCCAGAAGCATCAAGGAGCAGGTCTGGGACAGAGTAACTGTCTGAACTGATGCTGCCAGGATGAGATATGCCCTTCTTGCATTAAGCAAGCTGGTAGGTGACTACTTTGGCTGGTCAGTGAGTCCTGACATCACCAGGTTGTGTGTCTGTGGGTTGCAAGTGCTGGGACAGGTTCTCCCCACAGGCTCATCTGCCAAGCACCTGCATCTCTACAGTGATCAGGAAAATAGAAGCATCTCTGTGAAGACTTCAAACTTAGGAGTTTTTGATGTCTCTGAACAGGGTGGATGCAGGGAGCCTGGTGCTTCGCTTGTCCAAGAAATGCATTAATAAATAGATTTTTTTTGAGGTGCTACAAAGCATCCATTTTCCTTGGCCAAACTTACTTTGTCAGAGGTGGCAGCAGGTTAGTCCTGGCAGCTTCAGGCCAGGCGGGTAGGTGGCTGTGGGCTCTTTTTCTGCCTGCTAAATAACAGTTGCAGCTTTTCTCCATTTACAAGTGCTTTGCAGAACAGGCCAAGATGATAGTCCTTGACTGCAGTTGAAGAAAGGGAGATGCCTTGAGTTAAAAGCTGTTTCTCAGGCCAGGAGAGCACTTTGAGCAGGGAGGGTGTGCCTGGGGAGAACCCTGTGACCCATGCTCTCCTCTCACCACGTTTGCTGAGCTTGGGAGAAAAAGGTGTCTTGAGCTGTAATACAGTGCCCCTCTAACCCGGGCTACGAAATCACCACAAGGAGATGCTAAAAGCCTCTCTAGATGCTCTCCTGCGGTGGGCTAGTAATGAGAAGGAAAGATGCTGAAGATTGAATACTGCCAAGCTTGGAAGGAAATAGAACCCCAGAGGACCTGCCTGAGGAGAGGCTTTGCCTCAGCCTTCATGGGGAGTGTGCTAGTTTGAAACTAGCTGGAATATTTTGGTGAGAAGAATTATTATAGGCTGTGAAAAGGAAACAATGGTGATGTCTACTTCACTCATAGGCTTGCTGAGATGTGTGAAAACAAGAACATACACATAGATAACACAGTCGCTGTGTGTCTCTGGGTGCCTGTGCGTTCCTCACTGGCTTACTTTCTGTGTAACTAATCCTTCTGCTTTCTAACCGCCCTGGCTGATCTTCCAAACTCACCTTGCATGTAAGGCAAACTCTGGGATAAGGTAGAGGAGTGGAAAGGAGGTGGAAGGATGGTTGGGAGCCCCTCCTGGGGACTCAGGTTTCTGGGAGGGCTGCTGTGTTTGTGTATTGCTTTTTAACCTGTATATAGCTGTATATATTGTAAATATCTGCTCGTATATTGTGCTAAGATGTAAATGTAAAACTTCATGTCCTTAACTTCCAGCTTAGCTGAGTCTAGTCTGGGTGATTTCGTATGAGTGGGGGAGCGGGTAACACCCAAACCATCACAGGAAGGCATAAGGATAGATTTAGGAGTGAGAGAGGGAATGGGAATGCATAGGAATGAGGTAGAGGATGGGAATGTGCTGGTGGTGGGGCTTGGGTGGGCTACTTGAGAAGGGGTTGGGTCTCCATTTCCCCTAAGATCCTTTGTGGAGTTTGTGTACCTATGTCCATTTCACTGTTCCCAAGCTGCTGCACAGCCCTGACAGCCCCAGGAGCCGCTGCCAAATCCCAGCAGCTTGGGGCAGGTGCCAGTGCCCCCAGCCTGACCCAGCTAGGCAGAGAGGAGAGGCTTTAAAAATACATTTCCCATGCAAAACCAGGACAGGAATAGCCCAGAGGGGTCGTCTGACTGTGGGGGCACATCCCAGGCTGTCGGCAAGCAGAGGTGTTAGCAGATGGCTCCCTCCTTTCTGACAGAGAAACAGCATCGAGCCAGCCACCCAACACCAACATCTGCACTCTTCTGTCCCCCAACTCAGCCGAAGGGGCTCACGTGTTTGCTAAGCACCAGCTTCGTTCTTTCCTGGTGAACCAAAGAAGTGTTTGCAAGCTCTGAAGCCTTTGCTGAGCTGGCAGCTGCCTGAAGCAGTCCCAGCAGGAGCTACGCTTTTAAGCAGAGGGTGCCAGACTCTTTCCAGGGGGTTATGAGTCTGTGCATACTGGAAGAGCAGTTGTGCCTTTGTTCCTGCTTCTCCCTTACTGGCATGGGTGACTTCCCCTCTCTCTGGTTTCTTGGCATGAGGTTTCTTGCACAAGATCTGAGCTTCCTGCTAGGTTACACAGTAGTTTGTTTTTTGTCCAGAGCTGTACCTCATGAAGGTCTTCAGAACCAGGTGCAAAGGATGCTCCTCAGACACAGGGTGAGATGCAGAAGAGGTCGATCCTCAGTGCCTGGCTCCTACTTCTGTTGGTACAGCCTACTTTTTGGAGAAAGCAGCTGACTTTGTAATACCACCACGGGGACCAGAGGCTCCTTGCAAAGCAGCAGGCTGGGAATACCACCCTGCCAAATCTAACTTAGTCTGGAGAGCACAACATTTGGCTTAGGTGTGGATGCACACAGACAGGTGGTCGGGGAATTCCTCAAGGCAGGTTTGCAGCGACACCGGCAGTCCCACGCTGAGTTTGTGGGCAGCAGCCGGCGCTCAGCCCAGCCCTTTACGTGCGAGCGCTGCTGGGAGTAGAGGGTTTATTTTTAGCCCTGTGAGCACTTGCTCCGTTCCCTGCAAAGCCATCTGCTGCCTGCAGCGGGGCTGGTTTGATGGCTTTGAGTCAACAAAGCAGCCCTCTGCCAGAGTGTTCCATACTTTGGCCACAAACCAGGATGTTTGTCACACGCATCTTCTGCCTTTTGCCCGCCCCTGTGTCCTGTCCTTGCTCTCCCATGGGTCTTTTGGGATGGGTCTGACCCTTCCCTTGGCTTTATGCTTCAATCTGGGAAGGGCTCCGGGGTGCTGGGAGAGGACTTGCTCTTACACAACCCACAGATGCTCCCAGGGGTACATCATCCCCTTTGCTGGGAATACTAGATGCTCAACAGACTTAAGCTTAATTACTAATTAGCAGTGGATGTGAAGGCAAAGATGCTGAGCAATGCAGCTGGTGAAGACTGGCTCAGCTGGTCTGCTTGTAGATGTGGATCCCAAAATGAAGTGTTGAAAAGCAAAATAAGGCAACCTGAGGTTGATGAACATGTGCTCCCCCTGTACAGAGTGGCTTCCAAGGCTTCCCAGGTCTGTGCCTGCAAAATCTCCCTGCTCAAAACCTGCTCTCCCCAAGTTATGTGGTACCTCCAGTGGAGACACAGCACTGTGGTCCAAACTTGAGGCTTTTGTTTCCAGGACAAAAGGCCGAGCAGGGATAGCTGTGAGTCCAAGGTGGCCAAGGGATGTTGGTCAAGTCAGGGACAAGTCAGGTTTGGGGTGACCATCTCCTTCTCAGCATCAGCATTCTTCCCAGCAGGTGTGTACCTGGTTTGGCAGCTCACAGCACATATGTCCAACTGGGCTTTACCTAGTTTCATCTCACAGGCTCTTACTTGGTAAGGCAAGATCTGTCCCGCTGGATGGGGACATGGCAGAGGCAGGGCTGGAAGTACACCCAGCAAATGAGCTCCAGATTTCCAGCTCTTGGTGGGTTTTATTTTGCAGCCAGGCCCAAGCCACCAGGCTTGTTCTCAATAAAGCAGAGTAAACAACCACACCAAAAAGGAGGGGAAACGAGACTGTTTTCATCATGGGCTTGCTGAGTGTTGTAGAGGCAGGGAATTAATGAGGCCAAGTCAGGAATTTAGAGAAAAATAGAGTTATTTTATTTTCCCAAAACCTGCCCCCAAAACTATATACAGAAAATAATTTAGGTTTAATTAGCAGATTCAGGTTGAGAAGATCTGCAAGGATACCAGAGGTAGATTTGACTATTTTGGAAGTCAGAAGTTGGAAAAGGCCAAGCTATTAAATACAGCACCCCCCACTATTAATAAAGCTGAGCCAGAGTTACTCACAGGTGAGCCAGGCTGGCTGAAAGAAGGGCGGTCCAGATGCTTGTCCCCTCACTCTCTTTCAGAGGCTGTCCGAGGGTCCTTAAGGCCTACTGCATAAAGGATGCTTAAGGTGGGAAGCTGTCCTTGGGAGCAGAGCGCCAGGGGCTCCTTCTGCAGGATCTATCCAGGTGGGGGAGAACTCTAGGGTGGGAACCCCAAGGCGGGAAGTCCCCCAATATTTATACCCTCCCTAGACAAAGAGCAGAGTTACCACTGCCTAGGCGTGAAGGGCACAGCCAATCCCAGCTCAATTCCAGCGCGGGCACTGCATGGGCACCCCTCGTGCGGCAGGGCCCCTTGCTCACCCCTTCATGCCTGCAGGGCAGCGGGGGGAAACAGGTCTTTTTGTGCCTTTTCCTCTCCCATTCAAACCACAGAGGGAGAGGAATTTAGGGGTACACAGGACTCCAGGACACTGAGAGAGCTAATCATCTCCTGAAGGGGAGGTCACAGCGTTTGGGAGCAGCTCAGGAGAGTATCCTCTTTGAGCTGTGCTGGTTCTCGGGTTTAGCTAAACGTGGCTTGTTCTTTGCCAGCCCTTTTGTGACTATCACTTTGCAATCATCTGTCATTGTTTAGGCTTTAATAAGACCTCTAAGCTTTTAGATGAATAACTGGGTATTTTTTGCTCTTTGCTATGAAGGGTTTCCAACAACAAGAAAAACAAACATGTTGCCAGTCCAGCTGTAGCCAGGATGGATTGATGACCACTCAGCACACATAGTCAAATAGCTCATCCAGTACCATCAAGGGGTGTTGTGGACTTGAAGGAGTCAAGGTCCCCCAGTTCTCTGGATAGCAGTGAGCTAAGGCCTTGCTGGGTGGGTCTGGTAGCTCCTCCAGCAGCACCCAGTCAATGCCACTGAAAGGGCTCACAAATTGGGATATCTCCAGTTCTAATCCTATAAAAGAGCCTCTTTTAAGAGCTTCTTTCTTGGATGAGACTCCAAATAGTGGAGTGCAGTCCAGGTGCTGGGTAAGGAGCCTTCATCTGCAGGAGGCACATGACTGATGTCTTAGGGCTAACTCTCAGTAAGTTGAACACTGTTAAGTGTTTCATGGGATGCTCCAGGACACCAATCCCAGGGCAAACAAGGATCTGGGATGCCTGAAAAAGCCTTCCTTCCAAGCAGCTCCTCACCACCACTCTCCAGATATTCCATGTGAGAAGCCAAATTAAGGATCCTTAAAGTTACATCTTTTGATAGACAGGGAAGGGAATTCATCAGCAGTTGTGCAGGTCCACACGCTGAGATAAATGTTGCATTGGATGGTGCCTCCTTCAGAAGGAGCCTTTCCACGCAGAAGGCCATGCACTCCTGTTACAAGGATGAACTTTGGCTGGCTCACAGTGGCATCGTCTGTATGAATGCACAGGCTGGATAGACATGGGGAAATGGAGGGAAAAATACCCCTCTGCTCCATGTCTAAGTGGCACTGAAAGACCAGTGAGGCTTTGGAGGTAACACATGCTCTGCTAGGATGTTCTCAGGAGATCACTGTGTAGCTACTGATGTTATTTTTCCAAAGGGAACAGGGGATGCATGAGCAGGGAGCTCTTGGAGACAGCTCTGCCTCTGTACTGTCAGGTTTTGGAGCTCATTGATTCAGCAGTTCTTTACAGCCTTCACCAATGGGTGCTGCCAAGCACAGAGATGTGACTGCTCCAGAGCCCGGTTATTGACAGCTCACTGCAGCTGACTTATGCTGCCTCTGTCAGCAGGGCTGAGCAGGGAAGGAAAACCTTCTGGAATGAGAGCCAGGAGATATAAAAATCCTTCCCTGCTTTTTTTCTACCTCTGGTCATTGCAGACCCTGAGCCTGTTCCAGCCTGAAGTGTTGATAACCACGGCTTTGGGGGAAATCCAAGAAGCAGCAGGGAAATATCTGTGGGTTTAGATGGGAACCATGTGGAAACATAGCAGGAGGTTCTCCTCTCTTTGACCTTAAAATGTGCATTTAAAGCTAGGTCAAGTTCTCCCTGGCCAGATGAAAACAGAAGAGCTTTTTGACCTCACTGTGCCCAGCTCCGTCCTTGCAGCGTTTACACAATGGGCTCTATTGAGCCTCGCTCCTCTTGGATGCTCTCTGCCTGTCATGTATAAAACAAAAGAACCCTTCACAGTCTTAAAAGTCAAATGTCCTTGTGAAATATCGTGGTCACTGGCTGATGGATCTGCTTCCCCCAGTTCTCTGGGGGTAAAGGATTTGCAGACAGACCCCATGTGTAGCTGTGGGAGATGTGTGGGGAGAAAGATCATCCAGGAGCATGGTGTTTGCACTGCTGCTTTGGCTTACCAAGCTTTGTCTGTTGGCTTATGCAATGCTCACTGCTAAATTAGTCCTCATGGGGAAGGCAGACCTCCTGCAGAACGTTGCAAAGAGTGGACCAAAAGTCTGCAAAGGCCCTTCAGAGCTGCAGCAGGAGGCAAGAACAGCATGCAGGTATCCAAGTCACATACATGGCAATGATGAAGCACATGCACTGTCTTTCATCTGCCTGCCCACACCTGTATTCTGCCCTCTGCCCCCTTGGCCAGAACAGCAGTGTCTTTTGAGCTACTTTGATTGGCAACTGCACAGAACTCCCTAGGTTTATATTTTCACTTGGTTTGGGTTGCTTTTTTCGTTTAATATTTAATCACTTTCCTGCTGCCTCCCACATAGACATGGCTTGCAGCTACTCAAGCTGGCTTTGCAGCTACTTTGCAGTTCTCAGCTGGTTCATCCTCATGGTTTATTTAGTGTTTCTCCCCTCTCCACCCAAGGTGGAGCTGCCTATTACGGTGTTTTCCTCAAGATCCATTCTGCAGGAGGAGCTGTATGATCATCAGGAAATGTTTGGGCATCTCTGAGGATGGTTGTTTTTGTTGTCTCTAGGCTCATTCGTGCTAACTGGGAGCAGGGAAGAGCAAAGCCACGCGAAGGGCAGCTTGGCCATGCTCAGTTAACTTCTGCTTCTCTTTCTTTTTTATGCTGTATCACTGATAAATTTCTTAAAGTGGCTTTTTCTTCCACAGTTTCTCTCCATACTTTGAGTGTCTTGCTCATTTCCTCCTTTGCTCCTCAATCTCCTCGGCCACTTGTCTGGCTGCATTTTAACCTATTCACCCCCCAACCCCTGCTTCTTTCTCCCCCTGTGCAGATCACTCCTGCTCCATGCTCAACATGTTCACTGACAGCATTTTCTCTGCAGGCTCTTTATCCAGAAACATGATGGGTGTGATGTTTGAAGAGTACTTGTCCCTGACAGTCTAGTGACCTCTTGGGATGGCACCTGAATCTCCCTTGGTTGCTGGTGCGCACTCAGCCATGTCACTTTTCCCCTTGATTCGTCCAGATTTGAAAGGATGGGAAGGGGAGGGAAGCCTCACAGCCATCAGTCTTCCCTGAGCCTGCCAAGAATGAGATTTGCAGTCCAGCTCTTGTGTAAAATTACTGCACCTTCCCTCCTCCTTCCTCTTCTCCTCCTCCTCTTCTTTCTTGTTCAGTGCTTCACTTCATCGTCTCAAACCTTCCCATTTTGGAGTGGGGTATGTGTCTGGCTGAAGTCGTATTGTGCAGGTGCTGTGGAGTGAACCCTGGGTGGTATCACCTGGGGAGAGCCTTAAATTACAAGAAGCTTGGTCTTATTATTGCAGCAGTGAGAGTTTGCTGCTCCCTAACCCCCTTCCCTTGGCTTGATAACCCAAGTTGTCTTATGTTAAGCCAAACTGAAGCAGCTACTACAGCATGGGGCAGTATGGGAGTCCTGCAGCCATCCAAGAACCTTGCCCAAGTGTCTGGGTGCCCCTCACCACCCAACTCCCCCAGTGGATTCTGAGTTCCCACCCTTTGCCATAGGATGCTGATACCTGAGCACTCTCTGAATCTAGGGCTGCAGAGGCATTGCTCAAGCAGGGCATCTACAAGGTAGGAGCTGCTTGGAGGTGTCCTGTGGCCTTCATATGCAGATTGCCAAATAGGTGAATATATTCTGTTTTGTTAAAAGGTAAGATAAAAATACAGCCCCACTCTTCCATGCAGTTATTCACACACAGCAAAAAATAGAGCTGGTATGTGATGCCTGCCTGCAATGTACTCCAGGAGCTGCAAAGGCACTGCCTGGCACATTGGGACCAAGGGCAAAGTATTATTTATAGCCAGGCTCAGTAAATCATTCCTCTGAAGGCTTTTTCTGCTCCCTCTTTGCAGCATTACTGCCCTTATCCCTTTCCACTCACCAGTGACATTACACTAATTGTACACAAACTCCCAGGGAAGGAAGCACCACCTCTTTCTTCTCTGGTCCCAGACCAGAAGGCACTATGTGGCAGGGATGTGTACCCAGAGGTGAATTAAATCAGGGCTGTGCGAATGAGTTTCACTGCTCTGCTCTTGTCCCTGTGCTCCATTGGAAAGCGTAGAATCATAGAATGGCTTGAAGTGGAAGGGACTTTGAAAGAACATCTGGTTCCAACCTCTCTATGGGCAGGGACACCTCCCACTAAACCAGGTTGCTCAAAGCCTCATCTAGCCTGGTCTTAAACAATTCCAAGGATGAGGTGTTTGCAGTTTCTCTGGGCAGCTTGTTCCAGTGCCTCATAGTAGTAAAGGACTTCTTCCTAATGTCCAATCTAAATCTACCCTGCTCTAGTTAAAAACCATTGTCCCTGCCCTACCACCACATGCCCTTATAAATAGCCCCTCTCCAGTTTTCCTGTAAGCCCTTGTCAGGTGCTGAAGATGATATGAAGATGAGATGGATAAATGCTTTTAAGTGTGGTACTGTGCAGATGATTTTTAAGGGATCCATTACTCATCATCATCAGCAGCATGGTACTTGCTGGGACACGAGGAGTTACTCCCCAGCTGCCCCCACACCCTTCTTCATTTTGTAAAATGAAAAGACCTGGGAAATTACAGCCCAAAGATGTGTGTCTGGTGATCAGCAGAGAATAAGTCTGTGTCCTTATGTGTGACTTACCTGGTCTGTGCTGAATGTCGGTTTATCTAGCGGCAGGCCCTTGGGAGGAGAACAGAGAACGATGCTGCAGTGTCAGAAAGCTGAGAAGAGGGAAATAAAACCCCGAGAAGGAGGTTTAGAGGAAGCTGGTTGAGAGTGGGGTTGCTTTGATGTCCAGCTTTGCTTTGACAGATGGCCTCTGCATGAAAAGAGCCTGTGGTTGGGTCCTGACCCACCAGGGCGGAACCTAACCCCACTCTCTCCTCATCCCCCAGCACATCACTTCATCGCGGCGACAGCATGCCAGGAGGCAGACTACGGCTGGATGATCCGGCACTACTGCCTGAAGCAGTTCCAGCTCAGCATGGAGGGCATCGGGCAGCGGCTCTGGTGCGACTGGGATGAGACTGTGGGGTAAGTGAGGTCCCTCTGCTGGCCGCTCCCTTTCAGCATCCCAGGACCAGCTACACCCATCTTCGGGTTTGGAGTGTCAGGAGGTCAGCGGTGGGTTTCTTTCATGGTAGGGAAAACAAGAGAGCCATTTCACTTTGCTTTGCTGCTGCTGCTGCCCTGGAGCCATTTCTGATGGATCCAGCTGCAGGGGCTTCCCCATCCCAGTCACTTGTGCAGGGGCAACAAGGTGGGTTTGGAGGGGACAGTAGTGAATGTTGTCTGTCTAGACTTCAGTGAGTCATTTGATGTCCCACCCATAAGATCCTCACAAAGAAGCTGGTGAGGTGTGGACTGGCTGAGCTGGCAGCAAGGTGGGTTGAAAAGTGTCTGGGCCCAGGGGGTGGTGATCATTGGACAAAGACTAATTGGAGGCGAGCAATTAACAGGGCACCCCAGGGATCAGTGCTGGGTCCAGTCCTGCTTAACCTCTTCATTTATGGTCTGAGTGACAAGGAGTGACATCGTAACCAGAGTGGGAGGAGTGGGTCATGATGCCATTCAGAGGGATCTCAACGGGCTGGAGAATTGTGCTGATAAGAACCTCCTGAAGTTCAAGGGGAAGCACAAAGCCCTTGCACCATGTGAGGAACAATTCCAGGCACCAGGACATGCTGGGGGCACCCAGCAGGGAAGCAGCTTTTGAGAAAAGCCCTTAGAGTCCTGGTGGACAACAAGTTGAACAGGAGTCAGCAGTGTCCCCTTGCAGAAGATGAATGGAATCCCAAGGCTGCATTAGGAGGAGTTCTTCCCCCAGGCTGAGGAAGGCACTCCTTCCCTCTACACAGCATTGGTGAGGCCACCCCTAGAATGCTGGGTGCAGTTCTGTGCTCCTCAGTGTGAGAGAGACCTGAACATACTGGATAGACTCCAATGAAGGCCTGCAAATATGATGAAGGGACTGGAGCATGTCTCCTGTGAGGGAAGGCTGAGTGAGCTGGAGCTGCTCAGCCTGGAGAAGGGGAATCTTAATAAATGTCTGAAGGGAGAGTTCAAAAAGGATGCAGCCAGTGGTGCCACTACTCAGTGGCGCCCAGTGAGAGGACCAGAGGCACTGGGCACTAATGAAGCAGGGGAGGTTCCCTCTGAACACCAGGAAACTCTTTTTCACTGTGAGGGTGTCCAGGCACTGGCAAAGGTCATCCAGGGAGGTTGTGGAGTCTCTTTCCTTGGAGATATTAAAAAGTTAGCTGGATATGCCCATGAGTAGGTTGAGCCCTGCTTGAGCAGAGGTGTTTGGATGAGATGAGGTGGACCTCCAGAGTCCAACAGTTTTCAACATAAGTAGTTGAATGAGCCCAGCACAAGCAGTGCTTGCATATGAGGATGTCAGCCTTGCTTGGTACAGTTCTGTCCATATGAGGAAACCCCATGGCCCAGTGGAGGAACTTCAGCAGGACAAGATCACTTGTGCTGGGTATTAATAAGGCAGTAGACTGTAATCCCTGTCACAGCTCCGTTACCCCTTCTGGTGACTTGATGGGCATATTTTGCATGAGTTTGTTTGCTTGTTTTTTTCCCTCAGCACTCAAGTTCTTCAGACAGTCCAAAATACCATAACTCATCTTGGAAATCTACAATCCACAGAGATTCTCTCACATCCTCTCTTTTGGAAAATCTCAGGCTGTCCCACTGGACCTGCCAAAAGCTGTGTGTTGAGGGAGAGGCTGGCATGGTACGACGTGGCAGTCTTTGCCAAGCCTTCTGTTTGTAATCAGTGTCAGGGAATTAGTGGTGATTTGTGGCTCAGGAGCAGCAGAGATGTGGTCTGCTTTCCTGGTGGAGCACTCAGCAGCATCCTTGTGGGGATAATGAACCACAGAATCACAGAATGGTAAGGTTTGGAAGGGACCTCTGGAGATCATCTAGTGCAGCCCCCCTGCCAAAGCAGGGTCACCAAGGGCAGGCCACACAGGCATGCAGGTGGGTTTTTAAAGTCTCTAGGAAAGCAGGCTCCACAGCCTCTCTGGGCAGCCTGCTCCAGTGCTCTGTCAGCTTCACTGTAAAGAAGTTTATCCTCATGTTGAGGTGGAACCTCCTGTGTTCCAGCTGGTATCTGTTGCTGCTGATCCGAGCACAGTGAAAAGAGACTGCCCCTTTCTTCTTGGCACCCACCCTTTAACAACCCCATGCAGAGATACAGGCTGGGGTCGGAGTGGCTGGAGAGCAGCCAGACAGAGAGGGATCTGGGGGTGCTGATTGATACCCACCTGAACATGAGCCAGCAGTGTGCCCAGGTGGCCAAGAGAGCCAGTGGCATCCTGGCCTGCATCAGGAATGGTGTGGTCAGCAGGAGCAGGGAGGTCATTCTGCCCCTGTACTCTGCACTGGTTAGACCACACCTTGAGTACTGTGTTCAGTTCTGGGCCCCCAGTTTAGGAAGGACATTGAGATGCTTGAGCTTGTCCAGAGAAGGGCGACGAGGCTGGTGAGAGGCCTTGAGCACAGCCCTACGAGGAGAGGCTGAGGGAGCTGGGATTGGTTAGCCTGGAGAAGAGGAGGCTCAGGGGTGACCTTGTTGCTGTCTACAACTACCTGAGGGGTGGTTGTGGCCAGGAGGAGGTTGCTCTCTTCTCTCAGGTGGCCAGCACCAGAACGAGAGGACACAGCCTCAGGCTGCGCCAGGGGAGATTTAGGCTGGAGGTGAGGAGAAAGTTCTTCACTGAGAGAGTCATTGGACACTGGAATGGGCTGCCCGGGGAGGTGGTGGAGTCGCTGTCCCTGGGGCTGTTCAAGGCAGGATTGGATGTAGCGCTTGGTGCCATGGTCTAGCCTTGAGCTCTGTGGTAAAGGGTTGGACTTGATGATCTATGAGGTCTCTTCCAACCCTGATAATACTGTGATACTGTGATATTTGTAAACACTGACCAGATCCCCTCTCAACCTTCTCCAGACTAAACAGTCTCTCAGTCTTTCCTTACAAGATATATGTCCCAGTCCCTTAATCATCCTTGTAGCTCTCCTCTGGACACTCTCTAGTATATCCCTGTCTCTCTTGAATTGTGGAGCCCAGAACCGGGCACAGTACTCCAGATGTGGTCTCACTGGTGCAGAGCAGAGGGAGAGGAATACCTCCTTTGACCTGCTGGACGGAGGGTGATAAGGGAACCCTACTTAATGCAACAGCATCAGGAAGAGCAGCGGTGTTGCATCTGGGGGAGGTGCTGCTCTGTGGGGTCACATTTGACTCCTCTTTTGATTTCTGTATATTGCAAATCACCTGAATGATGCTCGGTTTGGATCAGCTCTTTCCTGTTTGTCGTCAGCAGAGCTGAATCTTTCAGTACCACCCTGGTGGAAATAATTTTTCTGGTGGGGTAGTTTAGATTAAAGCTGCAAAGACCAGTCCAGGGACGTCTGTGTTTGGCATGAGGGCCTGAAAAGAGGAGAAAAAAAACTCAAACCTGAGCTGGGTTTGTGCCTCACACAGCATTGTTGTGCTGCCACCTTTCTCCGGGCAAATAAAGCAGTGGACAAACATGAGCTCTTGTGACACAAGGGGGGATTGAGGTCAGTTGGAAAGGATGAGCAGATGTTGCTGTATGCCCTGAGTGTTTTGCACAAAAAAATAGAGGGGTTTGTAAGATTTTGGTTGATTCCTGCTTCGTGCCCCTTTCTTCTGTGCCAAGTTAATCTACATCTCTGTGTGTGTGTGTGTGTAAGCAGACATCTATACGTATATTTAGTTAGCTTTGAGTTTTCTTTCCTCTTTATCAGTGGCAAAATGGAGGGGAAGAATGGTTCTGGTTCTAAAAAAACGTCATCTGCTCCTAAAAAATATCCAGGGACGCTGCCACTGCTCCACCCCCAGCTGCACTGGGGGTCTCTGTGGGACTCGCACTCCATTGTCTGCTCTTTTGGAGGCACCCTCCAGATATGGTGAGTGGCAGGAGAAGGTGATGACTATCTCCTCTTGTCTCCTGGCTGGCCTGGGGTGACCTCCTGCCCCTGGGGTCATCTCAGCAAAGCTGTCCCAGCAGCAGGATCTTGCTTTTGGTCCAAGTTAGGTAGTGTCTTCAAGCTTGATGAGATGCAGTCTACCTCCTCCTCCAGATCTTCGGCACAGCCCTTGCACAGGAAGCAAAGGTGTCTTTAAGAGCTTGTTCTTTATCTCTGGCATCCTGGTTTGTTTCTAAACAGCTGCCACTAAACTTGTTATCCTTGAGGTACTTGGAGGAAAGGTTGATAAACCTGCAGTGGTTAATGTGATTGCATGAGGCTGTTTACTCCGTGCGAGCACATGGCTCGGGGTTGTTTAAGAGATGACATTCCTCTGATCCCCCTGTGCCCACAGGACACTGGGAAAATTGGGTGGAAATAGCTCAGCTACTCTGTAAATAAGCTTCTCTGCAAGGATACGAGTTTTGGGTGTCCACCTCACTCAGTGCTCTTGCACCCTGGGCGTGCATGAGACTCACCATTCCCTTTTAGGAGTAAAAGTTGTGTTAGATGGCCCAGCAGGAGTGGGCAAGGGGACAGCATAGGTCTGGCAGATCACCACTGACTTTATGGGGAAGGATTTTACTTCCACCAGGTGTCAGATGAAGAAATGAGAAGAAAACACCTGCTCAGAGCCTGATTCATAGAATCATAGAATTGTAAGGTCTGGAAGAGACCTCAAGGATCATCTAGTTCTGACCCCCATGCCACGGGCAAGGACACCACACACTAGATTAGGTTGCTCAGAGCTCCATCCAGCCTGGCCTTAAAGACCTCCAGGGATGGGGCTTCTACCACCTCCTGGGGCAACCTGTTCCAGTGTCTCACCACCCTCATGGTGAAGAACTTCTTCCTAATGTCCAATCTGAATTTACCCACTTCTACTTTTATTCCATTCCCCCTAGTTCTATCACTACCTGACATCCTAAAAAGTCCCTCACCAGCTTTCCTGTAGGCCAGTCTCTGCATCTTTCCCCAAAAGAAGGAGTCATGTTGCTTGAAACCTGTCTGAAATTAGAAGAAATGTGTGAAGGTTTTGCCTCTGATAGGACCTGTAGCACAGCAGCACCGAGCTTGAAGCCGTGGCTTCCCTGTGCAGCTTTCAGTGGGGAAATGCCCGTTAGGCACATCACTTACTGCTCAATTGAGAATGACACGATGGCAACATCTGGATAAATTAGTTGTCTCAGAAGAGTTTGTAATTGTGCTTTATTGGTCTTATTTGTAGGCTGCAGATTTTCCTCCCATCGGTGGCATTAACCAAGCGCTTGCATCACTCTGGTGCTGCTGTGTTCAGATGTAATGCAGGGGTCTTGCTGGGCCAGGTGAACTTGGGCTTGGACCACACGGACAAGCAGCCACTCTGAAAAGTCTTGCCTGACACTGTTAAGCTTTCTTAGCTGTGCTTATCTGAGACAAGTTGGAGGGGGTTATATGCCAGTCTTTATTGTGTAAACAGGGAACTCATGTGAGCCATCGGATGTTTCAGGATTGGGATGCCAGGCGGTCATTCATTCAGTAATTCATTCCAGAATAATCATAGAATCAACCAGGTTGGAAGAGACCTCCAAGATCATCCAGTCCAACCTAGCACCCAGCCCTATTCAATCAACTAGACCATCGCACTAAATGCCTCATCCAGTCTTGTCTTGAACACCTCCAGGGACGGTGACTCCACCACCTCCCTGGGCAGCCCATTCCAATGCCAATCACTCTCTCTGGAAAGAACTTCCTCCTAACATCCAGCCTATACTTCCCCTGGCACAACTTGAGACTGTGTCCCCTTGTTCTGTTGCTGGTTGCTTGGAAGAAGAAACCAACTCCCACCTGGCTGCAGCCTCCCTTCAGGTAGTTGTAGCCAGCAATGAGGCCCCCCCTGAGCCTCCTCTTCTCCAGGCTAAACAACCCCTGCTCCCTCAGCCTCTCCTCATAGGGTTTGTGTTCCAGGCCCTTCACCAGCTTTGTCACCCTTCTCTGGACACATTCCAGCACTGTGAACACAGTTTCCTGGGAAGGGAGAAGGACTGCTTCTGAGAGGTGCTTTCCCCTGAGTCATCTGGTTTCCTTACCTCTCATCAACCCTAAAGGAAGGCCTTGGATGCTCCTGTTTGGAGCCATGCATGCCATTGCCTGCACAGATCAGTTGCCCACCTGCCTGGTCTCACCAGCCCCACCATGGCATTTCCTCATGAATCCTTGGCCTAGGAGAAATTTAGACCAAGCACTCTGGTGGGTTTTTTTTCCAAGCCTTGCAGCCACCTTGATGTTTAAATCTGGAGCTGCATTGTGGTATGATTCTATGGTGGTGGCCAAGCTGCTCTGACCAGGAGCTCGGCTGTGTGTGACCAATGATCCTGAAGATCAACGTGGCTATTTTGATTCCAGGTCCAGATCAACTGGTGTGGTGGGTGGCTGAGCCAAAGCATTAGCTGTGGTTTCCCCCAGGGCAGCTATTTTGGGGATGTGGAGCTCTGCTGGTAGAGCTGAGGCTGGTGGAAGGGTTAGGCTGCCAGCCCACTCACCCATGAATGCATCAGCAGGGCTGACGATTTGCAGATAGGTTTGCTGCATGGTTTTGGCTTGTGGTGGGCTAGGGCACAGCTTTGCAGAGTGGATTTGCACAGCACTGGTTCACTGAGCAACAGCAAGCAGGATGGGATGGTGCCTGCTGCACTGAGCCCTGTGCAGCTGCAGCTGTCACTCCCACTGAGCCAGGCACCTTCACCCCAAATATATCCACCCCATGGCATGCCTGCAAATCTCTGGGGAATGCTTCCCCCTCGCTATGGGCATCCTGTGGGAGAGGAGCTCACCAGTGGAGGGCTGACAGCTGCAGCCAGATCCAGAGATGAGGGATGATGCTGCCAGCTGCCAGCACGTCTGGTGGCCTGCCCAGCTCCTACCCCTGCCACAGGGCTGCTCTCACAGCTGTCAGTCTACTCACAGCCTGTCTCCAGGTTATTACCCATTATCTTATAGAAAACAGATGGGTCTATTATCTTGTAATCTCATTACATACTTCTGGATACCTCTGCAGCATGTCTCCAAGCTTACCCTGTAGCCCTGCAGAGGATGAGGTCAGTTTTTGCTTTTAGTTTTGTCAGTGGTTGGATATTTTTCCCTTCTAAAGCAAGGGGTTTAGGGAGGGAAAGTCCTGATGCTCATGTCCAAAGGGAGAGCTGGCTGGTCCTGTGATCCCCAACCAGCATCCATCGCCTAACACCGTTGGCACCCAGGCACTGGCAAGGAATAAATGGCAGATCAGATTCCAGTCTCAGTTGCAGTGGTGAAAAAACAGAGGCATTGCTTAGGATTTACAGCACTGTGAGCATTCAGATCCCATCACACCATCAAACAGTCCTTGACTGCTTCCCACCAGTGGCTTGACTCTGTCCTGCCCACGGGCGGTTGTCCCCACATGGTCCCCGTGCTTCATGGCCTGTCCCTGCTGCAGCATCCTTTAAACCCAAACTGCTTCCATGGCAATGAGGAAGCCACTTTTAATTGCAGTTCACACTGGGTAGGGAAAAAAAGATACCTAGAACTATGCACAGCTGCATTTTGGAGGGTTGGGCTGCCTGTCTCCCTGCTCCAGCCTCTGCTGGTGGGATGGCTTGGGAAAACCTGCCCTGACCCCAGTGCTGCCCTACAGCAGCTCAGTAATTGCCATTTGAAAGTACTATTTGTGGCAATTTAGCAATTCAAGCCAGTCTTTTAAGAGCTCTTTAAAGGATTTTAAATCAAAATGGTAGTGTTTAAGGCAAAAATGAGAGAGAGGAGGGAGGGCAGGAGAAGAAGTCGGTGTTGGCAACAGACCACTTGCTTCTTTCCCTCTCCCTTCCATGTCGAGTGGTCTCTGGGGACACGGTGACCATTACTATGAGTTAAGGACACCCTCCATAATCAGCACTCCTTCAGCCTGAGCAGCCCTTCATCTTGATGTGTAGGTGAGCCCTCAGGAGCTGCTATTCCCAGGAGAGCCCTTACTGGGATGGCAGCAAGTTTTGGCACTTGAAAAGTACTGAAGAGACTCAAGTCCAGCTAGGAAAAGAGAGCATGACTTGGATATGCTTCTCCTTGAAGCTGCCAAGCTCTCCCTGGGGTCAGGGAAGCAGGCCCAGCCTAAGTGCTCTGGCCAGGACTTTCCTGCAGATACAACTGGACAGTTTTCGTGAGAGGCAAGGAGAGATTTCAGAGTCTCCCATGGGTGGAGATATGCCTGATGGCAAGGCTTTGGATGCATGCTCTAATTACAAATATCATCCTAGCTAACTCTTGCATTGCTGATCACAGGGTGTTAGGAATTGGAATTGACCTCTGGAGATCATTGAGTCCAACCCCCCTGCCAGAGCAGGGCCATAATCTAGTGCAGGTCACACAGGAATGCATCCAGATGGGTCTTGAAAGTCTCCAGAGCAGGAGACTCCACAATCTCCCTGGGAGCCTGTTCCATTGCTCCGTGACCCTTACAGTAAAGTTCCTCCTCATGTTGAGGTGGAAGTTCCTGTGCTGTAGTTTATACCCACAGTCCCTTGTCCTGTCACAGAGTGCAGTTGAGAAGAGTTTGTCCTCTCCTTGACACCCAGCCCTCAGATATTTATAAACATTTATTAGAGTCTTCTCTTCACCAGACCAAAAAGCCCCAGATCACTCAGCCTCTCCTCATTGTGCACATGCTCCAGCCCCTTAATCATCTTCCTAGCTCCCTGTTGGACTCTTTCGAGTATATCCCTGTCCCTCCTGAACTGGGGAGCCCAAAACTGAACACAGTATTCCAGGTGAAGTCTCACCAGGACAGAACAGAGGGGAAGAGAACCTCCCTCAATCTTCTGGCCACAACTCCTCTTAGTGGACCCCAGGATCCCATTGGCCTTCTTGGCCATGAGGACACATTGCTGTCCATGGATAGCTTCTTGTCCACCAGGACTCCCAGGCCCTTCTCCACAGGGCTGCTTTCCAGCAGCCTGGCTTTTGGTTGTTTGGAACAGCACACAGCACATAGCTTTATTCTGCAGCCACTATTTGTAGCTCCTGGCAAGCAGTGGTAGAAGCACCTGCTCCTTTGGTTACCTCTTGCTCCCAGGTGGGCTGGGAGACTTGGAACCACCAAGACAGATATGGCATCCTTAGACTTTCTGCCAAGCTGCAGGGACATACCACAGTACAGGTTTCTGGTCCTGTAGCTTCTCTACCTTCTTATTTACCCTGACTGAACTGGGTCATCACAGAGCTTCCTGAAAGCCCAGCTAGGAATCTGCCCTGTGGTTAACCCCACCCTGCTTTCTGTAAGGGCCATTAGTCTCTGCTTCAGCTGTTTGCAGAGGGTCAGCCTCTTGTCTGTGGGGCGAGCAGGAGGGCAGGCAGGGCACAGGTACTCCTCTGCAAATTCCCACCTCTGGTCTCATTCAGGGTCGATGGCCTTCAGGTCTCTTAGGTCCTCCCTGCAAAACTTGTCTGAGCGTTTTGCCAGGCGTTGCAATCCCTGATGGTACTGACTTGAGTTTCTGTGCTTCACCATCACCTCCTGGCTGGTCGTGGCTGCTCCCAAGAGACTCCATAAATAGCCAGCCCTCTTCTCCCTCCTGCCACCTGGTCAAGGGTTAGGGCTGGGCTGGCCACTGAACGAGTGCCAGATGCTATTAACCCCTCTCCCTTCCCAAAGGGAAAGAGGGTAGGGTCAGAGACGCGTGGGATAGAAATCTAAACCAGCTTTAATGACAATAATGACAATAAAATCAAGTATATACAGATATGAGCAAAGCCAGTGTCAAACCCAACCCCCTGATGGCAGCTATACCATCTGCTGTGGGCTGGCGCTGGGGAGGTCCCAGGCAGGACTCAGTGGCAGAAGGGAACTGGATTCAGGAGCAGAATTGCGGAACTGGATTTATGACTTCACAGATCAGGATCAAAGGCAGACTGGACAGAGTCCTCCTTGGACAGCAGCCATTGAAGAAGAGAACTTGACCCTCGTGGTCCCTCAGTTTTATACCAAATCTGATCTGTATGGACTGGGATACCTCACTGGTCAGTTTAGAGTCATCTGAACTGTCCATGTCTTTCTGCAGCTGCAACCTCTTACTGACCCTCCCAGCATGGTACCTTGGTCTGCACACCAGTCCTTGATCACAGGCACTGCCTGTGAAAGTATGCCCTTAGCTGCCCAAAGTGCAGGCACTGAGTAGAGACTGAGCTGAAACCTAAAATCCCTGAATAGAATGAGTCCTGCTTTGATTCAAACCAGGACACAGCTGCCCTCGCAGTGGCAGCCTGAGCAGCCTTCTGCCCGGGGCTGCAGTTGCAGAGCCGGAGGCATGCTGTGCTCCTCTGTTTCTGCAGCTGGCTCAGTCACCACCTTTGCACTTTGCTTCAGGTACTTACCTCCCCAGGCTGCAGCCAGCAGCAACACTCCAACCCCTGCAGTCTCCCTGGCATAGCAGAGCATGACGTAATGGCTCTCCACAGCACTTGAGGCTGAGTGGTGATACCTTTCTCCTCCTTGCACAGTGATCATCTCTGGAGGCTTTTTGGTGGTTGTTGTTGTTGTTGGGGTTTTGTTTGGTTTTGCTTTTTTGTTGTTGTTGAGGAGACAGTGTTTTGGGAGGTACAGGCAATTAGTGATGGGACAAGAGGGCATGGTCTGAAGTTGCACTAGGGGAGGTTTAGGTGAATATTAGGAAGCATTTTCTCATGGAAAGGGTGATGAGGCACTGGAGTGGACTGCCCAGGGAGGTGGTGGAATCACCATCACTGGAGGTCGTTAAGAAAAGACTGGATGTGGCACTTGGTGGCATGGTTTAGCTGATGTCGTGGTGTTAGGTTGTAGGCTGGACTTGATGATCTCAGAAGTCTTTTCCAGACTCAGTGATTCTGTGATAGAGGCTTGCAGCTGAGCTGTGGGGTTGTCTGAAAGCCAAAAGCTTGACTTTCTGACTGAGGATTACCTGTTTCTGGACACCACAAATAGCAGCAGCTCTCAGAGCTTGGCTCAGCTTTGCCTGGCCAAGTATGGCTGGGGTACCTCACTCTCCTGAGCTTGCTGTGGGGTGACCAGGGGAGGCCAGAGCAGCCATGCTGACCAGGAAAGCAGCCTCCTGAGATGTTTCACTATCAGCACGGGCAGAATTCCCCACTGGCACCACACTGGCATGGTGCTAATGTAATAAAGCGACTCTGTTTGTGAGGAGAGAGGAAACCAGATGCCACTTTGGAGATGCAACAGGATGAGCACTCTCCATGAGCTCAGGGCTGCGGCTGGGAAGAGCATGCTGAGTCCCAGGCGTCAACACTGCTGCTCCCCTTCTGCGTCAAGCAGCAGCCTGGGTCTGAGTGGTCTGGATTATCTGTGTCCCAGCAAATGGGTCCTTTTGGTACCTTCTGTGGTAGCTGGTGGTGCACTTATGGCCAAGAGCTCAGCAGCCCTCCCTGGCACCTCTACACTTCTAGCTGTTGCTGAAAATGTGTCCTCTTTACTTCCTGCTTGCTCCTCACTGGGCTTTGGGGGGGTATGTGGAGTTGATGAACAACTGTGCCCAGGATGCCACCCTGCTCCTGCTGTGGACACAGTCCCACTCAGAGCAAGGTTGCTTCAACAAAGTCAGGGAACATGAAACTCATAGACTCATAGGATCAGTTAGGGTTGGAAGGGACCACAAGGATCATCTAATTCCAACCCCAGAAATGGCCAGATTTGAGGTATCTTAAGTCACAGCTACAGACACCCCATCAGGATGGCAGGACTTCCTTCCATGTCTGGACCTCATGGCCACCTTCTTGTCTTGGGTCGGGGGGAGGGTGTCTGTAGCCACTCTTCTTGTGTCCATCCTCTCCCCAGCTGGTGCACACAGAGCCTTCGAAGCACTGCAATACAGCTGCTAGCCCAGAGCAAAGTGTAACTGCAATTTATCCTCATCTGCTGACACCACTTTGCTTTGGCTACTTGCACATCTTCACGTACCCTGACAGGAGCAGCTATTTATCAGCACGAAAGGCCGTTCGCAGCCAGCTTTAAAAACAGCTTTGATTCACTCCTCTGTTAACTCTTTCGCTCTGGCTCGGGAAGATCCTTTAGCACCCGAGCTCTCCCAGGGCCGCCGATGAGCGAAGGGGAAGCGGTGATTTTGCACATGGGGATGCTGAGCAGCAGCTGCTTTGCGCAGCTGCAGGCGCCCCCGTTCATTAAATCAGCGGGCTCCGGCGGGGCTCTCTGCCGCGCTGCCGTGCGCCCATGGTCAGGGCAGGGCAGCCGCCCCCCGGTGAGCCTGCCCGATGAGGGGCAGACAGCCTGCGGCCAGCAGCTCGCAAGCGGCTCGTCGAAGCATTTCTTCCCCCGGGCTGGTTTTAAATTGAACGGTCGGGTTTTCAGTTGCTTTGCTTCTCTAGGATTAGGTGTAGTTGGGATGGGAGGGAAAAAAAGATAGATATAGATACATATACATATATATATAGATAGATCTCTCTCTCTATATATATATATACACACTTCTATGCACAGCCAAGTTTAAACCAGGATTTGCAGCTCACGGTAGCACCTCTCTGTCTTTCTAAAGGGCGGTTTGTTGGGCCAGCAGAGGGGCTGTACTCTCTCTGTGGTACCTCCTCCTCAGGGATGCTCCTTGTTTTCCAAATATATGATTAAAAACCCCAAACAACAACCGACCAAACTTAAAAAATGGACTTGGTGGTGGTCATTGAGAGGTAGGATGTGTGGTGGCCCTGCAGACCTGTAGAGCAGGGTACTGGAGATTGATGAGCTTCACAAGGCATATGCCACCCCCAACCCCCACACTTCCCCCATTTTTTTTTAGGCAATTAAAATGATTTAAACTAGATTCTAGGTAGTCATTTCTGTTGTCTTTTGGATGAACTCACACAAGCTAAAGAAGGGAGGAGCCTTGAAGGCCAACAGCCAGGGGAGGTGCTCCGTGGCCCCCAGGATGGGTTTTCTGAAGGTCTTTGCCTAAAGGTCTCAGAGGGTTATGTGGGTCCAGTTGGTGTCTTCTAACAGCAGCAGCCCAGCCATGAAATCCTGCAAAGAGCCCACAAGGAAAACCAAACAAACCTTGCATCTGTTTGGCCCCCCCCCCACCCCATAAATACTATTTCTGTTTTCCTTCTGGAAATGAAACCTCTTTGTGCTTTTGCCTGTGGGTGAGCACTGAAAAGTGTGATCAAAGTGACAAAACCTGACGGGTGTTAAAAAAAAGAGAAGCTATTTTTATACCTGTCTACTTACACTCTCAAAAAAGGAAAGAAAAGATATCTAAAAAAAACCCCAAGTGACTCAGATGTCAATCTCAGAGTCTCAAATATGCACACTTGGAATAGAACTTGCCCAGGTGGCCAAGAGAGCCAGTGGCATCCTGGCCTGCATCAGGAATGGTGTGGCCAGCAGGACCAGGGAGGTCATTCTGCCCCTGTACTCTGCACTGGTTACACCACACCTTGAGTACTGTGTTCAGTTCTGGGCCCCCCAGTTTAGGAGGGACATTGAGATGCTTGAGCGTGTCCAGAGAAGGGTGACGAGGCTGGGGAGAGGCCTTGAGCACAGCCCTACAAGGAGAGGCTGAGGGAGCTGGGATTGGTTAGCCTGGAGAAGAGGAGGCTCAGGGGTGACCTTATTGCTGTCTACAACTACCTGAGGGGTGGTTGTGGCCAGGAGGAGGTTGCTCTCTTCTCTCAGGTGGCCAGCACCAGAACAAGAGGACACAGCCTCAGGCTGTGCCAGGGGACACTTAGGCTCGAGGTGAGGAGAAAGTTCTACACTGGAATGGGCTGCCCGGGGAGGTGGTGGAGTCGCCGTCCCTGGGGCTGTTCAAGGCAGGATTGGACGTGGCACTTGGTGCCATGGTCTAGCCTTGAGCTCTGTGGTAAAGGTTTGGACTTGATGATCTGTGAGGTCTCTTCCAACCTTGGTGATACTGTGATACTGTGAACTATAGAATTGTTTAGGTTGGAAAAGACCTTTAAGATAGAAAGTGTCCAATTTTTGTAGGATATATTTTTTTAGTCTATATTGCAGATCTGATTACATATATAAAGTTATAGATAAGAAACAATAATAATCTATTTTAATAATAATATATGCATAGCCAATACTGTTTTTTCTATAAGAGAATGTTTCTGTTGTACAGGGTGGCATGCTCATGTCCCGTTGCTGGTCCCTGATGGCACCCCGCTGCCTTTGTCTGTGTTTTGCAGCACCTACGGGGAGCTGACGAACTGCACGGCGCTGATCGCCGAGAGGCTCGACTGCTACTGGCCCAACCGGCTGGTGGATGAGTTCTTCGTGGCCGTGCACAAGCAGTACTTCAGGAACTGCTCTCCCTCTGGCCGGGCGCTGCACGACCCTCCCAACAGCATCCTCTGCCCCTTCATCTTGCTGCCTGTCCTCGTCACCCTGCTGATGACCGCGCTGGTGGTGTGGAGGAGCAAACGCAGCGAGGGCATCGTGTAGGGACGTCCTGCCACCACTGTAGGGGTGGGATGGGGAGACCACCCTCTCAGAACATGCCTGGGGTTTTTGGGAAACCCTGGCAGAGGGGCATCCTGTGGTCAAGGTTCCAAGCCCTGGAGGCAGAGACAGCAATGCCACCACTCCTCCCTCACCCAGTACCCTCCGCACCACACATGTGCCTCTTGCCCGGTGGTTTCCAAATGAATCCATTTAAGACACGGCTGCTTGGCGAGGCCTTCACGGGCTGTCTCGGTGGCAGGAAGCCCTCTCAGGGTACTGGGCAGCACAGCTCACTCCGGGCAGTGGCATCTGCCTTTGCCAGATGGTTCCCTCCCAGCACCCACTCCCAGCATCGCATGCCAAAAGAGGAAAAACATTAAAGAAAACAGAAGCGATTAGAAAAGAGGGTGGGGAGGGTGAAATGCTGCTGCTGGGCCCTGTGGTGCTGGCCTGGCACTGGGAAGTGCCAGCGGGTGTGAACTGCAAAGTCTGTGGGTCGGGGCAACAAAACCGCCACAGCTTCCCCTTCCTGCATTGGTTTTTTCCACACTAGGAAAGGCATCTTCTCCCCGAAGCCCCCAGCACAAGGAGCAGGCCTGCAGGGGGTGGGTGCTGCCTGTGATGGGAAGCAGTGGGTGAAAGTCAGCAGTGACACCAGTGGTGGCCTTGGCAGTGCCCTGGGGCTAACAAGCAACGGGAATAAGGTGCTCTTTCTACCTAAATAAATACAGACATAAAGCAGGTGCCTGTCTGGTGCACAGCATCACTGCTCAACCTGTGAAGACTGGGGTCCAACTGGATCAAGGGGGCCTCACCAGATAGTCTTCCATGATCCTGAAGGCTCTCCTAGAGTTTCGACCCCCCCATGTCATGGGCAACTTTTGGGGTGGCATTGGAAGTCCCAGGGGTGGGTTGGTAGGGATGAGTGGGATCTGCCCCTCTGAGGCAGCAGGGTTGCTGGAGGGCAGTCCTCACATGTGGGTGGGTGAGTTGGAGATCCAGACGGGGGAGCAGCAGGATCAGTTCCCCTGGTGGGAGGCTATGCAACACCTGGGAGTGGACGACCCCCTGAAGCCTGCCACTCCTCTTCAGCATCCCTGATTGCTCCTCACCATTCTAGACTCCTTCAGTGTCTTGCTGGTTCAGGAAGGGGTCCTGTGGTGAGACCCAGCCACTGTACCCTCTGGTTCTCCAGAACTGCCAAAATCCTATGTGCTGGGCAATGGGAGCCCCATCTGACCCAGCCAGGCTAAGCTCTTCTGGGATACTGCAGAATTCTTTTTCCTTTGCCATTCGATATTTAGGGCATTCTTCAAGGGCAGCTGAACAATTAAGAGAATAAATAATCAGCATTATTTGGTGGGGAACATCCTGGGATGTGGAAACTACAATCTCTGCAGCATGGAAGAGCTGAACAGACTCTTTTGGAAGATGGTTACCCATCTGGGACAAAAATAAATATTAAAAAAAACCCAAACCAAACAACAAACCCACAAGAAAAAAGCAGTAGATGGTTGCAAAAGCTTCCCAGAAGTTACAAGAGCTGATTCGCACCCAAGTGCTCTTTGCTGAGGAGCCTCCATCTACTGACCAGCCCTAGGGGAACATGGCAATTTGTGGACGTTTAGGAAAGTTTGCTTTGTGCCATCACCAGATACTGGGAAATATTTCCTCTCTGACAGGGTTATCAAACATTGGAATGGGTCTGCCCGGGGCAGCAGTGGAGTCATTGTCCCTGGGGGGTGTTCAATCTGCTGTGGACCTGGTGCTTGAGGACATAGTTTAGTGTTAATCCTTCAGTACCAGGTCAAAGGTTGGACTAGATGACCATTGAGGTCCCTTCCAATCAGATATATTCTGTGATTCTATGATTGCAGAGGGCCCACAGGGGTGGGGGATGGAGATGAGCTCCCTCTGAGATGGCTGTAGGAGTATTTTGGACACGTGCAGTGAACTGTGCTCCTGGGGACACCCCACCTTAGTGGCTCAGTGAGAGGTGGAACTTGAAGGTGGCTGGAAGGAGCACAGACTAGTTACATCTGCACAAACACACATATAAAGACATAAAATTACATACAAATTTATATACAAACCAGCTCCTTGGTCAGGAACAAAATATTTTGGTTTATTTCCCTGGACTGTGAGCTAATAGGGTCTGCTTTGATGAGGTGTAACATTTGCCTTCCTTCGTTTACTCTGGATGGGAAGAAATTGATGCTTGGACTACCTCCTACAGTATTTCGTAGTACCGAACTTTAATACTCTGCTCATTTCTTCTTGGTAAGCAAAAATAGAGAGAAGGAAGTATACAGCAGGACTGCAGGGGAAGGTAGCCTTGGCTTGGACCACTGCAGCCCTAGTTCCGTGCTCACAGGGGCTGCTGGTGCCACAAACCTGCTGCACTCCCCACTGCAGCTGCTCCTGACTCTTTGTAGCAGCACCCTGCATTTTCCCTGCCCTGGGCAAGAGCAAGGAGGCAGGAAACAAGGCCTTTGGCCCCTTGTGCTGAAGGATGGAAGACGCTGTAGTACCAGGGTGCCACTACAGCAAGAGGGGCTCATCTTTGTAATAACAAAGTGGTTCACTATTTTCAGACAAAAGTAGAAGAATCTTTTGATTCAGTAGGCAAAAAAAGGAACATGTCATCCAACCTTCCCATTTTTGTTTTGTTCCTCACCTTCCCTGACATTACTGTTTTGGCAGAAAAGATCTCACACCAGAGTTGCCTGCTTAAAACAATATGCTGCTCCACGATCCAGTGGCAATGCTGCCTGAAGCTGAGGCTCACGACAAGGCCTTCCTGCATGCCAATCCTTGCATTTCCCTGCTTTCCCAGACCTCCAGAAACATCGACAGGAGCCTCTGAAGCTGTCAGGGAAAAGGCACAGGGAAAACTTAACAAGCAAGGCTCCACCGAGCTTAGAATCTGCAGCCCAGCTCTGGCTCACTAATGATGGAGATAATTTTGATTTCCTCCAGTGTCTGCAGAGGAGCAGCAGGAAAGAATGAAGCTTAATCACTTGGGGGGGACAAAACGCCAAGAGCCCCCGCCAAGCATTTTACACACACACTTGCTGCGTATGAAACTACACGAACATTTATTTCTATGGTTTATCTAGTTAGAAAAGCATGAATCAGTTCCACAACACCTCCTCTCTGTGATCCCACAAGCAAAACGTGTTTGGGTCTCCAAGGCTACGCCGATGCCCCAGCGAGGCAGCCCCGGGCGTCGCCGGGGTCAGCGAGTGAGCAGCAAGGAGCTCTGGAACATGACAGGCAGCAGACAACTTCTCATGGCATTGACGCTGAAGTGATTCCTGAGGTACATGCTACTCTCTTCTGAGGCATCTCTGCTTGCACAGACTATGTGTTTGACACACAGCTACTTACAGAAAAGGCAATTACAGCATCATACCCTTTCAAACAGCTGAGTGCCTAGCAGAGGGTGCAGCGCCTTGCTGTTCTCAGCTGCGCTATTAGTCATTGGCTTTCAGTGCACGAGTTTGAAGAACACAATTAGGTGTCCTCCAGCTAATGGTGCTTGAATTTACTTCCATCAGATCAAACAGCATCTGATGCTCCCTCACCAGATCCAGATCAGAAAGCTAAAGGCAGATTTCTTACAAAACAAAATCAAACCAGACCTCCCTTTCATTAAACTTGCACAGAAATATATAATATAGATATATATATAATGTTACTAATACTACACATTTACTTAAGTTACAGATTAGCCTGTATCTCTTTTAACTACGTCACACAGCGAACAGGAACAAAAATAAAAGTCCAACCAAACAAAGAGTACTGCAGCCCAAACAGGAGCTGAAAATAACAAGGTAAAAATTTCAAACCTGTGACAAAAACCCAACCAACCAAACACAGAAGTACTTACATCAAAGATGGGCCAGAATTTCACCAGCAGAAGCAAAGCTTGGGTTAGCAGGTGTGTTCTGGCAAGCTCTACGCCTCAGCTGACGACTCTTGGAAAAAGCTTTTATTGTCTCTGCTCGTCAAAGGCAACAGTTTTGTCACTTGGTTCACAGGAGACCACTTTTTTGCCAACTCCAAGTGTTCCAAAACCACACCACCTTTTCTGCCTGGGGTTTTTGTTGCTGGGGTTGCTTTTGTTGTTATTTTTGTTCTGTTTTTCCTTCCACTCCCTTCCCCCCAGTCCCTCCCCCCAGAACTAGGCAAGAGTTTCTTGTTAAAAAAAAAAAGGTGCAATTACAACTTCAATAGGGATTTCTTTTCACTTCTCAAGCATCTCTCATCAATAGGATATACAGTACGGTTCAGAAGAGTAAACATTTTTAAATGTAATCAAACAACTTTTTCAACCAACATACACAATTTCTTGCTGTATTTATGCTGAACTCTCCTTTTAACATGGACAAGTTATTATGTTAGTTTTCTTCTTCAGTACAACATGGACACAGGACTAGTACAATCCGGGCTGGTTTTGTGGCTGTTGTTGAAGTTAAGGACAACTCTAGTGTGGAAGCCATGCTCCTGCCATCCATCTCCCTTCATCATCTTGCATAGCGCTTAATGTAATCTTCAACTTTATTCCGGAAGTCCTCCTAGAGGAAAGCAGAGGCAGAATTACCCTCAGCAAGTCAGAGGGACTCAGGTAGCACTACAGCAGTGGTGGAAGCCCACATTAACAGTGGTAAGACCAAATTCCCATCAAGCAAAAGGCCTGCTGCTCTCCCTGAGGTTCCCAAGGTGGCAAATAAGAACTGAGACAACAGCTCCAGTCAGTGCAAGATGTTGTCTCCGCTCTGCTGGGGATCTCCTCTAGGGACTGAACTGAGTATCTTTGTCTGCCACCACCAGCTATCAGTGCAGGCATAAACAAGACTCTGTATTACAGGTTGCTTGTACCTGGTGGACAGATCTCAGCATGGCAAAGATGTGGGCACGTTTCTGGAGAAGAAAGAGAAGTTGACCCTACTGGATAAACAAAGAAAGGCTTTGGCAGGAGCTGTTACAAAAGCTGCAAGCTCTGAGTCAGCTCTGTCCCAAATACTCATCCTGGCCTCTCCCTGTAACTGCACGATACCACAGCTAGCACAAAACCAAGACACCACCAGTCACAGAATGGGACCTTGGGGATCATCAAAGCCCAGACCCTTGCTAAAGCAGGGTCTCCTAGAACAGGCTGCACAGCACAGCAATACCCAGGCAGATCTGGAACCTCTACAGTTCTCTATCACTGCTTTTTTGGTCTTGTCATTTATTACAACCTAGAGAATTAAAAGTTCATTAATCCAAGTCACTCATTTGATAAAGTGGTTCAGAGGGAACAGATTTCTGTTGAGCTAGCAGTGTGCTCTTGTGGCCAGGAGGGCCAATGCCATTCTGGGGTGTATTAAAAGGGGTGCAGCTAGTAGGTTGAGAGAGGTTATCCTCCCCCTTTGTCTGGAAGAGGCCTCATCTGGAGCACTGTGTCCAGTTCTGGGGCCCTCAGTTCAAGGACACAGAACTGCTTGAGAGAGTCCAGCACAGAGCCACAAAGATCACAGAACCATAGAACACAGAACCATAGAATCAACCAGGTTGGAATACACTTCCAAGATCATCCACTCCAACCTATCACCCAGCCCTGTCCAATCAATTAGACCACAGCACCAAGTGCTTCATGCAGACTTTTCTTGAGCACCTCCACGGAAGGTGACTCCACCTCTCTGGGCAGCCCATTCCAATGCCAATCACTCTCTCTGGGAAGAACTTCCTCCTAACATCCAGCCTATACCTCCCTGGCACAACTTGAGACTGTGTCCCCTTGTTCTGTTGCTGGTTGCCTGGGAGAAGAGACCAACCCCCACCTGACTACAGCCTCCCTTCAGGTAGTTGTAGACAGCAATGAGGTCACCCCTGAGCCTCCTCTTCTCCAGGCTAAACAACCCCAGCTCCTTCAGCCTCTCCTCATAGGGCTGTGCTCCAGGCCCCTCATCAGCTTTGTCACCCTTCTCTGGACACATTCCAGGACTGCTACTTAACCTTTGTAGCTACAGAAAAAACACACATTTCTGGTAGTTTATAAAGCATGGAGATGCCGAGAGAGACACATTCTGACACAGTTTCCTCATTTGGTCCTTTTCCAAGCCAGGATGTCAGACAGATGCTACTCTCCTCTAATGTTATTCTGAGTCTGAACCTTGCCTTGTGTGCTCACAGCCTGTTGTTAAATATAGAATCACAGAATCATTCAGGCTGGAAAAAAACTTTCAGATTGAGTCCAAGCGTTAGCCTAATACTGCCAAGTCCACTGCTAAACCACGTCCCTAAGCACCACATCTACACATCTTTTATATACCACCAGGGATGATGACTGAACCAGGCAGCCTGTTTCAGTACTTGATGACCCCTTCAGTGAAGAAATTTTTTCCAATGTCCAATCTAAACCTCCCCTGGCACAATTTGAGGCTGCTTCCTCTTGTCCTGTCACTTGTTACTGGGGAGAACACAACAACCTCCACTTCACTACAACTTCCTTTAAGGTAGTCATAGAGAGAAAGGTCTTCCCTCAGCCTCCTTTTCTCCAGCCTGAATGACCTCAGCTCTCGCAGCTGCTCCTCATAGGACTTTTTTGCTAGACTCTTCACCAGCTTTATTGGCCTTCTCTGGGCCTGCTGTACTGTGTTCAACACTAACAGATTAAGTGGCCTGTGCCCCAGATTCAAACAGGGGAGTAACAGTAAAGTGCTTTTTTGTTTCCAGTTTTCTATGCCGATTAGAATACAAAAATACCAACACACGGAGACCCACCAGATAGAGAGGTTTTGAAAGCAGCAGAGCTGCCTGGAGAGCAGGGGCCACGGAAGCACTGAAATCCTCTACTTACCAAGCCATGGGTCTGATTTGATTAGTCTGTCTGCCATGGCCTGGGGGCTGTCAGCAAGGCACCCTCCTGCTCTAATCAATGTAACTCATTAGCTCCAGGTTTGCTGATACATGAAGTGGTGCCCTTCAAATGCACACTGAGCGTCCCAGTCAGTCCATTCAACTTAGCTATTTGCTAACAGACTGCTAACAGACAGCATTTCCTGCTCCCTGTAAATAACGACTGCTCCAAGTCCAAGGACTCCAATATTGGCTCTTTTTGACTTTGTCTGTCAACAGTAGGTAAGAGGTGAGCACCACAATATTCACCATGCCTGTGTGCTAATACTGCTAACAAGTACTGAAGGGAGACGAGGAGCTACTCTCAAGTGTGAAGCTTGTTTTAAAACTGGGGGAATGGGCAGGCCATTGCAAGAGCATGCAGAAACCCACCCTGAAACCTGAAACACACTTAAAATGGAAACAGAAATCATCAAAGCTAAGTCTGTCCCCTCAGCTAAATGTGCCCATTTCTAGCTTGTCTACACCACTTCTGTGCATCCCTTAAGTAAAAAAGCATTTGGATTTACCCCACATCCTGATCAGTTTTTAGCTATATGCTGCCACTAAAACTTCTGCTAGACATCACAGTAAAAGTAGCAGTAGATCCCTTTTGCTACAGACAGCCTTGCAATGCATCACTATGTTCTTGGCCTCAACAGCATGCTTCAGTCAAACAGTTTCCGACCAGCTACCTTTACACAAAAGTTTGGTTTTCTACCATTGACTTTTTCCAACAGAGAAAGCACAAAGGTTATTTCATGGTTAAAGTCACAAATCAAAGGAAGGGAAAAAAAAGAAGCATCAAAGAAGAACTCTGAACCACCAGGAACACTGTCTTTGGTTTTGTTTTCCAGCTGATCAGGTGCATCACAGAGATGTTCCTGAACTGTATCTACAGTGCTCTGGAATCTCATATAAATTTAAAATGCAATTTAAGGCCACAAATATCATAGCTGTGGAAACAAAAATATAACTGCACTTTAGGGAGAAAACACCCACCACTAAAGGCTCTTCTTGAGAGAGGAAGAAACAAAAGCAGAGAGCAAAAATTACATGCATCCATTACAGGAAATCACTGTAAGAGAACTGACATCTCACATTAAGGTAGTAGGAGCCCAGGTGCAGAGAGCAGCCCTGCAAAGAACAGAAACCAGTTCTTTAGGGCTGCAGAAATCCCTTTTCTCCTTAGAGACAGGCTGCTTGTGCTTCTGAGGGGAAAGGAGCAGCTACTTTGGTACACTACAGCATCTGCTAAAAGCAATATACTGTATATTTACTTTTTAAGTCTGCTGCAAGCACACCATCTCCACACTCATACATGAAAGGTGCTAAGAAGCTAACACCACAGAGACAATGCCATCTTCCTTTTAAATAGGATTTCAGATACCAGGCAACTCCAATCCTCAGATGAAAGGTACGACTGTCAAGTGTCACATTAAAGTGTCACTGGGAACCACACCTGTTCTGAGTAGTTCCCAGGTCTCAGGCTGCCTCAGGTAAGAAGAGCCTCTAGGTACCTTGAGTCTGTTAAAATACCACACAGACAGAAGAAAAGTGACCCTGTGAATTTGTTTTCAGCTCTGACAGTGTGGACTATGTTGATAATAAACTAGAACAATTCCTCAAAATGGCAATCCTATGATGGAAACCTCTCACTTCCTGGTTGAGGCGGTCTGGACTGACCACTTGCAGCAGCAACAATCACTGTCAGCCTGTTTTGGGACACTACACTATCAGAACATGTAGGTCACAGCCTTGCACCTGATAAATGAAGCCTTTTAGACTCATCATGTTAGTAGGTATAGAGGTAAATAAAAGGCAGCTAGCTCCACACACCTCAGCAATAATTAAACTGGTGACACTTCCTAGTAGTTTCTTGCTGGCTTTGCAACCATTCATGGTCACCAATTAAATTAACCAAGTGCTTGACTCTGTGTTATTGCCTATTATCCCTCTGAGAGACAAGTCACTAAAAGAAACTGGGCTCAGAAACACCACTGTACATGCAGCAGGCCCAGCTGCAGCTTCACTCCAGTATCTGAGAGCAGCACAGAGCATCCTCCACTTACAAGACTTTCAAATGGGAAGATGGGCTCTCAGCAGTGATCTAACAGAAGCAGGGTTTCTGTGAAGAGGGCAGTCTCCAGAAACCCCACTGTCACTCAGGGTGACGTGCCAGATGAAGGAACTGACAGCATTGGCAAGAATTTATTAGCACAGTACTCGCTGCATGTGAACCTGGCTGCTGAACAGGAGGTTCTCAGCCCATCGCTGTAATGCTCCATCTTCACAGGCCATATGGCTTAACAGCTCCTGATTAACAGGGGGCACTTTTCTACGTGCACATCTGTTTATGTGCAGTGCTGGATAATCAGAAGTAACAACAATTAATCAGAGCAGCACATATTCTGCATTATGAAGAGGCACATTCAAAATCCTGCTAGGAGTGCTCATGGGGAGTGGAGCTGGAGACGTGCTGTTCAGCTGAGACATGGATGCTGTGTGGAAGCAGCTGTTACCAAGCAGTGGAAGCCTGCCCTGCCACTCTCTGTGATGCAAAGTGGTGTATTTTACCATCTCTAACTTCCCATCAAGGCCAGATGCTACATGTTAAGACTACCAGAGAGATGGGGAAGAGAGCAGGTCGTGACAAACACCTGTTATTTTCCATAGGACCCAAAGCTACCCACTCAAACGGAGCTTTTTTCTCTGATCCTTTCTGTGGGTGACTCCAAGGAACTGTACCCAGCCCTGAGACTGCATGAGTGCCCTGAGCACCCTGGGCCAAGGCAGACATCGATGAGGAAAAGCACACCATGCCCCGTGGTCTTGATGCCAAGAGAAGATTCAGGTGGGGTTTGCTGCTGGAAATGCCCCACCCAAGCAGTTTGTGTCCATGACCATTTATGTTCCTGCCAGAACACTCATCTAGCTGCTGGTGGTGGTGGATGTATTGCCCTGTGGGACTCCTGTCATGTCCCCCTGGACCTGGATCATGTCCCACTGCTGGCTTGGCCTGTCTCTAGGCTGAAGGAATTTCCCATGTCAAGGCCAAGGCTGATGAAGGTTGACTGTTACTATGACATTTTACTACTGATACTGTAACACATGAAACTTCACCAGGAACAGCTCAGTCAGCCTTTGAGCCCTGAGAGGCCATTAGTGAGTGCTGGAAATACCACCTGGAAGAGCTTTTCAGAGGGAAAATCCAATCTTAAACTACATCATTTGCCTGTCTCTAACCTGATGGTGCAGTGTTTCTTTCACAGATTCCAAGACAAAAGACAGATGGAGTAAGACTGATAAAGCTGACCTTGGGTTCTCTGGAGACATGCTGGGGAGGCTTGGGTTGGGTTTCTATCTGGGAGTGGAACATACAACCTTGCTGAGTTAAGGATGGAAGGATACAGAGACTTGACTGAAGAATTCTGTGCCATACTAAGTGAAGAGAGATGCCTCTTCCATGCACAAGTGACAAGATTCAGGGGCCTCAGTTAGGCACTGGCTTCACAGGCAGTGTGGGAAACTGAAGTTCAGACAGTGCCAGTGTTCCCTTAGCACAGCAGCCTCCCTGTTGCACAGCACAGCAGTGGGACTGACAGCACGGGTCTCAGATCATACCATTCAACAGATGCCTTCCCCATACCTTTTGAAAAATAAACCCTGGGAATAGGAAAATAATAAAAATGTAATCAAAACAAAACTTCCTAACTCTAAGCATACCTCAGAAAAGCACAGCAGGTCCTCTTACAGCTCCAGCTGGAGGCTAAGAGGCACAGACAAGCCCTGATACAGCTCCACAGGGACTGAGGGCCTAACCACCCAGCCCCCATAGCTTCCGGGCACTGGGTTGCCCCTGTGCTGTCCCAGTCCTCACCCTTGATAAGCGAGACCCTTGTGTAAAGCCAGCTCTGAAGTGGCTCAGTTCTCAAATCCACGTTTGACAAGAAGCCATCTAAAATGGGAGAGTTTATACAGTTATGGAGCAGACCCAAAGCAGCTTTGTCTGGATCTGCCAGGATGTGAGAGGGAGAGAAGAGCAACATATGAGCAGCCCTGTGGGAAGTGTTTGCTGCATAAGAAAAGCTGGTCACATCACAGCTTCCTTTGATGAAAATCATATGGGGACAGTCACTTGAAAGGAAATCCAAAATCCATCAGGGGATGAGAAGTATGGAGTACAAGTCATGGCATATTTCACAACATCACCAGCTGAAAACTGAGGTAGAGCACACACCATAAAGTTAAACCTACATCCCACTGAACTTCTCCTGGGTGTATTTTTGTACTTAAAGAAGTTTAACAAATAACCTTAAAGCAGATATATATATATATATATGTGCTTTAGTAAAAACTCTGGCCAAAGAAACCAAACAACTGATGTCATGATTTTCATTTGTGCTGCATGCTCCTAACAGGTATGTACAATTATTTGCATGAATAAAATATTGCAAGACAAATCCTCATCTATTTAGCTTTAGATGAAAAACAAACAAACAAACAAACAAAAATTCCTGACTGGTGTAATATTAAAACAATCCTCTTCAGTCTCAGCTTATGAGAATCATAGAATCATAGAATCAACCAGGTTGGAAGAGACCTCCAAGATCATCCGGTCCAATATATCACCCAGCCCTATCCAGTCAACTAGACCATGGCACTAAGTGCCTCATCCAGTCTTGTCTTGAACACCTCCAGGGACAGTGACTCCACCACCTCCCTGGGCAGCCCATTCCAATGGGAAATTATTCTCTCTGGGAAGAACTTCCTCCTAACATCCAGCCTATACTTTCCCCGGCACAACTGGAGATTGTGTCATGTCACACTGAAATCAGGTGGAAAAAAATATGGCTGACTAAAAAAAGTTGTTACTACAAGATGTTTTACATGGAAGGCATAAACAACCCCAGTACCTGGCTGGAGTGGCAATTCATCACAAATTCTCTCTTTGAGGAGCACTTGGGAGAGGATCAAAAGGAAAACAGCTCCAAAAGCCCAGAAGAGAATCATGGTCTACAATTTGTTAAAGCATATTGAGGCATGCAATCAAGAATTGGGTACCTTTTTGAAAACTGTTTGACCTGATCTGACATCTGAAAGAAGAGGAGACTCTTTTTCCAACAGTTCATACTGCACTGAGCTGTACTGATGAACTGCTTGTTTATTATTAAGCTTTTAACTTGAAAAAGAAAGATCTGCTCAGTTATCCAATGCAAACACCATACTTCTCTGTGACAGCTACCAGAGAACTTTGACAAGTTGTAATGGAAACTTTATCTCAGGAATCTCATTTTTTTCTTCATTTAAAACCAATGCATACATAGGAATTACAGAAATTAAAAAACAAAGCAAACCAAGACAAAGCAGGTTCAGCTCATTGTTGTTAAGCCACTCACTAATGCTGCCACTTCACACACTGCAGTATTTGGCAAGATTTTTCTTCTTACTACTCACACTTCAGTTTCTGTCCTCAAATACAGTACAGACCAGAGACTATTCCCCCCATTTTAGGGGCCTGTGGTCACTGGTCAGTCCCTGCAGGAAAATGCACAGTGTATCACATCTGTCCCTTGATCATGACTACAAACACCTGATACTGTGACAAACTCTGATCCCACCTTCACACTGTTCAGATTTGCAAGTCCGTAGAATTCAAATGGAGGATCACAGAAATGCTCACTTGCTCCTGCTCTTCCCCACTTTGTGTTAAAGAAACAATGAAATGGTAATAAATTTAAAAGCACTATTTTATCAGAACACTATTGGAATCTGAAGTTTATCACCAAGATCAAATTCCAAGCAAAAATTACTTGCAGTTTTACTTAAAGCATAGTTTAGTATAGGGGTCTTCAGAGGTCCAGGAACATGACATCACTCAGCTCCAGCCAAAGCTTCAGGAGAAGGATATAATAACCAGGTAGATTTACCCATTGGCCCTGGGAAATCTATGTAAACCAACCTTTTCTTTCTCTTCCATCCTGCAGGAAATAAAGAGCATTCACGCCCACCAGCCCCCACACACCCACTCCCACTTAAAAAGGAGCTGAATGAAACCTTTAAGTAATACAAAAATCTAAAGGATGAGGTATTTTTCCAATTCACATTCTCACCTTGCTATCATTTCCCAGCCATTGTTTTATTTAGCTTGGCCTCTACATCACCTCAAGAACTTTCCAAGCTCAGTAATTAAATTTTAGTTCTATGGAAAGCGGAGAGATCTCTCACAGGCAGGCTCCTGTGCCTAGCAGCTGAAGTTGAAACCACGTCAATTTTTGTGACCTCTGTTCTCTACTTCAGATTTTAAACACTGTTTCTAGGCATCAGGCAATTCTTATTTTGCAGAATGATGAGAAGATGCTTTTGGTAGCTAAGTCCTAAGGGGGAAAATGATACAATTTTCTGCAGGGGAAAGAAAAAAAACCCAAAACCCACCACTGCTGCTTTTACTGTAACTGCTTGGGGAAAAGCAGCATTGTGAGGAAGAAGAGAAACATTACATTTTGCACCTTTCTTTGAAAAATATCTGTACATATATTTGGTTACAGAACTGATGTGAAAAGCAGTGACCTGCCTGCCAAGACACTGCTTTGGGGAGAAGCTGAAGATGTGTTGCAACGACAGAGTGAAGCATTAGTACACTGAACATGAGGCAGCTCATCCATTAGCTTGAAATTCTCACATCTTAAGCGGGAACCATTTCCTGCATGCTTCCAAAAACTTTCTGTTGCTTACCAGTGAAGCCAAGATAAAGGAAAAAAACCACCCCCTGAAGTTATCTGAAAAGCAAAGGGCTATGATCAGGTGACAGGGTGTGAAAGCTGTTGGGACAGACAGGGTAACTATATCTAAATCCAAAACATGAAGCCAGCTGAAGAGGGAAAATAATTCCCAGAATCAAATGCAAGGTGGTCCTGACAGTCTTGCCATATCTGCCCTTTGTCTTATGGAGCAGCCTGGATGGAGGCAGATGACGGAGACTTTTGAGTCCTCTGATCATATGGCCACAGTACCAAAGGACTTGAGATTTCTCCCGACTGTAACTGATCTGCTCATTACCATGCAGGATGTCACCCAGGTTGTTGAAAACAAAGAAAATATCCTGAGAGTTAAACCAGAGGGCACAGATCAGTGCCTGATGCCAGGCTCCTGTATTGCTCCTCGTCCAAGGCTGGTGGGGTCAGCCTGAGGCTGGCATCAGGCACACTGGCCCTCTTGTTGATACAGCTGTTGGCATGGCTTAGAGAGACAGCCCTTCAAAAAGATTACCTGAATCATCCCAATTACAGCGATGAGAACTGCCTCTGTGCTGCAAACACACTTCCACCCATGACGACGCCACTCATTCCCAAGAGAGGATACATCCTCGAGATCTGAGATCTTAATGGATAAATTACAAGCGCAGAGGAAATGGGAACTGCTGGGGTCTGGCAAAAGGCTTTCTGCCAGTCATACTCAAGTCAAACGATGTCCAAACAAACCTGGCCGGGCAGGTGAGGCACGTGGGGAACTCAGCTTAAAGAGGTCAGATTTCTTGTTTGCGTTCAACAACCCTCCTGTACATTTCCATTTTGAAGTTGTGCACTTTTCTACAGAACACACAGCAGCAGCTTTCCTTTTAAGCCACTGATTTGCCTAAAGTATGTAAAACAAAGGCTTTCAAACATCTGCATTTCCCCCACATTTCTATCATTATCTCAGCAAGTCAAACCATCTGCAAAAGCTTAATCAACTTTGCTGAACCTGAAAGAGGCTCCATCCATAATCAAAGTGTTATGAAAGATGGATAATGGTTTCTATAAATACTTTTAGGATTAGAAAAGTAATGTTTTTCTTATTTACATCTGTTAGCACAATTAGCAGCTGTGCTGTTGCTCATTTGCACATGCTGGTTAATGTACTTCATGCTCACCGGGGACAGGCTTCAAAGGCTTGTGACATGGAAGGTAAAATGGGAAGGCAATCCAAGAAAAAACCCAGTGCAGTTCTCAAAATGCAGGAACATGGCAGAAAAACAAATCCTGTGACTGTCACAATTTCAGTAAGAATGACAAAGACCAAACAGGGTGGTTGGGTGTGCAGAGGAAGTGAAGGATTTACTGCCATAAATACAGAGATAAATAAATGCAGTGACTCACAGGGAGAATTCTTACGCAAAGATGTTTTTGGACTAGCATGGTACCGTTTTTCTTAATAAGACAGTTAAGATGTAATTAAGGAGTAACAAAAAACCCACAACAGGCATTAAGCAGCTTCCTACAAAAACCCATCTGAAAGCCTTTTGGGGCAGAATTCTTTTCCAGTGTGGCAAAAGGTTGAAAATCTAAAGTTAGTCTTGACATAGGAGAGGTTCTTCCCTTGAGAAGCTCCTTCAGCTGCTTACTGACTAAAACTGTGGTCTCCACAAGCACTTGTATTGGCTGGAGACAAAAGATCTGAAACAAACAGCTTGAAGAGAAATCCAGGACAGTGAAGATGCACATACCAACTCTAAGTAATTGACCTGCCAACGTCTTCAGGTGTCACAGCAACATGTGCATGTCCCCACCACCATCAGCCTGCAATCAGATGGGTGCGCGGAGCAGCTGACACCTCAGCAGCAGCAGCATACGTCAGGAAAGCAAGGGTGCAAGGTCTGGATCAGTTATGAGCACCCTGGGATTCATTACGAACATGAGGAAAAAGAGTTTGCTTACACAAGAGATGAAAGGCTTGTCTGGCCAAAGGTGAATATATACTTCAATTCCTCAGATATGCTCTGCAGATGCATTTAATTAGAACAATTCTTCAGTGTTTTGTAACCCCTCTCTGAAGAGACCAGGAAATAGACACTCCATCCAGTATCCAAGAATAAACACAAGTTTCTTATTTTACTTGAAGAAGGTTAAAACCCCCTCCCACTTTCCTCACGTCACAGTTCTGTACTGTTAGAAGTAAAAATCAGTGTTCTTGAAAATGTTCATAACCAGCTACTTCCTACCAGGAAGAGAGATTTCAAGACGTCAAGGGCTGGTGCAGGGCTATCAATTTAAACAAGGGAATGAAGTTAAGTAGAAAACTAGACAACAAAGACAGATCTCAGTCCAGAGAAGCTCAAACACAAATAAAACAGCGCAGCAAGATGAGACTGCACTAATATAGCCACATACAGGCTCAAACATTCTACAATACAAACAGTTTTAAAAAATGAGGACCTGACAATGCCAGCTTAAAGCCAACAATGACAGCAAGACCTGGGAATGTCCCCCCTTGTCAGCTCTAATGATATCGCTGCCTTGACAAGTATTGCTAAACAGCCTTTCTGTTGAGCCACCCACATCAGCTGAGTTGTTGATCAAGTCCAGCACTGAATAAGTTGAAGATGAAAGTATTTTAGTTTGCATCCCAAATTCTTGGGCTTGCAACACAACCCAAAAGCTTGGGGAGCTCCCGGAGGCCTATAACCGTCCTGGTAGTGCAAAGTCTCTCTGGAGAAGCAGTGGGAGAAAATGCATACTGGGTCAAAGGAATAGAGATGGCTGTCCTGGGTGGAGAAACCTGCTGCTTGTTTACAGTACAAAAGGTAGCACTGAAAAGAAAGGTGAGGTCAGCATTCTGGTCTGGAAAACTCTAAAGTCTTAGAGAGACCATTTCTAAGGACCTGCAAAACAATTACTCTTAGATAAGGTGTATCAGTGTTACAAGCTCTAGGACAGTCAGCTGAGATCCCTGGTAAAATAAACAGAAGAAACAAAACAATTAGGAAGAGAGAACAAGAGTAAAGAGGTCAAACTATAGCTTACCCATGCCCTTACGCATTTCTTTTGCAAAGATTAATTAGATCATCCCATAGAAAGAACTGTCTGGAGAGTTGTCCTGAAATCTCCAGACATACCTCAGCTGGAGGTGAAGCATCAGGAAATGCAGCAAAGACCAAGGGATTCCCAAAGTACAGCAGCAATCACCACATTTGGCAAAACATTTCTTACACTAAAGTATTTTGAAAGCAATACTTGCTTCCTCTTTCTAAGGGCACAGAAGTAGCTGTATCACTTCAAACTCCTTTTGTCATAGCCCTGGATCCCACAGCAAACTCCTTTTTCACTATGTCTTGCCAAGGAAGTCTGTGACTTCACAAACTCCACATCAGAGTGATTTCAAGATCATGTGGAAGAGTGAAAATAAAGTAGGAATCAGTTTGCAGACAAATTGAAAGCAACTGAAAATGACCAGAGGTAACCCAATGAGAAGTTCAGATGTTATGAAAAGGATGGCAGAATGCATGCAAGCACAGCAGGTAGCGTGGATTGGTATGCAATTTTACAAGGGGTTTCACAGTGCCACTCTTTCTGTAAACCTTGAGAATGGTGAAGAACCAGTAGCTTCTAAGTCTTGACCTCAATTCCTTCTTAAACAATCCTAGTAGTATATATCTTCCCATTGCTGAAGTATGAGCTATCCGTATGAAAATAAAAATGAGTTGTGCAAAAATCCCCTGAAAATGTATGTATGTGGTAGTTTGATTACTAATGGCTTCATATATGGCTAAGCACAGGAGAAGAAACACAACAAATACAAGTAAAAATATGCAGACCTCATGATCAGTGTGAAGTAATGGAACTCCCTGCAGTGTCTGAATAGCATGCAGGTAGCTCTCTACCAGAATAAAGCCTCACTTAGCCTGTAACAGTCTATCTGCAACCCACACGTTTTCAGCTGTGCAGCTAGGGAGTATCTAGCACAGTCAAGAAAGGGCTTTAAGAGACACTTTCAGCAAGCAAAGACTGCAAAAGCTGACTGCTTACAGATTTGCAGACTATCATTACAACTCTCCTCCCTCTCCACAATACAGCTCTTTCTTGATACCCTTTACCACCTCCTCTCTCCCAGCAAGAACTGCAATTCTCTCACCCTCCTGCAGCCCTTTTGGGTTGAACCCAGGCTTCCCCACCATCAGCCAAGGGAAAGTAAAGCACTCGGTGGGATTTGAGCCAGGCCCAACAGCAGCCCATCTGGAGCAGGTCCTGGCTGAGTTTGCATGGCAGGCTTGGATCACAGCCATGTTGGATGGGGCTTTGCAACTCAATCTAGTAGAAGAAGGTCCTTTCTAACTCAAACCATTCTGTGGTTATATGACTGTGGCTCCTTGCTGCTGCTGCTGCCAGTTTTTGTGATCATTATGGAAACTGGATGTAAGGATTCTGCTGCTCTATCAAACGTCACAGAAATTGATTTGTGTGTTTAAAAGCTACAGGGGTTGAGGAAGAGACTGGGATGAGGGAAGGCATCTTATTTCTTTACAAAGAAAGACTAAAGAGCAAAGCAATTGCTAAATCATAGGATCATTTTGTTTGGGAGAGACCCTTCAGACCATCAGGTCCAACTGTTAACTCAGCACTGCCTTGGCATCGCTAAATCATGTCCCTCAGTAGCACATCCACACAACTAAAAAAATGCCTCTGGGGATGGTGACAGTGATAGGATGAGAGGCTGTGGGAACAAACTGAAATACAGTGACTTTTTTGTAACCATTAGAAATAGGGATTTTTACTGTAAGGGTGATGGAACATTGGAACAGGTTGCCCACATAGCTTGTGGAGTCTCTGTCCTTGGAGATACAAAAAAACTTACCATACACAGTCCTAGGCAAGCTGCTTCAGCTGACTCTACCCTAAGCACAGGGGCTGAACTTGAAAATGCCCAGAGGAAGGACTCTGCCAACCTGAGAGACTCTGATTTAGTGAAATACCTTCTGAGAAAGTTTCAAGAATGAAGTGCTGGAAATTCCAGAGTTGCAGAACAAACAGCCCGCCTAATGCAACTCACAATCACTTTTACTTGGTTACACTGGGCATAAGCAAGAAAGAACAAATAAATATTTCTATCAAGAATTTTGACCTGCAACAACATTAAAAACATAAGCTTCTTTATGCATTACCTGCCAGCCCCCTAGCAATGTTTTCCAATGTTTCCTTAACTGAGTTTCATCCTTACCCATTATTTTACATTTCTTCAAATTAGTCTGCTGCTGGTACAAGGATCTTAGACTGACAGACTCCAAAACAATATCCAACTATCATCAGAGAAACGAAAGGACAGAAAGCAGACATCCTTCCAAACAACAGTGGCATTGAGGTTGACACATCTATCCCTATCAGTGACACATTTTGTTAAAAGTGTAAATTTTAGTCTCAAGATCAGAGGAGGAAATGTTTGGCTTGTCAACTCTGTAATTCCTTTACTCTCAGCTCCACAGAAACTCCTTTGTTCTACACCTAATTACTATTATCAGCTATTCCAATCCATTCAAGATCAGATTGTTTAGCTGGTAACATATGGATGGATTCCCCTCCTCGCACTACCCACTTACAGTTTTACAGTCTAGCAAAGTATAATAAAAGAAAATTACTTTGAACCTGAAGCACCCTGCAGTTCTGTATCTCTCCCCACTTACAATCACTTAATCATATTATACTAATTTCATGTAATGATTGAGACAAAAAACCCTCTTCTCCTTTCCACCTGTTTTAGTATCCGTCTCTACTGTAGCCTTGTCCAGGAAATCATCATTCTGATGGCAGCCTTTTATTTTTTAAAAGATGGCCACAGACTTTAATCACAAATTATAATTGGGATTGTCTGTAAGAATATAGTAATTGTATCATGGATGTGTAAACACTCATCAAAAGGATGAGTAAACGCTGCGGAGCCATTGCCAAGCCACTAAGAGCAACTCTGCTATTGGCAGCATGAGAAAAATGGTTTAAAAAAACCCAGGTGAAGTCTCTTTTGGTTAGTGCCAAATATGGTGCCAAGATAGAATGGCTATCTGAACTGATTCTGACATGAGAGTTACTTACAGTTAGAGATTCAGTCTTAAGACTCACACCCCTGCCAAATGCTCTTCACTGTTTACCACAAACATGGGCTGATTGTGGGGTTGAAGCTTCTAAGACAAGAAAGGCACAAGGGAGGCGATTCTCCTCCTTTACTCTGCTCTTCTGAGACCCCACTTGCAGTACTGTGTACAGTTCTGGAACCCTCAACACAAGAAGGACATTGAATTGTTAGAGTTCAGAGAAGGGCCATGAAGATGCTCAGAGTGCTGGAGTATCTCTGCTATGAGGACAGGCTACAAGAGATGGGGCTCTGCAGCCTGGAGAAGAGAAGGCTTCGAAGAGACCTTATAGTAGCCTTCCAGTACCTGAAGGGGGCCTACAGGAAGGCTGGGGAGGGACTATTGACAAGGTCTTGTAAGGACAGGACAAGGGGTAATGAGTTTAAACTGGAAGAGGGGAGATTCAAACTAGATGTTAGGAAAGGGTTCTTTACAGTGAGGGTGGTGAGACACTGGAACTCGTTGCCCACAGAGGTTGTGGATGCTTCTTCCTGGAGGTGTTCAAGGCCAGGTTAGATGAGGGCGACCTGTTCTAGTGGGAGATGTCCCTGCCTATGGTGGGGGGTTGGAACTGGGTGATCTTTGAGGTCACTTCCAACCTAAACCATTCTATGATTCTATAAGAAACCCACTAGGACAAGAGTCTCAGCTGTGATTGCAGTCCATGCAGTACAGTGCTGATTTCAACCACAGTCCAGTTTCAGCTCTGAAAACCAGAAAAAGGATTTTTTGCAGGCAGATTAAAAAGAAACAGGTAGAATGTCGAGCTTAGATTACAAAATTGGTTGCTTCTCCCCTTGTGCATTGTAGCTTTTCTGTGCAATGGGCACCTTTGACATGTACAAGTAAGAAGGGCAGCACAGCAGAGAAAAGTGGTCTGTCTTTATTCCTTCAAAACGGAACTTGTCAGAGCAGAGAGAAAACAGGTGAGAAAGGTTGTCTGTGTAGGAACATTACAGCAAGACTAAGACATATTCAAGTCAAAATTAAGGAAAGGATAAAGAAACAGAATGCGATTTAAATGCCAGGGTACTAATCCAGAAGTAAGAGGATCTAAATGAATGTCCAGACTCCCACTGCTTTATCAGCCTACCCAGGGTGAATCATTTCAGTCTCTACATCATGATGTTCCCATCAGAAAAGCAGCAAAAAAATACCCTATAGTGAACTCTCCACGACTGTGTTCTACTTCCACAGGTGAAATGTCCTAATTAAAGAGCTAGACAGTAGATCTCAAATTTAACTGAAGAATTAACTGACTCCAATTGATTTAGAGTGAACTGAGAATATCTGAGAATCTATGGCCTTTGCTGCTTCAGCAGCGAGAGGTAATTGCATCCTATTACTACGATAAAATGTCCTCACCTGCTCCAGGACCCTGGTAATTTGCATAACTAAGTCTCACCTATAAGAAACTATGCTCAAAATTGCAGTGCTAGATGATCAAACTCACAGACACCTGATACTATTCTAGCCACACCAGAATAAGCTAAATATATCTGTAGATTCTGCTGTAAACTGGCATGAACCAGCTTCATGATACTGAATATAAAAAAAAACCAACATATTTTTCTTCAAATCCACTTCTTCAGTTTATAATTAAAGGTATGAAAATGAAATTGCACACAATCATTACTAATCATTATTAGAAAAAAAGTGGAAAGCTTGGCTTGACTGCAGCCAGTGGAGAAAAAGAATCAACCCAACCAACACATCTGCAGTATCAAACCATTTTTCATTCCTTATGAAGGAAATAAGAGTCTTAAATCAAAGGACCATCTTTGTGGCTGTTTGTTAAAACTTTCAGGGTTATCTACCTACTTGAGCCTTACAGACAGACCCCTGTGAATTTTCAGAAAATATGAAATAAACAGAACATTAAAAATATGTCCAAATCTGGTTTACTGCCTCTTCCTCCTATTAAATGAAATTCCTACTCATTTTTCAAGAGGGATTTTAGCTCACGGGTTCATATGCTCAATGACACTGAAGAACCAAAAGCAGCTGTTGTTTTCTACAACAAGCATTCTAAGCACTTAGGAAGTTATAAAAGGACTTATTTTTAGGTGGGTGATATGCTAATACCCCAGCAGTGCGAGATCAGTGCTTCACTGCAGTAATCCAAGAAGCCCAGCTACCTACAGCTATGGCAGTCATTAGGTATAGATTTTACTGCTGGTGAGAACGCACTCCAGCAGGTCCTTTGGCCAGCAGCACCATTAGAAGTTGCTTCTGTTGTTGCAGCCAAATAAAACACAGTAAAAGCAATTTCCCAATCCTCTGGGATAAATATTCATAATCTAAGCACAAAATTAGAGTGTCTGACCATAAGCTGACATCGTAGAAAGTATGACCTAATCAGAGAAGAAGCCATGTAATAACCACCATCCTTACAATATCCTCAGATGAGGAAATCCAGTGGGATGCCTGAAAAGGGCTGTGGATAGACGAGCCTGGACTGGATGATCTTGGAGGTCTCTTCCAACCTGGTTGATTCTATGAAACTCATAAAAAGACTGATTTTTTTTTCTAGTGCTAAAAACAAGTAGAAAATCTGCTGAAATTAATGTCAACATTAACAACTGTGGACTCCAACAGACAGGGCTGGCCACACGTGTGACCAGGAATGTATAAACATGGCAGCTATGGCCAATCCATACATCCAACAGAAGGCCATAGGCTCAAAAGAAGTAACCTCTTCAAACAAGGCTCTTCCAAGGCACCGGAAAACAAAAATACAACCTGGGTTCAGAGATTCTGTTACTGACTATTTGCAATACTGATAAGGTAGTCAGTATGTGATTGACAAACTGAAGGTTTCAGATGGCTTCCTCTTAAGCCTGCCAACACAGGGCTGGAATCCACAGAAATGACCCAATTCCCTGACAACACTTCATCTGGCAGCTGCAACCAACCCACTTCTCTCCATTCACTTTGCCAAAGTCGACAGCTGACTGAACATGAGCCAGCAGTGTGTCCAGGTGGCCAAGAAGGCCAATGGTATCCTGGCCTGTATCAGGAACAGTGTGGCCAGCAGGACCAGGGAGGTCATTCTGCCCCTGTACTCGGCACTGGTGAGGACACACCTTGAGTACCATGTGCTGTTCTGGGCCTCTCAATTTAAGAAGGATGTTGAGGTACTTGAACATGTCAGAGAAGTGCAACAAGGCTGGTGATGGGCCTGGAACACAAACCCTGCAAGGAGCGGCTGAGGGAGCTGGGGTTGTTCAGCCTAGAGAAGAGAAGGCTCAGAGGAGACCTCATTACTCTCTACAGCTACCTAAAGGAGGTTGTAGCCAGGTGGAGGTTGGTCTCTTCTGCCAGGTAGCCAGTGACAGAACAAGAGGGCACAGTTTCAAACTGTGCCAGGGCAAGTTTAAGCTGGAGGTAAGGAAAAGTTCTTCATGGAAAGATTGCCCATTGGAATGGGCTGCGTGGGAAGGTGGTGAAGTCACCATCCCTGAAGCTGTTTAAAAGGAGATTGGATGAGGCATTTGGTGCCATGATTTAGTTAATTAGAAGGGTTAAGTGGAAGGTTGGACTTAATGATCCTGGAGGTCTGGTTAATTCTGTGAAAATGAACTAAGGGCTAAACAAGGCAATACCTGAAGTTAGTACTGGCATGGTGCTGTAAAGAGATCCCAGACAAAATCAGTTTATTGCTGATCTACTGGTTTCTTATGCCACGTTCAACAGGTGAAAATGAAATTTCAGGTTCTTTTGACAAATATTCCCTTGACTGACAGGTATGCAGACCTGGTTTCATAGGCAAAAATGCAAACAAGCAAGATGCTATCAGACATTATCCCTTCAGGCTGTGACAAATATGTCACCAACCACCACACCCAAAAGTGCTGGCAAAGGCTAATGCTGCTCTAGATAGAGAACAGTGTGACTATGGAATCACTGCCTTGAATCACGAAACAGCCAGCACCATCAGATACTCCACACAAGGTAGATGATTCTTGCTTCCACTTTTTGGACAAATTTATACCAAAATCCTGAGTTGCTTCTGCATGACAGGCATGCCTGCACCTGTTTCTCATCGAGTTGTATTAGAGCAGGAAGCTCCTCTGTCTCAAAGAATTATAAAATAAATTGGATAAAGGCAAAAATTTAAGCAAGCAGCACAGAGCTGTCAGTCATGAATTTGAGATTACTGACAAGCATGCAGCAGAAAACAGGTCGGTAATGTGACATGCCAGATTTCATAACTCTGCACAATTAGCAAACTGTCAGTCTACCTACATCACCTTGGAGCTGGATATTATATTACATCCTTCCAGTAACAGCAAAGTTACATTTATCTCCAGTCAGTTATGCAAGATTTCATCAGGCTATGTTAACTAACAGCTTGTGACCCCTCTCCATGCTGCCATCAGTCTTTGTTCTTGCATACAGGAGCCTGGAATGAATGGCAGATAATCTGTATTCACACTTCATTACACCCCTGTGTCTTGCAGGAGTAGTTCATACATTTTCATGTGCCATGCTGAAATGGAGGAAGGACAGTTAGGTAATGCTGGTTTGCAGAGCAGCTGCTACAAGATCGGTGCAGAATTAAAGACTCATACTTAAAAACTCTGAACCATCTCAATTCTTTTTTAACTGAAGAAGAAACTGAGGGCATCCAGCAGCTTTCAGAGGTTTAGATGCACAGCATGACTTCTGTTTTCCAAACTACCACTAAGTGTCACATTCCAGTCTGATCTTTTTGTCCTGCCAGTAACTGATAAAGATTCCCTCCAAGTATTCTGAACAGACTGTCAATGCTTTGATCATCTATATTCTCTCTTCAGCTGGCCTGACAGATGAAAGCAGAAGGTTTTGTTATAAAAAGCAGTTCTAGTTTTCAGTTTGTTACATCATTATGTTACTAGCCAAGGGTTAGGGAACAAACTTTGTACAGGAATGTGCCCATTTTTTAATTCCTTTAAAATAATCTATCAAAACTTCAAAGCATTTAACAGGTTGTTTCCAGTGAGTCCAGAACCTGGCATTTGACTAAGTCAAAGACACGAACAAACCATCTTGGAAGATGGACTTTAATGCATTTTGACCTGCATAGGTAAGGTTGTAAAGTTGGGAGAAGGGAGAATCACAAAACCACGCTGAACTTTTAAATCCTCACTTAGGTGCCAGAAGCAGGAAAAACCTAAAACCCTAAAAGAGGCAACAGAAGTGGATTCTGAACTCACAGAGCCCTCCAATGCAGTGAGAGTTTCCAGATTGAACACAGGATCATTGCAAATGATATCTTCAGAGTACCTAACCAGATGGTTCCATAGCACCTAGTGGGTTTTGGTTGGGCCACATGTGCAGAAAACATTATTTTATGAACTAAACAGTGAGAGCAACACAAAATAAATAGAAGAGCTATCAAGAAATGTGATTATTTCTTTAGCCAAACAGCAAGCTCAAAACTTTCCACTTTAATTAAAAGCATTTTCATCCAACAAAGCTGTCAAGATTATTACAGTGAAGTGTGAAAGATAATTTAGTGTGAAGGCTCTTCAATAAAATCTGGTATAAGAGACTGAAGAGCCTCCTACATCGAACAATAAGAAGAGCTGTGATATCTAGTTAGATCTGCTGCTTCTCTGTGGCAGCTTCTGCAGTTGTTGCAGTGGGAGAATAGTACTGCCAGCACTGGGGAAGCTTGGACTCTGAGGAACAATTCTTCCCATCACTTAAAGCTTCAAAGAAGGGGTACAAAGGGAAATCAGCCATATCTCAATATACAATCTTCAAAAAAGGCAAAGCAAAGGTACTCCCTCTGCAATGTGACAATGCAAGTCACTTTGGCATGCTCCATTACTTCTTCCCACCGTGTCCCCCTGTAGTTAAACAAGCAGGGTGCCAAGGAGAAACTGCTCTGCATCACTTACACGCATCTAAGCACAACCAACCTCACACATGGTTGCTCCAGCTCAAGCACATTATTAATGATACTTTTTTTTCCTTTTGAAAGGAACTTCAAGTTAATGTTTTCAAAATAATTTCTCTGTCTTAAGGCTAATTTTCTGGCTCTCATGAGACATGACTAAACTTTAGGTATCTGAGCTTAAAAAAGTGGAAATAGTAATGATCAGAATTCTTCAAATATCATTAGTATTGTTTGCACACAGAATTTCATAGGGTTACATCTAGCAAACTGGAAAAGAATTAACATCATGGCTGTGATGGAAAACAGTTTGCAATGGTAAAGAGTTTGACAAAGATAATTGGGTTAGAAAATAATGCACTAATGAATTAAATGAGCACTGGTTTAAAAAAGTTCCTTGAAGGCAGCGTTAGAAAAAACAGTTTGCCATTAAAAACTTCTGGAGCACACTGTCTGAACACAATCCCATAGCACAGAAACAAGCACTCAGGTAGAAACAGGATATAAACTTAGGTAATGCAGAGCTGGGTTTTGACTTCTAATGCTTTTCTCTACTTCACAAAATAAAACTATTGCAACTCTTTTCAGTTTCTTCAAGGAATACCCATCACAGCCACAGCTGTTTCACATAATTCATACTCATCTGGAAAGTAGAATGCCTGTTTAGAGTTATTTCCCTCTGAAATGTATAGTGACAAGATACAGCATCTGTGGACCAGGAAATTTAGTTATTATATTTTATGTACCATAAATGTTTTATAATGGAATGTCTTCCACAGAATCATGGATGATTTTGGTGAGTACTATCCAAGCAAACTGTTTTGCATCCAAAGCCAGCACCAGTCAGGACAGACAAATTTACTTCAAGATATTTAAGTGTCAGCAATTAACTCCAGCAAGCAGAAAACCCAGTGAAGAACATCCACAGAAAAGCTTTTTTCTTCCAGCCACACAAAGCAGATTAACTCAAAGCTGGAAGAAATGCTTTCACAGGGTATTTGCTCCTCATTTACAAAGGAGAACCAACCCAAATTCTTCAAGCAAGATGTGCTGATGCACTAAATGATATATTCCCTACAAGAGTCATGGTACCTCTGCTCTTGAGCTCTGCACTTTGTCTCGAAGCACTAAGCAACTCTGTTCTTAAGTTTTACATAAAGTCAAAGGTAAAACAAAAAAACCCCCGAGTCTAAGCACTTCTCAGGTAAGGGGAAACAAAGACAAGACTCCTCCCACAGATGCTCAATTCATTTCCAACACAGGTGTCAGCCAGTGTCTCAAGCACGACAGTTCTCATTGCTCAGCTGCATTGAAGACACCAACTTTTAAAAGAGCCTGTGCTGGCTGGCAGCCACTGCCAGCTGCTCCTTCTGTTTCTGTGAAGTTTGAGATGGTTCTGGAGAAGTTGCAAGGAAAAATATCTGATCTGTTCTGAACAGGAGGAATCACTGCACAAGCTAAGTGAGCTAAAAGTACTCAAATGACTTTGATATAGAAACGATAACCAAAAAAAGAAGAGGTATGGCAGAGAATCAGAGAAGTTACTGTAAGACTGGTTAAGTGAATTACTTCTTCAGGTCTTCTAGTTTAAGACATAGAGATAATGAATATTTTTTTCCACAGTTTCAAGATTTTTGTGGGGTTTTTTTTTGTGTGTTACTATTTGTTTATAGAGTATGCAACACACCTGTGACATGCCAGCATTTATACCACGCTCTTCATTCACATGCATCACGTAACATTTCAAGCAGGCTAATTTTCTGATACTTGAGATTACATTAATAGAAGAAAACTAACTTCAAAGTGGTCATTGACAAAACATCAAGAAGAGTCCCAATTTGAAGACACCATTCAGTTGAAATGCATTTTGTCAGTGGCACAGCAACATGGATTTTCAAGGCAGACTTCAATCTAAATGTAATTATGCCCTTATTATGCATAAGCACAGAAATAAAACGTCAGGAGGATAAAAGTACATCTGGCCATGATATTATTTTGGAAGAATCTTTAGAAGGATCAAATCTGAAATGATACATGGGCAGTGAACTCTGGGACTCTTTAAGTCTCTAAAAGCATTATCAGTCTGAGGACAAAGTTACTCAAAAATTCAGCAGAGATGAAAGATTCCAAGTCTGGCAGTTTCTGTACTTAACACCTCACAGGGCACCTTGGAAAGGAAAGTGGAAGGCTCCGGGTCTGTGTGGCAGACTGGTTTACAGTGTTTGATAAAACCTGAGCTGAGACAGAACTCTAATCCCTTTCCACTTGGAGAACATGCTTCATGAATTTCTGATGTAAAAGAGAAAACAAACCACAAGCAAAAAAGAACAAAACAAAACAAAAACCAGGAAGGATGAAAATGCTCTTGGTGAAAAAGACATTTTACAGTTTCAAACTGTTGCTTGTTCTTGGTGGTTCCAGAACTGAAGAGAATATGCTGGGCAAAAGACTTTGATGCAGAGGGCCAATGTGGGGGGAAATCTGACCTACTATATTTCAAAAGGGATGTCTAAATATCTTCTTACAGACATTTGTTATTTATGACTGTTAACTTACAGGCAGACCTCCTGCAGACAACTTTATCTTCCAATGACTTATCTGTTTTTAGAAGATACCTTAATATCCTTCTCCAGAATCTAGCCCAGTAATTTTGTCAGATTCTGCTGGTTCCCACCCAGTTGCCCAAGGAAGGGTTTGAGAAATTATGATTATTCTATAAAAATCCTAAACTCTTTGGTATTTAAGGACTTGAAAAACTACATACAGTTATGGAAGGTTATAAGCTCTTCAGTGAAATACATAGCCAGCAACTGTTCTTAATTATCAATGGAATTTCTAATGGAATTAGATTAATGCTCTCGCTCGCCAAGACAAGATGACAGTCTTCAAATAATTCAAGGAAAATGTTCATCCCAGAAGACTCATTAAAACAACCTCCAAAGACTGCAAGCAATTGAGAGGAGAGACTTTTTTTTGTTAAGCCTAGCTTCCTCAGGAACTGAAGCTATGTAGGGCAATTAAAATCCTAAGAGGAAACTTTTAAGAGGCAGATTCAGACTCCATAACAACATGAACATTTTAAACCCATCTCCACAGAGACAATCCTGAAATAAAAACCTTATTTTATTACCAAGAGGTAATAAAATAGCAAAAGCCAAGCACTGATGTATTTTGTTGAATAAAAAAAAGGAGGGGAAAAAAAAAGATTCAGTAGCTGTTACAGCAACATGTAAGTGATGCAAGGAGAAGTCTGCCCCAACATTCCTCCTTCCCAATAGTTCCTGGCTTCACATTATCATGGTGCCAACACTGACTGTGCAATTCATCTGAGGGCATGGATAATGAAAATACAGCATTATCCCAGGTGAAATGAGGCTGGCAAAACTTTTATTGGTGTATTCTGGAGGAATTTTGCTAGTGTGCTAGCATTACTGTGGTGAAGAACCAGAGTTACTCAATTTGAGCAGGACTAGAAAGCTCAACTGTAAGGATGATCTATTAAAAACTAAAGACCATAAGAACTATAAAGGCTACAGTCATAATCACATCATTAATTAAATACCAATTCAAATTTTCCTTACTTTTCCTCTCAATATTCTTAGAAATGTACAACCTCTCCCTCCCTCAGAATAAAAGCACATTTACAAACTTCACAACACCATATAAAGCTGCCTGAACACAGATGGACTAGAAATACAGTTGGTGACAAGCAGAGCTACTAAAGTTCAGCAACTGTAGTTAAACTCCACACTTTTTAAAATCTGGGCCAGAACCAAACTCCTCCACACAAACTTATGCAAAGTAATTAATCACTTAAGTATCAACACCAACAGCTACAAGCTTTACTACTATTCTCGCTGTGGAAAACGCATGGAAACAAAATTCCCTTTGCTGACAGCAGCAGAAGATAGTTGGTGGGGGAAAGGGCAAAGCCAAGACTTCTTTTACACAGGGCTGTTATGCTGCATGGTCTTTCAAAGATAGTAGAAAACTGGAAATACAAGAATGCAGGCACTGCTCAGGATGGTCAGTTCCTGCAGTGACTGGCGGAAGTAGCATTCTGATCCCACTGCATCCACAAGCAAATGGGTGTTTCCAATAGTAATTATATTGAATCTGACAACAGCTGTGTGATATTAATAACCTTCTGTTAATGCACTCAACAGAGAGGTGACACTCCTCCTGTTCACTGTATTGGGCATATACACTGCCGCTTTCCAAAGAAGATGCACAGCACAGAACCAGAGAATGTTAAGAGATTGGAAGAGGGACCCCTACAGATCATCCAGTTCAACCTCCCTGCCGAAACAGGACCATCTAGGGCAGACAATACAGGAATGCATCCAGGCAGGTTTAGAAAGTCTCCTGAGGAGGATACTCCACAGTCTCCATGGGCAGCCTGTTCCAGTGCTCTGTCACATTCTCTGTGAAGAAGTTTCTCCTCATGATGAGATGGAACCTCTTGTGTTCCACCTTGTACCCACTGTTCCCTGTCCTATCACTGGGCACCACTGCAAAAAACCTGGCACCTTCACCTTGACACCCATCCTTCAGATATTTGTAGATGTTAATAAGATCCCCTCTCAGCCTGTTCATAACTAAACAGACCTAGTCTTCTCAGTCTTTCTTCAGAGGAGAGATGCTCAAATCCCTCAATCATCCTTGCAGCTCTCTGTTGGACTGTATCCAGTGGTTCTTTGTCTCTCTTGAATCAGAGACCCTCAAACTGGATAGAGCATTCCAGGTGTGGTCTCATTAGGGCAGAGTAGAGGAGGGGGAGAACATTTCTAGTCCTCACGGTTAGAGCTGGCAAATACACACTTATTCCAATAAGATTTCTCAGCTTTGGTGCTTCAGAGCTGCATAGATTTCAATAAGGGGGGGAAAGTGCCCTCCCAGAGTTCAGTCTGTCTCACTCTTGCACAGTGACACAGCAGGAAGTGCTTCCATGCACTAAATACTGACAGATGAGTTTCACTGACAAAATGGAAAGATCACACAGGAAAATAATGCAAGGTGATGTTACTCAGCTTCTCCTATTAAAACAGCTCATGACAGCATGGATGAGCAAGTAAATGAGTGTTTGTTAACCTCCAGGATGACAGAAGTTGCTTTGGCTTTTCAAACTGCACCAAATACAACAGGCAGATGCAGTTAAAATAGAGCACACCACCAGCATTCTCAACATGGCAGGCCTAGGTGACGAAGAAAGCCAAGGAATATTTGGAAAAGCATTTCCACCTTGAGCCACATGCACAGGGTAAGGACTTTTTCTGCTGTGTACTGCACATACAGCTTTGGAATGTTTTTAGGCAAAGGAAATTTAAGAGGTTTTAAGGGACCCAGTAAATTGCAGTGTCCTGACCTAAAATATCAAAACAACCATGACAGATAGACATATGGGAAGTATTTTCTAGATTTCAGTTAACAAGTAGCAGACAGCACCAACAGCATCTCTGGCTAAGGAACATACAAGTCCTGAACTACTAAGATGATTTGGTGTTGCATTACTGAGTTATATCCCTGTTATCTTAGGATTCAGCCCATGTGGCTGCCACAGAAAGCAAATCACTAGAGCTCTATTTGTGTGAACTAGCAAATCCTTCAATTTTTAGCACATGATTTTCCAGGGAGTAGTCATTAAAATTTATGCTTAGGGATCTGCAGAATTGATTTGACTGACAATTAATGTCTCTGGTCATCCACGTAATTACTGACAGGTTGACTTTCCCACTAAACCCAAGGCAGTCAGAGCTAATCAGCTAGGATGTGGTTCTTTAAATTCAACAAAAAACCTCATGCTACCAAAGTGATTAGACTGTATCAGTGTGAGAAGGCTGAATGTTTGGAATAGCCTTCAGGTTACATAGACACATTCTGATTTGTGGAGTTCTAAACCTAAAGAGAGGACAGGTTAGTCACCTTCCATTGTTTGTGACCCAACTACAATGCAATGTGGGCATCAACAATGTTCTAAAATGTAACACTACTAAAATGAACTAAGGAAACTTTTCCTAAGCTGGAAAAAGTTGAGCTGAAGCCACAGTCAACATATGTGCAAGGTTTGTTTCAGTGTAAAAACTGGCTAAGTGTGGAAATTAGCACCAGATTTACAGAAATGAAGTCACTACAGATGTAGTCAACATGCTGGAAGGTCTGAAGGGACCTGCATGGGTCTTGGGAGGCCCAGCAAGCCTAGCATGAACCCCTGCTGCTGGAACACACTCAGCCCCTGCACAGGGACAGTCCAGATGCTGGGGACAGCACTGACAGGAAAGCTTCAGGGTTAAGAAAGACTGAGTGAATCTTTCCAAGAGGATAGACCTTGGAGTCCTAGTGAGCAGCAGGTTATTCATGGGTCAGCAATGCACCATTGTTGTCAAGAGGACCAATGGCATTCACGAGTGCACCAAGAAAAGTGTATCCAGCAGTCTAGGGAGGTTCTACTCTGCCCTAGTGAGACCACACCTGGTCTCTGATTCAAGAGAGACAAAGAACCACTGCATACAGTCCAACAGAAAGCTACAAGGATAACTCAGGGACTTGAACATCTCTCCTCTAAAGAACAACAGAAAGAATTAGGGCTGTTATGAACAGGCTGAGAGGGGATCTTATTGACATCTACAAATATCTGAAGGATGGGTGTCAAGATGAAGGTGCCAGTCTCTTTGCAGTGGTGCCCAGTCATAGGACAGGGAACAATGGGTACAAGGTGGAACACAAGAAGTTTTACCTCAACTTGAGGAGAAACTTCTTCACGGAGAATGTGACGGAGCACTGGAACAGGCTGCCCATGGAGACTGTGGAGTATCTTCTTCAGGAGACTTTCTAAACCTGCCTGGATGCATTCCTGTATTGTCTGCCCTAGGTGGTCCTGTTTTGGCAGGGGGTTTGAACTGGATGATCTCTAGGGGTTTCCCCTTCCAATCTCTTAACATTCTGTGAACAGAGCTTCCTGATGGAGTTGAGGCAGCTTTGGAAGGACATAAAAGTTGCCTCTCAACGCTGACAACAAGGTTATTGTGGACAGAGCTTCCTTGGAGGCACACAACAGAAGAACATGAGATTGACCTCATAAGCTGAAAAGGCAGACATCTGACCATGTATATGATTACCATGTAGGTAACTCAGCTTTGGAACATCCAATGTCACTTAACAGTCCCAAGATAAACTCACAATTGGGAAAACTTAAGTCTTACAAAGCTGACTGCAGTGACAAAGAAATCATTTGAACAGTATCATTTCATGCAGACAAATACAGGAGTCCTGTCTCTGCAAAATTAGGAGTCACACAGAGTGGCAGACTGCATCCTCTGTCACTGAAAGACTTTTAATGAAAATAGCCAATTGCAGCAGAGGTCTGTAGAGCACTTGTGTAGATATGTTAGTAGAGGGTAAGTCTGAATATTGAGATAATTTCTTTTTCTATCATTTGTGAAAACATGTATTGATTGACATCTCTGCCCAAGTTTGTTTCACAGCCTTCCAAAAAGTTACTGACATCTTGTGAAGTGTATGTGGAAGAACTGCAGAATTACTCAAGCTGCTTAAGCAATTATATGCAATCTAAAAAAATAATGTGTGTAAAATGAACCATGTAAAAATCATGACTTGGTGATCACTGGCCTAAGGAAAGTGGAAGAGAAGAAAATCAGTAACCAACAGCTCCTTCCTGGAACCTTCTTCCCGAAGGGCCCCTGACAGCTGAAAGATGAAGATGCATGAACTCAGATAAAACAGTTTCTTTAAAGGAGTCAATTGAACAGTGTGGCTCTGAATTTGTATAGTTTTTGCACCTCAAACAAGGCTGCTCTCCCAATGGCCACACCCACATGTTCAGGTATAAGGCATAATGCAAAACTGGAGAGGTTCCTTATGCAGGAAGAGAATTGTCCCTTCTGGCCTAACCTGTAATGCAAACTTTCACAGCACGGCTGTTTTCCAAGAATCAGTAATGAGGATCTGATATCTATAATGTGACTTCTTCCAGCATCTGCAAGGCAGCAGGCATTTTTGATTACATATTACCAGCCTGTCTAACTGAACTCCAGTCTCACACTTTCAATAACCAGAGGCAGGCTTCGGATGAGCTGTTAACCTCTTAGGCAGCCACACTTAGCCTGGAATGTCAGCAAAAAGGATCCTAGGATTTCAAATCTGAAATGACATCAGTAAAATACTGAGTCATTATCTGGAGAATCATAGAAGACAGCTGAAGGTACATTTGTTTCAGCTGTTACAAGCTGCATACTCTCACACTGAATTGACCAAAGGCATTCTCTTACAAAATATCTGTTGGATACAAATGTTTGTACACAAAACTGTCCATGTGGATACATTTGCATATCTGTTTGCATGTAGATTATGCATATGGGCATAAATACTTCAAGTAAACTATCTGTATAATTGCATTACACACAAAAATATCTCAGGGAAGATTCAATGTAATTTTGCTATTAACCATATCATCTACTGCAAGTATTTTCTTAAGAGACAGGGCAGGACCACAGCAGTTTGACTTCACAACAAAATGCTTATAAGTACATCTGTTCCTGAAAAGAAACCAAAAGCTAGCTCACACTGCAATTCTATCTTTCAAGGCTAACTGTAAAAGCAGCAGTTTCTCTCCCTTGCACAATTTACTCTCTCCAGACAGACATCACTGGTTTTGTCTTGATGCTGCTGTAAGAAACACCACAGAAAGTCCAGCACTACCTGGAGCTGTCACTATCAATTACATATCCAAGTGTGGTGGGTTTAGGAAATCACCCCCCCAAATTAAAATTTACCACACTAGCTCAGATGGCTGGGAAGTAAGATAAAGTTGTATTTTACAGCAAGCTAAATTTACAAGCATATATATAAAATGTATTTACAATTATACACAATTGAGAAATAATACAGAAAACCAATCTTTGCCCTTGGACAAAGAAAAAGCCCAGAAGGGGCCGACACCACTTTCTCTCTCTCCCAAGACAGAAGAACCAACAAGGCCCATGTGTTAGCTGAAAAAAGTTATGTGTAGAGGAGTCAGAGGGGCAAGGGACAGGGACAGTGACAGAGCCAGCGCTCAAAAGTCAAGAGACCAAAATTGTTTATACATTGCTATTTTATCCCTCTTAGAAAACCAATGAATGATAGAATTTCTCATTATTATTGTTTTACAATTAATGCAATAATTTATTTACATTCTGCACTGAACTTTCAGGAAAATTACTGGAATTTTCCAATAAGCCTTAAACTACTACACTAAGCTAAATTCAGATAAACTCAAAAACCTCCCTCAGTTAGCATGCCAGAATATGAATTTTACAGATGCCTGTGAAGAGACTACTTAGCTTACTAAATAAAAAGTCTGTTCCAGAAGTATTTTTAATTTAGAAGACTGCCAACAAACCCAATTTCTCTTCTACTTCTTTCACAGCTGCTGTAACCTGAAAAATGCCCCAACTCTACCATGCTGTTAGTGCAGCAGGTTGTATTTTGAGTGCTCACCTCTGAGTCTTAGAGTAAGGTGTGCTTTTAAAAGCAGGTAACGTACTTCCTTTCTGTGAATTCACAAGATTTCCAATTTCTGAATGAGGTGGACAGCAATTTCCTAGCATTTCATCACTCTTTGGGAAGAGGACATAACTCTCTGGCTGGTCTGAGGCCTAACAATTTATCTGAAGCACTGGTGAGGTTTGCCTATCACAGCCTCAGCACATCTGACACAAAACTGTCCTAGTACTACTTTGGGAGCACTTCTCCTTACAAAAACCTACCCAGACACCAGACAAACCACTTTTCCTCTGGCAGTTAGAGGAAATCAAGTGCCAGATTTGACACTCTCACATAGTTGTGCAGTCCTAAATTCCCAAAGAGCTACAAATTTCCCTGGCAAGGTGTTAGAGAATAGTTCAGTCTAACAATGCAAAGACAATTCTTCGGTCTGCTACCTTCAAAACACTGGTTTTGTTTTTTGAGCTGTATTCCCCATGTGACAACTTCCAGTGTTTTATGCCTTGGAAAGCTTCCTGACACTCTTTGCCAAAGAAAACCTTCCAAAGCCAGTGTCTATTACATTTTTTTCATCTCAGGCTTGAAGTCTCATCCCAGCCATGCAAACAGACAAATAGGAGAATTTCACAAGATCTCATTAAACAAGAAAACATCTGCAAGGATGAACTTGCAATCCTGATGCTTCCTCTTGAAAAAAATGAGATAAATTAGGTACACTGTTTGACTTTGCATTTTCAATGAACTCTTCAAATCAGCTCTTACGTGGAAACTTTCTTCAATCTTTAAGGTTAACTTCAACAAAAGTACCAAAAGAGTTTAATTAAAAGAAGAGATTTTGGGCATATAAAAGTTATGCTTGGCACGTTTGAGATACACATCTACAAAACATAATGTGGCACAACTTCTAAGACCCACACAATGGAGAAGTTAGCACTTTTGTTCACTTCCACCTCCATGATCAATCTCAGTTGAGAGGTACATAGATGTTCATGAGGCTGCTTATCAATATACTGGTTTGCTTCACCCAGTTCATAATACACAGATAAAACAGGACCAGGAAAAAGAAGATAAAAGTTTCCACTTCCATCTCTCAAACCGAGAAGGCTCTGGGTAGAACTTATAGCTACATTTCAATAACTAAAGGGCCAATGGTTATAAACTGGAGCAGGGTAAATTTAGGTTGGACATAAGGAAGAAGTTCTTTCCAATGAGAGCAGTAAAATACTGGAATGGGCTGCCTAGGGATGGGGTTGAGGCCCCGGCCCTGCAAACATTCAAGATCAAACTTGATGTGGTCACGGGCAGCCTGATGTAGTTGGAGGTGTCCCCACTCACTGCAGTGGGAGTGAATGAGATCATAGAATCATAGAATCAACCAGGTTGGAAGAGACCTCCAAGATCATCCACTCCAACCTAGCACCCAGCCCTAGCCAGTCAACTAGACCATGGCACTAAGTGCCTCATCCAGGCTTTTCTTGAACACCTCCAGGGACGGTGACTCCACCACCTCCCTGGGCAGCCTATTCTAATGGCAAATCACTCTCTCTGGGAAGAACTTCCTCCTAACATCCAGACTATACTTTCCCCAGCACAACTGGAGACTGTGTCCCCTTGTTCTGTTGTTGGTTGCCTGGGAGAAGAGGCCAACCCCCACCTGGCTACAACCTCCCTTCAGGTAGTTGTAGACAGCAATGAGATCCCCCCTGAGCCTCCTCTTCTCCAGGCTAAACAACCCCAGCTCCCTCAGCCTCTCCTCATAGGGTTTGTGTTCCAGGCCCTTCACCAGCTTTGTTGCCCTTCTCTGGACACATTCCAGCACCTCAACATCTCTCTTGAATTGAGGGGCCCAGAACTGGACACAGGACTCAAGGTGTGGCCTGACCAGTGCTGAGTACAGGGGAAGAATAACCTCCCTTGTCCTACTGGCCACACTGTTCCTGATACAGCCCAGGATGCCATTGGCTCTCTTGGCCACCTGGGCACACTGCTGGCTCATCTTCAGCTTACTATCTATCAGTACCCCCAGGTCCCTTTCCTCCTGACTGCTCTCCAGCCACTCAGTCCCAAGCCTGTAGCACTGCTTGGGGTTGTTGTGGCCAAAGTGCAGAACCCTGCACTTGGCCTTGTTCAATCTCATCCCACTGGCCTCTGCCCACCCATCCAGCCTGTCCAGGTCCCTCTGCAGGGCTCTCCTACCTTCCAACAGATCAACACCTGCTCCTAGCTTGGTGTCATCTGCAAACTTACTGATGCTGGACTCAATCCCCTGGTCCAGATCATCAATAAAGATGTTGAACAGGACTGGGCCCAGTACTGATCCTTGGGGAACACCACTAGTGACTGGCTGCCAACTGGATGTGGCACCATTCACCACCACTCTCTGAGCTCTGCCATCCAGCCAGTTCTTGATCCAGCACAGAGTGAATCTGTCCAAACCATGAGCTGCCAGCTTGGCTAGGAACTTCTTGTGGCAGACAGTGTCAAAGGCTTTGCTGAAGTCCAGGTAGACTACATCGACAGCCTGCCCCACATTCAGCAGGTAGGTAACCTGATCATAAAAGGAGATCAGGTTGGTGAGACAGGACCTGCCCTTCCTAAACCCATGCTGGCTGGGCTTGATCCCTTGGCCATCCTGTAGGTGCTTTGTGATGGCACTCAAGATGACCTGTTCCATGACCTTGCCTGGCACTGAGATGACCTTTGAGGTCTCATTTCCAAACCGATGCAACCCGTGGCTTGAAAACAATCATCCGGCACATAAGAGTTGAAGAAAAAGTTGCATTTAGAAAGAGACAGAGGAGGATAAGATCTTTTTGTGGGCCTTCTAAGGTAAAGGCTACTCACAGAACTGCATCAAACCATTCACTATCACAGAGAGAACATGTACAACTTCAGGGAAAAGTCTCAGAAACAAGAAGGAAAATATCATCTATTTTGGGGATGTGACTACATTATGGTCAACAAGTCTGGCAGATGGTGAATAACACTGCTATGGCAAGTTTACTTTCCCAGACAAAGTACATTTTGTTTGAATAACTGGTAGCTGATACAGTGAGTCACTCGACTGCCTGAAGTAGCAGCTTACATGCTTTAAAAGGACTGCCTGGGAATCGCCAAGCACCCTGAGTGTATCTGTTTGGGAACAGCATGCTTTAAATAAACTGCTGACTCACCTTGTCACGCAAATGATGCTCTGCAGCCTCAATATTCAAGGGATCGTCAAAATTCAAAAGATCCTGGCAAAGAAACAGAGAACATTGTGAGGTTCCCACTCACTGCATCACACAAGGAATCCTAAGCCTTAATGAACAAAATAATGAAACTACCTCTATAGGCATCCCTGCTAAAGGTAGATGCAAATGAGTTTGCTGATTGCAAACCAAACCACAAGTCAATTAAAGGCATTCGACCCTATCTAGTGGCATACCAGGCACAGCCTTGTGACACTTCTCTCTGGCAGAGATGCATTTCTGTTGGAAAATAAAGAGTTTTAAACCTAATTTTGAAGAAACATTTTAAGTTTCAGAAGGCAGTTCCTGTTCACTTTTTTTTCAAAGGTAATAGGATGAGATTTAACAAGGCTAAGTGCAGGATTCTACACTTTGGCCACAACCACCCCGAGCAGCGCTACAGGCTGAGGACAGAGTGGCTGGAGAGCGGCCAGGAAGAAAGGGACCTGGGGGTGCTTGGCGCTGGTAGACAGTAGGCTGAACATGAGCCAGCAGTGTGCCAAGGTGAAGCAATGGTATCCTGGCCATTGGCAATCCATATCAGGAACAGTGTGGCCAGTAGGACAATAGGGGTTACTTTTTCCTGTACTCAGCACTGGTCAGGCCACACCTTGAGTCCTGTGTCCAGTTCTGGGCTCCTCAATTCAAGAGAGATGTTGAGGTGCTGGAATGTGTCCAGAGAAGGGTGACAAAGCTGGTGAGGGGCTTGGAACACAGCCCTGTGAGGAGAGACTGAGGGAGCTGGGGGTGTTTAGCCTGGAGGAGACTCAGGGCAGACCTCATTGCTGTACACAACTACCTGAAGGGAGGTTGTAGCCAGGTGGGGGTTGGTCTCTTCTCCCAGACAACCAGCAACAGAACAAGGGGACACAGTCTCAAGTTGTGCCAAGGGAGGTATAGGCTGGATGTTAGGAGGAAGTTCTTCCCAGAGAGAGTGATTTGCCATTAGAATTGGCTGCCCAGGGAGGTGGTGTTCAAGAGAAGACTGGATGAGGCACTCAGTGCCATGGTCTAGTTGACTATATAGGGCTGGGTGCTAGGTTGGGCTGGCTGAGCTTGGAGGTCTCTTCCAACCTGGATGATTCTATGGTCTTAAAAAGACAACCCCTACAAACAGCCTGGTGGTAAATCTGGAAGAGTTTCCTTAACACCATCTATATAGCAAAGCAATTTCATTCCTCTGCAGACCCTGGAGCCTGACAGACAGGAAAGTTTTAGTGCAATGGGAAAAACAGGGCAGAGAAGAAAGAGAGTGCAAAGATCCCATGAGCAAAGGGCACACAGGGCAGAGAGCAGATATAATCTCAGGTCTGCCAGTTCAATCTCAGTAAATATTTACTTCAGATTCAGAAAGGGTTTAGGGTTAAAAATAACTGAGACCAAGATGCTGATAGAAGGGGAATGATCCTTGAAAGTAACACTGAATCACATCCCTCCCCTATTCTGCCTGCAGCCCAGATCCCTTTCCAAGGTTAGCCTGTGACAGCAATGAAATGCTGTCACAAATGTGAAAGGCTCACATCACTCTCCAACTTGTTTTCAAGCAACAAGCTTCCCATTTCACTCAAACCAGGACACCAATTCACCTCATTGTACCACAGAATTGTTTCAGTTGGAAAATACCTCTAAGACCATTGAGTCCAACCATCAACCCAACACTACTGTGGCCATTAAACCAAGTTCAAAGTGCCACGGCCCTATGTTCTTGAACACCTTCATTTTCCACAGCTGTGAGTTTCTCCACCTGCATGCTGCAGTCTGTAGTTCACTATGATGCACCTAACGAAACCCTGGTGTGTCTATGCTATTAGCTATCTCCTCAACCCCTCACAGCTCCCAGTTGTGCAGCCTTCTGTGCTGGCTGATCTGATGCCCAGGTCAGTACTGGGCAATGTCCTCACCTGGCAGCATGGATGCTGCACCCTCCCAGTTCCTGCCTAGGGCTGCCTGCCAGTGTTTCAGTACGGTTGAGGTGTACAGCAGGAGCAAAAGCTGCTGAGTGGAGCATTCCAGCATTTTGAGCGAAGAAAGCACCAGGAAGGGCACAGGGCAAGCTGCATGTTGGAGCAGGGGTGGTGACAGACATCACCAAGAGTGGCTTACTCACCCTTGAGGTGTGTGGAAGCTGACTGGAAGGAGCTACTCATGAACACCTGGGGCATATGTATCTTTTGTGGGCCTGGGAGGAGCTGCTCCGGCTGCTGGCCTTGACAGCTTAGGAGTTGGCATTGAAGAAAGGTGTCTTCTGTCCAGCAGAGCTGATGATACTCAGCTCTTTAATCACCTCTCACCACCATGTCACCATGCTCACTTGCATGTGTAAACCCATGTGCAGCATTTCCCAGGAGCTTCTGCTCCTTGGCACATCATCAGCCAGGCTGGGGATGACACAAGGACATGGGTTGGCCCACACCTGCAATGACCAGAGATAGAGGAGGTCTCACTCACTCCAGGAGTTGGAGGATGACTTTGGCACCTTCAGTATGTCCTGTGGCATTGGCAGCTGGGGACTATGGGCTCCAACTGGCCATTGTGTTACATAGGGAAGAGCAGCAGAAAACCCAGACCAAGAAAGTCATGTTCCTGCTCCCCATCAGAGAATGATATGAGGAGTGCAAGAGGGAGAGGCTGGAAGCAGCTGCTGTTTCTGGCCTGTCAGCCTCAGCAGAGATGTCCCCTGTTTTGCCCAGTAACTAAGAGGAGCATGAGCAGATCAGCCAGGGTACTAGCTGCCCCTCCAGAAGACCTGGTGGAGGAGACTTGCCCCTGACATTCTATTATTCTATGACTTTTCTCTTGCTTGTGGTGATGGAAAAAACACTGGACAGCAAGAGCACCCCATGATGAACCCTGCAGCACCATAGAATCAACCAGGTTGGAAGAGACCTCAAAGATCATCCAGTCCAACCTATCTCCCAGCCCTAGCTAATCAACTAGACCATGGCACTAAGTGCCTCATCCAGTCTTTTCTTGACCATCTTTCAGACACCTGTGGTCTGGCTGATTCTCTCACTGACTTTTAGTCCAGCACCAACTTCTAGTGGGCGAAACCAAAGTATCTGAAATCATGACAAAATGGGTTCTGTTTATTTGGTCACTCGGATGTGCAAAAGACACCAGCACCAGGGTGCTGAATGGGCAAGTACATCTCACTCAAAAAGGTCCCAGACTGGACAAAACACCTTCAGTATGTCAGGATGCTGAAAGATCTCTCAGCTTGTTCAGAGGAAGACTGAGAGGCAATTTCACGAGTAGCTGTCACCATCTTCCTCCCACTCACTTCAAGAAAACCCCAAAAGAATCTGCCAGGCCAGTACAATCCAGTGCCAGCTATTTGAAGTCTAATTATTTATGAGAAGCTGCATGTGAAGGAAATCCAAGAGGCAAGCTGGGAAGCACAGCTCTGACTGGCCATGACAAATCCCCATGGTCTCCAAAGCCTGACCATCACTCTTTGCAGCTGTTTGTCCAGAAGATTATTTTTACCCGCAGTTCTTCCTCTGAAGGCACTTTTTTGTACCTCCTGTGGAAGACTAACTGTGAAATGCAATTACTCCTTGTTGCAAAGGCAAATGGTCTCCAATCTTCTAAATCAATTTACCAGATAAGTTGCTGAAACAAATCAAGTCTTTGGACATCAGGAAAGCTTAAAAGACTGTAGCTAGTCATTGGCTTGGCTTTTGCAAGAGGTTTTAGAATTGTACTTTGGTGCCAGTGATGGTGCTGGGAATGAAGTAACTGCTCTGCCCCTCCTCATACAGATAGCAGTGGAAGGAATTTCCCTCTTTAAAAACAGGCTGGGACTAACAAAGCCACAGCCTAAACAATTTAACAATCCTAACCATCACTTTAAATTCCTAAATGTCATTAAAAAAAAAAACCCCAATTCCTTCTCAGACCAATAGGAATTCCAGTTTCCTGCAAACTAGCAGAAGCAACTTCATACTACGTGGAAGATCCCAGGTGACTTGTTACCAAAATATCTCATAATGACTTGTAATCCAAAGTAGAAATGATCTACCAAAAAGCTGGCATTTCAGATTGTCCATGGGAGTCTTCCAGTTCTAGAAACAAAACCACAAACTGATTTCATACTTGTATACCACCCTCTTTCAGGACAAAGGAAATAACCTTAAGAGGCCACAGGCATGGTTCACATTAGGTGATGCTGAAACCAAACCAGGCACAATAAAGGAAAATTGATATGAAGAAATATTTATTTACTTACAGTAAATAAAGAGTTTAACCCCCAGACAACATCCTGCAAAGGAAAAGCACAGTCAGCGAGGTATGCATTTCAGGTGTTCTGAACACATTCACATAGTTTATTTTTCTACTAATCCATGAAATTACCAGAAATTCCACCTAGATTAAGGGTGATATTTTACTAATTTAACTTGAAATACTGAAAAACATTTCCCACTCCATGAGTACTTGATACTTAGAAGTCACCAAAAAAAAACCAAAACACCTAACACTGCAAATTCAAGCACAAGTTCAGATATTTCTTTGTATAGAGAAGCCTTATTCCTGTTTCTTCTCTGCTCGAAGAGATGAATATCTCAACACATATATGCCACCAACTGGAAAATGCACTGCTCAGTTCAAAGGTTAGGTAATAAAACTTAACAGTGCAACCCATTCTTAAACTTAAACAATTGAAACTGTGTCAGACAAGCATCTGAAATTGTACCAAAACACCAAAGAGATTTAGGTGTAGTATGAGTATGGAGAAATTGTTTGTATAAAAACATATACCTCAAGTAATTTTACATCCTTTTAAGTATCTTTTTAAATGAGATGACTAGAGAGGGTTTGCAATTCCCTCAAACAGGAAGCTTCAAGGGAATCTGCCTCCAAATGGCATCATCAAACACAGATTATACTGAGGTGGGCATCTCCAAAAAGGTTCCACCAGCACTGACCTCAGAGTCCACATCCTCCACTTAGAAACTTCAAAGACTAAGAAAATAGACAAGATCCAGTTATTACAGAAAGAAGCCTAAAAGGATCACCTACCACCAATTCTGAAGCTAAGTTCTTCCTGTACAAAAGATTATTTTCTTGAATAGCAGCATAATTAAGATACTCTATTTCAAAATCCCACAAAATGCTGGGCACTAAAGCTTCAAGCTGACCTCAGCTCAGTCCTTCGACTACCACTGCCCACCTATCAGACTTAAGACCAGCATTGCATCTCCTGCCCTTACAGTCTACTAGCACTTGACACGTGAAAATAGTCTGCAGGACAAACACTACACATCAACTCTTTCACAGCTAAAACGTACCTTTCACAATAAGACAAAGCCTTAAAGTAAAAACTTCCTATCCACAGCAAAGAAGTTCAATAGATGAGCAAATCTCAGCTCGTTTCCTGCTCCAGGCCCTCTGCTGAGTGGTGGACCACAGAAATCCATATCCCTTAAGAATGCTATCCAATTATGCCCTAATGAAGAAGACACTATGTCAGCATTATCTGGACAACAGCCTCTCAGGATCCAATTTTCCCTTGATCTTGCACAATGAACCTACTAAGTTTATCTGCTTTAAATAACGTGACTCTGCCTGGCAAAGCTGTTGCTGTCAGCCTTTTCAGCTTCAGCATCTTCTCTTAACAGAGCTTTTGAAACCATCAAGTGTGGCAAAGGCAGCAACTCTTCCAAAGGTACCCATCATCTACAATGGCTGCATTGACACTAACTCCAAAAAGGACAGATCCGGGACACCAAAGAATTACAGTTATCTGAACGTTTTAGGACTACAGCACTGAGCAGTCACTTCCACTCCTAGACAGCCCTCCTGTCAGATCCTTGGGAAGTATTAGAAAAGAGACTGTTTCAAATAGAGGAGAGAAGTCATTATTTTACCCTTATTCAGCTGCAACCACTGTCACAGAAACTGGGCACAGTGCAGGTTAGCAAAACACAGTATTAAGAAAACCTGTATTAAGGGATCCTGAGGATAAACTATTTGTACAGTGCAGTGGTGCTACAGTATAAACAAACCAAAGTCACTGCTTATAAGAAAGAGTTCACCAGTGTAGAGAGCAGAAACAGGCATGAAGGTCTCAGCTTCCATTTTACCCTCCTGCAGTCAGGCATAAGAGAGTGGGCAACATGGCATAGGCTGCCACAGCGTCACTACTCTGAGGCTCTGCTTCACTTCGGTATCCCTGGCACGGATGAAGCTTGAGGACTGGCTGATGCAGAGAGTTAGTAGCAAGGGTGGCTGAGAGTGCTTCGGCCTACAGCCTCTGTTTCAGTAGATGCTCTGAACTCTGAAGATCAGGATCTCATTCCAGTGCTGCAGGGAGGCAAAGTGAATGTCTTGGGGGTGTGAAGAATCTCTTGTGTCCAATTTTAACCTGCTGTGTGTTACCTACAAGTTTTGGTAACATGACCTTACTAAACCACAGTAACTTGCTTTTACATGCCTGAAGAAGCAGGAGTAAATTAACTCTCTAAAGTTTGTCTTTCATCTACACCACACGATAGCAAACTGTAGCTGGAGAATGTGATGCAATTATGATACTGAGTGTTAAAAAACATCCTAAAGAGGTATGAAGAGCTCACACTACACACTGGGGACTGAATGCCAAAACAGCATTCACAGGGTTGCAAATTACACACAACTGTTCAACCATCTACCAGCACACATAAAAAGAAACAAACAAAAGAGTGACCAGTTACATAGATTTTGAAATCCTGGAGAGCTCACTGTCTCTACATTTAAGAGTGCTGAAGTCCCAAGTTTTCCAGAGTCTCTCCACCAGGACATTTGAGTGTTGGCTCTCCAAACAAAATAGCTTCTGCTCCAACACAAGCAGTAGTGAGCCATAGCTTACCAAAAGTAAACATGGCAGCTCAAAATAGAGATGTACAACTACATCAAATTATTTCCCCCTTCTATAAACATCTGCTTTTGCAGTTTACCTAAATTGCTCCCAAATTTTCATTTGCTGAATTCTGGTTTTGACTCACTCTGGCTGCCTTTGCAGAGAGTTCTATCAAAAAACCCAACCCCAAAAACCCCAGCAAAAACCTCTCTAAGGCTGCAAGTTCTCAGCATGCTGTATGTTTTCTAAAGCTGTTCTAGAAACCAAAAAGCATAAAAGGATCATTATTATTTCTGAATAACTTGTGTGTGAAATTAATATACTTTCTGATGTTTCCACCTATTCCAGTTTTATGACTTGCCACACTCATTTCATGGTGTTGCATGGCACCTTAAAAAATAATGCTAATTTACTGCCAGGGGGAAACACTTTTTGTGATGAGATTGAGGCTAGACTGGTTTTAAATCTAGGATATTGAGCAAGGGAAGTGGGATGGAACAGATGAGCAAGAGCGATGCAAGTATTTCATATCTGAAAAACGTGACACTGTTGCACTGCAAAAATAATCACTTTGCATGATTGACTTCAGCAGAGCTGCTTGCTGCATGCAGATAAGCCCTTGGCTGAACACTTGCTTCACGTTTTCCTCACAAGCTAAAAAGATTGCAAGCCACCAAAGATCCTGTCAGATGTAACAGTTCAAAAACTTCCATTTTCTTCTAATGTAACAAAGTGTTATCCTCAGCTTCAAACACTTACTGAACTTAGGGCTTAAATACTCTGAAAACAGAAAGTTAACCCTATGTACATGAATTTTTAAAGGTCATCTTCACATGTAGGGGCAGCACAGATGTCACCTTAAAATGTTAATAATGCTTTATGCTGCTCCACTTCAATGAGAACTCTACTTGCAAAAGGGGAGTCAGACACAGGGTATGTACCTGTTCACATGGTGAACACCTGAAAAGGCTGTTTCCTTTACAATGCATTTTTTGATCTACTTTCTTTACATGCTTAACATCAAAATTATAGAGTACAACTGCCGTTGCTACTGGGGGGCAACCCCAGATCAAAACTGAGGGCCTCGTGCTTTTCATAACAAAGTGGCACAGTCTACTCAGGATAGACCCTGCAGAAAAGACTGCAGAATTCCCTAAAATGTTTCATCTGGTTTCTGCTTCAGCCCTGCCCAGGCAGGTCCCTCTGCATCCCCCTGGTCTCCAAGAGGCTTTGCATCAGCACAAACGTCACTCATGAGGTTAAATGCCTTTGCAAGGCAACTGCAGGTCAGGTGTGGAAGTGTTTTTCATTTGCATCTCTTCTGCACCGGTTCAGAGGATTCAAGTATGATAACTGACCTAAAGACCAGGGCTCTCAAGCAGAACAGTACCATGTTAAATCCACAGCAGGTAAGTGGAAGGGGGTATAGTGAGGGAAACATACTCTAGTCCACAACACTGTCACCATTTTGAGCTCAAGCATGGAGAAGTCAACAGAAGCAAGTCAGAGTATAAACAGACTTTTATAAATGACTCTTCATAATTTGAGTGAAAATTTACATCAAAGTCCTACCCACAGATTTATTTATGGCATGCCAAATGAGGGAACGAAAATATAAATCAATCTGCCACTATGGCAATGTTTAAAGTTCAAGAGCAATTAATCAAAAACCTAAACACAGCTTCTGAAATAGCCCCTCCTAAGGCTAGAGAGTCTCAAAGTCTGAATTTGTAGGAAGTTCTAATTCAGTTAGTCATCAAATCTTCCCAAGTGGCAGTTCTCACAACCACTTCACAAAGGCGGTGTCACTGAAACCATAACACAGACAAGTGTTTAGCTGCGCCTGCTGATGTTTGGAAATACAACCACACAGCATTTCTGGTGAAGAGAGAATAAACATGGAAATTGTAAATTAAGGTTTTAATGTATTAAATATATTTTGCCTGTTAAGTACAGAACAAGGCAGACAAAAGCAGCTAATGAACTTCCAATCAAAGAAATTTCTTTAGAGATCCAAGGAGCATTTCTGATCTAATAGACTGATTAAATTACAGCTTATTGCTAAACCATTTTTTATACACAAACAATTTAACCCATTCAGATCAATGAAAGGAGCAGCAGTCATTTATACAAGCAGATGTCTGAAGCAATTTGGTTTTCTTTTTTAAACAAGCAAGTTTTTTTTAAACAAGTAGTGGCTCAAAATAAGCGCCAAGCATTATATATCACGGTTTAGAAAAGGGCTTGAAATTACACCTGAAAACTCAGCATGCTAAAAGTCAGGCCACTGCATGACTGTCTCCTGAGACATCTCTCTGCTCTGTACCAGCTGAAGATAGATTTCACTACCATTCACCTTCTTCCACTGCCTCTTACTAACAAGCCCAGCTTCTTTCTCTCTTCACTGCAGCTTAGGAAACCAAGCATCCTTCATCCCACCTAACATCACCTTCCCCAGGCTCTGCTGAACTTCTCTTTCTGCTTCCTCCACAAACAGCTCAGATTCTCTTTGTGGACTAACCATTTGCCTGCAACCACTACGATGTAAAGATTCTCACTGGTCCAAGGGGGTAAAAAAAGGGAATGCTTTCATGTCAGAGACGGTAGGCACTTATTAGCTTATGAAAAAAAAAATGCTTCCCTCCTAAACAGTCTTCTCCCAAATAAAATGTTCTCTTTTCATCTCCCTCTCCTGCTCCCCTCTAATCTTGCATTTAACACTGCTACAGTACCTTGCAAAGTTCCTGTAGCAAGTAAAACACTGCTCCCACCTGGTGTAAGGTGATGAAGAGATCAACCTTCTTTAGTCAACCACAAAGGCCATTTCAATTCTCATGTGCCTGCAATCCCAGCTCATGCTTCCCACCCTAACACAACAACAGTAGCTTACTTAGTGGGCTTTGGGTAATTTAAATGGCATGAACTGCTCCAGTTAGCAAACACAAAAAAAAAAGAGGAAGGCTGGAAAACGATTTCTTCTGTACTCAAACATACTAGAGGGAAGAAAACAGGAACAATTATAGTCTGTTCCTCTCCTAGACCAAGACAGCTGTGAATTGCCAAGTATGCAGGAGCACTCATCTACAATCCCTTACTTTTGTTACTGACTCCTTGACATTTGTCCCCAAAGTTACTTCACAGCAAGAAGATAATATTTTATAAATTGTTCCCTGGAGAATTCTGTGATAGTTTCTTAATGAACTACACTACAGTGATTATGAATACTAAAGTCATCTCTCCCCTCTGCCTCCTCCCCCCCCCCCCCCAACCTCAAGACCAGTCTACTCAACTGATTAAAGTCGACACAATTTGCATATTCAGAAATCAACAATATGGGGAAAACAAGCATGGTTTAATTAGACTTACTAATGTGCTGTGCTGTTTTACTGAACCACTCTTCAAAAAAGTTCTAGTAATAACAGCTATTGTATTGAAAATAAATATTTAACTTTATCAGAAGTCATTAAAGAGAGGGGAAAAAAAAGTGTTGCAAATCTTTCATGAAGCAAGGGCTGATACCAGACATCGGTGAAGTATTTTCACTGGTCTGGGCACATAGAGAAGGAAAATACACAGTAACTCCTCACAAAACTGATAAAGCAAATTTATAAAATCAGAATACAGCAAAATGTACTCCTGGAAAAAAAAATTCTTGAAGATCATTTTAAGAAAAGCAGAATGTCAGATCAAGATGGAAATTTGTACTTCGTGGCTCAGAGCTTCTTTTTAACAAATACTGGGTCTGATTTTTATTTTTTTGTCATATTCAGGCAGAGAAGGAAGGCACAGAAATGAAAGCTTGCAACAGTGGGCATTTTAAGCACTTTATAGAGCAAAGATATTGAAGAAATATCCATTTTTGGATCTTTTCTACTAAATACTTCCTTTCTAGAGGGAGACTTCAACCATTGAAAGGTATCTTGTGATGAAGCTGTGCCTTTTAAAACAGCTACAAATACCTGTCCAAATTGTGATCAACAAGGACTTTCAGAAACCTGGTTGACCATGACAAATGAATCTCCCTCCCAATCTGGTTTTCACTGAACGTAGAGAGGCCCTGCCCAGCCCTTTGTGCTGATCAGAGGGACAAAGGATGGCCCAGCCCATGTTGCAAACTCTCCTGAAGTCAGGAGGTTGCACAACGAGGTACTGATGAGTTTGCCCATGCTTGGTTCAGAGCAACAGTGCCATCTTGAAGCAGAACCTTCACCTACTTGTCTTTGCTGACCACGGGGTCAGAGTAGTTGTGGTGTGTGCATAGTAAACTTCTGGAGAAAGGCAGGTCAGATGTCCTGTTGCAGGTGCCTATCAGGCAGACACCAGCACCAGGCAAGGATGCAGAGATCTGGATTACTGAAGAGGACACCACACTCCAAACCACCCCAAAGGTCAGGAAGGACAAGGCACAGCTGGAACTGAACTTGGCAGGGGATGCTAAGAAAAAACAAGAAAGGCTACTACAGGTACATTAACAAGAAAAGGAAGGTTAAAGACAGCATCTCTCCTGATGAGGAAAAGCAGGGAACTAGTGTCAGTGGGTGGGGAGAAGGCAGAGATTTTCAATGTTTTTGCCTCCATCTTCACTGGCAACTTCTCTCCTCATGGCTCTAATGTCATTGGCCTACAAATTGGAGACCAGGGTAACAAAGACCCTCCCACTGTAAGTGAAGACAGGGCACATGATCAATTGAGGAACCTTAAGATCCAGAAGTCTGTGGGACCCAACGAAATACAACCCAGTGTCCCAAAAGAACTCGCTGACACAGTTGCCAAACCACTCTCCATGATATTTGAAAAGTCCTGGCAGTCAGGGGACTGGAAGAAATGAAACATTATATTCATCCCTAAAAAGGATAGAAAGGAGGACCCTGGGAACCACCAATCTGTCAGCCTCACCTCTGTGCCTGGGAAGACCAGGGAACAGATCCTCCTGGGTGCCATGCTGAGGCACATGGAAGACAGGGAGGTGATTCATGACAGTCAGAACACTTTTACTAGGGGCAGGTCCTGCCTGACTAGTCTAGTGGCTTTCTATGATAAACTATTTAAGTCATTAGATAAGGGACACCCTACAGATGTGATTTGTCTGGACTTGTGCAAGGCCTTTGACACAGTCCTCCATAACATCCTGCTTGACAAATTAGAGAGATGTGGATTTGATGGATGGACTGTTCAGTGGATAAGGAATGGAATGGATGGTCACACCCAAAAGGTGGTGTTCAATGGCTCGAAGTCCAGACAGAGAAGTGGTGTCCCTCAGGGATCCATACTGGGACCTGTGCTATTTTGTATTTTTATCAATGACACTGACAGTGGGATCAAGGGCAGCATCAGCAACTTTGCAGATGACACCAAGCTGTGTGATGGTGTGTACACACCACGGGGTCGGAAGGCTATCCAGAGGGACCTGGACAGGCTGTAGAGGTGGTCCCAGGAGAACCTCATGAAGTTCAGTAAGAGCAAGTGCAGGGTCCTGCACATGGGATGGAACACTCCTCACTTAGTACAGGCTGGGGGATGAGGTGTTAGAGAGCAGCCCCATGTGAGTTGGGGGTGCTGGTGGACTAAAGGCTGGGCATGAACAGACAGCGCGTGCTTGCAGCCCAGAAGGCAAATCATATACTGGGCTGCATCAAAAGAAGCATGACCAGCAGATCCAGAGAGGTGATTCTGCCACTTTGCTCTAATGGGACCTTACCTGGAGTACTGCATCCAGTTCTGGAGCCCGTATTATATGAAGGGCGTGGACCTGATAGAGCCAGTACAGAGGAGGTCCACAAAAATCATCAGAGGGTTGGAACACCTCTGCTATGAGGACAGGCTGAGGGAGCTAGGGTTGTTCAGTCTGTAGAAGAGGTAGCTCTGGGGGGACCTAACAGCAGCCTTGCAGCACCTGAAGGGGGCCTACAGGTAGGATGGAAAGAAGTTGTTTACAAAGGCTTGCAGTGACAGGACAAGGGACAATGGGTTCAAGCTTGAGAAGAGCAGATTTATACTGGATGTTAGGAACAAGTTCTTTACTATGAAGGTGGTGGAGCACTGGGACAGGTTGTCCAGGGAGGTGGTTGAGGTCCCTTCCCTAGAGACATTCAAGGTGAGGCTTTTCAGGGCCTTGGGTCACCTAGTCTAGTGGGCATGTCAGCAGGACGCCAGCAGCAGGGGTGGACTAGATGGCCTCTAGAGGCCTCTTACAGCTGGGACCATTACGATTCTATGAAAAAGGAGGCTCTGAACCACTGGGAAATCCTAACACACCTTAAGTATTTCTTATGGAAAAAGAGAAACAGTGCACTTCCTTTCCTGTTTGCTGACAACCAACAGCTCTCAAAGAGTTGTAACTCTTTTATCCTTCCTCATCTACCCCTTTACTGATCCAGAATCTGTCTTCTGTATTTGCCTCTACCTTCTGCTGGCACTCCCTGAAGTGTTCCGTGTTTATCACTCCCTTTTTTCACTACTTCCCTAGACCTGCCTTCTGCACTACTGATACTCCCTTTGATACAAGAAAGGCTGCTGCTTCAGCTCCAAGGAAGGGATGCCAGAAATCGGAGTTGCAAAGCTTCTCAAGCATCTGGACCAAGTAGTAGTAACAGGGAGCAGGTGATCTCACAACTGCCAAGAAAGATCAGGAAAATGAGAGGACATCGCAGCAGAAGTCCCTGTTCTCAAGACTCAAGGCAACTGAGGGCTGTGTCAGGTCTGACACCTCATTAGAGAGGACCTGAAACAAATCTTTATTTGGGAGCTCAAAATGAGGCTTCTTGCTTATTATCCACACCCTAGGATCATTACACAGGAGTATCAAGAGGTGACAACATTTATGGATACTCCTCCCTGTCTCCACATCCAGGAACACTCCATCAGCCTGCTCTCATCCCAGTTAGCAGCAGCAACTCCCTTACACTTCTCCCACTTCTAACTGCATTGGCATTCTGCTTTTCTGTATGCATCTTAGGGTGGCAGGGATTAAGGCTCTCAGTAGAAGTTATAAATTTGTATACATATATAAAGTATTTCTAGACATGTGTGTGTAGATATATATTTGAGATGGAGAGTAGTGCTGCTCTCTTTAGCAGCTGCACTGCAGGTTCTGCTCCTGCTGCACTGATAAGAACAAACAATAGCTTTGAAGGAGCCCACACTATTTGCAACAAAGCAGTTTGCAACAGATCAGTGCCTATACATTCAGAGACATGAAACGGCTGACAGGCTAGCTTTTCTCTCCTTCAGATTCCCTCGAGCAAGACCCAGGTGCTCACCTCACATCCTTTCCACAAGCAAAGAATCGCTCTTCAGGGAACAAAGGGTAAGACTAACCTGTTTCTCTTAAGCTGCATATAGAGCTCCTTGCTGCTGTGGTGGTCTTTCCCCAAAACTACCTCCTTGCAAACATGTTTTATTTTGTTATTCACTTTGTTGAGGAGGGAAAAAGAGTAAAGATGTGGGCAGGAGGCAACATTGTGCCAAGTGGTTCTAAGAAACTACATGAGATCAACACACAAGAGCTGGATGACTAAATGCACTATGCCTGGGAGGGAGGAAGGCATATTTGCAAATGAAGTGAATGAGCTGGATGAGACGCCTCTGAACAGTGTTTCAACCAGAAGGTCATCCATAAAGCCTAGTTAGTCAAGCACAGCACAGCTGAGGTGAGGACAGGACTCCCAGAAAGTTACTCTGCATCTTCTTGCTCCTCAGAAAAAAATAAAAAAAGAAAGCTCACATGCCTGAGTGTCAACTGATTCAGATGTCCTTCTGGCACAGCTGCTGAAGGCACCCTTCTCCTTCCCTCCTAGTCTGCCAAATACTGCTCCAGGTGGCGAGCAGGCTTGGGTGACAGGCACCACTGTGCCTCTTGGAACTGATACATGGCAGGAAATACCCTCGAGATCTCCCCCTTCAGATGGTGCACACAATTTCTCAGGTATTCAGTTTTGTAACCTTGATGATCATGACCAAGATCACAGGAGATGGATGTAAAATCATGTAAGATCAAGAATCTCCTTGTTAAGTTGTGCTTGAATTCCCACTAATTCCTCCTCTTGCACTAGAAGAGCTGGCATTTGTACTCCTTGCCACTGCCATGAAGACTTTAGCTTTCCTCTTTTGATGACTTTCTTCTCCTTGCTTTACCAGTATGGGGACAAAGACATTCCACCCAGGAAGGCAGCTTTTACAAGTGCATGCTTTGAAACTACTACATACAGTACAAAGACTCATTCAAACCAGGATCCGAGTAACTCAATAGTAGAACAACGTTACCATAATGCTGGCTGAGAAAAATATTAGCACCAGCAAGAATTAATGAGAACAACACAGAACAGAATTTTTTCCCTTCTTCCTGAAGACAGTGACAGTTATTCTGTTTAAAATGCTCCTCTACAATAACTACATACATTTTTGACAGCAGACCACCTGTTTTCATTAACACGATGAAAGCTTTGTGCTTGCACTGAAGCTTTTAGAATCACACAGGCTTATGCTTAAACACTTAGGTAAAGGTAACCAAAAGATGAAGTCAAGAACTTCTGATTTATTTCTCCCAGGGATTAGTTTAACATTTGCATGATTTCAAATAAATCATTTCACTGGCTGAAGACAACAGCTGAACCAATCCAATAAATGGAGCACATTTTTCCATTTAATATTAAATACTAATCAAATAAGCAAAGCTCCTAAAGATAAATGCCAAATAGCAATAGTTTATTGTAAAGGAGATATAATGCCTTTTAGATTAGATGATCTAATAGCATAGACAGATACTTTTTAAACTAGCACCTGAAGTTATGGGAATGGAATTCCTAGAAAAAAAACAAACACCAAAAGAACACCCCACTGTTTTCCTATAGGTGCATATAAAAAGCTGTCTGTCTATCTATAACCGATGTGATGTCATCTTCATGTTTCCCATTCCTGTGCCTGCCTCTCCTGACAGCGGCAAGAAAAAGGACCCAAAAAAAAGGGGCATGTAAAAAATATCTCGGTGAAAAGATGCTCATAAAACTTATCAGTGAATACAAAAATCCTACAGAAAATAACTCTCCTGGTCTGACAAAGCCACAGTTGGTATCAGAACTGGATTACGAAACACAGGACCAAACATTCCTTGTTAACATCCATCACACATTTTGAAACACTGGTTTTAATGTTACTATGCTCAGCCCTCCAGATTCAGACAGCAGACTTGCGTGAGTATGCTCTGATTATTTTTATGGTTCATAAATTAGTCACTGCCCAATTTCCAGTTGCAGTTTGTGAGAGGTAATTGCAGAAGGAACAGCTTGACTTTTAGAACCAATTAGGCAATCACAATATACAGACTGACTCCTTCCTTGATTTTTTTTTTTAAATAAATCATCCAAGGTAATTTTATAGCAAGGTGAAAAGTAGCTGTTGAAAGAAATCTGATGAATAGTAGTAGGGAGTCCTATCTTAACCAGGCAGATGATGCTCATGACAGTTCATGCTGAGGACAAGCAGCAGGGTGCTAGAGCAACAGTAATAGTATTATTTCATACTAGGCATTTAAAAGCTGGTATCCCAGTGACATAAAAATGTGAGAAGAGAATGGAATTAAGACCATCTATTTGCTTTCTGACAGGAAAACCTAGAATCAGGAGAAAAATCAAGTTCACACAGTTTGAGCAGAGGCCCAAAGTAACTTCAGCTGTCCTCAGCTTTAGAAATGCTAGTTTAGAGAGGAAAGATATGCAATAAAATGATGCAGAATATAACCAAATGGAGAGTGGAAGGTAAATAAGCTCCTGTTGCTAGCTTGCAGCTAGCTAGAAAGAAATGAAAGATGGAACAAAGACCAGTTAGAGAGCATTTGCATAATTTTCTAGATAATCCCTATTCTGTGGACCAAACTGCTACCAAAAATCATCTAAGCACTAGGATTCAGTAGAGTACAGTTTACATCACTGTTGATTAAGAAAGCATATGTAAATTGCTTTAAAATATTAACCTTTCAATGATCTGTTTTAGGGTTCAAGCCTAGACTTCTTCATAACCTGATTATAAAAGTATCCAACACAGGAGTTCGGGAATAACACATTTCTTAGTGCCTTCATTAGTACATTGGCTGCTGTTAACAGTAGTCCATGGAAACGCATTCGGCAGCAGGAAGAAGCGGAAAAAAGACAATGCTCAACACTCAGTAACTTAAAGAGCATTCAGTCACTAAGTGCAACAAAACACTAAAAAATAAAATTGACTTAGCTTTTTTCCCCCCCTTGAGAATTCTCTACACTGTTAAAAACACAATATAATCAGATATTTCTTACAGAGTATTAAGAAGGCTTTAATTTTTATTTCAGAAAGTTGAAAGGCATAATTTAAATGCCTCTTCAAGTTTCTATCCATTCAATACTAAAGAAAATGCTAAAAAAGGTTACAGCAGATTATTGTGGCAGATTTTTTTCACTTAAGAGCTCTGCTGCCACCACAAGGATTCAAAAGATGAGACAGAATCTAGAAGTTGTAAAAGGTTAAAGCGCATAACATGAACACATGGAGCAGCACACTGCAGAGCTGGTTTCTTCACGAGGCTTTTTGAGGTTTTGTGATCTATTTGAATGTTTTTATCAATGCATGCAGAATTGTTTTGGTTGGTAAAGATCTCTAAGATCATCAAGTCCAATCATCAACCTAACACCACCATATCCATTAAACCATGTCCCTAAGTGCCACGGTTTTGGAACACCCCTAGGACTTCTTCATCATTCTGGGCAACCTGGGTAAAAATGTTTTGCCTAATATCCAGTCTAAACCACCCCTGGCAAAATTTCAGGTGATTTTCTCTTGCTCTATTCACTTAGTAGTATGGAGAAGAGACCAACCTCTAACTCACTATTACAAATTCCTGAAAGGAGGTTGAGAGCAATGCAGGCTCCCCTCAGGTTCCTTTTACTGAACAATCCCAGGTCCCTCAGCTTTTCCCTTAAGACTTGTTCTCTAGACCACCTTTGCTGGCCTTCTCTGGACATGCTCCAGTAATTCAATGCACTTCTTGTGGTAAAGGGCACAAAACTGAACACAGTATTCAAGGCGTGGCCTCACCACTGCTGAGCACAGGAGAACAATCAACTCAAGGCATGGCCTCACCACTGCTGAGTACAGGGGAACAATCAACTCGATAGTCCCGCTGGCTGTGCTGTTCTTGATACAGGCCAGGACACTCTTTGCCACCTTGGCCAACTGAGCACATGTTCAGCCAGCTGCCAACCACCACTCCCAGGACCTTTTCTGATGGGTAGCTTTTAAGCCACTCTTCCCCAAACATTACATGGGGTTGTTGTGACCCAGCACTTGGCCATCCATCTCCATTATCAAATATTTAACAAAGGGTTTAGAATGTTCTATTGAACAAATTTGGCTATTTCTCCTCCAGAACATCAGGCTGCTTTCACATTATTGATGAGTGGATTATGAAATACTGACTTTCAAGTCCATCATTAGCCAAGACTGGACTCAATCCATAGCATTACTGCACAAAGTCACACATTCATTGAGATGAGCAGGTTTTCCAAACCATGGTGTCCAAACACTGGAAACAAAGTATTCAAAAAGGCTGCATCAGTGGGTGGAGGTGGCAGGCTGAGCTAGAAGTAACTTGGGTCACACCTCATGGCTCTCCTTTGCTAACAGTCACTCACTGTTCAATGTAATTCTGTGATCTACAGTCAGCATGTACCTACCACAATCATTAACGTGCACTGGCAAATAACTTTGTGGTGTGGCCACACTGTCAATAAACCAGCAATATTCTCCATCTCAAAAGCCTGTGCAATCTAAGTACTTGGATGCCAACCTTCCCTTTTGTGATGATATTTAAATCACATGAAGTGACAACATGACAAGTGAGAAAACACTTAGTGAAACTGCACATGTACTTAAAATGAGGCTGAAGACAAAAATGAAAACTTTTCAAAAAAAATTTAAAGGCTATAAAGTGTGAGCTTTAAAATACCCTAAAATGCTTCATGATATTCAACAAAAAAAAAAGACTCTGCTTTATGCAATGCGTAAGTGTAGATGCACTTCTCCCCGCTTTGAGGATGAAACAGTATCACAGTATCACCAAGGTTGGAAGAGACCTCATAGATCATCAAGTCCAACCCTTTACCACAGAGCTCAAGGCTAGACCATGGCACCAAGTGCCACGTCCAATCTTGCCTTGAACAGCTCCAGGGACGGCGACTCCACCACCTCCCTGGGCAGCGCATTCCAGTATCTAATGACTCTCTCAGTGAAGGACAGAATTCAGGATGGAGCTGTAACTACACCCTGACTCCATTTCACATGACGTTTCTCTCAAATGTAACTTGCCTTTCACTCTTCTACTCAGAGGAATCTTGGGTGATGGAAGACAGACAGTTGATTTTTCAGGAATATCAATACAATAGAAATTACAAGGGTTATAGATTACTGACAGTCCTGCTTCTGTATGTATTAGTTGGAGGAAAAAAAAAACAAAGCACAAAACAAACAAAAAACCCAAAACAGGCAAGCAAACAAACCCCAGAAACAAAAAATAAAAGCCCAAGAGCACCAAAACAAAAAAAAAAAAACAAACATCAACCAGACTCTACAACGCATCATTTCTTACAGTCACCTGCAGTCAGACTAGTCTACAAAACCTTTCATCAGTCAAAGCAGAACTTGTATAGCTATCATAAAACCAGAAAACATTTTCTAGTCAGGTCTCATTGTGGTTGTTGTTTGAGTATTGCCATCAACACTTGTTGAAAGACCTCAGTTGTTTCTAGAGCAAGCCACATTATCTCTTTCTAAGTCTATAAAAGTGTTTCAAAAGATGTATCTATTTTAAGATACGTATGTGAAAAGGAAACAGTACCTTTAATGTTCTAGTTGGAGCCCAGCCAGTGCCATCAATTGAATGTTCTCTCAATAAACTGCAAAAAGAGACACAGGCATTATACAGTGCAACTTCTGTTTAAACAACCTTTGCCAAAGATCTTCTCAGAATATATTAAGAACTTGGGAAATAGTTACAACATAAGAATTACAGACCTCTTGCACTGTATCTGGTGCAGGCATATTAAAACACAAAGATTGGTATGCCTTCCTCAAATGACAGTTTACACAGTGTTATTACAGAGCTCCTGACTGGAGCTTTGTCCAAAAAAATGTGGTATTATTATTATCAAGCAAAACAACATACCCTTGTGAGAGTCTCAGCACTGGCTAAAACATGTGGTCTGGTTTAGAGTATGTTCATCTTTGGTGAAGATGGGCTTATAGAATGACATCTCATCAGTTCTGCACATTTTCATCATTTGGGTGGGACACCAAATTAGCAGGAAGTAAGATTATCATCCTCCCTTCTGTGAGAGGACTTGAGCTTCTTAAAAGCAGGGATAGAAAAGCAAAATAGTTTCGGCCTGTCTGCTCAGGAAGGCCTGCGACAGCCAAAACACAAGCAGAGGCATCTGGAAGCCTGCATGGACACGGTGCAAGACAGCCTAGTGGCAGAATCTCAACAGTCCTCTTGCAGTAGGTGAGCTATAGTTCACGCAGAACATTTTACAGCTGTACAGATGAACTCTATACCATTCATCCAACACGAAATCACAATGAAGACTACCCTGGGCAAGACATTCTGCTTACAGGAGAAGAAAGTTCCTTATGAACTATAACAAATGCTCCTGAATTTAAATATAAATACATAAGGATATTAATAGAAATAATAAAGATACAAATTGTCCTATATACACACATACAGTATAGAAACTTAACATGATCTGCATATTATGTTGCATGTTAATTCTACAAGGCTTATTTACAAGTTGGAATTACCAAGCTGTATTCAGTCAGTTAGGCAATTCTAGACCTTTCAGGACAAAACACCAGCAGTTATGAGAGGTGAAAATACTGGAGATTAAAGAGTATAACTAAGAAATCAGCTGACACCATGCACACATTCATGAAAGCAAAAAGTAATCATCAGAATGAGCATCATTTCACAATCATGTCTTTCTCTGTTAAGAAGTCATCTAAAACTGGAAACTCACATAGCAAAGTAGCAAAGGAGAGAAATTCATTGCTACCAGCAGCTTCCACTACTGAAATGACGCTATTAAAGTAAAATAGTTCCAGACTATTAGGTTTTACCAACCTTCAGGATAATGTGTATTAAATAATTCTTAAATTACAGTAGATGTCTGGACCATGCTGGGCTATCCATATACAGTTATTTACTGAAAGAACCGAGTTTCTAATCCAAGGAAATAAACCATGACTAGCACTAGGCCTTATCCAATGCAGAGTGGCTAGGAACAAAATGATCATACAGTACAAAACTTCTCCATCTTAACTGCTGCTAATCTCATTTCTGTGCCTTAAGAGAGATAAAATAGGACAGTATCACTAGTGCAGCTCAAAATTTCAAGAACATTAAAAATAATTTCTCATGGCTGCAATTTTGTTCACCTTACAAAAGCAAAATGAAGAAACACTGCTGAACCAGGAAGACAAAGGATTTTCAGAGTTTGAATAAGATTTTTTAGCTTGCTTTCTGTCTGTTCCTCATAAAATCCTGGTACAGAACTCTCTTTTACCTCTTCACATACCTCATGGTGAACGTAAGAGAGAGGAATAAAAGTTAACACACATGAAAAAAAGCCACAAATATATCTACCAATACAGCTTCAAGTGCCTGAGCATGTAAGCTAAGCCTCATTAGCATCATTCAGTTTCCCAAAGCATCAGAGCTCTCTGTGTATCTCCAGCTGGGGATATCAGCAGCTGGGACTTGAGAGGCTTCACAGCCCTCACAGAGCTTTAACAGAAAAGCAATAAAGATAAGTGTACCTTTGCCTAATATTTCTCATTTGCTGACATAATTCATTTTTAGAGCAGCATCCTCTTTCTTCCAACAAATTGAGAATGATCATTAGGCCTTTAATCAAAACCTTTCCCCAGAATAGGGTCTACAGAAATCACATCTCATGCTCTCCATGGGGATGACCTAGATATAATTGCCAGTTTAGAGGCCTGAACAGTGATCTGCTCTCAGACTATCATACCCAGAGCAGAATAATCACCTAAATGTATACAAATACACCAAGTATCATGAACTGCTTCAGTGAACAAGCATCTGCATGGAGCTTCTGTTCGAAGACCTATCAGCTACAGGTCCTGCTGCCACAGGGGAGTTGGACTACAAAGTTCTCAAATGGCAAAACCTAAAGAGTTTTTGTCACCCACTTCATGCTTCTAGAGGCTGCCTTTGACGAGCTATCAAGCAGACCACAAAAGCCACCTGTTCTATCAGATTTTCAAGATACTTGTAGTGACTATTCTAAAATCTCAAGGACATGGCTGTCTCATGCTGGACTAGCAGAAAGCTCATCTAGTACTGCTTAGATTGAATAAACATTCAGAAGATTCCCTGGTGATGCTTGAGAATGAATTTGCAAAAGAGAGGTACATATCAACTGTGCAATTTCTGCAGCACTTCAGATCACTAAAGTTAGCGAGTGAGTTCATGCCTTGGGGAAGAAGTGACAGGGCTGCCAGGACAGTGAGAGCTGCAGCACCAGCAGGAATTTGTCAGGTGGGGAACTTCACCAGGAGTAAGGAAGGAACACTATTTCCATTTGCTGACTGCCTTCAGCTGTAGCAGGATCTGAGAGGTGAGTGTGTCCTTAGTCATGTTGGAACCATGTAAAATGCCAGCTCCAACTAAACCTCTGCCTTTCTTCTTCCAGCAGAAAGTATCACTGAAGATAAATTTGAATTAAAAAGCTGTAAAAGCACTTCAGAAACTCTCTGCCAGCAGGGACACATTTTAGGAGTTATTCTCTTGTTCCACCTCCTGTTGCCCACCTCCCTGCTCAACTCAGCACAGCCAGTACAACCATTCTGAAGACCACAATAAAGACTAGGTAAATGGAGCAACTGATATAGAAAGCCTTTCTAAAAACTCTTTTTGCTTCCACATTGATGTACCTGGGAAGAGCAATAGGAAAAAGAAACAAGAAGCCAACGCAGTCAGCTTTTGTAACTGGAGAATTTACAACATTGAGCTACACTAGAGAGCACAACCAGTCTTCAAGCACTTCTCCACTCAGCAGCCTTTAATAGTGCGTGCTAGTTTGAAGCTAGCTAGAACGTTTTGGTGAGAAGAACCAGATTACAGGTTGTGAAAGGAAAACAATGGTGATGTCTACTTCACTCATAGGCTTGCTGAGATGTATAGGAACAAGAAATAAAAACATAGATAACCACTCTCACTTGGGCTGCTGGCTGAGCTGCATCTTACTCTCTAATCTCACCCTCCATTTTCTTTGGCTGATCCACCTTGCTTCCTAAACCCCCTGGCCAAACCTCTATTCTCCCTTGGGACTGGGGTAAGGTTGAGAGGGGTAGGGGGAAGGTGAAGGGGCTGTTGAGAGCCCCTCCTGGAGACTTTGGGGAGGGGAGTTGTGTTTCTGTATTACCTTTTACCTTGTATATTTCTGTATACAACTGTATATACTGTAAATATCTGCTTGAATATTGTGCTAGCTGTAAATATAAGCTTCATTCATATTTCCAGAGCTGTTATTAATACAATCCTGAGTAATCGTGATCCATAAAGCACAAACACACTTGACCACAATGTGCACTTGCAGCCAAGAAGAGAAATCACATCCTGGGCTGCATCAAAAGTAGCACGGCCAGCAGGTTAAGGGAGTTGATTATGCTCTGGTGAGACCTGACCTGGAGTACTGTGTGAAGCTCTGGGCTCCCCAAAACATGACAGACATAGATCTGATGGTGTAGGTCCAGAGGAGGAGCACCAAGATGATCAGAGCCCCTTTCCTATGGAGACAGGGTAAAAGAACTGGGGCTATGGCTGCTAGTGCATGAACAATCAAAAAAGACTTCAGGGCCTTAGGATGAGTGGTGCAAGACTCAGGGACACAGATCATCTTCTCTTCTGTTATTCCAACCAATGGCAGAGACACTGGATTAAGCAGCCACATATGACCTTTTAATACCTGGCTCCATGGATGGGGTCACCACCATAAATTTGGGTTCTTTGACAATGGTAAGATCTATACAGCTCCAGGTTTGTTGACACCAAACAGGAGACACCTCTCTTGAAGGGCAAAGAGGGTCTTTACAGAGGAGACTGCAGGGCTCACTCACAGGGCTTTAAATAGGATGTGAAGGGAAAGGGGGATAAAGGTATCAGGCTTCCATGTGGTGAAGTGTGTGAGGCCACATCAGTGTGGGAGCACTGAGGGACTAGTAAGGGCTCTCAACCTGCTGCCCAGAAGCACGTTGGGGACAAAATAATGCAGTCAAAGTCTTGCAGAGATCCCCTTCATGTAGTAGCTGCCAAAAGGAAAACATCACATGGTGGTGATGACCTGAGAGGTAGAGATAGGTTGATAGCTACAGAGGTGCCTGAGCATGGACAGGTGGGATCTGACCCTAGGATTGGAGTACAGACTGAGAAAAGAGTTCCTAAAGATCAGGGTAAGGGAAAAATCAGTCAGCAAATCAGCTCCAATAGAGGCACAATTGAAATTCCTCTAAACTAACACAAAGAGCATGGGGAACAAACAGGAAGAATTGCAAATACGTGCAAGTCTACAGGGTTATGTCATTGGCATCACTGAGACATGGTGGGATGGATCTCACAATTGGAGCTTGGGGATAGATGGTTACAGGCTCTTCGGGAGGGACAGGCAGGGGAGAAGGGGAGGGGGTGTTGCCCTCTACATCAACGATAAACTGGAGTCCATGGAGCTCCACCTGGGGATGTGCAATGCAAAACTAGAGAGCTTATGAGTAAAGGTTAAAGGGAAGGCAGGGGAAGGTGACATCGTAGTAGGAGTCTGCTACAGACCTCCTGATCAGGAAAGCAAAGCAGATGAGGCCCTTTACAAACAAATATGAGAAGCTTCACAAATCACAGGCCCTGGCCCCTCATGGGGGATTTTGACTACCCTGACCTCTGTTGGAAGGACAACACAGCAGAGCACCAGCAATCTAAGAGGTTCCTGGAATGCACTGATGGTAACTTCCTCCTCTGAGTGGTAGAGGAACCCAAAAGAAAAAGTGCTACACTGGACCTAGTCCTCACCCACAAGGAGGGGCTGGTGAGTGAAGCTGAAGGGTAGTCTTGGCTGCAGTGACCAATGGTAGAGTTTAAGATGCTCAAGGCATCAAGGAGGGTGAATAGCAAAATCACTGCTCTGGACTTCAGAAGAGCAGATTTCAACCTCTTCAGGGACCTCCTTGGCAGAGTGCCATGGGAAAAAAAGCTCTGGAAGGAAAGGGGTCCCAGGAAAGCTGGTCAGTGTTCATGGATCACCTCCTCCACACCCAGGAGCAATGCATCCAAAAAACCCAGAACACCAGGAGGCCTGAGTGGATGAATAGAGAGCTCCTGGATACACTTAGATGCAAGAAGAAAGTCTACAGAGAGCGGAAGCAAGGACGGGTAACCTTGGATGAATACAAAGAAACTGTTCATGCAACCAGAGCTCAGGTTAAAAAAGCTGAAGCCCAGCTAGAACTAAATCTGACTAGGGACATTAAGGGGAACAAGAACAACTACTTCAGGTGTATTAGTGAGAAAAGGAGGACTAGGAAGAATGTGGGACCCTTCCAGTAGGGAAATTGAGAGCTGATAACAAAGGATATGGACAAGGCTGAGGTGCTCAATGACTTCTTTGCCTCAGTCTTCAATGGCAAAGGCTCCAACCACAATGTCCAAGTCCAGAGGGCAAAAGTAAGGACTAGCAAAAGGAAAATCTGCCCACTATAGATGAAGATCATGTTTGTGAGCACAGAGAGAGTGATCTGCCATTGGAATGGGCTGCCAAGGGAGGTGGTGGAGTCGCTGTTCAAGAAAAGACTAGGTGAGGCATTTAGTGCAGTGGTTGATTGGATAGGGCTGGGTGTTAGGTTGGACTGGATGATCTTGGAGGTCTCTTCCAACCTGGCTGATTCTATGATAAGGAATCTGTGCACAAGCCCATGAGGTCACAAGCCCACTCACAGGTCCTGAGAATACTGGTGGATGGAGTTGCTAAACCACTGACCATCATATTTGAAAGGTCATGGCAGCCTGGTTGTTCCTGCTGACTGGAAAAGGGCAAACATAATGCCTATCTTCAAGAAAAGAAAGAAGAATGACCTTGGGAACTACAGACCAGTCACTCTCACCTCTGTGCCTGGCAAAATCATGGGGCAGATCTTCCTGAAGGCTCTTCTAAGGCAAATGGAAAATAAAGCAGAGGTGATTGGTGGTAACCAGCAATGGCTTCACCAAGAGCAAGTCATGCCTGATAAATTTAGTGGCTTTTTAAGATGACGTCACAGCAACAGTGGACAAGGGAAGGGCAACTGACTTCCTGTACCTGGACCTGAGTAAGGCATTCAACTCTGTCCCACATGAAATCCTGCTCACCAAATGGAAAAACACGGACTTGATGGGTGGAGCACTGATGGATAAGGAATTGGCTGGTTGGATGCACACTGATAGTGGTGATCAAGGGCACAATGTCCACCTGGAGACCAGTGACAAGTGGCATCCCTCAGTGATGGGGCCAGGGCTGTTTAACACCTTTGTCAGTGATACGAACAGGGGAATCAAGTGCACCCTCAGCAAGTCTGCAGATGACACCAAGTTGTGTGGCACAGTTGACTTGCTAGAAGGAAGGGATGCCATCCAGAGAGACCTGGACAGGCTGGAGAGGTGGGCCCAGACATTCAACAAGGCCAAGTGTAAGGTCCTGCACCTGGGTCAGTGCAATCCCAAGCACAAACACAGGCTGGGTGGCACACGTCTGGAGAGCAGCCCTGAGGAAAAGGACCTGGGAGTCTGGGTTGATGAAAAGCTCAACATGAAGTGGCATTGTGCATATGCAGCCCAGACAGCAACTGTGTCCTGGGCTGTATCAAGAGAAGTGTGGCCAGCAGGGCAAGGGAGGTGATTCTCCCCCTTTACTCTGCTCTCCTGACACCCTATCTGCAGTACTGTGTGCACACTTCTGTGTTGGGAGCCCCCAACACAAGAAGGACATGAAACTGTTTGAGCAAGTCTAGACGAGGCCACAAAGATGCTCAGAGAGCTGGAGCAGCTCTGCTATAAGGACAGGCTACAAGAGTTGAGGCTCTTCAGCCTGGAGAAAGCTTTGAGGAGACCTTATAGTGGCCTCCCAGTATCTGAAGGGGGCTTACAGGAAGGCTGGGGAGGGACTATTAACAAAGACTTGTAAGGACAGGACAAGGGGTAATGGGTTTAAACTGGAAGAGAGGAGATTTAAACTAGTTGTTAGGAGGAAGTTCTTTCCAGTGAGGGTGGTAAGACACTGGAACAGGTTGCCCAGGGAGGTTGGGAGGTTGTGGCTGCTCCCTCCCTGGAGGCGTTCAAGGCCAGGTTGGATGAGGCCTTGAGCGAGCTGTTCTAGTGGGAGGTGACATGCCTATGGTGGTGGTGGGGTGGAACTGGATGATCTTTGAGGTCCCTTCCAACCTAAACCATTCTATGATTCTATTCTGCCTGGAGAAGGCTCCACGGAGACCTTATAAATACATTTTAGTATCTGATGGAGACCTACAAGAAGGCTGAGAAAGGACTGTTTGGAAGGGCTTCACAGTGACAGGACATGGGGCAAAGGTTTTAAACTGAAACAGGGGGGATTTAGGTTGCATTTAAGGAAGAAGTTCTTTACAATTAGAGCAGTGAAATACTGGAACAGGCTGCCCAGGGGTGTGGTTGGGGTCCAATCCCTGGAGACATTCAAGATTAGACTTGATATGGCCCTGTGCAGCCTGATATAGTTGGAGGTGTTCCTGCTCACTGCAGGGAACTTGGACAAAATGATCTTTAGGGATCTCTTCCAACGAAATGTAATCTGTGCAAGTTGAATCATTTGGTATGTTTTAATTCAGAAATCATTACCAAATCAATATATACCATAGCATGATGTATCTTTACTAAAGTACAGTTGGGTAAAATACTTAATGTAAGATTTTTTTTCTGTTTTTAAAAAATAACTGAAGCTATTTTAATGTAAAGTCTCTTGTATAAGCTGATTGCAAGTACTACATATCGAGTGTATTCTCTACTATAATGGGCATAAAGCAATCCAAGTGATTTTAGCTTTTCCATCCAAATGGTAAGACATTTCAAAAGTTTGACATGCTAAAGTACCTGACAATCAAATATAGTTGATGTGTCAGAGCAGATGCTGAATTAGATTATGAAGTTCCAACACTATATTCATATTTCATAATCAAAACTATTTAAAGATAAGAAACAGTGAGATATTCTCATGAACCATGAGGGTTTATTTAGCCTCTGATGATGTTGCACTGTAGTCACAAGCTTAGAGTTGTTTAATGTTTTGTATTTCTTGTTCCCTGATTCCAAACAGCTGACTTACAAATTCCTCTCCTTACACTATCTGATTCAAAGCATATAAGCTTTTGTCCATTGACAAGGCCACAGGCACTCTGCTGGAATTTACACTATAAAAATCTGATCCTCAAATCAGTCTCCCCACTGACCAGTAACAAGTTTAGCTACATAAAATACAACCAGCCCAGGGGGCACTAAAAAACATGACAGGTCTGGCAAATTTGCCAAAAGCAGAAATTCACTTTGCCAAAACAACCTTCCTGTATCACCAGCATACAGCTCCAAATAACCTTGGTCAATCAGACTTCTAGGTAGCCTCGGTAGCTTTAGTAGAAGTTTTTTCAGTGCTTCTAAATACTGCAAGCCCCAAGTGAGCTAATGTTTACAGAGGCCAACCCTCACGGTTATCCTCTGCAGTCATCCTGCTGCAGTTTGGCACTATCAAGAACCAGGAATGCACTACAGCCTCCTTTAGGTTGGTGTTAATGCCACTTCAACAATATGAGCTTCTCAGAAGCATGGAGTAGACCACTGTGGGTAAAAGTACTCTTTAGTTATTGGCTGATAAGCTTGCCCTGCTTATAAAGTGTGACATTTTCACCAGGACCCTGCACACAGCATTTAAGTGATTTTTAAATCTAGAGGAAAAAAAAACCAAAACCAGCTCTCTTCTATTTTTTACTCTGCTACACATGGTGGCAATAATTTTGGATTTAAGTAAGATTGAGCAGCTTTCAATCTTACTTAGATTCATTGCTTCTGCTTCATCTACTTTTTTATTTATGCACCATTAACTTGAAAAACAATACTTATGCTTCTCAATTCTGTTTACACTTAAGTTTCTGGCCAATTTCACCATCAGGTACTTGTGATGACACACTGCAATTATAAAGTTTCAGAAACTGATTTTGAAGGGGAAGCATTTACTACTAAGCAAAACCACCAGCAATCTAAGCCTTGGTAAAATGAACCTTTTGGGGTTCATATCTTGGATTATGTTTTCCCAACTCTGTTTTAACTGGCACGTCTTACAGTCAATATTAAATGTTAAAATAGGCAAATGGCAAACATAGAATAGCTACTGTCAAAGTTTAAGGAACACTTCCTTCCTTCCTTTTTGAAATATAAATGGTTTTCAAGCACTTAACACATTCAGGAATTAAGCAAGTAAAGCTTCAAGCCCACTGATAGCCTGAGTGCAACGCATTTATGAAGGGAGACAAAAAAAAGCCCAACAAGTTTGGTCCAGGCTAGAATTACATTTTCACCCTAAGCAGAATAAAGCATGAAGTATAGAACCTGTAGAATCTGCTGAAAAAAAAACAAAACACAAGCATAAAAATTGCATGCAATGTTTTATCAGACAGAAAAACCTCCCAGATTAAAGTAACAGAATGTTGTTACTACCTTAGGCAGATTTCTCCTGTCTCTGTAATGTTCGGGTGCCAGATTCTTGTCAAGCATTTTACCTTTGGAGGCTGCCAGGAGACAAGAAGACAAATTAAAATGTTATCCTTTAGAATAAAACCACTTCACTGTTACAAGCCACAAAACTGGAAAAGGCAAATGAATTTGATATTTACAGCCTAGGTTTCTATGTTAAAGACACTGATATAATGTACAGGAGCTGCACCAACTTTCCCTGCCCTTTTAGTTTGTCTCAACTCTTTACAAAAGCTGAACTGGTATTAGGCTTTTTCCTAGACAAACAACTTTAAAGAAAGCCAAGAAAATTTACTCTTCTCCTGTCTCCTTCAAGGGAAAGAAAATATTCCAAGTCAGCTGGTATCCTACCACTTAACCAGTAAGATGGATGGTAATCTAAAATGGAAAATTACTAAGTGTTTTTCTCTAAGGCTTCTCCAAGTCAAGAGTTTGAAAAGCAGCAGAGGATGCAAACGATAACTACGTCAAAAGAATAGCTTCTTTTAAATGCAGACCTTCCTGCTGACAATTGAATAAAAAGTATTACAAGAAGCATCAAGAAGGCATCCAAACCTAAGATGCTAATGTAAAAACCCACCAAACTTCTTTTCAGGCACGATCACCAGAATTCTGAATTCCATAGTGGGTTCTGAAATACAGGTTCTTAAAAGACAGTCTTGTTTGCTCTAGTGTTGTGAAGTAAATAAAAAGAGTGGTCATAAAAATTGCAGTAGCTTAGCAACAGCACGTTGTTGTTCCAGCTAAGCCCTCCAAATTACAATTTGCAGCTTTCAATCAAGCAGATGATTTCTTATAGTTAGTGTACTGGAATACATTAGCACAGACCAGTATCTTTCATAACTTCAATTAAATCAGATATTATAGATGTGGAGCTATTTGCCTCCACTGCTTCCCATGAAGCCTTCAGTCAAGAAACAAAATACCCCAAATAGCTGTACTTGGATGGTGCATGATGTGTTTTATGTGACGCTTTTGTTCTTAACTGCCCAACTACCTTCTTAGTAAAATATCCTTTTAAATAAGACTTCAAGGAAATGAGGCAAGAGATATGCAACATAATGAACTACTAATAACATATGTCTAGCATTAAAAGACCACTCTAGGTGATCATGTTCTGGCAGGGGGGTTGGACTGGATGATGTTTGGAGGTCCCTTCCAATCCCTAATTTCTCTAATTTTGTGTGATTCTATCATAATGCCTCTCATGCCAACCCTGCAAATCATAATACAGACATTGACTCTCCTGCACTCTTACTTTATTCAGTAACTCAAGGGATAACGGCTGCCTCAGTGCTGGAGCACAGCACTGTTGAAATTTAAGTGGCATACAGAAAACAGTCACCTTATTTTTTTCCCTCAAAAGAAATGCTGTTCTTAGTTTTCAACCAGTACATCTTTTCCTTAGCTACACCTTCACATTGTTTTGAAAGATTAGTTCTCAAGAAAGGGAGAGCAGCAGTGTTTATTCTATGCTGGTAAATCAAGATTGGTACCATAGGTACCTTCAAACATGGAATATATTGATGAGTAGGAAAAAGGTAAAGACTCTATGCAAACAAAATCTTTTTTTTTTTTTTTTTTTAATATATCATTCCCAAATCCTCACAATCAGAGGGAACTAACTGGTGTCTCTTATTTGCATCATGGAAACAAAAGAATTCCTTTATCCTTTCATCAGAGTGTTCCTCTTAGCTAAAAATTAGAAAACCCCACTTCTGGCAGTAAGATAAAGCTTTTCTCTCTCTACTTCTTCCTCTGTTAGAGATGACAGCTGCAGCAGTATCAATAGATTTTATCTTCAGAGAAAACTTCTTGTTCAAGGTTATATTTAAGATTATATTTCATCTTTATACTGAAAGCTGAAAAGGTAGATCCAACACCTTAACAAGGGGTCACAACAGTGAATTCATTAATTTTCTTATTAATTTCTAATTAGTCATTTATCTTTCAGGATCTCTCATTAATTCTTACCACAGAAACTGTCTCATTTCATTCTCAATCCACTTAAACGTATCAGTGAATACACACAGACAGTATAAGAAAGTCTTGCAAGCATATGAGAACTCCACATATACTGACTTCAGTTTTGGTGGAAGTTTTTTCCCCATCAAATTCCTCTCACTTCTTTAAAAATGCAGCTAATAAATCATTTCTCCCCTCCATTATTCTCACCAAATGAGAGAATATAAAGTGCTAATCAATAAACGAATGTAATTAACAGTTTCAGACTGTGGTCAATTCACTTCATAACCTTTTCCCTAAAGAGGTGACAGAGTTCCTGGCAGAAAGTTGGAATTATTTAAAATGTTTTCTATAGGCATTAGTAGTAGTCCCACAACATTTGCATAAACTGTCCAGCAACTATGACTCCCATTTTTTTCTCTCCTCAAAAGAGGTATTAACAAGAACATAGCTTCCAGAGACCAAGCTAGCCCCAAGATTTCTTGCCACTCTCCTCTACCAGTTCCTTAAGATCTTACTGAGTTCAAATGAGACTGACCACAAAACATAGCTAAGTACATAGTACAGAGAAAGGAAGTTGAAAATTAAGCCACGCTGCCCTATGCTTTTGATGGACTGGATTACCTGGGTGGAATAGGAGCAGTCCTATAGTAGAGTGGCTGCAACACAAGTCATCATGCACTTTGAGTCCCTGAGCTTCCCTGCACTGCTTCCAAGTTTCCAAACAGAGACATTATAAAGCTTGCACTTAACTCTCATTCCATCAATTTCAAACCAAGAAGTACATAAATACGGTCAAATAAGTAGATGGAAACCCTTAACTTTGACATCTGATCCTTCAGGGGGCAAATCCCCTTCAATTGTTTGCTGTTTCCATAACTTACTGGCCAGAAAAAAGGGCCAAGATTAACAGTTCTACTGTTAAATTTCCAGGTTTTGACTACTGCCTAAGGCACCTCATGTCATAAAAACACCAATAAAATGGGAAGTCCTTAAGATTGTCCACTCAGTAACATGTCAGAACCACAGAAGTTGCAAATCAGACCTGGCTTCCAATTTAGTTTTTGAACATTGAACCAGATCAGTACTAGCAAGCAGGTCACATTCCTTAAAGAACCCGGTCCCTTGTCTCGTAACATCTATTGTTTCATCAGTTGTACCTCAAAGCAGAAAAGAAAGGAGTATATTAATTTGGTTTTTTTTTAATATAAAATAAAAACCACCCCAGTGACCAGGGAATTATTTTATTTTAAAACATGTATTTCTATCTGCCACTGCCCTCTATTTATGAGCACTTGGTCAACAAAAAAAGCTGTGCTTGAGGAACAGAAGCTGAGGACACAGGGGTCAGGCAACAGTCTTTGGTGCTACAGACATTTGCTGTACACACCATTACGTTCTTTGCTTGCTGTTTTGCAGCTTTCTCTAGTGTCTGCATGAACAACAGTCCCAGCAGGTTTTGTAAGCAGAAACACTAGCAAAGTGCTGTTTGCTTTACACAGAAGCTGAGGAATGTGCAGTGTAATTCTCTAAAAGGGCAAGTGACAGGTTTACCAACAGACTTTCGTATTTCTAATGGCACAGTAGTTTGAGGAGGCAGGACAGAACTAGCTAACTCTGCTCCAGCTTTCTTCTCATGATCTCTCTACAACATCTGTTTTAGTACCAAATGCTTTGTTGTTACACACTATCCCACCACCACCATCAAAGTCTAGCTGGTAAATAATATACTACATTGTTAAGAAAGTCTTTCCTTCACGCTGCACACCTATGGTTATAAAGATATGTATATTTAGAACATGTGCAAAGTACTAAGGGCAAGTTTGTGCCCAAATGGATAGACAAGCAGGGATCAGCCATCTTCCCTCACATATGAAATATTCTGAACTGTGGAGCAAGTACATCCCACAGTCCCTGCCTAGGACAGAAAGGACTGCTCACAGAATCATAGAATGCTAAGCATGGGACGTGACCTTTAGAGATCACATAGTCCAATTCCCCTGCTAAAGCAGGATCACCTAGGGTGAGCCACACAGGAATGCATCTGGACAGGTTTTGAAAGCCTCCAGTGAAAAAAATTCCACAATCTTGCTGGGCAGACTGCTCCAGTGCTCTGTCACTTTGATCATAAAAAAGTTTCTGCTCCTGTTGAGGTGGAACTTCCTTGTTGCAGCTTATAGCCATTGTTCTTTGTCCTATTACTGGGCACTAACAAAAAAAAAGAGACTGTCACCTCCATCTTGACACTCAGCCCCCAGATATTTGTGAAGATGTATATCCAGAATCCCCTCTCAGCTTTCTCTTCTCATATACTAGTGGAGGCCACAATTTATTTGCTCAAGTCTTCTAAGGGAAACTTTAAAAAGACATTTAGAACAGATAAAATTAAATGTTGATTTTACAAAGGCTTTTAACATCCTAAAATAATTTAGAAGTTAAATATCAATAGTCTTATTCATCTCCCTGTAGTATCTTTCCATATAGATTTGCTCTTGGGGCTGTTCAGTCTGGAGAAGAGAAGGCTCTAAGGTGACCTTATTGTGGCCTTTCAGTATCTGAAGAGGGCCTACAAAAAAGCTGGGGAGGGACTTTTTAGGATATCAGGGAGTGACAGGACTAAGGGGAATGTAGCAAAGCTGGAGATGGGGAGATTCAGGCTGGATGTGAGGAGGAAGTTCTTCACCATGAGAGTGGTGAGAGCCTGGCATAGGTTGCCCAGGGAGGTGGTTGAGGCCCCATCTCTGGAAGTGATAGGGCTCTGGCCAGCCTGATCTAGGATAGGGTGTCTGTGCCCATGCCAGGGGGTTTGGAACTAGATGATCTTTGTGGTCCCTTCCAACTCTGGCTGATTCTATGAAAAGCCTCTCCCAATTATTATTTCCTTCTTTTTATACTCAGAACAGGGACAGTTCTTATGGAAAGACGTCCCAGTTAGGGCCACAAGCATACCTGGTTCTGGAGAACAGAATCAACTCTTCCTCCTTTTCAGGAGTGAGAATGAGGATACTGCACACCGATTGGAAGTTCTAAAGAGACATTCTATTTTCAAGAGCATATATGCAAAAGGCAATCGGGTAGAGTAAGTACAAGACTCACTTGGCCCGAATTGGCCTTCTAGAATCCTCCACCCCTTCTGCCCTCAGTCATCTTGAAGGTAGGCCAAAACTGCCCCCCACAGCTGGGCCTACAAGGTCTCAGTGGCTCAACTCCCTGTCCACCAACTCCCCCATGAACCAAGATAAGAGTGCACACTGCTTGGAGAAGAGGAAGCATGAAAGACAGGAAAGAGACAGGAGGAGAGATCAGTAAGGCACTGTTTTTCATAGTGTTATACCAAAAAAGGAATAGAATAACAATATCACAATCTCCTGGGACGGGCCTCCATCCCTATGGTTTTGTTTAAGGGGGACCTGGGATCCCTCAAACTACCACAAAAGAAATACAATGCATCCAGAAAACATCAAAAGCTCAAGCCCACTGGTTCCATCTACAACATGCCCCTAAAACAGCACTATTAAAAGAAATTAAAAATCAAAGTAGACTTGGGTGCCAAAGAGATTAGATCCAAGCAGAGAATTCCACAGATGCAATGTCAGGTTTTCACAGGGCTCTAAAAAGTGGCCAGTCTGAATCAGTTGCCTACAGAAGGAATAGATCCAAGATGCTCAAATTTCTTTTGGAAAACATTTTTGGGGCATGTCTGAGATTAAGTACTCCTTTCAAGATGTTTTTCACTTAGACTACCCCTTGAGAGTAGAAGCCTTTCCATTCAGGACCACGTTTATATGTTTGTGTCCCTGGGAGCAGGACCAACTACTTCCTTCATTAGGAGCATCACCTGACTGCTCGCTCCAATGCCACAGAAAGGAGGAACAGAATTCCTCATTCTGGCCCCATTTCCAGCACAGTAGTTTAAAGGGTGAGCAGTAACTTTTAATATTAGGGGTTCTTTGTAGTCTTTCCAACTAGCACTTAAGAAGAAAAACAACAAAGCAAAACAAACCAAACAATCCTAGGTCTGCCTTGTCAAGACAGAGAGAAATTTAACCAAGAACACTGGAGAGAGTACAACCATCCAAGAGCAGCAAGTGCTCATTAGTGCATTAACCGAACCAACTCAAAAATGCTACTGAGACATGTGACTTCTTGGGTGCTGCCTTCACAGAGCAGCAGTGTAGAACGATCACTTACAGAACACAGGTGCCATCAGGCCCATAGCATTTGATTACTGCTTGGTTCAGCACAACCAACACCAATACTTGCTGAGTTACAGTATTAAATCAGCAACAATGAAAAATATATGGACTAGGCAACGTGACAATGCACAACTGCAGCACTTGGAGAAGTTCCCCTCTTTGGGCAACACACTGTTGCAGGAAAAGACTGTGGTGAAGCCTCTTAGCTCTCATCATTCTTTCTGGAATGCACAAAGTGAAATGCAGGAATAGGGTTGATATAAATTACTGCTAGCACTGTAGCACAAATCTGTCTGAACCATCCACATGCCTCCAACACCTAATTTAAAACAGGAACCCTTTGCAGCTCTTAACTCATATGCTTCTAAAATTATCCACCATTCCAATAGTTTAAACAGGTTAATTATGGACATAGAGGAGGAATTCTTACAATATTGTAGTGCATTACAAACCATAATAAATATTTCTAATACTCATCACAACAGTTCACTGGTAGAGAAGTCTTCCAGCTGTGTGCTCTATGCTACAAGCAAGAGGAAGCAGTTCACAATGGTGCTTGCTCCAAAGCATCCCTGTCACATTTTAGGCTCTTGACTCTTTGCACCAAGGAAATTCATAGCCCAAGTAACAAACATGACTGTACATCTTAGTTTGTTACACCTAAACACAAAGGTAAGTTACTTCTCTGTATTCACAGACCCACTATTTTACAAACAGCCTCAAATTTTTTACTCCCAAGCTTTTCCTCTCTAATTACATATTCTCATACTCCTCCAATACACCACCAGTCCAAACACCCACTTCCTCACCCAGTGTAGAAGCAGAATACATGCTTACGAGGACTGAAAGGCAAAAAAAAAGAGTAATTCCTCCGGGGGAGGGGTAAACATGCAGAATTTTGGCAACAATACTACAGAAATAAAGGATGTCATTACAGAAACTATAAATTACACATTTTGTAGCTTTAACAACATATACTCTTTTTCCTGCAAGCTAAAAAAGATTAGCTAGAAAATGGATGTAGGCTGTGAAGCAAGGCTACAATGACTTGCCAGTCTTGTGTCAGGAGTAAAAATACTGGACTAATGCATTCAGAAGTCCTACAAAGAGCCTGACATGTGCAATTTCCTAACTGAAAGGGCACTTGCAGGTCTGGAGAGCTCTATTACAAACACTGTCATCAGACATTTCAGTCTTAGTCTGCCTGGCAGAAAACAAACCATGGCCTCAGAGTAATTACTTCCATAAATGTGAACATACATGCTTTCATTAATAACCTAGCCATAATCCAACATTCAATCTATTGCAATTTTTTTTTTCAACTGGGACAAAGGCAAACTTTTTACTTTTGTATTGCATGAGAAGTGTTCAGAGTTTAAAAATATCTAAACATTTTCTAAAGATATTGCCAGGGCTGAACAGGGCAGTGTAACAAAACAGATTTTTAATTATAGCAATTGAGATTAAAAAAAAACAAACCCAGTTCTCCTGTTAATGCACAGTAAATACTTCCCTACAGAAGTATTGTTTAGGTGAACATCTAAACACAAGAAGGAAGAAATTACAGTGAGTATGCATTGTGTATGTTCCTGTGTGCAGCACTGCCACAGTGGTTAAATTGCTGTTACTGAAGATAACTAAAAATTGGACCAGCAGAGAACGTGAGAGGGTTGCCCCCTTTATACTGAAAGCCACGTTTCTCAACTGTGTGATGGCACAATGGAACAAGGATGTAGTCAACGCTAAAACACACAAAGCTAGTGAAAGTGGTCTGTATTGCAGTACAAAATTCTTTGATGAAGAAGAACTCAATAAAACTTCAGAACCTGTCCTTAGGCATACCAAGGACAAGGCAGTCATTAGGAGCAGTCAACCAAGGGGACGTCAGGTTTGACCAACCTGATAGCCTTTTATGAGGACAGAACCAGGTGGCTAGATGATGGTAGAACAGTGGATGTGGTTTATCTTAATCTCAGTAAAGCATTTTACACTGTGCATCATTCAGCTAACCTAAGGCAGCATGGTCTGCATGATCAGATAGTGAGGTGGATTGGGAACTGGTTGAAGGAAAGAAGCCAGAGAGTTGTGGTCAATGGGACAGAGTCTAGTTGGAGGTCTGTGACTAGAGGAGTCCCACAGGGGCCAGTATTGGGACCAGTTCTATTCAATATATTCATCAATGACCTGTATGAGGGCACAGAGTGCACTGTCAGCAAGTTTGCTGATGACTCCAAACTGGATGGAGTGGCTGACACCAGAAAGTTGTGCTGCCATTCAGTGAGACTTAAGACAGGTTGGAGGGTTGTGCAGGGAGGATTTTAATGAAATTAGACAAGGGGAAGTGTAAAGTCTTGCACCTAGCAAAGAACAAACCCAGGTATCAGCATAGGTTGAGACCTTATTGCTGTCCACAACTACCTGAAGGGTGGTTGTGGCCAGGAGGAGGTTGCTCTCTTCTCTCAGGTGGCCAGCACCAGAACGAGAGGACACAGCCTCAGGCTGCACCAGGGGAGATTTAGGCTCGAGGTGAGGAGAAAGTTCTTCACTGAGAGAGTCATTGGACACTGGAATGGGCTGCCCGGGGAGGTGGTGGAGTTGCCATCCCTGGAGCTGTTCAAGGCAGGATTGGACATGGCACTTGGTGCCATGGTCTAGCCTTGAGCTCTGTGGTAAAGGGTTGGACTTGATGATCTGTGAGGTCTCTTCCAACCTTGGTGATACTGTGAAATAACCTGTTAGAAGTCAGTGAAGGGGAAAAGATCTCTAAGTCATAGTGGATGAGAGGTAGACCATGAGTCAGCAGTGTGCTCTTGTAGCCAGGAGGGCCAAGGTCATTCTGGGGTGTATTTGAAAGGGTGGGGGTAGTAGGTCAAGAGAGGTTCTCCTGTCCCTCTACTCTATTCTGGCGAGGCTGCATCTGAGGTACTGTGTCCAGTTCTGGGCCCCCCAGTTCAAGAAGGGCACAGAACTGCTTGAGAGAGTCCAGCACAGAGCCACAAAGATGATTAAGGGAATGGAACATATCTCTTGTGAGGAGAGACTGAGGGAGCTGGGCCTTTAGCTTGGAGAAGAGGAGACTGAGGGGTGACCTCATTCATGTTTAAAAATGTGAGTGGCAAGAAGATGGAGCCAGGCTCTGCTCAGTGATACCTGATGACAGGATAAGGGGCAATGAGTGGAAATTTGGGCACAGGAAGTTTCATGTAAACATGAGGAGGAATTTTTTCACTGTGTGATAGAACAGGCTACTCAGGTGGGATTGTGGAGTCTCTCTCTCAAAGACTGCCTAAACACATTCCTCTGTGATCTGGTATAGGTGATCCTGCTCTGCAGGTGGGTTAGACAGGAGCATCTTTTGAAGTCCTTTCCAGCTCCTGACATTCTGTGTGAAAACCACTCAACTGCAAACATGATTAGTACATGTAGATGTTTTAGACTAAAGTATATCAATGAAGACAGGCAGGATCTTAATCACTTACAAAAAACACCAGCTTGAGGAGACAGTCCTTGACCTTACTCTACAAGGAGAGAACTACTATTAAAAAACAAGAGGGGAGAATTTAAGGTTGTTTTGGAAACACTACTGTCCTCAACTAGCAGGAGCTTTTGTAAGATGCACGCTCCACATATTCCTTTATTTGTAGCCTGCAAATATTAGGCAACTTACAACAGCATCATCTGCAACATGAAGCCAACTCTGCTTTCAGAAACAAACTTTCTACTTTACTAGCAGTGTTAATGCACTGTTCTCCAAGCTCTGTCTGGGAATTCAAGTTATTACATTCCAGAACACTGCACCTCCTTTGTATGTGCATATAAACAATGCTGTGACTGCAACTACTGCATGCATATAATGCTGAATTTAGGCTTGGTGCATTGGCATACGAGCCAAACGCCTGCCTGGAAACACTTCTCTGGTGTCCTCCCCTATACATTCTTCAGTGTCTCTGAAAGAAGACCTCTGAACTATCAGCATCAAAAGTAAGAAAAAAGAGAAAGTTGGAGGATTGGAAAAAAAGTTACAACAGCAAGAAAAAAAATCAAAGCCATTCAAGAAAAGAAAATGCAATTTATAACACTAAATGCAATATATCGCAGCTCAAATGGATCTAACTTCCTTACATATACCTGCCACTCACAGTAGTTTGATAATTCCTGAGCATCAGATGTATGCCCCAATTGTTTTTCATTTCTGGAGTCAATCTTTGTTATTTTGACAGCTAAACTATGAAAACAGTACCTCAATTTTCACTGCACATGCAAGGTTCCAAATTTTTACTAAAATACAATCATGAAATACCAACTTGTGTTAGAACAGGCCAAACTGTCTGGAGCTTTCCATTTATCTATAACAAGAGAACACAACAATTTCTGAAAAGCTAACCACTGAAACTAGTATTTTTAAAAGCTACTTAGCTAAACAGCCTGGGAGACAATCAGTAAAAACAGTGGCATGAGCTAAAGGATGCAACTTGTTACTATATTCCATGTTTTCCATCTCATCCTCTGCATGTTCTCAGGAGACATTAAGAACCCAACTCCAGTATCAGAACTATATGCCCAGGCCCCAGAGAAACAAAATGAAAACAATCAAAATATCTTTTCCTGTTAATTCATGGATTTAATTATTTCTCATATATATATATTTCTTTTTCAGAGACCAATCATTACATAGAGGTTCCAAGAATAATTAACAGAAGAGAACAGGTAAGAGCAGAACCTCACCTAAAGGTGTCCCCCAAGGATCAGTGCTGAGCCCAGTCCTGTTCAATATCTTTACTGATGATCTGGATGAGGGGATTGAATCTACCATCAGTAAGTTTGCAGATGACACCAAGCTAGGAGCAGGTATTGAGCTGTTGAAGGGTAGAAGAGCCCTGCATAGGGATCCTGACAGGCTGGATGGGTGGGCAGAGGTCAACAGGATGAGATTTAACACGGTCAAGTGCAGAGTTCTACACTTTGGCCACAACAACCCCAAGCAGTGCTACAGGCTGGGGACAGAGTGCCTGGAGAGCAGCAAAGCAGAAAGGGACCTGGGGGTACTGGTAGATAGTAGGCTGAACTCAGGAACAGTGTAGCCAGTAGGACAAGGGAAGTTATTCTGCCCCTGTACTGGTCATGCCACACCTTGAGTCCTGTGTCCAGTTCTGGGCTCCTCAATTCAAGAGAGATGTTGAGGTGCTGGAATGTGTCCAGAGAAGGGTGACAAAGCTGGTGAAAGGCCTGGAACACAGCCCTGTGAGGAGAGGCTGAGGGAGCTGGGGTTGTTTAGCCTGGAGGAGGCTCAGGGCAGACCTCATTGCTGCCTACAACTACCTGAAGGGACATTGTAGCCAGGTAGAGGTCGGTCTCTTCTCCCAGGCAACCAGCAACAGAACAAGGGGACACAGTCTCAAGTTGTGCCAGGGGAATTATAGTCTGGATGTTATGAGGAAGTTCTTCCCAGAGAGAGTGATCTGTCATTGGAATTGGCTGCCCAGGGAGGTGGAGTCACCATCCCTGGAGGTGCGGAAGAAAAGATGAGGCACTTAGTGCCATGGTCTAATGGACTGGCTAGGGCTGGGTGCTAGGTTGGACTGGATGATCTTGGAGGTCTCTTCCAGCCTGGCTGATTTTATGATTCTAAAAGGAGATTCACCTGCACTTCCAAACACCTCGTGCCAGACAGTTGCAAGCACTCTTTTCTTTAAGGTACAGTATCGCTGCAGCAACAGGAGCCTGTTAGGAGGCTGCTGGGTTGCACGCATTGTATCACAAAAGAACAGCCAGGGAAATTATTATTCCCACTCACTGGGACTCACGTGACGCTTCCTCCACAATTGTGTCCTATTCTGAAATCTCCACTACCAGACACACTGACAAACTCGAGTGAGCCCAGCATACAGCCACCTTGATGATGATGATCAGACCAGAGCATGCACAGTAGAAGCAGAGCTGCAGATCCTGAATTTGTTTGGTCTGGAAAAAGGCTGAATGTGGGGACGCTCCTGCTGTCTACAACGTGGTAGGGTATAGAGAGACAGAGACAGACTATTCTTAGAGGTGCACACTGATAAAACAAGATGCATCAGACAACCTGCAAAGGGGCAATTTTGATCTGTCATAGGAAAAAAAAGATCAGAAAGATAACTAAACATGGGAACAGAGGTCTAGAGAGGTAATGCAATCTCCATCCTAAGAGATGTTTAAATGTCAACTGGACCATGCCTTTAGCAACCAAAGGCTACTCCAATTTCTAGCAGTACTTCAAATGACCTTCAAAAACTCCATGCAATCAGGATTTTTTCTACAAAACCATAATATCTCATTAACAGACAGAAGGTCCTTTCTCAGTCTCAAAGCCAAGTTTCCTCTAAAGTCCTATTGCCTAGAAAGCTAAAATGATAACTGTTAATGACAGATACTCACTACCATATTGTAGGCATCAGGAACTTCAATTTCAAACTGAAACTTTCCACCTTGGTAATAGCCCTCATCTAGGAAAGAAAAACAAGAAGAGACATTTGAATATGAAATATCTGTCGTTGCAAAGATTAAAATAATGGCTCAGGACTATCATCAAATATTTAACCTAGTTATACCACAACATTTGCTGTCCTTAGTCCAAAAACAGTGTGACTATAGCGTCTTTGTCCACCTCCAAAACCTTTCCAGTGGAACTTGCAAGTCAGAAAATCAACAGTCCCAAAGTGATCCTGGAAAAGCCACCTTCCTAATCAGAGCACAAGTTGATACCACACTAGATGAATCTTCGAGCTTCTCATGTTCATAGAACAAAATCTTGCCATATGACATGCCATATCACAACATCAACCCTTGGAATGAGATGGATACATACTCCATTTTGCAAATGCATACCAAATCCTGCTCCTGGATCTAGTACATCTTTCCAGACTCATGCTAGCAATCACAACTGTAAGCAGTATGAACAAAAGTATGCAAGTATATGCTTCAGAGTGTACTATGATAAAAGAGCCAACTTGCTCTTCTATTGTAATTATCTTAGGATGACTTATCAGTCAGGAAATCTGCCTGCCAACCTCAGACTCAACATTGAATTATTAAAATAGCTAAATTTTAATATATGAAAACTGAAAATATCTAGTTGCATTTAACCAGAGATAATATAACAGGATAACAGGCAGTCTGCAGCTCTTGAGATGGTTGTGCTTGGAAGATGAAATGCTTGTAAGTGATCTAAAGTGTGTGTCTGTCTAGCATTGTTATTATTGAGTGAGGTTTTTCTTCATTAAGAAAGAGAAATAGACAGGTACTCAGCCCACACTGGGGATTTTGGACACCTATGGAATGCTCAGGGTGAAGCCACCTCAAGTATTCTCTGTATCACACAGTCCAGCCACCGTGAAGGCCTGAAGGTCAGGAAGGCTGGTTATCACCATAGGACAGTACTTTTTAAATGTTTAAACCAACATTGCAAACTAAAGTTCTGTGAAGCAATCCACACTTTACAGAAAGATTAAAAACAGTTTTCTTATTATGTAGCTTTATTGTGCTAAACCACAAAAAAATAAATCCTCTACTATACGTCAAAATCCTCGTTCAGGGTGGTGTCTTTTGGACCTGCTGCCTTCTCAGTCCCCCACACAGGTATAGCACAACCTTCATTTTCTCCTAACAACACATAACATCCACTTGATTAGGTTTCACTCCATGTTACAATCTCACTGTCACCACAAGCCTGTAGCTTCCACAGTATAACGGCCACAGTCACAAGAGAGCAGCCAGTTCCTACCCTCCTCCTCTTTGTAGTAACTCATTAGCTGACTCACTGAAAAGGAGAGGATACCATCCTCTTAAATATCAGACCCTCAATTGCAGGGCGAAGCGAGCCAGCAATGCCTGCAGCTGCCTCCACACTGAACTGTGCAGAGCAAAGGTGCAAGCCTTTGCACTGCAAATCTCACTTCAATAACCTGTCCAGAACATAGGCTTTTCAAATACATTCCCCATTTCCACTCCAATTCAGTTCTGAACTATGTTTGATTTATTAAGCAGTCTTCTCAGACACATAATGCTTCACCAGAAAGTAAATCCAAATGCACTGATTTTTATGCTAAGGAAAGATAAAAGCATTTCTCTTTTGCTTTCAAATATATTGAGATAAAAATCATTAAAATAAGGCATTTCTAAAGAATGAAAAGCAAAAGTTACACCAATATCCTTTTGATGAAACTGCTCCCTGCCAAATGTATGGGACACTCAAAGCAAGACACCGTTTCAGGAAGGAATGATTAAGGAAATAGATACGATTTTACTGTCTCGGTGGACAATGCTGCTCACTTTCTCTGCTGTCTGAAGCTGCTTCTTCCTTGTCTCACCTGAAACAATCATCCTGTCCTTGAAAATATCCTTATGCCACTACTTGCCTCTGTTGTTATTATCTGTGCCAGTACCTTACTGGATCAAAAGCTAGGAAAAATAAGGACAGAAATTATTAGAATGTGGTCAAAGTCCTGCCTACTGCATTGACATTTGGAGCACAAAATCAGAAGCTGAGGCTAAAACACAGTAATGTCCTGAGGGGGAAATAATCAAATAAATAAATAAAACCATAAGTTTAAGCAGCTGGCACATGAAAAAAACTAGAGGAATACATACACTCAATGCAATTTTCCTGCAATTCCCAGACAGCTGGGGCTAGTTTGGGATTGGTATGATTATTTTAGAGGCCCATTCTCCACAGAATTAATGAAGAGTTTGTTTTCTGGTTTATATGCCATAAAATGGCAAATGTTGGTAAGCATAGTTAGGCATTTAAACACCGCTGACTATCAAAGTACATCCTTTGTGGCCCATCTTAAAGTGAAAAAATAACTTAGTTTAGCATTTTTTACAGCATTTTTAGCCAAAGCACTTTAAAAGAAGCAAACTACAATTTAGAGTCAGGTTGCAGATAATGAAACTTGAAACCAAAGTGGGAAAGATGGCTGCTCTATTAATAGGGTGTGAAGACAAATTTAAGCAGTAGGAGGAAAACTAGAGCTTAGACATAGGCCCTTTCTGCAAAAGTCTCATCAGCAGCCAACTTCCTAAGTTATGTGCTAAAGCTGTTTTCTTTGACTCTCTTATTTATAGCACTTTCCTCACTATAAACTTTGCCAGAACTTTGGTTTTTCCCACCACTGTTACATGCTTAAAGAATTGAGGGTCTTTGCCCCTGTCTGTATTCAGGTTGTGGGACACAGGGAAAGAAACTACCATATGGGAGAAACTCTTTATTGGCTCAAGACACTGGAAGGCGACTTCATTGCGAAGGCTTATCTTGTTAATGTGTTGCAAGATTTCTGGCTGCGAGCTGAGGCCCCTCAGAGATCAGAATTTTTAATATACATTTGAGTGATTAACGATGAGCAGCTTTACTGCTGTTCAGTGAAAAGATTTACAAATACACAGGGTGAACTGTAAAAAAAAAAAAAAAGGAGAGATGTTTCACTCATCTGATTTGGTAAAAATGTCCTTGCAGAACCAGCAGGGTGCCCAGTACATTTTTTGACTAGTGGTTAGCATGGACTGAAGCCAAGATAAACCTGAAACAAAAGGAGTAGCAGTAGTGTATGACAACAAGGAGTTGTTTGAGGGAAACTCAATCATGTAGTAAGCAAGTGGAAATGACCTGCAGTGTGAAGTGTAAGGTCTAAAGTGCTCCAAGTCTTCCAGAGAATTCTCAGTCTTCTAAGTAATTCTTTAATTAATACATAATGAATCTCTTGTGGCCTCAGAAGGTGTTAATATAGTTGGAAAGTGCTTGATCTAATCTAAAACTGTTTTGCAGAGAAAAATAAAGTATTCTTTCACCACCTAGTCCTGCTGCTTCTGCTGACACTGGTGATAACCTAACCTCTCTGAACATCACTGCATCTCAGTAATCCTGCGGGAAACTCTGCACTCATTGTTCAAGAAAGGGCTTGCCCCCTTCTGTTGAGCTCATCTTGTCTGATTTCATCCTGCACATGGACACTTGGAGTTTCTGCTGTGGCTAGGAGGAAGTGGATCTATCCTGAGCTAGGTCTGCAAGGCAAGGAAGAGCAGAGAAAGCAAAGAATGACTGTTCAGCTTTCCCCCTGCCACTTTGTCGCTCTCTTAAGCAACGGCAAAAGTGATTTTGCTGTCTGTGTTTGGAATTAAGGGTCTACCTTACTGCTCCTACACACCACAGTCTGTGGACCTGGTGTTTTGAGTATGCAAAGAGATGTGGAGAGTTTTTTCTCTTGCTGCTTGACTGGCAGGAATCTGACAGTCTTTTGGCAAGTTCTCCTTCCTTGGCATTGTTCTTGGATGTTTCTTTTGGACAACTGTATTACAGTGAGCATTCATTAAATCTGAGGTGTTTTTTTTTACATAAGGCACATGTAGACACATTCATCAACAGGCATCTATTTCACATTAGCAGTGTGGAATACAAAAAGCTGCTGCAAACTTTGCTCTAAGTCCAGGAAAAAGAAATCAAGGAACTATTCAAATTAAGCCAAAGAAAATAACCTTCTGCTGTTGGACTTCCTGAACAACCTTATCAGAGTTGGTGCCCAGGCTGAATCAGCAACAGGCTTCTCCCTGTGCAAGCATACACAGGCATTTCATGTGATTGCTTATGTTGGGAAGTGACAGTTGGAAATAGTGACAATTGGTTAAAGCACCACTATAGTGGAGGATAAAGTGCAGTTAGCTGTGTCCTGTAGCATAACCTGGTGAGATTTCTGAACTTTTAGGAGGTATTGGACCATTTCCCCAGTTTTCTAGATTGTGCTACTAGATACCCTCTCACAGTGCACTGCAGAAAGCTGTAATGGAAAGGGATCAGAATTTCTCAGGACAAGTAACTTTTCATGTGAAATAAGCAGTCACCCTCACCAAGATTTTCTATAATTTTATATTCAAAACTCTGTGACCAGAATAATTGTGTAATATTAAAGATTCACTAAGAAAGGTTACTGCGAGAAGTGGAGAGTAAAAGAGATGAAATTATTTAATGGTAAAACTTATTTTCTTATTCAAATTAATCCTCTTCTGGAGAACAATAAAGAAACTTCCTTCACTGTCCTTTCAAGATCAGTCACATTTGAAGTGACTGCATAAAATAAAGCCCCCAAGAAGAAGGTTTTTCGGTAACAAGGCTAGAACACCGACTGCAAAAGGCATTTCTAGAGTTAAGTATCCTCAGTCAGCACCTCACAGTACTGACAGCTGACCACTTTCAGAAATTGCCTTGGTGTAAGATTCTTTATAAAACGTGGATACAGAAGTCCAGCTCCAACATTATCAGAATATAAAGAGAACTTAAACATAAAATATGAACATGAAATCATTAGTACTCCTTTACCTAGTCTGTCAGAGAAAGGTGCAATCTCTGTAACTGCAGATAAGCAAAGTGAGCACCTTAAGAAGTGAGCCAGCAAGAACCTCTCTGCTGTGCAGACTGCCAACCCTGACTTACACTTACTACACAAGCCCTAGCAGTGAGAACTGCAGGGCAGCACTAGACATGCCCTGGCAGCCACAGCTGTGCTGAGCCCGGCTCTTGTTACACAATCGGAAAGCAGCAGAGGTATTTGCAAAGCACTCTCTTAAGAGCCAGATTTATGACCAGGATTTCTAGAAGCAACTCAGCTCCCCAGTATGAGAAACGGTTCCAGGCAGGAGGAGGAAAACTGGCGCTTCCTCTGGACTGTCAAAATTCACTTAATGTTGTTTAGACACTACAAAAATAGTTCCCTCAAGCAAAGACTTTGGCCTATTTGAGCAAAAAAAAATCTTTGACAACCACTTAATTGCCTCTTTGATGTCTTAGAGAAAAGATTTAACATACTCTAAAGAAAAAAAGCCTCAAAAACAAAGGGAATCAGAGAGTTAGAAAGATTTTCCTGGGATGTGTTGCGTTCTGCCTTTAGAGAGCTGTGCTAAGATGTAGCTGATCACAGGATTCTGTACCTGAATTACACACAGCTGAAAATAGATGTTTACTTCTATCAAACTGCAACTAAAGAGACTTCAGCTGTGCCGCTATATTTAGCTTAACAAAATGTTAATTAAGATCACCTCATTCCCAAGACCATTTCAGCAATGAAGTTAGCACAAAACCCATGCTCTGCACTCACTGACTGTCTTCTGACTGCAACACAGGCTGAAAATTTACTGTGGACTCGGGCCTTAGAATTAGTATGAGGAAGCTATCACTGCTTCAATTCAAGACACTGCTAACCCACAGAGTGTCAGCCCTGTAAAGACAATTCACTACCAAATATAAGGAAGCATCATATAAACTGGAGGACATTTGGTGCAAGCACACTAACACTCCAAATAAATGTGAATACATCTCATGAACAGAATGAGAGGTTAAAAGTTCTGTAAAAGCACTTGCATTTATTTTTGCTTACACTGACTAGGGCAGCCTTACTCAGTTTTCCATCACAAAAAGAAGTCGCATGAATGGCCATGTTAACAAAGACCACCCAAGACTCCTACTGCCGAGGAAGTGATAATTGATTTTGGGTAATAAGCAGCAACAGTGACATCTAGTGCCCATCTGACTTCAAGATCCTGAATTCTATCGTCCTGCTCAGTGTAAACCGTTATTTCTATAGGTGAGTGACGTGGAGGGCCTTTAGGCCCGAAAGCAGGCTTATTTATGCCTTGCCCTGCCTGGACATATCTCTCTGCCTGCACCAGAGATAAACATATTAAATGAGCACAAAGGGGCACAACAGACCTGGTGCCATAAAGTCAGTTGCCCAGGACACCTGACTGTGTAAACCCCCACACGCCCAGCTTGTGCCTGCCTAGTGCTAGGCCCACATGATTCCCATATTTGGAGTCCAGGCCTGTGGGTTTTGCCTAGAATGGTAAGGTTTGGCTGACTGCCAGCCTGATTGGCCATTCTAGTGGCCAGTAAGACCATTAATTCTCAGCCCACATTTAATAAATAGGGGTATAAAGGCTCACGTGCAGCCTTCCCCACATTGCTTGCTCGCCCGCCTGCATACTTCCTTGCAGAGCTCACCTATGCCTGCCTTTATATAACTACCTGGTGTGCACCATTGCCACAAGTTGCCAGAAGCAGACTCACTTGTCTGCATTTGATCGGCCCGAGTAGTCAGCGCTAGACCCGTGCTCAAACTGCACAGAACCCTGCCTCTGCACCTGGAGATCCCGCCTATGAATTCCCTGGACAGAGCATCCAGAAAGATCCAGCAGCATAAGGTCAGAGACTGTCATTTCCCCTAAAACTGGAGGATTCCAGCCTCAAAGTCCACAGGCAGAGACCCTGGAGAATTGGACATTCGTATAGGCTGTGATGCAGCCCCGGAGAGTGGTTGTTGATGAATCAAAATTGTGAGTAAATACTTGAATGCCTCTGTAATTTCTATTACTTCTGCCATAAAGCAGAAAACAGCTTTCAGCTCACCCTTGCTGGGCAAATAGCATATGTCCCCAAGCGGCATTAAGCCATGGGGAAAACTCCTCTCTCTGTTTATAGTTTAAATGTTTGCTAGTTATTAATAAGTTACTGTAGATACTTATCCTACAGTGTTTTCATAACCATGTAGAACTATTTTAACATTAATATACAGTGGTTGGGGGTGGCAAGAGTTCAGAATATTGAGTTTAATAAATATATATTTTTATGTAATATTATCTTGCACCAATTAATTTCTCCCCTCCACCGAAATCAGTGTAGGCAGCAGAATACTCCTCCACGACAGTGAGGCATCAGGACGTCTACCATACAGCATCTTTCTTCTGTCATCAGTAAGCATCTAAAGAAATTGTGCATCTAAAAGAATTAGCTGTCAGGGAGACACTGATCCCAGCACATCCTATGTTGTAGAGTAGGGTTATAGGTTGGACTTGGTGATCCTGAGGGTCTTTTCCAACCTGGGTGGTTCTGTGATCTAACTCAAATAATTCAGTGTATTTCACATGTCAACCCTCTGAGTAGCTGCAGAGTCTCAAAAGGTAACATACAGCAAAAATAAGAAGTGTATGTGAAGTTTAAATTACCTTCCATGCCAACTCCTCTATGAAACACAAATACAACTTTCTACTCTAAAAAATGGAGAGCTATGCATGCAAGCTCTGTAATTTCAGACAGCTATTAAGAAACTTAGGTGGAAATAGCAAATTCCCAAAACATTATTATTGCACAACATGCCAGCAGAAGCTCCACAGTGTACTCAAGTTGTATTAATAATAAAAGATCCAATTTCCACATAATTAAATATCCAGACTTCAGACATGCCTACATTTGAAGCCTTCCTCCAGTGTTATACATCATCTCTTCACCTCTGCATAATCAAGCTATCAGTTAAAAAGAACAAGGCTGCAGTACAGTAATTTCTCTAGGAGTAGTCCAAGATTTTTCTTAGCAAATAAAACAAGGTGATTTACAATTGGCTGAGAGAAAAAAAAATTCAAAGTGAGCAAATAAGCTGAGTATTTCCTAAACACATTCAATTTTGTTGGCCTTTTTATTGCAATCTAGTTCTCAAATCCAGCCCAGTTTCTCCACTGTTTCTGTAAAACAATCACTATATTGCAGCAGTCTTTCTTTGACTAGGAAGCTTATTCAATTCTTGAGTAAACTCTTGGAATTACACTTTCTAAGCACCAGCACACACAGAAACTAAAAGTAACATGTTTTTTAAAATTACCTGGGATTACAGTTAGCTGAAAGTAATGAAGCTTGTTTGGATCTGGAAAATTCACTTTACATGTACCTGTGAAGCAAAAGAACAATTTACATCAGATAATTGTTGTTTCACTGTTGTGAAAGCAATTGCATTCCCTTTCAGAAGGTCCAAATTGACTCCCCTACCTTCCAGTTACGTGATGTCCTTCTACACTTTGTCTCTAAGCATTTTCTACATGGTTATAGGTCACCTGCAGTAATGGAACTTCATGTCTTTCAGTTTTGAAGAAGTTTATTTCCGTTGAGTAACTGCCTCAAAGACTTTGCAATGACAAAGAACTTGTTTTTCTGCATAGGTAGTAACTGCATGTTAAGATGACAGCATGTAGAATGAGTATCCTTTCCTTACATGCATTTCTTAACGTGTGCAAATGTAGATCCTAACATTTGATCATAGACTGCATTCTGCAAGAAGTCAAGACATCATGGCCCTGTGCTAACAAAGGATTATTGATATCTGCATGGTATAATGAAAGACAAGTTTTACTGAAAGCCTCAATCAAAAGCCAATCATATCTCCATTCAGCTGTCAGGGTGAACAAGTTTCTTCCAAGTAACCAACTACATGCATCAACAGCAAAAGTTATGGAACAGCATTACAAAGCAAATGCTATGTCTTTATTCTCAGACTAGATTAATTTAGTAATAAATAGGAGAACATAAGTGGGGGAAAAAAGATGAAACCTCAATCTCATTAAACCAGTCAGTGGTTTCAGTTCAACAGCTGCAAGTTCACAGAATAACAGTCTTTTGTTTGCATTTGATGACATAAACCAAGTTGCACAAAACCATCCTTTCTTGACTGTGACAGAGACAAGCTGTTAAGCTGGCACTAGATGTGTATATCCACAGATATTAACATATCCATATCTCCAGCCTTTAGCTTCTTAACCCATTAAGCTGGCTGTTCATTTCCAGTAGTCAAGGAGCTAAACTTCTGAGATGCAGAGCCTATTTGACTGTAAACAAACCCTAGTAATGCATTCACAATGCAGAAACTACAAATCTGGATGTGTCTCACTATCAAAGAGTCTAAACAAATTTTAACAGAAGTTTAAAATCACCATAAGTGAAATCTCTGTAACTGCCTTAAAGAAAGATGTGAATACAGAAAGGAAGTGTTAAATAATGACTCCTCCTGCTCTCTATTTTTACAGCTTCTGTTCTGTATTTTTTCCTTTGGAATTCCTCCCATCAGCCATCCTGGACACTGAAAAACATGACTTTTAAGATCTGGGCATTGATCTGGATTTAGAATCATTGGCAAATAGAAGATGCTCATCAGATGCAGTACCCAGACATAAAAGCTGGAGAGAAAAAAAAAAAATTGGCCAAAGTTTTCCTTAAATGGGTAAAGACTAGAAACATCTCAAGCTACCTGTCAGCATAACTGGAGAGAATATCCATGCTTTTCCTTGCAGGATAAGCAGACGGACAGAACAGCATGACTGCAAAGCACGGTAACAGCTTGCACGTATGCTCTGCCTCTTTCCCTGCAGGAAAAACATCTTACATTGCTCTGAAACATGAATGTGTACCATGGGAAGCTACGTAGAGCAAGCAACGGTCTCTGAATGTACCTCTGAGCTTACCAGGCAATCACTTGCATTTGCCTGTATTCAGCATTTCATGGCAGAAGGATGCTGTTCTGGTCAATGCTTGAAGGGAAAGAAAACTCAGCAACAATTCAGGTTCACTGTCAACAATGACCCTTAGCAACATAGACAGACCAGCAAGAACTTAACCTATGTTCTCCTGTCCATGACAGAACTAGGCTTTCTTAGATTAAGGAACAGAAAATAGATCTATCTATCCATCCTCAGTTTAGCAGCAACGAGCAATTTCACAATTATCACACACATATCAGGTTACAGTTTGCATGTGAAGTGAAAAAACTCTACGTTGGCTTAATATGTTTCCTGAGAATGGAGCTGTTTTCTCTGCCACTAAATCAGAATCTGTTTTGAAACGGACAGAACGAAGAAAAACAAACAAACAAAAACACCACGAAAAAACAACTAAACAAGCAAACCAGGACTGAGACAACAAATTAACTTGTCAGTTTCAGTTATCTTTTGGATGTTTCATAAGAAGGAAGCTACCACTATCAACACTCAAATTCTGGACCCAAACAATCTACAATGCTTCCCAAAGGACACTAATAATGGCCCACCTCTCTACCATCCTTTTACAGGGAGCAATAAAGAAAACCAATTCAAGCCTGAGCAGCAGGGTTTTGCAGTTTCCCCTAGTTAACAAATATCATTAGCATTCACATTCCAGTCAAAACATTTAGTTCAATGATCCTTTACCCTCTAAAATGCATGCTGTTGATTACTATACTTACAAGGTAAGTTAGCTTCAAGTTCTGCAACCTCTGTTGAAAGAAAAAATACAAAACTGTTATTTATGCAAGCATAAAGCCATTTTTGAAGACCAAATTTGCAATTCTAATTTGAGCCACCCCGTAAATCACATTTTACTTAAGAATAAAACTAAGCTGCAAGGAAGATTTACCTTGAAATGTCTCTGTAAGCCATGCAATTCACTACTAAAAATGCTCATATACCACTGAGAAGGCACATATATCCTACTGTGATTAGAATCATAGAATCAGTCAGAGTTGGAAGGGACCACGAGGATCATCTAGTTCCAAACCCCCTGCCATGGGCAGACACACCTTACCTTAGATCAGGCTGGCCAGAGCCTCATCCAGCCTGGCCTTAAACACCTCCAGGGATGGGGCCTCAACCACCTCCCTGGGCAACCCATTCCAGGCTTTCACCACTCTCATGCTGAACAACTTCTTCCTCAAGTCCCGTCTGAATCTCCCCATCTCCTGCTTTGCTCCTTTCCCCCTAGTCCTGTCACTACCTGATAGCCTAAAAAGTCCCTTCCCAGCTTTTTTGTAGGCCCCTTTCACATACTGAAAGGCTACAATAAGGTCACTTCAGAGCCTCCCCTTCTCCAGACTGAACAGCCCCAACTCTTTCCATCTGTCCTCATAGCAGAGGTGATCCAGCCCTCTGATCATCCCAGTGACCCTTCTCTGGACATGCTCCAGCACATCCACATCCTTCTTGTAATAGGGCTCCAGAACTGGATGCAGTACTCCAGGTGGGGTCTCACCAGAGTAGAGAAGAGGGAGAGAATCACCTCCCTCAACCTGCTGGCCACACTTCTCCTGATGCAGCCCAGGATCTGGTTGGCTTTCTGAGCTGCAAGTGCACACTGCTGGCTCATGCTGAGCTTCTCATCCACCAGCACCCCCAAGTCCCTCTCCTTAGGGCTGCTCTCCAGTTAGTCACTGCGCCCAGCCTGTATTTGTGCTTGGGATTGCCTCAACCCAGATGCAGGACCCTGCACTTGGTCTTGTTGAACCTCATGAGGTTGTGTTGTGACCACCTCTCCAGCCTGTCCAGGTCCCCCTGGATGGCATCCCTTCCCTCCAGTGTGTCAGCTGTACTACACAGCTTGGTGTCGTCAACAAACTTGCTGAGGCTGCACTCAGTGCCACTGTCCACGTCACCGATAAAGATGTTGAACAAGACTGGTCCTAGGACTGATCCCTGGGGGACTCTACTTGTCACTGTCCTCTGCTCCAACATGGACCCATTGACGGCCACTCTTTGGGTGGGGCCATCAAGCCATCTAGTGATCCACCCATCAAACCCATGTTTCACCAGCTTGGAGACCAGAATGTGGTGTGGGATCATGTCAAAGATTCAGCTCTGTCAAGACTGAAGCATCAAAGCTTCTAATACACAGGGCACTGGCATTTCAAAAGGTGACATCATCCAAACTTGCTTACATAAGGCACTAAAATACAGAGCCACAATTCCAGAGCCTCAAATACATAAAGGCAGGAATTCCTCAAGGATCCAGGTGAGAGTTCAATGATAAAAACAAGCACAGGAGTTTCACAGCCTGTATAAGCATCACCACTCTCCAGCATCTACCACCAATGTTTTCTGCCATCAGCTACAGATGGTCAGTGTTATACACTGCTTTTGAAGGGAAGCCTTCAGCCATGATACCATGTCCTGCACACTTGAATCCAGCTACAGGTATCTTAATCCTAAGGGCACCATCATACCAGCTGTGGTCCTGCCTGCAGAAACCAGCATTAGGAGCACCAAAGAAACAGTGAAAGACAAACTTTCCTTTCAAGCACCTGGCACAGCAATGTGCACTGGTCAGTGATAAAACTCACATCCACTGAGCAACTCCCCCCAAACCACCGCACTGCTGAACAAACTCAGTGGCATGAAGAGCTTTTTGCTCCTATGTCTGTTGGATAATCCCCCCAGGAGCACAGCTTGCTATGGACAGGCACTTTCATTCAGCTGTAATTTCTATTCATTATACTTCCCATGCATGAAACTTAGAAACTATTCAGAAAAGAAAGGAAATAACCTGCTAGCTCCTAGGAAGAGAAGTTTATTCCTAAGCACGTTCTCTGCAAGACTCCCTGCTTTCTCCCTCTTTTATGAACTTTATTGAAGTCTTACTTTCAACTATCAGTATTTCACAGAAGTGTGAATGAGGTACATCAAGATGCTTCCTCCTTCTGAAGTTCTAGGAAACCTGATATTTTTGCATTTCCTGTAGTCCTTTCCCCTTCCATATTGTTTCCAGCTTTACCTTCTGGTCTCCACAAATGTAGATCATTTCTTTGGGTTAACAGCATGTAAACAGATGTCAGCACCAACTCTCAAAAATATACATATAAAGAAAACTGTAATTCAGTTTAAGATACAGAGGGTGAATTCTTGGCACAGAATTCACACTGATCTGACCACAATTAAAAGCTCACTAGTTTCCCAGAACTTTTCTTGCACCCTTGCGTACCAGACCTGGTTGGTCTCTGCAGGAAGCACAATGTTTATTTGACTCATATTTACAAAAAAAAGTTCACAACTGCACTCTACAGTTCCTCACTTCAGATCACTACACACAACCAAAACTGTACAGTGAAGAATGCACTATACTGGGGCCATACTGTGGTGAATAGTCCTAAAGGGCATAAAATGGGCTTAAGCATGTCTTGTCTTATTTACCTGCCTGCCTGTATTGCAGCCAGAGGTGGGAAAACAGGACAAAAGCAACCCAGGCAACTTAAGTTTCTTTGCCTGCGAGGGGTTTCATGGGGACCGCGCCCCTGTCCCGTGGTAGGCGTATGCGCCCCCATTCTATGGAAGACAACAGCCTGTGGGTTCTTCCATTTCTGAGTCTACTTGGGTGACTGCGTGGTCAATGAGACCATTAGTCTCGGCCATTACCCTATAAATTGGGGGTGAATGGGGGAAAGGTGCTGGTGTGTTCATTCGTTCCTTGCTGATCTCTCCACTCGCCCGCCTGTCGCCCCAGCTGCCGCCTCAAGCCACCTCAGCCAGCAGTGGATTTTCGCTTTGTGGCCCACGTGGAGTTTGCCACAGAACTTCTGTTGGATATTTTCCTGCCTATGTTTTTGGGCCAAGGACATCAGGACTAGTGAGTATTCTCCATTCTTTGTTCAAGTTGCTAAAGGATTTTAATCAGCCTCACTGGCCTGCATCAGGAATGGTGTGGTCAGCAGGAGCAGGGAGGTCATTCTGCCCCTGTACTCTGCACTGGTTAGACCTCACCTTGAGTACTGTGTTCAGTTCTGGGCCCCCCAGTTTAGGAGGGACATTGAGATGCTTGAGCGTGTCCAGAGAAGGGTGATGAGGCTGGTGAGAGGCCTTGAGCACAAGCCCTACGAGAAGAGGATGAGGGAGCTGGGATTGTTTAGCCTGGAGAAGAGGAGGCTCAGGGGTGACCTTATTGCTGTCTACACCTACCTGAGGGGTGGTTGTGGCCAGGAGGAGGTTGCTCTCTTCTCTCAGGTGGCCAGCACCAGAACGAGAGGACACAGCCTCAGGCTGCGCCAGGGGAGATTTAGGCTGGAGGTGAGGAGAAAGTTCTTCACTGAGAGAGTCATTGGACACTGGAATGGGCTGCCCGGGGAGGTGGTGGAGTCGCCGTCCCTGGGGCAGTTCAAGGCAAGATTGGACGTGGCACTTGGTGCCATGGTCTAGCCTTGAGCTCTGTGGTAAAGGGTTGGACTTGATGATCTGTGAGGTCTCTTCCAACCCTGATGATACTGTGATACAAGCGGTGAATTAAGCTGCCAGACTCTCTAGCAAAGACATTTTCCGAAACCTTTCAGAATTCCATCGTGCATAGACATTCTGTGAAATAGTTCTGCTAACTGCATCCAAGAACTTGTGTGGATAGTTGTAAATAAGTTTGGGGCAATTATTTTGGGTATATTAATAAATATTTCATAACTTTTAAATCTGCTTCATTGCATTTTACCCCAAACTCAGATTTCAACTAGTCCCATTTACAACACATACTTTTGCTAAGTTTAGAGCACTGTCTCTATAATACACCAAAAATGCAATTTCATTTACAGTAAGACAAGACACAACCAACTTCTGAAGGCTTCAGCTACAAAACCCCATAGGAGTATTCCCCCCATCCCTTTCTCTTTAAGCTCAGCCTTTCATATTGGAAGGCATTATTAATCTTCTCTGGAGAGTACAGCTTAGGACCTGGCTCTTATTTTAAGGTGTTGACTGCTTCTTGCTTTCTGTGCTTGTGCATTGCTCAGTTTAATGAATCCTGCCCATCTCTTGCTTCGGTTCCGAGAACAGAGTAGTGGGAAAGAGAAGCACCAAAGGACACAACATGTTCAAACACAGCAATGGCATGGCTGAAGCAGCTCTGCTGAGCTGGGGCCTCACTTCTGCATCCTGCAAGGTTCAGTAGAAAATTTACTCATCACTGCAACTCCTTTGAAGTATGAAAAATGTCCTGTGATGGATTTGCACTTCTGTTTCCTTTTGTCTTGGCACAAGAACGAGTGGTTTCTCTTGTGAAAACGTGAAAACGAAAGTGTTCACACCGTGAGCAGGAAACAGCACTGTGCTCTTTCTTTGAAGGTGCCCAAATCTGGGAAGGCTACTGCAACTAGTCCACATGAAAGTTGTGTGAACTAAAACAACTGAAATTATGGTTTCTATTGACTCAGCCAAGAAACCACTGAAACTAAGAAGGAAACAACTTTATAAAAAGAAGGTAGAGACACGCTTCAACCTAAATTTTTAGAGAGACATCAAGTAAGGAAGGAGATGTTACTATTAACTGTGCCATATAAACACTGGTAATTAACAAGAATTAGCATATGTAATGGACCAAAGCTGCAGCGTTTGTTTTACAAATCCCAGGACATTTTTTATTTGTCAGAAAGCAAACATTTTAACCACACCATCCATTAAGCTTCTGATGTTCTCAGTTATGTAGCTTCTAAAGTAATATCACAACGGGACTATTCTCTATAAGAAAATGCCCTTTGTACAGTCTGCCAACCTATTGGCATGGTTTTATAGGTTGATAAATCAGCAAAATGTAGAAGCAACAATTAGAGCTCTAATGCACTGAACTTCCAAGAGCACCAAAAGCCTCACTAGATTAAAATGCAAACTTAATCTCACAATCTTTCTGGCCTTTTCTATCAAAAAAAGTACTGTGACTGAGTAGTAAAGAAAATTCAATTCCAGTGCTTTTCCTAGTGTTTTCTGGACAATCAGTACCTGTGTTGCAATCCAGAGTCAGGTCCCTCGCAGTTTCTTAAAATGTAGAAAAAAAAACACCAAACCACAAACAGGTAACTTGAGCCTCTGAAATGTTATGTGAAAGCACTGAAGAATGGCCATAGAGGTGCAGAAACACTATAAAGCATCTGAATCTCTCTCATAGTCAAGAAGGCTTATTGCCAAGAAGTGGCAAAACAACCCAGAGCACTCCAAGGCCCTGAACCCACTCTGTTATGCCATCCTTGGTAGGTCTGAAAGATCTTAAGTGCAGATGCATGCCAGAGCTTCTGCAGGGTTGAACAGATCTTGAGCTGCAGTCAGCCCAGACCTAGACCAGCTCCCCACTAGCCATTCTGGTGTTCCTGAAAACTTAGGCCATCTGGTGTAGGAGCACACCCAAGTAGCAGGTGTATTTGCTGAGTCCTGCTTTTGATGCAGGACTGATTGAACAGTTCCAAATGCTCTTTTAAACCACAGAAAGAGTAAGAAAGCAAGGGTTTAAACCTACCACAGACATATGAATGAAGAGCTAAACACAAACTAATATCTCAGAGGCAGCTTAGGATCTTTTATAAGAGGAGAAAGCGAAGCCTGAAATGAGCAAGCAGAGCTATTTATAAAATGATTTCACATACAATAACTCTACCTACCCATAACAATTCTCACATTAGATACAGAACACACACTCCTGATGAGTGCACAGATACATGGTTTATGAGACACCAACAAGAATTTTATATTCAGTAATGTACAGACTATATTAATCATATTGTTCTGCTCCATCCTCTATCCTATATCATCAAGTCAGAATATAGAAGTGCTTTGTTTATTAGCCATGCCACATCAAGTTAAGCCATACACTTCCCACTGGAGTTTGTTTTCAAGTACATGAAACACAATATCATTTCCTCAACTGAAATTAGTGCTCTCATCCACAGCAATACTTATTTCTCTGTGGTTTTATCCACAAAGTTCTTTCCTGTTTAAGTCCTTATTTAATGTACATCTTTAAGACTACTAAAGATTAAATATCTTGACACTCTGACAAAAATTTCCATTTTCTAACTATTAATTCTAGCTTTATAATTGCTTGCCTCCTAATCCTAACCCATTTGTCTTTATAGCTTTCCCTGATTATCTCCAAGCTCTACAACTTTACTGACCTGCATTAAATGTCAAACAAGTCCCCTATACTTTCAGTTTTTTAATAAAATAAGAGATGTATATTTTCTTTGCTTTTTAATGGTTTTGGTTTGAATTTCTGATTTGTTCATTGGTTTATTTTGGATTTTGGTTTTCATTTTTAAAAAATGCGCCATCAATTCACAACTTCAGCTTCTATACAGCATTACAATCCTGACATCAAGCACTACAAAAAGCCATTGTGGTTACAACTCTAGCTTCGCAACATAGGTACACTTGAAAAAAAAAAAATCAGAGGGACACACTCACTGCTCTTCTGTTGACTACACTATTCCATATCCAGGCCAGGATGCTCTTGGCCTGCTTGGCTACCAGGGCCTATTGTTGGCTCACGTTCAGACTGCTGTCAACCAGCATCCCCAGGTCTTCTCCTGCTAAGCAACTTTTCAGACACTCTGTCCTAAGCATGTAGCTTTGCACGTGGTTGATGTGACCCAAGTGCAGGAATCAGCACTTGGTCTTGTTAAAACTGGTATCATTGCCTTCAGCCTACTGATCCAACCTGTCCAGATCCTTCTGCAGAGCCTTCCTACCTTCAAGCAGTTCAACACTCCCAGTCAATTTGGTGACATCTGCAAACTTACTGAGGGAGCACATGACCCCCTCATTCAGATCACTGATAAAGATATTAAACAAAGACCAGCCCCAAAACTGGATTCTGGGGAACATCACTTGTGACTGACCACCAACAATATTTAACTCCATTCACCACAACTCTCTGGGCTCCAGGCAGTTTTTACCCAGCAAAGAACACACCTAAGCCATGAGCTAAGAGCTTTTCTGGGAGAAGTTTTAGTTGGAAGAGATCTTTAGGATCAAGTCCAACCATTAACCCAACATTGCTAGGTCATCATTAAACCATGTCCCTAGGCAACACATCTACATAGATTTTTAAACCCTTGAGGGGTGTTGACTCCTCTACTTTCCTATGCAGCCTGCTCCCTTTCACAACAACCCTTTCAGTGAAGAAATTTTCCTAATGCCCAATCTAAACCTCCCCTGGCACAACTCGAGACCATTTCTTCTCATCCTAGCACTTGTTATTTGTGAAACAGATCAACCCCTACCTCACTACAACCTCTTCTCAAAGAGATGTAGAGTAAGAAAGCCTCCTTATCTCCAACCTAAACAACCTCAGTTCCCTCAGCCATTCCTCTTAAGACTTGTTCTCCAGACCCCTCACAAGCTTCAATGCCCTTCTTTGTACTGTATAACAACACTGGACGTGCAAGCAATCAAAGTAACTGCTCAGAAAAACTGATGAAGGGCATTGGTATTTTAAGAGTAACCTCTTCATGGAAGTGGAGAAAAAGGCCTATTTAACTTTTGACCATCACTAAAGACAAGGACAGCACCTGACGACACTTAGCTGACAGCTCACATACTTCCAGTTTTAATAAAAGTATTTCAGATGCTGACTTCAAATTTTCTTCTCATTCATATAGTACAAACAGCTAACATAGTATCTAAACTACCAGTTATTTTTCCTACTTCGAGGCAGCATCAGCAAGCAAAAATGTAGTAAGTTTATGCCAAACCTCTAAAAGTCTGCAAGCATCATCTACACTTACCAGTGGCTGAGGTCACAACCATCCATCCCACAATCAAAATGTCATGGATGTATTTACATCAGCGTAGCCAGTACATCTGAGGACTCCCACACACATCCTCCAAAGGATTCTGTAATACCTCCCTGAACAGGATCCCCAAGACAAACAAGGCTGTCTTTAACTTACCTCCAGATAAGATGATAACCAGACACTCTCTGCATCTGGTTGATAACTCTAATAAAACTGGCAGACATCTGTATGCAAACTTTATTAGATCATCACCAATTTACTGTGGATCAGGAATAAAATCAGAAATAGGTATCTCTCCAGCACATCAGCAGCAGCACTTGAGCAGGTCATCCACTATTCTGACCCTGGCTCACACACCACCATCAGCTCTCAAGGATGGAGAGATTTAGCATACTGTGCCAAAAATCACCCTCAGCTAAGCTTCCAGGATAGCACATCACCTGTGGAGGACACAGATCTGCTTTCTGTTTGTTCTCCTATTGACTCAGGAGCTACAGACTTATCTGAAGCCAAAAAAGGACCCATGTGTGTGGAACAGAAAGTGCACAGCTATCACTGAGCTGCAGTTCCTTGTTCCTTCAGCTCAGAGGCTTTATATAATAAAATCGTCTCCACTAACACTGTTAAGAGACAGAATTCAAGCAGCACTAATCTCAGTACCAGTGCTGGAACAAAGAAAGACAGAACATGCCAAGTCTTTTCTCATCTCCTCTTCTTTCTTCCTTACTGACGGCCATCATTTCTTTATTTTGTAAAACACATTATCTTGTAGCTCTCAATTTCCAGGAGATTGACCTGAGCCTTTCGCTAACTGTGCAACTGTCACCTGGTAACTCCATCAGTACAACTACCCTTACATCTCCTGCCCAAATCCAATACAACAGCCTGTTACAGTTGCATACAATCATGTAGTAAAAGATACTCTCACTGTATGCACCTCTTTAGCAAGCAGCTGTTCTCTATCAAACTTATTCCTGTAGATCTTCACGTGACCTACAAATGCTATCAGCATCAGAAGTCTGTCTTCACTCAAGCTCTCAACACTGCAGATGCTGCCAGACCAAGTTCTATAAAATTCTCTAACTGGATAGTCTATATTTAGCTTAAGGTGTAATCCAAAAAAAGAGTATCCCAAACTATTTTTTTTCACATTCATTTTCAGAGTAGTCTTGCTGAACTGCTCTGCTTCTACTGTCAGGTCCCATTTTGGTTCAGAACCTATTCTAACCAGACTGACAGTTCCTCCTACAACTCTTTTGGGAAAGCCACATGATGTAACTTTCACACACGATCAGATCACGATCTAGCAGTCACACTTGTCAGAAGAATACCAGCAGTGACCTGCTTTTAATGTGTATTAGTGTGGGACTCAAGTTGTTCAATATTTAGTCTGCACTACTTTGCTAATGGTAGCCACAGTAATCATAATGTCAATACTAATTTTCTATGGCTCACATTCTTTCCTGCCCCTGCAAATTAAAAGCCAGTAAAGTTTTAGTCATAAAATCAAAAACCATGATTGCTCCAATGGTAGTGTAAAATTTATTATAGCACCTCAAACTACATCAGGTGGTGTAACTGAAGTGTATTTACATTATGTTGCTATTCTGCCCTCAAATCTACACCTGTAGGCTAGGTTCAATCTCAGATTATCGACAGATAGACAGACAGTCAGTTATTTGGCTTTGTAGCTTAGCCTGGTTAAAGAGCTTATTACTCTTGCCTGCTATCTTTTCCCCTCAGAACTAGAGTTAAATGAGGATTTCCAAACTGGAAGTCTAATGCAAGCCCTTTGCAAGAGTTACCACATCAGGGTTTAAACTGATTGAAACTCTGTCCTTAGAAGACTGCTAAGACAGAAAATTGTGAATATAACACTCCTACAGTCTAGCTGATGCACTTCTCAGTGCACTGAGTCAGCAGCAATTGCAGTGAAACACTGCTCCAGGATACAGTTACATGTCAGAATCTACCCTAACTCAGAAAAGCTGTAAGTCATGGCAGAGTTCAGGCCATATCACTCAAGCAAACCATACAGTGTCCATCTCAAGTTGCTCTGACCCAAGATCAGAAAATGCGAGTTTCCTTGCATTAGCAAGAATCATAAGTGATAAGCTCACACATTTGTGATTCACTATTGATCATTTTTAGCAGAAACATCAATCTAAACAATATATTCCATGCCACTAGATCAAGCACCACAGCTTGAGCATTGAAACTATCAACCAGAGAGAGTAAACCTGAGTTTAACCCCATAGTAACTGCAAAGTGTCAGCACTCATACATTTTTAAATGTAAAATTATCTATGCTATAGAAAAAAACAGCAAGAAAGAGCTGTCCCTGACTTTACTACAAAATAGTTTAATTATTGTCTCTCAAACCACCACATTCACCCAGAATGTACCTTTTTTTCCCCCCACTAATGACAAGCCAGCTAGTAGTAATCTACAGTATCCTTCCTAGAACAGACCATATCACACTACAAAAGTGAGTGCTGTTTTTTTATCCATGACTTCATATGCAACTGCTAAAGGTACCAAGACTACAAAAAAAATACCTCTTAAAAAAAACTTTAAAAAGCAATGCAAAGTCCATTGTCTCTGATTTATACTATTAAAGACCACACAATGCTGATGTTGCCTCTAGACTCCCTTTCCTGTCACAAGCAGCTACAGTTTTGCTCAAAAAAAATCCAAATTTTCCTAGAGTTTTTAAAATAATTTTTAAACTGATGACACATTCTTGTGGTGGAATTAATTTTTCAGTGGAGTAAGAAGGCAACTTTTTGTTTTGTATTATTCAATAAGTACCCCACAGGCAGTGATCTGTTGGAGATGCAATGTATGCCAATATACACTCTGCAATATAAATCCTGAGTTAAACCACAAACAATTTTACAAATCCTTCCGGAAATCATTTTATGTGCAATTTACTATTGCTTACTGGCAGCACACTTGCAAACTGTAAATCCCAAAATATTTAAATATAAGTTCCTTTCACCTTTAACAAGTAACTTGTCTCGAACAGACACCCTCCGAGCTGAGTCAGAAGCTGGATTAGATGCACGGGGTCTTCTGACACCATCATCCCGCTTCAACTTGCTTGCCAGAGTTAGCATTACTGCTGTCTTCAATCTAGAACACAAATATTTAGAACAAAGTCAACTGCCAAAACTAAAGCACCAAAGGGAAGGGAAGTACAAAATCAGGTTACAGTTCCTTATTCAACAATTACCACTATATGCTTAGCAAGGCAGTTAATATGGTGAAAATAAAGACAAGGATGGCCTACAGTACTTGAAGAACGAGAGTTTGTTTCAGATGCAAACACTGAGGGAGTTACAGTATGTCAGACCACGAGTAAGTTCAGTTTTTCTGGAGAAAAGTCAGACTTTCACCACTGTTTAAAAAACAATTCCACTGTACCATCTCCTGCAGTGTACCACTGCTTGACATAGCTCCTTCAACAGAATTTCTGTGAAAATACCCTTGCCAGATCTCTAGCCAGACAATCTGCTATGATCATTCTAATCTATACTTCACAATATTCAGAACTACTTTTGGAAGGCAAAAGAAAAAAAATTAAAAACGAGAAAAAGGAGAGAGGTTCCTGGAACAATTCTCCAGCACTAAGAAGTGATCTTTGAGTGAGCTACCAGGACAGAGGAAAGGAAATTAAATCAAATAGAGCTATTATCCGTGCAGCTGCCCAACAGCAGCTCTTTGCAGTTAAAGCAACATTGGACAAAGTTACAGACAGACATTTGGTAAGTGAAGATAGTTTTTTGCTATGCCAGTCCACCCTGATAGAAGATAACTGCACTGATAAATTACAATAAAAAGGTGGACAGAACACCAAAGGTATAAAATCAAAACACTCCGTCTGTTCTGGGTTAATACATTTCAATACAACTCCTAGTTGAAGGCAGCTCACTCTTAACAGTTTGGCCAAAACCAACATAATGCTAACAAGATCCATACCCTTTATACCCCATCACACCTGAAATGGTAGAAGAAATGTTTATCCTTTAGTCATACTGAGTTAATTCAAATTAAAAAAAAAAAAAAGGGAAAAATCCAACTTGTTGAAAGTCAGCATGTAGCCTCTACATGAACCAGTTTGCAGAGATGACAAGACAGGTGTGATGCAGCAGTTGGAAAGACATGAAACAAATGCTCAGGTAGCATTTCGCCTCAGAGTATCAAATGCAGAATCAGCTGAAATGTTTGTAATGCAAAAGACAAAGTCCAGTAAGCCACCAAGACAAAGAAAATCACGCTATAAAATTACAAGATGTGATACAAAACACATTTTGGTCACCTTCGGCTCTATAGGTGCCTGGATGTTTCTTTTCTTCACGCAAACCAGCCCTGAAGTGAAATTTACCAGGTTCACTGCAATAGCAGTTACTTTGCTTGTTCATTTCATAAACCACGAGATATGCTTCCGGCTTGCCAATCTACTCACTACATTTGTAAGAGCCATCTATGTCTACTGCTTTCCCAAGGTTTGAGAGAGCAGACAGATTTATAACAAACATCTAACAAACACCAAAACACCAGTGAAGGAGCAAGAAGGAGAAATTAAACAACTTACATGACACTCATAATAGATAAGTGAGTAGCAAAAAAAAGTACTTCACAACAGTACTACTAATAGCATGAAAGTCTGGTAAGATCTACAAGAAAGTCAGTTCTCTGAAGGCAACAAGGATGTGTGCCAGCTTCAAGAGATGTATTTAAAAAAACAAAACAGAAAAAACACAATTCAGTAAAAGAGCAGCTTGCTTAGCTGAAGCATACAGTAGTTTTTTTTCCTATCACTACCCCAGATAAAAGAAGTCAGAGGACAAAATACTCCTTTTTTCTTCCTAGAAAAGCAACAGCTGACTTAGACAAAGTAAGTTAAAAAAAAAAAAGAAGATGGGTACTAGGAAAGTCTGGGCAGTAGTGACACACAGTCCTAAAAGAAAGCAAACAAAACAAAAAAAAAGCCCCACAAACAAAACCCCACCAGCATCCCCTCAGCCCCCTAAAAATGAAAACTAATCTGCAGACAACTCCAAACAAACTCTTTCAGGTGTCAAATCCAAATGAAATCAACCTCAATAAGAATTAAGTATCTAAATACCTTTATAGATCTCTTTCCTCACTGCATACCCTAGAAACCAAAAAGGAGTGTGGAAATGCGATGATGTGCTCCAGATACACCCGACATTGCATCAATGGAGCACAGCAAGGAAGCACCCAAAACTTGCTAACCGCACGGGGAAAGTAAGGCTTTACCCCTGCACGGCACCGGGGAGACAGGAGACAAAGGGGTGCTGTGCTCTGTCGGAGCAAGACAGCCCCGAAATTTCTCCAGTTCCTTTGCGAGCGGTGGCAGTGAAGGAAGACGGAGGGAGGAGAAAGGGAGGGGGTAAAGGGCCGCCCTGCCCCACTCCGCCGTCGCTACCGGGAAGCCCTTCTCCAGGGGGATTCGCTGGAATCCTGCAGTGCGAACACGATCTGCTGTCTGCAGGGATTGGTCCCGAGGGCCCAGCGGAGCCGGTCCCCTCCGGCGTCGCCGCGGTCCTGAGGCCTGGCGGGCCAGGGCCGCCCCAGGAGACGTAGAGGGGCAGTAGGCTAGGGAAGAAAGGCCCGTGAACTGAGAAAGGCCCAGACCTGAACTGAGTGGGCTAGCCCTGGCCCGAAAATATTGAAGGCGGCCTTACCTACCTGAGCACAGCGTCAGGGCCCGGCTCCCGCGGCCAACACCATCCCCGGGGCTGGCCCGGGGCAGGGGGCGGCGGCGCAGCTCCTCCCTCCGCCCGCCCTCTCTCCTTTCCCTCAGCGGCGCGCCGGAAGTGGGCGGTTCCAGGGGCGGTGCCACACCACCGTCAGCGCGTTTGATCTCGCGATAGTAGAGCGGGCACTTACCCAGTTCTCGCGAGAGTTGGGGTGGCGGCCGTGCCGGTTCTCGGTCGGCGGTGGCACGGGTCTGGTTTGGGGTGCGGCGGCGGTGGCTCTGGCCCCGGGGGAGGCTGGTGGGTCCTGGCTGACTGCCTCACGGCGGAGGTGTCTTGCTATGCCTGAGGGAAACCATCCCCCTGCCAGCGGGAAGGGTCGAGCTGTAGCGGTTTAAACATCTCGCTTGCTTCGGTCCGGGCTTAATCAACTCAGTCTGTACATACCGACACCGTTTGAGTGGGAACAGTGGTCGAGCAGGTGAAATGCTTACAGTGAAGGGTGGTTGTGGCCAGGAGGAGGTTGCTCTCTTCTCTCAGGTGGCCAGCTCCAGAACAAGAGGACACAGCCTCAGGCTGCGCCAGGGGAAATTTCGGCTCGAGGTGAGGAGAAAGTTCTTCACTGAGAGAGTCACTGGGCACTGGAATGGGCTGCCTGGGGAGGTGGTGGAGTCGTCGTCCCTGGGGCAGTTCAAGGCAAGGTTGGATGTGGCACTTGGTGCCATGGTCTAGCCTTGGGCACTGTGGTAAAGGGTTGGACTTGATGATCTGTGAGGTCTCTTCCAACCTTGGTGATACTGTGATACTGTAATGTTGGAGAGTAAATGGCTTAGCTATCATGACTCTAGACTAATTTGAATCATAGAATCAACCAGGTTGGAAGAGACCTCCAAGATCTCCAGTCCAACCTAGCACCCAGCCCTACCCAGTCAACTAGACCATGGCACTAAGTGCCTCATCCAGACTCTTCTTGAAGACCTCAAGGGACAGTGACTCCACCACCTCCCTGGGCAGCCCATTCCAATGCCAATCACTCTCTCTGGGAAGAACTTCCTCCTAACATCCAGCCTATACTTTCCCCGGCACAACTGGAGACTGTGTCCCCTTGTTCTGTTGCTGGTTCTGTGGTGGTTTGGCTGTTACCCGCCCCCACACACTTTTAAGAAACGCCCCAGCTAACTCAGACGGGCTCTGGGAATATAAATGAAGCTATTTATTTACAGCTAGCACAATGTACAAGCAGATATTTACAGTATATACAATTAGAGACAGAAATATACAAGGTAAAAACAATACAGAAACACAACTCCCCTCCCAGAAACCTGAGTCCCCAGGAGGGGCTCCCAACCACCCCTGCACCTCCCCCTGCCCCTCTCAACCTTACCCCAATCCTGAGAAAGAATAGAGGTGCAGCCAAGAGGTTAAGGAGCAAGGTTAGTGGCAGTGAGGTTAAGGAGATGTAGCTCAGTCTGAAGTCAAAAGCAGAGTGAGAACAAAATGACGAGTGTTATCTAATGTTTTCCTTCTTGTTCCCATACATCTCAGCGAGACTGTGAGGGAAGGAGACATCACAATTGTTTTCATTTCACAGCCTATTATCTAGTTCTTCTCACCAAAACATTCTAGCCTGCTTCAAACTAGCACAGGTTGCCTGGGAGAAGAGGCTAACCCCCACCTGGCTACAATGTCCCTTCAGGTAGTTGTAGACAGCAATGAGGTCCCCCCTGAGCCTCCTCTTCTCCAGGCTAAACACCCCCAGCTCCCTCAGCCTCTCCTCACAGGGTTTGTGTTCCAGGCCCCTCACCAGCTTTGTTGCCCTTCTCTGGACACATTCCAGCACCTCAACATCTCTCTTGAATTGAGGGGCCCAGAACTGACCGTTTGAATGTTTAAAAGCTCGTGATCAGAAGAATGGAAACCTGTAAAACTTAATATATATACACATAACTTTTTAAAAGAGTGTTGTGGAGGCAGGGAATTAATGTGGCTGAGTCAGGAATGTTTATGCAAAAACAGAGGTGTTTTATTTTCCCAAAAGCCTGCCCCTAAAACTATATACAGAAATTAATTAAGTTTTATTTACCAGTTGCTTTGAGAAGATCTACAGGATGCCATCGACAATCTGACTATTTTGGACGTCAGAAGTTGGAAATGGCTTTTAGCTATTAAATTATAGCGTCTTTCTTAATAATAAAGCCAAAATAAGTCACAGTCAGGCTGACTTGGTCCGGCGGACTGTCCTCTCGCTGTCTTTCAGAAGCCGTAGAAGAGTCGTTAAGAGGTATTCAGGTCTGCACAAAAGGTGCCAATGGGTGAGGCAATCCTTTGGAACAGAGCGCCAGGGACTCCTGCTGTAGAATCTATCCAGGCCAGTTGAGTGGGGGAGAAGTCTCCGGCAGCACTAAAGCTCAGGCAGGAACGAACTCCAAAGCGGGAATGAATCCAAGGGGGGAACCCCCAAGGCGGGAAGTCCCCCAATGTTTATACCCTCTCTAGACAAAGAGCAGAGTTACCACTGCCTTAGGCGCGAAGGGCACAGCCAATCCCAGCCCGATTCCAGCGCGGGCACTTCACCGGCACCCTCATGCCAGAAGCAGCACCCTTTGCACTCCCCCTTCAGGCCTGCAGGGCAAGGCAAGGGGGGGGGGGGAAACCAGGCGGCTTTTCCTCTCCCATTCAAGCCACAGAGGGAGAGGAATTTAGGGGTATACAGGACTCCAGGACAAAGGGTTCTACTATTTGTTAGTTTCAAATGCACAAGGGAACTGCAATTGAGCTATTAGAGAAGGAACTAGGTTAAAATGCTAGAGACCAGACATGGGAAAGTTTAACACTAAAACACTACCTGAGCATCCATTGCAACAACCTAGCTTCCCCTTGACAGAAAAATTAGCTTAGTCAAATCCAGTCAAAAGAGTGCAGAACTGCAACTTGGAGGCCTTTGAATGTCCTTCACCGCTTCCAGTTGCTCATGCCTTGGTCTTCAGCTGGAAAGTAACTACCAAAAGACGAAGAGAAAATGTGGGTTTGGAAAAAACTGCTCTCTGGCTTCAACAGCATAGAAGGCAAAAATGGAATTAAGAAATAAAACCGCCCACTGTGTTTATGTGCTGCTTGCTGATGGCTATAAACAGTGAACGTAGCAGTCCTTTTCCTACTCCGGCTCCATGGCTACGCGTGGCAGTCTGAGCTAGGTTTCTAGCTCAGATGTAAAGAAATTTGGAACAGTATTGGCACCTCTGAGTGGAGGGGTGAACATTCCTGGGATGGGCCATAAAATGGCAATAATGATATGTTAATATAATTTTATTGGAGCATCAGAGCTTATGTCTGGAAGCACAACTTGTGCCTTCCCCTCCCCTTGCTGCTTCTGCTGTGCCTGCTGCTATCTTCTCCCACTGCTGTTTTGGCTTTCTGATTTGCTGCTTCACTGCCACTTGACCTCATCCCCATCTCCATCTTCTTTAAGGTTATTCTATTCTGTAGTACTTTATTCTCCTTATACAGTTATAAAAATACAATTTCATTTTCTATTTTCTAAAACTCTCAGTTGTAGTGAATTTACTCTACTGGGGGAGGGATCCGCTCTAATCCTTCACACTATGCCATACAGACACAGCAGCCAGGACATCTAAATATTGCCAACTTTAAGAGGGAAAAAAGTCTCCAAAAATGTCTGAAACTCTAAATCCTAGGGATGTTTTCTGATTACAGATTAGTCCAAGTGCATATTGATCCAACATGAGCCTATCACTAGCTGCAGAGATGCAGGAGACAGCATCTCACACCAGAGGTTATATCTGTTCAGATCTTGCCACCTACCTTGCTCCTGGTGTTGCCACACAATGGGTCTCTTCTCTTTGCCTTGACAATCTCTCTTCTCCTTTGCCAAGTGGATGGGTACTGTGTTTGTGAATGATTCAGACACTGAATGCCTTAGAAAAGCCTCTGTGTGATTGCATACAGATTCCCATGCCAGTGCAGCTAGGAATGAAGAAGGCAGCCTGAGGGTAGTTGTACTTTCACTGCAATAAGGTGAAGAGGTTTCATGCTCTGCAGTGGACCCTACAACACAACTTTGTCACCCTGTCTGTGGACCATACAGGGTCAAAGAATGGTTGCAAAATCAGCCTCAGCCCCAACATTTCTTGGTTCGTTCATCATTTAATAGAGACATCCTAGAAATAGAAGCTTGACTATTCAAGATACAGATGTATCTTTTGCTGTTATTTTTTTTCTCTCTTGAAGCACATTGCCCAAGTCCCAAATTGCACTGCCTTAACAACTAGACTACTCTTCAGAAAAGTCGAAGGACATGGTTCTATTTTATCTTCAGGTATCACCAGCTGCCCTTCTTTACCTACAGTACAGCAGTTGAGTCAATATCTGGTCACTGTGGCCTGTGCTGTGATTAGTAAAATATTTTTATGAGACAATTCATAAAGGTGCTGTCAACAAACTGCTGCTTCCTCTGAAGACTAATTAAAGCTGAGCTAATAGTGTCCAGAACAGGCTGTAATGGTATCAAGTCTCCTTGCACCCTCTGCTAATTCTTAGTAGTGATCAGCAAAATTCTGGTCACCAAACATCAGCTTCTGATATTTGGTGACCTTTTGAATTATTTAGAAATCTAAGTTTTCAACAGCATAAAGAAAAGTCTATGAGACCCTGGATGTGGTGCTTAGGGATATGGTTTAAGGTGAATCTTAAGATTCACCTTAGTAGAATCTAGGTAGATTAGGGTTATAGGTTGGAATTGGTGATCCCGATTGTCTTTTCCAACCTGGATGTTTCTGTGATTCTGTGAAAATCAGGAAAATCAGGAACTAATCCTATGGCCTGGTTGTTCTTTTTTTTCAAGGCAGTGTTGTTGTAAGGCTAGACAGAGAGACAGCAGTGCTGTTTACTGGAAGCAAGCATGCTCCCTCTCTACCCACACCACATGTGGTCTGGTAAAAGCTAAGTGAAGGTGGTTTGTGTACACAAAATATGTATCATAAGGGATACGTGGCATGTTCACATACTGCCCATTGCCACATTTTCTCCACTCGTATTTATCCATTTGTTTGGTTTGTGTTTAGCAAGATGTTTGTTTTTCATACTCTCACTTCCTTTTCATCTCATGGGTTTGAGAACCATAGTGTAATCACAGAATCACAGAGCCTTAGAGGTTGGAAGGAACCTCCAGAGATCATTGAGTCCAACCCTCCTGCCAAGGCAGGATCACCCAGGCTAGCTCACACAGGAATGCATCCAGGCAGGTTTTGAAAGTCTCCAGAGAACAACCTCTCTGGGCAGCATGTTCCAAGTGCTATATCAGCCTCATGTTGAGGTGAAACGTTCTGTGTTTCAGTTTGTAGCTGTTGCTCCTTGTCTTATTGCTGCTGACCACCGAAAAGAGATCAACCCCATCCACTCGACACCCACCCCTCAGATATTCATACACATTGATAAGGTCTTCTCCAGACTAAACAGCCCCAGGTTTCACAGTCTGTCTTCATAGGGGAGATGTTCAAGTCCCCCCAGTCATCCCCATGGCTGTCTGCCAGACTTCCTCCATCAGGTGTCTCTCTCCTGAAATGGAGAGCCCAAAACTGGACACAGTATTCCAGGTATGGTCTCACTAGGGTAATCTACTCCTGAAGCTCATCTCTCAGTCACCCAGAAGTGAGGCCATCAGAATCTTGAGAAATACTATCTGCTTGAAGAGAATCTTGATTTTCATAACCACCAACTGATCTAGGGCAAATTCAGACTCCTTCAGTGAAAACTTACCTGGTGGCAACCCTAAAATGGGCACTACACTGTACGTCTGAGTCATCAAAACAAGGACTTCAAAAGGTGGTGCTGAAGAAGCACAAGTCTCAAAGGTTCAGCCCCTAAGGAAATAATCACTGGGCAGGGTAGTTTACAAAGCAATTTCATAACCTTACATCTACACTTGTGTATCACTTTGTCCTTAAAAATTCTAATAACTGGTTGAAAATTGCTCATAATTAAAGCCCACTCTCTACTGATGCAGATGTGATGGAGTATTTTCTTTTCCCATCACTGTGCCTGTGACTTGGCAAACATTTCATGTTTCACACAGAAAGAATTTGAGCAGTTGCAGGCATCACCTGGTGTGGCAAACAAACCCAAGGTTTCTTCTCTGTTGGATTCCAGGCAATTAGCCATTTTCCATTACCCAGCTGTGACTGGTTTTAAAACTAGAGAAGATGAAACAAGCACTTTGCATTTAAACTGTGCCATCATTTGGAGACTATAGTTTCTTGTGTCCTTTTTGGTCTTTTTCTCATCCTTTTATTTAACACATATGTCTCAGTGCTAGAGATGAAGTTAAAGTATCAGCTCCTGCCTTAATGAGCAACGGTGGAATTTCTCATGTTGTAAGTGAAGAGACCTAGCTGTTATCCCTGCTTCCTTGTGGATTCCCCAAATACAGCTTTCACTCTAAGAGCACTATTTCTGAATCCAGACACATCCCATCTGCTGAAAAATAAAGTAAAAATCCTTGTTGCTCATGTTTTGGTGCCAGCATTTGCAGTCTCCAAAGAGATGCTCCTTTATGTGTTTGTACTCACGTGCTCAGCAAGCCAGGACAGCTGGGATCACACGTTTCACCTGCAGAAGAGGAAGAGGCCTTAATAGAGTAGAGCAAATGATCTTATACCTTAATACAAGGAACAGTTAAACTTGGTTTTAAGGATAAAATTTTTTTGGATAAGTGATCTGATTTTAAGTTTGAGGATAAACACAACAGGATAAGACACTCTTTTGCAGTGTTTAAACAGTGTAGGACTTGCCGATAAAGCAAGCAGGACAAGTCTCTGGTGTGGCAGAAAATGTCCTCACTAATACTCTGCTTTCCACCACGTTCATTCCTTCTTTTAGTTCATCCTTGATTGGCTTTTTCCACTCCCTCTCTTAAACATGAGCATTCTGCTTTTAGATTTCAATCACTGTGGACTGACCTGTCATGTCAGACATGAAGCTGTCTTTGTGGTATCAGAAGGAGGAGTAACTACAGCAATGGTGGAGTATCACAGCTGCTGGTTTATAGTCTCTTCTCCCAAGGAACAAGTGATGGAATGGGAGGAAGTGGCCTCGGATTGTGCCAGGGGAGGTTTGGGTTAGACAATAGGAAAACTCTTTTCCCCAAAAGGGTTGTCAAGCCCTGGAACAGGCTGCCCAGGGCAGTGGTGGAGTCCCTATCCATGAAGAGGAGTAAAAGCCATGTAGATGTGGTGCTGAGGGACATGGTCATCTGGCAGTAATGACCTGCTTAAAGGTTGGAGTCAATGATTGTGCTGTTTTGAGACTAACTGGAATATTTTACTGAGAGAAATTAAATCCTTAGCTGTGAGAAGAAAGAAAAGAAAACAACAGGTACCCTATATCACCCCTTCTTCTGCTGAGAAACACAACTAGTCAAAATATAGATAAGATACTGACTTCTCACACACTGGTCAGTGCTCACTCAGGGGCTGTGCCTTCTTTCTGGCAGTCTGGTCTCTGTGGTTGTCTCTGCTTTAATCTGATTTAACCCTTTTTCTTCTAACTTCCTTCTTGTCTTTTTCTGACATCTCATATCAGGTCTCCAGATTTATCATGTGAGATATACGTGGGTGGATCTGGTTATTTCTGAAGGGAGGGAAAGAGGGAGGGGGAAGGGGGGATTGGGTCAGAAGCCCTCCTGGGTACTCTATTTCTGGGAGGGATATTGTGTTTCTGTATTACTTTGAACTTGCATGTAACTATATATATTTGTGTATATCTGCTTGTATATTGTGCTAAGCTGTAAATATAGCTTCATTCTTTAACTTCCAGCTAGCTGAGTCTAGTCTGGGTGATTTTCTTAAGTGTGAGGGGGTGGGTAACACCCAAACCATCACAATGATCTTAAAGATCTCTTCCAACCAAAACACTTCTGTCATTCTGTGATATGCACATACCAAGACAAAGTAAATATGACTGATGTGAAACACATGAGATCGTTGCCATGAATAATGCTTTGCCTTCTGCACACGTCTAGTGTCAGCTGCAAGCCACTTGGAAGAGGAGCAGACTGCTGTAGTTCATTGTGGCCATGGTGGCAATGTCAGAGCTTTTTTTCCACATTGCTTTACTAAAGTCATATGAAAAGGGGATCTCAAGAGGTCTTGCAGTAGCAACTACCTTCTTGTTAGTCAATAAAATTGGGCATCACTGGACAGCAGAGCACTGAATGAGAAACATGATGAGAGAAGAGCAAAACCAGCTCTCAGGGCTGTGTCTTGTGATGATTGCCAAGTGGCTGAAATTTGATGTATACTTTATAACACCCAACCCTCCAATTAAAATCAATGTACATGTTTGGATGCTGTTATCTATCGGAGAACTGCATTGACCTGGAATTTAGCTGCTGCTTCTCTTGAGCTCTGATAAAAGCAGAGAAAAAAAAAAACACCAAAGAAAGCTTCAAAATCAGGTTAGAAAGCCAGGTTCTACCTGCAGGTTTAGGGAAAAACAAACAAACAGGCAAACAAACCAACAAAAAGCCTCACTGTGATGGTTTGGGAATTACCCATCCCCATTCTTATGAAATCACCCAGACTAGACTCAGCCAATCTGGAAGTTAAGGAATGAAGCTTTATATTTACAGCTTAACACAACATACAAGCAGATATTTACAATATTTACAGCCATATACAGAAATATACAAGTTTAAAGGAATACAGAAACACAACAGCCCTCCCAGAAATCAGAGTCTTCAGGAGAGGCTCCCAACCACCCTTCCACCTTCTTTCCACCCTTTGACCTTATCTCAGAGTTTGGCTAACGTGCAAGGTGAGCTTGGAGGATCGACAACAGAGAGTTAGAAAGCAGAAAGATTAGTTACACAGAAAACAGCCCAGAGAGCAGCACAGGCTACAACAGAGACTCCCACACACTGCCTGTCTTATCTATATTTATGTTTTTGATTTTATACAGCAAGCCTGTGAGCAAAGCAGACATCACCATTGTGACTATTACCTCTTGTCCTGATGCTGCGCACTGCTGAAAAGAGACTGCCTCCATCCTCCTGACATCTACTCTTTAACTATTTGTAAGCACTGATGACATTTCCCCACCTCAGTCCTCTCTTCTCGAGGCTCAAAAGCCCCAGTCCCTCAGCCTTTCTTCATGAAACAGATATTGTAGTCCTCTAATCATCTTTGTAGCCTTTTGCTGCACACTCTTGTGATGGTTTAGGTGTTACCCGCCCGCCTCCCCCCTCCCCCACTTTAGAAATCACCCAGACTAGACTCAGCCAGCTCTGGAAATTGAATGAAGCTTATATTTACAGCTAGCACAATACACAAGCAGATATTTACAGTATATACAGTTATATACAGAAATATACAAGGTAAAAGGCAATACAGAAACACAACAGCCCTCCCAGAAACCTGAGTCACCAGGAGGGGCTCCCAACTGCCCTTCCACCTTATCCCTCCCCTCCCTACCTTACCCCAGATGTTGCCTTGTGCCCAAGGAAGATTGGAGGGTTGGCCAGGGGAGTTAGGATGCAGGTGGATTAATCAGAGAGATGGAAGTTTAGGTTAGAGAGAGAAATGCAGCCCACAGCCTGGACAGAGAGTGTCTCCCTTATCTATGTGTTCTTGTTCTTATACATCTCAGCAAGCCTATGAGCGAAGTAGACATCACCCTGGTTTTCTTCTCACAGCCTGTGATCTAGTTCTTCTCACCAAAACATTCTACCTAGCTTCAAACTAGCACAGCTCTCAAGCAGTTCCCTGGCCTTCTTGAACTTGGGAGCCCAGAACTGGACACTGTAACTCCAGATGAAGCCTCACCACCTTGCCACACTCCAGGATGCCATTGGGCTTCTTGGCCACAAGGGCACATTGCTGGCTCCTGGTTAATTTGTTGTCCTGATTGCTCCTTTCATCAGGATAAGAGCAGGTTTAGTTCTGCCTCTATTCTGTTATCCACAAACATCCTAACATCTCATAGCTCTGTGCTGCTGTGGTGCAACACCGTTGCCTACAGATGGGATTCACTTGTGAGGGTCAACAGAGGTGACACCACAGTCTGTGGAGATGACAGTGGCCAAGGCAAGTTCCAGGCAGCATTCTGCAGAGGTGAAAAGCCAAACAGGTTGAGACTGTCAGGCAAACCCAGTAGATCTGTCATGCAAACAGCGTGCTTGGGATTAACCTCCACTCCTTCTTGCACCTCCAAGACAACACTACAACAACAGGGAAGTCCCCAGATCACCTGCTTTTAGGAAGTGGAACAACCTTTGGAATTGTAAGGAGCAATGGACAGCACAGGAACTGAAAGCTCCTTTGCTCCAGTTCATTGTGTAGCTTGCTTTTGCTACATAAAATGATTCCCTGTGGAAATAGCACATGATGTAGCATTAAGAAAGCACAGTCATGGTCTTCTAATGCAACCTAGATGCATCCTCCTGGACAAGAGCCCATGGAGCAGACTAGGAGTGACTTGGAGAAATATTTATGAAGCATATCTGAATTTTTCTCCTTTTTTTTTTTGTCATTTTTCCTTTTCATGTCAGCATTTTGGGGCCACTGTCTTGGCCCTGTGAAACTTATTCTCAGAGCTTTCCCATAAACAAGCTGGAATTCCTTTACTACTTGGATAACTCATAGTCATATTCTAGCAGGTACAGAGATGGTTCCTTTAAATCTTTACGCTCTTTGTGCTTTTAAATGCCTTCACCTTACCTCAGTTACCAAGTTTTACTTCACCCATTTCTGCCAGGTTTGACATAAATCACAGCCTTCCATTTTGCAAAGCTACTTTTTTTTCTCCTCTCCTCAAAGATTCTTTCTGTGAAGTCTTATCAGTGCTAGTTCCAAAGATTTCAGGCTTGTATGAGAAGCAATTGGAGAAGAAGGGGTTTGTGCAATTGAAGGAATGACCATGCACAGCAAACTGCAACTTTGGGACATGAAGTTCTCCTTTCTGAGAAGGCAGAAATAAGAATTCTTTTGTGATGTCAAGAGTCAGGGCTGTGCCAGCCATTAAATGAGTGACAGATGCTCTCTATTAATCCCTCTCCATTCTCAAAGAAGAAGGACTTGTGCATTGGAAAACTAAAACTACTTTAATGAAAATAAAAATATTAGAATGAAATATATACAAATATAAGACAACTGTTGAACCCAGCCTCCCTGAAGGCAACTACATCACTGTCAGCACTGATACTGTAGCCAGGCCATGGAGATGTCCTGGATTGGACCCAGTGGCAGAAGGCAAACTGGATTCAGGAACTCATGGGTCAAGACTGAAGGCAGAGCAATGTTCTCCCTGGATGCCAACAACTGAAGAAGAGACCTTGCCCTTTGTGGTCCCTCAGCTTTATGCCAAATGTGATGTATGTGGACTGGGACACCTCCTTGATCAGTTCAGAGTCACCTGCTCTGCCTGTATGCTCTTCCTGCAGGTGCAGCCTTTTAGTCTGCATCCATAACATGGTACACAGGATTTAGCAGTGACCTTGGTCTGCACACCAGTCCGTGGTGCTAACCATAAACATTGAGTGTTGTTACAGCCAGCAGCAGCCACCGCCTGTGAAAGCATGCCCTTAACTGCCTGAAGTGCAAGGACTGAGAAGAGCCTGAGCTGAAACCTAAAATCACTGAACAGAGTTAGTCCTGCTCTGACTCAAACCAAGACAAATGAAACAGAAAATTAAGAACACCCTGGGACTGGAGCATCTTCCCTGGAGCCAAAAAGTTTTCCCATCCCCATTTGCAAGCACATCCGTGGGAGCATGAGAGCAGGGGGAAAATCTGGGGACATGAGTTGCTGGGGGAAGTTCTCCAGAGACAGAGGAAGTGGCTACAGAAGTGACAACCAAAATGAGACTTCTGAAGTGCAGAGGAAGCTCATCATTACTAATTCAGACAGCAGCTTAGAGTCCCAGCAGCCTGCAGCAGCTACCTTTTGGCCTGTTCCTCTAGTCCAAAGTGCTGGTTTTTGCATGAAAATGAGTAACCCATCACGGCCACTTACATGTGTGCAGCTGAAGTCACCTCCAGTTCAAAGTGAAATTTCACTTGGAAGTTACTTCACTTCAAAGTTCACTTCACTTCAAAGGTTATTTGAAAAATAACCTTTTTTTGTCAAAGCAAATTAAGAGCAGCCAGATCTCACTGAATAGCTTCCCTGGATGGCAGCATGGGAACGTAACAAAATGACTCCCAGTATTGCTTACAGACAAGAATTATTATTTTTAATTATAAACAGCACCAAGCAGAAGGAGAAGCTGCAGCATCAAGAGCACCAGTATCAAGGATATTAAAACCCAGTGTGTTCCTGTAATGCCAGCAGCAGTTTATTTTCCTTTTCCTCAGAATTCCAAGCCTGGCACAAAACTCCCCTCACCCATTCAGGGGGAAGCTGCCCGGGAGGTCTCCCAAGCTGGCACAGGCAAGGACAACTGAGATTTAATGCAAGCAAGATCTTGACACCTTCTGCCTGTTGGTCACCAAAGAGGAGCCACGCTCACCACTGACACAAAGCATTTTGCACTCTTCAGCCACAGAGCTGTCTTCTCACTGTTGCCTTTACATTTCACACTCCAACAATTCAGTTCTTTCCTTGACACAGTATTTTCTCTGTGATGTTACAAGCCACAAGGGAGCAGCTGGCTCAGGGCAATCTTTACAGGAGTCACAGCCTTGCTCTTATCCTCCTTGTCCTAACACTTGGTCTGTTTTGACCTTTTCTCCATCATTTTCCAGCAGAACTTCACACAGAAAGCTCCTCTCCTCCCCAGGTTAAATATGCATCCATCTACTTACCCCTTTGGGTTTCTTTCCTGTAAATTTTGCCGTTGGGGCTGGAAGATGAGTGTCTTCGTGAAAACTACAGTGAGTGCCTCCCAGACACCAGGGTACACTGTAGGGAGACATAGTGAAACCAAGATGTCTAATACAAGGGAGGGCACATCCTTCTCCTTTTCCCTGAGGAGGCTGAGGAATAGCCTTTGTTGTCTCTCTGCATTAACCATCCAAGTGCTCAGTGATGCTCAGAAAACCTCGGGCTGCCCAGCACCTCCCTCCCTGCCTGCAGCGAAAGCTAAAGCACTTCTTACCCTCCAAGAGAAGCAGAGTGGCTCAATAGTGAGCTACAAAAAGCTCTCAGGGGCGTTGGGCTAATGCTGGCCAGCTGCAACACTCGCAGCTCCACCCCTACCCACCCTCATTCCTGTGCTCTGAGGGGCCTGATTGCCCTGTTGCTGAGGCCTGGCCCATCTAACAAATGAAAAAATTTGTCATCTCAGCCTTAGTTTGCAGCAAACTTGCTTTGCATTGGAGATACTGGAAGCTTATCCTGCCAAAGGCAGCCATGCAGGGGGATGGGGAAGGTAGCAGCATCTTTTATTTCTTGTCCTTGCAGGACATGCAAAGTGAGGAACACAATGATGGAAGTAATGCCACATGAACCTGCTGGAGAGGAGAAGAGGGGTTGTTGTTCCTCAGCAGTGATTTCTGCTTTTGCCTTCTCAGGAGACCTGTGCTGCGACCCTGTTGCCACTCTGGGAGCAGAGCTAAATTCCTTTCCTGGAAAGGGATGTGCAGTCAGCCCTGTGCCTTCCTCCCAGGTGCAGCAGCATCACATGCCTTTTGGCAGCAGCTGCATTTCACAACGACTTGGTAGATACCTTAATAAGAGCCAAAGAATCTAAATACATCTATTTTAGGGAATGAATAAACACCTTCTGCCCTCAATAGGCTTTCCTCTCCAGATCCCTGTGTGGTTTGGATGTTGCAGCCTGCCTCACAGATATTGGCTGCACACAGACCCCGGAGAGAGGGAATTCTCACAAGACTTCAAAACTGAGTGACAAAGCTGTGAACAAGGCCAGAAGGAGAGGAAACAGACAAACCCCCTGAATGGCATCTGCCTTTCCTGAGAGTTTGCGGCCAGACAAGTATTGCTGCAGCCTGGGTTTTTTTGAGAGGTGAGCTTTGCCTCATTTTAAGCAAAACTGGGATCCAGCATGCAGTACCAGATACACAACTGGGGCTTTGCCTGCCTGTCCACCTTGCCGACCTGTCCCGGGTTAGAGTGGATCCCTCCCCCAGTAGAAAAAACTCACCACAACACGGATTTTTTGGAGTGTCAGGGAAGGATGAAATTGTATTTCTTATAGTTGAAGTATAACAGTATACAGAGAAATGAACTACTAGAGAAAATAAAACATGATAACCTTAGGGAAGACGGAGAAGGGGTCAAGAGGCAGCAAAGCAGCAAAAGCAGCAGCAGCCAAAAGAGCAGCGGGGGAAGATAGCAGGCAGGCACAGCTCAAGCAGCAGAAGCCAGCAAGAGGAAGGTACAAGCTGTGCTTCTAGACATAAAGCTCTTGATGCTCCAATGAAATGATATTAACTTATCCATTCTTGTCATTATATGGCCTATCCCTGGAATGTTCACCTCTCCCCTCTGGCTGAGCTAGAAAATCAGCTCAAACAGTCGCATGGCCCTATGGCATTTCCCTCTGGATGGCTTTTCATTGCCTTGAGTGTCACACCTGACATTGCAGAATAGTAAGGGTTGGAAGGAATATCTGGAGATCATCAAGTTCAACCCCCCCATCCAAGGCAGGTTCACCTAGAGGAGATCACACACAAATACATCCAGGCAGGTTTTGAATGTCTCTAGCAATGGAGACTCCACCATCTTAGTTAGCAGCAGATGGGTAATGTCTGGGGCACTGACAGGTGATTAAACCTGTTAAAGCTCCCCAAAGAGCCTGGCATCCTGCCTCTGGTTTCTTCCTGTCTTGGTGAAGCCACTTGACATAGCATGGAAATGCCTCTTGCCTGAGGTTTCTGGTTTTGGGGTGGCATGCTTTTGTGTGTGCACAGCAAGACAAGCTGCACACACTCTTCCCTTGAGATATGCTTTACTCCCACCTTGAGGTAGAGATGACTCAAGTATGCAGGCAACTTCTTGAAGTTGTATGCTTGGAGGTGTCTTGAGCAGCTAGGTCCATCACTCCAACATCTGCTCATAGGTCCTTTTCCTCCTGTTCTTGCTGGGTGCTCACATTTCTCAGCTTCAAACTCATCCTGACCTCCTGTTCGGTATTTCAATCATTTGGAGACCTTCTGAGAGGTTCTGGAATGGGCAAACCTCAGGACTATACCAGGATGTGAGCATCTGTTGACAGCAGACTTTTCCCTTTTTCAAAACAGAAGATGATTTTCAGCAGATGACACCAAGTGTGGAAAGCCCATCGAGAAATATCTGTGCAACTGGAAAGCCCACTTAGTGGTATGGCTGCACCACCACACTTTGCACAACAGAAAACCAATGTACAAAGAAATATCAATGGTGGAGAGGAATCCAACAAAAAAGCCCCAGGGACACATTGATAGGTTTTGTCTTCCTTTCCCTCCCAGGAAGGGATGCCTTTTGGTAAACTGTGACCTTGTCTGCAGTACCTGAGTGTATTTTGTCCTGGGTAATTACAATTGTATTTTCTTCAGGCTGTAAAGCAGTTTCTATGTTTAAGTCCCTACCGCCAACAGTCACATAGGAGTGTTTAAAAAAAAGTGTTATTGGTGCATTTGACTGCTGAAATGCAACCAGACCTGGCAGCAAATTGGGCTGTTCATGCCTCTGGTGTCAGACCAATAATCACAGGAGACTGTGTTGTTGTTCATGCATCCAGCAGCTCCCCTTGAAGGCAAGCAGACCTACAGCAAACTGGGCTGTCAATGTGCTTGTACCAGACCTACAGCAACCCATCCCAGTTGGGATCCCAATGAAGAGATAAGTCCAGCCACCCCTAGCCCCTCTCATCCGAGGATTTGGCTGGAACACAAAAGGATTAATCTCTTACTAGATTTACACACACAGACACACCCCTTTTCACACAATAGCACGATGTTAGGCTGCGGGCTCCTCCAGGCTTCATTCCCTGGTTTGCACAACCTAGGACAAGTGACCAGCAGACTCCTGTTGCTGAGCAGGCAGACACAACTCTAGCCCTGACAGCATCCCTCTGTCCTTGGGAGGTAGATCATGGTGCACCCCTAAACAGCTGGAGATGAACATGAGTGCCAATGCTCTGCATTTTCAGATACTCAAAATTCCCCTTCATGTCTGTCCTCTCCTCCACAATAACTCACTTTTCCAAAGGGATGATGTTATAGCAAAGAGTAGTAAAGACATATGATGGCAGCTGGTCAGTTTATAGCATCCAGTTTATTTTTTCATATTACTTAGCATGTAAAAAAATAATGTATACAGGCAAATATATATATAATGTACGTTGTAATAAATAGCAGGTTAGAAAAAATAGATTTCATTAAAAACAGTGTCTTAAAAAACAGCAAAACTGAGATGTTCAATAAATAAACTCATAATTGCACAGCACCTTGAGGGTGGGCATTTTTTGACACACACACACCTCCCTCCTAAGCCATACACTGTAAAGCCAAGACTGTGAAGAAGAAACTGCTCCCTTAGCTACAAAAAAAATATAGTTAAAAAAAGGCTTAAATAGGAAATACAGTCCAGTGGTGCAACAGCAGGCATTCTTCCTGGTCCTCGGGGCGCCCTTTGGGTTGGAGAGTCTCATGAAGTGCTGGCCTTGCGGTGGGCAGGGGCTAAGTGCACTGGTCCCGCCGAGCCGCACACTGCAGGTCGTTCAGCATTTGGAAGAGGTGGAGGATGGCAGTGGCCTCCAGGCAGCCTGTGGTCTCCTATGGTGGGGAGGAGGGACAGGTTAGCAGGTGGAATGGGGTGCAGCTGCTGACATCCTGAAACCCCTCGCCTCACTGGCCTGACTTACTGTTTTCCTGGCTGTCTCCAGCTTTTGCAGCTGGTGCCTGAGTTTCCTGGAGGGCTGATGTGAAGGAGCCTCTATGGCCATCTGCAAGGAAAGCGGCTGCCTAAGTACTGGTGATGCTCTGCGGCGCTGCTGCCTGCACCAGGGCTGCTGAGCAGGCATGGCACTAGAGGGTTTTGCAGGGGTACTCACACAGACTCGCAGGTCCTCTCGTGCCTGAGTGAGGAAGGCCAAGGGGCGCTGGCGTGTCTCAGCGAATCTGTTGGAGGCAGGGAGCTCCAGCATGGTGATGGCAAAGTCCAGTTCAGCTTCTACCAGCATCAGTCGGTCAGGTACCTGCAGGCAGGAGCAGCCTGGTTAGGGACCCACAGTGCTAGGACTGGCTGTGGGCCGGAGGATGGGACTTTGAAGCTCTGCCCAGGGGTGCATATGGAGGCAGGACTAGCTGATGGGAGGTCCCAGATAGAGAGGGGAATGTGCCCCTATTTTACAGCATCAACTGGCTCTTACCGACAGCTCTGCCGTCACTAGACTCTTCCTCCGATGGAAGAGCAGGGTGTGGCATTTGCGGTCTGAAAGCAGCATGATGTCATCCTCCTGCAGGCATAAACCAAAACAGAATGAAATGCTGTCATCTTGGCTCTTGGGGGTTCTACAACTTCAGTCAGTCTTGACGGGCTTGACACCAGAACAAAATTCGGCCCAGGATCCTTGTCCCTTGGAAAAAATCCTTCTCATCCTCAAACAGCTGCAGAAAACATCTGCTTTGCCACTCAAGGTCCTGAGTGTGGCATCCCATCTGCCTTGTCTCCCACCAGCCCACAGGCTCTCATTGTCAGTGGTACTCACGAACTGCTGTTGCATCTTCTGCACAGCCTCCAGCACATGGGGCACGAGGAACCGGTACTTGGACAGACTGCAGGTCTTCTTCAGGGCATCTGAGGGGAAGGCATCCCCAAGACCAATCCCGAGTAGCAGGAGAATTAGCGGGATGAAGTTGAGGCACACCATTGTGCTGATGAGAGCTCAACGGTGAGCAGGTTACGACGACGTGGCAAGAATCCAGAGGACGAACCAGAGCCAAATCTTCTAAATGCCTCACCTGGAGACGCTGACGGTGTCGACACAGGTGATTCAATCGGCTGCAGGACTGCTCTCGGGGCTCTGCTTCTTTTTCTCTCACCGTGACTGCCTTGCTGCTCCATCTCCCTGGCTTTTTATTCTGCCTGCCCGACGAGATCGCACTTTCACCTTAGCAGGAAAATCCACGGCCTGACGTTTCCGCGGCTCCTCCGGCGGCTCTGGAAAGAGGAAAGCGAAAGTGTCAGTGAGGGAGTCTGCTGCTGCCTGCCCGATTGCATCCACCACCTTGGAGGTGCAGGGGGATGCTCAGGCTGCCTTCGGCACACACCCCTGCAAAGGAGCTGAACGGAGGGGCGCTGCTGCCACACCGAGTGTCACAGAAGTGATGAGGAAGCCTGGGCATGACCCAGCCCAGCACAATGTGAAAGCCGTGGGAGTCTCCTAGGCATTTAGCCCCGTGAGGACAGCAGGCTCGGGGCAGCTAGGAGGGTTTTGGAGCATCCCAGATGGCAGCAGTAGTTTGTGCCTCAGTTTCCCTGCAGGAAGTGCAGCACAACAGCCATGGCAGGGAAGGGGTAAAAGCAGCATCCAGGAGTGGGTACTGCTCAATGTAGGCTATGGGGATGAGTTCTAGAGGTGTGTGACCCTGAGGGACCAAGATCACTACAAAAGCAGGAGAAACAGTGAAAGCAGAAGCACTTCTACCCAGCGTTTTTCAGGTGGGACAATAGGGTTCTGCAGCAAGGCTGCTGGAGACAGGCTGGGCTGACACCCTCACAAGCTGCTGGAGCTGTCTGAAGTTTCCTCCCTGTTTAGCCTGGAAGTGCAAATATTGGGTACTGACATCTCTGCTAGAACAGTAAAACAGCAAAACCCATCCTTCCTTTGAGGTAACTTCCTGAAACCTGAAGCCATCACTGCTCTGGTTGTAGCTTCGTGTGTACATCAAGCATTAATAGGAAATTAGAGCAATACCTGTACCTAAAAAGCAAACACACAGCAATGCAGCAACAGGCATAAATGCACTGTGTGGTGCCTCACTGTTCCAGAAGGACCTAGCTTTTAATCTTCATGTTTGGAAACAGACTTCAAGGAGTCTGGCTTCAAGGAGTCTGTGCAAACAAGAAAAGTTCCACAAGCCTTCCTGGATGCACCTAGAGACAGACAGACCAACACGGACACGCTGTGACAAGTCATGGATGTGGGCTGGGACCACTGGACATTGCCCACCCCAGACCCTATTCTAGCAAGGTCAGCTGGAGAAGGCTGTCCAGGATGTCATCCAGTTTTGAATATTGCCAAGGGTGGGGAGTCCACATCCTCCCTGTACAACCTGTGCCAGTGTTTGACCACTCTCCTAGGAAAAAAAATGTTTTCTTCTGTTAATCTGGATCATATCTTTAGGGTTGTGCTCATTGCCTCCCTCTGATCCATCGATAGGCACCTCTGAGAGCATCTAAGCCTTCTCCAACCTGAACTGTCAGCCTTTCTTCATATGATAGATGTTCCAATCCCTTCATCTTCATAGTCCTTTGTTGAACTCTCCAGTATGTCCATCTGGCTCTTGCACTGGAAAGCCCAGAACTCTACCCAGTGCTCCAAAGGTGGCCTCACCAGTGCTGAGCAGAGGATCATCTCCCTTGAACTGCTGGAAACACTCCTCCCAATGAAGGAAAGGAATCACAGAATAATAGAGTTGTTTCAGTTCAAAATTACCTCTAAGATCTCAAGTCCAACCGTCAACCTAAGACCACTATGGCCATTAAACCATGTCCCAAAGTGCCATGTCCACACATCTCAATCACTTCCAGAGATGGTGACTTCACCACCTCCCTAAGCAACCTATTCCAATTGTTGACCACTCTTTCAGTAAAGAATTTTTTCCCAATACACAATCTAAACCTCTCTTAGCACACTTTCAGGCCACAGGAGGTGAGGGAGCAGTGTGGCTTGAGCAGTGGTTATCTTGGCTTTGACCCAGTCAGATGGACACAGAGAGTGAAGAAGAGCCAGGGTCACAAAATACAGCACTAAAGCTCTACAGCACAGTGGGAGCAAAGTTTTCCTTCACAGAAAGTCATGGAGGATGTTGCTGGCCCAAGCTCCCACTCAGGCTGCTATGCCTGAGCCTCAGCCAGGACTTAGGTCCCTTTGTCTGCACCACTCTGATTGAACAGGACTACAGCATGGTCATTCTTTCCTCTCCCATTAAATACACATACAGAGTTAGAAACATAGTTTTTTTATTCAGTGAAACTCATTCATGATCAAGAACAACTACAAAAATAAAGTCCAAAGCAGCATAACTTCACCAATGATGCCCAAACTTGACCAGAAAAGACATCACCTTAACAAAATTGCCTGATGGGTGTAAAAATGGATGTGGTCCCCATGAAGGAGGGGAGCAAGTGGGGGTCCTGGCCATTCCTGGACCTCTTTGGGTGACAGTGGAGTGGCTGATGGTAAATCAAGGTCCCAGGTGGTGGAATCACCACAAGGGATTTTCTTCTCCAGGCCAAGGCAAAAGCAAGGTTGGTGTTCTTTGGCACCTGGGATGGGATCTCCAGCAGCCATCAGTGGGGTTGGAGCAAGGTTCCCAGCACCCAGACAGTGATGTCTGGCATCTGCTGTGCTGTGCTGGCCTCATCTGCAGACCCCAAGAAGTCTTTGACATGCCCACAGACCCACCTTGAACTGCTGCCCCATGCCATGGACCCCCACAGGCTGCAGCACTGAGGTCAGTCTTGGGTCACATGCCTGGTCCCAGAGCAGTGTCACGTTCTTGCGGTACCTCGCTTCCCTTTGGCTCCTTTTCCCCTGTCGCTGTGGCTTTCATCTCATGCGTATCATTTCTCGTTGGACAAGTAAAGTGAAACCTCAATTCTTCTTCAGGCGAAAAGATCTGGAGTCACCAAAGGAAAAGCAAAAGCCGAGTGGGGAAGTCGGGGCTGTGAGCACAGCTCATGTACAGCAGCTGTGATGAAGAGCTGTTGACTGTAGAAGGGCTTGCTCAGGTGCTGGGAATCGAGTACAGTCAACACTCCAGCCCCAGCAAGTCTCAGTTCTGGCTGCAAACAGCTGGTAAAGCTGTGCAGATGGCACAATGGAGCTCTCTCTTCAGATCCACATGGCCCAGCAGGCTCGATCCACTCAAACCCACTTTAGAGCAAGAAATTCCAGGTATGTGGGAGATCCCAGGTGCGACTAGGAAAGTGAAAACAGGCAGGGCCATGAGTTTGGTGCCAGTGCAGGTGAGGTAATTGCTCTGTGACTCATCGGCGCTTCATGGCACGAGCAGGGAAATGCCATGGCCACATGTCATGCCACGGGTGCAGGTAAGGATGAACCCAGATCACTCCTCCCAATCCCATCAGGAGCTGGTGGGCTCACCTGTGAGCAAGTGCTTCCAACTCAAGTCACTAGTCTTGGAAAAGAAGATACAAAGAACAAAAATGTCAGCTTTAAGACCCCAGAGTAATATAGAGGAGCCCTGCCCACAGCTTGACAGCGCTGGGGCACAGGACACTGCAGAGAAGAAGCAGTCTAGAAGGTTTCTGCAATGTGTGGAAGACAACTTCCTATCCCAGCTGTTACGTGAGCCTACCAGGGGGGCAGCCCTGCTTGACTTGCTGCTCACAAATAGAGAGGGGCTGTTAGGGGATGTGGTGATTGGAGGCTGCCTGGGGTCCAGTGACCATGAAATTATAGAGTTTTCAATACATGGAGAAACCAGGAGGGGCATCAACAGAACCTCCACACTGGACTTCCGAAGGGCAGACTTCAGCCTATTTAAGGAACTAATTCAGAAAGTTCCTTGGGAAATAGCCCTTAGAAACAAAGGGGTCCAGGAAGGTTGGACTTGCTTCAAGAAAGAACTCCTGAAGGCACAGGAGCAGCTGTGCCACTGAGCCGGAAGATGAGCCGACGAGGAAGGCAGCCAGGCTGGATGGGCAGGGAGCTGCTGAAGGAATTAAAGATTAAAAAGAGAGTGTATCACCTTTGGAGGAGAGGGGAGGTGTCCCAGGAGAAGTTCAAGGAAGTTGTTAGGTCTTGTAGAGGAAAAATTAGCGAGGCAAAAGCCCACTTGGAGCTCAGGCTGGCCACGGCTGTCAAGGAACCAGCAATAGAACAAGGGGACACAGTCTCAAGTTGTGCCAGGGTAGGTATAGGCTGGATGTTAGGAAGAAGTTCTTCACAGAGAGAGTGATTTCCCATTGGAATGGGCTGCCCAAGGAGGTGGTGGAGGCACCATCCCTGGGGGTCTTCAAGAAAAGCCTGGATGAGGCACTTAGTGCCATGGTCTAGTTGATTGGTTAGGGCTGGGTGCTAGGTTGGACTGGATGATCTTGGAGGTCTCTTCCAACCTGGTTGATTCTATGATTCTATGACATCAGGCAGCCTCTGCTCCGCAGCCATCACCAGGCCTGTCCCCACCAGCCCAGGGTGTCAGTGCCAAAGTGCTGCCAGTCTCACTATGCACCCCAGATCTCTTCATCGCCTCTCGGCTTGCTGCGGCAGCGTCCACGGTGCCAGGCTGGTTTGTGCCGCTGGCATCATGCCCGAGTGCATCGGTGATGCAACCTCTGGTGGCATATCACAGCCAGGTACTCACCCACTGCACCTTCCTGGGGATTGCCCTGAGCGTCCTGCTGATGCTGGAAGGGACTGCTAATTACGAAGTTAATGAGCGAGCGGATTTAAACTGCTCTAATTTTAACAGCCGTAGCGTTTGTGCCGGCGCGGGAGGGGCATCTCCCTGCCCGGGCGCGGATGTGGGGACGCAGCTCACCAGGACAAGTCCTGCTAGCCGAGCCGGGGCTTCCCCGGATAGGGAAGCCGCATGGGCTTCCCAGGAGCCGCATCACCGGGTGCGCTCCCGGGCGGGGAGAGACCTCTAGTGCTCCTTCAGGAGATGACAAGCCGCCAGCCACATGCTCACCCAGCAAGGAGGTTTTGCCCACTGCTTGCCCAAATACCTCTACCTGCTAAAATTCGTCCCCGACTTGATGCAGCATCACTGCTGAGTGAGGGCTTCTCAAAACATGACCACCGACACAAGAACCAGCCTCGCACTAGCAATGGGCATTCCTCCCTGGAGCTGTTTTTATGGGACCCCACCACTTTCCTGGGAGGCACCGACCCAGGCTGAAGCTGTTGCTCCCTGTTGCATTACAGGGAAGATCCCACTCTCTGCCTGTCTCAGAGTCCAGAGCTTTTCCGGGAACTATTTAGCAAAACTGATGCTTGCCTCTTTTTTTTCTTCCAGTGCCCCCTTAAGGACTGGCTGTCAGAGGTTCAGAAAATTAAAACAATCACAGGGTTTAATTGTTGCAAGCCACAGGCACAACAAACTTGAGATTGCCAGTGAAGGCACTGATGATCTCAGGTTGATAAAAGCTGGGTAACATCTGACAAAGCCTGAGATGCAAACCTTGCAGCAGCTTCAATAATAGAAATGCAGCACAAGTTCAGCCATGTGCTGAAGGCACAATTCCGACCAAGACAGGGTGGAGAGCAAGGAGTAAATTTGTTCTGCAGTTGGGTGTTCATGTTGTTGCAGCCTTGCTTCATCAATTCACGTAGAACATTGTCAACTTACCTTCCCGTGTTCCAGCGAGTTCTTTGTGAGAGTGTTCCCCCATCCCCACATGGGTACCCCCATCTGAGTACAGCTTTAATACTTTATTATAGCTTAAACACTAGAACCATAATGAGAAATCTATACTGGAAACCACAGTACCTGTGGCTCACATGCTACAGCCATAATGGGAGGAACTACAATGCTGAACAAGGTATGACAAACAATTCTGAGTAGCTCTGTTGATCAAAGTGCAGGCTATACTTACCCTATCCCACTGGCCAGCAAAGCTCCTGAGATGCACAGATAGCAGAGTTGGTCAGCTGCTGCCTCTAAAGGTAGACACCCCCACCATGGACCAGCACCTGTTACACTGGTGAGACTGGTGCCACTCACAGCTCACCCAGCTCTGCTCTGTTTATGCGTTCAGAATTCTGTGATGTGTGGCCAGTATGCCCCAGAAGGCTGACCCGAGGAGAACCAAGCTCCTCCCTTACTTCACAGTTTGTTACATAATGACTTTCCCTACTGCACATGCACATTGTTGGCTTCGGTGGTCACACGACCCCTTAGCAAGGAGAGCCTTCATCATCTTCGGCTCCCTCTGCAGCTGGTTGTCCTCTGTGGAGCCTTTCAAGGTCACTGCTGGCTCCACATACTATTTAGCCAACACCACATTCCAGCCTCCGATTGCAGGGATGGTACTTGTAGGCTCTGTTTTCCTTAGATTTATCACTTGAGAGCTTGCAGACCCTGTTCTTATCTCTGGTAACCTGGCAATTATTGGCCTGTTGCCCCTAAGTCCGATCGGCCACATACCAATTTCCCTCTTACACACAGTAAGCTAGGCAGCTGTCCCACACCACCCTGTTTACAAAGGCCTGCAGTGAGAGGATGAGGGGCAATGGCTTTGAACTAGAGAAGAGCAGATTTAGACTAGACGCGAGAAACAAGTTCTTTACCAGGAGGGTAGTGGAACACAGGAACAGGTTGCCCAGGGTGGTAGTTGAGGCTCCATCCCTGGAGATATTCAAAGTGAGGCTTGACAGGGCTGTGGGCCACCTGATCTAGTTGAGGATGGGGACATCCTCAACTAGATGACATTTGGAGGTCCCTTCCAACCCAGGCCATTCTGAGATTCTATGATCTCAGCCTGGGCAAGTTCAAATAGCACTCAATAACTCCAGTGGAAATAGATGCCTAGGGTTAAGGAGGCTCAGTCTCTGCACACACGGCAGGACCATACCCTAGAGACCCAGGACATAGCTGAAGCACCTCCAGCTCCTATAAGCTCCCTGCAGGGGCTCTCGAGGGCCAAGAGCAGAGGTATCACTTTTGCTTTCCTTAATAATGCACTGAAGTAAGACAGAGTGAGACTGCAGCTCCTCCCATGGTACCGAGTTGTCTTCTTGCCCAGGGCAGGAATTACAGGAAAGAAGGCCCCCACAGAGGCTGTGCCTGGACTTGAAAGTATCCAGAAAGCAAACAAGAGGGGGCCTGTACCCAGCCTTGAACCCCACTGCCTTCATCCACCATTCCCAGAAGGTGCAGCCTCTAATCTCCTGCTGGCAGTTCCAGGGAGTGATAGAAAGCTGGGAGTCAGAAGAGCACAAACATGGTCTCTGCAGCAGCAAGTGCAGGAAGGATCCCAAGCTGTGCTGAAGGCAAATCACCCTGTGAGGGCCAGAGCTGCACTTCTAGCATAGCACTGGGCAATCCTGAGGCACAGAAACTGTGCATTCACCCGAACCAGCCAGCAAAGCACCAGAGATGGGGGCACACAGTAGGCAAGAAGAGCCTTTTTCCAGCTCAGGATTCCAAAACAGCTCCTACCTTAGCCTGGGCAGGAAAAGGAGCAAGTGGCCCTTTTTATCCAAAACTACCTTGCTACATGAACCAGAAGGCCACTTAAGGCCTAGGTAAGCCATGAACATGAAATACAGTCACTCCCAAAGCAGCAGGTGCTCTACAGACTCTCTTAAAAATAAGGAGAGAGGAATCACAAGCAACTTCTTTTTACATATTTTTTAATTATTAATTGATTAAGAAATGCAACAAGTTTTGTAGCTGTTACTGTGATTCTTCTCACCATGTCCAATCACCAATCTGAAATATGACCCTTCCACAGAGCTAAGGGCACATGACTGGACAGAACAGAGCACCAAGGCAAACAGGAACCAAGAACAGGCATAAACTTCTGTCTGCTTTCCAGCTCCTAATCATCAAAATCAGCATTAATCTTCCCAAGGAATAACAGTGGTTTTAAGTGAGACAACCCACTTTCTCCTTCCATCCAGCACCAGACCAGAAGGATTTCTTCTCATTTCCCCTTGCATCCCAGCACACAGACGTGCCTCACACGGAACTCCACTGGGGTTTCAGGAGAAGAAACTCCCATTGTTTCCAGCATCCTGAAACAAGAAACAGAGGAAGAGTTTTGCTCTGATCAGTCAGCCATAGATGAGTTTCTTTCACTCAAAGGGTTTCCATGATCTCACACTTCATGTCTGATACAAGACAGGTCCTCTACACCCTGCTAGTTTTCCTGAGCAGTTTTCTCACCTCTTTTCAGTCTCTTGGAGGAGGGATTTTGCAGCTTTAGGGTCATTCTTCAGAAAAACTTGATATGGAGAGGCAGACTCCATGTAACCAATCACACCAGCAACTGTCATGGGAATGTTGTCAAAGATATCAGTGATTCTAGAAGGGAGGCAGGAAAGAAAGGAGCAAGTTAAATTTCCAAGGCAATGGAACAAGCATAACAGTTTGAGGGAGTGACCAGCACAATACCTGACACCATAAAAGGACCTCGAAAGACCAACAGAAGGAAGCAACATCTGACTGTGGCATTTTGTAGGTAGGAGAAGAATAGATGGTCCCAGGGATAACCTAGCAGTGTGCCACTTAAACAGGCTTTCTGACACAGGCCTATCTGCTGAGTCCATTCCCCTCTGCAGCTGAGACACTAACAACTCTACAACACCACCACCACATCCTTATTGACTGCAGTGTCAGTGCCTTGGTCTGTGTCTTGCTGGGGAGCCAGGCACAGAGTCACAGAATTGGTCAGGTTGGAAGAGACCTCTAGGGTCATGGAATCCAACTTACCACCTAATCCTTCTAATTAATTAAACCACAGCACTAAGTGCCTCATCCAGCCTCCTTTTAAACACCTCCAGGAATGGTGACTCCACCACCTCCCCAAGCAGCTCCAATGGGCAATCCCTCTTTCCATTAAGAATTTTTTCCTAAGGTCCAGCCTAAACCTGCCCTGGCACAGTGTGAGACTGTGTCCTCTTGTTCTGTCACTGGGTGCCTGGAAGAAAAGACCAACCCCCTTTCAGATCGTTGTAGACAGCAACACGGTCTGCCCTTAGCCTTCTCTTCTCCAGGCTGAACAACCCCAGCTCTCTCAGCCTCTCCTCACAGGGCTGTGCTCCAGCCCCCTCACCAGCCTCGGTGCCCTTTGCTGGACACATTCAAGTACCTCAACATCTTTCTTAAATTGAGGGGCCCAAAACTGGACACAGTGCTCAAGGTGTGGCCTGACCAGTGCTGAGTACAGGGGCAGAATGACCTCCCTGGTTCTGTGGGCCACACTATTCTTGATACAGGCCAGGATGCCATTTGCCTTCTTGGCCACATGGGCACACTGCTGGCTCATATTTGGTCACCTGTTGACCAGTACCCCCAGATCCCTCTCTGCTTGCCTGCTCTCCAGCCACTCTGTCCCCAGCCTGTAGCACTGCATGGAGTTGTTGTAGCCAAAGCGCAGAAGCCAGCACTTGGACATGTTAAAACCCCCATGTTGGACTGTGCCCACCTATCCAGCCTCTCCAGGTCCCTCTGCAGAGCTCTCCTGCCCTCTAACAGATTGACACTTGATCCCATCTTGGTGTCCTCTGCAAACTTACTGATGCTAGACTCAATCTTCGCTTGGTATCAAAATCAACACCGATTATTAACTTTGCACAATTCATAACAGTCCTGTCATCCACTAAGTGGTCTGCTCAGAAGCTTCAACAGATCATAAACCATCAGTTAAAACACTCCAATTCTGCCTTAAGCAGGAAGGGTCCATGTAGCCCTAAGAACACACTTGCTGGCCCAGCATGGAACAGCATCAGGACATGGCTCTGCCACAACGCAAAGGAATCTGCTGAAACCAAGCAGCTGCCCAGCTCTGCCAAACCCAGCTCCCCCTATATGTCCTCACTGGGCCAGTGATAGAGAAACTCCAGCATCTCTATCCTCTCCCAGTGCTGCATCAAAGGGTTTCTGCTCACCTCTTCTTGTCTGGAAATGGCAAGGCCTCAAAGATCGTTTTGTAGTCTTCCGCAACGTATTTTAGCCTACTGTGTGCATATTTTAAGATCATGTCCCAGGCCTGTAAAAGAGAGCAGATTAAGAAAACCAGTACAAAACCAGCTGAAGCTCTCACTTTCAACTCAGGTTTCCTTGACCCTTGATCTGATGCATTCAAACATATACTTCTTGAAGTATTTCTTGCTTTAAACACCAAAATCTTCTTAGTGTCAGGAGTTTAAGGTTCTTATTATAAAGAGAAGGGCTATGTCCTCCCCTCCCTATCTTGCTCTTACTCATAGTGGAAAGTCTCCTTTTATCGAGCTGTTAAAGCACTTAATAAAATCACAGAATGGTTTAGGTTGGAAAGGACCTCAGAGATCGTCTAGTCCAATGCCCCTGCCAACTAGACTTGGTTGCTCAAGGCCTCATTCTGGTCTTAAAACACCTCCAGGGAGAGGGTTTCCACAACCAGAGTCTAATCACCCTTATTCTGAAGAGCTTCTTCCCAACATCTACTCTAAATCTACTTTCCCTAATCTAAAACCACTCCCCCTAGTCCTGTTGCTAGACACCTTTATGAAAAGTCCCTCTCTCTCTTTTCTATAGGCTCCCTTCAGGTGCCACTTGAGGCTTTTCTTCAGGTGGTAAAAACCCAGTTCCCATAGCCTATCCTCACAGCAGAGATGCTCCAGCCTTTATCTTTGTGGCTTCCTCTGGACTCCCTCCAACACTAAAAACCCTCTTTCCAAAGAGCTTCTACCTCTGATTCATTTCACTGTAATCACAGAATGCTTTAGGTTGGAAGGGACCTCAAAGATCATCCAGTTCCACCCCCCTGCCATAGGCAGGGACACCTCCCACTAGAACAGGTTGCTCAAGACCTCATCCAACCTGGCTTTGGACACCTCCAGGGCGGGAGCAGCCACAACCTCCCTGGGCAACCTGTTCCAGTGTCTCACCACCCTCACTGGAAAGAACTTCCTGCTAACATCTACTTTAAATCTCCCCTCTGCCAGTTTAAACCCATTACCCTTTGTCCTGTCATTACAAGACCTTGTAAATACTCCCTCCCCAGCCTTCCTGTAAGCCCCCTTTAGACACTGGAAGGCCACTACAAGGTTTCTTCAAAGTCTTCTCTTCTCCAGGCTGAAGAGCCTCAACTTGCATAGCCTGTCCTTATAGCAGAGGTGGTCCAGCACTCTGATCATTTTCATGGCCCTCCTCTGGACTCACTCCAACATTTTCACATCCTTCTCGTGTTGGGGGCTCCAGAACTGTACACAGTACTCCAAGTGGAGTCTCAGAAGAGCAGAGTAAAGGGGGAGAATTACCTCCCTTGCCCTGCTGGCCACGCTTCTCTTGATGCAGCCTAGGACACAGTTGCTGTCTGGGCTGCACATGCACACTGCCAGCTCATGTTGAGCTTTTCATCAACCCAGGCTCCCAGGTTCTTTTCCTCAGGGCTGCTCTCAGCCATTTGCCACCCAGCCTGTATTTGTGCTTGAGATTCCACTGACACAGGTGCAGGACCTTACACTTGGCCTTGTTGAATTTCATGAGGTTGGCCTGGGCCCACCTCTCCAACCTGTCCAGGTCTCTCTGGATGCATCCCTTCCCTCTAGCAAGTCAACTGTGCTGCACAACTTGGTGTCATCTGCAAACTTGCTGAGGGTGCAGGAGCAGGAGAAGTCTGTTTGATGATACTAAGTCCTCAAATGTGCTCTGCAGCCCTTCTCAACATACCAGAGCCTGTCCTACTAATCCTAATATCCCTTTTCACCTCATCCACTGATTCCCAGCATTGCATGGCAGCCACTAAACCCTATCTCAGCCATGACCTATCCTGAAACAAAAGTCCTCTAGTTGTGTCCTGTAAGTGCATTCTTTTTTTCCTGCATCTAACTATGTTTTTCCAGCCCAGACAAGCAAGGAAAACCTTGGGGTTTAGGTTTCATCATCACCTCACCTCCCTGAAGATCTTGGTGAGCTTTTCAGAGCAGTTCCCATAGCAAACACTCATGTCCACAGAATAGGTACTGAGGGACACACAACCACCTGGCTTAAGCACTCGGTTTGCTTCTTTCATGAACTTCTCAATATCAAACCAGTGTGCAGCTGTAAACGAAGTCAGGATGTCCACTGAAGCATTCTCAAATGGCAGCTCCTCTGCAGGGCACACCCTGGAAGGGAGGGGGGGAAAGCAGTGTGTAACATAGAAATTGGGAAGTAGGACATGAAATCAGTAGGCATTTCTTTGGAGTCAGTGATGACCACTTAAGATGCAAGACCACGGCTACTGTAAGTGTAGGATAAAGCCCATTTATACCAGGAGACCCATCAAAGGGGTTTTACTTTGGTGCCCACTGGCTTTGACAACAGTCATATTCCCAAAACACCACCTCCACATGAGGACCCAAAAGCTTGCTTGGCCTAACACTCACAGGTAGGAGATGTTTGGCATGGAAGGGGCATCCTTGGCTTCCTGAATCTGTGCTTCACTGATGTCCGTTCCCACCACCTTCTTGAAGTGCTCCGCAAGGATGCGGGTGCCTTGCCCAGTCCCACAGCCAACGTCAACCACCAGCTCTGCAGGACTTGTTCTCTGCAGGGAGGAGTGGAACATCTCAGTGGGCAGCCACCCAATTTCTTTTACAGCTTTTACCCCACTCCTTCCTTCACTGTCCAGAGTTTCCCCCCAGTGTCCACAGAGGCAGTGTCAGCATGACACAACCTGCCAAAAGGCTCTTCTGTGCCTGCACCTGATGTCCTACCAACTTCTACCCCATGGCACCAGACAAAGTAATGCTCCCAGCAGCACAAATGCTGCTGCCCACAAATACCACTACCTTCTTTGTTCCCACACCCTGGCCATACCCTACTCACCTTCTCCTGCACGTAGGTTAGGATGGCTTCCTGCAACTCTTTGCCTGGTGCAAAACGGTACTTCTGGTAGACGGCCGCATGCCCTTTCCCCTCAAACATCTGAGCCGACATGCTTATGTGACTTGGAACCTGGGAGAAGGATACAGCAAGCCAGGTTTGTCTGCAGGGCATCAAACTCCTTTGCGTGTGTCTACAGGCATTAAGTTATCTGGCTCGTGGGAGGAGCCCAGGGTGAACTTTGCCCATGAGGCTCCACCAAGGCAGCGTGAACTTGGTCTCCAAGCACCCCTCCCACGGCCATGACCTTATCGCAGAGCAAACCAGTAGCATCTGATACGGAAAAGCTTTCTAGGTTTTTACGCCCTTCTCGCCACTCCTTTGCCTTCCCCACCCACCTGGGTGGCACAAGTCACTGTTGCAGCTGCGACGTCTGCGACCCGTGCAGTGCATCAGGAAAACAGCAGAAGTGTTGCCTTTGGGGTCTTTAAAGGAAACCCGTGCCGCAGCGTGAGCAACACAACCACACCAACTCCATCCTGCTGTTCCAAACCATTCCGTATTTTTAATGTCCTGTCCTGACCCAGGAACGCTCCGAGTCCCGCAGGCCGAGCCGAGCTGAACCCCTCACCCCGAGTCACGTAGAACGACGAGCGTGGACCCACTGCGAGGTCCCTGCGGGCTCCCACAGCCCAGCAGCACCGCCCGCCCGCACAGCGGCTGCCGCGCTCCCCTCTCACCCGCACCCGGCTGCCAGCAGCTCCCGGGGCCCGCACAAGCCGAGGCCCGGCCGCTCCGCCGCCCCCGAAGGCTCCGGGCGCACACCGCCTATGCGGTGCCCAGGCAGGCGCTGGCTGAGGCTGCCGCCGTTTCGTGCGCTCAGAGCAGCTTCTCTCACCAGCGAGCTCCACTCCACCGCTGGCGAGGAGCCTTGCCCTCACCTCTTACGCATACAGTGCCCGCTCCGGGAGCCTCCGCACAGCACGAGCACCACCGCCCCTGGACCTGCAACCGCGGCCGGGCCCAGGGCAGAGGAAGGCAGCACCGCCCCTGGACCCGCAACCGCTGCCGGACCCAGGGCAGAGGAAGGCAGCACCGCCCCTGGACCCGCAACCGCGGCCGGGCCCAGGGCCGAGGAAGGCAGCACCGCCCCTGGACCTGCAACCGCGGCCGGGCCCAGGGCAGAGGAAGGCAGCACCGCCCCTGGACCCGCCCGCGGGAGGAGCGCTGCGCTGGGCTGCGCCGAGCGGGCGGCGGGGACCAATCGCCAAACGCTGGTCTCCGGGGAAAGGGTGAAGGTTTCTAGGCAGCTTCCAGCGTCCCTACCCTGTCGAGGTGCTGGGGAGAGCTGAGCCTGAGCCTTTGCACAGTTTCTGTGGTTGTTAACTACAGGAAGCTTTCAAAATGCCCAGGAAATAAGGGAGGGCTGTGCTCAGCAGCCCTGCACCTCTGGGAAAGGGGAGTGACGGCCAGCAGACGCTGCGAGGTATCAGCACAGGGTTTACCTGCTGAAGGCACCACATTTAAAGAAGTATGGCTGACTTAGAAGCATCCTTCAGTTGTCTATCAAAACGAGAAAATGAATAAACAGAGCCTGTATAATCCCAGGGCCAACTTTAAGAGCACACAGAATTGGCATTTCAGGACCGTGCAAAGCTCCTGCTCTGATTGAGGGCAGGATTTTACCCCTTGACACACTAGGAGTGATGCCAGCTACACCCAGCTGAAGCCAGCAGAGCTATATTTCCCTTGAAGTGCACTTACTTCAGTCTGGATTTTACACTGTACTTGTGAACCTCTGCACAGCCTTCAGGGCCCTCCTACTTTGAAAAGAAATCAGTGGAACTTCTCCAGGGGCTGGGCAAGGGAACCACTTTGAAGCTGTTTACTGAGTTGAAGTCTGTCCTGAAGTTGCTAGGTTTGTGCCCTGAGTATCTCATGTGGCTCGCCTGCTGCTGAGCTGTACCAGGTGCACACCTGCACCAAGATTAAAAACAGCACAAGCACCAAAGTCCCCCATAACTTCCTAACTCAGAGTGTCATGCAGCATCCAGCAGAGTCCAGCCTCCTGGGGGAAAACAAAAGGACCTTCTCACCTGGACAAAGCAGTGATGCAGTGTGCAGCTCTGTTTATAGAGATTCTGAACCCTGGGCAATTCCCAAGAGGAACTGGGACATGTAGGGTCCCAGTGCACATGCTGGCACCATCCTTACTGCTTGTAATGAGATCCAAAGCATTATCCTGGGAAGAAGAAATCCAGACCCAATATAAGTGTCAAGGTATGTGCTGTGTCCACCCTGCTGGGAGCCCTGGTGATGTCTACAGCTATATTTCACCTAACGTTGCTCTGACAACACGACCTGTGACAGATGCTGAGGGCTGTCCTGCACTTCACTGGCCTGGTGGCACTGCACTGAGCAAATGGATTGCCTGGGGCATGGGGCTAAAGGAAAAGGAGGTAAATCACCCCATTGTGGTGCTGCATTTCATTTACAGATTTAGTTGATTTAATTGTTCTACATTTCGGTTTAGGTTTGGTTGACTGGAAAGCTCTTTGCTGGACCACGCTGGAGGGAGCGTGCCCAGAGGGCAGGCAGAAAGGGTGAGGAGTTGCTACAGGGAGGGCTGGGTGGCCTGAGGCCAGCCTGCCTATCACCAAGATACTGACCTAGTATGGGGGCTGGCACCATCTTCCTACCTACCGAAGAACCTTGCAGTGTGGGAGACATGAGGCTCCAACCTTGAAAGTGTTGAAAACTGGGTTGGACCTGGCCTGGTCTAGTAGGAGGTGTCTCTGCCCTGGGTAGGGCAGACGGAAGTAAATGATCCTTAAGGTCCCTTCCAACCTGAAAGATTCTATGATTCTATGGTAGCTATTGTCAAGAGTCTAAAGAGTCCAGCAGGCTCGCTCTCTAGCAACAAAGAAATACAGAGCAAATCTCTCCACCAAGCATGTAAAGAGACCTCAGTGCCCAAGGTGGCATAGGCAAAATAGTCAGGTCACACTGCTCCTTGGAGCATCTCTTCTGTCTCTGTCACCTGGGTGAAGAAGCTGGTGATAGTTCTCTCACCTTGTGAAGGATAAGCCAGTAGTGTGCCCAAGTGGCCAAGAGAGCCAACGGCATCCTGGCCTGTATCAGGAACAGTGTGGCCAGTAGGACAGAGGAGGTTATTCTGCCCCTGTACTCAGCACTGGTCAGGCCACACCTTGAGTACTGTGTCCAGTTCTGGGCCCCTCAATTCAAGAGAGATGTTGAGGTCCTGGAGCATGTCCAGAGAAGGGCAACAAAGCTGGTGAGAGGCCTGGAACACAAACCCTAAGAGGAGAGGCTGAGGGAGCTGAGGTTGTTTAGCCTGGAGAAGAGGAGGCTCAGGGGGGACCTCATTGCTGTCTACAGCTACCTGAAGGGAGGTTGTAGCCAGGTGGAGGTTGGCCTCTTCTCCCAGACAACCAGCAACAGAACAAGGGGACACAGTCTCCAGTTGTGCCGGGGGAAGTATAGGCTGGATGTTAGGAAGAAGTTCTTGCCAGAGAGAGTGATTTGCTATTGGAATGGGCTGCCCAGGGAGGTGGTGGAGTCACCATCCCTGGAGGTGCTGAAGAAAAGATGAGGCACTTAGTGCCATGGTCTGGTTGACTGGCTAGGGCTGGGTGCTAGGTTGGCCTGGATGATCTTGGAGGTCTCTTCCAACCTGGTTGATTCTATGATTCTATAAATTACTTGAGTTTAAGGCCCCAGTAAGGCTCCAGTTCTCAAGAGACTTCCCTCTGTTTATTTGTCTCTAATGGAAGAGGAAAAAGATTTGTTATCTCAAGAAGAAATAAAGGAAATGGAAAACTCTTCATATTTCAGCAAGGCTCTTCTTAAACCTAGAGGGCTCAGACTTTGAATTGAGGAAGAACGTAGTTCTCCTGGCTTACAAGCAGTGGGGCATGAGATAAAATCTCCTTGCAGAGAAGAGAGTTAAGCAGAAATCAAGGATGTCTCAGCTAATTGCAGGGCTCTGTGTCCTCTAACTGTGCCTCAAGGTCTCAGCTGGGGTTGGAGCTGTCTTTGCCTCTGGCATCTGCAACCTAGAAAAAAATCAGCACTCATGTGAAAAAAGTGAGGGAGTTGAGAGAGGGACCCAGTGGATCAACCAGCCAGGGAGAGGGGAATCCCTGCAGCAGTGGTTATTTTGGGGAGCATGCATCCGTGCCCATAAGTGTCACGGCCAATTGCCAGATCCTTTTAATGGCAGCTGGCATGCTGCCTGGCTATTCTCATGCGTAAGCACACAAAAGGATGGAGAAAAATAAAGGCAGGCAGGGGCACGTTCAAGGGCAGAGGAAGAACTCCACAGAGGAGAGCAGCCTTGACGTTGAAATCCTGCCTCCGCCCCTAGCTCATCCTGCCATAAATCCTTGTGAATGACTCTTGCACAGCACATGGGGGAGCTGAAAGCTCTGGCTGAGAGCAAAGTTCCAACGCTGGGAGCTCCCAGAAACACTAAGAAACCTACTCCCATCATTTCACCTTTTAATTAAGGAAGCTGAGAAGACTGATTGTGAGGTAGATGAATGAAGTGAAATTTAGAAATCACCTGAAAATCTGTGGCAGAGTATGATGAGATCTTTCATTTCCCACACAGGGGCTGGAGGCTTCTCCATGCTTCCTGCTTCCCCTTATATCTTTATTTGCTGAGGAAAGCAACACCAACACCTTGTCCTTATCTCAAATTCATTTGTAACTGTAAAGCCACTGATCTGTCATTACTCGGTAGTCTTAAACAGACATGAATGCCCCAACTCACCTTGTTGGCACTGCAGTCCACCCCTGCAGCCCTCTGTGCCAACGGGGTTGCTAAGGTAGCTCATTTGAAGGTACCAGGTGGTGATTTTGATGTGTGCAGGTACAGTTGTGTCCCAAAAGGACCTTGACTGTCCCATCAGCTTTGTGGAGTTCTTGGTTTTTACTTTCAAAATTTGCCACCATCTGCAGCTCCTAATGCAGCAGCTCTGAGACACGGTGTTGTGAAGGGGACTAGTTGAAATCTGAGTTTGGGGTGAAATGCAATGAGGCCAATTCAAAACTTATTAAATAATGTATTCATATACACAAAATAATTCCCCCAAACTTATTTACAGCTATGCACACAAGTTCTTGGATGTGGTTAGCAGAACTATTCTACAGAATGTCTCTACACAATGGAATTTTGACAGGGTTTAGAAATGTCTTTGCTGGAGAGTCTGGCGGCTTCAGTCACCGCTTGTGAGGTTGATTAAATTCCTTTGGCAACTTGAATAAAGAATTCAGAATACTCACTAGTGCTAATGTCTGTGGCCCAAAACATTGGCAGGAAAATATTTGTCATAAATAACAGGCATGAACTTGCATTCATGCACAATAAGGCTTTAATAGAGTCGCAGGAATCAAGCAATGTACAGGCCTGGGTGTGCTGGGAGGCTCTGCTCTACCCTAATGCACACCTTTTGTTTCCAGTTTTCTCTTTTTATATCCTATTCTATTACATAGCCATTACCAGTTCTAAGAAAAGGTTGGGTTTTCCTTATCAGTTCTAAGAATGGGAGGTGTTTCTTCCACACATGTCTCTTTTTATCCGGTGGCCCCTCTGGTGGTCTTTCAGTGATGAAGTAAGGGGTCACAGTATCACACAGTATCACAGTATCATCAGAGTTGGAAGAGACCTCACAGATCATCAAGTCCAACCCTTCACCACAGAGCTCAAGGCTAGACCATGGCACCGAGTGCCACGTCCAATCCTGCCTTGAACAGCTCCAGGGACAGCGACTCCACCACCTCCCCGGGCAGCCCATTCCAGTGTCCAATGACTCTCTCAGTGAAGAACTTTCTCCTCACCTCAAGCCTAAATCTCCCCTGGCGCAGCCTGAGGCTGTGTCCTCTCGTCTGGCGCTGGCCACCTGAGAGAAGAGAGCAACCTCCTCCTGGCCACAACCACCCTTCAGGTAGTTGTAGACAGCAATAAGGTCACCCCTGAGCCTCCTCTTCTCCAGGCTAAACAATCCCAGCTCCCTCAGCCTCTCCTCGTAGGGCTGTGCTCAAGGCCTCTCACCAGCCTCGTCGTCCTTCTCTGGACACGCTCAAGCATCTCAGTGTCCCTCCTAAACTGGGGGGCCCAGAACTGGACACAATACTCAAGGTGTGGTCTAACCAGTGCAGAGTACAGGGGCAGAATGACCTCCCTGCTCCTGCTGACCACACCATTCCTGATGCAGGCCAGGATGCCACTGGCTCTCTTGGCCACCTGGGCACACTGCTGGGTCTTCCTCAAGTGTCCTTTGTAGGAACTCCAAACTAGTGGTGTCCTTTGTATTAACTCCTCCTCGGTTTGCACACGCACAAAGGCTGTCTCTTCCACCTGCCTCCCTCCTCCACCAATCTTTCTAGTTTCTAATTATTTATTGCTGTTATCTTAAGCCAAGTGTGTACTCTTGTGACGGTTGTGCAAGGAGGAGTGCAGCTCCACTCAAAATCCCTCTTCCTCCCTGGCTGTGGCCTCTTGCCACGAATTGATCAGATCAAATATATATTTCTCACATATTCAGTAGAAGTCCTGTGGCGAATTCCATGTGGGCTGCAAAGAGGATCAGCTGCTGGCTGAGGTGGCTGAGGTGGCTGAAGTGGTGGGCGAGTGGCAGGTGAGCGAGGAACGAAGGAGCAGGCAAGCAGCTTGTTCACCCCCTTTATAGGACAATGGCCAAGGCTAGTGGTCTCATTGGCCACACAATCAACCAGTCACCTCTGGCAATCACCCAAGTAGACCCAGAAATGGAAGAACTCACAGGCTGTTGTCTTCCAAAAATGGGGGCGCATTCGCCTTGCACGCAACAGGGGCATGGGCCTTATGGAGCCCCTCTCAGGCAACTAAACCAGACTGGGCTGTCTGGGTTTCTTTGTCCTGTTTTCCTGCCTCTGGCTGCAATGCAGGCAGGCAGGTAAATATGTCTGGACAAGACAGGACATGCTCAAGCCCATTTTGTGCCCTTTGGGACTCTCCACCACATATGGCTGGAGCTGGGCAGGAGAAGCAGCCCACCCATGTTCTGACAGTGGAGTTCCTCTTCTCCTTACCAGAAATGATTCTTTTTAGATACTCGGGAGCAAACCAGATTTCAGAGAGACATGGAGGACTCTTGGTCCCCACTTTTCTTTTGGAGAGCATCAGATGTGACTAGGCACTTTAGGCAGTCTTTCTGCAGTAGCTGGGAAGCACCATGCACCTCTACCTCCAGCTTCAGCCCCAGCATTTCAGGTTTTCCACTTCCAGTCTTCTCTGGTGGACACAAAGTTAGAGAATGGAGGTGAGTCCATAGGAAAAGGCACAACTAATGCTGCCTGGGCTTGTGTGTGATGGTTGTGATGTCTGTGTGGTTTAGTTGACCCCTCCTAAATGTTCTCCAGCTAAAGTCCCCTTGCTGTCCCCAGCTGCTTATGCACCCTGGCAAGAGTCTGAGAGCCTCCATGCTTGATCCCTCATGTGAAGTAACCACCAGGGAAACCTCCCTAGGGCTGGGTTTAGGTGTTATAAAGTCCCCTCGTTGAGTAAATTCCTTTAGGGCATTTTACAGGGCTGTGTCAAAATGGCTTGTGTCTTGTCTAGGACTAAACTTCACATCCCAGGGCTCTTGGGCTTCCAGGGGGCCATAAATACACTGACAGTGAATGAACGAGCCCTGAAACTAAAAATAGGGAGATAAATGTGAGTGCAAATTGATTTTATTTTACTTTTTGTTGTGAAAAAGTGTGTGCTGGACACAACAATATAGCAGATTATGTTATTATATCTGCTGGGATAAGCAAAAGTTTCAGTGGAGTCAGGAAGCTGTTGTGCTAAGATTAGGTGACTCTCTGGGACGTTCACGGCCAAACATACTTGGAACAATTGCTTTGAAGCTTGGTTGATACTTGATGGTCTGTTCTGAAATGCAGTCAAATCTATGGTGATTAAATGGGACCCAAGCCCATTTTAATTCAGTATTTAAGATTTTTTTCTTCTTCCTTGAAGTCTTAAGATAGACACATAATGGGAATATTCAACGTAAGAAAAGGAAGAGGAAGGGAGTGACCTTTTAGGCTCTTCTCTCTTTACTCCAAAAAACTCCTGCACCAGGAGTTCCTCATCTTGAGGTCCTCATCTTGTGCCCATTTCCCATTTCATTTCCCAGGACACAGCCCTGTATCCCAAAAGCCAAGCACGAACAAGCCTTGAAGTGCAGTGTTGGAGAAGACTGGAAAGGGGGAATTTCTGTTTTCCTGTCAATGCTGTGATGGCCAGAGGTGTCCTGTTCCAGATGTGTTACGAGGGCCAGAGGCTGCACTCCTAGACTCTTACCCTTGCAAGACACCTGAAGCAGGCACTGAGGAGAGTATAGGAGGATGTAGAAGGCTGCAGAGGGGTGCAGGGGGTTGTAAGTGGACTGTAGTGGTGTGCAGGGGGATGTGGGAAGATGTGTGAGAGCACAAGAGGATGTGGGAGAGTGTAGGAGGGTGCAGCAGGACGCAAGGGGTGGCAGGAAGGTGTGCGAGGATGCAAGAGGGTGCAGGAAGGTGCAAGAGGGCTCAGGAGGATGCAGCAGAGAGTGGGATGGTGCAGGAGGGATGAGGAAGAATGCAGCGGTGAGCAGGAGGATGTGGCAGAGCAGGAGGACACCGGGAGGGCTCAGGAGGGTGCAGGAGAGTGCAGGTGGCCTCAGGAGGATGCAAGTGCAAGAGGACGCAGGAAGGTGCAGGCGGGAGCAGAGACTCTGTCCCCAAGCAAACCCGCCCACGGCCGTCGTGGTAGCGGCGGCTCCTGGCGGGCCAGGACGGCGGGGCGGAGAGGGGCGGCGCGGCAGGCGGCAGTGCCCCACTCCGCCAGCGGCGGCGCTGCGGGGCCGGAGCCGGGGCCGGGGCCGGGGCTGGGGCGGGCCCATCTCGGGCCGCCCAGCGCGGCGTTCCAGCGGTGCTGATGGGGCTGGGGTCCTGGCTGCGATCGCTGGGTGGCTGCTGCGGCTGCTGCCGAGGAGAGGCAGCGCCCCCCGAGAAGGAGCCTTTGATCAGGTGAGATGCCCCCGGTCCCTTCCCTAACCCCCTCCCCCACCCCCCCACCTTGGAGGGATGGGGATGAGCCTCCTGCTCGCCTTGCGCAGGTGGAGGGATGCTCCTGGTCCACAGCCACCTGTGTGCCCCTCATCGCCCCAGCTCCGGCAGCGCAGGTTGACTGCCGCAAGCCCAGCCGGGTTTTCCCCCAGACCCAGGCTGTAGCGCTTTTGCTGGAGCCTCCGCGGGGAGTTGGCCATCCCCTGCGAGAGCCCGAGAGGCTCGGAGGGTGTTCTGCCGGCGGTAACAGGAGGCCGGGTCGGCCAGGGGGTTTCTGACACCGGGGAATCAGGGCGGGTTGCTGCCAGCCATGGCGGGGGTTTGTGGCTGAGCTGCGGCAAGCAAAGCCCGAGCGACATCCCTGCCGTGTTCCCATGCCCCCTTGCCATAGGAACCGTTTAGCTTTTGTCTTTCCAGGATGGGATTTCAATAGGGGAGGCCGAGGCGCTGAACAAAAAGGGGGTTCCCACATCACTAGGCAGGGGGTCGGATCCCACCATCTGCACAGAGCTCAGCTCCCGCGCCGAGGATGCTGGAGGGAGCAAGGCACTGCTGAAACCCGCTTTATGTGAAAGCAGATTGTCTACCGACGTCTGCAGAGCAAATCTCTCCCGCTCTCGGTTGTATCCGTCCTGCGGACAGAGCCGTGAGGCTGGTGGGTGGCTGTTGTGTTTGTGTATGAAAAGACGAAGTTCCGAGTCATGAGCAAGAGCTGGGAGCTATGCAAGCATGTAAGGGTGTTTGTTGCGTTGCGAAACATCCACGTTTGGGGTTTGTGGCACCTCTTCTTCCTTCCTCAGCTGCCAGCTAGGGTCCTGGCTGCCTGAGAAGTCTGCAGTGGGTACTCCAGCCCTGGGACAGTGCAGGGACCATGCCTTCCCTGGGACATCAGTGAGACAGAGGCATTTCAGGAAGGAGGGTGGGATGCTTCCAGTGTGGCCTACATAGGTATTAGATCGTGGCAGAGACAGAACATGGTTTGAAATGTCCTAATTTTGTGCTGTTAAAGAAGTTACCTAAATATTAACCAGCTAATCCTGAGCACGGGACCTTCTGCCTAGGAAATGGGCATTAACCTAACATGAGCCAAGCTCTTGTGTGGAGAGGCTCCTTGCTGGCAGGGCAGCTGTCCCTCACCGGGCACCTTTCTTTAGTAACATGCCTTCTGCTGAGGATCCAATTAATGCTGGCTGTAAGTAGGAAAGCCTGTATAAATGCTGAGCATTGAAAAGGCACCTGCTCTTGCACGAGTGTGCCAGTGTCGTTGAGCTACCAGCCTAATCGCTGGCTTGTCCCTCTTTGGGAGACATTGAGGTTTCCTTTCAGAGAGAGGATCTTGCAGAAGCACACTTGCTGTACTTTCATTTTCATTGCAGTGCTGTTTCAAATGAAGGACTTGCTTGAGGTTTCAGGTCTTTTAGCTGAGTGTTCGGTTTTGGAAGCTGATGTTGCTACCAAAGTATTGACTTTGTATGACTTTTCACCCTGTTTTCCCCAAGAGGAGTGGTTGCAACCTCATAAATCCAATGTGTTAAAGAACGAAGGAGTGCGGAGGAGGAAATGTGTGTATAAATAGGTGCATGTATTACCTGAGTGTGTACAAGGCTGGCTGCAACCCGTGACAGGGGCAGTGAGAGCAGCCAGTGCTGTGCTTGGAGATGGGGATGGAGCATGAGTATAGGCACAGCACTAGTGTGGGGCTGGGATAAGAAACCCTGGTCAAAGCCAGCAGGTCAGGCTGCTGCAGTACAGCATCCAGCCTGCCTGGCTGTCTCTCCATGCAGAAAGGTGGGATATGGCTTGGATGGTGTCCTCAAGGTGTAAATAAACTGAGAGTTTGGGCTTGGAGTCCTGGAGCAAGTTTGATCTGGGCTGAATGCTCCCTGGAGCAGAAACTCATCAATGAAGCATTAGCTCACCATTTCCTGGACAAAGCCCAGAGTATGAAATGGTCTAAGTCCCTTCTGGTCCTTTGGAGGCTCCTGTAACCTGAAAAGCAGGCTGCCATTCATGTGTTCCACTTTTTTCCTCCTATTTCTTCATTTTAAATATTCCTTGGAAGTCCAGCATGCTCTGGAGGTGTTTGGTGTTGGCAGATCTCCCTGTGCTTGCACAGGTATGCCAGCTTCTGGGCATTGCCTGCATCCCATTCATACTGCTGGTTGCTCCATGCCATGGTTTGGAAAGAGATGCATTGGGAGGTGCTTTGCAAGCTGTGTGGGAGTGGCTTGTAGAAGTTAAGGCATGTTTGTGACTACAAGTACTGTTTTTCCAATCAAGTCAGATGTCAAGGGAACCAGTAAGTCACTGGGTGGGAAGAAGCCTCTGGAAGGCAAGTTGGGACCAAACGCACGTTAATGATACGGATGAATGATCCCTTCTAGGCTGGGATCCTGCTCGTTCCGCCTTTGAAAGATGGTTTGGGTGAATCCATGCTGGCTCCATTGTAGGATAGACTGAGCTATGCCATCCACACCCTCCAAGTTATGTTTGTTTGTTTGTCTTTAATGAGAGATTATAAGATATTATCTTTCCCCTTATTACCTGTTGCTCAGGTTTTGGTTTGTTGAAAGTCTAATTAACCTTTCTGCAGGAATGCTGATGTGAATGATTTTTTTTTTCCTATTTTACCTACCTGTTGGAGCTCCTTTTAGCATTTTTTTGTGGCTTGACATCATGGCTAAGGTGCCCACAGTGTTATCTGAGGTTTCTCTGGATGGGTTCCTTGCTAAAGGAGTGGGGTTTGGATAGCAAATAGAAGATACAATGGGTTGCTCTAACAAGGAGTGACCAGTGATTGTCATAGGATGGCTGATGGGACTGTTGCATAAGGCCAGAAATACTTCTCTGTTTGTGTTGCTCTGCTGAAGTGTCTGGGCATAGACATAGAAAACGTAGAAATCCTCTGCTAAGAGTTCTCCTGGCAGAATTAAATAACCCCATACAAAAAATGCACACCTCAGTATCAACATAAAGCCATAAACGACAGGAGAGTGTAGAGCAAAGCTTCTTGCCTTTGCAGGGACAGTCTTTCCAGAAGATGACACTCTGCTTTGCTGACCACTAAACAAATCAAGCCTGGAATTCACAAGAAGGCTGAGGATTTCTCCATTCCCAAATAACTATGGGGCTAAATCTTCTTTCTGTGCTTTGGCACAGGTCCTTATGCAGCTCATTGTTCCTCTCAAGTAGGAGCTGCTGTGAAGATTGTCTGCTAGATTTGGTGGTCTTTGGGCTGCTGAGGAAATAAGAGAGCTGCAGGGTCACATAGAAACATGCTTGTGGATGTGGGACCCCTGGAGAGCATACAATTCAACCACTGCTTGAGCAGGCACATCTGGAGCTGGCTGCCCAGGAACCTGTCCAGTTAGGTTTTGAGTGTCTTCAAGGACACAGCCTCTCTAGGCAGCCTGTGCCAGTGTTCACCCACCCTTCTTATGATTAAACAGAATTTCCTGTATTTCAGTGGGTATCTTCTCATGGGGCATCACTGAGAAGGGTCTGGCTCTGTCTGTTTTGCTCCCTTCCATCAGGGAGCCATCTCTTCCCTGGGCTGACTAGTTCCTGCTCCCTCAGCAGAGGTGGCTCATTTTTTGTCTGAAATAAAACTCTGCCCAGCAGCACTGCCTTTGGTGAGAAGATGGGCAGAAACAGCTCCTTTGGTCAAGAGGCAATAGCAAAGTGTTGCTCACAGGCCTCTCCTTGCCTGCTGCTCTGCTCACAAAGTCTCTGGGGACAGACCATGAGGCTGGGATCTTGGCACAGCTGCAGGGTTAGCTGGGCAGGGAGAAAATAGCCCCCAGAGCTGCTGGGATTTTTGAGTCTTAGTTAATTAGAATTGTTCTCATGTTAAGCTCGGAGAGGCTGGGAGGGCTTGCCCAGAGTTTAGGTTGAGAAGGTGTGATGGGAAGCAGGGCAGGGGTTTGTGGCAGCAATGAAGAGATGCCACCTTTCAACTTGGCAGATGGATGCCCACAGTTTCTCCATCCTAGCTGCTGATTTGGCAGTGTCCTTAGTGAGTTTGTGTCTGACAGTCTCCTGTGGCAGCACTGCCTGTTTTTAGCCATGGCTTGTGTGGTCAGGATGTTTGCTAAGGTAAAAAAAAAATACTGTCTTCCTATTCCCCACTCCTCCTCTTCCTCCCCTCCCTCCGGCAGACCTTTGGGCTGTGAGAGAGGATGTCACAGCATTCCTCGGGACGGTAAAAGGAGGCAGGATGATGCTGCAGTAGCTGAAGCTGCCTTGTCTCTCCTCCTCTCCGCAGTAACAACAACCCCTATGCCTCCTTTGGGGCCACGCTGGCGCGGGACGAGGAGCAGAACCTGTGGAGCACCCCACACGACGTGACCCACACGGAGGCGGATGACGATCGGGTGCTGTACAACATGATCGTGGTCAGGAACCAGCTGGACAAGGACTCGGAGGTGAGACGATGCTGTTCCTTGCGCTCGGTTTCACCCCCGACCGAGGCTCGGTGCTTTGGCGGTGCCTTTATTAAGCACCCCTTAAGTTGCTACAAGTGCCTCAAAGTCCCCCAGCGCGGCTCCTGTAGGTATCAGGTCTTCTCATCGGCCCTCCTACCTTCCAAATCTGCTCTGTCACCTTTCATCCTCTATCTGGTGTAGATGCATCTGTATCGTCTCATCCCTCAGGGATGTCTCCGGCAGTTGAGCCGGGAGAGCCTCCCTGAGGTGGGGAACACCACGCCTTGCAAGCACTCTGCCACCACCACCCACAAACGTGTGCTGGTGGCACTGGGACCCTCAGCTCAATTTCCTCTCTTCACTGGCTGCTTTCTTTTTTGTCTGGTTCGGTGTTCCTATGATGGGACTGGCGTTATTAGCCCTGCCCGCAGTGGTGTTTGCCCAGCAGTGGCAGCACCTGGAGCTGAGCTGCCGCTCCAGTGGCGTGTCAAATTAAATACTCCTCTAATGGGTTATGTGGCAGCTACTGAGGAGCAAAGAGCTGGCACAGCTCTTAGGCCAGGAGGGGAAAATCGTTGCTGTTACATAAAAGCTGTTCTGCAGCCCTGGTTTCCTTCAGCGCAAAGGAGATTTCATCAGCCTGATTAGGAGCAGGCTGTAGCAAACAGTGACACACTTTTTTTTGCCTCTCTGATTGCTTCTAAGACTTCAAAATGTTTGCAGGAAAGCCTGGAGGCTTCACGTTTAATTTCAGCTTGATCCCACTTCATCCGAGAGACAGCAAGCCTCTTCCTGCAGTGATAGTCCCCTCAAACCAAAGCTAGCTCATCTTTCCCAAGACATCTTTAACTCCAGAGGTACAGCTGAGAGCAAAGTTACAAGTTTTAAAACCTGAAATGAGGTAATGCAATCCTTGTATACTGTTGGCCAGAACCCCCATGTAATGTTTTGGATTTTTTTTTTTTGATGAGGATTGGATTCATTGTGGTGTTTAAATTAGATGGGTTTATAACAATGCATATATGAAGGTATCCTTTATGCATGTATGAAGGTATCCTTTGCTCTTCCCACCCCTGTTTTCTCTGCCTTGTCCTTGCTTGTCGTGAGAAGACAGGGAGCTTCATCCAGCTCAAAACTGGCTGAAGGAATAAAGGACAAGTCTGTTTAGGAGGCTTCACCAGCCCTGAGTTATTGTGGAGCTGGGTGTATTTCAGGGCAGCACTGATTTGAGCCTGCACCCATGGGAGCAGCCTTTGAGCTGGATGTAGGGCTCATTATGGAAGGCCTCCTGAAAGGTGTTATTTATAAAACTGTAGCCTAAGTGGATGGGCTGCTGAAAAGACATTTCCCTGGGCAAAGGAAAGTTGTGTCAGCCTTGCTCAGCTTGCAGAGGACGGTGTCAGTTATGGTTGAGCAGGAGAACATTCCTGCACCTTCCTGTCCCAAGCTCAACATACCTGCTTGTCTTAAACCCAATGCTTTTGCCCTGTTTGCAGCATGTCTGGAGGGTTCTCAGCAGGCCTGTGCAGTCACTGTGCCTGCGAGTGAGAAAGTACAAAGAGCATGAGGCTGCCTCTGCACAACAAATCCAAGAGCACCTATCCTGTTTTTTTATGCAGTGCAATTAATAAAAAAGGCATGAGGAGTACCACATCAGGCTGACTTGGAAGAAAGCTAACACAAGATACGCTTCATTGCAGTGCCCTTTGCAGATACTGATGGCCAACTTGGCTGCAGCCTCCTTTTCAGGGGAAACTGAGGCACAGTATATAAGCCTGGCAAGCTGGTGCAGTTTTCCAGCCGCACCTTTTTCTGGATAGCAGGGCAGGGAGGGACTTGGCTGGCAAAACCAACATTCCTGCATTCAGCCCTGGCTGCTGTAATCTCTCCTTATTCTGGTGAGCATTTCAAAACCAGGCCACATTGTGCTGCCCTCTCTTTCTTATGAGACTACAGGCCTGAGAGAGAGGAAAAAAAAAGTCTAATTGCAAAACAGCACTGGGCTGCAACAGCCATAATCTGCTCTGGGAGCTGCTCTGCTCCCAGAGTCCCGGGGGAGAGCATGTGGATGTTGCAGGACAGGGAACTGAGGAGCAGTTTCCTGAGGAATGTTTGTGCAGTACAAAAGCATTACAAACCCACAGGTTCTTTTTTCCCCCCTTTTGATTAAAATCAGACCGAAAGGAGAACTGCTCCCTGTGTTTCTGCTCCTTCAGTTAACAAAGGCATTTCAGTGTTCTGTGCACTTACTGTATGCTTTGCCATTCCTCACCTTTATCTTAGAAGTTTCCTACCACAGGAGACTTTGGAAGGACCCCAAAGAGCAGGTTACTCCATATCATGTGTGCTTTATCTGTATGGCACCACCTCAGCCTCAAACCAATACTGTCTTACTCTTAATCTGGCCCAGCCACTTCTGCTTTCCTGGAAATTTTCTCTTCTTTTAAAATGGTTGTTCACATTGTGACAAAGTGCTGTGAGCTAGGATGGGAGAAGTGGTGGGCCAGGATGCAGTGGTGACATTGGCGCAGTGCCGGGTCAGTAGGCATGGTCCAGCGTGCCTCTGTCCTGGACAGGTGTGCTAGTTTGAGGCTAACTGCAATATTTCAGTGAGAGAAATTTGACTGTGGGCTGTGAAAAGGAAACAATGGTGGTGTCTACTTACTCATAGGCTTGCTGAGATGTATAAAACAAGAACATAAACATAGATAACACAGTCGCTGTGTGTCTCTGGGTGCCTGTACTGCTCTCCCTGGCCTGCTTTCTGTGTAACTAATCCTTCTGCTTTCTAACCCCCCTGGCCGATCCTCCAAACTCACCTTGCATGTAAGGCAAAGTCTGGGATAAGCTAGAGGAGTGGAAGAGAAGGTGGAGGGGTGGTTGGGAGCCCCTCCTGGGGACTCAGGTTTCTGGGAGGGCTGTTGTGTTTCTGTATTACCTTTAACTTGCATATTTCTGTATATAGCTGTAGATATTGCAAATATCTGCTTGTAAACATAAAGCTTCATTCTTTAACTTCCAGTTTGGCTGAGTCTAGTCTGGGTGATTTCATAAGAGTAGGGGGGTGGGTAACACCCAAACTGTCGCACCAGGACACCTCTGCATTGTGTATTGCTGTAAATAACTAAACCAAACTGTGTGTGCAAAGAGCCAGGCATGCTGACACTGAGTACACCCTGTAGCTCAGTCAACAATCATTTGTGATGGGGCTGCCAGCAACTCACAGTATTGGTGTTCTCCTTCAGAGTAAGATCCTCACCCCTGCTGTGGGGCTGGATCAATATCCAATCTATACAGGGCTGTTTCTTCTCCCTGACCCTTCCCAATGGCCCTGCTCTAGGAAATTTGGCAACTCCAGCCCAAACTCAGTGTGACTTGAGCTTGGTAAGGATCCATAGTAAGGACGGCCTGACTGCTCCACCCTACTCTTCACTGAACTATGGCAGCAAGCTCTTCAAAGCAAGCATCACGATGTCCTGGGTGGGGTTTCAACACCCACTTCTTCAATGCCGTGTGCTGGGAGTGACACCTCATGGGGCCATGGACTGAGGTGGAGTCGGCTCCTAAGTGTTGCCAGACCCACTGTGCAATAGGTAGATGAGGCAGGGTTTGCTGGAGCCTCCTAAAATCATATGGACTGAGCAAGCTGCCACTTGGCGTTTCTCTGTGCTTCAGGCCAATGAGTGCAATTTGCTTGTGTGCACTTTCAGAAGCCAAGTGTGGGTAAGAAAGGGTGTGCACTGAGAAAACCAGAAAAGCTGTTGCTGAAGGGCAGGCTTAAGGGGCTAGTAAAAGTGATGCAGCCTTTGGAGATCAAAGCTGTCAGCAAAGCTTTTGAAGGTTGATGGTCAACATTTCAGATATGGAGAAAATGTTTGTTTCCAGCTGCTGCTCTGTAGTGTCATTGAACTTGTAGTGTAAAGTAAAAATCTGGAGATGAATTGAGGACCTCTAGGAAAACAGGATGTTACTTGATGCTGCATAGGTACAGTCCAAATCACTGTTCCAGCACGTACCCTGCTAGTGCAGAGGAATGTGTTTTCTGGGGAAGGGAGATTACTGGGCCTCCACTGCCAACAGCAAGAGCTCAGCTTATTTGGCTTATGTGCGTGGTGTGGCAGATGCCCATCTCCATGAGGACCAGCTTGTGGTGGCCCTGGTGCCTCAGTGTCCTCTGCTGTAGTGCATGGAGTTACCCAGCAGCAGCAGCAGCAGCAAGCCTGAGCTGTTGCACCAATGCTGGCTTTAGAGAGAGAGCCAAGTTTAGGGCAGCTGCGCCGTGGGTCTCTGAAAAGGAACTACAGGTAGGATTGTTTCATGACCAAGGGAAAAACACTGTTCTTATGACTTGTAAATCTATTGTTCCCTTCTTTTTTTGCCTTATTCCCTTGGAGATCATAAACCCCACTAGCAAAGGCAATTCCTTAACCTGCATCTCTGCTGGGGGCCTGGCTAGCAGAGCTACATCGGCTTGATCCTCTCAGCAAGCCCATTAATGAGCTGACAAGGCCTATTTTTCTGCTTCCTCCTTCTCTCCTACAGGATTATTCTTTTTTTAACAGGTTCCAGAGAAGGTCAGTATTGTGACATGCTTTTGCTGGGTCACAGAGAGGTGATAGGATTTGCCTAGGGTTGGAAATGCCAGTCAGGGAAGCCAGAACTGACCCTCTTAATGGTTGCATGCCTCTCTTAAAACCAAATCCAATTTAAACCTGTTCTAAGCTGAGATGTGGGTTGATCATTCAATGGATGAGCATGGATCTAGAGTTTGTATTTACTCAACTATTTCCAGTGGAGCCAATTGCAGAGACAGAATGGGAACATCCCTGGATGTGGTGTGGTGCCCACCTGGACTGGCATGTTGCAGTCTTTCCCTGACAACTCTTGTCTGACTGAATTTCCAAAGTAACTCTTGACCAGAAAGGCAACACCAAGTGATTTAAAGGGAATAAAGGAGGAGGCTTTGGTAGAGGATTGCCTTTTTTTTTCCCTGGCAACATAAAGAAACCTACTTACTAAATAGCACATTTCCATATGAGCAGGGCTGAAAAGTTGGGCAGTGCTTGCCTGTTCTCTTGGCACATTTTTTCCTGGAGCTCTCAGTTATGTACCAATCTGGCTTACATTTCATTCCCAGTGTTTCCTCACTTTCATTCAGCATTTGCAGATTTAGTACATCACACTGCAGAGTCTGGGGGAGTTTTGCAGGTAAATATTTGAAGGGCTGACTGCTCGGGAGAGAGAGGCAATGTGGTTTCCCTACTGCTCCCAGGAGAGTCTTGTGCTCAAAGGGTTTTCTCACTGGTGTATGTCATGCCCTGCTATGTAGGTTTAAAAGGGCAAAACTGGTTGCAGAAACACAGGGCCAGGAGCTGGAACCTTCTTTGGTTTCCTGTGGTTAGTTCAGATTTTGGTGAAGGGGCATTTTTCTTAAAGGAATGGCTTTGAATGCATTGCTGGACTGTCTCATGCCTGTAGGAACACCAAGGGGTACTTCCCCAGTACTGTGTGCAAGAAGAGTCCCACCGCTGTAGGTGGAGGAAACAGGACAAGGAACAGAGGTGCACAAGAAATGCAAAGTGAAGCCAAGTTTTGGGAGTGAGCTGCTTGTCCAGTGCCTCTTTACAGGCTCAGACACCTCACTATAAGCAGGTCTGGTAGGGAGCCAGCCTGGGATGAGGCACTGAGGGCAGCCTGCTCCAGGGCTGCACAAGGACCCACGTGCTCTGTCCGGCATCTTGCCAGTGCCCTGATGTGCTGTAGCCATCGCTGTCCCAGCTGTGTCAAGGGCTGAGGGAGAGGGGTTTGGCACGGAGCTCTGTCTGCCTGCCCTGGGGCTGCTACCAGCAGTGGGTGCTGAGTAGCCTCAGCCTCGTGATGCTGCCCAGCCCTGACCAAATGCTCCCTCCACGAGGTCACATCTTGGTGACTCATGGGATGTACATGGGGAACACCCTCCCCAGAGTCTCTGGTGTTGTCCATTCCTACGTGCCAGCAGGACAAGCTTTGCCCTTCCTTTGCTGTGTAGTTAAAGGGAGATGGTTTATAAATTAATTTTGTGGGTAGAAAGATGCTCTTAATTTTATTTCCTTATTAAAGCAACACAGAGGACAGCCCTCTGCTCACAGCTCTGCTACAAGGAACCACCCAGGACAACTCACTCAGGCTGATGGAGAACAGGGCATGAGGTCCTCAAGAGCTCAGCCTGCCACTGAGGCCAACTTCGTCCTGATAATCTCTGCTGTCTGCAGTTGCTTTTCAATGGCTGCCACCAGGTGCAGCACACTACTCCCAGCGTTCTTAACAGAAATATAAACACACCCAGCTCCGTGCTCAGGCAAAGACCTTGACCGCCTGGACAGATGGGCAGAGTCCAATGGGATGGGGTTCAATAGCTCCAAGTGCAGGGTGCTGCACTTTGGCCACAGCAACCCCATGCAGAGAAACAGGCTGGGGTCGGAGTGGCTGGAGAGCAGCCAGACAGAGAGGGATCTGGGGGTGCTGATTGATACCCACCTGAACATGAGCCAGCAGTGTGCCCAGGTGGCCAAGAGAGCCAGTGGCATCCTGGCCTGCATCAGGAATGGTGTGGTCAGCAGGAGCAGGGAGGTCATTCTGCCCCTGTACTCTGCACTGGTTAGACCACACCTTGAGTACTGTGTCCAGTTCTGGGCCCTCCAGTTTAGGAGGGACATTGAGATGCTTGAGCGTGTCCAGAGAAGGGTGATGAGGCTGGGGAGAGGCCTTGAGCACAGCCCTACGAGGAGAGGCTGAGGGAGCTGGGATTGTTTAGCCTGGAGAAGAGGAGGCTCAGGGGTGACCTTATTGCTGTCTACAACTACCTGAAGGGTGGTTGTGGCCAGGAGGAGGTTGCTCTCTTCTCTCAGGTGGCCAGCACCAGAACGAGAGGACACAGCCTCAGGCTGTGCCAGGGGAGATTTAGGCTGGAGGTGAGGAGAAAGTTCTTCACTGAGAGAGTCATTGGACACTGGAATGGGCTGCCCGGGGAGGTGGTGGAGTCGCCGTCCCTGGGGCTGTTCAAGGCAGGATTGGATGTGGCACTTGGTGCCATGGTCTAGCCTTGAGCTCTGTGGTAAAGGGTTGGACTTGATGATCTGTGAGGTCTCTTCCAACCCTGATGATACTGTGATACTGTGAAAAGAAATCCCACCAAAACGAGAGGTGTCCACCTAACCACTGTTAATCTTGTTTTTCTGTGCCTTTCGTACTCCCCAAATTCATCATGAACAGAATGCTGTTAGAGGTCCCTTGGGACTAGTTGGGCACCATCCTCACTCCCGTAATGCAGCTCAGTAACTATGATGTACAAAGAAGCCGTAATCTAGATTCCCTTCAAACAAAAATAGACAAGAGAAATCCATGCTGCTGTTAATCCAAAGAAAATCAGGAACAGCTTCCCTGCATGTTTAGCTTAGTGAGGAGTCTGCCTCGCTACCATGGGGGTAAATCCCTGCAGCCCTGAAAGCTGCAGCCTGGTGCCAGCAGGCCACACTTTGGGAAGAGGATTGTCTTTTCCACCTCCTCCCCCAGCTAATTCAGCAGTGTGAAGCAGGCCTGAAATCACAGTGGCTGTGTCCATCGATCAGTGGTCTGTGTTAAAGCACTTGTTTATCTCTGCGGAAGGGCAGAGACACAAAGCTTATTTCCCCACCACATGTCTATGCTGCTTTGCTCTCCTTTCTGTTTACACCAGGAGTTCACAAGTGGGCTGAGATGTTGCTGAAGATCCCTGCCTGCAGTGACCACAGCATTGTGCAGCCTTTTAGTCTCTGTCTGAAGTTTGCAGTGATCTTCCAATAAGTTTTAACACAATAAACCACCTCCTTTCTTTTTCAGTGAGAGGAGCTCGGTTCCTATCTATGAGCTGCTGTCATGAGAGAGGAGAGTCTTGCCCTCCTCTCCCTCACAAAGGACTGCAGAGTCATTTCGATAAGGGGCTGCTGTCCCGTGCGAGCTGTAAAGCTGTTCTCAAGTACCACTGCAATTAAGAGAGAAGCGTGCCTCTGATCAGCAAAACTAGCTTGTTGTGAGCTGCAACAGAAAGCTAAAAGCAAAGGTGATTTTGCTCTCTGAGAGGAGAGGTGGTGCAGATGGAGTCTGCAGGCAGAGTGGTGTTTCTTCCCCTGCTCCCCTGACCTGAATTTGCCAGGGCCTTAACCCACTGGCTGCTTCTTCCAAAGAATAATCTCCAAGAGCTTCCTGCAGCTACCAGTGGACAAGCAACACAGGCTCATTATTTAATTCTCTGCAGTTGTGGTGTGGCAGCCAGCTTCAGGGAGAAAAGCACAGAAATCTCCAGCTCTTTATTGAATTGTCAGCTCTGAAGGAACCAGGTACCAGACAAACAGTGGGATTTCTAACACAGAACCTGCCTTTGCAGGCATTGTTTGACCTCTTTCAACTCGGTTTGTCACATAGAAAATCCCAGGGAGACAGCACAGATTAACAGCCATTTGTTGTACAAGAGTAATCTAGTGCTGAGATATTAGATTAACTAAGGTCATTAGCGCAGGGAAATTACCTGAGTGATGGTAGGTGGAAGCTCTGTGAGTGCTTCTGTAAATGCATCCTTTGCAGAGTGAGCAGTGATTGAACTCGCTGGGAAAAGTGCTCCTGTTTTCTTGCAGAATGCACACATTTCTCCAGGAATTCTTACTTGTGCAGATCAGCTTCATTGTGCTGGTATGACTTTGATGAATAACCTCAAAACCTTCCCTTGAAGACAGTGTCCCGTTGTAAAGCTTGAGGTCAAGTGCAGGAGTTTAAGCTGTGTAGGTAAGTGAGGCATTAATGGCAGCAACTGGCAGCGAGTAATAGTTACTATGTCATAGAATCATAGAATCGTAGAATCAACCAGTTTGGAAGAGACCTCCAAGATCATCCAGTCCAACCTCTCACCCAGCCCTAACCAATCAACTAGACCATGGCACTAAGTGCCTCATCCAGGCTTTTCTTGAAGACCCCCAGGGACGGTGCCTCCACCACCTCCCTGGGCAGCCCATTCCAATGGGAGATCACTCTCTCTGTGAAGAACTTCAGCTCAGCCCTCAGCCATCCATGTGCATCTCACTTCTCTGCTCTCTAAAGTAGGGCATGCTTGTCCTCTGAAGGTCGATTCTTCTCGTTTTCTGGTGTTTTTGAAAACCTGCATCTTCCAGATAAATGCCAAAGAGAGGGCTGAGCAGTTTGGAGAAGCTGTTGTGTGAGTGATCACACTGAGAACAGTGACTTTTTTTTTGGCCTTTGGTTTCCAGTGTAACCATACTGAGAGCAGTAACTTTTTTCCTGGCTTTTAGTTTCCAGTGGGCTATCATCAGATGTAAGAAAATGTGTTATGCCAGGTTAACTGCAAGGATATGAAAATAAGATGTTGCAATAGTTTATAGAAGGCAATTACTAACACGTGGTTCTGGTTTCTCAAACAGTAAAGGCCAAGTAAGGCACTGTCACAACCTCAGGGTTTGATACGAGCTGGGGTTTGATGGATCAAAGACACTGAAGTCTCTTAGATGAGCTACATGTGGAAGTTCATATTGTTCTCAACTCTAGGACAGCATTACTATCTGAAAGGAAGTTGTAGTGAAGTGGTTGTTGATCTCCTCTTCCTTGAAGCAAGTGATAGGATGAGAAGAAATAGCTTCAAGTTGCACTAGAGGAGGTGTAGGTTGGATATTGGAAGAAACCTCTTTGCTGAAAGGGTTATCAGACACTAGAACAGGCTCCCCAGGGAGGTGATTGAATCATCATCCCTGGAGGTGTTTAATAGATGCACAGATGTGATGCTAAGGGGCATGGTTTAGCACCAGATTGGTAGAGTTAGATAGTGGTTGGACTTGATGATGTTAAAGGTTTTAATTCTATAATTTCCAGCACAGTACTGGAATTATATTCTCTGCTTATGACTGAGGAAACTACTTTGGTCATCAGCAGTGCCTAAGCAAAATTCTGTAATCTCATTTCAAGGTAACTGGAAGTTTGTTTTTTGTGTGCAGAGAAGATACAGCAGTGCTGCACCAAATGTCAAGATAAAATGTTCTGTGCTGGTCAGTGTCGTTTTTTCCAGGGGCAGCAGCAGTCTGGCTGTTGACCTTTACACCGATCCCTCAGTGCCAACATTAATGGTCCAACTCTGGCTTTGTTTTTTAAAACTGAAATTCCTAGAAAAGCAGCAGAGACTTCTCTGTGTGCAAATGACTGAGTGTCTTTTATCCCTGTCCTTTGCAGGAATGGCAAAAGCTCAACTATGACATTTATACCTTACGGCAGACCCGAAAAGAAGTGAGAAGCAGGTGGAAGCACATTTTGGAAGATTTAGGTAAGCCAGAGGACAGACAGAAGCCGTTTGTGTTGTGCCAAATGAGAGGGCCCACAGTGGCTGAGGATGGGAACAGCTTCACAAAATCGTGCTAGTAGAGGAGAGAGGGAGGAAAACAAAAGAAAGCTGCTGAGCAGTGCCGCCGGGAAGCCCCCACGGCAGCTGAGAGCTTCTGGGAGGCTTCACAGAGCTCACACAGAGCTGGGAGGAGATGGGGACACCATATCTGTAGGCACATCACAAAGATTACGACTATCAGGAAAGCCTTTCAAGCCCAGGCATGCACAGTCATCCACTGCAAGCTTCCCCGTGCAAACTTGGCAGGAATCCCTGGGAGTTCAGCCTGGGTTTTTCTAAATGAGATAAGCAGGGAGAAATGAATATTCCTTTCAGATTTGAAGACAGATACATCTCTTTGCTTTCCTTAGCCCATGCCAGCTGATCAGAGCTAAACCACCCACTCTGTTTGCTCCTAAGTGAACCTGAAATATTCTTTCACCAAATGAAGTTGCTCAACAGTGTCCCTCCTACTCCTGCTATTTCCTAGCCTGTAAACAGAGCACTGCACCCACCGGGCCTGTGTGCTCGGCTGCTGCTCCTCCGCAGAAGACAGTGGTGGGAGTGAGCTGGTTTTCCCCATTGCACTGCACACAGCATGTGACACTGGGGCCGAGGAGATGTGTCCTACCAGCACGTCAGCTTGGTGACTTGCATCATGCTCTGGAGGTGGCTGGCACCTAACGAGGAGGATGTGCGAGCCGAGTGCATTTGCTGTGCTGTTCAAGGATATTATCACTGGGAGCAAAAGAGATGAGTATCTCAGCTGCTCCTGCCCTACCTGCCCTTCTGGCATCTGGATGGGAGGAACACTATAACTTCATGACTAGGTATCAGTGTTCATTTCCACCCGGGTGCTCCTACAGCCTGTGCAAATCAAGCACAAGAGGGATCTTTCGACATCTTTACATCTGTTACTGCACGTTGACAAATGTTCTCTCACATCTCCCTCATGTCTGCCATGGCTCTGGCACTGTTTTGCAAAGGGTGGGGAAGCTCAAGGCTAGGGATCATTTGGCCTTAGCAAAGCTTGATGTACACTCAGATGTGAAGCTTGCTATCTTATCTAGACCTGTGCTTTGATCATAAGACCACCACTTTCTCTGTATGTGTTTTCAGGTGAGATGCATCTGAACTCTGAACAGAGTTAACCATGGCCATTACACATAAAGATCTCTGCATTCATTCTCCTCCCTCTTTCCTTCCCTCGATACCCTTCCCACAAGAGATGCTGACTGCTACAGGAAACCATGTAGTTATTATTGCCACAGGTCTTTTATCATTGTCACCTCCCAACAACACATAGGTGTAGTCACTGGGCTGCTCAGGAAGCCCCTCTAGTCATGAAAGCTCTGGCAGCATCAGGAACATGCAGAAGCTGAGTCAGCACCCTGGGTGTGGATGTTCATGCATCTTTTCTGGAAAACTAGTGCTGCACTAGAAACTTTCTTGGAATGGATTTGGTTTTTTTCCCCTCCACCAGCAAGCTAAAACCTGCCCCAAGTGTAGACATGGAGCATGCCTCAAGGAAACACTAGTTTGTTTGAGCAAGTAGGGAGCATAGCAGCCCAAAGTGGAGAGGCTGTAAGGAACCTTGTGAGAGATTTGGAGGATTCAGAGATGATCTGCCCACCTATTTGACTAATTTCTGTAACACATCTCCCTCCTAGGTTTCCATAAGGAAGCAGACTCCCTCTTGTCAGTGACCAAACTCAGCATCATTAGTGACTCTCAGAACATGGGCAAAGCCCGGGACATCTTGTTAAGGTTGTCTGAAGAGACAAACATCTTCCCTACCAGCTGGGAGCTTTCTGAGCGCTACCTCTTTGTGGTGGTGAGTAGCTTTGAGCATACCTTCCTCCCCACTGTCCCATCTCTGCAAGTGAGCTCGCATGATGGAGAGCAGATAGGTGAACTGCACCAGAGAACACTCACATGGTGGCATCCTGGGCATCCCTGTGAGATGTAACACTTGTAACCTGGATGTTCAGCTTCCTTAGAAAGGTCAGTGCTGTGGCGCCATAGATTTGCCCTCTCCCCACCAGACTCCTTTATGCCTGTGTAACTAGGTTCTCTTGCAGTCTGTTAATAGAGTGGGAAAAGGTTAGATCTAATGTTTAACTTAACTTGAGAGCTGCCATGGAGGGAGGACCCTCACTGGGAAGCTTCCCAAAGCAGCCTATAGTGACTGTAAAACACTGTTGCTTTGGCAGGATCGGCTCATAGCTCTGGATGCTGCAGATGAGTTCTTCAAGATGGCCAGCATGATGTATCCGAAGAGACCCGTCGGGGAAAGAGTGGATGATACCCAGAAGACCCCACAGTGTATCTCTGTCATGGTGCCCTGAAGAAAGTGCCTTGCTGGTACAAGATGGACTTGAGGTTTTCCTCCCTCCACGATCAGGCTCCTCTGCTAAGGGGTTTGCACAAGTAGTACTGCTCCTTGTTTTCTTGCACAGAAGCAAATGGGCCAGTGAAGCAGCGAAAGGAGTTCAGCAAGCCATGCCCCACAAGAAGGTCACTGGAAGGTGGAAGCTGGCCCCAAGGTGCTCCCAAGCAGAAGGGAGAGAGAACTGCTGTAGCATAGCCCAGGTGGTAGACCTCTAGCTGAGTAGTGTGTGCAACAGGCATGCGGGGAACCCGAAAGCAAGGCGTTCCTGCCCGTAGCTGCAGAAGTTGAGACGTCCCTAGCTAGAAGCGCTGTGTTGAGATCTGCATTTCCACCTTCTGCTGGTACCCACCACTGTCCCCTCCCTCCACCCTACTAGCTAGAAGGACCAGCAAGGTGGGAAAGGTACCTCAGTTGTCTACAACTCTGTGATGTTTTTCTGTGCACTGGTCCTCTTCCTCATACCTTGCCCCTGGCAGCCCCACTGGGCATGTCGTGGGGAATCCTGCAAAGAGGCCAGACCACTACATAGCTGGGAGGGGAGTTAGTGCCAGGCAGCAAAACCTTGGCACAGTGCTGCATTTGGGTGCTGTGTCTGGAGGCATTTGGGTCAAGGAGTGCTCAGCCTGACATCTTAAATGGGGGTAGGTCTTAGGAAGGTGCCAAAGTCAGAACTGCTGAGAATTTGGCTCCTGTGATACCCTCAAAGTGGTTGCTCAACATCTTCATTAATTTCTGGAAGTTTTTGTCTCAGCTGCATAAAGAAACTCCACGATAAAGCTGCATGTGCTGTCAGTATGTAAGGTCCCTGCTGTTAATGAGGATTCTTAATGAACTTCCTTTATATCTCGGGGTTGTGTCTGATAATGAGCAATAATTTTAAAACACTGGATTTAATAGTTTAAAAACAAGTGGAAATTCTTTACTGGTTAATCCACTTGCTGCTAACTGGCTAGTTGAAAATGCTGGTTACAAAGGACCTCCCAAACCAGTGCTTTTATTTGTTTATACCTACAGTGTTTGAAAGATATACGTGTATATATATTTATGAATCGTTTCTGTTTATCAGTCTTCCTGGGAAACATTTCTGTAAGCTCAGGACCTCAGTGAAAACTGAGTTTAATAAACAAACCACGTTACAAAACCAACAGTTCTCACTCTCTCTGTTACCCTGGTCAGGCAGCAGCATTTATCTTGACTGATGAGAGCAAAAGGGTTGAGGTGTTTGTAGAGCATATGCCTCTGTGACCTGTTCTCCACACACTTAGAGTTGCTTGTTGACCTGAAGGAATAGAGTTGTTTGCCAGCCTAAGACCAAAGTCTTTGCAGGAGATGATGGGGATTTAATCTAATTACAGTGGGATTTGGAGTTAAGTGCCCAGTTCCCATTGATTTTTAAGTTTTTTTTCTTAGCAATAAGTTCAGCTGTACTTTGGAAGAAACTCTCATGTCCTTAGAGAATATAAAACTTCAGTGCATTGCAACTCCAAGGTTTGAGTTGAAAAAGCTGTTGCAGAAACAAAAGAATCTGAGGAACACCCTGCCAAAGTACACAACACCACCCAAGTCAGCCTGTGGGATATTACCACTTTAGAGCATTACATATTGCATAAAGCCACATGGTGAGTCCTGAAATCTCATGGGTGAGAAGAAGAGCTGCTATGTTAGTTGTATTGCTGTTTGTTCTGGTGACAGAGTTCAGTGTTAGAAAGCATGTTTGCAGAACCACTCTTGCTGTCACTTCTAGCTGTGAAACTGGTTCCTGATCTCAGCAATACGCATTTTATTGTGGCTCAAAAAGAGAGGAACTGCCTAAAAGGGACCATAAGCCTTAACCCATAGCAAGGGTCTTATGAGGAAAAAGAGGACTAAAAGGAGATCACATTGATGTTTACAAACATCTGAAGGGTGGATGTCAAGAGGAAGGGGCCAGTCTCTTTTTTCCAGTGGTACCCTGTGAAAGGACGAGGGGCAGTGGACACAAACTGGAACATAGGACGTTCTACCTTAACATGAGGAGAAACTTCACTGTGAGAGTGATGGAGCACTGGAACGGGCTGCCCAGAGAGGTTGTGGAGTCTCGTTCTCTGGAGAATTTCAAGACTCATCTGGATGCATTCCTGGGTGACCAGACTTAGGTGATCCTGCTTTGACAGGGGGGGTTGGACTGTGGTTCTGTGATTCTAATCAGGATCTCTGAATGAGTTACGCTACCGAAGTAGTGCTCTGTGCAGGGGAATCGCTGAGTTTCTGAGCACAGCCACAGGGAGGAGCAGGAATTAATGGCAGCCTCGGATCAGAGCACAGCTGCTTGGTCCCGCACAGCAGGGACTTGTGCATCGAGAAAGGTTTGTCAGTCCCAGCACTCAGACAAAAGTGGTCATGGGGTAAGCTGCAAATATTGCAAACTAGCCTTTGGATAAATACGAGGATGCAGAACTTCTGAACATCTGCAACTTGAAAAATGACAGAAACCTTTGTTTTCACAGAGGTCCAAGCTCAAGTGTGTCACTGTTCATCTGAGTAGGAAATGCCCTATCTTTCATGCACTTGAGGTAGCAGACTGAAAACCTGCATTTCAGTCAGCAAAATGCAGAGGTAACCAGCCTTTTTCTAGTGTGCATAGAACTTACCAGGGTGATGCACCTCTTGCACTTTAATTTTTATCACATCTGGGCTTTCTCTTCTGCCAGGAGAAGAAAACTCAGCTGTGCTTTTCTCCAAGCAAGCCTGTGTCTGTGTCTTGGGAACAAGCAGTAGAGGAACCCGCCTGGAACCCAGAGATGGTACACACCTTAGGCTCAGCTACCAGCCATTTACTTTTTTATACTGGCCTGCCAGAGGAGTTTAAAAGGTTTGTTTAGGCTCAAGCAGCAGAAAAGTTACCCATATCTATCCAGTAAATAGATACTTGCCTCCTGTTCAATGGCAAGAACGAAGTTGAGAAAAGAAGTGCAAACAAGCACCTCCCTAAAAAGCTCATTCCAGATTTTGGGCAAGTTAAAAATCCCTGGCACTGGCAAGGGAAAGGCTCTGGGCAGGACTTGAATTTTGAGTCTCAAACTGAGAATGTGAGATTAAACCAAGATGTTCAGATGACAAAACCAAGTCAGACACACACAGCTAAGCGTCACCCCTTGGAGACATTGCAGCACAAACTGGGTGTCGCAGGCCTCGAGGTGGACAAGCTGCCCCACTGAATGGATCAGGGCACCTCATTAGGCAGCAAATTCCTCTCCACTGAGATAGATGCAATAAAGGTTTCATTAAATGTGTAAATCTTGAACAGCATCCGAGTCAGAGGGTACCTGATGATTCTGTTGTTTAATGCACCGTCCAGACCTCCAGCTGCCATTCAGATGGGCTTGAGACTCCTTCCCTAGGACTTGTATCACCTCAACACTTGTACAAATGTCCTCAACATCTTACAGATCTCGGGTGGGAGCAGAGCACAAATCTTATGTGGACTGGCTGAGTGCATTGAGGTTGTTTGGTAGACTCAAAGGGAGACCTTATCACTCTCTACAAGCAATGAGGTCGAGGCCAGTCTGTTCTCTCAACGAACAAACAATAGTCTGCTCCTTTGAAGCTAACTAGAATGTTTTGGTGAGAAGAACTAGATCACAGGCTGTGAAAGGAAAACAGTGGTGATGTCCACTTCCCTCAGAAGTCTCGCTAAGGAGTTTGGGAAGAGGAAATGAAAACGTTAGATAACACTCTCACCATTTTTGTTTCACTCTGCCTGGGGCTTCTGACTGAGCTGCATCTCCCTAACCTCACCTTTCACTCACCTTTGCTTCTTAACCTCTTGGCTGAACCTCCATTCTTCCTCAGGACTGGGGTAAGGTTGAGAGGGGCAGGGGGAAGGTGCAGGGGTGGTTGAGAGCCCCTCCTGGGGACTCAGGTTTCTGGCAGGGGAGTTGTGTTTCTGTATTAGCTTTTACCTTGTGTATTTCTGTCTATAACTGTATATACTGTAAATAACTGCTTGTACATTGTGCTAGCTGTAAATAAATAGCTTCATTTATATTCCCAGAACCGGATGAGACTAGTCTGGGTAACTTCTAAAGTGTGGGGGGGTGGGGAACACCCAAACCATCACAAATAGGATAAGAGGAAATTGCCTCAAGTTGCACCAGGAGAGGTTTGAAATGGAGACTAGGAAAAAATTCTTCACTGAAAGTGTTGTGAAGCTCTGGAACAGGCTGCCCGGGGAAGTGGTGGAGTCACCGTCACTGGAGGGATTTTAAAGACACGTAGAAGCGGCGCTGAGCTACATGGTTTGGTGCTGATTTGGCAGTGCTGGCTTAACGGTTGGACCTCATGATCTTAAAGAGCTCTTCAAAGAGAAATGACTCCGTGGCTCTAATTCTAGCAGAGCTTGTCCGCAGCTGCCGCGAAGCGGTGGCTGTAGGAGAGCTCAGCGGCCGCCAGATGGCGCTGTTCCCCAGCGCTGCTGCGGCGCGCAGGGAGTGATGCTGCGGCGCACGGGCAGCGTTACCACAGTATCACAGCACCACAGTATCACCAGGGTTGGAAGAGACCTCACAGATCATCAAGTCCAACCCTTTACCACAGAGCTCAAGGCTAGACCATGGCACCAAGTGCCACGTCCAATCCTGCCTTGAACAGCCCCAGGGACGGCGACTCCACCACCTCCCCGGGCAGCCCATTCCAGTGTCCAATGACTCTCTCAGGGAAGAACTTTCTCCTCACCTCCAGCCTAAATCTCCCCTGGCGCAGCCTGAGGCTGTGTCCTCTTGTTCTGGTGCTGGCCACCTGAGAGAAGAGAGCAACCTCCTCCTGGCCACAACCACCCCTCAGGTAGTTGTAGACAGCAATAAGGTCACCCCTGAGCCTCCTTCTCTCCAGGCTAACCAATCCCAGCTCCCTCAGCCTCTCCTCATAGGGCTGTGCTCGAGGCCTCTCCCCAGCCTCGTTTTCCTTCTCTGGACACGCTCAAGCATCTCAATGTCCCTCCTAAACTGGGGGGCCCAGAACTGAACACAGCACTCAAGGTGTGGTCTAAGCAGTGCAGAGTACAGGGGCAGAATGACCTCCCTGCTCCTGCTGACCACACCATTGCTGATGCAGGCCAGGATGCCACTGGCTCTCCTGGCCACCTCTCCCTGCCGGCATGGAGGCTCGCAGCCTTTCGAGAGCTGGCTTTCTGCTGACAGCTGGGGTTTAGGTGATTCTTTCTCCGGAGTAACTCAACGCTCACCTGTGCAGCACCCTGTGCCATCCGCTCCAGGCAAACCTGCGCTGGCAGGGAATTGGGCTAGATAATCTCCAGAGCTCAATCCCAACCATTCTGTGTCATTTAATAGCTGCACTGACACTTTCCAGGAGCCCATCTCTGTTTCAGAGGTTTTCAGGGCTGAGGCCTCTGCTCCTGCTTGGAAGTGCCACTTGACATGGGCCTGGCTGCTGCAGGAATTAGCATATTCGCTAAGAACAGTCATTGTTCTAATTGGAGGGTGACTTTGGCACTGCCATCCTCTCCCCTCTTCCTTCACCAGGAAAGGTAAAATGCCAAACATTCTTTACAATGAGTGATTTGAGAGGGTTTAAAGTACATCTGGCTTCACCTGGCTTTTGGATACAGAATTAAGTTGGGGAGGGGTGTGTGTCTAAAAAGTATTTAACTAATATTTAATGTATTGGGTTGGAAGGGACCCTCAAAGGTCATCTTGTCCAACCTTCCTGCGGTGAGCAGGGACATTTAACTAGATCAGGTTGCTCAGGGCCCCACTGAGTTTGGCCAGGGTTGGGGCTTCTACCCCATCTCTGGGAAACCTGAAACTGTTCTGGTGTTTCACTGCCCTCACTGTGAAGAGTTTCCTGCGAATGCCTACTTCAACAGAAAGGAAGGAAACAAAAAAGAAGGAAAAGGGGGGAGGGGAAAGGTACATTTTATCTCTGTCCATAAGCCACAGACATGCACCACCTGAGTTTCCTTTCCCTACACCACAGCAGAAGCAGAGACAAGTGACAGTTCATGTGATAACTTAAAACAGATAATCACTGGGCATGGATCAGGGTAGCTCCTCCAAACTAAGAAACTCTGATGATTTATACTAACGGACGGTCTAAGCTTTGTCTTCCAGCAGCACCTCTTTGGTTATTTCAGACACTGCCTAGCTGTAGAGCAAACCTGGAAAAACACTTGTGCCTAATCTTTGGCCAGTATGTTGGTGGCTGAGGAAAAGTATTCTAATTTTTGGGCCATGGGGAGCAAGACTGTAGAGTCCCCTAAGTTGCAGTTAGGAATTAGGTGTGAAGCAATCACTGTCTGTAATAGAATCATAGAATCAACCAGGTTGGAACAGACCTCCAATGTCATCCAGTCCAACCTATCACCCAGCCCTATCCAGTCAACTAGACCACGGCACTAAGTGCCTCATCCAGTGTTTTCTTCAACACCTCCAGGGACGGTGCCTCCACCACCTCCCTGAGCAGCCCATTCCAATGGGAAATCACTCTCTAAAAACAACAAAACATTTTACAGACTGTCTTTGCTGTCCATTTGCACATAAGGTTTCTTCTTTGTATTGTAAGTTTTCCTAGGATGGACATCGTGAATTTGGCAAGATGAGAGAAAAAGAATTCTTGGTGGAAATTCAGTTGTGAGCTGCAAGACAGGCAGAAGGTGGCAGTGGAGGTGTTTGCTAAAAGCTAGAGAAGGAGGAGGCAAAAAAGATGGAAGGCGGTGGCCTGAAAAGAGTCTGACTTTCCATTTTACTTGCTGTGGATGTAAATCAAACTGTAAGTTCTGATAAATAATGAGAATGGACATGGGAAAGAAAACTGTCGTCTTTGAAATTTCAGCTACAGGAAAAATTACCATTTCAAACCACTCGGTTTCAATCATTTCTGATGTTAGAAATTCCAACACTTTACACACTCTTCCTGGAGGGAAAGCATGTACTTTTCTCATCTAATGAGGCTCAGGACCGTTTGGTGCTGATGGCTGATGATCAGTAACGTTTTTTCCTGTGACTAAGCACAAAATAGCTCTCCTAAAGCATTTCTTTTGAAGACAAACAATGATTTTTGCACGAGGAGTCCTTATTAGGCAAGTTATGGATTATCAGAAACATTCACCTTGTGGGCACATCAAGGGAGGAGCTGCCCTTGCAGAAGAGAGGCCATGGAGAAGTCGCTAAGAAGAGATTTGCGTAGCCAAAGGCTTGTCTGTTTTTCCTGTCAGTTGGTCTAAGCAGCTGTATCACCTCTCCTCACAAGCCTTATCCCTCTAAGAACAGTAATTTTTCAAAATAGTAGCAGATTTGGGTGACTATTTTGTCTTACTTGGATTAGGAAAAGAAGATGCCCTGTAGGCTGAGGGCACCCTTGATGTGATAGGATCCCAGCAATATTAAAATAAACAGATTTAGGCAGTCAGGCTAGTAGAGAGCCAAAGAGGTAGAGCCATATCAAAGCAAAGGCAAGAGGGCAGCAAATGGAAGCAAATGGGAAAATGGAAGAGTATTTGGCCGGTAGTGAAGACTGTGTGCAACTGGTACACTGTCAGTGCCAAAGTACATTGCCATGGTGCAGCAGAGTGCATCATCTTGGTAGCATCAGCAGGATGAAGTGTGTCTGAATATGCCTGAATAACCATCGTTAAAAGCCATCATCATTTGATGATAGCTCACCAACAGATCAAAAATAAAAGAGATACTTATGAAATCATTTATTACCAGATGCTTATCCTTTCAAGAGTGGCAACTTTATATCTGTTATGCTGCCAGGTTTCTTTCCATTGGCTTGAACTGGGTTTGAGTCAGACTTCAGAGACACAAACATCAGGGCAAGCCCAGACACCACTGAAGTAAAAAACAAAACATCTGCCAGCTGCCCATCTAGTCCTCTTCTGCATCAAAGTCTCAAAAACCAAAAAGGTGTAGTTTCTCAAAAAGATTTCCACAGGTGATCACAGGATCTACCTGTATATGCCTCGAGGAATAAAGTAAAACCCAAGCCATTTCTCATGGCCAAAGGATCACAGGGAAAATTCAAGTCAGAAGAGACCTCAGAAGGCCATTTCAGCCAACCTCATTCTTACTTGGAATATTCTCTCCTCTTCTGAAAATGGCATGAGAAAATTTTATGGAAGACATTAGTGGCACACACATTTCACCCACCAAAATTGTGGTGGTTGGAACAAGCAAATATATCAAATACTGGGTTTGGGTGTTTTGGGCTTTTTTTATTGGTTGTTGTTGTTGTTTGGTTGTTTTTTACATTATAAAAGTGAAATAGAAGATTTATGAAACTCACCTGGAGGGCAAGTTTGAAGCTAATTAATCCCTCTGAAATATTCCTTTGATACCTCTAATTTAAGTGCCTAGGGCTAGCTTTAAACATACATTTCCCTTCTTCCATAGGTGAAAGAGCCAGAGAGGGGAGTGATGGAAGACCAGAGCCCTGCAGGGTGATTCAGTCCACCTGGTACATGGCCAGTGGGATGATACAGCTAGCAGGGAGACAGCAATTCCCAGTGAGCTATTTGGGAGTAAAGGGGGGGGGGGGGGAAGAAAAAGGAATGGTGTTATCTTGGTGATAGGGAGTTGGCCTGAGGTTTGGAAATGCACTTTCCATTCCCAGACCTACCCCATCTCTGTCTGCCCTTCAGGTCATCCAAGTGCAGGATGGGGAGATCATACCTACAAGAGCTGATGGTATATGAGCTTCCTGTACTGAAAATATAGTGGAGGTCTTGGTATTTCTGCACGTCTTCAAGCAAAGCTTTGTCTCTCTAAAACGTTCATGAGGCTATTATCCAAAAGACTCTGCTATAATAATTTCAAGATGTTTTGCTTCAGCTCTGACTCTTGTTTTAATGCTCCCCAGCTTTTTAGTGTAAGCCAAATAAAGTATTGTTTCTATCCAGCAAATAAAACTTCAGATTTCACAGCAGTGACTTTTAAAGCGGTGCTAACCCAGGGTGGGTTGGTTGTGTGTGTTTTGGTTTTCGTTGTTTTCTGTTGTGGTTTTTTTCTTTTTAGTGCAAGGGAATACCTATTCCCAGAAATGTTTTTGGCTTTGATAAATCAGCATTTCCAGACAGAAAATCAGTCAGTTAAGTTTGGTTTTAAATCTTAAGCCTGCCTGATACTTGGCTCTTTGTTGTAGACTGCTTTGAGGTTCACTAACAAAGCACACTGCATGGCAGTCAGTAGTATTGTGAGTATGTTTCAAGTGAAAATTATGTTTCAAAATGTAAGGGAAGGGTACCTTTGAGTAATTTTGACTATGTTGAAGTGAGATCACCAAGACAGACTATAGGTCTGCAAGTGACACGTGCAGGCATGCCTAGGAATTTGGCTTGCCTGCAGTTTATCGGTCCCAATTAAAGGCAGATGCAGCCTTTTGTTTCCATGGATGTTTATGAACTAGCAGATTTGCTGAATAGGGAGACAGTTAACATGCAACTGGTTCCTAATCAGACACACACTTTTGTAGTGTTGTTTGGCTTTAACTTGCTCAAATGCATGAAGAAGATTCAAATTTCCTCCCTACTTCTTTGGACAAGATGCAGCACAGAAAGTACCCAGGTCTGGGTTATCACATTGTTAGCAGTTTGTGTCACTTCTCTGAAGTCCATGACAAAAGAGAGGAATTACCAGCATGCACAACATGTCAAAGCAATTCATACTCCAATTCTGCTTTGCAGAAGAGAAGCTTCCCTAAAGTACATGCAAACATGCTGGGAATGGTAAATGGTTTGGAAAGCCAAAGAAGTACTTAACCAAAGGGTCACACTGGATCTGACCGGCACCATTGCCATGCTGAGATGCTTGCTGGTATTCTACCGATGAACACATCAGATGCCTGGTGAAGTTGCAAGCAGGGCTCCTCCAGGACAGCTCTGATTAAATGAGCGCACCTATGGACCTGGCTTATTGCACCCAAAGGAAAAGCAACACCAGAGTCGACTTCCCTACAGCTCTGATGTCTCACATAAGCTCAATTCAGTCTGGACACTCTTCAGAGGTTAAAACACAGTCACAAGCTGCACCCTCTCAGTATTACTGGCTCCTAGTGCAGTGGCAGTGCACAGAAAGCTGAGGTTCAAAAGGCTCTATAGGCAATCAGATCAGCTGTGTAGATCTGGTGCCTTCAGTGGCAAACCAGCACAAACCCAGCTAGACAGATGACAGACAAGCAGCACATTTCATGCTAAGCTGGTTTTGCTCTTGCATTCACAAATCTGACTTCCTAAGGTTACTTTCTCTTTAAATGACATATAGGTGTTATGGAATCTTTCAAGAACTTCGACAGCAGCTGAGTAGCATCTTTCTTCCCTCCCGAGCCTTTATTTTTCTTAACAGTGACAATTTACATTAGTAGCTGTAAATACTTGGGCTCATTTTTCAGCCCACCACCTTTTTTGTATGCTTTCCATAGCTTTGATCACCCTTACTCTGTGTTAGGTTTGCCATTACGTGCTTGCTACCTTTGAGCCCTATCTTTCGCACCTCTTCATTTCCTTGTTTTTATTATCGTAAACCTGCAGGTTTTAAAAGTTAACGAGGTGGTAGGGGGCTGGCTGGGAACGGGACTGCTCAATATCAGTGATTACCAGGCTTTTCCTAAATTTAGAGCAAGCTGTAAGCATGAAGCTGTGCGAAAGGACAGGCAGCAAACCTATAGCTACCCTGTGAAATATGTGGTACGGATGTAACCGCTGGCCTGGGACTGAGCCTTCCACCCACTGCACTAAGCAGAAAGATTTGCTGGAGACAACAAACCTTCCTCTTTGTTTTTTTTTTTAATGAGTCATGCAAATGCAGCTGTTGGCTTCAGTGGGCAGAACTTGAACCTTAAATCTGGGAAGGCTGGTCATCACTGTGCAGTTTCTAGCCCAAAATAAGTATGTCTGAGCACTGAAAAAGAATCATCCAAAAGAGTCATCCACACCACCCAGCTTTTTGTTCCTGTGTTTGCAGCTCCTTTTGTAGATATTGTTCTCCTTTTCACCCCCTACCTTCTTTTGCATTAAAAACTAGCACTTGGTCAACTAGCACTAGATAAAAAGGTAGCCTTCAGAAGGGGAAAAATGAAGATGAGCAAGGTGGAGAGGGATGGCAATGATCCTGATGTTGTGAGCAGTTTAACACTGTCTTTTCCCTTGCTAAGCTACAGCTGTGAGAATAGGCCAGCAGGGCAATCTCCTCCAAACACACAATAGGACATAATGCAGCCACTTAATCTGACATGGAAAGAGGATTTTTTTTCACACAGAGAACAGCAAACTGTGGGTAAAGAAGAGGTCAGCATAGGTGTAGTGACTAAGCTGTAAACACATCTGATGGAAGCAGTTTATCTTCTTGCTTTAAGTGAAAGCTATTTTTCACTTGGATTCCTATCTCTCATACCCCTCCTTGGTTCAGCTGGATATCAGCCTGCATCTCCCAGGCCAGCGGAGCACCAGCATTCACAGCAGGCAGCGCCCTTGAGATGTTTCTGTAGCTTCAAAGATGAGTGAGGAGCAACAGCATGTGAAGATAACCAAGCCTTTATATAGCAGGGTTCCCAGGGTGCCACCTCACCAGCCTCCTTCCTATGCTGCAGTGAAGATGGCTGTTGCTTAGGACACAGCCCCCTTTCCGTGGCTTTAACAAGCTCTCTTGGATGAGCTCAACTCTCCAACTGATGCACAAGCAGAGGGGTCTGTGCCCTGGAGTGCACTGACATAAATCACCACGGCTCTGCTGATTCCAGGTGTCTCAGGACTTGGCCCCACACACTGTATTTGCACAATTCCTTCCGTTCCTGACTACCCGTGATTGATTTGTGTCTTTTGAAGACACAGAACTGATTTCATCCTGAGACAGGACAGTGGCTCCCTCTGAGCCCTGGTGACCTGTTGCCTGGGTTAGTATGTGATACATGACAGCAAGGAGCAAAGGGCATTTGCTCCGACTCTTAAGTCTTCGGTAACCAAGGGGCAGGAAGCAAACATGCTTTTTTCCCCTAACTATTAATTTTTCAGTTTGAATTTACTGCATTTGTTACAGCTGTTTAAAATGATCCTCCACCCTAGGAAAAGGCAGATCTGATGCTTTCACAAGCTGCAGGTATGTTTTGAATGCTTTGCATTGTACAGGTCAGCACCATCCTTAGCCGGAATATGTGGGGCTGGAGAACATCGGTGGGCACAGCCTGTTTCTACCATGTCAGTCAAATCTTTTATGTAGTCTTCTTTGGGATCACATGCCTGTTCCAAGAGGAAAGGAGGATTCCTTGCAGGGCAGAGGTGAGAATTTAGGCAATGCAGGTTGATGGGAGAGCTATAAAAAACCCCAAGACCCTATATTTGCCCATCTTGGAGCACAGCATTCTCTCCACAGAAGACTTTGGGAAGAGGTGGAAGAAGGAGGCTGTCTCCTTCTATTCCAACAAGCATGAGGCCCTCCTGAGCTGATATTCTCTATGAAAGACCCTATAAAAAATAAATTCAAGCTATCTGTTCCTATTTGTATTCCTTCTGTGTACTCCTTTGAAGCATATTTTAATTCTCCCTGTTCCCCAACCTCATTTCGGCTGATGGTGCTGGAAGGTATTTAAAGTTACAGCCATACTCCCATGGGTCACCATGAAAGAAATTAGGAAAAAGAAGGGGAAAAAAGGAAAAAAAAAACCAGAAAGAAAGCCTAAGTCTGTCTGATGCAGAGCAATGCTTATATTTCAACTACAGAGAGCAAGAGGCCAGACTCAACAGAGTCTGAGACAGGGAAAGGAAGAATTATGTTGGAAAAGCAGACACCAAGGCCATAAAAGACTGACTGCCTGCAAATGGCTAATCCAGTTAACAAAGCAAGCAGGTGGCAACCATGCTTCAATCCCAGTCGAGTACCAGCACAGCAGGCTGTGCTGACTTACACTGGCTGAGGGTCTAACCTGAAGCTGTGCTGCTCCTGCAGGACAGGGATGATTCCTGGATCCCTCTATGATAGCATTAAAACACCAACATATCCCCAAAAGACCCAATCAACAAAACCCCAAACCTGCTCAATCCTCCCTCCTCCATCTTACTTGGAGCTCATTCAGACCAGGCAGCTTCCCAGTTCCCCAGCACCATTTTTGTACTCCTTCCTTCCTTGAGATGTTGGTAGTAGGGAATTTCTGTTCCACACACCGGAGTTTGGTGCTTTGCCTCCTGCAAGCAGCATTTGTGGCAAGCCTGATCCTGCTGCTGCTAAACCTTGCACGGGCACACTCACACACACACACTGCAAGGGGAGACGAAGGCATCCCCCACCGAACCATCCGGATTTGCAGCAGAAGGGACAAAGGAACTCTCTGTGCTTTCACACACAGCACCACACTGATAAGAGGGCTCCCCTGCCCCATATCCCAGGCTGGCCTGGGCAAGGCTCCTATCACAAATGCAGGGCTTTTGTGGGATTCCATGAATGAGATTGGGCAGGGATTTGTGCGACAGAGGTGACATGCTGCAGCTGCCTCCCCAGGGGAGGCTGAAGGCGAGATAAACAGCCCAGTTGGCTCCTTGAGGCCACTTCTCTGATTACCCAATATTTTCCTGAGATGTCTCATAAATCCTCTTGCCATTTGGGCCCCAGGCAGCAATGGGGGCTGTGAACGTCCATCCAAGCAATGCACCCTGTCCCTGGGCTAACAAGGGGCTGTTTGAAAGAAACTCTGAGCAGGATGATGTCAAGCCAGAAACCTTTCTGAGGATGTTGCAAGCCAGGCTTTGAAGGCAAGGTTTGTTTAGGGACATCAAGTTTCAGCTGGATCTGCTGATACTGGACATGCCAATAAGAAATCCCAATTACCAGGCAAAATTGAGTAAGAGGCTTTCAGGCTGTGTGTCTTTAACCGAGCAGCACGTAAACATCCTGCCCTCTCCTTGGCAGGAGGGAAGGAGAAGCCACTCTGCCTTGTGTGCTTTGTCTGAATTATATCAGAGCTCTCAGACTTCCCCAACAAGCACAGCTCTCAGCACCTCTTCCTTCTCTAGATCCCCAGCAAGATCAAACTGCAGTAACAAAAAGCTAGCAGAGGCTCAGAACAGGTATGTGTTGAGGAGGGCTTTGCCATACCCTCCATCAGGCCCTGCATGCAAAGACCCTTTTCAGCAACATCCTAAGTCTCATCCTCATACATTCAAATCCAAATGCAGAAACTTTGCTTAAAAAGGAGTAGCCAACCAAGAGCTTCTCTATCTTTCCTTAGAAATCATAGAATGTATCAAAGAGCTTGGTGATTTGAGGAGAGGTAGACAACGCAGCCAAGTCTTTTATCTTCCAGGGCCTCCAAACTGTCATATCTGTATTCTTTGTCAGTGGCCTCTCAAGTGCTAGTCATTGCATAGAGCAAGAGAACAGACCTGTTTGGATAACATACTCTTTGCTTGCATACTTAGTTCTTGTCTCCTTTTCTAACAGTTTGTGATAGGGCTTATTTTACAGCCTGCAGCTGAACACCCAAAAGACCTCAAGAACAGTAGTAGAGCTGGAAACAATCCCTGCCACCCTACCTGCTATAAGCCAAGACAGGAGCCTTGAACTGCTGTGAGCTTCTTTTGTGTCCATCAGAGTATCACCAGCCTGCAAAAATGAAAGCAGAGCTGCTGCTGCACCGAGCTCTGTGTGACTGGTGTCAACTGCTGATAGTCTCTCCAAAGAGTTTAACTTCATGCCGTAGCTATCCATCTGCAGCTGTATTTCACCAACTCACTCTAGGAGTTTGCTGACCTTATAAAGCATGATTTGGCTTTGTTTAAAGAAACAAAACTGCCTGCCTGCAGAATACTTTGATCCTAAACAGTATTTTTAAGTAATGGGGCTGGGAAGAGGCTAAGAAATTATTTTCTGGCAAGTCATGACACCACCTTCAGTGGTGATCAGCTTTGTCAGACAGCATACTGATTTTCATGCTCAGTGTCAAATATTTGCTGTCTGTCTGAGCATAAAGGATATTTCACAGCAAACCCAAATGTCTGTCTTTACAGTGGTACATCCTTCAGCTGCTGGCTATTCTCTCACATGTGTGTACACACACTCAGGAGGCAAACATAAAGCCAAGGTAAAAGAGCATTAGACAAAGCTGCGCACAAAGTAAAAGAGATGCCCCTAAAATGACATTAAACTTCCAGGAAACAGCAAGTTTTCAGAGCCCAAGTCACCCTCGGTGAGAGCAAGTCCAGCTCCATTAAATTCAACACTGTTACACTTCACTGAAGCAGGTCTTTTAGGGTTTATTTGAGGTTAACTGCCCAAATCCCTGGTTTACAGACCTCTTTATGTCGAAGATAACAAATGCAAAGGCAAATAGGAGCTAAGGAGCCATGCTAGGGCTGGTTCCCTGCCCTCTGGCTCTCTCTGTTTGCTGACAGAGCAACTATGCAAAGTATTTGGCTCACACACTTTGTGGCTGTCCTGCTTCTATTGCGGTGGTTCCCAATACAGCCCTGTACTCTGTTTGCTCTTTGGGGAACCTTGCCTAGCAGACAGGTAGGGATACCAACTCAGAGTAAACAAATCCTATCTGCACTTTTCCTTGATTATTGACAACAAAAGTCAATTATAAACAGGGCCTGGCATCCCCAGCCACAAAAGCCAGGCTCTGTCAGCACCTGGGGGGTGCTATAGCAACAAAAGCCTGGCACTGGTCAAACTGGGACAAATTTCTGTGCATCTCGTGGGCCAAGAGTGCTGTTGCCTGCTGCTTTGCCAAATCAAGACTCTGCCTGGGGCTAGGGGATAGGACTGTGACACCCAACCTGAGTACTCCCCTGTGGGCAGGGGTAACCTTAAGTGCAGCTGCTTGATCACTGCCCTGCCTAGAAAGCGAGTGGATAAATGAATTTTGCCTTGAATTAGAAGCATCTGTTTGTACATAGCTGTCTGCATTTGGGCCAAACAATCTGTCTTCATCTCTAAATAGGGTTGGCAGTGCTATGGAGCACTGTTAGAGGCAGCTTCTGAATGCAAGGAGATGTCCTATACCAAAGACATAAAATGGTGCCTTTTCTACCACTATGCACAAAAGGAGAAAAAACCCCAAACCCTACAACAAAATAACCTCCTCAAAACCAGACACACTCCTTTTGTTGATTTGTTTGTTTTTTTTCTGTTATTGTTGTTTTGGTTCCACCCCAGTTGCCTTTCAGTAAGAATAATGCTTGTAACAAGTATAAGATGGCATTCAAAAATGCATATATCCAGAAGTGAAGCTGTGGAGTAACCTCAGTAATTAGCCTAGCAATGGGAAGAGAGATCACTCTATCTCATGGGGGTTTTTTTGGTTGGGTTTTGTCTGGTTGGTTGGTTCATTTCCCTCAAAGCACACCATAGCCAAGCCAACCTTACACTGTAAGACACAAAAGCTGTTGGTGTCAGAGCTGCAACATAGGAATACATGCTCTGAGAGCAAGGACATTGGGACAATTAGCCATGCCTCTGCTGCGTCATGGTGGAGCCTTCCACCACCACTCAACACCTTGCAAGGTAATTACAGCTGCAGATCAGCAGCATAACATGTCTGTATCATGATGCTTTCTGATCCACAAGCAAGTCTGTCTTCTCTGTGCAAGTCTAGCATTTAAGCTTGTATTGGAAGTGTCTGTGTGATCCAGACTTCAGGCCCATTAACCATGGAGCAAAACATCAAAAGAGTCTTTCTTTAATGCATCCTTATCTCACACATCAATAATGGACAGAAAGTGACAGAGAGAAGGAAGAAGGAAGATGCCATCAAAGACTAGAAACTGGACCAAATGGTGCTGTGATTTTGTTAGTCATGCCCCTGGGATCAGCAATGAAACCTTAAAAGAGTACAGACACCCGGTGCAAGCTGGTATGAAGCAGAAATAGTGTGTTAAGAAGAGAAGGATGTCAGCACACACACGATCTGATCAAAGGGCCAAATTGCATTGCTATGGGACATGCTTTTTCTGCTCCAGCATTCAGACAGCACTTCCCACCTGGGACTTGTGCTCTCACTAACAGCCAACACCCTCAGGTCCAGCGCTGGTCAACACATTATAGATAATATTTGCATGCCCTTTCTTCATACTTCCATTTGCCAAGAGGCAGGTTTACATACCATTGTCCCCGTGCTTGCCTTGGGTAACCCCAAATCTTCACTTTCACCCAGCAGATCCACAAACTCAGGCTGTGATGTCACAAAGAAGCATCCAGGAACAGCAACCAGTTCCAGGCACTGAACTCTCAGAGATGTGAAATCCCTGAGAACGTCAAAAAGGGAACAGCAAGAAGGGTCAGAAGACCCTGGTTATTTAGTCTAGGAGATTGTTTATTATGACCTTCAGGATCAATCCATTCCTCTTTGTCCTGCCTGTGTCTTCCCCAGCTGTTGTGCAGGCCAGTAGAAGTAGCAATAGGCTTAAATGGCACCAAGAATGGTTTTGGTATTTAGCAACGCTCACATACTTTCATATGCTTGCTCTCCCAGCTTGCCTGTGGAGTCTCTCTCCTTGGGATGTTAAGATTACATTTTAAATGTTGTATTGTGGCTGGCCTTTGTTTGATTTTTTTAAATTTAACTTTTTTTTCATTCTAGTTGTTCTTGTTGTTGCTTTGCACCAAGGAGGGAGGAGCCAGCCTCTCTTCCTGCAGCACACCAGCAGCTAAAAGCCATTATCCTGACAGCAGCTGAACCCCAGGTTGCTCTCTCTCCGACACAGGCAACCCTCAAAAAAGGACCAATCCAAAGCCTCAGCTCTTAGGAGTTACCTTGCAAACTCTGAGAACTGCTTCACTCCCAGCAGCAGCACTGGTAACTTCAGCTCTAGCACCTATCAGGGTTTTTAAACAGGCCATAAACACTCTTGAGAACTGAGAGGGAAAATCATCCACTCGCACCGGCCTCATCTTTTCCAGCTGGGCTGTTGTTGCCTGCTTGCAGTGGAGGCCAGAAGCCCACAGGTCCAAGCTGGGCTGTAGTCTCAGCTTAGACCTCCAAGCTGGTTAGCTGCTGATTTGGGGCTGGTTTCTAGAGGCCTGGACACGGAGCCAAGGACATAGCAAGCTCCACCCTTGCGCCTCAGCAGGAGAAGATGGTGAGATGTGTTATCTCAGGACTGCTGGCACATCTGGGACAGAGGAGTTCCCAAGGGAGGCACTGGTCAAGGGAAGGCAGCTGGGGAGATGGCAGGAAGGGAAGGAGGCAGAACAATAGTTATTTATTTTAATTTTAGAACCTAAAATTTCTAGTTTGTTTATTCTGCACTCTGGGGAGAAAGCAGAGATTCCCAGAAGAAGTGTCTGGGAAAAAGAAGCTTCCATGTCCTCCAACCATCAAAGAATAGGACCACAATGTTTATTTGAATAAAATAAACCCAACATCAAGCAGCAGCCTCAGAACAGCCCTTGTCCACAACCACACATCGGCACAGGAACATGTGGGCACTGGTGTAAGAGCTCCCATTGTCAGAGTCATTGACTGGGCTGAGTTGATAGAGACCACTAAAGGGACACTGCTCCTACTACCTCTCTGGGCAGCCTGTGCCAGTGTTTCACCACTCATATATATATATACACACACATATATATTTTACTCTATTTCTTCTATCTAGTCTAAATATCCCTTATTTTAGTTTTAAACCATCACACCTTGTCCTCTCCAACAGGCCCTATGAGAAAGATTGCCACCACCTTTCTTATAGGCTCCCTCTAAGTACTGGAGCACTGGATGTTAGGAGGAAGTTCTTCCCAGAGAGAGTGATTTGCCATTGGAATGGGCTGCCCAGGGACATGGTGGAGTCACCGTCCCTGGAGGTGTTGAAGAAAACACTGGATGAGGCACTTAGTGCCATGGTCTAGTTGACTGGCTAGGGCTGGGTGCTAGGTTGGACTGGATGATCTTGGAGGTCTCCTCCAACCTGGTTGATTCTATGAGAACCCACAATAAGGTCTTCCTGGAACTGTCTCTCCTCCAGGCTGAATAATTCCACTTTGGTCTTCTTTAACCCACCTCATCGCCACATGGTCTTCTCCAAGCCTCCTTTGGTCCCAAAGTGGGTCTGCTTAAGTAATTTTCATGCTCCAAATAGGCATTTCCATCCACCACAACACTGGTCCTTCATTTTATATTGCCCACCATAGATTTTGGAGAGAGGACGTATGAGAGCAGAGACGCAAACGAGTCAGTATCTTAACTGACACCCCAGTGGTTCAGATCACATAAATATACAATTCAGGGTTTCTCCTCTGTCACTTAGACAAATTCCTCCCATTTTCAGGAGAGGCCACTCCAGCCCCAAGGCTGAAAGCCTGTCTCAGGAGATGATTACATACCTGAAACACCACACCAGGACTTAGAATGTTGCTATTCACCCTTTTTTTTTGCTGGCTGCAATGCACTACAAGTAATCCTGAAGCAAACCTTGAAAACTGAGGCAAGTGGCTTGCCAAATAGTAAACCTTGGGTTCTTTTGACATCAGTGTGTCAGACAGCAGGGGTATGTTTTCAGGCTTTGAATCAACAATTATCATAGCTGGAGTTTGTTACCTTCTGTGCTAGTTTGAAGCAGGCTAGAATGTTTTGGTGAGAAGAACTAGATTACAGGCTGTGAAAGGAAAACAGTGGTGATGTCTACTTCACTCACAGGCTTGCTGAGATGTATAAAAACATAAGTCGAAACATAGATAACACACTCGGCATCACTCTTGCTTGTGCTGCTGGCTGAGCTGCATCTCTCTAACCTCACCCTCTGTTTTGGGACTAAGCCACTTTGCTTCTTAACCCCCTGGCTGAACCTCCTTTCTTCCTTGGGACTGGGGTAAGGTTGAGAGGGGCAGGGGGAAGGTGCAGGGGTAGTTGAGAGCCCCTCCTGGGGACTCAGGTTTCTGGGAGGGCTGTTGTGTTTCTGTATTACCTTTTACCTTGTCTATTTCTGTATACAACTGTAAACACTGTAAATATCTGCTTGTATGTTGTGCCAGCTGTAAATATAAGCTTCATTCATATTTCCAGAGCCAGCTGAGTCTAGTCTGGGTGATTTCCAAAGTGTGGGGGGGTGGGGAACATCCAAACTGTCACACCTATCATCTCTTCAGTTTATTTCAAGGTCTTCAAGCATGAAATAACACAAGAGTTGCAAGAGTTGGTGATGCTGCCAGGGGACAAGTTTTGCTTCCTACTGGCCTGCACTCTGAGAATTGCAAAGAGACAGGTGTTCAAAGAAAATTAGCATCTTTCAGTCTCAATCCCCACTCCTTTTGCAAGAAAACTCTTCCTTCTGCCTGCAGCAGTCTTGGAGATAGAACTGCTTTGCAAGAGTAGGCCTGGTGGGCTGCAGTGGACCTTGATAATGCAAATAAATGGCTTTACAGTCCCAGAAAGAACAGCCATGCCAGAAAAAGAGGAGCACCAGATTCCCAGGATGGCAGAAGGAGGAGGTCAATTAAGAAAACTATCACATATATATTAGAATGTAAGATCATACACTGCACACCTTTGTGCTTCCTGCAAACAATCCAAACTGAAAGGCTTGGTCTGGATGAGCACCGAATGGCTGCACAGCACAGTACCTTGTGCCATTAGACCTATCACAGAACCCTGCCATAATATAGCAGAATTAATATTAGTGCATTTCTCCCAGATACATTTTAGCCAAAGCAGAGGCTTAACTCTTTGTGTCCTATAACAGGCACTGTGAGATACTACACATCGGTTTGGTGGGTGAGCTAGAAGACTGAGAACCCTTTTTTGCTTAGAACTCAGACTAGAGATGTCAAATCTGTTACTGTTCAGCAGCAGAGAGTTCAGCAGAAAGGCAGCCTTGAAAGCAGGCTTATTCCAAATGCTGGAGAAGGAACTTTGCCTGCAGGTTTTTATGAGTGGATATCTGATACGCCAAGCTTATGGGAACAAAAGTATATCCATAAGCTCACCTAGGGACAGCAGTTTACATGCTGGTGGAGTTGGAGCTGAAATGTCCAGCTGCTGTTAAGGAGAGACATGCCTCAGCAGGGAGTGATGGCAGCTACAGCACACGGCCCAGCTCCTCACTGGCTTTGGGATGACCCAGGTCAGCTAGCCAGAGCTCAGAGCCCACAGCTTTGCACAGGTAATGGGAGATGTGCAAGAGATGTCCCAGCCTGAGGAGAGACAAGCACAAAAAAATATCTGGCACTTAAGAGACTTGGCATGGAAAATACGCCAAGGAAAATCTTGGTGGAAACCCACCTCAAATACATATGGATGTCTTGCAGGTTGCACAGGTGAAGTCCTGAAGCAGCAATGAGGTCCAAAGCACACCCACACACCTGTCTGGAACCAGCTCAGGAGCCATTTTTGCTAACTTGTAAGAATTGGAGACAGATGGTGAGGTCTGAATTTCTCTCATCCATCACAGGTACTGCAGTCCTCTTCCCCTGACATGTTTTGCAATATTCACTTGCTGCAGTATTCCCTGGTTGGGGTTTTTCTCTGCACCTCAGAGTGACTTCCTAGACTCCCACTGCAGCTACACAACTGGGAGAGGACTACAATTCCCAATCACTTCTTCCACTTCTCTGCAGAATGTACTTTGAATGCAATACCCTTTGTGGACAGTGGAGATCCTGGTGGTGCTTTCTGCAGCCCAGCTCCTAACCAATCTTCTTCTAACTTTTCCTCTCTCACTGTTTCTCTGATGCATTTGCAGGCTTCAGGATTACTGAGGATCAAGGAATATCTGTTGATATCAGAATCCTGCTTTGAGTCTCCATGGTAGGTAATACAGTATTTGGTCAAATTATGTTTCTCACCAGAGGCTGAAGGAAGGCAGGGAATCACACCCAAGGAAGTGCAAGAGGTTATCTTTGTCCTGCCTGAGTTTACACCCCTATGAACAGATCCTCAGCTGGTTTGTTATGAATTGTTATTCATAATTCTGTTTAAAACAATGAGTGATTTGTTCTCTAAGATCTACTGCAATAAACTACAGCATGCCTTTCTTGCTAGTCAAGTGGTGGAGAAGAACTGAAAATGAACTCATTTCAGTGTTGATAATGCCTAAATATTACTTAACCTTACCAAAGGAGGCTATTGAGAGAATTTTTGGTATGCAAAGTGTGGTTAGGTAGAAAAGAAATACACTAAAATTTGGTATTTGACAGTCATGTTAGCATACACAAGAGAATAAACTGGGTCAAAGCTGTAGACACAGCCTTTGGGCTTCAGGGGTTCCCAGGTTGAACTGGTGGGTGTTGAGTGACTAAGTCCATGGACACTTCACTCTATTATGTACTCCTTGTGTTCTTCCCCTCTGCAGCCAACACCATTCTCTTGTGGAGAAAGGATGCTAGGCAAAATGGATCTTTGCTTGGCCCACTGGAGATGTCCCTGCATTTGGTAAATGGTGACTAGGCCAAGCTTTTCACTCCCTTCCAGTAAATTTCCATGTTTCCTATCTAATAAGATAACCACTATAGAAATTTCTTTAGGAAATGAAGTACAAGGAGCAACCTTGTCCTGTTTCCTGGCAGCAAAAGCATAGGAAAAGTGCAAGAAGTTTCTTTTTCTCTGCAATTCTGTATTCTTTCAAAATGCTTCTTCCACTGCAAGCAGCCCTTGAGATTGACCACGAATGCTTCCCAGACTGTGGAATAGTTGTGGCAAGCAGCATTTACTCTCTGAACTTCCCTTCATACCACCTAGTCCCAATACACCTACATATTGATGGTTGCCTACATTCAGCAGATCTCTGTGCAAGGAGAATCTGGAGGCCTCACCTCTGGGGAAGCAGGGGATGTTTTTGTTATCTAATGCTGAACTTCTTACCCCTTCTCTATCAGGGGCATTTCACATCCTGCTGACTAGACCCTTCATGCAGAAATTCAAGCTAAAGAGACATCCCTGACCACGTCCGAACAATGGCAGCACAAATTCAAGATTGTGGACATATTTCCCTTCCATCCCTTCTGCTGAAGTTTCCATCCAGTGGGACTGATCTAATATTTGCTTTTCTGAAAGCAGATAACACTTACAAACTTAAAAACTTCAGCCACAAACTCTTATCCCCCTGTGCTATTTATCTCAAGAGTGCAAAGGCCAATTGATTTCTTCCAGGACAGCCAGACTCAAGCTCTCAAGCTTTCACCTCTGCTGTAGCTCCTGGGTTTAGGCTTTGGCTTGAACTCATTTGATTTAGAGAACAAGGGAGAATAATAGGGACAAAAAGGTCAGCAAGAAGCAAAAGTGAACCTCAAATAGAGTGTTCTGAGTACAAAGAAATCATTCAGGTCCTCTCCATAGTGAATGACTAATTTTGCCTGTAGAGTTTTAAGGCAGTCCCACCAATTTCTGGCACTTTGAATGGAGGCAGGCACTTGCAAAAGCGCAGCTCCAGCCTCCTAAATGAGTTGGACAAACAACACATCCAACTTCCAGTGGTGGAAGTTACCCAGGAAGAGCTTTCAGTACAGATCATTCTTTCAGGCACTCTAGAGTCCAAAATATCATCTATGGTCACAGTGTCTCAAGATTACCTTCTGAGCCTTGAAACGTGAGGTCAAACCCCCATCTTCAGTTGAGAATCAGAAGCAACATGCTGGCCTGTGAGCCCCAAAGCACAGAAGGAGATAGCTGGGAAATACTAGCAATAATAAGCACAGCAGATCTTGGCAGAAGGACAAGCTATCACTGCTGCTTTCTCTAACAGTTTTCAGATGCGGGCCCAGTGCGCCAAGGAAGCTGCTGGAAGAGCAATGCTATGAAGATCTGCAGCCCTAGGATGACCTGGAGAAATTAAATCACTTCAGGAAATAGAGCTATGAGAAAGATCCATTAGACAAAAAATATAATGGAAAAAAATGCATCACTTGGCTTAGGTTTAGTTTTGAAAGCAAGGCAAAAGCCTTAAGTTTCTCACTCCTGCATTTTGATTTGCTTAAGCCTTCACTACAGAGGAAAGATGAGCTCTGCCTGCAACTTGTGGCTGTGAGCTGAATGCATGGAGAGCTGTGTCCTCCATTAATGGGGATCTCCAAGGGACTTGAGAGACAGTTCTCTAACTCTGCTTTCAAGTGGCAAGGAGCTAGCCCACAGGTTTCCTTGCCACCCTTGTAACAACCCCTTTGACTCTTCAGCTGAACTGCCTAGCTGAGTAGTGGGACACCTCAATTGTTCCTTTTAAGGAAGGTGTTATGGCAAGCTCTTCTGCCCTTGAATCTACTTGAAATTGCCCTTTCTTGCATACTGATCACAGTATCATCAGAGTTGGAAGAGACCTCACAGATCATCAAGTCGAACCCTTTACCACAGAGCTCAAGGCTAGACCATGGCACCAAGTGCCACGTCCAACCTTGCCTTGAACTGCCCCAGGGACAGAGACAATAAGAATGAATGCTTTTCAAGAGTGCCATGAGCAGGAGTCATCAGATCCAGGGCTGCACAAACTAGGGAGCATGTGCAGTTGGTGTATAAAATCAGGCGGGCTGGAGAAACTGGTAGGAAAAGTCTGGGGGTAGAGAGGCCCTATATTAATAGATCGGTAGGGAAACCTCTTTATGGAAAGTAGGCCTCTTGCCAGCATCCTTTTGAGATATTAAATTTGGTATCCTGAGACTTTAGGTTCACCCTCCAGGTTCAGCATACCCATGAGCTTTATTTTCCTCCCCCACATACCTTTCTGGTTTTCCATCATGCTGTGAAAACCTTTAAATCCTTAAACCAGTGGTCTAATGCAGGTTTCTCTGGTTTCAGAGAAAGCTGCTGGAGAAGAGAACATACAGCTGGGGAGGTGCTTTTTTTGCTTCTGAGCCATTCTGATGAGTCCTATAGCCACAGCATGAACGTGAGATCTTGGGCAGCTCTTCAGCTAATTTTCCCCCACTTTCTTAGAATAACTGTAAGAGTAGGCATTGTTGGAAGCTAGTTGCAGCCTTGAGAACCATTAAATAACTTGATCCAGAAGCTCACTAAGGCCTGCCTGGCATCCAGGGGGAGACACCGATTACACCACACCTTGAGTACTGTGTTCAGTTCTGGGCCCCCCAGTTTAGAAGGGACATTGAAATGCTTGAGCGTGTCCAGAGAAGGGCAACGAGGCTGGGGAGAGGCCTTGAGCACAGCCCTACGAGGAGAGGCTGAGGGAGCTGGGATTGTTTAGCCTGGAGAAGAGGAGGCTCAGGGGTGAACTTATTGCTGTCTACAACTACCTGAGGGGAAGTTGTGGCCAGGAGGAGGTTGCTCTCTTCTCTCAGGTGGCCAGCACCAGAACGAGAGGACACAGCCTCAAGCTGTGCCAGGGGAAATTTAGACTTGAGGTGAGGAGAAAGTTCTTCACTGAGAGAGTCATTGGACACTGGAATGGGCTGCCCGGGGAGGTGGTGGAGTCACCGTCCCTGGGGCTGTTCAAGGCAAGGTTGGATGTGGCACTTGGTGCTATGGTCTAGCCTTGAGCTCTGTGGTAAAGGGTTGGACTTGATGATCTGTGAGGTCTCTTCCAACCTTGGTGATACTGTGATACAATGGTTTCCTACTCAGCTGACTAAGTTTTTCCTTGTATTCTCTCATTTAATCACAAATAGCATCACCTGTGTAGCACAGATACAGCAGAAAAAACACAAAGCAGGAGCTGCATGCTGGAAACTGGACACGAGAATCAGCCAAGAGCAATAACTTATGATAAGACTTCTCACTTCAAACATCCTATGCAGTTGTTTGAAAACACGGTGGAAAAGGAGGCCTTATATTGTTTCCCCTCCTCTACAAAAGCTCTTAGTTTTGCACAGAGCACTGAGGATGTTGGCCGTGGGTAGATGTACCCTGCAGAAAGCTTCCAGTATTCTCACTAGGGGAACCTACTGCGTGCAGCTTAGTTTTCTGTCTTCCAAAGGACAGAAAGAGAGCAAAGACTGCCAGCCACCTACTAAAGGCATGAGTTGCTAAATCACTTCTTCCAGAAGTAGAGCTGCTCTTCCAACTTTTATCAACTAAACATGCTCTTGAAAATCTCAGATGATTGAATGAGATCATTAAACAAAGAGAACATTATTCAGAGCTTCACCTCCAACATTTTTTTTTTGCCTTTTATTGTATATTCTACCCCCTACCCCCAAGTCGATATGTTACAGGATGCCATAACACATTCTGTCTCCACAAACTAGAGATATTCTTCATTTTTATCCTCTAGGTATTCAGGAGATTTAAGGAATTTGAAAGAAAAGGAGAGTGCAACAAGATCACAAAAATCACAGAATTCACCAGGTTGGAAAAGACCTTCAAGCTCATTGAGTCCAACCTACCATCCAACACCTAATTAACTAAACCAAGGCACTAAGTGCCTCATCTAGCTTCCTTTTAAACACCTCCAGGGATGGTGACTCCATTACCTCCCTGGGCAGCCCATTCCAATGGCAAATCACTCTTTCTGTGAAGAATTTATTCCTGACATCCAGCCTAAACCTGCTCTGGTGCAGCTTGAGGCTGTGTCCTCTTGTTCTGTCACTGGGTGCCTGGCAGAAGAGACCAACCCCTACTTGGCTACAACCTCCTTTCAGGTATTTGTAGAGAGCAACAAGATCTGCCCTGAGCCTCCTCTTCTCCAGGCTGAACCACCCCAGGTCCCTCAGCCACTCCTCAAAGGGCTTGTGCTCCAGTCTCCTCACCAGCCTTGGTGCCCTTCTCTGGACAGAGGCACTGCTCTGTTGAAATTGCTTCTGATACTGGCTTTCTCCATGGCAATCTTGTTAATTTCAGTTTACATCAGTTCAGAACACACCCCTCAAAAATTTAGGGATTCTTGACCTAGCTTTAAAGAGTTGTGTATTATGGGATCCCATTCACTTTCCAAACCATGAAATAACTTATCCGGAATTTGGGTTGTTTGTACATGAACTCCATAGCCAGGATCAATGAAGTGAGAACTATCCTCATCTCTTGCATACGGAAATATGTGTTTAAAAACAAGAACACCCACACAGTTAATTGTCATGAGATGAGTTTGTTGTTTTGTGCTTGAGCTCACAATAGGACACTGTTCTGTGGTACAATGTTTTCAGTCTCTGGTCTTTTGACTCTCATGGCATTTCTGTTTGCATGTCCAGTCTCATTGAAGCTTGAAAAGTCAATATTAAATAGATATCAAGAGCTTATCATTTCACTTTAGAATTCTTGATGATTCCCTCATCAGAATAAGGAAGAAGAAAGGTACCTGTGCTTTAAAGGATGTATGAAGAGCCCTGTGTCAGATCCATCTTGAACCAGTGGCACAACTAAGTGGTTGGTTTTAATCTCATCTCCCTCATCTGGAGTAGTTTCTTATCCCTGTTCTATCTTCTTGTTTTAAGAGCTTTCTAGGAGCTGCCAAGCCCATTTGTTGTATGAATCTTGTCAGGTGCACCTCACACTCAGCCCAAAGGTCCCACAAGAGCAGCGCCAGTCTTGCTCTGTCTCAAGGGGACAGTGCCATTTCTTGGGTCAGGCTGGGATAAGCATCTTTGATTAGGGACTTGTCACTACATGAAGCAGCTGATTGTCACAGATCCTCATTACCAGTAGCATCTACTCTTTAGGAGTGAAAAACTTTTATCATTCCTCATATTTTATGAAGGAAGCAAAACTGAGCAGGTTTACACAGTGAATCTGGGATGGAGAAGAAAAGTAAATCTACCAATTATCATGATCTCCCCAGTTCCTGCTGTTCCTAAACCAAGAGTCAAGCCTAGAAATACCACATGAGACCAAGTTTCTAGAAATGGTTTCAGATCAAAGGAAGTTAAGGAAGATTTCATAAGCTACTCCTTCATTGGTCTTTCAGACTGAAGTAGCACACGAGGAAACATGTCTCACCTATTAGTGACTGTGGACTGAATCACAAATCTCTTGTCTCTGGTACCAATTTGACTACAAGTGCCTAGGGGAAGGCAGCAGCAAGCATGATCATTGTCTCCTAAACAGCTGTACCTTCAGCTTGGCATACATGACTGGACTGTAGTCACTTAGAAGGGGGCTCTCCAGAAGGACTTTTTAGAAATAAAAGCAGCATCAGCCCATGAGTAGCTCACATACTTACAGCTGTGCTCAGCTGAAACCAGTGAGCTCCATGGGGCTCCAAGGAAGCAAGGTGTCGCTCCTGAAAATAGACTAAGGCAATAACACTTGGCAACTGGGTTGGATAAATGGGCAGCAGCCGAGTTCCCTCCCCAGCCACACACTGGGCCAGTTCAGCAGAACGTGAGAGTAAGGCCTGTCCTTTGTGCAAACTTGAGCTCTGCCCAGAGCCATGTTCCTTTACAGGAGGAGGGTGGTAACATTGGCACTCACTTTTTGACAGCCCTTCACACTCAGTTTTCCCCAGAGAGCAGTGCAATATTGCTTTTGGAAAGCAAACCACATTTTTTCCAGTGATGAACAGGAGAGGTTCTCCCTAGCCAGCCATGACAGTGACCTCCCCAGGTCCCCATAGTGTGCTCATGCCCCACATGCAGCTTGAGGACCACAGCAGATTGCAGGTAGCCAAATTAGTTCTGCCCACAAAGGACACCAGCACTGGGTTAGCATGAAGCATTGAGTATCAGATGAGGCTCCCCATAAAAATTCTTGTGTCCCTCATAAGCTACTGGGAAGCTTGCATTAGACACAAGGGGATAGGTGAGAATGTGCTTCTCAAGCTCTTGGTCATGAAACACAACACACCTGACTGCACAGTAGCAAGCATTAGTTGCAGTGGTCACTGCTTCGGTTAATCCAAAGCATCACACACACAGAGATCACTGCAGTGCCTGCAGCTGGGACCAAAAGACTACAGTAACCAGGGCCTTGGGCACAGCAGGGACTATACTACTATCAATAATATTGCTACTGACTCATGGCCTCTGGTTGGCTTCTGCAGAACAAAATGAAGGTGTGAGTGGGACGAGGCTACAGCTAAGAAAGAGTATTGGTATCTACCGTGCAGCTCCCAGGACTTTTCTTGAATTCAAGGGCTCACAATCAGAGGTCAAGTCCATACTGACTCCTGCAAAAACACATACCTTTTACAGAGGACAGACAGGTCACAAACTCTGCTCTAACAGCTCAGTACATCCTCCAAGAGACTTGCAAGACAGCAGCAGGAAAAAACCCACCTCAAATACACAGCTCTTCGGTTCTTTCAAATACTCTTCCATCCCATACACAGAGGAGAATCAGTGGCCTTTGGACCTCTGGGGCTGTAGAAACTCTCCATGCTGATTTCAGTGCCTTGACCCTTTTGGCTAGCATGATCCCACACTCAAGTAGTAAAGCCAGCATTAACATTTCACAGGATGGCTTTAAAGCTAGTATGGAGATGAAGAGATGCTGACGTGGCTTGCTAAGCCCATGGGGAACGCTGAGTAAATGAACTAGGAAGAGCTAAACAGCAGAGGAGCCTTTTTGTTTTGCAAATTGTGACAGTTGCCAGCTCTCACTTACCTGCTAAACACATCTCAAACATGTGGAAAAGCTTTTGGGAATGAGATGGTGACATCAGCTAACGCTGGTTAACTCTTCTTGCCTAAAGGACTAAGATGCAATCAGCTCTCTTGGGAGCAGATCGTGCTTGGGGCCACGAGCAGGAAGAAGGACTCATGCCTGCAGGGTAGCTGACCTCCAGAAGGATGGGCTGATAGCCACCTATCAGCAACATTTCCATTGCTAGGAGTTGGCAGAGTCTCAAGTCTGCTTGGACTGCTGCCCTGCTCCCTCCTCGCTAACCCACACTTCCTCTAGTCTCAGCCGCCTCTCAGCTCCCCCAGACTACAGCCCTGCTGGGCATTGTCCCAGGTGCAGCCCCCGTCTCCAGATGGCTGTACACGCTGGTGCAAAGGCTGCATCTTTCAGGAGGGAGGACTTTATACCTTGAGCTCCCTACAGTCCTGTCACTGAACACTCAAATCATACACAGTAACAACCAGCCATGTCTTACATCTTTCAGTCTGTTATTCTTGGAGCAAAAACTGCCCTGAAACCTCTGCTACGAACAAGACCCAGTGGCCATCTGTGCAAGCAAAGTGCTCACTTTAGACATAGGTCTCGGCTCACTGCCAGGGCGAGGTGTGCACCACATTTAACAAAGCATCAAAAGAGATGTGGCTATAAGGAGCCAGGGGAGACACACTGAAAACAGGAAGGAAGGAGGGATTTTCCCTGTTTGCTCTGTTTGGGTTTGTCTGACATGCAGTACACCTGGACATACCAAATCCTGTGGAGACTGGAAGCAAGGGGCAGGGGAGCTCTCATTTAGCCCAGCACAAGAATTAGATTGCATTTGGTGATGTAGAGAGGAAAAAACCACAAACTGAAACACACACTCCAAAACAAAACTGCCAACCACATTTTTTGGTGCAACGAAAACACAAATAAGGAGCCATGAAGGACCAGGACAGACAAGAGGAGTTAGGCAGCGATATTTGGAGCAGGACTCCAGAAGTTACATCTGGGAGTCAGGATCTCACTCTTCCTCAGCATCAAACTTTTGCCCCTTCAAGCTACCACCTCTCCACAATACCAGTCCCTACCCCTGATCCCTATTCAGCTAACCACTCCAGTGTGGCTGCATGTGGACTAGATGAGTGTCTGGATCCAAAGCACATCATAGCCACAGGAACATTGCATGATCTTACACGAAGAGCAAAGCACAAACATGTCACTAAAATATGCAAGCCCTGAGCAATGTTGGTGTCCACAAGTGGAATTTTGACAAGTTTCTACATCTTGCTGATTCTTAAAGTACCACAGCATTAAGTAGGTCTGAAAAACAGAGGCCAAAGCCAGGAAAGAGTCCCAGCTACTTCCACTTCAGAGACAGTGGGAGAAAGAAAGAAGTTGCTAATCCAAAGAAATGAAACAAAAAAAAGAAGTGTTTGATATGTATTTCTCAGCATGGACTAAGGGAAATACTTTTTGTGTGGTAGGAGCAAGATGACCAGGGCTGAGACAAACAAAATAACATGAACCCAACACGCTGCCCTCGAGGCCTGGCAAAGCTTTGCCCCCAGTGGAACTGTTGCTGCAGGACATCACCCACAGCCATGCACTGGTGAAATCTCAGATACACAGTGCTATGAAAAGTGAGGGCATCCAGCGCTGTTACACAATGTTTTAAGAGATTGTGAATCTATTTCAGAGCAGGAGCCAGGCTGAAGGGTTGAGAACCAGCCTCGTCTACCAGCAGCTTAACACTCATAGTCTGAGTTTTACCATGCTACCTGAAGGCAGCCAGAGAAACCTGTCAACATTCCTCCACCCCATCCAGCTAAGATTACTAGCACTGTGGATTTTAATGTCACTCAGCAGAGACTTTGCCATTCCCAGGGCACAGTCACAGGGAAAATAGTGGGTATGCAAGCTCTATAAGAGGTTGCTACTGCCTGTTCCCAGAAGGAGCAAGCTTGGCTTTTGGTTTTTCCCTTGCTTGCTTACCTGGAGCACCTCCATCAAAGAATAAAGTCTGTTTTATTTGAGAACTTATGAAGTGTCATGTCCTCTTTTAGCAGCCTCAAATATGCACAAGCTTTCCACAATAAACTGTCTGCAACCCCTTCAGCAAGATCTTCTCAGTAATTAATTGGACAAACCACTTATTTAACCACTAAATATGACGAAGCAATTGCCAAAAGTTCCAGGCCGTAAACTCAACGCTGAAATTCCCATCCCAAGATCACAGAGTGGCCCTTGGTGAACAGGGCAGGCAAGGATCCAACCTTCAGGAAAAAGAACAAGACACCCTTTTGTGAACCCAGCCTTCGGGGCTTCTCTTTGTCATACAAGAGTAATTATTTTGCATATCTCCTCCTTGGATAAGCTTAATGGCTGCATTTCATTACATCCCAGGCACAGGTGTTGTATCAAGCTTCAGGGAAAGCTGATCCTGAGGGGGCCAAGAACTGGGTTTGGAGAGACTAATAAAACGAACGCACCACTTGAAAGAATGTAGGAGATAAAAGAAATCTCTCCCCCTTCGTTATGCACAGGCAGTAATTAATTCATGCTATTAACTAATTAATGATTCACTTCAAGGACAAGGGAAAACAGCCTGTTTATAGCTTATTTAAAAAGAAAAAAAAAGATGTTATTGCTGCTTAGAAAACAAAAACCAAAACATCAACTGAAGATCAAACAGCTCTGTCAAGGCCTGAATTTGCTTCCAGGAAATCCTGTGTCCTTCTCACCAAGGAGCAGTGATTCATAGTTGTGTCTTGCTAAACAGTCTGAAGCTGGGTGCTCTCATTTGCTCCACCACACTGACAAGTTTTTACATCTTTTTGTCCAAATTCACAGATTCCCAAAGCCAAAATAAGCTGTGGAGTGTCAGACAATAATAAAAACGTTAGATTTATTACAGGGGTAGTATTATTTTAGCACTTTGGAGACCTGGTAGAGAGCCAAGACGCCCTTCTCTTTCCTCTTTGCCAAGTATTGTACGAAGCAGAACAAAACAATATGGTGCCTGCCCTCAAACAATCGCGTCCCAGCGTGAAGGGACAAACACAGGCAGATGGCAAATGCTTCAGGTCATGCAAAAACAGTGACTTGCCCGGAGGCTGTGACAGGAGTGCATCACAATGTCCTACACATGGCCTTGGGGTACCCAAGTTGTGGAAGACACGAATGGCAATCTTGCAGTCTTTCTATCTCCAGAGGTCACTTCCTACCATTCTGAACATGAGCCAGCAGTGTGCCCAGGTGGCCAAGAGCGCCAATGGCATCCTGGCCTGCATCAGGAATGGTGTGGTCAGCAGAAGCAGGGAGGTCATTCTGCCCCTGTACTCTGCACTGGTTAGACCACACCTTGAGTACTGTGTTCAGTTCTGGGCCCCCCAGTTTAGGAGGGACATTGAGATGCTTGAGCGTGTCCAGAGAAGGGCGACGAGGCTGGTGAGAGGCCTTGAGCACAGCCCTACAAGGAGAGGCTGAGGGAGCTGGGATTGTTTAGCCTGGAGAAGAGGAGGCTCAGGGGTGACCTTATTGCTGTCTACACCTACCTGAGGGGTGGTTGTGGCCAGGAGGAGGTTGCTCTCTTCTCTCAGACGGCCAGCACCAGAACAAGAGGACACAGCCTCAAGCTGCGCCAGGGGAGATTTAGGCTCGAGGTGAGGAGAAGACACCCTTTGAGGGGAAGACAGAAATTGAGAGATGTTTCTGTTCTTTCTCAGTCATCAGCATTTCAAAGCTGGCTATCTTAAAACAGTTATAAGAAGCCATCTGCTTTGTAGAGAGAGCTCACATGGTGGCTCCTTGGCTAAAAAAAGCAGTAATTTCTTAAACTAAACAAATGTGGTAGTCCTCATGCAAGATGGGTGTTGAAGGAGGTTAGTTGGTCATTGAGGCTCCAGAAATGAGAGATCTGGGCCCAGAATCTTAACTATTCAATCCTGTATCAACTTTGCTGTATAGTTTATAGATGATCAGGTTGTAAATCACAGTTCTGGTCCACGTTGCCTTTTTCCCAAATGTGTCATGAGAAGCCTTTTTGAGACAAGACAGAAGACACAGCTTCAGTCAACTGCTTCTTGCTGGGGCTCCTCAATTCAAGAGAGATGTTGAGATACTGGAATGTGTCCAGAGAAGGGCGATGAAGCTGTTGAGAGGCTGGGAACACAGCCCTGTGAGGAGAGGCTGAGGCAGCTGGGGTTGTTTAGCCTGGAGAAGAGGAGGCTCAGGGGTGACCTCATTGCTCTCTATAACTACCTGAAGGGAGGCTGTAGCCAGACGGGGGTTGGTCTCCCAGGCAAGCAGCAACAGAATAAGGGGACACAGTCTCAACTTGTGCCAGGGGAAGTATAGGCTGGATGTTAGGAGAAAGTTATTCACAGGTAGAGTGATTGGCATTGGAATGGGCTGCCCAGGGAGGTGGTGAAGGCACTGTCCCTGGAGATGTTCAAGAAAAGACTGGATGAGGCACTTAGTGCCATGGTCTAGTTGATTGGATAGGGCTGGGTGATAAGTTGGACTGGATGATCTTGGAGTTCTCTTCCAACCTGGTTGATTCTATGATTCTAGTTAGGATGTGAATTTGGTCATCAAGCTAAGCAGAAAGTGAAAAAAGCCAAGTAGGCATCTCAAATCTCAACCACCACAGAAAAAAAACCAAACAAAACAAATCGAAGAACTTGCAGCAGACACACCCTGCCCTGAAACAAAACCCTAAACCAGACACCTCAACTCAATCCACCCTCATTAGTTCAGTTGCGCTAAGAGGCAAAATGGTCTATACTAAGCATCCTACAGGAAATAAGAGTGCCCAGATAGCCTGTAATTGCCAGCTCCTAATGAAAGGACCATTTCAGGAAATGAGTAAGAGCAAATTATAGCACCAAAGAGCATATATGAACACTTGCAAGGGGCTTGTCAGCAGATACATTAGCAGGTGACTCAAAATGCTGTGGGTAGCATCACTTCCCTCTTTTCAGAAGAATTCATGGACTCAACACACTTTTAACAGAAGAAACCCACAGTCGTCAAGCAAGCACACAGAGTCTGAGCTGAACAGACTACACTGGTTTAACACAGTCTCTAGCCATTATTCCTAGAATATATGATGGATTTTTATTTACAACACCAGGCTTTAAAGTCGTTGATTATTCAATCTAATCACACAGCTGAGTGTGTATCTCATTTGCTTTTGCGTTTCTCATGACTTTCTCTGCAACACTGAGGACAAAGCTTTTCTCTTGTTGAAAGAAAAATCTATCAGAATCTCAAGCAGTGACACAACTCTAAGCTAACAAAGAGAAGGGGAAGCTTAAAAGTGTGGCTTAGGTACACAACAGACACAGAAACATCTAGTATATACTCAGAGTGGCCAGCATTTTTTCACCTGCTATTCCCAAGAAAACCACTGAATTACATCTTCCTCCAAGTCCAAATTCACATTATGCTTTCAGCTCAGCTCTCTACTTATTACAATTGCAAAAGCCAAAGATACTCACATGGTCTGTCATCTGATTATGAAAATAATAATTGCTGTTATTATAACAACAATCACAATGACAACAACAATGAGAAGAAAAAAATAGAAAGAGCTTTTACAAGCAGAGGGGATCAGTTGAAACGGTCATAAGCGCTGGATGCTAAGCAGCAACAAGGTGATGAGCAAGAAGAATCTCAAAAAGGGCAAAGTAATCATGGCAAAATTATAATGGAAGATAAGCATTAGTGTGGCTTTCCCAGAGGTTTTTTAAGACTTTTTAAAAACAGTCCTCCAAACATTAATAATGCTACAGGTTTAAGGATCATCACAAACACCCTCCCACATTTATCCATCCTGTACTGCCTCTCAGCAGTGGTTCTTGAAGCCACCATGGCAGAATGAGAATTCCTAACCCTTGAGGGATTCTACACTTCAGCCACAACAACCCCAAGCAGTGCTACAGGCTGGGAATAGAGTGACTGGAGGGCACAGGTTGACAGGAAACTGAACATAAGCCAGCAGTGTGCCCAAGTGGCCGAGAAAGCAAATGGCATCCTGACCTGTATCAGGAATAGTGTGGCCAGCAGAACCAGGGAGGTCATACTGCCCCTGTATTCAGCGCTGGTTAGGACACACCTTGAGTCCTATGGCCAGTTCTGGGGCCCTCAATTTAAGAAAGATGCTAAGGTACTTGAACATGTCCAGAGAAGGGCACCAAGGCTGGTGAGGGGGCTGGAGCACAGCCCCGCAAGGAGCAATTGAGGGAGCTGGGGTTGTTCAGCCTGGAGAAGAGGAGGCTCAGGGCAGACCTTAATGCTCTCTACAGCTACCTGAAAGGAGGTTGTAGGCAGGTGGGGGCTGGTCTCTTCTGCCAGGCAACCAGTGACAGCACAAGAGGACACAGCCTCAAGCGGCACCAGAGCAGGCTTAGACTGGAAGAAGTTCTTCACAGAAAGAGTGATTTGCCATTGAAATGGGCTGCCCAGGGAGGTGGTGGTGGAGTCTCCATCCCCAGAGGTGTTTAAAAGGAAGCTAGATGAGGCACTTAGTGCCTTGGTTTAGTTAATTAGAAAGGTTAGGTGATAGGTTGGACTCGATGCTCTCAAAGGTCTTCCAACCTGGTTAATTCTACAAATTCTATGTGATTATACAAAAGAGCAGGCAATGAGTAGAATAGACATCGAAGACTAGGCTGAAAAGAGATGATGGATATGAGAACTCTGAAAGCTTTTTCTGCCCTGTCCATACCACATTCCAAGGATGGTCAAATGCCTTTCCATATTAGCTTGCACTGAGATCACAGACATAATAATAATAAAACCCCCAACAAAACAAACAAAATCTTTCAGAGGGGAAGAACATCAGCTGCCTTGAGTTGGTAACTGTTAGAACACATTAGCCTTCATGCTGCAAACACCTACCAACTTAAAAAGATCAATTCAATAGGAAAAACAAAATTACACTGAAATTGTATTAAAAAAACCCAACACAACAGCAACAGAACGTTTCAGGTTGCATAATTTCCCAGAAAGCTTTGACATTAAAGTAGCTTTGAAAAGTTCACAGTTCTCACCCTAACTCTTCTCAAGCCACTTTACACAACCAATCTGGCAGCACCCCTTGCGACCTGACTTGCACATGGCTAGATGTGCTGGGCCCCATCCTCTTTAACATCTTCATAGATGATCTGGATGAGGGCATTGAGTCAGCCATCAGCAAGTTTGCAGATAACACCAAGCTGGGGGCAGATGTGGCTGGGTTGGAGGGCAGAAGGGCTCTGCAGCAGGACCTTGACCGCCTGGACAGATGGGCAGAGTCCAATGGGATGGGGTTCAATAGCTCCAAGTGCAGGGTGCAGCACTTTGGCCACAACAACCCCATGCAGAGATACAGGCTGGGGTCGGAGTGGCTGGAGAGCAGCCAGACAGAGAGGGATCTGGGGGTGCTGATTGATACCCGCCTGAACATGAGCCAGCAGTGTGCCCAGGTGGCCAAGAGAGCCAGTGGCATCCTGGCCTGCATCAGGAATGGTGTGGTCAGCAGGAGCAGGGAGGTCATTCTGCCCCTGTACTCTGCACTGGTTAGACCACACCTTGAGTACTGTGTTCAGTTCTGGGCCCCCCAGATTGGGAGGGACATTGAGATGCTTGAGCGTGTCCAGAGAAGGGCGACGAGGCTGGGGAGAGGCCTTGAGCACAGCCCTACGAGGAGAGGCTGAGGGAGCTGGGATTGTTTAGCCTGGAGAAGAGGAGGCTCAGGGGTGACCTTATTGCTGTCTACCACTACCTGAGGGGTGGTTGTGGCCAGGAGGAGGTTGCTCTCTTCTCTCAGGTGGCCAGCACCAGAACGAGAGGACACAGCCTCAGGCTGTGCCAGGGGAAATTTAGGCTGGAGGTGAGGAGAAAGTTCTTCACTGAGAGAGTCATTGGACACTGGAATGGGCTGCCCGGGGAGGTGGTGGAGTCGCCATCCCTGGGGCTGTTCAAGGCAGGATTGGATGTGGCACTTGGTGCCATGGTCTGGCCTTGAGCTCTGTGGTAAAGGGTTGGACTTGATGATCTGTGAGGTCTCTTCCAACCTTGTTGATACTGTGATGTGTGCAAGACAACAGCACGCAGGCAGCTACTGAGTGGGTATTGTTTGCTTCTAGCCACGCAGATGTGTTTTTGCTGCAATCTTCCAGCTGTTCCCAACAGGATTAGAGGAGATAAAACACTGCCTTCAACAAGCTATACTCTTTCAGATGTTGTTTGGATTTAAAAAAACACCAAACAAAACCCAGAAAGCAACTGAAAAATTCAATTGGAAAACTGCTGTCAAGGAAAAAAGATGCCAGGGGCGGAGGGTGGGAAGGAAGGGGACTGTTAAGCGGGTTACAGTTTCCAGAGAGCAAAGCATGAGTCAGCAGGGAGGGTTTATTTTTACTTTTAATATTAGAGAGCACAGTGATGCCCTGAAGACCACAACAGATGAAACCTCTTCACTTCAAGCCTGTGTTTTATCACTCAGGCAGCAAGATCTCATTGCTTCCTGACAAAGAAACTCCCTGCAAAAAGCAGCTGTGATGCCTTTTTTTTTTTTTTAACCTTTTAAACCAAACTTGTTTATTTTTGAAAAGGACAGTTTGGGCAGCCTCCATGCCCTTGAAGGGCCAGCCACCATGAGGAACTTCTCCCTTCTCCTTATGACTCATTTGTCACCACAACATACATGAGCTTGCTTTTCTCTCTCCCTGAGCTTACAGCTTTCTATGACTTGAGACTTCTCAAGGGCTCCTTATATTTGCTCTTAAATCCTGCTGAAAACTTTCCCTTTCAGAAAATATTCCCAACTCCTGGCTGCTGGCTTTCAGAAACATCTGTCACAGCTGTCAGCTCCTTTCGCTAGCGTTTACTCCACTTCACTGGCACTTGCACACCACTTTGGTGCCTGCATTTGAGCAATGTTGCACCTTTGAGTGGAGGACATGTATAGAATCATAGAATCAGTCAGGGTTGGGAAGGACCACAAGGATCATCTAGTACCAACCCCCCTGCCATGGGCAGGGACACCCTACCCTAGATCAGGCTGGCCAGAGCCCCATCTAGCCTGGCCTTAAACATCTCCAGAGAATGGGCCTCAACCACCTCCCTGGGCAACCCATCCCAGGCTCTCACCACTCTCGTGGTGAAGAACTTTCTCCTCATGCCCACCCTGAAGTTACCCACCTCCAGCTTTGCTCCATTCCCCCTAGTACTATCACTCCCCGAGACCCTGAAAAGTCCCTTCCCAGCTTTTTTGTAGGCTCCCTTCAGATACTGGAAGGCCACAAGAAGGTCACCTCAGAGCCTTCTCTTCTCCAGACTGAACAGCCCCAACTCTTTCAGTCTGTCCTCATAGCAGAGCTGCTCCTGCCCTCTGATCATCCCAGTGGCCCTTCTCTGGACATGCTCCAGCACATCCACATCCTTCTTGTAATGGGGCTCCAGAACTGGATGCAGTACTCCAGGTGGGGTCTCACCAGAGCACAGTAGATGGAGAGAATCATCTCCCTCGACCTGCTGGCCACACTTCTGATGCAGTCCAGGCTCTGGTTGGCCCTCCAGGCTGCAAGTGCACACTGCTGGCTCATGTTGAGCTTCTCATCCACCAGGACCCCAAAGCCTCTCTCCTCAGGGCTGCTCTTCAGCCAGTCACTGCCCAGCCTGTATTTGTACTTGAGATTGCCCTGACCCAGCTGCAGGACCTTGCACTTGGTCTTGCCGAACCTCATGAAGTTGGCTTTTGCCCACCTCTCAGCCTGTCCAGGTCCCTCTGGATGGATCCCTTCCCTCCAGCATGTCTGCTGCACCACACAGCTTGGTGCTGTCAGCAAACCTGCTGAGGGTGCGCTCAGTGCCTCTGTCCACATCACCGACAAAGATGTTGAACAAGACTGGTTTCAGGACTGGTCCCTGAGGGACTCCACTTGTCACTGGCCTCTGCTCCAACATGGACCCATTGACAGCCACTCTTTGGGTGTGGCCATCAAGCCAGTTCTTTATCCATCTAGTGATCCACCCATCAAACCCATGTGTGACCAGCTTGGAGACCAGGATGTGGTGTGGGACAGTGTCAAAGGCCTTGCTCAGGTCCAGAACAGCAGGTAAAATCTGTCCCATGCAGGGTCACACACCAGCTTTGTCTTGCCATAAGAGACATAAACAGATAAACCCCCAAACCCCAAAAATATGTCTCCACAGCTCCATCTCACCACTCAGAACCTTCCTTGGGGTCAGATCCGGGCACTCCAAGACCCCTCAGTCCCCTCTAACACCTCTGAGCTCTTATATAACCTACTAGAGTTGCATTTTAGTTTATTAATATTTTTTTCTCTCAGTAACATAATAATTCCAACTCTTCCATTACAGTAAGCTCCTAAGCAGCCTCATTATATCACTCAAGTGCTCAATTAGGACATTTGCCACTTGGTTACAAACAACTTGCTGTCAGAATAAAGACTTTGGCCAGCAAAGCCCTGCAAGAAGGATGGCAGAATAAAGAAGGTGCAATACCTCCATGTCGACTGCCAAGCCCCAGCACAACAGAAGGAAGACCAACAATATAAAATGATAAATACCTGTTATAAATGGCATCTCCTGGAATATCCTGGTGATACTTATGCAACTCCTCATGGTAACAACAAGGACGTGTATCTCCTCCCTCTGCTCTTGAGCACAGGCACGTTTCAACAGGGAGGGTGCAAATCTCACCCTATAAGGAAAGCTGCCTAACTGGTTTCAGGTGGAGAGAGTCTGGGGAGAGTTGGTCTTCAAGCAGCTGCCCATTTAGCAGCCAGCATAGGTGTTTTCAGACAGATTTCTGCTCTTCATAGTTTAAACTCAAAGTGCAAGAGCATTTTTCCCAAAATACCTTAACAAAGCATCTCAGGAGCATTGTGTTTGTGCCATCTTCCTCCCTAAGAGTGTTTCAGCCCCCTACATGCCTTCAGATCTGGGCTAGGGCAATCACCAACACATCACCCATGGAGACACTTTTTGGGCAGTGTCACTCAAACCTTGGGTCAGGGTGACCCTGAACTTTCTACATGCTGCAGGCAGTCTGCTGGTCCTTTCAGTCACTGAATGGGATAATTAGAGCTCTTCAAATGCAACCAGACTTGCATAAAAAATGACTCCCAATGGTGTCACTTTAGAGAATGGAAAATAGGCTATGTCCCTAGACCACCAGCAGAAGCTCTCTCCATGCTGAGAAAGCCTCTGCTCTGTTCGTTCCCAGGTGTCAGGAACAAGGTGATCACTTCTCAGCACTGCAGGTCCCAGCTGCAGGGGCTAAGGAAGAGCAGTACCATAGTTGAGAGCTGCTAAGGCAGGCAGGCTTTAGAAGAAGTGGCTTTCCCCCCTGTCCCGCCTGTGTGAGCACAGGGCTTCCTTGGCAGAGCTGGGCTTTTATTCTGAAGTGGGAGCTCTAATGGCTCCTCCAGCCTGGGCTGTGCCTTTTGTCTCAAGAAACATTCCTCCTCACGTCTGCAAAACATCAGACACTTGCTGTTCAAGCACATGTGAGCTCTTGCCCAGCTCATCCTCTCCTCTCCCTTGTCTTTGAGTAGGGCCAAATACTTTTCTGCTCTATTTCCCCTGACTGAAATGAGGGTTGGACTCAGTGCTTTCAGACCTGGAAGCCTGAGCGTGTGACTTCACTACTCGCTGGTATGAAAGCAGGCTGATATCACAGAGAGGTGAGCAAGGAGATCTGACATTGAGCTGAACCCGGCAGAGGTCAGTGGGAAGGCACTTGTGCATATCATCGGGCTTTGCATATGGCTGTGGCTGCCAGGTTCCGAGACTAAAGTGGTTGGACTCAATGATCTTGAAGATCTTTTCTACCCTTAATGATTCCGTGATTCACAGTATCACAGTATCAAAGTATCATCAGGGCTGGAAGAGACCTCACAGATCATCAAGTCCAACCCTTTACCACAGAGCTCAAGGCTAGACCATGGCATCAAGTGCCACGTGATTCTGAGAGGTTCTACTCTTGGCACTTAGCTGCTCTGCCCTTCTGTATTTCCCCATCCTGCTTCCACAGGACATCCCTGTCTGGGTACAGGCCTCTGTGTAAAAACATCTCTGGCATGATCCAGACCCCCTTGAAACCTTTGCGTGGAGGGAGCTAAGAGTCAGTAAAATCCCAGTCCACTTTTTGGATGTCAAAAGGCTGAAATGGAGCCTTCCCAAATGAGTCATGCCACTGAAATTAGCTACCAAGTAGCTGTGAATTATGAATGTATTGAGGAACGTCAGGGTCGGCTTGCAAACAGACCCAATGGGAGGAAATCCGACGCATAAATAATCTCCTGTGAACTATTCACCCGTTGCTATCCCTATTACATCTTCAACAAGCTAATAAGCAGCACTGTTGCTCAATGAAAGAGTGACAGCATATTTGCCTTCCATGGTGTGATGTGATCACTCCTAATTGATTTTGGCCACCGGCTCATAGTGCGTGGTGGATATCTGGGAAGAGCAATAACTTTAGGATGCAATCATCCTGGTCGGTGACCAAGACAAACTATTGTCCAACAATCACTGGATATCTTCCTGCACCAGGCATCAGTGATCCAGCTGAGATCATCATTTGGGTGTCTTTCTTTTGCAGCCCTTAAGTACCTGAGTTCTGGAAACTAAGGCATTTACTCCTTTTTATTATACTATTGTGTTTTTCAGGCCTTTGGTCATTTATGGTGGAATTTTGTCTACTTCTATTCAGAAAAGCTAAACTCTTTTGTTAAAAGAACTAGAAAATCTCTGAAAAATAGTGACTATGGGATAGACTTTGGAGGTATGTAGGCAGGCAGCTGAGCTGCTGTGAACACTGGTGAGTGACACAGTACAAAGGTAGCTGAAATCCTAGCAGAGGAATAGCCCTTGCCTCTGGCGCTGTGTTTCATTAGCATTTCCATTCCTCCTTCAGCCCAAAATACTTCCCTCACCATCAAATATTCTTTTATCTGGGCAGACCTCCTTTCAAGATCTCCTCTTTGCTTTGTTGGACTTTCACAGTGAGATTGGTCATAAGAGGTGTTTAATTTGTTGCTCTAAAACAACCACTCTCAGTTCAAGGCACAGGTTCATCTGCCACCACATTTCCCAGGGAAAGCTTCCCACCAGGATCTTGGACCAGAGTTGCAGAGAAGAACAAGGGTGGATAACCTTGCCTGGGTGGACGAAGTTTAGTTTTGTAAATCAAAACCAAACAGGCACAGCTTTAAATAGACCCAGAACTTCTTTGCCAGAATGGGAACTTCCAGACAAGAGGTGGATTGATTTGTAAACCAGTGCAGGTTAATGCACCTGTTCCTGGGAAGTCTTCCATTCTATGGCCATGCATTTAAAGGCATTAGTGCCCCTAGTTCTTCATCACCTTCCTTTGAGCAGAAGTTGCTTGCTGACTCTCAGAAGCATTTCAGTGTAATCATGTCCCTTTAGCTTGAGCACTTTTAAATGGATTTAGAGACTTCACTAACACGCATGGCTTGGACTGAGAAGGATTAAGGGCAATCTGTGCCGGAAAAAGGGAGGAGATGGTCATGGTAATCTGCTGGAGCAGGCCAGCATTGTGAGCTCCACAGCTATGGAAAAGCATGTGAATAGGCCCTAAGGGCAGCTAAAGGTATGGCATAGGGTAGGAAGTATCACAGTAACAGGTCTTTTTGAGGTCAGCTCAAAGGCTTGTCAAACCTAGTGTGCTGGCCACAGCTAGGATGTGAGGGCAAGAAGAGAGGATCCTGCAGGGATCCATTCCTTCACATGCCCTCCTTGCAGCCACCAGTGGGTCAGGGACTGCCAGCGGCATGGATGGACTCCTCCCTGAACCTGAGCCTGACCTGCACTGCGCTGACAGCTCTTACATTTTCAGTCCCTGATGAGGAGTTTTTATGAGTTTCTACTCTCCATGCCATCTGTGATTGAAAGCCCTCTCTCTTATCCCTTCGAGGCACACATTCCTTGTTTCTCTCCTCTGTGCCTTTCCATTATATCCTTCGTGAGACAAGATAAATAGGACTGCACACAGAATCCCCACACCAGGGATTTATATAATCACAAAAGAGTATTTTCTGTGCTGTTTGCTATTTGTCTCTGGTAAGTTCTACCTCTTGGTCTCTAGTGAGCACTAAGCTGATGTTTGTACAGGCCAATCCGCAGTAAACTTTCTGGAGCAGTGATAGCCAGGTGTGCTTATGGCTCCCTTTCTCTTCTAGGCTTTACCTTGTATTTAGCAAAATGAGATGTCATCTGCATCTTGCTGAGTATCTTCCTCAGTACCAGGAGATCCTGCTGTGTCTCTTTGCAGTCAGCTTTAGTTCTAAATAATTATATACCATATGTCATAAATATATACACATGTATGTGTGTGTATATATGTACTGTTAGCAAACACACTCAATTTCCCTGCCACACTCCTGACTGTTTGCCAAACACTTCACTGCAAAATCTGAAGATTTTGTCTTGTTCTTTGTTTGCTATTATTACAAGTTTGTCACTGATGAAAAGTCTTTCCCTCCTGCTGAGGGGCCTTGTTAAAAGCTTTCTGACTCTTGTCAGCCAGCTTAGCTGCAGCTAGGGTTGTTTGACACTTCAAATAGTTGTAACAGATTTGTAAAGTGTGATTTCTCTCTAAAATGCCACATTAACTCCTCCCCCACTTTTATTCAAGTGTCTACTAACTTTAAGATTTCTGCCAGCTTGTCTGACACAGAAGCCAGGCTTCCTGGCATATGGGTCTCTGGAGATGTTTTAAGAACTGGTGACATATTTACCATGCTCCAAACTTTAGGCACAGAGACTGATTTAAGCAGGTGGTGCTGTAGTTTCCTATGTAAGCAACACCAGAGCTGCTGGAAGACCAGCATCTCATCCTAGCAGTTTAGTGCTGTTTGTTCCTTCAGCTTGCTCTGATCAAGTTTTCATGTGTTAATGAGCCATCACCCACCAGGCAAGCTTGACTGCATTCATGTCCCATTACAAAGATGGAGGATTTTAAGTGATTGCAATTTACCTCACAACAGAATTGGATGCAGAAGACACATTTATTCCAGCTTTTCTGACAGGCAGTAACTAATTAGGTAAGACAATTGCACTGCTTGCAATTGTGAATCACTGTCCTTGGCACACACCGTGTTCGTATTCAAACTAGCTGGGAACCAACTCAAAATATCCACCTGTTCTGTCAGCCATCAAAGGACTCTCAGCCTACAAGATGGGCACAGGGTGCAGGTGTTATCTGAGTTTATTGGAGCTCTGCACAAATCCTTGTCTTTGCTGCAGAACCTGGATTTCAGGCTTACAACCCTAGTCACTTCAAGAAAATTGTGGTGTGGTAGAATAAGCTGGGAATGAGGCTGTGAGGGTGAGAGGTTAAACAACTCTTGAGCTGCACACTACCTGAAAATACATGAAGAGATCTGTCGCCAGGTTAGCTCCCAGCAAAATCAGCCTCAGCCCAAAGGACAGACAATAAATTGGTGTGCTGCTGACGCAGCCTTTGCTGGAGCCACACTCCCACCACGCTGTAATACGAGGCCAGGATGAAATTCCACTGTGATTGACACTCTGCCATCACGTCATTTGTCACCAGTTCCTTTTTTTTCCTCCCTTCCTCTGCTTTTCACTTCAAGGGACAGGACCTGCAGCAGCACAGCCTGCAGAACCCTCCTTCGATCTGTTTTCCATTTGAGCATCCTCCTCTGAGGATTGACTCATGCTTCTTGACATAAAGCACCTCCTCTTTGGGCTCTTATAAGGGAATAGCATGAGAGAATTGTCTAAGTCAGACTTTTTGGCAGACTTCATACACTGTGCATTATAGGGTACATTTCCAGCCCTTTTCTGGTCATTTCAGAACAAACCAAGCTGCCTTCCTCAACAGTTTGGGTACTTCTGCAAACTTGCAACGCCTTAGACCAAGCAGAGGTTTGGAGTAAATCAAACTTTGGTGGAATTATTTTAATATATGAACAAGAAGCACTCCTCTCCTATTTCTGCTTTGATACTAATTCACATCACAATTACTCTAGGATTCTGGTACAGGGAAATACATTTCCATGTTAGATATGAGCAATGAGATGCATAACTATCATCATGGCTATTGCCTCTGTCTATGGGAGCCCTGCATTTCTCCCACACTCAGGTCTTTAAGACCTGAGCTGTAAATGTATGTCTGTAGCGAAACATGAAACCAAATGAGACTGACCTGAACTGGGATCTGGTTATAGATGGGAAAGTCAGGCTAAGTTCACACAGAGTTGTGAAGAGCCATGAACCACATGAATGAGCAAAGGTCCAACTCTGAACAGGCTTAGCCAAGAGTTTTCCAGCCATTTTGAACAACAATGTATTTGGGAACAGAGAGATCCTGTACAATAAATAATTTTGATAGAAAATCCACTGGAGAGAGATCTGGTAGCTTCCACAATTGCGCTAGTTTGAAGCAGGGTAGAATGTTTTGGTGAGAGAAAGTTGATAATTGGCTGTGAAAGGAAAACAATGGTTGTGTCTCCTTCCCTCACAGTCTCACTGAGAGGTATGGGAACAAGAAAGTAAACATTAGATAACACTTTCTCCATTTTGTTTTTCACTTTCTGGCTGGCTTCTGGACTGAGCTACATCTCCCTAACCTCACTGCCACTAACCTTGCTTCTTAGCCTCTTGGCTGAACCTCTTTTCTTCCTTAAGGACTGGGGTAAGGTTGAGAGGGGCAGGGGGAAGGTGCAGGGGTGATTGAGAGCCACTCCTGAGGACTCATTTCTGGCAGGGGAGTTGTGTTTCTGTATTGTTTTTACCTTGTATATTTCTGTATGTAACTGTGTATACTGTAAATATCTGCTTGCATATTGTGCTAGCTGTAAATAAATAGCTTCATTTATATTCCCAGAGTCTGGCTGAGTTAGCTGGGGTGTTTCTAAAAGTGTGGGGGGGCGGATAACACCTAAACCACCCCAACAATGTTTACTGTTATTGTATTGAATGGATTGACAGCTCAAGCTTGCATATAAGCTGAGAACTGTTAAATGAGTAGGGCTGAATCACAAACCCCTTGTTCCTGGAGCCCCAGCCTTAAATGTGTCATTTGCAGCTCCAGAGTTAAGGAGAATTGCATAGATCATAGAATCGGTTTGGCTGGAAAAGACCTTCAATATCATCGGGTCCAACCACTACCTAACTCTACAAAGTCTGGTGCTAAACCATGTACCTCAGCACACTACCTCTGTGTCTTTTAAACACCTTCAGAAATCGTGATTCAATCACCTCCTTTGGGAGACTGCTCCAGTGTCTGATAACCCTTTCAGTGAGGAAGTTTCCTGTACTATGCAATCTAAACCTAGCTTGGTGCAACTTGAAGCCCTTTCCTTTTGTCCTATCACTTGCACCTGGGAGTAGAGACTGACTGTCACCTGGCTCCAACCTCCTTTCAAGTAGTTGTAGATAGCAAGAAGGTCTCACTTCAGCATCCTTTTCTCCAGGCTAAACAACCTCAGTTTCCTCATCCACTCCTCAGCAGACCTGCTCTCCAATATTTGCATGATCATAGAATCAGTCAGGGTTGGAAGGCACCACAAGGATCATTTAGTTCCAACCCCCTGCCATGGGCTGGGACATCCCACCCTAGATCAGGCTGCCCACAGCCTCATCTAGCCTGGCCTTAAACACCTCCAGGGATTGGGCCTCAACCACCTCCCTGAGCAACCCATTCCAGACTCTCACCACTCTCATGGTGAAGAACTTCCTCCTCATGTCCAGTCTGAATCTCCCCACCTCCAGTTTTGCTCCATTCCCTCTAGTCCTGTCACTCCCTGGTATCCTGAAAAGTCCCTTCCCAGCTTTTTTGTAGGCTCCCTTCAGATACTGGAAGGCCACAATAAGGTCACCTTGGAGATCTCTGTATCTGTACTATATATGAAATATGGATGTTTCTAGCTGGCTGAGACCTTCACATACTGAAAGCAACTCTTCATTTTCTCCTGAAAGGTCCCTCAGGAAAAAAAATTGCTGTAAACTGCCAATCTGCCATTTATGCTGTGCTGGTTTGAGGCAAATTGAAATATTTTAATGAGAGAAAGTAGATATTGGCTGTGAAAAGAAAATAATGATGAGGTCTATATCATTCATTGGTTTTGCTGAGAGGGATAAAAAGCCAAAATATAAACAATCACTCTCACTTGGGGCTGTGTCACTGGATCTAATCACTTCCTCTTAACTCTGATCTAGAATCTCTCCTGCAATCTCGGTTAACACATAGCAATGTAAGCTTTGCTGGTTCTTTTTGTTTGTCTGGCTGGGAAGGGAGATAGAGAGGGACAAAGAGAGGGTAGTTTTGATCCCTTCTGGGCAGTTTCCTTTGCCCAGGAGGGAGTTTGGATTTCTGTATTATTTCTAACTTATATATAATTGTCAATACTTGTGTATATTGTGTATATATACACAACATCCCCAGTTCAGGAGGGACGTAGAACTGCTTGAGACAGTCTAGTGCAGAGCCACAAAGATTATTAAGGGAGTGGAACATCTCTCTTAGGAGGAAAAACTGAGGGAGCTGGGGCTTTTCAGCTTGGAGAAGAGGAGACTGAGAGGTGAGCTCATCAATGTTTATAAATATGCAAAGGGAAGTATAGGCTGGATGTTAGGAGGAAGTTCTTCCCAGAGAGAGTGATTGGCATTGGAATGGGCTGCCCAGGGAGGTGGTGGAGGCACCGTCCCTGGAGGTGTTGAAGAAAAGCCTGGATGAGGCACTTAGTGCCATGGTCTAGTTGACTGGATAGGGCTGGGTGACAGGTTGGAGTGGATGATCTTGGAGGTCTCTTCCAACCTGGTTGATTCTATGGAATTCTATTGGAAAAGGTGAGTGCCAGGCTCTGCTCAGTGACGCCTGAGGACAGCACAAGGGCCAATGGGTGGTAGTTGAGGCATAGCAAGTTTCATGTAAACATAAGGAGGAATTTTTTCACTGTGAGGGTGATGGAACACTGGAACAGGCTGCCCAGGGGTGTTGTGGAGTCTCCCTCTCTGGAGATATTCAAAACCCACCTGGACATGTTCCTGTGTGACCTGGTATAGGTGATCTTGCTCTGGCAGAGGGGATGGACTGGATGATCATTCGAGGTCCCTTCCAGCCACTGACATCCTGTGTTTCTGTGATATGCTTGTAAATTTTGCCTTGCTGTAAATACAGCCTCATCTTACTTCCAATCTGTCTGAGCTGGTCTGGTAAATTTCAAGTAGCGTGTGTGGGAAAGTTCCTAACGCATGTCACATGCACCTCCTTTTGGTCACAGGCAGCAAAATGCTTCACAAACATGGATGCAAGCTAACTGGAGATTCAGCAAGCACTACTGTTAACAGAGAAGGTACTCTCATGAAAATCACAAGTATTTCTGTGGAATGGGTCCTTAGAGACATGTCTCTCTAATTATGAGCATTGTGATACCCTAGAAGAATTCACCAGTGTAACAGAGTTTTTGTGAGGCAAAGAAGTATGCCAGCAACTTGAGAGCAGCTGGGGAGTTTGCATTCTCCCTCACCCCAGATTTGAACATAGGAAATGGAAAAAAGATTTACAGTGCAGCTAAAGGCCAACCACCATCTCTCTTGACTTAGAGGCTGGTATTTAATCTCTAAATTAGAAAGGAACCAAAGCCATGGCTTTAGATTTTCATTACCATTACCAGGTTCCTGGAACTGAGGGGGGAAAAAAGATAATAATGCTTTTAAACGCCAGATTGCCAGTCCTCAGTCTTACTAGCACATTGCCATGTGGCAGACAAGTTGGTCTCAAAGTGACTCTTTTGTCCCTTACTCAGTTGATCTGGGCAGCAGTAGTGATGCACTTATACTCTGCCTGAAGTTCCAAACAGGGTGTAGGTTGGTGGTCTTGGTCTCATGACCATGCAGTGCTGTCAGCAGATAATGAAAGGGAGAGTTAGGGAATCAAGCTACTTTGGTGATGAACTTGCCCTTGATACATGTGGCTTATGCCTCACCTGACGTGCTCACTCCAGAGGTGAAGGGACAGGCAAGGCAGAGCTCATCTGGCAGTTTAAAAGAAGGAAGGAGGAGAGCTTCAGAGCTAAATTGTTTCTTCTCAACAGTAAGCCCAGAAATTGGCTTTGCTTTCCACTGAGAGAACTCCCCAATCATGCTACAGTGGATAAAGGATTAAGAATAAAGAGACAGAATGGTGGTGCATGTGCCATAAGCATCATTTCCATGTGTGTTCCGTTGCCAGAGCACACATAATAAAGCTTAATTTCCTGATGCTGTGCCCTGACTGTAATACACTGCCCAGATCTTCCTCTTGTTCTCAGTTGAGAGCCAAGTCATTCTATAGGATTATTTTGTTAAAAGCAAAGCCATTTGATCTGAAGAGATTAACATCAGATTATGACCACAGCTTTTTCCACATCAGCAACTTGAGAGGAAGCGGGCAGGAACCGTCTGGTGATTGGAGTTGAAGTCTGGAGCCTGGGAGGCCCAGTGCATTCTCCATATTCTTGCATATCAGACACCCTTTACTGCTCTTTCCAGACTGAAGTGTAGGGAGGGGGGGCGGTTTGAGGAAGGTGCTAACATTAAAGACAGTGAGATGCTCACCTATTGAGAGAGATGACAAAAGCTTTGATGCCAGCACATCCAAAACACTTTGCAACACTCTTGAAGTACTGAAGTACTCCATCTCATGGCCCAGAAGCTCCACGGCAAAATCAGCTCTAGCACTGTACAGGCTAGCAAGCAGAACCAGCCCCAGGCCAGGCATTAAAAATAACTGTGGTTTCTTTTTTGCTTGGTTGGAGCTTGCACTTTCCTTGCCCTGATACACCAGGAAAAGATTTCACCAGAGCTGGTGACCTAGGGAGAATTCCTGTTTTTCATTGCTGCCATTTGTTTCATTAATTATTTATTGGAAATGAATTCTCCTTGGGACTCCTTAAACTGCATGCACATCTCTTTTTGCATGAAAATATTCACTTTGCATACAAACAACTCTAACTCATGTACAGAGTGGGAGTAACCTTAGAAATTCCATAGTATCAGCTTTCCAAATCAGCTGGTTCCAGACCAAGTGGTTTATAAAATGTGCCCAGAGAAGGGCAACGAAGCTGGTGAGAGGCCTGGAACACAAACCCTATGAGGAGAGGCTGAGGGAGCTGGGGGTGTGCAGCCTGGAGAAGAGGAGGCTCAGGGGTGACCTCATTGCTGTCTACAACTACCTGAAGGGAGGTTGTAGCCAGGTGGGGGTTGCTCTCTTCTCCCAGGCAACCAGCAACAGAACAAGGGGACACAGTCTCAAGTTGTGCTGGGAGAAGTATAGGCTGGATGTTAGGAGGAAGTTGTTCCCAGAGAGAGTGATTTGCCATTGGAATGGGCTGCCCAGGGAGGTGGTGGAGGCACCATCCCTGGAGGTGTTCAAGAAAAGCCTGGATGAGACACTTAGTGCCATGGTCTAATTGATTGGACAGGGCTGGGTGCTAGGTTGGACTGGATGATCTTGGAGGTCTCCTCCAACCTGGTTGATTCTATGATTCTAAAAGCTACCTTTGGACTTTCACACTGTGGTGTGTGTTACTGGATTATTCCTAGTGAAACACATTGCTGAATGCCACTCTGAAGGGTGTAGAAAAGTAGGTGGTATACAGGAGTGCCGTAGCTTTGTGCAGATATGCATAAACAGACTCTGCTTCTAACAGCATCTTGTGAGAACTCTTTGCCTATCAGAAATGTCTGCTGTTACTCTGTCCTCCCCTAGCAATTCTCTTCTGCCACACCCACAACTGTGGAGGGAAGAATGACTGTCTCAGGGCTTTCAGTTGGGTTGACATCCACATAACCATCATTGGCACCATCATGAAGAAGTCCTTCTCTAGTATTCTACAGACTGAAGACATTTCCAGAATTTCAAATTAGCTCCAGCTCCACAGTGAGGGGAGTGAAAGGTACCAACATCCCTTTCAGACCGGGGGCTGAGATTGGACCTAGAGACCTCATCTCATCTCAATCTCATCTCATCTCATCCCACTCCACCCCACCCCACTCCATCCCAACTGTCCTCATAGGGCATAAATCCTTCCAGGCAGGTTTAACCCTTGCTCTCCTCCATTTGTCATGCTGGGGTCTGGCAGAGAGTAGATAAGCAAACAATAAGGGTTCCACCTCAGCAAAGGCTTGAGGGCTAGGGGGCTTAGCACCTCATGTCAGGCGTCTTGTGCTGCCCTCAACGTGCCAGCATGGCCAAAGGAGGCATGGAGCTTTGAATTCATTGGCCAGAACAATGGTGCCACTGCCTATTGGCCAGTTTGATTTTCAAATCAAGTATACAAAGGGGGATGATTTAGAAACCAGCACCTTTCTGTGCTAGCCTTTCTACATGAGCCTTTGTCTGCACAGTGCCTTCCTAGCTCTCCTGGTTTGTGGCTCATTAAAGGCAGCCACGTGTTCCAGCTCACACTAGTGGCTTAGCAGCATCTTCTTCCCTCTGCCTGAAATGTTTGTGTTTTACCCCGGGATCATCGCGAGTTTGAAAGCATCTCTCACGCAGGAGACGTACCCAGGGACCAAAGAGTCGTGAGTACATCTGCTGGAGTGAATGTTAAGACTCCATAGGCATAGATAGAATTTTTCCTGTTCTCACGTTACTGTTTTCCAAGTTCTGATTGTTTAAACTGTTTCATTCTGTGCAATTGTTTCCTGACGACCAAAAATCCAAAGAACCCCAGGGAATTTGAATAATATTTATAATAAAATTAATATTAATAGAGACATTAATAATAATAATTAATAAAAAATAATTTCTGCTACACCAACTCATCCTATCCCATCCCATCCTTGTCCATTTCATCAGCCTTTCTCTATTCCATGCACCAAACCCATGACTTTTTGAATTGTATGCACCTGGAGGAAGCTGAGACTCAGAGAGCAGCAGTAGAAACCATAACCATAATTCCCATAACCCTAAGCAGATGCTCCGAATCTCCTCCAACTTCATAAAACAAGGGCAAACTCTCCTTTGATTGCTGTGGGAGCAGGCTTCAGCTCTTTCTGAACCAATTAAAGACTTTTTTCTCCACTGCCATGCCTTAGGGTTAATTCTTTATAAAATACTCACAAACAAGAAAGTAGCAGGTAAGTGGTTCCCAAATCTGTTTTAACGTGTGTGTGTGTGTGTGTAGCTACTAAGCAGCAACAGGGCCTGTCACATACCAGGGTACACACCTGTGCTAGTTTGAAGCTAGCTAGAATGTTTTGGTGAGAAGAACTAGATTACAGGCTGTGAAAGAGAAACAAGGGTGATGTCTGCTTCACTCATAGGCTTGCTGAGAGGTATGAGAACAAGAATCCAAACACAGACAAGGCACTTCTGCTTGGGAGCTCTGGGCTGCATTTCTCTTTCTAGCCTCTTTGGCGTCTCTCTGATTAATTCACTTTGCTTCCTAACCCCCTGGCCGAACCTCCATTCTTCCTTGGGACTGGGGTAAGGTTGAGAGGGGTGGGAGAAGGTGGAAGGGCAGCTGGAAGCCCCTCCTGGGGACTCAGGTTTCTGAGAGGGGAGTTGCATTTCTGTATTACATTTTACCTTATATATTTCTGTATCTAACTGTATATACTGTAAATAGCTGCTTGTGTATTGAGCTAAGCTGTAAATATAAGCTTCATTCAATTTCCAGAGCCAGCTGAGTCTAGTCTGGGTGATTTCAAAAGTGTGTGTGTGTGTGGGGGGGGGGGGGGGCAGGTAACACCCAAACCATCACAACATGTCAAGCCTTGTGGTAGTGGGACATAGTAGGGCTTCTTATCAGGTAGCATGGGAGCCCTTTGAATCTGCAGAATGGTGCAAACCATGGAGCAGCTCTGGGACAGTCAGCCTGAAGGGTCTGTGGGCCATAGTTTAGAAACCACAAGAGTACATAATAAAAATAAAAAAGTAGCACCACTTAGACTGGAAAAGAAAAGAAAAGAAAAGAAAAGAAAAGAAAAGAAAAGAAAAGAAAAGAAAAGAAAAGAAAAGAAAAGAAAAGAAAAGAAAAGAAAAGAAAAGAAAAGAAAAGAAAGGAAAAGAAAAGAAAGGAAAAGAAAAGAAAGGAAAAGAAAAGAAAAGAAAAGAAAGGAAAAGAAAGGAAAAGAAAGGAAAGGAAAAGAAAGGAAAAGAAAGGAAAAGAAAGGAAAAGAAAGGAAAAGAAAGGAAAAGAAAAGAAAAGAAAAGAAAAGAAAAGAAAAGAAAAGAAAAGAAAAGAAAAGAAAAGAAAAGAAAAGAAAAGAAAAGAAAAGAAAAGAAGAGAAAAGAAGAGAAAAGAAGAGAAAAGAAGAGAAAAGAAAAGAAAAGAAAAGAAAAGAAAAGAAAAGAAAAGAAAAGAAAAGAAAAGAAAAGAAAAGAAAAGAAAAGAAAAGAAAAGAAAAGAAAAGAAAAGAAAAGAAAAGAAAAGAAAAGAAAAGAAAAGAAAAGACAGTGTGGAATGCAACTAGAATTACAATATTACCAACTGTGCCTCCACTTACACAGCCCTGACAGTTACTGGAAGTACTGATCAACTTAGAAATGCAAAACAACTGTTCTTACAAGTGGAGATACTAGAGAAAACGTCTTCCCAACTCCAGGGTCCGTCTTTCCATCTCTGTTCACAAAGAAGGGCCACAAAGCTGGTGAAAGATCAAGGGCACAAGTGGCTGAGGGAACTGGGGTTGTGTAATGTGGAGAAGACAAGGCTCAAGGGAGACTTTATCTCTCTACAGCTACCTGAAAGGAGGATGTAGCAAAGTGGGGGTTGGTCTCTTCTCCCAAGTAACTAGGGACAGGATGAGAGGAAGTGTCCTCAAGTTGTACCTAGGGAGGCTTAGACTGGATATTAGGAAAAATGCCTTCATTGAAAGAGTGGTTAAACACTGGAACAGGCTGCCCAGGGAAGCGGTGGTATCACCACCACGTAGATACGGTGATGTGGTTTAGTGGAGGACTTGGCAGTCTTAGGCTAACGGCTAGACTTTGATCATCCTGGAGGTCATTTCCAACCTTTATGATTCTATGATGCATTCCTGGATGTCCAAATGAGTATTGGACATTGTATGCATGATATAGATATGAATTACTAACAGTCAGTAACAAATGATGATTTTAGGCCTTGGCTAAAGGCACTCTATTCTTTCAATGGACTTGCTGGTAGCTTGTGCCAAAGGACTGCTTTATTACTGTTATTCATGGTTTAGGTCTTTATATTTGACTTACAGATTAACTTCACTGATGTAACAATAACCTCATGTTGTCAGCTTCCCTACTGTAAGAGCAAAGCCGAAGGGCTGGCCAGCGATTTGCAAGGTCTGATGATATGAGAAACATGGTGCAGACAAACATGGTCTCCTGAAGCATGACAGGAGGCACAGACCAGTGATCCTGAGCAGTCCAGTGATCCACTGGCCCTTGGGAAAAGGTGGTGCTGAAGAGGTCACGTGTAGCAGCCATCACAGGGGCCCTGCGTGTCCACTCAGCTGCAGAACTCATGACCTCTTTCAACAGTGTCACAGAGATTGTGGGCATCACGTTGCTTAAAACCTTGATGCTGAAGACTCTAGCTGAGGCAATTTATTACCTTTCACAGAGGAAATGAGTACAAATTTGGCTTGGAACATAAATAAATATGAGATCATTTTCTTAGTGCTGACTTACTTGATGAATGATTCACATTTAGCTCTTTCCATTGCATGTTGTTCAGATTCTGGAGGTAGTGCCCTTCTGAAATCAACATAAGCTGCAGACGCTCTTCACCTCAAGAAATCAGGTTTCTTAGGGCCAAATTAAGCACCAAGCATCTTCAACTCTCTGTTCCAGGATTTGTATTTGCAGCGTTTATTACCCCAAACTAATCAGTGTTAAAGCCAAGAGACAATTCCCAACCTGTCTTTTTCACATTTCCCTCTAGATCGTTTTTCACACTTACACTAAAATGCTCTTCATGCATATATGCATTGAAAGACATCTTTAAAAGCAGCACTTTGTGGAGGGAATGTCATCATGATTTCCAACTCTTTGAGATGCTGATTATTCAAAATTTTATCATGGTGCCCAGATCCCAGCATTCAGCCCCATGCATGGAGTTCTGATTGGAAGGATCTGACTTCAGTGGCATGATTATGCATGCAGCATTAATAAAATGTAGAGCACAGTTATATGTACTGCCATAAATCAGAGCTTGTGCTGCTCCCCAGATAAGCACTCCAAGTACAAGGTTTGGTGTCTACCATCAAAGCACTCTGTGAACAATAGGAGCCTGCACTGAAATAGCTGTGCATTTGTACCATATCAGATGGAAGGAAGATGTGGATGGCTTGAGGGGAGGCTGAGAGGAGGAAAGCTCTGAGCTCCCACAGATTTGCTTTTGTCAGAGGAAGCACCAAGTTTAACATAAATCTGTGCAGCATCCTTTGTGAAACTGAAGGCACATTGCCAACAACCTTTTGAGCTAGAGACAATATCACAAACCACAGAGGGAAGATTTCCAGATCAAAACATTGTATGTTTTGATGGCCCTGGGAATAGCTGCAGCAGTGTTATAAGCTGGAGGGAACGTGTGCTGTTTCGAAAGCTGTGGGCGTCTATGTTCTCAAGGCAAGATGTACCACGCAATCAGCTGCTGCAATAGCACTTTACTTGAAGCTGCAGTACATCAAGTCATACAACAAAGACCTGTGGAAGTCAGAATGGGGCTTGGTGGAGAATGTCAAAGCTCCTTCATGCTGCCAAACAGCTCCTGTGGCCCTGACCAGGAGAATCTACCTGCCTCAAATTCTGTGCACCAGGAAGTTAAAAGAGAACAGGTTCCTCTCTTGCTCCAGGCCTTGGTGAAACCTACTTCCCATGCCAGGATTAATTTACTCATGCTCTGAGAGTGGCTAAGGGAATCACAGGCTGCTTCTGCATTCATCTTCTGTGTTTGTTCACCAGCTTCTGAGAATTGATGTCCCCAGAGAAAACTCAGGTAAAATAGACCAAGTGGAAGATCATACCTTGTTATACCATGGTGGTCTCCTGAGATGATCCCCCTCTGCTTCATGTTCCTTTTGTTCTGCCTGCGGCCAACCTGACGAAACCATGGAGACCTATGAGCAGTGTAGGACTGTTGGACTCTGGAACAGAATGAGTTTCTTGCAAATGGCTCTCCACACAGACAGTCTAGGGGAATAAATCAGACCTAGAAATAGTTACTCTGCATCATCCTCATGCTCATCTATACCCCAGTCTTTAAAAACATGGATGCTGCTGTTACAAGCACCTTGCTGACAACAAAACCTTTCTCACACATCCTTGGAATGCTAGTGCCCTGAGGCAGTGCCGAGTGGCAAGGGTACAGTTTCAGGCTCTGTACCAAGGAATTCCTGTTTTCCAAAGTCCAGACACAACAGCTGGGATATTTCTGGTTACTGCTGCTTTGTGTCAGCTCTTACCCGTTCCTGGAGAGGGGGTTGTGTGCAGTTTCTGAAGCTAAGCAATCTTTGAATTACTTCTTGGCTGACATTTCACAGGCCAGGAGTGTGCATACTGACACATAGCTGTATGTGTATTTTATGTTTGTATATATACACACACATGCCTTGGGGGAAGGAAGGTGGGTCACTCAGCATGTCTAGCCTTCAAAGTGCTGACTCAGGAGACTGGAAGCTACTTCTAAGTCACTGTCCTACCAGACCCTGCCTAGCTTGCAGTTAAGATGAGTCCAGAGGTGCCTGAGATAACTACTTAATTTGAAAGTCCAGCCTGAAAAGCAGTGGCTGGTAGCAGCACTATTGGGCGGCAACTATTAACAGATTTTTTGGTGGTATTCACATTCCAAATGCTTCTCCTGCCTTACCCCTTCTGAGGGAGTTGTCTCCTCCTCATACATATGCTGAGCCTCTGTGGGGACAGACATTTCCTTGGGCAGCAGCAGCAGTGAAGGAAACATAGTGCTAGCCCAGCTGCCTCCTGAATGCTGCCCCTTGCTCTCTCCCGCAACACATTTCCATTACATCATGAGGAGGTTCTTCAGTCCTATTGCAGGTTCCTTTAGTTCCCTTGGATGCTGACAGGAACAACAAAAAGGTGTTATTTGTGCTGTCATCTGCAGTGGTAGCACGGCTGCCCATATGTATACATGTGTCCACAATGGTTGCTTTCCCCAGACTCCTCTTCAAGACATGTATACACAGAAGAGGAGGCAATCTCCTTGTTTCCAGGAAAGGCAAGGAAAGTTGTCTACATTTTTAGCCCCCAAAACTTCTGGACAGGAAGTGAGGTCTTCAACACATAGGGGAAAGTAGTGCTGGAAACTTGAGACTAGCAGATCAAGCTCTGAGTGTTTGAGCAGCCCTTCCCTGCCCTCCTGTACACACATAATCTTAGGAGCTTTGTCCTGGCTTTGCCATCCCAAGCATCCTTTGCCATGGGCAGGGAGGACTCAGCTGCATGAGCAGCATCACGATGTGTAGTAGGGGAACAGACCCCCTAACTGTTAAGACTCATCTCCTGATAAAAAGCCTGAGGCATTCTGAAGACACAGCCATATTTTCTAGCAAATATTTTGCACCCCAAATATTTTGTTTTCACAAGTTCTTTGGGCCTGAGCCCAAGGAGGAATATCTCCTCTTTTTCCTCCCACCCGCTGACAAATGTCAGCAGTGGGGGCACTTCTCAGTGCTTGCCTGAGGGATCTTCAAGGGGCTCTGCAGCAAGTCACCACTGCTGGATCTGCTGGTCGGTCGGTCTGTCTGTCTGTCTGCTCCTCTCATGCAGGGCTCAGCCTGTGCTGAGAGAAAGCAGATAGGGTTTCACACAATGCAAAGCACATGTACAGTACCTAGAGCTGCGTAAGCACTTTTCTGTCCTAGGGAAATTTTCCAACGTATGCTCAAAAGAATGTGAAAGTACTCCCCCTCCTCTCTCCCTGCTTCCTATAAATCCAGCCTGATGTGGACAATCCCCTTGGATGCTCTTCTCCAAGAGGAATTTGAGGCTTGGGAAGGGGCAGAGATGACAGCCCTGGGAATTCATGCCCCGAACAGCCAGTGCAGAGCAGGCCCTTGAAAAAGGGCTTATCAGTCATGGAAACTACTTAGGGCTAATCATACATTATTGCTGTGAGAAAACACACTCGAGCCATCAAGCCCAGTGAAAATGGATGTGTTTGGGGTTTTTTGCCTTCCTTTAAGCATCATCAGATGTTTGCATCCTCCATAGGCAATTCAGCATTTCGGACATCCCCTTCTCTTCCAGGAAAGTCCACGCCAAAGGAAATTTCTCCGTGGGAAGCATTTGGTCTAAAAGTAATTTTTCACAGGAGAAGGGAAAAGAAAAATCTTGGTCAAACATTTCTGACCAGCTGCTTTGTTCATGTATGGGCTGCAGAAACCAGCTGCTGCAAAGAGCTGCCAAAACCAGAGGTCAAGCGGGAGAAGGATAAAATAATGCATGATAGGCGACATCCACTGCCTACAGATGACCTTGTGGTCGACAACTCCAGTTGCAGGAGCCAAGCTGATGGAATGAGCCTTTGGGATGGTGCCCCAAGAACATGGGGCCAACATGCTGGGCTGATCCTGATGGCTGGCCTCAGATCTTATGGCCTTCATTTGCTATGTGAGAAAGAGTTTGTGTGTACTAACATGTGAGCACATATATGGCTCCTACAGACTCCTGCTTCTTCTAGCCATCCCCAGGGACTAAGCATGACCTTCATCCAGGGTGGAGGGATGCCAGCTGTGAGCAAGGACCCATGGGGCTTTATGGGAAGCAGCTATCCTTTGAGAAATGTCTGAGAAACACATTTATATCCTCATTTCTGCACTGCAGATCCCCAACATAGAGCTGAGTCATTCCAGACAGACTTATGGGAGACAATTTCCCCTTTAACTCCAAAAGTATTTGCTGGGTTATAATTATTCCTCTTTAAAAATAAACGGGGGGGGGGGGGAAGAATGAAAAAAAAACCCAACATAAAAAGCCTCCTCCTCTGAACACTGTATATATAAATTCATGGAGAAGGAATTATAAGCTTCCAGTGTTTCTGGTAGGTCACCACATTAACTTGCAGACTTTTGTATTCCTGCAAACTGTCGTGTAAAAATGCCAACCAAGATCTGCTCACAGTTTCTGTTATGGCCATTTTATTTCATGCAGAGATTTGACAAGTAAACCTAAAGATGAGTTTCCACAAGAGGGGGAAGGTTACAGATTCTGAAGATTAACTTCCAAAAGCCTTCCCAGTGTCTTGGTCTGTATGAGTCTGCATGTGTATGTGTGTGTGTCTATGTGTGTGTGTGTGTGTGTTCAAGAGACAGACAGCAGAGGTGAAAGAAGGAAGGAACATTTGGGCCTTATTCCCCATTCATGTCAGTCATCATAACTGCGTTGTGTATTTGTGTCTGTTTATGCTCTCCAAGCATCTAACATTACAGCTTTAAGCAGGAAGCTAATCCTTGGGTTTTTAACAAGTCTAAGCAGTTGAAATTAATGCTAATGGTACTAACTGTGAGGAAGGCTAGACTTGAGATACAGTAATACAAGACAGTTTTCACCTTATTATCCACCTTATGGAAACAAAGCCTATCAAAATATGCTTCAGGATACAAGCCACAAAATGTTATTAATGTTGGAATAGCCTTTCTGGGACTTGCAGCAGCTTTCAGACATGGAAAACCAAAATACATACAGATGCTCTTCTCTTACAGGCAGCTTCAAATCAGAAACTCCTGACACCAAACCTGACAAAATTGTCCAAAATTGCTCAAAATTACAAACTGAAATAGATTGCAGCCCAGAAATGGGAAGCATCTGAAGCCACTAAACAGGCATCTAATTTTGTAATAAAGACCCATTCTTTGATCTCTTTTACAGGTAACTTAGTTCCTGGATAGACCTCATGCTCAGCATCCCTTAGAGAGGGTTAAGAGATAGTCATGAGCTAACTCATTCTGAAAAATTCACTTTAAGGGACAGGCAGTTGTGAAGTGACTTCTTAAAATCACACCTCGGGCCAAGAGCAGGACTGAAAAGGAAATCTGTGTCTCCTGGGTCCCAAGGGCATGCTGAAACTGAGATTACACATGGCCTGCAGGAAAGAGTGTGAGCTGGAGTGAAGTGAAAGACCTGGCCTGTCATCAGATTTCCTTCCCATGCTCCATTGCAGAGCAGCAAAAAGCAGATGATGAAGTCACCCAAACCTTCCCCTCCCTTCCAGCCACAGCTGGGGCTGGTGTCCCTTCTCATCAGCCTGCAAAGCCCATTGCCCAGCTGGACTGGCCACCACTCTGGAGCTCAGGTGCAGGGTGGAGCAGGTGAAGACAAGGATTCCTGCAGCTCTGAGCGAGGAAGCAGCTTCCACTTGAAAGGGAAAAGAGCAGGGAAGGAGCTACATGCTCCCATCCCCAGCAGCCACTGCATCAGCCAGAGCTGCTCCTCGTCATAGCATCGTGTTTATAATCATGATTTTAGCTGGAAACAGTCTTTACCTCCTCTGCAGCTCTGTCCCACCAAATTTCTTCTGGGGGAGTCTGGCACAGAGGGAAAAAAGCTTTCTTCAGTAGCTCACAACCAGATCTCAGTCTCAGTTCGCTCATTATTAACACCAGCTCTGCCTGGAAATGACTACAAATGAAATCAAACAGTAACAAACTGTAAGAATTACCATGCAAGTAAAGGACCAATATGAAATTTCTGTCTCTCCCGTTCTTTCTGAGAGAGACCAAAACAACACAGGAGCCCTTTTCTCACCATAGTCTGGTGGTGTGGTCCTAAAGCACCCAGGACCTAGAGCATCTCTCAGGCATGGGATTTCCTTTCTAACATGCCTCTTGTACTTGCCTTTTTGTCAGTCTCTGCAGCCATCGAGCATACTTCACAGCAGTCAGATTCCTCAGTGATGCAGAGAGTTCATAAATGGTCAATAGAACTCCTTGAGCATGTTATAAACAGGAAAATTATACGCTCCTGATGGCAAGCTGCTGGATGCTACCCATTGATTACTCATTTATTAAAACACAAGTCCCATTCCAGCTCTTTATAAATAAAAGAGTTGCCATAAAATACAACTCTTTTGAAAACACAGAAGTGCAGGGAGATGAAATTCTTTCCCAGACATGGAGGTGACCTGTGTTTACTGTAAACATTATCCCACATTTAAATTTAGAAATGAAACAGGGGTGAGGCAAGAAGTCCAGATTCCGATCAGAGCTTCCTGCAGACAGAGGTGAGCTCTGCTGCCAAGGCTTGCTCGAGTCTTCCTGCTGCCTGCTTTCACAGAAAACCTCTACTTTCTTTGGATCACTTTGTATGTGTTTCAGACTGGGTGGGGGAAAGGTTAATTTGCACAGACATCTGAGGCTTACTCACAAGTGTTACTCACCAGCCACTTGCTTGTGGAGAAGGAGAAGTTCTTCACTCAGACCCAAGAAACAGCCACAAATTACCTTAAAGTGAAAGGGCTGGGTTTGATTCAAGATCATGTACCCTGTGGTTTGTATAAAAAAACAACATCAGTTAGAAGGAATTTCTCTCAGCTGAAAGTCAGGAAAAACATTTATGACTGTTAACTGCTCTGGGTGTTTCTTGAATGCCAAAGCACAAAGATAGTTTGCTGTGGTGAGGAGCAGGGGGACTCCATCCTCACTGTCAGTTGTTGTCTCTATGGACAGTAAACCCTGTTCAGCACACCACCCTGACCGCAGGCTCAGCCTCAGGCAACTTCTGACCGCCATGTGCAGCAGCACAAGGATAAGGGATGCCTCAGTGACTTAGGATCCTGGCAAGCACATTCTTTGTACCGGAGTTACAAGTGCGTCACTAACTACAGCTTGCTCTATATGCTGCACTGAGTGTGTTTTTTCGCCCATGTAAACAGGAAAAGGAGGCATTTGGTGCATTCAGTGAGAGTATGGAAACACCTTTTCAGAAACAGCCCTACCTGTCTGCCTGCCTTTTATAAACTCAAGCTAGGAGTCAAAAGTCTGGCTCGTGGATTTGTCTGGTGTCCCATTCCCTTTATGGGAGGTTGCAATTCCCTTTTGCCTCCCATGCTTATATGCTGGATGAACAAAACCAGACGCTGGCACTCATCAGACAGGTTGCTCTCCTGAGCTTCCCAGCCCAGCCCCACAGCTGAGGATCAGTTAGCATGCAGAGTGTACTGTCATGCCTTGTCTTATACTGTTTTATTTCCTGAATTCGAAAGTATAAAGGAGTTCAACAAATTAAAAATTGTCTAAATTCAGTTTTTTTTTCCCTTTAAATAGAAAAGAAAGAATATTTTAAACATTCCTCCACTGCTGCATGGACTGTTTCCTACTAAAGGCAACTGTGCAGCACTTCTATAAAGATTCTGCTTCCTGTTGTGTAATATGGAATGTTAAATATCCCAATATCGCTTAATAAGTTATTACAAACTCCAGAGAGCTTTCTATTCCCAAGGAATCTCTCCCAGTGGGAAGCTGGAAAAGTTCCTGTTGAATTCACAGCAAATGCCTCAGACTCTATGTAATATTTATGGTGTCCCTCTCATCTTATCCAGGCGGGTTTGCTGTTCTGCTGCTGTGAAAGAAAAGCCTGTTTCAATGGTTAAGGGCTGCAATGTTCACTTTGAAGGATATTGAAGCGGATACGATAGCCACAGGAAATGTTCCAGTCTCACTGAGGTACCTCTGAGAGGTATTTGGTCAAATGAGAATTCACTAATCTGATTCCCAGGAAAAAAAAAAAATCACAGTAACTTAATGAAGAAAGAGAAAGAAATGTGACAGATCTGCATTCATGGCTTGCCAGATCTGGATTCCATGAAAGCCAGAGGAAAAATTCCCATTCATTTTCATGGGAATAGGATTTTGACCCCAAAGTACTTCCAGTCAAACAGAATTATGCTGCATTTTTAAGTGCTGTGAGAATTAGGTGGTTACCACTTGCATCAAAAAGAAGTCACTGTATGGAATGATGCAGACATATATTTGTATGTCCACAGACTACAGATACTGGAGCCCTTCTCATTAGCAGGTCTCAGAAATGTCTAATAGGGGCAGCAAAACAACCTAGGTTCATCATTTCAGTAGCTGAGTCAGAGGCAGACCTGTCACCTCCCCAGTTCCAGTCCAGTACTGCTCCACATACAGAAGGGACTGGGCTGTAAACAACTGCAGAATTAAGTGTCTTCTAAAAAGTTGTTTGGGCTTTGCAGCCTGCAGAAGACATGAACACAGAATGGAAATAGTTGTGTATCCAAACCTGTCAGAGAGCACAGAGATAAAGGCAGGATGTCAGAATTTCCAGGGATAGCCACTCCACCACTTCTCTGAGCAGCCTATTTCAGGGCTTGGCAAGCCTTCAAGTGAAGAATTTTTTTCCTAATATCCAACCTGAGCACCCCCGATGCAACCTGAGGCCGTTTCCTCTTTCCTGTCACTTGTTACCTGGGAGAAGAGACTGACTCCAGCTGCTACAACCTCCCTTCAGATAGTCATTGAGAGGGATAAGGTCTTTCCTGAGCCTCCTTTTCTGCAGGCTATACAACCCAAATACCTCAGTCACTCCTCATAAGACTTGTGCTCTAGGCCCCTCACCAAATTCATTGCCCTTCTTTGGACATGCTCCAGCAACTCAATGTCTTTCACTGAAGTTTCACTGTTCCTTAAGGAAGATGTTGGGTGAACAATGGTTTTTAAATATTATCATTTTCTGAGGACATGTGAAGCTTGTAACTGGGAGACAGCTTGTCCAAGAGGTTCTGGAGGAATCAGTCAAATTGAAAGCTGAGGAAATGGGATATGGCACCTGGATGAAGGAGATAAAATGAGCAGAGAAGCAGCCAGGGACCGAAAATTAATCCTGGTTGTGAAATCTCCCAGGAGGTAGCATCAGTGCTCAAAGAGAACAGCCTGAGCTTGAGTCACTGCAAGGTGGTCTGAGCAAGGTCCTGGAAAACATTGCCAAGATCAACCTGCCTGTTCTCCATGGTTGAGCGACACAACCCAACAGGTCAGCACATGTTTCCTGCTGTCTCCATAAACAGAGAGAAGATTATGTGGGAAGGAGGAACCTGCATTAGCTGTATCCTTAAGGGCAAATTATAGTTCAGGAGACAAACAGTGCTGTGAGCAAGGAGCAACAGGGGTACTAAGCCTGTAAGCTCATTTTTAGACTCCTTTGCATTTTCACACGTAAGCAGGAAGAGAGCTCATTGCACCAAATAAACCACAGCCCTGGTTTAGACATGGACAAACAGCCCTGAAAGAAATGAAAGGTGACATTGCAGTGAAAGGATGAAAACTTTTAGTATGTTGTCTCAGGAGACATTTATAGTGGAGAAGATGTAAAACCCTTCATCCAGATAGCAAACTGATGGAAGAACCACAGAACATGAAGAAATAGTAGCTGTTCCATTCTGAAAAGCAGAGATACTGAGGGAAGCGGTAAAAAGATTAAAGTTGGTGTCTGTTTTTATTTAACAACCTCATTAAGTCCTTGAGAATAAAGAGGAGTGAGTGCATTCACATCTGAAACTACTTTGAAACATGCAGCCAGCATCCGTGTTGCACTGAGCACTTGGAAATATGAAGAGGAAACAGAGACTCGGCCAGGGAGGGAAAGTGATTCAAAATACAGATATGCAGTAAATGAGATACAGTCTGAAAGTGAGGATCAGTGTGGAGGTTATCGTCTGAGATTTATAAAATAGCAAGGTAAGATGTCTGTAATCAACTTGCCTGGAACTGCTGCGTGTGTTAGGGACGAGGTCACTGCTGAGGCTGCGTGGAAATCCCTGGTGATCCCAGGCCTGGATGGAGAAAAGGAGAAAACTCAGGCAAGGATAGTAGAACTGACTCAATGACAAATGCATACCATTTTAAGACACAGTGAAACAGTTACATTTAGAAAACCCTTAAGAGAAAACAAAGTCACCCCCTGACAGCTGTGATTCCACTACTCCAAAACCACTCACAAGCCCTGACTAGGTCCTGGGGATTTGTTCAGAAAAATAGGCAGTACGTGTTCAAAATAGCAGACTTTCAGAAGCCTATGAAGAAACCTAGCATGGGAGATGAGTTGACTGATCTTTCTCTGCAGTGACAGCAGCCACAGTGCATAGACACGCTCATCTAGGTACTGAAGACACGTAGCAGCGCTCTGGTATGTGAAGCTAATCTCCAGCCAGGATATAAGCCTGTTTGCCTATTAACTAGGTTTTCAGATCACATCCATGATTTACTGTTTGGGAGACACGGGGAGAGGCTGAGGTTAAAGAGATATATCTCTGTGTACAAGATCTATTCCTGGCTTGTTTGCATTTTCTTTTCCTGGGATGATTTGAAATGAGTTTTGCTCATGGCTGTCAGTTACAGCCGGAGTGTGCGGCGAGGAGGAACTGATTAAAATGTCGTTTGGGATATTTATGCTAAATACCCAAGCCCTCCCCATCGGTCTAGCAGCCTGATTAGACTAGACGAAGCACTTGAAGAACAGAAGTTTAGTGCAGGAAGTAAGTCTGTGTGGAAGAATTAGAAGATAGGCCTGGTTCACATCACCAGTAAACCCTGCACCCCCACAAATCCTGCATTTCTCCAAGCCTCTCCACAGAAGCAAGAGCTGGGCTTGGGTCTGGGCTTTGTCAGTAGCAGACACCACATGGTTGAGGCCGCTTAGACAACGTGGTGTAAGGGAGCCTATCTTTAATGCATGGTGCTTGGGAATTTCTTGTGGGACTAATGGCTTGATAGTTAGCCAGAAGTGCTGCATTTGACATACATTCCTCTCACCACCTCATTGCCTCCCAGCCATTCCCCTGATGGTGTCTGTTGGTTTAAATGTAGCTTCTTAAGACAGAGGATGCTTGTTAGGAGCCCAGTATGATAAACATGGCACTTGTGCACTTGCCTAATTTGATACATCTGATGAGCCAGAACTTAATAGATGCAAACTGCTACCCAAATTACTTAGACTTGTTCAGTCACTTTCTGTCCTCCTCAGCATATTCTGTGGGCTGATCTCATGACATTCTCATTCATGCCAGGATTTTGGGTTTTTTTTTTTGTCTTTCTGCACATTCTTTTTCCACTAGAAGCCTCCAAGCTGGGCTCCTCTCAGTCACTTTGCACATATTATTTCACCGTTTCAGTGGAATGGTTCAAATTATAATTTTCCAGATGAGATACAAAAACTAATTCATTAAAGATCACTTTTTTTTTCTGTGTGTGACAATGTCAATTTCTCTGCGGCCCTTGAGGACATGAAGTGCGCCCAAAATGCTGTGGGAAAACCAGCATGCTATGAGCAAGCATTTGGACAGAAGCAGCAGTTTGTGCTTTCAAGTGTATCACAACTACTCTTCAGGGATGAGCTGATTGTTGGATTGAGATGATGGGAGAGAATGCAAGATAGTAGAAACTGAATGGAAATGATGAATAACAGATATAAGTGCCAGCTGAAATCTTCTGCTGACACTAAACAAAATGAAACCCACAGCAGTAGTTCAACACCAAAAAACTAGCTGTTAATTTTTGTGGCTAACTAGTATGGCTGTCTTCACAGAGACTCCAGAAATGATGATCAGTGCTATGGTGGTAAGCTCAGGAAGTGGTATTCACCCTTTGCCTTGAAAACTGGCTATCTGTGTCCCTTTGCCATTGTTGAGCCCAGAGCTCACATCTGGGGTGACATGAGCCTTCTATTTCCAGTTGGAGAGAACCTGGAGTAGGAGGCATAGCCTTCTGTTCAAGATGGGACACATTCAGATGAGTGGAGACTGAGTCAGCAGCTTTCCTGGCCCAACTAGCCTGGAGCAGAGCTAGGAGCCTGTGACTTTGAGGAAGGCAACAGACCTCTGCTCTGGTGCTTGTGACAGGGGCGATATCACTTTTAGCTTGTAGGAAACCAGGCTTAGGTGTTTCAGAGCTTTCCTGCAACAGACAAACTGGACAGGGAGGCCTGGGACTGGTAGCACGCCAGGAAGCTTCTGGATGCAGCACAGTGCACCATCATTCATATGTCAGCATGCAGGGTTTGCAGCTCCAGAGACTGCTTCATGGTCATAATCCTGGAGAAGGAGTTTAAGATAACTGAGAGATGCAGCACACCGATGCCTAAAATTAAACATCTTGAATGTGGGCCTTAATGACAGCCCAGCAGAGAAAAAGTAAGCAGCTGGTTCTCTGAGCAATGAACAACCCTTTCATCGGCAGGCAAAGTGTGGCTGATGCTTGAGCTGCCCTCTCAAAACTGGCCTGTTTGGTCTTAAACGTCCAAGCATAATTCTCCTGATGCAAACTACTGCACTAATGCAAACATGTCTCATCATCATGACCCTATGATGACAGGGAGGAAAGCAGGATGGCCTGACACCAGCCTGGGAAGACACTAGAGAGATCATCCACAAAGGCACATTTGGCAAATAACAGATCAGTGTGGGCAGTGGAATGTCACAGCACAAGAGAAACACATGGGAAAAGCTGAACCCAGTTTTACTCCCATCACTTGTGAAAGAAAAAAGAAGGACTATTTCATGGCTGTAATCCTGATATTTGACAAGCAGCTTAAATTCACTTACAAAGTAATCTTATAAAGTAAATAGCTTTGATCCGGTGTGTTTAATTTAAAGCACTTGATGTTTTATTCATTCTTTTACTGTGAGGAACAGATTGCACTTTCTTTTATAAAGTCAAAGAAATAAAGGTTTCCAAACCTCTCACGGAGGAAAATTCATACCAGCAATACAACTGTGAAAACTGATTTCCTTGAGCCTGCTCAGATGCAGAAGAAACAATTCCTGTGCCTCAGGAGCCCATATGACCATGTATTGAATTTCAATGAGCTAAATACCTGGATAAATACTTAGAAAATTAACTCTTGGGTGATTCAAGAAGTTAACAAGTGCCCAGTCACAGCAACAGCAAACAGACACAATCACAAGAGTCAGTCTGCCCTGGGCAGCAGTTTATCGAGAGCCTCAGGATTAATTAATTAAAAAAGGAGGAAAGACAACAAAAAAGGCAAGAAGGAATCAATTTGCAAAATATGACTGGTTTTGAAATGTTTGCCTAGCAACAGACCAACAAATGCTCCAGCTATGGCTGTATTTTGTACTTGCACAGCAATACCAGATAGAATTACAACACAAGCCAGCTCTCACTCTGAAATTCACCCTGATGACCTCAGCTGCCCTGCTCTGATCCTCAGGCATCTCATGGCTCCTACTGCACACCCTTCCCAATCCACAGCAGATTGCAGCACTGGCAGAGCAGAGAGTGCATCTGGTTCCGCTTTCCTACGTTGCAACAGCCCATACCCCCAACTGCTCTCACTTGGCACACAGGAAGAAAACAACTCAGTGTGCCAATTTCCTTCTCTCTGCTTCTGGTGTCGCACTGGTGCTGCCCATCTCTGCACACTCAGCCCTGCTTGGTCTCACTTTCCCAACACGCCATCTGAGCTTGCCGATGTCAAAGTTAGGCCAAGTTCTTGCACCCTTTCTTGTTGGACATAGAAAGAAAATCAAAGCCCAAGTAGAATCTCTTCCCCTTGGAGCTCTGTTTACTTTTGCCATTGTCTCACCCATGCCAGTCCCCAAGCTTCGCGGACACAGCTTTGCTTTTCAAAGCACAGACAAAGATTTGGATTCAACAGCAGAAACATATTAGGGAATGTAAACAAAGTTGCTGGGGAAAGAAAGGTGTCAGCCTCTCAGACACTTAGCCTGAAATAAGTTTTGGATCCACGTGCATCCCTGCTTTCTCATGGAGCTTGGATGTAAGGGTGGGCAGAGTTAGCAGCATAACCAGCGACCACTCTGTGAGAAGCAGAGAGCTGTGTGCATGGTGGAGTGGTAGGGAGTGGCACACCACTTTCCTGACTTCTTGCTGTGCTGCTGAAATAGCTGTACCATTATTTTAAAAAAAGGGGTGGATTTGGGTGCCACTGCCTCTAGCAGCTGTGAGAGACAGTTCAGAAATGCTATTTGCACCTTAAAAAAACAGGCTCCTGAGCCACCTCCTAAGTTCTGTGGGACCCTGACCACTGCCCAGGGAATATTTGGTGTGAATGACCAGTTCTCAGAGCTCTGAATTCCAAGGAACCTCTTCTACCTACTTTTTTCGCTAGTAGAACAGCAACTCTTACTGTAGGCATCAGAGCAAGGGCAGGGACAATTCAGCTCTTAAGGTCAGTGCTTTTTGCCTTGATGCCTCACAGCTCCGTTTGTTAACAGGGACAGCAGCACAACACTATCTCACAAAGGTATTGTCTATCCAGGAGTTTAAATGCTGCCATTCTGGTGACAGACACCTTGAATCATGTCACACAAAGATGCAAATGAATCACTGGAGAGATATATTTTGTGGGTCATCTTTGCAAAGAGGAGGTGTGTGCCCAGACAACAGCTGCCACATCTGGAGCAACAGGACAGAAAGGCAGATGTGAGTACAAGCTTGTCTTGTTAACTTACATACATAAGCAGTCTGCTGAATCAGATGTTGGGAACATGATGAGATAGGCTGTGCTGGACCAAGACATCTTCATCCTTGACACAACCTCACCATCCCATAAATTAAAGTAAGCACATATTGTTTCTTGCTAGGGTTGCTCTAGATAGGCAATTTCTGGCAGAGGGATGAGGCAAACAGTCAGGCAGGTATAGCCCCAACCAGACCCAATTTTAAGACAAAATGTATTAATTTAATCACTTTTCAGTAGAGGTGAATCAACACTGTGTCACTTTGCGATTTGGGCAGGCTTCAAGCAGTAAGTGAAGGGCAGCTGACAGGTGCTGTGCTGGTTTAGGTAATGCAGCTGACAGAGATCTTTTGCCAGTGCAAATTTTGTCCACAGCAGGAGGGTTAGCCAGTCTAATTAGGCAGTTAACCTTTAAACACAGCCAAGCCCAGGGCCACCCAGAAGCGATTTTGAAGCAAGGTGCAGAAACTGCCCTTGGGTGTCTGAAACCTACTTTTATGAGCCCAGTGACAGGGATTCAGGACTGCAAGCTGTTGCCTCTGTCCAGCGCACCTCAAATTCATGGTGACTGGAACCAGCTCTATATATTTGCATTGTGCATGTAACCCTCAGCACACACAATCACATTTTTGCAAACTATCCAGAGCTGGAATTTAGCCTGGCTTCATGCTTTTGTGCTAGCTTTGGCCTGGCTGTCAGGAATCAGACAGTTCCTAACATAGGCTAATACTTGCCAAAAGAGTTCACCCAGATGCATTCTTTAGAACATTTTGAAGTAGAAAAAGTGGCTTTACACTAGGTTGCCTTGGTTTGCATCACTCTGCCATCCTGTTTTCATTTAGTGATAGGAATCTGATAGCTAAATTTACTGTACTACCAAATCGTGGTCTTCATATCCCTTATAATGAATTGTAGGCAGAGAGGTCAATGGCTAATTAGTTGCTGTCTGCAAAGCCATGAGGCTCACAGAAAGAATCATGGCAGTAAGTGACAAGTGTTACTTATTGTCCGAGTTAATAGTCCTTTACTTTGCAGTATAGCTTTGACCTTAGCTATCACACGCTTCCTACCTCTCCACTCCAAACCACAGAGGCTTACAATACAGACTGCATCTGTTTCCTGTTTCATAAACTGTGATTGCACATTTCCAAGAGGTACTCTCATCTGAGATTTAGTGGCAACAATTTTCTTTACCAGTGGTGTGTATCTGGCTCTTTTGCACTGTACTGCCCACTGAAAGCGAAGGAATAACCAAATAGAGTAGAAATGACTTTTCTGTTATTTGGAGAAGTTTGCATCATCCTCTTTTTCTTGTACTGATGTTAAAAGCAAGTAGGTATCCAACACAGTCTGAGATATTTCACAGAAGTGAATAATTTAAATAGTACACACATGCAGTAATTATTTTAGCTCATCATAAATATACCTTAATAAATTACTATTAATATTGTTCTGGTTATTGATGGGAACCTGGGGACCAAGTCAGAGTATGTGCTGCCTTCACTATTTCGCTGAAGAGAGGCCAGTGGGTAAAATCCTGCCAAAAGGAACTAGTGGCAAGAGGGCCCTGGTGACTTGGCTACATCACACATTTCTACACAAATCTCTTGGGAGCATCATCTTTCACCTGTCTGGAAGAGAGATGAAGCTTAAAACCCAAACACCCTTTTGCATGTCATTGTGTGCACAGTGTCTTCACAGACTTTGGGATGAGATTTGGGGCTGTGTATGCCAGTGTAACAGATCACCACTACTGTCTGCTGACTCGCAGCAATTTTCTGTCCAGTGGGGAAACAGCACGGTCCTGTTCCTGGAGATTTTGGCTCAGTTACTTTTCCTCCAAGGTGGGGAGGCTGTGAGCACACCCTGTCAGTATCTGCCCCTCAGTTGCAACTTCTTAAACTGCTGAAAATCTCTTGTATATCTGGGTTGGTAACCTGCCATAAGCTTGATGAGGTCATCCTTGACTGGAGAATCAGCCAACACAGTAGGACCCAGGTACCACCTGAAAGGGCACACTTTGTAACATACCTCCGGAGCTGCTTTCTGCTGCGTTAGAAACAGAAAGGTTTGAGCAATACAGCTGTTTTGGTCCATCCAAGATACTCTGGGATAAAGCATGGCCATCCCACAGTCTTCTACTTCCCCTTTGGATGCAAACTGGAAGCTCACTCTCTCCTGCTGTGATAGTAGCCAATGAGGCTGAGAGAAACGCATCCATTCGACCCCTCCACTCCCTCTGCCTTTTCTGTTCTGCGGTGCTGTTTAAAGGAAGGCTTCCTCTAAACTAACCACAGCTCCTCGCTGTTTCAAGTGAAGCAGCTTGAAAGCAACGGGTCCAGCCATGTGCTGAAGGATAAACATTTGTGCAAATATTTGCAGACGTAGGAGTCTCATCTGCAGAACAATGCCGACCCCAGATATAGTTTTGTTTACGAGTGTCAGTCCTGGGGCATTACTGAACGCCCTAAGGAAAAGTCTGTGTTTCAAGATGCTTACAGTACCAAGGTCTTATCCCACAGCCTGTCTCAAACAAGCAGTCTTTACTTGGCCCAACAACCAGTATCTACTACACAACTAAAATCACAGGTAGGTGTAGGAAGCATATGTTTTGCAGAGTTGGAAGCTGAAAGCCTACAGGCATGCTTTCACTTTACATGGCACTTTACAGGACAGGAGCTTGCAAATGTTTTGGCCAGCTCTAAGCAAAAGCTTGTGTGGACTGGCTTCATATGGAAAGTGAAGAAAGAAAACAGAAGAATGGCTGTGCAGGCCTCCTATTGCTTGAGAAAGTAAACTATCCATCTTGTTATCCTTGTGATGGTTACTTAGCATGTCCCTTTCTCCTTGCTGATGCTCCAAATGCAAACATCTTGATTGCTCACAGGCTCATATCTCCAGTTTTTCTATCTCCTGAGCTGGAGTGATATCTTCCAAAACAGTTGCTGCTGCCCAAACGTGGAATAGGAACCAAATCTCTGAATCTGAGGTGCACACTGTATACAAACCCTCCTTTTCCCCCTTCCAGCAAGTCCATGCCTCAGTCACTCTTTGTGTGAAGTAAAAGCGATGTCACTATAGCTTTCAGCTATGAAAATAGCAGTCTGGGGCTTTCACTCTGGCTTAATCCTCAGCATGTGGACCACTCTGATGCCCAGCATGCACAGCTTCATGCCAGAGTCTACTCTTTTTTAAGATGCAGTTTGATTTTAGCAGGCACTTTCCTGACTGAGCGTCATAGTGCTGCAATGGTGACAAACCCATTATGAGAGGAGTGGAGCGATTCCTAAATTGCAGCCAATCATCCATTTTTTTCCTGGAGCAGGAATCAGTGTTTGGAAGCTACAAAGCTGGATTCATGTGTTTACAAGATCTGCTGCACACACAGTTTGCTGATGTTTCCCAGACAGCTGTGCAGATGTGACAAGGGTAAGGATAGGCTCCTCACCACCCAACTTGCTTATAAGCACCACTCATACTTGCAGTGGCTCTTTTCCTTTAAGATCTGAACCCAGCTTGTCTAAGATTTTCTGCAGAGAGTAAATCAAGTGATACCCTTAAAAATCTGAGCATTGCTTATCATACGTCATGTTTCTGCAGTGGGAAGGTATTCTGTGCTGACACTGGGATCCCCTCTTAGGGTGATGTGCCAGCTCATGAAGAAACTTGGGGATGAAATCTCTGCAAGATATGTAGCTATGGATGTGATTTTAGAAGAGACAATTGAGTTCTTTTCCTTGGGCAATCATTTGATGTGGTGGCAATGATTTTTCAAGAGAGTAATATTTTACCTGGTTTAAAATTTTAACATAAATATAACATGGTTTTGAGATTGATAGCTGCTCTTTTTTTAGCCTAAATTTCCTCTCAAAGGAAGCTTTGGTTCCCATGTGCACACAACCATAGTCACCGGTAGATGATGGAAACTGAAGAACTAGAAAGATCTTACTTTACAGACTATTCAGCTTTTAAACTGTGTTTCAAGAGGCCATACAAGATATAGGGGGGGGGAGGAAAGAGGAAACATTGTGTCAAATCAGCATTAATTTCAAGAGAAGAAAGGGGGTAAACGTTATGAGTGTTTTGTCTGCCACAATCAGGAAATTCAGCAGACATCTCTTCAGCATCATCTGCTGTCCTTATCCGTTCTCCTAGGCTGAGGCATGCTAGAGAGAAAAGATTTTGCAGTCCCAGCAGAAATGTTTGTGAAATGTTTATCTGATCCGCTAAAGACTTTGAAGACTTGGTTTGGGAAAGAGTTCTGGCACTTCATAATTCAGATGCAACTGAAATTTTTGATGTCTCCTTTTTCAAGAGATTTTCTTTTTTTTAAGGGCATGAAATTGTTGTTTTGTACCAACGGCAAGAGTCAGGATGGAGTCAGCGTGTCACAGTCCACTGAGTACTTTTTTCTTTGGGCCAAAGTCAGAGACGGGGTACGTGCTGTGATGTTCCACATCAGCAACTGCACTGTCCCATTCACTGCGTTAGCCATCCTTGGAGGAGAAAATAAAGCCCAAACTCCAGTTTTGCTGCTAAATGCAAATGCACAGTGAGATATATGCTTTCTCCTCCTTCTCTTTGTGGAAAGAAAGCCCAATACTGGCCCTTATTGTTCCTTTCTATGTCAAAGAGGAAAACGCATGGTAGAGAAAAAGCTCTGTGTGCATCTCAGTGCTCCCAGCAAGAGTACTGGCTTTTGAATATGGAAAAAGTGATGTGACTATCAGAGACACACATAGGCAGCTCAGGAAGAGCCACTTTAGTGACCTGCTCTATAGCTTATCGAACTCCTGGGCAGCCAGGCTCTGCTTCCTGCTCTATTGCCTGTGATAAGGGTAAAGCTAAGAAAAAGTGACCCCCTTATCATTTTTTCATGCTACCCAGTACATCCTAGCTTCAAGCTCAGACTACCAGAAAGACGTATAAAAAGGTTTTTGTGTGACTAGTCTCCAGCTAGATAGTTACAGCTCACATCAAGCAGAACACCGTGGTTCTATGCAGTCATATTTCTGGTCAGGGTTACATTTACACCCATTATTGCCCAGTATTTTCTCTACCTTGAGTCCAGGTGTTTCTAGCACCCTAGCTACTTGATGTATTTCAGTGGACAGCTGTTACTGGCTTTCTATATGATGACCACTATGGACACCGAGGACATCTTAAATGACACCTATGCCTAGTTCACCTTTTTGATTACTGTTTCAGAAGCTTTCAGCTTTCTCCCCAGGTTAGATCCTTGATTGCAACATTTCTCTTTGGCCTGCGAGCGTTACGTATTCATTCATTTTATCGTTTCAATGACCATATGCTCAGATGTATGTCAGCCTGCATTCCGTTCTTCAAAGGAAAACAAAAAGCAATCTTAGAGGGACTATGACATGCCTGCTCCTACTTCTAACTGCTTGGAGAAACACCATTTTGTCAAATGACATCAGCTCACCAGACAATTTCTGAGCAACATCAGATTCACTTTTAAAGTATGTTCACCCTTCAGTTCATTTTTGTCCAGGACTCAGCGCTGCAGTGGTGAGGTTGTATCAATCCTTCATCCAGTAGTTTAAACCCAGATCCTTCTAAAGCTAAATATTGAAGTACTAGGACTGCAGTAGAGACAATCTAGGCTGAGTCCAACTTACTAGTGCCAAGATTATAGCAGAGAAATGCAAACCAAGCATACTAAAGACTCCTGGTGGGCAACTCTGCCGACAACGAGCGCCGATCCCTGCAACTTCCATCAGAAATTACTTGCTTCAATGCAATTAATTCGTGTTAATCTCCTGATGATACCAGTTATCTCCTACAGATACTGTTCTAATCATCTATAATCTTCTTCAAATGCAGAGAGAATTCTCTCTTTGTAACAAATTTTCTTCAGAACATTATAGTTGCTGCTTTCTTAACTTTTTAGTGTCATAGAGTTGCTCTGATCCGTCTCCTACGCTCCTTTCCCTTAATTTTGCCTTTCTCCCCTCCCTTTCCTTTTCAATCTCTCTTTTTTAAAATTTACATCCCCACCTCCACAAAGTGGGTTGTAACTTGGTTGTATTGCTCCCAGTATTGCTTCATCTATGCAACTTTCATTGCTGAAGCTAATGAAATTTCATTGCTGAAGCTAACAGGACTGGAGCTTGAGCAATACAAGCTCAGAGTAACTTATAAGTGAGGCAGGAATGAGACAATATGATACTTTGCTCCTGCAAAGCAATATAAATTGCTGAGGTTCCTGGTGGATCAAAGACACAACATTACAGGCAGCAGCAAAGGATAATTGCAGCATTTTCAGGGCTGGGGTGTTTAGGTTTAATTTAGCATATTTTGCTTTTGCTATGATTTTCAATCTTTTGTATCACCACAAGGCAATAAGCAACAAGAACTGTGTGTTTTAATCTTTTTAGTTCCTCAAACATGTGTTTGGAAGTTGTTGTACTCCATGGGATGCTTGAAAATATACCTTCAATAGGAAATCAGAGTTGAAATATAATTTTTGTAAGTTCCAGTAGCTACAAAAAACCCCAAAAGTTTGCTCTGATGTTTCCCCCCATGATTATTTGAATGTACTGAGTACTGTAAACACTTCTAGCAAAAATGACAAGTTTTATTGGCATTCTACCAGATGAGAATCACAGAATTAACCAGGTTGGAAAAAAACTTTTCAGATCATCATGTCCAACCTAACACCATCTAATCAACTAAACCATAACACTAAGTTTTTTACAGCACTTTCAGGGATGGTGACTCCACCACCTCCCTCAGCAGCCCATTCCAATGTCAATCACTCTTTCTCTGAAGATTTTTTTGCTAACATCCAGCCTAAACCTCCCCTGGCACAGTTTGAGGCCATGTCCTCTTGTTCTGTCACTGGTTGCCTGGGAGGAGAGACTAATTCCACCTGGCTACAACCTCCTCTCAGGTAGTTGTAGACAGCAACAAGGTCTCCTCTGAACCTCCTCTTCTCCAGGATGAACCACGCCAGCTCCCTCAGCCTCTCCTTGCAGGGCTGTGCTCCAGCCCTCTCACCAGCCTTGGTGCCCTTCTCTGGACACGTTTGAGCATCTCAACATCTTTCTTAAATTGAGTGGCCCAGAACTGGACATAGTGCTCAAGGTGTGGCCTGGCCTGGCCAGTACTGAGTACAGGGGCAGAATGACTTCCCTGGTCATGCTGATCACACTATTCTTTATACAGGCCAGGGTGCTGTTGGCTTTCTTGGCCACCTGGGAACACTGCTGGCTCATGTTCTGTCTGTTGACCAGTGTCCTTAGGTCTCTTTCTGCCTGACTATTCTCCAGCTATTCTGCTCCCAGCCTGTGGTGGTGCATGGGGTTGTTGTGGCCAGTGTAGAACCCAGCACTTAGCCTTGTTACATCTCATGTCATTGGACTGTGCCCATCTATCCATCCTGTCAAGATCCCTCTGCTGAGCCCTCCTACCCTCTAACAGATTGGGACTTGCTCCCAGTCGGTGTCTTCTGCAAACTTACTAATGGTGGACTTAATGATGACTTAATGAGTAGGTTAGAGCAAACATTGAGCTTGACTATCATATTTACACCAAAAGGGGGGATAATAGTGTAAAGAGGCAAAGCTGTCCTGCTTTGAGGAGAATAAAATATAAACAGACAAGTTAAGAAAACTACAGATGATGAGCTGAAGCACAGAGACATGGAGAGACCTGCACAAGATCACCCAAGAAAGTCATGCAAACCCAGATGATTCTGTATTTCCTCATTCTTACTTAGACTCCTGTCCAGGGTGAAAACTATTGATACTTCACAAAGAAAACTGTGGCCTCTATTAGCTGTGCCTAGAGCTGTGTTGTTATTCACTCTGCTTTTCTTGTGAGGAGTCATTTATGTCACTGTATAGTTGGGTATTGCAGAGCCATGCCTATGGTGAGCTGACAGCAAGTAAATCACACCCTAAATCTAACTCACTTAGAGTAAGCAAAAGATGTTATCCGGTGCCAGAACCATCTGCACTGGTTTTCTTAACAGTGCTTCAAGCTTCCTTCTAATTTCATCTGTTCCTTGTTTGTGTTCAGGGAGATGTTGTTTGCAATGGAGGCAGAGTTCACTTGATCCTGCATAGTAGGAAGAGGTACAGAATAAATAGCTTCCTGGGGCAATGTCAGCAAGGGACTGCCAGAGGTCTGGGAGCTTAATATCAGAGAGTTTAGAAAGTCTGAGGCTGTGCTAATGAGTACATTTTTTCCCCTGTGGTGTTACAGTCAATACAGGACATAGAGACAAGCTGCCATTTTCCGACGAAAAGCCCCTAAAATGAATACATTTTACTTTTCTGTGCTTTGGTTACACATTTGTGGTGTCTGTCACAAACACTACAGAAGAAGAGTACCTTACAGTTTCTAGCTTTATGCTGGGCTGCATCTGTCTCTGCCCTAAAATGTAACAAGAGAATGAAATCTATGCCGGCATTGCATTCGTTCAACACTGTTTTTCCTCATGAGCACAATGCAGGAATTCATCTATGGCCACAAACTTTCTAAATTCACTTACAATCTGGATCTCTGCAAAGCAGATCCCAATAGATAATGGTTTCTTCTGAAAAACTGAGTTCCAAGTTTCCTAACAAAATGCACTAAGGAAATCCACAACCAAACTAATTTTTTTTCCTAACTGCTATCCAGTTTTGTTTTGAACTTAGGCATTGGGTCTCAGACATTGGTAAATGGCATCAGAGCAGTGACATCTATCAGTACAATCATCAGTGCAAGTTACCATTTCATCTCAACTTTGAGTAGAGAGTCTTTCTGTCCTGCATCCTGTATCTTTGTAGTTTGATTATTTGCAATGCAAAGGGGGGGTGTGGGGGTGGTGGTGGTAAACCAAACCTATTCAATATTGGCTCAAGTGTGCAGTGCAGCTATGGAGAGAATGTTGGTCATGTAAGTAGCAGCTTGAGAACAACCAGTACTTGTGAGGGGGTGATTTGAACTCCAGCGAAATACAGTGTCCTTTGCTTATCTGTACCCCCTGCTGAATTCACTTTGGCGTAAACCGCCCCCACGGAGGCTCCTCTGTGTGGAGAGTTCGAAGTCAGAGTTCAAATTCAGGGTAAAAGTGTCATGGAAACTTAGCCTGTGTCAAGGAACAGTTCAAGAACTTTTTGGGGTTTTTTGGAGTCCAGATCACTAAGATGGAATTAAAAAAAAAAAAAAAGAAAGGAAAGGAAAGGAAAGGAAAGGAAAGGAAAGGAAAGGAAAGGAAAGGAAAGGAAAGGAAAGGAAAGGAAAGGAAAGGAAAGGAAAGGAAAGGAAAGGAAAGGAAAGGAAAGGAAAGGAAAGGAAAGGAAAGGAAAGGAAAGGAAAGGAAAGGAAAGGAAAGGAAAGGAAAGGAAAGGAAAGGAAAGGAAAGGAAAGGAAAGGAAAGGAAAGGAAAGGAAAGGAAAGGAAAGGAAAGGAAAGGAAAGGAAAGGAAAGGAAAGGAAAGGAAAGGAAAGGAAAGGAAAGGAAAGGAAAGGAAAGGAAAGGAAAGGAAAGGAAAGGAAAGGAAAGGAAAGGAAAGGAAAGGAAAGGAAAGGAAAGGAAGGGAAAGTAAGAAAAAGAAAAGAAAAGAAAAGAAAAGAAAAGAAAAGAAAAGAAAAGAAAAGAAAAGAAAAGAAAAGAAAAGAAAAGAAAAGAAAAGAAAAGAAAAGAAAAGAAAAGAAAAGAAAAGAAAAGAAAAGAAAAGAAAAGAAAAGAAAAGAAAAGAAAAGAAAAGAAAAGGAAAGGAAAGGAAAGAAAAGGGGAAGAGAAGGGAAGAGAAGGGAAGAGAAGAGAAGAGAAGAGAAGAGAAGAGAAGAGAAGAGAAGAGAAGAGAAGAGAAGAGAAGAGAAGAGAAGAGAAGAGAAAAGAGAAGAGAAGAGAAGAGAAGAGTGTTTCTGATATTGCTGGTTCTAGAGAGCAAGCAAAAGTATTTTTCTTCTGATGTAAGAAAAACGCTTCTGATGTAAGGCTGCATTGTTTTCAGAAAAAGTACCTTTCTCCATTAGGAGGGAAAGAGGTAGGGTATTGTCCACTGTAGCACTAGTTTGTTTCCTCTGGCCTCAAAGGAAGCTTTCCACAAAGTATCCTGACAGAGCTACAGGTAGAAGGATGATCCTCATCTTCATATGTAGGCATCTCTGACCTGCAGGATTAGTGAACTACTCATAGCTTGCCTACAAACACAAAAGATAGTCGAGGTTTTCAACCAACTAATCTCCACTGATTTGAGAAACCAGCCTTTGCCTCTTTTCAGCACACAGTGCACACTGCTAGTCACTGCCACTAAAGAACGTGAGCCTGGCAGCTTAGCAGGGACATGAAGAAGTTATGGATGACAACTTGGAAAAGTCATAATGTATATGTCAGGGTGAGGCTGACCTTTAACTACAGCAGGAGGAAATGTTTTTCTGTGGCAGAGTTTCTTGAGAACTAGCTCAAAAAGGGTTTTCTACACACTCCCTTGAAGCAGTGAGCAATGATCACTCTTGGAAACAAGAAACCAGCTGCATGAACCCTTGGTCTAATCTGGGCTTACAACTTGTGGCGGTTTGGGAGTTTCTCTCCTCACCTCCCTCCCCCAAGATTTACCAGACTAACTCAGCTGCCTGGAAATTAAGGATGAAGTGATATTTTACAGCATGGCACGAATTTACAAGCATATATACACAATATATGCAGACATTTATAACTATATACAAGTTGAAAGCAATACAGAAATTCAAAATCCCTCTCAAACAGCCAGACTGCCCAGGAGGGCTCCAAACTGACTTCTTCCCAACCCCTCCCTTATCTCAGAAAGCTTACATGCAGGGGTGAGATGCAGAAAGCTGACAAGAGGTTAAAAGGAGAATGATTAGATCAGGTTACACAGATGCAAGCAGAGTCAACCGGCAAGCAGCAGCCACAGACTGGGGAACTTTGTTATTGTTTCTTGGTTTTGTAACTCTAAGCAAAACCAGTGGGTAATACAGACATCACTATTATTTTCTTTTCATAGCCAATGATCTAATAGCCCTCATTAAAATATCTCAATTAGCCTCAAACCAGCACACAACTCCTTGCTCTTGATGATTTCAGGTGTATATAAGTATACATATACATGTATATAAGGTGTATATAAGTATGCATATATATGGATGTGTAGTTCAGTAGAGAAAACGAAGGACAGATGCTTCTGAAGAATCATAGAATCATAGAATCAACCAGGTTGGAAGAGACCTCCAAGATCATCCAGTCCAACCTAGCACCCAGCCCTATCCAATCAACTAGACCATGGCACTAAGTGCCTCATCCAGGCTTTTCTTGAAGACCTCCAGGGACAGTGCCTCCACCACCTCCCTGGGCAGCCCATTCCAATGGGAAATAACTCTCTCTGTGAAGAACTTCTTCCTAACATCCAGCCTATACCTACCCTGGCACAACTTGAGACTGTGTCCCCTTGTTCTATTGCTGGTTGCCTGGGAGAAGAGGCCACCCCCCACCTGGCTACAATGCCCCTTCAGGTAGTTGTAGACAGTAATATAAGATCACCCCTGAGCCTCCTCTTCTCCAGGCTAAACAGGCCCAGCTCCCTCAGCCTCTCTTCAAGACTTACAGGTAATCAGAGTGTCTCCACCAGAGTTGTGCTGAAGTTAAGCTGTTACTGTTCTCAGTTTTATTTGGATTTTACTTTAGTCCTAAAAAAAAAAAAAAAATCCCATAAAACATATCTTCCTGGAAAATATAATATGAAAGGATCCTGTTGGAGCACCTGCTGTCCTTGCCAATAAACTATAAAAGTGGGAAGGAAATTTGGAAACTAGCATTCAGAAACTGGGCAGGAGGACTGGAAACTTTGCAGAGATGCTGTTCTGTTGTCCTGTCCTGTTTATCTTCTTTTCTGCTTCTTGCTCAGCTGGCCAGTGGTTAAGGAGACGTATTTTGACTCTGTGAGTCATACTTACCAGAAGCATTTTGCTTTGGGCATTTCATTGTTGCCATGATCCTTGTTCCCCTTCATGCTGTCTTTCCCATTGAAATGGAAAGACATCAGCTACTCTGTGGAAATACTGCATGTGCTTGTATGAAGAGCACTGCATTGGTCATGTCCAAATCTTTCCATTACAGCAATCCAGGAACAACTGCAAATAACATTGGTATTCAGAGTAGGATCCATTAAGAAGAGCCACTGATGTCTGAGAGGTCTATGGCTAAAGCAGCTCACAATTCTTGGGAAGGGTGAGGAAAGAAAGTCTGGCTCTGGGCTGACTTTGTATCTGTACTCAAAATGTGGGAGAAGAAATACAAACCTTTCCAAACACACTCCATGGAAAAACACCCATTGTTTGCTCCAATCTTCTTTGTTATCCTACAAGATAGTGCATTTTGCTCTGTAGAGGAACCCTTACTCTCACCATGTACAAGCAGTTCCTCCAGAGGTTTCTAAAAGGTCAAAGATTACAATTCCAGTGAAGCACTGAGGAGAGGGAAGTTAATGGCCACACTGCTCTGTCTTTGCACTGCAGGATCTTCTCTAGTAAGGTGAGCCCTGCCTCTTGCCTGACATCAATTGAAAGGCACTCAAGACCACAATGAATTAGTCTTCTGTAAATTTTGAGTCACAAAGAAGACTACCTCTGTATGAAGGAGATATCTGCAGTTGCTCTCTGTACATGAGGTTTGGAGAACCCTGGATCCATCAGATGAGAGCCATGAGCATGCACTGAATGTTGGAGAAGAGGCACCAGCTTGTAGCTGGGGACAGCCATAGCCTAAATAGCTAGCAAAGCCTGTCTGTGCCCTCTTCTGGATGCACAATGAAAAGTATGGTAGTCCTCCAGATGGCCAAGCCTTTCAGTTTCAGATTTGGTTACAAGCAAGATTTCATTATGTCTGCTATTCAACCCTGAAAACCGATCGTCAGCAGACATCCAACAAATAGCCATGGTGAGAATGGCCCCAAGTCAACTTCTGATCCATCAGTATAAACATTTTGTCAAGATATCCTGACTATCTGAGAAGTTCTGAAATCTGGAGTGGTTGCCTAGGTCAGAAATGGGTGAACTCCCAGCAGCCATGCCCTGTTTCTACAGTGTTCCTCATTACCCTTCTCAGTAGAGTATCTTTGACTACCTTCTCGGTGTCTACTGTTTGCCAGTGTCACAGCTCAGTGCATCTCAAACCTTTCAATTGCAGAGCCCCTCCCTGTTCTCAACATTGCTCATTTATTAACAGATGTTTAAGTGTAGGATGGTGTTGTGAAGGTCACTCTACAAGGTTTAGCAGACAGCCAACAATCTCCAAAGCATATCTGGAACCACTGTGCAAGTGGAAAGTATTACTAAGCACATGTCACAAATCCACAAAGACTCCACCCAAAAACTCAGTGGGGTTATCCTTCCTTTCTCCAACAGCCTACCTCAGCCTCTGAGCTATGGTAACAGCTGGAAAGAGCTGGAGATCTGGATCATAACTGCAGCTTTTTGCAGGGCCCGTTGTAATAATATGGTACAAAGACAACCCTCTCCATGGCTCCCAGTTCCTGTAATAACTTGCCTCTCACCCTGACATGCAATCAAGTCTCACCTGTTGTGCTGCCAATGCTCTGGCTGCTCAGCTTGCCTAGCTACTCTGGTAAGATTCTAAAGCTTTATGGCCCTCAGAGGCACATCTTGGTCCATGGAGTCCAGCAGAGGATCTCTGCACCAGAAATGTTCCTATTTTTGCTCATCTTGTGCTGAATATCCATCCTCCTAGCTCCTGAAATTAAAGAAGGCATTCCTGTCTTATTCCTTTCCTATAACCATTTGATCAAAGCCAGGCAGCTCTGTTCTCATTCTCCTTTAAACTTCTCTGTAACAAGATGTGAAGTTCAGACCAACATTCAGACTTGACTCTGCTATATTTAACTCTACATCTGATTTAACCTTTGGATTTTCCAGAAGGAGATTTTTCAGCAATGCACCATTCACAACTGAGGTCAGGGGGTCAGGGGACCAACTCACACAGCTTTAAACACCAAGACAGGCAACAACCTTTCCAACATGAACTCAGCAGCCTGTATGTTGACACCCAGCTGAGGCCAGAGTTGGTTTAAGGGACAAGGAGGATTGGGTGTGTTTCCATGTTAGAACAGAAAGAAAGCTTTTGTAACACTGAGTGCCTCACACCTGGCTTGAGTGTATGAGTCTGGTTTAAGTCCTGGAGTCAGTGCCTAGGCATCTTTGGTACAAATTTAAACCAAACCTCAGACTGCTCTAATTTATGCTAAGAGTCAGGATGAGTGCCAAATCAATCCATGATGCAAAAGTTCCAAAAGAAACCGAGAGTCATATTCTCTCCTTTATGCTTGTAATGATGAATCAATTGTTTCAGATACGACTTATGGAATGACTGCTGCAGGAAGCCAACAGAAAAAAAATCACCTTGTGACATGCGTTAATTCTTTACCTATGGTTTCAACAACAGGCCTTGAGTGACCTGTTCTAGTGGGAGGTGTTCCTGCCTATGGCAAGGGGGAGGAACTGGGTGATCTTTGAGGTCCCTTCCAACCTAAACCATCTATAATTCTATGAACATGCCCAAGAGATAATTTGAACTTCAGAGCAAGAATCTGTGAACTTGACTACTTCAACTAAAACCAAAATAACTGCACTCAAGAGAACTCCTGCAGAGCAGAGCCACTGGTGTGGCTGATGACCATCATTTCCTGTCATCTACTCAGAGCCCAGTACCTCCCATGGCACATCAGTGCCCTGCCACAAGAAAAGCCTTGATGGGAAGGCATCCTGGCAAGTGCTTCACAGCTGAGGAAACTTGGAGCTATAAAGCATTTGTGCAAGAGCTCCTCAGAATTAGCCCAGCATCATTTCCAGATTCAAAAGAAAAAAGTAGTTTGGAGTGCAATCCAGAAAAGCTCCTGGAATTCTTAAAGGTAAATGTTCTCCATGGATGTATGATTCTATGATTTTTCCATACTTCACAGTCTTTCTGTTAGAAAAGAGTAACATCTACTTTTGAAGGAGTCAGACTCCGTAACAAGCACCCCACCTAATTGGCCAGGACATTTCTTATCAACTATAGCTGTGTTACAAGAGCTACCTGAGCTCTCACTGAAGGGTCTTTAGCAGCAGACAAAGACTGATGCTCCACCTCAGCTATGCAAATGGTGGTTTAGGGAAGTGTAATGCACAACGCAAAGCAAAAAAAAAGTGAAGGGAATGCATCCCCGATCTGTGGATGTTTATCAGCTTTAATCTCACTTTTCTCATGCAACTCTGTAGGAGGCATTTCTGTGGGACATGATAATAAAAGCTGGGATGTTTTTCCACCCAATTTTTTTCATCCTTTTGCTGTAGATCTCAGAGACCAGATGTCTCATATTAAAGAAAAAAGAGTTTACTTAACTTCTCTTTGGGGACATATTCGTGGAAGGAAAGGAGAAAGAGTTTGTTCATTTTGAAGTGAGAGTTAAATTGACACACAGTGGATAGATGACAGGCAGAAGCCAGGCCTTTTGTTGACAGAAGAGGATAATTCTGAACAGTAAGGCTGATCACCACAGGAGCTGAAAGCACATTCTGAAAATAGCTTTCATCAGGATAAGCCTCCTTGTAATGCCCAGAACAAAGTATATACACTTAGAAATTGCCTTCAAACAGCTCCCAGTTGACACACACACTATTAAAAATGCTCTCAGCTTGCCTAGAGAGCTCTATGCATCTTTTGAGTTTTGCTTGAGTGGCTTGAATTAAAATACATCCCATGTGCTGCAGTCAGCTGGTGAAGAGAGCTGGAGAGCCAGGAGGTCAGTGCTAGCTTGACCCTGCCCCAAGTACAGCTAGCCACCATAGAATCAGCCAGGTTGGAAGGGACCTCCAAGATCATGCAGCCCAACCTATCACCCAGCCCTATCCAATCAATTAGACCATGCAGATGGGAACTGGAAAAAAAAAAAGAAATCACACTTTGCCTCATTGCTCGTGTGGCTGCTGCTTTCCCTGGGCTTCAGGCTACTTCTGCAGTACCCACTTGTGGGTGGTGAACACCCCCCTCCCCCCCGCCCAGCCCTGCGAAGCTCTCTTTGCTGTCCTTTACCTAAGAGTGACCTGAGTACTTGGTCATTGTGCAGACTTCTGTCTCACAGGGGATTCTTCCCACCTTCTGCATTTGGGCAGACCTCACTCCTGCCCAGCCCTGCATCAAGCAAGGCAAGACTGTGAGGGATGACATAACTTCTGCATCTGTGCAGCTGCTTCAGCTCTGACAGCAATGAACAATGGCAGTGTACTGCAGTGCCTGCTGATCACAGACACATTAATCATCCTCCCACTGATATTTGGGCTTCTGTGTCTCACTGGGTTCATCTGCTACTCCTTGTAACACACTGACAACATAAGTCAGCTCCTTGCACAGTGAATTCCTGTGCTTAGCAAACTGGGATCCCAATCCCTTGTTTGAGCTTCTTGATGATACCTTGTACAAATGGCATCATTCACAAAACAAGCTCCACTCAGTAAATCGTTCCCTTGACAGTGCTTTGAGAATGGGATAGAAACATCATCTATCTCTACTGCACTGGAGACCAGCTTGGGCACTAAGATAACTCCCCACAAACACCAGAGGAGCACAAAAGGTGATTAGTCCAGTTAAAATACACAACACATCCATGTCACACCACTGCAATCAAAACACAAACATAACAAAACAGATCTGTTAGCAGGAAAGACCAAAACTCTCAAAACCTAGAAGGGACTGAGAGACCACAGCCTTTTTAGTGTCTTGAGGTCTTGCAGTGGTAGAGAACTGGCTTGTCAAGAAACAGACTACAGCTCGTTTCTGCCAACTCAGAGGCAAAGGCGTTTAAGTGTCAGGTAGCACCAACTTGGTTGCTGCAGTGCCTCCAGCTACAAATGCGTGTAACAGCTGAAGGACTCTCACATGTTCCTCAACGACAGCCTGACCTAGGGTAGGGTGTTCCTGCCCATGGCAGGGGGGTTGGAACTAGATGATCCTTGTGGTCCCTTCCAGCCCTGACTGATTCTATGGTTCTATGATTCTTCCTTCAGTCTTCTGACTTTTGTGTCCTCCACCCACCAAGAGTCCTAATGGAGCTCATTTCCTCTATCTCTAGCAGTGACTGTTAGGATTTATTAGCTTTCACTAGGAGAGAGGAACTTAGATTCACATGAGTCATTAAGTTTAAGTCCTGCTGGCAGGATGACCATGAAAAATGGTATTTTAGAAGGGTTTTCATTGGCATTGCTTATCCAGTTAAATGCTTACAGGATAATTAAGGGGGAAAAGGATGTTTTCAGAGAGAAAAAAAAAAAACACAACTCAAACACAGAAATACTCCACAGAACACAAACATTTTACATGCATTTCTGCAAATTATTTATGGTGGAATTGGTTGTTCTGCTCAGACAAGTTACAAGGACCTTATCGCCTCTGTCCACAAAAGCAAGATGCTGCCCAGAAGCTTGATTTTAATTTAGCAGTGAGCATTAGAAAGAACTACTGTCTGCTGCAGAGGTCTTTAGCATAAAAAAAGACCCAGTCAGTAATTCTTCTTGGAATACCTTTTTCTTTTGTGTGGCATAAAAGGACAAAGGGAAAAGGAAGTTTGAGCTCAAGCTCGATTTTTACTTGCAGTCAACAATAGGAAACCAGAAGCTTTTAGTCAAAAAGCATCCATGCAATCCATACAAGTGTCTGTTTTCCTTTCTAGTATTTTGAGTATACCTAATGAAAATATATCATAGCAATAGATAATTAGCAGCAAAAGTCACCACCAGCAAGCTCCAAATCTTTCATTCTCTCCCCTCAACAGAATTTCCCCCTCTTACAATTTTGGTATTACCACTGTAATTAGCCCAGCTTCTCAAAATACTGCAACTCAGGTTATCTGGCTACCTCTGCAGTGGCTTACAGGGAAGCTGTGGACAGGAACTTGCAGACAATGCTTTCCACCTGTCCATAGAGTCCCTGCCACCAAACATGACACAACAGTGGTGCATCACAATGATACATGCTGTGCCTGTGGGACAGGATGCTTAAAATCAACATGTGGATGCTGTGCCATGCTGCCCACCTTGTGTTTGATAGTGCACTTATTTCTCTGTCTAGCCCTCCAGTAGCAAGGCTCCTTCTCCCTCTCTTTGCTATCCAGTTGCCAGCCTGTTGACACAGTGATAGGTACCTAAGGAATGAGCTTTAGCACCTGAGCCCACTGCTGTGATACAGCACATAGCCAGATACCACCTATTGCTTTGCACCATGCTGAGAAATGCAGCTCCCTTGCAATTTGGCTCAGCCAGAACCACCACCTAAGTGATTGTATCAGGGCAACAGGAGGAACTGATTGTATTAAGAAAACATGCTATAATTAGAAATGGGTTAAAACAGATGGACAGACCTCATCACTTGTTTTTTGTTTGCTTTTGCAAAACCAATACCAAGAATGGTTTGGCTATAGGCCTTATTTCTGAGCTCATAATATTCATGGGTGGATCTGGAGATCAGAGGAATGGTTTATGTCAAAAGCTGTTGGCAGAAAAAGAGCAAAATATTACCCATTTCAGCACTCTCCCTCATTTGTATAGCTGAACCCACTCTGCCCATCACCACATCTGTCACTATGGGAGTGGAAATTAAATGTCTGAATGAATCTATGAGGCTGCTTCACTGCACTTCAGTAATAAAGTATCCCCTCCATATTCAGACTGGGACTCCACAGAAGATACAGCCATTCCTCAGTCAAGAATTGTCATCTAAGTTGTTCATAGAGTGGCCCAGCACAAGTGAATACTGTAGACTGTAGAGTCTGCTCAGGTGTGAACAAAGGGCTTTGGTCATGCATGCAGGAGTCCTCCCCCTATTCAAATAGCTTCCCAAGTCCCAGAGCATGTGGTTTTTAGATACTAAAACATCTCCAGAGAGGGTTACTGTCAGAAACATCTAATTTCCCTGAAGGGAGACAAGACAACATTAAACACAATATAATCTAGGGGCAATGTTAGTTCTCCTGTCTCACTTTCTCCCTCCTTCCACTCATGTCTGTGCAGGTCCATGTGTACGTGAGTATTTGAGCAAAGTCTGGTCAATTATCCAAAGGTGCCGAGTTCAATGGTACTGTTTGAACTGTACCTACTGACCTAATGATTGCATAAACCCCTGCATTTTAGAGCCTAATAAGTCTCTAGTTAATATGGAATAAGACAGGTTTAAGTGCTGTTACATCTCCAGAGTTTCTTATGGATCCTACAGTCTTAACCTAATCCAGGAAAACACTAGAACAAAATTCATCTTCTGCACCACTGACATCCATTGGACTACACCAGCATTAACACACTGCTTTATATAGCATTTATTAGTAGAAATCCCCCCTTACATTCAGACTTACATGGAAAATAACTTCTCAGCTGTTTGCCATTTTACTATTCCGGTATCAAGGGATAGAATATAATTATTAAATGTGTTTCCTCAGGCCTTATCACTCTCACATTCCAACAGCTGCCTTTAAAAAAACCCCACAACATTCTTTGTTTGTGAGGAAACATTAAAACCTTATTGCATGAAAGGCCTCAGTCTGAGTCATTTGTCGCTCTTCCCTAGTATTAAACATTCTCCAGCTAAAGGTTCTTCTACTTCCCACAAAGCACCACAGAAAGTGATCAGAACAACTACTGCTGCAGAGTAGCAGCACCACAAATCTCTGCACAGATTTCGTATTTCAGACTGAATTTAGATTTGTGGGGCTTATGCCTGGGTATGATAAGTTATTCAAGCCTCCAAGCCAATCATTCCTATGTGATCCTTCCAGCCCAAGAAGAGCAAGCTGAGAGAGTTGGGGTTGTTCAATTGGGAGAAGAGAAAGCATTTTAATATCTGGAGGGGACCTGTGAGAAAGCTGTGGAAGGACTGTTTAGAAGGCCATGTGATGACAGAACAGGGTTTAAACCAGAGCAAGATAGATTTAGGGTAGACATTAGGAGTAAGCTCTTTACAAGAGAGGGTAGCGAAATACTGTAACAGGTTGCCCAGATAGGTGGTGGAAGTCCCATCCCTGAAGACATTCGAGGGCAAACTTGATGGCTCCTGAGCAACCTTGCCTGATTAAAGATATCCTTTCTCACTCAAGGGGGACTGGACAAGATGACCTTCAAGGGTCCTTTCCAACCCAATTTATTCTATGATTCGTGCTAAATAAAGATATTTGCCATTCTGTGTTCTCTCCATGGCATTGCAGCCAAGCAACTTTACTACTGAACAGGCTGTTTAGGATCTCTGGCTTCAGTAAAGGTGAGGCATCCACTGCCAATTAACTTCCCTTTGTGAGAAGCAAGGTCTTTCAACCTTGGTAGGACATAGAGTTGAAACTCATTCAAGCAGTGACTGCTATCTGTGTTCTGCTTGCTTTTGCCTCACTGTTCACAATGCATTTTACTTGGTTCCTAGAACTAATATTGATCTTTCTAACTATAGTAAGTAAGCAGGCCTTCAGTTCTTCTCTCCTGCCATTTAATTGGCCAAGTTGTGCCACCATTAATTGTGACAGACCAGTTATTTGGAGTTGCACTTCAGCGGATTTGTACCAGACTTTAGTATCCAAGGACCTGATCTAATATCTCTGAATACCTCTGCTTGCCCAAGCAAAGCTACAAAGCCAGCTTTCATAGGCTAAGTTGGTGAAGTCTGAGCTCTTCCTGGATGGGGCTTTTCCAAGAAAAATCCAGCAACAAGCCAGCCCTCTAACCCAGTGTTCATGGGCACTGTGCTGTCAAAGGAGCTATATTTCAGATGTGGTCACACCCAAGCATAGATTCAGGACTGACTCAAGGGAATAATACCACCCTCTGAATCACCAGCACAGCTTCCTGCAAACCTTGAGGTTTCCTGGCCATACATCAGAAGAGGTTTCTGTTCCTTCTGACAGTTTTGTTTGCCCTCAGTAATTTTCCACTATGCTAGACTTCCATGGACTTTTTCTCACTGGCAAGACAGACAGTGACCCAATCAGTTTACTTGGTTTAAGACCTAGCATTCCACCACCACCAACTCATATGAGGAGCTGGGGCTTTACAATAGCTCTGCTCAGCCATGCCAAGGTGGACACTCTCATCAACAGTCTCATATGGGTGCTTAGTTCCCATGGCTGATATCCTCTAGAACTTCTCCAAGGTTACTGAAAAGAGAAGGAAAAAGTGGAAAATTTGAAGGGAAAAGATCAAACCCACAAATTCTCTAGAAGCTGTACACAGCCTAGCACACTCTTGTGCAGCAAAAGCTCTGCATCCAGACTACAACTTGTCAGAAACGCTATGCAAGACCAAAAGTAAGGCTTTGTCCACCACCCAGACCCTCAGAGATCTCAGATTAAGATCTGTGCTTTCTATGAGACTACATCGTGGTTCAGTGGTTGGGTTTGCAGCTCTGTGCTTGTGGGCAGCATGGAACTGCATCAATTGACAACAGTTCCTTCACTTCTCCTTGTCATGTAACACCAACTTTCTGACAAATTGCTGAAACTGAGGGTATGAAATGTGCCTGGTGAGGCCAAACAGAGGCCCAAAAGCAAAAGGCTGTAGTCTCTGGTTCTTCACAAAGGTCTTCTTTTGCAGCTTCTTTCCACTACAGTTTAATAAAATAGCTTTCCACATCAAAAAGCAACGAAGACACTCAAAAACTGACTGGACGGAGATCAAGCATTAGTCAACCATGCTTGATCTCTGGAAGATATTTCCAACAGTATGGTTCTGAATTTAATCACAGAACCTAACTGACATTTGATCAGAAGGAAGTATGAGAACTTCTTCTCACTCTATTTCATCCTGGAAGTGAACATGCATGGATAAACATTGCTTTTCCCCTGTCCTGGGAAATGAGTCGATACCTCTTTTGCAGTTGTAGGCTTTTCAGTGAGCTGTTGTCAAGGAACTCAGGAAATGGGAAGATGCTTACAAATAAGGCAAAATACATCAGCTCACAGAGCATGAGGGAATGCTCATTCATTCATTGTTGTTCTTTTCTATTCAATGAAAGGCTGCAACAGCCTCAAAGTCCCAGAAGCCTAACAGCATTCAGAAGATCTTGATGAGATGTAAGATCTCCAAAAGCCTGAAGAGCAGATATCTTTATACACACATTCTGCACTTTACACTTACATTCAAGGGAATCAACTAACCTCCTTCACCTGAAACAATGCTTCTCATGACTGTACAGTTGGAATACAGGGTTCAAGCTCTATTCCAGAACATGGTTTTGAGACCAGATTTGGTAGGCTTCTAGGACTCTGTATGTTTACTCAAGACTATGCAAATTCCCAGAGGCCAGCACCAGAGGCCTCTTGAACCAGGGCCTTGTGCTGGATACTTATGACTCAAGTCTGACTCGTCAAGCCTCTTGCTTCTGCTGATGCTGCAAGACCATTTACGTGCGACCTGACTATGTTGCCCTGCTTGTTATCATCTTGCTGCAAGAATGGGGTTGAAGGGAGATGCTTTGTCTATATATAGCTACAGAGTCAGGACTGACTCTTATAGAATCACCAAGGAAGCAATTTCCAGTTTCCTAACTTCAGGAAAAAAGCATGAAGGGATGAGAATCAGAAACTATGCATTATTTTCATGATACCCGAGACAGAACACAAGCTAGCTAGCCAGGAATATGAAATGTGCAGTGTGAAATACTCACAGTACAGCTAACAAAGCAGGAAGGAATTCAGGAGACAGGAAAAGTAGAAATCAAGTACTAAGGCACCTTAATAGAGAAGTTCCCAGCCCTGATAAGGACTCAGAAGAAAAGCAGATGCAATGTGTTTGAACCTGTTTGTCCACCCTGGGTGCTTACAATTTGAAAACACTACACCAAATGAAAGAAAATCGACAGTGCAAGCAGAGGCAGGAGAATGACAAATGGCAATCGTCCCTGAAGCTAGAAAGAGTTTCTTATCTTTAAAGTCTAGGCTTCCTGAGAGAACTCCTCTGCTGATTTTAGAAGCAGATCATAGAATGGATTAAGTTGGAAGAGACCTCAACAATCATCCAGTTCCAACCTCCTGCCATAGGCAGGGACATCTCCCACTAGAACAGGTCACTCAAGGCCTCATCCAACCTGGCCTTGGACACCTCCAGGGAGGGACCAGCCACAGCCTCCCTGGGCAACCTGTGCCAGTGTCTCACCACCCTCACTGTAAAGAACCCTTTCCTAACATCTAGTTTGAATCTCCCCTCTGCCAGTTTAAACCCATTACCCCGCATTCTACCACTACAAGACCTTGTCAATAGTCCCTCCCCAGCCTTCCTGTAGGCCCCCTTCAGATACTGGAAGGCCACTATAAGGTCCCCTCAAAGCCTTCTCTTCTCCATTCTTTCACTAAACATTTTGTAAAGGAAGAAGTGTCTTTGCATATGCCTTCAGTTAGCTTAAGAAAACACACTCTAGGAAGCCTATTGTGTTTCTCAAGCTACAAATGTCTCTTGGGAGTAGAATTACATGGCTGTAATGAAAGAGATCACCTGGAAAGGTAAACAGAAAATCTGGTCTGCTGGCCAGCTGAACTGTTCCCATGATGGAGAGCTCTATAGCCTAAGTCATATTTAATCAGGAAACTTTTCTTTCCAGTTATTTCTTACTGCATTTACTTACTACAAGAGATACTGCAGCCAACTTTTGCTTGCTTCAGTTCTCAGCTCACTGAGAGCTTTGATGAAGTCAGAGGCAATTCATGGATTTGTGTATTTTGCTAAGGCCAAAAGGGATGATTTTGCTTATACCTCTTTGCCTCTTCCATCACCAGTGAGCCTCTGTTATAACTTCTCTTTGGGTGGGAAATACCTTTCTTTCCTACTGAAGCTCCCACCAACAGGCCCAGTGGCTTGTGACTGACTTGGCACATACTTTTCAAGAACAAATTCTTGAACTAGGGGAGCAACATGACCCCTGATGGAAATGGTGGTACTTGAGCATGCACATTTCCTCTCTAGCCTTCCTGCTCCATCTTTGTTTTAACAGCAATGTAACCTGACATTGCCATGATTTCTAACAAAATAGTATTTGATGTCATGAGTTCAGAAAGATTCTAACAGTGTAATTCTTCTTTCCTGTCCTCACTGTGCAAAATTCCCATCAGATAAAAAGACATGTTCAGATTCCTGTTCAAATGGTTAGTGCCACCTTATTGGTATTTTCTAAAGCAGAGGAGACTTCTCCATATGAATATCAGCTTGGCTGGTTTATGATTTTTTTCTGTACACCCAATGCCTGCTCTGCCAGCATCAGCCTGAAGCACTTCTGACAAAAAGAAAAATGTCTTCCAATTACTGCATCCAGTGAGAAGTGATTCAAGATATTTATTAGACTCTGGTGCTTGTTTGCTTTCTCTCGGTCACAAACTTAGAACAGTCAGAAATGTTTCCTATAACTTCCACCCCCTCATCCCACCCCAGGTCTCCACATTTGCCCAGAAGTCCTGGAGAGGAGGAGGAAAAGGAAAAGAATCCAGTTCCCACAGCCCTTGGTGAGCATTGAGGCAAACACGCAGACAAAGTCATGTCCATGTTAAGATGGGAAGCTGAGCTCAGCACTGGAGGAGGCAGCCTCTGCAGCTCACATCTCTGGCAGCAGCAGAGTATGCTGCTTCTGTGGCTGCCCCAGCCCTGCCAAAGCTAAACCTATCAGAGATCTGGTGGGGTAGGAGGCATTCAGTGGCTGCTGGGGAGATTGGCCTCTCTAGCAAAGATGCCCCCACTCCTTGACCAGAGTTTATTCATGTTACACATGATTAAACTTTCTCCTATCCTCTTATGTCTGGTCTGCTTCCAGACATCGCTATAGTCAAAAGGAAAATGAACTGCTGCACCTACTTAATTTCTTGTATGAAATGCAAGCACATAGAAACCAAGCAGGTCAAAACTTACCCAACAGAGAAATGAAAAATTACTGCTGGAAAAACAGTCACACAGGTAGGGGGGACCCTTGGACAGCCACACTACTTCCACAGACCTGTGCTATCTTGTGCAAGACAAATAGGTTGCCTTGCTTTTGCTGACAACATCTGGGCCTGTATCAGGAATATTGTCACAAGCAAGATCATGGAAGTGATTGTGCCTCTGCTTTCAGCACTGTTGAGGTCACACTTTGAGTTTTGTATTCAATTTTGGGGCCCTCACTACAAGACAGACATTGAGGTGCAGAACTGGATCCAGAGAAGGACAATGTAAGGGGTGAAGGGTCTCTAGAACAAGTCTTAGGAGGAATGGCTGAGCAACTGGGATTGTTTAGCTTGGAGAAAAGGAGGTGGAGGGGAGACTTTCTTGTTCTGAAAGGAGATTGTAGTGAGTTGGGTGTTAGTCTCTTCACCCTAGTAATAAGTGATAGGAAGAGGGGAAATGGTCTCAAATTGCACCAGGGGAGGTTTAGGTTGGATATTAGAAGAAAATTCTTCACTGAGAGGGTGTCCAAACACTGGAATATGCTCCCCAGGGAGGTGATTCACTGCCCTTGGAGGTCTTTAAAAGATGCAGAGATCTGTTGCTAACAGACATGGAAGAGTTACATAACAGTTGGACTTGGCGATCTTAAAGGTCTTTTCCAACTAGAAAAATTCTTTTCTTTTCATCCCTGTGTGTCTCTGCCTAAGACAGGCTCTGCTTGGGTCTGGCACCATCTGAGCCATGTGCCTTGACAGGACTCCTGGGCTGGGCAGCAGTTCCAACAAAAACCATTTGCCTGGGCTTCTCTCAGTCTGTGGTGATTTACTCTCCTTGCAGCTCTGTGAGGTGAGAAGACACTCCTGTCTGCGCCTTCTGCACAGGAAAATTCAGGCACTGAAAGGTCACCGAGTAGCTTTATGCATTCCAGACAAGGCACTTACGCAGGAGAGCTGCCTTCCTCTTTCACCAAGGGCATGCTGCTCTGGTTATAGCTGCCCTGGGGCAAAAGGTTACTGCTCCAGCCCTTTCTCCATCCGTCTGAGGGCATCCCAACATTAGACCTTCCTCTCTCTTCAGTTCTGCTGGTAACAATGCTGTTTCCTAATAGCTGCAGGCAAAATAATCTTCAGATTTACTGAATTCTTCTCTTCCCCACCCAGCCCCAGGTCATCATTCCGAGTAACAACTACACGAGAAAGAGGAACTGAAATACACAAACGTGGCCCTTCTGAGTACAGTTTGGGGGATAGTTAAACAATGCCTAAAGAATTCAGGGCCTGCTGAAGCCAAGAGATCTACTCCAGTCATCCTCATGAGGCACTGGGTCAAGCAGCCAAATCTGCTTCCACACCATTTGTGCTTACAAATATTGCATCAAAAAAATCTCAAAGACATTACAACAAATACATAACTGTACTTTTCCTCCATTCTTCAACTCCCCTTACAGGGCCTCCTGTCTCCTCTGCAAGTCCTTGAATGGCTGATGTGACTTTGGCTGGAGGCTTTGCAGAGCCCAACAGGTTTGATGCAGGCATTAGTAATCCTAGAGCCTCTGCATCCTACAGCAGGCAGGACCTGGCAGGTACTGAAAAGATGTAAAGAAACTTTGGTTCTGGGTTGTTGGCTCGATTTTGTTGTTGTTGTTGGGTTGTATTTTTTGTGTGGGGTGTTTTTGTTGTTGTTGTTTTGCAGAGCTGTAGCATCTGCTGCACATAAGCATACTGCACGTAGGTATCTGAGGGCTGGCCAAGAGTGGGGGGACAGGCTCTTCTCACTTGCTCCCTGTAATAGGACGAGAACCAATGGGTGTAAATTGCAGCAAAAGAGGTTCCACCTCAACACAAGGGGGAAAATCTTTACTGTAAGGGTCACAGAGCACTGGAACAGGCTGCCCAGAGAAGTTGTGGAGTCTCCTTCTCTGGAGACTTTGAAGGCCTGTCTGGATGTGTTCCTGTGTGATCTGTGTTAGATAGTATTGTCCTGCTCTGGCAGGGGGGTTGGACTCGATGCTCTCCTTGGGTCTCTTCCAACCCCTAACATCCTGTGATCCTGTGATCCTGTGATTTTAGACCTCCCCTCATCCTCTCTTGGCTGACACCTATCTTTGCAGCGTGATTCATGTCCTGTTTGGGGTAGCCGAGAGAACAAGGAGGAGGTTTGGGGGAGCGCAAACACGTATAGACAAGGAGGCAGCCAACAGCTGCAAGTCACCAAATGAGGCTCAGACCCAGCTGAAAGTGTTTTTTAGTGTAGCTGCATGAACGCAGCCAAACATATGCACATATGTATTTGTATATATCACATTCTGCATCACCTTATATCCAATGAAGGCATCTAAAGCTGCATTTTCACACATCTCTTGTACACACCTTCGTACACTTGTAGCATTGCCAAATTTTACAAGCTAAATAAGAGGCTGAGACTTGGTGTTGGAGACTGCCTAAAAAGACATAGCCTGCAAATGATTTTGAATTTCTAGTACTCTGGAAGAGTCAGAACATAGGAATGAACTTACAGACTCACACTCAACTGAGCATTCAGACATCTCCAGCTGATTCTGGTAATTCTACACTACTCCAACATTTTATCAGCCTTATCCATAAGCCATAAAGAAATAAATTCAGCCTGCCTTCCTTTCTTTCTTTCTTTCTTTCTTTCTTTCTTTCTTTCTTTCTTTCTTTCTTTCTTTCTTTCTTTCTTTCTTTCTTTCTTTCTTTCTTTCTTTCTTTCTTTCTTTCTTTCTTTCTTTCTTTCTTTCTTTCTTTCTTTCTTTCTTTCTTTCTTTCTTTCTTTCTCTTTCTTTCTTTCTTTCTTTCTTTCTTTCTTTCTTTCTTTCTTTCTTTCTGTCTTTCTTTCTTTCTCTCTTTCTCTCTTTCTTTCTTTCTTTCTTTCTTTCTTTCTTTCTTTCTTTCTTTCTTTCTTTCTTTCTTTCTTTCTTTCTTTCTTTCTTTCTCTCTTTCTCTCTTTCTCTCTTTCTTTCTCTCTTTCTCTCTTTCTCTCTTTCTCTCTTTCTTTCTTTCTTTCTTTCTTTCTTTCTTTCTTTCTTTCTTTCTTTCTCTCTTTCTCTTTCTCTCTTTCTTTCTTTCTTTCTTTCTTTCTTTCTTTCTTTCTTTCTTTCTTTCTTTCTTTCTTTCTTTCTTTCTTTCTTTCTTTCTTTCTTTCTTTCTTTCTTTCTTTCTTTCCTTCTTTCCTTCTTTCCTTCTTTCCTTCTTTCTTTCCTTCCTTCCTTCCTTCCTTCCTTCCTTCCTTCCTTCCTTCCTTCCTTCCTTCCTTCCTTCCTTCCTTCCTTCCTTCCTTCCTTCCTTCCTTCCTTCCTTCCTTCCTTCCTTCCTTCCTTCCTTCCTTCCTTTCCTTTTTCCCTCTCCTTAAGTATATGGCACTGAAATTGTCCCTTATTGTTTATCAGCAACTTCTGTTAAAATGTAAAGATGCAGAAACAAAAACTTTTCTGCAGATACCTTCACTGAAAGAGAAAGGTTTTCATAAAGTCTGATTACATTTGTTCAGTGGAAACTCATTTAAACTTGATTTATTGCACCTTGGAATTTAAAGCCTTGGATGAGATTAATGGGCTGTTTTTTGGTTACATCATCTTCATGGACTGTCAAGACAAGCCTACTCTGAAATCACAAAGGAAAGTTTGGTTACAGTCCCAAGTTAAAATGCTGGAGTGACTGCTGTTTCTAAGTAACTCAGCTGGATAACATAACAGATAGGCTTCATGAGCAATAAATATGGAATTTCCACTGTATTAGAACAGCAAGCTGCAGCAATGTTTTACATTACTGGAACAGAGCATATATTTTTAAATACATCAGGCATGACTCATTCTTTAGTCCATGCTCTGATTGGCCAGCAGAATATTTTTTCCCCCTTCTGGACTGTATTGTTTTTTCCAGTGAGTTTGAGTACTACACTTACCCTTCCCAGTATAGTTGGGTTGCAAGCTGACAACAATAGTGGATAGGCTGGAGCAGGATTTTCAAAAGCAGCACATGCTAAAGTGAAGGGTTTATTTATATGAGACTTGCAGCTACAGACATCTTGGAGTCTGGATCCTACTGGTTCAAAGCCAGCAGCAAACCCATCCTTCTACACTGAAAGTGAAACAGCATTCTTAATTGCTGTTGTGGGAAAATGAAGGTTCAGTTCACTAACATGTTCCTAGAGGAAAGGTTAAAATCATGCTGCATGACTACGTTGACACGCTTTGCTGTTGCTCAGAGATTTTGGTGTGGATAGACAGTGATTTCCATCAGATATCCACATTGGCACATAAAGAAGAGTGAAAATCAACTGCAAGATGCATTGTCAGCCCGTGAAGCCTTAGGACAGGATCACAAGTGGCACATGTGGGCTGAAGTGCGCAGTCAGAATGGCTGGGAGGAGTAGATGGGATTCTCCCCCATGCCAGCCTTCTAAAATTCCTAGAATCATGGCATGATGGGGGTTGGAAGAGACCTCTGGAAACCATCAAGTCCAGGCCCTCTCTGCCAAAGCAGGATTACCTAGGGCAGGCCACACAGAAACATCCAGATGGGTTTTGAAAGTCTCCAGAGGAGGAGACTCCACAACTTCTCCAGGCAGCGTGTTCCAGTTCTCCATTACAATGAAGTTTTTCCTCCTGGTGAGGTGGAACTTCCTGTGTTCCAGTTTGTGTCTGAGAAACTCTCAAGACAGTCCTTGCAGAAAGCCATGTCTGCTCCTCAGTCAGTAACACAGCCATCCATTTAAAGGTAGGAGCCTTCCTCATAGCTCTCCAACAGACTCCACATGTTCTAGCAGCTTGACAGGCTTCCAGGAATGTGGCCTAAAGCCAATAAATAAGTAGCTGAGTAAATATGAGATGCAAAGAACAATGCTGTTTGTTAACATACATCCAACCCATACAGATAGCCAAGCAATTGGATTTGGCTTGGTTTCCACACAATTTCAGTCCCTAAGGGTATCTAGTTTAGAAAGCAAATTTCTTTACAATGAAATGGATTTGGCAGCCCTGCTGCACATGAAGTTCATCTTCAGGGCAAAGAAAAAAACCACCACCCTCCAAACCTTGCTGAGCAGTTGCTGTGTAATTTATGTCAAATTATTGGTTGCTAGGAGGAATAGATCCAGATTTACCCACATTTACTATGGAAAAAGGATTATAGATCTTTCATTCAGTCCATCAAAAGCATTATCAGAGCTGCTACTTAGTCTGCCAAACATCTGATAAATGACCTCGGGGTGGTGGTGAGGGGGGTTGTCCCCTGTTTCTTTAACAGCCTTCTTTAAACCATGGAGAAGAACATCAACTGACTCTAAAGTTGAGCCATACATGAAGGTCTTGGAGGACCAATAAAATCAGAGTATTTGAGCTTATAAACATCTCCAAGTTTTAAATCTCCAGAGAGGAAGGTGTGAGTAAGTGCAATAAACCCAAGAAAGTAGATATTTCTCAAAGATAGAAACCAAACAGGAAAAAAGGGAAATTAAACCAGGCTTTAAAAATACACTTCCCTTATATATATATATATATAAGATAAGTTTTAAGACATTTGGGGTTTATGGTGAACCAGCTTTCCATCCTGTCCTGCTATAAAGAGAGCTCACATTCAAGCAGGAGTGAGGATTGATCAGAAATTAGCAGCACTGCAATTTTCTTCACAAATTCACATCCACAGAAGCACTCACACTTCACTTGGGCTCCAGTTGGATCTGAAGGAATTCTCAGTTTCTACTGAATAAATGAAAGACAGCTATCAACATAAGCCTGACTGTTCAGAACTAATACATTTAGTAGTATTTTTTCTTCCAAAATGACCAATCTTTGTAACACATGGGCAGCTGCTCTACCTAGCCCTGATATATTTTCTTTGCCTGGGTTGGAAGCACCTAGTAAAGCAGCACATGGGGTACTTAAGAATGAGACTGACATCCAGCACTTTAATGGGCCCTAGCAGACATTTCTCAGTAGTTCTTAGTGCTTACCATAAATTTACATGTTTGTTTAACTAAGTATTTGCTGGATGGGATTTTCTTCTGCTTTTACAGATAATTTTTCTAATGAAAGAAAATATAGCTCAGGCAAAGCCAACATGCCACAGCACAGAAGCAGCTCTGCTCTGGCAAAAGTGCTGGGACAGGTGGAAATTAAGTTTAGCTTCATGGTGCTGTTGGCCAAAGATGTCTAGATTGTGGCCCATGGCTTGTCTCATGGTTTGCAATGCAGAAGCCTGCAGTCCAGGCACAAGTGAGCAGCAACAGGGTCTTTATTCTTCCCCCTTCTGTTAAGCAGATGTTAAAGTTATCTTCCACCCAAAGGTGATTATTGGTCTTTATAGTCATTGCTTCTGTAGCTGAAAAGAGACCATCTTTTGGTGCAAGTGAAGTTGACTTTTATGCTGTGAATTTACTTTGGGGTTGTCTGTGATTGTGGATAAGACCTATCTTGAAGCCAAGATAAAGATGTTTAAGGACAACATTTGAAATGCTGCAACATCAGATGGCATAATCATATGACTTGCCTTGCACTGGCCAATTTCTTCCCTTTCTAGAGCCAAGCACTCTTGTAACTTCAACCTGCTAATACACCTGCCCTGGAGTCACCTTCCAGGCTAATGCTGGGCTCTTGGTCATTGCAAGCACCAAAAATTGCCAGTATAGGAACATGATGTAGACTTCAGGGTGCAAGTCAGCTGGATGAGGAGATTGAGTGCATCCTGCAGATGACACTGAGCTAGGTGGCTGTGTTGAACTGCAAGAGAGTAAGGAAACTTTACAGCAGGATATGGACAGGTTAGGTTGATGGTCAAAGTTAATTGCATGAAGTTCAACAAGGCCAAGTGCCAGGTCCTGCACTTGGGCCACAATCAACTCATCATAAGCTACAGAGTTGAGGATGTGTGGCTGGAAAACTGCAACCTGGAGAGGCACCTGGAGATAGTGGTTGAGAGTTGATTGAATATGAGTCAGTAGTGTGCCCAGGTGGCCAAAAAAACGGCATCATGACCTGTGTTAGAAACCCTGTGACCATCAGGCACTGAGAAGTGATTGTCTCCCTGTACCAGTGGCCACTGGTGAGGCCACACTTTGAGTGTTGTGTTCAGTTCTGGGCCCCTCACTACAGAAAGGGCATTGAGGTGCTGGAGCATATCCAGAGAAGGGCAACAAGGCTCATGAAGGGCCTGGAGCACATGACCTAGGAGGGAACTGAGGTTGTTCAGTGTGGAGAAGAGAAGGCTGAGGGGAAATGATCTTGCTCTCTACAACTGCCTGAAAGGAGCAAGGAGAGGGCCAGCTTCTTCTCCCTGGTGGCAAGCAACAGGAATAGAGGAAATGGTTAGAGGCTGCACCAGGGGAGGGTCAGGCAGGATGTTAGGAAGTATTTATTCTCTGAAAGGTTTGTGAAAAATTGAAATGGTCTGCCCAGGGCAGTGGTGGAGTCACCATTCCTGGAAGTGCTTAAATGGTGTGCATACCTGGCATTTAGGGACATGGTTTAGTGTTGACCTTTCAGTGCTGAGTCAGGGTTGGACTGGGCGATCTCAAAGGTCTCCTCCAACCCAATCCATCCTGTGAATTGTTAAAACAAGTGTACCTACATACTCCCCAAGTACAGAGATCTCTGCAAGCATGGCAAATCAGCTTTATGGTATGGAAATGCCCTTAGGCTCAGGATCTTCTAGTAGGAGCCAAGAAACTCCAAGGGAGTTTGCATCTGTACCTATCAGTACAGCAGCCTAGGCAACTGTCTGCACTGCCAAAGCGCAATAGGTCACTTACTCCCCAATACAAGTGGATAACAGGACAATGCCCCATTGAGCAGGTGTAAGTTTGCTTTCAGGTAACCATTAATGGGAGCTCGATGTGCAGACAAACAATTCCTTTTTCCACCCCCTCCTCTTAACACTCCACCAAGGACAAGCTCCATCAGCAGATAGAGTTACAATGTACTCTGTGCCCAGTGAGCCTTTTGCAGTCTTCCCTTTGACCTTCAGTTTGCCCAGGGTACATCCTTGTTCAGTAGCATTATTTAATGCCCTCTATTATCACCTCTTTTTTCTCCTGGGGAGGTGCAACCCTGTGAGAACAAGCTGGGTCTTGCTTTGCCATAATTCCTAAGTAGATTACCATTTGCCCTGGTATATCAGATGTGTTTGACCTCAAGGCTATGGAGGCCACCTAGACTAAGGATGTGTTTGGGAAGAGTGCGGCCAGTAGGATGAGGGAGGTTATTCTTCCCCTGTACTCAGCACTGGTCAGGCCACACCTTGAGTACTGTGTCCAGTTCTGGGCTCCTCAATTCAAGTGAGATGTTGAGAAGGGTGACAAAGCTGGTGAGGGGCCTGGAACACAGCCCTGTGAGGAGTTTAGCCTGGAGAGAGGAGGCTCAATCGAGTCAGTCATCAGCAAGTTTGCAGATGACACTAAGCTGGGGGCAGATGTGACTGAGTTGGAAGGCAGAAGGGCTCTGCAGCGGGACCTTGACCTCCTGGACGGATGGGCAGAGTCCAATGGGATGGGGTTCAATAGCTCCAAGTGCAGGGTGCTGCACTTTGGCTACAACAACCCCATGGAGAGATATAGGCTGGGGTCGGAGTGGCTGGAGAGCAGCCAGACGGAGAGGGATCTGGGGGTACTGATTGATACTCGCCTGAACATGAGCCAGCAGTGTGCCCAGGTGGCCAAGAGAGCCAGTGGCATCCTGGCCTGCGTCAGGAATGGTGTGGTCAGCAGGAGCAGGGAGGTCATTCTGCCCCTGTACTCTGCACTGGTTAGACCACACCTTGAGTACTGTGTTCAGTTCTGGGCCCCCCAGTTTAGAAGGGACATTGAAATGCTTGAGCGTGTCCAGAGAAGGGCAACGAGGCTGGGGAGAGGCCTTGAGCACAGCCCTACGAGGAGAGGCTGAGGGAGCTGGGATTGTTTAGCCTGGAGAAGAGGAGGCTCAGGGGTGACCTCATTGCTGTCTACAACTACCTGAGGGGTGGTTGTGGCCAGGAGGAGGTTGCTCTCTTCTCTCAGGTGGCCAGCGCCAGAACAAGAGGACACAGCCTCAGGCTGTGCCAGGGAAGGTTTAGGCTTGAGGTGAGGAGAAAGTTCTTCACTGAGAGAGTCATTGGCTACTGGAATGGGTTGCCCGAGGAGGTGGTGGAGTCGCCGTCCCTGGGGCTGTTCAAGGCAGGGTTGGACGTGGCACTTGGTGCCATGGTCTAGCCTTGAGCTCTGTGGTAAAGGGTTGGACTTGATGATCTGTGAGGTCTCTTCCAACCCTAATGATACTGTGATACTGTGATACTGTCTACAACTACATGAAGGGAGGCTGTAGCCAGGTGGGGATTGGTCTCTTCTCCCAGGCAACCAGCAACAGAAGAAGGAGACACAGTCTCAAGTTGTGCTGGGGAAAGTATAGGCTGGATGTTAGGAGGAAGTTCTTCCCAGAGAGAGTGATTGGCATTGGAATGGGCTGTCCAGGGAGGTGGTGGAGTCACTGTCCCTGGAGGTGTTCAAGAAAAGACTGGATGAGGCTCTTAGTGCCATGGTCAAGTTGACTGGATAAGGCTGGGTGATAGGTTGGACTGGATGATCTTGGAGGTCTCTTCCAACCTGATTCTATGATTCTACGACTCTACGAACCAACAAGCCCAATGAATATGCTGAGTCAAGAATTTGAGAGTTCCAATCTGGATTCTAACAATTCCTCTTTTGCTGTGATTTTGTATGCCTCACTGAATAATAAACTCTAAAGCTGTTCAGTGATTTGTGGATCTGGAGTATTCTATCAAATAACACATCTGAGACACACTCACTGATCTGCAAGGCTGCATAAAGATGTTTGGGTGAAACTTGACAATTTCTGGCCACTCTTGTTTTGGTAAAGAAAGATGCAGCTAAGGCTGTGGCTTCTTTAAAACAAAATCACTGTAGAGATGTGCAGAGCTACACTGATTTGACAGAATTCCTGGTCTTTGATGTTCTTAAAATATATATTGCTGACAGCTGTGCTTGCAAAGAAACCAGGTGCTCTCATTGTACCTGTTGTCTGCACCTGAGTGAAATGATTTTTTAAAGTCCCATGGAGAAATAATCTCTCTTCTGTATACTCATCAACGTGCTCACAAGGGCCTCTTGTCAACAAAATGCCATCATGAATCACGGGCATTGGTTGGGTTTTTTTTCCATGTAGCTTGTAAATTTCTATCAGTCTAATGACTCTAAATTCAGTAATACTAAAACTCAATTAAGAAACCGTTAGACTAGCCTACCACCAGCTCCATGATACCCCCTTCAGCACACATACATGTGGCTGGTTATGTCATGCATGCACGCTGCTTGCAAAGTACTCCATAGTAACCGAGACATTTCAGAGGATGAATCACCTCAATGCAAGTTCTGTTACAGGTCAGCAAAGGAAGGAGAGGGAAAAGCCAAGGTAAACAGCACAGGTAATTGAGCTCAAATTCTTCTGTTTATATACCCAGTGCCCTGAAGGCACATTGTGAGTCCCTAGAAACGTCATCTCTTCCCCATGTTTCCTTAGAGACAGGGTGAATCAGCCTGGAGAAAAGCAGCTGGAGCCGATAAAAATTCCAAAGGGATAACCTGGCCCCACTGCCTCCTTGTCTAAAACTTCCAGAGTGGAACTCTGCTTTCTCCTGTTGCTTCAACCGCAGGGACTTCTGTTTTAAGGGAGGAATGCAACACCATTATGCTAAAACTGCAAGGGTCTCAGGGGGCCGTGTCTGCTTTCTCTCTGACATTTCAGCTGTTTCCCTATTTTCCCATGCTTTGTCTATCCTCTGGTATCTGTTGTTACGTGAGTGGCTCAAGCAGCACTGTTCATCTGTTCTTCAGCTTTCTTAATGTACAGTCTGAGCTCCTCAATTAATTGATTCATTTCCTCTGTCCCTCTGACATACAGAATTATTAACATCCTGGTGAGGGGCTGAGGGACCAAAGATTACAGGCATCATTTGCAGACCATCGGATCAGAGGCGACCTCTCATTGTGCTGGATTAGGCCCAGGAGCTGTGCAGCAGAGCTGAAATTTTATTCTCCCACCTAGCCCCATCACCTCTTCCCTGTAGCTGTAGCCTTGGGATACTTAGGTGATAAAATGTAGTCCCGTCCAGATCCTCTCCCAACTGAAGAGAAATGCTCTGCTCAGTGGAAAGCAAGGAAGGACATGAGATGTGGCCGTTCTTGAAAGGCACTCTAAAACACTCAACTGGAAGCTGCATAGCTCCTGAACCTGTCAATCATTTTGTAAGTGCCCATCCAAATTACTTAACAGGTGAGTTTTATTCAGAAAGCAGAGGGCACACAAACGAATACAGTTCAATCCAAAAGAAACAGAGACCTCTAAATGCCATTCTTGTGATCAGTTACTTCCTGGACTAGAGGCAGTGAGTGATCAGTGGCTAGAGAAATACTTTCAAATAGTCTCAGGCAATCCTTGTAAATTGATTTCTTCTGGGCTTCAATTTGTATGTTGCCTCTCTCTCTTTAACAAATTTAATGCAATCCATTTACTTTTTCTTTTAAATTCTAAATGTTAAGCCATTAAGCTACTGCTACACAGCTCCAGACACCATGAGTGTATATTTAACATGTTAATGTGTAACGAGTTTCATTCATAACTCTCAATATATCCTGCATAGCACAGCCACAGTGAGATCTGCTGTAATTAAATGAGGCTCTATTCAGGCAGAATGAAACTCAGCTTTCTTATCAGTGTCTCCTTCTGGGGAAAGCCTTTGAAATCCACAGCAGACCAGAAAACCAAGAAGCTCCCTCCCACTCCTTCCAACTTCAACAAATTGCCTTTTTTTTTTCCTTCTTCCCCACTAATTCATGAGTGTAGGAGCTATTAATAAAATCACTGAGTGAGAATGGATAGCCCCAGAAAGTGACACATACCTTGTGCTTTGCAAGCCAACATGACAACAGTCAAAACAGAAATCAGCCTTTCAATGCCTCAGCACATAATGCTGTCTGTAGTTTAAAGAAAATGCATCAGACGACATCATATCAGTTGCAGACAGATGAGTCACTAGAAAGCCTGAGACAAGCAGACCTAGAGTCAACTCCAGCCTGCAAAACACTTCCTCTCTTTAATGAAGAGTGGTGGAGGATTCTGTCAATGAAGCGAAATGCCTGGCAGACAGATGCATAGTACTGAGCTCTGTTTCCTGTCCCCTGCCAGGAAATGGGGAACCAAGAGTGAAGAGGAACAGTTGGAGAGACAGGGAAAATGACCTTTCTGCAGCAGGCCTGCAACTGGTAAAGCAATGAGAGATGCCCCTGAGCAAAGGAATACGAAAATGGCCCTCAATGGAAAAGCATGGGATGAAGCACAGACATCAGGGTAACAAAGCATTTGGCTGGTTGGGTTTCTGCTCCTGTTTCATCAAGGAAACTTGACATTTTGCTCTTCCTCTCCTAAAAACATTCTTCTGTGGCAAGGTTTTGTGCCAGCAAGCACTTGTATCTACCACAGTGATCATGTATACTACAGCAAACCATACTGGAGGGCTCACAGAGAGATCTGGGTATCTGTTTAGAAGCACTTAGCAGGGCCAATCTCCAAATGCAAATACCCTCTCCTCTCTCCCCCTCCCAGCCTCTGTCAATAAACCTGCAAAAGACCCAGCTGCCAGGTCCTGTAGTGTCTCTAATTGAGAACAGTGCAGAGAAGAAATGTTGGTCTCCTCAGCCCAAGTCATCTCTCATTTCTGGTGCTGAAGACCTCCCAAGTGGGATTCCTAAGGCAGCATGGGTCTGCCTACAACACAGACATCCTGGGGCCAAAACCTACTCCTCTCTTGACTCAGCTTTATTTACATGGTTCTTCTGCTAACAAACTCATCTCCAGTTCTCTTCTTCCACATTTTCAGCAGAGAAAGGAGAAATATATAGGTATGAGCTTGAATTTCTGTGGGATACTTGACATGAGAGTTATTTCTTTTGGACAGCTTGCTGTGGTCAGAAGCAGCATTTACTGCTCCCAAAGCAGCTGCAGAAGATGGGCAGTCTAAGAGTTCCTCTGTCTTCAGAGGCCAGCTGGGGTGCTGGACACAGGATACAGGGAACAGCATGTCCCGGCAGCAGAAAAACACCCGGGCAGGTGAAGGGTGGTACACCAAGCCAGAACAGCTTTGCCAGCCACATTAGGATGGGTAAGAGGAACAGCAGACATGAGTAGCCTGAGCAAGTGACTTTGCTGCCTGGAGAATGAGAGGAAGGAGTTGAGTAGAGAAAGAAGAATGTGTATTGCCTTTCATTTAGAGCTAGAGGCACAAAGAGGCCTTTTTCTCATCCACAGATGAATCTGAGTTAAAAAGCAGCCAGATGCAACCACTGGATTAAAAAAAACCCAAAAACACAAAACAACAACAAAACAGTAAATATCTGAGCACAAGTGCAGGACATCTTTAATAAATAACACACACCAAAGGGCAGGAAGGAGGAGCCAGGGAACTCCAGGCCAGTCAGTCTCACCTCTGTGTCCAGTAGGATCATGGAACAGATCCTTCTGCAGGCACTACTGAGATGGAAAAATTGTGAAGAGGTGATTGGCTACAACCAGCATGGCTTCACCAAGGGCAAATCCTGCCTGACAAACCTGGTGGCCTTCTATGAACAGGTCACAACATTCACAGATGAGGAGTGAGCAACTGATGTCATTTACCTGGACCTGAGCAAGGCCTTTGACACTGTCCCACACCACATCCTGGTCTCCAAGCTGGTCACACATGAGTTTGATGGGTGGATCACTACATGGATAAAGAACTGGCTCGATGGCCACACCCAAAGAGTGGCTGTCAATGGGTCCATGTTGGAGCAGAGGCCAGTGACAAGAAGAGTCCCTCAGGGACCAGTCCTGGGACCAGTCTTGTTCACATCTTTGTTGGTGACGTGGACAGAGGCACTGAGTGCACCCTCAGCAGGTTTGCTGACAACACCAAGCTGTGTGGTGCAGCAGACATGCTGGAGGGAAGGGATCCATCCAGAGGGACCTGGACAGGCTGGAGAGGTGGGCACAAGCCAACCTCATGAGGTTCAACAAGACCAACTACAAGGTCCTGCATCTAGGTCAGGGCAATCCCAAGCACACATACAGGCTGGGCAGTGAGTGGCTGGAGAGCAGCCCTGAAGAGAGGGGCTTGGGGGTGCTGGTGGATGAGAAGCTCAACATGAGCCAGCAGTGTGCACTTGCAGCCTGGAGGGCAAACCAGATCCTGGGCTGCATCAGGAGAAGTGTGGCCAGCAGGTCGAGGGAGATGATTCTCTCCATCTACTGTGCTCTGGTGAGACCCCACCTGGAGTACTGCATCCAGTTCTGGAGCCCCCATTACAAGAAGGATGTGGATGTGCTGGAGCATGTCCAGAGAAGGGCCACTGGGATGATCAGAGCTGCTATGAGGACAGACTGAAAGAGTTGGGGCTGTTCAGTCTGGAGAAGAGAAGGCTCTGAGGTGACCTTATTGTAGCCTTCCAGTATCTGAAGGGGGCCTACAGAAAAAAATGGGGAGGGACTTTTCAGGCTCTCAGAGAGTGACAGGACCAGGGGGAATGGAGCAAAGCTGGAGATGGGTAGGTTTGGGCTGGATGTGAGAAGGAAGTTCTTGATCATGAGAGTGGTGAGAGGCTGGAATGGGTTGCTCAGGGAGGTGTTTGAGGCCCATTCTCTGGAGGTGTTTAAGGCCAGGCTGGGTGAGGCTCTGGCCAGTCTGATCTAGGGTAGGGTGTCCCTGCCCATGGCAGGGGGGTTTGGAACTAGATGATCCTTGTGGTCCCTCCCAATCCTGACTGATTCTCTGATTCTATTCCATGATTCAAAGGGCTGTTCTACTGTAGCTCAGGCAGGGCCCCGTGTCTAACCCTAAGCACTTCTAATTCTCTTATGTTTCTCCCACCTTAAAAATAAAGAAGCTTCCTTATCACTCAGAGCTGAGGAGACAAGAGGAAAAGTGCAAATGAATGATAGTAAAGAATGAAGAAGGTGGTGAGATACTTGGGAAGAATAGTGCAGCACCCATTTGGGTCTAATTGGGGTGAAGGAAAAAAACCTCATCTCTCAGCATTCACAATGCTTTAAATCCAATGGGCCCTGTTTTGTCACTGCTTCCCCCTCTGCTTCCAGTCCAGTGTCATAGGCACGTGTCATGGAGGGCCTCTAGGCCCAAAAATAGGCTTATTTATGACTTGCCTTGCCTGGACATGTTTTCCTGCCCAAACATGTTTTTCTGCCCAAACCAGAGGCAAGCACATTAAATGGATAAAAGGGGCACAACAGACCTGGTGCCATGAAGTCTGGTCCGCCAGGACCCCATTTGTAAACATGTTATGTAAGCCCCCACACGCCCAGCTCGTGCCTGCCTAGTGCTAGGCCAATGTGATTTACCATGTTTGGGAAAGTCCAGGCAAGTGGCTTTTGCCTATTATGGTAAGGTTTGGCTGACTGCCAGCCTGATTGGTCATTCTAGCAGCCAAGGGGCCATTAATCTCAGCCCACATTCAATAAATAGGGATGCATAGGTAAACAACGTGCTCCGACTATCCTGCATAGCTCAGACTCTCCCTATTGCTTGGACCCCATACATTGCTTGCCTGTTTGCATACTCACTTGCAGAGCTCACTTAAGCCTGCCTGTATGTATGTGGAGCCCATAGTCTCCCAAGCAGCTGTGCACACATTGCATGCTCGCTGCCTGTCACTGGCTGGTAAGCGCCATTGCCACTGAGTTACCAGGAAGCAGACTCCACTTGTCTGCACATGATCGGCCTACATAGCCAGCATTACATCGTGCTGAGACAGCACAACATCCTTCTCCTGCACCTGAGGTCCTGCCTAAGAATCCCTGGACAAAGCATCCAGAAGAAGCCAGGAGACAAGGGCAGAGATTACATCCTTCACCTGGACAACAAGGTCAGAGACTGTCATTTCCCCACAAACTGGGAAGAGACTATCCTTGCCCCTCAATCTGGGAGGATTCCAGCCTCAAAGTCCATGGGCAAAGACTCCTCTGAAGTTTGGACACTAGTAACAGGCTGTGACGTAGCCCCAGAGGGTGATTATTGATTAATCAGAATTGTGAGTAATTGTTTTGATGCCTCTGTAATATCTATTGCCTCTACCATAGAGCAGAAAGAGTTTTCAGCCCACTTTGCTGGGCGAATAGTATATAGACCCCAAACAGTATTTGCCGTGGGGAAAACTCCTCTCTCTGTTTATAGTTTAAATGTTTGCTAGTTATTAGTAAGTTACTGTAGATATTAATCCTAGAATGTTTCCATGAGCGTGTAGAATCCTTTTAATATTAATATACAGTGGTTGGGGGTGGTGAGAGTTCAGAATATTGAGTTTAAATAAATATATATTTGTATAGAATTTTATCTCGCACCAATTAATTTCTCCCCTCCACCAAAATCAGTGTAGGTGGCAGAATACCCCTCCGCGACAGCACGGTACAGGTATATATCAAGATACAGCTCCTAACTTTTGTAGAGCTTAGAACAAGCAAAGAGAAGAGGAACACACCCCAATATATTATTAAAGCCTATAAGTTTTCCAACACCTTGTTACTGGAAAGCATTCCTCCAGGAAAAGACCTGCCTCCCTTAGTAGATGGTCAATGTGCCATTTTATCAAGCCTTATGAACAGGAATGAATGGCTAAGGACTAGGTCAGTTCAGTGAAGGAATTCACCTCCGTCTGCTGCTAATTGTAGAAGTGGTGTTCAAACTCACAGTATCACAGTATCATCAGGGTTGGAAGAGACCTCACAGATCAGCAAGTCCAACCCTTTACCACAGAGCTCAAGGCTAGACCATGGCACCAAGTGCCACGTCCAATCCTGCCTTGAACTGCCCCAGGTACGGCGACTCCACCACCTCCCCAGGCAGCCCATTCCAGTGTCCAATGACTCTCTCAGTGAAGAACTTTCTCCTCACCTCAAGCCTAAATTTCCCCTGGTGCAGCCTGAGGCTGTGTCCTCTTGTTCTGGTGCTGGCCACCTGAGAGAAGAGAGCAACCTCCTCCTGGCTACAACCACCCCTCAGGTAGTTGTAGACTGGTGTCTGGGCTTGCAAACTCTCACTTGCTGATTTTTTTTTGCTTTAAAACGTCTCTTGCAATTTTGCTGTCCTTGCCAGTTTTGTATTTCAGCTGGGTAGGCATCCAGGCTCCTGTCATTCAGCACATCACCCTGTATCTAAGTCAGCCCAGTGCAGACACTTTCTTTCTGTCCAAGGAAAACAGGGCTCTGACCCTCACGGTTACCACTGCTTAGCCTGACAGCCTGCTCTTGGCTGATTTTCCCACACAGAAGGTCTTCATCACTCCCTGACCTGTCAAAGTTTTCCCAAACTAGGAAAAAGAAACTTGCCTTAAACCTAGAAACAGTCCTGTATGTTACACCACAGTTATTGTTCATTCACTACACTAAACTGTTCTCAAAAAAAAACCCCAACAAACCAATAACCAACAAACACCAGAATCAAACACACACAAACAAACTCATAGAACACAGCTTCCTAACCCTTCTTAGCTACTTGAGATAAAGCAATAAAGCAGCCCAAATCAACTTCCTTTGTGGACATCTGTAAAATGCTTCATTTTTCAGGAGAGAGGAGGTGGCTTTTTGCCCTTGAGTGGGCAAAAGGGAGGCTTCCTGTCCCCCAGCAAGGCTTCCTGACCACAATCTAACCAGTTCCCTGCCACACTCTAGCTGTTCAGGCTCTCCACAGAGCTAGAAACAAAATTTAATGCACATTCAAAAGCACTCCAGAGATAGTAGTTAACCTTCTCAGCATGCAGAGTTATTTTTCTGCTCCTGGCTAATGGGATTTCCTGACAAAACACAGATTCTGAATGAGTAAGGAGTGGGATACCCAGTAGTGTTCCCTTGGGGACACTCAGCCATGCAGCATCACAGGGAATAGGTCTGGCTACACTGTGCTCTGCAGAAGATGGGGGAGGGGGTGTGTGTTAAAAATCACTGTATGTTATCTCCTATATGTACTACTGATCTCCCTTATAGCCATAAGCATTCCCCTTTCCAACTGTTACATTCCAAACATTGGGGGGGGGGGGGGGGGGGGGGGGAGGGGAAACCCCTTTTCCTGTGAAAAGCATCATCTCATAAGAAATGTGACTAAGTTGTGTTTAGGCATAATGTCCCAGTCTTTGGCAAAAAAAAAAAAAAAAAAAAAAAAAAAAAAAAAAAACCAAAAAACCAAACCAACAAATGCTGATTTTTTAAAAATCCTTAAGCAAAAAGGGGAAAAGATTCCCCATCTTCACTTAGTTAAACTGAGTTAACCAAGTCAATTTAACTCAGTTAACCAAGTGTGCTAGTTTGAAGCAGGCTAGAATGCTTTGGTGAGAAGAACTAGATTACAGGCTGTGAAAGGAAAGCAATGGTGATGTCTACTTCCCTCACAGGCTTGCTGTAGGAGCAAGAAATAAAAACATAGATAACCACACGGCATCACTCTTGCTTGGGCTGCTGGCTGAGCTGCATCTCTCTAACCTCACCCTCCATTTTGGGCTAACCCACTTTTCTTCCTAACCCCCCTGGCTGAACCCCTATTCTTCCTTGGGACTGGGGTAAGGTTGAGATGGGTAGGGGGAAGGTGAAGGGGTGGTTGAGAGCCCCTCCTGGGGACTCAGGTTTCTGGGAGGGCTGTTGTGTTTCTGTATTACCTTTTACCTTGTATATTTGTGTCTACAACTGTATATACTGTAAATATCTGCTTGTATATTGTGCTAAGCTGTAAATAATAAGCTTCATTCAATATCCAGAGCTGTCTGAGTCTAGTCTGGGTGATTTCTAAAGTGATGGGGGGGCAGGGAACACCCAAACCACCAAGTTAAAACAGGGAATCTTCTTTGCATAGCAAAGGAGTGGCCCATCCAAAGCACCAAAACTTCTTACTTTCTAATCATACAAGTAACCTTAAGAGCTATAATTGTCATCTCTCTGTAATTTCAATATCATCTGCATAAAAATGAAGAAGAGAGGCAGGGAATGCTGGTGGTGCAAAGTGTTAAGTGTGGGTGCAAATGCTTTATTAAATATTGACCACTAAATGCTGTAACACTGGAACAACTTCGCCAAGAAGGAATTTGGCTTTATGCACTCTTTTGTCCATTTATTGGGTTTTTTAAGCCTTGTCCCTGCCCTTATTTCAAAGTATTTTGGATGCATAAATAGGTCTAAAACAGTCATGCTCATGAAATATTTATGAAGTAAGGCCATTAGTTTCATATGCTGGGCCAAATCCAGCAAAACACTTAAACCACATTTCATTTCTCAGTAAACAGGTAGTCCCTGTGCAGTCCTTACACTTAAACCTGAGCTAAAGATTTTACGAGGTTGTTGCAAAGATACTCTACAAGTCCCAACTTTTTTTTCCTGACAATTATGAATACAAACCCCATTATTTCTTCCTTCACCCACTGACTGTTATTTACATTAACTGGCTCCTTCCTTTCTATAACTCCAAGATGTAAAATCTCCTCGTTTGGCTGGATAATGAGCTACCAGAAAGTGATGTATATTTAAAGCATTTTGAAAGAGCCTCACAGTCAGCAGGACCCAAAGCTACTCTCTACAGCCATTTTGCCTGTTTAGGAAACTGCAGAGCAAACCAGCACTTTTGTGTGTCTATTCAAGATGAAATCCAGGTTGAAAGAAACCCAGGCTGATAGCTTAGGTATTTTGAACACCATATATAACAATAATAGTGACAGATATATTGATTAAAATGAAAAGACAGTTGGTAATTGTCTCTGCTGGAACTGACTGGCAGAGATATTGCCTGCACAGACTGACAGAATGAGACCATGGGTGACTATAACAAAGATGAGCCAAGGTAAAAAGGGAGGATCAGAGAATGAACAGCTCAACCGTGAAAAGGCCTCCTGTCTGCTAAAAAGCTGCCTGTCTACTAGAAATAAAGTAATTGAGTTAGATGGATCCAGCTATTTGACTAGAATGTTAGATGAAACAGGACACAATTACAGTAATTTAGCCAGGAGAATGGTCTTAGACCCACATAGGGCCGTGCTCAGTGGTGAGAAGGTATCAAGCAGGTGTGTCTACAGGATCCCTGGGCTCCAGACTTTAAGAAAGACATCACACACGAATTGGGATGAGCTTTGAGTCTTTCCACTCATCAGCTGCTCCTATTTGCCACTGGAGTTCATGACTAATCTGAATGCATAAAGTCGTTAGTATCCTTTATATGCCTTTCATGACAAAGCCCTTGGATTCCCTCTCATTTTTCCTTGCAGGCAGAGAGGTCTCTACTGTTTGTTACAAACCAGGCATGATTATCAAAGTAGTTCTCAACATCAAATTCCACGAAGTTGTAGAAATGCTTCAGGGTCAAACCCACCTTTCTGTAACAAGAGGATCAATCACAGACTGAGCATAATTGAAGGCTGGCATTTCCTATAATTGGTAGCATACATTTAAGTGTGTAATCACCTCTCACTGACATGTAGTGCAGAGCTTTTCACCTGCTAAAAGTCAAGCGTCCAAGTTAGATGCATAGCAGTGTGTGGACAGATTTGCTGCTGCAGAACAGGAATTGCTCTGCACTGGGAAATGCATAAGAGCACCTTCTAAATGCCCTTGCCTTTTCACAGTTTTGGCACCCAGCTTTAATTGCAAGCAATTCCTTCCACTTGTGATTCCTAGTCCCAGAGTTTCCTGGGAGTTTATGCTCCAAAGGATGAAGGAGCAGTTGTATGGTTCCCTGCTTCATCTGACAGTTCAGTGCTTACTGACAGCTGCAGAGGGGTCCAGCTCATTATTGCTGCAGGGACATAAACTTGGAGATCATGCTTTAGAGGAAAGTGCCTTAGCACCCAGGTTTTTGTGGACAATAAAACTTTTGTTCGTTTGTTTGTTTCTCAGTACACCATTGCCATTAGGGCAGGAGAAGTGAGCTAACAATTAGCACAGATCTGCTGCTTAGTGTTTTAGGCAACAACCTGGAAACAGAAAGGGTTTGGGTGCTGGACTCTGAACTGACAAATAGTGTGATGGTTGTAAGTGGGCCTGCTCCTTCATGCCACCAACATTTTACAAGCTAGTAGCTGTAATAACCATGGAGGAAGGAGGATGTGCTGAGTTTGACTCATAGTGAGAAGACCTGAAGATCAGCACAGCTCACTCTTTGAATGTGCAATAGCCATAATTTCTTAGGTAGGTGCAATGCCACTGTTGCCCTGAGCTGTGCTAGGCATCCAGCCTGCCTCTGCCTGGTCTGTGAAGCTGCACTCTTTTGAAGCCTGCGCTTAAGGCAAATGAGAGAATAGATAACTAATGGATAGAGATCAGGTGAAAACTAAAACGTTTGACCATCCAGACTGAAGGCACACCACCTAACAACAAGCAGGGTTTTAGGTGTTTAAGGCAGTCCATGTTAGACTCAGCAGTTATCCCAGCTTAAACAGCTCCTACCTTTGCCTGCCTCACATCAATCACTCTCTCCACTCTGACAGTCCAGCTGATCTCAGGGTTGCTTAGGACACAGCATTAGTGAAGAGATCACATTAGACTTTTCTTGGGCTGTTTTATGTTCTGAAGCAGTTCACTGACTCAGTTTACTGTGCTGGTTTACCAAACAGGCATGTTAGGCACTGAGTCAGACACAAGAAGGTAAAGGGAGGGGACACAGAGGGTGCTTTAGGCTACTGCCGAGGAAAGAACCAGTGGATCTGATGCTGGGATCAAGCAGCAGCTGACTGAGGATGTGAGGATCTCTTTCTGGATTCAGATGCTTTCAGTCTCCCATGAGGTAATTCCCTCGTTTTGAACTTGAAAATCACTGCCAGACAGACTCTTTAGAGTTGCTCAGTTATGTTACTCATAATAAATGTTTTCCCTGTGCCGGCCTTCTAGATGCACTTTCCCTAAATGCACTACAAATCTCACTAAAAATCTAGATGCACTAAAGTCTCACTAATTTGCCAGTATCACGCTGTTGATGAGTTGCTCAAAACTGAATACATGCTGCTATGGGTCACAAACACAGAGCCTGTTACCTCATCTCAGAAATCAGTGCCTCAGGGCACTAAGCCTACCATTTAATTACCAGTTATTGATGATGGGAATTGTATACATTGCAGATGCAGATGTAGAAACACCATTTGGACAGATGTGGCAGAAAAAAGGATCTCTTTCATGCCTACAGCCTAGATAGATCTCTATTGCTGTTTTAACAAGGCTAACTCCAGGACACAAAAAATATTTGTGGTTTAAGGCTACAGCACAGCTCTAGGTAAGCCACAAACATTTGTGTACCAGAGCAAGCATTTTTAAGGTGTCCAGACAATCCAGGAGAATGAATCCAATTGAGCTGTCAGGCAGATACACAGACTCCTGTCTAGACATATAAAGCACACGTCAGGACAGGGCAGGTGGATGGGACACACATATGAGGAGAATGTGGGTGGCAGCAGGAGATAGCAAAGGGAGTAGTGCTCAACAGCGTAGCAGATGTTTCAGCTTTCTGTTTGTCTAACCAACACCAGACAGCTTCACAGGGATTTTATTTGGCAGACAGATCTCCTTCTTCGTCTTCTTTGAGGCCACATCCTGTCAAAATCCTTCATTTCATATTTGCTACCATCTTTAAGCATGCAGCAAGACAAATATGGACACAAAGACAAATGGATTCTAGAAGAGAAGGTAATTTGGGGATAAATGTAGCCTTTAAACTTTCCCCCTCAAATTATAACTGGTTGCCTTGAAGCAAAACCTATGGACACTGAAGTTTTAAAAGCCGGAGCCTCAGTCCCTTTTGAGGGATTGATTCAGCTTGGTCTTTGGGAACTAAAGTGGAAAGAGACTATAGGCAGGTAGCAAGGACATAGCAAATTAGTTGTGCAACTACCTCTAACTTGCCAGGCATATGAAACATTGGATTCCTCAAGGGATTTAACACCAGCTCAAGTCATTCAAGGCTCTTTGATCACAAAGAGATGAGATAGCAATTAGGCTGCAATGCAAGAGCATTTGAGTGGGACAGATAGTCCCAAGCCATGCTAAAAGCTCAGGCTGGGCAAATCTCAAACCACTGCTGAGCAGGATTTGCCAGTCAAGCTGAAACTTTGCAAGAAAACATTTCTGGATCATTCCAGCAAGGTATGGATAGATCCAGATGGACATCTGCCCAGACCACAGAGATGCTCCAATGGCCTTTCTGGAGAAGCAAGCACCTCAGAAGTCTCCAGCCTGATTTAACAAGCTTTTGCAAAAACGGGAGTCTCCCAAAAGCTTAAATCAAAACCAAACACACACAAATCTCTGCACCCAGGCATTAAGATGCAACATTGTGTGAATTACTAAAAGAAATGGTAGGTCTCTTACTAGTCAAAAAAGTAATTACATAGCTCACTCATGAAAATGCTCCCATGCCAGAAGAAACAATTCCAAAAACTTTTTTTAAGAGGCTGTTGCTTTCTTCAGTAAGCAGCAAGCTGAGTATAAATACCCAATAAAATCAGATTTAGAACTCAATCCCAAATAAAATATAAACATACAACCAAATACACTAGGTTTAATTGGTAAAATTTCTCCTCAGGTTCCCAGACCCCACAGAGCTGCCTCACTTCACTGCACTCAATGCAATCCTTTCAGAAATTCCCTCATCACCACTATTGCCCACTAGCACACAAACTGGACAAGACAAACTCTCCAGTAATATTAAATCACATGGCTTTTTGTCAGATCACCTGGACCTTCTGGCCTCTGTCCCCTTTTCCTTATTTTTTTTTCCACAGCCCTATTCTTTCTGGAGAGGTGGGCACAAGCCAACCTCATGAGGTTCAACAAGACCAGCTGCAAGGTCCTGCATCTGAGTCGAGGCAACCTCAAACACAAATACAGGCTGGGCAGTGAGTGGCTGGAGAGCAGCCCTGAGGAGAGGGACTTGGGGGTGCTGGTGCATGAGAAGCTCAACATGAGCCAGCAGTGTGCACTTGCAGCCCAGAAAGCCAACCAGACCCTGGACTGCATCAGGAGAAGTGTGGCCAGCAGGGTGAGGGAGGAGATTCTGCCCCCTCTTCTCTGCTCTGCTGAGATCACACATGGAGTACTGCATCCAGTTCTGGAGCTTCTATTACAAGAGGGATGTGGAGATGTTGGAACATGTCCAGAGAAGGGCCACTGGGATGATCAGAGGGCTGAAGCACCTCTCCTACGAGGACAGAATGAAAGAATTGATGCTGTTCAGTCTGGAGAAGGGGAGGCTCTGAGGTGATCTCATTGTAGCCTTCCAGTATCTGAAGGGGGCCTACAAAAATGCTGGGGAGGGACTTCTAAGGATATACGCTAGTGACAGGACTAGGGGGAATGGAGCAAAGCTGGAGGTGGGTAGGTTTGGGCTGGATGTGAGGAGGAAGTTCTTGAGCATGAGAGTGGTGAGAGCCTGGAATGGGTTGCCCAAGGAGGTGGTTGAGGTCCTATCCCTGGAGGTGTTTAAGGCCAGGCTGGGTGAGGCTCTGGCCAGTCTGATATAGGGTAGGGTGTCTATGCCCATGGCAGGGGGTTTGGAACTAGATGATCCTTGTGGTCCCTCCCAATCCTGACTGATTCCGTGATTCTCTGATTCTTTTTTTTTGTCTGAGAGGACTCTAACACGAAACAGTCCTCATAAATGAACTCCAGATAAAACAGGTACCATCCATCACAACACTTCAGGCAGAGTTTCCTAAAACAAAGCTGCAAAGAAGAAAAATGTCTAAAGAAGATGCATATTCTTGCACTTGCATCAAGCAGATCTCTGAGCACAAGCACTGAAGTACAGCCTGCTGCTGAGAACTTTGTCATGAAAGACAATCTGATCCAGACAAAACTGAATAGAATTCCACCTCGCCACACCATCAGTGCTCTCCCAAGACAGCTTTCATAGAATCACAGAATCATAGAATCAACCAGGTTGGAAGAGACCTCCAAGCTCAGCCAGCCCAGCCTAGCACCCAGCCCTATCCAGTCAACTAGACCATGGCACTAAATGCCTCATCCAGGCTTTTCTTGAACACCTCCAGGGATGGTGACTCCACCACCTCCCTGGACAGCCCATTCCAATGGCAAATCACTCTCTCTGTCAAGAACTTCCTTGTAAATAGTTCCTCCCCAGCCCTCCTGTATGCCCCCTTCAGATACTGGAAGGTCACTACAAAGCCTCCTCAAAGCCTTCTCCTCTCCAAGCTGAAGAGCCTCAATTCTTGTAGCCTGTCTTTATAGCAGAGGTGCCCAGCCCTCTGAGCATCTTTGTGGCACTCCTGTGGACTTGCTCCAACAGTTTCATGCCCTTCTTGTGTTGGGGACTCCAGAAGTGCATACAGTACTCCAGGTGGGGTCTCAGGAGAGCTCAGTGAGAGGGGAGAATCCACTCCCTTGCCCTGCTGCAGAGGACACAGTTGCTGTCTGGGCTGCACATGCACCAAGACCCCCAGGTCCTTTTCCTCAGGGCTGCTCTCCAGCCATTTGCCACCCAGCCTGCATCTGTGCTTGGGTGCAGGTGCAGGACTTACACTTGTCCTTGTTGAATGTCATGAGGTTGGCCTAGGCCCACCTCTCCAGCCTGTCCAGGTCCCTCTGGATGGCATCCCTGCCCTCTAGCAAGTCGACTGTGCCACATAGCTTGTTGTCATCTGCAAACTTGCTGAGAGTGCCGAGGTTGTAAGTTGTAAGAGTTGTAAGGATATAGTCAGCCTCACATTAACACAGCACAACAGCCCACAGAAAAGGAGGAGCTGCACTGGCTGAAGAAATAGTAGAAACAGATCCTGAATTTTCAACTATAAAATGCAACCTGTTAGTCAGGTTGTAACACTGGGCATCAAAATAGTGGGGCACTGGTCTTGCATTGCTGTAGATGCAAAGATAAGTGATGCAGAGCTCATGCCAGCAGCTGGAGTGTCCTCTCCATGTATCTGGGACTCAAGGAGGAATCATGTCTCCTCTGAAGAACGATTACAGCTGTGCAAATAGTTATGCTGTGGTTCCCTGGCTGAGCTTGAAAACCTCTTATTTAATTTCAGACTCATCCAAAATTATTTAAAATTTTAGAGTGTAACTAAAAAATAGAATTCCTGCACTCCCCTCCAGTCAGTGGTCAAATGCATTCGGTCCAGAAGGGAAAAGTACTATTTTAGATGTGCATTTTGCTGTCAGCAATGCTACCCTCAGCATGCTACAAAAAAAAACCCAAAATATATATGACAGAAGTGAAACATCTTCATGTTATGGGCTTGAAAATTACTGTTGCAAATGTTTCAGAAGGATTTGCATGAAGGATTGACACAGGGCCAGCCTGGCACAGACAAGACAGGCTGTAGGTATAAATGGCTACTCATGTCTACTTTGCCTGGGTGCCACCATGACACCTCACAAAATCTTTGATTTCCCCATGCCTCTTCTTATAGCGGCCCAGGATGAAACCACTTGAGGTGCCCACATCAATACCTCTGGGCTTTCTTGGAATAGACGTTTCCTAAACCAAACACCTGAGTTCACACATTTCTTGCCAGGTCCATAGCTCAAGGTAGCCCTGCTCTGCTCTAATTCAGCCATGACCCCCATTCAGAAAACAAGCTCCACATTTACAGATAGGTGAAGGCACATGAAGGGGCATTGTAGCCAGGTGGGGGGTGGCCTCTTCTCCCAGGTAACCAGCAATAGAACAAGGGGACACAGTCTCAAGTTGTGCCAGGGTAGGTATAGGCTGGATATTAGGAAGAAGTTCTTCCCAGAGAGAGTGATTTCCCATTGGAATGGGCTGCCCAGGGGGGTGGTGGAGGCACCGTCCCTGGGGGTCTTCAAGAAAAGCCTGGATGAGGCACTTAGTGCCATGGTCTAGTTGATTGGATAGGGCAGGGTGATAGGTTGGACTGGATGATCTTGGAGGTCTCTTCCAACCTGGTTGATTCTATGATTCTATGATTCTATATGGTCTGTAAAGAAGTCACTCCTGCTGGAGTTTGAGTATATAGGCAAATTCTAGTGCCTTTCCAGACAGGCAGAACATTTATGGGTTGACATGAAGGTGTGAAAACCTCTCAAAAGCACTTTTGCTCACCTGTGAGAGCTGGACCTACCTCCATGTTTCCACTACAGAGAAGAATCTAGACCAGCCAGAAATGTCAATTCCCCCATCGCAGCTGAGCATACACAAGAACTGCAGCTTGCTCACCAACTGGGAGAATTCAGCATATGCAGAAGGTGGTCCAGAGTCAAGGAGGATCTTGGCTGCCTGTAAGCTTGCTTTCCCTTGGAAGGTCAAGAAGTGCTGATTTAAGTGACTTCTGCCTGCCCTTCTCTCCTGTGCCTATCATCCTCTGCTTGTCTGGAATCAGTCTCATGTATATTGCAGGTAACAGCTGTGAAGCTGGGTCTTGTCTGGAGTTACCATGTGGTTCCACCTTCCAGGGAAGGATTTGAAAAGGAGACTATATCAAGCCCCTGAAGTTTGTGGAGAGGGAAAGCACACATAAGCCATGTAAATGCTAAGCAGCAAAACATGAAACTCAAGAAGGCCAAATTCAGCAAGTCTGACAGCATTATGCAAAGAGAATTACTGATCCCAAGCGTACAGTATTTCCAGATAAGTTTGCAAAACAGTCTGCTACTTATGCCTTTAATATCAGATTCATCTTAAATCAATCTGGAAAGTGATTCTGGTTTATTAAAAGCAACTTTTAAAGAAGTTACCATTTGTCCCCTCGCATAAAGGTAGAAGCAGCCATCGACAGCACTGCCATCGTTTGCTCTACAACCACACATGAAAGAGCAGATAGGACTCACACAGAACAGAGCAGCCAGTGCCCTGAAAGGTCTCAGTGCTTTAAGTTTGGAGAAGCCCCACTGTGCCAGAAGAATACTACCAAAAATATCAGTGGAAGTCCATGTGGTAGATTGTGTGTTAGATCTGAGCTTATATAGATGGGGTGGATGAATGCTGACGGAATTAACAGAGGTGCTTGTGATTACCATTGCCTGACACAGCAAATACCAGTTCTCACTCACTGGGGATCACTACCCTGGTCTGACTGTAGCAGGGCAGTCCCTGCTATTACCACAAATATCAGTCTGCACAAAAGTTTCCTTAAATTAGTTTGCATATGAAGTGAAACTGGCGTACTTTGGCATGTAAAGCTGTATTTAATGAAGGGATGGTATTAAAGTGCGTGGTAGTTGCCAAGAATATTTCACCAAATCTGAACAGGCACTTGGCCAACCTCTTGCTGTTCCAGATGCATTAACATTAGGCTCCTATTCCAAGAGGCTGGGTGACTCAACCTTAAAAACACTCCAGCCCAAGGCTCAGCACAGTGATTGGAGGAAACAGTGTGGTTCAACACAAAGACACAGGCAGAGTCAGTGGGAGCACATGCACTGAGTTCAGTGGCCTTGGACTTACTTCTTTTCACAGTACACACTTTCTTACCAACAGCACTGCATAAGCAGCCTGGGACACCTTCCCCAAATCTTTCTCTGTCATCTCCTCAAAATTTAGTTTGGTGATCAAAAGGCAAACCTCTCCTATATTTTTCCATGTTCATTTTCTATGTTTCATTGCACAGTATAACCCTCACAGTCACATCCAATGTTCATCAATCCCTACAAACTCAAGCCCAACAGTGCACACAAGACAGTTTAATTACTTGTCTTTACTTAAGCAAAAATTGCAATATTGTATTGGAGAGAACTTTTCCTCTATTAATTGTTAGCTCAAATTTATAACAGAGCTCAGTTAACTGATATTTACCTACCTTGCAGGCATAACAATGGAAAAAATGGTCACAGAAGTTCATCGTGAAAGCCTTACAAGCAAAACTGCTCAGAAATTTGTGATTTAAGGTCTAGATCTCCATGCACTGTGGGAATGCAGAGTGCAGAAGAGCTGTGGGAACGGAGTGAAGGAGAATAACAACAAATGGATGCCTGACCTTGGTCCCCACCAGCTGCAGGCTACCTTATCTCAGAAGGGATAGATAATGGACACCTCGTTAATGAGAATAACTAGTCATGGTTTATGCTGATGTAGTGGGTTGTCCTTGACTAATTATGCTAATGTATAGGCATGTGCTCTACTGGCTGAGTGTATATATTCGGGCTGTAATGCAATCAAACTGTCTCTGGCATAATTCACATTGAATTGTCTGGAGTCCTGCGTGGCAAGGCCTTGACCATCACTGGTCTGCAGAGCCTTGACCATGATTCCCATGGACAAGCAAGATAACAAGCAGTGCAGTCTGCAACAATCCACCTCCTGACTGCAGCTGACAATTGAAATTAAATGGTCTGATATTCAACAGCTTTAACAAGACATGAGGAAAGGGCTCAAGTCAAAAATGATGGATTGGAGAAAAAGTAGAAGGCATAAGATGAAGAATCAGTCACAGCAGAAATGGGTCCTCTGTGCTTGAAGATTGTTTGACCTCAACTTAATTCAAACTAGTAGCTGAGGACAGTGAATCTATTCCAGTCTGAAGATAAAGCACAGTGAAGGCAGTATGAATTGAGTGGGTCAGGGCCTCAGTTAACATGTGCAATCCCATTCCTGGTCTGATGCTATCTTGTAGCAGTAAACTGAGAAAGCAGTTTGTCATTCTTGGAGCAGGAGCTGTCCTGGTTTACGATGCCACCACACCCATGACCAGCAGCTAGTCTAGGACTGAATCTTGCACTACTGCAGGAGTGCAGGGCTCTGTTGCATTTAGCAGGTGTCTAGCCTTACAGGCCATGTATTATGGATCAATCATGCCATAATGACAATGTGCACCTGGAACGTACTTCGCTCCTCATACTGATTCCCCAGTTGGAGTTTCACTGCAGTGCACACACTCCAAACTTAAGTGTGCCTGTGGTTCTTGGAAGCCTAAAGTTAAACTTCTTAAGAGCATAACAAAAACAACTTAGAGATTATTCAGTGCATCATCCATGGCATTTATTAATATTAGATCACTCATGCTCATTGGCTGTTTTTCTCTCTTGAGTAGCCATCAGTAGGGATTTATTTCCTTCCAAATTATTTCTCCCTTGAGTCAGAAGGGACCTATGTGAAAAAGTAATTTTTTGGAAAAACACAGTAAAAGAAAAAAACCTCTATCCTTAAATTGCTCCTTTTCAACACAGCCTGAATTGCAGTAGCTTTTTAAGAGAGTAGCAGGATAGCTCAACATACAAGGCTTCCTTTCACTTGTAGAAGAGGCTAAGGCAGAAAGTTAAAGCTTCATATTTATATCCTTTTTCTAGGCAAACAGTTGTTTTCCTTTCCTAACCAAGTATGTATATCTGGCCTGTCTCCAGTGCCCCAGTGATGCTGCTGTCATGCTTTACCCTGTCTCCTGAAAACAAAAACAAAAAACCAAGCCATGCTTTCTCCTAACTTACCAAGTCAAACACTGGTTTTCAAGTTCCCCACTCGAGCAGCCCTGCTTACCCATTCAAAATCCCAGAAATGCAAATTGACAGCATCTAAGCACTAATGACCAGTACTGTTGCTTTTGCTCATGGTTCAAGTGTCTTCAGCAGTGAAACTGCTGCAGATTAATTTTCTGCAGCTACTTCTTCTAAATAGGCTGAAAGGTGTAAACTGCCCATTTACAGCTTTCTCCATAAATCCTGCTCCTCTCAGGGCTCAGAACTTTGCTGATGAATAACGCAAGCAAAGGGCTTTCCTTTGACATCAGCAAGAAGTTGGACCAGGCCTGACACATCTGTAAGCATAAGCTTTCTTTACCTCTAACAGAACTCATGAGCTTCTGTGCTTGGAATTTTACACTTTTCAATCCCAGTGCAGAATCTCTTTCTGGAAGCTTTCACAAACATTCCAGGGAGTGCCTTTCTTGGACTTGCAATCATATAACATATCTTTACATCCAGCCACTAAAGTGAAGGCAATAAATAAATAAATCTGCAAATTCTACCTTTCTTCAGCATGTCATTCACTTTAAAGTGGCTCAGACAGCAGAAGGCTATAATCACAATTATGCTGTACTTTGCTGAACTGAGAAATTGCAGTTCTGATTTTTTTATTAGGCTGACTGAGCCATTTGCAAGGGATTTCGTCCTAAACCAGAAAATCTGCCAGCATGTGTCTGGGTTCACATCCAGTCAAAGCACCACGTCCATGTCATGTAGTTTCTTGGGCCCTGTGAGCATGCCCTAAGAACTGGTGAAGTATAAAAAGGAGATTTTTCCAAAGGTTTCAAGGATTTTGAGTTCAGCCAAAAAAGGCTGCCATTAACATTGCCCTTGGAACACCTTTTCCTTCATACCACTCACACAGAAACAGTTATTTGGCCTGTGCCATCTGCAGTTCCCTAGTTGAGGTTCATCACTGCCTTCCTGACAGCTTCTTTCTAAACTAGTGGCAATTACATGAACATAATTAAGATGTCTTATTCCTCTGAATTTTAATTAACACCTCTCAATGTAACAGTTACACCACAGACCCCAAATCAAGTGGAGCTTCATTTCAAGTACTCAAGTGAGTTTGGCTGGTCTCCAATGAGCTGATCCACACAGTATTATCTATTTCCATTAGAAAAGAATAAACCAAAGGGATGGCTAATGTAATATTTTCCTAGGGAATTCCCTGTGTCCTTTCCCCTCCAGCACCAAGGATGAATCACTCATAAAATGAGGCAATATACTACTGGCATAGGAAACTTTTCTGAAGCTAAATGCCAGGGTCATGTATACACTGCACATATAAAATTATTGTGCATCAGTGTGAGAGAGATTACTTTTCACAGGCAGCCAGTTTCACCTCACACAGAAAGCCTGGCAAACTTCATGTGAGGAGTGGGTACATGTAGCAAAGTAAATGTTGGCAGAACATAATGTAAAGGTTTAGGATCAAGTGGAGCTCTTTGAAAGCAAAGAGCATTTTTTTCTCCATTTGGAATAATTCCTAAATCCCATCACAAGTTCAAAAAATCAGAACTCTGAAGATACTGATTTTGGGACACTTTTGATGAGGCAGTAATCGTGCAAGTATAAGCAGGCAATAAGGCCAGAAGGAGAGAAACCCCTGGATTGAATGGTTAGATATGAGAAGAAAATAGCACACTAGCTCAGACTGGACATTAGATTCTTAGAGAAATAAAAATTAGTCCAGATTTTTAATGATGAAAAGAGAAAAATGACACCAAAGAGCATTCTCTGCTTGCCACTGACAAAAGCACTAAAAGGAAACCTTTTTCTTTTGACTGCTGATTCTTTTGACATAAAGGACAAAAGCTGAGCTTTCAACAGGCAGTTGCAAGAAGTTAGGTAAGTTTCAGGAACAGGAATGCAGAGTGGAAACAAAGCTATGGAAAGGTGCTCTTGTAATAACAGAACAGCAGCAGAAGCCAATGTGTAAGCTAGCAGTAGAATGAACCCCAGGCAAGAATGTTACAACTCCATTTTTAGAGCCATCATATCTCCTTTCCCTTTTCCATATAGCCCAGGAAAAGGTGGAGAAAAGAAGTAAGGCCAGGAAGCCATCTGGAGGGATTAGCTCCAGCCACCTTTGGATTCAAAAGCACATGTCTGCTGCTACGTGGAAGCACACATCCTGTTTAGCTTTTGATGGAGAGAGGGTCAAGAACCTAAAGGGCAGCAGGTGACAGAGGCCACAAACTCATCGCTGACTGCATAAGCAAGCAGTCTACAGGTTTTTATATTAACCACATCAAGAACTCCTACAAAGAGAAAAAGCTACAGCAAGATTTAAGATGCCTCCATTAAACCTTAAAGCAAAAGAGCTCTGAAGAAAGAGTGGATCATGTTCTTTCTATTTTCCCAAAGGAAGGATGCAGCATGGAGTTGCATCAGCTTAAAGATAACAAAGTTGTTTTTATGGCATGATGCCTTCTCGATGGGAATGTACAGACAGTCTTCTGGCTTCTCCCTCTCTACACCAGTACAATGTCTGCTCATTTCCAAGTGTTTACACAGGGGGCGTACAACAAGAAGGCTGGAGAGAGACTATTTAGAGGTTCTTGTAATGACAGGACAAGGAGTAATGGGTTTAAACTGGCAGAGGGGAGATTCAAACTAGGTTTTAGGAAGAAGTTCTTTACAGTGAGGGTGGTGAGACACTGGCACAGGTTGCCCAGGGAGGCTGTGGATGCTCCCTCCTTGGAGGTGCTCAAGGCCTGGTTGGATGAGGTCTTGAGTGACCTATTCTAGTGGGAGGTGTCCCTGCCTATGGTGGGGGGTTGGAACTGGATGATCTTTTTGGTCCCTACCAGCCTAAACCATCCTACAATTCTATCCCTTTGTTGTTTGGTAGTTTCATGAAGATGCTGCCAAAGCACCTGTAAAACAACAGAAGCTCCTGGGCTTTTCAATCAGTGAGCCATGGTTTCATGCCATGTCATGGAAACCTCTGTACAACTTTACCATTGAACTGTAAATAGAAAATGCCAGAAAGTTCATCATCCCCTGAAGCACACTATAGAACTTGCACATATTTAAAGGAGTGTTAACTTACAAACAGCAGTGGACTTGAACATCTTCAGGCAGCTACTAGGTAGGGACAATACGTGCACTTACACATGCTGCTGATCAGAACATCCCAAATGATATGTTGCTTTGATGATGAACAGGGACTTAAGACCTCTTTTTAATCTATTGATTCACAGACCTGCAGAAACATTGTGTCCTCATTTCCACAAGAGATGTATCATGAAAGTATTGCATGTCAGGATATCCTGATAGGCAGGAGGGGATATTTTTGGGCAGGAACCATGATTCTTTCATGCTAACATCTGTTTGCTAAAGCCTACAGAACTTCCCTGGAGTTTTGAGGTTTAAAAACATTGCTTGAAGATGACATACTAAATATTACGAAAATGTGTGTTATGATCCACACCCAAAACCCCCCAAAGAACATTTCATATTTTCAGACTTTGGTCAACAAAACTATTTTCAACTGTTTTTAGTTCCTTAAGTGATGGGTGTTTGATTAAAAATGAGACCATGTACCAGAAGTGAAAGGGAACTACACAGCCAAGAGCCCACAAGACCAAATTTGAACTAGATTATCAGGGGAAAATAGAGGTTACATAGAAAACCACAATCTTATAGGGATCTGGAATAATTTGCAAACGATTCTTTGAGCCACCATGGATAGGTAAACAAAGACTAGACAAATATTTCCCGTCTCAGACACCCTTGAAGCATCTGCAATGGCCTGGTAGATTCCAGTAAACTGTTACCATTCAGAAGGGTCCCTTAACTCTTTCAATATAGCTGTGATTTGATGGCTCATTGCTGACTTCCTGCAGCCATCACTCTTCTTTCTAGGGTGATGTTCACTGACACAGTTCTTCCACAGCTTTTTTCTGCACTAAGTTTGTTAAGCTTTCTCTCATTCTTCCCTTTCCCCTGGCCATATTGGCAATTTATGAATCTTCTCCTTTCCCTTCCCTCATTTGCTTTGTGTCATCAGGTGACTTGTTCAGACAGATGGACTAGCCATTTTTAAAGTTCCCAAGTAGAAATTTACATTCCATTTGATCTTAAAGGTCTTTTCCAACCAAAACAATTCTATCATTCTATGTCTACAAACCCAGCAATGGGCAAAGCCTGGTGAAGAGAGGGGCCTTTCCAATGCCAGTAGGTATGGAAAGATACTCCTTTCTGCTAATGAGAGAGTGCAAAAATAATTAGGCAGAGAGGTGAGTACAAATATAGGTGAACTCCTACTGAAAGATACATAAGGGTAGAGATTTCTCCTTAAAATAACATGGAAGAAAACTCTCTGAGCATCTCTAAAGACATATCCATCATTGGCTACTGGAAAAAATAAAATGAAGCCCAAAATGTTATCTCCTTAAAGATAAAGAGAGTAGAAATCCAAATTGTGACTCAGGGGATATAAGGTCTCTCATGTTAGGTCTGCAACACTGCAGCCAGTCTTTCAACTTTGGCCTATTGAATTGGAAAGCTTCTACCTGTCTTGGAGGACTTGCATGCTATGGATTAGACTACAGGACCATCCAAAGCCTGTAACCTCCCTTCAACTGTTGCAGCCAGCTACATGAGGAAGCACATGAGGACAGGCATTTAGCAACACCTCCCGTTATTCTCTCAGCTTTTGGCAATGAGCAGCTCAGACTTCTTGAGCCAGAGTCCACGTGCTTAAACAGACCTTTGCATTTAATAATCCCCAATAAATCTTCTTTCCAGTAATTTCTCTAAAGCCTTGTTTGGATTTCAGTAGTTGCTTGGCAACTTTTGCTGATGACATCCACACCCGATTCATGTGTTATGTGACAAAAGGCCTCTTTTAGTTCATTCTGAAGAACTTATCTAGCAATTTTATTTGATGCCTCTATTAAAACATGAATGACTAAATCTTCCCTGCTGACAGGGGCAGCCTAGCAGGTCATGAGGTTAAAGATAATCAGGAATGAACTATGTCTTCACACTGATACAAATAACTCTTTCAGTCATCTCTTATACAAAAAGCATTCCACACCTTTAATCTATTTTTTCCTTCTCTGTATTCTTATTTTTGTGTATCAAATACCATATGCAGTTCTTAAGAATAGGATATGCTGAGGATCTCTACACTGCCATGTTTATATTCTCCTGACCTGACAGTTCTTTGCACCATTTGACCTCTTTCTTCATAGAATCACAGAATGAACCAGGTTGGAAAAGACCTCTGAGATTGAGTCCAACATATCATCTAACCATTTCAATTAACTCAACCAGGGCACTAAGTGCCTCATCCAGCCTCCTTTTAAATGCTTCCAGAGATGGTGTCTCCACCACCTCCCTGGACAAGCCATTCCAATCATCAATCATTCTTTCTGTGAAGAACTTCTTCCTAACATCCAGCCTAAACCTGCCCTGACATAGCTTGAGACTGTGTCCTCTTGTTCTTACCTCAGCTGAGTTGCTATTTTCACAGCATCAGCTATTACAGTTTTTGCTGGAGGTACTGGGTTTCAAAACACTTCAAATCACAAGAATATGGAGTTGCATACGCATGACGAAATGCCAGCCTGGTCCCAGGAAGGATACAGCCACGGTGCTCTAAAGTGACACTCCCTCTTCAAGTTCATGAATTAGCAGAGCATCTCAAGGCTACTGTGAGACAACCTAACCTGTCATCTCAAGACCTGGTTGTGAACATAGTTCTTGCAATCTGATACTGCCCACTAGCAGAGGACACATCAGGATTTCATCCTTTAAGCAGGCAACAGGCAAACATCAGTTGGGCAATAATGTATGTTTATCTCCATATAAATACATATGTTTATATAGGTACACAGAGAGAGAGATTTTTAATAAAGTCAGATTGAACTTTATTTTTAGGCCAGCAGAAAGCCACAGATGAGGAAGCCTGCTATTTGGCAGTGATGCAGCCGTGCACATTTTCAGCATCTGGAATGCTAATGAGTCCAGGTCTATTAAAATGAGCTTCTTACCACTTTACTTGTGCCAGCTCCCCAAATCAGCAGCCAAAGAGCATTTAGTGTAGCACTCTTCATGAAAGATTAAAGGACAGCTCAAATAGCTTTCAAATTGAGGCCAATGGCATGAGATTGAAGCCAATGGCACGAGATTTAACAAGGCCAAGTGCAGGGTTCTACACTTTGACCACGACAACCCCAAGCAGTGCTACGGCTGGGGACAGAGTGGTACTGGTAGATAGGAGGCTGAACATGAGCCAGCAGTGTGTCCAGGTGTCCAATAGAGCCAATGGCATCCTGGCCTGTATGAGGCACAGTGTGGCAAATGGGACAAGGGAGGTTATTCTTTCCCTGTACTCAACATTGTTCACACCACACCTTGAATACTGTGTCCAGCTCTGGGCTTCTCATTTCAAGAGAGATTTTGAGGTACTGGAACGTGTCCAGAGATGGGTGACGAAGCTGGTGAGAGGCCCAGAATGGAGCCCTGTGTAGAGAGGCTGAGGGAGCTGGGGGTGTTCTCATTGCTTTCTACAACTACCTGAAGGGAAGTTGTAGCCAGGTGGGGGTTGGTCTTTTCTCCCAGGCAACCAGAAATAGAACAAGGGGACACAGTCTCGAGTTGTGCTGGGGGAGGTATAGACTGGATGTTAGGAGAAAGTTCTTCACAGAGAGAGTGAGTGATGCTGGAATGGGCTGGCCAGGGAGGTGGTGGAGTCACCGTCCCTGGAGGTGTTCAAGAAAAGACTGGATGAGGCACTTAGTGCCATGGTCTAGTTGATTGGCAAGGGCTGGGTGATAAGTTGGAGTGGATGATTTGGAGGTCTCTTCCAACCTGGTTGATTCCATGATTCTATGAAATACTGTTTAAAGCCTCTTTCCAAGGTTGCTTTCAGGATCTGACTTGCATTCGGAATCAGACATACTTGGAGCTAGAGTATCCAAAATCTAAGTAGAGAGGTACTAATATTTGATATATGTAGCCAGTGAAAAGGATCAGAACTGGACAATTAGTGAGGTCAGCTAAAGCTCTTGTATGGCACAGCATCATCCCTAGAACTCTGCTGGGTTTCTCATATAATGATGTTTCAACAATCTTCATAGCAGTCTCAGGTAGTACAGACTGCACAGAAAGAGCAGTCAAACACTGGACTGATTCTCATTTAGCTCTCAGCTCTGCTGTAGAAGTGCTCTTTCTGCACTGATCTCTGCAGGCATTTTCAGCCCTTGTTCTCTTCCAATTTAAGAGTTGAAGACTACAAATCCAGATCTTAGATCTTCCCAGGGTTTGCCTTCTGCTGTACAAGGACCTGATTTTTCCTATTTTCAATGTTACCTGTTTAAAACAACAGGATTTGGAATGGGAAATGCCCTCATATTTCAACATTGGGTGGGTTGCAAAAGCTATATATTACTGCCCAGTATATTCAGAAGTTAATTAGTACAGCAACAGGGAACACTAAGTTTACACAATGTTTATATTGATTATTTCTACTAGTTTGAGTAAATTGCCATAACCATTCTTTTTTTTTTTTTTTTTCTTCTTGAAAGCTCTGAAATTCATCTTATTAATTGCAACACTGCCAGGTATTTCTTACTGCCAGATTATTTTTTCCTAAAAACTTCAATTTAGAACTCTCCTTCTCCAACAATATTTAAAGTTTTGACAACGTCAAATCTATCTCTCATGGCCTTTTCCCTTTGTTCTGTTGAGTCTATTAAAACATAGAGTGGTACAAATCAGTTTTTGGCACTGATGCCTCACGCCAGCAATAAATATTTCCCTTTAAAGACTGCTCATCACACAGCCACATCAGTAATGAGAAATCACTTTGCAAACAGAGCAACAGATGGACAGGGAAAAACAAATCTTTTGCCTTGCCTGGGCATTCATCAAATAAGTGGAGAACTTCAACATCATTGTACAACTGTGCAAGGCTGAGGCCCAGGTCACACAGGTCTCCTTCTACCTTTACAGTTTTAAAGAAGCTATGCAGTGAGTCTTCTAGGTACAGAATAATCAGTTTGTCCTTTTCCATGCATCCAATACCTTAGACAGTCTTGCTTTATTTCAGATTTATGTCAATATGTCACAGCATTTCTTGCTTACATGAACCAAGATTTCTCCATATATGCCAGCCTAAAACATGCTGAGTGCATTCATGGTAATCAAACTCTACAAAGGAGGCAGCAGGAGATTTTCTCTGTTGTCCCCCATGGAGAAGGGGATGTTTCTTCTACAAAGCTACAGCAAAATGTAAGGCCATTTTATTAACACTTTCCTAGCCTCTATTTCCAATCATATTGACAGCAATTAACAATGCCTCACCCCAGCACCAAGACAGCCACCAAATATAACAAATACTAACTTTGCAAATGAAATCTGAAAACTAGGTCTGTCTAGACAGGAAAGGATGAGTAATCAAGCTCCCCAATCAATCCAGCTGCATAGGTTTGCAAGGATATTTATTTTAGCCAGCATTTCACTCCTTACTGGCAAGTTCTACTTTAGGCTGATACTCCTATTATGCTTTGGCTTGATTTTCTAACCCCAAACTTACAGGCCCTCTAATGAGAGGGGACCCTTTGCTTCCAACTGGCAATATCTTCCATCTTTGTATTGCTCTTGTTTCTCCTGGGCTACAGAACAGAGAAAACTTTTTTAATACATAATTAAATTCTAATTTTGGAGACTGATCTGTTGGAAGGCAGCAAAGATGAAAAGGGTTTGGGGGTCCTAGTTGATGGGAGGTTGACCACAAGCCAGCAATGTGCACTCATGGCCAGGAGGGGCAATGCCATTCTGGGGTGTATTAGAAGGGTTGTGGCTAGTAGGTCGAGAGAGGTTCTCCTGTCCCTCTACTCTGCCCTGGTGAGGCCACATCTGGAATACTGTGTTCAGTTCTGGGTCCTTCAGTTCAAGAAGGACATAGAACTGCTTGAGAGAGTCCAGCACAGATGGAACATCTCTCCTACAGGGAGAGACTGAGGGAGCTGGGGCTCTTCAGCTTGGAAAAGAGGAGACTGAGAGGTGACCTTATCAGTGGTTATAAATATGTAAAAGGTGAGTGCCAGGAGGATGGAGCCAGGCTCTGCTCGGTGATGCCCAATGACAGGTGTAAAAGGTTAATCCTCCTGGGGGAGTGGTCTTGACTCTGACCCCAGATCCTCCTGACTCCTCCCCGGGGATCAGCCCGAACCTTACCCCAGGTGTAGTGCTTACCTCACTCCCACTTCCTGTCTAGCCCCCTATAAAAACAGAAGAACTTCCTATTTTGTTCTTTCTTGCCCTGCCTCCCTGCCTGATGGCACCACCCTCCTGTTCCTGCTGCTCTTTGTTTTACCATGTGGCCCTCTGTCCACAAGGTAGACAAAACCCACAGCCATCAAGCTGGTTGTATGTATATATATATATATATATATTGTATCTTGGTTTCCCTTCCCTATATCTCTTTGTAACTCCTGTACCTCAAATACCTTTTATTTATTATTAAAGTTTTCTCTTTTCACTTCCAAATTGAAGTAAGACTATTTATTTGGGTGTGTTTTACCTTTTCCTCTCTACATCTAATTCCCTCTCTTTGAAAAAAAAAGAAGAGGGAAAGGCATCCTATAAATCGTTATTGGTTCTATTAACTATATTTGAGTGTCTGGGACTCAAATACAGTTAATAGAACTGAGACAACGGGGCAAGGAGCAATCGGTGGAAGCTGAGGCATGGGAATTTTCATTTAGACATGAGGAAGAATTTTTTCCCTGTGAGGGTGACAGAACACTGGAACAGGCTGCTCAGGGGCGTTCTGGAATCTCCCTCTCTGGAGATATTAAAAAGTCACCTGGACGTGTACCTGTATGATCTGGCATAGGTGATCCTGCGCTGGCAGACAGGCTGGACTGGATGAGCTTTGGAGGTCTCTTCCAGTCCCAGACATTCTATGATTCTAATCTAGAGAGTTACCTAAGCACACGTCTAACACACCAGCAACCTCAGTGAAGTCAGCCCAAGTATGTCTTTAAGTACTTTAACTGCAAGTCTTAAACACAACTATGAAGGACACTTAGAAATTTGTGATCTTTAACTGCCATCTAGAAATGGAAAGATTAGTGGCAGGGAGCTGTGGTGGTAGAAGTCCCTAGTAAATTCACAAGATTAGTAAATTGATGAGGCTGAACAAATGGTGATCAAAGGTCCCAACCTGCTGACTAAACAGCAAAGCACAGCAGATGACACTAGCTCATTATCAAAGCTTTCCTAGTTAAAAAAGGTGCAGTGATGTTGGATGAACACTATTTATTTAGTATTCTCACTCTGTTATAAAAGGCACACTCTAAATAGACAAGATAAGTGACTTCACAGAGGTAGTCACTTGAAATCAGGGTTATGCAACACAGCTGTGCTGTTCCCCATTAGTTGGAATGCTTTTGAGTTTCCAGTGTGACTACTACAATCGCTAAAATGTAACAGAGAAAAGGACTGAGAAAATGCAGGAAGGCAAGCAAGCATGAAAGATGTAAGGGCCCTTACTTTGTAATGAAAACATGACAGATGCTTCCAAAATGTCTCAGAAGGTTTACTGCTGCAGTCAGGAACCCTGTTCAGTAGGAATCCCACAGGAAAAGGTTGTGCACATAGGACTCCGTATCAGAGATCAGCCAATACACTCAGCATCATCATTAGCCTCTCTTAGTTTTGGGCACGGTGTGATCTGATGTTTGAAAACTCAGCAAAAAGTACTAATATTCTCTGCAGGATAGGGGAACCTCAGGGTTCAAAATGCTTAAACAAACTCAGAATATTCTCATAGTTGTGAGATCTTTACTTTCCAATAGAACCTCAGTCAAAGGTTTCCAGAAGCTATTCAAGCCTTTAAGTAACTGGCTTCAGGACTACTGCTCTGAAGGCATACAATGAACTAGAACTTTTGATCTGTTTGGCACTGTTTCACCTTCAGCTACTTCAATCACCCATCTCTATCGTTCTGAGTCACAACCTTGAATTACAGAGGTGACCCCATTTGTGGCCCCCTTTGTTGGCTCCCTCCAGATACGAGAGACATCGGGTTGAAAGAAGTAGAGCATGTTTCCAAGCCTGCCAGAAAAGCTCCCCAGATCAAAAGACTCAGCTTTCAAAAGCTTTGGTTCCCAGAAAGGGATCACCTCAGAGTGGGTGGCCACTTGGTAGAGCTGATTAAAACTATTCTGGTTTCCTTCCCCATATATGTATATGTGTATATTCTAGAAAAGTACTTGATTTATAAAAGAGTTCCAGAACTTTTCTTGTACTCTTTGTGGAACCAGAGCCTTTAGTATCTTCAGCTATTGGTTAACTGCCTAATTGCCCAAAGTTTTACTACAGCAGCTCCTTTGTCTGAGAACTTATTACAAAGTCTATTATTAATTGTTCACTGCTCTTACTCAGAGGTGTCACTCACTCAGCTGAGGTGTAGGCACAACTCCCAGTGGCAATGGTAACAAATTACAGCTCCCTTCCCTCTCTCATCTCCAAACTGTCTGAAACAGGAACAGCCTACAAGCAAAATCACATTTGCCCACCTATCTGCCAAGTGAGTGAGCTTCAGCACACTGACACTTTACTTGCTCATGACAGTGGTGAAAATGTACATGTTTGTGCAGGAAGCAACCAGCCAATAATCCACACTGTCCTTTCAATTCCTTTGGATGACTTCAATATGTTAGAAAAGGGCCTTTGGCTCTGATAAGCAGAGGAAATGGAAAAGCCTGGCTCTGCCTGCAACTGAGACTTGCCTGTCTCAATCTGCGGTAGGTTTGAAACTAGTTAAGTTGTTTTGGATAGCAGAGTGGCTGGCTGCTTCAACTATGGCAGGTATAGACTCAACTTGAATGGGATTCAAGACGAGAAGAGGTAGTAGAAATGAATGGTCAGATAAAAAGCTTTCTCTGGAGAGCTTCCAAAATTGCCACCTATACAAACTGAACTCTGGCACAAAATCTGGAAAAATAGTTGGCTTGGATTTGTCATATGTTTCCTTAGCACTGTGGGAAGCCCATAAGTCTAGCAAGTACTATTATCATCTCTGCTCTAAATATAGCAGCTAACCCAGCTTACTTTTGTCTATGGAAATAGACAAAACTCAAACCGTACATTTCTGCACCAACTTTGGCAAGGATATCCATGTTAGGTGAAGGATTCTACGTCATACACATGCTAACCAGCAATGCTAGCACCAACACTCAGTTGTTGTTCCCACGACAGCCAGCAGCTGCCAAAGCTAATAAAGTCATGATATCAGCCGGCAGACCTCTCCTCTTTTGGTATTTTTCCAGATAATGTCATTCTGTGCCATGAGCCTGATACTCAAATTCTTGCATTTCCTTAATAACCACTGCCACATCTAATGCTGTTTCTGTTCAATTTTCCCCTTATGTATGTCCTTGCCCAGCCTCCTTTCAGGAGATTCTCTTCAAAAAACACAAACAACAGTGAGCAATATGGAAAGCAGCTTATTCCTTATCTAGACAGAGCAAAGAGTTTACTTGATAAACATCATACTAACTCTTTTTTGGGGTTGATTTTTTTGGCAGTTCCAGGGTTTTATTAAGCAGAGGCTGCCTTGTGCAATGTATCCAAATAACGCTGACATTGAGGGATGACTGGTACCCTGCCTAGTATAAGAAATAGATAGAGGTTGTCCCTTTTGCCGCTTTGAACATCTTATGCACAGTCTGCTGTGACTGTGAGCTTTGTTACTTCAGTCTAAGAACTTCAGTAATACAAAACAAGTTTTCAAGGTAACTTCAAAGAGCTAAAAGGAGGCAGTGTTGAGAAGGGGACACATGTTTGTTCTGGCCTATGGAGCAGACTAAGCTTTTTCAAGTAGCAGAAGCAGACACACACTTTTCCCATGGAAAGAGCAACACAAGAGGTTGTTATATGAATAAATAAGTGCTATCTGCCTGCATAGCAGCATGGATAATGTGAAATGATGATTTAAAAAAGGGAATTGTGTTCAAACTCAGCGTTAGAGAGCAATACTGCTGTGCTGCCACTGCTGGACCACCACTGTGGCCTTGAAGATGAACTGGGGAGAGCAGAACACAAAACTATCCTCCCTTTAATGTGCTTAATACAAGCACAGTCAACACCATTAAGAAACTATCCTGGGAACCACAGAAAATTAAAAATGAAGAGGCACATTTTCCAACCACTAAACTACATATCTCAAAATAGGTGTTTAAGATATGCAGTTCCTACCCACACAATCTAGCTCCAGAATTGAATGAGTTTGAGACACAGGGAAAAGTGGCAAGTTTTCAGTTCCACTGTAACTAAGGGTATCTAAGTGGTTTGAGGCTATGGAGAAAGCAAATTATTAGTTATACAAAGAGGTTTGATCCAAACCTTCTCTCCTCCCAAGTTCAAATGGGAAGAACTGAATGTCAACTTAGACTAACAGCTTTTTGCATGGCACTGGTAGCATAAAATGGATCTGTTCAATCATCTTTTCAAAATCATGCAGACATTTAATATATCAGTAAACCTCAAAAGGTTCTTGGTTTCAGCCTGTACGTGATAGTCATATATTGATAATTTTACACTTTCCAATTCTCCCTGAAAACACACCACAAAAGTGATTATTAATTACAAAGTGTTTCCATCTCCTTTTTAACACCACAGTCATAGCCACATTGTCTGATTACACAGAGCAAAGCTCAGTAGTAGGTTCCAGTGATTTTGTGCTGCCCTGGCACTGCAGAGCTGTTAACACTGCACCATTATAGCACCTCATCATTAATGGGGAAGAAAAAGAAAAAGTCAGTCATACGTGCTAGTTGGAGCTTAGCTGACATATTTTGGTGAGAAGAATTAGACTATAGGCTATGAAAAGGGAATAATGATGATGTCTACTTCACTCTTAGCTTGTTGAGATGTATAAAAACAAGAACACAGATATAGATAAGGGAGTTGCTCTTGGGCTCTGAGCTGCATGCACTTCTCTCTCTAACTTGCTGCCTAGCTAATCCGTCTGCTTCCTAACTCCCCTGGCCAATCCTCCAAACTCACCTTGACCATAAGGCAAAGTCTGAGGCAAGGTAGAGGGGTGGGAAGAAGGTGGAAGGGTGGTTGGGAACCCCTCCTGGGGACTCTGGTTTCTGGGAGGGCTGTTGTGTTTCGGTATTACTTATTAACTTGTATATTTCTGTATATAGCTGTATATATTCTAATTATCTGCTTGTATATTGTGCTAAGCTGTAAATATAGTTTCACTCCTCTAATGTCCAGATCGGCTGAGTCTAGTCTGAGTGATTTTTCCTAAGTGTGGGGGTGGGTAACACCCAAACCATCGCACCAAAACACCACATACTAGTAAATTCTTTGTTAAGACTACACCAGAAACACCTAACCTTGCTAAATAATTTCAAAATACTCAGAAATAATAGAAGGGGAAAGAAAAATAAATCAAGGATGAGTTATTAATCAAATCAACTACAGACCTGACCTAATTCTAGACAAAGCAACAGTTATTTATCTACAAAATTAAAAAATAGAATACATTTTTGGAGCTTAGCAGTTGGGCAACCGATTTCTTCTACAACATCTGGCTAAAGGGTGAGCACCATTTGATTTGGGACTCAAATCTCATTTTTCTAGATCCAAAAAGACACCTGAAGATAGGAGCAAACACCTAAACACCTGAAAGATTCTGGAGCACAGGACCAAGAGCTACTCTAGACACTTAAAGATATATGTGGACGCTTTTGATTTCCCCATCTCATTTAGCTTAAACTTCAGCCTAGTTGTAGCTAAAATCTCATTTTAAGTATGGTGCACATCTTGGAAAGCTTAACAACTCCACTTACAAACTCAATTCCTATCAGAATTTAGTGTACTGGTAACCCAAAGACCCCAGGCAGAAGACAGAAGAGATGAGTCCTACACGCAGAAACAGGGCATGGGTGCTACAGATGTGGGAGTTGGAGTGTGTGCAGCTAGTCCTTTTTCCCTACCAACAGTACAGATAAAGTTGTACATTTCCACACACCCAGCTAACTCCTCTCCTAAGTAAGGATAAACACAAGATAACAACAATCTATTAATTCTTGACTAATGAGACTGCTCACAAGCAGTATCTTGCAGTATGCCAACTTCATTACAGTAGATGCATGGCATGACTGGAGTAACAATTATAACACCAAGAGCAAAATAATCAGACCGTTTCCAACTGCACACTCCTGCTTCATTCTGCAGTATGAGCTGGCTATTCACCTCCTCTGTTGCTGGCCATCAGAAGTCACTGCTATTTTACAACTCCTTAGTTCATAAAAAGCTCAGTGAGGTGTGAAATAGGTCAAGACTTTATCAACTATTTATATAGTGACCTTTCATCAGCCTTTCAATCTTTCAATTCCACAACTATCTTGATGCATATTACATACATACATATATTTGACTTGCAGCAAAACTCATCCCATTTAGTAAAAGGCAGGCTCTGAAACATTTTTTTTCCAAGTCAGCCTTTACATAGATTTCTACTCAAGTTGTAGTTCTACTGTTGTTCACTTTGAACAGCATCTCCTGAGGGGACAATCACCAGTTGTAGATAGGTGACCTCTATACTTCACTGCTTGAGGCTTTCAAAAAGAGTGCTCAGCTAGATGGGAGAGAGCAGCATTACCGTATCACCAGTCCCATCAGGGCAGAGACACAAGAAGGGTACAGAGAGCACTGAAACTTCTTCACTTCTATTAAAGTTGATGAAGTTGGTGTTTCTGTTCAACAATATGGATGGACAAGACTGTCTTCAGCTTTATGCATTAATGGAAAGACAAAGTGTGGAAAAATTCCAATCCCCCTTGGCATCTTCGGCAGGTTTCAGTGACCCTCATTTTTCAAGACCCCATTCTCCATCTGAGCACAGCCAGGTACAGAGTGCTTAGGAAAGGGCAAGGTCCAGGATGATGGCTGTGTTCTACATTGGTTAGTCAGTCAGGGAGTGGCGGCAGAAGTTCTCCCCTTAAGCATCCACACAAAAGCAGCCACATCACTGTCTGCAGCACAGGGAGGAAATTACTGGAGCCTCCAGACTGAGACATGGGGCATTTCTGCCTGGTCTGCAGTGGCACTACTTTCACAGGAGTCAATTATTCAGCCTGTGTATTTAAAGACTCTAAATGATTACTCAGAGGATTTTTTTTTTCAAACATACTAATGATATTTTCATCAAAAGACCCTTTTTACAGAAATAGATGAAGGAGAAAAAAATATTTATTCAGAGTGTGTTTGACGGAAGCGCAACTGGCTGGTGTTTCATGGTAAAGGATTACGGTGTTCTGAGAGCAGACTGGAAGGCCAGACATTCCTGCTCTTGAACTAGCACAGGTGCAAAAGAAAGAGTTTGCACCTTGTCTGCTCAGACTTGGCTGGAAGAGAAGGATTTTTTTCCCTTGAAAAGTGGATCTGTGCATTAAAGGTCTATTCTCAAGCTTTGCGCATAACATTGTCCCCATCATCAAATGGCCTCAAATTGTACCAGGGGAGATTTAGATCAGAGATCTGCTAGCAAGGGTTACCACACATGGACTCCGCACGACTCGATGTGAATCCACCGGAGACCTGTATTTGTTCTGACTCCATTTATATAGTCTAGAGCACAGACCACACACCTACACATCAGCATCATGTAGGCAAAAGCAGCTCAGTCTTTTACATACTGGAACATGTCCAGAGAAGGGCAACAAAGCTGGTGAGGGGCCTGGAGCACAAATCCTATGAGGAGAGGTTGAGGGAGCTGGGCCTGTTTAGCCTGGAGAAGAGGAGGCTCAGGGGGGACCTCATTGCTGTCTACAACTACCTGAAGGGAGGATGTAGCCAGGTGGGGGGTGGCCTCTTCTCCCAGGCAACCAGCAATAGAACAAGAGGACACAGTCTCAAGTTGTGCCAGGGTAGGTATAGGCTGGATATTAGGAAGAAGTTCTTCACAGAGAGAGTGATTTCCCATTGGAATGGGCTGCCCAGGGAGGTGGTGGAGGCACCGTCCCTGGGGGTCTTCAAGAAAAGACTGGATGAGGCACTTGGTGCTATGGTCTAGTTGATTGGTTAGGGCTGGGTGATAGGTTGGACTGGATGATCTTGGAGGTCTCTTCCAACCTGGCTGATTCTATGATTCTATACGTCACACCTTGTTTTTCTCATTAACCAGGTGTTCCACTATCTTTCCTCCCCCGTGGGAGACATCCTGAAGCTGTGGGAATCAAGGTCAAAATGGTCACATACTGCCTGTTATTATTCCCTCTCACATTGCATTCCCACAATTCCCCCTTTTCGTTTTACAATGAAGGCAGTGTTTCTCATCTATCGCAGGGCCCTTGCAAAAAGATAACAAACACAGCACCTCAAAACATTACTACCTTTGCCAGTGAGTGCATCTAGCCCTTGAACTAAGAACAAAGGTCGATGGCAGCTCTATTTTGCAGAGTTGCCTGTCTCGTTGAAAAGAGTTGCTGAAAGCTTGTGAAATAGTATTTGCTTGTACACTAATTCATTAAGCATGATTAAAGCTAGCCATTAAGCATGGTTAAAGCTCGTGCAAAAGTAACTCCTAGCATAGTATCAGGATAATGCAGCTATCATCCCATGCATGCACACTTCCTATTGTTACAGGTTACAATCACAGACGTGTTTGGCGTCCATAAGGTTAACAACAGCCATATCCCAGTATACATTCCAATTCCTTGCCACAGTGTCTGCATAACCATCTGAACAAGACTTCTGCTTAGTTCCAAAAGCAGGCTGGACATAACAATCTGGCATCCATTGAAGCCCTGTAGGCAACAGAAACATATACAAACACATTCCTTCCCTACACTAAAAAAATCTATTGGCCTTTTCTAGGATGAATCCCTCTATGTGATTTATCTGGAGAATTCCCCCTTTTTTTTGGTGTTAAATTAGCATAAGAAGGTGCTAAGTATTACTTCTTTTTTAAAATGATTGTGCATATTGTGTTGTGTAGGCATGTCCATTGTTTGATTTAATGTCTAAGCATACAACTGCATAGGTGTGATGGTACCTTTTAATAGCTGCAGTGGCCTGCAGCAAGCCATCTTTTTGAAATGTGACCTTGTTTCATGCATCTGCTGTAGGAAGCTGGTACTTATTCTAACATGCTGCAAGTGAAATCTCAGTGTGTATGAATCATAGAATCATAGAATCAACCAGGTTGGAAAAGACCTTCAAGAACATCCAGTTCCATGGCACTAAGTGCCTCATCGAGTCTTTTCTTGAAGACCTCCAGGGATGGTGCCTCCACCACCTCCCTGGGCAGCCCATTCCAATGGGAAATCACTCTCTCTGGGAAGAACTTCCTCCTAACATCCAGCCTATACTTCCCTGTCTACAACTTAAGACTGTGTCCCCTTGTTCTATTGATGGTTGCCTGGGAGAAGAGGCCACCCCCCACCTGGCTACATCCTCCCTTCAGGTAGTTGTAGACAGCAATGAGGTCCCCCCTGAGCCTCCTCTTCTCCAGGCTAAACCAGGCTGAACACCAGGTTTGTGTTCCAGGCCTCTCACCAGCTTTGTCACCCTTCTCTGGACACGTTCCAGCACCTCAACATCTCTCTTGAATTGAGGAGCCCAGAACTGGATGCAGTACTCAAGGTGTGGCCTGACCAGTGTTGAGCACAGGGGAAGAATAACCTCCCTTGTCCTACTGGCCACACTGTTCCTGATACAGGCCAGGATGCCATTGGCTCTCTTGGACACCTGGGCACACTGCTGGCTCATCTTCAGCCTACTATCTACCAGTAGCCCCAGGTACCCTTTCCTTCTGGCTGCTTTCCAGCCACTCTGTCCCCAGCCTGTAGCGCTGCTTGGGGTTGTTGTGGCCAAAGTGCAGAACCCTGCGCTTGGCCTTGTTAAATCTCATCCCATTGGCCTCTGCCCACCCATCCAGCCTGTCCAGGTCCCTCTGCAGGGCTCTCCTACCTTCCAACAGCTCCACACCTGCTCCTAGCTTGGTGTCATCTGCAAACTTACTGATGCTGGACTCAATCCCCTCATCTGAATCCGATAATCTTTGCCATATTAACTTTGCCAGTGTATTATGATAAAAACTGTTCCCTTTTTTTTTTTTTACATGATCTCTATCCTAAAGTACTACCACTGATATCAAGAGAAAAAAATAAAACAAAAAACATTCTATGATATCCCTATTCTGAACTCTTGACCTTAACTATACTAATACTAGAAATCTATAAACCAAAAGAATAGTTAAGCAATTGAATCAATACTGAGAAAAACAAATCCCATGTAGATTGGAGCTCTTTGGAAATACCATGGCATGTGGAAAGAAAGGAAACCTTTGAGTCAGTCAACCTAAAAGAGAATTGCTAACCTATAAATATATTTTATTGAAATTACTCCAAACTTATTCCAATTATAATATTCTATTACAATTATCAACTGCTTAACATCTTATCCATTAATTGCTTATTCTAAGATCCATTACAATCAAAAGCTAAAAACATTATCAAGATTTTTGTTCCCAAAATAATGCAACACTGTCACTTTAAGAGTGAAACATCTCCTGCAGAAAGTAGACTGCAAGAAAAGGAAGAGAAGGAACAGGGGAAGAAGAGTGGGAAGGGGAGCTGAACCATGCTGGGCTGTGTCTAGAAAGAAACTAAACAGAGAACCAATTTCTTCAAAAAACAAATGGAGGGGGAAACAGGCAGCTACAGCCACCCAATTCTTCAAAGCTTTTGAGTCTTTAACAGTGAATTCTGTGATGCAATCTGAGATGGGGGGAGGGCAGGACTGCAGGCGGACGGCACCATGATGGATACCCCTCCTGTCACGGATGAGGGGCAGCACTTGCTGAGGGATCAGCTTCTCCTGCTTGGCCCATGACCATCTTGGGCAATGGCAAACAATTTGGCAGATCCACTCTAGCGAATCACCTCCCACGGATGTTTCAAAGAGCATTCTTCCCGTGTCTTTCCCAGCCCTCTCCTAAAAGGCAGACTGTGCATTTGTCATGACACCATTACTTTCACACCAAATTAGCAAAGTCTTTAGAGTTTGAGTTCTGCATTTTACTGAGTCTCACGAGACTTTCCCTATCTGTTCCCAGGTGTTGATCTCAAAAGCACTCACTGGGTCAGCAGGGAGCCCGTGGTCTCAGCACTGTAATAGTAATCTTCAGAGGATATAATCATCTGACTTTGACTCTCTCTTGGAGAGGATACGTGAGAGGAGCTTCAATATTGCAACTTCTTCTTTAGTTATGCTCTGCCCCATCTCACGCCTGTCCACTCACCTCTCATCCCAGGTGCCTGCTGCAACGGTCTGCTTCTATCTTATTTCCACAGTGCACATGCTGCAGCCTGGTCACAGTCCTGCTCTCCAGCTTCTTAGATGGGGCTTCTCACCTGCTGCAGTCACCCACTCACTGCAATTTCTCCTTCAGTTCAGGTGTCTAACCACATGTTAGTGAGGTTTAACACACACAGACTCCACACAATTCAATGTGAATCCACCAGAGACCTTTATCTTTTTTCATAGAATCAACCAGTTTGGAAGAACATCAGCCAATCAACCAGACCATGGCACTAAGTGCCTCATCCAGGCTTTTCTTGAACACCTCCAGGGACGGCGACTCCACCACCTCCCTGAGCAGCCCATTCCAATGCCAATCACTCTCTCTGGGAAGAATTTCCTCCTAACATCCAGCCTATACCTCCCTGTCTACAACTTGAGACTGTGTCCCCTTGTTCTGTTGCTGGTTGCCTGGGAGAAGAGACCAACTCACATCTGGCTACATCCTCCCTTCAGGTAGTTGTAGACAGCAATGAGGTCTGCCCCAAGCCTCCTCTTCTCCAGGCTAAACAACCCCAGCTCCCAATCTCTCCTCATAGGTCTTGTGCTTCAGGCCTCTCACCAGCTTCATCACTCTTCTCTGGACACCTTCCAGTATCTCAACATCTCTCTTGAATTGAGAACTGGACACAGTCATCAAGGTTTCTGATACAGGCCAGGATGCACACTGGTGGCTCATGTTCAGCTACTACCTACCAGTATCCCCATGTCCCTTTCTGCCTGGCTGTTCTCCAGCCACTCTGTCCCCAGCTTGTAGCACTGCTTGGGGTTGTTGTGGCTAAAGGGTAGAATTTTGCACTTGGTTTTGTTAAATCTCATCCCATTGGCCTCTGCCCACCCATCCAGCCTGCCAAGGTCCCTCTGCAGGGCTCTCCTACCCTCCAACAGATCCACACCTGCTCCTAGCTTGGTGTCATCTGCAAACTTACTGACTGCAAACTTACAAGGGGACTCAATCTGCTTGTCCAGATCATCAATAAAGATATTGAACAGGACTGGGCCCAGAACTGATCTCTAGGGGACACCACTAATCACTGTCTGCCAATTGGATGTGGCACCATTCACCACCACTATCTGGGCCCAGCCCTCCAGCCACCTCTTGACCCATATCAGAGTGAATCTGTCCAAGCCACGAGCTGCCAGCTTTGCCAGGAGCTTGTTGTGGCAGACAGTGTCAAAGGCCTTGCTGAAATCCAGGTAGACTACATCCACAGCCTGCCCCACATTCACCAGGCAGGTAACCTGATCATAAAAGGAGATCAGGTTGGTCAAGCATAACTTGACCTTCTTCAACCCATGCTGGCTGGGCCAGTATGGGTTTATTGTTTGTTCTGATTCCATTTATTTAGTCTAGATCATAGACTACACACCCATACATTAGCATAATCCAGGCAAATATAAGACCAGTCTTTTACATACATCACACCTTGTTTTTGTCATTAATCAGGTGTCCCGCTATCTTTCCTCCCCCATGGGAGACATCCTGAAGCTGTGGGAATCAAAGTCAAAATGGTCACATATTGCCCATTATTATTCCCTCTCACACTGCATTCCCACAGATATCAGAACAAATTTCTACACTGAAAGACTTCCCAAACATTGGAGTAGGCTCCCGAGGCAGGTGGCTGAATTCCTATCCCTGGAGGTGTTTAAAAGACAGAGATTAGTGGCAAATTACATAGTTTAGCGGCAGATTTAGAAGAGTTAGACAATGCTTGGACTTGCTGTAAAAGGTCTTTTCCAACCCAAGTGACTCTACGATTATGCTCCTTCCTTCTCCATCTCTTGCTAAAGCTTTCCAGAGTCAGAGGTTAGGAAGAGATGGATTTACCCCCACACCCTCCAAAGCTTTATGTCACTGGGCTACTCAATTACACAAATATTCAGCTACCTTTTTGGAAGAACACCTGCAGAAGATCCTGAAGACACATGTGCTATCAGCATTTGCTTATGTTTTGTAATCTGCAACAAAAGTACCTCTTACCACAATAACCAAGAAAATGATCCCCAATAGCAGGGGAGTAAGGTTGTTCTAAGCAGCATCAGGCCATAATTTTTTTTCTCACCTGTGGAAGTGCTTTTCCCTAATTATTAATCCTATCTTTGGGCAGGAATTTTGAGTGGCATCTTTTTTTAGGATCACTTAGGAAATTTTCCTCTAGCTCCACATTCAGCTGCTCTTAACTCTGTTTGCAACAAACAGGATGAAAGGATGGACCCAGTCAGGCTAGTGCTCAGAAAACTTCATACCAGGATCTTTCTCACAGTTGCTCAGACAACTTGGAATATTATTAAGTGACTCATATGATGGCATATTGTCAGTAAGGCTCTGGCCTTTTGTACAGAGACACGAGTCAATTTTGTGCCTGTGTCCAAAGTAGGGAGAGATGCTGCAACTGTTCTACATCTAATAAGCAAGCAGAGACATGCTGCCAGCTGTGCATAAAGCAACATTTGAACTGGCCACTGAATCAGTCTCTTCTCAGGAAGAAAAGTGGTCAAACAGCCTGATATTTGCAACAAGGGTCAAAAGACACAGAAACTGAAGGAATTCCTCTGTCTCTTCAATGAAAGGGTTTTGGTGAGTCCTAACACCTGAATTCTGAGATGCTATTTAGGACTGGAGACAAGACTCCTGCAAAGAAATCCCCTATAAAGGAGGGGCTCCAAGGAAGTCAGATACCTGTAGTATGCACCAGAGCTCACGTGTTGCTTGCAACACCTTCATTTTGGGGTGGGCATGAATGATTCATCTCTCTGTTACTCCAAGGACTGGAGTTGCCTCCCTTGCAAATCAGTCACAGTGGGTCATAGTGATGAGCACCACATCTTCTAAGCCACAGAGGTCCCACCAAAGAGGAATACTGACTTGAAGAAAGCACAGTAATATGGACTTGGTACTACAGTTTGGCTGAGCACTCAGGGCTTGGTAGAACTTAACATTAAAGGACCACAGATGTTTTGTGTCATGAAGATATCCTAGAACGTGTGGATGAAAATTGCCAACATGGCAAGACTTCCCTGCTTTTCAAGTGGCCAACAACAGCAATATATTATGCAAGCCCCTTCCAGCTGATGATCTTAGGCAAATTTAGAGAGATACTGCCAAATTGTCCATAAAAAAAAAAATTGGTGTTTTTCCAAGAAGATACACTGATGTCCTGAAATCACTTATATCAGCCATGAAAACCAGAAGCTAGTGAGCCTCATAGTCCCACTACTCATTACATGATTTGATCTTTACAACATATTTACAGATATATCACATATGAGCTCAAGTAAACCACTGCACAATGAGCATCTGATGGTTTCTTGAGCTCATCTTTATGGGTCAGGTTCAACCTTACTACATTTAAGTTGGAAACTCTCTGACAACTAACTTGATTTGGTCCTGTGATATATGTCATTGTTTTATGTACTGAGAAGTTGCAAGGAGAGAAGAGAGGAACATTCAGGTGACAGACTCTTGTAACTAGATGAAGATGGAAGAGTTACTATGGGCCGTTTTGTGCACTATCAAACCTGTTGGACATGAGGTAGCCTTCAGTCCCATATATACACTTTGCCACATGCTTCCTGCATTTACAAGTTTGCCTGGATTAATGCATTAATTGGAGCTAGCTTTCCTCTGGGAAATGAGGCAGATCTGCTTGGAAAAGCATTTCTGAGAAATGTAGACAAGCAGTGGGCCAAAGTCTCTTCTGGCCCAACTCCACTGAAATCAGAGCAGCAGTAGATAACTCAGCCATACATTCTTAGAGCATTACTGCTCAAAAATCTCTCCCAGGGGGAAGCAAAACAAAAAAACAAACAAGAAAAGTATTCTCATTAACAAGAAATTAGAGAAGTTTATTTAATCTGAGATAGAAATGTTCAACTCCTACCTCTCTTTATATAAAGTTTCCCAAAAGACCATCACTTCAGACTAAGAAACCGCTGAACTTCAGAGGAACTAGGAAAGAGAAACAAACAGAAATGGAAGGGAGGTGCTGTTAAGGGGTAAATAATTCATTGTTTCTCTCAGAGCCAATGTTTCATTTTAGGAGACCAAAGTGATCATTCCTTGATTCAGCTCAAGCAAACAAAGCATTCAATCTAAACAAGATTGTAAGCATAAGTAAAGTCCCATTAAGAAATTGCTTAACACATTCAAATTAGCAAGACTAGATACCTGCAAGAAACTAAATGCTTTGCAATTAGAGCTGCCAGTTAGGATAACACCCCTAGTCAAAGTGCAATAGATGACCAGGTCAGTCTCACCAGTCTCTTTTGATACAAATGAAAAAGTGGGGCATGATCTCCACTGCTCAAGCAGAGAAAATGTTATCATTTCCAGGCAGGAAGCAGGACGTTCCCAGAACTGCCATAAGCATTTCCAGTGGTTGGGTCCTATACTAAATAAGTGATACCACAATACTGTACCTAATCTACTCTTCTGTAATTAACTCATGGAATATCTCTCAGAGGAGACGATGCAAAGTCCTATTTTCCCCAAGACCTGTAAACTACTCACATCCTTTTCAAGTCCAGTGTGGTGAGTGTTCACAGCATCATGTAGAAAACAACATGCCACTTCCCTAATGAAAATGTTAGGGTAAGAGATAGAAAATATTCCAGCACCGTCTCCTTTCCCTGACACTAGAGGGATGGTGTTTAGAATTAGAGATAGGAAATGGGTTAGGGAAAAGGGAGGGGTTAATAAGGGGCTGGGCTTCTTCCAACTCAGTGTCCACAGAACATCCATCACTCTTTGAAAACATTCTTCATGTTAAAGAAAGTTAATACCTTACCCATTGTTACATTGCTAAGAGATGCCAGCAGCAAAGAGAAGAATTAAAATCTTTTAGTGTGTCAAATAGATATATTGAAGTTTAATCCTTATGCAATCCACCAGACATGCTCAAACTGTATTGCTGCCACCTAAATAGACCACAATATGCAAGTGTGATGCTATTTAACAGAGCAGAGAATGTATCTGATGCTTTAAGTGTCATTAGGTATCTCTGTTTCCAAGTTGCACAATGGCTTCTGGCTGTAGCCATCTGCAGTGCTGTAGCCTTAGTGTTCTGCTGGAAGACTCGTGGATTATGGCACCTCATTCTTCAAATCAGTGATATCTTTCAAAAGAAAGAGCTCCAGACACACACACAACTGGATACAGAATGTTGTCACAAGGAAGAAATGTAGACTGAGAATATCCAAGCCAAGAGATTTGAGTTAATTTCAGTCTAAATTAGTTCAGAATCCTTTGATACTTTTAAAAGCTTTTGCATATTAACCTAAATTCTTTTGATACTGATGAGGTTGGTTTTTTTTTTTTTTCATTTTAGTTTGTAATGCGGTTTTCTGTTTGTTTCTTTTTTTTTTTTTCACTACCAGTTTTTAGGAGTGCTCAAATTAAGTTCCAGTTATGATATTCCACCTCTGAAAATGCCCCTTCCTTCAAGATGCTATGAATTATGTACTCAGCCTATAGATCTGAAAAATGTAGGTTTCATTGTCTTTGGTGATAGCTCAGCATTGCAAGAGAGAGTTGTGATGGTTTGGGTGTTACCTGCCTCCCCCCCAGCTTTGGAAATCACCCAGGCTAGACTCAGCCAGCTCTAGAAATTGAATGAAGTTTTACATTTACAGCTTAGCACAATATACAAGCAGATATTTACAATATATATACAGTCATATAGAGAAATATACAAGGTAAAAGGTAATACAGAAACATGACACACCTCCCAGAAACCTGAGTCCCCAGGAGGGCTCTCAAGCACCCTTCCACCTTTCTCCCACCTCTCTCCCTTACCCCATATCTTGCCTTATGCCCAAGGAAGATTGGAGGGTTGGCCAGGGGGGTTAGAAAGCAGGTGGATTAGTCACACAGATGGCAGGCTAGGTTAGAGAGAGAGAGAGAAGTTCACAAAGCCCAGAGAACAACTCTGTTATCTATGTTTATATTCTTGTTCTTATACATCTCAGCAAGCCTATGAGTGAAGTAGACATCACCCTTGTTTGTCTTTCACAGCCTGTGATCTAATTCTTCTCACCAAAACATTGTAGCTAGGCTCAAACTAGCACAAGAGTGGCACTTACCTTTCTATGGCTCAAACAAGCATCTGGCATTCACACCGCAAAGTAACTTTTGCTTCTCCCTTCATACTTGATCAGATAAATTCCCCTTTCATTTTTTCTTCATCTTTTCCCTCTGCCATAGGAAATAATTAGAACAGCTTCACAGTGGTTATCAAGTTTATTCGTAAAGAGATGATGGGACACAGTTTATAAGACCTACTACTCATTGCATTATCCTCCATCTTCTGCTTTAATGAGCATTTGTAATGACTTCATCAGCCCATACCAAGACACGTGCACTCTTTTACACTTTATTCAACAGCTCTTGTGATGGGGAAAGGAAGTTTGACATGGAAAAAATATCAACTAGTCAGCCCTTATGTTTGTCAAGTATCTAATTATCTTGGATGCAATTAGAGGTTTGATTACTTAGACAAACATTATCTGCATAAGCAGTTCACTCTTGTGAAATCTTTTAAGCTCAGATTTTTCCATCAAGAGAAACTTAGTAAGGGCAAATAGGGCAACCTATCCTGCTGGAATTAAAACAAAAATAGTTTTACTTGTACCTAAGATGGTACAAATAAAGCGAGGGAAATAAATATTAAGATAAACCAAATGTTCCTGTGGGTTAAGGTTTCTACTGCTAACTATGTTTGTTCACATCTGAGCTGTGGGAAACAATTTGCCTCTTCTAGCAAGCAGTGAATTTCCAGCAAACAAACATGAAAGAAGTAGGTCAATTCATGCTAAGGCATCAGTGCCCGAAGCTGGTTTTGCTCCATATCTGTCCAGACCTCTTGAAGAAGCCTCCCATCCCACTATACTCATCTCTGCAATAGATCTGATACAATCCAGTAGCTTGCCTGTCCATTTCAAAATTGGGTGCATTTGTATTTGGAGAGAGGCTAAGCAGGATGAGACTAAATTCCTTGATCCAGAGTGAAGGTCTTGTGATGCAACTATCATGTATTCATTCAGATTCAAAACGCTCCCTACATCTTCTACCAGATGGGCAAATCACTTTCCTTTCTGTCACATCTTTTACTCCCGAGGAGCAGCCTTCTTTGTAAAACAAAGGCAGAACTGAGTGCTAAATAGATCCATTCATTCACTGTTCTCCTGGACAGCTGGGAGTTTTATTTTTTAATTTGCTTTTGGCTTTCACAAAGTGATGCCTCCCTGCAGTGGCTCTTCAAAAAAGGTCACTCTATTGAAGTCTGTTGTTATGGCATGCAAACTAGAGGCATCAAGACCTCCCAAATAAAGTTTTAGTCAAAGTCCATCTTATCTAACAACACAAGTTTTCAGTTGCTATCTGTTCTACTTTCTCCACAGAAGTGGAACTCAGCTAAAAAAAAAAAAACACAAAAACCCAAAACAAAACCCCACTAACAAACAAACAACAAGGGAAGTTAAAATTCTGAGCCTTATCTTTATCCTGGTAGTGTTGCCAGTGGGTATGGCATTTGACATATGGCATTACTGTGAACTGTCAAGCTAAACTTTAACCTCTTGGCCACATACTATCACAACTGAAATTAAAGCTGCTGAGAGCTGATGCCAGTCTGGAAATTCCTCCCAAAGTTGATGTAGTTTCAGAGCTCTTCAAATTACTTTATTATTGTCTATTGATTGCTTTCTTTCTTACATGTGTAGCCAGACCATATCCTCAAGCACCCTGCACTTTGGTATTTTATAATAATTCCTACCCAAGGATTTTGCAGGCAGATTGGCCAGAGAGAAAAAAGTTCCTGACAGCCAGATGAGATCATCCTATATCTCACCCTCCCAGATTCAGACCAATTAGAAGGCAGCTAACTGATAATACACTATAGACTTTGAATGTGCATGTGTTATGCAAGTGTACTATCACAACAGCTCTTCCCAGAAATGTGGGAATCTGCAACATTTACTCCTCTCACACTGAGGCTGTTGCTATTTGGTTGAAAAAGGGCATGGTGAGGAGAGGCATGCTGCTCTGCCAGAGGAGGGAGTATAACTGCTGCATGGTATCCCTGCAAATCCAAACACTTCACAACAGTTTAATCCAAAGGCAGGAAAAAAAAATCCCACCCAAACCCCCAAAACACTCAACCAGCCAATCCACCCAAAGAACCCACAAACAAACAAAATCATGATTGCCAGCACATTTAGAAGACCTCTAATCACTGAGCTGTCAGGATGGTACCAAAATCTCTGCCATCCTCATTCCTGAGGTCTGATGCAACTTGCTTTCAAATGTCAAGCTGCCTGTACCCTGGTGGTGTAGAAAGCTTCCCTGTTGGGGTTCAAACTGGTATTACTCTTTCAAAATGTCCTATCAGGGCAACTGGGAGGCAGGGTTATCTGAACTGCTATTTAGCTGAACCAACCAGTGTCAGCCCTTTTTCTGCACGAAGGACAGCTAGGCAGCCACTCTGACAGCAGTTACTGATGAATAATGCTGGTTCGTTTACTAATTAAGTGTTAAGCAGCAAATGTGGATTCATTAATACAGATCTGCTGTAAACAAAGACCAGAGGCTTCAAATATGGCAAGAGAATGCAATCTGTCTATCAACCCTCTCCCTCCCCCAAAAAAACCCCAAACCAACAAACCCCAAAAAAACCCCAAACCAAAAAGAGGTCTGGCTAAGACAACAAATATTAATACAAAAATTATGGTGCAGAAGGAAGGGGAGGGTCAAGAAGCCACAGCTTCCAGTACCAATGAGTACAGAAACACAGACTTTCAGCACGATGAAATAATCAGTTAGGAGCTCCGGGGATTTTGCATCATCCTTCTTGAAATTTGATGTGTAATCCTTCCCTGACTACTTACATATTGCTCAAGTGGATGCTAGTTTGGACTTACTTGTACTAGTGACCCACAGCATGGAAATAAAAACTTCTGAATATTGAAAGCAGCAAACTGTTTCTAAGACCCTTTAAAAAAATAGTGAAGCCAGACTGGCACGTAGTACGAGCAACAACTTCAACTGTCCCTAGCTGTGTTCAGGAGCACCCTCACATCTGATGGACTTTGAAAAAAAAAATAATCAAAGAATTGAAACTGCAAGCTCCAGATTTTCCTCAGCTCTCCCTGATAGGAACTCCAAGTACGAGATTACAGTTCATAGCTCAGCTGTTCCACATAGGTTGAGTAATATTCAAAACTGAAATTTGAAAGAAAGCATGATCAGGTATCATCAACTTATTTGATATGTAGGTTTTAAAACTGAGATGTAATGATTTAAACATCTGATAAAAGAGAGCATACTTAGCATTTGGAGATTGGAGAAGGAAAACAAGCAGCACAAAAATAGGACAAGGAGGGCTTTCTACAGAAAATGAAAGTGTTCAAAAGAAACACTGTCTTGCAGACAGGAAGGAGAAATGCCTGGAAGAGATGAAACTACATGTGGACTTACCAGCCTCCAAAGACCATCCCTACTGGAAATTCACTGCTCATTGGCAAGAACAAGGGATTATTTGACCATTGCTGGATAGAAATCAAAATCCTCGGGAACATATTCTAAAAAGCAAGAGAACTTACTCCTTGATATTTTCCTATTTTGCTGCTTACATAGTGATAACATCAAAAGACAAGACTCACTTGTCTCTCTGAGCTGCTTACTGAAAACACAGACTATCCTGTAAGCACTGGAGACATAGAAGTGCTTGAAGCAGCTGGAATCATATTTAGTGACAAATTAAGGGATGAACACTCTGATATACAGAGAGGAGAGAAGCATCCCTGTGACATGCAGCAACTATGCAAGGTCTCTTGAAGGCTTGTAGAAGAGGGGAAAAGTGAAGATCTTATGACAAATGCACAAGTCAAGGTGTGACCCTGAAAACACATGGGGAGGCAGGAGTGGGTTGTGTTTGAAGAGGTGGGTCTAGGAGGGGCTTAGAAATGGTGTGAGGCTTGCCTTGCCTCAGCAAGTTTCTCACTACTGCAGGGGAAATGGGAGAAACCCAGAATTTGTTTTAAGGTGTCTCTAACTTGTTCTTTGAGGACTACATGCTTTGTTAGGAAAAAAAAATCATAATTCATAAATCACAGCTGTTAACACCAAAAAAGTAAAAGCCTTTATACAGAGATGTTTAGATAATGGTTTTAGTTTTACAGTCACAAGTGATGACCAAGTCCAGATGCTAAGTTTTGGCAGAAAGAAACAGCAAGGAAAAAACTAAGAAAGCTTAATACCAAGAAGACAGTGTTACCTTCTTCAGTGATTAAGGTGTCCAGGACACCTGGAATTTTTACTCATATCCCCTGTATGCCAGTCACAACCACAGGATTGATTCTGGTACAGGTCCTGTTATAAACTTCCAAATTAGAACCTTAATTGAGGTGGTTTAGGATAAATTTTTAATCAACATAGGCATTTACAGTCAAGTTTTTTTTTTGTTGGGGAGGCTTCCCCCTAGTAATATAGCTTATCCAAGTGAAAAAAAAAAAATAGTCTTCCCAACAATGGTTGTCTAGGAGCAGAAAATAATCCTGTGCAAAGTGCAATCATCTCACCCAAGAAATTATAGGAAGTGATCTTCCCAGTTACACAAAGAGATATCCCCTTTTATTTATTTTAAGCCTTTGAGAGTAGAAACTTACAAAGGTCTGCAACAGCAGAAGTATCAAGAATGGATGCGAACTCTGTGGTTATGTTTGCTGTGTCTTGCAGTACAGACACAGATAATTCACACATGTTGCTTTTTTAGACATGCTAAGGATAACAGAAAAGTTTAGATCTAACACAGATCTAACCACAGCTAACAGCACATTTCAGGAGGAGAAGGCTGCAGGAATATCTCCTACTATATCCTTCTGGCTTTTTGGAGATCAGTGGAGTGATTACATTTGCATCTGGTTAATGCAACTTGGTAAATTGAGTTATACAGATAACATCTCAATATATTGCATATATTTTAGATCCAGAAATGTTTAATCAGTGTTCATCACTATCTAAAGAGTAGGTGTCAGAAGGATGGGGCCAAACTCTTTTCAGTGGAGCCCAGAGACAAGACAAAAGGAAATGGGGACAAACTGGTTCACTGGAGGTTTCCTCTGAACATGTGGGGAAAACTTTTCTGTGAAGGTGCCATAGAACTGGAACAGGTTGCCTACAGAGGTTTCAGATTCTTTCTAGGAGATATTGAAAACCTGCCTGGACATGTTCCTGTGCAATCTGTTCTGGGTAATCCTTCTTTAGCAGGTGGGGTTGGATTAGGTGATCTCCAGAGGTCCCTTTCCAACTCTGACCATTCCGTGATAACCCCACATTAACTCACTGTCCTTCACCAGCCCCATAAGCAAGTTCTCACACTTGTGAATGGGGTGAGCCAAAGGAGACCATTCATTATATATGTGCTTTGCCCCAAGGGAGCCTTTCTCTCACTCCTGAGGCATCTATACATTGCACAGGTTAATGCTCAGGCACAGCTTCCAGACCTAACCAGATCAAAAGTGCACACGAACACAAAGCCACCCCTGTGCACACAAACACACCAACTGCCCTAGTGCTGTTTGCACATACGAGCACGTGCATGTGTGCATGCAGCACATCACTACTCTCATCTACACTCACTTCACTAAACTAAGTTTTCCATTTATCCTTTACTTTTTTTTTTTTTTTTTCTTTTTGAGAGGTCTATCTCATCCTCTTAAGTTTTCAGAGTTTCAAGTGTTTAATGCTTTTAATTCTGGTAGAAGTATAGGAATTTCAAAGTGTATTTCCATGTTAAAAGCCCTCACTGTTGCCTATCAAGATTCGATATTGATGCACACAGACCCTGGATACAGACCACATGACAGACAGCACAGCATCCCCTTCAAGCCCCTAGGACCACTTCATGTGAAAACACGAACAAGCTTGCACTGTAAATGAAAGCCACTAGGGTAGGAGAACATTTTATTGTGCATTTCAGACTTAAAATAGCTTTTGCTTGTATTTATAGTGACATTCACAAGAACAGGATTGTGAGTATGCAAATGCAATGCTATCACAGCTGAAATAGTATCCAAGATCAAATAATAAACCCTGGGATATGGTTTTGAATATAGAGTTCATTTAAAGCTGCACAGCTCTGCAGCCACAGCAGTAGGAGGCATGTATGAAGTGTGCAGCTCTACAAATTCAATTTATCATTGCCTTAAAGTGCATAGTCTTAATTATACTTCTGTCCAAGACAAAATATCTTGCCATTACTCTGTAAAATGTGCACTGCGAATTAAAAAATTAAACCAAAGCATTTTATTTGGGTTTACATTTAACATAACATTCTTATGAATAGTTAAACTGACTGTATTTAGTTTGCTTTACTGTTTGTGTGTTTTTCTCTTAGCAACGAGAAAAAAACAGTCTTTTAACTATAGGAAACTGTAAGTAAGATCATAAAATTGGCATAAAAATAGGATATTTGAAACGACTTGTAACAAAACATGTACTATGTTTAAGCTACGAATTGAAGGTATTCCTTTAACGTTGAAGAACATAGTTTTCTGCACATACAAGCAAGCATTTAGAAGTGTGTTTTACACCAGTACTTTCTTTTCCAATTGCTGTAATTGTGGAAGCCATTCAAATCCTAGGAAACTCCCAAGGACTTTTGTTTGCAGCAATACTCCCAACTCAGTGAGATTGTTCATTACTTTAAAACTAGTCACCATTTTTTTTGTATTTGCAGAAGTCTGTATGGAAGATTTCTTGTACAGCAGCAAAATCCAGACATCTACAGCAAGACAAAGTTACTCAGCAGTTTGACATTACAAAAAGCACTAAGCAAAACTCACCAGGTTTAAACAGGAGTTCAAGGAAGAGAATGAAAGACTGAGTGTAAGACACTAAGTTAAAACTTGGCCAGGACCAGACTGCACATTTCTCTAAACTAAAAGCATACCACAAAATATTTAGCAATGTGTTCACAATTCAAAACCTTGCCTCTGCATCACGTAAAAAGAATATAGCCTCTGCCAGAGATGGTTTATCCTATTTTAGCAAACCCCAGAAGAGTCTGGGGTTTGCTAAAATAGGATAAACCACCCCTAGTGCCACTAGCGCCGCTAGCATCACCTGCAAGAGATGAAATAGTCTAGAGAGAGAAAGGGGGAGTGGAACATACTCTGGAATTTCACAGCCTGAAGGCTGCAGAATTTATAGAGTAACTGAAGTGCCTAAGTTTTGCTAAAGTATTAGCATACAGCTGACAAAAAAAACCCAAAAAACCCCAGAATCTGTTATCATCCTGTAAATCTTAGGCTGTGAATGACTACCATAGCCTGTTAGGCCTGCCCTACATGGCCTGAAGGTCTTCCAAATACCTCACCACAGATCCCTGCTATGAGCAGCTCCAAACCTGTGAGCAGTTTTGGCTTCTGATCTTCGTAATAATATTCCAAACAAAAGTATTTGTTGTTAGTAAAACACTAAGAAAAACATGCTCATCTTTGTTCCTTCCAGCATGGTTTGGAAATTAATGACCCAGGAGTTGGCAGCACACCTTCTTTCCTTGGGTTTGGAATGACTCAAGTAAAGTGTAAAACAGAATTTAAACAGGAGAATTCCCAGCAAACTCCTTTTTCTTAATCACTATTACTGTATAACCAGTTGATATTTGGGAGTTTTCAGTGAGAAATTAGCTCTTATCATCAGGTGGGGGAAATCATAGGTCAGAGATAGGCATTGCTTAAGCCTCCTTCAGGTTCTCTTACCTCCATCATGCTAATCTAAGCTTGAATATTGCCCAGAGGTAAAAGCCCTGCCCCCCTGCTGTCCAGAGAACAAAAAGGCATAAAACCTGACTAGATAGTGAAGCAAGATGGGGGAAGCAGGTGTTATTTGTTTGAAAGTCAGTGGAATTCTAGCAGGACTAGTCATATGCTAAGTGATTTAGCTGACTGCTGGGATGGTGTCGTCCCTCCCCCACTTTCTCTGCACAATAGCAGGTATAGTGGGCAGAGCCAAACTTCAGCAGCCTATTTGAAGGTTGTAAGATCACCAATATTTGTGTTGCTCTTCAGTACCTGTATACATACAACATCAAGTTGTAAAGGACTTCAAGGATCATCTGATCCAACCTTGCTTGGCAAAAGCAGTCTAGACAAGATGGTCCAGTAACCCATCTAGATGAATTTTAAGTGTCCAGTGTTGGAGACTTCACCACCTCCCTGGAGAGCTTATTCCAATGGCTGATTGTCTTTGAGACATTTTCCTATTTCTCTCCTTCCTTGGTCTTATAAAAATTTTCCTAGGACAAACTTGTACCTATCACACCTTTTCCATTGTAAAAAAGGGAGTCTGTCTTCTTTGTACCCAACATTTTAATATTGAAAGCAGTGATAAGGTCTCCCCTAAAACTCCCTCATGGCTGAACAAACTCAACATCAACCAAGACCTAAGGCTGCAAGCTAGTTCTATCTCCTTAGCATTAGTTGCACAAAGCAAGTCCTTCAGCATCAAAAAAAAAAAAAAAAAATCTGCAGCAGCTATTTGTAGATCCAGAAAGGCCAAGCAAAAAGGTGCATCTGCATCATCCCAGGTTTGGTAATCAGATGTGGTTGACTGTACACCATATAATACTCTGACTGTGTATGCCAAGTATTATTTGCATTGGAAACTGCTTGCTCTGGGCCGACCCCGAGACTCTGGGAGATTAGTGCTAAACTCAAGCTAATTACAAAGCTCAGACTAATGATCCTGCAGCTTTTCATCCACTCAGCAAGCTAAAACTGCAACTGATGCACTGCACGTTTTCCCTAGCACTCCTTGCCAGCCAGCAGCACATCCTCTAAGTAGGATGTGTTGAACCACAACCACACATTGCCAACAGAACTGCCACACAAACAATATGAGCTACAAAAAACCAAGCACTGTTCCTGGGTAGCATCTTATCACAAAGTCACCTTTTGATACGAAGTGTTGAACAACAACTTCCTCCCACAGCATATGGCAGCTTTATCTAAGCATTTCTGCAGACTGAACTATAAAAGCAGTCTTGATAGACATTGTTGTGGAAAAGTTTTTCTTTTTTAGCAAGCTCAGTGTCTCTTGTCCAATTTCAAAGTGAAATAAGTTCCTTTCATTCTGGATTTTCATTTTCTGTCAAGCCCACAATTAAATTGTATGTAGATTTCAGCTGCACATGCTTATTGGAAGTGGCAGGCTCTAAATGACTGGCATGCTTCCAAGCTTGTGAAATGATTATGTGCACTGTGGTCCTGCTACATCCAAGGGAGCTTGAAACCAAATTTTAACTACCCCTACAAGTTTTAGCTTGCAATGTATTTGGGCAAGCCTGAAACAGTCAGTGGTACCTATGAAGATCAAAGTGGAGTCTCTGCCTCTGGAGTCCTCCAAAGCCTGCCTGTCTGCTGTCCTGTGCAACCTGCTCTAGGTGAACCTTCTCTGGCATGTAGGTTAGACTAGATGATCTTCAGAGGTCACAGAATGATAAGGACTGGAAGTGACATCTGTAGACAGCATCAGCTGATCCAGAATGCTGGAGTTTACATTTACTGGAGGAGTTTTGAACCACACGACTGCATTTTCACTTATACAAAACAAAGGTTAGATTAATGGATGCCCATGGTACACTTTGGCAGAGAAACTGAGCATAGTGTCTTTAGAAACCACATCTACCTCATCCCCTGTGGTGCATTCTGGAAATGACCCCAGCAAGGAAGAGTTCAAGACAAGGAGTCATAGGTGGCTGCACGAAAAGAGGATCTGCAGGCTTCAGCCACAATTGCTTTGAGATATACAGAATAGAGGGAATAGGACTGGCATCCTGAATACCCTATGCAAGCATCCTCAATAGATATCATGGAAAATGATACACGATAACCTCACTGGTGCTGGGGCTCCGACCACTTACAGCTATGTCTGCAGTAAGACAATGTGTACAACCAAAATACAGCTAAATGAGTCCTCAAATAGTCTAGGATCCTTACATAGCAAAGCCAAAAGTAGCTTAAGGATAAATTCTGAGCAGAAAGTATTATGTTTGGACAGACTAACAGAGCACTAATACTGGTGCCAAATAAACCTCTTAATTACAAAAAAAGTAAGCTGTAAATACATGCAGGAGCACTCTTTTTAGTAGGAAACATGGAACTTTAAAAATAAACTGTTTACATACTTATATTAGGTATCTGAAAGAAAACTGGCAGGATGAATCAAGAGGTGGTTTGAAAAATGCTTCCAGGACCTGCTCTTAACAAGGCTGACAGAATTTTGGTTTCTTAAATGATTGCACAGAGAGGGTTGAAGAAATAAAGAACATTATAAAAACACTTCACAGAGCAAAGTAAATACTCCACCCTAGTAGGAAGTTGCTCTCCCCACTTCTGCTCAGACATTTTGTTATGCTTTTGAGCTTGAATTTTAGATCTAGCCTCAGAAGAAGTCTGAAGGATGCACTCTGACTTCCTCGGTTCCCACAACTCCTCATTTTTGTGCCACAAATACAGACCAATTGACCTGTTGCAGGGCCCTTTACAGCAGACCAACCAGGCAAAGTAACATTGGGAGAACAGTGACAATTACAAGAAGTACAACAACTCCTGTTTTAACTAAAGATAGAACCCATCCTGTGAGACCTCATCCTTTAAATACCCCATCCAGCATCTTCTTCCTGAGGAGGAGTCCCTTTTCAAGTTCTTGAATGCACTTGTGCATTGAAACTGAATGATTAGACAGATTCATAGAACACATTCCCTCAAACTCCTCACATTCATGTCCATGCATCAGTAACAAAAACTCAACTGCAGCTCTATTTTGCAAGGGAGTATGTCATACTGAATCAACACCTAACAAGAGTTCACATAATGCTTTCCCCAGTTGGTTACAAAGGGAACATAACCTAGACCACACATCAGTTCAGACAAAGGAAGCAACTCCTAAGACAACTACAATGATAGGCAATAAGGCTGTAGCTAGATAAAAGAGGATAACAAGTTCTTACACTCCATTTTAGCAATACCAAAAGCAAAACAGCTACATTTTTTGTGCTTTCCAATCTGCTATCATGATGTGCTGAAGCTGAGATTAGCTTATGTGATTGGAATACTGGTTTCCATGCCTCCTTCTGCTTGGGATGTGTATTTGCTTAATACTTAGGCAAAAGCAGATAAACAATAACAGTTTAAATTTGCTGCTAGTTAATACTATAGTTCCTATTCATATTAATTGGTTTTCTCACCCCGTCACCCAATTATTCAATAAATCAAACTTTAATGGATTGCTGGGCCTGGTTTCACACATGATAGTTTTTAGTTTTGGCATGCATCACACCATTATGGTGGAGACTCAGAGGGTAATACACCTGCACATGCTGGAGTTGCACATGCACAAGTACCCAGATCCCTTACTAGTACTTTCTGCAGGGAGGGACTGCATGTGCACTGTCCCAAATCCAGGCTGTGAGCTGCGAAACACAGGCGTGTCACTTGAGATGACGGAAGCAGCTGGTATCAGCCAGAGCCAAAGCCCAGACCAGTTCCCAGGTCTTGTGTCTCCAGCAAGGCTAATGACGGCAACTTTCCCTCCCTACAGTGCCATAGCCAAACAAGTGGGAAAATTGCCTTGACTGTCAAACTCCTAGTCTGTCAGGCCTTTGCCACGTGATAGAGAAGAGAGTCCCATATGATCATCTGCTCACTCTTGTTGTGGTAGGCCTCATAGGCCTAAAATAGGCTTGCACATGTTCTGTCTTACCTAGGCATGTTTTTCTGCTCCACCAGAGAGGCAAGCATGGAAATGGACACAAAAGGACCTGGAGCCACTGAGTCTGGCCTGCCCAGGGTCCTGTGGTGTAAGGTACACACACTTAGCTTGTGCCTGCCTAGTGCAAGGTCTGTGCTTTTCCCAAACTAGGGAAAAGTGAGCCTGTGGCTTTGCCTAATATGGTATGGTTTGACTAACTGCCACCCTGACTGGCTATTCTGTGTCCAAAGGGCAACTCATCGTAAAAGGAGATACTCAGGTGAACAATGTGCTTTTGCTTCCCTGCTCTTTGCCTGCTCTCCCTGCTGTGCCCAGCTGTGCTGCTATTGCACACTGCCTTATTGCTTGCCTGATAAACTCCACTGCTGCAAGTTACCAGGAGCAGACCCTGGATGTCTGCATGCAATCAGCCTGTGTGGCCAGTGTGACATTGTCCTGAGACTGCACCACATCTGCCTCTGCACCTGAAGGTCCTGCTTAGAATTCCTGGACATATACACAGATCGTCCAGAAGAAGCCAGGAGAACAAAGTCAGAGATTGTCTGCGTCCTTTCCCCAGAAGCCAGGAAGATTCAAGCCTCAATGTCCAACAAGACCGAATCCCCTGAAAGCATTTGGGCACTGTCTGGACTGTGGCTATCTTGACATCTATCCTAAAATACTACCATTGACAGAAAGAAAAACCCAAACCATTGTGCTAGTTTGAAGCAAGCTAGAATGTTTTGGTACAAGAACTAGATAACGGGCAGTGAAATGAAAAACAATTGATGTCAACTTCTCTCACAGTCTCGCTGAGAGCTCTGGGAAGAAGAAGTAAACTTTCTCCATTTTGTTTTTTCCTTCTGCCTTTGCCTTCAGACCTGGTCACATCTCAATAATCTTGCTCCCACTAACCTTGCTCCCTAACCTCTTGGCCGCACCTCTCTTCTTCCTGAGAAATGGGGTAAGGTTGAGAGGGGCCGGGGGAGGTGTTGGGGTGGTTTGAAAGCCCCTCCTGGGGACTCAGGTTTCTGGGAGGGGAGTTGTGCTTTTGTATTGTTTATCCTTTGTATATTTCTGTATATAATTGTATATAACTGTATATATTGTAAATAGCTGCTTGTAAATTCTGCTAGCTGTAAATAAATTGCTTCATCTATATTCCCAGGGTCCGTCTGAGTTAGCTGGGGCAAATACAAAGTGTGGGGGGGTGGGTAAGAGCCCAAATCATCACAACCATCCTGTAATATCCCTATTCTGAACTCGTGACCTTACCTATGCTAATGCTAGAAATCCATAAACTAAAAGACTAAGTAAAACCACTGAATCAATTCTGAAAACAAAAAAAATCCCACCAAAACAACAAAAAAGTTACTTTACATGAAGCTCCTTTAACATACCATGGTATACAGAAAAAGACTTTAAATCAATCAACATGAAAGAATTATTAGCCTATGTGCTAGCTTGAAGCAGGCTATAATGCTTTGGTGAGAAGAACTAGATTACAGGCTGTGAAAGGAAAACAATTGTGATGTCTCCTTTGCTCATAGGCTTGCTGAGATGTATAGGAACAAGAAATAAAAACACAGATAACCACTCTCACTTGGGCTGCTGGCTGAGCTGCACCTCTAACCTCACCCTCCGTTTCTTTTTTAATCCACTTTGCTTCCTGGCTGAACCTCCATTCTTCCTTGGGACTGGGGTAAGGTTGAGAGGGGTAGGGGGAAGATGAAAGGGCAGCTGAGAGCCCCTCCTGGGGACTCAGGTTTCTGGAAGGGGAGTTGTGGTTTTGTATTACCTTTTACCTTGTATATTTCTGTATATAACTGTATATACTGTAAATATCTGCTTGTATATTGTGCTAGCTGTAAATATAAGCTTCATTTACATTTCCAGAGCCAGCTGAGTCTAGTCTGGGTGATTTCTCAAGTGGGGGGGGGGGGGGGGGGGGGGGGGGGAACACCCAAACCATCACAACCTATAAACTTACAAACAACTTATCCTACTAAAGTTACTCCAAACTTATTCCCATTATAATTATTAACCACTTATCGTATTCTATTACAATTACCAACTACTTAACATACTCTATTTTAATTACTTAATCCTTATTATAATTACTCATTATTTGTTATTTCTTACTCTCATTGTTCCTATATCCCCATTAACATCACCTATGACCGTAGATATTACCAGTATTATGTATTCCCTTTGCATTCCCTATACTTTCTCTTGAAAATCTTACACATACTAAAAACATCTTACCCATTAACCTTTAAATTATAAGATCTATTACAATCAAAAACTAAAGACATTATCAGGATTTTCACCCACAAAATAATAAAACATGCTTTACCACTAGGATACAAATTCAACACTACCATTTTATAAGTGAAGGTAGCTCCTGGAGAAAATATACTACAAGAAAAAGGGAGGGGGGAAGCCCAGCCACACCAGGCTGTGCCAGGGAGAACAGCAGCCAGGTGGGGCGGGGAGGGGAACAGACAGTTACAGTCACCTGATTTTTCATAACTTTTGAGTCTTTACAGCGGATTCTGTAATGTAATCTGAGACTCTGGGGGAGGTGTGGCAGGCAGCGCTGTGACAGATGTTCTGCTTCTTCCATTTGCCCAAATCCTCCACTCCCCCATGACAAGCAAAGAAATGTCACTAGGCAGGTGAGAGTCAGTTCCAGCTGTAGACAATGGTAATTAACCATTTAGCACCTCTCTAAACTCTAACATCTCATCAGCAGATTCTTCTGTAGTCCAGTCACTCCTTGTTTTAGAGAACACAAAATCGCTATCGAATCACCTCCCACAACGGCTTCAAAGAGCGCTTCCCATTTCTCTCCAAGTCACAGTATCACAGTATCATCAGGGTTGGAAGAGACCTCACAGATCATCAAGTCCAAACCTTTACCACAGAGCTCAAGGCTAGACCATGGCACCAAGTGCCACGTCCAACCTTGCCGTGAACAGCCCCAGGGACAGCGACTCCACCGCCTCCCCGGGCAGCCCATTCCAGTGTCCAATGACTCTCTCAGTGAAGAACTTTCTCCTCACCTCCAGCCTAAATCTCCCCTGGCGCAGCCTGAGGCTGTGTCCTCTCGTTCTGGTGCTGGCCACCTGAGAGAAGAGAGCAACCTCCTCCTGGCCACAACCACCCTTCAGGTAGTTGTAGACAGCAATAAGGTCACCCCTGAGCCTCCTCTTCTCCAGGCTAACCAATCCCAGCTCCCTCAGCCTCTCCTCGTAGGGCTGTGCTCAAGGCCTCTCACCAGCCTCGTCGCCCTTCTCTGGACACGCTCAAGCATCTCAATGTCCCTTCTAAACTGGAGGGCCCAGAACTGAACACAGTACTCAAGGTGTGGTCTAACCAGTGCAGAGTACAGGGGCAGAATGACCTCCCTGCTCCTGCTGACCACACCATTCCTCTCTCCTTCACCAGCCTTCTTATGGACTTACTTCCAAAACCCTGCTGGTGATGGGGAAATTGCAGAAACAGTCCAGGGAGGGGGCCCAGGCAGATGACATCATGACCCTCCAGTCAAAAGATTTGGATTGCGTGATTTTAGTACATCTTTCAAGTCTATGGGATTCTCCTCTTCTTCACTATCAACAGGCAGTGGAGGATATTTAGCAGTAGCTGACTTGACTGACTGATTTTTAAATGGATCAGAGCTTTCCTGATTATTACTCAATTTCTTTGTTCCACCTTTATTCCTATGCTCTTTCAATTGTTCAGTGGGGGGTTAATAATTAAACAGTGTCTCCTTAAAATCCTTGGGAGTCTTCCAGGATACTGGAAGTTTAGCTGATCATAAGGGCTAACATATTTTTGCTTAGTGATCACTATCTTTCTGAGAGGCTTCATGCCCTTTCATTGTCAGGAGCTCCTGGGTCGAGAGGTGTAGAGGGGGAAAGAGGCACACCTCCCAAGTCCACATCCTTTAACTCAAATCTTACTTCTTTTTCATCCTGTTGATTTTTTTGTCTCTTTAAGAGCCTCACTAAGTAGCTACCAAGTAGTGCCCATATCAACAAGGTGTCTATTCCCTTTTAATATTGCAATCAACAATTGAGTCCCCACTTTCTGCCATGCAGACACACTAAAGGCAGTACTGCAGGGGCATTCAGATCCTTGTTGCTTACCCCAAATAAGCAATCACCATAAATCACAGTCCCCCATTTTTTCCCCCTGGTGCTTTAAGAGCACCTTCCAAGTGCCAAGAACTAGAGTTTCTTCCTTAGTTAATTCTTGTCCCATGTTGCCAGTGGCTCACCTCTCTCAAGGTGTCAAGTGTCAGGTCTGGATCAGGCAGACTTCTGCTGCTCTCAGGCTACACTGGGTTCCATCACGCTGCAATCGACAGCAGCTCCTATCTTGTGCAGATTGTCATTTTGGGGTCACCACTATGTTGCTGTATATATTAATTACTGAGGGACAAAATAACAGCAATAAGAATATGTGGATATAGCAGTCGAAGCTGAAGCCAAAGCCATTGATTCCTATAGCAGCAGTCTTTTTATATGCCATTCTACAGATTGTGCTAACTCTACAAGCTGTGAAATACAATGATTGGATGACAAATTATTGTTTTTAACATTCTTATTGGATAGCAGTGAGGTGTTGGCTATCTTGGCACAGTCTACTTTCAGTTCTTTGTTCTAAATTTGCTATGCTTCTGTACAAATGCTACTCTGGGGGAGCATACCAGTTTCCTATGTTTCTAACCTCAATCTTCCTGTATCAAGGGTACACAGGGATGCACTCTAACTGACTCCCTTCCTTGGTTCCCAAATTTAAAATTGTTTTAGCTAGTAGACCAGTATGAGTTGCCTGAAGATACGCTAACAAACCACCACCACACCAGTTCAAAATAATATTTATCTTCTGAAGTTGTGTCTGATGTAAAAGCCATTAATTCTGAGCAGTTTTTAAAAGGCACTAAATTATAGAATGGAAGGCTTAAACATATGGCTTTATCTGCAAGGAATTTGCATGACAGTCTTCATGTTTTATCAAGGACTGGCAAACAAGGGATCTGCATGGGTTTTATGATCTTGGCAGAGAGTTGACTGTGGCTGATGTGACCATTTAAGGCCTGATTCAGACTCTTACAAACTTTTGCCATTTACTGACTCCATTCAGTACACTCAGACATTCACATTCAGTTTTCCAAGAGGTGATTGACTTGTGAAGCAAAATTTGAGGTCTGTTCCTAGAGTTACTTCTTTACCTTGTGAGCTAGGACAAATTATCTTCTTTCTTCCTCTGCTTCAAAGGTTTTCTTATCTATTTCAAGCTCCCTTGGGGAAGGCAAGGACATGGAAGTGAAAATACAGCTCAAGGCTTATTCATATGACCCAGAGATGCAAGATTCTCCCCACACTGTGGCCAACAAAATACCAGTAAAGTGCATTAATGCTGCTTTCCAGTTACGTACAAAAAGTGCTACACCAGCAAGAAAGTGATACTCATCTGCTTTAGGTGATAAACTTTCCAGGTAACAAATTCTCACAACATGCACCATTTCCTGTATGTCATAAAGCTCTGATCTTAACTTGGCTTTCTAGGATTACACCAAAGAGTTAGAACAGTCTCAGAACTTCTCTAATTTGTGCTAGCAACAAAGCTGCCTCATCCACTACTGCCTCTTTTGTTATGGGTCTAACACAAAGACTTCATAACCCAAAGGGCAGAGACCCTTTTACTGAACAAACAGAGAATCTCTTCTGCTTTTACTTTATTTTTTCCCCCCCTACATCTTTCTGTCACTTCTATTAAGCAACTGTTTCTTGTCTGGGCGCACTTGAAAGATTCAGTCTGCTGCAAAAACATTCTGCCTAACTAGACTTTATTCCCTTAAATCAAATAGTCATTATTTTGGGAACCAGCATGACAAGCAGAGACCAGGGCAATGAGCTGGCCAAGGAAACAGATACATACTGCAGAATATTTTAAGTAAAGGGATTATGCCTCTAGCACTGACTCACAATACTTAGGAGGTGGCAGGAGGTGGGTTTGTTAAGCCTGGCTCCTATGTGTCCTTCCATGCTTTTGTGATGAATCAGTAGTCTGATTTTTAGCCACAGATAAAGCAGTTTTTTGATGCCCTGCCATGAGGCCCTGGAGCAGTCAGAGTCAGCTGCTCTGGGATGAGGCAACAGCCAGCACCTTCATTCTACAACTGGGGAAGGAAGAAGCCACACAGCATTGGCTTCAATTAGTGACATTCCTAACAGGCAGGTTTAGTCATGCCTTAGGAAGGAATAGTCTGATAGCACAGCTCTAAGGGCAGCTAGCTGTGGACATAAGTGAGATGAAGTAACAGTGCTCAGCAAACCTTGACAGCAGTTTCCAGAATGGAGGTTTCTCACTTCAGGTATCTGTCTCTTTTGTTCATCTTTGTGGCCACCCTCATAGCTTCCACGGAGGTGGACTTGGCTAAAAAAACCAAAACCAAACAAACCAAATGTCATACCTGTGGGGCTATGAAGGTAGGAAGTTAATTTCAGCTTCAACCACAGAGGAGCTCAACTGGAAGTCTAACTCATGTCTACTGAACTTACAGTATTTTGAGAAATGCTTAAGCTAGTCTCGACCCTGTCTTCCCTAACACAGTGGGTCCCCAACCTGCTCTGACAGCAAGGAAACCACTTTCTCCATACTCCACTCTCCTCACTGTCACTTTCACACTTAATTCTCCACTGCAATTTGAAAAGCCAAAGTTAGAAAAGGCTTTAAAGATAAAGGTGATGTATTGATTTGAATCAGGTAAGGACCTAAGGACATCCAAGAAGACTACAGTTCCTCTTCCACTGACAATTTGTAATGATGTTCTCTGAACTAGCACCAGCTCTGTACACCAGCACCATGGTGTACAGATAGTCAGAGATCACACATGCCTTCATGAAAGTCACATTCTCAGAGGTATGCACTTAAACCAGGCTTTTCTATTCCCCTCACCCTGCTGAAGTTGCTTTCCATATGTTGAACATACTCAGAATTTCCAATTAGAGATATAGGAACTGACGTTTCAATTTCACTGAAAACCTCCAAGTCAGTTTTCACTCCAAACTAGAAAAGTTTTATGTTTCAAGAATTGCTATCTCAAGAATATAACTGCTGGACTAAAAAAAAAAAAAAAAGTCATTCTATTTCAATTAAATTGAGAAGACTTGTTCAAACAATGCTGTTTTGAAGTCTGACGATACTGTAACTTGTCATCCTTTCAGAATAATGCTTTCAGTGAAAATAAATCCATTTTTATTTGCTTATGTGACAGAGTTATCCCTGGTGCCAGAATTTTACCATAAAGGTTTTGAATTTGTTAAAACAACTTTAGTGTGGAAACTTTGTCAGAAGTCTTCCTATCACATCTACTCTCAAGAGCCTGCCTCTCTAGCTGTCATCACAAGCCTCTGTTGAGCAATGCACCCACTCTAGAGCAGTCAGTAGGTTACAGGCATGACTACTAGTGATTATCATCTCCATACTGCTAAAAGACCACTGGTTACATGCCAACAAGTGTTCATGCTTTATACTCCTTAAAACTGATCCCAGCCTCTTCCTTGAGTATTTCTTCAGCTCCATTTTTGCTCTGTTTACTCAACTCATAATGACTTTAGATCAGCAAGTTAAGGGAAAAAAATACTAGAAATATGTAATTTATGACACTTCTAGTCAGTCTCTACTACCATACTTCAGTGTGGCAATTATCTGGGCAATGCCTCCAGCTGAAGCCACCAGCTTGCTGCCCTGGAGGGTTCAGCCAACTGAGGAGTACTCCATGAATCATATTTCCACCCAGTCTTTTAAGAGATACACTTAACATTTAATAAAGAGTTGACATTTTGTAACTTAGGACTAAAAGCAGCAAAAAGTTCACTCATGAACAATTCCTTTATAGCAAAAGCATTGGTACTATGAACAGGAATAACGACAACAGCTCCAGTATGCAATATTCTTCTACCTGGAATCAGTGGTACTTGCATGAGAGCAGGCACAAAAGCCACACCCTAGGACCAAGTCCTTAAAATAGCCATGTTGAAAGAAGTTATGGCAGATACTACTGTTCTACTCTCCTGTATTTACTGAGAACAAAATTCTTCCAAGGGATAGATTTCAGACACATGCACCAAAGAAATTAATTGCACTGGTAACTTTCCAAGGAGTGGAATTTGTTATGTTTATTCAAAAGTAGCAATCCAGTGGAGAAAATATAGCCTTGATATTTTACTTGCATAATCAGCAAATGAGCTGGAAAGAATGTCAAAGCAGAAAAACAAAGGGCTGGCCAGGAGAAAAGAAACACACAGATTTAGTGACAATAATGTTAAGATACAAACAGTGGAAGGGAAGTGAGAAATACTGGGCCACTACCTCCAGTCTTTTCTGCCTAGGCTCTTGATGTGGCTCAAAGATGATGGATTTTCTCCACTGTTTGGCAAATGAGACATTTACTGCATGTATGTAAAGCCAGACACAGCAGTAGAAAAAGGGGATAACATGGTGCCCAGTGGCCCAATCTCCCAATTACCTGCTGGTAAGAGTTCACAGTTTGCCAACACTGCACTCTGTCTACTACTCTAGCCAACTACTGTCTGCACTCCAGATACTCCAAGCTGACTTGCATCACAGATTGGGCTATCATGTAGTTAAAAAATGGGATGGTCCTTACTTGTACCAAGCTTGTAACCTCCTCAAGATGTGAGCTGAATGCTGCTTTAGATCACAAAGCTGATAAACTCACCACCATCTTAGCAGATCAATTGATTCATTTTTCCACAGAACAGAGCTGCAGGGTGAAGCCTGAAGGCAGTGACAGTTGCAGCTGACTAAAGTGCAAGAATTTGGATTGGTACCTGCTGTAGTAAAAGCATTATATCTCTGGAGATATTCAAAACGTGTCTGGACATAATCCTGAGCAACCTGCTCCAGGTGAACCTGATGCAGCAGAAGTTGGACTAGATGGTTTCAGAGATCCATTCCAAACCCTACTAGTCTGTGTTCCTACACCTGTGTAGTAGACAGGAGGTATCAGAGTTGGTGTTTCAGGCTGGACTATACAGCACTTCCCCATCAGCTTATGTGACCACAACCTAGGCAGATACAACACCAGAAAACAGTCATTAACTTGGACAAGACTTTGCACCACTGCTCTTTGTTCAAATGTCAGCCAGATGGAGAACACCCAGATCATTCCACACTGAAAACATGCCTTCTAGGCTGACAACATACCTTAGAGGAGCAATGCTGCTCTTTCACCAAGACAAGTGGGATGGGCAAGAGGTGGGAGAACCACATGCATAAGGAAAATGATACATTGCCATTCCTTGCACCCTTTCCCTCACACTTGAAGGAGAATAGCTGTTCCTGACAATTGGCCAACCACCATTTGTTTCAAAGGCATCAGCAAAAGGCTAAGAAACAGATTTGCTTCAAACAAACATCTGTTTCTAACAAAAGCTGGAAGAAGTTGGCTGAGAGGAATCCACAAGCCCTCAAAACTGAAGTGGTACCTGGCTCACAGAAGAAAATAACCTTTTTAAAGGAAAACCAAGAGCACCAGAAAACCCCTCCTACTTTCCTTGGTTATAAAGCTATCCAGACAAGGAGAGGAACTTTTAAGGGCTTTGGGGGAATTAGTAGTATCAGCATTATCCATATATTTCAGAAAGCACTCAAAACTATTGCCTTCCCAGACCATTAGCTATTTAAGTTTAACATAGCTTATTCCCAAAACAGATGGTTAAGAACAGGAGTGAGAAGAAGTGGTGGTTTACATTAATACGTTACTCTGTCTGTTCCCCAAGGACTAACACTGCAAGAAAAGGGTGAGTCTGGGGAAGACAGCAGCTATGAAAAGATTCCTCTAACCCTTAACTGCTTGCAGCTGCTATCTGTGCCATGCTCCATAAACAAGCCAGGCTTTGTCTGAGGCTGTGTTTCTGTGCATTGCTCAAAGAAAGAAATATCACTGTCTAGACCTGCTTATGAAAGCACTTTCAATATTTTCTGCAGAAATACTAACACTTACCCAAATAAGAAAAAACGACTTTTATCATTTTCATATGAGAACAAAGAAATGGATTTAAAGTGAAAAGACTAAATAATAGAATTAAGAAAATGGACCAAATACAGTAAGCTCCTGTTTATGCCCTACACATTTTCTTCTCAAATCAAATTCCTCATCATAAGAGTCACAAAACTGAAGCAAAAAAAGAGAGTTTAGGACAAAGAAGACATTTTCATTGTCTTCTGTTCATTAAGAGGAATTTTTAAAACTATTTGAAATGCACAGAGAAAACAACTCCAACACCCTGACCAAGGCTCAAAGCAAGAAAAAACCCACAGTATTTACAACACTATTTCTCAAGAACATCATGGGCAATGTCTTAGGTGAATCAGTATTTCTTCATCATGGTCAATCATTCAGCATCCATTTGCTCATTTCCCATACTGCTTTGAAACTTGTAGTACAAATAGCCTCAATTTCACCATATCACAACATGGAAAGCTCTTTCAGAACACTTGTATTTCTGCTGCCATCTTTGGATGGTTTTTGATGGGATTATCAAGCCAGTCATACATTTTAGAGCTATTCTAAGCAAGCAGGAACAAAGGAAGTATGAGGGCTTATTCCAGTCACTATTGGTTAGTAAGAGTAGAAAGCACAAACAGCACTGAAAGCAGCAAGAAGTCAACTATTTCACATTTTAAACATCCTCCCGTGCAACAGAGAGGTTCAAAGAGGCAGCTCCACTATCCACACAACTTCTGTAGCTTTTAGTGGTAGTGGGGCATACTGCAAGAAGCTGTCAACATCTAGAAAACTCCCTTCACATATAGACACAGGACCTTCCTAACAACAGATTTCTGCTTCAGAAAAGGACTATCCTAATCAACAAACCTTCACACTTTTAAGTTTGGAGAAAGCTCCATGCAAAATTTGGTCAAAGAACAGGGAAACAAGTGGAAGGGACAACACAGCATAACTCCAGAATACCTGTCTCATGCAGCACAGCACCAACACCCACCATAAGCTTTAAAAACTGAAACACCTCGTACAGCCTTTCCCTTATAAAACACCACCCAAAGACCTTCTGCTTCATTTAAAGAGGTACAGGCAGCAATCACTCAGTGCATGCTCCCCTCCCTCCCCTCCAGTTACTATCCCCGTAATGGCTTTGATCTGCTAAAGAGCATCAGCTTTCTGTTGCAGCTGGTCAAGAATGCTGAGGTTATTACACCCCTCTTCCGTTTGAAAAAAAAAAAAAAAAGAAAAGAACAAGATACTGTAAATCCAAAGCTTAAACTGGATCAAATTTTGCTCAGTACATGCTAAAATTGTGTATACCAGAGGAAAGCAGTCAGCCCCTCTCGCACTGTGCTTCCTAAGGCCCCTGCCACACACAGAGCCCTGCCTCACTGCTGCACAGGGCTTTACCCATCTACAGCAAACAGTGTGGGCTTGAGAGAAATTGGCATTTTCCATCAAAACTCTGCTTTGATCAAAGATTTCCAGCCAGCTTTCCTTTACCCTGAATATATTAGAGGCAAAAGATCATAACAGGAAGGGGCTTTCAGTTTCAAATCATGATTCTCATCCAATGTAACAGTTATGTTTACCAAGCCACCTTATTTATTTTCAATTTCATTTATTTATTTGCCATCTAAGCCCTTAGAAACATCAGTGTTTCTCTTACTTCTCATAAAACCCATTTTTAATTTGATTTTAATTTTTACTCAGAGGAAGGGTGTAGCCAAAGTAAATGGTAATTTGTGAACTGACATTCCTCATTTACAAAAGAAAACAGCTGTACAGCCAGCTTTCTCACTATCCCTCCACTAAGAGAATGTGGAAAAGAGAAATCCACCAGGAAAATATACAACAAACAGCTGCATACTTCTAACCATTGCTCTTTAAGCAGCGTGTCCTGCTCCCTGGAGGCAAATGGCAAACTCATCCTGATTCTGTGGAGCTGCCTACAAGGCAGGAAGGGAACTGTGGAAAATATTTCAAGGTTACTGGTCCAGGAACATCCCACATCACCTACTGCACAGATGTGTCCAGATGTGGGCTGGTAGCCTTCTGCTCAAGGGCAGTTGTATTTTACACAGAGACAGCTCCCAAGCGAGGCAAGGTAAGGCACAACAGCAGACCTGTGCTCCTGAGCTTGGAAACACCAAACAATGACCACTCCTCTGTCAGCAGCTGTTTCATGATCTTCTTGTGCACAGCCTCAGATGGAAGCATTTCAACCAAAGCAGGAGCTCAGAAGTGCATCAGCTCAAAAGAGGTTATGGTGTCTCCTCCTCTAGAGATCTTCAAAACTCACCTGAACATAGTCCTGTGTGACCTGCCCTAAGTGGTTCTGCTTTGCAGAGAGGTTGGACTTGCTCTGGAGTTCCTTTCTAACCCCTAATATTCTATTATTCTATAAAAGAGAATCCAACCAATTCACACAATCATAGAATGGTTAGGTTGGAAGGGACTTTAAAGATCATCTAGTTCCAACTCCCTTGCCATGGGCAGGGACACCTTCCAAAAGACCAGGCTGCTCAAGGCTCTGTCCAGCCTGGCCTTGAACCTTTCCAGGAAGGAGGCATCCACACCTTCTCTGGGTAACCTGTTCCAGCTTCTCACCACCCTCACTGCAAAGAATTTCTTCCTAATATCCAATCTAAATCTACCATCTTCATTCATGACTGTGGTCTCGGTAGCAGCAAATTCATGGCACAATTCTTTTTCATGTAGCTGATGAAGTATACCATTACTGTAAGGAAAGGATTAGATGGTGGGGCAGAAAGCAGGAACGCTTAAGTACCTGTAGATTTTCCAGGGTCAGTAGATCACAGAATTGCAGAATCACAAAACTGTAGAGGTTGGAAAGGAGCTCCAAAGATCATTGAGTCAAACTTCTTTGCCAAGACAGTATCACCCAGGGTAGTTTGCTCAGGAACACACCCAGGTGGGTTTTGATAGCCTCCAGAGCAGGAGACTCCACAACTTCTCTGGGCAGCCTGTTCCAGTGCTCCACCACACTCACTGTAAAGAAGTTTCTCCTCATGTTGAGGTGAAACCTTCTATGTTCCAGTTTGTAGCTGTTGCACCTTATCTTACTGCTGCTGACCACCAAAAAGAGATTGGTCCCATCCACTTGACATGCATCCCTCAGATGTTTGTATATATTGATCAGATCTCCTCTCAGTCTTTTCCTTTCCAGACTAAACAGCCCCAGATTTCTCAGTCTGTCTTCATAGAGGAGATGCTCATGGAAGCTACAGAGGATTTTTTGTTAGTTTGTTTTAACCTGTGCTGTAAGAATTGCCAAATGTAGGTTGTACAGAGCACTCATTCTGTGTCTGCATGTAAGAAAGGCCTTTGAGAGAAAAATACATCTGCAAATTTGCAGTAATGTTTCCAGAAGAACACAGGAAAATCTCACCAAAGGGAGGACTGAGGTCAGTGACTCATTTGGTGCAAGCAAAATGACCACTTTGGCATCAATTAAACAATGCTGATTTATGGAAAATGATGCTTTGTGTCTAATGAAGTTGCACAAATTTTTCTCAGTCAGCATTTTCCCTCACAGTCACCAGGGGCTTGCATGTGTCCTCTCTATTCCTGGGTGTATTATTTCAGTACCACCCCGTCTCCACTCTGTGGAAGAGAGCTGATGTAGGCACTTACTCTCAGTTGTAAGTAAAACCTCAGAGGCTGTGGCCAAAAAGACACCCCGAACCCAAACTGTCACATTTCTCACAGACTCTTTTCCAGCCAAATAGAGAATCAAATGCCTAATAAAATACCATGCTACCATTTCTTGCCCTTTTTAAATGGGACTCTCAACATCTCATTGATTTTTCCTTAACAGCCCAGCTTCTGCATAACATGGCAAAGTACTGCCCTGCTGTTAAATTCCCCTTCCTGGTGTAAGATACATAATAAAACTTGAATCTTTAAAGCCATCAGCTAAAAAAAAAACCAACCCTGGTAAGTGTGGAGACTTCATTGTGTACAAAAACCTCATGGTAGTTAAGCCAGTTTCATGGTCTGAGGAAGTCTGATTCATGTGCTGGTGGGCTGAGAGACATAACTCTTTGACTTCTTTTAGGGCCTGCCTCACTCTTAGTTTTCTCTTTGTGAGCCTTGTTTGATTTTTCAGGATAAAAAAGCAGAGATTTTGGTAGAAAACACTTGTGGGAAGCTTCCAGATCTCTTTTTTTTTCCTCTCTGAAGATTGAAAGGTTGGTGTTATATCCATCTAGAAGAAGGGAACAAATCATGGATGGTGAGGAAAAGGCATGCTTTTACTGTCAGACTCTTTCACCTGCAAAAGCCAAACCCTATCTATCCCCATCTCCTCTTTGGCAGAAGTAACAGACTCTGCTATATGTTTATCAGGACTGTGGCATATGGAAGTGGCAGGACCATGATCTTTTCTGGGTGCCCCCAGCAGGCCTCTACCCTCTTTGTTTTTTTCTACACCCAGAACTAGATCTGGAGGAATTTGTTGGCCTCAATTCCCCTCAAGCTCTCTAAGTCTTCTAGTTACAGGGCTTCAGGCGCCTGCAAGTCAGATTGCACATCAGATCAATTCTTCAACTTTATTTCTGCCTTTCTTTAATCAGATTGACAATACATAGGAAAAAAAACCATCCTCAATACTGGATTGCTCCGCCAGTAGTAGTTGATTGCCCCTTTGTGGACTGCATAGTTTGCAACATCTTCAATGAGCCAGCAATATCACAAAAGTCATGGCATCACAGGACAAGAAGGGTTGGAAGGGACTTCTGGAGGTCATCTGGTGGAACATGCTAACTCTTCAGAGGAGGGACAGCTTTGATCATGCTGTTTGAGGCCTTGTCTAGCCAAGTTTTTTATGTCTTTAAAGCCATGTGGGCTGTTTCGGGAAGCATAAAGAGACCTCAGAGTTAATAGAGGGAGGCAGCAGAATGAGCCAGTTGTTAGGAAGTTATAGAGGAATACACTGAAGGATACATGTGGAAGCATATTTTACCAATCTTACTTAGCATAAAGCCATGAAATTGTTTCTGGGGAGTTCACAGATTCATGGAGCTCCTGTGGTGCATCACTTCTGGGCCTCCAGGCCATTATAATCCAAGATTCTCCAAAGACCTCTGCTGTGCCATCAGCACTCTTACTTTTCCCATTATTTGGCATTTTTCTTAACAGTTCAGTTTCTGAAGACATGGAGTTGCAGAACAATGTTGACTTACATGGTAAAGAAAACAAATCCTACTTGATTACAGAGGAAAACAGAATAGAGAACCTCACAAATTCAAAGGCCACAAGTCAAAAGCACCCCCAATTAATTTTACTAGTTCAACACACAGTGAAAGCTGATTTTCTACTGAGCCACATCGGATGTGTGGATTCTCAATCATTTCCCCATTAGAGGAGCTTTCATAACATCTCTCCTGGGCACATTCAGACTTACTGAGGCCTGAACTCACACTTCAATCTTCTCTTTCAGTCATAAGATCTCTCTCCTACTCAACAATTTATTGCCAGCACTTACAGAAACAAAATTAACTTTGATGTTTTTCCCCTTCTGGTAAAGTTGGTTGACATGAGTCAGTGGGTTCAGAAGTCAAGGGGAGAGGAGGATGATTGTGTAAGGAAACAAGGCGTAGGCAACACAGCTAAAATGACCAGACAACTTGTAAACCATCCTTACCTTCCTCAAGGATACTGCTCCTGCTTTAAATGCCTGTCTTTGCAAGGTAGAAAGAGTCAAAGCAAGGCTAAAGCTGAGGGCAGAACTTGTCACAAGAAGGATAAAACATGAAAGATCTTGTGGTTTACTATTATGCTATGGGTATAGAGACAGATACATCCTGTTTTATCGTAGGAAGTGGAAGGCATGGAAAAATGCTGCTGAAAGAACAACCACTTATTTAATCACAGAATCACAGAATTGCCTAGGCTGGAAAATACCTTTAACGCTGAGTCCACTGACAAGTCCTTGGCTAAACCATATTCCTAAGCACTATATCTACATGATTTTTAAATACCTCCAGGGACTGGGTCTCAGCCACATCCCTAGGCAAGCTGTTCCAATGCCTGATAACACTTTCAGTGAAGAAATTCTTCCTAATCAAATAAAGACCCTAAAATTCTATTGAATTGAAAAAATAAATCAATATTGCAATGACTTACATACTGGTTTCCTGTTGCCAAAGAGACATTTGTGACTAGCTTTCCAATGAAGAAGCATTTCACAAGAGGCTATCTAGCTACAAGCTGGTGTGTCATGTTCTAGAAGAAGTTTTTTTTCAGAGCATTGGGTTCACCACCCATTTGTCTCAACAAAAATTGCGTTAAATTATTTCTCCTTTTTTTTTTCTGTTACCAGTTCTACCTTTCATATCTGAAAGAAGTTTCTCTATAATTAATGATAAATGTACTCTTTTCTCTGATTACTCTTTTTTTTTTTCATTCAGATAAACCCTTACTTGTTTCGGTAAATTATGAGCTACTTATTTGAACACACTGCTTAATCTGCTGTGGTTGGAAAGCAAGATATTATTCAAAGTTTGGGTTTTTTTCCTCTTCCAGCAATTTTGTCCGTCTTCACCTGTGGAAAGTAGTTAGGATTTGTCCTTATCTGGACCCTGATTTTTTGAAATTATTTTTGCACACAATTCTTTGCTGTCAGAACCTTGCAACAATCCCAAATCCAGGAACAGAACAACTTCTTGCTGCAAGAAATGAAAGTTAATCTCTCTCATTTTCAGGCACTTTGAGTGGTTTTTTTACTTCTAACCAGTGTGACATTCATCCAGCATTTAATCCAATTAAGAGTCACACCTTGGATTTTAAGGTTCTCTAATGTACACATCTCATCCTACCACTCTCGTGTTAACTTGATACTCTCGAGACTCAACTTATTACTTTCACGTGTACTTCTGCTCTGTCTAGCTCACACCAGTGGAGGACTGTAATTTCATTGCATGGGTCCATCTCTTTGGGTTTCTTTCTGCTGTTATTGAGTAACTACATCTACAACAAACTCTACATATATAAAATAAATACATAAATACAAATATAAACATAAATATAAACATAAATATAAACGTATAGATAAATATAGATATAGATGCAGATATAGATAGAGATGTAGATAGAGGTATGCGTTAGGCTATGTCAGAACTGATGGTAAATCATTTTACAGCATACTCTTAAAAGACCCACAGGGAAAGAAAATATTGTGTGACAGTATTTCAGAGTGTGAGTTGCTTGTGAACTATTCAGAAAGAGCTCCATTTAGAAGCTACATTAATGAAACCACCCAAGTTCATAAAGCCAGTTGTTGAGGAATTAAGTAGATATTTGGTGGTCCAGACCAGCTGAATGTATTCCAACCTTAAAATAGTGAGTAGGCTGTGTAAATGGCCTCTGAACTTCTAGGTGACATGGCATTGTTTTTACTGAATGATTAAAACACTCCAACACCCACAAAGAACTTCCAAAACAGCTGAGCAAATGCTTTCAGAGGGTGTCACACTTTTTCCTTTCCATATTTGAGACGTGCTCTTTTCCATGAGTATACTATGTAAATAAAAATGTTTGGGCAGATGTTTGCAGAAAACAAAGAAAAAGGGTCACGAAACCCATTAGAGCTGGAGAAAGGGCTCACAGTTTCTCTTAAAAAATAAACACAGTTTCATCCATCTTTATCAGTGAGTCACAACCCATGCTCATTGCAGACAGTCTTCCAAGCAGAGTGAAGATGGATGTAATAACCATGAAACACTGAGCCATCACCCAGAGAAGGAAGAAGACAGAGGAAAGAATAACACTAGAGTAGAAAGGCCAGAAATTCTTCTAAAAACAAAACACAGCACAAAGAGAGAAAAAGTTCAATTAAACATATATTCCCTAATGTGCGAGACAGTGGTGTTCACTTTTATCTCATGCTAGCACCATAAGGACTAAAATGATGATGAACTCCAACACATGACATTTTGTATGAGTCATTGCCTTGAAGTATTTACTGCTTTAGTACAGAAAGCAAGAGGCAGAGAGAATGGGAACAGCACACTGATACCCCTGACACCGAAGCTCAGTATAACAACTCCCCAGTCATAGAATCATAGAATCAACCAGGTTGGAAGAGACCTCCAAGATCATCCAGTCCAACCCATCCCCCAGCCCTATCCAGTCAATTAGACCATGGCATTAAGTTTCCCTGTCATTTAAGAACAGTTCATAATGTAAAGCTCTTTTTACTACAGGGTCTGAAGTGCTATTTTGTAAATCCTTCACCCCAATCATTGACTGGTGATGTCTTCCTACCATTATGGACTGGAAGAAAGGTAGCAGGAAACAAGGAGGGGAGAGGCTGTCTTAATGTCACTCCAGGACACAATATATGTCTCAACATAAGATACACAAATGGTCCTCTCCCCTGTCCCAACCAGAGAATATAAATAATCAACCTGTTGCAGCACTACATCACGTTGTTGTAATACATGTTGGGCAGTAAGACATGCATGTAAAAGGAACCTTTCAGAGTTCTGATGCCAATTTTCACACAGAGTCAGTCTAGGAGATGAAAAGGATCACTTAATTGAGGGGCAGTTCACCCTGAAAACAGAAAAAAATAATCAATGCTGTGTCAGTCATCTCAGTCACCTGCAACTGGTGCTCACCAGAATAGATCTGTGAAAGTGAATTGGCACTGGTTCACACAGAACCACAGAACCACAGAACCACAGAATGGTAGGGGTTGGAAGGGGTCTTTGGCGATCATCTAGTCCAACCCTGCATTGTCACCAAAGTAGTTTCACTTACGGCAGATCACACAGGAACATGTCCAGGTAGGTTTTGAAAGTCTCTAGAGAAGGAGGCTCTGCAACCTCTCTAGGCAGCCTGTTCCAGTGCTCTCTCACCCTCACAGTAGAGTTTTTCCTCATGTTGAGGCAGAACTTCCTGTGCTCTAGTTTGTGTCTGTTGCCCCTTGTCCTATAATTGGGCACCAGTGAATAGAGACTGGCCCCATCTTCTTCTTGCTACCCACCCTTAAGGTGTTGGAAACATTGATCAGATCCTCTCTCTGCTTTCTTTTCTCCAGGCTAAACATCCCCGTGTCTCTCAGCCTTTCAACATCTTGAACATCTTGACACTAAGTATCTGACTTCGAAGAAATAAAAGCAAAGGGAGATTTGGTATTCACACATTGAGCATGAAAATAGCCCCTCCTTGTACCTATACACAGCAACAATGCCCCACTAACAACTAGAGCCAACATGGAGTTGTGTCAACATATGACTCAGAAGAGGAGGAGGAGGAGGAGAAGAAAAAACAGGCCACAGAAAGGCAAGTCTGCTGTAAGAAAAGCAAACAAAAACCAGCAGTCAAAGCAGCTGTGTTCAGAAGGGAGAGTGTGCAACTCAGAAATATGTTAAATTAAGGGGAAAGTCACCTTTTTATAATTCCTAGTATTTATAACAAGCCTGTCATACATTTGCAGAGGGGGCAGGGGAATGAGAGACATAATTAAGCAAACATGGGATGATTAAAAAAGTAAAGCTGCTCTCCCTTTGATCCAAACCACCATTACCAACACCCCAGCTCAGAGCACATTCCATCTTTATTTTTTGAAATCAGCCCACTCCTGAAGTGCCAGATGCTTCCCTAAGCAAGTGAGGCGGACACAAGTCCAAATGTACACCAAACACATCAAGAGCATTTGCAATAAAATATTTCAAGGGAAGCAGCCCCATCCTATATGTTACAACTTCAATTTAACAAAGCAGGGTAGGAAATCACAGATTATAATTTTTGTGCTGCTCCAAAGATCCTAAAAAAAAAAAACAAAACAGAGTAAGGAAGCAGTTGCTTTTGTCTGGTGGCCTCCTCAAGACTAATGCAGAAGAAGCATTTAACAGACAGCAGAAAGGTGAAGTTAGCTCTGACTCATCAGAATTTCTTGCATATCAGTGAGATTTAGAACAGACCTGTGGTTGAGCTAATAAAGCAGCAATCTGATTTTCCAATCAAAATTGATTTTCATTCCAAGGTACTTCAAAAGTCCTGACAGTTCAGCATTTATTTGAATCCCAAATTAAACAGGAATATTACTTCTCAAGATTCTGAGCAAAACAGTAGTAATCTGATCCACGCTTCACTTTCATATCAGCTTTTAAAAGAAGATTTCCTTTTACATTCTGAAAATATAATAAATTAAAAAACTTAAGTTTTATGCCATTTTGGGGGTATTTGATAGTACCAAATCCCTGAGTCTGAATAATCTATAAATTTTATGGACATTTTGCTTGCATTTCCAAAATTTTAACTTTGAGAATGCAATGCCTTCCAACAGAAAAATAAACATTCTGTCAGGGTATTTGAGTCCCACAGATTCTCACCCAGCAGTGCACTCAACACCCTAGTGTACTTGGGTCATGAAAGAATTAAAAGTAGTAGCTATTAAGCTAAAGAAAAATAAAGATGCTGATCCCTAAGAGGCATACAAGACATGGTGCAGCACTTTTGATGACTGTCACCTAACAACAAGGATGTCCACCGAAGAGGCAGAAAATGTCAGCGGAGGGTGATCCTCCTGCTTCTCATCAAAGGCCTAATGCTACATCGCTGACTATATCTCATCATTAGAACCCCTATCCACTTGCCACAAGAGTAGGAATGATAGCCCACATCTCTGGCTCAGCTTCAAATGGCACTTCACCTGATTATAATTTCACTTGTGGTTTCAAACAGGAAAGTTGTTGTTGCCCTCTTGTTCTCATAAATGCTGCTATGCAAGGAAGGTGTGTGGGTATGCTGCTTCATTCCTCCCCATCACAGCTGCTTTCTCTTGAGTATTTATTTCCCTTGAATAAGTATTTCCACTGAAAAATTATTCTAGTGAATAGTTAAAAGCATTTCAGGATTCTGCAGCATGGGGCTGTTTCTGATCCAAATACACTGTGGAGCACATCTCCCATCCCAACTGTGGAACAGCTGTCATAGCTGTACCCTTGCCCTTTCTCCTGAACCCTTGATTTCAGCCTGTTTCAGAGTTGTCTATGGTAAAAAAAAAGCTCTGTAACAGAACAGACAGCTTATGAATAGCTGGGTCCTCGGTGCAAGCCTTCTTGAGGATTTCCACCCACGCTGCATCAGGGAAAGTGGCTCCTCTGGAATCAATTAAAGATCTACTCAGTTTATTTCCATTAAACCCTCTTGCCCCATCTCTCAAGCAAGAGAAGTTCATGTCTCCACAAATGCCCTTCATTGCAGTCTCCTTAAGTATATCTCTGTTTTGCCCTGCTTCATCTATACAACATGCTGGCTGTTGTAATATCAAGATAGTTATATTACCAGGAAAAGTCTTGGGTGTGAAAGGAAATTTTAATTTCCTCTTTAGCTAAGAACTTTACAATATGTGTTTTAATAAAACAGAGAGAGTCAAATTATTTGCTTGGAAATGCCAAGGCACATGAAAATTAATTAGGGTAGCAATAGCCTGGCTGTAGAGCTTCTCTTGAGGGTTTGCACGTGCTCAGGGTAGTCAAAGCATGGATTCCTTGAATAAATGTCTTCTAAAGCTGCAAATGTCTACATTTAATCTCCATGCAGAGAAATACTGCCTTTCAAATCAGGCTTGTGATACACCAAGGGCCAAGTTTATCTCTTTTCCTCCAGTATCATCCATCAGCCCTGAAGTCAGTGAAGATGCTGCTAGCAGGGAGGTGTGACTGTGCCAGTGTGTCAAACATACTCCACAACCTGCAGGAGATTACACAATATTTTTTTAATAGCTCCCAGCGGGAATAAATCTTGAGAGGTATTAGGCAAAATAGCATAATAGTCCTGCTAATCTGCTTCTCCAGAGATTGGGTTTAGGCCAATAAGTAATGGTTTAGCAAAAAAAGTAAAAAAATGTCAAGGACAATCAGCTGCTATAAGCTTAGATCCAATAAATACCCTGGGTGTTTAATTGTCCATCATTTTATATGCTGTAATTCCTCCACTGATACCTCTGGGTAGCTCAAAATGCTGTCAGTCACCTTAAGCTTTTGCAAATCCTTCAGCCATCTGAAGAGTGAGACATACTTCCCTTGTCTCTCAGAGCACAGGATAACCTCTGACACACCCTCCAAAACTGAAGGCCAAGATACAAAATTAAGAGAGAGGATGGAATGGTGTGATAGGCAGGATGAGCGTGGCTCCAGAGAAGGGAACGGGAGCAAGCAGGACCTAATGCTCCAAGGTGGCTGGGGACAGTCAGAGGACTTGGAGGCAGCTTGGATGCATGAGAAGAACCTGTGGGGTTCCCAAAGGCTGAGTACACTCATCTGAAAAGGCACCACCACTACAAATCCCTCAATTTTCATTGCACTAGGGCAGCAAAAACATGAGTAAATGAGGCAGTAACTTCACCCTATGCAAATTCTCTCTGAGGAAGATTTTCTCTCAAAGGCAGGCTGGATTGCCTCTACCAGTGAGTGCAAGGGTCTTCTACCGGGATTCAGCAATCTCTTCTCAGCTAGTGCAACAGTCTTGGTAACCTCTTGCTTTTGAGGATATTAATTTTCTGCTAAGTCATTAGAAGAAATTGCATATTCAGTGCTATTGGCGGCTGTGGGCACTGGGGTGGTTTGCTCCCTGTAATAGAAAAGATTGCTAGCAATTCTTGCAAGTGAATGCTGTTACCCCACTGAATACCTACCAAATAATCCCTCATTCTTTCATGGGCTGCAATATAGAAATCGTTGGTGGTGAGAATGCAGAAATAGACACAACTGGCTAGGAACATCACCCAAAGTTATAAAAAAACCTTCTTCTGATTCATGCAAGTGAGAAAACAATTGCTATGCCTACATGCCAGCTGGCAACTGAGTTTTCCATGAGTCTGCTATTCTAGGCTCTACCAACAATACATGTCTGTGACCATCTTCCAACATGATTCACCCCAGTTTGTTTTCAAAGGCACATATACACAAGCACATGTACACGACAAACATAAACTGCAGCTCACGTTAGGAGCTGGATTGATGCTTTTGTACAGCTCAGACAGAAAGAAAGGATTTTTTGTTCAAAGTTGTTCTGTCTGTTACTCTGTATCTGAACATTACCTATTTCTTGACATGTACATCCACAGCAAGTGATCATAGAATCATAGAGTCAGCCAGGTTGGAAGAGACCTCCAAGATCATCCAGTCCAATCTAGCACCCAGCCCTAGCCAATCAACTAGATCATGGCACTAAGTGTCTCATCCACTCTTCTTTTGAACACCTCAAGGGACAGCGACTCCATCACCTCCCTGGGCAGCCCATTCCAAAGGCAAATCACTCTCTCTGGGAAGAACTTCCTCCTAACATCCAGCCTAGACCTCCCGCCGGCACACCTTGAGACTGTGTCCCCTTGTTCTACTGCTGGTTGCTTGGGAGAAGAGACCAACCCCCACCTGGCTACAACCTCCCTTCAGTTAGTTGTGGACAGCAATGAGGTCACTCCTGAGCCTTCTCTTCTCCAGGCCAAACAATCCCAGAGAATGCATGGAAAAAAGGAACCATTTGCCACATAATCCAGTTTCCATTTCTCTTTTGCTGTTGCACATTATTAGTACATTGAGCATAACTGCTAGCACTCACGGAAAAAGGTTATGAATAAATCAGGAGGCTGATTTATTTTGATCTCATTCAAAAATCAGGAGAAAGAAGAAATAAGGTAGGATAAGCATTGCATTAAATATTATTATGTTTAGAATTCATTCAGTCCTGAATGCTCTTTTTTTTTTTTTTAACTGGGGACTGACTTTAAGCTAAAAAATTCAAATTATTCCAGTTGAAACACGGTTTCCTAGTACAGCTGTCAAAAGTAAATAGAACATAACTAGGACATTTATGTGTGGTCAAAAGTCACCAAAACTTCCAAGAATTTCAAGGACAGTGTCAGAATCCAAAATGAGCTTGAAACCACCTCTGAAATCAAGAACAAGAAGTTTGATAGAGACAAATGGAAATTACTCAGCAATAGAGGGATCTTATATGGCTCAGCAGCAGAATTCCAGCAAAGAGTTAAGGGATAAGGAAAATTACAAATTATAAAAACTTCAGTAAGATGCTGTTGCCAAAAAGGATAATTCTCATTTTAGGCTATAGGAATGGGGGAAAGTGGTGGAATAATGCAGGCAAGAGTCAGAGGATGATTCCTGTGCTCAGCCGTGATGACACTCTTGTTACTGTGAGGCTCCAGCCTTTCACTGACTTGGACAGAGACAAGTACCTAGTATGAAAGCTGCAGATGTGAACAGATAAGATCCAGATTAGTTATTACCCAGGGCCACAGGGGAACATCAACAAGAATACTTTAGCCTAAACTCTGGTAATTTAAGAAAACCTTTCTGAGCTAGGAAGGTGCAGTTCCAGGAAGGATTAATGAAGCAATTTTCTTCACAGGAGGTTCTAGAGCCAAGGTCAAGTCAATGTCTGCTAGAATAGCCTACACCTCTGGCATATTCAAGCCCAGGATTGGAGCATGTGATCTTTTGAGTCCTGTAATCCTACTTGCCAATTACAAGCACCCACAGTAAATAAGTCTACATCCAATTCCTCTTTGCAGTCAAGACCATTAACAGTTCTGAAGTCTTGAACTTGTTAGAACTGCTGGAGTTCTGTCATGCACTTTAAAGCAGCTCATATCTCCAGCTTTGAATTCTGACATCCTCAACGTGAAGTTGAAGGACAATAACTAGATAAAATCATAGGCATAAGTTTTCTCTTACTGTAGTTTTGTGAAGTGCTTCCACCCATCCCATTGCAGGTTGGCTGTACTTCTCAGACACAGTTCATCAATGCACACAGCTGCTATGAAATGTAGGCTGTGACTCCTGTTCACCTATAGACACCTGTTCTCCAGAAGTGAAGCCTAGTATATGTTTACCTGGAGACAGAAATGGCAGCTCTTAAAAAGGAGCATATATTTTTTTGGAAATGCAGTGAGTTATTTCAAAGACTCAATCTTCTGTCTTTGTTTTCTTTTATAAACCTAAATGAACTAGAGAGACACCAAAGCTTCTTTATCTTCTGTACAGCAATACCTTCAGAGCAAACTAGTCTACATTTGTATACACACAGACACATTAGCAGCCTAAGTGGTTGACATTAGGATCAGCAAAGTGGAAATCTCCACCTTTTCTTTCATTTATTGTACTTTATGTCATTTCCACTTATTACATCCAAACCTGTCAGTTTGGTTTATGGGTATTTGATACACTTAGCAGGAAATAATCCTTGCCTTAACATCTTTCCTTCCTACATTCCTTAAGTATCAGTTTTCAAATCAGTATCAGGACAGTTAGAAACTTTCAGTTTATTTTTTCATTTATTATTAGAATTTGCTATGGCATTTAAGTTGAAATGTGTCTCTGACTTCTTCATATAATATATATAGTTCATCCAAAATACTTTTTTTTTCCCTACAAAGATGAACTTGAAAACTTACTTTCTCCCTGTAAACTTCTGTAGTTATTTTGGTTTTGGTTTTATTTGTTTGGTTTTGGAGTTTGTAGCTCGTTTTGTTTTGTTGTTTTTTTCTTTCAAAGGGGAAGGCTCCCAAAGTTTTCTGACTTGAAAAGAATTTGAGAATAAAAAGAGAACATCATGCAATTCCAGGCAGCACCCAACCTGAAAATATAGGGAAACCCTAGGCAAAAGCAGACAGTGAACATTTTGAGATGCATTTGTTTCAGAAAGACAAACAGAAGCCTCTGGCCACATGTGAATTCCTTCTGAACACAGGAGGGCCTGTTCTTGAAGTAGGAATACTTCAGTTCCTTTTAAAAAATGAAGCATATTTCTTAATGTTGCAATTGGTCTGAGGACAATCTGCCCCTACCAGGGATGTAGTTAAGGGAGGACTCCTGGGAGAGGTATTTGTGCAGAGGGATAACTGACAGTACAAAATAGGTCAAGGTATTTTACCATAATGGTAGTGGGGATGATCTAAGACAGATATGTGTTAAAGTGAAGGTTTGCACATAAAGGCCTTTGGTCTTCTAAACAAAATGAAAACAGGCTGTGAGACCAGCATAAAGAATGCTTATTACTGTAGTCATAATAGACCCACTATAAATTCACTTTTTGTCTAGCTTAGTCCTCTGCCATAGTGTGTTGCAAACCACCACAACGATGCCTCTTAATCTGACTTGACATGCCATCCAAAAATGTCTTCCTTTGGAAGTATGCCTCCAAATTTCCAAGTGTATATTGGTATTTTAATTCTTCAGGTCACCTATACACTATAGGATTTTTCAGATGTCGTGTAGCTGCACACACATCCACTATGTTAGCAGAAATCAGATTTGTTCTCAGGAAGTAGTTTTTTCCAAGATCTAGTTGTCTGCAAATATTAGATATAAGCTGTGTTAGAAACCTTGCACCAGAGCACCACAGAGCAATAATACTGCTGTTAGCAGATAAGAATAAACACCTTCTCTCTGTGTTTCTGTCATAAAATCCAGTGCTTCCTGCTCTGAGCCTGCAGCAGTGAAAGGGAACATTTGCTAAAAAATGTCACAACCTTAATTTTAAAAGAAGTTTGGCAATCCAATATAGTAACAATTTTATATCAAGAAGCATCTGGATTTTATTAGACACAAACACAGTTGGTAGAAGTCTGGAATAGGAGAGAGATAAAAATGCTCTCTCTGGAATATTTTAAACCAGAAGCATTCATCATGCTCAGCATACCCTTATAATACAAGGGGTGTAGGGTGACCGTGTGGTTCACTGCAAAGCTTTTGCTACTGCAGTGAGTTATTGTGTTTTTACTTTCATTGCCTCTGGCAACTTGCAAATGGTGACAGGTGAAAAGTTTCCTTTCTTCTTTGTAGGATTCAGTAGTAGCTTGCAGCCCCATTCTGACTTCCTCTCCTCGCTCTATCTAAAGACTGATTTCTACTCACTTGCAGGCAGTTATGGGCATTTGCTGAGACTCTTTCCTACAAAAGTCCTGCACTTTGGAGAAGTCATCGCTCACTGGTGATGTTCGTGATGCTGCCTCTGTTGCTAGTTTAACAAGGTCATGCTAATTCCTACTCAGTGAACACTATATAATTTGTCCATTTACACAGAACTGACACAACATGAGTATCTAGTAAACATATTAATGTAAATTGGAATCCGGATCTAAATCCATAAGTCCCAGATCAAAACATCCTGGTATAGCTGGCTGTGTTCACATGCAGGTGCTAAAAAGGATCTTCATCGGTCTAGCGGATCAGAAAGTGCACAGGGTCACTTTCTTAGCTCTACTCTATGTGTCTCTGGTCACTAGTCCAAGCAGCACATGAGGTCAAATGGGCAACAAAGCAACATGAGGAAAGCCTCATTCATTACAGCAGCCTGTCACAGGTCTAAATCTCTCCTTCTCATACCTGTAAACTCTCCTCATCAGGGCAGCATGTGGACTGGTACTTTAAAAAAGAGCCTCCTTGCCTTAAACCTCATAGACGAGGAATGGATAAGAAGACACTAATCAGTTCTGAGCATCATATAAACCAGCTTGCTTGAAAGGCACCAGCCTCTTTCCCATCCTCTAAATGTCACACAATAGGCAACACAAACTTCAGTAATGTTTCTTGCGCCACCCATAAGGGAAACTCTGAGTATCTCCTTTGTTCCTGAGAGGATCTCATTCTGTCAGCTGGCTTTCTACTCTGAGACTTCCATTCACCTAACACTTCACCAGCAAGTGTGAACACACCATTCTGACCTATCCTGTCCCTAGGACAGATAATTTATCTAGGGAAGGAGATGAGCAGTCTACCATTTAATCTTAATTCTATCTACCATTTAGGAGAGAATTTGACCGAAGAGGACTTAAAGATGTAAGCAGTTGCCCTTAGCTGAGGCATGTTTGCAGTGTTCCTGTTCATTCATAGAAAGCAATGTTGTGCAGAGCACTGGATACACTCTGGGGTGTGGTTTTGAAATTAATTTTATCTGCATGTAATTTCCGATTTGAAGTGCTGTCATCTGAGAAGCTTTTCAAGTGTGTGTCCCACCAGCAAGGTAGTACATTTACTGGATGAACTGGCATATTCTTCCACCCCTAAAACAATCCAGTAATGTATGTAGCAGTAATAAATAAATGGATTTCTTGAAAAATTCAGTAGCAGTGAAACCTGCTGCATGGCATTTGAGGACAACTGCAAATTAATCATTTTAAGACTGTCTTGAGGATGGATTAAGCTCAGGCCATTTCCTATTCCCTCTAGAAGCCTGGATATAAGTGGCAGCATTGGAAGATACGTTTCATGTATCTGAGGACCGGATCTGAAAAGCCATTTAGTACTACTCATAAAAGTCAGCAAAGAGCACGAGCACACACATATTAACTCATGAGGTCTCAATGATTCATGGAATAAGTCTACACACACAACAGAAGCTCTCCAGGGAAGGAACCTTGGCCAATATGCTTAAATCATGGAAAGGATTTTTACAGATGGCAAAAGAATTAGGATTCCTCATTTTCATAATTAATCAGGCATCATGCAAGGACCCACAATGTCTTTGAATGTGTTTCTCCACATGTTTGTTTCCATATGAAATCATTTGGTGGGCTGCATCCTCCAGTGGGTGCATATCTGTTTCTTTCTTTTAAAATCTTGGCTGCCTCCAAGAACAGGAATAAGCTCTTGGTAACAGGGTAGGACTTAATCAGCATATTCAGATCATAACCAATACAGCATTATGGCATTTTACTTCCTGATTTCTGTTGATTTTTAATTAAAGTTGACATTTATATATAAAATAGTTGGTTTTCAAAAGGCCAACTGGAAATCCTCTTGTGGATTACCTCATCTAAGCACAGAAATTTATGTGTGCATATTTGTAACTGAAAGTTTTCCAAACATGACTTAAAGCCACACTACAGTTTTAAAATACATTTATAAGAATATCATAAGGTTAGGAGAGTTCAAAAAGAGAAAACATTTTTACACAGTCATGGTGTTTAGACTTTGTCATGGACACTAGAGACAGAAAGAACATTTAGGTCCACAAAAGCTGACATACAAATTTAAGGATATAGCTGCAGTGCATGGATTTGGAGGTGGGCATTTACAGTATATATGCTGCTGTGGGATTGCTCCAGCCTGCTTAAAAATCAGTTGTGCTTTACTGTTTGATTCTGGCTTTTCTATAAAGAAGGTATAATTTCAAATGGTTTTAAAGAATTGAGCCTTCCCCAAGAGGTTAGACAAAAAGATAAACAAAAATCAGACCAAGCCTGCTCCCAAAGAAACCAAGGGCAGCAATCGTCTCATTTCAATGGAACAGTCTAGTAATAAAATTTCTGCCTTCCCTTTAAATATTAGTCTTCCTTTCCTCCTCATGTGTCTGCCACAGCTCTCATCTCTTCGGCAGCTATGATCTGCTGCCAAGATTTGTTCTACTCTTCATGTAATTTATGACCCTGTCATGCTGCTTATTCATGCACACTTTCCCAGTGTCAGGGCTGAGGATACTGATGTATTTTAGTGCAGCTCACATTGATGTGGGGAGTGGGCTCTGAAGAGACAAAGCACATGCCTAGCTTACTTCAGGTGGCAGCCAAGGTAAATCAAACAATGGAATTACTGCAACAGGTAAAGCTAGACACTTTAACTAATCTTCACAAGGTCAGGATCTGAACCTTTCAGCTAAAAGTGCCTCACAGATCTTTAAGCTATGAGCCAACAACAGCAACAAATTCAGTGCACTGGGTTGCCTCTAGTCTGAGGTGGTTTCCCTCAGATGACCTACCTTCCCCTTGGCAATGTTTCTACCAGACAGTATGTGCCTACGAGAGCCACGGGCCTAATTGACATGTTTGAGTACTCAGGTATTACTATACTGTCTTTCAGGGTAACTTACGTATGTGTACGAGTCTCTTGACTCTGGTCTGTTAAACAGCCTTAGGTCTCAAACACAAGAGGTAGGCGTTCGTATGTCAGCCTGAGCCCCAGTCATTTCAGAGATACACCAGTACTCCAGAGCCAAATGCTTTACCACAGAATCATCTTACAACAACTTTGGTAAAATACTACAGGTTTTCCTGTGATCCTTAGAATTTTGTTACCTGAAGCTTCTTTCCCATGCACCGATGCTCCATCTTCTATAAAATATTCTTGTCTAAGGTGTGTTTCTCTCTTCCCTCTTTGTTTTCTCCCTCAAGGTTTTCCATCTAAGAAATTTCTTAGGTTGTTTTATTTGCCAGAGGAAAAAGGGACTAATGTTTAGGAGCACAATATTCTCTAAAGACAGAAGAATTATACAGGCCCTTTACAGCCTCCCATTTCCATGTCCCTGTACACCACTGAAACAGAACCTGAAAGCAGTGAGAGAGAAATGTCAGTCAGGATATAAATGCCACATGTAGCATTTATTTTCAGTATTACACAGGACACTTCTCATTAGAAATGAACTGAAGAGAGAAACTGTCAAAAAGTTTCCCTTCATTTAATGTGCAGGTAATCTGCACTTTAGAGTGCACTAAAGCTGTGCTTGGAAATTTAGCTATGACCTCTTTCCAGATTGTGTATAGGTCTGGAGAGTATAATCAAATGCGGAAGCAAAGTGTATCTCCAGACTCTGGAGCTTCTACCTGCTCCTGTAAATCTTTCAGCTATAGAATGAAGGAAAACTGGGTTTATAATAATCTAGCTAGATTAATACCCTGATTTGATGATACATATTTAGGTAATGTTTGCTTTAATTTCTACATGACTTGGATAGCAAAAATGTTCCCCAAATAAATGTGGCTGGCTTGGAACATATTCAATGAGTACAAACACCAGATGCATCATAAAGAGCTTTGGGATATTTGTTTTTAGCAGATGACCACAAGATGTCACAGAATCAAAGAATATAGTTGGTTGAAAGAGACCTCAAAGATCATCCAGTCCAACTCTTGACCCAGAACTAAAGGATGAACACTAAATCATGTCCCTAAGTGCCAGGCCCATGCACTGCTTAAACACTTCCATAAATGGTGCCTCCCCTACTGCCCTGGGCAGACAATTCTGGTGTTTGATAATCTTTACAGTGAAGAAATATATCCTTCAGTGAAGAAATATATCCAGCCTGAACCTCCCCTGGTGCAGACTGAAACCACTTCCTCTAGTCCTGTTGCCTGACACCAAGGAGAAGAGGCTGGCTCCCTCCTTGCCCCAACCTCCCTTCAGGTAGTTGCAGAGAGTGATGAGGTCCCCCCTCAGCTTCCTCTTCTCCAGACTGAACAATCCCAGTTCCCTCAAATGCTGCTTGTAGGCCATGCACACCAGGCCCTTCACAAGCGTTGCTGTCCACCTCTGGGCATGCTCCAGCATCTCAATATCCTTATAGTGAGTGGCCCAGAACTGAACACAATACTTGAGATGTGGCCTCACCAGTGCTGAGTATAGGGCAATGATTACCTCATTGTTCCTTCTGGCCACTGTGTTTCTAAATCAAGCCAGGATGCCACTCCCTACTTCACTGGAGAATTATGCCCATCTTTTTTGGTGTTGCCAGAAGCCATTCTGGACAACAGATGAGAAACTTTCCTCTCCAGACTGTAATGAAGGGGTAGTTAATTAATTGTGAGATATTTTTTCCAAAATTAATATTGGTTTTAAATTTTGATATTCAGAACTCCTACCACCTCCAACCACTAATTTTAATAATAATAATGGATTCTTCACATAGTCATGGAAACATTATACAGATAATAACTATATCTAGAAATAACCAGTGAAAATATAAACATTAGCTGAACTGGAAGAGAAGATTTTCATGGCCAAATACAGCTTGCAGTCAATATAGTGCTTGCCCACTAGATGGACTCAAGGGAGTCCTTTCTGCTTATGACAGAAGGCCATGGTGAATTACAAAGAGGCTTTAAATATTTACTCACAAAATACAATCTCCTGACTCACAGGGCTAGCTACAGCTTCAGACAGCACCCAAATGCTTTCAGAGAATTCTGTTAATGTCGTGTTGGCTGCTGAGACTTCTGATTCTTCCCAGGCTTCTGGGGAAAGGAAGCAGACAATCTCTGACCCTGTCTCCTGGGTCCTCTGGACGATCTGTGTATCTCCAGGACTTCTCCTCTTGGCAGGAGACTTTCAGGTGTAGGCAGGATGCCTTGTGATGTGCACTCTCAGCACAATGTCATGCTGGCTATACAGGCCAATTGTGTGGAGGCATTTAGAGCCTGTTCCTGGTAAACTTGAGACTGCAGAGTTTCCAGGCAAACAATAAGGCAATAAGCAATAGCAGCAGGCAGTAGCAAGAATGTATACAACAGCAGAGCACACACTGTGTTTACCTGTGTATCTCCTTTTAGCAATGTAGCCAAGACTAATGGGCCTTTGGACACAGAATATCCAATCAGAATGGCAGTTATCCAGCCTGACCATATTAAGTGAAGCCATAGGCTTGCTTTACCCAAATTTGGGTAAAGCATAAGCCTTGCACAAGGCAGGCAAAAGCTAAGTGTGTGTACCTCATTTACCACAGGAGAAAAACAAGTCTGGGCAGGCCAGAGTCCTTAGACTCAGTGACTCCAGATTCTTTTGTCTTCTTTCCCATGGTTGCTTCTCCCCAAAACAGAAAGAGGGAGAGCAGAAAAACATGCCTGGGCAAGCCAGGACATGGATAAGCCCATTTTTGGCCTATTAGATCTACCACAACACAGACTGCATCAAATTATTAAGGCATTTATTTCCTTTGAAATGGTCTTTTTAAAAAAATAAAATTATCCATTTTCTCTATGTATGAAAGGGAAAGTTAATATTTACCTAGACTGGAAGGTCCCTAGATCAAAAGGCTCAAATTCTGCTCCTTCTAAGAAAACTGAATTTTATTCTTCAGTTCAATAAGCTGGACTGCAGTCATCTCATTGTAATCAGGTAAGGGATTTAGTTTTCCATCCATTACATCCCTAAGTGCCTGTCTGGTGACTGGTCCTATGCTTTTACAGGAGAGGTGTAGATGAGAAAGTGTAGGCTAATTTATGACACCATCCTTTCCTTAGACAGCAGTCAAAGACATTCGTTGGTCTTGAGAGGAGAATTATGCAAGAGTGGAGATGTGTCTGAATCGTGAGCTCTCCTGCGAAACACTCTGGAGCTTTAAATCAGCATGTAAGCTCTTGGAAGTAGTGAAATGGACTCCTGGGACTTGGACATGACTCCTTGTTCTGGCAAACTGACTTATTTCCACTTGTGGTGTCCCAATGGAAAACCCCTTGCAGCATACCTGCATCACTGAGTAAATACTGTCAGTGATAAAACTTGATTTGCTGACACAAACTCCTTTGGTGTGACTGTATCAGTGCAGATGGAGAAAGAGTTGCATAAAATGGCCCATGAAAACTGTGTATATTTATTGCCAGTACAAAAATTCATCATCTCAAGAATGAGGAACACTATAAATTCCATAATCTCATCAGAAAGGTACAAGAAGTGATGACTCTTTGAAAGCATTGTCTCCAAATATGTATTATTTCATGGAGAGGTAGTTCTGAACCAGACTGAAAATGTGAATTCCAAGTCAGTCCAAGATGCAAAGTAACTCCCAAACCAGAAAAAGAACTATAATAAAATAAACATATGTAGACTATTGCAATTTTTGAGTGTCATTAAAGAAATAAAAAATCTAGCCCACTATAACCAACATTTGAAAGTAAGAAATGATAGAGCAGAAATTCTCTGAGTCAGTATAGAAAGTCCTTTGCCCTACGGTCCAGCTTTTGATTAAAAACGAATCAAAGCACATCTAGATTTTAACATGAAGTCACATCAGAAACAGTTAAGCAATGACATGCCAGACTGAAATAGCTCCATTTCTGAGCCTCACTGCACAGTTAGAGGTGTCCAGTGGCTTGACAGGAAAAAGATCTTATCAATATTTAGGCCTATATAGGAAAAAAAAACCTCAGCAGCAAAGCTTCCTAGGTAAGAATCATACCTCCAGCAGGCCATGACTTCAGACCAGTTATCAGCTGAGTGACTGACATGGAATGAAACTCCACTCTAGTTTACTAAATTTTCTTGCTAGAAGCACATCTTCCACAAGTCAGGTGTCCCTGCTTCAGCAGTGTGTTTGGGCTCGATGATCTCCGGAGTTTGCTTCCAGCCCTGACAGTACTAGAATTCTGCATGACTCAGAAGTGGATGAGAAGTAGATCTTCCATCCATCTGAAAAGAACAAAGTGACAATGTGTAGAATATGGTTGCCATTTCCAGGTGGGAGGGACTGAGACTTCCAGCAGAACTAGCAGGAAGCCATCCACAGCAGGGCCAGGGGGTGACCTCTCTTTGTCTCCCTTTCTTTGAGTGTGCTCTGTGGCTGGCCAAAGGATCAAACTGCTCAACTGATCCCTTCCTGAGAGACTTCTTCCCTGGCAGTAGGTGAAGCTCTGAAGAGTATCTCCATTGTCATTTGGCCTCTTCTTTGGCATAAGATCAACAAGGTCCTTCCACTCTTCACATCCCAAGTCACTTCCACGTTGTCCAAGTAGGTTTTATTCCTCCTCCTTTTCCTTTTCTCCTTTCTGTGGGTGGCTACTCCTTGCTTTTAAGACCAGTAGGTCTGGTATCCTACCAAAGCAAGCTGAAGTCTGCACTAAGTGCTTGCAGGTTGCCTTATACTGGAGAAGTTACAGTTGCTGGAGCTGGGACGATAGTCCTCTCCTAAGGTGGAGTTCAATGGGGTTCTTATTTGTGGTTCCTGGGGTTTTGAACTACTCCTCTCCAAGAATATTCCAGATTAGAAAGTGTACTGGCTATAGGTCAGAGGCCCAGAGCAGCTTCATACAGCCAGATGATAAGAACATAGAGGCTCGGGAGGGAGATGGTTACACCTGACAGCTTCTGGCTGCGCTTTCCTAGGCAAACTCTCCACCCTCCTCATGCTTAACCATTGTCTCCTCCCTGGAGGTGTTTAAGTCCAGGTTGGACAGGGCCTTCATCAACCTGGTGTCCCTGCCCATGGCAAAGGGTTGGAACTGGATGATCTTTAAGATCCCTTCCAAACCAAACCATTCTATAAATCTATAGTTAGAAACGTCCCTTATGCCTTATTCTGGGCCTCTCTCTGGGCTGGATTCCCATCCACAAAAGAGAAGAACTTTTTAAAGTCCTACAGGAGAAGTGACATTATTGCTGGGCCACAGAAACAGCCAAGTTAAAATAAATACATCAGAAACTAAGGAACATTTTGCTGTTCAGAAGACCTAGACTACCAGAAGGGAGATGGTGGAACATCAGGGAAAAGAGAGTGAGCATAAAAACAGGGAGAAGACCCAACTTCTTCCTCAGAAGATGAAAAGTAGAAATGGCAGCCAATGAGAACTTCTGGGGCAGGGCTGAAAAACAAGTGAAAGTGAGAGCTTCTCTCATCTCTGAGCGTGCAGCCAAAAAGTCAGATCATCAACAGAGAAAGAAAGAAAGAAAGAAAGAAAGAAAGAAAGAAAGAAAGAAAGAAAGAAAGAAAGAAAGAAAGAAAGAAAGAAAGAAAGAAAGAAAGAAAGAAAGAAAGGAAGGAAGGAAGGAAGGAAGGAAGGAAGGAAGGAAGGAAGGAAGGAAGGAAGGAAGGAAGGAAGGAAGGAAGGAAGGAAGGAAGGAAGGAAGGAAGGAAGGAAGGAAGGAAGAAAGAAAGAAAGAAAGAAAGAAAGAAAGAAAGAAAGAAAGAAAGAAAGAAAGAAAGAAAGAAAGAAAGAAAGAAAGAAAGAAAGAAAGAAAGAAAGAAAGAAAGAAAGAAAGGAAGAAAGAAAGAAAGAAAGAAAGAAAGAAAGAAAGAAAGAAAGAAAGAAAGGAAGGAAGGAAGGAAGGAAGGAAGGAAGGAAGGAAGGAAGGAAGGAAGGAAGGAAGGAAGAAAGAAAGAAAGAAAGAAAGAAAGAAAGAAAGAAAGAAAGAAAGAAAGAAAGAAAGAAAGAAAGAAAGAAAGAAAGAAAGAAAGAAAGAAAGAAAGAAAGAAAGAAAGAAAGAAAGAAAGAAAGAGAAAGAAAGAAAGAAAGAAAATATAAGGCATATCCTTTACAATTGGCAGAAAAGAATACCCACACTCCTTGGTTCCATGTAAGGCTGGGTGAAAGGAGTAAAAAGGAAACAGGACAAATAGGAGATTGGAGCCAAAATATTTTCCTTCTGGATGCTCCTGGCACAGTTCAGCCCTTTGTGACTCTCCATTTCAACCCATTACACACTCCCCTATAATCACCACAATAAATAGCTGTTTGCTTGCTCAGTATATTCAACTTCCTTGCAGCAAGCCAAGCTCAACCCAGCACTACCACTTACTTCTGGATTTTGACCAGGCCTGTCTAAAACTGATGTGATTTGCCATATTCACTAGTAAAGAATAAAAGCATTTACACTTAAACACCAGAGGTTGTGGCCAAGTTCACCTCATGCTTTTGGTGGTGATATCATCATTACTTAACTATGCTTTAGTAGTTTTAAGAATGCAGTGGAAAAAGGGAGGCTTTAAATTCTGTTTCTGAGCTCTGAAGGTGACGCAAATTATGCTAGCAGCATGGACACAGCTAACTGTTGTCCTTCCACTGAAAGAAGAAATCCTCTGTTACTCAAAAGCCAAATTATTGTTGAAACCTGTAACCACTGAATAGAAACAGCCACTGCATGAGAATTTCTCCAAAATGCAAACATTAAAACAAAAATAGCGGTCACAAGAAACTGAGCTTTTTCCAGCTGCCATAACTTCTTTTCCTTCCTTTGTCTAAACTTAACAGGTACAGGTTTGCATGTGACTGCAGGCACTGCTAATTCTTCCCTGTTAATTGTAAAGGGGGTTTCTGGCTCCTGAGGGGTTACCCCTCTGCTCAGCAATGCAGATCCCCACATAATCCTCACAGTAATCCTCTCTAGAGCATTTTGTCCCAGTAGCCCAGTTTCAGGGCCTTTTAGAGCTCTCTCATCTTTGCTCTGGGGAGAAGCTGCAGGATCCCATTTCCTTCCATGCAAGAGTACTGGGCCATGAGCTGGAAGAAGCAAGGTTTGTCCGCTCTCTGTGGTGGCCTTTGGGGTTGCTTAAAGGAGGAAAATAAGTGGCACAAGCAGCCAGTTAGAAGGTGATTTCCTTTGAGCAGGGCAGACATCAATTGAGGAGATGGAACATGCCTCATTAAGACAAAATAGATCAAATACTGCCTAAAATAAGTTCTTTCAAGAGCTAGCAACATTGCTCTGGGTGTGCTATGTCAGGTCTTACAGCCCCATTCAGTGGCACACATGATGCAGCCCAAATTGCAGATTCACACTTCCAGAGCTGCCCTGAGAAGTCCTCTTGAAGTGCTGGAGAACTTCCCCAGCAGGGCTTTAGAGGATTTAGGGCAACACAATCAGGATTTGGGCATATGTGAAAATCTTCACCAAACATCTCCAACTGTAATGAAGAACCTGTTTTCAGTTCTTCCACATTGGCTATTGCCCTTCCAAAAGCTTCTTTTGTGAGTGAGGGTCTGTACTTGCCTGCCAACTCATATTGTCATGGGTCTCACGAGAGATCTCATTTTTCTTGACATTCTGGCACCAAGACATATGTCAGAATCTCAGTTTATATTCTTAAATCACTGTGTATACAATGTAAACACCACCTTAAAGAATCAGCCAACAATGTCCCAACATGAAACCACAAAAAGAACCTGTATACTTGGAAAAGAATGAAAAATCTCTTCCCCCTTGCTCTCCAAAGCTGTTTCCCTGATTTTGCAGGGTGTGGCTCATGAATGCTAAATGCCTGGTGCTGATAGTACTGCAGACCCAGCTCCAAAACAAGAGCTATGGCTATGAACTTCTCACCACCATCAAACTACAACCGTTCATGTAGATCAAACTAAACAATATAATCCATACATAGCTAGAGGAAGGAAATGCCTTTTTTCTGTATTGCTGGTATTGAATATTTCATTAGGAAAGGCTGAAGAGAATTTCCACTGAGAGTGCCAAAGGTCTAATTAATGCTCTGTTATGGACCGTTCGTACATAACAAAATTAATTCCTACACTGAGAGCCAGCGTAAAGTTATGTACCACTGAAGCTGCAGCTAAACGGCAGAAGGAAAGAATTTCATTTAAAGAGCAATATTCCAGATTCCTGGATGAGACACTCTGGAGTGAATGGAACACTGTGCAGCAGAGCCTCAGCAGCCTTAAAATGAATTTTGTGGTGACCTAACAAAAAACACAGACATGAAATTGTGATGATTCAGAAATTTTCAGCTTGCAACAGAAGTTGTTGCAAAATACTTGGGAACTACAGGAAGCATTTAATGGTCTCCCTATGTCAAGATGAGGAATCCTGACCTCTTCTCTTTATGGTTTTTGTTCCTGTGAATGATAATTTTAGGAGATGATTAAGCCTGTGTGGCCTTTCTTCCAAGGTTGCTGAAAGAATAACAAGTGACCTGGCTTTGTCCTTTCTGTACTGGAAGGGGAATGGTTTCAGGGACAGACTGTGCTCCCAGTCTTATATGTAGACCCTTCCAAGTTTGTGCAGTAAAGGAAATTAAGTTAACCCAGTGGAGAAGTTTATCTACAGAGCACTACAATGGAGTAACAAAAGTCAAAAGAATCTTATAAGAGCATATGTCTTTTCTAACAAGTTGAAATTTAGGATTTCAGTAGAAAAAAAAAAAAAAAAAGAAAGGAAAAAAAAAAAGAAAATGCCAAAGCCAAGAATCAGAACATCCATGGCTAAAGCAGAGGGTTAGGACATTCTCAATCCTTATGCAGATGTAGAAACCACAGAAAGGGTGGTTATAAATTCAGATCAATTTCATCCTAAAGAAGATTTCAGGTGAATCTTGCTTCTAGCTCGAGGGACAAACTGACAACAGGACAGACAAAGGAGTTACAGTCCTCTCAGAAAATCTACCAGTGTGTGATATAGTAATTACTATGTGTTTGTGTCATAATTGCTGTCAGATTTCTTTAGAAGTGCAACCAAGCTGTTCCAAACTGTGTTGAAATGCAACTCATAAGATTATTTCTGGCTGCTAATAAATGATGGCTGTGCAAGAAACTAATTTCAGCATCATCAAAAATTACAGTTTGTTTTGTGTGCTTCCAGTAATGTTTTCTTAAAGAAGAATCTTACATCAGTAGCTGTATTTGTGTCAAGTAATGCTGTGGAAAGCATTAGACACAGTCACACACTCACTAACACTGTATTTCTCATTCAGCATTCAAGTTGACTTCCATTTTCAGTTATGTGTAATCATTTCTACTGTCCTTGAAGATACAAGTGCAATGCAACGTTGCATTAACTGGACTTACAAGTCAAAAGTGGGGGCGGCTTAAAGCAGTGTCAGTGATCACAGAATCACAGAATCGACCAGGTTGGAAGAGACCTCCAAGATCATCCACTCCAACCTAGCACCCAGCCCTATCCAATCACCTAGACCATGGCACTGAGTGCCTCATCCAGGCTTTTCTTGAACACCTCCAGGGATGGTGACTCCACCACCTCCCTGGGCAGCCCATTCCAATAGCAAATCACTCTCTCTGGGAAGAACCTCCTCCTAACATCCAGCCTACGCTTCCCCTGGTGCAACTTGCAACTGTGTCCTCTTGTTCTGTTGCTGGTTGCCTGGGAGAAGAGACCAACCCCCACCTGGCTAAAACCTCCCTTCAGGTAGTTGTAGATAGCAATGAGGTCACTCCTGAGTCTAAACAACCCCCTAAATAACCCCAGCTCTCTCAGCCTCTCCTCATATGGTTTGTGATGTCTCTGTAAGTCTTGCTTCTTGGGAAAAGGAACTATCCTTCTCTAATGCCTGCAGAAAGCTAGTAGGTACTGTGTAGCTAGACCAACAGAAGTTATAAACTCCCTGAAGCACACTTTATCTATGCTTACACAGCACCTAGCAACCACAGGCTCCTCCTCCACGGTGAGAATTGCTGGTGGCTTCCTGATGTTTCTCATTCCACCATAGCCTGTTCGTTATGGATTACCTGTACTTAGCTCTTACATCTTAAGCAGGTTTCCGCCAGCAATTTTTATTTATCATAATCCTCCTGTGTTTAAAGACTCCTCATTACCCTTTCCTTTTCCATGTCAATGGAGCTTAAGTAGCAGATCACACCAGCAGCAGGACCTGTTTGCGCACTCACTATGACGAAGCACTGTGCAGAAGCAGCTCTACATTGCACACTGTGCAAAATAAATTGAACATTTGACCCGAGCCATCACTCATGGTGATGGGAAAAACAAGCTAAAACTACCCCCTTGTTGTACATATCTATCTTCTAGAGCGAAAACTCTTCTTTTCCACTAATACCCACTTAGTGACCTTTTCTTTGGAGCAGACTAGGTAAAGCACAGTTCTAAATGATCATACAGCATCATTTTCACCTTGCTTTTATCAGAGAGTTTCAGCTGTGTCACAAGCTGGAATTTGAAGAAGACACTTCATCGTATATGAATAGCAGGAACACTTTAAGAAAGCAGGTTCTCATTTTAAGGAACTGGATATTTGTTAGTTTGCAACAGTATGTCTCTCTTAAAAAGCTAATGCACTCCCTCGCTATGGCCACCTTAGTCTTATGAGTATTTTTGAGGGATAATGTGTGGCTGGTAACTCAATTTAAAAAAAAAAAAAAAGAAAATAAAAATGCAGTGTAGTACATCTAAACATAAAAATTAGGCAAGACGGGAATCAGCTCACCACAGCTCACCTCAACTACCAGGTCAGGTTTCAATTTCCAGTAAGTTTTCAGCAGGGAAACTTCTGTTAATGTATCTGTGGGCATTCCTCATCCAGAGGAATAGAAATTCCTTTGAAAACAGATGCCTGACGTCACAACTACATGCTTTCCTGAAACAAAGCCTGTGCTGGATCTGTATACTGCCTACTGAGAGAGACTTCATCCCAAACTGCTTGTATTATCCTTGTAAGGATAATACAATTGATTTACAGCAAGTGGAACTAGAACTTCGTGCTCGGCTTGCTGGACGCTTACGGAGACCCACGGATGTTCAGCTTAAGATGTCTGGAAACACTTCACACTCACATTTATCTGAAGAGTTTCTTGAAAAGATCAGCAACTATAGCAGACTTTTAGATTAATGATCCCTTTGCCAAGACAGAGTATGCATGAAAGTCAGGAAAATGGTTAGCGATGTAATCCTCCTACACAGTCTGAACTTGAGTGCTGGCCTGGGAACTGTGCAGTTTCCTGCTGGAAAGCCACAATTAACAGCGTGCTCTCTGCAGAAAGACCCCTCCCCAAAACAACAGAGATGGCTACAGAAGAAGAGAAAGAGGATGGCAAAATTTATATACAGCAGGGCTACAGCTGAAGTTCTCAAAGGTTTGAAAAGGGTTCAAAGTCTAGCATTTTTTTTTCCCTTTTATTCTCAGAATTGATTTTGGACAGCAAGAAATGAAGTCAGAGAAAGAGGCAATGAAATTTATTTGGAACGGAAGATAACCACGCTGTTTTCTTCACGGGAGGTGTGAAAGACCCAAGGGTCAGCAGGACTAGATAAAACATCGCTTAGGGTTTCTTTTCCAACCCGCACACGCCTGTCACTCCTCACCGTCTCCCCTGTGCAGCACAGACTTGCTCCGGAACGGAGCGGTGTCAGCGGTAAGCCTTGCTCCAGGGGAAAAGAAAAGTTTGTCTCTCCCCAGAAAAGCCATTTTGTTAGCTAAACGTTCCACAAAATGGCACGACCGTCTCGTAGCCCCTCTCCTTGCGGGGCCGGGCCTCCCACGCGAGCCGGACACTCCGCCGCATCGCCCACCGCTCGCAACACCCGCCCAGCCCGCGCTCAGTGGGGCGGTGGCAACCCCCGCCCGGCCCCCGGCGGCGCAGAGGCCAATGGGCGCCGGGGCGGTGGCGGCCGTCCCCTCCCCGCGCCGCCCGCCCTATATATCGCCCGGGCGGCGCCGCTGTCCCATCCGTCGGGCTGCCCAGGAGCAGCGCCGTATACCCGTACCGCGTCGTACCGTGCTGTGCCAGGATGCCGGGCCGCACCGCGTGGCGGCTTGCGCTGCTCGCTGTGTGCCTGGGGGTTGCAGCGGCGGGAGGCGGCGAATGGCGCCGCAAAGCCGGCGGCAAGAGCCGGCGGCAGGCGCAGACCACGTCGATACCTCAGGGCACCCCCGCGCAGGGCAAGCGTGAGTACCGTGCGCGAGCGGGGTCCCGCGGGCAGGGCAGGGCAGGGTGCTCGTCGGGGGCGCGAGCGCTGTCCCGCGCCCCAGCCCCGCGGAGGGGCTCGCGGGTGGCTCGTGCTGCCTCTCGGGCTCCGTGGCCCTTTGCAGTCCCTCGGGCTCCGCGGGGCTCACCCAGTGCGAGGCTGCAGCGCAGGAGCCAGTGCCCGCTACAGGCGCGGTTAACTCTGACGTCCCTTTTCCCTCCTCACCTTGCCGTCGGTCCAAACTTTAATTTCTGTTCACCCTCTGCTTCCTCCACCCTTCTCCTCCTCCTTCTCCCCCCAGAAACGTGCTATGACAATGGAAGATACTATCAGATCAACCAGCAGTGGGAGCGCATTTACCTGGGCAACACGCTGGTCTGTACCTGCTACGGGGGCAGCCGAGGGTTTAACTGCGAAAGCAAGCCCGAACGTAAGTCGGAGGTCTTTTTTTCTGTCTGCACCGAGACCTCAGCACGGCTTTTGATGCCGAGTAAGCTGAGTTTTGTGCCGAGTTGTAACTGGCAAACTGAGCTTTCAGCTGAAGTTTGGTACGTAGGGTCAGTAATGGATCTACACTCAATTACACTGAAGATCTGGCTTGGGATTTTAAGAAATGCTTTTCATTAGCAGTGGGCCTGACACCAGAACCCTGAGCCAAACAGCACTCATCTCTCTGGAGAACTGGATCTAAACATTAATTGTGGAGCCAACCTTTTCTTTATAATGAACTGAACTGACTCCTGGACTCACACGGGGAAGTTCAAATCTGGAGTTACTTTGCAGCACTGGCTCTGTGCTGTTTGATTGCTTCACTCCGACTTTTCATAGCTGTGCAGTGTCGTCAGCTTGTTTAAAAATATTTCAACTTACAACTTTCTGCAGCCCCCTTGGCTGTGCCGTGAGCTTTCTGTAATTGAGTGTAAAATGAGATTGTTTAGTCTTCAGCAGAAAAAGTTTAGGTAACAGAAAAAACTTTAAAGGCTGCATCTGCTGGAAGATGAGTCTCTCTGGGATACCAAATAGTTTAGATTAATCAGATGTGATCTGTCTGTACTTTGTGGTCTGAAGCCACTGGTTTGCCATAACTTCTTTATGTTCCTCTGGAAATGTAAGAAAAAAATGGTTACTGGCTGATAGTATTCATGTAAGACTGATGGGAGTGTCTCAGACATTTTTTGCAAGGCTTGTGTGCTGTGTGCTGCACGGCTAGACTGTTTTAAGGCGTGCTCAGTCTTCTTGTCCGTCTGTAGAGGGGGGTTTTGATCTGCCTTTGCTTCCCTCGCAGGGATTCCCAGGCTTTACAGTTTCAAATTCCAATAGCAAGTTTCTCTTAGGGCACAGTGAACTTTATCTGTCAAGCCATGAAGAAGGCTGTTCTGTTGCAGATCTCAAGTCTGGTGGCAACACTGACATAAATGTTCTATAATCGCTTTGTCACGTGTAACTGTGAACAATTCACAAGTCGTGCTGTTGACCTCAGTGGGGCTGCTGCAGAATCTGGGATTCCTCTACTCAAATTTTTTGTCAAGTCAGACCGAGGAGGATTGGCATGACAAAACACACCGTGTCTAGTTGATGTTTGCACCATCCCAGCTGCTGTACTGTTGTACTTCAAACAGATGGGATTGAACCTTGCAGGGCATGCCTGCCCATGTGCTACGCTCACCTTCTGGCTTTCTGGGGGAAGGAAGCTGAGGTTATTCAGCATCATGGGGACCTTGTGGGGACAAATTTTGTGTAACTTGCTCTCTGCAGTTTCATCCTAGGGAAAAAGAGAGGATGTTAGCTGTTTATCTTTGGGAGGAAAAGAAAGCATTTGCATGAGGAGGAATGTGTGTTTCCGTTGACTCTGCATATTACTGAAACGGTTACATGAAATTGACTCTTCTCTCATAGCTGAAGAAACTTGCTTTGACAAATACACTGGATCCACTTACCGAGTAGGGGAGACGTACGAGCGCCCCAAGGACTCGATGATCTGGGACTGTACTTGCATTGGAGCTGGACGTGGGAGAATCAGCTGCACCATTGCCAGTATGTAACTGAAAGCCTGTTATTAGAGCTGTTGTTCATCAGCATCATGTTTTCCAGAGCAAATTACACAGTATTCCCAATGCCCATTAGCTAGAGTTGGGAAGGTTTAATTCAAAGCCTGTTAAAAGTCTTGTAATTGAAAGTCTTTGCCCATGTACATAATCAGCACAACTAAATTCCTCTTTCACTTAAGAGGTAAAATGCTGTATGTAGAAATAACATAGGCCCAAAATGACTGTTAGCATCCAGCCATAAGGGTTAGTGCACTTGCTATATACAAGAGTGTGTTACATCTTCAGGTGCATTTATGAAAACAGTTTTTTCACTGGAAAAAAAATGTGCTCTGCAGCTGCTGACCCAGAATAACACCATCAGCATTAGTGGGATCACTCTGAAAAAATAATAAATAAATACCACCCAAGAGCTAGTCCCTTGTCCTCGAAAAGTATGCCAACACTTGTCCCTGAGGAAGCTGGGATTCTATCTCCAGACACTAGCTTAGTGTGCTTCTGCAACTCCTTTTTCACCAGCCTGATCCATACTTTCCTCCTGTTCCTCCCTCTCTTTCCCTTGGTCCTTTCTCCCCTGTTCTCCCTTTACACATCTCTGGAAATCCTTTCCTTATTGAGTCACTGAATGGTTCATTTTCCCTTCAGTTTGTAATTAGTCTCTGTATGAGCAGATGAAGATCGCTGTGTCAGGACTTTTAGACTGAGATTTCAAAGTCCCTGAGGCACCTTTTGAGTAAAGTCTTTTTCTTAAAAGTATCCAGTTTCTTATTTAATACACACATGGTGATCCTAGTAGCGCTGCTGGAAGGGACTCAGAAGGCAGACATCATTATAGCATGGAAATAAAAATGCACTGAATCTAACAAGCAGAGCTGAAGCCCTTCTGAATTTAATGGCATTTTATTGGGAAGGGATGATAAGTCTTGTAAGTAGAGTCAGTAAGGAAATTGCAAGCATAAGAACAGTCTCATTTTGTCATCATCAGCCTGGTTTAGAACTCACTGGAGAGTCTCATTGACTGCAGCTGGATTTGAATCAATCTTCATCACTTTTTTCTTTATTCTTTGCCTTCATAAATGAGCCAGTGAAATATTTTAGTGGCTTCTAATAAATGACCAGATACATATTTCTCCTCTTATCCTTGAAAGAAGACCCTTTGCTTCCAAACTGGCCTTCACCGTGTCTCTGTCTCTAAGCCTGTTTCAAGCAGTATGTCCGGACTGCCTCAGGGCCGTGGGGCCGTGGTGGGCTGACAGCCTGCCTTTCCAGGGAAGAGTTTCTACACCCAAGAGGGCTGATATCCCACTGGGGTGTTACACCAAGCATCTCCTTACTCTTCATGTGCTGGCCTTGCCACTGTGTCCCTCACAGTGTATAGGGACTGCCACAGAGGCCTGTGTGGTACCATGTCAGAGCAAGAGGGAGGCAGTCCTTCCCTCACCCGCCTTTGTGCTGTCAGCGGGGGCTGAGGAAGACAGCATCTCCTCAGGCTCTGGCATTACTCTTTCACTGGCTGGGTCTCAGCTGTGGTTTGGAACCTGGAGAGGTTGCCTGGGAGAGCGTGGCCTGGGGGGATCAGGTCAGATAGTGTGTATTGGCTGAAAACCTTGGCGGGCTGGAGGAGGCGGCAGCAGCTTTGGCCTGCCCCACTGCTTTTCCTCACCGCCCTGCGCCCCAGCTCGACCCCTTCTGTGCCGACAGAGCGACCCTCACGTTGTCTCCACGGCCGCGTCCCTGGTGCAGTCCCTCACCAGCTCTGCCCTCTCTCCTGCTGCAGATCGCTGCCACGAGGGTGGCCAGTCCTACAAGATCGGTGATACCTGGCGCCGGCCCCACGAGACTGGCGGCTACATGCTGGAGTGTGTGTGCCTGGGCAATGGCAAGGGCGAATGGACCTGCAAGCCTGTGGGTAGGTCACGGCTCTCCCCAGCTCAGTCCGGGTATTGCTTCTTCCTCCTCATCTTCCCTGAGGTGTCCCCATGTGGGAGTGCCTTATGTGGACATTTGTCCCCTTCCCTTTCACAGCTGAGCGATGCTATGACAATGCGGCTGGGACATCTTATGTGGTTGGTGAGACCTGGGAGAAGCCCTACCAGGGCTGGATGATGGTAGACTGCACCTGCCTGGGGGAAGGCAGCGGCCGCATCACCTGCACCTCCAGAAGTAAGTGCTGGCCCTGGCACCTGCCAGCTGCTCTGTTTGTCTTATTTTTCAGATCTGTTTTGCGTGAAAAAAAGCAGCTGTTGCCTTGCTGCCCTGTTGTAAGTGGCGGTAGGTTTAGAGGGATGGCCATCGCCTGAGGAGGAATGGGAAACAGACCAGGAGAGGGGAGCATTTGCACATCCTGGTTGCCATTTGTGATCTGAGGACATGCTGGAGAGCTGGTGGTCTGTGCTGGTGACAGAGTAGCTGGATCGTATGAAATATTAAGCTGCTTAGAGAAAAGGGTTTAAGAAATCCACAGGCCAGCAGAGCCACTGCTGCTTGTTCCCCGGAGTTGGGGGGAATTGATTGATCTACAAAATAGCACTGAGTTTGGCCTAATCTCCATTTCTGGTTTTCAAAGTACCCTCCTAAAGGAGCGGCTGCCCAGAGAAGTTGTGGAGTCTCCTTCTCTAGAGACTTGCAAAGCCCACCTGGATGTGTCCCTGTGAGAAATACCCTAACTGATCCTGCCTTGGCAGGGAGGTTCTTAGAGGGCTCTTCCAACCTCTAAAGTTCTGTGAGTCTGTGAATTCTAAGTGCTTTTGAAGAGAGTTTTTTTTTACCTACTCCAAGAACAGGATCTACCAAATGTAAATCTCTCTTTTTTTTTTTGTCTTTTGTTGCTGTTTATTATATATGTATTAGCTGAAACAGTTTTTGTCTGCTTTCCCATCTCACTTGTTACTTTTCCTTCCATTTTGTCTTCAGTGTAAACATGCTTCGCCAGCACAGGTGACTTTTTTTTTTCAGTTTATACATCATTAAAGGAGATTACTGCAAATATTCCATTTTATTTGTATCTGCAAAGCAAACAAGGCTTTTAAAATCCAAAAATCTCACTTGTTTACCTGCCTTCTGTTCCAATTCTGTTAGCACAAGCTCTGTTGTGGAGCTATCATGGTTTACACCAGTTGCCTCAAGAAAATTTGACTTTGTACCTTACACCTTGTTATGCAAGGTTTGAGAAACTCTTCTGTAGTCTTTCAAGTGCCTCACTCATTTGCCTCAGGCCACACTGATAACTGATGTCTGATGGTATAAACAGCAGATCTGTAAAGAACTAAAATACTAAGAAAGGCTGGAATTAATAATGAAGATCTGGACACACTTGACCAAGAAATAAGCTGTGAAAGTCAAGCCAGACTTGACAATATTAAATTTATTAAAAACAAATAGGGAAAAATAATTAACTGTCATATAGGAGTGAATAAAACACAACATATTTGTGAGTTTTAGAGGAGTTATTTCTAATGAAAATGATTTGACAATATCTTTCGTGCCATAATTGACATCTGTGTTGTTGTGTTGGAGAGGAAATTGCAATAAAATGACCTCTTAATTTTGTTTTCCAAATGTAATTGAACAGAAATTCAAAGTGTTATATATATAAAATAATAGCTTCGGGGTGAGCTAGTGCTATATCTTTTATGGCCAGCATTTTTGGGACATTGCAGATTTTTGTAGTCTAATTTAAGGCTTGGAGTGTCCATAGGACAGGTTTTTTTTCATGTTACACAAATTGTATTACAAATATGTCACCAGTTGACCACTTTTCTGGCAAATACTCAGTTTTTGGTCATTTTAACTACGGTGAATGTTTTTCACATAGTTATCCCTTATACTCTTGCAGTGGCAATGTGGCACTATGCATATGTCCTTCCACAGTTCTTCATAAATCTGTGTTCATTGATCCATGATTATATTTGAGCCTCTGTATCAAGTTGCCCTTGACTGAAAAAGTTAAATTTTGTAATGGAAGAACTAGTTAATCCATGTGAGTCTGGCATCCAGACAAAAGTAGTTTGTTGTGGTGTCCTTTGAACCCATTTACTCAATTCATCAGGGGCTGTGGATTATTAAAGACAACAGGAAGATTTAGGAAGTCTAATATGCCTGCTATGGCAAGAGAAGCTCATATTAACTTTGCTAGAGCTTGGCTTTTTGGAAAAAAAATGGGATTTACATATTGCCTTCAGAGAGGTTTTTGTTTCTTCTAGCTGAAGTAGAGCCCCAAACTTGAACTGTGCCCTGTGTATAGCATGAAAGGACGTAGCTACTAAGATTTCTGCTTAGAAGAGAAAGACATTGAAAAAAATTAAGCTTTAAAGATGTGTGATAAATAGAATGGGCTGAAAATAGCTTTAAAAGTAACTAGCAGGAATGTTTTAAATCCATAATGTGCTTTTTCATGTAGGCTTGGAACATAGCTTAACTGTGTTCATAGTGAGAATGTTATGATGCTACGTTTGACACTGGCTACAAAAGTGAAATTGCAGTTCTGGTAATAAATGGGCATTTTCCTTTAGACTAAAGCATCAAGATTTTCAGATGCTTTCAAGCTGTGCAGTTCAATGCAGGCTTTAGTTGTATAGGTCTTGTAATAGTGGGCTGCAGATAATGAGGTAGGCTCTCAGAGGTTTAAACTATCATTGGTTTGGTGATAGTGTTGGTGGTTCTCTGCTATAAATTGCATGGTGAAGCTACCCAGTAACAGTCATGTTCCTTTCACAGATAGGTGTAATGACCATGACACCAAGACTTCATACAGAATCGGGGACACCTGGAGCAAGACGGATAACCGAGGAAACTTGCTTCAGTGTGTCTGTACTGGTAATGGCAGAGGTGAATGGAAATGTGAAAGACACACATCCCTGCATACAACCAGCACTGGTAAGTGAGGCATCATTGTGTGGAGTAGAGGAAGGCAGAAGTAGTGCACATTTTGAATGCCTGGGACTTGAATTCTGTCATGCTAATTTAGATGTTTAAGAGTCTCCTCAGGGAAAGATCAACAACAAAGAGGCAGAGTTGAGGAGATGCTCCTAGTTGACGCACGAGTAGATAGGATTACTTTACACCTTGTTTCTGTGTGCAAATGGGCTTTGCCCATAAAAATGTGATTACTTGCACAAACCGTGGAGAAAATTGCACCCAGGGCCACGCATCCACAGAAATCTGCTGGCTTTGTCTTGGAAGCAAGGTATTTCGGGTTTGTATTTGAACTTTACCTAAGCACCTCAGGGAAACTTTCTTAATGTCCTTACTTTACACTGAAACCATCTGGTTTCTTTGAGGAGATAAGTACACCTCTAAGTGAGCTTTAAGGCTGAGCTTTAAAAGACTGAAAGGTGAAGGAATGTATATATGTATACTGTGTTATTTCATACATGTACATTACATGGTGTAATTTTGATATGAAATATTACGTAGTTGCTAATTAATATATATATTTTGCCCAAAGTTTGTTAAAAGTCATAAGTTTCTAAATTTTGGGATGTTTCTTTTCCATTTTAAGGATCTAGGTTTCCTATTGGTGAATGCAATGTAAAACTTTTCTGGTTTCTTGCAGTACTTACACTAAATTTTTTTGTGATAAATGACCTTTAACTGTTCAGTACCAGCAGGCTATCGTCAAACTCTCAGAAGATCTAAACTTCAAAATGCACAAAGTTTTAAGGATGCCTATATTTTGTTTCCATTATTATTTCTTCTGTTTCAGCAGAACTGGATTTGTGGAGATTCCTGCGGGAATCATTGGCAAAAATACCCATAGTGTAGACAAAAAGCCTCTTTGTGTCTCAGTATTGTTCCAAATGATAATGGGCCAAAAACTCTGATTCAAAGTTTAAAAATTTCAAAGCAAATGAGTGCATTCATGGTTTTACTTCTCTTTTTCAATGAAAAATTCCAAATTAATCCATTTTGACCTACTTCTGTGGTAATTTCTTCTTGTCACTACTCTTGAGTTTTCTGTTTTAAATTTCCTTCAACTGTTTTCTTTTCCCCAGAAACACTGTTTCTTAAAAATTCCCTTAAAGCAGTCACCTCTCTTAATGCTTTCTAAAGGCTTTCTACAGTAGTGGAAACCAGAGTCTGTCACTGGCGGAACTAGAAGCTGTTCTTTTAATTCAGAAGTTTGCTAAGTGAGATAATTAAAATATGTTCAGGGAAACTTAAGAGTTGTGCCTTCACTCTGAAGTGTTGGGCTCCAATTTTGTTAAACTTACTCATTAATCATCTGGAAGAAGGTCTAGAGCACCCTCAGCAAGTTTGCTGATGATACCAAACTGGGAGGAGTGGTTGACACACTGGAAAGTTGTGGTGGTGTTCAGCAAGATCTGGACAGGGTGGAAAGCTAGATTTGGGGAAATCAACAAGTACAGTTGAAGGGTCCTGTACCTAGGGAGGAAAAACCCTATCCACCAGTACAAGTTATGAGTTGACCTGCTGGAAAGCAGCCTTGTGGAAGAATGACATGAGAGTCCTGTTGGACAAGTTATCCATGAGCCAGCACTGTGTCCCTGTGGCCCAGAAGGCCAATGGTATCTTGAGGTACCTGAAGGAGAGTGTGGCCAGCACACCGGGTGAGGTTCTCCTCCCCCTCTAGTCTGCCCTAGTGAGGCCACATCTGGAATACTGTGTCTAGTTATGGGTTTTCCAGTTCAAAACGGACAAGGAACTACTGGAAAGAGTCCAGCAGAGGACTATGAAGGTGATGAGGAGCATCTCTCCTATAAGAAGAGACTGAGAGACCTGGGGCTCTTTAACATGGAAAAGAGAAGCAGGAGAGGGGATCTTAACACTGCTTATGAATACTTAAAAGTGGGGATGGGGCCAGACTATTTTCAGTGATACTCAGTGACAGGACAAGGGGCAATGGGTACAAACTGGAACACAGTAAACTCTGAACATAAAGAAAACCTTTCTTTTGAGGGTGACAGAGCATTGGAATGGACTGCCTAGAGAGCTTGTCAAGTTCACAGAGGAGACTCTCAAAACCTTCCTGGATGTCATCATTGTTGTCATCATAATTTATTAAAGATTTCTATTCTTTAGCTTTGTATGTAACATCCTGCTTTTTCCTCATGTTTTGGTGTAGGATCTGGCTCTCCTAGCTTCACAAATGTGCAGACTGCCTTGTACCAGCCCCAGCCTCAACAGCCCCAGCCTCAGCCATATGGCCAGTGTATAACTGATAATGGAGTGGTGTACTCTGTGGGTATGCAGTGGCTCAAGACACAGGGAAGCCAGCAAATGCTTTGCACCTGCCTGGGAAATGGAGTGAGCTGCCAGGAAATAGGTATGAGTTTGTGTCAGTGCCTGTTCAGTCCAATGCAATCTTTGGGACTGTCTCATGGTTTAACTTTGAAGTAGAATCCTTTTGTGTGTGCACCAGAAATGTCTTCTGAACAAGACATACTGGAGAAAGGCGAAAGAAATTAAGAAATAGTAGTTTTTTTGTTCTTTGAAGTCTGATTCTGTAGAGCAGACTCATTTCCCAGTGAGTTTATATATAACCTGCTGAGGGAAAACAGCCCTTGGGGAGAAGCATTAACTTTATCCAAGTCAAACTACAATAACATATGTTTGGAAAAGTATGTAAAAGAATGACACAGCTGTAAAGCAAAATCATCTGTTGGTATGTATTGGCTCAGGGCCATAGCAGTGTGGGTTCATAGCAGCCAGTGACTTGACCCAGAGGAACTATTTGCTGTTTTGGAACACTCAGATTTGGAGATTGCTTTAAGACACAGTCTAATGCTGTGATTTGCTTGTTTTAAAGCTGTGACCCAAACATATGGTGGCAATTCTGATGGAGAACCTTGTGTTCTGCCATTCACCTATGATGGAAGGACTTTCTACTCCTGTACCACTGAAGGCCGCACAGATGGGCACCTCTGGTGCAGCACCACTTCCAACTTCGAGCAGGACAAGAGATACTCCTTCTGTACTGAGCAGAATGGTAAGTTCTTCTTGGAGGATCTTCACATGCGCATGATCCTTATGCACAGATGAAGGAGTAGACCACGTAAGGACAGGCTGCCTGAATAATTGCAGCATTCTGAAGGGATTCTAAGAGTGCTCAGCAGCAAGGCAGTCCTGTGAATGAAAGACTGCTTGCAGTCAGTGCACTTCTGTGTTCTTTGCATCTTTGGAGGGTGCACAGGATCATTCAGGTGTACCCTTTGAGTCCTATTCTAAAGTCAGCTTGCAGCAGAGAGAACAGGATAGAGCTTTGGCCCAAAGGGTACTTAAACTTTGCCTCTGCTTGGCTGTATTGTTAGATCAATGCCCATATTAGGATGCGAAGAAGATATCTATGGAGTACAGTTTGTGCAGATATTTGTCACTCCCTCCATCCTGACCAGCTAGCCAGGTTGCCATATATAGTAGTAATTTTAATGTGATTTGTGATCACTGATCAGGAGCAGGCTCATGACTAATGCAGCAGCATTCCCTCTTGTCTGGGGATAGTCTGTGTTCCCTCCACAGCACAGATCTACCTGTGTGGTTGCTCTCCCTGGAAAGTCCATCAAACATCCATGGAACAATATCCAGGCAGCTTGTCTGGCATCTGGAATTTTTCATATTCCCACATGAAAATACTGCTTCATACTCTGCATAGATATATATATTAATCCCTCTGTTCTACCATAGTTGCTTTGTTCTGATAAAATACAACCCTTTCTCTGCAGCACATAAAATATTCTTTCTTTAAAAAAGGAGAAGACCACAACAAAATCAACCTCGAGTCTGCCAAAACAACCCCACTATCCCTGTCCACACACACATTTTGTTTTAATGAGGCTTCTTGGAATACACTATGGAGAAAGAGAAAAAGCAGTACAGAAAAACTTCAGCAAATGCCTTTTCGTTCTCTGTTGTTTGTAAAGCAGTGTTGCTCAAGAGGTGAATAGTTCAGGTAGATTACAGCCCTCTTTCCAGTGCTGCTTGCAAAACACAAAGCTTCCAACCTGCAGAAAGGTTTTGACTTGTCCTGTTGCTGTAACTGAATTGTAACCCCTTCTTGAAGCTTTACTTTAAGCTGAAGGGCACAAGTGGGTAATAGCCTCAGTGAGGTAATACAGATATGCTGAGAACTGAGTTTAAGTCCCTAGGCTTTGACATAAAGGGCCTACAAAGCTCCTTTCCAAACAGGGTAAGCTTTGGCTTTCCCTGTCATCTAGGACTTCCCATGCCTGGCTCCACAACTCCTTCCAAAGCGATGTTTGTTCTGAATTGACCTTATGCAAGAGTTAAGTTTCCAGATCTGAATTAATTAAAGCCAAGAAAAGAAGCCTCTGCAGGGTACATGTGGGAAAAAGTAGTGCTAGTGGTTTGTTTTCCAAGCTGTTTTGTGCATGTAAAGGGAGAGTGCAGGGTTCATTTATGTCTGGTTTCTTTTCATTCTGATACAGTTTTGATCCAGACACGTGGTGGCAATTCCAATGGTGCTCTGTGCCACTTCCCCTTCCTGTACAACAACCGCAACTACACTGACTGTACTTCTGAGGGACGGAGAGACAACATGAAATGGTGTGGAACCACTGAGAACTATGATGCTGACCAGAAATTTGGGTTCTGCCCTATGGCTGGTAAGGCTGAGAACCATTATGGAGTACCTATAATGGTTATTTGAACTGGGAAGTAAAGAGCTGGCTGTCACTCATCAGTTATTAATGCTTTCCAGGGAGCTGTGTCTCAGCCTAAACTCCTTTAAGACATTTCTGTAGTTATGTTTTGTCCCAGTTTTCCCCCAGTGATCATGTCTAGCAGAGACCTAGGCAACACCAGGAGAAGGCAATTTTCATTACTACTGTGCTACAAGCTGGTGGTAGGCACTCTTCTCAGCTGCTGCAAACTAGTGTGGGTGCATTAGACCAATGGTCTGTAGAGCTTTATAAAAAGTGTTGTGTGCCAAAGCTTCTGTCTCATGACTTATGGGTTGTTCTTGCCTTAGCTGTGCTTAGAAATAGGTCTATACTTGCAATACCAGTGTGTCACCTTGAAAACTACAGCAATGTCAAAATGAATATTGTGATCCATTTCTACAATACACGCATGCTTGCCTCCGTGATATCAGGAGGGGATATATAGGAGGGAAGGTGACAATTAATGTTTTTAATGGAAGGCCTTTGTGATGGTTTGGGCTCTTACCCGCCCCCCCACACTTTGTATTTGCCCCAGCTAACTCAGACTGCCTCTGGGAATATAGATGAAGCAATTTATTTACAGCTAGCAGAATTTACAAGCAGCTATTTACAATATATACAGTTATATACAATTATATACAGAAATATACAAAGGATAAACAATACAAAAGCACAACTCCCCTCCCAGAAACCTGAGTCCCCAGGAGGAGCTCTCAAACCACCCCAACACCTCCCCTGGCCCTCTCAACCTTACCCCATTTCTCAGGAAGAAGAGAGGTGCAGCCAAGAGGTTAGGGAGCAAGGTTAGTAGGAGCAGGGTTAATGAGATGTGACCAGGTCTGAAGGCAAAGGCAGAAGAAGAAGACAAAATGGAGAATGTTTACTTCTTCTTCCCAGAGTTCTCAGCGTAACTATGAGAGAAGTTGACATCAATTGTTTTCATTTCACTGCCTGTTATCACGTTCTTTTACCAAAACATTCCAACTTGCTTCTAACTAGCACAGCCTTTGGTAATTAATGGCAATGCAGCACCTGAGCCCTGAGACAGCTTGTGAAACACACAGATCTTCGAATGGCTGTGTTCATACAGGGGCATGTATGTAACAGCTGATTCTTTCACCCAGCATACATTAGAGAAGCTACTCTTTGTAGCTTTCAAGTGAAAATCAAAATGAATGAGTGCTTACAAGGGATTTGCACTTGGAAAATGTCATGACCCAGCAGAAATGCTGTTTGAATTTGAATCTTGTCTAAAGCTTCGTTGTTAAGATGTAGAAACCACTGGGATTGCATGAAAGAAGCACTGCAAATGCCCTAAGATCTCAAGGTCTTGTTAATTCTAGCCACATAAAGCATCCTCTTGCTTTTTTCAAACAGCTCATGAAGAAATCTGCACTACCAATGATGGTGTCATGTACCGTGTTGGGGACCAGTGGGATAAGCAGCATGATATGGGCCATATGATGAGATGTACTTGTGTGGGAAATGGCCGTGGAGAATGGACTTGCATTGCCTATTCCCAGCTCAGAGGTACTGATTTTTTGTGTTGATGTCATCACTTTAGTCTTAAGTGTTTGAGTTCCTTTCCTATGACTGTGAGCTCAAGCCCAGACTCAAGAACTATTTACTGCCAAGTTTTCCTTTGCAGTAGACAGGGTATCAGAGGAACTACATGAAGTTCCTATCTTGTTCACATGCTACGAAAGTACTGTTTCAGCCATTGCAGGCTAGCAAGCAGAGGAAAACCTTGGTTAGCTTGATCAGTAGATGTATTTTTGTCTGCATTTAGGAATCAGCACCACTGTGACTTTTCACAGAACTCATCAGGGGCACCTCTCCCTCAAGAACAGACAAAACTTTAAACTAGTCTGAAGTATGAATGCAGAGCACTCCTATTGCTGTTCAATAAAATTTCAGCTCTTCTTTAGCCTTTGCTGGCTAATGTATATGACAAGTTGGCAGAACAGCACTGAGATTACTCTTACTTACTTATATGAGTGCTTCAAGTGGAGAAGTGCTTAAGCAATACCAAAAAAAAGACGACTTAAAGTACAGACATTTGATCATCCTACAGCCAGCTCGCACCATTGGCATCATGTCTGGAAAAGGTGGGGGGGTTGCTGTCAGGCATCCAAAAAAACGGCTCTTCACACAACTGCTGAAATGGGATATAATTTATAGGGAAAGGCTCACTCCAGAGCTTTGTGAGGGTTTTTTATTCATGTGTTTCCTTCAGAACAGTGAGAAATGCACTGCTAAAAATTCTGCTTTCTGACACTACATTTTCCATATATGTAACCAGTTCTCTGCAGTTTCATTTTGGAATTAAATTGGTCTTTCTTGATGAGGGGGAGTGGAGATACTTTGGTTCTTCTAAAGGCAAAGGTTATTCAAGTAGAGATGTTTAAACAGGGCAACCAGAGATGGTCCTTTACACTCATAGGAGTCTCTGAACATGGCATAGTTTATCCTAATGCCTTGGGGAATGGAAGTCTGGAGTTACACTGAGTCACTTCCCCAAGGAAAGATATCTGTGATTGACTCTGGAACTGAGCTTGAGTCTCCTGGGTCCCAGTTGACAAAACAACAAGCTGTTGGTTTTGTGTTTGCTGTCTTTCTGCTCCTTGCTGTCATTATGATTTTTGAGCCAGATCACAGATTGACACATTGCGATTGAGCCTAATGGACTGATACCATTGTAGCTAAGCATGGGACTGAGAAACTGGTTTCTGTGTTTTGATTAGTAGACACCAGGAGCGTCTTGGAAGCATAATAGATCTGCTTCTGTTTCAGATTACTACAAAGTATAGTAGAGATACCCAGCAGGATAACATCATGAGGATGTTTGTATGTTTTTGTGGTACCTTTATGGATTTGGAGTAGCCCTTTTCTCCTTGTGTAGTTCTACTGATTTCAGACAGTACTTACTGAGGTATTTCAGTCTAGACCTTCCTCAGAGAAGGTAGTGAGAAAGCTAGGATGCTGGTTTAGATTTTCTTTCCCACATGGAATCTGTCAAAAAGAATAAGCAAGCAGTTTTGTAGTTTGAGCAATGTATATTACTTTGGAATGCAACCTACAGAACTCTTTTCTGCAAGTGTTGCTTATTTACTCACTGATGAATGAACTTGGGAGCAGTGGTGTGTGTGCAGCACTGATCTGTGATGAGCAGAGATTTCATGGAGGTTCCTTTTTGCATGAATGGTGCTTGTCAGTCTCTGAGCAAATCGAGAGGAGGGAATGATGTGCCAAGCAGAAGGATTTTGTCTTAGTGCTTAGAGCTACTGCTGACAAACTGTCTCTGCTCTTTCTCCAACAGACCAGTGCATCGTGGATGGCATCACCTATGATGTGAACCAGACCTTCCATAAGCGTCACGATGAAGGGCACATGCTGAACTGCACATGCTTTGGCCAGGGCCGGGGGAGATGGAAATGTGATCCTGTTGGTAAGTCACCAGCGGTTCCTACTTGCCAAAGTCATGCTGAGGCTGTGGAGAAACTGGTTTTGGTATGGTCAAAGTAGTCTATGAATTTGGGCCCAGTCAATTCCTGTGCTCAGTTGCAAAAGCAGAAATAGCACAGGATTTGCTGGAGGCTAATTGAAAAGGTATTCCTAGTTTTAAGGACATAAACTTGGGTTGTCAGATGTGCCACAGAAGTCAATGATGATGCAGTAGTAATGGATTGTGGCAATGTACCTCTCACAATGTGGCAGGTTGTGGTAATGGAGCATATTAGCACCAGGGTGGGGGCTATTTGGCTGCACTCTGGTACCCTAGCTGTTGGCCCAGCAAGCAGTGTTCCTGGTCTGAATGCTGATAAAATAATATGCAGCTAGGCACTGATTCTAGGATCAGTTTTCTTTCCTTTCTGCATAAAATCTTTAGGTCTCCTCATTAAACTGAGAAAGGAACACCAGCCTATATTAACTTACCTTGGACTAAATTGATTTTTTTGGCTGCCCTTTGTTCTGGCAAGGAGAGAGAGCTTGGGATGAGAACACGTGTTAATAGTACTCTGGAGGTTAGCTAAAACCATCATGGTTTTCTACAGGAATGAGATTTCATCTCTTCTGCCTCCCCCACTTCCCTAGTGAACCTTGATTGGAAGATAAGAGCTGGCTGTTTGGTTTGCAATTACTAAATCCAAAAGAACTTCAAACCATTGCCAGGAAAACCTGTTAAAAAGTACTAGTGGTTAAGTTGTGCCTTATTTACAGTAATATCTGTACAGGTTTACTGGGGAAACTTGGATTGTAAAACTGTAAATTACTCCTTTGAAAGAAGGGGAGGGGGGATGTTTTCAGCTATCTGTAAAAGTGTAATCAGATTGATATTGTTGGCTCTCCCTCAACAAGGCTCCTGTTTTTCCAAGCAAGCATAATGCTGGTTCTCACTGAAAATTTCCATTCAGCCAGAAACACAAGCATTGATCAGCTACAAAGCTTTCCTGAAGTGCTGGTGCTATGTTGCATTTACACTGCAAGTTCTGCTGATTTCAGGATTTGATTTTGATTTGCCCTTCTGTTTTATGCAGTGGTAAACCTGGAAAGATTCTTCTGAAAAGAAACAGGTCACTTTATACTTAAAGTATAACTGAATTCTGCTGAATGGTATTGATTCTTTTGAGAGCAGCATGGTTTAATTTTGAATGAGAGATAAACTCAGTTGACTGGAGCAGAACACAATGGATAGTCTGAAGTCCTTTTTCAAAGGAACATTCCACTGACTTCTCTGTGAAACTTGACAGGTGGATGGCCTGTGCTTACCAGTATCTTCAGAAGTGTGTCATGGCTGTATTAGCCCCAAAGTATGTAACTTAATGAGTTCGGTGATGTATCAGGAATCCTGATTTGAGATTAAATTTATGTTGCCACTTTAGCTACATTTGCAAATAAACATTGGTGTGACATTCCTTTGTCTCACAGTTGCTTGTGACCTGCTCTTCTGTCTTTGGCCTAGATTTTTTTTTTCTATAGTTTCAGTAACAGTGGTTAAACTCTCTTTCATGCCTCCAGATCAGTGCCAGGATTCAGAAACACGTACCTTTTATCAAATTGGAGATTCGTGGGAGAAGTATGTCCATGGAGTCAGATACCAGTGCTACTGTTATGGCCGTGGCATTGGAGAATGGCGCTGCCAGCCTCTGCAGGCTTATCCTGGTAAGAAACCCAACCGATAACTAATTATCTGCTGAATGAGACGTGAGGAAAGCAATCTGTCCACATCTCACTTGTCCAGGTTTTTGTACATTATTCACACAGTATCACAGTATTATCAGGGTTGGAAGAGACCTCACAGATCATCAAATCCAACCCTTTACCACAGAGCTCAAGGCTAGACCATGGCACCAAGTGCCACGTCCAAAAAAACAAATAACATTTTGCCCCCACACCTTAGCAGATGCAAAAAGGTGTAATGAGTATATAGAGAAAGCCAGGCTGTTAACAGCTGTACCTGGGGGCAGGCTTGGTTTAGAGAATGACTACAAGGCACAACTTGGGTTTACATTGCCTCTTGGTGTTTAGGTATTTAGTGGTAGCACACTTAACAGCCTTCAGTTTCTGCTGCTTAAAACTCCTACGTGTGTAGTCTTCCCTTTTCCATTCACTACAGAAACAAACTCCAACAAAGAACAAAACTTATTTCCTGATCAGTGCTCTGAAGAAATTAAATATTTGATCTTTTGTTTGCTGTCAGTTCCAGGAAATCTTCATAGGGACAGCCAGTGCCTGCCCATTGGCTTATTTTGTTTCAGTTCCCTGAACAAAACATGATAAAGGGAACATCTTTCCTGTTTAAAGTTACAACTACCAGTGTCTTAATTGGATTAAAACAAAATATTGAGACTGTGTTGTGGCTTCTCTTTTGGGAGAACACTGTGCTTGTTGTTGATCCCCAAACCATCTCTGAGCATAAATGTGGAGGAACTGCATAATAACTGGGTGTAGGAATTTTAGTGGTGAGATGATTCTCTGGTTTATATCCAGATAGGTTAGGAAGATTCTGTCCACTCACTAGCTGCAATGTATTTATGTTCTATGTGCCCTGCCAGGCGAGAAGGGAGTGTGAGGCTTATTCAGAAAGAGGGTAGAAGGGGTCTAGCCCCTCTGAAGTCTGTTATAACAATGCGCTTCATGTAAATAATGTGAGAACCTCTTCTCTGTGACATGCTTCTCTGTGACATGCTTCTCTGTGACATGCTTCTCTGTGACAGGTCTCTCTGAACCTGGCCCACACCCAGCAGTGTTGTCAACTGACTGCATTTCTGTGTGGCAATACAGCTAGTGAAATAGTGAAAGTCTCTTTGCAGGGTGTATTCAGTGTTAAACCAGGAATTTGCTCTTACCATGCTGCCATATTTGATCCGCATTTGTCAAGTATTTCTCATCCATTTCCATGTTCTTGCAGAAGATACTAATGACAGCAGTTAGTTGCTGAGAACTTCCTCTCTTTGAACAATACAACTTTGCTTTGCAGACTTCTCTGCAATTTACTGAAATCTACTCTGATTTTCCTGTTTTGTTGATAACTCACAAGAAATGAACCCCAAATTCTCTGCAGAATATATTCTAATTCACCACTTTTTCTATGAAGGAGTAAGGATAGAAAGGCAATGGCAGTTATCTCTCATGTATCGAAATAGTGTGGGAGCCACACAAACTTGCATTTTGATAACTCCATAATGAAGGCAGTATGTTAAAAATGGCAATTTTTTTTTCTTCTTTTTCAGGGTCAGCTGGGCCTGTTCAGGTTATCATCACAGAGAGTGCAAATCAGCCAAACTCCCACCCCATCCAGTGGAATGCTCCTGAAAGATCTCACATCACCAAGTACATCTTACGCTGGAGACCAGTGAGTGCCACATTCAACATCATTTGTTCACTAGAACTACTGTATTTGCCTTTTTTCTGTTGTCTGAAAGAAGTGGCTGGTAATTTCAGCAAATTTTAGTTGCTTGTTTAGTGCCTGTGTCCTCTTAAGGTCAACAGTTTCTCTGAGGATCAGAGACAACCAGTGCTGTATAAATACTTGATGTTTTCCTGCCCAGACTTTACTGATCACTGTGTTCATGAAGTATCTTGTTAGCCAAAGTGCTAGCACAGTATGCAAGCAAGTCTGTATCCTTCCACACTTTTAATGTAAATCCTTGTGAAAGCTTCTTTGTCCTAAGAAATGTTGTTTTAGTGTCACAAATGTATACAGAGACAACTGGAATAGATTTTTATCTTGTTTATGAGGAGGTAAAAGTGGATAGGATATGAAGATTTAAACAGCTAGGATAGGTCATCTTGCATATTCTCTAAAGTCTAAACCAAAGCTGGTTAACCTCTGCTTGATGGCTCATTCATATTTGAGGAATGGCTTGGTTTAACTCATCTAGATGAGTTGAGTTACAGTTCCCTTGAGTACAGCTTCACAAAAGACCACTTAATGATTAAGAACATTAGTATCTCCATGTTGCCTGTTATTATGAGAACAATAAAGGCCCTGATCCAAAGACATTAAAGGCACTCAAATCTTCTTACTGACTTCAGTGTATCTTGGATCTGGATCAAGTCCTGCACGAAATGGGCTTTAAAGCACTGGAATACAAACCTCAGAGGATGGAGCATTATTTTAGAGCTTCCCATTGGGTTCAAATACAGGGTAGAAGGGAAGAACTTTTCTGTATATCATTTTCAGATGATGGCTTAGTGTTATTGTGTGTTTTCTGATTGTTCCTTCATGTGTTACTGGGTGTAAAGGAGTGAGTTTAGTTTTATTTTACAAATAATACCTCTTGTAAAGGAAAAAAGTTGAAAGCCAGGTTGCTTTTCAGTTTACTCCAATAAAAAATCAACCAGAATGTCATTAGCCCTGCTTCTGGTATCTTCCTTGACTCAATTCCATCTGTGCATTAATCATTCAAGTCATACCTGTGTTTGAGTGTCATAGAGCTTCATAACCATGTAGCAGGTTAGGTCACTGGCTATGTCTGCTTGTAGGATAGAGATTCTCTCTCTGAGTGTCTGTGTTCTTACAGAAAAACTCTGGAAGGCAGTGGAAAGAAGCAACTGTCCCTGGCTACCAGAACTCCTACACCATCTCAGGCCTGAAACCTGGTGTGATATATGAAGGACAGCTCATCAGTGTTCAGCGGTATGGCCACAAAGAAGTCACCCGCTTTGATTTTACCACAACCAGCACCTCAGCAGTGACAAGTAAGTTGAACAGTGGGCACCCAGGCAAAACTCGCCTCCTTTACACAAGTCTGTTTTGTGTGTCCCAGTTAACACAGTAGTAGTGAGGGTTTATTAAACTTCTCTTTATTCTCTCTTGTAGGCAACACTGTTTCAGGAGAGACAACTCTTCTTCCTCCTGTGGTTGCTACTTCAGAATCAGTCACTGAAATCACATCAAACAGCTTTGTTGTCTCCTGGGTTTCTGCTTCTGACACGGTTTCTGGATTCCGCGTTGAGTATGAGCTGAGCGAGGAGGGTGATGAGCCGCAGTATCTTGGTGAGACAATACCCGAGTCTACGAGACCAGGGCGTTGCTAACTGTACATTGCTGTTTGCTGTGACAGTCGGCATGGCTGGTGTCAACAGTGGGGGTCTTGCTGTCTTTCAGTATGATTCAGTTAGGGTATGGGAGTGGCAGGACTATCTCAGATTAAAACCTCAGTTCATTGCTCTTTCTCTATCAATGGCCTTAAGTCCATGTCCAAGAAAGAGCATGAGAACAAGACAAGTAGGTAGCAATACCCCTTCAGAATACTCCCTCAGCATCCTACAGCTCCCTGAGCCAAGGGATGGTAGATTTGTATGGGTGGATATATTTATTCCTTTCAGTGCTGTGAATTTGTCCAGTCTTTTCTCTTTTGGAAATCATGTAGATTTACTGGTTTCCACAGCATCCTGAAGTGATCAGCAGTGCAGAAGAGAAGAGAACCAAATCTGTTTTCTGAACCTACTGCTGTACTTTTGCTACACCTTTGTCGTTCTATGAGAACAAAGAAATGTTTCATAAATGCCCTTTTGGCTATTTTTCATCCCATGGATGTCTGTTCCAGCCTGCTTTGTCGATTGATTTATTTGGATCAGATCTTACTCATCTTTGATATGACAATTTAGCTAAGTTGGAAGGCTAGTTAAGGACACTGAACTCAGACCTAGAAATTGAATATACTTTTCCAGCATGCACTGTAGAGCCTGTCTCACATAATTTCATCTCATCTTTTTTCCCAATTTGCTGTCTTAACAATGGTAATAGTAATATTTCACAAGGATGTGAGGTCGTAATAGCTATTTGAACATGAGTGCGATAGGAGAACACCAGAAAAAGAATAGTAATTCTTCAGCCTAATAATTACCTCTGGACTGTTGCTCCCCTGAATTCACAGGCTTGGACTCATGAGCAGAAAGTGGCTTACACTGAGACTGCCAGCACTGTCACCACCTTTCTTGTCTGCACACTGGCTGCCCAGGCAGCTGAGCTGTGCTGCAAAGCAGCTCTTGAGCTCATCTGTCTACAGACAGAGGCTTACAGGCAATTCCCAGTTTCCCTTAAGGTGCTTGGCTTCATTCTGGCTATTAAGGAGCTCCTTCACGGGGAATTTCCTACATCTGGCATGTAGGTGGACATCTGGGGGAAGGGAGGAGGGAAGTTCTTCAGCCCTTATAATGTTGTTCTTCTCCACTTACGAGTTAGTCTTTCCATATAACCATGTGAAAATTTTTCCATACATTTCTGTACTGAAAATAACAACAGTCTGGGTCTGAAATGAGCACTCAGCTGAGATGGCTAAATGCCAGCAGAATGCAGGGGGCTGCTGCTCGAGTTTCCTTGCCATATCACACATCAAGCCTTTCTGTCCTAGGTGTTGTCTGCTTGCTAAGTGTGGAGATCTGTCCTGACTCTCTACACAAGTTGTTTTGATGTTGCCTAAAGACACAGTGCAGAACAATTGCTGTTTCATTGTAGGAGGACACTGTTTCATCCCAGATTAGAACAGAGGTCTTAATTATTTCTTTCTGGGGAAAAGCAAAATGCTAGAATTGCTAAGGCAATTTTTTCTTCACTGTCTTAGATCTTCCAAGCACGGCCACTTCTGTCAACATCCCTGACTTGCTTCCTGGTCGCAAGTATATTGTTAATGTCTATCAGATCTCTGAAGAAGGAGAGCAGAATCTGATCCTGTCTACTTCACAGACTACAGGTATGTGTGGGTGGGTGTTGCTGCACTTTGACAGCTGCCTTTATTGTTTGCTCAATAAATTGTTGTTAGCTCTCACCCTCATTCTTGCTGTCCTCTTGTTTATTTGCTTAAACAGCTCCTGATGCACCTCCTGAACACACTGTGGAAAGTGTAGATGACACATCAATTGTCATTAGCTGGAGCAGACCACAGGCTCCAATCACAGGTTTGTAGTACTGTTTTGGTAGCATCTGAAATCTAGATGAAGAAAATGAAATACAACTCTGGAACAGGGCTAGTGGATAGTTCTGCCCAGTCTGAGAGACCATCTGGAAAGCACGTGGGCAGCCTAGGATTTACTTGCTTCTATTGTCCAATCCAGGCAATTCAGGAGGCTGGATGCAAAACTATTCTTTCTAGATGTATTTTAAATAAAACCAAGCTCCCTGACCTTCTCATTGTGTCTGTCATCCAGACCATCCTGTAACAAGCATGAAAATTGTATAGACCTAAATCCACATCATAATAAAGAATTACTCCAAACCAGGTCAGATTATGCTTTGTAAGGCACTATGAATATGTCACCCGTGGATGAGATGTGAACACAGGCAATCCACTGCTCCTGCTGAATTTCAGGACTGTTGTCATGAAACCTTAGTGTGGGGAGATCAGTTTAGCTCTCATTTCTAGCGTTCCTTGTGCTGGTCTACTGATTGTGAGAACTAAATATACTTCTCTTGCTTTAGGCTACAGAATTATCTATACACCTTCTGTGGAAGGCAGCAGCACAGAGCTCAACCTGCCTGACACTGCAACCTCTGTAACACTCAGTGACTTGATGCCAGGTGTTCAGTACAACATCAGCATCTATGCAGTGGAAGAAAATCAGGAGAGTACTCCTGTCTTCATCCAACAAGAAACCACAGGCATCCCACGCACAGGTAAGATCAGCATCTTCTGGATATCAGTCACTGAGTTTTCTGTTGGTACGTAAAGCCAAGTGACAATGCAGGCTCACAGTGCCATAGCTAAATCAATCTTTGAATGGACTTAGTTCTGGTAGTTCTGGTTTTCATCATCCTTGTGGTTTTTGATTGTAAATGCCACTGATACTCTAAAGTCAAGTCATACAACTTGACACAGTCAAGCCACAGTTCTGCATTAATAGCGTTGTAATTTCAAGGGAACAGTCTGCAGGCTGATCAAAAGTATGGTCTTGAATTGTGTCTGTAGGAAAGAGATCACTTTCTTAAGTTGTCTTAAGGGCATTCTGCTAAGAGGTCCTCTTAAGAGGCTGGTAGATCATTTTGCCTCGGTACTTGGCCTGCAGATGTTTAAGGTTATGTACTTAGATACCACAACGCAAACCCAAATGGCTCACCTGACTACTTCTTCAGTCTTAATCACTATTTGTCATTGCACTTGGTGGGGATGATTGATAGTGCAGCACTGAAGTACCAAAATAGCAACATGCAATCTAAACTTGAGGCACATACAATTTAAAAAAAATGGTTTCAGGCTTCTTTAAGTATCCAATTTGGCTGAATAGCTAAACCAGAAGAAAGGATGGTGAAAGAACTGGGATCTGGTGTGGTAGCAATGGAATCTGGTGGTCCTGCAAGTTGCAAGCACATGTTTTCAAATGGAAATTTACCAAGAATGAACTCAGCTCAGTGATTTTTATGGTTTGGCATCTGTGTCTTTCAAAAATGTGCACTGGTTAACCTTAGTGCAGTGTCAGTCCTAATCTGAAGAAATTTCATTTGAACATAGGAATTCAAGGGTGCAGTACTGTGGACCAGCATGGAGGGAACTGGATTTTGTCTTTGCAGTAAGGCCAGATCAGCCCCAGTACTTGTTTAATTATAAAAGATGGATTTTAAGTTGATTACATGCATTCAGTGCATGTGATGTGCTTTGCAAACCCTCCATTTTAATTTAAAAAGTATGTTCCTGTTTCCAGCCCCTAGAGTATTCCCTCCTGCCCCCAAGCTTTTGATTCTGTATGTACTTGAAGTTCTGTGGTGTACTACATCTGGTCTTACAGTTCTTGCTGAGAGAGCAAGATACCTTCTAGGAGTGAGTGCATGTGATACTTATAACTACGTGGTGACATTTTGAATTGCAGTCTGTTTGGCTGGGAGAATGTGTATACATGTTTACACTAAGGTTACCATGATGATTTTAATTTAGTAGATGCTCCTGGGCTAGCTGTTGTTCATCAAAATTTTTCTTCCTCCCATGTAAACCTAAAGCTTCTTCTGCCAGTTGCTGCAGACTCTCTCTAACACTGCTCTATCACTCTGTTTGCAGATGAAGTTCCTTCACCCAAAGATCTGCAGTTTGTGGAGGTTTCTGATATCAAGATCACCATCATGTGGACCCCACCACAGAGCCAAGTGTCTGGCTATCGAGTGGAGGTGATCCCTGTCAATCGCCCTGGCCACCACGGCCAGAGACTGCCTATCACCAGGAGCTCTTTTGCCGAGGTTGTTGACCTACTGCCTGGAACAACCTATCTCTTTAAGATCTTTGCTGTGAGCCAGGGAAGGGAGAGCAAACCCTTGACTGGAGAGCAAACCACCAGTAAGTGTCTTTCCTTCATGTTTTTTTTCAACTTCTGAAGTGCAGATTTCTCTGTCGCTTAGAGAAATGTATAAACAGAGCTCTTAATGTGCAACAGTTACAGCCCAGGAGGTATCCCATAACTAGGATGACAGGGCTGGAAATTCATTCAGCCAGACAATGATCTCTTCAGCAGATTTATTCTCCTTCGAGGGTTTCCAATGGGAATTTAACTCTCGTGGCACTTTGAAACAATTTCATATGGCTGGAATTCAAATTTGTTATTACTGACTGAGAGTTGATGGGCCCTGCAGTTCTTTCACAGCACAGAATTCAGCCTCTGGGGTGGTTTTTTTGGTGGTTTGTGGTTTGGGTTTTTTTTTGAGGTTACCTTGAAGCAGTTTTCAGCTTGATTTAGGAGCCTTGATGAGATTGCTCTGAAAATCCCTCTCTCCTTTCTGACAGCTACATACCTATTTGGCTCCACTGCCAGCAGTCAGAGTTCTGCATGCACATGTAAGCACAGGCCTTGTCAGTAAAAGGACTACATTTCAGCTCTGCCAGATCAGGCTTGGCTTTCCACAGGCTGTCTCAGCACCCCAGAAATGTCACTATCATCCTGGTTAGACCTGGGGAACTGATTTGCAGCAACTTCAATGGACTCTTGACAAGAGCCATGGGGAACATATGTATTTCAGGAAGTGCTGTGCAGGAGCTCTCAGAACCTGACTGCTAATGACTTAGTGGCAGCGCAGCATGTCTGTAGTGTGAGGCAAGATGACAAGCAAAGTAGTGTGTCAGCTGTTGTGCTTTCCCTTGCAGAAGTGCAGGATGTAGGCTTTCAAATGGAGGAGGAGTTGACATGGGTTCAGGTAGTTATCTCTGGTTTTGATCCAAGAAAAGCAAGTCAGACAGAACCTGTTTATTGGGCAATAGAAGATAACTTCTATTTATAGAAGTCACTGTATTTATTAAAGAGTGACTGCTGTTTGTAGTGTTCTCTGACTAGGTCCCATTATTCATAGGACCAAAATTCAGCAGTGTGCATCTTCTGCTGTTCTGATACTTCTTGCTAGGAGCAACATATGAGAATTCAGCCCAACAAAGATGAGAGGAAAGGAAAGGAAATGGGTTAATCTGTGAATACAGCCATGCTGTTAAAGAAATACTATTTACTTACATCTGTGAAGTTTGGAGACATGAATAGAACCTCTCTTACCTCTACCTTGACTGCTTGAAGAAAATGGGATCTTTGTGCTTGTCTTTTGGCATAAGTATCTGATTTGAGTGTAGTATAAATGATGTTAACACCCTCTCTCCTTTTCCAAGTCAGGTTTTTGAAAGCAAGGGTGTGACTTAGGAGTCTGTAGGAGTCTGAACCCTTGGAAACATTTAGAGAAGTGCTCAGATCCTAATTAGATCTGTAATTTTTTGGTGATTGTTTTCAGGAGCCGTGGCTGGGTGTAGAGTCACCTCTGAAAGTCCACACGGAGGTATACATCAGTGCATAGATATGGGATTCAAACAGCACAGGGCTAGTTGCAAAAGTCTGGAATAATTTTCCATAGGCAATGATCAACCATGTAACTGCTTTCCCTAAATCACATTTCAGAAAGTATTCACATAAATTGCATCCTGTAATCAAAAGTCCTGGGAAACAGAAATCATTCAGAGTTCCCAAGGAAAACCCTGCAGCAGAAGTCTCTTCCCACGATGTAAATGCAATTCTCATTTTGGCTTTCCACAAATAAACTCTGTGTGTGTGGCTTTTTAATCTTCCACTTTTAAGTATGGGGAGAGGAAGTGATAAAAGCTTAATGTAGTTGTGCAGAAAGGAACTGACTGTAGGCTACACATCAGAGGAGGATATGGTCCCTGTCAGAGGAGACTTGGAACACATCCAAGTACCAAGGAAAGATAAAAAGCTGACTGTCAGCCCATGGCTTGGAGGTGGGCCTAAGGACAGTCACACTCATACACTGTTTTTTAGATTGATCTCCCCATCTTTGCAGATGGTGGAAGAAGGAAGTCCTTGTTTTCTTTTCCTCCTCTCCTCAAAAAGGGAGAAAATGATTGTCGAGACAACAAAAAGGACAAAAAACATTTCCTGCTAAGTCACTGGGAGAGTAAAGAAAGTGTTTTTATCACAGAAATATTACTTACCTAGGGGGAGGAAAAAGCGTTTGTCATCAAAAAAGAGCACTGATGGAGCCTCTCTTCTCTGCTCTCCATTTCAACATGATTGTGATCTAAAAAAGCTGGGGAAACTTGCCATGCAGACACTAGGTTCTTGACTGCAGCCAGTGGTACCCTGCTTGCTGTTAAGGCAAGTTGCTTATGTGTCTTCTCCCTCTGAGCCTCATCATGTCTCAAAGGTAGCAGCATCTGTGTCATTCACAGGGCTCCAGTGCAGTGCTGAAGAGCTGTGTTGCTTCAGCCTCATGTTTATGTAGTTTTCTGGGTTACCAGCTTCAGCAGCTTCCCAGGGGCAGTGATGGAGAGCTGCTGCATGAGTCCCATGGGATAAGCATGCTTAGAATTGTTATGTAGTCAGTTCCATGGTGGTGTTACTTTAAAGTAGATCTAGGAACTGTTTTTATACAGAAGGTTGCTGACTTATTTATTTTTACATTAAAATGACAAAGTGAGGGTGTTTTGTTTTGGGAAGGAACTTTGAGAGGGCAGGGAGTAGAACTGGGCAAAGATGTAAAAGAATAAATCTTTCTAGTATAAAAGGGCTAAAGATAGGTTTGTGTGTGTGCTGACAAGTCTAAACTGAGCTGCATTCTAAAAAATGCTCAGTGCTCATGAGAAACTGCTGAGATTCCTGAGTGAGCTTGGCTCCATCTCTCCTCAGCTGCCAGCCTGCCTTCCCATGGGATGGCATGTATGGCAGCCACCAAAATCACTGCAGCTTGCAACACTCAGGTCTCTTGGCCCAGCGTGTTACTGGATGACCCTGAGGCATGGATATAGTTATTTCACCTCTATTGCCTGCTCTCTTCCATGGTCCTCACTTTCTCTTTTCCTTACTGTTACACACATGCCTAAAGTGAGAAATAAAGACTGGACAACCTCATTGTACACCTCTGCATGGTAACAGGCATGCTTTGGGAGTAGGAGTAAAGTAAAGATACAGCCAGAAAATTGATGCATGCTCTCTGTTGTTTTTTTCCCCAGAACTTGATGCTCCTACCAACCTGAGGTTTCTCAATACCACGGAGCACTCAGTGCTAGTGTTGTGGACACGGCCCCGTGCTGTGATCACAGGATACCGCCTGACTGCAGGTCCTACAAGAGGAGGTCAACCAAGGACCTACAATGTGGGACCTTCTGCCACCAAGTACCTTCTCAGGAACCTGCAGCCCGGCACTGAGTATACCGTGTACCTTGTTGCAGTTAAAGACGACTTGCAAAGTGCCAGAGAGACTGGAGTCTTTACAACTTGTAAGTGTAACAGGCTCATACTCCTCTTCCTGAATGCACTGGCCTTCCTTATTCTGTGCTGAAAGTGGTTATTATGAATTGATCTGCAGAAGCAGCTTTCTGAAGTAGCATCCCAGCAAAACAGCTTGGGAAATACTCCATCTTCTTCATTCTGAACTTTTTGTCAGGGAAAAAAGAGTTATTTGCATCAAACAGCTTTTAGGTCAGCTTTTTGGTGGTTAAAATCAAAAGGGTGAACTTACTTCCGGTACCTCCATTTTTGTTTAACTGAATGACAAAGAAATTTAATTTTGCTTGACCTTTCCATTTGTTTGGTTTTGGCATGACAAATCAAGGAAAAGAAATAGTTCCTTTCAAATGAGCAAGAAGCAATTAGTCTGTATAAAGCTGAAGGCAGTCATTTCTCAGGCCCAACCTTACCATCTAGGGCAGCTCAACTGCAGTTATAGAAACTGCCACAAACATTGCATTTTGCCCTTCTTTTTCTTCTTTTTTGTATTTCAGTCATTTGTACTTATGCTTTTGGCTTGGAAGAAATACTAAGCAAACTTTGGGTGGATAGGGAGTTCTGTAAGAACCCACACGTACTTCTAGAAGGAGCAAATAGATTGGCTGTTTAAATAATGATGAAGTAGTCATATAAACTTACAGAATTCAAAGCCATCCAAGCCCCAAACCACATCCTCTTTTCAGAAAACAATGTGGTTTCTTTTAGAACAATATGAAACTTAAATAAAGGTTCAAACTGTTAACCAGACTAGTACTGTTGACATTGGCAAGGTGCTTTTTGGCTGACAGACACCCTTGTCTATAAATATTTCTCCATTAGGCTCTGATTTGATATCTCAGATGAATATTGCTCCTAGTTGTTCAGATGGATATTCTCTCTTGAATGAAACCAGTCCACTTTTGGACTACAGATGAATAAAACAAATCATTATTGTTAATAACGAGGTTAATTCATAGTAAACTCTGAAGTTGTTTAGACTGATTCTGGGGCATATAAAGGCTTTGGCTTTTATGTGATGTTCCTGATATATCAGTGAGACCGCTGATTGTTCAGACTGGCTTCGAGCTCCTTTTCACTAGCACACACTCTGACTTCAAAAAAGTTGAAGATGTTGGTGAGGGATGAGATGGTTGCATGGTGAGTGAAGGAGAAAGAAGTGAGTTTTTTTGAGAAACAGTTCAGATACCATGCCAAATTCTTAGAGTTGGATGCATAGAAGAGTCAGGAGGCTCAGTTCAGTATTTTTGTTTTCCTTAGGAACAACACAAGCACTGACTGTGATGAGACCACTTGCATGCTGTGTCTATCAGGTGCAGCAGCAGACAGAATTAATCTGTCAGATCTCTCCCAAATCACTGGATTTTCAGAACTTACATAGTTCAGCTCTTACAGCAGTCCAAATAACAAGAATTATGTAGTAAGTCAGGCTCTGTACCTGTATGGGCCATCAGAGTGGTGACACTTCAGCTCTCTCAATTCACTTTACAGATCAGCCTGCTGGCTCTGTTCCTCCTTTTAACACAGAAGTGACTGAGACTTCTATTGTCATCACCTGGACACCTGCCCCAAGGATTGGTTTCAAGGTAGGAGAAACTGACGTCCTGTGTTTCTTTTTTCATCTTACTTCATTGTGATAGGAAGGACAGATAAAAGCTGTTGGTTGTGAACTGCAGTGAAAATGGCACAAAGGAAAGAGGTGCAAAAGACACTGCTTACAGATAGCAGATCTAGGTCACAGGGGTCAGTGCAATCATATCCTTTGGGCTTCAGGTCAAGTTCTTCATCAGCATATTTGAAACACAAGTTACAGGATTAACAGTTGACATTCAGCATAAGGGCCCATGACACTCATGTTAGATGGTAAGCCAAGATGCTGATAGTTAGCTGGGACAGGTGTATTTGAGACTTAAAATGAAATTTTCTACTTCTCTGCAGCTGGGTGTGCGTCCAAGCCAAGGTGGAGAGGCTCCCCGAGAAGTCATCTCTGATTCTGGCAGCATTGTAATCTCTGGCCTGACCCCTGGAGTGGAGTACACTTACAGCCTCACTGTCCTGATGGACGGCCAGGAAAGAGATACTCCCATCATCAGGAGAGTGACTACACGTAGGACACGTTTGCTTTTCTACAACTATTCCTTCTTCCCTTTGTTTCCTCTGCACTCCCCAGATGAATGGCTGTCTTCTGGCAGCCAGTTCTAGTCCCTCCTGCCGTGGCTTGGGAGGTCTTTTTTTTCCCTGATGCATAGGGGACAGTAGCACTAGTTCATGCAGTGCAAGTTTGTAACTTCAGGAGAATATTTTTTAACGAATTCTGAAGTGTAAGGGTAATGTGAGGAGGAGGAGGGATGCTGATGGAGCTAGCATGACTCTCGGTGCCATAAATGACTCATTTGTCTGAACGCTTGCAGCGCTGTCTCCACCAACCAACCTGCGCCTGGAGCCCAATCCTGATACTGGAATCCTGGTAGTCTCCTGGGATAGAAGCACAACTCCAGGTAATGATGCCAACTCTCACTATGTTCAAACATCTTGCACCAGAACACTGCTGTTGGCTCTGTGGTGCCTTGCACTTCATTAAGAAAACCTGAGGATCTTGCTGTTGAGTAATTTAAAGAAAAGTGTCTGTATTTCTAGATATATTCAAGAATATGATTTACAGCTAAGTACAGGTTGCAACAGCACTCTTCATGATGTCCATCCCATGTAAAATGCCATTTTTGGAGTATTAATGTGTTTAAATACCTAATCTGGTTTTCGTATTTGAAGGATTACTTCAAATATACTTAGTGATTAAAAAAAGTAAAGTAAAAGCAGGTGAAGAATGAGTTTGTTATTGAGAGTAAGCATGGGACTCAAAGTGTTGAAGATGAACTCTTCTCTCGCAGCACCTAATGAGAGATACACAATTAATTTAGCAAAACAGGGATTGAAAGCTTTTGAAAACCCTACTCTGTCAGTAGATGTATCTGTTCTTGGCAAGTTATGAGTTTTTCAGTTAAAGCCTCAAATGGAACTGCAATTATACTGAGAGTGAGACATAGCTGCCTTCTAGGAAGCTCATTTCAAGGTACTTGACATAGCAGCATCTTGCCTACTGGGCTCAGGGTAGAAAAATCACTTGGGAAATGTAATGTTATTTGCTTCAGTTGCTTATACTGAGGCCTGATGTAAATCAATACAGCATGAGATAACTGCATATTCGTTTATCTGTGTTTCAGGCATCAGTGGGTACCGAGTGACCACCGCTCCTACCAATGGGCAGCAGGGTTCTACCTTGGAGGAAGTTGTAGGTGCAGATGAGACCACCTGCACCTTTGAAAACTTAAACCCTGGTGTGGAGTACAATGTTAGTGTTTACTCAGTCAAGGATGACCAGGAGAGTGTTCCCATCTCTGAAACCGTCACACAAGGTAATGAAAGGATGAGTAACAGCTTTGAAAGGATGAGTAACAGCTTTAGCCACTCAAAGTCAAATTGCTGAGCCCTACAGCTCCACATTACAGAACTCCTATTAGTCTGATGACAGAGAGTGTAGAGTTAATATTCAGTCTCAAGAAGCAGAATAGTTGTGTACCTAGATGTAACAGCAGCTTTTATATCCACATACCTCTTTACATGGGCAGCCTACATTGTCTGTCAACACGGTGATCCATTGTATTGTTACACCGTGGTAGAGAGCAGAAGAGATTTAAATTGACTCTGCAGTGCCCCAGCATCTGGAGCACAGCTGAAGGAAATAGGAAGTAGACGAAGAAAGGTACAAGTGAGAAGCGCACGTGCAGGAGAAATTTTGGCAGCAGTAGTGTCAGGAGATCACTTCAGGACAACGGAGAGGAAAGCCAAGATGGAAAATCTGTCACTAGCACTTCAGGGACCCAGAGTAGTGTGGGCCACCTCACACTACATGAAGCTACCTTCATAGCCACAGCAACAAAACTAATGTACATCTCCCCACACAGCTTAATTTAATTTTCCTTTGCGAGGGCTTTGTTTGTGTGTTTATGTTTCTGCTCAGCCCTGAAATGATGCCAGCTACTCTGTGTGTGCTTGCTCTTGTAACACTGCTTTAAAATTTCCATGCTTCACTGAAGTGCTGTGTGCTCCCTGGAGGTGAACTAATGCTGTGATACTGTGTAATTAAAGCAGTAATAGCTTTAGCCTTTTACTGTCTGCTGGTGAGCAAAAGCTAAGAATGTATGTCTCTGGCTTTTAGCACTCTATAAAGGTGATATGGAACATGCATTCCATGTGGATAAACAATGATTTTACAGAAAACTGGCATTTTTTTTGCTCTTCTTCTGTAAAGTATGTCCTTTCCTGGAAGGACATTAAAAGAGAAGATAACCACTATTATTAAAGCCAGTCTTTTGCATATTACTGTCCCATAATCATATTTAAGCTAGCTTGTAATGATCCAACAGAATGAATACCCAGTCTTGCATCTTTGACTTGCCTACTGGTGTCTGATCCTTAGGGAGGAAGAGCATCCAGTAGCTTCCACTGATTTTGGGATCACCATGCTAAAGTTACAAAGCCAAATCTTGTGGCTTGAATCAATATCAATCTGTTGACTTGAGGAACTGTGAGTTTGGCCATGGTCCTCAAAAGATGCATCTCACAATCTCCACTCCCTGCCCAAGTCTGTTCTTAACATGCAGGAAAAAAACAGCTTTGCTAGCAGGCTTGATATCAATAGGGAAAACAGGCACAACTGTGCTTGTTTGCCCTACAGAAATTTAGGCAATATCTGGAAGGTCATTAAAGAGGATCCTTATTCAGTGGCTTAATGCCAAGATTGTGAACAATTTAGCCAACAAATTGATTTGGCCTCTTGGCCTCATAATATGTTGAGCATTACCTCTGAATATGGGGATGTTGTCACTCTTACAATTCTTGCCTTCTGATGGTCATTTTTAACCATTTGTCATCTTTCCAAGAAGGTGTTTTTATTATTCTTCTGTACCATCTGGTTTTAGCACCTGGATTACAGCAGTTTGCAGCAGTTAGTGGTAAGCAGAACTTGAGGAATTCTAGGCTGGGTCCTCAAGCCTTTACAGGGATTTGAGATTTCTTATCAAGTCCAGTGTAAGCAGTTTGGATAGTAGTGATCAGCCCTGTAACTTTGTCATGATTCTCACCAGCTGAGGGTATGGTCTGATTTAGCTCCTTCAAAGGTTGATATGATTCCAACGATAAAAGTAATGCCATTAGAAGAAGACAAAAATTCTAGAGGGTCAATCAACTGTTATTTCAGAGGAGTTGTTTTATTTATATGCTAATAGACTTTGGTCTGTTGTTTTCTACCTAAAAAATATGGATCTGTTTTTATTTCCTCTTTATTTTCATCAAAAGATGATAGGTCTTTATGGTTCCCCATTGCTCAAAGTAAATTTGCTGTGAGTTAAGTGTCTGGTGTAGTACATTTTGAAGTGTCTAAAGTGGAAGTGTATTGTCTCAGGAGATGGGAGTTTAAGCCTCTGCTTCTCTGGAGAGGCTGCTGGAGACTGCACTTAAGGGTACAATATAAAAAGGGAAAAAACCCTTCAAACACCAAAGCCCCTTTTTTCCCCCCCAACCCCAAAGAGAAATTCTGCATATCACCGCAATTGCTTCTACAGTTCTGTCAATGTTAAGAGTGATGAACACTGCTTTTTTCTCCCTTGTCTGTCTTTTGCCTCCATGTCTTTGCCTTTTCCATGTGCTCTTTAACTCGTTAGAGGTGCCCCAACTCACTGACCTAAGCTTTGTTGACATAACTGACTCAAGCATCGGCCTGAGGTGGACCCCGTTAAATGCCTCCACCATTATTGGGTACCGCATCACTGTAGTTGCGGCAGGAGAAAGTGTCCCTATTTTTGAAGATTTTGTGGACTCCTCAGTAGGATACTACACAGTCACAGGCTTGGAGCCGGGCATTGATTACGACATCAGTGTAATCACACTCATTAATGGCGGAGAGAGCGCCCCTACCACTCTGACACAGCAAACGGGTGAATTTTGCAAACTTCTGTCTCTTGTGACATGGATGGTGTTTCATGCTGTCACTGGCTGTCAGGGTGATGGGGCTTTGTCCAAAGAGGAATCCAGCGGCTCACTGAGGGGAAGCCAGGCAGACCCACCTGTAAATGGCAGCTGGGGAGAGCTGTGCAGTGCTGAGTTTTCTGACCTGAGGCATTTTCATACTGTGAAGGGCTGCAGACTTGCCAGGCCTCTTTGCCTTCTGCTATTCAGATTTGCATGATCCAGTTGGAATCAAGAGCCTGAAACATGATATGTATATTTGCCAGACTTGTAAACTGTGATTTCCTAAAATAAGAGCCAGAGGGAGGAGCAGTTCAGCAGACACCCCTCCAGCCTTGGTAGCTGTTTGAGCTTCCAGCAGTCTGTTGCAGTGGTGGCCCCACTCTTTTCACAATGCCCCAAAGGACACAGGTGAAATGGCACTCCTGAGTACATGCCACTGACAGCCATGCCACACTGTCAAGGGTCTCTGTAGTGCATGAGCAGGCGGTGAGCTGAAAAATTGGTTCTTGCATGAAGTCCTGTTGTGTTTGAAAATCCTGAGGCTGTAAACCCTTCAACAAAAGTAGAAGTAGAATCGTAGGAAATTAGTGATACACCTCCTCTCCTGTGTGTGCATGTGTGAATTCTAGATGAGATTACTTTTCCATCTGTAGGCTGCTGTATGGCAACTTTAATCCTCTCTTGGCTTCCCATCTGTGATATGAAATCCAGCTGCAAGGAACACATTACTGAAACTTGCTACCTTGTTTTCAAATTAAGCCCATGGGGTGTATTTAAAATATTGGGAATTGCCAAGACATTAAGGGAGCCTGACAGTAGTGCAGACATATTTTTCTCTTAACTATAGTAGAACCCAGATGTAGTTTAGAAGTCTTTCTGCATGGTTCTGACATAGTCAGTTATGCATGAGATACTTTCTCTGGTGATGACCTGAGCGAACATCTTGATCCACTTTCATCAATCAGAGAACTAAATTAGTTTGTCCTTTGCTCTGTAGCTGTGCCTCCTCCCACTGATCTCCGCTTCACTAATGTGGGGCCTGATACTATGAGAGTGACTTGGAGTGCGCCAACCTCCATTGTCCTGAGCAGTTTCTTGGTGCGCTACTCGCCTGTGAAGAAGGAGGAGGATGTTGCAGAGCTGACAATTTCACCCTCAGACAATATGGTGGTGTTAACAAGTAAGTGCGTTACCTGCTGAAGTTCAACAAATGTAAGAGGCCCCTCATACATGACATGAGGCAAAAGGAGAATTGCTCACTGTAAGTACAAATTCTCAGCTGATCTAAGCTGAGGTCAAAATCACCTCCTGCAAACTCAAATGTGTTTGCACCGCTTGCTTTCCCAAGTTAAAGCCAAACCACAGGAAAGTTTTTCTCATCAATCCAAGGACAGTGATGAATGCAGACTATGGGGCAATGGCTTTGGTTTACAAGCCTGGTTAGGTATTAAGACTAAATACATATTATTCACGTGGTTTACCAAAAACGTCAAGGACTTGCAGTGCAGAGGTTTAGGGAGAGGATTAAAATGTGCAAAAGGTCATTAGTCCCTTGGCTTTGCATGCTCAGGACCTGAAAATAAATACTCTTTGGAACCATACAGGACATGGCAACAAAATGTGGGCATTTTCAAAAGCTGGCAGTAATTTTTGCTGGTGCAAAGGTTGTTTTACATTTTAAGTTCTCTTTTTTGTTTTAATCTATCCTAAAATCAGGTTGGTTGAGTGAGACAATGTTCAGTTTCAGAATAAGAGACCAGACCTGGAGCTCATCTGAGTTGGAATAGCTTTGTTGGAAAACCTTGTTCCTCCAGTTTAGTTTAAAGCTTTAGCCTGGTGCATAAGAGAGGTGTTAGATAACTAGAAAGGACTTTGTGGAAAACTAACTGCTAGCCAGTTTCCACAAACTAGTGAGGAAATGGTTAGGGGATACCACCCTCCTGCAGGCTAAAACATTGCAAGCAGCCATAGTGCCACAAAAAAAACCAATTTAAATTTTTTACTGTCCTGGAGGCTTAGATCTTCCATCAAGCAAAACTTGATTGCTTACCTTGAGAAACACAGTTAAAACTGTGTAGGTTGAGTTACTTCTAGCTATTAGTAAAGAAATGTGTTTAAATTCATGTACTTAAACTCCACAGATCTGCTTCCTGGTACTGAATATCTAGTGAGAGTCTACAGTGTTTCTGAGCAGCACGAGAGTGCACCTTTGTCCGGAATCCAGAAAACAGGTACTCAGTGCATCCTGAGACAATTAATGCCACTCATTAAGTAGTCATTGACATGACTTTGTCACTCTTTCTTGCATCTTGCTACTGCATTTCTGGGTCATTGGCTAGATATCAGAGAGCAATTCTCTGTGTGTCTTGGGAAACACTAGGAAGTTCTGTGTTTCGATATGTCTGAGACAGAATTTGTTGTTTTTAAACAGGGCATCATAGGCCCTGGCGTGAGTGGGCTGATAGCATCTGCCTGAAGACAAGCCTAGGCAGAGGCTGTTGTACCTGTCACTGAATCTTTCTTGTTTCATGGCTGTGTACTGGTCTTTGCTGGTCACGTGCCTTGTTTTATGCTGCATTGTCTGTGTGTGCCATGCACTTTCCCTGTAGCTGTGTTCCACTGCCTTTTTGTCTCGCTTTGATCCCAAGCATGTATTTGTTTAGTTCTGTGGCTGAATAGCATTTGGCTTAGGATCTGGCTGAGCTTAAGAAAACATGGCAGTGGTGATGGTGACCAGTAGTTTAGCTGAGCTCAGTCTTTTATCTCCTTGAAATATCCAGGTCTTGATTCCCCCACTGGCCTTGACTTCTCGGATATAACCGCCAATTCTTTCACTGTCCACTGGATTGCTCCTCGTGCTGCCATTACGGGCTACAAAATCCGGCATCACCCAGAGCAGGGTGTTGGCAGGCCCAAGGAGGACCGTGTGCCCCCATCACGGAACTCCATCACCCTGACCAACCTGCTTCCTGGAACTGAATATGTGGTCAGTGTCATTGCTGTCAGCGGCAGAGAGGAGAGCATACCCTTAGTTGGCCAACAAACAACAGGTAAGCCGAAAGTTACTGTGAGGATTTTGGGTGTCCTCCAACAGAGCAGTTACTGTTCACCCAAATCTGCCTTACCAGACAGTGAAACTCTGCTCCTGAGGAGGTGCCTGTGATACTGAGGTAGGGTCTAGTATAGAAACAAGTGGGAGGACTCATGCTGCTTTCAGATCAAGTCAGATGTCATTAAGGCCAGCAGAACTTTTTTCATTACACCTAGTCCAATGCCAGATGTTTTTTAACCAGACACATCTCTTGTGACGGTGTGCGCGCTGGGCTAGAACTACATCCAATGAGTAGCAAAAGAATGTGGTGTGATAAGTGAAACATGTATCTGATGTAGGTTATTTGTGTTTAAACACTCAATTTTCTGTTCTTTTAGTGTCTGATGTTCCAAGGGACCTAGAAGTCACCCCCACCAGCCCAACGAGCCTTGTGATTTCCTGGGATGCTCCTGCAGTAACAGTCAGATACTACCGGATCACTTATGGTGAAACAGGTGAGGGCAGGCACAGTCACACACCAGAGACTTATTCTGAGGCCATTAGTAAGCTGCAGAAAGCAGTAAAGGCAAGCTTGACTGCAGCAATCTCTCATATCTCTGAGAGTCTTGCAGTATATTTAGAGAAGACTTTCAAAAGAGAGCAAATAATCTTTTGTCTACCAAAAAAAAAAAAAGAGCTTCTGGAGCACTCAGTCACTTTAGATGTGGTTCTGTGCATGTTTCATTCTTCTCACTGGATTGGTCTAAATCTGCTGGAATCAACAGGGTCATCTCTTTCACTTGATGCACATAGGATTGTTCTGAGGTTTGTATTGATTTAAAAGGTAGAATTTAATGAAATTTCTTTTTCACCTCATCCCCTTTAGGTGGAAGCAGCCCTGTGCAGGAGTTCACAGTGCCTGGCACCATGTCCACTGCCACCATCACTGGCCTCAAACCTGGTGTAGACTACACTATTACTGTGTATGCTGTAACTGGCCGTGGAGACAGCCCTGCCAGCAGCAAGCCAGTCACTGTCACCTACAAAACAGGTGAGGCCTCTTTAAACAAAACTCAAAAAGTCTACAAAAGTCCCTTATGTCTCTGTGTTGGTTTATCCCCATAAATTTGTGTCACTGATCCCTGATTTGTTTTAGAAGTCATGGGCTCTGTTGTAAGCCCATAATTTTCAGTGGAGCTGTGTATCCTGGTGACCTAGCATGATAATGACACAACACTGAAGGGGATCATGGATTTGGACTTCTGGAGAAGGGAGTCCCTGTGGAGTCCAGATGGGGATAGAAACAATATTTGCTTATTGCAGAATGGAAATCCTGTTGGGATCTTATTTTGTGGGGTTACTTCTGAGCCAACTCTGATGCTTCTGGTGCACTGTCGTAGTATGTTATTCTGATGAGACCTGACTTTCTAACCTGAGGACCATTGGCTCACTCCTGATCTGGATGTAGCCTAATCCTCTCCTACTGTAGCTGCAGATAAAGGCATTTAACAGCCTTTAAAGCAATACAGACCTTCAACTACTGCTGACATGAGATCGGTCACCTACACATGGTTAAGGTATTTTGCTCAGGGCTAGCATGAGGGACAAATAAGTAGCAGCAGGTGCTTTCTGTTCTGAGTAGCACAGCCTAGAGAACATAGAGCAGAATAAAATTCAGCTAGTAGACAACAGTAACAGCACATTCAGAAAGAAAATACTTTTGTTGCCCAGAAATTGATACACCATCCCAGATGCAAGTTACCGACGTCCAGGACAACAGTATCAGCATCAGATGGCTCCCTTCAACATCTCCGGTCACAGGCTACCGTGTGACAGCTGTTCCCAAGAAGGGACATGGGCCTACAAAAACTAAAAATGTCCCTGCAGGTAAGAGCATATTACAGCCTTCACCAGATCTGTTAAGAATGCAAGATGTGTCCACTAAAATCAGTACTCTCAGGCACTAGGTACATGCTTAAAGTCAAACTTCCTCTTGCTTGTACCCTTTTTTGCTATCCTTCTGACTTCAGTAGGTTCTCATCCAGGAGAAGCTAGAGCAAAGATTTATCTTGAAGGCTTCACTACTTCTTGACACCACTGTGCTTCAAAGGCTTGTTCCTGGCAACCTCAGTGTCTCTGAAAGACACCTGGATTTTAAATAAATGCCAGTGGATTTTCCAGCATTCAGCAAAACTTCCTCTGAAATCTTTGTGAAGGTCACAGAACATGACACTTGGTCATAGCATGGACTTAGCCATGTAAGCTGCAGGCTGGATCTCATTACCACAGCCTGCCAAGTCATCTCTGGTTGTTCTCGGAAGCACAGTGTGTTTTGTGGTATCTGCAGAGATTAGCACTCTGGGATGCTTGTGAGGCAGTTGGGTTAATGGTTAGTTGTATAACCCCCCCCAAATGATGAAAGCTGGTGTTCTCTTGCCTTGGTTTTAACATTGTGCTAACCTACCCTTTCAGCTGTTGGGCCTTCAAGCAGATAAAAATTGCAAAGGCCTTGCTGTGCACTGCCATTGAAGTATGGTGCAAGCAAAAGGCAGGCTTGATATGGCAATCTCATCTTGTTTTAATGATGTTTATTCATGGTATGGCTTACACAGCCCCTTCATTTAATGCTACTAAAAGGCCAGTTCCCTGCAGCTCTGTGCAGCTGCAGGTGGACTAATGTTGTTCTTTCCTGACAGATCAAACAGAAGTGACGATTGAAGGTCTGCAGCCTACAGTTGAGTATATGGTCAGTGTCTACGCTCAGAATCAGAATGGAGAGAGCCTCCCCTTGGTTGAGACAGCTGTCACCAGTATGTATTTCACTTCATGGTAACAGAAAGAATGTTATCTATTGATATCTGAACTTACCAGGCAGTATCATGTCCCCAGTGAAAGCAGGTGACAGATGCCTAGTTTGCAGGAGGATGCAAGGTGGTCTGCCCTGCGATAAATACCTTGCACCTAAGTTGCAGAAGCTGGCAAGAATACAGTCCCTCTCCCTCAAGCACTGGCAAAATGCAATTCCCCACTGCTTCAAAATGCTGTGCTTCTGATTTTCTTTCACTAAAGCCACAAAATCTTTTGGGGGTTTTGTTTGCCTTCAGCCAATCAGTGGAAAAAATGCGCAAAGATATCCTTTCTGGAGCTAGGTGGCAAAGGTGATTACTGATAAGGGTCTGAACTGAGCTTGGGAGCACTTGCCCTATGCTGACAAAGGAAAACACATGAGTTATATCAAGAGCTTGGGATGAAGCACTGCAAAAGAAAGGACAGCTCAGCCCTCAAATTACTATATAGAACCATAGAATGATCTGGGTTGGAAGGGACCTCTGAAAGTTATCTAGTCCAGCCCCCTCTGCAGTAAGCAGGGGCATCCTCAACTACATCAGGTTGTACCAGCTTGCACAAGATGGCCATACTGCTTTGGACACAGAGGAGGGACCAAGAGGGAACATGTAACTGCAGAGGGATCTCTCTGATGTTAAGTGCCTTTTCAGGGATACCTCTGGGGTAAGGATTTGCATGCCTGTTACTTCCTTGCTCAGGCTTATATTCAAAACACAGCTGAGCCTCAAAAATTTAAACAATCGTCCTAAAGGTAGCAGGAGTTTCTCTGAAGCTTTGCAGAGGTGAGAAAAACATCCACATCAGTTTCAAGCCAACAAATTCCTGGACAAAAATCACCTTTGCCAGCTAGGCAATGTAGAAACTTCAAGACTAATATAACGTGGCACATAATCTTATGGAAAAGCATCATTTGGATCTAGTCTAAAAGTTATGTGCTAGATCCTTCCGTTTTGTGCAACAAATGGGTAGCCACACTAGAATTCTGTGGATCAAGGCTCTCTAACCTTGCTGTCTGGCGCTGAGCTCCCACCTTGCTAGGAAAATCCCATGAACTGGTCTAATTTGAAAATGTGCCTATCACCCAGTTGCACCTGTGGACATTCCCTGTGCACTCTATACAAAGATGAAAAGTTTTTTTCTAACTGATTTTAAAATACAAAGTACTGAGTAATTTGTTTTCTTGATAAGTGTGTTAATTGGATGTTAATTTATGAAAGAAAATAGTGGGACTGATTCTCCTTGGACTGAAACTTTGCACAGCAGCTTACAGTAGTGAAGAGCAAGTGCAACATAAATCCACAGTTTAGTCAGCTAGAAACCAGGTGCTGCCTCTGGTGGTAGAAATGGGTCTTAAAATACCTGTTTCTTTTTCTCTTGACCAGGTTACTGTAGCTTAATACTTCTAGGGTTGTATGAAAGGCGTTTCAGTGCCAAGGGGGTTCAAATATAAACCAAGATTGGTGTCTGGGCTGCTTTGAATGTGGCAATGCAAGTACTTTTGGTTTCAAGAAGGCCAAGATTGCCTTCCTGCTGTTTGGCACCCACAAGCTCCCAGCCTTACTCTGCAGAGGTGTAAGCATGTGTACAAGGTGCAGCACAGAGGAGAATCAAGTACCCCCTCGCTCACGCAAAACTGAGAACTGCTTTGCATGTAACAGAAATGCTTTTTGTTTTCCTCACCCACAACCTGCTTTTTATCACATAACCTCTTACCGTTAATTTGCCTAACAGACATTGACCGCCCTAAAGGACTAACATTCACTGAGGTGGATGTTGATTCCATCAAAATTGCTTGGGAAAGCCCGCAGGGGCAAGTCACCAGGTACAAGGTGACCTACTCAAGCCCTGAGGATGGAATCCATGAGCTATTGCCGGCCCCAGGTGGCGAAGAAGACACTGCTGAGCTGCATGGCCTCAGGCCAGGTTCTGAGTACACTATCAATATCGTTGCCATATACGATGACATGGAGAGCCTGCCCCTCACTGGGACCCAGTGCACAGGTACACGTTTAACTACACCACCCAGCAGGCCACGGCAGCGGTGGCTTCTGCCCTGTTGGGTGAAGTGTGCTCCCATGCTGGTACCAAACTGGTACTCCGTGCTGGGGAATCCTCAGGGGCAGCCAAGGGATGCAATTGCTCTTGAGAGCTGGCTCAGTTGATGCTGGAGAGATGGCTGCCAGCAGAGTCAGCCTATGTACACACTAGCAAAGGCAAGGAATACTGGAAAGACTGGGACTGAAGAAGCAGATTCTAGGATGTTACCTTAAGTGGATCAGTCCTTAAGTGGATCAGTAATGCTTTGTCCTTAGTAATGGTGAGCCCTCATCCTAAAATGCTTGTCTTTAGGATATGGGGCACCTTCAAACAGGCAGTTACCAACAGCAGGGAGGTTAGAACATCTATCATCCCCCCCCAGGGCCCTTGCTGCTGGATGAGGCAAAAAGATCGGCATGAAGGGCTAGGAGATAACTTAACCCTCAGGCCTCACAGAGCTTCTAGGGCCTTCACCAGCATATGTGCATGACCCGCACCCTGTGCTTGTGTCACCTCCAGAAGGAGAGAACACACTCTGTTTAAGATATTCTCTCATGTGCCAGTCTGATCCAAGTCCATATAGAATACATTTTAAACTCCTTTGTGAAAAAAGAAAAAAGAAGGTAATTGCTTGAGATAAAATTACTTCCAGCAACATGGAATCCATTGCAAAGCTTCCAGCACTACCAGATGTGTCTTTATTACAAAGGTGCTACCTCTGTAATAAAGGTCTGTTGTTCCTTTGTGGATGAAAAGTTGGTGCTGTAATTCCAGGGGTATAATGAAGACAGTGGTTCTTAGTGTACAGATTGCTGTACTAACCTGAAGCCAAGTGCTGTAATGATAGAAGCAGCTGGCTAACTACCTGCCAGAAATGCAAATACAGTAATTTTTAAACCCCACTCACTGTGGTCTACCCTTTGTGGGCTGTTCAAAAGCGTATTTGAGGTCATTTAAGACTTCCCATTGACTCTCATGGGCTTTAGACAGAGCTCTGAGCAAAGCAAAAAGAGAGAGTTGTCTTGTATTTCCACTCTATAAAATTAGAAGGCTTCACAGCAGCTTGCTGTGAAGTGGGCACTATGGTGAGGTGTGTATATATATCTATTTTTTCCCCTGTTTACAGCCCAAGGATTGCCAACAGTGAGGCATCTATGGATGCCCCTTTTTTATGCAAGCATTTTAAAAGATACCAGAAGTTTTAACTCATGAACAGACTCTTGTGCGATGAGCCTTAGGGCCACCACAGCTCTGCTTTTCCATTGCCTTGCTCTCTGTGTAGCAATTTATGTTTGTGTAAGTGGCTGTAAAATGCTTCCCTCTGCATTTGCAGTATTTTATATCCTCTTTGCAATTCCTGAGTCTGCTTCCTACTTAACTTTTGTGAATCGCCCATCGTATTTTAGAAATCAACAGAGATAGGCAAGTGAAGCAGGACAGAACTGTTAGCTGTGTGATGAAAAGCAGAGACAGGCAGAAGAATTAAACCAAACTGGCCTACTAAAGATTTAAGCACCTCTCAAAGCCTTTGCCTTGTATTACAGCAGGTGTTGTTACTCACCTAACTTCAGGGTTGAAACATTGAGATCTCCTTACTTCTGCTGAAAAGTGTTACTGTAGATTTAAGAATCTCCTCCTGGATAACTTGTGCCCTTCCACAGTGCTTTATGCCTGTGTTTGCAGAAGCCACACCACTTTCTTGCCCTTATATTTCAAGCCTAACCTTGTCTCATGTTCTGGAGAGAATATTGCTTTAACCAAGACTGTCTTCTCTAAACTAACTGTGTGCCAATCCGGATATTTGCAGCAATTCCACCTCCAACAAACCTGAAGTTCGCTCAGGTAACTCCTACCAGTCTTACCATCAACTGGAATGCACCAAACGTTCGCCTCACTGGCTACAGGGTCAGAGTGAACCCCAAAGAAAAGACTGGTCCTATGAAAGAAATCAACCTTTCTCCGGACAGTACATCTGCTGTCGTGTCTGGATTAATGGTAACTGGAGTTTTTTGTGTAATGCAAGCTGTTGTGGGAAGGAGATGCTAGGATAGCTTCCAAGTTGTTTCAAATTCCTTTGTGAGTAACCCTAGCTGGAGTAGATCATGACATCCCTAAAGGTCTGTCTCTCTTTGAAGTCTGACTATCTGTCAGCTCTAACTACTCTTTACCATAGTTTTAAAAAGGCAAGGAATTGGCCTGCTGAATAGCTCTTTCCCCTACCTCACTTAGCACAGAGAGGTTGGATACCTGAATCAAATGCAAATGATCAAGTTCACAATCAACAGTATCCCAGTAAAACTCTCTTACTCATCTTTCACAAAAGAGGTCAGATCAAGTGACCTAATGCAGCAGTTTTCAAGCTGTGATATGGAAGCTCTGGCAATCTGTTGCCTATTTTGAAGACATGTGCAAAATATAAGTAAAAAACTGCAAGTCTTTTCTGAGTAGACTTAATTTTGCTATGCAGCTATCTTCTCCACTGGAAACGTTTTTCACAAGTTCCTGAACTGGAAAAGGCTGAAAATCACTGCTTTTATTGTTCCTGCTATCTTTAAAAGCTACTGATAAATTTTTAAGGAGCTTAATGAATCATTTTCAAAAATGACCCTTAAAAAAACATTCTAAGTGGACTCCTGATCTGATGCAGTCGAGGACAAAAGACCATGCTATAATTTCTGCCATTCTCTTTTCTTCACAGTAAGAACACCTTATCATAACAAATGGCATCCATTAGCCCCAGGAAAAACAGGATGTAAATTAGGCTTTTCTGAAGAACCACCTTTGAAGCACAGATGCTTCTTCCAAAATTTCCTCTGCTCTTGGGTGTGTGCATGTGCACTACTGGCATTATCAACAGTGCTGTTTATCAAGGGCCATGTCTAATGTTTTATTGCAGCTGGAAATAATTCTGATTATTTCATCAGTCCTTCAGTGATCTGAGTTATTTAAGGTTTTGTACTTGATTAACTAGTGATCAAGAAACATAGTGCCACCAAACACTGAATGAGGGCAGGAATGTTTCTGCCGTGCCAGGTCCTTCTTATAACATGGTGTAATTTTGTCCATTTTAGGTAGCAACCAAGTATGAAGTGAGTGTGTATGCCCTGAAGGACTCTCTGACCAGCCGACCAGCCCAGGGAGTGGTCACCACTCTTGAAAGTAAGTAGCGATCCTCTAGAAATGACTGGCTAGTACTGTGCTGGGTTCAGAGGCTGAGATCCTACTGTGTCAAAAGTAGGGCTCTACACAAAGCTTCAGGAAAGGCCATCACAAACACTAAGATTCACACCACCACCAAAGTACTAACAGGAGACCATTTCCTCCTGGTGCAGATGTTAGCCCCCCTCGCAGGGCCCGTGTGACAGATGCCACTGAGACAACCATTACTATTACCTGGAGAACCAAGACTGAGACCATCACTGGCTTCCAAGTTGATGCAGTCCCAGCAAGTGGCCAGAACCCCATTCAAAGAACCATCAGCCCTGATGTCAGAAGTTACACTATCACTGGTAAGTGAGGTGCTTCTGAAGGTGCAGGAGCTTCCAGAATCTTATCAGAAGGTACCCTGGGTGTCTTGTTTTGTAGTTCAGTTTCCTGTAGAAACTGACAAGTACTATGGAATCATTCTCAGCACAAGCAAGTTGTGAACCTGTTGGAGCAGGTCCAGAGGAAGCTATGAAAATGGTTAGAGGGCTGGAATACTTCTGCCCTGAGGTCAGGCTGAGAAGGTTTGGATTGTTCAGCCTGGAGAAGAAAGGGCTGTGAGGACACCTTATTGCAGCCATTCATTATTTAGAGAGAGCCTGTAACGAAGATGAGGACAATCTTTTCATCAGGGCCTGTTGCAACAGGACATGGGGTGATTGTTTTGAACTAAAATAGGGGAGATTTAGACTAGATACACACAACGATATTTTTCATAATGTGAGTGATGGAACACTGGCCAGCTTGCCTTGGAAAAGTTTAGGGTCTGGTTGGATGAGGTTTTTAGCAACCTGATCTAGTTGCAGATGGTGACCTGAGCTAGATTGTATGGCCCTACTCTGGCAAGGGGGTTTGACTCTATGATCTCTTTGGGTCCCTTCCAACCCCTGACAACCTGTGATGTTCCTGCTCACTGCAGAGGTGTTGGGCTGGAAGTTGGACTAGGCTCCAAGCGTAGTTTTAGCTGTTGAAAGACTTTCTGATGCCTGTTTCAGATGGCTTCCTCAATTAACTAATATTTGTGTTTCAATTTCATTTCAGGCCTGCAGCCTGGCACTGACTACAAGATCTACCTTTATACTCTGAATGAGAACGCTCGCAGTTCCCCAGTAGTGATCGATGCCTCCACTGGTAAAGATCTTGTCTGACTTTTCTGGTCAAGCTAACACATAGTCGTCGCATAGTTGGTCAGAAGTTGTCTGTATCTGATCACTTAGAGCAGTACATTTTACTCCTGAGCTTGAGAAAGAGTGCCAGGTAAAGCAGCTCAGGTGAAGAACGTGCTTGCCATTACTGCATTTGACTTTTCTCCTTCTGTTTTCGCCTAGCTATTGATGCTCCTTCTAACCTGCGCTTCCTTACAACCACAAGCAACTCCCTCCTACTTACCTGGCAGCCTCCCCGAGCCAAGATCACCGGCTACATCATCAGATATGAGAAACCTGGCTCACCTGCTAAGGAGGTTCTACCTCGCCCTCGGCCTGGCACCACTGAAGCTACAATTACTGGTACCTGTTTCCATTTCATCTGGGAGCATCTCACTTCAAACTCTCAAATTTGGAGAGAGAGAGTGAAGGCCTAATTATCAAATGTGTTAATGGTCAGCTAAGAGAAAGACAAAGGTTTTGTTCCTTTGACAGACACAGGTTTTATAAGCACACCTGTCCTACAAACACAGTGCATTTCACTGATCAGATCAGCTGTCAGATTTGAACAATCTACAGATGTGTTCCTACTGCCAGCACAATTGCCATCTGTTCAAGGGAGAAAGTCTACATGCTTGCAGTGTCCCTGATTCCAGCTTACATGGTCAGATTCCAAACTTGCTCTGAGGAGCAGGAGACTAGCCTCTGTGCTGTCCAGGAAACCTCAGATCCAAAATGTATATGCCCATACCTACTTCTCACTCTGTCTTAGGCTATACACGTAGTCTATATGTCTGTAACCATACCCACCTGTCACTCTGTCTTACACTACACACACAGAGGCATAAAAGAATAGCAGCCCTTAAGTTTAAGATTGCTTTCTGTCCTCTCTCCCTCCCTAGGTTTGGAACCAGGAACTGAATACATCATTTATGTCATTGCTGTGAAGAACAATCAAAAGAGTGAACCACTGGTTGGCAGAAAAAGGACAGGTAAAACAAAGCTTTGGATTCTTGTGTGCCAGTAGAGGGTGATGTTTTCCACTTGAGGAATGCAATCTCTGGACTGAAATAACGTTTTTTAAAATACCCTGTTCACACCACTCAGCCACACCTTTTTAATGAGTCAAGTACGTTTTGTAAGGAGGTTTCCCCATCTAGGATGCAGGAGGTAAGACTGAAGTTACATTAATTACATTTAGCTGCATTTGAATGCTAAAAACAGAACATGTTCAGTGCTTGATCCTTGCCTGGCTGTGCAACTGGTAATTAAATTAGGGGTAACACTCACATTTCCATCTAGCACATGAAGATGTTATTTGTTGCCATTTACATTTCTTAACTTTACACTCTCTGCAGTATGAGATTGAGGTATCTGTAGCAAGCAAAATGACAATTGTATATCCAAATGTGACCAAGGTGTTGGTTTCTTACTGCATACCAGTGATTTTTCTGAAACTGATAACTTATGAATATCTCTTGTAATCGTTTCTTCTTCTCAATATGAGCAGTGGTGCTTCCTTGGGTTGCAGTGTTTGAAACTATTGCTTGGCTGTATGAACATTTCATACCAACACACTTCTTATGCCCATGATACATATGTTTATATAGTACAGAAATTACCTTCACAATGAGGTCATAAGAAATGTGTTGCATCTTGGGATGATTGCCAATCCGTGTATGCCTGGAGCAACGAACAGCTCCACTCCAGCTCTTTAATTTACCACGCTTTGCTTTATGGCTTCTAACCTTTCTTTGACCAGATGATCTTCCTACGCTGATTACCAGACCGCACCCCAACCAACCCGACATTCTCGATGTACCTTCTGTTGACGAGGGGACCCCTTACCACACAAACAATAGGTATGACAATGGAAACGGTATCCAACTTCCAGGCACCTCTGGCCACCCGCAGACCATAGGACACCAGGGTCAGCAAGTCTTCTTTGAGGAGCAAGGCTACAGACGCCCTATACCTACTACAGCAACTCCCCTTAGACCTGGGTCAAGACGGCAGCCACCAAATGTTGATGAAGCGATTGAAATCCCTGGGTACCAAGTGCCTATCGTAGTGGAACCTTCATACCCTCACTCCCGCGTGCCCAGGCGCAATTACACCACAGGTCAAGAAGCTCTTTCTCAGACAACCATCTCCTGGAGGCCATTACTGGAAAGCTCTGAATACATCATCTCCTGTCAGCCTGTCAGCCAGGATGAAGATACTCTGCAGGTATCTGAACTGTCTCAGAACAGAAACAGTATTAGCCTCACCTGTGGCAGGAGATCTTTTTTGGGAGTCCAGTCCCCTTGCTGTTTGAAGGGAGAGGCAGCTGGAGTTGGCTTAAGAGAGTCTTACTAACAAGTGGCTGAGAGCAGGATAAATACCTCCCTCTCCTTCATGGAAAAAACTGCTATCACAGAAAGCTCTCAAAACGCTGTCAGTATCAACGTTTCATCAGAGAAGGGTCTGCTGTGAAGGTGATGGGGAGTTCCAAAAACTGAGGTGCTGCTTCTCCAAGCCAAAGACTCAAACCATCTCCTTTGTCTCCCTTGGTTTCTGTTTTCCTGAAACTCTGGTAATAGCACATCCCTCATGAACTGTAGTTTGGAGTAGTCAAGTTTAACTTGGTATTGTCTGAAGTTCTCAATGTCTAAGGGGATTGGGCTGGCCCCATTACAGTACAGAGCACAGGAGTCAACAAAAACACCCTCTGTTTCCTCTGAGTAGGATAACACCTTAAGGAGTAATTGCTCTTTCCATTCTGGTAACTTGGTATTGCTTCTTGTTGCAGTTCAGGGTTCCTGGAACTTCCTCCAGTGCCACACTCACTGGTCTTACAAGAGGAGCTACCTACAACATTATAGTGGAAGCCCTAAAAGATCACCGTAGACAAAAGGTGCTGGAGGAGGTGGTCACAGTTGGCAATACTGGTAAGTAAAAGCTTTGTGGAATCTAGGTTAATCTGTGCTGTCCCTACCTCATTTTCCTTGCTCAGGGCAACCTGCGTAATGCCCAGGCTTGAGAGTAGCTCAGAAAGGAAACCTCCTGACAAGGAGAGCTCATAGCAGGGCACTGGGATAAGTGATTTAAGAGGTCCATTGGTTTTGGTTAACTGATGGTGTGACTAGACCTGTTCTGAGCTGTTGTCGAATCATGAAGAATATACTTTGAGGCTCCAAATACTTTTCTGGGGTTAGTGATGAAGAGAGAAAGAGATCTGCTCTGCTATTTGCTGTTCTGAAAGGAAGTCAGGGATCATGCTGGTGTTGAAGATTCCTGCCCAGGGCAAGGATCTGCTGTCACAGTAACACATCTTTTTTTATGGGAATATGCTGGTGGCCAGACTAACTGTTCTGCCAGTCATTTCCTGCTGCTGCTGTCTTGGTCCAGCAGTTCTGCCAGATAACTATCCTGAAGGTCTGACTGCAGGACAGGCTGCCCACAGAGATGCTGATTAAACACACATCGGCAACACTCAGAAGCAATGTGACCAGCCACAAATGCTTGTGGTCAGACTCAGCACTTGCCACAGCTGGAAACCCAGAGGCCACACACACCTGTGCATCCTGGGCTTCGTTTTTACCAGCACCAGGAGTCTGGTCAACAACTTTCTCTCCTTCTGTCTCCTCCTGTGTGTTTTTGAGGTAAAAAAGAACATGAGGACAGGATGGGAACAGAGTAAATGAAACACTGAGGGTTTACTTTGTCCACCCATTAAGTATGTCCATGCAGCATCCCACTTTCCCCACCTCTCTGGGAAATAAGGCAGTTTCCCCCTTTCCACACCCCAGCTGACTTATGTCTGTCACACATACTGAACTGGTGGCTGTAAACCACCCACTTTCTAATCAAGGCATACACCTAAGGTGGAAATTAATCTATACAACAGTATGGTCTAATCTCCTTCCATCCCTCTGCAATGAGCTAAAGTCTGAAGTGCCCCTAAAAAGCGCACATGCAGCTACCAACCTCCTGCTGTGCTCCAGCATTGCATGGCACCTTTCCCTTCAAAACAGGCTTAAGTCAGGTTGTTCTGTCCAGCAGCAAATGCAAAAACTCACACTTGCTTGAAACTTGGCAAATCAAAGTGAAAATAGCCTTCTTGTCAGCTTTTTTTATCATTCAACTGCTGACACATGCAAATGGAAAATATATCACTGGGAGTCTGGACTGCTGACAGAACCATCAAGCATCAGTCTGTGGGGTAGCTCCATTACTGCCAGGGTATTATAAGAAACAAAAAAAAGGCCTGTGTTCAGTGAAAGTCATTCTGTCTTTCAGTAGTTCCTCTTGCTGTGTGTGATGCCTGTCTCTTCTCTTTTCGTTCCAGTGTCTGAAGGACTAAACCAGCCAGCTGATGACACCTGCTTTGATACTTACACTGGCTCCTTCTATTCCATTGGCGAGGAATGGGAGCGGCTGTCTGAAACTGGCTTTAAACTCTGGTGCCAGTGTTTAGGCTTTGGCAGTGGTCATTTCAGATGCGATTCTTCTAGTGAGTAGCTTGCTTTTGACCATCCCTGTCTCCAAGCTCCATGTTTGACAAAAGCAGCCTGATCCAAACATGACGCAAGTAAATGCAGGCTCTTCGGTTTGGTAAACCAAAGCAGTGTTTTGCATCATGACAACTGATGGAAAACTTTGCTTACCTCTGAGCCATGTAGCTTACCTGGTGTTACCATTTGGTTACCTTTGAGCTGTCCAGCTTACCTGATGTTGACTGTATCAGCAACAATCAATATTGTATTGATACTTAAGGACTCTTCTCACCACAGTTTGGGGGTTTTTCACTACCCTTGCAATATGCATAAGTGACAGTGTCTATGCAGCCACTTGAGAAGACAGCTTTGAGTATTAAATTGAGGTTGAATTTTCATCTTCTAATTATATACGTTGGTACACATTATATACATTGGCCAGGCAGGACTTGTGTGGATTTCAGTGGGTATCACAGCAAGTACTGAGGCTGCTTTGCATTGCAGACAGTGAAGCATCTTGTCAGCTGCTTTTTGAAACTCTGTCACGCAGGCAACACCTCTGCTGGGGCACTAAGTTTCATTATTTGCAGGACTGTGGTTTACATGGAAGAATATCAAACTGCCTGTAAGGGAATGGAACAAATGTCTGCAATTGAGTGGTTTAACACAGCATATCCAGCTAGTTTAATTGGTGCTTTTAAATTGTGGACTAAGCTGAGCAAAGATGGTGTTTGTGCAGTTTGCATAGACTTGGAGGAGCAGCTTTAGGGGAAGACACTTGTTTTACAGGATTAATATTGATATTTCATCATTTGATACACATGGCTTGCCCACTGTGTTTTGCAGTCTCTGTGCTACAGTTTTACTGGGTATTTGCTCAAAAGAAAGAGTATTTGCAATATTTTTCATTTCCTTCCTGCCTCATGTCTGTTAAATTCTTTTTCATTTCTTGTACTCTTCTATTAGCTAACCCTCATTTCCCCTCCCTATTCTGTCATATCCCACATACTCTTTTTATAAAAGCCTCTAGCCATTTCCCAGAGCTCTAACAGTCCTCAGCAGTTAAAATCTCCAAGAGTTAAACCCATTTTCAGCAGGAACTCATTTCCTCCTTGGGGCTTACATGAGCCAAAAAGATTCTTTTTCCTGCTCTTCTCTTGGCTCCTGGGACAACACCAAGCTGTTCACGTTACTGCAGTCCTAAGGATAACTCCAGCTTCTTGCTCTCTCTCTGCCAACTCTAGAGTGGTGCCATGATAATGGGGTGAACTACAAGATTGGGGAGAAGTGGGACCGTCAAGGAGAGAATGGCCAGATGATGAGCTGCACCTGCCTTGGAAATGGAAAAGGAGAATTCAAGTGTGAACCTCGTAAGTCTCCTGATGTTCGATTAATTGAACTCCCATTCAGGAAATTTCAGCACCTCAGGGCTGTTCCTATTAACATCTGGTCCTGCCACAGGGGGCAAGCAAAGTATGTAAATTTCAGAGGGTGAATCAGTAAGAGATTGAATCAGTTCTCAGAAGAACTGAAGGCATAAAACTCATTCCCAGGCTTGAAAAGAAACCTCCTTTTTGTTAGCTAGAGTCACAGCAGACTCAGCAGCCATCTGCCTTTGGCCCTGGAGCCACACAAGAGGGACAAGTCACTGTTCTCAGTGATGTAGATCACCCTAATCAGTGACACAGTACTTTTCTGCTGGGCCTATTGCCTGAAGATCCTCTAGACGTCATGCTTCAAATTAAACAGCATGGCTCTTGTTAGACAAAACACCCTTATGTTCTAGTTTAAAGCTGGGGAGCTATACAACCAACTGATGTTGCCCCTGCCAGTCAGTGAGGCTTCAGTCAGAGAGGGAGAGCACACTGGCCTGAGCTCTGTACTGCTCTGAGAATGCTTAAAGCCAAGTGCAATCCATGCAACTGATCTCTGCCTGTTTCTCCACAGATGAGACCACATGCTATGATGATGGGAAAATGTACCAAGTAGGAGAGCAGTGGCAGAAGGAGTACTTTGGGGCCATCTGCTCCTGCACTTGTTATGGAGGACAGCAGGTAAGTTGGAGGGCATTGGTGTGCTGAACACAGGGAATGAAGGGACAAGGCTGTGCTGGAGTGCAGTTCTAAAGACCTCTAATGTCTGGCCAAAACAGGCCCACATAAAAAGAAATATAGGAGAGCTGGAGGAGTACTTGTGTTGGGGCCTGTGTGGCATAAAATGGGAGCAACCTCACTGATGCTGGTGGAGCTGTGCCCACATGTATGACTAGTGGCAGCTTCTTGGCCATCCACATTAGCATCATCTGACCAGTGCCCACACGTTCTCTTTCTCTAGGGCTGGCGTTGTGACAACTGCCGCAGACCTAGCGTAGAGGTGGCCCCTGAAGGTTCTGCTGGGCATACTTACACACAGTATACACAGAGATACCACCAGGCCACAAACACCGTGAGTATACTTTCCTTCTCTGCCCTCCCTTACTGCAAGTGATCTATGGCATAGATATGTGGGCTTGAGGGATAAGGGCTATGTGTAGCTTTCTGCTTGGTCAGAAGTGCATGGTAGTCACCGACCCAGCGAACCACTGTGCACATCCCAGAACGTATGCTTGAGCTCACACTGTCACACGTCAGCGTGGCCTCTCGGTTCCTAGTGCTGGGATGCGTCTGCATGCTCTGGCTGAGGCAGTAGCGTAGTGCATGTCCTGGTGTTCACTGCTCTAAACTGGCCCTGTGCTTTGTGCTGAGAAAGCTAAATGGCTACCCAGCCTGGCAACGGTTCTCAGCCCAAACTATACCACAGCGGTGTCCGTCCTCACAGGACAGAGCGCTAACTGATTTCCTTCCCTCCTGACAGAACGTCAACTGCCCCATTGAGTGTTTCATGCCCCTAGATGTACAGGCAGACACACAACATCCACGGGGAAAGTAACATCCAGCAAGACTTCTTGCAGCAATGGCAACAGACAAACCAAAGTATAAACACTTACCTGCCACGATTACCATCCAAACTGGAGTGATGCTAGCAAAACTGCATCTTTGGAGAATGGCCCTCTGCTCTGGAGCCATTTTCCCAGCTTAAGCTCAACTCACAGCTTCTCCAAGCGCCACTCTTGGAGTGTTTCAGACTTTTCTGATGATTGATAGCGATTGTCATGGTTTTGCTCAAAATGTTGAACATCAGTCAGTATTTTCAAATTCAAAAAGGGAGGAGAGATGCTAAATCACAAATTGGGGGGGGGTGTCAAAACATTAAGAGGGAGGGAGGGTGTAGAAATTCAAGGTTCCATTCTACGCAAAGAACATTTGAGTACAACATTACTGAGGTTTAGTGATAGGAAAGTCCACCAAACACTTCTGCTTTCACATAAGCGTGCAGCCAGCAATAAGATAGGAACAGCAAATCCAATCACTGTGATATTTAAAATATGCACAGTCCTAATTCTTTCTCAATGATCCTAGTATTTTTCTAGCTGTATCTTTATATCTCATACTGTTATTTATCAGTTTTCTTCCCCTGACCTTTGAGTGTTTTTATATGGGAATAAAATGAATTGAAGACACTTAGTATGCAGTTGACAAAGAGGAATTTGGTGTAATTATGATTGGTGATTATTTTTATACTGTAAGTGCCAAAGCTTTACTACTGTGGAAATGAGAAAATCAACTCTTTTAATAAAAAGATTTACAAACCAGGCATGTACTTTAAGTGATTCTCTTTGCTACCATGGAATCTAGGATGAAGATTATTATTCTGAGCTGGAGTAACATTGCCTTGAAACAAGATGGAGCAAACATCTCAATGAAGCGTGAAGTAAACCTCAAGAGACTCTGTAGAGCAGTCTGTTAATTAAAAGGCTTCCAGCTGCACCCCTGCCCCAGTAGAGCGCAGACACTGAGTATGTATGCTATGCTGCAGGAGGCATAGGCTTGCTTTGTGCAAAGTGCTGGAGGAGAGAAAGGGAGGAGGGAAAATATTCCCTGCTTTGGTCATGAGCTGAGGTAGAGATGGTCCTTGACCCAGACAGTGAAACACCTACAATGAAGTCAGTGTTTCAGTCAACATCTCTACCCATGACGTAGGATGTGTCTAAAGCTCAGTCATACTTTAACCCAGTGACTCCCCAACAAGTCTAAATGGATGCTGAGTCTCCAAAATTCTGCTCCGTGCCCTCCCACCAAGGTAGACCACTCCTCTGCAACACAGGATCACGTACCCCTGACTATCAAAAGGGGTTAGAGAGAGGCTGTCATACCCTTCTTTCAACCCTCAGTAATTCCTTCTCCATTTGCAATGTGGTAAATTCAAATAAAGCCCATAACTGAGGCTGGGTAGGGACTCATGAGTGTACCCTTGGGCCCTGCTCCAGTAGTAAAGCCCTTCCCCTTACCTCTGCAGAAAGTCTCACAAAGTGGAGTGGAACAGACTAGGGCAGGGTCCGTGTTTGTGGGTTACAGGCAAAGACTGCTTTTAAGTCTATGTGATTTTGCCTTGTGGGGTGGAGAGAGAGATAAATGAAATTCTCCCCAAAACCTAGGTGGCAGTAGGGAGAGCTTGCAATAAGGCCTTTAAGCTTGTGCTGCCCACGCTGCTAAAGCCTGTACGACATTTGCAGATGCAGAACAGGAAATGTCCTGTCGCCATTCTTCTGCCTGCATTCCTCTCTTGGCTGCACAAGCACTGTACTGCTCCGCTCAATGGGCTACTCTGGACTGAATAAAGAGCATGAAAAGTTTGGCTTCTTGACATAAGAAACACACCTGGCAGCTGCTGTCACAGATTGCTATCTATAGAGCAACCCAAACATTTGCAAATAGTACAATGATTGCAGCAGAAATCAGTTCCATCCCACCAGTGTTCAGGGGCCAAGTGAGTATCTGAAATGCATGAGAACTACAGGACAAAGACACACAAAAGAAAGCTCTCCTGATAAACTAGATTTCTGTTACTCTGTCCTTCCCAAGTGAGGGTTAGATGTTGTCAAAGCAGTTGCAAAGATCCCTCCTTAGTCACTAAATAATTCAGGGACACACAGGAACTGCCCCTCTGAATGGGAGTCATAGTCTATCTAATCTCACTCTGTCACATCACTTGTAATGGCAGCAACTGCCTTCCCTCCTCCCCGCAGTAAGCACTGCAAGATAAAATGATTTAAACAGTGCTACTGCCTTAAGCTCCCTGCAGAGCTCTGTCCTTGCCTGAAAGCATGGGGGTTTACACTGCTGACAGTCTCTGTTTAACATTCACCGGGGTAGTGTTGGGTATTTTGTTATTCTGCTGAAGCTTTTGTTTTCAGTTATGTTTGAAAACCGCTAGCAGAGTGCAACACACAGGCAGTGAAGACTGCTGCGATCCAAGGCAGCAGACACACATCTTTCTTTTTAGAAACATGCAGGAACAAAAGGAACCAATGTTTTTGAAGGTTCCTGTGTTTTACCCTGGACAGTAGTATACGAAGTGGCAACAGAACAGCAGCTGGACCTTAAAGCACAAGGTTGCTTTATGTCCATGGTCAGCTTGAGCTCAAAGATGTTGTCCAATCCAAGTTATCTTCAAGGCAGGGTCAGCTGCCCAGACGGGTTAAAGAAGCATCAGTCATCAGCTGTGAGCTTTCAAATGCCTTTGGAGTCCCAAAGTGCTCATGGCCAGGCCGAGCCCCAGTGGTGGTTAAATCTTTGGCTGTTCTTTTCCAGAAGAGGAGCTACACATCCCCAGACTTTGTCTTTTCAACTAAGTGAGCCTTGGTTCAGGCACAGGAACAGAGTTGACTATTTCCCTTCCATTCCTAGCTGGTATGAAGAAAAAAAACCATACTCTGCTATTGCCAGCAAAGGCTGGGAATGATTCCTCCCTGCCCTCCCTTTGCTTCCACACTTTTGGAAGCTGTTCTTGTTCTGCCAGGCGCAGCGCACTATATGGTAGCTGGGCACAACAGAGCCCATCGACAGCCTGCTCCTTACAAAACATCAGCTATGGGGAGCAGACTTATCCCCCCACCCCATGAGAAGAGACATGCCCTTCCCCATGGGGAGCAGATACTAAGAGCTACACCACTTGCTTTTAATTCTTGCAGATATCAAAATATCATATGTTCATTCATTCAGCTAGCAGGAAATAAGCGCACTTTAGGAGGAACCATGGACCAACACAGCCCCACTCATCTGGCTTGCTGCACTGGGGGAAGGCTCACAGCTCTTAGCCCAGTTGTGAGCACCAAGTTGCTACCAGCAAGACTGGATGCCCTATATGGGGCATCTCTCAGCAGCTTAAAAACAGCACACATGACCTCATAGTTGGAGTCCTTACTTCCTGTCTTACACCCATGGCTTCATTGCTAAAAGAGGTGCCAGACAAGTGCAGGGCTTCACATAAATGACAGTTTCCTTCAAGAGGAAGGCTTAGAGCTAGTTTAAATTGTTGCCACAGCCTGGGTGACATGCCACCTCAATGGCATTCCAGTGAGGTCACCTCACACCTGGAACTAGACCACAGTTTTTGATCAGCCTTTAGTCAGACACTTGACTGGGACATGGGACACTGGGGTACAATTTCTCAATCCTGTACAACTACTTCATGTCTTTTGACTTTATCATAAGCACAGGAGGAAGCAAAAGCATCCCTCCATGGGCGCTGTGAGGTGGTGTGTTCACAGATAAATGCAAGTTGCTCAGCATAAGTAACACAGCAGATAGGCCTCAGACTGCTGCCACCTTATTTGGACATTTACTAGCATCTCATGCAAAGATGTCACCTGGAGATTACTACCTATTAACTTCCATCACCAGATTGAACAGTGCCTCAAGGACAGCAAACAAAGGGTAAATGATAAGCACAGAACAACAGAACAGCAAGATGCTTATTACCAGGCTCTGTTTCACCTGTTGCTTTAGAAGATGCAAGCAAAGAAGAGGCCAAGAGCTTTGAGAGAATTACAGCATGGTGTGCACCAGCTACAGTCAAAACACCATGACAGAAAAGACATATAAGGAGAAGAGTGGAAAATCCAAACCCCAACTTTTGAAGTATAGGCTAATGAAAATGGGGAAGACTCCAAGCACTAACTATCTGCAGGATGCATCAGCACAGAAAGCAGCCAGAGCTTAGGTTAGCACAGCCAACATGCAAGACATTTTTCTTTTGGACTAACGTCTGAATCTCAGTCCCAGAAGCAGGAACTTGGCAATAGCCCACTGCAGAGATCAGAAGAGAATATAAGCCACTGTAGAGACCAGACAAAGGAGGAGACTGCTCCCTTTCAGGCCAGTCTGTTACCAGGTACAGAGCTCCTGGGCAGTGCTTAAGAGACAAGGAGGGCAAGAGGAGCACACATACATGGAGTAGATAGAACAACATCATCAAGGTAAAAAAAAAAGAGGTGTCTGGCTTATTGTGTCTTAAAACACACCCCCAGGAAGTATCTTTGCTCTCTTGGTACCAATCTGGATGAAACAGGCAGTCAGGTAAAAAAATCCTTCCCTAGTCACAGCAAGTCTGCGACAGAGCCAGAAACACAATCTTAATTTCCCCTCTTCCTTGTCCATCTCCTACCCATGTGCCCCTGCTACTGCCTAAGCAAAAGGGAACACATGCAGACTTTCTGCTCAGTACCAGCTGAGATCAGAGCCATGACAGAAGTGTTTATTACAAAACTGAAGATTGTTCCTTGCCAAAACCAAACAGATTCTACAAAATGGAACCAAAAAGAAAAAAATCCCACAACACTCTTTCAAATATTCAGAGCTACTGCCAGCAAAAACGTGTCTGGGCTGTTACTTTATTCATCTCACCGTGCTCCAGATTTTCACTTTGCTTTTCTAATCTGAGTTCAAATCTGCTTTATGCAAATTGTGCACAATGGAGAGGGGAAGTGGCTGCAGGCGAGATGCTTCCCAGATGCTTGCCTGTGAACTGTGGAGGGAACTCCCCGGTATGAGAACAAGCATGTCAATCTCTCTTTTACCTTGGAGAAAGCACTTTGACACTACTAAGCAGCCCAAAGCACATCTCTAGGGCAGGATTTAGAGCACCCAACCAGAGACTGCCTTGCACAAAAGAACTGCTCCCCTCACAAGGGAGAAGAGGGTAATGAAGAAAACTACCTGCTGACTCCAAAAAAAACTAACCAAACACACATTCCCCCAAACCAAACAAAAAAAAAAAATCCAAACCAACCAACCAACCAAGAAAAACACCCACCCAAACTAAAACCAGCTCAGTTTACACCACAGACTTTAATAAGTTCATTAAGAAGTTGAACATAAGCCAGGCTTTCCTATCATTCCATAGGTCTTCTAATGAACTGAAGTCTGGACCATAAAATTTGCTGCAAAAAGAAACTTTTCTCCTGAGGACCCAGTGTTTGGCTGATGCAAGACCACAGACTCCACATAGCTAAGAACTGTGTGTTTATTTGCAAAACAAGAGTTATTTCCTACATTGGAGGCCATCTTCTTGCACCATCATTTTGTTAACACAGGGCAAATAAACCCCAAAATCTAATTTACAGATCTTAGTAATACGTGCTAAGGACAGAATGCAGGTGCCTCCCAGTTAAGCTGGTGATATTCCAGTTACTGCTGCTGCTGAGATTGCTACCAAAGAGGGATCACAGCAGCCCACAGCAAACTCAGTGATGAAACAGCCGAAGATTGGTGTGAATGAGAGTTATCCCCAGCTCGTTGCACGCTTCGATCACTACATCATCGGCAGCAGAGCCAGACGGAGCGGCAATGAACTGCACTCCACTCTGAACAAAGAGAAAAGTGGAAGGATTAGAGGATGGAAAACCAAAATCCCCCTGAAAAGCAGTCGGCAGCCCAACTACTTCATCCACATCCCATGATAGTAAGTGTTGAACAAAGGGTTCCATTGCCCAAAGCTATTCACAGGAGAGTTCTTCATGTGAGCAGTAAGTTCTCTTCAGCGGTCAGAAGTTAGTGAAATGGTTCCTCTGGAAGCAACAGGCTTTGTCTCGATATTCTTACATGGTTTAGTAAACTTGAGTCCTCTATTCACCTCAAGTCAACAAACTGAACAAAGGCTGCACAATTACAATCCACGTGAGACCACTAACCACAAGAAACATCCCTCCCAGGAGGCGATCTTCTAGCCAGCTGTGTGGAGCAGAGACATTCCTCAGCACCCCAGAATTCAAGCCAGCAGCCCAGGCTGTGCAGCCATTTCCCTGGAGTCACCCTGACATCCTAGCCCTGCCATGACTTTACCCGTTTAGCTCTGTCCACGTTATCCCTAAAAGGGAAGAAGGCATCAGAGCTGAGGGAGACAGCAGTCATCTTGGCAATCCACTGCTTCTTCTCTGCCTCCGTTAACTGTGCCGGCACCTCTTCAAACATCGCCTGCCATTTCACCAGGTCCTCACCCTGCCAGAACAGAAAGAGCCAGCTCAGCCCCAAAACACAGACCTTCAACAGTCTCTCATGAGTGATGATAGCATCCCTCTGACACCCACTTCATCAGCTGGGCTTTCTGCTCCCACACGTCTGCTGCTGGGAGCTTCATACCAGAGAGTCTTCAAAATCCCAAAAGGTGGTGGGAAAACATTACCACCAGCAGCTATTTTTGCATCCTTTTAACTTCTTTCTTTCCCTCTCCTCACCCCAGGGCTTGAGGGATTCCTTCTCTCCCACTTTAATTCCAAGATGCTCTGCTTGGCCTGCCTGCAGTAATGCTGGTCTGTGTAAATGCCAGCACACTCATACAGGATCTGGTAGATGACTTCAAGCGTAACGAACAGCAGCTTGGTTTATGAGTCACCTTCTGAAAACAGCAACTGCTCTAGTTCTTGCCCCCTTAAACAATCAACTGCTCACACAGATGATTCATAAGCTTGCCAGTCCAGCTTTTGGTTTTGATACTTAAAAAGGACATACTACTTTCTTGTCTCACCATTGCTTGTAAGGAGGTCAGAAGGACTCTGAGAAGCCCCAAATGCCTCACAAGTGAACAGCACCAGGCAAGAAAGGGAGGACAGTGAGAGCTGAAACATTAAACTGTAGCTTTAGCCCTTCCTTACTGCTGGAGGGAACTATATGATGAAGCCAACAGCGTGGCAAAGAACAAGGCAGCTTCCAGCACTGGAATGGTAGGTGCCATTAAGTCACCTTGGAGAAGTCATCATCCTGAGCCCAGTTCTTTGGGACCGTCTGTCACTAATACCCATGTACAAAACTCAAGCCAGACTTATGTACTATGCAAAGACTTTGTTTTGCAGAAGCTGGACTCGCCACAGCAACCTCTCATCCAGCACTTACCTCACCAATGGTCCCAGTGACATACTGATCAATGGCATTGGAGATCTCTGCTCTCTTCACACCTGCTTTGAACTTCATGGAGAGCACACGTGGGTGGTGCCGGAGCCACCAGTTGTTTGCCTTGTCACCAGCCAGACGCGTGCAGTGGATGCGGGACTGCTGCCCGGCTCCAATACCTATGACCTGCAGCACAGAAGACAAAGCACAATCACCCCTTGTTGAACAGAGATCAATCAGAGTTGCATTCCACTCATTAGGAAAGCAATTGGGAAAGAGGTCCCACAAATTAGCTGCTCCTCACTGAAGCAGAGGAAGAGTGTCAATGAAGCTTAGAAAATGCCTTCATCCCCAATCCCACAAATTGCTTACAAGGTCAGTTACCTGGACCGATAACTTCCACAGCTCTGCTGAGCTGACAGTCCCTCTGAGGACACTACCTTCCTAAACCACAGCCCCAGCCATCACAGTCAAACTGTTAAACTCTAGAGAGTGATACAGGTATGACTTTTGTTTAGGTTGGAGAAACAAGTGTGACCAATAAGAGATGGCAGGCTGGCAACCTGTTCTTGAAATGAGCACTTCAGTTGGAAGATTAAAGTCCAGGTCACCCAAGTACATCACTCTTCCTGGTGGGCCAGGCACACATAGCTTAAACAACACCAGCTGTGATACATCATGCATTACAGGGCAGTTTGTCTGCCAAGGCTGGTTAAGAAGGTAAATCCACTGCTCAGTCAGGAAGGCTGCTCAGTAGGACCATTAGATCACACGAAGGCCCTGGAGTTACCAACACATTTCCTACTCTGCCATCTGCCAGAGAGTCCAGGATTTTTAAAACAGCTGCTGCCAACCCCAACTTTATTTAATAGCACTTGTGCTTGATATCTGACAGATCTGGTGGTTCTGGAAGTAAAATTCAAAAGGTGATCTTTTCCTCAAGGAAGCTGCTATGAAATGTGATATTTGCTTAGATCTCTTTCTTTGAGGCTCTCATCAGACATACTGACCTCCACGTTTTTTTTCAGGTGGTTGGGTAACTGCAAGCTGTTTTTTACAATTCAATGCAAGACACAAACAAGCTCATGCATCCATCCCATCTGGGCTGGTGCAAACTCACATGGAAGACAAAGACAGCTCTTGGGTCCTGCCACCACTGAAAACTGAATGCACCTAGAGAGACATCTTGCTTACTGGACACTGGCAGAACAAACTCTGCAGTTAGGGTCTGCTGCAGTCACAACTGACAAGCACAAGGGACTAAACTGAGGCCTCTTGGGCTCCAGACTCTCTGCCGTCCCTCTGCTTTGCCTTTGCCATAACACTACACCAGGCACACCAAGGCCAGACCTAGCTACCATGGCTGTCAAACTCAGGTTGGTAACTTTTCCTGACTTTAAGAGCTGTGGGTCCTGCTTTCCCAATAAAGCTCCTGACATTTCAAACCAGAGATGTGATGGAAAACAAGACTCTTTCCTATAATCTCCTCCTCCTGTGAAGCCACAGCTGAACTCTTCACCTAGAGGACTGCTCCAGGGACACTGTTGAGGACAGCAATTCTGGCCAGTGCCTCAGAGTTTCCAGCTCGTACTGAACCAGATGGTAAAGCTATAAGTATAAGGCTGCCCTCAAAGGAATGAATTGTTTGTCTTGTCATTCATCAAGACACAGTGACTTCACCTCTTACCAGAACCACAAAACATGCTGCCGGATGCTATTCTCCCAAGGAGCAAATAAAAGACTTGGGCTGCTACCTAATACCATCTGCTCGTCTGTAACTGAACTCATGGGTGCTTAATAAACCCACAGAGATAGTAGCATTATCATCAATACTAAATAGAGGCAAAGTTTCTCATGGATTAGTGTCACCTTCTCCCCCACAAACATGCCTGGTGTCCAGCCTCTGCTCTCACAGCCACCCTGCTTAACCTTCAAACTTGCAGAGGACCCTGCATCTTGAGGGAGCTTCAGACCAGCAGTGTGTAGAAATATCATCTCTTCCACAGAGTTTTTTCCTCTCTTCATAGACAAAGGTGAGGGCTTAAGTCATATACTGCATGCCATTGTCTGTCACACAGCCTTTATGAGTGGGCCTGGCAAGCCAAGTTAGCCTAAGGCAGAAGTTCTCAGCTGGAGATGCAGATGGTGGAGAGTACTGGGCAAACTGCTGGTAGCAGGGCCCAAAACACCACAGAACATTTGAGTTTCTAAATAAAACACAGTATCATGTGCCAGAAATGCAGTGTCCTCTACCCTTTCCCAGAACGGTGCCTCATCTTCTTCATATACTTGAGCTGTGGCCTTCAACTCCTGTGAGGAAGATGGCTAGTTCAAATGCAAGCCCTGGACTTGCCTTGGCAAGGGCAATGGTACAGTACAAAATCTGTTTCTGGCCAGTGCAGCCCCAGGTACGTTAAAAATCAAGCTCTTCTACCTGTCAGTGCCCAAGCACCCTTCCCACAAAGGGTGTTTTTACTTTTCTCTACTCAAAATATCTTAAAATTTGGGTGACAAAAAAAATGTATCAGAAGATGCATAACTGAACTTTGGTTCATATTCAACAATTCCAATATGACAACAGGAACTTTGTACTTCATTTAAAGTGATGTGTCCTGCAAACTCTTTGTGATCACCCCCAAACCTAGCAGGAGACTATCTGCAGTGTGGAGCTGTTTTTATAACAGCTCAATATGAGAGAACATAAAAGCTGCTTCTCTGCCTCCTGATGAGCCCACATGGCTCTGGAAGGCAGTTCACAGTTACAGCCTGGGAAGAGCATGCAAGTAAGACACATTTCACTGGGAAAGGTGATCCAGGGCAAACAAAATCCTTTTTTGTAGAAAAAAAAATGTATTTTAATGCAACACTGCTGGGAAAGATATCTTCAGTCTAGCCTGAAGCTTCTGCTCTAAAGCAGAGAAATCAGGAGGTAGAACTTGTGTCAGAGTACGAACTTATGCCTGAATCTCTCTCTCCACGCTGGCCTGTCTGAATGTACCTGTGCTCCCTTTTTCACTTTTCTTCTCTCTTTCCTGTCTCCCTACACTTCACCTCTTGCTTCCTCAGATGCTAGCTTTCTCCCATAAGAAAACAGCCAAAGCTTTGAAATAGTCCACAAGGGAATCCTCCCCCTTCTGTTTTTTGTCTAATTGCTACACAGAAATTAATCAAATGTCTTTCAAAGTTTCATCTCTGGGAATGAAAGAATACTTAAGCAGAGCCTATTAAGTGTGAAAGCAGATAGCAACACAGTGAGTAGAAAAATTACTTAATAAAAAATCTGGGGTGAACATGAATGGAGAACTACTTGACCAAAGCTCCTTTCACTTGCAGGAGATCCAAATGTGCCCCATAGCTCAAATACTGTGCAAAAGCATGAAGTGAATAAGAGTGATAGCACCCAACGGATTCTTGCAAAATGATCCAGACTGGCGTGGACTCACTCATGAATGCATGAAAACAGAAACTCTAAACACATCTGGAATTATAAACATCACATAAACGTTGCTTGGGAAGATAAGGTAGTAACTGACAAACATCTGTGTGCTAGTTTGAGCAATGTTTTGGTGAGAAGAACTCGATTACAGGCTGTGAAAGGAAAACAAGACTGATGTCTACCTCACTCATAGGCTTGCTGAGATGTATAAGAACAAGAATCAAAACACAGATAAGGCTCTACTTCTGCTGGAGAGCTCCAAGCTGCTTTTCTCTCTAGTCTTTCTGCTGTTTCTCTGATTAATCCACTTTGCTTCCTAACCCCCTGGACGAACCTCCATTCTTCCCTGGGACTGGGGTAAGGTGGAGAGGGGTGGGAGAAGGTGGAAGGGTGGTTGAGAGCCCCTCCTGGGGACTCAGGTTTCTGGGAGGGCTGTTGTGTTTCTGTATTACCTTTTACCTTGTATATTTCTGTCTATAACTGTATGTACTGTAAATATCTGTTTGTATATTGTGCTGAGCTGTAAATAATAAGCTTCATTCAATTTCCAGAGCTGGCTATGTCTAGCCTGGGTGATTTCCAAAAGTGTGGGGGGGCAGGTAACACCCAAACCATCACAACCTGCAATCCTACTGTGCAAAGAAGAAAGAAACTGAATAATTAAATTGCTGATTCCAAAGGTGATGGTAACATTGAAGAAGGTGCAAATTGCCACATTACAGACTGGCCTCACAGTGCTGAAAGTCAGTCAAAACAAAGCAAAATGTTTTTTGCAATTAGTGGCAGCCAGCTTCCTGCAAATTAAGTGACTCTCAAGTCTGTAAGTGCTTCCTCCCAATCCATGCTTTCCCACAATTTATGAACACAAGCATCAGCCCTTGCTGGAATGGCCACTCACAAACCCAAAGCCAAGCTGCTGGAAACATTCTGGATGCCTGATACACGAGTTTTGCTAGGCAAAGGGGATGTGAGGTAATCCAAGGGAAACCAAAAGCAACAGAACTGAATTGAAGCTGGACTATCCAGGCTTAGCTCATATAACCCTCAAAAAATGTTTTTCTAGGATCTGACTTGAAGTGTAACTGTCTGGAAGTTACTTCCCATTTCTGGTTCTTGATTTGTACTACTTTTAGGTTTGCACCCAAATACTCCTGCATACATCTGCTGGTATGTCTCAGTAGGTGCTGCATGCAGTGGTCTGTCATACATTGCATAGAAACAGTTTGGTTGAAGAAAACCTCTAAGATTATAAAGTCCAATGGTTGACATAACACCACCATAACCATTAAACCACGTTTCAAAGTGCCACATCTACACATTTTTTTTAACACCTCCAGGGATGGTGACTCCACCTCCCTGGGCAACCTATTCCAATGCCTGATCACCCTTTCACTAATTTCTTCCCCACCCCACCAAATACTCAAACTAAACCTCCCCTGATGCAATTTGAGGCCATTTCCTCTCATTCTATCACTTGATACTAGGGAGAAGAGACTAACTCCCCACCACTACAACTTCCTTTCATCACCAAAATGATATAACCTTACTACTATTTTACTATTTTTAGCAGACCTTTTTTAATTTCCCCCTCTGTACCTTAAGAACAAAGGCCATAATACTGAACAGTCTTAGGAAGCTTTTAGATTTTAAAACTGGGAGGGATAGGAGCTCCTCCATCACTACCTAGAGCATGCCACACTGCTGTTTCTGCACTTGGACTGTAATTGCTCTCCTAAGGAAGACATTAAGCTTCACTTTGAAGACCACAATGCAGATTCATCTCCTTCTTGAGAGAGCGATTGGAGTGGCTGCTGACCTTTACTGTTAAAAAAGTCACTTGTTTTATAGTGCAGTAGACAGCCCTCTGATCTTCACCCTCCTTGACAGAGGCAGCAATCCAAGACAGCAGACATTTGTATTTGATTAAAAGAAATGCCTGCAAATATGCAAAACATGACTGAAGCCCAGCTAGTTAAACCTCTGCCTGCCACACTGCTTTTGACTCCCCTCCTTGTGCCTCCTCCTTTCCAGATGGTACATGCATTACCACACGCATTTCAGAAACATCTGCAGCACCATGTTAAGCCCAGACTTGTAAAAGCATTGGGGAAATTGTTGCTGTAATAAGAAAAAAGGAGCAAAGATAGCGACACCTTTGTTCTGGGGCTACAAGAAATAACACTCTTGAGTAGAGAGAACCATTTTAAAGAAAAAAGGAAAGGAAAAAAAACCTCAAAGCTGAATAAAAGAAAAATGCCAGCTCTCCAGAGGTGTGCTTTCAAGAACCATACAGCACACAACCCCAGCAAGTCCTGAGAGACAGCACTGCAATGTTTTCAGGCTGCAACAACAACCCTGACAAATGCAGATGAGTGCCAATGCACTGCAGTTCATTCGGTCTGTACCTGTAAGTCTCTACACCCTGTGGTCCATTCTGCTGATTTATGATCTACTAAAGATCAAGATCAAAAGCATTCTCTTTTTATTTTGCATATTTTATTGTTGGTTTTTTTCCCCTAAATAATCCAGCCTTATAGAAAAGATTGCCACTGAGAGCAGAGAATTAGCAAAACAGAAGCACTGTAAGTCACTGGGCAAAATTAAGATTTTTAGTGCATTTACAACAACTTTTGAACAACTGATTTAAGGTGAACACTCAGTGACCCTTGGAAAGACTGGACTTTGAAAAAATTTGAGCTTCCTATCAAAACTACACATTTGACAGTGCCTCTATAAATCCCACCATCCACGATAAGCATTTTAAACCCATAAAAAATAAAAGCAATCAGGGAGAAGATTTCTAATGACCCAGAAGGAAATAAAGATACTAAGGCATATCTTTCTTATATAAAAAGTGAAAAAAAAACAAACCAAGAAGCACTTTGACAGTCAGAATCCAGCTGTGAAAACTACTATAATTTCCTGAGGCTCTACACAGACTACAACATACATACAAGTCCTCAAAAAATGATATAAAAAGATAGAGTAGTTAGAAAGAAATGGCTCAAGGCCAGACTTGCAGAAGCATGTAAGAGCTTTTCCAGCCCTGTCACTGAAAGAGCCAGCCCTGTCATTACCATGAAAAAAAATTACAGCAAGGTTTTGAAGCAGCCTTTGGAGAAAGACACAGAGGTTTAGCTACTGTTCTGCACAGCACTTCTTGGGTAGTTCATTTGTACCTGTTGAGTAGGCTCCTCTGTGTGAAATGATTTTCAAACTCATGCCTGACAAAAGCACTCTCTGACCACCTCTGCTGTGGAAGCAGGCTCCACAGAGCTGCCTGGCTTGGTTACCTGCCCATCCTTGGCGTAGCAAACCGAATTGGACTGGGTGTACTTGACAGCGATGCTGGCAACAATCAGGTCTCGGACGGCAGACTCGGGCAGCTGAAACAAAATGTCACTGTCAATAGCCCATCCTAACAGTTGTGACTAGCCAGCTGGCTAGTGATCTGCAAACCCCCAAAGCCATCACCCCAAGTACTGCAGCACAGAGGGGGAAAGCAAGGGAACTAAAAATATCCTGGTTTGTCCAATTACCAGCAGGTTTTGTACAGCTGCCAAAACAATCGTTTAGTTTTTAATCTAATCTCATAGGGATCAGAGTCAATTTCAGCAGGTCGAGAGGGCTCTATCACTGGCCCTAAGCCTGCAAGGCCTTCTGTACTTGCTCACTGTCATCAGTTGTGTTCAGAGGCAAAAAGTTAAGCATATGCTTAAATACATATAGGACCACAACAATAATATCATCTCCCAATATCTGTATTAAATATTAAGTCAATTCCTTTACTAAAATGGTTTTTATTACCTCAATGTCTGAACTTGCTTCTGGGCCCATGAGTAACCACGTGCTCATTAACATTTGTTTTTTAATGAGAACAAGATCAAAGATGAAGAACTATCTGGTAACTTTCTGATGATGGCAAGCATGGAGTTTATAGAACACATTGTACACAAAAGGGACAAATAAACAGTGAGTCAAGAATGAGATCACAATGGATCCATAGCACATGGCCCTCTCACCAGAAGAAATTACACACAGTAGCTTCCTATAAATAAGGAATACAAATATTTTGGTAGTCAGGGATAAAGGGCAAGCTCCATCTCCTCTTATTTATGCAAAGAATCAAAACAGAGGCCAACTGCCCCGCTTTACCCAAGTACAAGCAGAAAGTCTGCTGTGTTTTGGTAAATCTCATTAAAAAATAAAGAGCTGTAACAATAGAGCAGTGCTGAGTTCTTGACAAAAGCACACCAGTTCATCCCACCAGACTTTAAGCTCACTTATCTCCTGATACTTACGCTTTTGTTCTTTGTAACAATGTTCTTGAACAATGAGCGATCGATGACTGCGTTGTTCCTTTTCTGCACCAGGTGCAGTCCATAGAGGGTCCGAATCTCGTTGTCATCCGGCTCGTAATGGGGATCCATCTAAAAGCCAAAGGACAGGCCAATAAAACATGCAGAGCAATTCAAAGCCAATGCCCAGTAACAGCTTAGATTAAAACACACTGTCAAAAGAATCCAACAGAAGTGAACTGTTTATGGAAAGCAATCTCAAACCATCAGAAGTAATTAGAGTTAACTGGAGCAGCAAGGTCTCAGCAGCACTAAGTGACATTTACAGGGTGAAGAGAGGTAATGAAGTATAGATGTTTACATACAGTGTCTCTCTTGCAAAGCATAAAAATCTAGTCTTTGACTCTTCCACAGGAGGAGTAAAACATCCACATGAAAAAGGGTCTTCCACAGGAAGGTAGAAATATTTTGAGTTGCTTCAATCATGTCTCATGGCACAACTCCCAACCCTCTTTGACATTAAAGGTGAATGTGATTACTTCCAGAGATGCACACTCTCGGGGCACATCTCCAAACAAGCATGCAGCATGGCTAATCTACATGAGTGCAAGGGCTAAAGTGAAATGGAACTGTAAACTGCATTCAGCTCTGGCCATGCATGGGCTTATTTAGAATTCTGGTAGCCCCAGATCAGGTTCTTGAGACGTGAAGTAAACCAGATAAAGGCTACCAGCTCTAAACAGGAGTGTGCACATGCTTTATGTGATTTCTCTAATCCATTTACATTTGTTCAAATCAACTTCCCTTAGCATCCCCCTCTGCAGACAGGCCCTGAAGATACAGGCTTAATCAATATGACCTCATCCTTGCAGAGCTAATTGAAATCAGGAGGTAATCAGCTGCCAAGAGTATCTGCCGTTTCATTCCTTCTTGCCTGAAGCTCCTGAGCCATCTTCCACAGCTCCCCCCTGAGAGTAACATTACAATTACAACTACAGCTAAGCCTTGGGTTTTCTTTCTTGTAACGTTACAGTAAAGTTCTCTGCTCTTTTGTCTCTCCAAGTCAGGCAGAAACAGGACGTGTTTGGCTGCTCTGACAGCATTATGTAATCAGTCACATTCACCAAAACTGGATGATTTTGAAGTCCCAACAATCACTGCAGGAACTAGGAAGGCAACCTGACACTGACCTGTCCACATATTAATATTCCTTGACAAGCATCCTGGCTACAGTACGTAAAGGTAGATCACCCCAGGTCTGAATTGCCTGTGCTGCTATCTTTATCACTGACGGCACTAAAAGATTGCTCCACAAACACCTCACACCCAGATAAGGTTTTCCCCAGCGATATGCTGCACAGGCTTCTCACTGCCAAGACTCACAGCATTGAGACACAGTATCTTAGATATGAGGAATTCAGAGAGGAAACAAAATGAGCAGAAGTGAGAGGAAAGCTGGCAAAGAGCGGAAGGAAAGCACAGAAGAGTGTTTCTTTGAGGTTCTCTTGGTGGTTCATAGATTTAATTACTTGAAATGCACATCACCTTGAAAGCCAAGGAAGGCATTATAAAATTCACTCCCCTCTAGGACTGTAAGCTAAACATGACCACAACACTCTTGCTGGAATTCCAGCTCAGAAAAATTCCCAAAGATCCAAAGAAAACAACTCCATGCTCTGCAGGGCTGTCTGGATCAGCCTCCCAGCTACTTAGTCACTAACATTTGTGAAAAGCAGGTAAGCCAAGAGTAGGAAAGGGCTGTAGTTGAGCAGGAGTACAAACCTGAAGGACACAGTAAGCACCATTCTTCTTTTTGGCAAGGATTTTGAGAGCTTCTTCCTCATAGCCAGGAGCTACCACACCATCAGATACCTGCAACACACAGAGATTTCAGCTTCCATGTGGGAAAAAAAACAAACCACGAGAGGAGACTATATTGAAACCTCCACCTGCTGTTTCTGGAAAGGCACTGAAGGCACACCTGGAAAGGTCCTTACGTACCATACAATACCCAAAGCATTACTACAAGATTGGTTTCAGTCCTAGAAATAGTAGAGCACTACAAGCTTTTGGCAAGAGACAGTAAAAAGTACTCTGCCATCCTTTAAAACAGTAAAAAGTACTCTGCCATCCTTTAAAGCAGAATGGAATTAAACTTAATATCCCTCTCCAGGGGTAAACAGCTCGTGCATGACATCCCTACTTCTCATACCCAAAAACCCAAATAAAATCCCTATTTCAACAGTGACATTCCTGATAAGACAGAAATACTGGTAAAAGAGCCATTAACATTGAAACTGAGAAGAGTTTTTTCTCATCAGTGCCAGAGAGTGATATGCACCTTCCATGATCTTATCTTACAGTGAGGGTGAAGTTTTTTGATTTTAAGTAATAGTATCCCAGATGTTTTCCTCACAAACCAGTCAAAGGTGTTCTTTAATTCATTTGAGAAGCCTCCAATATACAAGAGAGCCTTCTACACTGTGCCTTCTCCCTCTCAAAAAATGGGAAGCAACATATAATGGGATAAACATGTTTGGTACAGCACTAACTCCCAGCTGCTTAACTCTGTATTTAAACTAGTGACCTGTGCAATGCAGTCAGCTATGGAGTGACTGCTGAATCCAGCAAAGTAAAAAGTGCAGCCTGGAAAGTGGCTGAGCCCACATATAACTTGTATCAACTGGCAGGTAGCAATCTGCATCCACATTTCTGCCGAGGGCAAGAGGGTGGCCATCAGCTCTCTGGTCCTCTATTGTTCTGATTACAGCTGTTCAGCCAGATACTTGTGACCGTGTAATCAGGGTTCATTTCCAGAGGCCTACTCTGAGGCAGAGGTTTGCAATCATCTCTTGGAAAGCAGCATTTCAAGCACTGCTGTTTCACAGGCTCTCCCACACAGGCAGGTTTTAACTGGCAGGAAGAAAAATGCATCAAAAGATAGGTGTAAATTCTGCACTTTGTATACCGAATTGCACAAATGGACCAATAATAGTCTTCAGGAAAATAGGTCAAATTCCAACAGAATGGCTGTTACAAACCAATGACTCCATCTAGTGTGATTCCCCTTTTCACACTTGAATTATTTGCTGCTGTTTAACTGACCTCTCTGGAAACAATCTTGGCAGTAGCCACATCGCAGATATCAGACAGGGCAATGAAGTCACCAAAAGAAGACATTCGATCAGCACCTGCAAAATGGTATCGTTTGTAACTTACCAAAGAAAAGCTTTTGCTCCTATAATCCACTCAACCTCCACGGGAGCAAGTATTTTAATCCTATAGCTAAACTAAAATGGGCCATAGAAGAGCAACAAGAATGGAAAGTCCTATCTCAAAACACATGCACCTTTTAATATTCCCAGAGTTCAGATACCCTTCCTTCTTCACTGCACTTGTCAAAGCTCTAACTCTGTAATGATCCTGGCCTGCATCAGGAAAAGTGTGGCCAGTAGGACAAGGGAGGTTATTCTTCCCCTGTACTCAGCACTGGTCAGACCACACCTTGAGTGCTGTGTCCAGTTCTGGGCCCCTCAATTCAAGAGAGATATTGAGGTGCTGGAACATGTCCAGAGAAGGGCAACAAAGCTGGTGAGGGGCCTGGAGCACAAATCCTATGAGGAGAGGTTGAGGGAGCTGGGCTTGTTTAGCCTGGAGAAGAGGAGGCTCAGGGGTGATCTTATTACTGTCTACAACTACCTGAAGGGGCATTGTAGCCAGGTGGGGGGTGGCCTCTTCTCCCAGGCAACCAGCAATAGAACAAGGGGACACAGTCTCAAGTTGTGCCAGGGTAGGTATAGGCTGGATATTAGGAAGAAGTTCTTCACAGAGAGAGTGATTTCCCATTGGAATGGGCTGCCCAGGGAGGTGGTGGAGGCACCATCCCTGGGGGTCTTCAAGAAAAGACTGGATGAGGCACTTAGTGCCATGGTCTAGTTGATTGGATAGGGCAGGGTGATAGGTTGGACTGGATGATCTTGGAGGTCTCTTCCAACCTGGTTGATTCTATGATTCTATGAATGATCACCTCTATGGTGGCAAGAGGACGAGAGGCAATGATCATGCAGAAAGATTTTTGGTGGGAGACAGTTAGAAAAAGAGGAAAGCTTTTAGATGCCTGTGCTCCCATCTGGCTTTTTTTTTGCAAGAAACCAGACCCAGAAAAGCAAATTTTTAAAATCTTTTTTTGTTGTTTTTAAATAAGTACTCTATGTAATGGCATAGCTAAGGTGAACCCAGCTCCCATCACAGATGCTCTACTACTTCGCAAGGTCAATTCTTCAGTCTCTGCATGAAACAGTTTTCTAAAGGCAATCTTCAAATGTAGTCTTTAAAGTGACAAAAAAAAATGAACCCAAGCCAACATACTCATTAAGTAAGTTTGCTTTGTTTTCTATAACCTGTGCAGACTTTCCAGGACTGCCAAGGCAAATGAAAGAATTCACAAAGTATTTCAGCTGGAGCAGAGGAATCTATTTTCACTTACATTTTAAAAAAAGCTTTTTTTGGTGACAAAAGCCTTAGCAAAACACCCACCAAATATCAGGCAAACGTTTCTACTCAAGTCAAGTATTCCTGAGCACCTCATTTGCAGTGGAAGTCTGAGTGTGATACTAGCTGTTAATCCAGCTGCTTTTGCCAAAGCCCCACAGATTTAGATGTGTGTGTGTATACACATTTAAAACCATAAATCTCTACAGGTCTTCTATACACATCAAGCAACAGAATCCAAAATGGCTTTAGCCTCATTGAAATAATCTACAAGGTCTGCTCACTTGGAGAACAGTTTCTGAGAGACAATCTAGTCAGATCCTTGTGGAGATCTGACACACCCTACAGAGGAGATGTACAGTGCCTATGGAAACCTAAACATGCTGCTCATGCGCTGAGAATGAAGCTCAGCTCTTTGGACTTGACATTTTATTCCTGGAGTTCTCACCTCTGCTTCGTGCGTAGGCAGAGGCCAAGGGTGTTAAGGTCTTGTGCATATCATGCACCATGCAGACTTGAGCCTCCTCTTCACTGAGAGGTATTCCAACAGCAGCACCTAGTGGGAAACACAAGCCAGGGCACTCAAACCAGAGCTTCCTGTTGGTTCCTGCCCCTCGGACCTCTCCAGATTACCAGGATACACGGGACACACACACACACCACTGGCAGCTTCCCCAAAGTCGTAGTCTGTTCAAAGGGAAGAGTATGACAAAAAGGAGCCACCCACCTGCAGGGCTGACGTGTTTGAAGGAGGCTGCAGCAGGAATGCCTAGGGCCTGCTTGAGTTCCTTCACCAGCTGCCAGGCATTGAGAGCATCACACAGGTTGATGAACCCTGGAGAGCCATTCACCACTGCAAATATAGCACAAAGGCACATTAAAGCAGCAGAGCCCTCTCTTCAGACTCTGGAGAACAAGCAGAAGAGACTTCTTCCACCAGGTATGAAATTACTACAAATGGTTCTTGTTAATTGACCTTGGCTCCTTAGCAACTGGTTAAGTGCCCTGAAAAGCTTCAGTGACTTGAATGCACAGCTTGAGACTCAGGAGAGGCCAATGCAATTCTCTCCTCGACCAGAAGCTGTTGACACCTCCCCTCTTGTGAAAGCAAAAATGAACATTTCCCCCTTACGCTGAGTTCAAATGGCAAGTGTTTGGAACAAGAGCCAGCTCTTTGAGGAAGCCTACCAAAGCTTGACTTTGACCAAGGTGCATAGGCAGAGCTATCAGAGAACACAGAAAGACAGAGTTCTCTAAACATCTAATAAATAAAATTTCATACAGAGTACTCCAGAATGAGCCAAACATTAAGAACGTTGTCCCTAACTGACACCAACTGCAACCACTCAGAGCCACAAAACCTAAGGCAAGTTTTTATTAAAATGCCTAGTCTGGCCCTTTCATCAGAAATCCATGCCAAGAGTAAAGGCTGTCTACAGGTTTGTTCTCAAATGTTTGTGCACTGGCCCTGCAGAAGAACGTGGCAGGACTGTGAGCACTTCAGGAGACAGAAGGAAAAGATTGTTTTAGTAATAGTCCAGGGCCTGGATAAGTGAACAGTATTGTTCTGTTGTGTGCTAGTCTGAGCCTAGCTAGAATGTTTTGGCGAGAAGAACTAGATTACAGGCTGTGAAAAGGAAACAATGGTGATGTCTGCTTCACTCATAGGCCTGCTGAGATGTATAGGAACAACGTAAATATAGATAACAGAGTCGCTCTCTGGGCTTTGTGGGCTTCATCTCTCTCTCTAACCTAACCTGCCATCTGTGTGACTAATCCATCTGCTTCCTAGCCCCCCTGGCTAACCTGCCAACCTTACCTTGAATATAAAGCAAAATCTTGAGTAAGGTAGAAGGGTGGGAGGGAGGTGGAAGAGTGGTTGAGAGCTCCTCCTGGGGACTCAGGCTTCTGGGAGGGCTGTTGTGTTTCTGTATTACCTTTTAACTTGTACATTTCTGTATATAGCTGTAGATATTGTAAATATCTGCTTGCATATTGTGCTAAGCTCTAAATATAAAGTTTCATTCAATTTCCAAAGCCTTCTGAGTCCAGTCTAGGGGATCTTCCAAAGTGTGTGTGTGGGGGGGTAACACCCAAGCCATCACATGTTGACATACTGGAAGACAGACCTGCAAGCAATTCAACTTCCAATGCAGGCACGGAAATGCTTCCTGCATGATCTCAGAATCAAGGAAGTGCTGCAGCACAAAGCTTTGTTGTCTGTTCAACAGACAATGTCTGCACACAAGACAAAGTTGGTTTTCACCAATACTGAAGGCAATTTAAAGAACAAGAATAGCCTCTCCAAAACAGAGGTATCCCTGACTGCAGCAGTGCTGTGATGAGTGGCACACCCTGTAAAATGTCAGAGGGACACACTAGACCTGTTCCAAACTCCCAGGAGCGAGGCTAGCATCCTTCCCTCTACCACCATGAGCAGAAGCAGCATCCTGGAAAACCAAGGGGAATAAACCTTCGCTCAAAACCATCAAAGACAATAAAAGAACAAAACCCCTTTGAACCTAGAGAACAGCTTGGTTTCTAGAAAGGGTAAAATTGTGTCACAGAAAGATTGGGATAATACTAAATAAGGAAAATAGAAAATGCAAAGAATCTTAAAAGGGTAACAAGGTTTTCTGCTGCAAAATCTGGGCCTGATGTCAAACAAACCACGTAAATCTGCCCAAAGTATCTTCAGTGTGGACACCAACAGATAACACAGAGCGACAACAAGTCTTGTGGCGGTCAGCAGACAAACTCTTCTGACTCACCCCATTTACTGATTTCATTGCAAAGCTGGTGCCAACTCAGTAATAAAGCAGGTGTTAAGGCACTGCTGGCCATCCCTTGGACTAAGGTACAAGATGGTATTTCAGTTTTAAAGCCAACCAACAGACATGCCCAGCCACCTCTTTTCCTAGCTATCCCAGAGATCTCTTTTGGCCAGCAAGGCCTAAGCCTCACCTGTCAGGGGCAGTTTGGATCTCGTTGTATAGAGCTGTGCAGGACTCTGGTGAGGATTCATGCCATACCTCAGGGGCAGCTGGGACACCCCCTTGCTGTACTCTTTCCTGAAGTAGTCAGAGATGGCTGCATCATACTGAGCAGTGTGGGTGAAAGCCTAGGTACACAACAGGGAACACTCATCAGTTTACAAAAATCAACTTACAAAGGATTCGGTGTTTAAAAAAGTGAATGAACAAAAGGCCAACGAGTCTGGCCTAGCCCTTTACTGCAAGCAAGCACAACCAACCTTCAGTGCAAGGTGACGCCTGGTTTCCATGCAGGTGTCTTTATCTCTTGATGTTGCCATCTCTTTAGCCACTGCTGAGTAGTCTGCAGGGTCACACACAACTGTCACACGAGCATGATTCTTAGCAGCTGCTCGCAGCAAGGCAACTCCTCCTGCAAATAGAAGGATGGAGGCATGGAGCACTTCCTTCTGGACATGGCATAATCAAGAGTCACATCCAAGGATGGACATGTACCAATCAACCTTTTGTGCCAGATGAATGCACCCCTCCTCAGTCCCTCCAGCAAGGTGAGCAAAACTGCTCTTCAAAACACAGAAGGCTGGCGAGTTTGACTCAGCCCACAGGTGAAGGTGCACACTGACTGGCTTCTGCTGAAAGAACTGCAGCAGCAAGGACGTGGGTCATGAGCTGCAATGAACAACAGGGGCAAGACTGTCTTCAAGCAGCACAATCACATCCTGACAAGGATGTCTGTCTCTACACACTGCTTAAGCACCATACTTCTACAGTGCCAAGCCACAGATCTTCCCAAACCTCTCTGCAAATATTAATGAACCCTGACCAGGTCCTGTGTGTGAGATAAAATGCCATGTTTTCCCCTTAAATCTGACTCTGCACAGCTTTCACAACACTTTAAATCATACAAGATGCTAGGCTGTTGCAAAGGCAAAGTGGAGGCTGGCACTGCTGCACACAGAGTGTGTATTACTCCATAAAACATTTAATAGAGAGCTCTGCTGGGCATCATTTGGACAAAACTACTGCAAGAAAATTCAATCCCAATCCAACCTCGTGGCACAAAACTGTGCCTGTACTATTCACAAGCTGCCAAGTAGAGATGCTGCAGTGAAGGAACAGCAAACCTTTTGGGGTTAATAACTAGCAGGAAGAACAAAACCAATGATGATACAGGCATTTATGCTTCAAAACTCAGGTTCTAACTACTCTCCCACATATGAAGACCAAGCCCTTTACTTATAACAGCCTCCTGAAGTTTTCAGCAATCCCCAGAGCACTCTGAGTGCTTCAGCATTTTCTCTCCAAAGCTCACGGTTTTTATTTTTATTACACTGCCAGAGGCTGTAAATGAGGTTTAGTCTGCACTCTGTTTTTCAGTAGGAAGCATGCTCCACCTGGCCTTTCCTAGCACAGCTTTCTACAGCACATCAGGCTCCTTCCTTTGGGCGGTACATGAGTTGCCCACCCTTGCAACAAGTTTGCCAGCCTGTTAGAACATTCACACGCTATTTCAATTGTAGATCTGCTTAAAAGCAACAATGTTTACCCAGTTACACTTAGAATCTGCTCCTTGCAACTCCCAAGCTCTTTAGTGGACTTCTTTACAGATGTGCAAGGCCACCAAACAAACAGAAGAGAACTGAGACCACTTAACAGATCAGAACTATCAAGTCCATCTGGGGAACGGACTTGCTCTCCCTTTAACTTACCAATATCAATCTTTTCCACAGCCTCTTGTACAGTTACACCTGGAGAAGATACGGTCTTCACAAAGGGGTAGAGGTTACACACTACAACCCTGGGAATTGAGGGGGAAAGCAGGGTTATTCAGTAAGAACTAAAACCACCAAACTGTACTTGGTGAGCATAAGATATTATCAATGTTTTCACAGTCTTGCCTCTCAGATCAGGGACCAACGTAAAATGCCAGAGCTAAGGCTTCTTTCTCCAAGATTGAAGGGACAGTGGTGTTCAGCCAAAGGCCAAGTGATGGTACAATGCATTATGAAATTTAGCTGAACTCTCTACTTTCAACCATGTTACAGCAGGTAGAACCACAATTTATAGAAGTTAAAGGAGGAGTTTGTGTTAAATGTATAGTGATTTTGGTGTACAACCTGAAACATTTCTAAAGGACTTTAAAGTGGGCTCTCAGCAATACTGAAAACAGACATCCAACAACTTTCTTAAGAGGCCAAGGTTCATTGCAAACAAAGTACAATCACTTTTCCACAAGTTTTCCAAGAGCAGAAAACAACCTACACATCTCCTTCTGGACTTCTAAAATACCAACAGCATAAAAAACCTGAATGTACAGGCACAAATCCTCTGTGGCACATGAATGTAGGGAGAGAACTGGCTTTCCCCTCTCAAGGTAAGATTAGATTTTACTGGAGTAGTTTTTTGCTCTGGTCTGGAAGAAGCCTCAGTTCAGTGTTTGCAGTGCCTGGGGGTACTGATAGATAGTAAGCTGAAGATGAGCCAGCAGTGTGCCCAGGTGGCCAAGAGAGCCAATGGCATCCTGGCCTGCATCAGGAACAGTGTGGCCAGTAGGACAAGGGAGGTTATTCTTCCCCTGTACTCAGCACTGGTCAGGCCACACCTTGAGTACTGTGTCCAGTTCTGGGCCCCTCAATTCAAGAAAGATGTTGAGGTGCTGGAACATGTCCAGAGAAGGGCAACAAAGCTGGTGAGGGGCCTGGAGCACAAATCCTATGAGGAGAGGTTGAGGGAGCTGGGCCTGTTTAGCCTGGAGAAGAGGAGGCTCAGGAGTGATCTTATTACTGTCTACAACTACCTGAAGGGGCATTGTAGCCAGGTGGGGGGTGGCCTCTTCTCCCAGGCAACCAGCAATAGAACAAGGGGACACAGTCTCAAGTTGTGCCAGGGTAGGTATAGGCTGGATATTAGGAAGAAGTTCTTCAAAGAGAGAGTGATTTCCTATTGGAATGGGCTGCCCAGGGAGGTGGTGGAGGCACCGTCCCTGGGGGTCTTCAAGAAAAGACTGGATGAGGCACTTAGTGCCATGGTCTAGTTGATTGGATAGGGCTGGGTGATAGGTTGGACTGGATGATCTTGGAGGTCTCTTCCAACCTGGTTGATTCTATGATACCTTCTATGATACCTTTTGTCCTGCTTTTTATATCCCTTTGTTTCCACTCTCTGTGATGAACTCAACTAGAAGGGATGATCAGCTCCCAGCATGGTTTTCAGAAGCCCCCATGCCACTAAATTTCCTCTAAGGTGTTTCATCATCAGTTCCATTTCTAATGCCCCCTACCCCAACCCATTCATGCTCCTGACCCACTGCAAAGCATCAGGAACCTGTGGACTTTAACACTGCTAATGCTTTTATCCGTGGAAATCAAGATAATGTGTACCAACGTTTCCTACCTTGACTTAGGTATGTAAATTTCATGTGACTATGCAAAGACACTCCTGCTGAAGATCAGCTCCTTCTGCTTTACTTAAGGCAACCCAAATTCAAATTATTACTCAGGATGTAAGTTCAACCTAAGTTGCTGCTCCTGCAGTTTGTGCTGGTTTGAGGCTAATTGGAACATTTTACTGAGAGAAATGAAATCCTTAGCTGTGAGAAGAAAGAAAAAAACCCAACAGTAACCTATATCCCTCATTTTTTCTGCTGAGAAATGCAACTAGGCAAAATATAGATAAGACACTCACTTCTCACACACTTCTCAGCTCTCACTTCTGTTCCTTCTGTCTGTCTGGTCTCTGCAGTTGCCCCTGCCTTAATTCTTTAATCTGACCTAACCCTTTTTTCCTCTAACCTCCTTGTCATCTCTTTGACATCTCACCTCAGATCTCTCCAGATTTATCATATGAGATATAAAGGGATTGATCTGGTTATTTCTGAAGGAAGGGAAAGAGAGAAGGGAGAAGAGGTTTGGATCAGGAGCCCCTCCTGGGGACTTTGATTTTCTGGAAGGGGTATTGTGTTTCTGTATTACTTTTAACTTGTATATAACTGTATATATTGTGTGTATATATATGCTTGTAAATTGTGCTAAGCTGTAAATACAGCTTCATTCCTTAACTTCCAGCCAGCTGAGTCTAGTCTGGGCGATTTCATTGTGGGGGGAGAGGAGGCAAGTACCTTCCAAACCATCACACAGTTCAGCAGAGCCTCTTTTAATACACAGTGTGCTCTCAAGAGCTGAGCCATCCCTGAGGCTTCCTGTGGTTTACCATTTCAGGTTTTCAAATTTAACCTGGACACCCATCCATCCTGGATGGATTATTTTTTTCAGATAATGTGAAAAGCCAAAATGCATTCTGGTCCAATCACCACAGTCAAACTATACCTCTCCTCCTGGCTATATCTACAATTTCCTATATTCTATTTGGCCAGTGATTTCTAAACCAGGAGCTACCCACTGACACACGACTGGTTACTCACAATCACTAGTCAGATGTTAAAGCCAGTCAGTTGAACACAGACCCAAACTGCCCTGTGTGAATGTATTGAGGAAACAGACCCTAGGACGACCAACTCTTTGGCACATCAGTACACAAACTATCCTGCCTCAGTTTCTGGCTGCAGCTCACTTGGCCTCATGATGACTCTCAAAATAAGCTCTCTGTCTGTTATCTGTGTGTTTTCTGTCTGTACAAATGATGCATGTTCCTGACCCGCTTTTCACATTTACTCTTTATTTATATGTTGAAACTCAGTAAACATTATGCAAATATCAAAGGGCATATTTACTAAGCAAGTATTTCAAAATCAGGACTCGTCATCTGATCAGACACCCAGAGCCAAGTTGAGGGGAGATGCACCAGCTTTTAAAGCACTGAATTAATCTTTGCAAGAAGCATAATGTGGCCCAACACTGACTAAATGTAGCATGTCAAAATTGCCAGATAAACAGAACTTACAACTCCTGTACCCTGTGGAAACCACAATATAATTTTTTTGTTTTAGTTTTCTCTTAACTACAAGTGATGAAGATGCATCAGTAGGAAATTGTATCTTTAAAAACATAGTATCTCCTGACAGGGAAAATGAAGAATACAGTAAATCTTCTGGTGTTCAGTTGTTGAAATTCCTGCTGCTTCCCTTCCCTGGTATTGACTGCTTTCCAATGTTAATTTTTGATCACTGCTAAATTGCATCATGCCCCACAAAACTTACCTTACAAGGCTGAAATCCTGTTTGTTCATATCAGCATTATCTTCTGGAATATTGCGAGCCAAGATGCCTAATTACAAAAAAACCCCAACACATCTTTATTAAAAAAAGAATTGGATCACCAACATTTTTTTGAATTCACATCTTCCTTCAGACTGTGCTTTTCCTCAGAAATTTTCTATCATAAACTTTCTGATTCTAGTTCAGAGACAGTTCTCAGCCCCTACTCCTCCATCTTGATTCCATTTTACTGACTCTTCAGCTAGTCAGATTCTACACTAAGAGGTTCTTTTCACAAATCATAGAATATGTCATAGAGTATTCCAAGTGTTGAATAGAACCCTCTGAAATTTATTTTATAAGCAGTCAGTTGCTATGTTTAAAACACTAAAACTGCCATTAAGGAGTCAGTCAAGAGGAAAGGGACACCTGCTGCTCACCAGCCAGCAACACATAAAGCCTACAAAACAACAGAAGCCCGATAGGCTGTGCCTGTAGCTAAGCAGTTTAGGTGGCTGGCTGGGGTGTAGGAACTTGGAGAAATGTGCAAGCAACTGAGTGGCACAAAGTTAGCAACAGCACAATCTTGGGTACAAGACTGGGAGAGTGGATCAGCTAGGGCTTTTTAGCTTGGAGAAGGTGAACTTTTTGGACTTGGAGAAGTCTAACTAAGGGGTGTCCTCATTCATGTTTATAAGTGTGTAAAGAGTGAGTGTCAAGAGGATGAAGCCAGACTTTTCTTGGTGATGCCCAGTGACAGGACAAGATGAGGCATAGGAGGTTGTGAACCTGAGGCGGAATTTTTTCCCTGTGAAGGTGACAGAGCACCGGAAACAGCTGCCCAGGGAGGTTGTGGAAGTCTCCTTTTCTGGAGATATTCATGAATTGTCTGGATGCATTACAGTGTGATCTGCTCTAGGTGATCCTACTCTGGCAAGGGGGCTGGATCAGATGATCTTTTGAGGTCTTTTCCTGCCACTGACATTCTATGAAGTCAGTGGCTGGAAGTTCCACTCAAAGAATCTCAAGCACCATAGCAGGAGATGAAAAAGCAGATGGTTGATGTGCAGACTGACCAATTATCAGACATCTTTCTTGCTGAAGAGGGCTAGGGAATACTGGAACATGCAGAAATCACCTACTAAGGGTATGCTGTCACATTCCTTATGCTGCACATCAGATTCATCCACAGGATAAATTCAGTGGAACTCTATGACTGAATAAGTCTGAAATTGACTCTGCAAAGAATATGCAAAGGCATTTAAGGAGAAGCCCTGTTACTTGTGGCCCTGTGGAGGTAAAGCTCTCCTAACTCCAGAGATGTCAGCATAGCAACAGACGAGGCAATTCAGCCACTGTGCACTTCTTCAGCCAGTGCTTTTCACCTATTCTTCTGCAGCTAGAGTAAATCTGTCCTCATTACTCAGTTCTTCCACACAACCCTTAAAAAAGACATCTGTCAGCATGTTCCTCCCATCCTCACTGCCCATGAAATTCTCTTTTAGAATGAAAATATGTTAGCAGAAACATACCAGCATGGACTGCAGGATGAAGGGTTTTCACTCGTCCACCTAACATCTCAGGGAACCCTGTCAGGTCGGAAACATCTCTGCTCAACGAGAAAACATAACATGGTAACAGATGTGCTATACTGACTTGATCTATAGGTTGAATGCTTGTTATTCCCATCAGGGCAGTGATTTAGATCTACTGACAACATTGTTTTTGCTGAAAGAAGCCTTAAACCCTAGCAAAGGGGTAAAAAATAACCGAAGGAGAGAAGGAGAGAAGGAGAGAAGGAGAGAAGGAGAGAAGGAGAGAAGGAGAGAAGGAGAGAAGGAGAGAAGGAGAGAAGGAGAGAAGGAGAGAAGGAGAGAAGGAGAGAAGGAGAGAAGGAGAGAAGGAGAGAAGGAGAGAAGGAGAGAAGGAGAGAAGGAGAGAAGGAGAGAAGTCACTACTTTTCCATCAGTGACAAGAGGAGTTTGGAGAAAAAACACGTTCATGATTCCTCTACACTTCAGTGTCTTGTACCTCAGTAAGAGCACTACAGAAGGTGTATTACTAAATTAGAAGAGAAAACCTACTCTGACAGACTAAGGCACATCTTTCTTACGGAAGGCTGGGAAGTAGCTCTGAGACAAGGTATCCACAGTAAGGCAGATCTGACTTCTTTTGTCATGGTTGGCAACTGTCAACTACTTAACAGAATGCTGCCAAGGACAGGAGGATTAGTAGAAAATGCCAAAATTTGGCTTAACACTCTCTCACACATCACAAGATGTTGATCTCCATCTTGTGCAAAATTTACCTCTGACAGAAGACAGACAGGACAGTGTTTTCTATCTATTAAGTGACCAAATTAAAAAACAAACAAACAAACAAAAACTCCTCATACATTTCACTACAACCTCTTCTTCATGGCAAAGCAGCAACAACTGCTTTTGTCATGAAGAGAAACAGAGCTGATGCATCACGCTCGATTAAGCAGTACGGTTATTTCTCCAACACACCAAAACAACACAGATAAGCAAACCCCGAGTCAACATAATTTATAGAAAGGATAACAGACCATCCTCAAAAGCAGCAATACCTCAGTACTTCTTCCCAGCTTAGACAAAACATTAATTAAGGTTTCACCATTCCATGTGACTGTTTACGACGGTAAGGAAACAATAAACTGGAGAGGGAAGGGGAAATATGGCCATCATTTGCTTCAGGCTTCACTGATAGCATAGCCAAGCAAACAAGTTGGGAGAAACATGATCAAGTGCTAGATAAAAATGAGGACAGGGAGCTCTGGGGACAGTATACATCCATACTGATGTATGCCAGGGGCTCCCATTGCATTTGCTGGAAGCAAAAAAAAGAGTCAGGTCACCTCTCCTGCTAAGCATTTGACAGATTTTTTTCATCACTGCACTGGAAACAATTTTTATTTGGCCAGAGCTGTGTTTTTTTTCCAATCACAGCATGGAAGAAACTACAATAAAATTCCCCAGAATTATGGGCTAAACCAGCTGGTGACTGTGTATGCCCCTACTCAAATGGTGCACACACGACATTCAAAGGCTCTGTCTGAAAAAGCTAACCACCATGCTAAGAAAATTATTTGTGACAAGTAACCTCCAGTAAGCTTCAACATATTCCTGACGCATGTCAGTCTTATCCCAGGATCAGCCAAAGATCAGCTTTCAGACGACTGTGAAGAGCAGCATCCAGGGCAGACTGAATTTCATGACAACTGACTGCCTCATGGGAAAAAATGCTGGCTCAAGGCATGCACAGCATCATCTCCAACACATTTCTCTGTGTGCTGACCTGTGCAGTAACACGCTTTGGCCTTTGTCAGCCAACTTCTGTCCAGGAAGGTTCTGAAGTTTGATTTGGGGCACGTGTTTTTTTTGAAAGGGAAGACTTGCTTTCAGACTGGGTTTCAATCATTCCTGCTCACAAACGGAGGAAACTATTTAAGCAACCTCAAATGAGCCTTTTTGGTGGAGGTGTGTAGGAAAGAGTCAGTACCTGACAGGCAAGCCAGCATCTCTCAGGGATTTGGCTGTTCCTCCAGAGGCAATTAAACCCATGCCAAGAGCATTCAGGCTCTTTGCAAATTCCACCAGGCTGGTCTTGTCAGAGACGCTGAGTAAAGCTAACAGGTAAGGAGAACACAAATATTTTGGGTTTAAAAGTGCAACAGAGAAAGAAAGCAACGAAAAGAGGCCGAAGCCTCTTAAAGTTCTATTAAGAATCTCATGTGATGTAAGGCAGTGCTTGCCAAGGAAGTGACTTGGCAGGGGAAGGGAGCGCAGACCATCACGCTTCCCCACCTCCAGACTGGAGGAGCTCCCCGCTTGCAGCCCCAGGCCACAGGCACTGCGCTTCCCACCTCGGCACCGCCGCCGCGCCGGCTGCCGCGCCCCGAGCGCCGTGTCCGGCCGTGGGGAGGAAGGGCGGGAAGGAGAAGGCAGCGCACTCGCTGCCGCCTCAGGGCTGCCAAGGCGGGGCATGCCCTCACCAGCGCCCCCGCTGCTCTTTCCCCCTCCTCAGTTCACACCGCTCTACCAGCAGCGGCTGACCCCCACCACGAACCCGCGCCCGAGTGCAATGGGAGGAAAGGAAACAGCCCCGCACAGCCGCCTCAGGGCAAGGGAGCCGAGTTGGGCGCAGCGGCGCCGCTCCGAAACAAGCAGCACCCGGCCGCGCCTCGCCTTCCGGGGCCGCCCCGTGCAACCGAGCTCAGCAGCCGGGACAGACGCCTCGGCCCGGCGGCTCCGGCCCACCCGCCCGAAGGCTATTCCGGGGCTCGGCGGAAGGACAGCACCCCATCCGCCACACCATCATCCCCCCACGGTGGCTCCACGGGCCGCGACCGATCGTCGCTGCGGCCGGCACCACCATGGGCGGGCGGTCGCAGCCCAGCATGGGCTGCCGAGGCCTCGCTGTCCCCGCGTTACCGAGCTGCTGCCGGGCGGCCATGTCGCCGTCGGTGGGAGGCAGGCAGGCAGGCAGGCTGGAGGGCTGGGAGGAAAGGAACGAGCAGCAGCGACCCGGCGGGATTTGGGTGCCCGCGGCAACGGGGGGCGGGAGCGCAGGGGCCGGGCCGGACGGGGCGGGGAATGGAGGGGGTTGGCGGGGTGGGACGGGGGTGTGCAGCACACGTGGGGTGTGTGGAGGGCACACGGGGGGCAGTGGCCTTGCTGAGCAGTGCGGGGCCCTGGGGACCCGTGGGTGCTTACTAACTTGGGGATTACAGGCTGGGGGATGATGTGGTTTAGAGCAGCCCTGCGGAGAAGGGCGTGGGAGTACTGGTAGAGAAAAAGCTGGACGTGAGCCAGCAACGTGTGCTCGCAGCCCGGAAGGCAGCTGTATCCCGGGCTGCTTCAAAAGCAGCGTGGCAGCGGGTCGAGGGAGGGGATTCTGCCCCTCTGCTGTGCTCTGGTGAGACCTCATCTGGAGTACTCTCAGATTCTGGAGCCCTCATCACAGGCATGACACGAAACTGTTGGAATAGGCCCAGAGAAGGCCACAAAAATGATCAGAGGACTGGAACAGCTCTCCAATGAAGAAAGGGATAGACTGCAGATTGTTCAGCCTGGAGAGGAGAAGGCTTCCGACAGACTTTCTTACAGCCTTTCAGTACTTAAAAGGGATCTATAAGAAAGGTGGGAACAGACCTGGACCTATTATGACAGGACAAGGGGTGATGGCTTTAAAAAAGGAGAGATTTGGATGAGATCTAAGGAAGAAGATTTTCATAATGAAGATGGTTTTATTAACAGCGCTGGGTGCAGGCAGGATCACTCCATCAACCTTGCACACTCCATGCTGGCACAAGCCACAGTTTATGTCACAAGAGCATGCATATTCATAATAGGAGGTAGGGTTATTACAATTATTTCTTGGAGTTCATTAACGTAAGTACTTTCCCATTCTCCACCCCAATTCCAACAATTCCAACCCTGGTGGTCTGGAATGGTTATCTGCAATGAACATCCCATGCAGTCTTCCTCCCAGGGTCTTTCTCATCTCTGGTCAAGCAGACCCTTCTTTGTCGCTGATGTCAGGCTATGCCTGCTTCTCCTTTGTCTCCTTCCTGCTTCCCTTAGTCACTTCAGGCCTGGGTCTTTACAAGATTGCTTATCACAGATCTCCAACGAGTAGCTGCAGACACTCCTACAGTAGCCCTTGTTTAGGTTTGCAGATTATCAACTGATTTCTATAAACAGACATCTCTGCAGAGTTTGGTGTTGTACGGTTTGTCACAGACACCCTCAAAATGAGCATCTGGTCTATGAGACTTTTTAACCAGCATTCCTTGATTTTTCTTATATCAGAGCAACTTGGTCTAGCTGAAGATGTCAGTGGTCATTGCAGAGGTCCCTTTAAAGGTCCCTTCCGAGCCCAAACATTCTGTGGTTGCCCTGCCCTTCCCCATGTTGCCCTGCACAGGCCCCCAGACCGGCGGTGTGCTCAGTGCAATGCATGCGTGCCTGTGGAATGGACCTTTGGCTGCAGATGTGTGGTACCCTGGTGCAGTGCCCATCCCTGTGCACACATACACATGTGCGGTGCACGTCTGGGTCTGAACAGTGTGCCCAACCGGGGGGAAAGGCGTGCAAACAGGCCACAGTGCTGGGGTGAGGAGATCCAGGAGAGCAGCCTTCCCTTTGCCCCATCTGGGCTGCAGGAGGAGATGTCCCCACTCACCAGGTCCAAGTGAGGACAGGCTGGGTGGCTACAAGTATCATACATGCAGACCAAACACCTTAGGCTAGGTTGCAGATTTTTATGGGCCCTCTTTAGAGACAGGAAACCCATCTTAATAGGATGGTGAAAAATGAGGTGTAGGTGAGGCAATACCTCACTGCAGTGAAAGGTGGTGCAGTAAGGATGATTAACTTTTTGCGGAACTACTTACTGGAATTCTGTCTGTGGAAAATCTTCTCTTAGAGCTTACAATCTAATGATGGGTGGAGACAAAGACAAAACACTTGTTTACCAAGTCTCATGTAAAAAGATTAAGCTTGCAAATAGTAGAATGATGCTTTACATCCCTTTATTTGTTATGTTTCTCTGAAAAGGGACTTATTAGGAGGAGCTTTTGACTCATGCAGGGCCTCAAAATTTCCCAGAACTCCTTTCAAAAGAGTTTTGCTTGTTTACATAGAATGGTTTAGGTTGGAAGAGACCTCAAAGATCATCCAGTTCCAACCCCAACACATAGGCAGGGACACCTCCCACTAGAACAGGTTGCTCAAGGCCTCATCCAGCCTGGCCTTGAACACCTCCAGAGAAAGAGCAGCTACAACTTCCCTGGGCACCCTGTTCCAGCATCTCTCCACCCTCACCTTTTTCTAACATCTAGTTTAAATCTCCCCTCTTCCAGTTTAAATGCATTACCCCTCATGCTGTCATTAGAAGACCTTGTAAATAGTCCCTCCTCAGCCTTCCTGTAGGCCCCCTTCAGATATTGGAAGGCCACTATAAGGTCTCCTCAAAGCCTTCTCCAGGCTGGAAAGCTTGTGGTTTACAAGTAGCCCCAGCAAAACATGCTGGTTTTAACATCACTGGTTAAAATTTTTGCTGTGCCCTGGCAGGGTTACTGCAGTGGTGGGACAGCAGCAGCCCATATTGCTGTGTAGATAGAGAACTCTGCAGTTAATTTGTACCACAAACCTTGCCCATCACCCTACTGGTGTTTGCAGGACACTCTCCCTGGCTGTCCTGTTACTTCAGCACCACACTGTCAGTGCTGCCTTTCCCAACAGTAGCATTGGCCAGCAAAATGAGAAACACTTTGCAGGTATCAGGTCAGCAAGCTGGGACCTGGTTGCCTTTGTATAATATACACATCCCTGGCACATGTTACCTTTGGAGTGGGCATGATATATGAGGTTTGAGTCAGGTCCTTAAGCAATAAAGCCAGCACAAGCAGACCCCTGAGACATCCCCACACACTCCTCTCACATTTTCATTGCTTGCAGAAGTGTTCAGTGTTCACTTGCAGCTCCTGGAGCAGGCAGACTGCAGTAGGCTCTCCATTTTCAAAGAAAGAGAAAGAAAAGAAAGAAAGAAAGAAAGAAAGAAAGAAAGAAAGAAAGAAAGAAAGAAAGAAAGAAAGAAAGAAAGAAAGAAAGAAAGAAAGAAAGAAAGAAAGAAAGAAAGAAAGAAAGAAAGAAAGAAAGAAAGAAAGAAAGAATAAATGAAAGTTTCTAGATCTTGTAGGCAAAAAAAAAAGGGAACTGCAAAACAAATGCAACAGGAAGGCCCAGGAACTTGGCTGTTTTGATTGTGAATCTCTAGGCTTGGGCAGTATTGTCTGTGTAAGAAATAGCCGAACAGAAACTACTAAACACATTAAATAAACCCAGTACTTGTATTACTCATAGTAGCAGCTAGTGACAAGCAGTAATAAATTACTGTTCAGAAGTGTGGCTGGGGCCAAATGAAAATATACTCTTAAGTGGTACATGAGCACTGTCATGAAAATACACACCTCTGAGAGAATAAAAGTTGAAGGAAGAGCACAGACCTGTACAGCTGAGGTGGGCTTTGGGGATGATTAATGTATGTGCAAATGAAAGACTCGACAGAACTCTGCATATTTCTCCAGTGCTGGAGAGCAATTGTGTATTCTGGTGCAGTGCCTGAGCAGCTGAGGAGCGGCACACCTGCAGTTTGTGAAGCAGGGTGTGTCGTGCTGTGGCAGAAGCGGCGGGCGAGCAGAAGCTTCAGGCGAGCAGGTGGCTCTGTCAGCCACACGCACAAGAGCACAGGGCCACTGTTGCTTTCAGACAAACAGTTAGAGGGATGTTATCAATGTAAATGGTGGTGGTTGGCTTTTTTCAGCTTGCCCAGCAGTTTGTTGTCCCATGGGAGATGAAGCAAGGTTTATGTTTGTGCTTATACGATGGGAGAGTGTTTTGGGTCTAGTCTGAGTCTTCTTTTTCACTGACGTTCAAGAGGGGGAATTCCTGACTGTGTGCTAGAGAGGTGTCTGGGTTTGGGTGTGACATAATGTCCTGGTTTGAGAATGGCCATGCAGGGAAAACAAACAGTCTGCCTTCCCAAAGGCTTAGTTTTACTTTATAGAGCTTAATTAACTGGCTTTGGTGATGTTTAGAGGATATTCAAATATCCTGGGCTCTGCTCGTGTCCCATAATTTATTCACAAGGATCAAGGCCTCACTGGAGTTTTTTCCTGGTCTTTCAAGCCATTGCAGAAGCTCATCTTGAGCCAAGCATGCAGTAACATCACATTGGAGATCATGGGAAGAGGCAAATACTAGAACTGACTGGAGAGTAGCCCTGAGGAGAGGGACTTGGGGGTGCTGGTGGACGAGAAGCTCAGCATGAGCCAGCAGTGGGCACTTGCGGCCTGGAGGGCCAAGCAGATCCTGGGCTGCATCGGGAGAAGTGTGGCCAGCAGGTCAAGGGAGGAGATTCTCCCCCTCTACTGCACTCTGGTGGGACCCCACCTGGAGTACTGCATCCAGTTTTGGAGCCCCCATTACAAGAAGGATGTGGACATGATGGAGCATGTCCAGAGAAGGGCCACTGGGATGATAGAGGGGACAGTCTGAAAGAATTTGGGCTGTTCAGTTTGGAGAAGAGGAAGCTCTGAGGTGACTTTCTTGTGGCCTTCCAGTATCTGAAGGGGGCCTACAAAAGAACTGGAGAAAGACTTTTCAGGATATTAGGGAATGGAACAAATCTGGAGGTGAGTAGGTTCAGGCTGGATGTGAGGAGGAAGTTGTTCAGCATGAGAGTGGTGAGAGCCTAGAATGGGTTACCCAGGGAGGTGGTTGAGGCCCATCCTTGGAGGTGTTTACGGCCAGGCTGGATGGGGCTCTGGCTAGCCTGATCTAGGGTGTCCCCTGCCCATGGCAGGGGGGTTGGAACTAGATGATCCTTGTGGTCCTTTCCAGCCCCAACTGATTCTATGATTCTGTTAATTGCAAATACCAGATTAAGTTTATATCTAAATCATAGCAGCACCTCCATACAAGAAATGAAAAAAACCCTGGGCTTAATTAGCAGTGTACTCTGCTGTGTTAATAAAGAGAAGTAAGAAGAGGATGAAGCCAAAAACAGAGACATACAAAAAGGATGGCAGTCCTGGTTTTGCTGTTGGCAGGACAATACCCTACATTCCCTTCTCTCGGGATTGTAAGGAGTAATAGCAATACTTGGGATGAGATTTAACAAGGCCAAGCGCAGGGTTCTGCACTTTGGCCACAACAACCCCAAGCAGCACTACAGGCTGGGGACTGAGTAGCTGGAGAGCATCCAGGAGGAAAGGGACCTGGGGGTACTGATAGACAGTAAGCTGAAGATGAGCCAGCAGTGTGCCCAGGTGGCCAAGAGAGCCAATGGCATCCTGGCCTGCATCAGGAACAGTGTGGCCAGTAGGTCAAGGGAGGTTATTCTGCCCCTGTACTCAGCACTGGTCAGACCACACCTTGAGTACTGTGTCCAGTTCTGGGCCCCTCAATTCAAGAAGGATGTTGAGGTGCTGGAAGGTGTCCAGAGAAGGGCAACAAAGCTGGTGAGGGGCCTGGAGCACAAATCCTATGAGGAGAGGTTGAGGGAGCTGGGCCTGTTTAGCCTGGAGAAGAGGAGGCTCAGGGGTGATCTTATTACTGTCTACAACTACCTGAAGGGGCATTGTAGCCAGGTGGGGGGTGGCCTCTTCTCCCAGGTAACCAGCAATAGAACAAGGGGACACAGTCTCAAGTTGTGCCAGGGTAGGTATAGACTGGATGTTAGGAAGAAGTTCTTCCCAGAGAGAGTGATTTCCCATTGGAATGGGCTGCCCAGGGAGGTGGTGGAGGCACTGTCCCTGGAGGTGTTCAAGAAAAGACTGTCTGAGGCACTTAGTGCCATGGTCTAGTTGACTGGTTAGGGCTGGGTGCTAGGTTGGACTGGATGGTCTTGGAGGTCTCTTCCAACCTGGTTGATTCTATGATTCTATACTTTTCAGCTTGGCTCTGAATCAAGTCTCTAAGTCTGACTTGTAAGTCTGTTCTCTTTCTGCCATGTAGCACACCAAGAGGAGTGTAGAGAAAACAGGTTAATTTGGCCATATATTAATTTGTTAGGGTAGAAAGCCAGCAAGCTAGGGTTCACATGCAAATAACCCCTTGCTCCTCTTTTATGGTCTTTTTGAGCTGCCTTCAAGAAGACACGCTGTCTCAACATGATAGTATTTAGCATGATGTAATAAATATACACCTCTGTCCTCCCCAAAGTCCTGCTTTCTTTACTGGCAGTTACTTGAATGGAAAGTGAGGAAGGGAAAAAGGTGTCACATTCACAAAGGATACTGCTGTCATCTGCTTTGTTTTGGTATCTAATACCTTCCTTCAAGATGCTGTTTGGCAGACACTGGGCCTCAGTTTCTCCAGTCTTACAGAGACCACAGTCTTGCAACTCCTATACACAGTGTTATGGGATTACTAACCTCAGAGTTGAGTATTCATAAAGGTACATGTTCCAGCAGGCTTCAGATCCCCTGTCCCAAATATTACACAACAGTAGATTTGGGAGTGGAATTTAATACAGGCTATTTCTCAATGCATAGTGCTGTATGCAGTCTTCTGTTTTAGCTGTGTTTTGTTTCAGTTGTTCATGAGAGCTGCGGGGTGAAGCCTTTTTGGTGTGTTCCAGGAAAAGAAGAGTTGTTGAGTATTGCTCTGTTGAACTTTGTACAAAAGCTGCGTCACACTGCCCATGCCACTTGCTACCAGTTACCAAATCTCTAGGGTAACTCCGTCAGCTGAGCTGATGAATAAGCTGTCCAGGACTACTCCATGATAGCTCTGATGCATTCTGAGTTTCTTTTTCAAGCCTTATCAGCTTGGAGCAGCTTTTGTTTTCCTGTGTTCCTTGGAGGTCCCATTTACATCATATGTGTGTGTCTGGCATACTGTCTGTCGTCTGACCTTGTAAATGCGTGATCAGAGTTCCGCATAGCTGCAGAGATGCTGACTGGCCTATGAGCTAAGGTTCAGAGACACCAAAGAGCTTTGCCTGTGCAATCTAACCTGGGGCTCGAAGGTTAAGCGGACATAAGTGGTCAGGTTTCCCAAACCTTTGATATCACCACTTAAGACTTTTCCTTTAAAAGAAACAATTTCCTTGCAATAGAACAAATATTGCAAATTTCAACCTGAGTTATTCTTCCAGTGTTCTGGATTGTGAATGAGACCCAAAGGTGCATAAACCAGAAAAACAATTTATTTTCTGAATGTTCCCATTCCTTTCCTCACAGAAACTTGTTCCTATGCAAGCACAAAATAATAATAACAACAGCAATAACAACAAAGGTAAAAAATTGTTTCTCCTGTTGGCGAATTGGTGCCTACTCTATTGTCTGAAATCACCATGGAGTGAGACAATGAATTGCAGAGCATGAAAGCTTGTGTCAGTGGGTGAGGAAGCAGCCTGTGATGTGTCAGAAAAGGGTAATGACTGTGGTTTAGAGAAAGGTTGTGTGGCCTCAGAGCAGCCTCAGCTGAGCAAGGTGGAGGCAGTGATGGAGGTACGTTACTGACATCCAGAGTGCACATACGGGAGGAAGAAGTTTGGCACTGAAGAGGTCTGTGTATAGTTGCAAATGCAGTTAAAACAAAATCTCTTCCACTCTGTTTTTCTTGATATGCCTCCTTGAGCTATTCCAGTGAAAGGAAGGATCCCCACTGAAAAGCAAAAAGGGGGAAGTATTTTGTTGGGTTTTGTTGTTGTTTGTTTTTCTATAGCTATGAAGAAATGCCATTATCCTCAAATAATAACAGGCTGGTTTACCTTGTCTCCGATGAGACTACTGAAATCGTTGAGCCTTTCCGGTGGAACTGGTCTACCTTCCCCCCAGCTTTCTGGACACCTGCAGTGGATAGCTTTGTGTCCTTGTGTCTGCTGGGAGCGCAGCCTCACAGGGCTGCTGTAGAGGGAACAGGCTCCCACTAGAGCGCGCTAGGGCAGTTACAATGCCGATGGTTTTCTTCTGGCACCAGAGTGGAACTATCAAAGAAGACTATGTAAGACATGGCACCTTTGCTTTTAAAACAGGGAACCTGGCTGGTTTCCCCATACTTTGGCTGTGGTTTCCCCTGATGAAGCTGGTGTGGGCTGCAAAGCCAGCTGTAGTGTGCTGCAAAGTCAGCTATATCTTGCCTGCATGCACTGACGTTTGGACTGAGTCAAGTGCTGGGAAGGACCTTGTGGAAGATCCCGACCTGTGCACAGGGGACAGGAAGAAACTTTATTCTGGGGCCTTTTAATTAACTTGTCTCATATCACAGTCCTTTTGTTTTAGTTTACTGCTCTGTAAGACAGAGGAAGTGGAAATCTCTGTTGTCTTCAACAAGGACAGGAGGACATCTTAAGGTCCCATTGTCATTTGTGTCTTTAAAAACTGCCCCTAACGAACCTGCCCATCATCACAAAAGAATTTTCTGCTTCAGCCAGCACTTGAACCCACATTCCTAGACCCTGGCCCTTTGCTACCCTCGTTTGCTTCATGTTTACTTAATTAGCCAGCTGGAGTGTAATTCCTTTCTACAGTCTAATATATGAAGATGACAGTGACACAAATCTTGGCTTAGGATTCAATTTACATTTTAATTCGTTGTGGTTCCCCAGATCTTTGGAATTTGCTCTGACAGGATCTGGGAGATGATGAAATGTTCCCTGGGTGTGGACTGTTCTCCCTCCCAGCAAGAGCCTGGAGGGATAGGTGACATAGTTTTACTGTCCACCAGGCAGCATCTGTTGTAGAGCATTTGGGATCTACGGCACAAAGCAAAGCAAAAGCAAAAAGCAAAGTGTACATCGTCATCAAGGAGTTCTTAGTACACAGTGCAAACAGAATCAGGATTGATTGCAAAGAGTCCAGAAGCATCTGAAAATCAGTGAATCCTGACAAGAGAGCCTACAACAAATTAGGAAGGAATCACAGAATCACAGAATGTTAGGAGTTGGAAGAAACCTCAAAAAATCATCTAGTCCAACACCCCTGCCAGAGCAGGATCACCTAGAGTAGGTCACACAGGAATGCATCCAGGCAGGTTTTGAATGTCTCCAGAGAAAGAGACACCACAAATTCTAGCCAGCCTGTTCCAGGATTCTATCACCTTCACAGTGAATGCAGACATTTTATATACCAATCCAGCCTCAGTCATCTTTGGTTCACAGAGTTCCTGAGACACTTGTCTAGGGAAGAGAGAGAGTCAAGACAGAGAGGAAAAACTAATTTCCCTGAGTGGAAGACTAGCCGATGCTGGCTTTGAAGGGTTTAGGCACAAACCTAATCACTCAGTTCCATCAAACTTTCTGCTCACCTTTCTGTCTCATATCCAGGGACTGGCCTACAGAGAAAGGCAAATGCTGTGAGTCTGTATGCATTTCCAACTCACTGGGGTTCTCAGGAAGCCCTGTCAGAATGCTAACAGAGCTCATCGGAGACCTGACAGCAAATGCAAACAAAACTGCCGATTTGCAGCATGCCTGAAAAAAAAAAGCAGCTTGCTAAAGGCAGCACAAGGAGGCTCTCCTGGAAAGAGAGCCATAGGTGGTTATTTATGTGTGCTACATTAGAGCTCACTGTGATCCAGACCCCCGAGAGTGAGGATATAAGATAAAACCAGGTCTTGCCGCAAGACCCTGTGATGTGAATAGAAATCACCTTGTGATTTCCACCCTAGGAAATAGCAGGTTGTATGAAGGGACATGTCCAGCAGCATACAACAGTCAGTGCTACAGCCAAGGCTTGGAGCAGTCTCTTACTGGCAGATGTTTTAATTCTAATAGAAGATGTCTGTAGATGCAGCATAACATCCATTTTCTTGTTGGTTTTACACAGTCTAATGTTAATGAAAAAAGCACAACCAGCTACTCCCCAAAAAGAAAAAACAAAGCCCAAACAAAAAAACAAAAACCAACCAACCAACCAACCAAAACCCCCCAAACAAAAAAACACAGAAGGAAAGAGTGAAACGTTTCATAAATCTTTCTCTGTTTTCCTCCCAAGAAACAGGACGAGGTCACCGGGTTTTGGCCTTTGAAACGTGGGTAGCAATTTGATGAGGAATTGTGGAGCAAAATGAAAATAAATGTGTTTCTTGCTTGTGTTCAATACTCAATGGCTTTGGATTCCCTGTGAGTTTCTTATGCTTTCTGAAAGGCTGTTATCCTGTATGCCCTGCATTCGTAATCAGTTGTGGCTCCTTCTTTTGCTTCTGACCTTTCTTGCTCGGAGTCTCCAGTCACAACAGGACAAATTCTGGCTTTTCAAAATGATCTCGCTGCAGGTTTGTGGCTAGGAATGACTACAAAAGAAACAACCAACTCCCCAGAAAACGTCATTAAGCCAAATCCTTTTCTTTTTCATCTCAGTCAAAATTTTCAGCCTTTCCTTAAAAAAAAAAAATAAATCCAAATATTTGAAAATCATCAGGAGGCCTGAGTAAACAATGTGATTTTCCAGATACTGCTTTTCAGACAACTAGAATTTAAGCAAGTGGCTATTCTGTTTTGTTAACTAGAGTCCCCAGGAAGAGTTCTGAGTAGACTTGGGATGGCTCTGGACTTGGGAATTGCAAGTTCTGCTTCCTGCATGGTAATCCAGTGCTAATTAAGTGAGGAGTGTTTGTGTTTCTCTGCAAAGAGGGGGAAACAACACATCTGCACATGCATTGCAGTTGAAATCTATGGATAAAAAGCCCTGGGCAGGACAGAGTTCCATTAATCTCAGGCATGTGGCAAATCCACCTGGAAGAGGCAGGGAGCTTTCAAGATGGGGATGACAAATGTCATCCTTCATTAGGCAGAGCTAAGGCAGGTGCTAATTACCCTGGAGCTGCAGTTGCAATGCTCATAGTTCCTACCAGTGGGCAAGCTCTGTCCTGACTTGCTTGTTGATTCCCTCAGATCAGCAGTGAAGGTGGCAGGGTCTGACCCTTTTGGAGTGAGAGCAGGAGTGCGCCTTTGCTCCACTCTAACGTTTGGTTGTCTGCATAACATTTCAGGCATTGAAACCGTGCCCATCTCTGCTCCATGGCTCTTGTTCTGGAGTCAACAGAGCTACCAGTCATACTTCAGTTGTGTGGAGCTGTTTCCATGGGCTAAATTAACAGATGCACAGGGGTGACAATTTTGGCCCTGTATGTGTCCAGTGGTAAAAACTGAGCCTGGGACTCAGGCCAGCAGGAACAGAGGGAACTTAATGGAACTTCCTGCAAAACACAGTTACAGACTTTCAAATGTGTCCTTCAATTTACCTAACTATTGCTTTCTCCATCCCCCATTTCCAATTAATGATTAATATCATTAATCATGTAATTGTGGCCTCATCCCATTGTCTTGGGTGACTAAGAAGGACAGGGCAACACTTCAGTGTTTTCCCATCTTTTGTTGACTAATTCAGTGTAGTTGAAGCAAAAATGCTGGGGACAGAATTCCTGAAATATAAAATTTTGTTGGCATTGTGCTGCTTTTAGCTGTTTCTGGAGAATTGGCAAGTACATGTGTTATTGTTGTTATAATTATTTTATGATTACTATTTTTTCACATAAGTACACACCTTTCAGAACCTGGGAAAAGACTTTCTAGGGTCTTTTGGTGGCATCCGTTTAACTCATCTTGTACCCAACAAGTGCACACCATCATTGTAACACGCAGGGGAAGAACAGTTCCTCTAGGGAAGAGGCAGTTTAATCACAATGGGGAGCTCTTCCTTGATGAATTAACCCCTGCAAGGGTCTAAGATCCCAGTTTTGGGCAGCATCAAATCCCACTGATGCTGTAAAGCACAGCAAGGAGTGCACTGAGCTGAGGAGCTAAGAATACATGTGATTAAATCATGTGAAATGTGTTTTAATCCTGGCTTAATGTTGCAGACTTGGGTCTAACATTGTAGTTTGGGGAAAGGATGTCTGATTCTTCACATCCTGTCTCTCATGTTCAATTTTGGCACTTCTCTGTTAAAATCCTCCTTTAATTATCCACTCTTTGTAATTTTACTGAATCATTCCAAATGGATAAAGGGCAGCTTTTGTCTTCAGAGACATTTTAGGCTGAGGAGATCCTCTTCTAAGCCTCCTGGACATAAGGAAGCTCCTGAATGCTGAATTTCAGAAAGTTCCTTGTATTCCCAAAGAAGCAGGGATAAATGACAAGGCTACACAGAAGTCCAGCATTTGAAGTGTAGCAACTGCAGCAGCCTCTACCCTCACACAGCAGAAACAAGCCAGGGCTGTAGCTGAGAGTACATTTAGCCTTCCGAGTTTGACCTACCCCATCAGCAGTAGCTATGCATGCATTTCCCTCTGGAATCAGCCTGTCTTGAAAGGTGCTCAAGACAATACTGATTTTCTCCTTTGCAGGCCAATCCACCATTCTGAGTTGGGCAGAAAGGACCCTGGTTTAACAAGGTGCCTCAAAGCTGCTATCTGTGCTCAGCTGAACCAGCTACCACTAGATCAATACCTTCCAGTCCTTTCCAATCTTCTGATTCTGCCCTTTTGCTGCCATCAGTACTTATGGTCTCCTCTGTGCAACATCTCATTGTTACTTGGTTTGCACGAGCTTTTGCTGATCACATGCTTTTTCTGCAGATCTTGCAATAATTAGTGGGCTAGATTATTTTGAGGGGACAATTAAGCTATTGATGATTTGGTTTGGGGGTTTTTATTTTCAGAAAATTAATCTCTAGTTACTGCAAAAAACTGCAGGCTGCAACTGATGATTGCATGAAGGTTGAAAACTAGAAGGCAAATGCTCAGAGTATAAGGAAAGTTTTTTAAACCCCATTGATTTTTATCCAGTTTCTCAGAATCACAGGATCACACAGAAACATCCAGGTTTGGAAAAGACCACCAAGATCACCAAGTCCAACCTATAACCCTTCTCTACAAGATTCACCTTAAACCATATCCCTAAGCACTACATCCAAATGACCCTGAAACACATCCAGAGTTGGCAACTCAACCACCTCCCGGGGCAGCTCATTCCAGTGCATGACCACTTTCTCTGTGAAAAACTTTTTTCTAACATCTAATCTAAACCTACCCAGTCTCAGCTTAAGGCTATTCCCACTTGTTCTTTCTCCGTCTACCTGTGAGAAGAGACCAGAAGCAGCCTCTCTACAATGTTCCTTCATGTAGTTGTAGGGACATTGTGAGGGGCTAACTGGAAAGCTTTGAGTATTTGGGGTGGGCAGTACTACACAAACTATATCCATTTCAAACACACATGCAGCCACAAGCTTCTCATGGTTTGCAATGGGGAAATGCTGCTGTTTCTCCTACAAGCAATACTGTGTAATACTATTCATGCTAGCTGGTTGTCTCAGTTGGAGCTGCATCATGCAATGCACCAGCTTTGTTTTCCTCTTGCTACTCATTTCTTCTACTTCCACCTGGTAGCTGCAACACCGCAGCCTTCTGAGCCTGCTTAACTATTTTTTTCTGATTCTCAGTTTTGCTCAGATTAGCACTGAAGTGATCTTTTCAGTCCTTATCTTTCCCTCCTTGTTCTCTTCCCTACATGGTCAACATTTGTTTGCACAGAGTCTTTGTGATCTCCTGTACTGACTCACAATGGGCCAGCTGGTTATTGAAATTTCCTCCCATCAGTTTTCCACTTTGACATCTCCTGTGGCAAGCCATTCCTTAGCATTAATTTCTATCACTTCCCCTGGTTTTCCAGGAAGAAATTCTGATTAGGCAATAAATGCTGGACTATCCATCATTTTATGCCAGTTACAAGGTGCTTCTCAGCCTATGAGGCACAGATTCTTCTAATCAACTGAAGTGAGCTGTGGGTGAAAGAGCTAAAGACCTGATTTCCATTGCCATCCTCTCGTCATCCTGTCTAACACTAAAAATGGAAGGCAGAGCCATTGTAAGTGCCAAGTAGCAGCACAGCCGATTAAAACCCTGCAAAGCTCAGAAGGTTTCACAAAAGTCCTGTCAGTCAGCTTCCATTTGATTCCAGGTCTTATTTTCATTTATTTACAGTATCACCCATTATGTGTGGAGTGTTTGCTAAACACTGAAGAATAATGGCCCTGTCCCATGCAGCTGACAGCAGAAGGGCTGACAAAGGCAAGAAATGCAGTAAAAGTGGTAATTTCTGTATGAGTCATGCTTCCCAACCTGCTGTGCTGATAAAAAATGGCCACTTTTATGGGGAGACTGGAAAACAACAACAATTGACAACAAAATTACCTTTATGGGAAAAAAAAATCCAACCTCAGAATATTTGGACCAGTATGTTGTTTAAAGATGACCTATTGCTGAGAGCACAGGAAAGGGAATCCTAGAAAGACATTTAGATAGATCAGATGCTGATCCTTTGTCTAGAGGAACATGTTTCTAGTACAGGCACCTGCATCCCAGACAATATGGAGGCAACAGCAGCAGGTCTTGCCTATGGGACAGAAAAAAAATGATAAGGAAGGAGGAAAACAGAAGACAGTGAGTGTGAGAGGTGAGAAATGATAAGGCAAGGGTGGAATTACAAGCTGAGGGCAGTTGGTGAAGCAGGGTAAGAGGTGATTTGAGGTAGTTTTCTGGCAATTTGCCAAGTAACCCCATATCTGCCTGATGCAGAGGATTCTGCAGGAGGGTTGGTGTTTTCATCCACCAGCATGACTTGAGGTCTGACTTTGCTCCACTTAGAGGCAATGACAGAGTCCTATCGATTAATGGGAGCCTTAGAAATCAAAGACAGCTTGCTGTGGCAACCGGCTAGTTCAATAAAAGCATTGATTTCTTTGGCTGGACAATTAAAGAGCATGAATGCAGTGTAGCTGATTTCTGTCTCTGAATTAATGTAACAAATGATCATTGATTCGACTGAGAGGAAACTGTACCCCAAAGGAACCTTCCATATTACAAAATCCCCTAGCCTGTGTATGCTGATCTTTCGTGTGCTACAGATAGATAGAGCTGGTTAGCATTCACCGGGAGCCCTTTTCCTGCACTTCCTTACCTAACCTGTGACTCTGTTGTGCAGCGCCCTTGAGTTCTGCATTAGCAGCTGTGGAACAGTCTGGGGTTTGTCAGAAACATTGATTTTACCAGCCACCACTCTTACGGAGTTTGAGAGTCATTCTTGAACTGAGACTCTTGTGTACCTGCAGAGCAAAAGGCAGCTCAGAGCCATACTTGTCTGTACTTGGCACAGCTGGGCTGTCTGTTCCTCTTGTTTGTTGTGAAACAAAACCGATCTTCATGCTCATACTTTTTTATCCCTTTAATTCCTTAGCAACTGCAAAGGAGCTTCCCTCAGGTACAGCATGGCTGTAGGTTGTTTCAGCCACTTCAGAAAATGGGATGAAGAAGAATCTCTGCATCTTCTCTGTCTTTCTTTCTTATGCAGTTTCTGTTTTCTTGTGGATGTAGAAATCAAATACCATCTCAGCATCTCCACTGCAGCAAATGCAAGCAGACACCTGGACATATTTGCCCCAGAGCAAACCTGAAGGTGACTCATCTCTGCTCTTTGCTGTTTGTGTCTGTGTTGGCTAGCAGGATTTAGGAGTTAGTTGACTGTGTCTTCTTCTCCTTGCAAGGCAGCTGATGGAGAGGCAGATACACAGGGACAGGGAAGACTCCAGAAAGAGGATGCAGAAACCCATGAGATTCAAAACAGGTAGTAGGACCACCTCGTAGCATCACTTCACATGAGTGGTGTCAGTTTTCCTTTGAGTCGAGACAGCTGTCTCCTCCACCAGCAGTGGGGAAGGTGCTTTGAGCCCCACATCTAAGCCCCACAAAGAAACTTCTCAGAGCACTCATGGTAGCTGAAAATGGGCTGCCAGATGAGGAGAGTACCATGGACATGCTGCAGCACTGGCACAGAGGCACAGTTGCTTCTGCTGTCCCCTGCTAGAAGTGATAACTTGCAGCTCAGAGGCAGGACAGACAACGACATTTTAACAGCTACCGTTGTTTGCGTCAGTGTAGGAAAGCCAGGGCACTGACCTGGGGAATGTCTTATTTTCACATCGATCCATGGGCTTTGACACAGAGCAGATTCACCTTGATAATGGATGGGACATCCCAACTACACTGACCCACCAGAGATAACCATGTCCTATCATCACCTTGCAACAGCAAATCACTGCTTCTGTGCTTGATATATATATATATTTTTTTTTTTTCTTTCCATCCTCCTCTCTCCTCTCTTCTCTCTTCTTTTCTCATACCCTGCACTTGCAATGAAGATGTTCTCAGAGGCCCCAGAAGACACAACACTCCTGCTCTTCATCTCAGGAATAGCAGAAAGTGCATTGTGTCACCTGCCCAGCATTTAAGATGTGTTATAAGAGTCATGTAGCATTAATGTGTGGAGTAGGATTCTCAGTGCTAGAGCAGGAGAGATATTCAGCCAGCAGGCTAAAAGCTAAGCTACTTTACAGCATAGCCTGACAGTAGCTGTTAGGGAAGAAAAAAAGCTAGAAAAGGTCAGGAGTGGTCTTGCATTCTGGGCTGACACTTGCACAACCTGGTAAATGATCCATAATTAATACCTTACTGGGTTAATTTTGTCCATTTGAGGTCACCATGAGCAGCCCATTAGAAAACAGTTTTTCTCCAGGGATGCCAAGTTGCTGCTTGTTGTTACTTCTGTGGATAATTCTGAATCTGTAACTTGTTTAAGAGCAGTTTATTGTGATTTTTGGCAATCAGATTCTGAGTGTTAACTGAGTGGCTACTTAGTGAGCTTCTTTTCACTGATCATAGGACTGTAACTCTTACATTAAAATTTGACATCTGCCATGGGCAGAGGGACAGCCAGGAGTTCAGTTTCACTACCCCAAACCATTAACAGACTGTGACATCTTTGCTTTGTGTGATCTTTCTGATGTCCATGTCTTTCTAGACTTTATGTTTTTTGGCATTTCTTGCTGGTCACAGAACTGAGAATGTATCTTTTGCTTTAAGGAAAGACAGTTCCCCCCCCTTACACCCCAGATCCCAGCACCCAGAACATCATGGAAAAACCAGAATCACTGAGACCACCAAACCACAAATGTTCTTTCAGAATAAACCACAGGAATTGCTCCCAGTAAATTGTCAGTACTCTTCCTGGAAGTGTAGAGTGCTGGGTGAAGAGCTCTATGAAAAGCACCAACAGACTTGTTTAAAATTTCAGATATACATTTACAGACTTGGAACTTTCCCCCCCGGTAGTAATACAGCTCCACTCTCGTAACTGCTGGTAGCTGTCACAGAAGCTTTTTGTTTCCTTTCAGAAAGTACCAGAGGCAACAGTTACACGTTCAAGAGTGCTTTGATGCGGAATGTTCAAAAGCATGATTTCTATTCTCTCTCCAAAGCCTGGCCCTCAGAAACCTTCTTTGACCTCTTCCAGGTATGAAGCAGTCCCCACATGGGCTTTGGTGCTCTTCTTCATGACATTTTTCCCTGTCCTCCCCACACGCATCTTGCCAAACAGACAGCTGAAGTGTTACCAGCAGGTCTTTGTTCTGTGGATGGATTTGGAGCATTAATGAGATGGTCAGGAAGACCGAGGCTATTTCATGTCTTGTCAAAGCAGCACAAATAAGATGCTGCTTTTATGAGACCTGCCACAGCCCCTCCCTTCATTGCTTTCATGTGCTTGAGCAGGACTGAGATGATAGTCTGCTCCATAAAGAGCTGCAACAGCACAGGAAATAGCTCAGAAGTAGTTTACAAACAACAAAGAGAAAACTCAGAGGCAGAACTAAATAAAGAGAAGGGAAAAAAAAAAATTAAGAGAGAGAGAGAGAGAGAGAGAGAGAGAGAGAGAGAGAGAGAGAGAGGTGATTGCAGTTTTAAGTTGAATTTCCACTGCCTTCCAAGCAGGCACTCCAGTAGGAGTACATTAAATTCATGCATTACTCAACAGCCAGGGCTATTTAGCAATAAAGACCTCTGGCACTGGAAGAGACTCAAAACAAATCTTTCCAGCCAGCAATAAAATGCAGGGAGTGTTGCGCTGAAGATCATTGGGTCACATAGCTTGTTAAGGCAAGAGGCTGGAGGCTGATTTGTGCAATAGCTGGGAGTGATGATGCTGTCCTGTGACACGCTCACTGTCATAGGTAACTGCCTTGGAAATTAAAAAAGGAAAAAAATTAAATGTACTCCTACAAATGCAGATCCGTGGGCACAGTTAATTCAATTGTGCATGCACACACATGGAGAACATGAGGGCTTTTTAAAACTAGATCCAAGCTGCATTTGGAATTGTTTTTATAGCTGTTGATCATTGTCTGTGGCAAAAAGTGACTGCCAGCAACCCTTCCTGGGCATCCCAAAAACGAGAGGAAAAAAAAAAAAAAAAGGCTTGAAGCAAATCTGTGCAGCAGAATCTTGTTTGGAAGTCTTCAACTTCCAGTCCAGGGCAAAGGAAGAAGGCAGAGTGGGGGTTTCACATTTTCTAATGTAAAAAGGAGAAGGTGCTTGACTCTACAGCTTCCCCAATCTTTGAATAATTAATTCATTCTAACTAAAGTTTCTATTAAAGTTTGACTTCTATGGTGCTTTGCATTGCATCCACGCTGCATAAAGTGCCTTCCTGCCATCAAGAAGAGGCCTCTGGCTCCCACAGTCTTGTTCCCCAGTCTTGCAAGGATGCCATCACAAATTTTTCTTCCCATAAGTGGGTAACCTGTGGAGTTAAGCATGTGTGTAAATGGGGCTTTTGGGTTACTTAAGTGCTGTACTTTTAAGATGGTTTCTTGTGAGGATTTTGAAGGCAGATGTAAGTTTGCCTTTCCCATACTCCAAGAAGCACCTTAGCTCTGGACACATGCACCATGATTCTCACCAAAACTGCACTGACATTGCTGATGCTCAGCTGACCGAAAGGAGAGGTCACATCTGTCATGGCTGAACTACCCACATCATGATGGGACTCTCAGCTTGGGTTTCTCTTTAGCAGCAGGGAGGACAGTGATAGGAAAGTGACTCCTAAGTGTACCTAATTTGGCTGCATGCCCAGAAACGGGCTGTGAAACCTTCTGCTACAAGAAAGCCCCTTAAAGGCAGTGTTACCAAACTACCTTGCTACCAATCGAAGTGCCCCAGATTGCCTTATTTTCCAAGGACTGAATATACTTAACTCTAAAGATTACAGCCACAGCTATGCATGTCTCAAATTCAGAGGAATGAGAGGAACACTTTAATATTCAAGGGAAGGCACTGCTGAAACTATCTCTGCTCTCACCTCAGAGTGTGTGTATGGGAAGATTATTCCAGCTTCTCACATGCATGGAAGGTTTTTTTGACAAAATCTATTTCCCTTCCTCAAAAGAGTTTAACCAACATTTGACAAAGAACTTTTTAAAATAAAGTTTTTATCAGCTTTTCCATGAAATTTATGCTACTTCACTGTGACAAAAAAAAAATGCTATTGGTTTGGATCGCTTGTAAGAAATTGCATCCATCACAATATATGGGACTGAGTGAGTTGTCATGAATGGCAGTGGTGTAGGGACACAGTGTTTTACATTAGTGGAGCCCTAAGGATCTTGCCTGTCTCAGAATGATGCACTCGTGGGCAACCTTTGTGTCAAAGCAATGTGAAAATTGTCATGCAGCACAGAATTACTTGTGCTGCATGCACAGCCCAAACAGCCAACCTTGTCCTGTGCTGCATCAAGAGAAGCGTTGCCAACAGGGCAAGGGAGGAGATTCTCTCCCTTTACTCTGCTCTTGTCAGACCCCACCTGGAATACTGTGCATAGTTCTGGAGCCTCCAACACAAGAAGGATATTGAACTGTTGGAGTGAGTCCAGAGGGGGACCACGAAGATGATCAGAGGGATGGAGCACCTCTGCTATGAGGACAGGCTACCAGGGTTGAGACTCTTCAGCCTGGAGAAGAGAAGGCTTTGAGGAGACCTTATAGCGGCCTTCCAGTATCTGAAGGTGGCCTACAAGAAGACTGGGGAGAGACTATTTACAAGCTATGTAAATAGGATGAAGAGCAATGGGTTTAAACTGGAAGAGAGGAGATTTAACTTGATGTTAGGAAGAAGTTCTTTACAGTGAGGGTGGTGATACTCTGAAACAGCTTGCCAAAGGAGGTTGTGGATGCTCCCTCCCTGGAAGTGTTCAAAGCTAGGTTGGATGAAGCCTTGAGTGACCTGTTCTAGTGGGAGGTGTCCCTGCCTATGGCAGAGGGTTTGAATTAGATGATCTTTGAGGTCCCTTCCAACCTAAACCATTCTGTGACTCTGTTCAATGATTTAATTCCATTACTATGCTACCCTTTCTCCAAGGCAACCTGTGCTTAACTCACTTCTTGTAAATGCAGAAGACACCATGTTAGTTCTGCATCAGCTGGAGTAGTCATGCAAGCCAGTGTCTAGATATCACTGACTCCTCCATATTGCTGTTCTTGTCCTGAGAGGAGAAGTTTTTCCTGTGATGATTTCTGCTATTGCATGCTATGCTTTGTGCACTCTAGGTTTCTTCATACAAGTTAAACAGCCTGCACTAGTGAGAAAGTGAATGCCTTGCCATATTGTCTGGCTGACACTGGATATTATCTCCATACTTATCCTCTGGTTTAACTTCTAGGAAGAAGTTGTAGGCTAGGTAAAATATCACAGTCCCATTTGCCCTCAGAAGTCCTTACTGCTGTCTTTGAATTATCAACATGGCACAAAGTGAGACTTCTTCACCCATTTCTAGTGGGATACATGTGTACACATGCATGTTACACTTGAAGCTAGTTTTGGAAACAAGGCATCAGTTAGCTCCTTTCAAGAGGTTACATAGACTGGTGTCTACAGAGAGTGCACTTCATGTGCTTCACGGCAGCATTTTTACCTCAAGCAGACATCTGATGCTACTTCTGTCTTCTTGGAGGCAATGAATGTTGCTTCCAGTGCATCATCAAGTATCTCATTATTAAGTAATTAGAGAATGGTTTTTATAAGCATTTTGACTGTAAAGAGACCCAATTACTATTATTATTACTACCTTCTGGCAATGGAGAGGAATCCTCCTTTGATGTCTGTTGAAACAAGCTGAACTAAAAGGGCAGTCCTTTGGACCATAAACAACGATACTATCCATAAATAATAAAGCTCTTCAGAGCCCTTTGTATACAAACTGTAACCTTCTGTTGAAAGGTATTTATCTTCATGTACAGTGCCTGACTCGTGCTCCCCTCTTACCAGTGGTCCAGCTGCTTTTCATGGCTATACATTTCTTCCAGAATCTATTTCTTGTGGCAGCAGTAATGGCGTCTGAGAGGAAACATGTCTAGGGGCTTAGGCATTTTAGATAAATTAAAGTTTTTTTTTTTTTTCAGACAGAAATTTTGTTTGGGCAAGAAAAAAACAGCAAAACAAGAAGCAACAAAGTAATTTGGTTTTGATTTACAGACATCCAGATTGAATGACTTGAATCCTGTCTGGCTCTGTGACTTGGAAGATGCAAAACACGGCAAGTAGTTTGGAACTCTGGACCAGTGAGACACCAAACAACTCTACTAACAGTCAGGGGGATCTGTGTGGCCTGACAGACATCCAGAGGTTCTGGACTACTGGCTTTAGACAACTTGCTTTTCAGCTTTGCAGAGTGCATACAGTAAGATCAGTACAACCAGAACCTGTCTGACCTGTTATGGAGATCCTGTGTGGTGGATTGCTACATGCCCATCAAATGTGGCTTCTTTTGGGTGTGATTGACTATCTGTGGCTGTCCAGAAGTTGCTGGACCTGCTGTGCCCTTAGTGCAAGTCCATCCAGCAGTTCAACTTTTCTTTCCCTGTTCCATGCCCAAGAAAACTTCCATGTGATGTCAAAGTCACAGTATCAGCTCTAGATTTTGTCTTACTGTCATTCCTAGCTGAGAAATAAACTGCAACGTGCTGTTAGGTAAGTCCAGCAGTGATGATTCTCAGAGGCCTAAATCTAGAGTGAGATCTTGACCATTTGGTCATCAAGAGATGGGCGATGGGCATATCAGAGCAAAAGAACTCCGTCTTTATCAAGGGCACCTCCCAAGATAAGGGCACATCATGCGACCACCACTGCAGGCATACTGGTGGAAAGCATCTAGGTGATTACAAACCACAGGTCTGCAATTGAGGCACAGCTATATGGCATCGCATCTTAGAGCACCTGCCAGGGAGCCACTCTCTTCCCCAGAACATGTATTACATCTCCTTCCCAGGTACACACTGTGTGCCTTGTGCTCGGGCACATAGAGATTCTGGAACAGGGGCCACAAACTCAGAGCATGCCTTACAACCAGCCCTTCACATGTGCAAAGCCTTTATAAACAGTTCTGTGAATCTATGAAGGAACTGTTTTCTCTCAGGAAAGGTGCTGAGATGCTAGCCATTAGGGAAAAGAGACACGAGCACTTTCTCCTAGGCTGATTACTGAGCCACAGGTTGAGCCACCTTCCCTTGCCTATGCAATGGACATTGTTCACCTCCATTGTATGACTCAGAGAATCAAACCCTCTTCTGGGATATCCGCCTTTTATCAATGCCCCAAAGAGAGGACAGGGCTCTTTAAGCTTTCCTTTGCTAATAAATTAAGGAGCTTTCAAAAGCAATCTGTAGATGAGCAAGCCCTTCTCTGCTTCTGTCTGTGCAGCTCTGTCACTGTAGAACTTGTATAAGATTATTACAACACTTATTTTTCTTCTACAGCAAGCAAGTTCCCAGCTCTAGGAGGCTGACAGGCCTTGTGTAACTTGCCATTACTCATCAGCACTCCCTATACTCATTTAGATCTCAGGGTGTGGTTTTAATTAGCTGATTTTGTAATAACACCCAGGTGCCTTGGTGATGGATAGGCACCCTAGAAATCTATTAAATAGGAGTGTAGTGACTCCATATCCTTAGAGTAGTCTCTCAGATTGTTATTTGTTGCTAGAAATTGAATCTGTGGGGTTCTTTGTCTGTTCTTCCCTATAGTTTCCAAGCCTGTTGGTTGAATTCATTCAGGTTATGCTGATGGATAAATCTGCTGGAATAGTCAAACTTGTAGGTATTTTCATAGAAATGTACCACCAGGTAGAAGAGGAAGAGTAAGTTCAGTGCCTGAACTGGGAATCCTCTGCTTGTTTAAGTAACAGAAAATCCATGTGGGAAGGAACACCTATGAATGCCCCAACTAAAGTGGGGGGTGGGAACATTGTGTGTAACTCAGTTACTAAATCTTAGCAAACTGTAGTATAAATAGGTGGTTTGTGATCCTATAATAACCTTGATTTAGGTTTGGGGTTTTTTTCTTTTTTTCTTCCCCCTCCACCCCCATTTCTATTTTTGACTTCTTTTTTCTCAGCACCTTGGTGATGTATTCCTTTTTGTTAGGCCTCAGGTCTTCAGCATGTGTCATCCAAGTCTCATGGGCTCTTAGTGAAGCTGCTTGTGACTTTGAAATGGTTTGCCATGAAGGTATGTGCTTGGCCAAGGACTTTTATCATCACATGCAATCAGCATTGTGTATCCAATAATTCTATACTGTTTGGAGCTAAACATATCTTTACTTTGCGTGTCGTCCTAGAACTGAGCTGGTTTTTCATCTAGTTGGTTGCCTATCGAATAGCTAAATAAAATCAGGTGGTAGCCTCTTTACAAGTTAAATTTCTGTTTTACCTCTGTTTTGGTAGGGTTTCATCAGGTTCACGTTGCAGTGTGTCTTTGGACTTGAAATAACAAGCTGGTTTTAACCTTATGCTGTCAAGATGATTAAATACCTGCCTAAGAGTGTCTTGTCCCATCGTCTACAAGTTAGACAGCTGTTTAGGCATCTACAATCATCTATTCCTGACACAGACACATATTTTTGTTTCCAGCCCACTGTTTCAGGCTCAGTGGAAGCATGTCTGTTCCTACATAAGCACACTTGCCAGCTGGTCCCAGTTTCATACAGGAAATGCAAGATGAGTGTCCTCTTTCAGTACTGGTGATCACTGCTTTCTTGACACTGGCTTCACATTCTGTGTTGCTCTCTCTATAAGGATATACACTCTTGGTGATATTTCCTTCTATTTTGCCAAGTCAATCAGCTGTGAAGCTCATCTTGCATTTATTATGAAAGAAAAAAAAAGGAAGAAATTATTTCCTGAGTCCACATGTGTCGTGAAGGGATTCGTTTGGGTTTTGGGGGAATGAAATATGAGGCTGAATTTAAAAGGGTTTAAATAATTTAATATTATATACACGAGGAATCCCCCTCTTCCCCAAACTTATTTACAGCTACCCCACACAAGTTCTTTGTATGCAGTTCCGAGATTATGTTACAGAATGTCTATGGACAGCAAATTGGGAATTTAGCAAAGGTTTGAAAGGATTTAGGAAGAGAGTCTGTGGCATGAAAGTGCCACTGGCAAGCTATTGAGAGTTTATGCTGGCTTAAATCGAGTTTGCTAAGTTACTCACTGGCTGGAGTCCGTTTCGGTGGTCCCAAATAGAATCATAGAATCAGCCAGGTTGGAAGAGACCTCCAAGATCATCCAGTCCGACCTGTCACCCAGCCCTAACCAATCAACTAGACCATGGCACTAAGTGCCTCATCCAGTCTTTTCTTGAAGACCCCCAGGGATGGTGCCTCCACCACCTCCCTGGGCAGTGGGTTTGAATAATTCAGGGGTTATTGGGGTGTGCTGTCTGGAGCTTCCATGGGCACGGTCAAGCTGGGAGTGGCGGCTGGCCGGGAGCCCCTTGGTCAGTGCCGTGGGCTGGAGTCATGCAGCGGTGATGGTCCCCAAAGGCGACTGGAAGCGGCTAGCAGCAGCAGGTGGGTGGTAGAGGGTGGCAAGGAGCGAGAGGCAAGATGCGAGAGAGAGAGGTAGCAGGGACGCTGTATTGTCCCTTTTTATGAGTTTTGACCCCACGATTGATGGTCCTTGGGCCACAGCTCTGTCCAATGAGGGCTTGGCAACAGGCCAAAACATACCAAATAAGGTGAAGTCCGAGGGTCTGGTACCCCCAAATATGGAGAGGGCTCAGGTGGATTCCCCACCCTAGGCACGTGAGCATATGTAACGTGTTTACTTCAACCTTCGAGGAGGCAACCCAGACTCGAAGGCACCAAGGCCATTGTGTCCCATTGTCCCCCTTAACTTGTTTACCCCAAGTTTAGGCAGGGCAACACCCTTTGGGGGGACAACGTGTCCGGGCATGAATAGATTTGTAAACATAGTCATTTGAGGCCTGTGCAACCCTCCACCACAACATGACAGAGTTTCTCTTCCCATCATGTGCAGATCACTGTGCTTGGTTTTTAATACAATACAATTTCTGTCTTTCAGGCAATGTGTGTTCCTACTGCATGCAGAGCAGTGCGCTCGTGGCATAGCTGTTTTCACAAGCGCATCTTCTCTCTGCTGTTTCCTTATCCTTGTAGTCTGTCTCTAGGCCTTTTAATTTGGAAGCTGGTTTGTTGGAGGCTTTTTTGGCAGCTTTGCTGACGCTTTCATTTGGAAAGCCTGGCTGCCCCCAGCCTTGGAAATACCCATTGTTCTTTGCAAAGTCATATCCATTTTTCACAGTAACCTCGCTCTGACCTTCTTATCAGTCTTACCATAAGTAGTGAGATCCCTAATTAGTCCATCTGTCAGCTGTGCAGGGTCATGTGACAGGACATGAGCATTGCTGTGCAGATTGGGATCTAGCTCAATGCACTGGGAATGATAAATGAGAAGTGCCAGAGGATTTGGATGCTGGTAGCGGTCTAATGTCCTCTTGCAAGCCTTGGCATTAGATCTGGATGTAACATTGTTAATAATCTGGAGGAAGGGTTAAAGGACACATTAATGAAACTTGCAATGATGTCATCTGCTTGCTCTTGCAAAGCAAGGCTTTTGAGCAAAGATTGCACTGAGACAGGCATGCCTGTTGTTGTGCCAAATAATGCTCACTTGCAAGGCTCGGGATTCAGAGGGTTTGTGTAGGTTGAAAGTTAGACCCTGGCCTTGAGAATAGCAATTTTGAGAAAGGGTTTTAGTTAAGGAGGCATCACACTCTATGAATAGAGTTAGTGAGCTTCAGTGTATGTTCTGAAGAGCTATATGTTGCTGGGCAGCATATAGTTGCAGTGGAACAGAAGGGGGGTGTGGCTCTGCTGGTGAACTTTTACTGTACAAAGGGTTATTGGTTACTGTCAGGATCTGCCTTTCACTGTCCTTTCCTCATGCCCTCAACTCTTTTGTGACTAACTTTTGATCCCGATTCAAAGTTGTGTGTGACTGATATCATAGAAATGTGTAACTGATGGAAAGGGAGCACCGTCAAGCCTGTGAGCATCCTGAAGCAAGGTAGGTGTGCTTGTGGAAGCCTCACAATAAAGTCCTCAGATGCTGGGCGTGGTGGGAAATGATTCATGAATCTGTAGGTTTGCTAGGACCAGATGTAGATGAAGATGACCTTCGGAGCAAATGAGTAGGGTAAAAGGCTGGCTGGTAATACTGCAGTGTCGAACAGAAGTGCCTTGGCTCTAAAGCCAAACATTGCATTTTCCTATACCACTCTAAATCTGCTCCTGCAGAACGTTGTTGACATAAGAGTAAAAAAACTAATTATAAGCTTTTCTGAAAATCCTGTGGTGCCTCTAATTCATTCCAGGTTGCTCAGATCTTTTTATTTTGGTACTTAACTGCTGTGATACTGGACTATCCCAAAACTCATACTTGATTTAGGGTCTTGTTCCTGGAAACAAGACCTCAGTTAATATCCAAGCCAAAAAATCAGCACATTTCCCCTTGAACTCTTTGGAGTGGGGCCTGTATGGCAATATCCTTGTGTTTTCAATCTAGTTGATTACTGTAGATCACTGGAGGGAAAACTGCTCCCAGCAGGGACTGTTTCACAAATGTGCTTTAATTGGGTGGTGGTGGTGGTGTGGCATCACCAATAAATTGTGGAAGTGGCTTAATTGCTGGTGGCAGAGTGATACTGTTGTGACTCCATATCGCCTGCAGTTTGCACAGTGCCTGAAAACATTGCTGCCTGTCTGAGCTCTATTTTAGGGTTCTGATTATTTCGCAGGAAGCTGAGTGAGCATCTCTTGAAAAAACATGCTTTGTTCAGGTGCCTGGAATCAGACACCCAGGAAATGTGGAGGAATTTACGTCTCTAGGCTCCTGCCATGCCTTTGGAAGGAATTTGGTGCGACCCAGAGAAATATGTGAGGTCTCTCACTGGGGAATGCTGTGGGCTGCTTGACAAAAGCCTTTTTTATCATTCAGCAAGTGGTGCTCCAGTTAGCACAGGAGTCTTACACCATTTCACAGCATCATCTGTCACGGTGCACCATGTTGCCTAATACTGTCAAGTCCTCAGGCAACTGCCTCTCAACCTGTGAGGAGGGCAGTGTTTTAAGCTGACTGTGGACTTTTTAACTTCTAGCTTCCTCAGTGCTGCAAGGGCATGTGATATTCTTTGATTCCTACTCATTCTGGTTTCAGAACATCCTCAAATTTGGACTTGTTTTGAAGGCTACTCAGGCTACTCCTGAAAATGACCAGCCAGGAGCTTTGAGGTAAAAATTAGTTGTACTCATTGTATGAAGGCTTTACTTGTTCTGTTGTGCTCCCACCCCTCTGTTTTGGTAGAAATGTGACATTGTGTTTTGTAGAACTTTGCTGGTGCATGTGACCTAGAGCAGAGTGCTGTCTAACAGGACATGTAAGCGTGCACTTGCTCTTACAAGTGCCCTACAGCTTGCAGGTAGGGGTGTGGAGCTGAAGCCTGCTCACTCAGCAGCCCTTGGCCTAGCTTGGTTTGTGGATAAGGAATCGCAGCTAAAGCCCATGCGTAGCATCTCTGAGATCTCTGAAGAGAGGGTGTCAAACATTTGGTTAATATTAGCTTACACAAGCCATGAGGAAAGCCCATCTGTTGCACAGTCTGGACTTGCTCCTGAGCTAAGCTCAATAAAGACACTGAAGTGCTCTAAGGGAAGTACCAAATTCAAAGTCCTGCCTCTTCATGAGTCACAGTATTGCCCCATTGCTCCTCTTGCAGATCATCCTCGGTTCATTCAGTTTTGCATGTGTTTCTCAGGCATGGTAGTTAATCTGGTTATGCTTCTTCACTCACTGCTGGTGTGATCTCTTCTTCCCTGGGCCCCTGGGGGCACCTAACCATTGTCTGCCTGTGCGCCTATGGAGGTACCTGCTGCTGTTCAGTCGTAGCATGCACAGTCACTGCCAGACTGCTGTTTCGTTTGTGGGGGGTGTTTTAGTTATGGTTTGGTTTTCACTCCTGGTAGCCATCAGAAGAGCTGTTCTTTCTTTCTTGTCTGGTGCTGACTTCAAGGGGGTAAATACTCTGCCCTGTCAGATTTCCAGTTTGCTTCTGCTACCTCTGTGTTTACAGGCCAAGCCAGGAGTGTTGATGAGCAGACAGCCATTTGTATTTGACAGTGCTGTTAGATTTCTGATGTGTGGATCTGTGGTTTTGACCAAGCAACTAGTGAAATATTAACGCTGGCCGTCTCTTCTCATCCTCCCAGTGCATTAGATCTGGAGAGCTCTCTCTGCACCCCTGGTGTTGCCCTACACAGGAGCACTTCCACAGGACAGTTCTCTCTATTCATGGGTTGCGTTGCGCAGTGCTGCTGTGGTACACGCAGCTGCTGGCCCTGGTACAGCAGGAGGTAGAACAGCATTTGGAAGCATGTTTCCAGCACTCTTGCAGGTTGCTCACTCAGACTTTTTATCCTCTTCTACCAATTCTGTCTTAGAACCGTAGAATCATGGACTGGTTTGGGTAGGAAAGGACAGCTAAAATTCCTCTAGTCCAAGCCCTGCTGTAGTGAACAGAAGTAGCTTCGATTAGATCAGGTTGCTTTGAGGCCTGTCCAACCTGACTTGGAATGTTTCCAGATCATCTACCACCTCTCTGGGCAACTTGTGCCAGTTCTTACATCACTTCCCGAAGTTTTCATTTCTCATAGAGGTAACTTGGCACACCTGGAAAGCAGGACTGCATTCAATTTTACTGAAATAAAAACTACTCCGATCATCCTAAGGAGAGGTCTTGGTTTGTGAGCTCTTGGTGCACAGGGACAGCTTTTTGGCCTGTAGGTTATAGCCCCTGCTTGTGTCTTCATAAGCTGCAGTGACCATGAAGTGCATGAGTCATGTCTTTAAAGATCCACATTGAATGAAATCACAGTTGAGAGCTCCCCTGTGGGTTTCCTCAGCTTCATGGCCACAGAAACAGATTCAGCTTTTCTTCCTTGTGATCTGAACCAACAATTTGCCCTTCAGCCCAGAAGAGCTCTAGTTCTTCGACCAGAGGAACAAACCAACTGGGGATTTATTGGCAGAAGGAAGAATTTGCCTTTCCCTCCTCTCCCCCTTTGCCTAGATGTGCATTTGCATGGTCATTGGGCCATCTGTCTATGCTGGCCACTTTGTCCATGAGTGGCCATGTAGTTGCACAGCCTCCTATGCCATCTGCAGGAATTGTTAAGGGATTAGAAATCCAAAATACGTAATAAAGTTTCCATCTTGTGTTCTCAAACTGGAACAGCAGAGTGTTTGGGGAGCTGAGTGCAGGTGCTCTGAGAGGCAACTGACATTGAGTTATTCTGGTCTTATAGTGATGAACTCGAACAAATTACCCTTTGGGTACTTCCCAAGGGAAATGTTTGTTGACTCTGTTCACAAAGGAAGTAAGGATGTGCATTTGCTTGGGAAAATTATTATCCAAATCACAGTGTTCTTTTGAAACAGTTGTTTGACTGAATACCAAAAAGAAGCAATCAGACACTTGCCTTAAAAGACCTTGGCAGAGCAGTGAATGATAAAACTATAAATTTCTTCTCTCTTACCCCCTCAGAGCAGACTTAGCCATATTTGGATTTCCTTTTATAACCCCAGAGAGGAAGTGAATCAAATTTGCAAGTCTCTGGACCAAAAGCAATGAACCTGGTTGTGCTTCTTACATGTAGCTGAAGTAGAACCATGTTCTGAGGAGCAGTGCTTGTTCTTGACTCACCCAAGCAAGATCCCTCTTCTCTCCTAAGGACATTTAGTAGAAAAAAAAAAAAAAATGAATGTAGAGCTGGAAGGTTAGACATTTGGGTTTCTTTTCATCACTATTGAAACTATAGCAGGGAAGCCTTTTAGATTCACTTTGGCTCCAGCTCCACTCCCACCAGTGGAATGTCCAATCTACTCAGATCAAAATTTTGTGGAGTGGGGACTTCTCCCTCTCAATTGCTATTCCCACCTTTGAAGTATTTCCTAACCAATCCAGAGAAGCTGTTTCCCTTTACCAAGTACCATATATCTTTCTTCCTCTCTCTCTTTACTGTCAATCGGTGCTTTTAGCTGTCCTTATATCAAAGCTCCAGGATCATTTTGGATGGCAGGGCTTTCACCTCCACTTTTCTTCCTGGTTGAAGTTTGGCAAGGACTCATCCAAGACTCTTTTAAATGTTGAGGTATAAAGTTTGTGGCTGGAAGAGAAGCTGTGTATCTCTTGTATGAAGTAGGCTGCAAGCAGTGAAGTCTTCCATGCCTTAGTTAGAGGCTGTGAGGATGGGGCCCTGAGCAACTTGATCTAGTGGGGGATGTCCTTGCTTACTGCAGGGGGATTGAACTACATGACCTTTAAATGTCCCTCCCAACCCAATGCATTCTAAGATTCTATGATCTCAGTGTTAGCAGATGGAGTGCTTGAGTGTATGTACTCCTCTCCCAAGGGGCACCAGAGCTCTGCTGGATTACCAGAGCTCATCAAAGGAGTCTCTATCTCAGATTTGTTTTAGTCCTTGGTGTGATGAGCAGTCCCCTCTGCTGTCATTGCTTCTCTCTGTACTTGCAGTTTACATTTTCCTTTTATCTCTAGCTATGTTTTTTAGGTATCTTAGACTAGCTTGAAAAATTCAGTGATCAGTTGAATAATAACAGTGTTCAAGCCACTCTGCTGCTTTGAAATCTTGATGGGGTCTGACCCTGCAATCCTATTCCCAGTGGATTTGATTTGTTATATTGAATTCCATCAGTGATTCAATATCAAAGCACAGGGGTGATCTCCTGAAGGATAGGGAAGATGCAGGAAACTGGGGGAAAAAAGACAAACACCCCCACATCCGAAATGTCCCTTGGATTTTCATTTTATATGTATTTTTAACCCTTTAATTTCCCTAAATGGGTGAATTTCAGACATTCAAAAGTATGAACCCCTGCAAATTCCAAATCAGCAATGTCAGGAGGACACATGCTGTAGCTGTGGACACTTTCTTATTCCCAGCCACTCCCTGAGAACTCAGGGAAGTTGGACTGGCCTGGCAAGCAGCCTAACTCTTCACTGTTGATGACACCTCTCCAGCAGAAGCGATGTGTGGGCAGACAGGGAGTTTCATCATGGGGAGGAGGAGGCATGCATCACCTTTTGTTTAAGCAGAAGCATCTTTTTGGAATGCTATCCATTTTATCAGCTAGGGCTTGCACACCAGCAGCCAGGAGAGGTTGGATATTGTAATTAACACAAGTGGAGGCAGGCCATTGCGTCTGCCTGCCTGCGTGGAGAGGAATAACCTGTTGAATTTGCTAGAAGCTATTGCTGTGAGGACAAGAGCTACGGTTACTGGGACTACAGCAGCCACAAGTGGATGAAGTAGCTGCTTCAGAGCTATGCTGTTGGGAACAGACAGAGGCTTGGGTATTGGACACTGGATGCCTGTTTGGGTTAAAGCCTCTGCTTTTGCCTTCTAAGCCCAGGGAGGAAGAATCCACAGCCTGTTCACTTCTGGCTGAGTCAGCCAAGGATGGCTGCGCTCTCCCAGCACTTGAGGATCCTGCTGTGGAAGAACTGGCTGAGTGTCAAGAGGCAGCCGGTGAGTGTGAAAACAAAGGAGTAGAGGAGGGGAAACCCAGGGAATGCCAGGAAATCACAGGAGCTGAGGAGAAAGGGCGCACTGCAGGAGAGGAAGATCACCATAATAAACCAGAAACACTTTGAAGGCTGGTGATAGAGGCAGAGGGATACAGGGGAATGTTGTGGAAGTAAGGGTGGGTCTTTTAAAGTGATTAGGTCATGGTCAGGGAAGATGTGATGGTTTGTAACTCGATCTGGTTGAATGGAAGCCTTGGCAGGTGTAGAAGATGCTGACAGAAAAGAAATGGCCATGGAGGATGTGATATGAGGATGGAGTGAAAGGCCTCATATAGCTGTATGCTTCCACATACTTGCCTGCCCTGTCCCAACAATCAGTTTTTGAGCCTGATTTAGAGAGATGCTGAGTTCATCTGACCCTTTGTGATCCTCCATAGGAGCTGTGGACATGCTGTACAGTTTAGAGTATCCTCCACTGCTGCCAAAAATATGGGAGACACTTTCTGAGATGCAGAGGAATCCCAATAAACTACCTCTAATTTCTCTAGAGAAATTGTAACAGCCTTGTTAAAAGCAGAAGGCTTGGGTTTCTCTCAGCTCTTGTGTATCCAGAGTATATGCTAACCTAAGCCCTACCTGTACTTGTGACCATGGAGCCTTTAATTTTGGCTTCCTGTGGAGCTAAAATATCAGTTTGAAATGACAATTAAAGTAATAATCTGTCCACTACTGATTATTTTATGGCAAGCATTCCCTGCAACCCTTCTTCACGTCTCTCTCCCGATCCAAATTAGGGACCTTGCTCAGGCTAGAGATGATATGAAGATCTCTGCTTCCAAACACATACTGATTTCTCTGGCCTCTTGCTTGTGTGTGCAGTTTGGTGGGGTGTTTTATGTTATTTTTTGTTTGTTTGTTTAACCTGTGTAATGTGACTTAACTTACAGAGCAGGCTTTTAGTAAGCTTTTATTTTTAGCATGCTTGTTTCTCAAGGGAAGCATTTTGCTGTTCCTCTCAATATCTGATAATGTGGAAAGGGGGTTCCTGCTGCTGCAGTGGTGTTGGCTGCCTGCACCAAGGCCAATTGCTCTGTCATGGAGTGGTCTGACACCAAGTAGCTCTCATCCTCCCCCCTGCAGACTTAAGTGCTTTCCTCCTGTTTATCAGCCTTGCCAAGGCTGGCAAACACGTTTTCTTCTGCCTTTTACTTTGCACTTTATTTGATATGTGTGTTCTCAGCAGAGCCCCTGGAGAGACTGTCTCTACCTCTGCAGTGTGGAGAGAGCTGCAGCTTGCTTGACTGTCCATTTGTTGATACCAGCAGAAGCTCTGCATCCACGACCAGAAAGTGCCTCAGCACAAGCTATTGCTGCTGAGAAAGGAATGGTCATGAGTTTTAAGTGGCAGATTTCTTGGGAGCAAGGCTTGGCCTGCCTACCAAGTGGATTTGGAGAAATTGGTGCCTCTTGTACCAACTGAAGTGTTCAAGGCCACGTTGGATGCAGCTTTGAGCAATCTGCTCTAGTGGAAGCTGTCCCTGCCTATGACAGAGGTTTGGAGCTAGATGATCTTGAAGGTCTTTTCCAACTAAATGGATCTTTTGCTTTCCAACTGTCACTTCTAGTCAGCTTGAATGTTTAAACAGAGACAGGAGGGAGAGAATGTGCCTGCATCCAGAGATACCAAGCAATTAAGTCTACTTTTAGCAGTGAAAAAAATCCAGCAATCAAAGGATTATGTAACCTACATCACAGTACTTAATGTCCCAAGTGCCAAACTGAGGTTGGTTATGGCTCCGTTCATGTCAACATGTTCCACCTGCAAGCAGTTTGGCCAGGGTGGTTATCTTGGTTTTATTAACTGGAAGCTCCAGGACAGTGGGAATGCAGTTATGTTGCAACTGATGTGCCCAGCTCCTATTGAATTCAATTATGTCACAGGATAGAGATACTAAGGGAAGAGCTGTTTGGAAAGTGGGGAGTGTAGGAACCATTTTAGCTCAAAATGGGGAGGCATAAAGATTTCCTTGGGTAGAAAGAATCAGTATTCATTTCTTGCCTCAAGAACGTGACAGATCTCTTGCCCTTCCTTTAGGCAGGTTCTGACTAATATCAGTTTCTGTGCTGCTAACCCATAATTTTAACTTAGCCTTATGTGGTACTAAGCGAGGAAGATACATTAATAATAATGTCTGCATGTGAATTAATCAGAGTTAACAGGTTGTTTGCAGACTGATTATAGGGAAAGCATGAGGCATAAAAAAATAGCAGAAGATGTTAGTTTCAGTGACACATCTTGTTTTGGATTAGCAGTGGTATATATAAGGGAGGAAGAGTACTGTCTGTCAGTCACAGAATCATTAAGGTTGGAAAAGACCTCTAAGATCATCAGGTCCAGCCTTCTACCCAACACCTTCATGACCACTGGACTATGTCCCAAAGTTCCACAGCTGCTTGTTTTTAAAACACCTTCAGGGACAATGTGACTCCACTGCCTCCATGGGCAGCCTGTTCCAATGTCTCAACATAAAGCTGAAATGTTGGTGAATGCTGATATTACAGGAGTACCCTCTCTGAAGGGATGCGTGAAGAGGTTCCTTGTAGTTTGATCTCTCTCTGTTGCCTATTTTGGGGAATTAATCTTGCTCCTCTTGTGGCTGTGCCACCTCATCAGGGTTGATAGAGATGGAGCTACTGTAAAACCACCATCTTTAAGCTGAATCGAATTGCTCTCCAGGTTTTGTTTCTGTTCGATCTTATGCCCCAGTAAGTGCTACAGGAAACAAAAACACTGTTACGGACTTGGAATTACTTTGGAAATACAGGTTTGGGTCATATGTACTGATCTGAAAAAAAAAAAAAAAAAGAGCATCAGAAGGATGAAAAATGGGATGTTTTTGAAGTCAACTTCACAGTTTCAGAAATTGCCATGAGGATAGCACGGTGATTTTGCAGCAAAGAGTGGTTTGAGCTCAACTACTGATGGGCTGAAAACTCTAATCTAGTAAGCATGGTAGCAAGGTAGCCAGTTGGTGCAAAAGCAGGTGCTTATTTGAATAACTGTATTTTACTAGCTTAGAAAACTTTGAGGCTGGTATTTTTAAGACTGACTTTGGACCTCTTACCTAGATTGGTTTACTACACCAGATGATCAGCTGACTGTATTTTCTTTATTCTCATCGACTGAAACAGTCAATCTGACTTTATAAGTGTCATGATTTTTTCCAACACACTAAGCCAATTTTATGTCATCTCTCTTCTGTTTCAACTCATCTATATGGACTGTTACAGTCTGGAAATGGAAAGGTGCCAGGGAGTTAGGTTGCTGGGGTCTGGAGCTCGTGTGAGGGATCCTGGTGATTGGTATTCAAATGTGAAAACCCTTTCTTTCAGCTCCACTGTGAGGTTGAACTATTGTTTGTGAAGAGCAGTGGAACTTTTTTGGGGAAAAATGCTGCAGGCTTGCAAATTCACTAGTCAAACACTTCAATTTTCAGATATTATCAAATCAAAGTCATCTTAACCCATCATCTGAACAGTGCCTTTCACTGAAAGTGAAAGCCAACCTTTCACACTTCAGCTCCTTTATCTTGCAATTGGTGCACCCAAGAGCCTTGTACTTCTCTGCATGCTTTTACTATTACACAGCAGTGTCTTCAAACTGTGTAAACACTGTCCCCCATAATTATCAGCCATACTGCAGCACAGGAAGGCTTGTGTTATTCTCAGGCTTGTTATTTGCTCTTGAAATCTTACATAGTTTTTCTTCCTGCAGAGATAATACTTGGCTTTTAATAGTATGCATAACAAGACAGGTGTGATTTACAATGCGTCCTGTAACTCATTTAGGGTAGTACTTGTACATTCCAGGCAAGCTCTGAGATGCATCAATACAACAAACGTAACCGATATATTTTCATTGCTCTTTTATAGGTATGGTCGTTCATTTTAATTTCCTGGCCTGTGGTTGTTTTCATAATCTTGGCCATTATCCGTCTCAAATTCCCTCCAGAACCACAGCCAAACTGTAAGTAACTGGTTTGGGTTTATGTCTTTGGGATTTAGTTCTCATTTCAGTGACTGATGTGTTAATTTGATGTGTTTCACAGATTTGGTTTGGTGTAGTTTTCAGTGGAGATTTCCTGGGATGCAGCATGCTGTAAATAAAATGTCTGTGTTCCTCAGAGGTTGTTTTCTGTTTCTGGTTTGGTTTGATGTTTTTGGTTTGTGTTTGTTTTTATTTTCAGGTCAGTTTTATAATTAGAAAGCTTTAAGGAACTGTCTCATCGAGTCACTCTGATACTGTTGTTGTAGAGAGCAATACAGATTTACATGATAAATTTAGGAACAAGAGGGCAACTGGGGGTGATCTCACACAGTGAAGTGTCCTCCAGTGAGATTTTGAAGGTGAAATATCAAACATGAGGTTGGTCAACACGAATGATTCTACTTTTTGTGTGCTACAGGCAAAAAGTGCCTCTTTAGGCAGCTTTGCTACTAAGGCTCAGCTGCTGAGTGGTAACTTGTCTGGCTCCTGTGTGAGCCCTTTCTAGCAAGTCAAAGAGCAGCAATTTGTATGGGTGAATAGTTGGTGGTGGTGAAATGAGTGAAGAGTTCACATAAAGTAATTTTTGCCTGCAAGCCTTGCTTCCTGGATGTGTACAACTCAGAGTATGGGTATGATTGCATCTGCTCTAAAAAACTTACTCTGATTTAGTGAGTTGTTACCACCATCAGAAAAATCATGTCCCAAGTCCTGGCCACATTTATTCATGAAGTTATATGGGAAAACAGAGCAGGGATTTTATCTGGTTGGAAACATTTTTCCCTTCCAAATCGTTAAGTTTCAGTTGCATTACACTCCTGATTCTGCTCTGTCAGACATGCAGTCTCAAGGGAGCAAAGTAAGCAAAGACTGGGCCCCTCTTTTCAGTGGTTGCCTATCTTTTTTTTTGGGGGGGAGAAATCAATCATACAGCTGCACTCTGTTATCTGTTCATTAGAGTAATTCCTTCCCTTATCGTTGCAGAGACCCTAGAATTGTATGCAAGAGCCTTGCTTCATGTTGCACATTTAGTCTGCTGAATCACATCCACATGCTATATCACAAAGCTGTACAGAGAGCTATCAGTGAGAGTCATAATTTTCCAGCACATGGTAGAAATAGGCCTCCAAAATTGCCTTCATTGGAAGATTTGCAACATCTGATTCATAGGAGAGGCATAACTATGGGTCACCTGCATCAGGGTGTCATCAACTTGGCAAGAACAAAGCCCTGACACTGACAATGTTGGACTTTTATATTTGGGGCAAGGAGACTGATGCAAAGTGTGAGGAGGCAGACTCTGGCAGCAGTGAAGAGAAGCAAGTGTCTTCCAGAGTTTGAGCCATCAGAGCTTGTGCTGGTTTGAAGCTAATTGGAATATATTAGTGAGAGAAGTTAGATCATTGGTTGTGAAAAGAAAATAATGATGAAGTCTATATCATTGATTGGTTTGCTGAGAGGGATAAAAAGCCAAAATGTAAATAATCTGTCCCACTCTGTTCTGGGACATTTCCCTGTTCTCTTCCCCTTCACTCTAATCTCTTCACTGATCTTGGCTACAAATAACAGTGTAACCTTTGCTGGCTTTTGTTTGCCAGTCTGGGAAAGTACAAGGAGAAAGAGGGGGTTGCTCTGAGCCCCTTCCAGGCAGTTTCCTTTATCCAGGAGGGAGTTTGGATTTCTGTATTATTTCTAATTTGCATATAATTGTGAATATTTCAAATCATAGAATCATTCAGGTTGGAAAAGACCTCCAAGTTCATCCAGTCCAACCTAGCACCTAGCCCTATCCAATCAACTAGACCATGGCACTAAGCAAATATACTTGTAAATATATTGTGTATATATGCTTATAGATTTCACTTTGCTGTACATATAGGTTCATCTTCTTCCAAGCCATCTCAGCTGGTTTGGTAAATTTCAATAGTAGGAGAGGGAAAAGTTCCTAACCCATCACATTCCTTTGATTAAGATGACTTAGTCAAGTGCCATAGTGGGAAGGGGGGAAACACAGCTGTGAGGGATCTATACTGGATGATGTGTATGTGGGCTGGACAATGACATCTGTGATTCCCTGAGTAAAAATCTTTGTTTATGGTGTGTGAGAAAGAGCCACAAAGTGACAAATACTGGGTATACAACTAGGGTAGCCCTTGTCCCAGAGAGTCTGCAGCCTAACCTGACTAAAAGTTTGCATACCTCATTTTCTATATGGGGATAGAAAACCAGAATATGTGACTTTCTGGAACTATTACAAGAAGCAAACCAATCTTGGTGTTGGATGGGCTTCTAACCACCAGCCCATCCACAGTCAGCACAAAGGCCTCTTGGGGCACATTATATATTGTAAGTTCTCCCACATTCCCTTGAACCAGTTGGAGTAGGCATGACAGGACACATTGTGCTTTGTGACAACCCCAGACGTTGCCAAGAATGGTAATCCTCCCACGCTGCTCTGTTGGTTGTACTTCCTGTGCCTGATAAATCCAAGAAGACTAGATAAGTCAAGCTAGCCAAATGGATGGTAAAATGCCTTTTTTTTTTTTTTAAAACTTGGCTATTAGTTTGTGTATTTATGGTTGCATCTCCAAATGAATGGATTAGAAAGAATGATCTTAGGAAAAGCAAATCACTCCATCAGTTGTGTTTTGTAGGAAAGGGAAGACTTGAGTAGTGTCTTCAGATTACTTCCCTTGTGTTCATAGGGGATTTGCATTTTGGGATGAGTCTCAGTAAGTATTCAAGTAGGTGTCCCTCTTAGAAGTGCATGATAGGAACTCTCTTGCAGGAGAAGTTTTAGAACCTTAGAATCATTTCGGTTAGAAAAGACCTTTAAGGTCACTCAGCAGATAAGGAACTGGCTAGAAGGGTGCACTCAGAGTTGTGGTTAGTGGCCCAATGTCCATGTGGAGACCAGGAACAAGTGGAGCTCCCCAGGGGTCTGTTCTGGGTTCAGTGCTGTTCAACATCTTTGTCAGAGACATGGGCAATGGCATTGAGTGCACCCTCAGCTGGTTTGCTGTTGACACTGAGCTGTGAGGGCAGGGATGCCACCCAAAGGGACCTAAACCGGCTTGAGAAATGGGCCAGTGCAAACTACAGGAGGTTCAACAAGTCAAAGTGCAAGGTCCTACACCTGGGTTGGGCCACTCCTAGACACAAATATAAACTGGGTACAGAGTGGGTTGAGAGCAGCCCTAAAGAGAAGATCTGGGTGTGTTGATAGATGAGAAGCTCAACATGAGCTGGCAGTGCACTTATGCAGCACAGAAGGCAAACCATATCTTGGGATGCATGAGAAGGAGTGTGGCCAGCTGATCAAGAGAGATGATTTTTTCCCTTTAGTCTGCTTTTGTGAGACCCTACCTTAAATACTGTGTCCAATTCTGGTGTCCCTACTATAAGAGGGACATAAATTTGTTGGAACAAGTCCAGAGGAGGTCCACAAAGATGATCTGGGGGCTGGAACACCTCTACTATGAGGGTAGCCTGAGGGAACCGGGGTTGTTCAGCCTGGGGAAGAGAAGACTACAAGGGGACCATGTAACTACTTTCCAGTATCTGAAGGGAAGCTGCAGGAAGGATGAAGAGGGACTCTTTACAAGAGTTTCCACCAACAGAAGAAGAGGAAATGGATTTAAATTGAAAGACAATAGGTTTAGATTGCATTTTAGGAAGAAATTCTTTACTATGAGGGTAGAAAGACTCTGAAATGGATTATTCAGAGAGGTTGTGGATGTGCCCTCCCTGGAGATGTTCAAGGCCAGATTGGATGGGGCCTTGAGTAACCTGGTCTTGTTGAAAGGCATCTCTGCCTGTGGCAGAGAGGTTGGATTAGATGATCTCTAAGGTCTTTTCCAGCCTAGGCCAGTCTATGGTGATTGAGTCCAACTGTTATCCACAGCGCTAGAGGCTGGGGATAGAGTGGCTGAAGAGCAGCCAGGAAGAAAGGGACCTGGGGGTACTGATAGATAGTAGCTGAAGATGAGCCAGCAGTGTGCCCAGGTGGCCAAGAGAGCCAATGGCATCCTGGCCTGCATCAGGAACAGTGTGGCCAGTAGGACAAGGGAGGTTATTCTGCCCCTGTACTCAGCACTGGTCAGGCCAAACCTTGAGTCCTGTGTTCAGTTCTGGGCTCCTCAATTCAAGAGAGATGTTGAGGTGCTGGAATGTGTCCAGAGAAGGGCAACAAAGCTGGTGAGGGGCCTGGAACACAAACCCTATGAGGAGAGGCTGAGGGAGCTGGGGTTGTTTAGCCTGGAGAAGAGGAGGCTCAGGGGGGACCTCATTGCTGTCTACAACTACCTGAAGAGAGGTTGTAGCCAGGTGGGGGTTGGTCTCTTCTCCCAGGCAACCAGCAATAGAACAAGGGGACACAGTCTCAAGTTGTGCTGGGGGAAGTCTAGGCTGGATGTTAGGAGAAAGTTGTTGGCATAGAGAGTGATTTGCCATTGGAATGGGCTGCCCAGGGAGGTGGAGTCACCATCCCTGGTTGATTCTATTATTCTAATACCATGCCGCTTAGCACCCTCTGTGTGTTTTAAACACCTCCGAGATGGGGATCCAACCACCTCCTTGGGATAGTTGATATTCTGGTGTTTGATAACCCTTTCAGTGAAGTTTTTGTGCTGGTTTATTCTTCAGATGTTAAGAGACAATCTAAGAATGTCAAGGGGGTGGAGAAGAACCTTGACCAGAGTATCAAACAGGCAGTTTCTGCTGCTTCTCTAGTTAAATAAGAGTAGTCACTTGACAGTTACTCTCTTGTAACAACTGGAGCAAGGTATCAACTTTTTCCTTGAAAAGTGAAAGAGAAATAATTTAGAAGCTGTCTTGTCTTTATACATATATATTAGTGGGTGGACACATGGACACATCCAGGAAAACTGTTACAGGAGGGTTTTTTTTTTGTCATTTTGGGATTAAAAAAAGGGGATAAAATCAGCTTTATACTGAGTTCCAGTGCCTGCCTTAAATTGTTAAGTAGTGACAAGAAGCTATTTCCAGTACCACTGTCAAGAGATTACTGCAGATAGATGAAAGTCAGGAAGCATAGAATCAATGGCACAAAGACACAATAAGCTGCTTAGATGCTGAGTTTTGAAGCCTTAGAGATAACCCCACAGAAGATCTCAGTCTGTAAGCTTATCTCCTTTATTCAGGGTCACAGAAATATCATTAAATCTATTATTTGCTCAATTAAAACAGCTCAAATTCAAGACAGTAAGTTCTTCTGAAGGATGTCTAATACACATTCAATGGATTGAGGATTATGTATAGAAACTACCTGGCAGATATCAGTCAGGAGTGAACAAGTGGCAAGAGCTTCCTGCAAGAGCAATTTGCTTGCTTTGAATGCTGTTGCATAGCACATAATGCAGTGGAAGCTTGTGCTAGACTGAACTCTGAAGGGAGATGATATGCCAAACAAATGTCACCAGTCAAGGGGATGCTCATAGGAAAACTAAGAGCTGAGGAAAGCAAGGAGCTGAAACTCATTTGATGTATAGTATTCTTCACAGCTAAAGCATCTAAGGGGGGGGGGGAGGAAGGTGAAAGTACCTTTCCTCTTTCTGCCAGGCATCTGTTTGATGAGTTATTTCCAGGTCAGCAGAGATTGTCATCAGAAGAAATGAAAAAGAGATTTCTTTCTCTGCATACCAAGTCCCTGTGATGCTCTGAGAGTCTAACCATGCAAAATCCACATCCAACTTACGGTGCATGTCATAGCTGTGACTTTGGACCTTTTTATTACAGCCTTTCTATTTGTTAGGAGTTATTGAGTTGTGCTTTGTGGCACGCGTGTGCAGTAGGAAACTCCAGAGTGGAAGCCTGCAGTGTGGAAGCCAGTTTTTGATGGTATCTACCAGTCTTTTGTGCCTGTATCACTTCTTCTTTTTTTTTTTTTTAGAGTGAGTAGGGACAAAAGTCCCATTCCATCACCACAGGAGTTTGCAGCTGTGGGAATTGCATATGCGATACTATCTGTCCCTCAGGGCTCAGCCCACTCAGTCTACAGAGAGGCCCAATTACACGCCTTGCTTTAACTAGTACTGTCACACCCTTCCCACCCATATTCTTCCTTTTCTGTTCACCTTCTCTCCCCTCCTGTCAGTTTGACCTCATCCTTATTCTCCATAAAAGCTCTCTTGGGTGTGTCCAGTTGTCCACTGATTCAGAAACCTTGCTCTTGAGCTTCTGGAAAAGGTGTAGCAGATCCCTTGCTCTCTCGTTAGACTCAGGGTTCTGATGTCTCTGCCTTTCTGAGGGACTTGCCTCATTCACAGATATTTTTGCTTCTTCATGCAAAGAAGCTGTATTCTTCGGTCTGGTCTTAAATCCATCAAATTCTGCCTGGGAATTTGTTGCCTGAACTGTTCTCAGTGAAGCACACAGAGTAATAAAATCATTTATGTTGGAAAAACCCTCTAAGATCATCAAGTCCAACCATCTTACTATTCACCTCTGCCCAGAATTTCCACCCAGGTTTCATCACCATCGTGGAGATGGCTGCAGGCTATATTGCATTCACTTAGAGATATTCCACAAGGCTACTCTTTCCAGCCAGTATTCTGGGGGAGTATTGTGGTAGTTGAGTTCTGGACTGTTTGCCAATCCCAGCATTAGCTGTTTAGGTCTGGTTTAGAGCCAGAGCTGCATGGCACAACACTGCTTAGGAGCAAATACTTGTAGACACTGCTCTAATTCTTGGCTCAAGTGCCCCTAGGAAAGGGCCCAAGATAGGAGAGTCTCTGAGCTATGCTCCAGCCTTCAATCTGGTAGCTAAGACTTGAACAGATCCAGAGATGGTTGTAAAAATTAGTATGAAACACAGAGCACAGATCTAAGAGAGACTGTGGCTTCTTGTACCTGCAGATGGAGTTTTCCTGTGATGTTTGTGCTGAGCAGCACAACCATGCTGGAGGTAACTGAGGCATGAGTTACTCTGTTCAGGGCAGTATCCAAAAAAGAAGGCTGTATGTTGCTTAAAACAAGAGTGAACCCAGATGGTGTCCCCCTTTCTCATACCACCAGGAAAGTGGATAAGGCAACTGGTTGTGGTGGGTGCAAGGTGTCTTTTGCCAAGTGTGTGGAAGGCACTACCTATCACCCTCCAGCCTTGTCACCTATGAATGCCTTTGCCTTTCTGCAGCAGGATGCTGGTAGATCAATTCAGAGGACTCCTGTCCTATGGGTCTGTGTAACTACAGACCTCAAACCACTTCTAGCTCTGGCAGATGGCTGCCTCGATCCCAGCATGCTGCTCTGATGCAGAAACCCTTACACAAATTTGTCCCTCAGTTAACAGAGAAACACCTTGATCTGGGTTAATGCTTAATGTGTGTGGTGGACTGTGGCTGTCAGGATGTGTAAGATCAGATAGCATAGAGCAAGGTGGACTCCAGCATTATCCTTATTCTGGGATACTATCCTGGAGATCAGAAAAGCTCTGAAAAAGGTGCTTGCATTTTAAAGGAATTTGCTTCACAGTTGGAGGGACCAGAGCTCATCTTGTTTCCCAGTAGAGTGGGAAAATTAATAGGTTCCCATGCTAATTACAGGGAGTTAGGAAGGTGACTTGACTACACATGCCAGTCCACTTGAGTAAGCCATGTGTATTTATGCAAGACATAATCCACTCCAAGGGTTCAATCTATTCTCTCTACAGACAATCTCACATCAGGCTGTGATGTTTGTAATGCCTTCCTTCTGTAAATACCCATGCCTCCATTTCTTTCTACAGACTCTTCTATCTTGTGAGGTGTGACTGAAGGATATTTAGAGCTGGAAATGGGAACACCTGAGTTACCAATATTGTTTTCCTCCCCACTGAATTCCGACAGAGCCCTGGGGCAGTCAATTCTGATTGATTTCCTGAAGCATCTGAATCCAGATGCTGGGACCTAGAAGTACAAGCATATTTTTCCAAAGCTGCTGACCAGTTTGTCTTGGACCAAAGTCAGCATTATTTGATGCTTGCATTTCATAGAGTCATAGAATCAGTCAGGGTTGGAAGGGACCACAAGGATCATCTAATTCCAACACCCCTCCCCCTGCCATGGGCAGGGACACTCTACCCTAGAGCAGGCTGGCCAGAGCCTCATCCAGCCTGGCCTCAAACACCTCCCTGGGCAACCCATTCCAGGCTCTCACCACTCTCATGGTGAAGAACTTTGTTCTTACATCCAGTCTGAACCTCCCCACCTCCAGCTTTGCTCCATTCCCCCTAGTCCTGTCACTCCCTGATATCCTAAAAAGTCCCTCCCCAGCATTTTTGTAGGCCCCCTTTAGATACTGGAAGGCTACAATAAGGTCACCTCAGAGCCTCCTCTTCTCCAGACTGAACAGCCCCAACTCTTTTAGTCTGTCCTCATGGGAGAGGTGCTCCAGCCCTCTGATCATCCTCGTGGCCCTTCTCTGGACACACTCCAGCACATCCACATCCCTCTTGTTTTTCTGGAAAGGAAGTCACTTTTGTTTAAAGAATCTAAACCCTGGTTCTGGAGATCACCTGGAGGCACTCAGCATGCAAGACATTGCAGCTTTTCTGCAGGTTTTAAAAAAAAGATCCTAGAGGTGGATTTAAACCTTTAGGTTCCAGCTTCTTCCTGGGAAATGATCCAATGCTCTTCTTAAGTCCTATTCATACAGCGCCCTGCTGCTCATATAGACAACAGCAAGTTTGCTGCATTGCAACAAGAGTAAATTAGCCTTGTCTGCATTAAACACTGATTTCAAAACACTGTAGGAAAAATGCTAGTGGCCAGTTTCTCCTCTCTCTTGGTATAGTCATGCTTCAGGCATTGGAGCATCCCTCCACAACACAGTCAACCTCCAGTGCAATCCTTCTTCATCAGCTCTGCCCCATGGAGCAGACATCGGCTCTGACATTTCCCCGTTTTGGCCTGAACTGGCAATACCTCTTTGGTTTCCATCTCCTCTTTTTTGTTCTTTGTGTTTGGTTTGGGGATTCTTTCTCCTCCCTTTGCACCTGCTGCTTCTCCTGCTCCTTTGCATTTTTTATGCTCTCTCATGTTTATGAGCTCCCTGATCAGTATGTGAACCCAATGCATTCCAGTCTGAGTACTGATTTTTAATTCATTAAACAAGGGGGTGGAAGGTGAAGGTCTGTGGGTGAGCAAAACTAGCTTGCCTGGTCTTAATAAGCATGGAAGAGATGTTGTCTGCTCTGGGCTGGGCTTACTTGCAGAGCCTGAAATGCTTGAGGGAAGAATGAAGCAATGGAATACTTCCTCCACTGAGGCCACCGACACAGGGAGGAGTCTTGTAGTGAGCTGTCTGCTGCTTCAATCTCACTGTTGTAGGCAGACAACTGAGGACAACATGTTATTGGGACACTCCAAACCCCAAGATACCATTGCTCTAAAGATCACATGTTTGGTTAGAAGCGACCCTCAAGGCCATCCAGTCCAACCTTCAAACTCTTCAATCTCACCCAGTCACATGAGGCATCTCGAGGGGTTGAATGGAATTATCAGAGGTGCTGATGAACTTTTGTCTTGAAAACAGAAATAAAAAGAAAGGAGCTGAGTAATAGGTCTGTGACTTGTAAATCCTGTGGTGCACAGGTGAACTGATGCATGTGCATTAGCTGCTCACAACATCTTTTTGTGGCATAATGATTTGTGTGAGAGAAATATTATTAAAAAAATAAATCAAATTATAGTTGAGGGGAAAAGAAGGTGGCCAAGGATGACACTGCTTGAAGGAAGGCAGAAGAGGAATGTGTGTGCTCCAGGGACAGTGAGACTTGGTCACAATGAATGTGTGTGTGGTGTAGGGTCCAGCTGTCTGGTTTCCCTGTGCTGCATCCCATCCCGACCCTCACTGGTCTGTGCAGCTGGCAGTAGACACTCTCTGTATTTGAGCTGACTGTGTGCTGCCTTGCAGGGCTATAAGAGTGATTGAAATGCCAGAACCCCTCTGCTATGAGGAGAGTTTGAGAAAGCTGAGGTCGTTCAGCCTGGAGTAGAGAAGGTTCCATGGAGAACTTGTGCAGCCTTTCAGTGCTTAAAGAGGACTACAAGAAAGGACAATCTCTTTAACATGGCCTGTTGTGACAGAACAAGGGGTGATGATTTTAAACTAAGAGAGGGAAGATTTAGACTAGATATAAGGAAGACTTTTTTTTTATGCTAAAAGTGGTGGAACACTGTCACAGGTTGCCCAGAGAAGTGGTAGATGCCTTTTCTCTGGGAACATTTGAGGTCAGGTTGGATAGGGCTCTGAGCAACATGATTGAGTTGATTTTTCTGCTCTGTGGGGAGCTGTACTAGATGTGCATTAAAGGTCTCTTCAAACTCAAAAGATGTGATGGGTTTGTGAAACTGTCCTAACATACAGCAGTGATGGAGGCTTGCAGGGGAACAAAAAATTACTGCCTCACAATAGCCACTGAGGCTGTCTGGTGTCTTGCAATTTGGGGGTGAGAGCAGAGAATCTCTTCTTTCAGTGCTGCCTGCTCAACAGGTGAAGTTGGCAGTAAATGACAGTTCTGCTGACTGCCCAAAACAGAGTGAAAGAAATTGCCTGCTAGCTCTGGAGTGGTTTTTAAAATGGGCTTTGTGATATGAAAGGCAACAGTGTAGAGGCATTGCTATATCAAACCATTAGCTCTGATACAGCACAGCTCTTAAGAATGTGTTTAACCCAAAGTCTGAGTAATCCCATTAAAATCAGTAGAGCTAATCACTACTGTGCCATGGGCTTTGGACACACTGAACAAGATTTGGGCTGTACTGCCAGGGACTCTGACACTCGGTGTCCTTGCTCTTTGTTTTTTTTACAGCTAGGGTGGGACTTGTGCAGGCATTGATCTTGCAGGTGAGAAAAATGGAAAGGCTCACCTGGCATTTACCTTCTGGTCTTGTTCCTGCTAAACTGGTGAATGTCAGAGTGCATGAATGTCACAGTGTGACAGCAATACAAGTGCCATGGAACTTAAATATTGTCTTTTTATGGATCAAGAGATAGGCCAGCTGGCAATTTAGGCCATTCTCCATACGTGTAAAGCATACCCTGCATCGGAATTAGTCTTATCCTATAGAGTTGTGACCAGGTTGAATTTTTGGAGAGGGATCAAAAGACTATTATAAAGCTGGTGCTGGAATGTGTCCAGAGAAGGGTGACAAAGCTGGTGAAAGGCCTGGAACACAAACCCTATGAGGAGAGGCTGAGAGAGCTGGGGGTGTTTAGCCTGGAGAAGAGGAGGCTCAGGGGGGACCTCATTGCTGTCTACAACTACCTGAAGGGAGGCTGTAGTCAGGTGGGGGTTGGTCTCTTCTGCCAGGCAACCAGCAACAGAACAAGGGGACACAGTCTCAAGTTGTGCCAGGGGAGGTATAGGCTGGATGTTAGGAGGAAGTTCTTCCCAGAGAGAGTGATTGGCATTGGAATGGGCTACCCAGGGAGGTGGTGGAGGCACCGTCCCTGGAGGTGTTGAAGAAAAGCCTGGATGAGGCACTTAGTGCCATGGTCTAGTTGACTGGATAAGGCTGGGTGCTAGGTTGGTCTGGATGATCTTGGAGGTCTCTTCCAACCTGGTTGATTCTATGATTCTTTCTACAAAAATAGCCAGCTTGTTATTGGTAAATAGATGTGAACAGAGCTGGAAATGGACATTTGCACGTGCCTGAAGTGAGAGAGTATCAATCATGTCACAATGCCATGTTTGTCTTTCTTACTCTAAGAAAGCAGAGGAATGACGTTTAAAACAATATTATGTGTCTGGGAAAGGCTAGAAAGGGAACAAGAAGGTTGTGTGCATGTAGCATAGTAAAATATTGTGCTTAGAAAGTTGGGGGTAGATCACCACAGCAGTAAATATTTCCATTGTGTGTTTTGTCAGTTCCTAGATAAATATAAAGCACAGCTGATAAACAGTCAGTTGTGGTGCTCTGGGAAAGGCCCCCTGCTGCTGCTGCTCAAGGGTGACTGAGCAAGGCTGTAGGAATGCCAGACACAGTGTTCCCTCAGCTAGAAAATTCTTGGTTTCTTCAACCAGAAACTGAAGAAGTTGGATCTAAGTGATCATTTTTAGTAGCCCCTGGCAAATCTATGTTTGTGAGTGTGTCCAGTCATTTCTTACATTTATACTTACTTTTCAGCGTGTACCACCCTGTGGCACAGAGTTCCACAACATAGGATGGCTTGAGTTGGAAGGGACCTTGTAGGTCATCTAGCTCCATTCCTCCTGCCAGGATAAGGACACTTCCCACTGGACTGGGCTGCAGAAAGCCTCATCCAGCTTGGTCTTAAACACTTCCTAGGGTTGAGGTGTCCACAAGGTTGATGGCAACTCATTTCAGTGTGTCACCACCCTTAGTAAAGAACTTTTCTCATGTTCAGTCTAAATCCTCCCTGCTGTAGTTTAAAACCATTGCTGCACATGCCCTTATAAAAAGCCCCTCCTCAGCTTTCCTGTAGGCCCTCTTCAGGTACTGGAAGGTAGCTATAAGAACTTTCTCTTCTCCAGGCTGAACAGACCCAACTCCTTCAGGTGTCCTTGTAGGAGAGGTGCTCCAGCTCTCTGATCATTCTGGTACTTGTTAAATAAATAAATCAATAAAATATTTTCTATCTCTTTTGCCTCCTGCCTCACAATCTCATTCAGTTTCTTTGTCCCTGTCTTGTGAGGGATGATCATTTACTCACCCTTCTCATCACTGATCATGATTTTATCTATTTCTCTATCAAATCACTTTTTGGCCATCTTTTTCTTTGCTGAAGAGTCTCAGCTATTAAGTCTCTTTGTATCATGTAGAAGTGATTGACTGAATTTTCAATTAAACAAAATGCTTTTTAATGAAGTAATTTGCTCATTAATACCTTAAATTCACCAGTGGAGGAGATGAGATTTGCATGGACATTTTATGAACTATGGAAGGAATATGGAGTGTAGTGACAGGATGAGTGGGGTAACAGTTTCATACAGAGAGAGGTTGGATTTTGGATTAGATAAAAGGAAGAAGCTCTTCACTGTGAGGGTGGTGAGACACTGGAACATGGTAGTTATAGATCCTTCATCCCTGGAGGTGTTCAAGGCCAGGTCGAACGGGGCTTTGAGCAACCTGATCTAGTTGAAGCTGAAGGGTTGAAACTAGGTGATCTTTAAGGTCCCTTCCAACCCAAACCATTCTGTGACTTAGTTCAGAAAGGTACATACAATATCAGAGTCTGAAATCTGAACCTAAGATAATTTTTTTCATGCCCAAGGAGGGGTAGTGATTGGACACTAAAATTTGAGTGTATAGAAAACAGGAAAAACTCAACATTTGTTTTTAAATTAGCTGTAAAGGAGGAAGAAAATACAGATAGCATACCTAAATTTATTTAAGAACTGGCCTTTCATAATTGAAATCCTTTCTCTCTAATATGCATAGTATGGAGTATAGATCTTGTCTGTTTTTTCAGGGTAGATGGCAGAACTAGGTTGGAAGCCCTAAAATCTGAAATACAGTGTGGTCAGAAAGGGGAGGAGGAATGCATTATGAAGGGAGAAGATAGGGTCTGCAGAGCTCCATTGCGTTTAAGGAGATTCACATGTTCAAGTGATGGGGCCACAGTAGAGTTAAATGTCTCTCAGAGTAGTGGAGATAAGCCTGGGGAACCGAGAGAAAGGAAGGTCCTTAGCAGTACACAGTGTGAGCTGGTTGTTAGTTTACATGAGACACTACTGGCTGATGTAAACCAGGGTGTAACACGTACTGAATGTGAACGTGGTTCGAACTTTATACCCTTTTCCTACATGGCTGCAATAATAAATAGAAGGGATAGCCTGAAAATACTGCTTGTTTCCTTTCCTTTGCTCCCAGCTCGTAGCTCCTCTCTGGCAGGCAGCTCTTACAGCCTTAGGCTGAAGGAGGTGACAATGTAGGCTGAAACACCCAATTCCTTCAAGTGAGTGATTGGCTTCAGCTAATGCAAATGCCTGAAACCTCTCTGCCGTGGAAGCAGCAAAATCAATGTGGCCACGTAAATCATGGTACATTTAGATTTAAGCATTTCAGTCAATTTCAATTAATCTTATAGATTGTAGTGAAATAGTAATTTTCATCTTTCTTGTATGACATTTACTACTACCGTGATATTTTTCATTGTTATTATACCAAGCACCTTTACCTGAAGAAAATAAAACATTTTGGTTGTGTTGAAGGGAAATTTGTTGGAATTTACAATATTTGGGAAAGTGAGAGAAATTAATTTTCTTCATTTTATTCCAAATGAAGGCAAATGTGGAAGCAAATGCCAGAATTTCCCCCTACTGAGCAGGGAGAAACAGCCACTCCACGCAGGGCTGAGCCCTTGGCATCTTCTGCCCTGTGGATGTCTATCTTGTTTTCTTCATGTTTGGTGCCCTTCTTTCAATGGTAACAAGAAACCAAAGTTCTCAGTGAAGAGCAAACAACAAGAGCCTCTGCATCTTGGATTCTGTTGCTGGCAAAACCAGAAGTCAGTCTTTACTAACAGGATAAATATTTGGGCTCAGATATTGTTTGTAGATGAGCCAATGTGGCCATAAGTATGTTAAGGTGACCTCGTAGCTCAAATATGGGGCAGCAGTGGATGCAGTGATCTCTGACTCTTGGCTCATAGTCAGGTCAGTGGGACCTCCAAAAGGTAATTTTTTTGTTTTGGGAAATGAAGATGAATTAAATTTCAGAAATTTAAAGCTAAAAGCAGGGGGGAGAATGACAAAAAATGCATGGAGTGTGCTGCATCTGCTCTGTTGTGTCATAGAGGGCCATAAAGTTGGGGACTACAGGGCTCAGGAAATCCATATTCCTTGGATATGACATTATCATAGACTTACGTGAGAGGAGGAGCTGCTTTCTACAGCATGTGGAAGACTGAAGGGATACCCAGCAGTAGAAATACTGCAGAAGTCACTAATGGTGGTATTTCAGATTGCAAAACTAACCATATAAAAATCTGTCCTTTAAAATAGTTTGCAGAGCATTTACACTTTTCCTTCCATGACATTTCATAGCTAGTGCTTATGTTTATGGGCTAAGGCAGCTGATGGGCTGGGTAGCTCTCAGTCAAGGGAAGGACAGGTGGGAACATCTCCTGAAGCACTGGAGGGAGTCAGGAGCTTGCCTTCTTCCTGGCTGTCCTTGCAGAGGTGTATGGGTATGACATATAATGAAGTTGGATGTGTGGGCAGAGCAGCCTGTGTGGCTTAGTGGAGTCACGTCTCCTTACCACGAGCAAGTGGACAGAGGGAGGATACATTAGGGAGTACATTAATCTCTTGACTCACCTTCTCATCAGTAAATTCCTTCCTTTGCAGAATGACAGGTAGTTGTAAGAAAACTCTGAGGGTGCTCCTTTTGTCTGAGGCATGGAATCCCAAATCAGTCATGCGTCCTGCCCCATGTCTTATGCTCTGGCTCTGCTCTGGTCTCGTGCACACCGACAAAAGGCAGCACAGTCAGAACCCAAAATCCCTCTGTCTGCTCTTTCAGCTTCTGTTGCATGAAGCGATTGACCTTCAGGATACAATTTTCAAGACTGTATGAACAGAGGGACAAGTGAGGGGTGGTTCTGATGCCGGCGAGGTCGACTGCTTGTTATCTGGGAGTAACAGACTTGTCATGCCAGCCTGGCCACTCTCTCCTTGGCTTAGTGGGGCCAGTGTGCAAAAAAAGCAACGCACATCCTTCAGCATCATCAACTTGTCACAGGAAAAAGCAAGGGTGGGATTCACCTCCCAGTGGTGTATGTCTGTGGAAGGGATGCCTGCCTCTGAACCAGGTCTTTAAACTTCCTTTGGAGCTGGTGGGCATCTCATCAATGCAGGTAGCAGAGGCAACATGAAGTTTTATTTCAGCCTGGTAGATAGGCCTGCCTGCTAAATTCGTGTGCTTAACATTGAGCACTGAACAAGCACAGGGCCAACTTACACCACGTGGGAATTTGTCCCAGACATTTCAGGGGTTGCTGCATTGTGGGCTTTCTTGAAAAGCTGCCTGGGTTCTCTAACTGCTGGCAGAGTCCAGAGAAGTCCTCTCTGCCACTGCCGCTGCTTTTGTGTCAAGAACATCATGAGGTTACAGCAATTCATGCCTGCAGCTACTCTGTGGGGGATCAGGCCCCATGGTTGTATCTGGGGGCCAGAAAACTGCTTGACATCTCATGAGAGTTGGCAAAGCCTCACTGAGTACCTCAATCACATAGGGCCAATGATGTCTTCACAGGCATTGTGCCACCACCGCGAGTATCAGCACTTTCAAACTTCAGCTCATGAAATCCTATCTCTGTATTTCAGGCTGTTGTTTCACAAGGAAAGAGCGAGCTGATGTCATTGTGTTCTTGCACTGTGCACCTTGCTAGCGGCGCAGTGAGTGACTGTTCAACTGTCCACATGCTTCCCAGTCCACCTCCTTTGTCTCCCATTTTAAACTTTGTTGTTGCTACCTGTGCCAGGTGGAAGTGTCTTCCTCTGCTCTGGGTTCATCAGGACCTCTTGCATAAATGTCACAGTAAACATCTTCTATCTCTCCAGAGAAGCCCAATGCTCCCCAAACTCCTGGCCCCATCTTTGTGTTCCTCATTTTGCCATACAGCTAGGAGTTAAACAGCTTTAGCTACTCCAGGTTTACAAAAAGGCACAGTCTTAGTTCCTGGTCTTGGTTGCCTTTACTAGATATGGGTGGTAGTGAAGGGTGTAGCTGCTCCTATCTGTAGACCACACTTCATTGTGTTTATACTCTCCATCCTGAACCTCGTGGCTTCCCAGGTCTTTGAAGCTTCATTTTGGTAGGGATACTGAAAAAACGAGGTCTGTGGTGTGCATTTTTGGATGGGTGTGTGAATAAATTTCCTGCAGGGGAATGAGGGTGTGCGAGATCAAAAGGATCAAATACCAATGTGTGCAAAATGCCATTTTGCAGGGTTGTAATTGGTGATCTCAAAAGGTAAACATCCCAGACACAGCAGGGATATTCACACAAGGTTGCTTCCAGATTAAAGTGTCTGACTCTACAATTTCCTTCATGGACATCAGACTTAATTACACTTTAGCACCTTTAGAGTGGCACACATTTGATCCTTTGGCCCCAACACCATAAGGACTGTCTCTAGGGACAAAAGAGATTTTTTGTGTTCTTCTTGGTGTTCTGTGATTGCCAGAAGCTGGCTCAGCCTGCTGTGTAACCCCTGGGGGAGGCAGTGAGTGTTGGAGGAGCTTCCCACAGCAGATGGCCTCCTCTAACACAGTATCTCCTGTCATTTTCTAAGGCAGTTCTCTGCTCAGTTATACAAAAGAATCACAGTACGACTGCAAATGAATGCACAGATCAGCAGACCTTCAAGCCAGTTGCTATTTGAACCAAAACAGTTGCAACTCCCATGCTAAACCATGACCTGTTGTATTCTGACCCAAAACTGCAGTGCACAGTCCTAGGTTGTGACCAGTTGTGTTGAGCAAAGCTCAGGAAGGACAAGTCTTCAGGAAGACCAACAGCTACACAGTCCACCCAGCACTGCCATCCCCTTTGGGAACATCTATCTTTTGACCACTGCTATAATTAGTACATGTAGTACAGATGTAGTACAGTGTCCTTATTGGAAGGGTAAGAGATAAAGCTGTCCCTGGGCAAGAGTCACAGACCATCTTGGAAGACTAAAGAGCAAAGTAATCAATTACCACAAGCCTGCCCATGGATCTTCGGTAAACCTGGCTCCTTTCCATGACAGAAATAATAGCAATGTCCTTTGCCAGGTAATTCTCCAAATGATTATTTTAAATAATACGTTGCTGTGATCCAGCAAAAGAGTTCTGAGATTTATTAGAACGTTTGTCATGGAGAGGAAAAGCAGCCAGTGAACCCTGCGGGCTGGCAGCAAGCAGCACGGGGCAAGTGGCACATAAAATACCCAGGTCTCTAATTGCTCAGGTCCACTCTGTGCTTGCAGGAGTGGAAGACAGGGACATACATTTCGCCCCTCAGTGCTGGCTGCCAGCATCAGAGGTCACCAAGCAGATGGTACAGGATCTGATCATATGTGGCAGGAGCCATGGAGGGGGTGGTGGTGACAGATTGCTCTTCTCCCTTCCCTGGGCAGGTCTGCACAAAAACCAAATGGAGGTTGTCTGGTCCTGGAGCCATTGCCCCTTCCTAGGGTAAAACCTGAGACAGAATCCTCTTTTAACAACCTGGCTTGAAACTGAAACTTGTGCTTTTGCAAGGAAAGTGATCCAGCTGTGCCTTGGAGAATGTGCTCTTGGGTGCTTCAGCTTACTCTGGCCCTTTCCCTGCTTTTGTTTTGTTTTGCTTTGTTTTAAAGGCAGAATCAGGATATCATAAGCCTAGGGCGCTTGCATCATTTATTACCTGTTTCTTGCTTTTTGGAGTGGAGAAGGGAAATGTGCTGTTGCTTTGGGACAAACAGGTATCTGAGAAACAAATAATTTGACTCCTTTTCATATTAAACAACCTTTCCTGGCTTTGTCACTGTTGAGTTGGTGCTTCTACGGTGGTTCGGTAGATAGTGCTGCCAGGGTGGACCTGAAGAGCTTCAGCGAAACTAAGAATCAGTCTTATGGATTGGAAAGTGACAACAGCACAGAAAAACGTGGCAACAAAAGTGCACATCTCCATTATAACAGTGTCATTTTCTTTCTTCCTTCAGGTTACCTTGCACCTCGAAACCTTCCCAGCGCAGGGTTCTTCCCGTTCCTGCAAACTGTGCTGTGTGATTCAGATGCCAGATGTAAAGGCACACCATACGCACCAGAAGATCTGCTGCCAAGACTTAATGACATCTCATCTCTCAGACTGTAAGGGGATCTGCATGCATCTGAGAGTTACAGGCTGTAGAGCTTTGAGGTGGAGGGAGCAGCCATGTATATGCAAGTGTGTCTGCCACACATATAGCTCAGATATCTGTTATAACAGACGTAGTCTCAGATGTTTGAACACTTTAGAATGTGGGCTGCAACGTGGGACACTTTAAAAGTGTCCATGTTATGGGCAGCTATCAGTGATGTCAGCTAATCTGGGCTTAATAGTAAATGAGAATTTCATTCCCTTAGCAAAATGCTTCTGCTCACCCAAATCACAGCAAAAGAACTTTTTTCTTATTATTTTTTTGCATGATTCTGAATCAGGTCCTCAGATCCTGCAGAGTGTCTGTGGATAAGACTTTTAGCAAGATCATCCTAGCATGCTGATCTCTCACTGTGGTGAAAGTGGCAAATGTTCTCCAACAGTTCTAGCTTGAAGTACACCTGCTCTGGGGCATCTGCTCTTTCAGCAGATCCTCTGTGTGCCAACTAGAATGGATGTCCTCTCTGCACATCACCACAGATATTGGAAAAGAGATGAAAATGAAGAAACAAAATTTGCCCACAGCAATATGTAGATCTGCAGCATTGACCTGGCTGGGTATGCTTTATTGAAATGTCAGTTTGTTGAAATGGACATTCAGCAGAGGTATTTCAATTTCATTGATGTTCCAGCTGGGGCCAAGTAGGATTTGCTTTGAGACTTGCCAGCCAGGGTTATTTCTACATCGTGTCTCCTCAGTTCTTGCACATCCCTGGGGAACATACTCCTCTGTGGTAGTATGTTCTCTTCAAAAGGAGTAAGTGACATCTAGTCCTGGGTAGCTTGTGGCCCTAAACTGGAACATACTCTGAGGCCTGGATGGCTAATAGCCAGGAGAAAATCAGGGCATACAAGGTCCCTGGTTGTTCATCTTCAGTTTCAGGTTAGAAGTTGCTCTCTAGTGGCTGTGTCAGAGCCTCAAAATCCCTTTTGGCCAGAACTTGAGAGTCTGAACATCCATGCCTTCTAGCAGATTGCTCACTAGGCAGGATGGGGAATCCTGGGGTTTATGGCTTCTGAAGGGTCCTCCTTAGTGCAGAGAGACTGGCATTTCTTGGGCCAGGTCAAGGGACAGGATCCTTCCATTGATTAGGAGTCCAGGAGACTATATATAAATTCAAATTCATGTAGCAGAAGAGGGCAGAACTGCACAGAGACTGGGTGCCTGGATTCATGGCTCTTCACTCACTTCCTCAGTGTCTTTTGTTTTTCCAATGACATATTAAACAATGGTTAATTTAGGGCATTGAAATGAAGAAATGGGAACCTCTAGTGCCAAACTTGGAGATCTTCCATGGGTTTCAATAGCTACAAACACTTCTTGCTTTTTCTGGTTTTAGTTTCTGTACAGCTGTTTAGGAAATAACTGGGTCTTCCCTGCCAATTGCAAATCAAAGGATTTGGCCAAACTATAGCTGAAGTTACATGAGTTATTAATAAACATCTTGGTCATTAGTGATGCCAAAACTCAACTGTGTGAAGTATCACACAACTCTGTGGGTATACCTCCCCTTATGGGCTCAATGTCAGCCTTAGAAATACATTGTATTCTGAAAAAAAATCACTTTACTATTAAGTCATCACAGCAAACCTAGCAGGATACAGCAGAGCATTAAAACCTTAGCAGAAGGTTGACTGGGTAGGTGGAAACTCCAGCAGCCAGCATGAGCAGATGTGGCTCTGCCTCATGAGTAGAATCACCACGGGTGAGTTTGTCATGAAGGCAGAGTATTTGAGCTGTGACTGTTCCCTGTCTGGATACATCATTGTGTAATACTCTGGAGTTTGCAACATTAAGCTAACCCAGACTGGGTTTTTTCCTCTCCCATTGTGAAACTCACCAAAGGTCTTATTAAATTGTTTTATAACTTGCCCTAAAACTGTGTCATTCCAGTGTCCAACAGAGAAAATAGGCAAGGTTCTGATCTCTGCTTCTGTTCCTTAGAAGCATTTACCAAGGTTTGTAAGACCTTGATAGCTGCTTGAGATTTTCCTTAATAAAAGGCAACCCAGGTGCAAAACCTGATCTCAACACCAACATCTTCCACCCTATATTTTCCCTTGTAGTGATATGTTTGCAAAGGGGGAAGTAAGATCCTGATGTTTTGAAGGACTTCTTGGTAGGGATGTGCAACCTGCTGTTATAGCTTACAGCCACTTACATCAAGGCGTTTTTGCTCAGTCCCAGCGTCATTTACAATGCCATGAAATTCTGCACCCTTTCTTTTTCTGAGCATATATTAGTGCAGGACAGAGCACATCTTGATACAACAAGGCCTTCTTTCCAGAAGTAGGAATTTGTTTAAGATTAATCCAAATACATATCTCAAGCCTTGCATGTCTTTGGTGTCCCTGCAGAGCTGGCATGAACGCAGTCCTGTCCATCTGTTTCATGTCTTTGATCTCTGGAGAGTGCTTCCCCAAAATACACACCAAAGCTCTAGAATGAACCATAATTTTGTGCAACCTGTATTTCAACAGACCTGCCATGAAATCCAACTATAGACCCATTTGGAGTCACACAGTAAAGTGTAATCTTGATCATGAGAAACTCTGGATGATTTTACAGGTGTCATCTATTTTTTTACTCTTTCCCCCCACCCCCTTTATCTTTTTTCTCTTCCTTCCCCAGTAAGCGGAAAAGCTCATCCAGTGTGGCCAAGGACAACCATCCATTGCCATGGAGTGCAGAGGTTCCAAAAAGCAGGAACATTTCACTGGGTAAGCGATCAACTGCTCTGCAAAGTTCTGCTCTTTAAAAGCTTCCTTTGAAGCTCTCTGGAGAGAGATACAATTCTTAGAAGACTGCTAAAATGATTTATGTGTTCTATCCAGGCATGTGACCATGGCCATCACATTAGTGTAAATTCTTGGGGACTAATTACAAGTAACTGGCTGTAGAAAAGAATTTGGGGATTTGGCCAAGAAACTGGGATTAATTGCTGTGTTTCAGCAGAGCAATATGAGATCGCAGGCTGTTTGGACATTAACTAAAGACCTGGCTATTTATGGAATATTGCCCTTTTACTACCCACAAATTGTCCATAAACAGCTTATGATTTTTATTCTTTTTTTTTTTTTTTCCCACCAATGTATTTCTTATTCACAGTTATCCAGAAAATAAATCTTCTTCTGGCCACAGTGGATATTTATTGTTGGTGATGTTCTCCTCTAATGTGATTCTCTTTCTTGAAGGAACTTTCAGACTTAAATTTTCTGTAAAATCATTTCAATTATTATTTATTGATGGTAATGGCTAGTACTGTCCACAAGCCTTCATGATGGATACTCCTTTCTCCAGGGAGCTCACGGTCAGATGAATGATTACAGGCTTGCATTCTGTGACTGTTCTGCCCTGGCCATTCTCTGTTCCAATTAGCATTCCTGCCAACACTCTCACTCTGTGGTGTACAGGCAGGAAAAGGCAGAACTGGGACTGAAGACAGAGGCACAGGGAAAAAAAAAACTAAATTGATTAGCACTTATGGGAACTATCAACTTATCTTGATGGCCATAGAGGAACTCTTATTATAAAAAATTAAAATCATAGGCCATAGCTGCTGCTGTTGTAAACTGGCACAACTTGTTCTGTTCCGGTGAGCTGTGCTGTTTTGAGAGTGCATCTCAGTGCAAGTGTAGGCTTTGGTGTATCTCAGCTGGGCACCTGGCAGTGTTCCACCATGCATAGTGGGCAGCAGTGCTCCAAATCTGTGTTGAAGCTCTTTCTCAATAATGAGTAACACCCACTGGTACCAAAAATACCTGGAGAGCTCTCCCTTATAAGGCAAATGGTTTGAGCTGACATAAGGTCCCCTGTAAAGCTCCCCATCTTTCTTCCTGCATGAGGGAAGTTGGAGTTGGAAATTAATGTTGAACTGCAAGCTGAGAGTTAAGTGCTTTTAATTAAAAAATACATGTAATCCAGGATTTAATTACATCAGAAGAAACCTTAAGTAAGTAATTACAGGCTGGCATCAGCTCTACCTTTGGAAACAGATTAATAATGATGGCATGTCCAAAGCTGTAGTCAGCTATCTTCTGTCAGGGTTTGACATAGCAAAGAGGTTAAAAGACATTAAGTAAAATATAATGTTTCAAACTGTATTGCAGCATTTGGGGATTTCGTATCTCATGGAGAAAAACCCTTCTGGAATATTTCATCACCATCCAATTTGACTTCCAGCATCCACATGTTCAACAAAATCCTCAGTTTTGGGAAGGTAGGTCTGTGTTTGCCTAACAGCTGAGTGTGAACATTTCAAGAGTAAGAATCTCAACATACAGCCAACATACAGCTCTTATTGTTTCTGGATCTCCCCTGTTACGTGAACAAGCCTTATTTTGGGAAGAGGAAGAGAGTTAAGGCGCTTAGAGCATGTATTCTTTCGCATGAAATTCAAGGTGTGATGTCACAAGCTCTACCAGAGAGTTAAGGTGCTTACAGTATGTATTCCTTCACATGAAATTCAAGGTGTGATGTCACAAGCTCTACCAGAGAGTTAAGGCACTTAGGGTATGTATTCCTTCACATGAAATTCAAGGTGTGATGTCACAAGCTCTACCAGAGAGTTAAGGCACTTAGGGTATGTATTCCTTCACATGAAATTCAAGGTGTGATGTCACAAGCTCTACAAGAGAGTTAAGGCGCTTAGGGTATGTATTCCTTCACATGAAATTCAAAGTGTGATGTCACAAGCTCTACCAGAGAGTTAAGGCGCTTAGGGTATGTATTCCTTCACATGAAATTCAAAGTTTGATGTCACAAGCTCTACCAGAGAGTTAAGGCACTTAGGGTATGTATTCCTTCACATGAAATTCAAGGTGTGATGTCACAAGCTCTACCAGAGAGTTAAGGCACTTAGGGTATGTATTCCTTCACATGAAATTCAAGGTGTGATGTCACAAGCTCTACCAGAGAGTTAAGGCACTTAGGGTATGTATTCCTTCACATGAAATTCAAGGTGTGATGTCACAAGCTCTACCAGAGAGTTAAGGCACTTAGGGTATGTATTCCTTCACATGAAATTCAAAGTTTGATGTCACAAGCTCTACCAGAGAGTTAAGGCGCTTAGGGTATGTATTCCTTCACATGAAATTCAAGGTGTGATGTCACAAGCTCTACCAGAGAGTTAAGGCACTTAGGGTATGTATTCCTTCACATGAAATTCAAGGTGTGATGTCACAAGCTCTACAAGAGAGTTAAGGCGCTTAGGGTATGTATTCCTTCACATGAAATTCAAAGTGTGATGTCACAAGCTCTACCAGAGAGTTAAGGCGCTTAGAGTATGTATTCCTTCACATGAAATTCAAGGTGTGATGTCACAAGCTCTACCAGAGAGTTAAGGCGCTTAGAGTATGTATTCCTTCACATGAAATTCAAGGTGTGATGTCACAAGCTCTACCAGAGAGTTAAGGCGCTTAGAGTATGTATTCCTTCACATGAAATTCAAGGTGTGATGTCACAAGCTCTACCAGAGAGTTAAGGCGCTTAGAGTATGTATTCCTTCACATGAAATTCAAGGTGTGATGTCACAAGCTCTACAAGAGAGTTAAGGCGCTTAGGGTATGTATTCTTTCACATGAAATTCAAGGTGTGATGTCACAAGCTCTACCAGAGAGTTAAGGCGCTTAGAGTATGTATTCCTTCACATGAAATTCAAGGTGTGATGTCACAAGCTCTACCAGAGAGTTAAGGCGCTTAGAGTATGTATTCCTTCACATGAAATTCAAGGTGTGATGTCACAAGCTCTACCAGAGAGTTAAGGCGCTTAGGGTATGTATTCTTTCACATGAAATTCAAGGTGTGATGTCACAAGCTCTACCAGAGAGTTAAGGCGCTTAGAGTATGTATTCCTTCACATGAAATTCAAGGTGTGATGTCACAAGCTCTACCAGAGAGTTAAGGCGCTTAGAGTATGTATTCCTTCACATGAAATTCAAGGTGTGATGTCACAAGCTCTACAAGAGAGTTAAGGCGCTTAGGGTATGTATTCTTTCACATGAAATTCCAGGTGTGATGTCACAAGCTCTACCAGAGAGTTAAGGCGCTTAGAGTATGTATTCCTTCACATGAAATTCAAAGTGTGATGTCACAAGCTCTACAAGAGAGTTAAGGCGCTTAGGGTATGTATTCCTTCACATGAAATTCAAGGTGTGATGTCACAAGCTCTACCAGAGAGTTAAGGCGCTTAGGGTATGTATTCCTTCACATGAAATTCAAAGTGTGATGTCACAAGCTCTACAAGAGAGTTAAAGTGCTTAGGGTATGTATTCTTTCACATGAAATTCAAGGTGTGATGTCACAAGCTCTACCAGAGAGTTAAGGCACTTAGGGTATGTATTCCTTCACATGAAATTCAAGGTGTGATGTCACAAGCTCTACCAGAGAGTTAAGGCACTTAGGGTATGTATTCCTTCACATGAAATTCAAGGTGTGATGTCACAAGCTCTACCAGAGAGTTAAGGCACTTAGGTTATGTATTCCTTCACATGAAATTCAAGGTGTGATGTCACAAGCTCTACCAGAGAGTTAAGGCACTTAGGGTATGTATTCCTTCACATGAAATTCAAAGTTTGATGTCACAAGCTCTACCAGAGAGTTAAGGCGCTTAGGGTATGTATTCCTTCACATGAAATTCAAGGTGTGATGTCACAAGCTCTACCAGAGAGTTAAGGCACTTAGGGTATGTATTCCTTCACATGAAATTCAAGGTGTGATGTCACAAGCTCTACAAGAGAGTTAAGGCGCTTAGGGTATGTATTCCTTCACATGAAATTCAAAGTGTGATGTCACAAGCTCTACCAGAGAGTTAAGGCGCTTAGAGTATGTATTCCTTCACATGAAATTCAAGGTGTGATGTCACAAGCTCTACCAGAGAGTTAAGGCGCTTAGAGTATGTATTCCTTCACATGAAATTCAAGGTGTGATGTCACAAGCTCTACCAGAGAGTTAAGGCGCTTAGAGTATGTATTCCTTCACATGAAATTCAAGGTGTGATGTCACAAGCTCTACCAGAGAGTTAAGGCGCTTAGAGTATGTATTCCTTCACATGAAATTCAAGGTGTGATGTCACAAGCTCTACCAGAGAGTTAAGGCGCTTAGGGTATGTATTCTTTCACATGAAATTCAAGGTGTGATGTCACAAGCTCTACCAGAGAGTTAAGGCGCTTAGAGTATGTATTCCTTCACATGAAATTCAAGGTGTGATGTCACAAGCTCTACCAGAGAGTTAAGGCGCTTAGAGTATGTATTCCTTCACATGAAATTCAAGGTGTGATGTCACAAGCTCTACAAGAGAGTTAAGGCGCTTAGGGTATGTATTCTTTCACATGAAATTCAAGGTGTGATGTCACAAGCTCTACCAGAGAGTTAAGGCGCTTAGAGTATGTATTCCTTCACATGAAATTCAAAGTGTGATGTCACAAGCTCTACAAGAGAGTTAAGGCGCTTAGGGTATGTATTCCTTCACATGAAATTCAAGGTGTGATGTCACAAGCTCTACCAGAGAGTTAAGGCGCTTAGGGTATGTATTCCTTCACATGAAATTCAAAGTGTGATGTCACAAGCTCTACAAGAGAGTTAAAGTGCTTAGGGTATGTATTCTTTCACATGAAATTCAAGGTGTGATGTCACAAGCTCTACCAGAGAGTTAAGGCACTTAGGGTATGTATTCCTTCACATGAAATTCAAGGTGTGATGTCACAAGCTCTACCAGAGAGTTAAGGCACTTAGGGTATGTATTCCTTCACATGAAATTCAAGGTGTGATGTCACAAGCTCTACCAGAGAGTTAAGGCGCTTAGGGTATGTATTCCTTCACATGAAATTCAAAGTTTGATGTCACAAGCTCTACCAGAGAGTTAAGGCACTTAGGGTATGTATTCCTTCACATGAAATTCAAGGTGTGATGTCACAAGCTCTACCAGAGAGTTAAGGCACTTAGGGTATGTATTCCTTCACATGAAATTCAAAGTTTGATGTCACAAGCTCTACCAGAGAGTTAAGGCGCTTAGGGTATGTATTCCTTCACATGAAATTCAAGGTGTGATGTCACAAGCTCTACCAGAGAGTTAAGGCACTTAGGGTATGTATTCCTTCACATGAAATTCAAGGTGTGATGTCACAAGCTCTACAAGAGAGTTAAGGCGCTTAGGGTATGTATTCCTTCACATGAAATTCAAAGTGTGATGTCACAAGCTCTACCAGAGAGTTAAGGCGCTTAGAGTATGTATTCCTTCACATGAAATTCAAGGTGTGATGTCACAAGCTCTACCAGAGAGTTAAGGCGCTTAGAGTATGTATTCCTTCACATGAAATTCAAGGTGTGATGTCACAAGCTCTACCAGAGAGTTAAGGCGCTTAGAGTATGTATTCCTTCACATGAAATTCAAGGTGTGATGTCAGAAGCTCTACCAGAGAGTTAAGGCGCTTAGAGTATGTATTCCTTCACATGAAATTCAAGGTGTGATGTCACAAGCTCTACAAGAGAGTTAAGGCGCTTAGGGTATGTATTCTTTCACATGAAATTCAAGGTGTGATGTCACAAGCTCTACCAGAGAGTTAAGGCGCTTAGAGTATGTATTCCTTCACATGAAATTCAAAGTGTGATGTCACAAGCTCTACAAGAGAGTTAAGGCGCTTAGGGTATGTATTCCTTCACATGAAATTCAAGGTGTGATGTCACAAGCTCTACCAGAGAGTTAAGGCGCTTAGGGTATGTATTCCTTCACATGAAATTCAAAGTGTGATGTCACAAGCTCTACAAGAGAGTTAAAGTGCTTAGGGTATGTATTCTTTCACATGAAATTCAAGGTGTGATGTCACAAGCTCTACCAGAGAGTTAAGGCACTTAGGGTATGTATTCTTTCACATGAAATTCAAGGTGTGATGTCACAAGCTCTACCAGAGAGTTAAGGCACTTAGAGTATGTATTCTTTCACATGAAATTCAAGGTGTGATGTCACAAGCTCTACCATTCAATTCTTTGTTTGCCCATAATACTCACGTGGTGGCTCCAAGAGGCGCTGTGTGTTTGTTATATTGACTACAAATGGGAACAAGTCCTTTCTAACAGAAACTTGGTACCATGTAAGGGACACCAATATGCTTCTGGGTTTATGTGAAGGCCTGTAAACACTTAGGCACACATTTCTCCCTACCTAAATGACCTTGAAGAACTTCAGTGACGTTGTCACCTGTTAGCACTCTGTATGTAAGTACTTGCAATGACAATGCTTTTCAGATGTCACTGCTACCACCCCTTTAAAAAGTCTCAGCATTGTGTCTAAATCCATCCCAAATAGAGTATTGCTTCAAACCTACCTTTAACATTATGTCTTTTTTTTCAGAGCCAGACCCAATATTCAACTGCAGCAAATCTCAAAGTCATTCTGTGTGAGGTCTTGTCACGATACATAGCACATCCTGACCTCAGTGAGGAGAAGATGGCAGCCAACATCCACCAGACATTCTGCTTTACTGACTCATCCCTTTTAGAGTCATTTACCCAGGAATTCAGAAATCAGCTCTCTCAAGTAAGTGCTTGGGACCTTTCCTAATGTGCGCAGCTAGAACCTGTGCTAGTTCACACACAGTGTTGCATTGTTTGAGAGACAGAACATGACCTCATCTGGCTAGGAGTTGCTCATCTCCATAGCAAAGTGCATATAGTGATGAGATAATTCTTGTCAATGAGATTAGCCCAAAGACCTTAGAGGTCAGCTAGTGGACACTAAGGCTTTTCCCCATGCCTAGGTGCTGTTTCTCCTCTTTATTTGCCCTGCTGTAGTGACAGGGAAACAGAACAGTGTAAGGATGTAAATAAGGATATTTAAAGCTAGGGAAGGCAATAAATTTAATCATGTATTACCTCAGCCGTATAACTTCATCCAATAACTCCTGCATCTGATCCATCAATTCATGATTGAAGCAGTACTTCTCTTTGGAAAAGCTATATAATTAAAGCAAATGAATCCTTTTTTTTTTTTTTGCCAGGGTGGGGATTGATACTAATTTTTCTTGTATTTGTCGTCTTTGGACTGTTTGGGACATTGCGAATCGTAGGACTTGTCTAAACAGAGAATTTATTGTACAATCTGGGGTGTAAAGATAAAGCACAGTCACTCTCTCAGTTATTGCCTGTCACTGGAGTCCATTGAATGTATTGTTTGTAGAGTTGTGTACTAGTGCAGTGCAGGCTGAAAAGCAAAACCAGACCCACCAGCAGCAAGAGTTCCTGTTGTGAAATAATTTCTCGCATTGTTGTTTGTTAAGGTGCAACACAACCCACAGTACCAGGCAACATTTGTCCATGAAATGGTCTCGTTCCTCACACTCATCTCCCAAGTGCAGAATGACAAGTCCCTGTGGCATCTCCTTTTGCTGGCCCCAGATGTCTTTCAGGGCAGCATGCAACTGCAAGACGTGATTGATTTCCTTCAGAATCCAAGAAGGTAAAAATGCAGAAAATGACAGGAGAGGCACTGAAAGTTGTTGGGTTTGCTCACTGAACTCTAAGGACACATCACCTCTCATCCTGAAGAAAGAATGTTAGCTTAAAAGCATGATTTTCTGGGAGGTGATATGGCTCCACACTAATGCATTTTTAAAAGTCTCTCTGGACATCAAATGATGTTTTGATTTTAAATGACTCTTGTGTCACTTTTAAAGGGGAGCTGGATATGAACTCTTAGTTTTCTTCCATCCTGCTTAGAGGCACTGTCATGCCCATGTACAGGTGTAGTAAAAGATGGTAACAGCCATTGTCTCTGACTGAAGAAAAGCCCTTCTGGCTGCATAGTTGTTCTGCTAAAGAAAGCAGCTGGCTTCTTCCTGCCAGAAAAGCAGAAAGCCAAATTCGTAGATTCATAAAACAGTTTGGGTTGGAAGAGATTTTAAAGTTGCTTTGAAACACCTCAAGCATTTGTAGGGGAGCATGAATTATTTTTTTTAAATGATTGCTTGATTTACTGCTGCTTCACCTTTCAAGACTGATCCCCAGAAAACAGAGAAAAGACTTCTTAGAACAAAGCAGTACTTGTGTTCTTGCTCAGTGGGTGTGTGAAAAGCAGAGCTGGCTTAACCACATTAGTTAACTGTGCTGAAATATTTGATGCTATATGCACCTATATGATGTGTAAAACTCAGCTTAAACGGGATTAGCCTTCAAATCCCTTTTCTGGTTTGTAGTTGGGCTAGAATTCTCACTTATCTCTAGAAGACTTGAGCTACTCAAGAGATTAGGGGACTTTGTTGCAAGTCATCTACTGGATGTGTGACTGGCACTGCTATAAATTATTCCTAATAGTTCACTTGTTACAGCACACAGAGGACTGCAAGCAAATGAGTGTCTTCAGACTTTTTTTTCTTAGATGCATGAGCAGTTGGGTAAAGATGCCAAAAGAGGTTGTAGGAACCCTGCCACTTTGATTACACTCAGGCTTAGAGGGACTCACTTTTCATCACTGGTGTGTTGCCAAGGCACTTAGAGCCCTGCACATTTAATATCTAGGTAATTTGCCTTGCTGCATTGTGAGAACTATTTGTAAGTTGTAATGTCCCTGTCCTTAAAGGAGTCAGTAGCAGTGTGGCAAGAATTTTAATTTTATTCAGAGATACTTTGTGCAAGCTGCTGTTCTAGTCACAGGATTATTGCATTTGTTTGCATTTACTGGCTTGCAGAATCAAGCTTAAGAACCAGCACTGAGTGCCCAGGAAGAATTAATAATTATTGTGCTGCTCTGTTTTGCTTCACAGCTGCAGAGCTGGGCAAAGTTATCATAGGTACAACAAAGAGGCACATAGTTTCATCACCAGAGCTGTGCAGTGCTTTTGTTCCTGGCATCTGGCAGTGTAAGTGCACGAGTAAAGAGTTATTGCAAAGAGATTGCACAAAGAGTATTTTCAATGATGCTTACAGAAGCACATCTTAGTGAGCCCAACCATGCCTTTCGCTCAGGCAGTACTGACCTCCTAAGGAAGAGCTGTACAGGGAATTTTCTTTGTGGTATAAATATGAAGATAGAGAAGAAAAGAACTTTTGTTCATTGTGGCACCTGTATCAACCACATGGTAAACAACACCACTGTGGAACAGTAACTTCAAAGTCATGAATTCTAATAGAAAGTTTAGGAGCAAATTTTATTGCCCACACAAACCTGCTTTGCAGACTGAATTCACGAATGCTCCTGTTTGATGCTGTAAGATAATTTTTCAGATAAACAAGCAAGTTGAACTTTTCCTTTCAAGCCAATATCTGCAAAAGCCCTGCAAGGCTGAAATAAAAGGGCGACACCACCACCTGCTTCCATGCTTGCTACCTTCTGATCTGTATGATACACATCCACTTTTGGCAAGCCTACTCCTTGGCTCTTCCATTGCTCAACTGTGTCATTTAAAGCTGCATTTTCTTCCTCCTCTTCCCTCTCTAAGACTCTTACTAACAAGCACCACTGCAGAATGGAAATGATGAGCATCAAGTCCACAAAACCTGCATGGAGATATTATGTTAAATGAGGAGATGAGAGATCCCTGGTGTGCTGTTCTCAGTAGTCAGTCTGTTCCCACAAATCAGTATGTATTTATTCATACCACTGAAATCAGCTCAGCTAGGCTCTTTGTGTATCACCTGCAGAACTTCAGGCAGGAGAGAGATTGTGCATTTCACGGTGACCCTATGGCTACAGTGAAGAGCTGCTTTTTTCTACGGGAGAAGCAAAAGGGACTAATAATCACCATGAAGTTTTAAGTAACCTTCACACATTGAACAGACAGCCTTTTAAATTACTTCCTCTCTGATACAATATGCCTAACGATCAGCTTGTTCATTCCTAAGACTGAAAAAACATTTCTTGCTTCCCCGTCAGCCTGATTATTACAGTGTAAGAGAGGAAAGAAGGAGAATTGGATATGGTAATAGTTGTTTGTGGCTGCTTCTTCCTTCCACAGATGTTGTCCCCATGGAATCTCTGTTCTCCCTGAAGCTTCATCTGCCTGTTTCTTGCAGGGGGACATTCAGCCATAGCAGTGAATTGCTGGGCTGCCATAACACCTGATTGTTTTCTAAGACCTGTTTTTGAGGATTTTAGTGGTCTATAGATTTTACATAAGCCTTTGAAAAAGTGCTCTTTGAATAAGTAATGAGTGCAGCATGTATGTTTGAGCCAATGCACCACCATGGCTTTCCCACTGGAGCCCTTTTTATTTTATGCAAGATGAAACAAATAATTAAAAGCAGGGGCAAGATCTTGTCTATCAGACATTTTAAGGATGTTAGGCTGTACTCCAGCTGTTTCTTATTTGAACACTTGTTTTATTTCTTCTCACAGACCTGTAACCACAATTTATTTTCCTTTTCTTTTTTTTTTTTTTTTCCTTTTCCTTCCCTCTAGTACTGTGCTGCCAGCTCAGAATGCCTCTGCATCACTTGTGGCTGATGATAGATTCCAAACTGTTCACAGTGGGATTACAGATCCTCCATATTACCTGAACTGTTCAGAGCAAGGTAAGGCTCCTCTATATAGTCATATCTCTGCTGAAAACCTGTGGTGCTGAGGAGAAGCAAACTACAGGCTAATAAGTAACCATCCAGACTGTGTACTGTTCAGGGCTCAAAGTAATTAATTCCTCTTTCAGCTTTTTACAAATGTGAATAAAATACCTCATTTCAAATGGAAGAGTAAAGCAGCTTGGATTTGTCAGTAGACAATGAATTAACATCACTTTGCAGTCGCAGTGGAAATGGGGAGCAGTATTTTTTTACCAAGGTGGGGTTTTGTTTGTTTGTTTGCCTTGTGAAAATCTGCCTCTATGTGTGACCTCTGTCAAACTCACCTCAGTATATCAAGGTAAAGGCTGCACCTGAGTGGCTCAACAAGCTGCTTATGTTAAGATTATCCATTCCCCTACAGCAGAAGGAGAGTCCTTGACGTCTATCTCTGACCAAGGTTTCTTGACATCTACCTCTGACCAAGGTTACGTGAATGGGCAAGGGAAAGGTCCAGCATCTGAATGCTACAAGGGGCAGGTTGATAAGTGCCATCCTGCTTCAACTTCCAGAATCTCCACTGAATCACTTCTGCCCAAGATCTTGTGTGTTGTCATAGAAGCCTTACCTCTTACATGCATGTTGTCCTTAACAGATTTGCCACAGAACTCCACCCAGTTTCCAAATTTATGTGAGCTTTACTAATATTCTCTTTACATGTTTATTGTAGATAAAGAAAAATATGTGGTGACCAGACACATTTGCAATCTCTTTAACTGGACAGACAACTGGACTTCACTGTCTGAACTGGAGGAAGTTCTGAGGTAAGGCATTAGCTAAGAGGGATATTGCTAACATTATAATTCAAGTCTATGATCTTTGCTGTAAATCACTTTACATTTCCACTTGCATTGATTTCATATTCACTAAAATGCTTTCTTCTCCCCTCCAGAAAAATAAAGTCACCAGAGATTGGTGGAAAAGTCTCCAAGAGGTCCATTAATTCCGGTGATTTAGAAGCCATACAAAACTCTCTACATCGTTTAAAAGGCTTTGAGAAGAAAATGAATAGAAGTGAATTAAAAATCTTAAATCTATTCACAAATTTGAAGAATGAAACATTACAGAAATTGTATGCAATTCTTGAACTGGGAATGAATCCACATCGTGATTATAAATTAAGAGAAGCATATAATAAGGAAATAATTGATGAAATCTATAACTTCACATCTCTGCAATTACAGAGTGACTTTAATGGTACTTCCATTTTCAATATAATGACCCAGTGGAAAGAAATTCAGAGTGCTTTAAAATTAGCTCCAATGATTTGGAATCCAGTTCTGTTAAATAATTCCAATTTTAGCACAACTCAAATTGAGGAGTCTCTCAAAATGTTGCTCTCCAAGAGCGTGCCATCATCTCTGGAAGACTTCAGAGGGCATTTAAATGGAATGGAAGAAATACCATCGTTGTTTTCTGATTATCTGCTTCAGCCTTTGTCCTACAGGAACTTTCCAGACCAGCTCCTAGCTCTCCAGAAGATTTTTTTTATAATGACAGACACCAGCATAGGTTATCAGTACCTACTGATGCCTGTGATTGAACTGATGCGGAAGGTAGAAAGCTCCATGGGTGAAGCCTGGAGGGATGAGCTGAATGTCTATTGGCGTCTTGGGGAAAAGCTGAGATCAATGAAGTGGAACAACACAGGAATCATAGCCTACAGGCAGTTCTTAGAGGTATTAACCACTCATTTAAAAAAGCTGAATAACAATTCAAGTAGTGTTTCCAGTGCACAATTGGATCAACTGTCAGAACTTATAACAGCCGTGTTTAAAGAGTTTGGGGAAAAGTCTGAAGTAGCCAATATCTCACTAGTCCTTCAAGCCATACAAAAGACCTTGCACATATTAAAAGACTTAATGCTAAATTATAATGTCAGTAAATTACAATCTATAGATCTTTTCTTTAATTTTGACAATAAAACCTCTGAGAACCTGGCTGAATTTCTCAAGGCAGGATTGAAAATCCTTCATTATATAAGTGCTGGCAAAGCTTCCAGTGAAGAAATAATTAATCCTATCTATAACTTAACACACCTTCTACTGCAGGAGTTCAACCACTCTTCCTTACGGGACAGTACTTTTGTAGATGTGAAGATTTGGGACTTCTTGCATACAGCCCTGAGTCCTTTCCTTCAGAAGATCTTCAGTGGTTATGGAGCAATCCATAACTGCTCTGCTGAGGATGTGCTCCATGTGACACTTGAGATGCTCTTTGAAAATGCCACTCTGAGTGAGTCCTTAGCAGGCAGCCCTTGCAAACCTTTCTTTGATGCCATGGGCATGGAGGGTGCAACAATGCACAACGACACCTTTACAGAAATGTTCCAGCTTGCCATAACAAACCTGAAACTGTCTCCAGAGTTTGCTGCTGTCTACAAGAGTGGCAGTGAACACTTTTCCAAGGAGCTGTCTTGCACTGTTCAGGCTCTGCAGTCTTCTCTGCATTTCCTCTCCAAATTAAACCTTGTCTCTGAGCTGGAAACCTCTTGGGTGGAGGAGCAGTTGAGAATTCTGACTGTTGTCACAGAGGGGCTGCTGCAGAGTAATGTTTCCTGCTCAGTCCCAGTCCCTGATGTGGATGGCATGCTCCCATCTCAGCTTTTGGACATGGTTCTTCCTTTCACGGTGAATGAAGAAGTGTTGAACTCCTTAAATTCCTCTGACAGCTTGGCAGACTGGCATAGGCTGCCTGTGCTTTCCCCTCTGCTACCAACTCTTCCCATTAGGAACAGCAGTATAGATGAACTGATACAGGAGGGCAGAAGGGCTTCCAGCCAGTTGGACTGGGCACGTTTCTCACAGCTGTGGCATGCCACTGGCAACATGTTGACCACCAAATGGAACATAACAGAAGTGAGTGAATATGTGAAACTCCTGGAAATGATGAAGAAAGCCCTAATTCTTGTGGACTTTGGAGTAGCTCCTGGAAAGACAATAGTACACCAGATCTTTCATAATTCTAGCAGAGGAATTAAATCCTCGGATCTGAATTACTTGTATAATTCATTAAAGCTCTTTTTCAATTCAAGTTCTGCCACAAACAGCACACTGGACTTGGAAAGCCTGCTTCAAGAAATATTCTCACTGTATGAAGCTGGTGGTGAAGGATTGTTCTATGCTAGCCCCTACAGAGAAGAAAATCATGATGTTCTAACTATGGCTGCAGTGATTTGGAACCAGACAATGTTAAACAGGGCTCATTTTAGTACAGAGGAAGCATGGGAGATTATCAAAATGATTGCACTTGATGCCATCTCACTTGAAAACATTGCAGATTATCTCAGTACAAATGAAGAAGTGTCATCATTATTTTCTGACTTCTTGTTGACCCCTGTGACTTCTGAAAATTTTGCAGAACATCTCTTGGCCCTTGATCAGCTTCTTGCTGCCATGTCAGAGGTGAATACCAGTGATCATTATCTACTGATCTCTTCTTTGGCTAAGCTAATGAAAAAACTCCAGAATTCCCCTCTGATAAGGCAGAGACATGGACTTCATGTGTTCTGGCATATAGCTGAAGTGCTTCAGCCTGTAAGCTGGAATATTACAGACAATCTGACTTCTCAGTCACTCTTAGACATACTGCAAAATCAGTTCAGTACCATAAACAATGACTCCAGTCTTCCTTTCAGCAAGGAACTGAGAGAAGTGATAAACTTCCTATCCTCCATGCTTGAGCTGTATGGTGAAGAAGATTCCAGAGGAGCCAATGTGTCCATATACTTGCAGGCCATGCAAAGGAGTATCTTAATTTTAAAAGATTTGCAGAGAAGGTATAATATCAGTGAGCTTGAAACCATCAGCCTATTGCTTGATTATTACAGTATCTATACACAGAAACTGATTGAAATATGGAGAGCAGGAATGAAAGTGCTTCACGACACCAATCTAAACAAAACAGCTGAAGAAAAAATGGGCATTGTCTATAATTTCTCACATTTTCTGCTGCAGAATGAGTTCATCCACTCTTCCTTATGGGACAGTACTTTTGTAGATGTGAAGATTTGGGACTTCTTGCATACAGCCCTGAGTCCTTTCCTTCAGAAGATCTTCAGTGGTTATGGAGCAATCCATAACTGCTCTGCTGAGGATGTGCTCCATGTGACACTTGAGATGCTCTTTGAAAATGCCACTCTGAGTGAGTCCTTAGCAGGCAGCCCTTGCAAACCCTTCTTTGATGCCATGGGCATGGAGGGTGCAACAATGCACAATGACACCTTTGCAGAAATGTTCCAGCTTGCCATAACAAACCTGAAACTGTCTCCAGAGTTCGCTGCTGTCTACAAGAGTGGCAGTGAACACTTTTCCAAGGAGCTGTCTTGCACTGTCCAGGCTCTGCAGTCTTCTCTGCATTTCCTCTCCAAATTAAATCTTGTCTTTGAGCTGGAAAATTCTTGGGTGGAGGAGCAGTTGAGAATTCTGACTGTTGTCACAGAGGGGCTGCTGCAGAGTAATGTTTCCTGCCCAGTCCTGGTCTCTGATGTGGATGGCCTGCTCCCATCTCAGCTTTTGGACATGGTTCTTCCTTTCACGGTGAATGAAGAAGTGTTGAACTCCCTAAATTTTTCCAGTGGCTTAGCAGGCTGGAATAACCTCTCCACACTCTTTAGTCTAGCACAGAATGAGGTCTACCTGAACACCTTAGTGCAGAGTCTCCAAAGTGCTTTCAACCTCACCAAATGGAGGTATTACTCCAGCATCTGGGATGTGATTGACAGTTTCTTAGACACTGAAAGGGATCAAACTGAAGCAGCTGCCTTTGCAAAGTTGTTGGAAGCAGTGGCAGACAACTCTGCCAACGATTTGTCAGCTGCAGACATTGTAGAAGCCAGTCTCTACATTCTCAGGAGACTGAACTTCTCTGAACTGCTAAGTGAATTTAATATAAGTTCCAGTTTGCCTTTACTCTCCAGCAAAACTGTTCTTGACAGTGTGATTGATGTTGTCGCTCATCACTTCCTTGTCGTGACGGAAACCCTGTACAACAAGACTCTACCTTGGACTCAGAGTGACAAAAGTCTGTCCCCAACCAGTTTAATCACACGGTGAGTTCACTTTTTTGGGTATTGCAATTGCATTTGTGGGTACTGACCACCATTCTCATTCCAGCATGTGCAGTGTCTTGTTTTCATTCGGCTGAGCCACGTAAGCCTGAAATCACCCAAATGAAGGGCACTAGGGCTACATAGCTTAAAGCAAAGGAGAGAAAATTTCTCCTTCAACTGAATATGTGGTTAAAAGTGAGACTCTGTTGGCATGTTCATGACAGAAGCAGGATGCTCACCACCAGTGGTAAATTCTTCAGAAGCCTCTTCTTTGCAGTATGACTCCCTAAATTCTGATCCTCAATATCCCCTAGGCATGGCTTTCCAACTGCAGTGAACCTTTCAACTCTGTTTTCTTATACATATGGTTTGAGAATGAATGGCAGCTTTGGGAAATAACAGCAAGAAAGAACTGATGAAATAAAATTGAGAGAGCACCTGCTTTGGAGATGTTATGGGAGACACATGACTCGGGAGTTCTAATATTCATTGCCAAGGAACAGCATCTACATATCTGTCTGGTAGCTCACTACTATAGCTTGTTTATGAAAGAGAATCTGATTTAAAATCCTATCTTTATTTTTCAGATTTTTGTTTTTAGAGTTTGAAAACACCATCTTACAGGTGACAGTCAATAGCAGCTATCACCCCTACCTGATGTGTTTAATAAATGCCACCAAAGATGAAGACAGCAAATTGACAGGTAATCATGATTTCATTAATGTTGTGGGACCTGAGATGGAATATATTGTGCCTGTCTTTCTGAAGTGTTTTGTTTAATGATGGGAAGGAATGGTGCTACATGGTTTTATCTGCTGGCAATTAACTGGAGCTGTGAGGCCTGGGGAAGACAGACTCCATTTTTCGTTTGAGTTATGTCACATTGCTGATATAAGTTTTCCATCCAACTCTATCCAAAAGGCACATCTGCTCTTTGCTGTGTGATGACAAGTTGCTGACACTCAGATAAAGAAACCTTACAAATAGGAAGCTATATTACCTTTCCAACTTTGTGCACCCATAAGATGACAGCAGTTATTTTTGAGAGTTAACATGGCACTTCAGATAGATATTCATCATCTGAGCTTATTGTAAAACCTGAGAGGTTTATCTGCTGACAGAATAGAGGTAGAATCATAGAATCATAGAATCAACCAGGTTGGAAGAGACCTCCAAGATCATCCAGTCCAACCTATCATCCAGCCCTAACCAATCAACTAGACCATGGCACTAAGTGCCTCATCCAGTTTTTTCTTGAAGACCCCCAGGGACGGTGCCTCCACCACCTCCCTGGGCAGCCCATTCCAATGGGAAATCACTCTCTCTGTGAAGAACTTCTTCCTAATATCCAGCCTATACCTACCCCAGCACAACTTGAGACTGTGTCCCCTTGTTCTGTTGCTGGTTGCCTGGGAGAAGAGGCCACCCCCCCACCTGACTACAATGCCTCTTTAGGTAGTTGTAGACAGTAATAAGATCACCCCTGAGCCTCCTTTTCTCCAGGCTAAGGTAATGCCTGTGCTCTGCAGGACACTGTCTGAAGACCCGCTACCAGCGTGGGCTGTATTTCTTTAGGACCAGAGCACCTGTTCAGACTGGATCTGTTATAATCCAGATTACAACCTAGGTCTTGCTCTGTGATTTCAGAGTTCCTGAAACATGTGATTGTGGTGGGAAATAGCAATATTTGGCAGGCCTCAGAATAAAAGCAGCACTGTTATTCCTGTCTGTGAAGTTTCTGCAAGTCTGGTGGTTTTGTCTCAAGTTACTTCTGTTTTCTTCCTTGCACAGCAAACATCACACTGCTTTTGAAGCAAGCTCGTCTGAAAAAGAACTCTTTTATGCAAAGTAATACCTCTGAGAAACATTCATCCATACCAGAGCTACTGAAACTAAAAGTGAGTCTGCTTAAAATGCTGGCTTGAAGGACATCCTGCAGTGCTACATGAATGTGCAATAGAAGTTTTCAAAAACAGTGCATGGGGGAAAAAGTTGCTTAAAAGAACAGCTGAGAAAAATTGGGATTGAAACTCTGTGTTCTGCCTGCTGCCTGTATTTAAAGATCACCATTAAACTGGGCTGAGGAAATTGTTCTTATATGAATCCCCAGGCAGTGTACATCCATTTTTCTGAGAAGTTGGAGGTGTTTCTATCCACCCAGTCTGGAGTATAAAATGGCTTCAGTTTTACAAGCCACCCCAGTGGCAGCATATTCCTTATAAATCTGTGCATGAGGACTTTTGAAGTTCAATACATTGAGACTTTACAAAGCATCTTGCAGAGCTGAGATCATTCTGGGATACCTCGGCTTCATTTAAGAAGCACGTAGGGAGAAGCGCTCGAAGGCACAAAGAGCAGTTAGATACCTCTGCCCTGCTGGAAATCAGTGGAATTGTGCATACCCAGTTGGCAGTTATAAGCATGACTAACTTAGCTATCATTGTGCCTAAGGAACTATACTGACACCAGAATGGCTGGAGTCCAGGTCACCACAAACTCCCTTAGCTCTAGTTGTCTCTCAACACTGGATTGGTTTCTGAGGTTAAGCACCTAAGCAATACCAACTCATGGATTTCCCTCACCAGCTTTAGATTTGACAGTGCCTCATTTGGAGAAAATACTCTTTACACCATGGATACATGACAGCACTAAAAGCATGCATGCTATTTATTTCTCCATATGAGAAACAGAATTTGAAAACAGTCCTCTTAAAAAAAGAAAGATAAGAGTATGCAGTGCTGTTGCTGCTTAGGATATCTGTAATAACACAGTGAGCCTCAGTGAGACTGGTACTTAGAGGCACAAACCAGAAAACAGTTCTTGCCACAAGAAACTGGTAATATAAATAGTCACGTCGGACAAGAGGGAAGCCCATAACAGCAAAGTGGGCAAAGGACTATAACATTACACAGGCTGGCAGATGTGGAAGTCCTGACTTCCAGCCAACTCTGTTTCATATGCTGTAGTAGAGATGACCAGGTGGTATCTCAAAGGCTAAACCTGTTGCACATGGTAGATTTATTTGGCCTCTGGGAGGATTAATTAGCCAATGAGTAAGTCCAAATGGAGTATTGCTGTGTAAGCTTGTTGGGCAGAGGAAATGATGTGTTAAGGCTGGCAAGGTTTATGAGATCCTGTGCAATGTTGTGTAGCCAGATCTGCTACAAACTCACATAGGAATGATGGTTGTGCTCTATTGAATAAAAAAAATATGCATATATCTATGTATATATATTTAAAATATTGTTTTTTTCTTAATCCTAAAGAAGAACAAAAAGGGACAGCCAGGGTCTTTAAAACTTGCCATTTGTAATTCTGTCATCTGTTTCCTTTGAAGATCTCTCGCCTCCGGGATCTGACAACACTTCTTTGTGACTATGAGAGCTTTAAGTCAGTGCAGCATATCTGCCATCTCCCTGATGTTAGCTTTGGAGAGCTGTGTGAACAAAGCCAATCTCATGAGCAGCTCCTCCGTGCTATTGAAGTGAGCAATCAGGTTGTGACCGATGTACTGAACCACAGAAGAATCTTCCAAGAGCTTCAAACTGTATTGATTGGGGATGCCACAAACATCCAGACACAAATGAAATGGTGAGGCTCTCCCCCTAAGTTAGACTGCTTTAGTATTCTATTTATGAAAAGATTGAATATCTTCTTGCTTTCTTTCCATATTCCTGCTTTCTTTCCATATTCCTGCTTTCTTTCCATATTCCTGCTTTCCTTCCATATTCCTAATTTCTTCCTATATTCCTAATTTATTTCCCTATTCCTAATTTATTTTTTTCGTATTCCTAATTATTTATTTTCATATTCCTAATTCTATTGGTTATTTTGTTTTTCCAATTTAGGTTTCAAGAAAATGTACCAGAAATTGCTTTGTTTCAAGAGATTCCTCGGTATGTTACTGCTTTGAATTCCATGTTGAATGTCACTGAAAACTTAAAGGATTCTAGCAAGCAAGGTAGTTTTCTTTATTTACTTGACCATGTTGGTAAACGTCAGCACTTTCTGTTGGAAATCCCAAGACTTCCATATCTGCCAGGACAATATTAATGAAATAACCACAGACAAGTCCTTGGGGTCCTTTATCTAGGGAAATTCCACAGTGTGTTCTAGACCACCCTTTGTTTTCTCTGCAGTCCAGTGTGGTAAAGTCCCAAATCTTTCTATTTGAGCAACTTTTTCAATCCCTAGATCAACTTTAGTTCACAAATTGGACTGTAAAACCTAGGAAATAGGACTCCATTTTAAAATGTTGAAGTTTTTTCCTTTATCTGTTGTTCATTTTTTTTTTTGTTTGGGTTTTTTTCCTCATTAGCAGCACTTCTATAATTGGTCCTCTCTGTGTGCTTGAAATTGTGTGTCTGGCAAAAGTTGTTACATCAGTTGTTTGATTGTTCTTTATAGTAAAGTTAGGAGATGTCATTAAAAATGTGGACCAGCTCAAAGAGGATCTCAGAAATGCAACAAGAATGTCTGTAGCCAGTATTGATGCTCTTCTGGAAGCCTCTCTCCCAGAAAACAGCAGTCAGGTGAGTTTGCTGTCATCCTGGTGAGAGACCTTGTTGCTTCCTACCTCTCAGACCACTAAACCCAGAATTTGTTAGTGAATGCAGCTAAGCAGATGTGATAGAATAGAGAGAGGTAGAAGAACCCACAGAAGCAGGCAGTATAGCATGCCTCTGATCAAAGCAGCCACCAAAAAGGCAGTAAGCGCAGTCACTGACGTCAGTTCAGCCACTGGAGACCAAGAACCATATGGTCTCTTTGGCTGGTAAGCAGCCATGCACTGCCTGCTGAGTGATTGCTCCTATCCATAGCAAGGGCACAGTTCACTGTATCAGGCTAATGAGGACTGAGTGGGGTCCTTGGTGGAGTCTGTGGGAGAATTTCTCCCGCAGCAGGGCATGAGCTGTAAACATGAGACCTTGTGATGGGAGATGTCCTTGGAGCCCCAGCCGGCCCCAAGGAAGCTAGGCTGTTAGGCTGAGCAACCCACGCACACCTGATAGGGGGTGGAATCTGCCAGCCCCTGGGGCGTACGCAGCTCCAGGGGGCTGGCCCTACCATCCCCCTGAGGTGGGACCACGGGCTGTTTTGATAAGGGACCCTATCTGCGCCTTACAACTTTGAGCCAATCTGTACCTTCCACTTGTACCAATCTCAAACTAAATTAGTTATGCACACCCCCTCTGAGGGCTATATAAACCACTGTATCACCTTAATAAAACGCACTGATGCATAGCAGCTACAGAGTCGACTCGTCAGTGCCCCGATCTCGCCTCTTGCCAGCCTCCGGCCCCCAACAGGAGTCCTCAGCACTAAGAAGTTGTTGCTGTCCAGATAGTAAAACACACTTCTAGCCACAATTTGTGAGACTGTTTCGTGTCCAAAAATAGCCATCCACAGCTCAGCCTCCTGTGCAAGCAGACATTCAGATGCTGTTCCCCTTCCCAACCATTTTTGTCTGGACTGAGCCCCAAATTTGACACGCATCAGTCAATGTGAAATTGAAGCCACAAAAACTTTTACTACTGTGCAAGCTGGGCAGTAAAACACAATCTTTAGGCTTAGTCTCTAGGAGCAGGACTACTAGGTAGGCATTTTCTGGTTCTCAAGGTTGAAATATGACACCGTGGAAAGAACACCAGGAAGTCAAGATTAATTTGTTCGTATTGAAGCGAGCAGTGTACCCCCTAACAAATCTTCTCTTCCTCTGTGCAAACAGCTCATTTCTGAGATTCTCCAGCTGGAGTCTTGTAGCATGCGTCCTGCCGACCCTCAGCTGCAAATAGTAGTGGAGGAGTTCTGCAACCTCTCTCTTTCAGAGAGGACTTGTGAGACATACATCCTGGGAGTCACCCTGTTACGACACTTAGACATTTACAATTTCTTATACAAGGTTAGTGCTGGATTTGTAGAGTGCTTCCTATAGTCTCTGCTGCGTGTAGTGGCTAAAAGGTCATAAAATATCATTGCAGTGGCCAGAAGCTAATGCTGATTTACACAAGCCAAAGATCAGGCCTTGCTCATGCAGTAATTTTTATTGCATATCCATGCTGTGACAGTGTAGATATAAATGAGGATCCCAGCTGGTGTAAACCAGCAAACCTCATTTAAAGGCACTGGACCTACTCTAAATGCCTCCCTATCTGCTAATATGGTTTATATGCTGTCACAACCTCTTGAACATTCCCAGCTGAGTTCAGGCTTCCCAAAAAAAACAAAGCTAAATTCTTTTATTCCCTGGAAAAGGAGTCTCTGGAAAAAAGTCCTGTAAAATGTATTTTGCTAATCTAGTTGGCACTGATAAATTGTTAAATTATTGAAACATCCCCCACACACACAACTAATATAAACAGCATGAAGTCTGTATAGAATACAGATCTCAAAATGCTACAGAAGTGATCTGGGAGGGGAAGAAAAAAAGTTATTAAAGGAGAATGCCAATGAATTTCACTCAGGTCAAAAGTCATTCATAGTGTTTGGCACCTGTGTTTTGCCAAGTGCTTGGAGAGTTGGATTATACCCCTGATAAACATTTCCCATCAGGAGGTGTTTTGAAACATGCAACATTCAGCATATGTAATATTCAGGGAGTGGTTTGAAAAAAAAACACTTTGGGATTTAGGGATATAAATTCCATTCATTTCCCATGGGACTCCTGCTCCCTAATCCTGCTAACAGCTTTGAAAATCCCACAGTCTTTGTCTCGGAGTTAACACAATATGGGTGTGTAAATACATGTGGGACAGAGTCCTGCTAATCATAATTGATTTCCTTCCTGCCTCTTGTAGATGTTTTTCCCTAAGGAACTTCAGCAGCCCCTGGATGAGATGTTAGGCCTGTTGACAAAAGTGAAGTATTTCAGACACCAGGTTGAATCCAGTGTTGATCCACTGTTACAAGCTATTCATTCACTGAAAAAGCTCCGTCAGTCTAGAAATGTGCCACTGACTAAGGTATGTGTAGTTTGCATGTGCTTTGGAAGCAAAGCACCACTGGAAGTATTTCCACAGGAATTTCTTACCCTAGAAGCCAGAGATGCCTTAAATCAGAGATTACTGATTCTCTTTCAAAGCAGCAGTGTTCTGAGAAGAAGCTCTCTCAAACACGTGTGTTGTCTTTCTTGGAGAGCTTTGATTTGGAGCAGTGGGACCAGCATGTGCTCATGATACTGGGAGGGACACCAGGAACAAAAATGGAGGGGATGAGTCTTGAAGCAGGGTAGTCTACTACGAGGTGCTGGAAATGTTAGCTTGTGAAAACAACTGGAGAACTGAACACTGAAGGCTATCCAAACCCACAGAAGTCAACAGCAAAAATTTGCTCTAGCTTTAGTCTGTGTTAGTTCACACCCAAAGCTCTATGGCTTCATCCAGCACTGGATCCAATCCCTGTCTGATCCGTAGTCAATAACAGCATGGATCACAGGAGTAATTTCTGGTAATCACTTTGCAGAAGTATCTGGGGTCATGGAGCAGATGGGGATAGGGGATAAATTCTGTCTGGTGACCCAGAGTCTGTATGTATCCACAGACGCTGTTCTGAGCAGTTCCTGTACACACATTATAGCCAATTCCCACATTGAATCTCATAGCTGGAATTGAATTTACCACCTCTGTGGTAGCAGAGGTTAGCCCAAAAAAGTGTACTTTCCATATTTTATCTTGTAAAGACAAATGTATCATAAGAAAGCAGTTCTCACCTTCTATTACTGTCTTTCCTCAGAATGGGGAACATTGTAGCACACAGCATTTATTTGCATTTTGTCTTTTCTGCAGGCATTGTTTAAACCAAACAATGTTAAGATAACACATGGCACATTTAAGTCCATGTCTAAAGTCCTCTGCAACCAGGAGATCACACCTCTGTTTTTTGAGTCCTTGCTTCCAGATTTTGGAGACCCTGTAAGCAACAATTCTTCTATGGAGGATGTCTATGTCAAAAAGATGGTGGCAAAATATGGGATTCCTCAAGACACCAGTAAGTGTAGCTTTTCCTTAAGCTAAAAACATTTCACTGCCAAATTCTATGGTTTCCAGAGAGACCCAGTTCTGGGCTGTGTCCCTGTATGTGTCTGGAGGGCTCTAAGCCCTCATGACTTATGCAAGCTGAAGATCTGCACTGCCCTGATTATTGGTGGCATATTTCCATAAATGTTAGAAGGAAAACAGCCTCTGCTTGACACTGCTGTTTCCCATTTGTTGATGATCTGGTCTTGGGGCCTGAGAGGTCACTGCTTTTCCTTGGTGCGTAGTTTTCCTGACTTCACTGACATTATTAGCTCCTCTGAGTTCACAAAACTCCATTTAACCTTCAAGCAGAGAATCTTGGCTCAAACACTGAACCTCTTGTCATCTTGAATTCAGCAACAGGAGATCTTGGGGGTGTTTTTGTAAAGACACACTGTTCACCAGGGAAGAGAGCTCTAAAGTCATTTACTGGACACAGAAACAAGCTGGGCAGATGGAGAAAAAACATGCTGGTAGCTTTCTCATCTCTGGTCTATTTGTGCAATTAGTTTGCTTTTCTCCTCTTGCAGCACCGTTTTGCTTATCCTTTTACCTGGACCTGGTCAAGACCCCAACTGGAGCTTTAATTTGGTCTTTTTTGAAACCAATGGTGCTTGGGAAGATTCTTTATACACCAGATACAATAGAAACTCGAGCAATCATGGGAAAGGTATGGCTAACTTCACAGCACATCAGGATACACCCAATCAAAAGGACTGTCATTTATCTACCATGGGCTTGTTTCTTTGAGAAGCAGTAGTTCATTTTGTGACTGTTTGGAGTATTCATAGACTTGTACGTGTTAGAAGAGACCTCCAGAGCAAATTGAGTCCAAGCCTCCCAGTCAAAGCCTTAGCCAATTTATCTTTTCCTAGTTGTGTTGCTGGTCATATGAATCATCTTTTGTCTTTGAATGCATCTTTCCTCAACAAAAACCTCAAACAATTGCTGTTGGTCTAATTATTTACATTACATTTTTTATTTTTGAGTTTATACAGTCTGACCCTTGTATTTTGACCCTTGTATTTTCATCTCTCTCTCTTTTGAGAGAGATCTCCCACTAATGCTATAGCAGTACATGTTGGCAAGCAGCTAATTGGCAAAAGGAAAACTGATACCCAAGACATACTCCAAATGTCACATGTGAAGACATATTTTTAAGTACTTGTATCCACGTTCAGTGTTTTAAAGGATAGTTTCCTGAGCAGTGATGGAGTGCTAAGAAAAATCCAAAGGGAAACAAATTTGGTCTTAGCTCTTTTATTGATTTATTTAATTTCTAAAAGCTCTAAGGTAATGAATAAATTAATGCTTATGTTGTGGGCTTTTTTTTATAGTCTAATGCAACGCTGGAGCAGATGGCTGATCTAGCCCTGAAGTCCCAGGAGTGGTTGGACAAGTCTCCTGTCGTCATGAATTCGCTGACTAAGTTAAACCAGACAGTTCCAATGATCAAGGTATGAGATCCTACCTCCCTTGTCTCTCCTGCGTGAGGGAATTGGGAGGATGGATTTCCACACTGAAATAAACTGGAGTTCCAGGAACCTTGGGGATCTAGGTCAGCTAGGGAGACTTTTGTCTGGGTTTTGTTCTGGACTTCACAGTTTCTGTGTATGCCTGCCTGATGCTGTAACAGAAGTGCCCCTGATGCACCTTTCCATGCAAATCCTCTATCTGAAATGGTCTGTGTGTAATATGCTCCCTGGCACTAGCCATTCTGAGTCCTGCTGGAGGGCTAAGATGACAGAGAATGCTCTTCAGTTTGTAAATTAACTTTCTGCTTGATGGAGTGGTCCAGCCAGCCAAGACCAGGCAAGAAATGACTTTTTCAGGAAATAAAACAGAATCTATAATAAGCATGTAGCTCTGGGTACACATATAAGAGCTAGAAGATGTCTTTGTACCTCAGTGAACGTAAATAACATTTCTTTTTCCTCTTCTGAGGAGCCTAGCCCTCCCTGGATATAGAAAGCAGTAACCTGTAATGTTTCATGTACTTGCTTCCCGTTCTCCACAGTAAAAGTTGTCTCATTTTCTTACAAAATTAGGAAAATAAGGTCTCTGGAACCCTAAAGCATTAGGAGTTAATTTCAGTGGCTGGAATTCATTATCATTTCCATGGAACTGAAAGAAAATCCAGAGTGGAATAGACAAAATTGAAATGAAATATTCTCTGCCGACTGCACTCGGTGGTGGAACAATGAACATCTCAGCCAAACAAAGATGTGGCTGCTGATGTCCAAGCTAAATTTTTGCTTTGGCTGTGGCCATAAGGCTTAAACCTGATAAAAATGAAATTTACTACACCTCTGGAATAACAAAGATTAGTCATGATTTTTCCACAGGACCCCAGCACCTGGTCAGTAGTCATCTTCCAATAACTCCAAGTAATGCTGGCTTGGATTCACAGGGCTCTGTGTGACATTTTCATAGCTAACATTACAGAGTGAAAAACAGAAGATCAGGAAAGGAATAGGAGGAGGTTGTACAAATGGTCAGTGAAGGCCTGTTATATTTTAGGAACACTATGAAAGAGCTCAAGAGGCTCTTTCAAACTAATGACTTTTCCTTTTGCTTGTTGATAGAACACCCTGCAGAATCCCTTTGTGCAGGTGTTTATCAAGCTGATGGTGGATTTGGATGCAGCTGAGCTGCTGAGTCAGATTAACAAACTGGGTAAGTTGTTTCACGTTTGCTGCCCTTTTATTTGTACCTTAGGTCTGGGATCTCCAGAGTCAACAAACTGATATGGTTCTTCTCTGGCCAGCATCGGATGGTCTAGTGAAAGGCAACCTCAGCTGTGATTCAGAAATCTTGTGGTTCTTGGGGAAAGACTCTTAGAAAGCAAAAGGGCTTGTATGAAGAGATGTCTGAAGAGGGTTGAGGTGATAGTAGAATGGCAATCTCTGCAGCTGAGCGTGGCCACTGGAGGACACTGTTTAGCCATAATTAGCACTTCAAATGAGCTACCTGGGACTCTCCTGGGAAATGCTGAGAACACACTTGCATCAACTCGAAGGTTTTCCCCAGCAGAAAAGCAAGGGATCAGATAAAGGTGCCCAGGCTGATGAAGCCAGAGGCATCATCACAGGAGTTCTGCTGAAAGTTGCTGCTCTCCAGTGCTCTTGCATCCTTCAAGGTGAGAGTTGCTGATCTACACAGTGGGAGTCTTCAGCTAGCATCATTGGTAGACACATTCTCTGTTAGTGCACAGCATAGTGATCACACTCCCTTCCTAGCTGCTCTTTCCCAATGAGTGGCCATATATGACTATATAAAAGTGGGTTATACCAGCAAAACCCAGGATAACACAAGAGTGGTTGCAGTCAGAAGACTCTTTTCATGTTGGTTAATGAGCAGCATCTCCTGTCTGGTAACTCCCCATGAAATCATCATGCCTGCAGCAGCTGTTCCATATTAGTTACACTGCATTATGCAGTCACCTTTTAAAACGACAGGAAACAGCAGCACCTCGACTAAACTGCATTATCAGGTTAGTACACACATCAGCCCAACAGACATAACTTCTCCTTGATGTGCGTGGATGAAGCACCTTCTCCCCTGAGACAGAGTAGCTCAACAGATGAGTTGATAACATCAACACCCATAAAATGTGGAGTGAATGGTGAGCATCACATGCGAGTCTAAAACCTCAGCAGGTTAGTAGGGAGTTCTCATTTGGGATGACTGTCACATCCCATTGCTGGCATCCTCCCAAAAGCAAACTCCTGAGCATATTACAAATGATTAACATAAAAATTGGGTCAACAGCATGCCTTCATTGCACTGCTAAGTGCAGAAATATATCTCACAGTTAATGTTTAGTATGATGGGGTTTGTTCTTCCTTTCTGGTGTCATTGTAAAGGGTGGAAGGACGTGATGGATTTTTGTGCCATGTGTAGTGATGCTTCTGTGCTTTGTTTGTGGGTTGTTTTTTTTCCCTCCCAGATGATATTCGACTGGAGCTACAGAACAACTCTGACATTGTCGATCAGCTGAACACATTAGCTACTCTTGCTGTGAACGTGTCCTCCTGTGTCTCATTTAATCGTATTCAGGCAGTCAAAAGCTTAGAGGAGATGGAAATGGTGGCTAAAGAGCTCTTTCTGAAGAACGAGCTTTTTGCAAGTACGTGACAATCTGTAAATTAAACCTAGCCTGGTAAGGGGTGGGAGTCTGGGACAAGAAGTTTGGCTTTTCACCAGCAGCTGTTGTGGTCACAGCTCCTACCACACAGGAATCGATTTTGAGCCGGTGTATGTGGGGTGTACACACTGAGACTTCCTTACGGCAGTGTTTTACCACTCTCATTCCTCCTCTTAACACCTCTACTGTCTGGATAGGAAGCCTTTGTTTACTGGTACTTCCTATTGGTCAATTCTCAGTTGGAATGAAATTTCACTGCCCTTAGAAGATCTTCATGACAACTGCCTTCTTTCAGGCCCACGTGGAAAAAGATGTTTTGATCAAGAAAGAGATCATAGAATCACTGGATTGGAAAAGACTGTTAAGATCATTGAGCCCATATGCAAGATATTTTACAAACTGTGAAGTTCATAAAGCTTTTGAGATGTTCTAGCAAAACACTGAAATAGTATATTTGGTCTCCTCAGCCACACTTTTTGCAGTTGTGAGAGTGGATTTCAGCTTTAAATCAGACCACAGAGAAGGACAGGAGGCAGTAGAGATGAGGAACTTACATTAACTTGAATAATACAAATTTGCCTTACTTTTTAAAGAATGTCCAATATCTCTTCAATTGGGATTTACTTTTAAGTCTTGTGACTTGTTTGGTTTTATGCCTTATAACTCAGGGATAGATAGAAACTTTTTGTTTTCTTGGAACATGTCTGTCCCCATTGAGGCAGTTTTCTTTGATCCTATACTTTATATAGAGAATTATTGATAGAATTATTCTGGAGAGAAAAACTCCTGTGATATTGCCTCTACTCAAACAGACATTTCAAAGGAAAGAAAAAAAAAAAAAGTCTACAGCATGCCATTTCCTAACAGGAACTTGTAAGTTTCTTTGAATGCCTCAGCTTTACAGTAATCTATGGGCATAAAATACATGTATAGGTCATGAGTAATTTTCAGCACCACATTCCCGAGGTCCTTATGTTACAGCATCACTAAAGAAGGTCTATTGATAGAGCACTTTTGAGCACTTTGATGAGAGGTGCCAAGTGACATCTCTAACAGATACCCCACAGTCCATGTTAGCAGCAGGATTTTTCCCAGTACAGCTGCTTATTTTGAGCACCTTTGGTTTTCTGAATCCTCAGTGGGAAAAGATTTAAGTGCTCTAGGGGTGTATTTCACACCCAGAATCATTGGTCACATTTGGAAGTACATTTGAAAACAGCTGCAGTAATGTATAGCTTCCACTTCCAGACCCTTGATAAGCAGCCTACCTATCTGAGCATTACTTGTGCAGCAGAGAAATGAAATGATGGACTGTAATGTAGAAAAAGCCTATAAAAATGAGGAGTTCCTGCCTATCTGTGTGTACTGCTCCCATGCTGTTGACTGAAGGAAAGCCTTTGCCCTTTCTTTTCCAAGGTATCATTTTCAAGCTACCCTCAAGTCGTAGCAGCCCTGGGCACTCCATTTATGGGGATCTGGTCCTCCCTCCTGTGCTCAACTACACCATCCGAATGAGCAGCAGAATCACACAAACCACCAACAGAATAAGGGAGCGCATCTGGACTGTGGGTCCGCACAACTCTACCTCGCAGAGCCAGATTTACAGCCGGGCATTTATTTACATCCAGGACAGCATTGAAAGAGCCATTATTGAATTACAGACTGGCAAGAAACCAGAGGAAATAGCTGTTCAAGTCCAGGCCATGCCTTACCCCTGCTACAATAAGGATATGTAAGTCTGTGAGGCTTTTGTCTTCATGCTTTGTGTAAGCTTGTCTTGTCTGGTGGATCTCACCAGCTGTACTGGTTTGCTTAATATCATGGTCACATGGCACAGAAATAATTTCCTTTTGTGGTTTTGGGTTAGTTTTGTTCTGGTTTTGCCCCCCCCCCCCCCCCCCGCCCCTTTTGTTTTTCCAAGGGTCTGAACAAAAGAGGGAATTTTGAATTCTGGTAAAAATGGTCTCTGTTTACTTTGCCTTATCTTCCATTTTCAGTGCTCTGTATGTACCTGAATTGTCATGGTAACTGTAAGTTTTACAGCAGGTATAATTTGCTGTCCCTGTTCTACTACACATGGTGGAACTTAGACTGGGGTTGGCAGGACTTGGATTAAATATGAGTGTTGGCTTGTTCTGCAGGTATTTACATGCAGACAATGCAGCTATCCAGCTGCGACATTTGCTATTCATTCCAGTGATTCTAGCTAATGTTGACTGTAAAGTGAATGGATCTAAGTACAAGTGCCTCACAAACGCTTTAAGAAGGGTAAGAGGAAAGGTGAAATTGTACCATTCATCCCTGCAGTAACAGGGGAGGACAGAGAAGCATTTGATGAGCTGAGTTGCCAGGGTTAACAGCCTGTTATGCAGAATAGTGAAGAGTGAACTGTGTGTGAACCAGAATAAGTTTTGAATGGTAAGGCAGACCAAAAAGTTTTGGGTCACCTTGCTTTCCACTCATCTTGAGCCAGATCTGCAGCTAGTATAAACTGCATCTCTGTCAAATGCAGTAGAGAGAAGCAAATCTGTCACAGCTGAGGACCTGCCCCTCTGGCAAGGCAATTGTGGTCTGTGCTGGAAAGCTGGCAACATGGTACTTCCTCAGAGTTATTACCCTGGCTGCAGCTGGTGGCCAAACTGAGTGGAAAGCACAGGGAAGGAGAGGATTTCAGTGCCCATTAGAAAGCAGTGAGGTGTGTTCAGCAAATAGTAGTGGTAAGTTGGGTGGTAACTCCTCTCTGCCATGAGGCTCTCTCTTAGACCAAAAGTACAGACTTAGACCTAGGAGCTCTTCCCATTGAAAAGCCTGCATGGATTCTGCATGAGCTAAAATACTATCTGGGAGCTATCAGAGCTATAGAAGACCCATTAATCTCCTGTGTCAGCCTGTCATTTAACGAGAGCTGGGGACCTATAATCTCTTCTCAAGGTAACAGCATGCAAAGTGCCTGCAAGTACTCAGACAGGAAGCGTTCAAACCAGGTGTCAACTTCTTGCAGCAAATACATGGATTATTGCTGTGAGATGGTTTTGTACAATGATTAACTGGCTGCTGGAGGCATTTACTACAGTGCTATCTGCTCCTTCTCTTCTTCCTGGGCTGCTGAGAAAACCGCTTGCCTTCAGGTTTCCCTCCCTACCCCAGGTTCAGAGGGACAAGAGTTTGCTCAATTATTAGAATACCTGAGGGCTTTGGATCTGCATCCAGCCGAAGTCATCATAAAAGGGCTGTTTATCGACTGCTATCGCATAGCTACCATCCTGTAGGGAAAAGGAGGGAATAGATACACCAGTACACAGAGGTGCTGCAAAATGATGCATTTTTAATGGCCTAGGGATCATGCACAAGGTAGTAGTAAAAAAAAAAAGAACAAACCACCAAAACCCAAACAACAAAGAGAAAGCAGAGCTACTGAAACATCTTTTCATTCTTCTGTATAAATATGGCTTCATTTGCATGGATTTTTTTTCATAAACCTGCTGTTTTATGGGAAAATTCCAGCTTTATAGGTAAATATATATATATATTTGTATTAATTTCTTACTATGGTTGTACATTCAATGTTTGCCAGAGATAACGCTGATTTTTGGGTTTTTTTTTAAAGCAGGTTTAGAAATGAGAGAGAAAGCATAACCCTGTAGCTACAAAGAAATAAATCTCCTGCTGTAAAAACTTCCTTTTCATCAAAAAAAGGAGACACTTACTGTTGGAATTTCTTTGCTTGCTTGTTTATTTGTTTGGGTTGGTTTTCTCTGCACATTTAGCACAGGAGGAGGTTTTAACTAAAGTGAAGAGCCAAGAATTATGAAACCCAAGCTGTAGACGTGGATCCACAGTAACAGGAGTGTTAGGGCAGACACTCAGAGGGAAAGCACCTGTATCCAAACTCCAGCACCAGGAGATATGGCCTGATAAAAAAAATACAATATGTCCATTACACCTACTGGGAGGAAAAAATGTGTCCATTACATCCATTAACAGAACTGGATGTTATGGCTGGCTGCTGTCTGAATCATAGGATATCAGGGGCTGGAAAGGACCTCAAAAGATCATCTGGTCCAGCCCCCCTGCCAGAGCAGGATCACCTAGAGCAGATCACACTGGAACCTGTTCTTTAATATCTCTGGAGAGGGAGACTCTGCAACCTGCCTGGGCAGCTGGTTCCAGTGCTCTGTCACCCTCACCGGGAAAAAAATCCTCCTCAGGTTCACATGGAACCTTCTATGCCTCAACTTCCACCCATTGCCCCTTGTCCTGTTATGGTACATCACCAAGAGAAGGCTGGCTCCATCCTCCTGGCACTCACCCCTTACATATTTATAAACATGAATGAGATCATTCCTTAGTCATCTGCTCTGCAAGCCAAAAAGCCCCAGCTCCCTCAGTCTCTCCTCATAAGGAAGATGTTCAACTTCCTTAATCGTTTTTGTGGCTCTGTGCTGGACTCTCTCAAGCAGCTCCATGTACTTCTTCAGCTGGGAGGCCCAGAACTGGACACAGTACTCCAGATGAAGCCTCAAAAGGGCAGAGGGGAAGGAGAACGTCCCTCGACCTACTAACCACAGCTATTCTAATACACCCTAAAATGGCATTGGCCTTCCTGGCTAGAATAGCATGCTGCTGGCTCATGGCCATCCTTCTATCCACTAGGACTCCCAAGTCCTTTTCCTCTTCACTGCTCTCCAGCAGGTCAATCCCCAACCTATACTGATACATGAGATCATGACTCTACACTTGCCCCTGTTGAACTTCATTAAACTTTTCCTTGCCTAACTCTCCAGCCTGTCTAAGTCTCTCTGAATGGCAGCACAACTCTCTGGTGTGGCAGCCACTCCACCCAGCTTCATGTCGTCAGCAAACTTGCTGACAGTGCACTCCATGGCCTCATCCAGGTCATTAATGAATACACTGAATAATACTGGTCCCAGTACTGGCCCCTGGGGAGCTCCACTAGTTACAGGCTTCCAGCTAGACAGGGGATGCACCCTATCAGAGAGTTAGGACATACTACTGCCCATGGTGGTGCCTGGTCCTGCCAGTGGTGCTGCTGAGCAAAACTTCCAGAATGCACCTGGAAATGCATTTAGGATTTAAAAAAAAAGGGATTTAAGAGTCATTGCCAAGAGAGTGGCAAAACAGCCTTTTTGGGTAATTATTAATTATACTCCAGGTTTTGAAATATAGGCATGTCTTTTTCTGTGCCAAAGTATTTTTCTGATAAATATATTCTGTATAAAGCTTTAATCCCCCAGAACATTTCATATTCAGCTAAAGCCTGCATTTGCCTTTTACAGGTTCTTAACCAGCGTGACCTACTCCCTTCCATTTGCTCTGATGGCTGCCTGGGTGCTGTTTATAGCTGATTTTGTTAAAACACTTGTTCAAGAGAAAGATCTGAGGCTTTATGAGGTACGGTAAAACTTTCTGGGGCGTGCAGAATTATAAACAGATTTTCCTTATTAGTGGGTCTATGTCTCATGTACAGTATTAAATGGAGCAAAACAAGCATTAAGGAAAATAATATTCCAAATACCTATTGTTTGACCTGCAGCGTTTGAAATCTGACATTCTAACCAAGCTTGAAAGCAGAGGAATGCAGGGCATTTGCCCTTCAAGTGCTGAGAACACTGTTTTGCAGTTCTGAACACTGGAAACACAGGGCTCTCACAAAATTACAAGTTTTCTGAAGATTTAAAGCTTTCTAAAAATTGACTTTGAGTCATACCTACTGGGGACAAAGACATGAAAAGTGACTTATTTCCTATCCTTGAAGTTGTTATACTTAATATTTCAGAAGGTGCTGCATATTACATCAGCTCCTCTGAAATGAAGTTCTTCATTGCTGTTGAAAAAGAAATGACATTGAGACTTGGGGAATTTATGAAATTAGCTTAGGTTTTCAGTGTAAACATGATCAACAGAGATGAGCAGCAAAGGACTTCTATAACACCTCAAACTTCAGCAAGCAACAAAAGCTCGTGCAGATCTGGGTTTTATCTGACACCATGGAAACAAACACTAATTCACTCAAAACATTTCCAGGAAAGGGCACTCTGTGAGCAGTGATGAAATTGAAGATGAGGGAACCCCAAGTGGCTAGATGACAGTCCTTTGCTCTAGCTTAAGGAATCTAGTTTCACTGTCTGCAAGAACCAGAGTTCCAGCAATCTTAGGAGTATAACAATGTACATTAAGACACCATCTTTTGGATTTAGTCATACAAACTTACAGATTTCTACATGCCTACAAAGCTACTGTACATTATTATTACTTCCTTATAACTGTTGTAATTATTTGTTGTCTTGCAGTTGTGTGAGAAAAGGTTTGGTTTCAAGGGTATTTAAGAGCTCTTACACTCAAGTCACAGGATCAGTTAGCATTATTTTTAAAATCAACCAAAATGCTAACCAAATCTAAATCTAAAACCGGTTTTGGAGCTTTTGGGCTGCCACACTTCATACTTGCAGATGCTGTCTGTGCTGTTCTTTGGCAATAGAGTACTTTGCAATCCTAGGGCACTCCAGAAATGTCAGTGCATGGTATGGTTTCTCCTGGTTATCAAACGTGCAGTATGCCAGAGCATGAAACAGCACAGTTTGACTGCATGTCCTGCCCAGAAACGTTAAAAAAAAAGAAACATCTCAGTACCAGCAGAAAGATCTCCTAATAAATAGCTGATTAGTTTCTCACCTTTCTCTCTGCAGTACATGAAAATGATGGGTGTTAATGCCAGCAGCCATTTCATCGCCTGGTTCATAGAGTGTGCCGTCTTCCTTCTAATTACCGTCACCTTCCTCATCGTTGTTCTAAAAGTGGGCGACATCCTTCCCAAAACAAACACAGCACTCCTGTTCCTGTACCTTATGGACTACAGCCTGTCCATCATAGCCATGAGCTACTTCATCAGTGTTTTCTTCAATAACACCAACATAGCAGCCTTGGTGGGCAGTCTTGTGTACATCCTCACCTTCTTTCCTTTCATCGTGTTGCTTGTCATCGAGAATCATTTGAGCTTCTCTGTGAAGAGCCTACTGGTAGGTTTTGCTTTTCAATGGCAGGGACACCATGTGTGTGGAAGCAGATGCTTGCCTTCAATAAGCTTTTATTATACCTTGTGTCACAAACATATATGAGTTAAATATCTTTCTGAATACCGTCAGTGGATATTGATGGTTACAATGGGAGAGTTGGCCATGGCCTTTTTAAGGGAGACCTAGAATTATTTGTGTCCCATGACTGAAAGCAATACTTGTAGAATTTTAATGAACTCCCACCTGCTAGCTGAATCAGAATAGCTTGAGCTGTGTACTTTGCCCTTTTGAATTGCAAAGCAAAAGCACTGTGAAAAATGAGGCTGTCTCGGTAAGGAGTTTAGGTAGCAGGGCCACGGAAGAGGGCTGGCTCTGCTCATCCTTTAGTCTCGTGTATCTCAAATTCCTAGCCATGGGAATAGATGTAAGGCCTTGTTTCTTACCAAGGGCAGAAATAAAATATGTAGGTATTAGGTTCTAGAAGTCAGCCTGTATTTCAAAAGCCTGAAATAAAGCCTTGTATGAAGATGAAGTTGAGTGTGGAAGCAAAAGGCAGGCAGGCAGAATCTAAGAAGACGCTGCAGTCTATCACCAGAGGTGTTAGCCATCATAAGCCTGGTCCAGTGCTCTTTGTGACTGTTGGAAAAAGAAACCCATTAGTTTTTCCAACTAGCAGACCAAGCCAATGAGGTATGTGATTGGCTGACTGACTTGATTGCTCTTTGAGACTAACTCATAAGTTCTTTTGTTTTCAATTTCCTTTACTCCACAGAGCCTGTTGTCTCCAACTGCGTTCAGTTATGCAAGCCAATACATTGCTCGATATGAGGCACAAGGTGTAGGTATGTTTATCATAGGCAAACTGGGCTTTGAGTTCCCATGCTTTTGACATTTGGTTAACTAATATGGATTCTGTTTGCATTCCTAAATTCCATTCTGCAGGTCTGCAGTGGGACAACATGTATAAGTCTCCAATGATTGGAGACAACACTTCCTTTGGCTGGATGTGCTGGCTCATTCTGATAGACTCTTTCATCTACTTCATTCTGGGATGGTATATAAGGAATGTTTTTCCAGGTAAGGACACAAAGCACTGAGGCTGTGTGATAGTTTGGGTGTTCCCCACCCCCCACCCCCCACTTTAGAAATCACACAGACTAGACTCAGCTGGCTCTGGAAATAGGAATGAAGCTATTTATTTACAGCTAGTACAATACACAAGCAGATATTTACAATATATACAATTATATACAGAAATATACAAGGTAAAAGGTAATACAGAAACACAGAAACCTGAGTCCCCAGGACAGGCTCTCAACCACCCCTTCACCTTCCCCCTGCCCCTTTCAACCTTACCCCAGTCCCAAGGAAGAATTGAGGTTCAGCCAGAGGTTAAGAAGCAAGTGGGTTAGTCCAAATGGAAGGTGAGGTTAGAGAGAGTAAGATGTTGCTCAGCCAGCAGCCCAAGCAAGAGTGAGAGAAAATGGCGAGAGTGTTATCTAATGTTTTCATTTCTTGTTCCCATACATCTCAGCGAGACTGTGAGGGAAGCAGACATCACCATTGTTTTCCTTTCACAGCCTGTAATCTAGTTTTTCTCACCAAAACAGTCTAGCTAGCTTCAAACTAGCTCAGACTGGCTCCATACCATCTCTTTGGGAAACAATGAATACTGCACTGGCTGATTCCATGGTTCAGGCACTAGAGCAGTCTGCACGCACAGGACACCTCTGTTTCTAGGTGAAAGGGAGTATGACTTTGTGGATGTCTGAGAGATTTAATAAAACTGAGACAGAGCACAACAAGGGAAGATTAGGGTTCTTTTACCTATCACATGGGTAGGTGGGCCAAGACAAGAACATGTTTGCAGTCTGCTCGGTGAAAATGAGAACAGAACATGTTAGCTTGCATTTGTCAGTTGAGTGACTTTGCATTGTGTTTCTTACATCATTTGATTTCAAAAAGTGATTCCTGCCTTGGGCAAGAGCCAGTAAATTTGTCTTTTTCTTTTCTTCCCCACTTAATGAGGCAGTCCAATGGCATACAGAAATCCACCCAGTGGAAAATGTAAAGTATCCCTACCCTCCAGCTATGAAGTTACTCAGAATAACAAATCAGTGAATGCTTCCTAGTGTGTCAGTCGCACAAATTCTCTGCCAAGTGTCAGTGGTACATGAGTACATCCAAAGGGGAGAGGTCTCTGTGGAATTTATTTTTGCTGTGTTGGGGGCACCCCAATAATGATTCTTCCTCAGAAATTGACTCTTCTTCTCCTTGCAGGTAGATACGGCATGGCTGCTCCCTGGTATTTCCCATTGCTTCCATCTTACTGGATTGAATACAACAGTTACCTTCCTTTCTGGAATGAGAAACGAAGAGGCCTCCTCTCCAAGCTGATGTTAAGGAAAGAAGCCACTCTCAACAATAAAATATGTATGTGAATTCTAGATTGGGTAGCAATATTAACTTACACTGCAGGTACTTTCAGAGTGCCAGAGCACCGGAACAGACTGTCCAGAGAGGTTGTGGCATCCCTTTCACTGGACAATTCCAGAATCTACTGGGACGCATTCCTGTGCAACCAGACCTAGGTTAATCTGCTCTAGCATCCAGATGATGTCTGGAGGTCCCTTCCAACAGCCACCATCCTGTGATTCTGTAAAGCAAGCCAAATTCTGACAGAGGCTCCATGCTCAGAAAGCACATTTATGTATTGATCCTTATTTTGTGGCACGAGAAAAACTGGAAGCTGTTACTTACCTGAATGGAGGAATTGACTTTTAAATTATGCTTGTTCTTCCTGTTTGGTGTGGAAATCCAGCACTGATTGACATTCAAGTACATATTTGTCTATGTTGTGGCTGGGCAGTTACCTTGGATGTGTATATCTCACTCTAGAATGCTTCATGCAGAAATACACTTCTATCTGCACAAGCAAATACGAAGTTCCACCTGGCAAAAGGGATGTGTGCTTCTTTGTTCATCTTTTAAAACGTTTAGCCTGTAAGAAGCTGTGAGATCACACATAAAAGCTTGCTGCATCTGCCTAACTGAAAATAACTCAGTAGTTTTTCTGTATGTCCTCTAATTTTCTCTGCTTGCTTAGTATAAATTAACTTAGATGCTCAGAAGCATCTAAATACGAGACCTTTTCAAAAGTGATTAATGCTTATTGTCAGGAATTATTAGACACTGCAGAAGTAAAAAGGAGAAATCCCAGAGAGATCAGAATTATCCTGTCAAGTGTTTTCTGCACTCCTAGCTGAAAGGCACCTACTTTTGCTCTATTTTGTTTTTAAAAGCCTTGCTTCTCTTGGGTGTGAAAAAAACATAGCACAGGTTCCTACTTGTGGTGGTTTGGCTGTTACCTGTCCCCCCACACTTTAGAAATACCCAACTAGACTCAGCCGGTTCTGGGAATATAAATGAAGCTATTTATTTACAGCTAGCACAATGTACAAGCAGCTATTTACAGTATATACAGTTATAGACAGAAATATACAAAGTAAAAGTAATACAGAAGCACAACTCCCCTCCTAGAAACCTGAGTCCCCAGGAGGGGCTCTCAACCACCCCTGCACCTTTCCCCTGCCCCTCTCAACCTTACCCCAGTCCTAAGGAAGAAAAGAAGTTCAGCCAAGTGGTTAAGAAGCAAAGGTGAGTGGCAGTGAGATTAAGGAGATGCAGCTCAGCCAGAGCCCAGCCAGAGAGTGAAGGCAGAATGGTGAAAGTGTTATCTAATGTTTACATTCTTCTTCAGTGAGACTCTGAGGGAAGGAGACATCACCATTGTTTTCCTTTCATAGCCTATCATCTAGTTTTTCTCACCAAAACATTCTAGCCTGCTTCAAACTAGCACACTACTGCAGTGCAATAACTGCCCTCTATCTTTTCCCTTTGGTGGCAAAGGTGCTGCATCACCTCACCTGGAACCAGATCCCACTGATCTCACTTTGGGAGTTGCCCTTCATGGCATAACAAAGATTTATGGATCCAAAGCTGCAGTGGACAACCTCAGCCTCAACTTCTACGAAGGCAATATCACTTCCCTGCTGGGACACAATGGAGCCGGGAAAACTACGACCATGTGCGTATCATTTAAAGCTGCTCCATTTCATACCCTGGGCCATGACTGGCTGAATGGGAAAGCAAGTAGGGCTGTGCAGTGTTGAGAAACTGTATAAGATACTTCATTAGGCCAAATCTCTCTTGTAGTTTTGTCTTGCTCATGGATGATCTCAGCAGTCCCTTCCTCTATCAGAAATAAAGGTTCTTTTCTGCTTAGGAACAGGCTCTTAAATCTAGTAGGATACCTCTAATACACAGCAGAGCAACTCTTCTAGCATTTTGTTCTGTGACACTTTGGTGCCTGGGGTTAAGTTGTGCTGAAAGCTGTGGACAGCCTGTGCAAACACCAATGCTGAAGTGTTATTAGCAAGAAAGCTTAATAAAGATATACTTCAGCTGTGGAACCTCGTGTGTTAGCTGGACTGGAATGGCAGTGGATTAATACATTGGCCTTTCAGTCCTTCCAGTCTTGCCACTTATAAATTATTATTTGAGCTGTTAAATAACAGCAGTAAAACAGATCTGTAGAACTTGGTTTCTCCACTGATATATGTATGTGCAGCGCTCTGAAAGCAACATTAAGCTGATAAATAGGAGCCTCAGAAGAGCCAGAAACCGGTAAGACAGATGTGTGCTTCATCTCAGCTTATTATCAATTCATCTCATATCCTGTTTGCAAAGTGCAGGCAAAGGTGATAAACAAAAAAGCTTCTTGAGACTTAGTGTGGGCTTCAAATCCTGAGTAAGGTCACAAGTTACTTCTTTCCTTTTTAACAATGGCTACAAGTTCCAGGATACAGAGAAGCTCTGGGAGGGTGAAGAGCACCCTGAGATGCACCTTCTCCCTTTAGTCTCTGCAGGACAGCACCAAAAATGACCTGTGATGTGCAACTAGTTATTCCAAGCAGATGGTGTTTGACTCAGGTCTGTTGGGTATTGCTAGGTAGGTGATTATTTCCTTGAGCTAGATGAAAGTGCTGCCCACTGTGAGGTGTCTTGTCTGAAAGTCCTCTCCCATTTGTCATTAATAATGGCAGCTCTGATGTGGTTGGTAAGATGAAGATGTGGTTTTCAGTCTCTGTTGTGGTTAGCAATATGAGACTGTCTGGATACTGCCAACAAACCTCAAAGAATGAAGAGTAACTGCATTATATGAATTCCTAGTGGTTAAATTGGAAGTCAAGGGCATTAATGAGTATTGTTGTATGGGACATGCAATGGTCTGACACAGGGAAACGAAGGCTGAAGAAGGTACATGTGAGAAATACAGATCAGCTTATGAGCTTGGTACTTGCCCCTGCTTTCCCACAGAGGGGCACAAGGATGTCTTTTGATGTTAATTGGCCACTGCCCTGCCAAAGCATGGCCAGACAGCAGATGAAGCAGTGCTCAGTGGTCTCTGCCTGGAAGATCATGGTGGTGAAGTAAGGAAACTTTGAAAGTAATGATGAGTCCAGGACTGTGTGGAAAAATTACCCAGGGCTTCCTGCTTTTTCTAACTCCCTTTTCTGTTTATTTTTCTCTCTCAGATCTATTTTGACTGGGCTGTTCCCTACATCATCAGGTACTATCTTCGTGTATGGCAAAGACATCAGGACTGACCAGGAAGTTATCAGGAAGAACATGGGGGTGTGCATGCAGCACAATGTTCTTTTTAACTACCTCACCACAAAGGAACACCTGCTGCTCTATGGGTACATCAAAGTCCCTCACTGGAGTAAACAGGAGCTCTACCAAGAAGTGAAGAGGTATGAAATCACAGAATTGGAGAAGGGAGAGGGTGCTGTCAGAATTATTAGCAGTAATGTCATTGCCATTGCATTTTGAGGACCATTGCAGATCCAGAGTAGAGTTCAAATAATGCCTCGGTCTGACTAAGAATACATTGATACCTGTGGCTGTAAGAAAACAATGTCTGTTCTCCAGAGGGTTTAGAAGCAATAAATGTGGCAATACTTTGGAGATGAATTTATCCAGGCCTAGGTGTCTAGTCCTCACTGCTTTACAGTTTTCCCTAGAAAGAGATTTAATCATCCAGTCAGAAAGATGATGTTGACTTTATTGGTTCTGCGGAGAAGTGAAGCAGCCAGAACATCCCAGGGAGTTTGGATCTTGGTGTTCTCAGTTGACGAGGATGAGCCTTTAACCTTGACTTGTCAGGTGGAAACTTTGAAAACATCCTAAAAAAATGTTTTAAATTAAAATGCCAGTGACTGAACTGCAGGCTAAATCATCTCCCTGCACTGTGGCCACGCAGTAGATCAGTCCGTACTTGAGCAGTTTTTCATCTGCAGTTATGGTTTGAGGGTTTTTTGGGTATTTTCAGACTCTCTGCTTTTAAAAGATGACTGAAGGACAACCTTTTGGGGTTGTTTTTACTTTGTTTTCAAGGACTTTGAAGGAGACTGGACTGTACAGCCATCGTCACAAGCTGGCTGGCTCCCTCTCAGGGGGAATGAAGAGGAAGTTATCTATAGCTATTGCTCTCCTGGGTGGATCAAGGGTGGTGATACTAGATGAACCAACCACAGGGGTGGATCCATGCTCTCGAAGAAGTATTTGGGAAATTATCTCCAAGAACAAAAAAGGTACCATGATCAGATGAGATGCTGTCTGGAATGGAAAAGGGGATTCATGCCACTTTGCAAATATGCTATCAGTGGCTTTCAACTGTGGGGTTTGGAGACCACAGAGAACAAATTGTGGGAGATTGGGATTTTGCAGCCCTCAGAGTGCATCCTGCTTGGTTTCTGTAAATTCACACTGTCATTTGACAAGTAATTTTACAACGATGTACAACTCACAATAGAGTAACTTTCAGCTTCTCTCTAATGATGACTTTCATCCAATTTCACTAATAATTATAAAAGAAGCACAGTCGATTTCCCCCCTGATACTGCTTGCCCTCACTCAGCACAGCTTTCACCTGTCTCCTGTAATCACTCATGTTTATTCTGTGGAGGCTGACATCAGCTTTGTGCTTTCCAGGCAGAACCATCATTCTCTCAACACATCACTTGGATGAAGCAGAAGTTCTGAGTGACCGAATCGCCTTCCTAGAGCATGGAGGGCTCAAATGCTGTGGCTCTCCATTCTACCTCAAGGAAACTTTTGGTGATGGATACCACCTGACACTCACAAAAAAAAAGGTTTGTGGCTGAGTTGGCCCTAAACTTTCAACATTTTGAGTGGTAAACTGGATCAGTCACATGAAGAAAGGAGATATGTCATAGTGTTCCACCAAAAAATGAAGCATGCTGCATAAAGTTCATCTCAGTTTGCAACAGAATGGTTGACCCAGCACAATTTCACTTTCGTGGAATAACTTCTTTATGCCCTGGGTGAAACTGGGATGTGTTTTAAGCTGAAACCTTTGGTTATGGACACACAGATTCAAGAGTTTGCTGGACTGTTTCCCTGGGCTGCCAGTAAGATCATTTGTTTTCCTCAACCAGTGAGATAGCTGCATTGCAGTGCAATCTGCTCTCCAGCTCGCTCTGCCTGTCCCATGCTGGAATTCACCTGCTGTTTGCATACACATGCTTCCTTCAGAAAGACTGCATGTATGGAGAGTTCTCCAGAACACAGGAGTCTTAGCTCCAGCCCCCTGCACAAAGCCTTGCAGCTCTAACAGGCAGGGCAGAGACCTGAACTAGAGTACCCTGTATCCCAGGTGCATGACACAGTCCTTTTTGTGCTCCCTTTTTGTTTAATCCCTTAAGCACAGTGGCTGCAGCAGGCACTGCTGGCTGGCTGCCGGGGCAGAGATTCTCCTGTTTTCAAGCATGCATGGAGCTGAGGTAGGGCTCTAAGCAGTTTCATCTCGGAGGGGGGCCGTTAAGACTTGCTCGGAGATGCAGACAGCTCTAGCAGCAGGAGCTGAGTGACAGATCCTAGGACAATAGTGATACCAAAGAACTATTGAGAATCTGGATGTGAGCATGCTGCTTCTCTGTGAGAGATGCTAACAGAATGTGCAGCCCCCACCTCCCATGAAGCAGAAGGAGATTTTCCAGCAGAGCCACTGGACCAGCCTCTGTGGCCCTCAGAAAGCAGGAATATCAATGCTCAGCTTTGTTGAAAAAGAATAGGGTCTCCTTGAGGGTTAAAGGCAAGCCCAGGTGAATGCTGGAGTTCAGAGAAACAAAGCAGATGGGAAGAGTCCATTGATATTAACTGGCCCAAGGCAAAATGTTGGGCTTGCAAGGAGGGGGCAACTCTGCTCTTGGTAACATTTATAACAGCGCTGTTGATAACCTCAGCGCACAGAAAAACATGCAGATACCATAAGACATCAACCTCTCTTCCCAGTTGCTGACAGTATAGAGAATATTTTAATGAATACCCATGTGCCAGCTCTGTTTTTCATGGGGAAAGGCGTGGGGTTTGTGCTGGCAGCCAAGTTCAGGTGTCAGCTGTCTTGTGGGTAGGTTTTTTCTCTTGAATTACAAATCCTCTAGCTAGTATAAGCTGGTTAATTCAGTCCAGTTCCAGTCCCCCTGTAGACAGAGGGAGCCCAGCAAATCTTGAAGGGCCTGGAATGTGGAATTCAAGGACGAGAAACCCACTTTCATCTGCTTTTGATATTTAACTGGAAGTGTTGCATAACTGAACTGAGATTGCTGATTATGCTCTGGGGCACGACTTGGGCTAAAGTTTGCAGGAAGAATTTTGACCTCACAGCCCTTTCAGTGACCATAAAGCATTTTCTTCCTTTTTCAGAACATGATAGAAGAGTGTGACACCACAGCAGTGACCTCGCTGATCCAGTCTCACCTCCCAGAAGCTTATCTCAAGGAGGATATTGGTGGAGAGCTTGTGTATGTGCTTCCTCCCTTCAAGTCCACAGTCTCAGGAGCCTACCAGGCTCTTCTCAGAGCCCTTGATACCAGCTTGAGTGATCTCCACCTTGGTTGCTATGGGATTTCAAACACAACTGTGGAAGAGGTATGAGCTCAGGATCTACTCAATTTAATGCATCATTATTAATATTAACTTCCCAGCACTGTGTAGCTTTGCTTTCTAGGGTAGATGGTAGAATGGTTTGGATGTGAGAGTTGCAGGAAGAGGATGAAGTGTTTTGGCTGTTTCCTGTGTTACACTCATAAGCATGTAAATGTGTTGATGTATTCATAAATCTACACACCATATAAACATACAAAGTGTACCACTGTCTCACCTTGCTGAGAGCTTTTTGGTGTTTTACCCAACAAATTATCTACTCACTTCTCCCAGGCAACCAGTGACAAGTTTCAAGCTGTGCCAGGGCAAGTTTAGACTGGATGTTAGGAAGAAGCTCTTCACAGAAAGAGAGAATGGCATTGGAATGGGCTACTCTGGGAGATGGTGGAATCACTGTCTCTGGAGGTGTTTAAAAGGAGACTAGATGAGGCACTTAGTGCCGTGGTTTAGTTAATTAGAAGGTGTTGGATGATAGGTTGGAGTTGATGATCTCAAAGAACTTTTCCATCCTGTTTGATTCTGTGATACTGGAGTTAGATTACAGAGAGAGGGCAATGAGGTGTTTCTGTTTGAACTGTTCTCCAGAAATCAGGGTTTTTCTACAGATGCAGTCAGCAGAGAGGGTGTTAACAAACTATCTAAATTATCACCTTCGGTGTGGATGCTGTATTGTGGCAAGTGAGTCACCTGGAGCACCTTGGAGTAGTAACTTTCTGACCATGGGAAGTCTCTGGTCAAATAAACACAAATATTTAATTGCATCAGAAACAAAATATAAATGATAAGCAGCAACGGCCCCTGTCTTGCAGAAAGAAAGGAGGGAGATTTGTTACCTTCCTGCTCAGAAATTCTTGCTTTAAAAGTGTTTTCCTAAGGCAGCAAGAAGGAGTTATACAGCAGGTATCACAAGCAGCTCAGGTGCCACAACTGTGCACACTCCCAGTATGGAGGCAGCCAGGATTGTTGGAGCCTAGAAGGGAAAATATCTCAGGGAAACAGGTCTTGTTCAGGTCTCCCTTAGGGAGAGCCTTCTATGTGCTGTTCACTGTGTGAGTGTGAAGGGAGCAGAGTTATGTAGGGCCTGAGCTGAAACACAGCCTCATTTACACCTACTCAGTATCATAGAATCACCCAGGTTGGAAGAGACCTCAAAGATCATCTAGTCCGACCTATCCCCCAGCCCTGTCCAATCAACTAGACCATGGCACTAAGTGCCTCATCCAGTCTTTTCTTGAACACCTCCCAGGGACAGCAACTCCACGACCTCCCTGGGCAGTCCATTCCAATGGCAAGTCATTCTCTCTGGGAAGAACTTCCTCCTATACCTCCCCCAGCACAACTTGAGACTGTGTCCCCTTGTTCTATTGCTGGTTGCCTGGGAGAAGAGACCAACCCCCACCTGGCTATAGCCTCCCTTCAGGTAGTTGTAGACAGCAACAATGTCACCCCTGAGCCTCCTCTTCTCCAAGATAAACAACTCCAGCTAGTAGTTAGCTAGCAGGTCATTTCAGGAATAAGTACATCCAGAGGTAGCTGCAAACAGTTAGGTTCCCACTGCTGCAGCAGGAGAGAGACAGGAAGTGACAAGGAGCTGGGCAACAATAATTTCTGGTTGAGAAAAGGTAAGTTTCTCTCACAGAGCAGAAAGGCAATAGAAAGAGGTTTGTAATTCACGATCATTGCACAAGGTATAGTTAGAAAGCAGGAGAGTGCATTCTTGTTATTGTTGGTTTGGTAAAAGGAGTCATTTGGACCAAGTTTCCTTCATATCTTCTTGCTCCATAGGTGTTTCTCAATCTGACAAAAGACCTAGTGAAGAACCCACAAGAAGATGCTGAACTGCCCCAAGAGCTGCCTGGAGCCAGTGGTCAGATTGGTGGTGATGAAATGTCTATGAGCACAGATACCTTCACAGAAAGAGATGGTACTACATTACCTCCAGATTTGTCACAGATGCAAATGGTGGCAGATGGACTGATCTGAGCTCCCAGTCTTCTTTCTTTGTAGAAACCCACATTTTGCCCAAGCAGGAATCACAAGAGCAATCAAACACTGTAAATACAGTACTCTACAGCTGCTTAGATCCACTGGTTTGGAATAGATTTAGAAGGGGGTTTGTTTGCATCTGCTTTCCTTCAAATAGATCCGAGTTTTAATCTAATCAATTACAGTGTATGGGTGAAAGAGCAAGTATGTGCTGAAGGCAATTTCTGTAGATGTGGAGGGTTATTTCTACAGAACTAGCAGAACTGGAGAGAAACTTTGTGGAAACTCCTTAGGCTGTTGCAAAAGCAGCACAGCTGTGAGCTGGATCCTTCTTACTGCTTTTTGTTGTGTCACAGCTGTTGTGGTACGTTAAAACAGCTCACAGGGTCCAGACAGGGATAAATCCATGTTTAGAACAGAATCAAGCTACGCCAGTATCTCTGAGGGTTTGAGAGCTGCAAAAGGTGGTGTGGCCCAAATAGGAGCAAGTACCTGGTTAAAATGTTCTCTCAGAGAATAAATGGGGTTTTTTGTGCTTAAAAAGAAACCATTTTACAGCTCAGGATGCATCCAAGGGGCAATGCAGAGGTATTTTCACACTCAACTTCTCAAAGCTGACCTGCACTGTAAATGTTACTGTGAACAGTAACTCACATGCATAAAGAACTGTTTTGTGTCACCTGTAATGAGAGCACTAAAAAGGATTTGCTTCATGTTGTATTATATAGGTTCATATTTCATAAAGAGGAACAGGTTCCACAGGATTTGGCTCTGCTTTCAGTATGCTGCAACCCCACCCATGCAAAAGCCTTCACTTCTTACTTCAGAATTAATTCTCTTGTTGTTTTGTCTGAGGACCTGCTATCTAAATTATGAAAGAAGTCAGCTTACAGATATAAAAGAATAAAGCATTTCCACTGAAAGTCACAGCTGGGTGGGTAGAATGTAGATAACTTGTTGAATCTGGAAGCCTGTGTTACTCTTGCAAGGACTTAGAATGAACTTCATATGTGTCTGCATGTAAAACCAAACACCAAAACCAGTGGTGCTGTGTGAGCATGTGAGTCCAAAGCCCAAACCCGAGCCCTGACCAAAGCTTGAGCCTTGTGCATGTTTTCACTGAGATGTTTGGATGTGCCATCTGTGAAGGAGTGCAGGAAGCTAAAAATGCTCCCAGGCTACTACATGGTCAGTTCTCTGCATTTCACAAATAACAAAATACCTTCTCCTTCATACCCAGATCAGCTCCTGATCAGATCAAAAAGCCTGCAGGGTTTGCCGTTGCTGCTGAAGAAGACATCAGCTTTATTCGTTAAGAGATTCCACCATACCCGTCGGGATGTCAGAGGCTTCATTGCTCAGGTCATCCTCCCAGTCCTCTTCGTGACAGCTGCGATGGGGCTGGGGACACTGAGAACTAAGGAGACCGAATATCCTGAACTGCTTCTTTCCCCCTCTCTGTATGGCACATCTGACCAGGCAGACTTCTTTGGGTGAGTGGTGTTCTTTGTCATCATTAAGCCCCACTTGTTTATAAAGAGGCAGTTTTACCATTGGGACTGTTTCTAAGCACACAGGTGACATGTAACTATGTTATCTGTGTGGTGACCTGACACAGACAGTGTGTAGGAATCCTGCTGCTAAGGGATTTTCCCCCATGGGGGAGATGGTTTGGCTCAGATCAGCAATCAGAAATGTTTTGGGGGAAAAAAAAATCTCAGCTGGATTTAACTGTGGAATATGTAAGAAATATTCCTTGTGTTTTCCACTGTGAAAGCCATACTGCCTCATGGAATTTTTCTTTATATATATACTCTTCCCTTGATGTGATATGGAAGTCCCTACGTAAGTCATCTCCAATGTAACAACTCTGGATCAAATTCTATGCATCTTGAGAGATGTCTGCATTGCTCTCCTCTCTGTCAGTACAGAAGATGCTTTCCTGCCCAGGGACCACTAGTCCAAGGCACAAATCAGTTTGAAGGGCATGTGCTTTTTCTGTGTGATTAAGATGTCACCACTTAATCATCTAATTGTGCTTAAGAATCCTAATACCAAAATTACTATTACTTGTATCATTCTCATTTCATGATGTGAATGTCAGTCTTTCTCCAGTAGTTCTCTGCTTTAAGTTAGAAATACAAAATTGAGCTCTAAAGCAAGCATGTCTGCCCTTAGGTGTTCTTTCTCAGGACTGCTCAGGCCTTTCTGCTACAGTCCTGCAAGACAGGGGAACAAGCCAGAACTACGTGTCTGAGTCCTCTGTTCCTACTGTTCTTTGCCTTTCCTTATGGATCATTGCTAGAGACATGGGTGAGAAGCATCTCTTTGAAAGACCAAAACCAAATGGGCAGCACAGATGAGCAAGCTGACTGAGACAAGACTGGAATTATTGACTGAAAGTTGCAGTAGATGCTTTTTCCTTGGAAACAAAATCTTGATTGTCCAAAAGTTTATCAGTGTCTTGCTTAAATCTAGAGGCTGTGCAGCTCCAAGCAATAAGCAGTCCTTTTGAAACTTTGTGGCTATCCTCATGTACTTCAGTGTACTTCAGTGATCTGCAGGGTTAGCACCGAATAATAGTTTATTTAACAACTTAAATCCCATTTTCATTCAGGTAGTTTTCCTCTGCTCAGCATAGTAGAAGCACTTTGAACATTTTCCTGTTTTGTTTTTTTTTCCTCTTTGTTAAACCATAGGAATTTTAATGAAACCACAGATGCTTTAGTTGCTTCAATGCTTGCTTTCCCTGGAACAGATAACACATGCATGAATGAAAGCAATTCGTAAGTAATTCTTAGTTTTCTTCCATTTAAATTCTGGCTCTGCAAAAGAATTGACATAACACTCTTGGCCATTAGACTTTAACTGCCTTTGATCCTCTGCACAATTTTCATATGTTGGTGCCACATGGAGGGAAAAAAAGTACCTCCTGCCTCTCTTCAGATTGACTTGCAGGCTCTTCAGCTCATTAGGAGTTGTCTAACTGCCCTTTTGCAGGCAGGTGCCAGCTTGCGCTGCTCACGCATTTGCTCTGGCAGGATGCAAGTCAGTTCTGAGCAGAGAGCTGTGTAGTCATGATTGGTGTGAAGCAGAGCTCGGCCCTCCTGAGAGCCTGTGTGTCTCCCATGCAGCTTGGAGTGAAGGTTTGTTTCTGCCAGCACAGAACCGTAGATATTCTCAAAGACAGGAAACTATACCATGCTTTAAGGCTGAGACTGGGATGCCCACACCTTCCCAGGACCCTGACACTGGTCTTCTTGGTTTCATAGAATCACAGAATTGTCAGGGGGGGATGGGACCTCAAGGATCATCTAGCTCCAACCGCCCCTGCCATGAGCAGGAGCACCTCACACTAGGTCAGGTTGCTCAGAGCCACATCCAGCCTGGCCTTAAACTCTTCCAGGAATGGGGCTTCCACCACCTCCCTGGGCAACCTAAATGGGTTGCCCATCATGGTGAAGAACTTCTTCCTAACATCCAGTCTGAATCTGCCCACTTCTAGTTTTGCTCCATTCCCTCTACTCCTGTGTCCTACCTGATATCCTAAAAGTCCCTCACCAGCTTTCTTGTAGGCCCCCTTAAGACACTGGAAGGCCACAATAAAGTTGTCTCAGGCCTTCTCCTCTCCAGACTAAACAGCCCCAACTCTCTCAGTCTGTTTCCGTAGGAGAGGAGAGGAGCTCCAGCCCTCTGATCATATTCATGGCCCTCCTCTGGACACGCTCCAGCATGTCCATATCCTTCTTGTAATAGGAACTCCAGAACTGGATGCAGTACTCGAGGTGCGGTCTCACCAGAGTGGAGTATTCACCACCACAAGTGTGATCCTTTATTACTATAAGTGGTAAGGAAGCAGCTTTGATGGCGGCAGGATGCCAGGCCAAGAGCAAGTGACTCTTGTATCTGGGAAGTAGCCCTTATCTTCCCAGTAATCCCAGTTATAAGACTGAGCCCATCCAGAAAGTTCTCAGCTTAATTTTTGACTCTATGTACCTAAAAGGTGTTTCATGAGAGGTGGTTTTTTTCTTACTCTTCAGATACATTTTCAAGGAGTTGGTAGTAAAATCCTGGGCAGACTTGCACGCTCGTGTGTGCCACGTATCTGCAGGCAAATACTCCTACTGAGTATTTACAGGGACTGCCCAGTCAATGCAGTCCATTGCAGGACTCCCCAGGCATTGCAATGACAATAGTCCTTATTTCTGCCCTCTAAGTTGACTTTGGCCCTTGGGTGCTATCTCCTTACACTGTCTACAATGGGAATGAAGTGATGTCTGGATTCCTTCTTGTCAGCTGAATGAATACAGGCACAGAGAGCAGCAGTAAGGACTCTCTGCTGAGAGGCACTGAAGGCAGTGGAAGGATGGGCATTCCCTGAAGCACCCAGAGCTGACAAGAAGGTCTGCTTCTCTGCTGAAGCTACTCACTGCTATCCTTGCTGTCATTGAACATGACAGCAATTAGTATCATTTGCACACCTGAGCAGAGAGGACCTCAGAGGAAAATGTGTTCACTTTCAGGCAGTGTTTAAAGGAGGACATGCTCGGCCAGTGGATTACAAGTGGAAACGAGAGAACTAAGTACTCTGCCTGCAACTGCACACATGGAATCCAGGTAATTCGAATACAACCCAAAGTGAGAGGGGTTTGGGGGAATGTTTGAGGGAGTGGTTTTGTGGGTGGGAACGACACTAAGGGCAACTCAGTTTTCAAATTCCTTCTGTCTCTTTTTGGCCTTGTTTGGTTTTGTGTGCTAGATAACCACTGTCTGCTCCAGTCTGGGGACAGGAAAGGGAACAGGGTCCTCAGAAGATTTGCTTGCTAATATACCTGCCTTGCTTCCCATAGTGGGAAAAGCTTGAATAGCATTTTTTGCATGTTGGATGATTGTCCCATTTAGCAGAGGTGTGTTCAAGAGGAAAACTGCATTTTATGCAAGCACTGTTATTATATGAAAGCACAGCTATTTTTTGTTGCTTGCTTTTCAGAATTTAGCTTTCTGCAGTCTAGATCCATCTGATTTTGCACTGATTTCTATTATAAGTAGTCATGCTTAATAATATTAGTTATTTGCATTATGATGATACTTTAAGAAACAGATATGGGTAGTGCTGGGCTTAGTGTCTTTCTGCACACATGAGGAAGAGGCAGATTCTGCCCCAAGGATGTTGCAGTTTTACAGGCCAGTTTGGAGTTGAGCTCTCCTCCATGCAGTGTGGTGTTCACTCACCTTCTAGCTGTTTTTCCAGTAGGAAATCAGACTCACAGTACAGCAAGATGCCATCTTTAAGATAAATCATGTCCTTAGTTGAATGTTTGTCACTCCTTAAAATGCAGCTATTTTATGAAGTTTTCTGGACATACAATTAACACATCAATAAAAGTATTGTTATGACTCTTCTGGTAAATCAGGATAATCTTCAAAGCTGCTTCTCACTTCTAGCAGGTACAGGCAGGTGTTCTTCAGAATAAAAGAAGCTATTTGGTGTATTCAGATATTAAGTTATGAACAGATACACAATGGGGGAGGCCAGAGCTTTTGTTATGGATGAGCTGAAAGAAGCTGCCAGTACGCTGTCTGGTAGGACTCTTAAACCTTGTGAAACAGTCGATGTGACTTTGGCCCTCAGCATGTTAAATTATATATCTAGGACTAATCCAAGGTTTCTCTGAAGCTTGGGAAAATATCCCCAGTGACTGACAATAAACCAAAAATGCAAAGCATCACTACTGTGAAATGCAAGATGAGAGTCTGAAGCCACCACGGAGTTTTCTGCTTCGTGAGTTGTTTTTGCCCCCTGCAGTTGTCTGTGCAGTTACTCTGGCACTCTGCTAAGTAAGATCAGCCTTAATTCAGTAAAATTCTTCCTAGGTAGCGTGAAGCACATTTCAAGGTCTCACTGAGGGCAGTAGAGCTGAAGCATAGATTTAAGTGAAGGTTGATTTTAAGCACCTCACTAAATATGTTCAGCACAGCATTCAGGGATGTGTGCCATGTGTCCTTGCACTCTGAGTTGCAAATCACCAGCTTCTGTAGGAATCAGAGCCAGGACCAGAACGTTGCCATTGCAGCTCTCAGTTTTGTGATACACTTGTTTTTAGTTAAAGCACAGACACTAACATTTTTATTCATTTGACTCCACTCAGACGTGCCCACAGACAAACTACACTCCCCCTCACAGAAGGACCTTCTCCACACGGACACTCTACAATCTTACAGGGCACAATGTGGAGACCTACATTCTGGCAACTGCCAAAGACTTCCTGCAGAAACGGTATGGCATAGGTAGATCTCCAGTCCTGCTCCTCTGAACTGCACTTACACATATCATATCCACCGTGCTTGAAGACATGACAGTGCAGTAGGGGTTTAGAAGGTCTCTGCTGATGGTCTCTGTGAGTCTGGTGAAAGGAGGTAAAATGTCCTGCAATCAAAGATAAAGGTTTGTGCAAATGCTCTGCTTGATCATAGCAGAGATAGCCTAGGGATAACATGCCAATCAGCTGATGCGTGGATGGCTGAATCTGCAGACAAGCCTTTGTCTGGCACTGAAATTCTTAAGAGGAGGAAAATCTGACACAGCCATGAAGTAAACCCTCGGGATAAGTTTCCCTCCGAGTTTGGCTCTCTGAAGAGTGGCATAGTGTGCTTCATTTAAACGAGTGCATCCGTTCAGTGAAATTAGAGGCTGAATGCTTTCTTGCACCATGGGGCTGTCAGAGCCATTAGTGTGTCTGGACTCTGCAACACAGCCTGCACAGCATGTCTTGGGGCAAAAATAGCCTACCATTAAGGTTGCCAAGGAGAATGTTCATCTGCCATTGATTTAAACTGAGCTGCTCCTCTTCTGGTTAAGAAGCAGTCACCTTATTCTGATGTGTTAGGCAAGTGAGTCAGAAGACCACACAGTCCCAAAGTGCTCCTCAAATGGAGGCTTTCAGCACAGTTTTGTGACAGTTCTGTCAAGTCTCTGTTTCCTTTTTTTTTCACCCAAATAAGGGCTTCTGCCCCAGTGTTGGCTTGGCCACACGCAACATGCTGGGAGAAGTTCTTTTAAGTCAAGGTAGGGTTAACAGGGGCGATAGTGGCAGCTAACATGCACCAACCAAAGATGTTGAAGCTTTAGAATTAAAACAGCAATGCATTTCCCTCTGGTCTTCACTCAGATATGGTGGCTGGAGCTTTGGACTGCCATTAACAAAAGATCTCCAGTTCGATATCAAGCCAGTGCCCCCCAACAGAACGTTGACTAAGGTAACTAACCTCCATCTGTTCATTCCAGCATGGGAAGTGTGGAACCCAGGAGAAACAATTTTGAGGTCGGGGCTACTTCACAAATGAAAGTGAAACCCTCTGAAATCTTCAGCTTGGCACGAAAGAGATGACCTACAACTCATTTCCTTCTCTCTCTCCTTTCTTCTTTATTGCTCTGCCTTCTCTTGCTAGCAGGGAACAGTTTTTCTGCTCTCATCATTTTGTTACACAGATACCAGATCAATTAGTAGCACCTTTATCTTGTGAGAGGATGTATGTACACTAACTAGGGATGTCCGATTGCTCTCTGAAATACACATTCCTCTGTTTCTCCTCCATGAAAATGTTGCAGTGCACCTTGGCACTGTGGGTTGTGTCTAAAGCAGGTGATGGTAAATGTCCCCAAAGTGTGTGTGCTGTGGTCTGATTTTTCCTCTCAGTCCTCAGAGTCTACATGGTATACAGGTAAGAAAGTTATGAGGAGGAAAGCACTGTTGCTGGATGAGAAGGTGGCAACTGCCTATTTTTTTGCCCTAAAGCAACATTTTCCCCCTTGGTTTTCAAGGGATGTTAGACATTGGACTGCTTAGCCTTCTTTGGGAAGTCACCACTGCTGGTGTTCATCAGATCAGAGCAGCTTATTATGGAGAAGAAACCAAGTTTCTGCACACTTTATGTCACGTGTCTAGTTAGCGTTGCTTTCTTCTCTCCCAGAAGACAAATGAAACTGATGGGACTGCTTCTGCTGACACTGAAATGTGTTTTCATACTCATTCAGTACTTCATGTGGTTTAATCATTGGACTTTAACTTGTAGAGCTTATGGCTTCAGATAACAACCATGGAATGATTCATTTGTGCAAGCAGAACAAACCAGAACGTTATCAGTGACCATTTCTCTCCCAAATTGTTTCAATTTCTCAATTGTGTGCAGGTGTGGTATAATCCCGAAGGTTATCACAGCCTTCCAGCCTATCTCAACAGCTTGAACAACTTCATTCTTCGAGCTAACTTGCCAAAAAATGAGACTTCTAGATATGGTAAGTGTCCCTTTACATGAGCAGGTCATTTCTCCCCTTTGCGGGGGAGCATCTTGCTTGGTTCTGTTGAAATTGATGACAACACTTACCTTGACTTCAATGAGACCATTTCTTTATTCTCAGTAATTACTTTAAAAACAGAATAGAAAAATGTGAATAAATCACATATTTCATATGTCTTAGTCAAAGATTCAGGGGAGCAGGATAGAGAGGACCCTTCCCTGGAGACTTTCAAGGCCTGTCTGTGCGCGTTCCTCTGGGATCTGTGCTAGATTGTGTGGTCCTGCTCTGGCAGGGGGGCTGGACTCAATCTCCTTGGGTCCCTTCCAACCCCTAACATCCTGTGATCCTGTGACTCCAGGTACAATATTTCCTTCATCCAAATAATGCAAATCATTGCTATTTGATGTATTACCTCTCATCAAGGCACTGAAATAGCTGCTTCTTGAAAGGTGCCGATTAGTGATGTGTAGAAAGGAGGCTACTTTAGGTCATCTCAGGGGGTGGTTTGGATTATTAAATATGTCACCCTCCTGCTGAAAGCAGCTCAGGATGTGTGGGTACATTCCTGTTTGAATGAGAGAGAGTGAGATTAAGTGAGGAACTCAATTTTCAGCTATATTTGTCCTCTGGCACACCTCGTGCACCCAGATTCCAAGGAGTGTTAGTACCCATTTGGGGTTATCACTTCGCATAGCTTCTCCTCAGTAATGTAATGCAGCAGCCCAAATTCCTGCCTATAAAGCAGGGCACTTTACCTTGCCATTTACAGTTTAGCCTGCACTAAAGGTGCAGCATGGGCACAAATGCATGCATGCCTGTCTCTAGAGATTGAAGAGGTGTGGGGAGAGCAGAGATTTATGTTGATGCCATTTTGAGAGATCTTGCACAGAGATTTATGGGGTCTGACAAGAGTAGCAATTGTGTGCAGAAATGCCCAACCGATTGATTTTCTTTGACAAATAGTGCCCTTCTGGCCATGTCCTGCTCATGCCTGGCCCCCCTCACTTCAGAGGCCTGCTGTTCCAGGTGACAGTGCCTCTTTGCTTATAAGATTATACCTCACTGATGTGTCTGAATTGAGCTATAATGGAAAAGGCATCTGTCTGAAGCTCTTGAGTGCCACGCCATGAATTAAAGAAACAGCAGGATGCTGACTGTGAGTCGAAACAGCACGTCTCTCTTCTCACCTCCACATACCAATGCCCTGGCACTCCTTCCACCACAAGCTCAGCTCACAGCACGCCAAACCGGTGCCTTGTCCACGGTGCCATCCTAAAATGGCCCAGTGGCTCGTGCCTTCGTGATGTGCAGCATGGCCTCTGGGGCAGAGGGGTCAAGCTCTTTGGCGTGTGCTGCTGGAGCGCATCACAAAACCGCAGCCCCTGCCCGGGTGTAGAGCGAGGAGACCTGAGCCAGGCGTCTCCAGCGGCAAGAACATCCCAGAGCAGCTGAATTATTAAGCAGTGAAGCTCTTTGCCCTGACTCTGTATTCCCAACACGTGCTGCAGCAAGAGAAAAGGCAGGAAGCTTGTGTGAACCATCCGAAAGTTTTCACAGGCAAAGTTTTATTCGAGCAAAATAGCAATTTTCAGTGGGATAAAAGAGCAGCAGTTTTTATTCCATCTGCCCTGCTGCTTATGCATTTTGGGAAAGAAATGTTTAAGTAGTAAATGACCAGACAGATAATTCTCTGTTTCCCAAGCCATAGAAAGGGAGAAATAAAATGAATGGATGAGGATAGCTCCCCTGGGGTAGTGTAAATCCAGCCTGAAATACAATTGAACAGACGTTCTGCGTGGTATGCTCCTGGCAGCTCAATCTGTTTGTTGTTGTGACGAATAAATGACAGTTTAAGAAGCATTGAAATGGCCAGATATAACTGTGTTGTCATTTCAGCAGTTTGAAAGAGGTGCCAGTCTCACTTTAGAGGTTTGATTTAGACTGCATATATTTTTAAAAGAAAAAAATACATAAAGAGCTTTTTACCTTGTCACTAGGCAGCAAGTCATAATAGCTTTTGACTTATGTATATTGTGCCCTCCCTTCTCTCAATCCCAACCAACAAAAAAGGAGAAAGCATTGAAATGGAAATTTTGACTTCTAGCCTAAGCTTTAGTAAAGGAAAATAGCTTTATAGTGAAGTATTAACAGATTAGACAGACAGTATCTTCCTTTTGCTCTCACTTCTAGAGAAGGGAAACATTTCCTGGCTGTTTGTGTGGCTTTATCAGCAGCCCAAGAATTTAATTCCATTTCCTCTCACTGATGACAAGACTGAAATAAATCTCTGAAATGAATCACTTATGAAATCTTCCCTTTCACATTTATTTGCTCAGTGTGGCATTTGGTCAGCTCAACCCACAGCCTCCTCCTTTCTGGTCTCCGTGTCGAAGTGCTCAGCTTTAGGGAAAATAGCCCAAAATAGTTCTTCCTCGTGTAACTGCAGAAAGTCAGACACCTGGCTGTAAGGAGCTTAAATTTCAGAGGTGGCATGTTCTGGCAAATCTCTCTGGATTTAATAGCAGACAGAGATCCTCCAGCACTCCCTGAGAACAGAGGTATTTGCTCAGGTACCTAAATACAGGTTAATAGCCTCATTTTGAGGTGTATAAACATCTTAGCCTAATCCCTTTCTTGTGTGCTGGATTCTTAGGGACTTGGCTGTTGTCTTATTGGGACCAAGGCAGAGATGTTCACTGGAGGCTAGAACTGGCCCACCACTGCCCTTCAAGTTCCTCTCTTTGTTAGCAAAGTCTTTTTATAGGCACAAATTGCCTCTGAACAAAGCAAATGTGCTGTGATAAACAACGCCAGTATATTTTGAGGTAGACGTTCACCTTGATGAAGAAGTACTTAAACTAAATCTTACAAAGATATCTACACGTGAGCAGAAAATATCTGTCTTGCAGCTTGTGCTTCATTCAAGCCCATTTTTAAGAGACCTTTTTTGGGAAACACCCCCCTGGGCTTACAATTGCAGTAAGCAGGTTTTTTGCCAGTTGCTTGGGACAAAATTACATTTTTATTTTTCCTAGCTGCATAAACCAGAATAGTTCACAATTGATTCAGTGCCAAACAGGCAACAAAAGTGTGTAGCTTACTTAGATTTATGCTGGCATCTCAAGAGATGCCCATGTTGAGAAAGACCTGCATCATAGGAAGATAGCAGTCATGGGGAGAGCCAATAGGGAATGCTTTCTTTCTGATGGTAAGAGAATGAATGAAATGAAGTGAGATCATCCAACAGCTGCTTTGAAATGAAGCATATTCATCAGTTTTGAATGTGTCAGGGTTGAGCAATCCAAGCTAAAAGACATGAACCCACAAGCATGTGCCTTATTTTAGGTGTGGGAGTGCTCTCACCAAAGTGAATGACATTACCAGCCACATAGATGCAGAAGCCAGGGCTAGGGCTCAAATTTCAGATCTTCTGGGCATCAAAGGGAAGTCATTGTAAAAAATGAGGATGCTCAAAATTCTGCCCAAGATCATTTCAAGATGACGGGGGGGGGGGAACCCAGCTTTGATCTGCTTATCTTCTGTGCTCACAGTTTTATGTTTTACTGTCAGTCTCAGGAACTGATGAAGGAAGTTAGCAACATTTTCAGTTTCTCTCCTTTTTTGTTTCCATAGGTATTTTCTTATCTGCTCACCCATATCCTGGAGGACAGAGTCAAGAACAAGTCATGTAAGAAGATTCATTTGGTCGGTGCTTGAACTGTTCAGAAAAGCAAAGCAGCTTCTTGAAAATCATACAATGGCCTACACTTCTAAATATCTTTCTCTACATCGTGAAACTTCTCTCTTCCTTGTCTTCATTCCCTCTGTGCATGACCAGCACCCTTCATGCCACACAGCTGCAGATCACTCTTAGAGTTTTGGTTTTTTTTGCAGGATCCCATATAGATGTGGAGGTCACAGTTACAGCATCTCCCCACATGTTTGTGCTTTGGCACAACAGTAATGATAACAATATAATTTTTCCTTTGGCCTTGCCATGTTATGGTACAGTGTTAAGACTCAGTGCTGTGAGCCCTTCTTGATAAGCTTAATTACACAAAAGATTAGGCACAGAATCAAGACCCCTTTGCTTCTGAGCAAATCATCTGAAGATGATTAAGGGGCTGGAGCATGTGCCCTGTGAGGAGAGGCTGAGGGATCGGGGGCTTTTTGGTCAGGTGAAGAGAAGACTTAGAGAAGATCTAATCAATGTTTATAAGTATATGAGGACTGAGTGACAAGAGGGAGGGAACAAACTCTTCTCAGTTGTGCCCTGGTATAGGACAAGGGGTAAAAGGTGTAAACTACAGCACAGGAAGTTCCACTTCAACATGAGGAAGAACTTCTTTACTATAAGGGTCACAGAGTACTGGAACAGGCTGCCCAGAGAGGTCGTGGAGTCTCCTCTGGAGGTGTTCAAGAACTGTCTTGATGCATTCCTATGTAACCTGAGCTAGATTCTATGGTCCTGCTCTGGCAGGGGGATTGGACTTGATAATCCACGAAGGCCCCTTCCAACCCCTAACATGCTGTGTTCCTGTGAGCTCTAAACACTGCCTCACAGTGAGGGATATCTGCTGCTTTTGACTCACCATGTAAATTCTTCTCCACAGGCTCAACAGCTTACTTGACATCATAGTTTCCATGTCTGTTTTGGTTGGCTACTCTATCACAACAGCAAGCTTTGTGCTCTATGTGGTAAAAGAACATCAAACCAAAGCCAAGCAGCTGCAGCATATTTCAGGCATTGGGATGACAAGCTATTGGGTGACAAACTTCATTTATGATCTGGTAAATAATTCACGTTCCTAAATGTGCCAGGAGTAGCGTTAAGCAGCACGGGAAAAGTAGTTCTTTATTTAAAGCTGGTTGCTTACACTTCTTAATATTATTACTACCAAGAGTGTTATGTAGTAATTGTTCTCCAAGGCACTGAAGACTATTAAATGTGAACTGCAACACTGGATTTTGCTAAGCGAAGGCATTGCTTCTCTCTCGAGTGTATGCAAAACACTCAGCACGTTTATATGAGAGCAACACAGAGCAGGCCAGGGCTTGATTTCAATTTTAACATGCAGGCAGCAAGCTGCTTTTCTGTTAGCTCACAGGGCTTGATTAGTTGTCATGCAGGCTTTATGCACCTGGGGTAAGGCTTTAGGGCTTGAGGCTACAGTCAGTTTGGAAAACCTGGGAGTACAGGGTGTGACATGATCACACATCTCATAGCTGACACTCCCCTGCTGGGTAAAAATCCACTGCTGTGTTGAATGCTCTCTTTAAGGTTATATATTATAAAGGTTTTTAAGCCAAGGACAGCTACTAATGCAGCTCTATGTGGCTTCCAGGACCTGAGCAAGTTCCTTTCTACGGTGTTGCACTCCAGTGTATAGATTTACCACCTTGTTCCCACGGATAGTTGAGCTCCTCATCACTGTGCTGCATTATTGGCATAGATGTGCCCTTGTTCTCCCCAACGTTAAGTTTCCTCATGGTAAAGAGGGTTAACAGCACTGCTGCAAGGCATTGCTCTGTTAAGGGGATAAATATGCAGCGTCTGTAGACTGAAGTACTTTGTGTTTTATGAATAACCCTCAGTGAACAATGTCAAAGCCTTGCATAGTTAGAGATCTGCAAGTGCAGACTATCTCTGCCTGTGAGCTTTGGCATTGCCAACTATGCCGTAATAGTCATCAGCTCTATGTGTCTGACAACTCTCTGTTCATGCAGTTCTGCTAGTGCCTAAAATTCCAGTGATATCATTGGTTCCTGAAAACAGGAAATCTTCAAGGGCACTTGGGTGGGTGGCCATGTCTCTTCAATGCAGTGAAATCCCTTGGGGAATGTGAGCCTTGACTTTCTGTAGAGCACAGCCCAAGCTTCTAGGTGTTTTGGTAGCACCAATGCACACTAACAAGACAGATCCCACCTCTGAGTAGTCTAAACTGCCAGCTTACAGGGGCTGGTGTGATGAGGCAACAGCATTAGTATCTCCTGCTTTACAGGAGGGGCTTGACAGGGGTCTGAAGACAGCGTGGCTGAAGTCTGGCTTGGCAGAACAGCTCCGAGTTGCAGTGCAGGGGCAAAGTTAGGGCAGGCCTGTGTCTGCTTCCCTGATCCCAGCCCCCTCTCTCCAACACTGCTTATTTGTAAATCAGCCTGCAGAAAAACCCCCAGAGTCCTTGCCACAATCAGTATTCACTGGGCTGAAACTAATCCGGTGCTCTTGGCAACTTGATATTTCTCAGCAAATCCCTGCCAGTAAATTCTGTTAAACCCCAAAGCTGGGGAAGAGAGGAGCTTCTCAAGGCACACATTTGGTAGGTCCCTGGCCTGGCTCTGTATTGTAAAGACTAGATTTATGGGCCACAATGAAGAGGTCTGACTGCAAGGCTAACATAAACCCCAAAGGGGTATTTTTAATTCACAACCCTTTTTTTAAGGCACTTTCTGCCCACAGTCTGGAATGATGAAGCTCAGCCTACTCAGAGTGGCTTTGCAGCATTCATTTGCCAGACTCCTGAGAGGAGCCTCAGGAGAGCTGAGACCCCTACCTGTATTTGGTTTCCTTTACAAAACCCAAGCCACGCTTGTGGGACCAGATTCAGACTTGGCATCGTTGCTCCCGCATAGTTCTAGAAACATGTTTAAGAATTCTCACCCTAATATCATATTTGTGACAAATTCTTGCAGGTGCTTTTCATGGTCCCCATTGGCCTCTCAGTAGGAGTTATTTCATCCTTCCAGATACCAGCTTTCTGCAATGACAGTAACTTACTGGCAGTGTTTCTTCTGCTTCTACTGTTTGGGTAAGTGTGGAACTTAGTTATCTAAATACGAGTGCACACAGTGAGGAACTGGATATTGCAGGCTGCTGCAATTTGAGATCCAAGGAGGAATACATGGGGGTTTTTTTCCCACCAGTGTGCACTTTACAGAGGGTGACTAGTTGCTCCTCCCAGGAGCAGTGATCTAAACTAGTGTTGTCACACCTGCTTTATTCAAAGCAAACTCTATGTGAAAGTATGAAATATTCAAGGTCACAATGACAGCCCAAGCTGTAATCAGATGCTTACTGAACTACTGCAAAGTTCAAGCTACAGAAGCATTTCATGAGCAGAGAGGAACAAAAAAAAAACAAACCCAACCAGCAGCACATTTCAGGAAAACTTAGCAAATCTGTTTCCCAGGCTTTGAACCCTCCAGGCCTAGTCTGTCTGCTTGCAGCTGAGGCTCCACGTTCACAGTACATATCTCAGGCTTTTCATCCAAATTCTCACAGGTTCAAAGCCATTTTCCCTGCTTCAAGCTCCTGCAATATGGAAATCCAGTCACATACAGAGCAGAAGGGATATGTGGTCTTAGGTCTGTAGTTGTTTGTTTTCAGTCAAACTTTGAGCTACTGCAGAATGTTGTGTGTGCTGTTGGCAATTGTTAGATACGCAACGTTTTCGTGGATGTACCTGCTGGCTGGGGTGTTCAAAGAAACAGGGATGGCCTTCATCGTTTATGTCTGTGTCAACTTGTTCTTTGGCATCAATACCATCATCACACACTCGGTTGTATTTCTGCTCTCCCAGGAGAAAGCCACGGACCAGGTAGGAGCTCTGCTAATACTAAAATCTCAGTGGAACCACAGGAGGCTTCTCGTTGAGCTGGGAGGCTTTGATCGGGTCCTTAGTAGCTGGCTAAGGGAGATCAGGCAGAGACTTAATGGGGTTCTCTACAGAAAGAGCACGAGCCAAATGTGAATCTTACTTGTCTGTAAAGCTGCATTCCTAGAAGAGCAGGAAATGGTGGTGACAGAAGAGAGGATGCAAAAAGAGAGGAGAGAAAACTGCCCATGCAGAGAAGGGCAGGAGGAGTGTGTCGATGCTTCTCAAAAAGTTGATAGGGACTTTGAGCTATTGCTAAGTTCTTGCAGCACAAACCTGTGGAGAGTGACAACGAGATGTCATTGCCCTGAGTCTGACATGTGCTGCATTAAGCCCAACATCAGCTGTCTGTCATCTACATATGAAATGAAGTCATCTTCCCCTGCAAAGATAAAAATGACTCAGAGACAGGGATGATTCCCTAAAGTAAAACCTTCTCCTAAACTTGGATATTTCTGGGAATCACTGGGGTAAAATGCACACCTTACATTTAGTTTTCTTGTTTTATGAAGGGCAGTTGCTTAGTGGAACAATAACTGAGTTGGAATTTACTCTCTAGCTGGACAGTGCTTGTCAGCCACCCTCTGGATTTTAAGGCTGCACAGTTATGATGGTCTTTCATCCCTCTGTGCCCCAATGGTCAAGAGTCAGTTTCTTTCCATGTTAATTTACTGCCCCTCCACTTTGCTGTGTGTGTGCTGATCCTTTCTTCTGCTAGAAATGTACCAGAGTCTGCACACTGGGCTGCTCTGCCATTAATTAACTGGAAAAGCCTTTCCATGTCTGCTAAAGCCAAATCTTGTGTTTTGTGGAGATGTTGGTCTAAGGAGAGTGAATGGGACAGTGCTCCACGGGAGTGGGTTGTGCCCCACAGCAAGCTGGTACAGGGCTCTGTAGTTTTGGGTGGCACAGTGCAGTTTAGTGGCAAGATCCAGCTCTGGCTTAGAGGTGGATTTCAGGCTGCTGCACGCACAGGGTGAGGTGGTTGGAGCGGCAGCGAGGGACTGCGTTGGGCACTGCTTGCTGTTTACTATGGGTGTTCACAACCTCAGCACAGCCTGTTGACTTTTCTGACCTTGCACTTCCGAAACGAGCTGTCTCTAGAGCTCTTTGCTCTCAATTTATCTCTGCTCTGAGACACAAGCAAATCCCAATGTAATTGTTACACTTCAGTCCCACAGTAAAGCCTACAAATTTATTCCATGAATAAAAGCAGTGACTGACTGCTGCTTTTTGGTGGTTGTTTGCTCTTTTTTTCTTCCAGGGCTTGCGTGACCTCGCTGAAAACTTAAGGCATGCCTTCCTTCTGTTCCCACAATTTTGCTTTGGCTATGGCTTGATTGAACTGTCACAGGATCAGGCACTGCTGGGCTTCTTGAAAGCCTATGGAGTGGACTACCCTGACAAAACCTTTGAGCTGGACAAAACCACATCCAAGCTACTTGCCATGTTTATCCAGGGCACTGTGTTTATTGTCATTCGTCTTACAGTTCAAGACAGGATGATTCAGAGAGTCTGGAACAACACACTAGAGTAAGTAACATTTGGAGTCTCACAGTGAGAGCAGACCAAGCCAGCACTCAGTGGTTTAGTTCTGGGCTCTCATGGCATTGTTGTCAATTATGAAGCCCATTCATTTCCATGACACTTTGCAAACATGATGTGTTTTCTCTGGCAGTAAATGTATTACCTACCAGTAATTAGAATGTTAATTAATATACAGATTATAGGTATAGGTTACTGCAATCCCTTGGTAGTCTGCTAGATGAGACTACAGCCTTTGTTAGGGCTCTAGGTTTGGTGGGCTGATGTTCAGCAGGTTGGTAAGAACAGTCAGTGCACTGACAACGACCTCCATTTCCACTGGCTTGGATGCACACTGAGAGGTGCAAGAACAATCCTGTCACCTACTTCATGAATCTGTCCACAGGGCAGGACTTGCTACAGCTCAGAATATTTACCAAAAAAGAGAAGAAAATTAAGCAGAAAATTAATGGGTTTTTTTTGGTGGTGGTTGTTGTTGTTGTTAATTCCCTAAATGCAGCAAATGTCAGGAGAAAATAGAGACTGTCTTTATAGCTGAGTATTTTTCATATGCCCTGAGATCTCACAGGAAGGCTCCTCAGTTTCTATCCCACTGCTTGCCAGAAGGTAAAGTCCCATCTCTGCCTTCTCCACAGGTACCTGTTTGACAGAGTACATGGCAAAATATCACTTCTTCCACCTGTGGCTGAAGAGGATGGGGACGTCCAAGCAGAAAGGGTCAGAGTGGAATCTGGCAAAGCTGACTTTGATGTGGTGCAGCTCCAGAATCTGACAAAGATCTATCACTTTCCTCACAAACGCATTGTGGCTGTGAAAAACATCAGCCTGGGCATTCCTGCTGGAGAGGTGAGAGAAAAAGGCTGTGGGCACCTTCTGCCCTGGGGAGGGAAACTTGAACAGACCCACAGCCCCACTGTCATCTTCTCTCCAAGTCCTTGCTGCTGTCCAAGCATGACTGTAATGGTTTGTTCTGCTCTGACCTCTTCTTTCCTTCCTTTATATTTTTTATTGTTTTTTTGGGTTACAGTAGTGACAAAATATTCCTGTTGAATTCAGAATGTGAAGTGTCAGTTTAAAAGCTCTAGAAAGTGGAAAAGTGGATGGGACAGTGATGGAGCCATATTCAGAGCAGAATGTCTGCAAGCACCTAGAACAGAGCAGACCTGGGGGCTCACTGTGGATTACCACAGGGTAAATGAAGATGGAAGAATTTGTCCAGTTGCAGTTATTCACCTGCACTGCATTGAAGACAGTGAGCTGGGCTTATCTGCTTGTACTTTCCCATCAGGGAATGACAAATCATTTCGTGTGAACACACAGATTCATGAATCAGTACTTAAAACTAACTCTAAAGGAAGAAAACACACTTTGGTCATGACAGTACAGTTACCTGCAAAATCACTGGCTCATGTACAGAGAAAAGACAGGAGCACCTCTGTGATCTAGAGGAAAGTGGAGACCAGATTCTACCTCAGGCTGTGCACAGCACTTGGGGAAGCTTGGAATTATTCCTTGGTACCTGATTTTGTTTTAATTGCCTGGATCCCATTGAGACGAAAGGTCATAGGGTGCTGGGTAGGAAGAGAGCAGCCTCACGTGGAGACTGTGGTGATGACTTTTCTGGCAGAGAACTTTTCCAAGCTACAACTGACTCCGAGGTTTCTAGCTTCCAGCAAAAGTCACCCTGGTGGTGGGGTTTGGGGTGCTATTCCCGGTTGGTGCACTGCAGACTGCACAGATACTGTCCTTCACGGACTTTGAGGTGGAGAAGAGCCTTGGATTGATGCTGTGCACCTGCGGTGGGCCCAGCACATGAGGATTTTCAGATCAGCTGGGCTGTACTAACAATACCAAAATCATGGTAATTATCAGCACAGTGGTGAGTGCTCATGCAGCACACAACTGCGTATCTCCAACCTCAGCCATAAGCCAGAGATTTTTAGCGTAACGTGCTGAACTGCACTACAGGGAGCCAGTTCTTAATCTTGTTAATGCAGTGCATTAGTGAGATTATTTGACAAAAATCTTGTGTTGCATTAAGATTTTACTCATGAGAGCGCAAACCTCTCTCACCTCACTCCTACAAAGAGTTTTGCTCCTCTCAGTGGGAGGTTTCACACAAATGAGAGGATCAGGATTTGGCCTGTTAGATGAGCTCACTGCAAAAATGCACCTTGCAGTAAAAGGAATGACTCTGTTAGAGACACATCCTTGATTCTTCACCATATTAAACAAATGGCCCTAATATCAGCTGCAGTATATTGCACCATAAACAACCTCCATTATAATGTTCGTACGCTCTGCATACCTCTGCCTCACTTGCAATTCATCTTGCTCAAGAGTCCAGAGAGAAGAGGAGACAAGATGCACTGAGCACTCATCTCAGAGCAATATTTCTGCATTATAAATACAGCATGGTTACATTTCTACTTTTCTTTCCCACAACCCAGTGCTTTGGCTTGCTTGGTGTGAACGGAGCTGGAAAAACGACCATCTTTAAGATGCTGACAGGTGATATCGGAGCATCCAATGGAAGGCTGAGGATCCAGGATCATTCTGGGTATGGAGGATGTGATTTCTGGGGCAGGCGTGTGAATAAATTAGCCTGAGAGCAGTTTTTAAGTCTGGATGGCAAAGGAAAAGAAACTAAAAGGCTGAAACAGACTGAAACATTCAAAACAGAGCAAAACCAAGTACGGTAGGGAACCTCACCTTTTGAAGATGACATGAGGGCTGCATTTTGCTGTTGCACCTCTGCTCTTCTCAGTGTTATTTCTTCTACTTCATTCTGCTGACAATGCGATGACTCAGATCCTCAGCTGAGTGTGATCCCACTTCTAAGTTAGTATCTAGAGTCCAGTAGGACTGTCGCGGAGAGGAGTTTGTTTGGGGTTTGGGGAATGAAATGCGAGGCCGTATTGGAAAAGAATTTAAGAGATTTGTTACTATAAACACTAAAAATGCCCTTCCCCAAACTTATCTATAACTATCCCACGTAAGTTCTTTGTCTGCGGTTGCGAATTAAAATACAGAATGACTAAAATGAAGAGAGTCTGTGATTTGAGAGAGTTCACTGGAAGCTTGAGAGATTATTCAGTCTTTGGATTAAGTTTTGTCAGTTACTCACTGTCCGGATTCAGTTCAGAAAAGTTCTAAATATCGTGGATCAGAGCACGTTGTCTGAGATTCCACAGGTCCGGGCCAAGCTAGACGCTGGCTTCTGAAGGCTGGTGGGGATCATAGCGCTGTCTGTAACTGTGCCATCTGGAGCTGGTTGTAGCTTGGTTGCTGCGAATGCCAAGTGAGTGCTGAGCTGTGCCGTGCCGTGCGTGTGTGTGTGTGAGCAAGGGTACCAGTCAGAAGGAGAGCGAGAGCGTACCCCAAAAGGGTGCCACAACCACCCCTCAGGTAGTTGTAGACAGCAATAAGGTCACCCCTGAGCCTCCTCTTCTCCAGGCTAAACAATCCCAGCTCCCTCAGCCTCTCCTTGTAGGGCTGTGCTCAAGGCCTCTCACCAGCCTCGTCGCCCTTCTCTGGACACGCTCAAGCATCTCAACATCCCTTTTAAACTGGGAGGCCCAGAACTGAACACAGTACTCAAGGTGTGGTCTAACCAGTGCAGAGTACAGGGGCAGAATGACCTCCCTGCTCCTGCTGACCACACCATTCCTGATGCAGGCCAGGATGCCATTGGCTCTCTTGGCCACCTGGGCACACTGCTGGCTCATGTTCAGGCGGGTGTCAATCAGCACCCCCAGATCCCTCTCTGTCTGGCTGCTCTCCAGCCACTCCGACCCTAGCTTGTATCGCTCCATGGGGTTGTTGTGGCCAAAGTGCAGCACCCTGCACTTGGAGCTATTGAACCCCATCCCATTGGACTCTGCCCATCTGTCCAGGCGGTCAAGGTCCCAGCCTCAGGCTACGCCAGGGGAGATTTAGGCTCGAGGTGAGGAGAAAGTTCTTCACTGAGAGAGTCATTGGACACTGGAATGGGCTGCCCGGGGAGGTGGTGGAGTCGCCGTCCCTGGGGCAGTTCAAGGCAAGGTTGGATGTGGCACTTGGTGCCATGGTCTAGCCTTGAGCTCTGTGGTAAAGGGTTGGACTTGATGATCTATGAGGTCTCTTCCAACCCTGATGATACTGTGATACTAGCAAGGCAGGGTAACAAGCAAAAAGGATGTGCTCAATTAAGGCAAATGCAGCATCTTTTATAGTGTTTCAGAAGAGGTGTGGTAACCAAACTCGGGCGAACATACGTGAACAATACAGATTGGTTCAAAGTTATAATTAATTCACACATTGGCTAATTTTTACCAAAAACAACCTGTGGAACCACCCAGGGGTCAGCCCCCAACAGGTGTGCGTAGGTGCTCGCAATGTCTGAAACCCCAAGGTCTTCTTCCCAAAACAATAGCCTATGTTTACAGTTTCTGCCCTTCTGGGGGAGAAATCTTCCCAGAGGCTGTAAGGGCTGCTGGGACAGCAGCTGTCATCATGCAGGCAGATGAAAGCACTGTTTTGACTTCTCGATGGAAGGCCTTGAGCCACAATTCTGTCCAAATGAGGGTTTTGCAAGAGGGCTCTGCTACCCTCCACCACAAGGACCCATCTCAAAGTGCTGTTTTAGAGGAGTAGATTTGGTGGCAGCTGTGCCATCTGAAGTGTTGGTGGTAACTGGAGAGTGACATGCAAGACATTGTGACTAACAGACGTTGTAAATACAAATCTTCCTTTGTAGAACTGAGAGCCTAGAAGCTGAAGGTCTGCAAATTCATAGCATTTCCCTTCAGGATTTGGAGAATCATGGAATCATAGCACAGTAGGGGTTGAAAAGGACCTCTTGAGATCATTGAGCCCAACCTCATTGCCAAAGAGGATCACCTAAGGTCACACAGGAACCTGTTCAGGCAGGTTTGGAAAGTCTCCAGAGACGGAGACTCCACAACCTCTCTAGGCAGGCTCTTCTAGTGCTCAAGCAGGAGGTAGGAAGGCAGAGAAGGGTTTTTCTCTCTCTTGTATGACTCCAGAGTCATTGGCCACTCAGTGTGTTGAAAATGACTTGCTGACTTCCTTTCACAGGTCCTTGAATGACATTAATGAGGCCCACTGGTCACTCTTTGGCTACTGCCCTCAAGAAGATGCCTTGGATGACTTGCTGACAGTGGAAGAGCATATGTATTACTATGCTAGGCTCCATGGTATTCCAGAGAGAGAGATCAAAGGAGTGAGTAACGCTGAGGCTTGGCTTAAAACACTTTCCTGTTATCAAGAGACTTTACACGGATTTGATTAGTCTTTCAGTAAATTGATATGTGTATAGTAATTTATGCCTGGATGCTGTTGTGCAAGCAGTCCTTGTGCTCCCTTAGGTTGTACTCCAGCTTCTCCACCGGTTGAATCTGATGGCCTACAAGGACAGAGTCACCTCTATGTGCAGTTATGGCACCAACAGAAAATTATCGACTGCTCTGGCTCTCATTGGGAATCCATCAATTCTGCTGCTGGTGAGAAACAGGACCCTTCTTTAGGGGAAAGATGAGCAAATCTTTGGGCTGTCAGGGGTATTTTGACACCCTAGCAATACCTCTTTGGGTGCAGCTCATAGGACATTCCCCAAATGCCCCTACTTAGCCAGACAACACATGCATCAGAGGAAAGTTTAGACTCCAGCAAGCACACCAATTTTCTTGGAGGGCATGACAGTGACGAGTCCACTGGTTAGCATCTTTAAAGGGTCAAAACCCGAGCCTCTATTTGCCAGTTCCCACCTCTTCCCTGCTTTTTTTGTGTCAACTAACATGCACAGTCTTGGAGGAAAATCAACACTCAAGGCTTCCAAATCTGTAGGAGAGCAAATGAGCAATTTTCCTCCAATTAGAACATAAAACTGCTTTTCTAGGTTTGGCTTCCTCTTTTGTCTTTGAACTTTCCAGTTCTTCCAGGAGATTACACCTTTTTGTGCAGTTTTTCCATGTGCTGTGTTTTGAATCTGTGTAGTGCTCCCTGAGCAGGTTTCCTGATATTAGTTTTGATACCCAGTGGACATATATGTCCCTTTCTCCAGCTTATAATGAGACCAGCACTCCTGCCTTTGCTTCTGACCATACACATCAGCACTCTGTTGTTGTGAGATTAAAAAATAGTAAATTAAAAAATCAATAAAAATCAGAAGGTGAAGAAAATTCCTCCAAGTTACCTGAATCCAAGCTGGTTTACTGCTACCTTACATAAAGCCTTATCCTCAGCAACAATTTGTCAATCAGAAGTTGGCTAACAATTTTATCAGCAATGCATGAGAGAGTAGAACATCCTTCATCTCTGGCTTCCTGCCTCTCTAAAAGAAGAAACGAAGCACTTGCTTTGTCAGCATGAGGAGGCAAAACACAGGTGCACATGGGAACCAAGTGCCACTTGATAGCTTCTTGCCTGTGGTGTTTGTGGAGATTTGAACAAACATGGTATGAAATGCACAGTAGAGCTGATCCCAGCCAGTCAGTTCCTCTAGAGTCTAATGGAGGCATTCCCACCAGTCACCAGTGCAGCTGCTCAGCTCCAAAGGGTACTGAGGATGGAGGTCATAGACAAGTAGCCTTGCTGCTTCTTGAAGGGACAGTAGGATGTCTCTGTCAAATCCATGACACAAATAATGATAATCCTTCTCCCAGATGAATGTGTGGTCTCCTGTGGGTCCTTACTAGCAAACATAGCTCTAAATGGTGAGCCTAAAAAGAGCACAAGTGTAAGGAAGATCGGATTGTGAGTGCAGGTTCACATTCAGTCCTGTCTTTCCAACAGGATGAACCAAGCTCTGGAATGGATCCGAATGCTAAACGCCACCTTTGGAAAATCATCAGTGAGGAAGTGCAGAACAAGTGCTCAGTGATACTCACATCCCACAGGTAGGGCTGGTTAGGGTCTGCTAGGGGTATGGAGAGACCCCTTCTTCACCCTGTTTGGTCTTTGCAGAATTTCAGGCAGCAAGCTGTGACAGGTTTGGGAGTTTGTTGTGGTTGCTCACAGAGATCTACAACACTTTAGGGAAGAGCAGTGCTGTTCTAGTTACTAAAATATCTATTTCTCTATGTCTCTCAGTGACTTAGTAGTGAGTTTCTTGGTTGGTTTTTCAGCATGGAAGAATGTGAAGCCCTCTGTACCAGGCTGGCTATTATGGTGAATGGGAGTTTTCAGTGCATTGGCTCTTTGCAGCACATCAAGAGCAGGTCAGTAAAATGTACCTATATCACTTCTACAGGACAGCAGATGGAGTTAGCTTTGAGGACTCAGAAAATGAGATCATTGTTACCAGGCCATCAGAATAATGTCATTTTCTGATTTGTTTTTATGACACCATTGAAATTCTGTGTTAACTAATGCACTTGCTACTCTCTCCCAGCCCTTCTTTCCCAGAGGTGTGTTCCCCAAAGCAATCTGTTCACTGCTGAAAATGTGAAATGCATGTTGGGGTTGAGTTCCAGTTTTATTAGTTATCACAATAGCTTGGCTTCTTATTAAGTTTCACTGCAAGTTAAAATCCCTGACCCTGTTCAAGCTGCACTCTGCTTGGATTAAATTTCCCCAAAGAGTCTATGCAGCACTCTCAAAGGATTTTCTTTATCTGTTTCTTTTTCCTAATTGCAGTTTTCTTTTTCCCCTAGGTTTGGAAGAGGATTCACTGTGAAGATGCATTTAAACAGCAACACAGTTTGCACTGAGGCACTGACAGAGTTCATGAAGTCACACTTTCCAAATACGTGCCTGAAGGTAATCAGGACAAATAGTTTCAGAGGAGGGTCTCTCAATCCCTTCAAATTAACCAGGAGGAGGAAATCTTGTAACATACTATGCACATAGATCTATGCTCTTAAAATGTAAGGAATTCATACACATGCACTTTGTCAGTGCAATCAGCAATACTGCCCAAGGGCTGGAGCCCCCAGGGTCCTTGGTAGCTTAACTTCATCCATACAGCTACAGTTATCTTATAACACAGCTGTTGGATGACTCTCTGCCCCTGGGAATGGTCCCATGGAAGCCTGGACTGCATGGTGACACACTTCATGCAATAGGTAATGAGATGGTCAGATGCTTCCAGTCATTCAGTGGGTAATGAGATGGTCAGGTGCCTCCAACAACTGAATAACTGCAACACCAGAGTAAATGAGTCACAAATGCCATCCGTTGTCCGTAACCCAATCTCTGCATTAATCACAGTGGGAGACGTGGAGCTGAAAAATGTTATGGCTACCCTCAAGCTTTCAGCTCTAGGCCTTAATGACCACCTCCAAGTTACAAACCCCACAAGAACTGCCAACATGGAGACACCAGTCAACAGCAGATGTAGGAATGTAGAATGCAGGAGAGTTGTGGGGTGCAGGTGCAGAAGAGCTGTGGGGATGGAGTGAAGAGAATAAACAGCAGGCAGATCTTTATAATAACAAACCTTGGTTCTCACATGCAGCTGGCTAACTTATCTCAGAAGGGGTAGATAACAGACACCTTGCTAATGAGAAAAACAAGGTGTGGTTTATGCTGATGGAGTGGGTTGTCCTTGACTAATTATGCTAACGTGTAGGCGTGTGCTCTCCTGGCTGAGTGCTTATATACTCGGGCTGTATGTAATAAAGTGTCTCTAGCATAATTCACATTGAATCATCTGGAGTCCTTTGTAGCTAGACCTCTGATCACATTGGTCCACAGGCCCGGCTGTGGTTCCCATGCCAAGCAGAGATTTATGAGCAGCACCATGCTGCAACAAGCAGATAATAACATTCTTTGCCTTTGGAAGACAGAAGGCGAAAACACACCCTAGGCCCCTTCTTTCTCCCATGGTTCAGCCCCTCTTTGCTTTTGTTCTCAGCTATGAGATTTGTTGGATGCTTATAGGCCACGACTCTTAACTTCAGCTCATCCTTCCTGTTCCCACAGGATCGGCATTTCAACATGGTGGAGTATCACGTTCCAATCTCTGCAGGAGGAGTAGCAAATATATTTGATCTCCTGGAAGCCAGCAAAGCAGCCTTCAATATCAGGCACTTCTCAGTGAGCCAAACAACGTTAGAGGAGGTAAGGAATTAAAGATGTGTGGCCATCCATTTAAAACTGTTAACAGGAGAGCAGACTGATGGTTGCACATAAAGGACGGCTGCACACAATAGACTACATTCTGAAAGGGATTTCCATCTATATCCCTCCTGGGGACACTTTATCAGCAGTACTGCCTCCAGCTATCTCTGCTGGTGCTCAGAAACACAGACAGAAAGCTGCCTGTAGCATGAAGGATCTGTTTTTCCCTCTGTAACTGCTGATTTCAGCAGCCTCTTGGGTGTGGATGAAGGGCAGGGCTCATACCCAAGTCCAGTGCTAGGCGTTCCACCAGTCCTGCAAATCTGCTTGATTTCCCTCTTTCCTGTACAGTGTGTAGCTTGTAAGTTCATTTAGCATTGCCCCAAACTTAGCTTTCTGTTTAAGTTCCTTCCATTTTCCCTTGGAAGGACATTTCCACTGGCATTAAAACCTTGTAGGAAACACACCAGCTGAAGGGTTGCCGAAAGGACTACGCAGAAGAAATCAGCCTGTTAAGCATCAGCATTGGATACATTAGGTCTGTCCCAGAGAGAGAAGCAAAGACTGCATCCTTGTAATCCTATAAACTGTTAAAGGGCAGTCTGGGGGAGGAGGGAAGGAAGTCCTCCACACTGGTTTAATAAGGGGCAATGGCTGTGAGAGAAATAAGCATGCAAACCACAGGAAGGCCCGGGTGATGTTTTGTGGGAGGACAGCTTGGATTTGTGTGTATGCAAATGTGATTGCAGGTAGTGTTCTAGTAAGAGCATTTTATGTATTCACTAGAGATTGTTCAAAGGAAGGCTGTTACATGTGATTATATATACACCTATCTATATGAGATGCAGTTCTGCATGCACAGATGTCAATTACATAGAGACAGATGGGTTTATAAAGTAATAATATAGCTGTGATCAAACTGAGCCACCACACGGGTATTACCTTGCTGCCACTTTTGAAACACGAGCTGCAGGACAATTAGGTTTTGTGCAGGAATCTGTACCTTTGCACCTCGGGGGTTGATTCAGCAGAACAGGAGTGCACTTCCATTTATTTATATTAGCCCATGGAAGCCAAACATTTGCAATTCTCAAATTCAGTGCCAATCCCTTCCTGAGCTTGCTCTCCAGGCTAACAGTCAAATGAACAACCATTCCTCTTTTGTATTCACTCATATCATAAATTATTTATACTGTCACATCCTGAATGTTTTCCTTTCAACTTCTAGGTTTTCATCAACTTCGCTAAAGATCAGGCAGATCCTGATGGTGCAGATGCAGGTCCTGATGTGACATTGGACAATTCTGACACAAGCAGCCAAGTTAGCACCATAAGCTCCATCTACTGAAGGGACCCAAGCAAAGAAGATCATAGAAGCTGGGGAAAAAAAAAATCTGATAACTCCTCAGGGTTTCTTGCAGCCCTGTTTTCTGTGATGCTGGAATGTTGGGTATAAAATGTCCCATATTCTTAAAATGCTCTTTTTAAAATATGCACTTATTTTGTCACTAGGAACATGACAGGCATTTAAGACTGGCATTTGGTTACAAATCAGATGGCTCTTTTCACAGATTCCTCTATTTTTTTCCCAAGTTCTTGTTTTATGGTCACTTTAATGCCTATGAGGACTTAGTTGACATTACCCGCTGTTCATGGCCATTTGCTTAAAGCAGAGATGGCCTTGAATGAGCAGAGGAGCTGTTGGTTGGCAGTGCAGGATGTTTGACAAAAAAGCAGCCCTGTGGCTGCACTCTCTAAAAGCTCACACTCCACTCCTTGCTCAGGAACAGACTTTCTGGGTGATCATGGGAAAGTTACTCGGCCCTGACAGGCTCCCCACGGGTGCAGTAGGGTGCTTGGCCTTGCCCTACCTCATGGGGGTGCTGTAAGGACCTAGTGTTACACGCTGAGAGTCATATATGCTGTTGGTGGAGGTGATGACATAAAGCTTATCTGTATCTGTCAATTATGTCAGTACTAATATAATTATTTCAAAAGCCAGCACTTCCCCATGGTTTTGGTTTGTTCCTCTAGTTTATTCCAGCTCTATGCAACAGCTCAAGTGTTGCAACCTCCCATCTCAGGCCATTCCTGACTCTTGGCATCCAACAGAAGGTCACTGTACCAACCAGCCTCTTCCTCATTTCGGCTGGTGTTCAGGGTTTCTCTGTTGCAGCAGAATGGTCAAAGGCAGGTATGTTTGTTGAACCCTCTGATATGAAGTTTGCTCCATAAGACTGTGTTTCCCTGAGCAGAGTAAAAGCAGTGAAGATCTTGTTCAGAAAACCTCTCTCTCTCAGGCTTTCTGCTTCCTTTCCAGTGACCTGCTTCCTTAACACCTGAGTGGTGGCTGCCCCCATAACTCCAGAGCTGTGTTTTCATACATAATAACACATAGAACTTCTCCTTCAAAGACTCTGCTGTTGGCTTTAAATGAGATCTCTGCCTGCCTTTGAGCAGCAACCCCCCAGTAGATGAGTTCAGCACACCAGCATGCACACATCCTGCTTTCTGAATAGATAGAACAGTTTAGCATTACTCTTCATTGCATGTATCAGCACAAGGCCTCAAAGTCTCAGTTTTGGGTCAGAGCATTGATGTACATGGTGCTATTCAAGCACATAACCAACTTAAACTCTTTGAGCTCAATAAACTGTGTTGCTGGTAAAAGAAATTTGCTGACCAAGTCAGGTCGTACTCACCTTGTCAGACCTGGGAAAGCACTCACAGCACTTGGGTTGGGTTCACATACACAGTTCCTGACAGAGGGATGGGTTCTTTCCTGCTTCTTTCCCCTCCTCAAAGCTAATTTGAGCCAAAGGAAAATTGAGATGAAAGCTGCAATGACACCTCTTTCTCACCTTGACCATCAGAGGAACTTTAGTAGCTCAGTTCCCATTTGATGTTGAGGCTTGCTGATACAATCACACAAGGAATAAGTACTTTAAATATCAAGGGTGTTTGGGATTTTACAATGGGACACTGAAGTTCAGAGTTTAGCTGCTGCAAGGAGGTCAGTTTCTCCTTGATCTTTGTGTAAATTTCTTACTGATGGCAGGAGGAATTTTGTTATGGATTGAAGGCATTGTCAAGCCCTGAATTATGCCTTAACCTGCTGCCTGTAATTAAAAATGGAATCCAGCTTCTTTCCAGAATGCATTTGACACCTGCAATTTATAAGTAACTGAAAAAAAAGCTGCCCAGACATTCATTGTAGCTTCTATTATGTCTCCAGCTCTGCAAAAGTTCTTCTTTCCCCCTCCTCATTTTCATTGCATATCTTATACAGATCACAGTATAAAATTAAACTTTCTGTAATGGAGGGCTTCTGCTCCCTGCAAAGGACTCAGAGCATGAATGCCAATGATTTAAATGCAGCCTTGTAGTACCAGTCAGAGTATTATTTTATGTCAATGGCTTTGTAACTGCCAGTGAAAGATGGATCTCCAGACTCTGTCCAGATGTACTTTACATTTAATTGAGGAAGACTGATACAAAGCAATTCTTTTGTCCCTTTAGAGCCTACTAATCAGAAAAAAAAAAAAAAAAAAAGAAAGAAAAACAAAGAAAAAAAGTGATTCATAGGAATACAGAAAACTTCATCAAGTTGCAATTTAATTGGGGAAAATAAAAGTGTTTTGATTTTTCTCTTAAAAAAAATTGCCTACTTGGAGTTTTCACCCAATTCTGGCATTAATAGAAACATCTGCTTTACGTGAAATGTGCCACAGCCATGATATACCCTCCCCATTTTCACTTGCAGGTAGAAATAAAACATCTGCTCTTGCAATCAGGTCTGTGGGTATTGGTCCAAACAAGCCAAAGTTTACAGGCTTGAGGGAATTTAATTGAAACCTGGGGAGAAGCAGTTACAACCGATTAGGGGGTTGAAGCATCTGGCAGGGAGGTTGTATATAACCTCACCAGGGGCTGAATTACCTCTTGTGCCACCTAATGAATATCCCTGCTGCCTGCAGAGCCTCATAGATTCAACCTGTCCTTTTCAGAGGTAAAACAACCCCTAGGCTTGATTCCAGGGCAAAGAAAATATGGCAGCTAATACTATCCTGCCTCCAAACACCAGCACCAGGTTTCTCACCACCCTTTTGTCTTCCTGAGGAGAGTTTGTTCTGCTTCCAGAAGTGGCCAGAAATACAGAACCCTGCTGAAGAAAATAACTGATAAAATCTGTTGATGAGCAGGCTGTACATATTAGTGGAAGGATGGGGACAATCTCTCTTCTTCTGTGCTTGTAGTCATCTGGGCCCCTCAATTCAAGAGAGATGTTGAGGTGCTGGAATGTGTCCAGAGAAGGGCAACAAAGCTGGTGAGGGGCCTGGAACACAAACCCTGTGAGGAGAGGCTGAGGGAGCTGGGGTTGTTTAGCCTGGAGAAGAGGAGGCTCAGGGGCAGACCTCATTGCTGTCTACAACTACCTGAAGGGACATTGTAGCCAGGTGGGGGGTGGTCTCTTCTCCCAAGCAACCAGCAATAGAACAAGGGGACACAGTCTCAAGTTGTGCTAAGGGAGGTCTAGGCTGGATGTTAGGAGGAAGTTCTTCCCAGAGAGAGTGATTTGCCATTGGAATGGGCTGCCCAGGGAGGTGGTGGAGGCACCGTCCCTGGAGGTCTTCAAGAAAAGCCTGGATGGGGCACTTGGTGCCATGGTCTATTTGACTGGATAGGGCTGGGTGATAGGTTGGACTGGATGATCTTGGAGGTCTCTTCCAACCTGGTTGGTTGATTCTATGATTCTATTTCATGATCTTCTCTCTGCTGACATATAAGCAGGTGGCCGCCGTTGTCAGCCCTCTCTGCATCTCCTCAGAAATTGTTGCTTTAGCTACTTTCAAAACCAGCCAGGCAACCAACAAGCTGGGTCCTTCCTATGGCATGAGCAGGCAGGCAAGAGCATGGAAAATGCTACCCCGGTGTCTCTAGAAGGAACATAGAAGTGTTCTGCATACTCCTGCATGCTCCTGCACATCACCTCTCCAGGAGTCAAAGGTGAATACTGCAGCCCGGAGGGAAAAACAGCTTTTCATCTCACTACTTTAATTCAATCTCACTTCAGTCACCCTAATAACCCTTGTTGGAAGCAACAGTGCTGGGCAAGCCATGACGGAGCCATCTCACAGTCTGTATGTGCTAATTGGAGCTGCATGGGCCTCGACTGAGCTTAATTTAAAAGTGCTCTAAAATACTACAGACACGAGGAAAACTCAGCATGATTGCTAAGCAAGGCCAAGGCCAGGGAGTCAAGGAAGAGGTTTGTAATTGGTGACGTGGGTGGTGAGACTGATTCAAATCAGCTTTATAATTGGAGCTGTGGACTTGAAGACAAGGATTCCAATCTTCATCCTGGATCTTCTTCATCTAGCACTTTGCATTGCTACTGAGGGCACAGTGCTTTTCCAGCCTGGGTGGCCCTAAGGCAAATGGCCACCATGGCTGGACTTGCAGGGTCAGAAAATGTCAGGCAGTGGCTGAGGAAAGCTGTCCGGAAGGGCCAACATTAAGCAATAGTTCTGTCAGCCCTGGCTGCTACTGTAAATAGAAATCCAAGGTCTATTAGGATTATTTGATCCTTTCATGAGTTGTTTTGCTACTGCATTAGCTCAGAAAACATGTTTACTGGCCAAATGCACATGTCCAGGTAAACAGCTGTAGCCTGTCTGGAGTCAATCCTAGGTTCCAGAATTTGCTGGATCCAGCTTCACAACAGGCTTAGGATGGGGCTTCAGCCTGCCATAAGGGCTTTGGCTTCCTCACCCTGCTGCAGCTTCTCTGAAGCTGCTATGAGGGGGATTTGGCTTTTTGCAAGCCAGGAAAACTGTCTGCTCCTGCACTTAGCAGGGGAAGGTTTTTTGTGAGCTAGTGGAGGAAGAAAAATGGTTATTGGATAGCAACAGCACATAGAATGATTTTACTTTTTTTTCCAGACAGCAGCTGTGATCTCGCATAGCTCTAACAGAGTATGAACAGTGCATCAAGAGAGTGCAACAGAGTACAGGACAGTAAGGAATGGGGGAAAAAAAAACCAACAAAGAATTCACCAGAATTATTATTCCACAACAGTATTTAAATAAAAAAAAACAAAACCACTCTAATTATTGCACTTGATCAGCGAGAAGGTGGAAATAAGGAAGATGACACTGAAACAGTAAGAATCACATTGGTAAGGGACACAGGCAGTGCTTACTGTCGGTTCTGCTCCTCACTCTACTCGATAGGCAGCGCTGGTGATGAGGGAGGACGATTGGCCCTGCGGCACTTGGCTGCAGCCCATGCTCAGCGCAGCACAGGGAGCATGACCCATTTCAAACTTAGACCGAGCCCCTCAGAACGTGTGTAGCATAGCAGGAGCCGCACAAGGCCACCTCAAAGGGTATCAGAATTTTGTGACCGGGGCCTGAGCCTGGTGTAATCCTACAGCACCTGAAAGCTGGCACATGCTCAAACAGGGGAGAGTCACAGGGCCCACATCCAGCCCAGGGTGAAGAAAATACAGTTTGTACTTGCAGCTGACAGAGCAAAGCTTGAAACCAGGCACCTCTTGACAGTACTTGGTTCCTGGGGAGGCAGCCCACCACTCCATTGCTGATTTCTGCTAGAAGAGACTTTTGGAAGCAGGCTGTCATCAGGAACAGTTCTGAGGGTCTCATGCAGGGAGAGGAGAAATAGATGGTGATGTTCCACAAGTTTTAAGGCTCAAAGCAATAATCCAACAATCTATCTCAGCCTCCAGTTTAATGGAGGTTCTAGAATTTTAAGCAGAGGGTCTTTCACTATAGACAAACATGTTGAGTAGAAATGAAATATCTCTTAGAAAAAGCTCAGGTCTTCACTGACTTCAGAGAAAGAAACAAAAGAATGCACCTTCAGGGCACAACAGACTCTCTGGTAACACGTACCAGATAAAATCCAGGTGAAGACAGGGTAGCAATTGAGGTTTTTGCCTCCATTAGCAGGTCAAGGTGAACTCTCAGCCCTCTGTTATGTCCTAGTTACTAGCTAAAGGGGTTTTAGGCAGCCCTTCGATTTAATGCCTGGTGGCTTTCTCACAGCCAGAGCCTAACAAATTGAAGCACATCCAGAGTGTGCTGGGAAGGAGGCAGCAGGATGATATGCCTCTCTATAACTAGACCCAGTTGGGTTATTCCTGTGCATGACAGCAGTGAATTTAAGTAAAAATGATATGAACCAGACTGCAATGCAATTAAAGGAGTTCCCTTAGGGTTACACATCCAATTAGTAGAGTACCTTTAATTACACCAGTGCAGTTCCAAATCAACACGTGCTGAGAGGACCATCAGCACAGAGCTGAAGTCTGCCTGGTGACCCATATCCATGAGGGCTTCAGAGGACTTTTGCATCAGTTTGCATCACCAAGTGGTGGCCTGCTGCTTTGCTAGCAAACAGCTCCTGTGGGCTGGCCCCAGCCTGGCCTAGGAACAGAATAACTGCTTGCACAGGACACCTGGTGTTCCTTGGTCTGTCAGCTGTGAGCACCCTTGTGTGAGGGCTTTTCCCCTTCTTGCTTCTGCAGCCTCAACGTACCAGAGGTGGTGGTGGTGGTAGTGATGGTGGATTGCAAGGGATGGAGCTTAGCAGGGAGAGGCCTGAATCACCTGTTCAAGGATCCTCTGATGGCTGGCTGCAGCAAGAGCCTGGGTAAACTCCTAGGCTGAGTTAGGGACCTTACCAGAACTGAGTAACCTAATCCCAAAGGGCTGCCTCTTATTTACCTTCAGCCAGCCCTTGCAGCAAGACAGAAGAAAAACATGGAAACCATTTTCATCTTTTTAACAGCAATTTCCACTACTAAATGTTTGCTGGAAAGCAAGGAAGATCCAGGTGCTTCTGAAAGGTAAGAGGTTTTTACACTTTTTTATGCATAAGGTTTCCCTTTTGCAATGGCAGAACATACCCTGCTCCTAGGAACTGTGAAAGCTAAAGCATTTGATAAGAAAACTAATTAAAAATTAACAATGCAAGCATTAAGAAATGCTGGGAATACCAGAATGCTTCTAGGCAGTTCCTCAGCCGTATCTGGAGAGTTATGGGAGGCACAGGAAATCAAAACATCTTTCCACTTTTAATCTTGAGCACCACAACAACCTTAAAGCAGACAGATTGCAGTGGATGCAAATCGAGAGTGTGGTTCTGGGCTTGGAGCCTTAGTCGAAGTCCCTGTCAAAGTCTACAGTTAGACTGCCCTGGACTGCAACAGGCTGTGGGACCACATCTTGCTTCCCCAAAATTCCTACTTAAAACTCTTTCAAAGGCAGAAAATAAAGCTGGAAGAAGTTCCTCTTTGTACCACCACCACCTTGAGGGCTGGTGCATGTTGATGACCTAGAGATCCAATTTTAATGCAAAATCACACCACCTTGCTCTAAGATCAATGCTGATAGGTGCACAGAAGCACATGCTGCATATGTCTTCATATGCTCTTCCTCAAGTGTTTCTTTAAGTACCTTCAATGTCAGTAAGATGAGGAATATTTGAGACCACAGGCTTAATCAGATTAACAATTATAATCACTGCCATCCATCACTGAAAAGCAGGCTACAATGCTGCTGAAGCCGTTCTGCTTCAGGAACCTGGGAAATCAGAGCTGCACCTGATCAGTCAGACAAGGGCAGCTTGAGGCTTGCTGTGAAAGAGGGAGAGAGAGATTGCTTGGGCTGACTTCTTTATTCATTTTTTTATTAGCTTTCACAGCCTCCCTAGAAATTATTAAAGCTTCTCCAGGGAGTGCAGCACCACAAAGGGAGCTCATGGGCTGGTGCTCCACGCTGCGATAACCCTCTGCATGAACATGCTGGAGCAGCAGTACGAGTGCTCCCCCTCACATGGACAGTGAGGCCTTTTAGCCTGCTTTCTATAGCTTCAGCATCTGCCTGTCCTCTTTAGAAACACAGCAAGCAGCATTTTTTACCCCATAAACAGCTCTTTGCCATGCATCAGTGGATGGCAGGAAAATCAAATCGTGTGTGTTTGTTATAAACCATCATGGTTGTCTGTCTCACTGGGTTTAACTGCCCCTCAGGGTTGGGTTATAAACTGGGGTTTGTGACATTTGGCAGAACCAGGGAATACCAAAATGGCACAGCACTGGGATCTTCATTGGGAAGTTTGGGGCTGAAAAATAGGCAGTGTGTACACACCTAAGCCCAAACCGCCAACGGCCCTCAGTGTGATGGAGCTGGGCTCTCAAATGTCTACAGGGATGTTTGGAGGGGAAAAGGCTCAGCCACCACTGTCTGGAGGCAGGCCAGGAGAATTTGTTCTGTGCCTACTGCCCTGCCTTTGCTGTGGTGGAGGCAGCAGAACTGAGTGATGCAGTTTTAGAAAGAGTCATTTTGCAACTGTTGTAGGAATCCCATGTCCCAGACTGACACCTTGAGTACTGTGTCCAGTTCTGGGCCCCTCAATTCAAGAGAGATGTTGAGGTGCTGGAAAGTGTCCAGAGAAGGGCAGCAAAGCTGGTGAAGGGCCTGGAACACAAACTCTATGAGGAGAGGCTGAGGGAGCTGGGGTTGTTTAGCCTGGAGAAGAGGAGGCTCAGGGGGGGACCTCATTGCTGTCTACGACTACCTGAAGGGACATTGTAGCCAGGTGGGGGGTGGTCTCTTCTCCCAGGCAACCAGCAACAGAACAAGGGAACACAGTCTCAAGTTGTGCCAGGGGAGGTATAGGCTGGATGTTAGGAGGAAGTTCTTGCCAGAGAGAGTGATTTGCCATTGGAATGGGCTGCCCAGGGAGGTGGTGGAGGCACCGTCCCTGGAGGTCTTCAAGAAAAGACTGGATAAGGCACTTGGTGCCATGGTCTAGTTGACTGGATGGGGCTGGGTGATAGGTTGGACTGGATGATCTTGGAGGTCTCTTCCTGACCTGTAGGAGCAAGAAATCTCCACAGCTTCCTTGGCAGGTCTTCACATTAGAATTGATTTTTCCACTGTGAATATCCTATATAGGGTGGCTTCAGTGCTTGAAATTAGCTGGTATATGACACCTTTCAACAGCGCACACTACTGTTCACACTGAGTTACATGGGAGAGAGAGGTGTCATCCAGGACTGTTAAATTTCTGTACTGCTCATCAGTCTCATCCTGATAAATCAAAGCTGCCGTCTTGTTGTATTTCCCAATCACCCCCTTTGGCATTTCTGACCTCTGGCTAATGCAGAAATCACTGGGTGAGATTGCTTGGCCCTATAATAAAGCATGCCAGCCTACATGCTTACATGAGTCCTTGAAATTATATTGAAAAATGGAAAGTTATTCTTCCCTCTGCCCAAGCTGTGATGTTCAGAGGTGCTTGGCACTGGCCTAATGAAAACCAGAGGTCTGTGCCACTGAGGTGGAGCAGGAAAAAGAACCTTTTTGAGATTGGATGGCTCAAGGTTTGGTGTGTCCTGACAGTGGGACAGAGCAGCATAGCTAGGTGTATGCACTGGCTCTGGAAGGGGAGGTTTTCTGCAGAGGAGCTCACAAAGCATCTCACTTACCTCAGAGGTGAACTGAGATAAGGCATTATAGGAAAGTCAGAGCACAGAGATCAGGGTTAGAACTTGTGGCATGGTATGGTACCTCTGAGTGACTGAGGAAGCTTCTTTCTGCTTATGACAGAAGGCAATTAGTGAATTACAACAGGCTTTAAGTACTGACTCACAAAAAAATGTCTCCCAACTTGCAGGACTAGCTACAGCTCTAAACAGTACCCAGACACTTGCAGAGGGTTCTGACAATGTCTTGTGAGCCTCTGAGGCTTCTGATTTTTCCCAGGCTTCACAGGGTGCTGGGAAAAGGAGGCACATGATCTCTGACCTTATCCTGCCTCCTCGGGATGAGCTGTGTATCACCAGAACTTCCCATTCTGGCAGGGACTCTCAGGTGTAGGCAGGATATCTTGCAATGTGCAGTCTCTGCAGTGTCATACTGGCTATGCAGGCCAATCATGCAGAGGTGTTTAAAGCCTGTTCATGGTAAACTCAAAGAAGGCATTTTCCAGGCAGTTCAGCAGAGTTAGCTTATAGCTTTGTATAACGCTGCAGAAGGCAACGGCAGAACCGCTGCCAGAGGCAGAGAGCAACAGCTCTGCCATTGGATCCAATGGCAGAGCACATTGTGTACCTGCTCATCTCTTTTTATCAGTGTAGGCTAAGACTAATGGGTCTCTGGACACAGAGTAGCCAGTCAGAATGGCAGTTAGCTGAGCTTGACCACATTAGGTGAAGCCATAGGCTTGCTTTACCCAAATCTGGGGAAAACATAGGCCGTGCATGAGGCAGGCACAAGCCAAGCATGTGTACCTTGTTCACCACAGGCTGTATACAGGAACAAAACAAGTCTGGTCAAGCCAGAGTCCTTAGACTCAGTGGTTCCAGTTTCTTTGTCCTCTTTCCTGTGGCTGCTTCTCCCCATAGCAGAAGGAGGGAGAGAGAACAGAAAAACATGCCCGGGTGAGCCGGGACATGTATAAGCCTGTTTTGGCCTACCACAACAGCCGCCAAGGCTGCCCACACAGGATTTACGATGTGGCTTGAAAATACAGAAGAAAAGGAAAGTTGAACTCTCCTTTGATGTTTGCAAGTGTAAACTGCAGACCTGGGCTGAACGCACTGCAAATAAGGATCATTAATCATCAGCTAAGCGGTGTATGGTTGCTGTTATTTGTTATAACAACATAAATCATCAGCGACTGCCATCATGTTAATTTGGGTTTAGTATGGATTAGTATAGAAAAAAAAGAATATCCTCACACATTAACAAAACTGTATACCCTTACTTGTAAACACATACAGATGTGCTGGGGCTTTTGTTCCTTAGTCTCCTCCTGCTAGGAAGAGAGTCTGGAAAACGCTTTGGCAGCTCTGCAAGATGTGAGCCCTCTGCTCCTGCCTTTGGAAGGAAGGTTTAGCAGGGAAGGAGTATTTTAATTTAAATGAAGAGAGCATTACCTATGCATTTCACACTATCCAGAAACACCAGCTATATTCCTTGCTGCTGGCTGTATTTTTTTTTCCACTTTATTCAAGCCAAAAGGTGCAGCTGAGCCCCTCATGCACCAAAACAAGGCCAGCAAAGACACAATATGACTGTGCCTGCTGTTTCTGGTGTGCAGCTCCTGCTGGGGCCAGAGAGGTAGCCCTATCCCTCTCTGCAAAGTATTTCTGCATTTGGTAGGGATGGAGCTTCACCCCACAGGGTGATAGTACCTGGATGCAGCATCAGTTCCTGTCCTTGAGCACTCGGGTGTAGCCAGGGATTTCCCCCAGAATAGCTTGAATTCTTCACAGTGAGGCAGCTTTGTCATTAATAAGTTCACAGCAAATTTCTCCCCAAAGCAAGCCTAGTGCCTAAAGTTCTGGTAAGCCATTTTAATCTGATAAAACCAGAGGCACTGAGCCCTGACCAACTGCACAGAGATCCTGTGGAGCACATGGCAACCAAAAGGTAAATTTAAAAGCAAGGACTTCAAAGGGACACTCAGCTGTACAGTTTCAAAAGGAGACATGCAAGACAAAGCAGATTAAATCCTGTCAGAAAGCAAATGATTGTGCTTTCCTCGTTTGAGACAAGACCCCACGAGACTCAAACCCCAGTCTTTTCAGTAGAACATGCAATGCCATCGGCATTTTGTCTCAGAATGGGATGGACAAGGAGACTCCAAACAGGTGGAATGTCCCATTGTAAGGTGCATGTCACAGCCCCATCACACCTTTGGACCTGTGGTCTGCTGTCCATTGCTCCCTCAGATCAACCAAGAACCCCCCAGTATAGCCTTTAATGTCACTAAGTGCTGTCCTAGCTGGGAATTGGTCCTGGTTAAGAAATAGGCCTTAATATCTGGGAAACAGAAATCAGAAGAATTAGGGTTTAGGCTTTTAAAACATATCTGATAGGGACATAAAAATGTTTGGAGTGGCCCAATGATTTCCTGCAGGCTTGATGCTGCAATGAGACATGTAAGAACAGGCTCATAAGGCATGAATAAAGAGAAGTGCAGGTGCCCCTGCTCCTTGACTCTGCTGTATCTGAAGACACAAGCAATTGCTTTTAGTTGCATCTCTTGCCTTTAACCTGTGTTTTGCGCATGCCAGACGAACAGAGAGAAAATCAGGGAGAATTTCTTGAAGCACTGAGCCAGAGCTGAGGCTCACATTAATTAAAATTGGGTTAATAATAATAATGCTAGTACAATAGGGATGGTACAGTAGGACTAATTAGAGTGAGGCTAATAATCAGAGGGTTCAAGCCACAGCAGCCACTGCAAAAAACCTGCACCAAAGCTCTTCAAAGGTTTCCTTGGATTTTGTATCTCACTCAACTCAAGGACAATCCAACATCTAAAAGCTGCTGCAAAGCTTTGACTGCATTTTCCAGAGCATCCAGGCTTGCATCTCACCGACCATATGTCTGCCTCTGCCTGCTAGCAGATTGCACCAAATATTTTCCTTTTTTATCGTGGCTGAGCAAACAAACACCATCTGTGGGGCTCGTCGAGGGAAATCCTGGCCCACTCCACGCCAACAGGAAGGCATCCACGTGCATCCGTCCAGCCTGATGCTTCTGCCATCCATACCTGGGGATCAGAGCTCTGGTGGGGAGGCCTGGGAGCAAGACAGCATCAGCAGCTGCTGAAAAAAAGACAGGTGTGCATGTGGCCCCAACACTGTCAGGTGTAGAGCTTTCTCCCACTCTGCTTTTCCCATTCACGTGCCTTTCTGTTGGAAACCCCTCATTTCCCTCTTCTGGGAATGAAAATCAACAGTCATCTTAATTTTGTGAAATTTGGGGTTCACAGAGATCTCCTGCTGACCGATAGGCCCAATGGATGCAGATGTAAATTACGTGTCCCCTCTGCTGCTTCTCTGCTTGTGCTTCTGCAGTGCTGGGTCCAGAGCGAGTACTCTGACCAAATCTTTTGTACAAGCGCCCTTTGGATTTGGCAATTCGCATGGCAAAGGCAGAACCAATGAACCAGAGGCTTCTTTGCTGCTGCTTTTAATTAAAAATGCCATGTCTAACACCAGCAGATGTTCCTGCTATCGAGACTTGACTAATAATTTAATGCTCTGTAATGCAATGCTGACTGTGCTGCTCAGTCTGAAAGTGTAATAGACTTTTTAAAATATTATTATTTCCTTTTGAGGATCAAATCCCTCAATATTGGAAATTTTAAAGCTTGCTAGCCTAATGGCCCTAACCAATTACTGTGCTGAATAATCTTAACCCTGTGTCTTTCAAGTCAGTGCTGCAGCCTGTGCTCCCTCTGCAACCATGTTGAGCTCACAGGGCTTTGGGCACATGGCAAAATTGGCCCCAGAGGGGCAGCCTGAGGAGCTAACTAAGCCTATTAAAGGCTTTGATTCAGACATTTGGGGAAAGAGGGAATGTAAGGAGTGAGGCTGCTCCTCCTTCCATTGTTTTTTTTTTTTTTTTCAATTTTCTGCTGAAGTAGATCCACTACATCACTTCCTGTGGGAGCTCAGCACCCTTTTGGGATGTGCTATGTATTGGGGATGGGCAAGCGGAGGTGGACCCTCTCTTCCCAGACTCTTTGGCTCTTTTACACCCCAGGAAAACAACAGACTTGAGAGATTTGAGGGAACTGTCTCCCTCTGCATGCTCCTTCCTGACAAATCACGGGATAATTGTGTATTTATTGAGAAACAGCTGAGGAACTTCACCAATGAATAAAATATCAGTTACAGGTGTATTTACCTCAAAGGATTGTTACCAGATGGGCAAGGTTTTCAAATGAAGCAGGAGGTGGATGAGGATTTCTCACCTTCCTCCTCAGACAGGGAGCCAAGTGGCATCCTTCAGCGCGGGTTTTGCCCCGCAGTCCCGTGCTGTTTGAAAGTCAGGTTATCAGTTTGGCACAGTGAAGATGATCGCTGCCTCGGCAGGGTACGGAGCGGCTGATTCATGCACGTACCCAATGCAACTGTCGCACCATATCAGCCCGCTGCTGAAACCGTTTTACTGGCTTGCTGTCATGCAATGAATTGATTTTAAAGTCTGAGGGCCTCATACTGCCTGGAATGGCTTTACTTGTGCTTTAAATACTGCATATACCAAATGTAGAGATATATTCCTTGCTTCTCCCTTGTTCTCTGCATATTTTCTTTTGGTTTTTTTTTTTGACTTCTGACTGCCCAATTGGTTGCAATAATTCACTGCAGAGGAAAACATTTCTTAGGGTTTCCAAGAGCATCAACTCCTTAACCTTTATAAAATTAGGGAGAATTAATCACTTGTGACTTTTACATCTTTCTCCAATGTGAGTATTTGTTAGATGCTGGCTGCCCGGGGCTGTGCTTTGCCTCAGTTAAACTTAGTTTTAAATGTTTGTAAATTCACACATAATGTCTCAGCACAAAGGACTCTACGTGCACACGTGTGGATTTATTGACAGGGACACTAAACATATTTCAGCTGGAGGAGAGGAAGACGAGATACTTATCTGCTTTATTGTCCTATACAGTATATATTGGCATCTCATATTTTGTGAACATAAATGCCAGGCTGACTCAAAAGATCTATGGATCAACTGTTGTTTGTAACCTGTGCTGAACGCTACAAATTGCGTTAAAGTTTCAACTCAGCAGCAAGGTCTTTTAGCATCTTCTGTAACCCCGTCACAGAGAGCTGCTGAGTGCTGGTTTTTTGGAGCACAGGGTGAGCACGCAATGGTGTGTGAGAGGGAGTGGAATGTTAAGCTTGCATATGGTGACTGTTAATTTTAAAGCTATTTTAGCTTATTTTGTGAGTTTATCCTGGGTTTAGCAGTGTGAGGGAGCAGGTCCCTGTTCCAGCTTCACCCCCTGCAGCTTGAAGACAGGAGCAAGGATGCCCTGTGCAGTTATGTCCCTTGCTGTCACCTGTCTCTTGCATCCAGATGTTTTCATTCAGGACGGAAAGAGGGACCATGGGACATGCCAGTCCCCCATCTCGCTGGGCCTGCCGCCCCTGGGCAGGAAAAGGGACAGGGTACCTCTACCTGCCCCTTTCTTCTTCCAAGATATGCAAGGAAGATGCTGTGCTCTGAAGAAGCTCACCAGTCGTTTCCTGTTAGCAGCATGGCCAAGACTGCCTGATACCTGAAACCTATGTAAATACCTTAACAAGGTGCATTTTGCATTTGGTTTTGATTTACTTTCACACTTGGCTCTGCAGCTGTTGTTTCTTTCTCCAGAGCTGTTTCCCTTCATGGCAGAGGGCCTACCAATCCCCAGTGCCAGTGCTAACAGACAGGCTGTTAGCACTGGGGACATCGCTCTGTGTTATTAACACAGCAGGGGGGTTCTGAGTATCAGAACACAACAGGCTATTGCAGAGATACAACCACACTTTTCACAGCTGGATCCAAGCGCACAGATGCAACTAGTGCACTGTGGATGACAAAAGACAGCCTTCTTCTCCGTGAAATTGAGATGCCATGTGAGTGAGGACACCTCCATCTGTCCCTCTCCATCAGGCCTTGATTCTGCAAGGACAGTCATCTTCAAAGGATGGGGTGTTGTTTAGCCCTTTCGACTCTTCACACCCCCCCACATCTTTCTCATGGATAAGGGTCAAGAGTTGTCATGAACACAGTGAAAGCCAAGACAGTGTTTTCTGGGGTCATACAGGTTGGGAGATATAACAAGCATTGGTGTAAGCAAGGGTGAATACACCACTATTCAAATCAGCAGAATTCAAATTCACCTGATATGGGAAAAGGGATAGAAAACATAGAGTGTAGAAACCTAGCTAAATCATTAACTGCATGAGTACTTATATAAAGCCTTGCCAACCGGATAAATACAAAGGAGGCGGGTTTAGCTTCAGAAGGTCTTGAAACACTCTCATGGAGAAGAATACTGTATTCAAAGATGAGAACATCAGAGACCCCAGCCAAGGATGTGACCCACAACTGCTGCCAGGCGGATGAAAGGTAGAGAGGTCAGACTGAGGCAGAAGTCAGGCCTTCCTCAAAAAGACCTGACTGAGCATGTGGGAAGAGGCAGGACGTTAAGGAAATGAGTTCCAGGAACTGATTGTAATAACTCCAACTATTCCCAGAACTACTTGTACTAACCTTACCCCAGTACTGAGTATGCATGATTTTGTAGCACAAATATTGAACCTGAACAAGGTGAAGGTGTGCAAGGGCTTTGGCGGATGACCTCTCCTTGTCACTCAGCGCTGATTAAACATACCTTACCTGGTAACACTTTGCGTGTTGTAAAGTTCTCTTTCCATAAGTCACACCTTAAGACACATCTGTTTGGCCCACATGAATGTAGCAAATTTTCTTGGATCAAGGGAGATAAAAGATTTCACGGTTCCCTATCCTGTGTTGTGCTTCCCTCTTTGCACCTCTAGCTAACATAAATAGCAAAGCTCAATGTTTAAATTTCCACGAATAAAGAAAGAAAAATAACTCCCAATTTAATCCATCGCCAGCATTCAGGAGCTACAGAGGGAAGAAACTGCTGAAGCAGAGGAATGTAAAACGTGAAAACTGAACAACTTCCTTCTTGGAAGACAAGGATAATGTATTTTAAAATGTTTTCAGCCCTGATATAACAGTCATTTGGGAAGAAAACCTTCTCTCTAGATGAGGTAAAAGCTGCAGAAAATGCCCCTGATGACAGCAATGGTCCAGTAGTTCCCCTCATCAAGCTGCCATCACTCAGCTGAGCATTGGCACTCAACATATCATTGTTTGCACTTCGCCTGGTGAGTGGGGACGAGAGGAAACCATTCACCCACAGGAAGCAAATGGAGGGAAATGCAGGACGAGGAATGCCACTGAAATTTTGGACAGGCTGCTGGGACACTGCTCTGATGGCTGTTTCCTATGACTGTCATCAACCAAATTGTGTGGCTCCATGCCGTTGCATCCTTTTATGATGAAGTTCCCTCAAAGAATAACTTGCTTGCTTTAATCATGTTTGCTCCAAGATTTATGGCTTGATGCTTATTCACTGGTGGAGCTTCTCAATGTGAAATGTCAGTAAGCCTGTTATAAATCGCTCCTGGCATTCCTGCTTTATCCCTTATTTCGCTGGGAGTATTTCTACCTGAAAGTGATAAATTCCTGCTATAACTGCTTTATGTGCTTCAGTAATTACACTGTACAGGGGTGGTGGGGGCTGTGTCTGTGGAGGTACCACCTCAAAACCAGAAAACTGTAAAAAGCAGGAGATTGGGCTGAACCCGGAGGTGCTACTGGACGCACAGGCTGTGGAAAAACCTACTCTCAAAATTCTAGCAACGGCAATGGGCGAAATATCTCTGTCATGCTGAATCTGCTGAATGATCAGAAGAGAGGGAAGAAAATGAAATTCTGAAAGTTGAGGTGCAAAGGCACTGGCACAAGGCAGTCACTGCCTGGGCTGGGCACTAGTGTGAGGGGAGGAGGCCCTAAGTACCAGACTATCACGCCTGCCCATCTGTTTCAGGCCTCATTTGGGTAGGAGGTGTTTGTGCTGCCTTGGACATGTTGGGTCTGTTGATTCAGAACATGAGCTAGCAGTGTGCCCAGGTAGACAAGAAGGTAAACAGCATCCTTGTCTGTATCAGAAGTAACGTGGGCAGCAGGAGCAGGGAAGGGATCACACCTCTGCACTTGGCATTGATGAGGCCACACCCCAAACACTGGGTTCAGTTTTGGGCCTCTCACTACAAGGACGCTGAGATGCTGGAGCATGCCCAAAGAAAAGCAGTAAAGCTGGTGAGGGGTCTAGAGAACAGATCCTCTTATGAGGAGCACTTGGGGGAATTGGGATTGTTCAGCCCGGAGAAAAGAAGGCTGTGAGGAGACCTCATCGCTCTCCACAACTACCTGAAAGCAGGTTGCAGTGAGTTGAGTGTTGGTCTCTTCTCCCAAGTAAGGAAGTGATACGACAAGATGGAACGCCCCCAAAGTGCACCAGGGGACCTTTAGGTTAGACATTAGGAAAAGATTCTTTCCCTAAAGGGCTGTCAAAGTCCAGGGCAGCAGTGGAGTCACCGTCCATGCAGTATTTAAAAGATCTGCAGATGTGGTGGTTAGGATATAGTTTAGTGGCGACGTGGCAGTGCTGTGTTAATGGTTGAATTCGATGGTACCAAAGGTCTTCCCCAGCTCACAAGACTCCGCGATCCCAGCCCAAACCCAAACGCCAGGACGGCTGCCCCCGACCCCGCCCTCTTCCTCAGCCCTCCCCTCACTGCTGCCGCGCCCCGGCGCCGGCCCCGCCCCGCTCCCGGAGCGCGGGAAGCTCCGGCGGCCGCGGGCGCGGTGCTGCGCACGTCGCTTCCGGCTGCTGCGCAGTGGCGGCGGGCGGGGAGTTTGAAGCGGGAGCAGTAGCGGGAAGCTATGCGGGAGGTGTTGCGCGGCCGCTCCGGCAACCAGCCGACTCCTGGCGGCCGGCCCCTCACCGCCGAACCCATGGCGCTGGCCGGCCCTTCCTGGGCTCGCACCCGCGCAGCGCTGGGGCAGCTGGAGAGGGCGCTGAGCTGCTCCCGCTGGTAACGGACACCCCCTCGCCCTCTTTCGCTTTCCACTCGCTGCTGCTACGGCCCGGCTGTTGCTGGCGCTGTGGCCTTGAGGCCGCCTGTGTTACAAACACTGTTTCTCTTTCCCCTTAGCGGCGGCATGCTGCGGGAGCCCGTGTCCCTGGGGCAGTGCGAGCACGTCTTCTGCCTGTAAGTATCGTACCGCGTCGGGGCCTGACCGCTCTACCCGCCCGCCCGGGCCTCTGGCGCTTTGAAGGTGTCCAAAGACCCCCGCCCTCCTTTTGTCACCCGTAGGAGAAGGGGCTGGTGCCTAGGGAGGTGGACACCGATAGTGCTTTCTGGCCCGAGGGGCTGGATGTGAGAGGAAAGCGGGAGGTGGCCGTCCGCGGTGGGTTCCGGCTCGCTCCTCTAGGGCGGGTGTGCTTGGCTTGCCAAAGTGAAAGCTAAGCATTTGGAGCGCTGCTTTAAACTCGGCCGGGTGTAAAGGGAGCCCCTAGTCTGACAGAAGGGGGAGTCTACTCCGAGCGAGAAGGCAAACTCAACTTACGTTTCCACTTATCATCTCCAATACCTTCCTTTTTCTCCCTTCAAATCAAAGCAGAGAAGGCTGGGAAGATGCTTCCTGTTTTGAAGGAGGCTTTGCTCACCTGGAGAGGATTGGTGCCGCTTGTCGTTGCTTTGGCCTCCTGCTATGCTGATGGTTCTTTTCCTTCAGATCTGTAGCTGTTCTATTCATGTCTAGCCGAACGTTGAGATAGCAGGAATACCTCTGCCTGTGGTTTGTCACATAATCTGAGTGCGTAAAAAGATAGTCAAGACATTCTGCTAATGCAGTTCTGAGGAGGTGGTGGCCTACCTTGGGGCAGCTCACTGCTTCAAGAAAGAACTCCTGAAGGCACAGGAGCAGGCAGTGCCACTGAGCCGGAAGATGAGCCGATGAGGGAGGCAGCCAGGCTGGATGGGCAGGGAGCTGCTGAAGGAATTAAAGATTAAAAAGAGAGTGTATCACCTCTGGAAAAGAGGGGAGCTGTCCCAGGAGAAGTTCAAGGAAGTTGCTAGGTCTTGTAGAGGAAAAATTAGAGAGGCAAAAGCCCACTTGGAGCTCAGGCTGGCCACGGCTGCCAAGGAAAATAAAAAGTGTTTCTTTAAATATATGAATGGCAAGAGAAGGGCCAAGGACAACCTCCAGTCCTTACTAGATAGAGATGGGAACATAGTGACAAAGGATGAGGAAAAGGCAGAGGTGCTTAACACCTTCTTTGCCTCAATCTTCACTAGTGGGACAGGTTGTCTCCAGGACAGCTGGACTCCTGAAGTGGTGGATGGAGTCAGGGACCAGTACAGTCCCCCTCTAATCCATGAGGAAGCAGTAAGGGATCTGCTAAGTCACTTGGATCCTCACAAGTCCATGGGACCGGATGGGATCCACCCTAGGGTGCTGAGAGAGCTGGCAGCTGAGCTGGCCAAGCCACTCTCCATCATTTATCAGCAGTCCTGGCTCACTGGAGAGGTCCCTGAAGACTGGAAGCTGGCCAATGTGATTCCCATACACAAGAAGGGTCGTAAGGAGGAGCCAGAAAACTACAGACCTGTGAGCCTGACCTCAGTGCCAGGCAAGGTCATGGAACAGGTCATCTTGGGTGCCATCACAAAGCACCTACAGGATAGCCAAGGGATCAGGCCCAGCCAGCATGGTTTTAGGAAGGGCAGGTCCTGCCTCACCAACCTGATCTCCTTTTATGATCAGGTTACCCGCCTGGTGAATGTGGGGAAGGCTGTGGATGTAGTCTACTTGGACTTCAGCAAAGCCTTTGACACTGTCTGCCACAAGAAGCTCCTAGCCAAGCTGGCAGATCATGGTTTGGACAGATTCACTCTGTGCTGGATCAAGAACTGGCTGGATGGCAGAGCTCAGAGAGTGGTGGTGAATGTTGCCACATCCAGTTGGCAGCCAGTCACAAGTGGTGTTCCCCAAGGATCAGTGCTGGGCCCAGTCCTGTTCAATATCTTTATTGATGATCTGGACGAGGGCATTGAGTCCAGCATCAGTAAATTTGCAGATGACACCAAGCTAGGAGCAGGTGTTGATCTGTTGGAAGGTAGGAGAGCCCTGCAGAGGGACCTGGACAGGCTGGATGGGTGGGCAGAGGCCAATGGGATGAGATTTAACAAGGCCAAGTGCAGGGTTCTGCACTTCGGCCACAACAACCCCAAGCAGCGCTACAGGCTGGGGACAGAGTGGCTGGAGAGCAGCCAGGAGGAAAGGGACCTGGGGGTACTGATAGACAGTAAGCTGAAGATGAGCCAGCAGTGTGCCCAGGTGGCCAGGAGAGCCAATGGCATCCTGGCCTGCATCAGGAACAGTGTGGCCAGTAGGACAAGGGAGGTTATTCTTCCCCTGTACTCAGCACTGGTCAGGCCACACCTTGAGTACTGTGTCCAGTTCTGGGCCCCTCAATTCAAGAAAGATGTTGAGGTGCTGGAGCATGTCCAGAGAAGGGCAACGAAGCTGGTGAGGGGCCTGGAACACAAATCCTATGAGGAGAGGTTGAGGGAGCTGGGCCTGTTTAGCCTGGAGAAGAGGAGGCTCAGGGGTGATCTTATTGCTGTCTACAACTACCTGAAGGGGCATTGTAGCCAGGTGGGGGTTGGCCTCTTCTCCCAGGTAACCAGCAATAAAACAAGGGGACACAGTCTCAAGTTGTGCCAGGGTAGGTATAGGCTGGATATTAGGAAGAAATTCTTCACAGAGAGAGTGATTTCCCATTGGAATGGGCTGCCCAGGGAGGTGGTGGAGGCACCGTCCCTGGGGGTCTTCAAGAAAAGACTGGATGAGGCACTTAGTGCCATGGTCTACTGGACTGGCTAGGGCTGGGTGATAGGTTGGACCCGATGATCTTGGAGGTCTCTTCCAACCTGGTTGATTCTATGATTCTATGATCATCAGGACAGATAGACTCTGAAATGTTCATGGCCAAAATTTCACATAAGGAAGGTAGTGGAACCTACTTACTCCTCACTGCTCTTCATGGCATGTAAATACAAACAGGAGTGAAAAGGTCAGTTCTATATCTGCAACAGTTTCTCTAAACAGCACAGGTGGGAGCTGTCTAGTAAAATCCCGTGCTTGTTACTGTGGAGGATGGATACTCTATGACCTCTGCTATAGAGTAATTTCTATGTGACTGTGGCTGTAAGCCAGTTTAGATATTCAGATTTGTCTCTTAATATTGTAGTTACTATATCAGTTATACCAGAGGAAATCCATCCCTCTCCCCTGCTGTATTCGTTAGCTATTGACAGCTGTATCTTTCTAATAGGAGCTTAAAGTATTGAAGGCCTGAGGAGTAAAAAACCTAGAATCATTGAATGGTTTAGGCTGGAAGGGACTTTTAAAAGCCTTTTAGTCCAAACTTCCCCTTTGCAGTGAGCAGGGATGTCTTAAACTAGATCAGACTGCAGGGTGTTCTATCTGGCCTGACCTTGAATATTTTCAGGGGTGAGGCTTCTCCCTGTTCTCTGAGCAACCTATTCCAGTGTTCCACCACCTATATTGTGAAGAATTTCTTCATTGTATCTAGTCTAAATTTCCATTCTTGTTTTCAAACAGTTAGGATCAGTGCTGGGCCCAGTCCTATTCAATATCTTTACTGACGATCTGGACCAGGGGATTGAGTCCATCATCACTAAGTTTGCAGAGGACACCAAGATGGGAGCAAGTGTCGATCTGTTAGAGGGCTCTGCAGAGGGACCTGGAGAGGCTGGATAGATGGACACAGTCCAACGCCATGGTTTTAACAGGGCCAAGTGCTGGGTTCTACAGTTTGGCCACAACAACCCCAAGCAGCACTACAGGCTGGGGACAGAATGGCTGGAGAGCAGCCAGGCAGAAAGGGACCTGAGAGTACTGGTAGATAGTAGCTGAACATGAGCCAGCAGTGTGCCCAGGTAGCCAAGAGAGCCAATGGCATCCTGGCCTGTATCAGGAGCAGTGTGGCCAGTAGGACAAGGGAGGTTATTCTGCCCCTGTACTCAACACTGGTCAGGCCACACCTTGAGTGCTGTGTCCAGTTCTGGGCTCCTCAATTCAAGAGAGATGTTGAGATACTGGAACGTGTCCAGTGAATGGCAGCAAAGCTCGTGCAGGGCCTGGAACACAAACCCTGTGAGGAGACGCTGAGGGAGCTGGGGTTGTTTAGCCTAGAGAAGAGGAGGCTCAGGGGTAACCTCGTTGCTGTCTGCAACTACCTGAAGGGAGGCTGTGGACAGGTGGCGGTTGGTTTCTTCTGCCAGGCAACCAACAAGAAAACAAGGGGACACAGTCTCAAGTTGTGCCAGGGGAAGTCTAGGCTGGATGTTAGGAGGAAGTTCTTCACAGGAGTGATTGGCATTGGAATGGGCTGCCCAGGGAGGTGGTGGAGTCACCGTCCCTGGAGGTGTTCAGAAAAAGCCTGGATGAGGCACTTAGTGCCATGGTCTAGTTGACTGGATAGGGCTGGGTGCTAGGTTGGTCTGGATGGTCTTGGAGGTCTCTTCCAACCTGGTTGATTCTATGATTAATTACTGCTTGTCCTGTTGCAACAGGCCTTGCCAAGACGATTGTCCCTATCTTTCTTATAATTCCTCTTAACCTACTGGAAGGCTAGAAATACTGGCAGAGGATTTTCTTAGGGTTTGGGAAATAACTGATCGTGGGACAGATGACGTCCAAGTATGGATATACACAAATTATTTGTTTGCATACAGTCTACAACTACCTGAGGGGAAGTTGTAGCCAGGAGGAGGTTGCTCTCTTCTCTCAGGTGGCCAGCACCAGAACGAGAGAACACAGCCTCAAGCTACGCCAGGAGAAATTTAGGCTCGAGGTGAGGAGAAAGTTCTTCACTGAGAGAGTCATTGGACACTGGAATGGGCTGCCCGGGGAGGTGGTGGAGTCGCCGTCCCTGGAGCTGTTCAAGGCAAGGTTGGACGTGGCACTTGGTGCCATGGTCTAGCCTTGAGCTCTGTGGTAAAGTGTTGGACTTTATGATCTATGGGGTCTCTTCCAACCTTGGTGATACTGTGATACTGTGAAGTTCTTCTCCAGCTTTGGCCATTAGTTGTTGTAGAAGATTGTGCCATCTAAAGCAAACTTTTGGTTGTTTATTCCATATATATATTGTTTAAAATAACCCCTAGAAGCTTGTATGGGCTTGGTAATGTTTATATGTGTCTTTATAAAATACTGTTTGTTTTTTTTTTTGTCAGGTGTAGTGTGGATATGGAAGGGTAGAATAAAGGTGGCCTAATATACATAGGTTTTTAGCTGTTGGATAACATTAGTGGTTTTATTTTAGATTACCTCAATGTATTCTAGGTGATAGATTTAAGGCACCCACTGTTTGCTGAAGTGTTTTAATTTTTCTTTAAGAACAATTTTCAACATTATTCTATTGCTGTTGTTCAGGCTGAGAAGAATAGCTAATAGGAGTCTTAAGCATTTATTAGCAGCTGTTTTACTGCAGGAAGAGTATTTGCTATTATCCAAGTTATTCTTATACATGATCTATGCTCTTTTGCATGCCTGACCTTTTAGTCATCATGTGTTCTTTAGTCATAATGTGTCCTTTGATGACTGAGTCTTGGATTGCAGCTGTTTTTTTAATAAACCCCAGGAAATTTAGATTAATTTGTTTACCACTGAATTTGGTAGAGGAGGAATTGAATCTGCAGTGTGCTGACATGAAGTGGTTCTGATCCATTGCTAAAGACAGACATGTATCTGGGAAGGAGTGGGGTGAATAACCAGAGCTGTCTCCTGATATATGAAGTGAAATATGCTGAACTAATGAACTGCAGTAACCATAGAAGCATAGAATAGTTTGGGTTGGAGGCAACTGTAAAAAGGTTCTAGTTCCAACCCCTCTGCTGCTACAGCAGGTTTCTCAACACCCTGTCCAACCTTTCAATGCTTCCAGGGACAAGGCATCAACAGCTTCTTGTGACTGCGTCATTGTCTCGCTGCTCTCGGTTTCTTCCTTGTATCCAATCTAAATCTACCCTCTTTTCAGTTTTAGGCCATTATGCCATGTCCTATCACTATATGACCTTGTAAAAAGTCCCTCTCCATCTTTCTTGTAGGCCTCCAGGTCACACATAATATAACTGGTTCTCGCTCAGCGTGAGTTTTACTGTGGGCAGGGATATTTATTAAGATAAGTTTCTACAGTTTTGTCTGAGTAACTGCTGAGTTAGTTACAGTCGTTATCCATTAACTATAAAAACCCAACAGCTAGAAGTAATTAGAAAATGTCGTGGTATAAAAGTCATCCTGAATTTCCTTTGTGCTGCCTTTTATAGCTGTAGGAGACCTGAGGCCAACTTTCCTTGGGAATGAGACCTGGTTTGTTCTTATCTTTGCTCCAAGTAATTTGTCAATGTCATCTAGAATATGTCAGAGCCAAGAACTGTATTTTGGTCTCCTGATCATAGCAATATCTCAACCGTGAGGTCCTTGCTTGCTCAGAGCAGGATATTTAAAGCACAAAGCACACCTAGCAACACTTTTTATGTACCAGATTTCTCATCTTGGAATTAGCTGAAGGCATACTCTTGTGTCTGAGAAAGGGAAGGCAGTGCAGAGAACAGATCTGAAAATAATTCTCCTCTTAAGGAAAGTGGGGGTAGTTGTAGTTCTCTTGTTGTTAACTGATGTGCTACTATTTTGGGGGTGTTTGACAGCTTCCAAGCTGACTATATGTTTATAGAGGCTAGATGCACAGGCTTTTATCTTCCTCTTGAGGTAGCAGTGGCTTGATATACTTTGCATTCTATTCATCTGAGTATTTTAATATGATCTGCTCACCCTTAATTTTATACCTTTGGCTAGAACTATGTGTGAGACATGTTGGGAACAGAGACTTTTTCACCTATCCAAGATTGAATTAATTTAAATTATAGCATGTATTTAATAGGATAGACTTGAGTTGAAAAGTAGCAATGACCTTTGGATGTTGCAGGATGTTGGATGGCAAATCAAAAGTTCCTCTTGCTGGACTAATCAAATGAATAAAAGATTTTAGGCTTTCATGGGAACAGTAGTTTTACTAAGAAGCTACAAGTGTTAAATGACCTTTACTGAGTAAATCTGTTTCCCCACCCACCCTACCTTGATCATCTGACAAAAATGCTCTGAAAGGGAAAAGTGATGGTGTGCTTTGAACACCTGCAGATATTCTCAGGCCTTCTTGCAGAAAAATGTGTTTGGACAAGTGGAATTCCACAATATCAAGAAAATTTTAAGGAGAAAAAAGTGGAAATGATGATTTGGTAGGGGTTGGCTTTCTTCTCACTCATTTACATATGGAAGACTGAAGAAGAGTAGCCCTTCCTTTAGCTGAGGTATTAAATAATGTGCAGTTTTAACTGTTCGAGGATAATTGCTATCTGGAGACAAACAGTAATGGAGCTTTAACATACCTTGAAAATTTGGATCAGCTTGTGAGTGTGTGGGAGTCACAAGATCAAGCCTTCCATGACAGTGTCCTGACAAGGCTCTGGACTTGGCTTAATTAATTATGGCTTGTGTCACTTGAATGATAAAGATGTCCCCTCCTGCATTTGTGACTAACTCAAGTGGGTTTTACAGCAGCACTTTGTCAATGCTAAAAGAAGAGATTCTAGCCCAACATCTCACTGTGAAAAGGTTGATGGTGACTACAGTAGGTAACTTACGTTGGATAATGGATTTTTACATTTGACTTTCAGATCTTGTGTGGGTGACTGTATTGGCAGAGAGTGCCCAGTGTGTTACATACCAGCTTGGCTGCAAGATGCACAGGTAAACCGGCAGCTGGATACCATGATTCAGCTTTGCAGCAAACTGCGGCATCTACTGGGGGCTGACACGTCGGGTAAGAGCAAACCTGGGTCTCTCAGGGCTGTCGATTCCACAACACTCTCTCTCGTTTCACAGGCTTTATAGAGAATGAGCAGTGCAGCCCTGTTTAAGATTCTGAAAGGCTGTTCGAAATCATGTTTGGAAAATTTGATTTGAAGAGAACTCTCTGTATGGATTGCTCATTCTTTGAATCTGTTTTACTAAGAAATCTGCATGAGCAGGTTAGTCCATAATTCATTAGAATCTGCCTTCCAAAATTAGATGAAAGTGGGATAGATTACCAAGTCACATGGCAGCTAGTTGCACAAACCAGGGGCACAAGCTGTCAAATTTTGTGCTCTTAAAGCACAAATGTTTAACGTTTTTCAGTGTGCTTTTCTTTAGGTGAGCCCTGTTAGATGATTAATACATATATTCTCTTGCCTCATGCATTTGTGCACTGTGATGTCTATGCTGTCCCAGTAATTTTCAATTTAGGAGTTTTGCATGCAAAAAAAAAACCCCTGTGTTTCTTGCTTAAAAAAGGGGAAGAAGGCAAGTCTGAACTCATTTATTTTCTGCTCCCTAGCAGTCACCTAGTCTGCTAGAATGAAATTTTGTCATTGCTGACTGTGCTGGATGATTGCAGAGATCATACTCTGGGAATTCATCTCTTCATCAAATTTTAGGCTGATTGTCTAAGTAGGAAAAAATGAAGTGAAATAAGCATAGGTGAATGTATGTCTCTTCTGCAAGCTCAGAGAGGAGCATTTTCTGTAATACCAAGTTTTAGAAAACATTCATTTAGCTGTCAGGTACAGAAGCGGTAATTCTTCCTTCATTGTTACTCCCTAGTATGTTTATCTAAATTGAAGATCCTTTTTTTCCAAGTCTAATCCCATCAGCACCTTCATGTTCATTTACAGGGTAGCTCTTCATTGACATAAAAATACATTGAAGTAGGAGGGTGGGAGCTGATGTCCAGCTGTAAAGGGATATGTGTTATACAGATAGAAAATCTGGTGCTGATTAAGTTGTTTGGAGCATAGAAAATACAGGTGATGACTCAAAGGGGATTTTGGGGAAACATGTTAAATGATGAAAGCTTTTAAAAACAGAACTGGAAGAGAATCTCTGAGAGGCGCTGTTTATAATGAAGATGTTACAAATAAAGCATTTAAAATGCAAAAATCTTCCTGTAGTTTAATACTCTCTAGACACTGTGGAGAACACTTACAGATGGATTGACCCTTAAAAATTGATCTGATGTTTAACTGTAATAGAAGCTTGATAATACACTTAATTCCATAGTTGTTCTAAAGTAAAATTTGCTTGGTGTAGCTAAACCACAGAACAAAATGAGTTTTGTTTTTTTTTTTAACCTTTTTGTCTGCTTTTAAGGCAGAACAAGGAAGTGGAAGTTTGGATGTTTTGTTTGGAGCTGACATTATGAACTGATGTGGGAGATTACTTTTGATCCCTTGTATCACAGTATCACCAAGGTTGGAAGAGACCCCATAGATCTTCAAGTCCAACCCTTTACCACAGAGCTCAAGGCTAGACCATGGCACCAAGTGCCACGTCCAATCCTGCCTTGAACAGCTCCAGGGACGGCGACTCCACCACCTCCCCGGGCAGCCCATTCCAGTATCCAATGACTCTCTCAGTGAAGAACTTTCTCCTCACCTCAAGCCTAAATTTCCCCTGGCGTAGCTTGAGGCTGTGTCCTCTTGTTCTGGTGCTGGCCACCTGAGAGAAGAGAGCAACCTCCTCCTGGCTACAACCTCCCCTCAGGTAGTTGTAGACAGCAATAAGGTCACCCCTGAGCCTCCTCTTCTCCAGGCTATTCTTCGCAGTCTGCTAAGAATTAATGGTCTTTTAAATGTTTCATGTTGAGGTTGAAGGAAAAACCTTCTGTGCAGGAAAGAGTTCCCTGTAAGAAAAAGTTTGACTATGAGTAAGTGAGCACACCTCTAACAACAGCTAGTTACGTGTTGTAGCATGGAAAATCACAGGACGATGTAGCTCTAGAGATTTTGACAGCAATTGCTTTAGGAAGTTTTGTCGCTCTTCTCTGGCAAATCTGTCACCTCCTGTAGATGTGTGTCTTGAACTTAATGTATACAGTGTGGAATATGTTTGAGTTTGGAGAATCAGGGCTTTTCCTGTTCTTATGGCCCTGTAACTCTGCCATGTTCCTGTCAAAAACATTACTTTTTTTTGTTAGAAGGTCAGAAACAGTATTTTTTGCTCCAGTGAAGGAAACATATTGAAAAAAATCAATCTTTCTATGGAGGAAAGGAAGAGAAGCAGCTGAAAAAGTAGTATTTACATATATTTGCTTTATATCCTTTTTGCATATTTCTTTTATATGCTTTGTTTTGATACAACTGTGGCTTGTCTCAAGGATTCTGTTTGAGACCGTTGTTGACAATGACATTTCTAACACAAATGCACCATCCTGCCCATCTTTTGGTCTTCCATGGACCTAGTGAGCGTAGATCACTATGTGACCTAGTGAGCATGTGTGTTATATCTAAAAAACCTGCAGAACTATTGTGACTGAAAAGCATAGGCTTAAACTCCTGTGTGCAGTATTTCAAGTATAAAAATCCCCCTTACCCTGAGGTTCCACAGCAGATGAGAAGGATCTCACTTTGTACTCCTTTTCAGCTTTTTGCTGAACAGCATGTGCCTTCTAAGAAGCAGCAGCAAATAATTCAGGAAAGAGTGCACAAAAAAGCTTATACCCTTTAAATTAAAGGAAAGCAGTGCAAAGGACACTACAGAACTGTACTGAGGTGACTGAAGGGAAATTGACAAGCAACAAACCTGAAACTGGCTAGAAAATACAAAGTAGGTAGCAAAAGCTGAGTTTCACTATTCACGTTAGAGACATTATATCCTTAGTCTGTGGCAAGGTGAGCAGAGCTGCCTGACCTTTTTATTGCCTTTATGAAGCTAATGGCAAGTTTCACAGGATAGACATCAGTATCTTAAGCCTAAATGTTGAAGTCCAAGACATCTTGAAAGTTTGAGCTGGTGAGTTGATAGGCTTCCTAAGTAAGATCTTGAATCATGGGCATGGTAGATATAGTATACTAGATTTGAAGAAGGTTGATTCACAGTAGTGAATTAGAAAGTGAACTTTTAAGCACACATTTTTCTGTGTGATGCTCTTTAAAAAGAGAGATTGTCATGAATTTTCACAATAACCACTTACAGATGATTTTACATTATTCTTTGTAAAATTATTTGCTTTAACAGAGTAAAATCAAAAGCTTTCCTCTCCCTTTCTCATACAGAGCTAGACCCTGCAGGTGTTGGTCAAAGCTTCCAAAGCTCATGTTGATGCTGGTGGACAGTGGGAGTGATTAACATTTGATTAGCCTTTATACTATCATAATGTAGTTTCACATTTAGTGATGTGGAAGGGAAGATACTGAACCCCTGCTATATTGCATTTCATGTATGCTATGACATTTTTCATAATAGCTAAAGATGAGTTTTTGAATAGCTGGAATTTCTCCCTTTTCCCCCCTGTGCAGAATACTTAACTTGCAAAATAATCATTCTTCAATGAAGACACTAATGTTGCACAGATGGTACCAAAGCACTTCCCTTTGATTTTTAATAAGGGACTAGTTTGTCAAAGAGATTTCTCAACTTCTGTTCTGAAACCCATAATAGAGAATAATTTGAAAGGCACACAATGTGCATCATTATATTCCTTTGATGCAGATTAATGACAGCTAAACCACATTTTCTAATTGCTCCTTTTTTCCTGATCTAGCCTGTTATTGCATTGCAGCAGAACTTGAAGATGTAGCCCTCTAGCTTTCTAGTTCCAAGGCACTGCGTATCTCCTAATATTTTTGTCTGTTCTCAACCCTTTTAAGGAATTCAACTCTATTAAATGTCAGCATTAAGAAGCTTGTGCTTATTATGTGCAAATAAGTCTAATTCAGAGGGAATTCTGTTGATCATACTGAGTATATGAATGTTACTTTTAATTGGTAATGGAAACTAAATTTACTGCTTTTATTACAGGCTGATTCTAATACTGTTACTGTGAGTAGTCTTTACACATTGCATATACTTGAATTCTAGAATTAATGCATCTCAAAAATGTGGAGGGGTGCTTCCTGTGTATTGAAGGCAAATCTTAATCATATATAGTTATTCTTTCACTGCTGATGAGGCACAGGCTCTGCCTTCAGACTCAACGACAGCAAAGAATTCCATTGGCTCGGTCTTTCTGTAAGCCATTTTCTGTGAAGGTAGTTTCACTGAATACAGTTAATATCCTCTTTATATAAATGAACATTTGCCTGGTAAACCATAAGAACTTCCTTTCAGCTTCTTAGCACTGTGTCTTGTCTTTTTTTTCCTCTCCCTGTTACAATTCTGTGTCCATGAGAGGATTAAATTTGCAGAGAGGGTAGATTGGACGTTTGTCCATATTACTTCTACTCCCTACCTTGTCTGCTTTGGAAATGGAGGGAAGGGGCAGCAGAGTCTAAAATGTTTTTTTGCACATGCTATGCAGAACTGATCAGGTAGAGCTGATGTTAGCTACAGAGTATTCTGAAGGGTGGAGTTCCTGAAGAATGGCTGAGACACAGCACTCACCGTGGCAGAAATTGCAGCTTCTTCCCCAGTAAGCTGTGGAAATGCCCTGGGTATCTGTGGCTGGGCTGCCAATGTGATGGCTCTCTTACACAACATGGCCTTTTAGTCATGCTCCAAGAGTGCCTCCCTGCTCTAAAACGTGCCATGTACTCTTTACACCTCAAGTAGTTGCATGTAAGGAAAAGTAATCCTGGCGAAGTATTTATTTGTTGTATTTTCAGCAGATTTTTAATAACCTGACTGCTAAGTCCCTGCTGAGCAATTGGTAATGAACAGGTCACTTTAAGAACCCTTGTGGTTTTCACAAGGTTTCTTGCTTCCAGAAGTGGTGTATACATGGCTTCCAGTGTAAATACTTAATTGTCTTATGCTTAGATCATACTTCTGAAGGACAGTGCCTTTGATTGAATTTGTCACTTGGACTTTAAAGTCTTGCTGTGCTGTACACATCAGAAAGAATTCTGGCCATCACAAGAGTGTTGCACAAATTACTTTTCCACATTGATTTTATTCTTGTTTTTTACTTGAAGATGACTGAAAGTTCTAGCAAGGTAAATATTTTAGAAGGAAATCTGCTGGTTGTGTAAACAGTGAAGGCAAGACAAGTAAATACTAACTGATGTTATATTTTGCATCTGTTTGCAATCAAGTTCTTTTTTTTTTAATGTTATTGTCAGAATGAAATTGGATATGATATCCTTCTGAAGGCTAGATAGTTATGAGATTTCAGTCTCCATTTCAGTGCTTCTATTTCCTTCCTGATTGCACCAAGCTGAGCCTTACAGGAAAATCAAATAGCTCCAGTTCTGTACTTGATGATTGCCTTTAGATACGCAAAGGATCAATTAGGTAGCTGCAAGCTGTAATCTTAAAGACCCTTTTTAGTGTGATGCCATACATATTCCTCTAGCTAACTCTCCTAATAACTACTATGATTTAATTCAAAGGATAAGCAGGATAATTTAGAATCACAGAATAGAATCATAGAATAGTTTAGGTTGGAAGGGACCTCAAAGATCATCCAGTTCCAATGCTCTGCTGTAGGCAGGGACACCTCTCACTAGAACAGGTTACTCAAGGCCTCATCCAACCTAGCCTTAAACACCTCCAGGGAGGGAGCATCCACAAACCTCCCTTGGCAACCTATTTCAGTGTTTCACTACCCTCACTCTTCCTAACATCTAGTTTGAATCTCCCCTTTTCTAATTTAAACCCATTACCCCACATACTGAAATTACAAGACTTTGTAAATAGTCCCTCTCCAGCCTTCCTGTAGGCCCCCTTCATATACTGGAAGGCTACTACAAGGTCTCCTCAAAGTCTTCCCTTCTCCAGGCTGAAGAGCCCTAACTCTCATAGCCCGTTCCTCATAGCAGAGGTGTTCCAGCCCTCTGATCATCTTCATGGCCCTCCTCTGGACTCAGTCCAACATTTCGATGTCCTTCCTGTGTTGGGGGCTCTAGAACTGCACACAGTACTCCAGGTGGGGTCTCAGAAGAGCAGAGTAAAGGGGAAGAATCACCTCTCTTTCCCTGCTGGCCATTCTTCTCTTGATGCAGCCCAGGACACAGTTGCTGTCTGGGCTGCACATGCACACTGCCAGCTCATGTTGAGCTTTTCATGAACCCAGACCCCCAGGTCCTTTTCCTCAAGGCTGCTCTCAGCCATTCACCACCCAGCCTGTATTTGTGCTTGGGATTGCACCAACCCAGATGCAGGACCTTACACTTGGCCTTGTTGAATGTCATGAGGTTGACCTGGGCCCACCTCTCCAGCCTGTCCAGGTCCCTCAGGATGACATCCCTGCCCTCTACCAAGTTGACTGTGCCACACAGCTTGGTGTCATCTGCAAACTTGCTGAGGGTGCACTTGGTTCCGCTGTCTGTATTGCTGACAAATGAAGACAGAGGAAAAAAAATAACCTTGAAATACTGCTTTAAAAGAAAGCTGCAAGTATCTGTTTTGGTGTTGAATTACTAGCTACCTAGTGCTGGTTTAAGCAAAGTTTCCAACTCTTTTTTGTGGCTTGGCAATATGGATTAGTTTGTCTGCTCTCTGTGAATTTATCACAGCTTGCTATGCAAAACAGGCTATATCAAAAATAGAAGAGAAGGAATGGAGAAGACAAATTATCCATAGAAAGTTAATGCACTGAAGTGAAAGTAATACATTGTTATCTGTCACTCTTAGAAATCAAGACTCTGTAGAGCTTATTTTAAGCATGTTTAAAAAATAGAAAACCCCTACCTGCTGTTATTGCTCTTAGTTCTGTTTAAAAGTAATAACAACAACGATATTCTGCGTGCCTCAGTAGACAAAATTAATACTACTTTTCTACTGATTGCTATGAATCACAAAGATTCTTGCTGAATGCTTGTGAGGTTGGAGGCAACAGAATGAATTAGTTGTGTTTACTTTGGAGGACTTGTCTAGGTAACCTACAGTAACTTAGGTTTCCTTGAAGGAATCTGTTTAAAGAAAAAAGTAAATCTGTTCTAGGTGTTTTCACTGAAAGAATTGTTGTCAAATTATTGTCTAACTTTAGAGGTCACTTTATGCTCCTTAATTTATTCTTAGGCCATTGAGAATTGCTGTTTGTAGCCATTGAGAATCGCTGTTTATAGCCCTGATTCTCAACTGTTATTTCATGCACTAGGGGTACAGGATATTCCTCTGTCATCTTGGTTATTGATTTGTAATGTGCTGTACAATGTGACTTACAAAAGTGCTCCACTGCATATTTTGAAACAAATCATAGAACTGCAGAATGGCTGGGGCTTGGAAGGGACCTTTGGAGATCATCTATTTCAACCCCCTTGAAATGCAGGTACGCCTAGATCAGAAGTTTGAGATCATCAATATGTTTAGCTTCCTTGGAGTTATTTGCTACCAAAAGGTAAAGGATCAAATGACAGGACACACTTATAGATTTTCTACATACTTCTGTGGTTCATCTCCTCAGATTTTAGATCAGTCAAAGTTTCTTAGGAATGTGCAACGTTCAAGGATATTATTTTTGCTTCCTTGCAATTATTCTTCCTCTTCAGACAGACTGATACCATTTTAGTAAATTATTTTTGTGCTCTTCTGTTTATGAACAGAGTACTTTGTTAAACCTATTTCCAAGGAAACCTCAGTGAGAGAACCAACCTTTCTCCTCTGTAGTCTAGTCAGAAATCTGTGCATGCGTTGTGTTGTGACCCCAGATTGCTGAGAACATGTCCCTACCAGTGTGCTCACTTGCCTGGTAGATAGCTTTGGCTGCACTGGCATCCCTGAACTCCACAGTGGTGTGTGGCCTTGCCAGTTATTTTAAAGAGATTACACCTCTCCTTTCAGAAGGAATGAAGGCACCCAGAGGTTGTGTTTAGACTCCATCAGTTGTTATTCTGATCTTTTTTCTTTGCCATGTTCAGTTGAAGAGTGCTCTATAAATTATTTTTCTTCTTCTCTGATGTGCATAGATTCAGCGGCAGATACATCCACATCAACTGACTCAGGCTATGGAAAAAAGAATAAGAAGGAACAGGTGAAAATGTGGTTCAGCCCAAAAAGTAGGAAGATTCGATGTATCCTGAACGTGAGGCACTGTGAGACCAAAAGTGATGACCTCTGCCATGACACATCTTCAATTTATGATTTCTTTCCTTCTCCTCCTCACGACAAGCCCTCCAAGCCAACAAAAAAGCCAAGGCAGACACATAGTAAGAAGAAGAACAAGAAGAAAATTCTAGCAGACATTAACAAAGTGTGGAGCTTAGAGAAGCCTGAACAGAAAGTAGTTGAGAAGACTCCCAAGCAGAAGCATATTAGCATCTGCAGTCAACCAGTAGTCCTGTGCCCTCCAGAACCAAATAGCCCTGAAGAGACTCTTCAGCAGGAGGCTGTAAAGGAAGCTGACTCCATAAAAAATACAGAAAATGTGGAAATATCACCACAAGTGAAATCCTCAACGAAGAAGGATGACAATGAGGCAGTGTGCCCTGCTACACAAGACAGCAAGGAAAAAAACAGTGCTACAGAGATGTCATTGTCAATAGAAAATGAGGCTACACCGCTGAAGCGTGGAAGGGAGCAATCCAAACTTCCAGTTACCTCTCAGTCTAAAAGACAAAGACTAAGTGAGAGAGGCAGTATTAAGAAGTCAGTCAGGCAGTCAGATTGTGCAGAGGAGGTACCTCAGGGTTGTCCCATCTCCCCAGCAACAGAACACAAAACACCAGTTCAGATTTCTTCCTCTACTTTGAAACTTAGTGACACTGTAATGAAGACAAGCAGCTCTGCAGCCTTTCAAGTAATAAGCAGTCCCTCACTTTCAGAATCTCCTACCTCATCTACTTCTAAGACTTTTAATCAAGTAGGAATACCACACAGTCCTTCTGTCCTGAAATCTCCTGGTGGTAACACAATTACCAGAAGAAATTACAAAGGAGAGACTCTGCTCCATGTTGCTTCCATCAAGGTAGGACCATCATCCTCTAGTTCAACTTTAAACAAAGGTATATAAAAGCAATGTTATACCTAAAATGTCCTGGAAACTGGTTACTTCAATACATTCTCTTTTAGGGGCAGGGGAGTCTCATCATCTTCTTCTAAGTTTATTGAGGAATTTCCAACTGAATTCTCTGATTTTGTTATACTTGAGAAACTTGATATACTTTGGTGTCAGTTATACCTGTGAGTTCTAGGAAGTCATAAGCATTTAAGTGTTTTGTGCCAGAAAGCTGTCTTTGTGGTTTATCATAAGGGGATTAGCTAAATATTTCAGATCTCACCGAGTGATCTTGATCTATTTAACTTGTCCTGGTAACTCAGCCAGGACAAGATCTGAATTACTAGCATGAAGATAACTTTCTGCAACCTTGAGGTGAACTATTTGATAGTCTGAGAACCTCCATTTGATGCAAGTGTCAGTACAAGAAGAACAAAATGCTGCACCCTGGAATGCTCATGCTGAGCCCTCTGATCTTGAGTGTGTTGCCCTTGGATAGTGGAGAAGGGAGAATTGGAACCAAATTGAGATGATCTCAGTGTGACTTTAGTGTTATTCATGAAATGACAGCTGTCACTTGTTTTGCTGTTGTTATCTTAGCAAGTTCCTGTTGTGGTAGAACTTCATGGCTTTGCTTTCATATTACAATGTAAATGCTACATGCAGGTAGGGTAGGTTGAATGCTTAGAGTCAAACTCATCGGATGCACTAACATAGCAGCTCTCTTCTGAGAGGTCATTTCAAAGAGTTTGTAGTCTGGCAATTTTTAGTACTTTGTACTAAATCATGATAGAAAAATACTGTGTTGTTAATAAACTGCTGAAACTGTTTCACCTGTATGCATCCTGACATTTATACAGCAGTTCTATTTGTTGAGACAAAGGCTGTTCTTGATAAAGAACTGTGCCCTCTTTCAAAGGCATCCTAATAAGCCACTTCTGCTGCATGAGACCTTTTTAAATGGAAGTGGCAGCTCAGCTGAGTTGGGTTCAGATATCTTACTTGATGCCATTAATATGGAGGTAGGAAGGAGAAAATTAAATATTGTTCTCACAGAACTCAAGAGCTTTAAGGAGAGATTTCTTTTTGTCTTAAGTCTTATATATTCCTCTCTATTGAATCACTGTTTACAAATTATGCTTTCATGAATTTCAGGGAGTTTGTAAGGAATACTACTGTGGCTGGTCTTAAAAACATATTTATCTATCTCTGCAAATTTTCACCCAGATGTGACTTCCAGCAATCTGTCTGATACTTACTGGAAGGTTTGGGCTGAACAGTGATGTGCCAGTAATGTGGGTTTTCACTGAAAAAAAAATTTGGAGATGAATGGGGAAAAATGAAGCAATCGATGCTGTAGACTAAAAGAATAAACAAGTTTTGATCATCCAGGTTTAGTGGTTTAGCTGGCACTGCTTGTTGGCATTGGTACAGCCTTCTCTGAGGAAGGGATAGGGCTGTTGCATAGGCTGAAAAGGTCAGCATAGGCTATGGGGTAAATGAGTATAGGAATGCTTTTCTCAGTGATGTGTGTAAATTCATTGTGGTGCTATCTTTTAATGTTTGTTGATCTAAACCAGGAAGTTGTTTCTCTTCCTCATTAGTTCTGCTGTGGATTTAATCTGTCAATTCCATTTGCATTGAGGTGCTCATTAGTAAAGGCTTATTTTAACTAAGTAGGGCTTTGGGGTGATCCCAAAGTTAATACTATCTTTTAAAGGACATTAAAATAAGGCAAGTAGAGTGGCCTTTTTGGCTATGGTCATAGTTTACTTGCACCTACCTTTGTTTCCTGCTACTAAATTTCCAGTGCAATACTAACAAAGCTGCCACACTGTCTCTGAACCTCAGATGCTGAGACTGGGTGTTCGGAACAGGTTGCTTGGGTTAGGTGGTTGGGGCTCCGTCCCTGGAGATATTTGAAGTGAAGCTCAACAGTGCTCTGGGCAACCTGATCTAGCTAAGGATGCCCCTGCTTACCCCAGAGGGGATTGGAGTAAATGGCCTTTGGGGGTCCCTTCCAACTCAGAACATTTTATGAGCCTGTGTTCCTTGTTTGCAGAAGGAGGTTATACAGATTATCTGCTTCCATTTGTAATGTTCTTCTTGTTACATAATTAGGGGTGTGTGATGACATTCTGAGAAGTTGCTGCATCCCCCGGTACGCAGTAAATGTAGGCACAGTTATTAGTCTATGTCAAAGAGGAGTAAGACTGAGTTGTTCAAGCTAGCATCATGTGAGGGCATGGTCCTTCCAGAGAAATGTTAGTCGTGGGTTTTGCTGGCATTTTGCTTTGTGAAGCAGTGAACAAGAAGTAGCAGTGATTAATTGTCATGAATCTGCTGGGGGTGTGTGGCAATTGCATGAAAGCATTTAGTATCTTTCATATAACCTGTATGTTTTCAGCTGAGTCTTCTAGAGTATTGGAACTCTACTATGGGACTGGTAAATGTGTTTTCTCAGAGAAGCTGAGAAATACTTCATGCTGTATGTATATTCTCATTGTGGTTTCATTTGGTTTTGTGGTTTATTTTTTTGTTTGGGTTTTTCAGGTGTTGGTTGGTTGTTGGTTTGGGTTTTTTTCTTTCATTCCAGTCTTTGTTTCTGGAAGAAGTATTTCTCTTCCAGTTTTGTTTTGTAGGTAAATTTTACTTGTTCTTTCCACAGCCAGTAATGTTTTTTCATGTGTGTAATGGGAAAACCTTGTAGCTGCCACCTTCTTCCCCAAAGTGAAATGAAGTCTAATTTTCCAGAAGTTCATTAATTATAAAAAGAAATCTGTATTATTTGCATTAACTGTTAGGGTCTAATACCCTGAATTTAATTAAAGCTAATTGATTTTTCCTTTTTTTTTTTTTTTTTTGGTTATTTAAGAGATATAATAAACATTATCAGGTGTTGAAATTAAGTGCATTGTGCTTTTTCAACTAATTCTGAGGGATTCTACCCATTTGCTACTGCTAGTTATTAACTTACTGAAATCAAAATGGTTCCAAGAAAGGTTCTAACATGGATTAATGTAATGCTAAGGTACACTAATAAATGGAAATAAATGTGTCTCTTCCTGTGAAAAACAACAGTCATGTTTGTCTTCATCTTATAGTCGTTAAAAGTAGAACTTCCAATTGGTTAAAATACAAAATGTGACCTATTGCACTTCTAATATTCTAAACTGGTGGGAAATTGGCCAATCTACAGCTCTTCTGCAAGGTTTTACTTTTTTTTTTACAGCAAAATATCGAATTGTTCACAGGACAGGCTCTAATGTGGCAATTAAAAATGCAGCACAGTACTGCTGAGCTAGTTAGTACAGAACCTTCACTCCATGGAGAGGAAAAAAATCATGGTTTCTTGATAGGGAGTTTCAGGTCTTGGTTGTTTCTTCTGTGTTGATAAGAGAGATGATGGAGCAGTTCACAGTATGGAATTGCTGCCATTATGCATCCCAGGAAGAGGAATAGCAAAACACAGTGCAACAGGACAAGAGGAGGACCATGGCAACAGTTGTACTGTTACAGAGGAGTAAATGGGAGGTAGCTTGGAGAAGGTTTTGGTTTTTTATGCTTCAAATTAGAAGCAATAAAAGAGTAGTCCTGTCCCCAGAAAATAAGAAATTACATTTGTTCAGAGCATGTACTTAGTCTGAAGAGAGACAGAGAGAAGAAGCACTGGTACCAGTTTTGGTTACCTTCTGTTCAGGGTACCCTTTAGTTTGGACAGTTTACCAGGAGGGCCTGCATGGAGTTCACCCATGACTAGCTTGCTGTGCTGAGTTCTTCATATTCATTGTACTTAACACTGTAATAAGTAGTAGATAGTTCCTTGTGAGACTGTTCTTTTTATTGCTTTGCTACCAGTGAAAGACATATTAGAAAGGAGGTTGAAAGAAAGTTTCTGTGGCTTTGCAAGCGTGTCATGGCCAACATAAGAACACCTCTTAAATATTTTCACAAGTGTTTAACCTTGTCATCTGTGCAGTTCCTTGCTTCTGGTACCAGATGGGTGTGTATTATGGTTCACTGTTGAGTCGTATGCATAGCTGGGATGGACGTCTCCCCTCCTACCTTTCCTCTTGAAGCCTGTGATGGGAGAAGGCAGTTGTGCTGCTGCACATCTGAACGCTCCCAGTGTTCTCTGAGCAAAAGGCAGTGGATGGACAGCATCAATTCTGTCAGTTGCTTCACAGTGAACAAATTATTGTGAATCCAAGGTCCTGTTGCCTAGACCTTATGATTTTGTGTGACATGTGACTTAGCTGTGTCCATTTCACTGGAGAAATGATGTCTTGATTGGACTCGATGATCTCCTTGGGTCCCTTCCAACCCCTGATATCCTGTGATGTCTGCTGGCAGAAACTAGCAGGATGGACTTGGATGCAGGTGTAGCACACAAGACTGCTTTGAAGCTGTATCTTGGTACTCTAATTTTAAAGCCAAGCGGTGTAGGAATGGCAGAGCAGTCTCCTGATCCTGGGGTAGCATCAAGCAGGTAGTTGAAGACAAATATGAAGCAATGTAATGGTTTCAAATGCAGAACTTCAGAATTTGAAAGCTAGCCAGGAGTCAAAGCAATCCATCTTCCCTAGCACTGATGTGAAAGCTTAGAAACAAATGGCCCTTTCTTCTTCAATAGTGCTCCATTGTTAGCCCTCTTGTACCTGAGGTGGCTTAAATGTAACTTCTTGAATGTTTTCTTTTTATTAAAGGTTAAGCATAGCTACCTTGTATGCCTGTTAGTTAATAAATGGACTGCTGGGTAGGGAATTAATGTGGAAATAATTGAGATGAGAAATTCACTAATTCCTGGAAATAGTTGACTGGAGCACTCACAGTTACAATAAACACTCTAATTTATATTTGACCACATATGAGTTGTAAATAACCTAGTTTTCCTCCCTCTTTTCCCTGCACTCATTGATGTATTTGTGTTTGAAAGGGGATTTTTATTTGTGTTTGCCTTCAAGATTGAAGTCATTTGGTTACCTTTGCAAGTAAAGGGAGAAGTGATCGAAGTGGTACAGATTTTTAGCATCATTTTCATGTACTGTCCTAATTCTTTCAATCTCTGTCTTTGAACTGGTAGAATACTTTTTCATTAACTTTAAAGTGTGAGTTCTGCGTGAAAGTATCAGTGGTTAATGGAACTATAAAGGGCAAAGTGGCAAAGAGTTCCCTACCTATAAAATGGGGCTGAGAGGACATTTGCAGTTCTTAGCCATCTGTCTTCATTAAAACCATGACACAATTGGCTTGGGAAAAAAAACAACAAAACCCCTTCTCTAAGCCAAGTGAGGATGGTTTTCTGGGCTTATGCCATCATTTTCCACAGGAACTAAATTCTTATTGGATGTGGAAGTGTTTGTAAAGCTGCGTAAATGCCCTTTTCCATGTAAGCTGATGCTGTCTTCTAGATCTGCCAACAGATGGCCCCAATGCCTTTCTTGCTTCTGTGGTGTAGAGAGCTCCCTTAATCTGTAGGAGAGGAAGAGCAGCCCCATTGCATTATTATGTTGTCAATATACATAAACTTTGTTATGAGCTTAAAATGTCCTTTGCTTTGCATCTTCCAAATGGATAATTTTGCATTCTGTAGTAGTTTCTGCCTTTTCAGAAGCTGGTTGTAATCCTTCACTGATAATGAGATTTAAAAGTAAACACTTCCTTGAGATTTGTTAATGTTAGCAGTTTTCTACCTGATGTTTGTCCCATTCTCTGGTTCTGAAAAAGTAGTATCTCCAGTTACATTTCCCCTCTGCTGTTGTTGCAGACTGCTAAGACAAGCAGTGAGGACCCTTCCTTATATCATTTGGTATGGTTATAACCTCTTATTTGGAACTGATGATTTTATGCTAGCATTGCTCAGTCAAGTAAACTCAAGGGACTAAATGTTACAAAGTAAATTTTAATACTGGTTAAAGCACAACTTCATGAAGTATGTTTCAGTTAGTACTTCTGTAGTAATAGATGTAGTCTCTTCTGCTTTCTTACTTATGGAAGAGCTATGGTGTATAGATGTTTGTGGCCAGGACTTGCCCCTGCCAGGTGCTTAACCTTTTTTGGGTAGAGCTGAGCAAAACAGTCATGAAGTGTTTAACTGTGAGTAATTCCATCAACTCTGATAGAAGAGGTCAGTGTGTTAGCTGCGCTTTTTTAACTTCTGGATCACTATTGGATGACAGTGGTTCTCTTTGTGGGAGAGACCCTAACACAAGCCTGTTAAGGTTCTACATCTTGAGATTTTGTCTCCCTTTTTTAACTCAAATATTCATCATACAGTAAGTGACTTGAAGAGACTCCGAGGAGATGGAAGGCATGTTCTAGCAATCGACAACTTTGTTAGCATCTCCCTTGTAACCCTGATTGACAGCACCTATCCAGCCATTGCACAGTGCAAGTGGCATGACAGCTTCCTCTCCCTTCCCGTCACCCTCATTGCTAGGTGCTGGCTGCAGGGAGCAGGTTCCATTTACACCTGAGGCAATGACAATATTGTCTTCTGTAAACAGCAAACACCAATTTTCTACTGTTTACTTAGAGCTGGATTTCATTCTCTGTGTGTCATCAGCACTGGTGTCCACACCAGCAATGTTTCTTTTGGCAAAGCTGCAGTAATGTTTTACAAATCAATGTTCACCTAACGATTCTGAAAAGCTGTGATACCACCTAATGCCCACACAAATTATTAACTATGCTTACTGCTCTGAAGGAGTACTCTTGAAATGTCAAACCCTCGCTGTACATGTTTGCAAACTTAACTTTAAATGATAAGCTCAGATCTCACTCATTATAGATAATTGTATCTTCTCTCTGTAGAAGAAGATCTAATGCTGAGCACTGTCTGTTACCTTGCAACCATAAAGTATTCTAACAGCAGCATATCCTTTAATTGCTTTGAAAGGTAACATTTTACTGGGACAGCTGGGTTGTGAATATAACACAGAAGATTTATCTCTGATGTGTTAATTTGCTTGTTGGAAAGATGGTGGTTCTCAGCATTTTTTGGTTGAATTTTGAGTTTCCATTTATTGCTTGCTGTATTTATTTCTGCTGAGCAGTCTGTCTTTACTTTTTAGTTAGATAAAATATTAAGATAAAAAGTATTTTTGTTTCTCTAACAAAAAATGTGATGAAGTTTATTTTTATTGTATATAAAGCTTAATTTAATACTCTTAACCTTCGCTAAGGTACCTTGTGAAGTAACAGTCACTACTTAAGGGCATGGAATATACTGTATATCATGAATTAAACTTCTCTCTACCCACGTCCTAATATTTACATATTACAAGTTTGGCCAAGGACAAGAGCTAAATATCAATTAGTACATTAGCCTCTTTGTTTGAGATCACAGTACTCTGGTCTAGGGAAAGTGGTGGTTGCCTTGAAATGTCTGATTGAGATAGCTCCTCTGATTTATGAATTCTGTCCAGATGCTTCCTTTGCTTTGCCTTTACTCAGCATCTTTCCTCTCTGTGTCAGTTGCCATCCTTTTCCCACGTACATTTCCTTGCTTAGGGTAAAAACTGAGAAAATGAAAACTGTTTTGGTAGAGCAACTGTCAGAAAAAGTGCCAGCGAGATTCACCATGAGTAGTGATTGCAGTGGTAAATGAAACTCTTTCCCTTTTCCTTTTGACTTCTGGGAAAACAATTTATAAAAGCTTGTCAGGCTTATTAATCTGTTTCACCTATGTATGTTCCTAGCCAGTTGTTTGAAAAAAAAAAATAAATCCAGTCTGAAGGACAAGAAAATTTTGAGTAATGCTCTTGATTTTAATCTTTGCAGTTGACTCCAGTGGACAGATTGCAATCAGCACAAATGTGTCCATTTATTCTGAGTTAAGTGTGCTGCAGGCATCATTTTTTATCTCAAAATGTATATTTTTGTAAAATGTATAGGTGCTTCTAAATGAACAGTAATAATAAACTGTGGTCTCCAAACCAGTTGAGTTTTGTTATCCTGACAATATCATTAGATTTTTATTGCAGCTAAATATATAAATCTCTTCTTCATTACATTTTCTTTCCTTCCTATGTAGGGTGACGTAGCAACTGTTGAGCAGTTGCTGAAAAATGGGGCAGATCCCAATGTCAAAGATAATGCTGGCTGGACACCACTGGTGAGTGCTGAAGAGTTCTGTCGTCTTTCTCCTGATCAGATTTAATTTCACCCCTCCTTTCTTATTTGAGTTGCTTTGACATGCATTTTGGCAACAAAGAGTTATGCAAAGTGATGATAAAGAAGTTTAATTTATTACCAACTACTGACCCACTCAAGTCCAGCTCTCCTTTACTGGTGTAGGGCATGTCAAGAAATCTATGAGCCTACCATTCTGCAAATGCAGAAAATAGAGTTATGGTGGCTGGAAAATGATCAATTGCAGATGACATGTATATTTATGGGTTCTTAATGTCCTTCATGTTCTTTACCATTTTGGAAATGTATCAAGTAGTTGAATGAAAAAAATGCTCAACTGAATTACAGAAAATAAACATACGGCTCTGTTGACCCATGACAACTTTTCTCTCTTGCTTAATACTCTTGACAAAGATTGTAACCTGGGAGACCTCATTCCCTGTGGTCTAATTTGCGCACAACTGGCCTTTTGTTGTCCTTCTCTGTGTTTTTTTATTGCTGTTAAGTTCACAGAATCATAGAATCAACCAGTCCAACCTAGCACCCAGCCCTAGCCAGTCAACTAGACCATGGCACTAAGTGCCTCATCCAGACTTTTCTTGAAGACCTCCAGGGATGGTGCCTCCACCACCTCCCTGGGCAGCCCATTCCAATGCCAATCACTCTCTCTGTGAAGAACTTCCTCCTAACATCCAGCCTATACTTCCCCTGGCACAACTTGAGACTGTGTCCCCTTGTTCTGTTGCTGGTTGTCTGGGAGAAGAGACCAACCCCCAAGTTCTAAGGTTAATTCATATTCCTGATATGAATTCCCCAGTCATCTACTGAGAGGTGTTTAAAAATGAGTGCGTTAACTGTTGTGACATAAGTCCTTCCTCCTGAATTCTGTTTCACTTGAGTTTTGTCTTTTATGGATTTCCTCAACTAGCATGAGGCCTGTAATCATGGGCACACCGAAGTGGTAGAGCTGTTGCTACAGCACAAGGCGTTGGTGAACACTACAGGGTATCAGAATGAATCGCCGCTTCATGACGCTGCCAAGAACGGGCACGTGAACATTGCTGAGCTGCTGCTTTTGCATGGTGCCTCCCGTGAAGCTGTGTAAGTAGATGTGGGGATGTTATTTAACAGTGGCATTAGCTACAGCTACAACTTCCAGGGTGTGTGTTAAGTAAATATGAAGCAAAGCTGGTAATAAATGTGATTTATTTAAAGTGAGGAGGCAGGTGTTAAATGTATACTCTGCTTTCCCAGGTAGGTGTTTCCTTTGTTTTCCTTTGTCCTTAGCTTTTCTGTTGGAGTCATGGGTAGCTGGAGCACTGGGAGAATGTTCTGGGAAAGTAACAAAATATACTTACCCTATTTTTATACTGCTCTTGGCATCTTTTTGCAGCTACTGTCGGCATTAAGATGCTGAGCTAGATGAGTTTTAAACAACTACAGTTGTTTATTGTCTCTTTACTTTTAATATGCTACTTGCTGGCAGAAGGCATTTTCGTCCAGGCTTTTCTGCATGCACAAATGACACAGACACAGGTTGGGATTTGGGAGATGTTTGGTGTTGTTTTTCCATTCTGGATGAAAGCACTAATCCTTAGTACTCTTTTTAATTAAAGAATAAGTCTTAGAAATATTTTCAGTTGAATCTTCTATACAGTTATGCATCCTGAAACTTTTGGTGTTTATGTATAGGAAGTTCTAAAGAATCTGTTAGGCTATGAATAACCCTGCAATCTATTAGTATTTGGACACTAAATGTGGTTTTTTAGGTGTTGTAGGTTTGTGATTGTGCAAGGGCCTGTATGTATGAAGTTTGAGGGCAATGCATGTTGTCAGTGGGTGTGTGTATATAGTAACATGATAAGATGAAGTCTTGCGTGACATGAATTTCCTTTCCAGCTGCATAAAAAAGCATAAACAAGTTCGGCTTAATCACTTCAGCTTTCAATATTCACTCTTGAAACTTACAGAAATTAAGTTATTTCATGGAAAAGCGTAAGGTTTTCAAAACCAGTCTTAATCTTGAATATACTGATGTTTAAAAAGAACAAAGCAAACCCACAAAACTTTAGCATGAAAAAGTAAACCAAAGATCAGTTCATTTTCGCTTTGCTTTTGAACAGCATACACCAGCAGATCACACCTTGAAAAGCTGACAGCTTCAGAAACTAATTTTCAAGCCACTTGAATATCAAGAACTGATTGTGTGGCACTTATCACTTGCCTATCTGGTATTTGAAAGTGTAGCACAGCCAACAGCTTTAATGCATGGTTTTGACAGGATTTAAGCACTGGAAGATTTGGATTCAAGACTCCAAATGCCAACAGTGGACTCTCCAGATCTCTTATTAGCCTTAGTTTCTGCCCCATGTGTTCACATAAACTGAGGTGAAGCTGGACCTCTTTCAGTTCGTTCAGAATCATAGTTCATTCAGTGTGAGCAAACATGACATGAAGCAAATTCTTTTAAATCATTGAGAGAGAGATTTACATAAACTTTAAACTGTACTAGCTTTTCACTGAACACAGGTAAGAAACTAGCTACCACTTGCAGTACTTCTAAATAGGGGACATGGCTTCTTACTTCTGTGCTTGAATTAATTTCCAGGGTGCTTGGAATCTCTAGTGTATAGTGGTGGTAATTTTGTGGGTTTTTTTACTTAAAATCTTTTTGGAAATAAATTTAGGTGTCTTTAATCTTTGTTTCATTTGTCTGCCAAAAGCAAGCACAAGTGCTGTGACAAAAATCCAGTCCTCTACGTCTCTCCTTCGACTAGAAGAACTGAGGCTTCCAAATCTTCTGTAGGCTGACTAGCTGGCTGAAAGGCTACTGGGTGTGTATCTGTTGCACTCATGATGGGAAGGAGTTAGAGAATTTTTTGCAGAGAGTACTAGAGACAGTGAAGGGGATGTGCAAGCAAAGTGTTCAGGCTTGAGTAGTAGTAAGATTTTACTGACCTCTTCCAAGAAACAGCAGAAGCAATAACTGCACATCTGAGACTTCAGAGAATCTGTCCTGTGTCTCCATTCCTTCCTGTACCCTGCTAGTTTCTCCTGATGAGTTTTGCTGCAATGCTTCCCTGACTTTGCAAATCTTGCAGGTGTGTTTCGGCCACTGCTTCTGGTAGTTGCAGTCCGAACTAAACAGTGGCTCGATTTGTTTAGGTGGGTCAACTTGAACTTGCTTTGATGTAGAAGACTTTTTTTTTCCTAGTGAATGTGTGCACGCTTACAATGACAAGAAGCTTGCTTTTCTTCAGTGATGATCACTGAGACCTGCAGGCTACAGCTTTAAAAACAGGAAGCAAGAACAAGCTGGTCACTTAAGATGGTGCAAGTATTATTCTTTTCAGTATCCCCATTTATAATTGGCCTTTTTGTACTTGATGCAGGATCTACTCACCTTTACTGCTGTTGGATCTTTAAAGTAGAGCTAGGGCTGTATGAGTAGAACTTGCATCTCTTCTCAAAAGTTTATTTTATTAGCGATATACAAGAGGAGTGCTTTAACTTTTTAGATGTATGCAGTGAGTAAGCTAAGACTATACCAAACCCACTTTGCCAAACATTTCTCTAATATTAGTTTGCCTCTTTTCGTGTACACGTATGAAACTTTCTAGTCCTTTGCCTCTTTGGGATTTCAGTGAACTAACTTTTAGGGCAGGAGAGGGCTTTCTTTGTCCTAACAAATTAAAGTCATTCTTCATTACCTCTCTGGGGTGGGGAGCAGAGTTTGATTAGTTCACTGTGGTTACTGAAATTACTTCAGCTAAACTAAGTAAAATGTGAACATGATAAATGCATTTGAATGTTACTTGAGACATTATCAAATATACAGCATAAAACTTCACACAAGTGACTGATGTCTTGCTGTTTTGACCATAGAATTAACTTGGGTTTGTGTCTTAATGTGTCTTATGTTGGAGAGTTAATCTACTTGAATAAAAACAGTGCTCATGTTGAATAGCCTGCTTAGAGGAGAAGCTTTGAGATTTACTATGATAGTCAGTTGTGCAAGATAAAATATATATTAAAGATAGGCAGTATTTACTGACTGTGACTGCAGGCTCAAAGGCAGGTAAGATCCACTGGTCTGTAGAGCGAAGTAAGATTAAGGAGAAAATACTTTCTAAGCACCTCAGTTCATGAGGTGCACAGATATTAGCATAGCCCTCAACATCAGAGAGCTGAAATTTTGCCATTTCAGATCTAGATGGTCAGGTTTAGAGACCCATCAAGTGCATCTCATTCCAGGTGTCTCTCAGGCTAGTTTTTTTCCTTGCATGTTAATAGAGAGTGCATTAAGAAGTAACTGTAATACAAAGCAGCTATCTGTCTTTGGGAGCAGTCAAATACAGATGAAAACTACCTCCTCTGCCAGAAAGCAATCTTGGGATTTTGGTATTCTTTGGCTAAATTGATTTTTTTTTTAATTTAAATCTCTGAGATTTAATATTTGTGGCACTTCCTTTGGCATTTGAGGCTTTCACTGACTGGGAAAGATATGAACTACAAATGAAAAATATTATATGGACCAATGGACCTATTAATTGTCCCCCTGGTCTAGTTAATTTTTTAAAGTTAATCTCCTACACATAGCTAATTTTTTTTTCTACAGCTTTTTTTTTTATGTGCTCATTCTTGAATTCTTTCAGCCTTGCTTCACAGCAAGCCAAGTGATTTGAAAAATTAGATCTGTGCATTTGCAATTTCATAGTACTTCCTAAATGCTTTCACTCAAATGGGCTATCTTGCCAGTTCTTCATGCACAATAAGTTTAGCATTTGTAAAAATTGTTGTGTTGACTTATTTTTTTCTCTTTTAGGTGCTAGTTCTCTTCGAGTAGTTGAGTCTGATTCTCATCAAGACTCTGATTGGTAATGCTTAGAGATAGACAGAATGTGGTCCCCAGTTATGAGTGGCAGGTGGGCAAAAACTTGTGGAACTTGCAGTTAATTCCAGGAGGCATTTGACCATGACACTGACACAATTTTTGTCTTGTTTTTCCAAGTTGAGATTGCGCAGGACTTAAGTGCAAGACAGTGTGCCAAACTTCCTGCTGACTGCAAGTTCATTAAAACCCTGGCCTTGTTTGGATATCTAGGGTGGTCTTTTTGGCTACACAGCCTATTTAGGTCGGTTTGGTTGTTTGTTTTCACATCTGTCAAGTTCAAAAAAGATTTCAGCTTACCACACTCTAGTAATATGGATGCTGACTGGGAAGCCCCAAACGTGTCGTTTCCATATTCAAAATAGTGGTTGCAATAATGCACTGGGACCTGGCCACAGAACTGCTGTTCAATATTGAGCTCATTTCGTGAGGCTGGGGTAGAACTGGGTTTGCGTAACTTCTGGTGTCAAAATGGTGCAGTTTAAAACAGATTACAAAGTATTTTGCTTTGTAAACAAAGTCATTGCATGCTTGTATCGAAAGCTTTGAAAGTTTGAGGCTTTTGAAGAACTGACAAGGTCATGTCTCCCTATTTATCATCTCTCTTTTGGTTATTTGCTGAAAGTTTACTGAAATATTTTAGCGGGTAGCTGTTAAATTTCTTCTTTGACTACAGCAGTAACCTCTGTTGTCTTAGTACCTAAGGCTTGAGCAATGTTGCAGCATAAACTGAATCCCACTTCTAAAGCTTTTCATAAGAAGTTCTTTGATCTGTCAGTCCTTAAGATATCACCTGTCATTTCATTTAAAGTCATACTCAGCAGATTACATTGAGTTGCTCTTCATTGGGCTCATTTTTGTTCTCATCACAGACATCCTACTCTTTGATTGGAATTTATTCCATCTGTAAGAGCCCTCTGCTGACTATTCAGTACCTTGATGACTGACTAATAGAAAATTGCTTGCATCAAAGGGTACATCTGACTCTTGAATGTTTAAAACAACTTGCAAAAAGTCCGCTTGCATTCTGGTAAAAAGAAGTGTGCCTTAAAGACCTGCTGTGCTAACTGAAGCACCAGAGACACTTATTTCTCTCTTGTAGAAACAATTGTGTCTGTCTTTTCTGTGAGTGGGAAACTCGTCCTGTTAAGCAGCCCCATGCACCACGCTCACTTTGAACAAACCCAGACTTGTAGTAGGAGCACACAAGCATAATGACTGATATTTCCAAAAATACTGGGTTTATGTGATAGGATGGACAATGTGTGTGTGTGTCCCACTTAGTTTTGTTTTGCAAACTGGATCAAATTTGAGTTTGTTTTTTAATTTATTTTTTTAACTCTAAACAAGGTGGATCATTTCTCATTCTCAGCTTGGCTGAATAAGGACAGATTTGAACACATTTTGGCCATAGTTTATTTTTGCTGTTCTGATGTGCTTCTGGTGCATTTATCTGGTCCTAGAATCCTAATCATAGGGCTAAAAATAATATGCATTCCTAATATATTAAAAATGGTTCTTTAAGTAACTGCACTGGTAATTGTATCAGTCTGAAAGACTGGGCAAGATCTCTTTTCTTGATTATTTGCTTTTTTTTGGATGGTTAGTGAGTACTTAACTAGGAGGAGCAAGCTCAGTTTTCATCCTTTATCTTTGGAAAGGTAAAATAAAGCACCACTACACTTGAAATCTGTCATCTGGATCTGTTCCTTAGATTCTGTTGGGCTGGTGTTCCTTTTTTCAGGCCTGAGCTCCCAAGTTTGTTTTACTTTAACAGTGCCACCTTAATTAATAGCCATTAATTCTTCAGTTCTGCATAACGATGAGATGGTGTTTCGCAACACTGGTAAGAAGTGAGCGAGATGATCTCAAAAATGGAGGCAAAAAAAAAGAGGGGCTGGCTGGAGGTCTTGTTTGTCTAGTTTTTAATTGGCAAAAATGTTCTATATTTAACTGTGTTGGCCTGTATATCTATGGTAAACATCATCGAGGGCTTTTTCCCAGACTAAGTGAGATCTCACTGTGACTGGATAGGGGCAGAAAGACACTCCCAAACCTCTGCTGCTGACATGCAGTCATACCCTCCCCCTGCTTAGTTCACAGTAAAAGGTCAACCATCTAGTCTAAAGGTGATTTTAGTGAATGTGCTAATATTTTAAATTGGTGTTCTCCTTCTCTGGATGCATTGTTCAAAGGAACTGTCCTGCAGTAGTTGGAGTTGAAACTGGCCTTTATTTAAAGAAAGGGCAAGAGCTACCCTGATGCATGACAAAGCAGGAGCAGCATGACAATATTTAATGGGCTGCAATTCCCAGGACTCGGCTGAGATTTAACCAATTATCTTTTAGTCTGCAGAGGGTGTGTTACGCCAGCTCTGTGCTCATTAGTAACACGGAAAAGCTTGGGGTTAGTAGTGCTGTAAGATTAGTGATTTTAAAATACCATCCCAGAATCTTCTGTGTGGGTTTTTTTTTGTGGATTGTTGTTTTCCCAGGAGCCTGTGTTAGTGAGCAGTGCTCAGTCAGGAGCACGGAAAGCTGCTAAGGTCAGATGCATCTTTCAGCTTCACACTGACCAAAGCTCCCGAGTTACGTCAAAATGAAGACAATGATCTGAGCCTCTCTTTGGGCTGGCTTGGGTGATGGATTTAGGAGGAATTCCCTATAAAGCTTTCTAAATGCCTACTCTGCAGAGGAACGTGTGGCTAACTAGGAGACCACACTTTGAAGCTGCAGTGGTTTTTGACCTTTTTAAATGGTTCATTGTTTGGTGACTAAGCTTATCGGATTTCAGACACTGAGTTGGGGCTTTGTTCTCAATGGCAAGCTTCCCCTTCATAACCAGCTCCTATTCATGCTTTGAGAGCTACAGCTACATGAGATAGGGAGAAGAGGATCAGCTGGACTAGCTGCTATTCTGACAAAGGGGCAAAGCAAGTGAAGTATTTCCCAAAGAGTACTGGTAGAGGATCATGCTTTGTTACTACCAATGATACCTCTTGTGGCTTCAGTCTGTCCTCCACAAACTGCTATTCTGTATCTACAAAATTCTGTAACGATCTAGAAGCCATGGTTGTGCTTAATTGTTGTGGGTTTATAGCAAATGATATCTGTCTGAGTCATGGTAAAAGAATAGAGGAAGAAATCTGTCATGGATCATAGAATGGTTTAGGTTGGAAGATGATCTTTGAGGTCATTGCTTCCAACCCCAAGCCGTAGGCAGGGACACCTCCCACTAAAACAGGTCACTCAAGGCCTCATCCAACCTAGCCTTGAACACCTCCAGGGAGGGATCATCCACAAACCTCCCTTGGCAACCTCTTCCAGTGTTTCAGCACCCTCACTGTAAAGCATCTCTTCCTAACAACTAGTTTAAATCTCCCCTCTTCCAGTTTAAACCCATTACCCCTTGTCCTGTCATTACAAGACTTTGTCAATAGTCCCTCCCCAGCCTTCTCGTAGGCCCCCTTCAGATACTGGAAGGCCACTCCAATGTCTCCTTTAAGTCTTCTCTTCTCCAGGCTGAAAACTCCCAACTCCCATAGCCTAGTCCTCATAGCAGAGGTGCTCCGGCCCTCTGATCATCATCATTGCCCTCCTCTGGACTCGCTCCAACAGTTCAATGTCCTTCTTGTGTTGGGGGCTCCAGAACTACACAGCTGTGGCTGTTTAGAGCTAGATTTGTAACTCAGACTTAAAAAAAAATTCAGAACAGAGAAACTTAGAAGTGGAAGCTCTGAGTGGAGAGGTGAACGTTCTAAGGATAGGCCATATAATGGCAACAATAATAAGTTAATGTAATTTCATTGGAGCATCAAGAGCTTTATGTCTGGAAGTACCTTCCTCTTGCTGCTCTGCTGCTCCTACTGCTGTCTTCCCCTGCTGCTGTTTTGGCTGATGCTGCTTTGTTGCCACTTGACCCCTTCCCCATCTTCCTTAAGGTTATTGTATTTCTGTAGTAGTTTATTCTCCTTATACTGTTATATTTAGTTTAAACTGTAAAAAATATGATTTTATTTTTCCTGACTTACCAGAAATCCATGTTGTAGTGAGTTTACTGGGGAGGGATCCACCCTAACCCAGGACAACAATACTCCAGATGGCATCTCGGGAGAGCAGAGTAAAGAGGGGGATCACCTCCCTTGTCCTACTGGCCACACTTCTCTTCATGCAGCCTGGAACACGGTTGCTGTCCAGGCTGCATGTGCACATTGCCAGCTCATACTGGGCTTTGCATCAGCCCAGACCCCCAGGTCCGTTTTCTTAGGGCTGCTCTCCAGCCATTTGCCACCCAGCCTGGATTTGTGCATGTCTTGAAGCATATCTTCACTACGAGATGCCACATAGAATGAATAGTGTTCAACAAAACTGGCAAAACAACTAAAATCTGAACGAATCTGCATGTTCTGTTGAGCAGCATGCTGAGGGGAAATGAGATGCATACTGAAATTTTGGAAGTGTCAGGGAACTGCAATTCCCAAGTAGGAAGCAGACTGCTCTTCCCATAAAAGCATAGCCACATTGAGCTCCAATGTTTTAACACAGTATGTAGAATCTTCTGATGTGTCTATGGGTAAAGCATTTCTTGGTTATATGACTGCATCGAAAGATTAAAGCTGAAATTTCTGGGTCTTGTGAATGACCTATACCAAAGTGCATCCTGAAACAGTTTTAAAAGACTGTGAGTTGTTGAACTGAACATACTGCTCTGCTTGTCAGCCGAGCGCAGCAGCTTGGAATTCAGTATCCATCTGTCTTGGATGCCGTTCTTACTAGAAGCTTTGTGGTTTTTAGCAGAAATTACATATTAATAAGAAAGTGGAAGGGAAAGCCACCCAGCTAATGTGCCCAGTTAAGAATCAAGTCACATTTTATTTACTTAAACCCATCTGTGCTTGTTTTGCCAGTAATAAATTTGGTCTGCGGCCTGTGGACTATGCACAAAGCGAAAAGATGAAGTCTGTGCTAATGTTAGAAGTGAAGAATGAATCATTTTCACTTAAACAACCCTCTGATGAGGTAAGTGTGGCTGATGTTGGTTTTTTTTGTTTGTTTCATTTTGCTTTTTGAAAAAAGCATAAGCTTCATTCTGTAAGTGTTGAAGGCTTGGACCTGAGCACAGTATGTCATCTGTCTGTAAAGATTACAGGGTGACTTAAATTAGACTGGGAAACGACTTGCACAGCATCTCTAGAATGTATGTGGGACAGGTATATATTCTGATCTTCTGTTATAGCTTTACTTGAGAAAACAAAGGATGTTTCTTGTAATACAGCTTTATCATAGGAGAATGACTGCTGTGTTGTTCTTGAAGCATCATTGATTGCACTTTGTTCTTCTTGTTGTTTTTCTTTCCATTTGAATTTGTTCCACTTGCCAAACTCTGTGAAAGCAGCAGCAGTAGTCTTTGTTCCAGGTTCTTTTTGTGTGCCTTTGAAAGGTTGTTTCAGTATTGTTCTTTGTCCAGAGATGAAGATAGCAGCTCAGGAGTTGAAAACGACTTTTCGTAGATTGCTTTGGGCTTGTCATTTTGGGTTTTTAACCCCTCTTTCTGCCAAAGACCTCTCAAGACCAAAATCAGGTTCTTCAGACTTCACGAGTCACTGTATTACTAAATGCTTTGTGCTTCCTAATGAATGGTGGTTAAACTGGCCTGCCTGATCCAAGCAGTTCTAGTCTACTCCAGAGTATACAGCCCGTTATGAGCTCTCCTCATTGAAGTGGTAAGATGTCCATGAGCCAAAAGTAAAATGTTTCAGCTAAATTGGTAAGGATACAACTGTTCTTTCACCTGCAGAAGATGTAAGATGCATCACTCTTGACACAAACCATTTGACATTTGCCAGTGTGTGCCAATAGATGGTCGCCAGCTCATATGGGTGACTTAATGCAAAGTCTGAGGCTTTAAGGTGACTGGGTCTCAAAGGTATATCTGTGTTATGGAATCTGGAAGCACTTGTGAAGACCCAGGAGCTGAAACATCACATCTTTCTCAGCATAAAAGTTGGGCAAGCAGCTCCTGTTCACCTTGCATTGATTAGTATATGCATTAAAAGCAAACAAACCAACCCCCAAACAACCTAAAACCAAACAATTTGAGGAGTCATTACTTAGAGGGCAATGTATTAGAGGCTCTTTAGTACAAGGACAGGCAGGTGCTAATTATGTAGGTTACTCAACATGCTGGTAGCATATCTGTTGGTGAAATCTCACTAGAAGTAGGAGGCTCCACTGAGAAACTTTTCTTTTTCTCCTTCAACACTGCTGTTAGCCAGGTTGTTTACACACAGTTCAGACACCTGTAGCTGTGCACACTACTGCTTTTTTATCCTTTAAAAACCAAAAATCACAAACAAAACCAAAACCCAACCAAAACAACCCCCCCAAAAAACCCTAAAACAACCCTAGCCCAAAAACCAAAGGAAGCAAGAAAGAAACTGATGCACAAACTGGTTTGGTACCTTGCATAAGCTAAAAGAAGCACCTCTGAGTCTGCTGAACTTACAATTAATTGTTTTTCTATGTGTTTACTGTTATTAAATAAAACTGTCAGAGAATTAGTTGGTTGCTTTATGTACCCAAACATTCATCTTGTTCATGCAGTCACTGAGCCCCGGCCAGCCAAGAGATGGTCCAGTTGGTATACTGGGGAGCAATCTTAGTTTGAAGCAACAGAAATTGCTGGACAAACTAGCAACAGTTCTGAAGGCTCAAAGGTATACAGAATTTAACAGCAGAGGTATGTAGTCTTATTGGAATGTCTCTGTCCAAATATAACTACAGCTCTGCACTTAAAGATACTAGCTGCAACTTGGCTTTGGTAGTTTGTTTTTTTTTCCTAGTAAGGGCAGTTGCTGATGTCTCTGCTTATGTAATCATAGTAGAATGATGATGCTCTCATGCAACAACACACATACAAAGCTTACCTGATTACTGGAAGCAAGAGACTTCTAAGGAAGCCACAGTTTATGTTGTCTCTTATTTAAATAAATCCTTAAGTCCTCCTCAAAGATCTCTTGTTTTTCCATTTCTTTTACCAACTTGAAGGTCTCTGCTTCTCTTCATTAATATGATAGAGCCAAATTATGGGGTTTGGGTTTCTTTTGTTGTCTTTTGAGGGGAACATTATCATAATCTTTCCTACTAGTTTTCCCTCAGAGTGTTGCTTTTCTTGCTTGTGAAAGAAATGCTGAGGTAATTTTCCCCTACTGTCTTTCAGACCCTGATTACTACTCCAGAATTGAGTTGAGTTCTGCTAGCTTTGTGTTTAAAACACTGAGTTCCCATAGTAAGGTGCCTGCCAGAGTTAAATGTGATTTTAAAAGCATTGGGGAAAAAAACCAAACCCAGCCTGTAACCCTGAGCTGCCTCTAAAGATTTAAGTGTTGTCTTAGAACTATAAAAGCGTGACTTCCCTCTTTCAGAGTGAGTATATGTTTAAACTCACAAAACTTCTAAAAGACGTCCTACTTGCTTGTATCTTAGTCTCAAAAATCAGAGACTTGTGCTGGAAAGAGTGGCTGATAGATTATCATAGTCTGTTTATTCTTTAAATAGTGATTGATGCTTTTCAGCCAGGCATAGTTCTGATTTTTATGTGCCTGTAGTCCTACTGATGTAATCTTTCTCCTAGTAACTCACCTCGTAATCCCTGATGTTCCGATGCCAAGCACTGCCAAGTGTATGATGGCTGTTCTCACTGGGTGTTGGGTCCTCAAGTTTGAATGTAAGTATTTGGAATTCTTTAAGCTTTTTAACCAGAAATTGTAGATAGGATTTTAGAGGAAATTTCCTTTTAACAACTACCCTAATTCCTGGACTAGCTTAACATAAAGTGTGAGGGTTTTGGTTTTAATCTCCTGAATAACGAGAGATTTAATGAAAAATAAAACTACTCTTTTCGTGGCAAATGTGTGCATTTCATTCTTAGATGTACTGGGTAGGGAGTGAGTTTATTCATTGCTACATTGAGGAAAATAGATGAAGAATGTCCTGGGAGAGGAGGAAGGCATTTAATAGTCTTGGATTTCTAGTAAGCAGGTTCTCTTGAAATTGAAGTGAAACTTTTGTTTGTGTGTGATCAAGGCCTGTGGGAAGGTAAGGTGCTTCCTATTTACATGGAAGCTGAGATCACAGAATCATTGAGGCTGGAAAAGACCTCTGAGATCCTCAAGTCCAGCCTATAACCTAACACCACCACATCAGCTAAACCATGCCACCAGGTGCCACATCCAACCTTTTCTTAAAGACCTCCAGGGATAGTGACTCCACCACCTCCTTGGGCAGTCCACTCCAGTGCCTAATCACCTTTCCATCAGGAAGTGCTTCCTAATATCCAACCTAAACCTCCCATGAGTTCGGGGAGCTTCAAGCCATGCACTCTTGTCCTGCCACAAGTTGCCTGGGAGAATCTGGGAGAATGTCTGGGAGATATGTTGAAAGTTGTAACTTCTAACCAAAGTTAGACTGTCAGCTGATCATAACTCCTGTTTGTACTTTCCACTAAAGCTCTTTGTTGAAAAAATTCTCTGTGCAGTCACGGAGACAGTCAAGTGTATATGTAACTTTCAATACCCATTTCTGTATACACAAGTCCTGCAGATTGGAGTGCTCTTAAACTCTAATAATACCATCCCAGGGAAGATGACTTGCATAGGGTCCTCTTAGCATGCAAATAGTTATTTAGATGTCACCTTTCCTGGAATGTGTAATTTGGTTTTATACAGTGCAAGCTTTTCCATACAACTGTTCTGTGGACTCAACACCTCAAATTCTGGTTGTTATTCCTTCTGATGTATTTCTTACTGTTGTCACAGATGGCTTTTCAAGCTGCATTCATTCCTTTGACCTTTATGACAAAGTCCTTTTAGATAATAAATACACTAGAAATGAGTTCATTATCCATGGAAAACTGACAGCCAAATTTCATTCCAGTTTTCTATTGTGTGACTAAACATCAAAATCTAAGGATTCTTTAGTGACTGAAAAATTCATTATGCTTATGAGACACTGCTTAGAGGTTCAAAAGATGCAGAGCAGGTTTTCAAATCTGACACCTCATCAGACACTTGAAACACTGGGCTCTTTTTCAGAGTGTTCATTTGGCTTTCAGATAGTTTGTGGACATGTTCCATGCTTTTTTTTTTAAGAGCGCCTGTTGAATTTGTCCCCTCAAATATTTTGTGCAACAGCTGCAGAGTGGCTTCTGTTTGTGGCCTTGTAAGAACGTGCAAAAGGAAAACACTGTGTCCTTTTTGTACTGTGATTCTTGCAAAAAGGAGTAGCTCCTTGTTGAACACATAGCATGAAGAAAGACTGTCTGTGCTTAAGCAAGCAGATGGATTTAATAACCTCCAGAGACTATGCTGATAAGTAAAAGGGAAATTGTTTCCACCTTCGGAGGTAGGGATGCAGCAAGAAACTCAGAAGACCTAGAAGCAGTGTTTGGGTTGTAGAAATTTGAAAGGGTATGTGCAGGTGTTATGCAGTGATTCCCCGTTTAACTCAGACCAGTAATCTGCTTCAGCAGAAAACCCTTGCAGGTCCTGGCTTCACTCAGTTCAGGAGGCCTACATACCTTCTGTTGTGTGCTGGGGTGGTTTTCCTTTATTTCATTTTATCTTTTTGCTTGTCAGATGCTTAGAAAAATTCATCTGAGTGGTAGGAAGATTTAATTAGTGAGACTTGAGTTTAAATCTTTGTGGAAAAACTTTCTCCAATCACTTTTAAATATAAATAAATACAGAGGGAGCTATTCAGGGAATATTTTCCTTTTTTTTTTGTTTGCAGTTGAATTATATTTATGTTGTTAGTACTGATTAGTACAGTCCTGACTGCTAATGCTCCCAGCTTAGTAAGCAACATACTACTTAAAAGCAAGTGATTCTCCTCCCTAGTGGGAAATGTTAGTAATAACTCATGGGGTCTGATGCAGCTAAGTGCCTATAATTAACAGCGCCACTCCATCTGTTCTCACCAGTCTGTTATTAGTCTTCTTCAGAGTCATTACAAGTTAAAGATTGTTATAACAAATAATGGGACTCCTACTGATGGAACATTTGTCTAGGAGAAAGATCTTTGCTTTTATTTTCCATCGTTTTCCTTTTATCATGGCTTTTTGATTTCTATTTGGATAGGTTTCTTAAGTGTGGTACAAATAAACTTCCAAAAGCGTGTGCATATTCCGGCTTGCTTCTCATAAAGCCCCATTGCAAATAAATTGAAAGGGTTGCTTATAGTTCAATGTTCTAAACTGTTTACTTACAAAGTAAATTCATGTTCAAAAACTTCACTGAAGTACATGAAAATACAAAGCTTGGTGTGGCACTTCATAAAATGCTGACTATGCATAAGTGAGTATTTGAATGTTTTTTTTACTACAACGTAAGCTGCATTCGACTTCAGAAATGTGTTTATAGCCCACACATAATTATACCACTTCCTAAAAAGAATCCAAAACATTGCATGCTTGCAAAAAACAGTCTTTCATTTGACTGTATTTATTCTGTTAACTCTTCCATTATAGTAGGCTTTCAAGCTGTATTTCTCTTACAAAAAGCAATTTCCCTTTCATGCATAATTGTATGGGATTTCCATTTACATGTGTGTATGCACATGTTGCAGAGGGGGTTCTCAGTGCCTATGCCTATTTGGCGGAGGTGAGAAATTAATTTGAGGCAGTATTATTTTTTTATATAAAAAATAATTTATTAAAATTAATATTTTCAAATTCTTGACACCCCCAACCACTGTTTATCACTATTTAGTTCTTTGTGCAAAGTTATGAAAACAATTTAGTCTATAATATATACAGGGATTTGGTCAATAACTGGCAAAACTATTTCAAACTATTTGCAGAGAGAGAAATTTCCCTTTGGCTAGTGCTGTTTGGGAACTATGCTGTTTGCCCAGCAGGGGCTGAAAACTGTCTGCTCTAAGGCAGAGGTAACTTATATTACAGAGGAATTGAATCTTTACTTGTAAGTGTTGCTCTTAATTATTGATCACCCTCCCGGGACTGTGTCTCAGCCTGTGCCCAGTGTCCAGACTTCCAGGGGCTCTACCTGTGGACTCTGTGGGGCTGGAATCTTCCCGGCTTGAGGGGAAATGATGAATCTTCCCAGTCTCTGGGGTATACAGGTTTCTCTAACCTTTTGTTCTCCTGGCGAGGGATGGTCTCTGCCTCGGTGCTGCTGCTGCTTCTGGGAGCTGCATCCAGGGATGATCAGCTGGCAGGAGTCCAGGAGCAGGAGAATGTCCGTGCAGTTTCTGGCACAGTCCTCTGCACAGCTAGCAGGCTGTGTGTGTGGGTACAGACAGTCCAAAGGTCTGCAGTCCTGGTTCTCTTAGCTGCTATAGCTTTCACCAGGCTGGAAGCTGGGAGTCTGAGCTCCGTAGATAAATCAAGATAGCTGGCAGATATGCACATCTGGCTTTTAGGCTTAGGAGGTTCTGTTGGCTCCTTATATATATAAATGGGGGCAGGCTTGAATGAGCTTCTGCATCTCAAGCACGCAGAGAGGTTAACTGCAAATTGAAATCAATGCACGAGGCCTTAGCCTCAGTGAGCATGCAAGTGAGGGCCAGACTCTGTGTCTGGGCCGTGCAAGTAAGTCAGGGCAGCAGGATGCTGCAGTGTGGATCAGAGAGCTGAGCTGCACTGCTGGCAGGGTCAGAGAGCTGAATGTGAACAGATCTGAGCTGAGTCTGAACACCTGGTGCACCTTTGCACCCCTCTTTATAGACTGTGGGCTGAGATTAATGGCCCTTTGGCCATCCAGAGTGATCAATCAGGTTGGCAGTAAGCCAAACCTTACCTTAATAGGCAGGAGCTGTTTGCCTGGACCCTCCCAAATATGGGGATCACATGAGCGGACCCCAGGGATACACGAGTTGGGTGTGTGCTTGTTACATAACTTGTTTACTACCGGGGTCCTGGCAGAAAAACATGTCCAGGCATGCAGGCATAAATAAGCCTTGTGTCCGAGCCGACAGGACACAGATACAGCATCCCCTAATATTTGCTGGAAAATGCCACGTTGCCTCTCTGCTGAGTTTGAGCTAAAGGTAAGGACTCTATGTACTAGAGAGCCAGGATTTAAATACGTATCTTCAATTTTGGGGTTCCCTTTTGTTCTTCAGGTAGAAGATGAGGGTAAAATGATGTTGAGCACTGAGCAATATTGCATCTTCACAGAAGAAAAATGTCACCTTACCAGCTGCAGTTCCCTATTTTCTATATATAAGACACTGTCAGCAGTATATCCGCTGTGCTAGTTTGAAGCTAGCTAGAATGTTTTGGTGAGAAGGATTAGATCATAGGCTGTGAAAGAGAAACAGTGCTGATGTCTACTTCACTCATAGGCTTGCTGAGATGTATAAGAACAATAATCCAAACATAGATAAGGAAGTCACTTCTGCTTGGGAGCTCTGTGCTGCATTTCTCTCTCTAGCCACTCTGACGTCTCTCTGATTAATCCACTTTGCTTCCTAACCCCCTGGCCGAACCTCCATTCTTCCCTGGGACTGGAGTAAGGTTGAGAGGGGTGGGAGAAGGTGGAAGGGTGGTTGGGAGACCCTCCTGGGGACTCAGGTTTCTGGGAGGGCTGTTGTGTTTCTGTATTACCTTTTACCTTGAATATTTCTGTCTATAACTGTATGTACTGTAAATATCTGCTTGTATATTGAGCTAAGCTGTAAATATAAGCTTCATTCAAATTTCCAGAGCTGGCTGAGTCTAGCCTGGGTGATTTCCAAAGTGTGGGGGGTAACACCCAAATCGCCACATCCACTTTCAAAGCAGCATAGAATTCAATTGAGACACTGTTGTCACTGTGCTCCTTGCCCTTGGCCATATCTTTCATTGGTTTCATTATTTTATTACCTTCATTATTTTAGGGATGGTAATAGGGCACAAAGTAGCATATCATTATCCTTCTGCAAGTAGGCTGAGACAAAGATTTAAGTGTCACTGTATTTCCTCTCTGCTTTTTGTGGAGCATAGAATAGTGTAATTAAAACCAGCAGAAGTCTTTTAAGAGCTTTTCAGATTGTTTTTTTCTTGAACTGATTGTCATTTGTTAAAGCAGGGAATGAAAAATGATCTGGGCCAGGCTATGCATTGAAACAAGCTTGTGTCAGTCTTTTCAATGAAGTATCTGGCAGAATCCTAAGCATCTGTTTATTCCTTCATTTATTTTACTTACCTGGAGCAGTTCAGATTGTTAAAAAGTCTGCAAAAATACCTCTTGTTTTTCCTGGAAGGCCCTCAGAATGACTGGGAGTTGACTGGAAGAGCAAGGAGATTGCATGAGTGACATCTCAAGGCAAAAACCTCTTTCTGAGTTTCTTGGAGCAGTATGTCCATCCTTGTTTAAGCTGTTAGACCAGAAAAGTGCAAAGCTGGCCGAGCCGAGTGTGGCTTAGGCTGGACTGTCTCTCTTCCATCCATGAACATCTTTTAGATCACAGGCTGACACTCAACAGAGCCCTCCCTCCTTAAAAATTATCACTGCAGTTTCGTGCTTGTTTTGTAGTTGGAGACTTACTTCCAGAGCCTTCCTTCTGCAAGGGGACTCTCGGCTCTGTGAGAAGTAGCAGGAAAAACCTGGTGTGCTTATGTATGTTTAGGTAGTTGTTGGGTGTACAGCTGAGGGGAGTGTTTCATATCAATGGAATCTGCACTCCCACCATGTCCACGCCTTCTGGAAAGCAGGAGGGAAACATTTTACTTCAAAATCAGCACAAATTTAGGCTACAAAGCTGCTGGGTTTGCAGCGGAGAAAATGGGAGTGAGAGTATCTTGAATGAGGGGTTTGCTTTTTCTGCAGAACTAGCAAGTGGACTGGTTTGAAATAAGGTCCAGAAGGAAAGGAAACCGTTTTTCCACTGCTCCCTCCATTTTGGGTCATTCATATACTCAGTTTTTCATATTTAAAGAGTGCTTCTGCTCTAATTTTGCTTTTGGTTTGAAGAAAACATTGCATGAAAGGAGCCCATTTTAAGGAAGAGGATGGGAAATGTTGCTTCATTCATTTGAAAGCGTGTGATGGGGTCCAGAGCATGAGCACTCTCAGTGGGATTTTACCTCACCTTTACACCCTAGGAATGGCTGCCTCCGGTCACTTTGATCAGCCTAGAAAACAGCTGCAGCAAACAGAGGTTTCTTAAAGAGAACAGGGCACTTGGGGGTTTCAGTGAAGTAATGATTTTCATATTACTTGCTCCTAGCTTCTGGGAAGTGATGTTTAAGGCCTTCCTAAGCATCTGCTCCATCATATTTAATAAACATCACCTGGATTAACTTGTTAACTCTCATTCTTAAACAGATTCATTATAGTCTCTGCAGTATCTTGTCATTGCCATGTGTTGGAAAAATAGACTGCTCTTGTTTCACCAAATGAGATCTCTGCTTCGCTCCATGAAAATCTGCGGTTCTAGTTACCTCATAAGCCTATTTGAGACAGTACAAAAATTCCTTTCTGTGCTGTAGCTGAGAGCACTAACACTGGCCACGAAAGCAAACTGAAGCTATGCCATGTCAGAATCTCTGAAGGCTTTCTTTCAGTCCAGACTTTTTCCTCTTGTAGGAAAATAATCTCAATGAGCTTTAGTCAATCTGCATATAAGTCTTAAAACCCTAAGGTGAGGAAGTTTTGCAATCTCTATTAGATCTTGGATATGTATTATTATATCTGTGTTGCTGTTGCATGTTTCTGAATTACTTTCTGGGAGATTTTTTTGGGACTAACCCCTTGTTCTTTGCTTTATTAATGCAAATCCAACAAAACTCCACTAAGGCTAATTGAGTTACTGAGAGCTACCCCTGGGTATCTGTGAGTGATTACAATTTGTTCTTGGCAACCAGTTGTTCTTTTACTTCATCCTGTTTAAACTGGTTTTGCTGATGCAGTTAGTTTTATTATAAACCCATAAGACTCACACAAATAAGGATTGTAGGGCTCTGATCTTAAATTTTGCAAAGAGTGATTTCTTTATTTTCACTACTAGTGCCTGCAGTTGTATCAGAGGTCAATTAACGCTCCCGTTGGAGCACACACCCTTTTAACCCAGCTTGCTCCTTACATGCTGGAAGGTGAGAAGGTGAGGGCAGCTGCTCAGTGAAGTAATAAGGATCAGTGTAAGTAGTGATGCTTTACTGATCATGCTAATGAGGGGAAAAAAAATAAACCATGTTCTCCTTGCCAGTTGTGGTGGCATCAAGCTAAAATGTGGTTGTATTAAGATAAAACCTGTTTTCTGCAATATATTCTAGAGACCTTAATACAGGCTCAGTTTTTGCTAGAATTTGGTGCAAATGATCTTGCTTATATCTATAAATTGCAAGTGTGAAATCAGTTATTTAAGAGGCTTTTAGACTTCTAATGTTCTGTGTTTCTAGGAAAAACCTTGTGTAACCCCTCTGCAGATGCAGTCTTTCTCCAGTATGGTCTGCTGTCAGGCAAGCTTTATTATTGACTGCTTGCAGACTTGAACTGGTGTGATGGTTTGGGTGTTACCTGCCCCCCCCACTCTTTAGAAATCACCCAGACTAGACTCATGGCTCTGGAAATATGAATTAAGCTTATATTTACAGCTAGTACAATATACAAGCAGATATTTACAGTATATACTTGGTGCCATGGTCTAATTGACTGGATAGGGCTGGGTGCTAGGTTGGACTGGATGATCTTGGAGGTCTCTTCCAACCTGGTTGGTTCTATGATTCTATAGACAGAAATATACAAGGTAAAAAGGTAATACAGTAACACAACTCCCCTCCCAGAAACCTGAGTCCCCAGTAGAGGCTCTCAACCCCCCCTTCACCTTCCCCCTATCCCTCTCAACCTCGCCCCAGCCCCAAGGAAGAAAGAGGTTTGGCCAAGAGGTTAAGAAGCAAAGTAGGTTAGCCCAAAATGGAGGGTGAAGTTAGAGAGATGCAGCTCAGCCAGTGGCCCCAGCAAGAGAGATGGTGACAGTGTTATCTAATGTTTTTGTTTCTTGTTCCCATTCTTCTCAGCAAGGCTGTGAGCAAAGTAGACATCACCATTGTTTTGATTGCACAGCCTATGATCTAGTCCTTCTCACCAAAACATTCTAGCTAGCTTCAAACTAGCACAACTGGGCACTGCAAAACAGCACTGGTCCATGAGAGATGGAAAAATGCCAACTGCCTTGGTACAAGTCTTACTATTTTGTGGGCAATTGATCCAACTCCTCTGATTAAACTACAGGCCATTGAAGTGCAGTTGCAATAATCACCTTCTTTTCTTTTGGGATGAGAACGTGTTAAATGAGTAAACTGGATCAACCTCAGACCTAGAAGGTACACAGCACTCATTTGCAATAGTGTGGAGGCATAAATCAAGGTTAGCTGAGATCCTGAGTAATTTGGATGGTGTTATTTTGTTTTAAAACAGAACAGACTAGATTTTTAGTCAAATTTGCCTGCACACAGACTGCAAATGGGGAAAGAGAAAACCATGTAACCCTCATTGCTACCTCCTCCTAAAATTGCAGGTGTCCTCTTAAAAAGTGAGTTTACTTTTCTCTCCTTTCAGAGAAGAGCTTCTTCAAAGATGTCCTCCTTATTCTGAGATTCAGTCCTCCTCTGAATTGTTTTTTTTTTCTTGGCAGAAATACTTGAGATGGCCACCTCCATTTCAGAAAGGAGGTGATGTAGTAGTTTTGGTGTCCTGATCACTTTTTAATTAGGATAATAACATTTTTTTTTCAGTCTTTTCATCTGACCTGTGCCTTGGCATCAAGTTCTCACTAGCACTGGGCAGTGCCAATCAAAGGAGAGCCTAATCTCAGGAGCTGGAGTTCTTAGAACCGTAGAATCAGTCAGGGTTGGAAGAGACCACAAGGATCATCTAATTGCAACCCTCCTGCCATGGGCAGGGACACCCTACCCTAGATCAGGCTTGCCAGAGCCTCATCCAGCCTGGCCTTAAACACCTCCAGGGACAGGGCCTCAACCACCTCTTCTAGGGTCTCACCACTCTCATGCTGAACAACTTCCTCCTCACATCCAGCCTGAACTTACCCATCTCCAGCTTCACTGCATTCCCCCTAGTCCTGTCACTCCCTGAGAAGTCCTTCCCCAGCTTTTTTTGTAGCCCCCTTCAGATACTGGAAGGCCACAATAAGGTCATCTTGGAGTCTCCTCTTCTCCAGACTGAACAGTCCCAACTCTTTCAGCCTGTCATCATAGGAGAGGTGCTTCAGCCCTCTGGTCATCCCAGTGGCCCTTCTCTGGACATGCTCCAGCACGTCCACATCCTTCTTGTAATGGGGGCTCCAGAACTGGACACAGTTCTCCAGGTGAGGTCTCACCAAAGTGCAGTAGAAGGGAAGAATCACCTCCCTTGCCCTGCTGGCCACACTTCTCCTGATGCAGCCCAGGTTCTGGTTGGCCCTCCATGCTGCAGGTGCACACTGCTGGCTCATGTTGAGCTTCTTGTCCACCAGCACCCCCAAGTCCCTCTCCTCAGGGCTGCTCTCCAGCCAGTCACTCCCCTGTTCAACACAGCTCCTATCTGAAGTCAAAGGGTGCTTGCTGTACCTTAGACTTAAATAGGTGCTGTAAGGTCAGTAGAGCTTCTGGAAAAGTAGCAGAGTGATATAGTTTTGAGTACAGTATGTGTGATGGTTTGGGTGCTCCCCGCCCCCCACACTTTAGAAATCACCCAGACTAGTCTCAGCCGGCTCTAGAAATATGAATGAAGCTATTTATTTACAGCTTAGCACAATATACAAGCAGATATTTACAGTAAATACAGCTATATACAGAAATATGCAAGGTAAAAGATAATACAGAAACACAACAGCCCTCCCAGAAACCTGAATTCCCCAGGAGGGGCTCTCAACCATCCCTGCACCTTCACCCCTGCCCCCTCTCAACCTTACCTCAGTCCTAAGGAAGAATAGAGGTTCAGCCTGAGGTTAAGAAGCAAAGGTGGGTTAGGCCAAATGGAAGGTGAGGTTAGAGAGTAAGATGTTGCCCAGCCAGCAGCCCAAGGCAGAGTGTGTGAAAATGGTGAGAGTGTTATCTAATGTTTTCATTTCTTCTTCCCAAACTCCTCAGTGAGACTTCTGAGGGAAGTAGACATCACCATTGTTTTCCCTTCACAGCCTGTGATCTGGTTCTTCTCACCAAAACATTCTACCCTGTTTCAAACTAGCACAGAATGGAAGTTAATTTCTTTTTTATATGTCCTCTTAATGAGGATGACAGTCAATTGGATAGAGAGCCTAGTAAAACACAACTCTGATATTATCCAGCCACTTCTACACATTAGAAGCTTTAAAATTGATAATTCATACTGGACTTTACTGAGTGAACTCAGCTTAGCACCCAGTGGTCAAAATAAAATCACTTGCTGTACAAAAAAGAAAAAAGTTGGGAGGTCCTATGGTATGCTCTGATCTTCCCTTTGTACCTCTACGCTTAAGTGTGGAATCGAGGTACATTAGGATAAGGTCATCTTGTGTTGTGTTATCTTGAAGGAAAATGGTGACTCTTGTACATGCCTGATGCTTTCAAATGAGAGCATAAAGCAACCAAAGCTGATTGTGCTGTCTTTGAGAGCCTCACTTAGACTGTTGCACCCAGATGGAGTCACTGCATCTGAAAGTGGTAATGCCAAATCAGTGATTTCAGAGCAAGTGACTTGAACACTAAGTTTTGTGTAGATAGAAGATGAGTGGGCAAATTAAACCCCTTTTGTTTAAACAAATGATCCTTGAGGTCCCTTCCAACCCTGACAAATCTGTGAAATGCATAGTAAATTAGATAGAAACACAGTTTGAGTCCTTTGTCACTTTATCCCCTGTTCTCACATTTGAGATCTTGCTCTTTCTTATTCAACCTGCTGATTTTTCATGTGGGATGAGAATCCTTTAATTCTTTATATCAAAATCTCTTTTTAGGATGTAGAACTTGATGAAAAGAAACTAGCAACTCAAGAAGAAATCAGTCTGAACAAAGTCTGCAGTGAAAGGACAGGCTGGTGTCTATCTCCTAAATTATTTTATCTTTCTTCTAGTTGGGGAGCCTTTCTCTATTGATAGATACTCTGACTCTTCACTGAAGGTTGCAAGCACTTTCGTCTGACATAGATAACTGCATCACTTTTGTGAATGTATAGCTAGCCCATAATTCTGATGACATGTGACAGGCCGTTTGCCTTCTTTCCTTGTGCCTAAAGGCTCTCCTTTTGCTGTTACCCTGGTAGTGTTGTTCTGTCTCTTTCCAAGTGATATTATTACCATCCACTGCACAGCTAATCCATAGCAAGGCTGCCATGAGGTATGTTGAAGCCTAAAGCACCACCTCATCTGAGCCTAAGGATGCCAGTGACTGACTTTCCTCTTTGGCAGACCAAGTGTTAGATGAGACTGCTTGAAATGTCCCTGAATGCAATGGTTCCAGAAAGCATTTGCTCTTGTCTATCAGATATAACAAAACCCATGAGTTGGGGCAAATCCTGCTTCTGTGTCTTGCACAAAAAAAGAGGAATTGAAAATGTCTCATTTTTCTGTCGCCAAAAACCAGAGAGTCTGCTCCAAAAAGGGCTGTGTGCATGTAGGCCTGACAATGTTGCCTTTAGCATATTTATGGTAAAGGAAAACACCTAGGCACTGAGAACTTGTGCTCCTGGGTTTTTGCCCTAGCCAGAACACGTATATCTGATTTGACACAGATCTGTTCCCATTCTGGCTGGCTATGAAAAGGGGAAATTAATGAGGATGCTGATCATGCAGACTCTGGCTAGACAAATGGTCTGTTTGCATACTTCCAGTTTTTCAGGGAAACAAATGCTTATCTTGTGGTTGTAGATACAGTGAAAACAGGACACTTGTAGATGAGCCTCTCGCTGCCTTGAAAGATTGTGACCGTGTGTGACAAGGAGCGATGTATGAGGTGTACAGATCCTTTGGAGCCTTCCAGTGTGAAATGGGCAGATGTATATGCAAAACAGACAGAACTGGTTTTCCAGCATAGACATCACTGCACTAGCATTGGCCACTTTCATCACTTCACTTTTGTTTCCAGGCAAGTAACAGTACAAAAAGACATCACAGCCTTTTGTATTCATTCAATCTTCTATTACTTTAGTACCACATTTGCTCCATTTAGCAATGCTGCCACTGGATGTTCAATTTATGAGCTATACTCACCATATAAAAGCCTCATCTCTGCAGTGAAAGTCCTTGAAATTGAGCTTTTGGTGGTAGATTGAAATAAAACATGCTCTTAATGAGTGGATGGTTCTGTTCTTAGGAGTAGATGCGATGATTTTTCCTTTATTGTGACACTGATGGGTGTCTGTCTTGTCTTGGAAGGATAAAATAACCATGTAAGTTGAGAGGCAAATTGACACAGGAAGTCTTGTTGAGTTGTGATAAGAAACACAAAATGGAAACAACTTTATTTTTGGCTTATGAGTACTTTGACAATAAGTTATTAGTATTCATTGAGGATGAGTGAGTAAGCAGCTTTCCTGCAAATTGCATGACCAGGTTGCCTTCCGGTTTTGTACACATTCATGTTAATTTTCTTTGAAGGAATGAACAAGTGCAAATTATTGACCCAAGCCTTGTACCTAGAGGGAGGGAGATATGTATTGTCAGAGTCTTCAACCAGTGGTGGGTTTCTGTGTAAGGTTTTGGGTTTACTTTTTTTTTAAATGAAAGTAGATGGGAGGACTTCTGGGAACTAAAATTATGAATTCCTGTTGCATTTTGTAAGTCTGTATGAACTGGTAGTAAATTACTAAGATCTGACTTTCAGGATCTCTTGGCTGCTGTGGTAGCCAAGTACCTCTATCAGTGGTACTTCTCTTCATAGTCTTGGAGTTTTCTACCTTTTTAAGGCTCAGATTCCCACATTTTTATAGTAGCCTTCCAGTACCTGAAGGAGGCCTACAAGAAAGCCAGAAAGAGACTTTATTCAGAGGTTGTGATAGGACAAGTGGGGAATGGATTGAAGTTTGAGGAGGGTAGATTTAGGCTAGATATTAGAAAGGAATTATTTACAGTGGAACAGATTGCCCAGGGAGATTGTGGATGTCTCTCCCTGGAGCTATTCAGTGCCAGGCTGGATGAGGCCTTGGGCAACCTGGTCTAATGGATGCTGTCTCTGTCCATGGTAGGGTGATTGGAACTAGACAGTCTTTAAGGTCCCTTGTGCTAGTTTGAAGCAAGCTAGAAAGTTTGGGTGAACTAGATTACAGGCTATGAAAGGAAAACAATGGTGATGTCTACTTCCCTCATAGGCTTGCTGACATTTATAAGAAAAAGAAATAAAAACGTAGATAACCACTTCTGCTGGGGAACTGGCTGAGCTGTATCTCTCTCTGACTAATCCACTTTGCTTCCTAACCCCTTGGCTGAACCCCCATTCTCCCAACTGGGGTAAGGTTGAGAGGGGTAGGGGGAAGGTGAAGGGGCGGTTGGGAGCCCCTCCTGGGGACTCAGGTTTCTGGGAGAATCATAGAATCAACCAGGTTGGAAGAGACCTCCAAGATCATCCAGTCCAACCTAGCACCCAGCCCTATCCAGTCAACTAGACCATGGCACTAAGTGCCTCATCCAGGCTTTTCTTGAACACCTCCAGGAACGGTGCCTCCACCACCTCCCTGGGCAGCCCATTCCAATGCCAATCACTCTCTCTGGCAAGAACTTCCTCCTAACATCCAGCCTATACCTACCCCGGCACAACTTGAGACTGTGCCCCCTTGTTCTGTTGCTGGTTGCCTGGGAGAAGAGATTGACCCCCACCTGGCTACAACCTCCCTTCAGGTATTTGTAGACAGCAATGAGGTCCCCCCTGAGCCTCCTCTTCTCCAGGCTAAACACCCCCAGCTCCCTCAGCCTCTCCTCATAGGGTTTGCGTTCCAGGCCCTTCACCAGCTTTGTTGCCCTTCTCTGGACACGCTTCAGCACCTCAACATCTCTCTTGAATTTCTGTATTACCTTTTAATTTGTATATACTGTAAATATCTGCTTGTATATTCTGCTAAGCTATAAATAATAAGCTTCATTCAATTTCCAGAGCCAGCTGAGTCTAGTCTGGGTGATTTCCTAAAGTGGGGGGGGGGGGGGGGGGCAGGGAACACCCAAACCGTCACAGTCCCTTCCAACCCAAGCCATTCTATGATTCTCTTCTATGTTTTTACTTCTAGTTTTGTTTAGTTTGGGTTTGGTGGTTTTTGTTTAATACTCTGAGTTTCATATTTGCACAATAGATTAAGAAATGCTGCGCAAGGTGTGAAGAGCTACTCTCAAAGTTACAACCCTGATAACACTGCAAATCCTTGTGGAACAGTTTTCAAAACCAGCTTTGCAAACTAACTTTCTTGGCTAATTTTTTATTAATAAGTGCAGTATAGGTGCAGGCAAAATGTTCCACCCTTGAATGGGTGACCACAGCAATTTCTCTCTCCAAAGTGAGGTCAGGTAGTAGCTTTAACTGATGGTAGTGGTACATTAGCATTGGGAAAAAGACCTAGCCCTAAAACAAGGTAAAAGCACATTGACTCCAAAAGACAGTCTCATTATGCACCAGTGGTGGCAGAAATGAATGTCACTGTTAAACCCTAGCATAAATCTCCAGTTTGCGCTGATCTTGGAGACCTTGAAATCCCATCTGATTTGTTATTTGAGCCCACAGCTGTTTGGAAACAGCTTTGTGCTTGCTTTGTAATTGCTCTTTCTAAGGCAATTGCTTCTGTATCACAACTGCAGAGCTGGTTGTACATGCTGGCTTTAAGCTTCCAAATGATCAGCAATTTGACATTTGACATTAAGTGGTTGACCTTTAGTGGGTATGAGGAAAAGCTAATAATTCCTGGAGTTTACAGCACTGATTTTACTGTGATACTGCTTCTCTTTAACTTGCATCTTTAACCACTGTTGTAAATTCTGTCAAGTTTAAAAGCGAGTTGCCGAAACACGCAAGCTTTGATGCTGTGTTTTGCATTGTGGGTAATCCTTTTACTTCATTGCAGCTCTTCAGTTGCTGAAATGTCATGCAAGCCTCTGTTAAAGCACGAGATCTGTAATCTGACTTCCTCACTGTGTGTGTTTGGGTCTTTTTTTTTTTTCTATTTATAGGGGTTCAAGCCTGCCTACAAAGCAGAGTACGAGAACAGGAAGAGAAGTACGAAATCCAAGGTGGCCCACGAAGAGGCCGGCTCAACAGAGAACAGCTGGTGAGTTTTATTGCATGAGACAGATTATCTCAATGACCTTTGGCTCACACACTTTTGCCCTTTGCCACAGGTGCAGTAGATGTAAAATTTTAATGTAGCCTTGTACAGAAATTTGATTATGTGCAAGGTGATGGAAAGAACTGTGAACACCCATAAAGCTGTCACTTTCCTCTATTGGTGGATATGTTGCTGTAACCTTGTTAGAGGGAACGCTGTGTTACATCCATGGAAGTAGCTGGATAGGACAGGAAGTGATGCTTTTGAATCTACTGTAATACTCTGAAATACTGTAAGAAAAATGGTTTTGTTACTCCATATTTTCCATATGTGACCACTTTTATATTTAAAGGGGTTCATTTCTGGTTATTTTCTGGATTATGCTGCAGAAGTTCATGAAATGTGTTCTAACAGCAGCTGTAAATATTCCTAGCTCCTGCATAAACCCTGCTGTGCTGGGAAATACTTGAACATAAGCAAGAATTCACCATGTAAGCAAGCTTTTGTTGATTGCATACTAAGAGCACCTTGCACATGTTCTAACTTCCAGTCTTGGTTACTTTAAATTCTTTTTTTTTTTTTCTGTAGGTTTTGCTTGTTCTTTTCCTCTGTTTTCCTGTGTACTCAGCTACAAAGTCCTATTTTTATCTTTTGTTGTTGTTTGTTTTTTCTCCACCCACTTTAGCTGCCCAAACTGTTTGATGGATGCTACTTCTATTTTTTGGGATCTTTCAGCCGTCACCAGAAGAATGATCTTGTGGAGCTGGTGAAGGCAGCAGGAGGACAAATCTTGGTTAGGCAGCCCAAACCAGAGAGTGATGTCACGCAGACGATCAACACGGTGGCTTACCATGCAGAATCTGCTTCTGACCAGAGATTTTGCACTCAGTATATTATCTATGATGTGGCTTCTAAATTCAAGCCAGAGAAAATTCGTCAAGGCAAAGTCTGGATGGCCCCCTCCAGCTGGCTTATAGACTGTGTGATGTCCTTTCAGCTTCTGCCTGTTAAATGAGCATCTCTGTCTCATAAGAGTTTAAAATGTGGTGAATCTTGAGCAGCTGGAACACTCTGGTGGTCACTGGGCTGAAGATGATGACTTGTGTTTTATGCTTAGGAGCATGGAAGAGCTTTTGGCTCTTCAGATAAGTTGCTAAGATCACCACAGATGTGCTGGAATGAATGAACATTCAGTGGAGGAGAGAGGTAAATACACTGCCTTGGGTTATTCAGTATGCTTTCTTTTCACATTTAACTGCAGTAATCGCTGACAGTTTGGAACTAAGAGGTTTGCAAAATGAAGCCTTTTGCATTCTTGATGTAAACCATCCCTTCCTAGGTGATAGAGCATTGCCTCCTTCCTTTTCCTTTGAGTATCCATTGACAAGGATCTGCTGCCTGTTGTCCAGATTTCTTAGCCAGGCCAAAGATTGTATCCTCAGAAAACCAAAAGGAGTATGCATCTGAACATGGTAGTTTGCCTGTATTGACATCTTTTCTGTCAGGCACCCGTGATGCTTCCTCTAAATTCTTGCACCTCAATTTTGCAGGGAATTATTGGCATGAGATAAGTCTTGCCTAAATTAGAGTGGAGCTAGTGGTCCTAATTCATTTGGAAACAGACAGTTTTGAGAACACCACCTTTAAAAATGTTGATCTAAAATTCCTTATCTGTAGCAGGAGTGATGCTTTACTTCTGTCCTCTTTTATGCTTGAAAATCCATAACTCCAATTCTATTTTTCAAAGGTTTCTAGGCATCAAAGTCCCTATTAAGATAAGAATTTCTGTAAGTGTGGATCATGGTAACCTTAATGAAAAAAATATTAATGATGACAAAAGAATTATGCCTTGCTTTGTACAATTGCACTTAAACTCAGCAGCGTTCGATTCTACGTATTTATTATGCTATTTGTCATAATTGGTCAGAAGTTCTGATAATCACTTCCTTGCTCTGTGCTTCTGTCATGTCTCACATCTATTGTGTTGTCTTGGTTTGTGAATTGATAATTTAAAAATGGTGAGTTGTAATCATATGCAATGAGAATAATGGTTGTGAGGTGGGGGTTGGGCAACAAAAAAGTTTGTTGTTTGCTTTTGCATTGCTTGTAATAATAAAACTTAGGTGCAAATAAGTTTGGAGTATTTTACTGGATGAGTAAGCAGAAATGTAAGTACTTTTCTGTGGGCCTGCCCTAGCTGTGAAGATAGCACATCCACCTGCAGGAGCACCTCTTCCACACATGAAAGTTGTTTTCTGTAGCCATCACCAGTGGAAACCTGCCAATTGTCAGTGTGCTCTGCAGAACTCCTGGGAGTTACAGGTATGACTTGTAATAGCATCTACTAGACTCTGGAGTATCTCGGTCTGTCACTTTTCTGCTAGTCTGAATCCTTGCTCTTCATTAAATGCAGTTCTCAATTACTTGTATGTCTGAGTGAGCAAAAACCTAGAGCTCATTGACAAGCGGGACAGCCCATGGAACTGTGTTGTGGAGGGCCTGTAGGCCCGAAAATAGGCTTATTTATGCCTGCTCTGCCTGGACATGTCTCTCTGCCTGCACCAGGGGTAAAGGAGCACAAAGGGGCACAACAGACTGGGGCCATAAAGTCAGTTGCCCAGAACACCTGATTGTGTAAGTCCCCACACGCCCAGCTCGGGCCTGCCTGGTGCTGGGCCCATGTGGTTCCCATATTTGGAGTCCAGGCCTGTGGGTTTTACCTGTGGTAAGGTTTGACTGACTGCCAACCTGATTGCTCATTCGAGTGGCCAATGAGACCATTAACTCTCGGCCCACAGTTAATAAACAGGGGTGCACAGGCTCATGTGCAGCCTTCCCCACGTTGCTTGCAGCTCCGCCACATTGCTTGCTTGCCTGCCTGCATACCTCCTGGCAGCTTTATGCCTGCCTTTAAGCAGTGTTAGACCTGTGCTCAGACTGCACGGAGTCCTGCCTCTGCACCTGGAGATCCTGCCTGCGTGCCTCTGGAGAGAGCAGCCAGCAGGAGCCAGCAGCAAGGTCAGAGACTGCCATTTCCCCTGATGCCAGAGGATTCCAGCCTCAAAGCCCACAGGCAGAGACCCTGAAGAATTGGACACTAGGCACAGGCTGACGCAGCCCCGGAGGGTGATTGATAAGAATTGTGAGTAGATGCCTCTGTAATTTCTATTGCCTCTGCCATAAAGCAGAGAGTAGCTTTCAGCTCAGCTTTGCTGGGCAAATAGTGTAAGAGCCCAGGCGGCATTAAGCCACAGGGAAACTCTCTCTCTCTGTATGTAGTTTGAAACTAAGCTGGGGGCAGATGTGACTGAGTTGGAGGGCAGAAGGGCTCTGCAGCGGGAGCTTGACCGCCTGGACAGATGGGCAGAGTCCAATGGGATGGGGTTCAATAGCTCCAAGTGCAGGGTGCTGCACTTTGGCCACAACAACCCCATGTAGAGATACAGGCTGGGGCTGGAGTGGCTGGAGAGCAGCCAGACAGAGAGGGATCTGGGGGTGCTGCTTGATACCCGCCTGAACATGAGCCAGCAGTGTGCCCAGGTGGCCAAGAGAGCCAGTGGCATCCTGGCCTGCATCAGGAATGGTGTGGTCAGCAGGAGCAGGGAGGTCATTCTGCCCCTGTACTCTGCACTGCTTAGACCACACCTTGAGTACTGCGTTCAGTTCTGGGCACCCCGGTTTAGGAGGGACATTGAGATGCTTGAGCGTGTCCAGAGAAGGGCGACGAGGCTGGTGAGAGGCCTCAAGCACAGCCCTACGAGGAGAGGCTGAGGGAGCTGGGATTGTTTAGCCTGGAGAAGAGGAGGCTCAGGGGTGACCTTGCTGTCTACAACTACCTGAAGGGTGGTTGTGGCCAGGAGGAGGTTGCTCTCTTCTCTCAGGTGGCCAGCACCAGAACAAGAGGACACAGCCTCGGGCTGTGCCAGGGGAAATTTAGGCTGGAGGTGAGGAGAAAGTTCTTCACTGAGAGAGTCATTGGACACTGGAATGGGCTGCCCGGGGAGGTGGTGGAGTCGCCGTCCCTGGGGCTGTTCAAGGCAAGGTTGGACGTGGCACTTGGTGCCATGGTCTAGCCTTGAGCTCTGTGGTAAAGGGTTGGACTTGATGATCTGTGAGGTCTCTTCCAACCCTGATGATACTGTGATACTGTTTGCTGGTTATTAATAAGTTTCTGTAGATATATATTCCCATAATGTCTTCATGATCGTATAAAGAACAATTTAATAATGAGGTTCAGTGGTTGGGGGTGGCAAGAGTTGAAAATATTGGACTTAAATAAATATATATATATATATTTATAAATATTATCTCCCATTAACTGATTTCTCCCCTCTGCCAAATAGGCATAGGTACTGGGAATCCCCCTCTGTGACAAACTGGTGTGCGCTGGGGGGTTGTGCAGATAAGCGCTGGCAGCAAAGAAGGTTCAGTGTTAATACGGCATGGGATTGGTCATTTATTTTACCAGTTGTAGCACAGGTTAGCTTGGCATTTCATGACACATCACTATACCCAGTGCAGGGTTCATTGCACAAAACAGTAAATCTCTGCAGAGTTCTTAAGAATGGAGCTTTTCTGCTGTGGTCTTAGGGAGGAATCTGACCCCTTGGGAATCCTGTGGTGTCCTTAAGTAGAGGAAGCAGATTTACAAATTTTAAGGGCTGTTGTTCCTTGGCAACTAAAAGGCATTGTTAGAAAATTGCTGTCAGTGCTTGCTTGCTTGCTTTTTTTTTCCTTAAAGTTGCACTCCACACTTTTCCTGTAGTCTTGTTCCTTTGAATCATAGAATGATTTTAGTTGGAAGAGACCTTAAAGATTGAGCCCACTCCTTAAGCCACCCTTGCCACATCCCCACTAAACTAAGTTCAGCACCAAATCTACACACCCTTTAAATCTTCCCAGGGACGAGCAGCCTATTCCATTTCTTGACAGCATTTTTGCTGAAGAAGTTTTTTCTAATGTCCATTCTAAACCTGACGTGGTGTGACTTGAGGCCGTTTCTTCTTGTCCTATTGCTTGTATCTTAGGAGAAAAGACTGACACTCACCTTTATACTACATCCTTTCAGGTACTTGTAGAGAGCAAGAAGGTCCCTTCTCAGCTGCCTTTCCTCCTAGGCAATCCCAATTTCCTCAGCCTTTCCTCACAATACTTGTTCTCTAGACCCTCCCTTCACTCATTTCATTGCCTTTCTCTGCATGTGCTGCAGCACCTCAATGTCCTTCTTGCAGCGAGGGACCCAAAACTGAACCTAGTATTTGAAGTGCAGCATCACTAGCACTGAATACAGGGGCAAAATCCCTTCCCTACTCCCACTGGCCAAGATTTCTGACACATCCCAGGATGCTGTTGGTTTTGGCCTCCTGAGCAAATTGTGTCATGTTCTCAAGCAAAATTAGTATCAAACCACATCAAGTTCCTTCCTCTGAATCGTACTGAGGAGTGATCCCATACACTTCCCATTGACGTGAATGCACAGGATGAATTCTGATTTGTCTCCTTAAGATCTCTTCACTTTGAGTGTGACCAGCTTCTGTAGCCTTACACTCCTGGAGAGCCTCACAGAACAGTAAGTAGACTGCCACCCAAGCAGCAGCAGATGTCAAACACTGGTGAAGCAATAGGTAAGTACACAGACTCTGCTTAGGTCATTCTTGGTAATCATTAACAGTAGAAGGATAGCACTAGATAAAACGTCTTTTAAAGAGCCTTATAGTAAGGATAAATCAAGTCCCTTAATCTCCTGGATAGATTCTGGCTTATAAAAGCAATGTTGTAAAATTGTGAGGCGTATTGTAACTGGTGTGTAGGGATCATTCCTCACTGCCTCTTCTAGTCCAAAATCAGGAGTTCATTAAAGGAAGCTAGGTAGGAGGCAAACTCAAAACAGAGGAGGTGTTCCAAGCAATATAAGTAGACTTGCAGCATTGATAGCTGCAGCTCATCATGGGTCTGAACCAAGCAGTACATGAGTTCATCAAAGAAAATCTATTAAAGGTTAGTAAAGAACCTTAACCTCCCTCTAAAGTGCATATACTTAATGTGCATTGATAATTTGAAGAGATGAAGTCCAAAGACTTGCATTCTGGATTATACAAGTTTAATTAATCTTGGACTTAAGGGGATGAAAAGCTGGACATGAGCTGGCTCACAGTTTGTGATGTGCATTGCAGCCTAGAAGGCCAACTGTATCCTGATTGACCATATCAAAAGCAGTGTGGCCAGAGGGTTAAGAGAGGGGATTCTGCCTCCTCAGTGTCCTGTGGTGAAAGCCCACCTGCTGTGCTGCGTTCGGCTCTGCAGTCCTCAGCACAAGAAAGACATGGACCTGTTGAACTGAGTCCAGAGGCAGCTACAAAAATGATCAAAGGGCTGGAACACCTCTGCTGTGAGGACAGACTGGGAGAATTGGGACTGTTCATCTTGGATAAGAGAAGGCTCTGGGGAGATATTGTTGCAGCTGTTGAGTACTTGAAAGGGACCTATAAGAAAGATGAGGGATGTCTATCTAGCAGGGTGTGTTGGGACAGGCATTAAGAATTTTAAGCTAAAAAAGCAGAGATTTAGACTAGATCTAAAATGGAGGGGGGGAAGAAAAATTGTAGTAAGGGTGGTGAAACACTGGCCCAGGTTGTCCAGAGAAATAGTAGAAGCCCCATGCCTGGAAACATTTCAGGTCAGGTTGGATGGGGCTCTGAGCAACCTGATACAGCTAAAGATGTCCCTGCTCAATGCAGGTGAGTTGAACTAGATGGTCTTTAAGGTCCTTTCCAACCCAAACCCATCCTATGAGTCTGTGATTTATACCTCAAAAAACACTGAGTCTCAGGCTAACGATTTGCAGGCAGCTTTCCTTGAACTTTATCTCATTATGAATTGCTTCATCTGAGATGCTCAATAACAGCTTCAGCAGCAATGTCTGGAGCTCCGTGGCATCTTGTTTAACCACCAATCATTAGTGGAATGTAACATTATTAATACATATTGTATAGCAGTTTTGAGTGGCTGTGGCCTGTGGGAGACTATGAGAACTCTGGCTGCTTGGTTTGCTTTTGTTTTCAGTTGTTTTGTATGGGGGTTTAGGGTTTATTTTGAGTGCATGAGTATTGAAATGAAAGATGCTTGAGAGTATTGAGATTGCTTCCTTGCTTTGGTGTCCTGGGTAGATCCCAGGGAATGTAGCCATAGAGTAGCTTACACTTTGGCTGTTTCTACCTCTGGTCACTTGTTTTCAAAGGTGGTCTCTGCTTCTTTTATTCATAAAATATCAATAGTTCTCTTTAGACTTTGTTCCTCCAGCTATAAAACAAAACCTGTTCTCAGTTGCTGAACACCAAGGATTCATTTTGTAATTCAAGATGCTCAGAAGTGGGCAGGTGGCCCACAAAGAAGAGCTTATCAGAGCAATGTAGGAGAGTTGGATGTTGCACTATTTCTGTCAGTGTTTGAAGGAAACACCAGGCAAAGGGGTAGTACCAAACAGTGGTGGCTACTTTTGCTCTCAAATTGTCATGCTTGGGAGGTACTTGGGGGCTGTCATCTCACAGTCCTCTTCTGAAAGGGTAACAAGCATGGGAGGATCCAAGGACTTGCATCTCTTTAACAACAAAGACTTCAACAAGTGCTTCACCCAACTAGCTTCAACATAACCTCTATTAGGCTATGTTAGAGCAGGTTGGACCTGATCAGATGAGCAGAACCTGACACAAAGTTATCCATGATCAGTCTGGGCAAGATTCACAGAAGGAGCAAAAGCAACTGAAGATAAAAACATTCAAAGAAGGGAATCACTCCAGGCAGGAAATTGAAGCTGGTTCTATTGCCTAGATCTTGTGTCTTATTTTAGACCAAACTCAGCCTGGAGCAGTAATTTTATGCTTCAGTCTTCTGGCAGATCACCACTTTGAGGAAACTTGTAGGACAAAGATGTCTGTGTGGAAGTTGGACTTTTTCTCCTTTTCCCTGGAGAAAGAGGCTCAGGAGAGACTTTGTTCTCTACAATTACCTGAAGGGAGTTTGTAGCAAAGTGAGATTTGGTCTTTTCTCTCAAGTAACAAGTGATAGGACAAGATGAAACAGCCTAGGGGCTGTTGCACTAGGGGAGCAGTGTTGGATGTTAGGAAAATTTTCTTCACCAAAAAGGTCATTAAGCCCTGAAATAGGCTGCCCAGGAAGGTGGTGAAGTCCTCATCCCTGGAGGTATTTAAAAGACATGTAGGTTTGTATCCGAGTGACACAACTTGTTGGCAGACTTGGTAGTGATGGATTAGCAGTTGGATTTGATGATCTTTAAGGTCTTTAACAATGTAAATGATGCTGTGATTCTATTCTGTGAAGCCATAGACTTTTAGAGCTACACACTGGTGCACATTATTTGGGGCAAACATGTGAACATAAGGATCATCTGGTTCCCCTGCCCATACTTTCTCAGCTGCTTCCAGTTTGCATGGGCTAGCTTTCCTATCAGGGTGATAGAGAGAAAGGGAGAAATCTGTTAGTAACTGCCAGTGCTGCAGTGCCAGTAGAACTTTTGGGCAGGAGCATCTGTTCTGGCCTGACTTTGTGCATCAGCTGAACTGGCAGCAAAGTCTGGAGAGCAGCAACGTGGGATCTTGCTGAGGGACAGGTCTATGCAGAGAATAGCAAAGCAGAGCAAAGCTTTTCTTTCTCCCCCTCATCTATTTTGTACCTGAGTGCTGGGGAATTACCTGGGTTTGGAAATGGAGTGAATTTGATGTCAGGTTAATTGGTATTAATCGGTTTGAATCTGTGTCCTCTTTCTGACTCGCTCATACTGTGCAAGAAAAAGCAGGTTGATGGGAAGGTTTGAATCTTCCTCTCTGATACCAAATCAGGCCACACTGTTGCAAAAGCCAGCAAAGCAGGCTTCAGTATTAGCTTAAAAAGTACTGCAAGAGGTCTTTGGACAGGCAGCTATAATTGGCTGGGGACTGGGCAGCAGTGCCTCGGATGGAACAAATGAAGATTCAGCTGCTTTTAATAGCAGCGCAGCATGTTCTATCTTTTCAGACTTGTTTGATTTAAATTAACGATACTTTAACTGGTGTTAAATTGCCCTTAAAAGCAGGAGAACATTTTGTGTGTAATCAGATGGGGGAAGGGGAGGAAAGCTCCCACCTGGCTTTTTTTTTTCACCCCCTATAGAGAAGAAGCGTATTCTGTGCCTCAATTTAATTCCTGGCAGGAGGTCTGGTCTGATGAAGTAGCAGAGAACCATCAGCAGCTCCTGCTGTGTGCTTGAGACACTGGTGTCATTCAGCAAGCAGAGGTGCTAAGGCAGTGACAGGCAAAGGGATGCCTGGTACCCACACTTTTGTTACACAGCAAGGGGTTGCCATGTCTTGATTTCCTGGATTTTGGAACTATTGGGAGAAGAGTGCAGTGTCATGACGGTACCTACCCTGCACATCTAAGAGTGTTTAAGAAGCAGAGAGGTTTCTTCCCTGGTGGGCACAGCTGCATAAGCCCAACAGCGCTTTCTCAGGTCTGGATTTACTTTGGGACTATGGCAGTTGGGTTGCAGTGCACACACTGAGCAGCAGTGCTGTGCTGTGCTGCCGTGAGTGCACAAGAACGAGCAGTGCTTACCTTCACAGGCCTGTCAGCTAAACAAATACATGGTGAGAGCGGGGTTAAAATATGTATGAAAAAATAGGGTGTGACGTAACAGCTAAGCTGGCTGCCTTGCTCAGCTTGCTGAACTGATAAAAATGTACTTCTGGGTTAGTTGCTGGGTTAGTTTCCTCCTAGTTTAGTGAATTCCTTCTAATAGAGGAGTCCAAAGAAGTATTTTTAGGTAGAGGGAGCAGGTGTGAGGCTTTTGGCAGCAATCAGCTAGGGCTCCATTGCTATACAGAGGCCTTCAAAGTGAGGTTTTCTGATTGCCATAAACACTTGTGCTCTCCACAGTCCCCTGCGAGGGTTCCAGTTGCTTTGGCAAGGCTTGTACTGGGTCCTACTGGCAGCCTGACCAGGGAAATGCTCTCCTGCTCCACTGGAAGGGTCAGTTTTGAACAGCTGATGCCTGGGGAAAGCCCAGACCAGCTTAAGTTTGGATCCAGCTGGAAGCCAGAGTCTCTAGCAAAATTTAACTTCTTTTTTTCTGCAGCATAAAATATCAGAAGGAACGTTTAAAAATAAATTAAAATAGGCTACCTTTTAATTGAATTAAATATTTATATGGATAATGCAATCAGTGCTGTATTGATTGCATTAGTCACAATGATGTTTAATTCAATTAAGTCCACAGTGCTGGATCTTTTTCTTCCCCCGTGTTTGTTGTATGCCGTGCAGCAATGTACTGCCCATATGCTCGGCCCAGCTGTGTCCCCCAGGTTTGTTCTAGGAAAGCAAGAGGTGATAGCATGGAGAGGGCAAAAGAGCCAAGCTGCTCTCCAGGCTAGATTCCTTCATGGGCCCTCAGGTTGACTGTAAAAAGTCAAGGCCACCTGGATGGTGGATGTAAGCCGGTTTCAAACCAGCTGCTGTGTGTGTGATGCGTAGGTGTTAAAGCCCAGACACAGTCAATATTGCTATCAATGTAAATATTGCCCATGGTCTCCCTGTGCTCTGGAGCCTCAGCTCCATGCAGTGTTTCATTCCTGCTCTCAGCAGTCGAGTTCCAGCAGCTGCAGGTGACAAAATGGGAAGATTTTTCTACCCTAAGCTCTCTGACAGGCTTCTGAAGATGTGCCAGATTTGAGTTTTAAACTCAGCCAAACTGGAGTGATTTTTATCTGTGGTTGCAGGCAGAAGGTGTTTATTATATTAAAAGTCACCATTTTGTTTAACTGAAAAATTAGAGGCAGAGGTTCTCCCCAGCAAAACCCACCCACAGAACAGGATTTCTGGTCTCTGGTTCTTTGCTTGCTGTGTACAAATTAAACCAGGTGTGGTAAAAATACCTGGCAACAACCTGGGGTAAGCACTCAGTGGGTGTTTCCAAGACTTTCCATGGAATTCTGGCTTCTGGGTTTAGAAAAACTGCTGGATAAAATTGACCTTGATTCAATAATGAGGAATGGAGAAACTCCTTACACTGCAGATGAAGCTCCCATGGTCTCTGCAGCAGCATATATCTGTGGCGTAGAAGTGGGGTGTTCCTATCCAGCTCAGGTCTTGCTCTCCCACACAGCATGACACCAGGCTTGGGAGGCTTCTTGGGCACGTAGCCTACCTTGCACCCTGGGCTAGTGTAGAACACAACTGATGCTGCTGGCAAGGCAAGCTTTTATCAATCCTGATGGATATTGAGGAAGAGAAAGTAGGAGGAGAAAAGAGGCTGGGATTTCTTTTGTCCTTGTTGCATCCTGCATACATGGAGCTGTGAAGAGAACAAAGGACTGAGAGCTCCAGCACCAAGAGAGTTTTTGACAGGTCCAACTCCTGTTTTGGCAGGCACTGGGAGTCCCACATTGGTACTGACAGCTTCTGGCTGGCTTCAGATGGTAGATGAAACTGTGGCCTCTCCTGATTTAGGAAGAAGATGGCCATTGGCTGTGACTGCCAAGGAGGCTGAATCACAATTTTCTTCTCAACCCTACAGATGATAAATCTTTGTACACTTTATAATATTTTATCATGGAGCAAAATACATCTGAGTGCAGCAGGGAGAGAGGCTGTAGCCAGCCCCTGGGATGAGTTGTGTATTTCCACACCTAATTAGTGCATATTTAGGTAAATTTTGAAACTGTCTTTGTGCATTAAATTATAATGTTCACTTCTCCTGCTCTTGTTCTTTCTCCTTTCTCCTCACATCACTGAAAGAAAAGTGCAGAACTCCTGGAATGAATTGGAATGAGGCTGATCTGTGCCTCCAGTGCCGTGGTCACCCCTACCTCTTCTGTTCCTGTTTCACAATGTGCCCAGGCTGCTCCAGGTATTTATTTTAATCTTCAAAATGATGACCCCAGAAAAAAGTTCAAATTTTTGCCTGCTTGGAAGACTGAACAGTTGATTTCTCTAGGCAGCTGTGTCTGGGGGTGGTGCCCCATGGCATGATGCCTGTGTATCACTAGGAAAAGACACCTTCTGGCGCTGTTTCCTCAAGCAATGAGGGATTGCTTTTCCCATGGCAGGTGGGAGCTTAGGCACCCAAAGGATGGGGAGGTTCATTTTGTTTCTTCCCAGGCCAGCACAAGAACTTGAAGGAGCCCATGTAGTGAATGGTGTTACCCTGTCCACCAGTCAGGTACCCTATGGTGATAAGCTGTGTTGGAGCAAGCAAAGCCATTTCAGCTCCATTACCACAGCCTCCAGCAGTGAGCTTGGCAATGATTGCACAGAGAGACGGGCAAAGGAAGAGAAAGTTCCAAGACAAATCTTGTGTGTGGCAGTGCAAAAGGTTTATGCAGGTGGAGCAAAGCTCTGCCCTTGAGGTGAGCAACAAAATCATTCTGCAAGAGAGGCAGCTGCAAAGCTCAGTTTCCAAAATCTCAACTCTCCAGACCCCTGCATTTTTTTTTCCCTCAAGGTTTCTCTGCCCAGACCAAATCCAAAAGCTTGCTCTAATCATCTTGCATTTGCAGCCACCTTCACATAGGTCTGTGTCCTTGCCATGTCCACCTCAGTTTTTTTACAGACCTATACCTGCATTATAGCATTGACACACCATGGTTCCCAGACATTTCCTTTTAATGGATTCTGCATTAGTAGCTAGTATCGGGAAATCTAGTACCAAAAGGTTAATGTACCTCCATTAGTCCTCCCCCCCCCAACACACACACACTTTCTTTATGTGCTAGTAGAATACAACCAATTTCAGTAAATACATTGGGTCTGGACAGGGTCTGTAAGCACTTGAAATTCTGTACGTGCAAAGCTGTGAGGCCATTAATATTGTTCTGTCGAGGCACTGTGGGTAGCATGGGATTTGCAGTGTGTTGAATGATACCTTTCAAGTATTTTCCAACGTTTCTTTTCCTCTGGGGGTTTGGAGAGCTGCTCTTTTCATGAAGCAGATTGCTCTGCATCTCCTGCAGCAGCAAGGGAAGCTGTGCTTTCACCCATGTGCTCTCTCAGCTATAGGCAAGCTAAGGAGGAAGGATGCTGAGGCAGCTCAGGCTGTTGTGTGGGCAGCTGAGCTGGCTTTAACAATTTCTCAACCTGCAGCAAATGGTTTTCTCCCTTCTCTCCCCAAAGCCAGCATGACAATATCTGCTCCTGCTAATTGGAGTGAAGCTGAACTCTTAAGTGTTTTCACATTGCATTCTCTGAACTGCACTTCAGACAAGGTCAAACTTTCTCACTGAAAAAAATCTATTGCTCTAATGGCCACAAGTGGCATGCAGGAGGGTAGGGAGGGCTGGCTATTTGTTTGCCTCCTGGTATATTTATGATTTTCAGAACTTGCCACATTCTTTAGCCAAAAACCTTATGTTTTAGCACTGCAGGCCTTTGAAAGTTAAGAACTTGGGTCATGATACTCTGCCTGGATGTCTTTGCGTTAGCACAGTGAGCATGGGCTAACCTACTCACCCTTGCAGCCAGCTGCCAAGGCCTTACTGGAGACCCACACCATTGCCCTTCCCATGCACTCCTGTCCACCTCAAGCCCAGACTTAGCCTTCAGGTCTCTGGTTTCTCCAAGGTCTAACTTGGTTCTCCAAGCTCCATGGTATCCCCTTTGCCAATCCTGGCAGAGCTGAGGGCCTGTGCAAGATGAAGAATGTTATCACTGCTCTGTCAATCATCAGCTGCTGATTTTTGCAGTTTGTCACTGTTATTTCCCAGTACCACACAGCTGCTGGGATGGAGGACTCATGTCTGGCAAGAACAGCTGAGAGTCGTGGAGAACATCTGTAAGGATCTTACCTGAGCCCCAGTATGGACACCTCTGTGATGACCATTGCAGGCTGAACTGCTGCAGGATGATCTTCCACTGGGTCTGAGTCTTAGTTCTGCAAGGTGCAACATCCTTATGCTCCTGACTTTGGCAGCTATCCAGGTAAGCTCTCCTCTACTGGAGGCTCTCTGATGTGAAGGTATTTAGGTGAAACAGGAGCACACAAAGGCAGATGCACGAGCGGCTCGGGGTATGCAAATGCAAAATGTTGCAGAGTCAAGGCCAAAAGAAAAGAAAAAAAAGTCCCATGTGCTTTAATTTCCCTTAATGAGAAACCATTCACAGCTTTCCATTTCTGATCTGTATCTTTCCACTTCTATTCTAATGGTAATTACTGGAGCAGTTTATTAACAACGAAATCATTTGATAGCTTTCACGTATTCCCATATTTCAAGTATCTAACAACCTATTGATTCGATGGCTTGGCAGCATTCCTGATTGAGGACCTGGACTCAGGCTTTTTTTAAGCACTGTGATCATTCCACATGCAAAGGATAATTATTTTCCTGGTTGAAACAAGGGATGGATTGCAGGTCGATGGAGCCTACAGTATGGTCTTGTGTGTGATCCATGTCTCAGCCACAGCCAGAGGAAGCAAAATCAGTATTTTCCTTATAGAAGGACTTCAGAAAGTTGTCATTAAGTTGGATTTCTGATCCCTGAGTTACTACAGTTTGCAGCAAAAAGGTATGCAGCACATATGCCTAGAGCACCTACTCAGGACATTGAGTTGCTGGAGTGTATCCAGAGATGGGCAACAAAGATGGTGAAGGGTCTGGAGAGCAAGTCTTATGAGGAGCAGCTGAGGGACCTGGGATTGTTCAGCCTGGAGAAGAGAAGGCTGAGGGGAGACCTCTTTGCTCTCTACAGCTACCTGAAGGAGGTTATAGCAACCTCTTCTACCTAGTATCAAGTGATAAAATGAGAGGAAATGGCCTGAAATAGCTCTTGGGGAGGTTTAGATTTAATATTGGGCCAAAGGATTACTGAAAGGATGATCAGGCATTGGAACAGGCTGCCCAGGTTGATGGCAGAGTCACTGTCCCTGGAGGTCTTCAAGACACATCTGAAGATGGCACTTTGGGACATGGTGTAATGGCCATGATGGTGCCAGGTTGATGGCTGGACCCGATGATCTTAGAGGTCTTTTCCAACCAAAACAATTCTATGCTCTGTTTATGATGAGGTTTTGTGTTTGGAACCATGTGCCTTTCTTTCCACTGGGCCCCTGCAAGCTGCTGTGTGGACCAGGCTTTGCAACAACAATGGGTGTTTGTAGCCCTCACTTGTGCTGCAGGCTCGTGATGCTGCTGGCTGCTTCACCATCCCTGCTCTCACTTTCTGGATGGTGCCTCACTTTTTTCAAGGTGGCTGGAGAATTTTTTCCTGACAACTGTTTATGCTGGTACAGACGATCAGGGCACTACAAGAACATCTGGAGGGCTACTCAGCGGGTGATGAGTGAATCTTGCAACAGGCCACAAGCCCAGCCATGCTCTAACCACTGAGAGCTAACCAGCAGCCAGCGTGGCACTGCACTGGGTATGTGTGAGCTGTGTCAGAGTGTCACAGGAGTGAAAAAGGAGGTGGTGTTTCTGGAAGCACTGTGTGGCACAGACTGCTGTCATGCCTGCTGGAGATTTCTAGCAAAATATTCCCTATTATGTTGGAGGCCTACATGGGAATTGCACATCTGCTGTTGACTAGCAAGGAAACTTGCCTAGAGAGAGGTCCCAGCTAACTCAGTAAGCAAATGCCAGACACCTTTGGTTGTATCATGAGCCATTCTAGAAGCATTAAGGGGAGCAAAATGGGTGGAAGTCACTTCCTGGAATGGTCTTATGCAGGTTTGGAGACAACAGAAACATTTGACCTCTGTGAGAAGAAGCTACTGCCTGTGTCCTCTAAGGGCTTTCTATGTATGTGACCCTAATGGGCTTCCTAACTGGCTAATTATTCACACACTTCTGAAATGGCCTGTTTTGGTCACGCAATGTCTAGGTGACCCTACAAGCTATCGGGGACAAGGCACTGGGAGAACTTGAATTACAGGTTAGTCGTTTTCCCATCTAATATATCACAGACTGAAAGCTTTATGTCTTCAGAGCTTACTGTATTAATTTTATGCATGAGTGCTTTATTTTTTGCCATACGAGATATATCACTGGCTTACTAGAGCAGAGTATCATTAGACCTGGAAAGGGATTTGGTCACTTACACTTTGTCACCAAGGATCGTTGCACATAGATTATGTAGGGCTGTCCTGTGCCGTTTCTCATGTGTTTATGAAGTGATTATAAATATCGAACAGCATGCCTTCAGGGGACACTTGAGATCTGTTATTGCAGCCACATTTCATTTAGAAAGATGGCACACACGCCGTGATTTGTGCCTGGGGAGGGTCTGTTGAGGGGTTTGTCTGATGAGAAGACAGAAGTAGCCCGTTCTGCCTTGAGGCAGCTCTCCTTTGTTGGTTTTAATCTTAAGCCATGATCATTGTGCATCTTCTCATCCCAGTCACGTGTCCTGGTTGTGGGTGTCAAGAACAGGATCCTGAGACAAGCAGAGTACAACCTTGCCTCTGCTGGAGCCATTGACTAAATCACATGAAACTACTTTGGGTTCTTTGATTTTTTTCTGTCTCAGTTCAAGACATCAGTCTTGAAAACACAACCAGGTTGACTTTTCAGAAGTGCTAAGCCCTCAGTCTTTATTGTCTCAGTGGTGGGCTTTGTATATGAACCAGTGAAATACTGCTGTTTACCCTGAACAGTCAACTTCCCTCTCCACAAGTCAGCAGAAAAGAGCCTGTGGACATACCAACGGCTGAGGGATACTTGTGTCTCACCTTCTTGAGACCTCAGTGCCATTTCTCACAGCTTAAAGATGTCCCAGGAGCCCACCTCAGACATCTTCCACTCCTCAACTACTGAGACCAAAGGGCAGCCCTTATCTCCAAATTTTGCTTCCCATTTGCTGCCAAGGCTGCTAGTGAGCTGAGCTATTGACTCAAGTTTTTCAGAAGAGCTCTTGTTCCTCTTTGGTCACTTTATTTCCCACAAAACCAAATAACTAGTAAAGCACCAGACATGGGAGAGTCAGATAGTGGTTGGCTCAATGATCTTAAAGGTCTTTTCCAACAAAAATTACTCTGAGTCTGTGAAGGCTGAGCCTCTTCTGTAAACTGATGCTATAAACCCACGTTTCTCTTCATTTAAAGTTTCATATTAAGGCATTTCCTGCAGGGTACATAAAGCACAACCTGAAAACATAGCTGTTCTCCATGTCTGGATTTCCACTTAACAAGCAAACAACACAGGCCCACCCTTGATTAAGTGATACACCAAAGAAAGAAAACAACCCTCTGCTGTCTGCCTCTTAAACATTAATTAATGCTTCTGTGATCCATTAATGAAAAAGATCAGGATGAGAACAAGCAGGTGAGCAATAAAAAGGCTGTCTAAATTTGCCAACACAACTGATAGAAGCCCGCATTTGTGTTCTGAGACTGAAAATGCAGCCACATGATTTGTGACCAGGAGAAGGAGGAATTTCCATGTGTTACACAACTGCATGTATTTATTAGTTTGATGATGTACGCTGGGACTATTTCTCTTGGAAATGGCTTTTAGCTGAACATTTAATTTTCCTTCCTAAAGTTTGCTCTCACTCACAGTGATATGAACCACAGCTCCCTGCAATCAGCTATCCCAAAACTTTATTAATATCACTTGTTGTTGTTGTAAATGATCTCTTTCAGAACAAGCAATGAAGCTCTTGTTTTGCAGGCAGGCGAGCATGCCCTCGCCCCGTATCGTGTTGCATTGCCACAGCAGAGGAAGGACGAAGAATTTCTTAGGAGTTTTATTCTTACTGGGTTTTACTAATCCATCACATCACTAGTTACATCACGTTGACACCAGCTGCCCCTCCTCAGGAATTTCAGCCTGTGCACTAATTTAATGTGCCTCAATTGGCCTGGTTTCTGATGCGCTCTGTCCTACTGATACTGCATTTCCAGTCCGTGTCACTGCCACGTTAGAGAGCGCAGCTGAACAGCAGCCTCTGGAAAAGCACCAGGTTCACTTCTACCTGCAAAAGGAACACGTTTCCAAGGTCAGAGAGGTGGTACAGATTAGCTGGCACTAGATTAATAGCCATTCATCACCAAGTAGATCTAGAATCATGGAATGGTATCGGTTTTGGGAAAGGCCTTTAAGATCATCAAGTCCAACATCCAGCAGTGCCAAGTCATCACTAAAGCATGTCTCAGTGCGACATCTACATGTCCTTTAAATGCCTCCACCACTTCCCTGGGCAGCCTATTCCAGGGTCATGTCAATCCTTTTGGTGAAGACACTTTTTTCTAATGTCCAACCTAAACCTTCCCTGGTGCAACCCAGTTTCCAACCAGGTTGGAAGAGACCTCCAAGATCATACAGTCCAACCTAGCACCCAGCCCTACCCAGTCAACTAGACCATGGCACTAAGTGCCTCATCCAGGCTTTTCTTGAAGACCTCCAGGGACGGTGCCTCCACCACCTCCCTGGGCAGCCCATTCCAATGGCAAATCACTCTCTTTGTGAAGAACTTTGTCCTGACATCCAGCCTATACTTCCCCCGGCACATCTTGAGACTGTGTCCCCTTGTTCTATTGCTGGTTGTCTGGGAGAAGAGACCAACCCCCAAGTTTTGTTCTACCACTTGTTATTTGGGAGAACAGGCTGATGATCACCTATATGAGCAAACTGGATTGAGGTCCCTATTGCCCATACCCATGGTAAATGGAGCTATTAATACTGGGGCTGGGGAATGGCAAAAGCCTCCTGGTGTTGAAGGATGTATCATCCTTGCATGAGGCCAAGTTTTAACCTCCCACCTTCTCCAAGAGCAGGGTCTGGTCCAAATTCATGCATGTTTGACAGTAATGTGGCTCAGGCGTTTCCATCATTCTCTCTTTTGATCATTTCTAACCTGCTCAGTTTCTCTTTACTGGTAACAGAGAGGCTGTGACAGCCTAAGGTTTCCTGTAGGACAAGGCTTCAGCAGTGTTACCCAATGGCTGCCCCTGCACATGCAGGCAGCAAAATCTTTGCTATGTGTTAAGTTCCTACAGGTGTTTATATCCTGTCTCAAAAGCGAAGGTCAAACACCACTTGTTGGGTAATAGTGGTTGTGACAGTGGTGGTGAATGGTGCCACATCCAGTCCAGAGAGTGGTGGTGAATGGTGCCACATCCAGTTGGCAGACAGGCACCAGTGGTGTTCCCCAAGGATCACTGCTGGGCCCAGTCCTGTTCAATATCTTTATTGATGACCTGGACGAGGGGATTGAGTCCAGCATCAGTAAGTTTGCAGATGACACCAAGCTAGGAGCAGGTGTGGATCTGATGGAAGGTAGGAGAGCCTTGCCGAGGGACCTGGACAGGCTGGATGGGTGGGCAGAGGCCAATGGGATGAGATTTGAGAAGGCCAAGTGCAGGGTTCTGCACTTTGGCCACAACAACCCCAAGCAGTGCTACAGCATGGGGACAGAGTGGCTGAAGAGCAGCCAGGAGGAAAGGGACCTGGGGGTACTGATAGATAGTAGCTGAAGATGAGCCAGCAGTGTGCCCAGGGGGCCAAGAGAGCCAATGGCATCCTGGCCTGCATCAGGAACAGTGTGGCCAGTAGGACAAGGGAGGTTATTCTGCCCCTGTACTCAGCACTGGTCAGGCCACACCTTGAGTACTGTGTCCAGTTCTGGGCCCCTCAATTCAAGGGAGATATTGAGGTGCTAGAAGGTGTCCAGAGAAGGGGACAAGGCTGGTGAGGGGCCTGGAACACAAACCCTATGAGGAGAGGCTGAGGGAGCTGGGGGTGTGCAGCCTGGAGTAGAGGAGGCTCAGGGGTGATCTTATTACTGTCTACAACTACCTGAAGGAAGGCTGTGGCCAGGTGGGGGTGGCCTCTTCTCCCAGGTAACCAGCAACAGAACAAGGGGACACAGTCTCAAGTTGTGCCGGGGTAGGTATAGGCTGGATGTTAGGAGGAAGTTCTTGCCAGAGAGAGTGATTGGCATTGGAATGGGCTGCCCAGGGAGGTGGTGGAGGCACCGTCCCTGGAGGTGTTCAAGAAAAGCCTGGATGAGGCACTTAGTGCCATGGTCTAGTTGACTGGCTAGGGCTGGGCGCTAGGTTGGACTGGATGATCTTGGAGGTCTCTTCCAACCTGGTTGATTCTATGATTCTATGAAAAGCATATCTGACAAAATGACAGAGCAAGTCTAGGGTGCATGTGGACTTCTCTGAATCTCCTCTCCATCCTGCTCAAGGTTAGAATCACAATGACCAGGCCTGGCCAGTGAAACTTTCCATCCTGAGCTAACTCCTTCAAAGGATGCATGTCTGCTTCACTGGTCAGAAATCTGGACATGTCTCTGCCTAAATTTCACAGTATCACAGTATTACCATGGCTGGAAGAGACCTCATAGATCATCAAGTCCAACCCTTTACCACAGAGCTCAAGGCTAGACCATGGCACCAAGTGCCACGTCCAGTCCTGCCTTGAACAGCTCCAGGGACGGTGACTCCACCACCTCCCCGGGCAGCCCATTCCAGTGTCCAATGACTCTCTCAGTGAAGAACTTTCTCCTCACCTCCAGCCTAAATTTCCCCTGGCGCAGCCTGAGGCTGTGTCCTCTCGTTCTGGTGCTGGCCACCTGAGAGAAGAGAGCAACCTCCTCCTGGCCACAACCACCCCTCAGGTAGTGGTAGACAGCAATAAGGTCACCCCTATCTTTATGCTGACCTACTCCTCAGGATCTTCCCTCAGTGAGCAACTTCTTATTTCTGCTTTTAACACGGTTTCAAAGCAGGAAATTCCTGTATTTCTGCTACAAGGCATCATGGTCACTGGTAGCACACAAAACTTCGGGGGAGTTTGGCCTAGGGAGCGATGAGTTTGTTTTGCCATCTGCTGTCTCCGATCCAGAGGCGTGGAGCACAGGCTGCTGCTAAGTTTTGGTGAGAGTTGTGACTGCAACTGAGACTCAGGCTCCAGCTGGATGGAGACAAGCCTTGTATCGTCTCAGGAGCAGGCAGGGAAACTCTCATAGTCTCACACCATCTGCAGTATTTCCACCCTCCTGTGATTTATGCTCTTGCCTCTTGTCCCACACTGTTCCCTACCCCAGGGAGACTTTATCACCGTTGGGGAAATTCTTAGGGCTGTCTTTCCCTTCATGCCTTTTTGTTCCTGATCTTGAGGCACCTTCACCTCCTTCCATTTGTCATTTTCCATCCTGCTGACTAAACCAGTAGGACTTAGGATGTTTTAAGTAAAACCACAAGGGCCAAAAGAGCCTGTGGGGCTTCACAGCCTGCTAACAAACACACTTTGTTTCCCAGGCACCTCTCCATTTGTTTTCTTTTCCTGCTGGCAGCGTGAGGAGGGGCAACACTGTGATTTGTTTAGAAATGCAATTAGCCCAAGTGTGCAGGCCTGCAGCAAGCCAAGAGGATAACCTTGAATCCAGGGAAAGTTAGGGGGAATTGAAAGCCATCTGCAGCTCCAATGGGTCCCCACGCACCCCTTCAGCTTGCAGTTGCTATTCATGCCGATAAAGTGCCAGAAGATCTGCAATACAATGGGAAATTGCTTCTTTGGGTATTGTAGCATCTTGACTTAGAAGTGCTTTAACCTTGGCCTCATGCTTCCTGCGGGGCCCGTTGTATTTGCTGCAGAAGTACTGACACCAGCCAGGAACGGGTAGGATTTTTCAGCTGAGTAAAATTAAAACCTGAAACCTTTACCATCCTCTCGATGCCAGACATGCTCTACCTGCATTAACTTGAGCTTAATGGACTGCAAAATGAGCGCTTCAGCACGTATGGGAGTGGATTATTTGTGGAAGAGCAAGTTCCTCACATTTTTTATCTCTTCTCTTCACCAAAGCTTTTGTCCTTTAAAATTAAAAAAAAAAAAAAAAAAAAAAAAAAAGGAAAGGAAAGGAAGGGGTAAAAGGAAAAAAAAAGGTAAATGGCAAATACAGTTACATTAAAGGAACACAGCTGGGCCCTAAGAAGCCAGGAAAGATGCCATAGACACTTAAGGTACCACTTTTCAGCAGGCCAGCTGAATGTCTCACCCTGGTTTCAGTGTAACCTCTCCTCAACGGAAGACCCAAGGCTCCTAAAGCCAGAGAGTGCTGGTCCCAGTCATCTCAGTGTCTTGCACACTGGATGTGCAGTTGATGGTAGGAGGCTCTTGTCTTTGTAATCTGCTCTGAGACATGGTCTCCACTCTCTTCATCGTGCATCATTCAGAGGGATGTGGTATAGCCTGCAAGCCTCTTTATTCACCTGCATTCTTGGAGGTTTGCCTTCCGGACTCATACTCATACGATTCTTTTCCTGAACTCCCTAGGCTGGGATGTGACTCTTTTTCCAAACATCAAGCCAAGCCACCAGTGAAATACTGAAGGAATAATTCCATGCAGGTAACAGGATAACCCCTATGGGTAACCAGGTTTGAGGGTGGCACAACAGTATCACACACACAGTATCACAGTATTATCAGGGTTGGAAGAGACCTCACAGATCATCAAGTCCAACCCTTTACCACAGAGCTCAAGGCTAGACCATGGCACCAAGTGCTACATCCAACCTTGCCTTGAACAGCCCAGGGTCTCTTCAAGCTTTTATGGGTTACCACTATAGAGAACAGCAGCATGAAACATTCTGTGTGCTTGTGCTGTGATGGCCAGAAATACTTTGGCTGTGTTCTTCCCAGTGCCAGATGCCTTACAGTCTAAATGAGCATCTTAAATAGTGGCATTAATTATTATTGACATCCTGCTCTGTCCCACTGTAACAAGTCTAAAAGCTCTTCCTCTCTTTCCCCAGATTGCCATCTCTTCTATCTGATGCAAACATCAGACAGTCACACAGCAAAGGGTTGTCCCACAGGATTCTGCTGGTCTGGCCAGGTGAGCACAGAGGAACCTGCATTGCATGGAGGGCATAGCTCTGAGCTTGCAGACGGAGTCAGGCATGGGTACCAGCACCAGGGATGCTGCAAGGTCTGGGTATCAGGAAGGTCACATTGAGAAGGATGCCCTGAAACTGTCAGATAGCTTGGTGCTACTTGACCCACTCTCTTGCCGCACCCTGTGAAAAGCCCAGTGTCAAGAAAATTAGACTGGCAGCTCCCAGGGACACAGGTAACTAATCACTTGGTGACCTCAGGGGAACTGGTGTGCTCAGAGGACATCAGCTCCCCAGGCCAGGAGAGGCTGTATCCATCTCTTGCTCAGTGGCAATTGATAACACGCACTTGGTTCCCTGCCCAAAAGATAAGGCCATCTGTGTACACAGTTGCAGCTGTCAGACGTCCCCCTGGCCTCAGCAGGGAGGACACCCTCTAGCAAAGATGGGAAAGCAGTACAGGTCTGTGCCATCCTAAAGGAACTCAATTTAGCTTTCTTGTTGGGTTTTGTCTTCCCTCCCAGTTTCCTAGTGCATAATTATCCCTTTGTCTGTGCTTGCCACATCTTGGCAATGGCTTATTCTTCCCTGCCTTGGGCTGGTTACACACATAAAGGAGAGTAAAGGCCCTAAATAATATTTTATATAGCTTAATATAGAACCCTTGGATACAGCAGGGCCTCTGATTGATGGGATATTGGTGCTGGGCTGCCTGCTCCCCGTTCAGACTGTCAGGACAGGTGTCCATGGGTGCAGGGAAGGGACCTGCCAGAAGGAGTGATTCAGTGCTCAAGGGCAGTTCCCTGGAGTTCAGATGATATGTTGTAGGTGTTTCTGTGGGACTTATATATTTTTATTTGTGTGTGGAGCTGCTGGGGAAAAAAAAATCCCATCCATCTACTCTGTGTTCTTCCTTTACTTGCATGCCAATCCATGGCCATGGTGGCTAAAAGGCTTCTAGTGTCAACTTCTGTCTATGTAGCTTGGAGGGTGAACCAAGTCCTACAAAATCCTGTGTACTGGGAAGCCCCTTAAAGAGAGCTTGGAGGATTTTCATCACCTTAGTATGTAAGCCAAAACAGTCACCTTCCCAGAACTGCTGTGCTAACAGGGAAGTGTATGTCACTGTGTCATGTTGGACCTTATCCCATGTTGGGTGTATGTGGATGCAAGCTTCTCAGTGCAGCCCTGTTGCAATAGGGTGTTGCTGACTCTCCTGGGAGCATACAGGACGAGTGTGGCTGAGTGGGAGCATGAACTGGCACCTGCTGATCACAGAGCTCCTCTAGATACTGAACTTAACCACGGTAAAAAGATGTTTTCCCTGAAGAAACCCAACAAATGAACAAAAATCACTCTGAAACCACAGGCAGTATATCTGCAAATATAAACAAACACATATGGTGTGTTAAATACGTGAATACAGGAGCTTGCCTCCTTTCCATGGGCTCTATTCCATGTGTTTTAAAAACCTAAGCTTCCACCCTGCAAAGGAAGGTGGAGTTTTGATTAATTTTTAATTCTCTATATTGACTTGCTGTTGCATGTGTTTCTGCTATCTGAAAGGCATTCATTTGCTCTACCCTCACATGTGCCCTCTTTTCCCTTAGCCACCAAAACGAAACACGTTACTGCTCAGCTGGAAGTCAAGGATTTGCTCTTTGCTGCTATATTTACCAGAGCTGTGGCTGAACAGGGGCTGCAGAAGTGGATTCAGCACGCCTGCTGGCTGGGAGAGCTGAGCCCCGGGACAGTCACATCAGATGGGACTCATTAGGTGTCACTGAATCCATTCTATGCTTCTGACTCGTGAATGATGGTGCTTAGGATGCTGGAGCATGGAGCCATCTGAATGGGAATGTAGGATGGAGAGTACCAAAAGTTCAGTTTTTTCCCAGCCTTAACCAGGTTTTGACTGTGCCTGGCAGGCTCCCAGGGGTGAATGACATTGGCCTGCTGATGCTGCTTTGCAGCTGCTCTGGAGCTGAGACAGCTCTCCCCCAGGGTGTGCAGGAAATAATCCCATAATCATAAAATAATCTTGGGTAATGGCATATTAATGAGGATGGAGGAAAGGTGATGCTCTCAGGGTGGGCTTTCCCACTGCTTGGAGGAGGCTGCACACAGCTGCTGCACATGAAGGGGGTAAAAGGATGGCATTACATTAACAGTGAGACTTGGATGTGAAGTACCTCAGCAGGAAGGGTCTCTCTGGCTCTGGGTGTGTTTCTGCAAAATTCACTGTTACTCATGACAAAGGCTTTTCCTCTAAGTTATCCACTCTCCAACCTGCTCTTTTTCTCCAATTTGAGATGTTTTGTCTCCCTTTTCTATCCAAGCCTCCTAGGCTGTGTCAGTCCTACCTCCTCTCACACTAGTCCTTTTATCTTCCATCTTTCCAATCCATCAACTCTGCTTTCCCCTGTTTTCTGCCTTACTCAGGCTCCTGCTCTTCTCAGCACCTTTCCTCACCTTTGCCCACCTTCTCTTTTCCATCTCCCACAAATACCTCTTGTATTTTCAAGTGTCTGTGCAGGGGGAGGGAAAGGACAGCACCTGTGGAGGAGGTTGTGCTCCCCCATCAAAGAACATATGTATCAGACACCTTTCCCTTGAGATGGCAGCCTCTGGAAGCCTCAAGATGAACCTTTCAACAAGATTAAAGAGATGGCATTAATTGCTATCGATCATGGGTCAACAAATTAAATTGCATCTGCAATTGCATCTCTGAAAGGTCTAAATGAGAAGAGTAGTTAATGGGTCTGGCTGGCCCAAAGCTGTGATTAATTAAAGGGAGAAATGAACTAAAACATTTAAAAAATAAAGCAGAAGAGAAAGAGATTGAGATGAAGCTGAGACTCTTTGATTCAGAAGAAATAAAAAAGGCATATCTGGAGAGTGCTCAGTGGGATTTCAAATCTTGGTTTCATTCTGTCTGGCCTGAGCTGGCTGTTACAAGGCAGAGTTGCTGGCAATGATTTGAGGGGCTATTGCTCTAAGCACTCCAAGTACTGTGGAAATATTGCCCACCCACAACCACCATCTCTTCCACAGAAACTCCCCATCATGTCTATTGCTCCTTTCTGCCATGCCAGTCCTTACCCTGCCTTGGCGGTCAGGCAGAGCTCTGTGATCCTTCAGGGGAAGCGTGAGCCTAATGGTGCTGGATTTGAGAGAATCAGATCCCTTCTACAGTCTGAGCCAGAACCTCATGGAACACCACTTAATTTATCTCCTTTGACACTCTGAGTTCAGATCACAGAATCAGAGAATGACAGGAGTTGGAAGGGACTTCTGGAGATCATCTAGTCCAGTTGACACTGTGCTGGCAAATGCCCCTCTTCTGCAGGAGCCAAATCTGGTAGTGTGTGTTTTCAGTCCCCCGGGGCTAAAGAGGTCACTCAATTGCAGCTCCTTCCTGCTAACCTTAACTGTATTTTTCCCTCTAGGAGGATAGGAGAAAAGAGGGACAGTACTTGAAGGGAGGCTACAAAGAAGCTGGGGAGGGACTTGTACAAGTGTTTGTGGTGATAGGATGAGAGAGATAGGATGGCTTTAAGGTGGAAGAGGGGAGATTTCAACTGGATATTTGAAAGAATTTCTTTACAGTGAGGATGATGAAACACTGGACCAGGGTTGCCCAGGGAAGCCATGGATATTCCCTCCCTGGAGGTGTTCAAGACCAGGCTGGACTGGGGTCTTGAGCAATCTGGTCTAGCGGAAGGTGTCCCTGCCCATGGCAGAGGGATTGGAACTAGGAGATCTTTAAGGCCCACTCCAACCTAAACCATTCCATGATTCTATATATCTGTGATGGACTCTGCAGGGCTTCTCCCTCATTTCACCCAAACACATACTCTGGGTCACCATTCGTGATCCTTCAGGTATGCCCTTGCCATCACCTCTATTTCTTCCATTGGTTTTTTCAGACTCAGTGCCCTTGAAAGGGTGAAGGGAAAAAAACCTGAACAGCCTCACGTTGCTTAGCAATCCCACTCGGCATGGAGGCTGCTTATCCCACTCCTCTTCATGTCAGAACCGGGAGTAAATTACTCCTGGGTGGGAATAAGGGCACTACTGTGACTCCTTGGGAAATAATGAAGCAGCACAGCATGGAATGGAGATGGTGCTTAATTAATAATGAAGAAAATAATAATATGTGGCACGTATAGTGCTGTACTTGTTCCAAGCGCTGTACAAACATTAACTACAGTAATTAAGCTGTAATTAATTAGAGTAACTACTAATCAGTGTAAATAATGATGCATCTGGAGGTACCAAACGGAGTTTGTGAACTGAAAGCAAATTTCTGTGTTCAGGAAATGGCATCAAATACAAAATGGCACCAGTAAAAGGCAAAACCAGATGGAAGTTAAAGCAAAAGCCTGGGAGTTGTGCTGGTCCACAATGGCTCCCCAGAAGCAAATCTTAGTTTGGTAAGTACCTTCTAACCAGGCAAAGCTGACTTGCTGATTTACTGCTGAGGATTTCTTTGTGCAACCCATCTCATCCATAAAACTCTCATGGCTATTTACATGTTCCAAGCCTGCTCCTCCCACCCCAGCTGCACTCATCAGTGCTGCAGACAACTAGGGGCTGGAGCAAGCGATGGAGAACTGGGAGCTTGAGGAGATGATAATCAGCAGAGTAAAATACACCACAAATATGTAATTTTGGTGGGTTTTGCTGTTTCACACACTTTATATTTAACAAAATATTTTTTTTAATAATATAGTCTTTTACACATCAAATATTGTTTCTAGACCCCTCCCCATTTTTTACAGATTTTTTTTTTCTCACTAGTTTCAGGCACACTATTGTTTGAAGAGTTTGAAACTGGATAGGCATTGACAGGCAGCAGCTTACAAAGAAATGTGGTGATGACTTCTGTAACGGCACTAGTTCAACCTGCAGGAAGGCAGTGCCAGCCAAAGCACAGCAATCACTGCACTAGTGCTCACCCTGACCCCTGCCCTCCCCTAAACCATGAAAGCAGGGAAGAAAGAAAAATGTAAAGGCAACAGTGTGCATAAACTGAGCCTGACCATGCCACTCCCTCGGAGGATGCTGTAAGCAGGATTTGCTGCCATTGCTGTTAAGAGCAGCCACTAGGCCGATGCCTGAACAAAACGAGCATCGTCATCCTCACGATCATGACTGAACAGCAGCAAACCAAGTGTGGATGATGATTGGAAAGGTTCCCGTGCTCACCTGGGCAGGGCAGAGCAGGGAAATTACATTAGTGTTTTTAATCTCACAGTATCACTTGGAAGGTGCAGCCTGAGAAAGGAAGAGGTGCCAAAAAAAACCCAAGGGGACCCTCAGCTGCTGGTGGGGACCACAGGGACTTGTCCTCTCAGCAGGCAGGCATTTAGCCATTTTCTAGAGAAAAACTTCACCAAGATCTGATTCCTGTGGACATGGCCAGTCCATTCTCAGTGCCCCTGTGCACCCTCACTTGCTGTATCCCCAGCAGTGTGGATGTTCCCTGGGATAGAAGAGAGCCAGGGCAGCTCCCTCACGCTGCAGTAAAGGGCCTTACCTGCCAGCTGAGATAGTTTAGTGCCAGCACATTGATGAGACGTGTCTGGAAACCTCCCTAAGGCCAACGGGCAAAGCAAGAGGATCAGATATTTTAACTCTTGGCAGCTGAGTCCTGCTATCATTGGAGTCAAGGAGCAATGCCCTTGGCTCCAGCAAGAGCAGAAGCAGTGCTAGCAAAGCAGTGTTCAGGCAAGACATCGGCAGCTGCTCAGCCCAAGAGCAAGTGGAGCTGGGCACAGGTGAGATGCTCCTCCCTCTCCTCCACTACCCATGCCCCAGCCAGGCATCACATAGACACAGCCTAGGGAAGATGTTGCTTTCCTGGTGCCGTTCCAGTGCTGAATTGTAAGCCCTGCCTGGCCGTGCAGATGGTGCTGGCTCATGCTCTGATCAAGGTCACGGTGACTGTGTAGGTGTCTTCAACTTTATTGTCCCCACTCAGTGGAGAAAGCAGAACACAGATACAGCTTGTGTCTGGGGTGTCTGGTCATATACCTGTGCATCTACCCTGGTCCTTCTGCAGGTTACATTCCAGATTGTTGGGGTTTTTTAACCCTTTCCTTTCTCTTTTGATTTCTACCTCCCTCCTGTCCTTGCCAGCCCCCCCCTCCCCTTTTTAGACACGATGAGAATGATCCATCGCTTCACTCACAGCTGTGTTGCCCTGATGATCCCAGCTTAGGAATAGGCTTTAAAAAACCCAAACCCGCAGTAGCAAACCCCCCTTAAATAAAAGTGGAAAACCCCACAGTCCACGTTGTAGAAGGTGAGAGCGGTGAACCAGTCGGTGTCTTGGAGCCATCACCAGTCCAAGAACTTGCGTGGGTTGCTTTTTCCTCCTTTCCTCCCCAAATCTGACCACAGCGTCCCTACCGAGCACTGGTAGTTACAAAAGCAGAGTAGATACCTAGATACTGGATACATAGTGTGTGAAGCGAGGGAACAGCAGGAGAGGGGGGAGAGGGAGGCCCTTCCCTGGGAGTAAAATTCTCTGCTTGTGTGAACCCCTCGCAGGATTTGCTGGTGACCCTGTTGCAGTTGATGGGAGGTCGGACACCTGTGCAGCATCGAAGCCATTCCTTTGTCATCATCGCCGTCCTCGGCAGCAGCAGCAGCAGCAGCAGCTGGCTGTTTGGCTGGCGGTGCCGCTGGCAAGGGGGACTGCCGCTACAGAGCCTGCTTGCCCTGGCACTCGCGCTTGGAGCACTGCGCTGGCTTCCACCAGTCCCCGTTGTGGCAGTGGCAGATGTTGCAGTCGTCCACCTTCACTTCGATGCCAGCGGGAATTATCGTGGTGCCTGCAAAGCAGTTAGGACCTGAAGAAACACAGGGGAGTAACAGAGGTCAGTGCTGCTTTGTTTTCAAACGGAGTGTCGCAGCTCTGCTGTAAGCCCCTGGGAGCAGGCAGGTGCTCAGCCCCAGCCCCTTCCTGTGCTCTGCCCAGAATGTTGCCGCTGCCAAAATCAGCAGCAATGCTCCCAGGCCTGCCCCCTGCCAAGCCTGTCCCAGGCCAATCACTTCTCTCATTGTTTTTTGTTTCCTTCGGATACTAAAGGCAAAAAACAAAAAGCCCTTGCAGCTTCCCTTATTCTGCTTCTGTACCCAGCTCCTGGTACAAAAGGTGTCCAATGCTCCATCGATGAACTTTGCTTTTCCTGTTCAGCTGCCCACCAGTTTGGCAGCTTTTGCTCCTAAAATTTGGCTGTGAGGTGGACAAGACCACGAATACAAGCATGAGGACACAGACAGCCTTCATTTTTCTAGCCCAGTGAGCATGCACTGAGCTACAGGGACCAGAGCTGATTCGCCCACCCAGGACGATGACAACTGTAACTCCAAGGAGCCCTCACCACAGCTTGGGCTTATTAACCATAAGTCATTTATAACAGCAAATTAATGAAAATAATTTACCTCTCAAATAAGCTTTCTGATAAAATATGTTGGTGGCTTTAGGGTTTTTTTTCCCTCTTAAGGGCAATTCATAGACTCATAGAACAGCTTTGGTTGAATTCCTTTAATCTGCTCATTGTTGGTACTGGGTTTGGCTTCTTGATAACACAATATCAAAGTGAACAGCAAGAGAGCAAGAATCTTCTCACAAAAGCTCCACAAAACCCTACTATCCAGCTGTCCCACTTCAAATCCTCTCTCGCCTCCTCTCTTGTTCTTGCTTCAGATAGCATCAGGAACTAATGACAGAGCCATCAACACATGGAACAGCAATCAAGGCAGTTGCATTCGTGGCATCAGAAAAGCATGAAGATGTCTGAAAATGCTTGACTGCTGCTCCTAAATGTCACCCTTTGGCTGGCCATTGATTTTAATCCATGCATCTGGTGCATGAGGTGCATTCAAAAGATGAGTGTGTACAGACACAAAACTACAGGCAAGTTGTTAGTGCTTGAAATAAGGCTGAAGACTGTCGGGGGGAGGGGGGCGGGTGTGGGAATAAGGGCCCTGCATGGCTGGAAACAGGGTGAGCTGTAGCAAGATCAGTGCCAAGGGCTCATGTATTATAGTCTCAGAGAACTATTAATTTCATCTTGATGATTTATTACTGCTTTGACTTTAAGATGCTCCTCAGGATCCCATCTTCAACCTCAAAAGACTATGAGTTTGGCAGGGCTGGGCCTTCCACCTTATTTAAAGGCCTTTTCAAATGCAGGTCATCTGTAGAGCAACTTTTCACATCCATCTTAAGCCACAACAGAAGTGTCCAAGAAACATGTCTCTAATGGCTCCTGTATCCAAATTTAGGTTCATAGAATCATAGAATCAGCCAGGTTGGAAGAGACCTCCAAGATCATCCAGTCCAACCTATCCCTCAGCCCTAACCAGTCAACTAGACCATGGCACTAAGTGCCTCATCCAGTCTTCCTGAACACCTCCAGGGATGGTGACTTCACCACCTCCCTGGGCAGCCCATTCCAATGGCAATCACTCTCTCTGGGAAGAGCTTCCTCCTAACGTCCAGCCTATACCTCCTCTGGCACAACTTGAGACTGTGTCCCCTTGACTGGGTGTATCCCAGAACTTCCACTTCCTTCCATGGGTGGGAGGGGGGGAAGGTTGGCTGTAGCACTGACAGGGTCTGTGTCTCTCCATGAAAGACCCAGACCTCCTCCTTTTCCTGGCCAGCATATGAATCCACCAGGATGGCAAAACAAGTAGGCTTTTGCTCTATACAAAGAAATCCAACACTACTTGTTGAGCTAGAGTTCAGGCTACACTGGTCTGCTGTCAGTGCACTGGACATGCAGACATTTCAAGCCTCGTTAGGGCTGGATAACCTCCAACGGTCTCCTAACCTTTGTCATTACATGGTGCAAAGAACTTTGAAGCTGGAGTTACCAAACAAGGCATGCAGTAATCCAGAAAAGCCAAACTCTCTCTATGCACACATATACATTATATGGGTTTTGTTTTTTTTAGGGGTTGGGTTTTTTTGGGGGGTTTCTGGTTGTTTTTTTTTTTACTACATATATGTGGGTTGAAAAAGTCATGATCCATTCTGGACACAAGCTGAAGCTTTCTGAAGTTGGTGTCTCTCCAGAAGGCATAATCCTAGATGGAAAGGTTGTGATCCCAACTGAGGTATTCCCCTGGCAAGTCACTGAAGTTGTCAGCTCTCAGGGATTCTGGGTCCCCGTGCTGGCTGCACCACTGCCTCTGCTATTCATCACAGATTTCAATTCTCTGCTTCATCAAGTTGTGAACACAACACCCAGCAAGAGCTTCACCGTCAGATTTGGCTCATTTGCTGCTGTTAAAGGCCCAGGGTTTAAATGCAATGAAAATGCCAATAATTGTATCTAGCTGCAAATGAACTAAGCACCTGTCCTTTAATAGGAGGCAGTCAGAAGATTATCTGCTGATGCTGGGGATGCCCAGCATGGGCAACTACCCCACAACAGCCTGCTCCATGCTCCTAGCGCTAAAAGGCCTTTTTATTAAAACAAAAACCCTCCTCTGGAAATCAGAGTGGCAAGGAAAGGATTGTTTCCTTTTTTGCTGTCCTGTGGCTGCCTGTTAATCATCTCATTCGAGAAGCCAATGCTGCCCTGGCACCCACACACCTCTCCAGACATAGCCTTCTCTGAGTGCTGGACAACGGCAGATGTAGAGCACTGCTGGCCCATTCAATGTGACTAAAAACACATGGGAGGCTGGTGGCAATGGGAACTGGCATGTTTTCTCACTCACTGGAGGGACACCTAGCTTGAGTTTGGGGACTCTGGGCTCCCTTCATAGGGTCTTGGCTGCATCCCTGCACTTAAACACTGCAGAGACAGAGAATGACATGGGCCATGCTCAGCCAAGGACAAACAAGTTGAAACTGGTGTATGGGGTACTGCAAACTGGAGAAAAGTTCATTTTCATTTGCACCCAGCTTACCTGTCCATCCCATGACTGCTCCCTCATAGCCACAGCTGCCTTCCCTCCACCTCCCAGCAGCCCCAGCTCCCTTCTCCCTCTTGAACTTCCCCATTTGTAAAAAACAAACAAACAAAAATCATTAAACAGCTCTCATTAATGTCCTGCTCTCAGAGTTGACAAGCAGAAAGCAGCACCATGATGAAGAGATGTACTGATAGATAGTAGCCGAAGATGAGCCAGCAGTGTGCCCAGAGGGCCAAGAGAGCCAATGGCATCCTGGCCTGTATCAGGAACAGTGTGGCCAGTAGGACAAGGGAGGTTATTCTGCCCCTGTACTCAGCACTGGTCAGGCCACACCTTGAGTACTGTGTCCAGTTCTGGGCTCCTCAATTCAGGAGAGATGTTGAGGTGCTGGAACGTGTCCGGAGAAGGGCAACAAGGCTGGTGAGGGGCCTGGAACACAAACCCTCTGAGGAGAGGCTGAGGGAGCTGGGGTTGTTTAGCCTGGAGAAGAGGAGGCTCAGGGGTGACCTCATTGCTGTCTACAACTATCTGAAGGGAGGTTGTAGCCAGGTGGGGGTTGGCCTCTTCTCCCAGGCAACCAGCAATAGAACAAGGGGACACAGACTCAAGTTGTGCTGGGAGAGGTCTAGGCTGGATATTAGGAGGAAGTTCTTCCCAGAGAGAGTGATTGGCATTGGAATGGGCTGCCCAGGGAGGTGGTGGAGGCACTGTCCCTGGAGGTGTTCAAGAAAAGCCTGGATGAGGCACTTAGTGCCATGGTCTAGTTGACTGGCTAGGGCTGGGTGCTAGGTTAGACTGGATGGTCTTGGAGGCCTCTTCCAACCTGGTTGATTCTATGATAAGAGCTCTGACTGAATATGTGTGATATTGGGGGGAGAAAAGAAGATGCAATTGGCCCCTTCTGGGCTTTCTTTGTCCAGGGGCAAAGATTGGCTTTCTGTATTATTTCTCAACTGTATATAATAGTAAAAAACATGTAAATATATTTTGTATGCATGCTTGTAAATTTAGCCTACTGCAAAATATAGCTTTATCTTACTTCCAAGCCATCTGAGCTGGCCTGGTAAACTTTTACTGGGGGAGAAGGGGGAGAAGTTCCCAACCCACCGCAGTGATAATTCAACTGAAATTCCCACCCTCTGAGATCCAATGGTTTTATCACAAAGGCTGCCAGTCAGCCCCCCCCTTTTTTTTAAACCCATCTAAACTTCATCCACTTTCATACTGGAAAAGTGGGTTCTGTTTGTTCAAAGCGGAATGCAGAGAGCTTTGCACCTGTGGCTTAACCAGGAGAAAGATGCACTCAGAGACAGACACTGCGATGCTGAAATTCGGTGGAAAATAGGCCCCAGACAAATAACATCTTCTATGGAATGGCACAAGTCACTGGGGAGTTTTCCAGCAACCTCACGTTTTTATAGAGCTGACAGCTAATGCATTGCTGGAGACAACATCCAGCACCTGAGGAAGCTACGTGACTTTGGCCTTGTTTCTTGCTGCAGCATCTGGCTGTAGCCTCATGGGCTGCAACTCCTCCACATCACATCACATCACATCACATCACATCACATCACATCACATCACATCACATCACATCACAGTCTTGGGGTTTTTTCATTTGCAGCAGACCTAATCAGACTCTTTTGAGTTCTCTTGTTATTTCTTTTTCTCAGATCAGCATCCCAACGTTTCTAAAGCTAAGTGCCTCAACCTCATGCTGTTGGAGACTGTCCTGAGCTTTTTCCCACTGTGGCTATGGCAGCAGCAGTCCAAGATCAGGATCTGCTAAACTGAGGAGAAAAATTGTGAAGAATAAGACAGAACAGCAGAGCAATGTGGGTTTTTAAATTATTACTCAGAGGAAGATGCTGGTCAGAAACATTTGAAGACATGTCAAGCACATCAAGAAAGTTACTTGCAATAATTGGAGTAGGAACATGCAACTGCTTTGGGCAAGGGCTGCTGTCCTGCCCTTTGCAAAAGCATCTTAAACTGCAACTACAATGAAAACAGGACAGCAGCCACCCTCTGTTCTTGCTCAGGAAGACTGATAGGAGAGGTTTGCTACTCCCACAGACAATATAATTGGGAGATTTGCTTTGTTTAACATAGTTAACATTCGTAAAAGAATACAACACTCCAGGCTGTTCGCTAGAACAACTGTGAGGATTTTTATGGAGATATACGAGGGACATTTTGGATGCAGAAAAGAAACATTCATACATGGCTGTTGTCTGGAAAGAGTGACAGCAAATTTGTGTATGCTTAAGAGCAGATATCTGGCCTGCATGCTGAACTGCAGCCCTGATATAGAGGGAATGCACCTAATCCCATCTGTGGGCACTCAGTGCGTGCCTTCTGCACCACGCAATGCTAGCCAGGGGCATGAGCTAACATCCTCTTGAACTTAGTAGCACAGAAGTGATTTAAAGAAACGTGAAAGCCTTCCAGTCTGATGCTCCCCATTACAGTGGAAAGAGCTCACAGCCCAAGCACAAGAGGAGCACATCTTCTGTGTAGCCCCCACCACAGCACTGTGGAGATGGGGAGGAAAGCACTAAATCAAGAGCATCCCACATAGATGCTAAGTTACAGCTGGAAATAGCAAGGTTTTGGGGTCTGATGCCCTTCAACATCATCAGCACACACTCAGGCTGATGTTTTGGAGTCGCTCGGTGCCAAACACCAGCTCAGCTTCTTGGGGCTGTGGGCTGCAGGCTGCCCCTAGTTGCTTCCTGGGTGACTTTTACTGAACTCAATGGCTTTGCCTGTGGCTTACAGCAGGTCTCAATTTAGCTTCATGTGTGCAAAGAAGTAATACAAGGAAATGAAATGTTAAGCACTGCAGCAAGCACAAATCACTTCAGGCCAACTGCGACATTCAGATATTTGACCTGAATGGCCTCTTGCAGCAGATGAAGCTCATTGCCTGCACTGGAACTTCTCACGGTACAACCTCACATTTCAGCGGGGAGCAGTATTCTCCTCTTTGTTAAATAGCTTCTAACAATAACCCTGTGTCTCCTGCCACTCCTTTAAGAGCCTCCCCATCCCTTTAGGAAATACTAAGGCTGACTCCAAGAGAATTTAGCTTATTCAGTCAATGGATATCGTCAGAGAGAAAGGTGCTGATGGCTATGCTTATCTACTTTGCACCAGTAGTTTAGATAGCCACTAATCAGCAACTCAATTTAGTCAGTTATCCCTCAGGCTCCTGTGTGATGTGCCCCACAATTAAAGCTTCAAGGGATAAGCAGAAAGTGATGGTGATTTCCAACAGGATTTAGGGATGGATACAGCCTGGAAACATCCCCATGGATGCTCATTCAGCTGAATGAGTCCTGGTGGCTTGGACCTTCAGAGATTGACCACAAATGCAACAGGGTGTTGGAATTTACTCCTGTCAATCTGCCTAGAACTGGGGGACCCATTTCTAGTGAACAAAACAGGCATATCATGGTACTTACCATGACCAGCCCATGCCATAGGCTATGTGGTCTTCAGTGCCAGCATCCAGCACCCCAAGCATCCAGCCCCTCACAAAGCGATGACCAGGTGAGGACTGCACACCTAAACCTGCACAAGGACGCTCATGGACAACTCCCCAACATAGAGTGAGGCAAAACACACCAGAAGTATGTGACCCTCAGGCTCTGGTGCAGAGGGCAGAAATCACTAGCTTAGTATACCTTGGGATGTTTTCTACATCTAGGCTGAACTGTGTGCTCAGTGGAGAAGAAAAATTAATCTTATTTTTAATGGCAGCCCCCATTCTGGAAGTTATCAGAGCTCCTCTCTGCTGATCCTGCAGGATCTTTTCAAATGCTCATTTAGCTCTGTCAGTGCTATTTATGTGATCACTTCAGATTGAAAGGAAAGAGCTCAATTTGTGGCTTTAATTAAGGAGTCGAGGGAAGAAGTCTTGTTTTCACTGCCTGGTATTGAGTCTGTCTGTCCCCCTCTCCCCAGGGGGAGAAGAAGACAGCAGATGAAGGCAGAGGTGAAACATAAAGCAGTCAGCTGCCAATGCTGAGATTTGCCTCACTGAAAGTTAGATTTAGTGATGCTCTGCAGGGGATGCTGAAAGCCCCACCAAAAGATTACAACCCTGGAGCTCTTTTGTGTCAGAAAGAGGTTGAAAGGTGAAGATCCCAGCTCAAAGAACTGCTGAAGCCCAAGGATGCATCAAAAGCAGGGCTGCTGTGGCCATGGCCTATGGAGAGGTGAATTCATACCCTGATAAAGCCCAGGTCTGATCCCAGGTCTCTGACAAGTTGCCTCTTGGTGGGGGGTGGACTACACTTGCAGCTCTGCCTCCTCACTGCTCCTGGAGGTGATGTCCATATCCCTCAAGCTGTGGAGGACATAGGTCTTTGCAGATTAAAGGACATCTAATCATAATTCCACATGTTCTGAATACATGCACCAGGTGAAAATATCCACCTGGGACTTCCCTATAGTCCATGTCCATTCCCAGCCAACCCTCAAAAAGTCTCCTTAAGTGCTGGACATGGGATCATCTCAGGTCAGTGAACCAGCAAGACTCTGAAAGCCCCTTTCCAGCCTGCTCACAGTCTCCAACAGCAGACAAGCTCTCCCAAGCTATCTGCATCCAAACGTGGAGGCAGCATCAACACCTCGGCCAACATCCACTGTGGGTGGAATGAAATCTGGCTGCTGCTCAGTCTTTGGGAGGGACTAGGCGTGGAGTCTACCAAACCAGGCCAGCCTCGGCACTGTAAATTAACAGTCCCTGTAGCAGGCAGGCAGGGGCTGCCGGAGGTGTCAGTCCTCACTGCCACAAGCAAAACAGAGCCATCTGCCACCCCAAATGTGATTGACTGCACAGCCCAGCTTGGAAGTGCTGCATGCTGGAGCACGGCAATGTTTCCAGCGTAGGCAGGTGAAAGTTGGTCAGCAGCACCAAGAGCCATCGCCTGCTAACAGCCGCTCCCTGTCGCATGGCACTCACATGCTGCGGGGACGAGGAAGCCCTACCCAGCGCAGCAGCTGCCAGGGACGTGGTGTGCCCTTCTGGCAGGAGGAGGGGGCTCGTGGTGCGGCGGGCAGCATGCACAGGAGGGCAAAAGCATTGCTGACTTTTGGTGACAGGCCCACAAGCAAGTGGATGCTGAAATGAAATCACCATGGGATTCGTCCCATCCTCCCCCATGAGTTGAAGGATGAAAGCCAAGGCAGACATGGAAAGCTTCGGGGGGGATATATGAGCTCTCAGCAGCTCCCCTTCTGCCATTCAAAAGTTCAGGAATTGCCCTGTGCCTTTTCATGGTCGTTGTTGCCACTGACATTTTAAAATCCTCAAAGGAAACCTTGCCTGGGCCTGAAGTACAGAGGGATGTGTGTGTATACATGTGTCTCTGTCTCTGGAGGTGTTCACAGAACATGGCACTTTGGCCCATGATGCAGTGGCCATTGTGGTGTTGGGTTGCTGCTCAGACTCTCTGATCTTGAAGATCTTTTCCAGCCAAAACTATTCTATGATTCTATCAACCTATGCTAGACATTAGCAAAGCCAAAGAAGTTTGAAAGTCACAATTCCCACATCCTTTTTTTTTCCCTTGGCTTTGAGCCAGTGTTTTCCTGGAAGGACAGCAGGTTTGTGCTCTGCCTGCTCCTGACGTCAGTCACCAGTGCTGACAGTGCAAAGAGCCCCCAGAAGGTGGGCATGCCATGCCTGTCCTCTCTGCTGGAAGGAACCAAAAGAGGCATACATACAGTGATGGACCAAATGATGTTCAGTGACAAGGTCAACTCCTGCCTGGGATGTTCCCATGTTTAGGCAGATCATCACATGATGGTGGCTCTCAGTTGTGGTTACAAGTGCCACCTCTTTGAGTTGAGGGGTTCAGTTTTCTTTTGCCGCCTTGTCCAGTCACCCATGGAGAGATGGCTCCTCCGATGTCCCTAATTTCACTCAGAGCCTTCTGCTTTTGTTTGTTTCTTTTTTCCATTTGTAGACAAATGCTGCTGGCTCTGACTAAAAACTCCCTGTAGTCAACCAGTTGTACCTCCTAGCCATTATGAGCTTTCAACCTTGCACATCACTGCCCCAAAGAATTAATCTCCTCCAAAGCTGTTCTGTAGCTTTTCCCCATTGTTCCTGTATGTTTTGCTCCTCACAAGATGATGCCAACATATTCTTAAGCACTGCTAGAGATTTTTCCAGCCATAATTCGTATTGCTGGGTGCCTAAAGATGCCTAAAACCTATTTAATCTCTGCAATAATACATATATATGCACACATACTTGCAGTATCCTTCTCCAAGCTAAACTGAAGTTGCTCACTCTACGCAAGCCCTACATCATTAAAAGGATAGCATTAAAAACACAGACCAGGCTGAAAAGCTAAACTCAGGGCAATGGGAGCATTTCCACTGATTTTTACCAGTGATGAAGCCAGCACAATAAATCATAGGCCCACTGAGTCAATTTGGTTAGAAAAGACCTTTAAGATCATCAGCTCTAACAGCTAACCCAGGGCTGCCAAGTCACCACTAAACCATGTCCCACAGCACCACACACAGAGGTATTTTTAAATCTCTCCAGGGATGATGACTTCCCCACTTCCCTAAGCAGCCTGTTCTAGGGCTTGAAAATGCTTTCTAGGAAGATTTTTTTTCTAATACCCAGCCTAAACTTCCCCATGTGCAACCTGACCCAGTTTCCTCTTGTCCTACTGCCTGTTACTTGGGAGAAGAGACCAACCTCCATATGGCTCCAATCTCCTTTCAGGTAGTTGTAGAGAGCAAGAATATCTCCCCTCAGTATCCTTTCATTGAGGTTGATCAATCCCAGTTCCCTCAGCTGCTCCTCATAACACTTGTGCTCTAGACCTTTCATCAGCTTTGCTGCCCTTCTCTGGGCACACTCCAGTACCTCAGTATCTTTCTTACAGGAAGGGCCCAAAACTGAACACAGTATTTGAGGCACAGCCTCACCAGTGCTGAGTACAGGGGGATAAAACACATCTCCTCTCATCCAGCCCACTGGGACAGGGATCTCCTGGTGGCCCCACATCACCTTCTGGCTCTCCCTGTGCAGAGATGTCCACGTCATGCAGGCTTTTCTCAGACAGTCCCAAGTATCTGTTGTCTTGATGTCTAATTAATGCAGGGGATCCACTCGAGTTCCCTAAATTATAACCTGGCTCCCAATGACACAGACTGATTCAATCCTCATGACTTTGCACTGCAGTTAGAAAATTACTGATTGCTTGCTATCTGTCTTAATCAGGAGCAGCAAACAAATGAGGGACAAGGAGACATCCAGAAGGGAATGCACCACATTACTCCTCCTTATTGACAGCATGGTTACTTAATTTGATGTGGAGACATAACTTCAGGCATCACTAAATAGTGAAGCAGGAATGTTTTGGTGCAAGGAAGATCTATGGGTGCAATTTAAAAGCAGTCTGTTTAGGAGCAGTGACATCTACCAGCGCTGATACAGATCTGAGCTGTGCGAGCATTTTAAATAAAGACAGTAGCTCCCTGACAGTTAATAAGCACCAGCCAAAAACTGCAGCCCCCACTTCCCTCTTCGTTCACTGTACTTGTGGGATAAACATCATGATGGAGGACCAAACTCCAAGGATGATGGTCACCTCCCATGTGCCCAACCCAGGGGCCATGCCATTATTTGCTTTCTGGCACGTAGCACTGCCTACACTGGGATGGTCACAAAGCTCTAGATGAGGCATTTGGCATGGCTTGCTGCAGAGAAGGCAGTTGATGGGGATGATGGAGACAAAGCCATGTTCATTACAGGCAGAAAACAGATCAGCTGTGAGCAGTGCCAATGATTGTCAGCCAACACTGCCAATGGCGAGTACAAAAGGATGCCAAGCTGGCCAGTTCCCAGGATTACAGCTCAGAAGCACCAGAACTTTTCCTGCAGCTGGAAAACTGTGGGTTGAGATGCAATAATAAACTGTGGGGACTCTCAACTGTGAGAATGACTCTTTTAAAATCAGTTTAAACAGTCCAAGATCAGTGCAGATAATCTAATGAAACCAACCTGGGCACACTAAAGACTCTAGAGTGAGTGGTGTGTTTCCTGCTGCTTTAGAAGTGTATTTGCTTCACTGCATGGGCATCTCCCCCATGCCTGTGCACTCAGCCTCTCCGCTTCCGATTCCACGTGCATCGAAATCAAAGCTGGGAGCACATCTGAGTGCATTGTGCTCTCCCTGCAATACCTCCACCCCAAGTTTCCCCATTTTACTGGGTTCGTATTTCAGTGGTAGGTTATGAACCGGTGACCAGCAGCGTTAAGCACTGCTGCAGCACAAACTAGTAGCTGCTATCAAATTTATAGTCATTTACTCACTCTGCTGATTGAAGAATCCACTCAAATTGAGGGCAGCGTTGATGTGAAAGCACTGCTACCCAAGTCACGGAGGAACCAACACACAGCACAGCTCAAGATGAGCTCTCAGACAGCAGAAGAACAAAATGCAGGGCTACAGATTTCACCTTCCTATAGGATTCCACCTCTTTTAATATAAAATGCAAGTTTGCATTTTCAGAGTCACCAAGAGAATTTGCCACAAGATTCCTTTTCATTTGGAAAGGATTTATGTGTGCAAATATCTTAATCAGCATTGAGAAGTTTAGCTTATGGTAAAAAAACCAAAAACAAACCACAGAGGTGAGGTGCTCAGCACTGCACAGGCAGATACTGTGCATATAAGCCAGATTTTTTCTTTTAGTCAGATTTGTACATTCAAGGTTGAAGAAGGAAAGCAGTAACCCCTCAAATACAGCAGTAACCACCTACTAAGTGAGAAATCCATGTTTCAACGCTTCCCTGACCAAATGAAAAGGATTAGCTCTCAAAAAAACCCTCTTTGCAGATAACATAAATCTTTGAGAGCATCACACAGAATCTTTAAACTTTACTTGCAGGCAATGAAAGTTACTCCTGGGTCATTATAAGCCTTCAGGCTTTTAACAACTTGTCTAAACAGGTATTTCCCAAAATGAACTCCAGCAGAGCTGGAGGTACATTAATTCTTTTAATGCTTCAGACATGGCTAATAAGAGGAGATGGTTTGATTTTGTTTGGGTGGGTTTTTTTTTCCCCCAGAGCTGGTATCAAATAGGTTAATTTAAAAGCAAACAATTAATAACATGACATTAAAATACTGTATCAGGCAACAACGTGACCAGAAAAAACAACTGCCAACAAGCGGAAAAGTTGCACCTCCCAGAGACTAAAGCTTTAACTGAAGGAATACGTACCCAGGGAGCACATACATGTAATTATATATATCTATGCTGTTGGGTTTCTCTTGCCTCACCAGCTTAGGTCCCAAGAGTGGCCAAGGAAAGAGTCCAGCGGAAAGCCACAAGGATGATTAGGAGACTTCAGCATCTCCCCTACAAAGAGAGGCTGTGAGACTTGGACCTGTTTAGTCTGAAGAAGACTGAGAGGAGATCTCAACTATTTTTACAAATATCTGGCAGGTGGGTGTCAAGTGGATGGGGCCAATCTCTTTTCAGTGGTCCACTGAATTAAGATGACAAGGAGCAACAGGTACAAACTGGAACATAGAAGGTTTCACCTCAACATGAGGAGAAACTTCTTTACAGAGAGGATGACAGGCTGCCCAGAGAAATTGTGAAGTCTCCTTCTCTGGAGAGTGTGGACTATCATAGGGGACCCTGCTTGGCAGGGAGGTTGGACTCGATGATCTCTGGAGGTTACAGAATCAAGAATTAGCCAGGTTGGAAATGACCTCCAGGCTCATGGAGCCCAACCTATCACCTAACCCTTCTAATTAACTAGACCATGGCATTAAGTGCCTCATCCAGCCTCCTTTTAAATACCTCCAAAGGTGGTGACTCCACCACCTACCCAGGCAGCCCATTCCAATGTCAATCACTCTTTCTGTGAAGAATTTCTTCCTAATGTCCAGCCTAAACCTGCCTTGGTGCAGCTTGAGACTGTGTCCTCTTATTCTGTCACTGAGTGCCTGGGAGAAGAGACCAACCCCTGCCTGGCTACAACCTCCTTTCAGGTAGTTGTAGGCAGCAATGAGGTCACCCCTGAGCCTCCTTGTCTTCAGGCTAAACAAACCCAACTTCCTCAGCTGCCCCACATAAGGCTGTGCTCCAGCCCCCTCCCCAACCTTGGTGCCCTTCTCTGGACACGTTCCAGTATCTCAACATCTTAAATTAAGGGGCCCAGAACTGGACACAGGACTCAAGGTGTGGCCTGACCAGTGCTGAGTACAGGGGCAGAATGACTTCCTTGGTTCTGCTGGCCACACTGTTCCTGATACAGGTCAGGATGCCATTGGCCTTCTTGGCCACTTGGGCACACTGCTGGCTCATGTTTGGTCATCTGTCGACCAATACCTCCAGGTCTCTCTCTGCCTGGCTGCTCTCCAGCCACTCTGTCCCCAGCCTGTAGTGCTGCTTGGGGTTTTTGTGGCCAAAGTGCAGAATCCAGCACTTGACCTTGTTAAAACTCACATGTTGGACTGTGCCCACCTATCCAGCTTCTCCAGGTCCCTCTGCAGAGCCCTCCTGCCTTCTAACAGGCTGACACTTGCTCCCATCTTGGTGTCCTCTGCAAACTTACTGATGCTAGACTCAATCTCCTCATCCAGATTATCAATGAAAATATCAAACAGGACTGGGTGCAGCACTGACCCCTGGGGCACACCACTAGTGCCTGGCTGCCAGCTGGATGTGGCATCATTTATCACTGCTCTGGGCCCAGCCATCCAGCCAGTTCCTAACCCAGCACAGAGTGCCCCTGTCCAAGCCAAGAGCTGACAGTTTGGCCAGGAGTTTGCTGTGGCAGACAATGTCAAAGGCCTTGCTGAAGTCCAGGTAGACTACATCCACAGCCTTCCCCATGTCCACCAGGCAGGTCACCTGGTCATAAAAAGAGATCAGGTTGGTCAAGCAGAATCTGCCCCTCCTAAATCCGTGCTGGCTGGGTCTGATCCTTTGGCCATCCTGTAGGTGCTCTGTGATTGCACTCAGGATGATCTGCTCCATTATCTTGCATGGCACAGAGATCAGACTGCCAGATCTGTAATTTCCCAGTTCCTCCTTCCAACCCTTCTTGTGGATAGACATCACATTGGACAGCTTCCAGTCTTCAAAACCTCTCCAGTGATCCATGGCTGTTGATAAATGATGGAGAGTGGCTTGGCCAGCTCATCTGCCAGCTCTCTCAGCACCCTAGGATGGGTCCCATAGACTTGTAAGGATCTAAGAGGCTCAACAAATCCCTAATTACTTCCTTCTGGATTATAGAGGGGCTGCTGTGCTTCCTGACCCCACCTACCAGCTCAGGAGGCCAGCTGTCCTGAGGACAACCTGCCTTGCTATTGAAAATTGAGGTCACTTCCAAACTCTGTGTGATTCTGTGCCATGGGACAGAATCACAGCAACATTCAGATTGGAAATGACCCTCAGAATCACCAAGCCCAACTGATATTCCTACTCCACAAGATTCACCCTAAGCCATATCCTCAAGCACCACATGCAAATGACTTCTAAACACATACAGGGCTGGTGACTCCACCACCTCCCTGGGCAGCCCATTCCAATGCCTGACCAGTCTTGCTGTGAGAATCTTTTCATAATGTCCAGTCTAAACCTACTCAGCTGCAGCTTCAGAACATTTTTTCTTGTACTATCACTAACCACCTGTGAGAGGAGACCAGCACCAATCTCTCCACATCCTTTCAGCTATCTGTAGTCAGCAATGAGGTCTCCCTTCTGCCTCCTCTTTTTCAAACTAAACAGCCCCAGTTCCTTTAGTCACTAGGACAGGCTCAGTACAGATGTTGTGTCCTTATAAAGATTTCCCAGGACACTCAAGAAAGGAATTAGGATGCAGAGTGGCAAAATCTGCCAGGGACTTGGCTGGGTGTTCATCCTACAACACCGGGGTACCTCCCAAGACACCACCCTCAGACCTCAGCAGGGTCTTTGTTCATGCAGATGTGAGGAGAAGCTCTTATCTAGAGAAGCAAGTGGCAAAATAGCTCTTGATTGCCCAAGTATCTGGACTTTGCTCTCTCTCTGGGTATGTCCATTCAAAGGGGAAGGTTAACAACAAAAGACTAACAACTGGGACTTTTTCTCTGGATCTTTTGAGCTTTTAGCCAACTTACTCACCTCTTAGTTGTGCTGGGTGTGAAAATTTAATGATTTTTATGGCTCATTTTAACATTTTTATGTCTTTTTTTTTTTCTCTGGAAAAAAAACCCCACATTTGGTGTAAGAATTAAAACAGTATTTCATCCTTAACTGCAATCACAGATGATGTATGGAAGAGAGCTGGCTGCATGTCAACTCGATATAAAACCAGAATTGAATCTAACTTGGTCACTACAGCTGTGCATGATGTTTTATAGGGTGGGTTTTTTTCATGTCAGTCATAAACAAAGTGGAAACTGTGACAGTGCTAATTTTGTAGGAAGTAGGAGAAAAAAAGATGCAAAACAGGGGAGGCTGGGGCATGGTAGGGGGTGGGGAAAAAAAGGACTACTAGACATTTATCTGAGTTGTGCTTTTAGAAGTGCAGCCCACTGAAAACCCAACTGTCCTGGAGACCTGTATACCCCTAAATTCCTCTCTCTCTGTGGCTTGAATGGGAGAGGAAAAGGCGTGAAAAGACCTGTACCCTCCCTGCCCTGTAGGCGTGAAGGGGTGAGCAAGGGGCCCTGCAGCAGGAGGGGTGCCCATGCAGTGCCCGCGCTGGAATCGGGCTGGGATTGGCTGTGGTCTTTGCGCCTAGGCAGTGGTAACTCTGCTCTTTGTCTAGGGAGGGTATAAATATTGGGGGACTTCCCACTTTGGGGGTTCCTGCCTTAGAGTTCTCCCCTGCCTGAGAGTTCTCCCCCCTGCCTGGATAGATCTTGCAGAAGGAGCCCCTGGCGCTCTGCTCCGAAGGGCTTCCCACCATTAGCACCCTTTATGCAGGCTCAGTAGACCTTAACGACCCTCGGAATGCCTCTGAAAGAGAACCCTAGAGGACAAGCATCTGTACCGCCCTTCTTTCAGCCAGCCTGGCTCACCTGTGAGTAACTCTGGCTCAGCTTTATTAAGTAGGGAATGCTATTATTTCATAGCTCAGCCTTTTCCAACTTCTGACTTCCAAAATAGTCAAATTACCTATGGGTTCCTTGTAGATCTTCTCAAACAAACTGAACCTGCTAACTAAAACTAAGTTAATTTCTGTATATAGTTTTGGGGCAGGTTTTGGGAAAATAAAATAACTCTTTTTGTATAAATTCCTGACTCAGGCTCATTAATTCCCTGCCTCCACAACACCAACCCACCACTGGACAACTGTGGTAGTTTAAGGCTTACTGGAATATTCTAATAGAAGAAACTGGTACTTTCCTGAAAGTCCACTGTAGAATCTAACTGAATTAGATCATTGTTTGCAAAAGAACAATAATGATAAAGTCTATATCATTCACTGGTTTGCTAAGAGTTATAAAAAGCCAATGTATAAACAATTTTTAGCTTCTTGGCTCTTGGGCACTGGATCAGTTTGCTTTTCCTTCTCTCCTCTCTAATCTCCTCCACTAACCTTGACTGACCAGACAACACATGAGCTTTGATGGTTGTTTTCTATCTGAGAGAGATAGAGTGGGTGGTGTTGGTCCTTTCTGGGCTTTCTTTGTCTGGGGGGAGAGGGGAGATTGAATTTCAGTGCTATTTTTAAATGGCATATAACTGCAAATACATGTACATATATTTTGTCTATATGCTTGTAAATTGAGCTTGCTGTGAAATGCAGCTTTATCTTACTTCCAAGCTGTCTGGTAAATTTTAATTGGATGGGAAAGTTCCCAACCCACCACAACAACGAAACTACAGCAGCTAATGCACAATGACAGTCACCCCACCATGCACATCAGTCATGGCAAAGGCTGCCTGGTGGTCTGACCAAAGCTCTATGTAAACTCCTTGCCAACAGGAAGAAGGGTTTAACTGCAAGAAACCACACACTCATAGAATTACAGAATCAGAGTTGGAAGACACCACAAGGACCATCTAGTTCCAAGCCCTCTGCCACAGGCAGGGACACCTCACACTAGATCAAGCTGTCTAGAGCCTCATCCAGCCTAACCTTAAACACCTCCAGGGATGGAGCTTCAACCGCCTCCTTGGGCACCCCATTCCATGGTCTCACCATCCTCATGGTGAAGAACTTCTTCCTAACACCCAGTCTGAATCTACCCATTTCTAGCTTTGTTCCATTCTCCCTAGTCCTATCACTACCTGACATGCTAAAAAGTCCCTCTCCAGCTTTTTCATAGGCCCCCTTCAGATACTGAAAGGCCACAAGAAGGTGATCTTGAAGCCTTCTCCTCTCCAGACTGAACAGTCTCAACTCCCTCAGTCTGTCCTCATAGGAGAGGTGCTCCAGCCCTCTGATCATCCTCATGGCCCTTCTCTGGACACATTCCAGCACATCCATATCCCTTTTGTAATAAGGGCTCCAGAACTGGATGCAGTACTCCAGGTGGGGTCTCACCAGGGGGACAAACCTTGAAGTGCTGTCTAAAACACAGAGCTTCAGCACAATCCGGGTGCCTGTAGGAACATGTCAGTTGGTAGGAAAATGCCTTTATGCCTTTCCACCATCATGAGATGAAATCTGATGCTTTGAGAGCATCAGCATGGTCTCTGAGTGGTTTTGTTTTTTAATTCTTTCCACCTGCAACTAATTTTTCTGACAAAGGTTTTGAACATGGGAGCATGTTAGAAATGGAACTTCACAGCAAAGAAAACACTTTTAATCTAAAAAGACAGGTGCTGCCAAAACTATTTCTTTCTGCTCTCTGTTCACACTTGAGTTGTTGAGGTTTCTGCTGCTGATTTGGAGCAGAACCCCATTTTCATAGTTTGCGTGACGCAGCAACCCCATCCCCTGCCATCTTCACCACCATTCCCCAGTCTTCTGGCCTCCACAGTAACAGACACAGAAACGACTGGCCACAGGCAGGCTAGACCCAACTGAAAGGTGAATTTAGTGAACATGTATAAAAGCTAGAAGTTTGTCAGTCAGCAAAGACTCCTCTTCCAGTCAAAGGAGGGCGCTTAACAGAGACAAGTGGCACCGAGTCTTTTTTTCACCCATATGAATTCAGGTTGGGCTGCAGCAGCAGAGTTCACACTTCTGTACAAATCCAAAAAACCCATCTGATTACCCCTAAAAAAGGGAATAACCCCAGTGGAGGAATCATAAATTCTTAACTTGTTCAGATAATTTAATTTCCTGCCTGGGGCATGGGAAATGGCACATGAGAAAACATCTCCCTCTGGCCCCTCCACAAGCAACCAATAAGACTTGTTAAAGAGAGCTGAGAAATTGTGGTACTGAAATCTGCAGTTCCTGTGGAAACAGGAGAAGGAAGAGGAGGAGTACGGGGCAGAGAAGGAAAAGTGGACCTCAAGGGCACACATAAGGGGAACAAACCACTGCAAGGACAGGCACACCTTGGTCTGATTAACAGATGAGACACTCAGAGGTTGGTGATACTGGAAAAAATAGGTTCCTATACTCATCTGTTGGGACTTGCCCCAGTTCCTCCAACAGCTGCTTAAGTAGCTTTAATCTGTGTTTTGTGCTCAGATTTTGCTCTTTCGAGGGCCTATAATGCTACCTGAATTTAATGGTATCCATGGCATTTCCACAATGCTTTCTGACAGTGCCATGCAAAGAGTCAGGTTGCTAATAAAAATAAAATGAGTGGTGCTAGCTTTGCATGTGAATGGTTGCATTTAATGAAACCATCAAATGGAAAAGGATTGTCCTTTCCTTTGCTAATAATTCTAGATGCTACTACACAATGCATTACCATAGTCTATGTGGGCTTTTACACTCCAGCAGATGCCAAGTGATATTATGCTGATGTGCTGGGACATGATGGTTATTCTGCACAGTAAGGTAAGAGCTAGAGACGGTGAAAGGCTGGGGAAAATTTATGGTGGATCTGCCTGATTCTGCACATCTTCCCCCCAGTTTTTCAGAATGCTTCATTACCCTTCATTCTGTCAGTCTGCTTGTATTAGTTAATTATAGGATAGAAGTCCTGGTGGCACCACTGAATGGATTGCAGACAAGAGCCTGTTCTCATCACAGCAACCCTGTGAGGCGGGAATAGGCACCAGAGAAACTGAGGCACAGAGGCAGTGTCCTACTTTGGGGGTGTGTGTGTGTGTGTATTAAAACTGAATCAAGCAACCAACTGTTTTTAACAAATCATGTAGGCACATGACAGCTTTGAGGCTGCAAACTGCATTCTCAAAGGTGATGGATCTTCAGACCTTACTGGCAGAGGAAGGAACTATGGGACAAAGCAGTAAAATGATGAGCAACAACTTTCAAGCACAGTTCCCCAGTTCTGTTCCCACACTCTTGAGGAAATACTCCCTGCCTTGTTTTTCCTGTGTTCATTTTGTCCTTTAGAATTTTGGTTTTTTTTTAAAGCCAGAAGGGAGATTTAGACATTAAAACAGCTACTGACCTGATAAAAGTTAATGATTTTATAAAATGCCTAAAAAATGCTTTGCTTTAAAAGATTAACATTTCCTATTGTATTTTTTCAATGCCAATTAATTACTTAATTCATTAGCAATGTAACACAAGAATAGTCTTTTCAAAATCTGCTACTTTGTGTAGATGTCTTTAATTATGGATAATTAAGTGGTGTGGAAGGACCTGATTATACCTCTGAGCATTTTCTAATCTGGAAAGTGAAACACACTCTGGTACTCTTGAATGCATATAACAAATGCAGAGTTCAACAACTACATGCAGTTGAAAAATAAAAGCAAAACTACATCACCCCAAAATCCAGATCAGCCCAAAACCCCAAAGCTCAATGAGGGTAGAAATTCCTGGGACATCTTGAGGGTGTTGTGCATACCTGTGCTAGTTAGAAGCAAGCTGGAATGTTTTGGTAACAGAACTAGATAACAGGCAGTGAAATGAAAACAATTGATGTCAACTTCTCTCACAGTCTCGCTGAGAGCTCTAGGAAGAAGAAGTAAACATTCTCCATTTTGTCTCTTTCTTCTGCCTTTGCCTTCAGACCTGGTCACATCTCCTTAACCTTGCTCCCACTAACCTTGCTCCCTAACCTCTTGGCCGCACCTCTCTTCTTCCTGAGAACTGGGGTAAGGTTGAGAGGGCCGGGGGAGGTGTTGGGGTGGTTTGAGAGCCCCTCCTGGGGACTCAGGTTTCTGGGAGGGGAGTTGTGCTTTTGTATTGTTTATCCTTTGTATATATCTGTATATAATTGTATATAACTGTATACATTGTAAATAGCTGCTTGTAAATTCTGCTAGCTGTAAATAAATTGCTTCATCTATATTCCCAGGATCCGTCTGAGTTAGCTGGGGCAAATACAAAGTGTGGGGGGACAGGTAAGAGCCCAAACCATCACAATACCCTGCCTAGCTGACTTCTCCACTCAGTGCTGTGCCCAGGCCCTGCCTGGTCGGGAAGAATGTAGATTCAGACTGGATAGTAGGAAGAAATTATTCACAGTGAAGGAGGTGAGACACTGGAATATGTTGCTCAGAAAACCTGTGGATGGCCCCCCCCACCCCCGACAAGTGTTTGAGGGCATGCTGGAAGGAATCTTGAGCAATCTAGTGGAAGGTGTCCCTACTCATGGCAGGGAGGTTGGAACTAGATGATCTTTAAGGTCCCTTCCAATCCAAATCATTCTTTGATTCTGCAATTCTACGAATGTGAGTGGAAGTCCAAGCAAGCTGAACATGGAGTTGCTGCAATCAGTGAGCAAACATCGGCTCAGGGCAACTCGATGTTAACTCTTGCTAAAGTTGGGAACTGATTTCCAGATGGTCCTTTGTACATATGGCTGCAAGAGCCAAAACTGCTGAAAAAGAGCAAGGCAGTCTCCAAATGAAATCAAGGCTGACCTTGGACGATGAGCACTTGCCAATGCCAGAAGTTACTCTGTTCTCTTGGCTTTGTATTCCTTCCCCTGCCTTTTTTTTTTCTCTAATATTTTTCTCCTCTTTATTCCTCTGCAGTGATCACAGCCAGAAAGCCAGCACAGAGGGCTGCAGTAACCAGCACCACTGCCTCAGAAAGGGTTTTAATCTCAGAAGAAAGACAGGGAAATGTTTGTTTAGAAGACAGCATAGCCCTAGCACTTTCAAAGCAGCTGTCTCCCTACTGAAGCTGAGATCCTGCAGTAGAGCCCAAGGAGCTTTATTTTTGGCTCTTTTTGTACTCACTGGAAAAAAGCAAGAGGAAAGAAACATCTTTGGGGTCTAAATAAAGGCAGTCTGTGCTGTCAGGCCAGAAACCCTTGTTGTGTACACCTCCCTTCTTCCTTCTCGCAGCCTCTTTTTTAGACCACAGACAGCTCCTCCCAGTATCCCAGCCTCTCCTGCACCCTCTGCAATTCATGGCCTTTTGCTTTAATTAAAGGCCCTGGTGAAGGTGCTGAGTGATAAAACAAAGCTAGGAGCTCTTGATTACCAGCGACCACTCCCTCTTGCCTGGCTGGGAGCTGGCTTTTGCCGCTGGTCAGCCTGAACCAAGCCCCTAATGAGCTGCAGGTTATGGATGCACTGAGCACATGTGCTGCAGGATGAGGCTGTTAAGAAGTGTATCACGAATCAGTCATCAGCAAATGAGACTAGACACAGATAGAGATCAGAGGCCAGGGCTGGGTAAACTTTGAGTGGGTGCTGCTGAAAGAAAGCAGCATATATTTGTCCTCCTCAACTCTTACTTTGCATCCTTCTTCCCCAGACCATGAAACCATTGCCAAGCCCAATAAATAAACCCTGTAGTTTTCATTGAAGGATAGAAACATTCTGGTTAGAAGAGACCTTTAAGATCATCAAGCCCCACTGTTAATCTAGCACTGTCAGGTCACCATTAAACCACATTCCTTAGCACCAAACACCAAACGGTTGTCTTTAGGATACCTGCATGGATGTTGACTCCACCACTTCCCTGGGTAGCCTGTTCCAGGGCTGGACAAACCTTTCCAAGAATAAATTTTTCCTCAAATCCAACCTAGACCTCCTCTGGTGCAATTTGAGGCCATCTCCTCTTGTTCTTCTGCTTGTTACTTGAGATAACAGACCAAGCTCCACATCACTACAATCTCCTTTTAGGTAATTGTAGAGAGTGAGGTCTCCCTTGAGCCTTCTTTTCTCCAGACTAAACAACCTCAGTTCCCTCAGCTGCTCCTCGTGAGACTTGTTCTCTAGACCTTTCACCAGCTTTGTTGGTCTTCTGCAGACATACTCCAGCAACAAAATGCCCTGCTTGTAGTGAAAGCCCCAAACCTGAACACAGTACTCCAGATGCAATCGCCTGCAAACACTGCCAAACTCACACTCTGGACTTAGCAGCTGGGAAAGCTCTGGACAGAACAAGCTTACTTTAGGGGTGGTATTTACTGTATTTACTTTTTCTTTTGTAAAACTGATTGGTGGGAAACAGAAAAGCAATGACACATAGCCACTTTGCTAACCCAAGTTGCCAGTCTGATGGTGCCTGTCAGCATCCTACTTGAGCCTGCAAAGCACAGCCACTGCTGCTGGTCCAGGTTAGCTGGCAGTCTCCTCTAATCTTGTCTCTGGCTACAGGACAGACATGGCATTTTGTTTAAGCCACAGTTACTAGAGGAGCATCGCAATCACACATGAAGCCAAGGAGGGAGAGCACAGGCAGTGCTCCCCTGAGATGGGGAAAACAAGCAGGGGAGACAGGGCAATGCAAACTGGAAGAAACTACTGCATACAACAGAGGAGTGAGGAAAAGTCTTGGGTTTGTTGCTGAAGAGCTTGTAATCCCTTTCTTTTGAAGCCATTCCCCTTCCATCACCACTCTTCCAGACATTAGATCCATAGGTCTAAGTTAGGCTAAATCTGTAAAGAAAGAAAATCACCTTTACTGCGTGAGCTGACTCACTTGGGAAACCCAAGTGACCATTTCAGCAGGGAAGTCCCTCAAGTATGGGTGAAACTGTTTAAGAAGTGGTTCTGGTAGGTTCTCAACAAACACCAGGAGAGCTGAACCAAGAACAGCCTCTCTGTGCTTCTCAGTCCCTTATGGAGATTTTGGCAAGATCTTTTTGGCAAAAGAGGGCAGCCATCCAGAAAGGCAGAGCAGCAGTGTAGGGTAAGTGCAGGCCCTCCCAGCCCAGACAAACACAAAAGAGCTCTAACTTCCCTGCTCAGGCTTGCTGTTGGTCCCGAGGGGCAGTGCCACCTCAGAGGGGCGATGGCAGCAGCATCCTGATTTGGAGGTCACGAGGCTGGTTTATAAGGTGCAGGAACTGGCCCTGGATGTTTGTTCCCTTGTAACAGCTTCACTGTCAAGCTGTCAGGACAAATGTGAGAGGGGGGCAAATCCTCAGCTGCCAAAAAAGCACTGGTGCTTCCCTCGCAGCAAGGAAGCCAGGCCAATTCACACCAGCCTTGGGAACTGGATCACAGGGTTTTTTTTTCTTTCTAGAGGGCATGAATGTAGCCAAGAGAAAACGTGCAAAGCAACAAATATATCTAATTGTTTCTACCGTGGATGGGTTTCTATTTTTAAGCACATTTTCCCAAGTCCTTAATAACTTTTCCTGTAATACATTTAGGTTTTGTTTCACACAGCTTGAGATGTAACCAAAAATCTTCTCTTGCTGCTTCCTCAGTAGGATGACAAAGGTACCAGAGCCTCACATGCATCAAACACGGTGTGTCATGCCAAAGCAAGAAAAATTCATTTATCAATAGCTGGCAGCCACTGCCCTGATCTGTAACCCAGCAGGCAGGTCTGCAACTCCTGTGTTGTCAGGAAGGGGCCAGTGCCCACACCACCTGTGTGACTATTGCTGGCCTCTGCTTGTTGGGAGATAAGAGATGACGCAGTGGATGCTGCTGCAGACTCAGTTCAGATGAATAATCCTCATGCAGAGGGAGTCCCTTGGACGTCAGCAGTGGCTGTGATGAGTCAGAGATCAGAGAGCGAGGCTCTTCTGGAAGGAACACCCAATGCTGGCTTGGCTCTCATGAAATCCAAGCCTTTGACTGGCAAACTGAGCTGGCTTGGCACTAAAAGACTGCCTGTCAGCTGCAGTGCCTTCCCCAGCCTCTGCTCAGATGCAGCCTGAGAAGCTGACAGGGGCATTATTTATTTCCCAGGTTTTGTACCCCTTTCTGTACGTGGTGAGAGCTGAGAGAGAACAGCATGAATCATGCTAGTATTTGGGTTCACAAGCCAGAAACCAGGCAAATGCAATGACCTGAACTAATGAGACTCCAGAGCATTGAAGCAGTATCGAACGAGGGCTCTTCCACCCATGCCTTCTGACATTTCCCATGCATTTCAATCAGCTGAGAAAGTGCAATTCAAGGTGCTGTTTGCCAACAGCAAAGCCTGTGGACCTGATCCTGCAAGGTGCAGAGGGCTTCCAGAGGGGCAGTGGGTGCCAGTAACCTTCTCCTGCCAGGCATGGATGGTGCTGGCCACAAAGGCACCTAACTCCAGAGAAATATTTTAGTCCCATCCTGGACCTGACTACTTACCCAAGCAAGGGTGAGAGCTGATCGGGAAGAATGTTTTCTACTGTCCATCTCCCATTGGAATTGGGAGGAAAAGTCACTTGTAAATATTTTGTTGGCTTTAAAAATATATCAGAACAGTTTGTCTGAAATAACCAATCAGGTCAAAGGCTCCCTAATTTCTGTATTCTCTGTATGAAATGCTCCAAATTAGAAAAGACCTAAACCCAAATCCATGTCACCCTTCTACCCTCCTATATTTGAGTTGGTTCATTCTGCAAAGATGAAAAGGGAGCATCTGATCATTTCAGGGCTTTTTCCTGGCATTTTTTAACATGCAAGCAGCAAGTTTGCTATAATTGGCCTTTCTTCCTAGGGATGTCTCAGTGAGTCAGCATTTTCTGACCAACATATTCCCATCTCCTTCAAATACTCTCATCTGGCTGCAGATGCAACTCAGAGCTTTGAAAGGTCAGGGAGAACTTTGTGTACTCATCTTCACACAGACTTGAATCTGTCAATCGATCCCCATGCAGGACATCAGAGCTTTTCTTTTCGGTCCACCAGCTCCTGCTCCACTTACTCTAACAAACATGAGTTCCCCTAACAGCACTACAAAACATTTTTAACTGGGACAAAAAATGTGGTTTAGTTGATGCAAAATAAGTTTTTCCAGTTTACATCAGTTGTGAGATCAGTCCATATCTAGATGTTGTGGGTTTTTTTTCCTTAAAACTACTAATTGGATGTTTTGTGTCATTTACCATTTCAGAGCCAGAGTAGAACACGAACATCCTAGAGTTTACCTGGAAAGACTGAACCTGGAGAAACTCCATGCATGAGAAATACTACTGTAGAACCTGTGTGATGAGCTCTGCACTGCAAGTCTCTACACACGAAGTTTCCTGGTGGCTTAGTGCTTCTGCAGACAAAAATGATAAGGAACTGGCCGAAGGAGAGGGGACATGAGTCCCTAGAAGCTTGTACAACCAAGCCCTTGACGTGAGATCTGAGTATTGAAGCGCAGTTAAGCCGCAGTAGTGTATGTGAAGAAGCTCAAAGGAACTTGTCCTTGAGCCTTCTGATAAACAACTTCTGTGGGACTGTGTCCAGACTGGGAGGGAGGTTGGCTTCAGCAGAGGCTGCAGGTAGGAGGAACATGCAAATTCCAATCTTCAGATGTACTGCATTGCATGCTGGGTGTGCACTAACTGGGGTCACACTAACCTAGAAGTTGATGCTCTGTACCTTGAAGCCTGATGCTCTCAATAAACGTCGGATTGCCTTGCAAGCTGACTCACACTGAGTCGTCTCTTGGCTTTCCCAAATCCCACCCGCAGGGTAAGAGCACAGTAGCAGCTTTTCTTATGGAGGGGCTCATCACACACATACTGCTAATAAACAGGGAATAAAGCTCTCCTCTGGCTCTGACACCACGTGGCAAAGCCTGGCCACAGCAGCACCACCTGGTACTTCTCCTTGGACTTCCTCTAGATCCCAGGAGATGTTCTCTTCACCTTAAGAAGTCATTTTTTTTGTGTGCATTTATTTGGACGACTTGATCTAGCAGTAGTGGCCCTGCAGCCTGGTGGAATGATGGTCCCTTAGCACCAGTAGTGCCATCTGTGCCTAAGGGTTGGGGTGAAGACAGGGCTGGAGCATACAAACCCTGCTAAAATAGCACTGCCTGACTGCTGTGACTTAGGTGAGACACCCAGTGCAGAGCTGGCAATCCACATCCCAAGAGCAAGTGCCCTGCCCAGTCCTCCTTTATATAGCTGTACCAACATGGCCAGAGGAGCAAAGAACTAAACCACACCAACCCAGCCATTCAAAGCTAAAAAAGCAACATCCTCTCCTCTTTTCCACTTGGGAATTATTTGCTGATGACCAAGCATAAGCTCCTTTAGTCTTAGGTATGAATTCAGAGCAGCATTGCAGAAAGATTTTCTCAACACAAACACTGAAAGCAAGTAATCACCTCAACCACTCAAGCTCTCTGCAGTCTGTGCAGAGAAAAAAAAGCAAGAAGTCTCATGCTGCAGGAGCAATGCCCTGGCAATGAGCTTGTAGACCTGGCATTGGATGCTGAAAGCACTTGTGGAAAGACACAGGATCACAGGATATTAGGGGTTGGAACAGAGCCAAGGAGTTCATCATTGTTGAGGTGCTGGAACATGTCCAGAGAAGGGCGATGAAGCTGGTGAAAGGCCTGGAACACAAACCTTATGAGGAGAGGCTGAGGGAGCTGGGGGTGTGCAGCCTGGAGAAGAGAAAGCTCAGGGCAGACCTTATTGCTGTCTACAACTACCTGAAGGGAAGCTGTAGCCAGGTGGGGGGTGGTCTCTTCTCCCAGACAACCAGCAACAGAAGAAGGGGACACAGTCTCAAGTTGTGCCAGGGGAAGTCTAGGCTGGATGTTAGGAGGAAGTTCTTGCCAGAGAGAGTGATTGGCATTGGAATGGGCTGCCCAGGGAGGTGATGGAGCTGCTGTCCCTGGAGGTGTTCAGGAAAAGACTGGATGAGGCACTTAGTGTCATGGTCTAGTTGACTGGCTAGGGCTCAGGGGTAGGTTGGACTGGATGGTCTTGAAGGTCTCTTCCAACCTGGTTGATTCTATGGTTGAGTCCAACCTCCCTGCCAGAGCAGGACAATACAATCTAACACAGATCACACAGGAACACATCCAGATGGTCCCTCTCCATAATATCATCATCAGATATAAGTGACACTCTTTCACCCTCTCCTAGATATGCTGTAATCAGTCATGGAGCATTCTGGCCAATGATTCCACCAAGCTTGCACTTATTTTCATTCTGCTCAGGAGTTGCATTCCATCAGCAAATTAGGGATAGACAGGAAGGAAAAACACACCTGAGAATTACTTTTTTCTCTCTCTAGCTGCACTGACTGGTGAGTTGGTAAGCCCAACAGGCTAGGATGAAGTGCAAGCATACAGTAATACCCAGAGTGAGATTATTGCACTGATTTCCTCTGCAGAGGTGCATAGGTGTAGAAGAGACAGAAGGCTGTGGCTGAAATGCAAGATCCTATCAAAGAAGCAGAGAGGATGGAGGCATAGAAATGTGGAAAGAAGGAAAGGAATCAGGAGGAGAAAACTTCCAAGTGCCTTTTTTAATTCTAAGTTTTCTCAGACTTGCTTAACTCTAATCTTTAATTCATATTTTCATTACAGTCTCTTTGCTCTGTAAAGTCTGCATTTCATGTACAGGGAGCAGCTCAAACATCAATTATTTGACATAAGTCAACCCCTCGTTAGAGTCCTCTACTCTGCATGTATGTAGGCTCCAATAAAAGAAGCATTAAACATTCATTAAATTAGAAATACATGAAGACAGTGTCTGCCACTCTTCTACAGATATGCTTAATAATCCCAGCCTTCTAGGGCAGCAAAAGCAAACCCATCTCTAATCCTTTTAGAAAGCCTGACCATGCAAAATACCCCAGACTGCAATTTGCCTGTGAGTCACCACAAGACTACCAGCTCTTGCAGGTCACATCCTCAACTGGAGTGAATCAAACAACACTGCTGGGTGTTACACCAAATGACACAGACTCAGGATCTGGCTTTAGGCTTCTCTTGCAGCAAAATGGTTTACAGCAATGTAATTGGGCAGTAATGACACTTTTGGTCTTTTAAATTACACTAATAATTTGGTCAGGTTGGAGACAGCAATATCATGCCTGCTTTACTTCAGTACTGCCTGGGCTGCTTGTGTTCTGCAAAAGCATCCTGGTTCCCCACTCTGAATCCAGCAACTTTTTGCCCCAAACCAGCCCACACCCACTCCCTCCTCTGCAATATGCTATCATGATGATAATGGATCTTGAATAAGCACTGCCATATGCTTAGGCACAGAAATTTCAGCAACATTTTCCCCAGGGAAATCACCAGTGAGCAGATGCTTCTTCTTAGGTATTTCTGAGTTTAAAGAGCAATGCAGATCATGTAACCGTTCCACACCTCTGCGAGTTCTATCCACTTGACGAGTGCTTTGGAGCAAGTCCCAGCAGGGGACTTGGCCTTGATGATCTCTGGAGGTCCCTTCCAGCCCCAAACGTTCTGTGATTCTGTGAAATGACTGCTTATAATCCCGTCCAACCTTTCTCTTTCAGGTGGCTTTCAGCTCCTGCCTGGCCTTCATCTGTCTGGCACAGTCTTCCCCTGTCTTCTTTAATATGTGAATTCTCCTTTTGGTGCCTCCTGGGCAGAGGAAGAGACCACAAACTCCTGGGAAGCATTAGCTGATCTGTGAGCATGCAAAGGAACACATAGGGTCAAAAGAGGCTGCGGTCCTGCTGGCTCCCTACCACAGCACTCTTTGAATGGAGCTTTTCTCAACAGTGTCCCTGTCACTCTGGCACTACACAGTCCAGCAGCTACCACTTTGTGTGAGCACTGAGCTATGTGATAGAGTTAATCACATTAAGCGCTGGTCGGTTTGTGCCTTTTTTGTTCTCTAAAGGCTTTTCCTCTCCCTTGCCTCTTTCAGTCTCTCCTCCTCAACTTCAGGAACTGGCAGATTCAACTCATCTCTCCTTGATGCTAGTCAGCACCAGGATGGATAATTTTTTAAAGGTTTAATTTTTGTATCCCTTTGCAAAGCTTTTCACCATTTTCAGATGACTTTTCCAGCAGGGAGCAGGTCATGGACTTGAGTCAGTGGGGCACTGAAGCATCTGGGTAATCCAACTGTATGAGATTTCCAAAAGCAGTGGAGGGATTAGCTCTTCAGAGATGCCTCTCATCAGGAAGTCTGGTATCTGCGTGCCTTTAACCACTTGGCCCAAATGATGGAGGTGAACAAGCTCCACTGAAAGTCATTTCAGTGAAATTACTTCTTTTTCTGAGGAGCAGCAAAACAAGTACTGAAGCATTCCATCAGGTCAGGGCCTGTCTGGCCCAAATACCCCACCCTGTTTTCAGTCCTGGTCTTCCTCCAGTTTTTAATTGGGCTAACAGGGCACCACAGTTTACATTCATTCCTGCAGGTAATCACAAAGAGCATTGGCCCACAAACAATCCTGTGTCCTTTGTAATCTCAGCAACTTTCTTTTGCATTCAATCTGCCACAACCACAGACCTTCCTGGCTGGCCATGAAGCCATGGTGCATTGGGTCTGTCACTGCAATGCTAAGGTGGCTTCTACGGGCTCTCCAAAGACGGAAGAAAACTCCTGCTTTGGAACAGCATCTCTGCAGTAGCTCCCCAGCACTGAGGAGTCAGCTGTGGAGCACCCACAAGTCCCAGCATGCTGGACAAGGAGTGAGTCCTTCCTGTGACCCTTCAGCCTGACATCTGGCTGGGGTGGCGATGGTGGGGTCAACTGAGTACCCAAACACTGGCTGGTTGTCACAAATACTTCATCCACCAAGAATGAAAGGTGATCCAGCTATAGCTAGTGCTGTGCTATTGGCTTCAGTCTCCAAGAGCTATGAGGCCGATTGTAGAGTCCAGAAACATCCAGTGAGGGCAGATACATCTTCTTGTTGATTGGTCACTTTCAGCTTGCATCTGCACAATCAATCAGCTTATTGCATAGGCTTTGACTGAAGGGTTTTTAACTGCAATCTTAAAATCTGGCCATTTCAGGAATTCCTGAAATAAATTAGAAGAGGAATTTTATTTAGTTGTTTTCCCTAAAGGAATTTCCCCATGGCTCCAAGTCACTGTTTTCCACAAAGTAAATGAACATGAAGTCTTCTCTCATCCTCTTGCCACATTTTCTGTATCATCTTTATCCTGCAAGGGTTGTGCATAATCAAATGGCAGACAAAAAATCCTCTCCCCAAAACTTTGCTGTTTCTCCTCTAACTTTTAATTTTTTTCCACACTTCATTGATTTTTTTTTTTTTGTCAGTGATCACGTTAGAAGATGCCTTCCAAAACAATGACCTGGAGAATCAGTGATCCACATCTTGCAGATAAATAACAAACTATATTTATGCAAAATATCACAGGGAAATTAATATCCAGGCACTGGATTACCTGATTATTTGTAACAACAGAAACCGCAAGGGAAAGTCCTTTTTGTCAATATCAGTTAACAACTCGCACTGTTAATTCACTACCTTCAGTTGAAATACAATAAATAATTTACATTTATATAAAGCCTTTGGTCCCCCAAAATCCCAAAGGGTTTTTGCAAACTAAAGACATTTGCATTGTGCATTGACCCCCTAAGACAATGCCTGGGCATTGATTTGGTTGTCACCCTGAGCCCTGTTCACTGACTGCAACAGCATCACAGAGGTTCATTCTGTGGCACCTACATCTTCCTAGGAGGTCTACCCACCAAAGCAGTAATCAGTATGGACCCTGCTTAATTTAGGAATGTAAATCAGCTTCCTGAACTAACTTTCACCTGGAGTATGGCTGGGCAAGATGGGAACAACCTGGCCTGGGAGCTGCCTGGCCATGTCCCAGCACCAACTTCCCCCCACTGTCCACAGCAGATCTTAGACACTCCTTTTGGCCTGTGGGGACTTCCAAAAACCTCCTGCTTAAACAAAATGTACACACAGCTTGCTAGGAAAAGGCAGCCTTGAAGGTCAGCCCTGGGTGCTGCTCTACACAGTAGCATGCAAAATTGGTTTAGAGACATGTAGTGCACGTTTGTTTGGTGAAGGAAAGGCTGCTTTCAGCTTTGACAGGCTGGGAAGCTCCTCAGGGGTTTCTTGGCAAAACATGCTGTGTTACAGAAGGAACAGGCTGGGGTGCAGAATGCTTATTGCAAATTAACTCAAACAGAGAAATAATGAGCAGCAAGTTTATATTCTCAGTAAGTCAAGAGAGAAGCTTAGGAGAAATGCAGCTTTAAATGCATAAAAATAAATTATTATTTACTCACTTTTTGTGCTGATGCCCTCAAAGACAAAGACATTTGCATGGAATTATTAATATTTATAGCACATTACAATAAATATCTACAATAGTGGGGCAGGTTGTCTCCAGGACAACTGGCCTCCTGAGCTGGCAGAGGGAGACAGGGACCAGTATAGTAAGGGACCTGCTGAGCCACTTGGATCTTCGGGAGCCCATAGGACCAGATGGGATCCATCCTAGGGTGCTGAGAGAGCTGGCAGATGAGCTGGCCAAGCCACTCTCCATCATTTATCAACAGTCCTGGCTCACTGGAGGGGGCCCCAAAGACTGGAAGCAGCCATTGTGATGCCCATCCACAAGAAGGGCTGGCAGGAGGAACTAGGAAATTCCAGACCTGTCAGCCTGACCTCAGTGCCAGGCAAAGTCATGGAAGAGGTCGTCTTGAGTGCCATCACAAAGCACCTACAGGATGGCCAAGGGATCAGGCCCAGCCAGCAGGGGTTGAGAAAGGACAGGTTCCTGCCTCACCAACCTGATCTCCTTTTATGATCAGGTTACCTGTCTGGTGAATGTGGGGAAGGCTGTGGATGTAGTCTACCTCGACTTCAGCAAAGTCTTTGACACTCTCTGCCACAAGAAGCTCCTGGCAAAGCTGGCAGCTCCTGGCTTGGACAGATTCACTCTGATATGGGCCAAAAACTGGCTGGAGGGCCAGGCACAGAGAGTGGTGGTGAATGGTGCCACATCCAGTTGGCAGCCAGGCACTAGTGGTGTTCCCCAAGAATCAGTGCTGGGCCAGGTCTTGTTCAATATCTTTATTGATGATCTGTATGAGGAAATTGAGTCCAGCATCAGTAAGTTTGCAGATGACACCAAGCTGGGAGCAGATGTCAATCTGTTGGAGGGTAGGAGAGCCCTGCAGAGGGACCTTGCCAGGCTGGATGGGTGGGCAGAGGCCAATGGGATGAGATTTAACAAGGCCAAGTGCAGGGTTCTACACTTGGCCACCACAACCCCAAGCAGCCCTACAGGCTGGGGACAGAGTGGCTGGAGAGCAGCCAGGAAGAAAGGGACCTGGGGGTACTGTGGATAGCAGCTGAACACGAGCCAGCAGTGTGCCCAGGAGGCAAGGAGAGCCAATGGCATCCTGGCCTACAATACTGGTCAGGCCACATCTTGTGTCCTGTGTCCAGTTCTGGGCTCCTCAATTTAAGAGAGATGTTGAGGTGCTGGAACATGTCCAGAGAAGGGCAACAAAGCTGGTGAGGGGCCTGGAACACAAACCCTATGAGGAGAGGCTGAGGGAGCTGGGCCTGTTTAGCCTGGAGAAGAGGAGGCTCAGGGGGGACCTCATTGCTGTCTACAACTACCTGAAGGGAGGTTGTAGCCAGGTGGGGGTTGGTCTCTTCTCTCAGGCAACCAGCAATAGGGCAAGGGGACACAGACTCAAGTTGTGCTGGGGAAAGTATAGGCTGGATGTTAGGAGGAAGTTCTTGCCAGAGAGAGTGACTGGCATTGGAATGGGCTGCCCAGGGAGGTGGTGGAGTTGCTGTCCCTGAAGGTCTTCAAGAAAAGCCTGGATGAGGCACTTAGTGCCATGGTCTAGTTGACTGGCTAGGGCTGGGTGCTAGGTTAGACTGGATGGTCTTGGAGGCCTCTTCCAACCTGGTTGATTCTATGATAAGAGCTCTGACTAAATATGTGTGATATTGCCCAGGTAAAATCTTTTCAAAGTCAAAGAACCTTTTTACTTGGGTGCGGAGGGCAGGATCAGACTCTTTCCTTTGAAATCTGTATCAATTACAGTAATATAAAGCTTTAATTAAAGACTCAGTGGCAGTTTATCTATGAAGGGTCTTCCTGCTGCCCAGTATTTCACCACAAATGTCTCTCAAAGCCCATGCTAACGTGAGGAGGCAGACCTGCCAGGGAGTATTTCATTGTGGGCACGTTAGTTTTCACTTGTCTTGTTGGGTAACAAATTCTTTTGTTGAGGATTGGTGGTGACAAAAATTAAACTAAAAGCAAAAGCAGACCCCAAACCAGAAACTGATAATGCTTTTTTCTGTTCATCCCTCAAGAAAATGAAAGTGCCAAGGCAAAGTCCATTCCAGCAATTGCATTAATGTATGTGCAGATGGGTGGAGGCGCTTCTGAAACGCTCTGAGAAGAATTTCACACTTTAGAGAGGAGAGGTTAACAGTTCTATTGTGGCAGTTATTGGAATTTTAAAAATAACTTCCCTGACAGAGCTGTGCCACAAAATCTCCCATGATGATGAACCTTTGCTAATGTCAAGATACAATTTTGGAGGAGCACTTTGTAAAATCGGGAGAATGTGGCTTGCCAGGAGCCCTGTGTTGCCCTTACCTTGCTTCCACTCATCTCCAACCTATCCCTGAGCAGCTGTGAGACTGCTAATTGGAAATTGCATGTGGTTGGACTTCCATGGAGCAGCAAATGGGGGATGGATGCACATAAGGCGTGACGCTAAATCCGCTTTGAGCACTGGGCAAAGATAAGAGTGTCACTAACTCAGCATGGTGCTGGAGGAAGGACCTCTAAGGCCATGTGGAGATTCCCTGCTGGAGCATGTCTACTTAATTTCCCAGAAAGGGCACTTTGAGAGTGGCTGGTTTTGGACCTGAACAAACAGTGCTGAGCTAGGTGAAATACAATTAATTTCTCCCTTTGTGCATAGCAGAAGGTGAGAGTTGACTGGAGCTGGCAAAGAGAACAAACTCATTTAATCTGGATCACAGATTAAACCAGATTGAGAGACGTGAGTAATGACATACTGTGGATCTCCCCCATCTCAGCATCCTTGCCAGACCACAGCCAAAGAGTTGAAGGAAATACAAGAAGGGTCATAAGGAGGAGCCAGAAAACTACAGACCTGTGAGCCTGACCTCAGTGCCAGGCAAGGTCATGGAACAGGTCATCTTGGGTGCCATCACAAAGCACCTACAGGATGGCCAAGGGATCAGGCCCAGCCAGCATGGGTTTAGGAAGGGCAGGTACTGCCTCACCAACCTGATCTCCTTTTATGATCAGGTTACCCACCTGGTGAGTGTGGGGAAGGCTGTGGATGTAGTCTACCTGGACTTCAGCAAAGCCTTTGACACTGTCTGCCACAAGAAGCTCCTAGCCAAGCTGGCAGCTCATGGTTTGGACAGATTCACTCTGTGCTGGATCAAGAACTGGCTGGATGGCAGAGCTCAGAGAGTGGTGGTGAATGGTGCCACATCCAGTTGGCAGCCAGTCACAAGTGGTGTTCCCCAAGGATCAGTACTGGGCCCAGTCCTGTTCAATATCTTTATTGATGACCTGGATGAGGGGATTGAGTCCAGCATCAGCAAGTTTGCAGATGACACCAAGCTAGGAGCAGGTGTTGATCTGTTGGAAGGTAGGAGAGCCCTGCAGCAGAGGGACCTGGACAGGCTGGATGGGTGGGCAGAGGCCAATGGGATGAGATTTAACAAGGCCAAGTGCAGGGTTCTGCACTTTGGCCACAACAACCCCAAGCAGCGCTACAGGCTGGGGACTGAGTGGCTGGAGAGCAGTCAGGAGGAAAGGGACCTGGGGGTACTGATAGACAGGAAGCTGAAGATGAGCCAGCAGTGTGCCCAGGTGGCCAAGAGAGCCAATGGCATCCTGGCCTGCATCAGGAACAGTGTGGCCAGTAGGACAAGGGAGGTTATTCTGCCCCTGTACTCAGCACTGGTCAGGCCACACCTTGAGTGCTGTGTCCAGTTCTGGGTCCCTCAATTCAAGAGAGATGTTGAGGTGCTGGAACATGTCCAGAGAAGGGCAGCGAAGCTGGTGAGGGGCCTGGAACACAAATCGTATGAGGAGAGGCTGAGGGAGCTGGGGTTGTTTAGCCTGGAGAAGAGGAGGCTCAGGGGTGATGAATTTATGGGGTTGGGAAATGAAGAGTTCAGGGTCATATGAGTTGATTCAGAGGAGGTAAGCATAACACCACATGAGCATGTCTACAGCCTTGGCCACAGGAGGATAGGGTTCTTGTGGGGAGATTTTTTGCTTAGGCTTTGGTGTAAACAGAGTGGATGGATGTTACCACTGAACTGCAGCAGAATCTGGGGGCAGGAGGAATAGTACAGATTGTGGTGGCCAACAGCTTGATTTTGACAGTGATAGGTTAAGTTTTAGATCCCACACAGGAGAGAGCTAACAATAGCTGACACACTTTTGTCTGGAGAAGTTAAGAGTGACTAGAAATAACAACTGGGGGCAATAACTTTGCAGCCTGCCACTACCAGGAAACATGAAATCCAGTGCCCTTTCATCTCCACGACAGAAATGCTGTGCAACACCTGGAGCCATCACTCTTAAAATCAACTCTGACAAATCAAATGATGGGACAAGAAAGAGAAAATGTCCTCACCCTCCCTCCCAAATTTCAGCCTCCCAGTGAACTCTGCCTGCTCCACATGTTAGGCAGCATCCCTTGCTGAGCGGGATCAGCTTTGCACGAGCTGCAGCATTTAGCATTAGTACCAGATAACAATTCTTTTGATAACAAGAAATAAATCTCCAAAGCTGCTTGGTCAGACTGTTCTTAAATGATGGTAGAGGGAGAGAAATTGATATTGGCTTTTTATGAATCTTCTGGTCAGGTATGTCAGAATCAACAGATTTTTGGATTGACCTCACTGCTTCACAGCACTTTTGCCCTTGGCAAGACATAATTAAGAAAAGCATGAAAATCTATCTGGATGTATCGAGAGGAAATTATTCTCCCACTAACAGCAGCCACATCTAAACAAGCAGGCAAGCCAGGCTGCTAGCAGAGTGCAGCAAACAATGCATGCCTGGGTTTTAATCTAAAACTAGGATTTCTCCTTACCAAAATTTTAAGGAGTAGCTTCTGAAATGAGCATTTGCTCTACACGGTGTTCTAATGACTGTTTCCCCCCCTAATGGCTGTATCTCTTGAGATCTTCCATTTGTCAGTCTAAAATGATGACCACAGAGACTTAGCTAGGATCTTTCCATCACACTGAAACATGGCCCTCTAACTGTCTTCACCACTTTGACAGAAAGCAAAAGCTACTGGATGGAATGAAAACAAAAACAAAAACAAAACCCAAATAAATTAGAGGGAAAAAAAGAAAAAGAGGAGGAGGTTTAGTCATTTAAGTGGCTCTGTCAGCTTGTGTTATCTTCATGCATTTGTGAAACTTAACTTTAATTGACTGGCTGCAGTGGAGAGCTGAAAGGTAAAATCTTGGTCTGGAGGTGAGCAGGTGGCTTAAAGTGTTGCAATCCTCATTCATTAGGATGTGTCGGAGGGACTCAGAGGGGAAAGAGAAAAGCAAGGTGTGTTACCCTTCTACATGAAGTGCCCAAAATCTAAGGAGGAGGTGAAAGGTGTGGCACACACTTGGAGCCACATTCAAACAAAATTTGCCCATCAGACTCTCTGAGAGAGCACAGACTACCTTGCTGCCTGCTGATTTCTATCACACTGTGAATTATTTCTTTTCATTTATGACAAAGCCAAAACCATGAGCATTGGCTAACCTTTAGCCAGTAAGCTACAGCTGCAGTGGGACGAGCAGAATTGGGGTCTCACATCTCACCCTGGGATGCTGGTAAGCTTTCATCTCTTCTCCACAGTATCTCCTATGTAGATATGCTCCTTGATCCCAAAGAGCTACCTCTCTCCTTTATCCACTGCTGGCTCAGAGCTGTGCTGCTAGCCTCGGTATCTCCCCAGTTCCAGAGACCAGGATTATCAAGTAATGCAGGCTGCTCTTAAGAGGATAGTGAGAAATATATCCCTGACTAAACCAGAGTTGAGAGAATTTTATATATGTATCTCCAACAGATAAGTGAAGAGAGCAGTTGAGAAATTTGGCAAAGCCATGAAGGAAGCCTCCTGGCATCTAACTGAGGGTTCCTATTGCTATCCTGTGCACTGAAGCCCTTTCAGTAAGGGGTTCATTTTCCTTCTGTTCTCCTGTCCTCGATTCCCATCAGTAGCTGCTGCTTCTTTCCCTTTCCTCCTGGTTATGTGGACACTGTTTTTAGAAGGCAAGATACTCCTCACTCCAGCAGGGTTGCTGGGAGCTGCAGCACAGAAAGCCATCAATCCCAGAGGACATGGTCATGGCAGCGAAGGGTTGGTAGGGAAACCCAGGAGCTTCTGGACCTGAATGAAGCCACCTTTGAAACAATATTCCTGGGAAGTCTGGGTGATGCTTGGGTTCATGTGACATGATCCAGATGGGAAAGAATCATTAAGTGCTGCCACTGTAAATGAGGGGAGGAACACGGAGGCCAAACACATGAGTAGTGTTTGTTTGGTGTGAGTCTGAGCTACCATGACAAGCACAGTGATGGCCAGTGTAGCCCTACCCAGCCACCAACCCAAGACAGCAACCTTGCAGAGTGCAATGGGAAACCTCACACATCTGAGTGCAGCGGGCCACGTGCAAGGGTGGTGACCAGAGCTGATACCATACCTGTTCTCTGAAGTTCACCAGCATCAACAAAACAGTGACCATTCCTACAGACATTTTCTGCTTTTCATTTCATCAGAACCATAAAACTCTACATGAAAACTTTTCACAACCTTTTGGAGTAAAACCATGGTTTAGTGTAAACTTCAGTTTCAAGTAGTGGTTTTGGTATTACTTTCCACACCAATCTTAATTTTGCCAGTTCCGTTTCCAATTCCTTGCCTTCTCTCTGTCTTAAAGAGCAGAAAATGCATTGAAAATGTTCTTTCTCTGCAAACATTTTCATTTAGATCCAAAAGGAACCATTACTCTTATGCAACAGCAGTGATCTATGTAAGAAGAAATATACATGGACAGTGAATTCTAAACACAAGAAGATGAATCTATGTAGTGATTTCTTATATGATAAGAAAGCCATGAAGAGGTTTATGTGGTGCTAGCTCACATTTTAATCTGGAGATTAGGAGAAGGGTGCTTTTTCCAGAGACATACGTGTGTATGGGCTGCGGTATGAGACCTTCTTGGAAACAGATTTATTTTCCAAAAAGGTACTTTAAGTCATTCCAAAACCTTTCTTCAAAGTATTCATGAATCAGACTCAATTAATGAAATCATTTCCGCAGGACAACGAGGGCCAAGGCTACACACATAGACTCTTGCACACAGCTAATGATGCTACAGGCTTGGTGGATGTCTTACTGGCTCCAATAGAAGATATACCACAGATTCTGGTGGCTTTACCCCTTTGCTTAAGTAATAATAGTTTTTGTTATTATTTAGGTCAAAGACTGTCTCTTTTCTTATAGGTTAGGCTTTCATACATAAGTTTTAGTTCACATTAGACTAATTATGATAAAAAACCCAAAGATGTGAAATAATTATTACCAATATCAGGACTCAGTCTTATAAAGCCTTGCAGAAGTCAGCAATAACACCAGCTTCAATGAGAAGAAAAAGGCTAGGAAGGGCAGCCTTAACTATCACAGTTTCCATGCTGTGACTGAAGGCCACACACAAGGAGAAGCAACAGACTCAATGCCAGCCTGTGCTGATGGGATGGGAGCCAATCTCCTGGCAATGCACAAGTAACACATTTTAATGAAATGTTTCCTTTGTATCTCTTTGTTAAAGCCAATACAGGACTTTCTTACCATTTTTGCAGACAGGACAACACTGTTCTGGTTCATAGACTGGGTTGACACATTCAGGAACTGCGCAGTCTGCTACAACACAGTGAACTTCATTGCTGGGCTCGCAGCGACACCATTCGCATGGCGAGGGCTAGGAACAAATCTGAAATTAGCCCATTTCCTCCTGTAGCTCACAAGTTTGCAACATTTTCTATCTTGCCACAAGATACACACATCAGCATTCAGTACCTCTTGACTGCATTCATTCATCACGGGTGATACAAATTAACCTACAGGACAAAAGAGCAACATCCGAAGAAGGCAATCAGAGCATTGGAAAAACCACTGAATGTGACACTTGGTTTCCCAGAGAGGGGGTGGAGTTTTTTAGCTTTCAGGAGACTTTAGGGTCCTCAGTCAAAAAGACCAAACTGAAGCCACCATGTCACAACTCTGCTCCGCCCATCTGTTGTTGTCTCACACATCCGGCTGGAAGCAGAGCAGGACACGTTGAGGAGCGTAAGTGATGGTTCATGTAAGGAAGGGAGGACAGGGTGGTTCTTTCAGCCATACTAGTACACCAGCACTGCCAGTAAACCCCAACCTGCTGGAAAGGTGCTGCAGGGGTGGCCTGCCCGTTCACCAAGCTCTCAATATGCTTTCATTCCTGCTTTTCAGAGCAGAGGATGATGAGTGCTGTTCTTGCAGAGGTAAAACCATTTCACCCTGTGTTTGTGCAGCATCTGCATCACAGGCTCAGAAGCACTTCCATGACATGACAGCTGGATTTGATGATCTTAGAAGCCTTTTGCAATAAAAACTATTCTATGATTCTATAACCATTAGTTCTGGTCCTGGCCCAACTCCTGCCTGTTTCAAGAAGGGTTGTGAGCACTTTCCTCACACAGAATATGTAAATAATTAAGAGCTTGCATAACTGCTGATGTCAGGGCATTCTGGACTAAAGCACCCAGCTAAAGTGGTTTTGTTTCACCTCCAACAATTAAAACAGGAATCTCTACCTCAAAAAAACAAACAAAAAACCCCAAAACAAAACATAAAACAAACAAACAAAAAGGCAAGAGAGCTGCTACTGTCTCAGCCTTTGAAAAGCTGAAGAATCTGATGAAAAATAGAGAGGCCATTTTTAAGGATCCCAGTGTTCCTGTGTGTGCAAATAGAATGAAAGAATGCAACAGAGCTAGAAAGAATAAAAGGATAATTGGAAAAGAAAATAACCTCCTCTTAGTACCTGTAGGCTTAATACCTCAGCAATGGTAGGTCTATTACTAACACCTGAGCGAGTAAATGTATATATTGGAAAACAATTCTGCTTTCTGTTGCATTGCTGGGAATCTGCAGCAATGGGAATTCCTCCATATTAGAAAAAACAATGAGATGCAAAGGAAAATAGGACTCATCCCCATGTGTTTCAGACCCCAGTGATGTGTCACTCATTTCTACAAGCCAGATACAACCTGTGAGCACTGGTTCTGGCAGGTAAAAAGCTTTTCAGTTTGCCTCTAAGAAGCTCCATATGTCTCAAGTCAAATAATTTATTCCCAGGAAATTCATTCCTACCTTAAAATGCACTAATTAAAGCTTCCCTTGCTTTGTCTCAGCATCTGTAGTCTATAATTCCCATCACCTCTCATTTGCTCATGGCATTGGCAATTTAGATAAAATCAGCACTCCTTGAGCAAGGGAAGAAGTCTGTGGAGGTGGAATTCCTCTCTCTAATTATCTTTCCTCATTTGATCCTGCTTTGATTTCTGTCTGAAGCACCCAAAATCTAAATTCATTTGACTGACATTTCTTATTCAAGCCTGTTTAATAAGAAGAAACAATACAGAAGAAAACAGACAGAACTGTTTGCTGAGGGATCAATAACAAAATTGCTGCTTTGTTTTCACTCACTTTAATCACTAATTATATGGAGCAGGAGAACTAGGTCTTGTGATTTGTGGAGGCTTTCACCAACGTATCCTTCAGGACCTGTCCGCATCTTCGCTACTACAGCAGCTGCAGTGCTAAGAAATATGTGATGCATTTCCAGGACTGTGGCCTAAGCTGTGGTTTCAAAATGATCAGCACAAGCAGAAGACGCCCCTGAATGACTGCAACTGAGTAAATGAGTCATGACATATAGATCTTTCCCTTTTGCATTGTTGCTGTACCTTGAAAATGACACTGTGATAAAACGTGATGTTGCTTGACACTGAATGCAGCTTTTCAGGAGGGAGGAGCTGCACACACTTAAAGAAGGAGAGCACACCTCAGTGGAGCTAGCAGCCAGAGTAAAAAGGCTGCTTTGGCATGAAGAACAAGACTTTTCTCAGCCACCTCCTCTTTCTTCCCCATCAAATGGAGTTCAAGGTACTTGGTCTCGTCTCTAGGATCTTTGTCTACCTCACTATTCTGTTCACTTGCTAGTGCCCTTGACTGTAGGTCTCAATCAGATGCTCATCTTTGTGGGTGACTCCAGCCTTCCTGTCCTCTTATTTCATGAATGTTTAGGCACTTTCTCATAGGCACTTTGGGGTCTCATTTACAACACTACCACTCCCCCCCCCCCCCCCCCCCCCAAGCTCAAGAACACGGACTGAGCAACTTTTTACTGTTGTAGCATCCCCATTGCTCATTTCACTGGAGCTACTTTTTTTGTGACATATCTATGGGACACTGCCTAAAAAAACCTCTATTTATTTACACAGGCATTATGTAAACCAAGTAGCAAAATGACAAATGACAAGGTGGGGACTAGTGAAGAACAGGTACCGGTGAAAGGTGTCCCAAAGTTTTGTTTCTTGATTCTTTCATCACAGAAGAATAGAATCACAGAATGTTTTTGGTTGGAAGGGACCTGGAAGACCATTCAGTGCAGCTCCCTTCCATAGGCAAGGGAACCTTCCACTAAACTAGGTTGCTCAAAGCCCCATCCAACTTAGCCCTGAACAGTTCTGGGGATGGGGCACCCATAATTTATCTGGACAACCTGTTTCAGTGTCTCACCTTTCTCACCATAAAGAATTTCATCCTTATATCTAATCTAAATCCACTCTCTTTCTGTTCCTCATTCCACTTAAAGGCCTCCTTTAAGTACTGGAGGACCTCTATAAAGTATCATCAGAGACTTCTTCAAGACAAACAATCTCAATTCTCTCATCATTTCTTCACAGAAGAGGTGTTTCTACCATCTGATCGTTTTTGTAGCCTTTCTCTGAACCTGCTCGATGAGGTTCAGGCCTTTCCTGCACTGATGATTCCAGAGCTGGACCCAGCAGTGCAAGTGAGGTCTCACCTGAGCATATTAGAGCAGCAGAATCCCCTCCCTTAACCTGTTGACTATGCTGCTTTTGACGCAGCCCAGGATGCGGCTGCCTTCTGGGCTGCAAGAGCACATTGCTGGCTCATATTCATTTTTCATCTGCCAATATCCCCTGGTCCTTCTCTGCAGGGCTGCTCTCATCTACCTCATTTGCTCTTATTTTTCTTCAGAACACAGCAGTTATTTTTCTGGCCAGTGGTGTTCTTGGCCACATGCTGGTGCTTTGCTTGCTTTCTGTCCCAGTACAAGCACTGCTCAAGATTAGGAGCATTCCACGGGATCCACCAGGCAGCTCTGTCAGTCTTTGCAAGTCCCAGAACCTAGATTTAAAGATTCACCCCCCATGAAAGAGGGACAGTTTACATTTTTGTGGCCACCAAAGTTCAAACACCAAGTAACATCTGTGCCTGAAAAGAAACTCTCATCTCTACCAAAAAACAAGGCTGAAAAAATACAGAAGGTTTCTGAAGTATGAAGGAGAGGGGACACAAATCAGAGGCTATACCATTCCCACATGGACAATGTAAATGCTTTATTGATGTCCCTTAAACTGATGCTCTAGAAAAACTGTTAAGATTAAAGGATCATAAAAGGCTTGGGCTAGAAGATGATTTATTCACTCCACCTGTCCAAAGCAGAACAACCTTAGAAGACTGTCTAGGGAAGGATTTGTTAGGAAGGATTTTGACATATTCATGAAGAAATGTTCTTCTCACCATTGTCCAAAATAAAAGCATGTTTGTGGTGCCCTGCCTTAACATGGATCCACACTGACACAACTGCATCGTCCTGCACTGTTCAGGATGCCTTAACGTGTGCTTTAAAGAAACAGATCCATCATTCAAACCTGAAGAGCAAACTAACTCCTTTAGTTGAAGGTATCAGTATAGCATTTTGATTTAGGAACTTTTCATCTGGTTTTCACTTCCAAAATAAGTGGGAGCACTAACCCTCAGAACTACATAGAATGATGGTCTTTGATATTATGGTCAGTACAGGGGCCAAGTTGAGCCAGCTTGGTGGGAAGTAGACATGGGCAAGTTCTGACTACCATTGGAGGGATTTTGAAAACAGATGAAGTGGACCACAGAGCACAAAAGACCTTCCCAGTCTTAACACTTACCCTGACTTATTTTACCTTTGGTCAATCACTAGTAATACTCTTCCCAAATCTAGAGAAACACAAAGATGTGTATCCTAAATATCCCTGTTTATAACCACACCTAAGATCATGGCCCAATGCATGCTTCTCTTCTGGACTATGAATCAAGGAGGACTGTGACCTTGAGTTTAGCTAGGAAGGCAGGTTCATTCCCTGCTTCTACCAGAGGACAGCCCCATCCTGCACAGCAAAGGAGCCAGCTCACATACAGTCACGTGGCTGGAAAACCTTAGTCTCAGGTGCTGTCAAATGAGAAACATCTGCAATCAGCAGAGTTTGTTAACAAAGAAAGAAGGAAGGAAAATTAAAAAAGAGACTAGAGACTACACTTGGCTAATAAAGATTTTATGTGCATGAGCACAGAAACTCGATAGATGAGAGATGGTATAAACAAACAAAAGAAAAAGGCAGCAAAGGAAACAGAATGGAAATGAAGACACACCCTGAGCAGGGGAAATCAGGAAGGCAAACAAGACACCCTGTCTCTTAATCTTCGCTCTTGCTCCTGTAAACACCACCTCCCCTCTGTTTTAATTCTCTTTTAGGAAGCAAATGCCAGTACATGATGTCCTGGAAGGCCAATAGGCCTATTAGATGTCCTGGCTTGTCCCACCCTTCTGCTGATGGGGGAAGCAAAGGTGGGAGGTAAACAAAGGCTTGGGCCATTACATCCTTTCCCAAAGTGATAAACAGGTACCCACAGGTGCTTAGGTACCTGTTGGTGTCTTGCCCAAATAAAGGTGAGCAAGCTCTGGATTCACCTAATATGGTCAGTTTTGCAAGTGCCCTTTTGATTGGTGAATCTCTGTGGCCAAAGGAGCCATTACACTTGGGCAAGTAATAGAAATTGAGCTAACTTGGAAGCAGTTGTGCTGCTTCTGCCTCACTGCTCTTGGACAACGTGTTCTGCTCTGCCCCGTGCTTCAGACCAGCTTACTCCTGATGGTTTGGGCTTGAACTACCTGGAAACTTAAGTGCCTCAAGTTTCCCAGGAGAAGACATTTAAGTGCCTCACAATATGGCAAGAAGTGCACTGATGACGTGCTCTCTGCACATCTGCAAGAGATTCTGCCTGCACCTCTGCTAACCGCCATGCCAAGAGGAACCAGGATGGGGTCAGAGATCTTCTGCCTCTTTCCAGGCACCCTGGGAAGATCGGGAAGCCTCTCAATGGCTGAGCAGTTCCAACACTGCCACAAAGGAGCCAGGGACTATCTTGAAATTTCTACTTCACCGCAGTGAGTAGAACAGACTTTCCCTAAGGCTCCAGGCTGCCTTTTATTTGTAAGTGTGGCAAAGCCATTTTGTGGCTGAACTTTTCCAACTTTTCTGACTCTCCTAAATGAATTGCCCATAAGCATCCTTGTGAAGATTTTCCTGACTAAATTAAAAACCAATCAACTAATCTGTATATAGTTGTGGGCAGGGCTTTTCAGAAATAAAATTAACTACATATTTTATAGTTTCTGCCTCGTTAATTGCCCCAACTAAATCACATGTAGGTGCCATGATTTCTAGCATCACCCAAATACTCCTCACAGTGACAGGGTGCTTGCTCCCTTATGAGTTTGGGTACCACACAGGTTCTTCTTTAGTCAGCTACCACATTTCACAAAAACACAGAAATTTCATGCTTCTGAGAGGGCTACATTTGAGGGCTCCAGAAGGCACTGCAGGCATCCAAAAGGGCTAGGGAGAACAGACAAAGAGATGGCATGACCAAATAACTCTTCAGGAAAAGAGCATAAAATAGTAATTCTTCTCAATCTTATGGGAGAGGTGGGGAAAAGAAAACGAAAAATGTAATCCCAAACTCAGTGTATTTTATGTTTTATTTACAATGGGGAGATTGGAAACAAACATTTTTAGATCAAGGCAACTGGTACAAGCAAAGAATCAATATGCAAAACTTCCAAGTTTTCAGGAAAGATTTTCCAAGAAGCTTCTGCCAGACCTGAACTTTACTGCATCTGGTCATAGAAGTACTCATGTCCTGAATACTTACTGAACCCCACCTTAGTTCATGCCTTGTCCATAACAGCACCCTAAGTCATCTCTCTGCTGTCCCAAACACATGAAAGACTTTTCTATAACATATAGGTTGCCTTGCAGAAGCTCAATATTGAGTAGTAAATATTCTCCTTCAGTGAATGGAGGAAGCATATGCATATATATGAAACACAATGATGCAGTCCTCCTTTCCCTTGTTTCCAATAAGGATTTCTCTGTCTACACATCTGCTTGTCAATCACCCCTATTTACTTCCACACAAACATCTTTAGAGGTGGAAAGGGAGCAATTTAGCTAAGACAAAAGATAAACTCTGAGGATGGCATCTGCCTGATACTTTTTCTTTACCTGTTTATTCTGTCAATCAGAAACAATTTCCCTCTGTTTTTGCTCTGCTGTCATATTCACCATCCTAACTGTGGTTTCTGAGCACACTCCTTTCGCTCCTATATGTGGGTTGTCACCCAGCTCAGCAGAGATCTCAAACCAGATTTTAAGGCTGAAGTCTCCTGTGATCAGTCATGATTAATCCAGCTGGCTTTACTCAATCATACACCTTTAGGTGCTGGGAAAATGCTGTCCACTTTCCAAGCAGCCTTCTGAGAACAAAGTCTCATTTGGAACATCAGTATTTCAAGAGCCAGTAGATCTTATGTCATTAAAACAGGTTATACACAGACTTGTTACTCCTTGAGACTTCCTACTCTATTAATCTAGATGCCAGCCCCTGGTTTCCTCCAGGTGTGTTTAGAATGGCCACTTCCAAGGACTTTGGACTTCTCACCTTTTCAAGAAAAAACTCTGAAATGCACAGTACTTTCTTCACACCTGAGTTCTCAGTCTCATGGAAGAAGGTTTACAGCTTCACTGGAGCTAGCATACAGACTGCTCAAAGCTGTCGCAGATTCTTGTCATTGCCCTCCAGTCATCTGTTCTGAGATCCATTTATCAGGCATTATTGGGCTCTGATCTTCCCTTTCCTTCCTACAGTGTTCAGCTAAAGCTGAAGAGGGTATTTGTACAAGAATGTCCCATAACCCCACAGCTGAAGACTACATCTCATTGGCAAGGCCCTGTGAAGTTGTCACATAAGGACCTCACACCTTGTGCTGTGCTGCACAACATGAAGCCCTTCTTCAATCATACACTGATACTTGCAGACAATTATAGGGCAATGAAAGCTTTGCAACTACCATGTCACAAATACCTGACACTTCTTTGGAGGAAGGAAACAGAAACGCTTCTTATGTCTACAACCACTTGATCACGTCACAATAAACACAGAATGATCCTGCAGGGGATGCTGCAGTTAGCAGGAGACGAAGCATTTCACAGGGTTGAACAGATCTGCTATGAGGGCTTGTGATCCTTTAAATGGTCAAGTAAGTACATTTACAAAATGGGTAGAAGGATTGAAGAAATCTGCTTAGTTGACTGGAATCTGAAGAGCTATGCAACCAAGAATTTATACCAGTGGGTTTGCTCTCTGAGCCCCATGGGAAACCCAAGGATCCATCACACCAGTGCAAATGCAAAGCAGATGCCAGGACCCTTGATAACACCATAGACCTTAGTCACGTTACTCCCTACCTACCTTAAACACCAGTAAGGAAATGGTGCATATGTATATACCTGTTCTACATTACGTTGCAAAGAGGAAAAGTGCTTTTCATGGTAGCTTTCCTGAATATGGAGTTGCAATGCTCCCTCCTTGAGAACATGTTAGCAACATGTGCAAACCCCTTGAAAAGGACATGCCAGCATCTCCACTTGTATTAATGTCCAGGCAGTTTTCAAAGCAATGGATCTAACTCTCTACTTCTTCAAACACTGATCAGTACCTTGCTTTAGATTCAGATCCATTATCTGTATCCACCTGCACTTCCAGTCCCCAGGTTCCCAGGGAGGACTGGATGTGTCCCATCCCTATGAGTGCTGCAAGTCCAAGTGAAGGAAGGCTGAAAACCTTTCAGCTGCCAATCTCAAGCACTGAAAATGTCATTGGTGATGCTGTGAATCTCTCACTCTTTTAGTTTTTGAGAGGTTGTGTGTCAGTTCTCTTATGGATAATCACATACAGCCTTCTCCCTCAGAAAGGCTCAACTGATACCATCTGGCTCTACGCAGATAAAAAAAGAGGAAAAGCAGAGCAACATAAAGTGAAGTCTGTCAAATTGGGCACTTACATCGTAAGAGTAGCTGTATCTTTTAATAACACTAAGTACAACGGCAGTTCTGGAGGAAAGGATTTTTGTATCTACAGTTTGGGATGGTGGATTTATCGGCAGGAAGCAAGAAACAGACAAAAGTCCAAAAGGACCCGATGAATAAAAGCAAGGGCAAGACCAGCGTCTACATTATGGCTGAGGTGGGAAGTCGCAAACCAGGAGAGGTGAATGAAATAGAAACTGGGATGGCATCCATAAAAGATACTCCTGGAGTTGAAATTAGAATAATTTTCATTGTTATTGAAATTGCCTGCGATCTCAGGCAGATTAGCAGGAGATTGCAGGAAAGTTCAGAGAAAGCTTTCAACTGAGTAATTTTGCGAGTGTCAAACTGTGGAGAATGGGCTAGCCAGACACTCCCACCTGAAGGTGAGACAGAAATCAGTTCACTTCTCTTCTGGGCTCTCACTTTGTCTTTACTATTCAGCAGTGCATAAATAACCACCTAAATGGTGTTTGAAGCTTGGTAAATGAATGGCTATTTTTTTTTTTTCTTTTTTCTGGGGGGGAGGGGAGGGGAAAGGGGGGTGTGTGTGTGCATGTGCACCAATACTCTCATGGGGCAAAAAACCCACTCATTTTGGTCACTTATTTAAAAATATAAAGATCATCCATCCAGTCAGTGGATGCACAGTATCGATTATGCTACAGATATGCTAATGACTTGCATTCTCCATAGGTGAAAAGTTGCTCAAATAAACAACCTGGTGAGTGATTATAGATGAGTACAAGCACTGAAAATGCCACCAGGTTGCAAGTGATTTTGCAACAGGAAAAACCTACCAAGTCATTAGCTAATTTATTTGCAGTGGAGAAATGGAGTTGTATCCTACTTCTATGGAGGATGAGCAACACAGAAGAATTGTGCCATCCAAAAACTGAAAAATGTTTGCACCATACTGCAGATCAGCTAAAACAAGAAGCTGCCTTCCAAGAAGCAGTGAAAGTGGATGCTGAGATGCTGTATTTCTAAGGGAGCCTCTTAGAAGCATTACTAAGGTAAGGCTAAAATAAATGACAAATGTCTCACTTAGTGGAAAGGGCAAGAGAGACACAAATACATGACTGAAAACATTTCCTGTAGATGAGGACTCCATCCTGTACTCAAAGAAGCCCCATCACAAGAAAAGTTGAAGACAACTTGACTATTTTCTAAGCCTACATATGCTGCAGCTCTTCAACCAAAACTCAACTTTAGTTACCCTTCACTTTACAGATTCCAAGATTGCATTAGGTTGGAAGGAATGCCTAAAGGTCATCTTGTCCCTGCAGAGGGACCTTGACAAGCTGGATGGGCGGGCAGAGGCCAATGGGATTAAATTTAACAAGGCCAAGTGCAGGGTTCTATACTTTGGCCACAACTATCCCAAGCAGCACTACAGGCTGGGGACAGAGTGGCTGGAGAGCAGCCAGGTAGAAAGGGACCTGGGGGTACTGGTGGATAGTAGCTGAACACAAGCCAGCAGTGTGCCCAGATGGCCATGAGAGCCAATGGCATCCTGGCCTGCATCAGGAACAGTGTGGCCAGTAGGACAAGGGAGGTTATTCTTCCCCTGTACTCAGCACTGGTCAGGCCACATCTTGAGTGCTGTGTCCAGTTCTGGGCTCCTCAATTCAAGAGAGATGTTGAGGTGCTGGAACATGTCCAGAGAAGGGCAACAAAGCTGGTGAGGGGCTTGGAACACAAACCCTATGAGGAGAGGCTGAGGGAGCTGGGGTTGTTTACCCTGGAGAAGAGGAGGCTCAGGGGGAACCTCATTGCTGTCTACAACTACCTGAATGAAGGCTGTGGCCAGGTGGGCATCAGTCTCTTCTCCCAGGCAACCAGCAACAGAAGAAGGGGACACAGTCTCAAGTTGTGCTGGGTGAGGTATAGGCTGGATGTTAGGAGGAAGTTCTTCAGAGAGAGAGTGATTTGCCATTGGAATGGGCTGCCCAGGGAGGTGGTGGAGTCACCATCCCTAGAAGTGTTCAAAAGAAGACTGGATGAGGCACTCAGTGCCATGGTCTGGGTAGTAGGTTGGACTGGATGATCTTGGACATCTCTTCCAACCTGGTTGATTCTATGATTGTCCATTGCCCCTCCACTCAGCAGGGACATCTCCAACTAGATTGGGCTGCTCACAGCCTCAGCCACATCCCTAGGCAACCTATTCAATTATTTCACTACTCTCATTGTATAAAGAACTTACTCCTAATGTCCAAATTAAACCTCCCCCGCTCCAGTTTCAAACCATTGCCCCTCATCCTATCGCTACAAGCACTTCTAAACAGCCCTTCCCCAGCCTTCCTGTGGAACTCCTTCAGATACCAAAGTGTAGCTCTAAGGTCTCCGCAGACCCTTCTCATCTCCAGCTGGAATGACCCCAGTTCTTTCAGTCTGCCTTCATAGGAAAGGTGCTCCATCCCTCTGGTCAACTTCTACTTCTTGTCAGAGCTACAAGAGCAGTTTCAGCAGACCGGTATGAGATGTGGGTTCTGGAGATGGAAAGGCATACTGACAGTGCAACTGTAATCCCCCCAGGTAATACATACCTCTCCTCAGCCCTAGACCATGCTTATCCATACATGGAAACAACATTATCCTCACCATCCTTTTGCAAAAGTTCCTAGGGAGCTACTAGAGATCAGCAAGTCAGGTGCAGGAGCAAAGCACAGATGTACTTCACCATGGTCATCCTAGGCCCTCGTGTGACAACTAAGGATTGTGGTGGTATTAGAAGCTTTGTACTCTTCCAACCTGGTTGATTCTACGATATCTGCTACATGCCACACAACTTGACGAGTTTAAGAGCTAATGGATTTGGAGAGTGACTCCTCCATTAGCTGATGAAAGATAGACAACCTCAAGCTGAGCTCTCACCCTTTTTCCATGGGAGATGCAGATCTGCAGCCTCGTGGTTGCCCTTCTCTTCAGAGAGCTTTCCGTAACAACCTGACTTTGCATTTCTTTCATGAGGATTCTTTCTTGGTTTGATGCATGTCTCATTTTATTCCTTACACTAGTTGTCCCTCGCCTACCCTGGGGCTGAGAGGACTGGAGCTCTCTATTAGTTTGGTGATAATTTTTATGACTCTACTTCAATAGTTTTTTTTTCAGTTCAGACATGCCCAATGCACAGGGAACAGGATTCCTTCTGAAAGGTTACAGATATGACAGATGGGACTGTGGCTCCAACATGTGATGCGCAGCCCTGCTCAGACATAGATAAAATGTTTGTGGGTGCTTTCCATTTGTTAAGCTCCTTTGAATATCAAGAGGGAAGGTGAGCCCAGTTGGCAGCTTACTGCTCTCCGTTCTCTGTCAGCTCTTTCAATGAATTACCTTCATCTAGGAGAAAACCTCCAGGAGTAAGGAGAAGAGAATCAAGGACCTGGTCAGAAAGGTGAGCCTTTTGTATTTACATTCCCTATACTTGAATCTGCTGCCTCCTTCATCAGCCACATCAAAAAAGACCACAGTTCACAGTATCGCAGTATCATCAGGGTTGGAAGAGACCTCATAGATCATCAAGTCCAACCCTTTACCACAGAGCTCAAGGCTAGACCATGGCACCAAGTGCCACATCCAATCCTGCCTTGAACAGCTCCAGGGACGGCGACTCCACCACCTCCCCGGGCAGCCCATTCCAGTGTCCAATGACTCTCTCAGTGAAGAACTTTCTCCTCACCTCCAGCCTAAATTTCCCCTGACATAGCCTGAGGCTGTGTCCTCTCGTTCTGGTGCTGCCCACCTGAGAGAAGAGAGCAACCTCCCCCTGGCTACAACCTCCCCTCAAGTAGTTGTAGACAGCAAAGATGAGCCACTTATATTCAGCTGCTATCACTTGAACCCTCAGGAGAAAAGCCAGCAGCATGTGGAAAGTTTCTGACTCTCAGGGGGATGTTATCACATTTGGGTACAAGCTAGGAAGGATGTGGACTTAAAACAGGTTTGAGTAGGTTATCTGTGATGAGAGAATGCACTGGGCTTGGAAGGAATTTCCTACTTGAGATGGTCATGGTTACAGACAGATTTCCTGCTTTGAGAAGCTGCTTCAAACCCTAACACCCCTCCAAGTGTTATTGTCCTTCCCAGAGAATTACCTCTGGATTGTACCATGGAAGAAAGAGTAAAGAAGCCTCATGCAATAGATATTTTTGTTTTGCAACTAGACTAAGTGTTGTCATTACATGATTTACCTAATTATAGTCTTAAAAAAACAATAACTAGGATAATTAGCTAATTGAACATTATTTTTAATGAACACAAATCTGCATAAAGTACATTCCAGCAGCAACAACACACACCTGTGCTTCTCCTCATTCTGATAGGAAATGGTTGCCCAAGAAACTTCTCACCAGTGACCTGTCAACATTTGTACAGATGACATCCTTCTTCACAAACCAACGACCTGAGGACCTCACAGTCACCAGCTCAACAGAAACACGGTGGGTGACAGAGACAGACATAGCTTGGGAGAGCCAAGGAGTAAGTGCTTCTCTCCTTGGCCCCACTGAACACTGGCAGGATACCAAAGCTTCAGACTTAATTTTCCCACTCCTGGGAGGAGCTGGTAACAGTTGCATGTACTACACATCACATTTTCTTAACAGCATGACTCCAGCTGTAGTGGAGGGTAGAGAAAATGCCAGAGCCTCTTCTCTGTGCAGAGCTATCTCCTCTCTTTCAGTAGCACTCTGGACAGCCTTCAACTCTGGAAGCAAGCAGAGTTGATGGGCTATTTCCTGGATAAAATGCCTGAAAGCCCATCCATGGCTGTGATGCTACTAATGTTTGGCACATTAATTCCTGTGTCACATTTACCAGAAAAACCCCAATCCCTTGGGCTTGCACATCCAGTCCAAGCCATGCACTGTGCTCCCATACCCTGCACTGTGATTAAAGCATGAGGGCTTGTGCTTAACTCCTGGTAGTTTTGAATCATGCTGATGGCTCAGGTTCCAGGCCTCACCTCTTTGAGTGGGGAGATCTGAGAGAAGGTGTTTGCAGTTCTGGCAGTGTCACTGAGTTCTGAGCTTTTGAGGCCTCCAGGTATGACTGTGATCTCAGGGAAACAGCAGCATGGGGTTTTTGTAGCCAAATTCTGAACACAGCCCATCTTCCTTCACCTGCCTTAATAACAGACTTGTGCACAATGTTATATATATGTTATAGAATTGGTGCCTAAGTACATCACATCATTTTAAAGTAGGTATCACTATAGATCAGTGTGTGACATGCCTATCTATTTTAGTATGTTTTCTTGGTAAAAATTATGACAGAAATACAGTAAGTCAGTAATTTCAGATTCCTTTGCATAGACACTGTCACTGTAATTTTGCCAGGAGGGAAACAATAAATCATACTTTTCCATCTGACTGATGTTCTGTTTCCCCTGTCTGATTTCAATGACTATATGCTACCTTCAGAGCTGGCATTGTTCATGGCTCCTTTTTATCAGAGCAGAGGCACGTTATTGAAATTTCTTTTGTGTTATGGTTTTCTATCCGTATGTGAAATTGCAGAAGGGAAAAACAAATGCCCCATTTGTTTGAGTCATAGGAGAAAAAACAACCTGCTGCATGCATGTCTCAACGAAAAACGGCAGCATTGAAATCAGGGGCCCATGCTAGCTTGGGTTAGTTATCACTTTCTTGGAATTCATCAGTGAGGATTTAAGAATCATTAGTGATTTGGATGTCAGACCAGTACACACTACCAAAAGGGTTGGATATTGCCTGCTCTTGCAATGATTAGCTTGCTATGACTCGAGCACTTCCAAGACCAGGAAAGCAAAGAGTCACATAATAGAGGAGAAAACTCAGTAAAGGACCTTCCCTTTCTCCATGCTTTGTTGTTCTCATGGCCTAATGCAGCTTTTCAAATGTAAGGTGTCGTATCTCTGTTCTCATGTTGACTAAAATAGAATCTGCAGCCCAAACCTGCAGCTGAACAGTTCAATGCCCCTGAGCAGAGCTGAGGGAACCTCAGAGCAGGCCACTGTACGACCCCACGCACTAGATGATTGCATGCTTCTTCTCCTCATCCTCCCTTTCAGCCCAGAGCTGCAGTAAATCCTTGCTCTTCACCTAACAGCATCATCCCAGTGGTAATGCTGTGAAAATGTCCCAGGTGGTTCACCCATATTTGACAAGGTTGCACTCCCAGGCTAGGTGATCAGAGCAAGGCTGCAGATCACACCACTTAATTTCTATTTCTGGCATGGTTCTGGGGCTGGGGAATCCCTTTTTGGTTTCATTGCCTCCTTTTCTCCAGCAGTAGAATGGACACACTGATTTTCAGGGACTGAGAGATGCTGGGATAGCAGCTGAAGACACTCTTGCATGTGCTAATGGCTTTTGACGACAAGTCTTACTTTGTTAAGTTGTGTTGAGATAATTGCATTAATAAAACATTTTTAAAGAGCATTAACAAAGGAGAAGGAAGCACAACTATTCAGAAGAAAGGTTTCCATAATGAGCTGAGAGCTAGGATATGATGTTATGCTTATATGGTCCCTCATTTATTTTGGATTCTGATTAAGACCTGAAGATCCATGTGAGATCTGTGATCCCTGTTGTGCAAAGTGCTGCTCAAGAAGACACAAAGTCAGCAGATACAGAAGCTGTCGCTGAAGCATCGCAGATAATTTGTGGACAAACAAAACAATGAACTTATGACAGAGTGGCAGGAAACACGAGAAAGAAAAATAGAGCTTGCCCTAGAATGAAGCAAAAATTTCCCCTTTCCTATCTTTTTTTCAGTATGGAAGCCTGCTCAGGGTCAAAGGTTGTTCTCCCAACCCTCCACAACTGTGCTTGATGCAAGGGGCAAACATTTGGGCATCATCTAGGGACTTTTTGAGCAAGGATGGGTTTGGGAGCAGTGAAGGTGAAAGTGGAAAGAACAAAGAAGTGAAGTCACTGGGAAAGATATGTAGATATTTAGCACTGGGAGAGCCAATGGCTAAAAGAAACTGCAGTTCTGTGCTTGGTAGAAAGGGCAGCCACTGAAGAGCACTCCAAAAACGTCCTTGGTACTCAGAGCTGTTTCCAAGCACAAGTTCACAAATGCGAGTAGAAACTGCTTTTCTGACGTGAGTATTAACAGGAAGGCCAAGCTGTGATTCTAAAACCTTTCATGTTCCTACCCCAAAGGCACCTCCCTCAACATCCTGCCACACAAGTGGAGATACTTTAATGTCTGTGGTCAGATGATTTCTGCCACTGACTTTGAGAGGGATGGCACCACCAGATCAAAAGTCATGCAACTAGGACTTAACTCTCTTGCAGGGGCAGGCAATGTTTCAAGACTTGTGAACTGACCCTTCATTTCCCAGCAAGGGTATTTTTCCACATGTTCATGCAGGTCCATACAGGTCTCAATATGGCTGTATTGGGTGGTGAGAGATCTAGGAAGTTCAGAAGTGATTAACGACTTTTCAACCTGACAACCTAATCCTCTCCAAATGGCTCCTAACTGTGGCTACAAACAGACCTTACCAGCGCTGTAAGCTGCATTTCTCCAATACGGGTAGGTGTGTGCTTTTCTGTCAGTAAGTTATGCAGGAGAGCAAAAACTAATCAGCACTTAGGAGAAGCTGTCTCAGTGACATTTGCACAATTTCTCCATAAGCTGCCAATGAACATCCATCACGCTGGCGGTACACTGTCTCCTGAAGTTTACATAAGCTGCTGCCTGGGAACCTTCATTTAAAACACAACCATGTGCACTCAGAACAAGGGAGACAGCTCTCCCAGTTGTTTTTTGCTTGTTTTCTCTCTCTGGGAAAAAAGGGGAGGGTTGATAACCTCCCTGAAACATCTCTGCTAGGTTCAGATGAGCACAGAGCACTTAGGACTTAGACCTCAACGTCCAAGACTGAAATGAAAACACGGCTGATGTGTGAGAGAAAAAGCAAGCTGCCAAGTGACCCGGAGAGTCCCCATCAGATCTCTCTGGAGAAAACAGACTGCCTGAGACTTGCAGCATCCTCCACACCTTCTCTGAAGACACTGCAGCTGCCCATCACCTCACATGTACCTCTGAAAGGGGTGAGAGGAGAATCAGGAAACCAGATCTGAGGCCAGGGAGAGAAATGGAAAATTAAATGGGAAAGAGATAAATGGATCTCAGTAAAAGGCATCAGAGCTCCCTATTCTCCCCTGGGTTGCTCCATAGGACTCAAAATCCTGAACACCAGGCAGCAATCTACATATTAAACAGGTCTGAGTCAGAACTTGATTCACATTGGAGGTACCAAGCTGACCTTTTCTGTGAGGGTTTCCAGGCGGAACCTTAGCCTCAGCGAAAGGTGGGGATAAGTCCCAGTCAAACCACCAGGATGAGACAGGCTCTATAGGCAGCTGGGGCACAAAACCCACAAAGTTCTCCAGGATCCACTACAGAGTTATGAAGATGCTACCTAGAGGTTACTCAACCATCTGTCAGGGCCATAAGATTTTAGGAAAGGATACAACAAAAAGTACTAATGGGTTTAGGTTTACAGTTGAACTTCAACTCAGCATTTCATTTGCACACGTTAACAATTCAAGGGCACAAGCATAAACATTTGGGCAGCTGTCTAAGCTAGATGTTTATATTTTGCACTTATGATTGTTACGAGTCGAGAAAATCAGGAACAAGAGATTAGTCCACTAGAAGAAAGTAAATATTCAAGAAATGGGTCTTTATAACTACTCCCATACCCTGAGGCAATCACCATCAGTGGCAAGAAAATAAAAAGAGATTAAATTGCATCTAGATTTCTCACCCCAGTTTAGAAACAAGACGTGAAAATACTCCCAAATGGAAACCTCTCACAGATATTGATGCCCCAGAGGAAAACAAAACACAATAAACCTCCTAGAGAAAAAAAAAGTACAGTCTTAATTTGTGATCAGGTAGCTGAAATTTCTACAGTCTGAGTCAGCCCTGACACACATACTTGCAAAAGGTTTTTAAATGGAACCTAATTTCAGCAGTAACTAAGCACTGACAAACATTTTGATGGATGATTATTTGGAATCTTTGTACTATCAAAAGTAAATCAAGTGAGTGAAAGGGTTACGAGTGCACATAGAACACGTTCCGCCAAAAGTAATCTGGTTTTGTGTCAGAATGCCTGGAGGAAGCCTCCCTTCTTTAACTTCAGAGTGCGTGAAATGGACTTGAGGAGTTTGCAGACCTCATAAATTCAACCGGACAAAGGAAGAGTGCAGCTCAGGGCCAGTAAACCTAAGAACTGCTCAGAATTTCATCTGTGGAGATAGCAGGTCAAGCCTTTGTTTTGTTGAAGTGCACAGCAAAATGCTTGGAAAATGCTTGGATGCTTCAATGAAGCCAAAATTTCACTTTATAGCAGCACTTTCCTGAATCTTAAGTTCTGTCTTTTCTATAGCCTTTATAAGTCATAGTTCACAGGTACTCCTTTTTTTCCCTCTAAAACACCCAGGAAGTGCACACTAATCTTCCATTGCTTGAATCTCTTTCACTACTTAGAGGAAAGAAAGAATTTCACTACTTTTTCTAAGTGAACACATAGAACTCAAAAAAAAACCAGTTTCCACTCTACTCCACAAGCTATTGATCTCTTGGCAAAACATAGGTTCAGGTCAAAAGCTCAACTGACAACTAAATTAAGTTTGAAGGATCTCACATTAGCCCTGGACTGAAGGTTACCATGTGTGAGAGTGGTATGCCAACTTCTACCTTGTTTTTCTTGGAGGATTCTGGAACTTCACTTGCCACACAACACCCCACAGATTTTAAACAGAGTACACAATGAACCAGACTGCTCCAAATCTCTCTAACAGTCTTTTCCTCTTAAATTCTCTGTCCTTTAATCTGTTAACAGGGTACAATTATTTCTTTAGGAGAGTTGATTAGTCCATTTGTGCTTCATTCACATACAAAAGACACCTGAGAAGATCAATCTCATTATTCACCCACTAAAATAGCTCCAGAAACAGTCCTTAAAAAAAAGGTCTCCTTAGAATCTCTCCTAGAAGAGTCCCTATAACTCTTATGTAAGAACTTGATCAAGTGTCAAAATTACACCTGGATGGGACAATTTACCACCTAACAGCACAGTAGTTAAAATGAGACCACTGAAGCACAATGGTGGGACGAAGTTGGGCTAGGCCTTCCCAGGGCAAGATGAAACTGCTATTTAAGTAATTCATAAGGCCTGGGTCTTCACATTGCTCAGGAAAGTAAAACAGAGAAGAAGTTGATCAGGATGGCCCCCAAGGAGATGTTCCTCATATATCTGTTTTGCCTTGAGTCTGTGACATTAAACTGTCTAGCCCGTATTGAGTGATTGCAGTTACAGATGGACTGAAGAAGATTAACATAAACCATACAGGGTAGAAGAAAGAAACAAAATATCAGCTTCACTGAAAATTAAAGTGTCTGGGAAAGAAAAAATTGTGATCTATGTTACAAAGAACTTGTGAAGTACGCAACCTATAGGGAAGTATTTCCATTGTCAGAAAAGAAAATCAATTGGCAAAGTGCATAATGAGATCAGGCATACAACCATGAAGAGTTATATAGGCTGTGGTTAATTACTGAGGTATGAATCTTAGAGCCATGAGAGAACAAACCCGCACATACTTCCTGCCTTTACAGACCCAGTTCTTCATTGTGAAATGCTATTTTCCTTAGCAGAATTGAAAACATGCAATGAAACTCATTAGAATGAGAGATGCAGGTTGTGTAAAGGGTAATGGGTTTTGAAAATCTGCTCATATTTTTAAGATATATTCCAGAAGGGTTTCTTTATGACAGTCCCAAGAGGAACTCAACCATGACAATTAAACCCCACATTCCTCATTCCTTGAGGTCCTCTGCCTAAGAATTCACCTTCTGCCATTCTAGACAGCCTTATCACAGCTGAAATTAAACTACTAAATACAGCTTGCAATCTCCTTACATGCATTCCCATGCAGGTCTGAGTAACAACTCTCAGTACCATGCAATCAATTTTTGCTACCCCAAATGGAAACCGGGTTCTTAAAAAGCACTCAGTACTGCTTTACCACCATTTTCAAAGACACCATTTGTAGTCCAGCTGTGAGCAAAGGAGAAGGTTGTGCAGAGCAGCAAATTCTGAGGACTGGCATTTCACATGGGGGCTTTTGACTGGCCACCTCCCCTCAGTGAGCACACATGAGGGAGAAGGTGTCAGCTCTTAGCATTTGCCAGACGTGCATCACAGCATCAATTAACAGCAGTAAGCAAATACTGAGTGCCTTTGAGAATCACCATCAGAAATACAATTCCTATAGCATACCAGTACTAAATACTGAAGAAAGAGTTTCATACCTTAAATTCCTCCAAGATTTTGTAATTTTTCCCATGATATTCACAGAAGTTTTTCACTTCTTTGCATTCTGGACAGCATCCATTGTGTTCCACTTTTGTACACTTTGGGTGGATTTTAGGGCATTCTGGTTGATCACAGACAGGTCCATCCTCAGTACAGACACAAGGACAGTTGGAATGTCCTGGAAAAAAACGTTCTCCTAGTTTGTATACAAAGCCACTGTCATCCACACAGCCCTTCCCTCGGTAGTCATCAAAGATCAGATTGTCATTACTGGAGGTTTGATCCCCTTCATCGGCAGGGTAGTCTTCATGAGTGATGGCAGCTGGAGTGACCAAAGCAGGGATTACAAACAGAAGTATCCAGGCTTCATGGATTTGAAGAGCCATCCCCCTCCTCAGGTTCTCCATGAGATCTCAGTACCAGATTGAAACGGCTGCTTCCATAGGGAGACCAGTGTTGTGGTCTGAAAACAAATATTTTTAAGTGAGAACAAGCTCAAAATTCTAAGGAATACTGACTTATAAAGGCCATACTTTCAACCAGCATCCAAGAATAATTTGGTGCTTTCAAACTGCACTATCACAGTTCCATTCGAATTAAGTCTCTTCTCAGTTACTGTTAAAGAGAATAAAGCATGTGAAACAACTTCAACAACATGCCTCTAAGCATATGCCCACAAAATATCTCTACAGAAATGGTGGTTCACAGAATCATCTCATTTTCACTTCCCTCCTTTGTGCAGTTGAGTTTTCCGATGCACCAGAAATTAAAGTAGCTGCCTGAAATCACATGGGGATGGGCAGCTCTGAAGGGATTTGAACCAGAGCTGAAGTCCAATCTTTGAACCCTGTCTTAACCTCCCACCACTGTCCCTCTGTGCTACGTCTGGTGCACAAACCACTTCATTAAAGCGAGACAGAAAATATGAGTTGAAAAATGAGATAAACATAATCTGTAGGTAGATCTGCATCCAATATGAAAGATGGTGCTGGGTTATACTCTGTCTGCCAGAGGTGGGATAGCACAGAATGTTATATACAGCATATCTGAAGAGGAAGAGAGACTACTTGGGCTACCAACACAACCCAACCGGCAGCAGGTACATAAAGTCCCGACAGCAGCAGAGATGTAATTCACCTTCTCCATTATTCAGCATTTCAGTAATTCCCAGAGTGAAACGCAGAGAGCAGGATGTTAACTGCCTATGTAATGCACAGAGCTGCTGAAGTGTGTCTGGCTGATTAAGCTCGAGTCTTTCTAAAACTTTAGGAGCTATTGCAGCACGACCCGACCTTTGGAGAGCTCTGCTGAAGTGGTCGAGACGAGGACTGACCCAGAGACGAAGAGGAGCTTTGCAGTGCCCCCAGGGAGAACTAGCTCCCGGCAAAGGCTCTGTTCGTGTGCTGTGGGTGCGCTATTGGCTGCCCGCTGTGCCACATCACCGCCACCAACACGCCGTCCTGCCTGCGCACCTGCCAACAGCCAGCGACACCCAGCACCAGGATGATTTCTGACCTCTCTTAAGGGAACCGAGGCAAAGCATGACAGGGAACTTTTAAATGAAATGAAATATTTGCATTTAAGGGTTGAGAAACGAGGGAGGTGGTTACTGGCACCAACCAAAGATAGATTGGTTGGGATCTGTGTGCATTCCTTCTCTTCCTCCGTTTCCAGCGTGCACACACACATACAGCATATTCAAACATGCATTAACCTATACACACAGGCAAACATATGCTCCCTCTCCATCTCTCTGGGAGCTACTTTTTATATATTGGGATTTTTGGTGGACTGCAGACGTTCAGCAATTAATTCTCCCTTAATTGAAGAAAAAAATTATCAAAAATCCAAACAACAACCCCCCCCCCCCCAACAACAACCCAAAACCAAACAACTAAAAAAAAAAACCAACCAACCCAAAAAACTGCCCAGCAGCAGGACAAGCTTTAATCCTAGAGAAGCAGCTAAGGGATCCTGTTGACAAAGCAGTTTTCCCAAAGCCACAACAGAGGGAGACACCGGATATTACACAAGCTTTATCAAATTCACAAAGATACCGTCTTAATTGAAGCACTAGATACGTTTCCATCACACAGACTATGCACTCCGCTACTACTATCAGCAGTATCTCTTGTAACATGTTGTTTGGAAATGAAGTGATTCATGCAGCTCCGGCTGCATTACGGTTCTACACAGCAGAGCATCTCACCCACCGAAACGCTACAGGTAGGTTGCAACACTGCAAATCGGTGGGCATTTAGCGGGGCGGAGGAAAACAAAGCAGAAGCTAATTAAGTAATTAAAGTCTGAGGAAATATGAGGCAATCCGGGTGATCTGATTAAGTTTGATGTGGAAGCTTTCCAAATTATAAAATTAAAAAGTTCTCCGAAGATGAGAAATAAGACCACTATAATTTGCTCCAGCATGCGAGATGTCCCACAGCAACTCAGAAGCGCTTGGCTCAGATGGAAATCAGACAGACTGCAGACGTCTTGCACGGGCAGATTTCAACAAGTAAACAAACGCTGCTCAGCTCAGAATTAGTTTACAGCTGAACTTTCCCATCATTTCTCAACACCAGAGAGGCCAGGACCGCAGGTAAGTCTTTGAGTAAAACGTTTCTTTCCGCCTTCCCTCACCCCAAGTGAATAATTCACACTTACCTAATCAGGCTCGATCAGAAAGCTGAAAGGGGTCACAGGCCAGCATGGACTAAAAGGTTAGAAATAGATTAGTGAAAGCAGTTCCTCCTAATCACATTGTCACTGTTGATTCACGGACAATTATCCCTTTTCCTCCACCTCCCATCGCAAAACAAGGGAAAGCAGCAGCCGTGCGACCACATGAGAATTAAGCTTTAGCCCGGCGCTGAGGATTCAAAGCGAGCAGCAGCGAGGCGGTCCGGAGGCAGGGACGCCGCGGAGAAGCCCCGATGCCAGCAGCACAGTCATCGCGCCGAACTTGGGCTGGATTTCCTCAGGTCTTCAGGTGGGGAGGGGGAAAAATACCCATCTCTATCCCCTCCCTATGCCCAGTGGATCCCCTGCGAGTCAAGCTGGGGAAGGAGGGGGGAAAAGGGGGCTGGCTAGGCTGTAGGCAGGCTGGTGAGGGAGGGCGGAGGAGCCCCGCGGCCGGGCGAGCAGGCAGCCCCCGCGGCGGGACTCCCCGCGCCGGGCATGCCCGCGCAAATCCGCGCTCCCCACCTCTTCTTATTAGAATTAATTTCTGGGAGGTAAAAAGGGGAAAAAACAAAAAAGGAGGGGGAAAAATAAGGGGTGTGTGGGGTGTGTATAAAAGACCCCACCCCAGCGGCGGAGCGCGAAGGCGGGGCGGCGGCCCTTAGCGCGGGCGGGCCGCGGAGCGGCTTCCCGAGGTGTTTGGGCTCCCCCAGCGCAGAGCGCCGGGCCCCGCCGCCGGCTGCTCCTCCTGCCTCCCTCCCTGCCTCCCTCAGCGCCGCGCTGCCCAACTCTCGCTGCTCATTCCCGCCGCTGCCCGGGCGCCGTCCGGAGCCTTTGCTGCAGAGAAACGTCCCCCACCGCTGCATTGTGAAAACTTCACATCTTGCCACAGGCTGGCACTGGGGAGGGGGCTGCCCACCTCCCGTGCCTCCTCCTGTGCTACATTAAATATCAATCTCCTTGCAATTCGGCTGCTCTGTCATTAGGCGTCATTGTAAAGCTATTTCTCCAGAAACCACAGGGAAAAGAAAAAAAAAAAAAAAGGTTCTGGATGTTCGGGGAAACACCATGGTAAGAGAAAGAGGCAGAAAGTGGGGATGTTATTTGGATTAATGCACCGATTAATGCACCTTTGGGGTGATCATTCCCACGGTGGACATTAACAATGAAAACACTAAGCCCTCATCGCTGCGCTGTCAAACTGTGACTTTTCCTTTAACACTTTGAGATTGATGTTACTCTTCAGGTTTGGAGACGAGTGGTACCCTCGGCACCCCTAGAGAGCAGCCTGGAGATGGAAGAGAAGGCCGTGCACTTGGCCGTTGTGGCCCCGCAGTTTGGAGAGATGCCCACACTCAAGTGGCAGAACCTGAAGGGATCCATCACTGCTCACCAGAGCCACCACAGAACCTGGAATTGAGAGGAAAGTTATTGAGGTTTGCAGAGGTAAAGAGAGTGGCGCCAGGAGTTTTGAGATCGCTGCTGTAAAGATTGAGGTTTAAACATGCATACTCATGTTTTCTGAGATAAATTATCAGGAAGTTGGACAGATCAATAATAATGAGATTGGCTTTTGAAGCCATTAAAGAGAATCTGAAGGCCCTGGCTTGTTACTCATTAAGAGCACAGCTATTTTATTATTCAGAGGCATATTCTGACACTCAGACTAAGCACTGGGGAAGTAGAAGCCCTTTACAAACCTAGAGGTATCAGCATCAGACCACAGTCTTAACACTGTTTTTCTTGTACAGCTTCATAAGAGGTGAAAATGAGGGTTTTCAACTGAATTCCAAGGAGAATTCATCTAACCAAACAGAGTGCCTTGCTCCCTTATTGTTGTATTTTCCATAGGGATATAATCATATTGTTGATATAGAATTGAGTCTAAGTTTTCTAGTAGAAAAAAAGAAAGAAAACTTCAAAAAGGTTCTAAGGTTTCCATCTATTTACAAACCAAATGGACTCAAGTTTTTGTCACTTTCAAGGAGGCAGAATGTATTTAGAAGTTTATTCCTGCTTAAATAAAAGCAGAGGTAACAGCTGATAAAAGTTTGAAGTACTTTGTGTTTACCCAGCCAGCAGATTAAGACTCTCTTTTTAGAAATTAACTATAATAATGAGTTTCACACACACACAGAGGCACACAAAAGAGGATCAATACATTCATTTCAAAGCTGATGTGGTCCTCCCAACAACAGGATCATTGTACTGCCAGTCATAATCTTGGTCAAACACCTTTTTCTATTAGGAGCAAGTTCAATATACCCTCCAAATGATTGCAACTCTATGTACCACAATTTTCTCTCTGAAAGCAAAGACATCAGCAGCAGAGGAATAATTAATATTGACACTGACAAAGTCAATCTGGCACCAAGGTCATCATTTTGAGGAAGATTATGAACATCAGGATATACTTTGCTATTTTTATTCATTCAGATTATTCACCAAGTAGCCAATGAGCTGCTCAGCACAAGAAAGACACAAACTTTTTGGAGCAGATCCAGAGGAGGCCACAGAAATGATCAGAGGGCTGGAACACCTCTCCTATGAAGAAAGGTTGAGAGAGTTGAGGTTGTGCAGCCTGAAGAAGAGAAGGATTCAGAAGACCTTATTGCAGCCTTGCAGTGCTTAAAGGGGATCTACAAGAAAGATAAGCACAATCTTTTTAGCAGTGTCTGTTGCAACAGGACAAGGAGTAATGATTTTAAACTAAAAGACATGACTTTTTTTAGACTAGATACAAGGAAGAACTTTTTTTACAATGAGGATGGTAAAACACTGGCAGAGGTTGCCCACAGACTGCCCAGAGAGGTGGCAGATGCCTGATCTCTGGAGATAAGGTCAAGTTGAACAGAACATTGCTAAGAACGATGCTTTCTCTGCTTTGCTCATTGACATCCAATGGCTTCATTTGACAGCCTACAAACTCCCATTTTCTCCATTTATCAAAGGAAACACATAATCTACACCAGTTTACAAATGCACTGAGTATGTTTAATCACAGATTATGCTTATCATGGTCACAGATATTTGTGCAAGAAAGGGAACTAGAAAGTAGAGCTAACCATGATAAATATGCCCTATTTGCAAACCTTTATAACTACCCAGCTCCTTCATCTAGAACAAAGCCTGACACAGCAAAGATCTGTAGGATGGATTAGAGTGTCCAAAGCAGCAGATGTGAATATTTATTATAAACTCCCTTCCAGCAAGTCGTTGCTGACAGAAGCATTGCATATGGATTTCTCTTGCAGCCAGACTCTCCAGGCAGTCGCTGGGCTGACTTCTCTAGGAGCCAAACAAATGCCATTTTGCCTGCAGCCCTGACATCGCAACAGCTGGGTGGGGGGTTAATGTCACTTTCAGCTTCTCGAAACCAGTAACAAACTCACTCATTACAAAGAGAGATGGACTGAAAGGAGAAAAGATTTGGACAACTGCAGTTCACTTTGAGAAAGTAAGGGCAGGACAGACCGGCAACTGAGACAACAGCTTCAATGTCTAATTTGCCCTCCTGGCTTGGCAGCAGGGCACAAACAGACCCAAGCACTGTTTCTCCAAACCTTTTGCTAGATAAGTCATATGCCTAACAGAGAACAACAGCACTCGGAGCCCTGCAGCCCGAGCCAATATTCCAGCAGTATTGGGAAATGACAAAACCAATAGCTATAGAGAGAGGCACAATAAAAAATGACTAGCTATGTAGTGCAGTAGTAAACTACCTGCGCCTTCACTGCTAGTGCCGGCTGGGGAAAGGGTTTAGGTGTATGAGGCAGCCCTGGTGAAGAAGAGTTCATTTCATATGAGTTGTTGTTAGCTGAGTTATGATGTGTTCAAGCCTCTGACTATGAGCATGGCTGCCTCCTTCCTTGGATGGATGTAGCAGGATGCACAGGCAGATACATGTGAGAAGGAATGAAATGGGAGGGGAAGACACAAAATGAGATCTTGTTTCCATCACCCTTCATGTCAACATCGATCTACTTGCTGGTAACAATTTGCTCATTATAATGTAAATTTATTCCCTCTGTCCTTCGGTTTGGATAGGGGGAACAAACTGTTTTATTGCTCTTTCAAAGTATTCTCCAATTAAGAAAGCAAACAAAAAACTATTGCATAATTGTCATGCAAAGCTGTTTTTCTGAAGGATACTTGTGGACTGACAAAGCACTTTGATACAACACTCAGAGGAAGATAAAAGCCTGAAGATAGATTTCTCTTCATACCTTTGACCAAACTGTCAAGTGGTTCTGGCCTATGCAAACTAACTGAACTCAGCAGTTATGATGATTTGCATTGAAATGAAGAGTTTCTGCTCAGAAGATGCAACGCCTTGGAGATTGTGACCTCTGGATCTCACAGTCTCGAGATCTCCAGCTCAGGAGGCTTCCAAATGACCTGCTCTTTATCTGTTGGGGCACCTCCTGAATGGGCAACATGGGGAGCTAAAATGAAGCTTTGCTCTGTCTGGCTCCATGCCAGTCCTGAGCTCATTCTTCTTCTTCAAACTGTCAATCAGGAGTGATGACAAAGCACATTACCACGACAGAGACCTTACAGTTGCAGCCTTTGGACTAATTACAGCTGATTTGCTGCTGCCCATTGCTAAAGCATAGGTACTAATTTTTCTGATGTACCCCTATTATGTCCTTAGAATAACATAAGCTCTGACCATCTGGTCACTTGCTTCAGGAAGGATGCTGTGAGTTAGAAAAGGGAGTGAGAGAAAGGCAGCAAAGGCAATGAAAGGTATAAACAACTTCTGTTCAAGGAATCACTAGAGGGATGACAGCTTACCCAAGGAAAAACTATTTGCACACTAAATGTACATGGCTGGTCATGTTTTTGCCATATACAAGCCTCAAGCTTCATTCAGCCCATGGTGTCACAGCTCTTTCCTTACTTGGAGCCCCATAAAGGAATCCAGAGCTGAACCAGACTCCAAACTAGCACCCAAATGGTGTGGGTGAAACACAGAGTTTCCACCAAAGTGCTAGTCCAAATCCCAGCTAACCTGGGAGCTGCAAGGCTGTCATGGATTATGCAAAATTAATAAACTGTATTAATTTTGATATCCAGGTGAAGATTGTTAATAACTATGAAAACCGTTTATTAACATTTAAACTTGCCAGAAAACTTATTCACAAGGTGCAAAATGCACAGTTTGGGAATTTACACATGCAGGGAACAGGCAAAACCAGAAAACTTAAAGTGGTAAATGCAAACATTATATTGGAAGAGAAGATTCTTGTGGTTAATTATACAGCTTATCCACTAGAGGACTCAGGAAACTCCTTTCTGCTTATGGCAGAAGGCAATTAGTAAATTTCAAGAGGCAAGTATTTACTCACAAAATATTATCAGACAGTACCCAAAGCATGTGGAGGGGTTGCTGTCACAGTTTCCCAGGCTCTTTTCTCAGGAAGCTGGGAGTCTATAGCATAGTCTCTGACCTGGTTCCTCTTGATTCCCAATTCAGCATAAGCCTTGCAGAGAGGCATGCAGGATACAATGCCATGTGCAGTCTTAGCACAATGTCACTTTAGAGAACGGGGTCATTAAAATAAATTATCTTGTACAGAAATCTGACCCTGCAAATTTTCCAAATGTACATAAAATTAGGGGCCCAAGAAAGGCCCTAGATGTATGATCTCATTTTTTGTATTCGGTGATGCTCAATTATATTGAGTATAAGAGAGCAATGTGCCTTTTCTCATCTGCAAGCAGCTTTGCATACCTACATTGCTATGTAAATGCTAACAAAACCAGAGCTGCTCATGTGAATACAATATGAAATCCATCTCCTAATTTGAGCTGGTAGTTAAACTTAAAATAGTGTTGGTATATTGAAGCAATCTAATTCATTACTATATTTCTTCAGAAGACAAACCTGGACAAGACCGATTTGCTGGTTTGATGAAACCAAATTACTTGGGGTAGAGGAAACAAAACCTGTATTTGTCACAAGACAGTTTGACAATTTATGTTCTGTAAGAGCCTAACAGAAACCAGAGCCATAACTACTGTCTTCTTTGTAAAATGAATTTTGAGCAAAACCTTACCAAGCCTACATTAAGCACTGCTTTGCCAACTTAAACAGCCAGACACCCCTGTGGACTGGAAAAGCAGGCCAGTTTACTGATACCAGGCTCTACTGGTCAAGGAATGATGTTAGCTAAAGCATTAAGATTTCACCCTAGAACAAATCACAGTGGTAAAGGCTGTCAGGCAGCTGATACCTCGAACAGTTGGGAACAGATCACTCTTCAAAGCCAGCACTCCACCAGACCTACCCTGCCCTCTTTGGCCCATGCCTCCTGCTCGCATTGCAGACTACTACACACGCTGCTGTGTCTGGGCAAACCACACCACCAATGTTGAAACATTGAACTCTTCTTCAGGCAAATTAATTTACAAAGTATGTATTATTCAATTACTAGGTACTCTGAAAAATCCTGTGTCCCAGATTGAGGCTATAGGGTTAAAAAAAAAATTCTGGGGACTAGAAGATTGTTATTCAATCCCATAATTCTGCTATCTCTTTACAGACTCACAACAAGGTCAGTTCGTTCTCCTTTCCTCCTCCTGCCCTGTGTGTGTGGCAGGAGCCAAGTTAATGGGAACATGTAAGCAATAGGCCTCTTGGATGTTGGAGGCATTGGTGGGGGGTGGAGGGGGATTGGAGCACTGGGGAATGTAGATTTAGTTTTTTGGGGATGGGGGAAACTTCAAGGGGGTTTGCCATGGTGATTTCTTTGTAATGTCTATCGCTGTATTCTCTCTCTCTCTCAATGTAATTCTGTATTTTCTCTCCAATTTGATTTGAGAGTTTAATTTCTGTCGGCTTTCTTTAAATAAACCCATGACATCCTGGTTTAGCAGAGAAATACTTAATGTTTCTAGAGTAGTTTAGCAGTTCAAATGTTAATAAACCAGCATTTAACAGAAGTCACAAAGTCCACAACTTACTGTAGCATGTTAGGCTGAGATATCCATACTGATAACTAGCACTGTTCACTGTCTCATAGTGAGCTTTTTCCATAGACTCAGCAGCTAACGTGAACACCTTTGCCTGGCCACAGAACAGAACAAGGACAGACTGAAAATTCTCCTCTTCATTTCAGCAAGCTTTTATTCATAGGGCAAATGGACTGGTTGAGGTCTTGGATTTGGACAACTGCTTCAAATAAAATTGTGGTAGTTACTGTAAATAATTCAGATGTAGTAACTTCCCAGTTTAAAAATACTTGCACCAACGGTAAGCAAAGCGTTCATCTTCAAGGACACAAACTCAGTTGTTTCTTGTTTCATTAAAATGACAGTCTTTTATGGATTTAAGAAATTCTGTTTATCATAACTGCGAGGAGAAGCCTGAGACCATTAACCATGGCAGAGATGAAATAACATATCAAAAAAAGAAAGAAAGAAAAGCTTTGATCAATAGGATAATGATTTTTGTACACATCAGAACCAATTTAAAGAATTCTCTAGGATCAATTTAGATAGACAGAAATGCTTCTCAGCATTTATTACCTATGGAGGGAGAATTGATCCCATCCATTGATTTCTCCTATGCACACAGAACAGCATCTGGTTTTGTAGTGTCTTCTATTTTTTATAAAGAAAGATGCCCCAGAATGGAAAGTATTAGGAAACTACTTATACTTTAAGGACTTAACACTAATGATTCAACCAATGCCATTACTCAGGAGTCAAGAATTGGCAAAATGGAATTTAGCTTAATTTTGGCATATGATTGTTAGTCAATAGATATATTCTAAGACAAGGGTTGTCTTTGGATTTTTTTTTTTTTAAGTTTACTTTACCAAAGGGTACTTATTCCTTGCATGGCATATTTTATTAAACATATTTTCTTTCCTGTTCCCTTTTGAAAGGCATCTTTCCTCATGATATTATAAATCATGCAGCCCTAATGAATGACACTCCCTCTGAAATAAGATTTTTTTTGTCATTATTGAAGCTGCAACCGTTTGCATCATCATGATGATCATTCAGCTTAGGGAGTCTCCTAGGAACAAGGTACCTCTCAGGCTAGGTGAAATGAACTTCATTAGCCATGATCACATTGCCTTTCTAAGTTAAAAGTTATCTGGGCATCTTAGCAGCAGGAGAGGACTTGGTTCTGAAGCCTTGTGTGTGCACTGCACCATGTAGAGTTAGCAGGTGCCACTCAGTATACAAAGCTGGTTCAGAGATAACAGCCACACAAGGTAGCATCATAACTGTCTGAGATTCATCCCATGAGCCACTAAAACTTACTTCTCAGCCTGCACACAGCATGACAGTGACTGTGTGACCTCCAGCTTCTGAGCTGGCATTGCCTGTGCCGCAAATTAAAATGAACTGGATGGGCTTGAATCCTGATCTGGGAAATGGAAATAAAACACCAAAGTGCTTTACACCAACTCATCATTTGGCTCACAGTTTTTACTTAGTATGAAATTAGACAAAACATGAGGAACCTTTCTGAGGTGGGGTCAAACACCTCAAAGACTCTTCATGCAAATGGTAGCATGCTTGTGTAAGCAAAAAGAAATAATAACAGAGAATAAAAATAATTAGTAAATAAACAATAAGACTAAATAAAATGCTTATAGCTGATGCAACTGTGGCTGCAATGGCTCTAGATAAAATTCTTCATTACTGTCACACCAAGCAGCAAGTTATTTACCAGGCAACTGATTCCACCATACGATTGTCTTGTGCACTTTTTCTGTTGTTCTGTAGATAGCTCTCAAAAAACACAGCAATTATTACTCACCTTCCACATAAACAGTACCTTTTGCCTAGAAATGTGGGGGTTTTGTTGTTGTTCCAAGTCCAAATGCGAATGTATAATCCTCAATGTAAATAAAACCTCCTAAATACTATTTTCTCGGAAATTATGACAATCCCTTCCCCCCACCCCTCTTGCATTCTCATTATGTTTATTTAGATCCTTCAAATGGGAGAGGGCTCAGAAGAATAATCTTGAGTAAGTTGCAACTCATTTAGAATCATAGAATCAACCAGGTTGGAAGAGACCTCCAAGATCATCCAGTCCAACCTAGCACCCAGCCCTATCAAGTCAACCAGACCATGGCACTAAGTGCCTCATCCAGACTTTTCTTGAAGACTTCCAGGGACGGTGACTCCACCACCTCCCTGGGCAGCCCATTCCAATGCCAATCACTCTCTCTGGGAAGAACTTCCTCCTAACATCCAGCCTATACTTCCCCTGGCACAACTGGAGACTGTGTCCCCTTGTTCTGTTGCTGGTTGCCGGTCCCCCCTGAGCCTCCTCTTGTCCAGGCTAAACACCCCCAGCTCCCTCAGCCTCTCCTCACAGGGCTGTGTTTCAGGCCCTTCACCAGCCTTATTGCCCTTCTCTGGACACGTTCCAGCACCTCAACATCTCTCTGATGTTGTTGCAGCAACCTGGCTGATTCCATGATTTACTAAGAATTTCCAGTAATGGAGACCCGAAGGCAAGATGCTGATACAGGTTTTTAATACCTTGGTACCAAATTATAATATTTTTTGTCATTATCTAATCTAATCACTTTCTCCCCCCCCTCCCCCCGGAAGAAGTATTTGAATAGACAAAGATTTGGCAAAGATTATTATGGGAAATTAGCTCATCTCAGTATGCACTTAAACTCGTGACTCACCTTAATGCATGTGAAGTCATTCAATTCAGCGTAATCATGTGCTTAAATGATGGCAGGATCAGGGCATCACAAACAGATTCATTATTGCAATAATGAATTACAGCACAAGGTCTTGTAATGAACAAATGCACTTTTAGTTGCTTTTAGCAGTACACTAACAGATCATTTAAAGAGAAAGGCAGTTTTCTAAACTGAGGGCATATAATGCAGGATCCTAGACACAAGTATTAAAGGTTGCAATAGAAATGTAATAGCAGAGAAGTTTCTTAGACAAATTATTCCATAGACATTTACAAAGGTGGAGGTTGCTGTCTTCTCTCAGGTGGCCAGCGCCAGAATGAGAGGACACAGCCTCAGGCTGTGCCAGGGGAGATTTAGGCTTGAGGTGAGGAGAAAGTTCTTCACTGAGAGAGTCATTGGACACTGGAATGGGCTGCCCGGGGAGGTGGTGGAGTCGCCGTGCCTGGAGCTGTTCAAGGCAGGATTGGACGTGGCACTTGGTGCCATGGTCTAGCCTTGAGCTCTGTGGTAAAGGGTTGGACTTGATGATCTGTGAGGTCTCTTCCAACCCTGATGATACTGTGATACTGTGATAATTCTGCAGGAACACAGAAAAACTCTAATCACCTAGGCAGTGTGCTAATAGAAACTCAGTTGTTGTCTTTAAAAATCTGTGTATAGAGACTTGTCCTGCATGAGAAGTGTGTGTGTGGCAGGATCCAGCCTTATACATTTCCCTCAAAAGAGTAAGAGTGCGGCGTAATGGTTGGCCTTCACTTCTTAGAGTGTAGAAAATGTGACCTAGCGGAAAGGGCATTATTTCCAGAGCTTAAACAGATCTCAGAACTTGGCAAATCCTACTGCAATCAGAAAATTTACCAGAAAGCTAGTCAGAGCAAAGAAAGCATTTATCTGATAGAAGAAAATCCTTTATATAAGAAGAACTTAAAGCCTTTTTTATAAGGATTTATAGACTCAGACCATTAGTGTAAAGCTGCCTTTCAACTAGACTTGAGCTTGTTTATAGTAGATTTTTACTTGGCCTTTTAGTAGCAGTTGGGATTTTCAGACTAGGTTCAAACAAACCAGAAAGTATTAAAGCAGATTTTTTTGGGGCAGAGTCTGTCAGACCTGTCAGCCTGATCTCAGTGCCAGGCAAGGTGATGGAACAGGTCATCTTAAATGCCATGACAAAGCACCTACAGGATGGCCAAGGGATCAGGCCCAGCCAGCAGGGGTTGAGGAAGGGCAGGTCCTGCCTCACCAACCTGACCTCCTTTTATGATCAGGTTACCTGCCTGGTGAATGTGGGGCAGGCTGTGGATGTAGTCTACCTCGACTTCAGCAAAGCCTTTCACACTGTCTGCCACAAGAAGCTCCTAGCCAAGCTGGCAGCTCATGGTTTGGACAGATTCACTCTGTGCTGGATCAAGAACTGGCTGGATGGCAGAGCTCAGAGAGTGGTGGTGAATGGTGCCACATCCAGTTGGCAGCCAGGCACTAGTGGTGTTCCCCAAGGATCAGTGCTGGGCCCAGTCCTGTTCAACATCTTTATTGATGACCTGGATGAGGGGATTGAGTCCAGCATCAGTAAGTTTGCAGATGACACCAAGCTAGGAGCAGGTGTCAATCTGTTGGAAGGTAGGAGAGCCCTGCAGAGGGACCTTGCCTGGCTGGATGGGTGGACAGAGGCCAATGGGATAAGATTTAAGAAGGCCAAGTGCAGGGTTCTGCACTTTGGACACAACAACCCCAAGCAGCCCCACAGGCTGGGGACAGAGTGGCTGGAGAGCAGCCAGGAAGAAAGGGACCTGGGGGTGCTGATAGATAGTAGGCTAAAGATGAGCCAGCAGTGTGCCCAGGTGGCCAAGAGAGCCAATGGCATCCTGGCCTGCATCAGGAACAGTGTGGCCAGTAGGACAAGGGAGGTTACTCTTCCCCTGTACTCAGCACTGGTCAGGCCACATCTTGAGTCCTGTGTCCAGTTCTGGGCCCCTCAATTCAAGAGAGATGTTGAGGAGCTGGAACATGTCCAGAGAAGGGCAACAAAGCTGCTGAGGGGCCTGGAACACAAACCCTATGAGGAGAGGCTGGGGGAGCTGGGGTTGTTTAGCCTGGAGAAGAGGAGGCTCAGGGGGGACCTCATTGCTGTCTACAACTACCTGAAGGGAGGTTGTAGCCAGGTGGGGGTTGGTCTCTTCTCCCAGGCAACCAGCAATAGAGCAAGGGGACACAGTCTCAAGTTGTGCTGGGGGAAGTATAGGCTGGATGTTTGGAGGAAGTTCTTCCCAGAGAGAGTGATTGGCATTGGAATGGGCTGCCCAGGGAGGTGGTGGAGTCACTGTCCCTGGAGGTGTTCAAGAAAAGACTAGATGAGCCACTTAGTGCCATGGTCTACTGGACTGGGTAGGGCTGGGTGCTAGGTTGGACTGGATGATCTTGGAGGTCTCTTCCAACCTGGTTGATTCTATGATGCAAGATGGCAAAACCTTTCTGGATGTGCAAATGAAGCATGCTTGGAACAGAAGGGCAACAATCTCTATCTTCTATTCAGGGCTGGGATGTGGGGTATATATGTCTGGTTTTGTTGGTGTGTTTTGGTTTATTTTCTGTGTGTGGTTTTTTGTTTTGCTGCGTTCTGCTTTTTTTTAAATGAAAATTTCTACACAAAAGGAATATTTTTTTGAACATAATAGGGGCACATTTGTCTGGCTTTGAGTGTAAACCAGAATATCCATGTATGGGTAAGACGTGTAAATCCACATTTCCAAATGAATCTACCTTGAGAAAAAGACAGATGAGGAACAAGGCAGACAGCATTCTGGCAAAAATCTTTGCACCGCTATCCAATGCGGGACCTCAGTCCCACCAATCTCTTCTGAAATCAACAATCCCAAGAGGCAGCATTTGGTTTTTCATATTGCTATTAAAGGGGAATGTGTTCAGTGACACTGCATCAACAGGGAGCTGTCTGGAGCCTTGGCAGAGCAATAACCTCCTCAACACTTGTTGGCTGAGAAACTTCACAGAGGGTGACAACAGTAATGTTGTTGCAGTTGTGCTTGTGCTGCCCAGGGCAGCAACATGACAAAAATGTCAAGTTTTTAAATGCTGCTTGACAAAGAAAGCAATGGAAGAAAAAAGTAAAGAACAGTATCATCCAATGATCTTGAAAAAGGAATAAATCACCATAAGATTATCTGCAGAAGTTGCCAAGCTGAAGCTCTGCATACAGAGAAACTTTCTGAGGGACTTTTTATGTGATGCTAGAGATGCTGTCAGGAAATCTGCTACATGCAAAGAATGAGACAGGAACCAAGACCAGCCTAAGGAAATTTTATAGAGTCATAGAATCAACCAGGTTGGAAGAGACCTCCAAGATCATCCAGTCCAACCTAGCACCCAGCCCTATCCAGTCAACTAGACCATGGCACTAAGTGTCTCATCCAGGATGGCAAATGCTCCAGAGCATGGTTAAGGTTCACACTGCGAGCTTATCCTGCAGAAAGAGCTTTTCTCTTTTGTAAACTTATATATTGGAAGCAGCATATCAAGTACTGCACTGCATGTAATATTAGCTCCGTAACATGTTGTCTGGTTTCATCATGTTTTAAGAGTCAGAGGGAGGGGAAATGCACTCATCTTAAATGACAATTTTCATTAAGAAAAAATTACAACTTTCTGCTGTGTTAGAAAAAAATAAGTCACAGCAAAACTGCTGTCACCACAAACAGAAATTCATCCCTGTTTTTGTTACCAGGGAGGTCTCTGAATATAGTTTAGGTGCAAAAACATGCCTCTGCAGCTCCTACTTGACTAGAGCTGTATGTATTTTAGGCATCAGTGTGTCTCATTTTAAGAATTCACTGAAGTTGAGCAATGTACAAAGTCAAGAAAAAATTCCAGGTATGCAGTAACACAGCTCTGGCTAATGGAGACACCATTTTAAAAGCATCCAGAGAATAAAACATAACCTTTTTATTAATATTCTAGTCTTTCTCTTTTCCTCACTCTCTATTTTCAGGTGTATGCAGTCATTCAAGTAAAGCCTCTTTGATATTCCTTCCTTTCTCAAGTGAGAAGATGGATATGCTTGTGTTGCAGAAGATGAGACCAGGATGTGAACGATGATTTATTTTTCCCTTGGACAGCATATGCATCATCCTTTCCATTAACTCTAAAGGAATGACCAGATGTGCAATTGTTTTTTGACACAGACTGGGATTCATCTTATCTAACCTCGCTGTCCTGAGACAAGTAGTTAGTTCATCTGGGCTTCTTGTGCAGCTAACAGTGAAAAAGCTTCCTTTTCAAAAGGTACTCACCCTGCCTCTTTCCGACAGCTACTGCAGGTGATTGTCTCTGTGCACTGACTACAGAGTGACTTTACATAGCTCATTTTCAGACAGCTGCAGCAGGTTGAGATTAAATCCTACTCAAAACTTCCAAACAGGCACCTCAAAGAAATTTTCAGCAGAAATTCCCTAATTTGTGCTGCTGGCAGATTTGTGTCTATCAGAGCTTCTGAAAATGTTACTAGGCGCCCGAATACACCTTCGGGCGCTGAAACACCATTGAAAGTCAGACCTACATAGGCAATAACCTCTGTTAAACTAAAGTCTTAATCATTTGGTGCAACTCTCATGCTATGGCAACAATCAATCCTTTAAGTAGCTTTTAGTAACAAAGCAGATCATGTGCATCCACATCTTGTAACCTTATTAACTCTGATATAATGGACTTGCCTCTGCTCTATTTCTAAGCTTATTGAAATGGACTGTAATTAGCAGTTCCTTTTTTATACAAGTCTCTTGACCCCAAGAGCCAGCTCTTACACCACAGCTAATAACCACTGCAGGTGATCAAAGCCTGAAATGAAGATGGACTCAGACAAAAGGGTTTGCTCATACAGACCTGAAAGCCAAACTTCAGTTTATTTCTAGAGTTCAAGCAGGAGTCATGAAAACTACTACTTCAGGAAAAAAAAACAACAAACCACTTTTGAGAAAAGTAGTATTTATCTTGCTTTACCTCACAATGTTCTGCATAAATGTTTTATGTCTGAGCATGCTCATTAAAGAGAAGTTCAGTGTCCTTATGAGCCCAAATCAGAGCAGAAGCTCTGTGTAAACACTGTTGATTCCTAATGCTTCTTGCACTCATCAGTCTTTTCTAGCAAATAAGATCAGGAAACACTTCTGTTTTGTCCTTAAAGCTGTTTGTTGTTATCATTATTATTTCAAGCTTAGAGGATGATCTAGTGTATGTGGATTTTGTTTTTTGTCAAGCAAAATCCTTCCCTAGATGATGCTCCCTGGAGAGGAAGGCTGATGCAGAGCTAGTTAAAGTACTGCTGAAACAGCTGGGAAAGTTGAGCCTGGTTTCTGCTGTGTGTGCCTCCAGCTTAGCCTGAGGTTACCCTCCTTACTGTTCTGTGCCCAGCCTGTTGTAACTGTCTGGGCATTTTCAACAGTGACGAGAAAGACATGAGCAGAATAAAATGTGGTCTGCAGGTCCCCACCTTCTCTTCACTCCAGAGGTAATTCCCCTACAAGCTTGAACAAATTACCTCAATTTTAGGTAGCCAGGATGGGTTCAGTCTTTAATCTTCTCAAGCTTCATCTCTCCCAACTCTTAAGTCGATTTCTTTTGTCTGTTCTGTTTCTTTTGTCTGTTCATAAACTTCTCAGGATATATAAAAAAAAAAAAAAGAAAAGAAAAAGGTTTTTAATCCTGCTCAATGCAGCCTTCAAATGTTACCTACACTGCCATGGTGAAACTATGTCAGAGAATGATTTATATCCTTCTTCCACATTACAGTTAAATAGTATTTTACCCAAGCAGTAAAACCAGAAAGATACACAGGAAGCCTCTAAAACCAAACCAAACCAACCAACCCAGAAGTGTATGAAGTACCTTAATAAAATAATCTTCAAGTGAAAGCTCAAAGAGTCCACTTTTAAAGTGTGTTGTTGTCAACAGCAGCATCTCTATTGGGTTTGTTCCCATACCTAAACATTCCTATTACTGTCATTTTTCAGAGTTGTCATATTCACTGCCTTGACAGCACAAACACTGCGCTGTAAAGTCTGTCAAAGGGGCTAGCTGATTTCCTACATCTTCTGACACTTGCAGGTCTTTAATATCAGGCTGTCAGAACATGTAAGAGAAAGGCGGGTGCTTGCCCATTCAGTGCTGTTACTGTGACTACCACCACACATACTTTAATCATTAGCCTTACAGTGCTGTGAAATCCTGACTCTTATGCCCTTGGAGTCCCATGCTAGAAAATGCTGCTGGCATAAATCTATCATAGGGGTTAGCTGGTTTACTTACCCATGGACTTCCATATGTGAAATGAAGCCTTTACATGGTACAAAGCTTCTATAGTTTTTTCTTAAACTTTCTTCTGTGACTTTTTTTATTGAGGAAGGAGCTGTAGTAGGTGTAACAATTACTCAGTGACAGGCGTAGGTGAAACTCAGCTGTTTAAAATAGACCTCTCTATGCCAGGACCATTTTGTCTTTAGGTATACCAATAAAGCAAATGAGCTTGGTGGGCAGTAAGTTTTCCATAATCTGCAAAACTCCTTTGACTCAGTATTGAAACTGAGAGAAGAAGAACGAGAGTAAATCAGATCAGAAAGTCAATGTCCTTTAGGTGTTTATGGTACTCACTTCACAAGGAAGAGAGCATCCGTTTTCCTCCTCCTGCTCTGCTGTTGTCCCCTAGTGACACTGAACAAACTAGTTCCTGAGCTAAGAATTATCTTGGACCAGGCCTTTTTGAATCTCTCTTGGTTTAGCATTCCACTGCATAAAACCCCCAAAATTATCTCAAATCTGATAAGAAAGATTTTATAGCCCTCAGATCAAGGTGCTGCCCTGAGATGGAAGCAGTCTCTTCTATTACTAACAATCAAATTAATCACACAGTGTGGCATGGCTCCATAGAAGCCAGGATTTGGGAAAGCCCATTGCAAGAACTAAGCGTGGATAGGTGAAGCACATGCATCCAGGTGGCGTGAGTCAGGTAGACTGCCAGAAAACGTATGTCGATTGTTATGTAGCTTTAAATGTCTGTATTGATGCTCCAAGAGCTTCTATTTACAGAGATGGGAACAAAAATGTAGGTCTTTAGTACTTTAATTGCCAAAGAACATTCACTGCAGGAACCTAATAACTTTTCTATGCACAGATCCATGAACACAATACAAGAGCATTAGTGGAGGATCAACAGACAGGACACATTTGGAGATCAGTTCCAACAACTGTGCTGCTCCCTGACAGTACATGTCATTTATTTCTCCATCTGCAATAGGAAGCAGTAACACTGCTTTGTTCAGCTTATCTCCTTAGATCAGCTAGGGCAGGAGCTTTTACAGCTCAAGCAGTGGAGCCTGTAGGCATTATGAGAAAAAAAATAAAGAAGATAAATAATAACAAAAGTGTTCACTGTTCAATAGCAGGTCTCTTGGCAACATGTGCACACAAAACATCATTGAACCATGGGAGATAAGACTCAGTGTCACTTCCTTGAGCCTCTCCACTCCTGCCAGCTGCCAAAGTACTCTTACCTCTCATCACATAGTGGCTAAATACTGTAAGCAAATGCATTCTGGCTGCTGTTTCAGTAATGAATGTTGCTGTCAAGTGTAACAAATGTTTTATGTCATAACTTCATTTATGACACCTGTACTGAACCACTGGATAGCATCCAACAAAAGTCTGTGGTGAAACAATGGGACATAGCTGGAGAGCGTTGAAGAAGAATCCTGAGTTAATGTAGTTCTTATAGTTTCAGGTATACCCAGAATGTCTTGTAATACAAGCTAAATACAGCTAAATGATAGTTAAACCCCAGAAAAGCTCACTGCAGCATGCATGAGACATTTTGCAGATTTAAGCTACTTCGGATGCAGCTGCTTGCAATGCTCCCTGCAGAGGGTTTAAGTGGGGTTAAAACTTTTGACTGGTTTGAGGCATCTCCTATGCTTTGAAGTGTATGAAAAATATACATTATTTTTCAGTTGTTGTCCTGGACTTGCTGGTGCTTTACTGCTTCTCTTCATGTAAAAAAAACACCTTTCATTTATTAATGGATTATTCATCCTTTGCCTGAGAAGCCACTGTAGGTCAACTCTGAATGAGTTTGTCTCAGACCCTTCAAAATTCTTTTTCCAGTCTAATTCCATGATCTGTAATAGTTTCTGAAGTGAAAACCTCCTACTAGACCCAAGTAATCTCTCATAGATCAGGTTAAGATATAAGATGTGCCTTAAACTGTGTTCCTGTTTCTTTAACTTACAATATTACTGATTGCTTAGAGATGGTAATTACTTGCAGAGCCAGTTGCACACTAAAATTATGGAGGTAGGGCTTTGTAAATCCAATCTATCCCTTTCCTGTGGCTGAATGAGTAGTTTATTTCAATAAATCCAGGTTTCCTAAGCAACCCTGTCAAATAGATACATCCACCTTTCATTTACTAGATGGCTTCAGCTAATATCCAGGCAGTCATGGTCTCCAAAAGAGGGAAGATTCACTATTATATTGTCTTGTCTCACTGCTTTTTCTACTTTTATATTCTGGCAAATGATAGAAGGCAATTCTAGCTCATAAGATCTTTGAACAACTGAATACATGTCCCAGTCAATATCTTTTGTATGTACATATGCAATTTTTTGTAACCTTGCTGTCCTTCCAGTTTACCCAAAAAAGGGTCCTGGTCAATATCTCACTGTTCTCCCTGTCTTTGAAAATACATGCTATGCTCTAATAGCTCTTTTATTTCTACAGCAATAGTAGTCCTTATTCTTGTACTAAAACTCTACAGCTGGTGTTGTCCCTCAGCGTGTCTTGATTCTTCTGTGTCCTCATCATCTTCCACATGAGTCCAATTCTTTGCTCCATACTCACTCTTCACCTTCTTACCTATGCTTAAACTTGTTCTGTTGCAAGTCATGGTTTCCAGTTACCTATCATTCTATTCATCAGGCTGAAATGCATCCTTTTCACTCTTTCAGCCTCTCCACAAAACCTGCTGTTGTTCTGACACACTTCCCACTCGAACCATTGGTTTCTTGTTAGTTGTTCATTTAGCTTGCCAACCAGCTAAGCTTCTGTAACCTCATGGATTACTAAATCACCTAAATGACTATTCTGATAGGACAAAAAATGACCTACAGAAAATCACTTATAAATTCTGCTGCTCTGTGCAAATGTTAAATGCTACTTTAAATGCCTCTATGTTATTCTTAATTGGGAAGCTGTTTATTACTATTGTACTGACACAGTTCTTTGTGGAAGCAGAGCTATTACAACGCCCAGGTTTCATTGTCAAAGCACAAATCTTATTCTTGCAAGGTCATGCGTTTTGGAACACAGACCCAGGTGCCAGATACTAGTGCAAGAAAAGCCTAGGCTATACGGTGGAGGAGAGTGAATCTGCCATGCCCAGCCAAAGAAACCACCCACCTTTGTCTTTTTAATTCATTTATACACAAGGCCTCTAAACATTCTTCTCTGGTATACAATAAAGAATAAACTTAGGGCAGAATCCCAGGAACTTACTTTCTGTGCAAGCAATCTGTGGGCTAGGTTGTGCTGCTCCACTGGAAGAGCTTTTGTTTTAAATACTTTAGTGTACTTCCACGATTCCATTCCCAGGGATGAAGATGTCTTTCATTGGGATTCTCCAGGTGAATGATTCTATAATGCAATTCACATTTGTTATTAGATTTTAATAACCTTCATGATTAAATTAATCTGACTTTTCCATTAGACAATGCTTTATTGTGTTTATTCTTTCTTCCCACTGTAATTGAGTCTTCAGATCTGCTGCCTTTGAGTTAAAGCTGCAAATTCATGTAGCTTCATTAAATGCCATTTGTTCTAAACCATCTAACACATGGTTCTAGATCTTCTCAAAAGCTTGAGATGCTCAGGATTGAAGTTTTGATCACAACAACTACTGGAGGAAAAAACGAGGCTCCACATTACTATTCAAACGCATCCCTTATGTACATCTCCAATGGTTTGATTCAGATTCAGCTTCTGTTTTCCTTATGCAGTACTAACACAATTGCCAGGGAGTTAGTTTGGTTTCACAGGACCTTTAACAACGTAACCAAAGCAATCATGCCAGGCTGCATAAATGGAATTTCAACAAGTACTTTTGAACGGAACCTCTTCCCAAAATTGTTTTTCTGTAATTGAAAAATGTCTTTCAAATGGAAGCACTTAGCATAGCTCTGAACTATATCCAGAGTGGTCATAAACTGCTGCTCACAGGCTAAGGGCCAAGATTTTAGCTTCAGATATAAATGCAGTAACAGATGCCAATACTGCACTGAATTCTAGCCTTATAAGCTTGATTTTAATGCATTTGTTTCTTTTTTCTCATTTTGCTTGTAAAACCAAGGGCTGTATTTAAAGAAGAGCTCAGATAAAATATTCTTCGGGAAAACTCATCATGAAAACTCTACTCAACCCAGGATCTTAATCTTACCATAATCAAAAGTGCTTCTAATGGAGCATTCTCTGGACTCTCTTAGTCTTTATGAGCAACAAACAGGTCAAGAGCTTCAGCAATAGCTTTAATTTCTTCTATCAAAACACCACAGCTACACACACTTCTCCCTTGATAGCTTCAGTGAATCACCTTTAGTTCCTTTTCACAATGTCCTTCCTAACACCAACCACTGTCATTCCACCTTCCCCACAGCAAAACACTGCTTCTGAGATCATCGTTGTTAACTATTGTCAGTGGCCTCCATTCCTCACCTACACCAGTTCAGACATCTCTCTAAAGATCTCATTCACAAAACTCCATCTGTTGAGCTTTCAATGTCTCATTTGCCTGGTTCACCCAGCAGCCTTTATGCCAAGAAGTCCTACAATTCAAATAACTTATTGACACTTTCTTCAAAAACACAGAGGTCTTGAATAAGATCAATTGAAACCACTGATGTCAAATTACCTCCACCTGAAAGCTGTTCAGCACAGTTCCTTCTGCTTCAGCAATGGCACCTGTTCTTTAACATTCTTCATGCTTTTGATAATGACTATTGAGAGAACAGCCTCCCACAAGCCTCGCTGTAAATTCAGAAGTGTGAACAGGGGCAGACACTGAGGATGACTTAAGAGGTAGCAAGGTGTCAGCAATAAATCAGTAAGGCAGGAGAGAGGAGAAAATTACCTGTTTATTCTTTGGTTACCCCAACATGAAAACCATATGTCTGTAGACAGCAACCATGCTAACTCTTTTACGTTCTGTTCATTGTAATTATCAGGGTATAACCTGGGTTTTCAAAATAACTTACAGCACCAAACTCTCAGCTTCTGATGGAAGTTATTTTGATTTGACATCCAACTCTTAATTATATTTCTGGTTCATACCCTTAGTGCAATTTCATTGCACAAGTGATGCTGTCTCTGAAAGATGTACCACTGGCCTGGCCATAGACATCAAGCAAAATAGGGATCTGGGGGCTTTGCAGCTACCAGCCATTTAGCAAAGAAATAGAAGTTTCTAAAGGGATCCAGCCTATAGTAAAATTTTGATCCTGCATTTGCTGCAGCTGTTGCTGAGCTAATGTGTCTGGGATAAAAAGAATGAGAATTCCAGCAGACAGATGATAATGACTAGAACTAATTTGATATTATCTGTTTCTCTATCCCTAACAGTGAAATATTTTGTTCCTTACAATTTTGTTTTTGCACCACAATAAATCATGGATAATTTACTGATTAAATCTGAGGTTCTAAAGACATCAAGTAATTGTAATAACTAGTATTAGAAAATCATTTAACTCTTTGAATCTACTGATTAACATATAATTTGTGTAATTATTTTTTGCTGTTACAAATACAGTTTAATTTAAAGGTAATCTTCTAATCCACTGTATTAAAAAGCAATTATGGCAAGAGTGCATTAACTAGGAATCACTTGCACATCCCAGAGACACAACACATCTAGAGCTTTATTAGAACACATTTGTGTGGAGGTGACTAAACAATTGGGGAGGGCATCAGTTAATCCACTTAATTATTTAATGCACTGAGATTTAATTTGCTAATGAAATTCACAGAGTTGTTGGATACTGAAAACATGCTGGCTTGTGAACACCCACCACAGTGCTTGCTGTCATGCAGATATGCTTCCCTTCATTTGCAAAGATGGTCTTGTGGTGGTGAATTAGTTATATGCAGTAGCAATCTTGAGAAAGGCTGTTCATCTGAACAGGGGCTGGAGTGGTTATAGAATCATAGAATCAACCAGGTTGGAAGAGACCTCCAAGATCACCCAGTCCAACCTACCACCCAGCCCTATCTAGTCAACTAGACCATGGCACTAAATGCCTCATCCAGGCTTTTCTTGAACACCTCCAGGGACGGTGACTCCACCACCTCCCTGGGCAGCCCATTCCAATGGTAAATCACTCTCTCTGGGAAGAGCTTCCACCTAACATCCAGCCTATACCTCCCCTGGCACAACTTGAGACTGTGTCCCCATGGACCTTTAGTGGAATTTATAAACTGAGATGTTGGGAGAATAAACAGTGACCAAGTTATCTTCTGCACAATAGCGACAAAATTTCTTCAGGTGTCTCCTGGCCTATATGACACTGTTCAGGAAATTCAGAATCATTAAGTCTGAAGTTTAGACAAAATTGCAGAATTCTCTCTAAATTAAAAAAATCAGGGGAAAAGAAAAGAAGGCCATGCAGACTGAATCCCATCTTTTTGGATGTTAAAGAGAGATTCTGCTTAAGAATTGAAGTCGCATTTTCCCTTAGTACCTGACTATCCATAATTCATATTCTTAAGTTAGTGAAAGCTGTTCAGTATTGAATCTGAATTAACAGAATAAGAATCTGAATCTGTTTCTCATATTAAATCATGTCAGGAAACCTCCTTTTGAAATTCTCTTAGTACTACATGGATCAGTTCTAATCACACTGGCTGCCTCCATAGGATGCAGAGAGTAAGACTTTAATTCCTCTGAAAGGCTTGGGCATATTACAAATGGTTAGCAACCTCCACTGCCTCTATGCACAACTCATATACCCATTTGTCTTCTGCACAACTATATTTCCATCTTATTTTCATTAGTAACTTGTACTGTTTGGATTAATTATTCAGTGAAAAAGAGTATCATTATATATGGCAAAGATGAAAAGCTTGCAAATGGAGAAGTATAATTCCCTCACTGAGGACATTATACTCTCTGCCTCTCACAGTGTATTGTAAATCCAGGCATGCTCAAGCATTGAAATTCTTCACCTGTATCTCACTGTTCTCTTTTTGGTATCTTTAAGCTGCAAGGTTTAAGTGGCCTAAAAGCAGAATGCGCCTTTGTATTATTTATTGATATTAGCTGTCTGTCACTAATCTACTCTATAGAAAAAGAATTTCCTTCTTTCTAAATCAGATTGATGTGGAGAGCTGACTTTTTAACGTCTAAAAGCCTGGCCTAAGTTTGAAGTATGGCAATAATTAAAAGCAATCAAATCTGAGTAGATTTGTTGATTTATACTAATGATTGCTTATACAACTCCAGCTCACTGTGTTTTTTTGTTGTTGTTTTGTTGTTTGGGTTTTTTGTTAGTGAAGGCAAGTATAGAAACTCTGAATCATTGCATTCAGGGAGGAAAGATGAACTAAAAAAAGCTCTGCTGGTAGCCGGAAAATATCACAGAGAAAGAAAATCTGGAATGGCAGTCACTCCAGATCATCCATGGGGGACTGTGGTGGGGTGGGCTGGGCATCACCCAGTGCTGGGCCCCATCCTCTTTAACATCTTCATAGATGATCTGGATGAGGGCATGGAGTCAGTCATCAGCAAGTGTGCAGATGACACTAAGCTAGGGGCAGATGTGGCTGGGTTGGAGGGCAGAAGGGCTCTGCAGCGGGACCTTGACCGCCTGGACAGATGGGCAGAGTCCAATGGGATGGCATTCAATAGCTCCAAGTGCAGGGTGCTGCACTTTGGCCACAACAACCCCATGCAGAGATACAGGCTGGGGTTGGAGTGGCTGGAGAGCAGCCAGACAGAGAGGGATCTGGGGGTGCTGATTGATATCCACCTGAACATGAGCCAGCAGTGTGCCCAGGTGGCCAAGAGAGCCAGTGGCATCCTGGCCTGCATCAGGAATGGTGTGGTCAGCAGGAGCAGGGAGGTCATTCTGCCCCTGTACTCTGCACTGGCTAGACCACACCTTGAGTACTGTGTTCAGTTCTGGGCCCCCCCAGTTTAGGAGGGACATTGAGATGCTTGAGTGTGTCCAGAGAAGGGCGACGAGGCTGGTGAGAGGCCTTGAGCACAGCCCTACGAGGAGAGGCTGAGGGAGCTGGGATTGTTTAGCCTGGAGAAGAGGAGGCTCAGGGGTGTCCTTATTGCTGTCTACAACTACCTGAGGGGTGGTTGTGGCCAGGAGGAGGTTGCTCTCTTCTCTCAGGTGGCCAGCACCAGAACAAGAGGACACAGCCTCAGGCTGCGCCAGGGGAGATTTAGGCTGGAGGTGAGGAGAAAGTTCTTCACTGAGAGAGTCATTGGACACTGGAATGGGCTGCCCGGGGAGGTGGTGGAGTCGCCGTCCCTGGAGCTGTTCAAGGCAGGATTGGACGTGGCACTTGGTGCCATGGTCTAGCCTTGAGGTCTGTCGTAAAGGGTTGGACTTGATGATCTGTGAGGTCTCTTCCAATCCTAATAATACTGTGATACTGTGAGATGAGGGATAGTTGGCACTGTGTTAGATCTCTAGAATGTAATGAGAAACTGCATTTTTGCTGATTGATACTACTCATTAGAAAAAGTAGCTAAGTGGTGTTTGGGAAGAATTAGGAAAAATGACTTCCCAAGTAAGCATGAGACTGTTCTCTGGTGTCTTGGGAGAGGACAAGGGACAATGGACACAGAGTGGCAGAGCACTGGAACAGGCTGCCCAGAGAGTTTGTGGGTCTCTGTCTCTGGAGGCATTCCAAACCTACTAGGATGTGTTACTGTGTGGTTTACTGCAGGTGATCCTGCTCTAACAGGGGGGCTGGACTACAGGATCGGCCATCCAAAGAGACTTGGACAGACTGGAGAGCTGGGCACAGAGGAACCAAATGAGGTTCAACAAGGACAAGTGCAGAGTCCTGCACCTAGGAAGGAATAATAAACCGCACCAGTACAGGCTGGGAGGTGATCTGCTGGAGAGCAGCCCTGTAGAGAGGGACCTGAGAATCCTGGTGGATAACAAGTTATCCGTGGGACAGCAATGTGCCCTTGTGGCCAAGAAGGTCAATGGGATCCTGGGGTGTTTTAGGAAGAGTGTGTCCAGCAGATCAAGGGAGGTTCTCCCCCCCACACTCTGCTCTGGTGAGACTTCATCTTGAGTACTGCATTCAGTTTTGGGCTCTCCAGGGACAGGGATCTGCTGGAGAGGATCCAGTGGAGGGCTATGAGGATGATTAGAGAACTAAAGCCCTGCTTTATGAGGAGAGACTGAGGGACCTGGGGCTTTTTAATCTGGAGAAGAGAAGACTGAGAAAGGATTTAATAGATGTTTATAAATATCTGAGGGCTGGGGGTCAGGAGCAGGGGCACAGGCTCTGCTCACTTGCTCCCTGGGATAGGACAAAGAGAAATGAATGCAAGTTGCAGCACAAGAGGTTCCACCCCAACACAGGGGGGGGAAACTTCTTTACCATAAGGGTTCCAGAGCACTGGAACAGGCTCCCCAGAGAGGCTGTGGAGTCTTCTTCCCTGGAGTCTTTCAAGGCCTGTCTGGATGCATTCCTCTGTGACCTGAGCTAGATTTTGTGGTCCTGCTCTGGCAGATGGGTTGGATTCGATGACCTCTTTGGTTTCCTTCCAACCCCTGACCTCCTGTGATCATCTGAAGTCCTTTCCAATCCCACCATTCTGTGATTCTGTAATATCCTAAGATGACCCATGAACCGGTTTACTCACATGTTCTTTCTATCACTTCATTATTCAGCATTCCCATTTCTCTCCCCTATATTCTATGGTTTCAAGACAAAACAAAACATAGACAACATTATGAATAAGTCTGTTTAGCTTAAATTTTTTCTCATCCTGTTTGTAAGTGGCTGAACTTTATGATCTGCGTTTATATTGCCTGGTTTGCACAGTCTGGGGTCAAGCTGGATGCTTTAAAGGGAGTTATTCATTTAGCAGGAAAAGATAATTTACTATCTGAACTGTTTAGGCAAATTCCCTGTACTAGCAACACTTCTGCTTCTTACATGCTTATCTAGTACACTTTGAAATGCACACCTAGAATCTTTTACTGCATCCTCACAGCTAGAAACCTACAGCTTGATTCAAAAATTATGACATCAGAGGCAAAAAAGTATCAATATCATCTAGTCCTGACAATCATCTCTCTCTGTTCCTACTACTGTTAAGCTCCAGAATACTGATCTTGGGGACCTGACAGAGAACAAATACATGGTTTGTATTTGATTTATTTCTATATTATTAAATCTTGTTTGTGCTTCACCCAGATACATGTAACAATGTGAACTTATTTCACGCCACAACGGATCATGTAATCCAAAGTCATTATTCCCATTGGAAATTTTGCAGTTGCTTGCAGGCTTGGGAGCCTGTGGTGCTTCCAACTCAAGATCCTGTGATGGGAATGAAATGCACAGTAATTACCAACTTACAATGGATTGTATACTGTGAAGATAGAGGCGCTCAGAGGCAAGGGTGTCAATATTCTGTGTTTATATTTTTGGAAGATAGGAGAAATTCAATTTTATTCAGCTATCTCTCAGTGGCTCTCTGCAACTATGCATCAGCAGAACTTTTTTTTACTTTTTATTTTAAAGATAAATTGCTTGGTGTACCATGATGGGAACTTAGAATTTAAGAATAGAATCTATTATTCTGTCACTCTTCCAGGGACACAGACCTTGAAGAGTCTTGAAGAAGGAGTCTTCATGTGACAGCATAACAAGAATGTCAGGCCCCCTCCCTCCTCCCCCAACCTTTTTGAACGACATTTTCCCCAGCAGGGAAAATTAATACACTTCAGAAGTTATAATGTGCTGGAAAACATACATCAGCCATGATTTTCTAAAAAGAAGCCACATTCTTAATCAACTTTCCTAAGCCAGCTCTCTTCCTTCTTCTGGAAAAAAATAAAAAGCCATTCCATAATGCTTTTACTATGTAGCCTTAGATTTGCTAGGGAAGTGTGGAATATTTTTCTTCTTACGTTATTCAATTTCAAAGACATACTCCTTAGGGCTTGTCTTAAGTCTGTCATCTGTACTGCTAGTAAAGAGTCTTAACACTTGGACAGCTCCATCCCTCCCCTCGGATCCCACCAGCAAATCAATCAAAATGGCACCACCTCTCTTCAATGCAGCCTTTCAGCAGCGTGCCAGAAAATGTTTATATTTCATCACCGCTTAGCTGGCTTTTGTCATCACTTGAGAGCTGTCTGTATCACTTAGCAAGGAAGGGAGGCACACAAAGGAGTTATCTCCTTAGTGTCAGAGGAAGTGCAATTATGTTATTTGATCACACTGAAAAGAATGGCTGGTATCTCACAAAGGATGGAAAACAGAAGTAGTTAGGGAATTAAAATAAGGCAAAATAATATGAGAAGGACAGAAAAGAGAACAAAAAAAGGGGAAATGGAAATGAATGTAGCTAAGAGGAAAAAGATAAAGGATTAAGGAACACGAATTAAGAAAATATTATGTCAACAAGAAAAGTAAACATGCTAGAAAAAATAAATTGAGATAAAGGAAACAAAATTAAACAACTTCAGTAGTTTCAAGTTTAAAATAAGAAGCAAGATGTCATTATTGATGTTTTCCTTCCTGCCAGAACCTTCTATACTCTTTCTGAGTTGTGTGCAGAGCTATATATAAATTATGGCCCATCATCAGCGGAAACCAAAAGGCAAACCTCACTTCAGAGAGAAAAGTATACAATTTCCTGACTTGCTGAAGAGGAGAAGCTTCTCTTTATGGTACTTTTAAGGACCTCAGCAGAAGTTCAAGGTCCAGAGCAAGCTGAAAGTAGATTTGACAATGATTGGTATATTCAAAATACTTAGATGTTTGTGCCACTAACCTGGCCTGTGTCCAAGGAAATATTAAGGCTCTACAGAGATCAGTTTCCCTGATACTAGAATGATGAAGAAGAATCAGAAACTACTTAAGAAATCCATGAGCAATCCAAGAGTCCAGAATTATAAGGTAGACTTGCCATGAAACAGCCAAATCCAACTCACAATCTTGCAAGTTAAAGGGGAATATCTAGCAGGATGTTAAAACAAATATCTCAAATCTGAGCTTACAATGTCCCTAAATCAAGGAGAACAAGACAATTGCAGTCTCAACTAAGGAGTTCAAAATCTCTCAGAACACAGCTGAATTAGACCAAGTGGATCCAGACCAGAAAAACAAGAGTATTGAATGGTGGCTCCCAGCGGCTGAATGCAGAGATGAAGCTTGTATGTATTTCAGAAGAACTGGTCAGTGAAAGGAAAAAACAAATGCTGGCTTTACATGGTGCTTGAAGTTGAGGAGAAGACTGGTAGTTGGTCATAGCTTAAAGTGTTGTCAGTTTTCTCATTAGCTCCCTTAGAAATAAAACAAACAGAGATGACAGATGATGATGCCCCTATCACTGAGCAATTGTTTTTGCTACACAAATCGTACTATTTTCTGTTTAGAGGAGGCAGTGTGGTTATATCATTAAAGAAATTGCTGACAGCTTCTGTTATTAATGGTCCCAAATGTGCCTCCTGCCATCTGTAATGGGTAAAAGATAGTAGCAGGCAATAATCTGCACTGAAGTTAGCTTTCCTGACTAGTGCTTCATGAAAAGGCAGAACTTTTTGAAGAACAGATCAGTTTCTTATTGGCCCTTAAAAATGCTCTTGATGTAAGTCATCTACTTTGTAAAATACAGTGATTTCACAGGGAAGAGCTGCTATTCTAAGCACGAAGTATATATTTCATCTTTATGAATGTATTTTTGTTACAAGATGTCATGGAGGGCTTGTAGGCTTGAAAGTAAGCTTCTTTATGCCTCTACATGCCTGGACATGTTTTTCTGCCAGGACCCCTGATTGTAAACAAGTTGTGTAAGCCACACACACCCAGCTCGTGTCTCCCTGGGGCAAATCCATATTTGGGAGAGTCCAGGCAAGAGCCTTCTGCCTATTATGATAGGGTTTGGCTTACTGCCAACCTGATTGGTCACTCTAGTGGCCAAAGGGCACATTAATCTCAGCCCACAGTCCATAAAGAGGGATGCACAGGTAAACAACGTGCTCAGCTCTCTGACCCTGCCTGCAGTGCAGCACCCTGCTGCTCTGACTCACCTGCAAGGCCCAGACACAGAGTCTGACCCTCACTTGCAGCATTCAGAGGCACAGACCTCATGCTTTGACTCAATCGCAGCTTACCTGTCTGTGTATCTTAGATGCAGAGCTCATTTAAGCCTGCACATTTATATAAAAGGAGCTGATAGCCTCCTAACCCAGCTGTGCACATCTGCAAGCTGTCTTGCTTTACCTATGGAGCTCAGTCTCCCAGCAGCCTAGCACACTTTGCGTGCCCGCTGCTTATTGCCTGGAGAGAACCAGGAAGCAGACTTCTGGATTGTCTGCACCCACACCCCCACAGCCTGAACCTGTGAAGGAACTGTGCCAGAGACTGCACAGATATTCTTCTCCTGTTCCTGTAGTCCTGCCAAGCTGATAATCCCTGGACACAGCATCCAGAAGAAGACAGCAGCATCAAGGCAGAGATCGTCCATCGCCAGGAGAACAAAGGTTAGAAAACCTGATTACCCCAGAGACTGGGAAGATTCATCATTTCACCTCAAGCCGGGAAGATTCCAGCCTCAAATAGTCCACAGGCAGAGCCCCTGAAGTCTGCACATTGGGCACAGGCTATGACACAACCCCGGAAGGAGATTAATAATAACACTTATAAGTAAAGCTTTAATACCTCTGTAATATAAGTTGCCTCTGCCATAGAGCAGAAAGAGTTTCAGCCCCTCTGCTGGGCTAATAGCATAAGCTCCCAAGTGGCACTAAGCCAAAGGGGAAATTCCTCTCTCTGTTTACAGTCTGAATGTTTTGCTAGTTAAATAACCAAATCTCTGTATATATTCTGTCCTAAATTGTTTTCCTAACTTTGCACCCACTTAAATATTAATACACAGTGGTTGGGGGTGGTGAGAGTTCATAAATATTAATGTTAATAAACTATATTTTTATATAAAATTTATATCACCTCAAATTAATTTCTCCCCTCCGCCAAATAGGTGTAGGTACAGAAATCCCCTTCCGAAACACAAGAAGGTTTGGTGGGAGTTGCCTGTTATATCAGTATAGCAAACCAGAATGAGGAGGTTTGGCACCCTCCAGAGAAGTGGACCAACTTTGAGGTATTTTGTGTGTTTCCAGCAGGCAACAGTCTCTGTTCATTTTGATTAAATGTTTGTTCAGGGTGCCAGGCATCTGCATAGCCTCAAATTCTTGTGCCAGGAGATACCAGGGCTGCTCTCTCCCTCAATCTTTGATATCACAGTATCACAGTATCATCAGGGTTGGAAGAGACCTCACAGATCATCAAGTCCAACCCTTTACCACAGAGCTCAAGGCTAGACCATGGCACCAAGTGCCACCTCCAACCTTGCCTTGAACAGCTCCAGGGACGGCGACTCCACCACCTCCCCAGGCAGCCCATTCCAGTGTCCAATGACTCTCTCAGTGAAGAACTTTCTCCTCACCTCCAGCCTAAATCTCCCCTGTCGCAGCCTGAGGCTGTGTCCTCTTGTTCTGGCGCTGGCCACCTGAGAGAAGAGAGCAACCTCCTCCTGGCCACAACCACCCCTCAGGTAGTTGTAGACAGCAATAAGGTCACCCCTGAGCCTCCTCTTCTCCAGGCTAAACAATCCCAGCTCCCTCAGCCTCTCCTCATAGGGCTGTGCTCAAGGCCTCTCACCAGCCTCGTCGCCCTTCTCTGGACACGCTCAAGCATCTCAATGTCCTTCCTAACCTGGGGGGCCCAGAACTGAACACAGTACTCAAGGTGTGGTCTAACCAGTGCAGAGTACAGGGGCAGAATGACCTCCCTGCTCCTGCTGACCACACCATTCCTGATGCAGGCCAGGATGCCACTGGCTCTCTTGGCCACCTGGGCACACTGCTGGCTCATGTTTAGGTGGGTATCAATCAGCACCCCCAGATCCCTCCCTGTCTGGCTGCTCTCCAGCCACTCCGACCCCAGCCTGTATCTCTGCATGGGGTTGTTGTGGCCAAAGTGCAGCACCCTGCACTTGGAGCTATTGAACCCCATCCCATTGGACTCTGCCCATCTGCCCAGGTGGTCAAGGTCCCGTTGCAGAGCCCTTCTGCCTTCCAACTCAGTCACATCTGCCCCCAGCTTGGTGTCATCTGCAAACTAACTACAGTGGTGGGGTTAAAGTTTTCATGAATTTACTTTTCTTTTGCAATTTCAGCCTGCTTTGTTGTTTTTTGTTGTTGTTGTTTGGTTTTTTTTTTTCTTCTAAAGAGATGTGTTAGTCAGCCAAGGTGGGACTAAGATGGCAACCACAGATTTCTTGCTTCAGGCTCTTTAAAATTTCAAAGAATCAACTAGAAAAAAATATGACCAAAAACCACTCAGAGCAAGCTGCAAAATGGCTTGAGGTTTTTTTTTCAGAAATCAGCAGAACTCAACTGACTTGCTGCTTGATGATTGCTCTGGGCATTTCTGCAAGCACAGTGCAGGAGGAAAACGTGTAGAGGAGTGAATTTCACTAACAGGTCAAGTGTCACCAAAGGTGTCTTTGCTGGCAGACTAGTTAGATCTCCAGTTCTTCCAATATAATGGACACATAATCTCTTTCCATTCTAAATGGAATTTACCTCTGAATAGAAACATTTTTTAATTCTCTATTTTACAATCTGCTAAGTACACAAAATGTATTGCACTTTATAATGCTTGTAGTGAGGTTCTAATCATGCAAAAAGTTGTATCTTTATAGAAATCTTCAGGTGTAGCACTGCAATCTGATAACTGGATTTGCATCTGCTTTGGCTCTTCTCAGAACTAGCCTTAAAGAAATTGACTTTAGAATAGCAATAGATGGATGCCAAACTATTCTTAAGTAAAGGAAAGAGAGCCTTTGAAAGTCAACATGAAGAAAGGTGACCAATTTTTTTCCCTTCACAAGTAAACAATGCAAATAAAAACATTTTCAGTGTTTGTTTGTGATGGTAGGAGAAAAGCATCACTTTGGGGCCAAGTACAGTACACAGAAGTGAGCTAGTGACATTGCATGAGATCCTGCCATGACTTGCAGCAGATAGCACTCAAAAGATGGACCTTTTCTTGAATTACACTCTACTATTAATTTCTAACGAAAAAAAAATAGAAAAAAACTGCAAGTGGTGAACAGTTTCTGTACTGGGAGAGCACAAAATGAACAAGGTGTGCGTGGCATAGGAAAGGCAGCACAGCTATCACAGAATCACAGAGACATCCAGGTTGGAAAAGACTCTCAGGATCACCAAGTCCAACCTATAACCCTACAGGATTCATCTTAATACATATCCCTAAAAAACACATCCAAATGACCCTTCAACACATCCAGGGTTGGTGACTCAACCACCTCCTTGGGCAGCTCATTCCAGTGCCTGACCACTCACTCCTTGAAAAACTTTTTCCCTAATGTCCAATCTAAACACACCCAGTCTCAGCTTGAGGCCATTCCCCCTTGTTCTGTCTCCAGTTACCTGTGAGAAGAGACCAGCAGCAGGCTCTCCACAACTTCCCTTCAGGTAGCTGTAGACAGCAATGAGGTCTCCCTTCATTTGCTCCTCAAAGGATTTATTCTCTAGGCCCTTCATCAGCTTCATTGCCCTCCTCTGGACCCACTCAAGCACCTCCACATCTCTCTTGTATTATGCTTCTCGAAATGGTGCTTTAGACAAGCTCAGTCTATGGCTCTACTACAGCTTTTGCATAATGTGTTATTTTAATAATGAGTAACTACTGAGAAACAAAAGCAACTCTTGGCAAGATAAGAATTAGAATAAAGAAATCATTAATTACATCAGGGGGTTTCAATTAAGACTGGATTTAAGAGGGTCATTCTTTTTAGTATTACCAACATAAAAAACTATTTTACTACAGCAGAGCTCAGCTTTTATTTAGGTAGTCAAGAAAAGGAAAAGAAAAAGAGGTTAATATTTGTGTTTATCCTGCTGCCAAATTCATTTAACAGTGCTCATGCTGAGTCCATCTTACCTGGGGTAAGTCTTTGGCTTCAGAATCTTGTCCCATGGCAGCATGACAAGATGTCTTATATTGTACCAGAAGGATTCCTGAGCTTAGGATCACATATCCGTGTTTCAGTGATGAGATTATGTCAGCCCATGCTATGTCTACATACAGATATGTTCAGTTCTTCTGTCAGTACCTTTGTGTTGATATGCATTAAATCAGTGTAACACTGCTGTACCAAGGTGAGGAACAGAAGCCTGATCTCTCATGCTTTTCTGCATCTCAGCTGTCATCTGTAACCTCCCAGACATGAAACAGAAAGCCAAGAGTTTCCACCTGAGAGAAAAATAGGTGAACTATTGATGCATACTAGTGCCTCACCATTATATAGTCCTTACAAGCAGCAGAAGCCAAGGAGGAGTTAAGAAAAGGAAGAGATCAAACTAGTGCATGTTCCTATTCATTTTCATTAAGTAACTTCCCATCAGAGTATAAAGTCAGCTGCAGAACAGTTGGGAAAAAATGACTGGAAGGCAGATTTGTTCAGAGTTCTCATCTCATGGTCCTTTTGCATGCAAAAGTCCTATTAACTTGTGCATTTGAAGCATAGACAAGTTTGGACACAATTTTGCCCAGGCATCCTCTTTTAGAAGATCATCCTTTTAGAGGATCATCCTTCTTTTAGATAGCAGAATAAAACCCAGTTGGGCGCCACAAGGACACTTGGAAAATACAATCCAAATTCTCTTTTCAAGATGCTATTTGAAATGTCATGTCTACATTGGGAAAAGGGGAGGTTTTCCAGGCAATTTAGAACTACTATTACTCCAGGTAGATAGAAATCAACCCATCCAAATATTAAATGAAAGCATGGCTGCTGTCCAAAGCTGGGATTCTGATAGCTGCAGACTGGAGAGGCTGTGTAGGAGCTGTCTCTACAAACAGATTTATGTTCTGTAGTATCCTGGCAGCAGACACTGCTGTTGCTGACAGGATCTACAGCACTAAGGATGGATAAGACTGCCTTTCTGTTGTGTCACTAGAGAGACTTGTCAAGCACTCAAAAGCATCTCAGGAAGCTGCAAGACAGAAGACTATTTCTTATTCAAATAGACATAAACTCCCCATGTGGAGACAGAGAGAAAAACGTGGGCTGGGAAGAGGTGTACAGGGTAAATAATTAAGATTAAAGTACAATGCTGGGGAAATGAAGCTTTGGAGAAAGCAACAGAAATTTGTGCACTCATTGAAATGAGAAATGTGACATTTAAATGCCCCAGTAAGTTTCTACAAGGATGGCAAATGTGTTGTTATAGTGTTTAAGGGATTTCGGCTCTCGTACTTCAGGACATAAGGCAGTTGCTACCTGGTTAAGGTTGCCCAGAACCACACACCCCTCCCCATCATGTTATTGTTCAATTATCCATTATAGAGTTTTTAAACCATTTTCTCTAGCATCTGGTCTTGGCTTCTGTCAAAGGCAAGACACCTTACAAACTCCAGATGAACCATTGCTCTGATGTGCTGTGACAGTTTCAGTATTCATACAAATGTCCAGATTAAGCTCAATTTTCATTTCAACTAAATGGTTCACTTTACAAAAATAGCTCATAGAAATACTCAGTAGAAAAAGAGAAGACAGCAACATGTCCAGAATATTTTGTGACTATGATAAATAAAATATAATATGAAGGACTTTGTCCAGAAATGGTTTTAATAGAAATTGTATGAACAAGAACCATACCAGCACAACCATACACTGTAATGTCAGGCACTAAAAGGTATTCCCAGTCAATTGACAACCCATCACACCAGATTGAGGAGATGAGTTTGTTGCCTTTTTAGTTGCTCTGATGGTGCATTGTGACAGACTCTCAGAAAGGTTAGTGTGAACTGCAGCAGTTGTTGGTATCAAGGAAAACATGAGCTAGAAAGCCTGGATGAATGCTAACTTGGTGAGGCTGACAGTGCCAAAACAGTTCCTACCAAGAATAATAAAAAATTACCCCTGGGGTTTCAGCAAAAAAAAAGTGCATGGAATGATTGCTGAAAAAGTGAAAAGTCTTTTGATTTTCAAACCTTTTAAAGCAAAGTCCAGTTGAAGCTGTCACCATTATCTGAATGGAAATTTCATTTCAAATCCCTCACAGCCTATAATATTCTGATTTTAAAGGTTAAATGAGCAGTGGAAACACAATTTGATTAACCTCTGTCTTCCCCTCTTCCAAACCCCAAACCAATTAAAACTATACCAGCTAAACTAGTTGGAGGACAGATTTAATGTGGTAGCTGACAGCTGGTGAAAACACTGATGAAGGAGAAAGAAGACCAAGAAACCAGGAACTCTACTTGAACATTATGTCTTGGAAGATTTCACCTATCTTAAACATGAGCAACTTGATAAAAGAGAGAGAAGGAATTGTCCTCATTGAAGAATCCTTTATACACCTGAACAAGAGGAAAATATCTTGTTTCCCTTTGCCAATACTGTCTGTCAATACAATTCCCAACCCAAAGCAATTTCCTCCTTCTACTTTATCAAAATACTTTGGTTTACCACATGCTGGATAAGATCACAGAATCACTGAAACATCCAGGTTGAAAAAGACTCTCAGGATCACCAAGTCCAACCTATAACCCTACTCTACAAGATTCAATTTAAACCTAAAAAACACATCCAAATGACCCTTCAACACATCCAGGGCTGGTGACTCAACCACGTCCTTGGGCAGCTTATTCCAGTGCCTGACCACTCACTCCTAGAAAAACTTTTCCCTAATGTCCAATCTAAACACACCCAGTCTCAGCTTGAGGCCATTCCCCCTTGTTCTGTCTCCAGTTACCTGTGAGAAGAGACCAGCAGCAGCCTCTCCACAACTTCCCTTCAGGTAGTTGTAGACAGCAGTGAGGTCTTCCCTCAGTTTCCTCTTTTTCAAACTAACCAGCCCCACGTCCCTCAGTCTCTCCTCATAAGATTTGTTCTCTATGCCCTTCACCAGCTTCATTGCCCTCCTCTGGACTGACTCCAGAACCTCCACATCTCTCTTGTATTGTGGTGCCCAAAACTGAACACAATACTTGAGGTGTGGCCTCACCCGAGCCAAGAACAAGGGGACAATCACCTCTCTACTCCTGCTGGCCACTGCATTTTTTAATGCAAGCCAGGATGCCACTGGCCTTCTTGGCCACCTGGGCACACTGCTGGCTCATATTTAGCTGCCTGTCTGCTACAACCCCCAGATCCCTTTTGGTCAGACAGCTCTTCAGCCACACTTTCCCAGGCCTGTAGCATTGCTTGGAGTTGTGACCCAAATGCAGAACCTGGCATATGGCCTTGTTGAAAATCATCTCATTAGTGTTGGCCCATTGGTCTAACCTATCCAAGTTGCTCTAAAGAGTCTCTCCTCATTCAAATCAACACTGCCACCTAACTTGGTGTCATCTGCGAACTTACTGATGGCAAGCTTTATGCCTGAATCAAAGTCATCAATAAAGGTATTAAAAAGATGTGTCCCAACACAGATCCCTGAGGAACACCACTAATGACCAGCCACCAATTGGATTTAACTCCATTGGCCACCACTCTCTGGGCTCTCCTGTCGAGTCAGTGCTTTATCCAGGAGACTGTATGCTCATCCAAGCCATGAGAAGCCAATTTGTCTCCAAGATTTTTGTGGGGAACAATAACAATGGCTTTTCAAAAGTCTAGGATTACAACATGGACAGCCTTTCCCTTATCCAGTACCTGGGTTATCTTGTCATAGAAGGAGATCTGGTCGGTCAGGCAGGATCTGCCTCTCATAAATCCATGCTGATGGAACAACAGATACAGATCTCCCGAGTCCTTTTTTACCCCACAAAACCTGGGAGTTAGATCTCTGTTCTCTCAAGCAGAAGGACTTAAGCTAATTAAATTCTCTCTGGGAAGGTGGAACATTCCTCTAAACTGGTGTTTTTGTTGTAGCATTACAAGCTCTCCTTGTAATGCTACAACATTAAAGCAAGAAACACAAATGTGATGGTTTGGGTGTTACCCACCCTCCCACACATTTTAGAAATCACCCAGACTAGACTCAGCCAGTGCTGGGAATTGAATGAAGCTTATATTTACAGCTTAGCACAAATATACAAGCAGATATTTACAATATATACAGCTATATACAGAAATATGCAAGTTAAAAGGCAATACAGAAACACAACAGCCCTCCCAGAAACCTGAGTCCCCAGGAGGGGTTCCCAACCACCCTTCCACCTTCTCCCACCCCTCTCTACCTTACCCCAGACATTGCCTTGTGCCCAAGGAAGAATGGAGGGTTGGCCAGGAGGATTAGGAAGCAGGTGGATTAATCAGGTTAGGTTAAAGAGAAAAATGCAGCCCACAGCCCAGAGAGCTGTATATATCTATGTTTATATACATCTCAGCAAACCTATGAGTGAAGTAGACATCACCATTGTTTCTCTTTCACAGCCTGTAATCTAGTTTTTCTCACCAAAACACTCTAGCTAGCTTCAAACTAGCACAATAAAGGACCTTTTTTTATGTCCCAACATAAGAACTGCCCTCAACATAAGATGACAGGGACCTGTTGAAGCAACTCCAGAGGAGAGCACAAAAATGGTCAGAGTGCTGAAGCACCTCACCTTTGAAGACAGAGTGGAAGATTTTGAGCTGTTCAGCCTTGAGAAGGCTCTGAGAAGACCTTATAGAAGCCTTCCAGTATTTAAAGAGGGTGTACAGGATACCTTGAGAGGGTGGCATGTTTACACATTTCTTGAACACCATCAAGGACGGTGACTGCACCTCCCTGGGCAACCTTTTCCAATGATTGAACACTCTTTCCATAAAGATTTTTTTCCTAATATCCAACCTAAACCTCTCCTGGCATAATTTCAGGCCATTGCCTCTCATTCTATCACTTGACACTAGAGAGAAGAGACCAACCCCCAACTCACTACAACCTCATTTCAGGTAGTTGTAGAGCTTAATGAGGTCTCCACTCTCAGCCTCGTCTTCCCCAGGTTAGAAAACCCTGGTTTCCTCAGACACTCCTCACCAAACCTGTTCTCCAGAGCCTTCACCAACTTTGATGGTATTCTCTGGATGTGCCCCAGCAACTCAATATCCTTTTTGTAGTGAGTGGCCCAAAACTGAACATGGTATTTAAGGTGCGACCTCACCAGTGCCAAGTCCAAGGGCATGGATTGTTTTCATTCTTCTGTTGGCCACACTGTTCCTGATCCAAGGATGCTCTTGGCCTTCTTTGCCAGATGAGCACACTGTTCAGACAGCTGTCAACCAGCACCCCTAGGTCCTTTTCCACCAGGCAACTTTCCAGTGTCTCTGTCTCAAGTCTGTAGCATTGCATGACACAAGTGCAGAACCTAGCACTTAGCTTTGATAAATCTCATACAACTGACATGGTCCATAAATCCAGCCTGTCCAGATCTCTTTGCAGAGCCTTCCTACTATCAAGTAGATCAACACTCCCACTCAATATAGTGTAATCTGCAAACTTACTGAGGGTGCACACAATTCCCTTTTCCAGTAATTATTTCAAATTTAAAAGAAACTAGACAGATTAGATAGAAAGAAGAAATTATTCCCCATGAGAGAGGTGAGATGCTGGAGCAGCTTGCCCTAAGAAGTCGTAGATGCCCCATTCCTGGAAGTATTTAAAGCCAGGCTAGATGGCATTTTGAGCAACCTGTTCTTGTGGAAGTCATGCCTGCCCAAGGCAGGGAGATTTAACTAGATGATCTTTAATGTTCCTTCCAACCCAAACTCGTCAATGCTTTCATCCATGTGTGAATTACCAGACAGTGGGGATAATGAGTCACAGGTTCAGAATGACAGCCTAGATGTATATAGAGAGAGGAGAAAATATTACATAATAACACAGTTAAAGGTATATAAATTTCTGTTACATGAATCTTTTCATCAGCTTTCAATGCAAGAATGGCTTCCAAGAAGCAATCCATATGTGAAAAGTTAAGCATGTTTCTCATGCCACTGAGATAGATCAGGAGGACAGATTACTTATTATTATTGCTCTTGCTCTGTTATTACTTGCTTCCCTGACAGGCTGCCACTCTCTCTCTTCTATCAATGTGGTGACTCACTGGTATACAACCCAACACTTGATTTATATCTTCTCTAAATCTGCATCACACAAAGCTGAATGACTGGGTGGCAATGTTCTGGAGATCTGATTACTTCACATCTATCACTAGCTTAACCTGTTTTCCACTTCTGCAGAGGAAAGGCCATACAATAAGAGGAACGACACAGAACTACTGTCTTTCAACTCTAAGAGGAAATGAGGCTCTTCTCAGAGAGCTTAGGTTCAACATGGCATCAATCCAAGACAGCTCTCCAGCTCAAGGAGATTCATGGTTTTGTCATCAATAAAGGAAGACAAATTTACTTGCTCTTGTCTGAATTTTTTACCCCAGCTGCTTTCCATAATGAATGCATCAGGAATCACAAGTCCTTACTGCATAGAAATGGATGACCTCTGCAATATTCCTCTAAATTTGAGCAAGAGAGTGCTGGGTTGTTATGCATGATCCAGTTGGATGAAGATGCTTACCTTGTCTCTAGGCACCCTCAGCATTAAACTCTAACAGAAAAAAATATCACAGTATCACAGTATCATCAGGGTTGGAAGAGACCTCATAGATCATCAAGTCCAACCCTTCACCACAGAGCTCAAGGCTAGACCATGGCACCAAGTGCCACCTCCAACCTTGCCTTGAACAGCCCCAGGGACGGCGACTCCACCACCTCCCCGGGCAGCCCATTCCAGTGTCCAATGACTCTCTCAGTGAAGAACTTTCTCCTCACCTCCAGCCTAAATCTCCCCTGGCACAGCCTGAGGCTGTGTCCTCTCGTTCTGGTGCTGGCCACCTGAGAGAAGAGAGCAACCTCCTCCTTGCCACAACCACCCCTCAGGTAGTTGTAGACAGCAATAAGGTCACCCCTGAGCCTCCTCTTCTCCAGGCTAAACAATCCCAGCTCCCTCAGCCTCTCCTCGTAGGGCTGTGCTCAAGGCCTCTCACCAGCCTCATCGCTCTTCTCTGGACACACTCAAGCATCTCAATGTCCCTTCTAAACTGGGGGGGCCCAGAACTGAACACAGTACTCAAGGTGTGGTCTAGCCAGTGCAGAGTACAGGGGCAGAATGACCTCCCTGCTCCTGCTGATCACACCATTCCTGATGCAGGCCAGGATGCCACTGGCTCTCTTGGCCACCTGGGCACACTGCTGGCTCATGTTCAGGTGGGTATCAATCAGTATCCCCAGATCCCTCTCTGTCTGGCTGCTCTCCAGCCACTCCAACCCCAGCCTGTATCTCTGCATGGGGTTGTTGTGGCCAAAGTGCAGCACCCTGCACTTGGAGCTATTGAACCCCATCCCATTGGACTCTGCCCATCTGTCCAGGCGGTCAAGGTCCCGCTGCAGAGCCCTTCTGCCCTCCAACTCAGTCACATCTGCCCCCAGCTTAGTGTCATCTGCAAACTTGCTGATGACTGACTCCATGCCCTCATCCAGATCATCTATGAAGATGTTAAAGAGGATGGGGCCCAGCACTGATCCCTGAGGGACACCACTAGTGACAGCCGCCAGCTGGATGTGGCACCATTCACCACCACCCTCTGGGTCCGGCCCTCCAGCCAGTTCCTAACCCAGCACAGAGTGTTGCCATCCAAGCCATGGGCTGACAGCTTAGCCAGTTTGCTGTGGTGGACAGTGTCAAAGGCCTTGCTGAAGTCCAGATAGACCACCACAGACAAAACAGAAGAGCCAGCAGTATAGGAATGCTTGTTGGAAGACCTCCATACCCTCTATTCCTGCTGAGAACTGTAAGAAATAGTTTGCTTAGAGCTAGCTAACGTTGAAAAATTAAATCTTAGTGGATGGAAGGGTCAATACATGATTTCTCAGTAAGGTATCAGGTTCAGAAGTAAACTTCTGAGTATATTTGCACTGGAATGGAAAACAGCATGATATATATATAAGCATTCCACTCTTGCAGTCATTCATCTAGCAAGAGGCAAAAGACATAATTGCTAATAGCATCTTAATAATTCAGGAAAAACTCTAAGGAAATCCCAGTTTTGTAAGCTCTACTAAGAACACATTGGAAATCTCATCACATCAAGCCTTTAAGATCCTGTGATATGCCTGTAGTTCAGTTCCACGTTTATCATTAGTAAAACACAGTGACAGCACTAACAGCTTCTGTGTTGTAATGACTTCCAGTTAGGGAGTTTCCATAGAAAAGAAACAGATTTGCTGGGCTATGTAAACCAAGCTGACTAGAACAGCAATGTGTGTAAGAGAAGGGAGTGCAATTTCTACAAGCTGACAAAGAAGGAAGGCAAAAGGAGAAACCATATGGATGTTGAGGCAAGAAAGAAGTTTAAACATGCATCAAGAAGCCTGCCCAGCTGTTCTGCATCTGTCCAACACACTGCTCTCATATGAGTCTCCTTTCAAAGCTGTCCTGCTGAAGTAACTTATCTGTCACTGAGGACACCCCTTCACTCTTGCTGCTGAAAAACCACTTCCATTAGAAATGCAAACCCAAGAGTCAGACATTTTAAAAGGGTTATTTACATCAGAAGAAGCAGTTCCACATAGTTTTAAGTTTTCTGTCTGCATTATGTCTTGTGCCCTGGTACTAAAGCCATTAAATTAGTTAGAATTCTGTCCATTGACTGTAGAACCACTCATCATTTAATCTTCCTAATAACATTAAGAGTGCAGTAGGATCCTTCCAGACTATGTGTAGGATGACCTATTAGCATTTCAAGTGTGTTTTCATGCAGGGGTTACTGACAACAATATAAACAAATCTTATAAAGTATGAGCAGTTTTTGTATGTTATTTACTAAAACCTGAAAATAGAACAACTGCCTTGCCAAAGGTACAGTTTAGGCTTCTTAGGAGGGTTCTGAAGAATTTATCAGAAATTAAAAGACTTCAGTAAAAGCATAATGTTCTGCAGAAATCATGCTGTGGTGAGCAGAAAACTTTTTTACTCCACAGAATTGTAAAAACAGTGAAATGAACAGAAAATTAAGGGGCAGTTACTTGGCACTGGCTCAGTGAAAGCAGGATTAGTCTACCTGCTGTGGATCAGGAGCTGCAGGTTTCTATCCACGCTTTTACAAAGTCCACAGAAAAATAAATGCATGTTTAGCTTCCTTGCAGTCATTTTAAAGTGATCTATTCAATAAAAAACTGAATGAAGTACAAAGAAAAGTGCTTACAGTCCAAAGAGTGCATGCTGAATACATCCAACTATCTGCTACTCTACTTTCAAGTACTTTCACCTTCACATATTTACCTCCACTGCAAGAAAATTCTTTAAAAGTATGATGTAAGCAAATATAAAATCATAGCATTATTTCAATTGGAAAAGACATCTAAGATCATCAAGTCCAACTATTGACCTAAAACCACCATGGCTATTAAATCATGTCTCCAAGAGCCATGTCTACCTATTTCTTCAACATCTCCAGGGATGGTGATTCCATCACCTTCCTGGGCAACCTGTTCCAATGATTGACCACTCTTTCAGTAAAAATGTCTTTTCTAATAACCAATCTAAACTTTCCCTGGTGCAATTTCAGGCTCTTTCCTCTCATTCTGTCACTTGATACTAGAGAGAAGAGGCCAACACCCACCTCACTGTAACATCCTTTCAGGAAGTTGTAGAGGGCAATGAGGTGTCCCCTCAGGCTCCTCTTTCCAGACTAAACAATCCATTTTCCCTCAGCTGCTCCTCATAAGGCTTGTTCTCTAGACCCCTTTGTTGGCCTTCTCTGGACACGCTCCAGCAACTCAATGTCCTTCTTGTAAAGGGTCCAAAATTAAAGGCCACACTTGATGTGTGTCCTCAGCAGAGCCAAGTACAGGAACATGATTACTTTTCTGAAACAGAATGATACAACTCTTCCAAAGTAAGATTAAAGTTCCTTTTTTTTTCCTTCTGCATTTTAAGAGGTTCCTATGCCAGACTGACTTCAAAAGCGAAGCCATGTACAGTTAACAAGTTACTATATGTTGAAACTGCTATGCACAAGTAAATATAAAAAAAGTTCTGAAAGTAAGTCAGGAGTTATGATGAGCTACTGATAGAAATTTCTAAGGTAGTTGGTTCCAATAGTTATCACACATCAAGAAAAAAATAGGCAGAAAAGCACCATCTAGAGCACCATGGACTTGGAATAAGGGCTAAAGCAGAGGGTTTGCTTTTCATGTGCGGTCAAACACTCACATTTAAAGTATACTAATAAGTATTAGTTACCTTTCCTAGTGGCCATGACTATTTCTTATCACTTGTAATGGAAAAAAATAACAAAATCCACTGCACCACTTCAAGACAGAAATTTCATATGTGTAAATGTATTTTTCCATAAATGACACCTAGTATGTTTGAAGCCATAAATCACCTTCCGTTTTCATCTATTTCTATCTCCTTTTAATGTCATATCCAGTTATCTCAGCCATAATTTTTTGTTTTAAACCAGGCTGAGAAAGAGCCCAAGATTCAAGAATATAAAAAGCTTTTTTGGCTCTGCTGACAGCCCTAAGGGACCCCACTGCAGATAGCAGGAGATGAGCAGGCAGTCGGGAGTGATATGGCTTCTCCTATAACCTCCAGTTTTCTTGACAGACAAAACACCTCACAGAGTTGTTAGATAAAGGTCTGGAATGATTTTTGAGGCCACAAAGATCCTGGAAGTCATTTTTATATTCCTTCTAATGGTATAAAAAGGAGACAGCAGCAATACCAGTGCTACAAATGACTTTTTGAAAGATCTCTCCTGATCCTCACACTCCAGACTCTCTGTCACAGACACAAGTCTAATGTTTTCATTCATCATCTCAGCACAGATAAAAATGATCCTTTTTTTTTTTTTTTGAGGTGATTACTGCCTTTGGATTACTTCTTCTAAACACATAACCTTATCTATTCAAGGTAGATGCCTTGGTCAACCGTGACCTTGTCACTCTCATTAAGTCTGGAATGAATTTTCTCAAATTTTCTTATCAATCAAGGTAATTGCTTCTGGAAGGAAATCCAATATTCTGTTAACCACATCATTACCTGCCGATCAAAGTTCTCAAACTAAGCTGGAGTCACTGGTATCACCCAAGAAAACAGAAAAGCCTAAATTTGTAAACAACTCTCCACAAACCATTTTTGTTTCAGCAGCTATTCCCCAGTTTGTCTGATACCTTGAAATATTTTTGATAATCAGAAACACTTTTATATCAGGCTTCAGAGTCATAAAAGATGACACTATGCTTGCAAAGGTCATGTGAGAAGATGTAGCAGGCCCAGAATAGGCTTATACGTGTCTTGTCTTGCCGAGGCATGTTTTTCTGCTCCAGAGAGGCAAGTGCGGGAAGAGGACACAAAAGAACCTGTAGCCACTGAGTCTGGCCTGCCCAGGGTCCTGTGGTAAGGTGCACACACTTAGCTTGTGCCTGCCTAGTGCAAGGCCTGTGCTTTTCCCAAATTTGGGTAAAAGTGAGCCTGTGGCTTTGCCTAATTTTTGGCTAAGGTTTGCCTAAGGTTTGGCTAACTGCCATCCTGATTGGCTATCCCATGTCCAAAGGGCAACTAACCTCAACCCACGTTGATAAAAGGAGACATGCAGGTAAACAACCTGCTTTGCTCCTCTGCTCTCTCTGCTGTGCTCAGCCATTGCCTGTTGCAGTTGCCTACTGCCTTATTGTTTGCCTGGTGAACTCCACTGCCACAATTTACCAGGAGCAGACCCTGGATGCCTGCACTCGATCAGCCCGTGTGGTCCGTGTGACATCGTGCTGAGGCTGCACGACATCTGTCTCTGCACCTGAAAGTCCTGCTTAGAAGAGCCAGGAGCCAAGGCCAGAGATTGTCTGCCTCTTTCTCCAGAAGCTGGGTAGAATTAAGTCTCAACATCCGGCAAGACAGAATCCTCTAAAAGCATTTGGGCACTGTCTGGCTAAGCCCTGCAAGTGGGTAATAATAATTTGTGAGTAAATGCTTAAACGCCTTCTTGTAACTCTCCATTACCCTCTGCCATAGAGCAGAAAGAGCTCCTTGAGCCCATCTACTGGGCAAGCTGTGTATCGACAGCAAGCAGCATTTGACTGCAGGAATCTTCTCTTCTAGTTCATTTAATGTTTATATATTTTGCTGGTTACTACTAGACCTAGATGTTATCCATAGAATGTTTCCATGACCGTGTAAGAACCAAAATATTATCAAGATTAGTGGTTGGGGATGGTGAGAGTTCTGAACATCAACATTAATAAACAATACTAATATTGGAAAAATGTCAGCTTGCATTAATTAATTTCCCATCTGCAACAGAAGAACATGAAAAGAAGACAAAAGTCTCCAGAAGAAGCGCATTTTGGCCAGAGATCTGAATACCAAAGGAGATGAAACCCTAAAATAGAAGAAAATCCATACAGATGGGCTGAGAGGTCCATTTGATCCAAGTTTCCCTACCTGGGAAGCATAGTGATACCTCCTCAGAGCAGTTTTGTGACCATCAGTAGCCTGCAGCTTTCCTGAGCCATGGCAGTCTGGTTATATTTAACAGTCCACACTTCTGTGATTCCATCTAGCTGATTTGAACCTACACAAGCTTTCAGCACATGCTATGCTCCATTTCCATTTCACCCATGAGTGGCTTGGATGCCATGCTAATTCAGGCTAGAGATAAAATGCTCAACTTTGAAATACAGGAATGCAATTAAGATGATTGTGAAGAGGTCTGGGGAGAGCTACAAGGAAGCTTGTTGTTCTATTGGTACAGAACATAGAAAGATTTACCTAGAGCTGTCCTACTTTCAGTGAGGCTGCATCTGTTCTTCTGCTAAGCTCTCATGCTGTGAAAATTTGTGTTATATCCTAATAATTCTGAGCTTTTAGGAATCAAACAAGGGGATCTTATTAATGTTTACAAATATCTGAAGGGTAGGTGTCAAGAAGAATCATGGAAACATCCAGATTGGAAAAGACCCTGAGGATCATCAAGTCCAACCTATAACTCTACAAGATTCACTTTAAAGCATATTCCTAAAAAAAAATAAAAATATCCAAATGACCCTAAACACATCCAGGATTGGTGATTCAACCACCTCCATGGGCAGCTCACTCCAGTGTGTCACAGAGGGGTATTCTGCCGCCTACGCCGATTTTGGCGGAGGGAAGAAATTAATTGGGGTGAGATAATATTCTACAAAAATATATATTTATTAAACTCAATATTCTCGACTCTCGCCACCCTCAACCACTGTATATTAACATTAAAAGGATTCTTACATGGTCATGAAAATATTCTAGGATTAAAAAACTACAGTGACTTGTTAATAACCAGCAAACATTCAAACTATAAACAGAGGATTTCCCCACGGCAAATACCATTTGGGGTCTATACATTATTCATCCAGCAGAGCAGGCTGGAAACTGATTCTGCTCTATGGCAGAGGCAACAGATATTTACAGAGGCATCAAAACAATTACTCACAACTCTGATTAATCAGTAATCACCCTCTGGCACCACATCAGAGCCTATGCCTAGTGTCCAAACTTCAGGGGAGCTTTGCCCATAGACTTTGAGGCTGGAATCCTCCCAGCTTGTGGGGAAAGGATGAATCTTCCCGGCTTCTGTGGAAGGACAGTCTCTGATGCGGTTCTCCTGGCAATGGATGCAATCTCTGCCTTTGTGCTGCTGGCGGCTTCTTCTGGATGCTCTGTCCAGGGATTCTTAGCAGGCATGATCTCGGGTGCAGGAGGAGGGTATCATGAAGTTTCTAGCATGGTTCTCACGTGGCTAGCAAGCTGATAGTGTGTGCAGACAATTCAGAGTCTGCTTCCTGGTTAACTCAGTGGCAACAGTGCTTACCAGGCAATGATAGGCAGCAGGCATGCAGGATGTGCGCGGCTGCTTAGGAGACTGAACTCCGTAGATAGAGGCCAGCAATACAGGATCTGGTCCTGATAACACAGTGGCATGCAGATGTGCACAGCTGGCTAGGAGACTATAGGCTCCACACATATATATAGGCAGGCTTAAGTGAGCTCTGCAACTAAGGTACGCAGGTAGGGAAGTCCGAGCTGTGAGTGGGTCTGAGCTACGCAGGGGTCTGAGCATCTGAGAAAGGGCATCCGCGCATAGGGGTCTGAGCATGTTGTTTACCTGTGCACCCCTATTTATTGAATGTGGGCACCTACAGGATGGCCAAGGGATCAGGCCCAGCCAGCATGGGTTTAGGAAGGGCAGGTCCTGTCTCAACAACCTGATCTCTTTTTATGGTCAGGTTACCTGCCTGGTGAATGTGAGGAAGGCTGTGGATGTAGTCTACCTCGACTTCAGCAAAGCCTTTGACACTGTCTGCCACAAGAAGCTCCTAGCCAAGATGGCAGCTCATGGTTTAGACAGATTCACTCTGTGCTGGGTCAAGAACTGGCTGGATGGCAGAGCTCAGAGAGTGGTGGTGAATGGTGCCACATCCAGTTGGCAGCCAGGCACTAGTGGTGTTCCCCAAGGATCAGTGCTGGGCCCAGTCTTGTTCAATATCTTTATTGATGATCTGGACGAGGGCATTGAGTCCAGCATCAGTAAGTTTGCAGATGACACCAAGCTAGGAGCAGGTGTTGATCTGTTGGAAGGTAGGAGAGCCCTGCAGAGGGACCTGGACAGGCTGGATGGGTGGGCAGAGGCCAATGGGATGAGATTTAACAAGGCCAAGTGCAGGGTTCTGCACTTTGGCCACAATAACCCCAAGCAGCGCTACAGGCTGGGGACAGAGTGGCTGGAGAGCATCCAGGAAGAAAGGGACCTGGGGGTACTGGTGGATAGCAAGCTGAAGATGAGCCAGCAGTGTGCCCAGGTGGCCAAGAGAGCCAATGGCATCCTGGCTTGCATCAGGAACAGTGTGGCCAGTAGGACAAGGGAGGTTATTCTGCCCCTGTACTCAGCACTGGTCAGGCCACATCTTGAGTCCTGTGTCCAGTTCTGGGCCCCTCAATTCAAGAGAGATGTTGAGGTGCTGGAACATGTCCAGAGAAGGGCAACAAAGCTGGTGAGGGGCCTGGAACACAAACGTTATGAGGAGAGGCTGAGGGAGCTGGGCCTGTTTAGCCTGGAGAAGAGGAGGCTCAGGGGTGACCTCATTGTTGTCTACAACTACCTGAAGGGACACTGTAGTCAGGTAGGGGGTGGCCTCTTCTCCCAGGCAACCAGCAATAGAACAAGGGGACACAGTCTCAAGTTGTGCTGGGGAAAGTATAGGCTGGATGTTAGGAGGAAGTTCTTCCCAGAGAGTGATTTGCATTGGAATGGGCTGCCCAGGGAGGTGGTGGAGTCACCATCCCTGGAGGTGTTCAAGAGAAGACTGGATGATGCACCTAGTGCCATGGTCTACTGGACTGGGTAGGGCTGGGTGCTAGGTTGGACTGGATGATCTTGGAGGTCTCTTCCAACCTGTTTGGTTTTATGATTAATGTTCCCTTGGCCACTAGAATGACCAATCAGGTTGGCAGTCAGCCAATCTTACCATAATAGGCATATGCCACAGGCCTGGACTTTCCCAAATATGGGGATCACATGGGCTTACACCAGGGAAGCACGAGCTGGGTGTGTGTGGGCTTACACAACATGTTTGCAACCAGGGGTCCTGGCAGGCCAGACTTTATGGCACCAGGTCTGTTGTGCCTCCTTTTTGTGCTCATTTAATGTGTTTACTTCTGGTTTATGCAGAAAAACATGTTTATGCAGAAAAACACATCCAGGCAGGACAAGGCATTAATAAGCCTATTTTCAGGCCTACAGGCCCTCCACGACACAATGCCTGACCACTCCTTGAAAAGCTTTTCCCTAACGTCCAATCTAAACCTACCCAGCCTCAGCTTGAGGCCATTCCCCCTTGTTCTGTCTCCAGTTACCTGTGAGAAGAGACCAGCAGCAGCCTCTCTACAACACCTTTTAAAGCAGTTGTAGACAGCAATGAGGTCTCCCCTCAGTCTCCTCTTTTCCAAACTAACTAGTCCCACTCCTTCTGTCACTCCTCATAAGATTTGTTCTCTAGGCCCTTCATCAGATTTGTTACCCTTCTCTGGACCCACTCCAGCAGCTCCACATCTCTCTTGTATTGCAGTGCCCAAAACTGAACACAACACTCAAGGTGTGACCACATCAAAGCCAAGTACAAGGGGACAATCACTTCTCTACTCCTGATGGCCACAGCATTTTTAATGCAAGCCAGGATGCCACTGGCCTTCTTGGCTGCCTGGGCACACTGCTGGCTCATATTTAGCTGTATATTACAACTCCCAGATGCCTTTTTGCCAGGCAGCTCTGCAGACACATTACTTTTCACTGGTGCTCTGTGACAGAACGAGGGCAACGAACACAAATCGGTGCACAGGAAGTTCCACCTCAACACAAGGAAAAACTTTACTGTAAGGGTGATGGAGCACTGGAACAGGCTGCCTGGAGAGATTGTGGAGTCTCCTTCTCTAGAGACTTTCAAGACCCACTTGGACACATCACTGCCCTAGATGATCCTACTTTGGTGTGGGAGGTTGGACTTGATCTACAGAGGTATCTTCCAACCCCTGCTATTGTATGTGATCATATGAAAATAATTATTTCACATGCAAAAATAAATTGGTATTTCCACTATCAATAATTTTACCAATATAGAGATATGATCTTTGTTTTCAACATTGAGCAGAAAATGTATCATTATGTCAGTCTAATCAATAATCTGCTTCATCCTCTCTTCTAAGGATTCAGGTAGAAGTCCTTGCCCTGTTAAAGTGGTGGGAATACCATCACTGACTTGAGTACAGCCAAGATTTTTGCTGTTCATGTGTTGTGGTGAAGCTGATGGGAAATCACAGAATATATCTGTTTGGAAGAGATCTCATAGATCATCCCAGTACTGAAGAGTCAACATTAAACCATGTCCCTAAGCACCGGATCTGCACAATACTTAAACATACCCAGGAACGACAACTCCACAGCTGCCCTGGGCAGACTATTCCATTTGATAACCCTTTCAGTGAAGAAATATTTCTCCTGGTGAAGCTTGTATCCATTTCTTCTAGTCCTGACATTAGTCATCAAGGAGAAGAGGCTGGACCCTCCTTGCTCCAACTTCCCTTCAGGTAGAGAGAGCAATGAGGTCTCTTCTCCAGACTGAACAAACCCAGCTCCCACAGGTGTTCCTCATAGGCTATGTGCTCCAGGTCCTTCATGAGCCTCATTGCCCTTCTCTGAACATGCTCCAGTACCTCAGTGTCCTTCCTTTCATTGTATTTGGAAGGTCATGGCAGACTGGTGAAGATCCTGCTGGCTGGAAAAGGACAAACATAATGTGCATCTTCAAAAAGGGAAAAAAGGATGACCCTGGGAACTACACAGCAGTCAGCCTCACCTCTGTGCCTGGCAAGATCATGAGGCAGACCCTCCTGAAGGCTCTGCTAAGGCAAATAGAGAACAAAGCAGAGGTGATTGGTGGTAACCAGCAATGGCTTCACCAAGGGCAAATCATGCCTGATAAATTTAGTGCTTTTTTAAGATGAAGTCACAGCAACAGTGGACAAGGGAAGGGCAACTGACTTCCTGTACCTGGACCTGAGTAAGGCATTCGACTCTGTCCCACATGACACCCTGGCCACCAAACTGGAAAAACATGGACTTGATGGGTGGAGCACTGCTGGATATGGAATTGGCTGGATGGTTGCACACAGAGAGTGGTGATCAAGGGCACAATGTCCACCTGGAGACCAGTGACAAGTGGCATCCCTCAGTGCTGGGACCAATGCTGTTTAACATCCTTGTCAGTGATATGGACAGAGGAATGAGTGCACCCTCAGCAAGTTTGCAGATGACACTAAGCTGTGTGACACAGTTGAATTGCTAGAGCACAGGGATGCCATCCAGAGGGACCTGGACAGACTGGAGAGGTGGGTCCAGGCCAACCTCATGACATTCAACAAGGCCAAGTGTAAGGTCCTGCACCTGGGTCAGTGCAATCTCAAGCACAAATTCAGGCTGGATGGTGAATGGCTGGAGAGCAGCCCTGAGGAAAAGGACCTGAAGGGCTGGGTTGATGAAAAGCTCAACATGAGTTCCAGTATCTGAAGGGGGCTTACAGGAAGGCTGGGGAGGGACTATTTACAAGGTCTGGTAATAACAGGACAAGGGGTAATGGGTTTGAACTGGCAGAGGGGAGATTCAAACTAGATGTTAGGATGAAGTTCTTTACAGTGAGGGTGGTGAGATACTGGTGCAGGCTGCCCAGGGAGGTTATGGCTGCTCCCTCCCTGGAGTTGTTCAAGGCCAGGTTGAATGAGTGACCTGTGAGTGACCTGTTCTAGTGGGAGGTCCCTGCCTATGGTGGGGGGTTGGAGCTGGATGATCTTTGAGTTCCTTTCCAGCCTAAACCAGTCTATGATTCCAATAGTGAGGGACCCAGAACTGAACACAATACTCAAGGTGCAGCCTCAGCAGTGCTGAGTACAGAGAGATGATCACCTCCCTGTCCCTGCTGGCCACTGTTTCTAACACAAACCAGGATGTCATTTGCTTTCTTGCTCACCTGGGCACACTGCTGAATCATGTTCAGTCGATTGTCAATCAATACCCCCAGGTATCCCTCTCCAAGTCAGACCTTCTAACAACACATCCCCAAGTCTGTAGCTTACCATGGGGTTGTTGTGACCCAAGTACCTGGCACTTGGCCTCCTTGAACTTCATACAACTCACCCACTGGTCTAACCTGTCTAGATCCTTCTGTAAAACTTCTCTATCTTCTAGCAAATTGACACAGCCACCCAGGTTGGTGTCATCTGCCAATTTACTGAGGATGTGCTCAATCCCCTCATTTATATCATTGATGAAGATGTTAACAGGCCCCAGTACTGAACCATGGGGGACAGATCTAACTCCATTCACCACCACTCTTTGGGCCCGGCCATGCAGCCAGTTTTTTATCCAGCACAGAGTGCACTTATCAGAGCCTTGCACCATGAGTTTCTGAAGGAGAATGCTGCAGGAGACAATGTCCACAGCACTTCCCTCATCCAGTAGGCAGGTCACCTTGTTATAGAAGGGGATCATTAGCCAGACAGGACCTATCTGTCATAAAATCCTGTTGACTAGGCTGGATCCCCTGCTGGTCTTTTGAGTGCTGCATGATAGCACTCAGAATGACCTGCTCCAAAACCTTCCCTGGCATCGAGGTCAGACTAACCAGCCCATGGGTCCCTGAATCACCTTTTTGGCCCTTCTTGTAGATGGACATCACATTTGTAAGCCTCCAGTCAACTGGGACCTCCCAGGTCCCTGAACAAAACTAGCAAATTCCTCCTGCTGTACAAATCTGAGGTGATTACTCACATGAACAATTGTACATGTTAAGGAAATCCTCCAATTACTTAGCTTTATGAATACATCAACTCTTCATTAACTTTTTGTGAGAAAGCACATGATCCATCCACCTATATGCCTTCCAATTTGCCCCAAATAACAGTGAACACAAATGCTGAGTCCATTGATGTTCTATCACAGTATCACCAAGGTTGGAAGAGACCTCATAGATCATCAAGTCCAACCCTTTACCACAGAGCTCAAGGCTAGACCATGGCACCAAGTGCCACGTCCAACCTTGCCTTGAACAGCCCCAGGGACGACGACTCCACCACCTCCCCGGGCAGCCCATTCCAGTGTCCAATGACTCTCTCAGTGAAGAACTTTCTCCTCACCTCGAGCCTAAATCTCCCCTGGCGCAGCCTGAGGCTGTGTCCTCTCATTCTGGTGCTGGCCACCTGAGAGAAGAGAGCAACTTCCTCCTGGCCACAACCACCCCTCAGGTAGTTGTAGACAGCAATAAGGTCACCCCTGAGCCTCCTCTTCTCCAGGCTAAACAATCCCAGCTCCCTCAGCCTCTCCTCATAGGGCTGTGCTCAAGGCCTCTCACCAGCCTCGTCGCCCTTCTCTGGACACGCTCAAGCATCTCAGTGTCCCTCCTAAACTGGGGGGCCCAGAACTGAACACAGTACTCAAGGTGTGGTCTAACCAGTGCAGAGTACAGGGGCAGAATGACCTCCCTGCTCCTGCTGGCCACACCATTCCTGATGCAGGCCAGGATGCCACTGGCTCTCTTGGCCACCTGGGCACACTGCTGGCTCATGTTCAGGTGGGTATCATTCAGGACCCCCAGATCCCTCTCTGTCTGGCTGCTCTCCAGCCACTCCAACCCCAGCCTGTAGCTCTGCATGGGGTTGTTGTGTCCAAAGTGCAGCACCCTGCACTTGGAGCTATTGAATGCCATCCCATTGGACTCTGCCCACCTGTACAGGCGGTCAAGGTCCCGCTGCAGAGCCCTTCTGCCCTCCAACTCAGTCACATCTGCCCCCAGCTTAGTGTCATCTGCAAACTTGCTGATGACTGACTCCATGCCCTCATCCAGGTCATCTATGAAGACGTTAAAGAGGATGGGGCCCAGCACTGATCCCTGAGGGACACCACTAGTGACAGCCGCCAGCTGGATGTGGCACCATTCACCACCACTCTCTGGGTCTGGCCCTCCAACCAGTTCCTAACTCCTGCCCCTCCTAGACAATTGCACCCCTCTGACAAGGGGGGATGCTGGATGACCATATCAAACAAACACAAGTCAAGCTCTGCTCTCTCAAGAAAAACACATTTAAACTTTATCTCTTTGTGTCCTATTTCACACAAGTAATTTATTGCATTGCAAACCTTATTTTGCACTACAATAACTACTTCTCAGTCTGTTAAGCTGCATATTGATTCCACCCCCCCATCATAAGTTCTTTCCAGTATTGGAAAGGCTATTTTCCTTTTGTTTCCAAACATTAGCTTAATAGCATAACTCAGATTGAATGAACAAGAGTGAAAAGGTGCTTCTCAGTGGCTAGAGTATCTTTGGCTAATATTTTATCAACACCTGCACTTCTGATCACAATTAATTCTTCCTTATTCACACAAATTAGTGGGTAATACTGAGCTGGAATGCATGGCTGCAACGGAGAGACTTGCAGGTGCGTGTGAACCCACTGCCTGGAGCTATCTCCAATGCCATGCAATGAACCAAAAGAGCCAGGCATTGACTTGGTGAGCAATGACTGAACGTGGGGTTTTGCTTGTTTGGAAGAATTACAACTTCAAGTGTTCTGGAAAAAAAATAGGAAAGAAGTCTAAGGCAAATCTAGCAGCCAAGACAGTCTGCTCAGTAACTGGTTTACCTCTTGCAAGGACTATCTCACACTATGGTTTACAAGTGAGCAAGGCCACTTGACATCACCAGTAGGACTCTGGCACATCAGTATAAAAATGCCACCTCCACTCTGAGAACTGTCACATATTTCAAACCTAATGATGTATAATTGAAGTCAGATTTCTGCAATTTAGTTCTCCTTCCCCCCACAAGAAACTTTACACTGTGACTGAAACACAATAATCCCTTTTAGGGAGGCTTTTGTAAAGAGATCACTAAGAAGAACAGAAAATATGTCATCACCAGAGAATTGCAGCTATCTGCCAGAGGACTGAGGAACAAGAAAATGATTCTGATTGCACTTTACAGTTCACCTCTTAGACAAACACAAGGAACTCAAGGACAAGGGCAGCACTGAAAAGGAGACACGAGAATGAGCTACACAAAGCCACCAGCCACTTTATGTTTTTTTACATGACCTATATATTTCGCTTTTATCTCTTGCTCTGGTCTCATAAGGAAAATAAATGCTGGATTTCTGGATAGCCTGTATTTGAACAATCACTATATTTAAGCCTAAAAAAGATTTTTGGCTGGCTGCAAAATTTCAAGACATGTTTTGCATTAAAAATAAGATGAAGGCAACCACAAGTTTCTTGTCTTTTCAGAAGTGGAATTCTCTACAGTCCATGTCCATACAAGGCAGTAAATAAGAGCTTTCCACTTTCAAACTCCTACATAGGTAGCTTTGCAGAACTTCAGGAGTTCTTACAGGATGCATTTCAATACTATTAACTAGGAATCAGTCATTAGCAACACATCATACTTGAGAAAAACAGCTAAAGATGGAAATATCAGAATAAATATCTCCAAATACATAAAAGCAGCAGCTTGTGTTAAGTGCAAGGAAAAGATATTGTAGATGCATTAGAGCCGTGAAGAAGTCTGCAGAAGATAAGTATGTCAGCCATAAAACTGTCTGTTCAGAACAAGATTTGGAAATTAGTATTGCTTACATAGAAAGTATTCACAAAATTAGTTGAAGCCTTCTCTCTCACTCCTCTCTATAGCTGAAGATTAGAGAGATGAGCCTATTTGGAGAGCACACTAGAAAATCTAAACCTTGAAGCAGCCTGCAGCAAAACCAATCTCTCTCCACCAGCCTGAAAAGGGATCAAAGAGACCTTGGCCTTCCAAAGTTGAACTTAGCTTATGTAACCTCATGTAGTGGAAGCCTAAAAAAGCTGCTTCTGGGAATGTTTAATGCAGTCTGATCAGCATCTCACATGCCTACAATAATGACAAGATCTCAAGAAATGACATTATCATACAGTGAGAGCATTATTTTATCACATTTATTAGGCCAGTCTACATCCTGGTATCCCCCTAGGGACCTCAATCAACGATCAGGACTCTATTCAGCACCAAAATGTACTCTTGTATAATGAGAATAGGATCTAAAAAAACTGTCATACCATTACTGTACGCAAAGAACTTACTGCTGACATTTAAAATTGGTAAATTAACATCTTAATATTTTTAAATTACTACAGCAGTGTGTTTACAGATGCAGAATGAAGCCTTTATTATTCATGAACACTGTTGCTACTGATGTGAATGTTTCCTATACTAATTGAGATCAAAGGTTATGGTGTGCCCTTTCTGGTGTAGTGGCTCTTTTCATCAGCAAAACTAATAACACAGAACATTCAAGATGATCATATGGCTGGAGCACCTCTGCTATGAGGACAGGCTATGAGAGTTGGGACTCTTCAGCCTGGAGAAGGCTTCAAAGAGACCTTGTAGTAGCCTTCCAGTACCTGAAGGGGGCCTACAGGACGGCTGGGAGGGATTATTTACAAGGTCTTGTAATGACAGGACAAGGAGTAATGGTTTTAAATTGGAAGAAGGGAAATTCAAACTAGATGTTAGGAAGAAGTTCTTTACAGTGAGAGTAGTGAAAAACTGAAACAGGTCGCCCAGTAAGGTTGTGGCTGCTCCCTCCCTGGAGGTGTTCAAGGCCAGGATGGATGAGGCCTTAAGCGACCTGTTTTAGTGGGAGGTGTTTCTGCCTATCGTGGGGGGTTGGAACTGGATAATCTTTTGAGTTCCCTTCCAATCTAAACCATTGTATGATTTGGAAAGTCTTTGAAAGATAAACAGAGGGCAAGCATTAAAAAATATCCGCTTAGAATTTTCTTTTCCTCATGCTTAGTGTTCCTTTCCTACAGGTATGGAATTATCTGTAAGGCTAACCTAATTCTAAGGTAAAAGTAAAATTATTGCTAAATAAATGATTGCTTCTTTGTTGCTCATGCATCATGTAATTAATACCATGATGTGATCCAACATGGTAAGGAAATAAGAATTTGCCAGCAGCAAGCCGAAAGAAATTTGTTTATTAGTTTGCTGTGATTCAATTTCTGACAATGTGCTTCATTGATCTTTGCAAAAGATCTTTAACTGGAAATGAATATCACAATCTATTTACCACACCACTAAACCCAGTCTGCTACAGTTCATTTCAACTACACCTGCTACTTAATTTTCCAGTAAGAGAAAAGCTTAGAATTAATACAATAGGAAGCATTAGAAAGTAGGCTCAGCAGACCACTGTTTTACTCAAGGTAGTCCTTGTGTGCTCTTCATAAATTCTACTAGGAGCTGATTGGTATTTTGTGTGGTGTTTACATCAGAGCTTAAATTTACTCCTTGCAAGATGTAAAGACATTCTTCCTTTGCCTAAAATCTATATCCAGCATACAGATTCAGAAGAAATATTTGAACATTTTTGACCATTGAAGCTCCTGCCCTAAAGCAAGAGTGAAAAGACCAATATAAGTCTTTTCCATCTCTTCTGTGTCATCTCTGGAGAGTTACCCTGGGGTGCAGTATCATGTGCATTTAGAGAACTGAAGCTAGAAAGAAGACAGCAGAGTGTAATACTCTCATATCTTCATCCCTCTTATGCAAGAACTAGAGCAATCCTAAAGATCTTGGACTGTCTAGAAACTCTATTATCATGGGCTTTTTCCAAGGATGAAAACCACGCCTGCCACCTTTATTACTAAGCTGACTGAGGATGAAGAATATCCTGAGTCTGTGTCTTGTGATAAAACTGTCAGAGAATTAAGGACAGAGGCTCCTCCTGCCAAAAATGAGGTAGGAAAGCACAGCCAGGCTCAGCTGGCCTTACGCAGGTCTTCACACATCACTCCTCAGAGCCACAGCACACCCTCACGGCTCAGATCAGAGACATAAGCACTTAGGATTTGTCAGAAAGGCTAAATTCCCCACAATGTTGCATGGTGGCATGTGGCTAAGGGCAAAGTTAGGTCTGTTACCCTTAGCAGTTAATACAACAGAACATCCAGAAGCACTCAGGATGAACTGAGAGAAAGGCTGAGCTCAAGTAACTTTGAACAACCCCATGCAGAGCTACAGGCTGGGGTTGGAGTGGCTGGAGAACAGCCAGACAGAGAGGGATCTGGGGGTGCTGATTGATACCCGCCTGAACATGAGCCAGCAGTGTGCCCAGGTAGCCAAGAGAGCCAATGGCATCCTGGCCTGCATCAGGAATGGTGTGGTCAGCAGGAGCAGGGAGGTCATTCTGCCCCTGTACTCTGCACTGGTTAGACCTCACCTTGAGTACTGTGTTCAGTTCTGAGCCCCCCAGTTTAGGAGGGACATTGAGATGCTTGAGCGTGTCCAGAGAAGGGCAACAAGGCTGGTGAGAGGCCTTGAGCACAAGCCCTATGAGGAGAGGCTGAGGGAGCTGGAATTGTTTAGCCTGGAGAAGAGGAGGTTCAGGGGTGACCTTATTGCTGTCTACAACTACCTGAGGGGTGGTTGTGGCCAGGAGGAGGTTGCTCTCTTCTCTCAGGTGGCCAGCACCAGAACGAGAGGACACAGCCTCAGGCTGCGCCAGGGGAGATTTAGGCTGGAGGTGAGGAGAAAGTTCTTCACTGAGAGAGTCATTGGACACTGGAATGGGCTGCCCAGGGAGGTGGTGGAGTCGCCGTCCCTGGGGCTGTTCAAGGCAGGATTGGACGTGGCACTTGGTGCCATGGTCTAGCCTTGAGCTCTGTGGTAAAGGGTTGGACTTGATGATCTGTGAGGTCTCTTCCAACCTTGATGATACTGTGAATGCTCCACTAGCAGCTCACTCCTACCGTGACCCATCCCATCTCCATGAAGAATCAGCAGAAGCCACCAGCAGAGCTTCCCAGCATGAGGCAAAGCACCCTGCCACACCGCAGCAGCGCTCAGTTACTCAGGTGAGCAGCTAGCTGCGTGAAGTTGCGCACAGTGCACACACTTTACGTTACAGGTGAACAAAAAAGTCACCAGGGATAACAAAAGAATGATTTGGATAACTCTGAGAATTTTGCATGGCTGCTTCACAGGAGTCTCTTCTATTCGCCATACCTGTAAAAACAGCAACAAACCCCTAACTGACCTAGGACTGGGAGGCTTCTCCTCAAATTAATGCTCACATCAACAAGTAGCCCCTCATCCATTCTTCCCATTGGTCAGTTATTTTTTTGCCTAACCCTGGGGCCAAGGTTGAATCTTGATTTAGTAAAGTTGCTCAACAGTGAGCTTACTAAAATATATAGCTTTTCTGATGCAATATGTTTAGCGTGAATAAAAAGCAAGGCAAGGATGAAACACTGCCACCTCCTTCATAAAGCTTTTCTCCATTTTAATGTAGCACCTAATTAACAGCATTTTTTAACATGATTACTCTTTGCATAATATTTTAAAAGATTCTGAAAAAATTAGTTCTTCACAGGTTATACTCAGACTGTTATAATTTTTCATTAAAGATGCTTTGCAAGGTCAAACTTTTGACCCTGCATTTTGCAAAAATGGAAGGCATTAACTACTGCAGAGTTGTCACAGATTTATCATTTCAGGAAAACACAGTATCGTAAAGCCTCATTGGGAACCTTGCCCTCTGGCTACTCAGACCATCTCTGACAGAATTATTTTTTTCCTCTAGAAAGAGCCATTTGTCAAAATTGTAACTGCCTCTCTGAACAGAGAGATTTAAGGTGATTCTCTGGACCTGTAACAATGCTGGGAAAGTTAGGAATTACCAGAATGCTCATTCTGATGTCTTTTGATGACAAATCTCAAAGCAAGGTTTGTTTAAAACTGCTTCTAATTTCTAAATTTAATTTCACTTCCATTTCTGAGATCACTGAATCGCAGAATGACAGGGCTTGGAAAGGACCTCTGATGACCCAAACACCTGCTAGAACAGGATCAGCTAGACACACATCGAAGAGGGTTTTCAATGCCCTCGGATGTGCAGACTCCACAACCTTTCTGGGCAGCCTGCTCCAGTGCTCTGCCCCCCTCAAAGGGAAGTTGCTTGTCCTTATATTTACATGAAATCTCTTGTGTTCCAGTCTGTGTCCACTGCCCATTGTCCTGTCACTGGACACCAGTGAGAAGAGTCTGGCTCCATTGTCCTGACGCTCATCTTGTAGATACTGATAAGCACTAATGAGATTGACCTTGGTCTCCTTTTCTCCAGGCTGAACACACACAGATCTCTCAGCCTTTCCTTGTAAGGTAGCTGGTTGCAGTTCTGGCTCTGCACTGGACTTGTTTCAGCATCTCTTTGTTCTTCTTGAACTGGGGAGCTCAAAACTGAATGCTATATTCAAGATGAGGCCTCACTGGGGTGAAATATTAAATGAAAAAGAGTGAAGCTCTTAATGCACATTTTGAAGACACCAAAAATAAATATTTTGCAAGTATTCAAAGTAAATATTTTACTAGTTATGTGATGACTTTTCCCTGTTCCAGTTTGGGCCATGAGCATACCCAGTTCTGGAGATCAGAACTGACTCTTACCCCTTTCTAGAAGTAAGAAGGAGAATTCTGTACACTGATTGGAAGTTTAGAGAGAAATTCTATTTATAAGAGCATATTTAAGGCAATCAGGCAGAACTGGTATAAAATCTGCTAGGCTCAAACTGGGCTTCTAGAATCCTTCACCCCTTCCACCCCCCAGGTCAGCCTGTAAGGTAGGCCAAAGCTGCCTCACACACACACTGAGCTGGGCCTGCAAGGTCTCAGTGGCCTGCCAGCTCCTCCACAAACCATAAGATAGAGCATGCACTGCTCAGAGAAGTGAAGGCAAGGAAGGCAGGGAAAGGAAGGGGGAGAAGAGCAGCCAAGGACTATCTTTTAAGCTGTGATACCGGAAAAGGAATAGAATAACAATTACAGCATCCTAGGATGAGCAGGTCCATCCCCCTGGGGTGGGCCTCTGTCCCTATGGTTTTGTTTAAGGGGGACCTGGGACCCCTCAAACCACCACACTCACCCATATGCTGATGTATGAAGGTTGTCAGTTCTCCCTTCATATCAAAGGGGAATATATCACAGGAAAGGATGAATGGTTTCCATGGTAGGTCATCCTGTGAAGAGCGGGCTTTTTAGTGAGTACCTATGCATAAAGCACAGGAGGAGTGCTGACAACATGGCCAGACATTTTGGAAGGCCAAGATCTGCTGAGGATGGAGGCAGCTCAGCAGTCTGTGTGACAACTTGCGCTAATGCCTCACCGCATCAGAGATGAAGGAAAACCCTTTGGCAGGTTCCATTTTTTCTGACTTTCTGCATGGGCCTGTGGGTTGGACTGTTACATTAATTTCCCTGCACTTAAATGGTTCCCTACTGGCTTATGAAAGTATGATTAATATTCTTCAGGAATCTGTTATTAATTCTTCATTACAGTGTAGTCGCACAAAAAGCAAGGGAAATATTATGTCTGGCTTGTTGCACCTCACCAACCATTTCAATAAATATCTTAAGGAACAGAGGGTGTGCTGAGAATGATGAGTACCAGGGACTGCTTACATTTTGTGCACTGTGAAATAGATCACCAATCTGTTTGATTTAATAAATAAATAGTACAGAGCAGAGCTAAATCATAGAGTTGGATGTTGTAAAGCAGGGTATTGTGAACGTGCTTTAATATATTTGGCACTGAGGTGGATATGTATTATATATGTTATTTATTTTAGTTGCACAAAGGCAAAAAGGTGGCTTTTATAGGCTATATTCTTCTAATAATTATCATGATTCCAAAAGAATGGAATTAAAAATGAAATGCACCCAAAACACATGACCTACAGAGGAAGAATATCCTATGGGGGATAAAGAGCTAAAAGAATGCATCAGTGAATATATACAACACAGCATAATTACAGACTCGTGTTTTTCAGCCAGGATACAATCATACAGTTTACTCAAAAGTCTTCTAATATCCTCTGGGTACAGACTGAATTTACAAGAAAGCTTTCTATTGTGAGCTCTCTCTCTTCCTTGCCTGGCCCTCCACACTCTTTAAATGTACTTTTGGGAAAACCTCTGCACTTGAAAGGGTATGGAATAAAATCTTAGAGAAAAAATTGGGGTTTTGAAGTTCTAATTTTGACCATTCTGCTTTTCTCATATCCTCCAAAGTCCAAATTCCACCGATGCTCACAGCTGTTTTCCAGTTGACTTCAATGGGCTGTTGACTACATCTTTTATTGCTGGGTCCCACAGTTATGTATTTATAATCTTTTTGTTCTGTCTATTAAAGGGAGAGAAAATATTAACAATTAATTTCTGCCCTACTATTTTAACTAAGAAAATTTAGTAAATCATTTGAATGATATCATGGTGACTACATATACTGGACACTAGGTGCCACGTGTGCCCACCATCCCCCATTGCGTATCTCCTGGCAACACAGCAAGAGTAAAGATGAGAAGAGCCAATTTTGCAAGGTCCTCATTGTTATGGCTAATTCTGAAGTAATGTGATGCTGGGGCATAGGAAGTTCCATGTAAATGTGAGGAAGAATTTTTTTATGCAATTGGGACAGAACACTGGAACAGGCTGCCCAGGGGGATTGTGGAGTCTCCCCCTCTCTAGATATTCAAGACCTGCCTGGATGCATTCCTATTGTTATCTGGTATAGGTGATCCTGCTCTGGCATGGGGATTCAACTGGATGATCTTTTGAGGTCCATTCTACTCCCTAACCTTCTGTGATTACAGGTAGACTGCAGCACTGTGTGTTGCCAACTAGTCAGGGTTTCACCTATTCCACCATCAAGTCAGATGAGAAATGGCACTTTTTTTTCCTCTACGGGTCACAGATATTCAGCAAAGCCACTGAGTTTTGGGAGATATGTAAGTATTTCCATAACTTATTTTGACTCCTGATTTACCTTGAGATTTCTACAACACAGAGAAATATGGTATTGGAAATTCCACTAAAACCAAAGTCAGGGAGATCTTTTATAGAGATTATTTACTTAAAAAGACCAAAATATAACATCTAAACCCCCCTTGTCATTGATATGAATGAATTTGCCTCTTTTTTACTTTGATCAATGGGAATTTGGTAGTTTGTGAAGGAGTTAAGCTTTCCAAAGGGAAAAAAAAATGGCTACTACAGGTTGTGTCTGTGGAAGCACCAACTAGCAACAATGATAAAATGTTACTGATCTGCTAAACCATCAAAGCTTGCTTTGTTCAGAGCATTAGCACATTTTCTTTTGACTGTGTATTTATTACAGCAGGTGCACTTTTCCTTAAAAAAAAAAGAAGAAATATAGAATACAGCTATTGGGATTGAAATCATGGGGATACTGAATCAAACTCCAGAGTTGCTCAGATAACTACCAACAACTCTGTATTCAGATACATTTGGATCTCAATCTGGGGATCCAAAAATAAACTATCTGAATCAGTCTGAATCAGCTCAAGATTATTATTGCCACAACATAGATAAAAACTCCAGCTTTCTATGAAGGTAGACCACCTAATTCAAGATACAGAACAGCATACAGCTCCAGTCTCAGAGTGAAAAGAGCAGAACTAGTTTGCTTCCCCGACACAAGTTGAAGTGCATCCCAGAAGACACACATTCTAATAAAAACTACTGTGGAGTGAACATCCCTGAGATGACAATGAGAAGAGAACTTGTTCTTCAAATCCCACTCTCCAAACTTCTCTTCCTCCCAGCTCTTAAGAGCTCTCAATCACTCCTTTCTGTTAAGTACTTGCTATCTCATTTCCCTCCTGTCCGTCATTTACCTGCATAAGCTCCTCTTCATACCCTTAACAGCAGACTAAACTTTATTTCTCTCCTCCTCTATAATTAACCTCATATTCAAACATGACCTCCAGCCTTTGTCATCCTTGCAGTGGGAACCTTTCAAAGACAAGTACTATGTTAGGAAGAGGAGTTTCACTGAAGCTTTTACTGATGCACACTTCCCAAGGCACACAGTGTAGAGCCCAGGGAAGCAGCAAGGCTGAGGTTGGACCTGAAGAAGGTTGGAAGGGTGCTGTGAGATGTAACCAGAAACTCTGCCTTTTCCTTCCAATCTCTTGCCATCATACCAACTAGCAACAGAATCATAGAACAGACCAGGTTGGAAGAGACCTCCAAGATCATCCAATCCAACCTAGCACCCAGCCCTAGCCAATCAACTAGACCATGGCACTAAGAGCCTCATCCAGTCTTCTCTTGAACACCTCCAGGAACGGTGACTCCACCACCTCCCTGGGCAGCCCATTCCAATGGCAAATATCTCTCTGGGAAGAACTTCCTCCTAACATCCAGCCCACACTTCCTCCCGCACAATCTGAGGCTGTGTCCCCTTGTTCTATTGCTGGTTGCCTGGGAGAAGAGACCAACCCCCACCTGGCTACAGCTTCAGGTAGTTGTAAACAGCAGTGAGGTCACCCCTGAGATCACCTCTTCTCCAGGCTAAACAACCCCAGCTCCCTCAGCCTCTCCTCATAGGGTTTGTGTTCCAGGCCTCTCACCACCGTTGTTGCCCTTCTCTGGACACGTTCCAGCACCTCAACATCTCTCTTAAATTGAGTAGTCCAGAACTGGAAACAGTACTCAAGGTGTGGCCTGACCAGTGCTGAGTACAGGGGAAGAATAACCTCCCTCATCCTACTGGCCACACTGTTCCTGATACAGGCCAGGATGCCATTGGCTCTCCTGGCCACCTGGGCACACTGCTGGCTCATCTTCAGCTACTATCTAACAGTACCCCCAGGTCCCTTTCTTCCTGGCTTCTCTCCAGCCGCTCTGTCCTCAGCCTGTAGCGCTGCTTGGGGGTTGTTGTGTCCAAAGTGTAGAACCCTGCACTTGGCCTTCTTAAATCTCATCCCATTGGCCTCTGCCCACCCATCCAGCCAGGCAAGGCCCCTCTGCTGCAGGGCTCTCCTACCCTCTAACAGATTGACATCTGCTCCTAGCTTGGTGACATCTGCAAACTTACTGATGCTGGACTCAATCCCCTCGTCCAGATCATCAATAAAGATATTGAACAGGACTGGGCCCAGTACTGATCCTTGGGGAACACCACTAGTGACTGGCTGCCAACTGGATGTGGCACTATTCACCACCACTCTCTGGGCCCAGCCCTCCAGCCAGTTTTTTACCCATATCAGATTGAATCTGTCCCAGCCATGAGCTGCCAGCTTTGCCAGGAGCTTGTTGTAGCAAACGATGGCAAAGACTTTGCTGAAGTTGAGGTAGACTACATCCACAGCCTGCCCCACACTCACCAGGCAGGTAACCTGATCATAAAAGGAGATCAGGTTGGTCAGACATGACCAACTTGACTTTTACCATGGACAGTAAAAGTTCAGGATTAAACTGGTTTAACGTGAATATGCTGGAAGATGTACATGTATCTGTACATATTCAGAATATGCAAGAAGTAAAATGTGGTCTTGAGATTTATTATGTCTAATTTTAAACAAATCTTTAGTCTTCCTAATCACATGTGAAAATTCCTAGAGTATCAAGTATCAAATGCAAGGTACATCTCACCTCATTTGGGCTGCCTACAGGTTATATGTCTAGATTATATTTGGGATTTATTTGTTTGGATGAGATGAATCATCATTTAGAAAACAGCTCTTTGTCTCTCCAGAGGCAACAAAGGGAGGAACTTCTAAATGATTAGTCTTTGTTGAGATGGAGTCTTTCACAGATAAATGAAAAACACTGCACACTCTACAAATTAGGAAGATGCATTGGAATATTTTGCCTGATGCTCAACTGAAACCTGTTAGTTGACTCTTATTTGAAAACTACTGACTTTGTTTAAATGTATTTGGATAACAAAATGCAGTTAGAGAAGCAACCTCTGTGGTTACTTATAAGCACCAATGTTAAATTGGTTGAAACTGCCTTTAAATATAAAGACACACCTTTAATACTGTTCTTTCTCAAGAGATGCACAGTTCATGTGGAAATAAAAACTCCTTTTATAATCAGTAATTGGTTCAGTCTTAAATGACTGAACTTTATTCATACCACAAAATAATCTGTTCACATTCAATGTAGCAGCCAAATCTGGCAGTGGAAAAAAAAATAAGGAGGAAATATAGTTACAGCTGACATGAAAATATTGAAGTGTTCCAACAACATAAAAGAAGCAATAAAGTACTGATAAAAAGAGTATGGTGAACACAATTCAGAACCAGTCATTCATCAGGTAGGTCTGTAGAAGTCCGACATCCTGAATTTGGATAAACTGTGCAGGTTTTGATCTGTCTCCAGAAAAAATAACCATCCAGGATATAAAAGGCTTTTCATTTATACAGTACAGAGGAAGAATTGGGAAATTCTGATTAAAAAAAATCAGATCCAAGTAGATACAGGGACTGTGAAAATTTGGATTCATGTTGCATAGTCTGGGTCTGAAAGGATATAAATTTAAGACTCAAAGAAACTTCAGTCAGAGCTAATCAACAGGAACACACTGAATTGGTAAGGATCAGATTCCAGTCGCTTACACAGAATTAACAGTCTTCCTTTACAAAAAGCCCTGCTTAAATCAATGAGTCTACTCCTGAAGTAGCAATATTATATCAGTGTTCCATACGAGTTGATGTAAACACATCATGGACATTTGCTTATGATAGTTCACACTATCTGCAGCTGCAGACTATTGAGTAGTTGTCATCCCAGTATTGTTTATTAGTTAGATCACAGATGCAGAGCACAAGTGCGTGTGAATGTGAGAGTCCCACAACATGGCAAAGTGGAATTAGTTTTCCCATGAAGGGAAAATTATGTAAAAACCAAACACATAAGCATTTTTTGCTTGAGTGAAACATGAAGATATGTTGACGTTTTTTAACACAAAGATTTACTGCATGTTTATTCCAATCAAGCTCCTAATATATAGATGAACTCTAAATGGGTTACAGTCTCTTTAGAAAAGGTCTAGGAACTGTTGCAAACAACTCCTTAACTCAGATAGCAACAGTCATACCAGCAGACCAGACTGGATGCTCGACGATACAGGAGTTCCTATATGGAACATGTATTTAAAGTCAGCATTTTGTAGTCTTAAAAGACATATTGAGACGTGATCATTCTCTCTTTGAAAAGGTCATACTAGAAAAGAAAAGGCAAAGTGACAGGCACAGACACGAGAGAGGATGTTCCCAAGGAAGAAACACATGTGGATAAGATGAACATGGTTTGTCACACTCAGCAGCACTCCCAGGTGAAGGACTGCAGCATGGTCCTGTTTCACCAACAGTACATTCAGCCTATAGGCACACAGGCACAGGCAGACAGACTACTATGGACAACCACATCAACACAGGAAACGACTGCTTCATGCCACCCAGATTGCCTTTTTGACAGGAGTTGCTACTCCTCTGGCAGCCTATGCAGTATACATCCAAAGACTTCTGCTGTTCATGGGAGAAAAGGCAAGCAGCACAATGCAGTGTCGTTTTAACTTGTCAGATATGTTGATGAAGTAAATGAGAGGTAAAAGACCTTCCAAAGTCTGGAGAGTGCTAAGAGCCAAAGCCAAGTAGCATGGTTGTCCATAAGCAAACAGGAGACAGCTTAACATGGAGAAGAGCAAGGTATAGAAAAACAACATGGGGTAAGAGGTTTCCTTTCCTATGTTCAGCTTGTTAAAATATAAGACTTTGCCCCAAGAATGCATTTATCCAGAAATATCCAGTGACATCTCACCTTTCTGAGTATCTGAACCTTATATGTCAACCTCAGAGTATTCTCCAAGACTCTGAGCTCATTCATTTTGCCCTGACCATTACAATTCCATACTAAGGGATACATTGGAAAATAATTGCCATTCTCCTAATTTTTGGGGACATCAATAACCTCAGACACAAAAGAAATCTCTGTAGAAACTGAGGAAGGATTACAGACTGGCTAATGGCTCATCAATGATTTTGCAGCAACTCAAACCAGTCAAAGGGAGGATTCACTGACCATACATGATAACTCTCATTTCCAACATGTCAGCCCTGAGAAAGATGCATTTGGTCATAGGATAAATGGGGATATACAGCACAAGTGAAGGAGCCCTAGTGTTCTTCTCAAAGTTCCTCATGCAATTTGACCAGAAAACTAGTTTAAACAGCTAAAGTGGAACAGATGTCAAGCCCAAAGAGATCACTGAAACAAGGAACCTGAAAGATGTAATGTAGCAGATAAAAACTGGTGTCAGGGTGAGGCTGTCTGAGATGATAATGTAGGCTACTAGAACAAGCATGACATTAAGTGAAACAAAAATATGTAGAAAATGATTCAGTATAAGTTGATCAGTTATGAATCTATGTGTGGGAATGTAATGCAAGAAGGAATAGTAACAAGCGAACACTGATCTTAGCTCCCACAGCTGTGGGCTACTTACCTTGGGAAAAGGAGAGATAAGTGGACATCTTATTAATGAGGAAAACAAGGTGTGATGTATGTAAAAGACTGGGATGATCTTGCCTAATTATCCTAATGTGGAGATGTGTGCTCTATGCTCAAGACTATATAATAAGAACCAGAACAATCAATAAAGGTCTCTGGCATAAATTCACATTGAATCATCTGGAGTCACAGTATCACAGTATCACCAAGGTTGGAAGAGACCTCACAGATCATCAAGTCCAACCCTTTACCACAGAGCTCAAGGCTAGACCATGGCACCAAGTGCCACATCCAATCCTGCCTTGAACAGCTCCAGGCACGGCGACTCCACCACCTCCCTGGGCAGCCCATTCCAGTGTCCAATGACTCTCTCAGTGAAGAACTTTCTCCTCACCTCCAGCCTAAATCTCCCCTGGCACAGCCTGAGGCTGTGTCCTCTTATTCTGGTGCTGGCCACCTGAGAGAAGAGAGCAACCTCCTTCTGGCCACAACCACCCCTCAGGTAGTTGTAGACAGCAATAAGGTCACCCCTGAGCCTCCTCCTCTCCAGGCTAAACAATCCCAGCTCCCTCAGCCTCTCCTCATAGGGCTGTGCTCAAGGCCTCTCACCAGCCTCGTCTCCCTTCTCTGGACACGCTCAAGCATCTCAATATCCCTCCTAAACTGGGGGCCCCAGAACTGAACACAGTACTCAAGGTGTGGTCTAACCAGTGCAGAGTACAGGGGCAGAATGACCTCCCTGCTCCTGCTGACCACACCATTCCTGATGCAGGCCAGGATGCCATTGGCTCTCTTGGCCACCTGGGCACACTGCTGGCTCATGTTCAGGCGGGTATCAATCAGCATCCCCAGATCCCTTTCTGTTTGGCTACTCTCCAGCCACTCCGACCCCAGCCTGTATCTCTGCATGGGGTTGTTGTGGCCAAAGTGCAGCACCCTGCACTTGGAGCTATTGAACTCCATCCCCTTGGACTCTGCCCATCTGTCCAGGCGGTCAAGGTCCCACTGCAGAGCCCTTCTGCCCTCCAACCCAGCCACATCTGCCCCCAGCTTAGTGTCATCTGCAAACTTGCTGATGACTGACTCCATGCCCTCATCCAGATCATCTATGAAGATGTTAAAGAGGATGGGGCCCAGCACTGATCCCTGAGGGACACCACTAGTGACTGGCCGTGGCACTGCTCTGATCACACTGATCTGTGTGAGCTTTGATCATGTTCTCCTACAGCAGCAAACAGGTAGCTGCTACATCTATGTAACCTAGCAATGGAAACCATTATAAATGTGAGGTTTTCAAACACCTGTAATTACAGCACTAAGAATGACACTGTCACATGTGTGGTTTAGAATATAAGTTGATCTTTAACAGGAGTTGATGAGAAGCCTGTATGGTCTACATACTCTTCAAAGTATACAATAGTGGAGCAGAGGAAAAGTCAATCTGTTTCAGGAAAGTATGAGGTATACTAGTCTCTTTCACAAGCTAGATGAAATCAGAAGTCCTCCTGTATTTCCAGTGGAATACAGAACATATCACATACATGCATCCTTAGCATTTCCTTAAGTTTGTCACTTACACATGTACTTAGTTTTTGATGACCGAAAATTCCTAAGCAAAGCAGGATTCTTTTGTCACTCAGTGTTTTCAAAACACAGGGTACGTTAATGGCTGTGACATTTAGAGATGTATGGTACCTTTTGTGCATTCCTATTAACTTCCACAGAGCAGCAACAGGAGTGATTGCTACAAAGTTCTCTCACATAGTTAATTTACTTGTAGAAAGACTTAGAAAAACATGCAATACAAAAGCATTTCAGCTTGAGAGAAAATGGACACAGACATTATATATATGCACAGAAGATGGAAAGGCAAATAAGAAGGGAAAGACCAGAAATAGTAATGTGTTGGCAATATATACCAGCCTACTTGAATTTGAAGGCAATGGGGAGAAAAGCAGATAAAAAAGTTGCAATAATAATATTTTGAATTGCTAAAGATATTGTTTTCTCTTTGGTGCAACTGTTTTATCATACACATTAAAATGTATGATTTGCTTCATTAATCACACTCATTTCCCTTTCAGAGGTATGGATATGATCACAATTTATTTCACGGGACCAATACAAAAAGGTTGAGCTTTTCTTTCCCTCTATGGGAGTGTTCAGGCTGATTACTGTGCAAAACATTTCCACTCCTAAGTGTTTAAATGCTTTGTATCTGAATGCACAGGCTACAATAGACAGCAGCATCTTTTGCCTACCTCAAGTTCTAACTCCAAATTCCTTTTCTTCACTCAGGAATTAGAAATTAGTGATTTATTTCTAAACAGGTTACCAAAAGTAAATTATCTTGTTCTAGATTTTTGCAACAAAGCTGCCTGCAGCATGAGTTAAAAGGGGAAGAAGAGGAGAAAAAGATAATATAGGCAGGTACACAGGTACACTTTAGGACTCCTGCAGTACTCTGTTAAAACAATGCATATTAATGGAGGGATTAATAATCACTGAAAAGAAAGCATTCTGAATTATCTGGATGGAGCCAAACATTAGGGGTTAGAAACACATGGAGAAATTACTGAAAGAAAAGAATCACGGGTCATTCTAAGAAAGAAACTCAGAAAGGCAAAGCTTAGCAATACCATGGTTTAAATGCTCCCCAGCTAAGATTCATTATATTAACTTCATTTAATACGAACAAAGTTTCTCCTGAATTTATGGGTAGAACTTGTCTCTGTGCAGAATCTTATTGTTCTTTGAGTCTGTGATACCAAGGAGAGAAGGCAAATGAGATCTCATTGAATACCAAGTGAAGAAGGGGAAAATTTTAAAAGACTAAATATGCAGTCAACACACTGGAGGGAAGGGATGCCATCCAGAGGAAACTTGAAAGGCTAGAGAGATGGGATAAGTGCAAGATCCTACACTTGGGTCAGGGCAAGCCCAAGCACAAATACAGGCTGGGTGATGACCTGAGCTAAAGAGGCTCTGCAGTGAAGGACTTGGGGGTGTTGGGCGATGAAGTGCTTGACATGAGCTATCAGTGTTCTGGCAGCCCAAAAAGCCAACCACATCCTTGGCTGCATCAAAAGATGTGTGACCAGCAGGTGAAGAGAGGTGATTCTGCCCCACTAATCTGCTCTTGTGAGAACCCACAGGAGCACTGCTTCCAGCTCCAAAGCCCACAATACAAGAAGGACATGAATTTGTTGGATAGGGTCCAAAGGAGGGCCACAAAAATGATCACAGGGTTAGAGTACCTCTGCTACAAGGACAGACTGAGGGAGTTGGGTCTGTTCATCCTGGAGAAAAGTCTGGAAAGACCTTATAGTGGCCTTCTAGTGCCTGAAGGGGGCCCACTGGGGAGAGGGACTACTTACAAGGTCATGTGGTGACAGTGCAAAGGGCAATGGTTTAAAACTAGAGCAAAGTAGATCTAAATCAGACATCAAGAAGAAGTTCTGTGCTACAAGGCTGGTGAGATACTGGGACAGGTCATCCAGAGATGTTGTATATATCCCGAGAACTGTTTAAGACAGGCTGGATGAAGCTTTGGGTAACCTGGTCTAGTGGGAGGTGATCCTGTTGATGGCAGGGGGGTTGGCACTAGATGATCTTTAAGGTCCCTGCTAACTCAAGCCGTTCTACGATTCTATGAAAATATCTCAGTGTAAGGCTGCCTTCAGAAAGGAATTTTTCCCTCCACAACAGAAACTCCTCTGCATGAACAAGCCACATCTTAAAAATATTTTTCCAGTTAATATGTTAGTGAATCTTGCCAGAACTGCTTTTATATAGAGAAACTAGACCATAGTTGTCATTGACAGTATTGCTCTGGTATGAAATTACAGAGTCCTCATTAAAACTATGCTCTTGGGCAGGTATTTTTTCCTGGTAAAAGTAAACAACAACTACAACTCTTTAATAAAAGCTGAAAAAACTCATATGAAAATAGCAAACAGAAGTCAGATTCACAGCTGGTATAGACTGGCAGGAATTATTAGTCTTCTCATTGACTACCAGCTTGTTTGAAGCAACAGCCTGATAGGAATAGTGCCCTTTTTTTAACCCCACCACCCATCCACTACTTCTACATTTTTGCTCACCTTTGTGTGAGTTTGAGGCAAATTGGAATAATTTAGTGAGAAAAAATAGATTATAGGCTGTGAAAAGAAAACAATGGTGATGTCTTGTAGGCTTGCTGAGATGTATAAAAACAAGAACAGAAAACATAGATAAGGCAGTGTGTGGGGGTCTCCATCAGAGCCTGGGCTTTCTCCCTGGGCTGCTTTATGTGTAACTAATCCTTCTGCTTTCTAACCCCTGTTGCCAATCCTCTAACCTCACATTGCATGTAAGGCAAACTCTGGGATAAGGCAGAGGGGTGGAAAGAAGGTGGAAAGGTGAGTGGGAGACCCTCCTGGGGACTGTGATTTCTGGGAATGGTGTTGTGTTTTTGTGTTACCTTTAACTTGTGTATTTCTGCATATAGCTGCAAATGTTGTAAATATATGCTTGAATATTGTGCTAAGCTGTAAATATAGTTTCATTCCTTAACTTCCAGCCTGGCTGAGTCTAGTCAGGGTGATTTCATAAGAGTAGGAGGGTGGGTAACACCAAAACAGCCAAAAGCCTTGTTTCATTTCAGTACAAAACTGAGCAGAAAAGAAAGGGAGCAGAAGATACTTGGTATCAGGTTGTCCCATTTTTCCCTTCTGATCATCCACAAGTTATCATGGCCAGACTTTGGGTTTCACATTTGCCACAAATTCTATCCTGGTAGTAAAATCCACCTTTCCAAACATAAAATGTTTGTTAAGAGTACATTCTGGAGCTGCATCTGGGACATAACTCCCTTCTCAGCACAGGAGTTAATATGACTTACAACAGGTGCAAGTCCTGTGTCTGCACAGAGCAATACCTGTATCTTGAATAAAGCTAGTTTCTTGGTATGCTCAGAAAATCATGACCTGGATCTTCAGCCATTATACAACTGTAGACACTTGAGAGTTACACGAATCACAGAATTATCAGGCTTGGAAGTGAACTCAAAGATCACCCAGCTCAAATCCCCCTGCCATGGGACACCTCACACTATCTGGGTGCATTCAGCCTGGCCTTAAAATTCTCTGGAGATGTAGAGTTCCACAGTGTCTCACTACCCTTGTGTTGAAGAACTTTGTCCTAACATCCAACCTGAGTCTACCCACTTTTAGTTTTGCTAGACTCTCCAGCAAAGACAATAGCACAGAAAAACAGGACCCAACTTTTCAGTGGGAAAAAATGAAAATTAACATCTCAAAGTCAAGTGACCTCAGCTGAGGGTCTGACTTATTGGTTTAAATATTTTTTTCCACCTTGAAAGATTAAGTCTGCATGCACCTGATTTCTTCAGTATCAGTTACAGCATCCCTTAAGTTATATGCCTTTAATCCCGCAAAGCAGAGGTGACAGCATGTTCACCACTTGTTCTCAGAAGTTAGATGAGCTCCCCAGTTAACTGGTGAACTCTAGAGCTCCTAAGTCAACAATAAATGTTTGTAATAACAATTGGTTTTAATGATTGCATCTTTGCAAACCCCAGCTAAGCTAAATATTAATTTTATTTTACTGAATTTCTTTCCTTTGCTCTGGCAACAGGCCTGTGCCTACTTCACTAAGAGCTCTAGGTATTAAATTTTTATTTTTATTTACATTTCTACTTAAACAAAAAGGACAGGATTGGTATGATCACAAATGTGAATAGTCTCCTCAAATATCCACATCCTCTGTGCCACAATAGTATCTGTGCACTTAAAGCATTTTCTTCATTAAACAAGACGTGTTGGTGCAATATAAAATGCTGCCAACGTTCTTCTAACACACTGTTTGTTTGGAATAAAGCTTTTTATTCCATTTGTGCTCAAGTGGCTGGGTTGCCTGTGAATAATTAACAACTACCAGCAACCCAAATTTATTTATGCCTGCTGGGGAAAAAAAAAATCCTGCAATCTAATAGGCAAAGGGCAACAAGAGACACCACCATCCAAATTCAAGGCAGTAACTGGATCACAACATCAAATCATGTCTGGTAATGTATTATCTTTATTTCTTTTTTTAATAGTCCACATCTTCATCTATGAAAGCTACTCTCATCTTTACACAGCTACTGCAGGCTCACCTCATCACCTTTTATGGTTATCCATTCTGCAAACCCATGAACCCACCAGTCTGAAGTAAAGCTTGCTCATCCTGTTCGAGAAGTGTTTCTGTCTCATTGCTGTCACACGATACATCAAGAGGAAAGGCAGGAAACCAGGGTTGGGCCTTCACCTCTCAAAAGTTGATATGCCCACTCTACCTTTCTCTGGAACTAAATTTAGGTTCTTGAAATAGCTAAGTAAGAGCTGCTGTGTAACAAGGGGACAATTCTTAAGTTCTTGTGCAATATCACAGAAAGATTCCAGTTGGAAAAGACTCCCAGAATTATCCAGTCCAATCACTAGCCCTACTCTATGAAGTTCACCCTTAAAGTACCATATCCAAATGACTTTTAAACACATCCAGGATAGCCCATTCCAATACCTGAATATGAACAATATCCAGTAATCCAGAGGTAGAACAAATAACCTGAGCCTTTTAAAGTACAAATCTGAAGGGCTTTTCAGAATTCATTTTAAGGAATGGCCACATTATTTCAGTTCTGACAGATAGCATGTGTGAAAAGCTGTGCTAAGTTCCTCTAAACCAGAAGTTCAGAAGTATTCCTGGCCAGAAATAACTGTTTTTATTGATCTATCAGATACACAAGCCTGGACACCCCGACCCTGAGCTCTGTGAACACACTCAGTTCAAACCCACAATTTCCACAGGTTCCTCTTTACTGAGAAACAGATTGGGCTTGAAAGAATGATTCTCTGATAGGAAAAAACAAAGATTACAACCTCAGAATGATGGTATGGGAAAATAATCAATATTCTGTGCACCAGGCAGTCACACTAAACACAGATGGTATGCGTTATATGATGCCATTTACTGACTGTGTACTGCTTGAAGGCATGGTGGATTCATTCCTCTGAATGGTCAGACATGGATTATTGTTATTGCTGCTTATTTTATGGCACACAAATACTGAACTAAGCACTTCAGAAAAGTGGAAAGATAGAGTCCTTTTATCCCAGTAGCCGTGTTAATTCATGGACTGAAACCCAGGGCTTAGGAACTATCCTTGCTCTCCTGCACATTGACTGAGTCTAGCTTTTACAATTTCTAAGACACTCAAACTAGAGAACCAAAGGGGACCATGAAAGAATATCTCAGGTTGTTACAGCGGGAAGGCCTAAGGCAGTTAATGCTTCAGTCAAAGTACTGCATACATTTCTCTAACAACCTGAGAGATGCTAATTTAGGAAAGGAGAAAAATAAACCCAGAAGCATAATGACTTCTAAAATCTGAACCCAAAAAGTTCAGGCACAAAAATATTAAAACTTTTATAATGCACATCTTGTCAGGCCTGCAGATAAATATTTGTCTCCTTCATTTGCATACACACATCTAGTAGGGATGGACACAGCCTTAGATCTGGTTCTAAGATACACCTCATCTTTTCTTAATGAGATTTCTCCACACAGAAGCAGAGATACACAATAACTTACTGTTGCACTTCAGAAGCCAAATCATAACTCAGACAAGAGAGTGGCTCCTTGATTTTGACAACTGTTGTATGTAGCTGTAAAGAAGACATTTTATCCCTTTCCACAGAGAATTTGGGACATGCTTTAATGGTCATGGTAGCATTAGATCACTGGCTGGACTCAATGATCTTAGTAGTCTTTTTAAATCAGAACAATTTTATGATTCTATGAATTTAACTCCATGTTCAGGAGATCTTCCTGAAGAATACTAGGAAGCCATCTGGGCTAACTCACATTCACCTACCACTTTTGCTAGCTGCCTCCCTAGAAATCCCTTAGGCAGCAAGTATGCCCGAGTAAACATATTCCTTTATTTTTATGGCAGGTAAATACTATCATTGCATATCTGATTCTGGAAGAACTTCCCAGATCTGCAACTGATTGACAGTCAGGCAATAGCTATACCTTTAACATCTCTAGGAAAGAATACACTGGTGCACTATCAAGCTAACTGAAGTCATGTCTGCAGTTACCTGTGAATGCTCCATGCTAGTATCTTCTCCCACTAGCTCCAAAGCTAACATTAGGCTCCCTCGCACAGCATTTGCCCAAGGCACAGGTTGCTAGAGCTGGTAGAGCAATAGCACAACAAACTCCATATGTATTGTGTAACACATACACACCTTCAAGGTTGCTACACAGCAACAGCATTCAGAGCCGCAATGCTGTGACTATTGCCTTTAAGTAAGTGCTTTTTTCATTTGTTCTGTGATGCCAAGGGAGGTCTTATGAAGGACTTTACAATGCTGATGCAGTAAATAATGTATATTCCAGACCCAGTAATCACTTTGATTCATTTTGGGGCCACTGTGCAACTACACACAGGAAAAAAGTAAAACCTGACTTGCCCCTTCAATGCACATCAGTGAGATGACATAAAATGTGACACTTGTGAAGGCATTCTGATACTGTAGACAGCTTGTCCTGTGCCACAATTTAGACGTGACAGAGGAGAAAGAAGACTGGCTTTACCAGCCTGATTTTTGTCCTCTCTAACAACACAGGTCCTTACCAGCTTCTCACACAAACATCTTTGTTCCTCCTTCCTTGCAGTATACACAGCACAGACTTCCTCAATGACTTCGTTAACTACCACATTGGCTTTTTCATAATTCTTTTAGACTTACCTATTTCAAAGTGACCATAGGAAAAGAATTAACAACATTTACCATATCAGGAGGAAAAACAAATAGATTTGCATGACTTTTTTTTCCCCTGGGTAGACAGACATAAAGCACCTGCTCTTCAGAAGCAGCAGCAACACAACAACATTTAGTTTATTTGGAGTCCAGAGTGACCTGCAATACCCACAAAATAAAGACTCACCAACAGACAAACCGTTTAGGGTATCTCAAGGAAGCATAAAACATCACACACTAAAAACAATATCATGAGCATATGGTTTTCTTAAGTTTCATTCTTTTGAACAGGTTATAGATGGCACTTCAAAATTAAAAGCAATAACAGAGCTCCTCAATAAATCACAATACAGAAGTCACTGGTAAACACATTATGACAAAGATCTATCTTGATTCCAGCAAAGTAGTTCTAGTAGTTCTTGCGCTGAGCCTCTCCCTTATGGATATGTATATATTATTTCTTACTATACTCTATTCCAGCAGTATATATTAGATTGTACTTCTTTCATTCCCATATTTCATGTGTCACTTCTCTATGCTTATATAAAAACTTCTGGCTTATTGTCAACTTCTTTGGAGAAAAAAAAAAAAATCCATCTATATGTTACAACTGTATGGCAGAAGGTAAGATAAGCACAACGTGGTGCTAATTCTGATTACAGCCTAGAGGTGTTGCCGTATGACATAAAGACCAATTGACCAGCCACGTGGGTGTAACTGGAGGAGGGACACAGCAATTCACAGCTGCTTTGCTGCCCCTTGGAAGATGTTTTCAGCTCTTAGATGGCAATTTGGCTGCTGTTCTGCTCCAACATCTGCTGGATTTGAATTAGTGGACAGCTAGGAAATTAGACCTTCATCTCTCTCTTGTCAGATCTTCTCTGAGTCAATGAATTCAAGATTCAATTTCTTAAACTCTGCCATTTTTCCTGAGAAATTGCTTGGCAGTGACCCTAAGAAGAAAAGTCTATTTTTTCACCATACAGTGTCACATTTCTGTTTATACTAATGACTTCTTGGTCTTAATAAAATACATATTAGAACATTCACACAAAACTGTAAAAAAGTAGTGTGGTGTCACAACATCTGACAACTTCAGCACTGACGCTGCTGGGATGATGAAAGGCATGCCTGGTGGCAATACCAGAAAGGTTCAATATATTGCATTGCCACAGATTCTAGATCAAAAGCCTACTGCCCACGGCATAACCAGAACTCCTGTTAAATCGCAGATTCTTCATGTTGGTACTGCATCATCTCAAGTTGTGGTGGGGGAAGTATAGGCTGGATGTTAGAAGGAAGTTCTTGACAGAGAGAGCGATTTGCCATTGGAATGGGCTGCCCAGGGAGGTGGTGGAGGCACCATCCCTGGAGGTGTTCAAGAGAAGACTGGGGGAGGCACTTAGTGCCATGGTCTAGTTGACTGGATAGGGCTGGGTGCTAGGTTGGACTGGAAGAGACCTCCAAGATCATCCAACCTGGTTGATTCTATGATTCTGGTTCCTCTTTTTCAGGAATTGCAATTCTCAAAAGCTGCCAAACATATTTCAAGGGCTAGCAGAGAACAAACTACCCTGAAACTTTCTTTTGCTATCTGAATTAAGCTTCCACCTACTGACACTTTCTTTAAAAATGCATAAAATGATGAATTAAAGATATGCATCATTACTCATCAAATTGTTTATGTCTGTACTAATTATACATATATACACACATATAGATGAAACATTCATGTGGTCCTGTTCTCTTCCAGATCATAGTAACTCCTAATTCCTTATTCTTCCACACTTGTGTTTCCAGCTGCATTGTGAAGCTGAAAATCAGTTAGGTAAAGGCAGAAGTCCTTAAGGACTTCTACTTAAATATTCCAAATTAAGTGTGGCTTCCCACCCCTTCCCCCCCATATTAGTAGTGGAGAGCTGTCCATATGCTTATGTTAAGCCTGAGAGATCTTCCATTACCCCTTAGCTTGTAATTATGCAGCTATAATGTAGTTTAGATACGTTCCATAGCTGTTAATGACTCAACACACCGAGACCTTGAAGAATAACAACCAAGGTTATTTTGTAACATAATGCAATAAAATAAAATAAGCTTCCCTGTGTATGCAAAAGTAGCAAAGGCTTTGCTGATTTTAAGACATATGTTTCTTTAAAGTTCTCAGAACATAAATGATTTAACTGCTACACACATGCACAGACAGAAAAACCACAAGCCAGATTTACTGCAAACTTTGCAAGCTGCAATAAATAGGTAAAGACATAAATTGCTGGCAATTAGGAATTTACTGAAGAGGGTAGTTAGGGGAATTGCGCTGATTCAGAGAGATGAAATGCAAATGCATCGTGCTTACATGTACAGGGCTGCTGCACCTGTGCCTTGGCTGAGGCACTAAATCAGCAAGCCCAGTCAACACACAGACCCCAAGGGTGTGGATCACAGTGCAGCAGTGAAATCCTAGAGATACAATGTGCCCACTGATGTTAGCCAGAGGTCTGTGAGTTTGGCACCTCTGAAGCCAATGGCACTAGCAGCACCCTGCATTTATAAAGCAAAAAAGCACAGACAAGCACCAACTGCTACCAACACTGCTTCCAGTGGTAGACATTGTGAGACTAGTAATAGGAGGATGCTGGAGTCCTTCTCTCAGGGAATGTCTCCCTGCCTTCATTTGTCCTGTTTCTCTGTCACACTGAAGGATGATGGTTGTTACTCTAAGAAATCACTACCACTGTAAGCAATGCCTGTCTATAGCTGAGTTGTCATCACAAATTCCATTTTGGTTCCTGGAGATTACATGGGTGAGTGAGGCCATTCAAGAATGAGCATGGATCAAAATGTGCCCACTGCCTATGGGTTACTCCATATACTCAGTTCTCTGCCCAAGTATTCAGCTTGCAGCAAATTATTGTGGAATAGTCCAAGCTGTAAAAAAGGAGTTAAGGGTTAGGTGAAATACCTCCTTCTGGTAAGGCTCAGCATGGCAATGCCTCTAAAGGGGCCCTGGCAGCAGGCTGAAACATAAGGGTGATGACTCACAAGCCAAAGGAAATAGAGGTGGGAAGGAGCATACTTAAACATCTGTAAAGTGCAAGACGCAGCAATCATACCTAGGCTTGGCAAATCTCAACACACACATGACCATCATAGGCATCACAGAGCCTTGGCAGGAAGGAATTCCCCCACCTTTTCCCTGCCAGCCCTTTCGCAGTCCTGGCCCCAGGACAAGCATAACCCAAATCCCCAAACTGCTTTGCAGTCAGCAAATGGAATTCCTTGCAAAAGTGGATCTTAAGTAAAATCTCTACCATGCAAAGCCTTATTCTTTCTCTTCCATGTACATGGCTTGATAATCCAGCTTTGGAGTTAGCACCCCATTGTTGGTGTTCATGTTTGCTTGAGTCACTGTATTGATGGATGACAGGTCCTCTGCCCTCAGATCAAGTGGGGTATGGCATCCAGTGGAGGCAGCCATTGGCAGGAGTGCTAACTATTTTTAGGATTCAGCTAAAATACGCTCTAACGCAAGGGAGGCACGAGGGAAATCCATTCAGTGTGCAGCCTGAACAAATCCATGTTCAATTAATGTAGGTTTTCAAACACTGTGACAGTGTTTGTGCTGTAAGAAGATGGTTAAGACATTGCTGCCACCAATCATTAAGGCAGTTCTCCTTCCTCTCAGGGAGCAGTGTCAGAGCAGGAAAAGAGCACAATTAGCAGTAACAAGAGAGTATGTGGGGGAGTGCAGGATGAAAGGCAAGACTGAATTTACTATTGGGACATTCTTTAGAAGAAAAGGAATTCATAAGGAGAGGATGAGGACATAGAGTTGGAAAAGCAAAAAAGGAAAACCTCAGAGACAGGAACAGGTGGAGAGGGGAAGAAGGAGGTAGGGGAGAATCTGGAGAAAAACAAGGAAGGAGAGAAGGAAAATCCATGGTATTAGTGTTTTCTAACTTTAAGTAGATTTGTATTGCCTGTTGCCTCACTCCTACCCTCCTTGACACAATTGCCCAGTTAACCCTACCTATTTCATTTGGTCATTCCAGACAAGAAATAGCATCTAACTACAGAATGGATATTACTGGACAGCTATTTTCTCCAGATAGAATGTATAAGGGCTGAACTCTCTCACACATTCCTCTATCCACCACTTACAGCTTCTGTCCTCTCCCCAGTCACACATTTTCATGAAACCTTAAGTAGTTTGCCATTTTGTACTATGCTGCTCCTCCTTCTGATTAAGGTGCAATTAGCAAGCAGATTCCAAGTTATTAAAAGAGGATTGACAAACACACAGAGGGCCTGACAGATGGACCAATTATATAAGCCTTATTTCCTTAGGCATCCAGGCTGAAAAGAGGACAAGCCAGGAGGAACACAAAATCATGCTGAGAGTAAAAAGAAAGTGTGTGGGTAGGTGGCTGAAGGAATGGGGGAACAAGGGAATACAAGACAAAAGAGAATGCTGTAAGGGAGTGAAAAGGGAAGGGAATGAGCAACAGAAGGTGGTGATGTTTCCAGAAGAGGTCTAAAGTCACATGTCAGGAGAGGCAGTAGGGTTTGAAAGGAAAGCATGTTACCTGGAGCTGTAGGATGCTGTGTAATGACAGGAGTGCCCTGGGAGAAAAGGTTTGCTATGAAAATAATCAAGGAAATAATAAAGATAGTGCAAAAAGTTAGGGTATGAGGTAAGGGACAGAGAAGCTGTAACTGGTTAAGTCTTCAAGGAATGAAGGGAAAAATGAAGAATAGATTCCTCATTTATGCAAAGTGAGATTCGCTAAATTCAATGTTGCTATGGTGATTTACACCACCTGAGGATGCAGGTTCAACTCTTTAAGGCAATGCATGTAATTATTCTTTTTATTTTCCCAAATAAGTACCTGCAGCCTCTTGCTTACATATAATGTGCTTCATATTTCAGAATTCTGCCACAGTTTGACAGATGATTGATGTTCTCTCATTACCAAAGTTAGTAGCAGTCTTAACTGGAAAGGTGAAATTAAGGAGTATGTTATGAAACAAATGCCCTTTACCACTTAAAAAGTGTCTGAAGAAATGTATTTTATTGAACAGATATGTCCAAAAGAGAAAAGAAGCAAAATTCAGCCTTTAGAAGAATGGTTTCATCTAAAAAGGATGACAACAAAGGACAGTAGTTCAAGGGTGATAGAGAACAAAATTTGTGTTATCCTGTGTAGAAAGCAGCATCCCCACAATCCAGTTCAGCATGAGTAGAAACTTCTTCTATGCCTTTTGGCAAGTTGTTCAAACCCCTATGCTTCTGTTTCTCAACTTGAATAGCTACTGGAACTAAACTTACCCTAAGGGCATATTTTGAGACTTCAGTAATGATTCCAAAGTGCTTTGAAAAGTGCTACATCATGTAAATGATGAATGTCATTACCAAAATCGTGCTTCAGACATCATCACTAACAAGGGTTTGTTCAATAGCTAAAACGGCACCAAAAACTTTAGCCTACAAATCACAAAGCTCCCATTTATACACAGGAGAGAGGCACACATGAGAACTCTGCCTGTGCTGCAAGGGTGGGATACCTACACCCAGCCTCAAAACCCAGTGTGTTGCTCACTGTAATGCTCAGCTGCTGCTAACAGTTAACCTACAGTAGTGCAAAGCTCGCTGCATGGATGGTTCCTTTTCAGCTGCAGACATCTGACCAGCAGTACCTCAGTCACATACTACAACTGCTAAGATTGTGTCTGTTGGTGGGTGCTGCAGCCTCAGCTGCAGCATTGGTGTAGCCTCACAAAAACATGTTATGGCTGGAGATAGCTGGAAGAGCTACCAGAACGAAGTAGCATGGACATTTTGGGGTGTCACATGCTTGATTTCTGTTCTTGGGTCTGACAGTCACACTGATTTTGTTCCTTGGTGGTGTTTATTGAAGACGAATCTGTATCTGTTTTGGATTCTAGAACATCATCCTATGCATGGGTGTTATTTTGGTACAGACACTGGCTTCATATTAAAAAAATCATACTTAAAATCATATTTCAAGACACATTTTACAAAGAAGCCTCAGGAGGCTTCCACAGCTCCTCTATCAGGAGGGAGCTTTATGTAGAAGTGAGGACTGTATATAAGCTTTCACCAAAACATTACTTATGTGAAAAGCAGGCTTGTCTTCATCTCGCTCTGCACAAAAGACTATTAAGCTAAGGCTATGTGCTAGTTTGAAGCAAGCTGGAATGTTTTGGTAGAAGAACTAGCTAGCTCAGTCGGTAGAGCATGAGACTCTTAATCTCAGGGTCATGGGTTCGTGCCCCACGTTGGGCGCCAATTAAAAATGTGATGGTTTGGGGGTTACCCCGCCCCTCCCACACTTTTGAATTTGCCCCAGCTAACTCAGACGGACCCTGGGAATATAGATGAAGCAATTTATTTACAGCTAGCAGAATTTACAAGCAGCTATTTACAATATATACAGTTATATACAATTATATACAGAAATATACAAAGGATAAACAATACAAAAGCACAACTCCCCTCCCAGAAACCTGAGTCCCCAGGAGGGGCTCTCAAACCACCCCAACACCTCCCCCCGTCCCTCTCAACCTTACCCCAGTTCTCAGGAAGAAAAGAGGTGCAGCCAAGAGGTTAGGGAGCAAGGTTAGTAGGAGCAGGGTTAATGAGATGTGACCAGGTCTAAGGCCAAAGCAAGAGAGAGAAACAAAAATGGAGAAAAAAGTCTTTCTTCTTCCCAGAGTTCTCAGCGTGACTGTGAGAGAAGTAGACACAATTGTTTCTCATTTCACTGCCCGTTATCTAGTTCTTCTACCAAAACATTCCAGCTTGCTTCAAACTAGCACAGGCTATTAGAAAAGGTACTCAACATTTTCTCAGATAACTCACTTTGTTTCCTGTAAACTGGTTTGAAGTCTGTAGATTGGTTTCAAATCACAATCCTAAGAATTTGTTCTTTCTAACATGCTAGTCTGGTGTGCAGGACAAGTGTTCATGTAACACAATCCCATTGTTATGTAAACTCAGAGATGACTGCTTGTGTAATACAGCAAGGTTACTGGATGCTGTGGCCACTTGCTAATGTGAAAAGCTTGTTAGCTGTCTAGTTGTCTGGCAATGCTTAACCAGCTTTGTCTACAAACTCAGACAGAAAAAATATCACCTTTCTAAACAGAATTTCAGAAAAAAGGCAGTATCTTCTGCAATAGATACTGCAATTATCCTCTCTCAAGATTTCATTGAAAAACCCAGTACTTTGAAGCATCCAAGGTATATTATACAAAGGTACATTAAAAAAAAAAAAAAAAAGGTGGAAATGAATTAAACTTCCTTTCAATTTCAACTTCTCCTCTACCCAGGCAGGGCAAAATAGTGTATTTTGGAAAATAAAAGACTTAAAATCCTACCTCTGCTCTGTGAGCTTCATGCAGCAAGAAGAGATACAAATAAGAGTATGTTATATTTGTAGTGCACAGATTATGTATGCATGAGCTGAAGAGCTTACCAAGACACATGACAATGCTGAGCCAACTGAAGGGTAAAAGCAAGTTTTGAATCCAGAGGTATTGGAAAAACAGAAGTTCTCCCTCTTTCTGTGAAATGGTGAGGATAAATTTATTATGAATGTTCTTCAAATTGAATGTTGAAATTGTTCATTCAGCACTTTTTCTGCAATACAGTATGTGCCTAACCTTTATAGCTGGGATGCCTCCCAAAGGAGATGCATCTCTTACAGTGAGAACCACTGGCTTAGACCACATATTCCTGCAGACAGAAAATGGCTATATCCTTGATTTACCTTTTCCAGGACAGCACCTCACACAGCTTTTTGGGCCAAATGACAAATACTGGCTTTGTGATCGTAAATCTTGCCTAAGTTTACTCCAGTAGGCCACAAAGGGAGTATATGAACTGCTTCATTTAGCTGTGATGCATCAAACAGAGCCATATTTATGCTGATTTGTGAGCTACTTATTTACCTGTGCTATATATAAAGATGGGATATTTTACTGGAGCTCATTGCTAATGTTACTATGCTTCTGTTAAAGAATAGACCTACCAACTAAGGTGAAGCATAAACTAAAGAGGAGATAAGAAAAGGACTGTAAACAGTGAGTGGAATTAGATTGTGGTTCTACTTTGCTTTCTGTCTTAAATAAAACAGCAGCCATTCCTCATCAGTGCTTGTTTGTTGTCAGTGATGTCCCTTACAAAGTCACAAAGAAGATCAACTGCTTCTGCACCAACAGAAGGAATACAAATCCTCTATTTGCTTGTGTAATGACAGGTCTCAAAACTTAGTCTGAAGGAGCTAAGAACAATTATTCCTGCTGTTTTAAGGTTGTATTTCAGATATGTCAGTATTTAACAAACTAGAATAGCTACTCTTACCACACTTAAGGTCACAAAAGTCACTGATGAGATTCTACTCATCTCCTAATGAATCATAGAATCAACCAGGTTGGAAGAGACCTCCAAGATCATCCAGTCCAACCTAGCACCCAGCCCTATCCAATCAACTAGACCATGGCACTAAGTGCCCCATCCAGTCTTTTCTTGAAGACCCCCAGGGACGGTGCCTCCACCACCTCCCTGGGCAGCCCATTCCAATGCCAATCACTCTCTCTGGGAAGAACTTCTTCCTAACATCCAGCCTATACCTACCCTGGCACAACTTGAGACTGTGTCCCCTTGTTCTATTGCTGGTTACCTGGGAGAAGAGGCCACCCCCCACCTGGCTACAATGTCCCTTCAGGTAGTTGTAGACAGTAATAAGATCACCCCTGAGCCTCCTCTTCTCCAGGCTAAACAACCCCAGCTCACTCAACCTCTCCTCATAGGATTTGTGCTGCAGGCCCCTCACCAGCTTCGTTGCCCTTCTCTGGACATGCTCCAGCACCTCAACATGTTTCTTGAATTGAGGGGACCAGAACTGGACACAGTACTCAAGGTGTGGTCTGACCAGTGCTGAGTACAGGGGAAGAATAACCTCCCTTGTCCTACTGGCCACACTGTTCCTGATGCAGGCCAGGATGCCATTGGCTCTCTTGGCCACCTGGGCACACTGCTGGCTCATCTTCAGCTTACTGTCTATCAGTAGCCCCAGGTCCCTTTCCTCCTGACTGCTCTCCAGCTAGCTGGGCTCTGCACCCACAGTTGCTTTGTGCCTCCTTTTGCACCCCTTCAACTGCACGTTGTCTTCACTTGCATCACACCTTCTTGGCTGCATCTGCTGCTCCTTATTAGCTTTTTTCATGCATACTGGAACATCAGTGTTGCGGTAGGCCTGTTCGACCCAAAATAGGCTTATACATGTCCTGCCTTGCCTAGGCACATTTTTCTGCTCCACCAGGGAGCCAAGCGTGGGAAACAGACACAAAAGAACCTGGAGCCACTGAATCTGGCCGGCCCAGGGTCCTGTGGTAAGGTACACACACTTAGCTTGTGCCTGCCTAGTGCAAGGCCTGTGCTTTTCCCAAATTGGGTAAAAGTGAGCCTATGGCTTTTCCTGATATGGTAAGGTTTGGCTAACTGCCATCCTGATTGGCCATTCTGTGTCCAAAGGGCAATTAATCTTGGCCCACATTGATAAAAGGAGAGACACAGATAAACACCCTGCTTTTGCTGCACTGCTCTTTGCCATGCTCTCTGTGCTGCATTCAGCTGTGCTCTGTTGTTGCCTGCTGCAGTTGCCTACTGTCTTATTTGCCTGGTAAACTCCACTGCCACGAGTTTCCAGGAGCAGACCCTGGATGCCACCATGCAATCGGCCTGTGTGGTCAGTGTGACATGTTGCTGAGACTGCACCACATCTGCCTCTGCACCTGAAGGTCCTGCTTAGCAGTCCTGGACATATATACAGATTGTCCATAAGCAGCCAGGAGAGAAGGTCAGAGATTGTCTGCGTCTTTTCCCAGAAGCCGGGAAGAATTGAGTCTCAACGTCTGACAAGACAGAATCCTCTGAAAGCTTTGGGGCACTGTCTGGACTGTGGCTAGGCCCTGCAAGTGGGTAATAATAATTTGAGAGTAAATGCATACATGCCTCTTTGTGATTCTCCATTGTCTTCTGCCATAGAGCAGAAAGACCTTGGGCCCATCTGCTGGGCAAGCTGCATATTGACCACAAGCAGCATTTGACCACAGGAATCTTCTCTTCCAGTTCAATTAATGTTTATTATTTTGCTGGCTATTGCTCAATCTAGATGTTACTCATAGAATGTTTCCATGACCATGTAAGAACTGAAATATTATTAAAATTAGTGGTCAGGGGTGGCAAGAGCTCTGAACAGCAAAATTAGTAAACAATATTAATTTTGGAAAAATATCACCTTGCATTAATTTCCCCTCCACAACAATCACCTCTGGTTGTGGCTCTTAATTGCTGTTCTAATATTTAATAATAAACCCCAGAATATTGCTAATGAAAGTGCATAAATATTTAGCAGGTTTGCATAAACACTCTCCCACAGTTCCCCTTCCTGGCATCTTTCAAGATTTGATAGCACACTTTTAAATCTGGAAAGTTAAGTTACAATTAAAAAATGCATGCTTTGTGCTCTGGAAAAACAAGGCACATCAAAGTCACCACAGCAAATCCACATTTCTTTCTGTTAAAATCTAACCCTATCTATTACAGCTTTGGCTTGTTATTTTTGTCAGATATCCAGACTCATCTTGTAATAATGTGCTCTGTCACCAGAGACCTACCCAGTGCTTTTCATCAGCAACAGCTTTCCAGAAGTTCCACTTAGCTCACAAAGCAAACACAGTGTTTGGCATAATATTTCAAAAAGGTCATACTGTGCTTCCTAACTTAATGGCCATTTATATTGCTTTGCAACATTTAAATTTACACTCTGCTATCAAGTGGAGCCATGCCATCTAAAAATAAATGCTTAAAAGCTAAATAATAATTAAAAAGTGCCCTAGATACCTGGGATCGGAAACTTTTTCTGCTTATCTGAAGACAAACTCTGACACCCTTCGTCAGAAGTCCTTTAACTCAAGGGTAGGACTATGTCCAGTTCGGGGTCCCTCAATTCAAGAAAGATGTTGAGGTGCTGGAACATGCCCAGAGAAGGGCAACAAGGCTGGTGAAGAGCCGGGAACACAAACCCTATGAGGAGAGGCTGAGGGAGCTGGGGTTGTTTAGCCTGGAGAAGAGGAGGCTCAGGGGGGACCTCATTGCTGTCTACAACTACCTGAAGGGAGGTTGTAGACAGGTGGGGGTTGGTCTCTTCTCCCAGGCAACCAGCAATAGAACAAGGAGACACAGTCTCAAGTTGTGCCAGGGGAAGTATAGGCTGGATGTTAGGAGGAAGTTCTTGACAGAGAGAGTGATTGGCATTGGAATGGGCTGCCCAGGGAGGTGGTGGAGTCACCATCCCTGGAGGTGTTCAAGAGAAGACTGGATGAGGCTCTTAGTGCCATGGTCTAGTTGACTGGATAGGGCTGGGTGCTAGGTTGGACTGGATGATCTTGGAGGTCTCTTCCAACCTGGTTGATTCTATGATTCTATAACCACTAAAACCAGCAGTATAGATGTTGAGGTTGTTGCTCCCAAGTCTTAATGCTTTTGGTTCCCAAATATCCACAATCTATCTTACATGACCATCAGCACACCATCCAAGTACCATGAATTTAATATACATTTTCACAGCTCTCTTTTGAAAGAAGGAAAGAGTATTAATCTGACAGTACAATGACAGGATAATTCAAAGTGCACATATTAACATGCAAAAGTCACAGACCTAACTCTACACACAGACAAACTAGCACCAGTCCACAAGCCTGGCAATCCTGTTTGATGGACACCGCCAAACCTAGAGTGCTGCTCATGAATATATGGCCTGTGAGTTTCAGCTCAGCACTCCTCTTCCCTACCTGCTTGGCCCTAGCTTGCATCTTATTTCTGAGTAATGAATTTTGCTACAGCTGACAATACTGTTTCAGAACGCAACTGCTGAAAAGCCAAGAGAAACGTTTGTCCATAGGTAACCACTTAAGCTAAAAAGCTGATAGTAACTTTTCTTTTGCTGAAATGCAAAAACTCAAATCTAAACTACTGTTTCTTTGAGGCAGAACAATTTGATTAATCAGCACAACAAATTTTCACAAGAATTTAAAGCAAGCACAGCCTAAAAATACAGCCAACTATTGCTAAAATAAGTTATCCTTTACCACTCTTAAACACATCCATAGATGAAAATGTATTGTATCCATTCACCCATTTAGATACTAAATCATCTAAAGAACACTGGCCATTTCTTTGTGACTTGAATTCTGACTCATTACTGCTTGAACCACTGCACTCATACTCTTTTTATCTGCACAATTGAAGTAGCTCCCTGTCACATTACAGGTAAGATCCTGATGTCTGCCTGCCTCAGAGTCAAAGACTTTTTCTGGAACTATTTGGCAAAATTAATATTTTCCTCTCTTTTTTCCAGTGCCTTAATAAGGACTTGCTCTGACACAGGTTCAGTAAGTTCAGACAATCAAAGGGTTTAATTGTTCAAAGCAACAGATACAAAGGGTTTAGATGGCTGGTGATAAAGGCACTGACTGCAAGATGATCTCAGGTTAATAAATCCTGGGTAACATCTAACAAAGCCAGGGGCACAAACCTTCACAGAAGCTTCAATAACAGAAATGCAGCACAAGTTTAGCTATATATTGAAGGCGCAATTCTTACCAAGAAAGTTGTCCCTCCCTTGGGTGGAGAACAAGGAGCACAGCCTGTTGGCCATCCTCATCTCTGTCCTTCCCAACTGCTGCTGCTGCTGGCCATGCTGCACCTCTGCTGCTGTCCCACCCTGCACTGCCACCACTGGTGCTGGTACTGGTTCCCCTGCACACCTGCTGGTGCAGTGCCCCTGCCATGCACCGAGAGCTGTCCCTCTCATGGGTTTTATACCTTAGCCCAGACTATAGCTGCCTTCTAGAGGATGTTTACTATGATTTGGGAGGAAAGCTGAGTAACGTAGTCATAGGTGTTTTGCCTGTGCTAAGTTTTTCTCATTAGCATATTGAGTGGTGTCAACCTTAATATTAAAATTGCACTTAATTAGGTAAAGGTCTTCACTCAGGCACCCCAGCCCTCAAAATCTTCTTTGAAGTTGCAAGTTTATGTTATTTTAGCTTTGTTTCATCAGTTCTGGCCAGAGCAGAGCCATTTTACCTTTACAAGACTCTCTCCTTGGCAGTTCACTGGCAGGCCAGCTTTGTGGATTTAACACAAACACCTGCTGATTCTAAATGACCTTGGTCCCAAAGATTGCTAAATCAACTTGCCTTCCTGTCCCATGACAAGTAAGGCCCTTATTTACACAGAGTCCACTTACAAGCTCTAAAGCCACCAAACTGAAGTATCAGGCACCCTGCTGACACAGGTATGTGGGGAACAAACAGTTAAAACCATTGAGATTTCCCACACCACAGTGTTTAGCTCACCTGTAGCATTTTCAGCGAGAGGAAAACTGCAAATGCCACTGACCCAATTTTTGCTTCCTAATTTGAAATTGCTCCTATCTATTTCATTTTCCTGACTTTCTAGCTACGCCAAATGCTTGAAAATTGCAGTGTGACAAAATTGTAGGCAATCCACTCTGACAACTTCACAGTTCTGGGAATCCTCACTCACTCATTTGTTCTCACTTACTGGTTTCATTCACTCGCACATGAAGATAACACAATCCAAATATTTCAAATATGCACATTTGACACTACGTTTTCCAGCAAATGTAAAAAGAAACTCTATTCTATGAAGGGTTGCATCAAGCTATGAATTGACACACCAGAGAAAAGGTACCCCAAATGAAAAGCCTAATTTTGCTTTCTTTACCTTTCAAGTAGAAATGCTATGTTATTTTGAAAAACTCCATCTTCTACCAAAAGATGACAAAAGTTAGATGAAACCAAACAAGATAAAAACTGTTTTACACTGACTTCAAGTCTCCACAGTTTTTGCCTTAAGATAATTATGGAGGAGTGATTAAGGCTGTTGCAGAGGGGAAATTAATTGATGCGAGAGAATATTTTCCAAAATTACTACTGTTTGTTAATTTTGCTATTCAGAGCTCTCACCACCCCCAACCACTACTTTTAATAATATTTTGGTTCTTACACGGTCATGGAAACATTCTATGGATAATATCTACATCTAATTGAGTCCAGCATCAGTAAGTTTGCAGATGACACCAAGCTAGGAGCAGGTGTTCATCTGTTGGAAGGTAGGAGAGCCCTGCAGAGGGACCTGGACAGGCTGGATGGGTGGGCAGAGGCCAATGGGATGAGATTTAACAAGGCCAAGTGCAGGGTTCTGCACTTTGGCCACAACAAACCCAAGCAGCACTACAGGCTGGGGACTGATTGGCTGGAGAGCAGCCAGGAGGAAAGGGACCTGGGGGTACTGATAGATAGTAGGCTGAAGATGAGCCAGCAGTGTGCCCAGGGGGCCAAGAGAGCCAATGGCATCCTGGCCTGCATCAGGAACAGTGTGGCCAGTAGGACAAGGGAGGTTATTCTTCCCCTGTACGCTCAGCACTGGTCAGGCCACACCTTGAGTACTGTGTCCAGTTCTGGGCACCTCAATTCAAGAAACATGTTGAGGTGCTGGAACATGTCCAGAGAAGGGCAACGAAGCTGGTGAGGGGCCTGCAGCACAAATCCTATGAGGAGAGGTTGAGTGAGCTGGGCCTGTTTAGCCTGGAGAAGAGGAGGCTCAGGGGTGATCTTATTACTGTCTACAACTACCTGAAGGGGCATTGTAGCCAGGTGGGGGGTGGCCTCTTCTCCCAGGTAACCAGCAATAGAACAAGGGGACACAGTCTCAAGTTGTGCCAGGGTAGGTATAGGCTGGATGTTAGGAAGAAGTTCTTCCCAGAGAGAGTGATTTCCCATTGGAATGGGCTGCCCAGGGAGGTGGTGGAGGCACCGTCCCGGGGGGTCTTCAAGAAAAGCCTGGATGAGGCACTTAGTGCCATGGTCTAGATGACTGGCTAGGGCTGGGTGATAGGTTGGACTGGATGATCTTGGAGGTCTCTTCCAACCTGGTTGGTTCTACAATTCTAACATAACCAGCAAAATATATAAACATTAATTGAACTGGAAGGGACTACTCCCGTGGTCAGTGCCACTTGCAGTCAATACGCCGTTTGCGCAGTGTGGTGGAGGGTCACACAGGCCTCAAATGAACATGTTTACAAATGTATTCATGCCCGGACATGTTGTCCCCCCGAAAGATGTTACCCTGCCCAAACTCGGGGAAAACAAGTTAAGGGGACCAAAGGAGCACAACAGCACTGGTGCCTTCGAGTCTGGCCTGCCTGCTGGAAGGATAAAGTAAACACCTTGTGTAAGCTCACCTGCCTAGGGTGGGGATCCGCCTGACCCCTCTCCATATTTGGGGGTACCGGACCCATGGATTCCACCTTATTTGGCATGTTTTGGCCTGCTGCCTGACCCTTATTGGACAGAATTGTGGCCAAGGACCATCAATCTCAGGGTTGTACCTCATAAAAGGGACAATTCAGTGTTCCTGCCACCTCTCTCCTCTCCTCTACCACCCGCCACTCCTAGCTCCTTCCAGCCACTTTTGGGACCACTGCTGCATGATTCCAGCCCACGGCACCTTGCACCAGCCCAGGGAAACTGACCAAGGCACTCCTGGCCATTCCCAGATTGACCGTGCCCGTGGAATCCTCGGACAGCACGCCCCAATGATCCCTGAGCTGAGCTATTTAGATCCACAAGGGTTATCAACGTGGCTTTGCCGCACATATTTGGGATCACCAAAACTGACTCCAGTCAGTGAGCAACTGAGCAAACTCGATTTAAGTCAGCATAGACTCTCAGTAATTTTACCTGTGGCACTTTCATGCCACAGACTCTCTATCTAAATCTTTCCAAACCTCTGCTAAATTCCCAATTCTGCTGTAAATAGACATTCTGTAATATAATTTCCCAACCACATACAAAGAACTTGTGTGGGGTAGCTGTAAATAAGTTTGATGAAGGGGGAATTCCTTGTGTATATAATATTAAATTATTTAAACCCTTTTAAATTCAGCCTCATATTTCTTCCCCCCAAAACCCAGACAAATCCCTTCACAAAACACAGTAGATGGGCTCAAACTCTTTCTGCTATGGCAGAAGTCAGTAGAGAATTACAAAGAGGCATTTAAGCAGTTACTAACAGATTATTATTACCCTCTCGGGGGCTAACTACAGTCCAGACAGTGCCCAAATGGCTCTCAGGGGACTCTGTCTTGTTTGACATTGAGGCTTGTATCTTCCCAGCTTCTGGGGAAAGGACGCAGACGATTCCTGTCCTTGTTCTCCTGGATGATCTGTATATATGTCCAGGACTTCTAGGCAGGACCTTCAGGTGCAGAAGACACCTGCTCCTGCAGGTGCAGTCTCAGCATGATGTCACGCTGGCCACACAGGCTGACTGCATGCAGACATCCAGGGTCTGCTCCTGGTAACTCGTGGCAGTGGAGTTTACCAGGCAAGCAACAAGGCAGTGTGCAATAGCAGCAGGGCTGGGCACAGCAGAGAGAGAAGGCAAAGAGCAGGGAAGCAAAGCAGGGAAGCAAAAGCAGGTTGTTCACCTGCCTATCTCCTTTTATCAGTGTGGGCCGAGATTAATTGCCCTTTGGACACAAGAATAGCCAGTCAGGGTGGCAGTTAGCCAAACCTTACCATATTAGGCAGGGTCCACAGGCCTGGCTCCCCCAAATATGGGAAGAGCACAGGCCTTAGCAACCCGTGGGCCATAAGCTAGGCGCATGGGCTTACACAGCCGCGTTACACAACCTGGGCCCTGGGCAGGCCAGGCTTTATGGCACCAGGCCCTTTGTGTCTCTCTGTGACCATTTGATAGGTAAACATGTATAAGCCTATTTTGGGCCTATGGGCCCTTCACAACAGGCATGTGTAGAACAAGCTATAAGACCACTTATCCTAAATGCAGAAGCAACAAAAAACATGTGCAATTTTTTCAAATGGAGGTGCACTCATCAGCATTGGACAGGTCTCAGGTAACTCTGTTCAACATTTTCCTCTTTGTGGCATTATCCAGGCTTTCTTCATTTCTGTCTTTTCCACTTCTCCTCAAAATGCAGTCTGAATTTAATGATAGCTAAACATACTGGGGACTTCTCATTGACTTCGAGGACTTTAGGTGAAAAAGAATCAACAGGTACTTCTGCAGCTCTCACAGGAAATGGTTCTTTCCCCACACTGCATCAGAAGTCATCCCAGTACTAGGGTGCAAGATAAAACTGAACTTTTTCTTCTCATAGACAACAGCAGTAGAAAACACCCTCAAGTTTCTCCAATAGTCAGTACCTCCAGACAGAAGTGAGCAAGTAGTCATCTACAACATTGCATTCTACACATCTAATACTCTGCAAACCTGCTGAGTGGAATGGAAGGTGGCCAAGGATGATAGAAACATTTTCCTTTCAGTTTGTAAAGGTTTTGAAAAACCACGAACCTGGTGTCCTGTATGTTGTAAGACCAGGAAAAGCCACAAAATCATGAGATCAGAGAATGGAGTAACAAGCAGAACGTTTGCCAAAAGGAAGATCTCTGTGCATTGCCTTCACAGAGATCACACCAAACTGCAGAAAACATCTGCCTGACAGGACCCCCAAAACACTGCCTCAGCCCCACACAGCTGCTGCCACAGCTTAACATCAGAATGTGCTTCAGTATAGAAAAATCTATCTGGGGTTTTAATGATAAAGACACTATTTTGTAATAGCTTTTTATATCCCCTAAGAGCCTCAACACTGTCTGTGCAGCAACTTGGTGATAGTCCATAAGCGCATAAAACATGAACTGTCTGCCACAAGACAAACAGGACAAGCAAATATTGTCAAATGAAATAACCTTTTCCCTGCTACAAATAGAGACAAATACTGCAATATTCCTTAGTTGCATAAGTCAGGAAGTAATAGTTGCGATCAATTATTTAATCTTACAAACTTAATTCCTTTGGGTACAAACTACTTTCAGTATTTAAGATTTAAATAACTAGATGATATTCTTCCATGAACAGACAGAATAAACTAGAAATCAGATGCATGGTCATTTCCCATCACATTTTTGTGGATCTGTAATGAAACATTTGAGAAGCTGTATATGCTGCCTCTGATCAATATTGTTGTGCTCATTAGCAACAGTTTTGCAAGTAAACTTTCAGCCATGGTGCCAATTAAATCTACTTACTTGTGTTTGGAAGTTAATCAATAGTAAATTAAAGTTCTGAATTTCATGCATGTTTTCCATCCATACATTATGTTTGTCTCATGGATGGCATTTCAGAAGAGTTTTTTTTCTTGAATTATTTACATCTAACAAAATGAAGCTACTAAAACTGTATTTGAGCTCCATTTTGTGGTGCCATTAAAAGTCATCCTGCAGGATATTTTACCAAATATTTTCAAGGAACCCTTCCTACCTTTTTGCAGTTGTGGAAGTTGTCTATATTGCACTACTATTGATAGAACTTCCATCAAAAGCTAGAAAAAGACATTCCTCAAGCTCCTAATTAACTTCACCCTTGTGTACTCACAGCTCATGGGACCATGTTATTACTTTCCAGCTAGCAGGCTACCAGGTGTACTCAAAGGAAGCCAAATGAAACCAACTACTTGTCAGATAAGTAGGTATATCTAAGACTGATTTTTTTTTCCCTCTTCACATTAAAATATTTGTAAGGTAAGAACAAATTAAAAGTGACGTACAAGAGTAGAACAAGATCTGAAGAACAGCTCTGGAAGCAACAACAAAAAAGACTTATTTGTCATGCTTTCATACTACTTAACAGATAGACCATAGCTCATTTTTCACTGACAAGTAGCTGTCTCATCCCCTTCTATACATACTACAGGCTATGTACTATTTCTAGGTCCAGACCAAGGTCAAGGTCCCACCTTGGCCATTGGTCACCTGAGACAGCTCATGAATCCCATTTGCAAGACAAAATACTGAAGCAGCCTCAAGCTAAATATGTTGTTTCCTGAGACAACTTTCCTTTGCCCAAGAAAAGGAAAGATCATGCAGGCACTGGGAAAATCCAAAGCTGGGGGCCTGGTGAAACTATAGTGAACGGTGAAAGATACTTTCTCGACTTTATGCTGTATTGCACACCAGAGCAGTAGTTGGGCTACAGAGCCAAATCACACCAACGGCAGAACACTCTAACTAGGTTGCTTAGCACAGAGACCTCCTCAAGATCAGACCAAATTCTATATTCTTAATTTTTCTGTGTCAGTAACACACAAGGGAGGGGGCCTGCAGCCCTCCAGATTAAACCAGTACAGCCGTAATGAATTTATTTGCCTTAATTTTCTTATGCATCTTGACAAGATCAAGAGTCAACAGCACAGGTCTGTTCCACAAAACCTTAGTGGCCACTAACTTCAGTAGAGTTAAAAAGAAACTTAAAACCTCTAAGGAACACCACAGCCAATTCATGACTGTAGATTGCTAGTTCCAGAACTTATCATGAATTCAGAGGTCATAAGGGAGAACCAGGAACCACTACAAGTGGAATATAATCAATATAATAAGTTCTTTTTGATGTTAGCTATTACTGAAAAAAAAAAAGCCCAAAGATTGAAGTCAGTTGTAAAATACAATTGTATAGCTTAGCCTATAAATCACCCTTTGTTAATGCAGCTCTGCCAGCTTACACCAAGCAATCTGTGCTGTGGAATTATTAAGTTTGCTTAAAATCTTACTCTGTTTCAGCAGGATGACACTGAGAAGGATGTCTGGAGGGAACACTACTTTATATGTAATACAGAGTTCTGAGTCACCACCCAGCCATGTGAATATGTCTATGTAATTCTTATGTTGACCTACTGAGTAGAAGCTAAAATCAGACAAGAATCATTAAATTACTAGTTATTCCAGAAATAAAATGTGTTTGAAGCAGGTTTTTGATGACCAGATCCTTTCTGTATGCTCCACTGCATGTTAGCATGTCAGAAGACATGACAAAGACATGACAAATATCTGTTTTTTCCCCAGTATCATTTTAGAATAATGCCTCATCTGATCTTCTAACTATATTTAAATTAATTTAAAGCCATTTGTCACTACAAGTTCTCTGAAGTACTTGAGCATTCAAAGTCAGCTTTTCTTGCTTTATCAAATATTCTAGTTTTCTGAGTGGGTAGGATGTGACCTATAAATTACAATGATGAATAACTTTATGAGTAAGAACACAGGTCAGTTTTTCATTAAAATTAAAAGGTCTGGATTCTCTGTTGTCAGATTATCAAGTGCTGCTGCAAATGGAAACGAAGTGCTGTCAATGCAGAGTGATGATATTTCTACATCCAGATTGCCCCCGTGTAAGGAACACGTCATATTATAGCACACTGCGTAGGCAAAGCCATTACACTCCTTTTCAAGGACAGCAAGTAAATTCTGATTTATTCACTGAGAAGATAGTTCTTACTAGTTGAAACTTGCTTCCATGAAGACACAGGGTCAATGTACAACTTAATTCCTATATAAATCTTCTGAAGATAGACAAATTTCAAGCAGCACAATGGTGTATCATTTCTACCAATCTGAGGGAAAGACAGTGCTGCTGCTAAGTCCTGCTTCTGATCCAAGGATTTTGAAAGTCCCAGAAATGTGAGAAAGCTGTCAGGTTATGGAGACTGCTGGTGAAAGATAGATTTTAGGGTATTTTTCAATGCCTCCTGGCATTATTGCACATTTTGCACAGGTGGAAGCTGCCAATGGATAAAGATACAGCTGAGAATCCTTAAAGAAGCAGTCGAAGGTAAACTGAAAGCACATTCAGAGGCAGCCTTTGAATACTCACAGGGCATGACTTTGCAATTATACCTTTTCACGGTGGGGACAGCTGCTTCCAAGAAAAAAATATGACAGATGCTACACAGGACCAGTGAAACTGCTTACAAAGGAAGTATTGAGTGCACCAAAGAACTTGCAGAGAGAACTACGTTTCTCTGAATTACCATCATGGTGTTAGTAAGAACTGTAAATGAGAAAAGCTCACCTAGAAACATGGTGTATTTCCATCAGAACTGCCACCTCTCCAGCTTGCACATCAACTCAGATTTAGTGAGTGGGAGGCACTGGATGAATCTCTGTGTGACACCAAGAGGTCATGATAATGCTTAAAGACTGAAAGATGATTTTAGGCACAGCAAGGTTCTTCCTTACTGTTCTTGTCAAAGACAGGGGGCACCTTTCCATCTCTACCTAACCTGCCACTTTTCCAAGCCAGTCAATTCCCAGATGAAAAGGGAACATATCTGACAGGGCTGACATTTTTCATCTAACAGTTTTCTGACAAGAAAGGAAGGGGAGGATCAGCAGAGAAATGGTAACCTCTTGGTCTAAAAAGAAATCTGTCAGCTACAAAATGCTTCCCCGGCCTCCATAAAATAAGGAGCCTGTGGATCAGCTCTGCAATCAGTTGTATTGGGAGATACTTCACAAATTTGGTAGTTATTTACTGATTTATAGCAGTGTCCTTCACAGAGATTTACAAGATTGTATAAAGCAGAACAAAGAAACACTCCTAGTATCTCATCTCAAGTGAGTAGATAGAGGGAATTTTTAATGTTTGACCTTAAACATATTGAAAGCATAATATAGTTTCATCTGTTTTCTCAAATGAGAGAAACATCTACACTAAGAAACTGCAGAGAATATAAAAAGTACATGAAGTGAATACCTGACCTCAAAAATAAGACTTTGGGCAAAGATGTGAACATTCATCAGCATACAAAGATAGAGAAGAGTCAAGGAACGAGGATTTTTCAATAGAAATACTGAAGATTTACCTTTTAGTTGTGATTTTGTGGTAAAAGGGAACTGTGGAAGCTGCTTAAAAAAAAAAAAAAAAGATGTGTGAGAGATGGATGGCAGAGAAGTATATTAGATATGTTACTCAACTCTGAAGAGACCAAAATAGGTAATGAACAAGGCAAAAATGTATTATAGAAATACTATAAATAACACAAATATCACATATAAGATCCTGTGGGATAATACTGTATGTAATACACACTAATGAAAATTGTAATTGGCTATGTGATGGAAAAAAATTAATCCATTTCTTAATGGTTTAACTCATACAGTTTTTGAGCAGTGAATTACTTAGAAGGACCTTCTAATGATTTTCTGATGTTCCTCCTGAAAACACCATTTGAGTCAGTCTAACACCAAACTGAAGAGCAAAACAAAATGTTCAAAACAACATTGTCAATCACAACAAGGGTTTAGCACCCAATACAATTTGCAAAGGTGTCTTCCGTGTTCTAATGTGTGAGATAGAGTGACTCTTTGACCAGCTTAAACCCGAGCATATCCAGATTGACTGTCTAAGGTCATACAGCATCATTGTTTCCTCAAAGTGTGAGGAAGAATTTGGACAAAGATAGCTCCCACAAGGAAGGGAAACATTGTGCATTGCTGTTGGGAACCACTGAGCTTTGGAGAGGCTGCTGAGAAGGGGAGGTGTGTTTGAACTCTGATTTATTGAAGATGGTTAAAGGTGTCCCTGGAGATCCCTGGTTTAAGGTATTTCCTTAAGCCAGCACAGGGGATGCATGCTAACCAGCGTGAAGTACACAGCTTGGCATTTCCAGGAGCTGAGGATACAAACAAAGACAAATGAACAAGTAGCTGCCTTTTTTATCTTTTAAAGAAACAGGGAGCAACCTAGCTCATCAAGGACAGATGTCAGCCTTCTAAGCACGTGAATATCAGCTAGTCCTGCAGATTTCATTGACCTAAAATACAAGTTCTCAGAGTCACAATGTGAATCTTTTGAACCTGCATGCTCAATCTTACTACAAAGATACGTTTTAAGAAAGGATTTTATAGTGAGCAGCAAAGCATAGTAATGATTAATATGCTGACTGCCAGCGAGTGCTCTGAACAGCTCTTACTCTGCAGACACTGACATTCTCTTGCCAAAGAAAAAACACAGTGGCATTTCACATAAAAAAAAATATAATGTTCATTGAAACAGAAAAAGCACTAGCTGGTACTGAAAGCAGCAAATGAGAAGGTCAGTTCAAGATACACAAGCAGTACAGAACATACACAAGATATTCTATGAAACAGACTTTTAATTTACCCTGTGTGGGATTGACTTCAGCAGTATTAATAAAGCTTACATTAGTTGAACAAAGAGATACTACATTAAATGCTCTGACTAAATGCAATTATAACTCTTACTCAGCACCTTTCATCAGGGTTACTAATGGAAATGCATTAATTAATGCTGGACTTTATAATTTTATTCTGGTTTTAAGAGTCACTGTCATTTGCAGTTCTGTTATCCAGAAAAATACCTGGATAACACCAGAAAAAAAAAAAAAAAACAACAATCCAACCTCCACCACAGCATTTCAGACAAAGGCAAGAGGTTCAGCAAAGGCTGATATGCTTAAAGTCCCATGAAAACAAAATCAGAAGCAATCATCTATCAAATCTTTTCACAGAGATGGAACAGAAAAAAATCTACCTTCTACTTTTCTTTATCTGATACTTCCCACTATTGGAAACCAAAGACAACCGTGGCCAGAGGTCTTATGATACTCCACAATGGTAAATCAAGCTCAGATTAGGATGTAATGTAGCTTCACTCAACTCACATATATTCCTTTGTGCCTGAAAGCTCATACAAAGGGCAACAGTGACCTATCCATAAAGGCCAGAAACCAGGCTAAACTATTTAATCAGTATCAGGAGCAAAAAAAGACTGGTGGAGAAAAGCTACACATGCAAAACTGGTGTATGCAGAGGGGAACGTATGTGGGAGTCTTAAGTTACCAAAAGAACAAGAATGAGTAAATGAAGTACTTCCTCTGTATTGTGGTATTATCCCTTAGCTATATTTTAATCTTAAATGCTGAACAGGTAGAAATAGAAGTTAAATTTGTATCAAAACAGAAGCTGCATAAACAATCATTTTAATACCTCCTAAGTTAAGATAATTATCTGGTAAAGAGAATATTAAAAAATATAAGAAAAATGGTAGCTTGATGAAACTTGTGCTGCCCACCCCAAGCTTATTGTGGGTAGGCATAAAACAGTGTCATAAAACCCAGTAAGGAAGGGAAATGCTTTGGATTCCAGTGAAGTAAATGAAATTTCCAAACATTTCTTAATGGTTTGGTTTTTAGAAAGGAAAAACAATATGGGAAAGAGAGCAGAAGAGGGTGCAATGATGGTATTTATGCAGTAGGAATCAAACAAAGGTATTTGTATGAACTACAGATTGAAAAATTAATCTCATGAGATAAACTAAAAATGGCTAAATAGAAGGCAGACTAGGAAAGAAACTCGAATACAAATAGTATTTGCTGAACTTGAAAAGCTATCAGGAAAAGACATCTTATCATTATCACATTTAAAATAAAGGGTAAAAGTAACTACAACTGGCACATTTAATTATTTTCTTTCACTGAAATAAGGTGAGATAATTGCAATACTTAAAAATGAATGCTTCAAAAGAATCTGCATAATTTGCAGGCTTATCAGACAGTCTCCTCTGCATGGCAGTATTAACAGGATTCTGAAAGAGCAAGCGGATTCTGAGCACCAAAAGGAGACTGAATGGGTTCCTCTGGTTTGTCTCTCGGGCTCACAAACTAGGGAGCTGGAATTCATGCATATTGCAGAGATGGTATGGAAAATATATCATCAGGATTTTGCAGGAATAAGGAAATAATAGTTTGAAAACAGGTAGAATACATAGAAGAGGCTACTTTGCAATATTAAAAGCTTTTCCACCCTCTCCAAAGGACTTCAGGTACAGGCACCCATACATACAACACCTATCACATCAAGAAACTTTCACATAGTTGTAATGGAGAAGTAATTAACTGATGTGAGATACGATTAAAAATAATGTTGCTTATTAATTTTCAATATTCAGAATTCTCACCACCCTGACCACTGATTTGCATAACAATTGGTTCTTCGGAGTCATGGAAACATTATACATATACTAGATCTAGAAATAACTAGCAAAAATATATAAACATCAGTTAAACTGGAACTGCAGTCAGTATGCTGCTTGCTCACTTGATGCTTATGGCAGAAGGCTACTGTGAATTACACACAGAGTATTATCAGGGTTGGAAGAGACCTCACAGATCATCAAGTCCAACCCGTTACCACAGAGCTCAAGGCTAGACCATGGCACCAAGTGCCACATCCAATCCTGCCTTGAACAGCTCCAGGGACAGCAACTCCACCACCTCCCCGGGCAGCCCATTCCAGTGTCCAATGACTCTCTCAGCGAAGAACTTTCTCCTCACCTCGAGCCTAAATCTCCCCTGGAGTAGCTTGAGGCTGTGTCCTCTCGTTCTGGCACTGGCCACCTGAGAGAAGAGAGCAACCTCCTCATGGCCACAACCACCCCTCAGGTAGTTGTAGACAGCAATAAGGTCACCCCTGGGCCTCCTCTTCTCCAGGCTAAACAATCCCAGCTCCCTCAGCCTCTCCTCGTAGGGCTTGTGCTCGAGGTCACAAGAAGCTTTAAGTATTTACTCACAAAATATCTCCCAACTCACAGGGCTAGCTACAGCTTCAGACAATACCCAAACGCTTTCAGAGAATTCTGTTACTGTCTTATCTGCTGAGGCTTCTTATTATTCCCAGACTTCACAGGCTACTGGGGAAAAGGAGAGAGACAATCCCTGATCTGATTTATCTGGATGATCTGTGTTTCCCTTCCAGGGCTCCTCATCTTGGCAGGTGTAGGCAGGATGTCTTGCAATGTACAGCCCTGACACAATGTCACACTGGTTATGGAAGCCGATCATGTGGAGGCATTTAGAGCCTGTTCCTGGTAAACTCAAGGCAGTGTAGTTTCCAGGCAAAGAAACTCAAAGCATCAGAATTTGTTACTTTGTGGCAGAGCTAGGTCATAGATTAGCATAGCATGGCAAAATGCAGTAAGGCAGTATACTGCTGGGAGCAGAGAGCAATGGCAGAGCATGCTGTGTTACCTGCTCATCTCTTTTTACCAATGCAGCCTGAGACTAATGGGCCTTTGGACACAAATTAGCCAATTACAATGGCAGTTAGCTGAGCTTGACCATATTAGGTGAAACCATAGGCTTGCTTTACTCAAATTTGGCAAAAACATGGGCCTTGCATGAGGCAGACACAAGCAAGTGTGTGTACCTTGTTCACCACGGGATGTAAACAGAAGCCAAACAAGTCTAGGCAGGCCAGAGTCCTTAGATTCAGTGGCTCCAGGTTCTTTGTCCTCTTTCCTGCTTCTGCTTCTTCCCAGAACAGAAGGAAGGAGATCAGAAAAACATGTCTGGGCAAGCCAGGACATGTATAAGCCTATTTTGGCTTATTCAAGCCTACCACAACAATAATACAGTGGATTTTGCCACTTCCAGTGTCTTTGAACTGCATGGATTGTGAGAAGTTTGTGTCCTTGTAGGGCTAAGTGAACAGATCCTGTTGTCTCTAAGCAATGGTCTACTTCCAACTGGAACAGGCATTAGCATAACATATGGAAACAGGATTTCCAAACCTCTGCCCTGAGAATGTCAGCAGCCTTTGAGTCCTTGCCACACTAGCTCATCTTCCAGTGCGAGTATAGAAGGTGGTTAGCCTAGGCAGCACAGGTAGCAATAGCAGTAAAAAGAAGAGGCTTGAGCTTCAACTCATCCACAGGTAATTACCATGTCTTTTGGGGGGGGGTGTGTGTGTGTGTTCAGGACACTAGCCCTCATCACTTCCTCACCAGTAGTTTTTACCATAATCACATCCTTTGTCCCTGTGCTAGTTTGAAGCAAGCTGGAATGTTTTGGTAACAGAACTAGATAACGGGCAGTGAAATGAAAACAATTGTGTCTACTTCTCTCACAGTCACGCTGAGAACTCTGGGAAGAAGAAAGACTTTTTCTCCATTTTGTTTCTCACTCTTGCTTTTGCCTTGGACCTGGTCACATCTCATTAACCCTGCTCCTACTAACCCTGCTCCCTAACCTCTTGGCTGCACCTCTTTTCTTCCTGAGGACTGGGGTAAGGTTGAGAGGGCCGGGGGGAGGTGTTGGGGTGGTTTGAAAGCCCCCCCTGGGGACCTAGGTTTCTGGGAGGGGAGCTGTGCTTTTATATTGTTTATCCTTTGTATATTTCTGTATATAATTGTATATAACTGTATATATTGTAAATAGCTGCTTGTAAATTCTGCTAGCTGTAAATAAATTGCTTCATCTATATTCCCAGAGGCCGTCTGAGTTAGCTGGGGCAAATACAAAGTGTGGGGGGGCGGGGTAACCCCCAAACCATCACATTTTTTATTGGCTTTCCCAACGTGGGGCTAGATATTTCAGTGAGTGGAAATTAGCTCTGGGAATTAAGATGAAGCTAATCAAGCAGCTATTGTATTTGGTTGGTGCATTGCTCTGGTCTGGTTTTGTTTTCTTGGCATTTAGTTGGTTAAAAGGTCAAATTGTTGCTTATTTCATTGATCTGGCTTATAATAAGGCTAAAGCTAAGGTTTCAGATATGTTCTGGAGCTGGGGTGATTTTATTCTTGGTTATGCTGGTTTTAATATCTCTGAGAATATTACCAAGGATATCACAGGAGCTCTGGTCAATAATGTGACAATCAATGGAAATTCTGCTTTAAATATGGCTCTAATGAGAGTTATTCAGCCTAAGACAGGAATTCCAACTGTTTGCATAGGTACATGCTCATGTAAAACTGTTTTTCTTCTTACAATTTTTAATATTTGCCTTATGATTTTAATATTCATATTAATTTTGGCATTATTGGTGAAAAATTCAAAACCAGCTTCTGTAAGAGCTAGGAAAAATTCTGTGTCTCAGAAGCAGTCTCTTTCACAGCAAAACAAGGGAACACAGTCATCGGCTTCCCCCTTGCCAGCCTCTCCACCCTCCTCTGTAGGTTCTGGGAACACAGCCAGCGTTCCCGCCACTAATGTAAACAATGATAAGGATAACCAAAACAAGCCACAGAGTTTAGCAGGAGCCTCAGGAGCACAGGCAGATACCCAAAATCAGAATGTCCCTAGCAACAATCAAAACACCTCAGGGTTGGCAGGCATCCCAGGAGGACAGGCAAATAATAACACTGCTAGTGCTGGTAACGCTAGCCCAGTCAGTCCAAATCCTAATGACACCAGCTCAGCCAATTCGAACCCCCAGCCAGCAGACCAGAACCAAAATCCTCCTGTTAAAAGCAAGGCAGATTTGAACTCACAAGCTCCAGGTCAGACCCCCAGTAATACAAATGCTCCAAGTCAGACCTCCAATAATTCAAATGCTCCAGGTCAGACCCCTAAGGATTCAAACCCTCCAAGTCAGACTCCTAAAGATTCAAATCCTCCAGCAGACACATCCAAGTCTGTTGCTGCTCAGGCCCTTCTGGCACCTGCTAAGGCAAAAGCTAAGACAAAGAGTGGTTCGCAGGAGGATGTAAGAGATGGGACCTCTGGTGATCAGCAGCAAGAGGAGGAAGAGGAGGCAGTTAGTCTGCGAGACCTTGTAGATGTGCTGAGACAACAATACTCAAGTGAGAGGAGCACTGTGAGGTTAGCTGCCAGGAGAGAGGATGGTTCCCATGAGTTTAGGAATGCTATGAGGAAGATTGTGTTAGGCCAGGCACCACCAGAACAACAGGAGGAAGAGGAGGAAGATGACATCCAAGGCTCCAAGGATCCACTCAGAGAGGTCAGGGAAGTTAGAAAGGAATACACAAGGGAATCAGGTGAGCCAATCTTAAGCTGGTTAGTGAGATGCCGTGGCATTGGTGCTAATGCTCTGCAGGTAGGAGACAAGTCTGCCAAGCAGCTGGGACCACTCACTAAGGAGAGTGGAGTGGACAAACACCTGGCAAGTCCTCTTGGTAGGGTTAGCTTGTGGACACGCCTTTTGTTGGCTGTGGCTATGAGATATCCTTCCCGAGATGATTTGCCATGGGCTGCCAAGAAGTGGAACACCGTTGAGCAGGGAATTAAGCTTCTGAAGGAGTTTGCTGTGAAGGAAGTGCTTTATGGAGATCATGGCACTCATGAGCCTGATGATATTCCTTTGGGAACAGGTCTCATGAAGAAGCTTATTAAGCTTGCTCCTTCATCCTATGCTAACATCTTGGCCAGTAAATTTCTAGCAAGGAGTGATAATGGAAGGTCATTCACTGTTGGTGAGTTCACTGATCAGCTCAGGCAGATTGAGGACAGCTTGTCACATTCTGGTATAATCTGTGCCATAAAGACTATGACTACAGAGCTTAAAGATGGTATAAGAGATGGCATTAAGGAGAGCATGAAAGAACTGAAGGAGGATCTCAAAAACATTACCAATCTGGTAAAGGATACCATTCCTGCATCATCTGAATGGGTGCATGTTTCTGCAGTCAGGAACAGACGCCCACCTCCTGCAAGGCAATTCCAGCCCAGGAGGAGACAAATTCCACCCAGACAGCAGCAATCACGTGCGTCACTGTGGATACTTCTGCGTGACACATACGGTGAGAACATGAACAAATGGGATGGTAAACCTACTTCAGCTCTTTCAAAGAGAGTCAGGGAACTGCAGAGTGGCAGAAGCAGAGGCAATAATGCCAGGAAAGTAGCTGTCACTTCTTCAGCTCCTGAGAGCAACTGCAATTGCTCCAACAGTTGCAATTCCTCTCGCAACACCACCAATCATTGTGTACACCCTACATGCCATGTTCAGCATTAGGGGTGCCCTGCCTCCAGCCAGGAGGAGGAAAGGGATAGTGGAGAGAACCGAATCTATTGGAATGTATTCATTAGGTGGCCTGGCAGTTCAAGAGTTCGGAAATACAGGGCTTTAGTTGACACAGGTGCTCAGTGTACTTTATTGCCATCTAATTGTAAAGGGACAGAGTCCATTTCTATTTTTGGAATCACTGGTGGATCTCAAGAGTTAACTAAGATACAGGCTGAGATCAGTTTAACTGGTAAAGAGTGGAAGACACATACTATTGTAACTGGTCCTGATGCGCCTTGCATTCTGGGAATTGACTTTTTGAGACAAGGTTGTTTCAAAGATCCTAAAGGTCACAAATGGGCTTTTGGTATAGCATCTGTAGAGATTGAGGATGATAAATTGAAATTGTCTATTAGACCTGAACTTTCTGATGAATCTGCAGTTGTGGGACATCATGACATAGAGGACCTGGAAGTGCCAATTGCAACTCAAACTGTTCATCATAGACAGTACAGAACTAACCGTGACTCTTTGTTGCCCATTCATCAGCTGATTCGTCAACTGGAGAGTCAGGCTGTCATCGAGAAAGCTCATTCACCTTTCAACAGTCCCATCTGGCCTGTGCGCAAACCTACGGGCGACTGGAGACTGACAGTTGACTTTCGTGCCCTCAACGAGGTGACGCCACCCATGAGTGCAGCTGTGCCGGACATGCTGGAACTCCAGTACGAGCTGGAATCGAAGGAGGCTAAATGGTATGCAACCATAGACATTGCTAATGCTTTCTTCTCTATTCCCATAGCAAAGGAGTGCAGGCCTCAGTTTGCATTCACCTGGAGAGGAATCCAGTACCAGTTCAATCGTTTGCCTCAGGGGTGGAAACACAGCTCAACCATCTGTCACTCAGTCATCCACAATGCACTGGAGAAAGGTAAAGCTCCAGAGCATATCCAGTACATCGACGACATCATTGTGTGGGGCCAAACTGCTGAGGAAGTCTTCGAGAAAGGTAACAAAATCATTGACATTCTGCTGCAAGCAGGTTTTGCCATTAAAAGAGACAAGGTCAAAGGACCTGCCAAAGAAATTCAGTTTCTGGGAGTGCGGTGGCAGGATGGTCGCCGTTACATTCCTCAGGATGTGATCAACAAAGTCTCTACCATGGCAGTTCCCACCAGTAAGAAGGACACACTTTCTTTTCTTGGTGTGGTGGGATTTTGGAGACTACACATTCCTGGTTTCAGTCAGATTGTCAAACCTCTGCATGATGTGACTCGTAAGAGAAACAATTTCGAGTGGGGACCTGAACAACAAGCAGCCTTTGATCAAATCAAACGAGAAGTAGTCCATGCAGTGGGCTTAGGACCTGTGAGATCTGGTCTGGACATTAAAAACATTCTGTACACGGCTGCCAGTGACAATGGTCCAACTTGGAGTCTTTGGCAGAGAGCTCCAAATGAGACACGTGGTCGTCCACTTGGTTTCTGGGGACGTTGTTACAGAGGTTCAGAGACAAATTACACTGCAACTGAGAAAGAGATTCTAGCAGCCTATGAGGGAGTGAAAGCAGCTTCTGAAGTGATTGGAACTGAGTCACAATTGCTTTTAGCTCCTAGACTGCCAGTTCTTAATTGGATGTTCAAGGGCAAAGGTTTATCACCACATCATGCCACAGATGCAACCTGGTCTAAATGGATGGCTTTGATAACCCAACGAGCGCGAATGGGTAATCTTGACCGACCTGGTCTGGTAGAGGTGATCACCAACTGGCCGGAAGGCACAGACTGTTCCAAACCTCCAGAGGAGAAAATAACTCGTGCTGAGGAAGCTCCTCCCTATGGTGATCTCTCTGACCAGGAAAAGAACTATGCTTTGTTCACAGATGGTTCCTGTCGTCTTGTTGGGAACAAGCGAATATGGAAGTCAGCGGTTTGGAGTCCAACCAGGAGAGTTACCGAAACGAAAGATGGCGAAGGAGAATCCAGTCAGTTCGCTGAGGTAAAAGCTGTTCAACTTGCTCTTGATGTGGCTGAACGTGAGAATTGGCCTATCCTTTACCTCTACACCGACTCGTGGATGGTAGCCAATGCTCTATGGGGTTGGCTAAAGGACTGGAAGAAGAATGGTTGGCAGAGGAAAGGAAAGCCTATTTGATGTGCTGATCTATGGCAGGACATTGATGCACGGCTGGAGAGAACTCCAGTGAAGGTGCGGCACGTAGATGCACACATGCCTAAGAGCAGAGCCAATGAGGAACATCAACATAACCAGAAGGCAGACCAAGCTGCTAAGATTGCTCAAGTTGATACCAACTCTGAACTTGACATTGACCTTGATTGGAAACACCGAGGTGAGCTGTTCTTAGCTCGGTGGGCCCATGACTCATCTGGACATCAAGGCAGAGATGGAACATACCGATGGGCTCGCGATAGGTCAATTGACTTGTCCATGGACGCTATCACCCAAGTCATCTATGACTGTGACATTTGTGCTGCTATTAAGCAGGCTAAGCGAATCAAGCCCTTATGGTATGGTGATAGATGGTCAAAGTACAAGTATGGTGAAGCCTGGCAGATTGATTACATCACTTTACCTCGATCTCGTTCTGGCAAGCAGTATGTGCTAACGATGGTAGAAGCCAGCACTGGATGGTTGGAAACCTATCCAGTTCCACATGCTACTGCACGTAACACCATTGTTGGTTTGGAGAGACAGATCTTGTGGAGACATGGAACTCCAGAGAGAATTGAGTCAGACAATGGTACTCATTTCAAGAATAATCTTGTGAAAAACTGGGCCAAAGAGCATGGTATTGAATGGATCTATCACATACCCTACTATGCACCAGCTTCAGGGAAGATTGAGCGCTACAATGGTTTGCTGAAAACCACCCTAAAAGCCATGGGGGGTGGAACTCTGAAAAACTGGGACAAACATTTAGCACAAGCTACCTGGTTGGTAAATAGTAGAGGTTCAGTAAACAGAGCAGGACCTGCACAATCAGATTTGGTCCAAACAGTAGACGGTGATAAAGTTCCTGTTGTACGTGAAAAGAATCTGTTAGGGAAAACTGTTTGGGTATTTTCTCCTTCGGGTGAAGGGAAACCTGTCCGAGGGGTGGTTTCTGCTGAAGGTCCTGGTCATACATACTGGGTAATGCAGGAGAATGGTGAAATCCAGTGTATTCCACAGAGAAATTTAACCTTAGCTGAGAGAGTTTAAATTCAAGTTGTTAGGAGTTTTCTATTCTAGGTAACATCGGCGCCCAACACTAAGAGACATCTACAGTACGTGAGCACGAACCCAATATCACCTGGGAGTCCCTGTTCTGAGCTTTTGAATCACCTACATCTGATTGAAGTGTGAACTGAACTTGTATATATTGTTTTAGTGTAAATATTGGTTTAGATTAGATTGGATAATTCTCAGCGATACTCTGAGCGAAGTAGACAAGGGGTGGATTGTGCTAGTTTGAAGCAAGCTGGAATGTTTTGGTAACAGAACTAGATAACGGGCAGTGAAATGAAAACAATTGTGTCTACTTCTCTCACAGTCACGCTGAGAACTCTGGGAAGAAGAAAGACTTTTTCTCCATTTTGTTTCTCACTCTTGCTTTTGCCTTGGACCTGGTCACATCTCATTAACCCTGCTCCTACTAACCCTGCTCCCTAACCTCTTGGCTGCACCTCTTTTCTTCCTGAGGACTGGGGTAAGGTTGAGAGGGCCGGGGGGAGGTGTTGGGGTGGTTTGAAAGCCCCCCCTGGGGACCTAGGTTTCTGGGAGGGGAGCTGTGCTTTTATATTGTTTATCCTTTGTATATTTCTGTATATAATTGTATATAACTGTATATATTGTAAATAGCTGCTTGTAAATTCTGCTAGCTGTAAATAAATTGCTTCATCTATATTCCCAGAGGCCGTCTGAGTTAGCTGGGGCAAATACAAAGTGTGGGGGGGCGGGGTAACCCCCAAACCATCACAGTCCCTTATGCAGATATAGTCTCAGAAGTAATTTCTGGTAGCTTATGTGTAAAAGATAAATTTACAACAGAAGTTTATCTAAAAAGGCTTTGATATATCTTAAGGAAATTAGAATTTATCTGTATTAAACAGGTGCCATAAGCTGTCTAACACTTTCAAAAGTATATCTGGAACAGAAACAATTTGTCATCAGGTCAGTGCTACAGTGTAATGAGGGGCTCTGTCACGCTGCTGTAGGAACAAAAGTGAATAAAAATACTATAAATAAAAGATTTGTGGAGAAAAAATTTACAACAAAAGCCTACAAACTAACCCACAAACCTATTTTCACCTGCATGCTAACATTACCCAAAACGAAAAAGGACCAATGAATCAGCTTCTCACCACATACTGTATCAGTTCAAAAAAGCTGAAGACCACATTGAGTGGGTTTATCATCACAGCTAGAGGGATTCAGTCTTGGGAAAAGACAGTTGTTTGTTTGGGGTTTTTTGTTTGTTTTTCTTCTGACAAAAGAAAAGAAAATAAACTTCCTCTGGATTCCTGTAAAGTATCAAATTAAGTGCTATAGGGGGAAATAATTAAGCTAAAAAATAATGCAATTAGCAACAAAATTTGCTTTTAAAAAAGCAAACTAGCTGAAGGGGATGAAATAAGATGTGGTAAGAGAGAAACTGAAACAGGGAGAAGGTCATTAATGCAAAACCTCCAGAACTGGTCCCGAGACTCATTTTATTTAGCATTTTCATCAGTTACATTGGCTCAAAATAGAAGAATCAAACTAATTAAACATTAATGGCACAAAGCTAGGTGGCAGCAACCATACTGATGAGGATCACAATCACATACAGGAGGAGCTGGATGACATTAAAGACTGCAGTAACAAAAATGAAATAAACAATGACACTAAGAAGTGCAAGGTCTTGCTCTGGTGATCAATACAGATTTCAGCTATAAACTGAGGGTACAGGAGGTACATTGGCTGGTCAAAGGAAAATGATACTCCTTCACAGTGATGTGTCCCAAGCAGATAGTACATGGAAGATGGAGTATAGTAGCATGAATGTCATGAGGAAACTGGAGAGATGATCTTATGAAACAACATTTTAATGCCCTAGTTGTCCATACTCAAAAAGTGGAGGCATAAAGAGAGTACAACTTCCCAGTGAAATTTTACTGAAGATTAAATACCAACAGGGAAAGAAGAGTCAACATACACAGAAGAAGAAAAGAAGTACACCTACTTCAGGACTGGAACTCAGAATCACAGACAGGAGTTGGAAAGGACTTCCAGAGATTATCAAGCCCAACCTCTCTGCCAAAGTAGGATCACCTAGGGCAGGCTGTACAGGAACATAAAATCATAGAATCAACCAGGTTGGAAGAGACCTCCAAGATCATCCAGTCCAACCTATCCCCCAGCCCTAGCCAGTGAACTAGACCATGGCACTAAGTGCCTCATCCAGTCTTCTCTTGAACATATTCTGATGGGTTTTGAAAGTCGCTAGAGAAGGAGCCTCCACAACATTTCTGGGCAGTCTGATACAGTATTATCCTCACCATAAAGAAGTGTCTCCTCACGTTGAGGTGGAACCTCCTATATCATAGTTTGTACCTTTTGTTCCTTGTCTTATTACTGGGCATCACCAGAAACAGACTGGTACCTCCATCTTGATACCCACCCCTCAAATATTTATAGATGCAGAATGAAGCTCTTGAGTCTCCAGGGACTAAGGTTCTGAAACAGTATTTTAAAAGACAATTCTATGAGAAAGGATTATCTGACACGCTTGCAATTACAGAGAAGTAAACACACTCACCCAGGAGCCTAATGGCCAAGCACAGCTCAGTAAAACAGATGGAGCTTCATTTCTTCTGCCAAACTTTGATCTGAACTTACAGAACTAAGACCAAGCAGCCAGAGACAAAAAAGAAATGCAGTCCATACTCCGCTCTACTGTACTATTTCATCTTCAATAGCACTGTGGATACAAGTGTACTTGGAGACATCTCAATCTCCTAGCAAACTGGCTAAAATAAGGCATTTTTTTTTCTATGAAATTCTGAGTATCTGGGCAGTTGTTTTCATGTAATTCCCCACATTGAGTATAGATTACTTTTTTGAAACCTTCATAGAATCCAACCATACATTACAAGAAATGACTGTGTATGACCTGATATTGCATCATGGAAGTACAATGTAATTTGAGTTGCTAGAGTGTGTCCAGAGAAGGGCAACAACACTGGGGAAGGGTCTAGAGAACAAGTCTTACAAGTAGCAGCTGAAGGAACTGGGGCTGTTTAGTCTGAAGAGAAGGAGGCTGAGGGGAAACCACACTGCTCTCCACAACCAGCTGAAAGGAGGGTGTAGTGAGGTGGGAATTGGTCTGTTTTTCCTAGTATCAAGTGATAGAACAGGAGTTAGTGTCCTAAAATTCCTCCAGGGTTTAGATTGGTTATTAGGAAATAGGGGTGGCAGGGAGTGAAACAGGTCACCCAAGGAAGTGGTGGAGTCAGCATGTTTCAAACAAAATATGTAGACTTGACACTCCAAGACATGCTTTAATTGCTATGGTGGTGTTAGGTCAACAGTTGCACTTGATCTCAGAGGGCTTCTTTCCAACCAAAACAATCTGTGATTCTACACTTCTATTTTTCGTCTGGTTGCAGCAGAAATTCTGCACATTCTGCCACACAATCTAGGAACATTGTATCTTGATTTGAAATATATTAGTGTGCAAGGAAGGATTTTCTCTCCAACTTGGAGAGAATGCTCAGGATATCCTCTTCTCAGAGCAGCTGCTCTACATTCTGGGCAGGGAAGGGGTTATCACAGGTCACCAGAAAACATTACACAATGGCCTCTGCAACACTGCCAATGCCACAGGTTCATCAATGCTTTAGTGACTGGAATCCAACAGGAGTTTTACAGTATGACTTGTAAAAAAGAATCTGCTTGAGTACAGAGCATTTCAAAAATTTCAGATACAGAGTGTTTAGAACGTAGATGCTGATGTAACTATGAATTTTAAGAGGTCTAGTTTTAGTTTAGTTTCCATCTTTCAGTCTTGGCGATTGCTGGTGTCCGTAATCAAAATGAAAGACATGAAATAGTGTTTAATAATAATTAAAGGTTATAATTCCAGCTATTCTTCTCTCCCAATTTATTAGCAAGGATTCTTGCTTTATTTGCCATTGGGCAAAGAGCAATCACTGATTTGTTATGGAGACAGAATTATTAAATCTGCCCTGACCTATTTTATTTCCTTATGAAAATATATCCCCTAAAATTACATTAAAATACGCCAAACTCTGCTTTCATAAATCAGAAGCCTTAGAGAGCAAGGCTGCATTAAGGCAAGTCTTCAAAATGCTGAGTCATGTCTTTACTCCATCCATCTTCTACTCTGTCAAAATATTAGCTTTTTACTACATCACATTTTCTGTGCCACATACAGCAATTACTATGTGACCGAAGAGAAAAGAAGTCTAGCAGGTTATGCTCTTGTCTGGTGTCCAGATTTTACTGGGGCTGACAAGTCTCAAGGACTCTTTTACTGCAACAGAGGTGCTGTTCTGTACAGTATTTCCCAAGCCATGACAGTGCAATAATCAAGTTCTCATATTGTTTAAAAACAATATAAAGCAGCAGCCAGAAGGACAAAGTAGGAAACTGTATGCAGAATAAGAGCAAACCACGGTGTAAATATCACCAGATATCTGCCAGCATGTATTCATACCTTTGAACAGGCGTGTGCAGAATCATATAAGTCCTTCCTTATGTAGATAAGGAAACAAAAGCAGAACTTACAGGGGGAAGCAGGGGATTGCAATTATACTGGGCCCAACACTATATCACCTGAACTCAAGGGTAGTTTGAGCCCTGACCTCTGCCTGATGGGAAATGGGCCTAATGTCTATGTTTGCTTCTTGCTGGAGTTCACATGGTAATTCTGTTAGCACTCCAAGGGAAAAGGACTGCAAAAGGCTGGCACAAAAAAAAAGCACTGTTGCAATTTCTCACTGATGTTAATATAGCATCTGCTTTTGTTACCTACATCTTCTGAGTTCTTTTGTTCCAGTTCCTCCCCGCAAGTGGTGTTGAACTGCAGAACCAACAGGAATCTGTGCATGTCCAGCATAAGGCATAGCTGTGTTTGGCAGCTTTGCTCTGAAAACATTAGCTCTAAAGCCATTTGCAGTGCCTCCTTCAATTTTCAGCTCCAAAGAAGTGCTGGTTGAGAGTACTGGACTGATGGGCTGGCCTTCCCATACACTATTCAGAAAACAGCATCACCCTGGAGGGCAGTCCTGCTGCAACCCTGAGTGTGTGCATTTTGCCCTTTCTGTAACTTTTGGGAAGGTAATGTGAACAAGGACTCTTCATTTCAGTGGTCTAATTGGCCATTTCTTCAAGAGCAAGAGAACTACATCTGTTGTAATGAATCATAAACTTCCCTTAGATACAAATGCAGTTCAGGGCCAGTCAGCATCAATACATCCCAACAGCCCTCTAGCCAGAAATCTGGGAGCCGCTGTGGTTTAGCTGCTCAATATGCCTTTTCCATAGCTCCCAAAAATCCAGAGGGCATTCCAGAATCTGAGTTCAGGATTGGAGAGATTCTTAAGAGGTCATTATTCCTTCTGCCAATTCAAGACAAGATCAACTTCACTGAAACTGTGTGACAGATCTTTGTTCCTAGAACCGTAAAGTAGCGGAGCTCTTACAGCTCTTCTCAGCACTGTTTTTCAAAAGCAGTTAAGCAACTTTCCTTTGAAATTCACTTAAATGAAGGAGTTTGCACATCACAGACTTAAGAAAAAAATAAGTAATTCAGGGCAACAGTTCCTGCAGTCAGTGTTTGTTGCAGAAAACCTGATTAGCTTGCCGCGGGAACGCGGTCAAGGCCCTGCAGATCAATGTGATCAAGGCAATGCCACATGGACTCCAGACGATCAAATGTGAATGGTGCCAGAGACCTTGATTGGTCATTTCGGCTCTCAATATGTCCCCTCAAGGCATAAAGCACACGCCCACACGTTAGCATAATTAGTCAAGGACAACCCACTCCATCAGCATAAATCATGCCTCACTTTCCTCCGTTATCCATCCTGAGATAAGTTAGCCAGCAGCTGGTGGGAACCAAGGTCTGCATCCACCTGTTATTATCCTTCTTCACTTTGCATTCCCACAAGTGTTGAGGAGGGAAACTGGAGCTTGAATTTTCTGGAGGCCATTGCTATCCTGATCCTTACAGCTGTAAGTCCCAGGCTTTCTGACAGTAAGAAGCCTCAAGGGAATCTTCTATTTGTGGCCTTCCTACTTCATAAGCTCTTAGAACGTGAGAGGATCTTTCTCTGATAAAGTCAAATCAATATCTAACATGAGAATTGTTGGAAACATTTCAGTATCACAGAGGGTTACAGTGCAGACTGGAATAATTTACATTACTATTACCTGTCCTATTTGTGTAGAAAAGACCTGAAGAATGCATAATGCAGGGAAACATTTCACTCTGCTTGCTGAGCTTGAGCTACCTGTCGAGAGTTACTCCACAAAGATTCAGAAGCCCAAATGCTGCAACATGTGCAGGCACTACACATTACTTCTAAAAACAGGGCCCTACGGAATATCATGGAGAAAAGGAGGAAGCTAGCAAGTGAATTTGCTTCTTTTATGTATTTACAAGAGTCAGGATAAGAATTCAAACAGAAGTGTGCTGGTTTGAGACTAACTGGAATATTTTAATGAGAGAAATTAGATCATGAGTTGTAAGAAGAAAATAATGATGAAATCTCTCATTCATTGGTTTGCTGAGAGGAACGAAAACACAAAATGCAAACAATTTGTCTCACTCTGGTCTGGGATGCTGGATCAATTCACTTCCTCTTCACTCTGCTCTAGTATCTCTCCACTTATCTTGGCTAACAACAACACAGGCTTGAGATGGTTGTTTTTGTTTGTCAGTTGGGGAAAGCAGAGGGAGAAAGAAAAGGCTTCAAGCCCTTCCAGATAGTTTTACTTTAGTCCAGGAGGGACACTGGAATTTCTAGTTTTTACATAAATGTAAATATATTGTGTACAGATGCTTGCAAATTTTGCTTTGCTGTAAATTTTGATTTCCATTACTTCCAAGCCTTCTAGGCTAGTCTGGTAACTTTTCCTAGTGTGTGTGTGAAGTTCCTAACCCTCCACAAGAAGGCAAGGCAAAACCATGTCACAAAACAACCACATGAAAAACATATTCACAATAATTACAGCTTGGTCTTATCTGCAACATTCAAAGAGAAGACAAGTATGGAAGCATCAGTTACTTTGAAAACAGAAACCTCCCCCCATATTTGCTTCTCAGCAGACAGTGGGCCAAGGATGATTTGGCCTGGTGAATGTGGGAAAAGTGGTGGATGTAGTCTACCCGGACTTCAGCAAAGCCTTTGACACTGCTGCCACAAGCAGCTCCCAGCAAAACTTGCAGCTCATGGCTTGGACAGATATGGGTCAAGAATTGGCTGGAGGGCCAGGCCCAGAGAGTGGTGGTGAATGGTGCCACATCCAGTTGGCAGCCAGGCAATAGTGGTGTACCCCAAGGATCAGTGTTAGGCCCAGTCCTGTTCAATATCTTTATGGATGATCTGGATGAGGGGATTGAGTCCAGAATCAATAAGGGTTGGACTTGATGATCTGTGAGGTCTCTTCCAACCCTGATAATACTGTGATAGTTTGCAGATGACACCAAGCTAGGAGCAGGTGTGGATCTGTTGGAGGGTAAGAGTGCCCTGCAGAGGGACGTAGAGAGGGTGGGTGGGCAGAGGCCAATGGGATGAGATTTAACAAGGCCAAGTGCAGGGTTCTGCACTTTGGCCACAGAAACACCAAGCAGCACTACAGGCTGGGGACAGAGTGGCTGGAGGGCAGCCAGGAAGAAAGGGACCTGGGAGTACTGGTGGATAGTAGGCTGAAGATGAGCCAGCAGTGTGCCCAGGTGGCCAAGAGTGCCAGTAGCATCCTGGCCTGTATCAGGAACAGTGTGGCCAGAAGGACAAGGGAGGTTATTCTTCCCTTGTACTCAACATTGGTCAGGCCACACCTTGAGTGCTATGTCCAATTCTGGGCCCCTCAATTTAACAGAGATGTTGAGGTGCTGGAACATGTCCAGAGAAGGGTGACAAAGTTGGTGAGGGGCCTGGAACACAAACCCTATGAGGAGAGTCTGAGGGAACTGGGGTTGTTTAGCCTGCAGAAGAGGAGGCTCAGAGGTGACCGCATTGCTGTCTACAACTATTTGAAGGGAGTTTGTAGTCAGGTGGGGGTTGGTCTCTTCTCCCAGGCAACCAGCAACAGAACAAGGGGACACAGCCTCAGATTGTGCCAGGGGAGGCACAAGCTGGATGTTAGGAGGAAGTTGTTCCCAGAGAGAGTGATTGGCATTGGAATGGGCTGCCCAGGGAGGTGGAGTCACCATCCCTGAAGGTGTTCAAAATGAGACTGGATGAAGCACTCAGTGCCATGGTCTAGTTGATTGGCTAGAGCTGGGTGATCTTGGAGGTCTCTTCCAACCTGGTTGATTCTATGATTTTTGGCAGCCTCAAGCGGCCGTGTCCAGAGTAAGGTGACTGAAGGAAAGTTGAGACAGTTAAAAGTATATGCTGCAACTCAGATCTGCAGCTGGGCAGATGCAAACCCACTCACGTTCACACAATGTAACTCTTGCTTATGGAAATAAAGGCTTAAAATTTATCCTACTGCATGCATAAAGTTACAGACAGTAGCCTAAGGGACTGATTGCAGGGAATTTGCCAGTCTTAGAAGCATAATCTATTCCCTGGAAGATAGAGAAACTCAGTGCTAAAAAAGATGCAGTCTCATGGCGGTGTGTACTTAAATGTTAAGATAGTTACTGTAAGTGCACTACTTGAATTTTTAAGATGCTTTGCAGAGCAACTGGGAAAAGGCTAGAGTCACTATATACTAATCTGGTCAGATATTTGTAGCCAGGGTACAGGATGATCTCCTGATACCTCAAGATCTTTCCCAAGTATTTATAGTTCTTATTCTTTCTGTACTTCTGTAGCGGCTCCTTCTGGCCTCACAAGATGGATTTAGCTCTTGCTGAGCACTACTGTGGTGTCCTTATCCAGTCCCTGAATAGAGGCCAATAAATAACATGCCCCATTTGGCAAGTGCTTTCTCAAGTGTAAACAAGTGCTTTTTAAAAATGCCCCCCTTTCCTTCTCACAAAAATAAACCACATCCACCACATTAACTGATAAACTGTATTAAAGTACTGACAACACTCAGCAATAAATAATAAAATGCATCATTCTGCATTTTAAAGGATGTCTTCAAAGAGAAAGAGAGGTTATCACTTGAACTCCCAGTAAGAACAAAGATAAAAGTGCAGTGGAATTTTGTTCTGTTTCAAAGAAGTGATGAGCTCAGGAGGAAAACTACTGCAAGATTTCAAGTTATTACATGGTATGGTATATACTCTATAGGGATTGCTATGCTCATGTCTTTTTAAACATTTTGAGGCTTCAGGTAATATTTCTATTACATGCAATAAAGTAAAAAGTACCCAGAAGTACACTTCCATTATTCATTTGGTTGCTTAAGGAATTTCACAGAAAAAAAGAGAAACACAAAGCCTTTACCCTGTATTTTTATACATGCAGTGCATAAAGGAAAAAAGCAAATCATAACAAGCAACAAATGTAAAAATAAAAGCAGCTATTTGAAAAAAAATGAATGCTTAACTAGTAAAATTTTACATGTCCTTTGGTCAACAATGTTTTAATATTTTCTGTATTTTGTCTGTTTAGTGTTGGGTCTTTTTGCTATTTCAATGATGTTGAAGATTTTTTGCTTTAAGAAAAAAAGAGGCATAAACCTGCAAAACTTTCTTTTCAGCAGTCAACTCCAAGCACCGAGTAGGTGAAGGAAAAGTTACTATGCTACCCATCGCTGATTTTTTTGAACTCTACAGAATCACTGGAGTTGGAAGGGATCTCAGAAGTTATCACTCCAGACTTCTGCTTGAAATACTGAGGGCTTAAAGAACACCTTAAAAGATTAAGAGCCTTCTTAGAAACCAAAATCCACCACAGTGATAGTCACTCAAAGTTTTCCTACTGGCAAAGAGATTCTAGGTCACCCAGAGCTGTATAGAGTAAGGCCATCTGATCCATCTTTAAGTACTCATTAGACTGTATCTAGATATTGCATTCAGTCTTTGGCCCCCAGTGCAAGAATATTGATAAACTGAAGAGTATTCAGTGGAGGGTCACCAAAACAGACAGAGGCTGGAGCTTTTGCTGTATGAGGTGCTTGACAGTGGGAGACTAAGAGGTAACAGACATAAATTGAAACAAAACCTGTTCAGACTGGATAAAAGGAAATTTTTCCACAATGAGGATAGTGGTTAAAGTGACTGCCTGTTTCAGTATTTCACCACTCTGTGTAAAGAGCTTCCAACCGAAATCTATCCTGCTCCAGTTTAAACCCATTGCCCCTTGTTGTATCTCTAAAAGCTCTTCTCAACAGTGCTTCCCCAGCCTTCCTGTAGGGCCTCTTGAGATACTGAAATGTAGCTGTAACATGTTCCTGGAGTCTTCCCTCCTCCAGGCTGAACAGCCCCAGTTCTTTCACCTTGTCTTTATAAGAAGGGTGTCCCAGCACTCTGGTCACATTGGTGGCCCTCCTCTGGACTCACTCCAGCATGACTATGTCTCTTTTGCCGAGGGCTCCAGAGGTGCACACACAACTGCAGATGAAGTCTCACCAGAACAGAGTGGCAGAATCACCTTGCTCAACCTCCTTTGCTCTCCCAAAGCAAGCACCTTATTTGCTTATAAATAGATGTTATTATGGTTGAAAGGAACATAGAAAGAGATATCAGACTTTACATCTCTTTGTACAGGGTGAAAGAGTGAAGCATTCTAGTGTTGAGCTTCCTCTGAGAAGAGCTAAACAGAAAACAAGACGTTCCAAAATCTCAGGCACTGTTCAGTGAAACTCTAATACCACCCTGAGCAGGATGAAATGAAATAAAAAAAGAAAGGTTCAAGGACTTTAAAGTGGGATCATAGTCTTGCACAGACATACGTGCACCATCCTGATGAAGGTATCGTCCCAATACTTTGAGAGAAGAACCTATACTGTCCCCAAGCAGATCAGCTTCAAGAGAAAGTAATCCATGTAAAATTCAGAGAATGAAGCAGCACAGATAAACTTGTCCAGCACACAAAGCTTTTCATTCTCTGTAACTGACAAATTCCTTCACATAGAGAAAATGTACAGTTCTCTTATGCTTGTCTTTCAGAGTTGCCAAAACACTAGATTTAAATGGGGCTTCAGATTCAAGAGAATCAATTACCTCTTAGAGAGATCTCTTCAAGTGGAGATGTCTCCAGTGTTGAGGCAGATTCCCATATTGGAGAAAGCCACACTGATAACACAAAAAATATTGGAGATCTTGACATCAAACAGGCACAGCAACAGAATCAGTTGATGGAACTAGATCTGCAATCACAGCAGTGATGTTGTGGCTGGATACTAATTATCGCAAGATAATCATTGCAATCCTCACATCAAAACTTCCTTTTCTGTCTCACTTCAAAAGCTTTCTAAATCCACCAGAGCTTTTGCCATATATATAGAAAGGGCATTTAGGAGGAGAAAATCTCAGGTTCAGGCACAGAGATTTCAAAACGAATTAAGAGTTCATTGTGCTCATCCCTCCAGGCCTGAAGTAGAGAGAAAAGCCATTTGGAGAAACAGCTTTTAGTGGTATACATCAAGCCATCGAAAGGGTACAGAGTGAAGGGCTGTGATTAAATCAGGTTTTAGGGAGAACAAATGTAGAGTTTAAAACAGTGAGAAGACAGAAACTGCAGCGTCACAGTATGAGCCCATCCCTGATGTATGCTGCAATCTGTAAAGTGTCTCTAAGTAGTCTAGCATGCAAAAGTAAGGAGGAAAAAATTCTTAACATGCAGACCCCTCCCCAGCCTCTGCATTTAATATTTAGCTGAGTGTGGAAAGGGAAAGCAGCTTGCAGGGTAAAATTTATGTGCATTAATAGATATCTAAATTGAAAACTGCCTTCAGGCCTGTTACACACACTTGAGGATGCAAAGTCTTATTCAGAATTCTTGAAGTGATTTTCCACTTTTCTTTGTGTTAAGGTGCACATTTGCAGCATATGGAATTATAGTTATGAATGATGTATAATGGGAATTCAAAATATATTCCAGTTTAAATACAGAAAAATGGTTATCAGAGCATTTAAGACCATGCTCGTATCACATTCCATAGATTAAGATTCACTGATATCTCTAGACAAATTGTATAGAGCCAGCATTTCTGTCAGAAATGAGAAATGTTTGCCTTCAGAGACTGATTCTGGTCCTTTCCTTATATTAAAGTCAGGTTCATATTAAGTCTTTGGATTTGCTATGACTGTGTCTTAAATCTTAGGGAACAACAGTATTTTCCTCACTTCCCCGTTTATTGCAGCATACTACTTTTTTAGTGTCAACCTCCATAATTGGTGGAAAGTAAGAGAAAAGCCCAGCATGGTGCTGAATCAATCTAATAGCAAGTTACAATGATTACTGGTGGATCTGAACTCCTGGAGGGAATGGGCTGTATTTTCACAAAAGGTAGTAATCTTTCTATTTTGCTTTCAGGAGCTTGGGAGGAACAAGTAGGCCAAGTGAACAGCATATTGGTACAGCTCAGCATGGAACACAAGGGTGGTCAGTGTCCGATGCAGAATCTACCAGGACACACAAGGCAAGATGATTTGTTTGAGAGATTTCTCTCCATATCATCCTTTTCACATGTACTGGGCCTTTTAATCCCATCCTTTTAGCCAGATAATTTCCATTTTCATGTTCCAAATACGGTACTACAGAGAAGTAACTTGCTCAGATTAATCTTCCACTATATAGAGCAGAGGAATAACTTTTGAGATGTCTAGCGTTCAGGCCCCAAGTTCACTCCAGCATTAGGCCAGCTGTAAGAATACTTACACTTACTTGAGTGCAGACATACATAAAACACCAAAGCCAAGATAAAACAAACCATCTCAAGGGTTTCCCTTTGCAATGACTATTTGGCTACTGATAGGCCTGTGTTCCCTTCCCCCCACTGGTGCTCATTTTCATGCTTTTTTTCCACTAGCTTTTTTGTTTTGATACCTGTTTTTCTCCATTCATACCGCAGAAGAGGAAAACTAAGCAAATTATAGGGTGAACCAAAAGAAAACAGTAACAGCATGAGGTTTTCAGCAAGGAAGGATGTAATTTCATCCAGTAAGATGCACTTAAAATTTAAAAGCAAGCCAAACAATTTATAGCTGTATAGATACACATCAGCTAAATAAAGCGCAACAGTTCAGATATTCTTGCTGAATTTCAATTACCATAGACCACATATGTTTTAGCAAAGACATTAAACAATGCTCATTAAGCCATCTGATATTCTGAAATATGTCTTTGGATGTGTATTTAAACTTTTAAAGCAGTTTATATTAAATTCAGATTTTGGCTCCCTTAGGAGAGTATATTAATGATTATGCTCATTTAAGAGCGACACTTCCCCCCCCCCCCCCCCCCCCCCCCCCCGATAGATTCCAGTTCTAAACAGAAAATTGTTTAGAGGATTTCAAGCATTATTGCTCTCAATATTAGTTCAGCAGCATACAAATAAATCAAATGAAGCAAAATTTTCCTTTGGAACTCAAACAGCAATGCTCTAAAGTCATCCTAAATTCTACTTAAAAAGTTAGATAGGTTTGTTGGATTATGTATTCAAAATGATGCAAGTCGGTCAGGAGGCTCTGCCTGCTCCTCTGTTTACTTCCATGAGATGTTGCATTAGTATATAATAGAACAGCTTTTGCTTGCACTCACTGGCCATTGCTCAGATTACATGCCCTCTTGTTTGCCAAAGCAAAGAGAGAGTGGACCCCCCACTTCAGCAGTGGCTTAACAGGAACTGCCACCACAGGAGGTAGAGAAGCCAGTAGCTCCCCATGCACCCTATTCTCTGAGCCTGCAATGATCCATCTTGACCTCTCTTGCCTGAATAAAATGAGGCTTTCCCTATTTCTAAGCATAATCATGCATTTTGCTCTAGTCACTTTTACTCACCAGACTTTGACAACCTAAGAAAAGTGTATTGAATTTGATGACCATTTGTCAGACCATCTAGAACTCTTCCTTTCAGCAGAGGTCTGTGAATATAAACAGCCATTTGATGCTAAAGTCTCCCATTCAATCAAACACACATAAGCTCATTATTTTCAGCATAAATGAATATATTCCCTCCACCTGGAATTGGAGAACATCCTACTCATGCTTTAAGAACAGAATATGACAGGGAAGGAGAAAGAGCTGATATATTATTCTTTGCTCAGACCAAATTGGAAACCTACACGCCCTAATGGCATTTTGGTTTCCAAATGAGTTCTTTGAATAATATTCCCTTCCCCTCTTTCCATTAGAATCTCCAGAAATTAATAATTTAGTCTAGTCATACTGCAGGCCACATGAGTGGTAACTTTTGAATAAAACAATAACCATTCATACCCACATTTAAATTGCTGGAAGGCTTTTGAGGTTCAGCGCCAAATCACTAACCCATCTCAAGCATCTGTAGTAACTGGGACTTACAAGAAGCAGCTACAGCTCAGTTAGCATTAGCTCCAGTTTAGGAGTTTGGCTTTAATTTGTTATGTTGACTTGCATGGTACTTTACGTCCAAAGGGAAAGCATGCACAGAGTTTAATTTGCAGTGAGAACACAGCCATGCCTTCTACAGCTAAATACAGCACCCAGTGCTGCCACACCTCTAATTTTTTTATTGCTGGGTTACAGAAAGAGTTTCTAGACTGTGGCCATGCACTCACCCCTTTATGAAGATGCACACTCATGGTGCTCATGTCCTGGACCCCAGTAAGGCATCTGACTCTGTCCCACACATCATTCTGGTCACCAAAATGGAAAAACACGGACTTGACGGCTGGAGCACTGATGGATAAGGAATTAGCTGGATGGTTGCATACAGAGAGTAGCAATCAACAGCATAATGTCCATCTGGAGACCAGTGACAAGAGGTGTCACTCAGGGGTCAGTGCTGGGACCAGTGTTGTTTAATATCTTTGTCAGTGATATGAACACAGGAATCAAGTGTCATCTGCAAACTTGTTGAGGGTGCCTCAAGCTGTGGCACAGTCAAGATGCTAGAGAGCAGGGATGCCATCCAGAGGGCCCTGGTCAGGCTGGAGAGGTGGGCCCAGGCCAACCTCATGACATTCAAGAAGGCCAAGTATAAGATCCTGCACCTCAGTCAGCGCAATTCCAAGCACAAAGCCAGGGTGGGTGTCGAATGGCTGGAGAGCAGCCCTGAGGAAAACGGCCAGAGAGTCTGTGTTGATTAAAAACTCAACATGAGCTGACAGTGTGCATGTACAGCACAGACAGCAACCATGTCCTGGACTGCAGCAAGAGAAGCGTGGCCAGCAAGGCAAGGGAGAGGATTCCCCCCCTTTACTCCGCTCTCATCAGACCCCACCTGCAGTACTGTGTGCAGCTCTGGAGCCCCCATCACAAGAAGGACTTTGAACTGTGGGAGTGAGTCCAGAGGAGAGCCACAAAGATGATCAGAGGGCTGGAGCAACTCTATGAGGACAGGCTATGAGAGTTGAAGCTCTTCAGTCTGGAGAAGAGAAGGCTTCAAGGAGACCTTATAGTAGCCTTCCAGTATCTGAAGGGGCTTACAGGAATTCTAGGGAGGGACTATTTACAAGGTCTTGTAATGACAGAACAAGGAGTAATGGGTTTAAACTGGCAGAGGGGAGATTGAACTAGATGTTACAAGGTAATTCTTTACAATGAGAGAGGCGAGACACTGGCACAGGCTGCCCAGGGAGATTGTGACTGCTCCCTCCCTGGAGTTGTTCAAGGCTAGGTTGGATGAGGCCTTGAGCAACCTGTTCTAGTGGGAGGTGTCCCTGCCCATGGCAGGAGGTTGGAAATGGATGACCTTTCAGGTCACTTCCATCCGAAACCATTCTATGATTCTATGTCAGATGATGTGGTGAGCAGGTACATGGGTTTATACATCAACAATGCTTGGAAATTCTGCATTTCAGAAGAATCAACCAAGTCTGTGACAGGATCCATCATTTATGGGATTATAGGTTTAACAGTCTCTCTATTAAGTGAAATCAGGGTATACTGCAGGTGAAAGTATAAAAAAAAAGAAACTGAAAGAAAAATAACATTTCTGTAGACCACATCACTGTAGAAAATTTGATCCATATATTGCCAGGTAGATTTCCTAAGGGCTGAGGTCAAAAGGTTGAAAATTGTGTGTTGCAACAGGGGTGCACAATGACTACTGTGGAGGCTCTACCTGCTAAGAACCCCTAGGATCATGCATTGTAGGAGCAGTGTCCCATGAGCCAGGGAAATCTGCTCACCTCTGCCTGCAGGCTTTTGTCTGCTGCCTCTTGCATTTCTCAATGTTTATATGAATTAAATTCTCCACTTTAGCATGCTGTCTTGAAATATAGGCAGGACTTAGCGAGTATAATTTCAGACTCCAACTGCAATATTAACACTGAATTACATAGAGAGCATGTTCAGAATTAAAATCTCTGCTTCCCCCTCTTTTAAATAATGAGACAAAGGATTCAGACATCTCAGACAAGTGAATCAAAAGCAGTTTATGTTAGTGGGAAAGAGTCTGTTACACGCCTGTTAAATGCTTCCAGACTCTCAAAAGCATTGCTACATATTTCTGTTATTCTCTTCCTGCTTATTCCCAAAGCCAATTAAAATGCAAACAGGAGATTTTAAGGGCTTCAGTTTGATAACAGGCAGCTAGACAAGCGAGGCATGGGACAGCACTGAAATATGGCTCTTTAATGCAAGGATATTAATAGAAATAATTGGATTTCTGAAGTCTCACAATTGTCTGCATTACCTCTTATCATCCATTAAATCAATTGACATCCTTGTTACTTCCAAAGTGTTATTCTGTTTTCATGAAAGTGCTAAACATATTTGCTTTGCTCTAATGAAAGTTGTGGTTTTCTTCTGAAGAACATAGTAGCCTCATAGCATGCAATATAACCAATGGGTTCATTAAAGCCACTATGGTAAATGCTGGCCTTGGAGAAGTAAAATTCTCAACTTTGTTTTCCACTGAGAGAGCGTTTCATCCAAAACACATAATGTTTTATTAAGCTTTTAGTAATTATAATAAAAGAGTTAAAGAATTTAATCTCAACTTTTCCAAAGAGCCTATGGGAAGTAAATGATGAAACTCATTTGAATTTCAATGGGAGGCTTAGCATCTAACATCCTCAGGAAATCCCTGCCTTATCTTGCTGTTGATTTCTGAATTTAACATCATCCTCATTTTGCATTTTATATGTTCCACTCAAGTTATTTCCTCTGGCTATGACTGCTGTCAGGTGATATGGCTAATGCAATCTTTAGCCACACCCAACAAGGCAGCACCCAGTCCTTCTTACACCTCCTGATTCCTGCCCCTTCTCTTATACCATATTCATGCTAAAGGGTCAAAAGCAAAAGGAACACAACCAACCACACACATGCCTTTTTGCTTATTTGGGTTAGTTTTTCTTGAACTGGCTCATTGACATATCAGGTAAGATCACAAACAGCTCAAGGAAGCAGAGAGAGAATGTGGCAAGGGACAAGCAGGAAGAGGAAATAGGAGGGCAAAAATCACACCTTGTAGGTACAATTAGCTGTTGAACCAGTTTCACTTTCTTGTCAGTTCTAAAGGTTATTTATCCCAGCAGCAAGTGTGCTGCTGACACGAATGGTGGTTCTGCTCTCCAGCCCACACCTACAAATGTGTTTCTACTCCTCTCCATTTCACCAGCACAACCAACCTTGTGACTGAAGCGGGAAACAGAGTTAAAAAGTAACTTCCATTTTCCAGAGTGGATTTTACATGAAGTAGTTGCCTAGGCTGGCTCACAAAGTATCTACGTACCACAACTGTCAGGAAAAGGAAAGGGGAGAGAAGCATCCATTCCTCTGAGTGGCACTGCGAACTTATGCCTGAACATGGATGGAGCTACAGTTGTGATCCAAGAGCTGAAAGCTGACTCTTCAAAAGTGGGAAATGAAAGCCAACCTTCTAACCATTTGCAGCACATACTGTAATATATATAAGGCTCTTTAATAACTTCATATTGAAGTTCCACTGATGAATTAGAATTATGCTCCTATTTGGTATGGTTAAGTATTCGACTCCAGATTCTAAGCACCAGTTTAAAACACAAATTAACATTAAGAATATAATCTAATTTGTTATACTTACTCATTTTCAGTTTTCTTATTTCAATATGAATATTCCCCTACTTACAGCATGATAAATGATCTTCTATTTTTAAGTCTTCCTACAAGCAGGATTTTAGTTTTCTTTTCAGCTCATTCAGGTATTGCCTTGTACAGAAATGTTCAAGTGCCATGTTTTTATTACCACTAATGCAGAGTAAGTAATTTTGCCATCCACAGTTATGACAACTGTGTCACAAAGAGAGAAGTAAGAGCTAAAACGTGTCTATTTCTTTCTTTAATGGTTAAAAAGGGGGGAAATGACCACTTTTGTTGTATTTCCTGGAATAACTGTCAGCAGAAGTTGAAGAGCACTTAACATACACCTTATGGCCTCAAACACTAATAACTTCAACATAAGGCTGGGAAATTGCTTTGAACTTCAAGGTAAAAATATTAAAATTTATGTAGAGGATTAAGGACTTTTCCAACTGAATAAATATTTCTACTAAAATTTTGGGTTTTTTAATTAAATGAAGGGTGAAAATAGTCACATAGCTCAGTTCTAACAGTTCTGCCTTCCATTCTGGATCTCCACTAAAATACATTTCATTCAATATTTTATACTCAAACATAGATAAAATAATGAAATATGAAAGGTTAAGAGATAAAAATAGCACCAAAAATGGTCAGCTCTCAAATCATGAGCAAAGTAATCCATTAGGAAACTCAGAAACTAACTTTACCAATGAAATCCTCTGCTTTATGCCACTCCTGTGAAGTTATTAATGCAGACTGAATGACTTTTCCTTCCTGAAGTGGCATCATGCCGGGAAAAAGCATCTTTAAAATTAAACTAATTTGAGGCCACAAACAGGAAAATGCCTTAATCATAATTTTATAGCAGAATTTTATGTCAGTACCTAGGGGTTTAGATGCTTTAAACTGCTAATATTAATAAATTAACATGCTTGGGTCTCTTTTAATAGTAATCATAACTTTGCATTTCCTCCCCGTAATGCTTGGTTTTAATGTAATTACAGCATGTTCCTCGTTTTAAAGTGCCACATAGACTTCCCCTCTCACTGCTCGCTCCCCCATCAAGCTCCTCTCAAGATAATTTTGTATTAGGAGCAACAGAAAATGGACCTGCAAAATTTACTCAGAGATTTATGGCATACCAAACACTTGTACATGTATATGCATAGTCACATCTGCATATTCAAAATGTCTGCATTTGCCAGCACACGTTTTATTTTTGCATGCTGTGGCTGTACATGCAAATTCCCTTCCTCCAGCATCAGTTATCTACTTTCCAACAATCAATATGTTCCCTTTCTTAGAACAATCTGTTTCAGAGCCTGAACTTTTTTGCTTTCCCAGAAGTCAATAAATACTGCTATGTTCCCCTACACCAATGTCTGCCTAGTTCTTTTCACAGACTCTGCAGATTATGTGCTTGTCCTTGGGGTTTTTTTTCCCTAAAACTTCATCTTCCTTCCTCTTCTTCTGCATAGATTCTGCTTGTTCACACTATTCAGGAGAAAGGTCTATCGCTTCTTCTGCTCTGTTTCCTTTTCTTGCCTTTCTGATGCAGAGGCACCTTCTCTTTGCTAAAGAAACAGCATCCCCAAAAGGGACCATTCAATAGAATCCATTTAAGGTACTGTGACCAGAAGCACCTGTCAAGGGCAGGAACAAAAAAAAAGCATTGCAGAGGAAAGCGGAAACAACCACTGCATGGATATATTTCCTTAATACTACAACAAAACACCCTAATTTTTTATGGGAAGCATCAGTCTTGGTAGTTAAATGTTGCTGTCTCCATAGCCACAGGGACAAGACTGCTAAATGCTCTGTTGAGCAGTAACGTTGAGATCTTACATTGAGGTTATTCTGCACTGGGGCTGTGGCATTAACCAGTTCATCACCAGATGCACAGAATCCCCCGAATCACTTAGGGGATAGCAGGTCCCATTCCACCTCATTTGAACGTTTCTGCCTGGCAATATGTGCTAGTTTGAAGCAAGCTAGAATGTTTTGGTAGAAGAACTAGATAACGGGCAGTGAAATGAAAAACAATTGATGTCAACTTCTCTCACAGTCTCGCTGAGAGCTCTGGGAAGAAGAAAGTCTTTTTCTCCATTTTGTTTCTCACTCTTGCTTTTGCCTTAGACCTGGTCACATCTCATTAACCCTGCTCCCACTAACCCTGCTCCCTAACCTCTTGGCTGCACCTCTTTTCTTCCTGAGAACTGGGGTAAGGTTGAGAGGGCCGGGGGGAGGTGTTGGGGTGGTTTGAGAGCCCCTCCTGGGGACTCAGGTTTCTGGGAGGGGAGTTGTGCTTTTGTATTGTTTATCCTTTGTATATTTCTGTATATAATTGTATATAACTGTATATATTGTAAATAGCTGCTTGTAAATTCTGCTAGCTGTAAATAAATTGCTTCATCTATATTCCCAGGGTCCGTCTGAGTTAGCTGGGGCAAATTCAAAAGTGTGGGAGGGGCGGGGTAACCCCCAAACCATCACACAATATTTCAAGTAGTGGCAGTTTTACACAAACACATGACCCTCCTGCTAACCTCTCCTCAGCAAAAGTACATCATACTTTATCTGAAGAGTCACTGTACTGCCCTAATCATCAGGGAAAGCAGGCGCAGAAAAAAAACATTTCTACATGAAGTAACAGTGCTCAGCTGTGACACCACAGGGCTGGCTCAGTGTCCTCAGCTTTGCACGTCTAAGAGTATACTTCACACCTGAATGAAGAAAAGCTTGGTTTCCTGAAAGCATAAAGTTCATGCTGGTTATAAGAACTGAGGTAGCTAAACTAAAAAGTAAAGTAACTATTGACATGAAGCCACTTTAAAATATGAAAATAACTTTGAATTTGACTCAATAAGTTAAATTTACCTTCAAAATTTTCCCCCATGAATAAGGCTTATTTGCCCAATTTAGTTTTTTACACCTCTCTTTAATATGCAAACACTGTCTATGCTGAATTTGCTATATATATAAAGAAAGAAAATCAGAAACCCTCCATCCAAATTTATGCTATTTTGTTCCTGAAAACTCAGTTGAGTTGAGTCAGGCTAATTACCTGCAAGTCACTTCTGAAAGTTGCAAAGCCTTGCACTAACAGTTACATCATTCATTCTGCTAGCTGTGTATCCCAGAGCTATTTCAAAGTATCACTGTAATTCGTTTTGGCTGCTAGATCAACATGTAAAGATAAAGGCCAGTAGAAAACTTCCTTAGTCTGCCTCCAGTTTTCATCAACTCTCAAGACGGTGTCATTTTGGAGACGTATCTTGATGCAACATTGTCGTAGTCATGGGAAGCTTTGCTCCCTTTAATATATTCCCTGCACATTGTCATCATTCATGGTGGTAGCAGCAGTACATTGGCTCATTATGTCGTACTAATCTTGCTACCCAATATTCTATTCACTAATCAATCTGCTGATTACAGCCAGTGTCAATATTAGCGATAAACAAGGTCCTGAGATTTTTCAAAGGATGTTACAATCTGAATTAATCATCACCTGTCAGAAGAAACCCAAAATCCTCCTAGAAACTGAACTGAGAAACTTGACAGACTACAACAACACATATCGAGCACTGGACGGCCTTTTCCACACTTGCAGTGTAGGAGAGCAGAGCATCCTCATCTCTCAGCTAAGTGATCAGGCTGTGGATAAACTAATTTTCACACAGAAATGTATTAATTACACCTTAAAACTCTACCACCTTATTCTGCTGTTGATGGCAGATCTCAAACCGATTCCAAACTCATCTTTAAAACCTTCAAGCATGAAGATTTGAAGCTTCTGTCAAAGTATTTCCAGGTTCCACTTCCCATTCTATCAACAACACACCTTACAGAGGCAGAAAACACCACATAGTCCAGGATTTACACAAATAACCAGGGAAAATTCAGATTAAAAACAATCATTCCTGTTTTCTTCAAGCTGTCTTTGTAGTATGTTCTACAGTTGGCAACTTAATAACATTACTAGCATCGACAAATTCTCACAATGTAAGTGCTTTTCAAAGAAAAGTAGAATACTTGGAAATGTGGCCTTTGAAAAAGACATTAAAAAAAGAGACATTATTTACATGGCTGGCATTTAAGGAAATAACAAAAGCCACTCTTGCTTTTACGGACAGCAGTAACATTTGCAGTCCAAAATATCATGAATGTCCTGTAAGTGATGATGATGATAGTCTCACTGACATGATGAATAAGAGGCATTTAGTTTTTAATGGCTTTTGTATTTTATTTTTTACTTACAAGAGCAGCTCACTATGTAAAATTTATTTCCATCTTCAGTACTTGAAAGCAACTTCACACATTATTATTCTACATTAGCTCCATTTGTTGATTTGATGAGTAAAGACCTATTGGCTAGATGCAAATGCTGCTTTCTAATCCTGATCTATGCTGCACAAAAGCCATGGGTATGTCACTCCCCAGGAAGGAGAATGAGTCAGGAGAATCCTTCTGTAAGGTATGGCACAAAAATAAACTAGGTGCATTAATTACCTGCAAGTGCTTTTTGTTTGCTTGTAAGAGCATTTAGCTGCATAAACCCCCCCAAAAAGAAAGCTGAGATGTAAAGACCAGCACTGTTAGAGATATAGGCTTTCCCAGTGAAAAGATGCTGGCTCTGTATGTTGCAGAGCTCTTTAACCTTGATCAATCACACATGACTGGTCTAGAAAAGTCAACAGGTACGAAACAGTACCTGTGAAGGCAGGTCTACAAACTCATCCTACTCAAAAGCTCCAAAGCTGCCACATAACTGGAAAGTTAATGAACCTGCTTGAAGAAGAAGGATTCTCAGACACTTCCTCCATGTTAATTCAATGCTTCTCAAAATGGTTCACAGATTCACTCCTGGCATTTTTACAGTTTCACAAGAAAGCAGAAAGAAGCACCTAAACAGAGAACCTCAGCCTAAGTAAAGAGGCCAAGTCAGCACCCACAGGTGATGTTAAAGTGACCAGCAACTCTCTAAGCTGCCTAGCTGGGAGAGGGAGGGGGCACTAGGACCCCCAGACTTCGTCACCTTCCCATTCACCCAGTATGTACCATAGTGACTCACCAGTGATGATAGAAGGAAGATCTCTGATCTCTCTGCCCAGTTAAGCAAAATGAGGGTTTCTGCCTTTCGTGGGGGAGATTTATAAAGGCGAGTGGGCAGGGAGGGCAAAGTGGTCACACCTGGGGTGGGAGGAGACTCCAACAGAACCCAGGTGCTCTGAGTTTGGAGGCAAATAGGGGGAAAATGTGGGGTGGGAAAGTGGAGGTGGTGCTGAAAGGATGGAGATGAAATAGAGGAAAATGCAGGGGGGGAGGAAAGAAGGGAGTTAAAAAAAAAAAAAAAAAAGGTGGTCCTGCTCTGAAACGGAACTTGGATTGGATGAGCTTTCAAGATCCTTTCCAGCCCCTAACATTCTGTGATTCTGTGAGATTCTGTGACATTTTACTGCGTCAAGGCCAGGAAATCTAATACATTATTTCTCAGTCCCATCATATGTGCATAAGATGATATCCTCTAATTCAGACACACATAAAATAACTTTTTTTTTTCTTCAAGTAAGCATCAGGTGAAAATACTGAGACATGTGGGGGGTTTGCTAATTGATGATATATCGCCTTAAATTAACTTTCTACTATTAATGTTACTAAATGGAATTTCATATTTCTTATTTGAAAAATGAGGGTCAAAGGAAGCACTGATGAGATACAATTACAATTACCACTTAGAACCATTAATATGTAAATACATGAGTAAGTTAAGATTGCTAATTTAAGTTGCATAATTGCTAGATATTTTTGAAGTTAGAGCCTAATAGGTTCTGCCATTATTCATGTCTATTTTATGCATACAATGTCAATTATTTTTATTCTTAACATACCATGAATAATAGCATCACATTTATTTCATTAACTGATATGGGCATTAATGTCACATTATGCCATTCAATCACTTTATTTCTTTCTAAAAACACAATAGGTTAAAAATTGTACCCTACACCTTCGTGCTTCAGCTCATGAGTCAGCCACAGGTTTGAGAGGCAGTTTGCATTACAGGTAGACTTCTCCATCCTCACAGAGCGTTGGTTTATTTTGCAACGTCTGATATTACAAATGCTAAAGCACAGATATTTTTAAAAAGGTCAAGACAGAAAATGGATTTGATCCAAGGATCCCCACCTTGGCAATTCGAAAGTCAAGAGAACTCTATCAAATGTCAGGAGAAACTGGAAAAGACTTCGACAAATTGTTTCTGCAACACTTCTCATGTATGCAGTGAGTACGCAAGAGAAATATTTTAACCAGTTCTAATTCAGTGATACTTTACAAATTCAACCATGTAAAATACAGACAATGAGAATTTGCTAAGTTCTGACTTTTTCATTAATTTCTCCCTATTAGATAAAACCTTCTAATCAAGACAGTGCATCAGAAAGTGTGATTCACAGATTGCATTGGATTGGAAGGGACCATCAAAAGTCATCTTGTTCAAATGCCCTGCAGTGATCAGGGACACCTCCAACTGCATGAGGCTACCCAGGGCCTGATCTCAACTGCCTGCAGTCTGATCTCAAATGTTCTCAGACACATCCCTAGGGAACCTGTTCCAGTATTTCACCACTCTCAGTGTAAAGAACTTCTTCCTTATGTTCAACCTAATCTACCCTGTTCCAGTTTAAAACCATTGCCCCTTATCCTATTGTTATTGTCTAAACAGTCCTTCCCTGGCCGGTAGCTCCCCTTCAGATATTGAAATGCAGCTGTAAGGTGTCCCTGGAACATTCTGTACTCCAGGCTGAACAGCCTCAATTAATTCCTAAAAATCAGAAATAAAACTCTGAAACCCACTTATAATCCTACTACATTCTTACTTTGAATTTTAATTTAAAATAGACTATTTGTTTCTTAGAAGAATTCCACATGGATTGTCATGCATTCCCCTCATAGAACTGTGGAAAAATGATGATGGTTATAGGAGGCTTTTTAAATGTGATTTTTAAAATGTTTTGAAAATATGTGATTTTCCCTGTGAAAAATACATATAGTGCAAATATCGAGGTGCCTCACAGTAAAAGAAAGGCTTTCAGCTTCCAAATGTGCAAGGCACTTTTAGTTCTAAGCATATTTTGTAGGATATAGGCAAATTGAAATAATGAAGATCTTCCTTCACTTTGCCTTGCATGATGTAAATTCGTGCCCAATGGTTTTAGGGGGGGCACCTAGCCAAGTATTGTCATCAGGTGAAACAAACAACTTTCTTTGGTATGTATAAAAGGCAATTATAGGAACTACCTCCAGGCACATCCTAAGTACAAATACGTCTCGTCAACTTGTGGCAACAACCTAAAAAGAACCTTATTTTAGTTTTGTATCCTCTCTTCTGCTGAAAAAGGAAGAGTGTTTGGCCCATGAAGAAGCAGCCACCTTTCCTATTTGCCTTTTATTCTGTAGTAAGTATGATGTGGCCTTTCTGTATACAATTCACTCATGTCACTGCAGAAGATGTGGGGAATAAATCAAGACCACTATCTGAGCCATCTGTAATAAAGTTTTAACTACTGATCCAAGAGATATTTTTCCCATAAATTGATTCACCGTATATTTGGGATTACTCCAAGCCTTTAAGACTGTATCTTTTAACTGTTTGGGAAGAGTAGATGATAACTGCCTTTAGATGATAAGGCCAAGTAGTTAAAAAACGTTTTAGATGGTATCTTCAAAGGTCTTGACAGAGAATATCATAATTCTTTAATTTTCTTTAGCTGTGGTCTAGTCTTAAATATAAACTTTTCATTCAATTCTTGCTTCGGACTACTGGAAAGGTTGGGAAAATATTTTGTTACAACTAGGCAGTTGAAGAACACTACATCCTGATTCCTAAAACTATGCACAGAGATCTACTCAAAACATATTTAGAAAAGACATCGTTACAATAAACAAAGCAACGCAGAGGTGATTTTTTAAAATTAAAAACACCCTACAAATGGAAAGTTCACACACTAAAAGGACAGCTCAGACCAGACAGCACCTACTAATGCTCTAACTCCGGACAGTCAGTAACTTATGGAAAGGCCAGGGGGGTCTGTGCTGCTCACAGATACAAACGCGGGCAAGCCAGCGGCAAGCCGCCATTCCGGAGAGCCAGCAGCACGGGGACCAGCTCCGGCACCAAGGCCAGCCCCGGTAACTAACGGCTTTGCTTTCCAGGCGAAGGGCACTTGCCAAAGCGCAGGCACCCAGAGCGAGGGGCGCAGGGGCACTGGAGCGGCGCAGGCAACCAGAGCGAGGGGCGCAGGGGCGCTGGAGCGGCGCAGGCACCCAGAGCGAGGGGCGCAGGGGCGCTGGAGCGGCGCAGGCACCCAGAGAGAGGGGCGCAGGGGCGCTGGAGCGGCGCAGGCACATATAGAGAGGGGCGCAGGGGCACTGGAGCGGCGCAGGCACCCAGAGCGAGGGGCGCAGGGGCACTGGAACGGCGCAGGCAACCAGAGCGAGGGGCGCAGGGGCGCTGGAGCGGCGCAGGCACCCAGAGAGAGGGGCGCAGGGGCGGCGCAGGCACCCAGAGAGAGGGGCGCAGGGGCACTGAAGCGGCGCAGGCACCCAGAGCGAGGGGCGCAGGGGCGGCGCAGGCACCCAGAGAGAGGGGCGCAGGGACGGCGCAGGCACCCAGAGAGAGGGGCGCAGGGGCACTGGAGCGGCGCAGGCACCCAGAGCGAGGGGCGCAGGGGCGCTGGAGCGGCGCAGGCACCCAGAGGGAGGGGCGCAGGGGCGCTGGAGCGGCGCAGGCACCCAGAGCGAGGGGCGCAGGGGCGCTGGAGCGGCGCAGGCACCCAGAGGGAGGGGCGCAGGGGCGCTGGAGCGGCGCAGGCACCCAGAGCGAGGGGCGCAGGAGCGGCGCAGGCACCCAGAGCGAGGGGCGCAGGGGCGCTGGAGCGGCGCAGGCACCCAGAGCGAGGGGCGCAGGGGCGCTGGAGCGGCGCAGGCACCCAGAGCGAGGGGCGCAGGGGCGCTGGAGCGGCGCAGGCACCCAGAGCGAGGGGCGCAGGGGCGCTGGAGAGGCGCAGGCACCCAGAGCGAGGGGCGCAGGGGCGCTGGAGCGGCGCAGGCACCCAGAGCGAGGGGCGCAGGGGCGCTGGAGCGGCGCAGGCACCCAGAGCGAGGGGCGCAGGGGCGCTGGAGCGGCGCAGGCACCCAGAGCGAGGGGCGCAGGGGCGCTGGAGCGGCGCAGGCACATATAGAGAGGGGCGCAGGGGCACTGGAGCGGCGCAGGCACCCAGAGCGAGGGGCGCAGGGGCACTGGAGCAGGCTCCCTCACGCACCCCCGTGAGGCACTGACGCAGCTGGGGCGTTGCTGCGGTTCCCGCGGGCGAGCCCAGCAGCAAACCGCTGCTCTAGAGGGGCAGCCCCAGAGCTGTCTCACCGCATCCCAGCGAGAGCTATAAACACTGCCGAAGGGCAACGGTGATTGACTATACCCTGAGGGGTGCTGCAGCTGTTTGAAGTTTATTGGGCTGGGCCCTGGGCCTCTGCCAGTGCACTACAGAAGTTCACGCCTCTAGGGCGGCCTTTAGGAGGAGGAGAGGAACAGCTGTGTGTAGGAGTGAGGGAGAGGGGTGAGTGGAAAGTAGCAGTGGTCGGTTCCTTCCTGGGCAGAGAGAAGATCATGGTCACAGTGCGGCCAAGAGGCACAGGGTGAAAGAATTCAGACCGTGCTCCCACACAAACATGCAGCTGTGCAGGTTTCTGGCTGCAGCAAGTGCCTGAGTCTGGCGCTTGAACTAGGAGTCAGAGACAGCGTTGTGCACACTGTGATCAAATAAACGACCTGCTCAGGCAGGTGGTTGAACTGAAAGAGGAGCTGGAGAGACTGAGAACAATCAGGGAGCGTGAAAGTGAGATAGATTAGTGGAACCACACTCTGGGGCCAAGGCAGCAGGAAAAGGCTCTACAAGCAGAGGAGAAGCCCTTCTCGTCCTGTCACCAGACAAAAGGAGGGGACATAAGGGACAAGGGTGAATGGAAAAAGGTCCCTCCTCGAAGAGGTAAGCAAGCACCTCCTCAGACACCTCACCTACCCAGCTGACATTGTACAATAGGTACAGGACTTCAGGAGTGGACAGCTTAGAGGTGTCACCAAAGTCTAGGGCAAGAGCCCCCTACATTACAACCACTGGTATTAAAAAGAAAAGAAGGGTAATAGTACATGGTGATTCCCTTCTGAAGGGGACAGAGGACCCTGTGTATCATCCAGACCCATCACACAGAGAGGTCTGTTGCCTCCTTGGGTCCCAGGTATGGGATATTGCAAGGAGGCTGCCCAAGGTAATTCATCCCTCTGATTACTACCCACTGCTGGTTGTTCAGGATGACTTTCATTCCCACAGGATGCCTTCCATGGAGCAGGAAAGAGAGAGGGACATCTGGCCCAGGGGAAGAACAAGAGGTGATGCATGTAAAAGACTGGACTGTACTCATCTAGATTATGCTAAGGTGTAAGCCTGTGCTCTATGCTCAAGACTATATAAACAGAGGCATAGCCAGCAATAAATGTCTCCAGCTGGATTCACATTGAATTGTGTGGAGTCTGTACTAGTCTGCACACGAGTGGTGACCCGTGACGCTATCCTGAAGGAAAATTTGCACCAAGAGGATGACCACTGCAGGTGAAGGAGCCCTGGCTAGCAGATGGTGTGGTGGGACTTTGACCAGGACACAGTGTGTGGCACTGCGTGATAAGATAGAAGCTGAATCATTGCAGCAAGCACCCAAGAGAGGTGAGCAGCCAGGGGCGAGATCATAGAATCATAGAATCAACCAGGTTGGAAGAGACCTCCAAGATCATCCAGTCCAACCTATCACCCTGCCCTATCCAATCAACTAGACCATGGCACTAAGTGCCTCATCCAGTCTTTTCTTGAAGACCCCCAGGGACGGTGCCTCCACCACCTCCCTGGCAGCCCATTCCAATGGGAAATCACTCTTTCTGTGAAGAACTTCTTCCTAATATCCAGCCTATACCTACCCTGGCACAACTTGAGACTGTGTCCCCTTGTTCTATTGCTGGTTACCTGGGAGAAGAGGCCACCCCCCACCTGGCTACAATGCCCCTTCAGGTAGTTGTAGACAGTAATAAGATCACCCCTGAGCCTCCTCTTCTCCAGGCTAAACAGCCCCAGCTCCCTCAACCTCTCCTCATAGGATTTGTGCTGCAGGCCCCTCACCAGCTTCGTTGCCCTTCTCTGGACATGTTCCAGCACCTCAACATCCTTCTTGAATTGAGGGGCCCAGAACTGGACACAGTACTCAAGGTGTGGTCTGACCAGTGCTGAGTACAGGGGCAGAATAACTTCCCTTGTCCTACTGGTCACACTGTTCCTGATGCAGGCCAGGATGCCATTGGCTCTCTTGGCCACCTGGGCACACTGCTGGCTCATCTTCAGCTTACTGTCTATCAGTACCCCCAGGTCCCTTTCCTCCTGACTGCTCTCCAGCCACTCAGTCCCCAGCCTATAGCGCTGCTTGGGGTTGTTGTGGCCAAAGTGCAGAACCCTGCACGTGGCCTTGTTAAATCTCATCCCATTGGCCTCTGCCCACCCATCCAGCCTGTCCAGGTCCCTCTGCAGGGCTCTCCTACCTTCCAACAGATCAACACCTGCTCCTAGCTTGGTGTCATCTGCAAACTTACTGATGCTGGACTCAATCCCCTCATCCAGGTCATCAATAAAGATATTGATCAGGACTGGGCCCAGCACTGATCCTTGGGGCACACCACTAGTGCCTGGCTGCCAACTGGATGTGGCACCATTCACCACCACTCTCTGAGCTCTGCCATCCAGCCAGTTCTTGATCCAGCACAGAGTGAATCTGTCCAAACCATGAGCTGCCAGCTTGGCTAGGAGCTTCTTGTGGCAGACAGTGTCAAAGGCTTTGCTGAAGTCCAAGTAGACTACATCCACAGCCTTCCCCACACTCACCAGGCGGGTAACCTGATCATAGATGGGGCAGAGTGTAACTAAAGGGCAATGCATGATATTTGAGGCTCCTCTTGCATAGCCTCTCCAAGAGAGGGGCAAAGTATGAGGATAATACCCTCTGAAGATTATTATTATTACGGTGCTGAGACCATGGGCTTGCTGCTGACTCAGTGAGTGCTTTTGACACCTGGGAACAAATAGGCAAAGCCTTGTGGGACTCAATAAGCCATGGACAAAAAGGACATGAAGGGTCTTGCCTGGTAATTGATTCTTAGTACGATACTAGAAAAAAGATGTAAAGTGCAGAACATGAACGCTAAGAACTTGGCTAATTTGGTGTGAACACAATGGTATCACGATAGATGCGCAATCTGCCTTTAAGGAGAGGACTTGGAAAGAAATGGGAAGCACATTTTTTGAAGCAGCCGTGGGAGGTGATCTGATAGAGACCTCCTGTTCAACAATCTGAAGACTTGTGTTAGATTCTTTAAAACAATCAAGGAGTGATCGAGCTACAAAAGAAGCTGCTGGTGAGGTGCTAGATGTTACAGAAGTGCTAAACAGTCAATTACATTCCTCTGAGGCGTCTACAGCGACAATTCGCTCTCACTTGCCTAGTGAAATTTGCTTGCAAGGGGGAGTGGAGGATTTGGGCAAATGGAAGGAGCGGATCTGCCGGATCATTCGGCGTCGCCTGGAACCGTAGTGGGTCGGGCTAGAGAAGCTGATCCCACAGCGAGCGCTGCTCCACGTCGGCAACAAGAGAGACTTCTATCGCACTGCCATCCGGCTGCGGCCCCCTCCCCCCATCTCACAATTTGCTGTTAAAGATTTAAAAGTTTTGAAAAATCGTATGACTGTAACTGTCTGTTTTCCAAGCCCTGCTCAGTTTCTGAAGAAACTGATTCTCTGTTTAGTTTCTTCATAGGTTCCAGCCCAGCACGGCTTGCCTTCCCCGCCCCAGCCTGGCTGCTGTTCTCCCTGGCACAGCCTGGTATGGTTGGGCTTTCCCCTGCCTTTTCTTGCAGTGTACTTTCTCCAGGAGCTGCCTTCACTTATAAAGTGCCAGTGTTGAATTTGTATTCTTGTAATAAAGAATGTTTTAGTATTTCGTGAGTGAAAATCCTGATAATGCCTTCAGCTTTTGATTGTAATAGATCTTAGAGTTTAAAAGTTAATGGATAAGATGGTTTTGATATGTACAAGATTCTCAAGGGAAAGTATGGGGAACACAAAGGGGAATATATAATATTAGTAATACCAATGGTATTGGGTGATATTAATGGGGGTGTGGAAACAATGGGAGCAATAGTAAGTAATGGGTAATTATAATAAGGCTTAAGTAATTAGAATAACCTATACTAAGTAGCTGGTAATTGTAATAGAATAAGTGGTTAATTCTAATGGAATCTTGTAATGTGAGTAAGTTTGGAGTAATTTTAGTAGGAGAAATTGTTTGTAAGTTTATAGGTTAGCAATTCTCTTTTAGGTTGGCTGACTTAAAGGTTTTTTTTTTTCTTTTCTTTATACCACAGCATTTCCAAAGAGCTCTATATAATGTAACATCCTTTGTTTTGGGTTTGTTTTGCTTTTTGTTTGTTTGTGTTTTGTTTTGTTTTCAGTATTGATTCAATGGTTTAACTTTAATATAATCTTTTAGTTTATAGATTTCTACCATTAGCTGAGCTAAGGTCAAGAGTTTCGAACAGGGATATTGTAGGATGCTTTTTTTTTTTTCTTTATATCAATAGTAGCAGTTTAGGATAGGGATCATGCCAAGATTTAAAAGAATGGAACAGTTTTTGTTACAATACACTGGCAAAGTTAATATGGCAAAGATTAGCAGATTCAGTTTTCACACACACACTGAGATTTCACTTGCAGCATGCTAGATTAGGTACTAGCTTTCTATAGCAAATACATAAAAAAGGTCACACTTCAAAAAGATAGCTTACTACAGGTCACTGCAGCTATTAAAAGGTACCATCACACTTATGCAGCTGTATGCTTAGAAATTAAAACAGGTAACAGACCTGCCTACACAGCACAAAATATACAATCATTTTACAAGAGAAGCATTCTCTGTAGTGTTGCAGCATAGGTAATGCTTAACACCTGCTTATGCTAATTTAACACCCTTGACTTTTAAAAATAAAAAAGGAGGACGTCTCCAGATGCATCAGGCAGAGAGATTGACCCTAGAAAAGGCCAATAGATCTGTTAGTGTAGGAAAGGAATGTGTTTGTATGTGTGTTGCCTACAGGGCTTCGGCAGATGCCAGCTCGTTGTGTCCAGCCTGCTTTTGGCAATGAGCTGAAGTCTTGCTCAGATGGCCATGCAGACACTGTGGCAAGGAATTGAGATGGATCATGAGATATGGGTGTCGTTAACTTTATTGACATCAAACATATCTATGATTGTAACCCATAAGCATAAACAAACAACTGGAAGTGTGCGTGCATAGGATGATAGCTGCAGAGCAGCCTCCCTATAATCCAGGAGGAAGTAGTTAGGGACTTCTTGAGCCTCTTGGATCTTCAAAAGTCTATGGGACTAGATGGGATCCATCCTAGGGTGCTGACAGGGCTGGCAGATGAGCTGGCCAAGCTGCTCTCCATCATTTATCAACAGTCGTGGCTCACTGGAGAGGTTCTGAACACTGGAAGCTGCCAGTGTGGCATCTATCCACAAGAAGGGTCAGAAGGAGGACCCAGGAATTTACAGACCAGTCAGCCTGACCTCAGTGCCATGCAAGGTAATGGAGCAGATCATCCTGAGTGCAATCACAGAGCACCTACAGGATGGCCAAGGGATCAGACCAAGCCAGCATGGATTTAGGAGGGGCAGGTTCTGCTTGACCAACCTGATCTCTTTTTATGACCAGGTGACCTGCCTGGTGGACATGGGGAAGACTGTGGATGTAGTCTACCTGGATTTCAGCAAGGCCTTTGACACTGTCTGCCACAGCAAACTCCTGGCCAAGCTGTCAGCCCTTGGCTTGGACAGGGGCACTCTGTGCTGGGTTAGGAACTGGCTGGATGGCTGGGCCCAGAAAGTGGTAGTCAATGATGCTACATTGAGTTGGCAGCCAGTCACTAGTGGTGTGCCCCAGGGATCAGTGCTGGGCTCAGTCCTGTTTGCCATCTTCACTGGTGATCTGGATGAGGAGATTGAGTCTATCATCAGGAAGTTTGTAGATGACACCAAGATGGGAGCAGGTGTTGATCTGTTAGAGGGCAGGAGGGCTCTGCAGAGAGACCTGGAGAGGCTGGATAGATGGGCACAGTCCAGTGCCATGAGTTTTAACAAGGCCAAGTGCTGGGTTCTGCACTTTGGCCACAACAACCCCAAGCAGTGCTACAGGCTGGGGACAGAGTGGCTGGAGAGCAGCCAGGCAGAAAGGGACCTGGGGGTGTTGGTCAATAGGTGACTGAACATGAGCCAGCAGTGTGCCCAGGTGGCCAAGAAGGCCAATGGCATCCTGACCTGTATCAGGAATAGTGTGGCCAGCAGGACTCAGTGATGATCAGGCCACATCTTGAGCACTGTGTCCAGTTCAGGATCCCCCAATTTAAGAAAGATGTTGAGGTGCTGGAACGTGTCCAGCCAAGGGCACTAAGGCTGGAAGGGGGCTGGAGCACAGCCCTATGAGCGTGGCTGAGGGAGCTGAGGTTGTTCAGCCCAGAGAAGAGGAGGCTCAGGGCAGACCTTATTACTCTCTACAACTACCTGAAAGGAGGCTGTAGCCAGGCAGTGGTTGGTCTCTTCTCCCAGGCACCCAGTGACAGAATAAGAGGACACAGCCTCAAGCTGCACCAGGGCAGGTTTAGGTTGGACATCAGGAAGAAATTCTTCACAGAAAGAGTGAATGGGCTTTGGAATGGAGTGCCTGGGGAGGTGGTGGAGTCACCATCCCTGAAGGTGTTTAAAAAGAGGCTGGATGAGGCACTTAGTGTCATGGTTTAGTTAATTAGAAGGATTAGGTGATAGGTTGGACTCCATGACCCTAGAGGTCTTTTCCAACCTGGTTGATTCTGTGATTCTATTCTAAAATAATTTCTTCCCAAGATTCAGATATCATCTGCACACTCTCATGTACGGCAGCCCACTTCATGTGGGTACACCAGTGCAGTAGGGGAGATCAAGATCAGCCTCCTCAAGCACTATCAAAAACCCTTCAGCATGATGAAATCAAGCACTGATCTGCACAGGTTAAGGTTTACTGTCATCAGAGAAGAGCTTCTAGATACATCCCTTAGGAACAGAGAATTTTTAATAGGAAAAAAAAATGTATTAATGCCCTGAGTCCAAAGAAGGTTTTTAATTTGAGAATCAAATGGTCCACAGTCTGCTTTGTCTTCCAGACAAGTATCAAACCCCACAAAAATCTGAGATAATAGGTTCTTTGCACACCACATCCTACCCCAGCTCTTACAAAGCAAAGGTATCATGAACATATCCTGCAACCTGCTTTTAGCCCTATTGGTCTAAGACATCTAAGACCATAAGCAGGTTACCATGGAATAATTTACCTACCTAAACCACAGCCAGCCATTGTTTACAACAGGAAGAACAAATATTAGGTAAAAAAAATGATTCCTCACAAGTGATGCAGAAACCCTAGTATTCAGCAACAAAAGATGGAAGTTCATGGAAACATCTCTGATAGGGAACAGCTGGGAGGTATAAATGTGTGGATGCTAGGAAACAATGATGGAGCCTCCTTTCTGTGTATGAGATACATGTCGTGCACTTAAGCCCACAGCCTCTCAGCAAGTAAAATGCATGGGACAGAAGCTAATATTAAGAAAACACTAATAACTGGATAGCAGTAATGGATTCCTCAGAGCTAAAGCTTTCTGTTAATACGACCTTCATGTATATGCTTCATTCATTTCACATCAAAGTGAAAAATAATTTTGCTAGGAAGTGCTTTTGGTTCTAGACAACTTGAGTTGGGCAAAAGCGTTAATTAGACTGCAGCACTATGACTAAAGCTAATCCAGCAGCACTGGTGTGAGCAGGCTGTTGGACCCCTGTGGAGATCTGCTGAAATGGATGGGACATGATTCAAAGCTTGCAAGAAAGAAAAAACCCAAACAACAAACAACCATTATTCTGAATTTGTAATTCAAACCTCAAAATAAAGTCAAGATTTCCTTGAATGGACTAATTGAATTCACACCTTTTCTGACCTGACCTGTTTTGTGTTTGCTGTGTCACTAAAGTTTATATAAAGAATTTACACTTTGGTAATTAAATCAGAAGTTAGAAGTCTCAGAGATTTTTTTTTTTTTGTTTGCTCTTTGAATCCTAAAACAACTTGAGGAAGTTCAATAGCAGGAAGAAGATTAGGCCACCAAATGAAAGAAACACAAGTGGTCTTCAAAAGCTGGCTTCCCCTCATCTTGTCTTTGAGAGTGGATAAATCCACTTTGATAGTGGGATTTAATAAAATGATCAAAAACATCCACATGCTTATATCTGATCTTATTCAGATAATTTTGTTGTTGGAGTGGTTCTGAGGGTAGAGCATAAGCCAGGGAGTGTACATCCTCTGTTTCTCAGCAGTAAAACACTAGCTCTAGATTTGCAGAACTGCTAGGGCTGGGGGATACAGGGAGCCCCAAAGTTTGGAGCTCTTGAATAACTTTTTCTTTTTTCAAAAGAAATTTTATGATGTCATTGACCAGATACCAAGTTAAGAGCAAATGTCCTTTCCATATGACCGGTTTGATGTAAGATAACCTCTATAGTAGGTTTAATAAGAAATGGTCTGAGGGACTCAAGAAGAGAATACAGAAGTGGAAGGGGAAAGATAAATAGAAGACAAGACTATAAGACACTGTGAAGACAAGATTATAAGACACTGTGAGACAAAGGTATATATAAATGGTTTGCAACCATTCATTACAGAGTCAGATGAGAACAAACTCATAATTTTGTATGCTAACTCTAATATTCATCTTCTAAATGCTTTAAGAGACAGAACTGAAAGCATTAATTCTATAGTTATTATAAAGGAAAGAGAGAGAGAGAACAAAGAGGAAGAGCATGCTTTAGTGATAAAATGTCTGAGGGATCTGGTGGGAATTCTTCACATAAGATGTATTCTTCTTTAGGGAACAGACATAGATGTAAACAGATGGGCTTATGTAAGCAGAACTGGCAGCTCCACAGATAGCTGCTTCCCTTTATATATGATTTCCCAGGCTCACTCCGGTATTCAGGACCACTCTGCTTAATTATTCTTAACATTTTGCCCATTTCATATGCTTGCAACATAATGACCAAACATAAAAATAATTTAAACAAATAGTAGTTTAAATCTCAGTGGAAACAATACATTTTATTCAAATAAATCTCTTAAAAAGGGAATTGTCTGTTTTATGAATGTCACCCCATCTGTTCACAGCAACTCCTTTGGAAGTATTTGTTTTGCTCATAAATACCAAAACTGATTTCGTATGTGGTGGTAGATGGGCTGAGATGTGTTTTCTGCTTTTAAAGCACTGAGTGTAAAAAGCTATTGTTACTTTTGGTGGTCCAGTACAAGCAAAGAAAGGAACTACTTGAATCCATTTTCACTGGGCTATGCTGCACTATTCTGTATAGTATTACAGGCTCTACTCTTTTAGTGAGGACATATCAACAAGCATTATGTTTCCATGATGATGGCCAGGCTGTACTGTGGTATAGGTCTCACCCCTCCTGCATGAAGTGTAAGAAAATAAATGATTCAGACAATATTAGTGAGCATTCCCATGCAGCACAGTTCACAGTATCACAGTATCACCAAGGTTGGAAGAGACCTCATAGATCATCAAGTCCAACCCTTTACCACAGAGCTCAAGGCTAGACCATGGCACCAAGTGCCACGTCCAATCCTGCCTTGAACAGCTCCAGGGACGGCGACTCCACCACCTCCCTGGGCAGCCCATTCCAGTGTCCAATGACTCTCTCAGCGAAGAACTTTCTCCTCACCTCGAGCCTAAATTTCCCCTGATGTAGCTTGAGGCTGTGTCCTCTCGTTCTGGTGCTGGCCACCTGAGAGAACAGAGCAACCTCCTCCTGGCCACAACCACCCCTCAGGTAGTTGTAGACAGCAATAAGGTCACCCCTGAGCCTCCTCTTCTCCAGGCTAAACAATCCCAGCTCCCTCAGCCTCTCCTCGTAGGGCTTCTGCTCAAGGCCTCTCACCAGCCTCGTCATCCTTCTCTGGACACGCTCAAGCATCTCAATATCCCTCCTAAACTGGGGGGCCCAGAACTGAACACAGTACTCAAGGTGTGGTCTAACCAGTGCAGAGTACAGGGGCAGAATGACCTCCCTGCTCCTGCTGACCACACCATTCCTGATGCAGGCCAGGATGCCACTGGCTCTCTTGGCCACCTGGGCACACTGCTGGCTCATGTTCAGGTGGGTATCAATCAGCACCCCCAGATCCCTCTCTGTCTGGCTGCTCTCCAGCCACTCCCACCCCAGCCTGTATCTCTGCATGGGGTTGTTGTGGCCAAAGTGCAGCACCCTGCACTTGGAGCTATTGAACCCCATCCCATTGGACTCTGCCCATCTGTCCAGGTGGTCAAGGTCCCGCTGCAGAGCCCTTCTGCCTTCCAACCCAGCCACATCTGCCCCCAGCTTGGTGTCATCTGCAAACTTGCTGATGACTGACTCCATGCCCTCATCCAGATCATCTCTGAAGATGTTAAAGAGGATGGGGCCCAGCACTGATCCCTGAGGGACACCACTAGTGACAGCCGCCAGCTGGATGTGGCACCATTCACCACCACTCTCTGGGTTCAGTTCATGCACATGTGTTCATGATGTGATTTTGCTGTTGTTTGTCTGATAGAACTATGCTACTAATTCAATCAGGAGTGTTGTATCTACCATTCTGCAACATTTTTGCACAACAAACAACTTCACACCCTTGGTGACAAAAATCTCCTTGTCCAGTCCCTGCTACATTATCCTAAAAAGCCCAAACACACTCTGAACAATGTATGTTAAGAGCAAAGCTGTAGAGAGCCAAAGGACTGTTGTCTGCATGTGCTTGTACATAAAGTGAGCTCTGTTAAGGGGTCTGATTGTGCTTTCATCTACTGAGAAATGCAGTTTGTGTCATTTGGGTCCATTACACTGAGTTACTTAGACATTCACCTCAGTAGTACTAAAACAATTGCAGAGAACATCAGGACAAATCACAGAAATAATAAGAAACAGAAGAGCTTTTACAGTGGTAAAAGAAAAATGGTAACAGAAAGCAAATGAGCAACGAACAAAAAGGAGTCACTATAAAATATGTAAGAGTCTATGCTTACTGTAAGAGTTTGAAGCATGTAGTCCCATAAGCCCTCAGGCCCACAGCATGCAGGCAAGAAAAGAAATTTCAACTAGGACTCCCAGTTAAAGCTGTGTTTGGAAAACATCCCAGAGCTGAAATGACCAGCCTAATGAACCACTAACCAACAAAGTAACCTGCTGCAGCGTTCAGATAGTATCTTAGTTGAGTCCCCTACAGTGTCTCAGAATGGTATGGTGCTTGCTAGACAGAAGTTGGCTGGTTAGGTTGGACTACAGTAACAGCAACACAGAGCATGTTGTATCAGTGTAATGGAACTCAAGAAGAAATCTTCTATAGATTTTTGAGGCTCAGCCATATCTTCCCTTGAAAAAACCAACACTAAAACTCAAGATGCACTCTACACTGGTCTACTAAGTCCTAGCTTAACACAGAGAGCCTACTGCACAAACTACACATGCCATGGGGATGGCTCAGTGCTTCTCAGCAAACAACATCAGTCTTCTCTCCAAACTTCAGATCTCTCTACCAGCTGGGCCTTTAGGTGGTATTTCATGAGAGCATTTTTTTTAATGGAGTGTTCAGAATTAGGTAATGTTTAATAATCTCTATGAGGTTGTTTCTCCTTTTGGATTTCCTTTCCTGTTTCCATTCCCTGCCTTCTGCCCTGATGCAGGAAGATGCATTCAGTGAGCAATGTTCTATCAAACACCAGAGTTGTTTACTATTTTAAGAAAAAGTGCTTAGTTTGTAGTTAAAAATGGCAAGAACATTACCCCATTCACAATACCTGTCTCATAAGACTCAGTAGTCCCAGAATCAGATGCTTCACATCAGGTGTAGAAGCTGTAATGAGAGGACTGTGTGTTTCTGAAGACAGGGAGTTCACTCAGTGTCTGAGGAAGGAAGGTGGAGAAGCTCTCTGAGCCACAGCACTGAGAGAGGCCAGGCACAGATCTGCCCTCCCTGTGGTGTGACTCAGAAGGTTCATCTACTTAAACGAAGCCCATTATTTTACTGGTCCATCAGCCAATGATTCTAGGCATCTTTATTTTACCAATGTGCAAACTTAGCTTGAAACACAGCTAAAGTATTAATCATTAATGACAATCACTGCTAAAAATGTCCAGAGACATTCCCAAATTCATTGAGGCTGACTGGCTAGTGTATGAAATGGAAGGAGAAATAACGCAATAAAACCTAAACCAAAGCAAAACACCAAATACTGGACAAAAACTGCAGAGAGCTAATTCCAATGATGTAAGGAAAGACCTGTTCAGCCAAATACACATAATTGTGTATTAAAGTTTTGAGTAGACAGCTATGACTGCAGTCTGGAATACCAAAAGGGATGATCTTGAATAAAATGCTGTTTATCAATTACTACTTCAGTTCTGGCATGGGAGCCAGGGAAGGCAATGAATTTAACAGACTGTGTTTGGAGTTCTGTGTTTTTAGGGAATGAACAAACTCAATGAATCCTGCAGTCTGAGGACAGTATTAACAGTTTAACACCTGATCTTAACATCCAATCTCAATGTTGTCATCCAACTGCAAGTGAGTACCCAGATGAGAAAACTAAACACCTTACATTATGTAGATAATGTCTTTAGTTGAAGGAATTGCTGCCTATTCCTTTACTAGGAATAGTCATTGACTCCTTTAAAGATGGGGTCATGTTAAGGAGGCTGGATGCCCCATGCACAAACAGACTAAATTCCTCTCTGTGATGGATTTCAGAGCCACCTATGAACTGTCTAAACCAAATCCAAGCAGCTTCAATCACACCAGCAAGCAGAACTACACAGAGAGCTGACTGCTTTAGTAACTCCTGAGATGTACTCTGGTTGGGCTGACCTGTTTTGTTAAAAGTGAAAAGAAACCCAAAATCTTAGAATAAAGTGATTAAATAGTTGCCATTATCAGAGACTATTCAAACAGGAATTTTATAAAAACTTAAATACTAAATTAACTTAAATTGTTACTGGAGTATGAGACCCACTGCTTAACCTGGTCCACAGAGCAGAGGAATGGAACATGCCAAATATTACAGAAGCTTCTGAAAAGAGCTTGCAAAACTGTGAGCTGTTGCTCCTGGTTTCTTTATAGGTTTAATAAGCTCAATAGTATGATAAAGAAAGGATTTGGGTGATATATGAAGAAATGTAGTACCATAGTGAAGAGTGACCATAGCTGTTAAAACAGGAAATCACGCATTGGAAGTCTGCTCCAGTTCTTTGATTGTGCTGAGAAACACAGGAGAGTAAGAGTGATTTAAACAATACAAGATACTTGAAATTCAGAAAGGTTTAGATAACCAAATTTGTGAGGAAGAAACAATAAAAAGAGCAGGTTTCCAATAATTAGGAAAATACAGGAGGACAATACCAGAAGAACATTAAGAAATATTTTAACAAATATTTTTGCAAAGGGTGGGAAGGTGAATATTAAGGTGACATTCACCGATAGTACACAATTGTTCATGTTTTTCAAGATGACTGCACATGTCATAAGCTCACTGAGGAATCTCAAGATCTACCAGATTAAATAAGAAAGCGTAAGATTAAATTGAATCCTGAGAAACACCAAATTATTCAGATGAACAAAAATATCAGTAATTATATAAATCTAATAGCAGACTGCAAAGAATGCTTTGTCATTCAAAAGAAAGACACCATGCATAATTATTTGAACACATCAGGTTGATATGGTGTCAAGATTTATCATAGGGGAAAAAAAGCTAGGGAACAAAACCAGAAAATCTCATTAGGCCTCTGTTTAAAACCATGATTAAAGTATATCTTAAGCAGAGCACACAGGCCTTGCCACTCTCTGTATCTAAAAGAGTATGCTTGAAAAAAAAGATTTACAGAAGGTCAAAAAATGAAGAAAGATGGGAGATGTACCTGGGAGATAAGACATAAACTCTCCATCTGTAAAAAGAGATGGGGAAGATGTCTCAGCAGGAAGAGGTTGAACAAGGAACAATTATTCAGTAACTCTCACAGAATGAGAGTCAGAACATATCATTAAGAGGTTCAATACAAAGTCAGGGAAGTACTTTATCATTGCTATGGGATCTGTTGGAAGCTGAAATACAAAGGAGCACCAAAACAAAAGATCTGACAAATTTAACAGGGGAAAGATCCATGAATAGCAAAGTACATGATGTCCCCAGCTCCTAATCCACAGGGCACTGGAGAAGAGCAGCAGAGAAACCTTGGTATTTACTCCAGTTTTATCTGTTTTCTTTAGACATCACCTCCTACCCATTGCCAGAGATGGGATAGTGGCAAAATACACCTCTACTATGACCCAGAAACACTCCATTTTCACACTTAGGTGCTTCCAGGCAGGATCACTGAGATATTCCATGCATATTAATTTACAATATAAAACATGAACAAGGGGAATGATGCTCGACATGAACCCTATATTAAAGAACTCTCCATCATCACCACCACTCTCTCTTTCTTTATTCTAGAATGAAAAATAAAATAAAAATAAAATTATTAATGAAGATATTTCATATTTTTCCACTCAATTTAATTTAGAAAGACTACAAGTAAACAGTTTTCCTCTATGCCCCCATAGCATATGACACTAGAGATAACAGCTCTATGGAATAAAGATTTTCACAAGTTGAAAGACATGCAAAGAAATAAAGAAAGTTCATTCAAGAGGAAAAACTCAAAACAAGTGAACAGTTCAAGTACCCAAGTCAGCCTTTGGAAGCTATTTATAGAATTTAATTTCTTCCTTATTTTCCCATTCACCATCATTTACAGCTTTTTTCCCCAGAAAAAAATAAAGGGAATTAAAATACTTTATTTTATTGTCCAAAAGTCTCAGTAAAAAAGATGTCTTTTTTTGCCCAGACAATGTGCTGGTTGGTGAGAGCCTTTTAAAAAGGACAGGCAATATTTATGAGCGCTTTGAAACCTTCCTATTGAATATCCAACCGGAAAAAAATGGATATGCAAGTTTTGAACTCTCTCTCTCCTAGGTCAGTTATCTAATCCTAAAACTGCATCCAATTTTCTCTGAGGAATAGTTCTGTGTAAACCTGAGTTAAATGCCTCAAAGGCATCTAAATCACAATTTTCTTAGCATTAGAATGACATTAAAAACAAAGAAATTAAAATCATGCTTTCATGACAAAGGGGATTTTGTCTCAAGCCTCAAATTCATTTCAGGCTAATGGGTTTATTTTGTAGGCAGGCAGGCCTGACAAAAAAAGGCTGGCAGATACTGTGGTGGGAGCAAATGTCTGGCATTTTTTTCCTTTTCAGCAATTGCAATGCCTCTCTGTGTACATTAGACTACCATTTCAGCCAGTTCTGACTCTAAGCAGCCACAGAATAACTGCAGAGATGCCCTGAACTTTGTCTCGCTTACTTTTTTCCACCTGGCTCACAAAATGCAAGCAAAATTTTCAGACCAGTTTATAAGAGAAAATAATAAGCAGTCCTAGGACATCTGCATGGAGATGATATTGTTAATCAATGTACTTTGCATAGCCCTGTGGATCACTTGCTATTGATGATTATACATTTTAGCTCCAGTGACAATTTGTCAATAAAATAAAAATTTGAGAAGGATAAGGACAGCATACTTTTACTATAACTTTCTTGAAAAGAGATGCCACTTTCCAAAGTGAAAAGAGCTAGCTCATGAATATATTTCATTTACCAAGTGAAAGAGCTGTTCAAGGAATCAAAACTTTCTTGGTAGTCACAATACAGGTATCCAGAGGTGAATTTTCTTTTAGTGTTCAGTTAAAAATGAATATTGGAAAAATAGAAAGCTTGGTAAAATTGTAGGTTATGAGTCGCTAAAAGTGTATGATTAAACTCTGCATAGACTGGCATAGGTTTTACCCTCAGAAGTGGAAAGCTAAATACTGCTTACAGGTTGTTGTAAAGATTTCTCTTAACATGAAACCACCTGACATTTGGTTTAGAAGTTTTTGTTCAAAGCATGAACTTAGCTTCCTGAAAGGGAAAAGAATGGTGCATAAATAGACCAAATTACCTAAATTATCCTGAAGTCTGAAACAACATACTTTTATTTACTTAGCTTGCCACAAGAATTACTTTATTCTCCAAAGCATCCAATAGCAGTGGCGTCTGTCTCTTTCTCTCTTTAGTACTGCTGTGAAGAGGAAATTAATTAATGCAAGATGATATTGTTAATATTGTTTGTTAATTTTGATATTCAGAACTCCTGGCACCCCTGACCACTAATTTTAATAATAATAATCGGTTCTTTGCACGGTCATGGAAACATTTTACAGATAATAACCAGCAAAATATATAAACATTAATTGAACTGGAAGAGAAGATTTCTGCAGTCAAATGCTGCTTGAGTTAATGTACCACTTGCCCACTAGATCGACTCAAGGAGCTCTTTTCTGCTTATGGCAGAAGGCAATGGAGAATTACAAAGAGGCTTTAAGTATTTACTCACAAAATTATTATTACCCAGCTCGTGAGGCTAGCCACAGTCCCAGACAGTGCCCAAACGCTTTCAGGGAACTCTGTCTTGTTGGCTGCTGAGACTTGATTCTTCCCAGGCTTCTGGGGAAAGGAGGTAGACAATCTTTGACCTTGATTCCTGGCTCCTCTGGACAATCTGTGTAGCTTCAGACTTCTCATCTTGGCAGGAGACTTTCAGGTGTAGGCAGGATGTCCTGTGATGTGCAGTCTTAGTCATGCTGGCTATGCAGGCCGATCACGTGGAGGTATTTAGAGCCTGTTCCTGGTAAACTCACAACAGTGAGTTTTATTCTGTGTCCTTTGGACACAGAATAGCCAATCAGAATGGCAGTTAGCCAAGCCTGACCATATTAGGTAAGGCCTACTATCTATCAGTAGACAGTGGATGTGAGGGCGATCTGGCTGCAGCATCTGTCACCCCATTGATCTCCAGGGTTGATTCGGCTGATCTGGCTGGCTAGGCGGGTGTCCCCTTCCTCCCTCACCGCTCCATCTGCGTCCCTCCCGAAGCTGCGTGCTCGGTCGAAGAGGACGACCTTCCCCGATAGAGACAGTACCGTTCATCGGTCAAGGGTATATGGTAGCTGCGCTCCCCTTCTAGAACCTCCAAACAAGCTCAAAGCCATAGGCTTGCTTTACCCAAATTTGGGAAAAGCATAGGCCTTGCACAAGACAGGCACAAGCTAAGTGTGTGTACCTTGTTTACCACAGGAGAAAAGCGTGCCTGGGCAAGCCAGTACATGTGTAAGCCTATTTTGGCCCTATCAGGCCTACCACAACAAGTACTTGCTTCCCTTAAACTAAACTGCTAAATTTCTTCTTTTCACATGCATATGTTCTATGCTCTCAGTGCAATTCTGGCTTAGTCCACAAAGCTACCCGCTAACTAATGACTCTTGGTTAGCGATGAAAGTATCTTTTATTTCAACAGTGATGAAGACTGCTGTCCACTTCTGCCTTATCCCATCCTTGGCAGAGAATGCCGTGGCTCTTCTACTGTGCATGCTTTATAGATTGAAAATACACAAATACTAGATCAATGTAGTAGCTTATTTTAAAGATCTCTTTCTTTTATCACATAATATGAATGATGAATGAAGTATTGATTAATTTCTTTACATGCAAAACAGAGGCTTTACTCTAAACGCAAGACCTGGATAGCTATCAATATTTAAGAGGAGCTCTCATGGAAGAAAGGCTGTGATGACCTTCAGAGGTCCTTAGTCTCTGACTGTCTGCAGGAATAAGTTAATCAGGAGATGAAGCTCTTGTGTCTAAGCCAGACTTGAGATGGAGCTGTGCAGTTTAAGTGAATGAAAGGAGTTCTCATTCAATCATTGTAAATACATTCAAAGTGGGAATTTGCTAATTGCAGCACTCAGTAAGCTGGAATTAATATAAACAATAAATATAAAATGGAACCTAGAAAAGTTACAAAAGCAGTAAATTATGGTATGTTGCATGCATTATTATTTTGAGACTTGTGTCTCATTTAAATAGGATTAGAAAAAAAACCCAACCTGTTGAAAACAATTTAAATTTAGTTTGTGGAGAGCTGCTCGAGAATCAAAATTTTGATCAGTTATACCCCACTTGGGATGCATAAAGCTCCAATTTTCATCTTCTGTTAGTTTAGTACAAGGATGGTAAAAATTATGTGGACATTCCCTTCATTTACTTTTGGAACAAACAGTTTGCTCATCTCCATGTTTTGGCTGTCTGCCTGAACAGCTGAAGCTGTTGCTTCTCCTTGAAGAATAACATTTAACCAGTCAGATAATAACCCATTCAACCTGGGGTCTTCAAAAAAACCCTAACAAGTCAATATATTGCCCTAATGAGGCACAACCCTGGCTCCCAGAACATTGTTTTATGCTGGGTATACGCAGGCAAGTGAGATGGGAATATTTAGTACTACAGTATCTCCTTGAAAAAGGCTGGCTCTATTAAATAGCTGTCCATCTTCTTGCACTCCAGGGAAGGAAGCATTCCTCTCTAACAAAGATGAAGGGAATATCAATGGGGCTAATCTCTTCAAAGTGCTCAGCGCTCAAAGCAATTGCCTGCAGTAGTACACAGTCCCCATCCTCATTAGCTCAGCAAAGAAAACACAGCAGAGACAAAATACTATCCTGCAATTAGGGTGAAAAAATACATATATATAAAATAAGGGGTTTTCAGGCCACCTCCCTTTCCTTTCCAAAGGACAAATACATCATACATTTGAAATTACATGTGCACTGAAAATAATGTATTTTAAGACTCTCTTTTCTTTCTAGTATACTTGGATATCGTGGAGCTTGCTCTTACTGAAAAATGGTCATGACACAACAGAAACACTGCATGCCACAACTCTTCTCCTGAAAAAGAGAGGAAAAGTACAATGCAAACTTTCTCTCTCTTGAAAAACTGCAGCAGTCATAAAGAATGAAAGTGATAGTTTCATACCCCTGTGAAACAAGGAGACAAAAAGATCTGTCGATCAGCTTATATTTGTGTAAGTTCCACTGCACCCACTGCCTCAAAATTAGAGAATTTTATGGTCAGAAAAACAAGTGTGGAGCACGAGAAAAACGAAACATAGCACCACTGAGGGGAAAAGTGAGAACAAAGAGACAAAGAATTACTGTTGAATAATGTTGTCTTCCAACACAGCCTTTTACTCCCATGCTGACCATGGGAAGAACTAAGGATCGTCAAAAAATGTTTCAAGCACTCCTTGTAGAAAGAGGTCTGGCACTGATCTGTCGTTAATCTGACTTCCAAGACTAAGTGGCATGATCAGGAGTAGAAAATAGGTCAAGGGTTGTACAAACCAACTTGGATCACACAGGAATCTCTACAGGGAGTTCACTGATGGATTCATCAGTTCAAACATGCAGGCTAGGCAGGCTACATGGGGACAGAACATCAATATTAGTGCACCGTCTAATAGCACGCAGATGGGGCAACAGCATTTTCTTATTGCAAAGCTCCTCCGATGCAGGGATTTCAGCTTGAAGAACAAACCACAAAACCTTTCTACTAGTGTGAGTGTGGTGAAGCAGCCCACCACCTCTCTCTGCACCAAAGTATAACTACTGAAACTCTTTAGCTTGTACAAAAGGAAGTTTGGTCAACAAATGATGGACATGAAAGTTTATTTCCTATAGATAGCTGAAGGAGGGATGCACATCCAGAGAAACACATATCACAGAGTTTTAAAGTGTCTTTCATTCTCCCTGTTATCTCTTCATCTGATTTTGATTGATGGTTCCTTTGTCATGAAAACTTTTATAAAAGTATACTCAACTTTAGACTAAAAAGAGAAAGAGAGGGATGAACAAGACAAAGGAAAAGTGGAGACCCACCACTACTTGCGATTTCCAGTGTAAATTAAAAGGCCTCACTTTGGCATTTAGCCCTATCCTCATTTTGGAATGAAGGAAGAAGATGACTTTTTTTCATGACTGACTGTTCCTTGGCCTAGTTTCTATAGAAACATCCCCTGCACTGGCCTGGCAGAGGAGTTGTGCACAAGAACTACTCTTGGAAGCAGAGCACTGACACAGCACTTGGAGACAAACTGAAGCCAAGAAAGTGAAGACAAACTAAAAATGCTGATCACCAAGTCAAGAGTGAACTAAGCGATGTAGATGGCTGCATTTGTGCTCATCAAGCACAACTTGTAAGAATGTGGATCAATTATATTAAAATAAAATCCAGAACATATAAATCCTTAATTTGCACAGAAAAGGATGTGTAAGGATGCAGTGAAAGCAGAGATCTTGCAGTGCTGAACCCATAGGGAAGAAAAGGGCTCTGATGGGACAGACATTGAACAACTCATGATGGGAGAAAGAAGACAGTCAAGTCATGTACAAGACTCTATGCTTCATAAACAGACTTGAGAAAAGTCTGAAGGAGGCAGCAAAATAAGGAAGGACTTGGCTCAGTTTTCTAAATAAAGAGCAAAAGTTTCAGAGTAATTGGAAAGATATTTTCTAAAATCGTAGCTTGATCACCTTGTTAGGTGGAGCTATAGCACTGCAGCATGTTGAAAATGATTAATAAGCAGAATTGGGAGTTCTCTGAGCTCTGGGTAAAAATTAAGTGCCAGGACAAGCCTAAAGAGTTATATCTATATCTATTTCAATCAATCTATCTATAAAGCTCTCATGCATGTTGGGAATCAATTTGTAGTTTAATACATTCATGCATGAGTGCCTGTTTAATGCATGCACAAGCATCCGATTGGTTTATGCATGAGCACACAATTATTTCATGTGTGAATGTCCCATCCATTCATGCATGTGTGGCCAAACAGTTTATCCCTTGACACCCAATTAATTTAAACATAAGCTCTCAATTAATTTACATGAGCTCCTCATGTGTGTGTGCATTGATATATCCCCACATCAGGGCAGGAACACCCATGGCCTGTGGGTGACCTACAGAGAATGAGCAACAGCTAGAAGGCAGTGGAGGAAGAGCTGTAAAGGAGCACAGAGGAGGAGCAGGCAAAAACCATTGCACAAGATAAGACAGGAAAGGGAAGCAAAAGTATTTTCTTATGGGTTTGTTTAATTTGTTATGTTGTTGTTTGTTTTTTTTTTTTTCAATACACAGAATCAGGGACCAGGAGCTTTTTTTAAATTAAATTAAGCAAAAATTTCCCAAGCTGAGACTGTATTGTCTTTTCATAACACACATACAGCCAAAACTCAGGCATTCAGCCACAGGGGCCAAAGCACCCTAAGGAATCAGTTGATGTCATTGAGTAATCTGCCTTGGAGATTTAAAACCACAGAATAATACAGTGTTGTAATGAAGAAACCCTTTTAGTTAGATATAGAGGTCATGGGCAAAAACACACATTAATGCCAGCATATAATTGCACTCTATAGACAAAATTGGATACCCCTAAAAAGATTACTGTGGTAAGTTCTGCATTAAAGGATTTTTCTCTCATCAAGCACGACTGTAACAAACAAGAGGGAGGCAAAGATCAAAAACAAGCATCAGAAACTGAAAAAAAAAAAGTGAAATAAAGCATCATGATCCTGTTGTTATCTTTGCTTCTCTTGATATCTGGATACAGTCTCTTCTTGAAATCCTAGACATGCAGGTTCATCCCCTGCTCTCCCTGTATCCAGTCACCAATTGCAAAATTCACTATACAGCTTCTTCCATCCAAGAAAAATTCCTCACCTTGCCAATTAGAAGCTTTATCTACTCAGTTCCACTTAAGATGCTTTTCCTTGGCCTTGCTGTAACTGCTGTTGAGTTTGGACTGCTGCTGTTGCAGTGAAGCTTGCTTTGTTTTAATAGGTTATGATAATAAATAAGCCACAGCATATATACTAGAAGCCTCTACAGCTTCCTCGACTCTTACTTACTCAGTGCTGTGTTGTGATTAATTGTATCAAGTGTATTTTCTAAAGAACAACCAGAAACATGAAGGGTGACCACAGGAGGTTGTTTAAGGAATTCATGGATGCTACATAAGAATATAAGCATGGGGAGATGTTGGTTAACGTATACAAACAAGAAAGAAAAGAAGAAGAAAGTGAATTTAGTTAAGAAATAAGTTATTGTGACTCATCTTCCACAGTAACCACAGATGCTTACTCTGACCACATCTCTCTGAAACCGTTCCTAAAATGCAGAATTCAAAGGACACATTCTTTTGTATCTCTGATATTAAGCATAACATTGAAGTTCATTGCTCCCAGTAGGCTCAGTCCTGGGCAGCTCCATCACCCACCTCTCACTGCAAGACCATGAGCTACATTTTGGAAAGACTGGGAGAACGAAGGAAATCCAAATAAAGTGCAAGGGTAAATTAATGAGGTAATTAATTTCTCCTCATTCACAAGTATGCCATATTGAAAAGTTCACCTCTAAGCTGAACTGAAAAAAAAAAAGCCAAGGCAGAGATTAGCTAAAGCAGAAAGATTTATACATGACTTTTCAATTAACTTATATAAGATGTGAGTGTACCTCTGATAAAGCAGAAAATGGCTTTATAGTCTAGCATTTATGCCATGAATGATATTTGGCTCACTAGAGTTAATGGGGACCATCCCTATAATGCCACCTGGAGAACTTCAGTAACTTACAAACTCATTTTGGAGCTAGCTCTTTGGTTAAGCAGCTCTCATCCAGTGCATGTCACAATGACTTGAAAAGACAAGGTGTGTTTGTTTGCATGACACTTACAATATTACTTGAAAACAGTACAAAGGAAAACTAAACAAATACTTTCCATCAGTTGAGCCATACTATCTCTAACCTCAATCTCTTGCCGATATCACTGAAGTTTTCATAAACCTCTTCTATCATTATTAGCTGTAATTTAAACAATTACTGAGTGAAATAAAAGAACTCCTCAAGCATGTCTATCCTAGTTATTAAACCACCTGTAAGATACTGACCAATTTGTTTCTATTGTCTATGACAACTTATGTAGTCAAGTATTTTATACTGGATAGTATAACATTACCAGGAGAGACTGAGAGGTACAGCTGAAAGTTAAGCTACACTTTGATAAGCTCTGAAAAATCTGCTCAAGCTTCTCCACACACAGAGGCCTACAAGAAAGCTGGAGAAGGAATTCTTATAAAGGGGTGTAGCAATAAGATGAGAGGCAATGGTCTTGAACTAGGCTGGATTTAGATTGGACATTTGGAAGAAGTGCTTTACTATGAGGGTAGAGGACCACTGAAAAAAAGTTGCCGACATTTAAGGTCAGTCTCGATGGGGCTCTGAGGAACCTGATCTAGTTGGGGATGTCCCTGCTTACTGCAGCAGGGTTGGACTAGATGACCTTTAAAGGTCCCTTCCAACCCCGTGCGCTCTGTGATCGTTTTTAGCTAACTCCACTCAGATGACTGATAGAATAGTTTAGGTTGATCAAATCCATGAATTACTGTTTAGACAAACAATGCAGAAACTATCTGGATCATTTCACCTATCCTGCTGCTGTTGTAGACAAGAACATCATTCACCCTCTCTCATTGATGTGTCAAGCGCCACTTTGGGACTACTCAGGCTGACTCTGGTTTAGGTAGCTTGGCAACCCTGAATTTAGCATAAAAAAGAAGAAAGCTATGACAACGTGGTGTCAGCATGAGTTAAACACCCATAAACACAATGGCATGGAGATCTATCCTGAGACTGGGTCCCTCACTGCACTGCTGGCAGTAACCACACAAAGCCAGGTCTGCTGAACAATACCACATCATTCCACTGAGATGCAGTGCAGAAAATGCATTCCTTTCAGATGCTGCTCAAGTAAGATAAATTCAAGCAGGTATCAAGATGTTGCTATTTCTATAAGGTACCTCTTCAGATCAGGCACAGGCTTTTCAGTTCGTGTGTGTGGACAGTGCCTGGCATGCTTTGTGACATAGGCACCAGCCCCCTTCAAAAATCAGCAATTCCAATACTCTCCTCTAGCTAGATATTTTCCCACCTTTAGCTAGATGTGATTGCATCCTGTTGTATTATGTCTCCCTGTGATCATCCATTCCAATCTGATATCTCTGTTGTGTGGATACTCCTGCAGAGAAAATTCTGGATTTTATCCAGATGATGAAAAAAAAATGCCCATTTAGATTACCTGAAGCTGATAACCTTTCCACTGGAAAGTTCCCATCTGGCTGAAAATATTGCTACTGCATTTTTCAGAGATGCCTTTTGCAAATGACTCAACATTATACTCTAGAAACAAAAAATGTAAAACTCCTTCCAATCCTCCTGAAGAAAAAAATGTGCTCTTTTCTCAAATTACACACATAAAAGAATAATGGTTAAAATTGTCTTTGGAAAGCTGTCAAAAAATGGACACTGTAGATGCATTTTTCCCCTTGGAAGTGAAAATACTTTATTTAATGGTTCAGCAGAGAAATCTGTGAAATCACTACACAAATAATATGGAATTCAATGGTAAAATGTTCTGCCAAGTGACTCAATCTATTAATATTACACATTCCACAGTATGTGGGTCATTATGACAAAATATCATGCTATTATTTTTGTTCAATAATTCCTTAATTATCTCTCATATTCCGTTGTAGCATGATATTTTATGCACATAACATATAATGTAAATCTCTTTATATAAATCTATTTAAATATACCTCTATACATTACATTATATGATTGTATCCTATCATATCATATCATATCATATCATATCATATCACCTTAGAGTAAGAGCAGTTTCCTAAGCTAGGATTTAATTCTGCGCTGTTACATGAATGCTTGTCCATGCTTTGGAACTGAATATTAATACTGATTTTAAAGCAAACAAAAATGCTTTACAACAGTCCCTCTTCAAATGAAAATTCATGTTCACTCACAATATTGCTGACATGGTAATATGTGGTTGATGATGAAAAATAACAGGTTACTTCAATTCTTTGTGCATAATAAGTGGTCCTGTCAACATAATGAAGTTCTGAGGCAATTATAACAGGACTTATTAAGACCTGCTATGAAATGCAACTACAGAACTAGGAAACAGAAGAACAAACATTAATGGAGAATAAAGAGCACTAGCACACAGGTAAGCTTGATAAGTTTTTTTGCCCCCAGTGATCAGTTCTGTGTTTTATGTCATATTTTGGTAAATAACTGCACTTTTTGTTATTGTACTTTGTTTTTCTCGTTCTATATAAATGGATCTTTAGTCCAATTTGGCAATCCAGGTCACAGAAAACAAGTGCATTCATCATTGGCACAGGCAGGCATCTCTTCTTTAAAATTAAGACATCTATGCTGGTTTACAGATACAATCTGAGTTCAGACCCAAAGAGAGAGAAACAAGAGAGATGTCAAAATAAATCACGTGCTAAGTAGGAAAAGTTGGTTTAGTATCCTATCTGAGCTATCAGAGTTGACCTGGTTGGCAGGATGTGCACCTGTATCTATAGATAAAACAGGGACCAACTTCCAAATGTCCTAGAGCTTCATCACATTGGAGGAGTCACTAGAAGCAATCACACTATCCTGGCAGCAAAAATAGGTGTTTGCACTTCTGTAAGGAACAAAGCATGTGATAGAGGGCTGGATGCCTTTTGATGCCAGATACAGTAACTGTACCTATTTAAATAAATACAAGTTATTTTGTATGAGGTTAGCACAGCCTACTAAGAGCTGTGTTGACTTGAATAGCACCAATACAATATGACTTTTAGAGAGAAGAAGAAACTGCAGAGAAAAGATGATTTGAATTCTGATACAGTGTCTCCTAAGAACATGACTTGTAAATACATTTTTTGTTCTTACACAGACACAGGAATGTCTCATTTTTAAAGTGTCTACTCATGTTTTCAATGTGAAGGATAAGATTAGGGAAGAAAAGACACTCATTCATTGATGTATGTTTATTAATAGGCATGCCAAGGACAATCTTACTCATTTCTGTGAGTCAGAGGTGAAAAGGGACTGTCTGTGCAAGAAAAGGTATCACAACCACACCTCCTATACCTCCATCCAATGTTATTTAAGAAAAATTCCAAGCAACTAAAAAAGTGGCAGAAGTGTTTTTAGTAATCAAATGCAAAAATCAAAGCAGCAGGGTAAGGAATGCTCACAAATGACTTTGTTGAGGTAATTTCTGCCACCATAACAGAAAACAAAAGAACCCTACCTATTAACATAGAAACATTTACTTTTCATTTTAACCTCCTAAAGATTCAGAATCCCCAAACCAGCTCAGCTGGTGTGCACTCAGAGTTATCAAAGTCAATGTCTTCCAATTTATGCAAGAGCAAAATATCAAATAAAGGATATTGGTTTAAAGGAGAATCACAATGGGATGGAACTGAGGATAGAGTAAAACATGAGTCAGATGCTGCATTTGTTATGGTTTTGTATTCAGTTAATGTTAACGCCTTTCATGTAAATAATACGTGGAAGGAGTTGTGTGGAATTATTTAGAAAGCAGAGGAATTAAGATCTGAAACTATCCATTGCCTTCTCAAGTAGAAAGTAATGGCCTGCGAAACACTATCACAGTGTAAGCATAATGAAATCTTTAGGCTCATTTGGAGGAGATCTAAAATGTCAAAACTCCATTCTGGCTTGTTACAGGGATTCTCGTGGAATAACACTAAGGAACAAAATAATCATTGCTTCAACAATTCAGCAGGCAATGCATAATGTCTCAGCACTTGCTCTTGTGCAAAACACCTCAGTAACTAGATCTTACCTCAACACAGTAGTACTAAACATTAAATGCATTCAGTTAACTATTTCGACAGCTGTTCCTACTGTCCTGGAGTCCTGTATATCCCAAAATTCCTCTCCCTCTGTGGTTTGAATGGGGGAGGAAAAGGCACAAAAAGACCTGTTTCCCCCCGCTGCCCTGCAGGCATGAAGCGGGGAGCAAGGGGCCCTGCCGGCATGAGGAGTGCCCGTGCAGTGCCCGTGCAGTGCCCGCGCTGGAATCGGGCTGGGATTGGCTGTGCCCTTCATGCCTAGGCAGTGGTAACTCTGCTCTTTGTCTAGGGAGGGTATAAATATTGGGGGACTTCCTGCCTTGGGGTTCCCGCCTTAGAGTTCACCCCCCTGCCTGAATAGATCCTGCAGAAGGAGCCCCTGGCGCTCTGCTCCGAAGGTCTTCCCACCATTAGCACCCTTTATACAGGCTGAATAGGCCTTAACGACCCTCTGAAAGAGAGCGAGGGGACAAGCAGCTGCACCGCCCTTCTTTCCAGTCAGCCTGACTCACCTGTGAGTAACTCTGGCTCAGCCAGCTTATAACGGGGAATGCTATCATTTAATAGCTCAAGCCTTTTCCAACTTCTGACTTCAAAAACAGTCAAATTACCTATGGTATCCCTGTAGATCTTCTCAACCTAACTGAATCTACTAATAAAAACTAAATTAATTTCTGTATATAGTTTTGGGGCAGGTTTTGGGGAAAATAAAATAACTATTTTTCTATAAAATTCCTGACTCGGCCACATTAATTCCCTGCCTCCACAATGCCTACCTCACTGTTTTTCATTTCACCTGGCTCCTTTCAAGAAGCTCAGCCTATCCAAACAATGACATCAAACAGGCCACTTGGGGAAGAAAAAACAAGAAAGCAAACAAACAAAAAACAAAAAACACAAACAGAATGAAAAACCAACAAAGAAACACTAAATACAACACCCAGACTCAAAATTGTTCCATAGCTTGAACTGGATCTCAATAAAGCAAATTTTTAATTAAAAAAAAAACAAAACATCATCATGGATATGAGACTGGAAGACTCATCAAATCTAGTATCTTAATTTTACAATCAATGCCTTCATGAGGTTGTGCCTTAGGCCAACCTCATGACATTCAACAAAGCCAAGTGTAAGGTCCTGCACCCGGGTTGGCACAATGCCAAGCACAAATCCGGGGTGAGTGGTGAATGGCTGGAGAGCAGCCCTGAGGAAAAGGACCTGGGGGTCTGGGTTTATGAAAAGCTCAACATGAACCAGCAGTGTGCACCTGTATCTCAGACAGCAACCATGTCCTGGGCTGCATCAAGAGAAGCATGGCCAGCAGGGCAAGGGAGGGAATTCTCCCCCTTTACTCTGCTCTCATCAGACCCTATATGGAGTACTGTGTGCAGTTCTGGAGCCTCCAACACAGGAAGGATGTTGAAATGTTGGAGTGAGTCCAGAGGAGGGCCACAAGGATGATTAGAGGGCTGGACCAGCTCTGCTATGAGGACAGGCTACAAGAGTTGAGGCTCTTCAACTTGGAGAAGAGAAGGCTTCAGGAGACCTTATAGTAGCCTTCCAGTATCTGAAGGGGGCTTACAGAAAGGCTGGGCAGGGACTATTTAGAAGGTCTTGTAATGATAGAATGAAGGGAAATGGGTTTAACCTGGAAGAGGGGAGATTCAAATGAGACGTTAGGAAGAAGTTCTTTACAGTGAAGGTGGTCAAACACTGGCACAGGTTGCCCAGGGAGTTTTGTGGATGCTCCCTCCCTGGAGGTGTCCAAGGCCAAGTCAGATGAGTCCTTGACCAACCTGTTCTAGTGGGAGGTGTCCCTGCCTATGTCAGGAACTGGGTAATCCTTGAGATCACTTCCAGGCTAAACCATTCAATGATTCTATGTGCTTGCTGAAATAAAGGTACTGAATTCCAGATTAGTAGCAGTTCCTTCATCCACTCTTTGCTGCTGATCTGGAACCTGCCTGTCCTTGCATTATAAATGTTTCAGCCCATAAGAATAAAACAAGAGTTTAAAAGTATCAATTCACACATCATCTTTATCCTTTAGGTTAGATACAAGGTGTGTTTGTTCCAGGAGTATTCCTCATTTCTTCTTTGTCCCTGATGAATTTTACTGGCAGTGTCATTCATATCCCTCCTCAAACAGTTTTCTGTACCAAACATTGGAAACTCTTCCATCTCTCCCACTCACCTCTCAGTCCATGCAGATAAGACAGAGTCTGGATTAACTACAAATGTGCCCATTGCTGATTTTTATAAAGCAGCTGTTTCAAAACTGATCACTAATTTTGGAAGCCTATTCTGAGATCTCTGTAGCTTGTCTCTCATCTGAACAGAGGTTTTGGTGAAGCTGTCACACAGCAGCAACTATGAAGTGGGACGGTGGGACATGCTCTCTTGATCAAGCAAAACAGCTCCTTTACTTAGATCATTATGTATCATGCCAGGGAAGAGGAACTGAGTATGTACATAGAGAAAAATACAATGCATTGGGTTGGAAGGGACCTTCAAAAGTCACCTAGTTCAACTCCCTTGCAGTAAGCAGAGGCAACTTAACTAGATCATGCTAAGAGAATCATAGAATCAACCAGGTTGGAAGAGACCTCCAAGATCATCCAGTCCAACCTAGCACCCAGCCCTAGCCAGTCAACTAGACCATGGCACTAAGCGCCTCATGCAGGCTTTTCTTGAATGCCTCCAGGGACGGTGACTCCACCACCTCCCTGGGCAGCCCATTCCAATGCCAATCACTCTCTCTGGCAAGAACTTCCTCCTAACATCCAGCCTATACTTCCCCTGGCACAACTTGAGACTGTGTCCCCTTGTTCTGTTGCCGGTTGCCTGGGAGAAGATCCCTTCATTCCTCAGCAGGAGTACTCAGCTTCTGGACCAGCTCTCCATGCCTCACCATCCTCTCTCTTTTGACTTTCTTCTGCAAAGATTATGTCTGTTGCTCTCAACAAACCATTTAATATGTCTTATCCCTGTGATTTCATAAATGCAAACATGACTTTGACATATTCTTTCATTTTACTCCTGATTTTTTTTTCTATCCATACCTTTCGAGGAGTGGTGGTTTTAATTTGTTTTGTTTTAGAATATGCCTCTCTTCAAACATGTTTTGCATGTGTCAAATACACTTAAATAAATGCTCCTTAATTACAGCTTTGGTAACTCAGTGGTTTTAAACTAGATCAATGTACAGACCATCTGTGTAAGATCACCCATGACCCACTCAGTGTAGTTATGGAAGACACTCCAGAAGGTGCTCTGTGACTCCTCCTTATGCCATCAATAGTTGGGTCCATGGATTTTCAATACAACATTTCTCTCTTAAGGAACTGCATAGTCCAGCTAATAGATCATAACAGCACTAAGAATGCTTCACTGAAACAGTTATTATGCAAACATCGATCAGAGACAGTCCCTGCCACAAAATTACTCCAACTGCAGATCTGACTTTGACTTTCCCACTGGTCCTGATTAAGGGACTGTTACTTAGTTGCATAATTATGAGAAAACCAATCTGATTTACTTATATTACATGTTCTTCCTTCTATTAATTAAGTTTCCTACACCAGCTGTCAAAACACAAGCGAAGAGCAACACTGCAGCCTCTTTCTCACCATCCTATCCTCTGACATGTTTATTTTCTCCCATTTTCACTACAGAACCCTAAAAAGCACAAGAGTAAACATCTCCTTTCTCATAGGAGATTACACAATGAAATTATTAATAGGTACCAAAGACATCAAACCACCGCAAGCCATTACTTAATCTCTTTCACAAGGTGATTTGAAGCCAGATCAGAAAGGTCAAGCTCCCTGAGACTTGGAGACATTCTTTGATCGGAAGCTGGAAATACCCAGTCTGGGAACACCAAACCACTGAATTAGGCACTGTGTAAACAAGCTAGAGAAGATGGTCACCTCTTTTAATGGTAAGATCAAGCAGTTTTTGATGTCAAGCCTGCAGGATTTGTAATGATTTCCTCCTAGATGTCTGCTATAAGCATACTGTGTGTAAAGTGCAATGACAACTAGCATATTTCACCCGATTTCCATGAAAAGATAATTGTCTCCAAACAGAGGGAAACACAGGGTTCTGATGGCAGCATGCCAACACATGCAAACAGGTATTATACCAGCCTCAGCATACTCTGTACACAAGTTCATTGCTAAGCTTTCCAAAAAAGATTTTGTTAATGACCCAGCTAATACATTTCACCACTTCTTTACTTGATGTTGTCTCTATTACGTATCTTTTTCTAAATGGAGTGAGCTGGAGATGTCAGATAACAACTTTTCAATAGGAAAAAATAAACCAGGAACCTAATCAAGCTTAAGGATAATTTGAAGCTATGTGCCATTCAAAGAAAAAGCAATGAAACCAGGAACCTAATCAAGCTTAAGGATAATTTGAAGCTACATGCCATTCAAAGAAAAAGTTCATGTTAAATGAACTCATTTGCACCTGGCCACAGGCTCTTTTCAAGAGCTTTAAAACAGAATCATGTTGAATTCTCCTATGAGTTTCTGGATTTTTCATTCCTTTTACAGTTACTATTGTAATTATTTGTGGAAGAGCCTTCTGCATTGTTCTTTATTTTCTTCTTTTTGTTTCTAGCCACACTAAAGTCTTTTTTATGATGTCTTCTAAATGACATTTTACTGAACAGCAAGCTGGAACATCAGGGCTTGACTGAATCTTCTAGATGTGAAAGGAGGAGACAAGATCCAAAGGAAAAAATATGCAAAGGTAGATTCTCATTGTACTGATTTTAATTTACACCACATTTTATGTTGCAGTAGCCACCATGCAGTTCTATTACATTCATCAAAGAGCAGTTAATAAAGCTGATAAACTTAATTTCCTGCTCTATGTAGACAAGTTGAAACTTTTTTGTGTGTTCACACTAAAGCAATTTAAGATGGACAGGCTGGATAGGGCTGGGTGATAGGTTGGCCTGGATGATCTTGGACATCACTTCCAACCTGGTTGATTCTGTGATTCTATGATTCTATTGAAGTGGGTCCAGAGGAGGCCACAAAATGGATCAGAGGACTGGGGCACCTCCCCCACCAAGGACAGACTGAGAGAGCTGGGGAACCTGGAGAAGTGAAGGCTCAAAGGAGATCTTATTGCAGGCTTTTGGTACTTCAAGAGAGCCTATCAGAAAGATAGGGACAATCACTTTAACAGTGTCTGTTGTGACAGAACAGTTGGTGGTGGTTTTAAGATAAAAGGGAGCAGATTTAGACTCAACACAATAAATATTTTGTTTTACAATGAGAATGGTGAAACACGAGCACAGATTGCCCAAAGAGATGGTAGATTTCTCACCCTGGAAACATTCCAGGTCAGGATGCACAGGGCTTTGATGTCCCTGCCCACTGCAGAAGGATGACTTTAAAATGTCTCTGTTGTAGGGCACTCCAATTCCTTCCTTCTCCCCTGCCATAGGTTTGAATGGGGAGGAGAAGAATGCATGAAAAACTGCTTTCCCCCCCCCACACACACCCCCTGTGGGTTTGAAGGGGGGGAACAGCAAGAGGCCCCTTTCTCCACATGTGTACTGACCCATGTGAGAGCATGCACTGGAGTTGGGCTGGTGGTTGACTGAGTTCTTTGTGCCCAGTATAAAATGGCAAACAGACACTTTGTCTAGAAAAGCATAAGTAGAGCAAGGGAAAAAGGTGTGGGTTCCTGCCTTGAAAGAGCTCCCACCTTGACAGAGCTCCTGGTAGGACAGGTTCCCACCTTGCAGAGTTCCTCCCATGACAGACAGAGTTCCTGTTTTGGACCATCCCCACTTTTGGATGGCTCCTACCTTTTGCACGGCTCTCGATTTTGCACAGTCCCTGCTTTTGGGTGGTTCTCCCCACTTTTGCGCCATTCTGTGCAAATTTGCAAGCCTGGCAAGTCCTTGGGTCCATTTGAGAGGGCTGCCTGTGGCACTCGGACCTGGCTACTCTCAGATAATACCACAGTCTTGGGCTCCTGGCTGCTATTCTGAACTGGAGGAGACCCTAGGAGTTTGGCTCTCCCCTGCTGCTGCTGCTGAAGTGTCACTTCCACTTGAGATACTTCCAAGTTTGGTGGCGTTTCCACCCACCTTGGACTTTTGCCATTTGGATCCACTATTTGGTATTGCTTGCAGCATCAGAAGGCAGTTGGGCCGCAAGGAAATCCAGCAAGGGATCACTGCTGAGTACCTATCTCATCTCTGTGAGTAAAAGCCTTCTGTTCCCTTAATTCTCTGCTCTGGGTAGAGCTGGGTTTGTAGCTTGGTCTTTTCCATTTCTTGACTTCCTAAATCTCTAAATTTGCCCATAACATCCTATGAAGATATTCCCAATCAAATTGAGCCTGTAAATAAACCTAAACTAGTTCTGTATATAGTTTGGGGGGTGGAATTTTCAGGAAAATAAAATATTTCTATTTTTATAATTCCTGATTTGGCCACAATAATTCCCTGTCTCCATGACAGTTCCTTCCAATTTAAAGCATGCTATGATTTTCTGATTTTTATACAAGGATTCAATTAGTCTGCATTCAAAGACTGATTCTGTTCCATGCTCCACTTAAAGGACTTTGCTAGTCCATAAACTACCTTCACAGTTCTACCCTCCACTTTTTACCTTTCCTGCTGGCCTAATAAACATCTTTATATTACAGAAGATCTTCCATTGAAATGGGTATGCTTGGTTCCATATACATCATAATCCCAATCTCTATTGACACTTGTAAACCATTGTGACACAAATAATTGTAGCACTAGGAATTAACAGACTCTTTACCTTTCCTGCTGGCCTAATAAACATCTTTATATTACAGAAGATCTTCCATTAAAATGAGTATGCTCAGTTCCATATATATCATAATCCCAATCTCTATTGACACTTGTAAACCATTGTGACACAAATAATTGTAGCACTAGGAATTAACAGACTCTTTACCTTTCCTGCTGGCCTAATAAACATCAGAAGATCTTCCATTAAAATGGGTATGCTCAGTTCCATATATATCATAATCCCAATCTCTATTGACACTTGTAAACCATTGTGACGCAAATAATTGTAGCACTAGAAATTAACAGACTTAACTTCTAGGATTTAAAAAAAATAAAATAGTTTCCTGTTGGATATAGTAATATTAAATGCAGTGATTTTATAGGATTGTCTGACTGTGGTACAGCTATTGGAGTATTATACAGTGGAACATAAACCATGGATAGGCGAGAGTGCATGAGTTCAGAAGTACTGGTAGAAGATTGGAATGAGCTTAGAGAATGGTGTAACAAATATAAACAAATGTAAGGCTGGAGTCTGCTGTTTTCTCCTCTCTCTGCTTAGACACAAGATATGTGTTGCTGAGAAAATATGAAGAATGTCTACTCTGGTTAGTGTGTAATCCTAACATAGTCCTAACACAAATATAAGTAACCAATTAGAGTCTGATATGATTTGCAACCCTGTTATGTAGCCTTCTGATAGGAAGTATATAAGCCCATGCTTGGAATGCAATAAACTGGATTTGGATTGGATTTGGAACTTGCTTGTATCAAGCCTTTCTCCCCATCTCTTCTTACCCTATTACCAATGGTAACTGGCCTGTGGCAGTTTCCTCCTTTTATTATTTTTTTAATATACCTTTTTTCCCCCTCTTTTGAATATTAATAATGATTAACAATGGGACCAGTCATTAAGTATGCTTCTGACAAGTGTTTCCTGAAAATTGCTGTTTCACACAAGGAAAAAAAAAAAATGATAAAAATCTGAACTATGATATCACAGTATCACAGTATCACCAAGGTTGGAAGAGACCTCACAGATCATCAAGTCCAACCCTTTACCACAGAGCTCAAGGCTAGACCATGGCACCAAGTGCCACGTCCAACCCTGCCTTGAAGTGCCCCAGGGACGGCGACTCCACCACCTCCCCGGGCAGCCCATTCCAGTGTCCAATGACTCTCTCAGTGAAGAACTTTCTCCTCACCTCAAGCCTAAATTTCCCCTGGCACAGCCTGAGGCTATGTCCTCTCGTCTGGCGCTGGCCACCTGAGAGAAGAGAGCAACCTCCTCCTGGCCACAACCGCCCTTCAGGTAGTTGTAGACAGCAATAAGGTCACCCCTGAGCCTCCTCTTCTCCAGGCTAAACAATCCCAGCTCCTTCACCCTCTCCTCGTAGGGCTGTGCTCGAGGCCTCTCACCAGCCTCGTTGCCCTTTCTCTGGACACGCTCAAGCATCTCAATGTCCCTCCTAAACTGGGGGGCCCAGAACTGAACACAGTACTCAAGGTGTGGTCTAAGCAGTGCAGAGTACAGGGGCAGAATGACCTCCCTGCTCCTGCAGACCACACCATTCCTGATGCAGGGCAGGATATCTCTTTCTTATGAACACATCTCTGGATTTACAGCTGAAAAATCAATAATATGTGAACTGCAACAAGTGGCTTTATCTAATTTAGACTCAAATGAACTCCTTCCAGAGGTGTTCTGTTGGATGTCTAATTTTGCAGGCAGGTCAGTGGCTGTGTCATTACTTTTGCAAATATTTTTTAAAAGGCAAGATAGTGAGTAAAGAGACCACTCCTTTTCTCTACAACAATCTCATGTCAAATCAGTCACGTCTACTGATTTGCAAGTTCTTTCTTTTTAAAACAGATGTAGCTGGATGAAATGTATTCTAGGAGACTCTTAGGGTGACTTAGATTTTCATCAGCCTCAGTGGAAACAGATGCAAGCTCTAGGCTCCTTGTTATCTAGAAAGAAGCTTGATAATTATTTGCCCTTGCTATTGGGAATCTGGCTGACCTCTGGTATAACAAGACTGATGAGCATGTCTTAGCAGCCTTGTTTCCAGTCTCTGAACCAAGTTCCACGTACATAAAGCACGATGGAAGCTCCCTGACATTAAGCACCAGTAAACAAAGTGATCACATGAGGAATAGCTTCAACTACCTCAAACCGAGACAGACTTGAATAATCTGCATTTCTAAGATGCTCCCTGTGGGATACATTCTAAGTCACTTAACTCTACCACCATTTTATATGCATTCAAGTGAATATTTTTAAGAGAAGGAATCATTACCTCCCACATTTACAGCATCGAGCACATCAGAAACCTGGTGAGAGTTATTACCTCAAGCCTTGTTGTAATGCAAAAACTAACTACATTCAATAAAAATAACAGAGGGCACGCGTGCACAGCAGACAGAGTCCCATTCCTGTGCCTCCCCATCCCGTGGGATGAAACTGGGTTTTCTGAGCAGCAGTGAGCAAGGGTGGAGGGATCTCAAGAGAATTCAAGCAGAGGCGGTTGAATTTTCTGCAGTCATTGCAGGGAAAAAGATTTTAATGTCCAATTAAGCCAAATCAATTATGCAAAATATGATAAAAATGGAGGGGAAAATGCATATGTAGTCCATTATTAGACCGATGACTAATCAATCACCACCCATTTTTGAAATATCAGGCTTGAATCATTGCAATTTCAAATTAAAATAGCATCTTCTTAGAAAGACACAGAATTACTTAGCCTGGCAGAAGTACAGAGCTGCACTGATTACCACTTTGAAAATGTAGTGGCCTATTTTTAATAATTATTTTCACCAAGAGTGGAGGGAAAGAAGCAATTAAGGGTTATTTACAGACAGTACCACTGTTTTCCCATTTACTTTTTTGCTAGCTTGTTGCTTTTATAGTTTTGATTTCTACACTGCAGTCAAAGTGATGAAGGACTCTTCACATTTCAAAGCAGCTCAACACCCAGAGTTCAAGCAACTGGGGTCTGCTCCTCGCTCCCTGTGATACGTTTTACAGCTTTGAATAGACATGAACTGGTGAGACTCTAGTGCTTCTGGAGGTGAGGTGAATCCAAGATACTGCTGCAGAAGCTTCCAGAGTTTCACTGCTGGTTCCTACAGAAGAGCACTTCAATTTTATTATCAGTTATCAGTGAACAACTCCTAGTTTTGCTCTGTGTAGAACCAGTACAGCCCACTGTAAGAGTTTGTCTATTTTAGCTGTACCTGTTATGACGACTGATCTGTTGCCATGCCTTGCTATTGTGGTTCAGTGTGCAGGTTTTGAGAGCACACTGCACAGTGCTCTCAGGCAAAGGCCCCCCCCTCCTCTTCTAATCCAGCCCTATGTGCACAGTAAGATCTTGAACAAACAGAGGCAATTCAATATTGATTATCAAAAAACATTATAGATTCAAAACTGCAAGTATCTGTTCTAAGCTCTTTATTAATCCCACTGACATGGCAACACCAGCACCTGCCTCACTAGCTCAAAGGAGATGCCTCAGAATAACTGGTGTTGTATGCCTATGGAAAGCAGGGGTTGTTCCTGTCCCAGCACCAGTTCTTTTCTTGTTTTGGTTTGTTGTTTTTTCTTTTTTTCCCTTCAGGCACCCAACAGCTGGCATTTACAATGTATGTGGTAAGTTAAAACACACCTTACAAATGTAGCAGGGCAATTCTTTGTCAGAACCTTCCACTTCCACCTAATGCTGTAGTCCAGAGCACAGAAATACTGACCACTTACTATAATGAAGGTGAAAGAATGCTAGCCCATGAGAAGTGATGTAAAGGCATAGCATTCCTTGAATTAGCTAAGTTATGGTCTAAGATTAAATAGGTAGTAGGACATTCTGGGACTTGACCAGATTCAGCTATAACAGGATGGCTGTCTGCAAGTACTCAGAAGCTTGCAATTGGAGACAGCAAACCCTGATGGGAATCATGAAAGAGAGAGATGCACAAGAAGCAGCATTGACCAAGGGGTGAGTGTTGTTACTCCAAACAACCAAATGGTGTAAAGGGAACAACCAGATGGTCCTGAGGAAACATTTTGAGGAGAAGAGAAATTTGTTAGAGAAGCATAGGGGCATGTAGATGCCTCTTTAATGTGACCAGTGACCAAAAGTCTATACTTGTTAGAAAGTGGAGGAGAAAGAAATATATTGGGAAGAGAAAAAAACATGTGAACATGATCATAGAGTCATAGAGTCAGTCAGGGTTGGAAGGGACCACAAGGAGCATCTAGTTCCAACCCCACTGCCATGGGCAGGGACACCCTACCCTAGATCAGGCTGGCCACAGCCCCGTCCAACCTGGCCTTAAACACCTCCAGGCATGGGGCCTCAACCATCTCCCTGTGCAACCCATTCCAGGCTCTCATCACTCTCATCATGAAGAACTTCCTCCTCACCTCCAGCCTGAACCTACCTATCTCCACCTTAGCTCCACTCCCCCTAGTCCTGCCACTCCCTGATATCCTGAAAAGTCCCTCCCCAGCTTTTTTTGTAGGTCCCTTCAGATACTGGAAAGCCACAAAAAGGTCACTTGGGAGCCTCTTCTCCAGACTGAACAGCTCCCTCTCTTTGAATCTGTCCTCATAGCAGAGCTGCTCCAGCCCTCTGATCATCCCAGTGGCCCTTCTCTGGTCATGCTCCAGCACATCCACATCCTTCTTGTAATGGGGCCTCTAGAACTGGATGAAGTACCCCAGGTGGGGTCTCAGCAGAGTGGAGTAGAGGGGGAGAATCACCTCCCTCAACCTACTGGCCACACTTCTCCTGATGCAGCCCAGGATCTGGTTTGCCCTCCAGGCTGCAAGTGCACACTGCTGGCTCATGTTGAACTTCTTATCCACCAGCACCCCCAAGCCCCTCTCCTCAGGGCTGCTCTCCAGCCACTCACTGCCCAGCCTGTATCTGTGCTTGGGATTGCCTCTACCCAGATGCAGGACCTTGCACTTGGTCTTGCTGAACATCATGAGGTTGGCTTGTGCCCATCTCTCCAGCCTGTCCAGGTCCCTCTGGATGGATCCCTTCCCTCCAGCATGTCTGCTGCACCACACAGCTTGGTGTTGTCAGCAAACCTGCTGAGGGTGCACTCAGTGCCTCTGTCCGTGGCACTGACAAAGATGTTGAACAAGACTGGTCCCAGGACTGGTCCCTGAGGGACTCCACTTGTCACTGGCTTCCACTTGGACATGGACCCACTGACAGCCACTCTTTGGCCAGTTCTGTATCCATCTAGTGATCCACCCATCAAACCCATGTGTCACCAGTTCAGAGACCAGGATGTGGTGCAGGACAGTGTCAAAGGTCTTGCTCAGGTCCAGGTAAATGACATCAGTTGCTCACTCCTCATCTGTGAATGTTGTGTCCTGTTCATAGAAGGCCACCAGGTTTGTCAGGCAGGACTTGCCCTTGGTGAAGTCATGCTGGTTGTAGCCAATCACCTCTTCACTATTCTTCTGTCTCAGTAGGGCCTCCAGGAGGATCTGTTCCATGATCTTACTGGGCACAGAGGTGAGACTGACTGGCCTGGAGTTCCCTGGCTCCTCCTTCCTATGCTTTTTTTGAAAATGGGAGTTATGTTTCCCCTTTTCCAGTCAGTGGAGACTTCACCAGACTGCCATGACTTTTGGAATAGAATAGAGAGAGGTTTAGCAACCTCATCTGCCACTTCCCTCAGCACCTGTGGGTGTGTCCCATTGGGTCCCATGGACTTGAACATTTTCAGGTTCTTCAGGTGATCATGAACCTGATCTTCATTTATGATGGGCAGCTCTTCCTTCCAGTCCCTGTCATTATCTTTGATGGCTCCAGGAGTGTGGCTGGAGTCCTTTGCAGTGAAGACTGAGATAAAGAAGTTGTTGAGAACCTCAGCCTTTTAATGTCTGTGCTGCCCAACAAATGGATATGTGGGCCATTGTATTCTTGTAAACCTGAAGATATCAAGATCAATTTTTCTTTTTTATCCCTTACTCTCATTTTCTCAATGATGACTTTGACCAAGATGAAGAGTATTCTAAAACAGTTATTATTTCTAGACTACTAGTTTTGTCCTTTCAGAGCATATTGAGACACAAAAAGAATACCCATTGTGTCACCCAAAGGAGGAGCTCCATTGAAAGTAATCCCTGGAAATGGCAGAACTTTGTCACAGCAGAATTTCCACAACTGACTTTTAAAACCAGTGATGGCCTGTGGGTCCCTTTCTTTGTTTACATGCACTCTGCAAGCTTTCCTTTTTCTGCACGACACGGAGGGAATCTCTCTTCCCTTTGCCACATCAAGTAGCGCAAACTGCCTTGTGGTGTTGGAGGAGAACAACGCATGCTAGGCTTGCAGAAGCCCTTTGCATAAATTTACATATGAAACCCAAGATCACTGCACTCCCTGCAGAGTTACTGCTAGACATAGTTGACATTGCACTTGAAACGGTACTGCAAAGAGAGCAATATCTTTTGCAGAGAGATTTAAAATAATCAATTTTGTTTTTCCTTTCCAACCATCAAAGAAATGTCTTTGAATTCTGGGAGCTGTGCAGGGAGAGAATGAGGTGAATGATAATTGCCATTAGTAGCTTTTCTCCTTATTTTGAGAGATACTATGACTAAAGTGAAGGTAGGTGTCATCATTACCTGATTAGGCACTCCTGAGAGCAATAAGCATAACAAATTCCTCAGGTACACCATGCTCATGTACAGGGATTCCATTATCATTCAGTTCCTTAAAGGCCGTGTAAGTGCATTTGTAAAACTAGGTAGCATCCACTGCAATAACATTAAAATATAGATGTAATGCATACTTTCATAAACTCATAAATTAGTAGATCTATTGCTGAAATATGAAAACGTCCACTGCAAAATGCAAAACATTTAAATCACTGAAAGAAAGTGTCAATAAACCACAAGTGTTTTTTTCTTAAACAGAAACCATCAAAGGAATATGTTAAATGAAGAAGAGCAGCTTAACATTTGGCTCTTTATCTACCTTTATTTGGCATTTTTTAAGGGAAGCTAAATATGTAAAAAAGAAATATCAACAATATATAAAATGTATTCACAGAAGCTTGCCCAATTCAGAACTCTGCTAAGTGTATGAAGGTTTCTCTCCATTTCAAAGTACTTCACGTACAAGAATGACCAGTTCAACAAATACTATCCAATTATTTCAAGAACTAACTCAAAAAAACCCCAAACCACCCAACTCAGCTAGATGTATCACAGTATCACCAAGGTTGGAAGAGACCTCACAGATCATCAAGTCCAACCCTTTACCACAGTGCCCAAGGCTAGACCATGGCACCAAGTGCCACATCCAACCTTGCCTTGAACTGCCCCAGGGACGACGACTCCACCACCCCCCCAGGCAGCCCATTCCAGTGCCCAATGACTCTCTCAGTGAAGAACTTTCTCCTCACCTCGAGCCGAAATTTCCCCTGACGCAGCCTGAGGCTGTGTCCTCTTGTTCTGGAGCTGGCTACCTGAGAGAAGAGAGCAACCTCCCCCTGGCCACAACCACCCCTCAGGTAGTTGTAGACAGCAATAAGGTCACCCCTGAGCCTCCTCTTCTCCAGGCTAAACAACCCCAGCTCCCTCAGCCTCTCCTCATAGGGCTTGTGCTCGAGGCCTCTCACCAGCCTCGTTGCCCTTCTCTGGACACGCTCAAGCATCTCAATGTCCCTCCTAAACTGGGGGGCCCAGAACTGAATGCAGTACTCAAGGTGTGGTCTGACCAGTGCAGAGTACAGGGGCAGAATGGCCTCCCTGCTTCTGCTGACCACACCATTCCTGATGCAGGCCAGGATGCCACTGGCTCTCTTGGCCACCTGGGCACACTGCTGGCTCATGTTCAGGCGGGTATCAATCAGTACCCCCAGATCCCTCTCTGTCTGGCTGCTCTCCAGCCACTCCGACCCCAGCCTGTATCTCTGCATGGGGTTGTTGTGGCCAAAGTGCAGCACCCTGCACTTGGAGCTATTGAACCCCATCCCATTGGACTCTGCCCATCTGTCCAGGCGGTCAAGGTCCCGCTGCAGAGCCCTTCTGCCCTCCAACTCAGTCACATCTGCCCCCAGCTTAGTGTCATCTGCAAACTTGCTGATGACTGACTCCATGCCCTCATCCAGATCATCTATGAAGATGTTAAAGAGGATGGGGCCCAGCACAGATCCCTGAGGGACACCACTAGTGACAGCCGCCAGCTGGATGTGGCACCATTCACCACCACTCTCTGGGTCCGGCCCTCCAGCCAGTTCCTAACCCAGCACAGAGTGTTACCATCCAAGCCATGGGCTGACAGCTTAGCCAGCAGTTTGCTGTGGGGGACAGTGTCATGTAAATATAGACAGTGTATATGTAAATATAGAATGATCTACATTCCTACCTCTGATGGACTTCAGCTGTGCATTCTCAATCATTTTCTGAGTATACTCAAGTACTTTCTAGTGCCTTCAAACAGCAGCATTTATTCAACTGCAGGCTAATTGCATTTTTGTAACAGAGAGGCCTTTCCAAATTTGGTCCCAGTTTCACTCTTACATAAATTTATTTTATTGTGTAAAATCAGTATGGAGGACTGTTTTAAGCACACTGCTTCCCTTTGGGCAGTGGTGAACAGATCAGAGCCCCCTTACCAAACATGGATCCTGGGGTGCATCACAAAGGGTGTGGCAAGCAGGTTGAGGGAGGGTCTCCTCCCTATCAACTCTATGCTGGTGAGGCTTCATCTGGAGTACTGTGTCCAGTTCTGGCCCCCTAGTTCAAGAAGGACAGAGGGCTGCTTGAAGAGGTAAAGCAGTGGCTGTGAGGCTGATTAGGGAACTAGAACTCTCATGAAGAAAGGCCGAGGGATCTGGGGCTTTTTATTCAAGAGAAGACTGATGGGGGATCTTATCGATGCTTATAAATAAAGAGTGAGTGTCAGGAGGATGGGGCCAGTCTTTTCTCAGTGCCAGCATCAGGACAAAAGGTACTGGGCACAAACTTGAATATAGGAAGTTCCATCTAAACATGAGGAGCATCTCCTTTACTTTTGAATGTTATAGAGTACTGGACCAGGCACAGAGAGGTGGTGGAGTCTCCATTTCTGAAGTCATTCAAAACCTACCTGTATTCCATCCTGTGCAACCTGCTCCAAGTGAACCTGCTCTGATAGGGGGGTTGGAGATGATCTCCAGAGGTCTCTTACAATGCCCTGTCATTCTCTGAACACAAACCATTGGTCAAATCTACATCTACATTGTTCTACACCTCTAAACCAAATTTAGTGTAAGTGCTTTTGAAGAGTCAGCTTTGCACAATCCTGCCTTCTGCTGAAAGAGCTATTACCTGGCTGCTTGTAACCAACACTGAACCATATCAACAGCATCTGTTTTAACAGGTAATCCTGTTAGGTAACAAGAGCCTCCCAAACTGGAAGCATTGGGTGAGCAGGAGATGAGCAGCTTCAGTGTGAGTGGCCATGCCTGGTGCCCTGGTCTCACAACTGAGAGCCAAGCAGCTGCGCTGATTCCCATTCAGTCAGTGATAACAGCAGTGCAGATAAAAGTCTCTCGACTTATCAAGAAAATGAGTGTCAGGTCAGAGAGTTGCAGTAAAGAGGGGAGGGATGATATGCCACTTTTCCATGTATTTTAAAACATAATTTCCTGTGAAGTATCAAATACAGAGGCAGGTTCGACTGCATTGCAGGTGAGAAATTGCATTTAGAAGAATCTAGATGGACTTCCCCATTCTGATCTTGTTTGTTTTGAAAAAAGGGAAGTTTGAGAAACAGATGTTGAAATAAAAACTGATTTATGTCAAGCCCTGGACCCACAGTGTACATCTGCTACAGGAATGTTTGCTGTGCTGAGCCAGGAGATGCAGGTTTTTTAAAAATCCCTGTTCTTTAGGATACAGAAATGAATTGTTCTCCTCTGAGAGAGAAGGACAACGTTTTCCATGCTGCTAGCAGTTTTGCATGCTAAACAGTGGTTGCTTCGTGTACTGTGTACACAGAGGGTCACATTCACTGCAGAACACAGAATTAAGTAAACAAAATCACATTAAAGGAGATAATCTCTTTTGTGTTATGAGCAAGTGGACATAACAATATGTTTATAATTGCAAACACAAAGCCTGAAAACGTCAAAGAAGTTACTGTATGGTCAGTTAATTACCAATTTCTGCTGAGTATCTTTCCAAGGACCAGTCTGACCTAGAACATACTGCATTTTCAAAGATACCCATTTTTACAGAGTACAGGTGCCAGTAGATACCACATTAACCTGAGGTACATCTTGCACTCAGCACCAAGACCATGTAGAAATGCTGAGACCCAGCAGAGGGAACTGAAATGTCTGACCAGGTGGGAATGCAGCACCTCTTAAACTAATGTCTGTACAAATACCATCACTGAGGATAAATTATATTCCTCCTGACAAAGCAAGAAAAAAGAAGAGGTGACAGCAGCTTTCTCAGCAGTGCTCAATATTACAGTAAGTTTCCTTGCTTTGCATCTTGGAATGGATTTGAAACAACTTCCTAGAATTCACCATCAGGAAGAACAAAAGAAAGCCTTCTCAAATCTAAGCCTTTGTGTTTGCGGAACACAGTTCTTGGGTAAATGTTACAAGACACTTTGTGATTTACTGGGAGTTCCTGGATGGTACCAAGAAGAAGTAACAGAAGGGATTCCTCAGTTTATGAAATAAAAGAAAATAAATTCAAAAAAATCAGCCCTGTGGTCAGTGAAATAAATCTATACACCCTGAGGCTGGAGGAGAGAGGCCTTGTGGCAGAATGAAGTAACCCCATCTCCCATAATACAGAGATGAACACTTAAAACAAGGTGAATTATTTTGACCTCTGATTATTTCCAGAGTTATTAATCTTCACAGGATTTGGTTAGAAATCTCAGACAAACAAACCAGACTGAGGAAAGAAAAGCTGGTGAATTCCAAGTTTCTGATATCAGCTTGGGTCTTGATTAAATACACTTCAAGAATAACTTTTTTTTTTTTCCCCCACAAAGAAATTCTAACTAGGGAATTGATCAAAAAATCAGAGCAGCCAGGAGGAAAGAGACCTGGGGGTACTGATAGACAGTAAGCTGAAGATGAGCCAGCAGTGTGCCCAGGTGGCCAAGAGAGCCAATGGCATCCTGGCCTGCATCAGGAACAGTGTGGCCAGTAGGACAAGGGAGGTTATTCTTCCCCTGTACTCAGCACTGGTCAGACCACACCTTGAGTACTGTGTCCAGTTCTGGGCCCTTCAATTCAAGAAGGATGTTGAGGTGCTGGAGCATGTCCAGAGAAGGGCAACAAAGCTGGTGAGGGGCCTGGAGCACAAATCCTATGAGGAGAGGTTGAGGGAGCTGGGCCTGTTTAGCCTGGAGAAGAGGAGGCTCAGGGGTGATCTTATTACTGTCTACAACTACCTGAAGGGGCATTGTAGCCAGGTGGGGGGTGGCCTCTTCTCCCAGGCAACCAGCAATAGAACAAGGGGACACAGTCTCAAGTTGTGCCAGGGTAGGTATAGGCTGGATGTTAGGAAGAAGTTCTTCACAGAAAGAGTGATTGGCATTGGAATGGGCTGCCCAGGGAGGTGGTGGAGTCACCGTCCCTGGGGGTCTTCAAGAAAAGCCTGGATGAGGCACTTAGTGCCATGGTCCAGTTGATTGGTTAGGGCTGGGTGCTAGGTTGGAATGGATGATCTTGGAGGTCTCTTCCAACCTGGTTGATTCTATGATTCTATGAAGATCATAGTATCATTCAGGTTGGAAGAGACACCTGGGAATCATCAAGTCCAGCTACTATCTCTCCACTACAAAGTTCATCCCTAAACCACATGCCCCAAGCACCCCACCTGAATGACCTTTAAGCACATCCAGGGATGGTGACTCAACCACCTCCCTGGGCAGCTCATTCCAATGCCTGACCACTCTTGCTGGGAAAAAAATAAAAATTCATGTCCAGTCTAAACCTACCCAGTTGTAGCTATAGGCTGTTCCCTCTTGTTCTGCTGCTAAGCTCCTGTGAGAAGAGGCCAGCACCAACCTCTTCCTTCTCCTCCTCTTCTTCAAACTAAACAGCCCCAGATCCTTCAGTTGCTCTTCATAAGATTTATTCTCCAGGCCCTTCATCACTTTGTTGACTTCTGCATGCACTCTAGCACCTCCATGTCCTCCTTGTACTGAAGTGCCCAAAACTGGACACAATGCTCCAGGGCTGGCCTCGCCAGTGCAGAGACAATCACCTCCCTACTCCTGCTGGACACAGTGTTTCTAGTACAAACCAAGATGCCACTGGCTTTCTTGGCAACACAGGCACACTACTGGATCATATTTGGCTGCTTTTTAATTATAACCCCCAGCTGCCTTTCTGCCAGACAGCTTACCAGCCACACTTCCCCAATCCCTTAGCATCGAGCAGGGGTGTTGTGGCCAAGTGCAGGATGTGGCATTCAGTTCTGTTGAAGCTCATGCCATTAACATTGGTCCATTGATCCAGGAAGCCACTTTTCTTCCAAACTAAATTAGCAAAGGAACTGAATTTGCCTAATCTAGAAATGCAGAGGCAAACTCTAGCAGCCATCAGTGCATTTGAACACTGAAGGTTCCTTGGTCACCATCATCTGCTATGCATGAAAGAATAGAGGATTTTTCTCAGCCATGCACTTGCCAGGGTGCGTGACACCTATTACTAAGTTTTCCTTTGCAAACAATATCTAATAAGAAACTAGAAATGGTGATGGAAAAGTGAATGGCACAAGCGAGGTACGACATTTACAAATCAGGATTTTTTCAGTCCCACAGAAGCAGAGTTCACAGTATCACAGTATCACCAAGGTTGGAAGAGACCTCACAGATCATCAAGTCCAACCCTTTACCACAGAGCTCAAGGCTAGACCATGGCACCAAGTGCCACGTCCAATCCTGCCTTGAACAGCCCCAGGGATGGCGACTCCACCACCTCCCTGGGCAGCCCATTTCAGTGTCCAGTGACTCTCTCAGTGAAGAACTTTCTCCTCACCTCCAGCCTAAATCTCCCCTGGCACAGCCTGAGGCTGTGTCCTCTTATTCTGGTGCTGGCCACCTGAGAGAAGAGAGCAACCTACAACCACCCTTCAGGTAGTTGTAGACAGCAATAAGGTCTGCCCTGAGCCTCCTCTATTCCAGGCTAAACAATCCCAGCTCCCTCAGCCTCTCCTCATAGGGCTTGTGCTCAAGGCCTCTCACCATCCTCGTCACCCTTCTCTGGACACGCTCAAGCATCTCAATGTCCCTCCTAAACTGGGGGGCTGAGAACTGAACACAGTACTCAAGGTGAGGTCTAACCAGTGCAGAGTACAGGGGCAGAATGACCTCCCTGCTCCTGCTGACCACACCATTCCTGATGCAGGCCAGGATGCCACTGGCTCTCTTGGCCACTTGGGCACACTGCTGGCTCATGTTCATGCAGGTATCGATCAGCACCCCCAGATCCCTTTCTGTTTGGCTGCTCTCCAGCCACTCCATAGAATCACAGAATCAACCAGGTTGGAAAAGACCTCCAAGATCATCCAGTCCAACCTATCCCCCAGCCCTATCTAGTCAATTCTCAAGGACACAGGAATCCAGCACCTTGGTAGGGCCACCCCCATACAAACCAACACATGAAGAATTTCCTTAGCCTTTTGAACTTGGTGATGTAAGTCCATACCTGTTGGCCCTGCCTCACAGAAAGAGTACTTCTAGGATATTTGATAGACATATTCTTACTTGCTTTTCCAGACTTTTACATTGAACACACTGGTATCAGAGTTGAGTAACAGGAATATTTAAACTAATCAAAATAAAGATGACTCTGCCCAATTCCTCTAGAGTGGTTTCTTGAATATCTTATCTGGTCTCCACATAACGTGTAAAATAAGCACATAGATGCTAGCTGTAAGGGGTCTGTGAATAACAATAGCATCAGAGATGATGGGAATTGATTAAACAGTGTGCTGGGCCAATGGAAGAGAGTATTCCAGGAAAATTACTTCCACAAATAAGCAATAAAATAAGTATTTCAGAGAATGGATGTGCAATGATGTTCCAGTACATGTTTCTGAGAGTTTCACTTATTATCAGAAAGATCTTCTTGCCAATAAATGCAATGAGGATATTTTGATGCAGATTTTGTTCACTGCCACAACAGAGACAGAATATTTTTTTTTAATTATTTCTAACAAAGTTTGATGGCCTGGAAATGGTTAACTAATGATACTAAAATTTGTATTTTAAATGTAATTCAGTTCTGTAATTATATTTCTTATGCATGGAGACAGAAATAAACTAGAGGAAGAACCTATTAGCCCTTTCTATGATTCTATGATTCTTTTGCATGTATAATTGAACACATTTGATATTACTAGGTAATATTTTAAGTAACTGGCTTTGAGTTTATGCAAGAGGTGAACACTTTGAATACATAAATAGCAGTAAGAGCAGATAGGTTTTTGATTTTGTATTCTATTGTTTTCTTGTTTGCATCTGCTAGATGCAGTCAGACATCCCTGGCTTTATTTGGCTGTCCATGGGAAAAACAGGAGGATCTGACTTTTGCATCATTTGGGTGCAGTAATGAATAAGAACTGACATTAAATATCAATATTATTGGCCCAGCTAAATGGTAGCTGACATCCAACTGGACTGCTGAAGAAGTAAACAAAATTGAAATTTTGTTTTTGTTTAAAAACTGTCTGACATTATTTGTCCTTCAATAAATCAATAGAACGATGACCTAAATGCTGCTTGCATTTTGGCTTGGGGAGGTAGCATTGAGCAGTTGCTACCAAGCATATTTTTAATAGTCTTTCAGGTAAAGTACAATTCCAAAAATACTTTGTATCCTAAAACTTTTTGGGGTTAATTCTATGGTGTGAAGTGAGGTTGTTTTCCCCTAGCTGTTGATCAAAGCCAAGCACTAATGTAAAAATGTTACTGATTCAAATTTTCATCTTTGCATGAATTATGCAGACATATAATGTCGTCTCCATAATTCTCCACAAGGCAAAAGGAGAGGGACAGGGCTGACTTGGATATCCTTGCCTTGACATTCAGATGTAGGCACTTTGGTAGCAATAGGGGTCCTTCCATTGCCTTCTGCACACAGAGTCTACATTTGTTCAGTCATATGGAATTCAACAATTAAATGAGTTCATCTCAGATCACAGTAACATACAAAATATGTGGGAATTACTTTGTCTCTTAGGTGCAGTCTCACTTGGCTTTCCCTAGGGTGGGTAGCTTTGCTTTCCTGAGAAAGGTAAGCTCACATGTGTCTTTCACTACACTCAGAGCTTTGAAGAGAATGGGAGCACATGCAGGAGCCTCTAAAAAAAACCATCCTTGTAAGCACATGCACATACTCTTACTCAAGGGCTTAGCTCTGAGCAGAGAAGAAATATATGAAACATATTCACACAAAGTTAGTTGTGTTATGGAGGCATGGGAGTAAAAGAGATGGTAGCATTAATTTTTAGGAGGAAAGATGCATTTTTCTACATCTTCACTTCCAAAGCTGCCATATGGATCTTGCTCAAACTTTGCTTGGGCAGAGAACCACGTTGGAGAAGCACAGAATATATACACTACAGAAATTAGTGTCCTTTAAGTCCTGACAACCACAACTATAGAAATTTCTACCCACGGAATGTGTCAACCTGCCAGATTCTCCAGAGGGCTTGTGTCCCAGCAAGGCAGCTCCTAACAAATGGCCACATTTCAAGTGCCAAACTGGCAGTTAGATTCCATAGAAAAATGGCTAATTATGGAATATGAGCACTATTAAACTTCTGGCTGTAAATGTTGCTCACTTAACAAAAGCCTATTAACTACATTTTCAGAAGCGTGGTATAGTAAATAACTCAGATTTAATCAGTTTCACAGAGTTTAATGAGGATTTATTCAATTTATAGAAATGCATTATTCTTTTTTATTTTTTCTCATATGATCTCCTAAAATATCCCTTAATTTTTTTGGACACAGTGCCTGGATTGCTCTCTGATTTCACTGGGAAATGTGCTCTTTCTTCTGGTATTTTCTCTGCAGGCCATTGTGTGGTTAGAATTTAATGTTCTTTCAAAATTCCTTTGGGCACCAAGCAGCCTGAGAAAAGACTATCACAAGCCTATGGAAGTGACTTAGAAACCTAATTAAATGGACCCGTATCTTAAGCACAAAAGGGAGTGAACCTCTTGGGATCTTTCACCATTACAGCACTGCACCCACAGACTCTGATCCTATACGCAAGGCTTCTGACAGGGTACAGCATGTGCAGACTCATGACACTACAGATTAAAATCAAGCCAGGTAGGATTCTGTCCACAATAAACCTTTGGGTTTGCCATTTCAGGCTTAGGAAACCAGACTTTGCCACCAAATTCTTGTCTGCAAAACTCCTTTGACCAAGTCTAGCCACTAGCTTGGCTTCCTGTTGGCCACTCTGGAAGTGATGTAGCACCTCTGTCTACACAGTCCGTGATCAGTTGCCAAAATCTTTCCCATGAAAATATTGTTGAAATACAGGACTAAAGTATGGACATGATATTTTTTTTCTATAACTCTCTTTTCTCTTATAAACAATGCACCTTCTAGCAAAACCCTGTCACTCAAAACACCTTGTACCTGTCAGGACCAACTAAACTAACTGGTTTGCCAGCAGTTTTTCAGTACATATAGAGTTTATTTGTATAATTGCAATTATAACTTTTGAAATTATGTCCCTCAGTTTAATCAATGCTATGCTAGAAGTTTCCATTTTCACTGATTCAATCATTGAAAATGTCAACCAATAATTTCAGCCTAGAATTTAATGCCAACTCTAATATTCTTTATCGAAGTAACATGCTTATCTGGGAGATTATCAGCACATAGTCTTTCAGCTTCCTGCTAATCGTTACAGGTCACATCAGAGCATAAGTCTCATGTAAACGACAGTGTTGTAGTATTGTTAAACTATTTCCCTCGTAACTCTTGCTAATGCTAAGTGTTCTTTGTTCTGCACCACAGTGTTTCAAATATAGTGAGAGGCATGCTGTGCCAGTCAAAGGTACAGATATACATGTGGTGAATAAAGAATTGAGATGCATTGCAAATTGCTATTCGCCTCCTTGACATAAGCCTATCTCATACTTTCTGATACATCGAGCACTAGCTTGCTGAATAAACATGTAGGGTTGATATATGCAGTTGGTAAAGCAGTAGCTGGTACTGAAACAAAGTGGATAATATTTAGAATCTCCTACAGTAAAAAACAGTACCTCGTTCGGCTTGTAACAAAAATGGCAGTGAGAGCACAGGGAGCAGAAACACTTAAGAGACATTTTTTTTTTCAGTAAAGATGGTCCCTGAGAGAAAAGAGAGGAAGTGGTAGCAGAAATCAGCACATACCTCACCAAGTCCACACCAGTTTTAAAGAGCAGTGTGGCCAGAAGAACTAGAGGAACCATACATTAGAAGTGTTTTGATAATTTCAGAGTATTTCACATCACCTCAAGTAAGTATTTTGCAAGAAAATTACTTCCCTTGCAAAGTTAACAGGCATTCAGATCACAGCCTGTCACCAATTCAAATAAAAAATAGTTTTTTAGAGAACAAAGCAAAAAATTAATTCTAACAACGAATTTCACTGGAGTAACTAAATTACCACAATTAAGGAAAGGAAAATGGCACTGGTCAAAGGAGGTAAGCACAAGGAGGTGGCAGCTTTATTATGACAGTGTCTGGGGCCTCTGCTTTGGCTGGAATGTGTGTGCCATATTGAAGTGCTCTGAAGTCATTGCCAATACTGAATTCCACTACTGAGGTACCTATGCCATCAAAATGCGTGGCAGTATTTACCAGAGCAAGGAATACGATGACTAAAACAAGCCAAAAGGAAATATATACACAGAACTTACCTGCATGCCAAAGGTAGCATGACTGCAGGAATGCAGGTCACCACAGGACGTCTGAACGCAGAGACTCTAGGAGTTTAACATAAAAAGAAAGTAATTGAGTAAGCTATAGTGATACATCTATAGCCCTGCAAATAGAAAGATCCTGTTTTAATGGCTGTACGCAAACCAAGGTAATCTGTGTGCTAAGAAACAGCTCCTGGTTGCCAGAAGAGGAACACTTTTCTCCTAATTACTGAGGATATATATTCTTACTTCACATAATAGCCAGCAGAAAAGGTGCATTTAAATACTACCAAAATAACCAACCAACTAACAGACCCCAAACAAACAAAACCAAAATGAAGCCATTTGCCTTGCTGAAGGCTTTGAATTAGAAGGTGTAATCACTGCTTGCTTCCAAAAGACTGAGTTCTTGCTCCTGGGCAATGATTCAGTACATGTCTTTCAATATTCCACACAAACTATTTAAGTCTTCCTCAAGGAATTACATGCACAAAATCAAAATGAATTATCTTTTGTCATCTTCCACATTAGGTCACAAGTGACCTACACAGTGCAGTAACATATGCCAGGTGTCACCACTGATACCTGACTTGTCTCAGTGCAGGAAGCATTCAGCCACAGTATGTCCAGCTAACAAACCTGAAGTCTTCAAGATGGGAAGACACAGGTGTTGAAATAGATGCACTTCACTAAAAATCACTGGCTTTGTGGCTAACAATAACAAAAATACTTTCTATTAAAAGGGTTTCATTTTGAGCACCATAAACATAACTTGAAGAAGAAGTTTTCACTCTAAGAAAACATTTTCTTGACACTGAAAGGCAGTTCATTGCATTTGCCTGGAGAGAGGGAAAAACACAAACCCAAAATCTGAAATCCTTCTACTCATTCTAGTAGTCCTTCTTTGTACTTCTTGCAGCTTCCATCTGTCTCTTGGGAGCAGGGGCATCACAGGTTAATCTTAGATCTGTCATGCTTTTAGAGTTTATTCCATTAGCTTAATTCCATTTTCATTTTCCCAATTCAAAGTGGAAAAAAAAGTAATTAGACCAAAAATCACTCCTCTCACATGAGATACTTGAATTCTCTTTTTCACTGATAAAACCTCCCACATTTTTATCTTCAGCATGCTTTATCAGTATATTCTCACTGTTTGCAACAAGTCCTTTCAGGAAAGTAGTTAATGAGGTTTGACCACAAAGTACTTTGGGAGAGACACTGTTTGATGATACTCTGTAGTTCATATTACATCCCTGAATCACTTAGGAGAACTCAGTTCAACAAAACAGCAGTTAAAGTGGATTAGACTGCTGTTGTAAGTATCTCAAGGGTTAAGAGCAAAGAGGGAAAAGAGCTATTGAAGCTGAAGAGAAGCGTTAATGCAGAAACATGTGGGCATTCAACATCTGCAGATAAATTTCAGATGAAAATTAGGAGACAGTTCTCACAGACTGAGATATAAAAACCCCAAATAGTGGGGATTTAAAAAAAACAAACCTCTTTCATTGTAAGAAACTATTTGGAAAGTGTGGGAATAATTTACCTTCTTCCCCAAGTGATCATGTAGTGGTTTGGGTGTTCCCCGCCCCCCCACACTTTGGAAACCACCCAGGCTAGACTCAGCCGGCTCTGGAAATTGAATGAAGCTTATATTTACAGCTTAGCACAATATACAAGCAGATATTTACAGTGTATACAGTTATACACAGAAATATACAAGGAAAAGGTAATACAGAAACACAACTCCCCTCCCAGAAACCTGAGTCCCCAGGAGGGTCTCCTAACCACCCTTCCACCATCTCCCACCCCTCAGTCTTACTCCAGATGTTGCCTTGTGCTCCAAGGAGGAATGGAGGGTTGGCCAGGGGGGTTAGGAAGCAAATGGATTAATCAGAGGCGGAAGGTGAGGTTAGAGAGAAACACAGCCCAGAGCCCAGGCAGTGCCCAAATGCCTTATCTATGTTTTTACTCTTGTTCTTACACATCTCAGCAAGCCTACGAGTGAAGTAGCCATCACCATTGTTTCCCTTTCACAGCCTGTAATCTAGTTCTTCTCACCTAAACATTCTAGCTAGATTCAAACTATCACAGATCATTTGCCTGGACTTGGAGGCCAGGGAGACTTGAAATTTCCAGTCTTGATCACATGGCATTAGAATACTATACATTTAATGCTTCAAGAAATTCTTCTGGTAAAAAAAACACCAGTCAAACAAGGCAGCAGGATACTTTGGCAAGCACCTCTTTGTATTTTATTGTACTTCTCATTTATGTTTCTGTCTTGAAGAATTCTACTTCAAGACCACATATACTACTCAGATCAAATTAGGAAATTAGTAGCATTCTTATGGGAGAATTGCAAACAAAAAAGAAAGAAAGGCTTGGAACAATTAAAACCAATCCACTATCTTCTAAGAGCAAGGACACCACTCACTTTGGGCACAACAATGCTGCTGCAGCACAGTTCTTGAATCTTCCAATAGTTTTCAAAAGACTTACAGGATGTATAAGTACAAAAAGAAAACCACTCAAAAGAAGTGTGCATTAACACAGTTTTTGAATCATAAAATACCAGCCAATAACTCCTCATATAGATAAAATGAAAACAATTATTATCCAAATATAAGTTTACTGTTGGAATAGATATGTGATTGGCACAGGGTTAACCCTCCAGGGTGACTGACCTTGAACCTGACCCTAGGTGGTCTTGACCCCTCCCCAGGGGTGGGTCTGAGCACTAACAGGTGATTCATGGTTAGCCCACTCCCCCTTCCTGTCTAAAGGTTTATAAAAGCAGGGGGAATTTCCTGTTTGCCCCCTCTGTGCTCCCTGCCTCCCTGCTTACCAGTGTCACCATCCTGTTCCTGGTTCTCTTTGTTTTACCACGTGGCCATCACCCACGAGGCAGACAAACCCTTTACCATCAAAATCTGCTTGTATTTACACATTTTGTATTTGTTTTCTCTTCCCTATACCTTTGTAACTTCCCCACCTCTGATACCTTTTTAATTTATTGTTAAAATTTCATTCTTTTTTACTTCCAAATCAGAGTGAGATTATTTATTTGGGTGTGCTTACCTTTCCTCTCTCTACATCTAATTCCTTTCTTTTGGGAAAGAAGGGGGGAAGAGGGAAGGACACTCTATAAAATTGTTATTGGTTCTATCAAATGTATTTGAGACTCTGGGAATTTAAATTAGAACTGAGACATGATTATACAAAATTTCCAAGGCATGGACAGACAAATTAAGTTTGATAAAAATATAATGGGAGACAAAGATAACTAAACACAACAGCCTAGGAAGGAAAAAAAAATCAAGGGCGTAAAATCTATCTTGTGACCCAGCAGCACTACTAATTGCATCCAGTTTATGGTGGTAAACAAAATCTTGGTGCATGTTTTGCAGGTAAAGAATAGCCCTTGTAAAATAACAGCTTTTGCTCAGCAGGGCATGGAACTTGCTCTCAGACACTTGCAAATAGCAATACCTAGACAGCAGCTTTTTGGCAAACACAGAAAAAGCATGATATCACAAAACAAAAAACAACCAAAGAAAAAAGACCCCAAACCAACCAACCAACCAACAAACCCAAACAGAAAAAACACATGAATGTTGTGGTGCAAAATAAATGTGAGCCTTCTGACTTCCCTTCCATAAATCAAGTCAGTATAAAACACCTGAGAAGGATTTTACTAATGGTGGTAATAATCACAAAAGATAGATATAGGCAATGGTTCTGTACAGTGTCTCTCAACAGCTTCTCTGAAACTAAATTTCCAAAGTACAACTTTATTTTTACTCAATACACAGTCAGTGTTTTCTTTACTGACACTAGAAAAGCTGAGATGCCATAAAAATAAACCTGTAAGACTTAGTATTTAGCTAATGTCCCAGCAAAATCAAACAGTAATAAATAGTCTCTGCATCGGAGTGCAGGTTAGGACAGCGCTGAGCTTTCAGCACCAAGAGGCTAGCAGCGAGTTAATGATGATGCCTTTGCACATGCATTATGCTTTTCAGTCTTTATAAAATAATCTACTAAACATCACCAGGACCTCTGCTTTAAGTGAACAGGGTGTCTGCATTCCTGACTTAATTTCCCTTGGAGCATCTATTCTTCAGAGGAATTTCACTGGAACACTTTGAAAATTGTTCTTTGGCTTACTAACAGCTTCTTGTCATCCAGGATGCAGCTGTATGCATCTGTCATTTAACTGAACGTCTTTAAGGTTCAGGATGAGCAAGGGCAAAGATCTGGGATCACAAGGAAAACTACAGAGGAAAAAGAAAGACCTCATCTTAATGTCAGAAGCTTTGTCAGTTAGGGAAAATTGAGCTCCTTTGCTGCTACCTTCAAGGTCTCACTACTACCCTACTGACAGAAAGAACATCATCACAAATCCAGAGTGAGGGAAACAAAAAGTCATGAGATTCGAACCCTGCAGCTGTAAAAAAGCCCATTTCTTTCCACATTTAACCCATGGGGTATATCCATTCTTCTTTAGAAGCATAAAGGGTGGTAAATTATGGAGAATATATTATTATTGTTAACTGACTCATCAGGTCTTGATTAAAATATTAATGGAGGAGATTTCAGGTCTATTCACTTGAGCTAGTGCTCCATTAACATTAATAACCACACAGTCCTCTGCAGAAAATACACAGATAATAGCAACATTCAAAGGAAATAGAATATTAATGGTCTGCAGTATTGAGTTTGGGTTTTTTTGTTGGTTTGTTTGTGGTTTCTGCTTTTTTTTAAAAGAAGATTATTCACACCTGCACATGTGTATAATTTTACAGTTTGAAACACAGAAATTAGCATTATAATCAGCAGTTAGAAATGCTGTGGCATTATGTTATGGAGCCTATCAACCCCTCAGCTTTCACTGAGCACAGGTATTAATAGCCTGCCTTGGACTGAAGTTATCTAAGAGACTTCAGACAGAGATAACATTTAATTATTATTTTTTTAAATACAATTCAGTAGAAAAGCAACCTGACCTTTGGAACAATGGATCTGTGGACAGTAATCTTGTTGCAAAGATAGTTAAGCAACAAACCTGAATGTAAATGACTTTTTGTTCTTACTTTCACAGGATTAAAGCCTAAGATTTCAGAATCTATAATGAAATTCTGCTGTGAACCCTCCCGGTTTTGTCCATATAGATATATAGCTACCGAATATGACAAGACAGATTTAATACATATTAATATATAAGCAATATTCTACAGCTTGTGTCAGTAGAATGATGTTCAACCATTAACTGCATAACACAGTAGCTGAATCTGCCTATAGTTATTTTAATTACCACTTTAACAGCAAGAGCAAAAAAAAAGCCTCCTAAAAACCCTAACAAACCATAATTCAAGCACCTCTGGAGAAAACACGCAGCCAAAAACTGCTAAGCATCACTTAAAAACTACTCATGTTTTTAAAACTCTGCTGTTTGTTTGGGTTTTTTTTCTGGATTTTGAACTCTCTGCTATAGAAGAAAATCTGACATGAATGAACTTACTTTACCAAGTTCAAAAATCAAGATAACAAATCCATTAGATCAAGCCGAGCGTAATATACCAGATGCAGCATGTAATTACTTTTATTAGTTTGGTATCATAACAGCTTTTAGATGATAACATCCAAGTCTGAGAGTTATTTAAGTGGTGTTCAGAAAAGAGATTTATTTGTAGTTTTGTGGTTCATTTAGAAATTAACTGGAAGAAATAAGTTCATTCAGAAAGACTGAACTACACAATGTGTTCAAACCGTGAAGCACTCAATGGTGGAACTGTTTACCTCATTCTCTTTATTAAAAGCAATCAAAATCTCTCTGAGGTTTTTCATGAAAGATTTAGTTTATTTGGAGGGTGAAAAATGTGTCTTGAATGAAAATTTTGATCTCACATAATTAATTATTTTCTCCAGAAAGCCAAGTAATGCAATGTCACAGGCTGCGATACCGTAGTATCAGGGGGTAATAAGAGATGGGGCAAAGGCCTGATACAAGCCAATCCAAATCCAATCCGATCCAAATCCCATCTGAATACAATCCCTTTATTGCACCCCAAGCATGGGGTTATATACTTTTTTATCAGAAAGCTACACAGGAAGGTTACAAATCATCTCAGACTCCGATAGGCTACACACGCCTGCGTTAGGACTACGTTAGGATTACACACTACTTGGCATAGACATTCTTTGTGTTCTCTCAACAACACCTATATTGTGGCTGGCAATTCTAAGTCAGCAGAGAGAGGCAAAACCAACAGACTCCAGTCTTACACTTGTTTAAGTTTGCTACACCAGTCTCTAAGGTCACTCCAACCCTCTATCAGCACTTACTGAACTCTCTCCTGTCCATGGCTGGACAATCGCTGAACCACAGTCACACAATTCTATACAACCACTGCATTTAATATTACTATATCCAACAATGCAATACTTGGAAAGCTCACTCCACTAGACTTGAACTTTTCCTAAAGTGATTGTGCTGGTCAGTGTATCATGACTCACTGGAAAAGGCCTAATGTCTTTCTCAGTCTCCCTTGATTAGTATGGCCAAGTGCTACACTTTTTACACCAAAGTGTGCTATTAAAAGCATGAATCCTACTCAAACCCTTGTGTTATTCATGACATGGTCTGCTTCCTTGGTCTACCCATGATATGCATCAGCAACTCACTGGTAAGCTCAGAAGAAAACATAACATGTTCAGCAGAACTGTGGGCTCTGAAGTTGCTCCACCTCCCAGGGGAACTGCCTGCACTGCTGCCTTGAAGAATGTGCACTGGAATTATTGAAAAGGATTTGGATCTCTTTATTAGAGCATGAGCTATAAGAAGGGAATTTTTGAAAGAGGAAAAAAAAGAATCATTTTCATGGAACATGGCAGGTAAACAGAAAAACTGCAGGAAAGAGTCTAAAAACACCTACTCCCTCTACCTTCACAAGACAGCTCCTTTCTATAGACTCTCCTCTCATCCAACCCATAACAACTCACTTCAGCAATTTCCTGCATCACACACACAAAGTCTGTGCATTTCCCCTTGTGATGGTTTAGGTGTTACCCTTCCCCCCCCCCCCCCCCCCCCCCCCCCCCCCCCACTTTGGAAATCACCCAGACTAGACTCAGCCAGCTCTGGAAATTTTAATGAAGCTTATATTTACAGCTAGCACAATATACAAGCAGATATTTACAGTATATACAGTTATAGACAGAAATATACAAGTTAAAAGGTAATACAGAAACACAACTCCCCTCCCAGAAACCTGAGTCCCCAGGAGGGGCTCCCAAATGCCCTTCCACCTTCTCCCACTCCTCTCAACCTTACCCCAGTTCCAAGGAAGAATGGAGGTTCAGCCAGGGGGTTAGGAAGCAAAGCGGATTAATCAGAGAGGTGGCAGAGAGCCTAGAGAGAGAAATGCAGAGCTTCCAGGCAGAAGTGACTTATCTATGTTTGGATTCTTGTTCTTATACATCTCAGCAAGCCTATGAGTAGACATCACCCTTGTTTGTCTTTCACAGCCTGTAATCTAGTTCTTCTCACCAAAACATTCTAGCTAGCTTCAAACTAGCACACCTCTACAAGGCCAGCCCAGCTGCTCATGGCAAGAGCTGCTCTCTTTTCCATCTGCCCCATCCTGTCTCATCCAGGGGGCACTACTCAAAGCAAGACAAAACCACATCCATCTCCCAGCTACTCTCTCAGAGGCATCTATGAGCACAATGTACAATTTCCGTACAGTAAGCAGTCAACACATTTGGAAAACAACTCCACCATCTGTTACCACAGGTTTTACTCAATAAGCTCAAGCACAGAACCTCCAAGCATGGAGTTTGCTTCTGTTCTTCTGTCTTGGAATAGATCCTGAGGCAGGGGGGAAATCAGGCAGAGAAGACTGTTTCTTTATGTTAGACTAAGGGTAAAGCCAGAGCATTACTCAGATGTTTCATAATCCCGTATTTGGGGAATAAAATTATCTTGCAACAGCCCTTTGTCTGCCTCATTACATCAGCTGTTGGGCTCTCTGCTGTTACAGTATTACAGTGATTTCCCTTTCTCACAGACAGCTGCTTTTTTTTTTTTTTAAACATTATTCACTACATCTTCTTAAGGAGAGTTTTGAATCTCTTTAAAATGTATGAACTTAAATAACAATTTTCATACTGTGAAACATAAAAAAACTGGAGAAAGAGTGTGTTTCTAAAGCTGGTAGGTACTAGCAACTAGAAATACAGTTCTGCCTGCCAGTTAAGCCTCGTGTTGTGCTTTGTCCACAGACCAGCCTTCTTTTCACTTCAGAGTTAGTAAAACCTCTATTAAAAATACAGGGGGAAAGTGTTTCTCGTTTTGTTCTGCATTCTGCAACTCCTGAATTGTCTCATTTTTCTGCATGTGAACTTTAACCTGAACCTAGCATTAATATGCCTTTTGCACTGATCATGCAGTCGTGCTCATTTTTCTTAATTGGGAAGAAAAGTATGTTTCTAGGCCAAGACTTTGTATGCTAAATCTGTTCAAAGTGAACCTCCAAGGCTCTCCTAAAAAACCCACTAAACCCAGAAGTTTATAGTAGAAATGCTGACAGATTATATTCTTGCCAGCATAATATAACCTGACTCTAAGATAAATGTTTCATGAATTAAAAAAAGTTGAAAAAAACTCCTCTGCTCAGCTTTGTTCTTGAGATGAAAGTGAATTATCTTTTTGTCTTCTACTGACACTTGGATTTTTGTGCCCTAGTCTGTGGAACCATGTAACCACAGGCAGTATTTAAACAGACATGACTGCATGGGATTCTCTCCTCACTAAACTCCTGTAAGAGATAGCAAACTTCTACCTACATTAGGAGGAAAAGAAGTCTTATAGGCAAGAAAATACCTTCGTGTACATGCTTCTGTGAAGAAAGGAAAGTCATCTCTACTAAGGAGAGATCACACATAAGCACAACTCCACTTACGTGGCTATGACAAGGCATCCAGGAAAGGAGAGGGAAAAATTCCTTTGCTGGACCCTTTGTTCTTTTAAAACAAAAGAAACAGAAAAAAAACCCCAAACCTTCAAAGATATTGAAATTTTTCCACTAAAAGCAGACCTGTATATTGTTCCCCTGGCTGCTATTGGCAGATGGCTTCGGTAACAGAAGCTACTGTATCTTAATAAGGATCCATCAGGCAGGTGAACATATATCACCCTGTCAGCACCAAAAAAGTGAAATTTGGTAGTTGCATTCTGCCTATCCAATGTAGTTCCTGGAGTTTAAATGTTCCATGAGGTGATCAGCAGTGCAAGAGCAGGGGTAGCCAGGGAAATCTCATTTGCCAAAGCCCATTAACTGCAGACTTCTCAGCATGGAATATGGCCTTTTCCCCCACAGAATTAGGCAGCCCATCTTTTGCCTCAGCTAGATTTGATTTTAAATTAAATTGGTATTCCAATGCTTTACAAAACATACTGGCCATTTTCAGGAGAGCAATGCATGAAAGACAAAACCCTAGTAGGACGGTCTAACATGAAGCATTATCAGCTCTATTGCTTTAATGTTAAAAAAGATCAGAAAGATGAATTATAAATGAGTAGAAGTTGCTGGTGGAATATAACTGGGAAATTTGAGTGCAGCAAAAGCATAGGAAAGAAATACAAGAGAATTTCTGTTGGCTTTGAAAATGAGATTACATAGAAGTAGAATAGAACAATGAATACAAAATGTAATTATATGTGAGAAAAAGTGAGAGGGCCACATGGGAAACATTTTCTTCCTTCCCACATTTAAAGGTAGAGTGTTTGAAAGTTAGTTTTCATGCCTGGAAAATTCTTACTTATCCCTTGCTCAGAAGTGAGCAACATTTGGCCTCAAAGACAGTTACAAAAGGCAAAAGAAGTTCTTCAGTCACACATAGTGCAGCTTCTGCACACTTACAGCTTCTGCATCTTGAGTCTACCACTCCTGTGCATGGTCTTTAGTGTCTGCACTCAAGAAATGTGTTTCTTCACCTGCTAATCCAGTTCTGCTCCTGTAGCAGAAGTCTTAAGATATCATCAACTAAGCAGAGCAACATGAGGTATTATCTTCTGATCTTATCTGAGGATGAGAAGTTGAGTATCAGTCTGAGGGATTTTGGTGCTTCTAAAATCTGAAGCTCAATTTTTTTGTTGAAAAGCCAGTCTGCTACCTTATGTGAATTCATACCAGAGCACTGGTGATTTTTCACAACAAGAGAAACACTGAAGCTCAGTGAGTTTAACTGAAAAAGCCAGTGCAGTGGCCAAAGCAGGTACATATGAAAATAAGGTTATTAAATAAAACAAATGAAGTGTCCCATAAGATTTAGAACAAAAAAGAGGGGGGGGGAAAGCTGAGAAATTTGTTCCCTTCAAAGTGGCAGTGTATCAAAAGTAAGCCAATAAGATCAAAGTTATTATTTGTCTGGCAGTCATTTGGAGAGTGTTTACTTCTATTGGTGTAAACACATTTGTAAGCCTCTCTCATTCACACTGTGAGCTCTCCTCTGGCTGTCGTAAGGCATCAAATGCAACTCAGCCAAATTTAAAATAGCAAATGCACAGAGAAAACACCAAAAAAGAGAAAAAAAGGGCGGAAAGAAAGGGCAAGCTAATAGAATATGTCTGCAGTTTTCTTCTTTTAGCCTGAAACTGCTGAATAGTGCTCTTGAAGCCAAGTTCTTCTTTGGGCTCTATTTTCTCCGTTAACTAACCGGAAGGGACTGAGTAATCCCCAGAGTAGGGGTCTTTGCAAAGTATCCTTGATTGGTTTTGTTTGTTTGTTTGTTTGTTTTTTCCAACTACTTCTGCTATGGGAATAACAGTACTGATGACCTGAGGGACTGAGATCAGACAATAGTGTGTAGGCTTGTCGTGGAGGGCCTGTAGGCCTGAAAAGAGGCTTATTTATGCCTTGCCTTGCCTGGACATGTTTTTCTGACAGTACCCCTGGTTGTAAACAGGTTGTGTAAGCCACACACACCCAGCTCGTGTCTCCCTGTAGTAAATCCATGTGATCCCCATATTTGGGAAAGTCCAGGCAAGTAGCTTCTGCCTATTATGGTAAGGTTTGGCTGACTGCCAATCTGATTGGTCATTCTAGTGGCTAAAGAGGCCATTAATCTTGGCCCGCAGTCAATAAATACTGGTGCACAGGTAAACAATGTGCTCAGACCCTACCCACAGCTCAGCTCTGACTCAACTGCACAGCTCAGACACAGCTCTGACCCTCACTTGCAGCGTTCAGCTGCTCAGACCCCCACGCTTGGACGCCATTGCATAGCTCCGATGCTCAGAGGCTCAGACTCTCATGCTTTGATTTATTCACAGCTCACCTGCCTGCGTACCTTTCTTGCAGAGCTCATTTAAGCCTGCACACACATATATATATATATATATATATATATATATATATATATATGAGTAGCCTATAGCCTCCTAAGCCAGCTGTGCACATCTGCATGCTGTTGCTATCAGGACCAGATCCTGCACTGCATTTACCTATGGAGCTCAGACTCCCAGCAGCCGCACACATTTTGCATGCCACTGAGATAACCAGGAAGCAGACTCTGGATTGTCTGCATACACGGCCTGAAGCTGTGAAGAACCATGCCAGAGACACCCTGCCAGCTGATAAGCCGTGGACACAGCATCTAGAAGAAGCCAGAAGCACCAAGGCAGAGATCACATCCTTCGCCAGGAGAACAAAGGTTAGAGAAAACCTATTTCCCCACAAACTGGGAAAAATCATCTTTTCCCCTCAAGCTGGGAAGGTTCCAGCCTCCAAGTCCGCAGGCAGAGACCCAGGAGAATAGGACATTAGACATAGGCTGCGACACAGCCCCAGAGGGTGATTAATAATTGATAAAGAGTTGTGAGTAAAAGCTTTAATACATCTGTAATATAAGTTACCTCTGCCGTAGGGCAGAAAGAGTTTCAGCCCGCTCTGCTGGGCAAATAGCATAAAGATCCCAACCAGCATTAAGCCGCGGGGAAAACTCCTCTCTCTGTTTATAGTTTGAATGTTTGCTAGTTAAATAACAAAATCCCTGTACATATTTTATCCTAAATTGTTTTCATAACCGTGTACTGAACATTTTTATTAATATACAGTGGTTGGGGGTGACAAGAGTTCAGAATATTGAATTTATCTGTGGTAAAGGGTTGGACTCTGTAGTAAAGGGTTGGACTTGATGATCTGTGAGGTCTCTTCCAACCCTGATGATACTGTGATACTGTGAATTTAATAAATCTATATTTTTATATAAAATTATATCACCCCAATTAATTTCTCCCCTCCCCCAAATAGGTGTAGGTACTGGGAATCCCCCTCTGCAACGAGACTGTATTTCTAGAAATAACGGAGAAGTTATTCACTGGAAAAAGAAGTCATTAAAATTAAAGGAAAGAGCAAGCAAGGAAACCCCCAAAGAAAGAAACACAAAGAATCCAACCAAAAAAAATCACTTCCATTTTAAAAAGTATTTTGATTTCCAAATTAAAAAAAAAAAGCCACTGATGGAAGTGGAGAAAATGTCAAAATCAGCTGCTGCAAATGCACTTTCTGTGGGTTCCACATACCAAATCCTGCATGCATTGTCTAGATATTCTGAATGAAAGGAGGAAAGAGTGTTGTAAGTGCCTACCTAAGTACTCTTGATCTTCTGTAATTTCAAATTCAGACCTTTTTAATAATTTTCCAACATCAAATTCATGTCAATATTTGCAAAACAGATGTTATAGACAAAAAAAAAAAAAAAAAGAAGGTAAAGCAGAGAGGTCTGGAGAGAAATGAAAACAGTTTTATTTTGTTATGGTTTGTGTTTTTTTTAGTAAGTCTGCTGAACATTTTAATTAGCATCCAAAGCACAAATCCTTAATTACTATCCCAATATCTCAACAATAGGATAGTTAACTTCCATTACATTTCAGAACAGGAAAACTGTGTCTCATAAATGTGCATGCTTTAAGTATTTTTAGCCTCTTGTTTAGCTGAAATACAGATTTCTTTTGATAAAGCATCATCCTTTTTGTCCTTCCTTTACATCACTACAAGGACATATGCCAAAATAAAAATTATATGAGGCCTCCTGAAGATAAGGAAAAAATTGATTCCAGTTTCCCTCGTGGGATGAGGACACTTAGCAAAGACTTTGCAAGAAAAAAACATCCACTTGGTGTCAGGTTTCATTGCATATGAAATTACCTATGCCAAGAAACATGCGTATGCTCAAGCCAAGAGATGCATGAATACATCCTCTTGGCTTCTATTATACAAAGCATTCCCACTGGAAGTTCCTTGCTGAGTTTCAGTCTGAGGATTACCAGTATTACTCTTACCAAAGCACTGCTCCCAGTAGAAGGCTGTATTCAGTTTCAGTAGGAAAGGAGTTAGGCAAAAGATCAGTTTTGAAAGTCCCACCTGCTCTGCAGAGATTATTGATCATTTCACAGAAAAATGTTGTTAAGCATTAAAAGTCCAATCTAGTGGTTTAGCTTTGGGAAGCTTATTTGTATTTCCCAATAAACTTAATGGCTGGAATTAAATAGGAATAAATATGATCCTGAAACCATCAGTACTGTCAGCATATCATGTGGCTGGACTTAAAAATCTACAGAGTCTGCAACTATTTATGCTACCTTCAAAGAAGCACATGCAGAGGGCTGGAAACAGAAAATCTTTGCCATAACAAATGTCATAATAAAAACATATATACTTGTATATATAAATACACAGTTCTTCATGTGTAAGTTAAATCAAATATTGAGGGGAAAAAAAAGCATTCCTATGTAATGTGAACACTTTTCTCTAAATGTTTTTGGCTGGCTAACAAGATTGTTTGGGGCAGAGGGGTATAAAAAACATTTTGAGCCTAAAGAAACAAGAGCTTTTAATCAATTATAGCACTGTTTTCCCAAGATGCTCACATCATGGCTCAAGAGAGAGGTATCAAAGAGAAGAAAACTTCTGAAAGCCTTTTCAGAGACCTTTGCCACAGGCCTCAATACTATGGGTATCAGAAGAGATGGGGAGAAAGCTTAACATAAGCAAGTTCCTAATCCAGTTTATTGCACCCAAAGCATGGGCTTATATACTTTCTATCAGAAGGCTACATAATAGGGTTACAAATCATGTTAGACTCTGATTGGTTACATACATTTGCGTTAGGACTACGATAGGATTACACACTAATTAGCGTAGACATTCTTTGTATTCTCTCAGCAACACGTGTATTGTGTCTAAGCAGTCAGTCAGCAGAGACAGGTGAAAACCAGACTCCAGCCTTACATTTGTTTATATTTATTGCACCATTCTCTAAGGTCATTCCAATCTTCCACTTCATCTTTAACTCAGCACTTACTGAGCTCATGCACTCTCGCCTGCCCATGGCTTATGTTCACAGTATCACAGTATCACCAAGGTTGGAAGAGACCTCATAGATCATCAAGTCCAACCCTTTACCACAGAGCTCAAGGCTAGACCATGGCACCAAGTGCCACGTCCAACCTTGCCTTGAACAGCCCCAGGGACGGTGACTCCACCACCTCCCCAGGCAGCCCATTCCAGTGTCCAATGACTCTCTCAGTGAAGAACTTTCTCCTCACCTCCAGCCTAAATTTTCCCTGGCGCAGCCTGAGGCTGTGTCCTCTCGTTCTGGTGCTGGCCACCTGAGAGAAGAGAGCAACCTCCTCCTGGCCACAACCTCCCTTCAGGTAGTTGTAGACAGCAATAAGGTCTCCCCTGAGCCTCCTCTTCTCCAGGCTAAACAATCCCAGCTCCCTCAGCCTCTCCTCGTAGGGCTTCTGCTCAAGGCCTCTCACCAGCCTCGTCACCCTTCTCTGGACATGCTCAAGCATCTCGATGTCCCTCCTAAACTGGGGGGCCCAGAACTGAACACAGTACTCAAGGTGTGGTCTAACCAGTGCAGAGTACAGGGGCAGAATTACCTCCCTGCTCGTGTTCCAGTATTTCAATTTCCAATAGCTGTACCACAGTCAGACAATTCTATAAAATCACTACATTTAATATTACTATATCCAACATTTCCCCTTTTTAACATTTAACATTACTATATCCAACAGACCTCTTGTAAAATTACAGCATGATTACATTACCTCTTAAGTTAAAAGAAGTTTCTTACATAATTCAACTTGTCAGAACCATCAGGATTAGATCTGGGACCAAATGTACTATGACTAGGCTCAATGTCACGTAAATATTAGATCCATTATTCAAAGCGCTCACAGGACACCACAAACTTGGTTTTAGATGGACAAAAAACTCCCTATGAAATACCTTTCCTGGGATTTTTCCCCAGCAGGGGCTGTGGCATGGGCCTCTATCTGCAGAGAAAGGAAATCTAAACAGCAGGTTCTATCACGTATGTAGCCTCAGACAAAAGAATTCCAGCATTCAGGTTCCCTGAGTTATTAACAGCAGTCTGCTCTGTAATTGCCAGTGACATAATCTCATTGACGCATACAAGTCAGGAAATAGAGGTCTCATTAACAAAGCCTCCAGCCTTTATTAGATCGTATAAATAACCAAGAGAGCTTGCAAGAGATCGATTACAGACTTCAAATGTTTAGAGAATCAGTGTTTAATTAAGACAATTTAAATATGTAAATCAAGCCTAATTATCATCATTTGTTAGTGTTAGTTGGCCTGGGCTCTAAACAACATCAGCCACAAATATGGTGACAGTATCATATTTTTGCTGGGGTTTTGGAGGTTTGTTTTTTTTTCTTCCCCTAAGAAGAACTGCATAGGGAAAAATCAAGTGGTTCTACCAGTACAGATTTAGGCTTCCAAAACTGCATTTCCATTTACCATTTGGAGATGAAGGTCAGAAAATGCTCAGTGTGGCATAAAATCTAACTGAAATGTTATGCATTCCTTCACCTGCTATTTTGTCGAGTGCTTTAATTAATGTATTTCCTTCAAAGTAAGTAACCCCTCTGGGAGCTTCTTTTGATGAAAATCTGGCCTTGTTCAATGCAGTGATTGAATAGGTGGGTTTCTAATACAAACTATTGTCATTCAGAAGCTGATACTTCTTTCTTTCCTTCTTTTTCTCCTCTGGGAATGGTAGGTAACCCTCCTATGCTGAGAAGCCACAGCATTAGGGCAAAGTCCCTGGAAATCTGAGTTCAAAGCAAACGGGAGAACAACGCAGCCTTCAGCAATGTAGTGAGAGGAATAGCTGGGGAGGATTACAAAGTAGAAAGAGAGAAAATAAATATCTGTGTTCTGATTCTTGAAGTAAAATTAAAGTCTCAACTTTCCTTTGAATTTGTTCTGGGAAAGAAGGTAAAGCAGGCACAACGTAATCCTGGTTAAAATCATTCCTTTTTCCTGACACTGCTGTTTTTCTGTCACCACTATGAGCTGCACCAGGAGATTGAAATGAAAAAAGAAAATCTCTTACCATTGGGTGGTATTGATTTGTTGATCAATGTTTGCACATCGACAGCAGGCAAAATATGGAACGTTTTTGTTTGCAACAGTTTACAGTATAGAAAATATTCTCTTTATTTTTCTTTGCCATGTATTTTCATTTTTCACATTCCCAGTGCTTTTGATCCTGTAGCTGCCAAGCCCTCAGGTTGCTGAGGGTAAAAATAAAGCTTTCCAGTTTTACCTAGAAATACTGAATATATTACAGAATAAGTAAATTAAGTCCTCATAGGAAAAAAAATTCAAAGGAAGTATAGGTCGTTACAATAGGTCAATGAGTCTTTCAAGACAGAACAAACTAAAAGGCAATAGTCAGAGTAGAAATAAAATACGTAGGACAGCTTGAAAAGTCACCAATTCAAATGGGAGCAGAGTGGCTTTCAACAAGTGTCTGACTAGCGGATGAAAGGACTTCACACAGAAACTGCATTTGGGTACAGTGTGCAGCTATGGCTGGGCAGGGATCTATCAGGCAGTTGCTTCCCAGCTTGCTTTTCAAAAGTCCTCTCTAGGGACTGTCTTGGAGAATGATGCATGTTCAATAAAACCTGTGCATGCTACTGTCCACACAGAAGTTGTGCTGGACTAGGGGACCAACTTGAGCTTGAGGACAAACACTTGTAGAGCAGGAACCTCTAATACTTATGAACCTGCAAGCTACGAAGGATTGAGCCACAGAATATAAAGGTGTGGAAGGGACTGCTGTGACAGCTGGCAGGTGCTGAAGCTGGATTTGTAGCATGTTCCCACTGTGTGCAATGACGTGAGGTCTCTGCATAGACTAATAACAACTAGGGAGATGTTGTCATTTCTGGGTGAGTATCTGAATTTGAGCAGACCACAAAAATTTGAACTAACCACACAAGGAAGGGAGCACCTAGAAAGTTCAGCTCTCTAAGGCTCTCCAGCGGTAATGAAAATTCCTACAATTTCTTATAGAATTGTGTCAGCTGGAAAAGACCTCTCAGATCATCAAGTGCTACTGTTGACCTGGCACCACCATCGTCATTAAACCTTGTCCTGAAGTGCCATATTTATGTGTTTTTTGAACACCTCCAGGGATAGCAACTCTGCCACTTCCTTGGGCAGCCTGTTCCAATGCCTGATCACTATCCAATCTAAACTTCCCCTGGTGCAACTTGAGGCCTTTTCCTCTTGTCCTATCACTCGACATTGGGAGAACAGCCTGACCTCCACCTCACTACAACCATTGGCTGTGATTTTCACGGAGCTTATGAAATCCTGAACTTTGGTGGAATTTTATATAGAGAGTGAAACACATTTTCAGGAAATAGCTGAAAACCCAAGGGCAGGGAAGAAAGTCTGGAAAATAAATGCAAACTAGAGCACTCTCTAGTAGGTGTAGCAACAAAGTTTTGTTTTCGGACGCAACTTACACCACTGAGCCTTGAGCTGCACCACTAGGACTGGGATGGAGAAGGAAAGAAAAGTACTTCAAAAGTTCAGTTCATTCAGTCACTTACTAGGAGGCTGCAATCCTGACTGGTTTTGGCTAGTGGATGTTTTCCTAAAAGGGAAATTCAGCAGTGATGCACTTCATAAAGGCAATAATCTGACAGTAAAGGAAAATGAAAGGACCAAGACAATATTTGAGCCACTAAACGACAGCTGAAAGTTCACATTCTCCAGGTCACCTCCATGCTGCTTACTAACATTGCATAAGAGATGTTCATTGCTATCCCAGATGAAGCTTCCTAGAGCTATGGAAGAGATGTGCCCCAGTACACCTGATGCAGCTTTCCAGTTACACATAAGCCCAGCTACTTCTTGTCCTGGAGTCCTGTATACCCCAAAATCCCTCTCCCTCTGTGGCTTGAGTGGGAGAGGAAAAGATGCCTGGTTCCCCCACACCCCGGCTTGCCCTGCAGGCGTGAAGGGGGAGAGCAAAGGGTCCTTCCGGCACGAGGAGTGCCCATGCAGTGCCCGCCCTAGAATCGGGCTGGGATTGGCTGTGCCCTTCGCGCCTAAGGAAGTGGTAATTCTGCTCTTTGGCTAGGGAAGGTATAAATATTGGGGGACTTCCCGCCAATGGGAAGTTCCCGCCTTGGACTTCGTTCCTGCCTGAGCATTCGTGCCTGCCTGAGACTTCTCCCCCCCCCGGATACAGAAAGAGCTCCAAAGGACTGCTACAGCCATTAAGGTCCTTTGTGCAGAGCTGAGTACCTCTATCGACCCTCCTGCGGCTTCTGAAAGAGAGCAAGAGCACAGGCCACAGGACGAAGTCAGCCTGACCATGAGTTATCTTGGCTCAGCTTTGTTAGTAAGAAAAATGCTATAATTTAATAGCCAAAAGTATTTTCCAACTTCTGACTTCCAAAATAGTCTGATTATCAATGGCATCCTGTAGATCTTCTCAAAGCAACTGAATCTGGTAATTAAAACTAAATTAATTTCTGTATATAGTTTGGGGGCAGGCTTTTGGGAAAATAAAATAACTCTATTTTTGTATAAAATTCCAGACTTGGCCACATTAATTCCCTGCCTCCACAACACTTCTGATGAAAGCTGTCTTAGAGAACAGGTTCTTATGCTGTCCATAAATAATATTTCATGTTCTGAAGCCTAAACTTGCTTCCCATAATAAAATATACAAAATACATTTTATGTTTGACATCTTTGGTCTCATTATGCGTAAAAATGTCCACTCACTTTTGTACCCTGCTGAAGTCTCGGCCTCAGCATCTCACACCTCCCTGCAGCTCCAGTGATGGAAAGTTAAAACCATTCCCAAGCTCCCTTCTATCCCTCTGAGGGTTGTCATGTGCACTCAGCAAGATAAAAGAGTTCCCCAGTCAGACACAGATCTGATGAGTTCTTAAGACATACAGACATTCTGCCTTACACATGCACATCAACTCTCCTGCTCCATAGGAGTGCGCAGCCATCTACCAGCCTACGTAGTCACCTCCTCAGTGCTCAGTTATTCAAAAATAGAAGTTTCAAGAACTTCGTTGTAAGAACTATGCTAAATAAAAGGTACTACTTACATAACATTTCATACCCTGCAACAGTCTGAGTCCCTACAAAAGTCTTACTCTCAGTTTAGAATGGAATTAGTGCCTATTTTACAACACGGAGACACAAAACTATGTTGGCATACAAGGTTGAAAGCAGTGAGAGGAATCCTGACCAATGTTTAAGCATACTTAAATTTAATTTCATTTCTCAGATGCAGTGAGCACTCATCAGGAGTCCTGACCCATTGCATGTTTTGCAGATTGAAAAAAAACCAAACATACAATTTTGGTTAATAAAGAATGAAACACAGCTACGAGGTTGTCTTTTTAGAGGCATCGTTCTATCTTTAAAAGAGAATAGCCATTTTAATTATGTTTTACAAAATGCTTTGAGTGTGATTTGATTATAAATCTTCAGCTATTGGTTTTGATTATGCTCAATCTCCTTTCCAGTCTCCCCCATCAATTGGAATGTTGTAAGTAGTTACTCCTAGATCTGAGGTCTAGAGCTCTTTCATTAAATTTATTTGGATTATAATTTTTCAATTTGGGCCAAATATGTCCTGATTATTGAAAGAAAATGTTCATTTTCTTCTTAATCAGACAAAATATGTTTAAGAAAAAGAAGCTCAAAAAGAAAATACACTTAGAAAGAACTTTAAATGAAAATGGCCTACAACTTGCATTCCATTTCTGCAAGTTTGCAAATAAAATTAAAAAATCTCAGCCAAAGCACTTTGGTATTGCTTAAAGCTAGATCTGCCATTCTTCTGTCCTTTGTATCCTGACTCCCTGCAGGGAATTAGCAAAAAGCAGGATGCCCTGGGCTCCCTCTCCATCCAGAGGACACTCCATGGCAGCACAAGTTGGCCCAGGTTTGTGATTCCTTATCTGACAGGGCTCTGCCCTTTGTGCAAGGCAGGCTGCTCTACAGCAGGGTCACTGCAATGACATGGCAGAGCTAGTGTCTAAGCTCAAAAATAAATTCATGCCCTTGCACGTCTTCAAGCCACATGCAGAGCACCTCTTATCCCTGGTAAAAATATATGGCCAGAATAGCCCTTCAGGTCTCATTGGGACGTATATCTACCCACTGTACAAGAAAAGATGGCACAAGAAGCACTGCACTATGAGATATCACATTATGTTCATTTTCTCTTCACTGAACTGCAAATAAATGACTCAGAAACCAGCCTGAAATGAGGACGTATTGCCAACAGGGTTTTATAAACATTGCTTGCTAGAAGTGACTCTTAACAAAATATGACCCATGACTAATTTCCTGGGGTCAAGGTGATCCTTGCACTTCACTGTGTAGAGTATTATTCTTCTCTAAAGAAGTTCAAAGGTTAAGGAATAAAGTGTCAGCAAAGAAGAAACGAGACTAAGCAAGAAAATGCTCCTTCTTGGGCTCTGCTATAAATAATGCTCTCATTAAAATTCTGCCTTGGAAGAAAGGCAAGTCCATTAGTCTAGGAGCTAATTTTTACTGGCTCCTTAGATGTATGCATATTAAAAATTCAGCTTTTATAATTGCCAGCCATCAACCACCTAGTCAGTGCTGTTCTTGGAGTTTTTAATTATTTACTTCATTTGCATAGACACTCCAATTTATGATCAACCATTTAGTTATCAGGGGACAGTTTTAGTAATTCCTCTTTTGCATTTTTATTTATTCCTTTTGTATCCCTAAACAGGAGAGCTGAGAGGGTGTTGCTTGAGCTGTGCAGCAGTGGGATACACCCACCCCAGCACCTGCAGCCGGCTGCCATCACTTGTGGCTGTGCTTCTATACACCCTCCCTGCCTGACCAGGGCAGGATGTACAGTGAGCCTACATGAAATCTGTTAAATGCCTGTATCTCACCTCAAAGCCTCATAGTAGGGTACAGAGACAGGTCTCCTACACAATGCCTTAATCTCCTCAGGTGCTGCCAAAGGGCCTTGCCTGGTGCCTCGGCCTCAAAAGAAGAGGAAAGAGCTCCCACTAGGCAATATGCTGCCACTTCGCTAAGAGTGCTCTGGCACTTTCCCCTGAAGCTGCTCTCCTTTGAGTTTTCAGTTTGGGATTGTTTTCTTTTCCTCCCCCAATCTTGTTTTGTTGTCTGATGATACTAGTGCTGTAAAACTTCCTCCAGTAATGTCCTTCCCCATTACAAACAGGTCCCAACTTTCTCTATTCATACTTCTAAGCAGACAGTACCTGCTCCTTCACAAAATGCTGTCTGCCCAATTCCTTGGATGTGCAAAATGGGAGAAAATATAGGAATACAGAGGCTTTTGAAAGAATGAGTTCTGCAGTCACACAGGAGATGCCTGTCCCACCACTCTGTCAAAGCACACATCCTGGAAAGCCAGGCTGAGCTACTGCTGCCGATGCACCTTTCATTGGGACATCATCTCCCCTGGGCATCACCAGCCCAGAGACAGCAGTGAATCTTGAAGAGCCACCCCATTTTTTGTTAATCCTTAAAAACAACTAAATTATTACACAGAAGAGGTGTTGTCTGTCTTCAGCATTCAACAGCAAGCTCAAGCAACAATGAGAACGATTGATTTGCAATCCCTGGAGTGATTGTGCTCCTCCTCAGGTACCATCTCAGAAGGCTTTCTGCAGACAAGATAGCAGACAGTGAATATGAGGGGAGCAAAGCAGCCTTGCCTGGCAGGAAGGGAATTGATTACCAATCTCTCTTTCTGCCAGGCAGAATTTCTTTGCTGCAATTCATACTTTTCAATGGGCTGTCTGCAGACAGCCTCCAGATGGCTTTGGGAGGATGTAGGGGCAATGACACTAGAGATTACAGATCAATCACTATTATAGAGCCTTTTATTTGGTAGAAGCTTCTGAGCAAAAATCAGATACCAAAAATTTATAATATGCTCAGATTTTTTTGTTTGATGTTTCCTTTCCTTAAGCTCTTCTATGCCCTCTTTTCCTTCTGATATCACTTTCTCTTCTTTCACTGCTTCTACTTTCATCTTTCTTACTACATTTTGCTCATGTGTGCTTGATTTTATCCTTCTATTATGTTTCTCACTGATAACCTACACCATCCATAGCTATCTGACATGGAATTAAAACATGATCCTTCTACTCTATGCTGTCATCTCCCCTTTCTTTCCACCCAGATCCCTCTTCTCAAAAAATGAGACAGTAACACTGACAGAATGAAGCAAGGCCTACCTAATATTTATTCTCTTGAAGCCATCACGTATATCATTCTGACTGCTTTTGCTCACATCAGTATGTCGGGTTTAGTACGATAGGACACACACAATAAGGAGAGAAGGTAACAGAGAGTCTGGCAAAAGATGATTGTAGTCCCTGAGCTGCGGTATAAAACATCCAAAGAAAGCTCCTCATACATCAGATTACACCCATACTGCTGGGCAGCGAATGTGACACTTGTCACAAGGACGACCCTTCTCATTAGTGCATTAATTTTATAAGGGAGATCCTGGGTGCAGCCCCAGCCAGTCAGAAGAAATCAGAATACACTGTTATTGCAGTGCTTTTGTATGACAACAGCCTTAGAACACCAAACACACAGCTTCTGATTTTATTCACATATATGCTTTCTTTCATGTCACAGTATCACACAGTATCACAGTATCATCAGGGTTGGAAGAAACCTCACAGATCATCAAGTCCAACCCTTTACCACAGAGCTCAAGGCTAGACCATGGCACCAAGTGTCTCAATTCATGTCCTGTTATTAATAAAAATGTTATGGACTAAGGTAAAGTAAGTATTGACAAGGTGTTTGCAGGGAGAAATCAAAAAATTATTGCAAACAATAAACCTGGTCAAGAAGGAGGTCAATGTAAATAAATCAACTGACGTGCATTTGGTAAAATAAATATCATCAGTGTTAAAAGCTCACCTTTTTAAAGTGTTTTGGCTTACTGAGTCAAAACACCTCTACTGTTCAAAAACATTAAAAAGTGTAAGTTTAAGTACATTTTTACAAAGAGAAAAATAGATCAAAATTTTAGAAAGAGCATATTCAGTACCTTTGTGATGCTAAGAAATATCTAAGGGGTGAGTGTCAAGAAGATGGGGCCAGACTCTTCTCGATAATCCCCAGTGACAGGAGAAAAAGCAATGGGCATAAACTTGAACAAAGTGAGTTCCACCTGAATGTGAGAAAGAGCTCCTTTGCCTTGTGAGTGGCACAGCATCGAAACAGGCTGCTCAGTCTCCACTTCAGGAGACTTTAAAGCCCCACCTGGATGTGTCCATATGAGATCAGCGTTAGGCGATCCTCCACTGGCAGGGAAATTGGACTCAATGCTCTTCAAATCTCCCTTCCATCCGCTACTATTCTGTGATTTTGTGCAATTCAAAATTCTGGAGGCACTACAGTTCAGATTTGCAGAACAGACATTTTTATCCATGCACTGATATGCAGAAAGTTTTCAAACTACTGACTTTTCATCCTAACCCAGTTAGGAAGTTCTTTGGGTTTTTTTGATATCTCAGAAATGCATTTTAAAAAAGCACTTCCTCTGAGGATGTATGCCACCTTATGGTTGTTTAGAGATCCAAAATTAGGGCTGAAACTGAGGACACACTTTTCTCAGAGCCAGAATTTCTTCTGCATGGAAACATCTGCTATAAATGTTCGAGTATGTGAGCTGTCACAAGCAACGCTTCTGAGTTCTCACACCACTACTGCAAGGTAGACTACACAACACGGTTCAGGTCAGTCATGTTTTACAATCAGAGGAATTACTACAGCCAGAGAGTAGTGCTTTCATAACCACATGAACGCAAAGCAGTGAGCTGAAGACTACAAAGGAAACACTTTGCAGCAACTCATGAGAGCGCCATGAAAATAGCAAAGCGTATACAGCAAAAAGTGAGTTTTGATGTGCCTTGCTAAAGAACTCAATGTCATGTCCCATCACAGCTCATTCAGATGGTTGAGAAATACAGATGAGATGCTGGAGAACATGGTTTTTCACTTGAGTTTTTTTTTCAGTTTTGGTATACATCCAGTTGCATACATTCTGCTGCAAGCAAGAAGTGGGGAAAAACAAAAAAACAAAACCAAAACTAAACCAACAAAAAATCACAACAACCACAACAACAAAGTGCCTGAATGACTGATTTTACACATCTAACACAAGGTACGAGGATCTGAATTTCTAGTTCTGATAATTTTTTTTGACAGTATCAATTCCAGTAAGGTGTACTTGCCCATGCCAAGCATCACAGACTCCAAGGTCTGTGCTCTGCCTACTCTACTGGAGGGGGCCAGCACTGAAACCCCTCTGTCTACCCCCAAAAGATGAGAATTTTTCACAAGGGCATTGCCTAGCATTAAGAGAAGTTTGTAAAATAGAGAGGTTTCCACAGAAATATTTGAGTCAATCAGTATTTTATGATAAAACTCTCTTTCATCAGAAAACTTTCCCATCAAGTTAAAAGAGGATTTGCATTAGGGTTTGTAACATAACCTTATAATTGTTTGGAAAACTATACACAGTGATAGTTGTGTTTCTGTATGGATTCAGCTATTGGAAGCCTTAAAATTTTGGCAAGATATTTCTTTTCTATTACACTATTTCTGACAAGTGAATGCTATTGAAAATAAATACTAGGCAATAATTTTAAGACACACTTGCTGCACATTACTTCAGAAGATTGTTCTAAATTGCTAAAGACAGGACCAATTAATCTAAACAGGATTATTTAACACCAGTATGGATTAGCATCACACAGTCAGGTAGGCAGAAAGCAGAAACTCTAGACACAAACTCTGACTCTTCCCCTTTCATGTCTTAAATTAAGAAAAAGAAGGCTGCTCTAGAACAAGACAAAACCTTGTCTTTTACACCAGGAAAAGAACACGTCCTCCATCTAAATCTTTGGTGATTTGGTGATGCTCATAGAGCAATTTGGTGATATTCAGGAAGAGTGTGTTTTATTTGATGCAATGTGCCATCCATATTACCTGTACTTGGAGGTTTGATCATTTTCTCTAAGCTCATATGTACAAGGGAAGACAAATTATAGAGAAAGAAAACGTATTTTGGGTCTTCTTTGTCTGTGAATGCCAGCAGTAAGCCACTCTTTTTCTGAATCTGTAGTTTTACATCTCAATGTCAGGCAGATGTTTATCTAAATCATTTTAAATCTTTGTCTTTTCTGGTTTAGGTGCATTTAGTATTAAGGGATGCTCCCTGAGTAACAGCATACATTAAAAGTTAATTAAGAGGAAGTTAAAGGAGAAGGAAAGTAATTACTTTTTTTCATACCCTCAGCAGACAGTTATTCCATTTTGGCAGGTTAAAAATGAGAAAATTTGGTGTGAAGGTGTGAAAATCAACAATACATATTTTTAGGGAAAAGTTTTATTATGCATTTCCTCACATGCTAATTAGGAAACGCACTCCACTTGCTAATGTTGAGTGAGACTAGTAAGTAGTATGAGCTGCTTCATTAATTTAATAACCAAACTTCAAAAGTAGCACATCTAAGTCAAATAGCCTGGCTGTCATCACAAGACCAACTTGCTTTTGAAAATTACACCAGCAGACACTGTTTACTGCTATTTTAGTTATTAGGTAGTGCTTGACTCATAACAGCATCTTGATCATTTTAAGTTTAATGCAACTATTTGCCACGGGCTGAATACCATGGGTGTTAGAAGAGACTGGGGCAAGCTTAACATAAGCAAGTTCCAATTTATTGTACCCCAATCATGGGCTATATACTTTCCATCAGAAGGCTACATAAGAAGGTTACAAATAATGTTAGACTCTAATTGGTTACATATATTTGCGTTAGGACTATGCTAGGATTACACACTAATTGCTAGGATACATTAATTACTTGTTTCTTACCTTCTAACAAGACACACAATAACTTTTCTTAACAAAGCTATGTTATCTAGTCCCTCAAAGAATATATCAACTTAATTCTAAGAAGACAGCTATGGGGTCTAGGTAAGAAAACAGAGGCACCAAGCTGTAAAACCATAAAACAATTAGATAAAGCTTGAGGCCTCTTGTTTTACACATTCCACGTTCCTTTCAGAGGCACTTTGACCCTACACTTTCACCCAGCTCAGTGGCCTGCTTTCAAGCCCATGGCTTATGCTTCAGTGTTCCATATTCAAACATGCAGCCAGGTGGGGGGTGGCCTCTTCTCCCAGGTAACCAGCAATAGAACAAGGGGACACAGTCTCAAGTTGTGCCAGGGTAGGTATAGGCTGGATGTTAGGAAGAAGTTCTTCACAGAGAGAGTGATTTCCCATTGGAATGGGCTGCCCAGGGAGGTGGTGGAGGCACTGTCCCTGGAGGTCTTCAAGAAAAGCCTGGATGAGGCACTTAGTGCCATGGTCTAGTTGACTGGATAGGGCTGGGTGCTAGGTTGGACTGGATGATCTTGGAGGTCTCTTCCAACCTGGTTGATTCTATGATTCTATGATTTCTATAGAATCACTATATCCAACATTACTATATCCAACAACTATTTACTCTTGACTGCTAACTACTGTTTCTGAGAGAGTAAAACATATCTAGAAAACTGCATGTGCATGCAGTCCCTCACGCTCTGACATACACTGCATGTTAGAAAGCTGAAGTGCTTAACTCTCATTCATAGCAAGTCACACATCACTGGAAACACTAGGATCTAAAATAGAAATCAAATCTCAATGTCAACATGTGAACTTTCTCCAGAGAAAGAGCAGTTTTGGGGTTATATATATGTATCACAGTATCATCAGGGTTGGAAGAGACCTCACAGATCATCAAGTCCAACCCTTTACCACAGAGCTCAAGGCTAGACCATGGCACCAAGTGCCACGTCCAATCCTGCCTTGAACAGCTCCAGGGACGGCGACTCCACCACCTCCCCGGGCAGCCCATTCCAGTGTCCAATGACTCTCTCAGTGAAGAACTTTCTCCTCACCTCGAGCCTAAATCTCCCCTGGCACAGCCTGAGGCTGTGTCCTCTTGTTCTGGTGCTGGCCACCTGAGAGAAGAGAGCAACCTCCTCCTGGCCACAACCACCCCTCAGGTAGTTGTAGACAGCAATAAGGGCACCCCTGAGCCTCCTCTTCTCCAGGCTAACCAATCCCAGCTCCCTCAGCCTCTCCTCGTAGGGCTGTGCTCAAGGCCTCTCACCTGCCTCGTTGCCCTTCTCTGGACATGCTCAAGCATCTCAATGTCCCTCCTAAACTGGGGGGCCCAGAACTGAACACAGTACTCAAGGTGTGGTCTAAGCAGTGCAGAGTACAGGGGCAGAATGACCTCCCTGCTCCTGCTGGCCACACCATTCCTGATGCAGGCCAGGATGCCACTGGCTCTCTTGGCCACCTGGGCACACTGCTGGCTCATGTTCAGGCGGGTATCAATCAGCACCCCCAGATCCCTCTCTGTCTGGCTGCTCTCCAGCCACTCTGACCCCAGCCTGTATCTCTGCATGGGGTTGTTGTGGCCAAAGTGCAGCACCTGGCAGTTGGAGATATATGTGTGTGTGTGTGTGTGTATATAAATACATAAAAAAGTAATCACAAAAGAATGCCATGATGGAGGAAAATAAAATTAATAAAAGCAGTCTTAGCTAGACAAAAGCTTCTCTATTTAAAGTAGGACAATTATTTAAAAAAAAAAAAAAAAGATAGGAAAAAAAAAAAAAAGCCCTCAAGCTCCAAAGATGTTCTGTGCCCTGATGTCAGGTCTCAGAAAGACTGTACTGGAGAGGAGTGCTGTGTGCCCTAAAGCCTGATTAGCTGTGGGGTGTCCTCAGACAGCCCTGGAAAGGCAGTCCTTCGTGAGGGAATGTTAGACCTCTCCCTGCCTGTGCTCAATTGAATCCAACTGAATCTCATCATCACGGGTCGTGTCTGCTGCTGGCAGTGGTGGCAGAATGTGAGACAGGAGGCTCCACATTATTGAGAAAGGAGCTGACACGGGGCTAATTTTTAATAACTGAAATTGCAAATACTCTATAAAGCTGTAGCACAACTTGCAAAATCTATTTTCCAGATTTGGAAATATTTTAGAGGGAATCAAACTCACAAAAATGCCTGCCCTTAAAAGAAAATCATTGAAATATGTTACACAGTTTTCCCCAGAGCAAAGGTGCTGTATTCTTTTCCTCAAAACATCTTACATTTCCTATCCTGTTTACTATGAACTTGGCTATTTTTGATCTCAAATTATACTTGTTACATATATGACTGACGATAGTACTTCAGCTGTGTAAAATAAAAGCTTAGGCCCTAAGTTTCTCACATTTAAAGATCGAATTTTAGCTTAACCCACATCCCATCACTGTCTGATGGTGGTTCTGGAGGAGGACCACAGAGGTAACTTGGCAGTTGGTAGAAGAAAATGCCTGACAAGGCATGTTCATGAGCTCTCCTATGTACAGGGCTCTTAATTTCTTTATCAAAACACAATATGATGGCCAGGACCAACATAAACTGTGTGACTGCATGCAAATTTTCACTGAATGCAGAAGGATATTAAAGAAAAACTACGTATGCCTGTAATCACCATGATTATAAACTTCAAAATAAAGAGCAAGTATATCTGGCACAAGTGCATTTGCCAAGAGATTGCACACTTCCCAAGACAGAGGCTCTGAGAAAAGTAGAGTGCTACCTGCACTTCCAGAAAGCATGAAGGACCAGAGTCAACATTATGTGGTTCCATCTCAACTAGAAAAAAACTGTTGCATGCTGTTACTGTGCAGGTCTTGAGAGAGGGTAGTGTTTGGCAGCAGGATTGGGGTAGATCTTGGGGTACAATGCACAGAGTCCCACCAGGCCTTACTGTAGTCCTGACCACTCCTGCTCTTCTGTAGCTTCTTGCCAAAGTAGGTCTTTGTTGCTTTTGCAGAAATCTATCATAAAAAACAGGAGAGTTGTAACTAAAATGGTGTTGCCATCCCTGGAGGTCTTCAAGAAAAGACTGAATGAGGCACTTAGTGCCATGGTCTAGTTGACTGGATAGGGCTGGGTGCTAGGTTGGACTGGGTGATCTTGGAGGTCTCTTCCAACCTGGTTGATTCTATGATTCTATGAAAAATTAGAACTGTGGCACAGTCATATCAGCATACACCAGTGAGTACCTCCTTTCCTCTGAGCTTCTTCACAGTGGAAAATTGGACAACTGTTATTTATTCTAGTCAGCAACAGCAGATGATCACATACAAGTTCTTTGTCACATTTAAATTTTCCTTCTGCCCTATCAGTTTTCTCCCAGTCTTTCCAATCTTCTTGCGATAAACATGTCCTTTTTGAAAGATTATTGCTTCTCTACAAAACATTTTTGAGGAGAGAGGGGAAAAAAACAATCAGCTGAGTAAGGGACTGGCATGTAAAACACTATCATTTGCAAAAGAGTGGCTTGAAACTCACTTGGAGGCTGAGAAGCTGGGCTTGAGCCACAAAAGAAGAAACCCAGGAATGCAGTAATCACACATTTATTTTTAGAGAAAATTAAAAGCTAAGTAATCTGTAAGAGCAGGGTTTACTGGTAAATCCTCTCTGTCCTGAAAAACACCCTGAGCAACGCAGGAACAGTCAGTTCTCAGGGGATCAACTGATGGTACCTTTTTGGCAGCATCTCATCCCTCCTCTGTTGGTGCCAGGACGCTTTAGGTCCTGAAATAATTAATTTTAGTGGTGCTGCAGAAAACTACTGCCAGAAATCTGAACTTGAGAGACAACAATGACACTGCTGAAGCTTGTTTTTCTGCCTTAGCTCTGAAATCACCTCACAATCAAAAAGGAGCTCTGAGACTGCACTCCTCAAATGAACCTGATGGACCTTAGTCTGACAGGAAAGTAGGACAGAAAGCATCCAAACAGCATTTGTGAGAGGATTAGTGCACTGACTATTCAATTTGATAGCATGTGTGACTGGGATTTATGGTAGGGATGAGGAATTGTGTGCTGGCTGCTTTGATAAATGTGTATCCTTGAGGAATGCCTTAAATGTTCTTCTAAGAAAACAAAGGAGATACCATTAAATAGAGGAGTAAACACACCAGGGGAAACTCTGTGAGTGATCCTGTGGCACTCTGAGAAGCTTGCCTCCAGATTAAAAGCCTGGGCAAATGTTACAAGGTAAGAAAAACTGTCTATTAACTGGAATGACACAGCAATTCACACCACTGATTGGAATACTGTCCTGTTGATAGGGAAGCCCAGACTGGCACAGTGATGGAGACAGATCTCTCTTCATTGCTTCACATAAATTACAGCGTGTCATTAGTGCTGCATTCATTGCTCCCGAGTGCAGATGCCCGGGGTTTTCAGGATAGCAGAACAGACAGTTCTCTACCAAGTCAGCCACCACTAGTTTTGAGAATTTCACAATTACAGCACTGTTATATTAGCTGCTCTGCAAGACAACCAAAGAACACACACTCCTATTTCTATAAGCAGTATGAAACCCTGCCAGGGTAGTCTACTGGAGCAGTTTTAAATAGAACTCTACAGCACAAATTAGGCAAAGCCTTATTAGTTTCTCCTCTGTAATAGTCCATGCTAATGTCTCCCAACGTGGACATCAATATCATAGAATATCTGAAGTTCTTTCTCAGGACAACTGTCATGTATTTTGACAATCATAATAATCATAGGAATGTTTGGGTTGGAAGAGATCTTAAAGATTGTCTAGTTCCAGTCCGCCTGCACAGGGAAGGACACCCACCTCCTTCTAGACCACATTGCTCAAAGCCCCATACATCCTAGATTGAAAACATCCTGGCTGAAGAATCCCAACTCTCTCAGTCTGTCTTCACAGGAGAGATGCTCCAGCACTCTCCTTGTCATTCATTCCATCTCCATCATTTTAACAACTAGGTCCATCTCACATTTGCACCCACTTAATTCTTTCTACAGAATAATCCAAAAGACACAAGTGAGAAAAAGATTTCAGAAAGAGAGAATTTAATATGTATTTTAGGACCTCATTTGTATTATCTTTAGATTATTAGCACAGCATACTATGAGATGTCAAGGCTCCTTAACATGTTCATTTCTTTACACCTTAACAAGAAAGGGTGAAAGAGGAAATAAAAAAGGGATGAAGAGACATGCCTGCTACTCCGAAACAAATTCCTGATAATGTGAGGAAGAGAAGAAGCATCTCGCAGATTTTATATCCATTTCACATTAGATCAATCACACTGCCTCTTAACAGAATATCCTCAACCATTTATCATACTTAAATGTGGAGCTGAATTCAATTATAATCAAAGAGCTGCATTTTGGCCTTGGACCATAAAATGTGAACACCTGTCCATGATGTTTCCTTGGTGGTATCAGAGCATAAAACTGTTTTAAACCTGTGGCTGCCTCGCAGATCTTTGTAAATTAAACATGCAGTACAAAAAAATCTCTCATATGGAAAATGTTTGAGGTGTGAATTTCCACTGCAAACTTTCACTGTCCGTTGACATCACATGGGGCATCCTACTGAAAACCAATCCGGCAGCATACAGATTTTCCTTCAAAACTTGAGCCCATAAAATTGACTACTTAAGCTTTCTTGAAGCTATATATATATATATAAGCAAATACCTTAGAAGCTCTGAAATTCAAGTTTTTTGAACAAACAGCTAAAATCATCCCAAAGGCCTGCCTGCTTTTCAGTTCAAGCCATTTCTCAGACAGTCTTTCTTTTGCTATTACAGAAAGAAGATGTGAGCAGGAAGTCTAAAGTCACCCAACAAGGCTGTGGGGAAGAAGAACAGGAATAAACCTATACATAAGCAACGGCAGTTTGATAGGAGTAATCTATACAAAGAAACAGCCTGATTCACCACTGACATTTTGATTTTGTATTTATAACATTGGAAAGCTATTTACTGAAAATAGATTATTTACCTCACAACATCATTGTTAGCAGAAAGGAAATTGATTCGTATGGTTTGAGGTTTGTTAGTTTTTTAACAGACCTTTCTGAGAATGCATAGCTGCAATCAATATGTCATCAGACTTCTGAAACTGAGGTTCTTACAACTATGTCTGACAAGGTGTGGTGGAATACATGGGTTTAGATACATCAGCTCACGTGTGCAGGTTTGGGAGCTACATGCCCTCCCCCTACCAAAGGTTAGGAATTCATCCAGACTCAACTCAGCCATCTGGAAGTTAAGGAATGAAGCTGTATTTATAGCTTTGCACAAGTTACGAGAAAAATATAAACACTATATACAGATATATTTGCAACTGTATACAGTAATATGCAAGTTAAAAGTAATACAGTGATAGATAACCCCTCTCAGCAGCAGAGCTGCCCAGGAGGGCTTTCACACCCGCTCCCCTCCTTCCTCCTTCTTTCCAACTCCCCTCCCTTATCTCAGGATCCCCCTTACGTGCAGGGTGAGATGGGAAAGGGTGGCAAGAGGTGTTAGAAGCAGACTGATTAATTCAAGTTATGCAGATTCAGGCAGAGGAGTTAATACGGCAAGCAGGCAGCCACACACTGACCTTATCTTTCTTTGTGTCCTTGTTTTCATATGTCTCAGCAGAACAAATGGGCAATATAGACACCACTATTATTTTCTTTTCACAGTCAATGATCTAATTTGTCTCATTAAAATATTCCAATTAGCCTCAAACCAGCACATCATGCACACAGAAGAATGTCCAGTGTAATCTTTCATTCTGAAAAGGAAAACTCCATTGCAGAATATTCTGTGTAGACAAGTGTGTCCAGATGCCTTACTTCAACCTGACAGAATAGCATGTAAAAACAGCTCATGAGGAATCCAGATAAAAGGAAAATATGCAAACTACCGACTCCTTTTCTTCAGCATAACATGTAAGAGTGCTGTAAGCGTGCACGTGGAGAGATGGATGTGCTGATCCACTAAAGACACTTTTCATTAAATGTTCACACCTATAATCTGCTTTCCTCAATGTATGAGGAAAGGAAAGTCCACAATTAATTGTGCAATTGAAAAAAAAAATAAGATTCATTTTCTTTTAACTTAACAGACTAACAGATTCACCTATTTTTCATACAACATAAACTGCATAGTGATTTTTTTCCTTCAACCACCTCAGGAAGAATAAGATTTGGTTCTGAGCACATGTGGAGGCAGAATCTAACTGTAGCAATCACAATTGCTATCTAAAGAAAATGTTTACAGTTGCTTTTAACAGTAACTATCGATGGGAGCCCAATTCTCCAAATGTCTGTAGAGATCAGGATATTAGAGAACCCCTAGATACCCTTGATGTATATTTCCTTGATGTACATGTTTATCTGAATTCTGTCTCCCATGGTTTAATGAATTTCCCTGAGCACAGAAATATTCGCATTCTACAGGCACAGGAGGTGCTGACTATGGCAAGTGTTTGCTTAGTAAATTTTCACATCCATGCTTCAGGCTCCAATTAGCTTGCACATGCCAGCAGTAGAGTGATACTGAGCTATGTTTATAGCAGGCTCCAAAACAGGCTGTCTTCATACCTGTGAACTATTGCACCAATTAGCTGCTTTTGCAGTGATTTGTAAGCTAGACATTTTATACCAAAAGATCTGTGGCAGAGGTTAAAGCATCTGTAATAGAGCTTTCATCTCAAATGTATTTCCTTCCCTGGCTTGTCAGGACGCAACAGCTAAATTTCAGAGAGCATGCAAAAGCTGTGACTGCTTTTACTTCGTACAATGTTATGAGCATGTTCTGAAAAGCAGAATACAATCAGTACAAAACTCAGCACTTCTCTATTCAGGGGAAGGCAACCAGTGTCTATCTGTACCTTGCTTACAAGTAACTGCTTTTTGCTTTCAGATTGCAAACTTCCTATCAGTTCTGATATCCTCCAGTGTCATCTCTCACTTCAGTTCTGTCAGAGACAACAGTGTTAAGTGCCCTTGAAAATTTTCCAGCAAGCACCTTAGTGCTTTCCTCCTTCATAGCTTTCACACACTATAAACACCCACAGACCAATGTGGCTGACCTCTAAACATTTCCTTTTAGTTCTCATACCTATAAAAAAAGTTGCTAATCAATAGTACAAAGCATTGATTATGGTCTTAAATAATAAAATAATAGGTTCACAGAAATTAGTTGCTCTCTTTGGCTGAAGCACCTGGCTTCTGCCTTGGTTATCAGCTGTCCAGAGTAGAACCACGGCATGGCTATGTACCTTCTATTGTGTGAAGTGCAGTAGATGTCTATTTTGGGAAGTGTTAATACAACTAATTTAGCTATTGTTTTTAATTAATTTAGGTATTGTGTGGCCAGTGGTAATCTGTTAGGAACATTATTACATGTACAAACACATTTTTTCACTAATGACTCATTTGTTTTAGTCTTGCCTCGTTCAAAACAAACAAAAAAAGGAAAACAACTGAGTTGAAAATGACCTTTTGAAGATTGTACTTGTGAACCAATCTTTTAATTTTTAATTACTTACTTTGCATTAATTGTTACATTAGGAACTATTAAGAAAGCAGCCAGCTTCATAATCAATAATTTAATTAGAGTTTTAGGACCAAGAAGTCAATGCAAATGTTATTCTGCAGTCAGGTCTTTCCCAAAGCCTCTGACAGAACTTTAGTCCCGTTTTGTTTCAAAGTGACATTGACAACAGAATTCATACTTACTGCAATCTATCATATGCAGACACTATAGATATATGCAGGCTGATGGGAAAAAGTTCAGATTCAGGTCAATCTATCTGCTGCCCAGAACAGAAACACAGCCTGCTCCTCTCACTTCATTTCTAAATAATCAGTGACAGCCAAATGCCATTACACTGCACACTGGCACAGCGCAAGCCAGAAGCCAGTCTATCTAAGTGTGTACTGAAATCTATAGCCAGGCCTCTCCCCTGGCTACAACTCAAAAAAATTATATTTATCTTTTTATAGCTCTCTAATTACTACTAATAGTCTACGATAACCAGAAACAACTGAAAGCTGATCCACTCTAATTTTGTAACGGATGAAATCTTACTCAGTCATCAGTGAATGAATATCCTCCTCTATTCCACTGCTGCCTCTCTGCCTGCTTTTGCAAGCTTACAACACATCGGTGCCAGTGATACATCACCAGGAGCTGCCAGCGGAGTTGTGAATTGCATGGCCTGCTGCCTGGAATACGGATGTCCTCATTTGTAATTACAGACATGTGTTTCATCATGAGTGACTGCATCACTCCAAAATGCCTCACCCAGAAGCAACTACCGAGCTGGTTAAGGCTTGAGTATGTAGCAACTACTGTGCTGAGACACTTAGGACCAAACCTCCTCCCAGTCACCCATCACTAGATTAGGGGAGACTGTCCTGGGGAATACGAGGGAAACACAGCTCATGGATGAGAGACTTAAACCAGAGCAGAGCTTTGGTGAAGGGCACAAAACCTTGAAGAAAGGTGGCTGCAGGGATCTGGTAGGAGGGAGGAAGGAGGACAATCAGGTGCGTTAGGATCATGGCAGCAAACAGGAATTCAAAGGCAAGTGCATTATAGCTTACTAGGGAAGGAGCAGAGGATGGCTCTGACCATGGGAAAGGCAATGATACCAGAAAGTAGGTGAAAACAAGGCCAGGCTGCACTGCACAAAACTTTGCTAGAAAAGTACAAAGTTCTAGCTATAAGAGGAAACTCAGGCAATGCATCTAGAGAAACCATGACTGTACAGGCATGAAAGCATCAGGATGCAGAGGACCTCGTTGCTCTCTTCTTTAGTGTCAACTTAAATGACTGTGAACATCATGTTACTTCAACTAACTTCATCACTGCCAAGATAACGCCACTCATACATTTCACATGGATTGGGAATCAGCTTCAACATACAGAACTGTCTTGCCTTCTGAAAGAATTTTCCTTGAAATGAAGCAAGAATGTAGCTTGTCTACATCATGGAGACAAAACAAAGAAAGAAGATATGTTAAAAAGAATCTTCCTTCCCTCTGGCAAAATGACTCTGACATCCAGTGGGCAGGCCCAGGCATGTCAATGAACAGGAACAGTTTAATGAAGCTATAATTATAACTGCTAAACAGCTGCTAATTCACCTGGAGCTTTGCAGAACAAGGTAACAAGTCCGGTCTAAAATGCTTAGAGTCTAATTTAAACCTAGTTTAGCAGGGAAAAATAAGCCCATGAGATCAACTGATTATACAGCTTGTTGGTTTGATTTAGAAGCAAAGTCAGAATTGCAGGAAAAAGGAGGGCTAAGTCAGTAATATCAGAGCAAAAGAGGCAGAGTCATAGCTCTCATATGAGGGCTACTCTGGGGACAGTAGATAAGTACAGTATGCAGGACAACGATTCTCCTGCCTCTCAGGAAGAAAAGAAACCCCATGGCAAAGTAGGAACATAGGATACTTGATTGCTTGCATCTGAGTCAACTGATCCAAATACAGAGTTGTATGGTCAATATATAAAATGTTTTCTTTTAATCTGCCTTTTTCTTCAGCTGTATTTCTAGGGTTTTGGGTTTTTTTTTAAAAGGCACTAATTCACTACGGAAGTGTTCTAAAGTGATTTAGAATAAATCTCTTCAGCTTCACTTTGGCCTTCTTGGAGAAAATATAATCTATATTGATAGCTATTTGTTCTTGATTTCATATATTACTGTGACTTGAATTCCTTTTCCTATTGACAGGGAGTTTTAAAATACAAAGCCATTATTTACAAGCATGTACATGTTGTGGTAGGCCTCATAGGCCAAAAATAGGCTTGTCCATGTCCTGCCTTGCCTAGGCATGCTTTTCTGCTCCACCAGAGAGGCAAGCATGGGAAACAGGACACAAAAGGACCCGGAGCCACTGAGTCTGGCCTGCCCAGGGTCCTGTGCTGTAAGGCACACACACTTAGCTTGTGCCTGCCTAGTTCAAGGCCTGTGCTTTTCCCAAACTAGGGAAAAGTGAGCCTGTGGCTTTGCCTAATATGGTATGGTTTGACTAACTGCCATGCTGATTGGCCATTCTTGCATCCAAAGGGCATTTAACCTCGGCCCACATTGATAAAAGGAGATATGCAGGTGAACAACCTGCTTTTGCTTCCCTGCCTTGCTTCCCTGCTCTTTGCCTCCTCTCTCTGCTGTGCCCAACTGTGCTGCTGTTGCACACTGCCTTATTGCTTGCCTGGTAAACTCCACTGCTGCAAGTTACCAGGAGCAGACCCTGGATGTCTGCATGCAATCAGCCTGTGTGGCCAGCGTGACATTGTGCTGAGACTGCATCACATCTGCCTCTGCACCTGAAGGTCCTGCCTAGAATTCCTGGACACATACACAGATCATCCAGAAGCAGCCAGGAGAACAAGGACAGGAATCATCTGCATCCTTTTCCCAGAATCCAGGAAGATTCAAGCCTCAATGTCCAACAAGAGAGTCCCCTGAAAGCATTTGGGCACTGTCTGGACTGTGGCTAGCCCCCGCAAGGATATTAATAATAATCTGTGAGTAAATGCTTAAATGCCTCTTTGTAATTCTCTATTGCCTTCTGCCATAGAGCAGAAAGAGCTTGGGCTCATCTGCTGGGCAAACAGCGTGTTTGACCACAAGTGGCATTGACCACAGGAATAGTCTCTTCCAGTTCAATTAACGTTTCTATATTTTGCTGGTTATTACTAGATATAGATATTATCCATGGAATGTTTCCATGACCATGTAAGAACCAAAATATTATTAAAATTAGTGGTTGGGGGTGGCAGAGCTCTGAATAGCAAAATCAATAAACAATAGTAATTTTGGGAAACGTAATCTCACGTCAATTAATTTCCTCTCCACAACAGTACAACAGAGTCAGGAACACAAAATTTGTTACATTTCATACCAGAATCTGGAATTATCCTTGAATGTTCATTATTTAGAGCAAAGTAATTCAATTACAATCAAAAGATTCAAAGCTTACATGGAAGAGTTCTTTATCTCCAATACTACTGACCTCAATCTTTGACCTGCTTTGGAAAAGGATTGGCTTGAACCATAAAATGCCTGTCAAAGATTTTTTTTATATGATCCATCCTGTCTATCCACTCAGCTCTTGAATTCATTCCTCAGGAGTTCAAAAGGGTTCAAATAAACCTGACAAATCAAATACCCTGAGGATATTCTGATTGAAAATTTTGTGCCTGAGGCGTTTACTCGGGAATAAATCAACTGGACTAGACCAAAAGATGTAAAGCTGACCAGGCATTAGAGCATCACAGCAGCAGCCTGATGAAGATCTCACTATTCTTACATATTTAATGCTACTGACAGAAAAGCTCTGGCAAAATCTATGTTGAAAAATATGTAGTCTGAAAGATAATGTCTATTTTACTGGAAAAAATAAAATCAGAACAGGTCATTTTAGAGAATTACAAACTTGAACATTGCCAAATTCTGATTAAACCAATACTGAAAACAAAAATAAGTGTTCTAAAAGAAAAATTCGTTAGAAGAAAGAAAAAAGTTTATCTAAAGGAAATTGCTAGTTTGGAACAATTCCACTGAATTTAATCAAGTAAGAGTTGGGTAGCTTTCAGGCACAATCCAGTTGCACCAAAAACCACAGCAGGGTTGTCCCATGCCATAGGCACGGCACAGTGGGAGAACATGGACTGTATTGTGAAGGAAAATAAGTGCAAGACTAGAGTGTAGATCAGCATTGCTGTAATTATTCTACATCCATATGAAACACATAAGCAGCTAAGCCCTCATCATTAAAATGCTGCACCGCAACGGGCAACTGTAGCAGAGAGCTCAAAACCTGAGGTACATAAGTATTTATTCACCTGTAGGACAACAGTGTGAAAAGCCCCTTTAAATAGCCACTTTCCTTTGCTGATCTGAGTGCCTTAAAACAGATGCTTTCTACAAACCCACAGAAAAAGCAAATTAAACTGCCCCAGATCCTTGGGGATTTTATCTTGATATTCCTTTGCAATCATGGACAAATCATCTGAGGATCTAAAAGTCTGTGAGGCAGATCATGACAAGTCCAGAAAGAAAAGTCCCAGAAAATATCTTGTCACCACCATTTGTAATCACTCTGCAGAGCCAGGGTGACAGGGCTGCTGTGAACGCCAACGATGGTGTTGCCTGACAGCAAGGCTCAGCAGTCACTCTCTCTGCTCCTACCGGATGGGGCATTCATTTGAGCTTCCCCAGTGTTGCCCAGAGACATAATTGCATGGAAACTTAAACCATCAAACTTTGGCTAACATTCAAAAGTCATTATCACAAAATGATAAGCAGACACCATAAGCACAGAAGTCTCAATTTACGAGGAAGTAAAGCTTTAAAAAGGGCTGCAGATAACATCCTTTTTTATCTAGTGCCACATTTAAAGGAAAAAGCACTGCCCTAAAGGAACACCCAGCTGCCTCTCACTCTTTTCATGGACTACTTCTTCCTAATGTCTTTCTCCAAGTGTAATATGGCCCTAAAAGTCAAGCCTGTGCTACTATATATAAGGTGCAGCTCTACCATGCTCATGAACCATTTCCAGGGGCTAAAAGGGAGCCAATTTCTTTGGCAATGAAGACATACTCCTGCATGAGCCTGAAAGGAGCTTCTTCTTGGATTCCCACTCTCCTCCCTCACATGGGGAGAGGAGAAACTTGACAGCAATTGCTGAGGAGGATAACAGCCACAGCCAAGTTCTGACTTCATGAGTGTGAGTTACCATTACTGGGCCTATTTGCTGCTGTTAAGGCAGGATTTTGGTAAATCTCAATCTGCTTTTCTCTCCAAGATTGGTGCCTGCATTATTCATCAAAGACCATGCTACCTCAGATCTTCCAACTCTTGATCATGTTGTTCAGCCTACAAATTACTGTCAAGGATTAATTTTGATGCATGGACCAGTGCATCTGGTCACTGTTTTGCTACACTGTCTTACTCCTATTGAAAGTTATCATAGAATCATAGAATCAACCAGGTTGGAAGAGACCTCCAAGATCATCCAGTCCAACCTAGCACCCAGCCCTAGTCAGTCAACTAGACCATGGCATTAAGTGCCTCATCCAGTCTTTTCTTGAACACCTCCAGGGATGGTGATTCCACCACCTCCCTGTGCAGCTCATTCCAATGGCAAATCACTCTCTCTGTGAAGAACTTCCTCCTAATATCCATCCTATACCTCCCCCAGCACAACTTCACCCAAAGAGCAAAAATCTGATATGCTGATGTCTTGCTTTCTGGATGTTAGGGATATTAGCTTGATGGTAGGGTGGGAAAGGGATCCTTTAATTTGTTTTATAGGCCAGCAGTCTTCCTCAGAAGGAGTGCAGAATGTCTTAAATCACCAGGACGCACTGCATAAAGTCACAAATACATCCTGGATAATTAAAAAACTAAAACTCCAAGCACTTGAATATCACCAGTAGCAGCCAAAGCAGAACAGAATTACCAAACAAGCTCTCAAACATTTAGTATTTCACAACAGAAAAGTAGAGCTTTCTACAGAGTTCTACTTGAGCCAAACTTTATTCACAAGAATAGGATCATTGATGTCACTGTGCCCAGTCAGGTTCAAACATATCTTTCCAAATCCTTGTTGGACATATTACTTTGGACATTACTACTGAATGCTGACTTCTAAATGACAGTCACTGAACAACTTCCAAAAAAGTGAAATATCCCTCTGTAGAACCTGACATTTCACATATCAGAAAGCAGATGAGACAGTTACTAAATCAATAAGTTTCCAACATGTAGAATGAAAAATGTGAGTAATTCTTGTTCTTATATTTAATTACTTAAGAATATAAATATTTGGCATTTTATCTGTCTGAGAAAAATCAAAGATTCAGCTTGGCTCAAATGTTACTCAGACAAATCAAACTAGCCTCAAGAAATTACTCAGCAGAAGGCGGGAGATGTAGAAAACTGGCAGACTGCTTGTCATGAGAAGGATTAACCCAGGCAGGTGAATTTGGACTCTTGAGGTCTCCTGTTCTTTTGCATCTCTCCCATTTATCATTGGACACACTTTGCAATTTGTGAGTAGAGATATTAACTCTGATGTGTCAGCAAGAAAATAACCTGGTGAAAAGCCAGACTATGCTTGTCTTTCTATGAAACTGGCACCAAGCAAATAAATTCTGCAGCTTATCTTGGCAAGAGAGCCATCAGCTTTCCTGGCAAGAAATTCCTGCCAACGGATTGCAGCCTCAGTCTCATACATCTAATCTACTGGGAGTCTGGCACAGGGTGATGATGGTTCCTATCCAAATCCAATACCAGCTCTGTATTTTCTCCCAGAATGCTTGAAGGGAGCCAGAACTATCTAAATATTATTCACCCTTATATGTTCTCATTTCCCTATAGGTGACATATATTTTTAGGATTAAAATTGCAGCCAATGTACTGTAGTGGGTTTTTTTTTTTTTTTTTTTTTTTTTTTTGTTAACCACTGTATCTGACCTCATCTTATCCAGTAAAAATATATTTTCAAATATAGGAAGAAAAAAGTGATGTTGTGTGTTTCCAAAGACTGAAGGCTGCATTATTGCTTTAGCTTAGCAATTAGAAAGATTGATGTTCCATTCTGCCCCAAATCCAGAGCTCATTGTCCATTCAACTTACACCACTTTGCCTTACAGTCCTCTGCATCCATTACCTTTGATAATAAAGAGCTGACTAAAGTTAATGATTGAAGAGCCAAATGTGATTAGTAATATGAATCTAATTTATGAGAAAACAAACTGGAGTATGATTTTTCACGTTTCATTAAAATGATCTTAAATATAATCCTTAATACTAATTGACCTCACAAAGGTGAAAAAATATTCTCTGCCAGATTAATGGGAGAAAAACGTTAATCTTCTTTCTGGAGAGAACATTTAATATCATTCAGTATTTAGAGGAAGATAGCATCCTTACTATAATTTCGCCACTTAAAAGTGATGGTTCAGTGTGGGCATGTATCTGAAATCTACAAGATTGCTCACTGTCCTGGTGTCCTGGATACCCCAAATTCCTCTCACTCTATGGTTTGAATGGGAGAGGAAAGGTGCGAAAAACCTGTTTCCCCCCCTTTGCCCTGCAGGCTTGAAGTGGGGGGAGTAAAGGGTCCTTCCTGCATGAAGGGGTGACCTGTGCAGATGCCCACTCTGAAATTAGGCTGGTGATTGGCTGTGGTCTTCACACCTAGGAAATGGTAAATCCATCTTTATCTAGGAAAGGGATAAATTATGGGGTGCTTCTTCCCACCTTGGGGTTCTTCCTGCCTTGATAGTTCCTGCAGAGAGAGAGAGTCCCTTGGCGCTGTGAAGGACAGGCTCCTGAGGGACTGCACTGTCCCTGCTTTGGTTTGGTTTTGGGTTTTTGTTTTTAAATCCTTAATTTGCTATGACAAGAGATCACTGAGTCATTTGCAAGATAAAGTTCTTTGTAGGGTTTGTTGAAAACAAGGCAAAAACCTCTTTTTTTTCCCCCCTGAGTTTTCATTTTTGTTTCTTTTTTTTTTTATCACCTTTCTGAATTATTCATATTTGTATATCAAATATTTGTACAGACCAGCACATTTAAGAATAACAACTCTTGACTGGCTTCATTTTAGGTTGTTGTCCTTTATGCCCATTATTATTATTAAATGACCTTCTATTCAGTCTGTTTCCATGATCCCTAAATAGAAATTGCCTAATGAGCATCTCAAATATTTCACTGTCATTTTCATGTCAGTTTTTCTTATCCTGTATTTCTACAGCTCTGATGACAATATCTATTAATACACAACAACAGCGTTTTGCCTCCTTCCTCTTGAATACCATCCATGAATAACACAACCTACTCTATTCTAGACTGGAATCTTGTAACTTCACACTGTTTGAGAAAGGCTAAGTGACTATAATGCCAATTGAAGTAGTAACTTGAGAAGTGTGGAGAAAATAATACCTATTTCACAAGAAATTACCAGTGAGTTCTGGGGTTGGGAGGGGATCTCTTCTAGAGGAAGAGCAGATATACTGTATTTATATGCAGCTTCTCTTTCTCCTATGCTATTTTCTCCCATTGCCTTTGTACATAAAACATGAACACTTAAGAAAGAAGCCTGACAAAACTGACCTTCAGTTATTCAATCTACTGAACTCATACAGCAACGTGTATAGTCTCTACAGTCTCCCAGACCAAGACAGTCAGTTGCTAAAGCCACCACCATCTAATTAAGACATCCTGTTTGTTCAGTGATCTTAGCACATGTCCATCTGTTGCACTGTGAAGACTCAATCATTTCAGATGTCAGAGAGATGTTACATGGTGATATTTTTTTATCAGAAGACAATAGCTGTGTTATTGAATGTTCTGTTGCCACATCACTATTACTTTCTATTTTGATTTTACACTGTCTTGATTTTTTTTTTCTCTCACATGATTCATGCCACTGCTTTGCTTGAACTCAAGAAAGACTAAGAAAAAAAAATGTTTATCTCTCTGGGGTGCCAGAACAGTAAAGTCAGTAGCAGAGCTACTAAGAGCAGTGTTGGTGAATGGGTGAAACTCAGTGCTATTAACTGAGTATGGTCACACATCATAGATCTACATGTGTCCCTGCAAAAGAAAACAGAAATACAGCACTTGACTTTCAGGATAACAAGAACAAGAACCAAGTTTAGGTAAATCAGTAATTCATTTCATGTATCTTTCCCAGCTACTCTTTAGAAAGGAATAGACACTTGACAGCCATTCATCACCCAAGCTCAAGCTCAACATCACAGAGAAGATAGAAACCTCAAAGCAGTTAGCATTTGCTTTCCAGTGATGAAGACTATCGTGAGAAAATAAAAAAGAAAAGACAGAGAAACAGGTTTTAAAAGGTTGCAGTGTGAGAAGCAGCACTTGAAAGCATCACTTTATGTTTCCTGGGTTCATTCTCATAAATCTTGTTAACATGGAATTTATAAGGAGCATGGATGGAAAGACAGGGCAGGGCCACCAATATTTCCTATTTAAAGACATCTTACTCCTCCTTGCTTACAAAGGGTCTATGAATTCTATAGCACCATGATAAGAAGCACCTTGAACAAAAGCAGAGACTGCTGAAAGACTGACTTCTTTTCTCAAGGGCTGCAGAAATTCTCATAAAAACTAGGTGATGTATGGGACTTCTTCACTGAGTCTTGTCCCAAGAGGCCTTCTCCCTCAGGAAGAGGTCTCTAACTATGGAAGAGCCCCAGCAGCATCCATTACAAGCTGTCAAGATCTTCACATAGAATGAGAAAACAGAGGTGAGCCCCAAGCAGTGAGGTCTTGTGGTGGAGGGCCTGTAGGCCCAAACAGAGGCTTGTTTATGCCTCTACATGCCTGGACATGTTTTTCTGCCAGGACCCCTTGTTGTAAACAGGTTGTGTAAGCCACACACACCCAGCTCGTGTCTCCCTGGGGCAAATCCATGTGATCCCCATATTTGGGAGAGTCCAGGCAAGAGCCTCCTGCCTATTATGGTAAGGTTTGGCTGACTGCCAACCTGACTGGTCACTCTAGTTGCCAAAGGGCACATTAATCTCAGCCCAGAGTCAATAAAGATGGGTACACAGGTGAACCACATGCTCAGCTCTCTGACCCTGCCTGCAGCGCAGCTCAGCTCTCTCACTCACCTGCAAGGCCCAGACACAGCTCTGGCCCTCACTTGCAGCTCTCTGAAGCTCAGACCTCATGCCTTGATCTATTCGCAGCTCACCTGCCTGCGTACCTGAGGTGCAGAGCTCATTTAAGCCTGCACATTTATATAAAAGGAGCCTATAGCCTCCTAAGCCAGCTGTGCACATCTGCAAGCTATATTGCTGTCAGGACCTGATCCTGCTTTACCTACGGAGCACAGTCTCCCGGCAGCCGAGCACACTTTGCGTGCTCGCCGCTTATCATTGCCTGGTGAAAGCCACTGCCACTGAGAGAACCAGGAAGCAGACTTCTGGATTGCCTGCACACACACACATGGCCTGAACCCGTGAAGGAACCGTGCCAGAGACTGCACGGATATTCTTCTCCTGTTCCTGTAGTCCTGCCAGTTGATATTCTTCTGGATACTGTGTCCAGGGATGACAGCAGTATCAAGGCAGAGATCGTCCATCACCAGGAGAAAAGGTTAGGAAAAATCTAAGACCCCAGAGACTGGGAAGATTCACCTATCTCCCCTCAAGCCGGGAAGATTCCAGTGTCCAAGTCCACAGGCAGATCCCTTGAAGTCCAGACACTGGGCACAGGCTGTGACACAACCCCGGAGGGTGATTATTGAATAGTAATTAATAATAACACTTGCGAGTAAAGCTTTAATACCTCTGTAATATAAGTTGCCTCTGCCATAGAGCAGAAAGAGTTTCAGCCCACCCTGCTGGGCAAATAGTATAAGCTCCCAGGCAGCACTAAGCCAAAAGGGAAACTCCTCTCTCTGTTTATTGTTTGATGTTTGCTAGTTATTAACCAAATCCCTGTATATACTCTGTCCTAAATTGTTTTCATAACCTTGCACCGAACTAAACATTGATATACAGTGGTTGGGGGTGGTGAGAGTTCATAAATATTATATTTAATAAATTGTATTTTTATATAAAATTTATATCACCTGAAATTAATTTCTCACCTCCTCCAAATAGGTGTAGGTACAGAAATCCCCCTCCGCAACAGGTCTTTATCATTTACTGACCACAGCTCAGCTGGAATTACTCTGTGACATAGCCCTGAAAGTTCTTTCAAGGCTCACAGCTTCCAGCTTCTGCCATATGATCATCTATGAAGGAATACAGTACAGATTTTTGCTTTTCTTTCTTATGGTTTTTATTTCCTATCTTTTAAGAAGTTAATTTGTGAGCCAACACTCTATTGATTCTTCTCCATTGAGGAGATGAATTTGATGTAGATGGAGCACAAGACAGGAAACTTTTCCCATCATAAGGATTTAAAGCCAGTAGCAGTTCTCTCTTCTTTGTTTCTTTGTTTATTTTTGGGTTGTTTTTTTTTTTTTCTCAGGGGGGTATTTGTTTGTGGGGAGTTTTGAGTGGTTTTGTTTGTTTGGGTTTCTTCTTGTTGTTTTGTTTGTTTTGGGGACTTTTTGGGGGGGGGGGAGTGTTTGTTTGATTGGGGTTTTTTTTGGCTAGTTGGTTGATTTTTTTAATGAAAAAATAAAAGCCAGCAATTTGTTATGAATTATTGCTCTCAGTGAGGGCTCAGAATTTTATTCCCTGCTCCCACTATTCCAACAGTAGAAGCACGCCTCCCCCGAGCTGGCTGCTGAATATATCATTGAGGTTTGCAAATTAGATTACTGGGTAGCTCTTAACTGAGAAATTTCTTATAGTGTTTATTATGGAAGCTGTCAGCAGAGGGAAAGATGTGTTGGGCTTTTAATTTATTTTTTTCTCTTCCTACCTGTGTGTTGTTGCTAGAAGACTCTTTGAGCTCTTGTAGGTTTTGTATCAACAGCACAACATACAGGCCAGCAGAGCTAGGGAATCTGGATGGATGTTGTCACTGATCACTCATCCTGATCACTTCTCAGACCTATTTTAATGCCTTTCCATTTTCCACACTGAAAAACATATGCTGGAATGAGCTTAAAACCAAACCTGTCCCCGCAGAAGGAATAGTGGAAGAGAGATAAGTTGTTTCTGAGTAGAAATATTATCCATCAAATATATTTCAAAGCAATATTAGATTCCACTGGTGTCATTTTACAGAATCTATGTTTTTCTGTTATGGATAATACATGATACTAGTCAGTATTATCTGTTCTATAGACTACATGTGTTATTTTATCACTAGGACTCATTTTAAGCTAGTTGTAAAGTATTGTGGGTGTCAGAGCTCAGTGCACCTGACAGCTAATATTCATGATCACTTGATATATGACAATAATTTATTTCGTTTGTTTTTCAGTCTTTGGGAATGTTTTACACCACAGAGTACACCTTTTTCATCTCAGATCATATCTGTTTATTTGTGTGTAGATATGCTATTTTTCAAAAGTGACCAATGCTTGCCCATTGTGCTGCAAGGACTTTGAGTGGCTGAATAGCTGTGGTCAAAGGCAGTACTGTTAAGTGTTTCTGTGAGTACTCAGTAGCTTTACACACCACACTGTGACAGCAGTCACATTGCATGGACTACAAGAAAAGGGGACATTTTCCTGGAATAACAGGATCTATGTATGTCCTTCGCAAAGGCAGAGAGTGAACACTGTTTTTGACCTGCTCAGAGGGGCTTGGGGTAAAAGAATGCAGGAAGAGGAAAGAAAGTAAAGGCAAAAAGAATGTTTTGTTTGTGAGTCACTAGCATAGGATATGGAGCATCCTAAGCAGACAGGCTGCAAGGACAGGCTTGGAAAGGTTAATTAGGTGCCAAAGAAAGGAGGCCCATTCAGAATCTCTTAGCAAGGTGAAAATGGACAAAAGTGATGGACCATGACAGCAGCAGAAGAGAAGGAAATTATTTGTACTTTTCCATCACGAACATAAACATCCAGACCTGATGCAGTTGTCTGTCTCTTTCCTTGCCACTTCCATATCATTGTGTACTGATGAGTGAGCTCTGGCTCTCCAGATTTAATTTACCACTCTGGTAACTGACTGACTGATATTTCTAAGAACTTCCAACTGCTACATAAAATAAACTCATCTTTCCTTCCAGCTGAGATATAATTTCAGCAAGACTATCTTGTATAAAAGCTATCTTTTGGTCAGAAAGGGGAATATTTTATTTAGATGTTCTTTCTCTACAAAAAAGAAGATGATATGAAGGGTAGAGGATAGCCCTGTTTTTCATGGGAGCTCATATTTCTGTCCAATAGTTCAAGTTTATCTACCTTAGAATAAATCTCAAGTAACATTATCTAATGTTTGGGGTTTTTTCTCATTATGAACATATACCCTCATGGATATAAGCTTCACAATCTCTGAACATCTTAGTTCAGCAGAAAGGGAATCAGCTATAAAGAGCAGGTTAGGCATTTGTGGTACTTTCATTGCTTGCATCTAGAGACAGAGGCCCTGAATCAATGATGCCATGGTAAAAATACTGCTCAGTAGCTGAGTATTTTTGAAGATTGGAATATGAACCTCATCTCAGACACAGATTCCAGCCCTCATCCTTTACCTGTGCTATTACTGCATTTTCAGCATAAAATAACAGTTAAGCTATCTTCTTGACTCATGTCTAATTATCCTCACTGTTATGTTTTTCTCTACAAAATCAACTTCCTTTACCCGGTAAGGTAATGACATCCATTAATGAATTAGCCTTTATTTTACCTTACCAGGTTTTGATTTTTTGTAACAGGTTCAAACAGACACAAACAGACATTTACAGTTATAAAGAAGCACACCTATGCCAGCAGTGGTGGCATTTGAATTAGCTATGTCATTATCAATATCATTAGGCTCAGGAGGGTTAGGAGAGTTTTACTTGCTCAATTTTGAGAGCCTTCGCTGAATATTAACAGGCTGCCATCTCTACACATAAAATAGCAGCTGACAATGTCATCCCAGAAGGGTTAATTCAAATTCAAAAGGGGTTTCAGTAAAACCACACGGAAAACAGAAGATAGGAAACAATTCCATTTACACAAGACTTTGCTGAATATTAACAGGCTGCCATCTCTACACATAAAATAGCAGCTAAATAATGCACTTTTAAGATGTTTCATCAACCGTACAGCAGCTGAGCAGAAACTAGATACTGGGTAGACATCTCTCCCTGCGTACTTTTCTATTTGTACAGACAGAGCTGAAACTCAATGAGGACAAGAAGCCAGCATGTCCCGATGGGAGCATTTTACAGTTGCCTGGTACTTATTGCTGAAGGCTATAGAGGGCACAAAGAGATGGACAACCTGCAGTGCTCCACACCAGTTCAGTACTCATTGCCAGAGACACACAGTGAATCAGAGTGATAAGTGAGATCACATGTTGCCAATTCTTTCGCTATTTAAAAGTGTTTTAAAGAAGGCACCCAACAGATGCTCACTAGCAATCCTATGAAAATAGGATGAGCTCTGCTTCTTTTCACCTTTTTCTTTCTTTCTTTTTTTTTTTTTTTTTTTTTTTTTTGAGAATGTGGTTTCTATGTTCAGTTGTAAAACTGATGAAGTAGAGGGGGATATCATTTGAATAATTACTTAGGTAGGCATAGCTACTTATTTCATTGCTCTGCCATATTAAATCTTATTTCAAGCAGAGTAATTAAATGCACCTATACAGGCAATCAAAAATAATGAGATTTTCAGCATGTACATTTGACTCGGTGCCTCTCCACATCTTCCAAAGGAACACATTAAATACGCAAACATGCTCAAACTGTGCTCTCTTTCCCAGAAACTATTCTCTCAAATCATGCCAGGAAACAAAAACTAAATGAAACCCTTCCTCCCACCTATTGAATGACTATTTTTTTTCCTGTGTGACCCTACAATTACAAGCATGGAAAATGTCAAGATCAATTGCACCAGAAAGATGTTTCCCATGAAGATGGACACAACATTTCTGAGGAAGTTTTGTAAGGTCGCACAACAACCAGACTCCAATCCTGTTACAGTTATAGGATTGCAACAGCTAAAAGGAGAACACTTTTAACAAAACCAAATCCTATCAATCTCCCATTATATGGCTTTATCTCCAAAATGTGTTTAAATTAGGAACAGAACTTTTCCAGCCAAGATCAATGGGCAAGTAGGGCAAATGGGCTGGCTTAAGACATTAAAATGCCAGTTTGGTTTATGCTGTTATAAATGCATCCCATCACGTCTTTACATTTTATGACCTCTATTTTATTTCTAGGTAGCTTCACATATGACACATCCAATTACTCATGTCAAGAATGTAAAACAACCAGTCTTTCAGTAAAAAGTGCCTACCATCATTTATGACAATGATTTCTTTTATTTCTTGACCCATTATTTCACTAAATGTAACACATTTTGTAAGACATTGACATGTGAGGACACTTCCTCTATAAACTACATTTGTCTCTGAAAAGATATATGCCAGTACGATGCTGTCAATAGGAGCCACTTTGCTCAATTATTACTTATCTTCAACAAAATGAAGCTCTCTTCAAATTGTGAGCATTCATTTGTGCCCTCTTTCAAACTAGTGTTTGCCACTTTGAAAATGCAGTGCTGAAGTATATGCTGCTTCTATTTTTGTGAACATGAAAACATTTCTTCCCCAGCATACATAAACATTTAGAAAGAAAATATAGATTAAATACTTCTCTGTGCAATTTTATCTTCATGAACATTTCAATCTTCACAACCTGAGCGTTCTACAAGAACAAAGAGCAATTCCCCAGTTTAGGGTTTCTCCAGAAAAAGTCAGTTTGAGGAGTTACTCCTGAATTATTAAATCATGTGAAATCACTTTGTGTTGTTGGTTTCAGGGACCTAGGGACCTTTAATCATTACATTTTTTAAATTCACAGTGAGCAGAAGCAGGATTAAGTATTAAACCTTCCTGCCATCACATCAGAGGCTGCTTAGAGCTTGGCCAGGTAAGCCTGGCTGAATCACACAAGCACAGTGTGTAAGTCCTGCTCCCACTGAAACCAACACAAGATTTGCCTCTGATGTCAGTAGGAGCGGGATTAGGTCCAGGTTTATCACCACAGGAGTCTGACAGCTCACACTTTTGGTCTAACACACAGTAAATTGAGCATGTAAAAAGAAAGTGATCTCTGAAGCACTATGGATTGAACTCCAAGTTCAAAGGTGCAATTTCTTCCTTTCCTTTGTCCTTTTCCTCCTCCTCCTTCTGCCAAAAGCAAAGCAAGGCCTTAGAAGCTAGGAAGGCTTAGCCAAGGAAAAGCAGGCCTGAAACATGATGGAAATGTTTTATTAATATGTCCTAGGTATATAAACAAACATTACTCCTCTGACTCAGCAAGTTTACAAGTCTGCAGTAAAATACTGTTACATCCTGCTTTGAGAAATATGAGAACTTAGGAATCACACTCTTAAAACATGGAGTTTCTGAAATGGATCAGATTGTTTCTTTTAATGAAAAGGATGTAACTTCAATAGTTGCACTTTTTTTTTTCTTTTTTCTTGCTTGGTTAAGTTTTGAAAGGCTGCAGCAGTTTATTTTTCAGAGTGCAGATTTCTTCTTTGTAATTTAGCAAAGTTCTTTTCCTCTTTCATTTCAGGAGCTGACCTGAGTATGGCAGCTTTCCTTGAACACCAGTGTATAAAGGCTCAACAAAACCACCTCCAGCTCTGCCTTAGTCTCTGTTGAACTCAGTAATAAAACCTACAGTCATCTAGTTGGTGAACAGGCAGCACCCTGCTGCAAGGGGGAACCGTAGTCACAATTCTTTCCTGACCTTCCTTATATAAGGAGCATCTCACACACATAGGGCAGGCTTTTGTGCTCACACAGGGTGTGACTACATCTTCAAGTAAGCCTCTGCTCTGCATAAATTTGTGTAATGCATATTGCAAGTCCTTCCTTTTAGGAGAACTCGAAGAGAAAAGTGAAATGCAGCATGACTAGCCCTTATCTTTGGATCTCGTTTTATGAGGTCTGAGCATGCTGAGTCTTCCTGAACCCAGACTAGGTGCACACAACTTAGGGTTCCATCTTGCAGGCACCACATAAATGTTAAAGTCCACCTGGAGCAGCAATGTGAACCGAAAGCAAGGCCATCACAGTGTACTCAGAAGCTTGCCTATAATGCTTTCTTCCAGCCCAAAACACAAGGGCTTCTCTTCAGTGCTACCTCCAGTAGCATTGCACAGCCTTTGTTACCATTTACACATTCATGTGCTGTTAACAAGCTACTCAGTCAACAGCAACACCCAAACAGGAAAGCTATTTTGTTGTGCTGTGTTGGAAATTTATTTCATCTCCAGGGACCCTGCCTCCTTACATATTTTGCTGTTCTAAAAATTACTTTGTCCTATTTCTATAACTTGAAAGAACATCTTTGGCAAACAATAATACCCAGAAAGAGAAAATTGAACATACCTGAATGTACATGAAAAAAAAAAAAAAAAAAGAAAAGGATACAAAAAGCACATACAGAAGAAAGAGGACAATGCATTACATTAAATGAAGTCTAATAGCTTGAACTTCAGATTCAGCAAGGTCTAACAGTGAGGGACATTTGGTCAAAATGCTTCTAATAAATCTGCAATTAACCAGCAGAAAGCAATGCCCCAGACAGATTTCTATTCTGGGTGAAATTAGGTAACAACCAAATAATCACAGTCCTTGAAGGAGTGCTCTATAAATGCAAAAGAAGGAGGCTACAAAACTTCATCCTTATCTTAGGGATTAAAATGTTTATTTGTCTCAATTCCTCGTAATTTATGCAGTATGTATTAGTAGAAAAGCAATCAAATATAACACTGTGTTTACTTGTCAGAAATTGGTCTACTGTAAGTCTTTTAGTACTTTAGTATTTTAGAAGCTGTGTATTTACTGAGTGTGTGGAAATTTCCATTACTAGTGAGATACTGATCATATTGCCAAGACCTATTGCTAATCAAAAGGCACACATGCTAAGTTTTACCACAGTAGATGCTATGGGTGTTCAATACAGGTTTGACTGTCTGATGCTTGCTTTCCCTTGTTTTCCACCAGTTATTGATTACTGAGCATGCTTCTGCATGGAGTGCACATGGTTAGTCAGGTTTTACACAACAGAGTTCAGCAGGTACCATGTTTGGTTACAGCTATCTAGCAAAAGCAGACCAGAAAGAAATACAAGCAATTACATTACGAATACTGCTCAAAACCAGGATCCATTTGGATAATCACTGAGAATAGTAGGAATGGGTGACAATAATGTTACATGCTTTCTATGAGTGAAAAGTGCAAATTATTTAATTAATAATGTTCTACTTAGGTTTTCATTAGAAGATGGTAAAACCTAACAGTGTATGCCAGTAACCTGCCTCCTTTTTTATTGCCTCTAAACAGAAACAATAAATCTGCTCATGTTATACTGACGATTCAGCCTCATAAGATTTTACATTTGCTGGAACAAGTGAAGTGTTGTGTAAGAAGTATTATTAGTTGTATTATTTTCTGATTCCAGACAGAGAGTTTTTGGTGTGAAGCTTACTCTTTTTTAAAAAGGACAGATAAAAGGGTAAGGCACAAGATCTGAAGAATAGTTCACAGCCTTTTTGTTCCAGCTTTCACCATTAACTACATGATTTTATATCATTACAATTAAATGTGTCATCACAGTGCATACTCAAAATAAGTGCCATTGTACAAGGAGAACAGTATCCACAATTCCAAGATCAGACTGATTTCTAAAGCAATAGAGTGACACTGGAGAGTGCTTTTACAAATGTGATCTGGCACTAAGCATATCTTTAAATGTAAGAATTTCCATAAATATTCAACTGAACCAGGAGAAGAAGACACTTTGCCACAGAAATTAGTGCTCCCATTGCTGTCTCAGAGACACCAACAAGCATTCACTGTGAACTGAAACAACCATTTTCTCACATGCAGCTGGTCTGGACAGAAATACAGTCACAAGGGAAGCCAGAGAAGCTGAATGCCTCAGCAGCACACCCTCTCTACTCTAACTGCAGAAGAAGAGTTGCAGTTACCAGGTCTGCCTTCAGTAGGGTGAGAGGTACTTTTATAACATTCCAGTTGGTTCCAAGAGGACAACTGCTGAGATTAAAACTTTTGCAGTACAGCACATACATTTTCATAGCAGATTGTAATATATTCTTTATTGCCTTTTACTGTGTGGGCTCAGTTGAACTCTGTCCCATATCAAGACATCTTTAAAATCTTACTAGTCAACATCAAATTGTTGGCAGCATCAGGTATTTTTCATCTCATGGCAAGAGCTGTTGCAAAAGCTCACTTTCCTTTGAGATTGGGCTCCAAATCAACTTTGATAATTTATTTCAGCTACTTTAGTTTGAACAGAGGCATGTTACTTACAATCCACTATTTTTTCAGAAGTGAGATGCATTTTTATATGCTTCAGCTGAGGATTATGTTGCATTTGAAAAGAGCCATGTATTCCCAAGCCTAGAATCAAGTCAATAAAAATGACTTTGAAAATCATGGGAGAGGGATGAGATGTGGGCATTTATATCCAATATAAATATCAACTATTTAGATCTTAATAAGTGCCCTTTTTGAGAATCATCTTTCTTGGTCATACACAGAACTTTGGTCTTGCTTGTAAATATTAGTAAAAGATGTCTGGGAGTGGTCCATGGTGGTTTTATCCTCAAAATATTCAGCAATTTGTAATCTATTTTATCTCTGAACTACGTCAGCAAGACCTATGTTCATCCTACTCTAAGGAACTAAACATAGACATTTCCAGAACATTCATAACATATACCTATGGGATGGTGGACCACATTGATACTCACTCATAACACAGTACAGGAGCACACACTCTAGGTTCCTCCATCAAGTTTCAAACTCTCAGTTTAGTTTCTTCCTCTTGGTGCAGGAATGTCAATGTCCATGTATCTAACCACCTGTTCATGGCTATAACTGCCTAACTTTTTCATTGAGCCTAACTATGTGCAGAAAACAGTCAGATGAATTTTTTTCCTGCAGATCAATGGTCCCAGCACTCAGTGACAAGATCTGAAGTGGTTCCTTTCCAAGGTCAGCTCTTGTATTTCATAGTTATTGAATAAAATGCCATTTCTGTCCTTAGTACAGGAACTAGAACACAATCTTCTCTTCCTCCGAGATGCCTGGGTCTCCCTTGCAATATCTAGCAATGATAACCCTCTTTCCCTGAATTATTGACATCAAGTCAAAGAGCAAGGTGCATTCAGGTTCAGAAAATGATACTGATACAATTTTTTTTCATACTGTAATCCTTGCTCAGCACTTTCTGCAAATCAGGCTTCCTTATGGAAGTTTTTGGTTGGACAAAGACAGGAGCATCAGAAATCACTTATTGAAAACCATAGCCTTATTTTATTAAACAATTATCTCCTACTCCCTCAAGGCATATGGCTACTAGATAATCAGATAAGCACAATCTCAGTAATAATAAAATGGATCTAAACCATTTAAGCCTACATTAAACACTGCAGAACTGGTATGAGCGTGTTTTCTGCTCAGCAGTTCTGCAGTCGAATAAGCAAAGTCTTGCTCCCTGGTGACAGTGGGTTATCCTCAATTATCATATCAGCTGACATCAGCATTGAACTGATGTCCTGTTTTTGCAGTCAATAAGGAATCTGCCAATGTTTTTATTATTTTTGTCCCTTTTTTTTTCTAATACAAAAACTTTACAGGTAAAACTTCTGCCTTTTCTGGCTAACCCTGAACACCTAAATCCAGATGTCTCTTAATTCATCCAAGAACTTACATTATTGATTTTGAAAGATAATTGCCAAGTGATTTAATTGTATGTATCTATTAAGGTTAAAACTGTACAGTTTCAGGCTTCTGCTGTTCGAATAAGATAAAAGGTGAGCTATCTAAACTCAATATTGAGATCTGCTCTACAGTGCATTTCAGGCGCACTGAGTTATTTCTTTGCTATTTCTTTCATTCTCTCCATTTTCATAATTTGACTCTTCTATTTCATTATGTTAATAGACAAAGCATACTGCACTGTGTGCACAACTAGTGCCTGGTTACACATAACACAGAAAATAGATGTGGCAATGAAAAATAACATTTGAAATGTCTTTACACTGGAGGACCAGATAAACTTGTTATTCCAGTAGGCTATACTGGAATGCAGATTCTCTGTTGAGTCTTGGTGTCTTACTGTGAAGCTGATCTGATCTATTTATTCTGAAAACTCACTGATGAATACAATAAAGTGTTTTTTATAGGATTTTAGGTCTGTAACAGTATATAACAGAACATTTTTTTAAATGCTAGAATACCTTGCCAAAACCTCCTCTAAAGTTCATCCCACAAGGATCTATCATACAGTATTCTCTATAACTTTGTAAACTTACAAAGAGATTTCCAAACTTCCCTGACAATGCAGTCTCAGACTCACACAGCTTTTGAGTGCCTAAATAATCAATTAGATCCTCACCAGGATTTTGAGATGTGACAATATGCCCACTCCAAAAGATTTTCAGTCAACCCTTCAGGCACTTTTAAACATCCAACTCTTTGTGCATATTAAATGAAGGCAGCCCACTATCTCACATCTGCTTAGGTGGGATCTTTCTTACATGATTTTACCAGAATTAGGCAGAAGCTGACAAGAAGTAGACTTATCCTGCTGAAGAACAACTGGCTTTTTCAGGACCTGCTTGCTGAGTTAACACTAAACTGCATGAAACCTGAGTCTTCACTGTTTCTCAAACAGTATTCTATCAACTGACACTAAAAAGCAGGAATAAGAACTATATAGGAGACCAGCAGAATAAATCTAGAGAACTCAACTACATCCATCTGTTATGAAGGAGAAATTAATGTGAGATGATATTTTTCCAAAATTACTATTGTTTATTAATTTTGCTATTCAGGGCTCTCACCACCCCCGACCATTAGCTTTAATAATATTTTGGTTCTTACACGGTCATGGAAACATTCTATGGATAATATCTAGATCTAGTAATAACCAGCAAAATACATAAATATTAATTGAACTGGAAGAGAAGACTCCTGTGGTCAAATGCCGCTTGCGGTCGATATGCCGCTTGTGCAGTAGCTGGGCTCAGGGAGCTCTTTCTGCTTATGGCAGAAGGCAATGGAGAATTACAAAGAGGCTTTGAAGTATTTACTTACAAATTATTATTATTACCCAACTCATGGGGCTAAACACAGTCCAGACAGTGCCCAAATGCTTTCAGGGAACTCTGTCTTGTCGGCTGTTGAGATTTGATTCTTCCCAGGCGTTTGGGGAAAGGAGGCAGACTATCTCTGACCTTGTCTCCTGGCTCCTCTGGACGATCTGTGTAGGACTTCCAGTCTTACAGGGGACTTTTAGGTGTCTTGTGATGTGCAGTCTTGGCATGGTGTCACACTGGCCATGCAGGCCGATCATGTGGCGGCATTTAAAGCCTGCCCCTGGTAAACTCATGACAGTGGTGTTTCCAGGCAAACAATAAAGCAGCAGGCAACGTCAGGCACAAATCACATGAATAACACAGCAGAACACACCAGAGCACGGCAAAGCAGGTTGTTTATCTGCATATCTCCTTTTATCAATGTGGGCTGAGATTAATTGCCCTTTGGACACAGAATAGTCAATCAGGATGGCAGTTAGCCAAACCTTACCATAGCCATAGGCTTGCTTTAACTAAATTTGGGAAAAGCATAGGCAGGCCTTGCACAAGGCAGGCACAAGGTAAGCATGTGTACCTTGTTTACCACAGGACCAAGGCATGCCTCGGCAGGCCAGAGTCCTTAGATTTAGTGCCTCCTGGTTCTTTTGTGTTTTTTTCCCTGTGCTTGCTTCCCTGGCGAAGCAGAAAAACATGCCTGGGCAAGCCAGGATACGTATTAAGCCTATTTTGGGCCTATCAGCCCTATCCCAACACCATCTATCCAGTTTTATAAAACTGACTTCATTCAGCTACCAGTTCTCCACCAACAGTTCCTCTAACAAAACAATCCAACCAACAAGATCCCCAAAACTCAAAACTCCACTAAAACCAACAATACAAACAAAAAATCTACCAAAAAGACGAAATCCAGATAAGGAAAACTTCCACCATTCATTTACTTCAGAATCTGTTTGCTTATCAGCACTTCCTAACTTAATTTCACCAGCTTCTTCATTTTCATTTTTTTCATATAAGATCAAGTTGACAACTCTGTCTCTTAACCCCAATAGCCCCCATAGCCAGGAAGATTCATGTAAGCAACATGGATAACTTACACTGTTCGACAGGCACACAAAGTGACTTCTGCAGGCTGCTCTCCCTGAAATGCATTAGGCAACACAACTGCATGCACACCGTGAGTGATTCTGCCAGAAGTTGTCTTCCTCTTTTCTGATCATAAATCATAGAATCAACCAGGTTGGAAGAGACCTCCAAGATCATCCAGTCCAACCTAGCACCCAGCCTTAGCCAGTCAACTACACCATGGCACTGAGTGCCTCATCCAGTCTTTTTTTGAAGACCCCCAGGGACGGTGCCTCCACCACCTCCCTGGGCAGCCCATTCCAATGCCAGTCACTATCTCTTTGAAGAACTTCCTCCTAACATCCAGCCTATACCTACCCCGGCACAATTTGAGACTGTGTCCCCTCGGTTCTGTTGCTGGTTGCCTGGCAGAAGAGGCCAACCCCCACCTGGCTACGATGTCCCTACAGGTAGTTGTAGACAGCAATGAGGTCCCCCCTGAGCCTCCTCTTCTCCAGGCTAAACAATCCCAGCTCCCTCAGCCTCTCCTCGTAGAGTTTGTGTTCCAAGCCCCTCACCAGCTTTTTTGCCCTGCTCTGGACATGTTCCAGCACCTCAACATCTCTCTTGAATTGAGGGGCCCAGAACTGGACAGAGGACTCAAGGTGTGGCCTGACCAGTGCTGAGTACAGGGGCAGAATAACCTCCCTTGTCCTACTGGCCACACTGTTCCTGATGATATATAAAAGAAAGTGTCTTTATTAAAAAGCTCAGATAAATAAATTTCAAAATGCAATGCCAAGAGAACATTAGAGGCCCCTTTTTTATTTATTACTATGGTGTAAGGCAGGAACTTTTGTGCCTCTCATTTTCCAAATTAAAAGAAAAAACTTAAACAAAAAAGTCAGCTGAAATCATGCAGAGAACCAGCAGAACCTGGGCCACTACTGTGGTATTGCAAATTAGTATACAGTTATGCTAATGTTGCATTAATGGATGGGTTTAAACCACAGAGTGCAGACTCGCTGCATAAAAAGCAGTGTTACTCTTGTTATATATTAGTTTATTTTCTTCCATATTTTAAATTTACTGAAATTTCTTTAGACCTATTAAATGAGCAAACCCTTTTTGAAAGCACTACAACATAGCTGAAATGCAATAAATATAAGCACTTTAATATTTAAGTGAGGAAAATGAATTTCAGTGTGTTTTCAAATTGGTTTTCTTCAGTTCAGAGTTTGTTTATTTATCCAAATAAAATGGATTTGAATGGGTGGCAGCTTTAAGGAGATAGGCAGCACTCTTCAATGGCTTTGTGAACTTGAGGAGACATTATGAATAATGGATTTGCTGTGCTCTTAGACATGGAGCCACAACAAAAACAATATCATTCTAGGTTCCTTAATAAGCAGCTGCTGGAGTAAGGAATAAAAAGGCTGGTCTACCAATTTAAGCTACAGGTGCTACCATTATTGTTTTTTCAGATCACTGTAGCAAACTATAGGACTGGCTCTGTGTTTTCAGCAGGGAAACTACACAAGCACAGTGTGAAGGGCTAAATTGCCAAGGCTACCTCCCACCACTTTGATTTGCTGCTTTCTTCTTATGAGCCCGTTTTTATAGCATAGGCCACTCACACTCCCCCCAGATAGGGCTAGGGAAGGGCTGCATTTCCCTCTTCCAACAGATGGAGGAAAACATTATCTTGAAATGTATGCAGTAAATTACTGGATTACTTTCCTCATTTTAAGATCATAACATATAACCCCATTCTCTAGGGGAGAGAGTCCTTTGCTTAATTTAGTAATTAATTTTAAATACTTAAATTTCATGAGAAAATGACTCATTCTTAAGCACAAATGGGAACAACATTCAACCACTTTCAATGCAGACAGATTTGACCAATATAAATTGAAACCTGTACCTCTACCTCTTGTTCCTTTTGAAAATATTCTGGCCATAGTTTGACACAAAGTTAGAACACCTGGAGTCATCTAAACCTTTCCCAATAGCGTGCAAGTTTTCCATGCTCTACACCACAGAACTGGAAAATGTAGCAGCTTCTCTAAGGACTGGACAATTCAGAGCAGGAGGAGGTAGGATAGGTCTGTATTGAGGGGAGTTAATCTCATCCCCATGTTCTTCCCTAGCTATCAAATGCAAAATCTATTCACATTACAAGCACAGGCACATAAAGTAGTTCCTTATGTTAGAATGTCTAAAAGCATATTGAAGGGAAGTTCAGCAATCAAGACATTTTGGTCCCAAAAGCACAATCAACAGGCAGCTACTTGCCAAGATTTTAATATTATCATTAGAATTATGGGTTCTGTGACATCATTTTGGTAAATGTATCTTGAGCAAGTCGCTACTAAAGTCTTTGAGTGCACATAGCAAAGCTTATTTTAAACTATTGTTGCAGGTGCTGAATCTCTCATGTGATATGACAAAGGGCACTGGGTACAAATTATAATACAGGAGGTTTCACTTGAACTTCTTTAAGGCTGGTAGATGACCGAAAAAAGGCTGCCTCAAGGTTGTGGAGCCTCCTCTGGAGATTTTCAAAACCACCTGGATGTAATCCTGTGCAACCTGATCTGTATGAATCTGCTTTATCAGGGAGATTAGACGAGATGATCTCCAGAGGTCCCTTCCAACCCTAACTGTTCTAGGACTCTATGAGTGATAACCTGATACAGTTTACTTAAAATGTTGACACACTTCGAAGCAAGGTTTTGCCAAGTCACTATGGTAACTGCTAGTATCACCATTGCTCACTGAGGCCTGAAGCCCTTATTTTCATCTTAACATTCCAAAACACAGTCAGCTCAGCTCTTATTACTATGAAGCAAACTCAGACACACACCACCCACCCCTAAAAAAACCAACAAAACCAACCAAAAAAGTGCTTTTTAATTGGCAGAACATAACTGCAGAAAATCATGTATAGATTTTTTCTCTTAGAACTTCAGAAGAGAGGCACTAGTATAACTTCAGCTATGTTCACAGCATGCAGCTAACTGGCATGTCCTTTATGCAACAGAAATAATCCATGAACCTCTGCCCTGTATTAAATAATTCACTATTTTTGTTGACATTTTACTGCAGTCTCAATATTGACTGTATAATCTATGTTTTTTAAAAACTTCTTTATAATTTTTTTTTTTGGTGACAGAAATATGTTTGAAAGTGATACTAAAACACAAAGAAATTCATTGGGTTTGCATCAGCTGGATAATTCCAATACATATTTAATAGGTTTCCCACAGATGCCCATGCCTTTGCAGGCTCTGAGTTCAGTAAATAGATGTATAAAAATTGTCTTTCAGGTGGTGAACTAATTCCTAGCTGGGAAAGATACTGGCCAGTTCAGAAGGAGATGTTTGCTTGATGTTGTGTCTCAATTCACATCAGAAAACCTATTCTGAATGTTGAAATGCAGAAGGGAAATCACCAATGTATCACCTCCGTTAATGTAGAAACCTCCCTTATTTTCATGAGAAGCCTCAGAGTGGCTATATAAACAGTTCAAAGACTTAACTATTTGTATCATGTGGTTGTAAAGTTTATAGCTTTAAAAGTCTGCTCTGAAGATCCTGAGATCTAGCTCAAACTAAAATTCACACAGAGAAACAAAGAAATTTTGTTATGTGCGTGTGGTCCTACCATTCAGGGAAATGTAAGATTTAGGACAGATATGAGCTATGAATCATAGAATCATAGAATCAGCCAGGTTGGAAGAGACCTCCAAGATCATCCAGTCCAACCTATCACGCAGCCCTATCCAGTCATCCAGACCATGGCACTAAGTGCCTCATCCAGTCTTTTCACAGTATCACAGTATCACCAAGGTTGGAAGAGACCTCATAGATCATCAATCCAACCCTTTACCACAGAGCTCAAGGCTAGACCATGGCACCAAGTGCCATGTTCAATCCTGCCTTCAACAGCTCCAGGGACGGCGACTCCACCACCTCCCCCAGGCAGCCCATTCCAGTAGCCAATGACTCTCTTGAACACCTTCAGGGATGGTGACTCCACCACCTCCCTGGGTGGCTCATTCCAATGGCAAATCACTCTCTCTGGCAACAACTTCCTCCTAACATCCAGCCTATACTTCCCCTGGCACAACTTGAGACTGTGTCCCCTCGTTCTGTTGCTGGTTGCCTGGCAGAAGAGACCAACCCCCACCTGGCTACAACCTCCCTTCAGGTAGTTGTAGACAGCAATGAGGTCCCCCCTGAGCCTCCTCTTGTCCAGGCTAAACAACCCCAGCTTCCTCAGCCTTTCCTCATAGGGCTGTGCTCCAGGCCTGTCACCAGCCTTGTTGCCCTTCTCTGGACAGTTCCGGCACCTCAACATCTCTCTTGAATTGAGGAGCCCAGAACTGGACACAGTACTCAAGACATGGCCTGACCAATGTTGAGCACAGGGGAAGAATAACCTCCCTCATACTATTGGCCATGAGTATCTGAAAACTTTCACTGACAAAACCCAATATTTGTCTGAAAACAATACTCATTTACATTTAAGGAAGATATGGACACAACTCAATGTATTTTAACAGGAGACTATTTTTGTATGTAAGAAGTTACTGTTTAAGGATTAAGGTGTAGCTTGTGTTTGTATTCCAGCTGAGGCTAATCGAAGATGAGTGTAGTTTACTTTAAAAGGATACACATTGCAGAAAGCTAGAGCTCCAGCATTTGGAAGAGTGTTTGACAATATGACATTATGTAAAGTCTGAACATGAAATAAAAAAAGTAAACCCAAAAGCACTACAGGACAAGAATTCAGACAACAGGAATTTATATCATAGAGTCATCCTCCTAATGTCTGTGGATATGGATATATATACGGAGATATATATATAGAGAGAGGCATCCACTACAGCAGACTTTCATTTTTAAATCAGATGATCAACTCATCTAACACAATCAACTAAAGTTAGTTCAATGTTCAGGTGGATATGTCTACCAAAGCATGGCTGCTTGCGAATGGCAAGACATATTCCAGTGGGAATTCATTGGAGGTACAAGCAGGGACCCAATCTGCAATTACTTATGTTGCAGCACACTGATTTTAGGTATCAGTACTCCACCACTTATCATAGACTATGTATTTAATATTTGCACTAACTAGTTCTGACAGGATATGGCTGTGATGATTGAAATACATCATTTTAATGAACTGTTGTCTTCACTGAATTCTGTAATACTACCTGGCATCTTTCACCACTCTTTGAATTACCCTCTGATGATATAGTCCATTTGTGCTTTGGTTGAGATATACGAGACAACATTTGTAGGAACACAACAGGTAAAGAAAAGGCTGCCAGTAATGAGTGAGCATAACACAAAGGAGGAAAGAAAACAACAGGATAATGAGTCTTGCTATGTAGTGAAAAACTGTACTGTGACTTACAATGTGCTGAATGTCTGCAGTGCTAATGCTTTGCATTTGAATACTGAATATAGGACAGAGGAATCGCCCTGTCAAGATCTGCACAATTTTCTGTAGAAGCCATGGTTACAATACCTGCACACTTGTAAGTAAAATGAGGAATTCAACTTGCACATTATCAAAGAGACAATAAACCAAACTGAGTCTACTACAGTGCACACAATCAGAACGGAATAAGTTTTCTGGACCTGCCAGATAGTTTGCTTAGGATTTGATGGAAGGAAGCCTAAATGTTACCTTCCTAATTCAATCTGCTCTTGAACTAGCTGTCAAGGAATCTAGGAGGCATTTTGACAAGAAAAGTAAACCAAGTAGAAAGGTGTCCAGCTTACAGAAAATCACATTACTTTAGCAGTTCAAACAAATAAATCATTCTGCTTCCACAGGAATCTCTCAGCTGACTATATATAGTTTAGGAAATCTATGCATCCCTGGTCTGACAAAGGACAACTGGAACATTAAAAAAAACCACACAACCACATCTAAAACATTTTTTCCAGACTGTATTGGTTGCTGAAATAATGAAAAAAAGGAAGCTCTTGAGCTAAGAAGAGGATATATCCTTTCCCTGGGGCAGTTCAAGGCAAGGTTGGACATGGCACTTGGTGCCATGGTCTAGCCTTGAGCTCTGTGGTAAAGGGTTGGACTTGATGATCTGTGAGGTCTCTTCCAACCCTGATGATACTGTGATACTGTGATTCTCTGTTATCTTTCCATAAAAGAAAATAGAAATCTTCCATAGGTAACTGACTGTAGAGTTCAGACAAGCCTACCAGAAATATTTGCAGAGACAAGAACTCAGACATTTTAGAAAGTAGCTCCATTCACTACATCCTAGTTTTAAAAAACCCAAAACTTTAAAACTCAAGTAGTTAGTTAATTCCTCCCCCTCAGTGCTATACATTTTGAGACCAACAACAAAAACCAAGAAAGCAAAGCTCTTGCACCTCTGACTTTTTAATGCTTTAGGAAAAGAAAACAAATTGTTGTTTTTTTTAAAACAATGAAATTTAATTACTGCTTCTTATGTATAAGCTGAATTACCACAGATGGACTCATAGAATGGTTTAAATTGGAAGACATCAAAGATCATCCAGTTCCAACCCCCTCCCCCCCCCCCCCCCCCCCATAGGCAGGGACACCTCTCAACAGAACAGGTTGCTCAAGGCCTCATCCAACCTTGAGCACCTTCCTTGAACACCACAAACTCCCTGAGCAACCTGTTCCAATGTTCCACCACCCTCACTGTAAAGACAGTTTCAGCACAAAACACAGGGAACATTGCTTCATCTAAACCTGTAGCAAACCACCACCAACCAAAGTATTTCAGTGGAGGCAACACAACTCCTGTCACATTTAAGAGCGTGGTGCTATGGAGACATGTATCTACTGTCCCAAATGCAGATTAGTTTATGTCAGAAACCGTGAATATTGCTATTTGCAAGATGCCTAACAGCATACACTTTTAATTTCTCTAAGTGTGCTTTGAAATCTGCTGTGCAGCTGCAAACAAATTCAGCATTACTTTATGTCTGTGTCCTTTAAGTGACCAAGAAATAATCATCATATAAACATATGTTTCTCAGAAATCTGTATTGCTGCTGAAAATCCAATTCTTTCTTTTCACTATGGAAGGAAGTTTGAGGAAAACTCATGCTGACTTTTTTTTTTTTTACTGTTACCAAGGAATGGGAAGTTAAGCTTTTAGTGATGGCTTCAGTACTAACTCACTCTATGGCCTTGAGTAAATTATTTCATCTCTCCTCTTGGTTTCACCAAATGTGAATAATTGTGCCACTTGCCTGGTTTAGGCATTCCATGGAAATTAGGCAAGATCCACCTAGCGTTTCGGTGTGAGATTTGGGGTTGGGATGAGGTTGGACATACAGAATGTTTGGAGGGGAGCAGATTGGGAAGGCATTGCTGTGATTTTGGGAGGCATGTTAGCACCTGAGGATGAAGTCAGGTTTTGGCTGCACTGGAGTAAAGTGGAGATGTCAGGCATTGGAAATTGCTGCCCGGGGAGATGGTGGAGTCACCATCTGTAGAGGTGTTCAAGAAAGGTGTGTAGACATGGCACTTCAGGACATGGTTTAATGGCCTTGGTGGTTTTGGGTTGATGGTTGGGTGCAAGGTTGGGTCCTAGAGGTCTGTTTCAACCTAAACAATTCTAGAATTCTATTATTCTATGACTTGCAAATATGCAATGATATGAAAATTATCTCATTATTAATGCCTGTTGTCTTGTACTAACTCTGTAATGTGATTATGTTTGTGCTACAGAGTTCAACTTATACTTGTTTAAGTTTTGTACTTCAAGATTCCTCTTTTTCAGTATCATGAAGATGAAGCCATATTTTCCTCCTAACTGAACAGCTGCACATAATTTTTCCTCCTGGTAATTCACACCTTCAATTTGATTTTTACAGTTGGCTCTCTGGGAATTATAACAATTATGTTTTAGACGTTCTTGGTCCTGAAAAATGTGTTGTGGGACCCTAGCATAATTATAAATTTGGAGAATTTGGGCACAGGCCTTATTTTGACTGAAGGGATTAATATCAGGTACTCCAGTACTCCTCAGAGGATTCCAAAGGGAATTCTCCTTTATCAAAATGGCAAGCACTTCCTGATATGCTGTCTGGACAGACATTACAAACTACCCAGAGATGGTCCTTCCACATTCCCTCAGAGCTCTTCTACTTGCCTTCTAATTTCCTGGTGGACATTTGTCTTTTCTGAGAAGAGATTAGCTTCACTTTTACTGGAATCAATTAAATATGGTATCTGGCCAGAAGAGCTTGTGGCTTCTGTCCCACTGAAAAGTGAGTCAGAGAAGTGCCATCTGAAAGGGGGTGTTTTGACAAGGACTATTTTCATACCTTTGTTCTGACTCAAAATATGAAACTATGGCATCATTTCAAAACAAGACAATCTTTATGAGTGTCTTTGAAGGAGATTTGACAGTCTTGATATGGATACATTTAATGTGGTGAAAAATAGCTACAGATCTGATAGTAAATATGTCATTTAAAAGCTGACCATTGCCCAAGGGAAAAGGAAGAGAAACAGTGTAAAAGCAAACAATGCCAGAGGAAGCTGAACTCAACTCTGTCTTTCTACATTGCTTTGGTGGTGCAAACCAACTAGTCTGACAGGCAACTTGGTAATTCAAACAGTGTTACCTACCTTCTTTATTGAGACTAAAGCAAAATAACACCCAGCCAAAACTACAACAGCAGCTTAAAATCAGCTTAATCATATCTTGCACTGCACACTGACAAGATGTGTTAGTAATAAAACATGTGTCGTGATCATCGTTCCAAGGAGAGTGGCAGGTGATTAGAGGCTTCTAGTTAAACAAAATCCATATTTGTTTCATTTCTTTAAAGTGTATACAAACCCAAAATTTTCCAAATTAAACTATTTCTTGTGAGAAGAAACAAAATCGTAATCAGCACTTAGCAAGCAGAGAGATGATCTAAGAGAAGCTAAGAAACTTAATGTAAGCTCCAGGACAAAAGGAGAAATGATTTAAATAGACCAGGAATTCATTTATGTCATATCTGAAACAGAGAAATAGAGAGGAAAAAGGTGTCCAAAATTATTTTTGCATATTTGAAATGAGGAAAATAATATCTTAATAACATAGAAACAATACACTACATTGGTGGTCATGCAGGGTAATTAACAGTGACCACTTCTTTAGTTTGCAGCTGAACAAATGCACCAAAGTTTACCAGGAGCAACTGAGGATTGATGTTAAAAAAAAAAAAATTTAAAAAAATCACATTTTATAGAATTTTATAATAAAATTTTAATCATTGGAGAGATTTCAGGTGCCTAAATGAAAGTCTGATCAATGAAAAAGTAAAACAAGTAAATGATGAATTAAAAATAAAAGCTGCAATGGCTCCAATTCATAAGCATTTATTCACCCTGAGGTCTGCTGCAGGACAATCCAGAACCACATTTCTCTGTGGCCTAATTCTGCCATATTTTGCACTACTGGAAGAAACTAGAGGAAAACGGAGAGCTGGTACAATGACTATATAATGGGTCAACTGTTCCAAAATATAATTCTGAACGTTCTGACTTTGCTGCAAATAATTTCTCAATCTTAAAGCATAAATAACAATGTTTGCATTTAAGGAACAGTCCACAGCATATGTTTTCAAAACTAAATAACTGCCTGTGTTTACAAGAGATATACGATGTGCAGTTTGATTTGCACATCAGAGATCAGGCTGTAAATCTCTGATGATATTTACAGTTGGATAATTGAAATTAATCCTGCCAAAATGACTTTGATGGCCCTGAATTTATGGTCTGAGAAAACAATCCTGGAACTGTTTGCTGAGCTATTAACATGGCTGGCTATGCATTTTCAATCTGAACTACACTGCTAAATAAAAACCTGTTCACAAATTATAAGCCTCTTTCTTTCTTCCCCCGTTTTGTGTTGAAGTTGTTTCCTATAATCGTTAAGAAGATTGGATAACCTTCAAGATAGTGGATATGACTGTGGTTGGCTGGGGTTTTCATTTTTTCTAACAATGGTAGCTACATTAGTTATCTTTTTTCCTTGTCCCCTACACACACATTGTGTCCTTTTGTTTTCAATTTCCTTTAAAAGCAGTCAATTCTCCCAGCAGAAAACATCAACGAGTTCCAACATCCGAACTCAAGACTCTCTCACATCTTTCAGTAACTTGGACCACAGTTGCAATCTCTGTCTTCAGCAAAGAAGTTTGCTTTCTGGTTTGGTTTTGGGACTTGGTTTGTTTGTTTGTTTGTTTGGTGTGTTTGGGTTTTGTTTTTTTAAATTGAGATCACATCTTTAAATAGAAGGTACCTAATCTTTTCAAGGAAAAGAACACAGCTACCTCACATTATCCTCCTGGAAAGAATGATATTTGTAGCTAGATACATGACAGAAGCTTCCAATATACACAGAAGAAAAATTCAGCAGTAGTTTCACCACTGAATAAAACAATATTCAAATTGAAACTTGTTACCATTGGCAGAGAATTAGATAATGTATTAAAACTGCTGAGAACCTTCTGCTGTTTAAGAGATGTTGCACCTCATAGTCCACAGATTCCAATAATCTGTGGACTGACAGCTGTGAAACCTGCACCTTGGGACACCAGGGACACCTCCCTCTAGAACAGCTTGCTCAAGGCCTCATCCAACCTGGCTTTGAACACTTTCAGGGAGGAAGCATCCACAACCTCCCTGCACAACCTGTGCCAGTGTCTCACCACCCTCTATGTCAAGAACCCTTTCCTAACATCTAGTTTGAATGTCCCCTCTGCCAGTTAAAATCCATTACTCCTTGACCTGTCATTACGGGATCCTCCTGTAGGCCCCCTTCAGATACTGAAAGGCTACCATAAGGACTCCTCAAAGCCTTCTCTTCTCCAGACTGAAGAGCCCCAAGTCTTGTAGCCTGTGCTCATAGCAGAGACGCTCCAGCCCTCTGAGCATCTTTGTGGCCCTCGTCCAGACTCACTCTAACAGTTTGATGTCCTTTCTGTGTTGGGGGCTCCAGAACTGCACACAGTACTGTCGTGGAGGGGCAGCAGCCCCAAAACTAAGGCCTCTCTATGCCTCTACATGCCTGGACATGTTCTTCTGCCATTGACCTATGGCAGTAAACAGGTTGTGTAACAAACACACACGCCCCATTCGTTTACCCCTGGGGTCTGCCCAGGTAATCCCCTAGTGGGAGGGTCCAGGCAAACAGCTGCTGTTAAGGTTTGGGCTTACTGCCAACCTGATTGGTCACTTTAGATGTCCAAATGAGCCATGAATCTTGGCTCAGAGTCTATAAAGAGAGGTGCAAAGGAGCACCATGTGTTCAGAAAGTTCAGAGTGTTCAGAAGTTCAGACTTAGAGGTTCAGACTCAGCTCTCTGATCCATATAGCAGCACCCTGCTGCCCTGATTTGCTTGCATGGCCTAGACACAGAGTCAGGCCCTTACTCTCTTGCAAACATTACTGAGGCTGAGCCCTCTTGCATTGATCTCAAGGTGCAGTTAAGCTGTCTGTGAACCCTTTGAGAAGCAGAGTGCCTGCACGCCTGCATTTCATACATATCTGGGCAGACGAGAGCCCCCTGCCTGAGCCTAGAGCAGCCATACATACTGGCTTGCTGCCTTGCATTTATCTACGGAGCTCAAGTCTCCCTGCAGCCCGGCACACTGCTTACCAAGCTGTCCTGTAAGCCTGGAAAATTCCAGGCCCAGCAGACCCTTTCAGACTGTCTGCTAACCTACAAACACAGCCTGCTAGCTGTACAGGTGACCATGTCAGAAGCTACATGGACAAATCCTCCTCCTGCACCTGGAAATCCTGCCAGCTGATCATCCCTGGACACACGGCATCCAGAAGAAGCAGCAGCACCAAGGCAGAGACCACTTTCACACCAGGAGAGAAGGTCAGAGAAATCCTGTTTACCCCAGAGATTGGGAACACCTTATCATTCTTCTGCAAGCCAGGACAGATTCCAGCTTCACCAAGACCCGAATACTGGGCACATGCTGTGACACAATCCCAGGAGGGTGATTAATAATTAATACTTAAGAGCAACACATTTAAGCAAGCTTTAATTCCTTTGTAATATAAGTTACCTCTGTCTTAAGAGCAGACACAGTTTCAGCCCTTGCTGGGCAAACAGTAGAGTTGTTAAGAGGCATTAAGCCTAAGGAAATCTTTCTCTCTGTCTATAGTTGTTGATAATTTGATATTTCCATTTAATAATCAAATCCCTGTAAATATGTCCCAACTGTTTTCATAACTTTGCACATCGAACTTAATTACACAAGGCAACATCTAGGGTAAGGTAGAGAGGGGTGGGAGAAGGTGGAAGGGTGGTTGAGAACCCCTTCTGGGGACTCAGTTTTTTGGGAGGGGATGTCTTTCTGTATTACCTTTCACCTTGCATATTTCTGTATGTAACTGTATATACCTGCTTGTATATTGTGCTATGCTGTGAATATAAGCTTCATTCAATTTTCAGAGTCTAGTCTGGGTGATTTCCAAAGGGGGAAGGGGGGGGTGGGTAACACCCAAACCATCACATAGCCTTTGCCCTTGAAGACTGAGACAAAGAAGTCATTGAGGACCTCAGCCTTATCCATATCCTTGTCCCACATTCTCTCCAGTCTTCCTTTTCTCACTAATATACCTGAAGAAGTTCTCCTTAATGGCCCTGGTCAGATTTAATTCTAGCTGTGCTTTAGTTTTCCTAGGCTGAGCTCTGCTTGCATGAACAATTTGCTTGCTTCCACTCTCTGTAAGCTTTCTTCTTGCATGTGAGTGTGTCCAGGAGCTCTCTATTCATCCATGCAGGCCTCCTGGCATTCTTACCTGCCGCCTTCTTTTTTGGGATGCATTGCTCCTGGGTGTGCAGGAGGTGATCCTTGAGCATTGACCAGCTTTCCTGGGCCCTGCTTCCTTCCAGAGTTTTTTCCCATGGCATACTGCCAAGGAGGGCCCTGAAGAGGTTAAAATCTGCTCTTCTGAAGTCCAGAGAAGTGAGTTTGCTCTGCACCCTCCTTGATGCCTTGAGGGTCTTAAACTCTATCATATCATGGTCACTGCAGCCAAGACTACCCTTCAGCTTCACTTCACTCACCAGCCCCTCCTGGTTGGACTAGGTCCAGCATAGCATCTTTTCTTGTAGGTTACTCTACCACTTGGAGGAAGAAGTTATCATCAATGCATTCCAGGAACCTCTTAGATTACTGTCGCTCTGCTGTGTTGTCCTTCCAACAGATGTCGGCATGGTTGAAGTCCCCAACAAGGACCAGGGCCTGTGATCGTGAAACTTCTCCTATTTGTTTGTAAAGGGCCTCATCTGCTTTGCCTTCCTGATCAGGAGGTCTGTAGCAGACTCCTACAATGATGTCACCTTCCTCTGCCTTCCCTTTAACCTTTACCCATAAACTCTGTTTTTGCATTGCAGATTCCCAGGTAGAATCCAGTTTATCATTGATGTAGAGAGCAACATCCCCTCCCCTTCTTCTCTGCCTATCCCTCCTGAAGAGTCCATGGCCATCTATTCCTGAGCCCCAATTGTGAGACCCATCCCACCATATTTCAGTGATGCCAATGACATCATAACCCTGTAGGCTTGCACATAATTGCAATTCTTCCTGTTTGTTTCCTGTGCTCTTTGCTTTGGTGTAGAGGCATTTCAGTTGTGCCTCTATTGGAGCTGACTAATTTTCCCTTACCTTGATCTTCAAGAACTCTTTTCTCAGTCTGTACTCCAATCCTAGGGTCAGATCTCACCTATCCATGCTCAGGCCCCTCTGTAGCTATCAGCCTATCTCTACCTCTCATGTCATCACTACCATATGATGTTTTCCTGTTGGCAGCTACTACCTGAAGGGGATCTGGCTCATCTCTGCAAGACTTTGACTGCATTATTTTGTCCCCAGCAAATATGTTGCTTTCCACGGTCATTCAATTTGAAAGTGGGCATCCATTCAAATATGTAATATTAAGGAAGAAAGACAGCTCTTATTTATAAAATGTTTATTCCCTATTAGTGGAAAGAATAAACCACTGGCTTAAGAATTATGATGACTGATTATTATCCTACCACAAGTATATTATCTTGTGCTCTGTTCCCCGTTCAGAGCTTGTGTCAACTAGCAGACACCTAGAGAAGAATTCCAATGGTGACAACTACATAAACACATACTCTGTGAGGATGGCAATTAAAAAAGTTTTCATCAAAAACCCATGTGGAAAACCTGCTGCACCTTCCCATTTTGTTACACTTACACAGACTGTAAAGGAATCTGAAGGAGGTTACATACTTAGATGGTAGCTAGTACAGCTTGCTTCATTTGCCTTGGAGAACTCCAGGCATATAACATATTTACAGGTGACACTCGGAATCAAGGGTTAGTTACCATTGCCAAACTCAGCCAATTAGTACTGCCAAGCCAAAATACCATGCAGGTTTTTTTGTACAGCATAATAATCCATACTGGAAACTGCCAACTTGATTAAGCTGTCAGTAGTTTCCTCATATTTCTGCATCTTGCACAGGCTGAGTTTTCACTTGGTCAAGGTGGGCATAAGGATCAACTGCAGATGAGTGTTCTGCAGAGTTAGGTCTTCACGTGGGATGTCTTACAATACCTACAGCCATATCTTGTTGTCATCAACTCCCTTTTTACAAAAGCTCTTCAAGAGCATCTAATTTTATATATATATATATATACATACTTATATATATAAAAATATATATTTGTATTTTATGTTCTCGTTTTACTCTGAGAGCACACACCACATGCACTTCTACAGCACATCTTAGAAGTTCACCTAAAGCGGCTAGACAAATTTCCACTGTCTTTTGGACATAGCTAACTGATATGCAAAGGAATGTTTTCATTGTGAACAGACTTTTATTGTGAACTTTCCATACTTCATATGCTACACACTTCTCTTTCAGTCACACTGCACCGCAGTTTTGTGCCACCTAGTGCTCCCTTTCACCACTATAATTTTTGCATGACTTAAAGTTTTAATAATTATGTGCTGATAACTAGCCTTTCACATCATGCCTGTGCTCCTTACTCTCTTATTTTCAAATGCTAAATACACACCAGGTACACTGAAGGTAGAAATGAGGGTTGGTAATGAGAGCGAGTGGGAGGCATAGGTTGGTGATGAAGATTTGCTTTGATTCCTCTGACTACAAAAGCTTCCTTGGTAGGGAAGACATTTCAAAATGTCTGAACAAAGCCTTAGTCTATGCAAATTCAAACCCATTCTGACATAAAATTAAACCTATTCTTAGTATTAGTTCTTAAAGGCCATAAATATGTCATAAAGGACAATCAAAGTATTAAAATCCTACAGCAGGTTATGAAAAGAGGCAAAAGCACAATACATTTGTGGTGGTTTCATTTCTAAGCAAAACATTGATCATTAATTCTTATTACTGATAGTAATGGTGGAAGCATCATCTGTTATCAGAACAGGATGACAATTTCTGTTATAAAACCCACTCCTCAGTCATGTTGAACTTTGCCAAACTTAACTGCTTTGTCTATGATTTTATAAACATTGAGTATTTGTTTCAAGGTTTTGTTTTAGACAGCTGCTTTCAGCTGAGCCAAAATAATTCAGAATAATTAAAGAATCCACTGCTTATCTCATTTTGAAAGCAATGTTTTTATTGTTACTTGATGCTTCCTACATTCATGATTTGAAAGTAAGACTGAAAAATTCAGTCTGAGAGCGTTAAATAGCTCTCAAAAATCTACCTGAATTATAACATTTTGAGAAATCTCTGACAAGCATGTACCAATTGAGAAGTGCTTCACTTGTACAACAAAACCTCTTTGGACACTCAGCTTCACCATGTGCCCTCCCAAAATAGGCCCTTCAGTCTCAGTTGCAGGGCTCAGTCCACCTGCAGCCAAGTGAGTGATCTAGGCAAAAAGAATAAAGGAAGTAATTCTCCCTTCCCTTGCTTTTCCAATGAAGCTCCTTTCCCTTCAGTGACCAATAAGCTTGAGGGTAGATTTCACCTCATTCAAAGGTAAAGGAAGAACAAGACCAAGAGAAAATGGAAAAATCCATTAGGTAGGATAATAAAGAATCAGGAAAAAACACTTGTGAGAATGGAGACTTGCGAGTGAACATATGACAAATCAGTTCTAGCACAGTAGCATGGTGTCAGTAACACTACTCAAGCCATTCAGAAGTCTAGAAGGTACAGTTTTGAGAAAACAACAACAACAAATCCATTCATTTTGAGGTGTAAATTAATTGAAATGTGTCATCTCATCTATAACTGAAGAAAGCTGAGGAACTCATTAATTGGTAAGCAGGAGTATACTAATATTCTAGAAGCACCTTGCATGAAGGAAGCAAAGAGGTGTATGTCAGTTTATAAGAAGCTAACTTGCCAAAACATACATAATGAACAAATTTAATTTCCACTTGTCCAACTTTAATTTAAACTGCTCTGTATGATTATGTGCTAGAAATGCTGTATTAGAAAACTTACTTTTTGTCCAGTTACATATTTAAATTACATACTGAAGTTCCACAAAGCTGTGCCCTTAAAAAACCCCACACCACAGAATAAAGGATGTCAAGTGAAATATATTTCTTTTAATTTTGGCACTATCTTAAATAAAGCCCTTCTCAGCTCCCTATTAAGCAAAGCCTTTAGTGAATCACATCAAAGTCTGATTTTTGCACCACTCACTCTAATTTAGCTCTGTTCCTTAAGTCCAAAAATTGATGCTAGACATCTCTCTCGCTGGGCCAAAATATAAACCAGTGGTTATTAAGTGGAGCTATCAGTCAGCTAACAAAGAACCTCCAGTAACTCCACACCTATTATCATCCTGTATTTCACTTACGTTGTCCGTGGAGGCAGAAAGCACGAAACCGCTGTGAGTTGTCCCATACAGCCTGGACACACGTTCTCCTAAAGCCAGAATGCATCCACATTTGGAGAGGTCTCATATCCACACTGTGGTATCCCCACTTGAAGTGACCATCTGTGTGCCTCTGTTGTGAGGAATAAAAATAATGAGCAGCTTTTAGGAACAGTATAGGTGAAGATTTTTCACAGTTGTGGTGGTTTGAGGCTAATTGGAATATTTTACTGACAGAAATAAAATCCTCAGCTGTGAGAAGAAAGAAAGAAAAAAAAATAACCAACAATAACATATATGACTCATATTTCTGCTCAGAAATACAGCTAGTCAAAGTATAGATAAGATGCTTCTTGCACATTTCCCGGTTAGCTCTTAGTTCTGCTGCTTCTCTCTGGCTGTCGATGTGTGGTTGCATCTGCCTTAACTCTAAACTGACCTAACTCTTTATTTCCCCTAACCTCCTGTTGGGTTTGGGTTTTTTTTTTTTTTTTTTTTTGACATCTCACCTCAGATCTCTCCAGATTTATCATCTGAAATATACAAGGATTGATCTGGTTATTTCTGAAAGCAGGGAAAGAGGAGGGAGGGGAGAGGTTTGGGTCAGGAGCTTCTAGGCAGTCCAATTTTTTTTAGGAGAGTTTTTCTGTTTCTCTATTACTTTTAACTTGTATATAACTAAATATTTGTGTATTTATATGCTTGTAATTTGTGCTAAACTGTGAATATAGCTTCATTCCTTAACTTCCAGACAGCTGAGTTGAGTTTGGCTTAATTCATTGTGTGTGGAGGGGGGTGGGTAACTCCCAAATCATCACAAAAGTGGGCAGTAAAATAATTTTGCTATGTGTAGAGAGATGGGTTAAGCAGCAATTGCTGATTTTACCTTAAAATTCAGATGAACAAAAATGATGTTTGAAAACATTAATATTTTTATTTTGCATGGTTTGCTCACACATCATAGATGAAGCAGTCATGTTTTATAGTATTAAAAGAGAAAGATACGAAGTAGCTGTCGACCATGGGAAAGTAACTATGACTTCTTTTTGTAGTCTAGTTATGAGTTTATCAGTAAAACAACTTAAGTCTAGCGAACTTCTTTCAAGACAGAATAGAACAGCTGCAGGGAAAAGTATTTTCATATTTGCCAAATCTGTACAAATTTCTACATATAAATTATTGTTAAGCGTTGTAATTTTGTCTTTGTTAATTCACTATAAACACTTTAACACATTCACTGTATCCGGGGATATAAATGAATATCACAGAGCTCAAGGTAGACTTTTTGGACAAATCTTCACTTATAAACTTGTACAGTTCTACTTCATTTAAACATGGACTGACTTATGGCTTCAAAGTCAGTTCAACCATATATCATAGAACAACTACTAGGAGAATCTTACTAAAAAGAGCATAGTAATTCAAAGTATGTGTCATGATTCTCCTATTAAATTCTCTTGAGCCTGTGGCTCAGGATTCCTTTGAGACAGAAGCTTTCTGCTTAACAAGCATCCACGGATATTTTTATTCCACGACTAATTAATTTTGGAGCATATGCAAACCTTTGGCACCCACAATCTCTTGTGTCAATGAATTCGAAAATTTAATTATGCATTGTATGAAAAACTATTTTTGGGCCTTAAATACCTTACTTCATTTCATTTGGTGCTTCTTATTCTAATACTGTAATTAAAAGCAAACACTGACTGCACATTTACCATCTTTAAAACAATTGTTGTATTATAGAACCCACTATGTTTCACCTGCAATGCTGAAGATTTCTACTCTCTTTACTCATTCCTCACACAGATGTTATTCCAACTATTTATTGCATTTATCACCTTTTCAGAACCTTTCCAACGTCTTTCAAGTTGAAAATGAAGAGATAGATACCCAAGGACAACATACAAAGGCACAGTAGTGGGTTTTTTTGGGTTATTCTGGATTCTTGTCTCTACTACACAAGTTTTTAGAAACCTGACCATGATGTCTCCAAAATTTCTTTCTGGGGTACTAATAACTAATTTAGACTCATTCTCATGTACATACAATTAGGATTCTTTTATTATTATTGTTGTATTAACTTTGCATTCATCTGCACTGACTTTGACCTGCCACTTCAGCATCAAGTCAATTGTTGTGACTGGAAATTTCCTTGTACTTCTTCACGCACAACTATCATTTTTGTTGCCCTGACTAATGAACAAGCTGCTCCACTTTGTTGTCTTCCCAATTTCCAAGACAATTTTAATAACTTGGATGCCAGCACAGGTCTCTATAGAGCTCAATTTCTTCATTTTGATAGCAACATTTTATCCCTATTCTTTCACAAGTTTTAAAAACACAAGATAAAAATCCCCCCCTTTTTCTTTATGCAGGAGAGTTTTGCTTTGAGAGTTTTTGTGACTTCAAGAAAAAATTACTGAAAATCCAAATATACTGAATTTATGAATCTCCCTTGGTCAAATGCTCACCAAGTCCTTCAAAGAACTCTAACAGTTTCCTGGGACTTAATTTCCAAAGCCATTTCCTAATGTTTTATTGCAAGAAACGCAGCCATGTATCCTGTCATTTTGCTTATGACTTGCACCAGTCTTCCTAGTGGCTCTACAGCCACTTCATCCCAAGGTTTTTAAATACCAGGGGAAAAAATGCAGCATTCCCAAATTACAGCAGGAACTGTGGAGGCTTTCTACTGTGTTACTGGGAGAAAAAAAAAAAATGTTTGAGAATAATGCAGAAAAACAGAGGTTAAACATATTTTAACCCTGGAGTTTAAGACAAATTTCTGCTCCTATCTCACCAACACCAATAAGACAATCTTGCCCTTAAAATCCAGTAAACTCTGGTTTTATTTGAATAATGGAAAATGTGCTATTGGAGGCAGTAGAAATCCTTCTTCTAAATTTCTGGATATAAAAATATGGAAGCTGAAAACAGCTCAAGGACTGATACTAAGCACTACTATAAAACTTCATCTTAAGAATATACTGAGAGATACTTAGTTCACTCTTGCACTGGTTAAAGAAAAAAGAAAAAAAATAGAGGTCTGGGAGGAGTGGTGTAAAACTTTCTTTTTATACTCTTCCCTTCCTCCTTCTCCAAGAGGTGTCCAAATTGTTCTGTAGAAGTACCTACTAAGACAGCTTGAAATATGTGCATCATTTACCTGATAGATCTTAAGGGGGAGCTTGCCATTATGAAATATCACCTACCTAAACTTTTGACTATTTTTAACACTTATGACTTAGATTGCTATTTTTTGTGAAAATACCATTATAAAGTTCATTAAGGCAGTTACACCCCCATGCCTAAGACAAAGCTCTGAGAGATTAATCTCTCAAAAAAATTAACTTTGCACAGGAATAATTCTGAAGCTTTTTTCTCTCATAAAGCAGAGCATAAAGGCTTGAAGCCTGAGTAAGGGTTTGGAGGAGACCCTAATTTTATCAGACTGCTAGAAATAAATGTGCTTTTATTAATGAAGCACTTGTACTTTTGATAACTTTAGCCAGATCTCACTTCTGGAGACAGATAAAAGCAGTGAAATGACAAATCGTCATGCCCTTTTTACATATATAAAATAAGAGCTATTTTAAAACAAATTCAGAAGCAGGTATAAAGTGGGACTGATGAAATCTATAATTGATTTGGAGGGTACTATGTGCTGCCACTGTTGTGAATCACAAAAAGAGATTTATTGCTTATGCATTTTTTAATATATTATCCCCAAAATGCTACATGAGGAACCAGTTCCTTGGGCTGAAATTTAAGCATACACCACCCAGGCAGTGATGAAATTCTTTCAGAAAACAGATATGAGCAGGAAGGTAGTTCAAATGGATTTAATCCTGCAATACGTGGCAGGGGAAAAACTTACAAATGAGGTTCAGTACTCCTTACAGATCGAAGTAGGACAGTAAAAACAGCGATTGGAAACAAAAGCATGCCTTGTGCAGGAAAAACTTTTGAGGGACAGACTTACAGTGAAAGTGAGGGCAACAATACTCAGGAACAGAGGGACTCCATGCCTGAAGTCCCCTGCAAGACAAGCTCCCTAATAGTCCCTGGGGATTAAAAAAAAGGGAAAAAAATCACTTCATTAAAGAAATGGGAGCTGCATCATTTGAGGACCTGCAGTTATTCATGTATGAACTTACTGTCAGCATTTCTGGGAAGCACAATGTGCTGCTTATAGGAATGACAGCTGTCAGAGCTGGTTTAACAGAGGGCTTGCACCCTGTGCTCGTGAAAACCTTGCTGCACACCAGCAATCAAACCAGACACATACATAGAGTACTATATCAAGCCGAGTGGGGAATCTAAATCAAAATGCTGCTCTTAGGAAAAAATTCTACCTATTTAACAGATAATCCATAATGACATACTGCTTGTGATTTGCAGCATTTTTTGGTACTGGCAGATAAAAGAAACACCCCCGAATCCTGAAGCAATGCTTTCTTTGTTTTTGTTTGTTTGTTTGTTTATTACACTATTGATCTACATGCATGATGAAAGAACTGTATTCAGTTTTGAGCTCCTCAGTTCAAGGGAAACAAGGATACACTGGAGAGTCCAATAGAGAACTATGAGGAAGGCTGGGGACTTGAATATCTCTCCTACAAAGACAAGCTGAGAGAACTGGGGCTGTTTAGTCTTGAGAAGGGTGAAAAGGGATCTTGTTAATGTCTATAAATATCTGAGGGGTAGGTATTAAAATGAAGTTGAATCTTTTTTCAGCGGTGTCCAGTGATAGGACAAGGAACAGCGCGTACAAGCTGGAACACAAGAGGTTCCACCTCAACATGAGGAGACACTTCTTTTACAGTGAGGGTTACGGAGCATTGTACATTCAATGTGTGCCCCACCCTAGGTGATCCTACTTTGGCAGCAGGGTTGGTCTAGATGATCACAAGCGATCCCTTCCAACCCATGACATTCTATGATTCTTTGATTACTGGGAGAATTAAGGAAAGTAGGTGTTTAATGCTTTAGGCTGCCAGTTTATTGGTTTGCATTACCTATGCAGTCCTCTACTATATGAATGATTTCAAATAAAATACATATTGATTTTTATATTAAAAGCATATGGAAATAAGATATATGCTTCATCTTAATTATCAGCCACTCTATATATAACCTCCATTTGAATTTAGGACTAACAGAGAAAGTTCCAAGAAATCCTATGCAGTATTTATATCTTGAATTCAGAGGCTAATAATACATTTTGATTCTTTTTTTCCACACCAGACAATAACTTAGATGACAAGAACAGCACAAATCCTATCTTTTTCTGTCACTTGAAACATATTTCAATATACACAAATAACTTTGCAAATAATTTGATGCTAGCAATGTTTTTTAAGGAACACAGCTGTGCAGCCATGTATGGTGCTCTATGGACCCAAGCAGCTGCCTTCATATGATCATGCTTAGTCTGTTTAGGGCATTTTCTATTTAGATTTTCCAGCAGATCAGAACACTACAAGGGGTTAAATACACCAGTATAAAGTGTTCATGTAGAAAAAGCTTTCAAAAGTTCTAGTCAATAGAGCATCTATGACACCTGTAATCCTTTTATTTTCTCTATTAATAGCTCTATTTCTTCATACTAAATATGCATACAGTTCTACTTTTAAGCTGATATCAGGTATTCCTAATGGATGCTATATACCTGCCCTTCCAGAAACAGTGGAAGAAACCAAAAATTTTGGAAATATTAATTCTGTGTTTTATCACAGCAGATGGAACATTAACTTCTCAAGCCTTAACAATTCTTTCTGTCCTATTTTGAAACTAGAATGTTTAGGTAAGAAGAACTAGATTACAGACTATGAAAGAGAAACAAAGGTGATATCTACTTCACTCATAGGCTTGCTGAGAGGTATAAAAACAAGGCTGTAAATATAGATAAGACATTCGGTCACTGCCTGGGCTTTGGGCTGCATTTCACGAACCCAATGTCACCCTGTTCTCATCTCATCTGTGAAGAGACAAACTGCTGTTTTCTGAGCATTTGAATCACCTACATCTGAGATAGCTGAAATGAAGTGTGAACTGAACTTGTAATATTAGTGTAAATATTGTTTTAGATTAGATCAGATAGTTCTCCGCAATACTCTGAGTGAAGTAGACAGGGGTGGATTGTGCTAGTTTGAAGCTAGCTAGAATGTTTTGGTAAGAACTAGATTACAGGCTGTGAAAGGGAAACAATAGTGATGTCTACTTCACTCACAGGCTTACTGAGAGGTATAAGAGCAAGAATACAAACATAAAGGATTAGCTCTCTGTCTGGCCTGAGGGCTGCATTTTTCTCTCTAACCTAACCTGATTAATCCACCTGCTTCCTAACCCCCCTGGCTGACCCTCCGTTCTTCCTTAGGCACAAGGCAATGTCTGGGGAAACGTAGAGAGGAGTGGGAGAAAGTGGAAGGGTGGTTGGGAGCCCCTCCTAGGGACTCAGGTTTCTGGGAGGCATGTTTCTGTATTACCTTTTACCTTGTGTATTTCTGTATATATTTGTATATATTGTAAATACCTGCTTGTATATTGTGCTAAGCTGTAAATATAAAAGCTTCAATTTTCAGAGCTGGCTGAGTCTAGTCTGGGTGATTTGTAAAATTTTGGGTGGTGGGTAAAACCCAAACCATTACACTTTCCTCCCTCAAATTCTATACATACACACTCACACACTCTACTTTTCATTATAGACTCCTCATTTTTCCAGTTTCACTGGTGTGGTGGAGGGGCTGCAGCCCCAAAACAGAGGCCTCCCTATGCCTCTACATGCCTGGACATGGTTTTCTGCCAGGACCCATGGTAGTAAACAGGTTGTGTAACACACACACACCCAGTCCGTGTATCCCTGGGGTCCACCCAGGTGATCCCCATATTTGGGAGGGTCCAGGCAAACAGCTCCTGCCTAATAAGGTAAGATTTGGCTTACTGCCAGCCTGATTGGTCACTTTAGATGGCCAAAAGGGGCCACGAATCTTGGCCCACAGTCTATAAAGAGGGGTGCAAAGGAGCACCACATATTCAGAGGTTCAGACTTAGCTGTTCAGACTCATCTCTCTGATCCACATTGCAGCTCTGACCTACTTGCAAGGCCTAGACATAGGATCTGTCTCTCACTTACTTGCATACTCACTGAGGCTCAGCCCTCTAGCATTGATCTTGACTCGCAGTTAATCTGTCTGTGTACCTTTAGAAGCAGAGCACATTCATGCCTGCACTTGATACATATATGGGGAACCGATAGGCCCCTATCCAAGTCTCACAGCAGCCTGGCACACACACTGCATGCCCGCTGCTATAGCCTGAGAATCAGGCCAGCCGACCTTTCAGATTGTCTGCAAACCCACAAACACAGCCTGCTAGCTGTACAGAAGGCTGTGCCAGAAGCTGCACGGACAAATCCTTCTCCTGTTCCTGGAATCCTGCCAGCTGACCATCCCTGGACACGCAGCATCCAGAAGACCAGCAGCATCGAGGCAGAGACCACTACACACCAGGAGAGAAGGTTAGAGAAATCCTGTTTACCCCAGAGTCTGGGAACACTTATTCTCCTCGCAATCCGGGAAGATTCCAGCCTCACAAAGATTCAGACACACTGGGCACATGCTGTGACACAATCTCGAGAGGGTGATTAACATTTAAGGGCAACACATCTGAATAAGCTTTGATTCCTTTGTAAAATAAGCAATCTCTGCCTCAGAGCAGACACAGCTTTCAGCCCCTGCTGGGCAAACAGCACAGCTCCTAAGCAGGCATTAAGCCTAAGGGAAATCTCTCTCTGTCTACAGTTGTTGATAATTTGATATTTCCAGTTAATAATCAAATCTCTGTAAATATATCATATCCTAAGTGTTTTCATAAATTTGCACTAGAACTGTATTTAATTACATAGTGATTGGGGGTGGCAAGAGTTTGTAAATATTAATTTTAATAAATAATTTTATAAAAAAATTAATACCACCTCAAATTAATTTTTCACCTCCCCCTAATAAGGGAGGCATAGAGAAATCCCCCTCCGCAACAACTGTTCTCTCTGCAAGATCCCTTTTCATAAATACTTCCCAATCTGTAGACCTACAAATGATTAAAGGACATATTCAGCATCCATATCAGTTATTTGACAGCATTTCAGGTGGCTGGTTACATTTCTGGAATGTCAAATGAAGGCAATAGCTGTACTGACAGCCATGACCTCTAAATACCTCAAACATAAATGCTATCAATCAACACAGTGTCAAATATTGCAGCTTATTCACATATTTCTGGACAATGGAGTTGTATTTGAACCTTAAACCACTCCAGGGATTACTGAAGGCACTGTGACTACTGAAGACAAGCTAGCAAGCTGGTCTGCTGCATGTGAACTGCCAAGTAGGACCATAGATCCCATTCTTCAAAATTTACAAGGACTGGCATTTTGCACAAGCCAAAATACATGATAAAGCCATTTGTATCATTACATCTAGCTGCCTAGTACATCCCTCTTTCAAATGTTCATATCACTGACTGTAGCAATACCTCTTCATAACCACCGAACACTCTTGATCAGCTTCAGTCTGAGTACTGGTAGAGAGAAAGAACATATTGCTCTACAACTTATATAGGAAATAACTGTAGGTAGACTTCTCTATCCAACATATCTCATCTTAAGATTTAATCACAGGGATGTTACTCATGATACTTGCCAGAGACAGCACTGTGAATCAGATAACAACTGTGTTACTGTATTTTACATGGTGTTAATTGGACATGGCAGCATCTGTACATTTGTATGTCTTTTTAATAGTGCTGTAGATATGCTTGGAGTTCTGTAGATGAATTAAGATATTGCTCCTTTCCTGAGACAATTACAGTCTAAATGAAAAGGTGGCAAGTAAAGCCTGATGTATAATGCTGGCAAATAGTGATTCTAAAAGCAACACACTAAAACAAACAAAAGGTGTTTTGAAATGTTGTGTCCTAAAAGAGATGCAGCAAAAGGTAGCATCTGAATGGAACTTGGCTGGACAACATAAGCATCAGCAACTCAACGACAACGTTTAAACATACAATCTAAGAACAGGGTTAACAATCTTTTATCATGGCAATGTAAAGTGTACTTTAAAATCAAGTTTCCAATTGATTAATTGGAAAAATAGTGTCCCTCTTATCTAGTTCCATTCATGCAATTACTCTAAAGCAAAACTTTAAAAGCTGGTACACTATTAACATCACTGGTGCAGGTAGATCCTAAGCATGACAAAGCCCAAAGGAAGAATTGCAAAAATTCTTAAAGATTACTTTAATTTTGCTGGCATTTTATGCAAGGTCAAAAAAAGGGAAAGCTAAAGAAAGAAAACATCTAGAAAAAGAGAGTTACTTCATTTAAAAAAAATGAACTAATGAAGCTTGAATGGCAGTGGAAGTATCTTTTGCCTCTACACCATCGTCTTAGCTGTCATATTAGGAACTGATTGATCCTTTAGACTTCTATCTTCCAAGTTTTATTAGAATCATCTGTAGGTTAAAAGCTACTAGAAAGCATGGAAGATGGAAGGAACATGCACAAAGGAAGCATGCAATTGCAGGGGGATACATCCTTGTAAGCTTAATTTTCCTTGGAAATGGAGTTATACAGTTATGCAAGAGAGTTTGGAAAATATATACCTACCAATGGGTTCCCAGCTTGGATGATGGCAGCATTCTTTACCATTTAATACCAAAGACAAAACAAAATCTGAGGGGTAGAAGTGCCAAACACCTGTTCAGCTGCGCAGTCATCGTCAGCCTGCTTTGTTGTCCTAAATTGCTGTGGTGTGTTTTTCCACAACCCCTCATTTTTTTCTCACCAGAGAAGGTAAAAATTGGGATGAATTGAAATAAGGTTGGGAGTCAACATAGTGTTTAAAATGTTCCCATTAAAAAAATGTTGAAAAGATTACAGGTGATTTCTTTTATTACTATTATTATTTCTTACACACCAGAGAGAAAACTTGCATAGTTTCTTGACAAAGGATGACATAAACCCTACTCTTTAAGACTACAAAGGAAGATGGGACAAAGTTCAGGAAGAGGAATGCATCAAGGATTAAGTGGAAACTGCACTTTGAAATAAAAAGTTCAGGGGGATACTAAGACAAAACCTCACAAACGCCTTCACTATTCTTATCCATTCCTCAACATACCCTTGGCAGTCACTGCTGAGGACAGGATGATAGTCCACAGGAATTTACCATGTGCAGCCTTCCTCATGTCCTCAGTTTCTATGTGAACAAAACAACTAGTAGCAAAGATTTTATTTCTCATAGATTTTGTAACTTTGAAACAAACTTGAGATATAGTTCACTCTTTTTTGTTACTGGAACTCTGAGTCACATTAATTATTTATAGTGACATTTCTTATTAAAACCCGTAGGTTTTGTGGCATCTATGTCTCTTTTTGGGTGTTGCTTTCATCATCCCCATGGACTATGTGTCTAAGACACATCTTGTGTAGTAATTGTAATATGCTTCATACTTCAGAATAATCTTAAAGCAAATTTTACTCCTGTTTTATTAATAGACATAAAATGTCATTTATACAAAAGGCGAATGCCAGAATACTCAACAGCAGAAATGTGAAAATAACTTTTCCTTTCCTCATTTATCATCAAAGCTGAGGGGGGAAAATGAATTAGATTTAAAAAATGCAAAATCAATCATAAACTGACATTCTATAAACTGATGAAGAAGTTTAAAGCCAGGAAGCACAGCAGTAACCAGCAGATGGTGGGTGGTACATAGGTGAGTAGCTTTTTGTCTGAGAAGAAAAATGCAATCATCCTGCAAAAACCTGTGACACAAGGCTATTGGATGGAAATCTTCGGAAAACTGTCAATCCTTCATACACCAAGTCCAAAACTCAAGGTAATTTTTCATTCTATATGACCTAATTGCTAGACCTTTTTATCGCATTTCATCCTTACATGTTGACCCAAGGCAGGGTAACTGTCTCCTCTGCTATTCTATCTGGACAACGGATGGGTGCAATATTAAAGGAAAAAGGAAACAAACCAAAACTAAAACAAAACAAAGCAGTCTTTTTGGCAGAACACCACTTGTCACTGCTTCTAGATAAGACAGACATCAGGACAAAGCATCATAAAACCAGATTTTTTTTGTTTTAATGAAGTTCACCTTCCTTATTAGAACTTCCTTGAGGCTCACTCACCTCAAAAGTGAGTCTCATATCTGTGATAGAATAATGTGCTCCTACTACCAGAAAGAGTTACAGTACAATATATATGAATTTTCAGATGAATTCAAGTCACCTATAAACAAGTTTCAACCTCCACATTTTAAAGCCTCTTCCCTTTTTGAAGTGAGTACCTCTGACAGACGCTGGCATATCTAACCAAACACACAGAGAAATCCTGTTTCACCTGGTGCCATTCCCACTGCCCTTGCTAGCTTGTCTCTGTCCCAGTGAACAATTAATCCTTCATTTCTAGTTTTATGTCTGTTCCAGACACAGCCTATAGTTCTGCATTTGGAATCATAATGATGGTGGGTTTGTTATATCCCCAAGGTATTGCTTCAACTGAGGTTGCAATCTATGCAGACCACAGTCAGGCCTTCTACGTTCAAATCCATCAGCTTGCTACGATAAGCTTGATCCAGCCTCAGAAATACTGTGTTACCATTCACTGCAGGCTACTCTTTCTAACGTATGAAAAATGAGTTAGCTGTCTTTCAATGTCATGTAATTAAAAGTGGTTAAATGAGATTTTCAAATAACATAGGTACCTGGTAGAAAGCAGTTTTGGGGACATGTAAAATTGCCTTTTAAGAGGCTGGAAGCATGCCAGTTAAGGAATAAAAATGAAAAGACAAAACATAAACTCATTGCAAAGCGTGGAGATTAGATATAGAAAAATGCGTGTCAGCAGGACAGCAGACACTAGACAATGCAAGGCTCCATGCAAGATTTAAAGACCACTAAATGACCCCAGTAAAATGATCCCAAAATATTGGGCTTTTTAGTTAAATATTATATATATATATATATATATTCAAAAATCTTCCTTCAAGTGTAGATTCAGCAACCCACAGTAAAATTTGACACCTGTTTACAAACAGGTGGGAGCATTTGTGCATCCTATTTGAAACAGGGAGCTCGCAAGAGCCTAGCCAATATCACCAACAATGATGAAGGTTGCTTGAACTGAATGCAAAGAGGGTTTCTGGGTTTGCTTCTGCCACCTTGCCTTAGAATACTGCCAAGTAAATTCCTTTCCATTAACTTAATGAGAACTAACTGTTTTACCTGAAATTAAATACAGTAAGTAAACATTCAAAAATTACTACATTTTCCAGCAATGATTTCTGTTCTGTACCATTCCAATACCTTCCCTCAAAAACACAAATGCAAGTTAAAATCTTCCTATAGGCTGTTACATTTAAAAAATAAATTATTGTATTTAGTCCACATGAAATCATGCACAGTACCAATCAATATCCATAACATACATAAAATGATGTGCTAGTACTCCGTGATACTTAATCTCAACACCCATCCCATCCAGTATGGGTCATTTTTTCTTCCATTGGAATGACTCCAAACCCTCGAGATTTAGTGGAGGGCTGTTGAAGTAAGGAAAAATGTCATTTGGAAGGAGTTCAGATACATGAATTCCATGTATGGAACTGATTTATGAGCTACATTAACAATGACAATTCTGTGTCACAGTTCCTCTGAAACACAATGTGGTGGATCAGTCATTTCAAATCCATTATCATCCCCAAATGGTTGTCCAGTGATGTCTAATCTCAATCAATAACCAGTAATGGACCACAGCCACTAATCTCATTTGCATGTTTGTACAAAGCATCAGTTTTGAGACGCATATTCATATGCATAGAGAGTTCAGTGAGTACACAGAGATTTCACAGCCTGTGGAAAGTTCTGTGCTGGGATTTAGATATTTCCCAGGCACCTGGAAGAGTATTTAATTCGCACTGTAAAATGATCTCAACAGTGAAAGGCAGGAAAACACATCAGACAGTGCACTAGCTAAGTGTGTGTATTTTGCACAAGTGATGGTCTTACTGATCTTACTGCCCCTGGGGACATGAATATAACCAAAGGCAGAGATTCAGTTAAAATGGAGGCAGTGATCAATACCCATTTGAAGTCTGAGTGGAAGAGGACTGAAAATGCTGAACCTGAACAGAATCCTGGGTTGTTATATGAGAAAGCAGCATACTAAAATTAATATAATATTCCACTCCTTCCACTCCTTCACAGAAGGGCTTTGTATGAAAACAGAACTTTCACTCCTGAGGGCGTTGCTCAAGAAAGGATGAAAACAAACAAGCAATCAAATAAGCCAAAAGCCCCAAACCCAACTCTGAAAGCTGAAGTGTGGACATATATACAGTGGCCTTCTTTCTTTGGGTTCTCCATTCGTTTCATATATGCATTGCTCAAACACAAAGAACATGCTTTCAGCAAGCTAAGAGCATGGGTCCACATCCTTTAGTAGTCAAATCAGCCTCCCTACTCAGTCACAGTTAGTCAGCTCACCCTGCTACTTCTGCTACTGAAACTATTTTGTACCCAGTTATCCAAATCATTGCAACAACACTGCTTAAGGGAAAATACATAAATGCAACGAATAAATGACACTGCAATTGCTATCTAGAATTTGTACAAGACAAATTTTCCTTACTTCAACTATTCAACTTAATCATATGCTAAAGATGATATAGAATCATAGAATCATCCAGGTTGGAAGAGACCTCCAAGATCATCCAGTCCAACCTATCACCCAGCCCTAGCCAGTCAACTAGACCATGGCACCAAGTGCCTCATCCAGTCTTGAACACCTATGTGAAGTAATTCATTACCGTACAGAGTCTAGTCTGTGAAACAGGATTTATGCCAGGAAATTGAAAATTTCCATGGATGGATCTCAAAACACCAAGGGTCAAAGCATAAATTCCACATGGTTTACTAACAGGAGAAAAAAAAAGGGCTACCACATTAAAAATATTAAATACAAAAGTAACACATCAGAAACTGAAGGTAGTGCATCACCAGCCAGCAAGTATTCATCACTGCAATGTCTACTGAACTGTACTGGTTAGATGATTTTGGCAAGACAAAAATAAGTGAAGGGCACTGTGTGAAAGGGAAGGTCCTTCAAATGTAACAAACTGGTAATCAAATTTTTCATCCATCGGATTCAGAACACTATTTTTCATCCCAGATAGACCATTGTGACTAGGACAAAGCTTCATGTTGCATTCCTCAGCCACACACTGCCCTCATTAGAACTGTATTAGCAGAAAATTAATCCTGCAGAAAAGAAATAAAAAAAGAGGAAATGAAGTTGCCTGTCAGTCTAGGTCTCCAAATGCCCTCATTGTGCACAAAAGCTCCCCAGGCCCAAGGACTTAAAACAAGTGACTGAGTACAAATTGATGAAGCAAAAAAAGGTCAGGATCCTCCTCTTCCACAGCAGGTAGTCATAGCACTGTCACAGGAAAACCAAACAAGTGCATTTGCATGTCTTCCTAAATGTTTCCAGACAGATATGCAACCAAACAATTCAATCATACTGATAATCAAGCCCTTTCACCATCTAAAATCGTTTTATTAAATGTCAGAATGATCCATCTATAAGACTTAAGCCACCTACCTTGAAAAAAAAAAAAACAACCCAAAACAAAACAACCCAACAAAAATTCTGGTGCAATTCAATTTTTGTAAGCACCCTAAATATTTGGGGTTTATTTCCAATTCAAATATCCGAGACATTGCCTCGTTTGGATTGCCATTCCCTACCCCACACTAATGTTTGTTATTTTAACAGCTACACTTTAGGAAACACACATTTTCGCAATATAACAGGCACAGATATCTCCTTAGCTGCTCCACGAGAACCCTTGTAAGCAGACTTTAGGGAAGAAACAATTGCCTTTATTGCACAGAAGAAAACAACAATGAATAAAGAATGTTAAAGGCATCAAGATTGTAATTGCACAGAAAGAAACATTACACAAGAGATTCCATTAAGAGAGATGTTTAGACACATATAACAACTCTGAACAGAATGAGGGTGACATGTTCAGCAGAAACAGAGGGTGGGACCAGTGAAACTGACACCAATCCAAGCGAGCAGAGAGCTAGTTCTTTCTAATTTCAACTCCCCATCATTAAACCGAGATATATATGAAGCTAGCAGAAAACCTAAACTGCTCCAAATCTGAAGCCAGCACAGTGAAGAACATCTTTTTCTCACAACCTAAATAAATTAATTTAAGAGTCATAAAACCAAATTGCTTCTGCTGACTCCCAGGCAGCAGCTCTACCAGAATCTGTGAAAACAAACCCAGGAACTCCTCAAAGAGCAGGCAAAAAAAACTTTCACAGAAAATATTCATGGCTTCACTGAAGCTGAACTAATAGGTTTAGGAGTATATAATTTTATTGGTACTCTATAAAGATATTTCAACAGCATATTCCTCCTGCCTTTCTCTATCAAAGTAGTTATCATATAGAAATAATTTTCTTTCCTTCAAGGAAGTGCCAGATCTAATTACCCACACAGATGATCAGAAAGTTTCCTCTTAATTGCCAAGAGTCAAAACAATCACATCAAAATATGACTGAATTTGAATAACTGAATAAACTTCTGTTTGAAGGGAATGATCAAACTTGACCCCTGTTTTGTGAAACTGATAGTCACAGTGTCTCTTCAACCAACATCAGTAGATTGATCTAATACTTCCAGTATTAAATGTGGCTACTTTCAGGTCTAAAGTTCAGATAATGAGAGAATGTAGAAAACAAGACAATCAATTAAGAATAATGATTTTTTTCTATGTCAGCAAAGTATTTAGTACAACTGAAAACTATTTACATTTTAGACAAGCACAAAAGTGATTTAAGTGACATATTATAAAGATAATAAAGCTAAATAATATCTGAGTTAATACTATACAAAGACTGTCTGTCTTCTTTATTCCTGTTAGGAATTCAGGTGTATCCAAATTCAAATACTTTATGCTGTTTGTATGAAGATTACAGTCTTGTTGAAAGAGGCTTTAAAGAGATGTTTCATTTTGGTGATGGAGGGGTAACAAATTAATCAGTAAAAATACCAGTAATTCATCTAAAATATAAAATGTTACAAAACTAAAACAAAAACAACATAGAAACTTAACAAGGAAACGATAAGACAAAACAAAGACTAATAGCCCTGCAAATTGTTTGATTTGACTGAAATGGAATCTGCTATTATCGTATGAGAACTGCTTTAAAGTCAAGAGTGTTGCCACACCAGTCCTTTGACATCCTCTCTCACTTTTTAGAGAAAAGGATCCCATTTTATTTGAGCGTGTGCCTGTGTGTAAGTGTGGCCAGGCTCTTTAGCATCTAAGAGAAAAAAACCCAAACCATGATCATTACCTATTTGCTACACAGAGCTTGTGAAGGCTGAAGTCACACATTTCTCTGCGTATTTCTCTAGAGGTCTCACAAGTCTGAATAATGTCCCTTTGAAGCAAACTGCTTCTCACCTCTCACCCTTTTCTTTATACTCATACATATACTTGAGCTGTGTTTCCTACAATAGTTCTGGATTTTGCTGAAAGCAGGCTGCGCCTTAGTATTAACTCAGGTGAACTCAGGAAAAACAAGCAACCTGGTAGCCCACTTCAAACAAGCCTATGCTCATATAAATGTTTTGCAAAACAGGCCTCACATTTCAGAAGCCACATTCCTTTCTCCCTCCATCAAGACCAAGAGAAACGAAGTTTCTCACTACATATCCACAAAGCTAGCATACAGAAGGCAGACAGTACAGAAATTAAGAAACCAACCACACCTTCCACAACATAGAATCATAGAATCAAGCAGGTTGGAAGAGACCTCCAAGATCATCCAGGCCAACTTAGCACCCAGCCCTATCCAGTCAACTACACCATGGCACTAAGTGCCTCATCCAGTCTTTTCTTGAAGACCTCAAGGGATGGTGCCTTCACCACCTCCCTGGGCAGCCCATTCCAATGACAGATCACTCTCTCTGGGAAGAACTTCCTCCTAACATCCAGCCTATACTTCCCCCAGAACGACTTGAGACTGTGTCCCCTTGTTCTGTTGCTGGTTGTCTGGGAGAAGAGACCAACTCCCACCTGGCTACGATGTCCCTTCAGGTAGTTGTAGACAGCAATGAGGTCACCCCTGAGCCTCCTCTTCTCCAGGCTAAACAACCTCAGCTCCCTCAGCCTCTCCTCATAGGGTTTGTGTTCCAGGCCCTTCACCACCTTTGCTGCCCTTCTCTGGACACGTTCCAGCACCTCAACATCTCTCCTGAATTGAGGGGCCCAGAACTGGACACCTTTACAACTGCAACTCTGCAGCAATGCACAAGAATAAATAAAGAGGAAAACAAAACAAAAACAACCAAACAACAACAACAACAACCACAAAAACAAACAAACAGGCAAATAAAAAAGACCAACCAAAACACTATCCTATGGTAAGCTTCCAAAATGCAAGAGATCTTAATTTCAGCTACAATAATGACTTCGAGACTACAGCAAGGCATTTGAAACACCACAAGTAGACTCCAGGTCTTTTAACCAGCTTCCACTGTACAAGAGCTCTTTCAAACTCTGAGCCACGCATGCTAACCAGCAGAAAATACCTAACAAAATAACTCACAAGATGGTTGTGATAAAAAAAAATCTATGGTGTTCAAAATGATATGCCATGGTTTAGCTTAAGTATTGGCAATATTTCCTACTGTTTATTAGTTTTACACAAAGACTTCAGTAGGTTTTCAATCACCTGTATTAAAATGGAGTGTACAGAGCTACCTGTGAAACTAACTACAGAGTGGTTTCAAAAGGCAGCATATATGTTTTTTCTTCCTGCAATTGCTTTAAATGTACATTTGAATTGCTCAATAAGCAGACTTCTTCTGTCAGCCAAGTTTCCTCCCCTTCCTCTCTTCAGCTGTGAAAAGCATTTCTGTCTCCTGCTGTTTGCTGAATTATTATAATGGAGATATTATTAGTGAATCACTCTGAGTGGTCAATATTTTCCCCTAACCAAGAAATAGAAGCCAAAGGTAGTTTTTCATTAAAGCATGGTCATTCTGGATGAGAAGTGAAGCCTATTCAGTAACCACACTATGGAACAGCACACTGTTTGCTTTTTAAAATCAATATAATGATAGACTCTTACAGTTCCCGATAGAAAGGAAAGAAGTTGCCTTTTGTCCTGCAAAGTATTGCTTATTTAGAATAGATTTCAAGGACTGATAACTGAAGGATATATTTAAAAGCAATGCAAATCCAAAAAAAATTCTACAACTGAAGTAGCTGTGACTTAACTTCAAAACACATCCAAAAGTAATTTTTTTTTTCAGTCTTCCTATTTTACACAAAAATCCCTATTTCTTTAAAGCAGAGGTAATGTCCTTGCAGACACTAATTGTTTAGTTATTAATGTTTCTAAAGTCAAGCTTTTCAGCTGGCCCACAGTCTGCCACCAATATGACCATCTCAAAGACAGGAGATCAGAGGGAGTGGGGCAAAGGAAATACCTGATGATTTTACAACAAAGAAAACACCTAGAGATTTGGACCCCTGTTGGGTACCCCAGCATATGTAAGAAAACAATCCTCAGTATGGCTGGAGTTACAAAAGAGACAGGCAACTTTAGGACGATAAACCCAGATATAAATGTGCAGCAGAGTTACAACTATTATCATCTTATATTTTCCAAAAGCACATTGCAAAATTGATCTCTCTAAAGAAGAATAAAAGCAGATGTAAGTACTGCTTTGTCTTAAGCTAGCTACTCACCAAGAGTTAACACAGCCTTAAAAATTATGTAAAACATATTTTTTAAGCATATATATACATCCCCCAAGCTCAGAGAATAACTGACAGTTGCACATGCCAGAAGAGATTAGTATGGGTAGAAACATTTGGCTTTTGAGAGTGGGTAGAAGGGGAAAAATTTTAATCAAATCCATTACCTGGTTATTGATTTCTCTTTGCCAGACTGATCCTGTAGAATACTTATAAAGCCTTTGACATTGAGACGTTTGGCCAAAGATATTGGATTAGACTAAGCAAAAGCTGAGCTTCTCATATAATCTCTCATATTTCATTTATACACGATTTATTCTTTTGAACAGCAGAGGCTTTTTATTGATAAAAAATAACAAGATTGAGAATCCCAAAGGAAATCTAGTGCCCACCTACTCAAACATGTTCAAGTAAAATCTGTAGGCTTTGTAGGCCTGGGAGAGAATGATGTTATGTGAAGGATGTTTTCTTGTATAAAAAAGCATGAAGGATGCCAAAGATTCTGAAATAAACAAAGCTGCTTTTGAAATTCAAATGTTGCTATACTTGAAAACTCCAAGTACAGGGTTATTGCTGTACACTGGGAAGCTGACTGACAGACTTCTGAAATCGTTTTTCCTTTGCAGAATAAATTAAAGCAACTTTCTTTCTTTTGACTTCCCCTATTAGCCTGGTTTGATAAAACATCTTAATGACTGTCTCTAGATCTCTAGTCTGCTAAATATGATGTGTTCCATTAAGTCAGTTAGGTGATTGAAATTTAATCATGCCATTCAACAGAAGTGTCTAACTATTGTCAAATTTAATATGGAATCTGGTAACTAGATGCTTTGTTGAATTACACGAGAATCCAAGACTCTTTAAGAAATTAGATCATTATACCTTTTCAAAAAGCTGTTCAAATGAATATGATGATCAAAAGTCAAATGTAGCAGACTGTCTGGCATTTCTTTAGTAGTTATCAATAGTAATAAAATGATAAATATATATTTTTTTTCCTGCAGTAAACCCTGAATTAGCTTTTGAAGTCTTGTATTTCAAGGTACAAATCATACTGATTGTACTTCCACTGATAACCAAGACAGACCTTTGTGATTAACATGAATCTTACAACCCTTTCTTATGTTAATGCTTTAAAGACAAGTAAGTGGCTTTTAAGTCTCATCTGTGTTTGATGTATAACATGGAACTCAGCATTTATGACTCAAAAGCTAGCAGAATAAGTCTGAAGCTCACTGTTTATGGATACTTATTAACAGAAATCACCACCCTTTCACTGAAAGGACCATAGGTCTGTTGGTTGACCCAGTGACCAAACAGAAAGGGCAAATGCTTCTATTTTTATTCCTCCTCTAAATTGCCAGCTTTCAGACCTATTCAGCATCTTGTTCAACCAGTCTCACTCTTCATTTGAACACTTAGCTTCTTTTTGACTATGATTCCTGTGAAACTTCCTGGGACAGTAAGGTGTCTTCCATGAGTATCTACAGGTCACTACCTACAGAAAGGTTAGTTTTGACTTGTTCCAGCTCCATATTCTCAGGCTAAGAGGTATGCAATGGTATTGCATAATTTAAATGATGTTTGATCATGAAACCACCTCAGCTTGTTCCTAAGCTTTCTGTATACAGAAGCTTGAGTTGTCCGCAACAAGTGCATTTCCAGGACGTGTTGCACTTGCTTCACCTTTGCAGGACACCTGGGCAGCATGTGTCCAGTACACCTGACATAGATGATAAACCAGAATTGTATTGCAGAGCAATACAGTGCCTATAGAGTGAATTACCTGTGTGGCCTATGGCCTGCACACACAAGTTTGGGAGTGAGCCAAAATCCCATAAAAGCAGACATAACTCTTCAATGCCACCAAAAGAACAATCAGGAGCACAACAAACAAGAAGGTACCTCACAGATGAAACTTCTTCATCGTGGAATTTGAAAACAGCCCTGATGGAACTGAATTTTCAGCCTGTTCCATCCTCAGAAGCTCAAAAAACTTCCTTTTGTCTTGAGTAGGCTAACACGCTGTTACCTTATCATCGATGTTGACCAAGCCTGGGCAGTGACTCTAAGGGATAGGCAGGACATTGTAGCCAGGTAGGGGGTGGCCTCTTCCCTCAGGCAACCAGCAACAGAACAAGGGGGGACAGTCTCAAGTTGTGCTGGGGAAAGTATAGTCTGGATATTAGGAGGAAGTTCTTCACAGAGAGAGTGATTGGCATTGGAATGGGCTGCCCGGGGAGGTGGTGGAGGCACTGTCCCTGGAGGTCTTCAAGAAGAGACTGGATGAGGCACTTAGTGCCATGGTCTAGTTGACTGGCTAGGGCTGGGTGCTAGGTTGGACTGGATGATCTTAGAGGTCTCTTCCAACCTGGTTGATTCTATGATTCTATAACAAAAGCCAAGACTTCAAAAATCACTGACTCTGAATCCTTTTTCCTGTTTTCAGCTTTTTTGAAGAGCCTCAAAAACATATATGAAGATCTCTAATTAGAAAGAGTCTTCAGAAGCACAGTCAGATCACACAACTTGATGTTAAATTACAGATTACATGCAGGAAAATGCTGTTATATTTAACAGTAGCAGACATTAGTGTGTAACAACATTCCATAGATCCTTGAATCCTAACTTAAGCAGTAATCCTTTGATCTGGAATCCTTCCTAGCATCACCAAGTAACTATAGCATCAATACTTGAAAGTCAGTAAATTAAACAAAATAACATAACAGAAAATTTCTGTTTCTTCTCGTAGAAATAAAAATAAATGTGAGCCTGGCATTGGGACTGATTGGTGCCATGGTCTAGCCTTGAGCTCTGTGGTAAAGGGTTGGACTTGATGATCTGTGAGGTCTCTTCCAACCCTGATAATACTGTGATACTGTGTGGCGTATGAAGAAGAATATTTATCATGTCAGTAGAATTTTTCCATTCTCCTGTTATTGCGACTAGAGAACCTAGTCACTCAATATGTCACAAAATGCTTTTCATTGGTTTAGGCTGTGGGCCATGTCCAATTTGCAACATGTAGCCAAAAAGACAGCAGCCATTTGTTTTTGCTATTGGATTGTCTGACTCATCATATGAAAATACTGTAGTTGACGAGACAATTGGTATGGATCAACACATCAAAATCTACCAGTACTGAGATCCTCCTTCACCAGTTTAGTCTGCTGGGGGCCAAGAACTGTAGAGCTGTGGGATGAAAAAATAGGCAGGCTCCTTGCTTCTAACTTGCCTTGATATAATCAAAGCATAGAATCATAGAATCAGCCAGGTTGGAAGAGATCTCCAAGATCATACAGTCCAACCTAGCACTCAGCCCTGGCCAGTCAACTAGACCATGGCACTAAATGCTTCATCCATCCTTTTCTTGAACACCTCCAGGGATAGTGACTCCACCACCTCCCTGGGCAGCCCATTCCAATGGCAAATCACTCTCTCTGTGAAGAACTTCCTCCTAACATCCAGCGTAGACCTCCCCTGGCACAACTTGAGACTGTGTCCTCTTGTTGTCCTGGAGTCCTGTACCCCTAAATTCCTCTCCTGCCCGGACTTCGGGGAGAAAGGGGAAAAGCCGCCTGGTTTCCCCCCCCCTCGCCTGCCCTGCAGCCGTGAAGGGGGCGGGGACTGCCCCGTGAGTTCCCACGCTGGAGCCAGGCTGGGATTGGCTGTGCGCTTTCGCGCCTAAGGTGTGGTAACTCTGCCCTTTGTCTAGCCAAGGTTATAAATATTGGGGGTCTTCCCACCTTTGGGGTTCCCGCTTTGGAGTTTGCCTGTGCCTGGACGTATGTCTCTGCCTGAGCTCGCTCACTCTCCTGTGCCTGGACTGCAGAGAGATCAAGGATTTGCTTTCCTGTTAGGCTTTGTGTGCCTAAAGACCCTTAAAGACCCTTAATGACTCCTGCAGCCGCTGGAGGAGGAAGACAGACCGCACGAGCCAGCCTGAGTGAGTTATTTGGCTTAGCTTAATTTAGTAAGAAACCGCTATTAATTAATAGCCGAGTCCTTTTCCAAATTCTGACTTCAAATATATAGTCAGATTATTGATGGTATCCATGTAGATTAATTCTCATGCAACTCAACCTGTTTATCAAACAAAATTAATCTTTGTATATATAGTTGTGGGGGCGGGTTTTTGGAAAAATAAAAAATATCTATTTTTGATAAATTCTCCACTCGGCCACAAATTAATCCTGCTCTCCGCAACACTTGTTCTGTTCCTGGTTGCCTGGGAAAAGAGACCAACCCCCACCTGGCTACAGCCTCCCTTCAGGTTGCTGTAGACAGCAAAGAGATAACCCCCCTGAGCCTTCTCTTCTCTAGACTAAACAACCCCACCTCCCTCAGACTCTCCACATAGAGTTTGTGTTCCAGGCCCCTCACCAGCTTTTTTGCCCTTCTCTGGACATGTTCCAGCACCTCAACATCTCTCTTGAATTGAGGAGCCCAGAACTGGACACAGGACTCAAGGTGTGGCCTGACCAGTGCTGAGTACAGGGAAAGAATAACCTCCCTTTTCCTACTGGCCACACTGTTCCTGATACAGTCCAGGATGGCACTGGCTCTCTTGGCCACCCAAGCACACTGCTGGCTCATGTTCAGCTACTATCTACCAGTACCACCAGGTCCCTTTATTCCTGTCTGCTCTCCAGCCATTCTGTCCCCAGCCTGCAGCGCTGTGGCCAAAATGTAGAACCCTGCCCTTGGCCTCGTTAAATCTCATCCCATTGGCCTCTGCCCACTCACCCATCCTGCCTGTCAAGGTCCCTATGCAAAACACTTCCAAACTACAAAAGAATGGCCACTGTGAAATGCAGAAGTTGCACATGTAGCTGCCATGCTGTCAAGTCTGACTTTTGCTCTTCAATATTCCCCTCCTCCTCCAAGCACAAGTCCTCTGAGACACAGCAAGCAATGAGCAGTGTCAGACTCAGCCTGTTATCTCTGATTTTGGCTGGTTGGAAGTCTGGCTTGCATCATCTTTCAGTGCCTTACCTACTGAGTGTACCCCTCTCTCCCATTACTGCTCAGAGGTTCCTCCATTTTCCTTCCATTTCCCAACTGCTATTCTGCTGGGCTTTAAAGTCTAACCTTCTTTTACATTGACATTAACCTCTGGATAGTTTCTTCACAAGTCCAAGGAATTAAAAAAAAAAAAAAAGAAAAGTAGATTATAAAACAAAATGAGGAACTTAAGCTGGCAAGAACTCATTTCAGTTTCTCAGTTTATCCTGACTTCAGTTCTGCTTAGGAATATTTTTTTTTCCAAAGCTTTCAATTTTTTATACAATGAGGAAATAAATCACTTCCACTCTTGGTGAGTCCTCCTCAGTCGGTGGTTCTGAGCATCCAAATGGATTTTTCAAATTGTGTCTTATATTCCCTATATGAAGCCTTAAATTTGCAGGCATATTTAAATTTCCAGGGCATACATAAAGCCAAGGGGAGACTTCATAACTGTCAGCTGCTTATGTGTTGGCCAACATTAAGTTCAGTAGTGATTTTGTGGTGCTCAGTTTTACGCAGTTCATTTTAGACAAGTGCTTACAAGTCGCTATTCCCTCCCCAATCCATTCCACCACTCTCTGAGTCCTCACATCTATCTTCAATGTATCTTCTTAATTCCTTAAACACCTCTCTCTACAAAGTTGTCTTTCTCATTTATCCATGCATAGTTTTCCTACAGGGTAACTTCACCTCCATCTTTGAGAGACAACCTAAAGCTTCTCCTGTTCCTTCAGAACACAGACTGTTCTTTGCCCAACATCTCATCTTTCTCTTGCATCCCTTCACTGACATCTTTCTCTAGAATATCAAACACTGAATGCTTTCATTTTTATATACTTGATGCATGAATGTATGCATCTTTTCATTTGGGTGTTTTTCTATTTACTGAGGAGACAATACCTACCCTCTGGTTTGCCAATAGAACTTACAGAAGATTCCCACAGCTCAAGACAACTGCAGCAGTATATTTTGGTATAATAAAAAAAATTGGTAATAGTTTTGATCTCTTTCCTCAGTAACTGTGAGAGCTGACATAACAACAGAAAGACAAGCAATTCTGCTTCTGTCTCAGGTGAGCAAAACATTACAAAGGAAATGACAATGTGACAATTTTCGGTGCGAGTTTTAAATAGCTTTAAGAACCTACAGTTTGCACTTCTTTTCAATTCCTACATTCATTGTATTCCACAGACTCAAACAATATTTGCATGAAAAGGGCTAGAAGCATTTTAGATGAGTTGACTTGATTAATATTTATGAATATATTAAGGCCATTATGTATTACACCAGCACACATGTGGAGCAAGAATACAATATTTTAATGTGCACTGGGATTTGATTGGACGTTAACAAACACCTCTGCCATGCTGCAGAGTTTGATTCTTTAGCCACCTAGGAAGGTTAGCAATAAAGAATAAATAAATCTAGCACATGACATAAAATATGTTAGTGTAATTAGAGTATGTTTCTTAAAAGTGCAGCATGAACATCCTCAGCTTGTTCTGGAAATTGACAGAAGAGGCAGATTTTGTCTACTGCTTCAAATATTTGGGCCACCTGGTATCCAGAGCTACACTACAGATCTCTTCTCCAGCTATCCATAACTTTAACAGAAAGCAGATGTGATTGACTGTGACTCCATTGCTTTTTCATACAGATAAAAGATAAGCTGGAATATATTTCTCAATTTTTCAACCGTGACAGGAACTCATTTGCAAAATACTACTGAGCCAGACCAGAGTAAAACTAGTGTTTGTTTTTGAAGTTTGACCAGTTGTCACCTGAGCTTCAAAAACGAAGTGCTGTTCTCCTCCCCCTTTCAAGCTGCTGCACTCTGTACATGATGGGACTTGTTTGAAGTTTTATTTAAAAGGCTTTAAGGAAAAACTCTGCTCTCAGATCTGCAGAGAACATCACAACAGGAATATTCTTCTCCCCTCACATGCACAGAGCTAGTCTGCTCCCCTACACCAATTGTCCTTGGAGTCACTGCCCTGTGGAGAAAACACATGGGGGAGGGGGACTAAGATGCTTTGTACAGGCCAAAGAGCACAGGGTGAAACATGAGAAATGATACACAGCCAGACTCTGGAGCTTCAGTAAACTACACACTCTTCCCTCGCTACTTTGCTCAGACATGAAGAATGTGATTTTAAGCCAAAAAACTGTGGAATGAAGCGTGTTGTCAGGGGAGAGGGAAAAGAAGATTGCTTCATCTGCTTCATCTGACAACTCCTCAGAACTCCAGCAGTTTTTGCCCCTAAAACTCAACGGCATTACTATACTTAAGGATGTTGTAGTACATTAGTACTGGGAGAGACAAAAGTGACCTCATCAATACCATGTGGGCAAGGTCCAGAGCTTTGAAGATACCTTTATGCTTCTATTGGATACAGACAAGTTCCTGCTACCAACTCACATTATCTCATTGCTTTTGGAGAAGCTGAGGATATACAAAACCGACAGCACCTTAAGCTTGAAGATTATAGATCTTCACAGCTACCAAAAAGTCTTGACTTCATCCCTATTTACACAGTGCTGGCATAAAGACAACCACGAGAAAGATCCTTGTTGAAGTAATAGTATAGTGTGAACATGTGAAAATGGATTTCTGGTAACTCCAGCCATTTGTATGTGCAGAAGCACCACTTACATTCACATGCTAAATCTAGACTGGTTTCTCCTCAAATTATTACCACACTCAGTGTCTGTGTGTGGATTATTCTGATACCATCAAAAAACGATTTGAAAGTGAACTTGTGTGTGTGGCTGTGCATGCACACGCATCCTATGGCTACACATTGGATATTTCTCAGGCCAAAGATGCAGGTGGCACTAGATCTGATTTTACAGATGATGAGAAGAAATATAGGGGAGAAATGGGAAGAATGTAGAAGTTTAGGAGTTCTACCCAGATTTCTGGATCATAGTTCAATACTGCAATGCCACAAAAATATTATTCTTGTCAACTTTTGGATTAACACAATTTTCAACATTTAAAATGGCAAGAAAAACAGAGGCTATCTACATTTGAATCCAGAAAAAAGAAATCTGTAAGAACTTTTACTTCCAGAGCACAATATGTAGAATTTCCCTACCTAAAAGATAAAAAGATTAACTGTATTCTGTCATGTTATATATATCTTATCCAGTAACAGAAGACCATATTTTAACAGCGTTGCTTTTGAGTCACTCCAGAGCAATCAACAGGAGTCAATTTATACTGCCAGAGAATGATGATGTACCTCAGCTTATTTTAATTTCAATAATTGAATGAGAAATAAAAAGGCTATTGAAAGGACTGTATTCTGGTCAAAGACTAATGAGAAAATAGTTTTGAGTCTCTGAGTCAGTGGGTGCCATGGTAACAATGTATTATCAAAATCTGATTAGCATGCCCAGCAGCTTTATAAGTGATAACATGTTCTTTTAATTGTGTTTCTTTTTCTTGCCCTGTGGAGAGTTTTATATTCATAACAGGTAAGAAGTAAGGTAGTATTCTGTTTATCTGCAAGTTAGACTTAGGATGTCCAGTATACTCGAACTCTGTGCAACATTTCATTCAGTAACAGAAACATTTTCCTGGCATATGAAAAAAGCTGGGCTTTCCATCGACTCCCTCCAGTACTATGTGTCAATGTTTAAGTCAAATATTGTTACCTTTTAAATATGTACAATTATTTTGAAGGATTCACACATGTAAAACAGAACATTGTGAAACATAAGCATCTTAAAGAAAAACATATTTTTCATAGGAGAAGGAGAAGCAAGAAGAGAGTAAGAGAGTTTTAACTCATCCCTGAAAGCAGGACTCCATGTGCCTGAGTTTTTGAAAAGAGGGAGGGGATTTCCCCTGTGTTCAAACGATTTTGTGTGTGCAGTCACTTACTCATCACTATATCAATAATCAGGAAGAACCATAAAATTAAATAAGACACTTCTCCTTATCAAGAAGGAAATAGCTATTATTGTTTCACAAAATAAACACAATGAAAATGCAAGGCTGAGAGTCTAATAATGCTCTTTTTATAAGTGAACCTGTGGTGGAGGGGCAGCAGCCCCAAAACAGAGGTCTCTCTATGCCTCTCCATGCCTGGACATGTTTTTCTGCCAGGACCCATGGTAGTAAACAGGTTGTGTAACACACACACACCCAGTCCGTGTATCCCTAAGGTCCACCCAGGTGATCCCCATATTTGGGAGGGTCCAGGCAAACAGCTCCTGCCTATTAAGGTAAGGTTTGGCTTACTGCCAGCCTGATTGGTCACTTTGGATGGCCAACGGGCCACGAATCTTGGCCCACAGTCTATAAAGAGAGGCGCAAAGGAGCACCAGGTGTTCAGAGTATTCAGACTTAGCTGTTCAGACTCAGCTCTCTAACCCTGCCTGCAGCGCAGCTCAGCTCTGATCCACGTTGCAGCTCTGACCTGCACCCGAAGTGCTCAGACGCTCACACCCACATGCTCGGAAGCCAAAGCACTGCTCCGATGCTGAGGCTTCGACCTCTTACTTTGATCTCAAGGCTCAGTTAACCTGTCTGCATACCTTTAGAAGCAGAGCACATTCTAGCCTGCACCTGATATTATATGAGGAGCCAATAGCCTCCTAAGCTATTGTTCATACTGGCCTGCCATCTTGCATGTATCCACGGAGCTCAGTCTCCCAGCAGCCTGGCACACACTGCATTCCCGCTGCTTTAGCCTGGAGAACCAGGACAGCAGACCTCGGAATTGTCTGCAAACCCACAAACACAGCCTGCTAGCTGTGAAAGGACCGTGCCAGAAGCTGCACGGAGAAATCCTTCTCCTGTTCCTGGAATCCTGCCAGCTGACCATCCCTGGACACGCAGCATCCAGAAGTCCAGCAGCGTCAAGGCAGAGACCACTTAACACCAGGACAGAAGGTTAGAGAAAACCTGTTTACCCAGAGACTGGGAAGACTTATCATTCTCCTCACAATCTGGGAAGATTCCAGCCTCACAGAGACCCGGACACAGGGCACAGGCTGTGATACAACTCTGGGAGGGTGATTAATAATTAAGGGCAACACATCTAAGTAAGCTTTGATTCCTCTGTAATATAAGTTATCTCTGCCTTAGAGCAGACACAATTTCAGCCCCTGCTGGGCAGACAGCATAGCTGTTAAGAGGCACTAAGCCTGAGGGAAATCTCTCTCTGCCTATAGTTGATAATTTGATAGTTATTAACCAAATCCCTGTACATATATATATATATATCTATATATCTCATGTCCTAATTATTTTCATAACTTTGCACAAAAGAACAATTCAGTGGTTGGGGGTGACAAGAGTTTGTAAATATTAATTTTAATAAATATTTTTTATAAAAAATTAATACCACCTCAAATTAATTTCTCACCTCCCCCTAATAAGGGAAGAATAGAGAAACCCCCTCCACAACAGAACCTCAGGTGAATAACCTGGCAGACCTTTAATACAACAACCGCAAAGAACTCTATTACAATGGCAGTCTCATGAATCTGAAGTAAAATCATTTTAACACATAGATGCTCAGTCTTAACAAATGGAGAGCAAAATGATTTCCTATTTTTCAACATAATGACCAGGAAACCTACTTCATGTTTGGCCTGTTTCCATGACCCTTATATCCTAATTTTTTTTTTTTTTAAATTTACAATATTCCCTTTCATTATTTCAGCTTCAAATCTGTATAGAAAGTAAGGAGTAAAGACCACATTCCTGTTCTCTAGGCACACTTGAGTAGTCTTAGCCATATGCCAAACAACGCCTAATACAAGGAATCAACTTCTCAGCATCGTTAATAACGGAACTGTGTTTGTTATAGTGCATGAACACAGAGAAAATTAATACAGTGAGACCTAAAAAAGCTTATTACTCTTTGTTACGTGCACTGGCACGTGGACAAAGTTTAAGATGTACAAAATACTAAAAGCAATCAATCTTAAATCAACACACTGAAAGCCAGAGGAACATTTATCTACACATTTGGAAACTCAGCAGAGAGTGCAGGGCTACACTGAGAATAGAAAGTCATCAGAGCAGGCCAGTGAACAAAGAAAGAGCAAACAAGTACTCCCCAGAAGGGATTAGTGAGAGTTCAGGGCACTGTTTGCACTAACCTTGGATGGAAGTGTCAGCTTGAAAATCAATCAGTGTGACCTTCACCTGTTATGATGAACTTCCCATCAGGTAAAGGTCACACTTTCCAGAGGTGGTCATCACAGCCAGTGACTAAAATGTTTGGGTTTTTTGGGGGGATGTAAAGCCAAGTTGCAACAGAAAAGACGCAGCTTCTGTTTTTTATCTGTCCCATTTTATGGATAAATACAGCAGCTGAGATTCATTTAACTCAGGGAAAAGGTACAAAGGACACTGATTCTGAAGGGACTGAACAAGTAGTGATGCCTTCTATGTCTGTAAGAATTCAAAAGAGATGCAACATAGACAAGTTCCTGTTGCTAGTGAAGAAAACAACAGAACATGACTGATTTCTGTGAAATCAGAATGGTTTTCTCACTCTAAGTTCCAGTTAGTTAAAACACTCGAATACATTTTAAAGTACTTCATCAGTTCGTATTCTTACAAACATGCAGCAGTGTAACACATGAGCAAAGTGTACCAATGTAAACCTCTTTTTCTCCTACCCAAAAGAACTTCAGAGTCATTGGCTTGTGAACTTGCTGACAATGGCTAGAGGGACTTCTGCTTCAGTGTGCCCAGAAGTCTATAGTCTCCTGCCACTGAGAAATAACTCAAATGATAATTACAGTCCAGGAGCTACAGTCTTGGCCACCACTTAACATCTATTTCCTGGGACTAGATCACAAAATCCATTTCAGTTCTATACTCAAAAAGTGTTACATGTTTTCATGTTTTTAATCACGTAGCACAGTTGGATGTAATAGAAATCATACACTTATCACACCCCTGTACTGAAAGCTCAGTATATTTTTTATTTGCCAACTGTGGTGTAGCTTAAAACTTACCCAAGAAAGAAAATAAAACTGTATGAAAGATAACAAGTACTGGATTTCATATGGATTTGGTTATTTGATTTAAATTATTGTAATGCTTTACTATTTGCTGAATGTTAAAAAGTATCTAGGAGTTGACTTAAGTCCCAGGAGTAGATTGTTTAAATAGATTAAATCTGGAGTTCAGTAACAATGGAGAGAGGAAACATAGCCTGTGTGTGCATCTATTTCAGTTGTGCATCAAAGCCAACGACTTGCAGAGAAAAATACTTATTAAATCAGAATGAGAGTAGAGAGAAATGGTGCTAAGCAGACAAATGGAAAGAAAAGAGAGGTCTTAGAAGGCATTTTATTCTGAAAAAAAAAATCTTTTTTAAGAGTAGCCTCCTTCTTCACTCAAATTATTCAATGAAATTCCTAAACCACACTATCAGCTTCTACTACAGTGGGGAAAAAAATTCCCTCTATCAAATCCATGTTAAAACCATATTTATGTCAACTAGATTTTCATCACAAAGCACATCTGTTCTTGCAGTTTAAGACTCATTCTAGGGAAATTCCTACAGATTCATGAGCTGAATTCATCTGCTCAAAGCAAGTGTCAGAGTTTAACTCATTCTCTAGTTTTAGAGAGAGAATTTTTTTCTATCTTTGCCTAGAGAAGGGAAACAATTTCTGCATTTGTAAGGAGAAAAAAGGAGGGAAGGATGTTTAAATTCTCCAGAGATGCACAGAGAGCAGCCGTATCACTTAGATTGTCCACAACAGATACCTAGAAGAGCAAGAAAGGAATAGAGATAAAAGAGAATTAAATGCTGAAAGAAGGCATGTCAGTAGCCTACAAATTACAGGACAAGAACAGCTGTCCCAGAATCCCTCTAGCATTGGAGACCACTGGCATGCCAAAAAACCCATTACTGCTTTCTGTAGTGTGCATGGGCACGTAGGATTATTATTCTGGAGACTGTTAAAAAGGTGACTAACTTCACAGAAAAACAAGTGGGATAATAACCGTAAAGATAAATCTACACACACTCTCCTCTCAGCCTTTAAAACAGAGTACCTTCCTCAATGACATGCATCTAGCATGAAGTAAAATCAGCACAAGAGTATATTTTACTTGCTAGCAATGAGGTCCTAAGCTTCTCTGAATGTAGCAAGGGAATGGCAAGGGGAAAAGAAATAGCAGTGAATTCAGGAAGATATGAGAAGAGGATGCCTGCTGCAATACCACTGACAGCGTGGACTGAAGGAAACTCATACACTGGCTGAGGCCTCTTTATGATGTGGTTAAAAGACTGGATTTTTTTCTAGTTGAGAAAACAAACAAGAAAAGAGTGTCACATAGACATAACTTCCATTTTTCTCTTAATCTTTCTGATACTTCAGACACTAACCAGTTCTTCGCTCCAGATATCTCTGCCATTATTCAAGTGTACATCTGTTGCAGAGACTTCCCATTAGTTCTCTTTCTTATGTTCTTCCTAAATATGTGCCTTCTCAACTCTCAAGACACATTATATAGTTTAACTTACCCCAACTTTGATCCACCTTCACTCCAAGAACAGTTAAACTCCTAGCTTCCTCCAGATCCCAGCTAGCTTTCCTAGCAGTCTTTACCCACTGTCTTGGCTGCAGCTGCCAAACGGTGCAAGCAGTGCTGTCGTTCTCTGTGCCACAGCTCCCAGGAATGTTTTTCCTGTGCTTAACATTCCCAACATACTTCCAGTCTAACTTTTCAAATGTCCAAACAACTTCAGTGACCAGACATTCCTAGAAATCTTCAAGACAGTCCATAAAGTGAATTTCATGCAGAAGAAAGTGTCTTGCCATTTAGCATGAAGCCATCAATTTTATCTTTCATATTTTTTCTTTTAATTGCAGAGCTCTCATAAAATGCTGCTACTGTCCAAATTTTTTAAATTTTTCTTTTCCTCCAGGCTATTTTTACAGTGAACACTGTTTAATTAACAGCAAATCTGTGACATAACCACTGTTGAGCTGCTTCTGAGAAAGGGAAGCCCATTCATCTAAAAACCATTCTATATACAACATTAATTAGGCACTCTTGTCTTCATTTCTGGCAGTCCAGCATTGTATAGATTTTTGCTTCATCTCTGTTCACAAGGTCTAATTATGTCCAGCACAGAAGACTTTGGGTAGATTGGAATGGAAATCAATAATGGAACATGTGTGATAGGAACATTAGTTTTCTCCTCTTCCTCCTCTGGGATAGAAGTGGGATCAAAGGACACTTGGCCAAGAAGAGAGACAGAAAGAAAGACAGAAAGAAAAGACTTTTCAGAGATTTGTTACTGTGGAGCATATAAATACCCATGTTTACACAACTCATTCTGGCATTGTAAAACATTCTCATCTCTTTAGCAACACTGTGGCAGATATATAGTGCTCCCAGTAATTTGCTTTCAAAACAATCATCAATCATTTTAATTTAGTTTGACTCAATCATAAATAAAAATACAATATCTTTAGAAGCAAAGTACTTTCCATACTACATATGATCATTTCACACATACAAAAATCAACATTCAGGTTACAAAGTGTTAAATCCAAAACTGTTTGCATAGGTTTAACTGTGTACTTGTTTTAATAAAAACCCTATGTTGAACTGAGGCAGGGGAGATTTCAGTTAGGTAAGGCAATAATGTTTCTGAAACACTGGATCAGATAGTCACCTGCCATCATTAACCTGTTCATAACATTCTTTGTGCATATTACCTTGATTGATTACTTCTACCATGGTTAGGAGAACAGACTGATTGGTATCTTGAGGTATCTAAGGCAGTAATGTTCCTGCTGAGCCCTGGATCATTTGATGAGCAAAAGAGACACCCAATTGCTCTCTGGCACACAGAAGAACAAAATTCACTTTTCCATGGTTTCACACACAGGAATTATGCAGAAAAGTGTGATCTCAATATAGATAGTACTTACTGCCAACTTCTGATTCAGTATCACTTGTGATATGTAATTTTTAGAACTTAATGACTGATCAAATTTGTTTACTTTCCTGGATACTGGCTAAGAGAGTCTTTGCCAATGCCAATAACTGCTTTCAGAACAGAAAATTCTTTTGCTACATTTCTTTCTCCAAAATATGAGAGCAGGAGAGTTCCTCCAAGATGAAAAACAAACCAAACCAAAACAAAAAAAACACAATGACAACAAACAAAAACAATAATAATAAAAAAAAAAACCCACAGAGTTTTTGGTCATAGAAACATTTCAGCCAACATTTTCTTACACACAAAAAAATCAGCTCTATTCTTGATATCCAGCACAGGGAATTTCAACCTGAGCAGTTACATTTTTGTGAAGGTCTAAATGGCTGAAAAAACTAATTTCTGTAATGGAAACTCCTGGAAAACTGCAGGCATTTCTTCCTCAATCATCAGGTTCTCCACGTGCATTGGAATGGAAGAGCAGAGGGGGTTTGGAGGCAAGGACACATAATGAATTGCAGAGCATGGCTGCTGATTATGGACTCAAACAAGAACAAGCATGTCCCTAAATGTGACAGCAACAGCCCTACTGAAATCAATGGTACTGTTCACACACAGTTACATCAGTGAACTGTGCCTTAAAAGAATAACGGTTTGTAAAAGCCAAAATACTATTTCAGTCCCAATTTTTGCTGATCACTAACCAATTTCACACATACCCAAGACACACAAACCAAATAATTAGGAGCAATTTCTGCAGCAGTGGATGGGCAGGTTGCACAACCTAACCATGTTTATTATGTCCTCTGTTAGCAACAGCTTCTAAGGCAACACATCTTCCCCCACTGCTCAGTCAGGCACGAGCATAGCTGCTGTGTGAGAAGGATCATCACTGCCACCTCAATTCTGTGACAGTGCTCCCAGGATCTAATTATAATCATAGAATTGCACAATAGTTAAGATTGAAAAAGACCTCAAAAGTCACCAAGGAAAACTGTCAACCCAACACTAACATGCCCACTAAACCATATCCCCAAGGTGCCACGTCTACGTGGTTTCTGAACACCTGCAGGGATGGTGACTCCCTCACCTCCCTGGGCAGCCTGTTCCAATGCCTGACCACTCTTTCAGGTGAGAAAATTTCCCTAATATCCAATCTAAGCCTACCCTGGTCAGTCTTTAGAATTATGACAGGTAGAGAGGTAGAAAACCCCACAAAAAACTTTAGATCCACAGAGTGGCTGATTATTACCTCACAGAAGTCATGAAAATCCCTTATCTTTATGAGCAAGGAGGAGGTGACAGGAAAACACACTGTTAATCCCTTTGTTTGCAATACCTTTTGGCGTCGACCTCTTGTTCTCCTCCTTATCTACGCAACAGCAGTGTGGTGGAGAGGAGAATGGGGAGAAATGAATGCAAACTGAGAAAATGTACAAGGGGTGTCAGCAGAGATGTGCTGTCAGCAGCAGCAGCAGCTGCAGCTCCGGTTGCTGTGAGGAGCAATGGGGGCTGCCTTATGTCAGGCACAGCCAGGCACAGCTGGTTCACACCAGTTCCATCACCAGTCCTCTGCAGGATGTGGCAGAGGCTGTCAGTGACACAGGTTGGACCTCTGTAAAAATGTATTAAAGAAGGGGCAGAAAATGCTGCACAGAGAGAGGAGGAGAGAACAAAAACTGAGAGAAACATCAAGGCCAGAGAAGCAGGAGCTCCATGGTGCAGGTGACTGTCTGCAGCCAGCGCTTGCTGGAGCAGATTTCTTGACAGGATCTGTGGCCCACAGAGCTCTCATGTTGGTGGAGACTTTCTGTGAAGGTCTGCCTCTGTAGGGAGAGCCCACAAAGGAGCAGATGATTCAGAGACTAGAATGTATCTCTTATGAACAAAGGCTGAGGGACTTGGGTTTTTTATACCCTAAAGAAGACTGAAGGGGGATCTTATCAATGTTTACATATAGTTAAATGGTGGGTGTCAGGAGGATCTTTTTTCATTTGTGCCAGATGACAGGACAAGAGACAGTGGGCACAAATTTGAACATAGGAAGATCCACCTAAACATGGGGAGAAACTGTGGCCTCTTCTCCCAGGCAACCAGCAATAGAACAAGGGGACACAGTCTCAAGTTGTGCCAGGGTAAGTATAGGCTGGATGTTAGGAGGAAGTTCTTCACAGAGAAAGTGATTGGCATTGGAATGGGCTGCCCAGGGAGGTGGTGGAGTCACCGTCCCTGGAGGTGTTCAAGAAAAGACTGGATGAGGCACTTAGTGCCATGGTCTAGTTGACTGGATGGGGCTGGGTGCTAGGTTGGACTGGATGATCTTGGAGGTCTCTTCCAACCTGGTTGATTCTATGATTCTATGATTCTTTCCCATTGTGGGTGGTCAAGTGCTGGAATGGGTTGCCCAGAGAGGTGGCGGAGTCTCCATCTCTGGAGTAATTCAAAATCATCCTGGATACCATCCTGCACAACCTGCTCTAGATGAACCTGCTCTGGCAGGGGGCCTGGACTAGATAATCTCCTGAGGCCCCTTCCAACCCCTAACATTCTGTGATCTGTGATACTAGTCATACTTCCCCATCCCTCATGAAAGGATTGAGGGGTCTGCAACAAAGGAGTGAAGAGAAGCTGAGATGATGGCATTAGGATGGGGGCAAGGAAAGGTTTTGCTTTCATGTTTGTCTTTATTTCTCACTATCCACAAATTGATTTTAATTCCCAATAACCAAAATACATTTTCCCTGAGTCAAGCCTATTTTGCCTACAGCAGTAATTGCTCTTTATCTCAAGCCATGTACTTTCTCAGCATATTTTCTTCTACTGTACTGTTGAGAGTGGGATGCGAGTGAGCAGCTAGGTGGGCATTTGGACTCCAGCCAAGATTAACCCTTCAGTTAAATTAAATGTAAATACCTCACAAAAGCCTAACCAACCATTTTGCCTACTACAACGCAGCTGTTGTCTTTGAACAACATCTCTCTAAAACAGTTATTTCTACCTCCTTTTTATCTTGGCTCTAGTTATTGAGTCACCTGGCAGCATGCTTCAGCAATAATTATCACCCTCACATTTAATTCAGGGTTTTGTTAAGCAAAGGTAGCACAATCAAGAAGCTTTACATTCTTATTTGAGGTCTTAAAATTTTATCTTTCCATGACAAAATGGAAGAGAGAAAAATGCTTTTGAAAGAGACAGTAAGAGCTAAAACAAACAGTAAAGGATAAAGCAAAAATCCCACAGACACAAAAGGAACATAAGTAGGGGAAAACACTTCTAGCATAAAGCTCAAGTCTTTTGTTTCACTTATGTAAATGCCTGTATGGAAGTCAGTGGTGTCACGGATGGGGTATTCCGCGACCTACGCCGATTAGGGGGAGGAGAGAAATTAATTAATGTGAGAGAATATTTATAAATATATATATATATATTAACTTCCAATATTTTCAACTCTCACCACTCCCAACCACTGAACTTTAACATTAAATTGTTCTTTACATGGTTACGAAGACATTATGGGAATATATAATCTACAGAAACTTACTAATAACTAGCAAACATTCAAACTATTTGTTGTGGAGGCAGGGGATTAATGTGGCTGAGGCAGGAATTTTTAACCAAAAATAGAGGGTTTTTTTTTCCCCAAAACCTGCCCCCAAAACTATATATAAAAAGATTAATTTAGTTTAATTAACAGATTCAGTTGCTTGAGAATATCTACAGGGATGCCATCAATAATCTGACTATTTTGGAAGTCAGAAGTTGGAAAAGGCTTTAGCTATTAATTAATAGCATTTCCCACTTAATAAAAAAGCTGAGCCAAAATAACTCACGATCAGGCTGACTTTGTCGTGTGGTCTGCCCCTTTCATTCCCTTTCAGCAGCTGCGGGTGGGTCATTAAGGGCTTACAAAGGTTGTCAATCGGTGAAACAGTCCTTTGAAACTCTTTCTGTATCCAGGCCAGGTGAGAGCGGGGGGAGAACTCTCAGGCAGGCATGAATGTCCAGGCAGAAACGAACTCTGAGTGGGGACGAACTCCAAGGCGGGAACCCCCAAAGGCCAGAAGCCCCCAATATTTATACCCTCTCTAGACAAGGAGCACAGTTACCAATTCCTTAGGCGCGAAGGGCACAGTCAATCCCAGCCCGATCCCAGCGCGGGCACTGCACGGGGCACTCTTCATGCGGGCAGGACCCCTTTGCTCACCCCCTGCAGGGCAGGCGAGCGGCGGGGGAACCAGGCAGCTTTTCCTCTCCCATTTCAAGCCACAGAGGGAGAGAAATTTAGGGGTATACAGGACTCCAGGACACTATTAACAGAGAGAGAGTTTTCCCCATGGCTTAATGCCACCTGGGGTCTTATACTATTTGCCCAGCAAAGCTGAGCTGAAAGCTGCTCTCTTCTTTATGGCAGAGGCAATAGAAATTACAGAGGCATTTCAAGTACTTATTCACAATTCAGATTAATAAGAAATCACCCTCCAGAAATACATCTCAGCCTATTGCAAGTGTCCAATTCTTCAGGGTCTCTGCCTGTGGACTTTGAGGCTGGAATCCTCCAGTTTCAGGGGAAATGGCAGTCTCTGACCTTGCTGCTGGCTTCTGCTGGCTGCTCTCTCCAGGGGTACGTAGGCAGGATCTCCAGGTGCAGAGACAGGACTCCGTGCAGTCTGAGCACGGGTCTAATGCTGGCTCCTCAGGCCGATTGAATGCAGACAAGTGGGTCTGATCCTGGCAACTTGTGGCAATGGCACACACCAGGCAATCATATAAAGGCAGGCATAAAGCTGCAAGGAGGTACGCAGGCAAGCAAGCAATGTGGGGAAGGCTGCACGTGAGTCTGTGCACCCCTATTTATTAACTGTGGGCCGAGAGTTAATGGTCTCATTGGCCACTCGAATGAGCAATCAGGTTGGCAGTCAGCCAAACCTTACCACAGGTAAAACCCACAGGCCTGGACTCCAAATATGGGAATCACATGGGCCCAGCACCAGGCAGGCACGAGCTGGGCGTGTGGGGACTTACACAATCAGGTGTCCTGGGCAACTGACTTTGTGGCCCCAGTCTGTTGTGCCCCTTTGTGCTTGTTTACCCCTGGTGCAGGCAGAGAGACATGTCCAGGCAGAGCAGGCATAAATAAGGTTGCTTTTGGGCCTACAAGCCCTCCACAACAAGTGATAGATCTCTCACACAGCAATGTTTTAACATCTCTCTCCTGTCTAGTGAAACTCCTGGCTGTTTCTCAAGCTCCTATTATTCAGAGTTTAGGAGGGAAAAAACTTGCTAGAATCTCAACGGACTTAAAGTTAATCTTCTATACTGTCCAGTGGATACTTGTACACCTTAGAAAACATTCTTCCAGGAGCTTAAACCTATATCTCTAAAAAGCCATAAGACCTCATAAATGACAGTGCTAATGTATGTACTTATTCTATTCACCATGGACAAAAAATCCCCAATCTTAGCTGTGTAACAGCAGCAACCATATTTAGTCTTGTGAAGCAGCAGAATAAATTCACACACTTTCTAACCTGTCAAAAACCATCTCTCCTCTCAACAAAAAACTACTTCAGAAAGTGTGGCTGTTTGAGCTGATTTTCTAGCTCAGACATAGGGGAAAGATGGACACTCCAGGGATAGGCCACATAATAGTAACAATAGATAAATTAATATAATTTCATTGGAGCATCAAGAGCTTAATGTCTAGAAGCACAGCTTGTTCTCCCCCTTCTTCTGCTGGCTTCAGCTGCTTCGCCACCTCTTGACCCCTCCCCCATCTCCCTTAAGGTTATTGTATTGTTGTTGTTTTTTTTTTTCTTCCTTCTCTAGTTGTTATCTTTCTTTACACTGCTATACTTATAGTATAAGAAATACAATTTCATCTTTCCCTGACTTTCAAAAAAAATCTGTGTTGTGATGAGTTTATTTCTTCCCGGGGGAGGGATCTGCCCTAACCCGGGACAGAAAGTGAACACTCTTACAATGTGTTCACTTTCATACAATGCCTCCACAATTAATTGTACTAAACACATAGTTAAAACTTGCAGAGAGAGACATAGTTGTAGTGATACATTAATGAAGTCCATTTTGAGATGCTCTGTCTTTGACCACTTTCTGTTTATCCACTCCGTATGCAATTAACAAAACTTATTTGTTTGTATTGCAGAACCACAGAATATATATGCTGGAAGAGATCTCAAAGATCATCCAGTCCAACCCTTGACCCAGCACTGAAGGGACAACACCTAATCATGTCCCTAAGTGCCAGGTCCACATGCTGCTTAAACACTTCCAGGGATGGTGAATCCCCTTCCCTGGGCAGACATTTCCAGCATTGAGAACCCTTTCTGTGAAGGAATATTTCCTAATATCCAGCCTAAAACTCTCCATCACAGCTTGAAACCATTTCCTCTAGTCCTATCAATTGACACCAAGAAGAGTCTGGCCCCCTTCTTGTTTCAACCTCCCTTCAGGTAATTGTAGAGAGTAACAAGGTCTGTCCTCAGCCTCCTCTTCTCCTGGCCAAACAAGCTCAGTTCCTTCAAGATGCTCCTTGTAGATCATGTGCTCCAGGCCTCTCATGAGCCTCATTGACCTTCCCTGGACACACTCCAGCATTTTAATATCCTTGACTGTTGGGAAATAATGATGCATGACTTGGCAAGCATATCTGCCAGCTCTTTAAGTACTTTGGGTGGGGATCCCTTCTGGTTCTACAGACTTGTGCACATCTAGGTGGCACAGTAGACCACTCATACTTTCCTCCTGAATTGTGGGGACTGGTTTCTGCTTCCCATACCTGTCTTCCAGTTCCAGGGGCTGAACCCTCATTGAGCAGCTGGTGTCACTGAAAAATACTGATGTAAATTAGCCATTCGTCAGCTCCCCCCCAAGAACAGTTGTAGGGAGCTATTCCTTACTTGCGCTAACTTAAGTCCTAGCTTGTGAACAGTCCTTGCATCTTCCTTATCTCAGGGCACACTACCTCCCCTTAGATAGCAGTGGAGGCATCACAATCATCCCACAGGTATTTCAGGCTTGTCTTCAGCAACTTTGGTCCTTCCCCATTCTCCCTTCCAATCTAGTTTGAAGCCTTGCCAATGACCCTAGCCAACACACATAATAGATCCCTTCTCTGCCTTTGGGTGAGGTGTATCCCACCTGCTGATTGTTGCAACCTACCTAGGTTTTACTGCATTAGATCTAATTACGTACATGCTGGGACAGACTAAAATAATTTTCTTCTTAACAACGAAGCTTGGCCCTACATCAAATCTTAGAAAAAAAACCCAAAACTACCCTGTTGATCTGCATGTGATGGAGTTTTCAGCTCTTTGAAGATAGATGAGCATTTTGCAATTAAACACAGCTGGGAGTACTGATGATTTAATAGCATATTAGCTTAAAAATATACATAATCCTTTTCAAGATAGCGTCCTTAGTCAGATCAGAGAAAGAGCAATTTTCTATAAGCTATATAATAACATGGAAATTGTTTATGTCTTTACAGTCTTGTGCACAGCAAACCTCTGCATCCTTATGTTAAGCCTTTTATTTAAAACAGTTGTAAATAACCAGCATGAATCTAAATCACTTCTTAGAGAATCTTTACTTATTCATTCATTCCTTTTGCTCACAAGGTTGTTGACAATTACTGCTAGGCAAAACCCCCAAAATCACTTAGATTGCAATGTCAGCTGTTATGCATTATGGAAACACTGCATTTCTGACCTGTTTTAAACTAAAGCAACAGGCAACCAACAGATCTCCACTTTACTCCACAGTGAAAACCTCTGTTTATTTTTAGCCTGCAGAATCTATGGAGACTTTTTGTTTGGTTTGATTTGGTTGGGGGGTTGTGTGTCTGTTTGATTTATTTCAATTATTACACAGCCTAGATGATGACAAAGCTGTGAACACAACAACAGACAGATCAGATGCTTCAGGGTATTTTTTACAAGACCAAGAGTGCTTTTAAAAAACCCAACTAAACTCTGTGATTCCAGTAGCTCACAAGCTCTTAATTAATATGTATCTGAGTCACCTTTTCAAGCTTAGTCAACTTACTAGGTACCTGGCACACTAAAGGAGAAGTAATCAAGCTGGGGGGGAGAAGAAGAAAAAAAAAAGAGAGAAAATAAAAGTATCATCAAACAAAGAGATGCAACTAAAATGTTAAAACTTTGACATTACTTCCTAATATCTTCCCTCTGGAGTGGAAGCTTGTACTTCCTGACCTGATGTGATTTATACCATGGCTCATACTATCTGTTGCCACATAACTCATCCTTTGCTATCACTTCCTTGATGAAATATACTACATCACTTTCTTTTAGGGGAAGGCAATCCTATATGAGTATTAAATTACAGCATTTGAAATAATATTGAAACAGGATTATCTTAGATGTGCAGCAAGGTTAAGGCAATTCTGAAAGAGACTGCAGCTCAAAGGACAACTCTGAAGCATCAGGGAAGAGGTTATAGATAACCAGAGTTAGACCATGCACAAACCTTGGCAAAGGAACAGCACATGTATTTTCACTCTGCACCAGAGTTTAGGAACATTATTTAGCACAGGCAGAGAAGCAAAGGGAAAAGCAATGTAGGCAAGCTGATACAATTCAACAGGGAAAAAATTAAACAATTGTTGCCTATTTCTGACATGTGCGTTAGGTACTTGGTGGGTAGTGAGATAATAGTTTGCCTTCCTCTTAATGGAAGACAAACTGCTTTTATAAATGCAATTTTGGCTTGACCAACCCAAAATGATGCAGATTGCTTTTGCAAAAGCTTCTGCCTGTGGTCTGGTTTGAATTAGTTTTCATCATTACTGTTAGCAATTCCCAGTCTTCTGTTGCATGGCAGCTTTTCACAGATGATTAGGAGCAGTGTTGTGGTATATAAGAGTTTGGAATGAAAACTACTTGAAACTTGCCAGCTGGTAAATCCAGTTAAATCAATCAAGGTTTGTAAAAGAAAATATTTAAAAATATAATTTGCAATTAGAGCATCAAACTGTCAACTCACATTTCTAAATTAGTAAGAAACCAAAGCATTAACTTTTCAAGGTCAGTTCTCTTCCCGGAATCCTTTCTCACATTTGAAGGCAGGGAAGAGTATTATGCTCTGTGCTCTGTTTCAGTAACATAACGCTGAAGAATGTTTTCATCAACAGAATTAATGGAAATTCTTGTGGGGAAAAGAGGTTACATAAATAAATAGTTTCTTCACAGCTAAGACTAAGAGGCAAAGTTGGCTGCTATAAATCACGTTCTTCCTCTGGTGATCTTTGAAACTGGCAATGAGACAGAAATGGATTTTGGGCTCAGGAGGGATCATGGTAATTCTCTAGTCCCATGAGCTGTAAGTTGTAGGTGGCATGCCAGGGGTGAGCTGTGCTAGGCAGCTTGTCTGCCCCAATGGCTCTGCTATTTTTCCCACTGAAGAAAGTCCTTCAACAACTTTTTTTTTCTTTCTTTCTTTTTTTTTTTTTTTTGAAATGTGATGGGAAAGTATTTGAAGCTATTTTCCCTGCTTTCATCTCTTGCACAGAATTACAGAAATATGCTGAAAGGCATCATCTGGTCTGTCTTGTGCTAAGGATGGATTGCCTAGACTGGCTCAATATAGATTTGTACTGTTTCCTTGGAAAAGGAGGTTCCTGAGCACCTCTAGTTGGCTTTTTCTTCATTTCATACTTCAGAAAGCATTTTCTAAAGTGTAACTCTTACCACTGTGAACGCAAATTACAGAAATTTCCCTTAATTCTTCTCCCAGGAATACGCAGGAAAATCTCTCTCAACCTTTTGTCTTAAACTCTTCATACATCAGATATTTATTACTAACACTGTCTTAAATGATGTAAACTCCGTTTTTTAACTGATGCATTTTTCTAATTTTTTTTAAATGTCATGGCCAAAAAATGGATGCAGTATGCTGACTCAGATATCTCTAACCTGAATTTGGAACAATTACCCAACCTTATAGACACGACGTTTCTCTTAACACATTCCAGAACTATGCTTCCTCAGTTTGCAACAGCAATGCTGTGCAGATTTCATTACTCATTTTTAACTCTTAACAAGTATTCCCTGTCTTGCATTTGTTTATCTGATTTCTTCGTCCCAAATATATCATATGGCATTTCACTTTATTGAATTTCATCTTGCTGATTTCAGACCATCTCTCCAATTTGCCAAGTTTATTTTGAATTCTGATCCGATGCAGAAAGGTATTTGCAACTCCTCACAGATTGGAGTAATCTGCATATTTTAGAAGCTGTTCTGTATTCCATCAGCCTCATTGCTAATGAAAACCATGAATGTAACTGATTTCTCAAACAGCTGTGGAGTTTAAACAAGAGATTCCTGTGACCTATCTATTACACTATTCTGTACTAAAACTTACCCTTTAGAAAAGCACACGCTATATATTTTGAAACCTTAGGTGCAAAAGACACCACAATTTGCCCTGCTAAATTGTTGCAATAGTTAATTATCCTCTTTATATTTTTGCAGAACTTTAAAATCAGGTCAGCTTCACTCTGCAGCTGCATATTATACTCCATTTACTGTATCACAGACAGAATACCCACTGAAAAGATGGACTTACAGAATTATAGACTTGGTGCCTGATAGATTCTACCATACCATTGCTTTAAAAATTATGGGTTAATCTTCACAGACAACATTAACTGAGGTTAAGAACTTCTGGAATGCATTCTGAGACTTGAACAAAGTAATCCTGGTTTAGGAGAATCAAGTCATATTTTTTTGTTTGGCTCTGCTGTTGTGTTATGCATAAACACTTTCAGAAAAATATTATACTACTAGCAAAGCAAAATCCTTTAGGACTATGCAATTTCTAGAATATTTGCTATGAGATATTTGACATACTTGGCAAATTGTCTTCCCACTTTTCCCTCCCTAGTTGCTGTCCATAGACTTTATGTGGAACATAGCAGAAAATAAAGCTATTCCATATTGAAAAATCACCTTGCAGAGATCCAGAGCCACATTCCTTTACAAAACTAGAAACAGGTCTCAAGATTCTCTTCAACTTCCGTCATGTGAAGTGAAAAAGAACTTGATATAGAACAAATAAGAGACCTATTAATTTTGGGACACACTCATAGAGAAATAAAAAGAAGAAAAAAAGGCTAAGGACATATTTCAAGTGTTTCTAGAGATTTTAAAATAAACAAATCTTAAAAAAAACAAAACAAAACAAAACAAACAAACAAACAAAAAAACCCCAGAGCCTTTATCTGCTTTACAGCAACAGTGACATTTATCCAGCCCCAAGCATAAACAATAGGCTAAATTATCTAGTTTCTGAAATACCTACAGTTCTTTACATCAATACACACCTGCAGAAATGGAATATACACATTCAATTTAAGTGGTCAGGACTCAAGCAATGTTCTAGTGGCCAAACTATAACACTGTGGTGAAGAGCCACATAGGCCCAAATAACCGTGTTTGCAAACCTATTCTTGCCCGGACATGTCCCCCCGAAAGGTATTGCCCTGCCCAAACCTGGGGAAAACAAATTAAGGGGGACAAAGGAGCACAATAGCACTGGTGCCTTCGAGTCTGGCCTGGCCTGCTTGCAAGGTTGAAGTAAACAGGTTATGTAAGCTCACCTGCCTAGGGTGGGGATCCACCTGAGCCCCCTCCATATTTGGGGGTACTGGACCCATGGATTTCACCTTATTTAGTATGTTTTGGCCTGCTGCCAGACCCTTATTGGACAGTATTGTGGCCAAGGACCATCAATCTCGGGCTCAAACCTCATAAAAGGGGCAATTCAGTGTTCCTGCCACCCTCCTCCACCCACCGCTCCTAGCCACTTTGCCACTTTTGGGAACCACCACTGCTGCATGATTCCTGCTCACAGCACTTTGCACCGGCCCAGGGAAAATTCGACCAAGGTGCTCCTGGCCAGATGCTGCTCCAACCCATCATTCCCAGCTTGACCATGCCCGTGGAGCCTCCAGAGAGGGCACCTCAATAACACCCGAACTGAACTGTTCAGACCCACGAGGGTCAACAACGTGGCTTTGCCACACATATTTGGGATCACCGAAACTGTGAACCCAGCCAGTGAGTAACTGAGCGATCTCAACTCGGACAGCATAGACTCTCAGTAATTTTACCAGTGGCACTTTCATGCCACAAACTCTCTATCTAAACCTTTCCAAACCTCTACTAAATTTCTGATTTTTGCTGTAAATAGACATTCTGTGATATAATTTCACAACCACATACAAAGAACTTGTGTAGGGTAGCTGTACATAAGTTTAGGGAAAAGGAGGGAATTCCTTGTGTATATAATATTAAATTATTTAAACCCTTTTAAATTCGGCCTTGTATTTCATCCCCCAAAACCCAGACAAATCCCCTTCACAACAAACACACAGATGGCAACAGCCATCAACTCCATTGTGATGCTCAGACATGCTGTGTGGTCCCCCCTGGCATGGGAAGGTGTATAGCTTCCTTCCCTCCTTTCTCTCAGACAAACTCTATCTATGTTGCTATCATTCTAATATTGCAGTAATGGATGTAACATCTACATTTTGTCAAAGCCCTGGAAATATGGAACTTCACACACAACTATCATCCTCATGGCTGAGTCTAGCTTAATTGTTCTGTGTTTCTGTCAGTCTCCTGATATTTCCTTACATCCTCCTAAACTTGAAAACCATAACATACCAGATCCTGTAAGTTCTTAACTAAGGTGATTGATGCTGGAAGTACAAAGATGCATCAAAGAAGATTGACAGAAGAGTTTAAAATAATATAAAAATAAACATATTTAAAAATACTGCTGCTGAACCTGAGTCTCTGATATAGATACAGGACTCTAAGTGTCATGTTGCTGGAGTTATTTGAAAGGTATCATCATGCTGTTAAAAATGTGCTGTTTTTCCAGACTTACTGACATCTACAAAACAAAACTCTGAACACTCAAGACAAATTTTAAATTCAAAGCATATTTGGGATAAAATGCCTTTTTCCCAAATGAAAATTGTAGGGTTTGGGATTTCTGTTTTTCACCTCTCTTAGCATTCTCACCATCTGCTACCATTTATGGAGCCCAGCTATAAGTTCTGAAGTGGGTTTAAATCTTATGATGGTCCCAAAAACCTAAATCTTCTGCTGTGCCATAGAATTAGCCTGTTAACTAGCTGGCTACCATTAACCTCCTCAAACACAGTATTGTAACATAATTAAGGAGGCTTTCCAACCCTCCGCATAGCCATTTTATTAGCTGCTGTTTTCTGTGGCAAACATGCAAGAGACAGACTCCTGCAAACACAGTGCTCTCATAAACTGTGCAGGGAGGGTATGTGATGATTTAGGTGTTACTCGCTCCACACCCCACACACACTTTGGAAATCACTGAGACTAGACTCAGGAAATTGAATGAAGCTTATATTTACAGCTTATCACAACATACAAGCAGATATTCACTATATATACAGTTATATATAGAAGTACACAAGGTAAAAGGTAATACAAGAAACAACAGCCCTCCCAGAAACCTGAGTCCCCAGGAGGGGCTCTCAACTGCCCTTCCACCTTCTCCCACTCCTCTACCTGATCCCAGGCATTGCCTTGTGCCCAAGGAAGAATGGAGGGTCGACCAGGGGGAGTTAGGAAGCAGGTGGATTAATCAGGTTAGATTAGAGAGAAAAATGCAGCCCACAGCCTGGACAGAGAGTGACTTCTTTATCTATGTTTGGATTCTTGCACTCATACTTCTCAGTAATCCTGTGAGTGAAGTAGACATCACCATTGTTTCTGCTTCACAGCCTGTAACCTAGTTCTTCTCACCAAAACATTCTAGCTAGCTTCAAACTAGCACAGGCTAAAAGCATACAAACAACTAAAAGGATTACTTATTTCCAACAACTGCTGTTCTATAGCAACACTAACCTCAAGGGTTATCATTTATCCTGCTTCCAAATGACTTTTGATGCACTCCAGACTGGGTTATAATGAAGGATAAAGATCAGCCTCAAAAGATTACTGCTGCTTCTTCAGTGCTCATTAATGAGGAGTAAGGAATATCTACTTTTAAAGAACACTACACAGTCCTGCTTCTGGAGCAGGAAAAAGAGGGAGAAATCTGTCTTAGTGCTGTGAGACTAAGTCATCACTCTAATAGAAAAAAAACCACAAAGTTTACATACAGAGAGATACACTTTTTTCCCTTTTGCTGCTGCCATTTTGTATACTGCAACATGTGCATCACATACCTTTTTATGAAAGGAAAAAAAAAAAAAACCCCAACAGATTCCTAGACTTTGGTTTGCAGACAAACATGCCTGCAGAGAGCTAAGGACTGCTGAGAATCTGGACAAATGCAACAACAAAAAAAATCCAATAATAACCTTTCTAAAGTCTTGGTTTTTAAATACATGTAAATGTTGGTATATCATTAAAGTGCCAGAAGACTATAGATGAAAAGAGAAGTTTCTGCTTATTTTTTTTTACACAACAGACATGAGACTTGCAGGAACTGTTTTTATGCCATCTATTCTGTGAAAAAAAAAATGACATCTTCAAGAAAAAGATGAACTAAGGCATCACATCTTGCACAAGCCAGACAGAAAATCTCATGTCTAGAGGTGCAAGATTTCCTTCTGCTGAAGCAAAGCACAACCTCAAGGAATAGTTTCCTTTTCAGGGTAAGAATATCTGCATTGCTACATGCTTTTTCTAAGACATCTGCTATTTAGTGACCAGAATCTGACATGAAGGTTCCCTGCAGTTGCTTTGGAGAATCCTTCTGGATGAAATGTTGGTTACTCACTGGTCAGACATTGATGAGTCTGTGTATTTTTCAGCAGGACATACAAGCATGTGTAACAGCTTAATGCACTGCAACATGTTAACCTGCCTGTTTCCCTGCCAGCACAGAAGTAGCACACCAAATTTCCAGGTTGAGATAAAGAAAATGAAATAAGAGTTTAATATCAATAAGGTAATGTAATGCACAATTACCTCTGCTAATAACACAGTGCACAATTCCCTTAGCTATGCCTATTTGCAGAAAAAGCACAGCAAAATGCAGAAAAAGAAAAAGAAAACCAACACCCTACACAAAATCCCAACCAGACCCCAACCAACCAAAACAATAACAGACAGAACGAAGGAGAAAATCAGGACGCTACTCAACTCCCACCCATCTTGCTATTGCTGTGGAAAAGAGTCAGTGTCCAAAAACCCAAAAGCAGCAACCAGAACAGGAAGTCTCTTATGCTACAATCTGAACTGCAAGCCCCATAATACTTTGCTCCTGCCAGCACTTCCATTTTGAAGCTGGTGTGACAGCAGCCAGGAACTGAATATCAGCACCAGATTCGACTTCAGCCGTGACAGCATGACATCTGTATAATAGCTTCAGATATTATGCCAGTTAGGGTTTTTTGAAGTACAGAACTCAGTTCCACTCAACTCAAAATACTAGAATATTTTGTGCTACTGAACAGAAGCTCCTTGTACTAACTGACAACCAGTAACCTAAAGGCCCTTTCTTGATCAGCTTTCCAAAACATAACTGATCGGGTATGGTATGTAGCTCTGTCTCACATTCCAATTTTAACATCTACATAATACCATTTGCATTTGATCAACAAATGCTGCAGACTGAACCCTCCCTCCCCCTTGCCATGCCTTTTGCATGCTCTCAATTATTGTGAATTTAAGAACTGCTATGTAGTAGAGTGCACAGCAGAACTCTATAATCTATTTGTGGAGGAAAAAAATCATCAATATGGTAATCGTAGAAGCGCAAAATGCAGTTTAAAGACCAATGATGGCAATTTGTTTCTTCCACGAAGTAGGAAAACTAATGAGGCACATCTTGGATTAGTTTAGTGCAATCCTAAAAGCACTAAATAATGCTTCCTATACAACTACTTTGAAGTAGATTGCTTAAAGTAAAAACAACACAAAAGATTCCATTCTAATGTTACAGGCTCAGAAACATACAAGCTTAAAAATCACCATTCAATCAGAAATTACATTTTCATTACTTTTAATTGCTCCAGTTTGGCAGAATACTTCACATAGTATTAAACTTCAACTTTAATATGAATATTGTTTCATTTTCTAAATAAGAAACACCTAACTTTAATATAAAACAACACCACAAACAAATAGTAATAGCCACTAGACAGTGGGGCAGGCTGTGGATGTAGTCTACCTGGACTTCAGCAAAGCCTTTGACACTGTCTGCCACAAGAAGCTCCTAGCCAAGCTGGCAGCTCATGGTTTGGACAGATTCACTCTGTGCTGGATCAAGAACTGGCTGGATGGCAGAGCTCAGAGAGTGGTGGTGAATGGTGCCACATCCAGTTGGCAGCCAGGCACTAGTGGTGCGCCCCAAGGATCAGTGCTGGGCCCAGTCCTGTTCAATATCTTTATTGATGACCTGGATGAGGGGATTGAGTCCAGCATCAGTAAGTTTGCAGATGACATCAAGCTAGGAGCAGGTATTGATCTGTTGGAAGGTAGGAGAGCCCTGCAGAGGGACATGGACAGGCTGGATGGGTGGGCAGAGGCCAATGGGATGAGATTTAACAAGGCCAAGGGCAGGGTTCTGCACTTTGGCCACAACAACCCCAAGCAGCGCTATAGGCTGGGGACTGAGTGGCGGGAGAGCAGCCAGGGGGAAAGGGACCTGGGGGTACTGATAGATAGTAAGCTGAAGATGAGCCAGCAGTGTGCCCAGGTGGCCAAGAGAGCCAATGGCATCCTGGCCTGCATCAGGAACAGTGTGGCCAGTAGGTCAAGGGAGGTTATTCTTCCCCTGTACTCAGCACTGGTCAGGCCACACCTTGAGTCCTCTGTCCAGTTCCGGGCTCCTCAATTCAAGAAGGATGTTGAGGTGCTGGAACATGTCCAGAGAAGGGCAACAAAGCTGGTGAGGGGCCTGGAGCACAAATCCTATGAGGAGAGGTTGAGGGAGCTGGGCCTGTTTAGCCTGGAGAAGAGGAGGCTCAGGGATGCTCTTATTACTGTCTACAACTACTTGAAGGGGCATTGTAGCCAGGTGGGGGGTGGCCTCTTCTCCCAGGCAACCAGCAATAGAACAAGGGGACACAGTCTCAAGTTGTGCCAGGGTAGGTATAGGCTGGATATTAGGAAGAAGTTCTTCACAGAGAGAGTGATTGGCATTGGAATGGGCTGCCCAGGGAGGTGGTGGAGGCACCACCCCTGAGGGTCTTCAAGAAAAGCCTGGATGAGGCACTTAGTGCCATGGTCTAGTTGATGGCTAGGGCTGGGTGCTAGGTTGGACTGGATGATCTTGGAGGTCTCTTCCAACCTGGTTGATTCTATGATTCTATGAAAATATGTATATATTATGTACATATATAGACACACACACATATATAAAAATCTAAGCGACTCTACATAAAACTATGCACTTCTAAAAGAAATCCCTTACAATGTGGCATAAAAAAGGAAGGAATCTGAACATTAATGTCTTAAATTGCCTATCTTAATATGGTAACTGCAGAGAGTGTCTCTCACAATAGCTACACAGAGCTGGAAGTAGCGTCTCAGTCAGTAAATGACTTGCACTAGTACTCAAAGTTTGGCTTTTCAAACAGAGGTGACAGGCAAATCTGCCATCTCCACGTGGCCATTCATTAGAGTATTATGCAGAGCAGAGCAGTCTGTGATGAGCAACAGAAGTTCATAAAGCCACAGTGGAGATACTGAACTCTTTTTTTCCCCAGTCTACACCAAAAATGTCCAAACAAATGTCTAAAGCAAGTCCAGGGGCTGGTTTTGCAAAATTCCTCACGTGGCTTGAAAAAGTGGTGATAGTAGTGGTGTGCACTACAGAACCACACATGGAATATGCAGCACCTACCCAAAAATTGGGTCTTTTCCAGTGTTTTCCAGTCAATTCATTCTTATCCATCAGTGTCATTACTACTTGTAAGTGGTCAGCAAGAGGTGTGCTTTCAAATTGGAGTCTGGGGCTGTAGCCACAGGGACTTCTTTACCTATCAAAATACTCCTTTTTCTTTGCATGTAACAGAGATAGAGTTTTGCAGTGTTCATGCTTGAATCCCTGCAGCCAGATACTAAAACTAACATAATCAATAGAAATCCTTTGTTCACTTAATGGGACTTGTAAGGAGAATTGCTTAGAAGAAAAACAAAACAAAACACATCATTAAAGTTCTTGGGAATTTGGACAGACTTGGTATTTCAACGTATAGCACTGTGCAAACAGTTGTTACTATGCTTGATTCTCCCTCTGTAAATGCCACTGATCAGCTGTGTGTACCTTACAGCAGTGCAAAAGGAAACAGTATCCTATGTCCCATTCTGTGAAATAACTGCAGTCACAGTAATAAAATAGGGATTTATAGAAACATCTACTTTAAACTGTTTTTAAAGCTTCTGGAATATATCTGGTCTAGTTTATTTTACCCCGAATACCTGTAGAAATAAATGTACTCTAGCCATTAAAGCTTTTCAAGTCAGAAAATGTAGAAGGAAGCTGTAGCAGAATATGTCTGCCTGGTAAGCTACACCAAAAATCTCTTTTAAAAATAAAAAATAAATCAGATGTTATGTGAGTAGATGAGTATATGACAACAGATCTTTATAATGTTGCATTTAAGACTTACTCTTGCATTTACAATGAGCTGGGTAGGGCAGTTTGGGCTCTCTGTAGAAATTCAAGTGTTCCAATTAAGAGAAAATGTGGAAGAGCAGGGCTAATTGAGAATACAGAAACAAACCACCACTAGATGTTTTAAAATATGATCCTGTATCATGCTCCAAGTTCCAACTGTAATGAAGACGAACGCCTAAGTTACATGCATAACTTTTTGCACACAATTAGCTTCCCGAAGCAGAGCTGAACAACAAACTAGAGCAATTTATTTTGGTGTCAGAAGGATTAATTGCACCCTTAAACTTAACCACTGTCCTGTGTACTTATATCACTTGGGCAGAAGAGCAGTTGATATCGACACAGCACTGTGCTCTTAAGGGTCCCTGTACCCAGCTCACATATATCTGATGAGAAGGTGTTCCAGTTCTTGCCTAAGTTGCACAGAATGGGGAAAAAAAAAAAGTTTTATGGACCTGAAAAACAATACATCTTGCCCTTGTTAGTGTGTGTGTGTGTATACTTATTACCAGAGCTTGCTATTGCAGCTGGCCTTCATATTTGTATATAATAAAGTAGAATATTTTGAACAAGTTTCCCTGTAATTAGCACATCAATCATGTTGTTCTTTAATATAAATAGAGTATTAATTACTTCTCCATAAACTCCCTCACCATAACTAATGCAATTTTTTTACTGGCTAACCACAAGCAAAAGAAATGCAGAAAAATCACTGGAATTGCAGAGAATTCAGCAGCTGTATCATAGGTGGCATCCATGGTAATGACTCATCATCCCAGCAGCCACAGATAAATGCTGCTTTCAGCATCAAGTTGAAAATCTTCACTGCCTGATGGTGCACAGGTTGCTGTGAGTTTCTTATGTCTTGTTACTGAAAGCCAAATATTCCTTTCAGGGAAGCAATAAAAGTTTAAGACATATCTTTAATATGTCCTGTGAGAGTCTCGTCATAGCTTCCTACTGAATATCATACGACCATCATCATGAAATTCTGCTGCAGCTGCTGTTTCAGAGCTTCTCCCCAGATAATGCCATGGGTGCACCAAAGCAAAGCCAGGAGCCTGGTAGAAGATAAAGGCAAAAACACAGTAGGAAGAGCAAGACTGGCACAGACACACATGCAGTGTAGTGTTTGATAGATCTCATGCTTAGATGCAGACAGTGGACTCTACTGAATGACATGTAAAGCTCCTGTTTGTGCACCTGCAAATACTATCTGTTTCTTTCATTTCTTCTTATTCAAACTAAGAAACATATTCTAAGACAAGCCTGCACTGTAAGTGGGCACCCACCAATGAAGCAAGCCTCTCCAAACCCAGAAATAAATAAAATGCAGAAAGTTGTTATAGTGTTAGTGCCTGCCATCATAGTGTATCTACTCACTGGTCTCCCAAGCAGCCTTCTTGCTCTGCTTTTACAGATATCAGTATATATTTCTAGAAACATTAACTTACTGAGCCCCATTTCTCAATTTCTTCTGGTGCACACTTCTTCCCACGCATATGTTTTTAACACTACCTGCAACAAGGAATTTGTCTAGCATTTTTCAGCGCCACACCTGAGAATTCAAATCAAAACTGTACACAACATACTTTATAAACATCTTTTTAGCTGAGACTGCTAGCCAAAGACAGTGACAGAAGACCATCCTTCCATTTTTTCCCCCCCAACTACTTAGTGACCTTGTTCGGAGGCCAAGAAAACCTCAAAAAGATTATTACAATACTAAGAACCAGATGCCATGCTGAAACAGGTCCCTCTAAACAGTACATCCTAACTATCTTTTCCTTTAGGGACATTACTATGTCAAATGTAAGTTTTTTTAACTTTGGTTTGCAAAAATGCCCATTTTCTCTTGGTGTATTTGTTAGTAGCAAATCTGAAATTTGATTTCAATGGAGATATCTTGAAAAGGCTTGCTTATGAGAAACTGCTAGTTTGAAGCAAGCTGGGATGTTTTGGTAACAGAACTAGACAATGGGCAGTGAAATGAAAACAATTGATGTCAACTTCTCTCACAGTCTCGCTGAGAACTCTGGGAAGAAGAAAGACTTTTTCTCCATTGTGCTAGTTTGAAGCAAGCTAGAATGTTTTGGTACAAGAACTAGATAACGGGCAGTGAAATGAAAAACAATTGTGTCTACTTCTCTCACAGTCACGCTGAGAACTCTGGGAAGAAGAAAGACTTTTTCTCCATTTTGTTTCTCACTCTTGCTTTTGCCTTAGACCTGGTCACATCTCATTAACCCTGCTCCTACTAACCTTGCTCCCTAACCTCTTGGCTGCACCTCTCTTCTTCCTGAGGACTGGGGTAAGGTTGAGAGGGCCGGGGGGGGAGGTGTTGGGGTGGTTTGAGAGCCCCTCCTGGGGACTCAGGTTTCTGGGAGGGGAGTTGTGCTTTTATATTGTTTATCCTTTGTATATTTCTGTATATAACTGTATATAACTGTATATATTGTAAATAGCTGCTTGTAAATTCTGCTAGCTGTAAATAAATTGCTTCATCTATATTCCCAGGGTCCGTCTGAGTTAGCTGGGGCAAATACAAAAGTGTGGGGGGGCGGGGTAACCCCCAAACCATCACATTTTTTAATTGGCTTTCCCAACGTGGGGCTAGAGATTTCAGTGAGTGGAAATTAGCTCTGGGAATTAAGATGAAGCTAATCAAGCAGCTATTGTACTTGGTGGGGATTGCTGTGTGGCCTGTTTTCTGGTTTTTTGTGTACAACTGGATCAAAGATCAAATTGGTTATTTCTTGCTTCATGTAGTTTTTAAGAAGGCTAAAGTTAAGCTTTCAAACATGTTCTGGAGCTGGGGTGATTTCATTCTTGGTTATGCTGGTTTTAGTGTCACTGAGAATATTACTAGTGATATTACAAGAGTTTTTGTCAATAATGTTACAATCAATCGAGAGTCTGCTTTATCTACTGCTCTCATGAGGGTCATCCAGCCCCAAACTGAAATGCCAAGTCCATGCAAGGATTTTTACAGAAAAGAGATTGTGGCGGGGTTGGTGTGCAGTAATCTGGCTCTTATGATTTTAATTTTCATATTAATTTTGGTATTATTTGTGAAAAATTCAAAACCAGCTTCTATAAGAGCTAGGAAAATTTCTGTGTCTCAGAAGCAGTCTCTTTCACAGCAAAACAAGGGAACACAGTTATCGGCTTCCCCCATGCCAGCCTCTCCACCCTCCTCTGTAGGTTCTGGGAACACAGCCAGTGTTCCTGCCACTAACGTAAACAATGATAAGGATAACCAAAACAAGCCGCAGAGTTCAGCAGGAGCCTCAGGAGCACAGGCAAATACCCAAAATCAGAATGTTCCTAGCAAAAATGAAAACAAGTCAGGGTTGGCAGGCATCCCAGGAGGACAGGCAAATAATCCCACTAATGTTAATAATACTACTAGTGCTGGTAACGCTAGCCCAGTCAGTCCAAATCCTAATGACACCAGCTCAGCCAATTCGAACCCCCAGCCAGCAGACCAGAACCAAAATCCTCCTGTTAAAAGCAAGGCAGATCTGAACTCACAGGCTCCAAATCAGACCTCCAATAATTCAAATGCTCCAGGTCAGACCCCTAAGGATTCAAACCCTCCAAGTCAGACCCCTAATGATTCAAATCCTCCAGCAGACACATCCAAGTCTGTTGCTGCTCAGGCCCTTCTGGCACCTGCTAAGGCAAAAGCTAAGACAAAGAGTGGTTCGCAGGAGGATGTAAGAGATGGGACCTCTGGTGATCAGCAGCAAGAGGAGGAGGAGGAGATAGTTAGTCTGCGAGACCTTGTAGATGTTCTGAGACAACAATACTCAAGTGAGAGGAGTGCTGTGAGGTTAGCTGCCAGGAGAGAGGATGGTTCCCATGAGTTTAGGAATGCTATGAGGAAGATTGTGTTAGGCCCGGCACCACCAGAACAACAGGAAGAAGAGGAGGAAGATGACATTCAAGGCTCCAAGGATCCACTCAGAGAGGTCAGGGAACTTAGGAAGGAATACACAAGGGAATCAGGTGAGCCAATCCTAAGCTGGCTAGTGAGATGCCGTGGCATTGGTGCTAATGCTCTGCAGGTAGGAGACAAGTCTGCCAAGCAGCTGGGACCACTCACTAAGGAGAGTGGAGTGGACAAACACCTAGCAAGTCCTCTTGGTAGGGTTAGCTTGTGGACACGCCTTTTGTTGGCTGTGGCTATGAGATATCCTTCCCGAGATGATTTGCCATGGGCTGCCAAGAAGTGGAACACCATTGAGCAGGGAATTAAGCTTCTGAAGGAGTTTGCTGTGAAGGAAGTGCTTTATGGAGATCATGGTACTCATGAGCCTGATGATATTCCTTTGGGAACAGGTCTCATGAAGAAGCTGATTAAGCTTGCTCCTTCATCCTATGCTAACATCTTGGCCAGTAAATTTCTAGCAAGGAGTGATAATGGAAGATCTTTCACTGTTGGTGAATTCACTGACCAGCTCAGACAGATTGAGGACAGCTTGTCACATTCTGGTATAATCTGTGCCATAAAAACTATGACTACAGAGATTAAAGATACTATGAAAGAACTGAAGGAGGATCTCAAAAATCTGGTAAAGGATACCGTTCCTGCATCATCTGAATGGGTGCATGTTTCTGCAGTCAGGAACAGACGCCCACCTCCTGCAAGGCAATTCCAGCCCAGGAGGAGACAAATTCCACCCAGACAGCAGCAATCACGTGCGTCATTGTGGATACTTCTGCGTGACACATACGGTGAGAACATGAACAAATGGGATGGTAAACCTACTTCAGCTCTTTCAAAGAGGGTCAGGGATCTGCAGAGTGGCAGAAACAGAGGCAGCAATGCCAGAAAGGTAGCTGTCACTTCTTCAGCTCCTAAGAGCAACTGCAATTGCTCCAACAGTTGCAATTCCTCTCGCAACAACACTAATCATTGTGTACACCCCACATGCCATGTTCAGCATTAGGGGTGCCCTGCCTCCAGCCAGGAGGAGGAAAGGGATAGTGGAGAGAACCGAATCTATTGGAATGTGTTCATTAGGTGGCCTGGCAGTTCAAGAGTTCGGAAATACAGGGCTTTAGTTGACACAGGTGCTCAGTGTACTTTATTGCCATCTAATTGCAAAGGGACAGAGTCCATTTCTATCTTTGGAATCACTGGTGGATCTCAAGAGTTAACTAAAATACAGGCTGAGATCAGTTTAACTGGTAAAGAGTGGAAGACACATACTATTGTAACTGGTCCTGATGCGCCTTGCATTTTGGGAATTGACTTTTTGAGACAAGGTTGTTTCAAAGATCCTAAGGGTCATAAATGGGCTTTTGGAATAGCATCTGTAGAGATTGAGGATGATAAATTGAAGTTGTCTGTTAGACCTGAACTTTCTGATGAATCTGCAGTTGTGGGACATCATGACATAGAGGACCTGGAAGTGCCAATTGCAACTCAAACTGTTCATCACAGACAGTACAGAACTAACCGTGACTCTTTGTTGCCCATTCATCAGCTGATTCGTCAATTGGAGAGTCAGGCTGTCATCGAGAAAGCTCATTCACCTTTCAACAGTCCCATCTGGCCTGTGCGTAAACCTACGGGCGACTGGAGACTCACAGTTGACTTTCGTGCCCTCAACGAGGTGACACCACCCATGAGTGCAGCTGTGCCGGACATGCTGGAACTCCAGTATGAGCTGGAATCGAAGGAGGCTAAGTGGTATGCAACCATAGACATTGCTAATGCTTTCTTCTCTATCCCCATAGCAAAGGAGTGCAGGCCTCAGTTTGCATTCACCTGGAGAGGAATCCAGTACCAGTTCAATCGTTTGCCTCAGGGGTGGAAACACAGCTCAACCATCTGTCACTCAGTCATTCACAATGCACTGGAGAAAGGTAAAGCTCCAGAGCACATCCAGTACATCGACGACATCATTGTGTGGGGCCAAACTGCTGAGGAAGTCTTCGAGAAAGGTAACAAAATCATTGACATTCTGCTGCAAGCAGGTTTTGCCATTAAGAGAGACAAGGTCAAAGGACCTGCCAAAGAAATTCAGTTTCTGGGAGTGCGGTGGCAGGATGGTCGCCGTTACATTCCTCAGGATGTGATCAACAAAGTCTCTACCATGGCAGTTCCCACCAGTAAGAAGGACACACTTTCTTTCCTTGGTGTGGTGGGATTTTGGAGGCTACACATTCCTGGTTTCAGTCAGATTGTCAAACCTCTGCATGATGTGACTCGTAAGAGAAACAATTTCGAGTGGGGACCTGAACAACAAGCAGCCTTTGATCAGATCAAGCGAGAAGTAGTCCATGCAGTGGGCTTAGGACCTGTGAGATCTGGTCCGGACATTAAAAACATTCTGTACACGGCTGCCAGTGACAATGGTCCAACTTGGAGTCTCTGGCAGAGAGCTCCAAATGAGACACGTGGTCGTCCACTTGGTTTCTGGGGACGTTGTTACAGAGGTTCAGAGACAAATTACACTGCAACTGAGAAAGAGATTCTAGCAGCCTATGAGGGAGTGAAAGCAGCTTCTGAAGTGATTGGAACTGAGTCACAATTGCTTTTAGCTCCTAGACTGCCAGTTCTTAACTGGATGTTCAAGGGCAAAGGTTCATCACCGCATCATGCCACAGATGCAACCTGGTCTAAATGGATGGCTTTGATAACCCAACGAGCACGAATGGGTAATCTTGACCGACCTGGTTTGGTGGAGGTGATCACCAACTGGCCGGAAGGCACAGACTGTTCCAAACCTCCAGAGGAGAAAATAACTCGTGCTGAGGAAGCTCCTCCCTATGGTGATCTCTCTGATCAGGAAAAGAACTATGCTTTGTTCACAGATGGTTCCTGTCGTCTTGTTGGGAACAAGCGAATATGGAAGTCAGCAGTTTGGAGTCCAACCAGGAGAGTTACCGAAACGAAAGATGGCGAAGGAGAATCCAGTCAGTTTGCTGAGGTAAAAGCTGTTCAACTTGCTCTTGATGTGGCTGAACGTGAGAATTGGCCTATCCTTTACCTCTACACCGACTCGTGGATGGTAGCCAATGCTCTATGGGGTTGGCTAAAGGACTGGAAGAAGAATGGTTGGCAGAGGAAAGGAAAGCCTATTTGGTGTGCTGATCTATGGCAGGACATTGATGCACGGCTGGAGAAAATTCCAGTGAAGGTGCGGCACGTAGATGCACACATGCCTAAGAGCAGAGCAACTGAGGAACATCAACATAATCAGAAGGCAGATCAAGCTGCTAAGATTGCTCAAGTTGATACCAACTCTGAACTTGACATTGACCTTGATTGGAAACACCGAGGTGAACTGTTCTTAGCTCGGTGGGCCCATGACTCATCTGGACATCAAGGCAGAGATGGAACATACCGATGGGCTCGCGATAGGTCAATTGACTTGTCCATGGACGCTATCACCCAAGTCATCTATGACTGTGACATTTGTGCTGCTATTAAGCAGGCTAAGCGAATCAAGCCCTTATGGTATGGTGAGAGATGGTCAAAGTACAAGTATGGTGAAGCCTGGCAGATTGACTACATCACTTTACCTTGATCTCGTTCTGGCAAGCAGTATGTGTTGACGATGGTAGAAGCCAGCACTGGATGGTTGGAAACCTATCCAGTTCCACATGCTACTGCACGTAACACCATTGTTGGTTTGGAGAGACAGATCTTGTGGAGACATGGAACTCCAGAGAGAATTGAGTCAGACAATGGTACTCATTTCAAGAACAATCTTGTGAAAAACTGGGCCAAAGAGCATGGTATTGAATGGATCTATCACATACCCTACTATGCACCAGCTTCAGGGAAGATTGAGCGCTACAATGGTTTGCTGAAAACCACCCTAAAAGCCATGGGGGGTGGAACTCTGAAAAACTGGGACAAACATTTAGCAGAAGCTACCTGATTGGTAAATAGTAGAGGTTCAGTAAACAGAGCAGGACCTGCACAATCAGATTTAGTCCAAACAGTAGACGGTGATAAAGTTCCTGTTGTACATGAAAAGAATCTGTTAGGGAAAACTGTTTGGGTATTTTCTCCTTCGGGCGAAGGGAAACCTGTCCGAGGGGTGGTTTCTGCTGAAGGTCCTGGTCATACCTACTGGGTAATGCAGGAGAATGGTGAAATTCAGTGTATTCCACAGAGAAATTTAACCTTAGCTGAGAGAGTTTAAGTTCAGAGTGTTTAATTCAAGCTGTTAGGAGTTTTCTGTTCCAGGTAACATCGGCGCCCAACACTGAGAGAATCTACGATAGAATCTACAGTATGTGAGCACGAACCAAACATCACCTGGGAGTCCCTGTTCTGAGCTTTTGAACCACCTACATCTGATTGAAGTGTGAACTGAACTTGTATATATTGTTTTAGTGTAAATATTGGTTTAGATTAGATTGGATAATTCTCAGCGGTACTCTGAGCGAAGTAGACAAGGGGTGGATTGTGCTAGTTTGAAGCAAGCTAGAATGTTTTGGTACAAGAACTAGATAACGGGCAGTGAAATGAAAAACAATTGTGTCTACTTCTCTCACAGTCACGCTGAGAACTCTGGGAAGAAGAAAGACTTTTTCTCCATTTTGTTTCTCACTCTTGCTTTTGCCTTAGACCTGGTCACATCTCATTAACCCTGCTCCTACTAACCTTGCTCCCTAACCTCTTGGCTGCACCTCTCTTCTTCCTGAGGACTGGGGTAAGGTTGAGAGGGCCGGGGGGGGAGGTGTTGGGGTGGTTTGAGAGCCCCTCCTGGGGACTCAGGTTTCTGGGAGGGGAGTTGTGCTTTTATATTGTTTATCCTTTGTATATTTCTGTATATAACTGTATATAACTGTATATATTGTAAATAGCTGCTTGTAAATTCTGCTAGCTGTAAATAAATTGCTTCATCTATATTCCCAGGGTCCGTCTGAGTTAGCTGGGGCAAATACAAAAGTGTGGGGGGGCGGGGTAACCCCCAAACCATCACATCCATTTTGTTTCTCACTCTTGCTTTTGCCTTAGACCTGGTCACATCTCATTAACCCTGCTCCTACTAACCCTGCTCCCTAACCTCTTGGCTGCACCTCTCTTCTTCCTGAGAACTGGGGTAAGGTTGAGAGGGCCGGGGGGAGGTGTTGGGGTGGTTTAAAAGCCCCTCCTGGGGACTCAGGTTTCTGGGAGGGGAGTTGTGCTTTTGTATTGTTTATCCTTTGTATATTTCTGTATATAATTGTATATAACTGTATATATTGTAAATAGCTGCTTGTAAATTCTGCTAGCTGTAAATAAATTGCTTCATCTATATTCCCAGGGTCCGTCTGAGTTAGCTGGGGCAAATTCAAAAGTGTGGGGGGGGCGGGGTAACCCCCAAACCATCACAGAAACAGTGCAGCTTTTCCCACTGGATCAGAGCATGATCAAGCTCTTTCTCTCAAGAAACATTTCTCTAAAATAGCTATTAAAAATCCTCTTGCTTTCTGTGTACACTTATAGGATCTTTTGAGCACCTTGCCTGACATCCTTTCCTTCACCATCTACTTGCTGTGGCAGAGCCCTGGAGCTGGCTGTGGCCCATGACACGTGTATGTGAATTTGGGACTGGAGGCTTTTTCCTAAATAGACACCTGATTTGGTACACCTCACATGGGAAATGCATGATCATTTTTGCCATTTTGTTCTTCTGTCCTTGACGCTTAATTAAACAACTGTTTCTCTGCCTGATAAGATGAAGAAGTTGTCCTAAGGTTAGACAAATTCTATTTTGATTTAATTGAACCTCCTCTTTCTCCTTGCATCCTCTCCCAAAACCAAACAAAACAAATGAGCACAGCTGTGTACACTAAGCACATGCAGGGGCACGGGAGAAATCAGTGAGAACTTTACTATTACTCCATGCTCAGTTTTGACTTTTACAGTTTCTACATGGCACACAGATACCTGCTACAGAGAGGACAGAATTACAGAGAAAGCATAAGGAATATTATCACAGAAGGAGTGGTAAAAGCTTGGTTGTCTAAGGAAGACATTGCTATCAATTTTGATGCTATGCTTTCTCCAGGAATTCAATATGGTATTAAATATTCTTGCCTGATAGAAGAAAGGTATAGTGTAGTTTCCATGCTAGTCCAATCCAACAAATCTGTCTGAAGGAAAAAGGAGACAACAGAAGCAGCACAGCTAGAGGGAACTCAGGGGAGTGCAATTGGGTGGGGGAAGGAAGGAAGGAAGGAAGGAAGGAAGGAAGGAAGGAAGGAAGGAAGGAAGGAAGGAAGGAAGGAAGGAAGGAAGGAAGGAAGGAAGGAAGGAAGGAAGGAAGGAAGGAAGGAAGGAAGGAAGGAAGGAAGGAAGGAAGGAAGGAAGGAGGTGGAAGTCAGAAGGTTTTAGCTTTAACAAGGCAATAAGTGGTTGTTAGCCACTGGGCTGCAGTTTGCAAACAGCATAAATATAAGCAGGGAGAAAAGAATCAGTTGTAACAGACTGGCAAGATTCACCTGAGGCACCTCTCTGTCTTTGCAGATGTAAAAGGCAGGGTGGCTTCGCTGACTCTCTAAATCCAGAATCAAATCTTTAAGTGCAGTACAACATGTAGAGAAGGCCCTATTACCGTGAACAAGGACAAGTAAAGAGATGACAGAACATTTATTCCCTGCAACCCTTTCAAAGGGCCAAATTTCACCCAAGCAATAACCCCACAGGTACATCAGCAATCACCAGGCGGCAGAATTCACTTACCGAAAAGAAAGCTACACCCACACCTTTCAAAAGCACAGAAGTTTCTCACTTCCTATGTTTAGTAGCTAAAGGGGAAAAAAAAAACACACCCAAAAAAATAATGCAAACCAAAAGGAAGAGGCTAAAAGACAAGAACAGCTTTGCATCGACATCTAAACTCATTCTGTTTTAAGGATTCCTCTTAACACACCTCTAGGTCAGTAATTTTTTTCTGTTGATGTTCATTTTTCTCCTTCCTGAAGGACTATAGCTCATGCTTCTGTAGAAAGACTGAAGTAGAAATATAGAACACAAACCAACTTCCAAATTTTTTGTGTGTGTACACGTTTTTTTCTCAGATGTGCAAAGAAATCAGTAATGAAATATTTTAGATTCTCACCTTGGAATGATTCTGGAAAAAAAAACCTAATCCAGTTTTGCAAGTCAGCTTTCTTCTGCTGTCTGCCTTCAAATTATCAAATGATAAATGATCAAATGACGAAGGGGGTTGTTGGTTGATTTACAATTCCCTTTGAAGGGAAAAAGGCTCAGCATAAAGAATCCTATGAACAAACAAATGCTGCCATTTTCATCTGCCATTTAACTTTATGGATCACGTTTTTCACATTTTCCCGTGTCCTAATAGCTGAGCATGGAAGAAATGCTGAAATCATATGTAGACAATTTTTTTTATACCATACCCCAAAGGGGAAGAATGTCCTCAAACATCCTTTTTTCAATGACTTTCTAATGCAGAAGCAGCAGTTACGACGTATACATAGAGGGAGAGAGAGAAGACAAAGTACATTTCAAATACAGAATGAAATCTATGTACAATCAATGCATAAAGGACACACTGACAGATACTTGAGCAGAAAAGTCTCTGTAAGATAAGGAATGTGAAAAGGGCATTGTTTTCAAGTAAACAAAACCATGATTGCTTTTTTTACAGGAAAGAATTGAGGAAAAGGTAGGCCTAGCAAAGTAATATCGAAAAGATGGGATCGTGTTTCAAAGCAATTGACACCAGCAATAAATGATCACAGGAGGAAAACAACCTCAGAGAGATAAAGCAGAGTTCTCTCTCATGTACTCATACTGCCATAACAGCTAATTACTGTGATAAAATGTCATTCATGCATACACACATAGATGAGAAACAATCTATTTTTTAGCAGCCTTGCATGAATTGAAGCAAACCACTACCAAATCAAGCAACACAGCTCGTTTTAGTCCACCAGCACCAAACTAATCAACCCCAAAGTCCTCCTTTCATGTTCGCATTACACTTTATTTTACATGCCCTTCAGTACAGACTGAAAATAAATAAATAAAGCAGTTTTACATACAACCTAATGGGCACTTCACTAGAGTCACACTTCTAAACAAAGGAATACTCACAAAACTGGTGGTTGCATCAGAGAGAAAGAAAAGGTTTGGGTTCTGCAAGGTACATATACACATAGAGAATGTCTCTGGCCCTTCAGAGGTCTGTCTGGTGTATCTTCCCCATCACCAGATACATCATACTTATGTCAGTGCTTGACAAAGGTGTCAAGAGATATCCTGGTAAGAACAAACTTACACTACTTTGAGGAATCATGTCACATGACATGCTGGAAGAATATTCTCTGCAGGCTCAAGATGAAGAAGATGAAGGCCTAATTCTTGTGTGGTGTAGGAAGCTTTCTAACCACACAGCACAGTGGTGGAAAAAGTCTGCAGGGCAAGAAAGCCATTATGTCTCACTAAATCTGGTACACTAAAGAGGTATGAATAGAAAGCATCGTCATATTTCACACACATTAGAATCATTTTTTTCAAGCCAATGCTCAAGGGTGTCTAGTGTCAGGCCTCATGGAATCATCTGTGGCAGGAGAAGAGAGTTTTCGCAGTGAAAGTATTTTCTTTTTCCATTCAATCATTTTCTATTTGCATTGCATTTTGGTTTCTCACATTTGTAGTCAACACTCTGGATTCTAGGAGTGAAAATTACCTGTTCAAGTGTGCAGTAGGACAAATGAGAGTGATTTCACAGAGACAGTGATTGGCATTGGAATGGGCTGCCCAGGGAGGTGGTGGAGTCACCCTCCCTGGAGGTGTTCAAGAGAGGACTGGATGAGGCACTTAGTGTCATGGTCTAGTTGACTGGGTAGGTCTGGGTGATAGGTTGGACTGGATGACCTTGGATGTCTCTTCCAATCTGGATGATTCTATGATTCTAAATTCCTTGTTAATTTGTAATTTTGGAGGTTTTGGGGGGTTTGGGGTTGGTTGTTTTTTTGGTTCTGTTTCTTTGTTGTTGTTTTTTAACGGAGATGAGACACTGAACATAAATGAAATTTGTGGTTTTCCAACTATTTTGCAGTGCCTAGAGCTGTATGCTGGTGTCCTAAATATCCCATAAATGTATTAAAAACTCCAGTGCTTCAGTTACAGAAAAAAAATTATTTCTAAGTGTAAGACAGTAAATTTTCATTAGTTTCTTCCCCTAGGTTAATAGGAAACAAATTACATTTGAGAAAATGTTAATGGAATTTCCCTACAGTTTCTCTCTTACATACTTGCACCTGGAAATCTTAAAATACTGTAAAAATATGTATGTAGGGTGAGACAGTGAACAATTTATTCTACTGTAAGCACAATATTGCACAGGATGTATTGAAGACATGAAAATCAATAACTTCTTTTAAGCTATCTGAAACATCTGTGGGGCTTGCTGCAAAAGTTTGTTCTCTCCCTAAAAAGATCTTCAAACCAAAGAAAGGATTAGATGGTGTCTTGCTGTGTTACAGTAAAAATGGACATGGATGCAAGGCTTGGTAGAGAGAATGAATGGTAACAGGTACAGAAATTAGGAAGACAAGAAAAATAAAGTTTAAGGGCATTCATCTGTAGTACAATTGGCAGAGAATATCACTGACAGCAAATCGAGAAGTCCAGATGGTACTTGCTACTCTAAAGGTGTAACAGTAAATGATTTCATGTTGCATTTAAGTGTGATACAGTTCTGTTCTTCCAACCCTTAGGTTAAAGCTACTACTAACTCAATACATCACCTTTCAAAGCGACTTTGTGTATGTTATGATAATACTGTGATGCATTATTTATCTTTTTCTGTTTTGACACATCCACTCCCAAAGAGAATCATTTCTAATAGATAGCCAGGATTAAATAGTTAAGCAGGTGTCCTCAGATGTATTTCGTGCTCTTTTAAGGCACTCTGTCTAACATTTTAAAGCTCCTCATTTCCAGTTCTTGTGCACAAATGGCATTAGAAGCAAAGCTATTTCATCCAATTCACATTTCAACTGCAACACTGCAGTTTAAATGTTCCCAGTCTACACACCAGTGTTAGTCTTACATAAGGCCTGCAATGGATTAATGGCAGAAGTTCCAGCAGTGTTGTCCATGGCCACTATGAGGAGTCTCCTAACCAGTCAAGTCCTCAGTGAACATATGGAATTCGGTTTTAAATAGCACCTATTTGTGTCAGTCCCTACTTATTCACTAGTACTACAAGAGGTAGAGTTTCCATTAAGGATCCTTAAGGGGCAGTACAGCTCCACAAAGTGCAAACCCTGTTTACAATGGCAATCACAACCCACATTTTACAGCCATGACAAACATTTCATTCTGAATCTCCAAATATCAGCTGCTCCTAGAAAGATGCTGTGATGGTTCCCATAGATGTGGCACCATCATTTCCAGCTGTCCTGGAGTCCTGTACCCCTAAATTCCTCTCCTGCCCGGACTTCGGGGGGAAAGGGGAAAAGCCGCCTGGTTCCCCTCCCCCCCCCCCCCCCGCCTGCCCTGCAGCCGTGAAGGGGGCGGGGACTGCCCCGTGAGTTCCCGCACTGGAGCCAGGCTGGGATTGGCTGTGCGCTTTCGCGCCTAAGGTGTGGTAACTCTGCCCTTTGTCTAGCCAAGGTTATAAATATTGGGGGTCTTCCCGCCTTTGGGGTTCCCGCTTTGGATTTTGCCTGTGCCTGGACGTATGTATCTGCCTGAGCTCGCTCACTCCCCTGTGCCTGGACTGCAGAGAGACCAAGCATTCGCTTTCCTGTTAGGCACACTTTTGTGTGCCTAACGACCCTTAACGACCCTTAACGACTCCTGCAGCCGCTGGAGGAGGAAGAGAAGGACAGACCGCACGAGCCAGCCTGAGTGAGTTATTTGGCTTAGCTTAATTTAGTAAGAAACCGCTATTAATTAATAGCTGAGTCCTTTTCCAACCTCTGACTTCCAAATATAGTCAGATTATTGATGGTATCCTTGTAGATTAATTCTCATGTAACTCAACCTGTTTATCAAATGAAATTAATCTTTGTATATATAGTTGTGGGGGCGGGTTTTTGTAAAAATAAAAAATATCTATTTTTGATAAATTCTCCACTCGGCCACGAATTAATCCTGCTCTCCGCAACACCAGCCCATACTCTACACAATAACTTGGTACAATACACCTTGCAGGAAGTTTTGTACTATCTCCAATGCATGCAGGCAGTTAAATCTCCCTTTATGCAAATCAGGGCATGAGATCTTCTACATAGTGTGGCATTTGTGAAGATGAGGGAATTACTTTGTAAAGTCAGCATCAACCCAGTCTTTTCTGGTTAGGGACAATCAAGTTATTCTGTCCAACTTTCTGTAGTCAGTTAGCAAAGTTCCAATATTCATACAGACAGAAGTGAGAAAAAGAAGGGTAGTCCACCAAGCTCACGGGGTGGGGGGGGTGTGTGTGATCAGAAGTATAAAGTCCAGCTGGCATCAAGTTAGAAGTGGCATCCCTCCAGGGCTAGCGATGGGGCTGAGAATTTTCCTATCTTTATTCATGACCTAGTTAAATATGGGGGTTTGGACAGGACCTTCAAGGGTCATTTTCAACCTGATATGTTCTATAATTCTATTCTATAATCAGGATGAACCTGAATACATCCTCAACAAGTATGCAGACACACTGGGGTGAAGAATCAATATGCTGATGGGTAGGGCTGCTGTTCAGAGGGAGCTTTGCAGAGTGGAAATATGTGCTGATAGAGTTATCACAAAATTTCATTAAATCAGGTGCAAATTCTTACATCTTGAATGTAGCATCTCTGTAGAACACTCCAGGATAGGTGTTGGACTGACTTTGTAGAAAAGGACTGACACAACGTCAGGGGGAGGTCGAGATTATGGTAGGCAAAAGTTGAACATAAGAAAAAAGCTTTCCCTCATAATAAAGAGGTCAAACACCTACTGTGTGTATTAGCAGCAAAGCCGTAGCTAACAATTTGAGACAGTGGTAACTCCACTCTGCCCAGCCCTTGTGAGAACATAGTTGGGGTAATGTGTCCAGTCTGGGACACTGACAGGTGTTCCTAGGTGGACACTGACAAACTGGACTGAATCAGCAGAGGGTTGCCAACGTGACTGGAGGCTTGATGGAGCACTTCTTATACTAGAGATGCTGCAGTGTACCGACGAAAGTCCTATTATCACTCTTAATTCTCACCTTACAACTAGCAATTACACTTTCTTAGCATGCTATCTAAAAATAGTAATCAGCATACTATCATTTAGGAAAGATCATCAAACAGGGTATTTTTCCTTGAAAAACAGTAGAGCTAACAAGGCAATTTAGAATATTTTTATAGTTGTTTGCTGACTAAAATGAAGATTCAGTTCTCATTTCGTTACAATCCAATAGCCACTTCACTGAAACTACAAATATTCTGATGCCAGATAAGTACTTACAAGATAAAAGAAAAGCTCCATCAGTTAAATAATTACTTCCTCTTAGAAACAAAATGCTTTTAATAACTTTCTCTGGATGCACATGATAATATTAATTCAAACCCTTTCTTGATAGCCAAACTGTAGTCTCCCTTAAGAGACGACTGAGAGTATTTCCTCACACTGACTTAGAGCAACATATAGGACTGGGCACATACATCTTTATCCTCATCTGACATGCTGCATGCCTTCCTTCCAGTTGGTGTATTGATAATGACTCTGGCAAAGGAACTACAGCTTATTTCCTGGGTTAAAACATCTTTTCTATCTCACTTAGAAATCACTCCACTATGTTACTCTAAAACATGGATTTCTTCTTGTACATGCTTGTTTGATGGATAGCTTATCTTGAAGGACATATATATATATATATATATATATATATATATATATATATGTCTCTCTGTGTGTGTCCCTCTTTCTCCCATTTTAGTTTCTTGGTCCCTCAGCCTTCACAGACAGAGACCTCACAGTGCAGGATGAACACGAGGTGCAAACCTACTCAAGCATGGGTGTATATTTTTGTTGTTCTGTTTTCCAAAACAAAGATTTATATATATGCAACTAAAAAAAAAGATAACCAGAATTCTCCAGTGGGGTTTACTTTCAGGAAACCTCAGTTCTGATGTTCCCTTGCAAGTAACCAGATTCCAGTAGCAAATTTAACAAAAGCAGCATGCATTGCACAGTTGAATGAACCTTGTTTCAATTTGAAAATTATAAAAAAAACCAACTCACAATTAAATTACTTGTGAGAGAAATTAACTTCTAATGACACAGAAAACAAAACTACTTTAATTTGCATTTCCTTTCTGCATGGTTCGTAAAGAGAATCTATAGAAAAGGAAAGTATTTTAAGACAGAATGAATTAACGGTTTACAAAAGCCAATGAAAGTATTGAAGAAACAGTTCAGTGTGCCACTTTTAAAGGAAAGTGTCAATTCAGTAGGAGAAAACTACTGCATTGTTTGTAGCTAACTCACTTCCCTTTGTGCTAGGGTATTTTCTCTCTCATAATACTGACACATAAATGACCTGATTTAAAAGAACAAGGTACTAGACTGTGCAACTAATGTAAGAAGCTACACTTTTGTACAGCTGGAAAGCAAGCCACATAGTCAGAAGTTCTACATGTACAAATATCAACATTTCTTATGTCAACTTCATGAAATAAAATTATAGGTTGTAAACACTGAACCCTCTTTTTGTACTAAAGTTCAGCTACATTTTCCAGGCTTTGTGAGGTACCTCAAAAATTGCAAGTAAACATTATTAAAAGCTCATCATACCCTATCATAATGAAGATACAAACCACAAATTCCAGGATAGTAAGGAGGGATGGAGTATGGAGGTGTAGCTGTCATGTATGTTGTAAAACAGTTCTTGATAAACAGAATTAACAGGCTGCTCTTAAGAACTGTGTGCTTGTGTAGAGGTTTAAAACAGCATTCCATTGCTTTCAACCATGATCCTAACAAGAATGTAGCTGAGCCATGGTTGAGTGGATGGGGCCAATCTGGTTTTGGTGGTCAGCAGCAATAACACAAGAAGCAATGGCTACAAACTGGAACATAAAAGGTTTCACCTCAACATGAGGAGAAACTTCTTTACAGTGGGAGTGACAGAGCACTGCAACAGGCTGTCCAAAAAGGTTGTGGAGTCTCCTTCTCTGGGGACTTTAAAAACTCGCCTGGATGTGTTCTTGTGTGAACTACTGTGCTAGTTTGAAGCAGGCTAGAATGTTTTGGTGAGAAAAAGTAGATAATTTAGCTGTGAAAAGGAAAACAATTGTGATGTCAACTTCCCTCACAGTCTCGCTGAGATGTATGGGAACAAGAAGGGAAAACATTAGATAACACTTTTTGCCATTTTCTCACTCTGCTTCTGGCTTCAGACTGAGCTACATCCCCCTAACCTCACTGCCACTAACCTTGCTTCTTAACCTCTGGCTGCACCTCTTTTCTTCCTGAAGACTGGGGTAAGGTTGAGAGGGGCAGAGGGAAGGTGCAGGGGTGGTTGAGAGCCACTCCTGGGGACTCAGGTTTCTGGGAGGGGAGCTGTGCTTCTGTATTGTTTTTACCTTGTATATTTTTGTATATTTCTGTATATATTGTAAATATCTGCTTGTATATTGTGCTAGCTGTAAATAAATAGCTTCATTTATATTCCCAGAGCCCGTCTGAGTTAGCTGGGTTACCTTCTTAAGTGTGGGGGGGTGGATAACAGCCAAACCACCACAACTACCCTAGGGGATCTTGCCTTGGCAAGGAGGTTGGACTCAATCTCTGGAAATCCCTTCCAGCCTCTGAGATTCTGTGAACCAGAATTTCACTGCAACTGGTTAGAAACAGGATAGTTCTGATTTTTTAAAAACCTTGATTTTAAACCTAATATTTTAAGAACCTGATCCATACCAGTGATTATTTTGTTCTTATAAATATTATTTAGCAGTGATCTTGCTCACACACATAAGCCCACCAGGGTCAAAACCAGAAAAAAGTATTAAGTTCTTAATGAAGGAGAAGAAAGGTGGTAATAGACACAAACGAATGCAGTAAGAAGACAGTTTGGACAAAAGCAAAGTGCAAAAGGCTAAATTCCTGGGGAAAAGAGATGAAGGCCTAAAATTTCCAAAGAATGGGCAATGGCTCTAAAAGTGAGAGAAAAAGACATTTCTATTAGCAACGTTTTCTTTAGACAACAATTTTAGAATGTATGAATGAGGTGAAGGGAATTCAGGATGGTGGTGTTTTTAATCTCTGCAACTCCAGGTCGTGAAGACTTCTAAGTGCTGAAAAACATCTGCAAAGTATTGTTAATAAAGAGAAAAGGGTATAGTCTTCATGGAGAAGAATAAGGGGTACAGCACACTGAAGCTTGGAATAAATGTGGAAGAGTAATACAAGATTTTTTTTTTTTAAGTCAAATAAAGGCTTATGTTTAGTATTACAAAAGACCTAAATAATTTTCTGGTATCTTCAGGCTTTTTACCTGGGTCTATGAAAACTAAAAAAAAACACCCCACACTTCAACATGCCAGTGCCTCAAGAAGAAATCTTCACCTGGTGTGAGCAAAGGCACATACTGTGATTTCTACCTCTACATTCTCCATTTGCTGGCACAGTTATTAAAAGGCCTGAAATTCTACTTAGGTTCTGGTGATGTGTATGGCTGTTATGAAGGGACTAGTTGAGATCTGAGTTTGGGGTGAAATGCAATGAGGCCGATCCAAAAGTTATTAAGCAATTTTTTTAATATATACAAAGATAATTCCCCCTAAACTTATTTACAGCTATCCACACAATTTCTTGGATGTGGTTAGCAGAACTATTTTACAGAATGTCTCTACACAATGGAACTTTGAAAGGGTTTAGAAATGTCTTTGCTGGAGAGTCTGGCGGCTTCAGTCACCGCTTGTGAGGTTGATTAAATTCCTTTAGCAACTTGAATAAAGAATTCAGAATATTCACTAGTCCTCAGCCTTAGTGACTGTGGCCCAAAACATACACAGGAAAATATTCAACAGAAGTCCTGTGATGAATTCCACGTGGGCTGCAAAGAGGATCAGCTGCTGGCTGAGGTGGCTGAAGTGGTGAGCAAGCAGCAGGTGAGCGAGGAACGAAGGAGCACGCAAGTGACTTATTCACCTGTTCACCCCCTTTATAGGACAATGACTGAGGCTGATGGTCTCATTGGCCACACAATCACCCAATCACCTCTGGCAATCACCCAAGTAGGCCCAGAAATGGAAGAACTCACAGGCTGTTGTCTTCCAAAAATGGGGGCGCATTCGCCTTGCACGCACCAGGGGCGTGGGCCTTATGGAGCCCCTCTCAGGCAACTAAACCAGACTGGGCTGTCTGGGTTTCTTTTGTCCTATTTTCCCACCTCTGGCTGCAATGCAGACAGGCAGGTAAATATGTCTGGACAAGACAGGACACAATGACAAAAGCACAAAAGAAAAATATGTGTCCATCCTAGTCATAGGTCCTGCTATTCCACTAAACGCTTACTGAAATGTGGAAATATATCACACATGGAAGACTACAGATGTTTTAAGTTAATTACATGCTATGGATAATGTCTCAGATAATTATTTCAATATTCAAAACCAACAAAATAATAAAAAGAAATGGACTTGGTAAGAGTCAAAATATTTGATTAGCAAGAGAAAAGCTATGTTATGTGTTGAAGTTCAATAAACTTCAAGGAAAAGACAAAAGTCACCAAAAGGCAATGAAGTGCTACAGTAGAGACAGTAATCCAAAGCACAAATCCAGGCTGGGCAGTGACTGGCTGGAGAGCAACCCTGAGGAGAGGGACTTGGATGTGCTGGTGGATGAGAAGCTCAACATAAGCCAGCAGTGTGCATTTACAGCCCAGAGGGCCGACCAGCATTTGGGCTGCATCAGGAGAAGTGTGGCCAGCAGGGCGAGGGAGGTGACTCTCCCCCTCTACTCCACTCTTCTGAGACCCCACCTGGAGTACTGCATCCAGTTCTGAAGCCCCCATTACAAGAAGAATGTGGACATGCTGGAGTGTGTCCAGAGAAGGGCCATTGGATGATCAGAGGGCTGGAGCACCTCTCCTATGAGGACAGACTGAAAGAGTTGGGGCTGTTCAGGCTGGAGAAGGGGAGGCTTCGAGGTGACCTTATTGTGGCCTTTCAGTATCTGAAGGGGGCCTACAAAAAAATCTGGGGAGGGACTTTCTAGGATATCAGGTAGTGACAGAACTAGGGGGAATGGAGCAAAGCTGGAGGTAGGTGGGTTCAGACTAGACATGAGGAGGAAGTTGTTCAGCATGAGAGTTATGACAGCCCCTGGCATGGGGATCAGAACTAGATGATCCTTGTGGTCCCTTCCAACCCTGACTGACTCTGTGATTCTATATTTAAATCTCAATCTAGTATAGATTAAAGACAACTAGACAAGTAAGAATTTTCAGTGAATGTTTAAGTGTTGTAGTCAATCAGGTTGAAATTGGACTCTTGTTTTTCTCCCCTGTGACTCCTAAGCACGTTGTTAGATACAATTATCAGCCAGTTAATAACAGCAGTTTCAGTGGTTGACAGAAGCAGGGTTTGTTAGACATTCTCAAACAGAATGGAAAATAAAAACTTTTTCACTGTAGTGGAAAAAATGCCATCACACACCAGTATCACAGGAGACAGGAAAAGCTGATGCCTCTGGATGAGCAGGGCAATGACATTTTGATCTCCCTCTGGATGACTGCATGAATTCTACATCCAATCCCTGCCAGCAGCATGATAGACATGTGGCACATCGATGCCTACAGGTGTATACAAATTAGCAGTCACTGAACTCACTATATAATGAAACAAATTGTTGTGTGTTCAGTCATATAAATGTGAGTCCTGCCTGTTCTACAGTTTCTGGCATTTCCAGTCAAGAGCCTTCCAACAAGCACTGCATGCTCATTTATAAATAATATAAATACACATTTATTTTTATCAGAGTACCAGGAATCAAAAAGAACAAACCTACCTTCTCAAAGTGCCAAGTCAAAGAGAGATCCAGCTAAATTACAGCTGCCCTGGCATTTGCCTGTTGTTCATATGGCTGTTTGGATGAGAGGTACACAACTGACACAACAGGTTTCCACAGTTCCACAGCAAAAGCTTTGGAACACCACTTCATGGATGAGAATCTATCAATTTTACATCTTAAATGTGCTTCTTAAAGTCATTTGGGACTTGATGATCTTAAAGGTCTTTTCCAACCTAAATGATTTCATAATCCTATACTGACCACTCCTTGTACTGCACAATGCTCTTACCTTTCATTGAAGTAGAGTTGCAGACATAGGACCCCTCAGTGGGAGAGGATGAGGAGCAGCAGGATGGAAAGGCGAGATGAGAGTTGGCTGCTTAAAAAGCACAAAGTTGGTTTCACAGCAGGAGCTGCCTCTCTTCCCTGAGACACTCAAGGTTATTCAAGACAGGTTTGCAGTGTTAGTAGTGGAGTACACAGCTCCTACAGTGTGACTACTGATCAGATCCCATGAGCTTCAATTTCTCCACCTGGAAAATGTTCATTGTAGCAGTCGCTACTCTTCAAATCTCCTCGAGCTCGGTGCTGGTGGATAATGATGTTCACTGAGAACTGGGTTTCAACCATATTGTCCTGAAATACAAATATATACACATTAAATCCTGCAGTGTTTGTGCTTTCTCCCTTAGAGTGTAAACTCATTGATGAAATCATGTTATTCTACACTGACTTTACAAGGACACAATTTAACAGACAATTCTTCCTTGTATATCCACAGGGCACAAGAGATAATCTCAAAGCAAAACCTTTGAAGGAGGTTTAATAAGATTTTACATATTATGACTACTAATAAGCTAACAAGGAAAAAATTTAGATTTTAATATTTTTTCCCTGTAGTAGAAATTAGAGATTTAAAAAAAAAAAATTGTTGTTACATTCATCAGAATGCAACGACAACCATACAAAAGAATGAACATGGCTTGGAGGCTCGAGCATTTGTAAGGTTGTGTCTCAATTCAGAAAGGACTTCTGAATGCAATCTCCTTCCCACAAGGTAGGCAGAGTTATAGTTTTGCTTAGAGACAAACTGTCATAAAATAGTTCATCCTAATGCATAACCATTTGGCAACAGAATTATGGTATGTTGCATACCACAGAATAGCAAGAGTGTGTAATCTTCTCACTGGGAAACTGCTGAATCAATTTTAAATTTTACACCTGAACTGCCTGGATTTAATTAGAGTGTGGCAAGGATCTCAATGTTGTTCCTAATAACAATATCACCAGTAAACAGATATCGATATCAGACGAGCTGAAAAAAACCCTACAATTTACCACTTCTAACTAATCCCAATGCGGAGATGTACACATGTCTTCTAATCAGCACCCAAGAGGCAACAATTTCCAGTAACTCAGAGGCAGCAATCAGCTACTGTTCACTGTCGTGGAGAGGATTTCTCTATTCCTCCCCCATCAGGGGGAGGTGAGAAATTGATTTGAGGCAGTTTTGATTTTTTTATAAAATTATTTATTAAAATTAATATTTACAAATTTACACCACCCCCAACCTCTATGAAATCCAGTTCTTATGCAAAGTTATGAAAATAGCTTAGGATATATATTTACAGGGATTGGTTATTAAGTGGAAATATCAAATTATTAACAATTATTGACAGAGAGAAAGATTTTCTTAGGCTTAATGCCTCTTAACAACTCTAGTGTTTGCCCAGCAAGGGCTGAAACTGTGTGTGCTCTTTAGATAGAGGTAACTTATCTTACAAAGGAATTGAAGCTTACTTAGGTGTTGCTCTTAGGTATTAATCATTAATCACCCTCCCGGGAGTCTGTCTCAGTGTGTGCCCGGTATTGGGGTCTTGGTGAGCTGGAGTCTGTTCCGGCTTGCAAGGGATGATAAAGTTTTCCCAGTCTCTGGGGTAACAGTATTTCTCTAACCTTCTCTCCTGGGGTGAAGTAGCCTCTGCCTTGGAGCTGCGGCTTCTGGATGCTGTGCGTGTCCAGGGATGATCAGCTGGCAGGAATTTCCTGATGCAGGAGAAGGATCTGTCCATGCAGCTTCTGACACGGTCTCACAGCTAGCAGGCTGCATTTGCAGGTTTGCAGACCATCTGGAAAGGGGTCTGCTGGCTCTGGGTCTTTCCAGAGTTACAGAATTAACTGGCAAGTAGTATTTACGCCGGGCAAGCAGGGTCTATGCCGTGCTGCAGGGAGACTTATGCTCCATAGACAAATCAAGATAGCTCTAGGCTTAGGCAGGGGTTTCTTGGCTCCCCATATATGTATGGTGCAGGCATGAATGTGCTCTGCTTCTCAAAGGGCTCGCAGATAGCTTGACTGCACCTTGAGATCAATGAATGAGGTCTGAGCCTCTGTAATGCTTCCAAGTAAGTAAGGCCTGATCCTTTGTCTAGGTCAGTGCAGCAGGATGCTGCTGTGGATCAGAGCTGAGTCTAAATGCTCTAAGCTTCTGAATGGTTTGAAACTCTGGACCGTCTGAACACGTGGTGCTGCTATGCACCCCTCTTTAAAGGCTCTGGGCCAAGATTCGTGGCTCGTTGGACATCTAAAATGACCAATCAGGTTGGCAGTAAGCCAAACCTTACCCCAATAGGCAGTAGAGACATGCCTGGACCCTCCCAATGGGGATTACCTGCCCGGCCCTCAGGGGCACGCGGGCTAAGCATGTGTGTGTTACACAATTTGTTTGCTGCCTCGTGGATCCCGGCAGAAGAACATGTCTGGGCATGCAGAGGCATGGTGAAGCCTCAATTTTGGGGCTGCTGCCCCTCCACTACACTCACTCAAACACAGACTATCACATGCCTGAGTTTGCTCCCAGCTTTTTACTTTTCTCCGCTGGAAAACTGAAGCAAAATTTAGGCTTTTCCACAGAATGATCATCAATTCCTTATAAAATAATTACCATCTTAGTTAACTCTTCAGTCCTTTCAGCACTATTCACTTTGAGAAATACACATTTTTATGGGTGACTGCTCTTGAGGGGCAATGTTTCTGATATTTCAGCCATCCTGAAATACCTTCAATAGTTCCATTTTCAAAAATCACGACTTTGAAATCCTTTCCCAGTTGCTGTGGTGGGGGAAGTATAGGCTGGATGTTAGAAGGAAGGTCTTCACAGAGAGAGTGATTTCGCATTGGAATGGGCCACACAGGGAGGTGGTGGAGTCACCGTCCCTGGAGGTGTTCAAGAAAGGACTGGATGAGGCACTTGATGCCATGGTCTAGTTGACTGGCTAGGGCTGGGTGCTAGGTGGGACTGGATGATCTTGGAGGTCTCTTCCAACCTGGATGATTCTATGATTCTAAGTCTAGTATTAAGTATCAGCTTCAAAGAAAGAAAATGTTACATTCATTTAAGCAAAGGAGTATTTTGTAAATAATTGATAAGGAAATTAATAGTAGAAGGCAAACAGTATCAGGAGCAAAGTGTTTCCATATTTATTTTTCTTAAAAACCATCCACCTTTCAAGGAAAATGTAAGTGTGAATGTAATGCTATTAGCTTAATACTACTACAGTTAATATTTGTACTGAGTCTCTGAATCTGCCACTGTAAACATGGCTTTTCCTAAATCTGCTACAATATGAATATGCTTTGTGCTTACACAGTTAATAATCTCCTCTTGATAAACCTGACTCACAAGCTGTAATTAGGTCTCTAAAAGCACAATGCAGAGCATTTCTGTTATTCAGAGATGGAGTCACCAAGATGACAATTAATAGGATTGTAGAATGACCTGGGCTGGAAGTGACCTCTGAAGGTCATCTTGCTTGACCCCACCCTGCAGTGAGCAGGGACATCCTCCAGTAGATCAGGTTGTGCATAGCCTTTTAGGGCCTGACCTTGAATAAGTCCAGGCACGGGGCCTCACTACCTCCCTGGGCAACCTGTTTCACTGTTCTACCACCCTTATAGTAAAGAACTTGCTCCTAACATCAGCTGCCCTTCTCATTTAAATTGCACTTGCTTTCAAAAAGTCAAGATTCAGCCTCCTGTTTCTCCAAGTGCTTTTTATGTCTAAATGATTAATGCAAAAGGAAACCTTTCAAATCAGCATAATTTATTGATACTTTTAACACTGCCCTGATGAACTTTACCATAGCTGACACTATTCATCTGTCAATAATATAATATTAACAGCACTGGAAGCCGTGTAATTAAAAAGAAAAACAACACCTGCTGTAACATCAGAGTGTTGCTGGCTGTGCTCCAGAATTTCCTCGTACTCATCACACCAAGTCTGAAAGGTCAGTTTCAGATGAGATGGACTTTTGGTTCCTTGGCCAGTTATGACAACCACAACTAAATATTCACATAAAACAGTACTGAAGTTTATCTGGCATTTTGAACAAGGCAGCACAAGCATATTTCTGATTCATAAAGAAATCCTTATCTTGAATAACCAGTATTTTTTAAATATTAGAAGTAGATTTTTATGGACTTTGGGGTTTTTTGTTTGTGGTTTTGTGTGTGTGTGCAGGGGGGTTTGTATCTTGCTTTTGAATCTAGACTGCCATAACACAGCCAAGGCCAGAGCTGCCCATCATACGCTTGGATGCCATTCTGCCTTTTTTATATGAAAAGTACTACTGCAAAGATCCTACTGCTACTGAGTTTCAAGCTAAAATAGAGCAAGATCATAGGATATTAGGGGTTGGAAGAGACCCAAGAAGATCATCGAATCCAACCCGCCTGCCAGAGCAGGACCACATAATCTAGCACAGATCACAGGGGAATGCATCCAGACAGGCTGTGAAAGGCTCCAGGGAAGGAGACTCCACAACCTCTCTGGGCAGCCTGTTCCAGTGCTCTGAGACCCTTACAGTAAAGAAGTTCCCTTTTGTGTTGAGGTGGAACCTCTTGTACTGCAACTTACACCCATTGCTCCTTGGCGTATCCCAGGGAGCAAGTGAGCAGATCCTGACCCCCTGCTCCTGACCCCCAGCCCTCAGATATTTATAAACATTTATTAAATCCCCTCTCAGTCTTCTCCAAACTAAAAAGCCCCAGGTCCCTCAGCCTCTCCTCATAAGCCATGCCCTCCGGTTCCCTAACCATCCTTGTAGCTCTCTGCTGGACCCTCTCCAGCAGATCTCTGTCCTGCTTAAAGTGGAGAGCCCAAAACTGAACACAGTACTCAAGATGAGGTCTCAGCAGGGGAAGGAGAACCTCCCTTGATCTGCAGGACACACTCTTCTTAATATACCCCAGGATCCCGTTGGCCTTCTTGGCCACAAGGCCACATTGCTGTGCCATGGTTAACTTGTTATCCACCAGGACCCCCACGTCCCTCTCCACAGGGCTGCTCTCCAGCAGATCACCTCCCAGCCTGTGCTGGTGCAGTTTATTATTTCTCCCCAGATGCAGGGCTCTGCACTTGTCCTTGTTGAACCTCATTTTGTTCCTCTTTAGCCAGCTCTCCAGTCTGTCCAGGTCTTGTAGGATGGCTTTACAGCCTTCAGCTGTATCAGCCAAGCCACTCAATTTGATGTCATCAAGCAAACTTGCTGAGCAGACTCTGTCTGTCTGTCAGTTGCCTCATCAATGTCATTGATGAAGATGTTGAACAGGACTGAACCCAGAACTGATCCTTGGGGGACTCCACTGGTTACAGCTCTGCAGCTGGACCTAGCACCAGAAAGATCTTTTCTGTCTGGGTAAGCTACTTCTTGTCCTGTTTCACATAGAGATGATACCACAAGAAAGCAGATAAACAGTACGAGGATGTCTCATGTAAAGCAGAAACGATGAGGCGACAGAAAGGAAAAGTCATATGGCTCAACAGAAAAAAAAAACCTGGTTGAGAAGAGGTTCCTTGGTCATCTATATAGACATAAAGAGAAATACATATTTCTGTGTAAACTGAATACAACTTATTCATCTTAAAACCTCCTTCCAGCAAATATTTACACAGGAACAGACTGAAGGAAGCAACTAAACATGAAAATGCAAATTGAAGCTGATGTGATCTGAGTGAATGGATAAAGCTGAAGTTGCAAAATGATGTTATTCTTCTCTGGTATTAAAAAACCCTAACACTGTATTCCCAAATAATCAAATCATGCACTACTTCATAAAACAGGTAAATAAATAGTGAGGCAATACATAAATCTTTTGAATTAATACTGTGCTGAGCTCTTGCTTTTACCTATGAGAGTCAAGAGTCTCAGTTTCCAAAAGATGACCACAGGTAACAATCAGCTTTTCACCTGCATTTCAGTACAGGGTGGGGGAAATTCAGAGTTGGTTTTTTGTTGCTCTTGAAAGCTCTTTCTATACTCCTTAGTGCTAGCAGCTGACAAATTTTAGTTAGACAAACTAATACACTTTTTCTGAAAGAAAAAAAAAAACAACCTGCCATTTGCTATATGTTTGCTAAAAAAACAACAAAACCAAAAGTAGGATTTAAACAAGAGTAATTACAAGAAAGTATTTCTGACTATTCAGCATGTGTGCCATCTGTACTGCAACATATACCAAAATAAATATGAAACCTACTTCCACCTTTCCCCTCACTTGCCCTTCTCATTTAAAAAGCAAATATAGTGTGGGAAATCTGTCCTAACAAAGACACATTAATTGTTGTACCAAGAATCCCATCTTGCCTCCAGTACCATTGACTTAGCGCAGATCACAAGATAAATTAGTGCTCCCAGTGTGCAATTTTATATCTACCATCCTGTTTAATTCCTTATTTCCTCAATTTTTAAGACCAAATTCCACTGTGCTGCTTTTGCCACAAAGGAGTATAAACTTGAGGAGATGGAAAGGGCAGTAATTTGACTGTCATTTAGCTGCCGTCACTTCACCAGCTTCCTAGCTTAGTTTACTAATGTGCATAAAATAGAAGATAAAAATTAGAGCAAACTTTTGGAGCAGAAAGACATCTGCTTTCTTTCTTCTTGACAGGAAAGAAGGAAATAAACAATATCTACAGGACCTGCCAAAATCAGTCCTCAGACAAGTCAACTAATAACTTGCTCACATACTAGAAACAAGAGTTACAGCTAATGCTAGTACAGTAATAACATAGCAGTAATATTGCAATATTTGTCCTCAGTTGCAACTTGCAGGTAGTAATAAAATTATTTTAGGTGGAGCAACTCCATTCTTGGAGTCTTGGATCACATACAGACAGAAGCTGGATCTTCTTGATTGAGTTATAACATTTCTAATGCCATTCTATAGCTTTGAAAGGTATTTTTTTTCTGCTTTCATGCTGCTGAGAGAACCCTTCATCAGATGCTCTGAGGCATACAAATTGCTACACATTGCAGCAAATTGGCCTTCTTCAAAACCTGCAGCTGAAAGAAACACTCCAGAACAGAATGGAAAACTTGAGTTTTGATCAAAGCCTTTAACAGTCATCATCTTTCATGTGGTCATTCAGTTGAGCAGAGTTTTATCTTGTGCACATCCTAATACTTATGTATCCATACCCGGGAAACACCCATGATCTCTGTGTGCTCTGTGACACCTCTCTCCTCCCCTCCTTCTCTCCCCAACAATTGCAGTCTTAGTCACCCCACCCCCCATCTTCCCACACACCCCTTTTGTTATTGTTGAAGAAAATGCATTGTGCTTCTCAGTGAAGCTTTTGCTTTTATAAAGAGATTTTGTTCCAGTTGTCTGTCTCCAGGCAGATCACACATGTCACCTAGCGCAGCACTACGCAGAGTCACTAGAAGCAGCCTACCTGATGCATTTGATCTCATGTAACATTAAGATGAACTTGCTACATCTTCTGTTTGGTTCCCTGCTTTATTTGAGAGGAAAAACCTAGACCCTTCCTGCTTACCATAGTGGTTCTTAGTTTCTATCAACTTCTTTGAGCTCCAGCATTCATGGTGAGAAACACTTGTGAATGTGGATACCTTTTACACATAGATTTTTTTCTTCTTTTCTAACCACATATTATAATTTTGGCATTTTTGGGGGGTAAATTTAGGAAAATGCTACATTCCTATTCTGAGGTTTTTAGGCATACAGTATGGATGTAAACTACACGTTTTTAATGATATGAAAAGTACTCTATAACACTCAGAGAAAAAAATTCTACAGCCAAGACTATATAAGGATCAGTGCTGGGCCCAGTCCTGTTCAATATTTTTATTGATGATCTGGACCAAGGAATTAAGTCCTCCATCAGTAAGTTTGCAGATGACACCAAGCTAGGAGCAGATGTCAATCTGTTGGAGGGTAAGAGAGCCCTGCAGAGGGACCCTGACAGGCTGGATGAGTGGGCAGAGCCAATGGGATGAGATTTAACAAGGCCAAGTGCAGGGTTCTACACTTTGGCTACAATAACCCCAAGCAGCACTACAGGCTGGGGACTGAGTGGCTGGAGAGCAGCCAGGAAGAAAGGGACCTGGAGGTACTGGTAGATAGTAGCTGAAGATGAGCCAGCAGTGTGCCCAGGTGGCCAAGACAAGTCAATAGCATCCTGGCCTGCATCAGGAACAGTGTGGCCAGTAGGACAAGGGAGGTTATTCTGCCCCTGTACTCAACACTGGTCAGGCCACACCTTGAGTCCTCTGTCCAGTTCTGGGCCCCTCAATTCAAGAGAGATGTTGAGGTACTGGAATGTGTCCAGAGAAGGGTGACAAAGCTGGTGAGGGGCCTGGAACACAAACCCTATGAAGAGAGGCTGAGGGACTTGGGGTTGTTTAGCCTGGAGAAGAGGAGGCTCAGAAGTGACCTCATTGCTGTCTACAACTACCTGAAGGGAGGCTGTAGCCAGGTGGGGATTGGTCTTTGTGGTGAATAGTCCTAAAGGACACAAAAAATGGGCTTAAGCATGTCCTGTCTTATTTACCTGCCTGTCTGCATTGTAGACAGGGGCAGGAAAACAGGACAAAAGAAACCCAGGCAACTTAGCCTCTTTGCCTGAGAGGAGTTTCATGGGGACCGCGCCCCTGTCCCGGGGTAGGCAAATGTGCCCCCATTTTGTGGAGGACAACAGCTTGTGAGTTCTTCCATTTCTGTGTCTACTTGGGTGATTGCCAGAGGTGATTGGGTGATTGTGTGGTCAATGAGACCACTAGCCTTGGCCATTACCCTATAAATTGGGGGTGAATGGGAGAAAGGTGCTGGTGTGTTCATTCCTTCCTTGCTGATCTCTCCACTCACCTGCCTGTCGCCCCAGCTGCCGCCTCAAGCCACCTCAGCCAGCAGTGGATTTTCGCTTTGTGGCCCACGTGGAGTTTGCCACAGAACTTCTGTTGGATATTTTCCTGCCTATGTTTTTGGGCCACAGACATTAGGACTAGTGAGTATTCTCCATTCTTTGTTCAAGTTGCTAAAGGATTTTAATCAGCCTCACAAGCGGTGAATGAAGCCGCCAGGCTCTCTGGCAAAGACATTTTCTGAAATCAAAGTTCCATTGTGCATAGACATTCTGTGAAATAGTTCTGCTAACCACATCCAAGACCTTGTGTGGATAGTTGTAAATAAGTTTGGGGCAATTATTTTGGGTATATTAATAAATAGTTCATAACTTTTAAATCTGCTTCATTGCATTTTACCCCAAACTCAGATTTCAACTAATCCCATTTACAACAGTCTCTTCTCCCGGGTAACCAGCAATAGAAAAAGAGGACCCAGTCTCAAGTTGTGCTGGGGGAAGTATAGGCTGGATTCTTCACAGAGGAAGTGATTTGCCATTGGAATGGGCTGCCCAGGGAGGTGGTGGAGTCACTGTCCCTGGAGGCATCACAGACTGGATAAGACACTTAGTGCCATGGTCTAGTTGACTGGCTAGGACTGGGTGATAGGTTGGACTGGATGATCTTGGAGGTCTCTTCCAACTTGGTTGATTCTATGATTCTATGACTACAGAGAAACCTCTTATGTGGTGACCTTCACCAATATCCTTTTTGAAAGTCCACGTGGTTGCAGCTGCCATGGTTTCTGTTATGGGTCAACAACCTTTTCCAATTAAGTGTTACAAGAACCTTTCTTGTAACTTTTGGAAGTCAGTATTTCTCCAAGTTTTGTTAATTTAAATGAACACTTGAGTTTCTGTATTTTAAAGGTTGTTATTTTCTTCATCCATTTTGTGAGCTTGGAACAGAAGATCCCTTTAACTCCTTTAATCTTCTTGTTAGCCATACCCATCTGTCCTTGCAAGCATCTTGCAGAGTAGCAAGTAATGCAGTTGGCAATTTGAAACCAACACGTAATCACTAGTTTCAAAGTCACATTTTAGAATCTTCATCTTTAGAAAAAAAACAAACCACCAAACAGCTCTTCTCCCTCAACTTCTAAAACTTGTTTTAATTCTGACAACACTGGAAACTGTGTTATACTAAAATCAATCAAAGAAGTTGAAATTATTCATCCACAGAGATGCTAGCCTGAACAGAATCCTTGAATAGAAGAGAGCTTCTGAAGGGAACACACACCCACAGAGACCACACAGAAGGGGAGCATTACAGAGACAAACTCAAAGAAAGAAAGTAGACTTTTACTATTATTTGTGTTACTACAAACAAGAAAAAATAAAGTGTCCTGGCATGAGAGCCACTGCTTAATTTTCTGACCCCATGGGTTTGTTGTGGTAGGCCTGAATAGGATAAAATAGGCCTGAACATGTCCTGGCTTGTCCAGACATGCTTTCTACTCTCTCTCCTTCTATTTTGGGGAGAAGAAACCACAGGAAAACGGGCAAAAGACCTGGATCCACTGAGTTTAAGGACCCTGGCTTGCCCAGACTTGTTTTACTCCTTTTTACATCCTATGGTAAACAAGGCACACACACTTGGCTTGTGCCTGCCTCATACAAGGCTTATGTTCTGCCCTAAAAAGGTAAAAGTAAGCCTATGGTTTCACCTAATAAGGTCAAACTTGGCTAACTGCCATTCTGCTTGGCTAGTCTGTGTCCAAAGGCCCATTAGTCTCAGGCTGTATTGATAAAATAGATGAGCAGGTGACACAATGGGCTCTACTGTTATATTCATCCTTGCTTGCTTGCCTGCTGGCATTGCTCTCTGCTTCTGGCAGTGTTACTGCTTTATTGCCTTCTTCCATGCCATGCTGAGCTAGATAAGTTAGCTTTGCTGAATGACAAACTCTGATTCTTTGGGTTTATACACGTGAAAACTGATTCGAGTTTACCAGTAACAGGCACAAATACCTCCACTCCATCAGCCTGCATAGCCAGCGTGACATTGTGCCAAGACTGCACATCTGCAAGACATCCTGCCTACGCCTGCCAAGACCAGGAGCTCTGGAAGGGACACACAGATCGTCCAAAGGAGCCAGGACAAGGTCAAAGATCATCTGCCTCCTTTCCCCACCATTTGGTGAAGACTGAGAAGAATCAGAAGCCTCAGCAGCTACCAAGACACCAAGAAAACTCCCTGCAAATGTTTTGGGTAAGGTCTGAAGCTGTAGCTAGCCCGACGAGTCAGGAGCTGATACTTGTGAGTAAATGCTTACAGCCACTGATTGCCTTCTGCCTTAAAGCAGAAAGGGGTTCCTTGAGTCCATCTAGTGGACAAGTGGTACAATTGACTGCAAGAACCTTCTCTTCCAGTAAAATTAAGTTATATTTTTGCTAGTTACTTCTTAAACGTTCTTGATCTTATGTTATCGTCTGGGTAATGTTTCCATGATCATTTCAAGAGAACCTGACTACTATTAAAATCAGTGAATGGGGGCGGGTGGGGGTGGTGAGACTCCTAAGTACCGAAATTAATGAACAATATTAATTTTGAAAATACCATCTCACAATCAGTTAATAACCCACTCATAACAGGATTTCAGAATCATTTCTACTGACCTACAAAACTTGCTGTTGCAGGCACACACTGGAAATAGAGCTGGTCAAATGATGGGATTTACTGGCTTTGCTTGCTTGCAGTTGAGTGTATCCACATCTGTACTGCAGCTTGTCTTTTCAAAATAAAAAATGTCATGTCTCATCAGGTCACATAATTCAGTAAGAGTAAGCAAGCCCCAGACTGGTAGGAAGAAAGCTGAAAGGACAGAGCCACACTGAGCCTATTTGTATTTAAGACATTCACTGTTTGAAATAGTGCCTAATCCACCAAGGGGCAGTCATCAGGCAACAGAGAAGGTAACAATTACCAAGGAAAGATTTTTTTTTCTTTCCTAAGTGGTCTGTGATTGAAGAGGCTGAACTGAGTGAAAGTCTCTGTGTATAATCCAGGCAACAAGAGAGAATGACATCAAAGGGAATTAACTAATTAAACAACAGCTGATGCAGTTCAACCCATACAGAGAACCTATGCCACTGTAGAGCCTTATCCTGGGTGAAATCACAGGAAAGCTAATGATGGTGACCACGGATGGTGGAATAATGCAGCACCAGGGGATGCTTGGTTCTGCTGTCCTCTCAGAGGACAAAGTGATTTACCATTGGGATGGGCTGCCCAGGAAGGTGGTGGAGTCACTGTCCCTGGAGGTGTTCAAGAAAAGCCTGGATGAGGCACTTAGTGCCATGGTCTAGATTACTGGATAGGGCTGGGTGCTAGGTTGGATTGGATGATCTTGAAGGTCTCTTCCAACCTGGTTGATTCTATGATTCTATGAAATATGGGAAACTAAGTATATGGGGAGACAAAAATGAAACACAAATATATAGCCAAGTATCTAGAGCCCATGTACTATGCATGTATCAGGAGTTTGTATTTGTAACATGTTTTGGTTTAAGACCCACACCCTACTTTTTTTGATGTTTTCTGACCAACTTATAAGTAAAGTGCTCTATCAATTAGATTGTTCCAATACAGCAGTATTTTGTTTGGTTAACTGACAAGTTACCAGTAATGATTGAAGCCCTTCTGAAGATGCACAAGCACCAAACGAATCAGCCAGCTGTCTGCATTTTGGTTTGTGACAAGGCAGCACAAGCTCTGTGATAGTTTGCAAACACACACACACACACATGAACATGTGAAAAAACTATTCAAATCACCACAATGCTCATCTAGCAACTGCTTACCTTTCAACCTTTAAATGAAATTGATAGTAAAAGCTAAAATACCTTCAACGTTCCTTTTCCTTCCCTAGGACTACCCTAAATGCCATTGACTACACTGTATGAGTTTAACAGAAGATAAACACAAATAACACCCTCAGTTAATGTAACTAAGCATGAAAAGCTACATGCTATGTGAAAAATAAGCAGAGAGATAGAAAACCAGAAGTAATACATCCAGCTCAGGAAATTACACCAAAGACTACTGAACTGCTTGCCAGTAGGACTCCTGATTTTGACTGTGACATCTCAAATCACACAGTGCAATCATACAGTACAAACACTGAGAAATGTGAACGATGATGGTGCTACTTTCAATCCACCTACTGAAAAATTATTCCAAAAGTGGAAATACTGATATTGCTTGTATTAGGAGAAACTTACTGGAAGCCCAACCAGGTGTGTCCCTTAAAAGAGATTTTCCCTTCACCAAGATACGCTAAAATATTCAGAATGGCACAAATTAGCTTGCAAAAATTAATTGAAGTACAAATGCAAATGAAGGAGTCGTATGCTAATACAGTTATTAGCAATTTGCAAACTTTCCTTTGTGAGATACACACAGAGAAGAAACATGTTTGTTGCCTTGGGTTTTTTTTTGCTGATGCTCACTGAGATTTGCCTTCTAAATCAGCTTTGTTAAAATTAATCAGTTGCTAAGTAATACAACAGATTGCTGCCTCTTTTTTTTTTTCTTCTTAGAAACACAGCAAGTTAGGAACAGAGGTCTCTAAGTACAGGCTTCTGCTTGAGGAAGGACTGTCATCACTGAATCACAGAACACATCCATTTGAAAGAGACCTCAAAGATCATCCAGTCCAGCCCTTAACCCAGCACTGAAGGGTCGACATTAAACTGTGTCACAAAGACTAAGAAACTGAAGCCATCATTCTGTGGCCAGAAAATAGATTTTAGTTCGACGTTTCCTGTGCACTTTGCTACTTGTTGCAGAGGTTCTAGACTGCTATAAATCATGTTCTTTGTATGAAAGAAATTAATTCTGATAGTTAGCTGAATTTCTATCACAGTATCTATATGAAATACTGCTGAAACTGAGCTCAAAAGTAATGATTTTTTGTAACACACTATATCAGCAATCTTCTTCACTAAACAAGGCAGATATGTCAGAAATATGTCCCAAAATATGTGGAAAAGAAAGAAAAAAATAGTAGATTTCATATTCAAACTGCAGTTCATCTTCATTAGCATGTGACTAATCAATTTGAGGTAGGGAACTTGAACCATTTGATGTTGTATGGTTCCATTATACAGGTGCAATGTATTAACAGCCTCTCTGGCTGTCTGGAACAGCAGATTTCATGTTCCTGTCTTGCTAGATTCCACGTTCTTCAGGGCATCTACATGAAGTCTAACTTTCAAGAACTTTGAGATTTAAAAAAAGTCCTGATTCCCATACAAGCAGTTGCAAGAAAAGCATGATTTATATGGAAAGCAGCTGAAAAGAAACAGTTTGACGACTGTCACAGCCCCTGTTTGTCTGACCTTCCCTTCAGGAGAAAAGTTTCCCCTGACAGTTCTCTGATTACCCGATTACAGAAACTAGCTGCAGGCAGTTGTGGTAGGCTGAACTGGGCTGAGTTGCTTAGCAATAGTATCTTTACATTCATGCTGACTCTGGGAGTCAGTGTGTGAGATCAGTATGGCACTGGCTCACTCCGATGTTATATACTGCAGCATTATTCGTACTGTATGGAGACATACAGACAACATTCATGATTGCAGATTTGACTACAGAGCTGATTTATCAATCTCTGTAGAAAAGTGGGATAGGCTTTGGTGTTTTCTACTGACATTTCAAAGGCAAGTGATCTTACTACTCATGTAATGGTCCATTGAAAATCTCCTTGACTTAAAGCTTTTCACTCAGGTTGTCTGCCATTATGATAGTGCTTCTGCTTTTTGCAGGTTTAGGAAATGTATACTCCCTTCTCTCTCCATCTCTCCTCAGACTGTGCAGACAACACTGCTGCTGTAACAAGCCCCTCTTCGACACAGGCATTGACAGCTGTGGTGCTAAGAAAACTGCTTCCAGTTGCAATGCTGCCTTACAAAGAATGGGGTTCTGAAGAAAAAAGGACCTGAGGTTCCTATAATACCTCCACTTCTTTGGAAGAAGAGATTCATTGGGATATATAATAGAGGAGTCAACTGTGGAGGTTCATCCATTTTTGACAAAGAATATGCTTACTGTGCAGTTACTGCAACCATCTGTACTACAGAATGGACTGCTGGGCTAACAAATGGGGCCATCTTTTACAACATTTGGGCACCAGTCCAGCTTGCTTGCTCTACTCACACTATCAAGCCACCCATCATCTGGAGACAGACAGCACTGTTCTCCAAGAAGTCAAACCTTCCCTTACATTTTCAGAGAAAATGATTATGAGATTTGTAACACCCACGTTAGAGGAATGTTGTGTACATGCATGATGCTACAGTCTAGACTTTTCAATAAACCAAACTAGCAAAACACATAACATTGTTTGCTCCTCAACAAGCCCTGGAGACTTCCATGCCACTCAGAGTACTGAAACCAGATTGCAGCAAGAGAACAAGATCAGCCTTTATCTGATGCAATGCAGGGATCAGGAAAACTAAAATGCCATTAAGTAACATTCAATTAAGATGCTGCAATTTATTGTACAACTATTTAAAGCACCACTGGGAAAATTTAATATCTTGCCAAAAAAAGGAAAAAAAAGGGGAAGGGAAGAGGTGTGGAACCAACAACCAGACATTTGTAAACTGCCTACAATATTCATTCTGTGATTTTGATATTACCACAAAACAAAACAAAAATAATATTTTTCTGGATGGTAACATAAACATAAACACCATAAAAGGAAGATGCAGTGAAAATTCAATTTCCACATGCAATTTGATGCAGTAGGACCACCAAAAGTACCACACTTCCACTAAAAACTAAAAGCTGTTCCTGCATTGCCAATGACAAGACATTCACCATCAAAATCAGCTGGGACGTCTGCAAGGTTTTGAAGCAAGGCTTCACACAATCAGGAGTCACAATTTGCATTTACAAGAAATAAAAGCATCCTTTCCGTTCTTTGATGTGCTAAGTGAGAAGTTAACAAGATAGACACTTCAAAGATACTCAATTTCACTGGAGAACCTTCAATTACACTATCAACTGGACAAGGATTCCTTCTTCCCCTTTCTGGTTATTGGGTGACACACTTTTTGAGCTTTCTATGTTCATAAAAGCCACAAGGACCTTTGTGTTAAAAGAAAAGAAAGAAAAGAAAAGAAAAGAAAAGAAAAGAAAAGAAAAGAAAAGAAAAGAAAAGAAAAGAAAAGAAAAGAAAAGAAAAGAAAAGAAAAGAAAAGAAAAGAAAAGAAAAGAAAAGAAAAGAAAAGAAAAGAAAAGAAAAGAAAAGAAAAGAAAAGAAAAGAAAAGAAAAGAAAAGAAAAGAAAAGAAAAGAAAAGAAAAGAAAAGAAAAGAAAAGAAAAGAAAAGAAAAGAAAAGAAAAGAAAAGAAAAGAAAAGAAAAGAAAAGAAAAGAAAAAGGATGTTGTCCATGAAAGTTATCTTGTAGTACATCTTTGTCCCTCCTCTATTTAATGCAGTCTTTGTTTCTGTAGAGAACAGAACAAAGTTTTTGCCACCACAGTTGAAGTTTATTTCATATATGCACATTCTAGTAAAAAGCTCACAAGGTAGAGTAGTTTCAGCCTTACAGGCTAAGAAAACAGCATAAAACTCATGTACTGCTAGATCTTTTAGACAAGTTATTTTTTCCTGTGGTTGATGAAGCCAATGGAGCCAACAGACTAGTCCTAAAGAACCCTTACATATAAAGTCACAAGAAAAAGCAGATCAAATTTGCTATTTTAGCAGTCAAAATATACATGAATGCTTCAGCAACCGCCGTGTGGATTGTAAGCTTTAGGAGAGTCTTTACGACAAAGAAGGGTTAAAATTAATTGCTTAAAATACTATAATTTGCATTAATGTAATTCATTCCTGATGTTAAAAGTCTTGAAATTTGAAAGTTATATTTCATAACATCCAATACAATAAATGCTACACTGTCAGATCAAAGCAGGTCTATCTATCAGGGCTATTACATAACACTCTATTAGTGCTCTTCTGGTCTTAAAGTATTCACTTTCCAGAATGATTTCCCAATCCACTATTTCTCATGCCTCAGGATGCTGCATCACCTGAATTGGCTATACCAGCCACTTTGGAGCCATCCATCCCATGGCAATCTGGTGACAAATGTCTGTGTCCTCAAGAGAGCAGGAGCACTAGCCACAAGTATCAGTTTATGCAGTTTACCTATCACAGCTTCATGAAAAGAGAGTACATTTTTTACTCCCTGAATATGCAAGAGTAATACTTTTATAACAACTTGTAGCAGTTTAAAGTTTATTGGAGAATTCCAATAAGAGAAATTAAGACATTACTGAAAGTTCAATGCAAAATGTAAATAAAGTATAGCATTGGTTGCAAAAGAATAATAGTGGTAAAGTCTATATCATTTACTGGTTTGCTAAGAGGGATAAAATGGCAGTGTCTGAACAATTTTGTTCTCTTGGCTTTTGTGCTCTCTCACTGTTCCTTTGCCTCTCTGGCTTCTCCACACCGTGTATTAACCTTTTACTGATAACAAGAGATCTCATTGGTTTTCTATCTAGGAGAAGAAGATGGCATTGGCCCCTTCTAGGCTTTCTTTGTCCATGAGGGAGGATTAGATTTTGGTATTATTTCTGAACTGTATCTAATTGTAAGTACATGCAAATATATTTTGTCTAAATGCTTTTAAATTTAGCTTGCTGTAAAATACAGCTTTATCTTACTTCCGAACCTTCTGAGCTAATCTGGTATATTTTGCCAGGGGATGGGTGGGTATGGAAATTCCTAACCTGCCACACAACTGCAATCTGATAAAAAACAATGAAGAAGGAAAAAAGAGAGAGAGAGAGAGAGAGAGAGAGTGGTATAACGAAGTCATCCCAACCAAGTGATCACTAAATACACCAAAAAATCCAGAACTGCTTGAAATCTACAGTGACAATGACACAAACTCCAGAACACTCCTTATAACTCTTCACCTGTGCTTTCAAGCCCACAACAGTTGCTGTGAGCACAGTGGGATTGACTCTTCTGTAACAGCCTCCAGAAGGGAAGAGAAACCAGGCCATTGTACTGACTTAACGCACAGCTCCCAGTTATGTAGCGCATCTTACAGTAAGACTTTTCGTAAAAGTGTGAGCAGAGTTAGACAACTACACCCTAAGGGATAAACACAAAGAGGAGACATTAATCTGATTTTTTAATTTGTAAAGGACATGATTTTAAAAGTAGCCTCTGAAGGATCATCCCTCCCCTTTTTTTCAAATGCAGATGCTGTTTTGGAGGGGATTCTCAGTACCTACACCTATTTGGCAGAGGAGAGAAATTAATTTGGGGTGATATAAATTTTATATAAAAATATAACTTATTAAAATTAATATTTTGAACTCTTGCCATCCCCAATCACTGTATATTAATGTTCAGAGCACGGTTATGAAAACAATTTAGGATAAAATATGTATATGAAATTTGTTATTTAACTAGCAAACATTCAAACTATAAACAGAGAGAGGAGTTTTCCCTGCAGCTTAATGCTGGTTGGGATCTTTATGCTATTTGCCCAGCAGGGTGGGCTGAAACTCTTTCTGCCCTACAGCAGAGGCAACTTATATTACAGAGGTATTAAATCTTTTACTCACAACTCTTTATCAATTATTAATCACCCTCCAGGGCTGCGTCACAGCCTGTGCCTAATGTCCAGACTTCAGGGTCTCTGCCCATGGACTCTTTGAGGCTGGAATCTTCCCGGCTTGAGGGGAGAGGATAAACCTTCCCAGTCTCTGGGGAAATAGGTTTTCCTCTAACCTCTTCTCCTGGCGAGGGATGATCTCTGCCTTTGATGCTACTGTCTTCTTCTGGGTGCTGTGTCCAGGGCTTATCAGCTTGTCAGGACTTCAGGAGCAGGAGAAGAATACTGTGCTGTCTCTGGCACGGTTCTTCACGGCTTCAGGCCGTGTGTGTCTGCTAGGAGACTGAGTTCTGTAGGTAAATCAATGCAGGATTTGGTCCTGGTAGCAATACAGCATGCAGATATGCACAGCTGTCTTAGGAGTCTATAGGCTCCTTATATATATATTATGTGCAGGCTTAAATGAGCTCTGCATCTAAGGTACGCAGGCAGGTAAGCTGTGATTGAATCAAAGCATGAGGTCTGAGCCTCTGAGCATCGGAGCTATGCAATGGCATCTGAGCGTGGGGGTCTGAGCGACTGAGCGCTACAGGTGAGGGTCAGAACTATGTCTGAACCATGCAAGTGAGTCAGAGCAGCAGGGCGCTGCAGTGTGGTCTGAGCTGAGCTGCGGGTAGGGCCAGAGCCATGTCTGAGCCTTGCAGGGTCTGTGCTATGCGGGTGAGTCAGAGCTGTTTACCTGTGCACCCCTCTTTGTTGAATGTGGGCCAAGATTAATGACCTCTTTGGCCACTAGAATGACCAATCAGGTTGGCAGTCAGCCAAACCTTACCATAATAGGCAGAAGTTATTTGCCTGGACTTTCCCAAATATGGGGATCACATGGATTTGCCCCAGGGAGACATGAGCTGGGTGTGTGGGGGCTTACACAACCTGTTTATAACCAGGGGTCCTGGCAGAAAGACATGTCCAGGCAAGGCATAGGTGTAAGCAAGCCTCTTTTAGGGCCTACGGGCCCTCCACAACAGATGCCTAGTTGGGTATGGCAAGTTCTGTCTAACAATACCTTCATGATTCCAATATCTCACTACCAAACATTTCAGTTGTTCACCTTAAAAAAAAAAAAAATTACCCAAATGGAAACTTTAAAATTATTCAGAATGAAGTGTTTGTTCTCAGACACAATGATTCTGAGAAAATTATATTGACAACTATCTTCTCTTTAGCTCTAAATTTAAGATCCAGCCAAGCCTTCCATTTGCTCTCCATTTTTCCATCTGAAATGGCTGAGACTCGCATGCATTCCATCTTGATTGTTGAAAGGCATACACATTTCACAACTTAGTGGCATGAGAAGCTTCATTTAGTCAATACTGAGTTTCAAAAGACATACTTAGCAACTTAGCTTATACCTCATTTAAGTAATTGTTCACAAAGAGAATAAAAAGGATTCAAATAAATCTTATCATTACTTCTGGAGACCTCTTCCAACCTGGTTGATTCTATGATTCAATGATTCATTTTGATGGAAAAAAAGGCTGTGTTATGATACAAAATTGGAGGAGTGGCTGACACACTAGAAGCCTCCAAGATCTGAACAGGCTGGAAACTTAAGCAGAGAGGAACCTGGTTAAGTTCAACAAAGTCAAGAGTAGTCCTGAGCCTGAGGAGGAGTAACTCCATGCACCAGCACAGATTAAGTGTTGACCTACTGGAAACCAGCTCTGTGAAGCACCAGGCAGTCCTGGTGGACAAGCAAGCAATGTGGTTTTGTGGCCAAGAGAGCCAGAGGTATCAGGCAGTGTATTAAGAAAAGTGCAGCTAGGTCAAGCAAGATTCTACTTCCCTTCTTCTCTGCTCTAAGGAGACCACATCTAGAGTAATGTGTGCACTTCTGGGCTTTCAAGTTCAAGAGAGACAGGGAGCAATTGGAGAGTGCAACTGAGGGTATAAAGACTAGGGGACTGGACTGCCTATCTTATGAGGAGAGTCAGAGTCCTTGAGCTCTTTAGCCAGGAGAATACTGAGAGGGTATTTTATTATGCTTTCAAACATTTAAAGGGTGAGTGTCAAGAGGATGGGGCCAGTCTTTTTTCAGTGGTGCCCTGTGATAAGGGGTAAATGGACACAAACTGAAACACATGAAGTTCCACCTAAACCTAAGGAAAAACTTAGGGTGATGGAGTACTTGTTCAGGCTGCCCAGACTGACTGCGGAGCCTCCTTCTCTGAAAACTTTCCAAACCCATCTGTACATGGTCCTGTGAAACCTGCCCTAGGCAAATCTGCTTTTTAGCAGGAGGGTTGTACTAGAAGATCCCCAGAGATCTCTTCCAGCCCCCATCAACCTGTGATTAATTACTCCAGTAGCCTTTACTCACACAAATAAGTCACCGCAAGTACAGGAAACATTTTTTGCTCATATAACGAAAAGGAGTTTGTTCTCATTTTCCAGAATTCTTGTACACCCTAGGCATCCTGAAAACCAAAATAACCTCTAAGAACCTATGCCTGATCTTACAGCAATAAATTTTGTTCTGAGAGTAATTTCTGTATTCTCAGATACTGCAATGGGAAAGGTAAAAAAGTTCTTTCTTTCCCTATTTAAAAACCTCTAATTTTTCACATTGTATCTGGGAAAGTTTTCCCAGAAAGTGAAGAAAATGTCTAGCAAAGTTTGTAAGAAATAAAACAAATTTCACTTCCTCTGCAATAGGTTATTTTTCATTTTCAGCACTTTTTACTAATGTAAATCATGTGCTGTAATTTAACTAGCCAGAAGTTTTACATCAGTCTGACAGTCCTATGAGCCTCAGTAGAACAACAAAACAAAGACAAGGTAGCTAATAAGATGCCTACAAGCTATCTGCATCTCTCCATTTTTTCAGACTTCACCTGGCTAAGGGCAAAGTACTTTAGTATTTTTAAAGGAAACATAGTTAATTTTTTATAACTTGTTACTTGTGTCCATTCTAAGACCATCTTTATAATAGTAAAGCTCTTACTCAAACGTTCAACACCGCTCTTTAAAAAGAGCTAAAAGAATAATCAGGATAACAGCTTTTCATGTGCAAACTCATCTTCCTCTATTCTGTTTGTACTAACTCCATATTAAAAAAATGGACAAAGGCAGTTCTTGATCATAAATATGTAAGTTTCCTCATCCAGATATGTAAATATATATATAAAAATACAACAGTTGCTTCACTGACATTCACAGGCAAACACAGATTTAGGACTCATGTTGCTTTCCATGAGTAGCTAAACAGTTGCTAAAAAGAATTTCTATTATTAGGAAAAAGAAGCTCACCATGGGGTCAGCAATAAGTGCAAGCCTAAAAAGGTAAACCTGTATAAATGGATGTTGTTGGAATGATTTACTGGGAAAAATAGGTCAGATGATTTAACATCTCCAGTCTATAGTCTTTAAACAGTTTCCCAAGAATTGCTAAATGGCAAGCATTTGTTAATATGAAAAAGTACAAAACCCACCATTTTATTATTCTCACCAGACTGTTCTTCTACTTTTGTCTCCCAATTAAAATCATAATATATAATTACAGCCTTCAGTAACATGGCCACATGGTTCAGAAAAGATATTGTTCAATCATCAAGTGAATCATAGAAACAACCAGGTTGGAAGAGACCTCCAAGATCATCCAGTCCAACCAATCACCCAGCCCTATCCAATCAACAGGAACATAGCACTAAGTGCCCCATCCAGTCTTTTCTTGCAAGTATCTTTGGTATATTACATCTTTATGGGATTATGACGTCATAGACCAGTCAAGCCATACAGTTTATATTCTCAGGCCCACCTATGAAACAATGAGGATCTCCACAGCTGTTTGCTCTCATGCACAGCTTTATAGCCTTCAATGATTCAAGAGTTATTATATCTAACTCAATTTTTCTTCCTAAAGAAACAAAAATTATTGCTTATACAGTCAAGAGGAGGAGACCCACCCCTAAAAAACATAACAGTCCTAGATACTAAAATAAAAAGCTGTTTCCAGGATAATAGTAACTGCTTCTATGAAATCATGTTCACAAAAATTATGTAGGAGTGCTCTCCAGCTGGAGAGGGGAAATAAAATATAACCTTAATTCCTTTAACTGAGTGATGCAGGAAAGCAAACTATAAACACAAATATATGAGCTGCTGTGAATTGTCATAGCTCCATTAATTTCCACTTTCCACCTGGAAATGTTCTTAGGATGATGCTCAGAGATGAATATCTGCTTTGTCTCTCTTCTTCTGAATTTAAAGTGGCTCTACTTCCAGTTCAGGCATTATAGTTAATGCAAATTTACTTATTTCCATTTGATCTGTGAAAATTTGACTTTAAGCTTCTATACTGCAGTGCCAGCCTGGTTTGGTTTTGTTTGTTGCATGGGTTTTTGGGGGGTTGGTTTGGTCTTTCTGTTTGTGTTGTTTGGGGTCTTTTTTGTTGTTGCTGTTGTGGTTGGATTTTTTTGTGGTTTGATTTTGGGGTTTTGTTTGTTGGGGGGGTTGGGGTTTTTGTTGTTGTTTTGGGGTTTTTTTTGTGGGTTTGTTTTATTTGGGGTTATTTTGTGGTTTTAATGCAAATTAATTTATTTAATGCATCTGTGACATATCAGCTTAAGCTTCTACACTACAATACCAGTCTGGTTTGGGGTTTTTTTGTTTGTTTGTTTGAGTTTGGTTGGTTGCTTTTTGTTTGTTTGTTTGGGTTTATTTGGTGTGTATGTAGGGGGATGCTGTTGTTTTGGTTTTAGTGTAACTACAATATGACATATTTGCACATTCTTGAGCTCTCCCTTTTTTACTTACAAATACAAAAAGGCGCTACTGGAATTAAATATCCTGCTGAAAAACTCCATGGGCTATTAGAACACATAAAACATACATCTTTCAGTCAGTGGGTTATGGAGATAATTAAGCAGAAGTGGTGAACCTTCAGCACAAGCTCATCACTAAGAAGGGCTCAGATCACTTACTATGATAGACAGATTATTTCAGAATAAAAGTAAGACGATCAACATTAATTTTATTAATAAGAGCTTGTTATTGAAAAGAAATGTGAAGGAGTCATGGAGCCTGCAATAGACTGATGAACAGCAAGCTGACTGTTACTGCTTTAAAGAAAAACTGTTAGAGTGAAAAATGATGCCACCTTCTACTCTCACAGATGAAAATAAAATACATCATCCATATATTCAACATACTGCCATCAGTGTGCAAATGAAAATGTGTCACCCATGCAGTCTCCAAAGAACAGAATGTTAACTTTTACAAATTAAACTTCATTACTGATGATAACCAAGGGTATTTTTTAAATGTGGTCTTATTAAAATACTATTGCTCACAGTGCTTAAACATGCTGGCAAACCAGTGCCACAGTTCTGATTCTCATAACCTTCTGTTCTTTTTCTAACACAAACCAAAAGTGGATGCCTAGGGAAGAAATAGGAATCTGTTCCTTTCTAGCTCTCAGACACTTGCATCTCAGACTTCTTGAGCCAGCTACATGTTCCATGCACTTCAGAAATTTCTGTTCAAGAAGCTTTGTCTTATCTCCTGTTGTGATGGTTTGGGTGTTACCTGTGTCCCACACCATACTTAGGAAAAATCACCCAAACTGGACTCAGCTAGCTGGAAGTTAAGGAATGAAGCTACATTTACAGCACAGCACAATATACAAGCATATGTTTACACAAATATATACAGTTACATACAAGTTAAAAGTAATACAGAAACACAATACCCCTCCCAGAAATCAGAGTCCCCAGGAGGGCTCCCAACCCAACCCAAACCTTCTTCCCTCTCCCTTCAGAAATAATCAGATCAACCCACACCTATCTCACCTGATAAATCTGGAGATCTGAGGCGAGATGTCAAAAAGACAACAAGGAAGTTAGAGGAAAAAGGTTAGGCTGAATTAGAGTTAAGGCAGAGACAGTCACACAGACCGCCAGAAAGAGGGGACCGTGAGAATTGAGAGCTGAGAAGTGTGTGAGAAGTGAGTCTTATCTATATTTTGACTAGTTGCATTTCTCAGCAGAAGAATGGGTGATATAGTGTACTGTTGTTTTTCTCCTTTCTTCTCACAGCTAAGGATTTCTCTCAGTAAGATATTTCAATTAGCCTCAAACCATCACACCTGTTAGGCCTCTGCAAATATCCATGATGCGTAGATTCCAGAACCATCACTCTGCTAATGTTTTCTTTCAGTATGCCTCTTGTTGGTTTAACTTCCTATCTTCTAGCTCTTGTGTTAGAAGAAAGCCCCAAACCAAATGGAAAACACCATGAAAGAAGCCACCAACTCCTTTGCACTCTTCCCAGGCCACTCACAACTCTATAGCCATCTGTGTTCCAGGCTGAAGGACCCTGGCTTACTTGGTTGTTGCTTACAAAACAGCATTTTAGCAGCCCCAATGCTCATCTCTGGACAAATTGTAAATCCACTATATTGTTCTCAAGATATGTGGACCAGAACTACACAAACTGTTTTCAGTTGTCAGCAAACTATAGATTTACTCAGTGATAGTCCCTGCTTTATTCTCTATTCTTTTCTTAAGAATATTTAATGTTTGATTTACTTTTTTTTCCATCTCCAAGTGCTGAGCTGGTTTTCTCATCTATCACCATCTCAAAAACATTGCTGTGAGCAGTAACGGTCATCTCAGGGCTCATATTTGCTACTTTTAGGTCTCAAGTACTAAGGGTGTGTTCAGGAAGACATTACACATCACAATTGGTAGGTAGGCTGGTTTGGTTCCAGTTCTTGAGTCAACAGGATCTGATCTTGATGACTCATTACTATTGCTTTCGTCTAATTATTCTGTACTACATAATCCTAAAATCTCCAAGGAGCCATTTAGATTGAAGACCAATAGTCTGCTAAATCCCTCACAAAGGTGGATTCCCATATGGGAACCACACAAAGACAGCTAAAACAAATTTCTTTAGACTCTTTGCTATGGCCTTACCTTCCTTTTCTCATTTCCTAGGTACAATACACAACGTCACCTATTGGCTTTCTTCTTCTGAAGTGATCTTGGGGGTTTACTAAGGGAATGGGGTGCTCTCTGTCTGCCAGAAGCACGTACAGGGATTTGCCATTGTTTTCCATTCACAATCTCTGTGGCATGTAATTTCAGCAACTGTGTTTTGGATATGGTATGTTATCATCTTCATCTTAATGACTGTGCTTAAAACACATTAAAGTGTATTTGTGGAGCAAAGAAAACTTATGAAGTATTACTGATAAAGGTTTAAGTACTTACAGTGTCTTAATAGTCCAAAAAGTCACCTTAAAAGATGACAGAATAAAAACTAAAGTTCTTGGACTTACCTTATTTAAAAGATTAGGCAAAATGCTGCAGATGGTAAGCAAAAGATAACATTTATGCAAGAATATACAAAAATGATGTCTCAAGGCCACAAGATTAAGAAATGAAGTATGAAAGGAGAGAGCAAGGATGTTTGAGAAAGCATGAAAGCAGAGAGGAAAAATTAGTGAAAACAGAACATTAGGAAAACATTCCAGAGGATTAGAGTAAATTAAGGCAGACTCAGCTACATAAGAGATGTCTCAACAGCTTTATAAATTAAAAGAGCATGAAACAGTTCATTGATAACTTGGAACAAATGTAGAAATTCTACTCCAGTGAGCTGAATTGTCCAAGATGAAAATTATTCTGGCAGGAGTGCCTGGAATGGACTAGACTAAAACCAATGATGGTAAGGAAGGCAATTAAAATAATAAAAGTCTCACTTTGGAAATACAGGATCCCTCTTTGTCCATAGCTACAGATAGTAAAAGCTAGACAGAATATAAACAGAAAGCTGAAGGGGGGGGGGGGGGGGAAATGACACTGAGATACATTTTAGATGATGGAAGAGATTATGGTGGTATTAAAGCCAGAGCAGACGTATTTATAACTGAATGTGTCTAGATAACAAACATCAACTGGCTGTGGATGGTAATATGATGAGGGAGGTATAAAAAGTGAAGGACACAAGAGAGTTTTGGAGGGGGAAATACAGAGCTCTGCTTTACCTTTGTTATCAGCAAGCTGTCAAGGCAAAATGCTGATGATACTAGATGAAATGCATGCCTGAACAGAGGCAAACTAACCCTGAGCTAACAAACAGATTTGCAAATCATCTGCATAAAGATAGTACTTGACCATGTATGAGAAGAGGAGGTCACCTAGTGATAACATTCACAACAAAACAGTAAAAAAAATGCATTTCTACAAACTGAATGAAGAAACAAGTGAAATATTCACCAAAATGAACTTGGAGCAGTAACTGCAGAGGCATAAAATTGTCCAACAGGAATTGACATTATGACAGAAGAATGAATAGCTTTATCCACAATAAATCTTTATTTTAGGCTTACCTAAACAGTTCCTGTTGTTCAAAACAAATGGAAACTAAACTAAGGTCTACTTTGGGGTAAATTTGAGGGACACAACACTTCTTACAATATACTAATATGGGGTGTTGTGGAGGAAAAAATAGATGCAGAAGCAGAGTGGGGCACCAGCACTCATCTGGGGCTGACAGTCTGATAGAAATACATACACTTTAAATGAAGTAACAAAATTGAAATGAACAGATTAATGATCCATATGTTAAGAATGCAAACTAAAAAAAATATTAATGGTACTGGAACAGCAAAACTGGAAGCAGCTGTCTAGTACAAATTAGGAGTCTAGTTGAGATGGAACATACAGTAGCATGAAACTTGAAGAAACTGGAGTTAACAGTATTGACTACAGGGTAATTTTATCAGGCAAGTTGAAAAAGAAAGATCTAAGAGATGTTCTGGAATGAAAAAAAAATATTAGCAAGTCATTAAAATGGACTCTGTATATTAAAAATTGTGAAGAGAAAAATAAAAGGCCTATTAGTTGAAATCAAGAGAAGCTGGTGCATGTAAGAAATCCAACTTAAAATGGCAAACACAATAGGCTGAAGCCAAAGGCTTAATTGTCAAGTAAATAAAAGTGAAGGTTTAAAGACTCATCATGAAGCCAACAACTGAGTGGGTCGCCAGATGACATCCTAAACACCTTCTAGAGATTTACATAAAGATTTGCACCAGGGGCCCATAGTGATGCTACTTACTTGAGAGGAGCTCAAAAGCAGCCAAAGGTGACTGTGGCTCCCACTTAATCAAACTAGAAGACAAAACATGACATCAGTGTAATTCATTCAAAAGTTCTGTCTTTAAAAATACACAAGAACTCCTGTGTGCTGGATGTGGTAAAGCTGCAAAAGCTAGGACAGATATGCAGTTTACATGAGACAATACTCAGTTCTTTGTCTCCTAACTCATCCTGCTATTCAGTCATTTACCTTCCTATGCTCAGATCGTGTTTCCTCTTCTAAGCTGCACAACCAGACACAAAAGCATTTTGCTAATAATAATGAGCCTGTAATTCACAGGTGTTTTTCCAGTCCTTGCAGTCAATGTATTTTCCCATTACCTAAGCAAGACTTATTACAATAGCACTTCATTAGCCAGTCTTAGAAAGAGAATCTAGCATTGTAAATGAGAAAGTCCTAAAATTAAGATGCTTTAGGTGTTCTCTCAAATGTCTTGTGTGACTTATTAGTGAAAACTCCTAAACCCCATTAGGCCAGACTGCATCCTTACCAAGTAGTTAAAAAGTTTCTTAAAGAAGAGACCCATAAAAACCAATAATCCTATTTATGAAGAAGGTGTTACTCCATGTGAAAAAAAAGCTAAACAACATGGCAGTATTTGTATTGATGTGCTGCAGCAATTCCCTGCCACCAATGGGTCTTTCAATAAAGTTTAAGGACAAACAAGTTTCCAAACAACTGATTGCTTGTAACCACAAAGTGAGACCCATGAAGGTAGTGATAGCTATTGTGGAGCAACTACTGGAAACTTTTTGTTACTGATTCTAAAACAGATCAAACTTCACATTGGCATTGAAAAAGATGACATTTCTATCTCACTTTGTTTATTTGGTAGTACATGATTTCTCTTGATGTTATCTTTAAAAATATATATAATAAATTAGGAATTTGGAAGATTACTGTAATCTGATACGCAGGTTTTACATGCTATGAGGACAAGCATCTAAAGACCCCCTCATGGTTCTCTCCCTTTTCGCTAAATACATAGAGATCATCTCTATTATGAGTTACACAAACAGCAACCTTTAAAAGGAGCGAGGAACAGCTTGATGCATAAAACTTTAATCAAAACCAAGAAGCTGTAGATACACACTGGTGTAAATGAACCTCATCAGTTCTCAGAATTAAATCATTTAACCACACAGAATACGATCAGGCTAATTTGCATTTACAAATAGGAGAATAATTGAGGACTTTATGGCCATTTCCACTGTATTTAGATATGTTTTCCATGACTACAGTGGTAGAAAACCACCGGGCAAGCTAATCTGGCTCATTTATTTGCTAATTTATTTTGACCACTGTAATTTGGTTTAGAATAGTTGTGCTTTAACATGATTTTATAGCAAATGTAACATAGAGCACTCCATCAAGTCAATAAAGTCAGCTGGAATATGAGCCCTTGGTACAACACCTACTATTAAACCTTTGATAAACAGCAGCGAGGGCAACACACATTGTCTATATGGTGATTATAACGTGAAAGGATTAGCGAGGTGTTGCTGTAACATGCAGACTAAACTCAGCAGCTCCTGGCTGTTTGTTTCCAAGTTGAACAACCTTCATTTACTCCAATTCAAATTTGTTTTCTCTCCACTTTCCCTTTTCTCCACTACCTGGGGACTTGTCACGGAGGAGGATTCTCAATATCTACGCCTATTTGGCGGAGGAGAGAAATTAATTGGGGTGATATAGTTTTATATAAAAATATAGATTTATTAAATTCAATATTCTGAATTCTCGCAACCCCCAACCACTGTATATTAATATTAAAGGTCAGTACACGGTTATGAAAACAATCCAGGATAAAATATGTACAGGAATTTGTTATTTAACTAGCAAACATTCAAACTGTACACAGAGAGAGGAGTTTTCCTGCGGCTTAATGCTGGTTGGGTCATATGCTATTTGCCCAGCAGAGCGGGCTGAAACTCTTTCTGCTCTATGGCAGAAGTGACAGATATTTACAGAGGTATTAAAGCTTTTACTCACAATCCTTATTAATTATTAATCACCCTCTGGGGCTGTGTCACAGTCTGTGCCTAGTGTCCAGACTTCTCCAGGGTCTCTGCCTGTGGACTCTGAGGCTGGAATCCTTCCAGCTTGAGGGGAAAGGATAAATCTTCCCAGCCTCTGGGGAAATAGGTTTTCTCTAACCTTTTCTCCTAGTGAAGAGGCGATCTCTGCCTTTGGTGCTGTGTCCAGGGATTCTGAGCTGGCAGGACCTCAGGAGCAGGAGAAGAATATCGTGCTGTCTCTGGCACGGTTCTTCATGGCTAGCAGGCCGTGTGTGTGTGCAGACAACCCGGAATCTACTTCCTGGTCATCTCAGTGGCAACGGTGCTTGCCAGACAATGGCAGGCAGCAGGCATGCAAAGTGTGCGCGGCTGCTGGGAGTCTGAGCTCCGTAGGTAAAGGCAATGCAGGATCTGATCCCGGTAGCAACAGCATGCAGATGTGCATGATGGCTGGAGACTATATGCTCCTTATATATATATGTATATGTACAGGCTTAAATGAGCCCTGCAAGAAAGGTACGCAGGCAGGTAAGCTGCAAGTGAGTCAAAGCATGAGGGTCTGAGCCTCTGAGCTATGCAATGGCATCTGAGCGTGGGGGTCAGAGCAGCTGAGTGCTGCAAGTGAGGGTCAGAGCACGTGTCTGAGCCATGCAGGTGAGTCAGGGCTGAGCTGAGCTATGCAGTGTCTATGCCTGAGAGTCTGAGCTAAGCACATTGTTTACCTGTGCACCCCTATTTATTGAATGTGGGCTGAGATTAATGGTTCCTTTGGCCACTAGAATGACCAATCAGGTTGGCAGTCAGCCAAACCTTACCATAATAGGCAGAAGGCACTTGCCTGGACTATCCCAAATATGGGGATCACATGAATTTACCCCAGGGAGACACGAGCTGTGTGTGTGTGGGCTTACACAACTTGTTTACAACCAGGGGTCCTGGCAGAAAGACATGTCCAGGCATGCACAGACGTTAAGCAAGCCTGTTCTTGGACCTACAGGTGCTCCACGACAGGACTTCTCACTTAAAATTTAAAAAACTACTGATAATCTACAGACATTCTGATTTTCTCACTTTTTTTTTTTTTTTTAACTAATGGTGGTAGTATTTTATATTTAAAATCAGTTAAGTGCTGCCTGCCTCCATTTCACCAGCAGGATTTTCCACTGAGACTACTATTAAACTCACTTGGTAAAGCAGTTGTCTCAGAGAACATATGGGAACGAGGCATTGGAGCGCTACCTCTCTCCTCTAAAAATCCTTTGGCGCAATCAGCAGTAGTTACTCATGTTTAAAAGCTCCAGAATGCCTCCCCAGCCCAGTTATGCAGCAGGCCGAGGTGTGTGAAAAGTGATAGAATGGTGGTGTTCAGAAAGACTACACCCCAGTAATCAAATGGAAGTGGAACTCAACATCACTGGAAAAATAAAATCATTCGTGTATGACAGTATCACTGATGTGAGTGTTAGTGTAGACTACCATACAAAGACCCAGTGATCACAGTACCAGAGCAAAGGACACATGCTGTTACATGCAAATATGCAGAAGGGTTTTTCTCTTATTCATATGAGAATAGGAGTTATAAAACTTATCTGAATATTGGGTTGTTACAGACTTGGGTTTCATTTTTATAGGAGGCAAAGAAAGTCCCTTCACGCTTAAACCACGAGGGAAAACTGTATCACTGTGACAAGCCATAATTCCATAACACTTTAGATGTTAAGTGATCAAGCATGGTCAGATCAAAATACTTCTTTCTCTTAGTAAAAATGAGATAAATAGCTGATCTCTTCTCTCCTTGGCCCGAACACATGCTATAGCTCTGCAAAGAAATGCAGTGAAACCAGAGGGAAGCTACAAAATTAGTAAATCGAATTACACACTACAGTTATCCTGGCTGAAAGCTATCAGGCTCTTTATGAAAAAACCTTCTGGCTTTCTTAATTTCAATGATTTGGGAATCATTTTGTTAAAATACCAATGCTCCATTTAACAGTAAATTACTAACATATTTGGGAAACAGCTAGACTCTGCTCAGGATTTTTTTTTAATGGATTTTGTTATTGATTAATGGAGAGTTCTGCTCAAAATTGATGCTATAATACAGTCCTGAGACTCGGCTACAGGCAAGATGATCTGTAAAGACAAACATAGCACTGATATGAAATCCTAATGGTTTCAAAGGGAAGAGTGTTCTCATAAATGCAATTACAGAATTAAAGCCTACAACATTACCAGTTGTTTTCAGGAAAATAGTCCAACATTCCTTATGGCTGTATGATAATGGAATTTTCTATTTATGTTTTAATAAATTTGTATGTTAATCCTTCATTGTGTTGTTTTCCTTCTCCTTTTTCCCCTTCTCTCTTCTTTTAAAACAAGTCATCATTTTCTTCTTTCTATATTCTAAGCAGCTTTGCAGTCAAAGTTTTATAATCACTACCAAACAGTTACTACAGATGTCTTCTAGTTTAAGTACAGCATAAAGCCAGGCAATTTCAGATGCTATCTTATGGTAAACAGTAGTAAGAAAATTTACTTTTAAATACACACTACTATATAAATGGAAATTCTGAAAAGTGTGAAATGTTGTGTGCTTCTTGGCTTACTGACCTGTACAAGCACCGCTCTCTGGGACTGGCAGTGTATCAGATATGCAAATCCTGCTCAACAGCTGTGCCACATTTGGAGACTTTCAATAACAACCTTACAGTGAAAAAAATAAAATATTTAGAGGCATCTATGGACACACTTGGCAGATTGCCACCAGCAGTAGCCATATGGTTCCCCATAGATCTGGCAGTCTCAGCTTTTTCCACACTAATGTCTTCTGTTCTGAGATCTCCTGCAACTCTGCACTAAGCAATGATTACAAAAACTCTCTGTAGGAAAGGTGACTTAGAGTCATCCAGAAGTTTAGGGGATATTTTAAATATGCTTCTTCCACTGTGCAGTGTAAGCAACAGAATGTGGCCAGCCTGGCTGCAAACCAGCTTATCCCTGACCACTTGAAGCACCAACTGCAATTTGTTTACATGCCTGCTGGAAAATAAGACTTTTCTCATTTTCTTTTGTTCCAAAGACCTTTGCAGCAGCCCAGTAATTTCTTCCAAGTTCAGAATAATTGAAACTGGAGCTCAAGGTAATTGAGAGCCTAATCCAGAGGCTTTAATAAAACCCGTGTCTTTGAGGTTGTGCTGCTAGTAAAGCACTACCTTCCAATTTAACAGCCACAGTCCCACATGGAGGTGATCAATCAGAATTTTGTGGGCTAGACTACCACTTGACAACTGCAAAGATTTCACTCTCAAAATATAATCATTCAGGTGTAACACCAGCACATGTTGCTGTGTAACTAAACAAGAATTATGAGGAGGCGAGTCAAAACTGCTGCACAATTAAACAACTTGCCTCCCTGAAAGAAAAGCCAGGTGAGTGGAAGAGAAAAATCCTCATTATTAATATTTGTTGTAATTATGCTGGAATAGCCAGTAGAAACTGCTGAGCAATTTTAAGTCTGCAAATAAAAAAGAAAAATCACCATTATTCTCAGGTTGTAATTTTGCCTACTCTCCTGCAAGTTGCTGAAAACCAGCAAAAAAACCACCTTTCACCAAAGCTTAAAACCTGAACTGCAATATCCATGCCAAATATTAAAGTGGACTTATCAAACTAAAGCACATTTATGTTCATCTTCACTTTTAGTCCATTGAGACCTCATAGGTACTGGAAAAGACTACAAATATAACCTTTTAATTGTGCAGATCATGATATGTTGAAATAATTTAGCTCTCCTCTCTCCTCCCCACAGCTTCTCTCTTACAGTTACAGTGAGCACTACACTCCTGGCAAAAAAAGTCCTTACAAAAAATGCCCTGGACTTTTTATTGTTCTCCCCTCCCTCTTTTCCAATTGCTTTGAAAATTTTGAAGTGGTTTATTTGGGAATAAACATCATATAAATTATTAACCAGACAGCAAAGTGTAACTGCAGCTTTCCCTTGGGGCCTATCAGAACAGACTGGAACAGACTAGTTCACTCTCACTGGTGTCTCATGCTGTGTGGAATCTGTTGCTTCCCAATGCATACTAGGAACTTGATTACAAAGAAAAGACACAGGAATCTGACACTCTTGAAATTTCTTCTATGCTTTCCTCCAGTCTGCAATTGCTGGACATTTTGCTGGTTATTCTTCTCCTGTACTCAGCACTGGTCAGACCACACCTTGAGTACTGTGTCCAGTTCTGGGCCCCTCAATTCAGGAAGGATGTTGAGGTACTGGAACATGTCCAGAGAAGGGCAACAAAGCTGGTGAGGGGCCTGAAGCACAAATCCTATGAGGAGAGGTTGAGGGAGCTGGGCCTGTTTAGCCTGGAGAAGAGGAGGCTCAGGGGTGATCTTATTACTGTCTACAACTACCTGAAGGGGCATTGTAGCCAGGTGGGGGGTGGCCTCTTCTCCCAGGTAACCAGCAATAGAACAAGGGGACACAGTCTCAAGTTGTGCCAGGGTAGGTATAGGCTGGATGTTAGGAAGAAGTTCTTCCCAGAGAGAGTGATTTCCCATTGGAATGGGCTGCCCAGGGAGGTGGTGGAGGCACCGTCCCTGGGGGTCTTCAAAAAAAGCCTGGATGAGGCACTTAGTGCCATGGTCTAGTTGACTGGTTAGGGCTGGGTGCTAGGTTGGAGTGGATGATCTTGGAGGTCTCTTCCAACCTGGTTGATTCTATGATTCTATGACAACTGTTGGTTTGAAAAGATCAGTGTGGAGCCAGAGACAGGAATTCTATTGCCTGATACGAATGAAAAAGGGAAAACACCAATCTCATAGAATTATGCCTCTAACCTATGTCACTACTACATTTCCACTCCAATCACTGAACATTCAGTGCAGTTGCATCTTCACAACTTCCAGAGTTAGAGACTGACAGTTTCTTTAAACAATCTGTCCCAATTCTTAGCTGTCTTAAAGGGTAGGAAAAGTTCCTCCTGAATCCAGTCAGATTTTCACCTCCAACAATAGAGATGTTCTCCATGACTCATATTAGGGAATCCTGTCAGAGGAAAGATTAATGAATATTCTTTTTCCAAGTTCACAGGCCAAGCAATATAACTGGGACCTCAAGACCTAGGATGCAGTTATTTGCATGCATGCAGATGTTAACAGCTTTCAGGGGGGAAAGTACTTCATGCTCAAGATCAGAATATAGCTGAAAGTGACTCTATTTGACGTTACTATCACAATTACAGTTCACATACTGTAGCTAGTCAATTCTCTTGGCTAAATTACTTCATCTTATTTACTAATCATCTGGAGTAGGATTCAAGATTTTATGATGATGGCAAAATGGAGATACATGGGTGCCATTAACTTTGTCTCTATTTTCACATTATTTTGATGAAGCATGTTCACATTTGGAGAAAGAGAATTAACTTGGCACCATATTTGAATAAAAAAATAATCCTAGGCACTAAATGACTAAAACATTCTTTTTCCTTGAGGAAATAAAAAAAAAACCCAGAGATTGATTCTAACTAAACAATTTTTAGATGAATAATACTTTCATTTAGTGGAGATATTATTTCCTATACTTTATGGAAAAGTTTGAACAACTTTTACATCAAACACAGTTAGTGCAGACAAAAGTGCACTAAAAATACACAGAGTTAAAAGCATTGTTTTTTATTAAGTCTGATGATAATAAAGTCCCATATATACCTTCTGTTCAACTATCACTACTGGTGCTGAGGAATCAAAGGTGCTTCATAAATCACACAGGAAATCACACAGGAAATCTCAAAATATATGGGACAGGAGAGATACTCAAATGAATCTTCTGCAGCCTTTCAGTGAGTGTACATCTACAGAGCCACCCACATCATGATTAGAATGCAGGCAGGATGTGCTAAGCACCAGAGAGAGGGGGCATATATGCCATGTTGCAAATACTCTCATAAAAGTGACAATGGTACCTTTGTGCACGCATGTAAAACATGCAAGACATGCAAAACATACCACACTCTTGCTTTCTGTCTTATCTGAAGAACAGATAGGCTCTCTTACAGACAGTCACTAAAAAATCCAAAAGAGGAAAGAATGGCATTGTCTGCCTGGTCAGCTATCACAGCTTAGGTACTGGGAAACTTCAAGTCAATAATTATATCAAAGGAAAACAATTGCTCCCATAACAGCAGTCATGCAGTGTTAAGACAGTGATTACATGATCCTGAATGGTGAGAGTATATGACAACTGAGTACATGCTACTGCACAACTATCCGAATTTTATTTAGTCTTGGAAAAGGAACTGAAAAAAATAAGGCTATGCTGACAATGTGCCAATATAAATGACATTTCTTTCTCTAAGATTTTGCCCAACCAGAATGTCATAGGGAAACAATTGCTCCCTCTAAGCACCATCCATGCATCTTGCACACCTGGTTTCTCCCCACTGAGCATCATCTCTGCCCTTTTCATTCCTTTATGATACATCTCCACAATGTTGCCTTTATATTGTTCCCAATTCTAACTGTGTCAGGTTTTCATTCACTTTGAAAAATACCAAGAAAATGCGTTAAGAACGTCAATACAAATTTATGGAGGTGGCATTGCAATGTCAAATCAAGAATATGGTATCAAGATGAAATATAACAATGTCAGGATAAATGTACCAAGCTGACAGCACAAAGTCAAAATGGAGCGATGCCACTGCAGATCCACAGAGACAACATTCATCTGTCAAAACAAAATCACATCATTACGCATTAAAGAATAGTGTAAGTAAACTGGAACACATAACTATTTGCTCAGATTAGCAAATCCCACCCACATGTTCTTCCCAGCAAAGAAAAATACAAGTGTTTGGCAGCTGTAGACAAGTAAGCACTGAAATGGAACTTAATACCAAAACCCAAATTGGACTCACAGCAGGATAGCACACTAGCATAAGGAAACTTCCACGTAAGGACCAGCAACTCCTAGTCAAAGCACCACATGCCAGCAAATGACCCCAGAATGGGTAGTGACGGTTTGCACGAGCATGAATTCATCCATCAATGCCCTTTAGCTCTTCATTTCCATGCAGCTGAGGTATAGGTCTTCATGTCTTATCCCAAGCATGGTATTTCTTTGCTTCTTCTCATGAATATCATAACCCCTCATCTTCACTTACTAACTTGACAGTGTGTAGCTGCCGTGGAGGGCCCATAGGCCCGAAAATAGGCTTATTCATGCCTTGCCCTGCCTGGACATGTTTTTTCACCCATAACCAGAGGTAAACACATAATGAGCACAAAGGGGCACAATAGGCCTGGTGTCACAAAGTCTGGCCTGCCCAGGCTTTAGATTATGTAACGTGGTTGTGTGAGCCCCCACATGCCCAGCTCGTGCCTGCCTAGTGTAAGGCCCGTATGATTCAAATATTTGGAAGATCCAGGCCTGTGGCTTTTCCCTGTTACGGTAAGGTTGGCTAACTGCCAAGCTGATTGGTCATTTTGGTGGCCAATGGACCATTAATCTCGGCCCACATTTGATAAATGGGGGTATGCAGGTAAACAGCTCCATTGCTCACTCACTCGCTCTCATTATTATGCTGGAGCCTGATTGTATCTAGGGAGCTCAGTCTCCTGTGCAGCCATGCGCTCTACTGCCTGCCTGCTGCCTTATTATTGCCTGGTGCGCGCCACTGCTGCTGAGTTACCAGGAGCAGACCCCTCTTGTCTGCACACGATCAGCCTGCATGTCCAGCATTACATCAGACTCCTTCTGCACCTGAGGTCCCGCCTAAGAATCCCTGGACAGAGCATCCAGAAGAAGCCGAGGCAAGGGCAGAGATTGCATCCTTCACCAGGAGGACAAGGTCAGAGACTGTCCTTCCACAGAAGCCAGGAAGATTATCCTTTCCCCTGAAGCCAGGAGAATTCCAGCCCCAGCATCCATGGGCAGAGTTCCCCTGAAGATTGGACACTTGTAACAGGCTAAAACATAACCCCAGAGGGTGATTGATAATTAATAAGAATCTGTGAGTAAAATCTTTATTGCCTCCTGCTATCACAGAAAGAGCTTCAACCCACCTAATGGGCAAGGAGCATATTGACCCCAAGCAGCATTAAGCTGTGGGGAAAGTCCTCTCTCTGTTTATTGTTTGAATATTTGCTAGTTATTAACAAGTCACTGTTTGATATTATTTCCATAATGCTTTCCATAACTGTGTAGAACAGATATCAGTATTTAAATTCAGCATTTGGGGGTGGCAAGAGTTCAGAATATTGAAGTTAATAGATGTATATTCTTATAGAATATCATCTCACACCAATTAATTTCTCCCCTCCACCACAATTGGCGTAGGTAGCAGAACACCCCTCCGTGACAGTAGCCCCAAGCAACAGGTCTGGAGAAAGAAGCTCACAGCCATAGACCTTAGAAGCCAAGCACGGAAATACAAAGCATTAATAAATTCTTTAAAACCTATGCTTTTAGATCTGCATGTGTAGGCTTCTAGTGAATTAGAAAAGAAAAATTGCTTTTAAAAAAAGTTAAAAATGCAAACATAAAAAATGCATTCTCTCTGTTCTACCATAGCTTCAGTAAAGAAAGAATCATAGAACCAATCAGGTTGGAAGAGACCTCCAAGATCATTCAAACCTGTCCAGTCAACTGAACCATGGCACGAAGTGCCTCATCCAGTCTTTTCTTGAACAGCTCCAGGGGCAGCAACTCCACCACCTCCCCGGGCAGCCCATTCCAATGGCAAATCACTCTCTCTGGCAAGAACTTCCTTCTAACATCCAGCCTACACTTCCCCCAGCACAACTTGAGACTGTGTCCCCTTGTTCTGTTGCTGGTTGCCTGGCAGAAGAGACCAACCCCCACCTCCTTTGAGGTAGTTGTAGACAGCAATGAGGTCAGCTGTGACCCTCCTCTTCTCCAGGCTGCACAGCCCCAGCTCCCTCAATCTCTCCTCACAGGGCTGTGTTCCAGGTCTCTCATCAGCTTTGTCACCCTTCTCTGGACATGCTCCAGTACCTCAACATCTCTTTTGAATTGAAGAGCCCAGAACTGGACACAGGACACAAAGTGTGACCTGGCCAGTGTTTAGTACAGGGGAAGAATAACCTCCCTTGTCCTGCTGGCCACACTGTTCCTGATACAGGCCATCATGCCACTGAAGGAAACTGTGGATCAGTGGAAAACGGTAAAGAATTATACTTAAAGAAAAGATTTCATATTCCTGAAGGAAGAAATGAAAGTAAATGAAAGCTTATATACCACTTAAGAATGTGTATGTAACACTGGTGCTTACTCTAGTACACTGGTGCTTACTCTAGTCTGCTTGAGAACACTCAGTACAAATACCTGCTTTTTTTTTGATGTTTTTGGCCAGAAATGTATTTGCTTTCACATATCACTCTCTTGAAATCACTTTCCTGCAAAGCAGTCCCCTATCCTCTTTTTTTTAAAAAATAGAGGAGAAAGGAAAAAAAAATCACAGAAGAAAACAAAGCAAAACACCAACAAATCAGGAGACCAAAAATAAAGCTATTTTTCATTCAGAAAGCATCACACAGTCATTGACTGTCACTTTCCATGAGACACTGGTTAGATGTATTAAGCATAGGGATACCTTTGAGAAGGCCACATAGCCCAAAGTTAAACAGATAACCATGTGTTATTTAGTATTGCTTCCAAACACCTCAGTCAACCAAGCATAGCCTTTATGCCCCGTCACGGGCTGCTATTATCAGCAGTTTTCAATCAAGTGATGACTGCAGGTGTTGAGGATTCACACTCAATCTCCTTGAGTCCCTTCCAACCCCTGTGATCTGTCCTAGTCAGCCATCTCCAGTGGAAGATGGTGGTCGATATTTAAACTAGGTCTTCAACCTGTGGCCATGAACATGTAGTAGAAAAACAGAAATTGCTTTCATACTCTCATAAGACACTCCACAGCAAGGAATGGTAATTTAAAGTAAAATTATGTGTGAAGAAACTGAGACACTGACCTTCAGAGGCACTGAACTCTGCCTCGCTATTTCTGAAGCAGGACAAACAAATTCTCCATGGGGATGGTTACAGCACTCAATATTGAGACTCAGTTTTGTTCCTTTCCCCAAAGCTTCAGAGATTAGAAGTGGAATTAAAGTTTAATTTGGATTCTGTCTTTGGAGAGGTTGTTTTCTCAAGCAACATAGATATGAAACAAGTTATGTTACTTTAATAACAATGTTATTCCTTCCTCCCTCTGCCCAGAAGGATTAAATGAAGCTAAAAGAAAAACCACTAGGATATTCTAATGGAGAATAGTTAAAACCTCACAGCCAGGTAAGAAAAAGTGTTTAAATCAAATATGTCACCCTCACAAATCCATACAATTTATGTTGATGGAATCATGATCACAGAAGCATACAAGGCTATTATTCTGAGTCTGGCCATTCCAAATCATAATAGCAAGAAGGCAATCAGAGTGGTTTAAAGCTTCAGAATGATTTACATGAATTCTTTCAGACAGTCCTCTGATACCTGATACACATAAAAAGAAAAGGTGGTAAACGGATAAGAAAATTCCCACATTGTAAAAATTAACCTACCTTTTCTTTGGTTAAGTAACAATATTCAGCTTTGTGCTCTCTGATTTCAGAACCAACAGAAATCAGCAGAGGAGCTTGCAAAATAGAGATGAGATTTTTCACCACAAAAGCACAGAAAACATTATGCTGCTATGTTATGGAACCAGGCATAACACACATTCACCAACACACACTGCTCAAAGTCTCAGAGATTATGTTTTCTACAGAGCATTTCTGATAGAGGGTATGGCAGAGCAACAAGTTATGCTCCAAATACATTATTTCACCTTGGCTGAAATCAGGGTAATTATCTAGCCTATTCCTCCTACAAATCCAAAGATTACCTTCCAGGGCATGCTATATCCTAAGCCTGTTTGTTGTGCCCAATCTCCAGATACCTGGGAAGCCTTCATGTCAACCACCATTTCCAGCAGAGGGTCAATTTGGTTAGTGACTTCTTAAGGTACATTACCAGATGCTCCTTCCAGTTGGCACCAGTTCCCAGAAACTGAAATATTTCATGAAAAGCAATTGCAATTTTGCCTATGCAAGGCCTGAATCTCTTAGGGCTCTATTTTGGTATACAGCATTACTGATGGCTATTAAGAAGCATGACAATAATAAGTTTCTGGAACTGCTGGTTCCCACAGCTAAAGCTGCATATAAATTTTAGTGCTTCAACAGATGCTTTTATATATATATAGATATAGATACACACACATACACATCATCTAAACCATTCCATATTAAATTATCTGGCTGGAAAAAATTGCTTTGGACTTGTCAGTTCAAAGATTCAGTGCTTCAGACTAAGCAAGCAGCTTAGATTCACGCAGTCTGCCCTGACATCGCTTGTGAAACAGCTACCTAATACTTTAACATTTCACTTCAACATTTCCCAGGTGACACATGCACATAAGGAAAGAGGCTACCACCCAGACTAAAGAAGGTGTTTGTAATCAAGTTCTGATTAGACGTGTAGAAAGATTAGTTCAAGCTGCTGTGTCTGCTCTTTTTTTTCCCTATACGGCCCAATTAGTACCAGGCAGTCCAGTTTGCAAAGTGCTGGGTAAACAAATAAGAAAGTGTCTGTGCCTCAAGAACTCCCACCTTAAGATTATGAAAAGACACAAAAGACAAAGCAAAGACAGCAGGAAGATGAATATCATGTGCATAATAAGCAATTCCCCTAGTGCTACCAACACAGCTACTGAGAGGAATTCTGATGAGCTGTTTCACACATGCCAAGAACTAAGCATTGAAAGAAAAGTAAAAGCCTCTCCTTCAAAAATGCATTCTCAGATCTGCTGAGAAAACTGTGTTCCTTAATTTTCTACCAGCTCCTCCAAATCTAAACACCCCTGTGGAAGCAACACCAATTTAGAAAAGTTCTGCTAAAGGCCAAGATAAATCCATACTGTTTCTTCCTACCTTGCCCACCAAGTTCCTTGGTGCTCTGACTGGAGTCAGTTTGCAAGAGGTTCACTTCCACAGCAGCTCAGACTACTTGTTGGGGTTTTGGTTTGATATTTTGGTTTTGTTTGTTTGTTTGGGGTTTGTTGTTGTTGCTTGTTTGTTTGGTTTTGCCACAGTGAATTCCGTAATTGTAGATTTCACTTCAGAAAGAGTTCAATCTAAAAACCTGAAATATTGATATCCTTCACCATCATGGCTTCATTTTTCTTCTTAACCCCAAAATGCATTTGAATGGTGCCACCACACAAATCATCCTCTGAAACTGGGAGAAGCGCTAAATTAAATTCCTCTACTGCAAATCGTCTGAATGGTTTATCTCTAGAGAAGATCCCAGCAGCAGTGGTCTCTTATCCAGTGCACAAATGCATAAAAGAGAAGACATTTTTATGCAATGTAAACAGAATTTCTGTAAGAAGATAACAGCTATTCCACAATTTTAAATGATTCAATGAATGCTTGCTTATATGAATATCTCCACTGACTCAAGTCAAATTTTCACTTTCTGAAGTCACTTATTGATGTGCCTAGCCCAAATTCATAGCATTTAGCTGACTTTGAATGGAGATCAGTGCAGCTGGCATCAAATAGTCTCCTCCTTGAGGCAGCACTGTTCTTGAAGCATATGTGAACTTCTAGACTACCACATGCTGCTACTCACAGAAATGTACTAATGAGGAGGGAGCAAAGGTACCTACAGACACAACCTAAATTCTGCATAGAAGTACTGCAGTAACTGCACTGTAAGAAATCCCAAGCCATGCAGATGGGCAGTGGAACCACTGCAAGGGGAGAGGAAAAAGGTTTGTGTGTTATTGCCAGTTCAAAATCAATTGCAAATCCAGTACTTCCAAATGGAACACATACCTGAGTAGATCACCAAAAGCTACTGTGAAATAGCTACCAAAGCTACTATGGAATAAGAATTTATTCATCCTGTATAGTGTAAAAAACACTGCCAAGCATTCCCAAGGTGTCTCTGTGCTCCATTTTCCTCACTGGACCACTTATTTTGGATCAATGCATACTCTATGCTTACAAGACCACCAGTTTGTCTATTAGGTTTTCAGAAATACCAGATTGCAGCCTGACTTTCTGGGTTTGCTGGTCTCCAAGAGCATTTATCTGGCTGAATAGCTATGACAGCCAGCTTTCCATGCAAATCCTCAGCAGCACTGCAACTGCTAAGGATACCTTCACATCACAGGTTTGTGAGGAATGAGATGAATTGCATTCTCCAATCCAGTTTCATCACACCACATTCCACTGAACACGCCACAGACTCCATTATAGTTCCCAAACGTGTCAAAAATACCTTCAGGAAGGTGTACATCACAGTATACCATCTGCTAAATAGCCATATAGCAAAATAACTGACTTAAGCTATTGATAACATGGTATTAAAAAGATTTAAAGTACAGCAGGTTTTCTCCTCATACTTGATAGAAGAAAAACAATTTCATTATTCTAAATAAAGAGCATCTGCACATTTTGTTCTCATGACTGATATGAGCCCTTCACTTAAAGCATTACTGTTTCTTCCCTCATTAAGATCAAGTTCAGACCCTGCAGAACTGTCAGCACTGTAAGATGCTTTACACAAGGGAAGAAACAAAACACGAGAGGCCAACTGTTAATAGGATAATGTCTTCACGTTGCAATTAAGCCATCTACAATAACTAGAAGAGCTTTTATATGCATCTAACGTTTGAGTGAACCTTTTTCTTCTGCGGTAGTGTGAGCAACTACACAGATATGAAAAATGCAAGTCAGTTGTGATCATTTTTAAATATGTAACTCCTGTAAAAGAGTAGCCTGTGGTTTATTTCTCTCATGAAGCCTTGGGGTGTTGATGTTAAAAGTTATGGCCTGTAGGTACTAGAACTCCAGCTGAAAGCATTTTCTTGGCTGGGATATTTATCCTGCACTGAGCAGCAGTGACTCTGGACAAATACATAGCTCAAACATCTGCCATGTAATACTATACTGAATTACCATTACTTCAACCACATCATCATGCACTTCAACTCCTTCTTCAGCAACAGCAGAAAGTTTCCAAAGGAATACTTCCACTAACTGTGAATAGACCATAGTTACTTTCTGCTGGCTATACAAGAAGAGTAGTTGACAATATAACCATTTGTTACAATGCTCACCTAAACTAAGACATTAGTCATTAGATGTGACTTATTCGAGATCATTAGTAGAAGGCTATGCACTCCTAGCACATTAGCTCTTGTGTCCAGTTATAACAAAGCATCTGTGTCCAAAATCAGACACAGCACAAGGTAAAATAGTCTGACATCAACTAAATCCTACTATTTCAGTTGCACACTCAACACCATAGCAGACACTAAGATTACACATACACAGAGTGCTCATCACACATCAAGTGATTCAGCTGAAATAGCTGTAATTCATAGACAGAATTAAGACACAAACCCTATGAGGAGAGGCTGAGGGAGCTGGGGGTGTGCAGCCTGGAGAAGAGAAGGCTTGGGGTGACCTCATTGCTGTCTACAACTACTTGAAAAGAGGTTGTAGCCAGGTGGGGGTTGGTCTCTTCTGCCAGGCAACCAGCAACAGAACAAGGGGACAGCCTCAAGTTGTGCCAAGGGAGGTACAGACTGGACATTAGGAGGAAGTTCTTCCCAGAGAGAGTGATTTGGCGTTGGAATAGGCTGCCCAGGGAGATGATGGAGTTGCCATGCCTGAATGTGTTCAAGAAAAGACAGGGTGAGGCACTTACTGCCATGGTCTAGTTGACTGGATAGGGCTGGGTGCTAGGTTGGAGTGGATGATCTTGGAGGTCTCTTCCAACCTGGTTGACTCTACGATACACTGAAAGTATGCATGGTTTTGAAAGAAGTAAAGTGGCAAATACATTTTAAAGCAAACATTCTTGTGTTAAACAGTTTTCTTCTCATTGCTTGCTTTCACAAAACTAGATCCAATAAGTGAATCACAATGGACCTGGGAGATGTTGCTCTAAGGAGCTTGGCACACTACTTGCTGAAAGCTTTGTGCCTTCTAGAAACCCTGACAAGCATAAAATTAAGTTTACACATTCCACTGAAAGATCAGTCTAAGGCAATGTCAATACAGAACTGAGACACTTTTCAATGATCATGCAAATAATCAGAAGACTAATTAATAATCTTTTGAAGTCTGAGCAAAGTCTGTATTTTAAATTAATTTTTTTAAGAGCACAAAAACTGCGTTTTGCAATGCCTCTGAAATCAATTAGGTTGCAAGATTATGTAAATTATGAACACTGTTAATGTATTTACTCAGCATACAGATTAGCTGTGTATGTTTTTATGTAAAAATGACTATGCAAAGGAACTCAAACGCTGTGAAAAATGGATGTTCATGTACCAAATATTACTCAGGGCATTGACACCTAAAAAAAAAAACCAGTCCTGAAAAAGTTTGGTGTCAGAGGCACAGTTATGCCAAAGTAAATTGTGACAATGGAGTAGAAGTACAGAGAGGTTGCATGAATTCCCAACTGTCAAACAAAGTTGGTACCAAGCTCAGAAACTGCAGTCAGAGCCATGAACCTTTCTCTGGACACAGATCTCCAGAGCACCATCATTTCACCACACTGAAGAGAAGATTCTTTTTAAATAATGAACTTAAACTGAATTAAGCAGAGGAATTAGAAGCTAAATCCATGAAAATCATAGATTCATAGAATCAACCAGGTTGGAAGAGACCTCCAAAATGTAACATTTTGAGTTTATGTTCTCTTTAGTTGTCCCTCATGCATGCTCTTCCTATTGCTAGTGCCTGGTCTCCTTAGCTGTATTTTACTGGCCCTCTTTGGTTTCAGTCATAAGGAAAACAGAGACTGAAAAAGCTGGCTTCTGGACAGTAACACTCTAAAAGCAGCCTGGAAAGTTTAAAAACGAAGAAGCAGAGCTAGAAATAAACAATGGCATGAAAACAGACTCTTGCACTGGCAAAACAACAATGCTCAAATAGAACTTCTGCAAATACCTGTGGATGTTCTATTTGAGCATTGTTGTATTTCTGTTTGGAAGACTCAATTTATTCATTCTCCTGTAAATTAAGTATACATCTGCACCTAGATATGAACACACTGGCATAATGACCTCAACGCAGTAGGCATATATTCAAGGTCCAAGACAAGATATCTCATAGACATTGGGCTCTGATTGTTACAGTTTTCAGAGTATCTGCTTTAATAGAACTATAGTACTTCTAGGCTCTTATCAGGTCCCTTTGTGCAAAGTTTATTACATGACTAATACTGTCATGATACTGTCATCTTGATTAAACCACTTAGAAATGTGCCTATCTTACCAAACTGGAGAAACACACCAGCTTTTATTGCATGAGGATCAAATACTAACAGGAGCTGTTTCAGGACCTGTTAAATAATAGGAAATAAAATTAAAATAACAGCATCCATAGGATGTGCTGTCAGTTTGATAAAAGCAATAGACTCTGGCATGTAGCAACATAGATTCTTACTAATATTTCACATATATATGTCCACATGAGTCCATGTGTCGTGCTTGTGCAACCATATAACTGCTGCAACACCAGTAAACTCACAACTCCCCAGCTCTGCTCTCTTCCTAAGCAAAGCCATTGAGCTCGCTCTGTTTCTCAAGAGACTTCTTTCTCCTCAACTGGTCATTAGGAACAAGCTGCACATCTACTTTATGTCATCCTGCCTGCCTTAACTAATGTAAATCCTCTAGGTCTGCATTGCATTAGAAATCAAACATGTAAAACAAGGTAACCTGACTGGCCAAGAATCACAGACAGGGATGTAATCAGCATGATGAACGGCTCTAACTGTGAGCCCTAAATATTACACTTGCAATTGAGGTTTCATATTATCTAGTTTGAAGCCCTGTATTAACACAGTACGACTCCAGCGTGAGAGCTGCCATGTTAATTTGCTCTTACTTATGCTGACAGCCCTGTATGGCATCATGCCAAAGAGCAGGCACAGTTTAATATACTTTATGCCTGCCATGTTTTCCTGCTTAAGAAAGGAAATGAAAGCCCTCCACAGAATACATCCTGAGGTCCTTAGTTTTATTCATAGCCAAGCCTAAGAAATTTCAAGTTGAACAGAATCTTGACTGAGGTTATTTTCAAAAGGAGAGAATCTGCATTGTATGCATAATCAGTTTTCACAGGTACAGAGTACTGAAAGGTAAAATCATTTTGAAACCACCTATAATTGCTTACAATCACATTGAGTGCATGTTATGTGTACCACGTACCTACACAATAAATATGTTCTGAGTTCCACTAACATAACAACTGGTGTAAATAAATGAGTATTTGTTAGGACATACTAAAGTAGGAAAGAACAACAACAAATCCACCAAATCTAATACAGATATACTCCTGGAGAATCCATGGGCTAGTATGAACATAGTTCATGGCTCTTCAGATATTCTCAAACTGTGTTTCTAGACACGTATTAGGCCAGAATCAAAGAGCACATTGTAAAAAAAATATTGCAGCCCTATTCTTTACATTTTCCCTATCTCTTTCTTGTCTATTAGACCTTGTTGGTAGAAGATCTGTAAAACAAACCAGGGTCGGTCAGTGAACTCTTCTGCATTGAGAAAATAGTTTGTCACTGTGGGATGTGAGTGAGGGGCAGAGAAACCCCTGGCAGTGAAGACTCAATCCAATAACAAATGCATTTCATTTTACTGGGCTAATTTTAATCTGATCCAGTTCACAGTGCAGCTGTATGAAACTGTCACTACATGTGTGAGGGCAGTGAGTGGGCTGGAAAAAAGGGAATAATCAAGAAAGAAATAAGAGGAGATCTGCTCCTTTTGTCAGCAGCAGCAGCTTGTCTTTGCAATGTGCCCAAAGAAGTGCAGGGCTGGTTTCAGTCAAGACAGCCCCCTGCTGCCATCTCAGCAACTGCCTGCGATGGTTTGGGAATTACTTCCCACACACACACAATGAATTCACCCAGACTAGACTCAGCCAGATGGAAGTTAAGGAATGAAGCTGTATTTACAGGTTAGCACAATTATATGAGCAGATATTTACAATAGACTACAAATATTTACAGCTATATACAGAAATATAAAAGTTAAAAGTAATACAGAAACACAATACCCCTCCCAGAAATCAAAGTCCCCAGGAGGGGCACTTCCAAGCACTCTTCCACCTTCTTTCCACCCCTCTACCTTATTCCTGAGCCTGCCTTACGTGTGAGGTGAGCTGGAAGGATCGACAAGGAGTGTTAGAAGCAAAATGATTAGTTGGGTGACACAGACCTGAGCAGAGCAGCAGAAGCTCAGGGAGAGAACACAGACACTGAACTCCAACAGATAGAACTGTCTTATCTATGCTTGTGTGCTTGCTTTTATACGCCTCAGCAAACCTCTGAGTGAAGTGGACATCACTGTTGTTTTTCTTTTCACAGCCTATAATCTAATTTCTCTCATTAAAATATTCACATTAGTCTCAAACCAGCACACTACCACAAGAGCAGCAGGTCAGCCTCAGCTCACTGGATTCCACATGCAAACACCTACAACTGAAGAAGTTCTTCTCCTAAGCATTCTGGAATGCTCTTGTTGCCTTTGCTTAAAAAGAAACCTATTTAACCATGCAGTGCAATCTGTGTATATGCCCAAGGTTTTTGTTTGTTTACATTTGATATTTTTGCACACAATTTGCTTATCTTGAACTGCTGAAAAAATAGTATCTTACTTTTCCCCAAAGCTTCTACTTCTATTTATGTCTATTTTTTCCTTTTCCTATATATCTCATTCTTTCTTTTAACAACGAAATGGAGTATGTGAGAAGAGGGAACAAGGCAAAATATTGTAAAATATTTGCACTCCAACACAACAACATTGAGGTCATCTAGCTTGCCCTACTTTTTCAGATGCTCATTTTTCAGGGAGGAGAATTTAGATGGACAGAAGGCTTGCAGAAGATTTCTTGTTGCATTAATAATTTTAGTATTTCCTCAAATAGCAGATTTAATTTATGTGTTCCATGGGACATAGATACTCTTCAGATACTGTCTTCTAGAAATAAAAGGGAATAAAAGCATTGAGGAAATAGCTTATTATTGGGGGATGAGTGAGAGGCAAACAAAGCTCTAGCGAAGACTCAATCCAATACCAAACCACTTCATCTGATATTGTCCCATCACAGCAACACAGAAAGGTAAATAGATTACTACTGCACAGCCTGCTCTCTGAAAATTACTTCCCTCTTCCCTTTTGTATTATCTTTTAGCAGCACAGATTTTAGGGCTCCAGTGCCATAACACAATCAGGTCTCTTAAGGTTTCTAATTTTTTGCAGCAAAGCAACTCAGAAACAGCCTTGAAAGATGGAAAGGGGCACACAGATCTGCACTTGTGTCACTGGGTAATGAGAGGACAAAATAGACAATCTCTGGGACAGTAATCACTAATTTTCCCTAAGAATCAGACATGAACTCTTTCTGCTACAAAGCAGATTCTGTACAACCATTACAACGCTGACAAATAATCAGAAGTAAACAAACTGCAAGTAAATGTCTTCATTATCCTAGCCTTCCAGTTCAAAATGTATATAAGGCTAAGTTAAGACATTAACATGAAAGGTTAAATTTGTCAGTAGAGAAAAAGAAAACACTTTATATTTTCCAGTGTGATCGTGCAGAAAGCTGCTGCCGGAAAAACGACTTTCCAGTAAATTCACTTGTCAAAATTCAGAACTGAACTTCTATTTAAGAGAAGAGCTCTGCACAACACCAATAAGTCCCTTCCACTATAAAGATACTTTCTGTCATATTCCACACATGGAAGATGTCCTTGAATCAAAAAGGAAGGAGACAAGGTACAATGTTTGAAGTTCACTTCACATGCTAGCTAAGGTGAATCACAGAAGATGTCTTGAAAAGAAAACTACATAATTCATGGAAAAGGAAAGAACAGTCTGCCATGCTAGGAATTATGGACCACAGTAAAGCTGCCTGATAAATCTTTCTTTAAGTGTCATCTGAACTTGAATAGCTAAGGGCAGAGCTATGAGACAGGAGGAGAAAAAATAATTAAAAAAAAACCAACAAAAAAACCCCAAGAAATAAACAAGAAAACAAACCAAAAAAAAAGCACCCAAAACAACCAAATGAAACATCACCACCAGAAATGCACACACCCCCATTGAAAAACAAACAAACAAACAAACAAATCCAAAAACAATCAAAAGAAAGAGGTAGCAGGCATCTATTACCATCTTTTTAACATGACATCTAACTTAAGATGCTTTTAGCACATACAGGTGGACTCAGCACAAGTAGACACAAGTAGACCATAAAAACTCACAAGTTACCTAGAAACACCTACACTGGCTTATAATAAAGAATGACCTGACTGCTGCAGGGTATCTCACAGCCATCTTGGAGAGCTCTAATGACTTTAAGGTAGTCTCTTCCTGCAGGATAAGTAAAGCCTTGGTCAAAACTCTGCAGACATCCATCAAGATCTACAGGTGTGTTTTAAACTAAAGCAGGGCTGATTTTGGTTGAACATAAGGAGGATGTTCTTTGCAATACAGGTAGTGAAATAGTGGAACAAGTTGCTCAGATAAGTGGTGGAGATTCCTGGAGACATTCAATGCCAAACTTGATGGATCCCCCTGAGCAACCTGATCTAGCTAAAGGTGTCTGTGCTCACTTCAGAGGGCATTGGGCAAGACAGTCTTCAAGGGTACCTTCCAGCCTAATATGTTCTATGATTCTGTGATTCTTTAACTGGGATTCAACTTTTCAATTCACTATTAATTTACAAGGACTTTTTCCTAAGTTGCCCCAGGATATCTCTTTAATTTTGACCTCTATACATCAATAAGATGCCAGCATCTTCTTTCCTCATATGTAAAGGCAAAGAGAAGGAAGAAGAGAACAAGGATCTCTCCAGTGTAGCAGGATGAGTCCTGATTTATATGCCTTCTCTCAAGTGCGCTTTTCCTTCTCTACAGCAGGATATTAAATCCTAATGGATTTAGCAGTAGTGCTGTGTAATTACTGTCTACCCAATACTAAACTAAACTCATTTTTTTTTCCCCATTCCTCTTTCTTCCAGTTAAACACCTGCCCTGGCACATTTTCCCTGTATGGCTACTTAACAGGTATAAAAGATAACATGCCCAGATACCAAAAACCCTAAATGTTTGATGCCTCGTGATCACATAGCTACAGCCCCCAATAGATCTCTCTTTATTTCCTATAAGACTTTAAGTAATAAGTATACTGACCACTCGTGTCCTGCTTTACATCTTGAAAGCACTGTACAAACATGACCTAATTAATTTTCTTAATTTCTCTATGAAAAAAATAAAAGCTATGGGGAACTAAATTATTATTAATCATTATTCTGTTTATTTCTCAAATCCTGATGGCCTGCTTGACCCTCAGCATGAAGATAAATATATTTGCCTCAAGGACTTCACAAACTCAATTCTGAAGGATTCATTGAAAAATTGCCAAGGGTAGACATCATTCTGAGGGCAAAATTTGTTTCAAAAAAAGGTTTAGAACAGAAGTCAAAGTCAAATTTTTGATGGAAAAAAAAAACAACACCCAAATTATTTCAACAATAAACCAGAAGTTTTAAACTCAAAATCTTCAGCTGAAATTTTGTACTGGAAACAAGCACAGCAGGACCACTGGGTGCTTTATTTCACATGACATAAGATTATGCTTCAAGGAACAGAGTAAGTGCATAAATATTTTTTTTAAATCCAATCTAAGTAACAGAGGAAAAAACCAAACCAAAACACAACACAGGTATGATACTTGTCATAGGCTGCGATATCACAGTATCAGGGGGTAACAAGAGATGGGGCAAAGGCCTGATACAAGCCAATCCAAATCCAATCTGTTTATTGCACCCCAAATGTGGACTTATATACTTTCTATCAGAAGGCTACATAAGAAGGTTACAAAATCATGTAATGACTCTGATTGGCTACACACACTTGCGTTAGGGCTACGTTAGGATTACACACTAATTGGCATAGACATTCTTCATGTTCTCTCAAAACCATGTATTTTGTGGCTGGCAATTCTAAGTCAGCAGAGAGAGGCAAAACCCACAGACTCCAGGCTTACATTTGTTTACATTTGCTACACCATTCTCTAAGGTCATTCCAACCTTCCACTGTGCTAGTTTGAAGCAGGCTAGAATGTTTTGGTGAGAAGAGCTAGATCACAGGCTGTGGACAGAAAACAGTGGTGATGTCTACTTCACTCACAGGTTTGCTGAGATGTATAGGAACAAGAAATAAAAACATAGATAACCACACTCACTTGGGCTGCTGTCTGAGCTGCATCTTACTCTCTAACCTCACCCTCCACTTTTGGGACTAACCCACTTTGCTTCCTAACCTCCTGGCCAAACCTCTATTCTTCCTTGGGATTGGGGTAAGGTTGAGAGGGGTAGGGAGAAGGTGAAGGGGTGGTTGAGAGCCCCTCCTGGGGACTCAGGTGTCTGGGAGGGGAGTTGTGTTTCTGTATTATATTTTATTTTGTATATTTTCTGTCTATAACTGTATACACTGTAAATATCTGCTTGTGTATTGTGCTAGCTGTAAATAGCTTCATTCATATTTCCAGAGCCGTCTGAGTCTAGTCTGGGTGATTTCTAAAGTGTGGGGGGGGGGCGGGGAACACCCAAACCATCACACACTTTAACTCAGCACTTAACTGAACTCTCTCCTGTCCATGGCTGGACAGCAGCTGCACCACAGTCACACAATTCTATAAAATCACTGCATTTAATATTACTATATCCAACAGATACTCGTGGTCCTGAACAATAATCAGTCATTAAAATAACTAAAATTTTCTGACTGTTTTATTTACAAAGTTGGTGGCTTCTAAAATTATTTTTTTCCTACCAAATTCTGATGCAGCACATCGGGCTAGTACTAAAATATGACCTTCTCCTGCTTTTGAACAGGAAACAAAGACTGCATCTCTCAGCAATCCCTAATGCAGTATTGATGCATGCACACTAAATTAGACACCACAGCTTCAGGAATCCATTTTAAAGACTAGGACAAGTAATTCCCAAATTTCCAGGCATCGTGTAAAATATCTACATGTCAGAGCTAAAATTCATACTCCATGTTTTGTTTGCTAAACCAACAAATCCAGACTCTTGCTGCTCACATAAGCACTCTGAACTGTCAAACCTCCACTGATTCTAATACCAAAGAAAAGAGAATCAGATATCCTTCCTGCAAAAGTCAACACTTCAGACTCAGGTGGGGAACAGGACTGGATGAGAAATGTAATTTACGCTTAGACGAGACACTGCACTGCATATCAACTCTGTATTACTGCACTCCTATGAAGTCAATGATCTCTTTGAGCCACAGCCCTGCAGCTGTTCAGCTGAACATGTCAAAACAGATTTCCAGGGTTCAGAACCCAGCGTAAACAAAATTGAGAGTTAACAAAAATACCCAGCCTTATTGTTATTTGTTATCTTCTCATTTTGACTTATATTTGAATCATATGTAATTCCCATTGCTAACAAAACTGAAGGCTCAAAGTAATTTAAATGGGAAAGGTATATGATGCATAGCCATATGCCATTTGCCATCCAGCAGCCAGATGGGGTATTAATTTATGAACTGCAGTTTGAACTGCTCTAATACCTGTCACTAGGACAGATGTACTCCAACATATGTCACTTTAGGCATTTACTGTGACCATGGCCTTGGTAAAAGGGGAAAACAGAGAAAAGATTATTTGGACTAAGGAAGTAAAACAAGACAACAGTAAATAGTAAAAGAATGCATTTTGAGTCACTGTTCCTGGAAGTTTATAAGAGACATGTAGAGGACCAGGGATGTCCCTGAGCTGAAGCTGGTAGTGGTAGGTTAATGTTTGAACTTGATATTGAATCATAGAGTGATTTGGGTTGGAAGGGACCTTCAAGGGTCATCTAGCTTAACTCCCTGCAGGAAGCAAGGAACTTTTCCACTAGATCAGGTTGCATTGTATCAGAGCCTTGTCAACCTGACCTTGAATTTCTCCACAGATGGGGCCTCAACTACCTCCCTGAACAACTTGTTGAAGCATTCCCCCACTCTTATGGTAAAGAACTTGGGCTAACATGCAGTCTAAATCTACTCTTCTTTAGTTTAAAACAATTGCCACTCATCCTATCACTACAGACCTTTGGAAACAGTTCCTCTCCATACTGAGAGTCTTTTCCAACCTAAATAATTGTATGACTTTGTGAATCTGTGTATCTAGCAAGAGAAAAAAACCCACACAACTCAGGAGAGCCTTCAGAAAGTCACAAAATATAATACAAAATTCTAAATGAGATATAGTAGCCTCCTAGTGAACAGAGATCTAAGGCATGCTGGCTGGCAGAATATTGTATCTGGAAGCAAGATTTCCCAGCAGCTACCATAATTCACCACATCTCACAAAACACTATATTTTTTCTCCATGTCAAAAAAGTTGCCATATATATCAGATTGGAGGATATTAAATTATCACTTTAAAATTGATTTATGAATATTTCTTACTGAAATTACTGAAATTTGAATACTGTGCTATGTCGTGGAACTCTTGAATGGGCCAGAATAGGCTTTTACATGTCCTGGCTTGCACAAACATATTTTCCTGCTCTCCCTTCTTCTGTTGTTGGGAAAAGCAACCACTAAAAAGGAAGATAAAAGGGGCCTGGTGCCACCATGTCTGCCCAAATTTATTTACAAGGTTTAAACATCACGTGTTTAGACGCTTGTTTGTGTTCTGCTCTAAAGAGTAAAACAAGCCCCGACTTCACCTACTATGGCTAACTGCCATTCTGATTGGCTAATCTGTGTCCAAAGGCCCATTAGGTCTCAGGCTACATTGATAAAAGAGATGAGCAGGTAGAAACAACATGCTTGCTTGTAGCTGCTGTTACTGCCATTGTCTCTGTCTTATTGTGCTCTGCTTCTGCCAGTGTACTGCCTCATCCTTGTTGCATTCTGCCATGCTCTACAGTACTATGCTTTGCTAAGCTATAAACCAGCCCTGTCACATAATAAAAAGCCCTAATACTTTCAGCTTGTCTGCCTGGAAACTGCCTGATTCAAGTTTACCAGGAATAGGCATAACTACCTCCGCACAATAAGTCTGCTTAGCTAGCATGACATCTGTGCCAAGACTGCACATCTGCCAAGACATCCTGCCTACACCTGCCAAGACAAGGAGTCCTGGAGGGACACAGATCATCCAGAGGAATCAGAACTAGTCAGAGATGATCTGCCTCTTCCCCCAGCAGCCTGTAAAGCCTGGGAAGATTTACAAGCCTTATCAGCTGACAAGACATTGACAGAACTCCCTGCAAGTGTTTTGGGTACTGTCTGAAGCTGTAGCTAGTCCCATGAGTCAGTTAGCTCAAAGCCTCAAAGCCTCTTTAGCAAAGTCTTTAGCAAAACTCCGTAAGAAATTCTCTAATTGAATCCTAGCCTTTTGTCTTAAAGCAGAAAGGAGCTCCTTGAATCTATCTAGTGGGCAAGTGGTGTTAGTTGACTGCAAGAACCATCTCTTCCAGTTCAATTGAGTTTAATGCTGTATTATTGCTAGTTATTTGCTCTAGATCCAATTCTTCCTTTGTATAATGTTTTCATGACCGTGCAAAGAACCTCATGATTATTAAAATTAGTGGTCAGCAGGCAAGACTCTTGAATACCAAAATTAATAAACAATATTTATTTCAAAAAAAAGTCATTTCAACATTAATTACCTCTCCATTACACTCTACTTCATCTTCAAGAACACACAATGAAAACAAAACACTAGCATCTTAAACACCAATATACCTGGGGAAAAAAAAACAACCAATAAAGCAGTTGTAACTTTTCTTCATATCACAGACACACTTCTGTAAAACCAACTGATAGGTTATCAAAGTAAAATTGCACTTAAGAAAATAGCATGGCAGCTCTTTTACACATAAAGTAATTTGGGAGCTAAGCATAAGTAACTTGAGAAGAAAACAGCAACTGTCTAATAAATGTTCCTTTTCGATGAATGGTTTTCTATTTCTTTCCATTTCATATCTTGAATCACTACTAAAAAAAAATAATTTAAACATTAGTACTGGATTAATTTAAAAGAATCAACCCTAGGATTACTTGAGAGTAGAGCTTATAAAAAAATTCAAAAGATATCAAGTTTTTTGTGGCATGATTCATCACATAAACTGAAGTGAAAATGATGCTTCAAATATTCTGACTTAGGTCTCAGAGCAGCTCTGGCCTCAGACATGGACTGAGCAGAAAAAAATTCCCCCTTGCATCACCAAATTCAACAGACCTCTAGGAGATGATCCAGTTATGTTCTTATATGGTCTGCTGACAGGATTCTGGTGGCACCATTTTAACTATTGGAATTTAGAAGCCATAAAGAATTTACTTTGGAAACTGATAGAAAAAAAAAAAATCCTTTTTCCAAAAGCCTAAGAAAGAGAATGTAGGGCATGCAGAGGCCTCACCATATATGAAATTTAGGAGGAATTTAAACCTACTGTCAGTGAATTGCCATAGCTCCAGATTTCCCACTCAGTTTAATCAGTGACTTCCCAAAGAACACAACAGGTGGGGTGGGTTGGCAGTATTCGTTCTTGCTACTCCAATAGCATTTCCCACATTGCTTGGTTGCAATTCCATGTTAGTGTGACATCTTGCCAACCCTAAGGAATTTCCATATCTTATCAGCTTTCACCACAAGGGAGATAATCTTAGCCCACCAGAGTGGTTAAACTGAGTACTAAAATGATGCCAGAAGGTTACCTCCACAGAAAGGGTTAAAAAAAAAAAAAAGGCAACAAACCAAACAAACCACACCATAAAAAAACCCAGAATGCATACATAACAATTTTGTCTTCAGAAAAGAATACTAAATCCTACCCCTATATTCTAGACTGCAGAGAAAAGCCATTGCTTTCTCTCTCTCCCTTAGTTTAAAACCATTGCCTCTTGTCCTTTCACTAGACACCCTTATGAAACGTCCCATTCCAGCTGTCTTCTAGGCTCCCTTCAGGTATTGGAAGGCAGCTATGAGGTCTCCCCAGAGTTTTCTCCAGCCTCCCTCAGCCTATCCTCATAGCAGAGCTGCTTCAGCCCTTGGATTATCCTTGCAGCCCTCCTCTAGACTTGGTCCAACAGTTCTATGCCCTTCTCATGATGGGGACACAAGAATTGGATGCAGTATTCAAGATGTGGTCTCATCAGAGCACAGTAAAGAGAAAAATCCCCTCACTTGTCCCGCTGTCTGCACCTATTGATGTAGCCTAGGATATGGTTTACCTTCTGGGTTGCATGAGCTCATTGCTAGCTCATGGTGAGCTTTTCATCAATCAACACCCCCAAGTCATCTTCTTCAGGGCTACTCTCAACGCACTCTTCACCCAGTATTTGTTCCTGGAATTGGTCTAATTCAGATGCAGAACTCACATTTGTTGAACCCCATGCAGTTTGCACTGGCCCACTTCTAAAGCCTGTCAAGATCCTTCTGGATCCATCCCCTCCCTCAAGTAAGTCCACCATGCTACGTAGCTTGGTGTTGCCAGCCAGCTTAATGATGGAGCACTCAATACCACTGTCCATGTAGTTGACAAAGATGATATACAGCACTGGATCTCAGAAAGACCCCTGAGGAACTCCACTTGTCACTGATCCCCACCTGGACATCAACCCTTTGATCACAACTCTTGGCTAACTACACAGTTTCAGTTACACAAAGACCTAGATATTTTCAGCAACAAAAGGACTATATTCTACCACCACAGCAAGCCTGCAGCAGCCTACTAGGAATCGTTTCACATTGTCTGGATACTATCAACCTCTTCTGCTTACTGTGCTTTAATCCCAGCACTAAATATCTGAAAAGTAGTAATTGATACTGCAAACTTCCACATTTTCCACACTGTAGCTTTTAAGATGACAAATGCATTCTCCCTCTTAACACAGTAGAGAGCAAATGACAGAAGGATGGAGAAGTTTAAGTTTTGAGGAGGAAAAAACATGGAGGTCTTGTCCCCAGCCATGCTCAGCTCCATAGGAAAACCAAACAAAAATTATGCAGACTGAATACTATGCCTCTAAAAAAGATCAATTTCCTCAGAGGCTTGTGACATGACTCAGATCCACACAGTTGTGAAAACCAAACTCTCCACTGGAATGGTTAACACCTGCTTCATCAGAAGTATGCTAAGCTGCATCAACTTGGAATGTGCAGTCTCAGTTTTCCTCTATTCTTGTAATATAAATAATAACAAAACCCAACCAAACAAAGAAAAAACCCAGAGAAAGAACAGATTCTACTCCTTAAAATTCAGTATGCAATTCATTTACTTTGACACAGTCAGGCTTTTCTTTCCCCAAACAGTAATAGTTAAAAACATCCCAGCTACACTAAGAAGATACACAGGCACATACTATTCATAACTCATTTTAAGTTCTTCCCTACTTCATTCTCATAACACTGTTTCTCCTCCCTCCTTATTTCAGGTCTAAAATAGTTGCAAACCTTTCCAAATGTGGCAAGCATTCTCTGCTCCATTTGCAAAGCACAAGACAGTTGAAATGCTGTATTTGTAATACACACTTTTTCTGAACACAAAGAGATACTTAGGTTCAGAAGAGGAGGCATGCATTGATTGACCCAGGAGGCAGAGTAGTAAGCAAAGTTATCTTGGTCTAAAAGGCATTTAATTTGATTTCTAAAGTCTTATTATTTTTCTGTGGGGAAACTGTGTAGACTGTAAGGAAACATTTAGACTTAAGGCCACTGTAGACATATGATTACGGGAATTTAGAGTGTAGGCTTGGCCCACAGCTTTGTCCTACAGATGCAGTTATGTGCAAAACACAGGAATTGTGTTTTTCAAGGCAATTCTGGGAAGAGAAGCGAAGGATATTTCTGTTGTTGCTATATTTGGAAACACCATCACATTCAAAGACAACAAATAAAGGACATGGCATTCCCAGTTTCTGTGCAGCAGCCTACCTTTCCCAGACATTTCTGAAGTATTAATGCGTGCCTGTGGGAGTGTAAAGTCACAAAATATAGCTCCTATGATATTAAAAAAAAACAAAAACATTCCCAGCTTTTATTTAGTGCATAAGACACATTACTTGAGGGTATGTGAGAGAGGACTATGAAAATATCTCATTCATTATTTAAATTGGGGTCTGAACTCAGAGAGGTTTTATTAGTGTTCAAACAAAAAGCCAGAATCTCCTTATGCAGACTATATCTGTCTAAATCCTGTTTACAGCACAGACATTTCACAACACTATTGAAGATCTAAATTATTTCTTGAGTGCAGCAGTACTTTGGGTAATTTTTTTTCCCTGCTTTCTCACCCCCCTCTTATGTATCAAAAACAAATCAGGAAAATATCCTTCCAAGGTCACTCTACCCAATTCTTCATATAAGATAAAATGACAACTCCATAAATCACTGAAACAGTGAAGTATATCTACAGCTCAGTACCAGAACCTGCACTGAATCATCTCCAATCGGTTCACAGATTACCTTAATTCAGCAAAATCCAATACCTGCATTTTCTTGATTAATACTTTTAATACACCTGGAGTTCCAGTAATTATTACTAGAAATGCCCACTGAAACTAAAGATGAGTTCTACACTTGTGGATACTGAACAGGAGAGCCTATGACATCTGTCTTAAGGCACAAAAATTATCTCCCCAACAGCTGTGACAGCTAGAGCTGTGCATGTTATGCACAGGATTAGGGTTCCCATACAATATGATTCATTTGGGCCTGAATTCTGTCATCTTAGAAGGCCTGATCTCAAGGTTTCTAGAATACACACACACACACTGGGGTACATACATTGGCATGCACTTACAGTCATGATGGTTTCTGTCTGGGATAGGGCATGTCAAAGTCCTCACATCCCTGCTAACCTGTCCAGAAGCCTGACAGGATTACTTTAGAAACACCTCCAAGTCAATATCCCATGCAAAACCCAAATTCATTCCAAAGTGCTGCTGCCTCTACTAACACAGGACTGTTGAAAAATGGGATTCTGCAAAATTAACTGATCACTTGCACACCTCTTGGGATGGCATAGAGCTAGGGCCTACAGCTAGAGTAACTGTTGCACTTCAACAGCCATTTCTATGACAAAATCTTTTAACAACTCCTCTGTGAACACTGCTAAGGACACAACTGATTGCTGTACAGGAAGGGAAACAATGGCCGTAATTCCCCGATGTAAAGTGGATTAGCCCTGGCTGAAGATGACATGACAGAAGTTGAGAGCACTGCAGTTGTTTATGGCATATTAGGAGAGCCAGAAGCAAGCTGGAACATATCAAGGTGGAAACTGAATGAAGTGGAAGAATCAGCTGGCAGACAACAGAAAAGAGCATTCAGTAGTGACCAGAGCAGAGGATGGAGGCAGCAAGCACTGAAGATTCAGTCTTTGTCCTGCTAACAACACAGCACTCATCTTGTGCTCTTCAAAACTGAGGAGAGGAATTGGTCTGTAGACTATGATTAAATCCTGCTATACTGACATTCAGTATACCAGGATGGCATCCATAATCATCCAGAAGACCGAAAACAGTTCTGCCTGATAAAGTAAATCTGATACTGCAGCTTTCAATACTGAGTAGCAGTCAGAAACTAGGATCCTGTAAAAAGATTGCTATCACGGCAATTTTGGTACACAAAAAAGGGATAGTTTTGAACTTGGTTATACAACTAGTAATTTTGCTTTGGAAGTCTAGAGACGCAGTGTGAAGAGGTTCATGGTAGGTTACCCAAGAAATGGTAACAGTCAAACACTGATCCCAAGCTGAAATTCACGCTGCCAGTATTCAAGCTGACTACTTCACACAGAATCCTTAACTGTACACACCAGAGTAATCACTACAGGTGATAAAGGCATTATCAGATACCTGTGATTTCTAGCCATACATTGAATTGGCTACATACCAAAACACATCAAACTTTTGACAGAGACGTGACTACACAGATGTCTAAACAGAGCTGAGCAAATTCCAGTCTCTGCAAATCAAAGTTATTTTACTGTGTAACCAGTTCAGCATCACTAAGATTCAGAACACAGGTCAGCTTTGAGACAATATTAACATGTACACGAGCTCAAATTTGCCATAAAAACCCCATACTAGAGAGTCAAAGAATAAACTTGAGTATACTGATGAAGTTAATCAGAAAGACAAAACCAAGGTTATACAGTGTGCTACAGAAACTATTGTCTTCACTCCCATGGATGCAAATTTTCTTCTTGGCCAAGTAACTAAGTGAATTTAAAGTACACAAAGTCTACCAGAGTAAAGAGAATTTTTCTAATTGGTTAGACCTTCAGATGTTGCACATTTTCCTTCCCTGACAAAATTCCCATTAACAATGCAATATGCTATCAAAATAGCGATACTAATATTAATTACATTAAAATTAAAAGGAAATCTAACATTCCAAAGCCTTAGAATTATCTAATCTGTAACTAAAATTGTATTACCCTGTTTTAATTAAGATATTATACACTCATTTTCCTCAGGTGGTCACAATCATAATTACTGCATGCGTGGGTGAGCCTTGGAATTACTTTTAATAGAATGTGGCATGTGTACCAGTTCCCCACAGGCAATAGCGTAGTCATGAAAAAAGCCACCTTTCATCAGCAGTAAAAATGGAAATCGAAGTTACTTCTACAAAACTAAAAGCAACTCTGAAGAGAAAAGTTTAACAAAACTTCAATTCAATTCTGTTTTCTGTGCCTCTTGGGAACATCACCGTCACAGACTTTTTCATATCTAGCTACCGAAATGTCTAAACTCCTCTCCTTGCAAATACTACTGAGATGACAGGCTCAAGTCTTTTGAATCACTCCCCGTGCTTTAAAATATGTATTTTTTTCCAGCTGCTGAAGGGTTTTATACAGATTGAAGCAGAGACAGTTGTAAGCCAGTTGGCACTGTTGGTAAAATATGACATCAGTTTCTTTAACACCTGCAAAGTGAGTATGACAGGATCTTACAGGAATACATTACGCTGTTAAGTCTTCTGTGGAAACAGTTGCCAAGAAGTAGATGATTAAACAGCCATTATTCACGTTATTCCTACTTCAAAGGAAAGTTAGCAAGAGTTACAGTACTAAACCTCTCAGTATTATATATATTAGACTGTTATTATATACAGACACATAGAGCAGTTAGTCTAAGATATACAGTGTATATATTATATATTTATATACATATCAAAACTCAAAGACATCGACAGTAGGAGTAAAAGTGCAATTTAGACAATAAATTCTGCTCTTCTCAAAGGCACAGCAGCAGCAGATAGGACTGCTCTTTTACATGAGCTGCTCTGACAGAGGGTGAAAGGGAAGAGAACAAAGCCAGTGCAAGGTCATCTTTTCTTTACTGTAATTTACAAAACGCTCAACACAAACACAAAAGGATTAGATACAAAGATGATGTTTTTTCAAGTGCTGTCAGGAATGTGTACAGTCAGATACACAGAAAGGCTTACATACCCAGGATGCTAAGCCATGAAAGAGCTCAGATGCATCCCTATCTGAATAGTTTATCCACCTCATCTTGTTTATGCCAGCTGATTATGCACGGAGCTGTGTACTTCATCACCTTGTTGTATGTCAGGCTTTTTCTTGTTACTGCTGGTCTCTGGAAGCACATGTTGTTCCCTAGCTATGACTAATATCAGATTGAAGATATCCATCACACTTCTTGAGTCCTCAAGAAGTTCTTTTAGGCCATGGCATTTAATGGCAATCCTAAAATCCTGCACCATCTCAAACTGCATTTACTTTTGCTTCCCTAAGTACGTGGATTTGTTATTTTCAAACAATTGTTTCTCTCAAAAGAACAGCGTAAAGACTGTTCCTCTAACACAAATATGTGCTGTTGCTTAAAGAACCACAATTATGAGCCCTTCTCACTGCCTCTCTCTCTCCCCACCTGTATCATTCTATCTACCAGATAAAGATCATCTTTACTTGTTTACCCAGTGTTCTTTTGTAACTGAGCAGCAGATAAAACAACATCATTGCAATTTCTAGACTAGAAACAAACCTGCAAATACAGCTTCTGCTTCCACATTTTCAACTGCAGAATCATTTTTCAGTCTCATTCTTTCTTCTAATGCCCTTGCCTGAAAGAAGGGGATCCTCTACTTCTTCATTTCTTATATTAATGTGGCAATTTCATAAGCTACCCCCTTAATGTAGCACAACACAACATGAGCATCCTTCTTATTGGAGTACATCAGGGCTGGATTGATAATGGCTAGGTGTGCCCTTGCAAATATTCTGCACTACTTGCACTGCCTACAGTTGATACTACCTTATCTCCAATTCATGAAGTTCACAGAATCATAGAACAACAGGGGCTGGAAGGGACCTTGAAAGATCATCTAGACCAGCCCCTGTGCCAGAGCAGGGTTGCCTATATGAGATCACTCGGGAAGTTGGCCCACTCAGATTCATTATTAGTGATCTAAGACCTTTACTATTTTAACAATAAGTATTTATTGAATCTGATGAAACAAGAGTAATATTGCTGACAAAGCACTGCAAGAGCAGACAGAATGCTGACATGAGTGAAGTTCCTGAATGAAAGCAGTGGAAGCTAGATCACTAAACAGACACTCACCGTACTCCTCATGTCTACCAGAAAGGAGGTTCATAGTCTTCAATTCTTCGAGGGTTTTGTCATGGTTTGGGGGTTACCTGCTCCCCCCCACCTTTGGAAAATCACCCAGACTAGACTCAGCCAGCTCTGGAAATTGAATGAAGCTTATTATTTACAGTTTAGCACAATATACAAGCAATATTTACAATATATGCAGTTATATACAGAAATACACACCTGAGTCCCCAGGAGGGGCTCTCAACCACCCTTCCACCTCCCTCCCACTCCTCTACCTTAGCCAAGACTTTGCCTTATACTCAAGGTAGCTTGGAGTGTGGGTCAGAGGTTTAGGAAGTAGATGGATTAGTCACACAGACGGCAGGTTAGGTTAGAGAGAGCAATTCATCCCATAGCCAAGAGAGTGACTCTGTTATCCGTATTTATGTTCTTGTTCTTATACATCTCAGCAAGCCTACGAGTGAAGTAGACATCACCATTGTTTCCTTTTCACAGCCTGTAATCTAGTTCTTCTCACCAAAACATTCTAGCTAGGCTCAAACTAGCACAGGTTTCAAGTCAAACATCACCATAGATCTCTGGCAATATTATCTGCATTGAAACCATAAACAAAAAAAAAAATAGAAATTGTCCTCCCAGTGCTGGTGAGGGTCACCTAAGAAAAACTTCCTGTGGCTTTTCTGTAAACCACAGAAACAAATGGAGCACATAAACACAACACTTTGCAAAGGTCCTTCAGGCAGAGAGATCACAGACGAATACATATCCTTAAAAACATATGCACTAGTAATTTGTGCCAATTTCTTTTCAGTCTCAATCCCTGCGATTCAAGATGCATTTATACACTTTATACACCATCATTTAGTGTGTACTTTTGGGAAACAAATGTCTACTCATGAAGACAGTCAGATCTGACTATTGTTGTGGGTCTAGTCAGGAAAGAAAAGTCTGTTTTGAAGACCATCAGCTTTTAGAATAGCTTTCCCCAGCAGGATCAAGACAAGTCAGCCTTTGAAATGCTAGAAGGAATCACTATCACATGAGGAACACTGAAAAACATGTCTGAAGCAGACTCCATTCTAGGAGTACTGCACCTCCTCAACACTTTGATCAGCTTTTAAATTCAAAAAGTTTTCTATATCTCCATTTCCTACCTGAAAAGGCTGATTATAGACTAATTCTTGCAAGTGATGTCTCTAATTATCAAAGTGAGGCTGCTTTACTAAGTGATTTTTAATTTAATAAGGCCTTTCCATAGGTAGTAATCATCTCATTATGTGACAGCAATAGCAATGCTGTGCTTAGCTCCCATTCTAACATCAAAAGGAAGGAACTGGAATTTTCACTGTATTTAACTTCATGCCTCTAAAACCTAGTTTGAAAAGGTATCATTTGTTTAGCTAAGAGGAGGAGGAAGAAAAAAAAGACATTTGAATACCAGCATTCCCCTGAAAAAAAGTTCACATTCATCACGCAAGAAATGTGCTGACTTTCTGGAATTTGTTTTCTTCACAAACTTGTATTTTCCCATTTGAAAGACAACTAAAGAACGTTTTCATTTTCACCAGTAGCACGGAAAGTTAAAAGGGCAGATGTTGTTTTACACGTTCATGAACTTAAAAAATACAAATGAACAAAAGTTGAAGAAAAATCAAAGCACTAAAACAAGCTCTAAGAACACATTAATTAGTTTCTCAGGTAGTTTTTAACACTTAAAAATGGGGAAAGCTAATAGCTACTGGAATTCTTCTGAGTATAGGAATGTTCAGGAGGAATAATCTTCAGAAGTAAAAAAAGTTTCATGAAAAATTCTCTTGGTGCTTCCTTGATTTTCACATTGTCAGAAAACAATCATTGGCAACAGTAAACTGTAGGAGGGAAGTTATGCTACAATGTGGTTTAATTCTTTATGCCTCCTTTATTTGTTGAATCAGTAATCATTTTTTACAAGAAGCTAAACCCACAAACAGCAAGAATTGATTGGTATATCATATTTGGAAGATGCATGATTAAAACTACAGAACACAACAACATTTCCAGGATATTACAGATGGGTATGCTTTCAGCATAGGTTTTCTTGTTTAGGCTTCCACTGGACTTTGAATCACAGCAGGAAATGAGATGCAAAAGCTGAAATCAGACAGGTCCTCCATTTATCAATAAAACTCCTTTAAAAAAAAAAGAGAATGGAAGAAAGAGAGATGGGGAGGGAAAGGGACATAAACCCATTTTTTCTTATTTATGTTTTTTTCCTTTATTCAAGGTAACTGCAAGGAAAATATCATTCAGCCTTTGATGAGGTAGCAATGGCTGATAATTTAGAATGAGCTTTTATTTGCTCATTCGAATTGAAGAAAGAGATTGGGGAAAAGTCCATTAACTTCCCTATGAAAAGGAGTCTCAAATTCTGGATTGCACAAAACTCATTAAGGAAAGAATCAGTTAATTAGGAGGAGGTGTCTCTCTACCCCAAATGAAGTGCAGTTCTAGCTCAATTTCAAAATTCTGCTCAAATGGTATTTTTCAGAAAAGGTCAGCCTTGACACTCTGAGTAGGAAATGTTTAAATGTTTGTCATAAAAATACTCTAAATGTAATAAAAAAGTTCAAAACCATCAAACCAAGATGAATTAAGTAGTCTGGTTTCACATAAAATGTGTTTATTTACCTAAAGTCACTTCTTTGCCAGTTTTCTTCCATATCTGAAGAACGTGGCAATACTATTTGAGGACAATCAAACTGTTCTCCTGGAGTTCATTTTAGCTGCCAGCTGGAAATAAAACTTACGAAATTCAGAATAGAGTAATATCAGCTAGTGACACCAGCCACATTTCTACTTGTGTAAACAAAACTGTTTGCTGGGGAAACTGGATGCTAAAGAGAAGAATTAGAATCAAACTAAACTCAACTCCCATTTTTTGGGGCAGAAGCTGTTAATCTGCACAGTCTGTACACACATAAAGGTATTATTAAAAATATATATTGCATAAACAATTAAACATTTCTCTTATTTGCATGACATTTTTTTCCTAAACTGTCGTGCTAGTTTGAAGCAGGCTATAATGTTTTGGTGAGAAGAACTAGATTACAGGCTGTGAAAGGAAACAATGGTGATGTCTACTTCACTCATAGGCTTGCTGAGGTGCATAAAAACATAAGTCAAAACATAGATAACACACTCAGCATCACTCTCGCTTGGGCTGCTGGCTGAGCTGCATCTCTCTAACCTCACCCCCAATTTTGGACTAATCCACTTTGCTTCCTAACCCCCTGGCCAAGCCTCTATTCTTCCTTGGGAATGGTGTAAGGTTGAGAGGGGTAGGGGGAAGGTGTAGGGGAGATTGAGAGCCCCTCCTGGGGACTCAGGTGTCGGGGAGGGGAGTTGTGTTTCTATATTACCTTTTACCTTGTATATTTCTGTATATAACTGTATACACTGTAAATATCTGCTTGTATGTTGTGCTAGCTGTAAATATAAGCTTCATTCATATTTCCAGAGCCAGCTGAGTCTAGTCTGGGTGATTTCTAAAGTGTGGGGGGGCAGGGAACACCCAAACCATCACAACTGTGGCTCATTTTAGGACATTACCACTCTTTATTAAAATAAAGGAAAGTGTCTCAAAGCATTCCTTGTAGGAATGTAACAATCCCCTAATCTAGAAGAATATTATGTTCTTAAAGAATCCTTTAAGTCAAATATACATTTTTGCAGGAACTGCTACTCTAGTTGAGGATTATAACAAGCAGAAATAGATCTCCATCTCCCTGTTCCCTACTACTCTACAGACTGTATACTCCTCATTTTTCACTATGCCCCCACTTAACTTCTGCTGTACCACATTAAAGGACTTCTGCAGTCTTAGGTAGTGTTTCACTACATGCAAATTAGTTTACATGTGGGTAATTTATCTTTTAATTACTCAGTAATAATTGGGAAAAGATCAAATGATTTCTCCCTTTATAGATCAGATAATTAATGGTTATTTCTATGGTAATTTGTCAAGGCACAGCTGGAAGAATTAGACAACTATTCAGCTGAAGAGCACATAATTGTTTTACCATTATCGCAATCCAAGCAATACAACTATTTCTGCAATTATACATAGCTCTAAGAGTCCTCATACCCCATCCACTTACAAGGACCTCAGCCAGTATGTATTTTCCAAGGTATCCAAATGGAGGGAGTGGAGGGGTGGTGAGTTTAGCAAAGCATAAAATGTGCAGAAGTAATCCCTGTGATCATGACATATCCTTATGCTTGAAAAGTGAAACTGCAGTTCTGCAGCAAGGGACAGACTGCAGAACTGGTGAGCTGTGCTGGTTTACAGTGCACATTGGGCTGCCAGCTCTGTGATCTTGTCCTTTAGGAGGGTTTTTCTTCTACCACATAGAAGTCTTGGTAAGAAAACTTCTGACTATTCATATTTGTAACAAATGCATTTGTCAGGAAGATAAGTTTTGTAAATTCCAACCTTGCTCCTGTTTATCTTCAATTTTCCCTCCCTCTCCCTGCCTACCCCTCCACCCTTTTTTTTTTTTTTTTTTTTCAAACTGCATGATCTACTTAGTGGAACAGATTTTATAAATTTCCTCTCATGTCAAAAATAAATGTATTCAGATACCAAAAGCTACCTACAAGTTAAAACTAAATTGCTATTATCTGCATATTACATTAATCTTTATAGATTCATAGAATGGTTTGGGCTGGAGGAAACTTTAAAGATCATCTAATTCCAACTCCCCTACCATACAGAGGGACATCTTCCACTAGATTAGATTGCTCAAAGACTCATCCAACCTATCCTTGAACATTTCCAGGGAGTAGGCATCCACAGCCTCCCTGAGCAAACTGTTCCAGTGACTCTCCACCCTCACTGGAAAAAAAAATTCTTTCTAATCTCCAGCCTAAATCATAGAATCATAGAATTAACCAGGTTGGAAGAAACCTCGAAGATCATCCAGTCCAACCCATCCCCCAGGCCTATCCAGTCAACTAGACCATGGCACCAAGTGCCTCATACAGTCTTCTCTTGAACACCTCCAGGGACGGTGCCTCCACCACCTCCCTGGGCAGCCCATTCCAATGGCAAATCACTCTCTCAGGGAAGAACTTCCTCCTAACATCCAGCCTATACTTTCCCCAGCCCTCCTCAACCTTCAATCTATCACTACAAGTCTTTGTAAAATGTCCCTTCCCAGCTTTCATAAGTAAATAAAACATTCCTTTAAAAAAAAAAAAAAAAAGCCCTGAACAGATTTGCTAAAAGAGAGCTTAAAAAAATGATATCAAGAACATTAAAAATATAAATACAACTGAGCTAGATTTTGCCCACATCAAACTCACACAGTTTGAAAACCATGCTTCCAAATTTACTGTCACACTTCTCTGTAATCACAGAATGGTTTAGGTTGGAAGGGACCTTAAAGATCACCCAGTTCTGACCCCTTGCCAATGGCAAGGGGTCCCACTAGAACAGGTAACTAAGACCTCATCTAGCCTGGCCTTGAACACCTTCAGGGAGGGAGCATCCACAGCCTCGCTGGGCAACCTGTGCCAGTGTCTCATCACCCTGTATGTCAAGAACCCTTTCCTAACATCTACTTTGAATCTCCCCTCTGCCGGTTTAAACCCATTACTCCTCGACCTGTCCTTACAAGACCCTGTAAATAGTCCCTCCCCAGCCTTCCTGTAGGCTCTCTTCAGATACCGAAAGTCTTCTACAAGGTCTCCTCAAAGCCTTTTCTTCTCCATGCTGAAAAGCCCCAACTCTCGTAGTCTCTCCTCATAGCAGAGGGGCTCCAGCTCTCTGATCATCTTTGTGGCCCTCCTCTGGACTCACAGTCCAATGTGTTGGGGGCTCCAGAATTGCATACAATACGTCAGGTGAGTTCTGACAAGAGAATCAGGGGAGAGAAACATCTCTCTTGCCCTGCTGACCACACTTCTCTTGATGCAGTCCAGGACATGGTTGCTATCTGGGCTGTGCATGCACACTGCCAGCTCATGTTGAGCTTTTCATCAACCCAGACCCTCAGGTCCTTTTCCTCAGGGCTGCTCTCCAGCCATTCACCATACAGCCTGAATTTGTGCTTGAGATTGTGCCAACCCAGGTGCAGCACCTTACACTTGGCCTTCTTGAATGTCATGAGGTTGGCCTGGGCCCATCTCTCCATCCTGTCCAGGTCTCTCTGGATGGCATCCCTGCCTTCTAGCAAGTTGACTGTGCCACACAGATTAGTGTCATCCGCAAACTTGCTGAGGGTGCACTCATTCCTCTGTCCATATCACTGACAAAGATGTTAATCAGCACTGACCTTTGAGGCACGCCACTTGTCACTGGTCTCCAGGTGGACATTGTGCCCTTGATCACAACTCTCTGCATGCAACCATCCAGCCAATTCCTTATCCAGCAGTGCTCTACCCATCAAGTCTGTGTTTTTTCCAGTTTGGTGACCAGGGTGTCATGTGGGATAGAGTCAAATGCCTTACTCAGGTTCAGGTAGATGATGTCAGTTGCCCTTCCCTTATCCCCTGTTGCTGTGACTTCATCATAAAAAGCCCCTAAATTTATCAGGCATGATTTGCCCTTGGTGAAGCCACTGCTGGTTACCACCAATCACCTCTGCTTTGTTTTCCATTTGCCTTAGCAGACTCCTCAGGAGGATCTGCTCCATGATCTTGCCAGGCACAGAGGTGAGACTGACTGCTCTGTAGTTCCTGGGGTCATCCTTTTTCCCCCTTCTTGAAGATATGCCTAATGTTTGCCCTTTTCCAGTCAGCAGGAACTTCACCAGTCTGCCATGACCTTTCAACTACGATAGACAGTGGTTTAGCAACTTCATCCACCAGTTCCCTCAGGACCTGTGGGTGGATCTTATCAGAACCCGTGGATTTATGCACAGATTCCTTAGGTGCTAAAAAACATGATCCTCAATTATAGTGGGCAGATCTTCCTTCTCCCAGTTCTTACTTTTGCCCTCTGGGACTTGGACATTGTGGTTGGAGGTTTGATTAATTTTGAAACCACCTTCTAGGAAGCTAAAAAAAGCTAAAAAATTATTATTCATTTTTCTCATATTCAAAGATTTACAGTATTCCATTATTACCAGAGGAAAAAGGCAGTACATTCAAATTAAATTTCAAAGTACTAAATTTACAGCACTTGGGAATTTGCAGTGGCAGAGGTTCCTGCAAAAGATGAGCCTTTGGATTCTGAGCTTGCCCTGAAACAACAATCCAGGCATAAGCATCCAAGGAATTCAAGCTCAATCTAAACATATTCTTTATGACCTTGACTACTGTAAGCAGTGTGATGCAGGATTTACTGATTAATCTTCTTTGAATTACATTTAAATAATAAACTCCTCTTGCAATTTTTGCTATTGTTTATTTTTCAGTCATCTCTATTTACCCAAAAGCATAGAGCAAATACGTTGAAAGATTGTGTGTGCTGAGCTAGCCAACGTGTAAGAAAAATCTTAGCAGGACAATATATTGCTTTTTCATTTTCACAGAGACCCAGATAAATGGTTGTAATTTGATCTTCAAAATGAGTACCTTGTTTTTAAAAAGGGAAGAGTTATAATAATGCAATTTCTTCTGAGTTGAAGGCACTTCATACTGGCACAATATTGCTACAAATCTGGCATCAATATCTTAAACCCACGTATGCTCCTACACTTGTGTTTATTTATAATACTATTAATTTATAATACCACCAAACACTTATGTTCTAACTTGTGGAAAAAGAACCAACCGCTAAGGAAAAAAAAATAACAAACTAAACACTGAAACCACTCACACTATGCAATTCCTTAGGCCCTTAACATTTGAAAACATTTATCAAAGTGACAATTGCTTTTTAACACACATTTGTGGTGTAACTGTGCATTAAAAATCACCTGAGCGCTGGATGCCAGTTGCTGTATTCTCCAGAATCCAGTGGCCACTTGGGCCACTGATTCCATTAGGAACAGGCAGAGTCACCACAGGCTCCACCTAGCTTTCATTTTAAAAAGATTAGGTAGATTCAGTCCCATTGTGATGACCTCTTGCTTAAGTTAGCACAGTTAAATACCCAATTAAATATTTTACTAAACAATTGCAGGAGATGCTTGAATGCCACTATTGAAAAAACTTAAACCAGCATCTGCCAGTCAGAGAAACTGCAAAGAAAGTGTATGAGGGAAGACAGACGTTGGATTGAGTCGTTCATCTTGTAGATTAAAAAGATCATCCTAAAACTACGTTTCTCTTCCTTCCTTGAGGTTCAGCTATGTAAATTCTCAGAGTGGAATGTGGCCCATTGAAATAAACAAGGCAGAAGAAAAAATGTTTAATGATTTATGTTCGCTCTAGAATAATAAAAAAGCTGGAAAAGGCAAATCCATTAACTAGGATTTTAAATAACACTAACCTTGGTCCTATCTGGCTGGAAGACAATGACTCAGAACAGCAGCACAAATAATGCCTGCAGTTGTAGTTAAGGCAGAGAAAGCAGCTGGGCCATTTAAAACCTTGATGTGATCTTGAAAGTATGCAAAGCTTTAATGTAATTTTTGCAGAAAACAATTAATGAAATGCAGGAGTGTTTGAACAAACCCCACTGATTTTACTAAACCTACTGTTGTAAGCTAATTCAATGAGGCAGCCAGCGTTCAAGGCAAAGCTGGTCAAAGATCAGCTGAGGAGACAAGCTGTATTTAGCATTTCCATGAACAAGTCTTATGGAAACACTGGCTTTCTAATGAAGGTCATAATGAGATGAGACTGCACTGTCGAAACACAAGTTAAAAAATGTCACTCTGGATAAAAGCAAGAGAAATAGGATGCAGTTCAGTACCACAATTCTGGAGATGATACAACTGCCTACAGTAGTTTCTGCTAAATTCTTGCAGATGTTAACAGCTAGAGGAGAGCAACAGATTTAACATGCAGAAAACTGCTCAAAGTGGCCATGGGAAACGCTGCCACGGTTGTCTTTGGCCATAGTTTCATCAACAACTCTATCAAAACAAGATTTTGTGTTTCTACTTTCCATAATCCCCATCCTTCCCGCACCAGCTCCAGGCTGTACAGCTCCTGTCTTTTCACTCTTGCAGGTGTGTCAGGTCCATCTGTTACTCAATTCAACATAGTTATGCATCAGTGTGTTTGGTAACATGCCACGGAATCACAGACTGCTTATGGCTGGACCAGAACTTCTGAAGATCATCTGGTTGAACGCCACTGCTCAAGCAGGGCCCAGGACCATGTCCAGATGGCTTGTGGTGGAGGGGCAGCAGCCCCAAAACTGAGGCCTCTCTGTGCCTCTACATGCCTGGATATGTTTTTCTACCAGGGACCTGTGGCAGTAAACAGGTTGTGTAACAAACACACACGCCCAGTTCGTGTACCCCTGGGGTCCACCCAGGTGATCCCCTATTGGGAGGGTCCAGGCAAACTGGTACTGCCTATTAAGGTAAGGTTTTGGCTTACTGCCAGCCTGATTGGTCACTTTAGATGGCCAAATGAGCCACGAATCTCGGCTCAGAGTCTATACAGAGGGGTGCAAAGGAGCACCATGTGTTCAGAGTGGTCAGAGCGTTCAGAGGATCAAGCTCAGCTCTCTGATCCACATAGCAGCCCTAACCTGCTTGCATGGCCTAGACACAGAGTCAGGCCCTTACTCACTTGCAAACATTACTGAGGCTGAGCCCTCTTGCATTGATCTCAAGGCGCAGTTAAGCTGTCTGCGAGCCCTTTGAGAAGCAGAGTGCCTGCACGCCTGCACCATACATATATGGGGAGCCGAGAGCCCCCTGCCTAAGCCTAGAACAGCCGTGCATACTGGCTTGCTGCCTTGCATTTATCTACGGAGCTCAAGTCTCCCTGCAGCCAGCAGACACTGCTTGCCAGCTGTCCTGTAAGTCTGGAAAGATCCAGACTCAGCAGATCTTTCAGACTGTCTGCTAACCTACAAACACAGCCTGCTAGCTATACAGACAACCATGTCAGAAGCTACACGGACAAATCTTCCTCCTGCACCTGGAAATCCTGCCAGCTGATCATCCCTGGACACACATGGCATCCAGAAGCAGCATCACCGAGGCAGAGACCACACCAGGAGAGAAGGTCAGAGAAATCCTGTTTACTCCAGATACTGAGAGCACCTTATCATTCTCCTGCAAGCCAGGACAGATTCCAGCTTCACCAAGACCCGAATACTGGGCACACACTGTGACACAATCCCAGGAGGGTGATAAATAATTAATACTTAAGAGCAACACATTTAAGCAAGCTTTAATTCCTTTGTAATATAAGTTACCTCTGTCTTAAGAGCAGACACAGTTTCAGCCCTTGCTGGGCAAACAGTAGAGTTGTTAAGAGGCATTAAGCTTAAGGAAATCTTTCTCTCTGTCTATAGTTGTTGATAATTTGATATTTCCATTTAATAATCCAATCCCTATAAATATTTCCCTACTGTTTTCATAACCTTGCACAACGAACTTGATTTCATAGTGGTTGGGGGTGGTATAAATTTGTAAATATTGATTTTAATAAATAATTTTATAAAAAATTAACACTGCCTCAAATTAATTTCTCACCTCCCCCTAACAGAGGAGGAATAAGAGAAACCCCTCCACGACATGGCTTTTTAAAAAATCTCTAAGGATGGAGACTGCACAACTCCTGTGGGCAACCTGTGCCAGTGCTTGGTCACACTCACAATGAAAAAGCATGTTCTTAAGAGTTCATTCCTTATCCTGGGTTAACCTGTTAAAGAGTGTCACACAAACTAAATCAATGGAAAGTAAGCACATCAAGATCTTCCTCTTTCAGCAGCAGTGAGCTGCTAAATGGGCTCATTCCACAGGTGAAAATATACCTGGAAATGACTCTAATGAGAAAGAAAAAGCATCACTTACAAAGCACCAAAACCTTATTTTTAAAAAATATGTACACATCTGGCAATTTAAAAGAAGGATGAACATAAGTTGGAAAGGGTACCAAGGAGAACAAATGGGGGAAAGCACAATTAAATAGACAGCTGAAGCTGCAAGAGGAGGCTGACTTGTTTAGCTCGACAAACTGAAGCAGACATGAATTCTTGCAGTGCTATCTGGATTAAATTATAAAAGCAAGACAACAACCTTTTAAATTCAATAGCTGCCATCTCTCATGATTCAACCCAAAATCTGAAAGATTAGCGAATCGTGGACATGAAAGGCTTCAGAAATTAATTCAATTTTTTAAAATGAAAAAGAAGTAAATCCTCTCTCTTAAAAAAATCTTACCATGAAAGTTGAAAGCATCAAACTCTGTAGTTGCCTGTATCAATGCTGGTGTGCAACATGAACACCTCCTTCTGTGTGCCTGAACTTGTGGTATACCGTGCTAATTGAACAAAAAGTGTAGGGCTGCATAAAATGACAACCAGGACACAAGCTCCCTCACATGTCTGTGCAGCAGACATTTTCCAGAGACTGCTATATTCCTGCTGAATATATTGTAAAAGTTTCTGCTATTGAAGTGCCTATTGGTTCTCTATACACAAAGGTCTGAACTATCTGTTCATGACCTTTTCCTGACCTTGGGGAGGTTTTCCCTCCCCTTCTGCATTTTCTTTTGGTTTTACTCCTTTCTCTAGCTCCACTGTTACTCACCATGAAAGACAGCATTTTGAATCTGATTACCATTCTGCAGCGAAGGCTGCGGTCCTGAATGCCTGAAAAACTTAAGTGAAACATTCAATTTGATACACTGCTCTTTCTCTCCTTGCTGAACAATGCGTTCTCGATGCACTCTGGGCAGATGAGATCAGATACCCCTTCCACAAAACTCAGCATCCAATTACCAAGAAGAACAAGTACTGGAGCTCAGGCATCTCTCCAACATATTAATCTCCTTTTCAGACAAGGGCAGTTGTGGGAAAAGCAGCAAGGGAAAACACAGGGCTCTGAAGCAGTTTCTTTCATGAAGGCAGAGAGTTGGAATTTCCTTCAGGTTGTGAACTTCATGGCTCAGTTTATCTTTTGTAAATGGGTGTATTCTGCAGTAGAATTGCAGACCTGTTGTGCTGTAAAGCATACTAAATTCTGAGGTGAACAGAGATAGAAAAATAAAACTCAGAACAGCAGCACATCGGGCCTTTAGATTGTTGATATTTTTGGTTGAAGCCCTCAGAAGATTAGGACATAGGAGTACAATCTAAGACTTTATGGTTTAATCTAAGTTAGTTTGCTTACATTTCCTCAGTGCATGCGAAAAAAATATATGTGCAGCACATAAAACCAGCCCTTAAATTTTAGGGAACAGACTAGCGTTTGTGTGGAATACCAATGACTTCTCCACAGATGCTTCAAGCTTCATACTCGTTGGTTTAAGAAGATAACGTGACTGTGCCAGTTCTGGTTTTAGCTATTTTCTGCAATTTAAGTAGCATCATCGCAGTGAGTTTGTGAACATAATTTTAGCAAACATACTTGTTTAATTTCAGACATGTGCGGGTTTGGGGTTTTTTCCTACTGAAAGTTCAATAACTGACCTATGTTTAACATTTATACAGCTTCCATATAGGATTGTTTAGAACAGGCTAACAGAACTGCACCTTCTAACACATAGAAGGGAGCCATATTCCTTACTCATGTAAAGGCTGCAAGCACAGTAGTAAGTAGTAGCAGCAAAGCACAATAAAAGTTGTTGCCAGTAATCTACATGGTAGGACACTGTCAACCATCCTCAATCCACATGGAGTGCAACAACAAAGGAAAAATGCTCCTGAAACAATTCCAGTTGTCAGTTAAGTCACAAGCCACATAAAATACATTTGCAATCTGAAAGTTGGAAATACCTCTGATTTGTTTATGGTGCATGAACTACTTCAAATCATGTCTTCAGGTAAAGTCACAATCAGCAGAAGATCCAGCCAGTGGCTGGATGGAGCAAGGCAGTTGTCTAACACAATGAAGACAGGGTGGTGCCATATATTCAGTGGGTTTAAATACTTTCTATTACCTTTACTGGGTTACTAACTGTTCTCCACACATTTTAACCTTGCCTGTATGCATGATGAAATGCGGACGTCGGAAATATGAAGTGGTTTTGCATCTCACTATTGCTAGTAGCACTATTATCAATGAAAAATTTAACAAAAGCAAACAAACAAAAATGACACCCCCCCCACAAAAAGCCTATAACAATCAAAAAATTAGAAGTCCAGTCAGCTTCAAGACCACAAATATCTGTATGAACACAGAGACATTGAAGATTCACCACCATCATGCTTTAAGAAGGCATTACTAGAGACATGGAAGTAACTCCATAGCAACCCCTTAAATTTTCAGAAGAAAAAATCTTTACAAAGCAATCATAGAATCCAAGTTCATTTTATCTACTTTCACTGAATACAAAGAAATTTAGTCCTTTTGAAAGCAAGCCTTCACAAATTGCTGAGAAAAACTAGACAGCTTACTCTCACAAGTGTTTGCTTGTTATTCTTCAGATGCTATGTGATCATTACAGCATATACAGTTGTCTGGTTTTGTGTTTTCTTTTTTGTTTTTTTCTAAGGGAAACCTCAAACTCCATTTAGCTTGCAAATGTTTCTTAAAGAAAATAGAATTTAAAACAAAAAATCAAGACATATTGTGGTGACTTCCATCATTAAAAGAGTGAAATTCTACTGTTTGGATAGCATCCACCACATACATTTTTGTGCTGGTTAGAGATTTCTACCAAGAAGCTTCTGCAAATCCTCAGGACATCTTTATCATCACGGTAAAAATGTACAGAAGAGCCCTTTCATCTAGCATAGTAGTCAGATAATGGACTTCCAAAGGCTGGTCAAGCAGAAATGATGCACCGTGTAAGCCTTATTTAATCCTAACTCCACCAAGAGTTTAGACATTCAACAGCTAAAATTATGACTTGCTGATGCTGCAGTTTTGCATGGCTAGCTTTCATCTTGTCTCATACTTACCACCACACATGATATATGAAGTTCTGATGTGCAAGAACTCCAAGAATGCTTAACTCCATCCTTTTGGCAACATCCTGACAGAAGTTAGCTTCAACATGCTAGCAGATAAAAATATGTGGATTTGCCTGCTAAAGTGGAAATGGTAAAATCCTTTTAGAAAGTAAAATTGCATCTATCACAGAAATGACAGATGATCAATGCAAAATTTGGAGCGCAGACATATTCTCCTACCAAGGCTTTTAAAATATATATATAAAATAATCACAAATTATTGAAGTAAAATGTTTCTCAATGTGTGGTATCTTGAGAGGAAATGAGCATTTCCCAGCCAACAAAGAATGGCTTGGTATCTCATTGCCACTTACTGAAAACATGCTGTGATGGTTTGGGTGTAACCCGCCCCCCCCCAATTTTAGAAGGTACCCAGACTAGTCTCAGCCAGCTCTGGGAATATAAATGAAGCTATTTATTTACAGCTAGCACAATATACAAGCAGATATATACAATATATACAGTTATATACAGAAATATACAAGGGAAACGGTAATACAGAAATACAACTCCCCTCCCAGAAACCTGAGTCCCCAGGAGGGGCTCTCAACCACCCCTGCACCTTCCCCTGCCCCTCTCAACCTTACCCCAGTCCTACAGAAGAATAGAGGTTCAGTCAAGAGGTTAAGAAGCAAAGGTGAGTGGCAGGTGAGGTTAGGGAGATGCAGCTCAGTCAAAGCCCAGCCTGAGAGTGCGGACAAAAATGTCGAGAGTGTTATCTAATGTTTACTTTCTTCTTGTTCAGCAAGACTCTGAGGGAAGCAGACATCACCATTGTTTTCCTTTCACAGCCTATAATCTAGTTTCTTCTCACCAAAACATTCTACCCTGCTTCAAACTAGCACACATGCCTTCACAGAAACATGGAACAGCTCCTTTAAATTATAGAATGGTTTGTGTTGGAAGTGACCTTACAGATTATCTAGTTCCAAACATTAATTGATTCCAAATTCCTAACTGATTCTTCTTGAGTCATCGTTTGGTAAGCTGTAACAGTTCCTCTGTTCTGGACCGAACCTGCTGAGAATACCATGGTATAGAACAGTGCTTGCTTTTACACCAAGTCCTCCATGTTTCATTATTCTTCTTCTAAAACTGACTTAGGAGTGGCTAATTCTGTGGGACTCAACAGTGAATTGCAGAATGCCTTATTTGTCTGAAGGTTAAGCATAAACCATGACCTTGGAATAACATCTATGTAGCCAGTTAGCTGACAAATTTCTTTTTCATTATAACAATCCATCATTAAAACATAGACGGATTATTTCATGTAGCACGTAGCACTTTGTTCATTAACTTCATCCTGCAGGATAACATCTATTTCACTTAAAAATAAAGCTGTTGCTGCTTTATGACTTCCTCCACACAGTGTTTACAGAGCAAAACAAAATACAATGAATGTCCCTTCTTTTCTGCTCTTCCAAAAGAGAATTGTAGATTGGGCATTTTAGGGGGAATGCTTTCTCTTACAGTATTTTGTGGATCCTGTTTCCAGACACTGGAATATTTCTTAGTCTTATTTATTTCATAGCGATGAGAAATCATGAAAATTACCAAGTTAGTTAAGCCTGTGTATTTTCCATGTATTAATTGCTTTTTCCACTTGGTTTGAGGATTTAAAACAGCAGCATGTTCCACAGGAAAAAACTTAGTGTTGCATTAGTATGTTTAAGACCTGTAGTCAGTATCAATTAGAGTATAGGAGAATTAAAAACATCTTTATTAATATATTAATGTACTCTGATGAATTAATGCATTCTGATGGAAAACTATCAAAGGCCTGAACTGAATTCATGTAGTTTTCAAATACAGCCTCAAGCTCACTTTCAAATTTGAATAAAGATCTTGCAGAAGTACTTCCAGACTGAGAGAGAATACATTCTATTCTTATGGTCTAGTTCGGATGGAACTTTGGAACACAGAGTGACACAATATCCGAGGTTATTTCACAGTATTTCACAGTATCATCAGGGTTGGAAGAGACCTCACAGATCATCAAGTCCAACCCTTTACCACAGAGCTCAAGGCTAGACCATGGCACCAAGTGCCACGTCCAACCTTGCCTTGAACAGCCCCAGGGAGGGCGACTCCACCACCTCCCCGGGCAGCCCATTCCAGTGTCCAATGACTCTCTCAGTGAAGAACTTTCTCCTCACCTCCAGTCTAAATCTCCCCTGGCGCAGCCTGAGGCTGTGTCCTCTTGTTCTGGTGCTGGCCACCTGAGAGAAGAGAGCAACCTCCCCCTGGCCACAACCACCCCTCAGGTAGTTGTAGACAGCAATAAGGTCACCCCTGAGCCTCCTCTTCTCCAGGCTAAACAATCCCAGCTCCCTCAGCCTCTCCTCGTAGGGCTTGTGCTCAAGGCCTCTCACCAGCCTCGTCGCCCTTCTCTGGACACGCTCAAGCATCTCAATGTCCCTCCTAAACTGGGGGGCCCAGAACTGAATGCAGTACTCAAGGTGTGGTCTAACCAGTGCAGAGTACAGGGGCAGAATGACCTCCCTGCTCCTGCTGACCACACCATTCCTGATGCAGGCCAGGATGCCACTGGCTCTCTTGGCCACCTGGGCACACTGCTGGCTCATGTTCAGGTGGGTATCAATCAGCACCCCCAGATCCCTCTCTGTCTGGCTGCTCTCCAGCCACTCCAACCCCAGCCTGTATCTCTGCATGGGGTTGTTGTAGCCAAAGTGCAGCACCCTGCACTTGGAGCTATTGAACCCCATCCCATTGGACTCTGCCCATCTGTCCAGGCAGTCAAGGTCCCGCTGCAGAGCCCTTCTGCCCTCCAACCCAGCCACATCTGCCCCCAGCTTGGTATCATCTGCAAACTTGCTGATGACTGACTCCATGCCCTCATCCAGATCATCAATGAAGATGTTAAAGAGGATGGGGCCCAGCACAGATCCCTGAGGGACACCACTAGTGACAGCCACCAGCTGGATGTGGCACCATTCACCACCACTCTCTGGGTCCGGCCCTCCAGCCAGTTCCTAACCCAGCACAGAGTGTTGCCATCCAAGCCATGGGCTGACAGCTTAGCCAGCAGTTTGCTGTGGGCCACAGTGTCAAAGGCCTTGCTGAAGTCCAGATAGACCACACCCACAGGCCTCCCCACATCCACCAAGCGGGTCACCTGATCATAGAATAAGATCAGGTTAGAAAGGCAGGATCTGCCCTTCCTAAACCCATGCTGGCTGGACCTGAGCCCTTTGCCATCCCTCAGGTGCGCTCTTATCACCCCCAAGATAACCTGTTCCATCAGTTTCCCTGGCACTGAGGTCAGGCTGACAGGTCTGTAGTTCCCAGGTTCCTCCATCCGACCCTTCTTGTGGATGGGGACCACGTTGGCCATTTTCCAGTCTCCTGGGACCTCTCCGGTGAGCCAGGACTGCTGGAAAATGATGGAGAGCGGCTTGGCCAGCTCAGCTGCCAGCTCTCTCAGCACCCTGGGATGGAATATATTAGATATTCTCTGTCCTAGATCTCTGCTCAGTGCAGTGTCATCTGGACCAGGTTGCTCAGGACCAATTCCAGGCAGATTTTTAACATTTCCAAAGTCCACGGGGACTCTGCAGCTTTACAAGAAACTTGTTCCAGTGCTTGACCACCCTCAACCTAAGAAGGCTTGTTCTGATATTTAAAGTGAATGTCTTGTATTTCTGCCTGTAGCCAGGGCCCCAAGTCTGAGTGTAACTAATTCAGCTGCCTTCTAAAAACGATTCTGCGCAATTGTTTCATAGTCTATAGCTGATTTTCAGTGCACTAAGATAATTTTTGGTCAAAAGTTCTTCTACAGTCCTTAAAAAATGAAGTATTTAGGGATTTTATTGCCATATCTTACATACGTAGTTGGCCTCAGACTGATAGTATTTATTATTAGTGACAACATGGAAACTTCCATATCTTGGAAACAGCAGTTTGCATGATTTCAAGCTGTGATCATGAACACTGTTGGACCCTGTATTTTAATTGTAGGTGACAACTGATGTTCTTTAATGACCTACAGACCTTATGAGTTTCCATTCTCCCCTTTTCTATTTAAAAATCCTAGAGCTCTCTCTTTTGCACCTTCCCAGAGAACATGAAGCAAAAAATTGTGTGAAAATCCCAAACCAGAGATTGCATTACTAAAAGGGTGGGTATCTAAATGTTAGCCCACTGAAGAGGCTACTCAAACTATTTAAATGTTTGTTTTTTTTTTCTGCCTGTCCTCTAGCTCAAAGTTGAAGACCAAGTCAAAAATTAAATACAGGCTACTAAAGAACCAGCTTTTAAAAGAAAATCATCTCAAGATCTTGCTATGCTTATTATTTCCATCTGGATCCAACACAAGCTTTCTTTCAGCTTCTGAACTGCAAAGTGTTGAATGAAATCTCTTGGTTCACTATTAAATGTTCTTATCAGTTTCCCTCGAGGACATCAGGTTTTGTGGTTTGCATGCAATATTTTGACAGTCACTAAGGAATTAGACAAGCAGCTCTAGATTTCATTAAAATTTAGATGATAACTTGGTAAATTCAGCTTCCAGTGCAGTAACTAATAAAGCTGGAATTCTAAGTCCTAACATGCTTTCACCACTTATTATCAAAGCCAATCTGTCAAACAAAACACTTTTTCTTATAAATCATGCTCTCAAATATTCAGGATGTTTTATATAGCAGTACAAACATCCCATGATACTGTATCCCTGTACTGAGCTAAGTATCGCATCAATAATAATCACACAACTTTATCTCAAATTTCATTAGACCTAAATGCCTCAACATATTGAATTTGTCTACAGAAATGTTCTTCCAGTCTCCACTACTTGCAATCAGCTAGAAACACTGTCCTTCAAGTGCTGACTTTCCTGCAATAAAAAGAAATTTTATTTCTCCTTTACTTTGTTTCCTTGCAGTACCTCAGGATGTGAGACAATAGTTATGCTGCTATAATTTGATTTCCATTTGATTCACAGCATACTTAGGTCAGATGTTGAAAGCTTGAAAGCAAGGACACATCAGAAGGTTGACAATCCTATTTTTAAATCTCTCCAGCTAGCTATGTACTTCTCCCTAGACATATCACAGTCAACACTAAAAATAAATGTATTTGGATTATAAAGGCAACAATCCCAGCTCTGTTGAAAATTCCTTGGTGTGAGTCTTTTTCTCTGACAGGTAAACGACTTGAAACTTTCATAAGCAAATAAAACAAGAGTCCTGCAAAGGCTCCCTTATTGGTCATTTATGCAGAAAACAATTCAGCCCATGTATTTTGTTTGCTCCCATGTTCTGAATAGGAAGCTACATTATAGCTTAATAGGATACACAATCTGTAACCCTTTCTAAAGACAATTGTCCATCCTGCCTTGCGTCAGGGGTAATGTAGCCAAGAAGTGTAGGGAGGGGATCATGCCTCTGTACTTAGCACTGGTGGGGCTGCACCTCAAATACTGTGTTCAGTTTTGAGCCCACTCACCACAAGCAGGACATTGAAGTGCTAGAGCATGTCCAGAGAAGAGCAAAGGCGGTGAAGAACAAGTCTTAGGAGGAGTGGTTGAGGGAACAGGTGGTGTTTACTCTAGAGAAGAGGAGACTGAGAGGAGACCTCATTGCTCTCTACAGCTACCTGAAAGGAGGTTGTAGTGAGGTGAGAGTTGGTCTCTTCTCCCTATTACCAGGTGCCAGGACAAGAGGAAACATCCTGAAATTGTGCCAGGAGAGGTTTGGATTGGATATTAGGAAAATTTTCTTTACTGAAAGGGTGATCAGGCAATGGAACAGGCTTCACAGAGAAATAGCAGAGTCATCTTCCCTGGAGGTGTTATGTACAGATATGGTACTTGGGGGGACACAGTTTAATGGTCAGGGTGGCGTTAGGTCAACAACAGAGCTCAATGTCCTGAAGGGTCTTTTCCAAATGAAGCAGTTCTGTGATTCTGCTTTTATTCTATAGACCCATGTGAATGGAAAGCAAATGTTACTGGACTGCAGCTGCAATTAGGAACAGTTTGGGCAGTATCTCCATGGTAATATTCTTTCACTAAACTCATTTTTTAAAAAAGCATAAAAATTAAAACATTCAAACCTTAACCAAACTAACAGTATGAACAGAGAAAAATTAAAACATGACAAACAGTGAGAAGGCAAGAGCATTATTTTTACCTGCAAGCAAGTAAACTAAGCAGCTTAAAATTAAAACTTTTGTTATGCAACCGTAGCATGAGGCTTCCATATGCCACATGCTGATGACAACTTGAATATTCAATATTTTATGCCAAAGTTTGGATCACTCTATGTAGCTATTGTACCCACGCTACCATGTGTATACACACTAGTCTATCTCACCAGTCAAAGGGAGAGATGCAGAGACTTACAAACCACACTGACTTCAAGAAAACAAACTCATCTTTCTCACATTAGGAGATCAGTAACTTGTGGTTCGTTTTTAAAAGGTAGTCATTTGGATCTAAACATATCAGAAGGCAAAGGTGCCATGTTTCAGAAATCCTGGCAATTGCTTTATAGCAAATAATTTGCATTAAAGCAGTCCAAGCATTTTATTGACTCTTACCTCCTAACTCTCAATCAAATGTGTTGTTTCAAAAATACAACTGAAGAAAGGCACAATAACAAGATGTTAAGAAAAGGATTAAATTCCCTAGTCTACATTCTTTTCTAGACTATAGATGTTATATGAAGGAAGAGAAGAGGAAACGAAGCAAGTAATGAAGTAAAACATGTGGAGTCCTGTGGCAATTGTGGTTCTGCTATAGCTATTCTGTGTTAAATGTTGTCAAAGACTGAGATAAACCACAGGTGCCAACATCTCAGAAAAAAAAAAAAAAAACAACCTTGTTTTGAGCTAAATTTCTGAGACGTGCTAACCAGCAACCTATTTGTATTCACTGTCCTGAAAAATCCCCTCTTGCATGAGCTCAGACCCCCCAGGATCTCTCCAATATGCAACAACTGGACAAGAAACCAGCCAAGGAATGTAGAGTGACCTTGTGCATGCTAACATGACACCACCTGCCTGACTGCTCAGCTTGCATGGACGCCATTCTGGACCACCACACCTGGAACTGAGCTGCTGTCACCTAACACACATAAGAGATTAAGGCTTCCTTTTGTGACAGGTGATGCTGAGTCTGACTCAACCACAGTCTAGCAGTTCCTGATTTATCAACAGCAACCATCATTTTGGAGAAACCAGCCAGACAAGGGGGGCTCAACCCTGGAAACCCCACACCACACCTAACATGCCCAACACAACTGGACAGTGGGCCTGGCTAAGCAAATCACTCATTAAAACACACACATTCAATGAGGCAGCCAGGGAAAAGAAGAGAAGCCCCAGCCTGCAGACTGAGTGCTCCCTACTCACTCTCTTCAAATGGACTTTCAGGACACAAATGACTGGGGTGACCTTTCTTCTCTCTGTGTGAGGGTGTTTCTTGCTTGTATTTCTCTTTTCTCCTTTGCCTCTCTTACTCTTTCCCTCTCCTCACTCGTGTATGCATGTGAATGCAATAAATCCAGCCTATGCTTTTGACACCGTTTGTGCCTTAATTCTGTGCCTGAGAACCCAAACCTCCCATACCCGAGTCTCCTCCTGACTGGGACAACTGTAGAGGAAATCACAAATCTCTAAAGCCATTCAGACTTGTCAAAAAAAAAAAATCCTCAAACCAAAGAAACAGCTTAACTATGAACAAGGTAGCTTTTACATACCACAGATTAATACAGTCAACAATGACAATTTCTCTTTGCCTGGAAGCTTTCCAGACTAATACCTCACTTATTTTGTACCTTGTGCTGGGAAATAAGACTTCTTCATGATGATTACTCCCTGCAGAGAGCTACTGAAACAGAATAGCATTTGAAAGACGTAGTTCTAAAGTAACAATAGTTATATTTGGATTGCACAATGATAACTTTGCAAAACTAATGAACTTCAACTGGTGAGAAGCACTATTACTGAAACCATACAAAATGATACAACAAAACCTAAAAGGCTGCATTCTATTCATCCTTACTACACAGAAGGACAACAAATAGGTACAAAAATAAAATGTAAAAACTGTAGCAAGTGATCAGATATTTAAAGTCTGACAGACATACATAAGTAACAGGGAGACCTTATAGCATCCTTCCAGTGTCTGAAAGGGATCTACAAGAAAGCCAGGAAGGGGCTTTTTGCAAAGACTTGTAGAGATAGGATAGGAGGGAATGAGTTTGAGCTTTAAGAGGGTAGATTAGTAAGAAATTAATAAATATTAGTAAGAAATTTCTAACAGTAAGGGTGACAAGACACTGGAACAGGTTGCCCAGAGAGGATGCAGATGCTCAACCCCTGGAGGTGTTCAGGGCCAGGCTGGATGAGGACTTGAGCAAGCTGGTCTAGTGGAAGGCATCCCTGCCAATAGCAGGAGTGTCAGAATTCAATGATCTTTAAGGTCCCTCCCTTCCAACCCAGCCCATCCTATGAATCTATGAATTGCATTCCCATTAGCAAATATATCCAAAAAGAGAGTTGAGTAAATAATATCCACTTATTTAAATAAACTCCATACTTAAGGGGTTTAGAATTTAATCACAAGAACTACACCGTATCACTATAAACCATCAATACAGTTGAATCCCACTGGCCAGAGGTACATAATGAAAACATCTATTACCCTGTCTTTCCCTAACTAGATGTTGTGAAAAGTGACAGCAATGCTCTTTTTCTATCCTGCAAGTGTCTGGACACAAACTTGACAAAAGGCCAGAAGATTAAATAGTTTCTGAATGGTACTGAGAAAGTCTGGTCGGTCCTTAAGTGACAGTTAAATAATTAAAGCTGAAAGAACACTGTTCTCATCACTGTGCCTTTTGGAGAGTGCTGTTTTTTTATTTCTCTACCTAAAAAAAAAGATAGTTTGCCAACAATAAAAATGGCATTAAAAATTATCTTAGGCAGAGAAGGTGGTTGGGGAGACATTTTCCTTATGCTGTTTCAGAGATCCTACTTCTGTTGTAAGCACATTAGCTTTCTCTTATTTTACAAACATAAGTGACGGGGTGTGGGAATCAGTCATTTCATAAATTGATAAAAATACTCTGTGAGAAAAAAAGCTGTTTGTAAATGCAGTATAGTTCCCACAGCTGGCAAGAATACGGTTAATATTTCATGTAAGTAGTATCAAGAATGACTTTATCTATATACAAACTGTATCTAAACTATATCTCACAGTTGCAATTCTATTTCCTTCTGAAAGAGCATCTGCCCAGCTAGGAGCTTTCTGCTCATTATTGAGCCTGGTTTGACAGCAGAACAAAGCAACTCTTTGTGAGGAGAGGCTGAGGGAGCTGGGGTTGTTCAGCCTGGAGAAGAGGAGGCTCAGGGGTGACCCCATTGCTGTCCACAACTACCTGAAGGGGCATTGTAGCCAGGTGGGGGGTGGCCTCTTCTCCCAGGCAACCAGCAACAGAACAAGGGGACAGTCTCAGGTTGTGCCGAGGGAAGTATAGGCTGGATGTTAGGAGGAAATTCTTCCCAGAGAGAGTGATTTGGCATTGGAATGGGCTGCCCAGGGAGGTGGTGGAGTCACCATCCCTGGAGGTGTTCAAGAAAAGACTGGATGGTGCACTCAGTGCCATGGCCTAGTTGACTGGATAGGGCTGGGTGCTAGGTTGGACTGGATGATCTTGGAGATCTCTTCCAAGCTGGTTGATTCTATGATGATTTTACTAAGGAAAACAGTTCAATCTGATGAAATTAGGAAATTCTCTTTTTGCTGCTGTTGTTTGTCTGGTTTTGTCTTACAAGGTATTAAACATGCAAGAACCTAGAATGTTCAGTGTAAAATATGCACTGATTTATTCATTTTCTTTGATCAGAATTACTACTGCCAATTTAGAAATCAGTGGTCAAACTCCCTCCTATCAGAACTTTCCAATTAAAATCATGCAAGTTTATTAATCTGTGTGTACATTACAGTAACCAGTGGCATGCTCTTACAGGTCCTAATACCAACACTCCGCATTAACTTTATACCACCACTCATGCAGAGAATCACTAAATGCACAGGGAAATTCATTATCATTTGGTGTTTTGCAGACATCAATAGCATAACAAATGGTGTTTTATCCTGAACTGCCTGAAGAGATAGGACAACAGCAGAAAGTTCAATTCAGTCAGAAGTACAGACTGATAAGCAAATTCTAAAAATAGTAAGAAAAGTGATTTTGTATTTTGAATACCATTGCAGCAACATAACATGACCAGAACATTTGTTGCAGAAGAGTTACAGCACAAGTCCTCCACTTTGCACTATGTGTTCTAGAAACTATGGGATCCTCAACGTCCCTTCAGTATTTCATCATATTGTTTAAATGCTCTCTTTCAAATATGCCCCAGTGCAAACTGCAGTTAAACAGCTGTGACAGTTTGGGTGTTACCCCACACACACACACTTTGGAAATCACCCAGACTAGACTCAGCCAGCTCTGAAAATTGAATGAAGCTTATTATTTACAGCTTAGCAGAGTATACAAGAAGATATTTACAGTATATACAGTTAGATACAAAAACATACAAGCTGAAAGATAATACAGAAACACAACAGCCCTCCTAGAAACCTGAGTCCCCAGGAGGGGCTTCCAATCACCCTTCCACTTTCTCCTTACCCCATCAACCCTACCCCAGACCCAGGGAAGAATGGAGGTTCAGCCAGGGGGTTAGGAAGCAAAGCGGATTAGTCAGAGAGATGGCAGAGAGATGCAGCTTGAAGCCCCCCAGCAGGAGAAGTTGCTTATCTATGTTTGGATTCTTGTTCTTATATATCTCAGCAAGCCTATGAAGGAAGCAGATATCACCATTGTTTTCCTTTCACAGCCTGTAATCTAGTCCTTCTCACCAAAATATTCTAGCTAGCTTCAAACTAGCACAAGAGGGATCAATGAATTAACTACAATTTTGGGCAAGGAGTAGACAAAATTATTAGCTTTAAATTTCTCAAATTAAAATTTTCAATCAATAAATAAGGTGGTTAATATATATATGCTGCAACCGTGTTTAGTAATTTACTTTTTAAGAAGAGATCATTGATTCCTGATATTTATAGTTTATTAACTTGTAATTAAACTCTAATACAGATTTTTTTTAAGCTTGTGTTGTGAAGGGGACTAGTTGAAATCTGAGTTTGGGGTGAAATGCTATGAGGCCAATCCAAAAGTTATTAAATAATGTATTAATATACACAAAATAATTCCCCCAAACTTATTTACAGCTATGCACACAAGTTCTTGGATGTGGTTAGCAGAACTATTCTACAGAATGTCTCTACAAAATGGAATTTTGAAAGGGTTTAGAAATGTCTTTGCTGGAGAGTCTGGCAGCTTCAGTCACTGCTTGTGAGGTTGATTAAATTCCTTTAGCAACTTGAATAAAGAATTCAGAATACTCACTAGTGCTAATGTCTGTGGCCCAAAACATTGGCAGGAAAATATTCAACAGAAGTCCTGTGGCAAATTCCATGTGGGCTGCAAAGTGCAATCAGCTGCTGGCTGAGGTGGCTGAAGTGGTGGGCGAGCGGCAGGTGAGCAAGGAACGAACAAGCAGGCAAGCAGCTTATTCACCTGTTCACCCCCTTTATAGGACAATGGCCGAGGCTGATGGTCTCATTGGCCACACAATCACCCAATCATCTCTGGCAATCAGCCAAGTAGACCCAGAAATGGCAGAACTCACAGGCTGTTGTCTTCCAAAAATGGGGGCGCATTCGCCTTGCACGCAACAGGGGCGTGGGCCTTATGGAGCCCCTCTTATGCAACTGGACTAAACCAGACTGGGTTGCCTGGGTTTCTTTTGTCCTATTTTCCCACCTCTGGCTGCAATGCAGACAGACAGGTAAATATGTCTGGACAAGACAGGACATGCTCAAGCCCATTTTGTGCCCTTTGGGACTATCCACCACAGTTTGAAAAAGGAAAAAATATATTTGACAACTTTTCATCACATAAGAAGTTAAAAATACTTTCCCCACGGCAGGGAGCAGGAAAGCAACAACAAAAATAAGTGAAACTCTTATTCCAAATTTGCATGCAAACTTTAGAATGGATCTTTTTCTGATGGGAAAAATAGCTTTCAATTTTACTTTTTTTCCCCCTGAAAGTCAGAAACTCTCTTTTGGAAGATCTGTCAAAGAAATAATGATAAAGTTACTAGGTATTTGCAAAAATATGCATATATGAATATATACATATACACACACACACATTATGTTGAATTCTTCTATCAGGTTCTAATCTAAACAATCACTTGTAAAATAGTGTTGGCATCTTATCTTGTTAGATGCAAAACGGCTGTTGTATTCTTTATATTTCTTGCAGCAAAACCTGTCACATTTCATTAAACAAAATAAGGCTCTGCTATGCTTAGTAATAAAAGAAAGCAATAAAATTTCATATTTGAATTTCTTCTGGGGAAGACACTCATGATTTATGTAACCTTTTCTACAAAAAGTAACACCTAATAGAGCACACAATTGACATACATCAAAAAGGCCACGTTGTTTGTTTTTTAAGATAGGAAGGACGGGTCATTTGTGCAAGGATGTATCTTTAAATCAACTTTTTACTGTGGAACAAAAGTTACAGAAGGCTACACAGCATCATCTTTGTGCAAAGAAACTACATAATGTATTTTAAATACAAATCTTTACGTTCAAAGATTTGCTGTCAAATGTGATGGGTGGTTTAAGCTTTGTTTTCTTTAGTAGTGCTCCATTTTACAACTTAATAGACATGAAACAGTTGAATACAGAGATGTTTTGACTCTTATTTACATACAACATGAAATAGAAATACACTAGATATAAAATGATCCTTTCTGACAAGCAGCACCAGAATTTCTTGTCTTTCATACTTATTTGTATAATAATTAGTATGTTACTCTCATATTTTAAATGTATTCCTTAAGTACTGGATCCCTAAACTACAATCCCAAACAGGGAGCTAAGCCTGACTCCACACCTTGCTTTACAAAGCCCACTTAGAAAGGTAAAAGTAAGCTTAAAATGTTGATTAAAAAATGTGTAGTAAAATGAGAAAACCTGATGCAAGGGGGAAAGGGTAAATTGGTCCTTTCCTTTTCACCATCTCTAGTCCCATCAGGACATGAACTTTCCTTTTCCTTTATATCCTGTTCTGACTGGGAGACAGCACAGCTCGGGAAAAAGCACACTGTGTCATTTCTGAATTTTACAGCCTGTGTCCTCAGGAGGGAAACCATTTGGTACATTGTTCTTCTAGTCAGCCACTCATTATGAATGAGATTTCGGTCTGCCTTTCAAAATCAGGTGGAGTTGACCTGTGAATTCAGTAGTTGCAGAAAGAGAAGGAAGTCAGACAGTAATGATCAAGTGGAACTCTGCCTAAGACATATCTCCAAAGCCTGCACACCTGTAATCTCACCCACACTGTCTTCTAATGATCTGAAAATGTAGAAAACAGATGGGAATACTGATTTACACATAAGGTCTTATTCTCCCTTAAGAAGTGGAAAATAATAGATGACAAAGCCTTCTTGTACAACATGAGGACAGAAATATCTGCTGTAAGCCCAAATTGAGAGTGTGAAATGATCACTTAATGCTCTCTCCCCAGATATTTTGAAAAGCTCACACTTTCTCTAAGCTTTTTTGCTTTCAATTAGGATTGAAATATTTTTGAGGATTTCATTTAAAAGTAATATTAAAAGCATGTATAATTTTCAGTTAACAAACTTGCATGTGTTTTAGTCATGATTGCTGTTATGGTCTCACCATTCTAGCTTTCTGAACAGTTCTTAGAATCAAACAAAAGAGCTGCGGATATGAGGTACAGGTGATCTTATTTTAGAGGCATTTCAGGGAAGAACAGGAAGAGCCATTAGAAATCTCTGAAAGAGAAATAAGTCTTCCCCAGTTTCCCCCTGGGCTTGAGCAGAGGAAAATGGTAAAAAAGATATTGGTGAAAGTATTGTGCTGGTGTGATAAACTTGCTTTATTATTACGATAGATTTGGTATTTCAGTCTGTATTGATTTTACAGAAATTCTCAGCCTTTAACATGTCAGGAACATTAAGATCTGAAACACTGATGGGTTCAGACTATAGAGCATCAACAGAAGTGCAATAATCATCTCCTCTGAACTCCTGTTAATGTGGCTAGGAAAATACTAGCAGTATTTTCACTTGTTTGTTAAATGGGTTGTAGAAAGGTGCAGCTAAAAAGGACATAAGCTAAAAGCTGACAAAAATGTCATTGAAAGAGAAAAACACCAAAAAGCACTTTCTACTTTTACCATTGATTTTTTTTTTTTTTTGCCAATATCCTCCCAAACAAAGCAACTATTTTTTAGTGGGCAGCTCTGAATTCAGAGAGTTGACACATCACCCGACGTTGATGATAAGAGGCGAAAGAAAGTACATCAATAAATGCCATGGTTAAGTAGCTGCAATTACAGCAATTACTTGGAGCAGTTAGGGCACCTCTGAACTCTTCACTACACCTTTTGGAATTTGGAAATTTGTTATGTTACACAGCAACACTTAGAACTGAATTGGTCTAGTTACACCCATTCCATGGGTGGGTATTTTTGCTTAGATAAGTGCTCTGCTGTTGCTGCAAGTATACTTTCACACCCACCATGCTTGTCATAGCAGCAGCCTAGGACGGTGCTGCCTGAATGTTACATTACACCAGTGAATTTTAGAAGCATGTACATTAGGCACAGTAAGTGTCAAAAATGAATACATAGATACAACAATACAGGAGATGTCTTTATGTATAGTACAGAGAACAGAATGTCAATGGATAGTTTGTATGGAGGCTACTCATCACCAATGGCAGCAGAACTGTCACATTATACACAAGCTGTCTTGGCAAAATTTGGCATCAAAAGCTAAATGCATCCATAAGCCCCTTTCACACTTTATATATATAGTTACAGCCTTCAGTAATGTTACCACATGGTTCAGAATGGATATTGTTCAATCATCAAGTGAATCATAGAATCACAGAAACAACCAGGTTGGAAGAGACCTCCAAGATCATCCAGTCCAACCTAGCACCCTGTGGTGGAGTGGCTGAAGCCCCAAAACTGAGGTCTCCCTGTGCCTCTACATGCCTGGACATGTTTTTCTGCCAGGACCCATGGTAGTAAACAGGTTGTGTAACACACACACACCCAGTCCGTGTATCCCTGGGGTCCACCCAGGTGATCCCCTTATTTGGGAGGGTCCAGGCAAACAGCTCCTGCCTATTAAGGTAAGGTTTGGCTTACTGCCAACCTGAGTGGTCACTTTAGATGGCCAAAAGGGGCCACGAATCTCGGCCCACAGTCTATAAAGAGGGGTGCAAAGGTGGACCACGTGTTCAGACTTAACTGTTCAGACTCAGCTCTCTGATCCACATTGCAGCTCTGACCTGCACCTGAAGAGCTTAGTCGCTCACACCCACATGCTCGGAAGCCAAAGCATTGCTCCAATGCACACAGAGGCTTTAGAACTCTTACTTTGATCTCAAGGCACAGTTAAGCTGTCTGCATACCTTTGGGAAGCAGAGCACATTCATGCCTGCACTTGATACATATGGGGAGCCCCCTAAGCCTAGAGCTATCTCGATTTATCTATGGAGCTCAGTCTCCCAGCAGCCCAGCACACACTGCATGTCCGCTGCTATAGCCTGGAGTACCAGGTCAGCAGACCTTCTAGATTGTCTGCAAACCCACGAACACAGCCTGCTAGCTGTTAAAGGACTGTACCAGAAGCTGCACGGAGAAATCCTTCTCCTGTATCTGGAACCCTGCCAGCTGACCATCCCTGGACACGCAGCATCCAGAAGACCAGCAGCGTCGAGGCAGAGACCACCTCACGCCAGGAGAAAAGGTTGGAGAAAACCTGTTTACCCCCGAGACTGGGAAGATTTATCATTTCTCCTCACAAGCCAGGAAGATTCCAGCCTCACAAAGACCCGAATGCTGGGCACGGACTGTGACACAGTCCCGGAAGGATGATTAATAATTAAGGGCAACACATCCGAGTAAGCTTTGATTCCTCTGCAGTATAAGTTACCTCTGCCTTAAAGCCAACACAGTTTCAGCCCTTGCTGGGCAGACAGTATAGTTTTTAAGAGGCATTAAGCCTGAGGGAAATATCTCTCTCTGTCTATAGTTGATAATTTAACAATTATTAATCAAATCCCTGTGTATATACATATCATATCCAAATTGTTTTCATAATCTTGCACTAGAACTTATTATTCAGTGGTTGGGGGTGGCACGAATTTGTACATATTAATTTTAATAAATAATTTTTATAAAAATTAATACCACCTCAAATTAATTTCTCACCTCCCCCTAATAAGGGAGGAATAGAGAAATCCCCTCCACAACACACCCAGCCTTAGCCAGTCAACCAGACCATGGCACCAAGTGCCCCATCCAGTCTTTTCTTGAACACCTCCAGGGACAGTGACTCCACTACCTCCCTGGGCAGCCCATTCCAAGGCCAATCACTCTCTCTGGGAACAACTTCCTCCTAACATCCAGCCTATACTTCCCCCAGCACAACTTGAGACTGTGTCCCCTTGTTCTATTGGTGGTTGCCTGGGAGAAGAGAACAACCCGCATCTGGCTACAGCCTCCTTTCAGGTATTTGTAAACAGCAATGAGGTCACCCCTGAGCCTCCTCTTCTCCAGGCTAAACAACCCCAGCTCCCTCAGCCTCTCGTCATAGAGCTTGTGTTCCAGACCTCTCACCAGCTTCGTCACCTTTCTCTGTACATGCTCCAGACTGTGACCTTATGAAGGTGCTTCTACTGTTATTAGTAGGCCATAATAGTAAATTCCAGAATCATCTTACAATGAAGACAAAATTCATTTCTTCAGTTCTGGCTTTAGTGGGTTGTTAGAGGGGTTTTTTTTTGTTGGTTTGGCATTTTTTGGGTTGGGTTGTTTTGTTCTTGGTGGGGTTTCATTTGTGGGTTTTGTGTGGTTGGAGTTTTGTTGGATTTTTTTTGTTCCACAGAGGTATTTTCTGACAGTATTTAAGTCCCTCAAAATCAATAACTAATTTTTCAGCCCAGCAATCTCATGGGCAACACTGTTTTACATTTTTAAGCAGTCACAAAAATATTAAAAAATGTCTAAGGAAGGAACCATTGGACCCGACTTGACAGAACACTGCTGTAAAATACTAAAACAACTCCAGTGAACATCTGCTCCCACTTATTTTCTGTGCATGCCATTATCTTAAAGCTGGACATCAACTAAATGCAGAGCCATACATTTTGAAGCAAGTGACATAGTTTGCAAAGCACAAGAACTGCCAAAAGAAAGCCAGTACATAAGTAGTCATTTGCCCTCTTTCTAATACTGCAGAAGAGAGGCATCACAAATGTGTCATTTTTAGTTCATTTAAGTGGTATCACTGTAACCAAGTACTATAGAAAAACTTCAGTTAGGTTGTTCTTAACCCTAAGAGCTTATTGTTTCCACTTTTTTTTTTTCTGAAGAGCAGTACTAGACAACAAGTATCAACACTGTAAAGTCTAAGATATACTTGTGGTGTACCTATATTGATGAAAGCAAGGGAATTTCCAGTGAGGTACTCTGGATAGTACACAACTATCAGAGTCTGGTATAGAATCCTTACCTCTTGGGCAAACCAAAGTGCAGGTTTGCTTTTAGAAAATTTAAAAACCAACCACAAAGCCTGCCTGGCCATTGTTATTTTTCAAATCCAGTATGCATTTACTTAGACAACCTACTACATGGAAAAAAAAAAACATCATAAATAAAATTTAAAAGACAAATCACTTCCAAGATGAAACTGTTTCTACAACTGCACACTTTTGGAGCTATGATACTCCTTTAGTACAATCCTAAAGCTAAGCAATGTTAAATAATACAAATCCTTACCAAGATGGATATCAATTACATTATATTTTTGAGATTTTATCTCTACCAAGTTAGATTGTTTTAATTTGGTTTTCTCCCATTACGTATTCATGTAAGACAGTCAGCATTTTATACTCTGGTAGATTCAATGTCTTAGAATCATAGAATCAACCAGGTTGGAAGAGACCTCCAAGATCATCCAGTCCAACCTATCACCCAGCCCTAACCAATCAACTAGACCATGGCACTAAGTGCCTCATCCAGGCTTTTCTTGAAGACACCCAGGGACGGTGCCTCCACCACCTCCCTGGGCAGCCCATTCCAATGGGAAATCACTCTCTCTGGGAAGAACTTCTTCCTAATATCCAGCCTATACCTACCCTGGCACAACTTGAGACTGTGTCCCCTTGTTCTATTGCTGGTTGCCTGGGAGAAGAGGCCACCCCCCACCTGGCTACAATGCCCCTTCAGGTAGTTGTAGACAGTAATAAGATCACCCCTGAGCCTCCTCTTCTCCAGGCTAAACAGGCCCAGCTCCCTCAACCTCTCCTCATAGGATTTGTGCTCCAGGTCTTGTAGTCCCTATGGCTTCCTAGTGTCATGTATCCTTTTCTAGACAAAGTGTCTGTTTACCAAATATTTATACTGGGCACAAAAACACAGTCAATCACCAGCCTGACTTCAGCATGGGCATCTACACGCATCAGTCCATGTGCAGAAAGGCACCATTTACTGCCGCCTTCAAGCCTTCAAGGTGGAAGGAGGAGAAGCAGGCTTTCATGCCTTTCTTCTCCCATTTAACCCATGGAGTGAGAGGGAGGAGAGAGGAATTTGGGGTATCTCAGGATGCCTACTCAGTGCCACTTCACTTGCCATGCCACTGAAAAACATTCATTTTGTTATTACAATGTGTTTTTTAAAAATGTGGTGAGCAAGAAAAAAAGTTGTCAGTAAATACTGTGCCCTTTTGTAAAGTGGTAAGTGATAGTTATCATTTGCATATTTTAAACTGAAAATTGTCTCTACTGAGAGATAACATAGAGGCAGTTGTCAGAGAGCAACAACTCCACACACTACACACTCAAACCCAAGTGATTTATGGGACAGCAAAAACCCACTGAAAATGAGACTTATAAGTAGTGAAGCACAATGGCACTTTAAAAAAAGAAGTTGCACTGTTTTCAAGTTATTTATTACCTAAGTACAAATGTAAAAAGCACAGAAGTTAGTTTTGTCCAGGCACTACGAGGCTACCAAAGTTTGATAAGGTATCTCAACTCCTCACTGCACGAAACATCTGCCTAGCAAGCAACAGACAAATCATCCTTCATAATTTCTGGCAATTCTGTATACTACACTACTCAAAAATGCCTTGAAATCATCCTAGTTAATGCAAATCATATACTACACAGTCCAGGTTTGCTTCTCTTTTCCTCCATAAACACCCATCAGGTCTCCAGTACTGCAAGAGGAAAAAGTGAAGCAAAGTCAGACACGCAGGGACTTTGAGCTCCTGAATATACCTGTATCTACATCTGAACAAATCTGCAGTGCTGCGAGATGTTTGTGCCAAAACACACTTGAGGATGACTGTCTTTCCCAAAATAGCTGCTTTCATCTTTCTTCAGTTCAATGTGCTTCAAAAGTAGCAACTCCAGAAGCAGAGTAACTTCATTCTAAGAGTACTAGCAGCTGCTAAACACAATGAATGACTGTAGACCATCAAAAACTCTTTAAACCCTATTTCTATTGGGCAGCCATGTTAACTACTGGCTTAAGATAGTTTCAGACAGACTTGGAATGCCAAATATCACATCTAACCTTTTATCTCTGTCTCTAGACATAGGTATCTCGACAGAATTGATCACCTAAGTTCTTGGTACAATGGGTTTAAATTTATTATTTTTTTTAAGTATTAATAATAAAGCCACCATTTTCCCAAGGCAGGGATCAACCTAAACAGAGGTTATTAAATGGGTCAGGAGCACCTCCTTGGCCTCCAGAAATTGAAATTCATCATTAACAAAGATGTGCCATTCTGGATACTGCTGATGAGCCCCCATCATCAGCTCTTAGTTAATGGTTCTCTTGATACATGTTCTACTGCTTTACCTCAAAATAGTTTGGGGCTCCTGGTGTGGCTCTCTCCAGATCTCCAACAGTTTTACATCGCTATTAATATGCACCAAAGACACTATGATTATTCAGGTCACTGGTATCTGCCTCTGCTTTTTGCCCGTAACTGCTATGAGAATCTGTGCTATACGAGTTCACATTAATAGACTAAATCCTGTCAGAGAGAACACGCTTGTTTCAAGAACTTTCTCACCTCTGAAGAGCTCAAATTGCTGTCCACCACAACCAGCAATCTGAGAGCAGCACAGTGTGTGTTACCCCATTTCATACACAGCATAACATGTGGAACATAACAGAACTGTATTTTTCTGTTCTCTTTGATGTTTCTATGCTAGCCACCACACTGTAGTCATCAATAAAGCAATCACTCCCTTGTTACATTCCAGTTATAACTAAACACTGCTATTAAACGGCTATCATTTAGCTTAATCAGTTTGCTATAAACCAAAAGAATGAAGAAATGATGAAAATAATTTCCAATCACTTTCTAATCTGCCAGTGAATAGCAAACCAATGCATCTTGTGGAGATGGACACCTGATGATCATTTACTTCCAGCCAATTACTATTTAATGAAGCACAAAACCACAATGATGAAAGATACCAGGGTGATCACAGAGTACATTTTCAGTAGCATATTATTGAATAATTAATGTTAAGATAACTTACAATGCAATTTCAGCATGGGGAAATAAAGGTAACTAGGACTTTCAATAACACAGTGCCTGCTTGTGGCATAATAATGACAGATTGGATTTGCTCCAGCACTCAGTGCTTAACCAGCATTCCTCATCTACCAGTAGCTCATAAACACACTACACTGGAAAGTTTTGATTGTCAAAGGATGCACTGACATGTGTTGGTATTATTTAGCACTTCAGAGCTATGAAACCAAAACCATACTAACACACTAATTAACAGTATGTAGTTCAAAGTCCTGTCGGAGATAGAAATTCTACAGAATCATTGACTCAAAATAGTACAATTCTTGCTTAAATATTTTGCCAAAAAATAATGGTTACTTCAATTTCCCCTTTGAGTTCTAGCTCCTCTGGGTTGCCAAATATATTTATCTCTATAACAAGAGAAAAACAACAGCTGCCATTAGATCACAACCGTGGTCCTCCACAACTACCTTTTCTTTCCATTAGCCAAACTTCTGACAGCATCCACATATAAAGTTCTTAAAGTGAACCCCAAAAGTGAATAAAATGTCAGGTTTGATGTATTTAAAAAGCAAAGCTGCATTTCTTTTTAAGTCAATTGGCAGTAAACAGACTTGCCTGTCTATCTGTCTTTGTCTAGCTTTTTCCAGCTGGATAAACCCAATTGCTATTAAAGCTGACAAAAGCCAATGATATTATTAATGAAAGCAGCTACACGATGTTAGAGTTTTCATAACAGGCTTCGAGTGAGCTTCAATTAATTGCATGGCTGCTAGGCCTAAAAAGGCTGCAGACAAAGAGGTGAGGGGGTGGAGCAGCAAGTATTTTTAACTTTTTGCTTTAAGATACTGAATCCATCATTTGCCTCCTCAACTACAAATAAAATATTGCTTCAGAAAAACCTTCTTTGGATTAACCGTAATTTTGCTTCTTTTAGGCATTATATCAAACTACACATCTGTATTTGCCAACTATTTAGATAATTTCTGATACAACGATGCTTGCAGAATCATCCTGTGCAGCTTTGGTAAAACACCTCCATTAATATACCCTGGAGGAATATACTCCCTCCTGGTGGCTTTCTGACCACTTTCTTCTGATCTGAAGCTGCAAATATGTCATTAGAAGTAGAGTTGCAAATGAAAGCTGTGCTTGACTGGGCTGTTCATAAATTATTAATAATTCATATTTTAAACCCCCTTTCTCACCCAGGAAGGCACCATTATCTCCCTATGAAAGCTTTCCAAACACTCAACTTTGGGCTTCCTCTAAACATCAACATCAGCAATTCATGCAGACAGAAATGGAATAAGTCACTGCTCTTCATTAAAGACTCTTCTATTAGTGACACATGCAAACTCAGATACTCACTTTAAAATGGCTGGACGTCTATCCCAGCTTTCAGAGGTGACCTTATTGCTGTCTACAACTACCTGAGGGGTGGTTGTGGCCAGGAGGAGGTTGCTCTCTTCTCTCAGGTGGCCAGAGCCAGAACAAGAGGACACAGCCTTAGGCTGTGCCAGGGGAGGTTTAGGCTCGAGGTGAGGAGAAAGTTCTTCACTGAGAGAGTCATTGCACACTGGAATGGGCTGCCCGGGGAGGTGGTGGAGTCGCCGTCCCTGGGGCACTTTAAGGCAAGGTTGGACGTGGCACTTGGTGCCATGGTCTAGCCTTGAGCTCTGTGGTAAAGGGTTGGACTCGATGATCTGTGAGGTCTCTTCCAACCCTGATGATACTATGATACTATGAAACTTATCAACAGACACCCAAGAGGAAACACAGATTTGCCCAAACCAAGGAGTGATATTCCCTTAGAAGCAGTTCCTGACATCTAATATCTCACTCTCAGTACAGATTTAGGTAAAGGTTAGAAAAATTGAGAAGTTCTCTTGGGTTGTAGTCTTCATCCTTTGTAACAAGTGCCTCATTTACCCTAATTCATTTCTACAGCTATTAAATCCAATTGTCTCCCAATTAAAGCAAAGCAGTACAGCTTCAGCAGCTTCTAAGAGTACTATTCATTTCTTCATTTAATCTTACCTGTAGGTTTTTCTAATTCAGAAAGCTTTGGTTGGTTATTTTTGCTTTTACTGCTAGTATGATCTCATCCCTTGCGATGACCTCAGACCATCTTCTGATCATTTTTACACTGGTATTGCTTTTTCCTGAGTCTTTCTAGCCCTGACAGAGTCAAAGATTCTATCCCAAATAACTTGTGTTAGCAAGCCATTAAAGTCTCACATTCCTTTATATGTTTTAATATCCATCCCACTTTGAGAAGACCTTTTACTCTTTGTACTGATTTTCATTACAGCCGTGCTAAAAGGTGGGAGTACATGCATTTTCAAATGTAAAATTCTGCTCTGTCTTGGATTTCCTACTCAATTCATTTATTGTTCTTTCCATCCTTCACTTTAAGTGATTCTATTTTTATGAACAAGAAAGAAGCAGCAGTTCAGAGTTCCATACAGTTCTTTTCCCGTCATATGCATTATACAGTTATAAATTGCTATGCCTTGGGTAGCAGGTAACAAAGTTCAACTGGTTTTAGCTAACCTTGCAAAAAAGCAACCATCAATTGAAACATTTCTATGGCTAATATTCAAACTGGCAACTCGTGTTTCCACTAGCAGCGAGCAGCTGGTTGATGCTGCATCAAGGGAAAGATTTCTGACTGGAGGCTTCACAAATTTTTAAGATATTATTTTAAAAAATACCTTAAAATTCTTAATGCCTTAAAACATTTAAACTGTGCATGGAGTCTAGAATGAAAGGCCTCTGTGAAAACTTAGTTGACAACTATTTCCAAAATCTGATTGTGCTACTTTTGGAGACCCTTTGGAACACTCACACAGACAAAGGTTACGTGAGCAATTCTTAGCAAAATAACAGACTGCACATTTGATCAGTAAGTGCCAAGAGCTGATTATTGCTGCTCTGTGTGAGCGAGAGCTGGCACACATGGATTCAAAAGAGCCGCCTAATATCATCTCAGTTTCACACCTCTGAAAGTAATGCTTTCATTCCTGGTTAACACTTGGGAAATTACATACACACAAAGCTACTAATGAGCATCTTCCTAAACCTGCACAAGACAGCAGGATTATACAGATGGAATCTCTTACTTCGATGAAAGTATATGAAACTGTAGAAAACTTATTTTATACTTTTATTGAGACTACAATGTCTGCCAAATCATCTCTTGAATATATGATTTATGTCAAAGATACTACACTGACCAGAAAGGAGGCACAATACTCAAAGCTAAGTGGTACCTCATAGAGCCAGCTATCTTCCTTTATTAATTTCATTATTCACTGGAAATGGAGCTGGAAACAAAGTTAATGGCATGCTCCAGGAGGAGACTTCTGCACCTACTACTCATCATTTTCCAGAGTTAGCATTCCCAGAGTTTCTGCTTCTTGTCATTAAAAAGAAACTGAACTAGTAACTTGTAGTGTACACATAAACAGCAAGTACAGTTCAGGAAAACTGTTAAGGAAAAAAAAAAGTATTATTTGTCATGTTTTTAAACAATATTTGGAACTTGAGGCTCCATGACAGTTTCCTCCTTGCAATTTGCCATTTTGGGACATCCCACAGAACAACAGTTCTAATTTTGCAAGTTTTTAGCTTACATACTTCTTTATGAGCATCTTAAAGTGGTGTCATAGCAGCTATCCTGCTTGTTTTTCATTAAAAAAATTGATCTGTATTATTTTCTTCTAATAGTGCTGATTTTTGCATTGATACCATCTATGAGTAATCTCAAAAACAAACACACAAACATGCATTTCCTTACCATGGCAGAAAGGTGAAAAGGACATAAGTTCCAGAGGAAGAGAACTCCACAGCTGTGCTGTTTCTTACCTTCCAGTATTAGCTTTGGCTCAAAATAAATCTAGCTGTTTCAGAAAGCAAAGACAAGGGCACCCACCTATCTGCCATATTCTTGTGCATGGGAAGAAGTAAGCACTGGTATCTATCATTGGAGAATCAAACCCATGCTATAAATGTACCAAACAATTGTTTCAATGGGCTTTTAATATTTATTAAACAGTTACAATATTTACATTTCCTGATCACAAAGCTATCTGCATTTCATACTAACATATATCAAGCAAGGGACATAACTAGCTAGTGCCAGGCATCAGAATTTTGGGTTTGCATTCAATAGCAACACAATAAAAAACTCTCCACCATGTGTAAGCAGTAGTTTCCAGTCTCCCAGCTGAAGTGTAAGAAGTGAATGGAAGTGAGTTTGATCTGTCAGAGCTCATTTTTAAGTCCTTTCACATGCATTTTGTAAAGAAGGAGCCTGAACAATCTGCTCTAACTTTAAAACTAGATCCTCTAGGACAGGTTGGACTAGACAACCTCTTATAGTCCATTCTAGCCCAATTTTTTCTGAGATTCCATAGCCCCATCCTGGCCATGACAAAGAGCCTTTTGATAGCAATTCCTGCTACATAAACTGAGTTAAATGGAAAATTATAAACATTGTTATTTTCCTGCATAGGTAAGCATTATTAATTTTAATACATGCACATCTGCTTTTTATTGTTGCTCTGTGATCACTTAAAAAAGACCATCTACTTAATAGACTAAAAAATCCCACCACATTTAAACACCCTAAAATAAAATATTTCATTGTAGTAAAGGTCACAATCTGCAGTAGTTACTCCTTCAAATGCAGACACATTCAACGATAAACTTCACTGTCATCTGAACAAAGCATTAATAGATGCAATATTTAAGTAACATAACACAGAGTACTCAAATTTTATTAGTTGTAGGAAATACCAATTTAAATATTTGTGTGAATACATGCTAGACATTAAATAAAGGATATATATTCCCTCCTTACAGAATCACTAGGGCGTTTCTAAAAAGCCTCCAAAAAAGCTACATCCTGCAATGGCACAGTGCAAGGTAAATCTGTCTTGCTTTCTGATCCACATTATCTATGCTTCAGCAAACACAGAGCTTAGCCTTTCTTCTCCCCATGCACTCCTTCAGAGACAAGGATCTAACAGTGACATGCAGGCTCCTCACAGTTGCAGGAATCAGTTTCTTAAAGGATAACATGAGGAGTTGGTACAAGAACACAAAAGACATCTGTTGCACCCAGTCTAATGAAGTACTGAGGGATTACAAAGACCACTACCTTAATGTAAGTGAAACAAGGATAACACCACATACCAATTCTGTTTGTTACTGTATTTGTCTCCTTATCAGTCTCCGCAAAATTCAGTCATTCCTATTTACTGGGTTTGCCTACTCAAATGGGAGTCAGTGAGGTTCACATACACATACTCTTCAGCCACATAATTTACATGACTAGTACTTCCTGCACAAAAAAAGTACTTTTGATAACAAGCCTAGTAATAAATGATACTGTAAGATGTTGTGGAGGGCCTGTATGCCCAAAAATAGGCTTGCTTATGTCTTGCTCTGCCTGGACATGTTTTTCTGCCAGGACCCCTGGTTGTAGACAGGTTGTGTAAGCCCCACACATCCAGCTCGTGTCTCCCTGGGGTAAGTCCATGTGATCCCCATATTTGGGAAAGTCCAGGAAAATGCCTTTTGCCTATTATGGTAAGGTTTGGCTGACTGCCAACCTGATTGGTCATTCCAGTGGCCAAGGGGCCCATTAATCTCATCCCACGTTCCATAAATAGGGGTGCACAGGTAAACAAAGTGCTCAGCTACCTTGATAGCTCAGCCACTTAGACCCCGGCTTGGACACCATTGCTCACACTTCGAGCCTCACTCGCAGCTCACCTGCCTGCATAACTTTCATGCAGAGCTCATTCAAGCCTGCCTACATATATGTGGAGTTTATAGTCTCCTAAGCCAGCTGTGCACATCTGCACGCTCCTGTGTTATCAGGACCAGATTGTGTATTGCCTTTACCTACAGAGCTCAGACTCCCAGCAGCGGCGCACACCCTGCATGCCTGCTGCCTGTCATTGCCTGATAAGCGCCACTGCCGCTGAGATAACCAGGAAGCAGACTCTGAATTGTCTTCACACACAGCCTGCTAGCCATGAGAATCGTGCCAGAAACAGCACGATATTCTCTTCCTATACCTGAGATCCTGCCAGCTCAGTGTCCCTGGACAAAGCCTCCAGAAGAAGCCAGGAGAACCTAGGCAGAGAGTGCATCTCTCACCAGGAGAAAAGGTCAGAGACCACTATTTCCCCACAAGCTGGGAAGATTCATCCTTTCCCCAGAAGATGGGAGGATTCCAGCCTCAAAGTCCACAGGCAGAGATCCCCTGAAGTTTGGACACTAGACAAAGTCTGTGACGTAGCCCGGATGGTGATTAATGATTAGTAAGAGTTGTGAGTAAACGCTTTAATACCTCTGTAATATCTGTTGCCTCTGCCATAGAGCAAAAAGAGTTTTCAGCCCACTCTGCTGGGCGAATAGCATGTGACCCCAAGCAGCATTAAGCCGCGGGGAAAACTCCTCCCTCTGTTTATAGTTTGAATGTTTGCTAGTTAATTAACAGTAATTAATAAGTTCCTGTACATAATTTATCCTAGAATATTTTCATAACTGAGTAAAGAATATTAATATACAGTGGTTGGGGGTGGCAGGGGTCCAGAATATTGAGTTTAATGAATATATATTTTTATATAATACTACCTCACCCCATTTAATTTCTCCCCTCCACCAAAATAGGCGTAGGTAGCAGAATCCCCCTCCGCGACATATGCTTAACTGTTCCAGTGAAATACAGGGGGTGGGGGGAAAAAAAGAATTACCACAATGCAAACTTTTTGCATTTCTGAATTTTACTATCAAGATTCTCTATGAATTTTAGGTGGGGGTAGAACATTCCTGCAAAAATAACTAAAAGCTTTCAAACTGACCAAATAGCACACTTAAGAAATGTTAGCATAGGTCTACATTTTGATAGGTTACATTCATTTTTCTGTTAAACAAGCACTATATTACTATGAGGAAACCATCCTTTTGATAGTAATGGAATTCACATAAATGGTCTATTAAAGGATAAAAAGTGGAAGTGAAATGACTGAAGGTCTTTCAAATTGCTTGTGTGCCATTTTTATTCATGCAACATGGTACTTATTTTAAACTCTCATTTTATAACATACACAAAGTTCATGATTTAAAACAAATTTCCTGAGAGATTGATTTGCTCCTGTTTCTGACCCACTTCATGATTAAAACCCTGCAAAACTGTGGGGTCATAAAAGGATGTTCTATCTGAAACTTGATACTTTTCATGTTCTTTATGTCAAAAGATGTAAATGTCACTTTTTTAGTGACATTTCTATTCACAATGACAAATATCTTTTGCTTAGTAGTTTTAATGAATTACAGGGCTGAATAGATGAATTTTAGAAGTGGGCAATTAGTAAAAATATTAAGTGATCCCTAAGGTCTAAAACATAACTGAACAAGGATTTACTAAAGTAGTACTCATACAGAGACATATATATTCTAGAGGTGATTTGGTAATCTGCCTGCAAGTTCACACATTTGTGGATATTATTTTCCCAAAAATCAGGTCTTTAAGCTTGCTTTGTTGAGTTTCATTTTCAGAAAAGTCATCAATAATTTCCTAGCAATATTGCACTTAGCTGATGGTTAGAGGAAATCAAACTTAAGCAGGAATACTTAAAAAAATTGATACATTGAGTTGCTAAAGGATTGTTTACTTAGATCAGACTGATTTTATTATTTCAGATTTAATGAAATTATAATCAGAATGCCAAGATGGCTGAGTGATAGGTTGGACTGAGTGTGGTGGAGGGGCTGCATAGAGGTCTCCCTATGCCTCTACATGCCTGGACATGTTTTTCTGCCAGGACCCATGATAGTAAACAGGTTGTGTAACACACACACCCACCCCCAGTCCGTGTATCCCTGAGTCCACCCAGGCGATCCCCATATTTGGGAGGGTCCAGGCAAACAGCTCCTGCCTATTAAGGTAAGGTTTGGCTTACTGCCAGCCTGATTGGTCACTTTGGATGGCCAACGGGCCACGAAACTCGGCCCACATTCTATAAAGAGGGGTGCAAAGGAGCACCACGTGTTCAGAGTGTTCAGACTTAGCTGTTCAGACTCAGCTCTCTGACCCTGCCTGCAGCGCAGCTCAGCTCTCTGATCCACATTGCAGCTCTGACCTGCATCTGAAGCGCTCAGCCACTCACACCCACATGCTCAGAAGCCAAAGCACTGCTTCGATGCTCACTGAGGCTCAGTCCTCTTACTTTGATTCAATATGCAGTTAACCTCTCTGCGTACCTTTAGAAGCAGAGCACCTTCAAGCCTGCACCTGATACATGTATGGGGACCAGATAGCTCCCTGAGCCGAGAGCCAACTGTGCATACTGGCCTGCTATTTTGCATATATCTACAGAGCACAGGCTCCCAGCTTCATCCTGGTAAGAAGGACCAGGACAGCAGACCTTCCAAATTGTCTGCAAACCCACAAACACAGCCTGCTAGCTGTGAAGGGACCGTGCCAGAAGCTGCACGGACAACAACCTTCTCCTGTATCTGGAATCCTGCCAACTGATCATCCCTGGACATGCAGCATCCAGAAAACCAGCAGAGTCGAGGCAGAGATCACCTCACACTAGGAGAGAAGGTTAGAGAAACCTGTTTACCCCAGAGACTGGGAAGATTCACCTAGTTTTACCCCCCAAGCTGGGAAGATTCCAGCCCTACAGAGGTCCAGACACTGGGCACAGGCTGTGACACAACCCCGGGAGGGTGATTAATAATTAAGAGCAACACTTCTAAGTAAGCTTTGATTCTTCTGTAATATAAGTTATCTCTGCCTTAGAGCAGACACAGTTTTCAGCCCACCCTGCTGGGCAGACAGCATAGTTCTTAAGTGGCATTAAGCCTGAGGGAAATCTCTCTCTGTCTATAGTTGATAATTTGACAGTCAATAACCAAATCCCTGTACATATCATATCCAAATTGTTTTCATAACTTTGCACTAGAACTATATTTTATTACACAGTGGTTGGGGGTGGCAAGAGTTTGTAAATATTAATTTTAATAAAAAAATAATAATGCCTCAAATTAATTTCTCACCTGCCCCTATTAAGGGAGGCATAGAGAAACCCCCTCCGCAACACTGAGTAATCTTGGAGGTCTCTTCCAACCTGGTTGATTCCATGGCCACAGTACTCTCAAACAGTAAAACTTCTGCAATTAACCCTCTACAAAACTTTGAAATATACTTTAAAAACAAAACCAAAAGGCAGATACTTCATTATTTGATCCAAGCACTAAAGTAGGTACTTAAGAGAGTCCCTGAAAAGGTGCCAAGACTGGCAAGAGCCCAGTCAAATGCCATTCTAAGGGGAACTTAGAGAAGTAGTGTTCAAGCTTACTGCCATTCACAGATCAAACTCTTCCAAGACACTCTAACCAAGTTGTCTAACTTTAACGTTTACAATTACCATCAAGGCATCATTGTACCACACAATCACAGAATACAATCCAGTGCACCACCCACTTATGTTGCACATAAAATCATTCAGAAACTGCACAATTAATTAAACATTCCTATTTATTTTCTGTCGACAGGGAACAGGCTAAATGCTGTGTATTGAGTTAAGGTCTCTACTTTTGTCAAAAATTACAAAGACGACTGGCAATTTGCTTGTAATCATCACACACAGAATTGCAAACTTCACTGTAGCATCCTCATGTGCAACACAGAGTTGAACAGTCATCATCATTTCGGTGATGATTTCCTTTGAAGATAGACTCAGTGTCATAAACCGTTACTTAAAATGAGCTTTAATCATGTCACCTCTACAGTAGTAGAAGTCAATGTGCTTCACAGAATCTCCAGCAGGTATATTTCAGGGCACTGACCTATGACTTCGGTTGAAATTCTGGTGGGTATTGCAAGTGCTGGTTGTGTCAGCTTACCTTTCCTCCTACAAGAAGTCAGTAAGGACCTCAGCCACATTGATGGAAAGTTCAGACATTTTAATAAGAAAAGGGAGCTGACATAACAGTTATGGAAATTAATAATTCAGGCATGATTTATGCAGGATAAATTTGTTACTGATATAACACTGCACTCTGAAAATACAGATGCTGGATACCCTACAGAAATACTTCACCTGACAACTACAGAACAATTGCTTTTTCTTCATCATAGAGTGAAATATTGCCAGACCATTCATATCCGGACATAAACCTTTACCTAGGGGAGACCTTGTGTTCAGAAATGGCCAGAAACCTTTCTGGACAGAAGCATATGCACACCTATGTTTGTGCAATGGACTCCACATCTCTTCCATCATAAGAAATAATACAGCAGTGACTGCAGGTGGAGATGCAGGCAGTGGGCCAGCCAAGCAGTGCCATACATAAAGCTCATCTCAATAGAGAGGATGGCATATTTTTCCATTTAACATTCTCATTTTAATTCTGTCAAGTGTCAAAGACATTGACAAGACAATGACAATGTAATTTCATTTATTCAGAAATCAAAATACGTATCTGTCCCCTCCAGCCATTAAAAGCAGCACCATTATGAGTTTGGATAGAGTGGTTCCAGGGCTTTGTACCAACAATAAAACTGAAAGGAAGGATGGCAGTTGGTCGTTATGCAGAATTTGTCATTGGCAATCTGTGCTGCATTTTAACCAGGAAGAAGCTGTGTACAAACTGCTCCAGTGTTGCTGGAGCAGCATTACTAGACTGCAGGTATGTACTCCCTAAATGCAGTATCAAAAGCAACATTAAGCAGGTCTAGAAGGTCTAGTAGAGCTTATTTCTACCTATACAGATTCCTAATTTTCTGAGGATCATGGTGAATTAAGTGATATAAACACATTAAGAAACAGATACCTGTAATATCTCTTACAAATAAGCAATCACTCCAGTAAAACTACAGAACATATGGTATCAGTCACTGCCTGATTCATTGATGACAATGATCTAACATTGTGCCCCAAGTCTCATATTAAAATACCATTAGCCCAAGGACAAAACATCAAAAGACTGAATGTTTCCCCTAATTCTTACAATATCTGATTCATCTTGCCAACAATGACAAAATTAATACAATAAAAACATACTCAAGGGAAACTACATAATGCTACTTCTGGACTCCAGGAGTGACTCTGAGTTTACACACAAAACATCTGGACAATGCTTTAACTTATACACATAGGCATTAAAGTAAAAATAAAACTAATACTTAAAACTAAACTTTTCAGCAATGAATTGCAACTCAATAGGAAAAAATCTGTCTTGACAGAAAGCTTCTACTACCTTTGGCCTTCAGACTGGGGAAAGAAAGATTCATCCCTCAAGCTATACTCTTCACACTTACTGAAGCAAGCCACTGTTTTAAAATGACACTTTGCTCCTTGGAGTAATTTTGCAGGTACTGAGGGTTTTTAGCTGTAAAGTTAGGTAAGTTTACCATGACCTTGGAAAACAGACCCATTCATGTGATGGTTTGGGATTTACCCACACACCCTACAGTCTGAGCAATGAATTCACCCAGACTAGACTCAGCCAGCTGGAAGTTAAGGAATGAAGCTTTACATTCACAGTTTAGCACAATATACTAGCAGATACTTACAATATATTACAAATATATACAGCTATATACAGAAATATACAAGTTAGAAGTAATACAGAAACACAATGCCCCTCCCAGAAATCAGAGTCCCCAGGAGGGTATCCCAACCACCCTTCCACCTTATCCCAGAGTCTGCCTTATGTGCAAGGTGAATTGGGGGGATTGGCACAGTGGGTTAGAAGCAGAATTATTAGTTGGGTTACATGGATCCAAGCAGAACAGCAGAAGCACAGGGAGAAAACACAGACACCAACAGAATCTGACAGACAGAACTGTCTTATCTATGTTTGTGTTCTTGCTTTTATACATCTCAGCAAACTCGTGAAAGAAGTAGACATCACAATTGTTTTCTTTTCACAGCCTGTAATCTATTTTTCCTCATTAAAATACTTTGATTAGCTTCAAACCAGCACAATTCACTTCCATTACAAAAGTAAATTTCCCAGCTAGTGTTCAGAACGTGGGCTCATCATCACAACCTATTTACAAGCTCTCAGGCCATACAGGAGGTGCATACACATCTTGTCTCAGTGGTTCTCAACTCTAAAGATGCAACAGAAAGGAAAAATATCTGTTTCTAATACAGTTGCTGAGACCTTATTCATAAGGATGTTTCTAAGTTTGATTAATCATAGAATCAACCAGGTTGGAAGAGACCCCAAAGATCATCCAGTCCAACCTGTCACCCAGCCCTGTCCAGTCATCTAGACCATGGCACTAAAAGCCTCATCCAGTCTTTTATAGATGAGTGGAAGAATTTCTGTAGTGATGCTTGAAAAACTCCTGTAGCTCAATCACCTTAGTAACATTAAAGCACAAATACATGTTTTAACACATTTAGTAAGGATCACTTTTTCAAAAGTTGGCCCTTTAGTCTTCAAGGAGTGTTTGTACATATTGTCAGGCTCAGCACTGCCTCTGTTTAAGTAAATTTTATCACCTGATCTGTACAACGGTAATCGGAGCCTAACCCATCTGAGTCTTACTGATTAGAAAAAGTGACACTGAACATTTCCATATCTGACAGACAAGACAACAAATAATACATCATTATAAATTAAAAACTAAAGTGCTAAGTAATTAATAGAAAATAACCACAAATATGCATACACCAACACCTCTCCATGCAAAGCCAAACAAAAAAAAAAAAAACACTTTGTAGCCTTGTGAACATCAGCAGTCATATGAAAAGTGCATGTCAAGAAAGATGAAAGCTTATTCCCCTATGTCCTTGGGGGAATCTGTTTCAATCTGAGAATGAAATCATCTTAAAAGTGCTTTGTTAACCAGATATCTCCCATCTTCTTTTTATCCTACAACATACATCTGATTTTGCCGACTTTATTCCCCTGAGATCTTGAAATGCTTCAGGTACAGAATTGGGTCTGTTGTAAGAGCAGTGGCTTTGGCAGAGTTATTACTGATTAATATTTCTGTTTCTAAGGAATGTTCATGTTTTCTTCCTTTTTTAATTGGTGTCTTTTGGTCAGAACATTTAATCTCTGACACATCAGAGCCATTGTTACTGTTAAGTATCACAGTTGCACATCCATGATTAAGTGATTACAGTCCACGCATTTCCCACAGTTTGGATTGTTCAAAACCAGAAATTTCATCTTTTAAGTGACCTTAGCAGACGTGGTATGGTCATTATTCCCTTAAGCCTTTGAATGTAAAGCACACATAGAATGAGAACATCCTTCACCTTTTGCAGCTGCTGCACTTGCAGACAGCTCAAAAGGCCTTTTTAAGGTTTTTATATACCGAAGCCCATGTCACTGAATGTACAATGCAAGATTCACCAAAAAAAAAGGTCACATTCAGTCTGTACCCACAACATAACTCTTCCTGACACGTGTAAGGTTGCTAGCCTGCTGCTCTGGTTGTCAGTTTTTATGACAGGGAAGTCCTACAGTGGTGACAATTTTAGAACATGTTTCATGCCACGTGACTCTTATTGGACCCTCATCTTTAGCAAACAAACTCTTCTTCCCTGGCTCATTACTGCCAGAAGACTATTAAAATGTCCAACAGCTGGAAGAATGAGTTAACTGAAAGGGTTTGGGGTTTTGGTGGTATGTTTTGGGGTTTTGTTTGTTTGTTCTGGCTTTGTCTCGCAGAATGAAATCAAGTAGCTCAAATTCCCTAAAGGCAGACAAAAATAATTCAGCAGCTGAAAAAACCCACCAAGATAATTGAATTCAATATTATTAAACAATATACTAGTGGCATAGATAGTGCGTTAAATTCTGTTATATGGCATCTAGAAAACCCATCAGATATGTCTTTAGAAGTCTCAACGTGTATTCTTACTGCATAAAATCCAAGAGCTGTTACCTAGCATGCAGGGATGGAGAGGAAACCGCATCACTTTCATAAATGAATGCGCGTACATCCTAAGCATACCTGGTTTAACAGTTACAAGATACAAAATGCACACCTCAGAAAATTCCAGTTGCAGTCCCTGAAGCGGAAATAAGATTAGTTGAACATGTTAGAAAGAGCATGGTATTGAAACATGCAGTTTCTCATTCCTTGTTTGCACAAATGTAAAGTTTTAAGAAGGCATCGAAGACGCAACCACACATACTGCAGACTGAGCACTGAAGTCAAGCATATGCACTGGAAAATTAAACTTGCATGGAGGATTGTTGGACTTGACTAGTACAGCAACAATGCTTCTGTAGCACAGGTGACAGCATCACCTGATCTGATTTTGGTGAAAAACTGGCATGCTCTGCCAAGAGTCTGAAAAGCCAACACAACATTCTTTCCAGCAGAAGACAGCAATAGAGGCATACACAGATACAGGCCAGAAACTGTTTAAGTTCTTCAAGGTAAGTCACCTTTACTTGCTGAATTTCAGTTAAGTTGTTTCCTTTCCCTTAAAGTTCTACATGGAAAAGACAGGTTGTAAATACTTAAGTGTTTGAAAAAACAAAAATACAATTAAACACTTCAGTAAGAATGTGGCATATATGAATATGAAAGCATGTTCAGGAGCAAAAGGGTTTACAAAGCCACATTCCCTACAAATATCCTGGCTGAAAACTGCCTCTAGTTCCTTCCGATTCTCTTTATCAAATGGGATCACCATCATACATAATTGTAGGGTCACAGAGGAGACTCTCCTAATGTGTATTTGTGATATCTCTTTTCTCTCCAATTTCATTTTTATGTGACCACTGATTTGTCCAGTGCAATAGCACACACAAGCATGCACTCACAAATATTAATTTCATAAGTTCTTTTTCTTCAGAAAATAGAAAGGTGACTAAGAATGCTGTCAAATCAACAGAACCATATTACTTACCATATACTTGTCTCCCTATTTCTCTCCTCCTCTGCTTGCTCACTCTTGCAAACTCTTGCTAAGAGGAAAAATGAAGCCCTAATTTAAGTAGTTAAAAAATCCCACAGCTCACTGATTCCAGAAACTTCACATGTTGATCATGTGGTTATGCTCCTGTTTTAGTAGAAAGGATGCAGGACACTCCCCTCTATTCAACATTGGTGTTAAACCAGATTTGATGGCAGAGATGGCCCATCCAAAATTCTGTCTCTAGTCTCATTTTTGGTACAAGAAGAGACACCAAAGACATTATGCTTGCTTTTGAGAAGCCTGTAGACTGCACAGCTTCTGTCCTTCTGTGCCTCTGAGCTATTTTATTTGCAGAGCACTACAGCTCAGAGATCACAAGAGAGCACTCAGAACAGCTCATTTCAGGGCAGCAGATGTCTTCAGAGGCACCTTCCTCCTGTCCTGTGCTGGTCTAGATACCTGGCTTGGACCTGTTACATCATGGAAGTTGTGAAAGCTAATCTCAGTTACTGGGTATGCAATACTGATGTATTATTGTCCAAAATAAGATTTTGCCCTAAGTACAGTTTTGGCATGAAGTTATTACTTTGCTGTCACCACCACAATTACAGATGGTAACCAGCAGAAAGTAAGATTTAATCAGCTCCATTCCCCAAGAATAAGAGAAGCACAGTAACCTACACTCCAGCAGTAAGAAAAATATTGTGAATTAAGTCAGGACTGTGACTTTTAATGCAATTACTTGTTAATTTAATATCCCTGAATCATTATTGCTTTGGGGCTTTTGCCTGTAACTCCATTAATTCTTCTCATTTTCTTCAGCTTGTAGTGTACTGAACTATACTATGCTAATGGAGAAGCTGCAATTATTTATTCTGGGCATTTCCTGCTGACTGAGGTTATTGCACCATGCAAGAAATGTCAGTGTGTTGGAATAAAATACTGATAATGGCACAACATAAAATAAGAAGAGACTGCAGTTCCGTCATTTGTCATTGAGTTTTTGCCTTTTGGGTAAGCAGAAAGGCATTAAGTTGTTAAGTGAAAGCATGGCATTACTGAAAGTCTATCTACAATTTCTAACAAGAATTAGATTATTTTTTCCATTAGTGAAGTATTCCAAATTCCATTTAATTTCCTTAACTATGAAATGCATAGAGTCAAGTTCTTACTGTTTAACAGAGCAATAGCTGTTTAAAATGCTTGCTATAAACATGTTCAACTCAAATGCATAGGAGTTTATAAGAGAAAGGAAAAATTAAGTGACTTGTCTGTAAAAACCTGAATTACATTGCCTTATTTTGCACTAAGTTATTTAAAGATCAGTAACACAAAACTAATTAATGAAGCAAAAGATCACACTGCCAAGCTCTACAGGACCTTTGTCCAAGTTTTATAGAGGCAGGGCCTTTAAATAAAAACAGAATTTCAAAAATATTGAGGGTTAAAAGTCAAATAAATGTTCACATATTCACTTATTAATATATGGCAATTCATCACCCTGTATGACATTTTCTTCTAGAGAGGTGAAGACTATGGTAACACCGCTACAGTGCAGGAACAGAACCAGAGAACAACGAGTACTGGAAGAGAATATCTATTCCAGCTCCACTGCCAGAGTAGTTGCGCAGTGATGGGACTGGATTGCTGAGAAATAACAGGGTTAACATGCACCAGTAATCACAGAATCCAAGAACCTTAGAGGTTGGAAGAGACCTCCAGAGATTGAGTCCAACCTCCCTGCCAAGGCAGGATCCCCTAGGGTAGTCCACACAGGCACATTTTGAAAGTCTCCAGAGGACTCCAACCTCTCTGGGCAGCCTGTTCCAGTGCTCTGTCACCCTTGACTGTAAAGAAGTTTCTCCTCAACATGAGGAGAACCTTCTATGTTTCAGTTTGTAGCTGGCTTACTGCTGCTGACCACCAAAAAGAGATTGGCCCATTCTACTCGGCACCCACCCCTCACTTATATGTACATATTGATCAGATCTCTTCTCAGTCTTCTCTTCCCCAGACTAAACAGCCCCAGGTTTCTCAGTCTCTCTTCACAGGGAAGATGTTCAAGTCCCCCAGTCATCCTTGTGGCTCTCTGATGGACTCTTTCCAGCAAGTCCCTGTCTTTCCTGAGCTGGGGAACTCAAAATTTGACACAGTATTCCAGGTGTGGTCTCACTAGGGCAGAGTAGAGGGGGAGAAGTATGTCCCTACACCTGCTGGCTACATTTTTCTTGATGCACCTCAGGATGCCATTGACTCTTTTGACCATAACAGCACATTGCTGGCCCATGCAGAACTTGCTGTCCACCAGGACTCCAAAGTCTCTCTTCACAGAGCTGCTTTCCAGCAGGGCAGCTCACAAACTGTACTAGTGCCTGTTGTTATCCCTCCACAGATGCAGGACCCTGCATTTGTCCTCCAAATGCATACTCCAGACTATAATTAAACTACCTTCTGCATACTATGGAAGACTCATGTGATTTAAATTCAGTAGTCATTACACAATGTACTAACCTTACAAAACTCAAAAGCCTCCAACATAGATAAGGGATAAAAACAACAATAATAAAATCAAACCAAAGCCAAACACATAAAGTACAACATGAATTAATTTAGGGGGAAAAAAAAGGTACAAGATGTTTACATGTGTGGAAGGAAAAGAAGAATCAATGAAGGGGGAGAATATAAACAAGGTAAAAAAAGAAAGATAGGTCAACAAAACATGAAAGACTTTTAAACCGTAAAATGCAGGTTTGAATTTCAAGCACAGTGAAGAGTCCTTAGCTGAAGTGAATTGTTGGCAGAAATGCTCCATGGTTTCACATTCATAAAGGTAGAATTAAAATAATAGATTTCAAAAGCAATCGGGGGAAAAATAATCCCCAGTTTTGGATTGATCTCTGGAGCACCTTTTCTTTGTTGGTTGTGGTTTGTTTTTTTTTTAACTCAAGGAGAGAATTCTCATCTATAAAGTTACATATTCATTCACACAAAATAAGATGTAAACCAACAACAGGAAAAACAAAACCCCAAGCCAATTCCATGCAACTTGTCATATAACTACAAAGAATCACCAACAGTAGAACTGCTTTCTGCAAATAATCTCTCTGTTCAAAGAGTTTATAGATAATAAGTGGAACTATTGATTAAGGACTGTATATTCCCTATTCATGCTACTGAATGACAGAACAAACTATTCTGCTTCTTAAAGCCACTGTCACCATTTCAAAAGCAACAGGCATCTTTCAGCTGCAAAAGCAAGCCTCCAGATATGAGACTCTGGAAGAACTTTCATTTTAACAAAACTTAAGCAGAACTTTGACACTATTAAGAACTGCAGCACCTTCCTCAAACATTCTTCTCCTCCAAGCAAACACCTCTATTATAGAGGCAAGATATTCCTTACGGAAAACTTGTGTAAGCCTTCAGAAAGCAAACCCTAAAGTCTATATAAGCTAAACTATCTTGTTAACAGGTATTTCATCACCTGAATTTTGTAAGCTTTTCCATTTTCTCGGGATAAGCAGCTGAGATTTCTCAACTCCTATACCTTTTGTGCCATTTAATTCACAGAACTTCCTAAATGCCTTGAACATCCCATTTTTTGTAATGAAAGCTTTCATTTGTTATCCAGTCACCTTCTACTAACACTATTCTACTGATTTCAAATGCAGTAAGAAATATAAAATAGTCTGTGGAGCTTATAACAGCATGGAATGAAAATTATATTAAAATTGGTGCCTCTTGACCCAGAAAAAAGCACTCCCTGATTGTACCTTTTGCTCAGGGTAAGAGCTGTCTGTCAGTCCACTCAGCAAAAGAGCAAATCACTCGGCAAGCAGCAGGTATTTAGGACTTGCAAAAGGTTTGGCAACATGGGAGTTTCATGGAAATATTAATGTCTTAAACATCAAGCTTAAAACTAGGTTCATTATTTTGAAATCCTTCCCTTAGCCGAACAGTTCTACTGATGGTGCAAGTGGGTCACTAAATCAAAGTTAATAGAAAAAATAAATTCTAAATTTGGTGATAAAAGTTAAACTCTAGTTTTACGTTAAAAGAGTATGAAAGTTACTGACAGTACTTGAGAAAAAACACCTCCTATGATTTCATCTCAGCAAAAGTAGCACAGCTCAAAGGACTAACTTTTAGCTAGAAAAGATGGCTTTTAAACTAATAAGCATCCATCAATGTGTGCTCCAAAGTATACCCCCAAAAAATTAACTTGAAAGGTAGAAAGGACAGTAAAGAGCAGCTCCCAGTGCAAAAACCAATGCTCAGGTGCTCAGAAAGCCCACAAACCTGACTCTGTTCTTCATAAAGTGCTTACATTTGATACAAGCCAATGAATCAGTCAACCTCGCTCTGCTCTGCAGAGCAGCATGATACTGTCTCAAAATTGGCCTGACCTCAACAGAAGAAAGGAAAGCAAACAGTCATAAAGAATATGTAAATGGAACCATGTAAGTTTCTTAAGTTTTATCAAGGTCAGGCTTGATGAGGCTGAGTAACTTGATCTACTTAAAGATATTCCAGCTTACTGCAGGGGAGGTTGGACTAGATGACCTTTAAAGGTCTCTCCCAACAATTCATTCTATGGTCTATTAAACTGCACATTCCCCCAGACAGGGCAGAACCAACAAAACCAAACCAAAACACAAACAAATTTAAAACAAACCCAAACTAAATAAGCAGCCATAGAAAAAGTCACAAAGGGATTTTGTGCAACAGGAAAATCAGCAGCAGATAGAAAAAGCATAAAGAGGAGGGACTAGTGTCTTCAAACTTCATTTTAAATCAGACTAAACTGAACTTCTGAAGACACATTCCATAGGAAAACTTGAGTCAAAGATTATAACCACCTTTGCAGATCATCAGACAGTAAGATCCAGCTAAAAACTTCCAAAGTAGAAGACCAGCAGAACTGATGTATGAAGACTTTGACAATAAATGGCAAAAGAATATAGACTCTGAAAGACCTTGTAAGACATGCCTCTAAGCATTGTTCCGGTATTCTCTTTATGTCAAAAACGCTGATATTATCCTGTACTACACAATTTTTCCGAAGGCAAGAGTGATGACTGATTGGAAGTGATGAGTAGAGATCAAGGCATGATTACAGTAATGTGGGTGAATTTACAGATGACATCAACAATTCACAGTCTATTTAAAAGTAAATTAAGGATTGGAAGACTACTTAAGTTTATGACTGGTAAAGAATACTAATTCTTGCAATGTTTCCAAGTGGCAATCTTCCTGCAAAGACATTGATTCCATGTGCAGGTCAAAGAAGTCTAGATCACTGAATTACCCACCGAAGTGAGAAAAGAAACAACATTTCTCCTCATTTAATGCAGGAATAGTTTCTTGACCAAAATACCTCCAGTCTGCCAGTACGTTCAAGACTAATGCAGATTTCATCTTCACACCCAAGTTAGGAAGACCTCCAGGTGCATAGATGGGGAAAGGACAGCCCTCCAGGTGGTGTATTCAGTGCTTCTCCTTTTGGACAAGCTGTTCCTCTTGGGCTTTAATTTAAAAAATTGCCCTCCCACTTATTTATCTGAATGTTATTTTAAAATTCTTTACATTTTGTGAGGATAGGGAAAAACAAAATCAGGGTAAATTGGTGGTTTATCTTTACCGTGCCTCTTGTGAATTTCTGTCCTTCTCCCACCCATAGAGAATGTTGAATCTAGTAAACTCTGGCATAATTTAAAACAGCCATAGACTCAAAAGTCTTGCCCATCTCCAGAATTGACAATGTTATTCTTCAGGGAACCCATTAATCTTCACAAAATAGGTCTCAGTGGGCTGTATTAATTAACAGATCCAAGTAATCTACAAAAACTGAAATACTGCCAAACCACTCTACACATACTCCCAGCTCATTAAAATTACCAAACCCCTCAGTTTAACACTAAATAATTCCCATAAGACTTTCAAAAAAAGCTCACAGAAGTCTGATATTTAAAAATCAGTTGAAATGCTAGGGAAATTGACTGTGATTTATTATCACAATTACACATAAACCTTTCAGAGCCGTGGTTCTAACATAAGTTATAACTGCTCCTGTGTGATAACACACTTCACGGCTGTGTCCTTTCCTTATGGATTTTGCACTCATACACACACACCACCTCTCCCACACGCTTTTTATAGACCATACTAACAAAGCTTTCCTTTCAAGATTTGTGACACTGAGAAAGTCACAGAATGTTCTGCAGCTCTCCAAATTGCTTTTTCTTCCCCCCCCCCCCCCCCCCCGGGTTTGAATAGAAAGAAAAAGAAGGTGAGAAAACGGCTTCTCCCTGCCCTCCCCTCCCCCTCTTCTGCCCACAGTAGGATGGAAGGGGGAACAGCAAAAGGTGCCTTTCTCCACATGTGTACTGACCCGTGTGGAAGACCATGCTGGGAATTGGGCTGGTGGTTGGCTAAGTACTTCACATCCAGTATAACATGGCAAATTTCTAGAAAAAGCATAAATAGAGCAAGAAGGAAAGGTGGGATGCTCCCACCTTGACAGAGCTCCCAACAGGATAGGTTACCACCTTGACAGAGCTCCTGCTGTGACAAAGTGCTTGCTTAGAGAGTTACACTTTGGACAGCCTCCCAGCTTTGCACCATTCTGTGCAAGTTTGCAAGCTTGGCAAGTCCTTGGGTCCATTTGAGAGAGAGCTGCCAGCAGCACCTGGACTTGGCTACTCTCAGACAACACCGCAGCCTTGATTTCCTGGCTGCTATGCCGAACTGAGGAAGACCCTAACAGTTTGGCTCTTCCCTGCTGCTGTTGCTGAGGCAGTGTCACTCCCACAAATCTCTATCTTGTGGAAGCTGTGTCTGCAGACACTTTTGCATTTGGTGGCTTTTCCACCCACCTTGGACTTTTGCCACTTGGATCCATGACTGGATATTGCTTGCAGAGTAAGAAAGCTGCTTCCGCAGAGAAATCCATCAAGGGATCGTCACCGAACACGTATCTCACCTCCATGAGTAAGACCTGCTGTTCCCTAAATTCTCTGCTGAGCTTGATTGATTGTGAGGTACAAGACGGTTTTGCAGCTTAGCCTTTTCCATTTTCTGAATTCCTAAATCTCTAAATTAGCCCATAACATCCTTTGAAGAATTCCCAACTGAATTAGAGCCTGTAAATACACCTAAACTAGTTCTGTATATAGTTTGGGGTAGGATTTTCAGAAAAAAATAATTCTATTTTTATAATTCTGGACTCTGCCACATTAATTCCCTGCCTCCATGATAAATGTGTGTTATTAAAGTTCCAGGAAAATGTCAAAACAGCAACACCTCAAAGTCTCTTTCTGTTGTTCATCCTTCCTTCAGCATCACCTTTACCAACCAATATCTACAGATATTAGTTCATCTATGCCAAACTTCACAAATATACTTGAGAAGGTCCCACCTTTCGTACTGCAGGCTTTTACCTTCATCTGAGTGCACTTTTATTCATCACCAAAAATAAAGGTCTAGAGAAGATAGTTATACTTTCCAGGGTAAATAAAAAATTCACTTTCCCTCATGAAACCAATCACAAAAAAGACATTCCTAAATGACTACAGAAACAGACTCAACCTTACATCATAATTGATATGAAGTCTAAAAAGGATGAAGAGCACAAGAAGCAATACTAAAATATGACAGTAAACAATCCTAAAGAGATGAGGGAGCAACTAAGGGCAAGTAGGATATCATCTAAACATAAAAACTAGTTGAGACAAATGCTCATGGATTAGAATTGATTTTCAAATACTTCACATCTGCTGTTTAATTCAGATAGCTCTTGACAACTTTTATCAAGATAACACACCTGGAGAATATGTCACTTTCAAAGACCCCAGCGCCACCACAGTCCCAACTTTACTCTCTTCAAAATGTAACAGCTGCTGCATTTTGTCTTCTCCTTCCACCTCCTTCACCCATTCATACATCTGTTTCACTTCTGTCCAACATTTCCAACTGTGAGGTCACACAACTCTGAATTCATTATGAAACTCAGACATTAAACTAAGCAGCTTTTACTTACAATCTGTTAAAGACAAAACACATCATTTTAAGAAAAAAAAAATTAAACACAGAACAAACCAAAACACAAGAAGAGGAGATGTGAAAACCTTGCTTATCCCCTTCATCTCTTGTTTTCTACTTTTGGAATCTGTCTTGATTTTGCTGTCTTAAGAGAGTGTATTTGTAGTACCTCTTTGTCTGCATTTGAATAAAAGGTCTTTGGGTTGCTATTTTCCTCAAACAGACACAAACTTGTATAATTAAACTGCAAATAATTGCTGTAGTGGAGACTTTGTCACAGAAATAATCACATTGAAGTGCTTTGTTGTACAATAAGCATCAAGTGCTCAGAACATCACATACATTGAACTGCACCATTGCATTAGGATATGGCATGAGATACAGAATACTCTTAACTACCTGAAAGTACACTGCAGTACTTTGCTTTATGCTAGAGCAACATGCAACACAAAACAAGGTTAAAGGACATTTCACTATCACAGCCACAAATGGCCATAGAAGCAGCATAAACCCATATATCATTACATAGCTAGTGAGTTAAAAATCAAACCCCAAAATCTACTAAATCATTACCACTTTATTTTCTGAGACATATTTTCTATGAACATTTAACTGCTTATCAGTACATCAGGATGTATTGTTAAAACAGTGGCTTGCTTTTTATGTTTTGTTTCCCTGATAAACAGAAATACAGGGAACTTATTTTTAGGCAGAAAAATCTCACTGATCTCAGTGTCCATCAGTCTTTCTTCATAAAACCATTCAGGTTGGAAAAGATTCCTGGGGTGATCAAGTCCAAAGTTCCCCTCTAAACCACATCCCCAAGCACTACACATGAACATCCTTTAAACATATCCAGGGATGGTGACTCAGCCACCTCCCTGGGCAGCCCATTCCAATATCTGACCACTCTTTCTGTGGAAAAATGTCCAGTCTAAACCTACCCTGTTGCAGTTTGAGGCCTTTCTCTCTTGTTCTGTCACCAATTACCTGTGAGAAGAGACCAGTATCAGCCTCTCTACAGCATCCTTTCAGGTCATTGCAGAGAGCAATGAAATCTCTCCTTAGCTTCCTCAAATTAAGCAGCCCCAACTCTTTCAGTTGCTCTTCATAAGATTTATTCTCTAGACCCTTCACCAGCTTCATTGTCCTCCTCTGCACTCACTCCAGCACCTCTACATCTCCATTATATTGAGGTGCCCAAAACTGAACACAATCCTCAAGGTGTGGCCTCAGCAATGCTGAGTACCAGAAGACAATCACCTCCCTACTCCTGCTGGACACAGCATTTCTGATACAAGCCAGGATGCCATTGGCTTTCTTGGTCACCTGAGTACACTGCTGGCTCATATTCAGTTTCTTGTCAATTAGAATACCTAGATGCCTTTCCACAAGACAAATGTCCAACCACAATTCCCCAAGCCTGTAGCACCGCATGGGGTTGTTGTGGCCCGAGTGCCTGTGCTTGGCCTTGCTGAAACTGATACCATGACCATTGGCCCATGGACCCAATCTATCCAAGTCTCTGCAGAGCCTCTCTTCCCTTGTGCAGATTAGCAGTCCCACCTTTCTGCCATTCTTGTAGACAGCATTCAAGATGTTGTCTTGTTTGTCCTTTCCCTACCACTCTTCTGAGAGCCAAATGATGTGTTTAAACACTGTTCAAAGCACAAAGTTTCCTTGCCACTCCGATTGCCCCTGAAGCCAGCCAGTACCACTGCATTTAATAGCATAGTATAGAATAATTAAAGAATGGCACACAATATAATTTAAAAACCCATATGGAAGTGTACCAGGAATATTTCTAACTAGATCAGAACAAGAGAAACAACAAGTGGTACTCATTTTGTGGCTGACTGTACTTCTGCTTTTAAAGCAGTTGTATAAATATGCACATATTATATGAAGACAGAGGTATTTGTAAGGAGAGATACAATAAAGGTGCTTGGAAAGCACCATAGCATTTAGCAGCCACCAATTCCTGTAAAATGTTACCAACCACCTTAAAGACATCTAAACAAAATGATTTTCAGTTTTTTTGGACAGCATAATTATGAGGATGGGTTTCCCAGTACTTTAAATCAATAACTTTGAAACACACAGAAATCCAAACAAATATCAAAAAGAAGTATGAGGACTCCATAAATTTTAAGTTTTTTAAAAAACCCAAAACTAAGTTTTGAACATTGTCCATATTTCAACATATTTTAATTAAAAAAAAAACCAAACCTAAACTCCAAAACCAACCAACAACACAAAAAAACCCTAAAACCCAAACACTGAAACCAAACAAGACACCCCACAACCTGTAACTACTCTACAAAGGAGACAAATAAAACTCTTTGGATTACTTGAGCTGTTGAGGTCACACCAAAGATACAGCACAGCTTCAACAAAGGGGCAGCAGCTGCTCACCGCAGACCCCTCTAGTTCTCAGAAGCTACAGAAGCTTCCCCTACTACCTTGCATAGTCTCGAGGTTTGGTTAGCATACCAGGTATCTGGTGTCAGAGCATAACAGGTAAAACAATCTTCCACTGAGGTAACCAACTAAAACAGCAAACCACAAAGCATACCAGAAAGTATCTATTCTAAGTCACTTATTTTAGAGCCATTTAATGATATCAAGGTCTAGCAATGACACAACGAGTGAGAAAGCAACAAAAGCAATGTGCAAATACTAACTCACATTACCCAAACACCAAAAAAACCCCAACAAAAAACCACCAAGGAGAAAAATTCAGTTGGTAGCAAAAGACCAGCTACTAACTAGAAGCTGGTGTTAGAACATTATCAGCTTTCATCTGCTAAAGAAAGATTTATCAAGTACAAAATAAAGTAGTCTTACCTAATTTGCCACAACTAAGTTCAACACACCAGCACTTTGGGTTTGTGGAATTTCTTTTTCTTTGCTTTTCTAAAATCAGCCTTAGGATGTTTCCTTTTACACAGGAGCTTTCTGACCATTACCCACCACCGACTGCTCCACAGGACTCTCACAGCTGCTGCCACTCAATTAGCACACAAACAGGGGACAGCTGGGTAACTAGCCACCATGCAGTTTTAGGTAAGGTGGGGGGTTTCTGCTTGTTGTTGTGGTTCTCAAACTTCTGTCATTCAAAGACTATTTAACACAGAAGATGTTTTTGAATATCAGTTAGGAACTCATTGTTGTTGAAAAAAATCTGATATGAATATTAATTTCTATATGAATATTAATTTTTTCTTAGCATGTTAAAATGCAGAAAAAGTCCCTGAGATTCTTTGGATTTTCGGTTGACAGGAAGTAGTTGCACCAAGGGTATGCATAAACACTGAATTAAACAGTTTAAACAATAAATGTGGAAAATAGGAATGCAAAACTAGTAAAAATTCTAACTATGCTTATAGAGTCTTAGTATTAACTCCAGCATATGTACTCATAATGCTTTGGTCTCTGAGTAAGTCTCCTGTACAAAGACATTTCCAAAACTTACAATTACAATCCCAGGGTAAAACACAAAATATTCCAGGTGGAGGGAAGGAGAGAAGAACTGAGTTACTGCTAAGCTGCTAGTGCTAGCTGCAAACACATGGCTGATGTGATCCCCAGTTAACGAGCTGCAAATAGGGTGCTGCTCCTGGTGGAGGGTCGGGGCATAAAGATGTGGATTCTAAATCACCTCCAACTACATATGTGATTTAGAAAATGAAACTGGCCAATAGGCACTAGCATCATTGCTCTGGGCAATGAATTCAAAGCTTCATGCCTCATGTGACCACACAGGTACGTTGAGGGGCAGCACAAGACACTGACAAGTGGTGCTAAGCCTCAAGCCCTCAAGGCTTTGCTGGGGACAAACCCTTCATCGTTTCCTCATCTACTCAACTTCCTGGCCCGCAACAGGAGGATGAGAGCAAAGGTTAAACCAGCCTGGCAGGATTTGTGTCCTGCCAGGACATTCACCCCAGATATTTTCATTCATAGTAAAGCACAAGCTTGCTCTTTTCAAGAAATTAATAGAAAATATTTTAAATGGCCTCTGCTTCTGAATTAATTTTTTTAATCAAAATAAAGATAATTGACTGCAGCTGCATGGAGAACTCTAAGCTGTAAATATTCAGAAAGCAAAGTTATATTGTTTTGAACAACCTCTATCTAAAACATGCCATTTCACATGCAGATGATTTTATTTTTAAGGGGGAAAAAACCCCAACAAACAAATAAATATCAACAGTACAGAAGCTCAGACTGGAAACAGCCCTGATAAATGTAGAAACTTTGGTCTCCAGTGTTGCAGTCCATTAACTTTCATGATTATGAATGCTCACAAAGAAACAAGGGTGATCAGAGCTTTGGAACGACATTCACCTGGCTGACGTTTTTATTTTCAAATGTAAATGTCTATGTCCCAGAGAATGGAAATTTACATCTCCAGCAATTTTATTTTGAATATAATTTAGAGTTAGAAGTCAAAATGTTTTGAAACATGAAAAGGGATAAAAGAAAATCTGGCAAGTACTATTCTAGTGTTTAGTGTCAATTAGTGTAAAATGGAAATCACAATGTTCTTTTGACTGGTTAGACAGAAGCAGTTCATAGAATCACAGAATGCCAGGGGGTGAAAGGGACCTCCAGAGATCATCAAATCCAACCCCCACACAAGAGTGTCTCCTCGAGTTGAGGTGAAATCTCCTGTGCTCCAGCTTATACTTGTTGTTCCCTGTCCTATCACTGGACACCACCGAAAATAGATTGTCACTTTCACCTTGACAACTACCCCTCAGATATTTATAGAAATTCATAACATCCCCTTCTCAGCCTTCTCAAGACTGAACAGTCTTAGTTTGTCTCAGTGTTGCTTTATAGGAGAGATATCCAAGCGTTTGCATCTTGTTGCTTGCTTACCTCACTAGATTCTCTGTGCTACACCGATAACAGAAAGCTCTTCTATTAAATCATATACTTTAGGACTGAACTAAAAACTCCATAGATTTTCAAATTTTAGCTGTATCGAGATGAGATTTTCAGAATATGCTGAGCATCTCCACCATTTTGTCCAAGTCCTTACATGGGATCTGGCCTCTTCTACAATACGTATGCTGTTTACACACCTGAAAGCTAAATGTGAATTTGAACTTGAGCACTTAGGTGACATAGGAAGTTTGTCCCTTAAACTGAGCACAGACCCTGTATTTTTTCACATTACTGAAAATATTCAGGTAAGATTATTACTGCCATGTGTCTGCTCTGTTTCATAGTTCTCAAATCCCTAGAATGCAATTCCCTTACTGCTTAGCTGATCTGTTCATAACCTAGTGCTGGTAAGAAACGCAAATCAACGCTAACTGGTTATGATGCTCAAGAAACTGTGTAGTTTTATGCCAATCCTATTTAATCATAACAGCAACAATTCCATTCAGTAAACAAGCCCATAACCGTAACTCATCATTGTCATTCATCTTTCACCTGCTCCTAAGTAGGTACTTCAGTAGAAGGACATGTCATAGTTCCCACAGACAGGAAAGACAAAAGCACAGACAAACATTACAGCCTCTTCCATTCATGTCATCTCCTTTAAACTGATGTTTTACAATCTGAACTCCTGGTAGTGGTGTTATTCCAAGCAGTGTTTACTACAGCAAGAAATACGTACATTCTTGTCTAAAACACTGTTACAAAAATGGACATTGGGTACAGAAGTGAAACTACTGAAAACTTGTGTTTTGCTTTAAAGGCAAAGTTTGGTGCAGCACCCCAAATACAAAGGATTCTCTATGGTTGATTTTCCAACCAACTGGTTCTGGTCACTTTCAATACAATGCTGAAGTTGCCCAGGGAGAAAGATTAAGAATAGAAATCAGAAGTAGAGGAACATGGAAGGAACTCCATTGAGAACAAGCCAACAGTTGAAACAAACCTTTAATGATCTGTTTCAGCATTCCAAGTCACAAAGCCAGAGGAATTGACTCTCATTCCATGGACTTGAACAGGCTTTTCAATATTTTTTAAACTTCACCTTTCAAACCGAAGCCAGCATTTACTTTTTCTATTTATCTAATTGAATGCATAGCTCAAACTGTGTTGATACTGATGTTTTCCTGGATTACCATGAAGAAAATTTTGAAATGGAATAAAAAAGAATGTCAGCACTAGGAGTGGCAAAATAAAAGAAGCATTATGTATATTTATGAGCACGTTCAATATGTACAGTTTTATATCTGGAGAAGATTAAATCTATCCACAAACGGGACAGTAGTGGAAAATGTGGAGTAATTCCCATAATCTAATGGCAAGGAAATCAAAAGGTCAGCATTTAGCAATATAATCAGACATTTCAAAAATATAGTATCTTAAATTTAATTATAATTCTGTCTTGAAAATGCAGGTCTGTAACACAGTGTATTTTCAAGTGCAAAAGAACCGGCGCTCGTTCAAGAATGCAGAGCCCAAACTACGGAAGTTGTGACTTTGGAGATGCTTTTTCTGGGCAGCTCAGATCACGCTGCAGTGTGAAACCACAGGACATCACTGTCTTACTTTATCTCTTAGGCAAGTACACCTGGTAAGTATAAAGAAAAGGCAGTCCCCTGTTATGTGAAGACCAGAACTTTGTCCTGTTTCATCTTCATGTGAAGTCTACAAAACTGGCTAATATCTCCTTTAGGCTTTTTCTTTCACATTGTCGTAGGCAAAAGTCCAGAATTATTTATCTGTGTGGAATAACCCAATCATTTTGTGACACTTTAAAGGTTTATTTGATGACATACAGAAAATAATATTTTTTAAAACCCTCTAAAATGGATATTAAAAGCTAAGCTTCAACTTAACTTCAGCAAAACCTTTGACACCACCTGCCACAAGCTCCCAGCAAATGTGGAAGCATGTGGCTTGGACAGATTCACTCTGAAATGGGTCAAGAACTGGGTGGAGGGCTGGGCCCAGAGAGTGGTGGTGAATGGTGCCACATCCAGTTGGCAGCCAGACACCAGTGGTGTGCCCCAAGGATCAGTGCTGGGCCCAGTCTTGCTCAATATCTTTATTGATGATCTGTATGAGGGGACTGAGTCCAGCATCAGTAAGTTTGCAGATGACACCAAGCTACGAGCAGGTGTTGATCTGTTGGAAGGTAGGAGTGTGCTGCAGAGGGACCTGGACAGGCTGGATAGGTGGCAGAGGCCAATAGGATGAGATTTAACAAGGCCAAGTGCAGGGTTCTGCACTTTGGCCACAACAACCCTAAGCAGCACTACAGGCTGAGGACAGAGTGACTGGAGAGCAGTCAGGCAGAAAGAGACCGAGGGGGGCAGGGTGTGTGTGTGTGCAGAGATAGTAGGCTGAACAACGTGGCCAGCAGATTAAGGGAGGTTATTCTTTCCCTGTAGTCAACACTGGTCAGGCCACACCTTGAGTACTGTTTCCAGTTCTGGGCTCATCAATGCAAGAGAGATGTTAAGGTACTGGAATGTGTCCAGAGAAGGGCAACAAAGCTGGTGAGGGGCCTGGAACACAAACCCTATGAGGAGAGGCTGAGGGAGCTGGGGTTGTTTAACCTGGAGAAGAGGAGGCTCAGGGGGGACCTCATTGCTGTCTACAACTACCTGAAGGGAGGTTGTAGCCAGGTGAGAGTCAGTCTCTTCTCCCAGGCAGAACAAGGGGACACAGTCTCAAGTTGTGCTGGGGGAAGTATAGGCTGGATGTTAGGAGGAAATTCTTCCCAGAGAGAGTGATTTGCTATTGGAATGGGCAGCCCAGGGACGTGGTGGAATCACCACCCCTGGAGGTGTTCAAGAAAAGCCTGGATGAGGCACTTAATGCCTTGGTCCAGTTGATTGGCTAGGGCTGGGTGATAGGTTGGATTGAATGATCTTGGAGGTCTCTTCCAACCTGGTCAATTCTATGATTCTTAACCCTGTTGAAGCCAAATGTGAATGTCCTGAGGAAACACTTTGTTTTACACTTCTAGTGACTCCATCAGTTTTGGTTTTACAGATATTTTTCCTTTTGGCTCTTTAGTACTCATAAGTTTTCACTGAACCCTCCAATATTTTGTTTTCTATTTCCTACTGCATATTTACTCAACAGAAGACAAGATGTAACTATGTCTACTTTCTTCACATTTCTTATATTTGTCTTTCTTTTTTTCAGAGACACCGTAGTTACCATAATTCAATTACTAATTTCATTTTAATAATTGAAAAATCTCCTTTAAAAATATTGAGATAGCAGGGGGAGGAAATATAATTTTTTTCAATCTTCAGATGGTGACAGCACACGAGATAAAACACTAATATGAGATTTGCAAGCTTAAGGGGTTAGGAGTTATGCAAATAGAAATCACCATATCTATGTACCTCTCTGTTACTGTTGTATCTCTAAATCACAGCAACCATAAATGCCCAAAGCCTTTAGTGTTTTTTTTGTGTCTGGGTTATGAATCTGGCCTACAAATGAACAGTAGGCAATTTCAGCTTCTATTACCTCAGCCAATAAAATAGGCATCGTTACTATAGTAGATTTCTAATTCATGCACATCTTTCCATAGGTCAGACTAAGAACAGAAGCATTATGAGATGAGTTTACAATTTCTGCAAGATAGAATCTAATTGAAAACCACTTTATGGTATTAATTGCAATGCCTTAAATGTTTCAGCAAACGTAATTCCTCATTAAAACGCAACGTGTCCAACCTCACACTGTTTTAGAGTAACAGCTGATTTTTGTACATTGCAGATTGTTCATGTGCTGATGTAAGCCACTTCTACATATTTCAAACATATAAACTTTAATTTGGCATTACATTCCTTTTCTATACCACAATATACTGTGCATTGAACACTCTTTGGTTCTCATAGACACTGTTCAGCAACATGTCATGGAGCAGAGAATTAATGTGGCTAAGTTAATTTTGTTTTCCTGGACCCTCTGCCCCCAAACTATACACAAAATTAGTTTAGTTCATTTACAGATTCAGTTCGATCAAGAATTTCTTCAAAAGAGAATATTGTAGCTCAATTTAGATATTTAGGAAGTCAGGAAATGGCAAAGGCTAAATTACAAACACAGCCAAGCAGAAGATCAAGGAAACATCAGGTCTTGCTCACAGAGTGAAATAGGCACTTGGCAACGATCCCTTACTGGATTCCTATGCAGAAGCAGCCTTCTGATGCTGCAGGCAATATCCAATAGTGTGTATCCACACAGCAGAATTCCAAGGCCAGTGGTGGAGATGCCAAACTCAGAAATGTCTCCAGCACTTATTTCACAAGTGGGATGATCGTTTCATGCTGCCTTCACAGCAGCAAGGGAGCGTCAAAACTGCCAGCATCCCCCAGTCTGAGACGCAGCCTGGAAGATGGCTGCTGATATGATCTGAGAGTGGCTGGTCCAGGTACTGCCATCTCTCTCTCAAAGGACCCCAGGGCTTGTCAAGCCTGTAGGTTTGCACAGAAGGGTGTTAAAGGGGGATAGAACCATCCAAAAGCAGTGATGGGGTAAAATCAAAAGCCATGCAAAAAAGTAGGAGCTGTCCAAACGCAGAGATGGTCCAGTCACGGTAGGAACCTGTCCTGTTGGGCACTCTATCAGGAGCTCTTTCAAGATAGGGACCTCTGGAAGTAGGAACCTTTTCCCATTCTCTCTTGTTCTATTTATCTTTTTCTAGACAAAGTGTCCATTTACCACTTATACTGGGCACAAAAACCCAGCCAACCACCAGCCCCATTCCAGCACGGGCTTCCACATGGATCAGCCCACATGCAGAAAGGCACCTTTTGCTGTTCCCCTTTCAAGCCCACAGGGCAGGGAGGGGAAAGCAGTTTCTGTGCATTCTTCTCCCATTCAAACCTGTGGGGGGAAAGGAGAAAGGAATTTGGAGTACCCAGGACACAGTGCTCCTCACTTTCCCAGAAAGCAAACTGTTTTTCTATAGGCTAACAGTATATACATTGCTGATGTCAATTTTGATGTAGCTCCCTCTTCTTTTAAAATAAAAATTACTTTTTATTTCTTCTCAAGAAATTCAGTGCAGATTTCTAGAAAATATAAAACCTGACATACAGAAACAAAGCAAAGCTTCTTAAACACTTTCTTCCACATTTCTTGCCAAACAGTAGTTCTGAACGGGTGCTAAAAATACAATAAAAATGTAAATGCCTTTTCAGTTTATGAGAAAATTTCAGTATTGTACATTAATTGAAGATCTTTTTGTAGATAAATCTTTAGAACAGTATCAAAGCCAATGAAGTGTCAAGACAGATACTGTTCACCTTTCTGAATTCCTGGAGTTCAGCATTTTTCTATTCTAAAGTAGACTTAGTGTTTTTTAAACAAAAACAAGAGCACATTTCCCCACAGTGAATCCCCTCATGCAAATAGGTGGGCTTTTTTTAAGCTCACCAATCTGTTTCATTTCCATAAATTGTCAACCTCTTGTTCACTTTATAGAATACATGGATAAATAAACTTCTTTTCAAAATAATTTTCTTTAAGTTAGCACTCCATCCCATATGACATTATTGCTCCCTACAACTACCTGAAAGGAGGTTGTAGCCAGGTGGGGGTTGGTCTCTTCGCCCAGGCAATCAGTGACAGAACAAGGGGACAGAGTCTCAAGCTGTGCCAGAGAAGGTTTAAGATAGATGTCAGGAAGTTCTTCCCAGAAAGAGGGATTGGCAATGGAATGGGCTCCCCAAGAAGGTGGGAGAGTCACCATCACTGGAGGTGTTTAAAAGAAGGCTGGATGAGGCACTTAGTGCTGTGGTTTAGTTAATTAAAAAAGTTCCGTGATAGGTTGGACTCGATGATCTTGAAGGTCTTTTCCAACCTGATTAATTCTGTGATTCTGTGACAAGTGTCAGAATTTCTTTGGGTTTTTTTTGTATATTACATTAGTTCAGTGCACTTCAATTAAATATGTAGTTATTAGTCTATTTGCTGCTCCAAAGAGGTGAATCACCCCAGGCTGACTGTTTCCAGACAAAACTACTAATTCAATCTATTCAATCTTTTCCCTGCCCACAGACTATTTGGAATAAAAAGACAATAACCCTCAGTAAGTAGGGCTGAAAGTTATCAGGTATCATAACTGTCAGTCTATGGAGAATATGCAAGAGCCTTAATAAAGTTAAGACAATATCTTTTTACAATTACTTTTCTGTGAACAGACTTCCAGATTTTTCTGCAGTCTATGGGGGTAACTAGTAAAAATGTATACATATACACACACAGAGCTTCCCTCTGGTGACCTTCCCTGAACAATTTCTGGTTTTCTGACAAAGATACTTGCTCACTAACAAAATTACAGAGATACTCAAACTCATTTCAGATGTGCACATAAAAACACAATACGACTTCAGATTATTGCTGCTACACTTTGAACCTGCCCATGAAAGTGACGGTCAATGCCTTCCCACAGGAGTAATCACTTGTGGCCAAATTTGCAGACAAAGCTAATGAGAAATAAAAAGACTTCTTAAGACTATGATAACCAAAAACTTAAAGAGAGAAATAGGAGGAAACATTTACTGGGTAATAAGTAGATGAGGGGAAGAAGCAAATGTGGAATTAAGGGAACCATTTACTTCTCTTATTATTACTGTGTTCAATAGAAAAAAGTTACAAATGAGGTTGAAAAGGTTGTAGCCAGGAGCTGTGTATTCACATTGTCACTGCAGCAAGCCCTCACAGAGCTTATCAAAGTGTGATCCACAGAGTTCCCGCTGATTATTCACAGAGCACTTCCTTTTGCTCCTTATTACATTGCTTTACGGGGAGCTAAACTACATTTGACATTTTCCTATGAGTACATCTTCCACATAAACTGCATTAAGGCTGTTACAGAGACTGTACGATAATGAACAGACTGAGGTCCATGAAATAATCTCTGTTACAATGCAGCCCTTAGTGCAGAAAGAAATTAAGAACTTAATTTGTATAGGAAACAGCAATACTCTGAAATTGAAGGTTAAAGCACTGAACTGTGACTCAGAAGACATGAATTTAATTTCTGGGTCTTCCACTTAGGTAATCTTGCTGGAATTTTTTCACATGAGGATAATACTACCTCATAGGACTGCTGGGGAGATAAGTGTGTGCATGAGGTCTCATCTAGCAGGACAATCAGTGCCCTGCAAGCACAGCCACAGATATGTATGCCTGTTCTGTTTTACTGCACACTAGATCTAAATTAAATCTGCACTGCCCACTGCAGCCTGGCACTCCTCAGTCTCTGACTCAGCTTTTGAGGTTTTCTTGCTGGTACTTGCAGCATAAGTAGCAAGCATCCACGTTTTGGAGAGCAGCTCAAGCCCAAGCTGCTTTACGCATCCAGCAGTGCCCAAGATGCCACCAGAACCTCTGGGGAAAGGACCTTATAGGATCATAGAATTGTCAGGGTAGGAAAGGACCCCAAGAATCATCTAGTTCCAACTCCCCTGCCATGGGCAGGGACACCTCACACTAAATCAGGTTGCCCAGAGCCCTATCTAGCCTGGCCTTAAAAAACTTCCAGGGATGGGGCTTCTACCACTTTACTGGGAAAACTTGTTCCAGCATCTGACCACCCTCATGGTGACTAATTTCTTTCTAACATCCAATCTGAATCTGCTCACTCCTAGTTTTGCTCCATTCTCCCTAGTCCTATCACTACCTTGATGGTTCCCATCAGTCACAGATACTTTGAGGAGAACCGAGGCACAGCTGGGGCAAAAAGGTTGTACAAAGAATAATCTTGCCAACTGTCTTGGTTCTAGTTTAAATTTCCCAGAGACTCAAAATATGTATAGCAAACAGAACCAATACAATTACAGGATTCCTTCCCCACCCCACTTTTGGAAAGAAAGGAGTTAGATGTAGAGAGGAAAAGGTAAAACACATCCAAGTAGCCTTACTTGAATTTGGAAATTAAAAGATAAAACTTTAATAATAAAAGGTATTTGAGGTAGGCCAGTTACAAAGAGGTATAGGAAAGGAAAAAGCAGATACTATATATATATATATATATATATATATATATATATATATAACCAGATTGATGGCAGTGGGTCTGTCCACCTTGTGAAAGGATGGCCACACGGTAAAACAAAGAGCAGCAGCAACAAGGTGGTAGCAAACAGAGCAATGGGAAGTTCCTCTGTTTTTATAGGGGGCTAGACAGGAAGTGGGAGTGGGCTAACCACTACACCTGGGGCCAGGTCCAGACCCACCGCTGGGGAGCAGTCAGGGCTAACCCTTTACACCAACCCAGTGCAGGTGTTGTTAGGTTGTAACCACCACACCATGACACTTTAGAGTTCTTTGGCATAAGGATAAGAACTTAATTTACTTGCAGTGTAAACACTCCTTTATACCTCTCATTAAGGCCAGCAGAATGACTTTTCAGTCATTAATACAACCATTTAGGAAAGGAAATTCAAGTAATTTCCTACATTGTGAAGATCAATATAGCAAGTTTATTATCAGCATTAATTTAACACTAAAATACTTGACAGGATACATCAGCTAAAGAAAACTATTAAACACCACAAAAAAAGGAACTTCCTGCAAGTGTGCAGACCGATCTGTCCAGTGACACAGACAATTACTCCTGTTTCTCCCTTGTGTCTGGAAGATCCACTGAGTGACTCCTGTTAATTCTATACTTAACCACCTTCTTCAAACATATTAAAAGGTTGATAAAATGGGGAGAAGTGAAATAAAATAGGAGACATAAGAACTTCTCTGCAAAGAAGTAAGAATCACAGTATCACAGTATCATCAGGGTTGGAAGAGACCTCACAGGTCATCAAGTCCAACCCTTTACCACAGAGCTCAAGCCTAGACCATGGCACCAAGTGCCACATCCAACCTTGCCTTGAACTGCCCCAGGGACGGTGACTCCACCACCTCCCTGGGCAGCCCATTCCAGTGTCCAATGACTCTCTCAGTGAAGAACTTTCTCCTCACCTCAAGCCTAGATCTCCCCTGGCGCAGCCTGAGGCTGTGTCCTCTCGTTCTGGTGCTGGCCACCTGAGAGAAGAGAGCAACCTCCTCCTGGCCACAACCACCCCTCAGGTAGTTGTAGACAGCAATAAGGTCACCCCTGAGCCTCCTCTTCTCCAGGTTAAACAATCCCAGCTCCCTCAGCCTCTCCTCATAGGGCTGTGCTCAAGGCCTCTCACCAGCCTCGTCGCCCTTCTCTGGACACACTCAAGCATCTCAACGTCCCTTTTAAACTGGGGCGGCCCAGAACTGAACACAGTACTCAAGGTGTGGTCTAAGCAGTGCAGAGTACAGGGGCAGAATGACCTCCCTGCTCCTGCTGATCACACCATTCCTGATGCAGGCCAGGATGCCACTGGCTCTCTTGGCCACCTGGGCACACTGCTGGCTCATGTTCAGGTGGGTATCAATCAGCACCCTCAGATCCCTCTCTGTCTGGCTGCTCTCCAGCCACTCCGACCCCAGCCTGTATCTCTGCATGGGGTTGTTGTAGCCAAAGTGCAGCACCCTGCACTTGGAGCTATTGAACCCCATCCCATTGGACTCTGCCCATCTGTGCAGGTGGTCAAGGTCCCGCTGCAGAGCCCTTCTGCCTTCCAACCCAGCCACATCTGCCCCCAGCTTGGTGTCATCTGCAAACTTGCTGATGACTGACTCCATGCCCTCATCCAGATCATCAATGAAGATGTTAAAGAGGATGGGGCCCAGCACAGATCCCAAGCCAAGCTTTCACTCATATTTCACAGGATCATAGGATATTAGGGGTTAACAGGGACCTCTGAGTCCAACGTCCCTGCCAGAGCAGGACCATAATATAGTGCAGGTTACATAGAAATGCATCCAGATGGTTCTTTAAAGTCTCCACAGAAGGAGATTCCACAGTCTCTCTGGGGAGCCTATTCCAGTGCTCTGTGACCCTTACAGTAAAGAAGTTTTTCTGCTTTTGAAAAAAGGGCAAATTTTGGGTATTTTAAAAGAGAGAGAATATGAGCACTTGAATATGTCACCAGGCAGAAATCCAGCATTGCAACCTTGTCAATGCTTATTCAGGAGGCACTAATAGCAGATGCATTTGTATAGAATCATAGGATCATTGGGATTGGAGAAGAACTCCAAGACAAGTCCAGCTATCTGTACATGTTATGTATGTTTACATAGGTGTTTTTGTGCATTTCTACATATAAACTAAATCACAGGATGGTTGAGGTTGGAAAAGGTCTCTGGAGGTCATCTGGCCCAAGTCACCTGCTCAAAGGGCTACATAGACACAAGGACGTGTGTGTCATAGCGCGACAGACTGAGATTATCTTACTCTACTCTTCTTCTAAGGAAAAAGAGCAGTAAAATGATAAGACTCTCACTGAATTGGAGATGAAAATACAGAGAGTTTGTATTTTAAAATGTGCAGGAAAAGATATGGTAACACACGAAACCTTAATGCCTAATACAGATACAGGATACCTGAGAATTCCCCCAAAACCTCCCCCCCACACGAGCAAACCAAAACCACCAAAAACCTCAGTGCCCATTTTCTCCTATCTCCTGTTGTCTGCCAGTTGGCCTCAAACAGGCCAAAATTCACTGCGGTGGCCTGCAGCCTTGAAGGCCATGGCCTGCCACTGGATCCTCCTACATAATTGCCTAGTCACCAGATAAAGATGCCTTCGGAGATGTAGAGAGGCAGGGAAAAAAGAGAGCAAATTGACCTTGCTGCCCACTTTTAAAGCGTTTGCCAGATTACAGGACTGAATAGCATAAATACAATATTTGGGAGCACCCCATTCATCCCCTGGGGTGGATCTTGGTCTCTGTAGTATATTCAAGAAACCTGAGGTAACCTGGAGCCCCTCTAACCACCACCCCTGTCACAGAGGCATCCACAAAACAGAGAGCAGCAGCCACCAAAACCTGTGGGTTTACAGTAACCAAGACAGTCAGCGCTCCTTACGACACAGTGAGGTCCCAAAACCAGATGTCGGGGAGGAGCATGCTACTGGGCAACCAAATAGTCTGTAAGGGTAAGATTCAAGGAACACTGTAACCAAAATATGTGCTCACACACTCATAAAGGGCAAACCTCTCGCTCAAGAGTACTCAAAATATACACTCACCAAAAGGGCATTGAAGATTCACTTGGTCTGTGGAAGTGTCCTTAGATGGTGTCCTGGTCTCAGGGAAGAGGATCTGACTGCCAGGCCGCTTGCTCCACAGACACCAACTCGCAGTGCCTCTGTAGCAGGATTCCATTTATAAGGCAAGCCGAGGGTGCACTGTGGCACTTCACAACTAGCTGGAGTGCAGAGAACCACACCAAAAGAGGGTGAGGGCCCAGGCCCAGAGCTGCCGACTCACGTGTGAGCGGCACCGAGCTGATCTTCATGGCCTCTAAGGAGCCCCAGCTCTTTGTCAGGTGTCTGTCAGGCTGCTGTGTTTCTGTCAGGGTGACTGCAACTGCTACACCAAGTTCAGACAGCTTTTGAATATTTACAAGTACAAGGACATTGCAAACTCTCTGGGCACCCTGTGCCGGTGCTCAGCCACCCTCACAGTGAAAAAGCATTTCCTACCAATCAGAGAGACTCCCCTCCTGCACCCCAGCTTGTGCCCGTTGACTCAGGGAAGATCCTGAATCCATCTTTTTGCACTTTCCCTTCAGGAATTTGCACACATTAATTGATGAGATCCACCTCTGTGCCTTCTTTTCTTCGTGCTGAGTAGCCCCAGCTCTCTCATCCTTGCCTCACAGGAGAGGTGCTCCACTCCGCTCATCATCTCCACGGCCTTTACTTGACACTCTCCAGTATGTCCACGTATCTCTTGCACTAGGGAGCCCAGAACTGAACACAGCCCTCCAGGAGTGGCCTCACCAGCGCCAAACAGAGAGGAAGGACCATCTCCCTCCACCTGCTGGAAACACTTCTCCCAGTGCAGCCCCAAACACCATTTACCTCTTCACCACAGGCCCCAAACTGCTTTTCTGACAAGTTGCTTTCCAGGTGGTCATTCCTGCCCAGCTGCAGGACTTCGCAGTCATCCTTTTCAAATGTCATTAAGTTTCTCCAGCCTGTTGAAATCCCTTTGGACAACAAGATGATCTTCTGGTGTGCCACCATTTGTCCCAATAATGCAAACCTGCTGAGAGTACACTCTGGCCCACTGTGCGGGTGATGAAGGAAGGGCTTCAGCAGGATCAGAAGTAGTACTGACCCCTGGGGTGCACTGCTAGTTAGTGGGCTCCAGGTGAGCCTTGTGCCACTGATCACCACCCTCTGCACCTGGCCATTCAGCTGGTTTTCAACTCGTTTCAGTCTGTAAACAAAAGGGAAGCCTACATAGTAGGAGTCTGAGTATTTTTATACAAAGGTGAGACCAATTTTCTCCATCTTTGAGTGCAGTATTATACACAAAGTTGAAGAAATAATTAGAGCTTTGCATTTTAAAGAAGGATAATGGAAAATGAACATCTGTAGTTCTAATTAAAAAAAAGTAGTTTCTTGTATAATAAGTCTTTGAGAGGTTCATTATTACAAATTATTTGTTTACAGAGTTACAAGGGCATAAATTGGTTTTAATGAAATGTCTGGGATCTGAAAACAAGAACCTTCTTTCCTAAAGATATTTTTAGAAAGGTGCTCTTTTGCCTCAGCCAAATTACATAAACGTTTTCAAAGGGCTAACATAAAAGATTCTTTGTCCCAGGATGATACACAGGCCTCAAAGTTCCAAAACTGTTTGATAAGGAAAGCAAATTCCATTCTGGAGCTGAAACTTAGCTATCAGAGGTACGCCTTTGAAATCCATACTTTAAAGATTTCCAGCTTTCCTTTTAAGAGTCGTGGACTTGAGGCTGAAGCATGCAATGGAAATGAGAGTAACTGACAAAATTAATTGAGGAATAAAGAAAAACTATGTGCCCTCTGAGTCACAGAGGTTGGAAGGCAGGGAGTGGCATTCTGCCCCAGCAATCCATGCAAAACACTCTCCAAAAAGCTTTACATCTGCTGTGCTGAAGCTAAATCCATCAAAATAGCTACAGCACAAGAGGTTAGGGTATGCAGTAGCTACCTTGTATGTTATATTCCTTTAAAACTAAAGGAACAAGCTCTTTACCATGAGAACAGTGGGACACTGAAACAGGCTACCCAGGGAGGTAATTGAGGCCCCATCTCTGGAGATATTCAAGGTGAGGTTCTACAAGAATGTGGGCAACCTGATCTAGTTGAGGATGCCCCTGCTTACCACAGAGAGGGTTGGCCCAGATAACCTTTGGAGGTCACTTCCAACACAAACAATTCTATGATTCTATGAAAATCAAGCAGAAGCTAATGTTATTAATGTAAATCTCCAATGCACTGCAGCTGCTCATGCAAGAAATCAGCACATGATACCACGAGTAAAAAGTTCTATTGCCAATAGGAAAATGTAATTCAGTAAAAAAACACCTTTCCTAATGCTCTAGGAAGGCAAGAACAAAGCTCAAATAACTAGTGAGGACTTTTCTACCTCCCTATATTTTATTTCTTTAACAGGAAATTTCATCACATGAATTTCAGATGTTGAATTCTCTGTTTTTCTAGCTGGTGTTGCGAGAGGTCACAATATGATTCATATGACTGATCACCTCTTGCTAGATGGACCTTATTTTGCTTGGCATTGTTCAGACATGGAACACAATGATATTACTTCACCATCTCTGAGACAATTGAGAGATGGAAACAAATGGGCAGAACACAGGAAAAAGGGAGAAAACATTCATCAGTATGACAGGCAGCAGCCTCAGCAAACCATCAGGATAACTTCACAGGCATCACAATAAAGAAGAGTATCAAAGAATGACAGGACTGTGAGAAAGTTGCTTTGAGATGTAAACACAGAGCTTTTTCCAAATGGAAGGGGCAACAGAAAAAAAATCTATTAATATGTTTGTTAAAAAACAACCTTCACTACTCCTATTACTTTGTTTACACACAACACAGTCTTTTCCCATTAGCAACTCTGTGAAAACAAGTTTGGGAATGAAGCAGAGAACTGGGAGCTGTGTCTAAAAGAGACCAAAAAAAGAGTACAGCCCCAAAAGCAAAGTCTGACCCACAGAAAAAATTGTGCTGTTCTTCACACTACTGCCTAATTCTCCCTGCCTCACCACTATGTAAAAGGAAAAGTAGAAATTGTAAAGATACAATACAGCTCAGAATCACTGGGTTTTACAGCAAACCTGTAACTAGAATCTATTTCAAAAGAATCATAGAATAGAATCATAGAATCATAGAATCAGCCAAGGTGGAAGAGACCTCCAAGAATCATCCAGTCCAACCTACCACCCAGCCCTATCCAGTCAACTAGACCATGGCAAAGAGTGCCTCATCCAGGCTTTTCTTGAACACCTCCAGGGACAGTGACTCTACCACCTCCCTGGGCAGCCCATTCCAATGCCAATCACTCTCTCTGGGAAGAACTTCCTCCTAACATCCAGCCTAGACCTCCCCCGGCACAACTTGAGACTGTGTCCCCTTGTTCTGTTGCTGGTTGCCTGGGAGAAGAGACCAACCCCCACCTGGCTACAGCCTCCCTTCAGGTAGTTGTAGACAGCAATGAGGTTCCCCCTGAGCCTCCTCTTCTCCAGGCTAAATACCCCCAGCTCCCTCAGCCTCTCCTCATAGGGTTTGACTCTCATGTCACTCACAAAGACTTGTCTTTCCTGAAAAGACCGTTCCTCTGTGTGCATGTATTTGTACATCTGTGTGCACAAACATGCTTGTATGTTAAGAAGGAGAAAAAGTAGCAGAGGAGGAGTACAGGGGATTGTAATAATTTCTGTGTGTGCTTATCTCCATAACACTGCACAAGGCACTACAAGGCTGGAACTTCAATTCCAATTGTGAATAGGTCTTGTATATTCACTTACATGATTTTATGCTGCAAATCAATTTGCATGGCTCCCAGGGAGATAAGGTTTTTAAAAAATCTTCTCTGGAATCCAGCAATAATTTTTTTAAAAATGGAAGAGACTAATAAAATAAGATAGAATGATGAAAATAGTCCCCATAGAAAAGTTATCTTACAGTGAGGCCATCAGGAAACCCTAGGTAACAACTAAACATTTTTTTTTCTGGGTTTGTTTTTTGTTTTGTTTTGTTTTTAATCTCTAACTTCATAAGATTACTGTGCCTAAGCAGAGCATTTGCAATTCTCTCTTTCTTTTACAAAATATCAAACAAGGATAAAAGTTTGGGGAGCATCAGGCTGCATGTAAACAAAAGTAACATACATGAGACACTTTCCATTTTTGTGCAAATACACTTACAAAGTAAAATATCCATCTAAAATATTAAGCTACATACTTACAAATTCTACCCACACGTAAGTGCCATTTTTTTTTACAGCAATTAGTATGTGATAAACATCAAATCAGCTTTGAATGGATGATTGTAATCTCTGTTACCTGGGAGGGAAGGAGGAGAAATTATGATGTCGTCTTAAAACAAACCACAAAAACGCAAGGTGATGGAGCCTTCACTTCTAATTCTGCTCTAAAAGAGTTGATACTTAAATTGCAAATAGCTAGTATTTTCAGAACACTCTCTTACTGATCAAAGATTTAAACATGATAAATAGAACTGTTTTCTATCTACAAAGTACATCAAATTGTAGGCTAAATATAGTATTGTGCTAATCTGAAGCTGTCATGCCATTACTGCTAATTTTTCAGCTGCACCTTAGGTAATCATCTTTCCAAAGTAATATGTGGCTTTTACTTATTTTTCAACACTGTAAAAGCCATTAAAGATACACTAAAAACATTTGCACAGGCTAAGTGCAGGGTTCTACACTTTGGCCACAACAACCTCAAGCAGCACTAAAGCTGGGGACAGAGTGCCTGGAGAGTAGCCAGACAGAAAGGGACCTGGGGGTACTGGTAGATGGTAGGCTGAACATGAGCCAGCAGTGTGCCCTTTAGAATAATGAGTTCTAATAAGATACAAAAAGATAACAAATGAATCACAGAATCAAAGAATGTTAGGGGTTGAAAGCAGCCTCCAGAGATCAAGTCCAACCCCTCTGACATAGAAGGACCACCTAAGTTAGGTCACACAAGAACACATCCAGATGCATTTTGAAAAGCTCCAGAAGAGACTCCACAACCTCTCTGGGCAGACTATTCCAGGACTCCATCACCCTCACCGTAAAGAAGTTTCTCCTCATGTTGAGGTGGAACCTCCTGTGCACTATCCTGTAACCATTTTTCCTTGTCCTAACACTGGTGTGGTAGTTAGGCCCTGTCTGGGGACCAGATGCCCGCTCTATCACTCCTCTTCTTAGATAGACAGGTGGCTGTTGCAGAGGGGGATTCTCAGTACCTACACCTATTTGGCAGAGGAGAGAAATTAATTGGGGCGATATAAATTTTATATAAAAATATATGTTTATTAAATTCAATATTCTGAACTCTTGCCACCCCCAACCACTGTATATTTATATTAAAGTTTGGTACACGGTTGCAAAAAGAATTTAGGATAAAATATGTACAGTAATTTGTTATTTAACTAGCAAACATTCAAACTGTAAACAGGGAGAGGAGTTTTCCCTGCGGCTTAATGCCGTTTGGGATCTTAATGCTATTTGCCCAGCAGGGTGGGCTGAAACTCTTTCTGATCTACGGCAGAAGCAACTTATATTTATAGAGGTATTAAAGCTTTTACTCACACGTCTTATTAATTATTAATCACCCTCTGGGGCTGTGTCACAGCTTGTGCCTAGTGTCCAATTCTCCAGGGTCTCTGCCTGTGGACTTGGAGGCTGGAATCTTCCTGGCTTGAGGGGAGAGGACAAACCTTCCCAGCTTGTGGGGATATAGTTTTTCTCTAACCTTTGTTCTCCTGGCGAAGGACGATCTCTGCCTTGGTGCTGCTGGCTTCTTCTGGATGCTGTGTCCAGGAATTCCCAACTGGCAGGATTTGAGGTATCGCAGGAGGAGAATATCAGTGCTGTCTCTGGCACGGTTCTTCATGTCTTCAGGCCGTGTGTGTGTGTGCAGACAATCCAGAATCTGCTTCCTGGTTATCTCAGGGGCAACGGCGCTTACCAGGCAATGGTAGGCAGTGGGCATGCAAAGTGTGAGCGGCTGCTGGGAGTCTGAGTGGCTGAGCACTGCAAGTGAGGGTCAGAGCACATGTCTGAGCCATGCAGGTGAGTCAGTGTGGCAGGGCGCTGCAATGGGGTCCGAGCTGAGCACATTGTTTACCTGTGCACCCCTCTTTATTGAATGTGGGCCGAGATTAATGGCCTCTTTGGCCACTAGAATGACCAATCAGGTTGGCAGTCAGCCAAACCTTACCATAATAGGCAGAAGCTCTTGCCTGGACTTTCCCAAATATGGGGATCACATGGGCTTACCCCAGGGAGACACAAGCTGGGTGTGTGGGGGCTTACACAACCTGTTTACAACCAGGGGTCCTGGCAGAAAAACATGTCCAGGCAAACAAGGCATAAATAAGCCTATTTTCGGGCCTACAGGCCCTCCACAACAGGGACAGAGAAAATATGACAAAAGCATAGGAGTCAATATAGAAGCAATTTAATAAAATGCAAAGCCAAATCAAGGGCTGCATGTGGAGGCAAAGCAAGCAAAGATATTATTCTCTATTTCTCATCAAGCAGATGGCACAGTATGATATGGAATACCCCTTTGATCGGTTTGGGTCAGATCTTGTACAAGATCCTGTACACTTTTTAGTGTACTCTGGAAGCAGGGAAACGTTGGAAAGTATTGGTGCTCAGACCAGCAACAGCCAAAGCCCTGATGTGTTAGCAATACCCAGCTACAGTGCTGCAAAACACAGCACTGGGAAGATGCTCAGAGGGAGAATTAGCTTCAGCTCAAAAAAACCTCATGTTGAGGTGGAACTTCCTGTGTACCTGTTGTTCCATGGTCCACAACCAAAAAAAGCCTAGCACCTTCATCTTGACCCTCACCCCTCAGATATTTATAGACGTTGATAAGATCAACTCTCAGCCTTCTCTTCTCAAGAAAGAATAGCTCTAGGTCTTTCAGTCCTTCTTTATAGGAGACATGTTCAAGTCTGCTAGTCATCCTTGTTGAACTCTCTCCAGCAGATCCCTGTATTTCTTGACTGAGGAGCCCAAAACTGGACACAGTATGCCAGGTGTAGTACCACAAGGGAGGAGTAGAAGGGAAGGAAAACCTCCCTAGACCTGCTGGATGCACTTCTCTTGATGCACCCAAAGATGCCATTGGCCCTCTTGGCCACGAGGGCACATTACTGACCCAGGAAGAGAAGGAAATATGTGAACATGCATGATATTTATCTGTTATTTTTCAAGTAGAAGATAACTGAAAAACCCAGGTAAAGGTATTCTTTTTGACTGGCCTGTGAGCTGTTACTATTTTCAAATACATAGAAGATATTTCAGCACACATTTTATACTACAGGTAAAGGCAAACTTTTAATAAGGGGAATACCAAGATGAAAACGTTTACTTCAGGTTTGCCCCTCTGCAGCTTGTCATGCAAGTGAGTATTGTGGAGATGTAGCTTGTCATTTTGATCATTATTCCAACTGAGGCACTGAAAAACTTCAAAGTGTGGAAGTGTCTTCTTGCAGACTGGGAGGGTTTTTATGTCGGGGATTATTTCTTGTTTGGAGGTCTGGTGGGTTTTTTGGGGGGTTGGGGTTTTTTGTTGTTGTTGTTGCCTTTTGTTTCAGTTTGGTTGGATGGTTGGTTTAGGTTTTTTTCTTTGTATTTTGTTTCTTTGTTTTGAGGAGGGTGTTTGTTTTCAGGTGGTTGTGGAGGCTTTTAGTTTGTTGGGACTTTTTGGTTGGTTTGAATTAGTTGCGGGGCTTGGGGATGTTTATTCTGTTGGGAGTTTTTTGTATTGCCTTTTTATTTTTAAACATACCATTCTTGCACCTCATCACAGAATTACAGTAAACAGAATCACAGAATTAATCAGGTTGAAAAAGACCTTCAAGATCATCGAATCCAACCCGTGATCTAACACCTTCTAATTAACTTAACCACAGCACTACGTGTCTCATCCTGTCTCTTTTTAAACACCTCCAGGGATGGTGACTCCACCACCTCCCCAGGTAGCCCATTCCAATGCCAATCACTCTTTCTGTGAAGAATTTCTTCCTAACATCCAACCTAAACCTGCCCTGGTGCAGCTTGAGACTGTGTCTTCTTGTTCTGTCACTGATTGCCTGGGAGAAGGGACCAACCCCCTCCTGGCTACAACCTCCCTTCAGGTAGTTGTAGAGAGCAATATGATCTCACCCCCTGAGCCTCCTTTTCTCCAGGCTGAACAATCCCAGCTCCCTCATCCTCTCCTTGCAGGACTGTGCTCCAGCCCCCTCCCCAGCCTTGATGTCCCTCCCAAGTACCTCAACATCTTTCTTAAGTTGAGGGGCCCAGAACCAGACACAGTACTAAAATTGTGGCCTAACCAGTGCTGAGTACAGGGGCAGAATAACTTCCCCGGTCCTGCTGGCCATACTACTCCTGATGTAGACCAGGATGCTATCGGCCTTCTTGGCAACCTGGGCACACATGTTCTTCAGGCATGCCAAATAACTCAGTAACATTTACCACAGCCTCCTCAGAGCAGCTGCACACAGGCATGACCTACAATCTTCCTTTTCTGGTAGAACAAAAATGCCTATACGATATAGAAGAAAATTATTCAAAATGTTACCTTGGGAATATAACTGAAAGAAAACCAGAATTTACCATCTCATGGACGAAATAGAAGCCTACCCAGGTAGACCAAAAATTAGGGCAGGTATTTATTACAAAATATGGGCAGTCAGCTAAAGTATCTGTGCCCTTTGCATTGCAATTATTAAATGTGTGAATATTGTTCCTGTTTTCAAATACAAGATTTACCATCCACCCACATCAGCATGCTCTAATTGGTACCACTGCTTTCCTCAGCTCTGATTTTGCCTACTGCTTTTATGGTCCACTACTCTATTTCTTCACAACATTGATTTTTTAATTTTTTTTTTAACAAGGCAGCCAATTGTTAAGATTTTAATCTGCATCAGAATTGCATTGTCCTGTGTCTCAGTTCTAATTTAAATTCCCAGAGACTCAAATATATTTGATAGATGTAGAGAGAGGAAAAGGTAAGCACACCCAAATAAATAATCTCACTTTGATTTGGAAGTTAAAAAGAAGAAAAGTTTAACAATAAATTAAAAAGGTATCTGAGGTGGGGAAGTTACAAAGGTATAGGGAAGGGAAAACAAATACAAAATGTGTAAATATGACCAGATTTTGACGGTGATGGCTGCGTGGTAAAACAAAGAGAACCAGGAACAGGATGGTGATGCTGGCAAGCAGGGAGCACAGAGAGAGAGAGAAGTCCCTCCTGCTTTTATGGATCTTTAGACAGGAAGAGGGAGTGGGCTAACCATCACCTGGTAGTGTTCAGACCCACCCCTGGGGAGGGGTCAAGACCACCTAGGGTCAGGTTCAAGGTCACGCCCCCTGGAGGGTTAACCCTGTACACCCTGAATCCAAGGGTTTGGGATTCTGAAACATTGGATTGTGTTGCCTGGATGCAATAAAGAAATTAAGCTGCTAAAATCAAGTGTAAGAATACAGTTTTCTTTCAGGGCAATATCTTCAGAAGTCATCTACCACCAGTCTGGGTGCAGCTAGAAGATAATTGAGGCATAAAAACCTTATTTGAACAGCAAAAGTACTCACAGAATCAAAGATTGGTAGGGTTTGGAAAGGACCTCTGATGATCATCTAGTCAAACTGCCCTGCCAGAGCAGGATCACCCAGATACTTCTTCAAAAGATTTTTCTTGCAAGGATAATGCTGATAAAAAGCCAAAGTACATTTATATACACATACAGTCGATCCGAAAGCCTCATTTTCAATCGATGATATGGCCTGAAATGATAAGAGATTTATTACTAGCTCTAATTAAGCAAGGTAAACGGCTGTATTAAAAAATAGATTGTCATTAAAGAATGTAAGGAGGGTAACTGCAGACAATATATTTTAAGGATTGCACAAGTCATTGCAAAACTACTTACAAAGACTATGCGGTTTTCTGAAGACTTAGCCAATCGTTCGTGCTTGTAACATTTTCAGACATCCTGCTGCGAGAAGCTTTAAAGGAAAGGCTTGAATTACCAACTCCTTTAAAATGTCCATCAACCACTAAGATTAAGAATGAAATAAAATCAATGTGTTTTAATCTGAAAATGTACATGCACAGCAGGGGTATTTGCTACCTCCCCCCTCCTCCTCCCCAGCCTGGCGTTTGTTTCATTTAACTTGAGGGCAGCCATCCTGTTAATTTGCAGCAATGAGCGTACAGCAAATTTCAGAACTACAGACTATCAAAAGAATATCATTTTGGCTCCCATTTCAGAAGCTCTCTATGCTGCATGTTCTAGAAGGATGCTATTAGCCTGAGTCCAACTTTTTAAATTATTATGAAAGTAATTAAGCTAATGACTTAATGATCAGTGCAAGCACATCTATTACAGACTCAAGACCTGGAAGATATTTTTAACTGGCTTAAATCACATACATTACCTAACAAAACCAATACAAAAATCTAGGGTTTTGTTTTATTTTCATGGGTGTTTTGTTCATTTGTTTGTTTGGGGATTTTTCCATGCTTGATTATATATAAAAAAAAGTACAACTGTGTCTGATAGAAGCTGTAAGATGTTTGCTGCTCAGTTTTCATTCCACTTAAAACATATTCATCTTTCCTCTTTGAAGCTAAGAAGCAGACTTTGTTTGGAGAAAAACACTTCAATATTTGTATCCTGTGAAATTATTTTCTATGCTTTTGAAGATAAGGTTTTGCATAGCTTCGTAATGATAGTCAGAAATCACATTGCCAGAACGCTGGACTCAATTTCCATGGAATAGCAGGGACTTAAAACAATGACAGAAATAGGACATCAGTCTTATCTTCCTTTTCTGACTGGAGAGAAAGAGACAATCTGAGAATCATGGAGAACAGATCATCAAAATTATCATTTAATGTCTTAACTCACATATTAGCAAGATACCTACATCTTACACTAAGTTACTAACTAAACATCTACACCTTGAACTAGCCATTTCACATAGATCTGTCTAAATACAATTTTCCTTATTTCCACTTCTTATTTGTACTTAGGTCTGTACTAAGAAGCAATGAGAGTCTAGAAAGAAAAAACTGAAATGAACACCCACATTCTAAAAATTCTATTTGAAACTTGCAAATAAATTGTTAACTGAAATCAAAGTTTTTATCTCACAGATGAGAAAAGTTTTGGACAGAAAAGTTAACCATGTGGGGAAGAAAGTAAAAAAGGAAATGAATCAAAAATATTCAGAATAAGGAAATAAATATGTGATGTGCAAATAAGTAAAGATTACAGATTATTTTCATCTTGCATTCTCCCAGGAAGGAATCATAGAATCATAGAATGTCAAGGGCTGGAAGGAACCTTGAAAGATCATCTGGTCCAGTCCCTGTGGGATCACCCAGAGCAGATCACACTGGAATGCATCCAGACAGTTCTTGAATATCTCCAGAGAGGGAGATGCCATGACCTCCCTGGGCAGCTGGTTCCAGTGCTCTGTCACCCTCACAGTGAAACAGTTCTTACACATGTTCACATGAACCTCCTATGCCTCAACTTCCACCCTTTGCCCCTTGTCCTGGCACTAGGTATCACCAAGAAGAGGCTGGCTCCTTCCTCCTGGCTCTCACCCCTTACATATTTATAAGCATTAATTAGGTCACCCCTTATTCTCCTCCTCTCCAAGCCAAAAAAAGCCCCAGCTCCCTCAGTCTCTCCTCATAAGGAAGACGTTCAGTTTCCTTAATCATGTTTGTGGCTCTGCACTGGACTATCTCAAGCAGTTCTCTGTCCTTCTTGATCTGGAGGACCCAGAACTGGACACAATGCTCCAGATGAGACCTCACCAGGTCAGACCAGAGGGGAAGGAGAACCTCCCTCAACCTACTAAACACAGCCCTTCTAATACACCCCAGATGGGCATTGGCCTTCCTGGCTACAGGAGCACACTGCTGACTCATGGCCATCTTTCCATCCACCAGGACTCCCAAGTCCCTCTCCCCTTCACTGCTCTGCAGCAGGTCAATCCCCAGCCTATACTGATACATGGGATAGAGTCACCATCCCTGGAGGTGTAAAAGAACCTGTGTAGACATGGCACTGTGCTACATGGTTTAATGGCCGTGGTGGTGTCAGGCTGATGGTTGGACTTGATGATCTTAGAGGTCTTTTCCAACCAAAACAATTCTATGATTCTACAATTCTATAAAATGTGCTGTTTAGTGCAGGAGGATTGGATGAGATGACCTTTAAAGGTCCCTTCCAACCCAACGCATTCTGCGGTTCTGTGAACTTTGAATTGCTAAATCTTCAAGCTGAGACCTTCCACAACATGATTTTGTGAAATACAGTTGTTAGAGACATTGGCTGCAAAGTCTGATGCTACTTCAGCAATGGCAATGTGCATGCCAAAATTCAAGGAGCACGTGTAGGGAGTGCTGAGGAGCCAAAGCATTATATTATGTTTTCCATTCACTCTTGTATCTGCAGTGTACCAGACATCTGTACGATGATGAACATGAGAAGCTATTAAGCTTTCCTCTTACTTCAGTATAAAAGAGAAAGTAATGCATTTTCTGCCTGTGAAATTAAACATCCTATTACTTTATCATCAAAGGCAAGGAACATTACATTCAAAATAGTGTCCTAGCAAGGATCTCTGTGAACCTTAGCCATTCTAAATGCATGTCCTCAGTCAACGGCAACGGTAAAAGTAAATGGTGCATTTTGTTTGCCCAAACTGTCATTTAGAAATTACACTGTCATAGCTATCTATAATTAGAGGTGTAACAGACTGTCAGCCATGAGTCTTAGTCCATGGAGTATTTCCATAGCTCTCAAAAAAAATCAAAACAAAACCCAAAAACCCCACATACCATTGGCAGAAGAAAGTAAGCATCATTACCTTCATTTGTTCTGTGGGCACAGGAAAGATATTCCAATGCCAGATCCTTGGCGAGGGAAAAAATGCCAACTTATCCACGCCCTCAAGTAACATAAAGATCTATTAGTGACTACTATGATTTACCTAGAGAGCTCTATAGAAAACATAATTGTATGAAGTCCTAAAAATACACTCTGCCTTAAGACTTCACAGGTTCATATACAAAAACAAACTAGAAGAGAAGAGGAGCAGCTTGCATGGTTGGGATTTTTCTGTTTGTGTGATGAAGGGGAAATTAATTAATGTGAGGTGATATTTTTTCCAACATTAATACTGTTTATTAATTTTGATATTCAGAACTTTCACCACCCCCAACCACTAATATTAATAATAATAATAATCAGTTCTTGCACAGTCATGGAAACATTTTACAGACAATAAATAGATCTAGTAATAACCAGCAAAATATATAAACATTAATTGAACTGGAAGAGAATGTTCTTGCCCCCAGATACTGCTTGTGGTCAATATACTGCTTGCCCATAAGATGGACTCAAGGAGTTCTTTTCTGCTTATGGCAGAAGGCAATGGTGAACCACAAAGAGGCTTTAAGCATTTATTACCCAACTCACAGGGCTAGCCACAGTACCAGACAGTACCCAAACTCTTTCAGAGGACTCTGCCACTGTCTTGCCAGTTGCTGAGACCTCTGATTCTTCCCAGACTTCTGGGGAAAGGAGGCAGACAATCTCTGACCTTGTCTCCTGGCTCCTTTGGATGATCTGTGTATCTCCAGGACTTCCCATCTTGGCAGGAGACTTTCAGATACAGGCAAGATGTCCTGCAACATTCAGTTTTAGCATGATGTCACACTGGCTATGCAGGCTGATTGCATGGAGGCATTTAGAGACTGTCCCTGGTAAACTCACAACAGTGGAGTTTCCAGGCAAACAATAAGGCAGCAGTAAGCAACAGCAGCAAGCAACAACAGGCACGAATAGAACGGTAGAGCACAGCAGAGCACACTGAGTTTACATGTGTATTTTATCAACGTGGGCCAAGATTAATGGGCCTTTGGACACAGAATAGCCAATCAGAATGGCAATTAGTCAAGCCTGACCGTATTAGTTGAAGCCATACGCTTGTTTTACCCAAATTTGAGAAAAGCATGGGCCTTACACGAGACAGGTACAAGCTCAGCATGTGTACCTTGTTTACCACAGGACCAAGACAAGTCTGGGCAGGCCAGAGTCCTTAGACTTAGTGGCTCCAGGTTCTTTTGTCTTCTTTCCTGCGGTTGCTTCTCCCCACAACAGAAGTAGGGAAAGCAGGAAAACATGCCTGGGCAAGCCAGGACAAGCATAAGCCTGTTTTGGGTCTATCAGGCCTGCCATGACAGTTTGTTTTGGGGTTTGTTTTTTTTTTTTTTTTTTTTTTTAAGTTTATTATTTCAGGGGGCTTGGAAGGAGTAATTTTGGGGAGGTTGTTGCTGCTGTTGCTATTTTGGTGTTGCTTTTGTTTGTTGTTATTATCATCATCATCTTTAACATTCTGAACCACGGAAGGATGTAGTGATTTACCCAAGATGCACCTGGAATTCTCTAGGAAACCTTGTCAACCAAACTCATCTTCAGAGTCTCAAATTGTTACTTAATTCTCTCTAATAAGGTACAAATTGTGATGGAAAATTTACCCATAAGGCTCTCAGAAATATTTTCCTGTCGTGAATTTATACAGTAAGACTGTCTTTTCGCTTCTGATCACGGGGCTCCTCAGAGCAACTCTACAGCTTTTGTTTTCCTTGAGGAAGACACAAGGGACTAATTTGTCAAAACATACAGAAAGAAATTAATAGATAAGTGGAACTGATCAAAATCATCCCCCAGATAAGAAAAATGTAGCCTAATTTAATGTAAAACAGAAAACATCCAAATCGGTTTATCTAAATCACAGCTCAGTCTTGTCTGTATCATTATGACATGTAGTGCTAAGCTTCTCCTTACTCAGATGGCAAAAACTAAAGTTGAAAAGAAATAGCCTCCCTGTGCAACTACAAGCAAGATCAAGCCTTGTCATTTTATTTCCAAAAGAAAACAAGAGCTTAACTGAGACAAAGCTCATTGCACAGCAAAGCAGTGATTCAAAATCCTTTGGTGACGACTGCCATCACCAGTAGTTCCAGTCTGAAAATCAGCAAAGTCATAACGTCATAGATCGCACCGGGTTGGAAGGGACACCTGAAGGTTGTCTTATCCCACCCCCTTCAGCAAGCAGGGACATCTTTAAGTCAGTCAGGTCACTCAGGTCTCCATCAAATTTGATCTTAAACGTCTCCACAGATGGAGTTTCTACCACAAAGAACTTAATATTAATTTAGTATTAACTATTAAATTAATGCTAATTTAGTAGTTTCCTGCTAAGCAATTTGTTCCTTTTGCAGCTACTTATCTCCGGGGTATATAAGTGTGCAGTACTTTCTCAAGTACAGAAAATCAGATGGAATCCTGGGTTTTGAGTGATCATGGAAAACAGAATATTTCCTTGGAAATATTTAGTAATAGAAGTCAGATTATCTTGCAAACACTAGACATAAACAATAGCTGTGCCCTAATGAGAATTTAACTTTCATTAATTTGTTCTCACTTGTGATGGTTTGGGTGTTACCCACCCCCCACACTTTAGAAATCACCCAGACTAGACTCAGATGGCTCTGGAAATATGAATGCAGCTTATATTTACAGCTGGCACAATATACAAGCAGATATTCACAGTATATACAGTTATATACAGAAATACACAAGGTAAAAGGTAATACAGAGACACAGCAGCCCTCCCAGAAACCTGAGTCCCCAGGAGGGGCTCCCAACTACCCCTTCACCTTCCCCCTACCCCTCTTAACCTTACCCCAGTCCCAAGGAAGAATGGAGGTTCGGCCAGAGGTTTAGGAAGAAAAGTGAATTAGTCCAAAATGGAGGGTGAGGTTAGAGAGATGCAGCTCAGCCAGCAGCCCAAGCGAGAGTGATTATCTAACATTTTTATTTCTTGTTCCTATACCTCACAGCAAGACTGTGAGCGAAGTAGACATCACCACTGTTTTCTTTCCACAGCCTGTAATCTAGTTCTCACCAAAACATTCTAGCCTGCTTCAAACTAGCACATCACTTCAGAACAAAATATTTAGCATTTGCTTTTTTAAATTGAATGTATGGATGCACCAGCACATGTGACTTTGATTGTGTACCTTGTGCAAGTGTTGACTGCAGTCTCAGAATGACCTCCAGAGAAATTCTGGAGGCCCCATCCCTGGAGGTATTCTGTGCTTCTAAGAGTGACAACAAATTAATATAAAACACAGTAGCCAAGTACTGGTTTATCTTCTTTTTCTTGCTTCTGTAACTAAAGGAATAAATTTTCCTTTTCTAGCAGGCTATGACAAAAAGTGAATGAAGATATTTAGTGCACCCACTGAATAACACAGATAAGGCCACACCTTGAGTACTGTGTCCAGTTCTGGGGTCCTCAATTCAAGAGAGATGTTCAGATCCTGGAATGTGTCCAGATAAGGGTGATGAAACCTGGTTGATTCTATGATTCTATAATTCTACGAACAGACCACTTTCAGCTGTATACTCAGCTGTATGATTCTTAATACTGAAACAACTCAGTGTCAAAATGGTCCAGTGTTTATAGCAACTGTATTTTAATTATGACCACAGCTATTTTACAAACATCTGAAATGTAAGAAAAGGAAGCTGAAAGCAACAGTAGCAGTGCATAGTAAAACTTTTGTTATATACTACCTCTTGTTTGGCTTGCTAATAAAAAAAGCCACCTACAAAGCACGTGGCCACATAAATCCTCCTTATTCAGTTTATGATCCTGACAAGTTTTCCTTCTGGATTTGTTTTGGTTTGTTTGTTTGTTTTATTAAAATAAACAAGAAGATATTATGCAATAGGTAGCAAAAGTCAGATTAATTTAAAAAGCATGGGTAAATCTGTTGTGTCTTCATGTTCAGGGCTAATGTACTGATGAAGCTCTTCACACAAGTTTGTGATCACAGTAAATTAAAACTTGAAGCTGCTCCTGACCGTGTCAGCTTTAAGGATCTGTGATTCCCTATGCAGGAAAAAGACTATAAAGCACTACAACTATCCACTACAGACGCTTGATACCTTTGTGACTAGAGGTCTTATTAGCACTTGCTGATAAATTTACAGACATTATTTTCTACTATAAAAAAAAAAAGATAGAGAGCTGATGAACCTCACTAGCATTGTGTGTCTTTTATTGTGGCTCTTGAAGAGTATATTTTTCAATAATTAATAAGATGAGAGATTGAAGAGTTAGAGTAAGCCAACAATTGCAGAAAAATCCAATTCTGAAATGCATCAACTTTCTACCAACTCTTAGTGCTACAAATTGCTTAACTTTTACTACCACTATTGCACAAAGTAACTGCGTGAGTTAAAAACACTCTACGCAAAACTTGCTGCCAACCCTGCAGAAGTAAAACAACTGAAACATTTCAGCTTCTGCAAAGGCTTTAAAAACTTCTTGACAAATATCCAAGTAAATCACATTCCTCAGTTTAAACCAATATGCTTGTAGATAAAGTTATTAAGGATAAATGCACTACTCACATGCAGGGACTGCAGCACGATTTGGACACCAGAGACAAACATCCAGTGAGCTGCACAGTTCCTTAAAGGACAGCTTCGATCTCAGGATGAAGAGACAAGAACCTCAGAAGGGCTTATTGAGCTTGCTCACAACCAATCACAGAAAAATGAGTAGATTTAAGATGAACTCACATTGAATGGAAAACAAATACTTGAGCTTTGTAAACATGAACAGATTAATTTTTTTCAGAGAAGGAACAGTCCTCAAAAGAAACTCTTCATTGAACACCTGATCTTAGAAAAGATATCCTTTCTGTGCAGAAATACTACATGCAGCTTCTTTCATCACTTCAGCTATTCCAGCTACGTCATCAAATGCATTTGTAGCCCATTCTGATTAATCTAGTCTGTTACACAATATAGCATGGCCAACAATCTTCGTGGAGTTAATAAAGTGAGTGAATAGTTACAGTGAAGCTATTCTAGTACAGGAATGTACTAATAATTCTGAATTCAGCTGCAGCCTGATAAAAGGGATAATATAATCATTCAGCTTTTAATTTAATATTCCTTTATGGATGGAATTTAACTTAATACATGCAATTAAAATTAATTTCTTAATTTCAAATTCTCTAATTTTATATTACAACTGTAAGAGACTGGTGCTGATATGCTTGGATTTTAAATATCTACTTCTGATTAACATTAAGAGGAACTGTAAATGTAAAATCGTCACACATGAAAGAATCACTTCAGTACTGTTTTACTGGCAACAGCCCAGAATGCATTGACCTGATTCTTGTTGTCACAGCCTCACCACACCAAAACACTAAAATATGTTCCTGTTTTTCAAAATAGTATTATCTATCATACAGATCAATGACTTTTTACAAAGCACAAAACCGTATTACAGAAGCACAGAATTTTAGGGTCTGGAAGGGACCTCCAGAGATCATAATGTCCAACCCCTTGACAAAGCAGGATCACCTAAGACAGGCCACACAGGAACACATCCAGGCAGGTTTTGAAAGTCTCCAGAGAAGGAGATTCCACAATCTCTCTGGGCAGCCTGTTCCAGTGCTCCATCATCCTCATCATGAAGTGTTTCTTTGAGTTGAAGTGGAACCTCCCATGTTCTAGCTTGTACTCATTGTTCCTTGTCCTGTCAGAGCCTGGCATCTTCATCCTGACACTCACATCTCAAATATTTATAGACATTGATAAGATCTCCTCTTTGGCCTTCTCAAGACTGAACAGCTCCAGGTCTCTCACTCTTTCTTTGTAGGAGAGATGTTCAAGATCCTGGTCTCTCTTGAATTGGGGACCTATGTTGGTCATATAATATAGGAATGTACATTACATGTATGTGTTGCATTACATTTTATTTATATATATATTTTTATATATATATATATATATATATATATATGTTTATATATATATATATATATATATATATATATATATATATATATATATATAACTGTGCTGGTTTGAGGCTATTTTTTACTGAGAGAAATTAAATCCTTCACTGTGAGAAGAAAGGAAAAAAACCCAGTAATCTATATTCCTTGTTTCTTCTGCTGATAAATGCAACTAGTCAAAATATAGATAAGACACTCACTTCTCACACACTTCTTAGCTCTCACTTTTGGTTGTGCCTTCTTTCTGGCAGTCTGGTTTCTGTGGTTGACTCTGCCTTTAACTCTCTAATCCACCTAACTCTTTTTTCCTTTTACCTCCTTGTCATCTTTTTCGACATCTCATCTCAGATCTTCAGATTTATCATGTGAGATATACATTGGTTGATCTGGTTATTTCCAAAGGGAGGGAAAGAGGGAGAGGGAAGGAGCTTTGGGTCAGGAGCCCTCCTGGGGATTTTGATTGTTTCTGGGAGGGATATTGTGTTTCTGTGTTACTTTTAATTTGTATATAACTGTATGTACTTGTGTATGTATGCTTGTATATTGTGCTAAGCTCTCTTCTCTCAGGTGGCCAGCACCAGAATGAGAGGACACAGCCTCAAGCTACGTCAGGGGAGATTTAGGCTGGAGGTGAGGAGAAAGTTCTTCACTGAGAGAGTCATTGGACACTGGAATGGGCTGCCCGGGGAGGTGGTGGAGTCGCCGTCCCTGGGGCTGTTCAAGGCAAGATTGGACGTGGCACTTGGTGCCATGGTCGAGCCTTGAGCTCTGTGGTAAAGGGTTGGACTTGATGATCTGTGAGGTCTCTTCCAACCTTGATGATACTGTGTGATACTGTGTGTGATATAGCTTCATTCTTAATTTCTAGCTTGGCTGAGTCTAGTCTGGGTGATTTCATAGGAGTGGGGGAGCAGATCATACCCAAACCATCACAGTAACATACAATGTAACACATTTATAGAGATATATATAACATAAAATATATTAACATATCTATGTTCATATAATATAGATGCGCATCACAACTTGCAGAAACAAGTGAAAACACTGTTGAAAAAAACAAGCTTGATTATCTGCCAAGGAGAAAGAAAAAAACATTAATGAAGATGCTGCAATAAATTTTGCTGATATGAGGCATGCATTTAGATGCCTGGATTTTCCTGGCAGCTTTTTTAAGTCACAAATAACAAGTGCTGCTTCCAAAGACGTTCCCTAGCCCTTTCCTTTAAAAGGGCTATGCTCAAAAAAGCAACTAAATTTATGATCAGTGTTTAACTGAACAATGGTGCAATAAAATATAGAAACTTCTACCAATTCTAATTTTATTTTGCAGCTTTAAATGTTGATCACAGTGCAATTAAACTTCAGCAATATTTTAAGTTACAGCGCTGCATGTGTCATATAATTCAATTGGGCATGTTAAAGTGGTATTGCAGGTTATATGATAGACATCAAGTTACTTCAGTCTTCTGACACACTCCAAAAGATGTTGTAGCATTCTCTTTTCTAATATGTATTTAAATCTTTTTCCGTAGGGATTAATGCAGCATCGCAGCCTCTATCAGGAATAGTGTGGCCAGCAGGAGCAGGAAAGTGATTGTGCTACTCTACTCAGCGCTGCTGAGGCCAAATATCCTGGAGTTCTACATACTCCAAAATTCTTCTCCCTCTGTGCTTTGAATGGAAGAGGAAAGGTGCAAAAAATCTGTTTCCTCTCCCCCGCCCTGCAGGCTTGAAGGGGGTGAGCAAGGTGCCCTTCCGGCACGAGGGGGGCTCCCCGCAGATGCCCGCACTGGAATCAGGCTGGGGATTGGCTGTGGTCTTGGTGCCTAGGAAGTGGTAACTCTGCTCTTTGTCTAGGAAGGGTATAAATATTGGGGGACTTCCTGCCTTGGGGTTCCCGCCTCAGAGTTCTCCCCTGCCTGCATGGTTCCTGCAGAGGGAGACCCCTGGCACTGCGAAGGACAGGCTCCTAAGGGCCAGGACTAGGACTGTCCCTGCTTTGGACAGCTTCCCACCATAAGCACCCTTTGCGCAAGCTAAGGAGCCTCGGATGTCCTTTGAAAGAGAGAGAGCCACCAGGCATCTGAACCACCCTTTCTCTCAGACAGCCTAACTCACCTGCTGATAAACTTTGGCTCAGCCTGATTAATAGTGGGAATGATACATTTAATAGCTTAGCCTTTCCATCTCCTGACTTCTAAAATAGTCAAATTTATCTATGGTATCCTTGTAAGACCTTCTCAATCAAACTGAATCTGCCAATTAAAACTAAATTAAATTCTGCATATAGTTTTGGGGACAGGTTTCAGGAAAATAAAATAATTATATTTTTTTATGTATTCCTGACTCAGCCATGTTAATTCCCTGCCTCCACAACAACACACTTCAAATACCTGCTTCAGCTTTGGGGCCCTCACTACAAGGACATTGAGGGGCTGCAGTGTGTGCAGAGAAGAGCAATGAAGCTGGTAAAAGGGCACAGAAAACAAATGTTGTGAGAAGCAGGTGAAGGAACTGGGGTTGTTTGACCTGTGTTGTGGAGGGCCTGTAGGCCCGAAAATAGGCTTGTTTATGCTTGCCCTGCCTGGACATGTTTTCCTTCCCAAACCAGAGGTAAGCACCTTAAATGGATAAAAGGGGCACAATAGGCCTGGTGCCACAAAGTCTAGTCTGCCAGGACCCCTGTTTGTACACATGTTGTGTAAGCCCCCCCACACCCAGCTCGTGCTTCCCTGGTGTAAGCCCATGTGATCCCCATATTTGGGAAAGTCCAGGCCTGTGGCATTTGCCTATTATGGTAAGATTTGACTGACTGCCAACCTGATTGGTCATTCCAGTGGCCAAGGTGCAATTAATATCGTCCCACTTTCAATAAATAGGGGTACACATGTAAACAACATGCTTGGACTCTTCCCAGCATAGCTCAGACTCTTCCATGATCAGATCCCCATGCTTGGACTCACCTGCATAACTCGGACTCGCCTGCCTGCGTATTCACTTGCAGACCTCACTTAAGCCTGCCTATATATATATTTATATGTGGAGCCTATAGTCTCCTAGCCAGCTGTGCACACTTGCACACCACTGTGTTATCAGGACCAGATCCTGTATTGCCTGCCTTTACCTATGGAGTGCAGACTCCCAAGCAGCTGTGTACACCTTGCACGCACACTGCCTATCGTTGCCTGGTAAGTGCCATTGCTGCCAAGTTACCAGGAAGCAGTCTCTGAATTGTCTGCACGTGATCAGCCTGTCTGGCCAGCATTACATCATGCTGAGACAGCACGACATCCTGCTCCTGCGCCTGAGATCCTGCCTAAGAATCCCTGGGCAGAGCATCCAGAAGAAGCCAGCAGCATAAGGTCAGAGACAGTCATTCCTCCACGAGCCGGGAAGAATCTCCTTTCCCCTCAAGCTGGGAGGACTCCAGCCTCAAAGTCCATGGGCAAAGACTCCCCTGAAGTTTGGACACTAGTAATAGGCTGTGACGTAGCCCCACAGGGTGATTGATAATTAATAAGAGTTGTGAGTAAATGCTTTGATGCCTCTGTAATATCTATTCTCTCTGCCACAGAGCAGAAAGTTTCCAGCCCACTCTGCTGGGCAAATAGCATATAGACCCCAAGCGGCATTAAGCCACGGGGGAAAATCCTCTCTCTGTTTATAGTTTGAATGTTTGCTAGTTATTAACAAGTTACTGTAGATATTTATCCTAGAATGTTTCCACGACCATGTAGAATCATTTTAATATTAAATACAGTGGTAGGGGGTGGCAAGAGTTCAGAATATTGAGTTTAATAAATAAATATTTTTATAGAATATTATCTTGCACCAATTCATTTCTCCCCTCCGCCACAAATTGGTGCAAGTGGCAGAATGCCCCTATGCAACAGCCTGGAGAAATTTCTTTTCTGAAAGGGTGGCCAAAAGTTGTAATAGATTGCCCAGGGAAGTGGTGGAGTCCCTGGAGGTATTAAAAAGCCTATGTACACATGGCACTTCAGGACATAGTTTAATGGTCATGGAGGTGTTAGGCCAGTGGTTAGTCCTGATGATCTTTGAGGTCATTTCCAACTGATTCTTTGATTCTATAATATGAATTTTCTCTCCTACATGGGTGGGTATCCTTGAGTAGAATCCCATAGCAAATCTAGATGTTTTCTTCAAACAATTTATCAAATTGCTGCTTTATACCTTGGAACAACCTGTCGTGGAGGGGTTTTCTCTGTTCCTCCTCTGTTAGGGGGAGGTGAGAAATTAATTTGAGGTGGTTTTGATTTTTTATAATTTTTTTAAATTAAAATTAATATTTACAAATTTGTACCACCCCCAACCACTATGAAATCCAGAGTTCGTTTGCAAGTTTATGAAAACAGCTTGGGATATATTTACAGGGATTGATTATTAAATGGAAATATCAAATTACTAACAACTATAGACAGAGAGATTCCCTTAGGCTTAATGCCTCTTAACAACTATACTGTTCCTCCAGCAAGGGCTGAAACTGTGTCTGCTCTTCAGATAGAGGTAACTTATGTTACAAAGGAATTAAAGCTTGCTTAGATGTGTTGCTCTTGAATATTAATCATTAATCACTCTCCTGGGATTCTGTCTCAGCGTGTGCCTCAGTATTGGGGTCTTGATATCTGTCCCAGCTTGCAGGGGTGATAAGGGTTCCCAGTCTCTGGGGTAACAGAATTTCTCTAACCTTCTCTCCTGGTGTGAAGTAGTCTCTGCCTTGGAGCTGTTGCTTCTTCTGGATGCTGTGTCCAGGGATGATCAGCTGGCAGGATTCCCAGGTGTAGGAGAAGGATCTGTCTGTGCAGCTTCTAACACGGTCTCACAGCTAGCAGGCTGTGTTTGCAGGTTTGCAGACTGAAGATCTGCTGGGCCTGGATCTTTCCAGACTTACAGAACAGCTGGCAAGCAGGGTCTATGCCATGCTGCAGGGAGACGATCTCCGTAGATAAATGCAAGGCAGCAAGCCAGTATGTGTGGCTGCTCTAGGCTTAGGCAGGGGGCTCTCAGCTCCCCATGCATGTATCAAGTGCAGGCGTGCATGTGCTCTGCTTCTCAAAGGGTTCGCAGACAGCTTAACTGCGCCTTGAGATCAGTGCAAGAGGTCTGTGCCTCAGTAATGCTTGCAAGTGAGTACGGCCTGATCCTGTGTCTAGGCCATGCAAGCAGGTCAGGGCAGCAGGGTGCTGCTGTGGATCAGAGCTGAGTCTGCATGCTCTGAGTCTAAACAATTTGAACCTCTGAACACGTGGTGCTGCTGTGCACCCCTCTTTATAGGCTCTGGGCCGAGATTCGTGGCTCATCTGGACATTTAAGGTGACCAATCAGGTTGGCCATAAGCCAAACCTTGCCCCAATAGGCAGTAGAGACATGCCTGGACTCTCCCAATGGGGATTACCTGGGCGGACCCCGGGGTACACGGACTGGGAGTGTGTGTGTTACACAATTTGTTTGCTGCCTCGTGGGTCCAGCAGAAGAACATGTCCAGGCATGTAGAGGCATAGAGAGGCCTCAGTTTTGGGGCTGCAAAAACCATATTAAAAAGAAAAAAATAAGTTATTGAACATCAAACATTCAGCTGTAAATTTATCAAAAGTCCTCTACATCCTACATATTGATGCATGGTACAGTATCATAGATAGCATAGATATTTTATTAAATCATAATCTATATCAAATCCATGCTTCATGTATGATTCATCCTATTGCAGTACTTAAACTAATTTAACGTCCTAGGATTAGAGCTAGTAACAGCTGGTTTGCTGCCCACTGTTGGGGAACCTAGCATTAAAAGAATAAATATATGTAACAGATGTGAATCAAGTCACTCATTGATTCAGTACACATTATGCAATAAGTTACCATAAAATATTTGCAATGATAACCTGAGGTTAAGGTGAAAAATAAAAAGTACTTAATGAAAACAATTTTCTGATGTATTTAATAGAATGTTTCATACAAGCTCTGGATCTGAAAAATACTATTTTTTTCACACGTCATTCTAGCACAGTGCAGCTTAGCTGTGAAACCAAGATGTTCTCACATTGCCAGCAAGGCAAAGCATACCCTTTACCTTCCCTGGGAATGCATCAAGTTGTAAGCTCTATGGGCTGCTTCAACTCCAGTTATCAAGTCCTCATGTTTCATAGAACTGTTGAGTTTGGAAAAGACCTTTAAGGTCACAGAGTCCAACCATGACCTAGCTAACAAGCCTGGTGCTAAACCATGTCCCTCAGCATCACATCCATAGATCCAGCTTTTAAACACCCCCAGGGGCAGGAATTCAACTGTCTCTCTAGGAAGTCTGTTCCAGTACCTGAAACACTTTTTAGTGAGAAGCTTCTTCTTATTGTCCTGGCAGGGCATAAATCCTGCCAGGCCAGTTTAACCCTTGCTCTCCTCCTCCTGTTGCAAGTCCAGGAGTGGAGTTGAATGAGCAAACAATAGAGGATTTGGCCTCAGCAGAGCCTTGAGGGCTAGGGGCTTAGTGCCATGTGTCAGGTGTCATGTGCTGCCCCTCAACGTGCCTTCATGCTCATGTGAGGCACAAAGCTTTGAATTCATTGGCCAGATCAAGGATGCCAGTGCCTACTGGCCAGTTTCATTTTCAAAATGAAGTCTTTAATGGAGGGTGATTTAGAAACCTCATCTTTCTGCCTTTCTGCACTGACCCTCCACTGGGAGCAGCACCTCATTTGCTGCTCTCTAACTGGGAATCACAGCAGCCATGTGTTTGCAGCTAGCACTAGCAGCTCAGCAGCAGCAACTCAGTTCTTCTCTTCTTCTCTCCACCTGGAATATTTTGTATTTACCCCGGCATCATTATTGTGAGTTTTGGAAGTGTCTTTGTACAGGACACTTACTCAGAGACCAAAGCTTTATGAGTACATATGCTGAAGTTAATGCTAAGATTCCATAAGCATAGTTAGAATTCTCCTGCTTTCAAGTTCCTATTTTTCCAAGTTCTGGTTGTTTAAACTGTTTAATTCCATATCCATAAATACCCTTGCTGCAACTACTTCCTGTTGGCTGAAAATCCAAAGAATCTCAGAGAATTTCCCCAAATTTTAAATATTAATAATACAACTTAATATTCATATTTAAATTAATCTTCATTATTCATACCCAATTATTAATTTCCATCACACTAATATCCAACCTAAATCTCCCCAGGTGGAACTTGGGGCCATTTCCTAAAGTTTACACCAGACCATGTGGGAAGCTTTGGTCAACTCAGCCACCTGAGGAGCTCAGAGACTCTCCTGGCACACAGTGCCTCTTCCTTCACCTGCAGCCTAGCACATACTTGGCACAGCACAACTCAACTCCATGAGTCTTTGTGTTGCTGCCCTGCAGACAGGGCCATGGCTGCACATCTTCCTTCTTACTGTCTTACTGATATCAGGCTCCACTGTCTCCACCAAGGTAGTGAGTGATATCACAGTGATGGTGCCAAAATGCACTACTGCAACTTCAGAGCCATGGAGCATGGCACACAAGGGTAATCCAACACAGATGAGGGCTTGTATTCCTGCCTCCAAAGAAACATCCTTCATTTTTTTTCCCCAGACCAACTTATGTATTTGTCAAATGAATGAGGTTTTGATAACTCATTGCATCATGTGAACTGAGTTTAAGAGTGACCATATTCACACATGTAAACTACTCCCTCAGGCATCTTTGTCAATAGGCAGCCTAAGATGCCAGGAAGATGCTGGTGCTGCCTTGGAGGCTGGGGAAGATAATGTTGCTGCCAGACCCCAAGCACCAGTGCTATCATCCCTGGCCCTACTCTCCCATGGCGCAAGTTCCCCATGGACTGAATTGCAGCTATGGACTGCAATTGCCAGTGGGTCAGACTTTTATACCACAGGAAGTGGGGGGAGTGGGCTAACCATCACCTGGAGTGTGGCCCACCCCTGGGGAGGGGCCAAGACCCCTAGGGTCAGGTTCAGGGTTACTCCCCCAGGAGTGTTAACCCTATACAATCCACAAACCATCTTCTAGGTTGGACTTAATGATCTCAAAGGTCTTTTCCAACTTGTTTAACTCTGTGAAAACTGTAGGCCTAAATTTTGCCTCAAAGATTTTTTAACTAAGCTAAATGCTTATAAACAGTTGAGTTAAACTCACATTTCTTCCATCAGAAGTACTAAGCAACAAATTATAGTTATACTTTTAACTGTTTAAAGACATAAAATTACTACTTTTACGTGGTGTAATATAAATGTTAGTGTCACACTTCTGTGTCAACAGGTTATTTCTTCCATATTGTATTTCCACTCAAATAGTTAATTATTAAAGGTTCATTCTGACACCAATGCTGGGTTTTTTTTTTGGTTGGTTAAGGGTTTGGGGTTCTCATCCCTCTGCCCCACTGAGGTATATACAGAAACTCTGACTACCCAAAAACAGAAAATCTCCCTGCTTGTCTAAGGAACACAAATGTATATTTGAAAAACAACACTGCAATTGCACCATAGGCTGGCAAGATGAGAGGTTTACACAGGCAAACATCAGTTCTTTAAATATAGCAGGACTGCACTATGATATCTCTAAACACTGTTTCTAAACAGGCTTATTTGTTGTTACAGTAAAACTAATGCATTGCTCTACAATAAGTACAAAGTGCTTTAGTTATAGAATAGCTATTATATATAAAGACTACACCTATTGCACATATACAAAATAGATAGGTAAATTTTATATACACAGGTACCTGAAAGTCTCTATATAAAACCTGTGTGCAAGACCAGAAACAAGCTGATGAATTTGACAATATTCAGTTTTACTGACTGCAGTGGATGCTGTTTTTTGCTTCAAACTAGAAAACCAAAAGTAATTATTCTTTGAAAAAGAAAATAAAAATGTTGCTACTTGACAGAAGCACTGATGAGAAGAAATAGGAAGTGAAAAGCCGGTAGGTTGAATAGTGATTTACAGTTATTTAAATTAATTTACAATATTTTGCCAGCACAGGCTTGTTAAGTCATTCTGGAGCTTAGTCCAAAAGATCATCATTTAAATGACACCAGTAATCAGCTATCAAAATGTTTTGATGCCACAGCTTACTGCCAAGTGCTTCTTCCCTAATTCCTGCATTGAGTCCAGCATCAGTAAGTTTGCAGATGACACCAAGCTAGGAGCAGGTGTGGATCTGTTGGAAGGTAGGAGAGCCCTGCAGAGGGACCTGGACAGGCTGGATGGGTGGGCAGAGACCAATGGGATGAGATTTAACAAGGCCAAGTGCAGGGTTCTGCACTTTGGCCACAACAACCCCAAGCAGCGCTATAGGCTGGGGACTGAGTGGCTGGAGAGCAGCCAGGAGGAAAGGGACCTGGGGGTGCTGATAGATAGTAAGCTGAGGATGAGCCAGCAGTGTGCCCAGGTGGCCAAGAGGGCCAATGGCATCCTGGCCTGCATCAGGAACAGTGTGGCCAGTAGGACAAGGGAGGTTATTCTGCCCCTGTACTCAGCACTGGTCAGGCCACACCTTGAGTACTGTGTCCAGTTCTGGGCCCCTCAATTCAGGAAGGATGTTGAGGTGCTGGAGCATGTCCAGAGAAGGGCAACAAAGCTGGTGAGGGGCCTGGAGCACAAATCCTATGAGGAGAGGTTGAGGGAGCTGGGCCTGTTTAGTCTGGAGAAGAGGAGGCTCAGGGGTGATCTTATTACTGTCTACAACTACCTGAAGGGGCATTGTAGCCAGGTGGGGGGTGGCCTCTTCTCCCAGGCAACCAGCAACAGAACAAGGGGACACAGTCTCAAGTTGTGCCAGGGTAGGTTTAGGCTGGATATTAGGAAGAAGTTCTTCCCAGAGAGAGTGATTTGCCATTGGAATGGGCTGCCCAGGGAGGTGGTGGAGGCACCGTCCCTGGGGGTCTTCAAGAAAAGACTGGATGAGGCACTTAGTGCCATGGTCTAGTTGATTGGTTAGGGCTGGGTGATAGGTTGGACTAGATGATCTTGGAGGTCTCTTCCAACCTGGTTGATTCTATGATTCTATGATTCTATGATTCTCTCTCCAGCACATGTGGCACATCTTCTGTAAGAAGCGCCTTCCCCGCTGATCAAGCCAGCAAAGCCACAAGCTTAGTTCTGAAATAACAGTAAGGTCTTCATCAGAATAATTTTCTGATCACACGAGCTATGGGAAAGATTTGCCACAAAGCTCAAACTCCATCCAAACAAAAATTGCTATGCTGTTGTACTTTACAGGAAGTTTTCCCAGGGTTACTGGTTATTTAAACTGAGGAGCAGAAATTGCACATGGTTGTAGTCATAGAAGTTTAAGCACTGTCCTGACACATTTGGTAGAAAGAAGAAAGGATGACAAAGCACCAGCAAAGCCCTCCTCAGAATGTCAAATGTGCACATGAGAGTCTTCACAGAAAGAGCAGTGCTGAAACAGCGAACAAAATCCCTTCAATACCGAAACAAGATGGTGCGTTCCTTTACCAGCTGTTCCAAATCACTTCACATCAATCATTTTTTATGTTATTTCTATCACATTCATTGGGGGGGGGGAGGAAAACTCTTTTTTTTATGATTTAGTTTGACAAGATCCTCTGTTGTGCTTGTAACAATCCATTCCCTCCCAAATGCTGTCCTATCACTAGTAACATCCACATTCTGACGCTAGAGATCCAAACAAGTTGTTTGTTTGTTATTTAACATTACAAATAGCACCAAATAAGTTTCCTTTTTTTTCCTCAGATTAATACTCGACTACTAAAGCATTGCCAGGAACCTCAGAAATGCATTTATATTCTCAGTATCTAGCACACTAATTTTTCACATGACTGAAGTACATATTGTAACCATCTCAGTAACTGTTATAAGGCACACAGGGGTTGCAAAGGTCCATATATCACTACAATGAACTAGTAAACACATTCAAGGACCATTAGGTATTGATTTATTTGCAATTACCCTGTACAGATGCTGTCCATATTACTCCTCTTTGCATTTAATCATACAGTTTCAAGATAGGTAGTAATGGTTATTCCAAGCTCCACATAATGATAAATAATGAAAACAAAGCTGTAAGACTGTTTTGACACATAGGTGCAGAATAGTCAAGTTACCAATAGTGGAAAGGAATGGATTCTTTCTAATAAAAAGGTAACTAATTGATTATTATAGTTGTTAGCAAGCAGTACTATATCAAATAGTGATAATGCTGATTAAATATTACTGTAACTCAACATAAATATTTTCGTCACTGTGGAAGGTGGGTGCCACACAGGCTGTGAGGTACTGCCAGGCGGATTTCACAAACATGCCAGCAGCAGACTGAAGCTGCTAAAAGCTGCCTTGAGGTGCAAAGAAGTCAGTCTGTTTTAAATTCGACAAGGTACAGACTATAAAGCAAGGCCAGACAATGTCTGTAATTTATTTTGGAGTACATAAACCCCAACTTATTTCATCTTCTTGAATTAATTTCTACTTAAGCTAGACATGGGTTTTAAAACCTCACTATTTAGAAATTGTCCATTATTTCCAAGACTGAAAACTTTCTGTAACTGCCGGTACATTTGTGACACATCTAACTGTGTTCTCTGTTAAAAAGCAACACCTCCTTTCTGATCCAGAATGTTCTTAGGTTATATTTATATCTATTAAAACATACTCTATTTGTCTCTTAGGTAAACAGTCCTATTAGGAATACATTTGCTCTGTTTGTCACAATTAATGATGAAGAACTCCTTAACTAAACCTGAGCCAGCTGAAGGTTTTCCTGCTCAATGCAAGAGGTTGGACTAGATGACCTTTAAAGGTCTCTTCCAACCCGAATCCTTCTGTGAGCTTTGACATCCACAATAGTAAAACAGTAGATTTTTATTTCTACTTAGTTCACCAAGTGATGCAGACTTCCCCTCCTCATTTACTTGGTCTCTTCATTAAACAGGACATCCCCTTTGTGTCATCTGTTAATCAGCAGCTCTGAATCAAATCTCAATCAGTTGTTACTATTATTATTATTATTATTATTATTATTATTATTATTATTATTATTGTATTTTAGGTCACTTATAAAGCTGCTAAATAGTTAATGAGAAGTAAATAATCTCTAAAAACATATGGTGATTGACCACACAAGTAATACTACTTATGCTGATTTTGTACAAGTCTTTAATGTGGCTAAATCTCTCTTCTACAATCATGGAATAATATTAGTATTAATAATATTGGTACTAATCATGTACACTGCAGGTTCTCTTTAATATTCTAGTTCTTCATTTCATGAGTCACTTTTAACATCTTAAAGATCATTTTGGATGTATCTCCACATTGCTCACACAATCTTACCAAGAGAGTTTCTTAGGCCAGAAGTAGATGAAAGAATTGAATTAGTTTATTAGCACCTGACTCCTAAATTAAATGACTGAAAGACTGAGCATTTGGGGGAGATATCAGAGATGCAGAGGGGAATATAATAACAAAAGATGAGACAGAGGTACTTAATACCTTCTTTGCCTCAATCTTCAATAGTGGGACAGGTTGTCTCCAGGACAACTGGCCTCATAAACTGGCAGATGGAGACAGGGACCAGAATAGTCCCCCTATAATCCAGGAGGAAGAAGTAAGGGACCTGCTGAGCCACTTGGATCCTCATAAGTCCATGGGACCAGATGGGATCCATTCTAAGGTGCTGAGAGAGCTGGCAGCTGAGCTGGCCAAGCCACTCTCCATCATTTATCAATAGTCCTGGCTCACTGGAGGGGTCCCTGAAGACTGGAAGCAGCCAGTGTGATGCCCATACACAAGAAGGGCCAAAGGGAGGAACCAGGAAATCACAGACCTGTCGGCCTGACCTCAGTGCCAGACAAGGTGATGGAACAGGTCATCTTTGGTGCCATCACACATTACCTACAGGATGGCCAAGGGATTAGGCCCAGTCAGCATGGGTTGAGGAAGGGCAGGTCCTGCCTGACCTACCTGATCTCCTTTTATGATCAGGTTACCTGCCTGGTGAACATGGGGCAGGCTGTGGATGTAGTCTACCTGGACTTCAGCAAAGCCTTTGACACCACCTGCCACAACAAGCTCCTGGCAAAGCTGGCAGCTCCTGGCTTGGACAGATTCACTCTGATATGGGTCAAGAACTGGGTGGAGGGCTGGGCCCAGAGAGTGGTGGTGAATGGTGCCACATCCAGTTGGCAGACAGGCACCAGTGGTGTGCCCCAAGGATCAGTGCTGGGCCCAGTCCTGTTCAATATCTTTATTGATGATCTGGACAAGGGGATTGAGTCCAGCATCAACTACGTTTGCAGATGACACCAAACTAGGAGCAGGTGTTGATCTGTTGGAGGTTTGAAGAGCGCTGCAGAGGGACCTGGACAGGCTGGATGGGTGGGCAAACGCCAATGGGATGAGATTTGAGAAGGCCAAGTGCAGGGTTCTACACTTTGGCCACAGCAACCCCAAGCAACGCTACAGGCTGGGGACAGAATGGCTGGAGAGCAGCCAGGAGGAAAGGGACCTGGGGGTACTGGTGGATAGTAAGTGAACAGGAGCCAGCAGTGTGCCCAGGTGGCCAAGAGAGCCAATGGCATCCTGGCCTGGATCAGGAACAATGTGGCCAGTAAGACAAGGGAGGTTATTCTGCCCCTGTACTCAGCACTGTTCAGGCCACACCTTGAGTCCTGTGTCCATTTCTGGGCTTCTCAGTTCAAGAGAAATGATGAGGTGCTGGAATGTGTCCAGAGAAGGGCGATGAATCTGGTGAGAGGCCTGGAACACAAACCCTGTGAGGAGAGGCTGAGGGAGCTGGGGTTGTTTAGGCTGGAGAAGAGGAGGCTCAGGGGTGACCTCATTGCTGTCTACAACTACCTGAAGGGAGGTTGTAGCCAGATGGGGGTTGGTCTCCTCTCCCAGGCAACCAGCAATAGAACAAGGTGACACAGTCTCAAGTTGTGCCAGGGTAGGTTTAGGTTGGATGTTAGGAGGAAGTTCTTGCCAGGGAGAGTAATTGGCATTGGAATGGGCTGCCCAGGGAGGTGATGGAGTCACTGTCCCTGGAGGTGTTCAAGAAAAGACTGGATGAGGCACTCATTGCCATGGTCTAGTTGACTGGCTAGGGCTGGGTGCTAGGTTGGACTGGATGATCTTGGAGGTCTCTCTCAACCTGTTAAAAAAAGAAAAAAACAAACTTGCAAGATTATATTCAGTTCTGGAGTTCTAATTTGTTTATGTATGTTAGGCCAGATGGCATGGGGACTCACAATGAGTTTTACTTTGAGAAGAGTCAATAGTTTACCTGACTGGATGACCCTGGAGGTCTCTTCCAACCTGGTTGATTCTATTTTCTCTGTGTGTGTGTGTATTCAAAGTCATATATCCTTAGTGAGAATGCAAGTAATAATCTATATTTCTTTTTATTATTATTAGTCTGCTTAACCCCAAATCTGTTCTGAAATGCTACTAGATTGTATTGGTCATTTTGGTCTCCCTCATAGAAATGTAGAATACTCTTTCATTGTAGTAGCTTCTGGTTCTGTTCACTCTGACAAAGTCAGAATGAATATCTGAACCCAGTTCTCTACAACAGCTCATCTAGAGACAGAACCAAGACAACTTGCAATTTCATTCTGTGTCTAGGCACTTGAGCACTGCCTTTTTAAAGCTTTTATTGGGGATGTCAAATTTCATTCAGCAGCAATCTATCCTACAGCACAGGAGAGTATGAAGAGTGTGGGCATTAGCTTTATTAATTTTTAAGAATGTTATATATCAATACACCTCTGTGGGCTCCAAGAGTAGCAGTAGGCCAGTTTTGAGCAAGTGTCTAAAACCCCACAGAATTCACTGGCTGCAGTTTTGAGCCTAATGCTTAAAATCTCAACGCTAGAGACTTAAAACAGAGAGAGACCTAAAACCCAACACTGCCCAGAAAATTAAATATTTATCTGATCAGAGTTTGCAGCAGTGTGCTGTAATTCGTAGGGCATTTATAGAGACAAACTCTGCATACAAAATGCTTTAGAAAAACTTAAAAGACAGTCTGGATGTAAGGTGAATGAGACACAAGTGGGGAAAAAAAACAAGCTGAGGAAAGAATTCTCCATAGAGCACATAGAACCCAGCGGCATTCAAAATCAGCTTGCAACAAAACAAGTAAATTGTGTAAAGGACTGTGTATATCACCCAGCTTTCCAGGAAATTACCCTCCCCAGTTGTTATTTTGACTATTGGTTTTGTTTTCTGCATTTCCTCCTCTAGTGAATGCTTCTTCTTGTAATCCTCCCCATTCTTGAGAATCTACAGTGGTTCAAACTCTCCTTTGAGCCTCAACTCACTGGTAGTAAAATTGTCTAAGTACCCTCTAAATGTACCTGAGCAGGTGTGGCCCCTTCCGTATCCACAGTAACAAACCCCACAAAATTAATCAGTTCTAAATTTGAACTACAATCCCACCTGCATTATAAAATCACTTGTGTTAGTAAACACCCATCTTCTACCTTATATTCTTGGCATCTTTCTCTATGAGTTTAGTAAAAGTTTTAGGATAACAAGCCACCTTAACACCTTCCTCTTTACAGTTGTATAGGGTTAACCCTCCAGGGGGAGTAACCTTGAACCTGACCCTAGGTGGTCTTGACCCCTCCCCAGGGGTGGGTCTGAACACTACCAGGTGATTCATGGTTAGCCCACTCCCCCTTCCTGTCTAAAGATCCATAAAAGCAGGGGGACTTCCTATTCTCTCTGCTCCCTGCTTACCACCATCACCATCCTGTTCCTGGTTCTCTTTGTTTCACCACGTGGCCATCACCCACGAGGCAGACAAAGCCATCACCATCAAACTTGGGTTGTATTTATACCTTTTGTATTTGCTTTCCCTTCCCTATACCTTTGCAACTTCCCTACCTCAGATATCTCTTTAATTTATTGTTAAACTTTTCTGTTTAACTTCCAAATCGAGTGAGATTCATTTGTTTGGATGTGCCTACCTTTCCTCTCTCTACATCTAATCCCTTTCTTTTGGGAAAGAAGGGGGAAGAGGAAGGGCACTCTATAAAAATTGTTATTGATTCTATCAAATATATTTGAGTCTCTGGAAATTTAAATTAGAACTGAGACAACAGTAAACCCGAGTGTCTTGGTAGAGCATAAATCCTCACGGGCAGGTTTAACCCTCGCTCTTCTCCTGCTGTTGTGCTGGGGTTCAGGAGCGAGTAGATTGAGCAAACAATAAGAGTTTCCCCGCAGCAAAGCCTTGAGGGCTAGGGGGTTTAGCACCTCTGCCAGGTGTCTTGTGCTGCCCTCAATGTGCCTGCTAGTCAAAGGAGGCAGGAAGCTTTGAATTCATTGGTCAGAACAATGGTGCTAGTGCCTACTGGCCAGTTTGAGTTCAAATTGGGTATCTAAAGGGCAATGGTTTAGAAAATCTTGCCTTTCTGCATTTGCCTTTCTACAGCAGCCTTTCTGCACCGTGCGTCACCTCTTTCGTGGCTCATTAACAGGCAGCTGCATGTTTGCAGCTCACACTAGCAGCTGAGCAGCATCTCCTTCCTCCTCTGCCTGAAATATTTGTATTTTACCTCAGGACCAACATGAGTTTAAAAGTGTCTTTCATATGGGAGACTTATTCAGGGACCGAAGGTGTCCTGAGTATAAGCCAAGACTGCATAAGCATTAATTAGAATTTTTCCTGTTCTTGTGTTACTGTTTTCCAAGTTCTGGTTGATTAAACTGTTTAATTCTATGCAGTTGTTTCTTGTCGACCAAAAATCCAAAGAACCTAAGGGACTTTTCCCTGTTTTTGAATATTAATAATAAAAATTAATATTCATACAGAATTATTACTTTCTAATTATTATTACTTTCTAATTATTACTGCTTTCTAACACACCAAGTGGATAGGAGTAATGAAAGTAGATTTCCTTTCCTAATTTTCTACCTGCATCAGAAGTCCTCACTCATTCTCTGTTGATTTCATAACAACAAAATTCCACTACACTTTTCCATACACAAATTTGACTGTAGTTTTCTGCTCTAGTTTTTCCTCTGAATTTCTAAGTCATAATAATCTTCCATCTCCTTATTTTTATCATCTATCACCCATATAATTGCCTCATAGGTTATTTACTTGCAGTTCACAGTCATCTGCCATGTTCTTGCCAACCTTTCCATCCTTTATTCTTTTTCTGGCTTCCATGTATTCCTAGATACTATTTTCTGGTATGTGGAAAACTGTGTGGACCATAGTTATTCTGATGATGCAGAATAACTGTCACCCTTCTCAGTTGATATGTATCTCATAGTATCATTTAGGCTGGAAATGACCTTCAAGATCATCAAGTGTTTACAGAGAAAACAACAACATTTATTACAGGAATAGTTTCAGAGAAAGAGCATTTCTGGAAAATGCCTTTTGCATCTAGGTGTAAGACCTGTTTCTGCTGGCAGATCTTCTAGATCACAAATAATAAACTCAATGGCTCTTGCAGCGTATCAGTGATAACTTCTTGATGCAGGTAGTGGAGAAGCAAACAAGGAGAGGTGCACTGCTGGACCTTGTATTAACTAATAAAGAGGGAATGGTTCAGGACATTAATGTCAGGAACAGCCTTAGGAACAGTGATCATGACATGATGGAGTTTAGTACTCTACAGGATGGAATCAGACCAACAAGTAGAATTGCAACCCTGGACTTCTGCAGAGCTAACTTTGTGCTCTTCAGAGACATGCTTGCAGAAATCCCATGGGCTAAGGCTCTAGAGGGTGAAGGAGCCCAAGAAAGTTGATTAATTTTTAAAGACCACTTCCTCCAAGACCAAGCTAGGTGTGTTCCCCTGAGTAAAAAATCAGGTAGACATGCTAGGAGACCTGCATGGCTGAGCAAGGAACTCCTGAAGGAATTTTCAGGGAAGAAAGACACTTACAATTTGGGGAAGAAGAGATTGGTCACTTGGGAGAACTACAGAGAAGTTGTCAGGGCATGTAGGAAGGCAACACAGAAGGCCAAAGCCCTCTTGGAACTCAAGCTGGCAAAGGAAGTAAAAGAGAACACAAAAGACTTCTTCAAATCTATCAGTAGGAAAAGGAAGCACAGGGAAGGTGTGGGGGCACTGCTGAACGAGGAGGCAACCCTGAGAACTGAGGATGCGGAGAAGGCAATCTGCCCTTGTGGCCAAGAAGGCCAATGGAATTCAGGGATGTATTAAGAAGAGTGTGTCCAGCAGACCAAGGGAGGTTCTCCTTCCCCTCCACTCTGCCCTGATGAGACTTCATCTTGAGTACTGTGTTCAGTTTAAGAAGGACAGAGATCTGCTGGAGAGGGTCCAGCAGAGGGCTACAAGGATGGTTAGCAGACTGGAGGGCATGGCTTATGAGGAGAGGCTGAGGGACCTGGGGCTATTTAGTCTGGAGAAGACTGAGAGGGGATTTAATAAATGTTTATATACATCTGAGGGCTGGTCAGGAGCAGGGGGACAGGCTCTGCTCACTTGCTCCCTGTGATAGGACAAAGAGCAATGGGTGTAAGTTGCAGCTCAGGAGGTTCCAGCTCAACACAAGGGGGAACTTCTTTCCTGTAAGGGTCACAGAGCACTGGCACAGGCTCCCCAGAGAGGGTGTGGGGTCTCCTTCTCTGGAGACTTTCAAGGCCTGTCTGGATGCATTCCTCTGTGATCTGTGCTAGATTGTATGGTCCTATTCTGGCAGGGGGTTGGACTGGGCGATCTCCTTGGGTCCCTTCCAACCCCTAACATCCTGTGATCCTGTGAATGGATCACTGCAAACATCCACTTCTTGGTAATTCAAGCAAACGCAGAAGTGTCACAGCTCACTTTTCACCTGCAACACGAGATTCACAGCACCTGCTCTCCTCTATGCTTCCCCAAGCTTATGCTAATTTCTGCATTACATTGCAAATTGCCTTTTTATCTCAAACTCCCCAAAGATCCACTCATCTCACTCACAGGCCTGCCTTGTCTTCCTCACCTGGCATTTCATTCTTTTATCTTTCATTCCTACCCTCAGGTGTCACACCAACACCTTAAATCTTCTCATTGTTTCCTTGTGCTTCTGTTTTCAATCTGCAGGCACTGACGGCAATATTTGGCAAGAGTTTTAGCATACCAAAAATGAGGGGAAAAAGACACAATTTTTACTCAAATGAACTGCAAGTTACTAAAGCGTTTACTACATTTTTAAAGACCTTTTCTACATTATCTCAGCCATTGCAGCACATCAGATAAAAGGCCTGTAATGTTTCAGCCATAAACTGTATCTCTGGACCTGCTCTGTATTTGCCCTGGAGGGAATCCTAATAGCATCTCCAACTTCCAGCTCCTAACTGATGACAAATTCTGTAATATTCAGCCTCCATAATCAGACTCAGAAATTTACTGCATTCACACTGGCAACTTTGTAGCTATCATAGAGAATGTCTTTGTTCTGTGCTATAGAGAAAATAAAAAGACACATTCAAGTTCAGCTACAGAAAGTAATGCTGACTACAACATACCAAATATAATTCCTGCTTCAATTTCTGTCATTCCCAAAGTTAAACACATACTTATGCTTTCTCTGGAGTTGAAAAAAAAAAAAGAAGTTTACCTTAAATAAATACATGACAAATTGCAATTGAAAAACCCAGCATCTCTGGTTCTGTTCTCTCTGGTTTACCTTCAGGCCATTCACTTCTTCAAACTGTATCTTAATTTTTTCAGAAGAAACATTTACAAAGAAAAAAAAAAACATTTTACAGTTAAGAAACATTTTACAGAACATTTTGTTTTAAATACACCATCCAGAAAGACTGGAAAGTCTAAAATACTTCCAAGTCCTTTTACTGGTGTTAATTCAGCTAAGGAAGGCTGGAGACATTACTGCTCTAAAGGACTCTGCAAAGGAATTCAAGATTTTTGATGCTTCATCTCCTTTTCTTCCCACCTTTGAGGTGAATGGTCAGACTGATTACTGAAGTGCTGTCCTCAGTGCCTACTAATCACAGTGATGACAACTTTTGTGGGTAAAACCCACAACATATTGACACATTTTCATGAAAAGAATTGGCAAAAGAGAGAAGAGTGAATTAGGAGAAGAGAGAGTGAGTTAGGAAAAGAGAGAGTGAGAAGAGTGAGTAAAAGAGAAAAAAACATGCTGCAAGAGCATAATTAAAACAGGTTACATAATTGTGTTTGAGAAGCAGAATCCTAACTCTATTATTTCCACATCTAGGTTAAGCCATATGTGACATTTTCACCCAAAGTTTTTCTGATCAAATAAATTCACTTTATTTCTGTGTGCCTGTGACCTTTTTACTGTTTTAATCACATTTTTGGAGGCTTCTATCAAATTGATGAGTAAATTAAATAAAAAAATTCCTCCTCTAACTCAGAATCTAAATTGAATAAAGCAGAAGATAAATTGCTATCACAGAAACTCAAAAGAGTAAAACTTAAATATATCAGATTTTTATTCAATTTAAGGCTTAAAAAATTTAACTTATAATACTACATAAAAGACATGAGGATGAAAGAGCACAGAATTACCTGGATATTCTTGGGCAGAAGGTGGAGAGATAGGGAAGGACAAGAGGAAGAAACAGACACAAAAAGTAGCCTTCAAAGTGACAGCTGGGTGCAGGAGTTCAAATATCTGTAAAAAAAGATATTGAATAGAGGGTCTAAATGTATAACCAGTATGAGTTTTACACTGATATATAAAGCCTCCATATTTACAGCTTGCATGCACACTTCAATCAAAGCTAAACACAGTGATTTATACAGCAGATGAGCCTTTATCACAACACTAGAATTTCAGCTATCTCAAGCCTAAGAACCCCAAACAAGGCATGCTGTACTGTGTTATCTCAATTGGACCAGACAGAACATTTCAAGATGTAAAGTTCAGAAGAAAATTGAGTAAGAACTATATAGGCATGAAGAGCTCATGACAAGTAGACAAACATTTACATTGGTTCAATTAGCTTACTTATTCCTCAAAAACTTCAGTAGAATTCTGGCTCAGATGGGGCACTTAGTGCCATGATCTAGTTGACTGGATAAGGCCGGGGGATAGGTTGGACTGGATGATCTTGGAGGTCTTTTCCAACCTGGTTGATTCTATGATTCTATTTAGAGACTGAGAGGATTACAGAATCACAGAACATTAGGGACTGGGAGGGACCTCCTGAAATGGAGTCCAACTCCTCTGCCACAGCAGGATCACTTAGAGTAGGTTTCATAGAAACATGTCCAGGCAGGTTTCGAATGTCTTCAGAAAAGAAGACTCCATAACCTCACTGGGCAGCCTGCTCCAGTTTTTTGTCATGCTCTGAATCATCACAAACTTGAAATTCTCCCCAGAAGTGCCACCTACTATGCAGTGAATAGGAAAGGAAGATCAGATTTCATGTAACACACTATTTAACAGTCAGCAGCCATGAAAATGATCCTCAGCCCTCACATGCTAATACAGCTTCTCCTTCCCGTGCACTGAACAGCTTCACTTTCAGCCCATAGTGGTTCTGTTCACCTAACTAAACTTGCAGAAAACAACCACCAGCAGAAAAATGGATTCTGCTCTCTAAAGAATGGAAAGGTGAGTGCCAGGAGGATGGAGCCAGCCTCTTCTTGGTGACACCCAGTGCCAGGACAAGGAACAAAGGAAGGAGGTTGAGGCATAGGAGGTTCCATGTGAACCTGAGCAAGAACTATTTCACTGTGAGGGTGACAGAGCACTGGAACCAGTTGCCCAGTGAGGTTGTGGAGTCTCCCTCTCCGGAGATAGTCAAGAACTGTCTGGATGCATTCCAGTGTGATCTGCTCTGAGTGATCCTGCTCTGGCAAAGGGGCTGGACTAGTGATCTTTCAAGGTTCCTTCCAGCCCCTGACATTCTATGATTCTATGATTCTAGATCAGGTCAGTCAGAGCCCCATTGAGCCTCACCTTGAATATCAGCGGGGATAGGGCCTTGTGGTGAAGAGTCCCAAAGGGCACAAAATGGGCTTGAACATCTCCTATCTTGTCCAGACATATTTACCTGTCTGCCTGCATTGCAGCCAGAGGCAGGAAAACAGGACAAAGAAACCCAGACAGCCCAGTCTGGTTTAGTTGCCTGAGAGGGGCTCCATAAGGCCCATGCCCCTGTTGCGTGCAAGGCGAATGCGCCCCCATTTTTGGAAGACAACAGCCTGTGAGTTCTGCCATTTCTGGGTCTACTTGGCTGATTGCCAGAGGTGATTGGGTGATTGTGTGGCCAATGAGACCATCAGCCTCGGCCATTGTCCTATAAAGGGGGTGAACAGGTGAATAAGCTGCTTGCCTGCTCCTTTGTTCCTCACTCACCTGCCACTCGCCTACCACTTCAGCCACCTCAAGCTGCCTCAAGCCACCTCAGCCAGCAGCTGATTGCACTTTGCAGCCCACGTGGAATTTACCACAGGACTTCTGTTGAATATTTTCCTGCCTATGTTTTGGGCCACAGACATTAGCACTAGTGAGTATTCTTAACTCTTTATCCAAGTTGCCAAAGGAATTTGGTTAACCTCACAAGCGGTGACTGAAGCCGCCAGACTCTCCAGCAAAGACATTTCTAAACCCTTTCAAAGTTCCATTGTGTACAGACATTCTGTAGAATAGTTCTGCTAACCACATCCAAGAACTTGTGTGCATAGCTGTAAATAAGTTTGGGGGAATTATCTTTGTATATTAATACATTATTTAATAACTTTTGGATCGGCCTCATTGCATTTCACCCCAAACTCAGATTTCAACTAGTCCCCTTCATAACAGGCCTCAATCACCTCTCTGGGCAACCTGTTCCAGTGCACAATTACCCTCACTGCCAAGAACTTTTTCCTACCATCCAATCCAAACCTACTGTTCTCAAATTTCAAACTATTGCTCCTCATCCTGTTGCTGCTGGCCTTCATAAACAGTCCCTCTCCAGCCTTCTTGCAGGCCCCCCTTCAGGTACTGGAAAGAGGCAATTAGATCTCCTTGAAGCCTTCTCTTCTCCAGGCTGAACGACCTGGTTATTTGGATAATAACCATAAATATGTTCCAAATATTATCAGCCTTCCCCTCTCAGTCTTTTTATGTTTACACAGGTTCTAAAATATTTAATTAGTGCATAATAGGCTGACTTATTTTACAATTAAAAAAACAAAACTATAAACAAACAATAATGCCAAAGCCCTTTAAGCTTCTCTTCACTATTTTCACAGTATCACACAGTATCATCAGGGTTGGAAGAGACCTCACAGATCATCAAGTCCAACCCTTTACCACAGAGCTCAAGGCTAGATCATGGCACCAAGTGCCAATTCCAATCCTGCCTTGAACAGCTCCAGGGACGGCGACTCCACCACCTCCCCGGGCAGCCCATTCCAGTGTCCAATGACTCTCTCAGTGAAGAACTTTCTCCTCACCTCCAGCCTAAATCTCCCCTGGCACAGCCTGAGGCTATGTCCTCTTGTAGCCTGGGTAGGGTTTTTGAGAGCAAAATAGGTCTGGGTGATTGCATTAATGTTTTTAAATACATAAAGGGTGAATGCCAGGAGGGTGGGGCCAGGCCCCTCTCAATGATGTTCAATGACAGGACAAGAGGCAATGGATGGACGTTGAGGCATAGGAAGTTCCATGGAAACATGAGGGGGAAATTTTTCACTGTGAGGGTGACAGAACACTGGAATAGGCTGCCCAGGGCAGTGGTGGAGTCTCCCTCTCTGGAGATATTTAAGACTCACCTGGATGCAATCCAGTGTGATCTGCTATAGGTGATCCTGCTCTGGCAGGGAGGCTGGACCAGATGAACTTTCAAGGTCTCTTCCAGCCCCTAACGTTCTGTGATTCTATATACACTGGTTCTATACTGCCTTAGTGGCAGGCAAAAAAAAAAACAACCAAACAAAAACTGGCCATGAACTTGCTTGCAAAATAGAAGAGATGCTGGACAGGCAAAATTAGAACATGGGAAGTTTTGTCAGCAACTGAACAGAAGCAGTAGAAGAAAAAGCTTCCAGAGCCTTTTATCCTGTGTGCTAGTTTGAAGCAAGCTGGAATGTTTTGGTAACACAACTAGATAACGGGCAGTGAAATGAAAACAATTGATGTCAACTTCTCTCACAGTCTCGCTGAGAACTCTGGGAAGAAGAAAGACTTTTTCTCCATTTTGTTTCTCACTCTTGCTTTTGCCTTAGACCTGGTAACATCTCATTAACCCTGCTCCTACTAACCTTGCTCCCTAACCTCTTGGCTGCACCTCTCTTCTTCCTGAGAACTGGGGTAAGGTTGAGAGGGCCGGGGGGAGGTGTTGGGGTGGTTTGAGAGCCCCTCCTGGGGACTCAGGTTTCTGGGAGGGGAGTTGTGCTTTTGTGTTGTTTATCCTTTGTATATTTCTGTATATAATTGTATATAACTGTATATATTGTAAATAGCTGCTTGTAAATTCTGCTAGCTGTAAATAAATTGCTTCATCTATATTCCCAGGGTCCGTCTGAGTTAGCTGGGGCAAATACAAAAGTGTAGGAGGGGCGGGGTAACCCCCAAACCATCACATTTTTAATTGGCTTTCCCAACGTGGGGCTAGATATTTCAGTGAGTGGAAATTAGCTCTGGGAATTAAGATGAAGCTAATCAAGCAGCTATTGTATTTGGTTGGTGCATTGCTCTGGTCTGGTTTTGTTTTCTTGGCATTTAGTTGGTTAAAAGGTCAAATTGTTGCTTATTTCATTGATCTGGCTTATAATAAGGCTAAAGCTAAGGTTTCAGATATGTTCTGGAGCTGGGGTGATTTGATTCTTGGTTATGCTGGTTTTAATATCTCTGAGAATATTACCAAGGACATTACAGGAGCTCTGGTCAATAATGTGACAATCAATGGAAATTCTGCTTTAAATATGGCTCTAATGAGAGTTATTCAGCCTAAGACAGGAATCCCAACTGTTTGTATAGGCACATGCTCGTGTAAAACTGTTTTTCTTCTCACAGTTTTTAATATTTGCCTCATGATTTTAATATTCATATTAATTTTGGCATTATTGGTGAAAAATTCAAAACCAGCTTCTGTAAGAGCTAGGAAAAATTCTGTGTCTCAGAAGCAGTCTCTTTCACAGCAAAACAAGGGAACACAGTTATCGGCTTCCCCCTTGCCAGCCTCTGCCCCTCCTTCTCCAAGTGCTGGGAACACAGCCAGTGTTCCCGCCACTAACGTAAACAATGATAAGGATAACCAAAACAAGCCGCAGAGTTTAGCAGGAGCCTCAGGAGCACAGGCAAGTACCCAAAATCAGAATGTTCCTAGCAACAATCAAAACACCTCAGGGTTGGCAGGCATCCCAGGAGGACAGGCAAACAATCCCACTAATAATAATACTACTAGTGCTGGTAACGCTAGCCCAGTCAGTCCAAATCCTAATGACACCAGCTCAGCCAATTCGAACCCCCAGCCAGCAGACCAGAACCAAAATCCTCCTGTTAAAAGTAAGGCAGATTTGAACTCACAAGCTCCAAGTCAGACCCCTAAGGATACAAATGCTCCAAGTCAGACCTCCAATAATTCAAATGCTCCAGGTCAGACCTCCAATAATTCAAATGCTCCAGGTCAGACTCCTAAGGATTCAAACCCTTCAGGTCAGACTCCTAAAGATTCAAATCCTCCAGCAGACACATCCAAGTCTGTTGCTGCTCAGGCCCTTCTGGCACCTGCTAAGGCAAAAGCTAAGACAAAGAATGGTTGGCAGAGGAAAGGAAAGCCTATTTGGTGTGCTGATCTATGGCAGGACATTGATGCACGGCTGGAGAGAACTCCAGTGAAGGTGCGGCACGTAGATGCACACATGCCTAAGAGTAGATCAGCTGAGGAACATCAACATAACCAGAAGGCAGATCAAGCTGCTAAGATTGCTCAAGTTGACACCAACTCTGATCTTGACATCGACCTTGATTGGAAACACCGAGGTGAGCTGTTCTTAGCTCGGTGGGCCCATGACTCATCTGGACATCAAGGCAGAGATGGAACATACCGATGGGCTCGCGATAGGTCAATTGACTTGTCCATGGACGCTATCACCCAAGTCATCTATGACTGTGACATTTGTGCTGCTATTAAGCAGGCTAAGCGAATCAAGCCCTTATGGTATGGTGAAAGATGGTCAAAGTACAAGTATGATGAAGCCTGGCAGATTGACTACATCACTTTACCTCGATCTCGTTCTGGCAAGCAGTATGTGCTGACGATGGTAGAAGCCAGCACCGGATGGTTGGAAACCTATCCAGTTCCACATGCTACTGCACGTAACACCATTGTTGGTTTGGAGAGACAAATCTTGTGGAGACATGGAACTCCAGAAAGAATCGAGTCAGACAATGGTACTCATTTCAAGAACAATCTTGTGAAAAACTGGGCCAAAGAGCATGGTATTGAATGGATCTATCACATACCCTACTATGCACCAGCTTCAGGGAAGATTGAATGCTACAACAGTTTGCTGAAAACCACCCTAAAAGCCATGGGGGGTGGAACTCTGAAAAACTGGGACAAACATTTAGCAAAAGCTACCTGGTTGGTAAATAGTAGAGGTTCAGTAAACAGAGCAGGACCTGCACAATCAGATTTGGTCCAAACAGTAGACGGTGATAAAGTTCCTGTTGTACGTGAGAAGAATCTGTTAGGGAAAACTGTTTGGGTATTTTCTCCTTCGGGCGAAGGGAAACCTGTCCGAGGGGTGGTTTCTGCTGAAGGTCCTGGTCATACATACTGGGTAATGCAGGAGAATGGTGAAATCCAGTGTATTCCACAGAGAAATTTAACCTTAGCTGAGAGAGTTTAAATTCAAACTGTTAGGAGTTTTCTGTTCTAGGTAACATCGGCGCCCAACACTGAGAGAATCTATGATAGAATCTACAGTACGTGAGCACGAACCCAACATCACCTGGGAGTCCCTGTTCTGAGCTTTTGAATCACCTACATCTGATTGAAGTGTGAACTGAACTTGTATATATTGTTTTAGTGTAAATATTGGTTTAGATTAGATTGGGTAATTCTCAGCGGTACTCTGAGCGAAGTAGACAAGGGGTGGATTGTGCTAGTTTGAAGCAAGCTGGAATGTTTTGGTAACACAACTAGATAACGGGCAGTGAAATGAAAACAATTGATGTCAACTTCTCTCACAGTCTCGCTGAGAACTCTGGGAAGAAGAAAGACTTTTTCTCCATTTTGTTTCTCACTCTTGCTTTTGCCTTAGACCTGGTAACATCTCATTAACCCTGCTCCTACTAACCTTGCTCCCTAACCTCTTGGCTGCACCTCTCTTCTTCCTGAGAACTGGGGTAAGGTTGAGAGGGCCGGGGGGAGGTGTTGGGGTGGTTTGAGAGCCCCTCCTGGGGACTCAGGTTTCTGGGAGGGGAGTTGTGCTTTTGTATTGTTTATCCTTTGTATATTTCTGTATATAATTGTATATAACTGTATATATTGTAAATAGCTGCTTGTAAATTCTGCTAGCTGTAAATAAATTGCTTCATCTATATTCCCAGGGTCCGTCTGAGTTAGCTGGGGCAAATACAAAAGTGTGGGAGGGGCGGGGTAACCCCCAAACCATCACATCCTGGAACTCAAAAATAATCTCTCTTTCTAATTATCAATCACCTTTGGACTGAAAAGATCACATGAGAATTGTTTATCAAAAATTCCAAGTACAATACACTCCAAATGACTTGCTTTCTTTTTCTAAAGGACACTCTTTAAAAGTTAAAAAACATATCCTATTTCATCTCTATCCTTATTGCAACTTTTACAAAGCATACAAGAGACACATTAAATGAAACTGTCCGCTGAGCGCATGGAAATTTGCTACCACTTGTGTGTGTTTTGGTCTGTGTTTGGAGTAACTGAATTCTATACTAGACTTTCAAACTTGTGTCAATAATGTTTCAGTTCAGCAGCTTAAGTTGAAAGAACGTAGAGTATTTACAAAGAGCGCAGGTGTAGGAAAGAGAAGGGTAACTGTTAGGGGTGAGAAAGGAGGACTGAAAGGAAACAGGGTAAAGCAGTCTTTTTGATGAGCTGTGAAATTGCTTGAGTACAAAAAATATATTGTGCTTTTTGCTCTAGAGACAGAGCTTTGATAGATCATGGCCAGGCTCCACAGTAAGAGATCTGACTGCACTTAAAACCAAATACCTCTTGCAATGTAGTATGAAAATATTCCTAATGTGTGCACCACTTTTTGTCTGTTGTACAGCACATGCTGTTCAGCAGCTGTGCTTCTCAACAAGAGGCTCTGCTTAGCAGCAGCAGATTTGACCCACCTCTATTCTCTAAACATCACTGTGAAAACATTTCTCTTCCATGGGAATAAAAAAAAGAAAACAACCCACCTGTATTTACATCAGAAATTTCCCCAGGAAAGGAAAGTTCTTACTTGTCAGGAGTGAAGGTGCTATCATTTAACAATTGTTCAGTGAGCTCTATAAAATGAGCTGGCGTTAAGAACAAAGAAATTAGGAACAGGGTGGAGGGCAGCAACCTCAAAGGACCTCAAACACAGGAAGGCAAACAATAGCTCCTCTCTATCTCAAAGTATCACAGTATCACCAAGGTTGGAAGAGACCTCACAGGTCATCAACTCAGTCGTGTTTCTCTTGAAAACTGTGAGGATGATACTTTTTCAGTACTCTGCCAGGCCTCAGACACCCTGTGGGCAGAGATTTTGCTTTGGTTATTGCATGTAAAAGAAGATAAGATCAACAAATCCATGATCAAACCTGTCAGGCCTAGATTTGAACTGGAAATGCAATTAAGAAAAGTCCTCTGACCCATTAGCATTATCTTCCTAGTATGTGACACTCCAATGAAACGTAATTGATTTTTCTGGAGGAAAAAAGTCTGATTATTAATTAATAAACAGTTTGGAACACAGCCATAGCATTTTATTTCATTTCACTGTATTCAAACAAAAACAATTAAGGCTTTACTTTCTACTCCCAGAAGTATTGTTTGAATATACAAGACAAACAACCCTGAACACAACGAGCAGTGCATGTTCTTGCCAGAGTACTTATGGCATGTTAGAGAGGTTCATTACCGTGAACACTAAATGCTAATTTTGAATTTCATTTTCCTTAAAGTGATGTTTACATATGCAAAGGCTTTGTTTAAATATTGAGAAAAGAGATTGAAGCACCAAAATCCATAACTTAGTGCAGAACAGTTAATTTAAAATACAAATACCACAGCTGGTGAGCACCTGAGCCCACCCTTCCAGATTTTAGGGGTCTGAGTGCTCATTTCATATTTCAATCACATTTCAATAATTTGAAAGGGATCTCATTTTATGCATGAATAATTCAAGCTGAACTACATTAAAATGGAAGAACAGAATACAATTAGTTGATAACTTTGGCCTCATTTAATCTACCTTTTTTGAGCCTCTGTGTGTGCTTGTGTATGTATATCATGCAGTACTTCATCTATTTCCCTTCCTTTTAACTGCATCCCTGAACACCAAAGTCAACTGCTGAATTATACATTGCAAAAGTTTCTTCTGAGAAAAAAAATGTTTCCTTAAAAAACATAGCAGTGCTTTTTTCAAACACATTTACCACTCTGAAGACCTCAATTTGCAATTGGACATCAATTAAAATTAACTGATTAACATTTTTATATGTATTTTATCAGTACACAAAACCACAAAACCATAAACTAAAACTATGTATATAGGGTTCAAAAACATGACAGAAGTCTTCCTACCTCTTGCAGTTGTGATGGTTTGGGTGTTCCCCACACCCCCACACTTTGGAAATCACCCAGACTAGATTCAGCCAGCTCTGGAAATTGAATGAAGCTTATTATTTACAGCTTAGCAGAGTATACAAGCAGATATTTACAGTATATGCAGTTATATACAGAAATATACAAGGTAAAAGGTAATATAGAAACACAACAGCCCTCCCAGAAACCTGAGTCCCCAGGAGGGGCTCCCGACTGCCCCTTCACCTTCTCTCCCCTTCTCAACCTTACCCTAGACCCAAGGAAGAATGGAGGTTTGGCCAGGGGATTAGGAAGCAAAGTGGATTAGTCAGAGACAGAGGGTGAGGTTAGAGAGATGCAGCTCGGAGCTCCCCAGCAGGAGTAGTGACTTATCTATGTTTTGATTCTTGTTCTTATGCATCTCAGCAAGCCTATGAGAGAAGTAGAAGACATCACCATTGTTTTCCTTTCATAGCCTGTAATATAGACCTTCTCACCAAAACATTCTAGCTATCTTCAAACTAGCATAGCAGTATAAGCCTTTTTATTATAAAGCAGACCTTAAAACCCAGAAGAATTGCATTTGGAAATAGACTTTTGTAGAATTTAGTTGTTTTATTCTCTCTCATAGACACACACAAAAGACTCTTTAAGCACAATTACTATTATTCGAGCGCAACAAACTTTGCATCAATAACTTTGTAACTACAGTATCCATGCAACTCTACAAGTCTTGGGCAGAGCATTCTAAGGATACTTAGTGACACTTTTTCCCTTTAAAAGAGCACAAACTCAGTTCAAGTGAAACACTGCAAAGAGCTTGAGGACTGCAGTACTGGAGGCAAAATCCCATTTGGTGGCATTCCACTTGGCACATTTCAGAAGGTGTACTGTAAGCACTGCACATGTTAGTGAAGGAACAAACTCAAGTACATCCTTCTCATCCTTGACCCCTCTGAAATTCCCAAATTATTTCCAAGACCAATTGAAGGTCTTGACATTTGAATTAAAAGGAAAACAAATCATTATTCCAGAGTTAATGAAACTACTCTATAATAGTCTTAAAGGCCAAACAACTACAGAAACACCATTCAACTACAGAAATAATTATATGAGTGTGTAAAACATATCTGCCATCAGAATTAGGATAGAACACAACTTATTTTTCAACGTTCTTTATTTTCAGTCTTAAAATCATACAATCAACCAGGTTGGAAGAGACCTCCAGGATCATCCAGTCCAACCTACCGCCCAGCCCTGTTCAATCAACTAGACCATGGCACTAAGTGCCTCATCCAGTCTTTTCTTGAAGACCTCCAGGGACGGTGCCTCCACCACCTCCCTGGGCAGCCCATTCCAATGCCAATCACTCTCTCTGCCAACAACTTCCTCCTAACATCCAGCCTATACCTACCCCGGCACAACTTGAGACTGTGTCCCCTTGTTCTACTGCTGGTTGCCTGGGAGAAGAGGCCACCCCCCACCTGGCTACAACCTCCCTTCAGGTAGTTGTAGACAGCAATGAGGTCCTCCTGAGCCTCCTCTTCTCCAGGCTAAATAACTCCAGCTCCCTCAGCCTCTCCTCATAGGGTTTGTGTTCCAGGCCTTGTCTTGGGGGCTTGTTAGTTTATTATCCTTAGCAGAGTCCAGTGACTCAAAATAAGCAGTGTTCTTTAGCACAGAGAAACCCTTTGGATGCTCTGCAAGGTATTTTTATCAAGTAGCAAAGGTTTCAAATACCTATTTCTAGAAACACATGACTTTAGCATCTCTTGATTCAGCAAAGTTAAAACAGTGGATGAAAAATTAAATCCCTGTTGTCTTTCATATTTTTTCCTGCAGATGCATAAATATCTTTTCTATAGAGCTTGATTTGTAACTGACATTGTTAAACATATTCTTATTTTCTCCATGTTGGTCTGAGGTATTCTTTTAGGCAAAAACCTAAAACTAAAAGCATCATCACACATCACCTTTCATATACAGCATATTCTCACCCATCACATATTCTCACCCATCATCTATTACATACAGACTATCATACAAAACCAAAACAAATTAAAAAGAAAAAAAAAAGCGTGGATTAAGTGTAAAAAGAAGGTTGGGTTTTTTTTTTCTTTTAGCATTTTCAAGTCTACACTAGCAGTTTCCAAAAACAGTAAGATACTGCAATTCTTTCATATTCCATTCCATCAAAACCAACTAAAGAATGCTTTTTTATCTTGCATCCAGTTAATCTTGGATCATATTCTTAACATTGGAGTCACAGAACATTAACTCCCTAAGTTGAAGCAGAGAGGTATCATATTCTAAACACATATTCTTTGCTGCTCAATATTCTCTATCTCCACGATAACGCCAACTCCCACTGTGTATCTGATGGCAGTTCCACTGGACGAGAGGCTGCACATGCTGCAGTTGTTCTGGAGCTACAGGCATGCTTGCCAGTTCACAAATACATGTTTTCTGTCTGGAATATCTTCCCAGTGCTTTCCCATCTGCAAGCACTAATGTGAATCTTTTCCACAGCTACCAGGTCTAAAAGAAACAGTAAAAACTAATTCTATATTGCTGTTCTTTAATAGAAAGTTAAGAGTGGCCTGCTACTGTAGAGCAAGGCAGAAAACTTCTTCCCTTAAGTAGATTTTCTCCCTGGGGAAAATCAGTTCACCTTTCCCGAGGAGACACTGCACCTAAATTATTCCACAGAAAAAGTTGTCCCACTCCACTGACACAAACTCCCCAAACAATCTGCTCCAGCACTTTCCTGTTTTACTATCATCAACTGTTTAATATGTAATAGGAATCATTCTTATCAGACTACTACTTCTTGTTCTAACAGATTGTGGTGTTTTGTTTGAGGGTGGTTTTTCATTTGTATTTGGGTTTGGTTTTTTTGTTTGTTTGTTTTCTCTTTTTAAACAGAATTCTGTGAGATTTAGGGATGTAACCTGTCACACTTCTTTTCTGTAGACTACACAGAATCTCACTTTTCACCTTCTCTTTGACACATTTTGTAGACTTCCAATCACTCTTAACTGCTCTGTTATAGATGCTCCACTATCCTGCTGAAGAGATAGGATCAAACTGAACCCAGTATTGCAGCCAAAGCTACATTCCAACAGAACAAAGCAGGAAGAACATCCCACATTCTCCACACAGTATTTCTGTTTTACTCTGCAGCATGGTGTTGAATTCCCTGCAGTACTTTTTGCCGTCCTTTTTGACTCCTGCTAATCTTGTTTCATACAACAATTCCTAGATCTGATTCCAAGTTAAAGCTATTTGATCAACATTTTTTTTTCACCTCCCTGTTTTCTATTTGTAGAGAATGTAGAAATAGGCAGGACTTTGTACCTTTTCTTATATTGTATGTTATTTCTTTAAATCAATTTTCCAATAGGTCAGGTTTTGAATTGCGCTCCTGTCCTCACTTGTACTTGATGTGCCACCCCCACCAATCCCAGTGTACTTGGTCTGCCAGTTTAGTCAGCATAGTTTCTCTTCCATTTCCAGATGGTTAATGAAAACATATCCCAGCAAAAGTCTATTCAATATACATGCATGTTTCCAACCTGTTTTCCATTAACCTAGGAAAGGTTCCATCAGGCCAGATTTCCATGGCTGCTAATAGGAAATATCTGTAAAACAGTATCCAAATCCTTATTAAAAACATAAAAACTCTTACATCTTATGATAAAGTTACAACATTTACTGCTTCTCTCCCATCCATGAGACCTCTTACACTATTACAGATGCAATTTAAGCTGGACTGAAACACCTTCCTCACAAATCTATTTCCATAGTTACTTTTCCTGGTTTCTTCCAGATGGTCAGTAAAATTTCATTTATTCATCACAAGTTTCTTTGGGATTTTAAGTTATACTGTCTACTCTATAGTTTCTTAACTTTTACATTTTCATCTCTTTTGAAATACATTGTATTTTCTCTTCCCTTCCCTAGACTGCAGTTTTATATCTGTGTAACTGGTGTTAATTTTCTTAGCTATCTGCCTGACATTTTATTATTCCAGTGAAAGACTGCAGAAATAAGTATTTCCAGTATTATCTGTCAGTCATCTTCTCTCTACCAAATATCAAATCAGTGCTTTCTTAGTAACCTTACTACAAGCACAAAATGATTGCTTCTTTCCTTACAACCCTTCTTAACTATTTTGGGACCTCAGCTTTCCAATTCTGTCCCAGTACACATGTGCTAATTTATATTGAAGCTCAATAATCTGATGAAGTACTCATATGATTTTAGCTTCTCTTGTTTGAAAGCACAGAAAAGTGTTCTAAATTTTGTACAATTTCTTCCAAAGAACTGAGGAGAAATTTGGGGTTTATCAATGTACATAAATGTGATGTTTTGACCTAAAGTCTTATTAATTACAAAAACTGTGCCTGTTTGATCATTGGATTTTACTTCATCACTGACCATAATTCCAATATCTGTTCCACAGAAACAAATAATGCCTCAACTCCAGAAATATCCAATGCACCTTTTGGAAAAGTTTTACAGCAAGTGAAACTTCAGAAAATGGCATTGCATTGTAATACAATAGATGTGGAAGCTTACTGAACATGGAAGCTGCAATTACCCTGCTAGTAACTAATGTAAGGAATCAAGCATAGAATGTTCTCCATGAGGGACCTGAGAGGCTGAAAATACATAAATTGGAAAAGTATATTTCAACAGGATAATGAAAATCACATTATCAAAGGTTCCCTACAACGTTAATGACCTGTGAGTGCACTTTAATTAATTTAAATGTTTAAGGCCATTCTCTAGGCACATTCTCAATCTAAGAATATTTATGGTATTGATACTGGCTTATTAAGGGCTAAGATATGTAAGCAGTTTAGCCTAATAGCCTGCTACTGTATAATTCAACTGAGTCTTGTAACAAAGGCATTAAATTCAGGAGAACATGTTCTCTCTCAGAAGAATTCCAGTTGCTTTTTGACTGTTTCAGTGATAAACTCCATACCAAAGCGACCTTAGGTTTTAAATGACGTGTCAGCTTTTACAGGATATTACAATAACACAATATATGTCTGTCCTTGAAGTAAATGTTCTAGCTCAGCTATGAGTCATATTTGCATCTACTTAAAAGCACAGGCATTTGTTAGATCACTATGTAGCTACAAGAAACAGAGAAGATTATAAATCATTTTCATCACCATAGTTTACTCCTGTGCAGCAGCATAGTTAATAAAAACATTTATTATTTTGTCTCAAGGATACAATTTCATGACAATATATTTGCTTTTTACTGAACACGATATAATCCAAATGCTTATATTTTAAAATTGGATTAACTGTTCACTCTGAACTTTTGTGAGCTTTCAGCATTTGCTTACGCTTACAGAAGAGTGCTAAATAACACTTGACAGTGATTTTTACCTAATTTTTCCATTCTTCCCTAATTTAGACTTCTCCTTCTGTCACAAATGTGCTGTTTGAGTACAGAAGTTTTAATTGCATTTAGTTCCTCTAAATATTTCTCATGTGAACTTCATGAAACCAAGTAGTTAATGTTCTAACCTCACAAACTCACAGAATTTCTTAGATTGGAAAAGACCTTCAAGACCATCGAGTCCAATCATTAGTTTCACACTGACAAGTCCCTGATCAAATCCCTCAGCACAACATCTCATCACTATGAATTGTTATGTGGAAAGGACCACCAGGATCATCCAGTCCAACCTTCATCCCAACATCCTTCATCACTAGACCAGAGCCTCAAGCACCACACCCACTCTCCTTTTAAACACGTCCAGGGATGGCAACTCCACCACCTCCCTGGGCAGCTTTTTCCAGTGCCTGACCACCTGCTCAGTAAAGAACTCCCTCCCAACATCCAACCCAAACCTCCCTTGACACAACTCGAGGCCATCTCCTCTTGTCCATTTCCTTAATGGGGAGAAGAGACCAGCTCCAGCCTCACTACAACCTTACTTTGTAGTATAAAGCGAATTTAAATGAAGTGTAATCTTGATGTGAACACCTAAAAGTCAATTTTACCCCATTCAAAACATGTAAAGTGTATTTTCATTATTGCAAATGAGAACAAGACTATTATTTCTGGTATGTTCCTCAACAGAGACACTGTAATGTTGAATCATTGAAAGCAACTAAGTTACGTAAGACATGCCATCATTAAAAGGATATTTTGATACAGGTCCAAGGATCACACAAAATGATCTAAGGAAGGCAAGCCTCCATCTTAGGGATGACTTTAAAAAGCCATCTGGATATGATCCTGGGCAGTCAGCTCTAGGTAGCCCTGCTTGAGGATGCAAGTGGGACTAGATGACCTCTGGAAGTCCCTTCCAACCTCAACCTTGTTTTGTGAAGTGATTCATTTACACCTAATCTTTTTGACTAAATTGTTGAGTAAGAATGCACTACTTTCTTAAAGTAGCTTACATTGGAATTGTAGTTCAACAAATACATTGAAGACAGAGTTCTGCAAGCATGATTTAAACAATTTAACCTCACCTCTTCACCTTCTACAAATTTATCATCCTCTCTGTCGTTTATTTCTGACAGCCTAAGAAAAAGTCCCATTCATAAGCAGTATCTAAGGCAGCATCCTGAGAAAAAACAGATTCAGGAAATGTGAAAGAAAGGTATTGTGCCATTGCTGGAAAAGATTGCCTAGTGGTGGTAAGATCTAGTGTATTCAAACATGCCCATATTTTCTGATGTCTTGTTTCTGGATCTACTCCAGTTTTCTAATTCATTGATTAAATAAAGACATCAGGGTCTCTGCTAGGACTCATTTGGGAAACATAAGATCTGCAGAAATGCAGATCGTTGCCAGAACCCTTCAGCTAGCGGTGCTCATGAATTTGAAAGAACAAGAGAGGGCCAGACAAGCACACTACCTGTGTGGAGTTCATATATTATGGGGTGAAAAATAACTCCACTCGAGTTTACTGTAAAAAAATCTCGATGACTTCAGTAGGAACCGGAACAACAAGTATGATTTCATGAGCCAAGAAATACTCATCTGTTCACAAGTCAGAATGAAAAGACAAGATATATGCCAGAGTCTGAGATGGAAGTTTCTAAACACTGAAAGAAAAACAGGAAAAGTGGAGAAGGACTGGTGGGTGCCTCAGAAATAATCAGACACTAGAGGCAGAGAGACATTGTGGAGAGTTATTTCCAGTATGTGGTGAGAAATGTTCCAGAAGGCAATGGAATATATAATTATTATTTTTTTTAATTTGGAGCCTTGGAAGAAGGAAAAGAGATAAAAACAGAAATAACATGTTTTGTTTGTCAGAGGAGAGGTGCATTGCCAGAGTCAGACAGAAAAAATGCCTTTGCAAGACCAAAACCAGTAAGTCTTGTGGATACAGGGAAAGGGAAGATTGAAGCTATTTCTGAAAACATTAACTTAAACTACTTTTTTTTTTCTTCTCCAAAAAACAGTTTAACTGTGTTTCTCAAGACAAAAATAAACCAGTTTTAAAACATAAAGAAATGTTAGATATGAGGATGTTTTGCACTGACTTGGAAAAATAGAAAGCACTGTTATATAGTCCCAAAATGCAACTCCAGTAAATAAAATAAAGAAAAACTCATCTCCATGGTTAAAAAAAGTAATTAGGGATTAATTTTTATTTCCACAACTCCAGAACTGAAACAGCCACATCCATTTGGCATTCTCAGGTTTATAAATTTCCATTGACTATCAAGAAATGACTCATTTTTTGTTCTTAGTCTCCCAGATGTTATACCTTTTAAATCCAGCTGCAACAGACACACTGAAATACTTGGAAAGGTTTTGTACACAGCATGGAATAGGTCAGGACTTGTCCGGTTACAAAAGAAAGCGAATGGAGTAACAAGTTGTCGCTCTTCCTCTGCAGGTTGATTACATCAGACTCTTGCAAAGTACTTTGCTAGCTTAAATTCATCAGTTTCCAATTATTCCCTGCAAAATTGCAACAGAAGCTCATATTAAAAATAAAAACCTTGTTCTTTACACCACAGCTTGGAAGCTGAAAGTGTACTTTAAGCAACTGGAAAGAGAACTGCATACCTTTGGGTATCTCTTGCCTATCCTCTTCCTTTCATCTTTGACTGGTGAAGAGTTTTCAGCACCAAGGATTTTATTTTTTTGCCTGGCTTCCCGAAGAGCTTTCTGGGTGGGACCCTCCAGCCCTTCCTTCATTTGACATTTGTGGCCCACTATAAAACAAACCCAACAGTATTATAACCAGAATGCATTTTTTACTCACTCTTCTGAAAGATCTTTCTTTACTTATTATTAGCTAGACTCGGAATTCTATGAGAAACACTACTTTATAAAAGAATACTCAGCTTACTGTGCCATTCATAGAAAGTATTCCAAGACCATACACAGTTCTGCACCACAAATTATTTCAGTATTACCAGTTTCAGCTTACCTAATGGTACCCTAGAATTTGCCCCAAAAATGTATCATTGATTTTGAATCTTGCAGTACAGGCGGGAGTCACAGCAAAATGGATGTACTTCTTCACTCGGAGCCAGGAGAAGCACCACCTCTCTGCACCATACCAAAGGCATTATTCCAATTTACAGCCTGGATTTTTCTTCCCTGCACTTTCTCCCACCTTTCAACCCACAGGAATTACTTTTGTATAGGTAGATCATCAAAGAAATCCTAAGTAGGTAGTACAATTGCAAACGAATAGAAAAGGCTAAAAGGAGCAGTACAGCTTGTGTGGCTATTGCACAGTGAATCTGCAATGATCTGGCAGAAAAGACACTACTCTCTGACACTGTCTTTATATTAGCAGCTCACACATCTTAAGACAAATCCCTGTAATCTCTATATTCTGTTGCAGTATGCGATTGTGTCTACAGAGAAAAAAAGAATGGAATACTGGATTCCAATATGTTTGGGGCACTCTAGTTCATTGAAAGAACATACATTATTGTGCTAGTTTGAAGCTAGCTAGAATGTTTTGGTGAGAAGGATTAGATCACAGGCTGTGAAAGAGAAACAATGGTGGTATCTACTTCACTCATAGGCTTGCTGAGATGCATAAGAACAAGAATCCAAACATAGATAAGGGGGTCGCTCGCAGTCCAGGCTGCGGGCTGCATTTCTCTCTAACCTCACCTTTCATCTCTCTGATTAATCCATTTGCTTCCTAACCCCCCTGGCCAACCCTCCATTCTTCCTTGGGGCACAAGGCAACATCTGGGGTAAGGTAGAGGGGTGGGAGAAGGTGGAAAGGCAGTTGGGAGCCCCTCCTGGGGACTCAGGTTTCTGGGAGGGCTGTTGTTTGTGTTTCTGTATTACCTTTTACCTTGTATATTTCTGTATCTAAATTTATATATTGTAAATACCTGCTTGTGTATTGTGCTAAGCTGTAAATATAAGCTTCATTCAATTTCCAGAGCTGGCTGAGTCTAGTCTGGGTAATTTCCAAATGGGGGGGGGGGGGGGGGGGGGGGGATGACAGGGAACACCCAAACCACCACAATTATACAGATAAAATCCAAACTGAAACGAATGCACTTCATACTAAGCATTTCCAAATCCTTGCACTTGTAAAATAGTTAAATCAAGATCTTGAGACCAAAGTACAAATTTTCTGGCTTAAAGCAGAAAAACGCTTCTATCCTCTCCATTCCAGAGACAAAAAAAGGCAGACCAAGTAAACACAAAACCTTCTGAACCTGATAAAAAGAACTGTCTCTGGTCTAACAAAATGTCTGTATTATCTGTGCTTTAGTAGTTAAAGCTACTGCACAGATGTCCTGAATAATAACTGTCTCCAAGGAACTGTACCCTTTGAAATTGGTTTCTATGTAAAACGCTTGCTACACACTCAGTAACTGCTACCCACTATTACCACACTCACAGAGTGTTTGGTTTCTTGGTGGTTTTGAAATACAAATACTTATAAACCAATGGTTTATGACAGTTGAAGGGCTTAAGAAGTCAGTAACCATTAAAAAAAAATGAAAGGACACATTCCAAAGAACTGTTTTGATTGCACTACGATGTCACCAGCTTGTGTTTACAGACTTGCTATTCCAAATGCACTGTAGCTGAAATGAGGACATGGATTTTTAACTGGTGCATTTTAAGATTATTTTTGTGTGACCTTCTAACAGCAATTACATTAGATCAGGAAAGGAAAAGCACAGTTTACAGGCTTAGCAATGAGTTAATTCAACCACAAGTAAAGAAACTCACCGAGTTCAACTTTTTAATATAATTGGGTAATAAATAAACAGCTGCTGGTTTTGGAAAAGACAAGAAATGTACTAAGTAACTGTCTTAGAACATTTTTAGAACCAGCTGTTACAGCAGCATTCACTTAGGTTTGCAAGCAAGCCACAATCAACAGTACTTAATTCCTCCAGGCAAAAGTGGCCTCCCTTCAGAACACTACTTAACACTGTGTCTTCAACTGCAACAACCAATAACTTCAATTAAAATCAAATAAACAGTTATTTGTCTTTGATAATTGGACCCCTCTATCTCACCAGATTTAAAACAAAAACAAAATCAGTTTTTAACACACACACACACACACCCCTTCTTACACAAAACATCCAAGCCTTGTGCCAGAGGCTGTAGCCAGGTGGGGGTTGCTCTCTTCTAACAGGCAACCAGCAATAGAACAAGGGGACACAGTCTCAAGCTGTGCCAGGGCAAGTATAGGCTGGATGTTAGGAGGAAGTTCTTGCCAGAGAGAGTGATTGGCATTGGAATGGGCTGCCCAGGGAGGTGGTGGAGGCACCATCCCTGGAGGCGTTCAAGAAAAGACTGGATGAGGCACTTGGTGTCGTGGTCTAGTTGACTGGCTAGGGCTGGGTGCTACGTTGGACTGGATGATTTTGGAGGTCTCTTCCAACCTGGTTGATTCTGTGGTTCTATGATTCTTTTTAAAAAGCAATCTGAACTCAAAAAATATTTCTCTTTCATAGCTGGCTACTGGATGAGCATAGCAGGGACAAAGAAACAGTCTAGATGATTGAGCCCTAGTCCTAACTGCTAACTAGTTCCTCTCCAACTATTAAATGTCCTTCATATAAACTTAAATCAAGCTAAGTAAATAGGAAACAAGATTTTAAACTCCTATTCATTTTTAGAACACCTACAGAAAGTTTTCCCTGGAAGGATTTATACAGGAAGCACTATTTCCAAAAATAAACAGCAGTCTGGCAGTGGGACTGCAAATAAACCCCAGCAAATAAATTACATGCTCTGTGTTGTGGTCACAGCTCACTTCAGTTGTTTGAAATGAATCAAGCTGAAAGCTGCCACATCAATAGTCTAAGTCCAGAATAATTGTCCTATAATTAACTACTGTTAAATTTTATTTCCAACTAGCCATTAGAAACAAATTCACACTGCAGAGCTCCCCTTTGTTCTCCATTATGTACTATAGGACTCAAAAAACCCCACACAATCCCAAACAAAAAATGAACCTACAATGATTGGATGTACAGGACCTCATTGCCACTAAACTTCAAACAATTTGGCAAGCACAAAACTAAGTAAAAGCCCCTCTCAGTGCTCTTCAGCATAGTCATTCTCAGTCCTTCATGCTCTGAACTGATTTTGCTGCAGACAGCTGCCAGAAAAGACATCTTACCTTGGCAAACGGTAACTTGTCAGTATGAATGTCTGTTTTCTTCTAACTAAAATGTACCAACATAGTAATACACAGAAGTCAGCCCTAAAAAGACAGCAACTGAAAAAAATGCACCTGTAGGTCTCCTTACAGCAGACATTTGCAAGTCCAACAGTACTGGTTCCTTCCCAGCTAAGAACTTAAACTTAGAGTAAACACTTCTCCAGTGTCTACACCCTGTTTGCTTCTCAAGGTTGCATTTATATTGCCTCAGGAATAAGAAATCAAGAGGCAACAGAACATGACTATCTTTCACGAAGCATCAGAAAGCATTTCAGTAAGAGACATAAATCACCCATTGAAACATCACTATAGCTTACAGAGGGCAATAAAAAATATGTAGAATAGAGAGGACAAAGCTCTAGAGATAAATGGACAGTAATACTGCATAGTTTATTACATATTTGCTATGAAGCAAATTAAGGCAGTTGGACAGGAAGGGATGGAGAGGCAGCTCCCTGGCTTGGGTTTTAGCTTGCTTGCTTCTGCTTTGCTGCTGCTTTCTACTGTGCTTTTTCTGCAGAAAAAGGCTAAGGTAATTGTGTTTGTATTATGATGATCTGATTTTGCTCAGTAAACTCTTATCTCACTCTTTTTTTGTCTCAACCCCTTGTTCTGATTTAAAACCACAACAGGGACGAAAATGAGCACTGTGCCTTTTAGTAGGGTAGAGGCTGATGCTTTTAGATGTAACAAGCTTTAAAGACTACAGCGAGCACATGTAGTTAGTACAGCCACAGAAAGATATTTTGAGGGCCTCAAACATGCCTTGCTGAGGAGACACATACTACAAACAAAACACCAAAAAAAATCACAATCCAAACCCAGAAGGATACTGTGAATGCTGAAAAGAGTAACTGCCAGTACTTCATTATTCTACCTGAATTCTGTATTTACAAAAGTTATTAGTTTAGTAGCTATTTGCTTGTATACGAAGTAAAATCATAGCTTAGGTTATACTGGGTAAGGTAAGACTACAGAACCTTTCCAAGTTCTCCCAGAACTGAAAGCATTAATTTAGAAAAGGAGTAGGGTGTGCACCAAAACTCCTCAGCAAGGTAAGCCTCCCACTGCTGCAGGGAAAGACCTGAGGTAGGAATCATCCTTCAGATGATTAGATCTCAGTCCAGTGCTTGTAGCAACTGATGACCATTTAGGAGAACAACCTACATCAAACAGAGAGGAAAAAAACTGAACTGAATGTGCTACACTAATAATAGGCAGACACCAGCAAAATCTGGACACTAGTTAAAGAGTCTGCATTAATAGTAAATAAGCCATCTTAACAGCTGTGTTAGTTTCAGGCTAGCTGAAATATTTTAGTGAGAGAAATTAGATTATAGGCTGTGAAAATGAAACAATGGTTATGTCTACTTCACTCATAGGCTTGCTGAAATGTATAAAAACAAGAACACAAAACATACATAACACAGTGGCTCTCTGTTGCAGCTGGTGTCTGTACTCTTCTCCCTAATCTGCTCTCTGCTTTGTAACCTCCCTGGCTGATTCTTCAAACTCACCTTGCACATAAGGCAAACTCTGGGATAGGGTGGAGGGGTGGAAAGGAGGTGGAACGGTGGCTGGGGGCCCCTCGTGGGGACTCTGATTTCTGGGAGGGATGTTGTGTTTCTGTATCACTTTTACCTTGTAGATTTCTGTATATAGCTGTATATATTGTAAATATCTGCTTGTATATTGTGCTAAGCTGTAAATATAAAGCTTCATTCCTTAATTTCCAGCCAGCTGAGTCTAGTCTGGGTGATTTCATAAGAGTGGGGGGGGTGGGTAACACCCAAACCATCACAACAGCCAAATAAATGCTTGCTTTTCATTCAATTATAAATAAAAGAAACAAAAAAACTTTGTGAATACTTTTCTTCTCAGTCCTTTCTTTCCTACAGGAATTCTACAGAATGGAACGAACTCCATAAACAGGGGAACAAATGAAGCTTGGTTGTCAAAGGCTGAGGCAACTGAGTGGCTTTTTATCTGAAGTATATTACCAGTGACAAAGGAACTTAAGACCTTTAACACACTGAGGTGGGGGAGAGAGTGAAAAAAACAAAGCAGGTATTAAAAAATGCCTTATATGTAACAAATGCTCCCCCTAGAAGTTGTATGTTTGACACCTACTCACCTATGTGGCTAAGAAATGTGAGGTTCTCTAACATCAAACTGCACTCTCTGATCGGAATTCTGTTAATGACTAAGGCAGGTGCAACATTCCCTGTTGCCAGAGTGAGAGCTCACTGATTCCCTTTTTCAGTATCTCATCTATTTTCAGGAATCTTTTCAAAACCTGATTTCCTTGAGATTTACCTGTCTCATGTAGATGCAATTGGGAAATAGGTTCAAAATTACTAATGGGAGCTATGTTCACAAAGAGTATGATAGCATTAGCTTCATTTAATTAGGAAACCAGAGGTGCTAGGGCTTTTTCCTGATGGAGCTAGAAAAATAATTTGATAATTATATGTCTTTACAGAACATCAGGGGAGCAGAGTAGTACCATATAGATAAATATATTATTCCAGCAGGTTTTGTATGACCCTAGCAACCTCCTGTAAAAATGAGACATGCAAAAATAAGAGTCTGGATTTCATAAGATGAGTATTTTCAAAATGCTTCCAGACTACCAGATGTGTCCTCTTAAGAGTGAGGTAAAAAGGAATAGTCACTTGAAAAACAAAACAAAACAAAACAAACAACAAACACCTAAAGAATATTAGTGGATAAATGTCCTGGAGTCCTGTATACCCCTAAATATCTCTCCCTCTGTGTTCTGAATAGGAGAGGAAAAGGCTCGAAAAGACTTGTTTCCCCCCCTGCCCTGCAGGTGCGAAGCTGGGGGGGAGCAAGGGGCCCTTCCAGCATGAGGGGTGCCCATGAAGTGCCCACGCTGGAACTGCGCTGTGATTGGCTGTGGTCTTCACGCCTAGGAAATGGTAACTCTGCTCTTTGTCTAGGGAGGGTATAAATATTGGGGGACTTCCTTGCCTTGGGGTTCCCGCCTGAGAGTTCGCTCCCGCCTTAGAGTTCATGCCTGCCTTAGAGTTCTCCCCTGCCTGGATAGATTTTGTAGAAGGAGCCCCTGGCACTCTGCTCCCCACCATTAGCACCCTTTATGCAGGCTCAATAGGCCTTAATGACCCTCGGACAGCCTCTGAAAGAGAGTGAGGGGACAAGCACCTGTACTGCCCTTCTTTTCAGCCAGCCTGACTCACCTGTGAGTAACTTTGCCTCAGCCTTAATAATAGTGGGGGATGCTATTATTTAATAGCTCAGCCTTTTCCAACTTCTGACTTCCAAAATAGTCAAATTACCTATGGTATCCTTGTAGATCTTCTCAACCTAACTGAATCTGCTAATTAAAACTAAATTAATTTCTGTATATAGTTTTGGGGCAGGTTTTGGGGAAGATAAAATAACTATTTTTATATAAATTCCTGACTCGGCCACAGTAATTCCCTGCCTCCACAACAACAAAATAAGAAAGCCAGCCACAAAACATATTTCTAGGACAAAGTCTTTCTGCAGTTAACTTGCGTACTCCATTGTTCCATATTGCCATCAGAAATCTCCCTGCCCTCAGTGGACACATTTTAGAATAAATATTCAAATGATAAAACAGCTCCTCTCTCACCAAGACAGCTGATAAAATGTTTATAGCTCAAATATTTTTGATGTACTGTTATAAATGATTTTGAAACGCCTAACAGAAAACCCCACACCAAGCAGAGTTTGGTGGTGAGGATATTTTACCTTTTGTCACAGGAATCTGAAGAGCATGTATGGACTCAAAATTTTGCAATTTGGCTTGCAAACCTGTAAGCTAATTTTAAAAAGAGGGGAGAAAAAAGAAGAGGTAATATGAAAACATCACTTTTGAGCTATCTGTTTACACATGCATTTATACCTGCACATTTAAGTAATAAATTGCCTTTCTACGTTTTCACTTTGCTGATTATTTTGGAAAGGCCCTGTGAAACAATGGGATAAAGTATGAGCCGCACAGAATCTTTTACAGCTCTATTAAACCAATGAAGACAGGGAATAGTAGGGCTCTTACTGCACCATCGACTTCTAGCCACTGCTATCACTGCACTGATCTTTAACTTAATGGCACAATAGGACACACAGCTTTGTCATGAGAAAATGCCTGAAAACATGGTGCTATGCGTTGCCAAAAAAAGGTCATTGCTCCAGAATGCACACAGATCAAAATCAGATAGGTCTTGCATATATTTCTGTCATGTTATAGTTGGGACTGTTCTAATGTTTTGAACTCCTAACCCAGCCTAACAGTATAAGAACAGCAACTTTGCTTTTTTTTCAGAGTAGATTTTCTTATATTTATTGAAATTTCAAACATATAATCCTGAGTCTTTTAAAAGTAAAGTCAGGTGACCTAAGAAAAATTGGAGGCAAAGAGGAGGAGAAAATCAGAGATGAGGACTGTTAGAAGAGAGTGCAAGCCTGATAAATTCCTTTCATGTTACTGCACATAACTGAAGCTACTGTTGAAATGCCAGGCATTTTGAGAGCTTCTTTTTCTTTCTTTTCCCCCCCCTTTTTTGTTTTAACACACAACCTATTGGTTAAACACATGCAAGACAAGTTTGCTGCTGTTTATCCGTCCTATCTGTGCTCATACTACTTCCTGCTAAAGATCTTGTATACCAATATATACATCAGATAAGATTCTACAGTAAAATACTCATCTTCGCCATCACAAGACAAAAGAAAACTTGTCTCTGGTATCTTAAAGTTTTGAGTTTTTTTTTTCCTATACTAGTAGATCATTCCTACATATATTTAAGGAACAAAACAAAACAAAACAAAACAACAACAAAAATAGTTTAAGAGATTTCTAAAGGCACAGAAAGAAGCATGTGAATCTGTGGAATTACTATGCCTTTTCTTAAGCTAACAGTAGCTTAAGAAGCTACTTAAGTAGCTCTCCTTAAGCTAGCTTAAGTAGAATAGGGTCTGCACATTGCTGACTCATACAGAACAGCACTGAGCAAGTACAAACTGAAAACTACTACTCTGTGGACACAAAGTTTTACATACTTTCAATACTAACATCTCACTGAGTATCATGAAACTCATGAAAACATCCTGCTTATTAAATTACTGCAGAAGTTGCTTGAACAGAAACATCCTATGTGTTTACCAAGGTAAACCTCAAAGCATTTCTTACAACTTGCAAGTGATGTTCAACATAGTTTTACCTGCTCAACTGCTCTGTCTCTCTCCAAACTAGTTAATGTTTTCTGTCTCAGTATCGTCTGGTATTTTTCAGTCAGCTGCTTCAGCAGTGGTTCATATGATGCACAGTGTGCCTTCAGCCTGAAAAGAAGAGGACAAATGACTTCACAAAAATGAGTTAAATCAGAGATCTGAGACTGTGTAATTTTTTCATTCCTCAAATACAAGTGCCCAAAGGTCAACAAAAAGGAGACAGAAAAGGTATTTAGTATCTAACCACACAACTTTGTTCTCATGAGACCTCACTTGGTATACCACATACAGTTTTGGTGCCCTCAGCATAAGAGGGATTTGGAATTGCTAAAGTCCAGAGGAGGACCCCAAGATAATCAGAGGGCTGGAGCACCTGCCCCATCAGGAGAGGCTGCAAGAGTGGAGACTGTTTGCTCTGAAGAAGGTCTCTGGGAGACCTTAGAGCAGCCTTCCAGTACCTGAAGTGGGGCAACAAGAAACCTGGGAAGAGACTTTTTACAAGGGCTTGTAGTGATAGGATGAGAGGGAATGGATTGAAGCTTGAGAAGGACAGATTTAGACTGGAGATCAGGAAGAAATTCTTGACAGTGAGGGGGGTGAAACTCTGGAACAGATTGCCCAAGAAGATTGTGAATATCCACTCCCTGGCGGTATTCATGGCCAGGTCAGACAGGGCCCTCAGCAAGCTGGTCTAGTCGAAGGTGTCCCTGCCCATGGCACTAGGGCTAGAAACAGATCATCTTTAAGGTCTCTTCCAACCTAAATGATTCTATGAATCTATGAAACAGAAATGACACAAGGGAAAAACAACAAAACACAGACAGATGCAAAAAAACCCCCCCAAACCTCACAACCCAACACCACAAAACCCTCACCAAAATAAGAACTCGGATCAATAAAAGGATTTGGTTTGTTTGGTCATATCTTTCAAATAACCCATCCAATTTTTATCTGTTCTCAATCCTTCATACACATACTGTACATTTCTGTGCATTTGTTTTCCTGCAGAGGGATGATATTTCATTGAAAGAAACAATCACAGCTACTACTTGACTACCAACTAAGATCCTAACCTACCCAAAATAGCCATAATATGATTATTATTTCATTCTTCACTGCACATCTACTTGGAATACTTAACTTTAATTCTTCAGACCAGCTAAAAGTTAAGATACATAATCTCTCAAGCAAAACATCTGACACTAACAGCTTCAAATACATTGCATTTTGCAAAAAGCTGACATATAGAAGCTAAGCCAGTGAATAGTGTTCTCTTGGATTACTCTATCTGGATTTCAAACTTCAAGATTCAGAACATGTAGCTGCTATTAAATGCATTGACTGCTAACAACAGCAACAAAAATCCATGAGGTGTTTGGAGCTGCAGTCTCAGGCCACTCCATATTATTTTAAAACAAGATCTGGCATAAACATGTGCACAGAAGAGATTCTCTTTCACCTGGTCCACTGATTTTCAGATGAACAATATCAAAGTTCTACTTACAGAGACAAATGACAGCATAACTTGGGCCACAACAATCTCAAGCAGCACTACAGGCTTGGGGAAGTGTGGCTGGAAAGCTGCCCAGCAGAAAGAGACCTGGGAGTTGCAATTGGCATGCAACTCGATGAGCAAGCAGTGTACCCAGGTGGCTGTCATGGAAGGCTAATAGGCCTATTGGATGTCCTGGCTTGTCCCACCCTTCTGATTGACTGGATGAGGCACTTAGTGCCATGGTCTAGTTGATTGGTTAGGGATGGGTGATAGGTTGGACTGGATGATCTTGGAGGTCTCTTCCAACCTGGTTGATTCTATGATTCTATGATGGGGAAAGTAAGGGCAAGAGGAAAACAAAGGCTTGGGCTATTATGTCCCCTCCTGAAGTGATAAACAGGTACCCACAGGTGTTTAGGTACTGGTTAGTGTCTTGTCCAAATAAGGTTCAACAGCCCTGGTTTCACCTAATAGGGTCAGTTTTGCAAATGCCCTTTTGATTGGTGAATCTCTGTGGCCAAAGGAGCCATTACACTCGGGCAAGTAATAGAAATGGAGCTAAATTGCAAGCAGTTGTGCTGCTTCTGCCTCAGTGTGTGCTGCTCTGCTCAGACAACGTGCTCTGCCTCATTGCTGTCAGCTTGGACAATGTGTTCTGCTCTGCCTTCTGCTTCAGACTAGCTTAGGCCTGATGTTTTGGGCTTGAACTACCTGTGAAAATTAACTGCTTCAAGTTTCCCAGGAGAAGACGTTAAACATCTCAGGACGTGGCAAGCAGTATCACTGACATCATGCTCTTTGCACATCTGCAAGAGATCCTTCCTGCATCTCTGCAAATCTCTGTGCCAAGAGGAACCAGGATTTGGTCAGAGATCGTCTGCCTCTTTCCCAGCACCTTGCTAAAGCCTAGGAAGATCTAGAAGCCTCTCAATGGCTGTCAAGACACTGACCAGTTCCAACACTGATGCAAAGGAGCTAGGGACTACCTCAACATTTCTGCTGCTCCACTGTGAGTAGAACAGACTTTCCTAGGGCTCCAGGCTACCGATTTTTTAAGAGGAATAAAGCCATTTTGTGGCTAAACTTTTCCAATTTTCTGATTCTCCTAAATGAACAAATTGCCCATAAGCAGCCTTGTGAAGATTTTCCTGACTGAATTAGAAGCTGAATTTAACTAGTTTGCATACAGTTTGTGCATGGAAATTTTTGGAAATAAAATAACTACATATTTTATAATTCCTGCCTTGTTAATTGCCCCAACTAAATCAGTGGCAAAGAAAGGCAATGTCATGCTGGCTTGGATTAGAAATGCTGTGTCCAGCAGGAGCAGGGAGGTGATTGTGCCCTTGTACTCAGCTCTAGCAAGACCACACCTCAAGTGTTGTGTTCAGTTTTGGGCACCTCATGACAAGAAGGATGTGGAGGTGCTGAAGTGAGTGCAGATGAGGGTAAGGAAGCTGGTGAAGGGCCTGGAGGATATATCTTATGAAGAGCAACAGAGGGACTTTGGGCTGGTGAGTTTGAGGAAGATGAGGCTGAGGGGAGACCTCATCACTGTCTACAACTACCTGAAAGGATGTTGTGGAGAGGTTGGTGCTGGTCTCTTCTCAAAGATAAAAAGTGATAGAACAAGAGGGAATGGCCTCAAGCTGTGACTGGGTAGATTTAGAATGGAAATTAGGATTTTTTTTTATTCCCCCTCCCCAGGAAGAGTGGTCAGGCATTGGAATAGGCTGCCCAAGGAGGTGATTGGGTCACCAACCCTGGATGTGCTTAAAAGTCGTTTGGATGTGGTGCTTAGGCATATGGTTTAGAGTAAACGTTACAGAGCAGGGATATCAGTTGGACTCAGTGACCTTGAGGGTCTTTTCCAAACAATGTTTCTGTGATTCTCTAATAGAGAACTTGCAGAATTACAAAATGACATTATTATAACTCAGTATCTCTGCTTTTCAGCCAAAGCAACACAGCAGGTCTCACAATCATGAATGCAGGGTTAACACCAATACCACTGAACTCAGTGTACAAAGGCTCTTCAGTCAGAAATCACTATATGTTTATGGGAAAAAATCTGGGTAAAAGAAAATTTCATTTTTATTTTCATGTATTAGAAATATTATGTATGTATTAATGTCATGGGAAAAATTTAAGCAATTTCTAATGATTTTTTTTTAATGAGACATGGCAGAATGGTCAGATGGAACTGCTCTTCACCAGGACACTAAACGCAGCTGGCTTTACTTCAGTGCTTTGTATTTCACAACATTATCTCATTACCAGCCAATAATTGAAGATATTATCTTTAATGTTTCATGCATATTAAAGTAATTTTTTACCTTTTAATGTCAGAAATAAGCTTGGCTTTCTCCTGGAGCACTCGCTTATGGTGCATTCGATGGAAGTCACGTTCCTTCTGAAATTTTAGGATAGCTTCTTTTGTTTTGCTATATGTCAACAGAAAAGCCAAGACAGAAGTTTTAGTCTCCTAATAATTGCTCATCAAGGTATACTGAATACATAAAGAACTTTCAGATCATAGAATCAACCAGGTTGGAAGAGAACTCCAAGATCACCCAGTCCAACCTAGCACCCAGCCCTAGCCAGTCAACTAGACCATGGCACCAAGTGCCCCATACAGTCTTTTCTTGAACACCTCCAGGGACAGTGCCTCCACCACCTCTCTGGGCAGCCCATTCCAATGCCAATCACTCTCTCTGGCAAGAATTTCCTCCTAACATCCAGTCTATACTTATTCTGGCACAATTTGAGACTCTGTCCCCTTCTTCTGTTGCTGGTTGCCTGGGAGAAGAGACCAACCCCCACCTGGCTACAATGTCCCTTTAGGTAGTTGTAGACAGCAATGAGGTTCCCCCTGAGCCTCCTCTTCTCCAGGTTAAACACCCCCAGCTCCCTTAGCCTCTTCTCACAGGGCTGTGTTCCAGGCCCCTCACCAGCTTTGTTGCCCTTCTCTGGACATGTTCCAGCACCTCAGCTTCTCTCTTGAATTGAGGGGCCCAGAACTGGACACAGGACTCAAGGTGTGGCCTGACCAGTGTTGAGTACAGGGGAAGAATAACCTCCCTTGTCCTACTGGCCACACTGTTCCTGATACAGGCCAGGATGCAAACTTTTCATAGTGTGCCCTGTAGTGATGAACATGCCTTTGAGGTCTTTTTGCTGCAATCTGATGTACAAAAGCACGAGTACTCCCAGTGATTTTAGCTAGAATCCATAAAGATTGAGCAAATTTGCAGATTAAACTGAGCTGAGTGGTGCAGTTGATAAGACTGAAGGGTGGGATGGCATCCAGAGGGACCTGGACAGGCTGGAGAGATGGGCTAAGAATCTCACAAGATTCAATGATGCAAAGTGCAAAGTGCTCCAACTAGATTGGGGCAAAGCTCACTATCAATCCAGACTAAGGGATGATGCAATTGAGAGCAGCCCTGCAGGAAAGGGCTGAAGGGAACATGGTGGATGAGAAGCTGGACATAAACCAACAATGGGCACTTGTAGCCCAGAAGGGAAATTGCACCCTGGACCTGTTTTGATGCCAGCAGGTCAAGAGAGGTGATTCTGCCATTCTAGAGACCTCACTTAGAGTACTGTGTCCAGTTCTGGAGCCCTCAACACAAGAGAGACAAGGATCTGCTGGAACAGGTCCAGAGAAAGGCCACAAGATGGATCAGAGGCAGTACCTCACCTATCAAGACAGGCTAAAAGAATTTGGGCTGCTCAGCTTGGGGAAGGCTCTGCAGAGACCTTATAGCTACATTTCCCTGATAAGTTATGGAGTCTCCTTCTCTGGGGACTTTCAAAGCCCATCTGGATGCATTCCTGTGCAGCCTGTCATAGGTGATCTTGCTTTGGCAGGACTTGATGATTTCTGGAGGTCACTTCCAATTCCTAATATTCTTTGATTCTGTGATTAAATACCTGAAGAGGACCTACAGAAGAACTGCTTAGAGGGGTTTGTAATAATAGAATGAATGAGGTGTAATGGTTTGAAACTGGAGCAGGGTAGATTTAGATAGGACATAAGGAAGTTCTTTATAATGACATTGGTGAAATATTGGAACAGGCTGTCCAGGAATGTGGTTGAGGCCCCATACCTGGAGATGTTCAAGATCAGACTCGATGCGGTCCTGAGAAGTTTAATATACTTAGAGATGTCCCTGCTCACTGCAGGGGGGGTGGACAAGATGACCTTTGCCAGTCCCTTCCAACTTGACGTAATCTGTGCATCTGTGATTCTGAGACTATAAATCTCAGCAGTTGAGATCAACCTTACTTGGAGCACACAGCGTCTTGTAGAGGTACATATTCCAGGAGATTAGAACATAGGGTCTTGTAGAGGTACATATTCCAGAAGATTAGAAGGAAATAGTCTTGTTAAGGGCTTAAAATGCTACATGAAAATGTACTGCAATACTGATTTTCTGCTTATGCACATCACATTTGAGCCCAACGTCATAATATGTGCTAGAAGGACACCCACAGAAGCATAACCACTGTAGCTTGTGGAAAAAAAATGCACTAGAAAATTTTAGGGACTAGAATCATGGAGTCTGTCCTATAGTGCCCCTGCATATGACAGCAGGAAGCAAGAGGAATGCACTTCAAAATTCATGTTTGCATGTCAGCAAACATACTGACAGGCTGCTATACTCTAAACACTTTCTACACACAACCATGGGACATTCTCAGGTACTCTGCCCCATAAACATCCAAGGAAATATTCTCTGTATATTCTGTACATTTCCCTCTTGCCTTTCCTGATATGAGTTTGGCAGGAAAGATTGTTTCATTGCAAAGGAAGCTTGAAATTACCTTTCACAGAAGTGAGATTGTTTATTTTTTGCAAAAATAAAGCTCATTTCCACTCCAACAGCAGTTAAAGAATCAGGAAAAAAACTTACTGTAACAGTAGAGCATGCCAAAATCAAAGGTCCAGGAAGAAACTCATAACTGTCAGTGCACTAAATTTAATTGCAGAAATATTTTATATTTATGATATATACATTTGTTATATTTATTACCTATAGAAGCTACCACATATATGTACATTTACAAATGAATTGTTGCTTGTAGCAGGAACAGTTAGAAAGACCTGAAGAGCATAGTAAATCAGTGTCCCTATATATCAGTCAAAGCTCAGAAAAAGCTGGCAGGGAAATGAAAACAGGCAGGGCTGTCCCCGCAGTAACACTGAAAAGCTCAAAGGAGCTGTGAACACACATAGAGCTCTCTGTATACATATGCACAAATACCAGCAGTCAAGAAACAGAGTAACTTAGGACATTGGTATTGGGATACAAACAACATATTAATGATTCTGCTCAAGCTCCTGTGAACAGCCAAACATTCAAGAGGTAAATGACTCAGTAGTCTCTGGATAGTTTTGTGAAACTCCATTATGACACCACTCACAAAATTTGACTTACCATAAGGTCTTGAATACAAAACCTGGCACTTCAGACCTTAGTAAATGGCTTGTTCTAAGAGCAAAATACATTGCTTATAGCCACAGCAAAGCTAATATCCATTCCTTTTAGTGAAGCCATATATATGAAAGACTGCAGGTCTCTCCATTTAAATTCTTCTCTAACAAGTAGTTTTGTAAAAGCAGCAGAAGAGGGCAGGGTCCAATAAATCCAAAGAGAAATGTTCAAAAGTGACTCAGATGCCCTGTTCCCACTGAATTTAGGTGGGACTTTATTTGCCAGGACACCACAAGTTGTAGCCCTAAAATTTTAATCAGCACATATACTCTTATGCTTTAACTCCTTCTGGTGTATATAACATTTAGTGGCAAGGATGCTAAACATATCACATAATTAAACAAATGCATTTAATCATGGTGCACAATACAAAAAGTGCACACTTAACTTTTTTATGGTGTAGGTTGGGAAGTCTGTGCAGGAATGACTAGATTTTGGCAAAGAAATAGGAGATGAGATGAGGATTTTACTGTTAACACTGCTAGCAGTAATAGTAAATGTGATTTCCAGGATTGCTTTATATTTTGACTGTTAGTATGGCTATAAACCAGAGGTATATTCGTGAGCTTACTCCAAAGAAGTAGGACAGAAAGATACTCACAAATATCTAAACTTTCTAACTGACATTTGTGAACCGAGCTACATACCTTAGACAACAGTTGCACACAATCATTCTATCTAATAAATTTGTAAATGTTTAAAGAACTCAAAATATCACAGCAATCTCTGTGATTAACACAATCTTAAATCCGATACACGATTATGCTGCCTACCTACATGTCTAAATACAAAAGCAATACAAAGGGTTTGACTGTAGGAAAACACCAAAATGTATGGGATTGAAGCTATTTAAATCATCAGATAGGCCGACTTTAATGTTGTTATGAAATTACAGTTATACAACTGCACTGGTTTAACACAGCCTTTTCCCTAGAACACCAAAGTGATGGAAAAGTAACACACAGAAAAATCTGGGTTGACATAAAGAGTTGAGATAAGATAGGAGTTTACTGAATGAATAACGATAACAATATGTGCAATTACCTGAGCCTATTCACAGAAAAAGCAGAGGAGAAAGCAGCAGCAAGATGAAGCAAGCAAACTAAAAGCCCGAGCCAGGAGCTTCCCCACCCCTCCCTCCTCGTCCTGCTGCTATCTCAGCGGAAGAGTCAACACTCAAGAAAAGCAGCAACTGTAGCAAGAAGTCTCTCATGTTACAAATTGAATTTCAAGCCCCCTAATACTTTGCCCCAGCCAGCACTTTCTTTTTGAAGCTGGCATGGGGCAGGATAGTTTTGAGTAACAGGAGCAAACCTTCAACTTCACCCATTATAAACACCCAGGCAAATATTACTACACTGCTAAACACTTGAATGACAAATGAAATAAAATAAACCAATCTCCTGTAAGAGTTAACAATTTTCAGAGATGTTATTTACAAGTTTTTTCTTGCATAATGGAAAAAATATTTAGGCTTCCATTACAGAAATATTGAAGTGCATAATATCCCTCACCAATCAATCAGGGTTCAACTGTAGCCTTCAAATCAAAGAAAGAGAAAGGGAGTACACCTAAAGTATACTTCAACTTCTGTCACATGGAAAACAAAGGCAAAAGTAGATTTGATTTCTATCACAACACATTGTTTTTAGAGATTATTTAAATACACACTAGTAGCATATCTAAACATAACAACTATCTTTAGCTTTGGGATAAAAACATTTATGTCGATACTTATTTCTTCTAATACACACATTCAGAGATTTTGTTACAGCTCAGGATGCCTTCAGAAACTGGATATTAAAAATACATACTCATACACAGGGAAGGAAAATAATTGTGATTTTCTCTCTAAATAATGAAATCTAACCAACAGCCTGCAGTCTAATACTTTGCTCATCTGCCTGCCATGCAGTCATGTAAATACTGTATTAAAATGCCCAAAATGCAATTATAGTTAGCTTCTCAACACTGAATCTCTTCCAACAATTGCTAAACAACATTAAAGCAGGAGGTAATTGGTTTGTAGTCATTTATTTATTTTGGGGGGGCCATGCTGCCTAAGTCCCAAATGACATCTCTTTTCTGCAAGATGGTTGCCAAGAGTACCAAGATCAGACATACTGCATGTAATTAAAAGCTGCCTTCAAATATACTCCACAGAACTGTATCTCACAGTGGAAGATTTCTGACTAACCCAGTCAGATCAGCATTTCTATAGTGCTCTTAGGCATTCTCTTTTCAGTGAAAGCTAGTGAGTTCTCTCTCAGTACTTGAAATCTCAAATTGACCTCCAGGTAATTTTGGCTCCTGCTGGAATATTTGCTTTATCATAGCAGGGGTATTGATGACTCCAGTTATTGAATGTACAAACAAGAAATAATGCTGTCAACAGTCACTACAGTAAATGGATTTGGTTGAGAGTATCATGACCAGGGTGTATCCAAAAGACACAAAGGAATATGCTAACTCATGTTTCAGACAGCAGAAATGTTCCATTTCATCCATTACTTGCGAAACAGAACTGCTTTCATTCACAAATTATTTAAAACAAAGGAAGTCAAATGAATTTCACAGAGGTGCTGAATATTACCAGCCACAAAAACTTTGAAAGTTATTTGAAATTAAAACTTTGAAATATTAAGTAGACACCATTAACACAAACCAAGTTTCACATCTACATAGACTGTTCTAATACTAGAAAGAAAATACAGCTCTCCCTACAAGCAAAGAAAGGAGAAAGGAAGACTAATTTTAAGAGCATTTTAACAAGGTACATGCAGAATAAGCAGCAATGCAATGAAGACAGGAAAACTTTAATTAAGTAATAATCCGCTCAGATTTTCTTGTTATAGCATGTTCTGCTCAAGGGGGGTGAAGGGGTGTTTGTGGATTAAAAAAAGGTGAAAAAAAGAAAAGCTTGTTAAAGAGAGAGTAACACATTTCAGAGGGGTCATAGTTTGTCTTTTCTTCTTTTATTATGCATTACGGCTTCTTACTCTCCCGCTCAAAATGAGGCCCAATTCCTAACTGTCCACTGGCCAAATAAGTTGCAGTGATAAGCAGGATGTTTTCTGTATAGCCCACCTCCCAGTGCAAAAGTGTATTCAGATTGCAAAACACCTGCCTCTTAAAAGCTGTTCCCTTAACTATTAGAGTACGGCAAATTAACTTAATTTCAAATGTGACAAATCATTACCATTGGAAGCTAAATTAGCATTATTATCAGCAACAATGACTATTTTAGATCTGAGTAGCTATTTTTTCATATAAAAAATTATCTAAATGAAAATCAAAGGCTTCAGCAATCTTGAGGAAAAGCAAAGAGATGGGTTAATGCTTCTTTTACAGCTCTGTATTTTCACAGTATCACAGTATCACCAAGGTTGGAAGAGACCTCATAGATCATCAAGTCCAACCCTTTACCACAGAGCTCAAGGCTAGACCATGGCACCAAGTGCCACGTCCAATCCTGCTTTGAACAGCTCCAGGGACGGCGACTCCACCACCTCCCTGGGCAGCCTATTCCAGTATCCAATGACTCTCTCAGTGAAGAACTTTCTCCTCACCTCAAGCCTAAATTTCCCCTGGAGTAGCTTGAGGCTGTGTCCTCTCATTCTGGTGCTGGCCACCTGAGAGAAGAGAGCAACCTCCTCCTGGCTACAACCACCCTTCAGGTAGTTGTAGACAGCAATAAGGTCTCCCCTGAGCCTCCTCTTCTCCAGGCTAAACAATCCCAGCTCCCTCAGCCTCTCCTCGTAGGGCTTGTGCTCAAGGCCTCTCACCAGCCTCGTCGCCCTTCTCTGGACACACTCAAGCATCTCAATGTCCCTCCTAAACTGGGGGGCCCAGAACTGAACACAGTACTCAAGGTGTGGTCTAACCAGTGCAGAGTACAGAGGCAGAATGACCTCCCTGCTCCTGCTGACCACACCATTCCTGATGCAGGCCAGGATGCCACTGTCTCTCTTGGCCACCTGGGCACACTGCCAAAACTGAAGTGACTGTATTACTAGGTTTCAGGTAAATTCTCAATGATTATGTACATGTGCAGACCTACCTGTCTTCAGAGAGAGCTTATGTTACATGTAGCTAATTACTGCATCTAACCATTATAAAAAACTTATTAACTGTCATATGACTTCTGAAATCAACTACTACAACATACAACTATAAGCAATGATGGTAATTTACTCTGACATTATTTAACAACAGGGCCAGAGTGATGTTTTGCAATTAAAAACATGATAAGTAAGTGTATAGTGGGGTTTTTTTTCCTTCTGTTGATAGTTTGTAGTAGCTGTAATTTAAAGTGCTGTATTTTAATGCAAAATGCACATAATCTTTGTTTTTAGTTCTATATGTTATAGTCCCATGATTATTTGTAGCAATTTGTTGTGACTGATGAATAATGACAAATTTTTCTACACAACAGGCTGTCCAAAGAGGTTTTGGACTTTCCTTCTCTGGAGACATTCAAAACCTGTCTCACACATTCCTATGGGGAGCTGGATTAGTTATCTTTCAAACTCCCTTCCAACCCCTAACATTCTGTGATTCCCTGAAATTAAGATTTAGGTTTCTAGAAGAGAAAAAATATGAACTTCAATTATAAATGTCACCTATAAGCAAAAATATGTGCAGCCAGCACAACAAGCTGGAACTTAGTCTTTCCAAAAAGCACTTGGGTTTACTTTACCTGGCCATTTGGTACTACATATCAAAGATTCTTTAAGAGCAAATAACATACTTTGCTGCAAGTTTATAGTTTTCCAAATCTTTCCTCAGTTGCATATTCTCATCCTCAAGTTGTTGGTTGCGGGTATACACAGATGGAACCAATCCAGCATCTTCAACTTTGACCACACCTCTCTCTACGAGTTCATACCTAGTAGGGAAAAAAAAAAAGAAAGATATTTCATACAATTTTTCTATTTTCTCACCTCACTGATATCTCCCTTTTCATTCTAGCATTTTCCTCATAGACTTTTATCATCTCGAGACATTTACCTTTTATGATTAGTAGCAATTAGCAACAATATTATCCCACCACACTGTGCTCTAATTTACTGCTTTGCATTCTAGAACGAAGTGTTGTTCATAATAGTAAAATGATGTCTTGCATAATACAACCATTCAATTTAAAAATTTTCTTCTTCTCTTTCCTTGAAGATACCTTAAATAAGACAGGAAACCAATACACTTGCTCAAATACAAAGGTCTGAGTATATACAAATGTTACCTCATATGCTCAAATACAAGATTTTTACTTATTTTGATTTTATACAAGACTTATTTATTAGGACTCAAATAAGATGACTAAGCTGCAGATAACAAGATGAATGATCCTATGAACTAACTTCAACATTGGAATACAGAGCTTAGCTAGCAAGCTTATGTTACTTATTTTGCCCTCTATTTGATTACATTTAGTAACTATTTTACTGGTCCCTAAGAAAACATGATTCTGTGATGTAGGTACTGAATGCTGTTTTAGCTAAGTACTTGTAGATATTAAGCTGCATTTTGAGAAAGAGAATCTAGAACAGCAGGTAGTGCAGTGTAGCAACCTAGGAAGCTCTATAGCCCCAGGCAATGAAGTCTACACAGTCTCCTATCTTCCAGGATCAGCCATCTTTTGATAGGATGCCAGTGAAAGCTAAGAATACTCTAACAGGCAGCAAAAACGATTTAGGCATTGGCACCATTCATTTTAGGCTTATTTTAAAGGCATTTAAGTACAGAGCAACCGAAATAATAATTCAGAAAAACAAGATTTGGTCCCAAAAAGGAGACTGTCACTACATACATGCTTCTGCAGAGTTATGCTTGTTCCAGGAATGATTAGAAGCTATTAGGATTTGCTAAAGTATTTCAAAAGACACCAAGGCCCAAATCTACAAGTGTAAGATGCTTCTGTGTAAGCAGGCAATGCAGAAGTGACTCCAGAATCTGTGTGTGAAACATCTATTTCTTCATCTGCTTCTGTCTAGAAACATAGGAGAGCAAGACCTTCAGTTGGCATAAACTTCTACACACCCACTGGCAACAAAACCATTGTGTACTACTGTAGCCATTTCAGTTCAACATAGGTTCAGTGGAGCTAGGCTGTACTTGATATAATTGATATATATCATCCTACAACTTTCTTCCTCACTGAACTTCACAAAATCAATGTTTTTTGGGTAAAACCAAACCAAACCAAAAAAAAAAAACAAACCAGCAAAAACAAAAATACCCCACACAACTGTTTGTTTGTAAGGGATTTCCATTTGGTTGGGGTTTTTTGATTGGTTTGATTGGTGTTTTGGGTTGGAGTGGAGGGGCTTTGTTTGTTTCGGGGTTTATTTTGCCCCCAGGAAAATATTTTTAACAATCTTGACAGCAGCTTTAAAATGTTCTGTGTGGGAACTCAGGAAGAGTAATATGAACATTAATTACCTTTTCAGGTGGAAAATATATTGAATCCATGCTTTTTTAAAAATCAAGTATTATAGAAGTATGAGAAGAACAGCAGCAATTAGATGTTAAAAACTATACTAAATGCTATTTGTTGCAGTTGGACACAAGCAGCAGATTTGTAACTTGAAGACAGGAAGCACAGCATTCCTAGATCAGCAAAACACTTTGCAGAAACAGTGTCTGTAGAGTTAAGGGATTCTTACTTGACAACTAACTTTTACTAAACATCCTCCAAAAAAAATTTAGGAGAAAGTTAGAAACTTTGTCCAAATCACTTCCTAGAGTCAGCTGTTTATCTGCATTCTGTGATTAATTGTAGGAATGTTCATCCTTATTGGTTATGCCACTCACGTTCAACATGTATTTTGAAACGTTATACTGAGCATGTCCAAAGCAAGATTTATTCCATCATCGCTTTGTTTTCTTAAGCAACAGGCTTCCTTACTGAAAGAAAAGGCTTAGTCTTGTTTTCCCCTACTCTCAAATAAGCAGGTACTTCTCAGGTACTTCTCAGTGCAAACGACAACAACTCTGGGTATTTCTTTGTCAGAAAAAAAATCTCCACTGAATGCTCTAACTGCACCTCTTGAAAACCAAAGAAATTCTGCACATGGATAAAAAATCAACACAGCCTCCAGCTGAGCTAAGAACTCTCAAAGACAATTTTAATAGAATACAATTAATACCAATACATTCACTATGCCCTTGTCTAAGAACAGTACTAAAACTCAAAGCTTTCATGCATGCAGTGGAAACGGTGCAGAAAACCACGCAACAAAATTGCACTGTAAAAATTAATTCTCTTTCATCAGCCTAGACCAGTAAAACTTGCAGAACTCTTACATACCTGGCCAACTCCCAAATAGCTATATTGTTCTCACCTCTTTCCATTATGGAAGGGAACTGTGATGCAAATTAAATTAGTTACTTCCAAGCACGCACAGGTAAGCATTTCAGAACAACTGAGTTATTATTCTCGAACCATTATTTAAAATTAATGAAGAGTCTGGAAACCTAAGTAACAGATGGTCAGCTGTGATTTTATGATCAAAGCCTACTGCAAGCTGACTAAAAATAATACATTACATACATTACATTGAATACAAGTTTCTAAGAGTTCTAAGGGAATCAAGTTGCACAGAGGCCCTGAAATAATTTAAATGTTATGTAGCTCAAGATAATCCTTTACCAACAGATAACTCTCCTAGAGATGCATTCAGGGATAAAGATTTCGAGTTTTAGCTTTTACAGGAATTCTTTCTGAAAATTATCATTCTGACTGATAACTTCTGAAATAGTTTCAATAGAAAGAAATGAGCCCAGAAAGAGATAGCATTTTTTTGCCTGAGTGTACTCCTCTGATCTGTTATAGCATGTAAGTGGAAAATTTTTATTATCATGTTACACTTGTGTGGTGGAGGGGCAGCAGCCCCAAAACAGAGGCCTCTCTATGCCTCTACATGCCCGGACATGTTCTTCTGCCAGGACCCACGAGGCAGCAAAGCAATTGTGTATCACACATGCCCGGTCCGTGTACCCCGGGGTCCAGGCAGGGAATCCCCTATTGGGAGGGTCCAGGCATGTATCTACTGCCTATTGGGGTAAGGTTTGGCTTACTGCCAGCCTGATTGGTCACTTTAGATGTCCATCAAGCCACGAATCTCCGCCCAGAGTCTATAAAGAGGGGTGCAAAGCAGCACCACGTGGTCAGACTGTTCAGACCATTCAAACCGTTCAGAAGCTTAGAGCATTCAGACTCAGCTCTGATCCACAGCAGCACCCTGATGCCCTGACCTGCTTGCATGGCCTAGACACAGGATCAGGCCTTACTCACTTGCAAGCATTACAGAGGCTCAGACCTCATGCATTGATCTCAAGGCGCAGTCAAGCTATCTGCGAGCCCTTTGAGAAGCAGAGCACATTCATGCCTGCACCATACATATATGAGGAGCCGAGACCCCCTGCCTAAGCCTAGAGCTATCTTGATTCATCTACAGAACTCGTCTCCCTGCAGCATGGCATAGACCCTGCTTATCAGCTAAGTCTGGAAAGATCCAAAGTCAGCAGACCCTCAGACAGTCTGCAAACCTGCAAACGCAGCCTGCTAGCTGTGAGACCATGTCAGAAGCTACATGGACAAATCCTTCTCCTGCACCGGGGAATCCTGCCAGCTGATCAACCCTGGACACAGCATGCAGAAGAAGCAACAGCTCCAAGGCAGAGACTACTTCATCCCAGGAGACAAGGTCAGAAAATCCTGTTTAACCCAGAGACTGGGAACACTTTATCATTCCCTGCAAGCCGGGACAGATCTCCAGCTCCATCAAGTCCCCAAATACTGGGCACACACTGAGACTGAATCCCAGGAGGGTGATTAATGATTAATATTCAAGAGCAACACATCTAAGCAAGCCTTAAATCCTTTGTAACATAAGTTACCTCTACCTGAGGAGCACACACAGTTTCAGTCCTTGCTGGGCAGACACTAGAGTTGTTAAGAGGCATTAAGCCCAAGGGAATTTCTCTCTGTCTATAATTGTTAATAATTTGATACTTCCCTTTAATAATCAATCCCTGTAAATATATCCCAAAGCTATTTTCATAACTTTTCAATACGAACCTGATTTCATAGTGGTTGGGGGTGGTACAAATTTGTAAATATTAATTTTAATAAATAATTTTATAAAAAATCAAAACTGCCTCAAATTAATTTCTCACCTCCCCCTAACAGGAGAGGAATAGAGAAATCCCCTCCACGACAACTTGTTATGTAGGCAAGAAAGTAGGTATATTCAAGTGGCTTTTTGCAAACCAAACTGCAGGTTACTTATGCTCTCACTTCTCATCCAAAACTGGCATCTGTTTCAGTCTGATGCTGTCCTGAAACTGGTAATCATTGCCTTCTTTCAGGATTTATGAACTCTAAGTACAATGTACATTAATGTGACCATACAATTTCCGAGCCAAAGAGAACACAGAGCAGAGGAAACTGAAACCTGCCTAAAGTAAGCAGACTGGACTGTCCTTGGCAAGTTGTAATACTGAGGATCACAACCTACATCTGATTTCTTCATTCTGCAAAAAGGAGGGGGTTTTGTAATGAGCCTACCTTTATTCTCAAAGCAGACATGAGGAGAAACTTCTTTACAGTGAGGGTGACAGAGCACTGGAGCAGGCTGCCCAGAAAGGTTGTGGAGTCTCCTTCTCTAGAGACTTTCAAAACCTGCCTGGATTAATTCCTGTGCAGACTACCCTAGATCATCCTGCTTTGGCAGGGTGGTTGGACTGGATGACCTCTGGAGGTCCCTTTCAACCTTTAATATTCTGTGATTCTGTGACATAGTAGAGCTGTTACATGTGCTCCAAGACACACAACCCAGGCAATCTTTGCAAGGCATGTACAAAACAGATAGCTTTTAATCTAGTTTGGCTACAAACTTAAGCACATTTTAAGCACATCAAACAAAAGAATTTTCAAACTATGTTTCCTTAATTAGTCTGCAGATCTCCTTTTTACTCACAAGCTGAAACACAGCCAAGTCTCTAGGAATACTTAGTCAAGGATTACCAGTTCCAGGAATGTATGAAACAATGACAGCAATAGCCTGGTGTATGCGTGTGAATAGCAAATGATTCATTTGCTCATCAGACTGGCAACAAGCTGCCAGGATCAGTGAGCTCTCTGGTATCGGGACGTATAGGCTGTCAGATATGTGAATTTACAGTCAATCAGCTTTGCACTTTATACTTTAAAGCTGTCAATCTAATATCTTCAATATGCAACAAAAACACTATGAAGTCTTCTATAGCAAAATAATAGAAAATTTAATGGTAAAGTAGACACTCTTAAAATAATGTAAGTGAAATTTTAAGTTCCTTAAAGCATAACTGGAATAACTGGAAGGGAAAAAGTGCATGTGCAAAAAAAACCTCCAACACACCCCCCCCCCCCCCCCCCAAAAAAAAAAAAAAAACCAACAACCCTACAGTACAAAAATCAACTCAAGTGTGATAAAATTCTTCATTACAACATAGAAAAAGAGTGAGTTGGGCAAAAACCAAGGCATAACCAAATGACAACATCTCACACAGCTAGGTAGAATAACAGATTGTTTTCTCAAAGTCTGAAATAAATACAGATAATTTGGTCCAATTTAAGTGACCTTTAGATCTGAGACAGACAACTTCAGAGCAAGCACGTTGATAAATTTTCCCTACGTTAATTCATTTCTCATTTTAAATTCCATTAGTACTTGATCACCACAGCATGAGAGAGTGTCATCCCAATACATAATGAGGAACCTGAGTACACTAATCTGCCCTCACTTTCATTAATATTGTAAATTATCTGTTTCAAACCAACATGAAACATTTTGAAATAATGTATTAATGCAGAAAGAATCTCAATACAGTAAGATTAGATCCTGACGTGCTGAGCTCATTTGCAATGCTACTGAAATTAAAAATATTACTTACAGAGAAAAAAAAATACATGTACAGCTAAGGATTTACAAGATAGAGCCTGCACTTCCTCTGTTAAAAAGTAATTTGAATTTTCCCATTGATATAAATCCACACTCTAAGTGCTTCAAAGAATGCTGTAGCTTCATAAAAAGGTCACTATTTATATCTGTCCAGCATTAATTATCTTTTAGCATAAAAACTATTACACTTCAAATTTAATGTTATTCATATCAGCTCTTTTGTGGAAAAAGAATGCAGAATTACAGTGCTCCTTCCCTAAGGAATCATTTAAGTTGCATTGTTATGCTATCAAAAAAGCAGATCATTATTATTTCCAAAGGCAATGCTTGACTGGTGAGCTTTGCGTTAACAAAACCAGATGCCAATGACAGCAATGATTCCCTTTTAGAGACTATTTCTTAGACAATGTAAAAGCTTTTGTAGGAAAAAATGTTTCTACCTGTTCAAATTTACTATTTTTCCAATTGAACAATTTCAAAAGACCTTATTAAAAGAACTTGGAACCGCTCATGTTTAATGACTGACTACAAGATAATTCAAGGAGAGGTGTTTCTTCGTCTCAGAATCCTTCCAATGTAACTTCCAGATTCAAAGTGAGCTTGTAACTGAAAACATTTCAATAAAACCATATGATATGTCATATTCTGCTCCAAATTTGTCAATCTGTCCTCTCAAGCTTTGTACCATTCCTGGTACTTCATACTTAATCAATATAAATAAATATATCCTGTGGCATTCCATGTGTGAAGGTGCTGAAGGAAGTGAGTATTTAGACAAAGTTCTGCACAAAGTATGGACAAAATCCTTGCAATCTATAAAAACTGGAGTGAACAATAAAAAAGATAGAAACAGCACAAAATTTTACTCTCCTGATTGCTATAGGAATTATTTTTTAAAAGAAAAAACAAACCTACCATATCATTTTGATTGATGTACCCAAAATTATGAAGTATCATAAATACTAAATATTCTACTTATAGCACAAAGTATCTGTGATGAATATCCAAGCCCACCCACAGCAATTAAGGTGCAAATACCACAGCATGCTACAAAATATGCAATTTTTTAGGTTGGCATCTATGTTCTGGAAACCAATAAAAATACATGATTTCTCAGCTCAGCTGAAGGGAAATGCTGGTCATTTTGCATTGGATTAATTTGATCCAATGATGATTCCTGTACTGTAGCTGGTTTTAGTTTTCCTTTACTTTCCCTGGAAAGTATAAAATACACAAACCATACAACTGAATTCATTTTGGTTTAAAATGCTGGCTTAAACTCAAATAAGTTGTGTCCTGAAAATGAGTATTTCTCTTCACTGAGCGCAAGAGGTCTCAGGTGGCCACTTCAGGCTTGTAAATGTCTAGAGTTGGGTAAAATGCACCCAGTCCTTCAAAGGCACCTGTTTTGAATCTTCCCATAGTCAGCTTTCTTGAAAGCCTGCCATTAAAACAACAGCTTGCATTCTTACTCTTGATATTACTATATTTGGCAAAATGCTACATATTTAAGAATTACTTGTCCTCAGAAGAGTTTTCTGCAAATATATTCTGAAAATCTGGAAACATTTGAATCTTGAGTATCTACTTCCTATTTCTCAAATTACCACAAACACTGAAGAGTATTTACCATTCTGTTTGGAAACAGTCAAGGGTTCTGGACATTCCCATTCTGACCAGGAAATTGCAGAAGAAGTCGTCAGTTGTTCCAGGTATTTCAGACACTGATTTGTCAGAAGTCAGAACTGATTGCAAAGCCTGAAATGAAAAAATCGATAATAATTATTAAACCTACATGAGAAATGTAATCATCACACCTTTTATTTTTCAAATCATCTGAAGTCACAGGTCTACTGAAGTACACCTGAATGCTTGCCCTGATCAAATCTGTGATCACTGATCCTTCTAATGTTGAGGTCTGACTCTTCTAACGTTGAGGTCTGCAGAAACTTACAGAGGAGTAACTGGAAAACCACCTGATTTAAGTAAGTATTCTGAACCATACATAATTTGATACAGACTTGAAATTATTTAAACTGATGGATGATCTTCTGTCACTGATCAGAGTTCTCATAATCCTGCACCCTTCAGCAACCTTCAAGCCTACTGATGAGAAAAACCAGTACTTCATCTAACACAAAAGTCCAAGGTGATAGTAAAACAGCTTCCATTCTTTTTCTAATGATGCATGCAATGGAGAGCCTGAAAGAACTGCATCTCTATCATTAGACCTCAGAGGAAGTCTCACTCAAGATCAATTCTCCCTTCTCAACATCCATATGCAGACACTGAGTCAAGCTGCCAGACAACACTGCTACAAGTGTTAGATGAATGCAGATGGTGTCCCTAGAATTCATACACAGCTCCTCCAGTGCCATCGAGATAGACAGCTACTCAGATAAGAGCAGCTCATGAGTCAAGCACAGTAACAAAAAAAGCAGAGTGAAAACACTACGGAGGGAAAAAAAAAAAAAAATTCCCTTTCACAGCTTTCTGTTGCAATGCAAATTTCTTTCACCCAGCCCAATTCAGCTAACTCACTGCAAAGCTTGATATTAAGCGCGCCTAGAAAGATTTTGATATGCAAGGAGGTACAAGAAAAAGTAAAATATTACCGATTCTGAGGCTACCCCTCTGCAAAATGCATTTGAAGATCACCAGGTGATATAGACTGCCAAACCTGGCAGCCGCAGGTGGTTTTAATTCATTCAGACTCCAAATCTATTACAGCAACTTGACACACCTAAACATGATCTCAGCATTTGGGAACTTCACATTGGCACAATGCTGCAATGGGCTTGATTAAAGATGCAGGGTACTATCCATGACAAGATACTGCACTGCACATACCTGTACCCTCAGCTTGCAGCTATCACTTTGTACACTCTTGAAAGAAACTCCAATTCTGTGATGTGTGCTACATATTATTCAAATAAAAGATACTACTGCAGAGAAGAGAAACTGTAACAGCTTCCACACATGCATACGTTCTTTTCTTTATTTCAATATGAACAAAACTGGAAAAAAAGTCCAGTGAGATTTCATCAAGATATGATAAGGGCTGTGACTGTGAGTTATTTCTTCCATCTATTTAAAAAAGCCTCTGTGGGCCAGGGTTTTTTGATAACTCCATTCATTTATGGCATATTCATGTCCTTAGTGGGAGCTCTATCAACACAACCATATAAATTACCTGGAGATAAAAGCATTTCTCTTGATAAAATAAAAACACTGCAAAAATCTCATACCCATTTTGTATAATAAAGAAAGCATTTTATTACAGGAGAAGAGAAAGCTGAATGGGGATCTGATCAATGTTTACAATTGCCTGAAGGGTAGCTGACAAAAAGATTAGGTCAGTCTCTCTTCATTGGTGCCCTGTGATAGGATGAGGGGCAATGAACATGAACTGGAACAGGGGAAACTTCACCTCAATATCAGGAAAAACTTCTTTACCATGAGGGTGCTGGAGTTCTAGAGCAGACTGCCCAGAGAGGTTGTCTCCCTTTCTAGACACTTTCAAACCCTGCCTGGATGTATTCCTGTGTGACCTGCTCTGGCAGAGGGGTTGAACTAGATGATCTCCAGAGGTCCCTTCCAGTCCCCTACCATTCTGTGACTGTTTATTTCAAGCAGCCTACCTACTATAAACATCAAGAATTGTACACATACAATGAAGGCCAAGTAACACTGTAGTATTAATAATACAGTATGTCAAGTGCAATGCAATATTTAGCATATTTCTATTACCAGATACAGAATATCAAACAGGTCTATCTTCTAACTGAGGTAGCACAAACAAAGAGAGTACATCTCCAGACATACAGCTGTATCCCTTTCTTGTTTCTTTTCTTTCCTTAAGTGAAGCAAATATCTGACATTGTTGTTTGTAGTTTCACAAACATATCTATAAATCCATTCTTCAGAAGTAACGACACAGCTTGATTCCCTTAATAAATGGAAATATGATAGGAATTCACTTCATCTTGGCAGAAAAGAATTTATTAACTATATCCTAGCACTGAGAATGATTTCAGGAACAATACAGAGAAAAATGAAAACAGGCATAGCAGTGAAACAGGGCTCTGAGAAACCAGAACTGGTTTTGTGACCAATACTGATGCTAGGCTAATAAGTTTCTTTAATCTTAACCTTTTATGAGTACATATAGAATGACATCATTGTTGTTTTGGTAAGTGTACATTCATCCATTTCAAAATGAGGAAAATTCAATCTATTAAAGTGGTACCAAAAGACATTCTCTAGAAGCTATATATTAAAAAAAAATCTTGTTGATGTTTATTTGGATTTAATGGTCAGAATCCAAACTAATTATTTGCTTTGGTAAATATTTTTAAACATTTCTTGTTTGATTGGTTTTGTTTGGTTGGTTTTTGGTTTTTTGTTTTTTTTTTTTTTTTTAATAATTAATCAGACTCATAGAATACTTTAGGTTAGAAGGCACCCTTAAAGGTCTGCTAGTCCAATTCCCCTGCAGTGAGCAGGGTCATCTTAGAATCATAGAATCAACCATGTTGGAAGAGATCTCCAAGATCATCCAGTCCAACCTATCTAACCAAGATCATCCAGTCCAGCCCTATCCAATCAACCAGACCATGGCACTAAGTGCCTCATCCAGTCCTTTCTTGAACACCTCAAGAGATGGCAACTCTCAACTTGATCAGGTTGCCCAGCCAGCCTGACCTAGAATAATTTTCAGGGATGGGGCATCTACAAAGAATGCATTGCCCAGCACAGGTGTATTTTGAATCAGCTGCCATTTCAATACCTTACTAATGGAAAATGATAATTAGAAAATGAAAATTAAAGCTTCACCACTGATTTCCTTGTTGGGAGCAAAACAAACACATGAAACATAACTGTTGAGGGAACCTCACCAAACTTTAAAGATGAGTAGTTTTACTGCATGCATGCTGAGATGCAGAAGAAAATTGAATATACCTCAATATCTCCTGCAGAAACAACTTAACTCCTACACACCCATTTTTCATTTTTTAAAAAGGTAAACAGCACCATCTCTCATTTGCTTAACCTTGTTCTTCATTTAGCAATTAGTGCTGATGACTTTGGAAGCAAGTTTGAAAATAGGCATTTTTCTTTGATATTCCTGGTTATACTTGACCTTTTACACAGAGTGTAAAAAATCCTGTACTCAGTTTAGAAAATAGATATTTATAGTACCTGGCTTTGGCAAACCACTTCAATATATTTGGGTATTCAGTTGACATGTGTCCTCTCTAAGCAGGTTCTCTTTTTTACTTTTTCAGCAAAACAAATTGCATCTAGTATTGAAATGTCATTTTTAATATGGGATTAGGTATTTAAGTTACAGCAAATACATACAATCACCTAAAACTGTTTCTCACAGGGTAGCTATTCTAGGACATGGTTATTACTTAATCTAACCTTTTTTTAGCCAATATTAGAAGCTAGTAATTGAAAAAGTGTATCCATTATTTGTCATGTGAAGAAGACAGCCTTCGACAGTGCTTCCTAGTTCAGAGTCTGGATATTGATTCAATATTAATTCACAGGGAATGATGCTTCTAACTTGGGACACCAAAAGCATTTGCTGAAGCTCTTGTTTTTTTCCAGTGAATTAGCATCAAACAATCTAGTCACTGAGCCTCATAAAATATACAGAAAATTGTTATAAAAGCTGTCAAAGAACTAGGAAGTATATAAAAACATTTTACTACTCATGTCTTGGTCTCAAGTTCAACAATATTTTGTAATTTCAAAATTATGGAAACAAACAAAAAAAAGAGTCCTCAGTATATCTTGGAAGTTTGTGGTGGAAGCAACCTTAAAGACCATCTAATTCCACCCCATCTTGCCAGGGGTAGGAACACCTTCTACTAGATGAAGGTGCCCAAAGCCCCATCCAAGGATGAGATAGTGGTGACATTAGAAACAGGGTAGGGAAAAGCACTTTTCCATTATATAGTAATAAGTAAACTCAGGTAATGCAATGTAACAACCCCATTGTGGAACTCATGGCTGCTTTGAAATAAAATTGTCATTGCAATAAGTGTCAAAATCCAATGCTGTGAAATGACTGATAATTTTGTTAATATGTTGATATAACTTAATCTAACAGCCCATCCTGTATTTTCAATATATGAATATTTTTAGCAAGACACAAGCTTTTGTGGGTCTTAAGCACATGCAGTTTGTTTCTGGGTTGGGAATCACACTCTTGTCCAATCTCCTCAAATAGAGAAACAAAGCCTAGAAGCTGATACATTGTAACAGCAATATCTTTTCAGTTTGCTGTATTTGTCACATGCATTTGTAAAACCATCTTGTTTAGAATGTAAAGAACTGAAATGTAGATGAAAATCAGGATTCATAAGTAGCCCTTCCCATATGGCATATGTTTACTTCCAGAAACATCTGAAAAATAACAGACAAACTTTCCCATACAAACTGAAGTAAATTGTGATGTGTAAATTTAAAGCCATTTATGCCAACCAGATTAGACAGAGTCTTAGAATGATTAGGAAGTTCTTACTAAAATCCGTGCATCTTCAGCTTGCTCTTGAATAGTCTGCAGAGCCTTTGACAGATCCTCATCATCCTCCTCCTCAAGACTAAATTCATCATCTGTTGGAACCTAAATGAAATTACTTATGGTTAGGTATGAGCATATCTCATACATATTTCTTTCAGAATACAACTGTTTCTACTCCCTGTACAGTTACTGAAGATAATCATAAGTGTGCACTTGCAGCCTGGAGGACCAACCAGAGCCTGGGTTACATCATGAGAAGTGTGGCCACTAGGTCGAGGGAGGTGATTCTCTCCCTCTACTCTGCTCTGGTCAGACCCCGCCTGGAATAGCACACCCACTTCTGGAGCCCCTATCACAAGAGGGATGTGGACATGCTGAACCGTGTCCAGAGAAGGGCCACTGGGATGATCAGAGGGCTGGAGCAGCAATCCTACAAGGACAGACTGAATGAGTTGAGGCTCTTCAGTCTGGAGAAGAGGAGGCTCTGCAGTGACTTTATTATGGCCTTCCAGTATCTGAAAGGGGCCTACAAAAATGCTGGGGAGGGACTTTTTAGCATATCAGGGAGTGACAGGACGGGGGGGAATGGAGCAAAGCTGGAGGTGGATAAGTTCAGACTGGACATGAGGAGGAAGCTGTTCAGCATGAAAGTGGTGAGAGCCTGGAATGGGTTGCCCAGGTTGGTGGTTGAGGCCCCATCTCTGAAGGTGTTAAAGGCCAGGCTGGATGAGGCTGTGGGCAGCTTGCTCTAGGGTAGGGTGTCCCTGGCCATGGCAGGGGGGTTGGAACTAGATGATCCTTGTGGTCCCTTCCAACCCTGACTGATTCTATGATTCTATAATCTCATTCTTGTTAAAATAATATTTTGCCATATTTAAACAGAATTTTATAGAATACAGAAAATAGAATATTGAACTTTTCACTACAAATAAGCTGAAACATATAAATATCTGTGTCTTTAAATAAAAGTATTTAATGTTCAAAAAAAAAGTAAAACAGAACAAAACAACTGACAGCAAAATCTCCTCTCGAAAAATAAAGATGTGCCTAGCATCATTGCTCTTTATAGGTGATTTGGTGTTGTTTTTCCTAGGACATTTTTGTGACTGATGCAAAGTAAAACAAGAGAATGACACGTGAATATTCTACCACATATGTCAGAAGACTGTGAATTTAATAGATTACCTCTTCATATTGATAATCATCTGTAGAGTCATCTGTTATGGTCAGTTCTGGAGATCTTGTTAAGTCTGAAACAGCTGATGCATGTGATGAGTTCTAACTTTAACAAAACAAAACCATAAACCAATCATCCATAAATCTGTTATCACCACCTTCATTCTTTCTTTCTTTTTTTTTTTTTTTTTACACAAAGCTTTATACTTCCAAGGCTTCTTTCAGCCTTTAGTTGAAGAAACCCAGCTTCAGCAAAAACTATATGCACAGAGATAGGATTTATAGTTTTTATAGCAGGTTTAAACACTATTAAAATTTGCCTCATCAGATCTATCAAAATGAGAAGCTAAGCACTGTTTGGAATTAAAGAGTAGCTAAATCTTTCTCTGACATAATCCATAATCATAATTTTTCATCAAGATCTTACTGCACTGAGGTTTCCATAAACTTTATGCTTCTAGGCATAACTAGCATCATGCTCTCCTAAGGTCTTCAAGAAGGATGTAGATGTGGTACTTCAGAAAATAGTTTAGTGGTCATGGTGGTTGGGTTATGGTTGGACTTGATCTTAAAAGTCTTTTCCCACCTTGATTCTATGATTCCTTGCTCTCAGAACAGCATCTTTTATCAAATTCAAATGTTCAAATGAAAACATGCACATCTGATATCAAAGATTGAACACTGAAGCTGATACAAACACCTTAATTATTAGAATATATTACAAAAAATAGATTAGGAACTTTCAAAATAATTTAAAAAAATCTGAAAATTATCTACAGTTCCTCCAAATGTTTGAGTCAAACTTTTCACTAAAAATAATTGCAAATGGTGTAATATGCAACCCAAACAGACATTTTTCTCATCATGCCCATATGAGTACAACACAAATGGTTCTCAGAAAGATGGTCTGTTGACAGTTGCCCTAAGAAATCTGTTACCCTACACGTGACCCTCGAAAATAAACCCCAAATCAACTTGTGAAAAACTGGCAATTCAGTACTCTATACACACAGAGGAGGAGGAGGAGAAAAAAAAGATGATTTTTCCACCTTTGCATAAAGTTTCCAAAACCTCATTTTCCTAAAAAGCAGATCTCTTACTACACTTCACAGTATAACATATATGTAATAATATCATTTACATTCAAGACCCCAGCATCACAGGACCAACAAAACCATCGGTTAAACTGTAACTAACAACTGAAGATCACATCATGAAATAAAGGTCAACTACCATTTGTTTTTCAGCTACCTTTATAGAGGTTTGACATAAAAGATGGGGAGATGTCATTTTATCTTGTCAAGAAAACAAACCACAACAAAAGACCAAACTAACAAATTGACAGCAACAACAACAAAAAAAGAAGAAAACAAACCAACAAACACAGAAATTACTGAGCAAATAGAGGCATAATATTTAAGTAACTAAGTCAAAGCACACCTGTGTTACTTCAACTGCAGAGTAACATTATATGCTTACTATAAAAATTGTATACCTATATAGGAAACTGGCATGAACACTTCTTAAGAATTTCCTATCTAGGCTTAATATTGAAAGCAAATGTCTGTTACTATGTGCCCCCCAAATTTACTTCCCAGGTTACTGTGTCACAGACTGCTGATGCGGACCATGGGACTTTAATTTGGGTCACCACCTCTCTGCATCTCAAATTTCATTCTCTGGCAAGGGTTCGTTTCATGACCTGATTGGTTCTTAAATCCTTAATTCTAAAAGTCTAAATTTTGCAGAAATTCATTTGTTGGGAACTGGCTGGAAAATGGGGTGCACAAGCCCCTAGAAGCATTTACAATCAAGCCTTGGATGTGAGGCCTGAGCATTGAAACCAGTAAGCCGCAGTGCTGTGTGTGAAGAAGCTCAGAGGAATTTGTCCTTGAGCCTTCTGATAAACAGCGTCTGTGGGGCTGTGCCCAAAGCAGGAGGGAATTGGGAGGAAAATGCAAATTTCAATACTTAGGTGCACTAAAAATGCTTTTGTAGTAACCGCAAGTAGGGAATCACAGAATCATAGAATCAGCCAGGTTGGAAGAGACCTCCAAGATCATCCAGGCCATCCTAGCACCCAGCTCTATCCAATCAACTAGACCATGGCACCAAGTGCCTCATCCAGCCTTTTCTTGAACACCTCCAGGGACGGTGACTCCACCACCTCCCTGGACAGCCCATTCCAATGGGAAATCACTCTCTCTGGCAACAACTTCCTCCTAACATCCAGCCTATACTTTCCCTGGCACAACTTGAGACTGTGTCCCCTTGTTCTATTGCTGGTTGCCTGGCAGAAGAGACCAACCCCTACCTGACTACAACCTCCCTTCAGGTAGTTGTAGACAGCAATGAGGCCACCCCTGAGCCTCCTCTTCTCCAGGCTAAACAACCCCAGCTCCCTCAGCCTCTCCTCATAGGGTTTGTGTTCCAGGCCTTTCACCAACTTCATTGCCCTTCTCTGGACATGTTCCAGCACCTCAACATCTCTCTTGAATTGAGGGGCCCAGAACTGGACAGAGGACTCAAGGTGTGGCTTGACCAGTGCTGAGTACAGGGGAAGAATAACCTCCCTTGTCCTACTGGCCACACTGTTCTTGATCCAGGCCAGGATGCCATTGGCTCTCTTGGCCACCTGGGCACACTGCTGGCTCGTCTTCAGCCTACTATCCACCAGCACCCCCAGGTCTCTTTCCTCTTGGCTGCTCTCCAGCCACTCAGTCCCCAGCCTGTAACTCTGCTTGGGGTTGTTGTGGCCAAAGTGCAGAACCCTTCACTTGGCCTTGTTAAATGTCATCCCGTTGGCCTCTGCCCACCTATCCAGCTTGTCAAGGTCCCTCTGCAGGGCTCTCCTACCCTCCAACACATCCACACCTGCTCCTAGCTTGGTGTCATCTGCCAACTTACTGATGCTGGACTCAATCCCCTCGTCCAGATCATCAATAAAGATATTGAACAGGACTGGGCCCAGCACTGATCCTTGGGGAACATCACTAGTGACTGGCTGCCAACTGGATGTGGCACCATTCACCACCACTCTCTGAGCTCTGCCATCCAGCCAGTTCTTGATCCAGCACAGAGTGAATCTGTCCAAACCATGAGCTGCCAGCTTGGCTAGGAGCTTATTTACAGCGACATAAAGTCCCTAAGACAGATACAGATTTACCTTTTAAATCATGGATTTAATTTTATGGATTCAGTTTTTGAAGGTGTAGGCTTCATTCAGCAGGACAAGGGAGGTTATTTTATGTGAATATTACATATTCAAATATTTAGATGCGCCAAATGCTAGTGAAATGTACTACATTGCATGCTGTTTATGTTCACACTTCTCACCCTAATTGAAAAGTATGTGCTTTGTAACTTGGAGTCTGATGCTCTCAATAAAGAATTGGAGCTTGGAATGCTTAGCTCATATTGGGCTGTCGCCGGTTCCTGTTCCCTTCCGCATTCATCTCCAAAAAAGAGTTTACCTGCTTTCTTTCACAAGGAGATAAAAGAAAGGAATCCCCAAACAATTAGATTCAACTGGCCTAAGCCCATTCTCTATCCCAGCAGAAGAAATGTAGATTAACTCTTCTGAATTTTAACAGGATAACAAAGAAACTGTGTGATTCAGTAAATGAACCTTTTCTTATTATAACACTCCAGGACCATAGGTGGGTCCATCAAGATAATCAAGAGAAAAGAGATAAAAACTTCTTGTATTAAGACATGACTTTCAAAAGCTGACCCAATAGACTCAAAATCATGGAATGTTAGAATTATTTCTATTGGAAAAGACCTCCAAGATCATCTAAGGTGATGATCAGGGACTTGGACATCAAGGCTAGCTTTCAGTTATCTGCCTGCTCCACAGTGCAATGGGAATGTTTTGGTCCTCCCATCACTGTCTTGCCTAGTCAACCAGCTCCTAATTCCTGGACTTTGTTCATTCAATGCAAAGGGAGGAAAGTTCATCTGAACTGCTGATTACATAAGAAAAATGGAACAGCAGCAAAGTGAGACCGCAGAACAAGTAGGTTTTGTTTACTATTTGAAACAGCAAGATGCTTGCAGCAGTCAAGATAAAAGACAGCGATGCTGACTGACTAGTTAGGGTAATCTAATTTTACCAAGGGGCTTTTAGAATAAGACATCCTAGCACCATCTAGCAGACTACACATTCTCTCTTCAAAGAATTAGACTTTGAAAAGCGTGGTTGTGTTAGTATGGCGTGAATAGTTGGGTACAACATTTTTTGTATGAAGAAGGGGACATTTTCCATATAAACACATATTAATTCCATGTAAAAAACAGGTATCTGCATACTTCTGTGGAAACTCAGAGTCTCTTCATTACTTTATAGCACAGTATCTATCAAATTGAAATTAAATAAAATATACCTAAACAAAATACTGAACTCAATGAATTTTCACACCATATTTTACCAGAACACATTCTTTTTAACTATCTGCTGTATGATCCTCCCTCACTTCAACACTTTCAAACATTGTCTTTTTTCTTAATTGCCTACTGACCTGACTGTCCTTGCAGTCTACTATGGTCAAAACTAACGCATCTTTGCAAACACTATGCATGGGCTAAAATACTACTTTCAAAAATTGTATTACTGTTTCCCTCCTGTTTTTTTTCTTTTGTTTTTCAAAAAATCATAGCCAGGAGCACAATAAAACGCAGGAGTTGGGGGGGGGGGGGGGGGGGTGTGTGTGGTGTGTTAAACTACTGTATTTTCCCAAACACTGTGAACTACTTTTTAAGCATGTCCTGATGCAATGCTTTTTAAAGCAACTAGCCCAGTGTGAAAACAGCTGTCAGTTTGAAGAACACAGAAACAGAGGTAAAAACTTGCAGAGGGCAATCGTCCATCTTTTGCCTTTTGGGTTTTTAAAATGCTTTTATATTGGTTTACATCTTAATTCTAGCAAGGCAGGGAAAACTGAGGTATTGGTAGAACATTGGTAGAACTTAAGCTCTGTTCAGTCTCTGAAACAAAGCTTGAAAGACCTTGATTTGGCAGCTCACAGCTGTAAGAAAAAAGATAGACTTAGTCTAATCTAATGACAAGAAACAGAATTTGGGTCATCTGGCCGAAAATTACACATTCAAGAGTCATAAAGTCCTAATGTAATTTGCTAAACTCAATTCTGAGAATATTTTATACTGTTGTGAGGTTGGGTTTTGTTTTCCTCTAAAAGTCACAGCAAATTAAATTATGTCTAGGTTATGGCATCTTAATCTTTATGTTTGGTCATACACAGCTCTAAACCAAACCCTGGATATCTATCCACACGGCAGGCACTGGAAAAGGAACAAAGCAGCACACTGGGACAGGGGACACTAAAAACAACTCATTTCTCTACAGATATTCTGCATTTATTGGCAAACAACTAACAGAAGAGAGGCAAAAAGTGTCTTTCATGTCAGGATTTTAACTCTTGCTCAGATTACTTCATCATCGGGGGAGGACAAAGTTATCCCGCTTTTCCTAGGGGTCACTCAAGGACTCCTGCCATCAGAACCGCAAACAAATGCCACCTTAAAGTTAGCAAGACCCTACAGTCTCTACAGGGAAGAAAAGCCCAAGCCCCCATCCTGTCCCCTCCTTGCCTTCAAGGGCAATAATCCACAAAAAGAAGCAACAGCGAGGTGGGCTTTGGGGTTTCTTTCGCTCTCTCTTCACGAATCATGTTGGCATCCCGGAGGTCTCCTGCAAAGACGCTCCGGCCCTGACGCGCCCCTGCCAGGCTGAAGCAGCCCTGAGCCGGCTGCGGAAGGCTTGGGCAGAAGGGCGGCAGCGCTGACAAGAGCCCGCTCGCGCCCCTCGCCGCCGGAGGGGCCCCGGGGCGGCTGCACCTACCGCCCCCCACCGACGGAAGGATACTCTGGAGGCAGAAAGCCTCCTCGGAGCCGCCAGCCGCCGCCGGCTCCATGGCTGCTGCCTGCCTGCCGTAGCGTCCTGCCGTTGCCAGGAGCGGCTTCTCGCGAGAAGTGACGCCTGGCCGCTGCGGGGAGCCGCCCGGGCCAGGGCACCGGCACCTGTGGTGGCGGGAGGGCATGGCTTCAGGCTTGGGGAGGGTAGATTTAGACTAGGTATTAGCAAGAACTTCTTTGCATTGAGGGTGGTGAGATACTGGAAGAGATTGCAGAGAGAGATCGTGGATACCCCCTGTGCAGAGGTGTTCAAGGCCAGGCCACACCTTGACTACTGTGTCCAGTTCTGGGCCCCTCAATTCAAGAGGGAGGCTGAGGTGCTGGAGCGTGTCCAGAGAAGGGCAATAAGGCTGGTGAGGGGCCTGGAACACAAACCCTATGAGGAGAGGCTGAGGGAGCTGGGGTTGTTTAGCCTGGAGAAGAGGAGGCTCAGGGGGGACCTCACTGCTGCCTACAACTATCTGAAGGGACATTGTAGCCAGGTGGGGGGTGGCCTCTTCTCCCAGGCAACCAGCAATAGAACAAGGGGACACAGTCTCAAGTTGTGCCAGGGGAAGTATAGGCTGGATGTTAGGAGGAAGTTGTTGCCAGAGAGAGTGATTTGCCATTGGAATGGGCTGCCCAGGGAGTCACCATCCCTGGAAGTGTTCAAGAAAAGGCTGGATGAGACACTTAGTGCCATGGTCTAGTTGACTGGCTAGGGCTGGGTGCTAGGTTGGACTGGATGATCTTGGAGGTCTCTTCCAACCTGGTTGATTCTATGCCCCATGAGGCGTTGAGCAGCTTGGTCTGGTGGAAGGTGTTACTACCCGTGGCAGGGGTATTGAAACGAGATGATCTTTAAGGTCCCTTCCAATCTGAAGCATTGCATGAATATTAACTTTGTGAATATTCAGTTCATGCAGTTCAGTTCAGCATTATGCACACTTTCTTGCCACCAGGGGTGCCAGCAGATGGTAGAAGTTGAGACAAAGCTTCTTGGATTTTACTAGCAGAGAAGCTGCTCCAGTGCCAGAGGGGCTGTGAGGAGGTTTCTGGAAGTTCCCAGGGTGGTCAGTGGCAAATCCAGAGCAGGTGGCCCTGTGCTCTCAGGATTCTCCTTGCTGCTTCTGCGGCCATTCTGACGAGAAGATGGTGTTCTTTAGTAGAAGCAAAAGAACAGAAGGGAAGGGGAGACTGCTTCAATCTCATTAAAAGGGAGTAATTTCTTCTTCAGAGGGAACACTTTTGAAAGGGAGTAATTTCTTCTTTAGAGGGAACACTTTTGTAGCTGAAACAGGTGTTTGCTGGTTCACCTGAGCTCAGACCTGCTGGAGTGATTGCTTAATTTAAGTTTCTGCAGCATGTTTAATGCTGCAGTTTAATGAGCAAGAGTTTTCCCAGTCAACAATTTGGGAAGGAATCATGGAGCAGCTTTATTTGGAAGAGATCTGTAAAATCAAGTCACCTGTTAACCCAGCACTGCCAAATCCTCCACTAAACCATGTTCCTCAGCACCACATCACTTCTTTTAAATACCTCTAGGTATGGTGACTCCACCACTGCCCTGGACAGTCTACTCCAGAGCTTTACAACCATTTAGAGGAAGAAAAGATTCTTGGTGTATAACCTAAACCTCCCCTGGTGCAACTCAAGGCTATTTCCTATTGCTATCCTAAGCATACCATACCCTATACATTTGTGAAGAATACATGTTGTGACTCTTAAGCACCTGAGATGAAGTTACAGAAGTCAGAAGATTTTTCTTTTCCTTCTTGCATTTTAAAATAAACCGAGAGATTTCAGTCCTGAGGTTTCATTGAGTTAATGGGCTTTGCATGCAGCAGGGATTCAGAATCAGTGCTTGAATTAAAGTAACTGAAAATAAATGTCCAAATTATCTGGAAGAAAAAACAAAACCAAACAACCTGCAACATAAGTTTGATATCAGGGCTTAAGCTCACCTGGGTTCAAGAGACAGAGGGCAAATGCTGGCATTTCTTTCTTTTTTGTCTTGTAGAGTTCTTTTTTTCCTTTCAGAGGAAAGTGATGTGACAAGAACAAAGCTTTTTCATCCATTTCCAACCCAAAAGAGCAGCTGTGAACTGCAGCAAAGCATCTCAAAAACAGTAGCAAAATAATACACAGAAGTGGCATCATAAAGCACAACATCCATAACTCAGTCCTTCCAAAAGTGTGGGATTAAGAAGTCATAGAACAAGAAGAGCTTATTCACCACAAATCACAAAGTGTAGGTGCACTTATGTCACATTACTCCAAGTTAATACTAGTTGCTTCTCTCATCAACAGGCTTGCTGTTAGCTTTTACACAAAGAGCTGAACAACAAAATACTAAGCAGTATCCTTCACTTCTGAGTTTTCTCTCCCTACAAATCCTTCACAAGACTCCTCTGTCTCACTAAAATAAGGAAATGTATAGTATCCACAACTGAAGAAGGCTGAAGAAAGCTTAAGAAGGGCCCACAGAAGTGCTTCAGGGAAGATTAAGATTGGAAAACAATTAATAGTGAAGGACAAAAGAATCTATCTTGGTTTATTAAAAGAGCAGTTAAACAGATGAAAGTGCAAGGGTAATAGATTTGATAAGAAAGGCTATGCAAAGATAAAATCATATCAAGAATTAAATCAAAATAAATTACAACTGAAAATGAAGAGCAGATTTTAAACAAATATCTACTGGACATATAAGGGAGACAAATATCTTTCACATATAAGGGAGACTATTCCTGGGCTATTTTAGACACAACAGGGTTTTTCATGTAAGTTATTTTCTACACTCAGACAGCAGACAGTTTAGGGCATCCTAGGGCTTCCATTTCAAAAAGTCAGATACAGTTGTGCATTCTAGGGAAGAAAGAAATGGGAAGATTACAAGGTCTACTGTATGTGGAGATTTGCCAGTATCCTAAAGGACCCATAGAGGTTTGGGTTTTTTTTGCCTTTAAGGAAGAATTGGCTGGTTATTGATTGCTAGCAGTTGTTTTCTAAAGTCTTAAAGCTTTGTTGGGTAGCAGTGTTTGTTTGGCAACCTTTAAGCTATTTATGTCATCCCATCATGAGTATATGAATGACCTGGTAGTACAATATTTTTTTCTTCAAAAGACATAACAAACCAATTGTCTCTCTCTACCTTGTGGAGAGCCACCTACCATAAATACATTATATTTGGTTATTGCTAAGCTGAATTCCAAACACCCGATTCACCCTGCTTTATAGCCTCATAACAGTCTGAGTTATAAATGATTATCTTCTCCCAAATGGCAATAACCAATGTTGTTACTGAATCCCATAACTTCTCTTGAGAAAGACACAGAAGCAGCATCTGCTGCAGTTGGAGCATTTCATTAGATAGGCTGTTTGCTTTTCTCACACAGCACAAACGAAGCCATTCGCCTTCGCCAGATATATCAGCCAGACACGTTATAGTGTTTGAGAAAGATCATTCATGAAAACTGGGTAAACTGGAATGCCCCAAAAGTGTTGCACATGCTCCCAGGCTCTAAGGGCTGATAATCTTCCAGCTTTGTACCACCAATTGAGGGCCTGCAAGACTGTCCTCTCATTTAGTAGAAGGGGATATTTTGCTCTGAATTCAGCAAGTGAACTGAATATATTTCAGACAAGTTCTGTTAAAAAACAGAATATCTATGTAGCAAATTTCAGAGACTTTCCCCACCCTAGACATCCCAAACATGCAGTTTATGCACTTCATCACAACAGACAAGCTGCCAGAGAAGAATTACCTGCCCCACTGACTTTTACACACCCATTTCTGATTGTTCTTCAGTGCAGCTTTTGGGGAGAGGAGACAAGGGAATGTCATTTATTTAGCTTTAGGAATGGGCACATAGCCTGGCCAGGAACACTCTAAAGGCAGTATTATATTGACAGTCAAGAGGCCATAGTTTGCATGGACGTGGTGGAGCACAGGACCACAGCTGGAGGCCAGAATGTGTTGGCAAACATCCTGTTCCAACTTCTGCTGTGCCATCTGGCTTCCAGTTAGGTGACTGACGTTAAATGCATTTTCTCCGTATTACCATCTGGCAGCTGCTTGTACAACAACAGAGTAACATGCAAAATTTGGCTAACAGTTAGCCTAAAAAACACATCAAGGATACTTGCAACACAGATTAAAATGGAAAACTTCTTTAGCTGAGGGTGTTACATGTATGGAATACTGCAGGTGGGGAACAGGGAGTGGGAAGTTACATATCCTTATGTTTTGTGTGCATTTATTTTACAAAATTCCTGAATTTTTTTCTAAAGCAGTGGCCATGCAATTTTCCAGAGGATATGAGCATTGTATCCAGTGAAATGTTCATTCCTGAAAAGCATCACCACTGCTGCCATGGAAATATATTTACTACTTCCAAAATTAGAGGACCAGGACTAATCTGGGTTATTTGGGTGGTTTCTGTTTGTTTGCTTTTTTCTTTTTTCTTTTTTTTTTTTCTGTAATGATGTATGCTAAAGATAGTTTGAATACAGGAAGTAAATTAATGGAGTTGATTGAAACAGTCTCAAAAAGATGGTACTTCAACAACAACAAAAATCACCTAAAAACTTGAGGACTGCCAAATACAATATACCCACAGGATGAAATACAGTTTAATAGCTGTAATGCCTGGCATTCGTATTTATAAAGGTCACATTTGCAAAGCTTAGGGGCCATGGTAACCTTGCTGGGCTTTAAATGTAAAAGAAAGGAGTGCTTTAAAAAACTGAGCAGGTTTTGCAATAAATAATGATTCCATGACAGTTTAAATCAACACATTTTCTACTTTACCTCCTGCTGCACATTGTTGCTGTTTTACTTCCTTCCAGTTCTGGCACTCATATAATTCTCAAATAATTGAAATCTGAAAAAAAAAAAACAGACACGGGAAGGAAGGAAGAGAGGGAGGAAGAGAGGGAGGAAGAGAGGGAGGAAGAGAGGGAGGAAGAGAGGGAGGGAAGTTATTTGGGAATTGTGTTCAGGTTTGGGTGTATGTGTGTGTATTTTTGTAGGTTTTGTTTTTTCTTTGGTTGTTTGGTTTGGTTCATGAGGGGGATATGTTTTGGGTTGAGGTTGTTTGGGTTTTTTGTTTAGCTTTTGGGGGCTTAGGGTTTTTTTTGCTTTTTTGGTTGGGTTTTTTTTTTTTTTTGCATTGAGTGTTTGTTTTTTTAAATGCTAGGAAAAAGCAATATTAAAGTGCTAGAAGTTTGTCATTCTGAGTTAAACTGAACTGATTTAATGTAGTACTATTTTGTCTCCACACTGTAGAAGAATAATCAATATATAAGCTTCTGCTAAGTTACCAGATATTCTATAGCTTAGATATAGGATATACTAAATCTCTGAAAACGAGGGTTTGAGTTAAGCTTTGTATGGAGACAAGAATGTCAGTTTCCCAATGCATCAGCGTTTCTGCTGATGTTCATTCCCCTAGGCAGTTTATGAAGAACATAACTAGCATTAGCTGGAATACTAGTTACACTATTCAAGCACGTAATCCTTCCCAGAAATGTCAAAAAGTTTATACTGGCTTCAGTTTTCTACAGCTGTTTCACAAGAAAGAGAGGCAATGCTCTGCTCAGCACTCAGTGAATGCTGATGGAGCTATGAAGAGATTTGACTCCATTTAACTGAAAAATTTGGGGGCAAACAAGCATGTTGTCAGTAACACAATCACATCAGTGATCACACAGCACGGGTTTTATAGCGCACAGGGCTGTGACATGCAGATTTCCTGCTGCAAGCACTGGAGCTTTAAGGTGTATAGCCTGGTCTGTACGCCAACATATAATAGTTATTCTGTTCACACTGCAGCTGCTATTTCCAAGAACTACAACCTCCAATCTTCTGCTGTTGTTGCCTTTGAGGTCTCATGAGCATTGGACAGATGGTACACTTTGGCTCTTTGTGTACTAAATTTGGGACTATTTCTGCATCACAGACAAGAATAAATTCTGCTAAGAGTGAAAAGAAAGATGACATACAGTGATTTTTTATTTTCAAAGTGTTAAGTGACCCATGCTCTCTCTGAGGTCCAGCTTCATGAACACAAAGTTATCTATGCAGCTCATAGAAACTAATGATCATCTGTTCCTAATAATTAGAGGCTTTTGATTTCATATCTTCCTATCCTCTTCAAAGTTAAGTTTACATTAAGTTTAGTTAATATGCTTTTCAAATGTAGGGGGTTGGTCTCTTCTCCCAGGCAACCAGCAACAGAACAAGGGGACACAGTCTCAAGTTGTGCCAGGGGAAGTATAGGCTGGATGTTAGGAGGAAGTTCTTCCCAGAGAGAGTGATTTGCCATTGGAGTGGGCTGCCCAGGGTGGTGTGGTGGGGTCACCGTCCCTGGAGGTGTTCAAGAAAAGACTGGATGAGGCACTCAGTTCCATGATCTAGTTGACTGGGTAGGGCTGGACTGGATGATCTTGGAGGTCTCTTCCAACCTGGTTGATTCTATGATTTACCATAAGACAGATAATACAGTCCTGCTACAGGCTGGGGAAGAAAAATATATAGCTATTTGTGACAGCTGCAAAAAGAAGAGCCATCATCTTTAACATAGAGAACATAAAGTGCTTGATGGTCCTAATCTGTCTTTAGGAATAGAGACAAGAATTGAGGTGCCATCATACCAGAAAACACACAAACTTAAGGACAAGCAACAGAAAAACTAGCAGACATAATTACTTCTGTTCCTTTTATCATGCTTCCAAGTAATCCACTACCTGCTACCCAGGTAACGCATCTTCCCTTTGGAAGTTTGAGTCTCATAGTAATTAGCATGTGCCAGAATCATTTAAATGGTTTTCCTGCTTGGTTTTTGTTTTGAGAGAGTCTATATAAGAAGACATCTAAACTTCATGTAACCAAAATTTCCCTGTCAAAATCAGATTAAAAATATGAAGGAATATATCTGGCAAAGTGATACATTATTCAAAACTACTGGATGCTTCTGAAAAACTCAGTTTTCTTCCTGCACCAAGTCCTTTCTCTGTTATCTATATCTTAATTGGATACAGAGCTTCTTTTCTTCCTTGTTACCCCCAAATACATTTGCCTGCTCATTGTAGCTTTCCTTATGTGGGCCTGTTGCTTCCTTCTGGCTCAGATTTTCCCTGTTCTGACCAGTGTCCTTTGAAACCTGGCCATTTCCATTTACGTTTTTAGTAAGTCCAGCAGTCCTTGAATATCTCTTCAACACATACCTTTGCACAGATATGCATAGAAGATATTCCATATTCCACTTCCAGGGAAAAAAAACAAACAAACAAACAAACAAAACCAAAACAAACAGGAAACTGTAATAAAAAAAAAAAAAACTTCATCTGAGAGGTCACAGCATTTGAAGCAAAATGGGCAAGAACAAGCAGGGGATTTGTGTGGGAATGCAGAATGCAGAAGAGTTGTGGGGTGCAGGTGCAGGACTGCTGTGGGAACAGAGCGAAGAGAAGAGACAACAGGCAGATCCTTGTAATAACAGCCCCTGGTTCTCACATGCAGCTGGCCACCTTATCTCAGAAGGGGTAGATAACAGACCTCGCTAACGAGGATAACAAGGCGTGGACTTATGCAGATGTGGTGGGTCATCCCTGATTGATTATGCTAATGTGTAGGTGTGTGCTCTGCTGGCTGAGTGTACAAATTCGGGCTGTCATGATCAATAAATGGCTTCTGCATAATCCAAATTGAATCATTCTGAAGACTCAAGTGGCTGGCCCAAACCATACTGGTTTATGGGATTGTTTACCGTTGTCCTGCCGGCAAGCGGAAATAGCAGGCAACACAGCCTGCAACAGATTTGTAGCCAAAACCATTGTTTGCTACCACATTATCTGGCCCAGCATTTCACTAGCTGCTTAAAACCATTTGTACTGATCGAGATCAAGCATGGAATTTTAAAGTCCTCTTTATTATTTTGTTTTGTTCTTGCTGCAGTGTCATTTTCTCATATATAGAATGTGGTAATATGAACAATTAGAAAATAAGGCATCCACCTCTAATCTGTCTTAACTCATCTGAAGGTGGCAATATATGTTGGTTTCTGTGTATTAACAAAGGAAACAGCACAGTCTTTGTGTGCTTTCTTATTATTAACAGAAATAAAATAGTTTGGCCAATAATTCTGTAAAAATCCAACATTTTGGAGAAAATGCATATTTCTAAGAGTCTTCTCTCCAAATCCTGATTACTGTTTGATGCGAATGAAGCATTTCATGATTTTCATTTTCATGTATCTCTGATGAAAGCAGTAGTACAATATTGACACCCTATACTTAAATGTCAAAGCTTTGCTTTGTGTCTTTTGTAATATTTTGTTTAAATATTGAAGTACCACAAAATTGAAGTCTGAAAATGCTATGTTTAAGTTCTTTCCTTTTACCTTCATAATGCTTATAGCATAGCCGTAACTTTTGCTATCAAGCCATTTGCTCATTTTGAAATAAAACAGAATGAGCAAATACTGGTTATTCAGGTTCTCTTAAATGATACTTAAATCTTGGGCACCCTGTGTTGCACTCGAGGATTCCCAAAATGGTTTAAAATGTGCTAGCTCACACACTACCCACTTAATGTAAAATCTTACTGTGATTCATGCCACTTTATACTTAAGATATATGCCCAATAATTTAGGCCCAAATTCCTAAAATAAGGTGAAAATCTAGAGAGAGCTGAAAGGATCCAGATACCTGAAAGCAAAAGGAAAACCCGGTGGGTCTTTATGGACTGCAAATCCTTAACATTTCTGCCAGCTTTGTCTGAAAAGAGCAGTTGCAGTGCAAGTGTCTGTCGTGAAACTGCGTTCCACGACAGTGTCCAAGAGACACTTGCTGTGTGCAGACCCCAGTGCTCCTCCAGTCCACACCCTGAGGTCAGAGATGAGGTACCCAAACCCTTGAGAAGGTTGTCATTTCAGATACAACTCGTTCCAGTTCTGTGTTCTGAACAGATGAGACAGCTCCCTGCTCTGTGTGTTGACTATACTACCCTCCTGAGGCAGCTAGCTGTCTAAACATGTATTTACAGCACAGCCTGAGGGTTGCTGACTCCTCTCCACTGGTCAGGAGTAGAGAGAAATGTAGCCTTACTTTTAACAGTACTTTATTCCAGTGGCCAGCACGTCGAGAGAGGTGATTGTGCTCCTATGCTCTGGTGAGACCTCACCTGGAGTACTGTGCCCAACTTTGAAGTCCTCAGCAGAGGAAGGACATGGATCTGCTAGAGCAGGTTCAGAGAAGGGCCACAAAGATGATCAGAGGACTAGATCACCTCCTCCTGTGAAAACAGGCTGAAGGAGTTGTGGGTCTTCAACCTGGAGAAGAGAAGGCTCAGGGGAAACATTATAGCAGTATTTCAATATCCGAAGGGGGAGGGACTGTTTACAAGAGCATGTAGTGGTAGGATGAAAGGTAATGGCTTTAAAATAGAGCAGGGTAGATTTAGGTTGGACATTAGGAGGAAGTTCTTTACTGTGAAGGAAGTGAAATACTGGAACAGATGGCCCAGACATCTGGTGGAAGCCCCTGTTGCTGGAGACATTTAAGGTCAAACTTGATGGGGCTTTGATTAACCTGATCTAGGTAAAGACATCCATGCTTATTGCAGGGGACTCGGACAAGATGACTTTGGAAGGTCCCTTCCAGCCAGATGCATTCTGTGATTCTATGGTAGAGCTATTTAAGGAATACAAAATATACCTGTTTTGCCAGATTTTAAAACAAATAACTTCCCTGTAAAGATGTTTCTGACCCTTGAGAATATACTGTTGGTTCAGAAGAGAAGAGTCAGAACTCCCTAACTTCAGAGCATGTATTTGTACCCTTACAGGGGCACAACACAAGTGTCTTCATAGGCCATCTGTCATACCATGATCCACAACTCACCTTGCTGTGCTTTGTAGAGTTGCTCACTCTGGAAACAGTTCTGTTCAGAAATGACTACTTGATACCAGCTGGACAATGTGCAGTTCCATGTCTACTGCCCTTTCCCAGGGCCAGAATCAATTCAAACCCCACATCAAAGCATAGCTCCCTGTTGTCCATTCCATATCGTAGTGGGAAATTCAAAACAAAGGATGGAAAGAAAGTGGAAGTAGGCTGAGTAGGCCACACCTATCCATTTTGACATTTCCATCATGGATGTGCAATGTGCACTCTCTATACTTCATTAAAAGGTTGGGTTTTTTTTAAAGCAGAAGGAAACCTCACAGTTCTCATTAGCCAGGGACTACAAATGAGTACTTGTGAACATATGACAAGTGATTGCAGTTGTAATTCCCACTCTTGCAGAAGGCATAGCACTCACTTTAAAAATAAAAAAAAAAAACAAAAACACACACAAAAAACCCAAAACAAACCCACAAAAACAACAACAACAAAAAAAACCCAAACAACATACAAAGCAAGAAACAAAGCCACTGATGAGACAAAGAAACACCTAACAGACAAAACCATCTTCACATGCGAAGTGGAATTCTGAGTGAGCTGGAGTTGTTGCAGGATTACATACCTGTCCAACCCTGTCTCCCCTTTCATAGGGGAGCATTCCCATATAGCACAATGCAGAGCATGTCTGTCTTCCGTTCTCTGGTGGACGACATGTGATGTCAAACCCCTGGTGTCCCAGCCCCTAGAACACTTCAAAACTTGACAAGTCTTTCTTTTGCATCTTGCCGAGCCTTCACCCTCCTTATCCCATGTTTGGTGACTTTGCAGTGAGCCAGCAATTATGCAGACTGACTTGTGGTGAGGTCATATGTCAAAGATATGCATCTCATTTAAAAGCAGAAGACTGCAAATAAATAATTCAGAAAGCAATAATCACCTTCACAGCCAATTTTTCCAACACAAGACTGTCTCTAACAAGCACCCACTGAACCAAGTGAAACATGTTGACTACAGAATGAACAGCTCGAAAATCATTGTTTATAGCATGCATGCAGCTGTTGCATGGTCATTTTACTTACTGCCAAAGACAAAAAGCAAACTGTTTGCCCAATGCTTAATGAAAACAGATGAAGTTTTCCTATCGACTTAAGACAGATCTGATGAACTGAACTTGTAATGTCCATCATTCACAGGCTGTCATCACAAGATGGCTTTTTGGAAACTACTTTGTATTTTCAACAGCTACAGGGCACATTGATTTGCACCAAATCTTATAAAAACAGCAGTAGCTGCCATATGATATTGCCAAGCAAATCTAAGCCCAAGGAATGAAAAGTTTATGTCAGCAGTGTTTTCTCTGTCCCTTCTTTTTAAAAATGAGATTTGCCACACTTCATAAATACATAACTAAGTCTGTTGTCTCCTAATTTGTGCATGCACCTCTATTATAAATATATTAAGATAGTGCAGAGAGCCTCATTTTTACATCTGTATAATATCCTGTGGGTTACCTTGCTTTGTACAAATGAAACAGATGAAATTTCAGCAATTAGATTACACAGGAAGAAGATAATTTGTGTTAAATAACATCTATGGGGGGAAAGTATAAAAACATAACTTCTTTTCCCTCTAGACTTTTTCGTATTGAGAAGGAACAGGACAATCAACATAATTGCAATGTCTAGCCCAAACTCTCTTATATCTGATGGAGGACAAGCAGGACCAAATGCAAGTCCACTTCTTCCTAACTACATCTAGTCTAATTTAAAAATATTAGCATTCCCCTCAAACAGTGCCTAAACCCCAGCAAATCAAAACACAGGAGGAACACAGGAATAACATCTCAACTTTGCAAACTAAGTTATCTAACAGTCAGATGTGACCATCAAGGTTCTAGGTGACCATCATCACTTAGAACACTCGGTTAGCACTATCATTAGTGTAAATTAACGTTAACTGCTAAGAGTGAAAAAAAACCCTTGATGGATATTGGTCCTTGCGTCTGGGTACAACAGCAGTACCAGTGTACCCAGACCAAAAGCTTTATTCTGCAGATCCAGTGTGAACTGGCACTGAAAGCTGGAAACCAGTTCTGGGTCCAGGTTTCACAGATGGACTCTGTAAAGTCAGACAAAGACACCACACCTAAGCATTTACTCCTCCACTTGTAAGTCAAAGTCTCAGCTTTTCAGCTTAGTCCACCCTGGATTTATCAAGCAGGAATTAGCAAGCACGATGACATTTCATTGCAAATGAAGTTTTATAGAGCTACTGGTTGTTAGGACACAGCTTTGTTCACCACAGTTAACCATACCATCTCAATTCATCATGTATCCACTGTATCATAAATCTGCTAATTAAGGAGAGACTCATCTTCTACTACAGTGTTTTATAACAGCCTTCCTCCTAGGCATGCAGTCAGTTATGCTTCTTTCACTGTACTGTGTCAGCTTTATGTTTCCACTGGTCACAGCTAATTAGGACTGAGTGAACTATGGTATTGTAGATCTAAAACGTTGATGTTATAAGCAGTCCAACCATCTCCTGCCTATGCCTTCAACATGGGAGGGTGAAAGGAACCTCCTGAAGAAGGAGGACTCCCAATAGCAGGCTCCAGGTTTCCCTGGCCATAGCTGCTGCGTTCTGCATCCTCTTTAGAGCTGTCCAGGAGAACAGACTGAGCTGAACTTGGACCATACTTAGCTAGTTTTGACACAAAAGCTTGTGCCTCGGTGCTCTGAAGAGCAGCTCATGTCCAGTTGATCAGAGAGATATGAAAAACTGGTAGAACAGAGGGTCTCCGTATCTGAACACAGAAAGAACCATTTGACTTGGTCACAATTAAACCACATGTCATTACCAATGCTGAAAGCCTCTATGAAGACTGTCACCTTTGCTCATAAAAGTTGCCTGCTTTTTCTGCAATTGCATCAGTGGAAATGAGGGCCCTTAATGGAGATATTTATGATCTTTCTGTAACCCATCTTTTTACTCCTTAGCCATTACCTCATAGACATCTTTACTTTTGTGTGAGGAATTTATATTCCCACTGTGTCAGTTCCTCAAATAATATATTGGCTGTTCCTCTGTTAGAGGAAAGATCTGTTAAAACAAAGGAAAACATCCCATGAGAGCCTTTGGGTTAGGTCCCCATGAAATCTTCTTTCCTCCTGACAAAGCAGAGTAAGCTTCCAGAGATCAGGCATTATTGAGGCAACACATTAATAATGAAAAACCGAACCAAAAATTTTTAAAACCCAAACATTTGCAGTTTTCCTTCTCTTTTCATCTCCTCAAGTGTTGTCACATCAACTTGGTCTCCTGTGGAAGTGATAAACCATGGCCACAGAGGACACGTGCATGTTGTCCACAGCCAAAGAAGAGACAGCAAACCTCTAACAAAACAGTTCTTTCCTCCAAAGCAGATAAGTAGTGAACATAGTGAAGATATAAATGGTAGTTAAATTACAGCTCAAGGGTCTTGAAATGCTTTCCCTAAACAGCCCACAGATCCTCATCCCCTGGTTACCTTCTCCAAGCATAAACAGACCTAAATCCACCTCTTCCTTACGTGGTTTATAAGTAAGACCCTTCCAAAACTTCTCTGTGCTTCAGATTGTCCTCTTATTTCACAAGAGAGTTACTTTTTCGATGTTTAGGAACAGCAAAGCACTTTCAAATTATCAGATATTTGACTCTTAACTGTGAGGCCATCTTGTAGCTCATGCCTTGAATTCATTGTGGTATTTCCCCAAGGATGTTGTCCTACCTAGTTTCTCTCCCAACTAGCAACTTTACAAATTGACAAACTCTAAGAAGGGCTCCTGCTACAGAATGAAGAATCAATATCTGTCTACTTGGATAGCCTCAAAAAGTGCTTAACATTTAATTGAATGCTGGAAAAGAAATTGCAAAGCACAAGAGCTCAAAACAGCATGAAGCCTGCATAATTATCTTTCTCCTTGCAGTTCCTTATGCAGACTAGAGATTAATTAAACACGTGTGCAAGCTTGAAAATGATTTGCAAAGATATATCTTTTGTCACTTTGCAAGGACACCTAACCAGAAGGAAAGCACTAGCAGAGAATGGGAGCCACTGCCAGCTGTCTTGTGCTGTCATTTTGACTAGTACCTTGGCTTTTAATTTCACTCATCTAGAGCAAGGACAAATTAGATTTTGCATCTGCTTTGCAATGAGATAAACAAAAGTTCAGGACAACAGTGAATTCAGGCCTCGGGAGTAGTATGAGCAGATATGCAGGGGGTTTGGTGCTAGCTTCATGGACTAAACAAATACATACAAAGTTACCTATCCTAACATGATACAGTTACAACATAGAAGTAAATAAAAATAACCATTCTTCCAAAACCCAGGGCAAAACCAAGTAAAGTCTTCCATCTTGAAATTCATTCTTTAATATTTATCAAGCTAACAAAAATGATTGAAACGTCTACTAAAACAAACAAACCCAAACCAAACCCCCGCAACATTTACCACAGTCTTTCTTCAACATAAAGCTATCACTCACTTCTTTTTCCACCTTCCTAAGGAGTAGAGGGAACCAACAACAATAAAACAAAGAAACACCCCCTCACCAGGGCCTTAAATCATGTCTATTTTCACATCCAAAGTGAAGGCACCTGCTCAAGCTGGCTCTTAGCTGGCAGGATTGAATTAGAGCCCAGCAACCATTGCCCTAATGAGAGGCAATATTATTAACTTTAATTCATTCACATCAGCATTGATCAGAAGCAGTTACCGTGTATCAGGAAGACATTGGGACGTTAGTACATGGTGCTCAAGGCCAGTATAATTACCACAGAAAGGAAGCATGCTGTGATCAATCAAACAATCCTGTGTATTATAATGAAAAATTCGGATACTCTGTGGTTTTCATCCCACATTTACTGTCTGAAGACTCGTTGTTCAAAGAGTTGTGGTTTCTGTGAGTCTAGGTCTGGAGTCCAAAACGGGGGGGGGGGGGGGGGGAGGGGGGCGGGAATTATCAGCTAGCTGGTCTAAAAGCTGTAGTTGGGGAGTACATTTTTAAGGTGATAATGACAATCTTTAAATTATATTTTCTATCAGTGAACCACTCTAGGGCAAGAAGGGACTACACTGCCCAAGTGTAGTGTGTACAACTGTGCTGCTCCAGGCTCGCAACCCCCTGCACACATTAAAATGAAATTCTAAGCATGTTGTGGTGCTCTGCAACTCTGGTAGTATAGTTCAGTGCCACTTTAGGATCTAAAGAGAGCTGGTGGGAACAAGACTGCAAGACTTTGGGTGCATCACTGTCTCTAATAAGAAAAATAATGTTATATATCCAAAAGCCTGGGTTCCCACAAGCAAAAGCATGCCTTCCTGAAAACACATTTGCTGTGAGAGGGGCTGTAGCAGAAGCTGGAAGGAGAGGAATCTTCTGAGATGGATGATTCTCAGCTTTACTGGTAACTGCACTCTGTCATCTTTTTGAAACCTCCCATGTAAATAAATCACAGAAGCACAGAATCACAAAATGGTTAGAGGAAGAAGAGACCTTTCAAGGTCTTCTAGTGCAACATACCCACAGTGAGCAGACATATCTTCAACTAAATGCACTGTTGTATCCTGTCTCCAGTTCTTGACTATTTCCCTGATTCCCCTTTCTCCTACCAGACGTTCCCTTTCTCCCTCCACATCTGGGAAACACAGAAAGGGTTGAGGGAAGATGCAGCTTTGGCTTATGGCTGGTCTCTTTTGCTCTCACAGCAGGTGCCCTCTGGATAAAGTCACTTTCATTCACATCAGTGCCACTCACCCCAGCAGGAACTTTCTGTCCCCCAACTCCATCTATCTTCTTTCTAAGACATGGAAAGGAAGAGGGGACAGCAGAGACAAGAAGCCTGGTTGTTCGCATGTGTCCTCACTGTAGCAAATATGCTTAGACTCAGCTCAGGGAATACAAGCTGGCCACACGTGGATGCCTGAGGCCACTTCATGTCATAAAATATCCCAGAGCTGTCAGAGAGTAACACTTCTAATTTCAATCTGATGAAACTTAAGCTCCGGAGGAGGGTCGGGTGGTGGTGTGTACACTACCAGACTGCTCCATGTCCCATGCTTGCACAGCCTTTATAGCTCAGCACCTATAGCTCATGCAGGATGCACAGTGTGGCAGAAGCAAGTCCCCATTGCATGGCCAATGCTGCCCCCCTAAGCAAAGCAAAGAATTTGTCTGCAGCAGGCAAGAGTGGAGAGCCTCCATCCTCCCCACACAGATCCCTCCAGGAAGCCAAGCTGGGGGCATGGAGCCGTGGGCTGAATTCCAGAGATTGGAGAGTAGGTGCAGCCAGCCTCCTGCTTCCCGTGGGAACCGGCTGGAAAGCCATCCCGGGCTGGTGAAACTGATGCTCAAGTGCTACAGCAGGGGCTCTCTGATGAGACATGGGAACGAGAGAGGCCATTTACTCTTCTCCCACCCTGCCTGAGCGAATGAAAAAATAATAATTTCTTATGTGCTCTTTCTCAGTCGTGCTGTGAAAAATTCTTCAAAGAAGCCTTACGAGAGAACCTAGCAGAGCAATAGACTGACTGCAAAAGACACAGCGCTATCACTTTTACCCATTTTAAGAGACGAGGGAACATGAATGTTTACCAAAAGCCTGGAAATATGCAAACTAGTTAAAACAAACGCCCTTGCCATGCTGGTTGTGCATTCCCTCCGTGCGCCTCTGCTGCCCGATTCCTCCCCGCTGCCGCCTGCCCCCCGCAGGCGGGCGGGGGCCGGAGCGCGGCCCTGCTGCTGTTAGGGAATGGCAATGCTGACACCTACTGACGGCAGCCGAGCCAGCCCTGCCTCAGCGGCAGGTCCGGCCCAGGGCAAGCATACACGGCCAGTAAGGCGGAGAAGCAGAGCTCACGCCGTGACGTTCCCCCCCGAGAAAATGCTCTAAGTGCTGGTGTTTACAGAAGGGTGCACTGCGCTGATCTCACTGTTGTTTCAGAGCTAAGGTCCTGCCAAAATCATCGGACTAGATGATCTCTGGAGGTCCCTTTCAACCTCTACCAGTCTGTGAAAATATACATACCCAGGGCAGGTAAACATTTGCCTTCTTCAGGAGACCCACAGGACTTCTCTGCATTAATTCTCTCTTCTAGGTGACTTCTCTGCATTAATTCTCTCTTCTAGGTTTATTTTCTCTATTAAGTTTTACACTGCTCCTTTCATCCAATTAGTACTTTCTTTTTTTCTTTCTTTATTTTTTTTTCCCACCAAGGTGTAGACAAGTTTTATTCCCTGCAGTGAGAAAGAATAAACTGCCAAAAAGAAAAAACCAAAACCCTCTAAGATTACAAATGAAGTTTAGAATGGTGTTTGTGCCTCTGCTGTGGTGTTCAGAGGCTGCGTCTCCAATAACATTTAGGTGACATTCGGGAGCCTCTTGTTGTGTACATTATAAGAGCCATCAGCAGGGCAAGGGGAGGAATAAACCTCAAAGCTGCAAAACAAACAGAATGCTGAGAGACTGGCAATTAATAGAAAGAGGGAAATTCTGCGTGGCTGTGCATGTAATGGGAGGGTATGTGGAAGCCACACACAGCAAAGCAGGAAAAGCAGCTTTGGTTGTGTGTCCAAAAGTTGCTGAAGTTTATTGTAAGATGAGTTACTCTTAATGACATTTTTAAAGAGTGCTTTTATTGGAGCATTCCTAACTACAAGGTAATTAATCATAGAAACATAGTGTTTCAGTTGTAAAAGACTTCTAAAATCATCAAGTCCAACTCTCAATTGAATACCAGCATGGCCATTAAACCATGTCCCAGAGCACCATGTCCACACATTTCTTGAACATCTCCAGAGATGGTGACCCTGCCACCTCCCTGGGCAACCTATTCCAATGCCTGAGCACCCTTTCAGTTAGGTAATTATTCCTGATATCCAATTTAAATCCCCCCTGGCACAGTTTCATGCCATTTCCTCTTGTTCTGTCACCTGATACTAGGGAGAACAGACCAACTCCCACCTCACTCCAACCCCCTTTCAGGCTGGTTGTAGAGAGTAATAAGGTCCCCCCTCAATCTCCTCCACTCCTAGCTCCTCAGCTGCTCCCCATAGGACTTCTGTGTTACAGCCATTCCTACTTCTCCTTGTAGCACCACAAGCAACTGTTGGTGCAAAGTAAAACAGACTTCTGTAATGATCCTGCCATTTTTGATGCCTCTTGTCAAAAGTCACTTGAGAATAACAGAAGCTTGAGGCTTGTCTTTCATCTCACCTCTTCATCAGTATTCAGAAATGGTATGTGTGAGGCCCAGCTGTGGTGCATTCCCATGGAACTATGTACAATCAACACCTGATGAGCATTTTAACTGTAAAACAAGGTGTATTTCAGTGGGGGTGATGATTTTAGTGAGGCTCTTGGGAGGGAGGCAGCAGCTGGGTTGGTCTGAAATTCTCTGATCAAAGACTTCTTCAAGAAGAGAAACTCCTCAGACAGGTTGGTAATAGTGGCATTCTTTGGTATGTTGGAGAGCTTGAGCCAAGCCCCTCTGTTGCTCAATCTGGGCTCAAATCCCTTTCTGGCTTCCTTTGGTGTCAGCTAATCTGAAGGAGCACTGTTTTTATTCCTTGCTTCAAGAATATTGTGTTCTTCTGGAGAAAGAGAAAGACCTCAAAAAAGGCTCCTTTTTTTGCAAGATTAAAAAATGGTATCTCCCTGAGCTGTTTCTATCCTAGTATTTATATTGCAACACCATCTGCCTCTTGCAACATGTTTGCTGTGCATATGTGCTACAAGGAGCTGTTCAGTGGATGGCTGCAGGAAGACCAGTGAGGTCATGGTGCTGTCTTTATCACAGTTGTCCTTTTGTGGTTAGTTTTTATTTTCTCCCTGCCAGAACTAGCATGTCCCTCCTGCACATCATCTCCTGTGATGATGCTCATTTGTATTATGGAAATATTTGCAGAGCTTTAGTAGAGAGAATAACTCTGTGGGCACTGAAGAACTACCAGTAGAGGATGAAGAATAGCGTGAGCCTTTAAAGTCAGGGCTGGAGTCTGTGGGATGCTGCTGGCTGTAGACAAGCCTGCTGTCACTTAGCAATGAGTGTTTAAGTTAATACATTGTCATCTTGACTGGAGCTGTTTGGGGTAAGAGGAGATCTGAACAACTTCTGGGAACATCCAGTCCTTTCCCTTCAGCATAGGAGGTCCCACCTGCAATACCTAAACTGGGGGAAACTATGTTCTATGTGGAAAAGCTACTTTGAGAGAGATGCAGTGCTTTCCAGCAAACTAAAGTCCAGCTGTCTCTAAATGAAAAAAAAAAAAAAAAAAAAAAAAAAAAGGAAGAAAGCATTGAGTGCAGTTCTCTTCTGCCCCAATTCAGAACATTCAGCCCTACCTGCTTGGCAGGGTGCTAAAACCAATGGTGCATCAGCAGAACGGAGACAATGTGGTGTTGGACTGGGGATGGCTACTCTAACTCGGGTACCTCCATGGCGTTTGGGACATCTACAACTAGCACCTTCCAACTTAGGGAGAGGTGGGGGAAGGTATTTTGAAGTAGTGATATAATCACTCTCTATTCTATTTCTTTTTTTCCAGTGTATGAGGTAATGAAGATATTTAATGCTTAAAGGTGCTGTGAGGAGCTGCAGGCCATGTGTGAACGCCAACGTTTTATGGCAGGGGTGGTTTTACTGCCAGCAGACTTTAAAAAAGAATCCTTGCCATTTATATTAATAAGACTGGATGTTATTGCATGTCAGGAGTTATTGTGATTTATAAAGTACTTCTTACTTGACATGTAATGAAAACACTTGGCTCTCAGTTCCAGTTGCTAACAGGAGATGATAGTAGCTTTATCCGCAATAGCCAACTTGACCTGGAACCTTCTATCATTTTTAATGATACTTTAGTGCTGCCTTTTTGCTTTCACCTGAGCTTAGGGCAGCCTCAACTTTCCTAATGTGAATACATAATAGTATTTTTTTTAACAAAAAATAAAGGCAATTTAAGAGAAAGGAGAGACAACTGCACTGCTTAATAGTAATGCCCCAAACAGTCCTGCTCCATGAGCACATATCCTTACTGTACAGTGCTGCAAAGTTAGTTCTCTAATAACATGCTCTACTTGCTGTTCCCAAGCCTCTCATTCAGGACTATTATTCTTCTGCTGAGAATCTGACACATATTAAGGATGCCAAAAATATAACCGAGGGAAAGGGGTGGAGATGGGTGTAAGTAGACAGATCGGATGGGTCCAGAACTAAATAATTGTTCCTGAGTGTGCTGCTTTAAAAAAACCACCTTGTATTGGACATCAAAAGTGTATTACTGTAAAACGGCTGTGGGCGGGGGAAAAGACACCTTCAGAAGGGCATTTGTCAGGACTACACTGGGTTATTCTTTCTCTAAAAGTGTCTCTGTGAGTACACATATATACATTTTAAAATGCAAGAGAGCTGATACACACAGGGCTGTCTTTGCTGCTCTTCTGTTCAGCTGTTCTTTATATAATTAGGTGAGGCTGATAACTGGGAATCACTAATCCTGCAAAGGTAGGGCTGCCTCCAAAGATAGTGCCTGTCCCTGCTGGCTCCTGTCACAAGAATACAGCCCAGTATATAACTTTCAACCTGTGCATCATCTTTGCAACAGGAGCTATTTCAGTATGATCCTACAGCATCCCTAGGGTTTAGAGCAAGAGGGAATTGCTGGGAATGCTCAGCAACCTCCCTGAGTGGGTAAAGGTGTGTGAAATGGCTCCAGCCTGAGCAAAGCCCTGGTGCAAATTAACACTGCACTGGCTTCATCTAGCTGCAGGGAAAGCTTTATTTTAAGAGAGAATTAGAAGCAGCTGATGTATGTTGCTGGTTTAAATGCAACAAGATTTCTGCCCTTCCCAAAGAGTAGCTAGGAAACTGGGCATAGTGGCCTCCTTCTCCTGCAGGTCTAGGTTTCCTTGCTGCATGTATGGCTGTACATACAGGGGAAATACTGCCCTTGCTTGTCCTGCTGTGCTTGTGACACTGCCTGCAAGAATTCTGGCCCAGCTGGCTGGAAGCCAGCAAAAACCATTATATTTGAGCTGCTGTAAGTTGAATACTGGAGCAAGTACTTTTTCCAGAGGTAGGAAAAAGGAGCTTCCCACCTGGGAGAAGAGTGAAAAAATCTCATAAACATCCAGAAATGTGGTCATTTTTGACACTGAAGATGGGTGATGTCACCTGATCTTCTTCAGGCCTCTTGTCCCTGAGCAGAGCTGGCCCCATCCAGCCACACTTTGAAAGGAATAAGCTCTCACTGAATTTCCACTTCTGCAAAAGCCCAAGAGCTATTGCACTGGCAGCTGGGACATGTGGTAGGGCCAAATCAAGCAGCTGGAAAAACCTGGATGAAAGGAATTGCTACTAGATATATTGCCATTGTACTTGGCAGTCTTGTCTTTTCGCTTGTGCTTATTTTACAGCTAAATGCAAAACTGGATCCAAGGTAGAAATGTGATGTTAAAGGAGAATAATGATAAAAACCACTTAACTTTAGGCAATGAACACCATCCTTCTGTGTGATAGGAAGGTGCCTCAGGAAAACAGCAAGAAAAAGTCTTCTCCAGAATCACTACAGCAGCCCTGAGAGCCAAGTGCAAGGGATAGTACAATTGCCTCAGAGAACAGCAAATATTTCACAGGCAGCTTCCTTCTGAAATGCGGGTGGAGAATGACCACAGATGCTTACAGGATGCTTAATTGTCATTGTCAGCAAGGCTCATTATCCATACATAAACATATGTGCTGCTTCTTAACAGCAAAGTGCATATTTTTTTTCCAAGACAATATTTTAAATCTCAACTGCTTGAATATCAAATTAGTTGAGTCTGGCTTCATTTTAATTACACCAGCCGTTGGATTGTGCAGGAGGATGAGTGATCTGCTACTTTTGCAAGCAGAAGAATGTGTTTGCAAAATTACTACCTATAAAGTATTGCTCTGCCATTCAACATTGCCACGGGAGCAATGTCAGAGGTCAATAATGAGTCTGAGTGCCTCTTTCTGAGGGGTTTTGTTCAGAGCCTCAGCCAGGGTTACATTTTTAAGAGGTTTCTGCCTCTCATTGATTGAAACTATGTAAAGTGAGAGCTGCACCCTGGGCCTGTTCACCACACTTTCTTCAGCCCCTTATACCAGAACAGGCAGGTGCACAACACAGCCAGGTTAGACTAATAACTTATTTAATCCTTGTTCTGCATTTGTGAGAGGCACTGGAGAGACGGACCCCAGGGGAGCAGGCAATTTCCTGCAGGTATTTAACAAGGTGTGGTAGGATAATGGGGAGAGGGCAGCAGCTCCTGAGGCAGAATTAGGGACAAAGAGGTTTTCTCTCCTCAGACTCCATTTATAACCACCTTGCTGGTGATGAAGATGAGGCCCAGGTACATCAAAGTTTGTATAATGTTGGGAGTGGGCTCAGATAGAGCAGCCTTTGAAGTGTGAATTGAAGAGTAGTGGGTTGGGCATGGGATGAGAGGGGTGAGCAAGTGAAACAGGTTGGGTTAGAGGAGGGAGGGGATTTTTTTTTTCCCCTCCAAACTGTCACGTCAATGTTAACCAGACTTGCTCACATCTCTTCAGCTTGGCCCT